>NC_092595.1:15477500-25477500 GCF_047663525.1 Anas platyrhynchos | reverse complement strand
TGTTCCTAACTTCACATTGAGAAGGAGAAGGATATCTTTAAAAAGCCTGCTTCTTTAAAAGCAGTCATGTCAAACTAATTTTATATGGTGACCTGATCTGATATTGTGGTGTTTGGCATCAAACGGTTTCACATAAATTATTAAATTAAACAGTATTAATGAAAGAAATAAGCTATATGGTATGGTTACTTTTTTTTTTTTTTTTTTTTTTTTTTTTCCCCATTATCAACCACTATATGTGTGTTAATAACTATATGGGAAATTATTGCTACATCTATTGGCTGCTGCCTCTTTTCTGTTCACCTGAGTAGAAATGGTGGTGTTTTGAAGGCTGATATGGCCAGCTTTTAGTGAGCTGGTTTGTGAATTACTTGGGCCATGGATGTAGTGATTGCTCAGGACCACTCAAGTGCAACAAGACAGAAGCTGCTCTCAGGAGTCAGAAAGTGCAGCAGGTCTCCTACCACACAGGGCCTGATAAAATACACCTGCTCTACCCATGACAGTGGAATATACATGTATGTTCTGCCCCAGTGCTGCCTGGCAGGAAGTAGAGGAGGAGTATGCTATCTCAAAGGCAGTCAGATCCATCAGGCATCTGCGAAGTCCACTCAGGTTATGCCCTTTGAACTGCCCATATGGAAACACTCTTTTAGTAGCTACCAGATTTCAGAAGGGCTATTTCAGGCAGGTATTAGTCTGTAACAATGTATGGACATGTTCAGGGCTAACACTGGCCTTTGTATAATAAAATCTTGGTACTGAGGTGCTTAGAGCATAATGTAGGCATACCAAATAGCTCTGCAGGAAACAGCTTTGATACAACAAAACTCATACTGTTTTGGAGTTAATTAGTTAGTCTAACTAAACCAAGCCTGATTTCTTATGGAGAATCTGTGAGATACATATGTAGTGCTCTGGGTTTGAATTTTGTAACACTTTTCTTCTTTGGGCATTTACATTAGCTATGGCCAAGTCTCTCATTCTCAGAGAACAAAGAGTTGATTGGAGAGTGGATGGCACACACACACATTGCATTCAGCCTACCAGGAGCTGCTGCAGAACTACTCCAACCTACATTAACTGCTACAATGCCTCTAAGATGAGTAAATATGGAGCATCTGGAGTGACTTTTGAAAGCATCATGTCCCACTTAAAAATACTGATTTACTGCTTCCTCCCAAAACAACATCCAAGCCTTGTTGTCCTTGGAGTATAGGAGTGTTTAAAACACATATCTGGGGTAAATTCAACTTGTAAAAATGTCTTGTACAATCAACTCAAATTGTCACCCATACTTGACAGATCAGAAATTACCTGCAATTATGCAAGTTTGGAAATTTTGGGCAACATCAGAGTATATTCTGAGTGACCATTTCTGCTCAATATCTCTGCACATCAGGTTGTGTATAAAAATCATCCATGTAATGGATGACCATTAGTTCTCTGACACAATAACAAGCCACCGAGCTATCAAAACTCATTGCTTTCTCTTAGCAAGGCAGCTTTAGGTCAGCAAAAGTAAATGCAGGGAGGTGAATTTGTGAAAGGTTTTCTTTCCAGTTGTAGGTAAATGGTTCTGGTAATAGACAGCCAGCTGTGGTAGTACCTCAAAAATTTTGAGATAACCCACCACACAATTTATATTCTGAAACGCATTAACTTCTGAACATGGCTCAAGAAGGTTCTCAGCTCTCCCCGTACTGCCCATGAAGGGTAAATGGCAGCACTCACCCAGAAAGCTGAACACTTGTGGGGCACAGCCACACTCATGCATTGGGGCTATAACAGGCTGCATCTGGGCTTACTTGACTGGTTACTGGAGGGGAAGGCATGGGGCAGCTCTGAGCCTTGACCAGCAAACAGCTGATTTGGAGGCTTTGGTTGTGCTGCTAAGGCTTGGAAACGGGAGGGGTTGATTGGAAGTGGTAAGTGATTTACATGGATGTCATGGTCATGAACCCATGGTGGGTAATGGGAAAATTATACTGTTTTAGAGAGGGGTGCTAATGACTGAGATCTCTTTGTGAGGGGGAAAACTTGCAATAATGGCTTAGCCTGTTGAAGCAATGATTTCAGTGTTTCTGTGTTTGGCAGAATGAAGGAAGTGCATTCATCATGAATGTCAACAGGCAAGTGCGAATCATCAAAAGCTGGAAGGTTCATCCCCTGGAACAGAGATATCCAGAAGTGAATGCTATTACATTAACTAATGGCAGTCAGCCAGGCAAGAAAAACTAGTTAATGTAAAAGGTTCTGTGACGACAGTCAATGTAGTACTGGTACGGAAGTGTAGGCTTAGTTTTTAGTAAGATATTGTCTTGGCCGTGGTAGGAATAGAGAGTATGACATCAGTTCCTGCTTTTTGGTGCCACTTTGTATAATGCTTACACAGTGTTTCAGATTAGGTGGACTGATTGAATTCCTGTGAAGGAAGGCTTATTTTCTGGTGTTGGATGATGAATCTTGGTTGACATTTTTGTTATTTAATTTTAGTTGTGAAGAATGCCAGAGTAACAATGAGGGGGGGGGGGGGGGAAATGTTTGTGAAGTGCAGGCAGTGGTAGGCAAAGTGTCCAGATATTGTCTTCTGTGTTTTATCTCTCTGCTCTGGAAGCTGTTTTAGAGCTTGAAAGATAGTGCAGTCTCCATAATCATTGCTAATCCAAGAATCCAGTATGTTAAAAAATGTTATTTATGCCATGAAATTGTTTCAAAGATTAAAATGTCTTATGTGCCAGCACAGCAAGTTTCCCTCGAGGTTCAGTTAGGACTGGATTTAAATGGCCTTGAGTCCAGCTAATTGCAGGCCAGTTAGCTTTAACCATGCTGAATCTGGAAAATTGCCTCTTTCAGGAAGTAACCAGATTCATGCCTAGAAAACCCCATTTGTATTCTGCTCTGGGGGGTGGGTATAAATCTTTAGTATTCTCATTAATCTTTTAAGCTGGTGAACATAAACATCTGGAAGCTTGCACTTTCAGAGTTCTGTAACAACATCTCCAACTGGTTATTTCACTTCTTTTGTCTATAATATTGCCCTTTTCACTCCCTGTGTATTATTCATATCTTAAATTTAATCACCAACCCACTAAAGTTAAAATCACTCTACACCTGAAATATAAACACCATCACACTGAAGTTGAGAATGCATTATGCCTTATACATAATTACCGTTATGCTGAGGTAAGGTTCCCACCTTTTTTTGTGAAGCCACAAAAGATTTTTCTGGTTATCGGTGCCTTTTCATACCTGCGTAACAAATGCAACCTTTTGCAGTTCTTCTTCTTGTACCTTTTCAGAGGAAACTCTCCCACACAGAGAGAGTTTTCACATTTCCTGCTCAGTCTTCATGGCATCTAGGGCTGTGCTGCCTCCAACTGCTAAAATCACTCTGGGTGTCCTTCACATTCCCCAGCAGAAGCACTGTTGTGCTTTCTTATGTTAGGCAGGGAATATCTCCAGCAACGAACCAATACAGTGTCCTGCTTTTCTTGAGCCAGCTCATCCTGGCTGGCAGCTCTTGTCTGCATTTGCTCCCCAGACAATTCAGTGATTTCAGTGGTGAACAAAGACTCTACTATAGGTTGTTGGCTGAGTATTTCTACAGAGAGCTCTTCTGTATTGTTGGGGTGCATGTTATAACAGAGTTCCCAAGAGATGGAACAGTGTACAGTGGCAGAGTTGCAGTGTGCCAGTGTTTGCATGAAAAAGGATTGAAGCATCCTTGTTAGAGGGGCACTGTGTCAATAAAGCTGGTCTAGTAGTTTGGACTTTTTGTTGAATTGCTTGATCTTACCTGAAAGTCTGTAGACCAGTTGAATTCTTATTCTGTCTTCGATTTCTGCAGATGTTTGCTGTTGGTTACCCATCTTTTATGTATGTTTTCTGAGCAGTATCATTCCTTTTTTGCTCTTGGTTCTCAGGTCTGTTCAAGACACTAGCTGAGCATCAGCTTTCCTTCAGGATGTCTTTGAATAGTGTAGTTTATTACTGACATATATTAGCCGACTATCTTGAGTTCTGATGTTGCCTCCCTACATTTCTTTCACAGCAATGAATTTTGGGAGGATGAAGATTGCAGGATCATGCTTCTAGTATATTTTGTCACATCACATAATAAAACCCTGGTTCTGAGGGGAAAAATAACTTAACACTTCAGACACATAGTAATCACATTTAAGGGTCCTAAAAGGTACTTATTTGCAATATTTACTCAGTGTATATCCAATCAGTATCTAACGTCTTCAGATGATGGAACAGAATTGTGTACTTTGAACATTTCTTAATTTAAACTTTTTCATGGAAAGCAGAAACAAGTTACACAATGCAAAAATTAAAATGAACTTACGTCTATTAAACAGTATTTAGTATGGAGTATTATTCCCAGTATTTTCTCATGCTTTATATGAAGGTAATATGTACACTTAGTGCTTTTTACAGAAAGCTGAACTTTTCTCTGACCTTTGAAGTACCTGGGTTCAACAGTGCATAAATGGAGTGAGAAAAAATTATTTGAATTTGTTGTCTGGAAATAATTAAAAACAGTAATGTAGTTCTAATGCTGCCTTTGTTACAGGAATCACAGCGGTGAGTGTTACATCTCACCTTATGTTATCTTCAAGAAGCCTTTCATGCTTATGTATTTAATTATCTAGCTTTCTTTTAATGTATTTGTCAAGCAATCTTAAATATATTATTGCAATACCATATCTGTAATAGTATCTCCACATAAACAAATGTGCTTTTTAACTACAGCATTGAGAACTCCCTCTGGTAGGATTCCCAAACTGCTCTGCAGGTTGCTGGCTACAGCAGACTACCAAAACAAATTTCTTACCATGATCAAGGTCAGAACCAGGTCAGTCATTCACAGAATATTACATCTCTGTTTGGAAGCAGGAAGCATTTGATATTTGATTTCCCTATGTGCCATTCTTTGATGGATTTTCCTTTTCTTTCCTGCAGAGGGAAGGATCTGTTATGTTAAAACTGTTATGTGTATTTACATATAATGACTGATATATATTTAATACTGATAGTGTCCTGGAAAACCATTAAGGAAATGCATCTTCTGGATCCGCAAAAACATGTAATAGGCATTCTGCTGGAGTCTAAGGTAATTCTTTATGAAAAATATGTTCACATGAGGACAACGGTCATAGTGACTTACTTTGACATCAGGTATTTCAGTAAAGTCTCAATCCCGAAATAGACTTCTGCAATGATTTAGGAGTGTTCAAAGAGAGGAATGCTGCTATCACTGTAGCTGTAGCTTGTCTAATTTTGTTAGGCTAATTTGTAAGGGTAAGTCAGAGCTTTCCATTGTCTGTATGTGTACATATTTACAGCTATGGAAAGTGAGCCCCAGAATACTGGGGCTTAAAACTGAGCAATGTGTATGCGTGTATGCAACCCTTAAACCTTGGGTTCTAGAGTTTTGATAACACAAATAACAAAGTTTACTGAGACTCTAGGATTTGTATTTTTCATTTCATGGTCTTCTCACTTTTTTTTTTTTTTTTTTTTACTTTATAGTTGATAAAATGTTTATTTTGCATAGTTCTGTGATTTGGGATTGTTTTGCATGGATTCAACTACTTGCTTCAATTCCTCCCTCCCCAGCTCTTTAATACTAGGGTTGTAAGGGACTTCTGATGTAAAGAAAATCTGAAAACCTGAATGTGTTACATATATTCAATATGAAAGGGGGTACTTGGTATTCTGTGAGTGTTGTGATGAAATGAAGAAAAACTTTTGGTTTTAAGAGCTCAGAATAGAGTAAAAACCCGCTTAACTGAAATTGAATAACTTCCCTGACCTTGTCACATATAACAATGTGCTGTAGAAAGCCAAAGATGGTAGCAAAACATTTCATTGAACTTAGCAATGATAAACAAAGCTGTGGTAGGTCACATTCCTACTGTAGTGCAAGAGCCCTCCCTCATGCTGTCATGGAGCATGACAAGCATGACCAACGGCCAAGGGAAACTAAGACCAAAGAACATGGAATTTTATCATGTGCATAAGTGCTTAATTTTACTTGCAGACCTGTATGTTGCTCAGATATACCTGATGCACTAAGTACCTGAATACATAGGAGCATTTAGTTTGAGGTACTTAGGACCCATGCTTGGCAGCTCTTCAAGCTCTATAACCATAGCAATGGAGTATATTCACCTGAAAACAATAGTTGAAAATTTTCTGTGTGATAAAGTAGATTAAAAGTGTCAGGTTTTTTTTCAGTATAACGCTAAGGAAGTTTAGGTATCTTATCTGGTATCTTATCTGGTTTGCAAGCACCACATAATAGTAAAAAGTTTGCAAGGATGGATAACTGTTTATAGTTACTCAATGTGTAAGTAGAAGTTAAAGTATAATGGGAAGTTTCCATAACCACACACATTTTCACCTCACATGAGGTGATGGTAGGCACTGCTCAATTCTGCATTAGTATGCCCTATATCTAATGTAATACCTGTTCATGTGCACACAATAAGAAAGAAAAATAGTTTTCTTGTCATTCCTGATACAGACATCTAGAATGAAATAAAATAATCCAGATACCACAGATAAGTTTAAAAACAGTGCAATGATATGCTCATTTTTTGCCTTCAAGTCTAAAACTTTAGACTTCGCAAGATTCAGTTTAAGCATTTGCAGTCACTTAAAGTAGCAAAAGCAAAACCACAAGAAAACAAACACAGGGAAGCTTGCAGAAATGTGTATTTGAATCAAAGTTTCTTATTCTGTACTAATTTGATCTGTCACTTCTGATGAAAGATGGTGTATAGAAGCGTCTGGATAAGTGGAAAGTAGCTTGGAAAATATAAGTTCCCCTATCTTGCTAAGTGGGGTAAGGGAATGAATACAGATTGCATGCAAGAAAGGGGTGTGTGTAGGCAGGACATAGTAGGGAAGTGGTAGCTGGGTAATTCTGTGACTACGTCTGTAAGGGCCACAGAAGGAAGGCAACCTCACCTCCATAAATTACTCTGCATGTGTTTTTATGTGCATGTTTGCAAGGACATCTTAAATGCAAAAGCTTCCAAAATAACAAGATCTCTTTGACTATTTTTGGTTTAGACCTGGCTCAAAGCACTCAAAGCAAAGGGTAGTCAGGGTAGGCTGCAAGTTGCATGTACTCAAGAGAAGCTGTAGCACACTCATGTTTCAGACTTAGTTTCATGTTTCCCTGGACAGTACTAGGAATGAACCAAATGGTACCCAAGCTACTGTAAGTCATGTCATAGTTGATGTATTAGAGAGTAGCCAAATATGTCTCTGTTGCTTGTTCTTTCTGATCTGGCTTTGTTGTTTTTGGTTATGTGAGTAGACATACCAAAAATTCTTCTACTAGTTTGATGAAGTATGTAATCCAATGGTAAATTGTACTTATTTTGGCATTTGTCTCGTTATTCAAGATAGATGAAGACTAAAATGTGAAGTAAATCCTAATATAAAGTGGCTGTGATGGATGGTTGGCTTTCTTTTATTGTTGCTTATAGTCCTTTAACTGCTTGTCATTAAGGACTAAGATGGTAGAAGTGTGAAAATGCCTTGGAAGTTTTTAGGGCTCATTACCTTCATAGTTTCTTAGCTTCCAGTGTCCTGGGAAGATGTTAAAAATCTTTGTTCTTAGAAAAGTTAAAAACCTAATTTTAAGTAATTTCTTTGCAATCAGTTTTGCAGTTTACTAAGAAGCTGAGGTTGAATTGAGGGGTGCCAGACAATGTGCATAGCTATCTCTGGACAGTGAGTCTAACATTTACTTCTGCAAGTCTTTCTCTAGAATGGAGACTGTCATTCTCACAGTTATAACTGTGATTATCATTGCTTGCAATCAAAGTCTGAGAAGGTAGAGACTTAGTTCTGTTGAGGAAACCTGTAGGTGCTGGATTAGTGCAATAAATACAGTGGTCTTTCATCCAAACAGCCTCACTTACTGAAAAAAGAAACACATAGATGCACATAATGTACCTTTTTGGTTTCTTCTCTCCAATTATGCTAACAAGCTTCATGCTGAGAGAGGATTAGGGATGGTGGACAATCAAAGGCAATGCTTTCTTCTTGGTAAAAAGGTGTGAAAAGATATAGGCACTAGAGCTGGAGTTATTAGGTGTACCTGCAGGAGGCCATATGACTAAGGCCACAAGAGAGTGAAGAATTGAAAATGCTTAGTCACTATTCTAAGCTCTTCAATGACATCTTTAACACCTTTTGATTCGAAAGGAAAAGCCACAATGCAAATATTCCCCTGGCAGGTTCTGCTTAGTGTTTGTGGCTCAGCGGGGCTGTGACACCTGGCTGAGTAAAATTCCCAGTGGGAGACCTGCACTCACCCTGCCAGCACTGAAGGGTACGGCACCTGCAGGAGCTCAGAAGGCAAAGCTGAAGATTAAAGAGGCAGGAAGGTCCTATGGAATAAGCCCTCTACCAATTTTATTATGTATTCCATAGTGTAAAAGGAGTGAAATAAAAGGAAAAATCAAAAGAATTGTGTAAGCCCCTCTAATACTTCTACTATTAACAGTACTGTTGCTTCTTTGGAGCATTTCAAATAGCCAAAGCAAGATGGTCAGAAAAGACAAAATTTCTTGTTCAATTGCATTATGAATCAATTACGAATTTTTAAAAGGAAATGTATAGATGCTCTGGCTGCCTTGGTCTTTTATTTGGCCTTTCCTGAAAATATTTCACTCTAATTTCAATAAGTGAAATTTAAAAATTGGATCAATTTTATTTCTGCTTTGTTGATGGCTGTTTATTATCCCTTTTAAATGTATTCCTAACTTATGTGTGCAGCAGTTATTCTGGAAAACCTGAATTATATCTCAGCTGCTCTGTGACTATATGTAGTATTGATGCTTGCCTGTGAAACCCACTGGTCGCCAATTGAACTAATCATAAAATACTATGTCAACATCTCCCTGCATCACGGATATATATTAAGTTACATTCCACACAGACAATGTGAAATGCAAATAATGTAACTTAGAAATGGGTATCTAACACAAATGTTATTAATGTACCTCCCAAAGACTGCTCAGAGGCAAAGGTGACCACAGGGGTGGAGGTAGCTGGTTACAGGCTGCCTTCTCTAACATCTGTGTAAATAGTGGAGTGGTGGCCCCTTGAAGTTGCAAGGGCTGCAGTTTCAAATATTAAACTACAAAAAAAAAAAAAAAAAAGGCTGCTTGTGACTGTACTAAAGAAATTGCCTCTAGTATCTTTTCTTTTTTCTTTTTGGCTGCTGTTATTAAGAAAAATATCAGAAGACCACCAAGGAAGAAAGGAGCAGGAAAAGGACACAAGCATAATGAATGCCAAGATTTAATTGACACAGTAGCAGCTCATACTGCCTGTTCTCTTTGTGGAGATGTTATCCTTCATATGTTGATAACACTAATCTAAAGAACTATATTGAACTGACTCATACCTCTCTCCCCAATATTCTAGAAATAAAACATTTCTAAAAAAATAAAATAAAATTCCCTAAAGCCAAATATCCTGAATGTTCAACCACCTAAGCAGAATGTTTACAATAAATTTTGATCTGTAGGAGAGAGAGTTATCATTTAAGGCTATTTAAGTGAGAATGCAGGTATGAGGCTGTGTTAAAATTTGTCTTGTTTTAGTGCTTGAAGGATGAATGCAAAGAAAATGTGGTTGTGTATAGATGTAGTCTGCCATTTATATACAAAGATAAGGTAATAGGCTGGAAATCACCAGTTCTAAATTTCAACATTTCCATTTTATTTTCAGTAGATAGAAATGTCTGCACAGTATGTGGTCTTATGACCAGTCCAAATGCACAAATATCAGTAGTAACAAAATTAGAAAACTTAAGAACTGTTTGCCACTGCAGTCGGTCACATCAGCTTAAGATCAATGCCAACTTCTGATTATAATTAATCTAGGAGAAAACTGCATTTTACAGCAGAAATGTTAATGAATTTGGATAATGTGATATAAGAAAACAGTAGATTGTATCGGAACTTGTTTGCTGCGCATCAGAAGTACTGCAGCATTATTTTAGAAGCTCCCTTAAGTGAGAAGGCTCTGTAGTACACTGGAAATTTCTGTAAGGCAATTGTTCTTTCAAATAATGTCCAGGGAAAAACTCTAGAACTCTTTATCATTGTGGCGAAAGTCCTCTGCAAGTAGTTTAAGTTCACAGACAGTATTTTGAATATTTACCCTTTTCATTCCTAGTTTTCACTTTTTTCCTAAAATCTTATATTTCAGGGCAAGCTGTGTTTAAGTTCCAGTCTTGTCTGAAGCCTAGATTTTCCCATTGGAAGTGGGGAGTGGGAGGGAAGGAATGCAGGGACAGTAGAGAAGGTAGGGTACGGAATTGCTAATACCTCAGGGGTATGGTAATTTACTTGGTTAGTGAAGAAGTTGAGTTGAGTTTTAACAATGGGAGCTAGAAAGGCAAAAAATAAGAAAGTTCAAAACCAAGCAGATACAGGTATTTTATGATCAGCATACAGTTCTTCTGTATACAGTTCCTGTAAGTTCCTATAGAGTTCTTATAGGTGATGGTCTTCCCTATGACAATGTCAATGTTATAGTTTGTGTAAACAAACTGAACCCAAAACCCCAGAGATCTATTTTTTGATCTCTAATCTTGTCTTTTGGCAAATGAGGATTGATGAGGCTAACTACTTAATTTCAAGAACGTAGTTTCCAAAATAAATCCAATGCTTTTCTTTAAAAAATATTTATATTCCATATATTCTTTAATGTGGCCTCTCAGAGGAGGCCTGTGTAGTGCAGTACAGTGAAGATGTATGTGAGGAAGCTCTGAGCAGACATGTGGGATGACTTAAGTACATCTTCTGTATGGCAATATTGCCTCTGGATCCTGAACCAGATCATTTAACACTGCACCTTTCACAGCTGTCCTCTTTCTATTTCCTCAGGAAAAACATTTGAATCAAGCCTCACTGTAACTGAAAGAGTTGAGAGGTACATATGCAACTGAAAGAATGTCAGCAACAATGTATGCATGCTTGAAGATTTTGATTGACAAGCTGGCAGAAGATTGGTCAGAAATATGTAACTGAATTTTAGTGGAATATGTTTAAGACAGAGTAGGTGTGGACTTAATGCTGAAATGACTTATTGCTTAACATTAGCAGGACAGCTTTGCTTTTTGTTTCATTGTTTGGTAGCTCTGACTTAGTGAAGCAGCTCCTGATTAGGTGATGTTTTTCAGATGAAGGTTTTCAGGCCAAACTCAGAATGCTTCAGGTACATAGCTCAGATGTAGACATTCAAGTGAAGCAGTGTAAGATGTGAAATGAAATCCCTTTGTACTCAGGAGGGAGTTAGTCTAACCTAACTATTATGGCCATTGCATGAAAACTGGGTGACTTTTTTTTTTTGGAGGATACTGCTACTGGAAAGGTAATAGTGATTGCTGTGGTACGTGCTGGGCTCAGTGGTCTCCTGATGTGGTTCAGGACACAGGACGAGGAACACTAACCTGGACACTAAATGGGAGTAGAGATGCCTACTGGCCAGTTCTGGGTGCTTTAATGCAAAAGTATGTGCAAACCCAGGCAGAAATGTTGTGTGGGTGTCCGAAAATACCAGAGTAGTCTGTAGAATAGGCCGCTGGCCGAATTGCTGACTTGAGCTGAGCCAGTACAGGGACCTGGCAGCTGGTTTGTGCTCCCACCTCAGAGAAGAACTGGGGACACAGCACAGAAGTGCTCTGCCATTATTGCATGCCTCTTCCCAATGGCTTCCCAACACGTAAGAGGATTTTTTCCTCCTCACTCATGCAGCAGCTGCAGAAAGCTGGTACTAGATGAACTGCCTGCTTTCAGCTGAAGTTAGCGCAATATTTTCACAGTGGTACACTACTTTATTGACTAGAACATATGTATATTTTTATTGTATCAGAATTTACAATTTCCCAACATTATTTTAATTGGAAGTTAATGATGTATGGCTCTTCTAGTAACTAAATGAATATTTGAACTACTGCAAGTTGCTTTAATAATTGTTCAGCTAATCATTTAAATTATCAAAGATCTTTACTTGTGCAATGTCATATAAATGGTAAGAATTAAAAATTAATCAACTTGATTTACGTAACTAAAAGCTGCAATCTAATGGATATTGTTAAATAAGAAGACAGCAGTAATTATGCCAAAAAAAAAAAAAAAATTGTTCCTGTAGTTTGAACGATTATAGCAATTTCCACCGGGGGATTTTGCAGTCAGGTTCCAGTTCTGGGCAACAGTGATTAATATAATGGTTATTAATGAGAATCCATTTTTGTACATGGAAGGGTGCTTCAGTGTTCCAAAAGCAATGTGGTTAGCATATTAATTATAAAAGATAGCGTTGGACTGGTGACTAAGTAACTATATTGATTTTTTTTCCTCGTTTTCTGTGATGTGAAAGGTCAATTAGCCTTATAGAAACAATGGAGTCTTTCACAGCAGGAACCATCATTTCTCTGTGCTGACATCTTTTTAACCATGTACAAAGTTCATTAAATGTGCAAAGGTAGTAATGTTAAAAGGAAGAAAGTGATTGGGTCAGAGGTCACAAACCGTGGCAAGCTGACAGCCTCTTGTGGATTACGCTACGGGAGCTAAGTAATAGTGAGAATTGCCTTTCAGGTTGCCCACTGGGACCAAGGGGAATGATGTCATAAGCAGCTAATACTATCGGGTTAATTAAAAGGAATATTGACAGCAGCTTTGTTTGTCTTTGGCTTTGAATAGGATGCTGTTAACCAAGCATTTTATCGGGTTACATAACATTAGTGAATTTGTCTTGAATAACAGATTACCAAATCTTAAAATCTACTGTGTTCCAGTAAGCAAGTATTGAACGGAGCATGTCTGACACTTGTACAGCCTTCTATTTCACTGTGTCCCTCTATATGGTATGTTGTCAGATGTAACCCATTCAAGTCATTTTCCTTTCCACTGAAGCTGGCTCTCCCAGGTGTTAATGTCCAGACATTTTCACAGGAAGGTTACAAGCAGCTAAAGCTCTGCTTCCTGAGATATCATGGCTTGCTAAATATAACTGGAGTGCCCACTATCCTCCTGTTCATTTACTCAAGCATTTATAACACTTTTAAATTCTAGTCACTGTCTCATTTAAAACCATAAGAATCAAAGCATGGAAGGTAAAACAAATTCCAGTGTTGAGGACAACAGGTATTTAAATTTAAAACTTGATTTGTTATTGTTCTAATGCTGGCAGAAGAGCTGAGCAAAGTATTCTTGATCATCTTGGTGAAATTAATAACTTAATAAGCAGCACATCTGCTGAGATTTAAAAATTGTCACTGTTGCATGAAAATGGCAGGCTTTCATACTATACATTCAAGAAAATAATCCTACATTTTTAGAAGTTTTTAAAGTGTTTTTCTTCACTGAAATGCGGAGAACATTAATTATATCCTAGATGTAACTAATTTGCTTGTAGTCTTCATCTCAACACGTCAGGGTTTTTACTTCTCCATGCTAAAAAGAAAAGTTGATGTGAAGTCTCCTTGTAGCAATGCATCTGATTGCTTCGAATTTTGTATGATCGTTCTTTGATTTTAAAATGAGCTCAGAGCTGGCTGTGCAGTGAAGATGTACAGGTAGACTTCAAAGCTGACTTTCTTCTTCCATTTTCTGTTCTGACACTAATGTCCCTTTGGTTTGTTTTGCAGAAGCCTACAGTAACACAGCCTGAATTATCTGACAATGCTAGCAAAAAATGGAAGCAGAAATATAATTACTCTTCTCCTTTCATATCTTGGTTGATAAACGGTGAAGATGAAATCATTCCTTGCATGTACAAGAGAAGCACTTATGAACTGTATTTACATCAGAAAATTGTAAAAGCATGTGTTATTGTGATATAACCAGATTGCTATGAAATAGGGATTTCTACCTTTTAAAAACTGCTATGACTGCAAGAGAGCTGGGAGTGTAGGAGACTTTTGAAGGAATTGTACATCCACAGATTATTAGAACCCCCTGTTTATGCTTTTTAAAGGTTGGATGGCTTAAGTTCAAGAAGGAACAAATTTGACACCTGACAGAAGCTAACCTTCTAATAAAGAAAATGATCTTGCCTTTCTGTGCTTCTTCAATTAAATAGCTATGCAGTTGTAGACATCTGTTTTGGTACATTTATACTGTAGGGAGGGTGCACATTCTGCACATAAAGTTCAATTCATTAATGACAGCCATCTCACTTGCAGTTAACTCTTCTCCAATATCTTTTTGTAGCAGTGTAGATTAAATCTTTCACTGCACTACAGATAAGATCATGTATCAGATAACCATTGTCTTGCATGCTTTGAATGGATGGAATCTTACAGGAATGCCCTGCAATAACTGTTTTGTGCTGTTTGTATTCTTAGGAAGTTAAACCTCTCATCTCAGAGGAAGTGCCCAAGCTTTTCAGAGTTAAGGTTTACTGCACAGCACCCTGTCAGGTACAGAAATTCTGCCATTCAGTGTCTCACGCAGGGATTTGGGCAGAGTCTTGCCCAATGTTTTACAGTGGTATGGTAGAATAGATATCTCAGGGCAGGGCCCGCTGTTTAGTATCCTAATTGCTAATTCACTGTTGCAGGAAGAATGGCCTAAAACACGACAGACACTAATATGGTCAGATCATGCTCTCTCCTTATTACCCAAAAAGCCTGACTTTTATAGCAAACTTAACAGGGGCAGATAGTGTCTCACACAAGATTATTGGTCAAAAGCACTCAGACAAACAACTGCAAGAAAACAACCCCTTTGTGATTAGCAGTCATGTAGATCCCGTCCTTGAAGCCAGCTGCTGGCAACAATATTTTTCTGAATTCCTCAGTCGGGCGATGTGGGCATACTGTCATGGGAACTTTTCGTAGTCATCCTGGTAGCTTGGTTTGCTCAGCTGCAGCAAGTCATGGGATCTTTGCTGTTTCAAAAATCCCTCAACAATTCACCTGTTCTTTTATGAGGTGTGGGTGCTATATTGGTTGAGGTAGGGCCATCAAGCAATAAAACTTCCTGCTTCTATAAAAGCTAATAATAAGTAATATCTCTACTGATAACTCTCTTATCAGTAGAGAGCTCAACAGATATAAAGAAGGTGAGATGGAAAAGCAGCTTCTGTTCACATATACTGTCTCTGAGGTAAAGCAATATATGCAAGTTCAGTCAATGAGCACTGCACTCTAGAGAGAGAACTTGACACTTGTATTCACATCTTTCACAGTTCTTTTCTGCAAGTGACAACTTTTGACACCACTACCTGTGTGTGAAGGGTACTGATGGCCAGAGTAATACACAGTTACTGTCCTGGTAGTGTAAGGCTGGCACTTGAAGCATGTATAACCCCTCTAATGAAATAGCTCCATGGGTTTGCACTCCAAGCTTACGTGATCTAATTTGAAGGCAAGTGAGTCATACCTAGTACCTAAGCATGAGCCCTCATCATTAGTGTGCCTGTTATCCAGTGTTGTGTAGCATATCTGCAGGGGTGCAATCTTGCCTCTGGGTGTCCCTGATATTTGTGGTTACTGATTAGTTGCTGCCACAAATTCTTCCTGATAAATTCCACATATAGAGGCTAGAGCCTGCAGTAGTCTGTCGTGATGCACTGGAAGTGTATAACCTGTAGTTTCATCAGCATTACTGATTTGTATGCTTTCCTATGCTACTTTTTAAAGTTATATGTCTGACTTGTTGACCGAGATTTATGTACAAAAGCAGCATTGCCCAAACTTTACCTGCAGCACGGGTTATATTTAAAAGCTGCTGCTGTTTACAAAGCATGCTTTTGTCTCTACAGTGGATTTACACATGAATATCAAGTTGGCAGAAAGAGCAATGGGGTGCAAAGGATTATAAAGCTAATCAGATTAATTCACCTCCTCTTGTACTGATTACAAATGAAGTATATTTTCATACTTGTACTCTGAAACGATCAAAAGGTTTTGTCCTAATGCATGTTAATTTGCTACAAAAAGGGTGGACCTATGAGCTTGGTTGAGCACAGACCTCTGTGAGTTAGCACCACATGTATTCCTAACGTATGGGCATAAGCCAGTTCAAAACCATGAGCTATAGCTGCCAGTCAGATGTCCCAGTGTGCCTATGCAGTGCTCTTGCTTCCAAAAAAGCTTTGGTCTCACAAGTCACCCTCCTGAGCCATGGGGATCTCTGTGCTAGCACTTCAGTGGAGATCAGGAGTGAGGACCTGAAACAACTCTCCCAATTGTCCTGTTGTGTTGGAGCACATCAGCTGGATTCCTGGCAGGTGAAATGCTTAAATATAAGTCACATTTAAGTCTGATATATATCTGATATCTGTCAGGAAGACCACTTTGACATCCCATGGCAGCCTGACTTTCAAATAGTTTGCAGATTTATAGCCTTCAGCAACTGTGTGGATTCTGTGAGGGGATGTAGAGCTCCTATGCCCTGTTTGTTATTCCCTGCCATATTTTTGATGTTCTTTGAGAACAGCAGCTTTTACTCCTTTCTCTTCTGCAAAGACTTCTTGATCATGTAAGCTAAAGTTACCACAAATTTTCTGGAGGCTGTCTGCTTTATATCTCAAATATTTTATTCTATTTTAAAAAGTGTTTTTGGAGCAAATGCCTCTTGAGTAGAAAGCGCTGTTACTGAGAATGCGCTTCAATGGGAAGGTGCAAAAATTTAAACAATCTTAAAACAATCTTCTAGTATGTCAGATGTTTGCTTCCCTATGCATCTTTCTGTTGTCATTCAGGCTGATGTCACTGTTTCTTCACTCACAACTGCCTTATTTCAATGTTATATGAGAAATGAAGCAATTATGCAAACCTCCTACCCACTCTATTACAATGTCATGTGCTTGAGGACAAATGAACTCATTTATTTGGGAGAGATGACATCCCAACAGATGTGCATGGCTGGTGTTACCTTTTCAATAAAAGATAATGGTGTAAGAATGAAAGAAAACTTAGTAAGTACTATTTCTTTAAACTTCTGTTTTAGAGATGCTTTCCTGAGTAGAGACCTTATTGCAGAATGGCATTTCATCATCCAAACTTTCTTATTGAAGGTGGAAGGATTAAATAATGTATTTGAAGTTATTCCTGTGCCTCATGGTCACAAGCCTCTCCTTCAGTAAGCTATTTGGTGCCAATTATTCACAGTGATCAGTTATACCTACTGGGTTTTATTACTCTCAGACTTCTCTTGGTTCTTAATTGTTCAATAGAATATGAACTAAAGTGTGTTGTTTCTTTGACAAGCAGACTGTTTATTTTCCTATGCTTCAGAAAAGAAAAAAAAAAAAAAAAGTTGTTACGTAAGTTATGTCTATTCTTTATTTCGTTTCAAAAAGAATTTTGAACTGTCTGCAATAGCGAATCAAAGTCCTGATTTCTAATCTGATAAATTGATCTGCTGAATGTCTATATTCAAGCTTACTCTACTAGTTTGTATGGCTGTCTAATAGAGTCATAAAAGTTACAAAATCAAGTAACAAAAGTACATGCAGTGATAACCCAATAATGCCAGAAGTGCCCTTTGTCCACCATTATGAAAAATAATACCAGAAAATGGAGATTTTGAGCTTCTAGAATGCCAGACTTAATTGCAAATTTTTAGGAATTTTATTTTCTATCTTTAAATCTGAAAATTAGAACACTATTAATTACTTCCAGATAATTAGCCCTACATACCAAGGCAAACTCCCAGGCCATTCCCCTTGATTCAGTGTCCTGACTACAAGCAAGGCTGTTACTTAGAAGAAATGACTAACTTCTGGACTGAACTGCCCACAGGGACAGTTTTTCTCTAATCCCCATTATTTAATGTTGGCTTATATTCCACAGCATGATGTTAAGCAACTAAGATATATCATCGGCGGCAGGAACATCCCAGACCTGAAAAGCAAATTATTTAGGTATGTTTTCCACAACTTATCAATTTGCACTTCAATGAAAAAAAATAAATAAAAAAATTCTGCAACAAGTTCCTTTCAAATGTATATTGTGCTGCAGCATAACAGTTCTATAGGAAGCAAACTTACTCTTATTAAAGTCAGGCTTCATCTAATAGCTTTGACATACTTTAGCATGGAAAAAAAGTTATATACAAATGTCCTCAGCCTTTTGGAAAGGCTGTGACCTGCATGATACTTAAAAGTCCACAGGAGTATATAGGAATGAACACAGCAGTTGTTCTCTCATACTATGTTATTACAAAGAGAACTGGGGGTCAAATTGCATGAATGATAAATGGAAGGTGCTTGAAATGAGTTGGTTCTTTTTTGAACATTATACATTGACCTTGGCAGTTTTGACAATTACATCCATCATTTCTAAGAATCCATTCCAGAACACCCGTCTGTTCTCTAATGTGGCCAAGTAAACAGGATTTGTGAGTATATGAATCAAAGACTGATCTCCTGTGCCTATACACTGATTAACAGTTGGTTTCTTAGTGCAACTTTTTCATTCTATGAATTATGTGAAGATCATAATTCACCATGTCACACCTGTAGACAAGCATGTTGGAATGCTTTAAACTTTACTCACAAGTTCTCAGTAGGATCGATAGTTGACCTATGAGTTTGATAAGCAAAATGGAATAAAAACATTAAGAAGCACATTGTATAGAGTAAAAATGATGTTTCAATGCCTTGGTGTTCCTCATAGCAACAGAACTTGATGAAGACAAAAGATGGGACAAATGGGTGGAAAAACTTAGCTGCCATTGAGCATCAACATTCCCAGACTTGTAAAGTGAAAAGCTTTTCTGTTAGGAATTTACAGCTTATCCATCTCAGACTGACTGTGCAAACAGGTTCTGTAATCTTAAAAGAAGTAACAAGGCATGCTTATAAGTGCACTGCTAAATAGGGAGGTACTCCTGAGTAATGTTTTTTTCAGATCACTTCAATTCATTTGAAAGTCATTAAGCTGAATCAATGAAGCTGGCATGCAGCTTAGCATTACTGTAATACACAAAATCATCTCTTATGCATGCTGTATGTCTTTCAGTGTTTTACTACATTTCTTTAACAAAAAAATGGAAAGTGATGCAAGCCTTCCTTGAAGAAATGAAGGCTGAGATAACAGAACTTGCTCAGAGTAGAAATGGATGCAGATTAAGATTGAAGTCCCCACAGCAGTAACAACCAAGGCTTTGTCTGCTTGGAAAGGAACCAAGTAGGAGCCATCCACACATGAAACAGTAATGTCAAAACCTGCATCCACAGAGTTCATATAAGGGGATTCAGTTATAGTGTTAACTGTAAAATAGAGCTTTATCTCAACTTTTAATTCTTCTTTTCAGAGTACATGGCAAATCTGATGCTAAGGAGAGCACCAAGAAATAGGTGGATTGTTTGAGAGGGTTCTAAGATTTAAGCTTTGCTAAAAAGTTTTAACTTCTGTAATCTTTGGGTAATTACGTAAAAAATAATATTTAGTCTTTACAAAATGATTCAGAATTGGAATGTATTAAGAGAATAAAATCTTTACTCTGTGAAAACTCAATTTTACCTGCTATTCTTTCCTGTTTATTTCAGTAGGATTGCTTGTGCTTCTGTAAAGCATATTTGTGAGTCTACAAAAGAACCAGGCTTAAAATGCCTATAGAAAATGTTCTTGTTTGGGATACAAACCATAGAAATTTAAAATGTGAACAGTACGATGCCAATAAAATAACTTTTGTCCACTGATATCTTTGATTTGTGCTCATCCAGGTTATCTGTAGGTGTGTATTACTTTTAAAAACTGAAAATTTTGCTTTTTAAAACAAAGCAATTTTCTCAGTTGATTCTTATTTTAAGGTGGAACGTGCACTTAAAACTGAGTATTTAACTTCCTTCAGGGACACAATCTGACATAAAACTTAGTGACTCATGTCAAATATATTAAAGCATTCAGAATTGCCTTAATCAAAGTCAATTCAGAGCTTTCTTGCTGTTGTGGTTTAATCTGGCCAGCAGCTAAACACCACACAGCCGTTCACTCACCCTTCCCCCTCCCTCTCAAGGATGGGGAGAGAAACAGGAAAGTGAAGCCTGTGAGTTGAGTTAAAGACAGTTTATTAAGATAGGAAAACAATAATAATAATAACAATAATAACAACAACAATAATGATGATGATAGTACAACTACTAATAATACGTACAAACAAGTGATGCACAATGCAATTGCTCACCACCCACTGACCGATGCCTAGCCTAACCCCGAGCAGTCCGGCCCCCTCCCCCCAGCTAGCCACCCCTATATATTGTTTAGCATGACGTCAGATGGTATGGAATACCCCTTTGGCCAGTTTGGGTCAGCTGTTCTGGGTCTGTCCCCTCCCAGATCTTGCTGCACCCCCAGCCTGCCCATTGGCAGGACAGGGTGAGAATCTGAAATATCCTTTGCTTGGTGTAAGCACTGCTCTGCAACAATTAAAACATCGGGGTGTTATCAGCACTCTTCTCATCCTAAGCCAAAACATAGCACCGTACCAGCTACTAGGAAGAAAATTAACTGTCCTAACTGAAACCAGGATACTTCCACACTCATGGTACCAGCACAGAACTCTGTGAGGTCTTAGAGCTGAGCATCTGCTGTGAGTGGCTCTTGAACCACTCATATCTCAGATTCAGTAAGAAGTATTTCCAATCTCCATTTTTTCTTTGTATTGCTGTTCTCTTTTCATGTTGCTGTGAGAATGTCATACCTCACACAAAGATGTGGTATTTCAAATTGAGTCACTTATTAGCCCATGTGATCTCTTAATAGCTATGAATAGCAACATAACATTTCCTTGCCTACAGTTTAGGCTGGCTAATACAGATGCTGCCATTGGTACATGAACCTATTTTGGTTTTTGGTTCCCTATCTATCTTTGTGTATTACAATACTCTTTTTTTCCACACTTGTATGATGTGCCCTGAAGAAAAAAAAATTAAAAAAAAAAAAAAGCTACATGTAAGCACCCATGAGAGCAAGTTCTGGTATTAATTTCATGTATAGGAAATGACAATCTACTGTTATTAAGGTAAATGTCACAGTGCAGTAAACATTACCTTTAACCAAGTCCTCCAAGCTGTCCACCAGTTTGGTGCTTAACATATCATTATGAGGGAAAAATGGATTTCAGCTACACTTCAACGAAGACTGCATTGTATTCCTGTTTTTTTCAGTTTGTTTTAAATCAGTTCTGTAAATTTAACTTTTTATAGAAACTGCCTCAAGTTTCTAGAGAGAAACATTCTAGAGCAAGTTACTTGAAATATTATTTATTAGTTTTCCAGAACTGTGCTTCCTAATAGCAGCCAGCCTCCTGTCCTCCCTCTCCATTTCAACAACAAAAAAACCCACCACCAAAATAACCCACCCCTACCCTGGTCATGTGAAATGCAAGTCCTCACCTAAATCAATAGGATTCATTTATGTTCATATTTTCCTGGATATTTTGTCTTATGATATAAATATATTTGAAACAGTTCTTCTCCAGTGGTTTGTCTGACACTTGATCTCTTCAACCTCGAGTTACCAGTGACTGCATTAAAGCATTTTTAAAAAATTGTACGTTTTCTGCTGTGGGATGTTGAACTATCATGCATTCTTTCCATTCCTCTCTTGGGAAATAACTAGTAACATCTTAAAACATGAACAGCTAACATCACTGTCTGTGGAAAAAACAGCTTGCATGGTATGTCCCTGAAAATCACAGGACAGGTTTGAAGAGTCAGAATTTTCCATGCTACTCTGTATCATGAACAGAACTTTCCAGTTATATATTGCCTTGGGGCAACTTGAAGGAAGTATGCAAAAAAGTGACTTTCTACATAAAATCATCTTGTCTACCTCTTGAGGAAGAGAACTAGAAAAGAAGAATGGTTATTAAAATATTTTAAAGGCTTCTTGTTATTCTTTTCCTGTGGGGGGAGGGAAGGGACAAGAATAAAGATTAGGATTAATGAACTGCTCTTCTGTTGGAGCAGAAGGTTGCCTCTCACATAATCTGATCAGGTAGAACTCTTTCATACTGGGCCGTGACCCAGGAATTTTCTTTTTCACACATGGTTCCCAATGTCTTTAACTGCTGCAGTTTCAAAACAAAATTGGTAATGTTTATACTCAGAAGGTTAAAGTATATCGCTTTGGCTCTTGAGTATATCAACAACTGATACAGCACTTGCAGTTTACTCTAAGGTAGAACCAAAGGTGAGCAGGAAAATACACAGACCAAGGAAAAAGAAAATCTTCCTAACCTGACTGGTAATACCACAAGTGTACCTTCATACCTTACAGATGGTGGGAAGTAGCAATGGTTTTCCTTTCCACTCCTCCTGTGGCACTAAATGAACTATAAAATGACTCAAGTGGTTATGTGGCACAGAATTAGAGATTGCAGCAGGTGGTATCACAGGTGTGTGCTTAATCCCTGTTGACGCACTCTGTAGCTCAGAGATGGAGGGATGAAGATTCCCTGACTGCTGGTAAGAATAAGGGCAGGAGGAGTCAGATTAATAGCTCTTGCTCAAGACATGAGCCTATTATAGGGGATTATTATTAGTGGAATTAGGCATCTTGTAACAGACCATGGTTCCTCTTGAGTATTGTGTGACATAGGAGGCATCTCCTGATGTGTTAAATGAAGGTCTGTGGTGTTCCCTTTCAGCCCTCCCAATAAATGCAAAATGGTCAAATTTGTGTTGTGTCCCTCCCTCTCCCTGGACCAACAGAGGGATTGCTTCAGCAATTTGCTTACAGCTGGCTAATGCAAGCACAAAAATGTTCAAGCTGTGATGAGCTCTGTATTGTTGATGCTGTTGGTCAGAAGACGAACTCCTCTCCAACCTACTGACAGAGCTGTTGAATTTGGATTGTAAGGTTCCCGATTGGGAGCATCAGATGTTGGTGCATGAAGGACATGCATGGAGTCCTCCTACCAGATGGGATGCTTTGCTAATCAGTTAAATCTACTTTAGCTGATCTTTTCATAGCATGGACAGAAAACAGATTTTTGAGTTCATTTGAGTGGGATGGGAATATCTAGCAGCCGAATGCAGACTTTGCTTTAGAGTGCAATGGTTTAACTGCAAGGAGATATAAATTAATTCCCCTTATAAAGGCAAATGTATCTGTTTAATACAAGTGTATGTATCTTTTTTTTTTGTAAGGATTGTTCTCACATGTCTGCCTAGGTGAGCAACAACCAGATATAAATTCATTGCAGTTGGGTGTAAATAACTCTTACCTCTGTATGTTAAACTTTTAGTGATGGCTTCCAGGAAAATCTAAGTCTTTGAAAGACTACAATAATGCCCTGGTTTCAGCTGGGGTACTGTTAATTTTCATCTAGGTAGCCAGTATGGTTCTGTGTTTTGGGTTTAGGATGAGAGTAGTGCTGATGACACACTGATGGTTTAGTTGTCACAGATCAGTAACAACCAGTAACTATATTTGCAGAGGATATTAATATCATACAAGATAGGAATGGTAGCTCTGTTTTGTACAAATAAACTTTCAGTGGTGTAATGAAAGCAAGAGGAGAATAGCTCCCATGTGAATGACAGAAGTGTCGGAATTATGCCCCAAATCAAGAAGGAGGTATGTAACTGTGGCTGAGGAAGAAGTCAGGTGAACAAAAGACACATGTGAAGGTCAGCCCCTAAAAGCTCAATTGTGATGAAGCTCAATTGAGATGAAGTACAAAAGGATGGAGAAACATGAATTTCCTGTATCCATCAAAGGGAAAATCTGCTGTGAAAAAGGGTTTTAAATCTGCAGGCAGTTTTGGATAAGGAATGTCTGTTTTTCTTCTGTGGTCACCTATAGCTGCTGCACTGCTTCTGTTCAGTGTGCTTGCCTGTGTATGGGGCTGTACGAGGCTCTTGGGGTTGGGGTGAGCTGTGGCACAGCTGAGCTCCTGGAAAGTCCTGCAGTTTGGTGACTTCTGAGGCACTGAACAGGGTACTAGGTACTTAGCTACTTCTTGGCTGGGGCTGGGGATATCATCCTTACCTCCTCTGTGTGCCTACCCCATACTGCGTGGATGCAAAAAGAACGGAGAAAATGCCCAAAAACATATGTTAAAACATGTTTTAGGATTGAAATTTAAGTAGAGTCTGGGCATTTTAATCTCTAGGTCTGAGTGTTTGTAGCTTTACCTAGAGCCTGATTTATATAGATAAGCAATATGTGCTTATAAGTAGTCTGTTTTAAATGGATTGTGCTTTATTAAATGATGTAGTCTTGATCCATGCAGAAACCTAATAATAGGTAGAAACATTATGCACTTTAATCCAGTCTGCATAAATCAGGCCACATGAATGACGTTCTGTGCATTGAACACAGTGCATCACAGGGTGTTACATTAGTCACAACCAATCTCCAAAGGATGAATTTTAAACCCTGAATATCTGCATGAACTTAGTAACATCAGTACCTCTTCACTAATAATGAAGAATGGTAGTATCTCTTATAAATTGGACAATGTATCTTTAAGGGCAACTCTGCACAATTGACACATATATAAGTGCAGAAGGGCATGAATTTTTTGTTTGTCTTCTGAACTGGATGCAGATCTAGTCCAGCTTGAGGACATCTTGTCGTGCTAGTATGGCATAATGCTGAAGCATGCCAACTTAAAAACAGCAGTTACTGAGTTTGGTGCAGCCTGGTGATAATGTGGTTACTTGCATCTGGACAGGTGCAGACTGCGAGCATAGCTTGCAGAAGCTGAGCTCTGCCTCTACATCACAGTGTTTTAATTTTACATCAACACTTGCAGAGCCTTTTCCCTCTGCCTATAAAGAAGCACCTAATAAAGGTGGTACTTTTATTTTTGCTCTTTTTTATCTCTTTACTTCTCAAACCATGTAGTTGCTAAAAGATACAGTTCAGGTCAAAAGCTGAGAAAAGATGTTTCTTGTAATTTGTTTGATTATAGATGATCCGCTTGTGATGGTATATTTTTTAGTGAATAAAATAAAGGGACCTGCAAGTCATAGTCTCTCTTTTAATTGGTTTGAATTTTCTTCCTCTTTAGTTACTAAGGTCAAATTTCTCTTCTCAGTTTTCCTGGTTTGTAGAGTGGATGTTGTGAGGAAATGAACTAAAGAGGAAATGTGAATAGTAGTATATTTTTGTTTGTTTGTTTTGGTAGCACTTTATATCCTTCAAGGGAGTATGTAAGCATTTATTAATGAGTAGCAATCTTTCTAATTAAAAATTATCGATTTGTTGCTTCCTAGTCAATGGGAATTGGGTTTGCAGACAAGAACAGGAAGAGTTTTAGATATAGGGAATCTTTTTTTAAAAAAAAAAAAAAAAAAAAGGCAGATTCAGTAGAGATGTCTTGACATTCTTGACTTTATCTAATGCTGGTAACTTAGTTAAAATCATGTCTATGCTGAAGTGTTCATATATACATGACTAAAGTAATATTGGATCAACTCCTGATTGCCACTAGCCAAATATCTTCGGTATTAGGCTCGATATAGATCAACGGTTTTGGTATTTGGTGTCTCAGACTGGGTTTCATATTAGCAATTACCATCCTGGTACTTTCAGAACTGCATAGCTAAAAACTACCTTACCCCTGTGTGACCTACAACCACAATAGTGTCAATGGTTCTGAAAAACACCAGCTGATTTTGATGAAACCTTGGGTGAAATTTTGCCTGTGTACACTCCAGCTCCAGGTCAGTCACTGGGTAGACATCCGAATTAAGCTAACATGTATATAACTCTTGTTTAAGAAAGAATGAATGGTTTTGTGTAAAAAGGGCAGGCCTGATTTCCCATTCAATCTATGCATATACAGTCTGCTTTTTAATGTCTATTGTGTTTGTGTGCCTATATGATAATGACTCAATACAACATATGGGTGTTACTTTTTTATTGAATATATATTACTTGCATATGCATAGGGCTGGATTGTGCTAAATCCTATGCATAAAAGATCACTTCATAACTTTCACATCCCTTGGTAAGAGGCATAAAAAGGAATGTGAAGTGGATTATCTTTTTTTTTTTTTTTTTTTTAGAAATGTCTAGAGGCTTAATGTGTGGAGACAATTTACTGTCATATGTACAGCTATTGCAACATGAAGAAAATTCTTTGCCTATTGAATGGCACACCTTACATTAACAGAATAGTTTTCATACTTTTATGATGATACCTAACAACACAGAGTGTGAAGGGAAGCATAAACCATTACTTTTTTCTATTAACTCATTTTAAATGTTAGAGTAGCTGGAGCATTAAAATACACAAGGGGCATCTCCCTGCACAAGGATTTTCTAAAATTTGCAGGAAGAGGCAGGTTTTATCTGTGCCACTCTGGATTTGGTGAATGTTGTACGGTTTCCCATGTTACCTGAGGCACAGTGGTACTGACAGCAGGAAACAAAATTTTAGACTGCCTGAGCTGGATTTTAGATGTAGCATTTTTTGTAGATAAGTTTAAAAACACATTGGTCCAAGCCCCTGCACTGCCACTGGTCAGGGATTAGTACTGTGATGTGTTAAGCATTCTCATGCCAATGTAGCCCTGATAATTTGATATTCAATTTGATATTCCCTTTTGAAAAGAACAGCTTTTGGTCACTTTAGACTTTATGTACCCACTAGGTAGTGCTCTTTTGTTTTGTTTTGTTTTTTACTTGGCATCTATACATGATTTAACTACTGATTTCCAAATATATGGCATATCTAGAGCCTAAGTATATTTGAGCAGTCTGTTTGCACAGTAAGCAATAATTGCATAAGCAATATTTTCCAACAAGCTGCATGCCTAAGCTTTAAATGGCAACTTTCAAGAGTGGTCTTGCTATTGCTTATAGTACAAGATATAAGAATCCGTATACAGTTACCTTAGGTTAATAGCATATTTTACTGCGATGCTTAATCCCTTCAGTTTAAAATAGTGATTTGCTTTCAACCTGTGTGCACTGAAGACATTTTTGTCGGGGGTAGCTACTCAGCTTCTGCATTTTTGCATACCCTTCCTAAGCTAGATGATGACATGAAATTAATAATTTAGTCAGAAACCACTGTTGTAACAGTACGTGCATGACTCAAAAACAAATTCCAGGCAGGTTTCCTCTTTCAGTGAAGCAGTCAGTTACCATGGTGATGGGAAGTGTATAAGAACTAGAAGAGAGAGAATAATGTATGACTTCAAAGTACAACCCTTCCCACCAAAAATGTCACTGCTCCCCATTCCCTGGCAATTCCTCTATATTGAATAGTATATGCAAGGACATTGAACAAGTCCTAAAAAAGTTTATGCAAAAGCACAGAGATTAGCCCTATTTTCTATTAAGCCAAGTTTTGGTGTCATTTGTGTTTTCTAAATTCTTCCAGTGCGTTGGAAAGTCTTCTGCCAAAAACAACTATCTTTATTCAGAAATCAAATTACTGTAATACAGTGCTTGCTGAATTATAATATTACATTGCTCAGAAGAATAGTATAATTAATATACAAACAGAAAAGCACATGCCAAAAAGAAACAATATAGTTTTTGTTTTGGTACTATATTGTTCCAACTCTGTGATCCAAGCATTAGCTAAATAGAAGAGTTAATGATAAAACTATGAAGAGTTAATATTTAATCTTAAATTTTATGCTAAAATGTATTATTTGAAGGCCAATTTCTGTCCTGACTCTCATCTACAATAATGTCAGAGGGGAAGCAACATCATGCAAGTCAGGGTAGAGATTGCCCCCAAGAGAGAGGCTTTCAACAAAAAGCCAAGTAGGCCCGGAGCCCCACAAGAAATAGAGAAATGTCTGTGTACAAACGGTGGTGCCTGTAGGCAGTGGTAGGCATGCAATTGCATTCACATCTAGAAAATAAGCCATGGGCTCTCGGAAAGGTGGTATAAGGGTAGAGTACTTACGCTCTCTTCCGCTTTAATTCCTACCAGTAGTGGGAACAGATGGTGCATTACATCTCCTCCCCAAAACAAACCACCATCTGCACTCCCACCCACCAATTTCAGCATTGCAAAAGAGGCAGAGACCTTGGAACAGAGCTCTTTCATGCTGATTTTTTGTTGTTTTACTTCCGTTGAAATGATTTGCATAACTCTAATGGAACAGATAGTTGGTGCTAGAAAATAATCATGTTGTCTTCAAGAGAGGGAAGAAGAAGTCTCAAGGGATGTTTGGAAGAGCATATTGAAGATGGATCCAATTCTAGAAAATGAAGTAGTCAAGAAGGCTAAGTTCAAAACTGTCTTGATGGAGCAGATATCACCAAGTAACCTATGTGGGGGAAAACACATTTTTATAAATCAAGCAATTTCCCTTGAGGGCACTTTTTAAAGACATGCACGAGAACACCAAAGAAGTCAAAACCATTCACCCACTCCTCCATATAGAGGTATCTCAGACTCTAAAAGAAATTCCCAAACTGAATAGATATGTACTCCTTTCAAACTCAAGAAATTATACTGACCACAACCACTCTGACTAGGTTAGAAGTCAACTGAGTCAAAGCTCATTAAAATTGATGTGCATATACCAAAATGAAATTATGAAACTTTGATATGACCCCAAGTGAGCACCTAGACTTCATTGTAAACAAAGATATTATACATGTACACATATTGCAGCGTTTGGGCAAAGCAAAAATGGTTTTGAAGAATATCTTTCATGTTCTGTTATGCTCAGAGTTGGAATTTTTTACTTCAGAAGTCTTTATTGCCCAGAACTATTTAGTTTTAAGGAATTTCTCATGGTTTATGTTCTTTCCATATATATCAATGTTTTCTGGTCAACTTGTCCTCTATATTTCTGGTTTTTTATGTGTTTGTGTGACACCAGGTGACAAGAAGTACAATAGTAGCAATAGTAGATGATTCATAAACAAATATTACAGGAAATGCCTAGAAAATAATTAGCAAGTTAGTTTTGTGGTTTTCTTTCTTCCGTTCTTGCTCTCTTTCTCTCTTGCTCTCTTTCTTTTTTGACCTTTATGCAGCTGCAAAGTCAAAATAAACATCAGAGGAACACTTGTCCTGTGTATGACAATAAGGTGCAGATAAGTTACTGGCTATTTATCAAGAAACTAATCATCCTCCTTGTTAATGTTTTCATATTGTTTTGTTTAGTGAAGCTGGTTTAGATGAATGTAAAAGATACCTGGGTTATGTTGCACAGTTCTGGGTTGTACAATGGGTGTAGAGCACCCTCTACTTTCTTTTGATCAAATAACACTACTGGGCTTGAAGAAGAGGGTGTGTAGGGGGAACATAGATGCTGTTTTTCTGCAGATTTTTGTACTGAAATCAGAAGAAAGAATTTGTCTATAAGGTTCATTAACTGTTGGCCTCTGCTGGCAGTAACCCATGTTATAGAGGCCACCGTTGTGACATCCTCAAAAGAACTCCCTGAAGGAGGCAAAGTCTAGAAGGAGAATATCTACTCTGAGGTTTCCCACCTTCCCTGAACTATATCTGCAGAGCCACCCCAGGAGGGGAGAATGTGGCTTTGAAAAATAACACCTTTGTTATTCCAAGTGTTAGAGATGAAGCAGAGTTTTCAGATGGCCCCAAGGTTTTTGCACCCTTCACCAAACACAGATGGAAACTGGACTCTTTGAACTGCTTTGAAAATCTGTTACCGTGCATTGCTGTGGGGCCTGTGAAGCAGCCATTGCTAACTTCTGTCTGCCTGCAATTTTTATGGCCATGTGATGACAACGGATTACATAGCTTCATTTTAGCAGCAGACAGCCTTTATATGTAAAAATGAAAAACAGAATAAAACAAAAATCCCAATAATTCTTTGCTCAAGGCAAAACCTTAATAGACATTGAGGTAGCATTTCAATGAATGAGGTGAATTTTGAAGTTAAAATGCAAGCAGTTTAGAAATCAGAATTTTATCTTAGGCAATAGTTGCAAAACCTTTATAACATTATGATCTTAGTACGTTGGAATCCAGAAAATAAAGATTATCCCTTATTTCTCTATTTAGAAATCTATTGGAATTACAGTATATAGTACCATGACTGTTCCTTGTGGTGTACCTGTAATTTACATGGAATTATTATGGAGGTGCTGAAAAAAAGTCAATTGTCAATTCATATAATGAAAACTTCTTTGACTCATCTGAATTGTTGTTGATGGTGAATAGCATAGTTTTCTATAAGAAAACATGTTCTCTAAGATTTCTGTTCCATCTTATTCATTATTCAGACCATTATTAATGTATGTGTTTATTTCAACTGCTCTTGGTTTATTAGAAAAGCTAGAGCTTTTTTTTCCCTGTCATTATTCAATATATTGAATTTAACTAGCAATAGATTGTCTTGTATTTTCATCTTTTTTATTCCAACAGTATTTAGTTTGCATGTTAGTGAATAAAAACAATCTATTTTTCATAGATATAAAGCAATTATCTCATTTTTCCAATTTGTATAGCATGACTGATTTCAGATGTATGAATCAGGAGATGCACCATGCTATAAACTTCATCCACTTTTCATGAGCATAATTACTTTGGGCAAATTCAACAGCATGCAATACAGCTGAATTAACTGACCGACAGAGAGACACAAACCTAGGCTATAGACAGTTGTATTCTTATCCATTATAGATATAAAACTTAGGTGCATCAGCTTTGCTAGTGGAGCAGCTAGCAAAAGGAGACAAAAGTGTGATGTTTTCTACATATTCTGCCTTTGTTGCCCAGGCAAAGGTCTTCGGCACTGCAGTGGGCACAGGATCATCTAGGCTGCACTTCCTCCTCCTTCAGGCTAAGGTCTTCGTCTCTGGATACTCATCTCTTTGTTAAGGCATGAGAATCAGCTTTCCATGAGCCGCGATCCTTTCTGAAACTTGATTTAATGATCTGATATTCTGTCTGGAAGGTGAATCTACCCAGAAAAAGAGACTACTGCTTTGCAGATTCTCTGTAAATTCCTCATCCCAGAGATGACCAAGGCTTTCCCTTCTCTCCACCAAAGACTCCCACCTGATGCTCCTTCCCCAGGAACTGGTACTTGCTCTGACCAGTAAGAGAGGCCAGTTTGGGTCTGCTACATTTCTAGGTGGCATTGTTTATTTTGAAATAAGTTGGTAGTGATGGCAAGTGCTGGGAGGCACAAAGGAATGTAATGCAACTTCCAAGAACCAAGGTTGGTTCAGCAGTCCTATGGCTAATTTCCAACTCATCACTGAAGTGACGGAATTGATCTACCCATTACCACAGCAAGGCAGTAGAGTTCGCTATAAAATTTCTCTGCTCTGTGTAACATATATATTATATTATAATATATATAGCATATATATTATATATAATATAGCTAAAAGAACAAAAGTGTGTTCTGCATATATTGCCACTGCATATATACTCATGAAATGAAACTTTATTCCAACTCGAGGAATTTTAATTACAAGCCTCATTGTCATAGCTGCATCTTACATGGAAAACAGCTTACAACAGACATATCATGTTTTAGAATTTTCCCTTTAGAATTATTTTTTTCTTTAATTTATATGATACTATACAAAAGAAAATTTTGTGATGAGATGAAAAATAATTAACATGCAAGTTATTCTCTTTCACTTGCTGATAAAGACAGGAAGAGTTTAAGATGAAGTGGGTCAGCTGGTAGCATGAGGTGTGGAGACACTGGGTCAGTGAGGGCAATTATAATCTTGTAGCAAATCTATAGTACTTGCTTGCCATTAGTCCTGCTGAAATTTCTTTATCTGCTAATTGAAATATTTTTTTCTACTTCAGTGAAAAGCACAAATCATTTTAACTCTGAAGAAAACTCAGGATTTTAATGTTTAATCATAAGTTTAAACCAATACTGGAAACATAAGGGATCGTACTTCCTTTATTAGAGGTGCTAAAAAAGAATATAAATTTTCTGTATATTTTACTAGAGACATGTAATCCTCAACAGAATTCTGATTGCTAATTTAAAAAGCTACGTTATCTAAGATGCATTCAAAGAAAATTTTCTGGCTCGCTTTTTTTTTTTAAACATTTCCTTAAAGAGTAAGGGTCACTAACTGATGCCAATAAAATCAATGAAGCTGTGTTAACAGTATTTGGAACGAGAACAAATACACAGGCAATTACGTCAACCCTTTCTTTTTTCTGTAGATTTTTTTTTGTACGCATTTTAAGTCTTATAGGAAATATTCTTAAGAGCTTGTTCATCAAGCATGAGGTAGATTTTGATCAGAAATTGGATCTTAGTCCTGAGACCTTCCCAGAGAGAACCTCTCAAAAGCAACAAAAGATTGAATAAATTTTCATTATACTACTAAAGTGTGTGGTAAAGTATTTGGAGTTCCTCTAGACTGGCTAGACTCAGATGTTCAAGATCAGTGCAGAGTCCAGTAGGAGGAAAACAGTGAACAGTTAGCAGGACTGTTGCTGAGTTTGCAACTGGATGAAATTTTCATAGGCTTCAAATGTAATCCTTGTAGGTGTAGTGGTGAGGGGTGGAGGTTGACAGGGTAGCATCCTGTGCAAGTGAGCGTGCACCAGTGGGCTGTCTTATTATGAAGTGTGTCAAGTTTTGTAGATGTACGTCCCCATATCAGTGGCTGTATTGAGAGAGATCTGAGTCTCAGCACTCAATTACCCCTGTACTTCCTACTGCTGATGTAGGCTGTCTGCAAATCCTGCTACAGGCACAGATCCCTGTTATGTTGCTAATACAATCGAATTATCTGCTCAGAGAAAAGTGATATTACACTGGAGATATTCACTCTTCTTTCTATGGCCAAATCCTTTTGTAGCTATGTAGCAATGAAAGATCACTTCATAAGCTTTTCCTTCTCTGAACTGCATGCATGCTAGTCCTGCTCGCCTTTGCAGTATAACTGCATTGGTCATGTCTAAATAGTAGATCAACTGATCTTTTCTCTCAGCAAATTACGCTCCTATACTTCAAGCAGGAAAAGTTACCTGACATTTTGCACTTTGGGTCTGTAAACATTGCAGCATACTCTGTGACAGGGGCAGACCTATCTTCTTCTTCAGCTCAGCTTGCCAGCATTTCTTTTTTTTTTTCTTTTTTTTTTTTCTTATAGCAGAGAATTATCTATGATACTTTGAAAGAGATTTTGGGCTAATAAAAGGTCACACTAAGGCAACTTGGCTAGTATTAAGTGCAAGCTGCTGAGCTGGATGGCTTGACTACAAAGGGACAAATGGAGGAGGCTTAGTTTAATAAGCTAATTGTATCTTATTAATGCACATAACTGCAATTCCTTTTCCATCATGAATATCTCATTCAGAGTAAGTTGATCTTGGTTACTGTAGCTTTGTTCTCCTCTTGGGCCTCAGCACAGAAATTGGAACATACAAAATGTAATATGCTTCAGACTGTATGCACTGACCCTTGGTTGACTCATGAACTTTCGGTGTCTTCCTGTATATGGGCCATGGTGTCTGCCCAAAGCAGACTGCTGTGCAGAAGACCATTGCCTTCTACCTCTTCCTTCACCCCAGAGGCAGGGATGGATTCTTTCCTTTGTACTATCTGCAAAGTGGCCCCAATTCTTAGTTGTAGCAAGAAGTCTGTGAGCACCTCTGTGGGATGTCTTCATTCATTGGCAGGAGTGGGGCTCATGCATCAGCCTGGCACTGTGTCAATCACTGGGCAAGAGAAGTCTCCACTAATCATTTCTCTTGAGTAGTTTGAAAGTATTTGGTATTTCTGCATTTGTATTTACCAAAACTATTTGGTACTGACTGCTGCTGCTAAAAGTGTACAGCTAAATGCTACTCATAAAATATTTTACTAGTCTGTAGGTATGTAACATGCCTATGCAGATACCTAATGTGGCATACACTTCAGATACATGCTAAATATATGCCCGAGGGGAGCCAGGAAATAACTGGAGGGGAGCAGGTAGTGTTTTTTTGACTTCTTCAGCTTTAAATGCAATGGGAAAGAAATTCCACTTTTTCAAAGGAAGTTATGAAATACTGTGTTCTATATTGTTATTTTCATGGAGAAACATTCATTTTGCATTGATAGATGACGAATAGTGACATTTGCCTCTTGGAGGTTTTCTGACACATAAGAGACAGTAGAACTGGTGGAAGCAGATTCAAGTCTCTTCTAACACTTTCTAATCAGTGAGCAAAATTCCCTGCAGTAAACGGCCAGTGGTGTAACATTTGGGGTAAAACTCTTTAGTATGTCTCTGTGCAAGATTTGGACATGGTCAAGAAATACTTTTTAGTACATGGATGGCAACTCCCCATTTTATGGTTTATCAACTTCTGCTGAACATGGCACAGCCATGTAAAACACTTTCACAGCATATAAAACACTTTCTGTACTTGCAGATGTCTGTGCTTTGGCTTCTCACCACTGAGTTAATCAGTTATTAACAAGTTAAAAGACTAGAATAAATGTTAGATCCTGATGCCTTATATAATCAGTCATGTAAATACAAATTCTCTGGGATTCTGCACTGTGGGGATGGGAAAGACATGAAAGCCTTAGCAACAATGAACTTGCTGGCTCCTTAGTAATCTACAGTGCTGTGTATGTAGAAGGTAATGAAAATTGTATTGGATACAATTTAAGAAAAAACAACCTATTTATAATTTTTAAAAAAAGAGGGTTATGCCATTCTGAAAATAAGTGTTTGTGAAACAAGTTTCTAAAAGGAACTCTGGTATTATAAATAAAACTACTAAACTGCTAAGCAACTTATTTTAGTAGTCGTAAAGAAAAAAAAACTCACCTAATTAAATTTAGGCAGCACACTGGTCAACCAAAATCATCAGGGAAGAGCAATAAGAAAAATCTTGTGAGCAGCTGTAATCAATCTGTACAGCCTAACCTGAATGTTTGTGGGGGGAAACAATGCAGAAATTACATAAATCTTCATTTCTTTCATATATTTTATATCTCTTAAAATGAAGGAAATCTCCTCGCTCATAAGGTTTTTCAAGGAGGAACGTTGGGTGAATAGAAGCTGAATCTATAGAAACTGAATCTATTGTGTGTCCTTTTGTGGCCTTACAGTCTTTACTTCCTATTTTTTTCCTTTTTTTTTTTTTCATACTGCAATTGTAGTTCAGCATCTCATTTTTCATAATTTTGATATTGAATATGCAGTTATTCCTTTGATGCACTCTTCTCTTGGAGTGCTACATCCTCAGCTGGTTGGAGCTGTTTAGCTCCTGTTGTTCCATCATATTCAGCTTTGTTTATTCACATCAGTATAGGATCAGGGCCTGGATCTTTTTTTTTATTTTTTATTTTTTTTAAATATGAACTTTAATGTTCTTAAATGTTTTGGCATATATTAATGCTAAAGGTCACCTGGCTGATTTTGTTATTTCTTTGCAACAACCCTTTGAAGAGTGTTAATTAATTGTAATCATTTTAGTTAATAAATTTCAGGGGATCATGAGCCTATTTTACATGCAGGAATTGTTTACTTTCAGGCAGTTCACAGAAGAAGTCAAAATTGCCTTAGGTTAATTGTTTCTTTATTGCAAGAGATTGTTTTGTATGTATGACACTGGTTTTATATGACTGAAGCTATGGGAAGAGTATGGCTTCCTGATACACAAGTTGGAGAAAAATGTTCTTTAACAATTGCTGAAATGGATTAACATTTCAGAAGGTTTAAAGTTTCCTCCCAGAACAAAAATTCAAAGATACAGAGAGTGTGAATGGGACTCTTATGGATTCAACTTTTCTAAAAACTCTTTTTTTTTTTTTTTTTATTGAAGAAAAGAAATAAATTGGAAAACAGGAACCTTCTACACCTTGATTTTTCTAACATTCAAGGATGCTTCACTTGTGCAACATACTACCCTTCCAATCCATATAGTAACTTTCAAAATTGGCAGATGTTCAGATATATTAAGCACTGAAATTCTGAGGGGAAACAGAAAAGGCTCCTGACAGAAGTATTGCTGGCTCACTAAGGGGCATGCTATTAGTGGAAAATGAGAGGGAAGGTAGTTAATGTGAATCCCAGATTTCTGGTAGAAAGAAAAAAAAACATAAGTATCAATAAAATGAAATTACCCGGGTAAAAAATCTTCACTTGTGGGTGAAATAGGATAAATACTGTGAGAGAGGGGGACTGCAAATTAAAGTCAGTTGAGCATAAATTTGACCAGATAATTGGAAACTCCACAGATGGAAGCAGGCGAAGGGAGAGAGAGGAGCAGCATTCACTTCAAAAAATGAGTAGAAATAAAGAGTACGCGCTGCCATGGAGGCAAGGAGGTACGTTTACAGGGGGTGCAATTTTTCATGCACCTTCCCTGCACCTGGGACTGCTGAAAAGGGGTAGTGTAGCTGCTAAGCCCACTAGCTGGCAGAAGCTGGGCACATAGGCCTGTGCCCTCCACTCTACCTGCATGTTCCCACTTTGAGGCATGGGGGTTGTTTGGCTTCCAGTTCAATACTACTTGTATGTGAGGGTTTTAATGGTCGAGAGGAGTGAAAGCAGCAGTGATTAGTCTGGTGAAGCTCATGTCGAGCCTTCAATGTTGTCCTTCCCTGCACGAGGCTTGGAGGGGGGGAATGGTTGTACCTGGGACTCATCCTGATCCATTTTCTCTTGGGCCAAACACCACTTCAGTCCCTTGGCTCAGAAGGGAAAATACATGGAGCAGGATTTGCAGGAAAAAAATATATATATATAAAAATTGTGCTCTGTGGAAAAAAATTAAACTGTTTTCGGTATGCTAACTTCCAGAAAGAAACAGGAGTTACAGCAAACTATAGCATGTTCCTTCTGAATTTGTCTGCCTCAAAAAATCTCAGGTGCCTGACTCATTTTATATACCTTTCTGGCAAGAAATTTGAGAACAATATAATTGTCAGTATGATAAATGAGAAGGCAAAATACTGTTCAGTAGTAGAGGACACCGGGTGTTATTATGGCCTATTGTTGCTATGAATAGAACCACCCAGACACCAATTAACATCTCATTGCTATGATTACTTGCTACAATATCTATTCCACTAATCAAACTTGCACCTTTTTAGTCCATATTTTGATTTCAAAAAGTTATACTAAGAACAGATTACATTTGTCTCAAATGCAAATAAATGTGAAGCTTAAGAAGCTAATTAAGCTTATAACCACTGAGAATAACATTAAAAAGAAAATTAAATTGCTTGGTTTGGAGGAAAACGTTTTAGGAAACATTTGTTGAATAAACATAAAAGAAGTTCTCTTAATGTACTCTTATGCAAATAGTGTTCTGTTTATATTTTTCCATATGTCAATCATATATAACTCATAATTTTTCCTTCACTGAAAGTTCTTCTTTATAGGAATATTTACTGTCAAGTATACAATATGTATTAAGTATGAAAGCTATATGACAGCAATCTGCCCAAACTTTCTGAGATATTCCTTTTCTCTCTCTCTCTCTCTCTCTCTCTCTTTTTTTAGTGGTCATAAAAAGTACCAGATTGAAAGCCCTGGAGGAAGGAAGTTTCTGCTTATGTATAGCACAAACATCAATAATGCAGAATTTTTGGGGCTGGGCTCCATCTTATGATGTGCTGTGTGGCATTGCTAGTCTAATAGTCTAATGCACCTGCATCTATTAGATCTGATGGATCTAATGCATCCATCATCTATCGAAAGTCGATGAGAAATCAAGGGTAGTTAAGCAGACTGGTAAGTGTTTTGGTGGGTCATGTTGCTCAGTGCCTTGAAAAGCTGAGCCCATGCCGCAATGCCTCAGCTGTGGGACTTCCCACTGGGAGCAGTCCTGGCTGGTGCAGGTGTCCTCTCTGCAATTCCAGAGAGGACGAGGCTGGGGAAAGCCTCCCTTCTTGGTGCCTACATACTGGTTTAAGATTTGTAAGCAGCAGAGTTGTTTACAGGGTGTCATGGCAATACAACTGTAGCTCTGACTTGTCCTGTAGGGTCTGGGTGTCCTGGATGAGCTGTGTGGTGGCCCTACCCTACCCTACCCTACCCTACCCTACCCTACCCTACCCTACCCTACCCTACCCTACCCTACCCTACCCTACCCTCTACTGGCAAGAGCTTAGTTCCTCTGAGCTGGACATGATGAATATAGGGAGGAGAATATTGTGATGGAAGTGATGGGTATGATGACATTACTGAGGCCTTGGAATTAGTATTTTGTTAATCCTTAACACTTTAGCTTGCTGGTGTTCAGATAGCATCACTTTCATTTCAAGGGTTTCAATTACAACTACAATATTTTGAATTTTGAAATGTGCCCCTGATGATCCATCACATTTTTTTTAAAGCTTTGGACATGGAAGAGCAGTGCTGAACTTGGATCTTGGATTTAGATATAATTTTTTTATAAAGCAGCTGACAGGTTTGCTGTATTAGTGTTTATAATACTTATTGACATCCCATGATACCTTTCCATAGCTGAGCAGAGTTTAGATTGACTCTGGGGTGTTAGTACTTGATGAAGGTAATCTGTTTTCTTGGCTGAAGCTCACAAACAAAGCAGTTAAATCCCCATTACAAATGGCTAAACAGGGACCCATTAAACTTCTTATAGGCCTGTCTGATTTCTATAGCCCCTGAAACATTTATAAAGGGCACTGTTAAAAATTTACAGAACCTTGAGATAGTTTCTTAAGCAAAGCTACTCTGTATATATTACCTGAAATATACAGTCTTCCTTTAAAGAATAAAATAAAAGTCAGTAATTTTTTTTCCTATACCCTTTGACCTACAGTAGCTGTTTAGACTTTTCATTCTTTATTTTCAAAGTTTCATAGAAAAATAAGTGTTACAGGTAGGAAAGACCAATTCATACTGAAGCTATCGTAGGAAGCACTGGGATTGGAAATTAATAATCAAACTGTCTTTGTTAATGTCTATTTCCATTATTACTTCTCCAATCACCCTTTTTATATAGAAGTCACTCTGGAAATTGTTGGCACCAAATTTATGATGAATATGGTAATACTGGATGTTTCATGCTAATGAGAATTCTCATATTAAGAAATATAAGACATTATTTTAATGATTCTACTGGCATCAAACCATGGAAGCCACAAAGTTACTTTTTATTGAGTAAATCCCTGCAGGCCTAAAATAATTGTGTGAAAACTGTTTTTTATTTTATTTTTCTTCCAGTAAAAGACAACCCCAAAATGAAATTATACTTTTCACTGTTTTGGCTGATGTTTTGCAATGATAATACCAGGTATTTGCAAAACTCAAAAGAAAGAAAATGTTTAGCACAGTGCTGGATTGGGGAGGTTGAATGAGGCCTCCCAATGCATGGCAATAAAGAGGTGATAATTAGAAGAAGGGAAAAAAAAAAAAAAAAGCCTTCATTAGGCCACAGATTATTTGAGTTGCATGGGCAAACTGTCAAATTGAGCTCACCAGGGATGACAGTATTTGTGAGACAGCCTGTACCTTAGTGTGTGGGGATAGTGGCATTTGTTTGCATAATGCAGACGTGGGACTGGGAAGGGAGAGGGGATGTCCAAGAACTGAAAAGCACTATTGTCTGGTTTGATTCATTATATTCTTGTTCTGATCATCCTTTCTAAGAGATTAATCTTCTGCTCAAGTAATAAAAAATAAAAAAAATAAAGTTAAAAAAAAAAGAGAGAGAGAGAGATTCTGTCTTCCTAAATATAGGAGGTGATGCAGAAGGGTAGGAAATAATAAAACCATTCTGTGTATATATTTTCTAGTTCCTGTGAATTTTGGTAATTTGCAGATGGTGACTTGTAAGTTTATCCACCAAATGTGAAGGATGGTTTTATAGACCACAGTATGTATTCTAAGACACCTCTAAAATGTCCAGAAAATTGGAATCTTTAGGAACTGTTTTTCTCCCTCACTGACCACTGTTGTTGCAAGGAACAGTAATAAAGAAGTTAATATGATAGTGTGGTTTTTATTTATATGGATTCTGAAAATATATATTAAGCCATCTATACCATCTGCTCCACCAGGGTCAAAGCTGCAGCTGTGCAAGCTTTAGGAGTAAGTGCTGTAGAATTCATATTTTATGTGGGATGAATTTGGTGTTTAAAGTAGCCTTTAAACAAGCAAGTCTTTCACAAAATTCAAGGATGCAACTGACACTTGTGAGTATATTCCTTCTTGTGAGTTTTTAGTTGAAAAATAACAGACCTCTTTGCCAGGTGTCTTAAGCAAGTTATTAAAAAATTCCCATCTGATCCCAGCTGAGATGTTAAAGTGGCTTGTTTACTTTTACAGTATGTAAGGGAACTACTGGTCCAAATAGCCAACTTAATATCCATCATCACTTAATAAGGCAGTCTTCCATTTGAACAATTTCTACCTGCCCAGCTCCAGAATATAGATCAACTAAAAACACATCCCTGTGCTGGATTCCTTTCTCTTCTTTTTGTGCTGATGTTTGTCAGTTTCTTGTTAGCTAAGTGCAAGACATTAAGGAATTATACAAGCCCTTATGGTACTTGTATGTGTTCCAGGTACTTTTTTCAGCCCTGTATCCTTTTCAAGTCAGACAAAGGACATGAAGTATAGGAAATTAGCAGCAGCAAAAAAGATCTCTTTTGGATACCCATGTCCCAGGATATTTAGGATGTCCCTAGGATGTCCTGAAAGAATCATCCTTGTTGCTAAACAGTTTGTTTTGAATCTTGGCTGTTTTTAATCTTTGTAGATAAAATGTGGCACAAGTTAAAGATTGCAGAACTTCACACAAATATTTGGTCCATTTTTATACTGTCTTGGCTGGCTAGTTTCCTAGAAGATCACATTCTCATGTTGCAATTACTTTCACATCCTTATTGATCCCAAATGCTTTTTTACTAGAAGTAATTTTAACTATGAGTATTTATGATCCTGTGCATCACAGCTGTATGATGCCGTATAATCATAAAAGCACATCTTCAGAATATGACAGAGTTGCATGTAAAATTACCAGGGATAATCTTCCACTTTCCCACAGACTTTGTAGTCTCTTCACTCCTAGATATCACCAAGTATGTCAGTACTTACATACATGACAGCCTATGCTTGAAGACAATTGTGAAAACAGGACTGAAAATACATGTAAAATTCAGAAATACTGCTGAAGGAGAGCAGGGAAAAGTAAACCTCACATACCACAGTCCTACTGTTCTGTCTGTTTAGCAGTTATGCCAAGTGCCAGCATGACATGCCAGAATGTTTCAATCATCAATTTATTATCATTATTACTAAATAAAGAATTTTAAATCCATGGCTGGCACCACTTCTTGAAATGCCATCTTACTAGCATATCTGATGAAGTGCTATTTGTTTGATACTTGCAGGTCATGCTTAGATTAACTTTTCTGGGAGCTGAGTTTGCCCTTTGGAGCATTATATTGGTACTGGTATTAGTTTGGAATAAGCAACTCAAGTCCTCTATGCATTCTTCTGCAAATCAAATTATCTACTACATAATTGTGAAAGCAACAGCAGACAAAAAAACAACTTGTCTGAAGAAAGAAAGTCATAAAGAAGGGTAGTAGTAAGAACTCAAGTTATGGCATTTCATACATCAGTGGAAGAGAGGAATGCAAATCTGGAGTCTGACCACAAGCACTGTTTAGTAAAAATGCAGTTGTAATTGCACTTGCTACAGGTCTGTCCTGCTCTTTTCCTCTTTGCTGAAAGTCTGACTGCAAGAGGTGCTCCTTGTTATGAGAAGTTATTTAAGGGCCACACGAGGCCTGCTGTAAAACCCCTCAGTTAATGGGAGGTGGTATTTTCTCCAGACACAAGTATGTCTCTAGTCCAGTGCCAATGAAGTAATGAAGATGTGTCAATTTAGGCGTTAAAAGCTGAGGATGTTCTATGGAGTCTGCTTCATGTGCAAGGCAGATTGTTTCAGAGTTCAATCCATTTTTAAAATGTCACGTCAAAAATTAGTTTTTAAAAAACAAGTGTTTGCAGGAATATGGTACAATTACAGCAACGCTTTTGGGAAAACTTCTGTACCTCTGCAAGGGAATTTCACAAGAACTGACAACGCTGTCCCAGAAGGTCATTTAGTAGTTTTGTCTTCCTGCTCAGGAGGAGGAGACAGCAGCTCAAATACTTGTCTTCCTGTTTAGGTTAGGGGCTAAATTGATAGTTCTTAATGTTTATTGTATTGCAACCTCTGAGTGGACAAAAATGGGTGTAATTGCTTTCTGTCCCATAGGACAGAAAATCCTGGGCCTGATTCAGAGTAGGAATATCTCTGCGATGTCATGGCCTTGGATATGCCCATCGAATGGCTGGGATTCCTTCTATGTCTGTTTGGCAAAGGTTGTTCTTCAACCTCCTTACAAAGCAAGAAAATCGTTTCCTACTAGTTCTTTCATTCACATTGCTCTTTTTCAATAGAAAAACATTGACAACAAGTTTCTACAAAATAGTTCTGACTAATGTGCTCATACACTTGGGGAAAGGAGAGAACAGAGTACTCAGTGGTCACCTTGCTTAACTTGTTACTGGAAGTTGTCGAAGGTAGCGTTGTGGGAATACTTATATAAAGCATTGTGTAAGTTATCCTGAATCTCTTGGTCATGCCTGCAGTGTTCCAGAATATATCTCAAGTATCTTAAACTGTTTATTTTCACTTCCATACCTTGATGATATTGTTAGATACTGTGGGAGTTTTGTGGGGGTTGTGGGTTCATCTTGCTGTGAATTCAGAGAAGCCACACTAAGCCTGATATGGCTACTGAATGAGTTGGGCTGGCTGTCCACCTCTGCCCAGGCCTCCAGGGAACTTGGTGGGCAGGTGCAAGACACCTTGTTGTTTCACGAGCCAGTGCCAAGGGCCAATGTTGCTGAGTGAGGTTTAACACGTGCTTGCCCAACCTTGAGTGTACTCAGTATTTATTTCCCTGTTTTTTCCTTTAGCTCAGACTATCCCTGCTTACCATTACCCCAGATAATGGACAAGTGTTTCATTTTTGTGGATATGATTGACTACTTCTTTTCCATTCTCTTGGGTTCTCTAAATATTTCAGAAGCTCTCAGAAGTAGGAGCAGACTTCCCATTTCCAAAATCATGACTGCAGGCTCTGTGAAGCAATGTCTCTTTCTCGTCATAAGGTATCTACTTGTATGAGAAATGTGTGGTTTTGGCAGGTGCTAAATATTACTGCTTAAATCTGTTACAAGGAAGCACAATTTTCTGTAACTTAATTTCCTAAGCCTAATGAACCTAGTAAAGTTCCTCTGATGTCTTCCCAAGTTAATATGATAAATCTAATTTATTTGGGGAAAAAAAAAAAAAGAAAAAAAGAAAAAAAAAAAAAAAGACAAATTTCCTCTTAATTGGATTAACCTAGAAGAAAAAAATGTATTGTTATGGAAATCTGTGACTAATAATTTCTGGGTTTAGCTCCATTCATTTACTAGCCTACAATTGCTATTTTTGTTTGCTATAATTTAACTAGAAAGAGTTGACTGCTGCATATATGTATTTGAAAAGTTTCATAGATGATACTGAATTACTTTCTTGTAATGAAATGTCACAGAAGATTTTCTATCCTACATGATTATTTGTATACTTACTGGATATTATATTCACCCATTGATTTTCTTGACATGTTATTGGTATTTTGTGAACAACACTAATAAGTAGATGATGTATTTTCATAAGCAGTAATATGTTCAAAGTAATTTTGCAATGTTTGGAAAATTGAATCACTGAGAAGTTCCATCAAAAGCTAAAACAAAACCATGACTGGGAGCAGGTCCTGGAAAAGTTCAGTAGCAAGACCAAAACATGAGTTTGTCTATGTATCCTACTTTGATATTTTGTGAATAGGGTATAAGAGAGATATATAGATAAGAGGGACACGATTATGTTTTGTTCTGGAATGCAATTCATACTCTTCATGGCATCATCTATGCTCCTGCTTTCCTGACGCCTGTTTATTACATGTGGAGAATTATGATATAAAGAGTGGAGCCAAACCTCTGAAAAATATATTACAAGGGCCAATAATGAGTGCAAATCCATGTATGACCTTTAGAGCATTCATGCAGCTGTCTCCACCCTCTGATGTGGCTTGCGCTGGAGGAATCCTACTGATACCTAGCATTTCAAAATGACTATGTATATCAAAAGGATAGGACTGGATTCTTTTGTTTGTACATCTCTACTGATTTCAGAATTGCTCAGAAGAAAATATGATTTTAAAACCATATGCCAAAGATCTTTCTAACATTCTTATATTTTAAAGTGACAGCTAGTGATGTCTGATAATATTTGTAAATGGTCCAGAGTTTTCCTGCTTTTTTTTTTTTTTTTTTTTTTTTTTTACCCTGACGTTTATATCTTTTTCAGCACAACAGCAGTTGTATGAAAAATAGACAATGAGCTGCAATAGTAAGGTCAACAGTTTTAGTATTAAAATCAGTTTACAGTATGTTTGCTTGAAGTGCACATAAATTCAAAGAGGCAATAAGTATAAACAGAATTGCTGATTTCTTGGATGCACTCCAATATAATTATAGCTATTCACCCTTGTGACTATTTGTGTGTGTAGCTTAAAGCTATTTGCCTGCCCTAAGGTACAGTAGCAGTATTTTTATACATCTTTGTATCTGATTGAAATGCAAAACTCAGTAAACCTGGCAAGGAAGCTAACAAGCTTAAAGAAATGTATGAGTAAAATTAACCAACAGATTGACTGTGCATTTTTGACATTTGTTAGCAGCACCACCCAGTTCTTGGTGCAGGTACCTCTCATTTGCTTCAGTTTTGAAACTGTGAGATATCCCTAAAGGATTTGTCACCAAAATAGTGTACTTCTAATAGGCAATTATGAAAAAAAAAAATCATCATCAATCACATTTATTGCAAACATCTCATAAAACAGTAAAACATTTGTGGCTATGGAAGGCAACTATGTTGCCATGTAAAATACTAAGATTTGCATATAAAGAACAGCAGGCAGCAAACAAGTATCTTTCCCTTTCTTATTCCATTTATACAAATGCCTTTGATGCAATGCATATATTTAATTTATATCAAAATGTTATAGCTGCAACACCTGAGTGATATTAACTGTCATTAGGTCTGGGAAGAAAGCAACATGACGGTAGCTGATAATGCTGCTGTCTTCAGGTAGGGTCCATCAGGCATGTTGCACGTTGTCACAGTCTGTTTGTCACCAAGGAGGCAAGGTTTTGTCTCAAGCTGATGTGCACCTGTCAGGGATGGGTTTTTTATTATTATTATTTTGCTTGTTCCCTCCCCCTGTGTCTTTTTTTTTTTTTTCACCAAGCATCATTCATGTCAGGACTTTGTTTTCAAGCTAATTTGGGGATAGTGGGACTCTGTGTTGTTTCCATGTGAATAAGAATAAAATGTAGTTGCTTGGAAAGACACAGCTCTTTTTGGGGAGGTGGGGAAGGGGGAAGCGCATGGCAGCTGTCTGTCAATACTGAGATTTGCTAATCTCCCCTTTAATCATATGTCCTCTTGCTCAGCAAATGCTCGGAAATCATTTTCTTGAAACTTTTTTAATAGCACAGAGTGTGTCTACTGTGGGGCTGTTTGATACGAAATGACTACTAAAATGTGAGATTATTTGTGTGTCAGAGTTGGTAACAACTGTGTTTATCTGGCTTTTTCCACAAGCCTGAAGATAAAATGAAGCAGGCAGCATGGCAGAGAAAAGAGAAATGAATGACATCACATTGTACAAATCTGTGGGATTTTTTGACATTTGACTTTCAACTATCATTTTAAAAATTCTGCCTTCTATTTACTTGTCAGAACTGGATTTAATTCTTATATCCTACAAGGAATTCGCTATTTTAAGATATTGATATAACAAATTGCTGAATGTTTTAGAGATTGATTCTTGCTGACCAAAATGGGCTTTCAGATTGGAAGTCTTTTTTTTTCTAGAAAACACCTGCTGAGATAGAAGTCTGACTGCTACACAAAGGAAATACATGGTTTGTTTAGTCTGCTTCTATCTAGCAATTTGCAGATGCTATCAGAAATTGCATTTTTTTAATGAAAATTACCTAAACATTTGGCAAAGACCTTTGGTTTAAATGGACTGAGTGGCCAGTGTCAGGCCAGTATTAGCATACTGATTGGTTGTTACTTCTGTCAGTCTTTCTGCAAAATTATGACAGGCCACACAGCAGGGAGCAAATGATCATTAATACTTCATCCTCTGGGACACAATAAACTGCCATTCACTTGCATACAAATAAAATACATAAAGCTTGTCAGACAAGATGACAGAAAAAGGTGCTTTTTCAAAATGATTTTATACTACAGTGGGATGTGATCATTTAAGATGTTTTTGTATTGTGCAGTATATGATCTTGGCAGCAGAATCTTTGAGTTTTTTCCATGTTAAAACAATAGTGATTAGTTCTTTTTCCCAATGTTTATTTTTGTTCATTAGAAGACAATAAGATTTTGAGCACTGTTCTCAGCTGTACAGTGGAAAGTTAACACTAAATCTTGCAGGCAGCAATGTTCCTGCTATTTAACCCAATCCCCCAAATTATGCATGTGCTTGTGCATGCTCTGTATAGGTGCATGCAAAGTCAAATTCCAAAACATACCAATTAGAACAAAGATTTCCAAACCAGAAGGGAAAAAACAAAAACAAACAAACAAACGAAAAATAACAAAACAAAACAGAAAAACTGTTCTAAACTTGAATATACAGTTTCCACATTTTCAGTAGTGGAGGAAAAAAAGTGTTATATTGTGTTATCCTTTTGGTAAGGTCAGAAAGAGCCTAGAATTTGAGGTATTTGTTTAGCCAGTGCTTCCAGTAATGCTTTTTCTGTTCTGGGAAGTGCACTGAGAAAGATAATTACTGATTTATGAGGAGATTTTGCATGTTCTGCCTATAGCGTTTTCTGTTTTGTTGTTTTTTGATGCATCTAGCAATGAATTATTAGGTGGTTATTGCATTGGAAGGTCTGTGTAGGGAAAGGGGCATAGGATTGCTTAACCGGGCAGTGTGGAGCCTGATAATCTCACGATATTGGCAAGTAATTCCTTCCACATTTACTATAAAAGCAAGTTTTCTGACAAACTCTTAGTGTTTTAACCCATTTTACTACTTCAGTCTCCCATGAGATATTTATGGGATACACTGAATATCACTTTGTGCAAGCATACGGTTGAAATATTTCAATTTCATTAAAAATACATTTTTTAAGGAAGCAAAAGATGTTTTATCAAATATTTTGACTGAATTCTGCAGGTACAGCGCTTTGTATCATACTACTGGATCCCATCTACAAAACTTCAAAGTCATACTTGCTTTCATACTTCAGTTCCAAGGCCTGTTAAGAAATTTGGACTTCTCCTTTGTCAAAATTGATTCTGAATTAATGCTTTCAGAGTTTGGCTTGGATTTTTTCTTCTCCTGGCCTTGATGGCAAGAAAGAGTATTACTAATGAATGTTCTCTCTTGACTGAGCTAGAAGAATCACTGGGAGTTTCACAAGAAAGCTTAGCAGATCCATCAATGTTCTCTTCTTGGGTTTCTGCCACTTCCATGTCCCTGTTAGTGTTATAATGTCGTCTACTTTAAAGACCCAATATGGCAAAGCATTGATGAATGAGAGTGAATGTTAGTAACTGAGAAACAAGCATAGGTGCCACTGAAAGTGTTGGTGAGGAATCTGCCAATATAATGTAAGAAGAAAAAATATAAGTGTTGAATCCATGTCACTGGTATTCTTGCATGTATGGTTGGGCAGAGAAGGAAAAGAAAAACAAACAAACAAACAAACAAAATAAAAATACTTGTACAACTTCTCTAAACCCCTTCTCTAAACCCTGGATTAAATTCAGATAATGGAACAGCAAAACTAAACAGCATTCTGGAAATATAGGTGGAGGAGTCTGGCTGTGATGGAATGTTTTGTTTGTTTGTTTGTTTATTTGTTTGTTTCCCCTTTAATGTTGATGCATTAAACACTTGTGGTTTATTGTATTTCTGTTATTTAGGAAATGCCTACTGATTTCAGGCCTGAATAGGAAAGTAAACCTCTTGTTTTGGCAGAAGATTATCTTTATTAAAGACTTAAAAAAAATAGTTATATATATATTTTCAGTTGGTTGGTTGGTTTGGTTTTAATGTACTAAAGCTTATCTTTACATTAAAGGGAATACTCCACAGGACAAACCATGAGACTGAGAGCATACTGGATACAGTAATGGCTACCTTGAATTCTGTATGATATATTGTTAAATATTGTGGTTCACATTGCTCGGGAATTGTGAAACCCAGTGATGAAATATTTTTTTGTTTTGTTTTGGCATAGTACTTTCCCTTCACCTTCCTTCTGGTCCTATCCCTTATGGTTTGTGCATGCAGAAGCATAAAAGTTAGGACTGATTAGCTGGCATTGGCATTGCAAAATCCCGAGAAAAATACTACTGTTAATAAGAATTGTGCATATAACCCCCTGCTAACTGCAATGACAATTCACTCCTCTGACTCTGTTAAACATTACAAAAAATAAATAAACCTGATAGCTCAATAATAAATAACTCTTCAAGACACGTTTTAAAAACTTTAAAATGCAATAACCTAAATCCTCAGCTAGATTGAATCCAACTCTCTCCACTGAGTTCAGGGCAGCTAAACTGATTTACAGTGGCTGGGGAATTAGCCTGTCGTGACTCAAACTGTAAAGTGTGCAAAGGTTTTGAGAAATTCAGTTGGAACACAGGCGGAAATGAATATGGGGGTTTCAAATGTTAAAACAAAGCATTGGTTCATAAAAAATAATACAAAATACTTAAACTACTGTTTGAAAATCCTTAACTTACCACTGCATATGTTCCAGTAATTTGTTCAGCCATGCATTGTGCTGTATTCGCTAAAGGAAGAAAACTTCTCATGAGAATGTTTTAAATGTCACTGAGGTTCAGTGTGGATCAGGGTGCAGGTGGCTCTACAAAGGCTTTGCTGAGGGGATGTTTATACAGTTGCTGCTGATGGATGATATTGATTGGGTAGGCAACTAATAAAACAAACCACCTCACTTTCATCTTTGTTCCTTCAGTACATAGAAAAGTGGTTTTAATTATTCACATAATCCATTTTAATGTTGTTTTTCTTTTGTTGTTCTTTGTTTGTTTGTTTCTTTTTTTAACTGTCATCCACCCACTGTCTTACAAGCAAGTCCTATTTATGTTTTTTGATTATTGAACAAAACTTGCAAGGGGGCATACGAGTGAGTACAGATAACAAATTTTTGAGAACAGGAGAGTTGGTGCTGCATTGCTGCTAAGGTGAGCAGATGTCTCCATGTAATAAGACCGTTTAAGTCAGCTTCAGGATGACAACACTTGACAGTGCTGTCATGGACTCAGCAAAGAGAGCACAACCTGTAAACACCACAGTTTGAAAGGCAGCACATGCCGATGCCTGTAAACCAAGCATTCCAGAGCATCCAAGGATCCACGCTGGAAGCAAGTACCATGCAGAGTGTGCCCTACCCCTGTACCATTGTGCTGTGACTGGAAGCAGATGTGGGATTGCTTGGCATCAGGAAAATTAGAGCTGCCTTTTGAGCACCTTGGACTTCAAGTCCTGTTTTTCCACTAATTACTTTTTGCCTGAAAATCAGAGTGCTGGGATAAGTCTTTTTGTTTACTGTGCTCTTGCCAAGCTCCTCTTAAAACAAGTGTTGTAAGTTTTTGTAATAATCTACCTCAAAGGGAGGGCATATGGATCTAAACAACTGCAAGTATTTGTTTTTAGATGTAAAAACCATGATACTCTAAAAATACAAGTCGCAAAGAAGTACAAGCAAAGCATTTGGTGGCAATACGTAAATCCGAGATGCTGTAAAATGTTGGCACCATAAAGCTGACCCAAACAGTCAGAAGAAAGTAAGAATATGACTTGGTTAGAAGACAGAGGGTGGATGAGATTAAAAATAAAATGAAATAAGATAAAATGAATTATGTGAATAATTAAATCTACTTTTCTATGTACTTGCACAGCAAGTAAAATGAGAAAGTATAGATGGGAGAGTTCCACAGCCAACTATTAGAAGAGATTGTTTGGAGAAAGAGCTGTAGTGAAGTGACCTTTTTTTTTCCTTCCTTTCTTTTTGAGATATTCCATTTTCCTTGAAGCTAATTTTAACTTTAAAACATCTGTGATTATTTTCTTTTTAAATCAAGTTGGGCTGTATGGGGAAGGGAGGCAGAGAAATGAGCCCAAAGGCTGTGAGGTGGGATCCCTCCCACTGCACAGGCTGCTGGTGGGCACAGTTCCAGAGGGAATCACTGATGGATGGCAGCAAAAGCTGCCTCACCATCTCTGTGACAAATATGGAAGTGAAAGAATAAGAGTACAGCTTTTCAAAACCTTATTTTATGTTTTCTTCATATTTAGCAGTCCAATCTTGAATGCAAGTACCAGTTTTGTGTATTACTTTTATGCTTTTGTTTCCTCTAACATCAGCCTGTCTCTCAGAAGTAATAATTTGAATGTGGAAGAAAAAGTTGAGCTGATTACAGAGGATGCATATTCCCCATCCCCAGTAAAATAAACTAGGAATCCATGTAAATGAGGCATACAGTTTATAATGAATTGGGCTGATCGCGATGATGTGTTTGAGTGTCTCTCTCAAAGTTCATTAACTTAATGTAATATACAGTGGCAAGAATGATACCTATGATTACTCCAATTAAAATGATAGTTTTGTGCTTTTCTGCGCTGCAAGTTAGTGCTGTGAGAACGTGAAACACCTCATAAATGCTACCCAGCTGCAAAAGTGACAAAGTGAGTCTGCCAGCTTTTTCTAGCAGCATTGGGAATAACAGGCATGGTAGTGGCTAGATTCTGTCATTGCTGAAAACTGTCAGTTCACCAAGCATGGTAAAACCAAGGCACTACGTCTGTAATAACATTGCTCAATAAGTCATTAAAATACACTAAGGAAAATGTGAAAACATATACTTTTAAATTGAAATAAAAAATAAACAGAATTAAAAGCATGGTGTGTGGATACCACTACAAGGAGGCTGTAAGCAAGGCTCACCGTCCTGCTCAAAAGAAGTGCAGGATTAAAGCTGTGCTCTGTTTTGAGCTCACTGCTTATTAATAAAGAGTGGATGGTAACTGAAGAGATGAAGAGACTGTATTGTGTGACACCACAGAGTTCTGCATGTGTGATGTTCCTTCTGAAGCCATAATAACCATTTGATTTCTGACCCTGAGGTGAATTTTGTATACTCATATGCATGAAGGAGGTGAAAGGATATGAGATATGCCCTTCTTTCCACACTGTGTTTTTAAAGGTGACATAATTGAGGTATAAATAAAATAACAAAGAAAGCTTTTTCATATATACATTACTATTTCAAACTGCCAACAGTCGTCTTCCCACTTGCTGGTATTTTAGAGTCCTGAATTTTAAATGGCACAGCTTTCCTTTACCATCTCCTATAAAATGCATTCAACAGAGAATGCAACTTAAGGGAAATCAGGTCTATAATCAGGTCCTAGGAACTTTGCTGGAGTTTCCTGCTCATTTCCTATTTGTTCTGTGACAATAAAGAATACAGAGCCCTAAAATTGGCCCTTAGCAATACACGAGGCCATATCCTTTCCCCAAAATTAAAATGAGGACCTTGTGCATGGTAGTTGCTTAAAGTGTCTGCCATTATGTGGAATGCCAAGATGCCATCCCCTGCTGTTTTCTATTCAGATGAATGGGAAACCTATGGATAAATTACCACTTGCAGCGTGTGATAGCGGACATTGTAAGCAGCTGTCACTATAGTTCTGTAATTATGCAAGTATTTTTCCAATATTATACAATTAGATGGCCCCATCTCTCTTTCTTTCTCTTTATAATGTTTTTGTGTCTTGATAATGTTTTTAAGTGCTCTTTGTCAAGAGCACTGAACTCTCTCCTTGTTCTATCAGTTACATCTCAGTGCAGTACAGCCAACACTTTGCTGATGGTCCTGGAGCTGGCACTCTTCCTGTACAAGGGGTTGTCTTCTGCTGCATTTACAGTACTATCTCACTTTTTTTTTTCTTTTTTTTTCTTTTTTTTCTTTTTTTTCTCACTGTGAGATAGTGAAAATCATCTGTCAGTAAGCAGTCACACCTTACCTTTGTTAGGGATATCAGGCAGTGTTGGTTGTTAGACAGATGCCGCTGGCTTAGAGCATTTGGTGGCCTAAATGTGATGTGGGAGATAGACCAAAAAGTGGCAGTACCTCCTGCAACACTCTGAGGGGACTTTGTACTACAAGGATGGGAGAGAAACTGGATGGTATGACACAAAGCCAGCTTTCTTAAAAGTAAAAAATAGAGTTCGGTTTTCAGCTATTAGCAAATTTTTAGTTTGTTCCTCAAAGTTGTTCAGGAAGTTATGTTTTACTACAGAATGCTACCTCTTTTATTATCATCTCTTGTTCCTTTCCTTAGGATGCCTATAATTAATGGTGAGATCATGAATACTAAAAAAAAAAAAAAAAATACATTTTCCCAAAGATTGTTAGTAAGAGTGGCTATTTTTTTTTTTTTTTTTTTTTTTTTTGCCACCTTTATTGTCATTTTACAATTTAGTATTTTTGATTTTGCCCATTTATCATGCATGGTGTTTCTGCAAGTCTATTTGAACATCAAACTGTGGAGATCTGAGGCCACACAGCGTATCAAATCTCATCCTCAACAGGTGGTCTCCTTTCTGAAGGGGTCTAAATATTTATTGTTTAATCATCCTAAAAAATCTGCTGATTTCATTTTCATCCTATATCTTTTAACCTAAAGAAACTCTGTTACATCAGAAGGGGATTTGTTCTTCGAGGCAATCAATCTTTTTTCTAATAAGACTAAAGTTTAAAATAATTTTAGATTCAACACCAAGGTTGCTAATTAGTGCCTGTTATTTTTATTTTTGTTTTACCTAAATTTGGGCTAAGTCACAATGAATATTTTATTTGAAAGGCTTCCTTCTTGCTGCCTTAAAGAAAATTCCCATAAACAAAAATTATGAGCCAATTTTGAAATTGCCTTTAATTCTGCTGTTTACAAGATCCTCAAACCCTGTCTCTTCAGTAAGCATGCAAAGATTATTAAGCTGGGCTCCTGAAGCAGCTGTACCAATTAACACGTTAACCCTCTCTATGCATTGACATGGCACCTGGCTGTGTGCTATATGCTAGTCAGCTCGAGTGCAGGCTCACAAGGGTTTTACTGAAACCACCGCTTTTACTGACCTGTGCTCATGGTGCCAGTTGCCCAGACATATGAGAAGCGAACAGGGATACTGATGTTCTAAATCACTGCACTTATAGGGACAAACATGTACCTCTGCCCAAAGCCTCCTGGGCAGTTGCACCTACAGCATGTCCTGCAGTGAGCCCCTGGGACTTCTGCTGGCTGTGGTGGGTATCACAGGAGCCAGGAGGCTGGCTGCAGTATGGTGGCAAAGCCAAATTAATGTGGCTGGGCATTGCAGAATGCAGGTTCTCCCACTTGTGTTTGATGTGCTGCATGAAGGCACAGGTGGATCAGGGCCATCCTGCTCTCTCCCATCACTGCTGCAGGTGCGTTTGTTCTCAAGTCAACAGCAAGTGAGGGAACACTGTCATGCTGTCATGTTATCTTTCTCATCTCTTTCCATAGGTTAATCCCTTGCTAACTTTGTAAATGTACTCAACAACTCATTTTGGGGGGGGCACATTACAGATTTATCTACATATTTCAGGGTACATAAATGGATCTAAAATAAGTTGCAGGTAATAAAACAGGATATGCAGTTTTTCTTTTGGATGTCTGGAAATGTTGACAAGGCAGAGTTTGTAGAATATCATTTTCTGCCTTTATTTCTTGAGCTTGTGCAAATATAGGACTTTTGAGAGCCTGATGAATCTTGATAACAGAGCATCATTCTAAATTGATAAATGAGAAGTACGAACCATGGTAACATAATGCCCCCTATGGTTTGCAAGGGAGTATGTACAACAGCATTATGAGGAATATTCCCTACATACTTTCCTTCAGTTAAATCACAATTACATATTATGCTCCTCAGCTACAGAGGGAAAAATAGCTGGCTGGATTTTCTTAATAAAGAGGTTAGATGCTGCTAATTTAGATGCTCTGAATCTCCTCCTCCTTTCTGGAGATTCAAAGCAATTGGGATCAAAAATGTTTTTAAGTACAGTAATTGCAGAACCAGTAGCAGCTGGGTGAATACATTTATGTACTGGACTGGGGTCTGAAGGAGGAGGTCACCTAAGGAAAACCAAACACCTGCCCCAGAGGGGAGAGGGTGCTCTGTAGTTGAGTAAACGGCCACTTGATGGCAACATTTTACCACGCATAAGTAAAGCCAGCAGAATTTGACAGTAGAAACTATAAACCTGGAGGGAAAAACAAACAAACAAACAAACAAAAAACACAGGCAAACAACAAAAAGACCGTATGTTTCCTCGAGACCCAGTTAAAAAAAAAAAAAAAAAAAAAAAAAGACTCCATATATTAATTCAGCACTGTTTTCCCACAGCCTTTGCAAATAGTAGCTTTTTATCCACCACATCTTGTACATGCCGTGACTGTAAGCACATTTATGTGTTCCCTCGTTAGAAGATTTCATTTAGCAAGTTAGTGTCTCCTTCAGCATGGCAACCCTTTTAAGCAGAAGAGGGCATAATATATTCTTGAGTTTGCAGAGTAGTAAGTTGCCTCAGCAGCAAGAGATACAGAAGATAATGAATAAATAATGATAGGACATTTTTCTGGTAAATTAGCTGTTTTCCATTCAGAGTTCTTTTCTTCTGGCTCCCCACATCCAGTCTAAATGCAAGTCTTCCCCCTTTGACCTCTCAGTTTCTTTGATTCCCTGGTCACAATAAGAGCAAAAGCAATGCTGCACTCGGGAGGGGAGCAGACATGTCAGATCTGTTGTGATCTGAAAGTATGGGCAAAGCCATCCGACCTGTGAGAAACACGTACATAAGTGTGCCATGGAACTGTGAAGGCAATGAGCAGGGACAACCAGCTGATCCAAGACCTGCAGCTCATCAGTTCCCTTGGATGCCTACAAAGTTCCTTTTGAACCTTCCTAGAGTACAAATGAAACTGATCCTTGTACAGTGGTGAACCAGCAGCAATTGGGATTCACCCACCAGTATCAATGGATGCACAGATACAATACAAACACAAACTGGCTAGTTCACATCCCCAGGGGGCTGAAGAGCATGTGTGTGGAAGTGGGTTATTCACGCAGGGTAGAAGTAATGTGGTTGCGGAGATGAGATGTCTCCTAAACCCAAAGTTTTGGGATTATGTCATGGATCAGTTGGTGATTCCAGATTTAATTCTTATAATGGCATTCCTCTGTTGCAATAGCTACTGGAGACATCATGTTTGTTTCAAATATTTGTCTTTGCAATCTGGGGATTGGGTAGGAAAGAAAGATAAAGGACAAAGAAGGAATGACAAAGAAGGAATGACTTGTTCTGTTTTGCATTTTGTCAAAACATAATGAAAATTATTTTGGTCCTCTGCTTTTAAGCTGAAATTCAGGTAGCAAACTGTAGTTGGACTGATTTAGCAGTATGTATATTTAGAACTTAAATAAATAAATAAATAAATGTCACCAATAGTCTATGGTATTAATCCTCTTGCTACCTCTCAGTTCCAGTGTGTGTCTGGAGTGGGGAGTGCCTCCTCTCCCTCCCCGCTCTTGCAACAGCCAGTTTATTTGTTGAACTGGGACTGAAAACACAATTTACTGCTAAATTTGCAATAACAATTACCATTAAGTGCATGGTAATTGTTATTCCAGCTACTGGTCCATGGGCATATATACAGTTAATATTTAAAATCCTCAAAAAGACTTATTCAGAAGGTTTGTGAAAAATGAGGCAGTTTTTCCTCCCATAATGTCCAGACCTCAAATGAGTTATGTTGTCAATGGGAGCTCAAGAGGTTATATAGTTTTCCATAATCTATAAAGCTTCTTCAGAATCATGTCATTAGCTTTCCTGTGGTAGCGCACAGCAGAGCTAATAATGCAATTATGGTTCATGTAGTTAAACTATGCTATTGATATTTTTTTTTCCCAGGAAGCCTTCATTTCTAGCAATTCTAATCATCTTCATTGTACAGCTGTATGGTTTCCATGTTTCACTATGAGGGAAATAAAATTGCAAATAAATAACATATTTCCTAATGTCTCTGTAAATGCCAGATTTAGTAACCATTAACCAAGTGTTGGAGTCTATAAAATGTATAATTTTTTGTCTTAAAAAAAAAAATAGAAAAGACCATATTCATGTCCCAGTCACTAGAATAAACTGTTATGCTGGAGTAAATGAGAGCAGAATTTCATCCAATATTTGGTTAATTCTCATTTGCTGAAAGTATAATTCATTATATTTCCAGGTTGTGTTATCCAACTTTTCCAGTATCCACTGTATTTAAAATGTAAGTGTTAAAGTAAATTAGTATGGTTATCACATGAAAATGGCATGTGTAAAAAGTTGTCTTTTAAATTCCCATTCTTTGGAACAAATCTGAAGAGTGGAGTCTTTTACCAGATATGCAATAAATGTGAGACCTGGCACTTATAGAAATGTGTTTTTTATTATTATTATTATTATTATTATTATTATTATTATTATTATTATTATTATTATTATTATTATTATTTTATTATTTTATTATTTTATTATTATTATTTTATTATTTTATTAAAGGAATGGTGCCATCTGTGCCAATCCCCACCATAGCAAAAATCTCAGTCCTGAGAAATTGGAACCCTCATTCAAAACTACAGCAAGTAGTGAAGAAGTTCACTGCCTCCATGGTCTCTGTCTTCCATGTTTAAGGTTGCTACAGGAAGAGAAAACAACAATGATGAGCCTCTGAAAGGACTGCCCTGTTTTCTTGATGTAAATTTTGTCTGTGTTAACTGTTATGTTTCTTCTTGAGTAAACTATCAAAGACGTTACAAAGCCTTTAGAAAAAGACAATGATAATAGGGTGTTAATCATTTTTTCCGAGGAAAGAACTCCTTTAACGTTCTGGGACATGAATGTGTTGAAACTAAACACAAACAATGCTTGCTATGAGGTGGCTGAGGAAAAACTCCAGATACAAGAGTAACCTGCGAACTAGGCTTCCTCAGGGGACTGCATGGAGATGGAAGGGAGCTGAAAATGCCATTACAAAAATAAAGTAAACATAGCCATTCTTTTGAAAAGTTGTTGTCTGTTATAACGAACTCTCCATGCTCTGACTCTCGGTCATTCCCCTGTGTGCGGCAGCAGCAGAGCAGCACCAGGTGTCGTGGTTCCGCTCGAGTGGGCAGCCGAGCTCCACCACAGCCGCTCTCTCACTCCCCCTCCTCAAAGAGGAATGGGGAGAAAATATGTGAAAGGGGCTCAAGGATTGAGATAAGGACGAGAAAATCACGCAATAATTAGTGTAACGGGCAAACCAGACTCAGCATAAGAAGACAGATAGTAAGATTTATTGCTCATTACTAACAAGCTAGAGAAGTGAGAAACAAAGGAAAGAAACCAAAAGCACCTCCCCCCCCATCCACCCTCTTCCACCTCCTCCCCCCAAGCGGCGCAGGGGAACGGGGGAATGGGGGTTATGGTCAGTCTACAGCACTTCTTCTCTGCCACTCCTTCTCGGTCACTCTCGTCCCCTGTGCTGTGGGGTCCCACCCACGGGATGCAGTCCTTGACGAACTGATCCAGCGTGGGCTTCCCACAGGCAGCAGCTCTTCCAGAACTGCTCCAGATATGGGTCCGTACCACGGGGTCCATCCCTCAGGAGCAAACTGCTCCAACCTGGCTCCCCTACGGGCAGCAGCTCCTGCCAGGTCACCTGCTCCTGCGTGGTCTCCTCTCCACGGGCTACAGGTCCGGCCCGGAATCTGCTCCGGCAGGGGTCTTCCACAGGCGGCAGCCTCCGTCGGTGCAGGGCCACCTGCTCCACCGTGGTCTCCTCCACGGGCTGCAGCGTGAAACCCTGCTCCACCGTGGTACTCCATGGGCTGCAGGGGGACATCCTGCTTCACCATGGTCCTCACCACAGGCCGCAGGGGACTTCTGCTCCGGCGCCTGGAGCACCTCTCCCCCTCCTTCTACACTGACCTTGGCGCCTGCAAGGCTGTTTCTCACTCCCTTGACTCTCCCGGCTGCTGTGTGTCGCAGCGTTTTTTTCCCTGTCTTAAATATGCTCTCAAAGAGGCGCAAAACAACATCGCTTATTGGCTCAGATCTGGAAAACAACGGGGCCCTTCCCAAACATGGGGCGGCTTCTAGATCTTTCTCACAGAAACCACCCCTATGACCCCCTGCTACCAAAACCTTGCCACGTAAACCAGGTTGTCACTGGGGATCCCATGAAGAGTATGTAGGAACTGAGGCAGCTCAAGACAAACCCAAGGCAATTGAGACAGAGAAAGAGCAGGAACAACTTTAAGGGTCTGAGCACCTTGTTACGGGCATGGAGCTGTTCCTTCCATGATGGCCTGAAGAGAGGTGCAGTGACAGAACTGGCAGTTGTACTAGTGAAGTTCATGTGTTTTCCCTTATTTTTCAATTGCTCAACTTTTTCTACATGTTCTATTTATTAATGCTATTTTATTTTTTTTCAGTAACTGTTGTTACTTTTGTTGTTCAGTAAAGTACAGAAAATATTCAACCTGTCAGTCTGAAATCTTTAAAGCCAAATTGTACATGCATATCTTCCTACTGGCCTCTCACTCTGGTTTGCTTGCAGATGGTGCTAGGTCAAAGAAACAGGCTGTGTCTGTATAGGACAAGTGGTTCTGAAACAATGAGCATCAATTTCATCTATGTAGAAGTTTTCTTCTTAGCTTATTTTGCTATAGCTTATTTTGCTAACCTAAACCATTGCCAGCTTGCTAATATTTTCTTCTCTCTTCTTTTCTTACATAATGAGGAATTTGCAAAATTCCTGGTAATTATTTAAAGTACAAATCTGTCACTTCTGGCAACTCTAGAACAAATTCAAAAAATTTTCTGTGATTTTTCACCAGTGAATGAACTATGATACAAGGAGAGATGAACAAGAAACAAATTTGGGAAAAAAAAAAAAAAAAAAAAAAAAAAAAAAAAAAAAAAAAAAAAAAGATTCTGCTCTCCAGATCTAGTGCTGCTTTGAGCAGACTAGAAAAATGTGACTTGACCAGTAGTGTATCAGCCAATTGGTGAGCACTGAATAGTTCAGGTAAACCAAGGTACACAACACATTCTGAGAAGCTAGTGTTCCAGATATGTTCCTAGATTTTTACCTGACACAATGGGATGCTCGTGAAAAACAGCAGTGCATAAGGATTTTTAAAAATCCATGTGTTATCCCATGGGTTGTCAGTTTTAATAGTAGTAAACAGTATGGAAAATAAAATTAGCTGGTATCCTCTAAGAATTATTTTTCTTGGTAAGCAAGCCACTGTCATCCCTTCAATAAGTAGCATGTAACAAAATAAATGCAAAAACAAAATATTTTCAAATTTTAAAATATGTGGAATAGTTCTGCTATAGCACTGGGTAAAATTTCTATATCTTGCTGCTAAATGGAGAAAGCAAATTGGAATGAGATCCTTAATTCCTTTTATTTTACTTATTTTACGGGTTGAAAAACTTTTTTAGAATTAAGCTCATCTAAAACTTATTATTCTTTCAGTATGCTAATTAATAGAGCAGGATCATGGATCTGTTAATTAAAATAAGATACCTCGGGGAAACTGAAATTAATTTTGATGTCCTAATAGAGTTACCATTATGTCATCAAATCTTGTGGTTATCTTATCCATTTCTCTTCTTTCTCCCTCCCCCCTCCCCCTAATTTAGTTTAGTTTAGTTAGTTAGTTGGAAGTTGGAATTAGAATATTGAATAGTGACTTCCAAAAATGCAGAGGAGATCAACTGATAATTTTGATTTGACCTTCATAGGGCTGCCAGGACTGTTCACCTAATAAACATCTAATGTGCTCTAAAGGAGCACGAAACTGTTCACCTCTAGGTCACTGGGTCTGTGCTTCCAGATGTTAATTTTTGAACAATCACTCCAGCTGCCTCACGGAGTCATGAAGCAATGCTGGTTTGTATGACAAATGGAACTAGAAAACCCAACCATCAGGCAATCATCTTAATGACTGCCAAAATTTACTGCACCTTAATGAAATGTCTTTCCTGGCTAGAAAGTGTCATATGATGGCAAATACTGTGGTCAGCTGGGTGTGGCTGTGTTAGTGATGTAGTTCAGTCAATGTTTTTAAGGCAAACTCCTGGTCATCGCCACAAAAAAGCATCCAAAATATACACAGTGTTTTCTGATAACAACAGTTCTGATTTTACCTAATGAATTTTCAAAGCTAGTGAAGAAACTATGAGTGATTAAGCTGTGGAAAAGCAGCATCTACATTAAGACATATGGTATCTTTCTCTATGGACCCACCTGGTTGACTGAGACTCTTCAGGAGGGACGTGTGTGTTTTGTCTCTGCGCTGTCTGAGACGATGATGTCATAGTCCGTGGACATGTTTCCTACAGGCTGCAGTACTCTGTGTAATATATACCCATTAATTGTAAAGGTGATTGTGTCAGCTTATGACAAACATAGGGATAGATCTCTGCGTTTCTGGAGAAGAGGTGGTTATAGAAAAGAGTTGTCCGTTCTTTTACGTCAAATACTGATAACAAGTGCAAGAAAAACAATTGTTGAAATATTAAATATAAGCAAATGGTTGGCTTGAAATGCACAGTGTCAGAACTACAATAGTGTAAATGCGTGGCAGTCTAATGAACTGAAAGCTTCTGAACATTTCTTATTAACATGGGATGTAGTATGAAAGCAACATTTTTTGTACAACAGAAACAATTACTTTGTGATAAATACCATATACACCTGTGCTAACTGCAGGACAGAAACAGGTAAATAATGATCTAAGGGGAACCATTACCTGATCCAACGCCTCTTCTAGTAAAATCAAACACAAATAATTAGATATAAAGACATTAAAAGCTAAATATACTATATTTCCTTTTTGATAAGCAAATTTTAAAGAAAAAAAATAGGAAGGCTTCTAGACCTAAATTCCTCCAGCCAAGCAGTGCTTGCCTGATCTCAAAGACTCTTTGATTTTAATAGATCTACCAAGGTGCTAACTTGCAACTTCCAATGATTTGTTCATCAATCTTTATAAACTTTACAGAATGGGATGGAGCAAATCTGTTTTTCAGTTAAAGGGAATGCACATACAGTCACTCAGTTTTTGTTACACACAAATTATTAATACCTGCAAATATGTAAGGTGTCCAGCACCTTAATACAGAGGAAGGGAGCAGGCTCAGTGTTAGTGTTCAGTCCTAGTAGTGAAGCAAATATAGGCAGCAAGCCCTGAAGCCTTCAACAAGGGGCAAAGGTTCCCAGCTCACAAACGTTCCCAGCTCAGTGTCTTGGCAGAATTTGGGTGCTGCAGTTCTAAGTCCTTAAAAGTTATCTAGAATTAGTAATATATAACTATTCGTCATAACTAATATATACATATATTATACTATATATATACATAATTATACATATAATTATATCATAGAATCATAGAATATCCTGAGTTGGAAGGGACCCTTAAGGATCATCAAGTCCAACTCTTGACACCACACAGGTCTACCCAAAAGTTCAGACCATGTGACTAAGTGCACAGTCCAATCTCTTAAATTCAGACAGGCTCGGTGCAGTGACCACTTCCCTGGGGAGCCTGTTCCAGTGTGCAACCACTCTCTCAGTGAAGAACCCCCTCCTGATGTCAAGCCTAAATTTCCCCTGCCTCAGCTTAACCCCGTTCCCGCGGGTCCTGTTACTGGTGTTAATGGAGAAAAGGTCTCCTGCCTCTCAACACCCCCTTACAAGGAAGTTGTAGACTGCGATGAGGTCTCCCCTCAGCCTCCTCTTCTCCAGGCTGAACAGGCCCAGTGCCCTCAGCTGTTCCTCGTACGTCTTCCCCTCCAGGCCTTTCACCATCTTCGTAGCCCTCCTCTGGACACTCTCCAACTGTTTCATGTCCTTTTTATACTGTGGTGCCCAGAACTGCACACAGTACTCGAGGTGAGGCCTCACCAGCGCAGAGTAGAGCGGGACAATCACCTCCCTCGACCTACTAGCGATGCCGTGCTTGATGCACCCCAGGACACGGTTGGCCCTCCTGGCTGCCAGGGCACACTGCTGGCTCGTATTCAACTTGCTGTCTACCACGACCCCCAGATCCCTCTCTTCTAGGCTGCTCTCCAGCGTCTCATCGCCCAGTCTGTATGTGCAGCCAGGGTTTCCCCGTCCCAGGTGCAGGACCCGGCACTTGCTCTTATTGAACTTCATGCGGTTGATGATCTCCCAGCTCTCCAACCTATCCAGATCCCTCTGCAAGGCCTTTCCACCCTCATTCGAGTCCACAACTCCTCCAAGTTTGGTGTCATCAGCAAACTTGCTCAAAATACCTTCTATTCCTACATCCAGATCATTTATAAAAATATTGAAAAGTACCGGCCCTAAAGTGGAGCCTTGAGGGACCCCACTGGTGACCGCCCGCCAGCCTGACACAGCCCCATTTACCATAACCCTTTGGGCCCTGCCCGTTAGCTAATTGCTCACCCATCGTATGATGTTTTTATTTAGCTGTATGGTGGACATTTTGTCCAGTAGGATCCTATGGGAAACCGTATCAAAAGCCTTGCTGAAGTCCAAAAAAATCACATCATCTGGTTTCCCTTGGTCCACCATACGGGTGATCTTATCATAAAAGGAAATCAGGTTAGTTAGGCAGGACCTACCCTTCACAAACCCATGCTGGCTGGGACCAATGACTGCTTTGTCCCCCAGGTGCGCCTCACTAAGTTCGAGAACCATCTTCTCCATGATTTTACCAGGCACTGACGTGAGACTGACAGGCCTGTAATTGCTAGGGTCTTCTTTCTGACCCTTCTTGAAAATCGGCACAACATTTGCCAGCTTCCAGTCTACTGGGACCTCTCCAAATTCCCAGGATCGTTGAAAAATAATTGAGAGAGGTTCCACGATGACATCCGCCAGCTCTTTCAGCACCCGGGGATGAATCCCATCCTGACCCATGGACTTGTAGGGATCCAGGTGGAGTAGCAAATCCCGCACACATTCAGGGTCGGTTGGGAGTTTGTCATCCCCACCGTCCCGGTCCTCCAGCTCAGGGCACCCTGGGTCCCGAAGCCCATCATCGGCATTGAAGACAGAGGCAAAGAAGGCGTTAAGCGTCTCTGCTTTGCCTATGTCATTGCCTGTGAGGAGACCTTCCCTATCAAGGAGCAGCCCTATGTATTCTTTAGTTCTCCTTTTTCCATTCACATATCTAAAAAAACTCTTTTTATTTTCTCTCACAGTCACAGCCAGCTTCAACTCTAGGTGTGCTTTAGCCACACGAATTTTCTCCCTACAAACACGAACAGCATCCCTGTATTCTTTCCATGTCACCCGGCCCTCCTTCCAGTAGCGAAACACTCTCTGTTTCCGCCTAATCTCCATTAGAATGTTCCTGGTCAGCCAGGCAGGCCTCCTGCCCCGCCTGCCTGACTTGCGATATTTAGGAATTGCCTGATCTTGTGCTTCTAGGAGGCATCGCTTAAAGAATGACCAGCACTGGTGGACATCGAGGCCTTCAAGAGCAGTTTCCCAGGGGACCTTGCTGACTAGTTCCCTGAGCAGCCTGAAGTCCGCTTTCCCCATATCTAGGGATGAGGTTTTGGTGGCACTTTTCCTTCTGTCACCGTAAATTTTGAACTCAACCACTTCATGGTCGCTATGACCGAGGCGGCCACCAATCACCACATCTCCCACCAGACCCTCTCTGTTTTCTAGCAACAGGTCTAGGAGGGCACCTTTCCTAGTTGGCTATTATATTATATATATATTGTATTATATATAATATATAATTGTACTACAATATTTTATATTATATATATTATATTATAACTATATATATAGTTATATTATATATAACTATTAATTATAACTAATAGCTATATTTAATTCTTTAAATGTTCCTCCCTTGTTTGTAGTTTTTCTCTATGTATTTTTAAATAGCACCAAAGGATGCTTGCGTTTGTGGATAAATATGATTAAGTCTTCTGTTGCTCCAGTCCTTAGTGAGGCTGCCTTAAATCACAGCTGGAGCAGTTTTTGACCAATATGTGAGTACTTAATAAAAAGATAAATTGAGATTGAATAAACTGTTAAATACATAATTTTAATTGTAAAGACCTATCTCAGTGCAAAACTTGTTTTCAATTCCTGCAGAAATATCTTGATGTAATCTACTAAAATGATTGTTTCAGAAAAAAAATAAAATAATAATAATAATAATAATGTGGTAAGAGGGGACATTGTGAAAGATATGGAAATTTGTACAAGAAATGGAAAAACATAAAACGCACTTCAAGCCACACTTTGTATCTTTCTATTACCTGTTTACTGCAATTTTGTAAATAATGCCAGGAAATTAGTTCTTTGGGGCAGAACTGCTTCAGGGAAATGTTTATTTCATGAGCAGCAGAACAATGAAGCCTGGTCCTTGCCTGCACGTGGACCTGCCCGTGGCACCATGGCAGCTCTAACTTCTAGAGGGAGCTCATGCTCTGGAAGGAACCTCTGCAGCTCCTCCTTGTGCCCGTGCTGGGGCAGCCCAGCCACCCTGTTGCCCTCCTGCCTGCTGCCTGGCACCGGGATCTGGCTGCAACTGGCTGCGGTGGGCAAAGTAGAGGGCTCCCTGGGCTGGGCTGCCCCAGGCCCTTACAAGAACGGGTTGTGGATGGCAAGGACTAGCCAGAGAGCTGTTTGGAGTTCTCACAAAATGCTCTGCAAATGTTTGAAACCTATTCCTTCAGCATCTATCTCTAAGTGTGTGTTTTGCCTGTTTTAGGCACGTTTTTCTTACTGCACCACACTTACTTTATGTGTTGACAGAAGCTTTTTTGTTGGTGGTGGTGGTGGTGGTGGTGGTTTGTGTTTTTTTTTTTGGTTTTCTGGGAGGTGAAGCAAGTCTTTTTTCATTTTCAAAGCTGGGTTAGTACTGTATCTGAGTTGCTTTTTGAAATTTTCTATCCATCGTTTTCAAAGTTATGTTTACGATATTTTCCCAGAGCTTTCCCTCTCCTTTTCTTCTTCAGAAATCTTGTTTAAGCTTTGTGTCTGCTCCCCAGGTTAGATCCTCGCTCAGAAGAAGCATATCTTTGACAAGGAGAAAGGAAGCAAAAACTTTTAGTCATTCCTAATCTTTCTTTCCAGTGATGTCAAATTTCTTCCCAGTCTGGAGGGATTTCTTTAGTGAGGCATTTTTCAGTAGCCAAATTCCTTTGTCAGTGGGCTGCCTTCTCCCTTCACGCCGTGTTTCCGGGGGTGAGCCCAGCCAGGACCAGCTGGGTAGGGCTGCACTGCCCAGTGACTTCCCAAATGTGCAATGACAAAATGCGGGGAGGTTTTGCACAGCCAGATTTTCACATGTTCCACTGGGAGACCTGTGGGATTTGAATTTACTAATACAGTCAATAAAAAATAGGTTCAGTGTTTTATTATTATTATTATTATTATTATTATTATTATTATTATTATTAGGAAGGTTTTTCTGTATTCTTCCTTCATAGATTCTTCCTTGTCCATATCTTCCTCAGCTGTACCCTCTAGACTTAAATCTGCTCGGATGTGCCCCTACAGAACATTTCAAACCGATAGGACCTGCAGTAACAGGATAGAAAATGGTCCCCAGCACCTCACCCTACTCCTCTGCACCCTCTGCTCAGGCTCTGCCATTTTTGCAGCCATGCATCATATCTGTCTGTGGCTCACAGGTGCGTGATCTCCATGACGACTTGGGCACTTGAAGTAGAAATATGAGCTGGTAAGTCAAGGTTACTTTCCATCCTCCTCCCTTCCGCTCAGTGCAATGCTGGTAATTACGTGTGATACTTTTTGGACTGGGCTGTGCTCATCCAGAGGAGAGTACAGACAGCGAGCTTTAATTCATCTATACAGTTTGAACACCTCACAGGGATCAGCAACGGAGCCCCACATGTCAAGGGGCTGTGGAGGGGCTGGCACAGGGTCGTTTCCTGGGGCTCAGTGATGTCCCTTGCAGGGGACACTGATGTGGAGCACAGAGAGAAAGCCCAGGGAGCTCCCCCGGCTCTGAGTACCAGGTTTGTTGACTGAGGGCCATCAGTAGGGAAATGCAGGTAATTAGCTCCTTTGTCCTTGCTGGATAACAGCAGAGGATACCAGCAGAAACAGAAACATAAATATTGAATTATAAAAACAGAATTTATATAGTCATGGAATGTATACATACATTATAAAGTGGAATTTCAGGTCTAAAGCATTCAGTTACCCAGTGGGTACATTGAAGTTTTGTCTCTGTATGCACAAAACACTTCCTCTTTCCATTGATGCAAATAACTTGAAATGAATAATGTTTTTCTTGTTTGTTAGCATCATCTCCCCCTGTTGTCCATCGACATGAAATGCAGTGTTCTGAAACATGAGAAAGGCAATACATTTCCTCCAGTTCTTTGTAAGCTGATACGAAGTAGACAGACACCTTCTGAAGTTTTGTGCATGCTGTGCTCTTTTTTTCTTTGCTGCAACAAGAAAAGTCTTTCCTTTTAACCTGGCTTACTTTGAAGAAGTAACTCAGGAAGCTTCATGGCCTCTCAAGGTAAGTGCATCTATAGTCTGTATTTTTAGATCATGTTTACAGAAAACTACAGTCTTGTTTCCAGCAATCAGCAGTCTGATGAAATGAGAGTTTCAGGCTAAAATCACAGCAGCCAAAGTATGGTTGTTTTGGCTTCCTTTAATTTGTCAGCATTCAAGAGGCTCCTAAGGAGACTAAAATCTATACTGGAATGTTATTTGAATAATATATGTTACAAAATGTTAGTATCTGCATTCAGTCAGAAAATGGTGTGTTCATGTGTTTGTTTTTAAACCTGTCAGTATAGGCTGTATGGAAAGACATGTATTGATCCAAGATTAAAACAGATTTTTGCACTATTCTTTCCTATTCCACTTTGAAAATACAAAATCTGCAAATGCTTTTCACTTTCAAAACTGCCCAGAGTAATATAGGAAAAATAAATATCTGAAGGAGAACTGAATTTAACCAGATTACTTCTATCTGGGTTCATTTTTGTCATGTATTGTCTTTGAGCTGCAGCCCATTGGGTATTCAGGGCTACAGATAAACACTATATGATCAGATATATAGTAGTATGCTGATCTAACAAGCCATCAAAATTCATTTTTTCTATTCTGACAAATACTAAAACTAAGCAGAAAGATACAAATCTGTTTTTTCTTAATGTGAATGCAACCCCACAGAGGTCACCCTGGTGTGACGTATGGAGGCAGATGCTGGCCCAGGGAGATCCAGCAATGTCTGTGTGTTTGCCAAATGTTTACCACCCTCATTCCCCCCCTACAACATACTTAAGACATTCAGCATTTTCAGTGCTTGAATTTATACAGCAGCAAACAGATTTAAGGGCATTGTTGTACTATTGGAATATATGTTTTTCCCTGAGGAGTATACATTTTGCTTATTTTAAGCCATATAAAAGAGTTCTGGTTATGTGTTTTTTAATGTATAGCAATTAACAGAAGTAACAATATATTCATGTTGTGTAAAATAGTGCTCGTAATGAAGGAAGTTGATAATATGCTTCTATAGGAGCCAGTAGCTCCCTACATTATGATTGTACGGAATGTTCACTGTATCATATGGTAACTTTTAATTTCTCCCATATCGTAAATGAAATAGGAAAGAACCACAATAAATAAATAAAAAATAGACAAAGCCTCAGAGTAGCTTAGGTTGTCATCAACATATTTACTGCTCAATTTTTGCATAGCTTAAAATTTGACAGGTAGAACTGCAATTTGTTGTCTTTTTTCTCTTTATTATCCAAGAATAACACAAGCACTCGGCCACTTCACAGCATTTCATGTAACAACAAGAGTTATGGCAGTAACAGAACCCTGTGAGGTAAAATGATGCAGAAGAGCATATAAAATATTTATCACCCAGTTATACATTTTTAAAAGCCAGCTACAAATTCAAAAGGGTTGCTTCTTCCTGTGGCCTCAGACTTTGAAGGAAAGCAGTGGCTGCAAAGGCAAATTAAGATCAAAATATGATTAAACGATGAATCAGCCACACTGGGTTCAAATAAAGCTAAAGGATCTCATTTAAACCCACACCTGCAAAATAGATCTTCAGACCTAGAGCCCAAATTCCTTCTGGACTTCAGGCTTCATTGTGCCCAAATATTGTTATGCAGGAGATAAAAATGATCAGTCTGAAGACTGCTTTCTTGCTGAGGCACAGAGGCTCAGTTTAATATGAGGACTTTCAATGTACGTGCTGAGAGCTTCAGCTGGCTCTTGCTTGTTCCAGCAGAGCTAGTGTTACTGAAGGCTGTGGAAAGATGCTGATAGTGAAACCAATGGGAGTGCAGAATCAAATGGCAAAGGATCTTGCTGCATGGAGAGAGAAGATGCCTGTGTATATGAGCAGATGCATGCATGGAGGTGCCAGTAACAGTAAATGCTTACATTACCTCCAGCAGCACTGGTCAGGGTAAACAGCATTGTGTCCTAAAGGAAGGGTTTGCAACAGCAGACGAGAAAATGCAGCTTACCGGTATCTGATCTCCTGTTAAGATTAATGAATAATGCACTGGAAGAAGCTGTAGACTGTTCATACCACAGCGGTAACATGTAGCATGGAGAATCTGAGATCCCTGGAAATTTTATCTCTAATTAAAGAGAAAACATGCATGCCCTTAAGATGCTGGAAGGGAAGCCAGCCCTGACAGGTAGCTGGGTGGACATCAGCACAGAGGCAGCAGTGCCAAGCAGCCCATGCTCAGGAGCCCACGGCCACCCCATGTGTGAGCATGGCTCAGCTCCAGCCTTGTCCCAGCATCTCTGAGTTTAGTTTTATCTGAAGGGGTCTCAGTTTGCATGCTCCAAGACAGTTTTGTAGGGTGAACTGGAGTGCTGGAAGTGAGGGAGCATCAGGAGATTAGCTTCAGACCCTTGCTCTTCATCTGAACTAAAATGCTGATGTAATTCCAGGCAGAATGTGACACTAATGTCCCAGTTTGGATCTGAGCAGCTAGCTGCTGTTTGACACTGCTCATTTCTGATTTTTTTTTATTATTTTCTCCTCCTGCAGAATCTCAACAACAAACAACCACAGTCTTTAAGGATTACCTCCCTGGTTCTTCTGGCCTTCCTGAACAAGATAAGCCTGTTGAACCCACAAGCCTCTGGAAGCAAACATCACATGCTCATAACTTGCCACCTGGTCTGGAGTATCTGAATCAGGTCCTGGATATTTTCAAATGCTAAAACTGTTCTGTTTTCATCATAGACTGATAAATTTGGGGGGTGGGGGAGTGTTTTTTTTTTTTTTTTTTTTTTTTTTTTTCCTTGTGAAGAGGGAGTTGGAGAAGGGGAAGCTTTTTGGTTGTCTGATATTACTATGAAATAAGGAACATAGGACTAATAAGCTCTTCCTTCATTGCTGCCATTCATTTTTATGGAAAACCATTTGTTGTACAGTTCTCCTTGCCCCCCAAACACAATTTTCTTCTCTCTAGGACTTGCTTTTTCGTGATCATAACTTTTATCCCTCTCATTGTCCTGCCCAGATTCCTTCCAGCTCCTTAAGAGCTCACTTCCAGGGAAACCACTGCCAACCTCCGTCTGACCTCAAAACTAGTCTGGTTGATGAAAACAAGCAGTGTGCTGAAGGAACTGTCACATTCCATCCTTTTGGGAACATGCAGGTCTTCTGAGCAAATTCCTTGTGCCCACTGGGACAGTGTCCTCAAGGTTAGAGGGAGGGTCCTGGGAAAGCCATATCCCAAGGGGATGACTTGGTGAGTGAAAGCCTGAGCTGGTTTGGGCTGTGGGGCAGGAAAGGGCTAGTGCCAAAGACAGAAAATTGCATGGAAATGGAAGCTAAGGTCACAGGCAGGGGAGGGAAAGGGAAAGGGAATGGTAAAAACATCTTAGTCCTGGTGCTAAGTGTGCACCTGTTCACCTTGCTCTGTGAAACCACACAGCCCCTGGAGCTCAGATCAGTGGTGGTCTGCAGCTCCATAGCTTCATCAGGTGAGCTCCAAAAGTTTCACCTATTCCTGATTTTTTTTTGGAAGTCCACCCCTGGCTACTGCTTTGACACTGTCTCCAGTTTGCATTTCACAAATGGCTGGATCCTGTCACTCTTACATACATTGAGTAACGCTTCATGCATCCCAGCTGGTATGTCAGAGGGAAGAATCAGGCCCACAGTGTAGTCAGATGATGGTGATACACACACTTCTGTTGTATTTGTGTTTAGGTAGTGCTGAGAAATGTTTGTTTCACTTCAGGGCTCTATTTCAAATATGCTTGTCTGTAGCTTGATTTAGAAACAGAAACTGAATGCATTTTATATTTGAAACCTAAGCCACGTAGATAGCTAATGAAACCAGGAGATCCTTCAGAAATCATCTTCGAAGTGGCGTTATGATTTTCATTTCATGGTGCCTGTGCACAAAATGATGTGTTGTCAATTACAGAAGTGTTTGTTCACAGACTGTCGAGCTACATTTTTTAGTCAAAAAGTGATTATGATAGTAAATACTTGCCAGGTTACATATTCAGTCTTCTGCATGAACATGAATTACACCTCAGCTTTAGCCATACAATGTGGGCAAGCAAATTCTATTTCTCCATTTTATAGAAGCTTTACATCTGACACAAAGACAAAAGAGCAAGGAGCTGTCAGAACTATAACTAGAACTCAAGACTTCATTCATGCTTGTTCTCAAGCCAATAACCATGTGCCTGTGCTGCAGCCCTTCCTAATTATTCTCAATTTGCTCTGCTGTCTGAAGAGAGTAAAGAGGGTGTGCAATGCTGAGCCAGCCTGGCTTCCTGACACAACCTTGCTTGCCCCTGAGCAACCCACTGCAAGTTTTCTGTTAAGGATTTTCATTGTGTAAGAAAAAAAAAATACACCTGCTTGCTGGAGAGTGGCTGTAGAGTGTTAAGCAATCTTCACCGAGGTTCAGCTTCTCCAAGGTCAGGTCTGGCTGTTAATGTGGTCTGACAGCATCCCCTGGAGTAAGGGCTAGGGGACAGTAACAAAAAAACATAGCGATTGCACCTCTTTGTGTTGCACTGAAGATTTCTGCTCACCAGGATTTTTGTTACTGATTCAAGCTTTGAATCCAATCTGCTGGAATAAGGGAGGTCCAAGGATGACTTGTGGGTCCATGTCTGCTGTGTCACTGCCTGTGATGCTGCATTTGTGAGAGGATGCAGTCAGCCTGGCCCTCACTGTCGCCCCTGCTGGCCAGGGAAGCTGTGAAAGGAGAACTCTCCCTTCTCCCTCATTCTATGGATTCTACTTTTCTAGATTACCTTTTTTTTTTTTTTTTTTTTTTTTTTTTTTTTTTTAAGTAATCCAGTCTTCTGCTCCCTTGTATTTAGATCTATTTAGAGATTCAAACATCCCCTCCTCTGATTTATGCCACACCTAGTGTTTCCATGCGTTGCAGAATGTTTTGGTGCAGGATGATGCTCATACTTGCTGTGAGATCCCCACATTCTTATACAAAACAGGAACTCAGGAGCCAAGCATGTAGTGATGGGTGAGAGGAAAAGAAAATATCTGTCCTGTTAAAGCCGGAAAGAAGTATTTCCCTCTGGAAATACACACCTGAAGCCAGCCATGCTGTGGAGCAATGCACTTGGCTGTTCAAAGCTCTTCAGAGACTGACAAAGTAGTGCTTCTGCCCTGGTACACTGATACCATGCTTTCTGTAATTACCATTAAAGTGGCACCCTAAACACTTTTCTACAAAACAGGTTACCCCAAAACCATGATTGACTTCCAGATCACAGCCATAGTTCTTGGAATTGTGCAGTGTCCAACCCAAAGGTCGTTCCTTTGCCCAGAGCAGGAATAGATGGAAGAGACCTAAGATAAATTTTCCAAGAAGATCAATGTTGTGTTGTGCCACTATCCAGGCTTAACCAATTTTGTAAGAAGTTTCCTTGTTTAGATTTTGTTAGACTGATCAGATGTAAATTTAATACTGACAAAACTAAATTCTGACAATTAGCTGTGTATAAGGAATTTAAACACATCTGAGCTCAAGAGGACCGAGACCCATGTAAACCAAAGGGCTTTGGATGCTTTCAAATGAAGTGCAGAATTCTCTTAATCCACAAGTGTCCTAATAAAAGATGCATCAGAACGGCTGCCTTGCAGAAACAAGGCAAAACAAACAAGCCTAACAAGTGGTACTGCTGTGTTGTCTAAATATTGCCTCTGCCTGGGACACAACAAACTAATACACAGAGCAAAATCACTCAAAGCTTTTAACAATACAGGCTCATTATTCTTCTTTTCCCTTTGAAAATCTATCTGGAGGAAAGGAATACATATTAAAATCAATACTAAAATATTAAAATAGCTCTGCCATCTTTAACCTGTTTATTCATTTTTCATCAGCAGAGCTCTGTATTAACTTCCCATGAGCTCTAAGGTTTCTCATATCTCATGAAATCTAAATGACAAACAGCGAATATTATTGGGAGAAGATTTTTAAGTCCAAATATTTTTTATTATTTCTGGCATGTGCATTCCAGAGATTAACGAAAGGGATACAGAAGTTTCTCTCTTACAAGTTTTTCTTTGCTGCCTGCACTAGCTGCAGGAGATGACTGGAATTGATAAATGGCTGCAACAGTTGGAATGTGTACCAGGTAAGATTTGTCAATTGTAAAATATACAAATGCCAGAGAACTGCGACATGCTGGTCTCAGAAGTCCATCACATGCTTTTTGACTTCAGCTGTGAGTAATGGCAAAACCCTGTGTCAGCTGTCTGATACCTACCAGGGTTTTGAGTAGAAGGAACTAGCAATGCCTAACATGTCAGGTAAAACATGCACAAAAAGTCACATAAAACTGGAAGGTGGGCTGAAATCAAGGTAGACTGAAATTAAGGTTTTGTAAGACTGGTGATTGTTTTCTAAGCCAGAGTATGGCAGAGGTACAATAAGCACAGAAAAGCTGTGTGTCATGGCAAAGAGTTTTTCTCCTGCATTTGTAATCATTTCACAGATGAGGACAGTTTCAGACAGTGAAGTGTAGGCTCTCCCAGCACTCACTACTTTGTTTTTTGTTTTTTGTTTTTTTTAAACAGCTGGACCGGATAATTATTCATCAGCAGGTGGAGCTCCTTGAAGGTATCGTGCAATACTTATCATGCTCTAATGGTGCTGGTACACAGGTATCTCCAGAAGGTTTTCAAGTCTTCTCCCCATCTTGCTGAAGTCATTGCAAAGTCTTCTGCTGACCTTGCGTCAGGTCTCTACTGTGGTGGTAGTACGGTGAAATGAGGAAAGAAGGATCACAAAGAGCCTCTGCCTCAGCCCTAAAACCCCTCTCTCAAAGTTATTAAAGATGAATTTTTTCCATGGATTGGAAGGATGGTTGTTGTCCTTAACAGCAATTAGCATATGACAAGTAAATAGATAAAGAAAGGTCAGGAAAAAAAAAATGAAGCATAATTTTATTTACATAGTTCCTCAAAATTTCAAAGTTTCAAGTTCTGCAAGTAAACAATTTTTTAAATGCATTTCTCCATCTTGAAATGTTTGTGGCCTGATTCTTGGGTATCTCCCAAGTTGTCACTGTGCAAGTTGTCACTGAAGTGGGATGGCCTCATATCATTATTCTTCACAGGTTAAAAAGAAGAAGCCAAAACCAAAACTCAGGACATGAATTCTGTTTTGTGATCTATACTTCAGTGTACAGCAAACCAAAGTCTTTGAAGTAAATGTTCTTTCAAAATACAGAGCTGACATTATTATATCATTATCATTGTACTTTGTGTAATTTCAAAACATTTTTTATACAGTCTCTGTTCATAGATTTTAGAATATATAAGGCAGAGAAGACTGAAGCTGTAAACTTGTATGCAAAGCTGAATTTGGTGAGTCTTGGCAGAGGCTACCTCTAATTCTAACATTACGGTACAGTAACACCTGACTTGTTTTGCTTTATTAGCCATACTTGGCACAGAAACCTGCAGCAAATATGAGATAAAAAACCATTTGGGACAAAGAGTTTACTTTGCAGTGGAAGAAAACGGTTGCTTTGATCGTAACTTGTGTTCGCCTATAAGGTCTTTCACCATAAGGATTGCTGATAACTCAGGCCAAGAAGTGATTACAGTGAATAGACCCTTGAGATGCAGCAGCTGCTGGTTCCCCTGCTTCCTGCAAGAGGTGAGTGCTGCCTAATTGCCTTTTGTCCGAGCATCTCACTGCATGTGCTCAGCATTAATTAAGCTTTGTGCAACCTCAGTGAGGATGGCAGGAAGGAATTCCCAGCCCCATCCCAGCCCCGGGCTGTGCGGAGAGCAGCTTCTGTTCTCACTTCTGCATGTGTCCAGGCAATATTACAAGTGAGAGGAGAATAAAAACCTTATACTGGCTACTGGGCTATGTTCTTACTTCTTTTAAAGACCATTCTTACAAACAGGCCTTAATTTAGAAGCAATTATTGTAGAAAAACAAACAAACAAACAAACAAACAAAAAAGGCTTCTTTGAGCGAAAAATACAGAATCAGATTTTTTCATTCCATTTTTGTCTTCTTCTCATGCATCTTTCTTATTTTATTAAAGTGTTTTATAGCATGACTCACCTACCTATTTTATTGGTGCTGCATCAGGATTTTAGAAAAAAAGGTCCTTGGGTAGCACAATTACTTCATGAAAAAGCCTGTAGGATACTCGCTGATTATAATACTTTTGCATTACATTGTATTACTTTTCTCAAATCTTACATCGGTGTTAGCTTCTGGTGCAGCTTTTGAGGTTTGCATTGTTCACTGTATATAAAAACATATATATATATATATATATATATATATATATATATATATATAAAAACACCATTAGACAGCCATTAGATATCCAGTTCATGATTCAGTAAAATTATACATAATTACGTTCAGTAAAAAAATATTTTGCAGTTATCTAAATGATACAGTATTATGGAAAAATACACTAATATAAGACCAGTTTATAAGATATTGCTTTGTTTTGTTTGATAGCTAGAAGTGCAGTCCCCCCCAGGTACAATAGCTGGGTATGTTGTACAGAACTGGGACCCTTTTCTGCCTAAGTTTACTATACAGAATGAAAGCAAAGAAGATGTCCTAAAAATAATTGGCCCGTATGCAACCTGTGGCTGTTTTGAAGATGTTGAGTTTGAGGTATGTTACTTACGAGTGGTAAGAATTTTAGTTACTGCTTTGAATGAATTTCTCACTTGAAAATCCTATTATTCTACCCTTAAAAATATTAAATACGCTAAAATAATTTGGGAACATAATTACAATGATGTATATCGGAGTTCCTGACTTCTACGTGCAGATTCCTGCAGGTGTTTTCTGAACAGGAGTGACAATTCTGCATCCATTTAACATCATTTGTCAGGAGAAAAGTAATTCTGAAGAGCTGTTGAAATATTTAGAGGGAGATTTATGAGATGAGAGGGAGAATGGGAGATGATTGAAGAAACCATGGACTGAGGTTTCTGATGTGAACAAAGCTCTTTCTCTTAGTTAAAGATTCATAAGAGTACTTCTGTGTTCTTCAGAAGAGTTCAGTAGGGAATGTCCCAAATTTCAGTATAGTCTGAGAAACTTGAAGATGGCTGCACAATCAAGAACATATCTGTTGGTTGTGGGGGACAGTGGTCCACAGCAGTGATACTACTGTGACTTGGAGCACATCAGAAACACAAAATGGGGGAAAAAAATCTGTTATAAAAGAAGAATTGGTATAAATTTTCACAATTACTTTCATCCACTTTTCCATCAGCTCTGAAGATGCTGATATCTCCAAATGTGTAAGAGAGACCCTTTGTTGAGTGCCATTCCTAAAAGTAAATCCGACACTAATAGAGTATTTCAATGACAAGAGCAGCCTGGCAACTATGGCATACTCTGCATAGTGGGGCAGTCATTAATTCTGTTAGGATATAATAAGTGCGTATTAGATTTCGTTACTTTTTTTTTTTTTTTCCCTATCTTTCATTGGTGCAGGTAAAAGTTCTCAATGAAATGTCAACCATTGGCAAAATTTCCAAGTACTGGTCTGGATTTGTAAACAATGTCTTTACCAACACTGCCAACTTTGGGATCCAGGTCCCAGTAGATCTTGATGTGAAAATCAAGGCAGTGATGATTGGTGCATGTTTTCTCATTGTAAGTATGAAAAATCAAGAGGTAGTTTCATGGAACTGGACAGCCTGCGGGAACAAAGGGACCCTTGCTGTCAGCTGTGATCATACAAAGGCATACATGCAGTGAAAAGTCAAACCACTGCCTGGAGGATAGCAGTTCACTGGAAAGCTTTTATTTTTTATTTTTTATTTTTCATCCCATTTTTAGTTTTTCTATTTTTGTAATATTTTGTTCACTAAACTTTTAAAATAGTATTCTATGTGTAGTTCAATATCTTGCATGACAGGATCAAATATCAAATGTAGCAAACTTCCCCAAGCTTCTTATCTGCTGTGTTTGTATGATCCATAACAAAGGTTATGGTAGCTCTGGTGGTAATTTAAAACACTGAGCCCAGTTCTTAAGTTCCAGGGGAAAATCAACCATCTAAAAATTAACTGTTCAAACCTGGTCCCCAGCTGGGACTCCTTGGTGGGGAGGGAGGCAGCTGCCTCTTCAATAACTCTGTTGAGTGTTTTGCATGTATAATATTCAGGTCATATGATTTCTCCTAAAAATAAAAAAAAAATCTCTTGTGAAATTAATTGTAAGAAAAGAATTACATATGAAAAAGAGAATACTGTTATTTTCTTAATGCTTGCTGCTTTTGTCAACTTTAACATATTAAGAGTAGCATGCAATGGTATCAGTCACCTTCAATATATACATCAGAAAACACAAAAGGACAAAAGTATGTAAATTATTCACTAGAAAGTCTTTGCTTTAAAACATCAACAGCTCAGATATTTAGTTTTTATTAGGTTAGAAATGTAACTTGTGGTACTTAAGATTTTTGGATTGTCCTCTGAAACTCTGGTTGCTCAGTGGCAAAACAATATAAGTTGATTGACTGACCTAGTTACTTTATGTAATAAAAGCCTACAAATATGACTTTTCATATTAATTGTTGTATTTTTGTACCTTCCTTACAATCACAGTTTGTTTATTTGTAGGACTTAATGTTCTTTGAAAACTCTCTGGATGGATTATAACAGGATGACAGAAACAATAAAATATGCAGAATGTGTTTCAGTAAGTAAAAATGAACATAAATTGATCTTCTTGCTTTGAAGACTTATATGTTAGATACTTTCTAATTCTTTTTCATTTTCTTCCAGAAATCCCTTGAGCTTTGGACATTATTTTGAACTGCACAAATCCTTGTTCCATACAGGAAAAGAAAGGGAGCTAATGATGCTGTTTATTAAAATATCTCTCATGTAAATAATAATTTTGCCATGTATGCATTGTAGCTAAACATATACTTTTCCCACAGAGCACTGTTGCTTTGGAACAGTGCTATTTTCTTTCCCTTTTGATGTTTCTGCATGGGAAATCATGAAAGATTAGACGAAGACTTGCAGCATCACTGATGAAAGTCTGTGTTTAAAGAACCCTTTGATGCTCTGTGAGTTATGCTACCAGTTACTAACCACATCAAGGTGTGTTGTGTGGGTTTTGCTTTTGCTTTTCATAATTTTAGAAGTAATTTTCTGATTTGTAATTTAATTAATAGCAACAAACTGAGTTTGAGAGCAACAAATATAAAGACATCACCCAATGTGAACTTCAAGATGGTATCTATTTAAGTAAGTTGAAAAAAAAAAAGAGAAATGATGTTTGCTAGTAATTTAATTTTACGGCGAAGATTTATTTAATGAGCAGCACCCAGAAATTAGTCTTCCAACACTAGAGTGGGGAACAAAAATTTCATTCAGAAAATCTGGATTTTCACTTCCTATACTGAAGGTAGGAAATAAGGTTTGAGAGAGAGTCATCCCCTATGTGCTAGAGGTGCACGAACCACTTAACATTTGAACTATTTGATTCTGAAGGAATCAGAAGGATTCCTTCAGATTCTGAAGTCTGAAAGATTCTTGTTCCCATGAACAAAATTTTTTTTTTTGTCCTCTTTATAATATCTGGTGGTAGATAACTTCTCATTCAGCCTTACCTGAGGCCACTCTAGAGCAAAATGCCTTCCAGGGACAGAATTATTCTTTCCCTTTGGCAAAGGACTATACAACAGCAGCTTTTTCTATTTCAGGTAAGTTTTAAATAGCTGTTCATTCCTGCAGTCACACCTCATAATATTGTTCCTAATCATTCACACCAACAGGCTTTTACTAATACAGGCATCCTGTCTAGGAACATCCATGATACACATAAAATATACACAGTAACATTTTTGTTGCAAAGTATTTGCTGTGCAAGGTTGCTTATGTCTCTCTTAAAAAATACAATGAGTCCTTCAAGAAGCAGAACAGCACCATAAAATACTGGTGGTAAAACCAAATGCTGTCATAATCACCAGTCAGGTTCACAAGGAGAAGATTTTACAAATCCCCTGGAATGCAGGATTTTGTAGCGTGAACTGGTAATTCAGTTCTTGTAAATAACCAAACACACCAACGGAAGGGAGAGGAGATGATGAATTATTCATAAAAATGAAACAGAGCTAAATTTATCAGGTGATTAATTCTCAACAAATATTTAGACTAATTTTAATTTAACGTTCATGGATATGAATTCAAACACAGTGAAGCCAGGAAGCAGCAACTAATATTCCCATAGAGAAATTAGCTCAGGAACGCTTATAGATTTAAACAGTATGTTTTAGATTATATACCAGACTTGGGTATTTATACAGAATCACATATGTCTTGAAAATAATTGTGGTTAACAAGCTCTGACAATCATCATTATTTGTTAACCGTTTTGTTACCAGCTCTCACTATAATTCCTAGCAGCACACCAGGCTAGAGCCATCCACAGTGGTGAGCTCCAGGGAAGCACTGCCATCTCCCCTCCCGGTACATTTACGTGTTCTCTACCTATGGGTTTAGTGGGCAAGACGCTCCCTCCTGTGGAAATTTATAGTTTTGCAGAGAGGTACAGATGACATGCCAATTTGCTCTTCTCACTAGTTACACACTGGTGTAATTCTAGTAAATTCAGTCCTTTTGCTGCTGACTTAATCTAATGCAGACTGAGGAAAAGAGCAATATTACTGTTTTAATTTATCCCTTTAAATCACCTTGCTACCTTAGACAGAAGTAACTGTACTGTAGCAACAGTGTTGGGTCTCATGTAACACCATGTTCTTGTACTGGTGGTGTGTGTAGCTGAACTCAGGGCCTGGTGAGAGCAGCTGGTCCTGGGTTATCAGCCACTCTTCTTCCAGTTTCCAGCCCTCTGATGACCCTTAGCAGCCAAAGACATCTTTAAACAAATGTGTTCAGTCCCCACTGAAGTCAATACAAAACAAGGTTGTCTTTACCTGCAGGTCTGAATTTGGCCATGAGTATCCACATATGCCCTGTAGGTGAATTATGCATACTTTTATATATTTTTATATATTGTAACCAGATGATGGTACTGTATTTCTTGTTCTTAGTGACATTGCTGCTGGTCTTGTATGTTAATACACATTATTTTTCTTTTTCTTTAAAAAAAAAAAAGAAAAGAAAAAGAAAAAGGTAACATGTGTAGGAATGTATGAATGTCCCTGTTTACAGCCAGGGACAGCTTTTGAGACATACAGAAACAGGCTAAGCCCCTGGATAAAACAAAGCAGAGGGGCTGGGGCAGCTCTTGCTGGCTAGGAGAACTTCCTCAGCAGTCTGCTTGACTTTGGTCCTAACTTCAGCATCCTGGTATAAATCTAGTGCCAATGCCAGCAGTTTTTCAACTGGAAGTTCCTTCACTTAAACTACAGTTGCCATGGGAGAGCAGGAATTCATGCTGCCAAAAGATGAAATCCTAAGTGATATTACGAAAGAAAAGTTAACGTACTACAAACATTTTCTAAGTAATAAGAATGTTCTACTAACGTTCTTATTAACACCAATGCATTTCATGTGATGGAAGCTACATGAACTCTTTACAAAACCTCCATTTCACAATTCCCCAATGCCATGAGTGGCACTCCAAAAATTTGGTATTCCCCCAAAGGAGAACAGATACTGTCTAAAGCAGAGTCATGTCCTGAACATCTAGAAAGAAACATGTTTATTCTAATGAAAGAGAAATTTTACTTAATTCAGCCAAGCGACTACTTTCCCATTTGATAGCTAGCTGTGGATCTGGGTAGTACATAATTCTTGTGTGCAGTAGGTGGCAGCAACAGTTCATTATTGGAATATTTAGCTACAAGTGTACCCGGGACACTGGTTAAAAGATCAACATGCTTTTAACCTCTAATTGATTTCCAAACTTAAATGGAGGATTTTTTCTTTGTTGCCTGATATTAAACCTTTGGCATAAGATGCTTGATTGTCTTTATTGCCCCAAATTTACAGATGAGTCATGGTGACATATTTTGTGACATCTGGTAGATGCACACGCAGAATCCAGTCTACCTTAAAGAGGGTTCTTTTGGTCAATCCAAAATCTATTCTGTACCTGGGTCATCTCTACAACTTCCACAGGTGGAGAGGGGAGAAGCTGCAGTCCCAAGGCACTCCCCACCTTCTGCAGAAACAAAGTGATGTGTCTAAAGGAAACTGCTTTGTGGTGGGGTCCCTAGAAGTGTGGGGAAGTTTTCTATTAGTGAAATTTGTCCATGTGTCGTATTATCATGGTCTATCACCATGTGCTGTAAAGATGGAAACCCTTGGTACTGCCACAACCCCAGGTGACACCAGTAACCTGGGAGGGAGCTGCTTTGTTGATGGAAAGAATGGCAACACAGAATCTCTGCAGGCTCTGAGATCTTTGGTTATCTAATAATTTGCGGTATATGAAAGTGCTTTTCTTTGAATTACTGTGATGCATATATTGAAAAACATCTTTGTAATTATTTATTTTAGAATTAGACAAACCTAGAAATGATGCAAAATAATCATTTTCTAATGGAGCTAAGTGGTAGCTCTCATTAGGAAAACCAAAATGCAACTTCTTCCTATTAACAGTCTTCTTCTTTGTATTGCTTTCCTTCAATTAGAATGATATATTCTCTGTTAGAATGACACATACTAGTTTAATTCAAATATCAGCTCTAGGTTTTTAAATGGTCTAGGTTTAAACCTAGAGGTTAAAGAAGTTTAAACCTAGAGGTTAAGCTCTAGGTTTTTAATATTTCTCTTCCTTAAAAGTATCTCCATGGTGGGGGTAAGGACTTTAGATCCTTAGGAAAAGTTACCCCATATTCTGTGAGAAGAGATTTGTTATTTTTTCTGGAATCCAAGATACTTTGCTAAACCTGATTCCTCTTAAGAATAGCTTCCTTAATGCCAAATCATTGTTGAGGTCCTCTGTTAGCAATTGCTGTGAGATGGACTTGTTTATTTGCCACTATTTTGTTCCTTCACTCTTCTTAAATGAAGCTAACAAAACAAGCCAAGACAGATACAATTTTCTGCTTTCTTTTCTGTATTTGTTAGGGTGCATTTGTAAGCACAGTACTAACCTCTTACAAAATAAAGGTCAGCTGGACAGACTGACACATGCCCAGTGACTGTACCCAAAAATGTGTACATTCCTTTGGAATGGACGTTCAAGAGGAAACTCTTGGCACTGCAAAGAGGAGGTCTGCAGGTGACTTCATTGTTGTGCATCTCCTGGGTTGCCATTGAAAATTCATCTCAATTCACAATTAAGTCTTATATTCCAGTCTCTTTGCAAAAATGGTAAAAGAGACTTCTCACCCTCATTCTCTTCCATTTTCTTCTTACTTGAGTTATCCTCAAATAACTATGTAATAAAAGACGTCATCAAGACCACCTGAGTTCTCACATGACATCCTAACTGGGAGGAAGGTTGCTGCTCACCTGTCGGACCTTATTGACTGTGCTTGCTAGTAAACATTGACAGGCTAGACTTAGTGTGCAAGAAAGCACAATGGCATTATGTAAAAGCAGAGGACAGAAGTGCAGGGAGCCACAGGGTGGCCCCACGAGAATGTCGCTGCCACCCAGCTGGCCCCAGGTCGAGGCTTCCCTTCCGCCTGCATTTTGGGAACACGAGACTGGAAAATATGGATGCCCTCACCACAAATGATCCATCCTTAACTTTCTGTTGGTCAGTTATAGCACGACTAATAGTGCTTTTATTCCAGTAAATGGCAGTTATTGAGGGGAAAAAAAATCCCACAAGTCATTTCAACAGGACATGTTAGCTCAATGCATGTTTCCACCCTCAGATATTACTGGCAGGGCCTTTTTACTCCATGCTGACCACATCAGGTAAGTGCTCTACTTACAGCACAGTTGTTTTGTATTAAAATAAAAACCCCAAGGTACCACTGGTAGCCATTGCTCTACACAGAAATACTCCTTTCTAGCTAGAAATGAACCTGGATACCTTTGTGTTTTCTTTTCTTTGTCTTTTGTTTGTTTGTTTGTTTCAGGTGAGAAAGAAAATGTTGGTGTGTATATGGTAAGTTTCAGTGTTGCTACATAAGTATTTTCCCAGTTGTTCATGAATTGCTCACAGAATCTTGGGGAATTTTTTGATAATTCTAATAAATGTGTTACCTTTCTACCCATGTCTCATTTTATGCCCAATGAAGAATTATATTTTGCCATCAGGAATCATTTTGTGCAGCCATCTTTAATGATTATGCCCCTGATATAAGGGCTATAAAGGACTGAAATAAGAAATGCAGGCTGGGATCAAACTAAGGATCATTTCTAGAAATGCTTCATATGCTGCATTGTGAGAAACACTCTGTAGCCAATAACTTAGGCTCAGGCGAGGATCTCAGTGGAGTAGTAATTTATTCGCGATTGCAATAGCGGGCGCCCCACAAGCAGGAGAGCGCACCTACTAGTTCCAAAACACAGTTTATATACTTTTTGATGGCAGGACTTTCCCCTGTTTCCCCACTGAGTGAGTAATCCAGGTTCACAATCTATCTGATGCTTCACAGACAATGCACGGCCTTCAGTTGCTGGCCTGTTAAATTTCAAATTTCTTTTGACACTTTTACTGTTTAAAGTGGTAATATTCCTTCACTTATCTGACTTAACACCGTGATTTTCTCCCAATTGCTCTAAGGAGTCCGGTTGTCTGCATTTTACAAGGTTGTTTGTTGAGCTTTCTTATCACTGCAAGCATATCTCAATACCACATTCCTTCCTTCTAAACAATGTAACTCTGCAAAAACATTTATATTCCCACAATTCCCCCCTTTTCCTTTTTTTATAAACCGTTGATTTTTGCAAAAACTTTTTAAACTATTTTTATTTTTTTTTTAAGTGTAATTTGGTAAATATCTTCCTCTTCTTCACTTTCTTTCCTCTCCATTTCCTCTAATATCATCATTTTATCTGAGTAGGGTGGTGGATCCATGGTCATTTGTTTCAGAAATGTGGTTTCAATTAACCTCTGGACAAGTCCCCTTACACAGGGGATAATGCAACAACCAATGGCTGTCAAAACTCCTGCTACTATGATCAAGGATGTAAATATAGACATTACCATCCCTTTCCATTTACCAAACCAAGATTCCAACCATCCTGTGATGGAAGTGTCTGCTCCTGAATTTTCTGCCAATTCATTGGCAAGGGTGGTAAGCCCTTGCAATGCTCTTGTTACTGTGCCATCTGGGGCAGTATTGTTAGGGATGAAAATACAACAACGGTTGCCCAGCATCACGCATACACCACCCTTCTCCGCAAGCATCATATCTAATGCTATCCTGTTTTCCCAAGCCATTTTGCTGACAGCATCTAGTTGTTCAGTGATTTCTCTTATCGCATCCCTGCTATAATTGATGAATCTCTGCTGATTATAATAGATATAATTAATCCAATCCACATTTTTATTGATTGTTACCCACCAGAACAGTGACTCAAGCCCTGCAGCAATTTGATTTCTGGCTTTATGGTCATCTGGAACTCCTCTAGGTACCCCAATAGAATCTATGTACACTCTGTCATCAAATGATATTCCTAAGCCTCTTTTACTTCTTCTGGGTATTTGTGATGTTTCTCTTTCAAATGCCAGGGTGAAGGGTATAGCTAATTGAACAAGTGCACAAGTGCCTTCCCAATTAGATGGTAGGGTGGACCGTAAGATCTTCCCTCCACAGTACCACCAGAGATCTGCCCTGGGGATCTCTAGTCTTGAGCAGTTTCCCGTCAAGTCCTTGGTAGCACAAGGCAAATTCTCCCAGATGCCAGGTAGCACTCACACCCTGCCGTGAGAGGCAAGCTGTATGGTTACCTATAGCCGTAGAGAATGCAGGGGGAACTGCGATATTGCTATCACACAAGGAACAGCAAAGAGAGACTTACAGGCCTCATTTCCCCAGGCAGTCTTTTTTTGGTACAATGTAATCATACATTGCATCCCCTGGGAATCCTTGGTCCACCCCCATGGGAAGGGCACTATCTGGGCAATCGGTCATCCCGAGGCACAAGCATAGCAGCAGCTACGGTTGAGACTCTGGACGGTATATTTGACCCATTCTATCCAGGCATTCACATCCCCATACCCTGTTTGAATCTCAAATGTTTGAACTGCCACATTTCAGAGGGCCTCCTGTTTTCTCTCCTGTTTTCTCCTTCAGTTTCTCCCTTTCTCTGATGGCAATAGAGGATCGTTTCCATACAGCTATTCTCAGTCTGGCTGTTGGGTCTCTCCCAGTTATTTGTTCTCTCTGCTCAGTTGTCGTTGGGCATTTAAATCTCCACAAGCTAACACCTCACAAACATCAAACATGACGGCTTGTGGTACATAACCCTCTGTCACAGTCACCCATATTTTGATGGGGTATCCCGTTTTTGCTATTTTCTGGTCATGCCTTTTCCAAGTTGCCAATTGACCAAGGCCTTCTCTGAGGCCTAGAATCACTAAAAACAAAATTAGTAATCGATTTTTCCCTGTCATTATTTTTAAACCTTAGTTTTCCAAATAATTATCAATACAAAGAATAAGATGTACACTACTACTATAACAACCCCCCTCCTTGGGAGCACTGCAATTTGCTATAGGTCTGTTCTTTCTCTCAATCACAAGTTACAGTCGTTAGTTACCTGTGAAAATAAAAGGTTACTTTACACTTCTAAGCTCTTCTCCTTCTCAGAGTCCACTATGAGATTTTTCTCTTCAATTTCAACTTCCAACAAGTCTTTCGTAGGAACAGCTTCCCAGATACTAGCGTCGACAGATGCCTTCACTCGAGTATAGTGAGTCCAAACTTTTTCCACAGTTTTTATGGCTATTTCAGTGGTTAGTAATTGTCCTTCCCATTCAGGCCGGAGTTGACTCTTTCCAGGTCCAAATCAGGACCCGGTTTCCTGGGTGATGGTGGTGAATGGGGAATTCCAAAGGTGGAGTTTGAGCCAACAACCCACAGGTCCTGAGAGATGACAAAGAAGAGGACAACCCCAGAATACAGTTCTTAAGAAAACTCTCTTGTTTCGAATTGTGGTATCTCATCCCTTCTGCCCAGATAGGGCAATCTGAACAGCATCTCATATGGTGAAATTCCAATATCCTTTCTTGGTGCTGTTTGAACCTGTAGGAGTAAGCATTTTACCCAAGGAAGTTGGGTTTCTAACACTAATTTAGTTAATTGCTTCTTTAATGTCTGGTTCATTCTCTCCACCTTCCCAGAAGAGGAGGGGTGCCAGGGGCTGTGAAAATCCCACTCAATCTCTAAGGCCTGCTTTAGCACTTGCAGTAAAGCTTTACACCCATCCAGTCACGTGGTCAATTAGGACAAACAAGTAACTCAGTAAAGTTTACCTGTATACTTTGGAAAGGTCAAATCCCTGGCTCTTGTCCCCCTCTAGATGGGTTACAGAAGACCTTTTTATTTACCTTTTGACATATGGTACATCCTCTACATATGTGCTTCCCTAAAGTGTATATTCCTACACAGACATACTTTCTTAGCACAACATCACACATTGCTTGCACCTCCCAATGACTCTTCTGATGTAAAACAGTTAATATTTGCCTCATTATCACTTTATTCAGCATTTCTCTCCCATCAGGGAGTATCCATTTTCCTTCAGACTTCATTCCTTAAAAAAATCTTTCTTTTAAAACTTTTTAGTTCTTTCTTAATTTCTTAATTTTCAACAATTCCCTGAATCCTCTCTGCATTTATTCTGTTTTCCTTCAAACATTAGATGCCTTAAATACCTGACTTCTCTTTCTCCATATTGTAATTTATTTTTCAATACTCCCAAGCCCTACTTTCCCAGAAAGTTAGATAGCTTATTAGTAGCTTCCTTCACAACTGTTTTCTCCTGTCCTGACAATAAAAGATCATCCACATATTTGTAACAGTAACACCTCCTCAGGAGGTTGGAATTGCTCCAAAATCTGTTCTAGAACTTGCCCAAATAAATAGGTGGCCCTGTAAACCCCTGAGGTAAAACCGTCCATCTGTATTGTTGCTTCCGCAAAAACAACATTTATATTCCCACAGCATGCATTTTTAGAATTCAATTGAATGTTTCAAGCTTTTTTTTTTTATTACTACTTCTGAATACAATAGAAGAATTCAAAGTGACAAAATACTGTTTTATTTTAAAAAAAGTAATCCTATTTCCTTTCATTTTCAGGAGGGATTTTTTTACTATTATACAGACAGCTTGCTGAGTGTATAGAATAGAAGTGAAAAAAAATGTTTTTTGATTTTTTTTTCCACCTTTTGTCCTATCTCTAGTTTCATGTAGTTGTAGTATCTGAGTTGAGTATCTGGGAACTCGGTAAGAGCCACAAGTAATGCCTTCCCTAACCTTCAGCATTGCTCAGCACCAGGGCAGCAATACCCCACCTGGAACTGTAAGTTTTCCTCCAACACAGGGCTAGGGTTAGACAACATTAGTGTTTGTGATGCAAGGGGATTTTTAAAATGTATTTGAATCAAGAACCAGATGTGCACTTTAAACTCCTCAGAGCTTAGAACTGTTTTGTTCTGATATTTATTTTGTTCTGGAACATTTCCACTTAAAATAATTGAGCCCACCATGTGGGAATGGCATCACTCCAATGCCCTAACAGTGCAACAGATAGATAAAGACAACGAGTTTAGTGGGATGCAGAACAATCAGGTTATTAATTGAATTAATAATTTAGCAAATACACTAATACATTAAATGGTTGCCTATCGGACAGCTTTATCACAGTCCTTATCGCTGCAGACTGTCAAGGCCAGCAAGATAATGCACCAGAAAAGTGAAAGCCCAACAGGAACTTGTGGTGCACAGTGTCTTTCATCCTTGTGACATCCTTGTGACACCTGCGCTGTGGATGTTGTCCCAGCGAAGTCAATGCGGTACCACAGTTCGATTCCTTTGATTTCTTAATATAGTCTAATAGAAAATTAGAGACACCTTTTATTTTTGATGATCTGCACAACACATCATTCCCAATGCCCTCGATCCACATGGACATTTGTCATAATTGTACTATCAGACCTGTGCTCACATAATTAAAAGCACAGTGGTACTGTGCTTTAAGGAGACCTTGAACAGGTGTTTTCTTCTGGTTTTGCTAACTAACAGCAAGCAGCGTGTGACGGAGAAACCTTAACAATTCAGGAAAATAATGTGAGGCCAAGAGACCAGAAAAAAAAACAGGGCTTGGAAAACTGACTGCAGAGAGTAGTGCCTGTGTAAACAGACAGGGTGTGTCTTCTGGCACAAACTTTGTTCAGAAACAGAACAGCAGGCTGATAAGCTGACGTTAAACGTGCTGGTGTTACACCTAAAGTTGTCCCTGATCCATAAAAGCCTTTTGTAAGCTAAAATTGTTTGCTTTTAGCAGCAATAGTTGGAACCAGTGGCACGTAGCAATTTTACCTTGATTTTTTTTTTTTTCCAGCACAAAAAATTATCTCCTCCTATGGTCATATTCACACAACTTCCACACTCAGACCAGGTGTGAGACTGTTAGTATAAGAAGGTGTGGTTATATGGCTGGGGGGAAAAATAGGCATAGGTGTGACCTGACTTCATATTAACCTGCTTGCAAAAGCAGCCTCAAAATACTTTGTCTCAAGCGCTTTGAGTCCTTTGTTCAGTCTACTCTTGTAAGGACCAGATTTGGCTCATTTTAGGAACAATGCATTTTATAGTTGAGCTGTCACCACCATAAGACCATTGTCATGATGTCAGTGAAAGGTCAAATGATTGTGAAGTTAGGAAAGAGGAAGAACCTGACCCTGATGAATCACTGCAAAACTATAAGGTAACTTTCAGGAAAGAGTGAGGCTATCATGGGAACTGAACGGGAAGGAGGCGGAGGAGGGTGCAGGGAGAATAAAATATTCCTAGCAAGATAAATAAACTCTTTCAACTAAGTGTTCAGTTTAATCATGTCTGTATAAATCTAAGCTCATTGGAAAAAATATGGTGAACCTTCATTACAGAATAAATGTCTGCTTGGTGTGGTTAGTTTTCTAATGCACTGTTGATCTGTTCAAGCAATAATGCTCTGTTACTTTAGACTTCAGAATATCACTGAGAGAAGACGATAAAAGAAGGAAAAAATGTCTTAAGAAAACCTGCAGAAGTGGGTGTAGGCACTGGCTAAATTCCTCCAGATCTGAATATTGAAGGTCTGCCTAAAGAGTGTATTTGGTTCCAGAAATCTGCAGGGCCTACCTGCATGGACTTGTGGACTGGCTCATCCCACCTCACCCACAGAGACTGTAAGTCTCTGATGATGACAGCAAAATGCTGTCTCCAGCAGGAGAGGGGGGCCCCTTTCCTGCGTCAGGCTGCAGGGCACCAAACCTCCTCCAGCAGCACCTGCAGACCTCCTTGCAGCAGGAAGCACCAGTAGCTTTCTGCAGGGAGCTCCCAACAGAACCTGTCCTGGCACGGGCATGGAGGCTGCATTCAGACATGGTTAGGAGAGGGCATCTCCTCCATCACTGGCAGCCAGCAGCTCAATTATGTTCGACAGTTGAATCAGGAACTGGCTGGCAAATACAATTTATAATGCCATGTGAGAGACCAAGCCAGAGCTGTGAGTGACAAATCTGGCAATTTTGGTTCAAGAACTACTAGGGCTAAATTTGAATCCCATGAAAACTGCGCTCAGGATTTCTAACGAATGGTCCCGGCCTGAGAGTGAGTTTTCTGCTTTGATGAGCAATTTCTTCATGTGAAATTCTACTTCCAAGGCAATCTATATGAGGTAAGAGAGTTTATTGTAATTGACATTGGTATCTGGGACTTAACAGGCTTTATGTCTGATGTAAATCTGCTCCATTTGCCTTATGTATTTCCTTATTTCCCTTTCCAGCTTCCAGACCTCCCTGCACTTCCCAGCTTTCTGTGAGCAGCAGTGCCTGGTCCTGGGTTCTTAACTGACCTTAACTACAAGTTCATATCATAAACCCTTTCAGATCAAGTGGCCCTTCTATCTTTACAACTTAACTATCTTCTTAACAAATGAAGTCCTCAGTGACCTCAGTACATTCTTATCAGATGAATCACTTATGAAATAAATCTTTGACTTGGACTTTATTGGTTTTAATAACATCTTGTGCTTAGCCTGGTTATGCGTTTAGGTATTGCAACATTCATCCTTGGGTTGATAAAAAGAAGCAAGTGCCAGTGTATTTTACAGAGCAATCAGAAACCAACCCCATTCGTGGTTTCACCTTCCTTTAGGATCTCCCTGACAGAGATAAGGGTGCAAGGTTAAGGACAGTGATGTAAAGGGCATCATATTTTTCATAATACCGAATTCAAAAACAATGCAAGGATCCAAAAGACTAGTAACTGTAAATGAAAGCAGGTGTGGGCAGGGTGCTTTGAGATATTCTTTGCTGTGCTGGAACAGAGGTGGGCTGGGGAGTGAGGGGATTTGCACACAGCTGCCCCTTTGGGCCATTTCATGTAGCTTTCAAAAAAGGAGATAGACAACAATTCAAGGCCTCAGGTGTCCCAGCGTAACTGAGTGGCCACAATTCCATGCTTGTGCACCTTAGCAATGTCAGATCTGGAGGCATTTGGCCAGCATGGCCCCTGCACGCTCCTTGCAGGTGGTGGGGTCATGCTGCAGGGAGGGCAGTGAGCAGGGATATGGGCATTGCGTCGCAGCTGTGAGGTTGGAGGTTGCCTGGGACAAGGGTTAAATGACCTTGGCATGTGCAAAAAGCTTAAAACAACTCTGGACAATTTAAATTGCCTGGAAATTCAGAGCACACGCTTTAACATGTGGAGCTGCATTGCCTGCCTGCGGGGTGAGGCGTGGGGATCTGGCTGCAGCTGGCTTTCTTGATATATTACTTAAGCTTGTATTACTTATGCTTTTTAGGAAAAAATCATGACTATGAAAACAGTGCCCATAATATCTATTTGCAGTAAGAGTTTTTCTTTAGTGGAAAACAGGATTTACACAAGCTGCGTTTTAAATTTGTGGTATCCAAGTTAATCCTAAATGTTCCAAACTGTAATGGCGTATTTCTTTGTTGAGTTGTTCTTTTCCTCTCTATACCCTGGTTTCTTACTCTAAAGCAGCTTATACTGGTTTGTATTTCAGTGCTGACATTCAAAAATGTGTCTGACTGTCTGCAGTAAAACTTTATCAGCTCCTTCCTCAGCATAAGAAATGGGTTTGGCACAAAAACATTTAGTAGCTAAATCAAGTTTGTTGTATTGGAACTGCTGTTCCATTGTTGTTCCCCCCCCCCCCCCCCCCCCCCCCCCCCCCCCCGCCGTTAACCAACTTGAGAAAAGATGGATAACAATGGATGTCCATTCACTCTGGGAATTGCTTTTCCTGTTTAGATGATTATCAGTGCCAGCCTGAGGAAACATGCCGCAGGTCAGTAGGTGAGGACCAGACCACTGCTTTGTGTGATTTGGAATTCTTAAGCATAAAACCCTCTCATCAAGATGCTGATTTAACAAAAATACAACAATACTAATTCCATTTTCACCCATTTTGCTCCTCTAAGAAGAATGTAAAAGTAATTTGTTAAGACTACAGGCATGATGGCTAACCTGACATCACTAAATGAAATCAGATAAGTCAACAGTCCTGTTACCACAGACACAAATATTTAATACAGAGATAACGTGTTAGCTGCCTCTTCTGGCTTCATGAATACAGCTTTTATTATCTTAGGGAAGGCCTATTCATTGAGACAAAAAGAGAACACAACGGGGACTTGGGAGATGTCGGCTCATTTCTCTGCCTGTCAGCTGTTTTTGTGATGGGATCCATTTGCCCCAGTTCCACATCAAAGAAATAATAATAGCAATTTATCTATTAAAAAGAAAAAAAGTTTAGATTTAAACTGCCTTTTACTACATGTATGTCACCTCTGACACTAGTGGTTGTTGGGTATTGTTAGTCATGTATGTTGGGTATTATTAGTCAGGTTGTTGGGTATTAGTCATGTTTCATCGACATGGTTGATGTCTCATTGTCATGGTTGGGTAACACAGGATCCAACAAAGTACCAGAGAGACTGAAGCACTAGTAAGTGAGATTCTGAGCATGATGAACATATGCAACGTACATCAAAAATGGGGTCAAGAACCTGCAAATAGTGTTTCTTTTCAGTTAAGTGTGATAAACCTAAAGAGTAGTTTAATAGGAGCACAGTCCCCTTCTCACTTCTTTTGAAGCAATTCCAATCTCTGTCCCAAATGTTTAAGGCAATTATTAAATTTGCTAACTGGAACAAATAAAGAGGCTCTGTGTGATCACTGGCAGGCAAACACTGACTGCCAGTTGTGACACCAATGACTCCAGTTAGATATGAAAACAATTTGGGTATTATTTGATACCGCAAAGACTGATGATTTACATTGTGTTGTATGAAACACAGCATATTTCTTCTGCCCCTGCAGGTGATTAGGTTTCTTCCTACTGTTATAAATGAGGTCTGAATTCAATCTGAATTTTGTAATATTTATAAAACAAGTGTTTCTAAAAGGTATAAAAGATATAAAAAGGTATAAAAGGCATAAAAGGCAAGTAAACAGCGCTGGGTGTGCGGGGAGTCTACACTCTACCAACATGCACACACACACATCAAACATTCTAAATACATGTATACAGAACATCGCTTTACATAATAACCCAAGTATGCCTATACATACATACAATCAGGATAGGTAACCAAGTAAACAATCCTTTAAGTTCCATAACTTAACAGTCTCCATTTTCCATTCCTTTTGAACAATGTCTTGCTTTAAGTTGTCTCCTTGTCAAGGCCAATAGGCCTGGGTCAAAAGGCACGTCCAGGTCAGCAGGGAACAGCAAAAGCCTTTGATGGCTGTAGCAGCAGAGGGGCCCATGGCATAGCAGTCGGATCAGTAAAGGAGCCTGCAGCTCCCTCACTATCTGGCAAGCCACACGTTTGTGATTGTGGCTCCACATGGCTCTTTAAGGCCTCAGAGATTGCTCACCAGGTGCCAAGCAATCCCACTGCAACCTTGTCGTTTTTAGTTGCAGAGTCCCACACCTTGACCTCAGTTTGGTCCCATATTTCAGGTTCATAAACTGTCCAATTGTTAAGAAGGAGAATGAGCTGTAAGGCTACCAGGACAGTCTTTGTTCCTAAGGACGTATGATTCCCCATAATGCACAACTGCTTACCAGCGAGAGGCAGTTGTGTGCACAGGTCCACTTCTCTCAGCTCAAGCTTCTCTCCAGCTCTAGTGCCGCCTATTTCCAGTGACTTTCTGTACGAGCTTCTCTGAGCTGTTTGCTGAGTCTGGCCGAACCTATCTTCATGAGGCGATCAAAGTGCCTGTTCCCATCTTGGTCTCCATTCTCCCAGACTGTTCCTCTTCACTTCTTTTTCCTGCTTCTTTACTGATGTAACTTTATCGCGCTGCCTTTTTTTTTTTTTTTTTTCTTGAGGGCAGGCTCCCCTCTTATACCCTTCTCTCCACAGCAGTTCTTTTCAAAAACACTTTTCATTGGTCAAACAACTTTGAATGTAACAACAACAGCAAACACCCAGAAACATCCATGCCTTAACGGCTGGAGAACGAGAGAACCAGCTGGAGAACAAGAAACCCCAGACTGCATGGAGTCTCCTGAATCACCCTTCTTTGTTCCCTCTAAACTCTTTTACATTCCTGATGGCCTCTTCCTTAAGAGTCTAATGTTATCTCAATCATGGGGTTTTCCAAACCCCATGGCCACATTCCTAAATCTCCCCCTTCTTTATTAATACCAACCATTTTCTCGACACAAATTACTACTCCATATATAACACTACTGAAAAATGCCTGAGAGGAAGAGATACAGTGCTAACTCTACTCTCCTTGACAAGACAAAGATCATCATGTAAGAAATAATGTTCATACCTACATCGAACAGCCATGTTTGCTAGGCAATAGAATTTAAATTTCTGGGCTGAACTGAGCTAATTGCAATTATTTCATTTCCATTAGAAAAGAACACTAGTATAATACACTGTGAGAAACACTCCGTAGCCAATAACTTAGGCTCAGGCGAGGATCTCAGTGGAGTAGTAATTTATTCGCGATTGCAATGGCGGGCACCCCACAAGCAGGAGAGAGCGCATCTACTAGTTCCAAAACACAGTTTATATACCTTTTGATGGCAGGACCCTCCCCTGTTTCCCCACTGAGTGGGTAATCCAGGTTCACAATCTGATGCTTCACAAACAATGCATGGCCTTCAGTTGCCGGCCTGTTAAATTTTCTTATCACTGTAAGCATATCTCAGTACCACATTCCCTCCTTCTAAACAACGTAACTCTGCAAAAACAACATTTCTATTCCCACAATATCCCCCTTTTCTTTTTTTTTTATAAACTGTTGATTTTTGCAAAACCTTTCTCTAAGGTGTAATTTGGTAGTGATTCAAAGATCGAAGCCGAAATTCCTTTAAGTGGTATATTCTTTATTGCAGCGCTGGATGCACGGGGGATCTCTCCACCTATCGTGCATACCCAAAGCGGAAAGCAGTCTTGAATTTATACAATCAATCTATCAATATTCTACAAGCGCCTATACATATGCATTACCTATCCCCGCCTTCCCTCTCTTCTCATGCTAATTAGCCTTTTGGCACCTTGCGCCTGCGTAGAGCCTCCCAAGAATTGTGGGCAGGGGTCTTTGGGAGGAAGACCCCGAGTCTTCCTCACAGTGTACTTTTCACCTTTGGTCAGGAATCTGCTGAATTGGCACCTTTCTTAATTGCAAGAGCTGGTTGTTGCCACTTCTTCCGTTTGTTGTATCTTTATAATGAATTCCAATGTCCAGTTTTGAGATTTATAGTCCTTACGTTTGTTTCTCTGTCCGTCTGCCACTTCCTTATCATGAGTTCCAGTGTCTTGTTTCGAGATACACAGTCCATGTCTGGGGATTGTCCTTGCCTCCCCAATGCCTCCCCAATACCTCCTTAATCAATCCCCCCTTTTCTTTTCCCATGCAAATTCTTTTGCATCAGATACTTTCATTATTTACAGTAACACAACAAAGCAGGCATCTAAACAACATGCACACAAATATTCCTAACACTACTAATGTGATTAGAGCAATGAACACTTGTTTCAACCATTGGAAATTGGGCAACCAGGAGGTTAACTTATTCCATATTTCACTAAAACTCCATGAAAGATCATCTTTACTGATCTCATGTAGGACCCTTGTCTGCTTCCATATTTCTTCCAGGTCGGTAGAGATCCTTCCACTCTGATCTACATACATACAACAACTTGTATTTATTACTGTACAGACTCCCCCTTGAGCGGCCAGTAACAAGTCTAGGGCCATCCGATTTTGTAATACTACCTGTGATAAACTAGATATCTCTTCTTGTTGAGCCTTTATAGCATCCAGAGTTTTGTTTTCTAACTTCTCGATAATTGCAAAAATATTAACTATTGCCTTTTCCAGTTCACTCACTCCTAACCATGTGATAAACTATCGAACAAAACTATGAAAAGTGGTGTGTCTCTTTATCAATGGATTGTTAATTTTTTGTCTGATTCTCCAGATATGATTTCTCAAGTAACCTTGAGGCACTACATCATGTACTGTCATACTGGGGACTACTGCTCCAAGAGTGCAAGTTCCCTTCCAGTTCTCGGGCAAGACCTTACAGGCTGTATCATTGCATAGCCAATACCACCCTTTTCCTTCTGGAACTGGCCAGCTGGTTGAATTTGCCCAACTGCTAGTTGTACTAATATCAATTGTTTGATTACAAGATGTCTGATTTCCCACATAAGTAGTACCCGTATTTATACAATCCTGTTTTCCCATACCCCTAGGTGGGTTACACCTTTGTACACATACATAGTAAGATTCCAACGGCACAAAGCTACTAACTTCTAGTTCCAAAACTTCTTCATATTTTCGACCCCAAGATGTGTTTTCCCACAAATTAGTCCAAGGTAAGTTTGCAGGCAAGGGAATCCTGATTAACGATACACCCTTATTCCCATGCTGTGGCAGATGGGTGCATACCCAACAGTTCATCTTATTAATCACTTGAGATACAGTTTGTATTAAGGTCAGGTGTAAGTTCTCGTCCCAAGTTGCCCATCCCAAATCTGACAACCATATCCCCACAATCATTAGGATCTGGAAAAACGCAATTTTGCTGGTCCAATTGGGGTCGTGGTCCATATCCTCGCCAGGGCCTTCTTCACCCTTGAATCGTGGATCCAAGCTGCTTGCTCCTTAATCTTAATGGCGGTGTGTGTTGTCAGTAATACCTGGTATGGTCCCGTCCACTTTCCTTCCGTTTTTCCTCTAGGGGTTGTCCTGAAAAAGTCTTTATATATATAATCCCTGAGCTTAAAAGGGTGGATTGGTTGATCCAACCGTCTAGCCCAGGTCCTGAGAACAAATTTATGTACTTTATTTAATTATTTCTGAAGTTCAGTTATATATGCATATAAATATTCTAATCCTAACTGCGTTCGATCCTCTCCACTAAATAGAAATGGATACGGCCTTCCATATAAGATTTCAAAGGGACTCAAATTCCCTTTTATTCTAGGTTTAACTCAAATTCTAAGTAATGCTAAAGGGAGGGATTGAGGTCATGACAAATTAGATTCTTGTCCGATTTTAGCTATTTGTTGTTTAATTAAATGTTTCATTTTTTCTACCTGTCCACTTGCCTGCGGTCTATAAAGAGTATGCAGTTGTCTTTAGAATATCTTTAGAATCTTACTTATCTGTTGTACCACTTGCACACAAAAATGTGAAACTCTATCAGAAGACATTGCTACTAGAATCCCAAAGCATGGTATTATTTCATTTAACAAGACTTTAACCACTTCTTCTTGCTTTGTTTGTTTGACAGGGAAAGGCTTCAGGCCTTCCTGAAATCATGTCAGTCAGAACCAGTAAATAACAATACCCCCCTTTTCTAGGGAGTTCTGAAAAATCAATTTGCCACAGTTGCCCCGAATAATTTCCTTTACTGATTATTCCAAATTTTATTCTATTCTTGGTATTGGAGTTATTTTGTAAGCAAATGCTACATTGTTGAGTTACTTGTTTTATTGTTGATTATTATGTGGTTATCTTTTAAATATACTCGTCCATCTGGTTTCATTTTACCTTTCAAATCTTCAATTAATTTTAAGTCTTCTTTTGTATAATTTGGATATAGTTTGGATTTTACCGTCTGGTATCAAAGACAATGCCTTCACCTCAGTTATTTCAGCTGCCCGCTTAGCCTTTGCCAATCGATTTCCAATTTCAAAATCGGTGTTCCCCTTTTGGTGTCCCTGACAATGCATGATAGCTACCTTTTCTGGTTGTTTTACAGCCTCTAACAATTTTAAAATTTCTTCTTTCCAAATTGCTCCATGAGCATGTACCATGCCGAATGTATATTTAGAATCTGTCCAAATATTTATTTTCCTTCCTGCTGCTAGTTCCAGTGCTCGCATAAGAGCAATTGTCTCTGCTTTCTGGGTGGACGTTCCAGGGGTAATGGTTTGGACTTGATTACCTGTTGAGTGGTTGTAATGGCGTACCCTGCCTTACGTTGTCCTTGTTTCACAAAGCTGCTTTCATCAGTATACCAAGATTCGTCAGCATCTTCTAAAAGTTCTTCCTTAAGATCGGGTCGATTAGAATACACAGTCTCCATTGTTTCTATACAATCATGGGTTATGGGTTGATCCAGAGTTCCACTAAGGAAAGAAGCTGGATTTACGATGTTAATGACCACAATTCCCACATCATCTTGTTCATCAATTCTTGTTTAAGTTGTTTAAAGACTTTTTGTGCTTCTCCAGTCCAGACTAACTTTGACTGGTTAATCTTTATCAATTCACACAGAGGCTTTACCAATCGTCCATAATTATAAATCCAAAGGCAACACCAACCTGTCATTCCTAAAAAGGTTTGTAGCTCCTTTACCGTTTGAGGTTCTGGAGTCCGGCAAATGACTTCCTTATGTTCAGTTCCTAGTTCTCGTTGTCTTCCCGAAATTTCAAATCCCAGATAGGTCACACTTTGTTGAGCCAGCTGGACTTTCTGTCAAGAGACTTGATATCCATTTTAAACCCAGAAAATTAAGAAAACTTATAGTCCATTGAATACAGCTCCCTTTAGTCTCGGTAGCTATTAAGAGATCATCTACATATTGTAACAAAGCACCTTCAGTGTCCGGAGGCATCCATGTTTCGAGTTCCCTTGCTAATTGGTTTCCAAAAATAGTGGGGCTATTCTTGAATCCTTGAGGTAGTAATGTCCACGTAAGCTGCGTCTTTCTGCCTGAATTGGGATTTTCCCATTCAAAAGCAAATAGGTTTTGGCTTTCTGTGGCTAAGCCTAGGCAGAAGAAGGCGTCTTTTAAATCCAGTACGGTAAACCAGACTTGACTATTCTTTAATTTAGTCGGCAAAGTATAAGGGTTTGCCACTACTGGATGTATATCCTCAGTGATTTTACTTATGGCCCTCAAATCCTGAACTAACCTATAGCTTTTTTCATCTGCCTTTTTAATTGGCAATATGGGTGTATTGTATTCTGATTCACATTCAATCAATAATCCATACTGTAAAAATTTATCAATTATCTCTTTAATTCCTTTCCTATCTTCTATCCTCAAAGGATATTACTTAACCTTAACGGGTTTCTCTCCTGGCTTTAATTTAATAATTATTAAGGTCACATTTTTTGCTCTTCCAGGGACTTCGGTAGCCCAAACTCCTGGACATATTGATCTGTGATCTCTAAAGGTATTTCACTTTTAGGGTCAGTTTGTATTAGTGCCAAGCTTAACACATTTATTAGTTGTTCTTCTCCTATTCTTAATTTCATTTTCCCTTTTTCAACGACAATTTCTGCTCCTAATTGCTCTAATAAATCTCTACCTAAGAGTGCCCATGAGGAGTTAGGCGTATATAAAAATCTGTGTATGCCCCATTGTTTCCCTAACTTGTACTTCAAAGGTTCACAAAAATAAGCCTTTTCGGTTACACCTTGTCCTGGTTTCAGTTAGAATAGAGTTAATTTTTTTCCTAGTAGCTGGTAGAATGCTACGTTTTGGCTTAGGATGAGAAGAGTGTTGATAACACCCTGATGCTTCAACTGCTGCAGAGCAGTGCCCACACCAAGCCAAGGACATCTCAGCCCCTTGCTCTGTCCTGCCAACGGGCAGGCCGGGGGCGCAGTAAAAGCTGGGAGGGGACAGACCCGGGACAGGTGACCCAAACTAGCCAAAGGGGTATTCCATACCATCTGACGTCATGCTAAACAATATATAGGGGTGGCTAGCTGGGGGAGGGGGCCGGACTGCTCGGGGTTAGGCTGGGCATTGGTCAGCGGGTGGTGAGCAATTGCATTGTGCATCACTTGTTTGTACACATTATTAGTAGTGGTACTATTATCATCATTGTATTATTACTATTATTATTATTATTATTATTTTGTCTTATTAAACTGTCTTTATCTCAACTCACGGGCTTCACTTTCCATTTCTCTCCCCCGTCCCAGAGAGGGAGGGGGAGGGTGAGCGAATGGCTGCGTGGTGTTAGCTGCCAGCCGGGTTAAACCACAACACACTTTTTTACCCTAACATAATAATTCTGTGAAGGCATTAATGCTTGATTTAGAACTGAATACGTTGCCCCATATCAATAAGAAATTTCACTTCCATTCCTCCCCTAGCTTCATTATAATCAGTGGAGGATCCGCTAGGGTAGATTCCCCAGGTCCCTGTTATTCCTGTTGAAATCAGGGACCAATGATTACCCTAGAAAAAGGCTAGTCAATTTGTCCTCCGAAGCCAGGTCCAAACCGTTTTGTTTTATTTATTTATTTATTTATTTTCATTACATTTCAGAGTTGGTCCAAAAATTCCATAGGGGTTTCTTTTAGACCTTGTTGGAAGCATATTCTCAATTCCCAATTCATCCAGATTTTAGTATTTACTTAGCCGTTCATAATTTTAGGGATGATTAGGGTCTCAGTGGGGTCGGTCAGGGGAATGCAGTTGTCCACAGTTCCCTGAGCGGTCCCATCGGTAATCTGAGCTCGCACATGAACTCAGGTTGTTTTAAGAGTTAACTGTTTTTCTGTTTCCATAACAACTCTCTCTCTCGGACCCATCATGATCCATTTGCCCCAAAGGGCTAACACCCATGATTTTAAGATCTCTGCCTAGAGCAGAGGCAGAACTATTAACATTCCTACATCCTCTTTCCCTGCTCATTCAACTTCAAACACCTTTAACACTTTCAACAACCCTTTTAACACTTCCTTTATCTTTCTCCAGCCTCTACTTCTCTAATGCCAACATCAAAGGCTCAGTCAGGGGCCAACTTAATTCCGTACCTTTTCCCACCAAGATGCTGAAACAACATCAGTATACAACATTTCATCCTATTCTCCTTCTCAAAACCAACATTAACTGTAGCAAAACATTAGACTTTAAAGTTCCATTTAGAGGCCACTTTTCTCCACATTCCAGCTTATAAAGCGGCCACCATTGATTACAATATTTTATCAATGTTTTCCTGTTCACACTTCCACCGGCAGATCCTCCAATATCCTTCCAGTGACTCAAAACACATCCTAACGCACTTTTCTTTTAAAATTTCACTGCTTGTGTGCCCCCCCCATTTTCCAGTTCACACTTTCAGAATACACATATCACTTACAAAAATGTATCACAAAAACGTATCACTCACAAAATTACAGGCACGCAATATCTTTCAGTAGCGATGTCACAAAGCTACTATTACCAGCAATATTGCTAAAATCACAATAACAATAGTCAGAGTCAAATTCCACATGCGATAAGTCAGAAAACCGAACTGTGTAACACCGTAACGATATCTCTCTTATAACAATGCCACGAACCTACTATTACCACCAGAAAAATAGCCAAAATCACAGTAACAATAACCAGAGTTAAATACCATACTCCATGAGTCAGAAAACCGAAATAGACAACACAATTCCAGATGGACCTTAAAGCGAGCTCTTTCCTTAAGGTCCCCAAATATACTTATGGTGCTTACCACAAAGTATATACCAAACACTGCCTCGCAGAAGATCACCTTCTGACTTACAGACAGTTCCAGATACAGATGGACCTCAAGGTCCCCAGATATACTTGTGGTACTAACCACAAAGTATATACCAAACACTGTCCTGCAGAAGATCACCTTCCGACTTACTGGACAGTCCCAGATGACCGGTCTACCAGAAAACCAAACCAGAATAAAGAATATACTCACTTACAATGATGGGGTCCTTGTCTGCCTCCGCAGTGATCCGGTGAGTCGAGGAGTCCCTCCGGGAAATCCCGGGGGTACCCTAGGGAGTCCTGTCCCCAGCGGGTCCTGCGGACCGGCAGAGAGGTAGTCCCATCTGGGGTGCCAGATTGATTCAAAGATCGAAGCCGAAATTCCTTTAAGTGGTATATTCTTTATTGCAGCGCTGGATGCACGGGGGATCTCTCCACCTATCGTGCATACCCAAAGCGGAAAGCAGTCTTGAATTTATACAATCAATCTATCAATATTCTACAAGCGCCTATACATATGCATTACCTATCCCCGCCTTCCCTCGCTTCTCATGCTAATTAGCCTTTTGGCACCTTGCGCCTGCGTAGAGCCTTCCAAGAATTGTGGGCAGAGGTCTTTGGGACGTGGGCAGGGGTCTCTGGGAGGAAGACCCCGAGTCTTCCTCACAGTGTACTTTTCACCTTTGGTCAGGAATCTGCTGAATTGGCACCTTTCTTAATTGCAAGAGCTGGTTGTTGCCACTTCTTCCGTTTGTTGTATCTTTATAATGAATTCCAATGTCCAGTTTTGAGATTTATAGTCCTTACGTTTGTTTCTCTGTCCGTCTGCCACTTCCTTATCATGAGTTCCAGTGTCTTGTTTCGAGATATACAGTCCATGTCTGGGGATTGTCCTTGCCTCCCCAATGCCTCCCCAATACCTCCTTAATCAGTAGATTTCTTCTTCTTCTTTGCTTTCTTTGCTTTCCATCTCCTCATTATCTCCTTATCTGAGTAAGGTGGTAGCTCCATGGTCTTTTTCAGGCTGAAGTCTGAACAAGCACTTCTTGCCCTGGCACTGCTCATGTGTGGGGCTCTGGCTCAAGGAGTCAGAGCTGGGACAGGCAGGGGAGTTGCTCACCAAATGGATAGTGCTCCTTACTGCAGAGTTTTACTACAAGGTTGACTTTGCTGCAATCTGAAAAAGTTCTTTCAACTTTTCCAGATGTATGCAAGTTTTCAAATACTTAGCATTGACATCCTGGGCCAGCTCTGATGGTATCAGGGAGACTGAGCAGCTCCATCAGCACTGTTTTTGTAGCAAACCACACCATGGTGTGCATAGCACAGCTGTCTCAGGTCACACCACTGGAGCAGCACGGACTGGATCCCCCTTGGATGAACCAAAACCAAAAATCCTCTCCAGGAGCGCCATAATGCCCTCTGTCACGAAGGGGAGGTTCAGACTCTCTCAAGAGGCCCAGAGACAAGACGGTGGCTTGGAATGGAGATGTGCAGGCTGAGCAACCTCATGTTGCTGTACTTGAGGCCTAGCTGCCAACTGCTCCATAGCCACCTTAATGCCTTGGCTTGTATCTTCACACACTGCAAAAAATGCTTTTGAATCATATTACAAAAACTATGATTCAGATAAAAAGACTGGAATTTAAAGCACCTTCTACTTGTTGATACATATTAAGTATTTTTTAACTGAATTATCTGTGAGTAAAGGTCTATACACAGAAATTTTGTGTAAAGCTAACAGTCACTAAGAGGAAATGTCTGTTGTTTCAAAACTGTGTGAAAACTAATCTGAGAAGACTGGGATTTCATTAAGTGAAATACTTTGTATTTCAGTTAAAGGTCTTCCACTATTTCACTTGATGATAACAAGATTGCTTCCAGGCATTCAAGAAATTAAGTAAGCAATATGCTTTCTCAGCCTGATATATTTTTTCTAACTTTTTTGATAGCTATGTTTTGTAGGAGTGGTTTTTATTATTTTTATTATCTCATTATTTTTTACCTCCACCTGTACACACTATACATGTAATAATACCCAGTCTCCCAAATGACTTTCAACAATAAAAACAGTTTAGAAGATCCTAAAAGTCCCTAATACTTTTATTAAAATAATATTAAAAAAAAAAGTTCAATTTAAATTTATAATGTTCATCAAATGACCTGGGAATCAAAAACATTAAAGTAACTAGTAGGATATTTCAGTATTAGATTAAAAGCTTTGGAAAATATTTTGTTATTCTCTGTAACATGTTAGAAAAAAAATGGAATTTAAATAGTAAGATGTCATTAATATGTAAATAACAATCCATTACGGTAAAAACAGACTTACACATTTGTAAACAATAGGACTTCCATGTAAATCTTAAATGGCTTGTAAAGAAATGTCTCTGCAAGCTGATCCTCTGCAATATGTTTTACTAGTTTATCTGTAACACTGAAATATAACGTGATTATTGTTGATAAGCATTGCGTAAATCTACAATGACCCTTATAAAATTAGGCATTTCACTTAAATATATCTATGGTTTATCTAGGTGACATTTATGTTCACTGCACCTTTTAATAATCTTTAACCTGAAAATACTTGTAATATGTTTGGTGATAATGCAGCTTTTCCAGTAAAAAGCTGAGCTGTAAGTGAAGGATTTAACACTTCCCTGTCTCAGTCTGACCTGATCGACCAACAAATGGGACACTTTTGATGAAATATTTATATAGATAACATGTATAAAATAATTTTATAATATATAAAATATAAAAATTATATATAATATATATACACACATATATAGTATGGTAGGCCTTTGGGTCCCAAACTCCAGGTGCTCTTACGTGAGGGACCACCAGCAGCTCTCCTTCATCACTGATGGATGGGCTATTAACAGATTAAAGTCTGTGTGGCTCCACAGACTTTACATGGAAACAGGAAAGTACAGTAAATTTTGTTCCACCCACAAAATCTGTTCGTATACAGGCAGTTTTGAAGTTAAAGTGTTCTCTGTCTTTCTTGGCCTAATATAATACAGGCCCCCTTTCCTTACCATATTTCTCGCAATCATGTTCTGCGTCTGGAGTATGCATCATGAAGCTGCCTCTTTGTAAGGCTCATTTTTGGGTAAGCTATCCAGAGGTAAACGTTCTTGAAATAAAACAGCTTTAAAAAGAGACAAGAGACTTTTTATAAACTTTGGACCATTTCAGACTTAAAAACAGCGTTTCCTCAAGCATTATGAATCCATGGCACCATCCATTATTTCTCCAACTAGTGCCATTCTATTGGTAAATACTACAGTAGTGTCAGGCATTAGAATGAACCAAAGGCAAGGTAATATATAAATAAAATAAAAATAAATAAATAAATACAAATAAAATAAAATACAAACAAAACATATATATATATATATAATATATTTTCAGGAAACCCTTCAGAAATAGTTTTCAGTGTAGCCACTATTCAACTGTGTTAGTGATTTTTTTTTTTTTTCCCATTGTGATGTGTATTTACGAGACATCAGCTGTCTTTGCTGAGTATTTAGGTATTACTGGAAAATGCGTTGGCAGGACGTGATCTTGTTAACACCGTAGGAAGCCTAGGAGACGCTTTTTAGGCTTGGAGCTGACTGTGAGTAAGCATTCGATCCGCATGTAGAAGCCAACACCTACACAGAGCCAAGCCTCCTTAATTTCAGAGCACGTGTTGTTTGAGTTAAGCCCGGAGAGCTGCTGCCACCTTAAATATCTGCCTTCGCAAGAAAATCTTCTGGAACTGCAGCGGCGCTTCACTTCTATAAACACTGCCGTTCCGTTCCGCCGCCAGCAGAGCGCCGAGGCCAGGCGGGGGCTGCCCCTGACGCACGAGCGCGACACCGCGGCCAGGCCCTGCTCCCTCTCCGCCCCTGCCCGCCCCGGAGGCGGTGGCGCTCCCCGCCCGCTCCCGCCCCGCTGCGGGGGGCCGGGTAGGGCCGAGCAGGGTCGGGTGCTGCGCCGCGGCGACGAGGAGGGGAGCAGGGACTAGTGCGGGAGCGGGTGGGGTCTGCTGGGGAGGTGAGCGTGTGCCCACCGCGTGGGGTTTGTTCTAGGGGCTTCTGTAAGGTTTGTGGGCTTTTGCCATAGGGACGGGAATGGTCGGGGGGGACACGTTTGGCTATTCGGGGATCGCGCAATGAGTGACAAAATGCTTCTCTTTTGCGGTAGCTAGTTAGAGGTGGCGAAGCACCCCTCCTGCTCCCAAATTATGGGGAGGGGGTTTCGGAGACGTCTTGCTGATGGCCGCTTGGGCTCGGCTCGGCACGGCTCTGCCCCGCTGCTGGCGCCGCGGGCCGTTAGGATTGGGGTCCGCGAGGGCCAGGCTGCTCGCTGCGCCCTGCCTTCTGGACGGGCTGTTATGGTATCTTGAACGGGAAACAGCTTTTAATTCCATCACCCGGATGGTTTTTTTTAAGCATGCTGTGTTTCTGGAGTTGGGACTTAAATCCAGGGTATGGTTAGTCGGACATGGTGATCAAAAAAGTACCACAGAGCTACTTAGGGTGAACTAATGTGTGCTTTACAGGTATTCAGCATTCTGTTTTTCAAATCCTAAACCTTCTCAGAAAGGGCCTGTTTTGGTATTTAGGTGATGCTGTGCATGATGTCACTTGGGGGCTTGTGTTAGTGTGCTCGTGGCAGTATCTTACGCAGCAGGGTAAGAAATGAAAGTGGTGGTCATGAATGAAGCCGGTATTATTTTCCAGATAAAAAGCAGAAGCTCTGCAGTTAAGTGAATTAAGATGTCTCTAAATTAGTTGCAGCCTAGCTACAGACATTCATCAGGATAAGTGAGATTTGGAAAATGAGAAGCTGTGCGATGCAGTTCTTAAAACCAGAAAATGAACCATGGGTGTTCTTCTGTCCATTGAGAAGGAGCAAACAGTCTCAGGCTGTTCCCTTTTTATTGTTCTCTGAACTGGAACTGTTTTATTCTGATTTTGTTCAGAACCTTCATTTCCTTAGTTGCTTTTCTAGCAGGTTTTGGCTGACCCTTAGGTACTTGGGTTGAGACCTCCTGGGGAGGGAAAGCTGCTGTGTTCCGCATGTGGGTGCAGCTGAAGGCTGCTTCTGTGCCTGTTAGAGTAACGCTGCAGGAAAGGAAGGTTGGGTGTGTGCTGCCTTTGGGCTGTTGCAGCACTTTAGTGTGAGCTCTGAGAGCAGAGGGAAGAGCCTGGGAGCTCCCCAAGGGTGTGGACGAGGATGAACGGCACTGACCTAGACGGCGCAGCGCTTGAGGTATCGAGAGCGAGGCTTCCTGTGCCCCTGAGGCACATGTGGGGCTTGGGGCTGGTGTCCCTGCAGTGCACTGCTGTGGGCCCCCGAAGGAGCGGTCTGTTTGTGGGCTGGCTGGGCCCTGTCACTCACTTTTGACACTGAGGTGGTGGTGCTGGCTGTTCTGGGGGGGGTGGCTGGTAGCCAGGTGGTCCAGGGATGGCATTTCCTAAGGGCTGCTACTGGGGCAGCTGCTTTGTGAGAAGTGCTCTTGGTTTTCCTGCTACTTGCTTCCTGCCAGGGAGGTGGCTTCTGCTTTTGCCTGGATGAAGTTGAACCAAGAAACATAACTCCTCTGGCAGGGGGAGGATATTTATATCTCCTGTGAGGCCAGAGCTATAAGTTACAATGGGAATCTTAGCCAAAACAGGACAAAGCTTGAACAGAGTGGTGAGGCTTTTCCTGGCATGTGTTCCCTTCCCTAACCCAGGCCCAGAATAGCCCCAGCAGTGCTGGAGCCCCAGCCAGGTCCTCTCGTTGCCTGCCCTCCCATGGGGATGTGTGTGGGTGCCTCACGTGGTCCCATGGCATTTGAAGGACCCTTATAATCATAGCATAATTTAGGTTGGGAAGGCTTAAAGGTCATTTGGACCACCAGGTTCCTTCAGGCCTTTAGGCTTTTCAGGAAATGTATGCAAAGATACGCAGTTCCTGCTGCTGGGACATGAGCCAGGCTACTGCCTGCAGTGCATCTTGCTCTGGATTTATGTCCTGAATGCAGGTTGCTGCATGTGGCCAGCACAGCACAAGGGATTCATGCAGCTACTATTTTTGTTGGTATATTGGTATAAACCAGAAAATTCAGTGATGGGTATTTGCTGTAACTTTTAAGTCTGTGGAATTTTATCTCCATTACAAAGAATTAGCATTCTTCCTTCTTTTGTATTACCAACGTACTTTTACTTTTCTCTGCTCAGTAAATATGTTTCAGTGGTTGCTGCCTATATTTATTTAAAAACTGCTACTAGAGCTAGTACCACACAGCAGTATGTAAAGCTCTTTATTAAACCAAAATGAAGGCGTAGACTTTGAATCACAGATCTTACATTGCTCAGTGTAACTGAGGCAGCTAGGAACCAAGACATTTTTTTCAATGGAGCAATTGCCTTTTGCCTGTTGCTACATTTTCTTCACCAGTTAGGAATTTCCCTGTATGTAAGAAGGTTGCTGAACAACAAATTGTGTTATATAATGGCAGAGAAAAACGAATTTTTGTTCCTTTGGTACTTCATTTTTTTTGTTTGTTTGTTTCACAATCTTTTTAAACTAGTTGGATGAAAAGGAAGGTATGACTGACAGTGTTCTGTTAATCTTGGTGGCTGAATCAAAAGCCGTAGGAGTTGATAAAAAGCAATAGAAGAAAAGATCATGCTATTGAAAAAAATATCTCTTTAGCATCTTGTTAGATGAAATGGGGATTGAGCTCTGTAAAATCTTTATTGCTTTGCTATCTGTAGAGCACATTTCAACATTTTCTGAATCATATTGCACAAAGGAATGTATGTATGGCTGTAAAATAACTCATGATTCTGTCCCTATTTGCCATTTATGAAAGGGTTCAGTTGTAATTCTTAATGTTTCACTGAAATTCAAGTACATGGAATGTACTCACAGTGTAAACTGATAAACTGATCTTTTGCTAGTTAAAATAACAATTTTTTAAATCATCTTGAATTTGCGTATTCCTAAAAGCCGGAAGTTTTATCACCATATTTTAATATGGATGTAAATTAAACGTGTCACACTAGATTATCAACAGCAAGAACAAGGTTTAAGTTACATACTTTGAATGTGTTCTTTCAGGTTTTTTTCCTTTTTAGATTAGATGCATAATATCAAATAACTTCATATTACTGTTTTTTAAAACGTTATTCATACGAGACTAGAATCAAAATACATGTAACAGTGTGATGTTTTTGTTAGTAAGGTATGCTAGTACAGAAGAAAAAGTATATTAAAAAAACACTTTTAAAATTAATTATTAAACGACGAGGATGTGTGTAAGCTGTCAAGTGAGCTGGGTGCCATGTCATCCCACAACCATTCATCCTCTTGGATACAGGATGCTTCTGGGAGTCAGAAGCATGAAAGGAACTCTTTTCAGTTTCAGTTTAACTCCCAGCGTTGGATGAGCATGTTTGCTGGACTGAAATAATTGGATGAACTGTAGCAGACAAAATATATTACTAGGTTTTACTGTATTTTTTTTTTTTTTTTTTTTAAACTCTGGAGACCCTGGAAGAGTAGAAAGAAAAAGACAAACTTTTTCTGCTGGCATTCTGCTGTGGATACCCATTTGCCTGTGCAAGCCTACCTCTTATTATGTGTGGAGACAAAAATAAATAAATAAATTATATGTGATACTTGGTAGTACTGCTTCAAAAGTGGAATTGCATCAGCTGAGTAGGTGGCAGGTGTCACAGCTGCTTCAGGTTTTACCTAAGCAGGTTTTGTAGTCCACATCAATAATGAAACCAGTTGCCCTGAAATTACTGTTCCGTTTGTTCATATGAGTTGGCCAGTGGTTTTGGATAGTTGCACAATGTAGTCCTGCAGTCCAGTGAAATAACTGTACAACCTGATGCTTTCCGCTGAGTTGAGGATGATTTCAGGATACACAAAGCATGAATGCAGCAGGCAAAGATAATTCAGATTAATTTGTGGTAGAGGCTTAACCTAGAAGGAAACTGAGATATTTAAAGTTATGTTAGCTTGTATTTATAATTCATCTGTCCCATATAATTTAGACATGCAAATATCTTTGATCACTAATTTAATACTGCATAATACCACGCAAAAGTAATTCATTCAAAAATAATAAACATACATTTTGTTTTGCAGAGCAGTTATAAGCAGATCCACGGCAATGGAAGGTGAGTAAAATATAAACCAAATGTCGTCTTTTGTCATATCAAAGATAATAGGGTTTCTTCAGGAATGTTCAAGCAATATTAGCTTAGGTATAAGTTTGCCTATCTTATGATAGATGTTTGAATGATTTAAATTTTAAAATGGAATAATTTACAAAGTATATAGCTTACATTTTAAAATCTTAATTTCTGAGATTAAGTAAAAAATAAATAAATTAACCATATTGACATGCAGGCTACTTCTTCTTACAAGCTGACCTTGTTACTTAATCCATAACTCTGAGCCAGCTGGTGACGAATTAGCATGTTACAGGCTAGAAGAACTTGGGAGAAAATGTTTTATGTAGTGAAGAATGGCTCATTAACCAGTCTGTTCTGTACAGGAGTGCAGCCTGTCAGTTTGCTGCTAGTTCTTTGCATTAGAGCCTTCTTGTGAATATAAATGAACAAGGCCCTTCTGATCCAGACAGCAAGTGAGCTGACCCTGCTTGTCTGGGCTTTAGGTGACTTCCAGAGATTCCTTCCAGGCTGAAATGGTTCTGTGATAGCATGACATCAAGTGTAATGCCTGTCTGTTTTTCTGCACTTTAAGGGCCAGAACTCTTTTAAGTCATACTCTGCTTTAATACACATATTTTGCATAAAATATAAGCTTATTATATAGTTTTTGCTATTCAGAAAATAGCTTAATTTTTATGTATCTACTTTGAAGAAGGCAGCAGCTTGGGGATCTTTCCCCCTATGTGTAGGAGGAAATGAGCAATACTCAAAATATGTGTTGCATTCTTCTAGCACATAACCCTGCATCAGCACCTGGATTTGCAAATGTTGGCTATGCACAGGGAAATCAGGTCCCCTATGGCAACCCGCAGTATGCACCTGGGAATTTCCAGGGTATGTCGCTTGGCTACAGATCTGCTATTTTGTTAGGACATGGGGAGCAGGAGGTTTCACCAGAGCAGCCATCTTTGATTTACTTTTCTAATATTAATTCTGTAGAGTTTTTGGTAACTTCTATTTTGCTGAAAGTCTTACTCTTTTCTTGGTGTTATTGTGTGCTGAGCAGTGCCAGTAGCAGAAGTTTAAAATGCTGGATGTTCTTCCTCACAGGTCACCAGTTGGAGTTTGTTAGGGAGGTGTCACTGGTGCAAAGCAACCAATGTATGACAGCTTCTTGCTATTGATGAGGTTTTTTTTAAATTGAAGTGTTAGTTTATTTTTCTTCAGAAATCCAGAACTGAATAATTGTTATCCTTTCACAGTTCTCCTGGTCATGTGGATCCCATTCCTTTTTCCTACCCTTTTGCTGTACTTTGCACGTACACTTTCATTTCCTTTCCACTTTTTCTCTTATGTTCTGTATTCAAAACACAGCACTTGTAAATAGTTTCTCATGTCCTGGCATCTAACTGTCTTCTGAAGAACCAAATCACAATGAGCAACATCTAACAAGCTCTCAGAGCGTATGGTATGGATAAAGTGCAAAATGTTTTGCTTAGGTTTCTGCGTTGTATATAAGTTAAATCTTGTGTGTCTTGTAGCAAGGAAATCTGAGTTCTGCAAGTTCGCTAGACTTCAGCAAGGAATGAGCATGTGCTACCTGTACTACAAAGGTCAGGGGATCATATTTTTGTTCCAAATAATTGCGCACATACACTTACACAATGGTAGTCTGTGTGTGCAAGGCCTGTGCTCAGACGTACGAGGGAGTGTTACATAAGCGTGGTTCCTCACCAGAGGTGAGTGTTCCTGCTGGCTACAAGCTTTAAGCCGCTGTTCATCACCTGACTTATGGCCACAGCATCATCTTCCACATGTAATAGCCCATGTTTTGTAGTGTAGTATGAAACATTGGCGCTAAAGGTAAATCTATGAGTCAGCATCTCAAATTAGTTGTCTTTGTACAGCTCTACAAAAGTATTTGTGGTGGTTCCTACTTGTATTTTACTCGGAAGCACACAGAAACAAAATTCCTCTGCATCTGATTGAAGGTCTACTGGGTAGGGAAAATTTACAGTTCCTGTTTCATAACTTCCAGTATCAGCAGCATCAGCTGACCCAGCTGCAGGGGCCCTGGGCCGCTCCGTGCTGCGGGCGCCATCTGCAGGGCTGGGCGCTTACATGACGGGCCTGCTGCAGGAGTGCGGCTTGGAAAGCGCTGCCTTGGCCCTGGTAGGCCCTGGGGCTTTTTCCTTTGGTGTGCACCTCCTGCATGAGGGAGTTGTGAGTTTTGGGTGAGAATCCCCTGAATTCAACAAGCGGGAATGTACAGGTTTTCGATCCCACTCATTTAGTTTTAAGCTGGAGGTGAATTTTGCAGAAAGGACATTTCTTACCATGTAAGTAGAAGGTGTATTCTAGGAAAACTGTCTTAAAATTCGTCTGGTATTCATAAGTTGTCAACTGAGCAAATACTTTTCCTGTATTGTAATGTATTGTGTCATCTTTACTTATAAATAAATAGGATTATTTCTTTTTTTTTTGTGTGAATAAAATTTCTACTATATACAAGAGTAACATATTTGTTTATTTAACTTGTTTTTGTCTGGAGGGATTAGAACATCCCCGTCCATCATGAGTTTCTTGGGTCTGAGGATCTTCATGCTTCAGAAAAGTAAACAAGTCTTTTTGAAGATCCATGGTGCAGCAAGACCAAAGTTTCCTAACTGTATTTCTCCTTATGCTTAGGTGGTGCCGGAGCAGGGCCTTATGGTTTCCAGGCACAGCCCATGGGAGGCCCACCTGGTCTGGGTGGTCCACCCATCCAGAACCATCCCACTGCTAAGGACGGGACAATCTGGATGCCCATCCCTCCTCCTCTTCCCAACTGCCCTCCCGGGCTGGAATACCTCACACAGGTACCTGCGGCCTTCCTCCTTCCCCAGGGAACAGGTGGTCACCTGAGAAGCAGCCTACATCTGTGGGAAAGCTAAAGAACACACCTGCCTTTGTTGCATCTGTCTTTTGGGCTGCTAAGTAAGGCCTTTTTTAATGTGAGTAATGCACTTTTGAATGTGGAGGTGCCTGTTACGGCCAGAGTACATTGTGGGGTACCTGTGCTCCTTCCAAGTGAGATGCTGAAGGGCAGGGGGCTTGGATGTATTATACGTCTTTCCTGTTTCTAAAGCTACTGTTCATGAGAAGTAATGTGATTTGGCAAGGTGTTTAGAACAGATACGTATAATGTGGGTACCGGTAGCACCTTAGAGGTGCTTTCTTTTCTGTGTGATGCTTTCTCAGACACTAGTCAAGCTTCACAAACTTAGAGAATGTTCATTAGCAAAATGAGAGTTGCTCCCATGTTGCAGGATAAACTCTTGTACCGTAAAAGCATGGTTTGTCTTATTACTGGTACTTAATACCAATATATTGCCAGTTTTGCAAATTGCTCTAAAGGGGGGAAAAAAGCTTCCTGAGTTTCATTCAGAGCTGAGCTTCTGCTCTAAAATCTCTGAATTTCATGCTAGTGACTCCTGCTTTTCTCTGTACAAATTCACAGAATCACAGAATCTCTAGGTTGGAAGAGACCTCAAGATCATCGAGTCCAACCTCTGACCTAACACTAACAGTCCCCACTAAACCATATCCCTAAGTTCTACATCTAAACGTCTTTTGAAGACTTCCAGGGATGGTGACTCAACCACCTCCCTGGGCAGCCTGTTCCAATGTCTAACAACCCTTTCAGTAAAGAAATTCTTCCTAACATCTAACCTAAAACTCCCCTGGCGCAACTTTAGCCCATTCCCCCTCGTCCTGTCACCAGGCACATGGGAGAACAGGCCAACCCCCATCTCGCTAGAGCCTCCTTTAATATACTTATACAGAGTGATAAGGTCACCCCTGAGCCTCCTTTTCTCTAGGCTGAACAAGCCCAGCTCCTTCAGCCGCTCCTCGTAGGACTTGCTCTCCAGGCCCCTCACCAGCTTCGTCGCCCTTCTCTGGACCCGCTCAAGCACCTCGATGTCCTTCTTGTAGCGAGGGGCCCAGAACTGAACACAGTACTCGAGGTGCGGCCTCACCAGAGCCAAGTACAGGGGGACGATCACCTCCCTAGCCCTGCTGGTCACAGTGTTTCTGATACAAGCCAGGATGCCGTTGGCCTTCTTGGCCACCTGAGCACACTGCTGGCTCATATTCAGCCGACTGTCCACCATCACTCCCAGGTCCTTCTCTGCCTGGCAGCTCTCCAGCCATTCCTCTCCCAGCCTGTAGCTCTTCTTGGGGTTATTGCGCCCCAGGTGCAGGACCCGGCACTTGGCCTTGTTAAACTTCATACAGTTGACCTCAGCCCATCGGTGCAGCCTATCCAGATCCTCCTGCAGAGCCTTCCTACCCTCAAGCAGATCGACACACGCACCTAGCTTGGTGTCATCTGCAAACTTACTGAGGGTGCACTCAATGCCCTCATCCAGATCATTGATGAAGATATTAAAGAGGACCGGCCCCAGCACCGAGCCCTGGGGGACGCCACTAGTGACTGGCCTCCAACTGGACTTGGCTCCATTTACCACAACTCTCTGGGCCCGGCTATCCAGCCAGTTTCTAACCCAACGAAGCGTGCGCCAGTCCAAGCCAAGAGCAGCCAGTTTCTTGAGGAGAATGCTGTGGGAAACGGTGTCAAAAGCCTTGCTGAAGTCAAGGTAGACCACATCCACAGCCTTTCCCTCGTCCACCCAGCGCGTCACTTTGTCGTAGAAGGAGATCAGGTTCGTCAAGCAGGATCTGCCTTCCATAAACCCATGCTGACTGGGCCTGATCGCCTGCTTGCCCTTCAAGTGCCGCATGATGACTCCCAAGAGGATCTGCTCCATGAGCTTCCCTGGTACTGAGGTCAAACTGACCGGCCTGTAGTTCCCCGGGTCTGCCCTCCGGCCCTTCTTGTAGATGGGTGTCACGTTTGCTAGCCGCCAGTCAGCTGGGACCTCCCCCAATAGCCAGGACTGCTGATAAATGATGGATAGGGGCTTGGCCAGCTCCTCTGCCAGTTCTCTCAGTACCCTTGGGTGGATCCCATCCGGCCCCATCGACTTGTGCACATCCAAGTGCCGTAGCAGGTCACCAACCAGTTCTTCGTGGATGGTGAGGGCCACATCCTGCTCCCCGTCCCCTTCCACCAGTTCTGGGTACTGGGTATCCAGAGAGCAACCGGTTTTACCACTAAAGACTGAGGCAAAGAAGGCATTGAGCACCTCCGCCTTTTCCTCATCTCTTGTAACTAAGTTTCCCCCCGCATCCAGTAAAGGATGGAGATTCTCCTTAGTCCTCCTTTTTGTGTTGATGTATTTATAAAAGCGTTTTTTGTTATCTTTAACGGCAGTAGCCAGCTTGAGCTCCAGATGAGCTTTGGCCTTCCTAATTTTGTCCCTGCACAGCCTCGCTACATCCTTATAGTCCTCCCTAGTGGCCTGCCCAATTTTCCAAAGATTATAAACCCTCTTTTTCCTCCTAAGCTCAAGCCACAATTCTCTGTTGAGCCAGGCTGGTCGTCTTCCCCGCTGGCTCATCTTTGGGCACATGGGGATAGACCGCTCCTGTGCCATTAGGATTTGCCTCTTGAATAGCACCCAGCCTTCCTGAACCCCTCTGCCCTTCAGAACCGCCTCCCATGGGACTCCACCAACCAGTGTCCTGAGCAGCCTAAAGTCAGCCCTCCGAAAGTCCAATACAGTGGTTTTACTGGTTCCCTTCCTGGCCCCGCCAAGAATAGAGAACTCCACCATTTCGTGGTCACTCTGCCCAAGACTGTTCCCGACAATCACATCCTCCACCAGTCCTTCTCTGTTTGTGAAGAGAAGGTCTAGCAGGGCACCACCCCTGGTAGGTTCACTAATCAGCTGCGTCAGGAAGCTATCTTCCACTTTCTCCAGAAACCTCCTAGACTGCTTCCTCTGGGCTGTGTTGTGCTTCCAGGATATGTCTGGGAAGTTGAAGTCCCCCACGAGTACAAGCGCTGACGATTTCGCAACTTCTGTCAGCTGCCTGTAGAACTCCTCATCCGTCTCCTCATCCTGGTTCGGCGGTCTATAGCAGACCCCGACCAGGACACTAGCCTTGTTGTCCCTGCCGATCCTAACCCAAAGGGACTCGATCTTGTCATTCCTAGCCTCGAGTTCTACAACATCGAAAGACTCTCTAATATAGAGAGCCACACCGCCACCCCTTCCATGCTGCCTGTCCCTTCTGAAGAGCCTATAGCCAGGCATCGCAGCACTCCAGTCATGAGACTGGTCCCACCACGTTTCCGTGATGGCAACCAAGTCGTAGCCTGCCCGCTGCACGATGGCTTCCAGCTCCTCCTGTTTGTTACCCATGCTGCGTGCATTGGTGTAGATGCACTTCAGCTGGGCCTTTACCTTATCCTCCGGCCTTGCCACTGCTCCCCCTGGTACAGCCCCAACAGTCCTCGCTCCAGCCCCATCCCCCTTCTTACCTAGTTTAAAGCCCTATCAATGAGCCCCGCCAGCTCCTGGCCCAGGATCCTTTTTCCCCTAAAGGATAGGGACCCGTCTACGGCCACCAGACCAGGTGCTGAGTAAACTGCCCCATGGTCGAAAAACCCAAGATTTCTGCGTAGGCACCAGCCCCGGAGCCACGTGTTTAACAGGTGGGCTTTCGTTGTCCTCTCCGTACCCCTCCCTGTCAACGTAGGGACGGACGAAAAAACTACTTGCACTCCTGCTCCGTCCACTAACCGTCCCAGTCCCCTAAAGTCTCTTTTGATAGCCTTCAGGCTTCTGTTGTCAATGTCATCAGTGCCCGCCTGGATTATCAGGAGCGGATAATAATCAGAGGGGCGCACCAGGTTGGGGAGCTTCCTGGCCACGTCCCTGACCCTGGCCCCAGGGAGGCAGCAGACTTCCCTACGGGTAGGGTCAGGCCGACAAATAGGGCCCTCTGTCCCCCTAAGGACAGAGTCTCCCACGACAATCACCCTTCTTTCTTTCTTGGTGGAGGCAGTTCTGATGCATGGAGTCGACCTCCTCGCCCTAGGCATCCTCCTGGGAACACTTTCTATCTCTTCCTCAGCTACCGGTCTCTCAATCTCCAGGGCCTCAAACCTGTTTTGTAAGGGCACCTGGGAAGGTGGGGCCGGAGGGGGAGGGCATCGCCTGCCACGTCGCACAGGGACCTGTCTCCACTCCTCCTCAGCTCCCAGATCCCCTCCCTCAGCCCGACGGCGACAGGGCAAGGGGTCCACCCCCGTTAGGGGTGTCTCACCCCGGTACCTCTCCTTGATGCCCTGCAGGGAGTTGCTCCAGAAGTCAATCTCCCGCTCACACTCCCTGATGGCCCTCAGCCTCTCCACCTCCTCCTTGAGCTCCGCCACCATGCGGACCAGGTCATCCACCTGCTCACACCTCACACACGCAGCGTCTCTGCCTCCCGTTGATGGCAGCAGCAGGCTCTGACACTCCCTGCATCCGTTGACCTGAACCGCTGCATTCCTTAACAGGCAGTCGGTCTGGGTGTGTACCGACCTCCTGCAGAGCGCTAACTGCGCTCCACACCACACATCCCAGATAACTTCCTGACGTAGTTATCTGGGATGTGTGGTGTTCAAGGATTTGTTAGCCTCTGTAGCAATGCTGAGATACACTACGTCCTGAAAGGATCACAGGCACGTTCATCCTGTGTGCTTGTAACCAGACCAGCTTGGGTACAGCACCATCTTCTGTGATGCTCTGAAACACTGTTCTCCTCTACTGACAGAGGACAGGACAGGGAGGACGTGAGCCATGTCCACAGCTTTGCTAGTAGACAATCAGTCTCTAGGCAATGTATTGCTCCATAAATCTGCATTCTGAAAAAAAAACAACAATGCTTCTTAAAACTAGATTTCTCATATTAACTGTTTATTTTGTTTCATTTTTCAACCATGAACAGATTGACCAGATATTAATTCATCAGCAAACCGAACTTCTTGAGGGTAAGTGAAAAGTGTTTATCACAGAGAAAATATTTAAATCTAAGAGTCCCCAAAACTCTAAAGTATAGACTTTCTTTGATGCTACTTGTTTAAAATAGATCCTTTCATGGATTGCTCCCTCTCTCTTTCCTGCCTCTTATCTGTCTTAATTCCCACAGAACTTGTGGAGGAGAGGAGGGAAGAAGAAAACAGGAGGGTAGAAAAAGATTTTAAACTGGTTCTGTAGCTTAAAAGATACACAGCAATGCTGTGTATCTGCTGAGTAATCTTTGTAACCAGTTGTAGCTGAAATCACTAATCTCCCATGCTATTCATTCATGGTTGCAGCTTTCCTCTCTTTACTACTTAAAGATCTTTTTATGTCTCCTCTTGCCCCATCTAAGTCATTTGGCTGGCATGCTGCTCCAATTCCATTTCCAGGCAGTCTTGCTCTTCTAGTTTATTGAACTACTTTCCTTCTGCTCCTGTCATTCTGTTCACTTTAAGAATATCAAAGTTGTGTTATCAGTGTATTTCAAACAGAATAAATGAAATGGACCTTCCATCTTAGCGGACACCTAATGCTGCTGCTTTTGCTTTCCATAATATTTCAAGGGAACTTCTATTTGTTGGAGAAATTAATCAAAATTTCAGCCCTAGTTCTTGCTATTTTCTATTTGTGCTGCTTTAAATCTTGACTGTGAGGCCTTTTCGTGGCTTTCTCATTCTGAACATATTCATGCCCTCTGGATCCCTGTTCTTGCTTCACCACTAAACTTAAAATTGTTCCTAATTTTCACACCTTCAGCTCTTCCCTAGGAACCTTCCATGCTGCGTGACTTAGAGTGGCAGTGCTCGCTCTGGCAGTGGGTGCCCATGTCTGGTGGGAGGAGAGCTGATAGACATTTCTGTGTTCTTTCTATGTTGCCGTGTTCATGATGGCTTGTCCTCACTGAACTTCTCTGTGGGGCTGGCCTGCTTGAGGGCCCTTTGCCAGTAGCTGCCTCTGACAGACTCCAAATGAGACCTTCCCAAACAGTAGTGTAGAAGTAGCATGGTGGCTTTTCTTACTGTTTTTCACACAGACACACCTAACAAAACAGTTAATTCCTTACTATTTTTCAGTTTTACTGGGATTTGAATCAAACAACAAATATGAAATCAAGAATACGTTGGGGCAAAGGATATACTTTGCGGTAGAGGACACTGACTGCTGTACAAGGAACTTCTGTGGGCCATCACGACCTTTCACCATACGGGTTATGGACAATCTGGGTCGTGAGGTGATAACACTGCAGAGACCCCTGAGGTGTTCGCCAGGTTGTTTCCCCTGCTGCCTACAGGAGGTGAATTGTTCCCTCAGTATATGGGATGATTTTGTTTTTCATGTTAATAATTATGGGATGTTGCAACTTCTGAGGCTTCAAATCTGAGTTTACTCAGAGCTTTTACTGATGAGTTTGTAGTAGCTGCTTTCTGCGAGGTATTCACTGAATGCTTTCAGGATGTCCAGAGTATTTTCTTTACTAGACTTAAATCATTCCACTGCAGACATATAGCTTGTATGTTCTATAGCCTTAGGAGTATGCTTCTGCTTTCAGTGAGGGCAGAAGTTGCATTTGGATTTGCGGTTCTGTAGTTTTCATAAAACAATGCAGCTTCATTAGAATTTTTCACTGGATTGTTGTGGAAAAATAAACTGTGCTTGGTCTGTGGGTTAGTGTGGGTTTTTGTCTAACAAACATATCAAAGCATGAACTGCTTCACATGGGGGGATTTCTTTCTCCTGTGAAGTTAGAAATTCAAGCACCTCCAGGAACACCAGTTGGTTATGTTGTCCAGAACTGGCATCCCTGCCTACCCAAGTTCACTATTCAAGATGAGAGAAGAATGGATGTACTGAAAATTAGTGGCCCGTGTGTTGTCTGCAGCTGTTGTAAGGATGTTAATTTTGAGGTATGCAATGCAAAAATTGTTTGTGTATATCTTCTTTCAGATAATTTGACAATAGTTTGTTGCTTCACTTACTATCAGTCAGCTGTACTGTAGTATGTATTAAGTAAGGAGAACATAATATTTTAATGCTAATACAATAAATTCACTTCTCTAGATCATTCTAAGTAAGCCAGCTAAATTTCCAGAAATGGCATCTTATGGCAAATCATCAGTGATCTGTGATTGCACACAAGGAATCAGATGGATTTGTAATGGATATATTTAATGCAAAATCTTTTGAATCCATTATGTTAGTTCCTAGCAACAAAAAAAGTTATTTTCTGTATCAGCTGTTTATTAAAATGACCTTCTGCAACCACTCATTCAATCATGTAATAATAATTCAGTAACAAGTAAATGGACATTATTTATAGCTGAAACTTTAACTAGAATGAGTGAAGAATTACAACTTTCATTTAAAAATAAGGTATTGATGCATCAGTATTTTCATACAGATTAACTAGTAGACACTAGTCTACTGCATTGTTTAAAGTGATGTTGTGGATCACTGCTAAACCAAATCTAGTATGATTTTATTTTGTGGATTAGTCTTTCACGCTATTCAGAACACAGGGTACAATTTCAGGAAAAGTGTTAACCTCTGCTTTGGAACAGGAGAATGTAATTTGTTTGATTTTTCACTTGAGCCATTCCTGAGGTATGGGAGGAGAAACTAATTCACTCTCTTGGCTAAAAGACAACATTCCCAATGGAATGTGTGCATGCTTGCATGCAGTAGCTGTCCTCCAGTACTGTTAAAACATTGAACATTGCAGTCAGATTTAGAATTAGATATCTTAATTCAGACTGACTTTCTGATAGTCAGGGTTGTTTTTCTATACAAATGGCTGCATTCAGTGACTGCGTTAATTTAAATAACACAATTTAAAGCTTTCTGTTAGATCTATAATGAAAATAATTTGGGAATATTGTAAATGATGGAATTGTTGCTGTTTTTTTTTTTGTTTATTAAACCAGGTGAAGACTTTGGATGAGATTTCTACCATTGGGAAGATTTCTAAGCAGTGGATTGGATTTTTGAAAGAAGCATTTACAGACGCAGATAACTTTGGAGTTGCATTCCCAGTGGACCTTGATGTAAAAATTAAAGCAGTCATGATTGGTGCTTGCTTTCTTATTGTAAGTCTGTAGTTCACTAATCCTCGAATATGAACTGACTTCTTCGTCTGAGCATTCAAACTGTGCTTGGTAGAGTTTGACTCTGAGCTTTTCAAAGTGAGTGAGGGTTTGTTGTGGACTTCCTGTGCGTAAAGCTAACCCTGGAGGAAGTGCAACAAAGAAGCATTTCAGATAATCTTATTTTAGACTACATGAAGTGCTAACTGTATTTAAGAACGGCTTCATGTGTTAGGATTGAGAAATCCTATAAAAGGAAGACTACTTTACAGACTCTTTAGAGGTGAGCATGTTTATGTGGATGGTGAGACCAGAAAAGTGCAGATCAGCAATAGCCAAGAGACTCAACCAAAGCCAGAACAGTTCACTTCAAAAGTGCACTGTTTCCATGTTGGCAGGGCTCAAGAGGGAGAAGAAAGGTACATACACAGCATCTGCGTTTGGAAAATTCTCACCAGTTTTTACAGCCCAGCTCATGAACCAGGTTTTCTTTAGCTGTGTGTGTTCAGGTGCTATGATGTACGTGAAGAGTAGTGAGTACGAATGAGGACTCCAGGCACAGAAGATGTGCTTTTCCCCTTCCTCTCCTGTAAACTAAAGATAATGGCAATTATGATAGATTCCAGCTTGAGGTGAAATTGAAGAGACTGAGTCAGGCTGAAGGAAGACAGGATGGAAATCCTAAGGAAGTATAATTTACGTTAGTGATAATTTTAGTTTCCATCTAGTTTCCATCTGCATAGTTTCTGAATAGTTTCCATCTGCAGCTTTCACCACTTCTTTCTCTCTCTGTGGATATCATTTTACCTCTACATGACACCCAGGGATAGGGGCTGGAGAGGGGTACCCCCAGCTGCTTCTCATCATCCGAAGTTTCTGAGGGGAAGGCGCTTTGAATATCTTGCAAAATAACCACAAACTAAGAACCAGATTTTAAAAATGCTGATTTTGTTTGCTTTTTGTTTTCTTAGGATTTCATGTATTTTGAGCATTATTGGTGATAACCTGCAGCAAACAGGAGTGTGGAAGTGAAACCCAGAACTTTTTATTTAGAATGAAGGAAATAAACCACCCAGCTTTCCAGTGGGTTGCAGAGCTCCCGTGAGAGTATGAAAAATATATATCTTGTGCTTGTAATTATATTTCTATAAACTCTATAAAGAGCTTTATTTTCTAGATTCTGTTTTTGTAATCTAATCATATTATTTGTAGTATTAAAATAAGCACCCTTTGCCTGTACAGATAAATACTGTAGTGTATAACAATGTATAGTAACCTTTTTCCAAGAAATTTGGAATTGTTTATTAAAAATTTTTATTGTAATTCCTAAAAAAAACCAAAACAAAACAAAAAAAAAAACCTACTTTTTTTGTTCTATATTAATATAAGCATTCAGCCTAATAAAGAGGTCCTGACATAAGGAGTGTGAGAAACACTCCGTAGCCAATAACTTAGGCTCAGGCGAGGATCTCAGTGAAGTAGTAATTTATTCGCGATTGCAATGGCGGGCACCCCACAAGCAGGAGAGAGCGCATCTACTAGTTCCAAAACACAGTTTATATACCTTTTGATGGCAGGACCCTCCCCTGTTTCCCCACTGAGTGGGTAATCCAGGTTCATGATCTATCTGATGCTTCACAAACAATGCATGGCCTTCAGTTGCCGGCCTGTTAAATTTCAATTTTCTTTTGACATTTTTACTGCTTGAAGTGCTAATGTTTCTTCACTTATCTGACTTGACTTGACACCGTGATTTTCACCTAATTGTCCTAAGGAGTCTGGTTGTCTGCATTTTACAAGGTTGCCTGCTTTCTTATCACTGTAAGCATATCTCAGTACCACATTCCCTCCTTCTAAACAATGTAACTCTGCAAAAACAACATTTCTATTCCCACACACACATATATAGTATGGTAGGCCTTTGGGTCCCAAACTCCAGGTGTTCTTACATGAGGGACCACCAGCAGCTCTCCTTCATCACTGATGGGCTATTAACAGATTAAAGTCTGTGTGGCTCCACAGACTTTACATGGAAACAGGAAAGTACAGTAAATTTTGGTCCACCCACAAAATCTGTTCGTATACAGGCAGTTTTGAAGTTAAAGTGTTCTCTGTCTTTCTTGGCCTAATATAATACGGGCCCCCTTTCCTTACCATATTTCTCGCAATCATGTTCTGCGTCTGGAGTATGCATCATGAAGCTCATCAGAAAGAGACAAGAGACTTTTTATAAACTTTGGACCATTTCAGACTTAAAAACAGCATTTCCTCAAGCATTATGAATCCACGGCACCATCCATTATTTCTCCAACTAGTGCCATTCTATTGGTAAGTACTGCAGTAGTGTCAGGCATTAGAATGAACCAAAGGCAAGGTAATATATAAATAAAATAGAAATAAATAAATAAATACAAATAAAATAAAATACAAACAAAACCTATATATATATATCTCATATATTTTCAGGAAACCCTTCAGAAATAGTTTTCAGTGTAGCCACTATTCAACTGTGTTAGTGATTTTTTTTTTTTCCCATTGTGATGTGTATTTACGAGACATCAGCTGTCATTGCTGAGTATTTAGGTATTACTGGAAAATGCGTTGGCAGGACGTGATCTTGTTAACACCGTAGGAAGCCTAGGAGACGCTTTTTAGGCTTGGAGCTGACTGTGAGTAAGCATTCGATCCGCATGTAGAAGCCAACACCTACACAGAGCCAAGCCTCCTTAATTTCAGAGCACGTGTTGTTTGAGTTAAGCCCGGAGAGCTGCTGCCACCTTAAATATCTGCCTTCGCAAGAAAATCTTCTGGAACTGCAGCGGCGCTTCACTTCTATAAACACTGCCGTTCCGTTCCGCCGCCAGCAGAGCGCCGAGGCCAGGCGGGGGCTGCCCCTGACGCACGAGCGCGACACCGCGGCCAGGCCCTGCTCCCTCTCCGCCCCTGCCCGCCCCGGAGGCGGTGGCGCTCCCCGCCCGCTCCCGCCCCGCTGCGGGGGGCCGGGTAGGGCCGAGCAGGGTCGGGTGCTGCGCCGCGGCGACGAGGAGGGGAGCAGGGACTAGTGCGGGAGCGGGTGGGGTCTGCTGGGGAGGTGAGCGTGTGCCCACCGCGTGGGGTTTGTTCTAGGGGCTTCTGTAAGGTTTGTGGGCTTTTGCCATAGGGACGGGAATGGTCGGGGGGGGCACGTTTGGCTATTCGGGGATTGCGCAATGAGTGACAAAATGCTTCTGTAGCGGTAGCTAGTTAGAGGTGGCGAAGCACCCCTCCTGCTCCCAAATTATGGGGAGGGGGTTTCGGAGACGTCTTGCTGATGGCCGCTTGGGCGAGCTGCGGGTGGCAGGCGCGGCTCGGGCGGTGGTCGCGGGGGCTCGGCTCGGCACGGCTCTGCCCCGCTGCTGGCGCCGCGGGCCGTTAGGATTGGGGTCCGCGAGGGCCAGGCTGCTCACTGCGCCCTGCCTCCTGGACGGGCTGTTCCGGTATCTTGAACGGGAAACAGCTTTTAATTCCATCACCCGGATGTTTTTTTTTAAGCATGCTGTGTTTCTGGAGTTGGGACTTAAATCCAGGGTATGGTTAGTCGGACATGGTGATCAAAAAAGTACCACAGAGCTACTTAGGGTGAACTAATGTGTGCTTTACAGGTATTCAGCATTCTGTTTTTCAAATCCTAAACCTTCTCAGAAAGGGCCTGTTTTGGTATTTAGGTGATGCTGTGCATGATGTCACTTGGGGGCTTGTGTTAGTGTGCTCATGGCAGTATCTTACGCAGCAGGGTAAGAAATGAAAGTGGTGGTCATGAATGAAGCCGGTATTATTTTCCAGATAAAAAGCAGAAGCTCTGCAGTTAAGTGAATTAAGATGTCTCTAAATTAGTTGCAGCCTAGCTACAGACATTCATCAGGATAAGTGAGATTTGGAAAATGAGAAGCTGTGCGATGCAGTTCTTAAAACCAGAAAATGAACCATGGGTGTTCTTCTGTCCATTGAGAAGGAGCAAACAGTCTCAGGCTGTTCCCTTTTTATTGTTCTCTGAACTGGAACTGTTTTATTCTGATTTTGTTCAGAACCTTCATTTCCTTAGTTGCTTTTCTAGCAGGTTTTGGCTGACCCTTAGGTACTTGGGTTGAGACCTCCTGGGGAGGGAAAGCTGCTGTGTTCCGCATGTGGGTGCAGCTGAAGGCTGCTTCTGTGCCTGTTAGAGTAACGCTGCAGGAAAGGAAGGTTGGGTGTGTGCTGCCTTTGGGCTGTTGCAGCACTTTAGTGTGAGCTCTGAGAGCAGAGGGAAGAGCCTGGGAGCTCCCCAAGGGTGTGGATGAGGATGGATGGCACTGACCTAGATGGCGCAGCGCTTGAGGTATTGAGAGTGAGGCCTTCTGTGCCCCTTCATCTCGCAAGTGCTGAGGCACGTGTGGGGCTTGGGGCTGGTGTCCCTGCAGTGCACTGCTTTGGGCCCCCGAAGGAGCGGTCTGTTTGTGGGGTGGCTGGGCCCTGTCACTCACTTTTGACACTGAGGTGGTGGTGCTGGCTGTTCTGGGGGGGGCGGCTGGTAGCCAGGTGGTCCAGGGATGGCATTTCCTAAGGGCTGCTACTGGGGCAGCTGCTTTGTGAGAAGTGCTCTTGGTTTTCCTGCTACTTGCTTCCTGCCAGGGAGGTGGCTTCTGCTTTTGCCTGGATAAAGTTGAACCAAGAAACATAACTCCTCTGGCAGGGGGAGGATATTTATATATTTATATCTCCTGTGAGGCCAGAGCTATAAGTTACAATGGGAATCTTAGCCAAAACAGGACAAAGCTTGAACAGAGTGGTGAGGCTTTTCCTGGCATGTGTTCCCTTCCCTAACCCAGGCCCAGAATAGCCCCAGCAGTGCTGGAGCCCCAGCCAGGTCCTCTCGTTGCCTGCCCTCCCATGGGGATGTGTGTGGGTGCCTCACGTGGTCCCATGGCATTTGAAGGACCCTTATAATCATAGCATAATTTAGGTTGGGAAGGCTTAAAGGTCATTTGGACCACCAGGTTCCTTCAGGCCTTTAGGCTTTTCAGGAAATGTATGCAAAGATACGCAGTTCCTGCTGCTGGGACATGAGCCAGGCTACTGCCTGCAGTGCATCTTGCTCTGGATTTATGTCCTGAATGCAGGTTGCTGCATGTGGCCAGCACAGCACAAGGGATTCATGCAGCTACTATTTTTGTTGGTATATTGGTATAAACCAAAAAATTCAGTGATGGGTATTTGCTGTAACTTTTAAGTCTGTGGAATTTTATCTCCATTACAAAGAATTAGCATTCTTCCTTCTTTTGTATTACCAAAGTACTTTTACTTTTCTCTGCTCAGTAAATATGTTTCAGTGGTTGCTGCCTATATTTATTTAAAAACTGCTACTAGAGCTAGTACCACACAGCAGTATGTAAAGCTCTTTATTAAACCAAAATGAAGGTGTAGACTTTGAATCACAGATCTTACATTGCTCAGTGTAACTGAGGCAGCTAGGAACCAAGACATTTTTTTCAATGGAGCAATTGCCTTTTGCCTGTTGCTACATTTTCTTCACTAGTTAGGAATTTCCCTGTATGTAAGAAGGTTGCTGAACAATAAATTGTGTTATATAATGGCAGAGAAACGAATTTTTGTTCCTTTGGTACTTCATTTTTTTTGTTTGTTTGTTTCACAATCTTTTTAAACTAGTTGGATGAAAAGGAAGGTATGACTGACAGTGTTGTGTTAATCTTGGTGGCTGAATCAAAAGCCGTAGGAGTTGATAAAAAGCAATAGAAGAAAAGATCATGTTATTGAAAAAATATCTCTTTAGCATCTTGTTAGATGAAATGGGGATTGAGCTCTGTAAAATCTTTATTGCTTTGCTATCTGTAGAGCACATTTCAACATTTTCTGAATCATATTGCACAAAGGAATGTATGTATGGCTGTAAAATAACTCATGATTCTGTCCCTATTTGCCATTTATGAAAGGGTTCAGTTGTAATTCTTAATGTTTCACTGAAATTCAAGTACATGGAACGTCTCACAGTGTAAACTAATAAACTGATCTTTTGCTGGTTAAAATAACAATTTTTTAAATCATCTTGAATTTGCGTATTCCTACAAGCCAGAAGATTTGTCACCATATTTTAATATGGATGTAAATTAAACGTGCCATACTAGATTATCAACAGCAAGAACAAGGTTTAAGTTTCATACTTTGAATGTGTTCTTTCAGTTTTTTTTTCCTTCTTAGATTAGATGCATAATATCAAATAATTTCATATTACTATTTTTTTTTAAACCTTATTCATACGAGACTAGAATCAAAATACATGTAACAGTGTGATATTTTTGTTAGTAAGGTATGCTAGTACAGAAGAAAAAGTATATTAAAAAAGAACACTTTTAAAACTAATTATTAAACGACGAGGATGTGTGTAAGCTGGCAAGTGAGCTGGGTGCTATATCATCCCACAACCATTCATCCTCTTGGATACAGCTTTTGCTGTGGGAGTCAGAAACATGAAGGAACTCATTTCAGTTTAACTCCCAGCATTGGATGAGCATGTTTGCTGGACTGAAATAATTGGATGAACTGTAGCAGACAAAATATATTACTAGGTTTTACTGTTTGTTTTTTTTTTTTTGTTGTTGTTGTTTTTTTTTTTTTAACTCTAGAGACCCTGGAAGAGTAGAAGGAAAAAGACAAACAGCTGGCCCTTTTCCTCCTGGCATTCTGCTGTGGATACCCATTTGCCTGCGCAAGCCCACCTCTTATTATGTGTGGAGACAAAAATAAATAAATAAATCATATGTGATACTTGGTAGTACTGCTTCAAAAGTGGAATTGCATCAGCTGAGTAGGTGGCAGGTGTCACAGCTGCTTCAGGTTTTACCTAAGCAGGTTTTGTAGTCCACATCAATAATGAAACCAGTTGCCCTGAAATTACTGTTCCATTTGTTCATATGAGCTGCCCAGTGGTTTTGGATAGTTGCACAATGTAGTCCTGCAGTCCAGTGAAATAACTGTACAACCTGATGCTTTCCACTGAGTTGAGGATGATTTCAGGATACACAAAGCATGAATGCAGCAGGCAAAGATAATTCAGATTAATTTGTGGTAGAGGCTTAACCTAGAAGGAAACTGAGATATTTAAAGTTATTTTAGCTTGTATTTACAATTCGTCTGTCCCATATAATTTAGACATGCAAATACCTTTGATCACTAATTTAAGACTGCATAATACCATGCAAAAGTAATTCATTCAAAAATAATAAACGTATATTTTGTTTTGCAGAGCAGTTATAAGCAGATCCACGGCAATGGAAGGTGAGTAAAATATAAACCAAATGTCGTCTTTTGTCATATCAAAGGTAATAGGGTTTCTTCAGGGATGTTCAAGTAATATTAGCTTAGGTATAAGTTTGCCTATCTTATGATAGATGTTTGAATGATTTAAATTTTAAAATGGAATAATTTACAAAGTATATAGCTTACATTTTAAAATCTTAATTTCTGAGGTTAAGTAAAAAATAAATAAATTAACCATATTGACATGCAGGCTACTTCTTCTTACAAGCTGACCTTGTTACTTAATCCATAACTCTGAGTCAGCTGGTGACGAATTAGCATGTTACAGGCTAGAAGAACTTGGGAGAAAATGTTTTATGTAGTGAAGAATGGCTCATTAACCAGTCTGTTCTGTACAGGAGTACAGCCTGTCAGTTTGCTGCTAGTTCTTTGTGTTAAAGCCTTCTTGTGAATATAAATGAACAAGGCCCTTCTGATCCAGACAGCAAGTGAGCTGACCCTGCTTGGCTGGGCTTTAGGTGACTTCCAGAGATCCCTTCCAGGCTGAAATGGTTCTGTGATAGTATGACATCAAGTGTAATGCCTGTCTTTTTTCCTGCACTTTAAGGGCCAGAACTCTTTTAAGTCATACTCTGCTTTAATACACATATTTTGCATAAAATATAAACTTATTATATAGTTTTTGCTATTCAGAAAATAGCTTAATTTTTATGTATCTACTTTGAAGAAGGCGGCAGCTTGGGGATCTTTCCCCCTATGTGTAGGAGGAAATGAGCAATACTCAAAATATGTGTTGCATTCTTCTAGCATATAACCCTGCATCGGCACCTGGATTTGCAAACGTTGGCTATGCACAGGGAAATCAGGTCCCCTATGGCAACCCGCAGTATGCACCTGGGAATTTCCAAGGTAGGTTGCTTGGCTACAGATCTGCTATTTTGTTAGGACATAAGCATGGGAAGCAGGAAGTTTCACCAGAGCAACCATCTTTGATTTACTTTTCTGATATTAATTCTGTAGAGTTTCTGGTAAATTCTATTTTGCTGAAAGTCTTACTCTTTTCTTGGTGTTAGTGTGTGCTGAGCAGTGCCAGTAGCGGAAGTTTAAAATGCTGGATGTTCTTCCTCACAGGTCACCAGTTGGAGTTTGTTAGGGAGGTGTCACTGGTGCAAAACAACTAATGTATGACAGCTTCTTGCTATTGACGAGATTTTTTAAATTGAAATGTTAGTTTATTTTTCTTCAGAAATCCAGAACTGAATAATTGTTTTCCTTTCACAGTTCTTCTGGTCATGTGGATCCTGTTGCTTTTTCCTACCCTTTTGCTGTACTTTGCACATACCCTTTCATTTCCTTTCCACTTTTTCTATCTTATGTTCCATGTTCAAAACACAGCACTTGTAAATAGTTTCTCATGTCCTGGCATCTAACTGTCTTCTGAAGAACCAAATCACAATAAGCAGTATCTAACAAGCTCTCAGAGCGTATGTTATGGATAAAGTGCAAAATGTTTGGCTTAGGTTTCTGTGTTGTATATAAGTTAAATCTTGCGTGTCTTGTAGCAAGGAAATCTGAGTTCTGCAAGTTCGCTAGACTTCAGCAAGGAATGAGCATGTGCTACCTGTACTACAAAGGTCAGGGGATCATATTTTTGTTCCAAATAATTGCGCACATACACTTACACAATGGTAGTCTGTGTGTGCAAGGCCTGTGCTCAGACGTACGAGGGAGTGTTACATAAGCGTGGTTCCTCACCAGAGGTGAGTGTTCCTGCTGGCTACAAGCTTTAAGCCGCTGTTCATCACCTGACTTATGGCCACAGCATCATCTTCCACATGTAATAGCCCATGTTTTGTAGTGTAGTATGAAACATTGGCGCTAAAGGTAAATCTATGAGTCAGCATCTCAAATTAGTTGTCTTTGTACAGCTCTACAAAAGTATTTGTGGTGGTTCCTACTTGTATTTTACTCGGAAGCACACAGAAACAAAATTCCTCTGCATCTGATTGAAGGTCTACTGGGTAGGGAAAATTTACAGTTCCTGTTTCATAACTTCCAGTATCAGCAGCATCAGCTGACCCAGCTGCAGGGGCCCTGGGCCGCTCCGTGCTGCGGGCGCCATCTGCAGGGCTGGGCGCTTACATGACGGGCCTGCTGCAGGAGTGCGGCTTGGAAAGCGCTGCCTTGGCCCTGGTAGGCCCTGGGGCTTTTTCCTTTGGTGTGCACCTCCTGCATGAGGGAGTTGTGAGTTTTGGGTGAGAATCCCCTGAATTCAACAAGCGGGAATGTACAGGTTTTCGATCCCACTCATTTAGTTTTAAGCTGGAGGTGAATTTTGCAGAAAGGACATTTCTTACCATGTAAGTAGAAGGTGTATTCTAGGAAAACTGTCTTAAAATTCGTCTGGTATTCATAAGTTGTCAACTGAGCAAATACTTTTCCTGTATTGTAATGTATTGTGTCATCTTTACTTATAAATAAATAGGATTATTTCTTTTTTAATTTTTGTGTGAATAAAATTTCTACTATATACAAGAGTAACATATTTGTTTATTTAACTTGTTTTTGTCTGGAGGGATTAGAACATCCCCGTCCATCATGAGTTTCGTGGGTCTGAGGATCTTCATGCTTCAGAAAAGTAAACAAGTCTTTTTGAAGATCCATGGTGCAGCAAGACCAAAGTTTCCTAACTGTATTTCTCCTTATGCTTAGGTGGTGCCGGAGCAGGGCCTTATGGTTTCCAGGCACAGCCCATGGGAGGCCCACCTGGTCTGGGTGGTCTACCAATCCAGAACCAGCCCACTGCCAAGGACGGGACAATCTGGATGCCCATCCCTCCTCCTCTTCCCAACTGCCCTCCCGGGCTGGAATACCTCACACAGGTACCTGCGGCCTTCCTCCTTCCCCAGGGAACAGGTGGTCACCTGAGAAGCAGCCTACATCTGTGGGAAAGCTAAAGAACACACCTGCCTTTGTTGCATCTGTCTTTTGGGCTGCTAAGTAAGGCCTTTTTTAATGTGAGTAATGCACTTTTGAATGTGGAGGTGCCTGTTACGGCCAGAGTACATTTTGGAGTACCTGTGCTCCTTCCAAGTGAGATGCTGAAGGGCAGGGGGCTTGGATGTATTATACGTCTTTCCTGTTTCTAAAGCTACTGTTCATGAGAAGTAATGTGATTTGACAAGGTGTTTAGAACAGATACGTATAATGTGGGTACCGGTAGCACCTTAGAGGTGCTTTCTTTTCTGTGTGATGCTTTCTCAGACACTAGTCAAGCTTCACAAACTTAGAGAATGTTCATTAGCAAAATGAGAATTGCTCCCATGTTGCAGGATACACCCTTGTCCTGTAAAAGCATGGTTTGTCTTATCACTGGGACTTAATACCAATATATTACCAGTTTTGCAAATTGCTCTAAAGGGGGGAAAAAAAGCTTCCTGAGTTTCACTCAGAGCTGAGCTTCTGCTCTAAAATTTCTGAATTTCATGCTAGTGACTCCTGCTTCTCTCTGTATAAATTCCTGACGTAGCTATCTGGGATGTGTGGTGTTCAAGGATTTGTTAGCCTCTGTAGCAATGCTGAGATACACTACGTCCTGAAAGGAACACAGGCACGTTCGTCCTGTGTGCTTGTAACCAGACCAGCTTAGGTACAGCACCATCTTCTGTGGTGCTCTCAAACGCTGTTCTCCTCTACTGACAGAGGACAGGACAGGGAGGACGTGAGCCATGTCCACAGCTTTGCTAGTAGACGATCAGTCTCTAGGCAATGTATTGCTCCATAAATTTGCATTCTGAAAAAAACAACAATGCTTCTTAAAACTATATTTCTCATATTAACTGTTTATTGTTTCATTTTTCAACCATGAACAGATTGACCAGATATTAATTCATCAGCAAACTGAACTTCTTGAGAGTAAGTGAAAAGTGTTTATCACAGAGAAAATATTTAAATCTAAGAGTCCCCAAAACCCTTAGTTTAGACTTTCTTTGATGCTGCTTGTTTAAAATAGATCCTTTCATGGATTGTTCCCTCTCTCTTTCCTGCCTCTTATCTGTCTTAATTCCCACAGAACTTGTGGAGGAGAGGAGGGAAGAAGAAAACAGGAGGGTAGAAAAAGATTTTAAACTGGTTCTGTAGCTTAAAAGATACACAGCAATGCTGTGTATCTGCTGAGTAATCTTTGTAACCAGTTGTAGCTGAAATCACTGATTTCCCATGCTATTCATTCATGATTGCAGCTTTCCTCTCTTCACTACTTTTTATGTCTCCTCTTGCTCCATCTAATTCATTGGGCTGGCATGCTGCTCCAATTCCATTTCCAGGCAGTCTTGTTCTTCTAGTTTATTGAACTACTTTCCTTCTGCTCCTGTCATTCTGTTCACTTTAAGAATATCAAAGTTGTGTTATCAGTGTATTTCAAACAGAATAAATGAAATGGACCTTCCATCTCAGCGGACACCTAATGCTGCTGCTTTTGCTTTCCATAATATTTCAAGGGAACTTCTATTTGTTGGAGAAATTAATCAAAATTTCAGCCCTAGTTCTTGCTATTTTCTATTTGTGCTGCTTTAAATCTTGACTGTGAGGCCTTTTCGTGGCTTTCTCATTCTGAACATATTCATGCCCTCTGGATCCCTGTTCTTGCTTCACCACTAAACTTAAAATTGTTCCTAATTTTCACACCTTCAGCTCTTCCCTAGGAACCTTCCATGCTGCGTGACTTAGAGTGGCAGTGCTCGCTCTGGCAGTGGGTGCCCATGTCTGGTGGGAGGGGAGCTGATGGACATTTCTGTGCTCTTTCTATGTTGCCATGTTCATGATGGCTTGTCCTCACTGAACTTCTCTGTGGGGCTGGCCTGCTTGAGGGCCCTTTGCCAGTAGCTGCCTGACAGACTCCAAATGAGACCTTCCCAAACAGTAGTGTAGAAGTAGCATGGTGGCTTTTCTTACTGTTTTTCACACAGACACACCTAACAAAACAGTTAATTCCTTACTATTTTTCAGTTTTCCTTGGATTTGAATCAAACAACAAATATGAAATCAAGAATACGTTGGGGCAAAGGATATACTTTGCGGTAGAGGACACTGACTGCTGTACAAGGAACTTCTGTGGGCCATCACGACCTTTCACCATACGGGTTATGGACAATCTGGGTCATGAGGTGATAACACTGCAGAGACCCCTGAGGTGTTCGTCGTGTTGTTTCCCCTGCTGCTTACAGGAGGTGAGTTGTTCCCTCAGTATATGGGATGATTTTGTTTTTCATGTTAATAATTATGGGACGTTTCAACTTCTGAGGCCTCAAATCTGAATCTACTCAGAGCTTTTACTGATGAGTTTGTAGTAGCTGCTTTCTGCGAGGTATTCACTGAATGCTTTCAGGATGTCCAGAGTATTTTCTTTACTAGAATTAAATCTTTCCACTGCAGACATATAGCTTGTATGTTCTATAGCCTTAGGAGTATGTTTCTGCTTTCAGTGAGGGCAGAAGTTGCATTTGGATTTGTGGTTCTGTAGTTTTCTTAAAACAATTGCAGCTTCATTTGAAAGCTGGATTGTTGTGGAAAAATAAACTGTGCTTGGTTTGCGCGTTAGTGTGGGTTTTTGTCTAACAAACATATCAAAGCATGAACTGCTTCACATGGGGGGTTTCTTTCTCCTGTGAAGATAGAAATTCAAGCACCTCCAGGAACACCAGTTGGTTATGTTGTCCAGAACTGGCATCCCTGCCTACCCAAGTTCACTATTCAAGATGAGAGAAGAATGGATGTACTGAAAATTAGTGGCCCGTGTGTTGTCTGCAGCTGTTGTGAGGATGTTAATTTTGAGGTATGCAATGCAAAAATTGTTTGTGTATATCTTCTTTCAGATAGTTTGACAATAGTTTGTTGCTTCACTTACTATCAGTCAGCTGTATGTATTAAGTAAGGAGAACATAATATTTTAATGCTAATACAATAAATTCACTTCTCTAGATCATTCTAAGTAAGCCAGCTAAATTTCCGGAAATGGCATCTTATGGCCAATCATCAGTGATCTGATTTCTTGTGATTGCACACAAGGAATCAGATGGATTTGTAATGGATATATTTAAAGCAAAATCTTTTGAATCCATTACGTTAGTTCCTAACAACAAAAAAAGTTATTTTCTGTTGTATCAGCTGTTTATTAAAATGACCTTCTGCAACCACTCATTCAATCATGTAATAATAATTCAGTAACAAGTAAAGGGACATTATTTATAGCTGAAACTTTAACTAGAATGAGTGAAGAATTACAACTTCCGTTTAAAAATAAGGTATTGATGCATCAGTATTTTCATACAGATTAACTAGTAGACACTAGTCTACTGCATTGTTTAAAGTGATGTTGTGGATCACTGCTAAACCAAATCTAGTATGATTTTATTTTGGGGATTAGTCTTTCACGTGATTCAGAACACAGGGTACAATTTCAGGAAAAGTGTTAACCTCTGCTTTGGAACAGGAGAATGTAATTTGTTTGATTTTTTTTTTTTTTTTTCACTTGAGCCATTCCTGAGGTATGGGAGGAGAAACTAATTCACTCTCTTGGCTAAAAGACAACATTCCCAATGGAATGTGTGCGTGCTTGCATGCAGTAGCTGTCCTCCAGTACTGTTAAAACATTGAACATTGCAGTCAGATTTAGAATTAGATATCTTAATTCAGACTGACTTTCTGATAGTCAGGGTTGTTTTTCTATACAAATGGCTGCATTCAGTGACTGCATTAATTTAAGTAACACAATTTAAAGCTTTCTGTTAGATCTATAATGAAAATAATTTGGGAATATTGTAAATGATGGAATTGTTGCTGTTTTTTTTTTGTTTATTAAACCAGGTAAAGACTTTGGATGAGATTTCTACCATTGGGAAGATTTCTAAGCAGTGGACTGGATTTTTGAAAGAAGCGTTTACAGATGCAGATAACTTTGGAGTTGCATTCCCAATGGACCTTGATGTAAAAATTAAAGCAGTCATGATTGGCGCTTGCTTTCTTATTGTAAGTCTGTAGTTCACTAATCCTCGAATATGAACTGACTTCTTCGTCTGAGCATTCAAACTGTGCTTGGTAGAGTTTGATTCTGAGCTTTTCAAAGTGAGTGAGGGTTTGTTGTGGACTTCCTGTGCCTAAAGCTAACCCTGGAGGGAGTGCAACAAAGAAGCATTTCAGATAATAAGCTTATTTTATTATCACATGAAGTGATAACTGTATTTAAGAACAGCTTCATGTGTGTTAAAATTGAGAAATCCTATAAAAGGAAGACTGCTTTACAGACTCTTTAGAGATGAGCATGTTTATGTGGATGGTGAGACCAGAAAAGTGCAGATCAGCAATAGCCAAGAGACTCAACCAAAGCCAGAACAGTTCACTTCAAAAGTGCACTGTTTCCATGTTGGCAGGGCTCAAGAGGGAGAAGAAAGGTACATACACAGCATCTGCGTTTGGAAAATTCTCACCAGTTTTTACAGCCCAGCTCATGAACCAGGTTTTCTTTAGCTGTGTGTGTTCAGGTGCTATGATGTACGTGAAGAGTAGTGAGTACGAATGAGGACTCCAGGCACAGAATATGTGCTTTTCCCCTTCCTCTCCTGTAAACTAAAGATAATGGCATTTAAACTAAACTAAAGATAATAGACTTATCTTTAGACTATCTTAAAGATAGACTAAAGATAATAAACTAAAGATAAACTAAAGATAATAGATTCCAGCTTGAGGTGAAATTGAAGAGACTGAGTCAGGCTGAAGGAAGACAGGATGGAAATCCTAAGGAAGTATAATTTACGTTAGTGATAATTTTAGTTTCCATCTACATAGTTTCTGAATAGTTTCCATCTGCAGCTTTCACCACTTCTTTCTCTCTCTGTGGATATCCTTTTACCTCTACATGACACCCAGGGATAGAGGCTGGAGAGGGGTACCCCCAGCTGCTTCTCATCATCCAAAGTTTCTGAGGGGAGGGTGCTTTGAGTATCTTGCAAAATAACCACAAACTAAGAACCAGATTTTAAAAATACTGTTTTTGTTTGCTTTTTGTTTTCTTCTTAGGATTTCATGTTTTTTGAGCGTATTGGTGATAACCAGCAGCGAACAGGAGTGTGGCAGTGAAACCCAGAACTTTTTATTTAGAATGAAGGAAATAAACCACCCAGCTTTCCAGTGGGTTGCAGAGCTCCCGTGAGAATATGAAAAATGTATATCTTGTGCTTGTAATTATATTTGTATAAACTCTTTATAGAGCTTTATTGTCTAGCTTCTGTTTTTGTAATCTAATCATATTATTTGTAGTATTAAAATAAGCACCCTTTGCCTGTACAGATAAATACTGTAGTGTATAACAATATATAGTAACCTTTTTCCAATAAATTTGGAATTGTTTATTAAAAATTCTTATTGTAATTCCTAGAACAAAAAAGTAGTCTTTTTTTTATATTAATATAAGCAGTCAGCTTAATAAAGAGGTCCTGATCTTTTCCTATTGTTATAAATTGCTTAGTCCCAAAATAGGATTTTAATCAAAGTTTACAATTTATTAAAAGAATAGAGGTAAGCAAACAGTGCTGGGTGCGTTGGGAGTCTCCGCTCCACCTAGACACACACCAGTTATATCAAGTAGCTGATTTTTATGCTCCTAGGCTAATTCATATTCATTACTACTTCTGAGAAAAAACAGGTTATTATAATTAGCTTCCGGGATCCAAACCCTCCTACTGGAGCATGCGCATCCGTCTCCGGTGGTCTCTCTGGCTCTGGGGGTCTTTCATGCTGAAGGCTTGTAGTCTTCCTCTCAGTTTTTTTTTTTTTTTTTTTTTTGTCTTTCCCCTTTTGTACTCCTTGGCAGCATGTCAAAAGCTTACACAGTGTCCCCTGCAAGTTTTGTCTTCTAGCCATCCTTCAGCTTCTTTCTTTCTTCTCCTTAATCTCCTGGCCACCTGGCCAGATATCAGGGGCTTGCATAGTGTCCCCTTCAGAAGCCATAGCAGTTACTAGTTGTTAGCAGTTGTTCTGAAATCCCCAGACATCAGAGACTTCAAAGAAAGAACATACAAATACAAATAGCTCTCTATTGACACTTCAGGTGTTGTTAAAACATTCCTCACAGGCCATTCACAGGGACACTCCAGTCACATCTATAGCAGTGCTAAATCAACCACAAAGAAGGCAAAAAGGCTGTAACTGTTAGGAATAAGAGTTCAGAATAACAAAAGCAAATAGGCTCATGGATTTGAGGAATATTTCTGAAGATTTGATAAATTGACTATAATGAGGGGGAGAGTGGGACACTGGGAGGAAAGGGAAGAAACCACATCTGTGGAAGAATTAAATTGCCAGTGCAGGACCCAGAGACAGACAGAACTGCTCTCTATTGACACGAATTGTTAAAATATTCCTTTGCTAGGTACAAGAACTATAAACATTAACCATTCTGTTTTTCTTAGACTTGTGGTTATACAAGGGAATGTAAGACAGAAGGTCACATTCATCATACCATGCAGCCCTAGCACTGTTCCATACTGAAACGAATCAGATGAACATAAGTCACTGTGTCCTTCTTTGATAGTTTCAGCTTGGTGTTGATATTGTTTCCAGCTTATCAAGTATATACATTCGAAACAAAGTATTCAAAATGAACAGAGATATCAGAAATCATTGCAGAATTGTATTAATCTTATGATGAATCAGCTGTCAAATATGACTCATTTAGTGTAACAGTTCCCTAATTTTCCTTGGCTGTTTTAAAACTTACGATTTTGATTTTCAACAACAGAAGTTAGAGGAGACTGGAAACATAAATGCCTGTGGTTGCTTCTATTTAATGATCCTCTAGGAATTGCCTTGTGTGTTTTTTTTTCTTTTTTTCCCTGAGGCAAGGAAAAAGTAGCTTTCAGTTTCTTCAGTCACTTAGTCCATAGTTTCCACAGTTTGCAAGTCTTTAGATATGATGGTGCAGGAATAATAAACAGAACAATCCCACTTCAAAAGCAGATGCATGAAATGACACATTTATATCTTGTCATTTATAACTTTATTTAAAAGTGCAGGCAATGGAGAAGTCGCTGTTTCTTACCCCAACTTCACACAAGAATGTGTGCATAGCAGTTCTTGGGATCTAACTACAAGGACAGATTCTTGCCAGTATTTTGAGTTGTATTCTAATTTTGTTAAAGATTTCTTTTGTTCAGGATTTTCAATTTATTGATGGCTCCTGGCCAGTCAAAGAGCAGAGGAGTATCATTGCTGCTACGTACTGACTCTTAGATGTTCTAAGAATAGTATAAATCCATTATGACAATGTATATTGTTATGAAATTCTTTAAAATTGTCTTTTATGCCATTTTCAGGTTAACTTTTGCTGCTAACAACAAAATTCCTTGAATATAGTGGTCTTTGAGGATTGTTGGAGATAGGCTTTGGTTAATCAGTGCTGTTCTTAGGGAACAGTTGTGCCTTTTTTTGGCCTGAAAGCACCATCAGCCCAACCTGCATGCAAAATTAGACATAAACATTCATATACATCTCTGTAGAGCAGTAAGAGAAGAATTTGAGAATGGAAAGAGCTGCGAATGTCCAGCTTCACATCAAGATGTAGGAAAAATATGTATTGTAAGTAAGAAAGAAGTACGAGCTAAGCCTCCTAGATTTGCCAGAACTGCTGTAAGAACAGGGAAGAAATTCCATAATCTTGAGTCTTGAAGGCATGGAGAGACCCCTGGACTAGGGGAGCTTTCCATCACCTGGATAGTTCTGATACTAGGTTCCACAGCTCCGAATCTTTTGCCTTGTTTCAGTCTCTCATGACACTGAAAATATTGCATGAGAAGTCCTAACTGAAGCTACCATGGGATAACTCTTTAGTTAACCAAGTGGTATCTTACCACTGTCATAGTCATTTACCTTTTCCTAATCTATTTAGCCGAAAAATTGTTACTCCTTAAATTTTTCAAGAGCTGCTGGAAGCAGCTATATTCACTTGTGCATTTATGAAACTGGTTGTGCTAAGTACAGAACAGATCATTCTTTGAGCAGTCTTTTTTCATTCTGGAGAACCCATGACAGCTTTCATACTTAGTAAATAACCAGGCTCTAGAAATGCACACTTTTCATCCATTGGGCTTTAAGCAATACAATGACATCCCCATAGTCATAAATCCAGCCTTTGGAAAGCATGAGAAGTCCTTCAGCATGCTGCCTGTTATTCAATTCCACCTCAGTTAGATAAAACTGTTACATAAAACCTTTATAGAGTGAGATTTGCAGATGGATTTCTCTAGTGCTGTTGATGACCTTTCCATCTGCATCATCCCTCTATGGTTTTCATCTCCAGCTGTACAGGAGATGCAATTGCCTAATGAAACCCTAGGGTACATAGGGCATAATTTATACAATGTTTCTTGGTAAAAAATGTGTGATTAATTTCACTTTCCCAGAAACCAAAAGCAAGAAAAGAAAAACAAAAACCCTACCCCTTCCTTAGTCCCAAAGCAAAATTGCAAAACTGGTTTTCTGCTAATTGACGAGAGGATAATATTGCGAACTGGAGATGAGGAGTATCCTTGTTTTAAAGTATGTTATATTCCAGTTGGTGTCCTAAAGTTGTCTGTATTCCTGAATATGAATATGAATGTTAATGCTTTGTGACAGAAATACTTATGAAATTGTTGAATGCTAAAGATAAGTGGATGGTGCCAGGGTGGAAGTTGTAGAGTCAGGGGCTCACACATAAAGGAAGCTCTCATGATCAGAAGGAAATAAAGACTTCCTGCATGGAGGAGAAACTACGCAACAAGATGAAGAAGCCACTTCAGTCAAAAAAGCAATTGTGTAATGAGACCTGATCTTGGAATCAGTGATACGTTAGAGTGAGAGGTATTAAAGCAAAACAAAAGTAACAACTGGCCAGTGAAATAAAGAAAAAGCTACAGCCCTTCTGGGGTGGAGGGAAGAGGCCAGGTATCAGAGAGATCTGTTGTCTTAGATCAGTCTGTGTAAGGGCATGATTTCATGATACATGCTCATACGGTCTATGCTTATGTACTGGATCGGAACACTAGGATTCAAATGCATTACTCCACATGGTTCCCTTTTTTACATTTTGCCTCCAAACCTGAACAACAGTATGGAAATAGGGTTGTGGTGGAAGGCAGGCAGCTAAGTCTTTGCGTGGCCCTAAGCCTCAAGAGGCTGCTTCTGGATCTATGTGCTACTTGTATATCTTTTGGATGGCCACAGCTAATTTTTGTTGTATCCTAGAGAAGTCACAAACAAAAGCACCTGAAGTTTTTGTTGGGTTATTTGGCTATAAAGCTTCTTTTGGGAAGGTGTTGCTGTCTTTTATTCTCCTTATGGTCTCTTCCTCTTTTTCCGCTCCCATTCTCTCCTTTCTTGTTTTTTTTTTTTTTTTTTTTTTTTTTTCTGTTATGTCGTTTACTGTCAGTGAAGTAAAACAAAGCAAAGCTCTCTCCTAGGTGCCTCCTGCCTTCCCAGCACACAGAAAAATGATGGTGAATCTTTGGGCTTTTGTTTCCAAGTGTTTGGTTTCAAGTGTTTGGTTCTGAGTAGAAGAGAAGGTGAGGAAATTAAAAAAAAAAAAAAAAAAAAAGTGAAGAAGCCCCAAACCTCCATATAATATATAAAACGTGAGGTATCTCTATTTATCTATTTATTTCCTTAGGATTGCTCCCATCCCTGTTTCTGTGATCATTTTGAAGAAACCTGTGTATGATCTGCAAGAAAGACACCCATACAGGTTTTGTTCTGGAGATCCTGTACCCTGTGTTCAACAGAGATACTCGACAGATGGCTTGGTTTACCATTATTTTTTTTTAATCTGCATTTTATTTTTAGCACGGTGTTTTAAAAACAGCAAGGAGGGGGAAATGCCCAGAGGACATTGCAGGAGCAGCCACCGTGGTGCTGAGGCCTGTGTCCGGCTCCTCAGGCGCCATGCTGGGCTCTGCGGACGGTAGGTGGCATTGCGAGCGCAGAGATGGCGCCTGTGCCGCTGCGGCCTGCACCCTTAGCTTCCGTCAGCTGTCGCTAGCTGTCGTCCTGCTGTTTTCTGTGGAAGAACCGCAGATTACGCTATCTCCAAAGTATGTTTTCCCTACATGCGTGTGGAAAGCTAGATGGGCTTTCCCATCAAAGCTGCAAAATCCTGAGCCTCGATGCGGCTACGTGCTGCTAGGCAAATTAAAAAGTGCATGTGGAAGTACGCTAAACCATGACTGTTTAAGGAAACCCAGCCAATTACAGTGTAGTGCACTTGAAGTTGCATTACTTAGTAAATGAAAGAAATTGGAATTGGATTATGATTTCTGACATGATTTACTGCAGAATGAGAAAGTTATTAATGTATCCCAGGAACGACCATGAAAGCACACAGGCTGGTTTCATTGCTTATTAAATTATGAAATCATCAGTGGTTATGTGTGCTTTAAGGGAGCCACTACCATGCAGTGCCAAAGTAAAACATGAACTAAACACCTCTTAAGCTGCAAATACGAAATCAATACAGCAATTTATTTATTTTTTTTTTTCCTGGGGATTAGCACTTCAGTAATTTCATAGTGAAATTCAACGAAAGCTTTCACTATCAGATAAACTCATGCCATATTTGCTAACAGAAATATGCACTGGTCAAGTTCTTATCTTTTCAAAAAGATGTAATGAGGTATAAACATCAATTAAATATATTTGACCTCAAAATCCTATTGAGCTCAGAAAAGTCAAAGCCAACTAAGTGTCCGGTCCAGAGGGCACCTAGCATCATGGATGAATCTCCGTCCTTAGCTCAGATCCAGCCACACCAGTGGCATAGATTAGGAGAGTCTTGGTTGATAAACATTTAGATTCTAATAAGATTAGAATCTGACTATATGACTAATGTAAAAATACAATATGCCTGCTGGCAATAGAAAAGATACGAGAGAATTATGATAAAAGTAACAGGGCTTGAAATCTCACCATAATCGAGCTGCAGTCTGGAGTGGTTAAGAAAACGTAATGAGTGCTTTCTCTGAAGACATGCTTTGGTGCTACCTGATTACAGGTATGTAGAAAATTGTCACACTTTCTGAAACTTCATCCCCTCCCTGAGACCATCACCGTCCTCTCCACCAGCAATACCCACCTGCTGTTCATACTAACTAAAGTATTTTCATCCAGGAGGAGGAATATGGCATACATATGGAGGAATATGCATACATATACATATGTGGCCAGGCCACAACAACTGGTGCTACCTGTCCTTTTTCCTGCTGAGGCTGTACTGATAAAACATTTGCAAATGCCTTCCTACAAACTCCCACGAAATGCCAGTAATAGTTGGTGACTTCTAACAGGCGGTCAGCATGGTATCAACAGTTCAGTCTGCTGAGGACCAAAATCATAGAATATCCCGAGTTGTAAGGGACCCATAAGGATCATCAAGTCCAACTCCTGGCACCACACAGGTCTACCCAAAATTTTAGACCATGTGACCAAGTGCACAGTCCAATCGCTTTTAAAATTCAGACAGGCTCGGTGCAGTGCCTACTTCCCTGGGGAGCCTGTTCCAGTGTGCAACCACCCTCTTGGTGAAGAACCTCTTCCTGATGTCCAGCCTAAACCTCCCCTGCCTCAGCTTAACACCGTACCCACAGGTCCTATCACTGGTGATTAAGGAGAATGGGTCCCCTGCCTCTCCACTCCCCCTCGCGAGGAAGTTGTTGACAGCGATGAGGTTAAAATTGGCAGCCTCCTCTTCTCCAGGCTGAACAGGCCCAGTGCCTTCAACTGCTCCTCATACGTCTTCCCCTCTAGGCCCTTCACCATCTTCGTCGCCCTCCTCTGGACACTCTCCAACAGTTTAATGTCCTTTTTGTAGTGTGGTGCCCAGAACTACACACAGTACTCAAGGTGAGGCAGCACCAGCGCAGAGTAGAGCAGGACAAGCACAGAATAGAGCAGGACAATCACCTCCTTTGACTGACTAGCGATGCCATGCTTGATGCACCCCAGGATACGGTTTGCCCTCCTGGCTGCCAGGGCACACTGCTGGTTCATATTCAACTTGCTGTCAACCACAACCCCACTCTGTGGGGCTGCTCTCCAGCGTTTCATCACCTGGTCTGTATATATTGCCAGGGTTGCCCCATCCCAGGTGCAGGATACTTGGTCTTGTTAAACTTCATGTGGTTGGTGATCGCCCAGCTCTCCAATCTGTCCAGATATCTCTGCAAGGTCTTTCCACCCTCACCCCAGTCCACAGCTCCTCCAAGTCTGGTGTCGTCAGCAAATTTGCTCAAAACACCTTCTAGTCCTACAACCAAATCATTTATAAAATCATGGAAGAGGACTGGCCCTAAAATGGAGCCTTGAGGGACTCCACTAGTGACCATCCGCCAGCCAGATGTGGCCCCATTTACCACAACCCTTTGAGCCCTGCCTGTCAGCCAATTGCTCACCCATCGTATGATGTTTTTGATTAGCTGTATGCTGGACATTTTGTCCAGTAGGATCCTATGGGAAACCATGCCAAAAGCTTTGCTGAAGTCCAAAAAGATCACATCAGGTGATTTCCCTTGATCAACTATATGGGTGATCTTATCATAAAAGGAAATCAAATTTGTTAGGCAGGATCTACCCCTCATGAACCCATGTTGGCAGGGACCAATGACAGCATTGTCCCCCAGGTGTGCCTCAATAACTTCAAGAATCATCTTCTCCATAATTTTACCAGGCACTGATGTGAGACTGACAGGCCTGTAATTGCTAGGGTCTTCTTTCTTGCCCTTCTTGAAAATTGGCACAACATTTGCCAGCTTCCAGTCTACTGGGACCTCTTCAGATTCCCAAGATTGTTCAAAAATAATTGAGAGAGATCCCACAATGACATCAGCCAACACTTTAAGCACCCTGGGATGGACCCCATCTGGACCCATGGACTTGTATGAATCCAAGTGGAACAGCAAATCCCACACACATTCAGGGTCAGTTGGGAGTTTGTCATTCCCACCATCATGGTCTTCCTGCTCAGGTGCTGCTTGACTTCCGATGTTTTGGAATCACCTGATCTTGTGCTTTTAGGAGGCAGTGCTTAAAGATTGACCAGCACTGATGGACGCCAATGCCTTCAAAAGCAGTTTCCCAAGGGACCTTGCTGACTATTTCCCTGAGCAGCCTGAAGTCTGCTTTCCCCATATCCAGGGCTGAAGTTTTGGTGGCAGTTTTCCTTCTGTCACCATAAATTCTAAACTCAAACACTTCATGGTCACTATGATGGAGACAGCCACCAATTGCCACGTCTCCCACAAGACCTTCTTTGTTCTCCAGCAACAGATCTAGGAGGGCACCTTTTGTAGTTAGCTCCCTTAGCAACTGCACCAAGTTATCATCTAGGTGCTTTATGAACCTTCTGGACTTGCTCGTGACTTGCTTGTCTCTAGTATGTATGTAAGAGGAATGTATTGAGTGTGACATTCAGGTTAGAACAAGTCATCAAGTGTCTCTTGCAAAGACCTACATTTTTTTCCCCTAAAAAGAAAGAAATAAGAGCGACCAAGTAGAATTATGACGTTGCTACACTCCTGTTAATCCAGCATTTTGTGGTTACGGTATTAATATTTTCAGGTATCATGAAATTCTCTAGATAACGATACTTGAGTTAATGATTGCATCAGATGTAGTTAGACAGTGGCCTCTTCCTTGGAGATCCCTGTGCCTGTAGAGCAGTAACTGAGCTAAATCCCATTAGTCCCTTGCTAGTGACTGAGCAGATGGCTAGTGCAAAGGGGTACTTTTGTTTGAAACTTTTGGTATGCAATTCCTGGGTGATTTTTAGTGGAAGATTAAGAGTTTATTCCATAAGTTTAAAATCTGTAGAAGGCATTCATGGGAACCATCCTCTTTAAAGCTGTATTTGCATTCCCTATTACCACTGAAAAGGCACAGGACTCCCTGTAGCATTGCTTCCAGGTGCAGAATTGGGGCACCTGGAGAGGAGCAAGGTGCTGTGCAGCGTGGCTGTAGTTCCTGCTGCCCAGTGATGCATGCTGTACCCCAAGTGACTTGTCATGGACAGACATCTCTGGCACAGCATACGTGGAGGAGCAACCCTTATTTGCTAGTACCTGTTTTCTGAGTCTTTGCTGAATGCCAAATATTTTTCAGTGGGTTAAGAGAAGACCATGTCACAGAGAGATGCTGCAGCCTTCCTGTCATCCATCCATCATCTAAATTAGGTGTTTCTCAAATGTTTACTCACTGAACTATCAAAGCTTTTGTCTGCCCAGACATGCTTTCTGGTTATGGAGGACCAAACTGATGGGAATCACAGACTGTGGTCTGTGTGGAGTGAGAAGTAGATGGACAAACTTGGAATCAATCTCTTCCATAATGACAGACTGATAGATCACATCCTTTTTCTTCTACAACACAAAGAGGCAAAAAGGAAAGGAATGACCTAATTTAGTCATTGAGATGTATGGTGTGACAGAAGAGTTTTTCTAAAAATGCACATAAAATGTAAATCCATCTTTCCTGTAATTGCCTGGACAGCAGCTGATTTCTGTGACTCACTTCAGAGAAATTCCTTGAGAAACAGGTTAGGCTTTCTTTGGGACAAAAAGAAAAAGAGTAAATTATATAAATGGTGATTGTAAAGCTAATCCCTGCCTAGTATTCCCTGTCTGTACCATATCAGAAGCAATCAGAGCCAGTAAAATTTTGGTTTTAGTAAATTCACTGTCAAAGAGTACATGCTCTCACAAGCAGAGCTCTGCGTTGGAGGTCAGCCTGGGAGCACTGATTCCTTTTAAAGAAGAGGGAGCGAGCCTCCTCTGAGGTTCTTGGCATGCTGGCTGAAAATCACGGACATTTAACCAGTATTTTTTTCCTCGATCCAATCAGACCAAAATGTGGAGTAATCTACAGCAGAGTTGTGGCCAAAACATCTTCCTCAGTTGGCTACAGGGAGAAACAGACAGAGTGGAAAAAGTGTGTGGATGGCCTACGTGCAGTTGAGTTCAAATGCACAGCATTTGTTTATGGAAGCTTATATTCAGCTGCACCATCAGATGTCTTAATTATAGTCTTAGAGCATAGGGAGAACAACACATTAAAATTATGTTGAAAACTGTCTGATTCGCCACATCCCTCCCCTCCTCTCCCTTTACCCACCCCACTTGCAGCCAAAAAAATCTTTACTTTCTTTCCCAACAGTATAAACATTGCAACATTTTCAATAAATACTAGACAGTGGAGAAGCATTTGTAATAACTCAGCAGAGCAAATGCATCTTGACACACAGCAAGCTGGGCTGCTAATGGACAGAAGGAAGATACAAAGAGCAGGATTAAATAGTCTGCTCTTACTAAAACAACGTGAATCTTCATCCTGTCTGACCCTAATTTGGAAAAACCCTCACAAGGTATCAAGAAGAGAAAAAGGCAGCAATTGTGATTATGCAGAAGCCTAGCTTTAGTGGTATACATTTTTTTTTCCTGTGTTTCTGTGATTTAGAGGGGAGTTTTTATCTGCCTTTGTCTTGTCTTTGTTTTATTTTGGAAAATGCATCATAGTGTTCTCTCTGGCTTTAGTAGCTACTTCAAGCATGGGGCAATTTAAAGATTGTTTTAGTTTGTGAGCAAGTGATTTCTATTGTTGGGATTGGAAAGCTGGGGAGGTTCTCACTATTATATCTTGGGATGTTGAACCTTAAAACTGGGTAATGTGAACAGTCTGTGGCAATACTAATACCTCATAATGGCTTTGTCTAGTGTTTTGAGGAGCCCTCATAGCTCAGTAAATATTTAATAATAGTCTTATCATCATTCAGCTGGCTTGTCCCCTGCTAGCCAGGGTGTTGCTCGGTGGGCTTTTGCAGACCATCACTGTGATGCATGATGTCTGATGATCCTCCAGAGACAAGCAGTAGCAAATTTACCAAACTGATAGCAATAATAAAATTGAATTAATAATAATCTACTGGGATTCCTTAATGTTCCTGTCTGAAGAAAGACGTTCCTTTAGTGCTTTTTACTATCTTGAAAATCTTCCAAAGGTGCTTATAATATTGATGTGCTACTTAGGATGGCAGGATTAAAACAAATCACCTTGCCTTCAGATGAGAAACTAATAACATCTGTAGTAGTTCCTAGTTTCTTGTGTGCACTACAGTTTCAAAATGACTTACCCAGACACTACTTTGAGAAGTGGAAACCATGGCTTTTATGTTATCTGGCAGCCTGAAATCTTTCAGATGGCACTGACCTGCAGGGGCTGGATCCAGCAGCTCCCTTGACCCGTGTTCCATTTAGGTATGCACACTCCAACTGGCAAGAAGAAAAATTCAGCCAGAGAGAGATGATTGAGTGATCTATAGTCCTAGGACCCAATTCTTGAATCTCATGAACTAACAGCTTCTAAAGGACATTGAAAAAAGATGAAGGCCACATGACTGGAAATGTTGTATTCATATTTGAATGCATTTACCAAAGGCCTGGAAATGAATGCTGCTGTTTCTGAGCTCCGGTCCAGGTTGGAACAGACTGGCAGACTTAGAGGCAGTTGAGTCATCTCCATACAGAGCTGGTAGAACAAAAGATAAAGCATGACAAAAGGGGACTGAGCTGCAGATAGTCACATGTCCCTGTTGTGAAACACAAGAGAATGAAATCTCCATCCTTTACTGGATGCGGGGGGGAAACTTAGTTACAAGAGATAAGGAAAAGGCAGAGGTGCTTAATGCCTTCTTTGCCTCAGTCTTTACCGGCAATACTGGTTGTTCTCTGGATACCCAGTACCCTGAGCTGGTGGAAGGGGATGGGGAGCAGGATGTGGCCCTCACTATCCACGAAGAACTGGTTGGTGACCTGGTACAGCACTTGGATGTGCACAAGTCGATGGGGCCGGATGGGATCCACCCAAGGGTACTGAGAGAACTGGCAGAGGAGCTGGCCAAGCTGCTTAGCATCATTTATCAACAGTCCTGGCTATCGGGGGAGGTCCCAGTTGACTGGCAGCTAGCAAATGTGACGCCCATCTACAGGAAGGGCCGGAGGGCAGAGCCGGGAAACTACAGGCCTGTCAGTTTGACCTCAGTACCAGGGAAGCTCATGGAGCAGATTATCTTGAGAGTCTTCACGCAGCACTTGCAGGGCAAGCAGGCGATCAGGCCCAGTCAGCATGGGTTTATGAAAGGCAGGTCCTGCTTGACAAACCTGATCTCCTTCTATGACAAAGTGATGCGCTTAGTGGACGAGAGAAAGGCTGTGGATGTGGTCTACCTTGACTTCAGCAAGGCTTTTGATACCGTCTCCCAAACATTCTCCTCAAGAAACTGGCTGCTCTTGGCTTGGACTGGCGCACGCTTCGTTGGGTTAGAAACTGGCTGGATAGCCGGGCCCAAAGAGTCGTGGTAAATGGAGCCAAGTCCAGTTGGAGGCCAGTCACTAGTGGCGTCCCCCAGGGCTCGGTGCTGGGGCCAGTCCTCTTTAATATCTTCATCCATGATCTGGATGAGGGCATTGAGTGCACCCTCAGTACGTTTGCAGATGACACCAAGTTAGGTGTGTGTGTCGATCTGCTTGAGGGTAGGAAGGCTCTGCAGGAGGATCTGGATAGGCTGCACCGATGGGCTGAGGTCAATTGCATGAAGTTTAACAAGGCCAAGTGCCGGGTCCTCCACCTGGGATACAATAACCCCAAGCAGAGCTACAGGCTGGGAGATGAGTGGTTGGAAAGCTGCCAGGCAGAGAAGGACCTGGGAGTGATGGTGGACAGTCGGCTGAATATGAGCCAGCAGTGTGCTCTGGTGGCCAAGAAGGCCAATGGCATACTGGCTTGCATAAGAAACAGTGTGACCAGCAGGGCTAGGGAGGTGATCGTCCCCCTGTACTCGGCTCTGGTGAGGCCGCACCTGGAGTACTGTGTTCAGTTTTGGGCTCCTCGCTACAAGAAGGACACTGAGGTGCTTGAGCGGGTCCAGAGAAGGGCGACGAAGCTGGTGAGGGGTCTGGAGAACAAGGCTTACGAGGAGCGGCAGAGGGAGCTGGGCTTGTTCAGCCTGGAGAAAAGGAGGCTCAGGGGCGACCTTATTGCTCTCTACAGGTACCTTAAAGGAGGCTGTAGAGAGGTGGGGGTTGGCCTGTTCTCCCACGTGCCTGGTGACAGGACGAGGGGGAATGGGCTTAAGTTGCGCCAGGGGAGTTTTAGGTTAGATGTTAGGAAGAACTTCTTTACTGAAAGGGTTGTGAGGCATTGGAACAGGCTGCCCAGGGAAGTAGTGGAGTCACCATCCCTGGAAGTCTTTAAAAGACGTTTAGATGTAGAGCTTAGGGATATGGTTTAGTGGGGACTGTTTGTGTTAGGTCAGAGGTTGGACTCGATGATATTGAGGTCTCTTCCAACCTAGAAATTCTGTGATTCTGTGATTCTGTGAAATATGTACTGACCCTCAGAGCTTTTGAAAGAGGCTAGGCTAATAGCAGTGCAACGAGAACAGTATTACCTTTTTTTTTTTTTTTTTTTTTTTCCCCTGGATCAAGTGTACAAATCCCACTCTGGGAACCCAAATGCAAGAATTAAGAATGACATTCCCCACTATGTGTCGTGAATGTTACAGCTGAGCCATAGTGAGTTCTGCAGGCCTTATTTCAGCAGGATTCTCATTTCTAGGAGATGTAAGCATAATATGAGAACCGTGCTAGTAAGTAAGACTTTCCTGTAAGTACGGGTTTTGCAGAGGTGATAACTTGCTAGGTAGCTGCCTGCCAGAGTCAGGTATAGAGGCTATAAGGTTTTCCGTATTTCTTTGTGGCTATATGAAAGTACTTTGTTAAAGTGTAAATATCTCACAGGCAAGACTATTCCTACATTGATACAAGTGAAGGGTTCTTGTCTACCACTTTTCTGTGCTATGACAACAGGATTGCTTTTACCTGGCCACTTCCAAGGAGTGTGCTGGGGATGTGTGTTCTGTGCCTACCAACTTTCTCTCCTTCTTTAGGCACTCACAGATGCAGTCTGCCTGCACAGTGTACCTGTGGACACTATTAGCTTGACTATTGTGAGTTCTACACTTATAAACTCCATGAAAGTGATGTTGGCTGCAGCCTTCTATACTACACATATCCTCTTTAATGGCCTAAGGAAGAAGGAACATCAAGACAATGACCCAAGCTTATTGGCTTGTGATTCTCAGGCTATGTGCAGTTTTGGCTTCATTCTTAATCCTGCTTGTGATTTTATGAACAGCCATTCACAGCACTGGAGCACTGCTGGGCTATTTGTGACTCCTGCTATTGATCACAACCTTCTCCCCATTCTGGAGGAGATTGCTGTCTTCGTCCAGTACATAATGGAAGTTTGTTTGTTTTTCTTTAAATAGGAAGGAATTTCATTCCATCACATTCCCTAATGTAGAATCAATCTGTAGGTTGTCTTGAGCAATACAGGCTCAAGGATTATCTGGAAGCAGAGCCGCCAGATCACCTCTGAAAATACCCTCATACAGCCCAGACTACAGGAGCAAAATGTACTGCCAATGACATGTTTTGCCAACCTGACAAGTCATCAGAATTATCATTGTCTTCCTGAGCATCCAAACTAAAGCAGCAAAACTGCAGTCTCTGAGAAACTATTTCAAAGATCCAAAGTAGCCATTGTTCTGCTTCTGTTGAGTTGTATGCTAAGAAAAAATATAAATTAAATTACCAAATCATTTGAAAAGAACCTTCCTGAGGCTCTACTGGAAGTTCTTAATTTATTCCAGTCCATCATTCCCTGAACAGCAGACAGGCAAGCACTAAACTGCATATTATTTGTCTTGAATGCAGAGTGGATTGCATTTACCATAAGCACACTGCTGCTCACAACTTTCCTGGTAATGGTATATAACTGTTCATTTAAAGATAGAATTCTTATTTTCCACACTTTGTTTTTATTGGCTGCCACCTCTATTTCCCTTTAAAAGGTTTTCTTTTGAAGACCAAAACAGTTAGGCACTGCAAAGCCATATGATTTTTTTGACCAAGCAGAGAGGCACTAAATTAAGATCTGTGACTCTCAGCTTTTCCTCTCCTTTCCTGTGGTCAGCCCGTCACACAATGACTCCTGAAAACTGGAATGCTGAAGGCTTTCTGTAAGGGGACTGTAGCAGGAGCAAAATCATCGCCAGCCCATCTCCTGTCTTTCTTTCTCAAATCCAGTGCTGCAGAAATTCTGCCAAAAGTCATTCTGAGGCCATCTGTGATTCCTCATTTAGGTCACACCGGAAGTAGGAAATAAGACTACTAAGTCAATTGCAATTTTGTTTAAATCAACTTAAATTACTAAAAAATTACCTACCTGTCAAAATTAGGTTTTGTCAGGCAGCAGTTTCTATTTACCTTAAATAAGTCAGCTGGAGAGAATGAGATCATTGCAAACAGGCGGAACAGTCATAAAACTACCAGAGAAGGGTCAGGAAAAGAAAATTAGACCAAAAACATTCCAGTAACAGAGAATATGAATTGCTATGTCTTCCCTTAGGAGAATATTTGTGGGACAAGCTTCCCTGCTCTTGCAGTTTTCCCAAATTGCTGCTCTAGGAGCCTCAACCATGCTTCTGAAATCACAGAGAAACCAGAGTAGGCTTTAGGGTAACTTTTGTAAAACACACACTGACTGTCCCTCCTCTATTGGCTGAACACATGGGACACTCTTCAGTCTGTTTAATACCACAGACTTACTCAGAGGAACATTTTTTAGAGTATGATGGTTTGTTGACAGAGACACAAACACTCACATAGACTCCCAGTTTTAGACGATTTCATAAATGTATTTTTTTTCCACCAGTTTCTATTCATTCACAGTCAATGTTTATTTTTTTCTCTTTCAGCCAGTTTTCTTGAATGTCAGTTCCTTTCCATTATATTCTTTTCTGCATCTCTAAACTACAACAAAAGCAAGACTAACTTGCTCATTATGATTAATTGTCCATTTCAACACCATTCATTTGAGGCTCTGCAAAGCATTTTATAGTTTATGGGGTGACGGGACTGAAATTTTTACAAGATCAACCCCGATCAGCAGGGTTTACAAGATACACTCTGCAGGGTTTAATTCTCATCTTTTTGTGCCTATATAAATCATGCACAAATGAATGCAATGAAAGCAAAAAATGGGGATCAGACCTGGCCTTAAACCAGACCTCCCTCACTGGGCATCTGGTTTAAGGTCAGGTCAGCAGGATTTATTCACTTATGATGCATGCTGACTTCAGTAGTGCAGGATTGGAACTCGAGGCTGGAGCAATCATGTCATAAATGCCAAAGGATGGACTGCAGACAAGAACTTAGCACGGCTTTTCATTGGCACTCATGTCTTGCTGCTCAGTCTCAGTAAAGGAATGTAACTCTCCTTGTAATTTCAAAGCCACTCTGTCAATCTTTTGAGTAATTATGGGATGACAGCTGATTATACCCTGGAAATGCTTGCTAACACTATTAATCTTTTGCTCATTTGGGCTGTTTATGGCTATAATTATAAATTAGTGAATGAAACAAAGTAATTTCTGATTGGGTGGTTTGGGAAAGAACCGATGAATTTAGCTCGAGTGATTCACTTCATGCTCAGGAGTGCAAGGTGCTGAGCATCCCCTGAACTCAGCGGCTCTGAGTGCTCCCAAGGAGTGCTGAGCCTCTTGGTTACAGGCTGGATCACACCCATAATAACAAGACTGGGGCAGCAGCTCCCAGGATGGTTCTGATTGAGGTTGAGGATAAATTAAAGGGAGGCAACCAAAGAGAAACTATTTTCATACAGTGACAGTGGAATTTTGGTAACATTAAGCCTGATTCTTTGAAAATAAATTGTCTATGGAAGATTTATTACGGTTTAACTGCTAATTCAGATGTTATTAAAGAGTAGGTCAGGCAATGTGATGCATATTTTAATGCTATAATATTGCAAGATGGGCCTTTAAGCTCATTTTGATCTTTTCTTCTTAAAAAAATAATCATGTATTGCTGTTTTTTCATTTTTGTTTAGTTCTAGTATTTCACAGACTTATGATCAAGTTAAACAGACAAAAGCATTTAAATGATATATACCCGTAGAACATTTTTTTTCTGTAACTGAAAAGGGTTTTTTAAGCTTTCTATTTCTTTGGAATATATTTTTTTTAGTATTATTTTATAATAAAAGCCTGCTATTTTCAGCTACCTCTGACTCATGTAAAATATTGATATGTGTGTTGAATTTATCATTTAAAACCAGTATTTTCAATTACACAAAGTAAATAATTTAACTGGGAAAATAGGTGTGATTTACTAATCTAAGCTCAAAGATAAACTCAGGTTACCGAATGTTTATTACATGACAATAATAAAATATTATCTTAAATTAGAACAGTGATATAACCACACGAAGCCAAAACCTTCCATTTAATTCTGTCGTTTACATGTACTTGAGCCAGGCAGTGGAGAGATACGGAATTACCTCTGTGACACATGAAGAGGACAAATGTTAAAAAACTAGAAAGACATTTGAGGAGACAAGGTGGAACAGAATGGAAGAGGAATGAACTTGTTCTTCATAACAAATAAGTTATGACTACTGCAATTGAAAATATGTGAGGAGTGACTGGCATTTGCCCAGAAAAATAGACTGGATTATTGTCAAATTTGCTGTTTGTTAGAAAACCCTTTATGATCTTTACTGAGGTATAGGACTTAGGGTTCTTGCATTAAATTTCTTTTTTATTCTCAAAGTATTGCTGATAGTGAATTGTTGACAATTCTATTACAGTCTATTGAACAACTTCAGTGTTGCAATATTGCATATGAGCACTGCTGCCTCGCTTCAGCACCTGTGGAAAAGGAATGATAGTGGGGCTCCTGAATGAAGGAAGAGGTTTGAAGGCCTAAACTTGTGGAGTGAGATGAGTCTAAGAACTGGAAAAGCCCAGCAGGAGCACAGTCTGCGGTTTTCTGTTTTTCTTACAGAGTGAAATAAAGAGTAGTTGGAAGATATGAAAAAGATCTCTTAGAAAAAGATGCAAGTAATCTCTGCAAGTAATGGTCTGCCTGGCTTGTTCTACATGTTATTTTTTACAGTTTCTCTGCAAAAAGTTTGTAGAAGATGCACCATGTCTGAGTGCAGGGGAGCTGGAGAACTTGCTTTGGAGAGAAAGAGAGCTGCTGTTCCTTTCTAAGTGCTATGTAAAAGCTTTGCCACCTGTGTCTTTAATTTCACAAGCCTTTCACCTTTCCTCTTAACTGCACTATAGGTGCTAGCTGTTTAGCACATCTCAGGCAACCAACAAAGCTCTGACTACCACTGATTTACATGGGCCAAGTAAGATCTTTCCTTCCCTGCTGCAATTTGGTCCTTAGAAAGCACAGCTACAGCTTTCAAAACTCAGAGGGCAGCTTCCTATGATGGGACCTACCTCCATCTGGCTGTGATGATGGGCTTGCATTGTGATGAACGTCTGTTTCCATTCCACGTTGCACCAGTTATGCATATGTTGAAATGTTAAATTGTTGGTGGTTTAGAGAAGAGGGAAGTTGCCAGCCCTATGATTTCATACAGTTAGAAAACAGATGGGGAGAAGGAGGTAGGGATATGCAAATACAGGCAGGGAGTCACTGAGACTGTAGAAGAGGTATCTGGACATCTGAGGAAAAAGTCACTGAAGGAATGGAGATTTCTAAAAAAATCAGGAAGCTGTTGTCTCCTGCAAAGGTCCCATCGAATTTTGCCCAAATACCTGCCAGCTGAATCCTAGATGTTATTGCTGATCTGTTGAAAATGCACCGTGCCTGCAAAAAAAAAATAACAGCTTGGCAACCGACTGTGTGGTTACAGAAAATTACTTGTCACAGTGACTATCTGAAGAGAGGACTGCTTGCAGTTTCTCCCTTTTCTGGTTTTGCTCACTGCTGCTGGAGTTTTGGAACAAGAAAATCCTTTGGGCTCCCATGTTCAGAACTCCACAACTAACAGGAATGTATTAACTCCTCTCCTCCATGCCTGCTTAACCAAATTAATTAATTTCTCATGAAGAAATTGCCTTACTGCAAAGGAAAAAGGTTTTATTCTTTATGAAAAAAAAAGGTTGATAAGGTCAAAAGTCAAAGAAGCAAATGATGACAATGTGAGCCTATTTCTTGGGACACTTCTAGAAATCGTTTCTGGAGTTAACTTTTGTAGTACAACATGCATATTTGCACAGCACGTTGCACACTGTGTTATTTTTTAAATAATAAGATAAATTACTACTCAGTTCAGAGATTTAAGTGTCGAGTGAACACTTAATGTGTGAACACTTAACATGTGAACACTTAATGATTGAACATGGTAACAGTACTGGAGCTACTTGCAATAGTATCAGGAGAGTCCAGACCCTGCTAACCACCATCTGCCAGCTACGCCTTGAAGTTGGTGTTTGTGGACAACAGAGGCATTTCTAACCCTGTCTGCAGAGGCAGGGTGAGACAGAGCTCCTGGGCGTTCTGTAGCTGCTTGGGCTCAGCACTGGAGTTTCACAGGCGTTTTTCCTTCCATCAGGCAGTGTCTGAGTGAAGCCTCTGGGGGTAGGAGATGTCTTGGCCACATCTAGCACTTTTAAAGCCCCGCTTTCAACTCTGCATTGTCCTGGGGGAAAAGCTTGAATTTTCTAAGAAGTCTAAAATAGAATTAGCTTATAAGAGACCAGGGACAATAAGAAAATGTAGAAGTTTCTAGTCAAATTCCGGCTTTGAACTTGTACATATGGCTTGTGTTTGTTTCTATCACTGTTCTCTCCTCCCATTTTTGTTATGCATTAGAAATCTGTCCTTGCCAGCTATCTCCTTTTCTTTCAATATTGTATATTTACATCCTTCTTTCACTTTTCATTCTCCCCTTCTACTGTCTACCTGCACTTTTGATAACAAAATACCTCCTAGGCTTTCTCTCGGATGCTGCCTCCTGTTTTGTTCAATGGTGTCCAGGTAATGGTGTTGTTTTGGGACCTGTGTATCAATCTCTATTGAAACTAGCTGGTGCTACTGCTGCTAGAGGTGAGCTGCCGGGCTGTGGCTCCTCAGAACACTGAGTGTGGATGTGACACTCAGCTGATGATTTTACCCTCAACCCTGAAGGCTGAAGCTTTGCCTGCTTTCTGTCCCATCCCATCCATGGAAGCTGTGACCTCAGCTCCATGGTATTCTGAAATGGTGACCAACTGTCCTTTTTCCCCTCAGGCATTATAGAAGTCTGTCATTTCTTTCATGGTTGGTAGTATTAAGTGTTCTACATGTCTCCTTTGATTTAACTCCTTCTCGATGACTTCTTATTTTTCAGCTTGTTAATGACACACTCTGTATATCTCTCTGTACAAGTGTTACTGTTAAGCTGTTCTGGATCTGAGGTGAGGTTTGATCTGTTGAGGACCTCTTTCTAAAAGTTGCTTACCCATTTTCTACCTTAAGACTGTAGCTGTAGCATACTAACTACTTTTTTGCATCTTCACTTTTCATAGGCCCAATTTCTTACTTGATGTTTTGATTTTTTTCTTAAAAAAAAAAACACAAACAAAACAAACAAACAAACAAACAAACAAAACAAACAACCAAGAGAGAAGTGCTTGCAATGCCAACCCAGCCACGGCACTGCTCACCAGCAGCCAGCGCAGCCCGTGTAGTGCGGGGGAGCACTCAGCAACAGCAGAGCTGCTCCTTGGAAGAGTGAGCAGAGGCTGCACGTGGGTGAGTGCAGAGCTGTGCTCATGCTGTCTGCCGTCAGAAGATGTTTGTTCTCTGGTGAATCTCTGCCTGCCTGACAGAGGTGGCAGGAGAAAGTAGGTCACAAGTAATTGCCCAAGAACGTGAGGGGCTTTGCTGTTTTTCCAAAAGTTACCAACTGCACCTTCACCATTGTGTTACTTGGTTTTCAGCATTTTCCCATCCCCACTGCCATGGGGCCTTCTCTGCACTAGGAGCTGGTGGGACCAAGGACCTGCCCTCTTCCTTCGCTCTCTCCCTGTGCTGTGTGCAGCTTGGGCCGGACAGAGCGAGTCCTGCCAAAGAACTGTGAAAGCATCTGGGCACGGAGTGCTGGGCTTGGTTTCTGCTCTGGCTTCCAGACAAAAGCATGCTGTTCTTATTGCTGCAGGAGCCAGGGTCAAGCTTTCCCTTCTTTCACCCTTGTTTTTTTTCTTTAATTTTTACTCCGTGGGTCCAAAAAAAGCCCATCTGCTAGGCCCATAGAACCATTCAGGATAAAAAATGAGGTGTCTCCCTGACTGTTACACAAGTGGGTCTTAAATACATGAATCCTGCGTTCAGCACTAATTTTTCGTTTGGATTTAGTCCTCAGCGTTTGAACATTTCCCAGGCGCCATCCACACCCGCCAGCTGCTGCTGCACTCAACGCCCCGCCTCACACGCGGGGCACCGCTGCGCGGGGACGGCTACTCCTGCCCAGGGGTCGGGGCCTCGCGACCCGGAGGCGGCGCTTAGCGCAGAGGGGAGGGCTTGTCGGTAAAGGGGCGTGACTTAGCGGCCAAACGGGCGTGGTTTATGGGACAGCTCCGCCCCCGGCGGCGGCGGTGGCGGCGGCAGCGTGCGGCCGGGCGCGGCAGCGGCTGGCGTTGCGCTCCCGGTCGCCCTATAAAGGCTGGGGCGGACGGCAGCGCCCCGCGCTCCTGCCTGCTGCGGAGGAGGAGCGGCGCTGTGGGGTTCCCAGCACCGTTTTTCCCCCCACCTTTTTAAAATATTTATTCTTACCCCGCCCCAGCTTTGGGGAGCGGCGGCAGCCCGGCGGGTGCGGAGGGGGAAGATGGCGAGGAGCGGAGCACGGCCCCCGCGCCTCCTCCTGTTGCTGCTGCTCAGCCTGGTGTTGCCAGCGGCGGCGGAGCGCAGCCCCGGGCCCGGCCCCAGCCCCGGCCCCGCAGGTGAGGCGCGGAGCGGTGCGGGAGGGAGAGCCCCGGGCTGCGCTGCGCAGGCTGGAAGCTGCCGCGGTTATGGGTTAATTGTTTAATTCGTGTCTGTGCTTTATGGGGTCGGCAGCGCCCCAGTTTGCTGTCGGAAGGAGCGCCGGAACCCGCAGAGGGATGCAGGGCTCAGCCTAGGCACGAGGGTAAAAATAGATCCCCTGCTGGGAAGCCAGAGGCTATGCCTTTCTCCCGCCCCCTCGCTTTCTTCCCTTTTAACCGACAAGGTGGTGATGGAAACGTTTTTTTTCCGCTGCTAGGGAAAGCACAGCCTGTTTGCCTCTGCCCTAAACTAGAAGCTCCCAGAGAAGTGCACTTTTTCAGGCAAAAAGTAAGCCGGCCCTCAGAGTCTTGTTCTCTCATTGCTCCTTGTGCTTTGTAGTCTCTTTGGCTTCGAGGAGCCAGAAGGTAGAAAGCAATTTTATCTTCAGCATGTAAAATAAAAGAATGTATACAGGAAATTCCCTCAAAGAGAGGTGTCCAAACACATGTGCATCAGACTATATGCCAGAACATGTGTCCTGTGCCAGTGCTGCTTTAGAGTCTGTATTTCTGTTCTAGAAATAGAAAGGTATTCCATCCTACTGAACTGTTACCACATGAAATCTGAAGTAATTTTATTTCTTGCCTTGTTTACTCAAGAGTGTAATCAAGTTATTTTTATTATCTGGCTTAATTTTCATTTTGGTGTGCTGAAAGAAGCTCTGCTTTCTATGATCTTGTTTCCAGCAAGTTCTGATTTTTGACTGGAAATCTGCTGCCTTAGCTGATAACCAGTGTAAGAAAAAACTTGGTGTGGAGGGATATCAGGCACTGCTCATGCCCAGCTTTTGTCTTTTGCTACTTTTGGTCATTCTGCGGGGTTCTCTGAAGGCTGCAGTGCGTGCTGTTGCTCATGCTCTGAGCGCCCTGCGCACTGCTGTCTGGGCCAGGGCAGGCCTGCAGAGTTGCAGCCTCCTAGGGTGTGTTTTGGGCAAAACACTGAGCTCCTGTGTCTGTGGTCAGGGAAGTCTGTGGTCAGGGCAGGCTCCCTTGGCAGTTGGTTGTAGCAATCACAGTTACATTTGTTCTCTGCAGTATCTATTCAATGTATTTTTAAGCTAGGTGTTTTAGCTGTGGGATCTCAGGCCGATGTAAGTTAACGAACGGCTGGCCTAGTAATGAGTTCTGGTTTTAAATCCTGCTGGTGTTCAAAGGTGTGAAAATCAGACTGTAGTTCAGAGTGGTGGATGTTACACTGTGATTCAGCAAACTATAAACAGATTGCTACATCTAGATAAATAATAAAAAATAACGTTACACAAAAACAGTCTGTATTCTACTGTAGCAAACTGCTGAGTAGAAGTTACTCAAGGAGTGGTTTCTTGACCCCAGCTGCTGCCTGCTGTGTTGCTCGTTTTCATTCTAGTTTTAACCATTAAATGTTATCCCCAAGTCTGTGGTGTTTGCTTGAAGAGGAACAGCCCTTAGTGTGCTTTCAGTTCTAAGAATCTGACTTTACTTTCTAGTCTAGTCTACTTCTCTTTATTCTTTGTGTGTGTACGTGGACTCTGACTCCTGGGTGGTGAAGATATAGAAGTTTTAGTGTAGAACAATGGCATCAGTGTATTCCTGTTGCTTACCATGCAGTGCTGCAGGAGATGTGGAAAGGGGGTAGTAAAGACACTTTTCATTCTCACTTCCCACTGAGAATATGGATTTCCCTGCTGTTATTGGGTCCGTTCCCCAGAGGCAGTGGGCTTGGTCACTTGGCTGCATGGTCCAGTTGCTGCTAAAGGTTGTAAAAGCAGTGAACTGGCAGGTGTTGAGCTGACTGGGTGTCACTGCTATCTGTGTGTGCTTCCCCAAATGCAGGGGTGAGGATTTGGGGTTTGTTGTGGAGAGCAGAGGTGGTTTCCAGTGCTGACGTGGCTAGGCCGTGTGGCTTCTTGTGCTGGCTGCAAGCACTTTGGGCAATAGCAGGTAATGGGTATAGCTACAGGGGGTTTGCCTGGAGATGCAGCATGTACTATTGCCATTACTCTTGTCATATTTTGAGGTCGGCCAAACTGAGCATTGTGATTTACAGCGATTGTAGCCCTTTCACTGAGGCTCTCTAGTAAAGAAGCAAGGGGATTTGATCACTTCAGCATCTAAACACGTACTGAAAAAACTGAAAGACTATTTGGTGGAGGCCGTAAGTACAGCACTCCCCATCTTCCTCTTGCAAAGTTTTCTATATTGTGCTGATACTGCTTTTGTCCCAGCTTGTCACCACAGTATCTGAAACTGCTGCAAGAGCTTGTGAAGCTATGCTGGTGCTGTCCCTGAGGAGGTCTGTGCCCCTGTACAGGATGTGTCTGTGAGGACAGGAGGAGAGTGCTGTCACCTGCTTCCAACAGGTGAGGGGTAAAGGCATGGCTGTGCCCAGGGCCCTGGCTGTGCTGGTTTACCTGTGTGCCAGACACCTTCATCACAGTTTTCCGGGGAGTATTTGGGATCAGGGTACAAAGTCATCTTTCCATCACATGTTTTTCCCCTTGAATATATTGCTGTGTGTGAAGGCAGACTGTGTAGGCAATCTGAGGTCCTTGTAGTACCTGTTTGAGAGGCTGCATAATGGAAGCCTCTGATGAAGAAGAAATAATAGTAATGAACTTGAGCTTTTTGGTCAGGTTTTTACTTACCTGTGGTGGATATGATATTGCTCTTGCTGAGATATGCAGTGCAATCAAGTAAGATCACTAGATCTTTAACCAGAAAATGCATTTCTAATTAAAACAGGAGAAAGTAACATAGCTGTAAGTTACTGTGTAAAAGTGCAGTGGAATGACCACCATGTTATGCTAGCCAGGAAGGCTTTGCCTGAAATGTTCCTGTCAAGGATCTAAACTAAGATTATTTCTCAAACATTTTTGCACTGGCTGAATATTCTGGAGAGTCATAATTTGTCTGAGTCCTTGTCTTTTTTCACCATCACTCCTACTTATTTAAGTGACTCAGCCTTTTCAAAGGGAGCTGTTTAGTTTGTTGAGCTACCACTATTACACTGCATGATCAGAAGGAACACCTTTGCATTTCTGTTGAGCTGCTAATCTGTTTAAAACTTAATTCACTGGAGCAGTGTGTCAAGTAATTTCTCTTGGCATGAAGAGCAGGTATGGTCACAATAAGGGCATTTTATTTTAATTTATAATGTTTGTTTTTATAGTTCTTGAGGGACCAGCAAGGAGAGAGATTTTGAAAGTGAAGAATATTTTTATTCTCTCTTAATTTAAACACAGAGCTTAGTTCCCTTCAGCACGGAGCACAACTTGACCAAACAGATCCGTAACAAGAATGTGTCTGTGTGTGTAGGAGTGTCGTGAATGTCGTAGAATAAGTGACACTTAATCATCGAGGAATACGTGCTTGCAAGCACAGTCTGACACCACTGGTGTATATGCTGTAAGTTCTGTGGTAGAACTGCTTTTTGGTATTTCTTTATGATGAATTCAGTTTTAAAAGTAGAGACTATACTGGCCATAAGGAGACTATGTAAATAAAATCAACAGATTATAACATGAACTCTAGCTTCTCAAAAGAAATAATTTGTGTGGGGGGGGGGAGGGGTGCAAACACAAAGAAATAGAATAAGTCTTTAATTTGATATCTTGACAGTAATCTGCCTCTTCCATGTTCTCATTGTCTACTTACATGTCTTTATTTTTAATTAAGAGTTTCATATTGCTTCAAAACAAGCACTACAGAAATTCAGGTATCTACTAATTGTTGAACTATTTAGATTATTGGCAGATAAATTATGCAGTTAACATATGATCATTTCAATACATTCCTATTCAAATCAAAATCAAAAATACTGTAGATTACTGTGGATTGCTTAAATTTATTTTAAAACAATTATTTTTGTGATGTAATACAAAGTAATTACATATCAACTTCTTTAATACTTTAAGGCTAATCAATAGAACTCTGCCTTAGTTAAAACATCCTAATTTATAGGAAAACTGTAAAGAAAATCACTTTTAGTGGTTGGCCCACCAGTTCTTTCAGGCTATCCTTTGAAAGTGTTCTAACATTTTTTTTTTTCTTGTAATAAGTTGCAACTCAATTGGTCCACTGTGGATTTTCTTAGAAAACAGATGTAGGACATGGGTGTGTGTCCATTTTGATGGTAGTACTGATCCTTGAAATGTAACTGCGAATGTCTTTAAAGCTGACATATGCAGTATTTATAAGTAATGCAGACATTTGATTAGGGAAAAAATACAAACAAACTAAGAAAAAAGACAGGAAAGTGTTAAACAAAAATAGATCTGGTGTTTAAGTGCTGTTCCTATGAGAGTTATTTTTGTACCTGGGGGGGTTTAAGTGGCAGATTAAGTACATTGACCACCAGAGGGTCTCACTGAAATCAACTGTGCAAAAGATAAAATGTATCTTGTTTAGCAACTGAAGTTCTCTGCCATTTAAAAAGAAGTGAAACTGGATTGTGTAGTTTTGAATCTAGCATGAAAGTTTAATACAACAAAGTATTTCTCTAGGTTTTCATAAGCAGTTCACTAATTCTGTTTTATATCACTGTAAAACATGTGTTTGTGTAAGATCAGGACTGGGTCCATAAACCTAGTAACTGAGGTTGCTAGTCTTGGCTGTTTGTTATAAGTGCCTTGAAATACACATCATTCATACTGTCTCCTGGTGTTTGGTGTCAGAAGCAGGACAGAAGTCCTGCGTGCTGTTCTGTGGCTTCAAGGAATGGCTTGCTTGGGACAGACACAACTTTTCTGTTGCAACTGTGGAGTTGTAGTCCCTCTTTCACATAGAAAAGGCCTCTGAAAAGTGTGGTTTTCTCCTCCCAGAGCTGTGGGGCCTGCATTTCTGTTCAGTTACTGAAACAGTCCAAGCTGGGCTGTGGAGATCAGAGGTTGTCTTTTGCATGTCCAGTGTTTGGAAGCAGGCTGGACAGAGTGCAGGCATCCAGGTTGGTTATGCCTCTTCAAGACAGCTTCAGCTCCACTCTGTTAAACAAATACTAGTCAAAGGAAAAATCATTATTGCAAATCTTAATTGCAGAGTTTCACTGATGGCTTGATTAGCTGTCCACAAACAAGATTTAATGATGCCTGGTGTTGTGTGTGACCGCTTGTTTAAACAGCTGGACTTCCTGAATAACAGCTTAGCCAGCAGCATGCTCTTCTACAGACACACATTTATGAGAGACAAAGGGCAAGGCTATTAAAAGGTGGAAGCTGAGTAACCTTTCTCACTCAAGCAGCTGATGTTAGTTGTCCCCTGGCCCCAGCTGTGCAGCCTCTGTGTCTAACTGCCATCTGGGCACTCATAAACTGCTGTAACCCCATCACCCAATCTGTTTGCTGCATATCAGGAAGCTGGGCAGCTCTCCTTGGAGTTGCTTCATGCTTTGCAAAGATACCATGTGCAACCATTCATTAATAATTCTTTTTCTTGTTTGGAGACTAAGAAATAGGTCTTGTCTTTGTTCTACTACAGACTGATTCAGTAAGCAGGGTCTCACCCAAGTCTCCTGCAGCTGGTGGAAAAACCCTGTAAGTGTTGCAGCTTGTGTCTGGGTTTGTTCAGGAAGTCTCACATTAGGAGTGCGGGCCTGAGCAGTGGCCAGTACTGGGGTGATTGATGAGTGCACACACAGGTCTTAATGAGCCTGTGTTGACTGCAGTACTACTGAATTGAAAATAATTTTTTAAAAATTAATATATATGTATAATAGCTGAGGCGGAGCCAACTTGCAAATGTTTTCTAAAAATGGTTGTGTATTAATATTGGGAGTAGTTGCTGATCTTTATCTGACAGTGTGTATGTGCCTCACAGAGTTGATCACCAGGTGGTGTTTTTTATTATTATTTTTCAAACCAGCTATATTCAACAGTTGGTCACTTCCATATAAGCATTTCAGATGCTGTATTAAGGTGACACCAGAAATAATGTGGTAGAAGGCAGGCAGTAAGCGGCAGAACCACAGGCTTGCTGTGGAGCTGGGATGTATGGAGGAGGGAACTGCCTGTCTGCACCTTGTGGGCTGTGACTTAAAGGGAGAGGATTTCTTTGCATGAGGAATCTTTACTATTTTTATAGCAGACTTTAGATGCTGAAATGCACTATTTGTCTCTTTATAGATTGATTTAGATTGTGGATGTTTTTAATAATACAGGGACTCTTGAATGTTAAATCTTTTTTATTTTTTTTCCTGACTTTTCTAAGTAGAGAGCATCAATTTCACATAGCATGAAAAATAAACCTACTGCCCTGTTCAGGGACTGTGTATTAGTATGTGCCAATCTCATATAAGTTCTGTGTTATGAGAAAATTTCAGAGCAACTTTTGCTTACTGTAAGCACTAATTTCTGCTAGTGCAGCTTCCTTGTTCCTTTAAAAAAAAAAAAACACATGAGAAGCAGCAGAAGGTTGTAGCAGGCAAAGTGTATTGTTACTGAGGAAATTGCAACAGTACCAGCTGTTTGAAACTAACAAACTGGGCAATTATACATTCTATACATTTTATATTTTTTCCCTAGACTGCTTCTGAAGGCTTTCTGCCTTCACTAGTCCTGTAGCCTGGCTAGGGACAGCTTTCCTAAGAAAGACCATGCTGGCTATTCAGTACATCCAGTGCTATTCAGAAAATCTGGGGTGAAATAAACAGCTTTATGTGACTCTTTCACCTTGTTTTGCTAGCAGCTTTGACCAGAAACTCTTACCAGAATTGCTTACTACTTTCTTTGGAAGTCATGTAAAATACCACAGGATAGATGTATGTGTTAAAGTTCGTGTTTTTTCACATTGTGTACTGAAGATCTTATTTGTTTGCTGCTGGATTACATTAGCCAGGTATATATATGTAGGTATAATTTGTAATTATGGTTACATTACATGTGATGGGTTTATTCTGTTTCCAACTCATCTTTTTAGAGTATGTGGATTTTCAAAAGTTTATTTGGCTTAAGATTCAAGGTTAAGGCTATAACTTTTTTTTTTTTTTTTAGAGGAAAAGGTTTTCCTTTTGAGAAGTTTAATACTGTCTTTCTGAAAGACAAGTAAAAGCTTTTGTGCTAAAAGTCTGAGTTTTGAAAGTGGTCTTTAGCATTCTGACTTCTTAGTTGGCATAGTAGTTTTGAGTTGTTTGGATCTCTGTAAGTTTTGTCTTGTTCAGAAGATATTGGACAGGATTTTACATTTTTCTGGGATAACTTCCAGAAATATAACTCATCTGTTAGAGAAATTACAGGAGGTTAGTTGTAGTCTATTACTAAGTAGCCTTTAATTCTTCCAAAACTTACTGTTCTATCATGAAATTATAAGAATCTATAATGATGTGTGGATCATGCTTTCACAGCGTACTAGCTGACCTGCATACAGCTCAGCCTGTACTATTGTCATTCTTTAACTCCACTTGCTTTTTGGGGCAATGATGTTAAAATGGCTTACTCTACAAACCACCTGGGCTGGTGACATGCTGGGAGGTATCCCCAGGAGCTGCTGGTTTGAAAGTTTCTGTGCTGTGTCCATGGCTGCTGATGTTGATTTCTCCTCCAGACACAAATCTTCCCTTTTCAGGCAAGGAGGATGGAAAGAATGAGTAAACTGCTAATTATCTGTTCATTTGGTTTCTAATTCAGACTACTGAAAGTCTCAGAACATATTTTGTTGATCACTGTGCTTTATGTGAGGTGCATGAGGAAGGAAAATAGTGTGAGGACAAGTCCTCAGGTTCCATTTGGGCCACTGGCTGCATTCTCATTCCCTTCAATGCCATCCAACGTCTGCATTCAGCTCAGTTTCTGGTGACTGGCTGTGGGGTAGGTTGTCTGCTGTGGGAATAAGCAGGCATATTGAAAGCTGTAATCAAAAACCAAACAAACTTTTCCTTATTTTTTCTTATTAACAGTTAATCTGTGGAAATAATAAATAATAGCAGAAGTTCAATCAGAAGTCTGTGGTTAGCTGGGACTGTTTAGTGTCATTCTGACAGCTACTTCTCAGTTTACCATGCTTTTAAACATTTCTTACGACTGTGCTCTTGCTGTGTGACAGACGAGGAATCCAGACTGAAAACACTTTCAGCTGTGGTACATTTTAGTTCATCTCTCCAGTGATGAAGCATACTCCAGTGTGGTTTAAAGGCAAGCTAAATCCAGTCTCTTTTTTTTGAAAATTGTATCCTGTTTATCTCCCCCATTTCTAGAGGTCTGGGAGAAATAACAGATACAACTACATAGCTTCTTTATTGCACTTGAATGTGTCCATGTGCCTTCTCCCCTCCAGGCATCTGCCCAAGCCTATGCCTTGGATTAAAGTCACACAGACAACTGCCAAGGTTACCTGGCTTTCCCTAGAGAACTGTAATATCTGTCTTTGACAGTGTGTATATATTTGTTTTTAAAATCCATGGAGGTGTTCCTATTAGATTTCCAGTTCCCAAAGCTTTTCCATAGCCTCTAGCAATTTGTTCATTTGTTTGCTGGAAACCTTTGGTGGATTACTTTGCAATAAGACTGTTTCCTATAGACACTAGGACGTGGATCAAACCATCTTTGAAGAACCAGTCATTTATTTGCCATTATAAGCCGCTAGTTTTACAGATAGGCATAGGATTCAATGGCATAACATGATGCTGTGTGCAGATATTGTTTGACTTTCACAGCTTATGCCTACCCCAGAGAAGTCCCCGGCAGTTGAATCCGAGGGCTAAATGTCAGCTCCCATGTGGCTGTAAGCAACAGCCTCATTTTTGGCTGCTCTAAAGCTACTGTGCTGGTGCCCGTAACTCCTGGTAGGAATTACGTAGTAATCTGTCAGTGTTCACTCACAATAAATAAGAACCATGTAGGTGTGTGAGGACTGCAGCACTTGGCCTGTTCCTTTCTCAAGGTATGAGCAGAGAGGTCACCACAACTTAGTGCAGTCCTGCCATGGCAGCACAGGCTGAGACCTCGCCATGCAAATCAGCGCAAACAAAGGTTCTGCCTTATGGCTCTTATTTCTGAAAATAAATATTTGTGATACAGTCAGATCCATGATAGTAGCAGCACAAAAGGAGTGAAGTGTTTTGATAAACATTCATTGGGTTTCTTAATGTGTTGCCTGAGCTCTATATGCAATGTTGTCTTTCACAACTTGAGAACTAAAAGGTTTCCTAGTTTGCACGTAAAAATGAATTCTGCTTGTCACTGGATATACTTCTCTTGGCTGAACATGTGCTCTCAGGCTTGTTTTCAAAACAGAACAGCTGTTTTGTGAATGTAACTATCTGAAAGCTGTCTGGAATAATTGCACTGTAGTAACTTCAGCACAATCATATCTGGCATGAAGCTCTGAAGAGATTCTTTTTCTTCCCATGCCTTCCTGTTGAATCTCAGTATAGGGTTTGTGTTCCGTTTTCACACAGACTGCCTCTGCTCGCAGGAGCGGGTGCCAGGCATGGTGACCCCTGCAGTGACAGCTGTGGTGGGCTGCAGGCCCTGCTGGGCAGCCTGTGTGGGCAGGGCAGTGGCTGCCTGCTGCGTTTGTGGTTTTGCCTGTATTTTTGTATTTTGGGGGTGCTGTTATAGTTGGAGAGAACTGCCATGTGCACATCTGTCCCTCCTTATGGGGGCCAGTCAGACAGAAGCTAGATAGCTCAAGTCTTGGGTGTAAGACTGTGCAGCAGAGCTCCTGTGGGAAGGCCTCTGGGTGGAGGGCAGGGTGGGGGTTTGTGTCCAAGCTGAGTGGCAAAGCAGAGCTGTATTGCCTCAGCTGGAGGCCATCATGGTGTTTCTGTGGAGGCTGAGAATTTTGTAGCTCACCTACTGGGGAGTACCTGGCCACAGTGGTTGCTGGGGGTCTGAGAAACTGGCTAGCAGTGCACAGATATACTCTGCCATGTCTTCTCTGTGCCCACGTTTTACAGGATAAAAGCGTGTATTTTCGGCTCCTTTATTTGAAACAGGCCAGACTGTGCACAAAAGCAACCAACCAAGAACCAAAACAAACAACCACTAAGACTAATTAGTCTACTTAGAGTCTGAGATTATTTACAGACTCTAAATAAAATTTCTAAATACTCTAATGTAATTACAATTCTGCTGCACGTAAAAAATATTTAAGTACCACATGCAGGTAAAGGTCTGTGGCAGTGCAGCATAGACATTGAAATAATGCATTTTAAATCTCTTCATCTGTTTTAAAAAAAACAACAACAACACACAAACATCAACAAAAAACATTGGCAAGTATGCTGAAAAGAAAGCATTTCCAAAGTAAACAGAACCTTTATAAAAATAGCTTCCTGTTTATTTTGTGAATGTTTGTAAAACTGTCACAGGCAGTCTATTTAGATGGCTTCATTCACTATGAGCGTCATACTGATTCTTTCATTTTCATGTCAATGTAACTCAAGTAACATACCAGACTGCACAGTGAGTCTTGAAATGCATGAACAGTGTGTAGGTGGAATTATTGTGGGTCTCATTTAAAATAGAGTAACAGTATCATATATAGAATGCTAAATCATTTTGTATTTGCCAGACAGTACTTGTATATTTAATACTGTCTCTATTAGACTTAGCTACTGTGGGGGATAAAATAAGATTGATCTGATGAAGTCCAAATCTTATCACTTATATCATGTAGTCAAGTTCTGGTTTTGAGATCCATGCTCTTTGCATCACTCAGGAAGTTCCACTGAAGACTAGGACTAGACGGAAAAATGTCTACCGCTACCAAATTTTGCAGTTACAGTCAGTGCTTTTCTGTTCATCTAGGAAACTGTCAGTAATGGATTCACTCGGCTTAGTAGTGCGGTCTGGTATGATCAGATTTTCCTTTATCTGTTCCATAGTGAAAAATCCTACCTTCTGTAATCAGTTCTGTTTTAGCCATAATCTAAGATATCATGTTCTTCCACTATTCTGTGGTGATTCCTGTAGAATTACTTTAGATTGTGACCTTTAAAAGAATGTAATGAACTATTATTGCTGTGCTTATGTCTGTGAGTCAGTGTGAGTATATTGTGCTGGAATCCTCTGTGAGGGTTCTGCTGCCCTTCTGAGGCGTACTCATGGGATTTTGTTCTGATTCTTGCTTACAAAAGGCTCCTAGCTCTCATGGAAAAAAGATGGTGTAATACACCTTTTAAAACTGTCTTCTCCAAATTTTTGGGTGTCCAGGTTGAGTTGATTGAAGCATTTTAAATATTGCCAGTTTCTTTGCTGTGTACTCTGTTACAGGAGTATCAGTCTGGTTGGCAGAGCCAGCAGGTAAAATCTTCTCTAGGACCAGTCAGTGAGTGGTGTGTCCCCACAAAAGCTGGGTGGGAAGAATATGAAAGAAGTCCCCAAAATCATGAATGAGGGGAGGGCAGGTAGCACTGTCTGCAGCTGAACTTGGGCAGTGCCAGTGCAAAGCTGCAAAAGGTCTATTCGGAACAAGCAAAATTGTGGTTTTTATGGAGTAGGTACTGGGCATGTGTGGCTGTCATTGTTTAAAGATTACATCAGTTTGGTGAATGACTAGGTAAGAGCAAGGTGAAGAAATGGATCAAGTGGTTCAGGGTATAGAGAAACCACATCCAGGTCACAAAAACCTACAAACTGAGACTGGTAGAGAAAGCATCATATATACATACCATATATTTACTGAAAGGGTTGTGCAGCATTGGAATAAGTTGCCCAGGGAAGTGGTTGAGCACCATCACTGGAGGGCTTCAAGAAACATGTGCATGTAGAACTTAGTGGCATGGTTTAGTTGAGATGAGCTCTTGTGTATCTGAGGGCTGCAAAGTCTGCAAGAGTGGAAGAGACCGAAGGGCTAATACAAATGTTTTTCACAGCAGCCACCTCTAGCAAGTGTTACTGTGCTAGTGAGGATCAACCCAGAGGATGTTTTATAGGAAAGTGAGGCAACAACAGGCACTGTGTCTAGGGCAGCTGTTACTTGAACTCGGGCCAAATGGGAGAGCTGCAATGTGCTCTGGGATTCAGGCAGGTCTGATTTAAAAACTGATGTTGGATAGGGGTCCTGTATCTTTGATAGTTTCCAATTATGCAGTATATTGCATAAGGTATGGAACATTGTCCAGTCATTTAATTGGGAAAATATCAAGCTGTTCTGTGGGAATTCATGGCCTCACTTGGACTATGTCAAAAGCCCTAGGATATGCAAAAGCCCTAGGATATGAAAAGGAAGTTGATTGCATGGCCACTTGCTTGCATGCAGTTAAGAGGTCAAAATTACACCTGGTATAACCTGCAGACATCAGATTCTGAATAAAACAAATAAAAAAAACACACGTGCTCTTGTCTCTGATCAAGGACACGCAACCTGCTAGGGGATTGGTTTCCTCTGCTCACTGCTGGGTGAAGTCCTCTGGTACCATTCAGTCCTGTGACAGGATTAGCTCAGATGGAGAAGTAATAAACTACTTTTGTTTCAAAGATTCCTTCCTGTCCAGCAGTCATACTAGCTTTGTCTTTATCTCTTGAGCCAGTTGTTTACAGAGCAGATGTTACTTTGCTTCCTCTTCCTGAGGATAATTTTAAATGCAATGTTCTTGTCTGTCCTGCCTGTAATATGACAGCATGTTTGCCTCATCTCTTTGAATCAGATGCAGGTGAGTTGTAAAGCCCCTTGATCTGGTGCTGTACAGCGTGCTTTTGTTATAACTGTGGCCTGAAAGCTTATTAATGTGTTCCTTCCTTTTGTCTTACAGATAAACTTCTAGTTTTTACTGTAGCAACTAAAGAAACTGATGGCTTTCACCGCTTCATGCAAACTGCAAGGCACTTCAACTACACAGTGAAGGTACTGTATGTTCTCATGCCAGTTATTCATACTGCACAGCCTTTAAGATGGCACAGTAGTAGATGAAGGTGTATTGGCTTGGGCATGCTCTGGGATAAGGTAAGACAGTCACAGAGCCCTGCTGGTGGCCCTGCTGCCTGTGCTCTGGGGGGTGCTTCTTCTACTGCCTTAGGAACTTTTTTTGCAGGTTAGTAAATACCACGGCCAGTGTCTACAGTTGCTTGTAAGCTCTGTTGTGATTTATCATGTAGCCTTGCTTTTCAGTGCTCCTTGTTTTGTTTGAGCAGGTGCGTGACTGCTTCTGGAAGCTGCAGTGGCAGCACAAAAGGCTTTGGGTGTCCCTGTCCTCCTTAACCAAGGCTGGGGCCCTGCTGTGGGGAAGGAGGGAGGGTCACAACTGCAAGACTGCAAGTTTCCTTGTGCTTCCTGAGAACTTGTAGTTCTCAGAGAGCACAAAATGTTTGTCATTCTTCCCAGCCCTTTATGCCTTGTTCTGCATTTCCATATGTCACACATTGAGGTTGGCCTTGACGTGACCTTGGGGGCAAAAAGGAAAGCACTAACCTCCTTGTAAACTTCTATACAAATTGGTTCTGCAAGAGAAAATCCAGGAATATTCAGATCATGTTGTGATAACTTTCCACTTGCTTACCACAGTGTCTAAACTTTAAGACACGATTTGAGTCTCTGAAGTTTAATATCAGATGCTGAACTTGGAAGACTGAGAGAACCTTTCCTAATATGTTAATGCAGTGCTGAAGCACCTGGGACACCTGGGCTCTGGGTATGCTGATTAGTTTTGCAGGTTGTCTGAAACACTATGCAGTGCAGTTCTTGCATATACTAGGAGTTCAAAAAATCTTCTGTTCTTTATGCTCAAAACCCACAAAAGGTTTAAGGTGTAATAGGTTATAAGACCTGGCTAGGGAATAATTTTGTTTATCAGATTTTAGCAGCACTCTGAAAATTGAGAAATCCATCCTTTTTATAAAAGTGTTCTGGAGGGATTTTGGGAAGACTGGAGCTTGGGTTTTTATTAATAATATCCTGATCCAACCTCTTATGCTTCCTGTTTCTAAAACAATTACATTGTCTTTTAAAGGTCTCATTCAGAATGTTTTTTCTAATACAAATTTTGAAACAGTTATTCAGTTTCTTTTTCTGAAGAAGGCATGCTCATTTCTTATTTGGTTAAGAAATGTGTCTCATGTTTTTGCAGTGATGTCATTGTGCTGAATGCTGCTTCAGACATGAAAAACTTATGATGCTGGAAATGCTGGCTTGATGTGCTTTAATGTGTTGCTTCTGCTTTAACATCTGTTTTCAATAAGGATCTACTTTAAAAAGCCTCTTGTTTTTGGTACCAGCAAAAAGCACTTTTTCCTTATTCCAGGTACTTGGAAAAGGTGAAGAGTGGAGAGGTGGTGAGCTGGCTAACTCTATTGGTGGAGGGCAGAAAGTTCGACTGCTGAAAGAAGGCATAGAAAGCTATGCTGATCAAGAGGACTTGATTGTCATGTTTGTCGAATGGTGAGCAAACCTGGTGTGTTGCCTTTACATTTTAGTCTGGGTAGTCACTCAAAAGTAGCTGATGTGACATGCTGAAAGTTGCATGCTGCTTCTCCCTCTCTCTGTTTGAGTTTCCTTCTATTTTTCTCCATTCATAAAAATAGATTGTGCTTGGAGCAGTCATCTATTTTTTTGGTATTTTTAAAGGATTTACAGATGTAAGAGTTTCTCATAGTTCTGCTGCCTTGAGGCAGTGGAAAATGTTGTTGGAGCTGACAGGCTTTCAGGCAACCATGTATCCTTCCCCTGTTCCCCTGTTGTAATGCAGGATGTGGCTGTGAGCTATGAGTGAGGGGTGGCAAAAGCAGCTCCAGAAATCAAGTGCTCAGCATCAGAGCGTGATCTTGATCCGTGAAGTATCGATGATGTGGAGGAAACTGGAAAATGGGCTCTTGAGGAAAGCACTTATGGAGACATCTTCTATGCTAGAGAACTGAAACAGACTCTGTGCCAGATAGGTCCCCGGTGCCTGTGCTGCCTGTGTGGTGGAAGCATGGATGGAGAGTGCTGCAGGGCTATGCCTGAACATCCTCACTAGAGGCCTGATAGCTTTCTTTCTGCCTCAGAAAACAGGGAGCACAAATGTGTTCAAAACCAGATTTTTTTTTCCATAGCTTCTCTGCCTTTTTTTTCCCCCCATCCTGTTCTCTTGCTCCTGTGATAAGAGCATGATTTGAGGGGCTAAGAACTCAGCTCAGGCCATCACCGGGGTCTTCCATGCCAGAGTGGGCTCATAGCACTGAAGGAATACTACAGGAGGCTGCAGGGCCAGGCCCTGAATGAGAGGCATGCAACCCTGAGCACAGCCAGCCAGCTCTTTGGGGGCAGCTGAGTGCAAGCCTGGAGCTCTGTGCATGGTTGGTGCTCTGTTACTGACTTGTTTTGAGGTGTCTGCTTCTGGATTTCTCTTCAGCACTTAACTTGCCTCTCCATTTGGTAGCTCAAGAATTTGAGGGACCCTTTTGCAATTCAGAAGCTGGTCAGGATCTGTTCAGCAAACTTCATCACAAGGAAAAAGTGGTCTGACAGTAGTATTTAATGAAAAGTTCACTTGTCGCTTAGCCGAAGTTAAAGTTGGAGTAGCCTATTAAACTGGAAGCAGTTTAAAAGATGCAATTCATTTTTTCTTTTTAAACTTAGCCTCTTGTGATAAGTAGAGGTAGTTAGAAAGCCTATGTTTAAGTCATCTTAATCACTTTATGAACAAGCTTTATATGGGAAATGGTTTAAATATATTATTTTTACAAGTGACTTTAAAAACAGCATACAGTTTAGAGCTATATGTTCATTTTCTTCAATTATTTTCTTTGACTTGATTAGCAGTTTTGCATTCAATATGTGGAAATCAAGTATCTTTCATAAAGTAAATATAACATGTTTATACTGTTCTACTGATCTTCCAAAACTTGACACGCATTTAAGTGTAATCTTGGTGATTTTGTTCTTTATGAGACTCAGATGAATCAAATGTTTCCAGAATGATTGCTATGTACTCTGACTTTTGTTTTGAAACTTTTATCATGATGCCTCAATGTTTTCTCTCTATATGGCAAAAGATGCAAATTTATCAGTTTCTGTATAGCTGAAATTCTTCTCCAACATAATTTATTCTCTTTGGGGTGGGCTGTTAGATAGGGATGGATGAGAGTGTACAGAGGACTACGTGTGTTGAAGTACAGACGCCATAATCTTTCTTTCCATGAAAATTTGCAATTTCAGGCTTCCACATCCTTGAAGACAACAATCCCATGCATATATTGACTTAAAGCTAGTGGAACAGCCTCCAAATAAGGGGGAAGGAGAGTTTTTTCTTTCTGATTCTAGCCTTATGTTTTAATTGTAATGAGTGTTTTCATTTTTAGGAATCCTGGTTTTTAATTTAAATATTGGGAAACAGCACTAAATTTGGAAATGTCAAATATAATGAACTCCCTTTCTTTTTCAACTATTTTCATTATATTAATTGTCAGGCATCTGAAATATTAAACTGAGGGGTGGGAAGGAAACATCTGGTTTACTTACTGTAACTAAGCAAGTCCTTTCTAGTGAGCTGTTTATTTAAATGTAGCTTCTTGCCATTTTCTGAGCTGTGTTTTTTTTACATGGCTTGCAAATCTGAAAATAGTTTGAACTTACTCAGTTCCTTAGTGAATGGTTTATGTCTAGGTGCAGATAGCAAAACACTCTGCCTGCAGATGGAATAATATTTAAATTAAGCTTGTTTTGGCATGAGCTAACTGCTGGTTTACTTTAGAGCATTTCAGATTGAACTGGCTAAGGGCCAGTGTAGACTGGACTGAAATGGTTGGTGCTGTGGCTGCTCACCCAGAACTCCCACAGCTATTGGCTTGGGTCATGGAAGATTTCTGAAATCTCAATCACTTTTTCAAACATTCCTTAGGAAGTGAAGGGTAACCATTTGGAGATGTGCAGAAAATGCTAGTCAGGTGTGGTTCTGGTGGAGAAACAGCAAGGTGGCTGTGGGGCCTAATAGTCCATGTAAGTAATACAAAATGTGAGACAGGAATTGCCAATGCGCATGGTTACCAGCAAGCCCCCTCTTGCTTGTAGTTTGAGCTCTTAACTTGCAGCCCAAATAGTAACAAATCCTTACTGTTGTAAAAGCTGTAGGTGCAAAAGTCACATGTGCAGCTCTGGTTGTGGCTGCAAAACAGGAGGAAAGGATGAAGGATTCCAGCCCTGAACATCTGCCATCTGGGAGCTTCAGGAAATGGGGCTGGAGTTCTGGAAACTCTTTCCCCTCTGCTCTCCACCCCCCCCCCCCCCCCGCCTTCTAGTTAATCGGGATTTATGAAGAATAAATAAGAGTATGTGAGCTCTTCCAGCTTGCTAGGACAGCCTGCTTCTTGCTGGATATAACTCTCTCCTTTGGCCAGTTCTGATCTGCTCAAAATTAGACCACAAGTCATGTGCACACTCCTTCTTCCCTAGAAAGAGTGTCAGCTCTCCTGGGACCCATTTTGCAAGGATCTTAGTGGCCTAAACCTGAGGTGGGTCCTCTCTTTATGGTAGGAGTTAAGTGCTGGATACACTGAACATAATCTGATGTAGCAGATAAGACAAGTGGTTGCTATATCAGGGAGGTGGTGGTGTCACCATCCCTGGGGATGTTCAAGGAAAAGTTGGACCTGGTGCTTAGGGACACAGTTTAGTGGGTGACATTGGTAGTAGGGTGATGGTTGGACAAGATGATCTTGGAGGTCTTTTCCAGCCTTAATGATTCTTTGGTTCTTTGGTTCTTTGGATCAGTTTTAGCTTCTAGAAGTTTTCCTGTTGCCTGGAGAGAAAATGCTGTAAAGCAGCTGGTGAGGGATTGGCAGCAAGGGGCAGGAGGTGGAGGCACTGCCTGGGGAGGGAGTGTGGAATAAGCTTGCAGGTTACAGCTTTACTTGCCCTCATTGCCAAACAGAAGGCCATGATCCTTGTGGGTCCCTTCCAACTTGGGACATTCTATGATCTTAAAATCATTGGAAAACATAAGTACATGGTGGATTCATGCTCTTGCATAATATCCCTTAGTTTGTAAAGTTTACAATAATGGCTGATAGAGTTTATCTGTTCTGAGCTGAACTCTGTGCTGTGCTTTGTATTATAAACTGTGCTGCATTAAGTAGCACATCCCCTTCCCAAGCAGACACTGTGGCTAGCCCAGCGTGTTGCACAGCTTTGGCTCTTTTCCAGAATGACACATCTTGGGAAGCAATGTTCTAGGGATATTTCGTGCCTGCCTGCAGTGCCTGCCTGCAGTGCCTGCCTGCAGTGCCTCTAACCTGATCAAAGAGGAGAAGCACAGCCTGCCTGCCACAAGCTATTAAGTTAAAGCCTCAGACAAATCTGTGTTATTGTCTCCTGTTTCTTCCTTGATCTTCGTGCTCATTCTGGTTTTGATTGGGCTACACCAATTGAATGGGAAAGGGAGGGAAGTATTTTTCTGTATATTTTGGGCTGAAATAGGCATTTTTGTAAAACTGGGGAAGTTCCAAAATGTACATTATACTTTTTTCATACATTCTTCTGCCAAAGTTACAGAAAAACAAAAGTTTGCAGAAAACCACTTGCTTTATATAGACTACATAATACACTTCCTCTCCAGGGCTCATGCTTTGCTCTGTGGTGGAGATCTGTTGCATTTGTAATCCAGCTGTTCAGTTTTCTTAGTCCAATTGTATAAAATCCCCTTTGAAGAAAGGGCTTTTAAAAATTCAGAACTGTAATAAACAAGTACTAGAAGGCAGGAAGGGTTGGTCTCTTGGCACTATTGCTGAGTAATACATTGCAATGCAAAATGCAAAAAGTTTTGTTTACTGCCGGAGTGGGTACTACTGTCCTTCCTTTCAACCCAGCTCAAATACTTAGAACAAGATCTTGATCAAGGTCAGACCTGTACCTTTCTTCTACTCTATTCCAGGATTTCTGATTTTTGGTGACTAAGATTGTGGAATAAGAATGCCCACATGTTGCTGCTGAGACAGTAACATTAAATTAGTCTGCTATGTTCAGGTTCCAATATTTGTCATTGAATGCTATGTGAAACAAATCTTGAAGTGGTTTGTGCATTCATGCTTTTATATGTACTATCAAGTACAAAGGAGAGTTATACTGTAATCATTTATACTCATTTTGATTTTTTCAGTGCTGTTAATCTAGATTTGATTCAACAACATGTAAGTGCTAGGTTTGTGGTACTACATGACCTTTTGCTAAACCTGTGTGTATCTTTTATTTTGGTTTAGTGCTGATCTCTAGATATGGATAACTACTGTTTTTAGGCATGAATTCTCCACCAGTAGATCTCATTGAGAGTTAGGAGTCAAATCTGACTAATGCATAAAAGCAGGTGATGTTTTTTTATAAATAGATACTCTGAAGTTTAGAGTCTTCTGAAGTATTCAGTGCATCAAAACCATTAAAGCGGAAATCTGTATACTGTCAGGATGCAGCACAGTTAAAGTTTGTGGATAACTAGATTGTGTTGAGAAACAAGAGTACATGCTCAAAAAGACTTCCTAGAAGAGAGTCTGTGTCATTGTATTTTGGAACAAAATCATCTTGCATTTCCTGGGAAGTCACCTAAATCATTTTTCAGTCCTACTCTTTCACGTGTAAATATTTTGTTCTTTTAAACATAAGTTTTCTAAGGGGACAATATACTTAAACATTACTCAATACATGAAATCTAAAAGCCAGTTTCAGGTAGACAAACTCTGAAGGAAGAACATCCAAAATGTAGAAGGCTCAGAAAAATGAGTGTAAATAGAATAGGAAACTGTTAGATAAATAGTATTGAGGATTATTTTCTTAGAAGGGTGTAGGATTTTTACATAATACTTGCTGAGTATCATCATGTAGTTATTTCCTGAGTCACTTTTCATAATAAAATGGCTGTCTATATGATTTTAAAAAGTTAAATAATCCAATCCTTTTTATTTTAATGTTTCTGTGTTAAAAACACATGAATCTAATGGACATCTTTTCTGCATTTTCAGCTACAACGTTATCTTTGCAGGGGGGCCTGAAGAACTGCTAAGGAAATTTCAGGAGACGAATCATAAAGTGGTGTTTGCAGCAGATGGACTAATATGGCCAGATAAAAAGCTAGCTGACAAGTATCCTGTTGTCAGGAGTGGAAAACGATTCCTGAACTCAGGAGGCAAGTGTGATTTTTTTTTTTTGAACACATTGAACTCTTGAACTTGATGTTGATTCTCTTTGGCTGTCTGTTTTATGTATTTTTTGTCTAGTTGTTTCTGAACTCCCCAAGAACAAATTGGAGATTGGATTTGCTGTTTACCACTTCCTGCCCCTTGAATGTCTGCTCATCTGTGCTCAGGAAAAGATTTCCTTCAAACTTTTAGGGTGTTTTTGGCAATACTGTTGTGAAAAGCACATAAATCAATTACAGTCTGGGGTGTAACTCTGCCTTGCAGTGAAATGCTATGCAGGGGTCACCCAGTTGCAACCAACTGGATCTACTTCAGAAACAATTTAGGGGTACAAGCCAAAGTAGTACATGCTATCTGCAGGGGCACGTCATGAGCTGTATCACAGAACTCCCTGCTCTTGTTCTGAAGGATCTCCGTACCCTGGTGATGGTGCTGCCTGATGGTGCAGCACAGCTTGAGCCATTCATTCAAAGAGAAGTGTGGGTTACTCCCAGTTTATCTCAATGCAGTTTTAATTTTGCAGTCACTTTTTTTTAAATGCCAGCTTTTTAAATTTTGCAGCTGATTAACAGATGCATACATTGATGCTGACATTTACCTGCTACAGAGCATGGTAAATCACTCTGGATATGTGGTGCTGGGCACTGTGCAGATCTGGTTGTCCCCACATCTTTCTCCCTTTACCTCACCTATCATCTGTATCTTTCTGTTTTCACTTAAATGTAATGCATTTCATGTTTGAATTGTATTCCACTTGTACTTCTGTCAGGATTAGATTCAGGCTTCTCTGCCAGAAGGAAGTGATAAAAACAAAGCTTTTTTCCTACAGATGGGCTTCTTTCTTGGGAGCAGTAGTAGCCCAGTCTTATGCTGTGGAGCTCACAGGACCATCTAAGGCACATCTCTATTTCCTATTTTTCCCCTTAAAATAGTGTTAGTATAAAAATAACCCTTAATTATGAACTCTTTAAAACAAAACTAATGCATGTTGCTGAGCCAAGTTGTGTAAGCTTCTTTTCCTCTGCTGGCACCAGAAGTCTGAATGAAGTCTCTGACTGCTGGATAACATTGGCAGAGTAGTGCTTTTCATGAAAACAATTTGTGTGATATTGCAGGATTTATTGGTTATGCTCCATATATAAATCGTATTGTGCAGCAATGGAATCTGCAGGATAATGACGACGACCAGTTGTTTTACACCAAAATCTATGTTGACCCATTGACACGGGTAGGTAGTGACTGGCTTTCTCACTTTCTGCTTGAAATAGCATGCTGCTCCTTACGAAACATCAGGAGATAAAAATAAAAGGAGTGCTGTCTCCTTCTTCTCTGAATGCCATGTTGCCAGTCTTGTTTGTTCACTGGAGGCTCCTACTGTCAGAGTGACGAACAGGTTTCTGAAGGGTCATGACTTGAAATATTTCAGGCTGCCAGCAGATCCAGGCAGGCTGTACTTTGTTGTTAGAACTAATAGCTCTGAGGTATGTGATCAGGAACATTCATCTCAATGAGGGTCCCGTGTACTCTGCAGTTTGACAGTTGGAGAATGTGGCATTTTTCCAGAGTGTTACTAAACTACTTGCTGATTTAGTGTTGTTTGAATTTTGGCTTGCTGCCATTTCAGTTTCTGCCTGCAACTGCCTCTGGCTCCTCAGCTTTTTATGCAGATACTTTCTATAAGACTGCATCATAAATTGTGGGGTGATACCCCTTTGAGCCATAGCTTAACAAAGGTCTTTGCCAAGTGGCATAGCATTACAGTATGGCAGGTTAGAAACATGGCCCTGATACTGGAAAAAGAGTTAAATCTCTTTAATGATTTGATGCAAAAGGACTTTTTACAAGCTGATATTGCAGTATTTTGAGAATGTCTTAAGCACACAATTGAGCAAAATCAGATGCCAAGTCTTTGAAATACATGTGTTTTTCTGTTAAGTTCTATAAAGTTGTTCCTGCAGTGTAGAGCACGTGTACGTGCAGGTACAAAAGTGTTTGAACTGTCTTTATGCAAGCTAAGTCAGATGCTAGATGTACAATTGAAAAGACAGGGAGTAGATACACTAGAGCTGACTCTGCATTGAAGTCAGAAGTAATAACAATTGTCTGAACAGAGTATTGTAGACAAAGTGTGTTCCTCTGCACAGAGCACCACTGCACTGTGCTTCAAAACACCTCTGTAGTTCTGGCTTGGGATGCGATGCCCTGTATTAGCACTGATTCTCTGTATGATTATGTCCAGAGCAGTAGAATACATAAGGAAATCTTGGATGATTCAAAGCAGTCATATCTAAATAAGTGCCTTAAAATCTCTTTTAAAGGCTATGTATTTTTATTAACATCTTGAAACTTTAGAACAAGGTACACTAAATAGGAATGCAGGTAGATATAATAACTTGTTACTAGGAGCATGTTTTAAAGTCAATGGTATTTTCTGTTCTGATATGATACTTATGTTTGATTCTTCTATTTTTTAAAAACTGAAATGCAATGATTTTGTTAAGAAGTGCCAGTAAGTTTTGTTGCTTGTCCAAGAATTGTAAATATCCTTTAAGATGCAGATTTTCTTTGGCTTATATTGCCGAATTGTAGGCTCTTTGGAGAGTTATCTTTATTGTTCAAGTCTAGATAAGTTTTATATACACAAAAGCTTTATTGCTATAGAACTGCAAAACTTAACAGTAGAAAATCAAGAATTAAATCTGAGAGCTAAGTATGCAAAGTAGTTTAACACAATTACTTGCTGTCACTGTAATGTGCCTGTAGTGTGACAGTAAAAGTGTTGACTTTTAGAATACCTCAGCATCTTTGCTACTTTTATTTCAGGAACAAATAAACATTACTTTGGACCACAAATGTACCATTTTCCAGACTCTAAATGGGGCTATTGGTAAGCGTATGATATGCATATTGTATTTCATTAAATGTGTTATTAACACTTTCTTTGCTTTACCATGAACATAGTTCCTTTGCTTCTTTGTTTCAAAGAAATATTTGTATGGGTAAACCAGATGACCATATTAATCACAGGTCTTCAGGTCTTCTATTAGTTGATTGTTTCAACTGACAAAATAATGACTTAAAATAGGAAAATTTTAAATAAATGAAATTAACAATCAATATAAAGTTAGGGAAACTTTTTCCATCAGCCTTTCACACACTTAATTATAACAGTAAGGATGGTAATTAAAATTGCATTCTCGATGTTATATCATTCCACATTCATTTCAATATATGCAATTTCCTTTCTTTAATTGTCTTGAATTAAAATTGAAAACTACATTTGTACAAACTTCCTTCCTTATGTTTATCCTCCAATTATAGAACAGCTTTATATTCAGTTCATATCTAAAATAACCATGAAGTTTCTTTATAAATAGCTCTTGGACAAAATTAGTTTTTTAATCAGGCTTTATTCAAATTTTGAAAGCTGCTGATGGCAAACTCTGAAGCTTAATGTAGCCTTATTTGGTGTAAAGAACTTAGAGTTGAAGATCTGGTTAAAAACTGAAAAACTTTCAGATTAACTTCCAGATAAGTAACATTAAAAATGATAGCTACAGTAGGACATACTGTATTGGCAAGAACTTAAAGAAATCTGATTTTTTAGCTTTTTATAAACTTTTTACAGTATGTTCCTTATTAATTTGCAGATGAAGTTCTTCTGAAATTTGAAGAAGGAAAAGTAAGAGCAAGGAATTCTGCATATGAGACATTACCGGTCACTGTTCTTGGAAATGGTCCAACTAAAGTGAGTGACAGTTGGGTTTTGGTTTTGTGCAAAGACAGCAATTTTGTTTCAGGCAAAATCAATGGAAGAATCTGAAGCAGTTGTAGCACACCACTACTGCTCACTTCCAATTAATGTTAATAAAATTTGCAGGGATAAACCATTCTACCAGCAGTCTCTGTCATGTCATTCTGTTGTCACTAACTTGACATCACTGCTGGAACAGCTCACTTTGCGTCCAAATTCATTGAGCATGAGATATTAGAAGCAGATAAGCTGATGCTAGTTTTCTCGCTATCACAAAATAATTCTTGAAGATAGTGAGGAATTTTTATCTGTTTATTAAATGGTAATCAGAGTAAGTTTTGAAGGGAAGAAAAGTCTAAGCAAGAGCTGCAGACTGGGGTACAAAACAGCAATTGTCTGATCCTACCACAGACCTGCTTATGTGAGTGTGTGTGTATACACACACTAAAAATATACTGCATATAGGTGCGTACATACAGCTCACATTTGTTGCATCTTCAGTGACACTGATTACTATCTTCAATGTAACCATGACTCACTAGTTCTCGGACCATGTTTCTGCCATATGAAATATCTGATTTGACATTCTCCCCACTTACAGGGATTTGGTGGTCCAAAGGACCAGGCGTAGTTCTTTTGGGAGAAATGGCCACATCTTGGTTGTATAGCAGCTGCATTTTTTGAAGCATGTGGCTATTATCTCTAATAGCCTAAAGAGCCTATTAGAAGGGTTGGGCACCACAACTTTCTAAGTTCTTCTGAATGCACATTCCTTAATGTAGCTCATTATTTTCAGAAAAATACTTCTAAAGAGAATGAAAGGTTCTTGAAACTCATATTCGTATCCCAACAAATGTTTTTTGTGTCCATCGTATTTCATGTAATGAACTAGTGAATTTACTAATGTCATTATCTGTTTGGCTTATAATTTATTACTCAGTAGTGATGAAATGTATTACCCGATATGGCTTCATATGTAGCTATATGCTTATAGCTATATTGCTTCAGCTATTTTGCCTCAATTAGAGGCAGTTTGGTTCATCATTGGCTTTGTGGGGGTTTTCATGTTACCAGTGAAAGGAAAGATGTTGTGTTTTTCAGTGGGGCAAACAGCTTAGGCCAACTCCTTACACTAATCCACAAACTATGCTACATTAAACAAAACTTAATCTCTGCATGTAACTGTCATTTTAAAAACAAAATAAAATCTTACTAAATACCACTTTATCAGTCTGTGATTAGGTTCTTCTGTTTTAAGCACAGAATAGTATTAGAAAGACTAATAAAATGGTATTGGAAAAAGTTTTCACTAGTTAGTAAATAAACTAGCACTAAACTTATTCCCAGAATCAACTCCAAAAAGTTTTGTATTTATAAGAACTTTCTTGTAAGTAATCTGATTTGCAGATTAACAAATTGTGCTGGTCAGAGATGCTTCTTTATTAAATAGAGACCAAATTATGTGACATCTAGTATTTTTTTGCCAAAATTTTTTAGACCTTGTTGTATATCTCTGAAACAATTCTATTTATAATCTGTCAATGGCTTTCAATGTACACAAACCTTCTGAAGTGTGATAAAATGCAGGCTGAATATTTGTCTGGACTGTGTCTGTGCAAAATGATAATCTATCCTTCCAGTTTTGATAAAAGCAGTAGACAAGCAGCCTTTCCTCAGGCATACTGGCTGTAGTATGAGATCCATTGCAAATAGTAGTAGAGAAGTGTGAAGCTCTGCACAAGTTTGTTGAATCCAGGAGGACAGGGCAGCCCAGGTAGTCCATGAACAGAAAAAGTACAGTTTGTTCTATGCCAATTCAAAATGTGTTAAGAAGGTAGATGCTGCTTTAAAACATTCCATTGGCTGACTTCTGAATCTTGGTATAGTCTGCCAAAATATATCAGGAAATACACCTACATTTTCATGTGCTTTTCATATAGCCAGTCTGTGTGTTTTGTATTAAGGGTTGATTATGATATTTGGGAAAAGAATTAGCTATAATAATCTTCTTCGTTTGAAATCATGCAGAGCAGCTTTTGAGAGCTAGATCTATAGCATGTTTCTTGTACATCATACAAGCACTCTTGAAACAATTTGTTTAATTGAAACCATAAATTTAGGTATTATAGGAGAATATCATTTCTGGTTTATAAATAAAAAAGAAAACTCTCTTACCAGGTATTTTTCGATGTTAGTTTGATTTTTAGATTAAAAAAACAGCCTATTGCCATTAGGTATGTGGGATTAAATGATTAAGCCTGAATTCTGTAAAAGGTACAGAATTAATGCATGTAACACTGATTACATGCACATCTCAGTAACCTGAATTGGTCATTTGTTTACCAGATTCACTTGAATTACTTGGGAAACTATATCCCCAATGCTTGGACACGGGAAACTGGATGCAGTATTTGTGACTTAGATTTACTAGATCTGTCAACAGTAAAGGTAAGAATACTTTCACTGTGGCAACACTATTTTGAAAGTTATATAGTCATTTCTAAAGCAAAATGTCTTCAGCATGCAGTATTACATTTTGTAGATACCTGGGGATATTTTGTCTGATATATGAAACTAGAAGGAAGGAATTTTAGTTTACTGGAAATATCAATACTTCTAGAAATATTTTCAGTCATGCATTTTAATATAGATTTCCCAGATATTACTGAATCTAGTCCCTTCCCCCAAAAGCTTTCCAGATCCTTACTTCTGTTCATTGAGGATGAATGAATCACTTCTGAATCGTGCAAGATGCAAGTGAATAACTTGAATTTTTGGGAGGTATGGAAACTCCTTAGATCTTTCAGACTTTTAAATACCTTCACAAAAACAACAGCAAAACACTAGAATATGTGTCAGTTTAGTAATTTGTTACAGATGGTAATTAACAGCTGCTATGTGCTTGCAGTTGCTGTTTTCTGAGAGAGAGAAATAATCAGTTTCTTTGCCTTATGAAGGATGATACAGATATCTGTTTTCATTTTCATCAGATTTATTCCACATATATTGATATACAGATATTAGTGAAGTCTCAAATTCTCATGGGACAAACCTACCTAAATACATATGTGCATGTATCTGGTATTTGGGGACTTGTTTTAACTCTTTGGCTCCACGTATGACACCTCTAATGTCTTTGCACAGATTTCAGTTTGTATTAAGTAAACTTTAGGTAAACATTAGGATCTACAGTGTGGAAATATAAGGCTTGTACTTGAAAGAAAGTTCAGATTATTCTTAAAGCAGTTTCATTTTTTTGTCTGCAGTGAAGATGAGAATGAGAACAGTGTTTAGAGTTTTGTGAAGATTGAGGATAGCATGAAAGAAGTGGTGGCTGGTTTGGCCCTGAAAGTACAAAGTGAAAATTTCTGGGCAATAAGAAGCTTATGAAATAGAATATGAATTCAAAAATTACTGCTGAAATTGCAATCACTTTCAGATTCTTTTCACATATATATAATTTTGATTTGAAAATACAGTATTCTACTGATGTTCTGTTCAAATTGTTTGCACTTTCAGCTCTAACTTAAAGTTTTCCTCAGGAAGAGAGATTATCTCAGTTTTATCTGACAGTGCTGGCGGTTCAAACATGGCTGGGAAGTTTACCTTAAAGCCAGTAATGGGGAGTAACTTGCAATGATTTACTGGATAGCTTTGTATAGTTCAAGTACATCTACTTGGAATGTGTCTTCCTTACTGTAACTCATTCTTTGGATACTATACCTCACTTGCTCTGCCAGCAGAAATAGCAAGACTTTTCCCTGGTTTTTGTGGAAGTGTTTACTTCTGGCTTTTCTGACTACAAGCAATATTTCATTTTCAGAACTCCCTTTCTGTTCTGGCCTGGCTGGTTGCTACTTAACAAGAAATCTCTCAGAAAAGAGCAATAGCAGCTCTGGTGTTGTTTGACTTTCTGCATTGATGCACTCATCTCCTGAGAACTTTTTTGGTTCTCTTCATAAGGAAGTACAGGATCAGATTTGTTGATATGTGATGGGCTTTGAGTTTCTTCAGATGAATTCTGGCATGGGTTCTTGACTTGATGAGCTTAGCTGTTGTTCCATTTTGGGTTGGGCCTTACTGACAGACCTTGACTGAAGTAGTACAAAACAGATGCACTCTGGTATAAAACAAGTAGCTGAAACAATACTGGTTTCCATTATGGCCACAAGGATATTCTTCCCTCTGTGAAGGTTGGGGTAATGTATGCAAGGCAGAGGTGGGTGAAAGCATCATGGTGGGCTCTGCAGGTCAGTCTGCACTAGATGAGCAGAAGAGCCTAAGATGTACCTGGAGGCAGTTGGAGTAGGTGCCTTACTTAGTGGGATATAATTTTAGTAACCTAAATTAAATTGAGTAACAAACTTAAGGGCCCTAGAGCTACTTCTTAAATGCTGACACTTGTTATTGATGTGGAGGCTTCCTGGTGTGAGCAGCAAGGATAACGTTGTTGTCACCTCTTGCTTCATTGGCACCTCCTGTCAAAAGGGCTCCTGGACTCTGTCTTCTGACTGCACAGAACACTGTCCTGCATTTCTTCCAAAAATCATCACAAGCTCACCTACTGCTAGTGGAAGAAGTGTACTTTAAAAGGTGAACATATGACCTTTATGAAAATGAGAAAATCTGTCAGAAAATATAGCATCCACCAGTATAGACTAGGTGCTTGCTGAGGCTTGTGTGTTTTGCTGGAGCATAACTGGGAAGAACCAAAACTTCAGACTTGATTTGCTGAAAGCTCTGGGTATTAAAATTGTTCATTCTGACCTCAATGTGTAATCTGAATCTTATAAGCATGGTGACCCAGGGTCTAGATCAATGAACTCTGCTTTGAAGAGATAAAATGGGAAAACAGTTTGCAGGGATCTATGGTCTTTTATACATTAGATATATATGTGTAGACATTGGAGCCAAGTAGTTCATGCTTCAGTGTGTTGCAGGAGTATTAGTGACTCCTGCTTATCCCTATAACCTCTGCAGATCCAGCCTGAACCTGCTTCCTTCTCTAAAAAAAAAAAAAAGAGGGCAATGGTTTAGAATTAGAAAAATACAGAAGAAATTGTTGTAGCAGTTCTATTATTGGTAACACATGTTTGTTCAGCTCAGTAAGTCTTATGGCAAGGCTTCATTGCTTGTGATCACCGGTGTTGGTTACTCTGACCCAGGTTACAGTGGGGTGGTTTCCAGCAAATATTCCAGTCGCTTCCTTTGGGCCATGTCAGAGTCCATGTCTTCATCAGCTGTTCAAATGTTATTAGGTTGCCTGCATGAGTGCATATTGGATGAGTGTGTGTTGGGTTTGCAAATGAAGTCGTAAATAGGAAGCAGTCAGGATAAGAGCTGGTGCTTTAATGTTTCCTAGCTGGTGCACTTGCTAGTGTGTTCTGGATTTCCGATGTAGACAGTGACACTGAAACCTTAACATGTGCTGATTGTTTACCCAGACACTTCTAAAGTGGGTGTAGACTTGCTCAAGGAAAACTAACTGGCAGTCTTTTATATGCATATAAGCTTTCTCTCTGAGCCTCTGGTAGTTGTTTAGGTGTTAATATTGACTGTCTACTTTAGAGGTGCAAAAAAGCTTTAAATCAGTGCCTTTCTGCATGATTAAAGACTTTTCAAGGTTAAATTTCTGTTTCAAATAATGTAATAGATTTTTAAAACTGTAGTTTTGTTTTAGTGGTCATGATCTCTGTACTGAACACATACAAACTAGGAGTTTAAAAGATATGAATACATATGAGATGGTGGAGAAAACTTCAGTATCCTTTGTAAGGGGAGTTGCTCTGGTTAGTTTATCACAGGTCTTGACAAAATCATCAGGGAAGTAACACAGAACTCATTTATGATGGCAGGGGGATGGTGGGTATAGTGCATGAAAAAAGTGTGTGCAAATGTTTTGCAGTCTTCGGATGAAGATACAGATAACTAAAATATTGTTGTGGCATTTACTCTTCAACTAGTACTTTAAAAAATAGTTCCATGTTTTCTTGTAAGTTTAATATATATGTTAGCTCTTAAACATGCTTTAAAGTTCTAGGTGTATTTCATTACATACTTATTGCTGTTTTAATATTTTTATAAGTAAATATTTTACAAGTCTTTCTACACTTACTACTTCCATTTTCTGTTGTTGGAATTCAAAGTTTTGAAGCAATTTTAAATTCATCATCTTTGTTTTGTCAAATAATGAACATAAACATGGGCAATAGCACCTAGAGTTGGTTTGTTTTATTGTTGGGAAGATGTGTGGTCTAACTTACTCCAGCATGATGTTAGTTGCTTTTTAATAAAAATAACCTTAGAAGGCAAGTCTTATTGGTTGTGTCAAAATATAATTTTTTTTAGGAGCATCCAAGAGTAAAAATTGGTGTTTTCATTGAACAACCCACTCCTTTCCTACCTAAATTTTTAGACAGACTGTTGACACTGGACTACCCAAAGGAGGCCCTCAGTATCTTCATTCATAATAATGTAAGTATGTTACTATTCTGCAAAATGCCATTTTTAGATGTTGTGGTATGAATGAAAAGCTTGTGCTCACAATAAGGAAGTTTGGAATATCACTGAGTGTGGCTTCATCCCCAGCCACCTTGGTAACACTGAATGCTTCCTTCCTGCTGGGTGATCTCTCCCTGGGGATGGCAGAGTAGGGATGGTCATGGGCAGGAGCTGGGGCACCAAAGAGCCATCCTCTGCTGGCTGGGCACAGGCTCCTTCTCTCTGAAGCCCTTCTGGAGTGCTTTAAAAACTCCTCTGTGCTTATGAGATTGTAGGATGGGGGTTAAAGTACTATGATAAAATACTGCATAAACAGTTTGAGTTGTGTTGTTGGTCTAGATGTACAGCTTTGATTTATATAGCTGATGTGTTGGGTTCTCTTGCTAAAACTTTGGACAAAAGAGCTTGATTTTTAATGATAGCTATATTGGAATATCTTCAAATACTGTTTTCCATCTGTTTGTTTAGGATAGAATACAATTTGTTCTTGGAAACTGTGTTTATGATTCCACAGCAATTTGTACTTTTCATTACAAAAATGTTAACATGATTACAGGAGGTTTACCATGAAAAGCACATCAAGAAATTCTGGGAAAAAGCCAAGAACATTATCAGAAATATAAAAATTGTTGGACCTGAAGAAAATCTGAGTCAAGCAGAAGCCCGGAACATGGGAATGTAACTTCTAATTTATAAATTCTTTATAGTTATGTGCACACTAATATTTTTCATCTTTCATGTTACTTTGTATCTTAAATACTAACAATTTTACATCTTAAAGTGTAGAAATGAGCTTTTGTGGTAGAACAAACCCTAGATATCAAATATGAACTGTTGAGTATTTTATGGTGTCTGCTTAATATAAAAGCTGTTGGTCACTTGTGGAAAACATCTTTCTGGTTTGGACTGTTCTACCTCAATAGTCCTTCATCTTTTGATGAAGGCACAGGCAATAGTAGACTGAAGAAATAACAGATATCAGTTTATTTTTACATTATACTCAGCACAAACTATATATTTAAATATCTGTCACCAGCTTGAACTCTTAAGGCTTAAATACTTAAAGCTTTCAATTTTTCATCCTCAAATGAAAGAAGTGATGCAATACAATGAACTTTAATATTTTTTTTGTGCAGAAAAGTACATGTAGCAGTAACTATGTAGTAGTTGCAAATGAAGTAGAAATTCTAAGTACCACATTTTCAAAAAATGTATGTTTTTATCCAAAACACTTTCAAGCTGAGCTGTCAGTGATTCTACAGAACAGAGTTACACCTTGCACTTGATATGCATTTAATTTCAGATTTGGACTAAGCCAACAAAACAAACAAAACACAACAAAAAGTAAAAATATGGTTAGAGCTGGACCTGGGTATACAGGTGACAATTATATTTCTTCCTATGGATCAAAAAGATGGAGATCTTCTAGAAGTGCTCTAGTACAAGTTTCTGCTTTCAGAAAAAGATAACTTCCAACTGACTTTGTCTTATGTCCTCCCACCTCCTGCTAGGGAGTCTGACCCTAGGCTTACACCTGGCACTTGCAAGACCTGAATCTGACCCTGGGACATGTCCTGTATCAGACCTGTGGGCCACTGGGTTATAGTGGTTGCAGCACTGGCTGGAGTTGCTCGTGATTCTCCCTGCAGGTCCATTCATCAGGTTATAGTGTCTTACAGACCAGGATCCCACTGAGACCTTGCTGTGGTACTTGGGCAGGCTTTATTTCTTGCATTCTATAATTCTTGCATTCATCTCTCCTTCCAGTCTTCAGTGAATGAAAAGTGCAGAGATAAATTTGAGGCCTCTTTCTGTTATATTCAGATGTGAAGAGCACTGCATAGGCTGTTCACAGTATTGGCTGAAACAATGAAAGGAGTAGTCTTAGATCATAGAATCATAGAATATCCTGAGTTGGAAGGGACCCTTAAGGATCATCAAGTCCAACTCTTGACACCGCACAGGTCTACCCAAAAGTTCAGACCATGTGACTAAGTGCACAGTCCAATCTCTTCTTAAATTCAATCAATTCAATCAATCAAATTGAATTTGATTGAATCAAATTCGATCAATCAAAAAATCAATTTATTTGCTTTCAACTCTCCAGCTAGCTTCCAATATAACCTCATTTGTATCTCAATAGTATTGTGGTGGGAATAATTTGATAGAGATTCTTCAAATTTTAAGGGTTTGATTTACAGACACTAATGTATTTCTCTCCTGTATCTATCCACAATTGATATTTTTGTTCCATCTCTTTTTTTCCCAATTTAGCAGTTTTAACTTTTCTCTATTAATATATAGTAGATTTAGAATGAATTTGGCCTCCTTATTTGCATGTTTCCCACAAAAACTATTTATCTGAAGGAATAAAACAGTCTTCAGTTCATATTTGGTGCCTAGAGTTAAAATAAAACTTCAATTGAACACACAGGAGAATACTTTTGAGTATATATTTCACTTGGTCAACCTTCTTACTTTATTTTTCCACTGTTTGGCTCAGTAAAAACTGGTGATAAATCATGAGATTCTCAGTGAATGAGACTTATGTCAATATAAATGTGAGAAAATAACTTTTTAATTTCATCCATAACAATGTAGCAAACTTCTGCCTACTTTTCTCATTCACATAATAAACTATAAAAAGGCTTTTATTTTCTTGCTGCCTACTGATATGGAAAAGCCCTCAGCCCTCTCCTGAGCTTGGGGCAGTTGGATAGGTGTTGGAAAAGACTCAAAGTTGTGTAGTCAGCAAGGACTTGTTTGGACAATTCAGCAATATTGGCAGCAACATGAGTGTACAGCTTTCCTTATGCTACAACAGGCAGAAATGGGGAGATAAGGTAAAGTAGAATAAAAAGAAAAAAATCTCATGGGCCATGGTTTGTCAGTAAAGTCGTAGTTCTGAGTGCAAAATGCTGTAAACGAATCTGCTGAGCTTTAGTTTGTACTTCCAATAAAGTATCTTGGTGTTCTACTAAAAGTGCTACATGTACTAAATAGCTACACTGAAATAACTAAGTTTTGTACAAAAAACAAGCATTCTTTTCAACATTTGGTCTTTGTTTATAAGCAAAGTGTAAAGAAAGTATGTTAAAGGTTTTAGCCATTTAAGTACACCAAAGTTTAGGCCAATTAAGAAGTATATTACTATACATAAGAGTATTGCTAGAAAGCACTTTCCACTTGTTCCTTGCTGTGGCCTGAATGCACATACTAAATAGTTCCAAATGTAATCTGGCATTTCTGTATCTGTGAAGGTTAGCATACATCGTAAGAATGTAATACTTTAAAGCAACACAATATCCAAGATTATTTAAATCCCTTCAGGGAAGCTCCTTGCCAACATTGAAATCCTAAAGAAAAGATGCATGAGTTTGCTATGAATAAGCTTGTTGTATTCATTTTGACAAATCTTTACAGTTTTCTGTATACCTGAAATTGGAAGTGTTTTAATGGAGGCTTTTGTTAGTGACCATAAAATGCGAAGGCAAAAGTTTTATTTTACATTTGAATAGTACCTAGAAATGCCAGGATAATCATCACTTAATACATTTGCCATTTGGTGATCCAGTCTTCAGTGTTGTATAGAAGGAAATAAGAGGAAAAAAGTCACAGTAGCAGCATTCATTTTTGGCCTCTTAGTCTGTGTATATGTATGTATAAATATATATCATAGGTATAAAGATAAAATGTACTTAATATTCTTGTTCATAAAGGTTGAAGTTAGAGCTTTCTTAATATTAGTGACAAACTTTTAATTTAGTATTTTGTTTTGGATTAATGTGAATGATGAACAGAAAGATTTGTCAACATAACACATTGAACCAGATTTAATGGAATTCTGGCTAATTAAGAAAGGGTAAAAGGTAAGGGACCGTAAATTCTGAAATAATATGAAGTTTTCCAGCTGTGTTTGCCTATGACTATGTACAAATCTCTTCTGTTTTTCTTCACATTGTTCATAATTAAAAAAACATGAATTCCATTCATATCTTTGTTAGTGGCAGCAGATTTTTTTTCCTTCTGGGGAGGTATTGGGCAGTGCTGTGGCTGAAAGCCTGGACTGACAGGGTCTGTCACTGTCAGGTTTAGCTTCCTCAGTAGAGTGGGGATAAAGATACTTGAATATTTTTGGAATGAGTTTAATGTCAAGTGCAATATAAAAAGTTACTACTAACTATTGTAGTTATAGTAATGATAAAGCTACAAGTGAATTGCATTCAGTAGTTGTAAAGCTTTAGCTTTCAATGGAGTAGGCTAGTAATGGGCAATGTAAAGAATTGCTGGGCTGTGTTATGGCAGAAATAAAACCTGCCACTTTAAGTTGGAGCAATTATGTGGGAAAGTGCTGATTAAGGAATTACAGTCATATAAGAGTGTATTAATAAGACAAAACTGTTAGTGAAGGAGAAGTTAAGACAAATGGAGACTGACCAAAGATTTAAACAGTGGGTTTGCATCCAAACACTGACTTCTGCAGTAGTGGGAATGCTATTTCTATCACTTTGGTACTTTAAAAATTTGGTTTGAGTCATTATCACATCTTTAGTGGTTGAAGAGGGAAGATTGCTTAAATTTATGGATGGAAAACACCTTACCTTCTGTGATTTCAGTGAAGTCACACATCTGAAATCCTTTGTGTATAGGAAAGTTTGGTAAAAGATCCCAATTGTGTTGACAAATAAGCCTTACAAGAGATGTCCTAAATGCTGATCCAAGTGTTATGTTATGTAGTGGAAGGGAATGGAGGAGATATAAGTAGGGAGCTGTTCCAGTGATCACTGTGACTTGTACATAACCTGTCATGTCTGCTGTTTGTCTTCTCCTGAAGTGACAGATCTCTTCCTTTGCAGAAAACCAGGCAGAAACAATCAAGCCAAATTGAACTTGAGCCAAAACCTTGTTTGTAGACAATTCAAAGCATGAAAGTAAAATTATTTTAACACTTCAAACTGTTCGATGAAATTGATGTAAGTCTGTAAATAATAGTGGGGAGAATAGACAAAATCAATAATACCACTTGCATGATGGAAAGCTGCTGCTCTTGTATGACTTGAGGAATTGTTTCAATTTCTTGGAAACTACCTTTGATTTGCTATAATCTCCTACTACTCTGTTGGTGGAGGGAGGCTTGATTCACTTTAACAAATCTTTGCCTAGCAATTGTATTTCTGCTAAAAACATATGTAGTCTGTGTCTTAAACATTCTACCATAAATATAAGTCTGATTTTTGTTTGATGGAAGCTTTCTGTTGAATATGTGGAAATCTGTGCAAATAAGTTATTCTTATAAAATCAATCATAACTGATGGGAATAGTGTATGGGACAAAAAACTACACCTCTGTCCAAATTCTGTTCAGCAGCCATGCATTTGTCTTATGCTTCACTGTAACAACTGTGGTGGTGTTGTATGTCACAAAACAACCCAGAAAAGGTCTTTACGTATATTTCTTTTTTACATTTTTGCCTTTCATTCTCTGTAAAGATTAAATTACTATTCAAATCAACAGATCACATCTATGCCACCTTTGACAGTGTGACAGCCACATGCAAGTTATTTCCTTGAAGCTTACATTTCATATTTTAGCTATCCACTACTGAGCATCAGCATTGGTATCCAGGTGTCTGTTGTAGTGCCCTGACCTTTGTTTCCTATTAGTACTAAGTGTAGTAGCTCTTACAGGACTTGGTGAAGGCTTGATATCACTTTTATTAAGAGAATTATAAGACATCTGATCCATGCTTTTAGGCTTTTTTAGTTTATCTCAGTACTGTGATCTAAACTTATCTTTTGCTGCATAACATGACAGGGATTTTTTTATGCAATGTACAGCTAGGATAGTTGGTTGCAGTATTTTGTCTGGCATTTGGCACCTTTTCTGTTTTCTGGATATGAGTAAGCTAACCATTCTTTTTTGTCTTTTTAGGGACCTTTGTCGCCAGGATAAAGCATGTGAATATTACTTCAGCATAGATGCAGATGTTGTATTGACAAACCTGAAGACTTTAAAGTTACTGATAGAACAGAACAGGTGTAGTGTATCTCTTTACAGAATGCCTTCCAACTTGAAAAGATTCTCTGGGGTTCTTACAGTGAAAATAGGATCCTGTCTGTTCTTGCGAAGTTAGATCCTCTGTTTACCTGTGCTATTTGATTGTCATGGCTCATAACAGGCTTGGAGGCCAACAATTCACAAAGCATTTTGTTCCTGTCAGGCAACAATTCCTGATGTGAATTTCAAATGCTTCAAAATTTGATCTGGAGAGAATGGTATGGTGTAAACAGGCTTTGTGAAATAAATCAATACTTTAAGGAATAACAACTTCAAAGTTGTTCAAGCAGTAGGCTTAAACCAACAACGAAAAAATACCAACAAAATAAGAAACCCACAAACCATAAACCAATAGTTTACTATTGGTGTTGCAGTAATATTATTTTAAAATCATAAATGTGATAAAATAGTAGAAATGTTTTATTGTAGATGAAGCATCTCTAATGACCAGTGTCTCCTTGTTTTAATATGATCTCTTAAGCTGTACTAAGCAGTGACTTAGCCAGTGGCAGCTTTTGGCAGCTGCACCTGGTGGAAGTGCTGTTTGCCATGCAGTGTGTAGCAGTGTGGCCAGCTGATATCCCTGCTGGCAGTCCCAGTGCTGCTTCACTGAGCCACAGCCCTGTAGGAGACCCTGCTTTTCTGTATGCTGTTGCCATGGTACCCAGTCTGTGCACTTCTGCCAATTTGAAACTCCCCTTGTTAGGTTGGTGGTGTTTGCTTCTTGGTAACAAATTTGGTATCTCTGGTATGTTACATACTTGGACTTCCCTATTTTGATTCAGTGTTGAATTTTGGGTAGGCTAATTTTCAACCTGGAATAACTTTGGTACCTGAAGTTTTACCCTTTTTTATATTTTGTCTCTGATATCATGATGCTTTTTATGTCACTGTGCTGTAAGTAGTATTTTTTTTTGATTATGGAAATTCAAATCACCTCTGGTTTATAGGAATTGTTGCTTCTGTTATACTGTTTTTTATCTCTGGGATGTAAGAGCCTGAATGCTTTTTTTTATCCAGCTCAAGTTCATAATAGCTGCTATAAGGTTTTACAGTCACTGGTGTTTTAACTATGTTCTTTTCTGAGGTGAGAAAAGCTGGTATATTTTGACATATTGTTTACGTATCACAGTTCATGTTTTCTAATTCAATGTCACTTTGCAGAAAGATAATTGCTCCACTTGTAACACGTCATGGGAAGCTTTGGTCCAATTTCTGGGGTGCTTTGAGCCCAGATGGCTACTATGCTCGGTCAGAAGATTATGTTGATATTGTCCAAGGGAAAAGAGTGTAAGTAATTATAAGCTAATTTTTAAAGTCAAGGTACCCATGTATGGTTATTAGGAACATATACTTCATATGATTTTTATACAATCTTATTTTTGTGTTATTTCTGAAGGACCTTAAGTTATTTGTATTGTTCAGCTTTTTCTATTTCATAGAAACTTTTATTTCTTGTTTTTTCCAAGATCACATCTTGAAATTAAAAAAAAGCAAACATGAGCTATTCATCATAGATATAATAATTACCAGTACCTGTCTGATTGTGTCTGGTTATGCTGGTAGTGTATAATACAGAAAATAGCAAAACAAATAGCAAAAAACAACTGGATCCCAGGAATCTTAGTTAAAAATGATCTCTGCATTCATCATATGTCTTCATATTTTTGAGGCAAATGTTTAATCAACAAGTGACAATGATTGCAACTTCCTTATTCTGGTGTTTCTTCTTGTATAATGTCAAGTGTATCCTACAGACTTCTTGAGGAACATTTTTCTGCTGTAGCCTTTTAGGCTTGTCCTTACCCTAAATGAATGTTATGTAAGGTCTTTCAAGCCTGACTTTCCCATGTGGTGATGTCTTGTTATTGCCCTTGGAAGAACAAAGAGGTCTGAAACAGATTGCTTGAACAGAACTGGCTTGTTCTCAATAGCACTGAAAGATGTGCTCATGGTGCTGGGAGGCCTGGCCATGGGAGGGAGGGAATCTGCAAAGCATTCATTATAGCAGCACTGCTTTGTTGATATTGGCCCAACTCATGTAAATATATGGCCTGCTGTGGTCAGTGGGTGTTTATGTGAGGGGGTCAGATGAGCTGTGTGAAGCCTTAGTAGTCTTTCAACTCATTTAAAAATCTGTTTCAGAATTACTTTTTTCCATCTGTCATTGTAGAATAATAGTATAATTTAAGAGTTTGCCTTAAATATGGAAACATGAAGTACATTTGTAGTTAAAAACTCTCTTCAGGGAACTTGACCTTATTTTTTATGAAAATAATTTGTAGAAACTGAATTACAGCCTACACTCACATTTGAGAAGTGACTTCTTGATGCCCAGCTGTAATTCTTCAGATGTCTTGGGAATGTTTTAGCTTCATTGCCTTGAAACTTGCTTTGTCTTACCAGCAAATCCAGAGATGCTGATTTACTAGAATAGACAACAAATTAGTCATAGAATATCCCAAGTTGGAAGGGACCTGTGAGGATTGAGTCCAACTCCTGAATTATTATGAAATTAGTTATTTGCCTTTTTTTTTACAGAGGAGTATGGAATATTCCATATATGGCAAATGTATACTTGATTAAGGGACAAACCCTCAGATCAGAGATGAAAGAGAACTACTTCACACGTGATAAGTTGGATCCTGATATGGCTTTCTGCAGGAATGCCAGGGAAATGGTAATGTACATCTAGAACGGCTTGCTTTAAATGCACACAGGCTTCTTTGTGTTATGCTACACTTGACCATTTCACTTAATCTTGGTTTTAAAATTTTTACTTCTAATTCAAAGTACTGGCCAATTTTTGTGACACAGAACATTTTAGGTGTATTTTTTTAATTGTTGAGAACAGATTAGAAGTTTTTCCAGTGGCAGTGCACTGGCTATGTGGTAGTTTTTATTTATTTAAACATGCTGAAACTTCCTGTTGAGGTTTAAAGACCTTCCTTGGTGGTGGAACCTCAACAGGAGGGAAGAAGGCTCAACTTCTCCGCTGTGCATGACTTCAAATTTATCAATACACACACCTTTACTATGCACACTTCGATAGAATGTGAAACTTCTAGAAGACTAAGCTGGAATATTCTGCAATTTTATAAGTTAATACACTTTTAATCTAGTAATGGACAATAATATAAAAAACAGATAAGTGGAATGGTAGGAATCTTCTTAGGGGATATGAATTACTCATTAATTTTTCTAGGTTTGATTAAAACTGTATCAGAAACTTGTTACTTCCAGTAAACTAATGAGAAACTTAACTTGTACTGTAAAAATGAGTATGTAAATCCACACTTCTACTGATATTTACACTAGTTTCGGCACAGAAATGATAAGAGCTAAACCAGACCTATTTCCAGACACTATAGCATTGAAAAATAATTCTGCTGAATTGAACAAGAAAAGTTGGCAAGTATTAAGTCCCCCCATAATAAGGCATGATTTCCTTTCTTTGTGCTGACTCCTCAACCTCCCCATCCAATTCTCTTGTATTCAAACCTTCTCAGCATTATTTATTGCAGACTTGTGCTTCCCATGCACTCATTCAACTAATCTGACTGCTTTTTCTTTCCTGGTCTGTGCTGTAAGATTGTTTGGTACATGCTTGTTTTTGTATTGCAGCAGATAAGAAGGGGCTGGTGGAAACAGCTTTGACTTGTATGTTAAGCTTTGCTTGGAGATGCATGTTGTCTGTAAAGGCATATCAGCTTTTGATTGAAGGCTGCCATTTCCCTATTGTAACTGTAGAAATCTAGTAGCACTTGGACAAAAAAAAGAAACTGTATCAGAAAACTGATGTGATGATTCTCCTTCATTTTAGACTTTACAAAGGGAAAAAGACTCCCCTTCTTCGGAAACATTCCATATGCTCAGACCCCCAAAGGTGTTGATTTTTTTATTTGTTAGTTCTTATTACATGCAGTGCTATTCTACCAAAGGAAGATCCTTTTCCTCTGTCCACTTACTCTTCACAGAATATCACTACAGCTTTCTCTTTAGTCTTGTAAGATTCCAATTTGCAACAGCACAGGTTCTTCACAACCAGCTCCAAATGACTTATGGTTGTTATTTCCCCAGGATAGTTTCTCAGTGTTCCTGGGGTCATGGCATGCTAAAGCAGTTTTCTAGCAGATAAAATTGATTCAGCAGGCCTAGGACGGAATAAAGCTAAAATTCCTGCCAGGTCAGCCAGGGTCCCTCCATGAACATAGGGTAGCTGTGAAATCAGTGTCGTTTTTAAGCTGTTTTTCTTGAGCCAGACCCTCCTTATTCTCCCTGCTGCAGCTATTTTATGATTTGATAGGTGCCCAAAATAGGGCACGTATTTAACAATCATTATCATTCTAACAATTTAACTCTTTTTCAGACAAAAACTTAGAAATAACAATATCCAAGAAATAACAATATCCAAATGGGAATGTCTTTATTGCAAATTTAGGTCACAAATGCTTCTGAAATGAGATTTAAGTCTGAAAAACAGTAAATTTAATGAATACTCAATTTCTTAAAATATTTTCTGCTACCATTGCTAATTGAGTTTTTAATAGTTTTTAATATCTTCTGTTAGCAGTTTGATAATAAAACTGTATTACCACACTTCATATTTTGTACATATTTTTCCAATGTTTTCTAAGGGGATAATACTTGAAAGTGCTTAGTCACTTTGCACCCTGATCTGAATATTCTTGGGCTGTATTTGCAAATACCTTTTTTTATTTCAGGCCAATTCACCAGGATGATATAGTGAATACTCTGAAATAATGTTTCTTGTTTTGATTTCCATTAGGACTTTCTGTTAGCATGTTCTCTTGGCTTTTAGTTAGAAACTTAAACTTAGATGTTGATTTTTTTCATCTGAATATCTTCAGTTTGAGAACAGATAATTCTAGTGTGGCTGCTTAGGTTTTCTGGAAAACAATCTCTTATCTGTTTTCTCCTTTCTGTATATTTTTGCACTATGAATAATGTCTTTGTTTAACTGTCTTGAAAGATATATTCGATCTAATGCTTGTAAACAAGAAATCAAGTTTTTGATTAGTCAAGTATTTTGCTAAGATGGATGGTTTTGCTAATGATATTTTCTGTTTGGTGTAGGGTGTTTTCATGTACATCACCAACAGACATGAATTTGGAAGACTTCTTTCCACAGCCAATTACAATACCTCCCACTATAACAATGACCTCTGGCAGATATTTGAAAATCCTGTGGTATGCATCTAATTATTGAATAAACACTTTTTTCAAATACAATGTATTATAAAGTACTTGGAACTTCAAGACTTTATGCAGAAAACATGTACGTATTGTGCACTAAATATTGGTTGTATATTTAGTGGTGTTCTCTACCGCTCATTTGATGACAATATCGAAGTCCACTGATGACTGTAGTAAGGAGTTGGAGATATGGCCATGATGTAGGCTGTGGATTCATGATTTAGACATGATGAAATCCATTTCTTTTGTGGTTATAAGGAATTGTTTAATTGTTTCTTGTGCTTTCCATAGAGCACATGAACAGAGCACAAATGATTCTTTAGTAGATGAATTCTTAATCTTTTAAAATTATTCTTGCCAGGACTGGAAGGAAACCTACATAAATCCCAACTATTCAAAGATCTTCACGGATAACATAGTAGAACAGGTGAGTATAACTACCATTAGACAAAGACTACTTGTCTTATTTTGGGGATTGACTGATAAGTTACCATGGAAACAGCTATTATATGCCAATGCTTTGGTGTGCAGCAGAACAGTTTGTTTTGGACCACTACTAAATTTGTCAGTGAAAATTGAGATGCTAGAAGTCCAAAAAAAAATTTGCTAGATTGTTCAGATTAATGTAATTGTAGAAGTAATTGCCGTCTCCAGAATAAAATTGTAGCTTATTTGAGTAAGCTAGTACCACTAGCAAAAGACCTAATAAAATTTTTGTAAGAGATTGTTGTGGTTTTAGTATCTAGTAAAGTCAAGCTCTTACAGATGCTTTCCTTGGGGTTTGCATTTCCCTATGGATTCTATAAGATCTGGTAACCATCAACCCAAGATGAAGCCTTTTGCTGGATACTAAATATTTTTTTCCTTCCTGTCTGTCTGCTTGCTTTCATGTAACTAGGCTGGACACAGTGCTTTTATGATGATAATTGTTTACCAGTGTTGGGTGACTGTTTTTGTGACAATTAGGCACAGTGTTTTAATAAACTTGGCTTCATTAAAAGCTGGGATAAATTGCTTTTGTATTTAAAACTGTTAAGTTTGAAACAGTTTTTCTTAATAGTTCTTATGTAAAAGACTCAGGCTATTAAACCAACCAAGACACAGAATATTTGGGTGCACTAGTGCAGCTGTTAAAGCTGAGTCACAACTTCTAAGGTAGCTCATAGCTTTTGCTTCATTCTGAGAAAATACACTTGTGGACCAAGACAAAACTTGATTATTTAAATAGATCTGAATTATGGCTCAGAAGAGAATGGCTGATATTCTTTAGTGACCAAAAAAGTGAAAGTGTTGTTGGCATGAGCTGGTTTTACAGCTGAAAATAAAAGGTAACTGTTGTAACTTAACTCCACTAAAAGAGATGAATGTAGATTTCATGTTTTCATAGCCATGTCCGGATGTTTTTTGGTTTCCAATATTTTCTGACACTGCCTGTGATGAATTGGTAGAAGAAATGGAACATTTTGGACAATGGTCTGGCGGAAAACACCAAGTAAGTGTCAGCCTCTATAAACATTATTGAGAGTACATTTATAATAAGTCATAGTGTACTGCAATAAACTTTCCAACAAATGCTAATGACCCGAGACATCTGCTGCATGGTATAAAAATGCCTTGTTTTGTCTACTACATAGCTTGTTGTTCAGTAGTTTAAGACATTCCTCAATTAGCCTTAAAGTAGCAAATTCAGACTTTAGGCATACTGCAGCTGCTGTAGTAGTTATCCAAGGCTGATCTTCAACTGTTCAGAGAAGTTTTTACTCATTCACCTCAAATCCTGATTTGTCAGACTTGCCCCCCTAAGTGGTTACCTACAGGTGTCATAAGATACTATTTGTATTTGCACCAGGTTCAAAGTATTCATAACTACTGCTTAAAGCAGTATTCATAAGTATTCATAACTACTGCTTAAATCCAAGTTCTAAAAGCAAAGGTTTATCAATTTTGCAAATGCTTGGAAAGGAGATATGTTGCAGTCACGATTTTACTCCAGGTTGTAGCTTCTAGAAAGGCTTCTTAAAATGCTTTTATCATAAAATTATTTTAGCATATTTAATTATAAGCATACTTAATCTTATTTAATCTTAAAATTATTTTAACATTTTTATCATGACAGTTGAGGCCTGTGCTCTGATCTGATCTAACTTTTTGCATCTACATCTCAATAATTAAAACCAGTTCCCTAGTGAAACTCTTATTTACAGGCAGCACATTTGGATGTGCTGCCTGTAAAGGCAGGTGTCCACTTACCTTTTAAAAAACATCCAGTTCTTGATCATTGATACTTCAGCAATTACTCACAGCAGTTAGCTGTGAGATTACTGTACGTTAAACTTATATATGCACTGCTCTGCAGAATCATGAATGCTTGTAGAAGTGCCAGAAGCATTCCGTGCCCATATTTCAAGACTATTTATGGTGTTTTCATTAGGACAGCCGTATTTCTGGAGGTTATGAAAATGTCCCAACTGATGATATTCATATGAAACAAATTGGACTGGATAATGAATGGCTGCATTTCATAAGAGAGTTCATTGCACCAGTGACACTAAAAGTGTTTGCTGGCTATTATACCAAGGTATGTGTTTAAAAGTATTGCAGATAATCTCTAAATGCAATTACTAATTCTAAGTATTTTAACACGTGTATCATAGCCACGTAGCAGTAATTATAGATGAATATTGTGTTGTTAACTCAGCTTTAAATGGAGAAACAAAACCAACAGCAACAAAAAACCTTATGTGTGACTAGGAAGTTTGCATGTTGAAGTCTGACTATATATTTTGTTTCAGGGATATGCTTTATTGAATTTTGTTGTAAAATACAGCCCTGACAGACAGCGGTCACTCAGACCTCATCACGACTCCTCTACATTCACGATCAATATTGCACTCAACAAAGTAGGAGAGGATTTTCAAGTAAGTTGGCAACAAACTTATTAAAATTTAAAAAGTCATTCTTGGAGTGTCTAATATTGTTTTCAAACTAGAGCCCAAATGGATATACTGAAAAGCTGTGTTGAAGGGGAAAAGATGCAATGCAAGCAGAGAGATTTTATTTCCTGGTGGTTTTGATGAAAATTTTTCTCTATTGCAGGATCTGTGCCTGTTAATGCACTAAAGTTGAGTTGGTCAAAATGGCTTTAGATGATGGAGGAAAGGAGTAGAGGAAAAAGTTTGGAGATATTCACTTTTTACATTTCTGAAATGATTAATGTAGTGAAATACATTTTTTTTCATTTTTAAATACTACCAAGTTCTCTTAAATGGCTTTTCTTTAGTTTTTTTGTTTTTAAAAAAATTCTTTAGGCCAGACACAAAACTGAAACTTTCACTAAGGACAAAGTAGTACAGTTGTACTGCTTTCTCTTTTTGCCCTAAGATAAATTTTTTGCTGTGATACTTATTCAAATAAAACAGCCCTCAGGAAATGGAGACAAACAGGGTAGTAACAGTAACATCCAGCTTTGACTGGTAGAGAAACTTAAACCTTTTTTTATAAGGCCATGTCCTGTATCATTTGTACTTGCACTTAACATCCATATGTATGTTTCTCAAATTTATTCCTTTAGAAAATATTGCTTCAGCTTGAAACCAACAACTAGACTAATTTAATTAGCATTGTTTAAATGCTGTCATGGATAGAGATGCAGTTCTAGAACAGGGCCTATGAACATTGGTTTGCTATTCTCCGCATCATTTGCAGTAATGTTACTGAAAATCTGTTTCTCGGAGGTGCTGACTGAATGAGTTGGTATCCAGGGAATGCTAAAGTAAAGTAAGGGGAAATATAAATTATTGCTAAATCTCGCCTGTTATGTGTTGCTCAGAAGACAGTAATTTGAACAATAGTATGCATAGTTTAAACAAAACTTACTGTAACAGCCTATTATTATCATATTTTAAATTGTGGATAAATATTTATCATAAGTGTGGTGTTGGTTTTGTTTTTTTTTGCTACAGGGAGGTGGATGTAAATTTCTTAGGTACAACTGCTCCATTGAGTCACCCAGGAAAGGATGGAGCTTCATGCACCCAGGAAGACTTACTCATTTACATGAAGGACTTCCTATCTTGAATGGCACAAGATACATTGCAGTATCGTTTATTGACCCATAATTTTATTTTGTCCTCTTCGACACCAGTGTTTGATTCTTTACCTAAACATTTATTTATAGTTTTCTTCTGGAAGATGGTGATACAAGAAATTAAGTTACTGTTCCTAGACAGCAGGGTTACTTTGGGTTAAAGAACAAAAGAAAAGTTTTTAAATTTCTCAGTATCTGCTCTGAGCCTTGAGTCACAAAATAAACATGTCCTGCTTATCTTTCCATTTTGCTGTCCTAAAGAGTAGGTAAGGAGGAAAAACGGAAAATCATTTTACAATGAATCTTTCTATTTTGGGAAAAATCCTAGATGCAAAATTATCTGAAACTTATTGTGGTTTTTATTCAAGTGACACATTTAAAATTGTGTAGTGTATATATTTGGTACCAACTAATTAAAAAGCACAGCCTAAAAACAAAGTGAATGTCATGCATTTATTGGGGTTAAGCAATAATTCTGGAGACTGGTATATATATCTAAGGGAAAACATCTCAGTAGCCTGTTTTCTTAATTCACTTAAAGATGCACATTTCAGTATTTTAGGGGAAAAAAAGGCAGAGATGGAGTAATGATTAAATAATTCAGCTAAGAAAAATGTTTTTATCATTTGTTTTAAGAACTCAACGTGTTAAAATTACTTATCTTCACCAAGTGACCTTCACTTAAAATAGTTATTTTTCTAAGTATGTAATTGAACCCAACTGATGCTAGAAATTTGGTGTTTATTTTCAGTGATGGTAAATTTTAATAGCAGGATCTTTTATAAAGACAATTTTCTACTTGTATTTAAAGTTACTTGAATTTTGTATCAGGAAAATGAAATTGTGGAAGTCCCTTTTAAACCTAAGGGTCTTAACTTGCTGTTTATTTTAAAGAAATACATTTAAAATATTCCTACTGTATCTACTGTTTGTAATTTAAAGAAACTTGAAGCAAACTATCTCAAAGTCTACTGTGCCAAAATGCACATCTTGGAAAATCTTGTGAAAAATAAAGGGTAATTTTAATGTAACACCTTGTGGTTTTATTCGAGTGGGCGGCTGAGCTCTGCCACACCTGCTCTCACTCCCCCTCCTCAAAGAGGAATAGGGAGAAAATGCAATGAAAAGGGCTCAAAGGTTAAGATAAGGACAAGGAGATCATGCAGTAATTATCATGACAGGCAAAACAGACTCAGTATAGGGAGATAGTAATAAGCAATAAGTCTTGCTAACACACTAGAGAAGTGAGAAACAAAGGAAAGAAACCAAAAGTGCCTTTGCCTCCATCCACCTTCTTCCACCTCCTCCCCTAGAGGCACAGGGGAACAGAGGAACAGAGGTTATGGTCAGTCTATAGCTTTCCTTCTCTGCTCCTTCTCGGTCACTCTTATCTCCTGTGTTGTGGGGTCCCTCCCATAGGATACAGTCCTTGGTGAACTGATCTGGTTTGGGCTTCCCACAGGCAGCAGCTCTTCAAACACTGCTCCAGATATGGGTCTGTACCACAGGGTCCATCTTTCAGGAGCAAGCCGCTCCAACCTGGATACCCTACAGGCAGCAGCTCCTGCCAGGTCATCTGCTCCTGCATGGTCTCCTCTCCATGGGCTACAAGTCCAGCCTGGAATCTGCTTCACAGGCTTCAGTCTCCATTGGTGCAGGTCCACCTGCTCCACTGGTACTTCATGGGCTGCAGGGGGCAGCCTGCTTCACCATGGTCCTCACCACAGGCTTCAGGGGACTTCTGCTCTGGCACCTGGAGCACTTCTTCCCCCTCCTTCTTCACTGACCTTGGCACCTGCAAGGCTGTTCCTCACTCATCTCACTCTCCCAACTGCTGTGTGGTGCAGTGTTTTTTTTTTTCCTGTGTTAAATGCATTCTCACAGAGGCACAAAACAACATCACTTGGTATTGACAGTTCTGGTCAGCAGTGGGGCCCTTATCAAACATGGGGCAGCGTCTAGATCCTTCTCACAGAAGCCACTCCTGCTACCCAAGCCTTGCCACGTAAACCCACTACACACCTTTTGCTTGAATGTATTAGGGTTTTTTGCATATTGTCTTTATTATTACAGAAGTTACACTTATTTTTTTTCAATGAGTTCTAGATGCACTTAGATTGCTAGAAGCTTCCCAAGATGGTGCTGGTTTTCAGCTTATTTGCTTTGTTACTGTTGAAGTTATTTCTCCTGTGAGTTGGCACCTATGAACCAAATATTGCGTTACACTTTCAGAACAACCCCAGCAGAATGCATGTTTCTTGTCTGTGCCTAACTTTCCTTCATTTTTAGTAGAGAGGCTTTGGATCTAAATAGTAAATCACTTTTTACCTGCTGAAGAAGCTTCATATCAAGTTCTACTAAACAGAAGTTCTACTTGGAGCTGAGAGGATGGGGAGCGAAGTTCAAAGACTATATTACCCCAAATAAGCGTGTTTATTTCCATACCAGGTTGTTTTGAAGAGTAGATTGTAACCATACCTCGTCCCACTGAAGCAAATGCATCAAAAATTAATAACTTTGATGATACACAAGTGAGCTGGCTTGAAAAAAGCTGTTTTCCCATAGGAAGCTTTGCTTTCATTTCCCATACACTTCCCAACCCTTCTCCATTTCAGGATAATAATCAGAGGTTGACAAATATATCCCCCAACGTTGTTTCCAGATGCAAAACACCTCTTAGTGAGCGTCTGTGGATATACAGCCTGTGCTTAGGCAAACACTACAGACCACAAAATCTTAACGAGTTTGAAATGAAAGCAGCCTGTGTTAATTGTTTTTTTTTCCTGAGCATTTGCCTGCAGTCTGTTAGACTAACTCTGAACAGAGTAGTGTTACTTAACACTGGATCAGTTAAAGACAGCTTAATTCTAAATGGAGTTTTCTTGAAAAGCTGCAACTACAACAACAAAAAAGACAATCCTTTAACACAAAACATTGAAAGATTTTAAAGTGTTCTTTCATGACTTGTTTTATGTATTTTATACTACTCAGTCACATTAGATTTTTTTCTGCCTTTTTCCCCCACAACATAAATATTTGTGCTTACTGTTAAATTTGTTTTCATCTATTAATTTTCTTGCAGATGTAATGCTTTATTTAATGTATTGCACACTCACTGGAAGAGATGTGTATACCCATGCTCACGTTACTAAAAAAAAAAAATTCTTTTTTTAAAAAGTTCTTGACAAGGCTGTCCGCTTGCTTGAATTGTACAGAATTGTCTAAAATCAATTCTTGAGAACTAACAGATACCAGGAAAAAAGGTCTCAATTGTTCACCTGAATTCATTCTGAAAGTTTTGCTACACTGCTATTATGTCAGTGCACTAGCTCCAACTGTCACTGTTCAGAAACTATTTTTAACTTTCATTAATTTTAAAAGCAGTTTTAAAAGGTTTTTCAGTCCCCAACAGTGTTTGTTTTGAGATATGCATACATGTATGTGCCTCAGAAAGAAAGCAGTAACTTTAGTCCCAGAAGTGTATGAGAGACCTTGGGAGTACAGGGACATGAAGGTGCTCTGCAACAGATGAGACATTTGTAAAGTATCTATTTTGTTTTGCTTTTGCTGGCTTTATTTTTCACTGTGAAGTACTTGAATTTAAGATTATGATGTGGGGAAGAGGTGGTAGAAGGGGGTATATGGATAAAGAGGATTTCTTAACTACTTTAACTGAAAGGGCGTAGATTGTCTTCATATTTGTGAGACTGCTACTTCTAAATAACATTCAGAATACTTAGTAATACTTTCACACTTTTAATCTTTTACATCACTTACAACAAGGAATATTTGTCACTTTTTTTCCCCAAAGTATTGTTGCTCCACTCTTACTGTGAACTGATAAGAATAAGACTGACAAGCCCAAAAGAAAGATGGATTTTCAGTAAGGCAATAATAAAAGTCCAATTGATTGTGCCTTTTCCATGTCTTTTCCCCAGTTTACAGTATTCATGGAATAAATATTAATTCAAAGCACAGCTTCCACAACAGCTTTATTTTCAATGTGTAGGAAATAAGGAGATAAAGATACTTGGAGAAGTCTAGAAACCCCCCCTTAATGAGTAATTCTGGATCTAATGAAGCAGACTGTCTTGTTCAACAGTAATGTTGTAAAAAATACTTGTAAGAAACTTGTAACATTATCAATTTTCAAAATCCTGAATACAAATCAAACATTATACACAATTGGAAAGAAATGCTTCTCTTGTCTTAATTGAAACCTTTTATTTGTTACCTGTATTCTTTTTTTTTTTCTATCTTCTGTAGTAATATTCCTATTTGATATAGGTTTTAACATCTGCATGAATACATCCCACTTACAGATTGATGTCTATCTTTTAGTGATTCTTGGGAGGGGGAAACGAGGAGGTGATGAGTCAGTGCTCAGGAAACCTCAAAATTCTTCCCAGAGAACTGCAGCACTGGCACAGCTGCACAGCATGATCCTTGACCATAAGCTAGCACAAGGAGACCTGAGAAGCAGTTGATTTCTTGATATGCTTCTAAGGCTGCTATGTGTAGAGAGTTGATTGTTGTTCGCTTTCTCCCTCAATAATTTATTGCTTTTGGAAAGTTAGTTTCCTGGATAGAGCATCACTTCAGAGAAGCAGTTCTGCCTGTGCTTAAAGCAGTACCTCTTGGGATTTTGCACCAGAAACAAATATGAGATAAGCTATCTGATAAAAGCGTATTTGTATCAATCTATCTAATAGGTTAAGGTAGGAGTTCAAAAGTAGGGTTTCACTCAGCATGCTTACAGCCTTTACTGGCATCAGTCCAGATTCAGAAGCAGCAAAGCTGCAACCTGGCCAGCATGGAGGAAACTGGTTGCATCATGGGCAGGCAGCACTTTGATCCTCACTGAGTTTAAAATCCCAGGTGTGAGAGCATTGTGGCCTTTCAAAGGAAGGGTCACAAGCATGAAGCAATATGTGTGAGAAGTTGGGGCAGAAAGTGTTAAGTATAAGCTACTAAAAGCTAATTTTAACACTTAGAAGAATTTGGAGTAGTGGTGAATGCAGTGAGTGGGTGCACAATGCAATGCTGAAATTCTGGCACAGCCAATGTAGAGACTAACCTCTGAGTCGCTTCCGCAAGCTCAAGGGATCATGAGATATATAAAGCAAGTTGGTCATTCTTTAAAACGCGCACCACATAAAGTGGGGCAGGCAGTCAAGGTCCTAATACCTAAAACATTTTGCCTTAAAATTTCCAGATTCATGTTGCCTCAGACTTTGCTGTGCCACCATGAACTATAATAGAGATCTTGATAGCATTACTTGCAACAAGAGAAAATTCTTACTTGTACTTGTGCAGCTGTATGCTTTAATGTGTATGAGTGTTTTGGCCACACGAGGTAGGAACTCTTGGTTCTCTTTGCCTGTGCCCTCATCACTCTTTTATTTATTTATTTATTTTTCAGTTTATAGAGCCAGTGGAATGAGATAGACAGAGTGAGCCACTGTGAATGCCGTTCCCCTGGTGCTGCTGGTGAGCCTTCTGTCCTGCCCTGTCATGTGGCTGGTGGAGCAGGTAACCACTGAGCTGCTTCACTGCCATGGTATGTGTTTAGTGAGGATTTTTAGTATTCACCTCATGATCTATCAGTCTACGTGAATGTAGGAACACAAATCCATGCTTGATCTCTTCCGAAGCCTGGCTGTATCTCAGTCTTGTTCAGCAAAGGGGATGTTTTTCATTGTGCTTCTCAGACTTGGAAAAAGGGATTTCCCACATTCTGAATGCTAGGGAGCACAGGGAAGCATGCAGCCAAGACTTGATTTTATGTAAATAAACTGACATAAAGGAACTTTCCAGGAACTTGATCCACATTAAAAGAAATTCTAAAGGAGAAGTAGGAAAACAAGATACAAGCTGAACACAGAGGTGAGAGAAATGCTGTGCATTTTGCATCGATAGGCAGACATAACCTACCTGAAGCTGGAAAACGCAGATGTGGAAGTCTGAATAGAGATACCAGTGTGTTTCCAAAATAACTCTGCAGGTATTCTTGAAATGTTGCTTAAGCAAATAAATGGTTCTATTCTTGCCAAGTTGGTCCCATTCTTATTTACTTTTAGTCTGAAAGGAACAAAAAGGACATTATAAAGCTACAGCACCATTCAAATGTTGGGAAACAGAAGCTCTTTTTTTTGAAAAAAAAAATTATATTGCAGAGGAAAGGGAAACTTTGCAGCCATTAAGATGTCAAAACTACTCCCTGCATGGAGTATTTTATGACCAGAACCCTGAGGAGGCACTTGAGGAATATCGTCCAAATACCACACCCTGAAGGCCTATTTTTATTTTTGTGTGGATTTAGCATTCTTTAAAAATAATTCTTAAAAAAGATCAGGAAGTAGCTACAGACATGCTTCCTGAAGGGTCCTCTCTTCATGGACAACCAAAAATATGAGTTAGCATAAAGCATAGGTATTTGACCATGTGGCTGGACTTGCAGCCTTGTGATCATTTCTCAGCCAGGAAGCTCCCTGGGCATGCTACTGCATGTGGCACTGCTGCCTAATGGGGCTCAGGTCTGGCATTAAAACTCCATGACAAGTCTATTCTAGGCTAACAGTTTAAAGACAAATAGAGAAATCTGTTTTTGAATAGATTTTAAGCAATAATTTGAATTTGCGAATGCAGGTTGCTGATACAAGTATTAATTTCAGCTGGAGTGAGCGTGTGTACAGCTTCAAAGTATCCTTTACTTGGAATTGTCTGTGAGTCGATAAGTTAGCAAAAAATTCATACCCGAAGTGCTCATCAATTTCCTTCCTGCAAAGCAGGTGATGTTGGTTTGTATTGAGACTCTTTGGGTACAGGAGATTTTGGAGAGGTCTGTGAGGCCTCACATGGAGGGGAGGTGGTAGGTGGGGTAGTCCTTTAATTGGAAGAGACATTAAGCAAGGAGGCATGACATGAAAGTAGTGGGTCTGAAGCTTTTTTGCATGACATGTATTTGAGCTGTGGATGTTCACAGGTTGTCAGAGCAGACTGCCCAAGGTCATGGGTGAGAGAGCCCCTGAGGGTTTTTAAGAAGACATCCCCAAACTGCAGGTGCTTAAGGGCCCACCTAGATAAAGACTTGCATTTTTATTCTGTTGTTACCTCTTGCCCAGGGACCTGCTTCTGACCATTGCTGGAGACAGAGTCCTGTCCCACTGTGGCCAGTGCTTCTGTAACTTCAACTTCTGCACAATATCATGAGGAAATGGAGAAGCTGCTCTTCTTGTTCTGCTTGTCTTGGACAGCAGAGCCTTGGTCTCACACAGGTTTGTTGCCAGTATTCTTTTTCTTCAGGTCTCAGTCCCGTCCCGTCCCGTCCCCCCCCCCCCCAAAAAAAATAATCCTTTAATTCATAACTTCTTTGCTGTATTAAAATTGCATAAAGCTTTGTGGATGGCAAAGTCCTCTTTCAACAGCACTTGTGAAACTGATTTATGCTTAGTAGGAAGGTGTTTTTATTGTAGAGCTTCTGTACAATTTGAGTGAACTTTCAGTAGAAATCCTGGAGCTTTGAGTGGATTTCCTGAAAATATTAAATAAAGACCTCTCTTGGATATTGGCAGTGAAACTTAAGGTAGGAAAGATGGATCTAAAATGCAAGAAAGGTTTGAATATGTAGCAGTGTTTGGAGTTAAGTTTAAAAATTAATTTACAGTTTAAAGAAGGTAGAGCCAAGAAAGTGTAACCTTATAAAAAGCCTCTTCATTAATAAAAAAAAAAAAAAAAAAAAAAGTAAAAAATCAGATAAGACAACCAATCTGATTTTTTTCACTGCATTGGTGTGGGGCAGTCTACTACACTGTATGTTTTTTATGTATTTTTTTACTTAAGAGAAGTAAGGAAGTTCATGCAGTTCTTAAGCAATACAAGCCCCTAGGTCTATAGAAATTAATGTATTAATGCGAGAAGTGATAAATACATAAAATATATAGCCTGAGTGTGCATATATAAGGAAAGTCCTGTTGACAAAGTATATCCAGTGCCCCTGAGGCTGGAGGTCTGCAGTAAGCAAAGCTCGTGTTTTGTGCTGGAGATTCCATTAGAGAGAATTATTTGATTTCCTTACATAATGGGAGCTGAATGCTATATGCAAAGGAGAACTGCAGCTTTCTGTTCATGCAAAAGGAGTTGGTCTCATAACGCTGAAAATATTTCACTTCACAAAAACTTTAGAGAAGCGTATCTTTGTGTGTATTATAACTCATACATAGATACCGGTACAGTGTAATTACTTTTACTTTATAAAGACGAGTTGAGTTTTATCTTTCCTATATACAAAACTACTGCTTCTGCTGTTTTGTTTTTTGATGTTTTTCTTCAAGATGAAGTTTTTATGTGCAGCATGCTATATTGTAGCGCAACTCATTTACTTTAAAGGCAAGCCAAGGGAGCTCTTCTAGACTGAATGCCTTCCACAGAATAATTGCCTATGAAAAAGTTTATAGGAAACGTTACTGGATTTTTAATCTTTTCTCTTAAGTGTCCAAGAAGAGATAAGAGGAGTGTTTATTGCTAAACATAAGAATGTTTTCCTTTCAATAATGAAGTTTGCAGATCCAAAATATCTACTGCAGAAAACTGGGTTGGTTTTCATTTTTTTTTATGGTGGAAGAAATAAAACTTTTTTTTTTTTTTTTAGTGGAGCCAAGTGGTTGTATTCAAAGTACAGTTTTAAGCCTTCATGCATAAGAAATGAATATTATTGCAGTTAAAAAAAAAAGTATAAGGCAGTGGAACTGAGTAAGTGAGTGACCAACGTGGCATATCACGCTCTACTATTAAGTAGAAAAATAGCATTTAGTGTCTTTTTTTCATTCCAGTTGCTAAGTTCTAAGGAATAGTGAAAAAGATTGGTATTGTCAGAGTTAAGCAGATCCTCTGCTGTCTTTCATTGTCTGCAGTATAAGGCTGATTGCCCAACAAACTTGTCTGCTCTCATTTGCCATGTTTTGTCATCCAAAGCACCAAGAATTATTCATAAGGCCAGTAATAGAAACTCCTAGAGTTCCCCTCCCCAACTTGTTTACTTTTCTATTTCCTTGTCATCAGCTTCTAGATGAGTTTGGTATATTATTTTTTAATTTCACTGTACTGATTTCTGCGTGTGTTGCCTGGTAGAATGTTTCATGTTACAAGTGGAGCACTGAGACATGGCATTTCTCTGTACTTTCTGCCAATGTCTTTCTTGAAGCCAGTATTTTCCTAAATGCCTGTGGTCCACTGGTAAAGCGATTACAGAGATGCCTGCAGTCCTTCCTGACCACTTTATTAAACATTTCACTTTTTCAAGAACCTGGAAACTGGTTGTAGATACAGAGCTTCTTTCTGTGTTCCCACCTGGCTTTAGTTCAGCATGTTGGTAGCTTCTGTATAAAGTGAATTCTGATAAAGAGAATATTCATCCTTTTCAGCCAGCTTTCCAACCTCCTAAGTTTTGAATTATGAATATTTTTCTTTGTACTAAAGTGTTGTGGGAAGGGAGAAAACACTCCAACATCCAACCAGTAGCACTGGCAATATAAATGGTACTTAAGTGTGAAGTATGGTTTCTGCATGGAATGCTTTTCCATACTCCAGTTCCTCTTTGTCTCCATCCCTCCTTCAATTCAGAAAAAAATGTAGTCAAACCAAATGCCAAAGAAAAACTTTCCTTAGCTTTTAAGACTGAAAATAGCTTCAGGACTGTAGGAAGACTTGTATAGGTACTAGATGAACTGCTTTGCACTCTGTCAAGCCTGTACTTACCTCTCAGGAAATTATTTGAAGAACCATTATAACAGTTTGAACTGAACTGCTGCCTTCTACAAGCTAGAGTGCATTATGCTTTGACTAAACCATAACACAAGAAACTCAAAGAAAGCATTCTGTAACATTTACTGATACTCAGTGCTCATTTTCTTTAGAGGTTAGGGCTATTAATTAGAGAAGGCTATTCATCTCAAATTCACTAAACTTGAACCAAGAATAACAGTAAGGAAGAAAATGCTTCTAATTTGTTAGTAATTTTTGAGAATTCCCACAACATCATGACCTTGATTTAATTAATGACCTTAATTTAATTAACTTGGTGGTTACTTAAGGCTGTCTGCAAGAATAAAAAAATATTAATTTTAATTTTCACACAATAAAAATATCACTATGTATGAAAAATAAAATAAGGACATCTGTTTTGGGCCCACACCTCCAAATTGCTGCTTTTTTGCACATCTGTTTTGTGTTGCACATCTGACTTGTTTCTTCTTAAAAATTACCTTTCTCAATTTATTTCCATAGTATATCTGTTCTATAAATGGTCTTCCATAATTTTCTGGGGAAGTCAAAGTATTTAACCTAGTTAATAAAAGCATGAGCAAACTGGGACAGTGGAACAAAAAAAATGCTTTGCCTTATGTACATGCTTTTTCCCTGGTGAGAAGCCGAAGACATAATAGTGCCTTTATACTGTCTGCCATCCTGTGGCCAACACAGAATTTTACAGATGCTTACTAAAGAAAGGAAGGGATCATGACATTAGAAATAAAGGTAGACATAATAGTTTCAAAAATACTTAAGCTTGATAGTTAAGGTACAATTTTAGAATTCAAGTCTGGTAATATTCACCTATGAACACTGTCCATTTAGATGCATGTGCCTTAAGAAAAGAAAAAGAAAACCATGAAAAATGCCTGCATAACCACGTTTTTAGGTAGTAGTTGCAAAGCATAGTCTGAAAGAGGATGAAGTAGTGTCCGCTCATACAGCAGTACTTGTATAGCCTTTCATCTAAGTGCGTCAAAGTATTTTGCAACTAGATGGGAAAATTGAAGCTCAGGATAAAATGATTTGTTCATCCTGTTTGGCACCAGCTCTGGGAAGAGGCTGCAGTGTCTCAGCTTGCAGCCTTGGCTCTGACCTCCAGCTGAGTGACTCAGTGGCCAGGCGAGCATCCACAACACATCCGTGCCTTCCCAGCAGCCCCTCTCCAGCCTGGGATGACGGGAGGGGGCTGGTGGGATGGGACATGCTTCAAATACCAGACACAGCTCTCAGCCAGCTCAATGCACAAAGCAGAAAGCAAGAGAAACTTTCCCAACATGCTGATGTCTAGTGCGGGATCTCTTCCCCGGACCAGCTCTGCGTCTTTCTAAAAATGTTTCCTGGTAAGAAACCAAAATCTCTGGACCATTGGAGCCAAGAGCAAGGCCAGACAACGCAATGCTGTGTGAGCATCTCTTCCCTTTCCTCATCTTATATGTGGGGAACACTCCAAATCCATGGCACCAAATCTCTACTGCACCTGGCGTTAATGCATTCGTTTGGCACTCAGATGAACTGTTAGTACTTCTGACTTACACCTTTGTTTGAATAATAATAATATAAGGACTTAATATAGTTAATATACAACAGATAAAATAAATTGTCTATTATTTTCCTAGATGTTGGTTGGATTTACCTTTTCAGATGGCATATGTGGTATGTATGAATTACCTGGGAGGTGGGAACACTTTCTTAAGTCTTACCTCTAATTATTTGTATGTGAGAAAATAAATTCTCACCAAGGATTAAAAGTAAAGTTTTATCTTGTTTCTTTAAAATGACTTACTGTTCCAGAAGTTGAAGTTGTTTGGTTTTGTTTTAATTGTTCAACTCCTTATCAAAAAAGTGTCAAATATCTTACATGAGCACTGTTACATATGTATGTTTTTGTACCTTCCCAAAGCCTGTTAAAAAAAAAAAAAAAGAACTTAAAAATATATATTAAAAAAAAATCTTTCTACAGAACACTTTCTTGGAGTCCTTTAACAAGTTTTAGGTGGATAGAGCCACTTTTATCAGCTCTAATCTGATGTTTTTTCCTACTCATTTTAGCCAAAAGAAAAAAAAAAAAAAGTTAAATGGAAACTTGCTACATTTCAGTGAGTAAACTAACTGGTTATGTGGTGTGTAGGCTACAGGGGAAAAGACAAAATGGAGAAATTATTTACATCAACCTTAAAACTGTAAGTTGCTCATACTATTAAGTTTTATAATGATTCATTGTTAATAGTAAATAATTCTATTTCCCTTAGCTGCTTTGGGCTAGATCTTGAGCCACTGTCTGATAGGGCCAAGTTTTCATTTTTCATCTCATAAATTTTCTCTTGGCTAAGTTAAATTCTTTCAATGTAATTTCATTGTCAAAGGAACTCATTATCATGAGAAGAGGCAATTAGTGATTAAAGCCAGTTTGAATTTTTGGATTGGAATTTGAATTTAATGGTGCAGCAGATCAAGGGGTATAACAGTAGAATCACTTTCTTACTGGAGATTAACAACTCCCACTTCCTTATGACCTGAGAATTTATGGTTTTGGACCACATGGAACCATTTCATGTTGCATGATTTCCTTTTCAGCTGTGGTGAGTGGGAATAGCATTTTAAAAATAATGACTGAAAAATAAGAAATTCATAAACTAACCATAAGGATTTTTTGATGGTTTTTAATCGTCATCCTGTTTCGTGGTAACTTAAGGTGGTTACTTCTGTTCCCTCTAAATGCACTAAAATACAAAGGACCATAAAGGTTTAATAACTGTCTTTCCTGTAAGAATGCAAAATATAGCAAGTATCTGTTCAGTTACCCAGGGACTGCTGTGATCACTTGTACTGACTCAGGTTAAGGCAGAAAAAATAAGAGATTCTTTAATTAAAAACAAAACAAAGTGCACACAGACATACAAACAGGTTGCTGGGAATATTAATGTCTGCTGAGCAGCTTTTGTGCCACAGGGCAGCACCATTCCACAAATGCCACGGTCTTCTCCCCCGTCTCTGGCCATCATACAGCACTCATCACAGCTGGGCTTTCAGCCAGGTAACTCATGCAGTGTTTATCTGGAGAGCTCATTCTTGGCCAGGATTGAATACAGGTCTGATGATCCAGATAGTTCTAGAAGTATGAAGCAGTTCTTGAGAGACCAGGATTTCATTGCATTGGTGAAGAGGCTGGAAATCACAAGCAGAGGCAGTGCACATCCAGTGCTGCCAGGCAGCTGCTGGGAATGCTGCTGCTTTTCATGGCTCTTCTGTCCCCCAAGAGCCATCTCCACTGCAGGAAGGAAGGAGATGTGGAAGCTCATGACTGCTGCATTGCTGCTACATCATCCTCTATCACCCATTCAGCTTCACTGGACCCATATGACAGGGCTGAGCTGCAATGAAAATGTCCTTGTTACCGTCTTTAGCTCTTGCCAACATTTATAGCATCAGACAAGATGTTCTTCAGCTCAGAGTGAATGAAACCTCTAAATCAAGAGCTGTATGGCTGCTAATAAAGCAGCTGCTTATTCATCAGATCTCACTTCCTTGCAAATTCTTCTCTGTTTGGGTTTCATTTCCTAGGTGTATGGAAAGTATATATCCATCAAGGAAGGTACTTTAAGGACAAATAAATGTCTGCATGCAATATATTTTATTTGAATTGTCATTTGGATAAAGGCACTTTCTGCAACGGGTTTTTAACTGGAGGACTGAGCTAGAGCTGAAGTGATTCAGGGAGAAAATAAAACCCGAGGAACTCACCTTGAGCAGAGCTGGAAAGAGGCAATAATTTGTTCCCTGCTCCGTTACACAATTTGACAGTAAGTTAAAATGCTTTCAGCTGTAGAACTAGATCCTCAAAAAGCCTGCAGACAAAAGATTTTCCTGTCTTGACTTTTTGTGAGGGGTGTTGGCTCCTGTACGCTGTGTTTGTAGGCTGTGAGGTGAGAGCTCAGCAGGAAGGCATGAACTGAAGCTTGTCCCTGAGTACACACACCATGATCTTTGCCTGAAGGGACAGGGGGAAGGAGCAGACAGTGCTACCACTGTCCTGGGGGAGCCTCAGCCACCCAGAGATGGGCACTGGGAGCTGGGAAATGGGCAACAGGCAACATGACAAAACGCATCTCTTTTTATGAGCCATAACAAGTCTGCATTTTAGTGCCACTTACTCCACAACACAGAGTAAATACCTGTGCTGCATCTCTCTCTATTGTGCTAGGACCTGCCAGGGGACAGGCAGTGATGACTCTGTTAAAGGAGCAGCAGCAGGAGAATGAAACAGAGGTGGTGTTCTTGTGTTCTTTCTTTTTTTTTTTCTTTTTTTTTTTTTCTTCTCCCCTCACACAACAAAATCAGGCTTTTACAAACAAACAGTAGCAAAATAACCTTTTCAGGAAGTACACAGGTTTGTCTTAAAATTTGTCTCTGCTTCAAAATATTTTCTCTGCCATATAGTCTCTGGGAATTAATTTTAATTCATGCTACCAGCATCCACTACTATGTATTAATGTAAAAGTTTGAAGTGCTTTTTACTAATTTGACTCCTTGCATTATTCTGATGCTTAATCAACAGATTGATTGCAGCAATAGAAATTTGAGAAATTAGACTTTGTTTGCTAGCTCATAGTAATTTCTGATATAAATTTGGTGACTGCTAAGGAAAAATGTGGGCATTTACAGGCTTTATTGGACAGAAGTATATGAATACTGATTATGCTATTTATCACACAGATCTTAACTGACTATGTGCTAAACAGCTGCCTTTCCCTTCACTGTGAAGTTGTTCTAGTAGTTTCTTCTTCTTTCCTCATTCCCTAGCCACGTATGTACTTTCTCTCTTAGTCTTTTATTCTGTACAGACGCTCTGTTGATGTTCTTTGAAAGTAGACAGGGAAAAGCCCCTTGTCATTAATATACTTTTTTTTTTTTTTTTCTTCTTTGGCAATGAAGCATTTGGCCACGTCTCTGTGTTCTTTTCCAACCAGTATTGCTTCCAGATGTTTTCTTGTTGCTTCTTTGTTGGTTGTATTTGGATTGTCACTTGATCATTAGCACTCTGTTTTCCAGAGGGAAGCCTTTGACTTGGTAGGAACCAGACACAGAACCAAGCCGCAATTTTCTGACCTCAGCTTCCTCAGCTTGGGTTTATGTTTGGATTTGAGATTTTGGTTTGGCCTATAGCACAGAGCCCAGCCACAGAGTTCATTTCTGAAGTCAGAGGTGGCATTTACCAATGACCCAAGACTACACAAGCTATTGCTTCATGTTGACTACGTGTAGATTCAAACTCTTCTTAACTTCTTTTTTAGTTTAGGACAGTGCTATTTAACTTCTTATTTACTTTCGGACAGTGCTATGGGCAACTACCATCTTCAGTGAAAATAAACATCCCAGAGCTCAATGTGATTTTGCTCCAGAGAGACAAAAATACCAGCTTCAGAAGTAGGAGAGTCTGTCTTGGTAGGCTGGAGTTGGGACTGTGTCTCCCTGAGGTGGCCCTGGCCCAGAGCTGGCCTCTGCTGCCCTGACCACAGGGACTGGAGCTCAGTTTCTGCCCATGGCTGCCTCAGGCCCCTTTTCCCTCCCTCAGACCTGGGTAGGCCTTGCTGGAGGCTCCGGAATCAGCCTGGCTGCAGTGACTGACATGCTCTGGAAGAAAAGCATAGCCAGCACTGTTCTGTAGTGGGTTTGATGTGGGAAGAAAGATTAAAGGTTTGAACAGAAAATGCTGTAGGTATCCTGATTTCCTTACAGCTCTTGCAACTCCTGCATCACACACAAAAAAAGGAGTGTGTGCTTTTCCTCTATAGCCCATAATGGAGGTACTCCCATCATGTCTCTCAGCTGTTGCTTCAAGCATGAAGAACTCTATTATTGTTTTGTCAGTCCTTAAGGGCTGTCTTTGTTTCACAAGTCCCTGTTTTTGCAGGTTTTCCTACTTCCTGGTCGTGGGGAATTTGCCCCTTTATCTTGTTCTTGGGAAGGGGAAGACTCACTGGAGTCTGAGCTGGCTGCGTGCTGTTCCCAGAGCAATTCAGCCATAGGCAAGGGAGAGGCCTTCATCAAAATGGAAGCCAGAAGGTTTTTTGACACAGGGACATCATCAAGACTGAAGAACCTGTTGTAAGGCACCTGTACTGGCAGGAGGCAAAGTTTGCTGAAAACGTTTAGAAGATTAGTTCATTGTTCCTGCAAACTTCAGGTATAACCTTTCTTCCCTCACCTGGGAGAAAGTCAGCCATATTGAAAAGTCATACCAGAAAGTCATACCACATTGTGAGCCGTGGATAATTTGGCAAGATGCTAATGTTTTTTCCAATGGCTGGTTTGGAGCAGATTTGTGCTGGAAGAAGACCAGAAGTGAATAAATCTGGGGAAGGATGTAGAGTTTACATGATGTATAGTTCGCAGGATGTACAGTTCGCAGGGACTTGGCTCCTCTTCATTCATTCCACCACATTTGGAAAGATGTCCACGCACATATGTTTCTCGGTGTGTCAAAGGTGTGAAGAAACCAATGCTTTCCCTTCTCTCAGCCCACAGGAGGGCAACATTGAGCTGCAGCTGAAACAAGCAGGCTTTGCCAAATGCAGGTGTGCAGTTTACTAATTCAAAAATTAATGAATTGGAGCAAATTAGCTAATTTAGAGTTGTTATAGACTCTGGTTATTTACTGATCCATTGGTCTGCATCTACTCTGATTTTGTGTTTTGTTGATTTGTGCTTAATCAGTAATTGCCCTAAATCACTTTTATCATTTGTGGCCAATGAGAATATGTTGTAAAGAATAAGGCAAAGTCGTATGTTATAGATAGTGGCTCCAGATAGTGGCTCTGTTTTTTTTTTTTTTTCTTTGTGCTTCTCATCCTAAGCTGTATTGCATAGTTAAGTGTGTTGCAGAAAAAAGATTATTAGGATTATGGAATTGTGAGGTTGTCTTGAGGAAAACATTACAAGGATAACAGGATGAGAATGTGAACTGTATAATCGTGATAATAGGAAGTGTACCTACACAAAGGTCCCCGTTCAGCAGTAACTTATAGTCTCCATACATCCTGTGCAAAGCCTGGAGCCAGATTCTCAGTGAGGCTGAGGAGCCAGACTTGGGAGAAGCTGAGCAGTGAAGCAGGAGATGTGCCAGGTCCTAAGCAGCTGAGAAGCCAATGTCAGAGGGAATTTGGCACTCAAACACTGTCTGAGACTTTGGACATGTGATGTATTCAGATTGCAGTCAGTTAATAAAATAAAGTGTTTCCTTCTAGGTACAGGTAGTAGAATCTGCTAGAAATAATAAGCAAGACAGAGGCAGGACATGGCAGGAGTGGGAGCAGGTGTTGGTGATGTGTGCCTGTATTACTGCACAGGGGCATGCAGTGAGCAAACTCAGAGCTGAAGTGTGGCAGTCAGAGCAGTCTGAGAAGCACATGGGGCATCCTATGTACCTCAAAGCTCTGGGCTAATGAAGTGATATGACAGCACCGAGCATCATGCTGACACACAATGGGCATGGAGGTATTTAGGAGGCTGAGACAAACAGACTGCTGTGGGTATAGAACAGAACTCTGCTTATGGTGTAATTTGTCATGAAAAACTGTGCTTTCTTTCTTCACCACATTTGTTAATAATTGATACTTTTTTCCCAAGATCTAAACACTTCTCATTTCTATAGTGACAGAAAATAAAACCTCCAATAGAGATCCACAGATAATAAAACAACCGTTTCTTATGTTGTTTCTACTTATGTTTTTAGCAAAAATGTTATTTCTGGAGAAAATGCTTATCAAAATATTTTATAATCAACACATTCTGAAAGCACCACAACCAAGGAGCCAATATATCTGAAAACAGTGACTAGAAGGAGCATGTGCTGCTCCCCTTTGGGGGAAGCCCTATGTATTTGCTTTACCTTATAAGTTGAAAATATCTGCATTATTAGGGGAAGAAACAAAAATTATACAAGAATAAATACCATAAAGAAAAGAAAGTAAAACAACTACTGCTTTACTAGTTTCAGACTAAGTTCTCTGAGGATTTGTCAATCTAATTGCCAGAAGCAATTGTCTGTCTAGCCCATAAAGATAAATCTGTGCCCTCTGTTACAAAATTATCATTAGGAACCTTTGGATCCAGCAATACCCTAATGTTGACTTGCAGAGCAGAGCCTCAGGGCTGGCATTTGTGTCTTCATGGGTAATCCTTTAACCACTGGGAACAGTGACCAGAAATCAGTTATTGACTGCAGGTTTAAATATATGCTGCCAAATTCCTTTATTGAATAAGGAATCCATAAGACTATATAAGCTGTAGTTTCCTTTTTGGCTAAACACAACTAATACCACTAATCCACAAACTCTGCATCATGTAAACTTGATAATAGTAAGATGCTGTTTATTTGAACTGAACTGAATGCTTTGCCCTTAGGAACGGAACTCTGTAACAGAAATATCTACCTTTAGAAAGTTGTGCTAGATTTTTTGTTGTTTGAAAAACGTTCTTTCAGACAGTACATCAAAATAAGGATTTCTCTTTCATTTCTTTCTGAAAAGAAATTCTGCCAGGTGTCAGCAGTGGTGGAAACTATGAATTCGGTATATGCATAAAATGAGCAATATCAGCCCTGGCACTGAGTACTGGCAAAGATGCTCAGATGTGTTTTGAAAGGGCCACCTCCAGGAGCAAAGACAAGTTCAAAAACACAGCTCATATAATATTTTCCAGAGTTTGCTGTGAGTGTTGACAATTTTTCATACTTGCAGGACTCATTCCATCAAGCCATAAAAGGAAATATCACCAACACAAATGCCAGAATAGTCGGTGTGTTTGGATCCAGATCTCCTCGGGTATGGCTCTTTTCTTTTTTTTTTTTTTTTTTTTTTAAACATCAAAGCTATAGTGGTTAAAGCAATGTATTCTGACTATCACATCAGTGGAACATTTTCCAGAAAATATTGTAAAAGACTCTAGTAAAGGACAAGCAGTTGGGTAGATTGTTAGCAGTTCTAAATGTACACTGGAATAATTAAAAAAAAATCTTATAGCACTTATTTGAATATAGGAATAAAACTTAATTCATAATAATGCTGAACAGTAACAGGTACTGCATGTTAATCATAATAAATGGCAGAAACCTAGTAATCTTCCTAAAAGGGCAAGTTATTTCAATATATATACATGAAGGAACTGCTAATCCTGTTTTTTTATTAAAGTAATCATAGGAGGAACATTTGTTTCCCAAAGTTTAAGAATTAACAATTTTCTTTGTGCTGGGCTTTTTGTTCATCTTCAAATTTTCATTGAGTTTTCCCTCTCCTTTCAGAGATTTCACATTCTCCTTTCAGATTTAGACAATGTGTGTATACATATGTGGTAATGGTGAAAACAGTAAAAGCAAAACCTAGGAGTGTGGAAGCACTCATACTGGGATTTTTTTGGAGAATGGCCAGTTTGGCAGAGATAAGTCAAGATCTTGTTTTCTGTATTTATAGCCTTAATGCTCTACAAAACCTCAAAAAGTGTCAGGCTACATTTGGAATTAGATGTAATAGCATTGATTAGAAAGGAAAGTAAATTAAGTGGGGAAAAAAATCTCAACAATAAAAACAAAATTATTATTATTATTATTTTTAATCAAAAAGGTTGCTGTGCTAGTGCAGGTGGATAATATTTAGCTTGTGTCTGCATACAGATCCGTAGCATTGGTGACGGGTAGAACACAGAGCAGTCTTGGTGTTCCTCAGTGAAAGTCCTTGTGATGTGACTGGGGAAAACAAAAATGCAGACTTGCATATTGTGCATATACACATTCAGGGAATAAAATCAAACCAAAATTTTGAAAACTTATTTTGATGTAATATAAAATCCCATCTGTTATTTCTGTTTTTTTCCCCTCTCCAAACCTGAAAACAACTGAATGCACAGTTTGCAGGCCTGGAATGTCAGTTGAGATTTCAAGTACTCTGAATATAAGACACAAAGTTTCAGATTAAATGATTTTTGACTGAAGAAAAAGCTTGTTTTTTGCTTGTTTATCGTGATATTATGGACATCTAGAGCCAAGTATGTGATTTTGTGGGCCTGTTTTTTGACTTGCACTGCATCTATAGATATGTATGTGAATATGTATACTGCTGATTCTATATAAATAGTTTAGAAAACTCTCCGTTTGATGAAACAACGTGAGAGGATGAGATCTGTAAGTAAGGTAAGTATAGCAATGCTTGCTGTAACACAGAAGTGTTGAGGATCCTAACTTTCAGCATTCCCATATACACATTACCATTGCCTACTATACTGTTTGGAGAAGATAAATATCTTCAGACGCAGAAAGGAGCATTTAGACAACTTGCGAACAGTACACCTGCCAAATGACATGCAGTGTTCCTGAGTCTCCCTGAAAAAAATTAGTAGACACTTTAATTTCAGTGATTAGGATAATATCCATATTGAAGACATGAAATTTAAAATGTTTAACTGAATCATGTATTTCTGCCATGTCCTCTGGGGATTTTTTGACATTTTTCAAATCTTGATTACTTAAAGGTCCAAGTATAATACCACATTAGTATTCAGAAAGAATATTTGAATCTTCATGCATTATTTGATCAGGCTAAGTATGCATCCGACTTTGATTAAGACTTCGCTGATCCTGGAGTAAAATCATTAAACATTCATAAACGACCATTGCTTTTTCTCCTCCTCAAGAATGTACTGACACGTTTTATGCAATTATTTGTTTCAACTATCTTCCTGAACTTGTAACCCCCTTTATATTCTCTTATGCCTGCTTTGTATTAAGTCCCCAAATCTTCATTTCAAAGCATTTTTAAAAGCTAATATACAATCAATTTGAGCTCAGTGAAAGCAAAATTATATGTATAATAGAAAGCACCCTATCATGGTAAGGTTCTTTGCTAATTAACTACAAGGGTGGTTTCCTTTGAGGAATAATTCCTCTGAACTCTTTAATTCCAAGGTTAAAATGTCTTTGATTCTAGGCTCATCTTTTAGAAAGATGTTTCTGAAAGTGATAGCCAGATAACGTTGTTCCCCAAGGTACAATCTGATACCATTTACATCTCCTGCTTGCACATCTCAGCTCAATGCCACAAGGATAGACAGGGAGTTTAATCCATCAGACATCTTTATGTATTTATCTATCTATCTATCTATTTATTTATTTATTTATTTCAGCCTAGCTTCCTAAGAATCCAAGCTCATGGACCTGCCTGAGTAAGTGTAACCCATCCAGACTATCCTGTCCTTAAGGGGTTATCCAACATCATACATATGAGTATGGTTATGGTATATAAGGAGAAATTCTTCCAGTTCTGCAAGGCACATAAACAGGGTCTTTCCTTTTTCCCTGTGCTTTGTGCTTTTGTGCACAACATAAGGGTCCAAAAGAAACAGACAAACCATTATATCCTGAGATGGCAGTATTTTAAGGTGAAATATTTAGAAAGATATTCAAACTGGGGCATTTTCCCTTTTCCATCATTTATTCTAAGTATAAAGATAAATTTTAGAAATATACATATAAAGCATTTAAATATCATATTTATTTATTTAAAGCATCTTAAAGTGTTTATAAATTTTAGATATGTGCTTATCACAATTGAAACTGTTCATAAAAACTCCACTGGCTTCAAGGGTAGGGATTAATCTAAACACATACTTACTAATTACAGGAAAAATACCTACTCAGAATTTTAGGTTAACAGACTTCTTTGCTTTTGGTAGTTTGGTTTAACTTTAATGTAAGTTTGGTTTAACTTTAATGTAATGGAAGCCTAAATATAATTTTGGCACAAAATAAGACAGACATGTCTTAATTGTAAAGGAAGACATGCAGTTTATATTTTCAGTAAAAGCCAGATTGTATTTCTTTAAAGGTGGAATGTATATCTTCTTATATTCATGGTTTATAGTATTTATGAAAGATGCTTTTGTTAGCTCTTTCTCTTGGAAAGAGATTTGTCCTGTCCCCCCTCATTTTCTGCTTCTTGCTTTAATAATAGTAGTGGACTAGTAATGGATTCCAGAAAATAAAACTTTAGTCATTAAGAAAAAATTAAAATTTTAATCATTAAAATATTTAAGTGTGGCTTATTTTATTTATTTATTTTTCTCTCAGAAATACTGTACAGAATGGAATAATTTTTGTGTGTGTGTGCATTCAGAGTAGATGATTTGAAGGTGTAGTAATCCTCCCTGATGCTGAAAATTAACTGTTCAAAAGGAAAACAAAAATCATATATATTTTTTTCAATCCTCCTTTAAGGCTATAAAGCTAATTTTTAAGCAATTCACTTGCTTTGACATATTAAGGACTTGTAGCTTACACAAGGGAATAAGAAAATTTCTTCCTACTCCTCTGATTATATTTTCCACATTCTGAATGTATTTAGTATTAGCTGAGTAAATGAATAAAAAGGTTCTAATTGCTGTTTCAGAATGAAAACTGATGTACAGCCTCTGACAATTCGCCACTGAGACTTGTTTTCAAGTATTTTCTCTTATTTTATTTGGCCACCCATTGCTTTGCAACATAGATTATGTGTTTTGTATTTTATGTTTCATGTTAATTTTTTTTTTTTTTAAACTAAACTATTAAGTAGTCATTCCCCTGGAAAAAGTTTTTAGAAACTATTTGTATTATCAGACTTTCGTATAGGTGTTTGATGGGCAACTTGTGGCAATTTTAACATTTTTTTCTTCTGAATGAAGTCTTTAGTGTTATAGGACAGGAAAATTAGATACAGCTGTGAAAAAACAGATATTGTCCAAAAGAACACCAGGTCTTCTGAATCATTGCACTACCATCAAGGCTATCTAAGGACAAACTCAGGAAAAAACACAAAAGTCAGGATAACATTGGCTTTGGAAAAATAAAAAGAAAAAAAATTGATTGGATTTCAACATCTCTTTTATAGACGAAAATAAAACCTGAGTGCTACTCAGATTTTCCTCATTTGAACCACATGATTTTCTGAACTTATTTATAACTATAATGTTGTCAGCTAGATCTATGTCTATGTATGTGTCCAAATATCTGTGTTTATTTCAGTGACTTTCTGCAGATCTAACTTTCAAAAATGTATTTAAATATTAATTAACTTGCTAATATTTCAAACCACTCTCATATCTTTTTTCCTTTTTTGTTACACAGTAGTTTTCTATAATTTATTCCTTCATGGGAGGGATTGAATCTACCAGATTAGAGAACTGCAGGTTATGATGCTTCCACTGCTAATATACAGAAATAAATTTAAAGCTATAAGGTTGTTTCACTTACTGACCACCAATTAGGCTGGTAAGGCTTCAAGAAAAGACACATTTCAGGTAGTTTCACCCTTAGAAATTGCTCTGTGATCTTTGATGTTTATACATGATTAGTTTGCTGAGGCTGATGTCTGACTTCCACGTTGGGTTTGCTGCTCAGCACATTGTCAGAGAGACCTTCAACGGCAAAACAAGTGGTTTAGGTCTTGAAGAGACTGAATGTGAAGAGTTCTGCCTCATCTCTCACATTGCTCCATTTAGTTTAGGTGGTTTTGTTTTCAGCCTAGTGCAAGAGCAGACTTTGTTACTGCTTGACATGGGAAAATTTTCACTAGGATAATTAGTTCCTAATTTTAACAGTAAAAAATAATGAATATCTATTTGAATTTCAGGTAGAAATACTAGGAAGGTAATACTATTATTCTCAGGTATTATAAAGCTTTAATTCCACACTAAAATTATCTACTGCATATGCAAACTTGGCAAAGAAAAAGCAGGCCAGGAAAAAGTATAGCTTATGTTAAAGCAGTGGGCATGCCCAAAGCACTGAGTTAAGTGCTTGTGCCCTGCAGTTGCCTGCAGTTACCTGCGACTGGACCTGCCTCTCATCTGGTTATAGAAGTCCTGCTGCATCAGGTTGGTCTGTTTTTCTAAAAAGTCTGCCTCTTTCACTTTGTATTTGTGGAAGGACAACGGCATGGATGAGCCCTGTGTTTTTTTGTTTTGTTTTGTTTCATTTTGTTTTTTTCTTGCATTGCAAGATGCACAGTTGCTCTCCTGAGATGTTTTCATGTAGTTTATGTATAGTCTTGTTTCAATCTTTTCCTAAAAACTTCCATGCATATTTTTTTATGATGAGTCTCTCTGCAAATGTCAGCAGTGAGGTATAACAAATTCCCATTGGGTTCAGGTCTTTGCTCGCAGTGCCTCCCTTGTGTAGGGCTTCTCAGCTACTTGACATTTGCATGAACACGAGCTTGTACCCTTGAAAGACACCAGCTTGGATCCTAAAGTAGCACAGCTATGTTGGTTCAGTGTTGTAGTCACAGGAAGTCCATTTAGTGCAAAACACTGCTTTGCTGTTGTGGCTGTAATGGTGGTGCTAGCTAGTGCACAGACTTTCTAACCAGCCTTGAAGTGGGCATTGTGCCCTACTTGTCATAATGTAACCTGGCTACCATTCCATGATAATATATTTCCCTGTTACACCAAAAACTGTCACTGCAGCATAATACTTGCATAGGAGTGGGAAAATATCCTATAGTAGCTTGTGTTTTCTTTTAGATCTTGTCACTTGGACATTTTAAAGCATCCTGCATGGTGAGGAGGGATCTGCTGCTTTGAAAATCCTCAGACAGAAGACACTCTGGTTTGTGTACAATGTCTAGTAAACCACATCATCCTCTGAAGCACTTAGTTTCTCAAATAGAAATATTACTCCTCTTTTCCTGAGAAGTTGTCTGGTTTTCAGCATGGAAAAATACAGATTGAAAAATACTCTGGGATTAAAAAAAGCAACAAATGCAAAACAACTACTTCTCTGTATTAATCAAGTGAAAGAATTTTCTCATAGCTGACCCAGCTGTTACTGTGTGTGTGCTAGGCAGAGAGGCAAGGCTTAAATCCTTGATCACCATGTTTTGGAAGACTGTCCTTCCTCCTGGAAGGGAGGAGGGCTGCATTCTGCTACAGTACCAAAATGTCCTCTGTCTCCTTATGCCTTACAGAAGTCAGGTGTAGACCTAAGATATTTTAACTGTGTGCGTAAGTGTAATGTTTAGTTGAGGCAGCCTTACTAGATGCTATAGGTGAGTGTGGCTGTTGGAATTCAGAGGTGACCACTGTGGCTTGTTCCCATCTGTACCCTCCTGTAAGGTGAGTGACTGCAAGCATGGAACAAGGTGGTCATTGCTGCTGGCTCCACTGGCCTCTTACATTGCCCTATAGTTTTGTAAAGTCCTTATATGACCCACATGATAACGCAAGTCTTAATTGCAAATGTAGCAGGAAGCATTTGATCACAAGTTGTGCTTCAACAATTCAACTCAGGAATCATTTCATGAAGTAAGATTTTAAATAACCTTTAGAAACTTGCAAGAAAACCTTAAATTCTGGGCCTAAATATCTTGCAGATTTGGTCAACTATTCTTACTAAATAGCACCATTATTGTTTGAGCTCATCCTAGTGTTGCAGGGGTTGCTAGGTAACTTCTAGTTCTGGTACCCAGGAAAATTGGATGGGGGGAAGCAGAGGGGAGAATTAAGTGCTTGGTTTATGTCCATTGGCCTGTAAGCATAACTATATATCCCTACTGAACTTACAGTATATCTTGCAGTTACATTGTCCTGCTGTTCCACCCTCTTTATTTTTCTAAGTGATACATTTTTTCTGCATGAGTTTTGTGTTTACATTAGCATTTTTTAAAGCCCTGGTTACAGAGCAGTGGAGATAGCAACTCAGTCCTTGAATTGCTCACAGCTGGATTTTTTTGTTATGATAAGGATAACAGTTAGGAGGAAACAGAAGATAGATTGGAATCTGAGGAGTTTCCAGTTTAGGCACCATCTTGCAAGGATCAGATTTGCAATCAAAATTAATTCTAAATGGTCTCTTTTACTTTCTTGCACATCGGTGGTTTATTATTAAAACCCAGCAGCTATGGCTCAAAATTAATTTAATTAGCCTGATTTTAATAAGATAGTTTCAAATATTCATCTACATTACCTAGGGACAACCTAAGTTAAGCTGATTGAAAACTGCTCATAAATTGCAAATGTACATTGATCCTTTCTGTCCAGCCTTGGTTCTGAGCAGAGCTCACAAGTAGAGAATGGTAGAGAATGCTCTTTCACTTACAGCTGATCCATGTGTTGGAACAACTGCAGTCAGTGTGCTGACTGCACATGCCATTTGCAAACAGATGAGGAAAACAAGCAAGTCAAAGTTTTTATTTTATTTTATTTTTTTTCCCCCGCCTCAGGAAAAATACAAGCTCTCCTGGTTGATACATCATTATTAACATGCCCCTAACTTGACAGAGCCCAATTAATTTTGTTACACACTTTTCTTATGCTGTAGCCCTCTTATCAGTATTAGTGACCAGAATTTTAATACTGAGACAAGCAGAATATGTAAATGCAGCCCTTCTTCCAAATCCATCAGTGATAAATCTCGGTCTTCTGTGGAAGGAGCATAATACCCTAAAACACACTCTATCCCATAAGAATGGGATAAGAAATTAGACTTAAGAAACGGGTTGCAACACTGGCCCTTTGTGTAGTAGCCAGGCTTGAAGAGATGACACAGTAACTTCCTGGGGTCCCGAGGATGAAGGATGGAGCTCTGGGATAGCTGCCACAAGAAAAGGAAATTCCAGTCTGCCGGAGAACTGCTGACATGAGCGAGGAATGGGGTGTGGGAGGGAAGGCTGTGAGTTCCTTCACTAGTGCAGATTTCCTTTTCTCAGATAGGCCACAGTACAACTCTAAGCATGTTGCGTAGTGTTAATTCCTTCATGCTGCCTGGAAAAACACAAGTGAGAGTTCATCAGGAGTGTACAAGGGGAAAATCCTGCATATAATAATAAAGCAGACCAAAATATATAAACAGTATTTTCAGTAATGATGTAATTCAAATATTTCCAGTTCTTTTTTATTTATTTATTCTAGGTAACCATTCCTGATTTGCTGTAAATAAAAGAATACTTGTTGGTATTTTTTGTATTCTTTAACTGTCCCACTTTACTTAACTCTTTGCAGACATAATTCTCCAGAGAAATTCGGTGAAAATCCTATAAACCATCACACAGGTACGTGTTTAGAGGCACATGGTGTTCAGAGCCAATACTTCTGATGGAACAAAGCTACAATGCATATTGATATATTTTCATTTGGTCATACTGACGTTCCAAGTTGCTGAGATAAAGTGTAATGAACAGCAAAACTGTTATTGCAATTTGTATGGAATCAAAATTTCTATTTTCCATCAATTTATTTCTCAGATAAGCGTGAGAGTTTTTTGGTTTTTGTTTTCCAAATCCACATGGAAACAATTAATTAATTCAATGTACTCCATAGTTGTTTTTAATGCCTTATAGTCAGGAAGCAAATTATTTAATCTCCAAATGTAGAATGTCCAAAATCCAGATCTAGAGTCATCATGATTATCAGTCACTTGGAGCCCATTTGAGCTTATGATCCAGATGTCTTAGAGAAGTATACAGAAATAGTTTACATTAAGCAGCAATTTTTTTTTTCAGTGTTTATGGCATTTAAAAATGAATGAAGATTAAGTGTCAAAGTAATTTTCATATTTAAAAAGAAATATGCATCTTTATTATTATTATTATTATTATTATTATTATTATTATTATTATTATTATTATTATTATTATTGTTATTATTTATGGATAGCTCTAAAAACTATATTTGTTCTACATACAAGATGTTTTCTTCACAGTATGACAGAACCAAAGAACTCAAAAGTTCTAGTGCAGAGTGCCATCCAGGTTTTCTCATGGTCTTTTTCAACACAGCTGAACAAATACCAACTTTCTTTCACTTTTGTATCATTAGTGATGTAAGGAGTCATTTGTTCCACATGTGGCCAGAGGTGGTCAATCCATTGCAGGATCATCAGCATCATCTGAGACTTGCTTTTAGTAATATTGTTCCTCCTCCTACAGTGTTCAGCAATAACAGAAACTGTGGCTCTTTCTATGTAATTCCTCCTGTGCTGGTAGATGAAAAACAGGAATAGAGTAACTGTATCACGTTTTTCATTTATTTCTATTAATTTCCCAAAGTTCTTAGGTCAATTTTCCATTTGTGCTGTGAAAAGAAAGCACAGGGATGTCCTTCCTGGAAAGCAGTTAGATAGACTTTATAGAGGTAAATTTAAAAGGAAATGTCAATGATGTTCACTTAAGTATTAAAGATGGCTTATAACGATATCTAGGACATTTGTCTCAGACTTGTGTAAAGTTGCTGTAAAAATAAAACAAACAACCCTGTATCTCCCACCATCCACAGAAATACCTGATAATTTTTTTTTCTCTAAGTCCTTTAAGATTATTTACATTTTAAGATTATAATGCATTTACATGCATTATAACAAATATTCCTACCATTGAAAAAGGCAGTAAATAGATTTCTGAACAATGTAGTACTTTTTATTACACATTTTCCTATTTGTGACAAAAAATAAATTGACCAAACATGTCAATTAAAATTTCCATTAATTATATTCAGAATTTAACAAAATGTTTAAATATTATTCAAAATTATATCCAGATAATAATTATATAAGTCCTCTCCTCTCCTCTCCTCTCCTCTCCTCTCCTCTCCTCTCCTCTCCTCTCCTCTCCTCCTCCTCCTCCTCCTCCTCATCCTCTTCCTCCTCCTCCTCCTCCTCCTCCTCCTCCTCCTCCTCCTCCTCCTCTCTTCTCCTTCTCCTCTCTTTATGATAATTAATCAACAGTCCATGTAATAAGATTTTTATGGTAATCATTTATAATGACAGTAATTTTCTCCATTGCTGACATAACCCTAACTGCTGTTCATAGAGGTAGTAATAGTGCAGGAACACCCATGCACTGTACTGTGTATTTATGTACTCATATATTCCTGTTCAGCAACTGATACAAAAATTTTTAAAGCTGTCTTCTAAACCAGAAATCCTACCAGAAAAAAATAAATAAATTAAAAGAGACTTTAAGAATAGATGTAATGGGCCCCTATGAAATCATTTCCTACTGCTATCATGCTGACTAACTGCACAGGTTGCATTGCTGAACTCTGAAACAGATGGTCTTCTTCTATTATAAACCCCAGAGTTACTGGACAATGAAGGTATTTAATTCTGAGGGCCTTTAAAAAAATAAATCCTATTTTAGATTTGTTTCTTGATGAAGATTCACATATTTTTACTGCAAAGTAGTATTCGTCCAAAGCTTTAATCCCTGCTCCTCCTCATTTATTTCTGGAATGTTTCACAGGATTTGTCATCAATTTTTGCTGCTTTGCATTGATCAGACTGTAAGCACCAAGTGCTTAGTGATTTTTTTTTTCTTTTCTTTCTGTCTGGTGACTGCTACACTCTACCCATTTCCTTGTGTGACTGGAAAGAGAGCAATAAGCCTTGATTATGTTAGCACCTTACAGAACAGCTTGGATAATTTCAATCTCTGCGCTTGTTTGGGTAAAAAAAAAAAAAAAAAGCACATTGTTTCAGTGAATGTCTTGAAAACTTCTAGATAAATATGAACAGTTGTATGACAGTCTTGATGACTCCAACCAGTTTTATTATGATACAATTCATCAGTCAAATGTCAGAATACACAGCTCATTTGCATCTGTCTTTATGTAGCATATAGATTTGTCTGGCAGGGTGGATCACATATATATATTTAAGTATTTTAATTATATTTAAGTATATTAGTTTAAGTATTTTCTGGCAGCATAAGACAGGACTGTAACAAATATCAACACTGTAAAATGCACTGAACATTTTATAAACTCAGAATTTATGTTGCTGCTTAGCTTTGTTTTGCTTTTCTGCCATGTGTTTTCTCAGTAAGGCCTAGAGCTGATAATATATCAAGTGAGTTCTACATTAACAACTTTACTGCCTTATTTTATATTTTTAAAAATTATGTTGGTGAATTTAGTACCTGTGACACTCTGATGGCTTTAGGGCTAAATTCAATACAAGGATCTATAGTAGCACAGCCAGCACATGCAGTGGAAGATGAATATAGAAGCTGTGACTCCAAGGCTCAGAAGGAGTTGCATACTTGAAGCCTGAGTGCAAAAACTGTGAGTTTCTTGTGAACACAGAGACATACCAGGCACAGTCCCACATGGGGCTGCAAAACTCTTTCAGCTGCTTCTGCCCATGGGGAATGATGCCTGTTCCTGTCCTCTTGGTGAAATTCAGAGAAGCAGCTTTCTGGAAGTTTTGGTTCCTGAATGACACAAAGGAGTATAATTAATATCTCTCTCCAGACAACAATATAACTTGACTATAGCCTAAACTGAAACCACAGAGCATCCTCACATATCACCTAAGTGCTGACTGGCAGCATCAATGCTTTTCTGGCTGTGTTGCATTGCGTCATGCAACCTGAATCTGATCACACATGCATGAGGGAGTTGTATTTTAACACTGAGACAGTCTGCTTGTTGAGCACATAATGGGAAATAAATTCCCTGACTCACCATGTAGGAAAAAGGCTTACACAAAGGGTTTTGTCCTTCTCTGCCATATATTTCAACAGAGCCAGGGCTCTTTTACCTGATTTATTTCCCCTCTTGCATAGGAGAACAGGACAGGGAAGGTACATTTCTTGTATAATTTTTATTACTTTCTGAACTAATCTCTTAGCGTTCTCCCTGGATTTAATTTTTGACTGAGATGAAGCATAGCTGTGTGAGGAGATACATCCAAAGACAAATTACTACAGCTGAAAACTGACCCATAGGAAATCCTTTAAGAAAAATCTCGAGCTTCATATGCTGCAAAATTATCATCTTCCTTGCTACATGCATTTTTCTGAGAGAGAATATGAATGCAAAAGTTGTACGTTGTCTTGCATGTTTTTTTTTTTTTTTTTTTTTTTTCCTCACAGAGAAAGATGAAATGGCTCTATTGTGTGTTCCTTTTCTGCTTTCTTACCAGCTTACAAGCTTTTCCCACAAATCAGTTCATCTTTATTAGGTAAATTGAGATTCCCATACTGCAGCAGAGGATCTGTCTGCACTTGTAACCTGTGAGAAGTTATAGTCTAGCACAAAGAGTTCATCCTTTCTTGTAAGAAGAGAACTTCAGGGAAAAGTCTGCTTGTATTATTTACAGTGGCTTTAGTGGGTTATCTTGCCATCACTACTTTTCTGTGCTTTTCTCCACACAGAAGGAATTTCAGTTCTAGAGAGGTGACCTTCTGTATTACTATTAATTAACACTTCCACATAGAAGTTAACACAGTGATTGCACATGCAGTGAACCTGCTACTTGAGCTGTATGGCAGGTGAGCCAGTTACCAACAATTCTGTTGAAACAAGTGCAGTTCCTTCCTACATATTCTGACAGGCTAAGCAGGTGTATGGGTATACTTCCGACTCGGAGACATAGAGTCTGGATATTCCTCAGGATGTTAATGAGGAAGTAAGCTATATTGCCAGAACATGTGTTCTTTAACACAAGCCACATATATTGGTCCTCTCAGAGTACTGAGTAAGAGACTGAGTGCAAGAGGCTTGTGGGGTTCCCAACAGGAGGAAGCACATGGGTTAAAGTCTCTCAGGATGAACAGTAAAGTTCACATTTTCCAAGACCCAGAAAAACTCATTTTCTCTGAAATATTTTTTACTTATTCTGTTGATCTATGTGTTTATCTCTTAAAATTAGAAAATTTAGAAATCTATATGATTGCTTTATAAAATTTCTTAAGGTTTTGTGCTGCACATGAGCCAGACTCTAGAGGGACCAGCTAACTTAGAAATGATCCCAAGGCTGTAACAAGAAAATAATCACTTATTTTTCAGTGTGGCTGTTCCTTGAACCTTCAGCCATATCCCATTGAGTGGATTTATAACCTCCTCAATGCTAAACCAGCATTTTCAATATCCTCTGGAGGACATGGATCTGCCTGTTATGTGAGTGATCAAATTAGCTTTCTGGCAGGCAGTTAGGCTGCCAATAGTCTAAAGTAATACTAAGGGAACAAAGTAAACTACAGAAAAAATGTTAACCTTTGTCTCATAAAAATTAATGAAAAAAATCTTGTGTTGAATATCCATTTTTCCAGCAGTAAGGCCTTGCACAACAACAAAGACATTGCTGCTATGACATTTTGAAAAAAACAACGCTGCTTCAGTACTAACTTTTCCTCATATTCAGTGTCACTGTTACATGGGGAGAAGACTGCAAGAGCCTCTGGAGCTGGTATGAGCAGCTGGCACCTGAACAGCTGCATTAGGTTCCCTCTCTGTGTTAGAGAGCCACTGGAGTTCCCTCACATTTTCTTGTAGGCAATTCATTTTCCTCCAGCCTTTCTTATCCCAGGGCTCTTCAGAAGCTTTGCTTGTAGCGGTTTGGCTTTGTTGGTTCTGGGGCCTCCACAGCACAGGCCAAATGCATACTCAAATAGATATCTGCACCTAAGGTCCAGACAGGACCACCACATCGCTGGTGCAGCCCTTACTCCATTGAGCCCTGGGTGGCCTTCATATCTGCTGGGTGGTTGTAGGGGGCATCTTAAGGAGACACTTCCTATGTTGTGTTGAGACAGAAGCCCTGTAACACAGGGCATCCTTTACCCCATGAGGAAGATTTGCTCCCTACATGATGGCTACATATGTTCTTCTGCAGTGCCTCCCAGAACTCGGTGTGCTCCAGTCTCGAGTGTTGGATCAGACTCTCAATCAGCACTTGTGCAATTTTAAACTTTGTCTGAAATAAATCATTTTACTTTTAATGTGTAATTATTCAAAGGCATAGATTCACTTTTCTTAAGGAAATAATCTTACTGAATGAGAATAAAGGGTAGGTCACAAAGTTAGAATTCGTGACCTATAAAATGTATAACAAATGGGTGGAAAAATGCTTTCAGCAACCTCTTTTTTGATTCCTTCAGAGAAGAAACAAGTCTGTGACTAACATATATATGATCCCAAACCCCATGAGTTTGGCATTTACTAGATTTTTGCCAATGAGTGAACCACAAATGTACATGTAGCTACTCTGCTTATGGAAATGTCATCTTCTTCACCCTCCAGCAACCAGAAATGTTTCCATTTATGAAAAACAGACCATCAAGTGGTGTGGCAGAACTTATAACCACAAAAAGAAGATCTTTGATAAAATCACATGGATGGGTTTGTTCAAACTGTACAGTACATAATTTGCCTACCCCACAAATGGAAACAAAAAAAATTAGCACTTTCAAGATGGCGTGCGTCATGTTGTCTGCTTAAAGAAGTCAATTATTCTTGCGATCTACTGTATAGAGTTTAATTTATGCTGGAAATGGAAAATATAAGACAAATAACTCAGCAGTTGAATACTAAAAGCAAAGCAAAATAAACAAACAAACAAAAAATTAAAAAAAAAAAAAACACTTTTTTTTTTTCCTTCTATTTTCCCCTGCTAGAGGGATGTAGTTAAGAGTAAACTTTCCCACTGGGAGCTAGTGACTGTAACTGAAGTGTAAGTTGTTTGCACTATTAGTGCTAAGTCCCTGGCTAGAACTGATCTGTTTAATTAGTTTGTTCAGCTGGAAGCCACTGTTCTATTGGGAGAAATTGTCTAAAAATATATTTCTCATACACATTTATTTTAAAGCAATAATTTAAATTACTGCTACTGTCCTGTTTTCTACAGAGCCTGTTGGAAGTAAAGCAGGAAATTTTTAATTTTAGGACAACCCATGGAAGATTTTTTCCCTCTCTAATGCATACAACTTGCAGTCCGGTAGGTCATGAAGGTTCTTGGAGCCTCAGGATCTCTTGGCGAGAAGAAATCTGAAAAATCTTTCCCAATTTCTGCATTCCTTGTTAGGAATACTGTTGCATACCTTAATCCTTTATGTTACTTTTTGGAACTTAATATTTGAACACCTATATCTCTCAGAGTGTGCTGATTTTCAGATACATACTACTTGAGATAGGTAAGAGGCTTAATATAATTTTGCCAATCTTAGAAGAATTATTGTAGAGAGGCATTTGTTCAAGTTATTAGTTACTGATTAAACTTAATGTAGAAAATGTAGAATATATTCTAATGAAAGTTGATTAAAACAGTAGTATGAAATAGCCACACAAGTATTTTCCAGTGAACAAAAATATCAAAAAAGTAACTGAGGGAAAAAAAAAGAAAATAAGAAAAAAAGAAAAAAAAAAGATAGCTTTTAGGTAATGATGAAAGCAACCTGTAAGTGGCTGTGAGCAATTATTACCTAGTCTTGATGAAAAAATTGTGAAGTAAAAACAGTGCATTAAGTTCTGGAAGTAAACATGGGAAGTGTACTGTACTAACATGGCCATAAAGATATTTAATTCTTCTTTTTTTTTTTTTTTTTTTAATATGCATGTTTTTTTGTTTATTTTGAGATACATTATCATTTTCTGTGCCAGTGTTTAGGCAGAATGGACTAAAACAACAAAACTTGTCTGCATACTTCATTCCAATTATTATTATTATTATTAGGTTAAATGTTAGAAAGCACCAGGAAACACTGGCTCCTTACAGTTCCTTTGGGACCTACCCTATGTAGGGAGTTCAGCTTAGCGAATTTTCTACTTTTGCTTTTATTTTATGTGGAATGTAGGTCACTTGGACAAATGTGTGTTATCTAAATTAGAAAAAACTAAAAAGCAGTTTTCTAATGCTAACTAGAAGTGTTTCTTAAAGCTCCGTTTAGCTTTGTCAGGAAAGTATTCTCTCATCAAATAAACATCAAAAGCCCTAAAAGCAAGTCAGTCTCAGCTTCTGCCCAGTAAAGAACTGAAAGAGTTGGGATCAAAGTTATCCCAGGCTAAGCAGAGACATTAGGCACTGCAGATATGATATCCCCACTTTTTTGTTTCTAAATCCTCCTCAGTCAAATGTCTTTGGACTAAAATTACATTAAAAAATAATCTATCATCAATGCTTCAATAAGGAGAAATGAATTCATGCAGTATGACTTACGGCTTGTCACTCTATTTAAGATGTGAATTGCATGTAAGAGGAGCAAACTGCAATATAACAGGGAACAGAAATGGATTTGCCATTGAAAATCAAGAGATGTGAAGAGATTTGAAGTCTATTTTTTAAAAAAAGAAATAATGAAATAAAGGAAAAGAAAACTTGATAAGACTGCAGTTTAATGGCAGTAGATTAATGACATGCATATATTTCATACATAGCTGTAGAAAATATTTTCTACTGCTTAGAGAAGACAGTATTTAACGCAATACAACAGTGCCCAACAAATGTGTGGTGTGACAGCAGAGGTGATCGCGGCCAAAGGTGCAGTGTAAACTGTGCCCCTTAGCCGGCATATCCCTGGAAGGCAGGGCTCAGTGTTTAGCTATGTAATTACACTTCTAGGGTGCATCTGGGGAGCTGTGAGTACTTAGTTTTTTCCTTTGTTACTGGGAATTTTCTCCATGGAGATGCCAAATGGCAAATCTTGAAACAGGTATAACTGCTTATCTTCTAAATTGGCGCTGTGCCATAAGACAACATTATCTGCAGAAAATACAGTGAGAGACATTCCTTAGAGACATGTAAGGGAACCACAATAAATCAGAAGCACAGGAGACGTAAAAAGGAAAAAGAAACACCCTTTGTGTGCACTAAAATGGTTACTTTATTGTGGTAAACTGAAGCAGTAGCAGAGCTGTGAAGTCTGTCAAATAAGGCACACCACAATAACTGAGAGATTGCCAGTGTTTTTCAGGATGCCATGCTTCTATCAAATGAAAAAGGTGGAAGTTGCAGGAAAGCTGGAGCCAGGACAACAGCAGTGAGTGCTGTGCCTCACTAAGCCAGTGGGAAACACAAATGTCCTGAAGGACAGACAGCTGGGAGTGCTGCCGTGAGCATTTGCTCCAGTGTGACGCTGAGCTTGAGCATCTCTGACAGACATCTCAGCAAGCTGGATGCTACTAATGTTACACGATTATGTATATTATATATCTGTATACAGACACAGAAGAAAAAATAGTGTTAGATGTCCATAGCCAGGATATTCCCGTCTAGAGTATTAAATCCATTGTTCAGAAAAGTGTTTCTCATATATCTCTGCATAAACCCTGCCTCTGAGTTCATAGATAAGCATCGAGATATTTTACCTGCAGCATTGTGCCCAACAATTGCATTAACCAAAAATATGGGTGGTCTCCAAACACCAAATGTAATCGTGCATGCAAAGCAGCTGACGCTGCACTGCCAGCTATACTTATAGTGACTTGGAAATGTTAAATGCTATATTAGTAAGTAGAGCCTTTGCTTAATAGAGCCTTTGCTCTGTTTAGACTAACTTAGCTTTTAATCTTTGCTAATGAAAATCTGCAGTTAAGATCCTAAATTTTTTCCTTATTTTTCAAATATTTCTGCAGCTTTAGTTCCAATCCAATACCCAGTGGCTTAAAAGCAGAATCCTGTCTGGAGAACACTTCTGCTGGGTGTTGTGTGACTGTCCCAAAGACTGCCCCACACTGGAGGAGTCTAAAACCCTACAGAGGCTTCCCTGCTCAGCCTAATGCTCCCCTTGGCTTTGCAAGAGCCTTGTGCGTGTTGCCACCGGCACTACAGTCAGCAGGCACTGCACATCAAGCTCCAGCATGGGGCTAGTTGTCCACAACTTGGCTCCTCCGCCTGACTGGAAGCATTGCTGTCACAGCTCAAGTAGTTGTTTCCTGTCTAAATAAATTTTTACACAATCGGGGCCTCGGGTTCCAGTTTTTACAGCAGCAGAAGTTACGTACTCAAGGGCTGAAGAAAGAGTAATCAAATTTGTCATGTTTTCACTCTTCTGCTTAGCCAGAGTGGGGATGAGAATCCAAGCAAAACAATTGGCAGCCTCAAGGGACCTTTAGATTTGGCTCTGAGCACTCCATAAGCGTCCATTTTGCCAGCATGCCTGAGCTGGAAATAGCAAACCTGGACATGACAGCTGAGGAAAATAAGAGCAGGTTAGGAAGCACTAATGACTGACTGCAGTTCATTTTTAAACAGCCCCCATACCTGAGAGAACCAAGTAATGAGGTTTGGCTAGAGTAACATCAACATACGTAGGGCTTTAATTCCTCCTCAGGTAGTGGGGGCTCCCAGGAAGGCAGCGTGACATGGGGCAGGCTGTGTGGGCACACACCACTCAAGTCCTGCCCCTTATGTCAGGATGACATCCAAGTGTCTTTGTGCCATGTCTGAAGAGACAGTGACCGTAATGGGCACGGGGAGGACAGCTAACTACCGAATGCCTCAGGAAGGCACCACTTTTGCCAGGGAGGCAGGGCCTCCCTCAGCAGCACGGCATGGATCCAGAACCTGAGCTCAAGTCCTGAGGTAATGTTTCAACAGTCAGCTTTTCTAATGAGATCCAGGGGGCATCGTGCCTCTTGCCAGCTCTTCATTAGTGAGCTGACTGTGCTGCAAATACACAAAGCCCATCAACTCTGTACAGTCAGCAATTGCTGCTGGGCCTGCTGCTGATTTACAGAGATCAGCTGTTCTGGGTTAGGCATCCACATATGGGAGTTTGTAAGGAACTTCCTTGAAGTAAGCCCTAAAGTAAGTTACATGTCTATTGGAGAATGTTTAAAAATAAAACCATATGAAGAAGCATGCAAAAATGAGGGCTGGAATTGGAAAGCCAGCTCTGTTTCTGTTTTGCCATATCTCACTGTGAGCATCTGTAGGAAGAAGTGTCTACTAAAAGCGAGTTACTGTTTCAAGGGTGAAAAAAATGGATGTTATTCCAAAATTTGCATAAATATTTTTATTAATATTTACTATTATTTTTATTATTTTCTATAGTTTGAATTCTTGGCTTTTACTCTTCTAGGAAAAAGGCCATGTTCATCAAGGATCAATTCAATCAGTTTGATACAACTGAGCACTATGAATTGCATGCTGTATTACATCCCTTTATACCTCCTCTCCTTACACTATTTTTGCTAAACTTATCCTGGTATTAAAGGTGATGATCCAGTGAAGATCCATCAGTCAGTAATCCACACTCTGCTGTTTTGTTGTTCTGCTGTTTTGTTGTTTCTCCTTTTTTTTTTTTTTTTTTTTTTTTAATGGAAGTCCTACTTTTGTATTTCCTCTGCTATGAGGCATCCCACGTTTGATACTGTGCCAGTTCCATGGGTATTTTTAGATGGAGATTCCTTGTGTGAACACATAAATTTCAGTCCTGGATAAACCTTCAATGTGGTGTAATTTTGATTTCTATAGTCTCAGTTCTTTAACCAACCACATTTTTTTCCCCTTATGCTACTTTATCATCTGCACTGAAAATGTAGGCGTTTCATTTCATACTAGGGCATAAATTCATTAAAATGTATATCATCTGTATTGTATGACACCTCCGGTTCCTGGTTCCTCTACCCCTCCTCCCCCCCCCTCCCCCCCTTATTTTGCTAATGATCCTTTCAGGATGTGTGTTTTGAATTTGAAAATTCTACCTGAGCTTGTATATTAATTAGTTTTCTTGAGGTCTTTGTCTGCTGGAATGTGAATACCCTCTTTTTCCAGTCTGTCTCTATCTACCTAGAATCTAATTTAAACAAGACTCAGAAGTGCAGCAGAGCTACCACTCTGCACATATTTCTCCAGACAGATTGTCCATCCTCTAGAGATCCAGAAACAGAGATGATGCCAGTTTTCAAAACTTTATAAACAATTTTGCGCTTCAAAGCAGCATGAAAAATGTTGTGTTTGGGGGGTTACCAAGCACCATTGAATCTGTACTAGCAGACAGCAATTCAGGCTATGGGTGTTTGAAGAAAATGGCACAAATACAGTTAAGGCAATGGGTTTGAACCTGATTAGATCTGGGGAGTCAAAGCCAGATTGGCTGAATTTAATTCAATTAATTTAATGACCTGGAGTACCGAAGTGATGGGGAATGCATCGTTCAGAAAAAGTGATGTAGGAGCAGATCATAAACAAGCCAAGATAAAACTACCAGGAAGTATCTTGAGAGTTCACTACAACATTGATGCCTGAGGTAAAAACAGAGTCCAGAAAACTCCAGTCTGGTGATTTCTGTACAGGTTACATAGGTCCAATAACTGTGGCAGTTTCTGATCCACAATGGAGGAAATATCCCAAAAAAAGAGAGCTAAGGTCATGAATATTATCGAGTCAGGAGATCAACAGAAGAAGCTGTAGGTGTAGTGAAAATGGGATGAAACTGTAAAAAGATTGGAGCTATGTAATTCACAAAGGGGATGCAATGATTAAAGTGACGACAGCAATCATCGACATGAAGGACATTTCCTGGTATATCTTTTGTCTCTGAGCAGCTCAAACAACCAGTTATTTGAAAGGTTTTCCCAGGATTAATATAACATTTTAGTGAAGCAGGAATTGCCATGTAAGCCACATTCCAAAGGTGTGAAAGAAGCACCAGCCTGCCCTGTTGAGGTGGAATGTCTTCAAGTGGCTAACACAGAGAGAGAGGGGGAAATGCCCATTTAGATGAACCTGTGGGGAGCCCTGCACCCCCTGATGCTTATTCATCACGTGGTAAAGTGTATGTGTGACACCGGGAATGGAAAGAGGGAGCTGCAGCACAGGTGAAACCCAGACTGGCCTGGATTCAGCTGCCTTAGGTTGATTCAGTTGCATACTTGCAAGTTTGGTGTGCTACAGCTAAACATCAGAGCGCGATGCTCTGGAAGGAAATTGTGCTCAAGACTGACAATTTTATGGTTCAAAAAAACAACTTTGATGCAAAAAGTAAATATTCAATCTGCCCATGCTATACAAAGAAGTGCTGGAGGGCAAAGAAAATGTAATTTGAATCTTCTGCCATGAAATTTTCTGGGCAAGCCAGGTTCTCTGGTGGTAGTTTTATGAACTCTGCATGAAATATTGTAGGAGCTTTGTGTGCTGAGAGTAAAATAATTGTTGAAGCAGTATTAATAAATAAGCTACTGTATGGAGAGTAAGTATAAGATAAGTATGGAAAAATATTTTTCTGTTTGCCCCCCCTACATCAATTTTCTAGTAGATAGTACCATAATATTATTCTTATTTTGTGATCTTTTAATGTTGATGATATTTTTTACGGAAATATTTCTTTTCTACACATGAAAATTATAAAAAGGAGCAGAATATCTACATTCCTTACTTTTCATTTACTTCCATTTTGATTTACTCCCTGCATTATTGAGGTTGTCAATCACGTATGTGTAAATAGCACCTTATAGGCTTAGCTAGCCCAGAACTGTAAATGTTCAGAACAAGCTGAAAGGAGCCTGCTTTATGTTCAGATCTCTACCAAACAGAATAAAAAATAACATCTCTGCCATCTGCCTGTAACTTTTGTTTATAACAGCTCTTATCTCCTTTTCCACCTTGTTTTCCATTATTTCTTTAAGAGAAGCACTTTTCTTTCTTATAAGACATTCCCGGTTCTTCTGTTTCCTCTGGATAATGATTATCAGACTGGTCTTTAGTAGATTATGTATCTGTTAATATGCTGTAGAGAGGCATGGATTTTCTTGCTATGTTTGATGAGCTATGTCACTGATGTCACTGAAATAGCTAAAATGTATTATTTTCAAAATCTTATGATATTTGATTGTCTTATCACTCTGTTCATGTCTAAAACATTTTCAAGTGTTGTTAAACTGTGTTAATTAGTTCTTTCCTTATTATTTTGGAAACTGCATAATCCAAATTATGAAGTTTAGGGTGCTCTGAGCTATAGGGTGCTCTGAGCTATCACTGAACTAGGCTGACAAGAATACTAGAATGACTAAATGATTGGCAAGCGCATTACAGAGATCTAAATAAGAAAGAAAGAACTGCCAAAATAAGACTATGTTCTATGTATCTTAGTTTCAAAACAAAAGTTTCTTATGGTATTCCAGCTTTAACATACTCCTCAGAGATGCTTGCTACATTAGATCTTATACCAGCATGTATATATATAGCCTTCTTCTGAAAGCTGGTACTGCCATATTACATCTTTATTTTGATAGTTACTTTATTTTTATTTTTTATTTTTTTTTTAATAAGTTTTCTAGGCACTTAATTAGAAGAAAATCAGTGCTTAGCTATTCAAATATATTGGCTGTATTTGTTTTTAAAGCAGTTGGCAAGACACTTCTTTTTCCTTTAAACTACTTTGTTGGTTTAAATATTTGGAACACACATTCAATTTTAACAGCTTTTCATATTGGTGACTCCAAGTTTTTTTTTTTTTTTTTTTTTTGAGTAAAGCATCTTTTTATTAGACTTTGGGTGAACTGTATTCACTTCCTCTGTTGCTCACATATAGCACGACAATATATTTTTGCAATGCTATCAGTATGAATAGGATTGCAAGGAATAATCCTGGAGAAGGTGTGATGGGGCAAGCTGAGACTGTGGTAGAGATACTAAGTGGCTCTGAGAAATGCATGGAATATGGTGGTTCAGTGGTAGAATTCTTGCCCGCCATGTGGGAGGCCCAGATAGTTATTGATGCTTTTATGATATCTTCATCTTCCTGTTCGTGTGATGGCCCAGCCACTGCGGAGTATCCTATCCCATCGTCATCTTCATCCCCAGTCTGAATAGGAGTTCCTCTGTGTTCTAAATGACCTAACTTTCTCATCTGTTGTTTCATCTTGGTTGTAGAGGCAACTTGCACTGCTACAGTCTATTTCCCTGACCCAGTTGCAGGGCTGATCACAGGGGTTGGAACAGCCACAGGGCCTGTCACAAGGATTGGAATGACCACTGGGCCTATCACAGGGGTTGGAACAGCTGCAGAGCCCATCACAGGGGTTGGAATGGAATGACTGCAGGGCCCGTCGCAGAGGTTGGAATGACTGTAGGGCTCAACACAGGGGTTGGAATGACCGCAGGGTCAGAGAGATTTCTCTGTGTCACCTATGCACCAGCATTTCCTTCTACCGAATTCACCAGTTCTAAGATTTTCTGCAATATAAAGCTCAGGATTTTTTACATTTTGGAAAAGACTCATGAACAATCAGAGAGACTGACTTACAGCTCTTCAAAGCAACACTATAATGAACTACAATGCTAGGACACTATAATGGATTATAATGAACCATAACAGTAGGAAGGAGTGAGAGTTTGCTGTAGGAAAAAAAGGGGAAATGATAGGCAGAATAGTATCAAATGAACAACACAAAACTTAAGTCTTAATTGTCTTATTCAGCAGCCTGTTTATGTTTTGAAACACCAGTGTTTATTTGCTGCATACATACCGCCTGCCAAACTTCTCTTTTGGGATGTGTAAGAGTTAATGGGTTGTGAATGCCTTTGCTAGAACCTTTCTGAAATTCTCTATAAAAACAAAGTCTTTGGTGAAATTAGTCCTAGACAAAGGGCTGGAATACTTGCTGTCTCTGGGCAGGGTGATACCACTTCACAGCAGCACTCTGCCAAACTCCCTAGATTCTTTACTAGTAGTGAATCAGCCAGCCGTGGCCATTATAAGAACCACTGGACAAACCTAAGCTTTATTTGAATACAATACCCTCTGCTTTTGTCAAGTGATGGAAATAATTGCAAGTTTAATATGTAAGAGAAGAAGGAGGGAGACATACGATATAAATCTCACTAGGCTTCAGCAGCCTTTGCTCTTGGCTGCAGCACTGCCACAGTCAGACCCACTGCCTTTGGGTGGGCAGAAACTATGTGAGTAACAGTGATGCCTTTCACATGGGAACATTGTAATAAAGGTGGCTTTTGATCTTTTGTGAGAACATTTTCACACCAATACAGCTTTGTAAAATTTAGTATAAGTAACAGTATCAGTAAGATACTTATACTCCTTTTACCCATGAAATAGAGGGTATTTTTTATCTGATTGGTCTTCATTATCTCTCCTTCATTAGCTCTCAGGGAAATAAATCACTCCAACAGGGTCAGAAACCACTTATGTCTGCTCTGCTTTGTACCTCATATACTTTCCTATGAAATTACATGGAAGCTCTGGCTCAGTTTCTTCACTCTGTATCAGTTCAAAGCAGCCCTTGCTTGTTATGTTTCATAAAGTTGATATATGAGATGTGCAATTTGAGTCCCATAGGAGCTGCATGTTCAGAGATTGGGAGGGCTGTTACACAAGAACATCAGGAATATTCTGTTACCCAGACACAATACTTTATGATCTATGAGCTATTCTGCCTGAAAAAGAGCCCAGTTGAGACACTAAACCATTATGACCCATTAAAGAAACACATGATTTTGCAAAAATGTATCTCATGGCTTTGTTAATACCATTAGTAATCTAGTGCTATTGCAACATTAAGTGATACTCAATTTTTCATGATTCAGGAAACTTCACAGATTACTCAGTGCTTTCAGTATGCGCCCTCCTTTCGCATATGTAACTCATTTACCTTCTGCTACAGCACCCTGTGAAATCAGTTAACTATAGGTTGCTTCTCCAGGGTGGCTGCTTGGGCAAGTGGAGGATGGTTAACCTAATGTTGGCCATTTTGGGAGTGGAATCATGGGGTTGCACCAGTGGCAGATGCTCTATAGCCTTTCTGTTACTAAACTAGCTCAGGTTTTCCTGATGAATTCAACACTTCCCATCACAAGCATCTGGTAACATTAATGATGAGTATTTTAAAAATCCTCCTCCAACCCAAGAATTATTTGTTGTCATATTTCTGCATTGCCCAGAGCAAAGGATTGAAACAAACAAACAAACTAACTAAAAATCATAGAAATCTTTACGTCCCCCCACCTGCACATTTTTTTCTGCTTGAAGCCTAGTTCTGTAGACTAGTCAATATGGACTTCTCTGCTGCCCAGTGAAGCTTGCAGCCCTTGGTATTTTTAAGGCACTGATCTTAAATGGAGTTTGAAAATAATAATATTTCCAGACTAATTGGACTCAGGCCCAGCACATTTCAGAATTAAACAAGCTTAAACAGTTAATGGAAGCTATAATTTTTCAAAGACTAAGCAACTATTGGGATGCACATGTTAGCTAATTAAATAAAGACATAAATATGCTCATCTTCTCCCATTTGCTGTAATGTCTGCCTAGAAAGCATTTCTCTTCTCCTGACAAAATTGTTCGGTGGACATGTCTGGCTCTACGGAGAGACGCTACAGAGATACCTAAGGAGGAGTAACAACTGAGGTGGACTTTGTCTTTGTAATGCAATGGTGAACTACTACTAGCTATAACATTTTATTGGTTTGAGGTATTAAAAGACATTTCAGAAAGGTTAAAACGTCAGTAATTAAAAGAAAGATAGTAGTGTCTTTGATGTTGTTTCCTAACAAACAAAAGGAGAAAGAATTTTAAACATACAGAAAATCATGGAAGTGGAGCATCATATCTGGAGAACCAGAAAATAGAAGTAATCATGAAAAAGAGAAAAAAAAAAGATAGGGAATAGAGATTCAATAGTCAGTTATGCTTAACAGAAAATTCCTGTAGCAATTATTTAGCAGATTAATACAAATCCTTGTTTCAAACTGTTTCACATTTCAAAGTTGCTATATGTGCTGTCCATTTTTTCTGGTAATGCAGCATATAGTGCTTTCTTTAAAACCCTGCAACATTTGCTGGAGTAGTGGAAGCTGCTTCTGGCTAGTGTAGTCCTCCCTTTGAAAAAGTACAAACCATGATGCATGAAATGTTTGGTGAGAGAATTATGCCTTTATAACAAGAAGGGAGTCCATGCAGGCCTGGGTCAGACCAGGTCTTGTGCCTAAGTGCAGGCAGGACAAAAGCTAGTTTATGGCTATGGTAATTGTATTGGTACTTAATAATTATGGCATTATTTGTTATTGCATTGAAATAGAAACTTATCAGAGGAACTTTCACATTTGATATTCAGTGAAAACTTACTGACTGGTTTGCTTTTCACACATAAATGTTTTGAAACCATGTCACATACCTTAATCTGTACTTAGCCTGTTAAGGAATCTGATATACAGAAGTGCAAAAGTGAGGAAAAAATGTTTAATGTTAAGATTATATTAATATTTTATTAACATGGTATATCTAGAATTCTAGTGTCTAGTTCTGCATGCAATTTAGCATTTGGATACAGATTTTGACCCTTGCATACAGTCTCCTTTATTTTAAGGGAAGAGCACCAGCTCCATATAAGCTCTGTCCAGGAGCAGTTAAAATTAAAGTCATAAATCTAAGTGAGCTTTACAGCAGAGCACATATAAAGGTACATCACAATGCGTTTTGCTTTCTTGGAAGAAACAATCATTTTCAGTCAAATAAATACATAAAATATATTTTCAGAACTAGGATAGATATACTTTACACCTTCAAAGTGCAAAAAAGACTGTTAAAATAATTTAAATGCAGTGCATATGATGATTTTTAACACATAAATGAAATTAGATGGGTACATATTCTGGAGAAAAATGGTGAAACTTTGTAAGTTGAAGCTAACACAATGGTGACTGTGCCAATTTGAAATGTGACATGTATTTCTAGGCAGAGATTTCTTTGATACATATCAAAGGCCATTTTTGAAAACTTATTTAAAAGAAAAGATCCCACTCTGTATGAAATGATTCTGTAATCATTTCATGTAAGTGGAAAATGGTTTAAAGTGCACCGTTGACTGTTCTATTCAAGCAATGATTTCAGCAGATGGTTGAAATTTTGTCATATATTCCTGTGATTCTGTAACCCAAAGGCAGCTCAGGAACCACACCACAGCTCAATATCTTTTGAAGCCAATATAAGTCCTTCCACTGACTTCAACAGGTTCAGGATTACAACCAAAAAGTCCATTGTAATGTGAACTACATTCTTCCCTCAATGGTTTAAGATCCATCCAATCCATCCTTCTTTTTTTGTTTTTTCTTTTTTTCAGTACCAATCATAGAACTCACTCCAACTGTAGAGCAGATTTTTTTTTTTCTCATAGATCACTTCTCACAGTCAGGTATTTCCATCTCTTCTTGGCTTACCATCATTATTTTCTGAGCTGTATTCAGACACTGTTATAAAGTCCACTGACCTCTTCAGGAAAATGCTGGACTCAGCCAGTGCTTTCCTGCAGGTAATATAAATTGGGACACTACGCATTTAGTGTTGGATATATCCAGTCTTGAAAAAAAAACAGTTTGGCCTTCCATGATCATTAACTTTTATGTGTGGAAAATCATAGAATTGAATTCATCTCTCTCATTTCTGAAATTTCCAACTGTAAAATTATCCTATAGCAGACTAGGTATAATAAATTATTTCCTGCAAAACTATAATATCAGGCCATGACACCATAACAGAAGCTATCTTGTATGTGCTACCATGACACTGCCACCATAGTCTCTCTTTTGTGATGGAAATCCTCCTCCCTTCTCCCTTTATGCAGAGGAGAAAAAGGTACGTAAGGCTATTTAAGGTATTGTGCACCAGAACTTGGAATAGGCCAGCACAGGGCAGTATCTGCTGTTCTCACTTTTCTAGGCATTTTCTGAAAAAAAGAATTTCCCCCTCTATTTACATGAACAACAACAAAAAGCAAAGAAACACCCCAGCCCACAAACTCTTAATTTTAAATTTTGGTCCAAAACTACAAATACAATGAAAATGTAGACATGTTTGCTCAAGATTATTGAAAGTCTAGAAAAATAACTTTCAAAGCTAAAGTTTCAGGGGGATGTCCACTGCTAGAGTGAATTAGAAGATTTTTTAATCAAACAATCCTTATGTTTGATATTTTGTGAAAAACACTGTGAAAATTCTAGTATCTTTCAATTTTTTAAACTTTTTTTTTTCTTGATGATCTCATTATTATTATTATTATTATTTTTCTAAACCAAAAGTGAATGAAAAGGAGTGAGTAGAACTGAAACATGGCTTCCAAGGATGAAAAACAGGAAGAAGTGTTCATACAGAAAAGAAAAAAAATCTTGAAAACCGTTTATAAAAATGTTCCTGACTTTTTCTTTTTCCCTTAAAGAAAAAAAAAAAAACTCCATAAATTATTAGAAAAAAAATAAAAGGAAAACATCCTTATTACAGAAAGGATTTTGATTTCTATTTTCACATTGTTGACAGGAAAAATAAGCACAATACCTGGTCATAAAATGTTGCAATTTTTTGTGAACATTCTCTGCTACCAGCTGTGTAATTCTACAGAAAATAAGAGAAGCTGAAGACTCTGAGTTCTGCACAATTTTATACTGTTATAGTTGATGTGCTTTTGCAGTGCAGGAAAGCTGTACTGCTATTCGTGCCTCTCCATGCAACCAGAAAAGGGTGAAAACCTAAAAGCTTAGTTGGCACTATTAGCACAGACAAATCTTACTGATGAAAAAAAGCCACAGGACAATGTCAAGTTTAGAAAAATACATATATATATTTACATATATAGCCGTACAATGGGTGGCAGTCGTGACATACATTGACTAAGATTTCCTCTTGCCTGATGAATTACTGTCCCCATATTTTCAGTGGCAGTTCAACCTCTGACTGTTGCTGTCTTGTCCTGCCTTCTGTAACCTTGGTCAACACATCACTTCTGTAGAAAATACCGCGATGATACTCTGGTCACCTTTCCTTTGTTATATTATAGAACAGTTTGGGTTGGATGGGACCTTAAAGATCATCTCATTCCAACCCTCCTGCCATGGGCAGGCACTTCTTCCATTAGGCCTGGTCGCCCAAAGCCCCATCCAACTTGGCCTGGCCTTCAACATACTTCTTCTACCATGAGAAAGAATAACTGCATTTATTCTGCTATAATGGTAAAGCCTGCTTGAAAATGCCTGGCATATGTGGGAAGAATTTCTTTCTTTCCTTTCCAGTTAACGTGGAGCTTTTTGCATCGTACTGCATATTCATTCAGCTGTCATCACTATGGGTGGGTTTCCAGTTTCCACTCTGTCTGAATATCGAGTGGTTTGTAGATAGCTACTTTGGGAACAAAAGTAAAAGTGATCTACAATAGCCATAACAATATGCTAGGGATGGATGGAAAACTATCTTACTACAGGCATTGATATTTTGTTGCACACTTCAATCCCTATTGATTAAACTATTGTAAAAATAAGATGCTCTGCTTTAGCTGGCAAGGACTAGAAATGCCATATATATTGCAGACTTCAGTCCTGGGGAAGCAGCAATCCATAACTCAATTACAACCCTTGTGTCCTCTGAGATGCAGGTCTTACACACACTTGATGGAACCCTGGTCTGGAATGTTGGTGTCTTCAAATGGTAAATATGTCACAGGAAATACTTAACAGAAAAATCAGGAATGTGAGGCTCCCACATCCAGTGGGAGGATGGAGGTGGATGTAAAGATGGTATTTCTTATTGAGAGGGTCTTATTAAGGGAGGTGAAGTAAAAACAAAACAAGACAAAAAAAACCTCCAAACAATATTGCAATGAGTCCAATGACTGTATGCTGCTTTCTGTTGATCACATTATTGCTCTTAAAGATGGAACAGAATCAAAATAACAGGTGCCTGTGCAAAGATTTAATTCTTGATATTCCCTAAGAGTACAAAGTAAAAAAATACATAAGCAATCAATTGAATTGAATGGCATTTACAGAGCTTGCATAAAATGTCTGTACCTCATTCTGCCTGGGCTACTTGGACATGACCATCATACAAATGAACAATCTGTGTGGAGTGAAATTTTTTTATCAACAGATTGAAAAATGAAAACAAAAAGCACTGAAACAGTGTATTTTTCCAAAGGTTCAGAGAGTTTGCAACTTCAGATTTTATTTTAGCTTTGACATTTTTGAGGTCCAGAAAATTGCAGGACAAAGGTGTTTTTTTTGTTTTGTTTTGTTTTGGTTTTTTTTGTGTGTGTGTGTGTGTGTTTGTTTGTTTGTTTTTGGAAAAGTTATTCTGAACATGAAACACTTGTCACTAAAGCTGTTATGTGGCCAATGAAACTACATAGGATATATGGATTCTTCCCATAATTACTTCAGTTCTCGGTAAGCCTTCTATATAAACATCTCACTGTTTGGAAAAGTATTTATTTTGGTCTTCCATATTCATGCTACTTGCATGACACTGAAAAGCTCTCCTGAACAAAGCAAATTACAAAGTGTCATTGGAATGGCTAAATTCCATGGAAAAGGCCCCCAAATAACAGGCTTTGACCAACCACAAAATGTTGACAAAAAAATTGCACAGAAGTAGTACATTTTCTATTCCAGAACAAGCCCTACTTTGCTAAGGAAAGAAGGTTGAAAGCAGAGATATGAAACAAGTTCACTCTGCAATCAACCTTCTATCTCAGGGCTAAACCTTGGCCCATAGATGTATTGTTTTGTAAACAAACAAACAAAACAAAACAAAACAAAACAAAAAACAACTCCAATGCTTGAGATTCAGAGAAAGATAAAGCTGAAGAGTAACATTTAGTTAAACCTAGTAGTTGTGAATGGACAGTCTGGGGTGGGCAATATCTCACTTATCTATGATGTTTGCTAATGTATAATCATGATATAGAGTGGTGCAGACCAAGACAAGAACATCTGTAAGGACTCACTGCCCTTACTTAAGTCTAAAATGCTTTCTCTCTGGGTGGGTTTGAACTTTCATACAAAGCCCTACCAGTCTGGTAACAGTGAGTACTGAGACACACAAGAACTAAAATATTTCCTACAGCCCTCTGAAAGACAACATCCTAGGAAGACCTGCATGTGTTAAACTACATTTAACAGGCATGTTAGAACAGAAATCACATAAGCAAAAAACATTTTTAAATTTTCAATGGAATATTGTTTACAAAATGCAGCCTTTTGAGAGATGCTGGCCTCTCTGTTTTTATTTTTCTGTATAGGTTTGAAAAATATGTTATACCTTTAAACAAATATGAGGTATTAAACAGATGTTTGATGTTACTGTGTCTTACCAAAAGATCAACTTAAGCCAGAACTGTGCTTTCTGTTAGTTACTTGCAACTAGTTTCAGACATATTGGTCTTTTTGGCACTGACAGTGATTATTTGTGCAAAAACATTATATTGCCCCATGGATTAAGGCACTGGATACCACGCACTAGAAAGGGAGGCCGAGGCATGCAGACATGGCAGTCTCATGCATTCACCTCACCCAGCAAAAGGTGTTCATGTGTATCTAGAAATTATAAGTGGGACATACAACACAGGGCTGCGGTTTTATTGACAATGTTGAGCCTTACTGATCTTATGAGATGGATGGTTTTGATTATTCTTGAAGGAAAGGGATTCAAAGGAATATCCTTGAATTTGATTCTCAGATATTCAAACAGGTAGTAAAACAAGTACTTTCTATGTCTAATTTGAAACAGACTTCACTGGATTTGGCACAAGTGTACAGCTGAGAAATGCTCTTGCAATACTTCACTGGCTTACTTCCAGGGAAATTTCTAAAGCATTTACTCTTATGAAATAATTTTCTTGCACAAAAACCATATGTAGATGAGGCATACATCGGTTGCTCTGTTCCAGCCTACACATTTTCATCTAAGAATAAATAAATTAAAGCAAGATGGCTATAAACTTTTATTTCACATCCCAATAAAAAGTGATAGTTCAAGAGTAGATGTTTATTTTGATCAATGAATGGTAGTACAGGCATTTTTTGGGAAACATAGCCTCCAAGTTGGCTAGTTAAAAGTTATCAAATTATAATGCTAATGGTTTACATTTGTTAAAGGCATTCACTTCTTTCTCCATACCTGTAAATACACTATAAATGCTAAATCATCTGACCAATTGCATATTTTTTCTATGAATTAAATATGTAACTTTCTTATCTGAGCTGAAGAAGGGAATATATCTGTACGGAAAGTGAGTGTGTCTTCGTATCTTTTCTTTGCTGGCCAGATCCCACATATTTTAACTAGCATCTGTAAGACAGGTAATGTCTATAGGTCTGAAGTTATGCATATGATAACAAAGCAGAATTCAAAAGTAGAAGTTTTCTTTGGGTCTTTGTTTTCCCAAGGAACTCAACAAATAATTACTTCTTTCCATGGTTTTGATGTTCTCTTGTTATGATGTGAAATAATACAGCCTTGGGCTTGTGCATAATTTTACAAGTTTACAATAGAACTGATGCTCAGAAGGTTAGTTAGGTTTTAAGATTGTTGTAACTGGGATATATGGCTAGTATTTGCTTTGCATACTTTGTAAGAACAAGTCACCAAAATATCTTTAACCACACTTTAGACATGACCTTAGCGATTAACCTCTGATCAGTTTACTGTCCTCTGTAATTTAGCTTTGTGTTCCTTGTTATTGGACTTGTCTAAAACCCAGCAGAGGGGCTGGTTCAAGTTTTGAGGCAATTGAAAGATCAGCAACCTGATTTTCTCTCTTTTCTTTTTCTGTTCTGTGCCTTTTCCAACAACTGGAGATGGGAATGTAGGTCTGCATGGACGTGATGATATAGCAACCAAATGAAAGCAAGTTCCCTTGCTTTCCTGCACTGTGGCAGATCCAAAGAACACAGTGACAGATATAAGGTCTGATATTGCTTGCAACTTCTGCTGCAGGCAAAGGGTCCTGCAAGTGTTGTATGTACCTCTTAAAACATGTCTAAGATTATAAACTCAGCCACTTTGGCAATAGCAATAGGGTTTGTGCATGAACTCTAAAGGTCTGAAGAATACAAGATTTGAAAATCTCTCCCCTGTCCTTAAAGTCTATGAAACTCCCTGATGCTTAAAAAAACCTGCAGTCATCCAGAGGGATGGTGACAGAAGGACTTAAATATAACAGAAGAAATGAGCATTGCAGCTAAAGAGGATCTTGAGTCACACTGGAGAGACAACCCCACTAAAAGTAGTAGAAAATCTATGTAGAATTTTCTGTGTAGATAATTCCATGTTTTCTAGTAGAAAACCATTCTATAACTATGATTCTATGATCTAGATCAGCCTAAAGTGGTAATGAAGCTTCATCCTGCATCTGTCTATGCCTATCTCTGAAGACACTTTGTGCTCAAAGACTCCCGAGGCATGTGGGCTTTGGAAAAATAAAGCTAACTTGGTCACGCAGACAGAAATGGTGAGTAACAGAAAAGCTGTGGCTCAATCAGAACAACAAAAGCCAAAAGAGAAAAATATATCTCAAAGTACCAAGGGAAGACAACAAATAACTTGGCAACAGCCAAACTAGACCCTCATTTATAATACAGATTTGGCAACCTACAATAAAGTGATTAAGGCGTTTTCAAGGCATGGACCTAATTCTATCAAATTTTTTTGATTTATTTTGATCTTGAGGTAGGAACATCAAAAGGAGGACATTACTTGAAGCAGCCCAATTTTCTGTATGAATTGAATCTAATAAAGACTTTATGATTTTTATGAGTCTTCATTTGCTGGCATCTTCTATCAAACTTTTTAAATTATTGTCACTCTAAATAAGCTGTTCCATACCCTACATGCTTTACTCCAAAAGGAGTATGCAATACATTATGCTGTATAAATTTCTTCCAAGATAGCTTATGAGAAAAACTAATTTATCTAGATTTTTTTTTTTTACTTTCAGTTTCAATAGTTTAGTCCTCATTCCAATTTTATCTGAAATGTATTAACATAAAGGTGTATTTTGACAACTCTTTTGAAGCTGAGTAGAGGATAATTAAAAAGAATAGCAATTAACCTGTCTTATGAAAAGCATCATAATGTAAGCGCTGCTTCAGGGAAACTTCTGATGTAAAATCAAAAGCATATGTAGAGAACAACATAATATGTAACGCAACCTGCCATTTAAATTATGTCCCATTAAGTTCAGAACAGTTGATTTTAAACTTCCTTAGCCTTCCTAGACAAAGCCATGATTTGGACGAACATACATATTCGGAACGTTCAAAGAGAGATAAATATAAAGGATATAAGATGGAACAAAAGCAACATCACAGTTTAAGATTAAAGGAATGAAATGGGTGGAAAATGGATATATACACCCATAAGAAAGGAAAACAAGGCTGATTTAATTAGGCTTCCATATTACATATGGAAATCTTTAGAAACAAACAAAGAACAACAACAAAAAACAAACACAAAACAAACAACAAACCACAAAATAAACAAACAAAAACACTGAAGAAACTGCATCAACAACAAATAAAATGCAGTTGTGATATCTGATATACAGTGCTTAATTCTCTGAATCATTTTGGTAAAAACATTAAAAATGGTTATATTGGTCAAGACCAAACATCCTAGTATGCTGTCTCTATCCATGATGAAAGGATATGCCTAGGACAGACCTAAGACAGTTTCTGAAATCAGAAACTACTTGAGTCAGAGAAAGCTCTAGTTTATCTGTTTCTGTTTTTCTTATAGTTTTTTTTTTTTTTTTTTTTTTTTTTTTTTTTATGGTAGGGACATCAGATTCACTGGTAGAGTATCTTTGTGGCTTTTCCATGATACACATTTGTCACATTTTTTCTGTCTTCCAGCTCTCAAGAACCAAAGTGGTTTTGAGCTAGAGGTTATGAAAAAGAGGGTAATTCAGTTACTGCACCCCAGAGTAACTTTAGAGTGGCTGGAGATGGTCCTGGAAAATTTCTCTTGGCAGACTAGTCCATTGTCTGATCCATAACTGTTTTTAATGATCGTTATGTTCATATGTTCTTAACTGGCCTTAGATATCTCATACCTACTGTATACTTGAGCTTGCACTTCACTGACACTGTGGAGAGGCAGCAGACAAATGAAATGCCACAGCTACCCCTTGCTGGATTGTGATTACTTCCTTTGGTGAGTGGAATAGGAACTGAATACTGCTAAAAGGCAGGAAGACCCTCTCATGCAATCTCTGCTAAATTGAATGGAAGTTTTGCTGCAAATTTTAACGGGTGTAAATTGCCAAATTCTGGGAGTTACTTTTCCTATTCTATAGCCAATGAATAGAAGTAATGGGACAAAAAATCACTTTTACAGACCAAGGAACAACAAAGTGTTCTTTCCATTTCTCCTTCTACTCATTGAGAAATAATAGTCTGCACTCATAATCACAAATATTAAGGAAAGTATAATACTGAAAATCCAGTATTTTCCATTCAAGAACATGGATTTTTCTCTCGAGAAATTCTGGAATTATCGACAAGAATATAAGAGCCCATCTCTCACTCATCTACCTTACCTGAACAGTAACAGAAAGAATACACTAGAGAATCGATCCAGCAGAATCTGTCACTGCATCTCCCTTGATCAGGAAAACACATTACATCTTAAACACAAAATGGTTTTCTAAGGTTTGAGACAGAAATGATCCAGAACTCACATCCTACAGCTGCACTGATGAAATATTACAAAGGGGCTTTACTAATATGAAAATATTACCTTTCATCAACAGAGACAACAAGCTTCTTGTCATACAACTAGGTTTAATAAGGAGAGAGGATGCCATGTCTGTTAGTAAGGAAAGATGATTAAAAACCAAACCAAAAAAAACTTCAGGGGAGGGAAGTAAAACAAATTAGAAGTTCTGCTGCAGGATGAGTCATATATTGTAAGACATGCACTGATGGCATCCAGTTCTTGGGATGCTGAATGAAAGGTGGAGTCAAAAAGAACTTATCTGGAGCCAAAGCTCCAGGGAGGAGATTTAGGCAAGGAAAAGGAGATCTAGGGAGAACGGGAAAGGAGGAAGTTGAAGTTGTCAGACTATGCAAAGGAAATAAAAACTATAATAAAAATCTTGGATATCCAAATGAAAGGGAAAGGAAAATGGTAGGTTTAAGACAATGCAGAGGGGCTCTACAGGGGATAAGTATGTTACATTTTCAATAAGAGTGTGGATTATGAATGTGAAGGCAGTGTAGGTGTGGTATGGCAAGCCAGGAGAAGGAAAGCAGCTGTTCTGCTTCAGCTGTTCTTAGGATGGAGTTTGCTGAAGTCATAGGCTTGCTTACAAGAAGCTGGATCCAATGACAGTTCAGACCTTGGACTTTGATTTTGGATAGGTTTCTCAGAAGTACTTCAGGTCAGGAAACTTAGTCTGCAGTGTGAGCTCTCCTTTTCCACATATTAAAGAACCGTATCCATTCCGGCATTACCCATTGTCATACCCCTTTAAGTATCTATTCACATGGACCAGATGGTCATAGATAGTTAGGTGCTGACAGGCAGCAGCTAGTATCATTTCAAAAAAGTAATGAGGGAAGTTTAGTAACTAATCTCATAACAATGTTCACCCACTAGGATGAAGTGCTAATGTTTGTAGCCAGTTATTTTGTAAGGCATTCTTTTTTTGGACAGAGATAGTAAGGCTGGAGAAATTTATCTATTACACTTGTCTATTTAATATGAACATAGTGTTGCCAAGAAGATATGTACAAGCAACAAGAGCAAGTTCAGCAATTATTTTCACTTTAATCTGTGAATTTTCATCTATTCTGCAGTCAGCAGGACCCAATCATTTTTATCACCACTAGTGCTACAATATGACAAGAAGATTGGAGAAAAATGGGAATGTAAAAGTAATCCCTGCAACAGGTAGGGGTTTTTACATATAGATAGCATGTTTAGTTTGATAAAAAATTCTTCTTGTAGATGGATATTTTTCTAAATATCTGCTATCAAGAAAACACCCAGAAGGTGCCAAGTTCCATTTCTTTTTTTTCTAGCTACAGCAAAATAGACTGAATTTATAAATGCCATTTTTATGCCACTGGTTTATTGATATTAAGTTCTGAAAACTGTGAAGAAGCCTGGCAAATGAGAGGCTATTTCATTTTAATATAGAAGTGATGGTTCTGTGACCTTTATATGTCATTTCTTATATGATCCTACCAAGCAGCGTGAGAAAAAAATGACATTTTGGATGAGGGTCCAGCCTGGTGAATGTAGTGATATAGTGATAGTTTGTTGTTTTCTGTTTTTTCCTAGACATCTGTTTTGAAAAAAAAAAAAAAAAGGTTGGGGGTGGGAGTGGGAAGGGGATATAAAAAAGAATTTCAAGTAGAACACAAAATTGATTAAAACTTTATTGCAGAACTGTACTAGTTTACCCTGCACAGAAAAGCAAATGGATCTTTAATTTGTTTTGATTTCTATGATAACCTTAATTTAAAATAGGAAGTGATACAGTATGTTCATAAAAAAAAAATGTTTGCCAAATAAGTAAATGTGTAGACACATGATAACAAAAGCCAGTCTCCTAAATTCACCATTGCATTTTGTAAATTTTCTCAGTCCAGATTACAAAGGTTCAAGGTTAGGAGAAAAATAAAACAGAAAATAAAACAAAACAAACAAACAAAGAAGACAAACCCAAATAATGCATAGAACATTTACAAGGGTGTTTTATGATCATTTTCAATCATGTTCACCAGGTATGCAATGTTATATGCTACACAGCAAGCATGGAATGAATGTTCCCCCTACTCCCAGTACAATGACATTTTCAAAATGCAAGAGCTTATTGATACAACTTATTGTTACAACTGAAAGCTATACCTTTCTCCCTGTATTGCATATGTAGGAAAATACACCCTTTGGTATACTTACTATACTATACTATACTATACATACTTATGTATGATATATATACATACAAATGTGTAATTAAGTAAGCCTATATAAACATATATATGAACAACCACTATGTATATGTACTATTATGTATATTAATATGTACTATCCTGGTTTGCAATAGGGTCAACAGAAAATATCCCTTTCCATAGCAGGAATATTTTTTGCAAAACTAAAGCAGAATTTTTCTTTTTCCCATTTTTCATACTTAAAAAAAATAACGAAAAGATCCACATCCCACATTTACTGTCTTTTACTACAGGGACTTAGGGGAGGGAAAAAATCTTTCGTTACTGATGGTGTGGGAGTTTCTGAGCTCCATCCAGGTGTTGGTGAATGAAGGAGCATGCTGGACAGGGGAGAAGGAAGCAGGGTAGCAGGTAGGGCAATGGGCACAAACTGGAGCAGAGGAAATTCCATCTGAAAATGAGAGGGCATTCCTTTCCTGTGAGGATGACAGATATATATATATTATTATATAATTATATAATATATATATCTCATATATATATATGTCACCCTTATATATATATATATATATATATATATATATAAGAGATATATAAATATCTCTTCTCTGGAGATATTTAAAACCCACCTGGACTCCATCCTGTGCAATGTGCTCTGGGTGATCCTGCTTGGGTTGGACTAGGTGATCTTCAGAGGTCTATTCAGACCAATATTTTGCCAGCAGACAAATCCTCTCCCTGCCTCTGAAGCTATTACCATGCTCTTGGTGCCAAAAAGGTACTCTCTTTTTTTTTTTTTTTTTTTTTTTTTTTTAATAATTAAAAGGGTTTTAGCAGTCTTCTCAAGCTAAATCTTATTTTTCAAAGCTCTTTAACTTCAGTGAAGTCTGCTCCAGACTAAAATTTTACAAGATTCTGGGCCTACTTTTTTTTTTAAGAACTTATAAATAAAATATTATATAAAAATAAATAAATAATGCTAGGTGCTACTTATTTACAATGATTGAAAGTGTCTGACTAAGAAAAAGGTGTCAAAACATGATCATTGCTAATTAACTTTGAGCTCTGTTCTAGATACATTCACTTTAGCTTTGCATGAAGAAAAGTAGCACACATCAATGCATATGAAATAGGCTAATATTACTTTGTAAAAACTTCAGTAATGATGTCTTTATCAAAGGGAAAGGGTATATGTGTTTAAGCAATTTCCAAACTTCAAGCAGAGAATGATCTTAGCAGCCAGAACTCGGTCCACCCCTGCACCCCCTCCCAGTGCTGTGCAAAGAAAGAAATAAGAACAGCTGGCAAGCTTTTTCTCTGTTGGCTCTCTGAAGGCAACAGATGCACTGGGGTGTTCATTACTCAGTCACACACAGTAAAGTCTGCACCTCTCAGCATGAGCCCCAGCCCTGCCTTGTCCCCTCCTCCAAGCAGTGCATGGAGAAGAGGCGGGGAGATGTCACCACCACACAGAGACCTGCCGACACCAGCCTTCTGCAGAGCCAGGCTGTGCCGTTTGAATCTCAGATTTGGAAATCACTCCCCACTCTGAGCTGCGTGACTTTCCTCAGCTCCTCACTTACAGTAAACAAAATCACTTTCTATCCATGCAAGAATAATTAAAATTAAGACTGTGTATGGAAAGGTACTATTTAATATATGTTATGAAATATAATCTTTTACATATTGCATTAGAGCTCTGATATTGATCGAGATATCCCCAGGACTGTACGAGCAGGGAAGAAAATGAACAAAATCTTCCTCCAGGGAATTATCCTCCAGGCAGCTGCTTGCTGCTCTCTCCTACTCCCTCTTTGAAAACTCGCTCTTGTTTGGTTTGTTTTCTTGTTGTCAACCTTTCAGTTAGGCTGGCTTCAGAAAGGAACATCAGAATTTAGTCAGCTTCTCTCCATGTAGCACTTTGGCCATGAAAGCCAACATAACTCTCAGGCAGTCAATCAGGCTGCACGAGTATTCCTATTTTCATTTCAGCTAGGAATTTGGCCTTCTGTATTTAGCTATCACTAATCTAAGGTTTATGCATAACTTGCAGTAAAGTAACAGTTACTTTAGCCAAGTAAAATATAAAAAGTGAGAGAAAAAGAAAAAAAAAAAAAAAAAGAAAAATTGTAAAATTGTGAACATGGGAAGTTCCATGAAGCAGTCCATCTGTGCCTCAGTAACAGAGCAGAGAAGTAGTAACAGAGCAGAGAAGTGAATGCAACTTTTAGACACTGCCAGGAAAAAAAAAAAAACAAAAAACACACAAATCAAAACAGCTTACAGAGATATAAGATGTAATATGGAAAGGTCATAAAGAAAAATGATTTAAACAACTACAGGCATCTATATAGAGATATTTTTATATATTTAGAATAATATTATCTAAATCTAATCTAATACTTGATGTTTGCATGTACTCTTAACACATATTGATTTGCATGGGTTGAGGTACTGCAGTGAGACTCCCATATTTATTTTATAGTTAACATTTCCGAAAAATTGTAAATATTCAGTTTCCTTTAAAATGAGAATGTTTACAGATTTTTCTGGACTTTCCTAAATAGCCTTGATCACCAGACTGGGATTGGACTCAAATTCTGTCTCTCTTGAAACCAGGCTAGCAAGGTACATTCTGAAGTCTTCAAATGAGCACATAACACGTCAGAATTGTTCCACTGATAGTAATACAGTAACACATCAGTTTCTGCTAAAATGGTCTTTCCAGCCACTGCCTCTGTAACTCCAGCACTGTGGGATGTAAGTATTCAATGGAAAATTCCTCCTATATTCATTATACCATTGTGTTTTATGTATTTCAAGACTGCCATTTAATTTAGAGAGAGAGACTTGGAACCCATTCTGTGCCCAGTAAAGTCTGAACAATCTTTTCCTCTGATGCAGCAAACATTTGTCCCAACCCCTATTACCTCTGCATTTTAATGTGCATTACTGTTTATTATTATTATTATTATTATTATTATTATTATTATTATTATTATTGTTGTTGTTGTTGTTGTTGTTGTTGTTGTTGTTGTATTAATATTAATTATATTAATATATATTAATGTTATTATATTATTGTTAATAATAATAATAATCCCACTTTCAGCTCAATTTACAAGCAGACAAAACATGCATAAAATTCAAATTGATATGTTCTGTATGCAGAAAGTATATAAAATATTTTGCACAGCAGTGAGTTATCAATCATAGTCTCCTTAGTACTCTCCATGTCCCAATCCCACTGCAAACAAAACATCCTACTATTTTCCTATCTTATTTTCCTAAGACAAACTATGCTTTATTTTCCCATTTTCAGACAAAGAAAGGTCGGGGGAGCCAAGCTGCAGCTGTGCAGTTTGAAAACTGTCCTCTGTGAGAGGAGAGCACTTTAATGTGTAACAAAACAGAAGAATTGCACATACTGACACATGGAGTGCCTGGACACTTTGAATGGGCAGGTCAAGGCATTGCAGAAGGCATCTGTACTTCAAATTTGCTTCCACTTTGAAAAATCAGCCTATTTAGAGATGGGAAGTCCCAACCATTTTTACTGTCTTGGTTATCACGTCATTTACACAGATGTCAGTCTGTGGTCTCTGATGTTAATGGAGATTGTGTTGGGCACAAATGCAGAATCAGTTCTTGTATATTTATTTATGTGTGGGATCTTCTCTTTTCCAGACTCTGCCATATCAGTGACACCTATTTGAGAATAAGAATATGTTTTTTAAATCATAGATTTTATTTGTAGCAGAGTCATTCAAATATGACCAGGCTGTGCTAAATATATATAAATTTGTAATTAGAGCTCATTAAAATCATATTATCTTGTTCCTTGTGGAAATATGGCTAATAATAAAACCTTCAAAAACTCTGCATATGTAGACCTGAGACAGACACTCATTACTATTATAATTAAGAAGAGGATTGGAACCTTAGATATCAATATTCAAATAAATAAATAAATAAAATAAATAAATGTATTCAAATAAATGTATTCAAATTTTTATACCAGCAATATAGAGGATGACAGGTGTCTCCTCCTACATCGGTGTCTGCAGCTCTAGGGACCAAAAACAAAAAAATACTGATACAGGAGTCTGGAAACAGAAACAACAACAAAAAAAATAACTCTTAAAATGATGACATGAACATTGCTTATATCTCTGGAACAATAATTGCTACAGTTTCATTTTTTATTTTTTATTTTTTTTAAATAAACAGTTGCAAATGTTCAAAGAACAAAATTATCTGAGAAAAAGGAGACCTTAACTCTTTTCACTCAGTGTTGTGTTTTCCCTTGGAGAAGCGTAATTATCTGCCAAATGTGGGATTATTCTTTTATTTAAATCCTGACTGGCAGCAAAAAAAAAAAAAAAAAAAATAAAAAAAAAAATCTGCTCTCTGCTAAAATTATCTAATTTTGTAACTGTTTTAATGATATGTCTGCTTTTATCAAATGATGCCCTTTCTTCCTTGCTAGTGGAATACTCACTGTGCTCCATAAAGTCAGTTTGCGTTATTTCAGATTATTTCACAAGAAAAGTGAAAAGGTGGGCTTTTGACAATGATGGAAACAATGAGGCATGAAGAAATCAGGGAAGATCAAACATGCTCATTAGTTTAGATGGTAAGAAATAGAGGCATTAACAAAAACACAGTATCTTTCTTGTTAATATCATATTGTATGAAATCCCATAATTGTCACATCAGAAAAAGCCTAATTTACTTTACAATAATAAAAAATTTAATAGAAATTCTTATGCTTTATATCACATGCAGTAGAGGGAACTCCTAATTTATTGTATTACTTTGATGTATTCTTTTATTACTTGAAAGGCCAGTTCAAATTGTGGAGTTTTTATGAATATTTTATAGGCTCAGTGTTCTGACTGATGAGAAATAATGCTCTGATACGTTCTGAGCCTCCATCTCTATTGTGCTCGAACTAAGCCCAGCACAGGAATAGACTGCTGAGGCAAAAACCCAGTTGAGTCATTTTCTATATTCCTTTATTTCCTGTTGTAAGTCAGAGCATCCCTAGAATAGGTACAGGTGCCTCCCAGGGACTTTGTAATAACAGCATATCAGTAGTGCAAAGTGATCTCTTTTTCACATCTCTTCTTTGGTTAGACATGTTTTTATGACCAAAATGCTTATGACCATGCTTTTATCACCAAATTAGGTGAACCTAATTTGGGCAACTTCATGTTATAATCCTTGATTTAGACCAACTTTTGAGTTAGTACAACCTAAGACTAGTATTGATCTTCTTTATTTTCTTGCATTAAATTATAAATGTCTTGAAAACTACGAGTGTGTGTTTTAGCAGTTTTAATATTACTTCTTACCTGGTCCATTTGAAGGATAATAAAGATACAGCTGGTTTAATTCAGATTTTAATATTTCTCTATGTCTTCTTATGATTACAATACCGATGTTGTATAGATACTGAATTATTTTGATTCAATGGCATGTCAATATTTATGTCTTTTCTTCGCTATGGCCTTTCTTCCTGTATATCCTGCTAAAGAAAAAAGGAAACAGTATGTAGGATATTGTGGAGAAATATTCTAGGCAAAGTAGTGCATATATCAGAGTAGGAAAGATGAAAAGTATATTAAAAAAGTTATCCATGCCTGCTCATTACATATTCTCACTATGCACAGCAAACAAAAATGCATACTGAAAACTAATCAAAATACTACTAAAACCCATGATACATCTATAAATTGCATGTTCAACAATATAGAGTCTTTTCCTTACTACCAGTGAAAAACAACTTATCAAATTATTTCTATTTGCTCATCCAAGATCTGTGTCGTCCACACTGCTCAGAAGACTTAACGTGATGGACTTTGGGTGTTGGTCTCTACATAACTGTAACAGGGTTGAAAAAGGAATCTGTCATCCTGTTATGTAGCTAACAGCTCCATCTACTCACAGCAATTTTTTATATAGTAACCAACCAGTAAACCATAAATGGTTTAATGACATTTTGTAGTTACTTGAGCCATGAAATTATCAATGTTTCTGGGTTTGCCCAGCATTGAAATCCCAGTATCTGAGATTTAGTGAACACCAGAAGCAGAGAAATTGGTGCCTGGGTTTTAACAAGTTATCTTGTTTTCCTCTTGATGAGCAGACCAGAGGTTTTGCTATTCTGAGGTTGTGGGAAGCATCCAAACCAATTAGACCTGGGAGGGTTTTTGCAGTTCCTCTCCTTCATGTTCTGCCATTGAAGGGTCTAGTAGCAGCTGCTGATGTGGCTAGCCCTTAAAAACAGTAAAATATCAGTACTGGACAATGTATACAACAACATGGGTGCACTGTGAGAGAGAGGAAGGGAGGAACAGAGGGGAAAGAAAGAAGATTTTAATCAGCTGTGTCTATTCTCAATATAGAGACGTGCCTCATATCATTCAGCAGCATGAAGTTGATGTGTTTGCACAATAATTTTTAAGAGAGTGGTTAGAAAGAAAAAATAAATATTGCCTGTCTTTACCCCACAATTTGATAAGGAAATTAGTTCCTGCATTTTTTTGGTAGGAAGCCTTAGCTTATTCCAGAGAAGAGTATATAAAGCCACAGTATTACACCATTAAATAGATTTGGTATTAGTTATGTACTAAACTTCCTTTTATAAATATTAATACTTGGAAAAAATCTATACTGTGTTGAAAACACAATTTCAAACTCCTTCCCTAGCCTTTTAGTTTACCCAAAACTGACACAGAAAAGAACCTCTGAGGTGCACGAAGGCTAAGGAATTTAACTCCTGCTAACATTTTTCCTCAAAAAAATAAAAATAAAAAAATTAAAACCATGCTTGAGTAATCATTCAAAAAGTATCTCTGTGAGTTAAATGCTTATCATATGCCTGATGTTGTGAAAGTGCATCTCAAGACTCTCATGCCTAATTACCGCATATATTCAAGACATAATTAAGGTGAGCAGCTTTTATTCTGGTTAACTGTCACACTGCTGATTTGCAAGTGTGCGCAACTCACTTACGTTTTTTCTCATACTTCTTCTTATACCTCTTTCTCATTGTGTCTCAGTACACAGAACCATATTTTCAATAGTGTTTATTGTATCATGTCCCTGCAGCCCCACTAGACAATGTAAAAAACAGTGAGGGTCCTGCATAACATGCCCAGAAACATGCATGTAAAGTATCACTTTTTTTTTTTTTTTTCCAACATTCTCTTTTCTACCTATTGCCTCATTTTTTTTCTTTTATATTTTTTTTGGGGGGGGGGGTGGGGGTAGGGGGGAGAATGATATGCCGCTCCTTTTCATCAGGTGTTTTTCTGATTCTGTAATCCAGATCAGTCATGGCTAAGATCACACCAAGACAAATAGCAAGAAAAATCAAACTTCACCAAAATCTTCCAGTCCAAATGTCCCAGGCTCTTCAGAATGCTCAGGGCATTACTACTCTACAAGTTTTATAAAACAAAACATAAGAAGCAAAGCCATGCACCTGCCTTTTTACTGAGTTCTGCATTATGTTTCCTTTTATAAAAAGAAAGCAAAATCTAAGGACTCTTGCCATCTTACAACCTACAGGCTATTTTCTGCCTGCAAGCTGTGAAGTACATATTAGGTAGCCTGGAGAAAAAGGCAGCCCAGAGCAGGATGTAAGGGTTGCTGTAGCTGCCAGCTGTCTCGCTGGTGCACAATTTTGGGGCAGGGGCACCCCTATGCTGGTGCTGGAGGTGAGAAATACTTCAAATGAAGTCATCTCTTTAGCTGATAATAATGTAATTAATGAAACTTTTCATAAAAGCATTCCACTTCACTGGTTTCAGGGCACTCAAAATCTACTTACAGCAGATTTGAATTTAAATAAAAGACTCACTGTGTCAACTTTTAAATCACTTATTGTGATTCTTCAACATACTGGCAACCTGATACCAGAAATTCTGCACCTTTTTATCTGTCTTAAGAAATGCTTATTGAACTAGAAGTCACTTTCCCACTCTTGGACTTCAAAAAAATCCAAAAGATTTAAAAATAACAATTATACAAAGGACATGAGAAAGTTCAGAAGAAAAACTCTGGTTTCTCTGACTTCAAGCCATGCAGCTCTCTGAAAAGCATATTGAACATCATTGCACCCAGAGAAATAACATAGCATTATTTATTTATTTATTTATTTATTTTAGGCTGCCTGTATGTTTTGGTGTGTCTCAGGCTTCTGACTATCCAGATCAGGAATCAAGGAGAGACAATGTTGGATGGCACTTTCTCTTCCAGCCTTTGTGGGCCTGGCTTTATTTCCCCTGGAAATGAAAGTGCAAGGAACAGAAGAAAAATCCTTTCTGGCTTACACAGAGTCTCACCTGTGCAGATGATGCCTCATGAATCTGACAGGCAAACATATCTGATTCAATTCACATATTGCAAAAATCTTGCTAAAATATTCTGATGATGTTTAAATTAGCAACGAACAAGAATAGGAAATTATGAAAACATTATATAGAATAAAGTTACCTTAGCTAAGGTATTTGTTTATAACTAAACTTCAAAAGCCTTAGATTCTCTAAATGCAACACTGTAGACACATTTAAAACAGGTAGGAAGAGAGATCACTGCATTCAACTTCAGTCATGGTTAGAAGCAGCATACCTGTAACCCAGATGTAGGAATCTGTTTTAATAACTTCTCCAGCAGAAATTTATCTGAGGTTTCTAGAGTCAATGACTGAGGTGAGAATGAGGAAATCTCTTGTCCCAACCCATCAGTGAGTATCTGCAGGTTCTCAGTTACCTAACTTGAAATTGCGGTGAGGATCAGAATGCACCGTGTGGAACAATTGCAATCCTTTACTGCAGAAATTGTAAGCTAAATTAATTGATATGTATTTGGTATTTTGTGATTTGCAAATTGTTGGAAACACAGCAACATGCTGTTTATTAATGGCTTAGCAGGAAGCACATACCTGCATGTGAGCTCCAGTGTGTCTGGGGAAGAGGAACAGTCCTGTGAATCTGCAAGATTAGATGGAGATGAGCTGTGGGTTAGAAGACTGGTACCATGGGAGGTGATGTTATTAATTTTTTTTGTTGTTTTTATTTTTTAAGTCATAAACCATCAACAAAAGAAAAAAACTCTATTTCTGAGTAGTTTGGAAGAAAAAGAGAAATAAATCTAGCTCATTACTTAAAGTGAGGCAGTTAGAAATGGTTTATTGTTTTAATACTCAAGACTGGCAACTACATTAAATATAAAAGCAAACTAGGCACTTCTCCCTAGCTACAGTCATGGAAGATATTTGTACCTCCTATGTACCTAGAAGCATACTACTATATGAAGGTACTGGTTAGTTAAAGCCTCTTAAGGAGTCCTTCAGAAAACCTAGTTTTCTGAAAAGTATAAATATTAGTAACTAAAATACTGATGTTAAATCACAAAAGAATTGTTAACCTAACTATATTCCCACCTCAGAAAACAAGCATTCCTTGCAGATGGCCGCGGCTCATTTTTGGTGATGTCAGTGTGGAATTTGTCAGTGTGGTGGAAAGGGACAGGTTGTGCCACAGCAGTGGACTTTGTAGTTTTCCTGAAGCCATGTTATAATGACATATTGACAGATAGCTCTCTGCAGACTTCAAAGGCTCAGATCTTTATTGCATCTACCAAGCAAATTGAATGCAATGCATTCAAAAACTGGAAAGCAAATGTAAGCTCAAAATCCAAATTGAGATAACCACATGGCAGGTTCAGTAATGAACAAAGAACAACAGCAATTTTGTTTACTTGTCTTAAAGTAATAATAAGCAAACTCCCAAGTCTCTACATATGGATTCAAAAGTTGAAACACTTGTGTGTAAAGATAAAATTCTCAAAATCTTGAACTTGTACATGGTTAATTACTTATTGCTAATGTACTCAGTTATTTCTTTCCTGGTGAACAAAAACACCTACTGGGTATGTATTATCATAGTGCAAGAAGCATAAAGCTTTACCGTTGTTTTCTTAAGCAATAACTGAAGTGGTGCCATTCACATTTTGTTATGCAGAATATTGTTACAGAATACTGAAGTGTCTTGCCCAAAGCTACAGAGGATTTATTTACCCTGAGCCAGTGATCACTTAGCTTAGTCCCATAGAAGAATTTATGTCTTGGGTAGCAGCTATTTATATTAAATATGTTTTATTTAACATATTTAACCTCAGAGCAAGGCCTGAGGTTAACTACTGGTTTTACAGAAAGCGTAAAGGAAAATTTAAGATTATTGAAAATTTATCTAGTTTCAAAAGTAAGTGGATATAGTATGAATCACACCACAGATTACAGATTCTTACAGCTGCTCTAGTATCAGGCATAGGAAAAATAGTTCTGATTTGAGATTTTATGTTGAAACTATGTCAGACTCCTCCTTTTGTATGATTCTGAAGTGAAAACCAGAGTTAAACATTTCCCCCCCTTTTTTGAGACTTTTAAAACCCCAGACTCAAAACAGGACTTAGGACAGCTAAAACTACAACACTGAAGAGCATAAAGAAATTTTGCAGGAGACACTGTGTGTCAATAGATGTTAGCAAACTAGTGAAAACACAGACTTGAGTATTTAGTCTTAAAGGTTTATATTTGTGTAAATAATCAGATTCACAGTGACAAAAAGGAAATGTAAAAAGAGTTTCAGTGAGGAGAATGTGATATCAGACTGAAAGATAATAACCAGAACCCATCTGCAATCACAGGCTATAAAGAACATTTTTCCTAAAGTGCATAAAAAATAGGTTTTTTTTTTTTTTTGCAAATGTGTAGATCTTAGCAACATGAGGTGTATCTTGGAAGCAATAAAACATTACTTGTAAAAATAAAGCTTAAAAAAAGGCAAAACAAAACCTCTTCTCCACAGAACTACTTTCACAATCATTTACAGAGATCTGATATATAGACTGACCAAGGGTGTTTTTACTGTACTGAAGACTGTACAGTTTGGAGCTTCAAGAACCACTAAAATATCATTATGTTCATCTAGTCTAATCTCCTGCAGCAAACATGGTAATAGCCAGGGACACTTGCACTGAGTCTGTCATTTGTGTTTAAGTAAGTATGCCTTATCACCCAAGCTGACCTGTAGAACTGATCTGTCACCATTACTTACTGCTACTTCATTATTTTTTTTTGTCATTGGCAAATTTTACTAGCAGTGATTTCATATTACCTTTCAGATTCTTGTTACACTTGTTATTCGAGAGGTAGAATTGTGCTGAACCAAGAGTACTTCTGTGGAAGACTCTTTATAAGTAGTACCAACAGAAATTTCTTATTTAAGAAAACAATTTATTCCCTAACAGTCAATCATTCCTTACCTGCTTATATTGTGTTATATTAACTTTGTATAACTTCTTTGAAATACATTATTTCTTTATGTCATTAACTTAAAGTATTTTGAAATTCCAGATGACTAGGCCATTAAGATATGAGTATGTGCTTTGAACTTCATTATTCTAACTAATGTGCAAGCTTGCAGTTTAATGGTCAGATGCACAGAAATAACTAACGTTTTTATTGTCCCATAAAATTTTAATATGAATGGCAATAAACAGCTCAACTAGAAAAGTTATTATTTTTAAACGGATTTATGTCCTTTTCAATACTATGTTTTTAGTGCCCTCTTTAATTTTTAAACTTTATTTATTTATTTATCTATTTTCAGAACTAGAAGTTAATTCATCTAATAAGAAAAAGCATGTGCAACAGCATGTATATTCAAATATTAATTTTATTGCAGAAGTGCTTCATCTCATGAAGCTGAGATTAAAACTTTCCTGTAAAATGAAGCTTATTTCCTAGACTTGCAGCAGTACTTAGAATGAGAAGAAATGGGACCTCCATTGATAATTATTTTGGTGATGCACAGGAATACCTGTACTTTTCCACGCATCTTCAAACTTCAAACAGAACCAGGATGAAAATATGTATTGCTAAATTGGTTCATTTAGAAATGACCTGGGAAGATACTGAATTGACAACAATAGTGCATTGTTAAATTTATTTGAACAAAAAACATTGTGACATCTTTGTAATGAAAAGATGGCTATGGACTATTTAAGTCAATACACTTCTGTGTTGCTACAGATCAGGGAAAACTATAGAGCTTGTTGAGTACAAGTTGGCTGAAAACCTCAGTCCCTATTGTCTTTGTGAGCTTGGGCTATTGGTGATTTTAAACTGAGTTTCTGGTAGGTCAAATACAGTTCAAAGGCTGACCGATTTTTTCTTCATCATATAGATGATGAATACTAGAATACTATTTTTGTGCAGATTTGAAGCTAAATGAATGTAAGTGGATATATAAAGAACACTCATGTGTGGATTATACTGAGTAAAGCAAAGCAAAAATTGTGTCTCAATATATTTGAAAATAATACTTCAAAGTATTTAGAAAAAAGTACAAATTATTAAGTGGAACATTTCTAAATACAGTCAGGAGAGTCCAGATTTGGTGAGATATATTCAGCCTAAAGTTGAACATCTAGTAAGAAAACCTAAGGTGGCTTTATACCATTTGTGTCTTTTATGAATCTGAGGCATTACAGATGGACAATTTGACTTCCTTACAACAAGGATTGTGTAAAAGCAGGTTCAGAGCTGCCTAAATCACATTTGTGGGATCAAAGAAGATACAAGCCAGATAGCACTAGTAACACTTGGCTGCCTCCTACATATCACTTTAGGATTTCCAAGAGATTCTTAGAGGTTGTACATTTCCAAATGTTGAGCAAAGATAACAGCAAAGAGGGAGAGGTGGAGACAGTTTTTCTACTCATCAATTTCAACAAGTCTAATCTTATTGCATAAAAATGCACTTTAAATAGCAACTCGATGTAGCATTATTTATAACACAGGCTATTTCTATCATTTCTAACATTTCTATCAATTAGAAAGTCGCCCATTTAGAATTTCTCTCTGCTGCTTTTCATTAATATAAAAATAAATTACCATCAAAATCCTTAGAAGGAAAACTCTGTGGAAGTGACTTTCCTGGTTTTATTGGAAAAAAAAGCCCTACAACAAAAAAGTGAGGTAATGTCCAAAATGTCTACCAGCTTCTTCAATGAAATGTCTCATTTCATTGCCATCTTACTTTTCAAAATAACACAAACAAGTTGTCTCTCCAACCAGGGTGTAGTGCAAGCCACCATTCATGAGAATGCTACAGAAAAGATCACTGTCTTTTGACAACACAGGCAACGTACCAAGCTCAGTATGCATACTGAATCAAGAGAGGTCTTTTTTTTTTTTTTTCCTTTCTTTCTTTCTTTTTTTTTTCTTTTTAGCAAGTGAGGAAAAAACATTAAAAACCCTTCTTTGTAATGCTCTATCTGCACACACTGAAACCAATGAAATTTTTATATTCTTTTATATTTACAACCCAATTATAATATTTTTGTTATAACAGACACCAAGATGACTGTATGATAAAGGAATTTAGAGTATTCTCTTTTTACCACTAATGTACTGCCTGTGAGAGGACCAGGAGGAAGCAATCTGTGTCAGTCACTGTTTTAGCCTTAAGATGTTCAAAATTAGAAAATAATTCTTCAATATGAAGGAGTAGGAAAAGTCAGACATAGCTTTGCAGGTCCTCACCTATTTACGAGAGGAGAAGGCACAAGTAAACCAGGGCATTGTTTAAAACTGTATCCTTAAAACAGGGTTAGCAAGAGAGAAAAGGTGCCAAAGCAAAATCAAACTGAGCATAACAAGGATGGAAGAGCAAGTTAATTGGAACCAGTAAGTAGCTTGTGTAGGGTAAATTTAAATTTTTTCTTACCTCATTTTGCCAGCTTTCAATGTATTTGTATTTACTCATCCACATCTGAATTTCACTTTACATTTCCATTTACTTATTTCTTGTACTCCCTTTTCACAGACTCTCTGAAATGGAATACAAATGCAAAGTAAGTAGTTGAATGACTATTAAAATATTTCTAACCAAATAATTTATTATTCAAACTCAAGTTTCTAACTAAATTATTTCTTCTCCCTCACTTGCTGTAAACTAGGAGAAAATCAGTTGTTTTAGTTACAGTTACAGGCCTCTGCTTAAGAAATATCTATTTAATTTATATACTTGCTAAAGCAGCACGTTGGTGGCTTAGTCTCTGAAATGTCTCCTCCTTCAATCAAGATTTTTCAGAAGAGTGGGATTATCACCAGTGAACAGGGATTTCCAGTGTTGATTCAAAAAGATATATGTGAGACACTTGGATACTTGAACTGAGAAAGCTGCTGGTATAGAGCAAGTCTCATGGAATCATAAAATTTGCAATTAATGTTATCTGAAATGAATCTGAGATCAACAGAGCCCTTCTCCTGCCAAAAGACTTTCCTGCAAGAGAATCTCAAATTCCATTGTCCAAAATAATTTTAAATTACCTCATACATCTACATGTTCCCTAGCAGCATTTCATGTTGTTTAACAGGATACAACATGAAGAGCTGAATTTTCTCTACTAATCAGTCTAAATTTATCTGTACTTGCTTTCATTGTCTCCTTAGATTAATTCAGGTCATCCTAAATGAGTTTCCATGGTTACTACCAGCAACATACCTCCTGATAACAACGGCTTTCGTGAAGCTTCCCGTTGGTATTCGCTCCTTTTCAGAATTTTCAATGCATTGTTGCAGTAGACAATAAGTTAGGCATTGAAAAGGTAAAAATGTTGCAAGAACCAGAAGGATTGAAAACAAAAAAACAACACTTTGAGAAGATCATCATATTTGTGCCTGAAAAAAAAAAAAAAAAAAAAAAAAAAAAAAAAAATAAAATAAAATAATAAAATAAAATAAAAAAATAAAATTAAATTAAAATAAATTACTAGGGCAGACATGTATCCTTCCAATGCTTTATGGAGACAATAAACCAAGAACTGGGTAATATGTTCTGATCATCTGGTTTAGACAGACTTAAAATACTTGTCTGGCAAAATTATTGCTTTATATAACAGTTTGTTCTTTTTGTTGTGATTAATGACCTTGCTAGTTTCTAAGTAGCAACAGTTCCTACAGCTACACTGGAGAAAGCACATTTTTTGGAACTGCTGTTACCTGCTGGTAAGAAAATGACCATCCTGCCAGTGAGCTTTATAGAATCCAATTAAATCCTGTCCCAAACTAGAAAGTGCTTAGTGCAGCATTTAAATAAGTAAGAATTTTAAAGTGTCCTGTTCTTGTTTTTCTATCTCATTTGCACTACATTCCATGTGAATCTTCAGACAAGATAAATTGATTTTGTTTGAAATTAATTTACTGTCTAAACACATATTTTTACCAGATACCTCTGGGAGCAATGATACTTCCTCTTGACTCCTTCTGGTACCTCAGATGGTTTTTACAGCTTGATTTTTTTATTTTTTTTATTTTTTTTTTTTTCATGCTCAGTGCAGTAGAAGTACATTGTATGCACATCTTTTAGTGTTTCATTTTTTTAATTTACAGATCTTGGTCACAGAACAAGGATGCATGAAAATATAGCTTTGTTTCACAAGTATAAAAATGAAAATTTTAGTCTTCAGATAAGGAAACTGAATAAAATTTGACTGCTGTAGAAGTCTGATTTTTTTTTAAATATATATTTTTTCTGTCTAAAACAGAAGCAGAAAGCTGGCAGACTTATTTTGTGTCCAGAAGACAAGCTTCTTTGAAATGTGATGGTTAAACACAACACTCAGCCCACAGCTACCACTTCTTTAGCAGTTTCCTATAGCAAGTAATAGGCAGAACAACATCTATAACCAAGCACAAAATACAGGTCCAACCTGTGCTTCAAACACACTGGATCAGGGCAAAGGAACATTAGGCAAAACACTGTAGTTTCCATACTTTTTAAAAGATGTCTTCATACATTTAGCTTTTGTTTGGAAAACAGGAGGGACTAGGAAAATAATTGCCAGGTCACCATGCTTTGAATGAAGAAAGAGAACCAATCTTTAAGAGTTTTAGGAAATTTATCATAGGAAAGAAGTTGTTTTATTTCCAGTTGCCAAAACTTAAGGCTGCAAAAATCTCTTAAAACATGCATGGGACAAAAAATGCTGAAGTGGTGGCTGGATTTTGAGAGAGCATCTGCCAGAGATTTGTATTCAATTGTATGAACTGGACATATGGATTGAGTTACATTATTTGAAAAGAGTTTGGCACGCAGAAACTGAACTTCTATAAAAGCCAAGGAATACAATGCAGAGGAGCCAGGAAGAAAAAGTCTTTTAAACTGAGGTAGAAAGTGAAAGAAAACAAGATCAGAGAGTTGTGACACGTTGTGTCCTATAACAAAGGACAGTGAAAGTAAGTTTCTCAGAGCACTCTTGAATAAATCTTAGAGCTTAGTGCCATATTCCAAAAATAAATGAGAAAAATCTGTGTACAAGAAGGTTAACAGCCAGTCTGTTACTATAAACTCGTTTGGTTTTGTTTCTAAATCCTATTATTGTGGTTTTGGGTTGTTGTTTCTTTTTAAGAAACATTTCACTCTATTGGGCAAAAGAAAACTCCACTAGCAATAAAGACAATTCAGAATGGAGTAAGGTCCCTTTAGCAAACATCAGAGGCTCTTCCAGTGAACTGTAGGTAGAGAGGGCACAACCTTCCCATCAGAGAGACAGTCCACATTTCAACAGCTTCTTCTCCCCATTATATCAGCCCTGGCTTTATATCATTATATCAGGTCTGGCTTTCACTTGTGACTTCTTACTTCCTGAGCCTTTAGTTTGATTTTTATGCTTTGTGCCAATATTTTCTTCTCTTCCCCAGCTTCTGTCTGGTGTTGCACGAGTGTGGATGTTCTTATGTTCTTTCCCAAGCTTTCTGGCTCTGGAGGGAGGTGAAAGGTTTTTATGCATATCTTTTCTTTTGCACAGATGTTACTGGCAGAATGATTATCTTACTGGCTCTACTACTTGACTACTGCTCAGAATGGTGCAGGCCACAAACTCCCTTTTACAGCTAGATCTTCATGGTATTTCCTTATCAATGAAGTTTAAAAATGTAAAGGTCAGTGTAAAGCTAATATTATCTGGTCACAAGCTTATTGTGCACCCAACAACTTCTTCAAACATAACCCAAATCCCATGTACCAAAGTCTGAACATCTCTAAGTAGACCTTTTTGTACTAGCTGCTAAATTATTCCTATGAGCCTCTAGTCATATCCCTTGGGCCAATGATGCAGAGTCTACAGTTTCTCAATAATTTCATACTTGTCATTTTTTCCTGGAATCACCGTCAAAGAAGTCTAAAAATGGTAAAAATTCCAGATCCTCAAAATGGCACTGTAAGAGAAGTCTGAGAAAAAAAAAAAAGAAAGAGGTTTTATGCTTTCAGTCTGATTACCTCAGACTAACTACAGACTAAAATGAACGTCGGGTTTAATATGAATTTGTAAAGTTTGTCTGTACATTGTTTCTTCATGCAGCTATGGGCTCAGGACTTCTACAAAAAGACAGAGACATGGAGAAAGACAGTTAAGGAAACAGGACCAGCAGTTTGAGGAGCTGTGACGCACCACAGGAAAAGTACAGAGCAAGTTTGGGTGATGACTTTGATCAACTCTATCTTTGACTTTTAGTCAGTCTTTGTAATTATTGTTATTTTCTTTCATTTTATTGTGGTTTTTCAAAATGTATCTGCACTTTACAAATGCTATTTTCCTCAGCTGAAAGAATCCAAACAAACAAGCAGAAAACCAAGCCAAAAGCACAACTCCAAAGTACATATTATTCCCAGCTATACATTCAGAAGGCAGAAATAAAATGAAGCTGACCATGTTTTTACGGTGTTTCATCTGAGCCTTCCAACCCAACCAATGCCTGTTACTGTCTACATACCTACCCAGGCAAACATACACCAGTCTCCAACAAGCCCAGGTTCCTGGGAAGCTGAAGGAAGTGTTTTGCCAACAGGGTCTGGACACCTGAGCTGCCTTCCCTATGAATGGTTCACACTAAAGTGAAAGAAAAAATACTGTTAAACAGAGGATCCAAGACCACAAAATCTTAACTTTGAAGCAAGCACCATAATATTGATGCATTATCTATAAATAAAGATCAGCTATTAAATTAAACATTTAGTAGGCTACATTTCTTTGAATATCCTTGAAAGGATATAACCAAGAGTCTGTGGTACTTCAAAAACAGCACTTTTACAACATTTTGGCATTTTAAACAAAACTGCCCTGAAATTTTTAAGAGCCTAAATATGCCTAGAGATTAATTAACTTCACTTTAATGCTTTTCCAGCAATTATTTATATGAAGTGCAGGGAATCACTCAATAAATAAGAGATGCTGTGTCCAACAGTGTAAGACCTTCTTACCTTAAATCACAGGCAATAGAAAACAGTATGAAATTCCTCTCTACCTCCTCTAAGAGCACTATTACCAAGTGTAATGTTAGAGTGGACTGTAGAAACTTTAGGTTTCCATGCTGCCACCACAGTCACCTTAATAGTTCAGAGACTACTGTGTTAGTAATTCCATGGCACTGACTGCTAATTTGGTTTATATGAAAAGAGATACTATAACATGTCAGTGGTGAAAGTAAGAGGAGACTCATGCCCAGGACCAACAGCACTTACATTTATAAAGTTACAGGGACAGGCAGAGCAGATATACTCAAACACAGAAACCACCTGGCAAGTGTCACTTTACAGTCCAGCATGGGCAGAAATGTTTTCACCTAGTATCACAGAATAGTCTAGGTTGGAAGAGACCTCCAAGATCACCTAGTTCAACCTCTGACCTAACACCAACAAGTCTTCCAATAAACCATATCACTAAGATCAACATCTAAACGTCTTTTAAAGATCTCCAGGGATGGTGACTCAACCACTTCCCTGAGCAGCCCATTCCAATGCCTAACAACCCTCTCAGTAAAGAAGTTTTTCCTAATATCCAACCTAAAAGTACCCCTTTAATGTACCTATACAGTGTAATAATGTTGCTCCTGAGCCTCCTTTTCTCCAGGCTGAGCATCCCAGCTCCCTCAGCTGCTCCTGGTAAGACTTGTTCTCCAGAACCCTCGCCAGCTTCGTCGCCTTTCTCTGGACTCGCTCAAGCACCTCGATGTCCTTCTTGTAGCAAGGGGCCCAAAACTGAACACAGTACTCAAGGTGCAGCCTCACCAGAGCCGAGTACAGGGGGACAATCACTTCCCTAGACCTGCTGGCCACACTGTTTCTGATACAAGCCAGGATGCCATTGGCCTTCTTGGCCACCTGAGCACACTGCTGGCTCATATTCAGCTGACTATCAACCAATACTCCCAGGCCTTTCTCTGCCAGGTTGCTCTCCAACCACTCATCTCCCAGCCTGTAGCTCTGCCTGGGGTTGTTGTGCCCCAGATGCAGGACCCAGCACTTGGCCTTGTTGAACTTCATACAGTTGGCCTCAGCCCATCGGTGCAGCCTATCCAGATCCTCCTGTAGAGTCTTCCTACCCTCGAGCAGATCGACACACGCACCTAACTTGGTGTCATCTGCAAACTTACTGAGGGTGCACTCGATCCCCTCATCCAGATCATTGACAAAGATGTTAAAGAGGACTGGCCCCAGTACTGAGCCCTGGAGGATGCCACTAGTGACTGGCCTCCAGCTGGATTTGACTCCATTCACAACTCTTTGGGCCTGGCTATCCAGCCAGTTTTTAACCCAACAAAGTGTATGCCAGTTCAAGGCATGAACAGCCAGTTTCTTGAGGAGAATGTTGTGGGAAACGGTGTCAAAAACCTTACTGAAATCAATGTAGACCACATCCACAGCCTTTCCCTCATCCACTAAGTGTGTTACTTTGTCATAGAAGGAGATCAGGTTCATCATGCAGGACCTGCCTTTCATAAACCCATGCTGACTGGGCCTAATCCCCTGGTTGCCCTGTAAGTGCTGCGTGATGACACTCAAGATAATCTGCTCCATGAGCTTCCCTGGCACTGAGGTCAAACTGACAGGCCTATAGTTCCCTGGGTCTACCTTCTGGCCCTTCTTGTAGATGGGCGTCACGTTTGCTAGCTGCCAGTCAACTGGGACCTCCCCTGATAGCCAGGACTGCTGATAAATGATGGAAAGCGGCTTGGCCAGCTCCTCTGCCAGTTCTCTCAGTACCCTCGGATGGATCCCATTCGTCATTCCCTATCGACTTGCGTACATCCAAGTGCCGTAGCAGGTCATGAAACATTTCCTCATGGATAGTGAAGGCCACATTCTGTTCCCCGTCCCCTTCTACCAGCTCAGGGTACTGGGTATCCGGAGAAAAACTGGTTTTGCTGCTAAAGACTGAGGCAAAGAAGTCATTAAGCACCTCAGCCTTTTCCTCATCTCTTTTAACTAAGTTCCCCCCCCACGTCCAGTAAAGGATGGAGATTCTCCTTAGTCCTCCTTTTTGTGTTGATGTATTCATAAAAACCTTTTTTGTTATCTTTAACTGCAGTAGCCAGTTTGAGCTCCAGATGAGCTTTGGCCTTGCTGATTTTGTCCTTGCTCTGCCTCTCAACTTCCTTATAGTCCTCCCTAGTGGCCTGCCCACTTTTCCAAAGATTATAAACCCTCTTTTTTCTCCTAAGCTCAAGCCACAACTCTCTGTTCAGCCAGGCTGGTCTTCTGTGCCAGCTCATCTTTGGGCACGTGGGGACAGATGGCTCCTGAGACATTAAGATTTCCTTCTTGAAGAGCACCCAGCCTTCCTGGACTCCTCTGCCCTTCAGAACCACCTCCCAAGGGACTCTGCCAACCAGTGTCCTGAACAGCTCAAAGTCAGCCCTCTGGAAGTCTAAGGCAGCAGTTTTACTGATCCCCTTCCTGACTTCGCCAAGAATAGAGAACTCTACCATTTCATGGTCACTCTGCCCAAGACCGCTCCTGACCACCACATCTTCCACCAGTCCATCTCTGTTTGTGAACAGAAGGTCTAGCAGAACACCACCCCTGGGTAGGCTCACTAACCAGCTGTGTTAGGAAGCTATCTTCCATGCTCTCCAGAAACCTCCTAGACTGCTTTCTCTGGGCTGTGTTGTGCTTCCAGGATATGTCTGGGAAGTTGAAGTCTCCCACGAGAACAAGCACTGACAATTACACAACTTCTGTCAGCTTCCTGTAGAACTCCTCATCCATCTCCTCATCCTGGTTCAGTGGCCTGTAACAGACCCCCACCTGGATGCTTCCCTTGTTGGATGACTTCATAAGTGATGAAGTTTACAGCAGCACTGGAATCATATCTTTTTACTACACAAGAAACTAGCTGCAACAGCAGCTGCAGGACAAAACTTCGTCCACTGGCTGACTACACCTTTCTGAAGGGTGAAAAAAATGCTCAGATATTCAGATTTTAAAACTAGGATATGTGCTGTAGGATATTCATTGGTGTTGCACTTTCATTTACTAAGACAAGTGCTTCATATTTATATTTGGCTCTTGGACAAAGATTTCATTAAAAAGATTACCCCAAAACTAACAGTGAGAATAACTATCCCACATAAATCTCCATCTCCCTCTAAGTTACAGATAGCATAAAACCTATGGAACATTTCTCACTTTAAAAAACAAAACCAAGAAAAAAAATGTTGTCCCTGCTGTATAACAAAGCAGAGGTGGAAGAACTTCAAAAATAAATAGACTGCTTATCCCTCGAATAAGCAAAAATGGTCAGTATGAGAAGTGTCATACTCATACCATATGCCAAGTAGACTCTTGTCTACTCTCCTCATTTCTAAATGAACTCTCAGATTTATTTTACACACTGCTCAAAAAAGATCAGCAATTTTCCCCTTGACTGCACTAAAGGCCTCAGAATCAGAAATATGAATCCTATGTGAGACTGTTCCCTGTTTTCCTTCATTATTTAGTCTGTAGTTTTGCCATGAGGACTAAGCTAGAATGCTTTGTCCCAGAAACAGGCTGAAGACTGACTTGGGATGGTTCAGGAAAGCTGTTTATACCAAACTCTTTTCCCAGTGTAATACACCCCTTGATCGGTCACTGGAGGTGCTAAATAACTTATAATCCCTGCTCAGCTGTGAGAGAAGCGAGTTGCCATAAAGTTGCTAATGTAGTTTGAAAATTCATGTGTCACTAATAAGAACCGGCTTTTGCCACAGCAGTGACAACATGAAGGCAAGTCAGGACCCCCAGTCCATAGTGAGCAACAGCGTTTTTCTCCTGCAGACATTATGTGCGACTTGGGACAAGAGAACAGACCCTGCTACATGATTCCAAGACTTTCTGGTGCATGTGGGAGAAAGGATGAATTTGACATGGCAGCATCAGGAGGGAAAGGATAAGGGTTAAGCCCAGATGGACAGAGACATTTATTCTGATGCTTGAAACTGAGGTCTGTTTAGATTACAGACCAGGTTTCACAGCATCAACATCCTTCAGTCATTCTTGAATTAAAACAGAACTGGCAGGAATTTGACCTGGGTGATTAACTCCCAAAATTTCAATGTTATTACAGTTTAAAGAAGAAAATAAGTACAGCCGAAATGAAAAAGCTCTGGCTGTAACTGAGAACTAAGTCAAATGTGCCACTGCTATGAGCCCTTGAAGCCCTTGAGGCCATGGTGATGATCTGTGCTTGCACTCGTTGGAGGCGTTGTAAATCCAGCCTGCCCAGGGGAGTGTTGTTCTGAGTTCAATGGATCAAATTAGAACTTACTGCCTTCAAAGCAGATTTACTAGGGGACTAATGGGTTTTCAGCATTTCAAGCTCCCTCAGTGACACTTCCTTGAATCCTTCCTTCAGGATTTCTGGGAAAATGGCATGCAAGTCAGGTAACTGTGGTGGTGGATCTGAACTTCTACAAAAAGCCTGGTCCTTGTATGTCTCTGCAGACATACTCTAGAGATAAACTGACTGCACATGTAAAAGATGTCCTGATGTTTCTGGATTATATCCATGAATACAGATATTTTATTTCTTGTGGATACATGTCTGCTGAGATGTATCTCTTCAGATATGCCCTCTCATTTTCTCACTCAGTACAGAGGGAAACGAAATGCAAAATAGGTGTGGATTTCTGTCTATGCAGGTTTGCAGCCTCAGGTCTGTAATGACTGAAGTTTCTGTAGCTCACATTAAGAAAGGCACAAGCATACACTAGGGAGAGTCAAAGAGCCACAAGCTCTCAATAATAACTATTCTGGAAGGGGACAAATGTAGTAAAACTGATTTTGCAGGCCATCTCTCCCAAAACACAGAAGGCTGGTATTTTCCATACTCTCTGGTCTACTACACAATCACCCTGGCGATATCAGCATACTAGAGAGATACATTAAAATTGCTTAAAAGAACACTTTTTTTTCTAGTGTTTTAGGTAGTTTCGAGTCTCAACTACAAATTCACTGCAGCTCTGCAAGCTGAGATGAAAGGTGCAAAAAGCTTTAATACAAATCTAGAAGTACCAAAGGAAAATTCCCTGTCAGCAGCAAAGTACTTGCTGGCAGAGAGGGTTCACACTCAGGTCACAGGACTGCAGCTCCCAGGCCCTGGCAGGGGAGCACAAGTGTCCCTATTCCACCTCCACCTTCTGATGGCCCCTGAGCCTTGGGGTCACTTCTACCCTGAACTGTCTGAAGGTTGCCACTTTCCTCCTCTTCTTTCCATGCTCTATTGCTTTCTGATGGAATTTGGATCTGCTTCATCCCACCCCTGCCTTCCACACTATACTGCAGAGATATGCTCACTAAGTGAAGATGTTTCCTTTTCCAAGGGGTAACCTCTGGGACCCTTTCTGTGTCTTTAATGACCTTTAACATGCCAGAACAGTATAAAGGAGGCCACTGACTTACTTTCAATATTTATTTCTACAGAATGACCTTTTCTTTTGCTTTATAAGTTGTACACTGCTTATTCCATCTATTCTCTAAGCCTTGTACCAAAGCTGGAAAACAAAACAAAACAAAACAAAACAAAAAAAAAAAGAGGAGGGTGATGACACAAGCAAAGATCTGGCATCCCTAATGTTTAATAAGGCAGAAAGAGCTCATTTGTTAGTCCCTTATCTCACAAAGTAAGAAAATCTTTCTTTCTTTTTTTTTTTCTCCCCCCCAAAAAACCAAAACCAACCAACCAAACAAAAAAAACCTGTCTGCTTAAAAGGTAGGACAGAAGGAATACAGCTGGCAGTGGATATAACTATCTACCTACTCTCCCCTCAGTCTGCTAGGAAGGACATCTAATTCAAACGTCAGGTTTGGTCTTTGCAATAGATATAAAAGAGTTTTTGTTCATCAGTACACTTTATGCTACCTATTTATGAACATGTTTTCATAACCACTGTTTAAGTAGCAGCAGAACTCCACAAATGTTGTTGTTTTTTTTTTTTTTTTTTTTTTTTTTAAAGTCAGAAATATTACATCTGTTCATGAATAGCTTTACCTGACTTTATTGGAGGTCAGTCAAGTCCTCTTTTTTATAACTCCACTATATTTTTGGAAAGCTTATAGAAACTTTTAAAATCTTTTACATTTTCCCTTGTGATTTAACATTCATTCAGCCTGTTATTTTATTGGATTTGCTGTAAACTTATTTTACTTTCACAAAGGATTCAGAAATAAACTCTTGTGAAAAGTCCCTACATGAATATTTTCAAAAGGGCAGCCAAAGCTGACCCCAATTATATTTTTCCTATGATTTGTATGATACAAATGAGCAATACCTGGGAATTAATTTTTTATCTCTTTGACAGCAATTGCAGCATATCCAGACTGCACCTATCTGATAGCCTAACCTACAAAAATAATGATTAAACATCAAACTACTTACCAAATCAGTGTATTCAAGCTACTTGAGGACTGTTTACAGCACAACAGGAGAGAAATAACAAAATAATTTGTCACTGTCATATCTCTGTTTCTTTTACCTTTTCTTGAGGTATATATATGTTTCTGTCCTGTGGAGTGGGCTATGGTAAGGTCTGTACCTCCTTTAAATTGGAAGCTGGTTATGAGTAGCCAAGTTGGTGCTGAACGCTAATGCCAATCAGGGCTTTCTTCTTCACTCCCTTTTCAGCACCTGATTGCTCAGGGAGCAGCTTTCTGTACCATAGCACTTACTGCCTCTCATAGCACTTACTGCAGTGACAGTGATTTAAAATGACTCCAGTGACTCAGACATTTCTTCTGAGTCTCTCTTGAGGCCTGATTACAGTGCGGAGACATAAAGCTACAAAATAGCCCCCCACTTAATTTAAGCCAACAACACTGACTAAAGTCAAAGGTGTGGTTGTCTTAAAAAAGTTGTATGTGCCCTGGCTGCCTATGAATGATGGCTCCATTACCCCATCTTTCCAGTTCAATTCAAAGCTAGTCTGGTGTAAAATATGGCAGAAAGGCAATGATCCACCACAGCACTTAAGCATTTCTTATTTACAGTTCCTGCATTGTTCCACTGAAGTTAATGTTACTCTTCTCCACATTTAGACTTATGGGTATGTAGTTTGTCAGTTAGCCCTTATCTGGATTTCAGACTTTTGACACCTCCTGCAATGTTCATGTATATTGTCAGAGCATATTTAAATACAGTTGCAAAATCAGGTTTGTTCTAGATGGAATTTCTAAGTGTAAAGGTAAAGCAAAGAATATACAATGATCTTGATTGGGATAGAATGTCTGCACCATGTTTTAAGGAAAAAAAGTGAGATTAGTCTGACTTTTTTTTTTCTTCTCCCAATATCCATTCTAGCCAATTTTTACATTGCTTTTGTTTTGCAGTCTAATAAATCACAGTTAGCTATGTAGGTTGATATAATGTTACTGTAATGGTCTGAGACAAATGCTGGTGTGTTAGTTACAAAGATGAGAGTGTGTAGGCAAGGACTCATTAGTGTTAACTAATGCATCCTCTTACAAAATCACACACAACTGAGAGGAATATAAGTTACCAAAGCCTTATGGCTCATTGCACTGACATAGTGGTCTTTAAGGGAAGCTTTGTGGCTTTTTTTTTTTTTTTTTTTTGATTGAACATAACTATTTACTGCCTTCCTTGCTTTTAAGAGGCAACAGTCCCAGAGTATGTTTCTGAACTGAGCTATGTTTTAAAGACCTGACTTTTATATGGAGTAAAAGCCAGATTTGCCTGGGAGTGATCTAAAATACACTCTTACTATGCTGCATCAGCAGTAAAACGATGTGATCCTGCAGAGATATACAGGTGTATTTTTTGGAATCTGTGAGACTTCATAGCACCAATGAAAGCCCTTAACAGTTAAATGAAGTAGGTCTTTGTACTTCAAAAAACAATCAATCCCTTGAAGACCTGAAGGAAAACACAGGTAAGCTTTGTTTTCTGCTGAGGCTGAGAAACACAATAGGTTACAGGGAGAAAGCTGGTGTGAGCAGCTATCATCTCATTAATACATTGTTTCCCCTTCATTTCGTAGTTTCCCTATAGCTATGAGCCCTTCTGATTGTTTGTTTAAGGGTACTTTTTTCTCCAGATTCAGTGATCCTCTCTACCTTCCCATGTGAGAAGGATCTTCTGCAAGGGGAGGATTGCAGCTATTTAATTTTTGCATTCTTTGTTGTATGTCGTATTCTTCTCAGAAGTCAGTGGGTCAGAAGAAGAAGAAGAGAGGAGGCTGCATCTTTTCTGGAGAGCTGCTGAGCAAATTCAGGGGAAGAAATTTCAACAGTCTTCAGGGACAATGTGGGCAGACCTGGAAGCTGGATCCTGAATGCTTCGCTGCAGCTCAGAAAGTTGTGGAGACTCAACTGCTAATCATAGAAGCAACTGGCAGCTTGCAAAGACTGTCATACATGACACTGATTTACAAACCCTTTTTAGTTCCATTTTCTCTTATTTTGTTGTTTTGAATTTTCCTTATTAAATAAGTTTGAGATTTTATTCTAACAAGATCTGCTTCTAAGTTCTACTTGAATCTGTCTCCCAGGGCTATAAAGATCTGGCCAAGCACACAACATTACAAAACATTTCCAGAAAACACTGTCCTGGCAATGAAAGAAGAGGAAAGCTGAGGCTCAAAACATAAATAAATTCAAAAGTTGCAAAAGTGAGAGGCCTCATGGAGTATGCTTTGGGCACAAGAGATCTGGATACAATTTTCAACTTCAACATGTTAATCCATTTTGTAATCTATGCCTCCACCTATACACTGGTAGTGTGTTCCACTTCTTTGGCTTTTTTTTTTTTTTAGTTACTAACATGAATAGTGCTATTAATTTACTAGTTGACATTCATTGGAAGCATTAAGAAAAATATTTTAACTGTTTGAAACCTTTACAGAGATGCAATCCCCCTTCCCCTTCAGCTTTAATTCGAAGTTTTTGAGTTGGCAGAAGTCATCTCCTAGGTGAGGTGAATTTCCCTGCTTAACTCACCCCCACAACAGGAGGAAAGAGCAGTTTCCCTGCCCTACACTAGAATGTATCTTCCTCTTTGTCCTTTTTTATTGTCATAGCTGCACATTTAATAATTTCTTTTTCCTGCCAAAATAGTCTTGCCCTACTTTGAAGAATACCAGTTGGGACTGTGGGCCAGTAAGAACACTGACAAACTCAGAGGGAATTAAAACAAGCACTGCAGCACGCACATTACACACAAAATGAGCCACCTTCAGAGAGCTGGCTGACCCAGCATTAGCTAATGTATACATAAAATAATTAGGATAAAATATTATCAGGATATATGGAGTAACATACCAGATAAACCACATACCAGCATAAATAAATGAGACTTTAACAGTAATAAAGTATATAAAGAAGGATACCTTCAAGATTAGCAAAGTAATGTTATATTCAGTCTGTTTTCCTTGAGGACTCATTTGAGAGTTAAAGTTAGAAAACTAACCCTGATATATCATCTTGATTGAATATAGTTTAATTCTTCCGTACATGTGACTGGAATTCTACATGTGACTGGAAAGCGATGTTTTCTTTAGCAATTCCTCCTAACCCAGACAGTTTGCAGTAGAAAATAATTTAAGATATAGTTGATTCTTGGAAGACCAGTTCTCATGAAAGCAGGCCTTCCTACACTGTAAGCTTTTTATAAAGGCACAAAGTAGATCATGGCAGAACTGGGTTGACTTTCTGCACCCTAATGAACCATTACTATAAATGCCCATCGGTCAGTAATAAGTGCAAAGTATGAAAAACATGCGAAACCCTTCCCTCCTCCCCAAATCCCTGTCATAACAACCCACCCCATTTTTATTAAAAATACGAGGATATGTTTCTTACACACACACACAAGAAGTAAAATAAAGATAAAATTAAAATATTAAAATCTCTCCTTTCTTTTAAGGAACAGAGAGAATTGATGCAACAGTTGGCTGTCAAAGAGGAAGGGAACAAAATCTCCATGGAAATAAAATAATTTATAATCTGATTGATTTTGGTCATCATCCTCTCATTTTGTAAACCAACTGAAGCAGAACATAACGTGGAAGCTGCCATAGGGCTCAAGAAAAATTGAATATCAATTCTACAGCTGATAAAAAATGCTCCTGGTGAAGACCTCCCTGGACTAGCAAAGAGCTCCACTTACTGGCAGACGCAGTCACTGAATTATTGCTTCCCACTTAATTATGGAGCCAAAAGTAAGCAGCAATAAATCAGTTACCCAGTCGATCAACCCAGCATAAGGAATTACATTGCTTAAAAGTACCTGATGACAGCTCACATGCTTTCAAATATACTTCCTGCTTTGAAATGAAACTTGTATCATAAACAAGTACATAGAAAAAATGTAAAGTGACACTTAAGCAAAGTGGCGAATCAGAGTGAAGGATGATGCAAAGCCCACTGGAATCTTTCACTTGCCATCAATAATTCTTGGCTCAGCTCCGATACGAAAGTAAGGCTGAGATTTTGACACTATCAGTAATTTCTTTACTATATCCTCAGACTATTAAAGACTGATACGTTGACATTTACTGGTCAAAAAAATCAATTCAGATTACGCATATATTTTGCATATCCTAGTGTGAGATGAATGTAAGATACAAATTTTTTTCCCTGATAGTGAAATGCTGCATAAAAACATGCCCTTTTTTGTTGATTTTTTTTTAATTACCTTTATTTTTCATTATAACATAATGCTTTTCACCTTTGAAGCAAAGTTGAACATGGATAGTGATTTTATCCAACACTTCTTCAAAAGTACCTCATCAGTGTTCATGTGGATGAACTTACATTTCATGGTGTATAACAGGATATTTTGCATATAATGAATGATCAAAAACAATTTTGTTCTATGCCAGAAGTAAATATAAAAGTATACTGTTCTTTACATTCATTTCATTAAAAAATAGAATTGATTTTTCTAATGTTTGGGAGGATCTTGTGTAATAACACAGTGATAACACTTCCTAATACTTTCCTAGGAAGGGGATAAGAATGACAAATTTTTGGAAAAATAGCACAAGAACTAGAGCTGAGCTAAAAATATTTTAAAGGACATCAATCATAAACCACTTATGTACTCAAATTATGCAACCCTAATTATGCAAAGCGCAAACATCACTAAGAGCAAATTTACCCAATGAATTTTACCAAGATCACTAGACAAACATTCTTATTTTTCTGAATAGCTGTCTAAATTGATTTGACGTTTTGTGGCAAGTTTTTTTTACTCGATCAAGGTCAGACTGTGGAACATTACTTATACTTCATCCCCTTTACTCACAAGTTGCTTTTTCACAGTGAACACTGATAACCTGGAGTGTTATCTCTATCCTTTAGTCAAAGCACACACCCCAATAAGCAGATTGGCCTGAATGAGTTATTGGAGTAACATGCTCTCAGGCTGAGGAAGCATTTAATGTGCAAAATTCATCAGTGTTCAAAAGGCATGAACTTAAAGATAATTTAGGAAGTGCCATCTTAAATTTGTGCTCTGATTGCTTTCATCACAGAAGTAGCATGAAGGATTTAGAAAGTTCTGCTCATTCCCTTGCTGTGCTGAGCACTGTTCCTTTTCACTCAAATTACTCACACTTTGGCACATTTTGTGCAGCCTGTCTTGTCTTTTAGTTATTTAAGTTTGTTTTTTTCACACACATGTGCTCAGGAGTAATGCCACAGTACTTGAGGTTAGAATCAAATCCACACAGGCCTTGCTTAAATGCACACATGTGAGCTAATAACAGTATTCATTTTGTCTAGCTGGTTTTATTAGCTCCTTGGCAATACTACAGCAAACAGAAAGTTATCTTTCTGGTGCGTCGATCATTGTCTAACAAGAAACACTCATCTTTTAAAAAACAATATTCAAGGAAATAAGCATATAGGAATTAATTTAAGATTTCAAATTAATGTACAGTAAAACTCCTGCTTCATTACTCAGTCTGGAGTATGATCTGGTTTAAGGAAGAGCAAGTACAATAATTATGGAGCTTTCACCACCCAACAGAAGCATGCTGGCAAGATAATAGGCAGTAACATGAGCTTCCTTTATTTGTGGACAGAGAATTGGGAGACAGGTTTAATTATTTTTCCCTACCAAATGTTATACAAATGGCCTCTAGAGGGATCCAGGCTATTGCTTTTCTGCTGAAATCTCTTAAGCATTTTTGTTATTATTACTTCTGAAAAAGTGAATCATTCAACTAGAAATAATGATGCAAACATTTTATATTAATGGGTGATGGAACTACAGAGCTCACAACTTAAGAGAAACCTTTTGAAAATCCAGCAGTTACAAAACATGGAGGGCAAGGTTCACATCCAGTAGAAGTCCAGTCCCAAGCAATCAGTTCACATCACATTGAATAAAACAAAGAAAACCAAATAAGTATCTAGACATTTAGCTGTATATCTGAAACTCACCTGAAGACATGATTTTGCACACTTAGGTTAGGAATGTGGTAAGAATTAGGCTCATGTTTCTGTGGAATGAAGCAGCTCTTGTTTCAGCTCCTAGAACTCTAGGACAGAATTATTTCACCTGGTTTACATTTTTACTCCTATGTTTTTAATAAAGCATGCATATAAAGTTAACCAAAGGGTACGACTTTCATTCTATACTGTCTATATTCTATTTATACTATATTCTGGTTTGACCAAACAATGGACAGGTAGCTTCAAAACAGCTTCAGAATTCAGTCTAGCAAGCTTTTGGGTAGATTCTACCGAATGTGCAATTTGCATGCCATTAAATGTAATTGTAGTTATAGGCATACAGAAATGCCTGGATGCACAGGTGTGATATGAAGTCCTCAACATGCTCCAACTCAGTTTGCGGCAACATCTTCAGTTTCATACTCTGCTAAAAGCACATTTTCAGTGTGCCAATCAGAATACTGTATGAAAACACCGAGACAATGTCTTGATGAAAGCGTGGTTTGGCTGCTACAAGCTGAGATGGAAAAGGGTAAAAGAAAGGTTACACCAAGGCCACCTTGATCCCCACCCTTTGATGGTAACAACAGGTCACAATTCTCCCATTAGACATGATTTATTGAAACTGGAACCTCTGAACAGACTTCAGTTTGCATAATACAAGATAGTACAAAGGCAGTCCAAAACCAATATGGTCTGCTGAGTTTGAATTTTCATTGAACTGTATTTGTATTTCTCTTGTCAGATTACTAATGGATGTCCTGATAGCATAAATAGTGATAGCACATCAATACAGAACAACAGTTTTGTGGCATAGGCATTTGGTCGGGGTACAGGAGGTGTCAATTCATAGAACACAGATCCACTTGAGATCCACAAAGATATATGCTGTTTCTGACATACCTTGTTAAAAAACATAAAATGCAAATAAATTGTCTTTTTCCTGACAATAATTTTGTAGAGATAATTTTTTAGTATCTGAGAAGTGCTTAAGTGAATAGACCACAAATTCATGTAGAAAAACTCTACAAATTCAGTCACACCTTACATATAAATGAAAGGCATGATCCTCCTCCAGAGAAACCAATGACAGCTTTTGTTTCTAACTCAAAAGACACATTGTGCAGTTAAAGCCTCCTACTGTTGCTTTTTGTTTTAAAATTCAGCTTGAAAATAAATGAAAAACACATTTAATTAAAAGTTCTAATATAAACCAGGCAAAGTTGCCTTATGCTTTATTGCGTGCTTCATATAACATTAGAAAAGCTGTAGAATTAAGTTTCTTCCTCAGGGTAAAATATAAAGCAAACAACCATAAACTGGAATCTAAACAAAAATTTCTCATTTTATCAAGCATGCTACTAGCTGAATTTCTTGATTACTCCTTCTACAATTTAATAATATAGACCATGAAATATCTTCTGAACCTACTAGCTTCAAAATTGTTAGCCTCCAATGAAAAATGACAGTGTTTTTCCATGCATGGATCAAGTAATAGTACCCCTTACTAAAACAGGAACATTTCATTTATTTTCTAGCTGTTATTCCTACATAAATTTTTCTCTCCTTGTAGTTTTTGGATAGTGTCTATAAAGGAAAAATAATTTGTTTTTCCCTATTTGGAATTTACAGAAGTAGTTAAAAGGTTAGTTTTTTTTTTTTTTTTTTCTTTCTTTCTTTCTGGAATTTGAATCATCATTTCTGATACTTAGTTAATGCGATACATATAAATATATGTTCCTCTTGAAAGATTTTGATAAGCAAATTCTAACCATTCCAATTCTAGTGGATTAGTGGATTTTCCCTCATGATCTCAGTAGGAAAAGAAAGCTTTTTTCATGTGATTTTCCAGCTCTACCTAATTAGATGAGACTCTTCACATGTCAGGTTTACGTATCTTATTGTCCACCCCCCCCCCCCATAAATAAATAAATAAATAAATAAAAGTTTACCTTACAGTGGGATTCAGAAACTTCAGACATGTTGGGTCTCTGGTGTGTTCATCCAGAAGTCCTGAAGATCGTTCAAACCCCTTGTACCTTATCGGTTATGGTAGGCTCTATCTTAGGCCCCACATACAACCAAAGATGCAGGATTTCTCACATCATACAGTAGCGTAAATCATCCTGGCTGGAAGAAAGGAGATATAAAATAATTTTTGTTTAGGAAAAAAAAATCCTAAAAGTGGAGACCATTATTGTTCTGAATTCTCCAATCTGCAAAACAGTCAAAAAACAGATTCAAAAGCAAATTAATGTGCTGTTACTGAAATGAAATTCAAATAATGTAACATCAAACAGCTAATAGAAGAAACAGATCAAAGAATTTACAGCAGAAGAACAAAACTATTCCTCTCCAACCTCACAGCAGAGCTAAGACAATTTTTAGTAGCATGTCTATTAATGACCATATATTTTCATTAATGAAGCTCTAAGTGCATTAAATGGCAAAAGCTGTTGGTAGCGCTTGCCTTGTGCATTGCTTAGCACATTTCCAGCACTTAGAAATTACATATGCCAGAAGAGAAAACAAACCTTACAAAATGAATATTCCTTAAAACTGACAGGCACGTGCATATTCATTCAAAGTAAAACTTCATCCACTTCTGAAATGTGAAGTTTTTAGCTGGATGATTTCATACATTTTTAACTCTAAATAGTTACATAAAGTGACAAGATAGTACAAACTGGTCATGAATTCATATAAAATTCACAGATAAGAATGTTTACTGAAAAGTAAACCATTTCAAAGGATTTTTTTTTTTTTTTTTTTAAGTATTTACCTCTTAAAGTAAAATCTATATAACCATAAACTGTTTTAATTTCAATAAATGTTTTGCTAAACACATTTTTTTTTTTTTTTTTTTGTCTGTTATTTAACTTCAGGAAGAATAAGGACTGCTTGGAGCAAACCTAAGATGCCTCCCTTCTTCACTCAGCCATTAACATAACCTCAAACAGAGTAACTGCCAAACTGAATAAATAACGGTATTCTAGCTTTTACCAGGTTTCATCCTTAGAGGTCTTCAAGTCAAATTTTCTTAATACAATTTTTCTCATTATAACTCTTGTTTACTTCTTAGATTTTTTTTTTTTTTTCCAATATCCAACTCACCTCTACTTCAGATCTTTGCTCAAAATCTGTTAGGGTTTTTGGAAATAATCTATTGTCTCTTTCCTTTTTGGTTCACGATTTACTATTCACTGTTAACTCCCTTCCCAACGTTTACATGAAAAGTGAAAAATATTTGTTATTGTGTTCCCTTACTATGCAATGGTCCTTCATGTATTTAAAGAATGTATAGCCTATGCTCTTAAAGATGCTTTGTGATACTTCTACAACCTCTTTATGTATTAATAACTTTAGTAGCTCTAGTTGTCACATAAAATCTCTAGAAAGTAGGTGCTTGTTTCCTGAAAGATTTCAGCATAACTTCTTTTTCTATATTCTCTTATCTTGTCATTATCTATTTTGTCTCCTTATCTGCCTTTTGTCACAGAGTTTATATCTCCAGATGAACCCTGAATAGAGAAAAAAGGAGAGACAGAGCTACAATTTCAGAATAAAACCAAGCCTGCAGATAGAAATCTTCCACAGAAGTCTAAGCTTGGTGACATAAATAATGGACAGGAGAAGAACTTTCACATTTCCAGGAGCCCTTTTCCTCAGATATTTAACAGGACTCTGCTGTGCATATAAAGATACACAGCTGAGAACAAGTTCTCTTTCCCTTAAACAAACAAACAAACCATTATTTTGGGCTCACCTGCCATTGTAACTAATCAGTTTCCTTTACCACTTTTTATCCTCAGAGAGGATGAAGTCAGAGTGTGGCAGGTATTGTAGATGACCAGATTGCTTCTTTTTAATTTGATGTCAAGCCCTAACAAATCTGCAGTATTTCTACCCACACCTACACATGTTCGAAGTTTGCTAAACAAAGAATTGGGTTAAAATTTTAAGAGTAGAGATTAACTTCTGGCATTTAATTTGAGCACAGCTCAAATGCTGGAGTTGAAATAGTGCCTCTTGTACACGTATGCAATTTACCACCATAATACCTTTTATTCTCTTTTCATGATCCTGGGTGATTTCTTGTAAAATTCCTTGGCTATTTATTGACAAAGAATTTAATCGCACTACAATTTACATTTCACCTTCTCACATTTTGTTTTATTAGGCTTGTGCTATGCCTCTTAGGGCAACAAGAGACAATATCCAGTAGATACATTTTCATTTTTTACTAAGTAGGAATGAGAAACTTCTGTTTTTAAAGAGTGTTCATGGAATTTTGCTGGAATCCAAGGAACCTCCAGGAAAACATCCTTGTTAACTGAAAAGTTAACAAAAGCCAAAAGTAGCTGTGATTCTGGAAGAATTGCATGGGAAGTGAATTTGGAGAATTTACCTGACTGTTATTTGTGTCAGATGTGATTGACAATGTGACTGTTTGTTTTTCCACCTGCATTGAAGAAAAACACCTTTACATTTCCCAAAGTATAGGGACACTTTGCCTGCAAATGGAGGAATGGTTTAAATTTTAAATATGAAAAATATACTGGCCATAGAAAAACTGGAAATCATAAGCCAGAGAGACCATAAAATAAAGGCAGGAGACAGTGAACAGTTTTAGTTTTAGTTTCCTACAAGTTCATACCTTGTGGCCAGGTTCCTCAGTGATAAAAGGTCTGACCGAACCTTCTCTCAGCATCGTGTTTGTACCAACTTCCCTCACAAGAGGCTCTTCGATACCTAATAATAAAAGCATTCAGACTTTTTACTTTTGAGAAATTACACTGTTTCACTCTTCTACCTGGCTTATTTTCAAGTATACTAATTACTTTCATGAATATCTGTGAGACTTCAATTTATAGCAACTAGTCAACGTGTTCAAAAGCTAGTAGGGGAATATAGACAAACACTCACCCATGCGCTGGAGGACAATAAGCAGGGCACAAGTCTCATTAGGTTCAACATTGTTCAACAATGGCTTGTCTCAGAACTGGAAATCAGCTCAGAACTGAAAATCAGTGGAAATCAATCAAATTCCTTCACTTAAATTTCAAGAGATTCATTCAGGTAAAGTATTCTCTAGAGCTACTAAACAACTGCAAAAGTGTGTTTTTGCTGATCTGCCAGAAAGACATTTCTATTCCCTGGAATTAAGATGGACTGTAAAAAAGCAATAGACTTGCATCAAATAACAGAGATCATGAAGCAGTTTGTTTCTAATGATTAAGTCATAAAAAGTTCATGGGAGCATATTAAGCCTTTAAGCCAGTCAAAATGTTTTCTTTGCCAATAGAAAAAAATTTCTTTTCTCCAGTCAGAAAACCAGCTGATTTCAATGGCGTTTGCTAGGGAGCAGTCACTCCATATCTGACTGCCATGTGTCTTTGTAATAAAACAAACTGAATAAATTAACATTGCTATAGTAAGCAATGCAACTAGTCGTGGTACAATTTTTGGACATATTCCCTAGAACAATCAAGTGCTTTGATTTCTATCTCTTTGTAAAACATACAATATATTCTAGCCACTGGTGTCTGCCTAATTACAGATTCTTGCTTGATTCTTACCCAGTCCATAAAGGAAGTAAGGGAACATTTGTTCTGCATTGTTGCACTTGCCCTGCAACAGTGGCAGTTTCACCCTCAATATTACAAAGAAAAAGTCCACTGTGAAATTTTGTATGCTTAGAGCTAGGTCTGCAGTTATATTACGTTATTGTTAATATTATTGCTCAGAAGACAGCATAAAAAGCATTATTCTCAAATAGAAATATTTGTATTGGTATATTTTCAGCTCCTGAAAATCACCTGAGATTGCTGCTTTAGTGATATTGCTGCTTTAGTGATATCAACCTTTTTTTTTTTTTTTTTTTTTTTTTTTTGGTCAGGTAGCAAAGCAACAAGATAAAATAAAGTATAAACGTAACCAGTACATGGCTATTTAATAACAAAAGACATGATGCTACAAGTGTAAATGTAGCACAGAAAAACTGTTCTTGAATAGTGGACAAGAATATTCTGAATGCCCTGCATTCTAAATCTTTCATTAAAGATTTAACTGCATCTGGTATGGTTTCTATTTTTTCTAATTCAGATTCTCTCTCTCTCTTTTTTTTTTTTTTTTAATTAAAGAGGACATCTGCATTCCTTCAAAAGCTGTTTGCATTTTTATCTTCTCAAATTATACTGAATGAAATGTGTCCACACAGAGTTTGAACCATAGTCTTGAGTTTGAACCATAGTCTTGAAACTTAACCACTTGAACAAACTGTGAATGGTACTTAAAAATTATCTGGTCCCTTCCACCTCAATAGTGCTATTCACTTGGGTACACACACAAATAAAAAGCGCATTCTTAATTAGCTCATCTGAAAGAAGTGCCTCCTAAGCATATCTTCCCATGCTCTGTTTATAGTTGTGAAGTTGTCATCCTAAGGGAAAAAAACACCACTGTTTTCATGTTCTGCTATGCAGTCTTAAGCTAATGAGTTTACACTTGGACTTACTCATTAACATGTTTTAAATTCTTTGTATAAAAATCTTGCCCAAGACTCTGTTAGTGAGAATCTAATACAATATGTTAAGATTTAATGCCTTCAACTTTTTGAAAAGACTATGGTGATTACTTGGCTGAATAACATATGTCCATAGTCTCGATGAATTCTGAATGTTACTCTCACTGAAAAATGGAGAATGGACTATTTTAAGCAATCACACTGATTGCTTCTACTTACATATTGAACACAAGAATTAAGCTTATCATTCTAAAGTCATTTCTGTATTAAGGTAAAATGCTAACCAAGTTTTAATTGCATGACTATTGAAAACATCAATTCCTAAGTTAAAAAACAGAACCAAATACATTTGACTTTTCAAGAAAAATAAGTCTTAAAATTAAGATGTTGAAGATGCAGAAAAAGACTGTAGATATGGATCTGGATAGGCTGCACCGATGGGCTGAGGTCAACTGTATGAAGTTCAACAAGGCCAAGTACCGGGTCCTGCACCTGGGGCGCAATAACCCCAAGCAGAGCTACAGGCTGGGAGATGAGTGGTTGGAGAGCTGCCAGGCAGAGAAGGACCTGGGAGTGATGGTGGACAGTCAGCTGAATATGAACCAGCAGTGTGCTCAGGTGGCCAAGAAGGCCAACGGCATCCTGGCTTGTATCAGAAACAGTGTGACCAGCAGGGCTAGTGAGGTGATCGTCCCCCTGTACTCGGCTCTGGTGAGGCCGCACCTCGAGTACTGTGTTCAGTTTTGGGCCCCTCGCTACACGAAGGACATCGAGGTGCTTGAGCGGGTCCAAAGAAGGGCGACGAAGCTGGTGAGGGGCCTGGAGAACAAGTCCTATGAGGAGTGGCTGAAGGAGCTGGGCTTGTTCAGCCTGGAGAAGAGGAGGCTCAGGGGTGACCTTATTGCTCTTTACAGATACCTTAAAGGAGGCTGTAGGGAGGTGGGGGTTGGTCTGTTCTCCCACGTGCCTGGTGACAGGACGAGGGGGAATGGGCTAAAGTTGCACCAGGGGAGTTTTAGGTTAGATGTTAGGAAGAACTTCTTTACTGAAAGGGTTGTGAGGCATTGGAATGGGCTGCCCAGGCAGGTGGTGGAGTCACCATCCCTGGAAGTCTTTAAAAGACGTTTAGATGTAGAGCTTAGGGATATGGTTTAGTGGGGACTGTTAGCATTAGGTCAGAGGTTGGACTCGATGATCTTGAGGTCTCTTCCAACCTAGAAATTCTGTGATTCTGTGATTCTGTGATATGACAATCATAACCTTTCAGTAAGTAAAACACCTTTCAAAATGTGGCTGGCTGTAGCAACCCAATGCAAACTATATCTGGTCAAAGATATGATAATTTTTCTAGATGTCAATACAACTTAAAATCTTACTCTCACAGCAGAAGTAACAGCATAATGTATAGAAGTGTATATATCAGCTTATGTGGCCACTGGGTTGATCAACTGCAAATACTATTTCGTTAAGCTACAGGAAAAGGATTGTTAAGCTACAGGAAAAACATATTGCTGCACTGGAAATAGACAGTCGCCAGCATGTTAACAGAGTTATAAGAAGCCAGCTGAGTACGTCTCATTTATAACTATGTTTTTTGGCAGGGTCTAAACACTATTAGCATTAAAGTGGGAAAAGTCTCCACTGGATTTAGACAATTAGCTGAAACTCAGAGATAGTTTGGAGTAAAGAAACACTTAGGGTGCTACCTCTTTCTGAAAAGTCCATTTTGAGTTCTTTGTTTACATTAGTAGTACATTTAAGCAGATTGAAAAGCAAAAAGCACGTTCACAGAACATCTGAACCACACATTTCTCAGCTATTTTCAAATGTTACAAACAAAACTCAATACAAACACATCAGAAGGGAGAAAAAGAAACTAAGTGTAATAGCTATGCTTTTGTCAGTCCACTTTCTCTGTGATACAATGATTTCTCAGGTAAAGAATTTGCCTGAAAACGGTATCTGTGTAGAATTACATTTGATGAGTTTCATTGTTATAACATTATAGCTGAAGGCTGATCAATATCAAATTACCTTGAACAAAGCCAAGTCTGCAGCACAGTTGGACCACTGCATTGTGATCAAGGTAAAGATGTACTTTCTAAGTAAAAATCAATTCTCTTTTTCATTTGTTACCTTACAGTTGAAGTTGCACTTGATTCTGAGACTTGGCTTCAAATCCTGATCTGCTGTTATAGAAAAAGGTAGTACAAATCATCAACCTTCTTCACTATACATGAAAATGACCTCATATATAACATAAACATCACACATATAAAGTAGTATTCTTTCAATAAATATTATTGATCCTTACACAAGCCATTGATAGAATCATTTATAACCAGACACTTTTTCCATTCAGGCACCAAAGACCTCTGGAGCGTGTAGTATTCCACATGGCAGTGACATATTCTACCCATATTACAGCTGAGTGTAAATGCAAGTATGCTGTTTTTTCTACTTTCAGCTGCTTTTTCTAATTCAGCTGCTTGAGCACTTCTTTTCTGGGTGTTCTAGACTGGAACATCAAACAAAGGTAAAAACCATCCAGTTCTTAATCCCATTAAACGCCTTCTCCTGAGGCTAGGTGGAGATTCACCAGCTTAGGTCAGTACGTGACTTCTCTAGTAGGACTAGGTTTAAGGTTTATGTATCACTGGAATAGGTTAAGCAATAAAAACGGCTCTAAAAACCTTTTCAAATGCACCTTAAGGTAAAATCCCTATTCCTGTTTCTGATTGTATCACAGTTATTGTAAACACATTTCTGGCATCAGGAGTCAACATGCAATCTATTTGGTAAACTTCAGTTTAAATCCTGCCTATACCAAGATTTCAATCAATGCTGTTAAGTGGCTGGATAAACAGGCTTTATTTCTTGACTATATACATGTATTTAGTCCTTCAATAAAGTTTCTTTCAGGTTGATCCAAACCCCCACAATATGGACTTTCTACACAATTGCATACACACCTCTGGGATGTGGGTTTGGGCAAGCACTACAGCCCCCACAATGATGATGCTTATGGAAGTTCCAGATTTAAAGAGTCTTAAAATAAACTGTTCATTGCTTTGTTAGAGCAGAGTTTGGGTGTTCTGTATTTCATGGGAATATGCCTATAACAGATATGTTTAATTATCCTGACCCAGCTTCAAATGGATAACTAAGACCTAGAAAGCTTTTACAGATAGAAGAAATAGAACTGGGTTACACTTCCAGTCATTTATCTTTTGCACATTCACTCCATGAGGAACCAACAATACCATGCAGAGTTTTACACATTCACAGTGAAAAAAACTTACTGGTACATCACAGGTAATAAAATCATGCCTCAAATAGAAAAAAATAACCTCTCAGCTATTCAAATGAGCTCTGCAAAAATCTGGTATTGCATCTGGAATGAAAAATTATTTTTAATCAGTTATAATTTACTGATTCATAATCAGTCCCCACACTATTTCAAATCTTACTAAAAACAAAAAATTAAATTATTGTGGGAATTATTACAAAAAAAAAAAAAATCTATTCTTTGCTTTCTTATTCTTCCTCCTTCCCTCCCCTCTCTCCTGTATATCTGTGGAAAATTTTAGGTACTAATTTTTTATGAGATATTATTCAAGTCCTTTTGCTCATTTATACAATCATTTGGAAAGTGTAGTTTTCAATGTACCATTTTGTACAACTTTTTTTTTTTAATTTATTTATTATTTTTATTTTTTTGACAGCGGGATGGGACAGGGAATTTGTCTTGGTGCTTTTGGTTTGACATAGTTATAATCACAGCTAACTCTATCTCTATTCACCAATTAATATTGCACATGAATTGCTTCAACTGTGCTGCTCTTTAACAAAACAGTCAATAGTCTCATCTGTCAGCTTCTTGTTGAAAAACATCTTCCCCAAATATTCTTGCATATATGAACATATCTTTGAAAGCTTTTGTAAGTGTTTCTACTAGTTTTATGTTTTTTTCTCATGTTTGCACTGTTAAGAGAACCAGCTGTTGAAACCTTGCAGCCTAGCACAACTTTGTTACAGACTTCAGCCTTCCCAGTCTTTCTTCTCCCCCTCCCCCCCCAGGAAAAATTTGTAATTCTTCCAGTTGTTGGTTGAAATTCATCTCATCTGACTTCACCTACTGAAATGTGATGGATAAGTTTTACTCTCAGTCATCTGAAGACATTCCTCTTTTGACAGATATATAGATAAACTGGTGTATGGAAGTGCCTGTGTGTGTCCGTTCTCCAAGGCTAGACTAGTCACCAGAGAGAGCAATACTTTCAGAATGTGATTCTTCTCATTTTAAGATGTATATGTCTACAGGTAGATGAGATAGGACCAAACACGCTTCCATAACAGCTACTCCCAAGCTGGGGACTTCAGTCATTGAACTTTTTCTCAAAAATTTAGCTTTCCAATGATTCCCAATACAGATGAGTAAGTCAGAGGTGCTCCAAACAAAAGGATTGATTTCTGTCAATCCACATCATGTGAAATACTACAGACCTGAAAAAGTTACACATTGTCCATCAAAGGACAGTTTCTGCAGTCCTTGCTAGCTACCTGAAATGTACATGCAGCCCATTCAATGCTATGATACCACCCCTTCACAACACAGTTAAGAAATGAAGATTTCTCTCTTTTCATGTAAATGTTGGGAAGGGAGTTAACAGTGCATAGTAAATTGTGAATCAAAAAGGAAGGACACATTAGATTATTTCCAAAAACCCTCAAGGATTTTGAGAAAACATACGAAGTAGAGGTGAGTTGGATATGGAAAAAAAAAAATCAAACACTTTTCACTCCATATCTTGCCTCATATGAGGATATATGAGGATTTACTAAAGGCTGCAGGGGAGGCTGGCCACTGCTGATATTTCCTATCAGTATATTTAATTTCAGAGATTTAGTAAGTAAACAAGCAAACAAATAAATAAATAGGAATGAGGGTCTGGAGTTGACAATGTAATATCTGAAACTTGCTGTTATGATTAGGGTGTCTTTCTTCCTCAAGCAACCTGGACTTTGTTATGCGCAGGCCAAGCTGTAAATCAGAAGGTATTGGATATTTCCAAAGCTGTAAACAACATCAAATTATGTGGCTTTATCTTAAAGGATCATAGGCAGAGAGAAATTAGGGATGGAAGTCTTATTAAACTGTCTTGTTCAATCTCTGCCAGCATGGGATTATTCCCTGGAATGTATTTTGCAGCACGTTATCCACAATTGTTTCCATTGTGATTTTGCTCTGGAAAGAGCTTATAAAAGTGATCTGATATAGCGTCGTTCTGATTGAATCAACGATTTCTCTTTCAGTTGCACAAAGTTTACAGAAATATTTTTTTCCTTTAAGTTGAAGATATTCATTCTTTCAATCATACACACTGTCACTTCTAATAGATGCTCTGTGCTACATCATCACCTTTATTTGCATTGTGTAACTCCACATTATGCCTCAGCTCACTCTGATTGCCTTAGGCATACCGTAATACAGGAAAGAGGATTGAGGTAACAGCACAGGTAAATGCTTTATCAGATATAAAGCCATACATATTCTTTGTACTACATACATCTGCACCGAGACTTACACGAATACCATATCTTCCTTCCATAGTTGCTCCTCTCTTCTTTATGAGACCATGTATTCTGAATCTTGACATAATAAATCCTTCATTATTCTCAATTTCCTTCTGATATCACTACTGAAATTATTCAGATATTTCTATCATTCTTCCCAAGAGACCTGTCTTTTAGCTTTAGGTCAGTTATGTGAACCCTGAAGCTGCTGAGAATATTATTCTGCCTCATAGTAAGCTGGTTTGCTATTAGTTTAGTGCTCCTTCATCTTCTCTTAGAAGGAAGTGTGACGTTTTCATTTATCTTTTCGATTTTATTTAATTATTTATTTATTTTTCCCCTTCCATTTCACTGTTTTAAACTTAGAGTTCCTTCTAGGACTGGAATGTAATTTTGATTTTCTGGACCAGAGTGACCGAAGAGGCCAGGTGTTTTTACCATGTAAGATTTATCTCTGCCATTTCTATAGGTTATTTCAGGCTCCTTTTAAGTACATGGTCCTCTTCACATTATCTGAGTGTCCACAGGCTTTAAGGTTGGATGCAGGCTGGGTGTTGTTGCTCATGTTTACTGATGGCAACGAGCAGATGCGTGCCCACTGCAGCACTGACTGGAACTGCTCTTCTGGGATTTTCTGACAATTTTCAGCCTTTCCATTTCTTCTTTTTATAATTATTCCCCCCATTATTTATCACATTCCTACTCTGAAAGTTTTGCAAATCTTAATTTCTTTTTTGCTGAATCCAAAACAATTCCAATTCCAATGACATCAAGCTGCTTTTTAATTATTAACAACTAAAGGGTAGGGTTACATTCTTATCATTGACAAGACATGTCAGCAGCTCTGTATCCACAACTTTAACACAAATTGTTTTTTTGTTTTTTTTACCCCCCCTCAGTCTTCTCTGCTTGCTTGTCAATGTTGGCTTTACTGAGGCTCTTCACGATGTCCTTATGCTGTTTCAGTACTGTGGCAGGCAGGCAAGCACAAAGTGTCTTCAGAAAACTTGACTTGCCTCTCAGATGAAGCCTTCTTGCAGACAACCTGTCAGGCACTCTGGTGCTGTAAAACCAAATGTACAGCCACAGAGATCTGCTTGCCCCAAGAATTGCACTGAGGTGCCTACATTTATATTTACTGTCTCTCTACTGTATGACCAAGTCAGGATTAAAAATGCAGTTTAGGTTTAATGGTCATTACCTACGGATTCCCTGTCACCAAAGCAGGGTTACACCTCTTCGGTTCACTGCCTTCTTCTTTTCTCACAATCACAGTGGCATCCTTGGCGATGGAGTACTTATGAAAATCCTGCTTTGCACTTTCTTGCTGTTTTCTAGTCTGAAGCTCATCTTGCCTGCTGCAGATTCCTTTGCCTCATCTTTCATATCTTACAGGAGAAGAATGTACTTTGTCAGTCCTTATTCTAACCGCAGGCTGTACTGCAGCCTGAGGCTTCCAGATGCATTTTAGAGAGAGAGGGCTGCATTGACTGCAGTGGTCAAAACATTAAGCAGACAGGGAACCTCAGATGTATTTTTACTCTGTCACGGTCTTGCTGAAGGACTGTGCCCAATTTCTGGAACCTCTTTTTGCTTCAAGTTTCCCCGTTTTTTAAAAGGAGATGATACTTGCTTCCTTTATAAAATGTTTTCTTGCCTACTGAAGAAAAATATCTTGCTAGAGAAGTGTTATTATTGCTTCACTCAGGCAAACCTTGGTATTTTCTCATCACAGTCACAGGAACACAAGCATTATAAAGCAAGTACCTGAGAGAGGAGGTTCCTTCTAAGTGAAGGGCCCAGAGTGAAGGGCCCAGAGCCTTTGGCATCTGCACCAGAACTGCAGTGGGTCTGCCAATGCTGCATGTTTTGCAAATTTCAACTTTCCAAAAACTTTCCAGTCTGAGCATTTATTTTTTTAATGCTAGAGAAAAAAAAAAAAAAAAAAAAAAAAGGAGAGATAGAAGATCTGGATAATTTTCATGTTGTACCATCTGTGATTTCTGTTTCTGATTCACTTACAACAGTAAACTTTTCCAGTTGTGTCATCCAAAAGATCTGGAAAATGTCTGTTCCAGTTGTTTTCTATGTTCAACTCCCTGAGGATGAAGTGTACCGATGTAAATTTACTGTGATAGTCACACTGCTGCTGATTGTTGCAGAACTACCACTGAGTAGTAAATGCTTCGCTGCTTTGTTACCCAGGGGGCTGAGCATTAACTACACTACTGAACAGCAAATGCTTATCATCCTCTATAATTCAAACTATATAAATCACTGAAAAGAGAAAATGTGCCTGCAGGGAACTCACATGGTCTATAAAAATGTAAAAATCTGAACTATATTTAGCTGACAGAGCTATACTTTAAAAAAAAAAAAAAAAAAAAAAGAAGTATTCAAATGATAGTCTTAAACATTAGCTTCATCTACTGAAGCTTTGGTGGTGGTTAATCTTTTCTGCAAACATTTTAATCTTTAACAACATATTAAAAAAAATAGGATCAAATAGTAAAGATTATTACTTTCTTCTTTGCCTACATTCTCTCTCCTTCAAGTTTTCACACATCATGTAGAGTGATCTCCTTTAAAACCACTGTTAAAGCACAGTATTTTTGTTTATTGAGCATCTGTATCTACTTTGCTTAAAAACCACTAACAGAAGGTTTAAAATATGGTAGTAAAACATGTGTCCATCAAAAGGAGGGGACACAATTACCTTCTGTTTAAAGACATAAATCTTCTCATAAAGGACTTATGCAAGGATCACTGTACTGAAATATGAAAAGCAAGTTAAAACATTCTTTTTGAGGAACTGTACTGTGACGGAAGTAATAAACTTTCATTCCTGGATAAGCAAACACAATCTGAAATGGACACAAGTAGATTCATTACCATCAATGAATTACTCATACTTGTAAAGTATGAGTACACAAAAATATTTGCAACATCAGAGGATTTTATAATAACCTGGTGGTGTATATTCCTTAACATATACATCAAATAACTTTTGTTCCTCCTTTTTGACCTCAGCCATGCAATAACCTTTGGATTGGCCTCACCAGCATTGATGTAATTATCACAGACTGATTATGTTACTTACTACAGAGCTGAGGCTTTCAGTAATATTCTCCACTAGAAAACAAAAACATCAAAATGCCTATCAGTAGAGAAATAAAACATGTTGACCTTTAATACACAAATTAAATTACACAAAAAGACAAAGAACAAAACCAGATGAGAAGACCCTCAAGGGAGAACTGGTATTGGACTTGCTGAATTTCATCTTTCATTCAGAGCACTGATGAAAGAGATGGTTCAGAGCAGATTTCGAAAATGATCAGAGTCAATCAGTGTTTAAAAGGGGTCAGGATCAAAATGAAGTAAGAATACTGAAGCCTTTATGTTATTAATCCACAGATAGCTTAGTGTATTCTCACTAACTTTTATCCTTTATGAAGGTGTTCTAATGAAACAAAGATTTTGATTTTTGAATCTTATGAAAGATTGTCATCAATGATTTATGTTTGATACTTTTTTTCCTTTCACAGAGGAAACGTTTGTAAATAATTAGCATGGATCTACCACAGTCTGTGAGCCTGAACTAACCAACAGCAATGGTGGAGTTTAAACAGAAATATAATTAAGCAATGTGAATATATTTGAAATGTTGAAATGAAAACAAGAGGTATGATTTCAAAACTGGTACAGATAAAGCTGGAAAATCTAAAAAGAGTTCTCTCAGGAAAGAAATATATATATATTAATATATAAACAATAAATACATATTAATATATTTTTCTTATATATAAAATATATAAAATATATTTAATCATTATATATCATTATATAATATATCATTATATTATATATTATATTATATAAAATATATATAAACATATATATACTTAATATACATTAAATATATTTAATATATATATATAAATATATAAAAATATATTTATACTTACAAGAAAAGTATAACGCTTACCTAAGACTACTTATTAAGAAAGTAGCAAATAGTGCCAACATACTTGGGATGCACTATCAGGGTAACTCATTACCAAGAACAGTCTTTCTTTATATATCCCTAATGCAGCTTGAATGTATTGCTTTGACTTGTCTTCAAATGCAAAGTAGACAGTTAATTATAAGCTAAATTCAGGAAGCTCAGAAAAAATGAAACAAACAAACAAAAAAACCCACTGGTCTTCTAAAAGCAACTGTTTTATACAGTCATTTGCTTTATCATTTATATTATATTATTATATGCTCATCACAATGTCAACACTGAGAATAAAGCAGAATATACTAAGAAATAGTGAAAAATCTATAATTTGGGATTAATTGCAGAAAAATAATTCAATACAGCAATGGTTTAATATTCCGGAAAAACCAACCCTTGTAAGTAATACTCCTAACTGTACACCAGTTCTAGAATTCCAGATGAATTTGAGATGCTAGTCCAACAGAACTAAAGTGAAAATGAGCTCGTGCTTCAATATTTTCATATCAGAGCCATTTGCTGTACTAGCACCCCACAGTATATTTCTTAGAGAAATATTGATTCTAATTTTCAATGCCCACAGACAGCAAAATCCTGTCATTTCACTTTGGAAACCACTCTGCAACCTGAACCAGCCCTATATGATATTATTCTGATATTAATCTAAGAAGTGTCACCCTAACCTGAGTAAATATTAGACATCCATAACTTCAGGTGGCTGGAAAAAATCTGAAAATGAATAAACTCATTGATTTCAAAAATTGTCTCCTGATTTTACTCATTAGTCAATGCAGATTACTGAAGTGCCACCAACTGAAATGGTGACATTTCGCACCAACATGGACTTGCTGGGTAGTGTACGGTGTTAAGCGTGTGTGTATACTTGCATAAGCATGGCTCAAGTGCAAGTAAGCTCTACATCTTCTGGCATATTGTGATGATGAAGCATGAGAGTCCTACACATTATAATCAGACCTTTTAGTTTATTTTGCTCCTAAAAAATTTTAGCTTCCCCTTGACAACAAAGAAAAAAAATCCAAGTGAAGAAAATTAAACCTCTTAAAAATTAATCTCAATTGCATTATATTCAAGACCTACTATTACACTTCATGCTCATTATATCTGACCTAAAAAGAATATTAAAAACCTCATTACTTTGTTGCTGGCTTTTCTACTTAATTATTACCACAACAGGCAGGTAGTCATTATGCTGATTACTCAAGACTGAGATGTAAATAACTCAGGTGGGGGTTAATAATCAGATAATAACAGTAAGCCCTTGTTCTGTATAATTAAGTCAAATGACATGATTTATTCTGGGACAAATCTACCTTCAAAATGAAATATTTTTTAATATTACAATCTTTTTAAGTAGCCCTACACTTAGTAAGCATGCCATATATAGAGGTTGCTTAAACTCTAAAATTTAGGCCATTCATGAAATTTAAATGGAAAGGAGACATTTTGTTTTAAAATTGCAATCATCAATATTTGTTATTAATGTTGGATACCATTAATTAATTTACCTTTTTCAACAGTCCATATATTGCAGAATCACGGAATGGTTGAGGTTGGAAGGGATCTCTGGAAGTTGTCCTGTCCAACATGCTTTTCAAGTAGGGCCGCATTTATTGATTGCTTCCAGAAACCTGTGCATCATAATATTCCTATAGGAGAATGCTGAACTGCTAATGTGGCCAATGAAAAAATTGTTTTAGAGTTTCTAAAAATAAATTATAATTTATAATGTAGAGACTTTCTTGTATTAACTCATCATTGGAAATTGGGATTACAAACTTCTCTTCTTCTACTGTGCATTTTTCTCTATTCTTCTGATATTTTATTAATGCCAGAAAAGAGCAACAGGAAAAGCAAGCATTCTTCAGGGTAAATGGGAAGAGAGATGGACAGAACTTTTCTTAAAATGTCACTGCTTATAAGGAGCTTGTGACACTCCAGCATTATATAAGGCTGGCTTTTTAGAAAGTATTGTTAAACACACACTGATTTCTCTCATATTTTTAGCTTGATATTTTAATCACCTCTATACTGAGATCTTTTTGAATTTCTACATGTTACAATTCATTGTCATGTTTTTGAGTCACTAGAGCAATGTTGTCCCAAATCACAACGAAGTAGGAAGTTTATGGCTATCAAATGGAGTTACTGGTAGCTGAACAAAACAGTTACTTCTTTAGCAAAAAACTTCAAAGCCCTCTGTGCATGATCTGACTCATTATGAGAACTCATCATGATGGGATCTGGAGCATGTGTGCGCGTGTGTTGCTAGAGTGCCTTTCAGTTTATTTGCACACACATTGACTGGATTATCCCTTGGGGTCAGGACTCATGGGTTGCCCAGTTACAACTGTCATCAGAGACATCATATTTAATGTAAATGTGGCCATGGCTTTAAACCAACTAGTAGGTTTATTTTGTTTTTGTATGCAAGAAACTGTTACTGAACAAATTCAGAGACATACATGTAAAATACAACAACAAAAAATTTATATTGATTTTGATATATTCAGTTTTACAACCCTAGAGAGAATCTACATCACAGCTTTTTGTGGTTGTCTCATCTATATACATTTTTAAATAGTGAAGATTATTACAGACTTTAAGGCCATTAAGAATTAATGCAAACAATTTTAAGAAGTGTCATTAAAGTAATTTATGCCTTACAATAAAGATTTAAAAGAAAATCTTTTTCACATTTTTTTTCTTAAAATGTATCTAAAATGTAACTGATCTGCACAGAGAACAGTAGATAATAATCCTAGGAAACTTTCTACTTTAAATGGAGCTCATGTAAAAAGAAGTGATTGTTTTTCAGTAGTTGTTTAGTATAATAAGTTATTTAACACCTTTCTTAGCACTGGTGTGCTTAGATAGCCTTTTCAAACTGTGATCTCAAACTGTGTCACCCTGGAGTCAACTCCTAAGCTTTTCTGAGCCATTGTGACCTTCTAATAGAGGAGAAATATACAGGAAGAGGTAAGGTTTAGGATTTCCTTAAAAGAAAACAAAAAGCATGAAAGGAAGAATGGAGTGGGTACATCTGAAGTCCATGCCCTTGCCTTTATTGCTGTGGTATTTAAGGTTTTCTCCCATCCTTTAAAAACTCATCTAGTTCTTGTGTTTGGGTTAAGGCTTGTTTCTTCTGTAAGTCAGGAGGAGAAGCCATCTAGTGAGTCTGATTCTCTGAATAGTTAGCTAGAGAAAGCTGAGAGTCAACATGCATAAGGGCTCAGTGAAGGGTGTTAAGGGTGTTTAAGGCTGGGAATAGGTGGCAGCATTACTTCACCAGCTTTATCTTTTTTTTTTTTTTTTTTTTTTCCCCATGCTGGGAAATTCAGATAATATGACTCCACCAGTAAGCACAGAAAATGATCTTGGGCTTTTCATTCTTTTGCTTTCTTTATAATTTACCTTCTTGAGTGCTGACAGAAGCCCTGTCCTAATTGTAAATCTGAATCTGCTGAATATTGATTACCAAGAGGTCTGATTGTATTTGTCCAAAATAATGGAGAGGAGTAGCTGACTTTAAAGACAACTCTAAACTTCTCCATCTAACAATATAAATCAATGAGCTCTTAAAGTAATTGGGTCAGCCATAAATAGGGTTGTTTGCAAAGACACAAATACATTAATTTGTAAAGGTCATATTGATAGCATCACTGAGAAGTATTATATTATTTATATCCCAGTTCTGAGGATTGATTAGTTGTAATCAGACTGTATCTGTTTCTTTCAAAGATGTTCAAAATAAGGAGTGCCCAGGAGGTTTCTTCCATGTAGTCCACAATACAGAGGCAGGGCAGAAAAGAATTTAAGTAGTCATGCTGTTGGTTTTAGGTTCTTTAAAGGGAATTGGGATAGAGTATATCTCCTATGAAGAGCTGAAAAAAGCAGTATTGATTTCAGGATGCTTACTTCAAGAAAGAAGAAAAGAATGAATGTCCTGGTGTTGAAGGTCTAAGGGATTATTACAGACAAGGGAAAAAAAAAAAAAAAAACAAACAAAAAACAACAGGATCTGCTTGTTCAGTATCTGTCTGATACAGTGTTCTCTAAACACTTGTGTACGTGTTCTCTACACACACATGTACATGGAGACATACATGTAGAGGTCTCTGCATTGTATTCCATTATGTTTCAGTGGACTTTTTTTTTTTTTTTTCTCTACCTCTAGAGGAATTCTTTTCATACCACACTGAGAAATAAATGATTTATTTCAGGACTTCTGACTTGTCTGACTGAACCTAACATCCCAATGATTTTGGGGAAGTAGGAACCTAAAAAGGATGTGATTTTACAACCCTCCTTGCCTATACTTGTCATGATAATATAAGAAACAGCAGCACTGCAAAACTGTGAATTAAAAATGTTCTCTCACTTTTTGCTTAGCTTTGTAGATGGTTTCCAGTCTGACTGTCTTGTCTATTCCTGGGCTTCTCCATCAACCTGCTAGAGAATGAGAACTGAATGTGGTTTTCTAAGCCATTAAATTAGAAATAAACTGCACTGTATACTGCTATCTTCAGCAGATTCCTGGAAGATTTAAACCCTGTTGTAGTCCTTATTTACTCTATGCAAACAAATAACCCTCAGTGTAAGCTGCAATTAAATCAGGAGAGTTTATTCAATGAAACTCAATAGAAATCTAGCTCTGCTGGATAATTTACAGTTTAAAGTTTCACATTGAAAATTTCAGGTATTGAGTTGGGATGATCACAGGCATGAAAACACTACAGCATGAAAACACTATCCGATAAAAAAGAAATGAGGTACTAAAAAAGCCAGACTTAAAAAATGTCAGAGGAAAGAACTAATAGCTAATCTTAGGAAACACCTCATCAGGAGTAATTTCATTATTTTCTACCTAATTTTCCCTATTTATAAACTATGCATGAACTGACTGGGAAAGCCTCAGATGTAAACCTTATTTAAAATTCATATGAACAAATTTCTACAAAACCCTTACACATAATGAACTGCAAGGGAATTTTCAGCAGAAAGCTCTTTGTGAGGCAGTTGGATCAATACTTTGATATGACTAAAGTGTATTATACAGTGTATAAAATATGCAATGTATTGTGTACTATGCAGTATATAGTGTACTACGCAGTATATAAAAATAAATTAAAAAATAATCAAATGTAATGTTTTTAAAATTTTCATTTAAGGGTACCTGCATATTCAATATTTTTTGGAATATTTTAAATGGAATTTCATCACCTCTTAAATTATTACAGAACTAAAAGTTTATTACAGAAGTGGACTAGATAAAGGAAAGCATTAAACTGATATTTAAACTCTGAAAAATAAATATCTTTAGTCAAATAATTAAACTTCTGCAGAGTGTAGTTTTGGGTTGATCAAATACTACGAGTTTCCAATAGGCTCCTCTGACTGGTTCCATTAAAAAATCTACTGAAAGAGGTTATCTACGTAATTCAGTTTCTATCTACCAACAACAGAGTAAAGAAAATAAGTAAGAAATAAAGAAATTCAAAAGTAACTCAAAAATTCATTTCAACTCAGCTTTTCTTGAGGAACTAATGCAGTCAGCATCCTTGCATGTCAGACACTGAAGCAGTCCATTTTATTTCCACTAAGAAACAATCATACCAAATGTCTTTAAACACTTAGTATAAGACCACACAGGGACAACTGCAAACTGCATCACTTCATTCATAGTCAGTCTCTCCCAGAGGAAACTTTGCTATCTTTTCACCTAGCTTTCTGTGGCAGCATGCTTTTTAAAGCATATACCTAGAAGGCTCCTGTTTTATTTTTGTTTTTGTTTTCTGGAATATTTATGCACATATATTCCCTTTATAGAGCATGAGTGATGTGAAATGAGCTGCAACAGGAGTTGGAAGCTCTGTGGAAAAAAGGGCACTAGAACACAATATGTTTCCCCTGGGACAAAATATATTTCCTGTCAGGTTGAGAAGAGGTTCAGGATAACTTTATATAACACCCGCATAGCAGAGTGCTAAGTTTGTAAGTGCACAATGACAATATTAATTTACATTTGCAACAGCAAGTGTTTACAATGAAAACTCAAGTGTCATTAGGACATAGACTGACCAGAAAATGGAAAATACTTAGCCAGAAAGGACAACAGAAGTAATTCAGAATAGCACTTGGCTGGAATCAGTAACACCATAATGTAACAGGTGACACACTGGCCAGGACAACTAAGCAGGCTAGTAAATCATCAGCAAAATGTAATACATTTTTTTAAAAAATAAAACATTGTGCATATTGTGGCCATGAATGTTGAGGACTGTTTTCCCATATACCCAATGACCATGTATTTTCCAAATCCAAGCATCTTTCATGATAGCATTATAAACACATGTTGCAAAACTATGCTTTAAACACACTGTTTCTTTACTTTAAGCAGTATATTTCAGGTATGTAAATGATTTTGAATCACTCTCAGTAATAATCATTGTTTAGTTACCAATTAAGATTTAAAGCTGAACATAGTTATGTGCTTCATATTACTGGAAAAGTTAGTTATTTTCCTGATAAATCTAAGCCAGTTTTACTATTTCTCCTCAATCTTAAAGGTTATCTCCTAGTTAGCTGTCAGGATGTATATTCATCAGTATTTTAGAATAAAAACTTTTTTCCAAGTTATATGAAGATTATTTTCAAACTGCTTGGCTAGGTTTCAGTCAGATGGTGTTTCATCATGCTGAAGGTTACTTAGCGGAAGCATATTATGGTGGTCTAGGCATTAGATGGTCTAGGCTATTAACTGAATCTGTAGAGATATTTAAGTGGTAGAGCTTGGCTTTACTTCTCACCTCAGGAACTTCACTGTTTTCATCCAAGAGCCACCACTGCATGCTCTCCTGAATTAATGAATTCTCTTTTTAATACAGTCTAATTGGTGAATAGGACATAGGACACCAAAGCATGCCTTGCCAAGAAATTGCTGCTTTTGAAGCTATAGCTATAATTTCAGACTGCAATAAATGTGCACATAGTCAGCATGGGCGAGGGGGGAAGCCTAAGACATTCATCACCGTCTGATGCTGGCTGCTGGCTAGAAACACAGAAAATGGTGCCTGTAACCTCCAGGGAGTTAGTCCATCATTAGATTAACCACCACTAAGGTAAGGTCATACATCATTAAAAAAGACAGGCGCAGTGTTGGCAATACAAGAATAATAAGTAGAACAACTTGCACCGTCACTTTGCGTAGGAATGCAGGAGAAGCCTTACAGACTGCTGGCAAGGCAGGGGAGGGCGAGTAGGTAGTCAGTACCTCAGGAGAAAAATGATGAACCACATTACTATTCAGCCCATGTGTCTTTGCTTAGCAAGTCTATCTGCATTTACAGTACACTATGAGAACTAAATACATCAGTTACTCAATGTCTAAACATGCTTTTACAACATGAAAAATATATTTGGCTATCCTGATAAGAGCTTAAATGCTTTTCATGTAACCTTAGCTTTCTCTACTTCAGTTTTAATGACAAATTGTTATTTATGTGAAGTGTTTTCCAGCTAAGCTGCGTAGCACAGACAGAGCTCCTAGGGAATACTACAACATGAATATATGGAGCCAGACTCTCCCTCTTCCTCACAGGAGCACTGTCCTCAGGTACTTTCTGTCACTGCATGACTACAAAAGGCAGCCTGTTTTCTTTCAATATCAGTAAGGTCTTTAATGTAAGACCATCACTTCTGGAAATCTTTTAAATTCTTTTGTACTCACTAATTGATTAAAGTGTACAAGGAGAAAATCTGGGGATGAGTTTCAGAGCAGTGGGTGCAATTTATTTATTTATTTATTTATTTATTTATTTATTTATTTATTTATTTATTTATTTCTGCGTCGATGGAAGAGCAAGACTTCATTTTGAGGGTTGCTCAAAGACAGCAGATGGTTATTTGTTAGGCACAGTGCTGAATCCCACAGCACCTAGTTCTCAGGATTATTATTATTACATTTAATTTCAGCTTACCCCTTCCTTTTCTTTTTGTTTTACAATTTCATGAATGGCAATGAAAGTGTAGGGAAAGAGTCAATATAGTCCAACTCCTCCTGCAATTTAGCAGACTTTGCACTATTTAACATCTAGGCCCCTTTGTCACCAACCGGAATTTGGAAGGTCTTCCTTTTCCACACCAAGTTCATTTCCTCTTGTGATGTGTCATTTATACACTACCCAGTCAATATATACATATATTATTTTTTTTCTTCAGAATGAAGCAAAACATATACCAGCAAGATGCTAATTTGTTTTGTAGTCTTCCAAGATTTTGATTTTTGGCAGAAAAATAGCATTTTGATAGCGAAATCTATTTGAACATTTGTGCAATACTTTTAGAAAGTATTGGTATACTGGCAAAAAAAGACTAAACACTTATACACTCTGTGCTTTTATGAAATTCCAGGGATTGAGGATATGTGAACAATGTAATCCTAGCAGTCTGTGTTCTGCAATACCTTAACTGAACCAGAGCATGTTCCTGCGATGGTTGTGCATCTGATGTAAATTCTGCAATAGCGAACACTTGTCAAAACTCTGCTCAGACAAATCCCCCTCTACTTTAACGAGGCTCTGCAAGGAGTGATATCTCATCTTTGTCCCTTGTTTTCTCTCTCTCTCACATACAGATTGCTATGCTGCTTACTGGGCGAATGGGCCCCAAACTGGTACTCTGAACAAAATATACTAAATTAGTTAAAATGTTTATCAATTGAGAAATGGTGACTTACTGGGGTGAATATTAACAATCTGAAACAGCTAGAGCATTAATGAAGACTGAACACAGTACTCGAGGTGTGGCCTCACCAGAGCTGAGTACAGGGGGATGATCACCTCCCTAGCCCTGCTGGTCACACTGTTTCTGATACAAGCCAGGATGCCGTTGGCCTTCTTGGCCACCTGAGCACACTGCTGGCTCATATTCAGCTGACTATCAACCAATACTCCCAGGCCCTTCTCTGCCTGGCAGCTCTCCAACCACTCATCTCCCAGCCTGTAGCTCTGCTTGGGGTTGTTGTGCCCCAGATGCAGGACCCGGCACTTGGCCTTGTTGAACTTCATACAGTTGGCCTCAGCCCACTGGTCCAGCCTATCCAGATCCTCCTGCAGAGCCTTCCTACCCTCGAGCAGATCAACACACGCACCTAACTTGGTGTCATCTGCAAACTTACTGAGGGTGCACTCGATCCCCTCATCCAGATCATCGATAAAGATGTTAAAGAGGACTGGCCCCAGTACTGAGCCCTGGAGGACGCTACTAGTGAGTGGCCTCCAGCTGGATTTGACTCCATTCACAACTCTTTGGGGCCGGCTATCCAGCCAGTTTTTAACCCAACAAAGTGTATGCCAGTCCAAGGCATGAACAGCCAGTTTCCTGAGGAGAATGTTGTGGGGAACGGTGTCAAAAGCCTTACTGAAATCAATGTAGACCACATCCACAGCCTTTCCCTCATCCACTAAGTGTGTTACTTTGTCATAGAAGGAGATCAGGTTCATCAAGCAGGACCTGCCTTTCAAGCAGGACCCATGCAGACTGGGCCTAATCACCTGCTTGCCCTGCAAGTGCCATGTGATGACACTCAAGATGAACTGCTCAATGAGCTTCCCTGGCTTTTTTATTTTATATTTGTATTTTATACTTTACATTTGACATTTATATTTTCATTTAATCTTAAAAAAAAAGAAAAACAACCCAAAAACCTCCCCCCTTAAAAACAAAACAAAACAAAACAAGCAACAACAACAACAACAAAACATAAAACTTACAAAGCATACAAGCATCCTCTGGAAAAAAACAAAACACTTTACTTCTAATTAGAATGGCACATTATTTATGTACCTAGATTTTAATTGCACTCACTTGATATACTAATTAAAATTATTTTCATTACAATCAAGCTTGTTACTTCTTTTATAACTACATTAGACTTAAATGTCAAAGTAAGAAAAAAAGCCTAAACAAAATTCCAGCAGCAAGCATCCCTTGAATCTGAAATACACCCTATTTCTTTTGACAGAGCTACTTCTCCTAAGCCTCCATGTTGCTCCCCAGTAGCCCCGTTAAGATACTCTTCCCTGCTTGCAAGGCAGCTCTTGCTGCCTGCTGTCTCTCACCTTGACCACAGCTGCCCTCAGCAGGGGCCATGGCCTATTTCTGCCTCTGGCCTTGGTGCTCCCCTTGTTCCCTGGCCTGGGCTCTCAGCACCCACCTCTCTTTGCACAGCACAACCCTGTGCAGCCCCTACCTGGATGCTTTCTTAATGGTATTAATGGGCTATTAGTTAGAACCCTTAATGTTTTTAAGGGTATTAATGAATATTGCAGCAGGGCCCCTGCATGAATCTGAACTGAAGCAATGTTAACAGGGGCAGAGGGAGAGATTTACAGTCGTCCTGGACTTTTAATATGTATCTCCCTCATTACAGGAGATCCTTGTCTTGGTACTTGGCTCTCCAAACCTGGCTGTCTCCCGCAACAAGGCTTGGGGTGCAGCTGAGCCCATGCAGGGGACCTCACCATTCCTACTGCACAGTCTGGATGCATTTCTGCTTCTGAAGGTCAATCAATTTCTTGTTAGTAGTGCCCCTCTCAGTCCCTCCTCACATATGAATTTCCACAGAAAAAAAGTCATGTCACACAGTCAACATAAGACATCCCATAACATACTGTGGAGTAGATTCCACCTCCATTCAGAGTCAGCAGGTGTCTTCTCAGTTACTTCAAAGAAAGCTGCATTAAGTCATACATGCTACACACTGTTTTTAAAAGAGGGAGGGAAATATCAGAGAGGGATATATGAAAATTCTTATTCCATAATGGTAACCAGTGAACCAAGTGAAATTGAATTTGATAAATTTTCAAAGACCTCAGTCCAGCAAAGTATTTAAAAATAAATGTGAAAGTTCCCCATGTCACTTTGATTTTTAGAAGTACACAGATACTAAACTACTTAGTGTGCAAAGTCCCATGTAGGTGCATGATACATTGTAACCGCATTTTTGGAGTCAGTTTGTTAAATTTCTTGCATTCTTGGAACACCTGGCTACCCTATAAAAATATGTAAAAGATTCTGAATCACTTTTTTAGATGATAAAATAATAATAAAAAACACCTCTAAATTAGTTTAATCAGTTCTTGTATTAGCTTAGTTTCAGTTCACTGTGACAAGTCTTTATACTCCATTTCTTAAAAAAAAAATATAAAAATTAATACAAGTAAACTTACCAAGAACAATTGCAAATAATTGCTGGATTGCAAGTCTTTACTATGATAATTAAATATAAAGTATTTCTTTTTCTCAATAATTCAGCTATTTTCAACATTTTGGGCACTGGATTATAAATATTACCTTTGCACTACTACATGCTGCTTTACCATATCAACCCATCTGGCCCACTGAGGAAGGTTCAGTTTAATTATTCAGAGAGCTGAATTCCTGCTAAGTTGAATTAATATAAAAATATTTTAATGTGCATCATTTCAGCATCTGGTAATGTAACTAGCATTTTTTTTCTCCCAAAGGAAATTATATTCATTTTTTTGTTGTTGTTCAATAAAACAATCTATTTTTACTTATTATTTCTGTTACAAAGCCAAACACAAAAGAACAATTTCAGAAATTTTCCCTTTATCAGAAATAGATCAGCTAAATTTTATTTAAACAAAACCCAAAATATCCACACACAAGGCCTATACAGTCAGAAATGAAATAACAGAATTGAAAATTTTAAAATGTTCTTATACAGCAGAGCTATCAGTTTTCTGTATTGAGCACAGTGAAACTCTAGGCAAGTTCAGACCAAGGTTGATATTTTAACTTCTGAGGATAAGGCCCATCCCAACTTGTAAAATGTAGCATGAACATGAAATAGTACATAAAAAAATAAAAATAAAATAAAAATAAAATAAGACTATTAAAAACATTACTGAGTTGGGATAACACATTTCTAAGTATCATTCTCTGGCTCTTCTCAAAATACCAAGCAATCATTCCCCAGCAACAATGAGGTTTCAACATCATGACGTTCTTCTTTCAAAAATAGCAGATAAGACTGTCACACACACAGACACAAGGCATATTTCCAGTAATCTTACTAATCAAGAATCATTCTGATCTGCCTGTACATCCCTGCTGTACTGACGGTAAGTTGCTTCACCAAAAATACAGATGTGCTGCTGCTGAAAGGTCTTTGTGGTCAAAAAATTTGAGAACACTCTATTCTATGATTCTCTTTCTAAGAGCTTTCTGGTGACTGAGTACATGTGAAAGATACATAGAAAACAGAGGCTGTTTTTGTCCTCTTTTTATTACCAAATTGTTTTGAACACAGTCCGTACCTATAATGACAGCCATAAAGTTTGTAAGGCAGCTCTCCACAATGGGGGTCAGAGATCAGGCAATTAAATTCTTTTTTAAACAGATTTCACTCTGCTTAACTAAAAAAAATAAATTATATATATATATATATATATATATATAATATATACATAAAGCAATTTTTACTAGCTGAAACCTCAAAATCCTGGCCATGTACTAAGTGGTCAACAGTAGCTCCATTTTGCCAGAAGGTCAAATCAGTCTCTGCTATTTCTTATCCAACAAGCTTGAAAGGATCTGTAGTCTATCCTATATGAAACACATTACTTTGAAGACAGGGATGGTGGAATTTTCCTCAATGTTACAAACTTATAGGAGACTCTTTACAGAAAATGTATGTATGGAGTTTTTAAAATAAATTTTAAAGAAATTAGAAGATTTAGAAAGAAGGATTAGAGTCTGAGTTACCTGTAATAGCGGTCTCAAATTCTGGCAGGGTTCTTCACTGCAACCCTTCTGGCCAAGGCAATGTTTACTTAGGCAAACCACCAAACTCTTTAGTAGAAAGAAAGACCTTCTCACTTAATGGAGGCTGTAAAGAATGATTCACAACAGCAGCATACTGACATAGTCACTCCTGAGAGAGCCTCATCTCCGAAATCACCCATCTTGTGTGCCTATGTGTGATCTTTCACAACCCTGTATGACGCATGCCTCTGGATAGCTATAAGTCAGAAGACCACATAAAGTGTAATTGTTACCAAAATTACAGGATACAGTGCAACACAGTAACTGAGAACACCTGAACACTTTTTTTTTTTTTTTTTAAACAAATGTATCTCTATGCAAAAATTTTCAAATGAAATACATAAATCTGATGTTGTGTATTTATAATGAGTATCTATCATATCCAACATCATTATTTTCCTAACAGAAATGTTGATATTTGACACACTTTCTCAATTTAATTTCTGCTTCAAATTTCAATGGAAGATCAACTCATTAGTTCTCTCATTGAAAATCTCAAAAAAAGTAGTGATATTTTAAGTTATTGTTCATTGTGTACAAATTGTAATTCCTCTGAAATATATTGCCTTAATAAGGGGGAAATTATTGTATGGTACAGACAGAAACGAAAGTGAAATAATTGGCCTTCAGTGTTTGAGCAACTTTGTTCCTTCATATTCATTCAATTTCTGTCAGTGGAGTTAAGATTTCATTACAGAGTGAGCTACTGGTTCAAATAAGATGCTACTGAAATATTATTTCTGCTTTGAAATCATGTTTAAATGATGTACCCTGTGAGGTTAAGTTTTAAGGGCTAAATCATTGGGGAAAAGTTAAAAAAGGAAGTCACTGTACTCAGAAATTAACACTGGTTCCTGAAAGAGCCTGAGCAAGGACTTGTCTGTGAAGTGCATCGCGTGGATAGCACAGAGGTAGTCTGAGTGGTGGCTGCCTCCTTACTTCTCATAAAAGGGGAGGAAAGGCCCAGGAAGGTTTTCTGATGTTTGTCATCAAATCCCACCACCTCCTGTGAGCCAGTGTCAGGGCACTGGATGGGAAAAAAGTGAAGGCATTTCCATCTATTTCACACACACAAAGTAAAAGATATTTAAAATACATTCTTATGAACATGAGTGCACTCGCATTTCCTTTTACTTCATTCTGTGCCTAGTACTACTTTCAGTCTAGCTCATATAATTTAGAGGGTCTGACATCTATTGCCCTGATCTCATTTATCACCAGCCCATCTCCATTTTAGAAGCACAGATACTCAGTGTACAATTTTTACTGTAAAACTGGATTTGTTTGTTGTGACAGAGTAGGCTTGTTGAATTTATGATTTAACATTGAACATCCTTCACCTTGAAAGCAACTCTCCTGCCATAAAAGCAAAGCATCTCTCTCATGAGGACACTATAATATCACAGTACAGATGCCCATCCTGTTAGACAAGGTTGTGCCAGTAGAAACTAACTTAATTTCCTGAGACATTCCAGTGCTAAGTTCTACCTTTCACTTTACAAAAAAAAAATAAAAAAATATATATATATATAAATTTATATATATATATATATATATATATATATATAAAAGGAAATACTTCATGCTAGTGTAATAACTGTCCTTCCATCAGTAGAACAACAACAGAAAGTTTTATCAGTTCATTTCAAGTGAATAGTCAATTCAGAATGGTTGGGTGAAAGAAAATACAAAATACATGTTGAAAAAACACACATTATTTGTCTGATTGTTGTTGCCTTTGTCTCTGCTTCACAGAAAATCACTAAATTATCTCATATGTACTTTGGAATGAGACTTTTCACCATGGGTGTGTATTTTATTCAAAACTGTATTTTTGGTCTTCCTCAAATCCTTTGCCATTGGGTATACTGCTTTGCTCTTTCCTTATGCTTCTGTCTGCTCCTCCCTGTTCTCACTCTACAATTACTGTCAAGTTTCCTAATAAAACTACCCTTAGATTGGTTTTAATTAATATGATACATAGGAACACGAATGTCGTGTTGTTTCCAGCTTGTCTTGAAACTTTCACAACCTACTTAAAGCCTGAAAATTATCTTAGAGAAGTCCACTTCTGAGATAACAAAGTTCTGCACTAGCTCAGTCTCTTTATCATGCAGGGGACAGCATTACAGCTCATTCAAATCCAGCAGCAGTGATGTGTCCACCTAGTTCCATCTCTGAAATGCAAACCAACATGTTGCAGCTCCTCATTTTCCAAGAATAATATCTCTTATTCCCACCTAAAGTCTTTTCCATGATGCCTTGCCTTCCTTTCCTGTTTTAGATCATCTTTTTCAGTAGAGCAAAAAGCTAGATGCAGCTCATTTTCTCCAGTCAAGAAAGTAGGAATCCTTATCTTTATCTGTTGCAACTTTTTCTGTGCATTCTCATTCTCTAGAAAAAACTTAGCTGCTGCCAGCTATTAAGGTACCTAGCAATTTTCTAGCTAAAGTAAACACTTTCAGGCTATAATTACCACCTGTCAACACTCTGCTTAACCTTAAGGAATAGGGATGTTGAAGACTAAAGAGTCTCATATCTACCTGGATCCATTTACAACCTTAAAAGGGGAATCAGTTCAGATGGATATATATATTTTTTCCCCATTATATTTTAAATTAGGGTTTGTGTGTTCCTTGGGCAGGAGAATGAACATTCCTGGCAGAATAGCTGGATTCTGCAGTACTCTAGAGATGTTATAGAAGCATTATTTAAATAGAAATATTTATGAAGCAAAGAAACAAAAAAACAGAGAACCATCATGTGCTCTCTTAATATTAAATGACAGCTCTTTTACACTGTTCTTGATCCTCATGCATGGAACTTTCCTGGCCCACAGCAACCATATTGAAGAAAAAGATGCAAGGTGCTTGAAATCATACTTTATTCTCCCTGCTAAGTTTATTAAATTCTGTGGTTGCAAGGAACATCAGATCATCATGGACCATGTATTTCCCAACATAAACTTTCAGTAAATCATCCATCATTTACAAAGGTTTAGCCTGAAGTGTGAGGCCTTTTTAATAGAGGTAGGCAGACTGATGAGCTCTTCATGTATTTATTCTTCAACTGTAGGAATGTGCATCCTTGAAGAAATTTTGTTTGATTGCACAATTGGACAGTAAGGCACTTTTTTTTTTTTTTTTTTTTTTTTTTCCCCCCTGGGACGCAGTGAAAGATTATTATACTAAGAGCTCAACACTTCTCAGACTTTTTTTTCTGTCTTCCTCAAGCTGTTCAAATTTTATATTGCTTAACTTCCCATTTTGATTTATTTTCTACTCCTGTATATTTCTCCCTTACTAAGAATAAATCACCAGAAGAAGGTATTTTGAAAATGGCCTGGATGTGTTTTAACCAACAAATCCAGTGTAATCAAAAGACCAGGATTCTTGAAGTTGAATGTTTTTTTTAGAGCCGCATGCCATGTTTAATCAGTTTTACTAATACTGCACAGCCTATCTGCTTTGACAAGAATGTTGATATTATAGAAGGATTACTGCTAATGGAGATCTTTTAGACAAGATTAGATTTTGCCTCTGTCCAGATGCCTCAAAGAACATTATTAGTTTTTGGTGTCATATTTTTGTAACATTAATATGATCAGCTTATGGGCTTGCTCATGTGCTATAACTGCAGCAATTTATCTGACAGTTAAACTGTCAGGATTATGCAGCATCTAACCCAATGAATACTGCTACAATCTGTATCAAATTAGGCAGTGCCTGCACAATCCTACCATAGCTGTGATTTGACCAGTGAATATTCTGATTGCTCCCAGCCCCTGAGATCCAGAAAATTTAATTGTGCGGCTCAATAGATGTTTCCAAGAAAGTTGATTACATCATGATGTTATTCCAAATGGTGAATTTGCATATTTTTAGAGGAATCTAGCTTTTTTTCCTAAATCAGCAAAATGTTATTCAGAGCAGTACTACTCCAACAGCTAATTAATGTGGCACTGTATGGGAAGCCCCTTAGCATAACTGAGCTGTAATAGCAGGTTTTCTATAGGTACAAAAAGGATGATATATTGCTTTGTTTATAAAGCACGTTTCTTTTCTTCTTTGAAAGCTAGTGCATAACTGCATGTACGTTTCCTGAGGTATATTTACCATTTAGACATAACAAATGCTAAGAACCATAAAGATAAGATTTAATACATTTTAACTCGAGTCTTACAATATCAACCAAGCAACACTATTGCCCTTAAGTTTAATAATACATACTGCTATGTGCTCTGATGGTATACTTCATTCCTTTTGATAATATGCCTTTAAAAACAATGTCCTTTAGGGTCCAATGGACCATGAAATAGTCTCTGCAAAAGTACCAGCGGTGCCAATGCCAAGACAAACATTCTTTTTGTCTGTCAGCTTTAAGGACTGTGGAAGAAATGAAGCGCATTTATTATATACTGATGTATTCTGACTAGATAATCCTTTTCAGTTGTAGGCACTATAAAGGCAAGTGCAGATTACTGTGGGGGAATAGTTAAAAAAAATCAGATTGGCTGAAACTGTTGTGCTTCTAATTTCACAGTTGGATAATTTGCTGTATAAACTTCTATTTAAGAGAAAGTTTTACTGGCAATGAAGTACGCTAAGCAAACAATCTACAATTTGAAAGAGAGTAAGTTAAAGATACTCAGAAGCTGCTTCTACTTATGTTACATTTATTAATTAATGTTGGAGTTTGCTCTTCTATGCTGCAGGAACTTTGAATGTATTTCTTAGATACCAATTTTAATTACAATTCTGTCAAAATTTATCCTTTAAATTGCCACTCTTTTACAGCACATTGATAACATGATTATTTCAGTATAGCTATGATAGTGACTAATCAACTCACACTGAAATCAACAAGACCAGAGGATTTGGAACAGCATACTTCAATTTTAGTACCTTGGTGCATTTTTTTCTTTTCAGTGCATAAACTGCATAAACCTATTTTTTTTTTTTCCATTTTACAGCTGGGAATTAGAGGCAGAGGAATTTTTTTTTTCATTATTCAGTAAATAGAAGGAGAAGCTATATCAAGACTTCTTATTCTTGGCTACCAACATTAGACTGAGTCCACTGAGCATGTATTGTCAGGTCTCTTAAGAAACACTGATAAGCAATCAGTCGGATGCAATATCGGACTGAAAGAGAGTCGGACTGAAAGAGAGAGCAGAAAAAAACTAGAATTTATTGTTATGCATTTTTTTATCAATGCCTAAATCCAATATACTGAAAACTAGCAAAATGGAGGCAACCTAAAAAGCCAAAAAGCAATGCAATGTGAATGCAATGTGCACTCCACATGATAACAACACAAGACCTATACCTATTTTATTGAACCCTTTCTTGTTAAGCACAATTTTTTTCCAAAATTCAGAGGAAGGACAAAGGAGAGTTCTCCTCTAAGAAGTGTAACACACATATATCTATGTGAAACTAGCACAGAGAGAAATTGTTCTACAAAGCAAGACTGTATACATCATACATGTTCATGGACACTAGATGAACTATTAGATACACTATTTATGTATTTATGCCATTCCCACATCAGAACTCTTGCATATTTTCTAGTTTACAAGAAACAATTTATACAACATCTTTTAACCTAGAGATACAAAATACAGATAGTCTGGTAATCTTTGCAATTCTGATATTGGTTAAATTTATAGTCGACTGAATACAAACTGAATACTCCACACACTTCTCTTGCTTCTACTTTTAAAATACACATCATAACAACAACAGAAAAACCCACTATTTCTTTAAATAGCTGATTAATATATAACAATCACAAGTCAAAACAGTTTGGAGATTATATTTTGTTTAGTTAGTGAGAGTTCGGTGCTTGAGAGAGAGTAGAACTGACTAGAAAGATGAGCTGACTTCTGTAACAGCATGGTCTTCCTCCACAGTGAAAAGTTCTCTAGTTCCTCTGCTAATGTCTGCCACAGCCAAGGCAACGTCACCTCTGAAAAGCTGAGTATATCATATGTTTTATTTCACTGGCATGTCATATTTCAAGAAAAGCAATTTAACCTTGTACTTCACCCATGTGTTACTGCTATCTGTATGCACTCTGAGATCATACTTATTGCTTAGAAGAAAAGGGAAGAAATGCATTTCATCTATATATTCAGAAGCTCCAGTTTTAATTTTCTTCCCCCCCCCCCCCCCTCAATGCAGAATTAATTTACCAGCTGTCATCCTACTTTGAAATTACATTGATACACTGATCCGCCATGTGTGTTAATATCAGATTACTGAAAAGGTTACTATACTTATCAGGTTTCTGATGTAAACAAATTTCTAGACAAGAACTTCTCAAAAAATTTAGGTTCATTGGAAACCAACTAGTCTCCTAATAAGATGTATTGTACTTACAAAAATAAAAAAGTCATTTTCTGAAAAAAAAAAAAAAGTTGAGATGTTAGACAACAATTCATGGAAGCTGCCATAGTTCTGGAAGGAATGATGTTCATACCATGTGGGGCTTTGGCATGAAAACTTTACATACAAGGGAATCAATTGCTTTCCAAAATTATTATACTCTTTGATAAAGAAGATAATATAAAAAACTGCAATGTTGTGACAAGCAGCTTAAAATTTCTAGCAAAAATACACATTTCCTGACTGTATACTTTCACAATTTCTTTTCACATTCACTTTCATGTTCACTTGGCAAAGAACAGTGAAACAGCAAAAGTGAACAGCAGCAAAGAAATGTACAAGAGAAAATTGAAAGTGCTCTTTGGAAGAATTATAGATTCTTTTATTATGGCACATCTGTCACAGATATTTTTCATCTAGTTGGAAAGGAGTACGGCCTTTTATTTATGTCAATTTTCTTAACCAATTAGGATTGTTATCATGATTGCATTGAAATAAAAATTATCTTTTAATAGTAAAATAGCATGACTCTAAATTTACTTACAGTCTTATAGGGATTTAGTATCATTTATACACTAGTGTGAAATTTTAGTTTAAGCTCTGTGAACCGGTGGTATTCTGTAAAAACATCTCTAATTCAGGGTTGTTTCTGATTTGGTGCAGCTACTGAACACACTCAGAGAAAACAATCTGTATTGAATATACCCATACAAGAATGTTAGTTTTGTTTCCTAACCAAATGCAAAAGTGAAAAACAAAACACATTTGAAGTTTATAAAATATTTCATTCTGTCAAAATAAAATATTTTTTCCAATTTTTTTTTGTCCTTTCAATGCTGATTTTAGTTAAATATTTTTTCAAATGTCATAGCAAAATAAAAACTTGAAACGTTTTGTTTAAAACAAATGTCAAAACAATATCAATTTTATTTTCTGTTATGTAGCATTATTTTTATTTTGTTTAGTAGCAGCCTCCAAAGACATTCAAATTATCTTGAGTAAGGAGTGTGATAAAATTTAGTTTCACTGTTTAGATAAATCCACTTAACCAGTATGTATTTTTGTATTGCATATTCTCTCTGTCAGGAAGATCTACATGATATTTATTTTCTGTACCACTCTCTACATGTCATGAAGCATATGTTGTAGGAAACTGATTGATTTTCAGGCTGACAGTTGCTTTGCTGTTCCAATTCCCTGTCACAAAGGAAGATATTTAACCCAAGAAATTCCTCAATAATATGTTAGGACACTTTCCTTTAGAGCTTAACCATTAAAAAGGCCAGGGTTCAGTTTGCCTTCAGTATTCTGATTTCCTCATAGAGACCTCTTTTAATGTTTATGGAGGTAAATATTTCCAATCAACACTGATCTCCATTATTTGAGGAAACTCTTATCTTATACAACCCATGGGATAAAAGCCCTGACATAAATCAAGTTAATCATTTTAAATTTTGCTTAAATTCTTCAACAACAACTTAGACACTTAGAAGAAAATTAATTTCTTTTAAGTTAGTCAGGGAGTAATAGTTCATTTTTAGGCACACACAGTCTTTTTCATCATTATTGTGGAACACCTAGAATCATGGAATTTCACACAATTTCTTCTAAAGAGTCAGATCTCTTAGTATCAAGGCCATTGGTGAGCTGACAAGCATACATTCTGAAATGTCTTTGAGGTAGGAGATGCCTAGCTCTTTTAGAGATACTGTTAATCTAGTTATTATGGCATTTCTCCTGTGAAGAATTAGCTTGCATTTTCATTCTTCGATTTATTATAGGTTGGAAAATTGCTAAACTTCAAGCTTATACTGCCATTCAGCCTATAAGTTGAATCCACTTTCATTTTATTTTCATCCTTCAGGCAAAGCTATAGCTATACAATGCCTAGTCAGTTAATATACAAACATATTTGATCTATTCAATTCTTTACCTAACATCATGCAGTTGGTGATTCTTCCCAAATCATTTCTTTCAAAAAATGCAGAAAGGGCTGCAATAGAGTAGATCATCCTCTAGCTAATTTATTGATAGGCCTCTACAAAGGTTTCACACTATTTAATGTTTCATATGAACACTTAATTTTTGTAATCCAAGAACAGTTGATTGCTCTGAATTGCAGAAGTTATGCTACTATGATTGCAGTAATTAAAATAATTAGGGTTGGAAGAGGTATAATTAAGTTATTAATATACAAGGTCTTTGTCACATGCAGAACACGGGGCTTTTTGAAAAGGAAATAAATGCAACAGGGCAACTATGCAAAAAGGTTAAAGAAACCAATCAGATTGCAAGTCAGAAAACTGTGTTTTCCTTGAACTAGCAAGTAAAAATTTTCTAAAAAGCAGTGATGTATGTAATTTTCTATTCCGGTAGATGTGTATGTTGAGATAACACTAAGTCCAGGATACACTCCAAATAAGGATTTTTGATTTTGCAGAATTTGCACCATAAGCATTATTTTATAGAAGTTATAGTTAATGCAGAGATATCAAACGTCAGATCCAAGGTAGGTTATGCTATTTCCTGTCTGATAACATGACAATATATTTAGTTTCACTCTATACTGACATTTCTTTCTGGTTATTTTTCTATTGTATAAAGCCTATTACAAATTTACATTATTCGGAAACAGAGCGTTAATACATTTTCAAGGAAGCTTGCCAACCCATCCCTTCCTTCTGTTACAGTAATGGAAAAACAACTTTGGCAGAATTTTTAGCAAATGGAATTGCAATCTTGTTTCCTAATTACAGAGCATAGCTGCAACATTCATTAGTCTGCAATTGGCAAGATTCCACAACTTTCAGGCAATCCAGCACTTTCTTGCTGGCAGTGGAAAGTAATGTTATGGGCCTGATCCAAATCCAAAGAAAGAGTCAGTATTTGCATTGGCCTGTGATCAGAACCCAACAGCACAATGCATACGTGCACCAAGTACTTCATCCACAGTGGCTTTAGGTGAATTTCTTAGATGCAATATAGTAATGTTCACAGAAATTTGGTGCATTTTTGGCTATAGTTTTCATGATATGTGTTTTTCAAAACTTCCAATTTTATGGGAGATGGAAACTGAGTCTAAGCCAGATACTGCAAGTCTTTGATGTTGCACAGGACTCAGTAGATACTCTTGCTTTGTGAGGAGACACTGACCTCTAGGACACTGGTGGTATTTTGTTGACTGAGGCAAAAAGAGAAAGTAGAATTTTTAAAACAGACAATAAATCAATAATCTCAAAACTTCTATGTATTTTATGTGTATTTAATAATCCCTTTCATTTTTATACTCAACTATGAAGATTATTTTGTAGAATGGTTTCTTCTTTTGCCTACTTAAGATTTTTTATTGCAGACAATTACAGTCTGTTTTGTCATTTTGCGTCTTTAAAGATGTACAAAGGTCATATAAACTTTTGGATAATGCCTTGCACTTTCATTTATGAGCATGCAAAAGAAGGTGAAAACATGCACAAGCACACTTGCAAGATTGAACTCAGATTTGTACTGCAGCTGCACACATGCTACAAATTTAAATAATTATTTATATCTATTTCTCTGCAAGCTTAAGATACTTACTATGCCTGAAAAAATTATGTCGTCAGTTACACCATGAACTGAGATAACTATCAATGGAAGCTAGTTTAGATGTCCCAATACAAAGTGAAACTGGACTCTGCTGTCAGGCATCAGTTACTGGTTCATGGGGTATTCAAATTTAGACTGAGAACATTACAATCAAACATTGTACAGGAACACTTCAAGTGGCAAGGTCTCACGGCCATTTTGTGAGAAAGAGGAAGGAAATAGAATTTCTCCCTGGCTTTGATAGTTGTGCACTGATTTGTTGCTTTCCTCTTCAGGACTATTAAAAGAAGCAATGCAGTCAAACATGCCTGCTGTATCCAGGGCTGTGCAGGTGAGGATGATGTCAAAGATGAGCCCTTGAATGGTAATTAAACATTTTGAGATGAGGGAATACAATCAGTATTTGTAAGGAGGTTCCCAGGGAATGCAAAACACTTTTTCCAATCTATGATGGGTTACTAAATACTACAAAGCACAATATATATTTGGGATCACATACTAGTTTATCTTGCACAGATATTCAAGAGAGACCTGCCTTTGACCTACCTCTGTAGTTTGGCATTTACTTGGCATTTCAGTACTTGATACTGAGTAGCCACACTTGTATGTCACTTTCATTAACACAGGTAATGTGTCCGTGAGTTTTAGATCCATCATTGCCAATAGCATCCTTTGGGGCTGGATGAGAAGAATATTTGTCTAAATCTGCCACATTTGTACAGACTTATCTGGAATAAGTTGGGCAATATGACATTCAGCAGAAATAGTGCAGTGTATTTAGAAGCCATACTTGTAAAGTTCTCCAAAGAAAGATGGGCAATATCAGTTACACATTTCCAACATTTCTTAGTTTTCCACTAACTTTATGCACTAAAGTATAGGAAAGTATCAGTAAAGGTGTGAAGATACCAAAAAGCAAAATAAAAATATAGGCCAGAAGGTTAAGGAAAGCTCTCAGCAGGCACAAATCAGGGTTACAAAACACAGCTTCAGTTTCAACCCCCTAAAGACCAAGCCATCAGCTTATCCACTGACTTTTATAAAGTAGATGAAATATGCCTCTTAACATATAACATAATATAGAATGTATTTTTTTTTTCTTCTTATTATTTTTTTAATTTGGAAAGTCGATTTCTAGGGAACTTTTCCTGTTGTGGAAGACAGCGTCCCTATTGGAGCAGAATAAAATACAAATGCTCAGAGGACCACATTTCCCTTCATTCTGAGTTACTGGCAGACTACAAGGACCTTCCAGAAATTCCTCTCAACTCATTAGGATCACACCTGTCACTTTCTTAGTGTAGTTATGGCAGTTTTTTAAAAGAGTACCAAAAACCGAAATATCCAACATTTTAATGACGGATTTTTAATGCTTTGGAAATATAACAGCAAGGAACTCTGTGATGCAGAGTATTCTATATATCCCTTGACCAGGAGATTAAGTTTCTCATTTTGGAAGAGATACCCATTATTGCATTTGTTGCAAGGTATTATTTGTTAAAAAATTAAGGTTTGTCCCTAACACTTATGTGTTTGTATAGGTCACAACTGGTGTACTGTAAATGAAACAAAATATTCTCTTAAATAAAATGAGGTTTTCATTGTAACATTTCCTATGTTGGGAAGCTGACCAAAAGAACTCAAACATAAGTGTGATGGTTATGAGAAAAAAACTTAGGTTGAAAAAAGTACAAGTCAGCAATGTGGCTACCTACCTCCATGTCATGAAATTTCATCAGACAAGGCTTCCACTTATCAGGTTAAGAAAGCAAATGCATATGCTATTTCACACAGGATGGTAGGTATTGATGCCAATATGACAAGCAAGGTGAGAGGATCATTGCAGAACTCCAACTCATTTGAGTTGGACGTAATAAACAGCACATAAATAATTTAATTAGTGCCTATTTTATTAAGTAATAATTAAGTAGAATGTAATATATTCTTTTATCTGGAAGCTGTATCAGCTTTCCAACTTCCAGATTATAGGTTTTTTTTTTTTAATTATTATTCCATTTTATCTGATATGTCAGTTGCATTCTCTTATGGTGATTCACATAAATGCTTTGATACAAGTTGGAAATTACCATAACTAATCAGCATGTTATTTCTGTGCATGCACTATACATCTGGAAATGCATTCTCCATGCTTGTGCTGGGAATGGAAAGAATTGGACACAGGCCTAACACCTGTGCCAAGTTTTCTTGTGAACAGTTATACAAATATTTTGGGTGACAATAAAAGAAGTTCAGAAAACCTTAGTTTGCACAGCTGTCTAACTGGAATACAGATTTAGTATTTAACTTTTTTTAAGGACTCTCTTTCACAGTTTTGGCCAGTTTTGAACATTAAGCATATTCACACATCACTTTACCAACAATGAACTGAAAACTACTAATTTTATAGACTGCTTATATAAGCAAATACTCCAATTTATCAACATTTTTATTTTAATACCAAAATGGAAAAATATGGGTAAAACAAATAGGGTTACTAATCATCTGAATATTTTGTATTGAGCTCCATAGGTCACAATCCATTGACCTATACTTTTCTAATAGGAAGCTCTAAAGAACAGAATTCTATTTCCAGGCTTCAGCCTAACATCTAAAACCTGCCCGACTTTTGGTAAAACTGATTCAGCTTCTCTGGGGTAAACTGGTATTTTCCAAAAATAAATACAAATGCAATAAGCTTGATCACGTTGGTATTATGGATTTTCTTAAAATAGCACAATCATATAAATGTGGCTTAGTGTAATTGAGAAGAACAGGAACTGGAAGCATGAAAGATAGACAGCAATTTTCAGAACTACTAAACAGTATTTGAAAACAATTCTACTCCTCCTGAAATAAAGGAGATACAGGAAATAAAGGATTTTGTCATTGGCTTCACTGACAACAGGATTTTACATCTGTAACATTGTGGATTACTTTGAGTTAAAAGGAAAACTAGTTGGAAGAAGCACTGTGAATTTTCCTGTTACGAAACATGTGTCTACATATATATATATATATATAACAATTATATATATTTAATTATATATAATTTTTATTATAATTTATTATAATATATAATAATTGATTCACTTGCAATATAAAGACACAAAACCAAAATTTTGAATGGACAGAGACAGAAAGAAACCATATAGAGTATCTTGTCTTTTGAGACTGAATTTACCCTGAACTACAGACACTGATTATTTCTGATTCAAAAGTTGTGAGCCCTGTGGTGGTCTTTTCCTGCTGGTTCTGCTGTGGTGTAATCACTACAGTAATGGTGTGGAAGATTAACATTTATACAGAGCAAAATTTTCTGAAGTAATACATTTTGCACTACTAATATTATGTCTGTCAGGGTATTATTTCTTCACTTGCTCAATTTGAAGGCTGGACTGTGCTTGCATTTTCATAGCAATGTTCATGCTAACTTTAAAAACTGACTGCTCATGCAAATAAAACAAACAGGTTTTGGCCTTCGATGTCAACTGATATAACTGCTCTTTTGATTAACACAGGCTTTTAGCATCACTGACTGTCAAAAATACAAATACTTCCCAATAATAATTTCCTCTGTATATTACAATGCAGTCAAAAAACAAGACAAATAAAAGGGATCATATTTCATTGGAAGGATCAACAATATATATAACAATATAACATAACAATATAATATAATCTGGAATATTGAATCCCATGTTGATATTTCAATCATATTTTTACAGAAGTAATGTATATATTTATTTATTTATTTGTGCTTAAATTAGGTAGTTCAGAAAAACTCCTCCCCCTACATACCTCAGAACACATGAAAATGCTGGAATAAAATAACATATTCCCTTTTGAGAAACACCTGACATGTTCCCTGAAAGTGTTAGGGATGGACTGTACTGATTGCTAATGCAGCTGTAGGACAGCAAGGACCATAGATGCTTTTCATGTTCTTCTAACATTATATGCTTATATAGTAATAGTGAAGGAAGAAACTTGAGTCTTATAAAACTCTAAGTTCAGTAAACAGAAACTTTGTGATATCCCTGATTTTTTTCTCTCAAGTCACAGGGTTAGGAAACAGCCAACAAGTCAGCTGATAGAACCAAGCTGCTCTGAGATGAGAGAAGAAATGAGTATTTTACAGCTAGTGCCCATGCCAAACTGTACTCAGCTATGTGTATTTTGTGAAGCTGGGGTGTACTGAAAAATAGTGTTTGTAAACTGCAGCAATTTTGGAGAACCTCAAGAACACGCTGTCGAGAGGGTATGCATTATAAAATCTGATCATATTAAGGATAAATCCAACACAGAAAATGCCATCATTTCAACTGCTGGAAAAAGAAAAAAAAAAGATTACTAAATTTTCAGTTTAGGTTTGCTTTTCCCCACCCTAAACATACAATTCCTGAGCATGTAATACTGAATAATGCAGGAATAAAAAACAAACAAAAAACTGATTGAAATGAATTTAGTGCTCTTCCTCTCCCTTGAAGTGCAATTTTGTACTAAATTGAGGCTCTTAAGATAAATTTTAGTCTCTCAATTCTTTACTTGTCATTGACAAGGAGAAGCAATGAAAGAACAATAAATTCCAGTTTGTAGAAGTAGGATAAAATGAAACCACTCAAGCATTTACCTTCTATTACCAAATGTGAACTTCAGTTCCTCAAGTCTCATTTGTAAGACCTCTCCCCCTTACTTATCATGCTTTTGCCTAATAATTAATTTTTAGACCAGCTTTGACAAATGCTTCTTACGTAAAAGCTGTTAAAAAAAGACTTGCCTAGGCTGCATAAGGAGCACTAAGATTTTATCTTTACCTCTCATAGCACTAAAAAGAGTGAATAGGTTTCTGAGATACTTGGAAGGATAATTACACAGACAGATCTGCTATGTAGCTTCTAAACCCATGTTTGCCTAGCACAGAGAGCAGAAAAAGTTTAGTCCATCACAATCCTCCTGTTCATTAGGCTGTGAATAGATGTGAGAATATGTATAGTCATGGTTTTCGTTACAGAAATACCTCACAGTCTTTACAGTTCTTGTCTATTAAGCAGAACAGCAGTAGTTACCTCCATCTTGCAGGCAAGGAAATGGGGCCTGAGATTACATGCAATTTATTCAAGGTCAAAGAGGAAATCTGCATTAAGATTTGAACTCAAGTGTTCTGATCTCTAAAATTCAAATAATTCAACCATTACACCACCATTCAGGATGCAATGTTGAGCACATCCCTAAGGTGCATTCTGAATTAGAGCATGACTTCTCAATCTTTTGCATGCCCATACTCTGCAGGAAAATAAATGACTTCAGAAGCTGAGTAAATACCAGGCAAAGGCAAGTTGTTTGATAAGGATGAAGTGCTTGCAGATACAGCCAGGCACAATGAATGTTATTTTCTACATACAAGACCAAAAAATGAAAAAATAAAAATATAAATAGAATTAGAAAAAAATAGTCTCCCCAGACTGTTGAGTATGTTGCAAAGAGGAGGATTATGCCCAGTACTGCAGAACTGGGATGGTGACTCACTGAATTTTCTACGGAGAATTATGGTACAGCTGACAACTGAAGCAAGGCAAACACCACAAGGCACTAAGTTGTGATAGCCTGAATCTACCTGAACTTATAAAGCAAGAGAATGTCTTTCTTACGGGTTGGTGTTGAATTGGAACACTGAGAAAGGTACAGCAGATTTTATACAATGTAGTTAGCCATACCTCTGCTTCCAGTTCCTTTACAGTTCCTTCAGGCTTCTTCATAGTCCTAGCAAAAAGGAGAATTTTTACAAATGAGTACTCTACTGGTTGGTAAAACCCTGGAAAGTGTCTGAATAAATCTGCCCAAATTCTACAGAGACATTTTGCTTTCCTGGACTTCGTATTTTTACTGATATTTTCCATCTCCATGTATCATGGAAAAGAAATAAGGCTGGAGAAGACATTCACTTTGCCTATGTGGAAAACCCCAGAAATGCCTATAATGCCTCTGGCCTAAACTTCAGCACATTATTTTGGGAACAGTAACGCTGTCTTTCCCTCCCTTGGGGGAACATTATGGCAGATTCCTTCCAGCTCAGCACCGCCGCCAGTCTGGCGAGACAAGAAGTTATGGCAGGCTGTCCTCCAGTGGAGAGGACTAGAACTGACAGCTCCATATTTTACAAGGGAACTTCTGGTGGATTTACAAACCCCAAGCTTTCGTAGGGAAAAAAATATAAATAATATATATATATATATATATATTAATAATAATTCTATATCTTATTCTATTCCTCTGCAGATCTGAAAATGGCAAGGGCCTGCAGCATACTGATCACTGACAGAGTTGCAAGGCCCATTTAATTAAATGGTGTCCATTAGGCCTGCTTCCACAATTCTGAAACCGCACAGTTGGAATTTCATTATACAGAAAAATAGATGTCAGTGATGTGATGTCTCTATTATCTGTTAATGCAGAAGAAATCATTTTAATGGAAAAAACAGTCACATTTTAAAAAGTGTATCTTAAGGTTTTCTCTTATTAACTGTAAAAAAACAAACAAACAAAAAAAAAAAAACACACACAACAAAAACCCTACTACATTTCAATCTAATTCTGAACACCTTCTCAGTACCTTTATTTTTCTGAGAGAGAGAGTTAATTCTAGATTTTAAGTCTGTAATCAGTTTTGACTTATAGAAGCAATTGAGGCCTATGTTGTTAATTTTAGGCACCTTCTTTGCATGGTGATAACCTTTTCCAATAATCTCTCATTTTATTAGAAGAGGATATCTATTATTTAATTTTTACTCTACCACATGACAGAAAAACTGGGGGCCTTGTAAAATTAATTGATATTCCTTATCTTGTGTCCCAACAAATTAAAACTGCATGTAAGAGCCTGAATTTGGCTTCTACCAAACATCAAATTTCTGTAGTCATTATTACAAAGAAGAAAATGAACCTATGAATAAAGCAGGTGCTCTATAACATCAAATATCTGTATAAAGCAGAAATCACTAATATTCTACGCTCAAGAACAGTCTTTGACTATTAAACCAACCCCCAAAATGAAAAGATAATCAATTAAAAATATCACATGTATTTCATCATCTTTTCTTGATAAGGAAGTGGGAGAGATCTGTGTGTTCAGGAATTGTGTTGAACCCATCACTCAAACAATTATAAAGAAGTATTGGTGCTGTTGCATGTAATTAGGGGCAATAACTCAGAGGTTAAATGCTGCATGGTAATGTGATATTATGCTTTAATTGGAGACTGTTCATGAGAAAAGGAAACCCTTATGAAAAAAGGCTTGTAATGCTAGTATTTCAGAATTCAAGTCACTCCTTGAGGAAACTGACACCTGATTTTTGGTATTTTAATCTGATTTCATATTTTAAATTTGTACGTACTAAGTTGCAGAACTGCACACTGAGTGGAAGCAGGACTCCGAGAACAAGGCTCTCCAGACACCAGGAAAGCAGGGACAGAGAAGGGCAATTCATTCTGAGATGATCAGATCTCAGTTCTGGACCTACAGAGGATGGGTAGTAAAAGAAAAGGAAAAACAAAACAAAACAAAAAACTGTAAGATGTTGAGGACTGTGTTCAAACCTAGATAAATATTGCAGATAATGCCTATAAATATTTTTCAAAGGGTTGCTCACTCCAATCGACTCTGTTGTAAGAGCTGTAGCCCCTGAGAAAGAGGGAGTTAAACAGAATAATTTACTGATGCAGTAACGTCCTGCTGCATGTCTGCCAGTGCCTTGCAATGCAGAGCACGCTGACTGACAAGATTTAGTCAATGATTGCAAAAGTATATAAGAACAGTTCTTCTGGGTCAGGCAAAAGATACCTCTAGCCTAGTGCTTTGGTCTCAATATTGACCCTGGGGTGGAAAATTAGAGGAAAAATAGTAGTACTTCTCACAAAACCCTCTTCCAGCAACAGGAATTGAAGATCCCCAAAACGAGTCATGTATGCATATAACAAATATGAATGATGAACACATTGCATGTGTTTAATAGCTAACAGACCATCACCTCAGGAAAACAATTGTTACCATTCCTCAACGAATAAAGAGTACAGGACTGTTAGCCTGTAACAATCTAAGATGGGCCTGATATTTTCCAAGGCAGTTATCCTTCACTTGGGAAGCTGCTCAGACAAAAGCTTTTGCTGTAGCTTCACGGAGGTCTTTTAGCTCTAATGTAACTGAACATGGGCATTAATCTCTATGCATCATGTCCTAACTTGTAAAATACAAATAATACTGATACTGTACCCAACAGATAGAACATATCCTAATGTCAGAATACTGAAGAATGTTAGGAGGATAGGCAATGGCCTTTTTATTTTCTGAAATACATAGGTCAAAAGAGAATTCAGTTGAGAGCTCCTCTAGTTTTCTAATGGTTTACAATTGAAGAAATGGTGCTACTGTTGATTTTTAGCCGTCATGCATAATATTTAGTTGTTTTGAAAAACACATATTACCCTTGCAGAAAATCACAGAATCATAGAATCGTTCAGAATGGAAAAGACCTCTAGATCATCTAGTCCAATCTTTAATCTAGTACTAAAGTCCACCACTAAACCATGCTGTAGGTGGATATATCAGTTTAGCTCTGAGTTAAATTGGGTTTGTAGTGTTTCACCATTTTTGCTCACAAACTCTGAATTTGAAGTCATTCATGTATTTATTGTAACATATTTTCTTCAGACCTGACAATATAAAGCACTAGCATCTTTTCAGTGACTGCTAAGCTCCTCTGCCATCCACATACTGCCAAACATCACAAAGGTAGATAAACATGGAAGACAGAGGTGAAAAGGGAACAGATGGGCTTAGCTGCAATTATACCTCTAAAAAGACTGAGAGCCTCACACAGATTTATAAACCTTCTGGAGACCAGACATTTGGTGATCAAATAAAATGATCCCTGAAAATGTTTTAAATGAGTAATTCAAAAACTAACTTTTTCCTAGGATATGGGCAACTTCTTAAATCAGCCATGACCCAATAAGCAGAAAATAATTAGGTACCCAGAAGTTATTTGCAAATACGTTACTTGAGCAAGTAAAACTATGATTCTAGAAAAGGCATTAACTCCCAACACCCTTCAAGATTTCAGACAAGCAAATACACTATTTTCAAATATATGTAATGGGAAGGCTTCACAAACAAAGCTGAAGCAAGGGTAGTAACTTATCTGGCTTGTCATTAGGATGTGCCAGTTATACAGTTTTCCTCTGTAAGAGAGAAAATCAATGTTTCTTGGTGTGGTAACAGTTACTTGGTTAAATCTATGAGGTTCTTCCTTTATGAACTAAACAAAACTGAGAAAATATTCTGCTATCCATCCTTCCTCTCACTATTTAGAATCTTTTAGGGATATTGGTCTTGTTCCCTTAAATATTAGAGGAGCACACCTCTGTGTGTGTGCATTTGTAGTTGCAGAGACAGAAGTGGTGAGTGTGTCCCTACAAAGATACCAGTGCTTATCTATTATATACTCTAATACTTGGTGGAAATGAAAGTAGAGTTAATGGAATTAAAAGGGCAGGGAATATCTCCAGCTTTCAGCAAAGTATAAGGCAACAATTTTCTACCACCTGCTCAGTCAGCTGTGATGGCTTTCTAAAACATCCATTTTTCTCAGCACAACGCTGAACAGCCTACACAGGGATGACTTCAGCTTGGAAACTGTAGGTCATACAATAAAAAAGAAACAAATTAAATTATGTAATTTGTATAAACTAAATTTCAAATAGTAAGTTATTGAACTCGCATATAGCAAGGTCTGATATGTACCCTATAAAGCCTGTTGTGAGTAGCAGACCAATTCACAAAAGTTTAAGTCAATTTGCAAAAAATCCAAAAAGAAAATTAAACACTGTGTCTCTGACAACTAACAGCTGAAGCAGTTGCAGTGAAGTAATTCCAGGAAATTCCATCAACTTTTGGCTTCTAAACCAAGCCTGATGTAGGAGATGCTCCAAGGACAGAGGCCAGAAAACATCCAAGTTTTAAGCTTGAAAGCTTAAATGTTTTAAGCATTAAGCTTGAAACATTTTTCAGGGAAAAAATAATAATTGAGAAGCAAGATTTCTAAGAAATCTGAATATAAAATATAGTCAAACAAGCTGTCAGTTATTGGTAACAGAAAGACTACTTGTTTAGCCAGTCATAACACTTGTAGCAACACATTATAATGCTTTTTACCACATTAACCCAAGTTTTGACCTCAAAGTAACTGAAAAACCTTGAGGGATTTCAGAAAGGAAAAAAAAAAAAAAAAAAAAAAAAGGAAGGTGGGGAGAAAAAAAAGAAACAAGAACAAAAACAGAACCCAAAACTTGGTACCAGCAAAGATAAAACGAGACAGAAAATTATTCAGCTGTGAAACAATGACATATCTAATTTCCTTGCCACTGTATTTATATTCAGCCATGGAAAGCAATTTTCCAGCTAAAAAATACAAATTGACTTATTCGGGAAGAAATAGCATTTAAAGTAGATAAAAGGTTACAGGCTTTCACAAGTGGATTTCTAAGTCTTGTTCTCCTAGACAGAAATAATGCATGTGCATTGTTCTTGCATTGTTCTTACACATTCAATTATGAGCAGAGAGGGTTGCATTTTTCAACAACTTGAAAGATTTACAAACCAATGTGAGGACTAGAACTGTGAGTCAATAACATCATCAAATAATTATTATTTGTTTCTCCCCAATGTTTTTTGATTTCATAAATATAATTACAGCTTAATTGTTTCAAGCTTAGTGTTCCAGCTGCAAGCTGGATTCCATTTCAAGTCCTTTTCAGATGGTCAGTGATACTTCTATTCAACTAAACAAGCACAATACCAAATACAGTCTTTATTTCCTAAATATAAGCTGGAACAGGATCAAATACTATATTACAATTAATCATTACTATATGATAAAAGTAAGAACTTCAATTTTTGTGTGAAGCCAATAAAATCAATTAATTTCCTTGGTTTGACTGCCATTTTAGAAATGAATACACATGAAAACAAGAAAGTCTTTTCCCAGCAAATTGATTTTAATAGTTTTGATGGTGATAGCTTTAAAATCTCTTCTGCAATTATATGTAATTTCAGCCTTAATTTACATTAAGGTATTTTAAGGTATTTTGAAAGCAGGAACAATGAAATTAATGAAATTAATTAATTAATGAAATTAATCTAGCTTAAATTTAAGTAACCATTTCCCCAAGTATTTATATATATATATATATATATATAGTGTGTGTGTGGGGTAAGCATTATTATGAAATTATCATAATCTATTTTCACGATATTTTGGTTAATTTCTTGGGGGTGGGGGGGGAAGGGGAGGAGTGAAGACTGGAAGCTGAAGTTCCATCTAGAAAAAGGTATGTCTTTTTAAGTGGGAAGGTTAATGATTTTTAGAATACTTTATCAAAAGGGATAGATTTTATTTTACAACTTTTACTTTTACTTTTAACTATTAAGTTTTTACTTAAATTCTAGCTATGTGTTGTAAAATTGATACCAAAACTACTTAACCTGTAATACACAGAAAGACAGACTTGATTATTACAATGGACTCTAAGGGCTTAAAAGCTACAAAACTGTTAAAAGAAATTACTTTGGGCACAGTTCAGGGAGGAAATTTCTCATGCCAAAGAATAGAACATATACCTACCTCATCTTGGATCAGTAGCTATTAAATTAACTTGTTTCTCCAAATAATAATTTAAGCAAATGTTTTGGTAACTAAAGTAGCATTTAGATTTTTTTTTCCCTCTGTTTTATCAGCAGTGGCAATGCTCCTTGTCTTTTTCTTTCTAGGATTTCTTCCAACCTCTCACTTGATACAGATCCACTTTCTTGTCTCCTTCACTTATGATTCTCAAGAGTCAAACTGCCAAACAGTTCACTAAATCCTTGCAAAATACTCTGTGATCTAAACACTTTTGCTTCTATAGTGTTGAAGCATGGAGTGAGCCTTCCACATGGAATTTATTTGAAACAAGGAAAATCCTATAAAGTTGCACAGCTATCCTGTGGCCATTCAGAGCTCTGAGGTCATTCAGAGCACAGTAGAATTAAAATTACACTCTGTCACAGAACCCTCCTGTAACCGAGGTATGGAAAAAAGAAGAGGAAATTGAAAAGATAGAAATGCATGGGGTATTTAGGGCTGAGGTTATCACCTCAATTACACAGAAGAGTAAAACAAAATGAATGCAAGTAGATAAGGTCAAACTGTAGCTTGATATTTCTGTAGAGCTTAAAGGACAAAGAGAACGGATTTTTTTTTTTTAATATATATATATATATTTTAATCTCTCCTTAGAATTCTCTGTAGATCATTCTCTCCAAAATAACCAGACAATTGGTTTAAGTATTGAAAGTGTGGGGAGAATGCATGCATTTCAGGTTGCAAAAGTTTCCCTGTCACCATCAGCGCCCCCACCCAGCATTCAGTGCATATTTTTGTCATTTCTGAATTCCATTGTGATTTTCTCTTTAAAACTAAAAATTTTCTTACTGATATATATGTATATCTTGCATGTTAAGTTGTTATAGCTTATTTTGATTGTATTTTTAAATGCACTTTTCCCTACAAAAAAGGTAAAATCTCTTACATATTTGAAGAAGACCGGAACAAGAGATAGTAGATTCTCTTTCCACCCTCTTTTTTATGTTCTTTGGGAATAAAAGGGATCATATTATGGGTTCTCTACTACATCGCTTGAATGAGCACTATGTTCTCTCATGGATACTACCAAAACTCTTTCATATTATAGTAAAATTCCCACCAGTCTGCTTTCTCTTAAATTAAAAAGAGCCTTGAATTTCCTTCTGCTTTTGCCTTTTGTGTCCTTTCATTCAGAAAAGGAAGAGAAGGTTATCTTTTGAGCCTGTCACACCGAAAACCAGCCTGTCTACCTTTCAAGGTCAGAAGATTCAAAAAAGTGAGTTTTTTTTTTCTCTTTTCCATTAAATACAGCAATAAATGCTTACCTGATTAAACCAGCTGATAAGAATGGCTATTGTAATTTTTTTCTCTCTTTTCATTCCTTTCTTTGACTCCAAGAGATAAGAATGAAGAACTTCTAGCCTGGCATTGATCCAAGCTATGAAAGGACCTGCTGATTATGGATAATGTTCTTATTCAAATGAATAGTCCCTCTGAAGCAAACAGTGACATTGCCCGACTGTGATGGGGCTATAACTCCCATATTTTAAATGAATTTCCATGTCATATAGAAGTGTATTTATATATCTCAAACCCTAAGACACCCCCCTAAACTGTCTTCCTTCTAATAAAAAGCCCATTTAGCCATCCCTATATGTTAAGCTACTAGATCTCTCTTATTTAATTTCTTTAAACCATTTCAATTCTAATATATCCTTTGTGAGATGGAAGAGACACCAGAAAAACACATGGCATTCATGATATGATTTATGGCCAATGTATTTATAAAAGTATAATATGGCTTTTTTTTTTTTTTTAATATTAATTTATTATCTCTCACTTCCCTAGCAATTTCTAAAAAGTGGCTTGTTTTGGAAACTCACCAAACACCAAGCTGATGCTTTTTACCAGTACTATCTATAGTCCAGCAGGGTCTTGCTCTTGATAATTAAAGAGCTGATCATTTTATATGTGGAGATCAAATTGTTTTTTCTTCTCTGTCAGTGTATATTTATCTATGCTGAATTTCACCTATCATTTTACTGCAGTCACTATATTTTGTTATTGTATCAAAGCAACATATTTTAATGTCCTTTGCAACAATGCCCAATTTCAGTGCTATAAATGCATCCTGTGGCTAAAATATTACTGGATAATCATTTGACATATTTGTCTTAAAAAATATATAAATCTAAAATATCTTGACAAAAAAAAAAAAGTTGTTAATATTATGCAAGTGTTTCTAATAATTGTTAGAATTTAAAATATAAGCAAGTATTTTCTTGGTAAGTATAAACATATGTAGCAGTTGATTTTTTTTTTTTCCTTTAAAACAAAAAATTCTTCTCAATTTTGTTTCCATCACATCTATATCCATATCAACACTAGACCATGGTGAAAAACGTTAGCTGGCATTTCTTTAAATAAGAAGTGTAAGTTCAGTCGTGACAAAATGCTTCAAAAATCTCAATCTACTACACTTCAAAATTCCAAAAATACCTATTTGATTTGTTTCAGCCATTTTGAAATGAAACTTTATTTTCAAGGAAATATTTTAATTTAAAAATTCCTATTTTTTTTGAAAATGTCAACATGAAATGGAACATTTTTTAAATACAAATACTCTTCTGTAGCTTTCAAAAGAACAGAGCATAGTTCTTCAGCATATCATTAATTATAATTCTTTCTGTGATGAAAACAAATAATAATTTGTTTCTTGCACTGAAAAAATCTAAGGAGGGACAAAATTTTGTGTTTTCATTTTCAAATCCTACTGGAAGCCAGTTGCTCTCATTTACTGGTAAAGGCAGCATTCAATCGTATTGATATTGAGTCCTGCCACTGTGCATCAGAGAGATGCATTTCCAGTGTATGCACATTGAAAGATTAATGCAAAGAATATTGCTAAAGTTCACAGAAAAGTATTAATGTATTTTTGTAATACCATATATTAAAAAATCTTATTAAGCACCATACATATAAAATCAGTTTTAGCTCTTACAGAGGTCTAAAGAAAGAAGAATGAGGCAATTTGAGCTGTAGAAACAGTGGAAGAGCATCCATTCCCAAGCAGATCAGCAAGAGAACCCAGTACTCTGTGCTGAGAAGAGTGGTGAGGTAGCAAGAGAGGATGGAAGGAAAGAGAGACTTTGGGGCTGGGTCTACTCTATATTTTTCTTCCTTCTACAATATCACTTCCTTTTTTTTTGACATGAAATCTGAGCCATTTGGAATGAAAATTACATGCATTCATATTTGGTTTCACAGCGTCCAAAGCCTGTTAACAGCAGTGGCCACACCTCTAGAACACTGGACATCCAGAAATACTATACAGACATACCATACATGACAGCAGAGGTACACAAACTGACCAATCCAGGCTGCACCACACATCACCTTAATTTGCACCACAGATGCACACAGGCAGCAATTCCAAACCAACTTCCCCTTTCCATTGTGCTGAAGGAGCAGAGTAGCATAAGCTCCTGGCAGTGATGTTCCCTGCCTGTGTATGGCTGCCCCAGCATGGGCTCCATGGCTCCACACAATGTTTCCAAGTAAAAATCTGAGGTAGCAAAACCTCAACAGGACTATGTACACATAGCAGACAATATGTACAAGCATGGAAAACTGCAATGATTAAGACAGTTATTAAAAATGTGTGAATTTCCCTCTTTTTGCATTAAAGTTTATTGAGTATAATTGGCAAGATACCTGTGCATATCCTAAAAACAGAAGGAACAGGCAGGGAAGTTACCTGCTTCCTGCTTCATTCTCCAGTAATGGCTCGAATTATAAATGTTTCTGAATTAATATGTTACAGGTCCTTGAATACTAACAAGGAAAATGAGTGTAACACACTTTTATTTTTATTTTTATTTTATTTTTATTTTTATTATTATTTTTATTTTTTATTTTTTTTTTCTCCCAGTAAGAAGACTGCGGAGTTCCTTAGCTGGAATACTTCTGCTTCCCAAATTCTACAGCAAAGATGGAAACCCTGAAAGAACTGCATTCTCCAGAGAGACAGTAACACTGCAAGGACACCACTAAATGTTTGTGTTTGTTTATGTTTTTCTAGTGTGGACAGAAAGGTTAAAGTAAATGGAAAAGCAGTTTTTTCTCCCAAATTTCCTTGCTGCCTTTCCTTGACTGCAGCAACAGCAGTTGCACTGATGTAGAATGATGAATCTGACATCATCATGTTAACAATTGTTCTCTCTTCGTTTTTCCCAAGGCTGCTGGGTAGTTTTACTGAGGTCAACTTGTTTTTACGAAGGCCTCTCGGCAGGAGGGCAGGCACTCCATGTCAGCTTTGAAATTCGCAGTGTGCTGGCACATGGTGGCCACTTTCCCAGAGACTGGGAGGATAATCAGCACTGCAGGAAAAATAAGGGAAAGACATGTCTGAGGTCTCTGAAGTCCAAGGAAAAGATATTCCCTGCATGGAATTCCCTGCAAACCACCTGCCTTATTTTTATTTAAAAATAAAACAAGTTAAAAAATAATAAAAGACTGAATACCTCACCAATATGATAAAGAAAAATATGTCATATATATGTCATACATGAGTACCTGAACTGTTTACTTAGCTAAGTCCAAAAAAGGTGCAATCACCATCAGTTATCTATTCCATCTAAAAATAATAGCTAACGTTTTTCCTTAACTGGCATAAAACTGGGCTGAGAGTTCAGCTCTGAAGTAGAGGAGCATCAGATGCAGGATCTAATATGTTATGGTGTTTCTCTTTGTCACATCCAGTGACCATAGGAACTGGTGACCATGAAATAATTACCACATTAAAAGAAGAATAAAACAACAGTATGTCTTCCGATGCAAACAATTGATCAACTAATATAAATTAAAATAAAAGCAAGAGCAATTATCCAAGGCTTAGCCTAATTGTGACAGTAAATAAAGACCTTTACAGGTGCACTTGCATTATGATTTTTTTTTTGTGTGTGTGTGAAAATTTTGCTACTATTTGAAAAATAAAAATTTTGAAAAATACCGATTTTCAGAACCCGTAAGTATCAGGGGATGTTAATATTGATTCTACAAGTCTTGGAAGAATGCAATTATTCCCAAGTTAGCTTTTTTTAAAAGGAAAGTACCACTTATTTAGTGATTTTTTTATTTTCATTCAAAACTCATGAGTCTAATGGATGACTGAAAAACCATCAATCCCATTTTAGTGAGAGAATTTGTAATAGCTTTCAAGAAAAATAACACAAGTGATAATAATGAGTGTATTCTCTCAGAATTTTCAGTGAGTTAGGTATTCACAGGTTGGCTTAAGGGAGAAACACTTTTTTTTTCCCCCACAAATTTTTAAAAATTCATGATGTAACTATAAAACCATAGGTTTTGTACTTTCTTGTATAAAAAAGTTCTGAAATGTAGAAAATAATAGCTTAATGGCACCAATTTAAGCCTATCAACTGTTTACATTTAAAATATCTATTCATGTTTCCATCTCACCAGCTTACTGCCAGTCCCACTAAAAAAACTTGCTCTCCAAGATGCACTATGCTATATATATTTTTAAATAGCTGTTTCCGTAATGGGCTATGCTTTTAATGTGAACAAGCATGGGAATTCACTGCCTCATTTGGGGCTGGAAATGGCAAATATCTGCTTTATCCACAGTCTTCAGTGTAACTGACCCTTCCTTTCTCATTTGTTTCCTAGCTCCCAGTCTCCATTATCTCTCTTTCAGTCCTGGGCTGGGTGCTTCACATCTCCAAGCAAGCAGTTTACAATCCCCCAAAACATGCCTTTCCTATATACTTATGCTTGGGTTGAAGGGGCCAGAAGCAGACCCCATTCCTCTGTCAGTGTCAGCCTCCAGGCAAAGGATTCCCATTTCCTTCTGTCCTACACCACTTTCCTCCTCCTTCTGAAGGTCTTTGTATTTACAGCACATATGAAAATTCATTGGGTATTCTGTTTATAACGTTATTTTGCAGAGCACTAATTACTAATGTATTTAGCATTCTGAATCCAGAATTCAAGCCTTTTGACAAATTATTAGTCACAAAGATGAGAAGCTCAAAAACAACAAAATAAAAAACTTGTGGCCACAGGCATGTTAATCTTTGTTAATCAGCATTTACGGTTTTTGACAGGAATACTAATATGAAACACAACAGGAAAGTTCCTGAATGAGAACTTATTTTCTGAGTGACATACAGACGGAATGGAGTTCTCCAGCCTCTCTTAGCTTCCCTTCAATTTCCCTTCAGCCCATTTTTTTGAAAGAACAAACGTCAACTCACTTTTCCCGCTTATCTGACCTCCTCTAATCTGCTTATTAGAACTGTATAAAGGAAAAAAAAAAAAAAAAAGAGAGAAGAGAAATAAAAAAGGGAAATATATTAAAAATGGAAAATGTCCTAAGAACCTTATAGAAGCTTGAAAGACCTGTTGCCAATTATTGCTGTTCAATTATACTCTCCCAATTGACGGGACCACTATACCTTAGGGTCATTGCCTCCAGGCTGTCTATCAATTGCTTCTGACCATGTCAGCAGACAGAACAGGAAGCTTCATCCAAGTTTCCAGTACAGCATGCCCTTTGAGATAGCTAGCTTTCTACTGAAGAAGGAAATCAAATCAGTTTGATACAATTACTTCTTGATATATCTGTTTTGGCTGTTGCTTAAAGCCTTATTGGACTCATAAGTATCTGTTCACTGTTAACATTTCTGCAAAGACAGAAGAAAGAGGACCTGGAATGCTTCTTCCCTGGCTTTCACTATTTTCTCTCATTCCCATGAACTGATAGCCTGACTCATTTCACTGTTCTCTTTTTCAACTAATGTATTTATAGAACCTCTTCATTTATTTACCCCTACTAAATCTCAACACATTCAGGACTTTAGCCCACCTGATTTTATTGCTACAGATTTTTGAAAGCCATCTGCCCTTTTTTTGCCATTTTTGCAAGTTCCCTTTTTAAAGATACCACATCACAGCCAAATTACCACTACCTTCTCGCATTCCTCTGTTTTTATATATTTGGCTCTCACGCTAATAAAACCTGTGTTAGTCACGCTTAGATTAATTTATCTGAATACTTTTGTGCCACCAGTGAATCTTAGTTTGTCAATTATTTCTAATACAGTCTTTCTGAAGCACTGCAGACTCAGTCAGCCCACCAGACACTCTGAATATGCCTTGAAATAGCTGTTGTTCAAATCCCTGCCATAGCTATAATTTTACCTGGGAAACAATGTAATTGGTGATAGTTTTCAATTCCCATGAAAAGTGCAGGCAAATTATGATACTATCTGGAAATGAAATTTCAGATGCTAGGACTCTGAGTCTTATTAAAAGTATATTACAGCCTCAGCTAAGTGTTCCACTGGAAGGCATAACTAGTATTTTGTGGGTATTAGATCCAGACTAATTAACCATCTCTGCCAGCTGCAGTTTTTGAACAAGACACAAATACTATATATTTTCTACTAATTTTAGTGATTTGGATTTTTTATTTTTCAATTACTGCAAATCACGCGAGCTCTCAGAACCAGACAAGTAGTTGGCTACGTACAGAAATGCCACCTGCTAATTTCTGTTCTTCCTTCTACTATGATTGCATTTATTTTAAATACAAAACCTATATGAAAGAATAAGATGACTGCTACAACCAGACAAACACAAAGACCAATAAGTTTGTGACAGTTATGTTTATATTCAGGATTGTATATGACTAGGGACATCTAAACAAACATCATCCAGGAATAAATATTAGCAGTTACTTTATTGCAAACATCCTTGTGAATACATAAACTGGAAAATATATTTGATGCTCATAGACTGGCAATGGCAGACTCTCAAACAAGAAAAAGAAAGAACAAACATTTTTGTATATTGTGTAGAGTTCCTGAGATGGGAATCAGCAGAGATGGTTTCTGTTACACTGATGAATTGGTCTGTAACTTATTGTTATATTGGTTCTTTCCAATCTGTCCTACCCACGGATTCATAAAAAGCACAGGTCCAAACGGGGCCCTAATACCAAACCAAACAGCAACAAAAGACCAAAACCCACAAATCAAATATGTATATATATATGTGTGTGTGTGTGTGTGTGTATATATGTATATATAAAAATTATCTCACCTACCATACAAAAATATCTATTCTGAATATCATATAACATTAATGTCTGTTATCTAACAAAACCTACAGAAGCTGCTATATATCTCCAATACATAATAAATAGAAGAAATTCACTTGTGTCGATACTAATCCTTAACCACTGCAGTAAATGCATGCTTTATCTCAAGCACCATGCCAAACCTCTGCTTCTATCTGTGATGTGTAGAAAAGCAGCAATTATATTCTTTTGATGGATCTGACACAAGTGTATATCTGAAGCTAACATATACAGAGATATCATCACCTAATCTATTAGGGCAGTATTGACATTTGCAGGAATTGCTTTCTGAAGATTAAGATGAAACAAAGTTGGGATTGATTTAAGTATTCAAAAGGGTTTATTCACCGGTTTTACAATGCAGCAACCATCATTTCTGAAAGTCAGACTGATTTAAATTGATTTGAAATAGAGTTGTTATTTAATTATCCTGCACAATTGTTGTATATGAAACATATTGATTACAGTGAGAGGCTCTCTGTGTCAAACAGCTTAGACCAAATAGAGATTGAAGTCAACAGATGAGAGGAGGACTGTTAGGCTGATGCAGAATGAAGACATACAAGACTAAATTGCCAAGGAGTGTATTTTGAAGTTTTTTTTTCTGCACTTCCAGATTGTCTGAGAATTAATAACTTTATCCAAAAGGAAATAGATTGAAAAATTTCTAGCAAACTGAAATAATGTAGACTTCAAAGCAAAGGGCCATTCACATCTAGACTAATGCTCTCAGACCAAATGGATTCAAAAATGCCTTCTTCAGTCTGCACCTCTGCAGAGGCACTGAGGTGGCAATGCCTTGGGCCTGGCAGCCTTACTCTTGACTCCTTTTCACACAGCACATTCAAAGGAGCTTTCTTAAAAGGATGTGTGTGAAGGGCAGAGGCTGGGGATATGGCAGGGAATATTTGGGAGCTTTTGTCCCCAAACTAATGACTGCTGTGAGCAGTCACAATTTTCAGTGATGTTATGGTACCTAATTCTGCAAATATGCTCTAAAAGGTCTCCTAAATTTTGAGCCTGTCAGGGACTGAGATGACAGAAAACTTGGACCTTTTTTTCTGGATAATCCAAATCAGGCTTCAGTCACCGCATGTTCATCCCTACCACAACTGAAACAGCTTTGGACACACCGATAAATGAAATGCTGAGTTTCAGAAGAAACTTATATGCCAAAACCATCCTGGGAAACTCTGGCATAATGCAGGTAGGTGGGATTTTCAGAATCAAATTTACATCTAAATGTCAGCTTTTGGGGCACATTCAGGCAATGTGGGAATAGTTGTATTCAGTTGCAAATGTACTGATTGAGAACAGAACTACAGAGCACATGTGACACTACAGTTTTTAAAATCACACCTCTCTCCATAGTGACGGAATGCTTGGGTGACAAAAAAATGAAACTGTTCACAAGATCATAAAGCAGATCAGACGTTTATATGAAGTAAATCAAAAGCCTGATATCTTGCAGACTAGCTCCCAGATGGTCAAATCCTGTAGGCTAGCTCAGGAAAATTATATTTTAAGTCAATGGGAATTTTACTTTAACAGGAATTGGTATATTTGGTTCTGAAAGGACAAAAAAAAAACAAACAACAACAACCAACCAACCAAACAAACAAACAAAAAAAAATAAAAATTCAGGCTATGGAACAAAGCTCTTCTAAACTTTAAAGATATATTTTGCCTTCCAAGAACGGAAACTTCAGGGGTCTGAGAAGTATCAAGTTGTCTCTGGCAGTATTTGTTTTTGCAAAACCAGATTGGCAAGCAATGTGGTAGTAGTTGTTTTTGCTTGAGACTGTTGTCTCCTTCAGGTTTAAGGAGATGAAGAGTATTTGCAATTATTCAGCCATCATTTGAAGCAATCCCTAATATGTAAGACTATGGTATAGCTGCTAGTATCAGTCTGACTCTTATCGCTGCTAGTATCAGTCTGACTCTTATCCCAGGAAAAAATAATTAACCTGATTTGGGATCCCTTCAGCTATTCCCTGTAATAAATGAGGAACAGGAAGGACGATGCTCTATGCTCTTTGAAGGAACATTACATCAGGTTTAACAGCACTGTAAAGAACAAGCTTTATGATCCTTTTAATTGTTCACTTATTTTCTGGAAGAAGTTGGCAGGATTGGGCCAAAAATTTGTCTCTAGGTCCAGGTGGTCAGCTTATCTGATTCTGTGAACTGTATAGCAAACATGTCTCTAAGTTTTATTTTCTAAAATCTGAGACATATATCTTGGGGAGTAGGCCAGGAGAGAAGTTAATGGTTTAGATAATGTGAAGAGCTTATTGAAAAAATCACACTTGTGTCTGAGGAAAAACTAAAACAAAAATTAGAGATGTATTTTTACCACTCTTCAAAGTACCATGAGCAAAATAAAACACTATATTTTGAGATTTCCAGACAAAGGCTATTAGACAAATTCAGGTGATTATTTAGGAAGACTATAATGCAAACCACACCTCAGATCTAAAACGATGTTGATAAGATGAGTTTCCCTTGATTATATATTATTGCTTCAAGCACAATTCAACAGGAGTGTTAAGATTTGATTGAATTCCTATCACCATTCTTTTTCCCTCCTCCAAGGGTTAGCAGTGAGCAAAATTACCAGCTCACAAACTGCAATTTAATTAAAAATATGTTCCATTTGTAGAAAATACTACTGATTGCAGAAATTGTGCTATAGTCCTCAGATTTTTAACCAAGCCCATTAAACTTGATGTTTCCTAGAGCTCTTTTGCAAGGGTCAAACACCATTTCTTTGTACCCTCTTAGATTCATCCATCACTGGTAAAAATAATATAGGCTTTTGTAGATCGCTCCCTAGCAACCATTCACAAATAAATGGTACAGCTTGATACACTTGCATCCCTTATGTACCCTCTGCAGCTTTATGCCTAAATTAAAAAGTCAGAATCTATTTCATACTGTCAAATGGACCTTTAGCAACTGGGATTTGTTTTCATATTGTTGTACCTAGTAAGCATAGAGAGTACATGAGCTTTTTCAGTAAATTAAATGAACAGATTATTGTTTTTGCCCTAAGCAGACATTACAGAACATGCCCAAGAAGATAAATGAAGAAAGCAAAATACAGAAAAAGATTGAGTACTTGTCAAAACCAAATTGAAGACAGTAGGCAGCAAATTGGATTTTCTTTTACAATAACATGCAGTTCACATTCTACTACTGTAATGAATATTATAATGTGTGCTTTCTAATATAATATCTGGTGATGCATTTCCAGAGCTATTTCTCAAAGCTTAAGGATATTCTTGCTATATCATGGCTTAGTACATAGCAACAGTAAGTTTTTTCTGTTCACTGCATAGCCTTAAGGATATATACATATATATATATATATATATATATATATATATATATATTTTTTTTTTTTTTTTTTCTGAAGAAAGTATTAATCCCTAGATTTCTCTTTCAGTTATGGTGATTTAAAGCTGTGAAACTCAGAAGTTTTGCAACAATGTCATTACACTGGCCATCTCCTGAACACCTTATGGTGGCTTTGAAAGCCAACACAGGTATGATAAACAAGTATTAAATCTTCCCTGAAGCTTAAAACATCGAATCACACAACTACAAACCCAGTTTGCAAGTAACATATCTGAAACAACCTGATTCTTCTAATTATATGAAAAATCCAAATGGTGGGTGAGGAGGACAGGCATAGTCATGAAACATTGCATTTGTTTTTAGATGCAAGTGAACTGAGACTCAGATCAAGAGGGCAACAAACGACTTTCTTGATAAAGTGCCTTTGCTCGGACTCACCCAGCTAAATGTCCACTGAAGGCAGCAGGCCTGATGTCTGCTGCATGGCTCTGTGGCACTGGGCCAGGGAAAGCATCTTACGTGGACAGATGTCTCTAGGTGACATTCCCAGAAAAGTCACTCTTTGACCCAGGTACTGAACCCTGCTATTCTAACATGAGTCAATTTTTATATTTACGAGACAACCTTTTATTTTGTTGTGCATAGAAGGCAAGGGCTGTTGCGTGCAATGCTTGTGATGAAAAGAAAGGGGAACAGAATTAAAACATTTTTAATGTTAGAGGTTAAGCTTTTCCATATGTTTCAGAAATATATACAGAAATAGTACAGGCAAAAAAGCAATCATGAAATGGGACAGGACTATGTGGGTGAGAAGGATGTCATAACAAAAACAAAACAAAACAAAACAACAAAACAAACAAACAAAAAAAAACTTTTGGAACAATTTAGATTTTCTGGTAACATTTCTTGCTGAATTTGGCTTAAAAATAAGGCAATCAGAAAACACTAACATGCTGTGTCTCAGAGTGTTGAAAAGTGTACAAGGATAACAGCCTTGGGGATTAGCATATATGTTCCATATCAGATAATAACTAAAAATGAGTCATACTTTGTGCTGTATAAATGGTATTTAAAATAAAGACCTTCAAAGGAGATCTACTAGTGCCTTGCAGTCAGTAAGAGTGATGCGAGTGACTTTTAGTTCAAGGGCACTCACAAAATGCTTCTCCAAGAGAAGCAAGGTAGTGCAGAGAGACAAAAACCACCCACTTTTAGCTCAGTCAGTGAACCTGATCAGAGAAGTTAAAAATATTTTGTATATTTTAACTCCTCTCAGGAAAGCACACTTAGATATTTAAGAATACCTATTATTCATACCTGGTAATTATGAAAGGGAAAAAAATACTCTGACATCATCTAATCTTCTGTTTTCCTGAACAAGATCCCCAAATACATTTCCTCAATATTAGCAGGCTGAGGAAGTAAGATGTCTCAAACTGACCCCAAAATTCAAATGAATCCAAAACTTGTGATGGTAGGAAGTGGTTGTAGAACTGTCAAAATAAGCTAAGTGTTTTTGTCTTGGATGAGTTTCTTCATAATTTCTTAATATTTTGTGGGATATGCAACATTTGCTTACTTGTTTTGTTCCACACCCTTGACTATTGATGCACAAGATTGATTCTTGTTCATTATTCAGGCCTCATGCTTAGGGTATTACACACACAAATATGATGTCTAGGACTTCACATTTTCCATGAGTTTAAATTTGTTTCTTTTTGATAATTACAGCTGATTAGTTACTGCAGACACTATTCCTAGTACTAATCCATTTTTGGAGCTAATCTGATGCTGTGACATTATTGATTTATCTATTATGCATTGATCACAGGATTTGTGAAACACATGAAGCCAAGAGGAAAGACTGTTTCTTTTAAGACAAGTATAGTTTAGCATAAAGGTTTCAGATAGATGAGACGTGGGAAAACAAAACAAAACAAAACAAAACAAACAAACAAACAAAAATTGTGACTTTGTTAATTTTTATCTTGTAAAAGATTACTGATTGACCTGTTATTGTCAGTACTATGAAATATAATGAAAAATCATTGGTTAATCAAGGGGGAGCAGCTACCTCCAGCTGTGTTTCTCAGAACACAGTGGGTAATATACGTGTTTCAGAAAGCTTACCCCATGCATCTTTTAAATGCCAAATAATTATGTGCAAACTTCAACTATATTATAAGGAAATCAAAACACCTTCCCTTAATGTCAGGATGCTGAAAAGAGATAAAACAGCCAGCAGGTGAACATGTCACAGAGAAGACAGGAGGCAGAGCCAGACAACTGCTGAAGGGTTTCCAAGGTTGCACAGTAGAATTTCAAAGGAAGGTGGCAAGAAAAGAAGAGCAGCTCACAAGAAATTATGATTGGAAAGCAAACATCGTCTATCTTCATGCAACTTAGCCTTCTTTTTCAAGGCATGACTGAATAAGGTCAAGAGACTTGCAGAGGTAGTAGCTGTTTGCATGTAATTAAAATAGCTTATTTAATAAGCTGCATCCTCTCTTTTACTTACACACTTGCAAGCTGCCGTACAAGCTTTCTCTTACTGTTGCCACTAAATTTCTGAAACTTCACGATGACTATTAAAAAAATTAGGGAATGATTTTAAATTCAGAAAGACTTATCACAGTAAAAGACTGGAGTTTTAAAACCATAAAGGCTAAACAGCTACCAAACGACTTCAAAAACTGAAAGAGCCCTGTCTTTTTTTTACAGCTGGTATGTTAGTTTCCAGTGTTAGGAGAAACTTGGAGACAAAAACTTGCCAGAGAAGTTCTAAGTTGAAGTGTTAAAAAATGCACATTTATACAGACACAGCAATGGAAAATAAAGAATTGTTAATAAGTACCCAGATGTCAGTACAGACATGTTAACTCATTAGATGTTGTAATGTTGTTGTGATATGGAATTGTACAGCCAAAGTGCTTCCTTATTACCATTTGTATTGTGGTAAATCTTTCTATCGCAGCAAGCTAACAAGCAAGATTTTACTAATGAACTTTTGAACCCTTTTTAATACAATTTTTCTTAAAGAGAGACAGCTTAACAGCAAATGAGATATTTCAGCTTGGTGAGCATTAATAAAGATAAAACCAAAACAGATCAGGAAACCTAAAAGAAATCCGACCTTTAAGCCCAGTAGGAATCTAATCCATTTTTTTCCTTAGTATGTCCAAAGACAATAGTGGGTGGGAAAGAAAATCAGCCTGAGTATTTCATACCCATTTAACAAAGACATAATTGGATGCCTTATTTTCAAAAAAAGGTTGTGAGGAATGTTTTAACAATTCCAATTCGTGTCCATAAATTCGTGTCCATAAATTTGTGTCCATAAAGAATAATTCTGTTTGAATCCTGTCTGCCTCTGGGCCCTGCACTGGCAATTTAGTTCTTGAACCACAGATGCAGTGTGTCCCAGTCTCCCCCTCATTCTAGTCAATTTATCAAGTCTTCAGAAAACACTCCTTAAATTTATGAACCTGTTTGCTTTTGTTATTCCGGACTTCTATTTCTAACAGTTACAGCCTTTTTTCCTGTCTTCTTCGAGATTAACTTAACACTGCTATAGATGTGTCTGTGAATGGCTGGGGAAGAATGTTTTAATTACTCGTGAAGCGTCAAATAAGAAAGCTGTCTGTGTTTGATGTCTGGGAGTTTCAGAACAACTGATAACAACTAGTGACTGTTATGGGATACTATGTGGATCCTTGGTATCTGGCCAGGGGGGCCAAGAGATTAAGAGGAAGAAAAAAGAAGCTGAAGGACGGTTGGGAGACAAGACCTGTGGAGAGTGTACAGAGAGTGTTCCATAAACTTGGAATAGTGCCGAGTAAGTACAAAGGGTGAGAGGAAGACTACGAGCCTTCAGCATTTCAGCATGAAAGACCCCTAGAGACCCCCAGAGGAGACTGATGAGCATGCTCCAGTAGGAGGGACTGGACCCCGGAAGCTAATTATAATAATCTATTTTTTTAGAAGTAGTAATGAATATGTATTAGTCTAGGTGCATAAAAATCAGCTGCTTGATGTAACTGGTGTGCGTCCTGGTGGAGCGGAGACTCCCGGTGCACCCAGCGCTGTTTGCTTACCTCTATTCCTTTATATTCTTTTAATAAATCCTATTTTTTTTATTTAATCCTAATTTGAATCCTGAGCCATTTATAACAAGGTCATCAGTTAGAAGAAGAAAAAAAAAAAAGAAAAAAAGAAAAAAAAAAAGAAAAAGAGACACAGTTACCAATATAGATCATTAAAAAAATTAAAAAGATTCTTCTTCATAGACATAAGTGATGTTTGAAATTCATGCCATTGCATTTATGTAAAGGTGATCTGCTTGTACATAACTCAAAACTAAACTATAAATTAGTTTTACATTATAATTTATATAATCAGCTTCTGAATATGCATCTATTTGGAAGAGATGGAGAAAATTTTCCTTTTAGCACTCCCCATTTCTGTAAGCCACTGAAAGCAATCCCAGCCTGGTGAAGCTCCAAGCTTGTATTGGAAACCACCTGCATGATGTGGCAAATCCCCATGACAAAAGATGGGATACGATTTTCAGAATCTTTAAAATATGGAAAAGAAGAGCTGAAAAGAGCTAAAACCTAAAGCACTTAGCTCTAGCCCAGCTCTCCCACCACAACAACTGTGAAGCTACAGCAGCTCTCACCTGAGCTGACAGTGCCAGTGGGTCTGTAACACCAGACTGCAGACCTACAGTCAGAATGAGTCTAATTGATAATCCTGCAAAAGGAAGAGGAAATTTAATGGATTCAAAGGACTTTGCTCAAAAGAACTCCTTTGTACCAGCATCCCAGCTGAAAGTACTATACATGACTATTTTGTTCATCATATTTATATAAGTTATTGTAGCCCAAAGCAGTTTTTTCCTTCCCTCATTTTCAGATGTGATGAATTCAGCCATAGGGTTTTGCAGCACCCGGTCAATATTTACTTAGCAATACAATTTTAACAAGAACAAAAATATTCTCTCCCATGCACTGATGTTTTTTATAAACTTGTCAAGACATCCGTGTGATTTTGAAGCAAGACTTAAAGCCTTTAATGAGGAAAAGGAAGTAAATGAGAACTTGGAATTGATTCACTTTGAAATGTTCACAGTTGTTCAGACTACAGCTCACACAGAATAAAGTTCATATTCAAAAGACATATTTTCCTTCACAAGCTGTAAAACCATTCATACAGTGTTGAAAATTTAGCTCCTGAAATAGATAGAATATTTAAACTCAACTGCTTCTTTACAAATTGCTTGTGGTAAAAATATGATAGCTATCAGAATTACTTTTTCCTTTTTTTTTTTTTTTTTCTTTTAATGTCATTTTTGTATTAGATCTCCTGTACGTATATTTGTTGTCCTTCCTGTTAAATAAGACTTGTTTAAGGAATATAACCAATCTGTTGACTGTGTGGAGTGGCCTGGTAGGATTTTTGTGGTTTGTTTTATTCTGATGAAGGAAGTGTGCATGTTATTTACACAATGTCATATCAAAATAATCTCTGATTACCCTAACAGTAGCTTGGAAAGACAAAATAACCTGTTTGTCTAAAATATTTTTTTTCTTGATGTATTAAGTAGACTTCTTCAAGGGAGAATTAATTAAAGGCATATATTATTTAACACTACAAAACTGGATGATAGTAATTCTACTAAAAGAAAGTCAGGAAGATATAAGTAGTGGTATTTAGTTATTGTGAATGATATAATTTTAAAAGAATATTGCCTTTAGGTAAACCTTTTCAGATTATGCAAAACATTTCTTTCCTTTAGTATAAATCACACTCTGAAAACAGTTTTCACAGTGTCTAATCTTGTTTAAGGAGTAATTGAAATACTGGCAATTTTATCTACTACTAGTATTAAAAGCAACCAAATTTATTAAAACTAATTTTGCAATTGAGATGTTATTTAAAAGACACTTACTACACTGAAACATGAAAATGCAAAACTTTATACAGCTTGCATCCAAGCACTAGGGGATTAACAGAGTCTAGAATGACAGAAATGAAATAAAAAGAAGTCTCACCTTGTCCACTCCTTCCCTTCAGCCACTGATCTTGATTTTTTTTTTCCTTTTATTTTTTGTTGTTGTTGTGGCTTTTGATTGTTTTTGTAGATGTGGGTCCAGAAAAGTTCATTAAATCAAAACGTCCTACAATTATTAATTTTTTTTGATAATTAACATTTTGGGCCATTCATTTTAAAATATCCACAGTTCAGAGCAAGCCAGAAGCCCAACCCCAAACAGGCTTCAACCTTCTCCCAGAAACCATGTACTTTCTTGAGGACAGAGTTAATATTCCTCCTAGTACCTGGTAGGGTGCTATGTTTTGGCTTAGGATGAGAAGAGTGCTGATAATACCCTGATGTTTTAATTGTTGCAGAGCAGTGCTTACACCAAGCCAAGGACGTTTCAGCTTCTCACTCTGTCCTGCCAGTGGGCAAGCTGGGGGTGCAGCAAGAGCTGGGAGGGGACAGACCCAGGACAGCTGACCAAATTGGCCAAAGGGGTATTCCATACCATCTGTAGTCATGCTAAAAAATATATAGGGGTGGCTAGCGAGGGGGGGGGTCCGGCTGCTCAGGGTTAGGCTGGGCATCGGTCAGTGGGTGGTGAGCAATTGCATTGTGCATCACTTCTTTCGTATACATTATTAGTAGTAGTACTATTATCATTATTATTACTATTGTTATTATTATTTTCCTTTCTTAATAAACTGTCTTTATTTCAACTCACAATCTTTACTTTCCCATTTCTCTCCCCCATCCCAGAGAGGGAGGGGGGAGGGTGAGTGAACAGCTGTGTGGTGTTTAGCTGCTGGCTGGGTTAAACCGCAACACCAAGTTACACAGACAAGAAAGAAACTATATCTGATAGTGATATTATTCCCTAATATTAACTGCTGTGATATGTCTTGAGTTCTATAGGAGGATATTGCCCAGAAACTAATTGTAGAGTCAACAAGTGACCTGAAAAACAGCAGAGACTGGACCAAGAGATAGTTGTAGACCTTTCAGTGGTCTGCTGACAATTAGCTATTGTTTGACAAGGCTAGTATGGGTTAGATCACCAGCTCTGAAGTTCCACTCGTCTTTGCCCTACAGCTCCTGGCATCAAATAAGAGTGTGCAGCTTGGGAAATGCCACAGGTTAATCAAAGGGGTCCTCAGTGGTAAGAGACTGAACTGTAAAGGTTTGATCCATAGGACTCGTCTGTAGCAGAAGAAAGTACAGATGAAGAGGTTATTATACATGTATCTTTTAATGTTCCAAAAGCTTTAGAAGATTACAGAAAATAAATAAATAAATGGACTGAGAATCAAGATACCATTAAACACGCTTAATAAGCAATCGCCTCTCCTCCACTTCACATATTTGATCCTCAGTTCCATTATGAGATCAAGACTTAAGCCCACAAAGACTCCCCAGTTACAGTGTTCTGTGTAGTATAAACACTTAAGGATGTCAAATTTCTATGGGAGTTATTTTCCGCAAAAAAGATAGATTTTCAAAGTACAGAAAGCTTCTGAGTAATTTTTCTTGGACATCTGGAACTATTCCCTGAAGAACAGCTTGTTTTAAATGGAAAAGGGTGCTCTGCAGAACGACGGTGACAATCTCCACACACACCAAGATCATAAAGGATAGAGCAGTTACAGAGTACTGAAAAAAGCACAAGCACCAAAGACAGAAAGACTGCATTACTGCACGGGTGAGGGAGAAGCAACTATAGTTTGAACTTTTTGAGTCCTGAGCTTGTTTTCCACAGGAAAACATTCCTTGAACAAATTAGGGATTTATTGAATCGTGTCCTGTACTCTCAGAGCCCTAATAGATTTTTGTATCTTGTTTGTTTAAAGTAAACAGTTCTGCTACAATGCTATAACAAATCCATTCAGAATAATGAGATTTTTATGCAAGGTTTATTGGAACTGAAATGAAGACTTAAAGTCACAACATAACAAATCATTTTAATTCCTAACATTATGTAATTAGAAAGAGCATTTCATTTCAGCTACTTACCATCCAACTTCCCCCTCCCCCCTTTCCATCCGAAGCTGAGAATGCAATGTAATTGGACACATTAATAAATAACTGCTTCAGAACAAATTTCTTGAAAAGCTTTTAGTCCAGGTTTTTCTAAAACAATGACTCCCAGTAAAAGATAAAATGAGAAAGTGATAGAATATGGTACTTTATTACCTGATTCTCAGTGGCCTCAAAGGTAGAACCCTCTCCTCTGTTTTCTTTATTTACATAAAAGAGATTCCCAAGCAAGTCTGTCCCTTAACATGTCAGATATTTTTCTATCTTTGAGCACTATTCAGTTTGAAGCAAACAGTAATTCTACATTACTGTTTCCATCACATCTGTAATTCATGCTTATTTGCAGCAAGCTGCATTTAGTCTTTCATACTAGAAATTCCCAGTCACTGCTGGAGGCTGCAACACACAGTAAAGCAGCCACATATAGCTTGTCCATTGGTAGTTCTGCTCAACTTGGGGTAAAAGTAAGGGGAGTGAAGAAATGGAGGTGTGAGGTGGGAAGAAAGCAAAGGATGGTTTGTGGTTACAGCACACAGCTGAAATCTCGAAACAGCTAGGAGTAGGTAACATTCTGACTTTGTAAAGTTGATGAAGATGGATAGAACAAGAGGTGGGGCTATGCTTTGTCTTGGGGCTTACCCATAATTTACATGTATATCAAAATTTTAACATCACAGATACACTGGGAAATAATTTTTCACTATCTTTAATACTTTTAAATATTGCCTGTCCATCAGCTCTTCACCCATGAGAAATGTACTTTAAAATGTGCTTCCATGGCTCACCCACAGGTGGATCACTGTTTGCCTTCAACGAGTTAAACACAGTCTTGTAACTTGCATTAAAGATAATGACAGCAGTTCTTATTAAATGGTCCAAGTATGTTAAGAAGTTCTGAATTCAGTGCTAGAAATGTAATATATTTTAAAGTTTATCTTATAACTGGAAAGTATATGTTCACATAAATGTAAGCATATGCTTATGTACCCAGATAGACTTCCTTTTTTTCTTCCCCTTCACCCCTCCCCTCCATCCCCCCACAGTAAATACAGTTAATTTTGGACATGAAAGAGAATGAAGGTCACACTTTAAGAGAATTCACGTTATTCAGTTGCATTTTAAATGTCTGTGGTTAAAAATTACTCCAGCAGTAAATGAAGATATTGCAGTTCTCTAGTAGAAAGAAAGCTAGGATTTCTCCATATTCAACTGGTGCTTCTATAACATACATGTATCAACCTATCCCACTTCTTTCCTTTGAAGAGAATTTTAAAATTATTATTTGCACTTGAAAATTCAAATTTGAAACTTTTTTCATTCTATACCCTTCCCCAGAGTCCTCCACCTGCCTGAACCAAATACAAGTTTTAGTTGTTTAATTTCCATTAAAAATTGCTTGCCCCTCTCAAACCTTCCTAGAACAGAAAGACAATAAAACAGAACAAAGCAATTTGAGGGGGTGGGTGAGGCGTGAGAGGAACACATTCCCCCTTCCTCCCCCCAAAACAAACAAACAAACAAACAAAAAAGGACAATACACAAAGCTAGAGTTTTCCCTCTCTGTCTATTGACAAAAGCAAGGAAAAAGACCACACTCCCTAACTTGGTGAAACCTAAGATGCAAATAAGAATACTTGTAATCTGGTTTAACAGAACTAGACTAAATTGTTGTTTTAATTAAATTTCACTTGTTAGATTGTGGGTTTATCAGATGACTAAAATAAAAAGCATAATATTTCTGTAATACATTAAATTTCGTAGCTATCAAGTAAAGACACAGTGAATCAGATCTCTGGTGTTGAAACATCTCTTAAAGCCAAAGTTAAGCTATTACTTAGGCTACACATTTTTGCCCCACTGCAATATGAATTACAAAAAATAGCCACAATAAGAATCACTCCAACTCCTGGTAAGTCCAGCAAAAAAAAAAAAAAAAAACAACAAAAAACAAAAAACAACAAACAAACAAAAACCTCTTCCCTAGCTGTTTTTATTTATTTTCTTGCTATTTTCATTAGAAATTATTTTTCCTTACATAGCTATTAAGGAATGTTTTCTCTAATGTAAACATGTCTTAATGTCTTATATGGTTCTCAACCTAGATGAGGACTTTACTCAGTTAATCTGAATGGTTCGTGCTCATGCAGAGCAAAGCATGCATTGTATGATTGGGCTGATGCCAAACATTATGTTCTTCTGGGTCTGCCACTGGGAAGTGGTGTTCAGAGCACCTTTCAGTAGCACATCAAAGGCTATCAGCACATCAATGATAGTTCATTTAGTATAGCATCAAGTCAGAATAGATAGTATCAAGAGCCAGAGTAACTCTCATTCTTTGTTTCATTTCAGAGTACCTGCTTCCACACTCTTGGGAACTTGTTTGTTTACTTTGAACTTGATTACAATGAACTTGACTTCATCACAAATGTGTTTGGGGAAAAAATAATTTCAGATTTGTTTGATAAAAACTAGAATATTTTATTAAGGGAATAGTAGATTCCTACTAAACGATTCTTTGTCAAACACTCTCTGAGAAAGACATTTCCATGAAACTGCTAGACCTACTTGGAGGCTACCTCCACAGGCTGGCAGGCTCAATGCAAGGTGCTGGGAAAGGTCTTGTATTTGTGAAGTATTAAGTGAAGTTACTGTCATAAAGAACACACAGGAAAGATAAGAATCAGAGTCCCCAGGAGCTCGTAGAATACATACATCCCTACTGAGATCCTGCTTTCAGGTGCATATAAACTTGCTAAATCTTATCTCTTTGGATTATAGCTATTTACTATTATTATTGAGACCTTTTTTAGAAATGCTCAGCATTCAGAGAATCAGGCTAGAAAAATGCAGCTTTGCTAATGTCAAATGGATGTAAAATTGTATCAGCAAAATTCTCAAACACTTCATTTTTAGAGCATCTCTCACCAGTATTTAGGGTCAGCAGGATGATTTTTGCCATCCCAGTGAAATGAGCCATAAACCACTGCAAGTTGTGTTTGCAAAAAGTCCAGAGGGGCTTCTTAAAGCTTGCCAATTTGTGAGTAGAACAAGTTCAACATAAAAGATAGCAACAAGTAGAATAAATCCTATGGCTGACCTGTAAAACACAAGGCCAGATTCCAGTAGCTCTGTTATCTTTTCAGTTCTTACAGCTCAGTCATTTAGCCAGGAGCTCAAATGCGGTGTTCTATATACAATTGATTAAGAGACTTAAGAGACCGGGGTCTTGTGGTGTGTTTCGTTTTTGATTGTTTTCCCTTTCCTTCCAACATAAATTGTTAATTTCCCTATATAGTGTCTTATCTGAGGTTTTTGGATACACTGATTTTTTGACATCCTCTAAGATGTGGCCTTGTATTGATATTTTCTTCTAGCAAGAAGAAAGGTGTCCAAACAAAAGGTAAGGAAAGAAATCTGAACTTTTTGAAGATTTTCAAGTCTAAGAGGTCTATGAGGTTTTCTTATCAAGGTGAGGCATCCAAGGGTAAGGAATATTTGTACTGACAGAGTTATTTCTGGTTAGAAGTCACACATAGAAAATGAATCCAACTATTAGAAAAACAAACAAACAAAAAACAACCAACTAGCATGTCAGAAACAAGGTGACAACTGAAATTACTGTTTTAGCAAACAAGTATGAACTCTTGGAGAATTATCTGACTGAAAGATAAGTAAATAATTAGGCTCAATTCTGAGAGTAAGCCTTCTCCCACACAAAAGCAATCTATACTGTTATATCTGCTATATCTCCTGCTGTAATAGCTTAGCAAAAGAATAATGCAGAATTGTTTGTACAAGTGCTAATGGTAGTGCAGAAAATGCCATAGGACAATTTAGCTAGAGATGGAAGTGTTTCTAAACAAAAAATAATACCAATAACCTCATGTTCTCTTCTTTCACTGTATTCTAGCCAATTTATTCTGTACATTTCTGCTTCTGGTTTTGTTATTGGTTAGAAAGTTACCACAGTAGCACCCGAGGAAGATGTACAACTATAGACTAAAGTCATTGTTCAGTAGTTATTTTATTATAAAATGTGTACAAATTGTACACCCTTTAGAGGAAAATAAACATTTTAGTCTCTGACTTCTGGTAAAAACAGGATTAAAAGGCACCTCAGGAGCTGATCTAATCCATTCCTTTGTCGCAGGCAGGATCAGCAAAAACAAATACATTTTTTGAGATGGGTGTCTCTCTAGCCCAGCTATCTCAGTTTGCTGATTGCCTCTGTTTTCTAGATGTATTTGCAGGCAGTTATGCATGGCTGGTCACCTACTTCCATGCTAAAGTGCACAGTCCAGGTCAGTCCCTTTCCTATGGGGAGGCATCCACCCAGTAGCTTAGACCAGCACCTCCTAGGATGTGGTCATGCTTTATCAGAGCTACATAGACTATATTTTATGAATCCCTGCTTAATCTGTTATTAAAAACCTTCAAACAGTGAAGATTTCAAAAACTCAATATGCAACCTAGGTACTGCTTAATCTGCTTAATCTTTAGAACCTTTCTCCTAAAGCCTTTCCTTTCCACAGTTTAAATGCATTCCTTTTAGCATACCCACTATGGCAACAAAACACAGTCATATCTGAAGCTTTTGTCTCCCAAGTACTCAACCCTTCCTATTTCCCAGACCATTTTTTCCCAACTTTTCTCTGTGCTCTTCTCTGGACTTCCCTTGACAGCAATGGCAATGTGAGACTTGGTATCTGGTGTGCGCCCTCCCCTCACCTCCTGCATTTTTGCTCTGCCCTCAGCAACTAACTGTAGGACATTGCTAGAGCCTGGTCATTATCCACTGCTCCAAGAGACTTGCCAGAGCTGCAGGCAGCTGGCCGGTTCCTTGCCTGCAGCCATCCTTCCCTGACCTGCATTTGTACAAGTTCCTGAGTGACACCCCCAAGGCAGCTCACTTTAAATTCTAGTCCTGTTTTCTTCATCCAGCTGCCAAGTAGGTATTTCTTTTTTAAATGTTTTTTTATCCATCCATTTTCATTTAATCTTCCCAAAAATTATCTTTCATTGCTGTAACGGTTTATTTTTATTTCTAAACAAGGGACAGTCATGCTTTACTCATGTGAAAAATAAAAGCAATAGAGCAACAAGCAATCACAATGATACCTCCTCTACTATTCAATCTCTCTTTCCTGTTGCCTTACTAGGGCTTCCGTCACAAGCCTGAGAATTAAAAAGCAGTAACAACAATGTTAGTGTTGGTTTGGGTTTTGTTTTGTTTTGACTACTCCCCTTTCTTTCTGACTTTCTCTAGACTGTTTACCGTTGAGAAATAATTGGGATAATTAGCGGACAAGTTGCAAATATATCCCTGCTGACTTTCTCAAAACAAAAACCATGGCAATAGTAAGAATTAAAACAAACAAACAAAAACTTCCAATTTCTTACACAGACGGAAACAAAGGAACAAATGGAAATTCTAGACAACGTGTTCCTTCCCACTATATGCAATATTCCTTCCCATTGCAGATTAGCCTTTTCTCTAATGCAAAGAGGACAGCTAAACTCTCCTACCATTTCCTGCAACCGATTTCAATGTGATTTGGAAGGAACCACCATCTCTACCGCATGTCAAAAGCTGTTTCACAGTTTCTTTGGTGATAGCTTAAGCACCCTGCTGACCCCAGTTACAGGAGGCATCTGCATTCCTGTTCCACCACCTGGTGTAGTGCTGACACAGCTGCCAGAGCACTTACTGTACTGAGTTAAAATAAAGAACTGCTTTCCCGGTAACACAACAAGAAAAATAAAAATCTTTCATCCTGATCAGCTCAGTGCCACCACGTGTGAAACCACAGCCAAACCTGTCGTTTTGGAGAAAGCAGAGAAAATAATGCTTATTTCAGAGTAGCTCAGATTCAGCTAATCACCATATTTCAAATCCTCTGACACCCCTAAAGTTACATAGAAGTAAAAAAGTCAATAAAAATACAGTACGGAAAAGTCCATAGAAGTCTATGAAGATATATGTAACAGCATAGCATATGCTGCATGCTATACAACATATATAGCATATATTGTATGTGTACTGCCCTGCTCATACACACTGTGTTGTAACATACAAAGAGCCTTGTGCAATACTCAGCTGCACAGTTCTTGGCCAAGAAAAGAGACAGGACTGTGAAGAGATGAAACTGAGCATAATTTTTGTCTACATAAAGCAAAATCCAAGAGCTTATGTATACTACCCAACTGCAAGAGGCTTTTTTTCAAAGATTTTCGTAGATGTTATTTGTAAATTCTTCCTTCTTGGTATGCCACAGTGAATGGTTTATCCAACTCTCAAATTTTTGCTTTTTGAATTTAAGGCAGAGTTTGTCACTGGAAACAAATAATAAAACAAGCTTTCCATAAAAATAGCATATAACTTCATATCTTCAGATAATACCTTCCCAAAGCAGTATTTTCCATTTCATTATTTTTTTTTTTTAACTCCGTAATTACAGAGTAAGCTGCATTTTATCCTTAATTATTCAGGCTTATAAATCAAAAGGATTAAATATTTATTTATTTAACTTTTGCCTTGATACAAGAGACCAAGATGTTTAAGTTTAAAATCTTTCTTTTCTAAAGCATGGCTTCCCAATTTCACAGGTAGTCACCTGGGTAATGTGACTGTTCTTTTCTGTCAGAAAATATATCAACATTCAGACAGAATAGAAACATTTTCCCAGAAGAGTCAAATGGCCATATGCACGAGTAACAGACTGGTCACTTGGCACTGAATTGTGAAGTGGAGAAAGTAAGATTCGCATTTATGTTTTTAACTCAGTCAGTAAAGGTGTATTCGAATCCAGAATTCTCAGTTCTGATATATGTACCAGGACTAGAAATATAATGTAAGCATTCATTTTCTGAACAACATTTTTGTACACCAGAAAGCAAGTTCCTCTCTAAAGGAATGATCTGCAATGAATTACCCATTCTAGATCTGTATGACATGGTGAAATTCCACCAGGGACCATTTCTATCATGCATCAAGCATATACCCAAAATGTTTATATTTTTTTTCTCCTGGCTGGATGTTTTAGTCTACTCATTCCATATGTAGACTGACTTCTAAGAGAGACTGAAAGAACAGTTGAGGAAAGAGGAGCAAATGACATGATGTATGTGTAGCTCAGTCTTACTTTCATCGATCATATTGACAATCCAATCCTTTTATTAGCAAAACTTCTTTTGAAATATAAAAACCATTAAAAGAGGCTACTCCTGAAAGAGGTTATATCATTAGTGGATAAAAACTGAGAGAAATGAATTAACTGTAAAAGATGTGGCTTTGAACTGCTGAACAGCTCTTAATGTGCACAACACCTGTAGCTTAATACACTTTCAATACTTTCACAGAAAATACAGCTATATAATTGCAACCTAAATTCTCACTCTCAGCATTAGAAAATGCATCAGGTTTTACAAAAGGCCTGACTCTAATTTTTACCTTCTCTGAAACTTTCAAAAATACCATTAGGATTTGGAGGTCAACAAGAAATGCAAAATAAGTCCCTGAAGGAGAAAATATGCACTCTGTAAGAAAATTACAATAAACTGTCAATCCTTTCCTCTAAAGCAGCTGCAGCTATTTAAATTGTTAATGAACACTCTGTTAAAGGAAATAACTACCGATAGTTATGACTAATTTAAAAGAGAAAGTCAAGCTTGAATCTACCAAATATATTAATATAATCTAACACTACTGTTAAAAGCATGATATGTTTCTTATACCTTCTGTAGAGGTGTTTGATAAAATATGGTAATATTAAAAAGTCCTATTTCAATTAGCTGTGACACGGGAATATTTTATTTTATATTTTTTTTTGGCTCTTGTTTCAGTCTCTCTGATTTCCCAAAAGGTGTATATATTCAGAGTCACAGAAAAAGGAATGATTTATAGTCTAAATTCTTAATTTTCCAGTTCATTACCAAGTCCTCATTTACTTTAGTATGTTATTTTCCTCTGGCCAATGCATTATTCTTAGTGTTTCCAATTTTGTATAAGTATACCATAATATTCACAGAAAATTAGAAAGAAATAATCATGTCAGTGCCTGGTAAAATTATGGAGAAGATGATTCTTGAAGTTATTGAAGCGCACCTGGGGGACAATGCTGTCATTGGTCCCGGTCAACATGGGTTCATGTCCTGCCTAACAAATTTGATTTTCTTTTATGATAAGATCACCCATCTAGTCAATCAAGGGAAACCAGCTGATGTGATCTTTTTGGACTTCAGCAAGGCTTTTGACACGGTTTCCCATAGGATCCTACTGGACAAAATGTCCAGCATACAGCTAATCAAAAACATCATACGATGGGTGAGCAATTGGCTGACAGGCAGGGCTCAAAGCGTTGTGGTAAATGGGGCCACATCTGGCTGGCAGATGTCACTAGTGGGGTCCCTCATGGCTCCATTTTAGGGCCAGTCCTCTTCCATGTTTTTATAAATGATTTGGATGTAGTACTAGAAAGTGTTTTGAGCAAATTTGCCAATGGCACCAAACTTGGAGGAGTTGTGGACTCAGATGAGGGTGGAAAGGCCTTGCAGAGAGATGAGGACAGATTGGAGAGCTGGATGAAATTTACACATGAAATTTAACAAGAGCAAGTGCCAGGTCCTGCACCTGGGACGGGGCAACCCTGGCTATACGTAAAGACTGGGTGAAGAGATGCTAGAGAGCAGCCCCACAGGGAGGGATCTGGGTTTTGTGGTTGACAGCAAGTTGAATATGAGCCAGCAGTGTGTCCTGGCAGCCAGGAGGGCCAACCACATTATGGGGTGCATCAAGCACAGCATTGCTAGTTGGTCAAGGGTGGTGATTGTCCTGCTCTACTCTACGCTGGTGCAGCCTCACCTCGAGTACGTGTGCAGTTCTGGGCACCACAGTACAAAAAGGATGTAGAACTGTTGGAGAGTGTCCAGAGGAGGGCAACGAAGATGGTGAAGGGCCTAGAGGGGAAGACCTATGAGGAGAGGCTGAGGGCACTGGGCCTGTTCAGCCTGGAGAAGAGGAGGCTGAGGGGGGACCTCATCGCTCCCCAGTGAAGCAGGCACTGCACCAAGCCTGTCTGAATTTAAAAAGTGATTGGACTGTGCACTTAGTAATATGGTTTAAACTTTTGGATAGACCTGTGGGGTGCCAGAAATTGGAATTGATGATCCTTATGGGTCCCTTCCAACTCAGGATATTCTATGATTCCACATGCAATCTTTCTGAGAAACAAATCATTACAAATAAACCAGTCTCCTGATATATGAAAAGAATAAAGATGGAAAACACACTTGATATCCATTTATCTAATAGAAAAGCATTTTTTTTTTCCCCAGACGGTTAAAGTGATACATTTGGTACTTTAGAGGTTATTATGTAATTTCAAAAATAATAGGATAAAATTAAAATCAAATTTTAAAAATAGTTCAGGATACTTTCTATTTTTTGTTTCTTAGAGTTATGCTTTAAATAGGAAGAATTACATGTAGACTGCTAGCTTGCTGGATACATTAACCAGTAACATCACAGATATATTAACTAGTAATGTTATATGGCATTAAACCATATGAACATATTTCAAAGAGAAGGAACTGGTAAAAGAAATTCCAGTAACACCTGGGAACATTTGACCTTTGGTTAATTTCTTCAGTACAGGGATAGCTCTTCAGTGATGATACTGTGCCAAGTAGTATTAGAAACAAGATTATAGTGAACCAAGTCATTCAACTGACCTACTTAAATGACTAAGGCCTTGCTGTCCCTAGGAGGGACATTCTTGACTTTCCCATTATAGTTGCAAGGTGCGCACAGATGAAGAATAGATTCTATACTCTAGAACTCCATTTCCTGATATATTTGTCTCCAAATCTATCTCTAAAATAACATTAACAAATCGATGGGGCCGGATGGGATCCACCCAAGGGTACTGAGAGAACTGGCAGAGGAGCTGGCCAAGCCCCTATCCATCATTTATCAGCAGTCCTGGCTACTGTGGGAGGTCCCAGCTGACTGGCAGCTAGCAAATGTGACGCCCATCTACAAGAAGGGCTGGAGGGCAGACCCAGGGAACTACAGGCCGGTCAGTTTGACCTCAGTACCAGGGAAGCTCATGGAGCAGATCCTCTTAAGAGTCATCTTGTGGCACTTGCAGGTCAAGCAGGCGATCAGGCCCAGCCAGCATGGGTTTATGGAAGGTAGATCCTGCTTGACGAACCTGATCTCCTTCTATGACAAAGTGACGCGCTGGGTGGACGAGGGAAAGGCTGTGGATGTGGTCTACCTTGACTTCAGCAAGGCTTTTGACACCGTCTCCCACAGCATTCTCCTCAAGAAACTGGCTGCTCTTGACTTGGACTGGCGCACGCTTCGTTGGGTTAGAAACTGGCTGGATAGCCGGGCCCAAAGAGTCGTGGTAAATGGAGTCAAGTCCAGTTGGATGCCAGTCACTAGTGGCATTCCCCAGGGCTTGGTGCTGGGGCCGGTCCTCTTTAATATCTTCATCAATGATCTGGATGAGGGGATCGAGTGCACCCTCAGTAAGTTTGCAGATGACACCAAGTTAGGTGCGTGTGTCGATCTGCTCGAGGGTAGGAAGGCTCTGCAGAACGATCTGGATAGGCTGCATCGATGGGCTGAGGTCAACTGCATGAAGTTCAACAAGGCCAAGTGCCGGGTCCTGCACCTGGGGCGCAATAACCCCAAGCAGACCTACAGGCTGGGAGATGAGTGGTTGGAGAGCTGCCAGGCAGAGAAGGACCTGGGAGTGACGGTGGACAGTCCGCTGAATATGAGCCAGCAGTGTGCTCAGGTGGCCAAGAAGGCCAACGGCATCCTGGCTTGTATCAGAAACAGTGTGACCAGCAGGGCTAGGGAGGTGATCGTCCCCCTGTACTCGGCTCTGGTGAGGCCGCACCTCGAGTACTGTGTTCAGTTTTGGGCCCCTCGCTACAAGAAGGACATCGAGGTGCTTGAGCGGGTCCAAAGAAGGGCGACGAAGCTGGTGAGGGGCCTGGAGAACAAGTCCTACGAGGAGCGGCTGAAGGAGCTGGGCCTGTTCAGCCTGGAGAAGAGGAGGCTCAGGGGCGACCTTATTGCTCTTTACAGATACCTTAAAGGAGGCTGTAGTGAGGTGGGGGTTGGCCTGTTCTCCCACGTGCCTGGTGACAGGATGAGGGGGAATGGGCTTAAGTTGCACCAGGGGAGTTTTAGGTTCGATCTTAGGAAGAACTTCTTTACTGAAAGGGTTGTTAGACACTGGAACAGGCTGCCCAGGGAGGTGGTGAAGTCACCATCCCTGGAGGTCTTTAAAAGATGTTTAGATGTAGAGCTTAGGGATATGGTTTAGTGGGGACTGTTAGCATTAGGTCAGAGGTTGGACTCGATGATCTTGAGGTCTCTTCCAACCTAGAAATTTTGTGATTCTGTGATTATTGGTCCTAAAATATTAATGGTAAGTCTAGCTATCTTACAAACACACAAAGAATAGCCTTCAAAATTAGTGCATAAACTATATATGCCAGATGTTCTAACTGCTGTGGTTTTTTGATTAGAAAAAGGCAATTACTTTTAGTATTTTAATAGATGGTTTAGAAATCATATGAATGCAAAGCACCAAAACAGACATAACCAACAATAAATACAGTAGAAAACTAGATTAACAGAAAGATAACATATGACAAACTCTTGCTCTGCTAATACCAATGAAAAACCTATTGAAGCCAGCATGTAATTAACTCCTACCACATTTTTGAAGGAGAAAGAACATTAAAAGTTAGGGAGAACAAAACACAAAGAAAGTTTCTTGGGATCCTGTATGTATAAATCATAGCTTGGTATAAAATATTCATTTTAGCATATGCTTTAATCAACTATCTCAGCAAAGGAAGAGGATGATGCCTCTTCAAATATGGCCAAGGAATTGTTGAATTCCACTCCTAGTGCTTGTTATTCTTTCTAATGACTTTATCGTGGACCCAGGGTTGAAAGACAAGTTTCAAACCTTTGTTTTCCAGAAGAAATACCATGAAGAAACCATTTCTCTTTCTTTTATTTGTAGCACAGAAGCTACTCACTGTTGCAAACCTCAGCTGTGATTGACATGCAGAAATCAGAAAGGAAATTCATGTGGTATGCTGTCTCCAAAAGAATTAGGTTACAATCAATACCTTCTTCCACCCAGAAATGTGAACTCACTGAAGGTCAAACAGCAGTAATCTAACATTTTCTCACTACAGATATTAATGAACTCATGGAAGTATTTTGCACTAGCTTCCTCTTCAGAAACTGAAAGGGGAAGCTATGCATCTTCTTTAGAATTGGCCTGTTATTTATTCCTGAGAGCAAACACATCTGAATAATCCTGTAGCAGTGAGAAAACATCACACTCATTTACTTGTGAAATAAAATGCTTATAGTAGGGCTCTTTTCTGACCACTGGGGCAAAGTCCATTGCCAAGGATGTTCTGTAACATGGAGCAGAACAGTATTCCTCAGTCTCAGTGTCCCATTTCCTGTAGCCCTATGGCTACATACATACTGCATAATTGGAGCAGCAGCCTCAGCACACAGAGTCCACTATTGCCAATGAATTCTTTCAGGAAAGTAAGAACTCCTTCCCTGCTGTGATTTCAAAGGAAGCCAATGCACAAAGGCTGAGACACAGTTACATTCACAGTCAAGAAGGGCAGTTGGCCACCCACAGACAGCTATGAAAGAGGGTGATCAGTATTCATATTCTGTACTTTTTGGTAAACAGCAATGTGTTCCCCTTTCTCCCATCACAGGAATCTGCTTACCATACCAACATTCATGAATTTCCATTGCAAAGAAAGTAAATTAATAGCAGAAAGCATATTAAAAGCTTCAACATACATTTGCTCCTGCTGTTAGTTATCATTCTGATTTTCTCCCATGTTGCCTGCCCCATGCCTCTTAACACAAGAACAGGATTAAGATTACATAGTTATAAAATGAATCATTATGTCTAGATGTAGTCTGACATCTCTTCTGTTGCCACTGTGACACTAAACTACACAAAGCAAAATGATAACAACTTAGATCCATCACATAGGAAGTTAAAAATATGTATTAGCCAGAGAATATCTACTCTGGTACACTATGTTCCTTTTATTGCCTGCAGCTTTTTAAATGGGAATATGTACATGAAACTGATTTAAGACAGCTTATTTTACTGAAGATTTACTACTGTTCAGTTTTCTAGATGCAGTTCATACAGTTGAATTAAGGAATATACATACATTTACATTCCTTCTGACTGAACAAAATTGGAAGACAGTCTCTGAAGTAATGTAATGTAATGTGCACAGCAGGACAAATTGGAGATTCAGTTGAAATAAAACATAACTCGTTTGCTATTTCACATCACCTCCAGCTCAGCATAATACTAAATTAACTACCATCATTACTAAACAGAAACCTCAGCTGAGATCTTGGTTATGAGACTCATGTTCTGGGATACTTTCTACATCCTCTCAAACTTCGTACCTAAAATTGAAATCCAGTCAAGTTGGTTAGCTAAATGTCAACTACCAGTTTCCTATCTGCCTGTCCTGGGTAAAAAACAACATTTGTTTTCACTCTGTGAGAGTGAAGGGCTCTCTGCTGTTTCTGCTTCCAAGCAGTTACTCAGACAACATTCCCAGTGAAATGATGGTTAAGGAACATTCAGCATCTTCTCTTCCAGGCCTTTCCTGTATGCACTACAGACAGGCTGAGTAGTTGCATAATTGCACACACAGTCTATACTTAACTGATTTTCTTTTACTGTGGAAAAATATTTTTGAAAAAACAGAAGCATTTTCATGACGTGAAAATGCAAATGTGAATTACCAACTGATAAACATTTTTATCCAGAAGCTCCTTAACTGATGTATATGATGACAGAACATCCTTTTGTTTTTAAACTAGATCCACTACTGTAACAAAGAAGTTGAATCAGAATAATTTACATTTGAAGGAACACTACAGGTTATCTAGACTAACACCCTGTTCAAAGCAGATCAAGTTTCTTTGAGCTTTGTCCTGGCAAGTTTTAAATACATTCAAGCTACATATCTCGATTCTTTGACATACATCTCAAAGGTCTGCAGAAGGCTTTTTTTCTTAAGAATAAATTCCAGTCCTTGCTGTGATGTAGGTGGAGAAGCTCTACACATTCTGGCACAGCCATCCTGATTGAAACAGAAGAAGCAGGGCTAAAAGCATTAATGGATGAAAGAATCACCCCATATACATGAAAACAAAACAACAAACTTTTTTTTTTTTTTCTTGAGTCTCTCTAGATGCAATCTATGAGAGTTTTGAGAGTAGCACCATGCTCTTTCCTCATTTACACCTTGTTGTGGTTCACTTTCTCCTAATCTACACCACTAAAAAGAAATAGAACCAAATCTTTAATGATTAAATCACCAGGAACTTTGGTTCCACTGTATGCAGTCGAAAGGATTCAGATCTGCACTTCAATAAATCATTGTGAATCTACTTGGACAAAATTCTCATATCAGCACAAGTGAATACATAACAGCATTGACTTAGAATTATTCTTGCCATAAGACATTAAGAACATTATTGTACTTAAGAAAACATCAAGAACAAAATTGGTTTAATATTTCAGAAAATAAATATTTTCAGTTTAGCTTTCAGGTTTGAAGGTAAGAACTTTTCTGAAACATTACCAAAGCCTATATCTTCTATAGTGTCTCAGACACTACAGAAACCTTTTCAAAAAAAGAGAATTAAAAAATGCTCATCTTGTCACATTTTATACTTTTTGGGTACATTAATCTGACTGATAGTGCTGTGAAATTACTTTTTTTTCTGAGCAGGAACAGACCATTTGTGTGCATTTATGAATGGTTCCATCCCAAAGCTAATGAGCTCTTCCAATTTCTTAATTACCAACATAGTTATGGTTTATAGGCCTATCTGGTGAAACTCATGAAATGACTCTTTCCATATACTGACAGCTGCTGTAATGCCAAAAAAATATAGAAATGCCTGTCCTTGTTCACCACCATAAAACTGATACATCCTGAACCACTTGATACTATACAGGATGTGACTGTTAGTTACTACTTCACTGCTAAAATAGCACTTAAAAATGTATCTGATGCAGGATTGTTAGGTCTGTGACCCAAGGTGGTTATACTCTAAACAGGATGAAATAATGCAAACAAAGGATTATATGTGAAGGTAGCAACAGGTACATAATAGAGATGGAAGAACTGGTGGGTGAAGGGGGAAAGAAAAATGAAGAGCACTATTCAAAGAAGTCATGAAGATGGAGCACAGTGCATCACCTCAGTGTAGCTACAGGAAGAAACATGTACATAAAAATGAGATCGATAATGCAGTAGAATCAGATACTACATTGTGAAAGAATAATGTAATCAAGGGAAAATATACAAATGAGCAAGTAATCACCTGCAAGAACAGATACAGGAATACAGATATTCTGTTTAACAATGTGGAAACGGGATTTGATGAAACACTTACATGGAGGTTGACATAATTCATGAGAAAGTGGTAGTGAAATGAAAGATTCCTTTTATTTTTGTTTTGTATTTAGCAGACAGAAACAGTTGTGTATTTGAGCTGTTACTGTGGTCAAAATGACAAGAATCTGAACACTGAAGGTAGCATGTGCAAGTTTTTCCATATTTTACTGAATAAAAATAGAGCATTTCTGTCAGCAGCTAAAAAGGGAGAAAATCTGTAGATAAAACACACATCTCACTAGTAATATGAATTGTAAGAGGACTCAGATTCCATTTTGTAGGAAAAATGAAAATATATAAAGATGTAAAGAAAAGGGTGAGATTCAAGCAAGTTTGAACACACTTTCAAAATATAAGAATTTCAACATGGACATTTTAATGCTAATAATCATCTTTCTTCTCAATATTATTTGAAGATTTTGTTTACTAATAGAAACAATAGGCTGAGTAAGAATTAAAAATGTAAATCTCAAACTATTCCAAGCACGTTACAGTGGATTTTCCTTTAACACACATTATTATACATCTGAAGTTGGAGCTGGATTTAACTGGTTTAATTACACAAGCATGGAAAATATTGTCTATAATGTTTTCACATTTAGAGAATGTATGCATTATGTCACTTAAGGCTATCAGGACTTGTGTTAATTTTCATCATTTCTTCTTGGTTGTCAGATCATCATTCTCTATTTAGAGACATTACAACTGATTCACTTATGTTGAAAAAAATGAAAGTGTTCTGCTGAATTCAGATGATAATTACATGATGGCTACACATCACAGTTAATAACCATCATATGATGTTTACTGAAGTTAACTATAGCTAACTCTGCATTCTTGCATGTAGAGATAAATATCCAAGTGTAAAGCTATTATCAACATAAAGGAAAACTTGGACCATTATGCTCATCCTTTGTCTTGACAAGAACATGATGCATCACAGATGTAGAGATCATGTACCTTTGAAACCACTACTCTCAATAGTATTCCTCTATCCTACAAAAATTCAATTTACATAGCCATTTGTAAGCCCTATTCATAATTTTTATACCCTGCTATCCACTCTGAACAATCTTTATTCAGTAAATTTACAATCACAACATTCATATGTAACATTATCATTATGGTCTCAATGCTGTCAAAAAAAATAATTTTACAGGTAATTTAAGATTAGTGTTAAAAAAAATCTGACTGCTAACACCATTAGAGGCATTACATATTGAAATGTTATTTCCTGAAATAACACAATCCTCAAGCTAAAAGTAATCATCATAAAGTTAATTATTCTTCTTACTCCAGTTAACAGAAAAAACACAGCTGGAAACATGCAGATGTGTCAATATGTTCTTATGACTCTGGTTGCATACTTCCTTCCATTATATCATGTCTTTTGCCTGTCAGAATATAGAAACACTGTTAATTAGGCCTTTCAATGGCCTAATCATTTTCCATTTAGCTTTCCACATCAACACCAATAAAAGGCTTCATATAAACATCAGACACTTTAACCTAGCAGACAAGAATGTAGTTTAATATGGAGACATGATGTTTGACCTTATGTAATAAATTACCTACTTTCAGATTAAAGTGCCTTCTGGAGCACAAACTATTATGATTGCTACTAATCAAGATTGATAAAATTAAATGTTATTTTCTGAAATTCAGCGTCTCTTCACAGTGAAAGTAAGCTGGGCCATAAAGTTAGGAATCAAATCCATACAGAACATCCCAACCTTGACTATCGGCTTCAGGGAAGGAAATACTCATCAGTCCTAAGTGTAGAGAGGAGGGAGAAAAGAGAATTAACAGAAAATATCACTCCTTCCTCTTCTGTTGTCAGAATCTGGATCATATTTGCTGCTACTACTGCTGGAAAAATTCCTCTCTCTCTCTCACCCAAGCAGAGAATTGGAATTATGACTCCTTGGGTGACTCAATGCTCAATGGATTAACACTTGCTCAGTGTACTGCCTGAAGACACGGTAAAATCTGTAAGCACCAGACCGTTTAATTGTCCATACTAGGCATCTTGTCCTTTTTTTTTTTTTTTTTTTTTGACAGAAGGCATGTCAAATGGAAGGGAAATGAAGAATGAATTATAGTTAGCAGTGCAAGTAATACAAAAATCCATTCCCACCACATGACTGCCTCTGTTATTCTGGCACTGCTTATCATGTATTACAAAATTTACAATAAAAATCATGACTAGGTAAATGAAAAATTGACATACCACCTAACATATATCATAAAATTTAGGTTCTTTGTTTCAAGATTATTTTTCTTTGAATACAGTCAGTGATATTTCTCAGCTCATCAGATAAACTGAACACCTACTCTTTCAAGTGTAAAGACAACTGCAGGGAAAGAAGAATATTTTCCTTTTTCTATTATATATCCTGGAAATATTGTTTAAATAACACTAAAGCATGACTTACTGCATGGATCACTTGATTTAAACAGCACTGTACATTACAGAGAAGTGTTAGATTCTAAAAGGCTAACAACATATAAATAGATGCAATGTAGTTAGAATGTAAATAGAATTTCTTTACATGAGCAATTGAATTTATATTTTCTTATACTCTGTTAGACTGAGGATTTGCTACTCAGTATAAAAGTGTTCATTTCACTAGAGCCCAATCCTACATCTCCTGAACTCAAGCTGAAGTTCCTGCTGTCTTCAAAGAGAGATCTCTTTCAAATTTAGAACTTGCACAACCAGGTATGGCTGATGAACAAATATGACAATTTATAATTTTGTTTGCCACTTCTTTCCCCTTCCACATTTTATATAACTGAATTTCCTTGTTTTGTTTCTTTCTTTTTGACTACATCTAACCTCTGGGCTTCCTGAAATGAATAAAACAAACAAACAACAACAAAACTTAAGTTTTTTTCAATTTGTATCCACCAAAATCTTAATGGATCAAATTTCATTTTAATTTTATTTTTTTTTTTTTTCCCCAAATCCCATGGCAGGTGTCAAAGGGCTCTAACTGTTAAACTGGTATTCCCTGTCAATACATGTCTATGCCAGTAATAATTTGTGCTACTGAAAGTCAATAAACAAGTACATAAATTACAATATAAGGTGTACATCTAACTTTTAAATTATTATTATTTTACCATAAATAAAAATCTTTGCTTACAATTTCTGGAACAGAACTTTATTCCAGCTGTATGCATGAAAATGGCAGAAAAAAAAATAGATTAATTAAGTGGGCCTGAATATGCAGTGTGCTATAACTGGGCTCAGCTCTATTCCTAGCACAGCAGAAGAAAAGAAAAATATAAAGAAAGGAAAAGGAAACGGAAAAGGAAATGTAAAAGGAAGCAGGAAAATGAAAATGGAAAAAGAAAAAAGAATAGAGAACACTAAAAGCACAGAGAGGCTTTTTGTTTCTGATCTATGATAATAAGGATGATTTTACTGATAACCAATATGAGTACATGTGATTAACCCAATTTGCCTGAATTTTCACAGAATCACAGAATTTCTAGGTTGGAAGAGACCTCAAGATCATCGAGTCCAACCTCTAACCTAACACTAACAGTCCCCACTAAACCATATCCCTAAGCTCTACATCTAAATGTCTTTTGAAGACTTCCAGGGATGGTGACTCTACCACCTCCCTGGGCAGCCTGTTCCAATGCCTCACAACCCTTTCAGTAAAGAAGTTCTTCCTAACATCTAACCTAAAACTCCCCTGGCGCAACTTTAGCCCATTCCCCCTCGTCCTGTCACCAGGCACGTGGGAGAACAGGCCAACCCCCACCTCCCTACAGCCTCCTTTAAGGTATCTGTAAAGAGCAATAAGGTCACCCCTGAGCCTCCTCTTCTCCAGGCTGAACAAGCCCAGCTCCTTCAGCCGCTCCTCGTAGGACTTGTTCTCCTGGCCCCTCACCAGCTTCGTCGCCCTTCTCTGGACCCGCTCAAGCACCTCGATGTCCTTCTTGTAGCGAGGGGCCCAAAACTGAACACAGTACTCGAGGTGCGGCCTCACCAGAGCCGAGTACAGGGGGACAATCACCTCCCTAGCCCTGCTGGTCACGCTGTTTCTGATACAAGCCAGGATGCCATTGGCCTTCTTGGCCACCTGAGCACACTGCTGGCTCATATTCAGCCGACTATCCACTATCACTCCCAGGTCCTTCTCTGCCTGGCAGCTCTCCAACCACTCATCTCCCAGCCTGTAGCTCTGCTTGGGGTTATTGCGCCCCAGGTGCTGGACCCGGCACTTGGCCTTGTTAAACTTCATGCAGTTGACCTCAGCCCATCGGTGCAGGCTATCCAGATCCTCCTGCAGAGCCTTCCTACCCTCGAGCAGATTGACACACGCACCTAACTTGGTGTCATCTGCAAACTTACTGAGGGTGCACTCAATGCCCTCGTCCAGATCATTGATGAAGATGTTAAAGAGGACCGGCCCCAGCACCGAGCCCTGGGGGACGCCACTAGTGACTGGCATCCAACTGGACTTGACTCCATTCACCACAACTCTTTGGGCCCGGCTATCCAGCCAGTTTCTAACCCAACGAAGCGTGCGCCAGTCCAAGTCAAGAGCAGCCAGTTTCTTGAGGAGAATGCTGTGGGAGACGGTGTCAAAAGCCTTGCTTAAGTCAAGGTAGACCACATCCACAGCCTTTCCCTCGTCCACCCAGCAAAGTATAATTTATTTCAAAGTATAATTTATTTCATAATTAGTGTATACCATTATCTAGATATAATAATGCTTCCATTAATTAATTCTCAGTCATGGCAAACTGTAATACACCATAAAATTCTGGTCACAAATATCAATCATGTCACATTTTTCCTAGCCATCCACATAGCAGGTTTGGAAGTCTGCAACATACCCAGGAAACGATGACTTCCGTGCTTTGGCTGAGCCAGGAAAAAACAAAAACTCCATATGCTAACACAGCCACTGACCTTTCTCTTTTAGCATCAGAATTGTACTTAAAACATCTTCAATATTTTCTAATATTTATATATTCTAAAGCAAGAAACAATAGCATTCATGGTATATGTTGTAAAACAGTCTCCATTCTCTAGGATGTTTGACCTCATTCATTTTTTTGTCAGGCACTATGGCAACATTAAGACAAAACCTCCAATCTACCAATAATGTGTCAAAGAGGTCCAAAATTTTTTTATTCCACACTCATGGACAGGTATACACACTGCAAAGCTCTGTTATTCTGTTCTTCTTTGGTGTTTGGTGGTGCTTTGGGGATTCTTTCACTAAATGTCCAAGTTAGCTTAGTTAATGCACCAAGAAAACAGAACTTCTTAGATTTTAATATAGTTTTAATGATTTTGATTAACTTGGCATTGATGTTTTATGAACGTGAATGCTCTACTTTCTTGCTATACTTTTCTTCAGTTAAATATAACCTCCGTGTCCATTACAGAATGTGGTGATTACGGTAAGTTCCATCTATACGCCTGCATTTCTCATTTTAGCAGCAATTATTGTGTAAATTCATAATAATCTGAGAAGATCTTTTCTGTTTCAGGCATCTCAGCTATTTTTATTTTATTTGGTCATTTCATGTTTCATTCCTAAACTTGTCAGCTCCTATGGCAATTTTATACAAAGCTTTCTTTTCTCTCTTGCTTGTGCTATAACTGAACGTGGTTTTGATGACAAAGATATTTTCACTAATATTGCCTATCAGAAAGCTTGATGCGCATAATAGAATTACATGAAATTACCATTGCAGGACTTAATAGTTTAAATTTTATATCGCTGAGGATCATTTTCATTTCAACCTTTCAACTGCTTTTATTATTATTAAAGCAACAATAACTTCCCTATCTAGGTTGTACTACAGGACAGCACATACTATTTTTTTCAGAACACATAAACATATAGTTAGGACACCTGCCATCAAATGAAGCATAGTACAGCATTAATGCTTACTCAAAGCATTGGATAGACTGATGACAGCAGCAGGTTTTGAAGCAGGATATGAGTTCTTGCTTTAGTTGTGTAACATCCTCTCTGCCTTCCTGACTTCTCCTTCTTGGTCCTGTTCCATCCTACCCCAATTGTCATACATGATAAAAATAATTAGATATATATAACAAATTATGTCTGTAAGAATTACATTGTTATTTCTGAATGTGATTCATAGTATAATACAGGGCAGAGTAAGAAGAGTTTGGAACCAAAGCAAGATCCTTACAGAGGATTAATTAGTACTTCAGTGGGAAATTGAGCAAAATATGCCTTAGATAAGAGTCCTCAATGATTCCTCAAGTACTGTAGGACTGTAAATATTTCCAGTAGCATCAAGAAGAATGTCAGTGCAAAGATTTAGAGATCAGTTATTGTTTTACATGGCTCCAGCTTATGAAAGAATCTGTAACTGATGAAATACATCTCCACATTACAACGCTTGCAGCTGTGAATTGCCTATGATGTCCTGTTGGAATATTCCCCCAATGCACACCTATGCGTGCTTCCTATTGATATGGTACCCATTTATTTGTACCTTGGTTTTCTTTTATAAGACACATTGGAAATTTTTCTTATAGAAAACAACAAAGCACTTACATGTAGTCTTTTATCCGTATCTTCTCTGTCACTTTTAAATAGAGAAACTCTTCATGCAAGGATAAGAGAGAACTGTTTGAAGCAGCCAAACTTAGTTTATAATATTGTTATGCTGTTTTTTTGTTTTTGTTTTTTCTGTTGCATGTCTCATCCAGAGAATTGAACACAGTCATGCTCTGCAAATCAGTGAGCAGCTCAGATGGTTTTCTGCTTTCAGAACACTTGTTTGTCACAAATGCACAGACTGATACACAAGAAGCAAGAGACAATAAAGCACCCCACTGCAGCTGTAATTTATAAACTGTACCCACATCCTTATTTCATGTAACAGCAAAAGATTAGGTGGAGGACTACTTTTACCTTTCCTCTCCTCAGTCCGTTAAACAGCGTGGCCCAGCCTGAGACAGTGAAATGTCTTGGGTCCACTAAGTAAACTCCTTTCACATATAAGGCTTCAGTAATAATTTATTTTATTGGGAGTCAGTGAGATAAGGAAATTAACTCATTACATCCCCTCAGCTAATGGTTTCAAGGATAAATCTTAACAGCTGAGTTTGCAGAAACTTCTCAAAACATGTCCCAGCTTGAAAAGTAATTTCAAGAACTCAAGAAAATGAGGCAGAATACTGCTGCATCTATTCAGCTATGAATAGAGTTGAAATGTATAAATTATGGTTCATGAAAGAAATACGGGGATGAGAATTTCACTACACCACAAATGATGAACCCTGGGCAGATAACCTTCAAAAGATGCACACATCACTATCACAGGGAGAAAATTCCAATGGAAAGCAATTTCACACTTCTTATACACCACTGTAATCAGCCAGAAAATGAGTTAGCATAGCCCAGATGACAAAGTATTATCAAACAGGGTCTTGACCGAGTGAAGCAGTTAATCCTAAGCACCTGAGCTGTTCCATTAAGTCACATATATGTGCAGATCAAACTTGGTTCAGCAATAAAAATAACCAAAATAATTTCTAGCAAGTTATCTATTCATTGAATACCGCGTCTTGTTCGATTCACAAGTCATGCATGACAATACTCCTATTTTTCAAACTGTACTAAATTATTTAGCATTATACCTGCATATTTCTGTTGCTAGTGCTTGGGCTGAACACCATTCACAGTTCATAAAGTTCAAAGTTGTTATAAAAATATTGATCCATCATATATTTACAAATTTTGAGCCACACTTTATTTTCAGTGACAAATACAGTATAGCTTTTAGAGTAAGGTTTCTGTTTTGTATACTTCAACAAGTTCAGAATTCTCTAATTTGTATATGGCATTTTATTTTTCTAAAAAAAAAATAATCTTTCCTTTAGTCACTATATGCATTTATGAAAAGTGGAGTAGATGTAATCAAAGCATACTATTTTTCTCTATCTGGGAAGCTAGTCTGATGTGCATATTTTTGAAAAATAATATTCATATTACTGTATATATGCTATCAGTTACTGTACAAAAAAAAAAAAAGGCAGATTTACAGAGACAAATTAAGAATAGAAATGCTCACTAACTCACAAGACAGTCCCAAAATGACAGAACAACAAAGAAATATTCTTGTCAAGTGAGCAAAAGAAAACTTATAAAGCCAAGAAGAAACTTTACATTTTCTATGTAACTAGATAAAACCCCAGAAAGCTGAAATGTGGATAAGAGCAAAAATAAGATTAGACAGCCCCAAGATTGGCTTGAGAATCATTCAGCTTTAATCAGTAGCTTGCAACATCTGCAGAAGACAAATAACTTTAAAATAAAGAAATACTATAGTATAGATGGGTCAACCTTCCTCTATAGAATCTTAGGTTTGGGCATTGTGATTCAATATAATTCAAGTTTTCTGAACAATTCAATTTTTGCTGTTCCAAGGGACAGGGTCTTGACCAAGGGAAAGGTAAAATGAGAGCAGAGGTGACAAAGGGGAAGGGAAGATGAACCCAGGAGATCAGGATTGTGTCAGGGCAGGAAGTAAGAAACAACACCTGGGGCTTTGATGCACCTGGACAATATTATCACCTACCAGTAATACAATGATTTAGCATTACGTTGCTACTTAAAATTCTGGCAGGACACCTACTGGGAATGCATTACACCTGCAAATTTATGCTATCAAAATATCTTCTAATAGCAATGCAACATTAAATAATTGTGATTAGATTATATGTAGTTAGTATGTGCACTAAAATGGTGAATAATACCAATGCATGTTCTCCACTATGTCATAATCTCTCTCAGAAACTAGAATGTTAAAGTATCCACAACTAAATGAGGCTTCAGATTGGTGTTCTCTTCTAAACTGAGGTTTTGAGCTTAAACGTGTTGTAAATTACCTAAAACCTTAGGCTACATCTTCTTATCACAAAAAAAAAAAAAAAAAAAAAGCCAAAATCTGTTGCTGTTATAAACAATTTCCAATTGCAGTGAGATTTTAAAGCATTATTTAAGCAACTACAACACATACCAGTCTCAGGAATGGGAACCAAGTCTCCATTTCATCAAAGTTCTCAAGCAAGCATTCATTTTCATGCATGCAAAGTTTGTTAAATGTGGACCGACAAGTAAACTCTAATGGCATTATCAGTTCTCTTTCCACTATGCTCCAATAGAAGACAGTAAAAAAAGAAATAAATAATCTTTTGGACTACTCAGTTATATCATATTAAATATAGCCATTCCCTTACAGGTTTGCTTTGCATGTACTTGATCTGACTGAGAAGACTTTTGAAAAACAAACAAACAAACAAAAAATCTTATCATCTCATCTTTTCATGAATTTTGTATTGATTCCTTTCTTCAAGTGACTCAACATTAAAGCCTTTTAAAACTATGAACTTTTGAAAAGACACATGCATTTAAAACATAAGGAAAGTAAAGAAATGACTTTCATTGTCCTTTCCCAGGAACACTTCACCAGAGATGTATTAAAGTAAAGATAACAAAAATATCTATTTTTGTGCAAGAGACAACGGTACTTTGCAGAATCTGATGTTACGCTTTAAAAAAATAAATAAAAAAATATGTTTGCATCCTGAGATGAGGATTGTTTCTATTCCCCTGGTCCTGAAATGGACCTGCAGTCCATTTCACTTTCGACAACTAATTTTCCATTGGTACTAACACTAACACTTCACTCCTTTAGCTTCCTATATCTCAATGCTGCTGTTTTCAGATCGACTGACTATCAGCGTACACCTGGTTTAGAAACAAACCATCTGCTCCATTTTTCTTGTGTTTATCTGTCAGATTTTTTTTCCTTTGCCTAATTCAGCACCCTTGGCAAGCTTCATGGAGGAAAGGGAACCTCTATTTGAATACTCTGAAGATTTCTGGATTCACCCTTAAAACCCATTGGGTTAACGTTCACAACCCATCATTTTAGCATCCATGATCAAGTGGAAACACTTAATTGTTTTCTTCAAAAACAGAATACTTTGGCAGCTCAGTCCAGACAACAAATTATCCACTAATTAGCACTGTACTGCCTGAAAGTAAGTTCTTATTTATCATGCTAAACAAAATATATTTACTAAACTTATCTGAAAAATCCATATGGAATTTATAGGACAAAAGAAAAAAAAGATATAAATTTAAAGTAAAAAACAAAAACAAGAACAAACAAAAAAACCAACAACACAACCAACCAACCAACCAAAAAAAACAACCAAACACCACCTCACCACCTCCTCCAATAAAACCCATACAATTCTAATCACCTAATAATACCAAAAAATTTATTGCAAATGAACATTTTAAAATCTAATTGTAGTGCACTAGACCTGGGCACCACAGTATAAAAAGGACATGAAACTGTTGGAGAGTGTCCAGAGGAGGGCTACGAAGATGGTGAAAGGCCTGGAGGGGAAGACGTACGAGGAACGGCTGAGGGCACTGGGCCTGTTCAGCCTGGAGAAGAGGAGGCTGAGGGGAGACCTCATCGCAGTCTACAACTTCCTCGCAAGGGGGTGTCGAGAGGCAGGAGACCTTTTCTCCATTAACACTAGCGACAGGACCCGCGGGAACGGGGTTAAGCTGAAGCAGGAGAAGTTTAGGCTTGACATCAGGAGGAAGTTCTTCACAGAGAGAGTGGTTGCACACTGGAACAGGCTCCCCAGGGAAGTGGTCACTGCACCGAGCCTGACTGAATTTAAGAAGAGATTGGACTGTGCGCTTAGTCACATGGTCTGAACTTTTGGGTAGACCTGTGCAGTGTCAAGAGTTGGACTTGATGATCCTTAAGGGTCCCTTCCAACTCAGGATATTCTATGATTCTATGATTCTATGGTACTGAACCTGAGAAATGCCACGCACTTCCAAGTGCTTACACAAAAAGTCACCTCAACACAAATCCAGAGCATTATCCCTCTAAAGTGAATCTCTGTAGCTGATAACAGGGTGCATGCACCAGAGCACGTAGGAGAGTACATAAACTAAACTTTTGCAGTTTTCTTCAGAAGGACCACGTACAAAAGCTGCAGCCTTTTCAGTGTACTTCAAAATCAAATTCAGGATAATCATAGGTTGGGCAATGTCTTTCACTCTTCCTCACCATTTTCTGAATAATCATTACAGGTCTCATACCAGTATCTATATTGTTATTCAGGCTGAAGTGACAATGCTTCAGCGAAAGAAGTAAACATCCTAAAAGATATGAGAGCGTGGATGCTCATCTCTAAATTAGACCAGGGTCTCATCAAAATTGCAGTGCTCTTTGTTGCTGTCATCATTTTTTGCTTGGCCAGACACAAAAATCTCCTTCAATTGTAAAACCTCACTCATTTTTCTGAATATCTGCTGTTGTTAGTTTTTCTGAGGAAAGAAACAACTGTGAAACAAAACATGGCCATCACTTAGTAATAATATAGCCATATGACTAATTGGTCTCTGCAGACTGATCTTGCTTCTAATCTGACTTCTGGATGAATATACTTAAACCTAGATCTATTCCTGGCAGAATGATAGTGACTTTCAGAGATTTCATCTCTTGTGAACTTTTACTTGCTGTGATAAAATTGAACACATTTGTTTAAAGAATGGTTTCTGTGAAGGAATCTTGAGATGAACAAAGAGATGAGGTTTAAATGGACAAGTTTTACTTGGATGACCTGATTACAGAAGAGTACAGAGAAGTTTCTTGCCCAGGGTTTTAAAACATACCCAGTGTTGAGTATGCCTCATCTCCTATTATTTTACCCATGCATAACAGAGTTGGGCCAGTGATAAGCTGTCTTGAAAAACTGTATTGAAAGCGATCAAATCTTTAGAAAGAAAATACAAGTCAGCAATAAAGTCAAAAGTAGAGCACCATCACCACCAGAGGTCTGTGGACTGTTAAGCAGCAGCTGACACATGAAAGAGAAAGATTTGGAGAGGAAGCTGTGAGACCTCCTTTACCACTGATTCTTGGTGCCAAGACAAAGAGATCACAGCAGTATCTTCAGAAATACTGTTCTTCTGCCTGCCAATTGTGCATTCCCAGGAAAAAGAAGAGCGATAAGCCAGAAACCATTTGCCAAATTCAATTCAAAATTTGCTTCTGACCATGAAGAAGCAGAGCAATCTCCTCCATGATTCAGAACAGCCAGACAAAAGAATGGGCAGAGGCAGAGGGGCTTGGAAGCACTTCTGAATTTTATCTGCCCTCACAATGTTAAGGCTAAAGAGAAGTGCGGCACTTTTCACACTGAATTACCTTGCAATAACATTAAAAAAAAAAAAAAAAGTAAAAAGAAGTGAATAAAGAGAATAACTGTTCAGCTGGTTATCGAGTGATTTCTCTTCCCTTTGCCTTTCTACAGTTCCAGATCCTTCTTAGCAGGTGAATGAAATCTGGCCACAGATTCTAGAAATCATTCGTACAGCACCAGGACACCAAGTATGAGTATATTGCTTTGCTGCCTATGTAATATGAATAGTTCAGAAAAGGCATTGGTTTCCTATTCCTATTCCTATTCCTATTCCTATTCCTATTCCTATTCCTATTCCTATTCCTATTCCTATTCCTATTCCTATTCCTATTCCTATTCCTATTCCTATTCCTATTCCTATTCCTATTCCTATTCCATTTCATTTCCTACTCCTATTCAATTTCCTATTCCATTTCCTATTTCCTATTGGTTCTGGTAAACATACAGAAAAACACTTGATGCTATAATCATACATTATGATGCTATAATCATACATTATGATTATGAACAAAAAAGTTTTTTTTTTTTTAATCATACAAAATAAAAGTACAGTATTAAAAAACAGAAGCCCATTGTCAGTAGAAGGGATAATAAATTCTCAGGTGATTAATTCTAGATTCTTCTGATTAATATAATTCTCAAAAATGAGAAATGATAATTACGATGATAATTTGAAACTTCTGGAGCATGCTTACAAGAAGTTCTGGAAGCAATGGAAATGATCCAGTATTGTGAATCAGTCCCACCAGCGTAGACAAAAAGAAAAGCTTTCTGTTGGAGCATTCTCATTTGTTAAAATAAAACACTTATCACCTGAAACTTTACTGTCAAAGTCTTGAGGTTTTGTTTTAACTCTTACTCAACACATTTATTGGACAAATATTCACAACCTGCCTGGATTACTTTAAGAAAACTCAACTTTACAAGGAAATTACAGCAAGGTAGAAGTAAAACTGCTCAAAAACAGGGCAGGGAAGGAAATACAAAATAAATGGAAAAATAAATTTGTATTTCTTCCATAGCATTAAACTTCCTCATATAAAAATCTCCCTCTGTGACTACAAAAGAAACAGAAGTAACACACAGATTGGAGAAAGTAACCTCAGAACAGTATGCTGAATCACTGTCTGTAGTTTACATCCTTCACTGAACTAGTACAGAAAAAGTTTATCTGAGCAATTTGAGAATTAATTCCAAAAGAATAAACAAAGTTATTTCCGTACAAAACAGCAAGCAAAATTTTGTACTGATCTACATTCCTATGTCATTGCTTGCAGAGATTCTCAGACTACGTTGTAAAGTTATTTATTCTTTTAAAATCTTTGTTAAAAAAAGAAAAAAAGAAAAAAAAAAAAGAAAGAAAGAAAAAAAAAAAGTACTTTCTGTTGTCAAGTTCTGGTAGCAGGTGGCATGGCTAGTGTATGTACCAGTCTAGTTGTTCAAATAATATACTTCAAGATTTCATAAGTTATTGGTTTTAATGTCAAACTCGAGAGGAAGTTATTTTTACTTTTTCATTCCAGGGTGTCTGGTTTTATTCTTTTATGGGTTAGCATCACTTTATAATTTTTCTATGAAGCGATGGGATTGATTTTCTTTCTTTTTAATGAAAAATAAAATGGTCAAAATAAGATGATTCTGCAAGTTGGTAACTGAAATATTAAGAAGATGATAAGATTCATAGTAAAATAATGAAATTCAACAATAAAACTGTTGCTTAGAAACATTTTAGATGTTCTTAGGTGAATATGTCTTGGAAAGGAGGAAATACAGTTTTCTCAGATGAATAACACTTTCAAGTGATATTATTTTTGATCTCTGACTTATCCTTCTGGAAAATTTTCATAATTTCACTGAAAATTACATCTTTTTATAAAATGTTTCAAAAGCTTATAGCAACACTTGCACGTTCTCTTTAATTCTTTGAATTCTTCATAGCAATTTCTGTTGAGGCAAATTACATTTCTACTGAAGCATACAGGCTTAATCTTTAAAATCTTTAAGCTTTTTCAATAAAGTTATACTTAGAATGACATACTTGAGAAAATATTAGAACAGCGTGCCATAAGAAATTTCACACTGTCTGAAGAAGCAATGAGACAGTGTGCATTTATTTGTGCTTTGCTCCTGAACAGCCTTAAGTATTTAATACCATGTTGCAACAACCAAAGTGAGATTGAAAGCCCTACAGTTAGGGAAAATGCAATTAAATTTTCCATTTTTATCACCGAGAAAGCCTTATTAAACAAAAATATATGGCATGTAAGGCAGATATTATTTTTCCTCTTGTTTGGATATGACTATGAAACACCATTCCCATTGTGCATTGAACATAAATGCTTATAAACAAGCCTGGAATACAAAACATATCTAGTTATAGAAAGGAAGATGTCCAAAGGATCTCAAATACCACTGTGCTTTACTGACATGCAGTGAAATAGACTGAAAGAATCTTGGTTATGAAACCAAACTTTATTTTTCTGGTAGTTGCACAACAATAAGACTTGACAGGCTAATCCAAAAGCTTGACAAACATGGGCTTTTTAAATGAATGTTCACTTTGTGGTTTCCTAAGCAACCCATTTACAGTTTAATTTGCCATCAAAGCTAACATCTGAGGTAGTGAGACAAGATAGTAGAGCAGACCTGTATTTTGGGAAGCAATCTACCATGAAATCCTGTTGCTAAAGGGACATTTATATTTATGCTGCTCTAGGTTATACCAAAGAGCAGTTTTCCAAAGTCAACATATAGCATAAGAACTGGGAAGGACATACCTAGCTTTGAGTCATCTTACCTGGCCCCTTTGTTGGACCAAGTGTAGACAAGATGTTTATTTCAATCCAAAGCTCTTTGGACAGTCTTAGCTCAACAAACAGGTATGATGTATGGCTACTCACACTCCTCCTTATCTGTTGCTATGGTATTTTGCCTGCTGATGAGGTGATTGGACAATTTTGCTCTGAAAGTCTGCACCAAAGATCAAAAGCTCTCCCATGGCACAGTGTCTGCCATCTGTTTTGCATGATGTTTGACAGATCCAGGGAAGAATCGATGAGAAGCCAATGCCATGTCATGCTTCTACATATTTTTCCTTACTAGCTGACATTTTGTCCCACCTTTTTTTCACCTGTAACTTTGAAAAATGTGGAGAACAAGCAAACTTTGAAACTCAGAAAAAAACAAACAGCCTCCTTCAGGTTGTACTTTAGTCTGTAACACAGAATCTTGTACTATTTGCTCATAGAGAGCACCATGAATAGATATTGTCATACATGTAAGCAGCTGCAAGCACCCTCTAAGAAGCAATTAAAAAAATACCAAAACTTATAAATCTCAGTAATATAAGCTGGACTGCAGACTGGTACCCTGTTCACTAGCACATACAAAATAACATAAAACAGCTGAAAAAAAAATCATTTAGGAGAGAAAGCAATATGAACTCTTTCTGAAATAAATGTATCATGGAAAAAGCAGAAAAGATTCACCAACAGCTTCCTATAAACATATTTTCTGGGAGATGGGGTTGCAGCAGCTTAGTTTAAAATCATTTTTAAAAGGAGTGAATTAATTGTAGCAGATTAAATTAAATTAGAATTCTTTGAGAATGTGTCAGTCAATTCTAACCCTGCCATGCAAGCAGTTGTAAAATATTTGCTCCTCATGTACTGCTGTAGGAAGATGGGAGGAAGAAATTAGATACTACCCCTTATTGAAATATGGAAACTGGGTTGACTAGATTGCAGCAAGTTTTGCAACATTCTGGTTGCTGTTCCTTACTTGGTATGACAAAGATGCATGGATTTCTTTCCCTGTCTCACAGCTTTTATGAAAGTTCCTCTGCTATATTAAAGACAAAATACATTTAAGCACCTAAGATCCCATTTGTTTACGTAATGACATGGCGAAATCCTCCAATTCAGTTTTGATGGCATTCAATAACAACTGCTATTTCTGGTTATGCTCTAAACCACGAACTTGAAGAAAAATTCCTATTTATTATCTGTGACCCCTCCAGATTCCCGGATGTAGGAACTGAAATGAAAACACAAATATTTTTCTCTCCACAGGTATATCATTTTTCCACCTCCATAGGTGGAAGAGTTCTCCTGTTGCCAAAGGATACAGCTGCACACCAGAGTATATAGGTATTTCTTGGCTCCAGATGCACTGTTATTACAATGCAGCAGTTTCCAGTAATGTTCAAGAGAAAGGCTATTATGATAAAGCTAACAGAGCTAGCCCTCTGAAGAACAGCTTCATTTCTAAATTGTTTACACATGTTAATTTTTCTCCCCGTGCTGTTATGCAGTAAATTGTTTTGCTCTCATTTACAACAGTACACATTGTAGCTGAGATTTTCAAAGCCATGAATCCCTTAGGTAGCTTTGAAGAGCTAAACCTAATCTTTTAGCTTATATTCATTTACAGTGGATTTGAAAAGGAAGATGTTCTTTCATTCCAGCAGGCAGCTTATGCAAATTACTTTTTGTTATCAGATGCCAATCCTTCAGTATTGTCATTAATTTTCAGGCTAGATATTGTTAAAAAAAAATAAAAATAAAATAAAAATAAAAAGGTCTTTAATTGGTGATTATAAAGGGGAAAACCGAAGGCAGGTTTTCTTTGTTGTAAGAAGGTGTAGAAATGACATAATATGTAAATGGCTGTACAATGGCTTAGTTTAAATTCATATGATAATTAATATAAGCAAGAGATTTAGTCAGTTTTTGCATGAAAAAGATATTGTATATTTCATATCAAGCCACTGCTGCAAAATATTTTGTTATGTATATGGAGCTATCCAAACAGTGACCCACTCTGTGAAAAAGCGTTGTTTTGTGTTGTTTATAAGCATTACAATGTCAAAATCGTAAGACTTCATTAAAGAAAATAACCTATTCTAGTTCTTTCAGCTGGTCCAAGAAAGAATGGATGAGAAACCTGCTTGAAATAAAAGTATAACTGTACAGTACCATCTAAAAAGACATTAGTTTGGGATTGTTGTGGGGAAAAAAATTATTCTCACAATCAAATCTGGCAAACTCTCCTAGAGCCAGTCTCAAAACACTGCATTATATTAGAAACTGCTGTTCAACCCACTGACTCCCATTTCCAAAATAACATTTTACACACTCTTCTCCAAGGTCTTTATCCACCTTTTATTTATGTTATTCAGCACTTTAACTAAATAGCGTTCTCCTACACTTTAGCACTATAACAAATATGGTACTATATTAAAAATGGCTACATCAGGTCTGCTATACTACTATCATACAGAAAAACAGTTTCACTCTGCTATTGCTCTTCTACAGAGATCATTGAATTGGTCTGACATATTCTATGTTGGGATCAGAAGTATCCTTTTTTTTCCCTCTCATTTACTTTAGATTTAGGTTCACCAAAATATAGCTTTTTGCAGTACTGCAGTCACACTAAGATTGTCATTACATTCTATTTTGTTTCTTATTGGGCTGTGTTTTTTTCCACTCCTTATGTACCATTGCCAGACCCATTAAAAATTGTCTCTTGTGGATTTATGATTGTGTGCTGTTATTTTATATCAGAGGTTATCCAAACCTTCTTATTTCTGTGCAGAATATAATTAATTATATTTGGATCCCACTTTCGACAGAAAAAATTCTATTACTCCCATGTGGTCCATACTAGTCTCAAATATGTGTTCAGCATCTTTATCAAAAACTTACTCAAGTGTTTAAGTAATATTTGGAACACACTGTGGTGGTGGTTTTACTCAGGTGGGCAGCCGAGCTCCACCACAACCGCTCTCTCACTCCCCTTTTCCTCAAAGAGGAACAGGGAGAAAATACAACACAGAGAACTCAAGGTTTGAGATGAGAAAGGTTTAATTAAAGGGAAAAGCAATGGGGAGAAAAAGAAACAAAAGAAACAATAAATCCACATGGAAGCACAGAGAAAAGGAATAAAAATTATTCTCTACAAGCAATGTTCAGCCATAACCTGGGAAGCAGGGACTCAAAACACGTAGCGGTTGTTCAAGAGGAACAGCCCTCTTCCCCACAGGAGCCCCCCACGTAGCGGTTGTTCAAGAGGAACAGCCCTCTTCCCCACAAGAGCCCCCCTTTTATTTCTGACTGTGACATCAGGTGTTATAGAATATCCCTTTGATTGGTTTAGGTCAGCTGCCCTGGTGACGTCCCCTCCCCATCACTTGCCCAACCCCAGCCTGCTGGCTCTTGGGGGCTTGAAGGCAGTCCTGATGCTGTGCCAGCACTATGCAAAAACAGACACAACACAGGAGTGATACCAGTGCTGTTCCAGCTATGAGTGTGGAGCAATGCACTGTGTGGGCTGCTGCAGAGAAAGGTGACTCCATCCCAGACAGACCCAACACACACACTTAAATTCTTCTTAATCTCTTACCTTGCTTCAATATATTGTATAAAGTTAGTAAAAGAGGGATTGGTTAGGAGAAAGAAAATCAGAACCAACAGTAGTAAAATAATTAGGTCATGTAAACATCTTAAGAGTCTGACTCTGTTAAATCTCTCTACTAAATCCTTATCATATTGTATTCTCTCTGATGAATATAAGAACAGAGACAAAAACTAAGCCTAACTCTAAATGGCAGTACAGAATCAATAAGATAGCCAATACAGCTGCAAGGTACATGAAATTATCTGAGCATATTAGTTAAATGTGAATCCACATATGGAAGTGCATCACATAGACAGGGAGAAAATGAGTGTGAATAGTTTAATGCTGATATACATGCCTGCATAAAGCAGACAAATTGAGAATTAAGCTGAATTCCAAACAACCAAAAAGATGACACACCACAGAGAATCCATTTACTTATGCCAACGTCAGCTAACACATACGCAAGCAATTTGAATTAACTACAAAGAGACACACCATTACTATTTCAGATTCCCGAGGCAAGTAATGTGATTTAGAAACACTTAAACTTTTTCAATTAATCTTGCTGCAGAAAAAGTAAACACACTTTTTTTTTTTTTTTAAATAGTGTTTTGTAATTGTAGTTAAACTCAGGGAGATTCCAACATTCACTTGTTTAAACCTTGTCCCTATGCTTCTGAGTCACCACTCTCCTTTTTCTACCACGACTCAAACTTTCCCTTTTTCCCCCACAGAAGACGACCCTACTGACACTAAGGATTTTTGCTCCTCTCCAGCCACATGAGCTGTCTCAGTCATGTAACAGTCCTTTGCAGACTTTACTGATGGGGTAGTGACCACAAAAAAAAAACAAATCCCATGCATGAATAGGCATGGGTGAGCCTCCAGCTGAACCTCCATCCCTGAGGAGGTGAGCCTCCAACACTTACTGTTCACAGCCATTTGGCTGTCGCCCCTGGTTTTCAAGGAAAAGGCAACAGTCCAGTTGGATGACTCTCGGGGCTGGATCCAGCCTCCTGGCTGGCAACAGGACACACAGATGTAGGTTAAATTTTGGGTGGTGGAATTCTTCAACCCTCCCACTGGAACAGCTTTATATTCCAGATTTGTTGGAGCAGAGAGAGCAGGAGCACAGCTCTCTGGACATTAGCAACTGAACCTTCACCTGGGATGGCAAAAGCCAGAGTTCTGTTCACTGAGCCAAATCTAATACTGTATTTCACATTAAACTGCCACTGGCTCCTCTTACTTTGAAAAATGACACAAAGTTAGTCATATTCAAATGCCTGCATGGACTTATATTTGCTGCACAACCCTGCTAAATGGTCTTGCTCACGGCTACAGCTATATTTCAGTTTCCAAGTGGTGACATTTACAGAAACTGATAAAAAATCACAAAGAGGCAGCACCTGCTAACCCTCACAGTTTTTCCTTTGGGCAATAATAACAGTGCTGCAAATCTTAATTCACTCTCTTTAGTTTTTGTTTCCATTACTAACACACAACACTCTAATTTACTACACCAAAGCTGAAAAATCTTTTTGCAGGTGCCACAAGCACTGTGGCAAAGTCAAGCCAGAGAGTCGGAGGTCTAAGGAGGTTGCTATTCACATTGTTCCAGGCAGCAAGAAGAGGAGGAAGAAGTAGATCAGCCATTACAGAACTTTTAGTGGTAAACAAAATGCAACAATAGAAACTATATTTTAGAGAATAAATATCAGAATAAGTGTCAGGGATGATGGGCTAGATGAAGCAATAGACCTTCTTTCCATCTATAAATTTGGTGATAGCCACATGAAGAAAAAAGATAGCTAGAGGCAGTGCTTAAGAACTATGCAGCTCATTTGTGAAACAGGATTCCTGTAGTAAACATGTTAAGAGGTGCACTTTTTCTCCCTCCTGCTATAGTCTCCATTTTGGACAGATTGATGCAGACTATCTTAAGGAAGTAAATATTTGACCCAATTGTGATGGATCCATTATTAACTAATGCAGAGCTGAAATGTCGCAGAAAAGTTGGAACAAAACTCTCCTTCTTTGGTATAAATGTACATACCTAATGCTAGTCCAGCATCACTTAAATCCTTTGGTTATCAGGCAGATCTTGAAAATATGTATGGCAATGGATATTTTTCTGAACAAATACAACCAATATGTTGTAAATATTTGCATATTTATAGTAAAATTAATGAAGTACACTCCTCAAAAATGAACATTTCTTTAACAGAATGCTTATTTGCTGGTTGAGAAACTCATTTTTGTTAAAACATTAGACCAGTGAAATGGAGACTATAGCAGTAAAATACAGAAGTCTCATCTACCTTAAATAAGCATTTGGCATTAATCTTAGAGAATATAAAGAGCATTTTCATCTTTCTCCCTCTGTAGGATACTACAAGGACATTTCCATTAAAAGGTCAATAAAACTCGAATATAAATCTTGTTGCACCTCACGCTTCTTGTCACAGGCACTTAAATAATAATCTAACAAACTTATATTTAAGTATCAGCAACAAGAAACCACCACCTTACAAAAAAGACAATACACATATATTCAGGCAGGGGAAGTTAAAAGTTAATAAAGAAGTGCCATTTGATATCAACACCATATACTGTCAAACTTGTCACTACAGAGACATCTCAAAGACATCTATATTAAACGAACATTTGACATATAGTTTTCAAAAAATCAGTTCTGTAAGAATTACAAGGTTACCAAAACAAAGCAACCTACAACTTGTCATATAAATTTAACGAGGAAGGCCTGCTAGGCTATTTAATGCAGAAGAGTTCCTGTTGTTTTACTGAGTTCATAATTAAGTTAAATAATAATTGACTGGACTTCCAACTGAAAATTCTTTTACCAAGAGAGTAGTAACTTTTTTCCCCTGATCCTAAGTGGTGGTTGCACATACACGAAAAAAAGCCTTATTATAAATTTTCATTCTTAACAACTGTCAGATATTTTTAATGAGGTCTTCCTGATCTCTCAGACTTGGGAACATTGTGCACAATTATGTCCCCAGAACCATTTGCTGAGTGAAAGCTTGAACACCCACTTACTTCCTAATTCCTGTAGGCATGTATGCTTATCTTGTGGAGCCAGAAATACTTTACACTTTGCTACAAGGAAATCAGAAATAAAACTTGAGTCAGAGACCTACAAGTCTTGCTTTCAACAGCATTGTTTAGGCCTTTTCTCCTGCCTTACGGAATGATGATTTATGACCACCTGCCCACTGAACATTATAAAATACAATAAAAATACCTCACTCTGTGTTCCTTATACCCAGTATAAACCTTATTTCAGGCTACTGCCAATTATCTGTTTGCCTTTTTCTTTGAGTTGGGGGATAGAATATGTATAAGATAATAATTCATGTGCAAGAATATATAGTTTTTCTTGATTAAAGGCTTCTGGAAAAGTGGTGGGTCAGTATTTTAATCTTTTATAGAGACTGTAATACTACACCCAGGAAATCTTTCTATTGTATTCAACAAGCATTAGATTGTTATTTCAAAACAATGCAGGCAGACTGCCATAGCTATTGTATCATAAGAAAGAATATCTGAGTGCTAATGTATAATAACATTGGCATTGAAAAAGAGTGAAAAGTGCACATAATAAGCTCAATAAATATATTGTAAAACCCATTACTAAACATTATTTAGCATCTGGCCCTGAGGCTGTTATACTAAATTTATGGTGTTACCATTTCAGTTCAACAGATTCTCTTAAAATATTACATAAAAGATTAAAAACAACACTATAGTAACAACGGGAATCACATATAATCATATGAAGAATAGGAATTCACTTTATTCACTTTTTTATTTTTATTTTTTTGTTTGTTTGTTTGTTTGTATCTTAAGACCCTACATTATATCCCAAAGTATAGCATGACTATTACGTTACATCACAGGTCACATCGATATATATAGGCAGTTGTATGGATGTGCAAATATAACAATTTGAGAATACTAAGCATGTAAATATGAAGATAGATCTGATGCAACAAAGGCGTCCATGATATACAATAATCCAAACCAATAAAGACAACTTGATTAGTGATTGACTTCAGTCAAGTAACATAGTGCACTTTAGGATCATCAAGAAAATTTTCAGAAAGGACTCTTACATTAAGGTGAAGATTTTCTGTATCTATTTTGTGTCCATTGCTGTTGGTACTCATAGATTATGTGCACTACTAGAATCTGCAAAGCTTCTGGGGTGTTTGGAAGGATAAGGACAAGATAAGACAACAAAACCAAAATTCAAACATTCAGGTAGTCTAGGTGGAGATGTCACTACATCTCATTACAGTTCTCTGATTCAGATGCTGCTCTGGACACATTTCCCTGATGTTCTTGCCAGAAGCAACTCTTAGTAACTCACAGGAAAGCCTCCTCATTGAGCTATTTTTCTGCTGCCTTGCTGCATGCCAAAGATTTGCCAGCAGATGCTTCTCACTAAAGAGCATTCCTTACAAAGCAGATCCCCGGCTGTATTTCTAGCTCCAGAGCTATGTTAATAGCTCTTAATAAAGAAACATCCCCTTCCTTCTCAGCATCAGTGTGCTAGTCTACCAGTAACTGTTCCCTCCAGACTAAAATGCAAATTTCAACCAGAACTATTGCAAGTGTCTTACAAGTAGTTAAACTGTAAAGTATGTGAGCTACAAAGAGCTAAGAAGAAAGGTACTCCTATAGGAACCCACGCTGTAACAGAACAACTAATAGTTTTTGAGAGGTTTTTCATGGAAATGAAATAAAACTGTCATATCAATACACCAGCTCCAAGAGAAAGTTAAACAGCTATTGGGGAGCTGGGATTCCATTGCCAAGCCAGACCATCATTATGAACACTGCTGTCACTAAAGGTGATTGCAAACTGGGGACAAATATATCCTTATAGACTTATTTTCTCCTTCTGGAATTTGAATCCAATGCCAATCTTTCCAATGACACTGCTCCTTTGAGGATTTCCTGTGATTTTTAGACTGTGCTCTTAATCAAGATCTTAAATTAGGGTTTGGAAGTGCTGATGTTCCTATAGCACAAGTAAGTAAAAATTGATCAGACCTACAGGGTTCAAAGAGAGGTTTCAAGTACTGATCAACATGTAAGCAAGCTGTTTATACCATCCGAAAAAAAAAGAGTGAAGTGTTGTCTATGTAGAATTTTAGTTTGAATTTTATTTCAAACAAATGCACACAGTGACTCTAAAAAATCACAATTTACACTCTTGGACATACACTGTTTGTGATTCCTTGATTCATTATTTGCTTTTCATGATCACAGACATGATAGCAATCAAATGACTCTGAACTCAATGCAAGCTATGAACTAGCTACCTCCAGCTCCAGTTTTGGAGAATCCCATGGCAGCTACTCTCTGTTAAGTCTGTACCCCTCCCCAGCCTCTCCTGCTGTCAGTATCCGACACACAGGAACTTTATACACAGCTGAATAAGATCTTTCTTTTATATCATTCACCATGCTTCATTGCATGAGATTCATTTTTTAATGCCACTTTAAATATCTCAGTCTTTTTAATTCTGACTATATAGATTTATATCCTCCAGGTGCAGACACAATTGTGATCCTTAATAAGTGTGTGCCATCTTCCACTAGAAGTTACATAATTTAAGTTAAGGTGACATTGGCCTAAGGTCTGGGAAATACGGAATGCCTAGTTCTTACTGACTTGAAATCTCTTATGATCTATCCCACTACATTATTATAAATTTAATTTTAGTTCAATTTAATATTAAACTAATTGCCAGGGTAATGAGGGTTTCTCTGCAAAGTCATTCAATCAGTTAAAACTGTGCTCACCTCCAAGTTTTAATGACAGTTCTGGTGTTTTCCTTTAGCTCATTCATGGCATCACACTGTCAATTTTTGGTTTACGACAATTTCTCTGGGAATTTTCAATTGCAATGTTATCACCTTATTTAGGAAACAGTTGCTAAAATGGGTGTTATTTTACATGAGCAACAATAAAAGTGTTGGGAGAATGCAGAGTCATATTTCAGTCTCTAAAAAGCCAAAAGGAAGTAACATTTTGCATGATGAAACGGGTTAGCAAATGCTGGGAAATTTCAGAGTAAATAAAAAACAACCCTGAGGTTATCACTAATCTTCACATCTCCTTCTTATTTAGACATATATCTAATTTTAGGGGGAGGGAAAAGAAATGTAAGTCTCCAGAGACCTACACTTAATTAGTTTTTAATTCATTTACACACCCAATACCCCAGAAGGTGATTTTATCTTTAAATAAATCTAATTTGATGTTTCTTAATTGAGAAAGCCTACAACATGTGTAATAGAGCTACTAGAACTACTGTTTTGTATTTTTAATGCGTTCATATTGAATTTAAAATCCATTAAACAGGGTTTCACTCTCTGCTGGAGTAAATTGGTGAAACTCAATTAATTTCAAAGGGACTGTTCACAGTGTGTAGCACATGTGAAAGTCTTGGATGATTAGAGTACAAGGACACCTGCAAAGTGTTGTTATAATATCACTGAAAATAAATTATTTTTACTCTTTTTGCAACACCTCAGAAAAGTTCTACTTGATAGTGGAGGGAGGAAGGGAAAATTACTTTGGTGTTCCTTCATTTTATTCATTGTATTAGGCATCAAACTTCCAAGCACTGAGCACATAACCCTTCTCAATGTCACTGCATGTCAAAAAAAAAAAAAAAGAAGTTTAAGATGTGTTAATATGTAGGTCTAAATTAGTACCTGATTACTTATATAAAGTAGACATCTTCATACATAGACAGTCTTCAAAAAGATTATCAATAAATTATTTTCAATAAATTGTTTACTATCATTTTGTAATAAAATCTAACACAAAATGTATCAAGCCACATTTTCTATAATTTCCACTTTTCATCATTTACACCGGGTTACAATTTTCTTGTAGAAATATCCTTTTGCACAGAGAAGTATATATTGGTATGAGGATGTCAGCTGGGTTATTAGAAATACAAATGTTTGCTACTGAGTGCTGAGAGGTGTCTGCCCTTCTCCTGGAACAAAACTAGAAGTTAATTCAAAAATGGGATTATTCAGCTGCATACCTACTTCCTTTTTTATTGTGAACATCACTGAAGAATTTATTTGGATTACAGATTGTTGATACACTCTAGAAATAAATATCTCCTGCCATCAGATTTAAATAACTAGCAATCAGCATACTGTTGACATTGTGGGTTAGAACAACATAAAAACACAGCAACAGTAAGCCGTTGCTCCTAAACCATTCACTTAGTGCTGACAGAAAAACACAAGCTGGAACTAGAAATCAAGAATCAGCCTCTGCCAAAGCCAAAGGATGCAGTAGAAGAAGAAAAGTCATCGCAGGGAGGGTACACGGTGAAAATAAACGATTATGGTTGGGATCAGTCAGTTAAGTTTATTAAGCACTAATACTACCATGCTGGAATTAACTGGAAATATTGACTGTTTTTCTATAGACATGTAACGATATTCTCTTTCAGTGAGGTAATAAGACAGCTAAGAAAAATTAAACTCTAATAAATACTAAAATACTATTTCTTGTATATGTTAATGTTTTCTGATTATAAAATTATATTCTTTTGGATTAAAAGCAGCTGCTTTTCTGTTGCAGGCACATAAATCTCTTTATTAATTTCCAGATTATATTTGTTTTTCTGATGTTATGCTTTGACTTCTTATTCATACACTTAATTACATAACCAAGTTTGGATTCAACTTAAATTCAGTAACCAATCTTTGATGATGCCAATCAGCTTTATAAAAGGAGCTTTTATGTACAACTAGCAAGAATAATCTTTGGCAAATCTATGATGCTTTATAATAACCTTCAGACAATTCTAGACACCATGCTATGCATACAGTACAGAAAAACACAAGAGAGAACCTTGAGCACACCCTTATGTCTACACAGCACAGGTAGAGATGCACATATCTTATATATAATAAGTCAATTACCATCAGAAATTATAATGGCTTGCTCAGAAAATAAAAGTTTCCCCAAGAGAAAATTATGTTAAGTGAAGCTACATAGAGGCTTATAGTCTCTGTGTTATTACATTTAAAGTTAGCTCAGGTATTCTCAAATATACACATCTGCAGCACAACATACATGTACTTTCAGATGCTCTGCAAATGCTGCTTCATTAGAAATAGGCAGTACCAATTACTAGTTTGACATCCTGGTTAAAGGGTGACTTAAACATAAAGCAAAAGCAGAGGCAACCCTTACCCATTCTCCCCATAGGAGAATTATGCATTGCACAGATATCTGTGTCAAGCAAGAGGAAGGGGAGTTGTTACACACTAACTCTGAGTTGACTTGAGTCTTCAAACTGATGGCAAGAAAGTGGGAGCACCAACACATAGGACAAAAAATCAAGCATCAATTATTAGTGGTAGTTTTGTGAAGAATGTTGTTGAACATACGATCATAATTTTAACTGAAATAATTTGTACAGCAATTACTGTGATAACGACATGTGCAGCCCAGCTAAATGCTAACAAAAATTAAAGTAGAAAAATCAGAAGGAAGATTTTAAAAAGTTGTCAAAAGCTACAATAGCAGGAAAAATCAAACATGGAGTTCTGTTGGAACAGATGTATTTTTCCATTGATAAATACTCCCCAAACCTTGTTTGGAAACAGAATAATTTAAATAACTTGTCAGTTTAGGGAAATTAAATGGAGTACAGCTGATTATCTTGTTACCCTTTTGCTTCTGAGCACACATTTCTGACATTTTACGACATATTTATGACAATTAAAAAAGGATGTGAGTCTACACTACTCACTACATGGGAGAAGAATCTTCTCATGTTATTAGTGTACTGTGCAGACACAAAATCACTCACAGGCATAAATATTCCAGTCTTGTAGCCAGTGAGGCTATATCTTTCTGCTGGAAATATCTAATAAAAATTTGAGCTACTCAGAATAAATCTGGCCAAGTGGTTTGACATCGAAGAATACCATTGCCATATTTTTAAGTAGTGGCAAATATGAATATTTTTATGACATTTTTCTTCTGCTAAGTATCCTTTAATTCTCTGATATGATTTTCTAGATTCTGTGAATGCCACTGAATAAATCAGAACATGAGAACACATTCTCTAAATTTCTGCCACAAAATTAACTGCCAATATTGCTTTGTAGTAAAATAGACAGATGGTCAGTTAATCTTAGGCCTTGGCAAAAAACAGAAGAGAATACTACTAAATAATGAAATAAATGAACATATCAAATCCAGTCTGAGTAAGTAAATTAAACTCTATTTATGTTATTCTTGTCCAAATGTTATAAGCACATTAATACCAAATAAAAACTCCGAGGGAAGAGTTCTCTCAGGCCAGAATTCAACTGTTCATATTGCTCCAGTATTGTCAAGTGGGATTAATAAAAATATTGAAAACAGTGAGATTCTTTAAAAGGAGTTCTCTTAAAATTTAAATGTTCTCTTAAAATTTACTGACATGCTAAAAGAACTAGACTTAACTTCAGTCCTAAGAAGGTTTGAGATGAAAAAATCTGTGATATCAAACACACAGCATTTGTAAAAACTGAAAACAAAGTAGTGACTTTATATTTTTATTTACATAAACTGAGTTCCCAATTCATGTAAATGTTGATTTTTTTTTTAATATCAAAATAGAAAAAAAATGTTGAAAATACCCTGCAATTAATGTGTCACCCTCCAGGATGTTTTTATCCCTTATCCTTGCTTTACAATTTCAGAGACCTATGTATGCAGCAATGTGCTATTTCATTTGAGGTTTGTAATTGGATCAGGCTCTCATTAACAGAATAAAACAAACAAACAAACAAATTATATTTGGATTTTTTTTTCTTACTTAAAGTTGATGACATAATAAAAACAGTTTTATGAGTGCAACTGTGTCCATACACAGAATCACACAGAATCACACACAGAATTTCTAGGTTGGAAGAGACCTCAAGATCATCGAGTCCAACCTCTAACCTAACACTAACAGTCCCCACTAAACCATATCCCTAAGCTCTACATCTAAACGTCTTTTGAAGACTTCCAGGGATGGTGACTCCATGTATTGGGTCTGGCTGGAATGTTAACTTTCCCAGCAGCAGCCCATACAGTGCCGTACTCTGCAGTTGTAGCTGGAACAGCAGCGTTATCACACCAGTGTTGTGTCTGCTGCTGAGCAGCAGTGGCACAGTATTAGGCCTTTCTCTAACCCTCTTAGGGGGTGGGCAAAAGGTGAGGAGAGAAACATCACTAGGGCAGCTGACCTAAACCAATCAAAGGGATATTCCATACCATGTGATGTCACACTCAGCAATAAAAGGTGGAAACAGGAAGAAGAGGGGAGGGGTGGGCTCTCGTTTGGAAGACGTCGGTCCTCCTCTCGAACACCGGCTGCGTGCGTTGAGGCCTTGCTTCAAGGACGTGGTCAATCATCGCTCATTTGTGGGAAGTAGAGAGTAATTTCTTTCCTCTGCACTTCCATATAGCCTTCATTTATTTTGTTTGTTTGTTTTCCTCCCTTCTTTTTATTTTCCTTTTTTCCCCTCCCTTTCCCCTTTCCCTTTTTATTTTCCCCTTAGTTAAATTGTTAGTTCATGGTAGTCTTTATTTAATTATTATAATTATTTCCCTTTAATTAAACTATCCTTATCTCAACCCGTGAGTTGTTCTTTGCTTTACTTCTCCCCCTCCTCATCTAAAGGAGGGGGAGTGAGAGAGCGGTTGTGGGGTTTAGCTGCCCAGTACGGTAAAACCACCACACTCCACCACCTCCCTGGGCAGCCCGTTCCAGTGCCTAACAACCCTTTCAGTAAAGAAATTCTTCCTAATATCCAACCTAAAACTCCCCTGGCGTAACTTTAGCCCATTCCCCCTCGTCCTGTCACCAGGCACATGGGAGAACAGGCCAACCCCCACCTCGCTACAGCCTCCTTTAATGTACTTATACAGAGCAATAAGGTCACCCCTGAGCCTCCTCTTCTCCAGGCTGAACAAGCCCAGCTCCTTCAGCCGCTCCTCATAGGACTTGCTCTCCAGGCCCCTCACCAGCTTCGTCGCCCTTCTTTGGACCCGCTCAAGCACCTCGATGTCCTTCTTGTAGCGAGGGGCCCAAAACTGAACACAGTACTCGAGGTGCGGCCTCACCAGAGCCGAGTACAGGGGGACGATCACTTCCCTAGCCCTGCTGGTCACAGTGTTTCTGATACAAACCAGGATGCCGTTGGCCTTCTTGGCCACCTGAGCACACTGCTGGCTCATATTCAGCCGACTGTCCACCATCACTCCCAGGTCCTTCTCTGCCTGGCAGCTCTCCAACCATTCCTCTCCCAGCCTGTAGTTCTGCTTGGGGTTATTGCGCCCCAGGTGCAGGACCCGGCACTTGGCCTTGTTGAACTTCATACAGTTGACCTCAGCCCATCGGGGCAGCCTATCCAGATCCTCCTGCAGAGCCTTCCTACCCTCGAGCAGATCGACACACGCACCTAGCTTGGTGTCATCTGCGAACTTACTGAGGGTGCACTCAATGCCGTCATCCAGATCATTGATGAAGATGTTAAAGAGGACCGGCCCCAGCACCGAGCCCTGCATACAATGCAGAAGATTCCTCCATGAGAGTATGATTCCTTCTTTTGTATCCAACAGTAAGGACTCTGAAATGTTTATTTAAGCAGGGCTATACAACCTTACTTCAGATGTTATGTCCCTAACTGTAGTGGTTAAAAAAAAAAATAAAATAAATATATATATATATTTATATATATTTATATATATATTTATATATATATTATATAAATATATATATATATATATATTAGACAAATTGAGTAGACAAATTGAGATTAAATACAAGGAAATGAGAAAAATAAATAACAAAACACACACACATACACACAAAAAGCCTACAAAAACCACAGGAGGCCCTTTATAAAGCTGTTGACGACAAAAAAGACACAGTTTACCAATAGGACAGAGAAATTCTAACATAACAGAAATTATGTATTAACACCAGGTTTAATATCTTTAACATAAATATTTGAGGTTGAAAACTCTCATTAAAACTGAATGCCCTTGAACATTAATGGGGGGAGGGAGGAGGGGAAGAACTGCATCAATTAACTTAACTGGGACCAGAAATAATGGAAAAGGCCTTATAAGATTACTCAAATTCGCTGGAGAATGTACTTTGCCAGATGGTATAGTGTATTGCTTAGGAAATTAGACAGGAAAGGGAAAATGAAATCACGGCCAATATTTTTCATCAGCATATATGAAAAGCTTGGACTAGATGATTGAAGAAATCAGGCTTCCAAAAGAATATTGTTAGAAATGCCACTTGTTTGAAATTAGGGAACTCAGTGATGTGTAGGATATAGGAAAGTTGACATAACAATTATAAAAATGTGTGCAGAACTTGCATCTTCTTTACGTTCACTAGTGAGGCACTAAACTTCCAGAAGAGTAAATTCAACTTCTGGAAACAGAAGAAGCATCCTTAAGTTCATTACTACTGGCTAAAAAAGAATAATAATAATAATAATAATAATAATAATAATAATAATAATAATAATAATAATAATAATAATAATAATAATAATAATAATAATAATAATAATAATAAAATAGAGTTAAGTCAATGCTTAACTTACTGTGATAATTCCAGACTTTATTTATAAAATGGTGCTTTGTGAATAAAATAGCTTGTTTGAAGATACAGGCAATTGCCATTCTCTCAGTTCTCTGCTGTACTGCAGATTTTCCTCTTAGGCTAGTTAAAGAAAGTATCAAGTAGATTGACAATATCAGAAGCACTGACATTGTATTTCATTGACATATATTTGTACTACATAGACCATCACAGCTAATTTTGTAACTCTGCCATTGCAGAAGTTATAAAGACCTAAACCAAAGATTAAAATTTACAGATGTAACTGAAATTAAAAAAAAATAAATACAAAAAGCTGTCAAGAATATTAAGAGATTCAAGTCAGCACAAAACACAGTTTTTCATCTACCTCAGAAGAAAAGTAAACTGCATTAATCTCTTTAATTTTATTGCAATGCTGACACAAAAATTGACAGAGTATATGTAGTTGTACGATGTTCTAGTCACTTAACTTATTTAGCTTTTATCAAAAATAATTAAACCTTATTAGTTGCACTGCATATCTTATGAGAAATTTAATATTATTTAAAAGTCGACTTGAGTTTAACATAAAAGTAATTTATTTTTCCATCGGTCTCATGATTAGAAAAAAAAAAATCATCACAGAAGCTTGTTCTTTTCTATTGGTTTGCCATAGGTGAAATGATCTCGTGTGTCCCAGATGATTTTGAATTTAGAGGCAGGAAGAAATCAGCTGTCTAAATATGAAACTCCAGAACAGAAGGAGGAAAAGTATTTCACAAAGCCTTGAACTAAAAAGGCCCAGACTGAAGTAGCAGTCTTGACTCCAAACATGCAAGCAGAACATTCGGCCGAAGAGTTCTGTGTTTGAGCTAACTCTACGGCAATCTGAGTAAACTCCTTGGCAGGCAAAAACCAAAGGGAGACCTGACTTTCTTCCAACACTGGTGGAAGAATAGAGCTTGCCAGAAGGTAGAGGAGAAAACAAAGTGACCTACTGATGTAAGTAGTTTTTATAGCACAAACTAAGGAATAGTGTTTTAGGGAGACAATGGAAGTGAGGAGAAGGCTAGAACACAGTTTGCAGCAGTCACTAGGTTCACTGTCCAGTCTTAAGTACCAGGAAATTTGTGAGTTGATTTTCTGAGTATGAGGAAAAAAAAATACTGGCAAAGAAAATAAGGGAGGTCTGTTTTCCACCTGTCCAAGATAGTTCACAATAAGAGAAAAATATATGCTTACTTTTCCTTTCCTACAATCAGTGGAAACAGACCACTGACAGGTTTTAAGCTGCTGCAGTTCTTTAACCATTGCACACTCAAGTTCTGCCTCTCCCACTCCTCTCCTACTACACAGGATGTTCAAAATTAAACCAGGAGACTTATAGTAGTGTGTTTATCATACACTATTTTCATTCAGCTGGATTTGTATTACAAGAAAAAGAGGTGGAGTAGTTTAATGACTTGTTCTAGCAAGAAAACAATATTAATATTACAGTCTTCCAAGTACCCTTTAGCTTCTTAGCACTATTATTTTGTATCACTTTTGTGCAAGGAGTTTGCTTTAAATTTATTTACAGTACATGAAACCCTGGAAACATGTCTTGTGTGTTTTGAATTGTAAGCAATATTTGTGATGCATAAAACATAGAGCTGGAATCTATTTACTGCTGAAATATGCCAGCTAACATAGTTTCAGTGTAGGTTTATCTAGTTTAAAGCCCCCATACAGGACAACATGCAAGTCTATAGTTAATAAGAAGTTAAAGAGCCAAAATATATCAATCTAAGAGACAGAAAACTAAATATCTTAAATTAACACAAGATTTATGAGGACTTCGTCATTACCCTTTCGAAGCCTGAAGACTGGTAATGTCTGGATCTGCAAATTGGAAAAGTATACCAATATATCTTCTGAAATTACTATTCTGTCAGAGATAGGGGAAAAATAATCAGACAAAAAAAGTGCTTTCACCTTCACCAAACCTTAATAATATTCTGTCTGTTTAAACAGACACAGCAATATAATATTAATTCAGAGTGGATTCATTTCAAAGCAGTAGCATTTCTATATTTCATCTTCTAGGGAGTCAGAAACCATAATGATTAACATGACAAAAAAAAAAAAAAAGAAGAGTTATTTTCAGATGCTGATCTGTAGTCTATTCTATCATCAGCCAATGGGTAAAAGGGAATGCCTCCTTACCTGCATTTGGACTTCTATGGAAATGTTTATATTTTGATTGCAAAACTGAACTAATCTACATGTCCCAATAACTGGAAGTGAATCACTACTGGAACATTATACTAAAACATTTATAAAGAGAAAAGCTACAGCTTATGTATCTAATGGTCATAGGGAATTTATGTAAAATCACCTGTGAATGATATGATCATGGAAAAAAAAAATCTAAAGGAGAACTACTTTGGAAAAGGTTAAGAAAATTAAACACATTGGAAATATTTCATGGGAGGATTAGGAGACAAAGTGAATACAATGAAGAATTCAAGGTCATTTTAATATGGGCCACTGCGGCATTCATATACTGAGCATCTTCTAGCTGCAGCAAGGAACTTGTCAGTATCATGCAGTTTTAAACATGACAGAATTAAAATATTTTATCCCAGACAATGAAGTATACGATTGCATTTTAGAACAGTCATTTGAGGAGAACAGCTTCTAGCACTAGCTTAAACAATCTGGAATATGCAGCTATGACTAAGATCAAATGAGAAAACAATTCATGCCATAAATAAAAGACTAAAGAAGTTGCTGTTCATACAGCTGAAAAGTCAGCAGGAAAAAAAAAAAAAAGTAGAGGAAAAAACAATATAATAAATGGGCATTTTACAACAAACTTAACATTGATCAACTGATAATATTGATGAGGTATACAAATCACTGAGACACAGCAGAATCTGCTGTCAGCTTTGTGTAATCATGGAAAAGTTTTCTATAATAGAATAAGAAAGCAGAAGTATGACTAGATATCATTATTTTAGTCTAGAAAAGAGAAGAGTGAAGGGACACGGGATAACTGTATTCATATAATCCTTCAACAAAATAGAAGGGGATAATAAGATCTTTGCTGCTGGTAAGAAAAATAGGAACGTGGTCTAAACTGCAGCAAGAAAAGTAAAGACAGACATTAGGATAAACCTTCTCAAAGTACAGAGAAGTAAATAATGAAATGTACAGTCTAGAAAGGTTGTACAATTTCTTACACTGACGGTTTTCATGGATAGACTTAGCCACTACCGATAAATTTTCGGTTAGGCACAGATGATGATGGACTGGTGTGGGAATATTAAGTTCATGTCATCTTAAAATCTAAGAGCTCTATTTTTACATACTTTTCTGTTGTTTGCCATTCATCAATCACAAATGTCAGGAGTATAAGATTTAATGAAATAATACTTTCATTTATGTGAACTTTCACAAGTTCTTTTCTTCACAATAATGCACATAGCAATGAAAAAATATTCTTTTATAGCCTCTAACACAAAAGAATTACCTTTTGTTGAGACAGCACGTTAAAGCTGCAGCATGTGAATCATTCAGACTGTTTGAAGTCGTAAAAAAAAAATCCTTCTGATTAATTTTCTTTAATCAATATAAAAGAAATAATGCCACTGCCAGCAGCACCTAGCTCAATAATGTTTAAAATAGTCTCTAAAGGCCTTCCATGGAGCACATGAACTGCAAATGTTCTATTGGAGTGAATTACAGCTACAAGAACAGCATTAAATTTTCTAAAGCACATCGTAACTATTGCATGTAAAAGGAGTCCTAAACATAAATGTGTGTGTTAGTCTGGTATGCCTCCTCACCCACAAAATCAGCTTTGCAGTCTGTATAACCACACCCTTACCACAAGTTTCTCATCTCTGTATAGCTTGTTGTCTTTATACTTTTGGCAAGGTAGAAGGTGGCAATTGCATTAATCTGCCCTCATAAAGTCCCTCCGTGTCACGATTAACTGAGGAACCACAGATACACTTTGAACGGTAGACAAGAATGGAAGGGACTGTTTCAGAAATTTAGGTTTCTAATATTTTTGTACTAATCACTGGTGTTAAGGCCAAGCAGCTAGTGTAATGGAGGTTTGGAAAGACAATCTTGCCAAGATAGCTTCTTCCCTTCTGGTTATTCCAAGGAAATTTCAAAAATAATAGGTCCACTTTTTGCCATCTTGCTTCAAATTCATATCCATTTATTGCATGTGTCTCTCCCATGAGTACAGTTCATAGCGATTACGTGTATGTGCATCTTTCATATAGATTGACTTTATAAAACCATCCCTTACTCTACAAGAAAGGTCAGATTTGAATTTTCAGCGTGCAATTATTGACAACTGATGTTTACACAATCAAGTTTTAACAAAACTCGATTTGGCAGATAATTTTTCCTACTTCAAAACCAGTAGTATAAATATTTTGAAAGCTTGGTGGGTGTTCTGACTGCAGCAGAAGATTGTGGGAAGAGAAAAACTGAAAGGGAAACTGGTAAGGATGGTTAATACAAGTTTCTGAGAGGAATAATGCCTAAAGGTTAGTTGCTGCAAAGATAAATTGCCCCTAGAAGGGACTGATTCTAGTTATGGAGAAATGAGCTATCACTCTCGGATAGCTTAATTTTTAAATGAAACAAACGCGTTAGCCTAGAATTATTTATAGACAGATATTACAAGAAGTATGTCTAAGCTATTAATAATTATGAAAGAGAACAACGCAGTGTAATGGTCAGTTATCTGTCAAGAAATAAGGTGGAATGAAATGTATCTTTTGTTTAAACCAGCACACCAACCATCTCATATTTATTTAAAGAGAATTTAACACATTGGAATATTTATTCATTTAGAATTGGTAAGATTAATTGCTTGTGGCAGTATGTCATTTGTACAAATGTAGTGTAATATGTGCTAGAATAATGTCAATGTGATCTGTGAAAAATACCTGAAATGAACATTTTCAAAGGCTGTTGATAACAATAAGGTACTTTCCTAATCAAAGCAATCCTGGAGACAAAAATTGATGTTCTTCACAAAAACTTGTGAAGCAAAACACAGCTCACCTTATTTTCCTTCATTTGGGGAACAAAGACCAATGTACTAAGACAGCTTCTACAGAGTACTGCAGATAGAAGCCCTTGGCCTTTTTTCCTCAACATGTCTTAAGTGGAGCTCAGTTTCATAGTGACCCGATGTCTTTGTGCATATATCATATTGTTGAACAAATGCCCATGGACAGAGGTTTTGTTAATAATCAAATAATAATAATAATAATAATCTAGCCCTTACATAGGGTAACATTGAAGAGTCAAACCTTTGAAGCAAGATGGGCAGATGCCATCTGGACCACCACAGAAATCTCTATTGCAAGGGTCCCAGCAACAGTTCCTTCAGCTGGACTGGGAGAGAAAAGCTAAATCTTCCAGTGTTTCACCTGTTCTGGCAATATATAGTAACATGCAGCATCAGCCAAGAAAAAACTAGTTTCTAATAAACCCCATCAGCGCAGGCAGGCAGCTACTACAGCTTCACCTCAAGCAAGCCTTCCTTCTGTTCTCTCTTTCTTCCCTCATGAGGAAGTTGAACTCTCTTGAGAAAGGATGAATTTCCTCCAGAGAACCACAGACATCTTCATAAGTTCATATGGGTGAGGTGCTAAACAAAGTCAAAGATGGCAATTCTAGGCTGTTTGTGAAAACTATTTATAGCTTCTCAAGGCAAAGCCCCTTAGGACACTGGACAGATACCTAGATAACACTTGGTCCTTTTATAGCCTTGATCAGGTCCAGTTCAGGACCTTATGGTCAAGTGATGAACTGACCAAGGGGGCTCCCTATGGTGGCAGGGCGGGGTTGGCAGAAATGCCCATCCCACAGCCCCAGCCAGGAGCAGGGCAGGCCCGGAGGCACTGCCTGCAGAATAGGCCCAGGCCCAGGCCAGGCTGGGACACCAGCATGGAAAGGCTCAGCAGTGCCCATGGTGTGGCAGGGCAGTGGAGTGCTGGAGTATGGCCCTGCTGCAGCATTGCTGGAGCTGGTAGGGATACCTGCAGGCAGGCTGAAATGGAGTCCTGGGCCGTGGGCAGGGCAGGGGAGGGCCTGGGGACTGCCATTATGGCCCACTCCAGCCCTCAGGGCCCAGAGAGCCCTGAGCGCTGCTGGGCAGAGCAGAACTCTGCTCAGCTACTATTTCTTCTGAAGCTGTCCTACAAATCAAATAAAATCTAATTCTTTAAGATATTAAAAATAATCTAATGAGTACCCAACAAGTTGCTTTAGCATAATTGCCTAAAGTTACTACTATTTTGTAAAAAACAAACAAACAAACAAACAAACAAACAAACAAAGGAATAGTATAATCATTGCTGAAGGGAAAAAGCAGTCACATTGTGGAAAGCAATGAATTATTTTCTAATAGACTTTCCCCAATACTCACAATAAATTTTAAAATATAGTGTGACAGTATCTGTTCATATGAAAACCTAAAGACTGAAAACACATTACAGCAATACAGGTGACACTGAGAAGACTTAAGTGAACTTTAAGTAACACAACCTTTTACTTTAATAGACTTTGACATTATTATAATTATGTCCTGCTTAACCACAAAATGTGAGTTATTACATATTTTAAACAGGTCAACTGAGATAGGATGACGATTTTAAAAATACCAGAAAGAATTTTAGTAGATTACACAAATCATTCCGGGTTTGATAGGTCTGAAATGCAAAAGGAATTATTGAGTTCTTTTAAAGAAAAACTTGTGAATGCAAAGTCTAAATGTAATGATTACATTATAGTCAGATAATAGAAAAGATTTGAGGATTTTATTTTTAACTCCTGAATGTAAATTTTCTTTTCACTTTGAAGGCAAAATGATTAGATTAAGACATATCACAGACAAGATATCTTGCCAGGCAGGCAGTCTCCAACCAGTCATCCCTGCACAGCACACTGTTGCACGGTGTTAAGCACCAGCTTCAAATAAACATGCTAAGGGAATCACAATCACAATCTTCAGCATATTAATATGCTTTCCATGCTGCATTAGGAAGGCAAAAGTTCAGCTCTCAGTCAGATCAAACACATTCTTGTTATTTACAGTTACCACTTGCCACAGAAAACAGACCTTTTCTAAGTAGCCCTCCCAGTGATTAGAAAATTGAACTAACTTTTAATCTTCAATCCCACCACACCATGGCTTGCATTAATGGTTTTCTTAGCTTAGCCTGCTGTGCTGCATTGAAATTCAGCACAACTGCTCACCCTGTCAAACCCTACTACAACACAGTGTTGAGAATCACCCTTGTTAACAGATGCAGGAAGAAAGCAGAGAAAAAAGTAAGTTCTTGTAGAGAACAAACCCATACAGAACATATCTCATGCTTCCAGAAAGTAAACACCACCATTTTCTCAGACACAAGATAATCTTTTTGGTGTGAGTGTAACAAAGCTAAGCAATAGAGCACAATTTGACACTTTGCTTTTGCTGAATGAACTATCCTTTACATATAACAGCACAATTATTGAATGCACGGGTTACACACCTAGATGACTGGGAGTACAGTACTTTGGACCCAAACTCAGTGCTTTACAATAGTAAAATTCATTCCAATCAGATGATGAAATATTTTTACATAAGCTGTAGTTTGAGCAGAATGGATAGTATTGCAAATGCTGGTATGTAACTAAGTTGTCATCATGACAATCACAGTATGACTGAACACATCTACACAGACAAATAATACACCATTTGTGACAATATTGTTTGCCAGATTAGGCATGGTTTCATATTGCAGTTGAAAAATCAAGACTGTGCAGTAAAACTAGCTTCAAAAAGGTGTCATGAATAATACATTAAATTACCTATCTGACAAAAACAAAACAAAACAATAAACTGTCATTTACGGTAAGTGCTCTCTAAAATGTTATCTATTACCTCTGTGTTTTCACTGCATGAAAATACAACTTATGAAGCTATGATATTTCAAAATATCTCTTTCAATATCCTTTTTAAAGTACTAAAAGAGAAACAATGCAGTCACAAGCTAAGCCCAAAGGAGTGTAGAAAGTCTTTGCTGCTGCATAATGCTACCCTTTCAGAAGAATCCTATATCACAGCTCATTGTATATGTACAAAGAAATTCATAATACTACACCAAGAATGGACCTCGTTTTGCCCATACAATCTTTTACTTCCATTCCTTACCCACACATTTTGCGCTGGGAGTATGAATTGCAGTGAGGTAAGAAAAGCCTCTGTAAAGTAGTAAATTATAAATACTGTATTTATTGTCTTAAAATTAGTATTTTGTAGCTATCTAAAAGGCTCATCTTTCTCCTTTCTCTCCACCTTGGCAGGATTTCTGATGGAAACTTCTCCTTACCTAAACTAGGTAAAGTCATGCCACTCTCTTTCTAACTCAAGACTAATCTTTTGAAAGATTAATCCTTTCTTTAACATTGCTTGATATAACTTGAAACCCTGAGGCTTGATTCTAGAACTACTACATGGTAACATGACTTGATATTATTAAGTAGGTGTTTTATTGCTAAAAATATTTTTGAGGAACATTAACTTTCTGTATGCACAATATATATCAAATGTGTAGTGATAAATCCCCAGAAAAAAAAATGGAACAATCTCCCCAGGGAAGCTGTCATGGCACCAAGACTGCTAGAGCTCAACAACACTAACAGACATATGCTTTTATTTTTAGGTAGTCCTGTATGGGGACTTGATGGTTGGGACGTCGAGTTGGACTCAATGACGCCTGTGGATCCCTTCCAACGAGGCATATTATCTGGTTGTGGTGTAAATGCCTGAAGTAACTAGGAAAATAGAACTAACATTCACATTTTTAAGGAAAAGGTACAGCATTGAAGAGGCTTTCAGGGTAGGGCATAACTGCATTATCTGAGCGTTCGCTAGGCTCCCAACCTTAGATGCTATCGCGCTGGGGAAACTTGGTGTGCTAGCTTTAAGGAACACCACGGAGCGTGGAGTGGAGTGGAGACACCACGGCTAGGCTCTGTAATCAGGTGCGGCCTCGATTGTTCTTGTGCACAAAGCTGCACTTTTTGCCACCCTAAGCCAAAGACCTGTCATGTTTTGACAAATGCTGTACCCTAGTGTACTTTTTGCTCATTATAATATCATTATAATACCAAAACACACCTCCATCCCAAAAGCTACCCGCCTCCAAGGTGCGACCACCCCTCACTGAGCATGCGCCCTGAATTTCTCGGAGCCTATTACTTTAAACGGAGACGGGAAAACTTTACACCAATCATAACTAAGATATGCTTGACTAGAGCCACTCAAGCTCCACCTAAAAGATAGAAAATAATATAAATTGGTCCAAGAGAGAGGGGACGTTAGGGAAGATACCATCGTCAGGGGAGATACCATCCCGAGGACATACAACATCCTTAGGACCTCCTGACTCCTGGGATCAGTCAACGGGCTGAGCCTCTCTTCCCCCCCCATTGGGACGCCTTTGGGTGAGATCTGAATATTTGCTTATAAATCTCTATAGAGTCTTTGATCCTTTTAACGCGTTTATTTCTAGGCTGCGCATCTGTGACACCTGTAACACCTGTGACACCTGTAACATCTGTAACACCTATAACATCTGTAACACTTATCTATAACATCTGTAACACCTACAACACCTATAACACCTGTATAACATCTGTAACGCCTATAACACCTGTGTATTTCATGCATACTAGCTTGCTTTTGCAGATAGTCACTATCACCGGCAATCCAAAAGAACCTGATTATCTGTTGCTGTAATAAACCATACTTGATTGCATTGTGATAGCTCTCATTAATGCAACTAGGGTGAGGGTGGTTATCCGTGATAGTTCAGTGTTCTGAATCTAACCAGACCCCCAGACGGTTAATGCATTGTTGGTGAATGTCTGAACGGACCCCCAGGTGGTTAATACGTTTTTGGTGAATGTCTGAGCAGACCCCCAGGCGGTTATTACGTTTTTGGTGAATGTCCGAACGGACCCCCAGTTTTGGTGAATGTCCGACTGGTTCAGTACTCTGAATCCAACCGGGCCCGTAACGGTTAATCAGCTACACCCCTTTAACGCGACACTGGTTCTATTCTATTCTGTGAAAATGCGAACTGACAGTAGTAGATACTATCGAAGTCCAGCATCAGGTATTGATATTGTAGTATCTATATTGAAATATCAGGTCAATTGACAAATTGTTACTACTAATGATAACTGATTACAAGGACCACAAGGAAGATAAAGAGAATTCCTACTTCAAATTACTATCCCATCGTAATGTTTTTTGGTTCTGAATAATGAGATTTTTCTTTTTTTTTTTTTGTTTTGTTTTGTTTTTCATTTAAAAACAAATATTATAGAAAAGTATATATATATGAAATTCCAACATCATAAGTTGAATTACATTCAAAATATATATATATTTTTTTTTTCCTCACACAAAATTCAACTTAGGACCAATGAAAAAAAAAAAAAAAGGACAAATAAATAAAATAAAAGGGCATGATATTGAAAAATATTGCTACTGTGGAAACAATGAAAAAATTACTCAGTTTCACTTTAACCCAACTTAAGTCATCACTGATATTAGCACATTCATACAAAACATTTGGATTTAGAACAAAACAAAATAGAATAGTTCAGTCAGAATGGGTCTTCAAAGATCATTATGTCCAACTGCCTGACTACTTAAGGGCTAACCAAAAGTTAAAACATATTAATGAGGGCATTATCCAAATGCCTCTTGAATGCTGATAGGCCTGGGGCATCATCCACCTCATGGGGACACCTGTTCCAGTGTTTGAGTACCCTTATGGTAAAGAAATTTTTCCTAATGTCCAGTCTGAACATCTCCGGTGCAGCTTTGCACTGTTCCTGCATGTCCTACACTGGTAAACTATGAGATTGTACATCTTGAAAATATCCCATCAAATACCTTCCCCATTAATAAATAAATAAATACTGCTTCTATGCAACGTGTTAAAATTCTATTAATTTATTGAAAAAAAAATCCAAGGGAAGAAAAACAAACCCCACAGAACTTCATTGTTCTCACAGATGTTTTAGTTTAGAAATATATCTCTGCCAAGAGATAAGGCAGAGATATCATGTAAAGGTCAAAGGACCTTTACATGAGTACTCAAAAGTCCGCTAGCTCCTTGTTGTACTTGTCTTTATAAGGTAAAGTCCTACAACTGAATACCCTAAAATCAAAATATGAACTCCTGTTTCCTGTCAGGATCTTTTTCAGCTTCAGTTTCTATTTGTAAAGGATAAAATAAGATTATCTTAAAGGGTATGATTTAAAGGATAAGAAGCCACATTTTCAATTCCCAGATCAACACCTTTTGTTTTCTCTACTTTTCTCAAGGAAAAGACTGCTTATCTTCCTCTAACTGTGGCAACTGTTATACTCTTATTGTCTCTTTGCTTATTTTCTCCATCTTAATTGTAAAAATGTGTCATGTCTTTAGAACATGTTCTAATCTATATTACTCATTCCCAAATATCTATGCATTTCATTTTTCAGAGTAAATTAAAAAAAAAAAGCACTAAGGATTACAAAATGGAAATTATGAAGTGTATTATAATTATCATTCATCAAACTTGCTGAATGTGGCATTCACATATGCAGTTTCAAATGCCAACTATTTTATAATAAAATTCAAATTCACATGTGGTTACAGGAAGGACATATACCTCTTGCTTAAATGTTGTAAATAAAATTATTCTAAGGAGTAATGGCCTGCCTATGAGAGAATACATGCATTTTACATACATTAAACTAGTAAAAGTGTTTATAAAATAACTAGAGAACTAGACCTCACTTTTCTGAGAGCATTGTAGAAGCTCCTTGAAAATTTGTTTTTCTGGTCAAGCTGATAACAGTATGGTCAGTAAACTTCTTTGCCTTGCTTGCTCTAACATATAGCCTTCTACCACTACTAATACATAGGTGGACAACAGTGCATGAAAGTGAGTAGCTGAAATAGCTTTACATATGTCTCATAAATGACTTTTACATGCTGCAAAAGCTTAATAATATCCGAGTTCCAGTAATTGCATGGACTTCTCCTTAACTGTGACAAACGTCAGGCAACTATAAAACTTGTGACTGACCAAAAATTATCAGAAACTTTTACATACTCAACTTGAACAAGCATGAATCTTCTAGAGAAAGAGAGATGGCGGGGTTAGTGGTGGATGGTGTGTGTGTGGAGGAGAGTATAAGACAGGAAATTAAAAAAAAAAAAAAGGCACAAAAAGGCACTGTAGAGAGAGTAGAACTACATATCACTGATATTAAAAATGGTAATACTGCTAACTTTTGTTTCACGCAGACACCCCTGCATTGCTGAAACATCTCACAACAGGACTGACAAAAATGCTTTGACTAGAGAATGAAAAATTCCATATACTGCACAGCAGGAAATTCTATATTTAATGAAGAAATCATAAATGAAACCAGAAATAAAAGGAACACCATTAGTACAGAATAAAAGTCTACCTGAGATTTTAAAAAATATCACACTAGAAGCTGTGTAACAAACCTAGACACTGCTTTACTTGACTGCACAAGTTCTTCCTGGCAAGGGCATTATAATATTGAAACAAACACTTTTGAATAAAAGACAAAAAAGATAGAAAGTAACACTGAGAAAAAGAAAAGAAAATGTTTATTCAAAACAAGACAAAAAAAAAAAAAAAGGACAAAAGAAAATCCCATTTCAGAGAATACACCCTGAACTTTGAATATTAAAAAATACAAGGAATTATCTCGATATAAAATTAATGTATCATTACCTTCAAAATTGCATACAAGTTTCCTAGTCCTATTTTCAAAGATTACACAACACACAAAAAAATCAAGTTCATGCATTGTACTTGCTTTCTGCATGTTAGAAATGTCTCAGGATTGACTCCCATACAGGATTTTTTCCCCCTCAGCTATTCAAAAGGGAAAATGTCATCTGTTGTAACAGCAGGTGATCACACAATTGTAAAACACTAATACCAGCTTCCCTAAAGTTTAGTTACTTACTGAAAATCACTAATGATACTACTTTTATTCTAGTGTCATAAGGATAGCACAGAAACAGAAAAAAATTGCTCTACATGAAAACCAATGTTTTGAGCCAGAGAGAAAACACCATATGGAAAATTGTTTTCTTTGGTGTCATCATCATCATTTCTAGATAATGATAAAAGCTTCTTATGATTTAGAAATAATTTTTGTAGACATTCATATACCTCCATACATGCCTACATTCCCAATGCAGTTCCTAATCAGCTATTTATTTTAATCACAAAATCAGTTAAATTGCCAGTATGCAATGCTTTTTGCAGTCACCATCATAGTATTTGGCATACAAATTCTACTTAGCATTTACTGCAAGAGCGTTCTACTCCTTGTACAAACATTCATCTGTATCCCATTCACTAGCTCCACAATATATTTTTTTCATTTAGGTTGCATTATCATTTAACATCAGAACATGAAACATCCTTAATATCTGTTTAGCATTTTTTAGAATGCTTTCCTCAATCTCTTTTGCTAAACTGGAGGAGGTTAGCCTCTATTTAACCTTTTATTTCACCACAGGAAATATTGAGGCCTTCTGTTGGGTATAACAGCTTGGCTTTACTTGACATCTTCTTTGCAATAACCAAAATGAAGTTTTAGGAATTGTATAGACAAAATCATGATATTATTTTGTAGGGGAAAAAAAAAAAAAAGATATTAAAAATTGTTCAGATTCTAGAAGCCCCTATTTTGTTATGATGTTCCAAATGTCTTTTTAAAATTTGATAATTCAAACTCCTTTTCTGGAGAGAGTGAAAATACAGAACACAAAGTTCAATTTAAAGTTCTACTTATGGGTTATTTGCCATGCTAAGTAGACTACAAAAACAAAGAGAAATAAATAAAACACAGTTTGTCATGGAATAGTGTGTATTAACTGCAAAGAATTAAACTCTAATTATATTCATATTTTCTTGAATTTCTTATGAAAATGAGCTTTCATAACACAACCATGCAGCAGTAATGAATTTTCACAAAATGGTGTTCTGAGTAGGCAGAAAAGTCTATATGGTCAAAACAACAGTAATGAATTCTGTCTCCAGACTCTTTTTTTTTTTTTTTTTTTTTTAATTTTTCTCCTAATTTTTAGTTTTGTTAGTGAAAATTATGGAAAACAAACAAACAACAAACAGACCAACAAACTCTACCCTAAATAATAACATAGCCAGGAAGCACACAATCCTAATACAAAAAAAAATCTTAGAACTGCTTTTTTTTTCAGTACTGATTTCATTCTAGTCTGCCATATAGTTGAGCACATTGCATATACTAACTTGGGATAATTTTACTGATTTTTTACATGAATAGATTTTAGGCTGAATTTTGCTTCGACCTAATCTTCTATTACTAAGCATCAAATGCTGGACAATGTCATTAATGCAATTAATTAAGCAGCTAATGGATTCTTCAGAGGATATTGAATTATATCACTTTGGAATTGCATAGGATGAAGTATCATAACCGGGTCAGTTTGAAATAAGTGTATCCATTATTTAAACCTTATTCAGTACAACACAGAGAGAATGAACTAAATCATCCAGTGGCTATCCAGCCACTAGTGTTCTATTTCAGCCTAGTTTCTTTCATCTATAAACAAATGTTATTTCCTGATTTCCTTTTTGAACATTCCTCTTATGTGAGCAATAAAAAGAAGATGCAGTGCAATGGTCACACTGGAAAATATGACTGCAGTTTAATTCTATCTTTACCAAGAAAGTCCTATTATACAGAGTTGGGAAATATTAATATGGCTAAAGATAGAAATCTTTAGCCAGTACTTCATACTGTGTTAAGGCAAATGGGTTAGTTAGATTTGTTTATTAAAATTACCTGAGGACAAGAAATTATTGCTGCATCACATAGAATAAATCTATTATACTTGAAATGTTTATGTATCACTGTTCAAAAATCACTGCAAACTATGCCAGTAATCCCCAAATTGTTAAATAGTGTGAAGATCAAAGAGGTTAAAGACAGGCAGGGAGTTATAAAATTTTGGAATGGTGAGGATATAGGTTCTCGTCAGCAAGGTAAATACTTCTGAATAGCATTAAGAAAAATAATTTAGTAATGACATTCTAACCTTTTACAGTTTATGCTATATTATGAAACTTAATTCTGCAATGCCTGTTCCTTTCTGAGACTGCATAAGTAGTAGCACTGGTTCCAAGTTTTCTTGTATGACCTTCTTCCTCCCCAGAACAGTTTTTTCCTATAGATGTAACTCTCCATTGTGCTTATCTCAGTACTTGATTTCTAGCTATCCATTCTTCTTCAACATTAATGTTAACTTGATTTATTATTATATTTTGAGTTTTTTGTTTTGTTTTGTTTTGTTTATTTTTGTTATTGTTTAAAATGTTTAAGTTCAGTTTAGGATTGGTAAGAAATTGTTACATCTTCAAAAAAAAATAATAATATTAAATAAACAAATAAAAGTCCTTCTTCACAGACAAAAAAAATGACCCTTATATAGCTTAATTAATACATTATTTATTTTGAGTAAAATAAGTTGGGTACCTGCAGGTACTTTGACAGCTTTGCATTCTTAGTTCTGCTGATACAGACGCTCACAGAGTAACATGTTCAACATGTGGAGGTGTTTGGCTTACTGGTAAAGAAGCTGAATTCAGCCAATTCAAAACAAATTCTTAATTATATTCTTGCATAAATGAATTTGTATTTTAACAAGACAGTTCTGTAACCTGTATAGAGGTTATATATTCTATATTCAGATATATTCAGAATATTCTATATTCAGATATTCAGCTATTTTTAGAGCTCTTCAAGTGCATGACAAACAACCTAAATGGATATTTAGTTCTCAGGAACACACACAATCTTCCAGTTAGCATGCTTCATGGTTTCTGATTATTTATACAGCAGTCACTCTTAAATTCACTAGCCATGAGATCTACACCTGATTTAAGAAGGGGTAGTAATATTTTAGAGTTGGACTTGATGATCCTTAAGGGTCCCTTCCAACTCAGGATATTCTATGATTCTATGATTTTCGTAAGTTCTGCAGTGAAATGTAGAACGTATTGTTACCATCTGACTCTATGCTTATTCCAGCATCTGCAGAGACAGCAATATTTCTTACTTTTTTACATTTTTTTTCTAGAGTATTGCCTGGTGAAGATTTGTTTTTACTCTTCCCGTCATATTTCAATAATACTCAAGATTGAAAGAGATTTTCGTAATGTGTTGAGGCTGGACTTCCTCCTGAAAGCAAACTAAAATTCTAGTAATCAGTATATTTATCAAAATCTTCAGCATTTAATAAGCATATTAGAATACTATGTTTTTATGGTATGTGATTATTAGAATCAAGATTGCTAGGAAATTCTTAACTGAGCTGTGATTTCATTTGTACTGTGGTTTCTACGGCAACTCAGGCTAAATAAATAATCTAACCAATGCTACAGCATTCTTTGTTGTTTTTAATGTAAGTGAATGATTGCATCACTACCTTAACAACTCTGCTTACTTTGTTAGTTTGAGTTATTTATTCTTAGGAATACAGCCTTAGAGAAAACTTCTATGCTACATATGCTTTGATCAGAGAAAATTCAATAAATCCAGTCAGTAATGACAAATATATTCATGCTATCAAATCTGCTTTATAGTTCTGATGATGGAAGTGTTTAAACTGCTGTAGATTTTTTTATTTTTTTTTTTTAACGTGGAAATATTTTAATACTCTGAAGAACCTTCCTTTGTGAAACAGGGGAATTATTTTCAATTCTCTTTCACAGAAAAGAGAATTTTAGTTCTCTTTCACAGAAAAACAATTCTCTTTCCCTCTAGAAAGTAAATTAAAGGTTGGATGGTTTCAGTTTCATTCTTGGTTAATTTCTGCAAACAAGACTACACTAAATGTAGAGTTTTACATCCAACAAGGCAGATCTATTCAAAGAATAGTTGATAAATGTGTACCAATTTTGAATGTTTTAATAAGTGAAACAGCAAAAACCACAGAACACAGTTTCCACAGACTTTTCTCTGGTAGGAATTTACAAACACAGCAGGGATACAATTAATATTCTTTACACTGTGATTTGGAATGGAGGTGGCAAAATATGCAATGTTGAATGTAAGCTGACCACGTCACCAAGGAAACAACAAAATGACTATCTAAAATGTATGCTTGCAGCAAGGAAATCTGCAAAGATTTCTTGGAGAAAAATGCAAGTTCACTAGAAATTACAAAGAATTTGATAGCTTCATCTATTTTAAGGGCAAATAGAAACATTAATTAAGTTGCAGAGGGACTATTATTTTGGAAAATGCATAATCAATTTTGTAGATGTCATGATTTAAAATTTTATTCAAGCTCATAATGAAAGACAGGATGCAAAATTTAGTTAAATGCAGCTATGTTTTCGCATGGCAGGAACAAAGGTGTTTTGCAATCATTGTCATCTGTGTGTTCTAACCAGGTAAGCTCAGACATCAGACATACCAGTTGAGGTTGTTCATTCAACTTATTTATTTGGCTCCTGTCAAATATCATAGGAAATATTATGCATAGCTTTTTTTTAATATTATTATTTTATTTTATTTTATTTATTTATTTAATAGCTTACTTGTTGCCATTTACTTACTTACTTATTGCCATTTATATGAACTGATTCAGATGCTCACCAACAGAAACCTGAATGCATCTGTATAGGGGCAGAGCTGATGCTTTGTGTCCTTTTCAGAACTAAGCAGCATCATGTGAATGCCATATTAAATGCATAACAAATCTTAAAACTTGAGACTTCAACAGCAAAGACTACATTTACTTCAAAAATATACGTGAACTAAAGTTGTCAAATAGAAAACTTTCATAGACTATGTTACTTTTCAAATCATATGAGGCAATTACCATTTAAAACAGGTATTAAATAAACGTTATAGTATCTTTACACCAAATCTTCTTTACTATAAAAATAATTTCAACAGAATATTTTCTAGAGCATGATCAAAACTTTGCTCTTGACACACAGTATGATTTAGCAAAACATTGGGAACATTTTTTCTAAATGTCAGTATATGTATTTTTAGATGCTTGTTAGTACTGATTAAATGAAATTACAAGTTATTATGACAAAAAGATTTTCCTGCCATTGCATTCATTTACAATGCTATCTTCTCTGTATATGATTCAACTCCAGTCAATCCAAACTATTTTTAAAACCCAAGCAAATGGCTATTCTCTCAGTTTATTTCTGAATTAAGCTTAGGGTATGCACATTCTATGTTCTGAAAACTCATTTACATGAAAATGTCACATTAGCACAAATAATATTCTGAGAAGAAGTTGCCTCTTTCATCTGACATAAGACAGGTACAACACAGCAAATTTTATTACAGTTGGAAGTAACCTAAAGCAGCTTTAATTTAAATATCTACTTTGGAGAGCTCGAGAATTAAAACAGCCTACTTAGGTTTTTAATCTAATCAGATAGATTTTACATTCCATATTGCTTCATTAGCAATATCTGAGCAGACCAAAGTGTAAATATCCCTTCAACATACTGTTTCATTTAATAAGAATTTTTAAGAAGAAGGTCTTTTAAAAGACCTTCTCTTTTGTCTTCAGCAGTCATATTTCATGACACCTAGTTCACTACTTTATGAATAATTATTCCATCTACTAAAATATATGGAAATGTTACAAAAATCTAGATAAAAGAATTAAATACCCATATAATTTCTATGTCACTATGAAGCCATTAAGGTCTAAATCAAATCCTTTAAGTTCTTCCAGTGTTGCATGAAGAGAGGGGGCAGACATGGAGACAAGGAAATAGATGCTTTGCAACACTCTCTAGAAGTCAATTGCAAAGAGTTTTGGAACCCTTGTTCTGCACAGCTCATTACTTGGAATTTCTTAAAAAACAATTCTGCTGTGTTTGTAAAGAGAGGAACAGAATACAGAAATTCTTAAACGGTTTGTAATGGAAGGTGTAAGTGTGTATCTTAGGATAGAGGAAAATAAACGTCAAAGCTTGACATCTCAGTAAGACTGAGGCTGGAAATTGAAATGATAAGCATGTAATTAAGAGAAAAGGTAGATTTTTCCTTGGAAGGGAAGAAAAGAAGTAGGTCCAAAAGTCTAGCTGCTGTACATTAGGCCTATTTCTCCAACTCTGATTTTGAACATCCAACATGCATCTCCAGAGAAATGCAAATGCAAGTCAGTTCATGTTATTGTTGGGATAAATGGCAGATTTGCCAATGAGATGAATCAACAGCCAGTAGAAAATTCAAATATTATGTGAGAAAGATCCAAACTGTTCTGCCAAAACCACCTTTGGTAGGAGTTACTTAAATTTATGTTGGTGGTTCTTTAATTGACTGACTCCAAAACAGGCAAACTCAAACATGAAATTGTATCCTCTCTGTGTGTATGAGGATTCCAGTATTTTAAATCTCTCCTATTTAGCTGTTCATATTTTTGCTCTGAATAGCACTCTCTCAATCTCTAATTCTATTTTTATATTTTTAATATTTTTATTAAAACTCAATTATAATGGAATATGACCCATTTTCTTTTTTTCTTTAACAGAACAAAAATAACTTAGGATTCTGCCAATATTAGGAAAAACATTGTGTTTTCTATAATTTCTGTAGATAAACTGCTCAATAGGTTTCTCATTCTGAACATTTTTTAAATTCTCACTGACACAGATAACATCATCAATATCACTATAAGAATATTGTTTGGTCTCGTTAAGAAATAAAAGGGAAGAAAACCAATATTCTTTTCATCCTTCCTTAGTCACTAGTTTTCAAAATTTTTAACAGTTCTCTAGGCTTATTTTTTCACTCTTTTTCTGATAGGTAGCCTACAAGTATTCAAGAAAAAAAACATTATTCATCTAAAGTTAAGTTAGAATATACTTAGACGTTTAATGATTGAATGGTCCTTTTTTTTTTTTTTTTAAATCTCAAGTATTACTGTTTCAGTCTTCAGATTAATGCATTTTGAATAGCATTTGTTGGTCTGATCTAAGAATGCATTTATGATCAAGCCATGTCAGCAGGCAGAGCTATTTTGGTGTAGTAGATGGGAGGAGGTGTCCTCCAGTAGACCTCCAGAAAGAATTATCTTTCAACTGGAGACAAATGGACCTTCCAAATCAATGCTTAGCTGATTCATTAAACAATCTAAAGAAAGTCTCATCATTTCCACCATGTCCGATACATAGATAAACACCTGTGTCAGCATTCTAAAGTTAAAAGAGCCCTTCCTCTTTAAAAATTTAATTTAGTTATGAACTTTCAGAAGCATTTTCTAAAGCATAAGTCCCATTTATCAGTACTGATTTTGACACAAGAACAAGGAACCAACCTGTTACTGAAAATAATATCGAGTAGATCAAATGAATTACAGCATAACATAAACATTAAAAGAAAAGATACATGAATAGCATAGCTTTGTAAAAGTCTTAATCCTTACATTCTCATAAGTTAAATTAATTATAGTTTAGAAAACAATGATAATAAGGATTGCCAATGATTAATCAATTAACCACCGTATGCTTGTGTAACTGGCAAAACTCTAGGAAATACAGTGACCTAATTGCTTTCTTCAGATAATGGAAAAATAAACTACAAAGGGGATCCAAAACAAACAAACAAACAAACAAACAAAAAACAACCACTGGGAAAGAAAAGGCTTTTGTACTTGTATTCAAATGAATGTTTGGGAAAGCTCTCCTAAACAGGGAACAAAAACTGTAATACAGTTCAAACACGCAAAATTTTCATTAGGTTGTACCAGGATTTCCTATAGAGTATATCAAATATTTTCACTTAGTCTAGTGACAATAACGGCTCTAGTTTCTGCTCAATGAATATGTAACTCATCCGTCCATTTCTGAAGGTATAATTAGTTATATGATTTTATCTCTGGCTAGGGACTAGAAAATTGGATTCCCTACTCTGAGAGAGTACTGTCCCAGAAATTAGGTCAAAGCTGTGCTTTGGTATTTTTTTTTTCCCCTGGAATAGACAAAATACAGAAAAATGGGTTATTACTTTAAAGTTTGGAAAGCAGCTTTTTCTCACCAAGCGTCTTACAATGAAAATTCATGTGGTAGTATGGGTTAATGGCTGGTTACACCAGCAGTATTTTCTGAGCTCATTTTTACCATGGTTTCTGCAAAACTTCCAAATCCCCTGAGGTAATGAGGAACAAGATAACCCCGTAATACTTCATGGCACAACCTTTACTTATGTCCCTCTTCAAAAGCTCTTCTCCTGCTTGCAAGTTTCATTCCTATGGCAGACTGTCCGATGGGGTGAAGAAGGGACAAGAACAGAATGGCTTCCATTTCAGCAGCTGTGATACCTTTATTATTATTATTAATTATTATTCCTTCTGCAAAGGTTTCTAAAGCATACCTTTCACAACAAATAAAAGATACCATAGGCAACTCATATACTATGATCTTGACACAAACAAAATTCACTGAACTCAAAGAAAATTAAACAGAATACAGAGTAAAAATAAACAAGTTTAAGGGAGGAACCTGAATGGACATGGGCCAAGGAAAAGAATGGATTTGACAAGCTGAAAGTCAGAAACTAGAAACCTATATGGCAACTTACCCAGAAACCTACATGGCAACTCTTAACACTTATGCAGTGGGTCTCTTATATGAATCTATTTTAGACGATCAAAAGGCTCTTTGGATATTACAAATTAGATATGCTATATGATTTTATTTTATAAACTACGTTGTTTATAAACACACCCAGATCACCACAACAATTATGTTGACAGAAATAAACTTCTTTACCAAAAGGGTTGTTAGGCATTGGAACAGGCTGCCCAGGGAAGTGGTAGAGTCACCATCCCTGGAGGTCTTTAAAAGATGTTTAGATGTAGAGCTTAGCAATATGGTTTAGTGGGGGACTTGTTAGTGTTAGGTCAGAGGTTGGACTCGATGATCTTGAGGTCTTTTCCAACCTAGAAATTCTGTGCTTCTGTGTGAAATAGTTCCTTTGATTTTTAAGCCTATTTAAAAAGGAGCAGCAACACCGAGTTCTGCAATTCTTTATACATGTCGCAGGGCATTTCAGTCTGTATGTCTACACAGAGGTACAGTATCCCCAAAACATGTTTGCAAACTGCAGGACAGTGTATTCACAGCAAGAGAAATAAGCAAAGAATTTGTTCAATGCCACAGGCAGTGGCACCGTAGACATAGCTGATGGTGCAAAGTTACATTTTTGTTGTTATCATCTTTCACTTGCTGGGATACTTACACTTTATGCTTACATCTTTATTTAAAATAAATAAATAAATGCATCTATCTTGACACTTTCTACAAGGGGCATTATTCTAGTTGTGTGCTCCTTACCTGCTTTGTTTCTGGCAATAAATGGCAGTAATCAGAAGAGCTTTAAATTAAGCTTTAAAGTAATACTTAAGCAGGAATGTTTCAGCAGCAGAGGGGCAGAGTTCCTCTCTCTGCTTACGCACACCTTGTCACACTGAAGACCACCAGCAGGTATCATTTGCTCTGCAAAAGTTTCCCAAAATGAACAAAATTTTTGTGATCTTTACTGCACACTCAGTAGTGAATAAACAGCAGCTCTGGAAAACGCAAACTCAAATTCATATGTCGTGGCTCATTATAATCCAATACAATTTGCAGAAAACCCTCCTGAAAATTATACTTGTTTATATTCTCAGTTGACTGGGCACAGTCATTTCTTCCTGTTGCCATTATTTCCATATGCAGATAAGAATTAAGGATTCACCACAACAGAAATAGATAATGGGAAAGTGTTTGAACCTACAGTGTGCATACAGAATGCATTAGGCATTCACCTGTGATTGGAAAGAGGAACACTTTCCTCCAGAATCCTCAGGTGTCTGCATTCAATCACAGTAAATAGATAAGGCCATGATAAGTGCAGTGTTTTCTCTGTCATGGGAAGATTCATAAACCACAGATCCCAACTATGCCCACATTTGAATTTTGCCATAGTATGTCAAATGTATAGATTCTCATTACTTCTGTGTAAACTGAAATCCTCATAAAGAAGAAGGAAAAAAAAAAAAAAAACAGCAAAGCATACAATCGTACAGAGATGCTAAATTGCTCAGCTGCTAGATGCTTTTAAATATTCTCTTATTTCTATATAACCCTGAAATGGAAGAAAAACAAAATTAATAATTAATTTTAAAATGACATCAGCTTGTTTGTAAAATGCAAATGTCCTTCTGCCTAAACCCAGTGACTCCTGGGGAGTTCTCTGCACTGCTAACATTCACTTTTGGATTAACATCAATATTTTACCTCTTCCTGTTTCTAGCAACTTTTTTTCCCTATTGTCTTGTAACTGTAGTTGCCTGTCAACACATTGCGTTGCTCTTTTCCAACACTCATTCCTGCTTGTTTGACTTCTGCTATTCTTTTCTTTGATACTTCGCAATAAATCTTTGCCAAGAACAGTATACACCAAGCACTCATGCTACAGAAGCATTTTCTGACCGAGTCTGCCACCTTCTTTAAAATCCTATCTATTGAGTGTCCAAGCTATGATCTGAGAAACAGAACAAAGGATTAAGGGGCCAATGAGCAAAACACTGATGAGACAAAGCTTTTCTCAAATAATTACAGCACTGATGGCACATAACTGATCAATAAAAAGAACAAACCCTAAATTATCACAATCCATACATGTTACTCATTAGCTGGAACAACTGCCAATCCTTCAACCCAATGAGAAAAGATTAATTGAAATAGATGTTACTTCCCAGGTGAAGAAAAAATTGTAAAGCAGGACATAAGCCTCATTTCCTCATAGGCTAAGTCTTCTTAGAAAAGACAGGAGGAATACTGAGGGGACTGCAGCCATAGTTTGAGGGTCAGAAATCTTTGGACATTTCCCCCTTCTGTGACATCATTGTGGTGTGCATTAGATGACTGCAGACAACAGAGAAATAATTTCTGAATTATTTTCATTTTTAATTTGATATATCATGTCTTAAGTATCCTATCTCCAATGTGCATTCTCATGATTCTTCTTTCCATTTCTTTTAATGTAAGAAATTTCAGGGTTACGCTGTGGTGTATATGCTGAACACTTAACAACAATACGAGGGTGTTTCTGCAATGCACTGCAATGCCGGGTGAGTGTGCTGAAGCTACCTCAATATCCATGCAATATAGCAAAATGCTATATTGTGATTAATCACATGTGATAAAACATTATTCTATGAAGGATATGTTTGTTTGAATGTGGCTTGGGTATCTCCAACACATCATGCTATTGTGTCTTGTAGTCACTCTCTTCAATCTATGTTATGGATTTTCAGTATTTCTCTACTTCAGATGAAATACAGCATGCTATACCTTAACTTTACCAAACATTTTTCTTCATCTTCCTAAGAAATGTTTGGTGTAGTTCTGCAGTTCAGGAGAGAACGTCAAGAAAGATAAGACCACAGGGATAATCTAGTAAGTCTATTCAGAGGATTGGACTGACAAGTCAGATACAGTTTGTGTTACTTATATGTCAGTAGTATTCGTCATTAAGTAGCCAGTGGTTACGGAAGCAGTACAAAATATATTTGATGTACAGGATTCTATTATTTAAACAATTCTGATTATCTAAGATACTGCCATTGGCTACAAAATCCGCTTGTTGCAGAGAATGGTAGAGGTAGAGAACAGCAGAGGATTATACATAAACTTAAAAATAAAATGAATAAATACAATCTTTTGATGATACAAAAGAAACAGTTAGGGAAAGAACTGTGCCACTTTCTATTGACAGATGTTTGTTTGGGGATCTAGTGATGTACGTCTTCCTGTAAGTGCAGTCCAATCTTCTCTCTCACCTTCAAAGCACTGTTTTAAATAGACAGTTTAATTACTGCCTGTGTTCACTAGTTTTCTGCAGGGTACATTCACTCCACAGTTGGCTTAGGGATACTGAGCCTCTGGCAAAGAACTAGCATAAAATTAGCCTTCATGTCTTGCCCCTTGAAAATATTTCTAGATACCTGAAGTAGAAAACTGACAGCTTTATCAAAAGCTGGGTATTTGCCATCATCTAAATATCAGAATTACTGGCTCTGTCCTGAAATGCACGCCCTTTCTGACATGGAGATAGAAATGGCATTACGAAAAATTAAGTCAAGCACACATTTATTTTGAAAGTTGCATGTATTGCATGTTAATCCTGGTAGGCAACTAAGCACTACACAGCTGTTTGCTCACTCCTCCCCAGTGAGATGGGGAGAGAAATGAAAAGGTTAAGTGCAAAACCTTATGGGTTGAGATGAAGACAGCTTGATAGATAAAGCAAAAGCTGCATGTCCAAGCAAAGCAAAATAAGGAGTTAATTCACTATGTCCCATTGGTGCACAGATGGTTAGCTATTTCCAGGAAAGCAAGGCTTCATCATGTGTAATAGGTACTTGGTAAAATACATATACATGCCATAACCCTGACTTCCACCACCCTCCCTCTTTTCTCCCAGCTTTTATGGTATGGGATATGCCTTTGGTCAGTGAAGTCACCTGTCCTGGCTGTGGCCCCACCCAACTTGTGGTGCACCCCCAACCTGCTTGCTGGTTGCAGAGAAAATGAAAAGGCCTTAGCACTCTGTAAGAACTGCTCAGCAATAGCTAAAACATTGGTATGTTATCAACACTGCCTTGGTCATAAACCCAAAACATAGAACTATGTGTGCTACTTGAAGGAAGTTAACACTATTGCAGCCAAAACCAGTACTAAGGTACATACTGGTATATGGAAGTCAATAGTGTCAGAGAAAATCTTTGAGGAAGCTACCAAAATACTCTTTATATCTACTGCTTGATTTTCTCTCTTGTTAAGTTCTTCATCATTGAAAGGAAATATTTATGTATTCATTGACTGCTAGAATAGCAGCAAGAATTAATCCCTCAAAAATAATTATAAACTAATTCGTGAGCAGAGCACATATCTGATCCTCAACTTCCCACTGTGCAGCACAGAGGTAACTTGCAACGTCTATACTGCAAAGTGTCAACAGTTTGGTGATTACCCCAGGGCTATATCCACCACGTTCACCACATGAGGGAACATCCGTAGCCACATCTTACCAATGCTCATGCTGGCAAGGATTATTAGCTCAGACTTAGCACCACATCCCCTGCAGGTATTCAGCATCTGCACCCAACTGGCTTAACCTGAGGTCTGCTGAGGGTGTCCCTGAATCACTTTCCCCTGTAACTGGTTCCAGGTCAATCATCCACCTGGTTTCTTCACATCTACCTGGCAGATATTCATGGGAGACACCTCTGGATTTCCCCAGTCCTGTGCTGTCCTTCCTTCAGGCTTTTTTCTGGTTCTCTATCAATTGCAGCATCCAGCAGATGCTGTGAATTATGCCTATGATAATGGTACCAATGGATCTCACATCAGCTCACGATCCCTAAAGAGCAGATTGAATTTCAATTGTTATCAAAAGCTCATTTACATAAATATAGTATTTTGAAAATGTTTATAAAGAAGAAAGTATGTTCATAGCACAAACATTTAATCATATGCAGATCCAGAGCATCAAAAAATATAGTGAAGAATTTTTACAGCCACTTGTTTTTTAGGTCATCAGAAAAAGCAGACCAAGAATCACAATGACTTACCACACTGTCTTGCTCAGCAAATTTTTTTTTAGGATAAAGTGCAAACACTAAAAATGCTTAGCACTTATATATCGAGTGATGCCATTGTAAATTTACTGCACTTATTAAATTGTTGGAAGCATCTGTTTTGTTGGTATTTAGAACTGGATACAGGCTGAGGTATGAAAAATATGACAGCAGCACTTCTCCAGGTGCCAAAGTCCACACTGTGTTGACCACCACATTGCTCTCCCATAGCAACAACCATATACATATGCTACTCCAGGTAGGAAGATTTAATGTAAATGCAAATGAAGTTTAGGGTAAAAATCAAATACAGCTCCAGAAATATTTTGTCTATTTTTAACACTACCCTAATAATTACTGTTGGATATTAAGAAGAAACAAAGCCATTGTTAGGGGTTTTAATGCAACAAAGCTTCCTAACAATCAGCTTGTGATAAGGACCTTGAAAGGGTTTTAAATGCAAGATGCCCAGTTCTGAGCTGATATTAGCTGAGAGACTTTGTAACTTGGAAGAACATTTTAAGGTGAATGGGAAGTTTAAGACTGTCTGTGAAAACCCTATATATAATCATGAATGACAGAAGGAAATTGCACTGTATTCTCTCTTTAGTGAAAAAGATGGGGAGTGACAAATAAAGGATGACAAAACATGCTTCACAGTTATTTGTTTTATGCTCATTACATAGATGACTTCAGCAAATAAAAATAGCAAATGTTAATTGGCTACCAGAATATCAACGTTTACATAAATAATGAGAATCACTATGACATCTTGAAATAGAATAAAAGTGGAATGATCTTTCCTATGTCAGGGTGGGAACTGAAGTAAATAAAGGTGCTACGGATTTCAGAGATGCTACTTTAGATGGGCTGCAAGTTCACGGAGATTACAAAAACAGTAAATTACAATACCATATAACAGCAGTGACTCATTTTCTCTCATATTCCCTGATGGCAGATGTTTCCTGAGGTTGGTAGGGAGCTTTTCTTCTCGGTATATTTTCTATTCAGGTTTTGTATGGGGCTTGCAATTTTTTCCAGAATTTGGTATGTACCACTGTCAGAGGGTAAAATATTACATTTTTCTGATTTGGTACGACATCATAATAACTGTTCAGCTAGCCAGCAGAACCAGCATAGCACAAAAGCACTCCACAAGCACTGGTCTTGATTTCTTCCAAAATTCCCAAAGCAAGAGCAGAAAGTCACTACAGAGCTCTATGTGGTAAGAGTAAGGAAAAAGCTCACCCCCTGTATCTAGATTATAGAATAATATTACATGTATAAAGAGAATATAATCTCCAGAGAAAGCATATTTAATGGAAATGATGGAAAGCATATTTAATGGAAAGATGAGATAGCCAAAGATGCAAGGACCTCAGCTATCCAAAGAAGCAGAGAAGCAGAGTTTCCCTGGCTTTGCACCCTATAACCAAGAAAAAGAAATACAATATAATCAAGATTTTATGGAAAACATATTTGTTGTAAATGACAATGCACCAATAAGAGAAGGAAATTCATTGCTTGGTTGCTTATTTTAAAAATCAGACTGCACATTAAAAGTGAGTTTACTAAGTAATAGTGCCAGCTCACAGTCAGCCTTGAGGCATGAGTGTTCCCACTAGCTCCTATTGTTCATTCTCCTTTCATGCCACAGAGAAGTCAAAAGTACTCAGGGCTCCACTCCCTCTCTAAATCCTACAAATTAATATTCTTTCTGTCATCTGGAGCTCTCCTCCAAAGCCAAGAGTCACTTGAGCGTTTCAACTCAAGAACAATATTTCTGATATTGCCATAGATCACCAAAGTTGACATTTAGAGACAATATTATACAAAATTATACAGTGTGAAGTTTATGTAAAACTTACTTGTTTATTATTTGAAGTTTATATAATGTTAACTGCTTCATATATATTTGGAGGGTTTTAAGAAGCATTTAAACTGGATTTTTATTTTTTTTTTTTTTAAGAGTACAGAACAGATTTTTTTACATGCTTGAAGAACAAATTAATCTGCATGGTTATTACGTGCACATTAGCAGCCCTGTTTGAAATGCAAATTCTCATTCTGGCTCGAAGTAAATTACCCTGACATGGGTGAGAAAAGAAGCCAAGTTTCTCTGTAGTGTTTGTACAGTGCTGTCACTGAGGTAACATTTGGAGCCCTTTTGCACATTTTCTGTTTATTAGATAGCTGCTGGCTACAGAGTGAAATCCCTTTGTGGTCATCCATCTTGCTCACCCGTTGTCTCATATGCACAATAGCAACGGTCAGCTGTATCTCCCAGATCTGCAGATCTCCAATGTATCTTGTATATTGGAGAGCTTGTACTGCCACGGCAGTCCACATGGAATTGAAACTAGTGCTTGGAACAGCTCCCTCTAAGAACTTTTGGATTTCCATGTTGAAAACCAGCTTTCAAGATTATAGCATATCAATACCCCTATAATAAAACATGTACAAGGGCCTGGTAATCGGGATAAAAATTATAAATAAATATTAATAACAGACATAAAAAAAAAAAAGTGTGATGAGCGATCTGTTTGTAAAACTTGTGGATGTTTGGATGTTACCAAACTTAAAGATAACATCTTTTGATCTCTTTGTCTTTTGTAACCTAAATCTCCACTGAAAGAAAGGAAGAAAGAAAGGAAGAAAGGAAGGAAGGAAGGAAGGGAGGGAGGGAGGGAGGGAGAAAGGAAGGAAGGAAGGAAGGAAGGAAGGAAGGAAGGAAGGAAGGAAGGAAGGAAGGAAGGAAGGAAGGAAGGAAGGAAGGAAGGAAGGAAGGAAGGAAGGAAGGAAGGAAGGAAGGAAGGGAGGGAGGGAAGGAGGGAGGGAGGGAGGGAGGGAGGGAGGGAGGGAGGGAGGGAAACACATAACACTTTATTGCAGAATGTTAAAAGCTAAATTAAGCAACCCATTACCCAACCTGCTTATGACCAGCAATGTTGTATAATTAGAAACAAATACTTAAATACTTATCTCCCTGTCCTGGTTTCAGTTAGGACAAAGTTAATTTTCTTCCTAGTAGCTGGTAGAATGCTATGTTTTGGCTTAGGATGAGAAGAGTGCTGATAACATGCTGATCTTTTAATTCATAGAATCATAGAATAGAATATCCTGAGTTGGAAGGGACCCTTAAGGATCATCAAGTCCAACTCTTGACACTGCACAGGTCTACCCAAAAGTTCAGACCATGTGACTAAGTGCACAGTCCAATCTCTTCCTAAATTCAGACAGGCTCGGTGCAGTGACCACTTCCCTGGGGAGCCTGTTCCAGTGTGCAACCACCCTCTCTGTGAAGAACCCCCTCCTGATGTCAAGCCTAAATTTCCCCTGCCTCAGCTTAACCCCGTTCCCGCGGGTCCTGTCACTGGTGTTAATGGAGAAAAGGTCTCCTGCCTCTCGACACCCCCTTACGAGGAAGTTGTAGACTGCGATGAGGTCTCCCCTCAGCCTCCTCTTCTCCAGGCTGAACAGGCCCAGTGCCCTCAGCCGTTCCTCGTACGTCTTCCCCTCCAGGCCTTTCACCATCTTCGTAGCCCTCCTCTGGACACTCTCCAACTGTTTCATGTCCTTTTTATACTGTGGTGCCCAGAACTGCACACAGTACTCGAGGTGAGGCCTCACCAGCTCAGAGTAGAGCAGGACAATCACCTCCCTTGACCTACTAGCGATGCCGTGCTTGATGCACCCCAGGACACGGTTGGCCCTCCTGGCTGCCAGGGCACACTGCTGGCTCATATTCAACTTGCTGTCTACCACGACCCCCAGATCCCTCTCTTCTAGGCTGCTCTCCAGCGTCTCATCGCCCAGTCTGTACGTGCAGCCAGGGTTTCCCCGTCCCAGGTGCAGGACCCAGCACTTGCTCTTATTGAACTTCATGCGGTTGGTGATCGCCCAGCTCTCCAACCTATCCAGATCCCTCTGCAAGGCCTTTCCACCCTCATTCGAGTCCACAACTCCTCCAAGTTTGGTGTCATCAGCAAACTTGCTCAAAATGCCTTCTAGTCCTACATCCAGATCGTTTATAAAAATATTGAAAAGTACCAGCCCTAAAATGGAGCCTTGAGGGACCCCACTGGTGACCGCCCGCCAGCCTGACACAGCCCCATTTACCATAACCCTTTGGGCCCTGCCCGTTAGCCAATTGCTCACCCATCGTATGATGTTTTTATTTAGCTGTATGGTGGACATTTTGTCCAGTAGGATCCTATGGGAAACTGTGTCAAAAGCCTTGCTGAAGTCCAAAAAAATCACATCAGCTGGTTTCCCTTGGTCCACCATACGGGTGATCTTATCATAAAAGGAAATCAGGTTAGTTAGGCAGGACCTACCCTTCACAAACCCATGCTGGCTGGGACCAATGACTGCTTTGTCCCCCAGGTGCGCCTCACTAAGTTCGAGAACCATCTTCTCCATGATTTTACCAGGCACTGACGTGAGACTGACAGGCCTGTAATTGCTAGGGTCTTCTTTCTGACCCTTCTTGAAAATCAGCACATTTGCCAGCTTCCAGTCTATCGGGACCTCTCCAGATTCCCAGGATCGTTGAAAGATAATTGAGAGAGGTTCCGCGATGACGTCCGCCAGCTCTTTCAGCACCCGGGGATGAATCCCATCCGGACCCATGGACTTGTAGGGATCCAGGTGGAGTAGCAAATCCCGCACACGTTCAGGGTCGGTTGGGAGTTTGTCATCCCCACCGTCCCGGTCCTCCAGCTCAGGGCACGCTGGGTCCCGAAGCCCATCATCGGCATTGAAGACAGAGGCAAAGAAGGCGTTAAGCGTCTCTGCTTTGCCTATGTCATTGTCTGTGAGGAGACCTTCCCTATCAAGGAGCGGCCCTATGTATTCTTTAGTTCTCCTTTTTCCATTCACATATCTAAAAAAACCCTTTTTATTTTCTCTCACGGACACAGCCAGCTTCAACTCTAGGTGTGCTTTAGCCACACGAATTTTCTCCCTACAAACACGAACAGCATTCCTGTATTCTTTCCATGACACCTGGCCCTCCTTCCAGTAGCGAAACACTCTCTGTTTCCGCCTAATCTCCATTAGAATGTTCCTGGTCAGCCACGCCAGTCTCCTGCCCCGCCTGCCTGACTTGCGATATTTAGGAATTGCCTGATCTTGTGCTTCTAGGAGGCATCGCTTAAAGAATGACCAGCACTGGTGGACATCGAGGCTTTCAAGAGCAGTTTCCCAGGGGACCTTGCTGACTAGTTCCCTGAGCAGCCTGAAGTCCGCTTTCCCCATATCTAGGGATGAGGTTTTGGTGGCACTTTTCCTTCTGTCACCGTAAATTTTGAACTCAACCACTTCATGGTCGCTATGACCGAGGCGGCCACCAATTGTTGCAGAGAAGTGCTTAAACCAAGCCAAGGACATCTCAGCTTCTCACTCTGTCCTGCCAACGGGCAGGCTGGGGGTGCACCAGGAGCTGGGAGAGGACAGACCCAGGACAGCTGACCCAAACTAGCCAAAGGGGTGTTTCATACCATCTGATGTCATGCTAAACAATATATAGGGGTGGCTAGCCAGGGCGGGGGGGCCGGCTGCTCGGGGTTAGGCTCGGCATCGGTCAGCAGGTGGTGAGCAATTGCATTGTGCATCACTTCTTTTGTACACATTAGTAGTAGTACTATTATCATCATTATTGTTATTATTATTATTTTCCTGTCTTAATAAACTGTCTTTATCTCAACTCACGGGCTTCACTTTCCCATTTCTCTCCCCCATCCCAGAGAGGGAGGGGGGAGGGTGAGTGAACGGCTGTGCGGTGTTTAGCTGCTGGCCGGGTTAAACCACAACAGTCCTTTTCACGCCCAACGTGCGGCTTGAAGGGTTGAGATAACGACAGATCTGACCAGAGTGTGTTAAACTAAAATTGGTATAAGTATTAGACCTGCTTAATAGTTGCTTGTCATAATGCTGATTGCTTTAATCTCAAGTCTGCTGTGCCTGTTTTCCAAATTGAGTATTATAGCATGTTATTTTCCATATGTGCTCTCTGTCATGTTGTTTATCCTTTCCGGGCCCTGGTTTAAGTTCAATATGGTACTGTGTGTTGTAACAGTGGCTTATGAGCTGATGATATTTCTGGTCATGACTCTAACTTGGTATTTGTACTCAGCAATGTCGTCGACTCTATACTTTGGAAACCGTATCTCGGAAACTATTAGCAATTATACCTATTGCCTTTTTTCATCAGTGAATCAATCTGTGGAGGGGAAAGGAGAATATATTTTTTCTTACTTGTTCACTCTCCCTTTCTCCTTCACCATCCCCTTATCCTCCTTGATCACTCTTCCTTTCTCCTTCACCACCCTCTTATCCTCCGAGCTTGTTACAATAGTTCTCCAAGATACTGAATATCCTTGGGATACTCAGACCAGCATGTTCTTGTTGCTATGCCTCCTGAATGTGCTTCAGGTTTTGCTTGAAGTTAAACAACTACTTAGGAATCTCATCCAGAGATCTTCCAGGAGGCAGGATAGTTGTGAGTGGCAGGGAGTATGGGAGGATATGGGCAGGCTTCTAGAGCAGCGGGCAGCTACAGTGTTTTGGAAATTCACCCCTGAACAACTGCAAAATCCTAAAAAACTGCAAGAATTCTTAAAAGAAAGGTGTCATGACTCTGGCAGTCCCAAAGTGACACAAATCATTGTAACATGCTGGGACCTGGCTCATGCCTATCGAGCTACAATTGATACTACTATCAACTTAGTGACAGACCACTCCAAGTCCTGTGACACACCCAACAGCCAGTCCGACCCCTACGATGGACTCTGCAGTCACTCCAGCTCCTGCAGCTGCTCCAGTTCCAGCTCCTGCAGCTGCTCCAGTTTCTGCAGCCACTCCAGCTCCTGCAGCCATTCCAGCTCCTGCAGCCACTCCAGCTCCACCTCCTGCAGCCGCTCCAGCTCCTGTGGCTGGGTCAGAGAAACAAGCTGTAGCAGTGCACGTTGCCCCTGTAGAGAAGGTGAAAAAATGGTATAGAGTTTCTGGTTGTTTAGAACGCAGCAAATCTTCTGCCAAATCTATAGAGACGACAATGCTGGGCCATCAGGGATTCGGGAGGAGGAAGATGAGGATGCTGAAAAATCAACAGTAACTACCCGAAACCTATACCAGCGTGAGCTACGAGATGTGCGAAAAGATTTTGGTTGTTGCATAGGTGAGCAGCTTGTCAACTAGCTGCTCCAGTGACCGGAGCCAATTTTGTGGAATTAGAGGGCAGAGAAGCCAGACAGATAGGATCCCTTGCTAGAGACACAGGCATTGGCAAAGCAATTGCAGATGGAGCACAATCTCACAGCCTCTGGAGGCGTCTCCTCTCAGCTGTGAGGGAAAGGTATCCCTTCAAGGAAGAACTTGTATGTCTACCAGGCAAGTGGACCACTATGGAGAAAGGAATCCAGTACCTGAGGGAATTAGCCGTATGGGAGGTGATTTATGAGGACCCAGACCTCAGACAAATGTCCACAGATCCAGATGAAGTCAGGTGTACACAGCCTATGTGGTGGAAGTTTGTACAGAGTGCACCATCATCATATGCCAGCTCATTGGCAATAATGGCTTGGAAAGAGGATGAGGAGCCCACAGTGGATAAAGTGGCTAAACAACTTCGGCAGTACAAAGAAAGTCTCTCCTCCTCCTTACAGGCCTGTGTCTCAGCTGTGGAGGAACTTTCTGAAGAGTTCCACCAACTTAAAGAGAATCTATCTTCCTCCCCACCTGAACAAACCAGTGTCCACCGACCAAAAGAGAACACTTAGGAGAAACTTTATGAAAAGGTTCACCAACTTGAAGAGAGATTATTTTCCTCCCTGTCTGTACAAACCAGTGTCTCAGCTATCAGGGGTAAGCATTCATCCACACAAGGAAGATGATGTGGTGGGTAATCACCCCGTGTCACTCTGTGGTTTTACTTACAAGACCATGGAAAGGACATGAGAAAATGGGATGGAAAATCTACCTTGACCCTAGAGGCATGGGTACATGGGTTGCAAAAGAAAACAATCAGGAAAAAGGGATCCTCTGAAAAGTTTGCTGCTCCAACTTCCAGCAGACAGTCGTTCAAACACAGAAACTAAGAAGATTCTGACCAGGATTAGGGGGGCCCTGCCTCCAGCCAGGGGGAGGAAAGGGACAATCGAGTTTATTGGACTGTGTGGGTTCGATGGTCTGGCACATCAGACGCACAGAAGTATAAGGCTTTAGTAGACACCAGTGCACAATGTACTGTAACACCATTGAGCTATAAAGGGCCAGAGCCCTTTATATTTATGGATATGTATTTATGGAGTGACAGGGGGATCTCCGCAGTTACTCGCTCACCCTCCCACCTCCCTCTCTGGGATGGGGGAGAGAAATGTAAGACGCTGACATTCAGCTTAGACTCATGTGCGGCTTCAGAATTTATAACTGGAGAGATGGCTGGAGCCTCCTTCAGTGGAATAATGCTGACAGATCCTAATATCGGCAATGCCACAGATCTTTCATTATTCTCTCACTGTAACACATATACAGGAACAATTAATATTCTTCTAAAATACTGTTTCTATATTCCAGTATTGAAATGATGTTTGCCTATACTTAATTAATGACATAAACTTGTATTTTTTTTTTTAATTTTATTTTTAATTTTACTTTCTCTAAAGAGTGGCTGTACTTTTAACCTTTCTGGAAATGATAAATTGAATTAAACCTTACCTGAAAAATTGAAATTACCATATCTGTGTGACAAGTTGAACTATGAAGTGCTTCATAGTTTTACATAAAAATCACCTTTAAAACATACAGTACTTTGTTTAGGTTCATCATTACAGCTTAGACACTTATACAGCACCTGATCACTGACTCCCTTCCTGTACTCAAATTTCATGTAGGTCAATTAGGAAATCTTAAATTAATTTATAGAAGAATCACCAAAAAAAACCACAAATCTTTATTTTTATACCATTTTGCCTTTATATTAAGTATTAATATACAGTGTTGGTCTTTTATTGTAAAATCCAATTGGCTTCAATGGTACAGATCTAAAATGGATTTAAGAATTCATATGAATATGCATTTTATTTTCTAATTTATCTTTGGCATTTTAAAAGGAAAATCTTTATCCCACTTGGTTACATACAACATGAAAATAGAAAGAGATCCCCAGATATAAGTCACCATGACAGCACAAGCTGTCCTACATTCACTGCCATTCTATTCATGCTTCTCATAAAGGACAATTAATGTAAGTAAAAATTATGTGAGTGTCAGAACCAAGAAGAATCCAATACTCAATATTCTGGGAAAAGCCTGTGAAGATAAAGATCACTAAATGGTCACTAAACTAAGCATTTAATGAGACAAAAAGGAAGCAAATTTCAAACATAAGAATCTTTCAGAGATAATACTACAAACTTTTCAAATACTAAGTGGCCCTATTCTCAACAGTTCAGAGAGCATGGAAAAATTGGTGGTTTGGTTGTTTCTACTTTCAGATGCAGTGATTTTAAAAACTAGAACACATGATTGTCCCATTTAAAATCTATTCCATATGCTGTGGGTCTTCTCATTGTATTGAAATGTGTTTTAGGATGTCAACATGCAAAAGTAATATTAAGAATAAAAAATAAGAATGCAAAGTATCAGAGTTGCTAGAAAATGTGACTTTTCTGAAGTATATTTGAAGAATAAATGATCTTTAAAGAAGTTGTCATTTTTATTGGAAATGACCAGAAATTACATTTGAAAAAAAAAAATCCACACAACCTGTAATTACTTGCAATCTTGACATCAACTGCCTCTAGAATTCTCTGATTTCTAAAAAAGTACAAGAATTTTACTACAGAACCGACCTCTCAGGGAACATGATGAACTTTAACAGATTAATGTTTAGCAGGCTACAGACATGGCAAAATATACCTTTTGATAACAGTGCTATTGTTAAACCAATCATTACCAATGATTAATTCTTCTCTCCAATAAAAATATTTCAAGAACTGTATCACTGAAATAGACCACGTTATACAAGACAGATGGGCTTTTTACATTTTTGTAGGAATTTTGAACAATTAAAAAAAATCAGATAATGAATAACTTTTCCAGCCAACTGAAGATCACAGAGTAAATATGTTAAATGTGATTAGGAATAAAACTGTTGCTGAATATATGCTATTGATACTTCACTAATAACTAGTACTTGGAAGAAAGTCATTAGCATGTGCAACTTCCAGTTTGATACTAACATTGTAATTCAGGCACTGATCTAAAAAGAGGCATGCATTTTTATCAACAGTCTAGACATGGATGCTATGCATTGAATATATAGTACTACACTGCCTTGTTCACAAGTTATTTCTTATTCTTACCAGTTCAAGTGAAATTGCTTTGCATGTTTTTTTTTCTCACCAAAGACAATCCCAGAACTCTAAGCATATCCTGTTCCATTACGTGATTTCTACAGGATTGTCTTTAGAGTTGTCATTTACATATCACAGGCACTTGAATAAAATTATTTATGTAAATTATTAAAAAAAAAAAACAACAACAACAAACAAAAACAAACAAACAAACAGACCACAAGAAACCCAACAACAACAAAACGAGTATACATCCAATGTACAGAATGAAAAGTTATCTCACACTATGGTGCTTCATCTTAACATAGACAATTTCTCTCTTCACTAAATAGAATAGTTTGCTCGAGAGTCTCTGCAAGGTTTAATTACCTACAGCAAATAGTTCTGATTTCTATATATATATATATGTTCTATTTTGTTTTCATAGCAGCCATACATTCATTATTATTTTTTTTTATGACAGCCTGCTATTATTTGTTCTGTTATGTACTGTAACCAAACAATTACTAAGAAAGCCATTTTTGGTGATATGACTGATGACAACAGCATTTCAGGAATAATAAATATGACCTTTCTAATTTAATAAATATCCAGTTTTACCACATTTATCTTCTCTAAAATTTAACTGCATGTATAGAAGGTGACCAACACTTAAGGTATTTCAGTAAACCAAAACCATCTTGTGTTACAGATACACACATTTTTTTTTTGTTTCCTAACCATTTTATATATAAGGTTGTGTTGAACCTACTCACACAAGCAAGCTAACTGAAGTCAATGGTATTATTCATTTGCATGATGAGTACAAATACATAAATATGCTCTGTTAGAGAAAAATAACGGATACATTTTAAGGTAATTCTGAAGTTCTTTCTGAGCGCTAGACATCAAATCTCATGCAAAATCACAAACTGAGTTTAAAAAACATTGGGCACCAACATAGAAGCCAAGTAGAATTAGATTCAGTCCTCAATGAAAAGTTTTAACAGCATAACAGCTTCCTATTTTGTTTGTTTGTTTGCTTTGGATTTTGCCTCCAAAATGCACCGAGCTGGAGCCCTTGAGGCAAAACTTTTCTCATGAAATTATATATACCTTGGAAAGCATAAATGCAATAGAGGATTTAAGCAGCAATGCTTTTATTGTGGGCAACGTGCTAAATCTAATCAGTTTGCTTCCTCTACTTGCCTGGCTTTTTAAGAAATAATAGCTACTTAGAGTAGCAAGTGGCCCAGGTGATAGTATCTAAGCTTTTGTTTCTTAAAACAAATAAAAAATATTTTAAAAGAGACAAAAACAATCAGATATATTATTTCCCATGAAATATTTTCTATTAAAAATCCTAAAATGAGATCCATCAGCAAATAATAAATATATCTGATTTGAATCAATAAAGTGTACATGTAATTCACTTTTTGTGTTGAGAAATATAGATATTAGGAACACAGACTGGGATATTCTCAGGAAAAAAAAAAATCTCACTAAGGACTTGCAGTGGCATAATCTACGAGCATACTCAATTTTGGAAAAGCAATTATTGGTGTCAGGATAATTCACAGTATTGTAAGTGGTTTGACTAATCATTTATTTACACTAGAACAGCTTCCAGCTCTATACTCTACATCTGCTTCCAGAACCTGATGCAGTGCCAACTGAAGTTTAAGGGAAGATCCAAATTGATTTAGATAAGTTTTGTATCAAGAGTTAATCTTCCATTTCAGCAGAGAAATATAACTGCACATGGAATCTTTCACATCTTCATCTAGGAAGCCACTTCACCAATATCATGCATATCAAGCAATTTATCACAGAATCACATACCTCCCTCTCTTGTCCTCCCTGCATACATATTTATAGTTAAAGAAATAGACAATTATGAATAAAACCAAGTGGAGTCAAACACATTATATAACTCCTGTTTATACTAATGCCCACTACACTATTAAGGTGAAAAAGTTCATTAAATTGAGATCTGATTATACTGGAACACAGCCATGTGCTTCTGCCTTCAAAACGCAAAGAAATGAAGTATTCCAGAGTTTTAAATTCTTCCATCAATTGCTTCTGTTTCAGAGTAAATCTGCTTTGAATGTCCTGTTTGATATCAAAAAGGCTGGAACCAGCAAACCACAGATAAATTAATATTTTCATTCATCTGGATAGTACTGCTTCTACTCAATGTTATATCCATAAATACAGAGAGAATTCTGAAATACCTTATTTTTACTAGCTACCTACAATTGGCATTGGCTCAACTAAACTCAGAATTAGACCCAGTGACTCAATAAATCCCTGAAAGTTTAGACAAAAGGTTTTTTGATGTGACCAAGAATGCTAGCTCAATTACCTTGAAGAAGTAGGCTTCCTCAGCTGAAATTCATGAACAGCACTGAGAAGAAGAAGAGTTTCAAAGCTGGTTTTCCCGTGCACTGTGCAGAATTTAATTCATTTGGCAAATTTCAGTTTAGAAATTACCTTTTATTTGATCAATGGAAAAAAATAATAATGATTAAAAAAAAAACACAACCCACAAACAATATTAGTAGAAGTTTTTTCTTCTCTGCTATGTTTCTGAAATCTTTATTTCTGAATAACCCTTCTCCTTTGCATGCTTCCTTCTCTCCCTAGGCACAAACTGTATAGAGGTGTGAGGACCTTCCTTAACCTGACACTACGCAAGGGAAAAGATCCTGTGCCCCTCACAGTACTCTGATTGCAGAGTGATCACATATGCTCTGTAATGTTTTAGAGCATTAACTTACTAACGTAGGAAGTTCATACATATCATAACAATGTGCATCGCTAGTTTACATTGATAGATGAAAATAACTAGTACATTGAAAGCTTGCTAGAAATCCACAGTTAGCATTCAGAACCAGTTAAGAAAGTAACTGATCAACAGCCTTGTAGTGAAGTAGAAAGCCTTCCTCTAGGGCTGTTCATTCAGCCTAATGCACGTGACAGAGCTGGACATTATTTAGTATCTGCTAGAGCCTGGCTGCCCAAAATGATAAGCCAGCTCTAGACAGATGATTTACTGCTCCTGTTGCAGCTGTAAGCATCAATTACAGAAACATAGTATGCAAAAATTTAAAATCGGAAGGATGTCATGGCTCTAGTACTAGCAGAAGTACCATTGCTCTTATTCCAGTGGACCGCTGCCTTTAAGAGAATTAAACATTGACAACTTTGTTTCCTCCCTATTTAAGATGACTGAAGTCAGATTATATTACAAGCTCCTCTACCTCCAACTCCCTGTGCAGTATAACTCTCAACCAAAAATAAATCTTGAAATCCTAATTGATTATACAGGACAACTGCAACTTTCATTTTCAGTTAGGAGCTGAAGTGGCAGACTGGGCAATGCTGATGAATACTAAACAGGCTGCGACTGACTTTTCATAACTATCATGCCAACCCTATAACATGTTCAAGTATGTAAAAAGTAGAAAATAAATGCATTTTAAATTAAATGCTGATGAGCACATACACTATGAGTAAAGAGTTAACCTTTTTTTTTTTTTCTTTAAGATTTAGCCCTTTAAATGATAGTTTCATTTGCATTTTTTATTTTATTGATTACAACATTTCTTCAAGAAAAAAAGTATTTAATATGGTTTTAGACATACTTTCCTGGTAGGTAATTGTAAAATGCCCAGGTGAGCCTTCTTAAAACCTCATTAATAAATAAAATATAGCTCTTCAACAGATGTCTTGTGAATGACTCCTACACGAGAACACCAAGAATTTTACTCTTTCACTGACAACATTTCAGTGCCATAAATCTATGCTTGCAATACATTTAGAAGTCTATAAGAAAAAGCTTATCAGCTACTCAGATCACCTGCCTAGCAGTGAGCCACTTGTAACAACTTTAAGATAGTTCAGCATAGTAGATTCTACTCATCTTGCAATGAAAAGGTGAAATGTCAGATCAGATAAATGCAGCTAACATGCTAGGAACATCTTTATATTTGCATTCAATGATAAATTTTTTCATTTTGAATTCTTTTTCTCCGAGTGGAAGAATAGGTTGAAATTTTCTCAAAAAATAAAAATCCAAGCAACTTTTATTTATTTATTTTTTTTTCAGGAAATAGAAAAATGACCTTGATACACTTTATTTGGAAAAGCTGGAAGAACTTTTTCCCCCCTCCAGTTATACAATGGAATGGTCAAATTGACAATGACAAATAGTCATCTAATTCATCAGTGCTTCATGAAAAAAAATAAAATACTGAAATAACCATGATCTCTGAAAACAGTTTGTTTTCATCCAGTTAGCACACTCTCACAGAAAACACCTCTCTGTTGTGAAAACTTCCTCAGGGAATGGTTTTTGTCAAGTATAGTCAGAAATAACAAGAACCAGCTGAAAGAAGCTTAAAGTCCATTTTGAAACTAACAAATATCCTCATCTGAAATCTTGGTTAGAATATCTAGGGCCAAATATACCCTTAAAGAGACTGTGCTTTCCTATGGAAATGTTTAAGTGTATGGGTGAAATGAAGACATGAATAAAAGGAAAAGTAGACTGCAGGGATGAATACAGACTACTCTAGCTGACTGTAGTCACAGCTGAAAGAAAGAATGTGGGATTCCACGCCCCAAACTCACAGAAGGTGACAGGAGAATGCACTAGGATTTCACTTTGTCAAAACTATTACTCTGGATAAAAAAATAAAAACTATATTGTTTTTAAAACAAATACAACTAAAATAAAACTTTGATTTTTTTGTTTGTTTTATTTTGGGACAGCTCAAGGATAAAGCTCCATTCCCTAAACCAGCCAGGTTTCCCTTTCATGTGTAGAGTATGTAAGAGGGAGACCTTGTTCCTGATGCTATCTGCATATAGCACAGCCAAGTGACAGTGGAGCTTGACTCTTTTTTGTAGTCAAGTAACACATGGAAATGGCAGCTGGGTTTAAAACTAGGAACCCACACAAGTCTCTGGAAAGGCTTACACTGATCATGAGAAAGTCCAGTCTTAATCAGTTAAATACTGCTCGGGTAGAAATTTAAAAACTGCTGTGACACTGACCTTAACTACTAGGGCACAGAAAACATCATTCTTCAGACCGGAGTTATCAAGTATGATCCTTCAGGCCCTTCAGTTGCATAATCCAGTCAATTAATTCTGAATTTGTATTTAGTTCTAGTGTCTTCCCCCTGCCCCATGTCATTTTAGACAGCTGAATGGGAAGCAAGTGAAACTTCCTAGGTATACTTTTTCAAAGCTTACCAAGACTTTACTCTGAAGAAGAGAGCACCTTGCCTTCAAGAGCTGCACCTCTAAGGTCTGTGCAGCAAGCTCATGGAGATGGAAGACTGGTATGAAATGTGTTCCCTGAGACATGGGAGCAAACATCTTCTTATTTCATCAGCTTGGTGCTGAAAGGCAACTGAGACAGATTTCATTACCAAAACAAAACCAGAACAAAAGGACAGAACAAAACCAAATATTCATTTTGAAAAATGAACTTCATAATGAACAGGACTTCATAGTGAACAGGACATTGTAGCAATTGTAACATTATCATCTGTGTGCAGGTAAACTTTTATGAACCAAGATAGGGTCAGCAAGGTAATTAAGACCATCATGAAGTGAGAACACCAAAGGCTTACCACTGAAATCAGAGAGATTTCTGATCTCTAAATCTATAATAAGATTTAATAATTTCTGCTATCTCAAACCAGCAAATTAAGTACATTATCTCCATTATCTCCCCCACACACACACTTTTTTTTTTTTTACATTTGTGATAAATGAATTTAGAAATGTTTGTTTTTTTTTTTGTTGTTGTTGTTGTTTTTTATTTTATTTTTATTTTTTATTTTTATTTTTTTCACTTCTATCAGTGTGATATTCATTCTCTCTCTCTCTATCTCTCTTTTTTTTTTTTTTTCCTGACGTTCATGAAGAGTCTCTGGTAAGAACTCCATTTTTTCAATAGGTTTCAATGAAAGAAAGTATGCTGATGACATAATGCATATAACAGGTTGAGATTGAGAAAACTGTTTACATTCTTTAGAGGTTTATATAGTCAATGTTGCATGAATTGCCTACTTTCGAAACAAAGCAGGAGAAAATGAACAAAGGGTGGATAAGACCATTGGATGGTTGAAGCATCTCCTGATTAAACTCAGTCGGAAACATTGGTTTTGTATGTTCTGTGTGTATGAAATTATCTTTATAATAATGCCATCCTTCTGCATCTCCATTCACATCAAAACTATTCTCTATTGAGCTAAGTCTATTATATTTTACCCTGAGCCATGAAATGCTTCTTTAAAGACAGTGGAAATAAAGCATTTATTTTATGACAGGGAAGGTTAAATTGAAGCACTCTTTTCTCTATTTGACATTTACAAATAACATAAGTCATACAGCAATAAAATAATAATGAAATTATAAATAGGATTGTCTTCATTTGAATTGCAAAGATGTGCTTTTATGCTTTCCTCAGAGCTCAAACATGTTGGTGTATAATGACCTACTGAAAACAACTCCTTAGTGACAGCAGAAATGAAAAGTTCATGGGGCAATATATTGTCCAATAAAAGTTTTACCTTACAGACTATGTCATTTTACAGTAATATGTAAAGCTTCAGTTTTACAAGGTCTTTTATGTTGATATCTCAACCTGCTGAAATAGTGTTCATTAATTTGTCTTCATGACCCCTGAGGGATTAAACAACATGGCCAAATTTAGAGAACAGATAACAGAGTGAGAAATAAACTGTAAATACTGAAGCTTCAAACCTAACTGTTTTTAAAAACCCACATTTTTCTGCTTTTAATAGTGTCCTAATAAAGAGTGTAATGAAAAATCATTTTGGACAACCTTCATATTGCTTTGATATGAAAAATATGATCAGTGAAGTATCATGATTTGCATCACTTAAACACTATAGAAAATATTTTATAAAAAGATAGACATGTTTTCACTTCAAATGATAGGTATTCTCCACATTATGAAACAAATCATGTAATTCATGAAAATAACCTTAATTTCTTAGTTTTAAGATAAAAGAAAATATTTAAATATGTGATTTATTTATTTTAAGGAAAAAAAAATAAAGGTGACAATAGATTCAGAACTCTGGGATAGTATGCTGGACATACTGCCTTCAATTTTAAACATGACTTGAACTTCTTTTGTAAGTTGTACAAATTCACAACTTGCCTGAAACTAGTAAAGCAATTAAGTGTGGTTATTTTTTTCAGCATTTGTATAACTGTCTTCTAAAACAGCATCGATTTCTGTAACTTGTCCATGCCATCAGAGACTTACACCATATAATTTCCAACAAACATTCTTTATCTCGCTTGTCTAGGTGGAATATTTGAATAGTTTTTCCTCTACCTCACAGTACAAAGAAAGAAACAGAACAATGGAAGTTGTTCACCAGTTTCAACATTTAACCACATCCCAGTTACAGTTGATCTGAATCCATGTTTCACTTCCATAGTCTTATCTGTTTCCACTATGAGGAGGGGGTGTCTCAAACTAAGTCACATAGTACATTGCAGTTTTTTTGACAGTATAATTTGTACTTTCCAATTATTCTTGGCTCTCCTTACACTTAAGCTCCACCAGCAAGTACTGTGAGGTTTGACAGGCCCATCCACCTGGTGGCTGCATAATCCTGAGTTAATTAAAATACTTTAAAAATAATTTAAAATAATAACAAGTTAAAAAAAGCAACCTCCATTACGAGCTGGTGTTTTGTTGTAACAACTGATGGATCTCCGCTTTTGCTGCTAGTAAAATGAAAGAGATGTTTCCCGTATTCCCTGAGGACAGAAAGCTTCCTTATTGTTGAAATGAATGTGGCTTTTTCATGTGAAGGTGCCTACAAAGCTCTCATTCCATCTACAGCTCTGCTCAGTAAACTCTTAGTGCACCCCTGTTCCCTGAATCCTATATCAATGTTGCAACTGCACTCAAAATCCATTTTCTATTTTTATACTGTTTGGCATGTATGCCCAATATCTTCATCTACCACGTTGCATTTACAAGATGTTAAAACGATGTTGCTTGAGTAGACCAATAGCTTCTGAATAAATTAAGAAGATTCAGTTTACATGTACAAGCTCTGCTCATCAATAAACAAGCAAACAAGCATCATGTTTTGCCTCTCACATCTGATACATTATTGCTATAGATATGACTTTCAAATTTTATTCAGATAAGATGTCCAATGTGAGAATAAAGTGACTGGAAAGACTTGAGATTTATTGGCTAAATGTTATTGTCCTTTTGGGAACATTTTCAGCTTTTAATTTCTCCTTACACCATTTCAAAGTTTACATATCTCGGTCCCTGAATTTCTTTCTGACATCCTCCACTACACATGGACAATTTCTAGCATTTCTGAAGATGGCTCTGGCACATTTTCCTTCATCATTGATGAAAGTCAATATTTTTTAATCCTTTCAGATTTCAATGTCATATTTCCTCCTACCCAGATATTCCTCCAGACTTTCTAATTACCCGCTCCACACAAGAAATGTCAGACTGCAGCCCTGAGGACGTAATGACCCACATATGGAGACATTTGCTGACAAACTTAGGTCAAAGGATAACATAAAATTGTTATTATATATGTGTACACCATAGCTGTATGAGCAGAAGGATAAAATCTGACATGTGGAAAGACAAGAAGGTGTGTCCTGTTCAGCTGCAAGCACAGATGCAGAGCTGTAGTGAAGAGCACTGGCTGGGCCCTGATTCTTTACCATTCCGAGTTAATGTGGAGTGGAAAAGCATAAGAACAAGAAGAGACACTTTTCCCTCCACTAAGGCCAAAATGAATGTCTTTTACATCATGTCTTAGTGAAGAACTTGGACCATTTCTACCACCCTTTCACCTGAGTTTCTCTAACGTATATTGAACGTATATTTTCCTGCTACAGGCTGCACAAAGACTGTTAGCTCTTAGCCTCATTCAAATGAATCATCCTTCCTTAGGTTAAGAAAGTGTCTGGAAAGAAGAAACTCGAGAAATACAAGCAGAACACAATACCTCAGTAGTTAGAGCACAGGGGTATCTCAGACTGAAGCTGGCAAGCAGACCTGGCAGCCACACTGCTGCATTTCCCTCTCCAGAAGTAACTTTGCAGTGACTCCATGCTTCTTTTCACAGCTACTTGGAAGCTGGGAAGCCTACTCTGGATTCACACACAACATTAACCCAGATTTGTGGCCCCTTTCTACCACCCACACCTGCATTAAACTATCTAGTGCAGGGTTTTCAATCAGTAAATCAAAAAACAAAACCAAACAAAATAGACTTAATCCTGGCATGAGAAATTGCTTGCTTTCTTTAAATAAAAATCTACCACTGTTCACTGAAATGAAATATTTCAAGCTTTGACTGTACTGAAAAAGGGTATTGATTTTTCTAGCTTTTTCTATTGTGAGAGCTCTTGTAAGCAATAGAGACCATTACATCATTCTGTTCTAACAGTCATGATCTTTTGTGGAAGATTTCCAAGCTTGCAGGCACCTTTTGAAAACTGTTTGCTTTTAAAGTCATTCAGATTTCTTTTATTTATTTATGTCTCCAATGGTGGCTTTACCCAACAGCTGAATACAGGTATTACACATTTAGTATCCTGAAGCATATGGCAGGAACTGCCCTTTTTTCTACCCCACAGAACTCAAGGGACCAAAGGGGCTGTAGGCAAGACTAAGCAAGCAGCACTGGGCTTATGTACCTTATCCCATATGAAGACATGCACCAGAAAGGATATTTAATTAATTTTGTATTCAGTAACAAAATGGAGTGTTTGAAACTCTGCAAACTCTCAATCCTCACGCTCAGTGGTTATCCCTAGTCATATTGAGGAGTAACTTTCAGATTTACTCAGATTATTTGCCAACATAAGATCCTCCAAAAATGTGAATTCTTTTCTCTTGCTCCATGTCTCTTTCAACCTCTATATTGAACTTTTAGTAAATTTTCAGAGAAAAATTCTGGAACAGAAATACAGGAGGAGCTCTGACCTACTGAATTTTTGTGGAGTCAGTAAAAGACATTCCCATTTATCTGCAACTTTAATCTCTGCCTTTGTTAGTGCACAAGTGAATATAAAACATAGTATGTTGACTAGTAATGTTTGATATGAGGATGCAACCTGTCCTAAGCCAGACCAAAAGGCTTACTTGCTTTTATATGTATTAAATCATCCTGAATTACATTTTGTTTTTGCATTCTTATTGCCAGTTTTGTATGTCAATTATGCTGATTAAGTAAAACAGTTCAAAATATTATCTGTCCCATAAAATCTGTCCAATTCTGAAAACAGGAATATACTCATTTTAGCCCAATAACCAGGGGAAAAAAAAAAAGAAAAAAAAAAGAAAGAAAAGTTTAAAATTATTTCTCAAAAACTGCTATAATGGAATATAATTTAAGTTTAGAAAACTGGGATTACTCATTTGACTGCAGGATACATTCTCTGTTACCTTCTTATGTCCAGTGAAGTCATGAGGAGAGGAATGAAGTATTTATGACTTAATTCTTAAGACTTAATTCTTTGTTAAAACTAACAACAAATGTTAATACACTGGAAAACAACAACAACAAAAATAAAGATTTATATGTTGATATGGAGAACAAGTGACTGGAGAACAAGTCCTACGAGGAGCGGCTGAAGGAGCTGGGCTTGTTCAGCCTGGAGAAGAGGAGGCTCAGGGGCGACCTTATTGCTCTTTACAGATACCTCAAAGGAGGCTGTAGTGAGGTGGGGGTTGGCCTGTTCTCCCACGTGCCTGGTGACAGGACGAGGGGGAATGGGCTTAAGTTGCACCAGGGGAGTTTTAGGTTGGATCCTTCTCAGTAAAGAAGATCCTTCTTCAGTAAAGAAGAACTTCTTTACTGAAAGGGTTGTTAGACACTGGAACAGGCTGCCCAGGGAAGTGGTGGAGTCACCATCCCTGGAAGTCTTTAAAAGACGTTTAGATGTAGAGCTTAGGGATATGGTTTAGTGGGGACTGTTAGCGTTAGGTCAGAGGTTGGACTCGATCTTGAGGTCTCTTCCAACCTAGAAATTCTGTGATTCTATGTTACTATTTCTGTAATTAATCCTGCACAAGTTTGCTTTTTATTTGTAAGGCAAACCTATTTTTATTCTTCTATAGCTCATATATATTATTTTTAGCCATTACTGAGAAAATGTGAAAATGAAAGTCTGTGACCATTCCTTTCTATTCCACACACAATTAAAGGTATTGTAATGATACTCAGAAAATGTCTCATCTGAAGACTACATTTTATCTAAGCATTTCAATGTGGTGTTGCAATTAGTATGGGAAAACTGAGTGCTACTTTCCCTGAAATTTTAGATGATAGTGCTTGGAACATAGCTTTGTTAGGAGTGAGGAAATATACCATGCAAAATCAATTTTCTATGTAAGCAAAATAGTATCACAAAACAAGAACGTAACCTAAATTCCAAGTGAAAATTATGATGTATTAATATACATTCCCCATAGGCTATGGTCACTTTTTACCACCCCGCTACAGCCATGCATTTGTACTGATAACCTCAGCTACCACAAACCACATCCAAAGGATAATTCAAGTACAATGCACATGCACACAACACAAACAACTCTGGCACTTTGACCACCATCTATCTGGCTGACTTTAACAGCGATTAATTCTAGGTCATCCAATTCCTCTACCATTCCCTTCTGACAGATTTCCAGTATCAGTGCCAGTCCATCATGAAAAACTACATTTCAGATTACAGAATTTGCAAGAAAACTAAATGATTTTTTGTTTTGTTTTGCTCCCACAGTAATTACATTAGAAAATTCCTTGAAATCTAATAGCCTTTTCAATTCAAATAATGTAATGGACGTACACCTCCCATTGTGCTTTTCATCATGGCAATCCGTACCCACAGGTAGAGGGTCCAGAAAAGGAAATAAAAGGAAAAACAGTTTGTTTGTTTGTTTGTTTGTTTGTTGTTTTGTTTTTGTTTTTAATAGAATACTGATCTGAAAGATGGTGGAAATGTACATATAAGCTGTCACTCTAGGATTACTTTTTCTAAAGATGTATAGAAGAAAGAGATCTCCAAACAGAGTTTTCAGTATTGGAAAGCTGTGAATGGAACAGGACTATTCCAGCGACAAACTGGGATAGCCCCACTGCTGCAGTGCAACTCTGCACATTTACTAAGGAGTTGCCATCCATGTAGGAGCTCTTCTCACAGCTGTTGCCCACAGATTTTGCAGAGCCTTGACATGGATGAGGCTAAGCAGGATGAGCACTGTGACAAAAATTACCTAACCACTGTCAATGTCTGGCATTCCACTCTGCTCCAATCCTAGACATTTCAAATTAGTTTTCAAAATGCACAGCAGAAATATTCATCGCTGAGCAATGAAAGAGCACCAAATTTAGAAAATGCCTTAAGCAAACAGCAAGATATCCATGAGTTTTCAGAAACATCCTTTTCCAGTTCTCTGCAACTGTCACCCCAGCAGAACTGCAGAACCTTGCTTCCCAGAAGCTGTTGGATAGGGGAGCAAGACACTGCAGGGCAGTAGGCACAGATTATCCAGGGCCTTCAGTGATTAAAAATGAATGGTTACTTTTATACACACTCCAATAATTGCACTTGGTGTCCTCACTTGCTCATATGCTTGCATATACACAGCCACTGAGAAACCTGAGGAAAACAGACTTTACCAGAGGAAAGACACTTCCATGCCTATTAAGATAAAGAGTTGCTCAGCCTAGTAATCAAATAGCACAGAAAGAACAATTCATCATGATTCTGATATTGATAATTTTATCGGTAACCTGGAATACCAGATGTAATCATTAAACATTTGTATATTTGTATAATTGTATTAAACTTTTCTTAACAAAATGACAACCCAGGTTTCATCTAAGCAATTTCCAGCTGGTCTACACTGAAGACTTCTAATAACTGCTAAGACTGTGCAAATATCAACTCTTTGCAGTTTGAACTTAAACTTCCTTGTGTATAAGGATATGTTGAGTATTGCATTAAAACTGGTCAGCCTTTTCATTGACCTATTTTCCTCTGATTGTGCACCAAACCTTTTAAATTCTAATATTTTACCCTACAATACAAATATTTTAGTTATTTAATCTGGAATGACAAATATAATCCCCTAGTATGCTTTAAGCTCACAATAGTTAATAACACTTTTTCCACTGCAGCACTTTGGTAAAATATATATTGTAAATACAGTTGAAACAATTAAATTTACTTAGCAAACTAAGTTACATAAATTTCCTTCTTGGATTTCTACTGGTACCAAATACAACATAACTGTATGAGAATAGAAGTGGCTTGTAATTTCTGACAAATATTTTTACAAGAATCTCTTCTCTCCCTCTTCTCCCTCCAGCTGTTTTTTCTGTTCCAGAGGAAACAACTGATTTCTTACCATGAGGTCAACAGGCAATATATTCTCTTAGGAAAATTTGCAATGAAATAATGTAAGAGCATTTTGAATACCTGGAAAAGACAGGTTTTTCAGCAAGATGCATTACAGATCTCTCTCCAGGAATGTAAATATCAATCTCCGACTTGTTACAAAGTGGGGTTTTGACAGGCCCTCAAAGACTCTAATCTCCTTACTAACAACAGATGGCAATATTTTCCTCTCTATAGAGGAGATTGGTAGTAACACTGGAAATGGTTTAAGACAGAATTCACATTTTCTAGCTTTCTATTCTCCAACTGTTCAGATAACAATTATCTGTAAACTACGTCTGATAGCTTAGACATGAGATATGAGTTCATGGAAAACAAACTGTACCTGTATCAGAGAAAATGTGTCTTTCATCCAGCTGCTTAGTAAGAACTCCTTGGCCTTTTGTAATCTCTGCAAATTACACAGCACTGTTTGAACTAAATGGCATATGTAACTACTCAGTGCAACCACAGATTTTACAGCTGGGTATGTAATTCAGAATTCATTTTCAGTGATTACACAAGCATTTCACCTTAACTTTTCCTTCAGTAATATTCATTCAAGGGAAGCTCAAATTCTCTTAAGACCCAAAAACAAGTGCAAAAAAAATCACAAACAGGATAGACTCTTGCTTTAGGATTTGTAGAAATTCTCCAGTACAGAAAAAATGATGCCAAAATAGGAAGAAATTTAGGAAATCCAAATTAGTAGAGGTTCCTGACTTCCTGAAGGATCAATAAAGTCAAAATCTTATTTTATCAGTAGTCAGGTAGTGAATAAACCTGGAGAAGCAGTCCTCAGTACTTCAAAATGGCAATAAGAAGTCTTTAGTTAACAACTTATACACAATAGGTTATTCACATTCAGCTTGAAGAAAACTTTGACTTGAATTTGATCATACTCATCAGTTAAAAATTATATTGTCCAATAAGTTTTTAAGGCTTATTAAATGGATTTCTGTCTTTATAACATTATGCATGCTGTAATAACATAGCTTAATGGATTCACTGCCCTGGACCATATGAAACATTTAAATACAGGGAATACTCTTCTATTTTACTGATACTTCATTTGTGCAGTTGACGTATTATTTTTAACAATTGAATAAATGTAAGGAAATGCAAATGTTATATATCTATTAATCTCTTTTTCTATATGGTATTTGAATGTATAATTTCATTATCAGGATAAAGGACCATTCATTATAACATGCCATGAAACAGAGAAAAACTATTGTGAATCCTCTTAAAGGTACAAAAAAAAATCTATCATTAACAGAGGATGAGAAAGTAAATAAGACCATTTAAAAAAAACACAGAAATGTTACCAAATTAAGTCAAATTAAGTCAACCTCAGTTAACTGCACATAGCAAAACCCAAGTAGTTTGGATATCTTATAGGGTAAAGGATTATTGCATGCTTTATTATATATACAGAGAAAAATATTTAAGGGATAAAAAGCTTGTAGCAGAAATTCTGAGTTCCTGTACTGTCTCCAGGGGTTCTTAATACACCAAAGCATTTTTCCATTTGAACTGCTAATCTAGCAAAATACAGGGGTGAGAAGAGAGAATAGTGTTGCATACTCAATATGAATTATTTCTTTACTGTGTTGAAAACATAGTCTGCTTTCTGATGTTGTGCTGCATTAAAGTAGCTTCTGTAGTTGGATTTCACACTAGCAAATTACCAATTTATGTTGACATTTCTGTTCATTTCCCTGATATTAATTTAAATGAGCTCGTGTTTTTTTTTTTTTTTGTTTGTTTGTTTTAAGATAAATATACATGTGTTAATATATCACAATTAAAAGCCTTTGCTGACATTTTTTGTATTAGTTTACTTCCTCTAAAATAATAACTCTTGAAATATATTTATCCAAAATACAAATAATTCATTTGGTAGAACTTACTAATTTCAGAGTCTGTTTTCCTATTCTTTTAAATGTTATTTTTAGACAAAGTAATATCAGCTTCAGCACTGGAATTCAAATATTACTTTAAATTTGGTATCTAAGATGTCCAGACTCTGCATACAAGCAGAAACCTTGCTGAAAGCTCCGGATTTCACAAGACAATTCAGATATTTTTAAAGCTTATTATTTAAACAAACAAACAAACAAGCAAAAAGATTACTTTACAATGATTTAACAGTAGTTGCAAAGGAAATGTTTGGCTTTTTCCTTTTTTGTTTTGAATTACCTTTGTACCTCTAATAGATAGTCTTCAGACTCTATTATAAATATTTGGGATACTTGTAATTCTACGGTTAGTCTGTACAAATACAAATTCCTTGTAAAATTCATTGGCTTTACACATGCTTGCATTTTCTTCAGCAGCCTTTATGAAAAATTTATGGGTTTGTGATTTCATAGATTTAATTCAGTCACCCAACAAGGTACTTTGAAAAGAAGTCCATATTTGCATGCCTCTACTCCCAAAACTCTATTCTTATTTTAAAGATCAGTAGTGCCATTTATGTACTAGGAGTATTGCAGCAACAGAACAGAAAACTTGAAAGTCTATTGACATTTTCTTGTGGCATCCAGACATACCAGTTTTGAGTGTTATTTCAACAAGTCTCATGAGATAAACAATCAGGCTGAGGTAATATAAATAACTCAAATAATAAAAATATTGAAATAAATAAATAAAATAAAATAAAATAAAATAAAATAAAATAAAATATAAAATAAAATAAAATAAAATAAAATAAAATAAAATAAAATAAAATAAAATAAAATAAAATAAAATAAAATAAAATAAAATAATAAAAGGAAAACTTAAGTTCTTCAAAAACAATACTGGGACATAAAGGCAGCAACCTCAGAAATCTGACAAATCATGTTCATCACCAAGATACTAAAACCACCCTTCCAGTATAGTTTCAGGACTCTAGAGCAGACTTGCTCAAAAGAAGTGCAAATAAGAAATTAGGCAGAGAAAGTACTGAATAGAGAATTCTGTGCTGCTATCAAATACATCCTTTAGAATGTCAGACTACAGAAATCCATTCTCCCTGTTTCAGTTATTTCTGAAATTTCTTTTTGTTTTTTGAATTGTAGGGTAACATTTAAGTCACTGAAGTGTTCTCATGGTCCAAAACAATGTCTGCTTTTTCCTGCTGTTCAAAAGGTTTCTATATGAACCAAAGATAGAGTGAAACAGTCTCTTCTTTCTTGTTTATCTTCTTTCAAATTCCACATAATACCTAGTTTTATTGGCATCTGAAATGTGTTTTTAATAAAGCATATTCATTGATGAAGAAAGCTATAAATGTGCCCATTGACTGCAAGATGAGTTAGTGCTAGGCAAGTATTGGCGTTTATTCATTTTTACTCTTATGTATACATATACTGGTATGTGAGTATACCAATCAACAGGGTTAATTAACTCTGTAGAGAGAAAAAGATCATAACTTGGAAGATGTAAGAGTTTGTGGTGTTTTATCAAAGCACAAAGAAAACCTGTGTATAAATGAAATTTGGCAATGAAACATACTATTCCTTCCAAGTTATTTTTTCTTTGTAGTATTATTTTACAGCCTTAAAGGGTTAACTTCTACATTGATGCTGATTCAAAAAACCATATAAATGCAAGTTTTGCATATACAAATGGATGAATCAAACAATAACTATCAAATTATATGTTCTTTTATGTATCCCAGAAACCGATGGTCATGTAATGTAATAAAACTTTTACACAATACCAGACGTGCAGTCCTACCACAAACTGAAAATAATGTTGAAAGGGAAACTATTTTTTTCCATGTTGAAAATTGTTACATGAACAAAATCTCCCCACTCTTCATTTGTATGAAACGAACACACTTCTGAATGAGACACACACACACAGACACAAACCTACTCTGGGCTTAAAGCACCAAACGTCTAATGCTTGAAATAAAATCCCTGTGCTGTCCAATACCTGAAACTAGAGTTAATAAACTGTCATGCCTTTGGTTCTCCACACGTGAATAATTCCTGTTGGAGCTGCTTTACTGCATATGAAAAGATTACAAAAGGAGCATGTTCCTAAACAATGTTCCCCGCACCTCCTATGAACACTAGCTATGGAGCCAGGTTTTACACTGAATGAAAATCTAATTCCCTCAGTGAGAAAGCACAACTGTACCTGTCACAGCCAGCAAGTTAATATAAGACCTATACTGGAAGATTCTGCAGCATCAGACACCACTTCTCAACACAAGTTTAATGAAAAAAGACATCATCCTGAATTAAACCACAACTTACTTATGGAGATAAGACTAAACCAAAAAGTTTTAAAAGTGATATGTGTTTCATTAGTGAACATATTCCTGACAATTTCTGATCAGTTTTAGTTTAGGTACCTTGACAGTCCAGTTGAAAGCGAGCAAACCAAAAAGCAAGCTTTTTTTTTTTTTTTTTTTTTTTTTTGCATCAATTCCCTTTTACATGTTGTCTAACACACGACCATACAGGGCCACAGGAGAAGTCAGCACAACTTTTTGAGTCTCACATCAGTTGAACCATGAGATAATTGTTTTGATATATTTTTTCTAAGTAGCCAAGCCAGTTTGACTGTCTTCACTGTAAGAAGGGAAAAATCAATACTGCAAAGAGATCCTTCTGTTTACAGGATCAGGAGGAGCTCAAAAGATAATCATTTCTCTTTAAAACTTCTTCAGGAATTCACCATGTCACAGGAATTTTGCTACTGAATTTAATAACCATGTGACAGTCTGTTCAAATTTATTTCAGAACAAACCGCACTTTATAACATGCTTGAAGTTTTATCTTACCTCAGTTAATTTATATATTTATTTTGCTATAAAAATCAACATTACTACTTTAAAATAATAAAGAAGGTAAGCCCTAAGCTTGTTTTTTATTAAAAACAATGTACAGAATCATTACAAATAGATAACCTTCCAGATAATTAAAAAATCAATATTTTCATTTTCGTGTTTTATCATTTAAAGTCAATCCTCATTTTAATTTCTATTTTAAAATTAATAGACTAAACATCTGGGTACACAGCACATTGAATGTCTGATTTAAAATTCACTATCTGATGCCACATTAAAAGGTATCAGCACTGAAAAAAAAAAATATACACCATCTCATATGAGCCTGGCCACCATGAAAAATACAAGAAAAAGATCATCAGCAAAATTTCCATTAAGTTTTGCCTGAAAAACAGAAAATGTGTGGTATTTGTAACGTTGTTTGGAAAAGAAGAATAAACAAACAAGGAATTTAAATTTTATCCATATATTTGAACCCTTCACCTGCTAATGCAATGATATTTTTAAAAAAAATTAGAATAAATGCAATCCTGTGTGAACATATGTTGTTGATTTAACTGGCATACAGTAACTAATCTGTTTAGCTAAAACTTTCAAAAACGTTAGTTAATTAGTCTTTCCTTCAGTGTTGTAGAAAAACTATTTTTGAAAACCATTTCAATAAATGGCTATGAATAAGAATATAACTAGGTGCTACACCTAAACTATCATGTCTATAAAATTGGTACCAAAAAAAAAAAAAAAAAGCCCCCCATTCAATGTGAACTAGAAATTCACATTGAAAAATATGAGAAATATCAAACCCGTAGCATCAAGAAATGCTGAATCCAAATTTCACCTCTCCGTTTCATATGTAGTGATATTGTAGGGGAGCAGAAAGAATAAAAGTTTTCAATCAGTAAACATTATTCAGGATTTGAATGAACAAGGAAAAAAATAGTATTTCAAAGCAAAAGCAATATAATGAAATTATATTTTATTTCTTAAATGTAAATTAGAAAAACATATATTTTGTCCTAAGATAGATGATTTTCATGATATTTTATTAAGGGAATTTTCCACGCCTTTTCATCTTAATAATTACATCATGAGCATAACATTCAAGTCTTAATTTCAACATACTTCACCTGACTTGCTGTAGTGGGTTTACGTGGCAAGGTTTTGGTAGCAGGGACCATAGGGGTGGTTTCTGTGACAAGGATCTAGAAGCTGCCCATGTTAGGTAAGGGCCCCACTGCTGACCAGAGCTGAGCCAATAAGTGATGTTGTTTTGCGCCTCTGTGAGAGCATATTTAAGACAGGGAAAAAATCGTTGCACCACACAGCAGCTGGGAGAGTGAGCGGAGTGAGGAACAGCCTTGCAGGCGCCAAGGTCAGTGAAGAGGGAGGGGGAGAGGCGCTCCAGGTGCCAGAGAAGTCCCGTGCAGCCTGTGGTGAGGCCCATGGTGAAGCAGGATGTCCCCCTGCAGCCCATGGAGTACCACGGTGGAGCAGGGTTTCATGCTGCAACCCATGGAGGAGACCACGGTGGAGCAGGTGGCCCTGCACCGATGGAGGGTGCTGCCTGTGGAAGACCCCTGCCTGAGCAGATTCTGGGCCGGACCTGTATCCCATGGAGAGGAGACCACACAGGAGCAGGTGACCTGGCAGGAGCTGATGCCCGTGGGGGACCCAGGTTGGAGCAGTTTTCTCCTGAGGGATGAACCCCGTGGTACGGACCCATATCTGGAGCAGTTCTGGAAGAGCTGCTGCCTGTGGGAAGCCCACACCGGATCAGTTCAAGGACTGCACCCTCTGGGAGGGACCCCACAGCACAGGGGATGAGAGTGACTGAGAAGGAGTGGCGGAGAAGAAGCGCTGTAGACTGACCATAACCCTCATTCCCCTGTTCCCCTGCACCGCTTGGGGGGAGGAGGTGGAAGAGGGTGGATGGGGGAGAAAGATGCTTTTGGTTTCTTTGTTTCTCACTTCTCTAGCTTGTTAGTAATAAGCAATAATCTTACTATCTCCCTATGCTGAGTCTGTTTTGCCTGTTACAATAATTACTGTTTGTCTTCTTGTCCTTATATCAACCCTTGAGCCCTTTTCATCGTATTTTCTCCCCGTTCCTCTTTGAGGAGGGGGAGTGAGAGAGCGGCTGTGGTGGAGCTCGGCTGCCCACTTGAGCGGAACCACCACACTTGCAAGAACAACAAAAAAGAAATCACACTATTTCCTCCAGATTAAGGAAGGATCTATATATCTGAAATTTTTTGAAAATCCATCTACAATTACTTTAAAAGAACAATAGCCAATCAAAGCTGATATAAATATGTAAGAAAAACTTAGTTGAAAGGTTTGCCCTCATACGAGAAGAACTTTTTAGGCTAGTTGTTATTCAAATGTAAGCACCTCTTATGTTGCCACAAATTCTGAATGGGGAAAATACTATACTATACTTAAAATGAAGTTTGATATATTCCTTCATCCCTAAACAAGCAAGTGGAAAAGCTTGTGGCTTGAACAGCTAGTAATCAAAAGACCTGGATAGTTAGAGGATTATTATGCAAACCTCAGAATTTCACCTGCTCACCAGCTGTTGGACAAGGACATAGCTACACTATCAGAGCTATAAGAGCAGGATCTACCTCAAAGCACATGTAATCTCACTTAGCACTGTGACACGACAACATACTGTTGCATATGGGTTATATGGATTATAAATTGGATTATAAATGTACAATATGGATTATGGATTATATATGTACAACAAACTACAGGAGAAAATACACTGTTTTCTTTTAAATCTCTCTAGTTGTGCTACCATCCACTATATGCTACCAACCAGTATCATCAGCACATGGCTTTAAAAGCCTGCTAGCCTGGTTCAACTCTGTTGTGGTCCTTCCCTTTTCTTTTGATTGGCTTTCAAAGGCTGCTTTTCCATTTATGCAAGTGGTTAACATTTTCTATTGAGACTAAAGCAGAAAAAGTTTTTGCTTGTTTCCAGTATGGCCAGTAATCGAGTGAATGCCACCAAGTGAGGAGTGATCATGGATGATGGACCTGTAAAACACAGGTTTTTATAAAACTATTTCAAACGTATACAATATGTGAAAATCTGGAATATTTCAGGTTGCCTCATCACAAACTTTGGAATATCTTAGAAAGCATAAATATGATCCCAACATCAGATGTGCGAAGATTTCCCTTCTGGTAGTCTATACTGATGTGCTGTAACATACTCAATGGCAAGAGCAGTCTAAAGGAAGGTGTGTACCAGTAACTAAAGGTGTGTACCAGTAACCAGCAGCAGTCATCTCTGGGAAAGCTCTTCCTGGTCTTTCTGAATTAGGCCACTATACCTCTCATGATTTATATATAGTTTTACATACAAACACACATACACATGTATATATAAACACACAATCAAGCTGATGCCCTCAGAAGCTATCAGAAAAAAAAAAAACAAAAAACAAATAAACAAACAAACAAAACAAACAACAACAACAACAAAAAACATTTCTCCAATGTTTTGATGTATACCTCGATTTAAATATGTAGGTGTTTCAACAAAAATCCAAATCATATGAATCTTACAGTTCCCAGAAGTGGAGCTAAAAATTGTGAGAAAACAAAAGTGATAACAGATGTTGGCATTTTAGCTTTCAGCTCCGGCCAAATCTATATAAATAGGAATATGCACAAATGGCAGAAGACTCAATTGTCTCTGGAGCTAGCAGGGCTCAGGCAGCATTAGGCAGCAGCCAGAGTTCTTGATGTCAAATCCTTTGAAGGCAAAGGTCTGTGTGCCTGCTGCCCTGTCCACCAAACTCCCTCAGCAAATAGGAAATAGGCTGCAGAGCAACTTGGAGGAGACATGGCCCCAGGCCTCCATATTATGGGCCTGTTATGTTATCAGAAGGCCAGCTTACTGTTTTATATATTTTAAGAGCTCAGGCAATAATATTAAAACCCTAGAGAAGACAAATTAGACAAAATAATTTCATGTCAATTAAATCAACCAAAATTAAATCTTGCACTTAGAATAGATTTTAATAGATATGTTAATTCATTCAGTTCACAGCTTAGCCAAATTATATTTCACAACCAACAGATAATTTTTTCCCCTTTAAACAAATTATGTATGCCCTATTTAAAATCAAACTGATATAACAGGTCTTTATGGAATAAATTAATATCACATCTTCAGGGAAAGGTGAAATAAGGCAGAATTTTAAACCAGGGATAAAAAGTATAAATGACTATAGTTCATATATTCCGTACATAAAGGTGTAGTTCTATGGATTATAAAATGCATATATGCAAATAAAAATTCCTCATATGCTACAAAAAAAAAAAAAAAAAAAAGAGATAGATAGATAGATAGATATTTTTTGCAAGTGTACTTAAGAGAAGTTGGACAAGATGCATGTACTTGTATTACATTGTTAAAACTACTTATGTTATATAGATTGTGGGATATTCCAAGTCTTAGCTGTTCTCAAACTGCTAAAAACCCTTTCTCCTTGACATATTGTTCATAAATCATGGACTGCTCAAAGTCTTCCCTTCTATTGTGAAATCTTTGTTAGCATACATATGTTCTGAGAGCTTTTCCCTAAGGTACTGCAGGATCCCCACTGATTTTTCATATGGCAAATTGATGAGTTAATGTAGAAAGCTGTGTTGGGTGTGTCTGGGGTGGAGTCACCTTTCTCTGCAGCAGCCCACACAGTGCATTGCTTTGCACTCGTAGCTGGAACAGCACAGATACATCTCCAGTGTTGTGTCTATTGCTGCATAATGCTGGCACAGCATCAGGACTGCCTCCAAGCCCCCAGGAGCCAGCAGGCTGGGCAAGTGATGGGGAGGGGACATCGCCAGGGCAGCTGACCTAAACCAACCAAAGGGATATTCCATAACACCTGATGTCACACTCAGCAATAAAAAGGGGGGCTGTTGTGGGGGAGGGGGCTGTTCCTCCTGAACAACCGCTACGTGTTTTGAGTCCCTGCTTCCCAGGTCATGGCTGAACATCGCTTGTTGTTGGAAAGTAGAAAATATATTTCTTTTTCCTTTCTCTCTGTGCTTCCACATGGCCTTGTTGTCTCTTTTGTTTCTTTTTCTCCTCATTCCCTTTCCCTTTAATTAAATCATTCTCATCTCAAACCTCAAGCTCTTTGTATTGTATTTTCTCCCCCTTCCTTTTTGGGGGCGAGGGGGTTGGGGGAGGGGGCTGAGAGAGCAGTGGAGTTCGGCTGCCCACCCAAGTAAAACCACCACAAAAGCCTATTCTGTAGACACAGCACTGAACTTGGTTCTTTGCAACACACTTGAAAACACTTTTACAACAGTCCCTGCAAGAGTCAAAGTTCTTCAATTTATACATGTTCTTCATTTATACATGCCTTGCTTTACAGTCACACCTTTTAATTAGACACTCAACATAAAACAACTCTGCAGAATTTGCAGGAAAGTTATATATGCTTTACTTAAGGCAAACTTTTGTAGGAGGGGTTATGCCTTCAATAGGGTGATAGATATCATGCAGGCTAAAAATAATAATCTTTTAGGCACAAAAAAAAAAAACAAAAAACAAAAAAAAAAAAAACAAAAAAAAAAAACCAGAATCAATAATCTTTTAAGCTAAACATAAATTGTAAGCTACAGGGCTAGATTTACTAGTTGTGCAAACTGAAAGAAAAGCCAGTTGATATGTATTAAGTAAAGAAGGAATATTACTGGGGGAAATCACATAATACAGAACTGTTATGTGAGTTACAAACACTAATTAACAAGATCTCCAACAAAACAAACAAAGCAAACAAATAACAAGATCACCAACAAAGTGTGTTGAGTGGGCAGTTTTTGTGAATGTGAAATTATTACTGTGTTAGAAGGAAATTCTGATGCTTTCATTGATTTCTGACCCAAGCTCAAGGTACAAGATACAACATCCTTCTGCAGTCTGGAACTATATTTAAACAATATTTTTTACGTCTTTTATCCAGTAACACAAAGCACATACCTTTGAAAATGGAGAGACATGGGCCTCAAACTCTTCTTCAAAGTTTTCAGCAGAGTTAGATGAACTGGTCCTGTCTTTATCTCACAAATCATTTTGGTGAAGTATTGGAATTGAGGGATTCCAATGTCAGTGAGCAGCTGAGTGTGTTTTCTGAAGGTGTACATTTTGGAACCAGGCAATAATGGATTTTTATCATTTCATTAGTGTTCTTTCTCCCTTTTAAAATTGAAGCACACATATTGTAGACACTTAAACCACTATAGTAAAACAACACCCTGCAACTTCATCCTATGTTCTGCTTTTCAATATAACTTTCTGCTGAAATGAACTCTTCACAGTTTCAAGGTTATAAAATCTTAGCTGCCGAAGGTAAGGCGTTACTTTTTTTTTTTTTTTCCCACTTATGAAGAAAGAAAAATTCAGTACAAATGAACAACGCAGTTGGAACTTGTTAACTATTTCAGAGTTTCCCCTTAATTTTCTTTCTAGGATATTGGACACAGCACTAGCTTCTTGCAGCATACCAGAAGGGAGAGTTATGAAACGGCAGAAAATTGGCACATTTGATTTTACAGCATGCAGACATAAAAAATGAACTATGATTAATCCAAATGGCTTATATTTCTTTCTTAAGCTACTGCCTTTCACACACAAATATTTTGAATCTATACCTAGGCATACCTAAACAATATGTTACTGTTTGTTTGGGATTGTTGGAGAGAGTTAAGCTTATTTTCCAAAGACCTTGGAGATCTTCCATATTCAACTCATCTCTAATTTTCTGTTTTTGTAGGTCTGTGGAGGCATCAACAGAGGGAAATAATAATGGAAATCAGAAATGGAGCAGACGTTTTTAAAAACAAAATTAAAGACCTCTGAGAAATTATAAATTTCAAATTTGATTTTTTTTTTTTTTTAACCTGACAGCCTGTTGAAACTCAGAGAAAGATAAACACCTTATGTTCTGCTTGTAGGTATCTGCCTTGCAATGACAAGTAAACACCCATATTTCAATAAAAAGTCATTTTTTTAAAAAAGGGACGAGAAACTGAATTTAAGGAGGGATGGAATTAAAACTGTTTCAAAAGATTCGGCATCAAACAGTTTATCATCTGCTTCCTAATCACATCTGTCCAGATTTCTAATCTAGCAGATATGGAATGATTCTGAACTTCTCAAGGGAGCAGTCAAGACTTAGTGAGAAGTCCACATATGAGTGATAAGCTCTTGCATATGAAGAAAGTTCAGGGGAAAAAAGGAAAAAAAAAAAAAAAGAAAAAAAAAAAGTAAATGGTAATCCTGTGGGAAGACTGAAAAAAATTCTCTTAACAAAGCATGTGCTTTCCAAGTGCAAAAGCACAGTGGAAACAACTTCCCTTATGAATTGGTACCAGCTGGGACAGAAGAGTCAGAGCACCTACATCCTGCTAATAGTCTGGAAGACAAAGTAGACTGGAATACAAATATGTATATATTTTGTGTACATACACTCATCTTCGTTTTGTGTTCTTTGGAAATAAAAAGTCAGTCCTTGGACAGTTCTAGGCACATAGGTATGTTGAATTCATATGATTTCTGATATATTAATAAGGAAGGGAAGGGAAAGCCAGGGCCACAGGAGAGATGTAGAGATGAGTTAAGGGCAGGTCACTGGAGCATTGTGGAGGATGAGATCAGGCACAGTGGGCAAGAAATTTCTACATCCAGTGCCAAGCAATAAAAAGTCCTATGAGGGGAAGGGAAGGCAAGCCAACGGCACGGGCAAGTCAGGTCATTTATAGTCAGTTTTCTCAGAACAAGGGCATGAGAAGACAGAAATGAGAAAATGGTGTGATTACACATCAAAGGCAATGAACATCACAGAATTACAGAATTGAAGGGGTTGGAAGGGACCACGAAAGGTCATCGGGTCCACCCACCTGCCAAAGCAGGTTCCTTACAGCAGGCTACCCAGGTGGGCGTCTAGATGGGCCTTGAATATCTCCAGAGAAGGAGACTCCACAATCTCCCTGGGCAGCCTGTCCCAGTGCTCCGTCACCCTCACCGTGAAGAAGTTCTTTCACATGTTGGTGCGGAACTTCCTGTGCTCCATCTTGTGGCCATTACTCCTTGTCCTGTCTCCACAAACCACTGAAAAGAGGTTGGACAAATCCCTCCGTCTCCCACACCTCAGGTATTTATACACATTGATGAGATCCCCTCTCAGTCTTCTTTTCTCCAGGCTGAACAGACCCAGGTCTCTCAACCTTTCTTCACAGGGAAGATGCTCCAGGCTCCGTATCATCTTTGTGGCCTTCCACTGAATTCTTTCCAGGAGATCCCTGTCTTTTTTGTACTGGGGAGCCCAGAACTGGACACAGTACTCCAGGTGAGGCCTGACCAGGGCAGAGTAGAGGGGATCACCTCCCTTGACCTGCTGGCCACACTCCTTTTAATGCACGCCAGGATCCCACTGGCCCTCTTTGAAAGGTCCTTTCAAAGATGAGATCTCAAAGTGGAGATCTTCCCCCTTCTTCACAAGGGAGTGGTAGAGGAGTGACTGAGTGGGTTCAACGCACACAAATCCATGAGTCCCGATGGGATGCATCCACGTGTGCTAAGGGAGTTGGCAGGGTTGATTACCAAACTGCTCTCTATCATCTTTGAAAGGTCCTTGAGAACAGGAGAGGTGCCTGAAGATTGGAGGATAGCCAATGTCACTCCAGTCTTCAAGAAGGGCAAGAAGGAGGATCCAAGAAACTGAAGGCCAGTCAGTCTCACCTCTGTCCCTGGAAAGGTGTTGGAACAGCTTGATCTGGATGCCATCTCGAATAAATTGGAAGAGAAGAAGGTTATGAGGAGTAGTGAGCATGGATTCACCAAGGGGAAGTTGTGCTTGACCAACCTCATTGCTTTCTACGATGGCATCACCAGCTGGGTAGATGAGGGGAGAGCAGTGGATGTCATCTACCTTGACTTTAGCAAGGCTTTCTATACATCCCATAACATCCTGATAGAAAAGCTGACAAAGTGTGCGATAGAGGAGTGGACAGTAAGGTGGGTCGAGAACTGGCTGACTGGCCGAGCTCAGAGGGTGGTGATCGGCAGCACAGAGTCTGGCTGGAGACCTGTGACAAGCGGTGTTCCCCAGGGGTCAGTGCTGGGTCCAGTCTTGTTCAACATCTTTATTGATGATCTTGATGAGGGAATAGTGTCTACCCTCAGCAAGTACACTGATGACACAAAGCTGGGAGGAGTGGCTGACATGCCAGAAGGCTGTGCTGCCATTTAGCGAGACCTGGACTGGCTGGAGAGATGGGCAGGAAGAAACCAAATGAAGTTTAATAAGAGCATTTGTAGAGTCCGGCACCTGGGAAGGAACAACCACGTGTATCAGTACAGGCTGGGGGACTACCTGCTGGAGAAGAGCTCTGAGGAGAAGGACCTGGGCATCCTGGTGAGCAACAGGTTGACCATGAGCCAGCAGTGTGCCCTCGTGGCCAAGAGGGCCAGTGGGATCCTGGCGTGCATTAAAAGGAGTGGGTAGCCTGGGTTGCCTGCTTTGGCAGGTGGGTGGACCTGATGACCTTTCGTGGTCCCTTCCAACCCCTTCAATTCTGTGATTCTGTGAACTGCAGTACAGTGCATATAACATTGATTTCGTGCACATTACCACAAGTTTGTAAAGCAGTCAGTTCATCAACTGTTTGTACGTTATATTAATTTATTCTATCCATTAACATCTACAAATCCTTTGGAATTTAACATTCCTCATTAAATTAATTTCCTAGTTTGAGGAAGAATTAATTCTTCCACGTTATAATAGAATTTTTTAGTTAACCTTCAAAAAATTTGTGTTTTCCTTCACAACATACAGATCATGTAGCAAATTGAATTGTTTTGATATTTGTTAAATTTTTCTTCAACTCCACTTATCACAATTATTCTGCTGTTACACTACCTTTATTAATGCTAGGCAAAAAGTGTTCAAAGTTTACCACAGTTTTAAAGTTCAATAAATCATAATGGAAAAGCACAGGTATATCTCTGAAAAATCTCTCTGCAATTACTCATCTGTGTCCTTCAGTATCAGTTACAAGAAAAGAATGGAGCAAGGTGATAATACCCCTTAATTTAAAGTGTGTGTTCATTATGAAACCTAGGAGTCTAGCCTGAAAAGCAAAAAATCTAGAACATAATCAACTTGTTTTGTTGTGTTTTGGTTTTGTTTTTAAATTGGAAGCTATATTTCTTCATTCCTTTCCCTCATTTCTTCAAAGAGCAAATTCAAAACCCACGCTAAATGAAATGTGCATTAAACAGTACAGGCTGTTTTTATTATTATTATTTTGTTACTTAGGATAATTTCAACAACATCAGGCAAATTATGATAGTTTGTTTAGACATGTAAGTGTTCTGGCAGAACACTGTGTTGTATCTTTAGTGTGGGATTTTGTCTTAATGCCTATGAGATTGGAAAGATACATTCCATCAAAAACAGAACAGATAATTTGACCACTTATGACCTCTTACATATATCAGTATACATCACGTATACATTTGCTGTAATTAAGGTTAAGAACAACTAGGCTAGTTGCAAATTAATTCAACCTTATCTTTCTATATTATAGGATATGAAAATAGAGATGATACAAAGCAAAGGAGAATATATATCATGAGCAATACTGGAAAAACAAATGTCTCTGGACAGAACTAGATGGAATACTTTTTGTGGCCTCTATAAAACTCAGCATGGCTTTTCATATAAAGAGAAATGGTCTCGGGTGGGGCAAATCTAGGAGTTTCACTTCATAAATCATTCAACACTTGCTGTACTGATTCAGCTAAAGTCAATAAATGCTGTTAACATGAAGAAAAAGTGTGGGTTTTCCTGTTGTAAAAGTTGGGCACACTGAGTTACAGATTTCATTTTCACCCATGCAGCTCTTTGTGGGAATGCTGAACCTCACACACCAACTCCAGCACATGTAGATGTGCAGATACCTCCATGGTCACCATTCTATCTGCAGATACAGAATATAAGATCATAAATTGGAAAGATCATAAGTTCTCATTTGTTGTTTTAGCATTGCTCCCACAAAAGTCACTCTTCTAATTCCACTGGACAAACCCAAAGTAGTTAAACTCAAAGCAATTGCAAAAATCACGCTCAAGTGTTATAGACTGCAGGGTTATTCACTGGATCAAAAGTGCCTAAGAGGAAGCATGAGGTTTACACTTTTATGAAAAATAATGGAAAATACACACTGGTCCCAATCACAACAGAGTGATATTGGGTTGAGTGTGTATTTCTGTATTCTGGGCAAATGACCTGACCTCGTTCAACTACTTTTAGTACCTCTTTCCTGTGAGCTGCTTGTAATAAATGATAACACAACTGGAAAATGAAAACTCCCTAGTGCCAGTCCCACAATTTCAGTTTGTCCCAAACTTTACAATCTTTATATAACTCATAAGACTGAACACTGACATTTCTATTTGTAGTCCCTGATGTGTGTTTGATCAGTGATTTTTTTTTCCCTCTAGGAGATCAAACCAATACAACCTGACTGATGTATAGGCCATGATGTATAAGTATCACAAAATGCATTACCATGAACAGCTTTTCAAATTATTGCCAGTAGTGGTTTTAAATATTATTGGAACTCCTGCTTCTGAAATGTACCAGTACATGAGAAAAGGAAAGCTCTGCTTTGTACCGATCATCTTGGATTCTCTCTTTTCTAGTTTTCAACTTGTAGGATTAATATTTGAGAGAGATTTTCTCCAATGAGATTCACTCGATTTATACTACCTAAGATCTTTCAGATATGTCTTACTATCAGAATAAGTGCAAAATCAGAATTTAAATTTTGTAGTAGCTAGAAGTTCTAGAAGAAAATATATATTTAATGTTACTGTCAAGAGTTAAGGGATGTCAGATTTAACATTACCTATGATCTTGCTTTTTGTATTACTGTCAGCCATGGTCTGTAGCACAGACGGGTCTCTATAACACTCCTTATCTGTGAGCCTGAACAGCATATGATATGCTGTCATACTCAACACTCCTAAATCCCAGTTGTGTAAATGACCCAAGCCCTCTGCCAACAGCAAGAAGGGTCGTTATGGGGTTCTCTCTGCAGAGAGTGTACTAGCCAGCAGCGTAGGCTGCCCCAGCACATAGCCACAGGGTTTAAACTGGAACATAGCCATGAAATCTATGCTGCTAAAAATAGATTCTTTAGCAAGGAAGGTTCTCTGGTTCTCTATATGTTGAGGGAGGTAAAAGCAGTGAGAGCTACAGAGAAGGGAATTTAAAAATTTTGTTTATGCATTAGTTGTTGCAGCAACATAAAAAAATAAAATGAATCAGGCTTTGTTTTCTTGTAGATATTTCATACTGCTTTATTTCCTGATGCTATACCTTTATTTTTTGCACAAATTGTTTTCCAGCTGTGACACTGTGCATGTGAAAAATGCAGAATGCCAATACATAACACATCCATCAGAATAAAACCTATGCAATAGTATTGGTTCCTACAACATTCAAAACCACAAGAAATTATTATTTTTTTTTTTTTTAAAAGGAGGAGGATTCGGAATAAAGAATCAATACAGGCCAAATACATTCTTATTTTCAATTTTATTTTTTTTTTTATCTTCTTCAGTAAAAATGTTTGGTAGTTTTAATTCTGTTCCAGACTCCTACCTTTCTTCTCTTTTTGAAAACTTTCCAATATGGTTGTACTTACAACAGCATGAAAGTGAGATCTCTTTTTTTGATATGCCTATTTAAAGGGGTATAAAAATAGTTTTCATTAGAAAGAAAACTTAGATCCTAGTTGAACTTCTTGCCTTTGAAGTGTGCGGATTAGGGACTTTTTAGAACCAATTTGGGAGGATTCTTGTATCTGGGCTTTTCAGTTTCTTTTATGACAAACTGAGCATTCAAAGCTGTTCAAGTCCCAAAACATTTCCTGGAAAACTGCAAACAAACAAGGTTTCCTAGCAAGTTTTGGCAAGGCCAAGTGTCCTAAGGACCCATGGTTAGACATAGATGTGCACCAAAATGAAGCTTCCTTGCATCAATCATCTTTGTTGTAAGTCTATCATTACAGGCTTTGTGAATAACCTCTAACAATAAACACAATAGGACACTTAATCAGTATAAAACAAGGGCTAAATGGATGATGTAATTTGAAAGGCATATGATTAAGAAATAGTGATCACCAGAAGATCCTCGTCCTGTTTAATCACATGTAACAGTATTCTGGGGAGAAAAAAACAAACAAACAAACAAACAAACAACAAAACAAACAGACAAACAAAAACAAAACAAAGCAAAAAAAAAAGCACACAAAAACAAACAAACAAAAAACAACTTTGAAACATCTTTTCTGCTGGTAGAGGGAAAAGCTATTTTGTTTCATCTTTATTTATACTTCTGGACAGGAAGCTAGAATTATTTTTCTGTAAGCATCTGCAGAGGAAACAAACTTGATAACATAAATGTTCTTGCCATCTGTACATACTTTGCACATTGTCATATAGAGTCACTTTGGTAGGAAAACAAACACAAAATTGCAGTGTTCTGCGGATTATGTAAAACGCTCAGCTTCTCAGTTAAGTTCAGCAGTGCCCTCATCCACACTGAAGGGAAGATGTCGATCTACATGTGACAGAAGTGTTTGCAAGAGGTAGGCAGGATTGCTTGTGAAGCTTAATAGTCATGGCAAGTTGAGGGATTTTTGAAACAGCAAATGACTTGCTGCAGCTGAACAAACCAAGCTACCAGGACGACTATGAGAAGTTCCCATGACAGTGTTCCCACATCACCCAATTGAGGAATTTAGAAAAATATTGTTGCCAGCAGCTGGCTTCAAGGATGGGGTCTATGTGACTGCTAATCACAAGGGGGTTGTTTTCTTGCAGTTGTTTGTCTGAGTGCTTTTGACCAATAATCTTGTGTGAGACACTATCTGCCCCTGTTAAGTTTGCTCTAAAAGTCAGGTTATTCGGGTAATAAAAGAGAGCATGATCTGACCATACTAGTGTCTGTTGTGTTTTCAGCCGTTCTTCCTGCAACAATGGCAGTTTTAGACATATTTAGGCCTTCTCACTTACACTAGGCAAACTTTAGGAGTGCAGCGAGCCATCTGTTTCTGCAAAGAATGGGTTTTAAAAAGTAATTTCCCCGTCATATAGCATCTGACTCATCTTCAGAAGTTTTTGTGATGGGAAAACAGTTTATGCCACCTGAGAGTATTGTCTTCTATTCTACTGTTAGAGAAGCACACTCACTGTTTTCTCCTGGGTTCCTGTGCTACAACGTAGGTTGCATGATCCTCAGGCATTTTGCTACCTTTTAGTATCTTTACCTGAAATCTGCATCTTTCCTTTCCACTATAAAATCTAAGGTCTACCTTGCCTTGATCCTGACCCTAAAAGAAATCAAAATCATGAACTTCAGAAGGTTTCATTGGATCCTAGCACAGCCTGCTTGTTCCACAGCCAAACCACCAAACCATGTCCATAACGGTGAAAGCTCTACAGCACCACACTTTTGCCACCCTCCACGCTCACAAGCGGGCACTGACACTGCACTAAGGTCTCCTTGGAGATGGAACTCAGGCTGGACAGCAGCCTGTGGTCATTTGCAGCAGGGCTTCAGTCTGGTTAACAGAAGACAGTGCTCATGGGCATGTCACAGACCAACATCTCCCACAGTTCATATACATGTATAAGCACTGCTAGCAAGGCAGGAGGCACAACACAGTGCCTGCTATAGAGACAGTGGTCTCCTCTAATAGACAGTGGTCTATTCTCCCACGTGCCTGGTGACGGGATGAGGGGGAACGGGCTGAAGTTGCACCAGGGGTGTTTTAGGTTGGATATTAAGAAGAACTTCTTTACCAAGAGGGTTGTTAGGCATTTGAATGGGCTGCCCAGGGAAGTGGTGGAGTCACCATCCCTGGAGGTCTTTAAAAGACGTTTAGATGTAGAGCTTAGTGATATAGTTTAGTGGAGGACTTATTAGTGTTAGGTCAGAGGTTGGACTTGATGATCTTGAGGTCTCTTCCAACCTAGACGATTCTGTGATCCTAGAATGCCTTTACTGTGTCACTGCTTTTGTGTTACAGAATTCGTACATTAAAAAACAAAACAAAAAACCTGAAGTTTTATAGAAAATTTTAAATAAAAATTTGTTGAGAAAAAAATAAACATTTTTTTCCCAGACAAAGCATATGTCTTATCACTCTGTGCTATGATTGCATAATTGTCAATCAAGTCACAGTAAGCTTTATAACATAAGAGCTACAGATGTAATTGTTTGATAACAGGCTGGGAATCTTCTGGACTAAAAGTAAAGAAAAAAAAAAAAAAAAACACACACAAAAAAAACCATCACAATACCATAAAGAAGACATTAGAGGAAAAATTATGAGACCGAGATTATTCTTACACCCCTTTGTAGCTTTTGTCTTTTCTTTCTGTCTTAAGGTTAAGGAAGAAAGCATGACAGGAATTGTATAAAGCACTTACAATGAACACCTAGTGCATGATATGTATGCTAAAGGCAAAAAATAAGCAAAGAAAACATTTGAATAATAACATGGAGTCACTTTCCTTCTGGAGTGAAGGGGGTGTGTAGGGAACTTGCTTTATTTTTTTTTTTTTTTTAATAAAATACATTCCTGCTGCTTAATCAAAAACATCTCCCAGCAGAAAAAGTTATCATAGTAAGCATAACTGAGATCATAAAGAAGATACGATAAGAAACCCTATGATGTGAAAAAGGAATCACATAGTTCTTTCAAATAGTACAATGAAAAACTTCTACAGGAAAAATCTGGAAGCTCTGGTCCATGCTTGGACATATTGCTGGTGTCTGCAGCAGCAGCATTTTAAGCTGGTAGTATTCCCTGGCATTACACCAAGCATAGCACTGCTTTGGTTATAGATACATAATGTGTGAAGGGAAAAAAACATAAAAGCCTTTGGAAGGGCTATGTTGGATAATCTCTGTCAGGATAGCACCCAGTGGAGGCAAAGTAGAAGAAATGGGAGCAATGGGAAGAGGTAATGCTTGCCTCCCCTCTCCCCTGCTTAGGTTTTGTAGAATGAATAGCCGTCCTTTTTTTTTTTTTTTTTTTTTTTTTTTTTAAGCCCTGTGCACACTAGCTAGCTCCTTTCCTCTGCTGCCCGAATCATCAAAAGGCATTAAGACAGAAGCAGACACAAGGAACTGGGACTTCTAGTTTTACAGAGCTAACAAAGTTGCTTATTTGAACACCAGCCATGCCTGTGGGGTTTCATCTCTTTCCAGTATGTGCAGAGAGTGCACTGATAGCTGGGATCCAGCCTGAAAGAATATGTAAGACCTGAAAATTGGGTAACAAGAAAAAGATGGCCCTTTTACCAAGCATGTTGGCAGACATCTTATGCTTTTGTGAATGGAAAGGGAAACATCCAATAAAGGAGCAAAGAAAATGTGATGTGCAAAATAGTTACCCAACAACTTGCTCTTGGAGCATTCATTAGAAACAGTTTGTTGGAGATCGCCACAAAGAATGTCAAATTTTGTAACAGAATCATGGAATCCCTACAAACTGTGAGAGTAGCCTCACAAGGTGAAGCACTAGTGAAGATTCCCACACAGACATACACAGGAAAGACAGGGAAACATTCTACAATTGTAACCAGTGAGACAATATAGCGAAGTATTAGCATTTCTGTTCAAGCAGGAAGAGTAAGACTTCAAACAGAATCTGTTTAAAAGCAGAAATATCAAACTTCTTAAGAAAATCTTAAGATATCTAAATACAGAGGTGATATCTCCGCAGTTCGGGAATTTTTACTGTGAAAGTAACACACATCCCGAAGAGCATGTGTTAGCCCCAATTCACCTTTGGATACTGCAACTCAATTCAGTGTGAGGGACAAGGAAAAAAGTTGCTGTTTTTTCAAGTTTACTTGAAATACTACAATAGTACAGTATTACATGAGGATCAGCATCCTCTACCCAGGTAAGATAACAGAAAAGAGATGCTTCACAGATAATAAAGAGATAGTTTTCAATACAAAAATTTACTACTGGATTTTTTTTTTTTTATTACTGGCATCTAAAATGAGATGAGGGACAGGTACTCTATTGCATGGTTTTACCAGGGGAAAGGACCTATGGAAAAAGAATAGCTTTGTGCTTCAGTCCCTAGCCTCTCTCTCATATCTGAGAAAAAATACATGTTGATGATTTTAGTTATGTGATCTAATGCAAAACATCTTGAGAAACACTGACCATATGCTTGAGAAGTTGAAGGTAAGGAAGGAGAAATTAATTCTTGCAAAGTTGCAATAAACCTATCACCAACAATGCATCTCTGACTACGAATGTCAAAATAACTCAAAGATACACTCAAACACACTGAAAATGGAACATAGTTATGCTTTGGTGAATTTAGTACATTCACCACATGGAAGCGTGTTACAACTTAAATGCATCTTTGCTTGGAAAATCAATTTCCTGCACCTTTTTAAGTATGAGAGAATGATAGTATCTTCGTATATCATACAGCTTATTACTGAATGCCAGTTGTCTTTGCTTTTAGAGTCTTCTCCACCAGAACAGAACCCAAATCACATCATACCAGAAATCAGATACTAATCATATTATTTCTCAAAAATAACACAAATCTCTCACAAAACAAAGACAAATTCATCTGAACAGATTTACAGCCTACGAGCATAATTTTCATTTTGAAGGAAGAGTATAAGAGATAGACAACAGGAATGATTACCAAGAATATTCACAGTTATGACAACAAATACGACTTTGGGTGACAGAAAAAGCCTGATTCTGAGTGGAACACTTTCATGGAACACTCTGCCACCACTCTTAGTCACCAAAGTGGAGACAGATTTTCCCTGTTTTAACAGCAAATGACCTGATGAATACAGCATTCAGACGATGTTGAAATATCTGTAAAAGTAGGCTTTAATACTATTGCACCTTCTGTTGTGATACTTAGTATACATGGAGCAAGAGGAAATGCAGACAGCCTCCTGAAACCCCCCTAAAACACTGCTATGGTCTGTTGTTCCTACCATGCCCAGCACTGAGAGTGTTGGGAGAGTTTGTGAGTGAGGAATTCACATATAAAACTTCAAAATGGCAAAATCATGATAAAAAGTGAAGAAAAAACTATGAACCCACAAGACTGCAAGAAAACAGTTATATTCAATTCCATTGTGGAGGAAAAAAAAAAAAAAGACAAAAAGACTCTATGCAATTCTGAAGGTACCAATTATTTTACTAGGTTGAGTCACAGCTCAAATGCATCACTGTCATTAACCTCACTGTTAATTGTTTTTTCAATACATTATCACTAGGTGTTCCTTACTGCCCTTTTAATGTAACATAAAAGGAAATGATCTATCAATTCTGAAATCTTACAAATCTGGCTCTTAGCACAGAGATGAGTGAAGCAGCCCTGGGGGGTTACAGCTAGCCTTTGAATAACACGTAATAGGATCAAAGACGTCTGTATTGCAACAGAGTGAAGTGCAGTCTGCAGTCGCCTAATGCCTACAGTCATAGCCATCATACAAGACACCCTGGGCTGCACAGGGAGGAATAGACTGTAGACAAAAAGAGAATGAAGTCCTGATGGCAACAAACTTATTGTACAAATGATGTGTTGTGCTATATTCCCACATCCTAACCACATTACCCATGTCTGCAACCTTACTCTTCACCAGCCTGGGTCTGCTGCTAGCCAGCACATCTTGCACCCATCTCTACCCCCCTTAGGAGCATCCTTACCAGTTGCCCCAAGGCTTTTGGTCATAAACAGCATATGACAGTCCTGCAAAGGCAGCTTTGGGATCTCAATGGAACCAGCTGAACATGGGGAAAACAGATGTTCACAGAAGACTGCCATCCTCCTAAATCCTATGGAATGTCATGGTCTTCAGGTTTTCCATATTTTAAGAGGATCAAAAAGCATTCATATAATTAGCCTCCATAACTTTATCTAATGCTAAACTGGTTTGTGAATGATTGGATGGTTCTGCTCTCCTATTCCCTGTGTGCTCAGATCTCTGCTCTAATGTGTTCACTTTTATTTTCAGTTTTATGAGGCTATACCTCAATACAGTTTGATAAGCTATATCTTTATTTAAAATCTGTTTTTCCTTTTATCCCAAAAAAATTCACAAGACAAAAGCCAAGAATCATTTTAAGCATGCAGACCTGACAAATTCTGGCATTCTGAAGAGCATGAGTACAAAGTAGAATATAAACAACCTTTAAGATATACAGTAACTCTGCCCCTTAATCTAAAATTGTTTTCCAACTCTGGAACTCTCATTACAAACCATGTAGCAATCCTCCTGCTCATCACCACGGGCAGAGAACGTTCAGTACAAAATGTTCACCAGATCAGAGTGGCAGAGATGAGATTTAGACTCCAACCTCCTGAGGTTTTCCAAATATAGCAGCCCTGGGTCTGCACCTCCCAGAGAGTTTTCACCAGGGAGGTGCACCAAGGAAAAGCAATCTTTTAGAAGAAATAGAGATACAAGTAACTAGTTATAATTAAATAGCCTGTGGAACTTCTAATGAAACTGTACTCATTAGTGATACAACCAACTGAGGTAATTATGGTGTTCTGTTTTTTTTTTTTGTTTTGTTTTGTTTTTGTTTTTAAATATAATCTTTCTTTTAACAATTATAGCAGCTGCAGTAACCCAGCCCAAAAGAAACAGAGTTTTGTTGTAAGACAATCAACTCTAGTTCATATTGCATATGGCTTTTAATTACACAAGATACCTTAATTCTTCACAAGGACACAATACTAAAAAAGAAAAGATAAAAACAGCATTATTTCTGGAGCATAAAACTGACAGACTCTAGGTGGTAAAAAGGCACAGAAATAAAAATAAAGAATACTTTGAAATTGTTTTTAGAAAGATAATTTTTGATCCTGAAATAAATTAAAAGAGGAAAAAAGTAGTCTAATAGTGATTTTTTTTTTTTTTTCTGGCATTAGACTAAAAAAGACTGTTTGTTTTATTTTATAAAGAATAAAAGGTGTACATGCTAAACAGTGGGGAAAAGAAATAATAACTTAATGTGGTTGTTACAATTATTTGCAATATGATTGTGTACAGAAACCTGTAAAGATGTCCAGTCAGGTTCTGACCAAGCAAATAGTAACAGAGTATTCACCAATAATCTATCCTCTGAGCTTTTGGTAGAGGGAAAGTGGAAAGTGTTATCATTTTAAGAAATAACAGAAATATTCAAAGAAATTAAAGTTAATACTCTCAAAGAGGCACTCTTTGAGATTGTAGGTACTTAATTCACATTGAATGAATTAAAATTATTAGCTGAAGACAGCATGGTGCATCTCTGACATGACTTGTTAAGCCTAAAGAGGAAAAGAATTAAGGACTTAGTACATTTCTCTTCTCCATCTATTATTGGAGAGCTAGAAGAATTCAGAGGTGGAAATATTCAAAGACTCTTTTAAACAAACCATATTGAAAATATATTATTATAAAATAATCTTTCATAAAATGTAGGTTGAGATTATTTAATTGGACACTTTGCTATATTCAGCCACATCGAGGCAGGAAAACTACCAAAAAAAAAGTGAGAAACTAAGAAAATATTAATTCTTAGTTTCTTGATAACACGTAGCTTCTTATCAGACAGAATACATGAAGACTGCATTTTTAAGACCAAAAAGAAAGAAACAGCCTACTTTAAGGAACAAAAAAAGTGCAATTATTTCCCATGATACAGAAGCCTAGTTTAATTTGCTTCACTGGAAAAGACAGTAATAGTCACCTAACACGGGGACATCCACTCTTTCTCTGGCCTCTAATAGGACACAAGACCAGCCTGAGAGTTTGTAAAGTAAAAATTGATATATTTGTTAACATTAAAATTTAATGCATTTTAATGTATTTTTAAACAACACAGCATTATTTAGCATACCCTGTGCAAGACAGAAATGTATTTTAAATTATGACTGATAAAAAAAGGAGAATGAGGATGGGCTACTAAGCAAAAAACTTTGAAAATACTCTGAAATGCATGTATAACTTGTCTAATTATATATCTTATATCAAGATGTAATTGTTCCCTTCTTGAGGTTTCTGTGTGCACAAATGCACAGATAGCTATATAACATATCTTGTCATCAAAGTGAAGGTGTTCAGAGCAATTCAACAGGCAAGGCACCAGCACAAAACAAAAGCTCAACAGCTGTGTCTCACTTTTACACGATTAAGCAAACTAGCACATTAAAAGGTTTATGCAAGACACAAATGATTATCTTTAAGAAAAACAGTATTCTTTTCAGATGTTTTTTTCCTCTATTGCTAAATGAAATGATTCAAGCAGGGTTCCTTTATTCCATCCCAACAAAGGATGAGATTAAGACCAAAAAGATGGAAAACAAGATTTGACAAATTTTGAAGATATGAAGTGAGCTATTTAAATAAATATAGTTTTTGTTGTTATGTACATAGCTGGCAGGGCATGTCAAAAAAAAAGCTGAGCATTTCCTGAATTAGAGTGAGGGGAAAAAAAGGTCATCTTTGCCTGGAGGTGCCTCGGTGTGGTCTATTTGTACCAGCTCTCCTGTCAGAGATACTCACTGTAGCACAACACCAGAGGATGGCAGCATAGCTATGTCAGTGCTGGTGGCCAGGAGCAAGCACTGCTCCTTCCAGTGCTGCACTGTTTTGCCCATCCAAACTCTTGCACCATGCTCAAGCATCAGTCTCCATCAAGTTCCAGCACAAGCATATCTGAAAATCCCCAGACTGAGAAGTATAACCTGCCATTAAAGTTCTTCCATCAGGTGAAAAATGGGATATTGTCATTTCCGTACAAGATCTGGCAGTATTGATACCTGCACAGTAGGGCACTGTACCTTATTTATAAGGTATTTATAAACACTGCAGTCAGTGCAAGGTAAAGCTAAGTGTCTGCTTAACTGAGGTAACGATATCTTCTCTCTTAGCATCAATCACAGAATCACAGAATTTCTAGGTTGGAAGAGACCTCAAGATCATCGAGTCCAACCTCTGACCTAACGCTAACAGTCCCCACTAAACCATATCCCTAAGCTCTACATCTAAACGTCTTTTAAAGACTTCCAGGGATGGTGACTCCACCACTTCCCTGGGCAGCCTGTTCCAGTGTCTAACAACCCTTTCGGTAAAGAAGTTCTTCCTAACATCTAACCTAAAACTCCCCTGTTGCAACTTAAGCCCATTCCCCCTCATCCTGTCACCAGGCACGTGGGAGAACAGGCCAACCCCCACCTCACTACAGCCTCCTTTGAGGTATCTGTAAAGAGCATTAAGGTCACCCCTGAGCCTCCTTTTCTCCAGGCTGAACAAGCCCAGCTCCTTCAGCCGCTCCTCGTAGGACTTGTTCTCCAGTCACTTGTTCTCCATATCAACATATAAATCTTTATTTTTGTTGTTGTTGTTTTCCAGTGTATTAACATTTGATATTAGTTTTAACAAAGAATTAAGTCTTTGTTATTAAATGCTTAGTGCTCACTTTACATCTCTGAAAATAGCAATAGTATTTGGAGATGGTTTCTCTTTAATTACAGCTTTTGAAAGGGAAAGGATCTTTTGTTACAAAGGCAAAAACAAAACAAAGCAAAACAAAAAAACCTTCAGTAATGTTACTACACTTCTGCAATATTCATTTTTTGTTATAGAATTTAAAATTATAATGTATAATTCACTTTGTCATTGTTAGAGCAACAAACAAAGAGGCAGACTTCCTGAAGCCAACGGAAAGGCTCCACTTCAAGTGTTTTGAGGAACATGTTGGTTATAGCTTTATGCAAATTCATCAACAGGATAGATATTCATTTTGAGCTTGGCCACATGTGCGTTTTGGATAAATTACTTTTTAGACACCACAACAGAAAGCATATAAAGTGAGGTACAAAGCCCTTTTGAATAACTTACACATGCCAGAACTGAAGCATTTGCCAGTCCAAATGCAGGCAGATAAATCCATTCAAATGAGAACACTTGCAAAATGCATTTTAATTTTTTTTTTTTTTTTCCCCCCAAAGAGTCCTCACGGTATACAAATACTTCCTATTTGAAGATTGTGAATACTGAGCATTTAAAGTATGGTACTATGAAAGTACCATAAAGTATGGTACCTGAATCAGAACTGAATGTACAGGGATGATTCAGACAATCAGCCTGCTACTGTGCAGTAGATTAATTCCTCTGAAACTCCCGGTACGTACCAACCATCACATATCCCTTATGAAAAATACATAAGCCTGCCTCCTCTAAATTTATACTTTATAATTTAAGTAATGCTCAGAAAAGGACTCAAATAGTAATCCCTAAGAAAATACACAGCTGTGCACTTGCCTAAATAAGCCAGAATGCCTTGGGGTAATCAAAAACCATTAGGTTACCAGTGAATACATATGACAAACAAGAAAATCTAGACCAGAAACTCTACCCTTAATAAAGTCTCAAAAAAATGCCCATAGAAGGAAAAAAAGCCTTTTTCTCAGTTTAGAAATGAGGTATTACTAATGGTGAGTTTAGGTAAATATTCTATTGCTATCTTTTCTGCTGGCTTTTTGCTAGGAATAAATAAAACACTTCAATTCCTGGTCTATAAATCTCCTTCAAATTTAAAAATAAATAAATAAAATAACAACAACCTTGTAAAAATAGATATACATTAGAAGAAATAACAAGAGCAAATCCCAACCAGTCTCTGAGAAATCAGACATGAGGCATCTAGCATAGAAAGCAATTATTCACAAAAACAGCCAATAGCAATAAAAAACTCTTTGATTCTCAGTACTGAGGAAACATAAGTGATCTTCCTGAGCAGATGGACTATGAGGACAAGAGTTGCAATAATTCTCACAGAAGCAGGTCCCACTTGTCAGATATACTACACACCAATAGAAACCACATTTACACTGGTGAGTGCAAATATCCTAAATTTAAATTGAAGTTTTGTTTGTAATCTAAAAGCACCTTAATCTACCACTCTAAAGACTGTAGGCATAATAGTTTACGATGAATTTTCAGTAGTTTATTTCCATTAACATGATAGCTAACAATGTAAAATCACTTTATTGTAGAAGTAACTATATATTAAATGGCTTATTTTAGGTTAAGACCTTGATGCTTTAGAGAGATTCGAGTCAGTTAATAGCTTTAGCCAGCACACAAGATAAGTTTTACTCTATAATTGCCATGTGACTTAAAGCTAGTTCTTGTCTTCTTATTGCTTGAAATTTCTTACCTATCATTTATTTTCCTGCTGCCCTAAATTTTGATAATTGGAATTTTTCCTCGGTTTTAATTAAGCCACCCTAAGGCTTATAAACTCAAAGTTTTCTCTATATATTTTTTTAATAATTAAAATTGTTTCAGTTTTGTTCAAGGGCCTGATGTTTAAATAGGAAATATTCTTAGGCCCCTCAGCACTGATTGTCATGCAGAATATTGAATGTTTGTGGAGTGAACTGCTCATTGCACTACACGTTCAAAAATTTGGATCAAAGTCAGTTAAGGCATGTTCACAGCTTCAAAAGTGCTGTAATTCAAGGCATACATGTTTTAAAATAACTGTGCTAACCTTCCTGGAAGCTAGACCAAAACTGTAAACCTGATCAGTTATCTTCACACTTAGCGAATGCTGTTCAAATAGATGACTTCTCTAAACATAGATTATATCAGAAAATACTGCACAGAGGAACTGGAAATCTTATAAAATCATTTCAGTAAAAGGTTTCAGATGATAAATTGAAACTTCCAGCCTTGAAAAGGGAGCAAGTAAAATGACTTGTTAACGCTGATTCTTAGATAATAAACTTAGAGAAGTTTTAATTTACTTTTTCCATACTCCCAATTTTGCCACACAAAGCATATTTGCCATTTATCACAAAGAGGTTGTTTTAAAAAATCCCACAAGTTTCACCTATTACTTTTTGTCTTCACTCTGACATACATAAACAGGCAGCAAACATTCTCAAAAGGGAAATACAAAAGGAAAACAAGAAACATCAAAAATTATAAACCATGAGGCCTGCAATCTCAACATTAACCAGAAGCTATTTCAGAATCTGACCAGCAAACCTCAGATGACTAGATTTTAACAGCATATGAAGCCAATATACAACCTGCAAATCTTTGCATTGTAGGTGCTGTACCGCACAAATGGGGACACATGGCTTCAGATGTAAAACATCTGAAGAGTTCACCATCATTTGTCACTCTTTGCATGGGGACCAACATACCTCTCTGTTTTGTATGTAGAAAGTCTACGGAATATCTGAGAACAATATCTTGCAATAGTAGTAAGCATTTCTTCAGGATCTCAGGAAATCAATTAGAAAGTCTGAAAAAAAAAAAAAAAAAAAAAAAAAGTAACAGCTGATCCTTCAGGAAACCTCACTAATCTCAAGCTCATTGTTGTACTGATAACCATTTCCAAGTAGGCAATGTAATCTTGATGCATTCCCTATACCTGGCTTACTCCTTTCATTAATTCCAGAGCTGAGGCATGCCCAAGTGGCCCAGCAGACTACAAGAGATGGGCCAACACAAAAAAAAAGCAGAAGTGACCTGGTCAGCAGTGAGAAGTAGGAAGCAAGAATAGCAAACTAAGGCAGCAAGTTTTCAACTTGGTTGCTGAAACAATGAAGTGTTTATATCAACTTGGCCTGTCTTAAAGAAAATATTTTAAAGAAGCTAGATTAAATACAATTTTGGTTGAAAAAAAATACTTTATTTGACCTAGCCAGTAGAATTAAAAGGAGATTCAGGCACCACAAATTCAACCAGCAGAGCCTGGGACAGCTCACAGTCTTCTAGATCCCATTCCCTCAGCTGCCAAATGATTTTCATTTGCTAATTTAATTATTTGAGTTAATGAGTGGTGAAGAGGATCAAATCCTCAACAATACAGGGGCTGGGGTGTTTTATTTCAAGAAGGTAACCCAGAAAGTTTCCAATGCCACCTAGGGCGCATTTAGCTGAGAGGTCTGTACAATGTTTGTGAACAGCATCTATGTCACCTTGCACACCAATTGCTATGCAACAGTCAGCATTTTTGAAACATTTTTCTAAAGGCTTAGTAAACAATACATAAAGATGATTTTTAGTATTCCTATTGTTTAGTAAGATTAGAAAGAAATAATTGAACAACTTTTCTGTATGCACAATCTAACAATTCATAAAAAAAGCAAGAAAACAAATAATGCATAAGAAATGTACAGAAAGTTCTGGAGAAAATCTGGATTTTTTTTCACTATAGGTTGTCAAAGTTTCCTCTACAACTGATTAATTCAGTGTGGTCACCTTATGAAATAAAATTACATTACAAAACACAGAAGCAAAAGAGCCAAGGGAAAAGTTTTGCTGAATAAAAATGTCTCATGAGATGAGGCTCTCAATGAACAGGTATTTAACCTGCTCACCCTTAGAGAACACCAACGGAGCCTTTTCTCTTGGAAAAGCTTCTGTGCCAAAAAAAAAAAAGAAATCTTCTTTCTGTCCCACAGACCTAAGAGCAGAAAAAAGATGCAACAGCTTTCATTAATAAAAATATAACTCTCCCTAAGTAAAGCTTTTACTTTGAGAAGGTGAAGTGTAGTAACTGCATTGAATCTACTGTCTACTTTATTGTTGCACCTTTTCTCCTAAAACTATATGGAGAAAGATGCTGTATATGCGGGAGGACACTGGGAAGCAGTACAAGACCTTTTTAAATGGATAGGTCAGGAAAAAAAAAAAAAAAAAAAGGAATAGTAGTTACAACACTGAAAGAAAGGAAATGAACTGCTGAATATTCATAATCTAGTCTCTTTGTTTTGTTCCTTGCACTCAGTCTCAGCATTTGCTGCTGTAGCTAGCCTGCAGGCATACAACCCACCCTGGCATCTCACTGTAGACCAAGAGGTTCTGACAGAAAGAAAAAGTGAGACAGTTTCCTCCTCTTCCCTTCACCAAACCAGCACATTCCAAGCAACGGCATTCTATAACACACACCAAAAAAAAAAAAAAAAAAAAAAAAAAAAAAAAAAAAAGCATATCTTACTGACATGAGTGATTTATAGCCCAAGCTAGAAGTCGTCAGTGTTTTTATTAGAAATGATGATTCCCAGTCATGGTGCTTTTTAGTTATGTGCATAATTAATGGTAGCTTATGAAAGCTGCCAATGACACTCATCACCAGTGGATGTTCTTATAATATCTGTGTGGATCTGAATGCCTAATGAAGTTTTGTCTGTGTTTTAGGATTCAAAATGAATAATGCAAGGCTGAAAACCAAAACTAATGAGGAAACCACTATTTGCTCAGTAAGCAATAGAGACAAGGATGTAGATACAAAGTCAAGAAGCCAAAAGAGGCCCAAACTCCTCTGTAAATAACGAGTTGTGTGTTTGTTTTCTTTAAAAAAACAAAAACAAAAAAAACCAACTATTATTACTAAAATGTATCTGCAAACCAGAAATTCTAAACTACTTTATTGAAAGCTTTAGAACAAGCAAATACTTTGTTCACCCACTCATCAAAACAGGGAGAGGCAACAACGAAAGCCTTGACTGCAGAGCTCTGGCCTCAACAACACAGCTCTACTGCTGATAAAAGGTCAGTCTCTGGACTGCACTCATCAGTTTTTCTGAGTTCAGCATGACATGCAGTGATTTAATTTTGGTGGTGTGTTTTTGGTAATTTCTTATTATGTACATGCATGCATAATTTTGAAGACTAAAGGGCTGTGTGATCAGCTACCACTTGCAACACGCAAATGTTTATAGTGAGAACACTACCCAGTTTATATCATATTACTGCAATAGCATTATAGCACTTTAATTCCTTAATCATATAATTATATTCTAGAACAAAATTTTGCTTTTGCCTTCCTCTCAAGAAGCACTTCCTGGACCAAATACTTCAGTTTCGTTTGAATGTCTATGTATTATTATAAATCTCACACAAAAACAAACACTACTAATACTCCGAGAAGTGCTGGCAATGGTTATGTTTTCAAGTAATATTTATTTTCATTACACGTAGCCCATTGCCTTTTGGATTTATCAAAATATTTACTTATGGGAATGGCTTTATTCAGTGCTTTGTGGATCACCAATTACAGATTAAAGAGCAAGGTCATAAAATATTGATAAAAATCATTAGCTACAGTTTTCTTCATTTACCATGGCACAAACACATGCTGCTGCAATCTTAATTTTATTCCCAAGGAAATAAATTATTTCACGAACACCATTTAATTGCTAGAACACTTGAAAAATGAAAGAAAGAGAAAGAAAGAGAGAGAAAGAATGAACCTATTTACAACTTTCAACTTTCTGTTTATGTATTTACCTCACCCATACACTCTGACGATCTGAAATAAATGTCCCAGACCCAGAGCTTGAGCTCTGCAGGCATGCTATACTCCTGAAGTAATATAAACAACAACTGGAGCTGCAGCTCCTCAGACATACCTGTAATTGGGTTCTTTACAAGATCAAAAAGTGATGCATTGATTTTTTCTCTTGATGTTCTCAAATGTCATTCTATTTATCATATCAGACTAATAATAGAGGGGATGTTGCCATGAGGCCAGATATGAATTAGTAATTGGGTTCCTCAGACAAAGGTCGTAATTTGTTTTCTGAAAGCTGCTCTAGAAACCCTTTGCTTCTGGACAAAATTATTTCTCACTTTTCTAGCAGCCAGTCTAAATCTTCAACACATGCCTAACATTACCAAACAGGACTGTACTCTGTATGAGACAGAAGGAGGAAGGCAAAAACCAGCTGGGACTACCTTTCTCCCTGTGCAAAACGGGTACAAGTTACAGCTGGCAGAAGATCCCTCACTGCCCCGGGTACCAAAAGCTGCAGTGTGTGCTGGATTGGGGGCAGGGGCAGAGCAGGTCAAATTCCCGGAGGAATAAACGAAGAATCACATTCTATTTTTCACACAGATGAGCTGTCACTTTAACAAGAAAAGCCAGTGGATTTGGGAGCAGGGTGGGCTGCAGTCACTATCGACACTGGTTTTGACATAGTTATGGAACCTCACTTTTCCATAAATACAGAAAGTTTTCATTGAATCCTGCTTATTAATCGCAATTACAAATAAATAAATAAATAAATAAATCTTAAAGCTCCAATATCCAGATAAAAACAATAGCATTAACTAATTTCACAAGGTGTGGAGTAAAATCCAAGCAAAAGCGTAGCAAATGAGTAGTGCAAAACAATGTCCTTCCCCTGCCTTCAGCATTACCAGAGCAGGTGCGGAAGGACCACAGGCCCTCTCCCAGCACAGCAGACATCCACAGAGCCTGCAAGTATGGGCAGGAAGCATCACACATCCACACACTTCAAACGAGTTACCCGACACAACCTGGTGAGTGCTTGCAGGAGTTATTGATGCAAGCATAAGCTTCTCTTCCTATATAGTTTATTACTTAGGTTGTTTTCCTAACCTCATTTTAAATCTGGATGGAGATTTTCAGCATAAATAACGAGCAGATACTTTGGTCCCCCTGTTGTACTGAAGTTGTTTTTCTCAGTTGGTTTTCAGAGCTCCTACCGGGTTGTTAATGAGCTGTCAATTATTTGTGCAAATTGGGAGGCAGGCATGGAAAAGTGGCTACACTGGAAGAGAAACATATTCCCTCAAATCTTGAGAAATGCAACACTGACTTTTTAGGACTCTTTTTACTGCTGAATCGTCATCAATATCAGTACAAACTCTACTGTATATAACAGAGCTGACCATTTAAAATGGATCCACATCTGCATTAAAAACCAAAAAGGAGTAAGATACTTTCTTAAACTCTGAGACGTACTTCAGCAGATACATTCAGAGCAACATTTTGAATTGGAAGTATCGAAAAAAGCACTCTTCTGCTGGAAGAAGACACATCAACTACCAATGGTAGCCGGTTTGATGAGTTTTGTTTTCATAAATAATAACCAGTTCCTCTCTTTCTGCTCTTAAAAGGAGCTTCCTATTGTGGCCTATTGTTCTTATCCCTGTATATAAAGTTTCTGCTTTCTCAGCAGCCACAGACAGCTGCTCAACCTTTGGTGCAACTTATGGAAACAAATTGGTGGTGGTGAAGGTGGAAAAGGGGGGTGGCAGGGAAACCTGGGAACCTACTAAAGCAGATCCAAGTGAAACTTGTTTCATCAGGGCTGAAAACACCATGGGAGTTCTTCTCTCTCTCTCTCTCTCTCTCTCTCTCTCTCCCTCTCCCTCCCTCTCCTTCTCTCCCCATTGCTTTATCCTCTGCTACTTATTTCCACCCCACAGTTACATTAATACTAATTGCGTGTGGTTATATATATATATCTATATTTCCAGAAAGAGCAGGAAAGGTTTAATTTTTATTCTGATTGAACAGAAAGTAAAAGGGTGACTTGAGTCAATGCCACTGAAGTTTAGATATAGGCAAGTGACTACCTAGCATTATTTTCTCCATGCATTTTTTTACCCAGCTATATGCACAAGCAGCACACACCACCATCTGCTCAACTGGAGCACAGCCCCTTTCACCAGATGCCACTCTGAATTTAAGTCATCTAGGTAGCAAGCAGAAGTTGTTGCCACGATCTGTTCTGCCTTTACACCAGTCTTATTATAATGCCCCACATCTGAAAGCTCCAGCTTTCCTGCCATCAATTTAATTGCTTGATAAACAGAGCAGAGGCCAAGGACTGGGTAGGAGAATCAGCTGCATTTCCATCCCAGCCTTGCAGGGTGCTCCAGGTTAGTGTTGGAGGAGAAGTCAAACAGTTTTTGAACAGCTGCTACACACGTTCCATTTAAAAGATACAAGTAATTTCAGTCTCCAGTCATCATACCCTACCCATTACATTTCACAAAAAAGTTTATTCAAGAAGGAGACAAACTAAATGCACTTTTATTGCAGGCAGATTTATTTAAGTGACATCTGCTGAAATCTTCTGCCTAGGAATACAGACCCACCAAAAGCAGAAATAAAACTTTGAAGATGCTGGAATGGGGCCAGCTGCAGCTCTGCAAGCTTATGTGCTGCTACAAAATCTGAAGTACCAACAAACAAAGAAGCAGAAGAAAAAAAAAAAAAAAAAAGTGCTAAGTGTTTGGATCTTCTACCGATTTAGAAGTGCAATGCTCTTAATTCATATTAGCAGCAAAATTTAGTGATTTAAGCATACAATTGTAACAGGACCTTTACCATGCACAATGGATGAAGGAGCTGATGGGTAAACTGTATTTCTTTATTGCTGTTAAATCATTGCAGAAGTTATTACCACAACTCATTACCACCTTATCTATATCACAATCAGACCCAGAGGTATCAGGTGACATAACTGGAAGCAAAGTGACTTGCCTATGGGCAAACAGATGATGAACAGAATTAAAATTGAGATCTCCTGAGTCTCAGACCAGATTCTTATAATCACTGTTTTGCTGCTGCTACCATCTGTAATGCCTGAAAAGCCACTTCCAGTGGGGAAAGCATTACAACAAAAGAAGGTAATTTATTTTAAATTGATTTCTGGGATTTTACTTTTTTTTTTTTTTTTTTTTTTTTTTACAGATTTGGTAAATTTTCTTGACATTGAGCTTAGATATCAAGGGGGAAAATGATATTTTTGTTATAGAAACAGCATCTGGTAGTGTAACACTTAGTAACACTTAGTTAAAGGAAAAAATAGACGCTAACAGCACCATCTCAGAAACCTGCACATTTAAATTGGCTACAGATCTACTAAGTTTCCTATCTAAACAAACCAAACCAAACAAACAAAAAAAGAGATGATATTATCCACTGAAGTTTTTAAATAATGGGCTGCTCAAAGAGAAATCTGAAGAGACTATACACCACAAAGCTTTCTGGTAAGAAGAAAGCCTTCCATCTGAGGGAACCATGAAAAATAGACCCACATGACCTTTTTTGCAATTGGAAAATTAGCAGTAATGAAGAAATTATTGCAGTCTTTACTGCATTTTAAATGCTTCATTACTCTATTTTTCCATTATAAAATGAGCATTTAAGCAGATTTAAGATGTAATTGTTCTCCAAAATATGTATATCTTTTCCCTTTAAGAAAAATAATATCAAGAAAGACATCACTCCAATTTTTCTGTTTGGTGAAATGTCTGTCACAATGTGCCATATAGACCACAACCTAAATAAATTATAGGAGTTGAAGAGCCAAGAGTATACACAGCATCCTTCAAGACACTGAAAGTAGAATTTAATGCTCTGTTCCTAATATTGTTCCAATATTATTCCTAACATATGTTCCTAATAGTCTGTTCAGCTTTAGCACTTAGCAGTTCATTTCTCAAAACAACTAAGATGACAGTATCTCAGGATCTTTTAACACTGAAAAGCATTTTTCTCATCCTAAAATAGATAAGGTCTGAATACCGATGTGTTTTGTTGTACAGACTTCCACACGCACACTGTTGACGATGAAGGGCTGAAATTCAAGCATTATCAAAACATAGCTATTAGAAGTGAAACATTTTAAACAAGGGCAGACAAATGTTCTCCTTACATGTCATCCTGCATTTAAGAATACAGTCCTGCCCTCACGGAAGCCAAGATTTCCTCCAAGGTATTAACATAACGCATATTAACAAATACATCTGCATATTAATTCTCTACTAGCAAGAATCAAAATATGGAAATCGACAGTACATGCATAACTAATAGGACTTGGCACCTTTCCAGCAGCTTGACTAGAAAACAGCGACAGAAACTCTGCTGTCAGTAATCATATTGGAAGTAGAAGAAAAAATCTGCTAAGTATTATTTTGAGTTTACAGCAGCATAGCCAGGAATGGAGCCCAAAATATTATTTCCTCAAACATGCCTTATTATAAAAAAGTTTCTTTTCTCCCACATGAATGTTTCAGTTCACTGAGGTATTTCTAGGTGAATTGCACAGCACACAGAGAACTGGGTTTGATGACTTCCTGTGGAAAAAGTATTCACAGTGAATTTCAGTAGGAATTTCATTAAATTCCCAGTTTGCCTTTAACACTATTTAAGAAAAACATTCACACAGTGAATGGTTAATTTCATGACCTCTAAAGGATGCGTATGCCTAACATGTTATGAGTTGCATGGGCAAATCAATCAGCAAATGAAAAGGACAAATGCCATGGAGATTTATTTATTTTTTTTTAATGTTAAGTATCACAAGACTTCTTCTTTAGCACAGATAAGCTTCGTTATGCTACTACACTGCAATCAACTATGACTGCTTTTATTATGTGAGTAATGGGCAGAATTAAACAAAGCATCTGGCATAGTAGATTTGACCTTTGAAAAAAGAGCTCTACATTTTTCTCCCCAACAGTTTATGCTATTTCATTTTGGTAACCTTTGTAAAGAAGTACATTCAGCATCCTGCCAGTAGTACAGATCTCACAGTGTGCTAAAAATCAGTCACAAATTCCTACCTAAAATGAAACTGAAAGAGATATTGCTACATTCTTTTCAACACAATCTTATTCGATTAATAGTAAAGATTTAACATATTGATGTAAAAACTGTTACGTTTGACTTTCCATGAAATAATTACTCACAGTTATGTCAAAATCTATGTGCCCTGATCTTAGCAATATGGCTTGAAGAGTTGCATGAATATCCAGCAGGACCTGCACTCCCCTCCCAAGCAGTACAGTATTTTACTTCTAAGTTGTATCATGCCCACCAGAGCTGAGGAAAAGCCTCTGACCTCCTGTTCTCCCTGTGCAAAATGATGCTGAGTTATACCAATGCTAGCATCACTCTGTGTCCTCCACAAAGATACTGAGCATCATCAGCACAGAGACAGATCAAGGCTCTTTATCAGTACAGGCTGAAGCACAAGGCTGGGACTATGTTATTCCTGCCAAATTTTCCTTCTCTTTCTGAAGGAAGAAGAAAACCCCATCTGGGCATAATGAGCCGTAAAGCAGCCCTGGAGCTCTGGGTTTCTGTGGTGTGCCATGAAGAGCAGGAGGGACAGCGGCTGCACTAAGAAAGCCTCCCCCAGCTACAGCCTTCTTCCTCCTTATCAACAGCAGCAGTGAAACTAGAAAACCTGGCTCTGTGGTGTTGGCCCATAGGATCCATTTTGCTGTCTCCTACAGCTGCCCACTCTAGGCAACTGCCTTCTTTCCTCGCACTGACTGCAGAAATATCATCAACCCTTTGAATCAGAATTGAACCTACTATTGCAACGCTGGTTCTGATGTTTGTCATAAAGGCAGCTGCCCTAAACTGAGAGCAGTGCTTCTTGCGTGTGCCAACCAGCAGACACTAACCTCATGTCAAGCAAAAATGTCATTCATACCAAAACAGTATTTTAAAATATGTGGAAACAACTTTCTTGCTATAGCCTTTATCATTTATGACAGGAAGATCTTTAATATATGGGTAAATTTCAATTTGGAGAAATCAATAGTCTTAAATAATAACTAAGATTTCAGGTCTTTCCATCTCAATGCAAAATAACCTACCATTAACTTTACAAATGAGAATCAAGTTAAAAGGCTTCTAGCAAATTACCAGTGAATCACCAGAATTTGCTTCAGGCAGAGATATTAGTCCTAAATTGTTGCCAGTGATATATAGCTTCAGCATTTTTTATTGCTAATTTGCAGTGGTTTCTCATACTCTTTTTCTAATGGATCACTACATGAGCCAGGTAATTTGTACTGCTGCCAATAACTGTCTCAAGGTAAAGCTGTTTAGGTAGACCAAGAAGAATGCACACCAAGAGGGAGCCTTCTAAAATAATTCCAAATTAAAGCATTGTTACAAAAAAAAAAAAAAAAAAAAAAAAAAAGGAATCAACAGGATAGAAAGCTATGTACTGACGTATCTAGTTCCAAAAATCAAGGCCTTCACAAATAAAATACTATCTTAGTAATATACTGTTATGCACTGGCTTTCCTGCTTTTTAAAAATTCTGTTCATTTTCTTGTATGCTATAAAATACATGCTGGATCAGAGTGTACTCGGAAGCATTACAAACAGCCACACAGGCATCCAGAACTAAATTGTAAAACTACGGGAAATAAAATATGAAGAATTTACATACACACCGAGATTTCTTATCCTGCTCCAAACTGTGATCAGCTATACAATCCACCTTAAACATTAAATCTTTATAAACTGAATCAGCTATATGAAGGCCAGTGTTAAATAAGAATAATTTATGTATAGTAAGAATGATTTAAACAAAAACTAATTAAATCTCAAATTAAGAAGTATCAGTCATAAGTGATACTTAATTCATCTTTAATATGACATGTTCTTTCATATTTGTATTTGACTACAGTATATTTTTCTCTTCCAACAAACCTGTATTTATTCTTGGCAGACAACTGAGCAGCACTGAAGAGTGTCAGCATCAACACAATCTATTCAGTGTCAGCAAAGGACACTGGAAAGGGTCCTCCAGGGAGCCGAGCTCAGTCCCTAACTAGTGCCTGAGCAGATAGCGTGATTAGCTCTGTGCTTACACGCCTGTAAGTAACGTGCGTACTACACAAATGGAGACCAAACTGTTTCTTTGCTGAGCTCCTGTGTATGTACATACAAGTACTGAAAACCTGTTTTCACATCCTTGAGGTTTGTTTTCATATCTTTCCACTAAATTCAGACAGATTGGTATAGAGGTGGTGTGATCACTTTGCAAAGGCAGGCAGTCTATATCCTTATCCCCATCCCTATAAACCAATGGCAACTTTTTGTCTGTATCTCTGATATCTTCCCATTCTGTAAGTTTAGAGAACATCTTCAAACTTGGAAAGACCTACAGAAGTATTTTGACCTTATCCTGTGATCAGTAAGCAGCAATAGGATCATCTACATTAAGCATGAACTTGCAGTACTCATTCTGCATTAAACGCACAGTACAGCTTTCACCTCACCCGTCCTCTGACTGGTTTGGGGCATCTAAAAAGTCAGAGCCACCAGGAAACACAAGGCACCAAATTCAGGTCAGTCTGTATGAATCTGGAACTTTCTATACATATGTATAAGCTGACAATGCTGGAATGCAGCTGCCAACTACTCAAGACTCTTTCCTCAAAGACAACACCTTTACAAGGCATTTGCAAGCTCCTCGGCTGGTGGGTCAGACAGATTTAAACACATTCACTTTTTTGGCATCTGGCATGTTTCTGTGGAGCACAGTGACAATATGCTACCTTACCCTGCAGTGATATGAGCAGGGAAGAGATCAAATGCAAGAAATAGGCTTGACAGACGGTCCCAATTCGGTGCTCCTGTCCTTCAGCGCACAGAGCTGTAGAGGCTGGGACATGAGTAGCTAAAATGGGAGGAAAACAGACCTCCTCAGGGATGGCTGACTTGCGACTTACAGCAGTGGTTCTTCTCTCCTGTCCCCATGAGAGGGTTGGTAATAGCAGGAATGTCAGACCCCTGTTGTCTCTGCCTGGTCAGACACTAGTAGAGAAGCTGAACACCCGAGAGCAGATAATAATATGGTAAGAGAGATGTGTTCTTCAGGATCTCACTCAATTTAACTTTTAATAACATTTTTGTTGGTGGTACCTTTATTTTATACAAATTAGTCCATTAGCCAAGTGGGTATAACATATTGCTAAACACAATTTTTCCTTTGTATGTAGAGTTTCCATGAACATTGAGGTTTCTCAGTACTCCTGTTGCCTGTGATTTCTTTCTATTTTGTTTCCAGCAGAAAACTCCCCTTTCCGCTGAACTGCAGGGTTCTGCTGAATATTTCACTCAGTCCCCACGCAGAACCAACACAAACAGCTATCCCACATGACAAACTGGTGCAGAATAACCAGTAAAGATCCTCAGTCTGATCAGAGAAAGACAAGCAAGCTTGCTTTGTTATTTTGAACGTGAAGGAAAAAGAGCATTTGAATCACAGCTTTGGACTTTACCAACTGCTGCAGACTGCTCTTGGAAACAATGACCTGAATTTGACATCCCTCTGGATTTATCTAGATGGAAATAAAACTAGCCTTTTAAAGAAATAGTATCTCATGAAGAAATATGATTGATGAGTTTGACTTAGAAATACATGTATGTTGGTATTACAAGTGTTGCCAGTAGCTTTCTATGTACATTAAAACATGTCAGGCAGACACCCCTCCACCCCAATAAATAAATAACAAAAAGAAATGTAGAATTTCTGAGAAGAAAAGTGAAGAGGTTTGCCTTGGAACTATCTTTGGGATATGACCAGCTTATTCTTGGGTATCTTCAGAAGTGCTTTTGCTTGATATAACATGCTACCATACAGCTTTTGTCTGAATTTATGTTGGATGACCCCATCTCTGGAGATATTTAAGGCCTGTCTGGACACCTACCTGGACAGCCTGCTCTAAGGAACCTGCTTTGGCAGGGGGATTGGACCCGATGATCTTTCAAGGTCCCTTCCAACCCCTACAGTTCTGTGATTTTCTGTGATTCTCTGCGATCTGCCACTTACTTTCCCATTGCCACAAGTGTCACAAAACAGCCACAGAATGAGCCAAACTTGGATGCATTATTTGATAAATATGCAGGTGTTGCAGTGCTTTCCACTTTGCCTTACAAAGGAAAGACAACATGATGTTTTCCTCCTTATCTTTTCTTCCTTCTTTTTCTTAAAATCTTTTTTATTATTTTAATTATGTCAAAAATAATCTTATTTTCCCTTAAACTAATATTCTTCACAAAGGTAGCAGAAGCCCTAGCTTGAGAATATCAATAAAAGTTTCAAGTTTTTGAAAATAAAAATACACCACCAACAAACAACAACAACAAAAAATTAGACATTCTTTTTGAGAATAATAAGAAGCTATGTCCTTAAGTTTAAAAACGTATCCAACCCTAAAGAAATGTATATGTATTTTCAATCATTATACAAATATTCAAAGGCATCAGTGTAAATTGGTATGTGGCTGTATAGCTGAAATTAATTATCAATTGAATTTGTATCTATCTTGATTCAATTCACAATTTAATTTGCAAAAGATGTATTTTTATTCATCTATGCCTTAAAATTCAAGAACAGCTTCCCACTAAGAAATGCTATTTACTCTACATTTAACAACAGAAATTGTGTTGCATTCATTTTTATGTCCTTAAAAACTAGTCTACAAAAATAAGGAGATAGCAGAATCAATACTCCACTACTCCACTCGAGTAATACATAAATCTGAGTACCATTAAATACTGGAAGTCTATATTTACAAATGACTTACCTCAATAGCAGGATATAAATTATCAATTGTAAATAGCTCTAAAGGAGAGTTCAGAACTTCGTGAGGAAAAAAAAAAAAAAAAAAGGAAAAAAAAAGTGAATCAGGGAACAAAAATAACTAACCAATTCAGCTTACTGCTTTAGCTGACAAATATCCTCTTAGAAAAGTATTATCCTGAACCATTTAGTAATAAAAGCATAAATATATGAAACTAGCTCACTAAGTGATGAAGACCATTCAAGTTTTACTATGTGCTATTCTGTCATCAATAACTTTAAACTTTGCTGGTTGGTATACATTTGTTTTGTTTAACTACTAGGTTTTAATCTAATTATTTCAAACTGTCTCAGGCAAAACTAATAGCAACAATAAGGAGTTGAAGTTACAGCCACTTCACCTGCACTAATGCATACAAATGTTGTCCTCTGGGAGGCTTCTAATTAGCACCTGAATAACCTCAGGTTCCAAGCATTTAATTGGCTTGGGTTTACTGCATACTAAAGGAATCAAGTGCTAGGGTTATTTTTATTTGAGCTCCATGTATGCTGAATATCCTAGTATCACCCCACCAAGCAGAAGACAAACTGGCCCCCTTTTTGGTGAAATGACATTTTCTTTTTTTTTTTTTAGACAGAGAAGTTAAAGGGCATAAAGGACTCACGTAGGTAGGGATGTTTTTGCAGGTTGAAGGCATGAGACAGGTTCAAGATATTGAGGGCCAAGGTCAGCTTTTAGATACCAGAAGTGAATAAAAGGGGTGCAATAAATAAATTGACCAGTATTTGTTCCACAGATTAAACTCCATTTCTGAATTTCCGGCCAAGACATATCTTTCCCTTGTGCTTACTCTAGGAATGAATGACCAGAAAAGGGACCTTTTTCCACATGCCCTACTCATTAGCCACAAAACTTACCAAAGGTTATAGAACTGAGGGGAGGAAAAAGGACAATTCATGATAAATGCATATACAGATCATAAATGGCAACCAGCTTTTTTGTGACAAATTACTGCAGAACAAAAAGTTGAGAAACAATTGGCCCTTGTATTTAGATGTGTCCCAAAAGCAAAGGGAGAAGAAATGTCTTCAGACACAGCCCTAAGTGCCCTCTGAGGAGCCAGCCTTAAAAGAAGTATCTACATTGGTAATTACTATATACCAACAAGCCAATGGACTTGATCCTAATGCACCAGAAATGTCAGGTTGATTGCAGCCAGAGGAGAAAAAGCTGGCAGTAAAAAACACAGAAAGCTGCAATGTGTTAACACAGCCCTATCACCAGGATCACACCGGGTGCTGTAGGCAGCCTGCATGATGCCTACCTGAAGAGATGGGAATAGGCACACTTGTGAAGACTGTTGAAATCAAGGAAGAAGGGGAGAGAGGAGTTAGGTGTTAAAGAAGAATGAAGAGGAGGGGGGGGGGAAATATTTTTTTTCCCTTTCTGTTCAGAATCCAGAAGAAGAAGCAAGACCAAAAATATAAATTATTTTTCCAGTCAGTTTCAGGGAAAAAAAGTAGAAGGGAAAGTAGCTCAGACACAAGCCACTATTCCAGATTACTCAAGAAGTGCAACTTGAACTTTGAAAACCCCTTACCCCACTCACACCTCTGAGGCCACCAGGGAAAAGGCCCACCCCTGGGCAGGGGTCAGAATTGCCTGCAGACAGCTACAGAGAACAGGCACTTGCTCTACAAAGGCAGCAGTGGGCAGTTCACTGATAGTTATAAAGCACAAAGGCATATTTCAATTGAAAGTGTTGGGTATTCTGGACTTGAATGATACTGAATAATGCTGGATATCAGAATAATGCTTATCTCATGTCTGGCAAAGTGATACACACACTCAATAGCAAGCTCAACTTTTATTGAAGTGTTCATGTTTTCTGCCTTCATGAGCTTCCTCTCTGTTGTTGCCAGTTAACCCATGTCTGGCAAAACACCACTGCCCTTTTCACAGTACGCAAGAACATTCTAAAAGCAGTTTAAAATTCCAGCTGATTTCTTTTATCCCATTTTATTTCTAGGACTCAGTTCTGCTTTCCACATGAAAAATATATCAACAAGTTACATGAAGCATCTCTCTATATATACTGCTTTATGATCACTATAGTGAAAAAATTGACATTAAATCACCATATATGTGGACTGTATTTCATCATTCCAGTATAGGTGGTACTATCTTTAGTTGAAATTTAACTGAAATTAAAGTGAATGTGTCAGTATGACATGATTCACTTCTTTCTACTGCTGAATAAAGAATTGCTCCAATAAAAGATTTTAGACCAATTCAGACCACGTTCGTGGGTTTGTTTGTTTTACACACACCACTTGTCTTCTTCTAAAGAAGGAACCGAGGAAAAAATATTTTGTGCAGTCCTATTGAGTTTCAAGATTTGGAAGATTATAATCTGCTTAAAATATAACTGAACATTTTAAAACAAATATTCAGATATGCCTTGAGTCTAAGTGAACAAAATGATCTTTAAGTATGATTTGATGTTTGAAAGAGTCAGAACTATTACAAGATTTAAATATGAAATTAAAAAGATATATTCATTTCGTAAAGGCCCTGGAAAATATGGGTGAGCTTAAATGACCAAATGACAGGTAACAACATACTTTCTCATAATTTATCCAGTGACTCCTATTTCATTAAGGAGAGAGAATGTTGAGAAGAACATGAATATACCAGTAGGCACAGAATCTTCTTACAGCACACTGTAAGGAGTACTTTCAGGAGTACTTTCACTGAGCAGCACAGCAGCTATATGAGGTCAACTAATGCACCCTGATGGAGGGCCCACCTGGCATCCAAAGTTTGTCTTTAATTTAACTTGCCACCATCCACTGGCCTTGATGTGAGAGTCTTCAAAAGCTGATTAAGTTAGAAGAAATTCTAAAATATCAACCCAGAAGTTAGTATGCAAATTAATGACTGTAATGTTTTAAAATATAAGATTTCACTCTCCTAGAATCTGCTTGAGTTTCCCAGATTGGCTGCATCAAGCAGGAAACACCTCTGTACAAACGTAGCAGAGTTATGCATAAATTAAATATTTCAAAATTAGTTGACATGCTGAGTAACAATAGATAAATTACATGAATAAAAAAATGATAGACCATAGGTTGAGATCCAAGTATGTACTTTTGAGCATTGGTCATCCAACTTTTTTTTTCCTAAAAGCAGCATATCTAACACGTTGTAATTGCCTGAGTTTTAAAAATGCACAACTTGTAAAAGTTGTGTTAGATGAGCAGTCTAGTAATTACACACCATGAGAATAACCAAAAGCAACTCAAAAAATACCATGAAAATATATTTCAACATATCTATATGATTTAGCTATCTGAATTTCATTCACAATAACACAGATTGTAATGATCTATAATATTTTACATTAGTCCTGCTACTTAAGTAACAAACAATAACTTTTGTTTTCTCCTTAAAAAAAAAAAAAAAAAAAAAAAAGGTAAATGGAAAATTGTTAATGAAACACTTGGATTTGTAACATTGGCTTTTTGTATTGGTTGTGGGATTTGTTGCTTGATTTCTGAATAAAACTACACGTTATTGAATTCTCAAAGCATATAGATCCCTTTTGTAAAATATAGTTTTACAATTAATCAGTACTATAATTATATTTTATAGGTAGTATTCAAATACATTTTTCTGTCGTTGTAAAGTTGTTTTAAAACTGTACTTTGTATATGTGCCCAAAGAAAGGTTACTTATATACTAAAAACATTCAGCAGCAAGAATATGTATGTTTTTTGTTAAGTTGGAACAAGAATGAGAAATCCCCAACTGAAGACAAATAAGTAAATTTCACTATATACATTAAATCTCTTTCTTTCTTTTCATAATACTTAAATAATTTTTTGCATATCAGAGCATGCATATTTTAAAATGAAAACACAGCTGAAATGGTTCCTCAAAATAAAGATATACTTTCAATGTACTTTCAACTACTGTAAACTGGAAATGAGAATTCGCTCTTGGGAAAAATAAATAAATAAATAAATAGATGAATAAATGAATTTCCCTGGACTAAAATATTAAAACTTACAAATGCTGCCCTATAATGAAAAATGTAAACCATGTATACTGTCTGCAATAGGAGATCAGATGTTTATCTCTTTGCTTCCCTTAAGAACTTTGGTAAGAAAAAAAAAAGGTTTGATGTTATTAATCCATGCATTATCTGCTTCTATTATTGTCATAATGCTAAAACCAACTATGACTGCAGAAAAAATGACTAAATCAGTCTTTAATCACAAGTAAATAGCATTCTGGGTGTTATCTGTACTGAGTCATTCAACATCAGCTCTATCAATCCCATACAAGGGGCCTGACTATTATTATTATTATTTTTAAACCAACAGGTGCAACTCTGATGTTTGCACCTAATGTAATTATCTCACTGAAGTTCTGCAACACTTCCTCTATACAGTCTTTGTTTTTACAGCACAGATTACCAGTTCAAAGTTCATCATAACTGGAAGGCTAAGGAAAAGTTAAAGATAAGAGGTAAAGATAAAGGAGTGATTTTATCTGAGCAATGTTTACTTTCTTGATAAAATTAAATAAATAAATACAGGAAAATCTGTGCAATTCCAATAAAAACCCTGTGTGTGTGTGGTGGGGGGTGGGTAGGGCTGAACAGAAAGAACTGCCTTGTCTGCCCAACATACAGATGACAGCAATACCCTAATGACTGTCCAGATGGAAGTCACAAATCCTTTATATGTAAGGGCTCTGTGGCAAATCGATTGTGATCTGGCTGCAGACAGGATTGTGATAATACTTTTGTGCTCCACCCTGGCCTTGAAATCCCAGAAACACAAGGCCTCCAATATGTGAATACATGTATATGCATGGGAACAACAACAAAATCACCAGGAATACAATAAATGAAAATCAACAAACAAAAACTAAACACCCAGAAAGCCATATCCCCATCGTGACTCTTACAGAGTCATGAAAGAATTCCAACTCAATAACCAAGGAGTAGAGGGGATAAAGGTACTGGTACCACATTACTGGAATGGGTATACCATTCCCACTGAGTCAATTTACTTCACAGCACCACTGTATCATTAGCATCATTTGCTGATGCTTCCAAATCACAGGAGATTTTCAGATGAGGGCAGATGACTGATTTTTATGAAAACGGGAATCAAGAAGGAAGAGGACAGTGCAATTCACTTGCAAGATGCTTGGCACTGGACTCAGTAGAATAAGTGGTAAAATTGCACCTATGGAAGATTGAGTGGGAGTGAACAGTTGGGCACTGCTTGTGAATTGCTTTAAACATAGACTGTAAGTTCTACTTAATGTACATTTGAAGTAGAGTCAGTTCCAAATATACAAGAAGTGTAAATTACTATTCACCCAAGATTAATGTTTTTCTTCTTTTGAGAATCTCCTTTTAGAAAACACATGGGAATCCACTTATACTCTTGTGTAACGTAAATAACTGCAGCTATCCCAGAAGTTCCTGGACTGAAACACAATCCTACTGCAAATATTCTTGATATGACCTAATTATACATTCCCTGTTCCAGCTTTTACATCACTATAGAATAGTGATGTAAAGTAGATCATATTTCATGGCAACAAAAGATATTGCCCCTTAGGAATGACTTTCCATTGAGAAGAGCTTTAATTTATTTATAGCTATGCTTTATACTTCAAATAACACTGGGAACCCAGATAAGCTGTTAGGAAGAATTGCTCTCTCCTTCTATTAAATTAGCTGCTTTGGTTAACTGATTTAAATCTTATTGCAAAAATAAAAGGCTGAAACAAGTTTGCCTTATAACAGGGAAATGAAACACATTCTGTGCCAGGAGGTAGCTAGAGAATAATGTCTACAGCAAAGATTTCTTTTACAGTTTCTGAATGCCTTTTATGCCAAAAGAAATAAATAAAGCTTTAAAAAGAGTAAGAGAGCTCTCCAAGAAAGCTTTTTGTGTATTCGAAGATATATGGGCTGTTCTTGAAATGTTTCTGAGTAGGCACTCAGTGTAGGGCTGAAGAAGTGCAAAACAGCTTTTTCTGCTCATTGCTCAAGGATTGCTCTATGGACCTTATACTTCAAAGAAAGTGAGTTCAAAAACTTTTAAATTACTATGTTCTACATAGAATTATAATTGTGATTATTTTTAAAGCAACAACTCATATCTGTAATAGCAACTGTGGTCTTCAGAGAAAATGTTTCTGTTGGCTTAAGAGAATATTCAAATAACAAACAAACAAACAAACAAAAACACTTTTGTGTTGTCTGAAGCTAAGACTAAGACATAAGCCCTGAATATTGGAGAAAATATGTGAAACATTGGAAAACATTGTGAGGCATTGGAATGGGCTGCCCAGGGAAGTGGTAAAGTCACCATCCCTGGAGGTCTTTAAAAGATGTTTAGATGTTGAACTTAGTGATATGGTTTAGTGGAGGACTGGTCAGAGGTTAAGTCAGAGGTTGGATTCAATGATCTTGAGGTCTCTTCCAACCTAGACAATTCTGTGATTCTCTGAAAAACAGATTAAATTAAAATGCTGTTATGAACATTCTATATATTTCCTTTAGGGACATCCAGGTTCACTTGTATACTGAGTGGAAGACATTAGGTTCAGTAGTGTAACCTCAGACAGCTTCCATATGAAATTACAAGTCTAATGACAAAAAGGAAATGGAAATTTACCTGAAATGGAAAGTGAAAAAAGGAAACTCACTGGTTGTAACAACTGTAGGCAAAACTTAAAGCAGAGCCACATCCACCTTGGTTTTCAAAGAATAGCTGATACCTTTTGAGATTCCCAGTCCACATTTCAACATTGATTTATCTGAACCAGCAGCTCACTGCTGCTCTTCCAGGCTTCATATTGTTAAGCTTCTCAACGACTCACCAGTCAATTGGAAGAATCACCAGCCAGAGACATGAATATTTTGACCAAGCTAATGTTTTTCACGAAGTCTTCCCTCAGCACAAAGTTTCCCAAGAAACTTTTAAACATTGAACAACAGATTCAGATAATCAGCTAATTGATCAGGTAGGGACTTAATAGCTATCTCTGTTCAGGTAATGGACAGGGATCCAGGGCAGTTGCTCATGCTCTCAGCTTCAACATTTGTAAGCAGGGTTAATAAAGCCATGGTCTTTTGAACCTGTTACTCAGTTTGCATCAAAAGAAAATCCAAGTGAGGGCTCAAAAGCTTTTTTCAAAGATTTTGTTTATTTACGAGGCTATTTAGGTTCCACACCCACATGTAGGGCACTCTAAGTACAAACACCTTCCCTTTATACAACACGAACGTCTCATCTAAAGGTTGGCATTATCAGCACTTTATTTACTAATTAGTTCAGCAGTTTATTACACTGAAATTTAAATGTACTAATCAAATGTTTATTTTGTAATCAAGTTACATTAATGCTAATTAGTGATGCATTTATCGCTTCATGGATTACATTTAAATTTAAATGCTCTAGTCAAAAGTTTGACATTAAGTTGCACCTACCTACTTAAATAGTCTCTAACGCATTGGCTAATTTTAAATACCATTAAAGTGGCACAAGTATTTCTTTGTATTCTAAGCATTATTTTAAAACAGCACCTAGATAATCTAGTAATTGTTGTTCTGTGGATGTGATAGGTATTTTTCCATAACTACAAACATGAAATCTGAACCAAACATCTTTTAACTACCCCTAATTCCCAGAGAATTACATGTGAGATTTGATTATTAACAAATATATATAACAAATATATATTAACAAAATTTGATTATTATTATTTCTCACCTAACTGCATCTATTTGCAGCCAGGTTTATGCATTTCTGTAGTTCAAAGGGAGATCTGAGCAGATTTAGGAAACCACAGGTAGAATTAGAGAAAGAAAAAAAAAAAAAGGAAAAACAAACACTCTTCAGGGGAATAACCTGCATATGACTGCTTGGCTATACATACAAAAAATTCTCCAATATTTCACATTCCCATCTTTCCAAGTATTAACACATTTGTTGTTATCAAGTACTGTAAACTCCCACTCAGGCAGGAATAACCCTATCTTCAGAGTTTTCAGCAGCGACAGAGACACAAACGAAGCTTAAGATGCAAAGATTTGTTATCTTCATGAGGCTGCTTACAAAGGACATAGTTCAGACCCGCCTTTTGTCTGCCAGATATGAACATTCAGTTGTATCTGGCATCAACTCCCCACAGTCTGGGAGACAAAACACATCTCTCTGAAGATACGTGAGATTTTCAGAGGAAAAAATGGAAATCTTATATCTTCTGGATGCGGATGATTTATTTTATGGACTGTCCTCTGTTTAGATACCATTGTGAGTCACAAGGTTTGCTTTACATTTCTTTAATACCTGACAAAGCCTTAAATTCATGTAACCAGTTTCAAGTATTTTGTGAATTATCTTCACTTACAGGATGTCAGAAAGCATATTCCAGATCTGATCTGATGTCACAGTATGCTGTTCAAACTTTATACCAAAACAAAACAGCAATAAAGTAAAGCTAATGTCAAATTCTCCTTTCCTTAATAACTTCTTATTTAACTTGTTATAATTATACAATAACTTCTTATTGTATAACTACTTATTGTATCAGAAATAAATCCTGTAGCTTATATTTAAAAAAGCTATCGTCTTGCTACACATTTGCTGTTTTGATTTTTTTCATGTGGTTCTTCCAACCTCATCTAGTTTCAACTGAACCTTTTAAAAACAACTTCTTTAAGATTTCTTGATACTGGTGAAAAATCTTGCATTTATATAGTGCCTAAAGTGGTCTATCCAAGGTAACTTTATTACCAATGATCTCGGATGCTTGGAATCCCATTCCACTATTTTAGTCTAGAAAAAACTCCCTGAAGACTGAGCTCACATTAGGAGAACCTGATCTAGACAGGTCAGAAGATTTGTGTAGAGATCTGCACGTGTATGTAAACACATCTATTGTTAGTGGCTCTTCAGAATATGGTTTTGTAGGTATTGTTATAAAATTAATTTTTTAACATAACATTAAGAATACCATAACTCAGTTCTTACAGCTCTTCTAATAAACTAATATTTAAAAATATAGTGTCCTTAAAGCAGAAGATAGTAAGCCTAGAATGGCAATGCCCTTGCCAGTGCATTTATTCAAAAATATAAGTGAACAGAAAGAACATTTCAAATATAGAATATTATGAAAATTTGGATAAAGCTACAAAGGTAAAATACAAAATTGTACATTAATACAAAATTAATTTAATAAAAAGCCTGGCTCTGAGACAGACCTGTGACAGAAGACTCCATATCACAGCAGTAACTCCAACAATCAGAAGATGGTCAGTAAACACCAATGTTTATTGTCCTCAACCTCTATGCTGCCCTGATAGCGATACAAGTTTGGCATAGATTAGCCACTGGATGCAGGATTATCAAGGTTTATGTTAACACTCATTATTGCACAGAAAGATGTTGCAGGGGAAGGGGAAGAAATCTATGCTCTCAAATATACTTAGAAATTCCATATTCCTACACACACAAGTGCTGTGTTAAGAAAAGTCACATTTCAAGCTTCCCAGGACAAAAGTGAGAGCAGGGCAAGCTGTGCTGACCAAGCATGTGCTGGTCGTCCTTTCCCTGCTCAGCTTACCAGGACCACCTGGAGGGTGCCAATGACACGCAGCTCATGGTTAGTGTGCCCTACTCAGAGACATGCCCCCCACCCTTACATGGCACTTGGCCCACTTCTGAGGTGGATCAGGGTTGATTTTTAAGAAAATCAACCACCTTTTTTACTGCAAATCTAAATGTTGGAAGAGCCTTACAAGCTAAAACTAATACCTGCTGGCAATTCTCCACTAAATGAGCCAGGGGCAGGATCCTAATGCACTGTGCAGCTCCGAAGGAAAGAGGCAGCACTGGCAGAGCTGGCCAGGGGTCTGTTCTAATTTGAGGAACTGACCACATCTAACAGCAGAAAGAAAAGGTAATTAAGTCCAGCGCATTTTCTGATTTTGACAGCTACTCTTTCTTGTTGCTCTTCCAGAAATTGTGCCACAGCTAATTAATGTCATCTGTAACAAGATGGCCCTTCTTAATGAACTTTCTTCCTTTAACATTCTCCCCTCCCCCGCCCCCAGGTAAGCTATATCTTTACATTCTGAATGCACCATCACATACAGACTGCATCCCTTTTGCCAGAAATATTGCAGCAAATCCTGTATGTTGTTGAGATGCCTATTTTGTCCATCCAAAATTGATTATAGCTACTGACTGATTTAGATTTTGTTGTTGTTCACAATTGATTAAAAATAATTAAATACCTCTTTTCTTTATTTTTTTTTATATAACATTCTAACATTTTCTCATTTTAATCAGAGTCAAAAGGCATTTCTGCTCAAATAGGTATTTTCTTTCATTTGTATTTAATATAGATTTCAGTATTAATAAGAGATTACTGAACCTTAAATAAATTTTCTTTGGATCAGAGCTACTTTTCATTTTCTTTCATAACTAGTTTTTTTTTTTTTTTAATTTATAGACCTATATATATATATATATTAAAGAGAAAAGTAGGTCAGATTTTCATTTCATGGGGAAGAGGTAGCAGTACATTTTTACCTGCAAATTTAATAAATCCTACACAAGTAATAGTATATGAAGAGATCAATCCCCACTAGAACTGTATTTTAATTATACACAGTTATCTCTGGAATTAAATTTTTCCTGCCAGCTGATTATCATAATTAATATTCTTCAAGTGATCACAGTTATTTTGAACATACTGTCTTTCATATGTCTCTTACTTTATGCCAATATTCTTGTAGATTACTCCAAGGATAAAGAAATACTAAATAAAATACAAATATAAATACTTCTTGCTTCATGATTCAGTAATCATGAATATAAATGTTTTTTTCCCCACTAGAGCAGAGAACACAGAATACTGAAGTAACCCATAATCTTGCTAGAATGCGGTCCATTTGGTTTCTTCAGTTCATGGATGACACTATGAATCTTACTCATCCCTAACAGCACAGCAGATGACTGAGTAGTATGTGGCACAACTGAAGAGAGACCAGTCACTAAAGATGCAATTTTTCACCTACCACATTTCTGTTTGCATTTGACCCTCTTAACTTGAAATTTTTTCAGCATCATTAAACTGCATCAACACTGATGAACAGTGTGACCAGCAGGGCTAGGGAGGTGATCGTCCCCCTGTACTCGGCTCTGGTGAGGCCGCACCTCGAGTACTGTGTTCAGTTTTGGGCCCCTCGCTACAAGAAGGACATCGAGGTGCTTGAGCGAGTCCAAAGAAGGGCGACGAAGCTGGTGAGGGGCCTGGAGAACAAGTCCTACGAGGAGCGGCTGAAGGAGCTGGGCTTGTTCAGCCTGGAGAAGAGGAGGCTCAGGGGCGACCTTATCGCTCTCTACAGATACCTTAAAGGAGGCTGTAGAGAGGTGGGGGTTGGCCTGTTCTCCCACGTGCCTGGTGACAGGACGAGGGGGAATGGGCTTAAGTTGCGCCAGGGGAGTTTTAGGTTAGATGTTAGGAAGAACTTCTTTACTGAAAGGGTTGTGAGGCATTGTAACAGGCTGCCCAGGGAGGTGGTGGAGTCACCATCCCTGGAAGTCTTTAAAAGACGTTTAGATGTAGAGCTTAGGGATATGGTTTAGTGGGGACTGTTAGTGTTAGGTTAGAGGTTGGACTCGATGATCTTGAGGTCTCTTCCAACCTAGAAATTCTGTGATTCTGTGATTCTATGATGGAGGTCAGTTAAATTTCAGTCTTGCAATTTTTGTACAAAGATAACTGGATTGAAAGTGCACAAAGGAGAATCCACTGCTCCTTTTTTCTATATGTAAAGAACAAATCCTTCACAGCTCAAAAGAAGTAAGGCGTTTAAATATGAGAAGTCAAAAGTTAAAAAACAGCTAGCAGATTAGATATGCATATAGATATAGCAAATCATCATAAAGCCCACGGGCATCATGGCAACATAACCAGTAGGGAACTAAAGCAGGTAGAAAAGAAAATTAGATCAGATTTTTGAGGTTATGACACCTTGCATGTTGGAAGCGTTTACCAAATTCCTATAAATAAAGAAGCTATTCTGAGCAAAGTTGCATAAATATGATGGAAATTAAACCCAAGGAAAGTCTACAAAAGGTAATTTTTGTTGTTGTTGTTGTTGTTATCACAAAAAAAAATATCTAAAAATAATAAAAAAATACAAAACAACAAACAAACCTGTTTCTAGTGTTCTGATTTCAGCTCAAAGGCAGAAACTTTTGCAATAGCTTTTAGCTGATAGCTCCTGGTGGCACAGGATGTTAGGCTTTTTGAATTTCATTCTTTTCAGTTGGAATCAATATGTACAAGATCTGCTATTGTAGTCTGCTTCCATATCCCAGATGGCCTCTTTGAAATACATGTATCAGTCCACCTCCTGATTCGACCTCCTTACACAACGTTATCGAAGGAGGCTTATAGACTATATTGAGCAATGTCTCCAGATAGTTACCCAGTGCCATTTGGCAGCTCAGAAGTTGCAGTCCACCCAGCCACAGAAATACAGTCAAGATAGCATCAAAGGACAAACCGGGCTCTGCAGGCAAAGAGGTCATTTAGGAAGTCTGCTGAAAATCCTGAGCTGAAATTTATGTGCTTTCACAGAACACAGTTTGAAGCTCAGAAACACCATGGTCCCAAAACCTCAAGCCAGAAGAAAGTACATGTTGGCTCACTGAGTGTTTTGCTCAGTTGGAACTCTGGAAAATGCTTGCTCTTTTCACAGTCTGAACATTTCAGATGAGGCAAACTGAGTCTGGGAAAAAGCAATGCTGGGATGTAGCTTCTATATCAAGCACATGATACCACACAAGTCTGTTATTCAAAACTTGTGGTTCCATGTGGCGTAATGGCCACACGGACACCAGGGTTCTTTTAGGATCAGTAACTGCTACTTCTTTATTGATGACATAACATCATCTCTCTCTTACTGAGGGCCTAACTTCATCTCTCATATTGAGGGAATAACTTCATTATCCTCGTTGCCTCCCCATATCAAGGAGAGGCTCCCTTCTTATACCATTCACCGGTCAACAACTTTGCCCAGCAGACAGTCTCTTGAATCACCCTTCTTTGTTCCCCCTAAACTCTTTACATTCCTGATGGCCTCATCGTTAAAAGTCCAATGTTATCACCAACCATGGGGCTTGTCGACCTCCATGGCCACACTCCCACAGTTCCACTTGTTCAGGGCTCACTCACCTCTCTTCAGAGAGGCCCAGCATACAAGGTATAAACCATTTATCTCAAAATCCTATAATCCTGTGTCCAAAAAGAATCTAAAAGATCACTATCAGTTATCAATTCTTAATCTCCAATATCTAAATATACATATATATTTAAACAACCTGCTATGCGGATATATGGACTACAGCATATCACTCCATAACAGCTACATCCCAGCAAGCTGAAGTCAGCTCATAGTTAATCTCAAAGATCTGTCCTGCTTTAGGTTCATTCTTCAGCTGTCAAAACAAAGGCTATCACTAGTGCTGTCAGAATTATTACTGGAATTTGCAGAAGCATTTGTCCACTTTCAGCATTCAATTTAGTCTATGTTCCAGCTTCAGGAAAGACAGGTAGTCTCTTTGATAGAACAGGCAAGCCACTCATGAAGAAAGACTACAATTCTTGGTAAATACATATATATATATATGTAAAAGGCATTACAAAGGAAAATAAAACCCAAGCTTTCTTTTTTTCATGCTTTCTACAAAAATGTTATTTTCTAATAAAAATATTTTGTGCTCAAACAAAAATTTTGAGGTATTCCTGCACTCTTAATGATTGCCCCAATACACTTAGCCAAGGTAGGAGGGTGGTTTCCAATGACTGAGAAAAGAAAAAGATTGACAGAGAACCCAATTCCTGAAGGATACACCAGGCAATTGGAGGTGGAATATATTCAATTTTTTTTACGCAGCTCTTGTTCCATGATCTAGAAGTTTTATATGTACACAGCCACCCATTCTTCCTGACACAGTTGTAACAAGCAGCACTTTGAGACTTGTTTGCTGCACATCTGGAACAAAGCTGCTGTACGCAAAATGCTGCTCTAAAGCCTTTGATGGCCCTTTCAGGTCAGAGGGATGCCCTCTGGGAGCTAAGCTCTGTGTGTGCTCAAATCCTCTCCAGCTGTGGAGCCACACTAGGAGACTTTACAAGCAATAACAGACCAATTGTTGTTTCAATAGTAAAAACAACAAGTTAAAGAGATCAAATGTAAAACAAATAATAATTGTTAGATTTCATTGATGGGGAAAGGCAGAAAGATACAACTATGTAAGCCAGATATTAATAGAGGTTTAGCTCTATTGAACCTGCATAAGAATGAGGGGGAAAAACATAGTAATTGCATTAACTACATATCCCTTTACAGTAGTAAAAACAACTGATGAGAATGCTCATCTGGTCTTACTTGAGTCTCTGAAGAACCATCTGAATACCACTGTCCATTTAAATGAAAAAAAAAAAATAATCCTGCCAAATGCTCATCAGGGCCTTTTGCCAGACTTATGGCATAACTGTTGCTGTGCAGAAAGACGCCTTACCCTTCTCTTCTTTCTTAATCTCTCTTGAAATCACTCAGAAGACCCATAGTCAACGTGATATACAGGACAATGAACCATAGTCATTAGAAAGAGCAAGCAGCGTTACTCATCACCTACACTCACCTGAACTGGCTGTAATATTGATACATGTGAAGGATCAGCATTCTGAAATTGCTTCACCTAAATATGCATAAATAGGTATAAATAAGTGTCAGTTCTAAAAATTGCTGATCCAAATATCTTTGGCCATCCAGAAAGAGCACTGTTAGAAACTTTCAGAAGTTTTCTGTTGAAAATTCATTCTACACTGCTTAGGAAATTCATGTTCTATTTTTACTTTCCCAGGTGACTATATACCACGACCACTGAAGCAGCACAGTTTCTGCTACAGTATTTAGCGTTGGGAGAAATGAGATTTCAAAGGCTTAATAATTACTAAAAATACACTACTAAAGGGAAACAAAAGCAACAAAATGCTCTATAATCATCCCAAATCTGCAGACATCCTGAAATAATAGCCATGAGCTAGCTGAAAGATAGTCACAGAGATGTCAATTAATTATTTCTCTTGTGACCAAACTACCACCCTTTGCATCCACTGTAAATCCCAGGTGATTCCCAGATGCAATATGGTACCAAAAGCCCTAGCTGTTATTTAGCCTAAACTGTCAAGTTTTCCTTGGGAAAATGTTCAATATTTTCAATATTTTTTTCCTCTTTAAATGTTGCTACATGAACTGTAAAAGCAAACAAATTCATGTGTAAAATTAACCAAGTTTAAAATAAAAACAGGTGTAAGGGTACTGTTTAATTAATATTTTCATGTGTGAGTGGCTACTAAGTTTCCAATTTTATCAGTTAAAAGCAGTTTTATTATCTGCAGGTTAGATTCCAGGGGAATTGTAAAGGCAGGGGTTATTTGTTGCAGGTATTAATAAAGTTAATTGTGCACAAATTTTGAATTTGAGATAAAATTGCACAAGAACCTCATATCTCCAGTTTATGTTTGTGCTTCTCTTCACATAAAATTCAGGGCTTCCCTCAAGAGAAATTTCCTACCTTTTTCTTTCTCCAAAACAATTCTCCTGAAACCTTCAATAAAAAGTGTCTTTGAATTCAATGCTAATTTAGAATTGTTCCAATTTTTGCTCCAGAATTGTACATACAAAATCATATTCCTTTATTTATTCTTCCATGACTCCAAAGCCCCCATAATTGCTAAAAAATTTAAATCCAGCTTTTATTTAATGGAGCTGAATGTAATCTGTTCCGCTGTGAGCCAAAGCATCTGCAGCTTTAATCACACTCATCATCTTTATTAAAGTGATTTAATAATCATTTTATTGATTTGATTCATATGAAACCACATCTGAAGTTGGCAGAGTTCAACCTCCTCTCCAAACACTGCCTTCTTAATTGCAGGAATAGCACTGGCTCCTGGCTGAAAAAGCATCAATTAATGTACATGTATTCAGGTTCTGAATCTTTACATAAGATGTTCTGCATTTTTCCACATACAGTGAATACAACCACAGTCGCCACAATACTTGAGAAAAAGTCAGTGACAGAAAGAAGCTTTTCTGCTGCAGAGATGCACGTTTCAAAACAGATGATAAAGGCAGCAGCTAGCCAGGATGTAATTATGCCTGTTCAGAAAGCAAATGTGATTACCACACTCAGGCCACCAAAATCCTAGACATCAATTCAACATTTGCACACTTAAGATTCTGAGTCCTACTGAATGAGAAGGTGATGGGCTGGATGAGCAGACAAGGATGGATCAAAAACTGGCTGAACAGCTGGACCCAGAGGGTAGTGGTCAGTGGAAGCCACTAACAAGCAGAGTACTCCAGGGCCCAATACTGTATCCTGTCACATCTAAAATTTTCATTAAGGATCTGGATGATGGGGTTAGAGTGTACCCCCAGCAAATTCACAGATGAAACAAAACTGAAGGGAGTAGCTGACTCTCCAGAGGGCCACACAGCCATCCAGCAGGACTTTGACAGGCCGGAGAGGTCAGATGGCAAGAATCTCCTGAAGTTCAATGAAAAGTGCAAAGTCTTGCCCCTGGGGAGAAAGAGCTTTAGCACTTTGTTCACGTTTACAACAGAAATGCAACTATGCTAATCTGAAATGGAAGAAGCATCCAACAAGATTTTACAGAGCCTCCAACACCATCTCAAGTCCCAAGAGATGTAATTGTTCCATCTGCACGTTGAACTTACTGATACAACAGCCATCCACTCCCATCTCCTATGCTATGTTTTTGACCTTTTCCTACAAGATGAATAGTTATTCAACTGTGGGGACCATCACACGAACCCAACATGGTGAAACTCACACACTGTTACTCTGTGGGTAAATATAGTAACAAAGCTAGTTTACATAGCATTTTCTGATTATAGGCAACAATTACAGTGACAATAGCATTGCTCTTATTCACAGTTGTGATAGTTGGTTCAAGATTCATAAAAGCCTTGCAGATTTTGTGGACCTGGAGAGCTTATTCTTATATAAAAAACAAAAACAAAAAAACTATGTATGCTTCATTGTACCTCAGTAAACCCTCAAAAATTAATCCACTTCAGGAGAGTTTTTATAGCATAACAACAATGTAATTAATATAATAGTTTAACTGAGGTGCTTGCGTGAATATAGATCAAGTTTGTGTTATACACACAGCATTTTTCACACTGTCCTTCACAGACAATGAAATAGAAACAATAGATAACAGATCACCCTCCCAAACACCCTCCACTGGTAACAATGCAAATTTTCCAAGGATGATTGTCCTTATCTCCCTTTAATCCTAACAACATAAATGTTTAATTCATTTTTAGTGTATGTTCATGAGTTTATTTTGTGTGCATTCCAGTATTGCTCAAATAATCTTGTAATTTATTATGGCAACAGGAAATTGACTGGGTAAAGTCATCCACAGTCTATTTTTTATTTAATCCATGAAGCATTGTCCAAGACACAGTTGAGAATTAAAAGGAAAAAATATCTTCAAAAAAATCTTGATTTGTAAGATACTCAATGGACTTCTCCATTGTTTTATTAGAAGTTTCACAAAAATAGGGAAAGTTCCTAGTTAACAGACTCATTTCCTTGAATTCAGGGAAGCAAATAAACATTTCCCACACCGGGTTTTCTTTCCTCAAAAGACACATAGGTGATGATGACCTAGTTAGGGCTCTTCTTCATCCTTACTTCCCCAGGCACTAGCAATAAACCGGTACTAAATACTGGTACAGACCCACTGGCTCTGACTTTGCACACTCAAAGAATGTATGGAAGAGGTATAATTGATGCACAAACTGACACAAGCAGTAAGATATTATCATTTGGAGGCTTTTGTGTCTCATTCTCAGAGGAGGAATAGTATATATTTAATCCAGCAACCATAGATTCAAGTTGTTTTCCTACTTACTCTGGTTGTAGCAAACCTGCCTTTCATTTGTAGTGCTGTTACCTCTGTGCCACAAACTGTCCCAAGGGAACATCTAACTATGCCCCATCCCCCTTTCTTACACAATCATCATGTCATGACTGAACCTGCATGAACTAATGGGAACAACTACCAACAAAATCCACCACCACCACCACCCACAACCACATGAAGTTTAAGCAACCTAATTTCGTTTTCCCACAAGGTGCAGCAGTACACACCATATTCAACTTTACATTCACTTAGTAATATTAACTCATAATTATTCCTCTAGGAAACTAAGGGCTGGCCACAGAAAGGACTCCTTCCTACTCAGTTTAGAAGTTCTGTTGTAGGTTTTGCACACACACCTGAGTTACAAACTGTCATGTCCAATCCAGATATTTACAATTCTGGCTCTTTTGAAAAGAAAGCAGTACTGATACAGATAAGTTGTGTTTCTCTCTCACATAGCCTTTCCACTAGATTTATCAATAATTGGGGAAATAATTGTGATGCTTTTCTGAATACCTTTTGTTTATGCAGGGGTATATCCCATATACTATTATTATTATACAATAATTTTACTGTGCTATGGCATATAAAATGTTCTGTAACTTGTAATAAAGAGCAGTAAAACAAACAATGAAAATGAATTAAATCATGTCCAACAGAATTCAAATTGAACCACATAGTGAAGATTAGCTGTGAGAGAGAAAATCTCATTTGTGAGTATTGTTCCTCTACAGGAGCTGTTAGCAGAGGAAGCTTATTTTCAAAAAAAAAAAAAAATCAAAAAAAAATCAAAAAAAAAATCACATGAAACTGAAGATTTCGTTTAGCCTCAAGAACTCCCAAGTACTCCCAAGTGAAATGACATATCGAAGACAGGTAAAAAAATAACAGAGACTAGAGAAAGCAGTCCAAGGGTCCAAATGCAAGTCCTAAATCAAAGTTATTTGAGAAGGGGCTTGAACTTTGGTCTGCTACAATGGGAAGAGGTCGCTGTAACGATGAAATTATTTGCTATTCAGAAGTGCATCTCTCTACTTAGGAGTTTTAACAATCTTTTTAATTTCCCAAGGGAAGTGTCCATTTAGAACAACAACAAAACCACCTTCTACCAACAGATGAAATCTTTATGAAGACAACTTCTCTCTAATTTTGGTAATTGTACACTGGAGGCATCAACCACCTTTTTAATATTATTAGGTCTCCACAGAGATAGGAGTGTTTACAATAACACACTTTACTGAACAATTGACATGTGTATTGGTTTCCTGGCTTTCAGTTCATAGACTTGACATGCAGGAAGAAGCAACAACTAAAATTTGAGGTTTCAGGACACATCAGGCTTTCCAAACACTTAATTACATACTACCATCTACTTATGTTCCTCATAAATTGTTTTAGATCTACCCAGACAGTTAAGAACAATGTTTCTTTTATCAATGAACAAGTGATTACCTACAGCCTAGTAGCCAGGCAATATCTATGACAGACATTTTGCTCCCCCATCTCTCTTTCTCTCATGGACACTCCATGCTTGGATGGCAGACTACAGACTTAAATTAAGGATCCTGATTGACCAAGAAGAGATGCAACCAGCAAGAGATTGAACCAGCTGCAGATGTTAGGAAGAGTTCTCAATATTATTACTCTGTGGTTTAGATTTATTTTCTCAACAATTAAAGAACTTAAAATAACACCCATCTTCAGTATTATTTTTCTAGTTACAACACCTGTTTCAGTATCTCTTTATGTTCATGTTTTTTGAGATGTTTATATTTTAAAGAGTAATCACAGGCAGCATAGTGCATCTAATCTTACATCATTAATGAAACATAAATGACTCTTTTTGTAATTTAGAGCTTGTCCCCCCATCCTTTTTTTTTTTTTGGAATTCTAATGCTTTGCAGGATTGATAACTGCAAACAAGAAAACAACCACAATATGAGCAAGAACAAGAATAAAATAATCTCCACCTACATATTACTCCAGCAACTCTCTGCTCATTAAGAGAGGAAGAGTGATAAGTAAGGAATAGAAATTCAGATACATCTATCGCTACACAATCCTTCCAGTTTCTAGCATGCTTCTGACCTTTTCAAGGAAACGAGTTTGCTTCTTGCTCCACTATCATTAGATGGTGGCACTGCACCTCAAGGTGCATAAGTAGGAGTTTCATATTTCAACAGAATTTGGAAAACCCATTTCATTATCATAATTCATTAGCCTCGAACCTAAAGCATTTAGCCTGAAGTGTGAGCCATAAATAGGCTAATACTGTCAATATTAAAGTTTACTGCCAAGAATGGGTGAAATATTGTCAAAGGAAGCAGCTTGTCTTCCAAAATTTCATTACTTTTCTACTGCTTCTAGAAATATATTTTCATGAATGTATTGAGTAGGTAACAGAACAGAGCAAAAACAGCAGGACAGGGAACAGACAGCTGGTGACCCTGTAAGGACATCAGCACAGTGAAAGGTGGAGAGATTGCTTGTCCATGGCTGTCTGAAGGCTAAAACAGCCCAGAAGCCACAGCTCTGGTTAGAACAGAGGGCAGGAGAGACCTGTTTTTTTGCACAGATGAGGAAATGGAAGGTACCAGGAATTTCAGGGGCAGGAGATGGACAAATAAGTCTCATAACAGAAACGTTTGTGTTGCCCCTCCAGACTCAGTGAAGAGGATTTCAGATCCGTGCTTTAGATAAGTGTAGCTGTTCACCTGCGGCGGTACAGCATCACGAGAGAAAGCAGATTTACAAGTAGAAGTATCTTAAGTTATTAAAAGTGTAACGTTAACGTGGACAATATGCTTGGAGGCTATGACACTTTAACAATCAGTATCACATTCAACTCTGTGGATAAACTAAAGTCATAAAATGAAATTGCAGAAGAATGATCTATTTTCCGTGGAAACCTGAAAGGAGTTAGGAGAGCAGGATTTCAGCCTAAAGGTTTTTGTTATTATCATCTTATTTCACTCATGCTTATTCTCAAGAAGTCAAATGAGCATTGACCTATGTCTGTGAGTTTGAAAATACATATGCGAAGTAACTGTGTTCAGCTACAATAGAAACAGATAAATATTTATGTGATATCATCTACACATTTTATATCAGCTCTTAGACAGGGAATATTGTTCTTCACAATGTAAATCAGTGGAGTCATCTTAGATTTCAGAGAAGAAAAAGTATTTGAAAAAACTAATCTGAATATGAGAGAATACTTAATAAATTAAATTGTGTATTCCACATGAATGTATATAAATATTCTCATAGGGAACGATTGCCTTTAATTCAGAACTACAAGCAGGTTTTCCTTTCTGTTTGACACTGGGGCAAAACCATCCTGTGCTGATTATACAGTAACGAATGTCATTACTTTTGGCATAAATGCCATTAACACTTTTGATGTTCTTTCAGCAGCATAAATACTATTTTCAAAATCAAGAGATAGGAACTTATAAGAACAACAGGGGACATTGTTTTGGTCAGAGCCTGGCAGCAGATGTGCTGGAGAGGCCACAGCGCGATGGCACAGATACAGGAGCCCAGGTGACAGCAGTGTCTAAGCCCCATTGTCCTTCCCAGAGCAGCTGGCACCCTCTACAGCTCAGGTAGCAACCCCATATCTGTGCAAATACCCAGAGTCTGCAGTAACACTTGGGCATGATGCAGGAACTAAAAGCCACAAAGGTATACACACTCTGAGGCAAGATTTTTTCAGTCTATATTGTAGCTGAAGTCAACTTCAAAGGGAGAGTTGGGAAGAGAAAGCCTGCTGATTTTGTGGCTGGTGCAGTATTTGGTTGGTGCAGTTGAAAGAAGAGGGCCAGTTGTTCAAAGATACAGACGAAACACACACACAAAAAAGTGGTCCTGGATCTTTTACAGGAAATCACAGAAAATGCAAGACCCCCCACAGCAGTCTCCATGGCAGAGGATTTGTTCTGACACAGACCTCTCTCTCTTGAAATCGTAGCAGGTCAATATACAGTGAAGTACAAACTGTTCAGCTCATCAGGAAAACAAAACAAAATAAAACACAAAACAAACAAAAACTCAACACAGTAATAATCTTAAAATATTGCCCCCCCCCAAATATATTAATTTTCCAGTGCCCATCACTGTAGACTTTAGTTTAAACTTTGGGGTGCTTGGTGCCTCCATTACTGCATACCATGTGTGTGAATCAGTAAGGCTGTGCTAGCCTGGATTTGAACTACAGAAACCTTCAGCAACCCCTTTGCCTTCATACCGAGAGACACCAACAATCACCTGCTTCAGCTCAGACCATCGCAGTATTCCACGTGTGGCTGAGGGGAGAGAAAAGGAAGTAGCATGGCCCCACACACTCTGCTCAGAACAGAAATAATAATAATAATAACAATAACAATAACAATAATAATAATAATAATAATAATAATATATTAAACCAGGAAATTATGAGAGCTTGGCTTTTTTCACCGCTTGCCTCTTCCTTTTACACAAATAATAATACAGGTTTGTCTACAACATAGGCAAAATTTGGCAGAACATACTGTTGAGAAAAAAATGAAACCTTGCATGGAAAAGAAAGAAAAAAAAAAAAAAAAAAAAAAAAAAAACAAAAACAATCAGAAAACAGTGAAGTTATATAAAATTCTCAATATTAATACCCAAAGTATTAATAATAATTAATACCATATTTACTGTTAGCCAGTTAAAAACCACAGCTGGATATATCAATACGTGACTTCCTGATTAATTATACATCACTGCCTGTGTAGTGGTCATTGAGCTTCTGACTGGAAAATATTTCAAACTTCTTCATGTGAATGCAGCGTATTCCAACTGTTCTTATTAACACTCCTCTATTTTTATTTTTTTTTCTGTGTATTGATCAAATTTCCAGTTCAATAAAGACCAGAAGATTTGAATGATTACATACATCTTTCCAGGCACATATCTCCTGTTAAGACAGTGTTCTCCACAAAGGCTTCAATGCCCCATAGTACACATGCAACTAGTTATAGCATTAAAAATCCCAAGGAAGCATGGCAAGAAGAGTTCTGGAAGAGATCTATTGTACAAACTCCCTCCCATACATGAAAAAAAAAAAAGAACAAAAAGAAAGGAGCAGATAACCATAAGCCTAAACTCCCTCTTGTCACAGTTAAAAATAACTCTTGGAGGTTTTAAGTCTCATGTTGAGTGCCAAGAGACAGAAACATGCCTAGCTGAGGAAGACAAAGAGTTATTTTTTCCCCTCCCATTTTAAATACTTTGACCCTAAAAAAGCTGCAGAAATGACATTGTCACTGGGTACACAGCACCAAGCTGCACTTTTCTCCCCAAGTCCATGCCCACAGTGCCACAGCTGTGCAAGCACAGCCACACACCAGTAGTCTGTAGTTAAACCCTGAGGGTAAGGCTTCTTTGAGGAGAACCAGAGCCACCACAACAGGAGGATATGGTTCTGAAGCCACACAGGAAGTGACAGTAAACATATTTGGTAAATGTATTCATTTTACATTACAGCTCAAGACTGAAAGAAACACATGCCAAAGTGGGCCCAAGACCTTTCACTACTTTGCACCAATCTTCTGTTTTTGTCTTGTTTAATAATCCTTCAGAAACAGTTCTGAGCCCCTTTACAAACTGCTCCAAGCATGCAAAGCAGACATACAATGACCAGATGGCCCATACTCTCATACTTCAACACCCACATGCTTCAAATGTATTTTCAGATTGCTGCTAAAGAGTTGCAGTTTACAGTTGCATAGATCCTAGTTGGCAAAAAGAAGCTTTACAGATGTTGGAAAAACCCCTTTCACTCCAGAAGGATCCCAGTAAGAACACGCTAGGAATTAAGCTGATCTGCAGCATATCTCTGAGCTAGCAAAACGATTCAGTTCTCTCTGATGTCCTGATTGCATTAAACAGTATTTTTTATGATTGAATGATTGAATTGGATTTCCCCACTTGTTCCTACCAAACACTATGAAAAGGTATAATAGTGAAAATTACTAATAAAATAAATGCCTGAGTTTTGCTGATAAAATTATCTCTATATCAAACACCAACTGTACTGAAGAAAAAGACTTAAGACTACAATTCAGGCTTTCAATTTTCTACAAATCATTAAAAATATTGAGCCTAAAGAAACACCATATTTTATATTGAGTACTGAACATTTTACTAGGTTGTCAAGGTAAGCTTTCTTGAACTCATAATTCACAAGACTGGCAATTGCTAATACTCAAGATTCTGATATACAGGAAGACAGGGCTTGCAAGAAAATTATAACATTAGGTCAAAGGAGATAGTTGGGAATGGGCAGTGGGAAAGATCTTCTTTGAATTTTTCTTGTATTTTGTATTTTATGTTCCTTGGAAGACCACATTAAAAAAGTATTTCATAGTCCATGATGAACATTTGTCATTTGAACATTTGGCATGACTGTTTACCCAATGTCCCTTTAACAATACACAATAACAAGCATATTTGGAGTAAATTCCTGATGCCATTCCCACCAGCGGGGGGATATGCACACTGGATATGCAAAAGTACAAATCCACAAGGGTCTCAGAGAAGAAATATTTGAAATATCCTATATATTAAATGAGAACATTTATTTAAAAATAAATAAATAATAAAATAGCAGATATTTGTCAAATAGGTCAATTTATAAAAAAAAATCATACAGCAATAGTTGTCCAATTTGTTACTTACAAGACTAAATCATAGTTACCAAACATTTGTTACTTATAAGACTAAACTTGCCAAGACGATCAGCTCTGGGGCAAATGTGTTCTGCAGCGGAGCAGGGGATCGGGACAGGCAGGGCTTTTTTTTTGGCATTGAGGCCACTCAAGACAGCCGAGGGAGCTGCCATGGCCTGGCAGCCCTCACGAGGGTGGCTGGTGAGGCGTAGGCACAACCAACAGCTCCCCCTCCCCAGCTGTTCAAAAGCAGCCCCTGGGGAGCATGAGGTGAACACGGCAGTTTCCACAGGCAGGGCCCTTCGCCGCTCTCTTGCAGCGGTCTTTCCCTTCGGTACCGGTAGCCTGCTTGCAAGAACCCTGGCCATGGTATCAACCAGGCAGAAAACCATGGCGTCCGCATCTCTTGCGGCCTCTCCAGTCACCAATGTGGCTACTCAGACAGAGGGCTTGGGGAAACACACCACGATCCAGGTCTTGGGCTGCAGGATGTGCCCAAGTCTTCTGTCTTTATCCGACAGCAGCAGCGAGGGGTATGCCTGTGGGAGATGTGCCCAGGTTGAAGAGCTGCTCAAACAGGTAGCAGAACTTCAGGAGGAGGTGAGCAGGCTCAGGAGCATCAGGGACTCAGAGAGGGAAATTGACTGGTGGAGGTGTACTCTACCCTCTCTGAGATAGACTCAGGAGCCTGCCGCAGCATGGGTGCCTCCTGCTGTGCAGAAGACAAAAGTTCCCTCATCCCACCCGGCAGTAAGAGAGGACCTAGGCCACGGAGGGGAATGGAGGCAGGTTCCTGTTTGGGGTGGTAGGCGAGCCCTGTCCCTGCCCACCTCACCTTCCCATCTACCCTTATGTAACAGATACGAGGCTCTAGAACACCATAGTCAGAACAATGAAGTAGACGAAAGCCTGTCCTAGCTGGAGAGGGTGCCTAAGGCAAGGCAACCTACCCCCCTCATTGCTACATCGTCTGTCAAGGAAGACAGGATTATTGTCACGGGGGACTCCCTTTTGAAAGGGACGGAGGGCCCAATATGCCGACCGTACCCAACCAACAGGGAGGTCTGTTGCCTCCCTGGGGCTTGGGTGAGAGACTTCACTAAGAAAGTCAAGCGCCTGGTACAGCCCACCAAGTACTACCCGCTACTGGTCTTTCAGGCTGGTAATGATGAGGTAGCAACGAGAAGTCCGAGAGTGACCAAAAGGGACTTTAGGGTTTTGGGGCGACTATTTAAAGGATCAGGGGCACAGGTTGTGTTTGCCTCTGTCCTTCCAATAGGGGGATTAATGCTGACAAGTGGGCTCACCACATTAACACGTGGCTTCGGGACTGGTGCAACCGACAGAACTTTGGGTTCTTCGATCATGGGATGGTCTACGTGACACCAGGCCTGCTGGCACCAGATGGGATGCGCCTCTCTCAGAGAAGGGTAAGGATTTTGGCTCAGGAATTGGCAGGGGTGATAGATAGGGCTTTAAACTAGAGTTGAAGGGGGAAGGGGATAAAACCAGGCATGCCGGTGATGAGCTAAGGGATGGTGTGCTAGAATCAGAGAGACTGTGTGCCAGTGAGGTCCTTCGGTCAGCTCCACAAGGTGCTGTGTGGATGGAGGTGTATTTGTAGTGCTTCTACACAAATGCACACAGTATGAGGAATAAAATGGATGAGCTAGAAGTCTTGGCCCAGTCCCACAGCTACAACATCGTTGGCATAAGCAAAACTTGGTGGGATGAGTCCTGTGGCTGGTGTGCTGCAATAGATGGTTACAGGCTCTTCAGGAGGGACATACAGGGTAGGCAAGGTGGCAGGGTGACAATGTATGTGAAGCATGGGCTGGACTGTGTGGAACTTCAAGTTGGGGATGGCAAAGTTGAGAGCCTCTGGGTAAGGATTAAGGGACGAACAAATAAAGGGGATGTCATAGTGGGAGTCTATTACAGACCACCCAGCCAGGACGACAACGCTGATGAATTATTCTTTGCAGAACTAAGAGATGCCTCGAGATCAACTCCCCTTGTCCTTATGGGAGATTTCAACTTGCCAGACGTCAACTGGGATCACTACACAGCTGACACGAGCAAGTCCAGGAGGTTCATAAAGCACTTAGCACCTGCACCAAGAAGTTATCATCTAAGGGAGCCAACTAGGAAAGGTGCCCTCCTTGATCTGTTGCTGGAAAACAGAGAGGGTCTTGTGGGAGACGTGGCAATTGGTGGCTGTCTCCATCATAGTGACCATGAAGTGTTTGAGTTTAGAATTTATGGTGACAGAAGGAAAACTGCCACCAAAACTTCAGCGCTGGATATGGGGAAAGCAGACTTCAGGCTGCTCAGGGAAATAGTCAGCAAGGTCCCCTGGGAAGCTGCTTTTGAAGGCATTGGTGTCCATCAGTGCTTTAAGCACAGCCTCCTAAAAGCACAAGATCAGGCAATTCCAAAATATCGGAAGTCAGGCAGGCAGGGCAGAAGGCTGGCCTGGCTGACCAGGGATCTTCTGCTGGAGCTTAGACGGAAAAAGAAAGTGTACGGCTGCTGGAAGGAGGCTCAGGCAACGAGGAAGGAATATAGGGATGCTGTTCGTGTTTGTAGGAAGAAAATTTGTGTGGCCAAAGCCCAACTAGAGTTGAAGCTGGCCATGTCTGTGGGATACAATAAAAAAGTTTTTTTTTTTTTTTAGATATGTGAACAGAAAGAGGAGAACCAGAGAAAAAATAGGCCTGCTGTTTGAGGGGGAAGGTCTCCTCGCAGACAATGACATAGGCAAAGCAGAGACATTTAATGCTTTCTTCACCTCTGTCTTCAATGCTGATGATGGGCTTCGGCACCCTGGGTGCCCTGAGCAGGAAGACCATGACGGTGGGAATGACAAACTCCCAACCGACCCTGATTTGCTGCTCCACCTGGATCCATACAAGTCTGGGTCCGGATGGGATTCATTCCAGGGTGCTTTAAGAGCTGGCTGATGTCATCGCAGGATCTCTCTCAATTACTTTTGAACGATCTTGGGAATCTGGAGAGGTCCCAGTAGACTGGAAGCTGGCAAATGTTGTGCCAATTTTCAAGAAGGGTCAGAAAGAAGACCCTAGCAATTACAGGCGTGTCAGTCTCACATCAGTGCCTGGTAAAATTATGGAGAAGATGATTCTTGAATTTACTGAGGCGCACCTGGGGGGCAATGCAGTCACTGGTCCCAGCCAACATGGGTTCATAGGGGTAGGTCCTGCCTAACAAATTTGATTTCCTTTTATGATAAGATCAGCCATCTAGTTGACCAAGGGAAACCAGCTGATGTGATCTTTTTGGACAAAAACATTATACGATGGGTGAGCAATTGGCTGATGGACAGAGCTCAAAGGGTTGTGGTAAATGGGGCCACATCTGGCTGGTAGCTCCATTTTAGGGCCAGTCCTCTTCCATGTTTTTATAAATCATTTTGATGTAGGACTAGAAGGTGTTTTGAGCAAATTTGCCGACGACACCAAACTTAGAGGAGTTGTGGACTGGGGTGAGGGTGGAAAGGCCTTGCAGAGAGATCTGGACAGATTGGAGAGCTGGGCAATCACCAATCACATGAAGTTTAACAAAGGCAAGTGCCGAGTCCTGCACCTGGGATGGGGCAACCCTGGCAATATGTACAGACTGGATGATGAGACGCTGGAGAGCAGCCCTGCAGAGAGGGGTTGCTAGTTGGTTGAGGGAGATGATTGTGCCACTCTGCACTGGTGAGGCCTCACCTCGAATATTGTGGGCGGTTCTGGGCACCACAGTACAAGAAGGACATTAAACTGTCAGAGAGTGTCCAGAGGAGGGCAATGAAGATGGTGAAGGGCCTAGAGGGGAAGACGTATGAGGAGCGGCTGAAGGCACTGGGCCTGTTCAGCCTGGAGAAGAGGAGGCTGAGGGGAGACCTCATCGCTGTCTACAACTTCCTCGCAAGGGGGAGTGGAGAGACAGGTGACCTATTCTCTGTAAACACCAGTGATAGGACCCGCGGGAATGGTGTTAAGCTGAAGCAGGGGAAGTTTAGGCTGGACATCAGGAAGAGGTTCTTCACAGCGAGGGTGGTCACACACTGGAACAGGCTCCCCAGTGAAGTAGTCACTGCACCAAGCCTGTCTGAATTTAAAAAGCAATTGGACTGTGCACTTAGTCACATAGTCTAAACTTTTGGGCAGACCTGTGTGGTGCCAGGAGTTGGACTTGATGATCCTTATGGGTCCCTTCCAACGTGGGATATTCTATGATTCTATGATTTAAAAAGAAACAACAACAAAAATCTCAATTTAACCATTATACAGACAGGGAGATATTATGGCACTGAACATAAAAGAAGCCCAAAACAGGCTTGGACAGTGCCACGCATGCTGTGAGAGGGGCTTACTTATGAGATAGATCCCAAGCCATAGCAAATCTACTCTTTTCTTTTGAATAGAACATGTTCTGACCCACGGAATAACAGAATTATCTAGATTGGAAGAGACCTCCAAGATCACCGAGTCCAGCCTTTGACCTGACACTAACCACTCCTCCACTAAACCATATCACTAAGCTCAACGTCTAAATGTCTTTTAAAGACCTCCAGGGATGGTGACTCAACCACTTCCCTGGGCAGCGCATTCCAATGCCTAGTAACTCTTTCGGTAAAGAAGCTCTTCCTAATATCCAACCTAAAACTCCCCTGGCGCAACTTTAGCCCATTCCCCTTTGCCTTGTCACCAGGCACGTGGAGAACAGACCAACCCCCACCTCGCTACAGCCTCCTTTAAAGTACCTATAGAGAGCAATAAGATTGCCCCTGAGCCTCCTCTTCTCCAGGCTGAACAAGCCCAGCTCCCTCAGCCACTCCTTGTAGGACTTGTTCTCCAGGCCCCTCACCAGCTTCGTCACCCTTCTCTGGACTCGCTCAAGCACCTCGATATCCTTCTTGTAGCGAGGGGCCCAAAACTGAACACAGTACTCAAGGTGCGGCCTCACCAGAGCCGAGTACAGGGGGACAATCACCTCCCTAGCCCTGCTGGCCACACTGTTTCTTATGCAAGCCAGGATGCTGTTGGCCTTCTTGGCCACCTGAGCACACTGCTGGCTCATATTCAGCCGACTATCAACCAATACTCCCAGGTCCTTCTCCGATGGGCAGCTTTCCAACCATTCATCTCCCAGCCTGTAGCTCTGCTTGGGATTATTGTGCCCCAGGTGCAGGACCCAGCACTTGGCCTTGTTGAACTTCATACAGTTGGTCTCAGCCCATCGGTGCAGCCTATCCAGATCCTCCTGCAGAGCCTTCCTACCCTCGAGCAGATTGACACACGCACCTAACTTGGTGTCATCTGCAAACTTACTGAGGGTGCACTCGATCCCCTCATCCAGATCATTGATAAAGATATTAAAGAGGACTGGCCCCAGTACTGAGCCCTGAGGGACTCCACTAGTGACCGGCCTCCAACTGGATTTAACTACATTCACCACCCATGTCTGTTCTCTGGAAGAATTTCAGTTTTCCCCTTCTCATTGCCCTTCCTCTAGACATGCATCATATTCATTAACTCCCAGATGCCAAGACTGCAAATTCACACTATAAAAATCCATGTATTCGTGAAAGTTATCCACAATAGGACTTGAGGAACAGTGAATAAAGTCAACATGAGCTGTAGTTATTTTTACTGACATGGAAATACTAATGTATAAGGACTTTACAGTACACACAACTTTTGTACAATCCAGTGTTCATATGTATAAACAAAAACAGTCTGAATCTCTTATTGTGCAATTATTTCTACTATATAATATCACATATATATATAATGAAAATTATATGAAATGTTAAAAAGAGTATTAGACAACATTCTCAAAGGAAAAGGCATGAAGTATACTTATCCAACAGGCAGAAAGAATAGACTAATTGTTCTTAAGTACAAATTTTCAGAAATGACGTGACTTACAGATTTTATAGATCTTCAATATATGTATCTGAAATTTGAAATGCTAAGTGATTTTCAGAAAGGAAAAGGGTCAAAGCAAGCATCAAAACCTATTCATCCCCAAATCAAAGCATTCCAGGTCACCTTTGAAAATCCTGGTGAACTTACATAAATATGAGTCACTCCTATTTCTCACATAAGAGTTTGAATTCTAAGGATTTAACTATGAAATTATAGTATTTCACTAGCATGTAACATAAAACTTCATAAATAAAACATGAATTACAAAGGCCCTATTATATAAGATGTTCAAACTCCACATCAAATTCAATCCTCACCTGTACTAATTCATGCTTCTTAACCAGGAACCCCGTATACACAACCCCGTACTGAGCAGAGAATATCCCCCTATAGAGTAACAGGGTTTTGCACATGGGACTAGCACACCAGTAATTGTCCTTCAAGGATCTTAAATGATGAAGTCCCTTTTCCCCCAGTGTGGCAACTCACCATCGTACCTGGATCAATTAGTAATTCAAACTATTCTTTCCCTCAAAGTGACGGGAAATTAGACTATTTTAGAGTATCTTTCTTTTGTTCCCCAAGTATATATTTTTGTTCTGTATTATGGAATTTCATCTGTCTTAAAATAAATAAAAATAAAAATCCATTCTCAATGCCCATAAAACACTTTCTGTCTATGACAGAAACATTGGTGTCTATGACATTGGTGTCTATGACACCAATTCAATACACCTCCTCTATTTATGATACCTCTGAAGTTTGAATTGTTAGTAAACTTCAACAGAATATTACATATTTTGTGCCAAACCTGATCCTGAAAATAATAAACAATATTGTTTCCAAGAGTGATGCTCAGAAACTCTATTAAATAATCTTTCAATACACTCTGCTACCTCATTTTAATATGATTTATTCTGAGGCAGCTTTATCACTCCAGTTTATGCTTATTTCCTGGAAAGCATACAAAAATATAAAATAATTCAATTTGACAGCTTAGCTCAAAAAGCACTTCCTGTGCTAAAAGTTACTGTCAATATACAACATTGTTAAATTAAAAATTAATTGCCTGAAGAAACATACAGAAATGCACACATGCATAGTTGAGATTTTTTTATTTAGTGTTGCTCATTCATGGCTTGAGTAAGAGCATGCCTCTTTCAGCATAAAAATGCTAATTGCATTGAAGAAGGAACAATCCCTGAAGCACAGAAGTGAACATTACAAGTTGTTAGTAAAAAAAAAACTCCCACTGTAAATCATTTTTATTAACTCACTACAGTTGTAAGGGCCACACAATTACAAATATTTAAGAACTATTCTGACTTAGGATAAATAATCAAATTAATTTTTAGTTTAGCAATTTTTTAAAACTCCAGTCTGACTGACAGACTGAAACTAAGTGTGACAAAATGCCACAACTTTCCAATATTTCTTTTGCAGCACGTTCACCACCTTTTTACATACAGCTCACCATTGTGCTTTCTCTACTGATACCAGCGAGTGGTGACCACCACAGCACAAAACCAATGAAGCTGCTTTTCTCTCTCTATAGCTGAAAAAAAGCATTAGCTCCAGCAAAAGATTTCCTTTTGGTTTTAAGGCATTCATAGGCATAGGCATTCATTTTTTAAAATAAGATACATTTAAGTGATAATTTCCTTTTTAAACTTTTTTTTTTTGAATTTTCACTCCTTCCCATTTTAACCAAAACAATTTGAGAAAAGCTAGCAGAAAAACAAACAAACAGAGAAACAAAAACCTGTAACTCTCAGTGCATTTATGGCAAAACATTTCAATCAAAAAATGTCCCTGTTGTCTCTCAGTAGCAATTAAATGACAGTAATGGATCAGCAAGTACCATTCTGCAGTAGAAGAGTCCTTTGTGGCCAGAACATACACATTAATTTTTTATTTTAATCTGATTTTTTTCCCACTACAGTGAAAACCACGTACTGTAGATCCAATATGAATCATACAAAAAGTATGTATTTTAAATTCGCATCATCCCTCTCCTCTCATTGGAATCAAATTATGTTTGGGACTCTAATCCTTTAGTAGTACTATGTGAAAGTCTCCTATCAAAACTGAGATACTGAGAGCATCTAAAGGTAAGGGTTGCTAAGGGAATCATGTTGTTAGGGCATCACTGGGACAGGACAAAGGGTTCAGATGCAAGAGGAAAAAGGCTAAAAGATGGAAAATTACCTCAAGGGCAGCTGCACGCAAGATCCACCTGGCTCAGAATCCACTTCAAGGAGCAAAATTGCCAGAGGCAGCAGGTGTCTTCTAGGGAAACTGTTACCAAAGATTTTTCCTTCTATTCTCCTTCCTAGGTGTTTATCACTGTGGGGGATGAAATGTTAGGAGAGACCATAAGTCTGATCCAGAATGTATATTTTCACAAGAAGAAGAGCTGCACTTTACAGATTTTAAAATAGAAAAAAAAAAAAAAAAAAAAAAAAGAAGAAGAAAAAAAAAAAAAAGAAGAAGAAGAAGAAGAAAAAAGAGGTAAAAAGTTGTCATTTGTTTTTTCATTAAATTTCACAATTATGCGGTTTAATACTAAAGGATATAAATAGCTTAAAACTTTGTTTTAATTACTTGGTTGGTACAGAGATTTTATCTCCTGTCAGAACACAGTAATGTAGGGAACATTGACCAAATGAACTCTCTCCTTGTTTGTGTCTCATGTAATTAAGCATTTTAATTATAAACAGCTTTGGGCTGTCATAATTACACTCCTGTTGATTTTACTGTTGTTGTACCACACACAGCTCTCTGGTCACTGGCTGGTCATGCAGAGGCTGTACACAGTCTGTGTTTTAAAATGCTGACAACTGAGTAGCTTGGGAAGTCTTCAAAGACAGAAACTGTGCTCATTTGAAATGGATTCTTAATTAGGCATTTCTAAAGAAGGACTAAACTTAGCACTCACCCTGTTATTTTTAAGAAGAGAATTTATATAACCAAGTCATTCCTCCTCAAATGTTTGTGGCATTTCAATTAAAAGCAGCTCTAAGCAACTGCTTCCTGATCAAATGTCACCCTTGTTATGAAATTAGTCAAATATTTATCAAGATGAATTTAAAATTATTTTAATGCATGTCCTCCCTAATTACATTTGCATATGCATTAATCTAATTACCTCAGTGTCTTTAATATGAAGCAAAAATGGATATTTTGCACATTCTCAGATTTAATTTTTAAGAAGTGCCACAATGGTTGTGAAGCAGCACAGCAGCTTGAATTTGCACACCTCATTCCAGCCAGGCTGCAGTGACATGGTAACTAACACAGAGAGGAGTCAATTAAAACTGCCCATCAACTGCCAGAAGGTAAAGACCAAGCAAGGACACGCAACTCTGACCATTTTCCATACAGCTAGGATTTGAAATTTGTTGTAAAGAGGTGGAGATTTTATCATTCTTCTCTCACATACTTTCTGAAAGGCAATCCACTGCATTTTCATTCACCTTTGTACCCATTCAGAACCTGCTACCATTGACTTTCATAGGTTCTGCTAGATATTTGGAGTTGATTCATGTAATTACTCCCTCTCTTTTTTCTTGCTGTATAACTGTGTGTCAATGACCAGCCCTTCTTTTTCCTTGCTCAATTTGGTGAGCAAAAAAGGAAAAAATATCCTGAATTTAAGACATAAGGTTGTTTGCAGTTATTCCCATTGCAGTAATTTTCAAACCTCTGCCAGCAAATGAGTCAGAACTGTACCGACGTATCTGTCTTTTCCCTTCACATGACACAATCTGATTGTGAAGAAGGTGGTAAATTTTCTAGTAGTCTTTACTCTGCTATTTCATATGTATTGGGAGAATTCCCAGCACAGAAGATGACAGCACTGCAAAGGAATGATAAAAACAAACACGTTTCCTCTAAAATAAGGGAATACTACAGAACTACTTTGAGAATATCTCCATACAGATTGCCATGAACACAGTCAACTCTGAAGTATTTACAATTAAAGAGTCGCAGCCCTGTTTATAAACTTTAGGTCCTTTCACTGAGCACTGCACACATTGGAGAGTCACTGTACAACACTGCTGCCCTGAATAAATAACATTCTTCAAAAGAATACTCTCAGCTTGTTAAATACAGAAATAATTTTCTTTGTGCTTTTGGTACACAGTGTACTTACCATTCCCCTCATATCTTGACTAAACATTGATTCTCCTCTAAGGACACTGAATTCCCAAATGAATAAACTCAGGATCCCATAGGATCCCTTGAACTGTAACAACATGGCAGAGAAGAACTAAACTACAGGAAAACACAGACCTATCAATTCACAGTTGCAAAGAGTAACAATTTTATATTTGTAAATCAAAATCCTTGCCTCATTTCTTTGCAACCAACCTGGTGAAAGGAGTGACTTGCAAAGATCATCTATGAGCAAGGTAGAAAGAGAACATGTTGAGAGAAACCATGATTTTATTATGTGATGTGAAGGACAGGTACATATAACCTGCAACTGATCACAAATATTAATAAAATACATATGTGCATGTATAGAAATACATGATGTAGCGCAATATCAAGCTCTTATAGGTATGATGAATTAGAAAGTCATTATTTCTAAGGATCTGAAGGGTATTTATATAAGCACAGCACTAGACTTCTATACATACTACCTTTTTTAATAGAAAAATGATTTTCAGGTTTCATTTTTACTATGGTGTTTCAAGTTTTATTTGTCCTATTTTTCATACCTTTGCCTGCAAAATAGGTTCCTGCAGCACTATGATTCTTGTGGCGTACGTTTTGCAAGGGGTGGGGAGGAGGAAAAAATCCATAGGCAATAAAACTTTAGAACCTTGTAAAGGTTACCTAAGGCATCTTTAGTTTCTGTAAGTATTATTGTACTTTTAATGTCTGTTCCCACGTAACCAGCCTGTGCTAGGATTTTGTGAGCTATTTCCTACAAATCATAATCACATATTGGCAGCTTCTTCACGGCCAGCACAAGCCCAAAGGTTTTTCTTATTTTAGTCAGTAGTTACAGAAGACAAAATCAACTGAATATTATTCCCTTCCTGCCATATCTACAGGAGTTTGGGATGGGAAGAAATAAGTTGTGAATGGAAGTTGGCAGACAGCCTCCTCCTAAAAACTCAGCTCATTCTAATGCTTTCTTTCATTAGTGCTTGACTAAATATCATCTGGCCCAAAGCTCATACCAAAATAATAAGGGAAATGGAGGTAAAGGAGAAGAAACTGAGTCCTCAAACTTTGTTTCACTTTAAAATCAACAGTGATGCCTAAGAGCACAGGTGAGGTTTGAAAAATCAGTATAATACTGTTTCTACACTATGTTTCTATGGGTACTCCAGCTCCCTAAACAACTGAACAGGTAGTAAATTTTTGAGCCATAATTCAAATGCATGCATGACCCAAACAATTTCAGAATGACAGAGCCTATATTGGGCACAGTAAAACAATGAGGAGTTATTGCGGGTTTCACCATTTTGTGGCATATCATCAAGATTCTGGACTCAGAGATAGACAGGGACACATGACTGGGAAGAAGGATGTATGAGAACCTGCTAAAAGTACACATTGCCTGAAATCAAAATTCAAAGATGCAATTGTACTGCTATACTGAATGGCAATAATGCATTAAAGTCATAAACTTTATCCAGGAAATATGAGCAAAACTTCAATTATAAATACTGCAGTGACAAAAGGAAGAGAAATAGGACTTTTCTAATTTAAGGAACCTCTTACAGACCAATGATCTTACTAGAAAAGTCCTTTATAACCAAAATACTCAGAGTTAAATTATATACATAAATACATATATGTAAATGCAAACATACCCCCATACAACTCACCCATTGCCACAACTTCTCTTGAAAGAAACTCGCACTATCGCAACTCTTATGAGTTCAGATGATTTATGCAATAGTTCTGTGTGGTATTATTCCTGACACAGAGCTACCAGTATGTACAGAATCAGCAATCCTCCTTACAGCACTCTAATAAACTTTAAGTCTCATCATTACAAATCTCCAGATTTGGCTGGTCTCCCTTTATGGCCAGCTTTACAAAAGCACCGAAAGCTGCACTGTGAACTTGACATTACTGCCTTAAAAATCAACAAGATCATGATGGTTGTAAGTGCTGGGGGTAAATTATTGCTTATTTTAGCATTTTATGTTTAACAACTCTAATTTTTTATTTGAACTAGGAACTGTGGGTCACAGTGTTGCTCTGATTTGGTAAATGAAAAAAGAACCATTCTAGGGAGAGTATCTTCTGTTTTACAACAAGGAGGGGGAGGAAATGGATGCTGTACTTACTGCTTAACGCTCCAGATGCTTCAGCTGTGAGTGGATAAGAATAAGACCTCACTGTCACTCAGCAAGGAATCCCAGAAGCATCAGAGTTCCCCAGCAGCTGGCAGTTTCAGAGCAAATGGATCAGATCACAGTGTAATTGAACACCAAGGCAGTAAAAAGCCAAAATGGTTTAGATGAGACTATTAATTTCAGGATCACAAATCTTGCTTGTAAATATTGAATTGAAAGTGCAGTAAAGTAGAATTTCCAAACTTTGATTAAGTAGTTATGCAAATTCACTTAAAACAAATCAGTCAAGAGTTTTTCAATGCATAAAAAAATGTCAGGCAGCACCTGAATTACAGATCACAGGGAATGGGACTGGAAGTATCACTACATGCCTGCAACGTGAATTTGCAAAACCAGCTGAAGAAAATGGCTCTTTCACACATCTGCTGGATGAGCTGTGGAACTCCTTGCTCTGGGGTGCTATAGATGTTTAAAGAGGAGACTGAGAAGCTCATGGGTAAAATAAAATACAATACAATACAATACAATAAAATAACAAAGCATTACTAAATTTAAATAAATCACCTTTAGCTCAGGAAATCCCTCAGCAGTAAATTGTTTACTGACGGAGTATTATAGTAAAGTATCACTACAGATGTGTTCTGTCCCTGGACCTTTCCCTAGAGATACACTCCAAGCCAATAGGACTTTGATCCAAGCCTGTAAAGATTTTATGTTCTCATGAAAAATAATACTATTGGATTACGGATTTTATAGGTGAAAAAATTCAGCCAGCAAATAGTAAATTCTGACAAAATATCTTCCAGAAGCAAGAGTATTGCAAGGGGACATATGAAAACAGGAATAGAAAATCTCAATCCTAAAATTGCCATTCTAACAAAGTGATCAGAGTGATCATTTGCCTATCAGCTTGGGATCAGGAGAGTCATAGTACCCTTGAAAGATTCACCTACAGATCTTTGTTGTAGTTTCTATTGAGGGATCAAAATTGAAATAATTCAAGGTACTGAAAAAGAAAGTTGCAATGAAGATCTGTCAGTTCTGTCAAATAATGTTTGTATATTTCATTTAAAACTAACAATTACTGGAGTAAAAAGGGTTGTCTTCTGGGAATTATTTGGGGACATAACTGTATGTCCAGTAGGCACATTCACATTCATGAAAGAATGCTACCACATACAAGCACATAACTTAAAGTACTTTTATTTGTTTGTTCATTTGGTTGTGGTTTCTTTGGAGAGGGAGTGAAGTTTTGTTGTGGGTTTTCTTAGTGCAACTCAACTACATCAAATTAAGACATCAAACTTCGATCTCTGATGGTGGTTGATACTCTGATGGTATCAAAAGACACAACAAAATTTATGTATCCAATAAGTAAATTTACACCATCTATTTTAATTAATATTTCTAGAGGTTTTCATCACATGCTTTCTGGTTTAATATAAACACGCTATACAAGTAACACCGCATTACTGAAATACTGCATGGCAGGCTTTTTTAAAAATCAAAATTACTGTAATTATTTACTTAATGTATGTTTAAAATCACTTTATCCACATTACAAAAGAAAAAGAAAAGAAAAAAGAAAAGAAAAGAAAAGAAAAGAAAAGAAAAGAAAAGAAAAGAAAAGAAAAGAAAAGAAAAGAAAAGAAAAGAAAAGAAAAGAAAAGAAAAGAAAAAAGAAAAGAAAAGAAAGAAAAGAAAAGAAAAGAAAAGAAAAGAAAAGAAAAGAAAAGAAAAGAAAAGAAAAGAAAAGAAAAGAAAAGAAAAGAAAAGAAAAGAAAAGAAAAGAAAAGAAAAGAAAAGAAAAGAAAAGAAAAGAAAAAAAGAAAAGAAAAAAGAAAAAGAAAAAGAAAAGAAAAAGAAAACGTGCCTCGGACTCTTATTCCATTATCTTTTACACACAAAATATTGTATGGCCAATGTATGGGTGGAAGTCTAGGAAGCATTTTGGATGAACCTGAGGTTTCCATTGTTTACACTGTAAATTGCTTGCTGTAAAGAATTCCTTGTCCTTTCTTCTGAAACTATTATATAACATAATAAAATAACATATAAACAGACAAATTTTAATATTATACAATGCAGTGTTCTATGGCTAATTAAACTACATTCATTACTAAGCTGGATCCATAGAAACAATTCTGTAGCTTTAACAATGTACCAGATGTCAGATGTTTGCTTTGTCAGATGCTTTTGTTCTGTATTTTGTTCTTTAGCCACTAGGAATTTACAGTCAAGCTTGCCTCAGATAAACACATGAACCTAGTCACATCTATCAAATTTGCTACTGTATATTAAAATTAAATTCTGGGACACTTCATTTTGTATAGAAATTTTGCAAGATAAAGGACCATTTTGTGGGGGGTGGTGGGAGGGATATTGATTCAGGTCCAATCAAAACAGAATTGTTCTTACCCTTCTCTGCCTAAAACAAGCTTTGCCACCTTAAATGAAGTTTCATTTGGAAAACATCCAACTGAAATGTTCTGCCATTTAAAAAAAATGTTTCTCTCCCCTATCCCACTTTTTTTTTCCCCATACATATAAATACATATAAAATACATACATATATATATAAACATATATATAGGTATTTATATTTGAGCTGTAGCCACCAAAGAGGATGGTTGAAATTCAAGCTACTAAGCAACAGTAACCACATTCATTACAGATAATAAGGTTGGTAGTTCCTTAGTTTCATCACAGTTGCTGAAAGATGTCAATTTTAACGCAGTTGAGCAGGATCCATCTCAAGCTGACAGAGTTTCAGGTCTCCTAGAAGCTCCATTTCTGGGCCAAAGGCTCTGCTGTGCTTGCCCAGAGAGGATACACGGAGCGCCCACCGCTGCCTGCCCAGGTCCCAGCAGCTTGCTTCGGAGGTCAGCAGAACACAGTGCTGCCTCCTGCAGTGTCACATGGCAGCAACCTCCATCGGCCCATCTAGGATTTTTAACCAGAACTGGAAACACTGAAAAAACACCCTCCAGAGGACTTTTGACCTGGGAGTAAAGATCAGTTTGTGGGTTTTGTTCCTCACCTCCAGGTTCCTGCTGCAGCACTACACGGCCACATGCTGCTAATGAATCCAATAGTCACTTCAACAGTCTCAATACTGGATTCAAACAGCTATTTAAGCTATCTATGCAAACAATTGACCACAGAGAGTCCTATTCTGTTATTTATGGCAGCCCTAATGATTTTAGGCCTTTTCCAGTCTCCACTGACCAGAGATGTGAAGTGCTCCAACATTATCAATCTTAATAAAAGCACCAGAGCTGAAAACCTACAATCTAATGGATTCAGGTTAGCTGCTAGATCTAATATCAGTGCCATTTTATACACATAAAATTTGACTCGCAGCCAACATACCACTTCTCCAGTATCCTGAAATCTCCTGGCTTCACAGAGCGCAAAGGGTAAAGAAGTCTCCAATACAGGTGGTCTGAATCCAGTTCAGCCTGCTCCATTTATACAGAATTTTCTTTTTTTTTCAAGATAAAATATCATGTAGGATGTTTTATCAGTACAATATGGTTTTAGGACTATGTCACCATTTATGTTGTCTTTTAACCAGTTTCAAAGGAATGGATTCATGCCAAAAAAATAATATCAAATGACAGCTGCAGAACATCCCAGGCTACAGCAACCATCTTGAAATAATACTCTAAAAGTCATGGCAAAAAAACTCAGTTATGCATGTGTAAATTTAGCATAAATCCAAACATACACATTTTTTACTCTGGCTTTATTCTCAATTCAGTTTGATCTTACCTTAGCTTAAATTAATGTTGCACAAAGAAAATCAGAGTTTTTGTTTGTTTTGAAGTACACACAGACAGCCTGAACATCTGCCTTCCTTACCAGACTTCTACATCTGTAATTAAATCAGTAATTTCATAACTCCCTCTTAAGCACCACAGCAAGACATTCCTCCCTTGCTTCCAGCAGCCGCAGTACTTGCCAGCTTTGTCATTGTTGATGACTGAAAAATATTACCTGCACCCACACACCTCTAACAGCAGTTCCCAAAGCAGCCAGTACAGCTCAGCAAAGGCAGCTGCTGGTAGTCCCTGGTCCCTGATGTCAAATTTAAGGACCATTGCAATTACAAGGATAGAGCTCTTTTGTTAGCCAGTTACTTTTAAATCAGCTTTAACTCAAGCCAAACTTAATTTTGTTGAACTTCATTGAAAGTAGCATGTGGCAAGTATTCCACATGAAAGCTTGATCAAACTCAAAATATTCAAAATATTTTTTAAAAGTTTGATAGTCAAAAGCTCTTGTTTATCTATTGTTGTAGAAAAGAAATAGGTAGTTATCAACACCTTCTTTCGTAAACTGTGCTGCTGCATGTGAAAGAAACAAACAAGGTTCCAGCCCCCTATTTCTGACACCATTGCATGCTGAACTTGGTGCTTTAAACATGAAGTATCTACAAGAGGCATTGATGCTGTTCAGTGTGCCCCCAAACAGCCCCCTCATAGCAGCATAGAAGTTCAACATCCATGAACATCTGGCAGATGATGTTCATGAGTAAAACAATGCATCACAGCCTGATGACTTCTTCTGAAGCTATTTTCAATGGTAGCAACAATCCTGGCTAATATATGCAGGACATATAAACAGAAAATACCTGTGGGGTTTATCTTGTAGCGGGACAAAACAGAATTTACTTTGCTGTCTCCAATACCAGCCAAAGAAGCATAACACTAAGCTATGCAGTGTAGTTCATTTTACAAGGTTGCCTGCTAACTTTTCTTATCACTGCAAACGTATCTCAATACCACATTAATTGTGGGAATAAAAATGTTGTTTTTGCAGAGTTACATTGTTTAAAGGTAAGGAATGTTTTACAGGTGACCTTGTAAAATGCAGGCAACCAGACTCCTTAGAACGATTAAGTAAAAATCACGGTATCAAGTCAGATAAGTGAAGAAACATTACCACTTCAAACAGTAAAAAAAAAAAAAAAAAAAAAAAAAAAAAAAAAAAAAAGTCAAAAGAAATCTGAAATTTAACAGGCTGGCAACTGAAGGCCATGCATTGTCTGTGATAGGTTGTGAACCTGGATTACCCAGTCAATGGGGAAACAGGGGAGGGTGTCCCGGTCATTGAGAAATAAAGTATATAAACCGTACTGTGTGACTAGTAGGCGTTCTCCTGCTTGTGGGGTGCCCGCCATTTTAATCGCAAATAAATTACTACTTCACTGAGATCCTTGCCTAAGCCTAAGTTATTGACTACAGAGTGTTTCTCACAAGAAGCCTGAGTTCATTCACAATGTAACTGCCAACACAAACATTTTGTACATTTGTTGTGCAAAGCACCCCTTTTCACTGGCACTGAGACTGAGGTCTTTAAAATGGCTTCTCAAATACAGATGAGCTCAAGAGTCTCAGACTGAAGGCCAACAGACTGCCTCCAAATCCCCTTCAGCACATCTTTAGGGAAACTACTTACTCTAATACAAAAGTGCTTACAAAACCAGTTCCCAACTGCCAGTAAGGAGGCAGACGAGATAGCTTTGTCCTCTATTTTCTTATGGTGTGTAACTGAACTGGAGGTACAGCACATCCCTGTGCCAAATTCTTGGCACAAATTCCATGCCAATTCTTGGCAAGGACTCTGAGCATGGCTACAGAGAGAATTTAATCTCTCAGGGATTAATTTATCTTGTATACAAACACTTGAGTTGTGGACGATTAAGGTGATGAGTCTCAAATGATTTGCATTCTGCACACTTATGGTCTTTGGATTTCCTTAGGCAAAACACCTGTGACTTCACTGAACAAATTCTATCATCACTGCAATTCAATAAGGTACTAAATACTATGCTTAAAACTCTAGGAACAGCCTAGCACTAAATGAAAGCTTCAGATTTCTGTTCCAAACACTCAGAACAAGAGCCTTGTGTTCACTGGATTGTTACACCTGTGTATCTCTTTCATTTGAGTTTGTATTGTTCATTATTTCTAACAGAAATGGCACAGAAATAAACATTACCTAAGCAGCCATCAAAGGAACTTACACTCAAATGTGGTAGTTGATTGAAATAATGTTGAACTCCCAAGCATAAATTTCTGACAAACCGAAAAAGGATCTCAGTCACACTTTGCCCTTGAAAAAGTACTTGCTGATAACAGATTAACATGCAGTTTCTCTGACCCAGAATGAAATTTGATTTTCAAAATTCACAAACAATGAAAGCCTTGTAAATCACTAGAGAGAAGAAAACTAATTTGCATCCTGTTGTGATTTAATGTCATTTAATATCCCATACATTTCTGGCTGAGATGCTTTGAACAGTTTGTAAATAATGCTGATATGTCAGTATCACAACATGCCTCAGGGGGAATTGTATTACTTCTTCATTGATCAGTGATCAGTAATAAGATATCAAGAGTACTGAAGATAAAAGCTGACATTAACTGAATTTTTCCCAATGCTTGTGGCCTAGTTAGTAAGCCCAGGAGCCCATCACCACTTCAAAAGTATACATACACCCCAAATTTAATTTTCAATGAGGACCTTCCCCTATATAGTCTGAATATTTGCTTCATATGCAGAATCTTAGTCCAAATTTCTTACATAGCTACAGTTTTGGATGGCATCCAGTAGGCACACATCACATGGTTCATATTTGCTCCCTCTCCTTTATTTAGCTGCTGATCCTGTATTCAAACTCAGATGGGTTGATAACTCCAGCAATACACAAAGCATTAGTTTGGGAATGCACGCTCTCCAATCCAAAGGTTAAGCAACATTCAGTCAAAGGTAAGGGACAACACGTGCATAGTGAAACAACAACAGAAAAAGGTTGATCTGAAGGGACACAAAACAAGAGCAATGGGTTTAATTTTAGTTAGATGAGGAAAAAGAGTGTGTAAGAAGTTGCCACTAGTTACTGAGTTTGAGTAGTTCTAATTCATGGGGATCAAAAAAAAATTGCAAGTACATAGTCCTTGGTATGTCTGAGTACTCCCAGCTTCTCTGACCCAGTGATGATGATATGTACTATTTCTCAGGACATTTAGCAACATTCAGAAGTTCAATAGGGTGTGAATGAGGTACAACTCCACACAGACTCTTTGACCTTTAAAAATGCAATGTACGCTTCTTGTTTTATTTTGTTGTTGCTGCTATTTTGTTTTTTTTTTGAGGAGAAGAGAAAAAAAGAAAAAACACACGTGCTCTATAGCATTCCGGAAAAGGGTATGTTTTCATACTCAGTCTATCTAGGTACAAAATTCAGCATGCATGCTACTAGGAATTCATCCACTGGAACGTTACATGCACTAAAATCAAACACCTAGCTTCATGACTTCTAAGCGTCTCTCTCATTCTGCTTTTGAATTGCAGCATCCAAATGCATTAGTTAAAGCACTGGGGAAAAGTAAAAGAACAATACAAAACTATTCCCAAAATGTAAAAGCAGCAATTGGATACTTACAACTACTTAAATTTCAAATTCCATAACATTCAAGTAACCTCTCACACAGCAAGCTTCCTCTCTAACCATTTACGTGGCCATAAAGTGATAGAGACAGAACAGAAGGAGGCTGCTTTTTCTTTGTGATGTTCTGCTATTTGATGCTCAGTCCCAGTCCTTTCTGTGGACTCCACGAATAGCTGGTTGGATGACGAAAACCCTCACAACACCCTTAGCCAGCAGCGTGGAGCTGAATGCAGCCTCAGGTTTGTCTCACCGTCTTGAGTTATCCATAACCCAGACCTGGTTAGCAACAACTTTTCACAGAAATTCAACCTTACTCATTACCAAACCAGTCCTGGAGTACCTGAGCAAAAATTTTCTCCAAAAACTCACACAATACCTGGATAAGTGCAGAATGCAAAACACAACCTCTCGTTTGAGAACACTACTTAATGCTATTGCTCAATATCACTCACATTTAGAAGAAAGATCCAAATGATGCTACAATAGGAAACTGGAACAGCTGAATATTAGCTAAATCTTGTCCTAGGGACCCTCTATATTGCATAAACACTGCAGAACTTCAGAGATGCTTTTTCTACATTATCTATTTATCTGTTTCTAAATCCTTTTAGTACCATGACATTTACTGAAATAACGCTATGCTACATTATTTCTAATGCAAGCTGTTTGCTTATTAGTGCACACACATCCCTGAAGGAAAAAACCCTCAAACCATACAACCAAATTACATAAGCTTTCTGAAACAAATCAGATGTATGCATGCATTGTGGGTAAAGCATTTGTGCCAAAAAAAAAAAAAAAGTGAAAATTAAGTGTTATGTGTACTTTGTTCTCTTCTGAAGAGATTAGCAATGGATTACTAAACATACATGAGATATATAGATGGTGAATAGCTGGAAGTAGGGAAGCACAGAAAAGTGCCACCACTTAAGCTGTCCTTTGTTGCTCATTTACCCAGACCTCCCAGTACACATAAAATGTGAAGTTGTAGATGTTTGATTAGCTCTGACTTACACAGAAATATGTGTTACATTTCTTTGAAGGCTGTTTGCGTTTTTCCAATGAAAATGCTAACAGAAACTGCATTAGCTAACCCCTCATGCTAAACGGGGCTTATTAAGTAGCATTAAATTTAAATTGCAGATTTGAAAACTAACACAATTTCCTTGTATTAACTTTTCATGTTTTATCTCAGTTCACTCATAAAAAGAGAAACTAACTTTTTTTTTTTTTTTTTTTTTTTTTCTAGTACAGGCTACAGGTATGTTTAATCAATCCAGGTTTCATAAAACAATACCTGCCTTGTTTAACTTTGCTTCATAACTACTTTTCAGATTAAAACACTGCAGACTGATTCATTCACTTGTACAGAACTACTCTGAACTCCTTTCTGTATTCTTGCTTTGGAACCACTAATAGCAGATGAAAAGTCGTAGAACACAACATTAATAAATACATAAATAAATAAATAAATAAATAAGCAGGTAACATTGCCTTTGTCAAAAGCACTATTATGACTTCACTAATGAGATTAAATAGAGGACTGTAGCATGTCAGAAATGCATGGAGAAATGAAGATAATTACATTCAAGGAAAATCCACATGTAGCATGAAGAAAAAAAGAAAAATACAGAGACTCAAACTAAACAGAAAATTATCAGAATGATTAGAAATAGTTCTGGATTTTTTTTGAAGGGATATAAAAACAGGTATTAGTTCAATCTGGAGATGTTATACAAATTAATACTAGCTTTTGGAGTTCTAATAAACAAAACTAGAAACTAACCCTAACAATCTTACTTTATATCAACAGCTTTGTAGATGTCCTTCTCTTCTTTGCAACAAAAATTCTTCCTTAATGGCAGAAAAGCAATTTCAAGACAAGAGATTAGCACATTACTTTAAAACAAACAACAAACAAACAAACAAACAAAAAAACCACATTTCATTCCAAGGCTTTTCTCCAATTTCTAGCACTGCTGATTAGGTCAAGGATTGCAACACTCATGAGCAAGTTTCTAGGTTTCAAAGCCCCAGGCAGCAAGAGAGATCAGTTTTCTCTGCCACTAAAACTAGTGAATTAGAAAACATAATAGCTGGGTATATAAATAGTTGGTTGCCATTAGTCTCCATCAGGAATGAAGTTCTCCATCACAGGGATCTGCGTAGATTTTTGGACATCTGCAGTGCTGCAGCACCTCTCTACCACCTGCAGGGGATATAAATCCCAAAGAATAGATCCCAGGCAGGTAGAATTACACACTGCATTAGTTGGCAGTGAAAAGGTGGTTCAGAAAGTGTTATTGTCATGAATTTGAGATTTGTAACACTAAATACTGTATACCAGATGTAATTAGTGTACAGGCAGTCTCAAATTGATGTGATTTCCTGCCATTTTATGTCAGTCCATCTGGGTGAACCTCAGACCCCTATTTAAGTGTCTGTACATTTAAATCTTAAATGTAGTTAGTCATAAGGATGGTGATTCATTTTGCTACTGATAAAAAAGAGTACTCAGTGAGGAAGATCAAGCCTTTTTCCTCTACATGATGTCAGCTCTTCAGAAGTTCAGGTATAAAGTATTAGTGTTAAAAAGAAATAACTGCATCTGTCATCAGGAGGTGAAAGTTTCTCTACCCTCCCCTCCTTCTAAACATTAAGACCTAGCTACTGAATAGGGTTTTGCCAGATAAAAATATAAAAGAATCCCCTCCACACCTCTTCACAGCTCCCCTGATGTAGATACAGAGAAATAAGCAGTGCTGACATATAGAACCATTAAGGTTGGAAAAGATCCCTAAGATGATCTAGTCCAACCACACTCCTACCACCAATGCTGCCCACTAAACCACATCCCTAAGTACCACGTGTACCCTTTCCTTAACACCTACAGAGACAATGATTTCATCTCCCTGGGCAACCTGTTCCAATGTCTAACCATTCTTTCTGAGAAAAATTTTTTCCTAATGTCCAACCTGATCCACCAAAAAATGCTGGAAAAAATGCAGTATCTCAGGGTGCAAAACATAGAGCACTGTCACTGGTTAAAGCCTGTATAACAAAAGATATTTAACTGACACTGATTTGACTCAGAATTTTCTCCACCAGAAAATGTAATGTAGCCATTGTGGTCTTCCAAAGCAGCCAAAAAGCCTGTTGTTTCTATGGAATAAATAATACATTGAGGTCTTATTTCTGAAAGATATATCCTACTTCTCCTAAAGTAGCCACACTTTAGTAGCCACAGTTCAAAGTACACCAAGTATCAGTTGCCATTGAAAAATAAATAAAGATCCGCCGTTTAGTTCAGCACGTTGAATATAATCAATATTCAGCATATTGAATATAGGTTTAATAAGGCTCTTGTTAGTGAAAAAGTACAGTATCTATGTAGTATCTACTCCTTATAAGCAAACATTAAAGAAAACTCTCTTACTGGTAGGCGACCTCAAAGGTCACATCTGTGTCTAACATCAAAGCCACACTAATCCAGGCTGATGGTACCGGGACAAATGCATTGCTGATGCACTTCCACTGGAATTACCATGGAGAAGTGCTTAAACATCAAGATTTCATGGGCATGGAAGTATTTTATTCCCCCAATTTTTCGTTGTTAAATATTTTTACAATTATTTCCTTTTTCAGTTAGGCCTATAAGAGTAGAGTTGTTCACACAGAACACAATACCTATAAATATATAAGAAAGTAGTCCAGAGTTGGCTTACAAACATCAGGATTTTAGAAGTCAGCATCATATTGTGGGTTTGAGATTTCTGTATGCAGGAAAGTATCTAAATGCTCTATTATTAAGGTGAATGTGTGGGCAATTCTGAGCCTTTTCTGGATTAGGCATCTGTGTGGAATTAAAAGGACAAGAAATTAAAGGACTTTTTGGCACAAGCCTTTATCATAAGGGATAATGAGGAAATTTCTATTCCAAGAGCACTTCCCATAAGAATTCACAGTATGGCCTTAAAAGAGATTGAACACTGTGAAGGAAATAATGGAGCAAACTGAGAAATGCAAGTGCAGCGAATCGCCACCATATGGTTCTCATTCCAATGATCTGGAAGAAATTGACTATGGAAGAGCCAAGTTCCCAAACAGTTATTTAATGAACTTAAAAACAGCAGCACTTCTTGAATTTAGAGGCCCTTTTATTTTACCTTTTTCCCTCTTCCAGTGGAAGACAAGAGATCTCAAAATACAGAGCCACAGGGATAACCTTAGCCTGAAGAAAGTAATTGAGAGTCTAATTAAGCATAAAATACTGTAATTATATTCTAATTGGCTCAAATTATAGCAGCTTGTTCAAGAAACAATAATGCCTTTGCAACCAATTAGTCATATTTGTGGAAAGTTAAGAGTTGTAGAAAGGTGTGACCAAACAGCTCAATATAAACCTTGTATTCTCAGGCTGTGCCTCATCATCAGCCATGTGGATTAGCAAAGGATCCTGCCAGAACACCAAAACCAATGCTACAAGTTTTATTTTTTCATTTTCCTATTTTTCTCCAGAAAGAGATAGATAAATCTTATGTTGAGCAAGCTGAATAATGAAAAGTGTGGAGGAATGGTTAAGTGAGGTAGGACATGTGGATGTTGAGCAGTTGGGAGACAATGGGCTAGTGAAGTACCGTACTCAACTCACATGAGCCTGGGCACGTAAGCAGCTGGCTGAGAGCCAATCAGGCTCAAGGACACGATGCCCTTGGGCGATCGGGAAAGTCCCTAAGGCGGGACAGGGAGCTAAAAGAAGGAGGACCAGACTGAAAAGCCCGGGAAGTGTTAGCCAATCCTGAGCTTAGTTTCTGCAATATGTATGAGTTGATTATGTTCAAACTAGATAAAAGGCGACTGAGCTATCCATTAAAGTTGAAGTTCACTGTTCACTCATATTGAGCGTCTGTGTCTTCCTTCCGTCGGCAACAAATTGGCGCCCAAACAGGGACCAGTACAACAGAAAAGGGCAAATGACAATTCTAATTTAGTAATCTCTATGTTTAAATTACTTCAAAATCCATTTATCACTCCACCCAATCAGGTACAAAATTATCTAGCTTTGTACATCAATCATTTGCTTTTGCTGAAGTTGGATGTGCGGTTAGAAAACAAAACTTGCCAACAGCTATGTTCTGCAAGAAGAATATACAAGTTTGGTGTACCCATGTATCAGCATTTTTTTCTGCAAATAATAGAACATTTTCTCTAGATCTTTCACTGTGTCATTTAACCCTTTTCTTTAATTCCTAAGGTGTAAGTTGTTTGCCGCCTTATTATGCATCTTCCAACGCAGATTAATTTTTCTTTAACTCCCCAATAATAACTGCTTTCCCTCAGAGAAATTCATGCCTATTCTTAGCTTACCCAGCTCCCACTGCACAGCCTTGCTTCTTATTTTTTTTAATTGCCTTATATAAAAAAAAAAAAAGGCTTTAATATATTTTTTAAATTAACTTATCGTTTTGATGTACTCCATCATTCCACTGTTCTCATGCATTACTGTCTCAACTTACAAGTAAAATAATTTAATCACAGGAAAAATCTCAGAGAAATCTCTTCCTTAAATGTTTATTCTGCTACATTGAACCATGAGAAAGGTAGAGGTGGGGGAGCATGACTTCACAGCCGAAAAATTTATGAGGAGTTGATTGATTTTAGTCTTCCAAAGGAAGTGTGAAACAGGTAATTCAGCCTTTGCTTTCAAAGTGAATCTGAATTAACTTACAAAGCTGGTCAGGTACGCCTGCGAGACTGACGGGGGACCACACTTCCCATTCCAGACTGCAGCTGGTTGGAATCCATCTGACAAAAGTGATCTAGATTCAGATGTCCCTCACCAATAGTAAGCTGTTTAATATCCTCTGGTGTGGTGGTTTTACTTGAATGAGCAGCTGAGCTCCACCACAGCCGCTCTCTCACTCCCCCTCCTCAAAGAGGAACGGGGAGAAAAGGGCTCAATGGTTAAGATAAGGACAAGGAGATTGCACAGTAATTATCATGACAGGCAAAACAGACTCAGCATAGGGAGATAGTAAGATTTATTGCTTATTACTAACAAGCTAGAGAAGTGAGAAACAAAGGAAAGAAACCAAAAGCACCTTCCTCCCCATCTACCCTCTTCCACCTCCTCCCCCCAAGCGGCGCAGGGGAATGGGGGTTATGGTCAGTCTATAGCGCTTCTTCTCTGCCACTTCTTCTCAGTCACTCTCGTCTCCTGTGCTGTGGGGTCCCTCCCACGGGATGCAGTCCTTGATGAACTGATTAGTGTGGGTTGCCCACAGGCAGCAGCTCTTCAAGAACTGTTCCAGATATGGGTCTGTACCATGGGGTCCATGCCTCAGGAGCAAACTGCTCCAACCTGGGTCCCCCACGGGTAGCAGCTCCTGCCAGGTCAACTGCTCCTGCGTGGTCTCCTCTCCACGGGCTACAGGTCCGGCCCAGAATCTGCTCAGGCAGGGAGCCTCCATTGGTGCAGGTCCACCTGCTCCACTGTGGTCTCCTCTACAGGCTGCAGCATGGAACCCTGCTCCACCGTGGTACTCCATGGGCTGCAGGGGGACATCCTGTTTCACCATGGGCCTCACCACAGGCCACAGGGGACTTCTGCTCCGGCGCCTGGAACACCTCTTCCCCTCCTTCTTCACTGACCTTGGCGCCTGCAAGGCTGTTCCTCACTCCTCTCACTCTCCCAGTTGCTGCATGATACAGCATTTTTTTCCCTGTCTTCCCTTGTCTCTCACAGAGGTACAAAACAACAACACTTATTGGCTTGGCTCTGGTCAGCAGTGGGGCCCTTACCTAATATGGGGCAGCTTCTAGATCCTTCACACAGAAGCCACCCCTTTGGCCCCCTGCTACCAAAACCTTGCGACGTAAACCCACTACACCTGGAGGGTGGATGAGTTACCATTCCTCCTCTTCCTTCTCCAAAAGATTTGAAAGATCCTACTTTGATCTTGATACAGGAATATATTAAAAAACAAAACAAAAAAACTCAAAGTTGCAAGACATAAGAAAAAAGCATTCTGAACTGCTTAATTAATGCATTTCCAGCATTGGTAGAATTTTAAATGATGGAACTCACATAAGGGAGAGGGAGATCTGCTGACACTTGTTTTCACTGAAATCCCACAAAAATACATGATCTTATGACCACATTATGAAGAGTGTAATATAATACTGGAAGATAGGAAAAGGAGGCACTATAAAAAAAAGCACATGAAAAAGCTTGAACAAAAAAAAAAAAAAAAAAAAGTACTAGAGATTTTCATTACAGCAGTTGTAAAAGACTATAAGTCAGCGTTTGATCCAGGCTGTGCAAAGAACAGGTATTTAAATCAATTAAAAGGCCTTAAACATTTGTGTAAGAAGTCTTTGTGGTTGCACAGGTTCAGTAACAAAAATGTTTGCAATGAAAGGTTATTTAATTGTTTGATAGCAATTCTGAAGTGCTTTTAATAATGCTCCTTTGGAAGCTTCAAATAGCACTAAATCTAGAGAGGAAAAAAAACTGTTAATTTGAATCTACTTTTTAAATTATTATTAATACTCTTTTGCCTGTTTTTCCTGAGCATACTATTAACCTGAAAGACATAATCCTACTTTACTACAGTGCTAGTGACTGAATAGAATTGAGATCTTTTACTTCCAAACATTTGGTTATAAACTACTAAAAGCTTGTACTGATCCACTTCTGGTGTACTGCGGTATTTTTACCTGATCTTAGAGCACCATTTAAAATTCATGGTTGTGCGTCTTTATCAGCACCACAGTATAATGAACTAAAAGGGGAAACAATTTTTTTTTTTTTTTTTTTTAATATTTTAGCATTACAAAAGCCAGTACAACAGTAGTATGCAATAACAACTGCTGACTGGACTTGTATTTTTTATTTTTAACAATTTATCTCTATAAGTATGCCTGGAACATTGTCTAGAATTCCAGATACTTCACTGGTAGAATCACCATAGTATAGAAATCAGAAAAGAACAAATATTCTTGGGAGGACTGATGAGACTGGTGTGGGTAGTTAGGGTCTGGCGGCCGGAAGATGTCACACTGTACGGAAAGGTGGAGCCCCTCCCTTGATGGACAGTAGCGTGTGGTCTGTGATGTAAGCAAGCGGAAGTGACGCTATGGGCCTCGGGTATATAACCCCATGTGACTCGACAATAAACGCCATTTGCCATCCACCACATTGGTGTGTGTGAGCCGATGGACCGAGCGGCCTGGTGTTGGTCGCGGTGCCGTTCCTGAACCAGGTCGCCGCTGCCCCCTGAAGGCAACAGACTGGTTGTCATACAGTTACAATCCCAAGAGAGAAATCCTAGCCCTGCCGTAACCAAATGGCAAACTGCTAGTGCTTTCATTAATTTAACATGAAAATGCTTCCCTTTGAAAAACACGAAGAGCAGCAGCTGAGTAGAGCACCCTTGTCAGAAAGGAGCCAACTTCTCTGCAAAAGCAGCCATCAGGGGGAAATATTCAGCATATACAAACATTGCCTTTCATTACAGTTTTACATTGAAGATTATACAACATAATTCAAACATAACATTAAAATATTCTCAAAAGAGCATGATGATCACTCAATTGTGTCTGTAGCCAACAGCAGCAAAGACAAGGATTAGTATGTTGAAAATGTTACAGGAAGCTATTTTGCTATTGATCTTTTGCACTTTATTTTGAAAACAAAATGGTTATTTGAAAATAAACTATCTTTGAGTTTAGACCTCACCTCCCAAATCAATAAAGTCATCACATTTCTACCTAAATCCAAGACAATGAGTAATTCTATCAAAAACACATTTCCACCCACCATCATTTTCTTGTCCTCAGCTACGACCCACCCCACAAAATCCAAAGCACCACAGAGAAGACCTAAAAGGAAGCCACCAAAATAAAACTGTGATCACGTCCCCAGGACTACCAGGGAGCATGGTAGAACTTGTATGACAGACAGATCTTCTGACGTCTGTGACCTTCACTGTCAAAGCCACTGTACTGGATGTACATGTCAAGGTTTTGGTAGTGGGGGGTCTGCAGGACTGGCCCCCACTCCGTGGGAGGGACCCCGTGTGGATCAGGGACAGAGAGTGACCGTGTAGGGGCAGTGGAGAAGAAGTGTAGGGACTGACCGCAGCCCCCATTTCCCATTCCCCTGTGCTGCTCGGGGGGGGAGGTAAAAGAGGGTGGATGAGGGGGAGGTGGGTTTAGTTGTTTTTAGTTTCTCACTGCTCTCACTTGTCATCAATAGGTAATACATTAATCTCCCTTATGTTGAGTCTGTTTTCCATATGACAGTAAATGGTGAGCCATCTCCCTGGACTTATCACAGCCCTCGAACCCTTTTCCATCTAATTTTCTTCCCATCTTACCTTGAGGAAGGGGGGTGAGAGCACAGAGTGGCGCAGCAGGTTGAAACCACCATAGCCACAAAGAGCACACAGCTATCCCCCAGACTTCAGAGAGCTGGGGAATTTGCAGAGCCATCACTCTCTCCAAGCTGTTGATTATGCATTCCAGCATTTCCCTTTCCATAAGGAGAAAGAGGAACACATGGTTAACAGAACAGCATTATTTCTTTAGCCTTCATTGCTTCTGACAGATAGTTCTTGCTGTTCACGCTTTTTTTTCCTCACCATAAAAAAGTGCAAACCATTGGAAAGCAGCAATACCTGGCCATGTTCTCTTTCTTCTAACCACTGAGAAACAGGATAAAAAGAAAAAAAAAAAAAAAGCATTCCTTCAGTTCTTTCACTAAACTCCCCAGTATGCTTGTATGTAGCCTATCATATGACTTCCACTAGGATTAATCAGGAAGAGAAATTAAACATTTAACAACACTGATTCCATGTAATGAATGCAGTTTAGTGACACCCCCATATACCTTCTGTGATATCTGATCTGGAGATTTTTGGCATGGTATTAGAGCAAAAATTTGCAATGTCACAAGCAGCTGTAAGAAATAACAGATTACGTTTGAGATTATGCAGTACACACCTAAAAACAGCACTACTTTATAATACTGACTTCTCCAGTGGTCTGTATTGATCCAACTTAAAATACAGATGCATTCAATATTGTTCATCTTCAGTTGAATGACTGGCCTTTTATTTTTTTTTTCATTAAAAAAAATAAAATTGCATAAATCACTGTCCCCAAAGATTAATTACACCTACTAAATATAATGGCCAAAGATTAGGAAGCTCCAAGAGACACCCACATTAATTATCAACCCTGTGAACTTAATTTAGAACTCAGTAGCTTTTTAAATTAATGTTATTCATGAAAACAATTTACTGAAACAAATAATCATGGAATTTATCAAAATTAATATCTTCTGATTTTCAAAATATACCCTTAAAAATTGCAACATTTTTTATAGTTTTCACAGAAAATAAATAAATAAGTAAATATATCAAAACTGAAGACAATGCTTTGACAGAGATCATTCTATTTTCTTATTTAAAATTTAGAGGGTTTATTTGCCTTGTTTTCTAACTTAAGCATCCCCATTGAATAGAAAAGAAGTTCTGCTTATGAGTGAAAGTGCAGAGATCAAAGTTGTACTGAAATCAAAGAAAATTGGTCACCGATTTAAACCTCAAAAATCAAATCACTGACTGTAATCCATAACGTTTTATGAATTTGACCCAAGCTAAAATCCTCTTCAAAAAATAGACTTGTCAGGAAAATGAAGTAAAAGCATATTCATAAAGTGTCCATGGGAAAGAGAGAATTAAGAAAATTACTGTGATATTTTGGCAAAGAAGACAGAGTATTTATTTTTTTCAAACATTTAGTAGCATCTGAGGATAATATGCCAGTTGTGATATTTCCACAGTTCAATGTAATATACCAAACAATGTGAGCTATATAACATTAAGTTATCATCCTCATTATTAGAATGAATAATTAGATGTTAAACAAATGGCCATTATTACTCAGAGTTAATTGCTTTTGTTTTTCAATCCTGATACTGAGATGAATACATCATATTAGTATTTCACTTATCATTTGTCTTCTGCAGAAAATAAATCACTGATGAAAGAAGAAAAAAATAGGTGTCTGAACACACAACTGGGGATATTGACAGAGCAAATGCTGGCATGTCTTTCCACAGAAAGTGACCTTCATAAAAATTATGAACAAAGAGCAACAGCAGCTGCCGGTTGTATGAGTAGTGACAAAAAGCAGACAGCGGTAGGTGACCAGGAAGGAACATGTCAATTAGGGTGAGAAGCACTGCACAGACAAATCTGAAAAACTGCATACACATCAAAATGTGAGATGCTGTCAGAACAATGTGTTTATTTAAAGTATAAGTGCAAGGTTTAGAAGCAGACTTTTAATGCACACCAGTGAAATGTTCTTTCTGGCAAGGATCCTCAACAACCTACCCACTTGTGCAAGGCCAGTATTTCCATCGTTAAATGTGAGCTAGGGAAGCAAGGAAAATTTGTGGTAATTAAGAGACACAATGATTGGTAGGAGCAACAACAGGACAGAGACTAACCATAACCTCATATTCAGAAACTGAAAAGGGAAGGTCAGAGCAAGTACTGAAGCAAATAATAATAATAATGTACATAATTTGAATTAAAAGGAAAGCTTGACTGTAAATGAAGAGTATTTATGTGCTAGGTGACCCTGCTTAGCAGGGGGATTGGACCAGATGATCTCCAGAGGTCCCTTTCAACCTCAAACATTCTGTGATTGTGTGAGTAAAATAAGTTACTTTGTGAGAATATAAAGAAAAATAATTGGCTGAAGAAACAAGCCTTTATGTGGGTACACAGCAGTCAGAAAACACCACTTTTTTTTTTGACAACAAATTTCTTTACCCTTCCACTTTGGGAGTAATATGTTGCTCAAATAACTGTTGAACATAAACTCCTTCAATAACTTTAAAAAGCAGACTTGAGTGAATGAAGACAGAGCTAAACTTGAAAGTTTAAAGAAAATAGTAAATTGAGTCTTGCAATTATTGGCTAAAAAAGCTTTTCTAAAATACTAGCCTTCTCCAAGTTAAACTTATATAACACACAATATAGGAATTTATTCCATGTACTGTTATAGGACTATTCACTTTAATTTCAATAAGTCTGCCACTGCTTTTCCTAATGTCTTCTACTATCCATTTTTTTTAATATTATTTTTATACTGTTTGAAATATACACATAAAATCTATGATTCCTGCTGTTAGAATAATTATATGCATATGCAACCTGAACATTAAGTTCATTAGAGATTGATCTAAAATTTATTTAAAAATGTGAAATAAAATATGATCATTTCAGAACTTTGGAGCCAAGTAATCAGTACTAATATAAATGACAGGATTTTTGTAGGCCTGAGTACCCAGCTCATTCATTGGTTTCAGCTAATGAAGCAGATGTCTTCCACTCAGACAGGAATATTTATTTTTCCATGTTTATACTCTGAATACATATTCAGAGAATATTGGCAGATGATCCTGTAGATTTAAAAGTCTGATCTTGTTAAGTTTTTATAATGGCTGACTCCCACTCGATATTCCATATGTAGATTTATGTGGATTGGATAAGCTTTAAAGCCACAATTACCTTCTACAAGTGAACATTAGAAAATTATGGTTTAGATTTTAGATATGTCTGAGGTAGTTTGACAAGAAGACTGCACCAAAATCCACCAAGTATTACCCAGCTTGATTGCTAATAATCCTACAAATAATTATTTTATTTTTTTTTCAAAATCAATTCATGATCAAAGGTAACCTAAAAATTATGGTATTCCATTTATGAGCAAAACCAAACCCATACTTTGCTGCTCAAGATAAAAAAAAAATAAAAATAAAAATAAAAATATTAAAAAAAAAGCTGATTTGATCCATTCTTTCTATAAAAAAATATCAAGAAATTATGACAAATGGAAAAAGGCAAAATCATTCTCATAGTGGGATATAAGATAATACTGTCCAAAGGCTATTTGGTATCAGACACAAAACTGAGGAAAAAGATTGATTGCAGAGATTTGTGGGTCAATCCCAATTGGTCACAACTCCTTTTTATGGCTTTAAGAAAGTTCTCTGTAATGATGGGCAAAGCCACTACAGGCTCATTATTTTCACTGTAGTAGGAGAGTAGGTATTAAAATTTATGAGTAAAATAAAATTGTCCCCCAGTCAAAGATCTTGCATGTAATAGGCATTCATTCACTGGGTTCTTCTTATATTGATGAATTCAGAAAGTACAGGTTAGGCTAAATTACAGGCATATAAATACAGTACGATGACTCAGGTGGCATATAAAATATAACATTACACTCAAGATTATTTTTTATTACTACAATAGAGACTTTCTTCATGTTCATTGTTTCTTTTCTCTCTGCCCCTCTCCCTGAAAACTTTGGTCTTTGTTTTTGTGCCAATTAACCCATTTTTAATTATCAGGAGATGGTACTTACAGTTGAAACAATGCCATTAACTACCGCCTTTCTTTTTTTTAAATCTGTAAAGCACTAATAATACAAGACCCAGATATTCTGAACATGCTCCAAAAATCCATTCTACCCTATAAAGAAAGTTACTTAAGACTAAATTACATTTCACAACGGAAAGGCTGAGATATTCCTAATAAAATAGATATATATATAAAAAAAAAAAAAAAAAAAAAAAAAGTAGGAAAAGTTTAGAAAGTTATTTCTCAAAATAAGTCTTTATTGACATAGTGAGAACCTTGGGAGATTAGGCAAAACTGTATGCATCAAAATAATTGTTTTTTTCTGTTTGTTAGTTTGTTTGTTTGTTTTTTTTACTCCAAATACATTTAAGTTGCTAATTCCTTTAATTCTAAAGTTCCTCTTAATACCCTTACAAACAACTCCTTTATAACTCTTGTCACATGCTTCATTACAGGAAAGACTTTAACAAGGAAACCTAACTTCTACACAATTTTTTAATTGGGTATATGTCAACTGCATTAAATTTTAGTCTTAAATATGTGTATGCAAATAAAGCTGCTGCACAACCAGCTATAAACTATTACTTTCATGGCAACCAGTGGTTAAGATAACCACTTCCACCTTGGAATTTTTAAGACAGATGAGATGACATTAGGGCAGTAATTCATGTCTTCCATTCAACAGTTAGTCTCATTTTAGCTATATGTTTGAAGCTTTCTTCTCCTCTCCAAATAATTGCTCCTTTTTTTTTCCAAGTGGCTGGATAATTTATGAACATTTTAGTCCAGGTAAAAAGCAGTATCTGTCACCACTCACACTTGGAAAGCAAAAGTAGTATAGAATACAAAGGCATATATGTTAGCAAAGAAGTCTACTTCTCTTATTAAGAACACGTTAGTGGAAATGAGAAAGCCATTTTACCTTAAGACAAGTTAAAGAGCTTAGTGATACATGACTAAAAATATATTAATTTCAACAACCAGTAGAAAAAGAGAAACATATTCCTACCCCCAACAAATTACAGTTCCTTAAACATCTGTTGGCTTTAAGAAGTGAAACATAATCAAAACTATTATAATTGGATGTGCACTCCTAGCACTTAGTCCACTTGTCCCTATAAGATTGGAGGGGGGGGGGGGGGGGGAATTTTATTTTTATTTTTTAATTATTATTATTATTATTTTTTTTTTTTTTATAAAACAGAGCATAACTCGCCCTAAATCAAATTTAGTATCTGAAAGCAAGGGTTAGGCATTCAGGCTGCATAGTAGCCTGAAGCACAGCACACTGTATCTTCAGAAGTATTTTCTTCAAGCATATTATTCAAGAAATCACTTTCACACACTCTCTTGGTTCCCCTTACTGAAATAATACACACCTGAGAGCCCACTGTTAGTTGTGATCTAACAATAAAAAAAGGTAGGGAGGTACCATGGGACAAAACAGGATGAAAAGGGATGGTATTTTATCTCATTTAGTTTTCCATTTGTTATGAAAACTGTACAAAAGAAAGAACTGAACAAGATAAAAGATTCTGAAGTAAAATCAGAAGAAAGCTGCTAAGATAATATTCATAAAGCAATTACAGTATTGTATAACAATTATACAATATGTATAACTGTGAACTGTATTATTAAATTGCATATACCAATAAGTGATAATACTGAGAAAATAAAGGCAGTGGTGTATGAGCAATATAAATACAGTTTGGAAATAATAATTTAAAAATATATCATTCGTGTTTTGCTTCTTCGAATGAGTTTCTGAAACACCTTCTTTAGATCTGTGTTGTCACCTGTTGAGCTGTCAATGAGATGAGATGTTGAGGCATCACCAGAGCACTCCAGTGCTGCAAGAGCTGCCCTCTGCGTCAGGTGGCACCCATTACCTTCCCATAGGTCTTGGTTGCACTTGTTGTGTTAAAGCTGCTCAAACATACTGAAATGGTTGCTCCTGAGCATAAGGAATGAAATGTCCGTGTTGTTTCTTTACTGTAAAGACTCTATTAGTGTATGTGGCTTTTTTATTTTTAATAATTATTTCAAGTTTTTCCCTGTCTAACTTATCGCTTGCAGAGAGCAGGTTTAACTTCAGTAACAACTACTGAACTTCTTACAGTGACAATTTCAAGAAAGAGCAAAACAAATGGGTATTTAAGTTTTCAGCTTTTTTTTTTTTTTATATATATAAAAAGCACACACAGAAGATAACTGAGAAGTAACGTTCCCACTCGACCCTCAAATAAACAACCTATCATTGACAGGCACAAAGAAGATGTCCAGCAAGAAAAAAAAAATATCACTTTTTTGTGCCGTTTAAACCTTGAAACAGAAACATCAGCACACCAACCCTGACCTCAGGGTATGCTCTCTCTAGAAGACTGGCCATTATGAGCAGGAAAGGAGCAGGGTTTGGTCCCCAGGAATACTATGTGGCCAGCCAAGGGAACATCCATCAGATCATGCAGGTGGCATCTTGCTATTGCTGACATCTCTGCAATTGCAGGAAGGCAGGATTCAAGAAAGATGTCCTGTCCACCACAGCCAGCCCAGTTATGCCCAAGCAACCGTTAAAAACCATTAGCCACAGAAGAAGGGAAACCAAGAGCTAAAAGGTGTCTCAACCCCACCTGTGCTCTGACAGTAAAGCAGCTATATATTTTCTTATATAGACTGGAAGACTTCAGTACAGGCCTTTGTACTTTTGAGATAAAAGTGCATTTATCATCAGGCACACAGAATTCCAGGACTCTACAAGAAGTGTGCTTTTTATTTAAAACCGTATATTGCTTCACTGTAGCAATATAAAAGGAACAGGAGGGTACAGGATCAGACAAAAATTACAGACTGCACCTCCTGTGTTTTACTATATGTCTTTGTTCTCTGCCCTCTGTCACATTTCTTCTGATCGCCTTTATTTTTACTAGTTGGGCAATTTCCCCCCCTCCTTCTTCAGAATGGAACTGTCTCCATTACTTTTATCTTACCTTCACTTCCTCTTTGGTTATTTTTTTCATCTAATCCTATTTCTTCCAGCTAGTGAAAGAAACAACCTGCCAAATGTGAACAGCAAGTACAAAGACCACCAAAGAACAAAGAATTCTACTAATGCTTTGGTGAAGAGGTAACAAAGATTCAGTAAAAGTAAAAAACAAACTGCAATGTAAAGACAAAAGCTCTAAGTGCTACTCCAGATACTGTTGTTCCACATTCATCCCGGCTGTAAACTCACTCTGCTCTCTATTAACCCACTGGTGTGGGCCATTCTTTAAGCTTCTCACTAAGTTTCATTTTTCAGATGGAAAATATGAACTATAAAAGAAGAAATCTACAAGCCTGAGATAAATGGTGAGCCAGCTGTACCATGATCACAACACTGAGGTCAGTATGACCAACCTTAGGCTTAAAGAACTCCTGAAAAATATATATCTCACAAATCACAGGAAAGCTATAAAGCATCTTAAGGGATCTGGTTCATCTCCCCACTGTAAATATATCAGATGCTATTTCTGACATTAACATTTCTGACACTAGGTTTTTAATCATTGCAGATCACATGTATGACGGTAACCCACATTTGCTTGTCTGTACAGCAATGATTACCCTTATAGGCAGAAAATTGCCATCATGTCTGGTCCAGGCAATCCAACCCACATTACAGTCAAGCCAGGTGGCACAACAAGCTGTTGCAAAGTGCAGCATAGACCAGTCCTGAGCCCCAAACCTTCACAGCCATACTACTGCTTGCTACATTCTGCACAATACACAGAACCTTGACTGCTGTAATCTAACATCAGGCATTATGATGCCAGCCTACACACAACACAGCTGGTTGTTTTGTAGTTGTTTGTTTGTTTGTTTGGGGATGGGGGGGGGGGGGGGGGGGTGGGAGGTGGGGGGGATTGTGTCTTTTTTTTTTTTTTAATACCACAAAAGACAGTGACTTGTCATGCCTCCCCTTTAACCTTCTTTCCAAGTTTATCAAACCTAAGATTACATCTGTCCTGTTGTCTTTGGTTCATGTTTCCCTTGAAGGGCAGTGCCAAATTAAGTAGGGCTTCTGCTGAGAGCCTTATCAACACACAGGTGAAAGAATTGCCTTTGCTCATATCACAGCTACCACTCCTAGTTACATATGTTTGCAAGAACAAGGTGTTTGATTTTTCATGATTCTAATATCCACAATTTAACATTAGAGATTGTCTTCTCCTTGTCCCAGGATGCCATATAGGATGCAAGAGAGCATGATAGAGATACAGATCAAATATTGCTTTTTCTTAACAATCAATTTGTGATCCATTGCAGACTTTATGAATGTCCAGATAAACCAAAACATTTTACTCTGCAGGTTAGAATAAATGGTATTAAGGCAGGCTGGTAAATTCAACTAAGTGCTGTTTAGCCCAAAAACTTGGGGAAGCCTGGACTTCACACCTTTTGATGAAGAGCTATGACTTACAAGGTAACTGCAGGATTGAATGGAGGATGGTAGATTTTAGAATGTTATCATTCAACTCCAGAAAGGTGCATTGCCAGCAACTCACAATTCAAAGATGGAAAAGTGCTGGAAAAATTATTTGGTCTCAACTTGAAATGAGTGGTCCTGCACAAAGGAATAACTGCAGTCTCTAGGACAACACTAGAAAGCTGTATCAATTGCAAGCATTCCACCCTCCCCTCCCTTTCATTTCAATAAATAAAAGATCACTACATGCTTTGAAATCATCTTTTGAGCTTGTCTGTTGGAAAACCTTTACCTGTGACCAGCTGATGCTACAAAGTTAACTTTTGTTTCATCATTTTATGCATAGGAGGGAAGCAGAATTGCAGGCACAGTAAACATATTTAGAAGTTTCTTTTGTTTTATCTCATTTTCTCTGATGCTTATAGTGGTTAATAAATGCTGTTGTTTACATACATCATCTCTGAGGAAGCATGACCTTCAAGACAGCTACGAAATGGGAGTACTGCAGTCACCTTTTTATTCTAAGCAACCAAATACTCTTGCATGTTCTCTAGATTTATATTAGAACTAATCTGTTGTTAGTTTCTTTCCCCCACTCCTTCCTTTGTCTTTTAGTTGTAGCTCATCATCTCAATACAGCTGGTAAGGGTTTTTATTTCCACTACCTTTTATCATGGAGTTGTTCTTTCCTATAATACCCAGAGACAATTCCACATTTCCTGAAAGAGGGCACAGCTGGCATATTGCTCACCAGCCATCACAGACAACAAAGCTACAGTAAATAGGCAATAAATTAGTCACCAACCACTGGGTAAAGGAAAGTTTAGATATTTTTCTGGAAAACATTCTTAACTTAATATGTAAGGAACCAGGCATATGGAGTCAAAACTGCTGAGCATAGCTTTGTGTGCATAGCCAGCAGATCTACACAGAATACAATTATGGTATTCTAACCAGCAAGCCACTGATATACCCTAAAACTGACAGTAGATATTAAGACTCTGGTCTTTTTTTTTTTTTTTTTTTTTTTTTTTTTATATAGGGAAGTATTTACGAGTAGAAAGATACATTAAACACAAGCAACTGCCTAGCAAAGATACCATCTTAAAGGTGCATTCTCCCCCATGGCTGCAAACTACAAGCTTTACTGTATTCAGGGTGAGAGTCTCTGATTTTAGATAAATAAAAATGACTCCGTTCCTTTTACTACTGCAGTACTTCTAATGTAAACTAGATTTTTCCTCTCTTCTGCATCAAAAAAACTTTTAGTTTATAATATATATCAATATTATAGCCTAACTTGCAAAACCTGTATTAAAATTTTTACTGATTGTGGGATTATTCTGGGTTGTGCCTGCGTGCACGAAAGGAGGGGTCTGGGGTACCTGCGAGCACAGTGGGAGGAGTCCTGGGTGGGACGCTTTGACACTATATAAGATAATGTCACGCAGTAATAAATTGGCTTACGGCACAGAACGCTGGTCGTTGTATCCGTTTGTCCCGGGGCTTTCGGTCGGGTTACCCTACACTGATCTCACAAAATGTCAAGTTAAAATAACTCTAAACTACTTTTAAAATCCACAAATGTATGTACAAGCGTATTTTACCTACAATTGCTACAGCAATAACCACAAAATTAGATAGCATATATCCTATAAATAATAGTGCATTTCAGAGCATAACCTTCACAATACAGTTTTTACTTGCAAACAGCCTATTTTAATTTCTCTACATGCATTTTCTTCATTTCACAGAGCATGAAGCCAACAAGAGGAGTATCACAGCCTCATCCTGATCATCTTCCCTTCCTTTCTTCCTCCTTTCCTAAAAAGATATCAGGGCCTCTCCAAGCCCCAGTTTCATGTAAAACAAGAGAAGCATGAAGGCAGCTTTATGCAGCCTCTTCCATCTGAGGTGGAATATTTATGCAGTCTATTATTCCTTGGTTATCTGAATAAGAGATGAATGCTAAGAGATTCATGAGGCCTCAGTTGCTATCTTTGACCATGCAAGATGAGGGCTCCTTTTCTGAGAAACTCATTTTCAAGTGAATTGTAGATGCACTACTTTAGGGCAGGGAAAAAAAAAAAAAAAAAGGAAAAAAAAAAAAAAGCGGCAGAAGTATGAATAGTTATTTTGTAATTTCCATTTTTACTTTGAGATAGCTGAGCTCATTGCCCCAGTACACAGCTAGCTCTGGCTGAGAACGCCACGATGACTCTGACTTGCTGATGCCAGGACAGGGACAAGACTGCTTATTAATACCAGACAGATTCATTGCTATAAGCAAAGCAGCAACATCTCCCTACTCATAAATCCACAGGTAATCTCACATTGTTATGGCTGCAGTGCCTGTGCTTCCTTTTTGTCAATTTTAAAAATAGTTTTTATTACAGTCTATTCTGGGTGAAGGTCAAGAGAAAGACAGGATTGGAAACCAAAGTCTTTTAAATGGAGGCAGCATATAACGCAAATTCCTTTAATACAAATTCTTCTGCCTGTAATATAAACCTTGACTCAAGAAACCCCCAGCATCTCTGCTTTTACAGGTTTTGAAATAATTCACTCTATATGCAAGAATTTGCCAAAGACCTTTCTGACATCAACCACACAAACATTTGTTCCAATAAATGGAGACAGTTCTCTTACAGAGTACTTTATAGTAGGGTTCTCACTGCAATCTCCAAACTTAGATTATTAAAGACCTGAAGAATGATTTGACAAGCTATGAAAGACAAAGCCTTTATACATTTCAGTTCTATTGTTCATTTCTCTAATTTATAGACCGTAATAGTTGAAAAGGTAATTCTAGTCAAACACATAGAAAGTGTTAAATTGCATGACAAAAAAAAAAAAAAAAAAAAAATGTAGAAAAGCATTCTACACAGAAAGGGAAATAAGAGGCTGTTTCTCTTCTGAAAGGGTACCTTCTTATGAAATAGTCATAGAGGAACATTAACTGAATCAATATAACCAGTAAATCTATCTAGAAGTGTATAGGCAGTTAGTAATTATTAACCCCGCTGTGTTGCTAATATATGAAAAACAGGAAAAAAAAAAAAAAAAAAAAGTTGATCAATTGCTCTGAATTTCAGGCAGCTGTAGCTTTTCAAGCATGAATCTTTGATAATTGCTTGCAGTTGATGCTTGTCTTCTGAACAAGGCATTATTTATTTACCAAGAAGTCATCAGCTGTAAAAATTAAATGTGTAGAAAATAAGTTGACCTCTATTTTTTTTCTAAAAAAATATATTCTTGAGGGACAAAAATAAGAAATAACTTACCCTGTTAGTAAATGATACAGGTCTAATTTAATGTGCATTGTCCAAATACCTTTGCCCTTTACAGGTTATTAACTATAACAAGCTCCTGGGTGAATTTACTGCATCATTACACAGTAGCTGTAGAAATATGTCTGGCAGAAAAAAAGCCTACACTAAAAAAATCATCTCTGTTTAAAGGAACATTTCTGAAATACAAAGACTGGTTTGTTAGAATCATTGAAAGAGTTTCTTCAGAGTATGTCAAGAAAAGTCTTCACAGCAGTGTTTCATAAAGATGCCCAAATGCCATTGCTTTCAGAGTGTGCTTATACATGTGTATCTTAGGAGTTCTGGCTTGCCCACATCTCCCTGTGCTTAACTGATCACTGAAAAAAAAATAATGAAGCCAAATGATTTACTTTTCTCCAATGATTTATGTTTCCTTCTGATGATGGATCTGATGTCAGATGCAAGGTGCCTAATAGAAGCAGTATTACAATGATTGTAGTGTTCAGAGCTGAAGTGACAGTTCCCTAAAATTCTGCAAGTACCTCGAAGGAAAGAACCAGAAGAAAACACAGCAGAGCCAGCTGAACAGCATGTACTGCAGTCGTCTTTTTATTCTAAACCAAAATATCAACAAATAGCAGTAAATACACTCACTAAAACTTAATGGGATTAATAACTGTAGTGGCATTACTTGCTAATCAGCAAAAATGAACCAAGTTACAAAGACTGTTTTACACTTATGATGAGCCTACTTTTCCTTCTGGTGAGGTCTGCAATACACAAATACAAGAGCAACATAATAATGCTTGAAATCTGTATCTATTAAAAAAAAATACTACCAATGCAAAACCAGAAAAATCTCTGTCAAGTTGTAGGCCTCATGGGCACTTGGCCACTTCAAGCAGCTGTTTTAACTTGCATATAGTTTTACTTAAATATTTGTCTTCACACCATAGTTAATCCAGTCTCTTCCACAGCCATTGCTCCTGACCACTTCCCTACAGAACTATTTGACTTGACCTGAAATCAATGGTGCTTTTAACTCAACTACCAGTGTGAACTGCTAACCAGTTATCTCTGCAAAAGGTAAAATGCCTGTGGATCTACATTGTCTGTCCATAATTCTTCTACCATTGTTCAGACAGATGACTTCTCCCACAATTCATGGGAAGAAAATCTGTGAGGCTCAGTTTTTTGCAGAAGAGAAACATAACAGAATCAAAAGCCTATGCAAGGCTTTTCCATAAATCCCAGTCAGGCAGAAAAAGGCAAAACTGGTGATAACACTTTGAAAGGGCACAGCTTCAGAGTATGCTTACCAATACAGAGACCCTGTTAACACGCAGATCTGAAAAATCATCAGCACAGAAAAGACATACCCATGAGGGTATAAAAAATGTAACTGTTAGCTGAAGGAGCAAGGCAGAATCTTCATCTACCATGAAAGTCAAAAACAACAACAACAAACACTACAACCTAACTCTACAAATTCACATTTAAGAGGTCTTGAGGGGCAACACTAAAGACAGATGTCTTGGTTATGTCTCTTCAGTTCTTGCTCTGCAATCAGCAAAGATTTATTTCTAGCTTCTGAGGACTAGCTAGCATGATAAAACACAACAGTGCTCAAACGTGTATGACTGAATTCACATACATCCACCTTAGCAGTCATTTTACAGCAGTGCTGAAAAAACAGAACCAGGGTGGGGATAAGGGGATCCAGAGTGTGCTTCAAATTCTGGAATTCATAATATAATGCATAATATTTTTTAGACCTGTTGGTGTGTTCCAAATCATGCTCAAACATAAGAAATTAGGCTGAGTGGACAGACATACACAAAAGAGACAGGAAAATGCACAATACACTTATTTCAGAGGGAAAAAAGAAAAAACAAACAAACAAGCAAACACACACGTTTTTCCTTGTAGCACAGATTCAGTTTAGCTGAGATTAGAACTGTACTTGTTTTTTTGTTGCTTCTAAAACCCTTCCCCCCCCCCCCCCCACACACACACACACACCACTATATTGACCTCCCCTGAGGACACCCAAGTGTCTGAAAATTCTCTGATGAGCCTCCAGGTAAGTTGGTGGCTTGTGGTTATGGCACAGCCAGTTTGGGGAAGCAAAAAGAAAGAACTACATAATTCTTCCCTAAGACTGATCGTCCTAGGGATGCAAGAAGCAATAAGAAGTAAAATGTATCCCATAAATTCAATGCTAAAATTCAAACTGCAAGCATCACTGCTAATAGTGCTACTACATTACAACACATTGTGAGAAGAATCAAAACAGTTAGTATTGCATTATTTTTTCCTCCTAACTTGGCTACACCATTGCTCAGCCAGAACAGCTCCCTTGCAATAAGGAAACACTAAAAGCATACTGAGCCATGGTCATTAGGGCATAACCCCAAAACTGAACAAAGGCACCCTGCAGGTGGTACTGGCATACCAGGGGAACCATCTTCCCATGCTCATCGTGCCTTGAAAATATTTAACTAAACTATAAAAACCCACACTAGGCTTAACTGTTCTGTAGGACACGAAGCAACTAATCTCAATATACAAACTAGAGATAGGAAACCACATACTTAGCATGGTAATTCTGAAGCCTTGTATCAATAGCTTCCTGCTAACACAAAAGAGGATTTACAAGGCACTTGCCTTCAACACAGTCCCAGCCAGAGCTCTGCAGTAGGGCAGGTCTGATATTTGCAGTTCTGTTCCTGCTCCTTCAGAAGTCACAAGTGACAAATCAGATGCCAGTAGTGAAAAGCAGATTTTCTCTTCCCCAGTCCAAAGGGCCCTTAAGCGAGTAAAGCCAGCTGGTTAAGAAGAAAACTTGTAGTGAAAAATCTGTAAAGAACAGCAGGATATCACTAAGGATGTCTCTAATTTTCTACTGTTCTCCTTCCTTGTCCTCTGCATAGAAGACAGAGCTAGAAATAGCAGCTCCACAGAGTCCCCTCCTATCCTGGTGGTCCTGGGTGTGATGACAAAACCCACTGAGCCTAGGAAAATCTTTAGGACTTAAGCTGCCCTTGGGTGCCCTGACAGTGTTGAAAATTAATATTCAGCAATTTTAATTCACAGCCTTCTTGACCTATTCAGGTAAAAACAACAACAAGATAAAAATAGGGCCTGTGGGGTTTCTCACACTGAGCAGGATTAGAATTCCCTAGGCTTATATTTCCCTGGGCTGATGTACATGGTAAAAAATGTCAAGAAATAATTAATGGACAATTACAAGGTTTATGATATTTTAAACAAGAAGGACCAGTTAAGGAACTTGAAATTTAGCAACTCAAACCTCCCCAGGCACTGACTCCACTATTTCAGTGCCAGCAATAGTCTCTTTAGTCCCAAGCAACTTGAGGTAAATTTAATAATTGGCGTTTATCAGAAGAGATTTTTGTTATTCTAGGATGTAGAGCTATACTACAAAGATCTTGTGTAGTTTTTCTTTATTATTTTATTATTATTATTTTTAAAGGCAGGATTAAAAAAAAAAGGTAACAATTTCCAGGAAAGGTTTGATGCTTATATCATTTGCTCTGATTTTATATCTCTGTAGTACCATAAGGCATAGCTACGATTGGTAAATTCCTCTATAACTGTGGAATAATTTTGCCACAGACAGAAAACTGTCATTTACATCAGTGTTACTAAGAACTATGTAGAACTGTTGGTTCTTAATGGCATACCAGTCTTATTCTAAATCATATTAAAATGACAAAATAAAATAGAGCAAGGTAAAACTGAGAATTCTGCTGCCTTTATCTGCACATTACAAGCAGGTAATCCATAAAAATGTATTTATCAGCATTGTGGCCAGTTATAAACATTTTGCACTGACAATATTTTATGCACTGTAGCATAGTAAAATTGTGCCCCTGTTAACTCTAAATCAGCTTCTGAACAGGTACTGGTGCTTCTTCATCTGCAGTCTGGCTCAATTTGTGATGTCTAGCATTCATTGCAATGAAGAATGTCATGGTTGAACTGCAACTTCCTATAAGGGGGAAATTTGCTGGTTTTGGTATAAACAAATCTTAGATCACTTATTTGCTTTAAAAAAATAATAAAAAATGGACAACTAAGTTTTAAGTGAACAACTCAAAACCTGTAAACTTCAGTTTGTTAATATTGCATTAATATTGCATCATCCACATAATCCAGCCATATTAATTTATGCTGTAATCTCACAAGATCTCATAAACAATATAGTGCCAGGACTTACCAGCATCAGTATGTCTCCAGCATGTAGTCTAGATGACTGTCAGCCACAGTCAAACACCTAAACTATCTTAGGCCAAATGCAAGGATTTTCCCCAGTAAAGCATGACCCACATTACTGCCAGTTTGTTATTTTCTAGTTCAATCATATATTGGATACAATCCTAACGGAGCTGATGGAATGACTAGGAGAAAAGATAGGGGTATACTTCCCCCCAAAGTAAAAACTAAAACAGTAGAGAGCAGATTAAGGAAAACCCTCAAATATGTGACAAATCCTTTAATGTGGTCCTGTATTAGTGTTTTTGTTGTTGGTAGTTTGCTTTTGTGTTTGCTGTTGCTGTTTTGGCTATGTTCTGTATTCTCTTTGCATCCTCCATGTTGTTAGGAAAACTAAAACTCAGCAGTAAAAGAAGCAATCTGTGTCATACATTTACATAAACACTGGTTTCACAAAACCAACAAGTTAAGTAAAATGCTCTATAAAGCCACATTAGCAGAAAATTAATACAATGAATAAACTTCTATTAGCAAAGCCAAATGCAAGCTGATGTTTCAATCTGTACTGTACATCAAGTCCTCCACTCTTCTGATTATTTATTTTTTGGGAAAAAATGGTCAATTTTGGAGTTGAACAAAAACTTTCCCCTTTATTTTGCAAAAAAAAATGTTGTAGTTACTCTTAACAAAAAACATACCTGTCATAACCATATCAATACAGTAATACAGCCTCTATTCATAGATTTTAGTGGATCCTTGGTTCACTAAAATACACTGAACTTAGCCCAGAATTTTTAGAGGCATTTAAAACATAGGAATCATAGTTAATTATTATATGACCTCAGTTTAACATATGCATTGCTTCCTTCTCACAAAATGGTTTCTCCATTTTACCTAATAACTGATGCTGAAGAAAGTGATGATAGAGAACAAGAAGCCTACTTTTCTAGTCAAAACACATTTCAGTTTTTCTTCAGAATAATACTTTTTTTTTTTTTTTTAAGAAAAAAAGCTTATGCACCAATAATGCAGAGGATCGCATCAGAAGCTCAGACTACATAAGGTGCTCTCTTTTGTCAATAACAATTACCTCTCCTTGTTATATAACAGATGAAACTTGCCTTTTGCAGTCATCTGAAGTTTTTCAGTACTAATTTTCAGTTTTAAGTCTTCCCACCTCTCATCCCCCCATCCATTTAATAGAAAGAAAAAAACAACAACAACAAAAAACTTGTTACTCTGTCTTCTTCAGTCCCTACAGCTAGATTTCTTTTAAGATATATATTCTTAAATATCTTCTAGTGTTCTGTGATAAAGCAAGCTTCCTTTTCTATAAATGTCACAGAAAGTTCAGTGACAAAGAAAGTATCATTCTGGGTTAATAATATAAACTGCCACCATCTCAGAGTGAAAGTATTTCAGAAGTGATAGCTTTCTTTTCCATGATAATATATCTGTTTCTTTGTCTTAAAACGCAATCCTGAGTATTTTCTAACCACTCCTGCTGCACAGCTTAGTTATTATATGAGCCAACTTCATTAGCTACATTCCCATAGAAATAATGTACCTTTATACCTTCAATGGCATCCTCTCAGACCTGCACTTGGAGAAAGATGAAAACAATCGTCTATATATTACTAATGTCAAATCAGCAGGATGGTAGAAGAAAATATGCAGTGTTATGAGCTATACTCTGACTCAACATGACATGGGCAGCCACTACATTAGTTTGTTGCAAAAATACATCAAAACAGCTGAAAGCAGGTACTTGTGTCAATCCACCCACAGTCCCGTGCTGTTAATTAATAATTTGTCTCTTTATCAGCAGCTTTACAACTTGGTAGCAGAACAATTTTATCATCCTGGGGAAGTGTGTACCATCTCATAAAGTTTCTACTTCTATGCTCGGGTGAAGCCAAGAGTTTCTGAAGTGAGCTGAGGAATCTCTCCCCTCCCCAAATGCACACACAGGCGCTGCATCTACTAGCCTGGCCATCACCTCGCCCGGTCCTGAGAAAGAGGGAACTTACAGCCTCTTCTCACAAGCCAGTGCTGCAGGCCTGGTTACCTGGGTTGGTTGTTCCTTCCTCATCTCCTAATACAATAGTAACTGAAATAGGAATGCTTTATTAAAAAATTTCAAGCATATTAAACCTGCATATTTGCTCATGCTTTTTAATCCCCAGAACACAAATAGCTTGAAGGACTATGCTACTATAAAGGTTTAGAATGTAATGCTGTAATTAGGAATCTGTCTCTTAAAGGAAAAACTAAAACAGTGACATATAAATTTGCCTTAAAGGAGAAACTCTCTCCTTGCACTACAAGGTTACTCATAACTAACGACTGATTACAGCTCTAATTGGAATTGCACAGCAGCAATGCTGTGCTCTTTGAGGTGGGGATAAACTTCAAAACTTTAAGTGAACCACAAACCAACCAACCACAAAAAAACAAACAAACAAACAAACAAAAAACAAAAACACGCAGACCAAATAGCAAAATTATTTACCATACAAAAATTCCCAGGCACTAATAAAACTGCATAAATTGCTAATGATACAGCTAAATATAAACTGTTAATTATTCAAAATAGGAATAAAATGCAATCAAACCAATAACTCCAGAGAAATGGTTGAATTGCATTTATTTATGTCCCCTAAGGAACTTTCACAGTAATTCCCAACACAGCAAGATTTATACAGCATTTAATGCAGTGAGGTACAGTCAAGAGCTGCTACCACAACAGTGAATATCAGGCTGACATCACAACTGACTTCTGCACAGGAAAAATAGTGTTTCCAATAAATATTTAATGTCAGTATACAAAACTGCATTAAAATGGAAAAGGTTCTGTTAACACTCCAAATTTTTCAATCTTCCTATTGATTTTAAAAGACTTCATAGCACTAGGTTAGTTCATTTGTGGTTTGTTTTTACTTTTTTTTTCTCCTAGAAATACAGTAGTTAAATTTATTTTCAAATACAAAAAGAAATTACAACCAAAATAAAAGTCAAAAAGGTAAAAGTCAGCAGTATCATCTTTCTTTCCCTAGAGCTTTTTAAAATATATATATATTCTCATATATAAACAAGCCCAGCTTGAAGCCATGCATGACAGTCACCCTATTCATTAAAAAGAGGTCTGCCTTGTGTAAGTTGACTCAAAACTGCATGAACTAAGCGTAACACTTTAGACAAGTAGGTTGAGAAAGCTTAGTTTTTAAAACAAACTGAACTATGGGAAAGCTCTAGCTTACCAAAGCCCCTCATCACCTTCAGTACCTTAGATAAAAGGAGATGCATGGCCACTACTGGCCCTTTCATAGATCCAAGGCCCAGTCCTCAGCACAGGTAACGGTGTACAAAAATTGAGCCTTAAGCAGGGGATAAAAATAACTGGAAAAAAAAAGAAAAAAAAAAAAAAAAAAAAGATCCCAAATACACAAAATTCAGAGCAACCACAATTACATTTTCTTCCCCCAGTTTTCTTTGGCAGAGGAATGAAAAGCTTTCTTTCCTAGCTGAACAAAGCTTTCTGCTCCACTTAAATTGTTTCTTTTTTTTTTTTTCAGTCACACAAAATAAATCAGAAAGCACCACTTGAGTACGACTTACAAAGAGCAATAATTCCCCACTTTTAGCGCTTCTGGGACCAGAGAACTCATGCTGGACAATGGAGATCAGCACTCGCATCCCTTCTCCAGCAGAGGAGCTTGTGGGTGTATCCCCCTGCAGGAGCCATGCCCCGCAGCCCAGGCTGATTAGAAGCCCGGGGCTGACCTTGCTAAAGCCATACAGACCTGGGGAGGAACACCAGGAAGCACCCTCTGGCTGCAGAGGGCTTCTCATGACTTTTCTTCCTGTCCCAAGTAAAAATGTGTGGCCTTAACAACTTCTACTACACCCACGTGGGCAGCAATAACCACCTGGTGTTACAGAATCACAGAATTTCTAGGTTGGAAGAGACCTCAAGATCATCGAGTCCAACCTCTGACCTAACACTAACAAGTCCTCCACTACATCTAAACATCTTTTAAAGACCTCCAGGTATGGTGACTCCACCACCTCCCTGGGCAGCCTGTTCCAATGTCTAACAACCCTTTCGGTAAAGAAGTTCTTCCTAAGATCCAACCTAAAACTCCCCTGGGGCAACTTTAGCCCATTCCCCCTTGTCCTGTCACCAGGCATGTGGGAGAACAGGCCAACCCCCACCTTGCTACAGCCTCCTTTAAGGTATCTGTAGAGAGCAGTAAGGTCGCCCCTGAGCCTCCTTTTCTCCAGGCTAAACAAGCCCAGCTCCCTCAGCCACTCCTCATAGGACTTGTTCTCCAGACCCCTCAACAGCTTCGTCGCCCTTCTCTGGACTCGCTCAAGCACCTCGATATCTTTCTTGTAGCAAGGGGCCCAAAACTGAACACAGTACTCGAGGTGCGGCCTCACCAGAGCCGAGTAAAGGGGGACAATCACCTCCCTAGCCCTGCTGGCCACACTGCTTTCTTACGCAAGCCAGGATGCTGTTGTCCTTCTTGGCCACCTGAGCACACTGCTGGCTCATATTCAGCCGACTGTCCACCATCACTCCCAGGTCCTTCTCTGCCAGGCAGCTTTCCAACCATTCCTCTCCCAGTCTGTAGCTCTGCCTGGGGTTATTGAGCCCCAGGTGCAGGACCCAGCACTTGGCCTTGTTGAACTTCATGCAGTTGACCTCAGCCCATTGGTGCAGCCTATCCAGATCCTCCTGCAGAGCCTTCCTACCCTCGAGCAGATCGACACACGCACCTAGCTTGGTATCGTCTGAGAACTTACTGAGGGTGCACTCAATGCCCTCATCCAGACCATCGATGAAGATATTAAAGAGGACTGGCCCCAGTACTGAGCCCTGAGGGACTCCACTAGTGACCGGCCTCCAACTGGATTTGACTCCATTCACCACGACTCTTTGGGCCCGGCTATCCAGCCAGTTTCTAACCCAACGAAGCATGCGCCAGTCCAAGCCAAGAGCAGCCAGTTTCTTGAGGAGAATGCTGTGGGAGACGGTGTCAAAAGCCTTGCTGAAGTCAAGGTAGACCACATCCACAGCCTTTCCCTCGTCCACCAAGTGCATCTCTTTGTCATAGAAGGAGATCAGGTTCGTCAAGCAGGACCTGCCTTTCATAAACCCATGCTGCCTGGGACTTATCGCCTGCTTTCCCTGCAAGTGCCGCATGATGCCTCCCAAGAGAATCTGCTCCATGAGCTTCCCTGGCACTGAGGTCAAACTGACCAGCCTGTAGTTCCCCGGGTCTGCCCTCCAGCCCTTCTTGTAGATGGGTGTCACATTTGCTAGCCGCCAGTCAACTGGGACCTCCCCCGATAGCCAGGACTGCTAATAAATGATGAAAAGCAGCTTGGCCAGCTCCTCCGCCAATTCTCTGAGTGTCCTCGGGTGGATCCCACCTGGCCCCATCGACTTGCGTACATCCAAGTGCCGTAGCAGGTCACCAACCATTTCTTCGTGGATAGTGAGGGCCACATTCTGTTCCCCATCCCCTTCCACCAGCTCAGGGTACTGGGTATCCAGAGAACAACCGGTATTGCCACTAAAGACTGAGGCGAAGAAGGCATTAAGCACCTCCACCTTTTCCTCATCTTTTGTATTAAGGTTTCCTTCCGCATCCAGTAAAGGATGGAGATTCTCCTTAGCCCTCCATTTTGCATTGATGTATTTGTAAAAGGATTTTTTGTTGTCTTTAATGGCAGTAGCCAGATTGAGCTCCAGACGAGCTTTGGCCTTGCTGATTTTGTCCCTGCACTGCCTCTCAACATCCTTATAGTCCTCCTCAGTGGCCCGCCCTTTTTTCCAAAGATTATAAACCCTCTTTTTTCTCCTAAACTCAAGCTGTAACTCTCTGTTCAGCCAGGCCGGTCTTCTTCCACACTGGCTCGTCCTTGGGCACATGAGGACAGACCGCTCCTGCACCATTAAGATTTCCTTCTTGAAGAGCGCCCAGCCTTCCTGGACTCCTCTGCCCTTCAGAACCGCCTCCCAAGAGACTCTACCAACCACTGTCCCGAGCAGCTCAAAGTCAGCCCTCCAGAAGTCCAATACAGCGGTTTTGCTGGTCCCCTACCTGGCCGCGCCAAGAATCGAGAACTCCACTATTTCATGGTCACTCTGCCCAAGACAGCTTCCAACCACCACATCTCCCACCAGTCCTTCTCTGTTTGTGAAGAGAAGGTCTAGCGGGGCACCACCCCTGGTAGGCTCACTAACCAGCTGCATCAGGAAGCTATCTTCCACTTTCTCCAGAAACCTCCTAGACTGCTTTCTCTGGGCTGTGTTGTGCTTCCAGGATATGTCAGGGAAGTTGAAATCCCCCACGAGAACAAGTGCCGATGATTTCGCAACTTCTGTCAGCTCCTCATCCTGGTTCGGCAGTCTATAACAGACCCCGACCAGGACGCTAGCCTTGTTGGCCTTCCCGCCGATCCTAACCTAAAGGGACTCAACCTTATCATTCCCAGCCTCAAGTTCTACAACATCAAAAGATTCTCTAATATAGAGAGCCACACCACCACCCCTTCTGTGCTGCCTGTCCCTTCTGAAGAGCTTATAGCCAGGCATTGCAGCACTCCAGTCATGAGAGTAGTCCCACCACGTCTCCGTGATGGGACCTGCCTGCTTCACGATGGCTTCCAGCTCCTCCTGTTTGTTACCCATGCTGCGTGCATTAATGTAGATGCACTTCGGCTGGGCCATTGCCTTATCCCCCGGCCTTGCCATTGCTCCCCCTGGCACAGCTCCAACAAGCTCTGTTTCAGCCCCATCCCCTATCTTACCTAGTTTAAAGCCCTCTCAATGAGCCCCACCAGCTCCTGGCCCAGGATCCTTTTTCCCTTTAGAGATAGGGACCCGTCTGCAGCCATCAGGCCGGGTGCCAAGTAAAGCGCCCCATGGTCAAAAAAAAAAAAAAAAGATTTCTGTGCTGGCACCAGCCCCTGAGCCATGTGTTTATCAGGTGGGCTTTTCGTGTCCTGTCAGTACCTCTCCCTACCACTGTAGGAATAGATGAAAACACCACTTGTACTCCTGCTCCCTCCACTAATCGTCCCAGCCCCTTAAAGTCCCGATTGATAGCCTTGAGGCTTCTCTCTTCAATGTCATCACTGCCCGCCTGGACTATCAAAAGAAAATAATAGTCAGAGGGCAGAACCAGGTTGGGAAGCTTCCTGGCAACGTCCCTGACCCTGGCCCCAGGGAGGCAGCAGACTTCCCTACGGGTAGGGTCAGGCCGTCAAATAGGGCCCTCTGTTTCCATGAGAAGAGAGTCTCCCACAACAATAACCCTTCTTTATTTCTTGGTGGAGGCAGTCCTGAGGCGTGGAGTCGACTTCCTTGCCCTAGGCATCCTCCTGGGTACACGTTCTACCTTTTCCTCAGCTACCAGTCTCTCAGTCTCCAGGGCCTCAAACCTGTTGCATAAGGGCACCTGGGAAGGTGGGGCCAGTGGGGGAGGGCATCACCTGCGATGTCGAGCAGGGACCTGTCTCCATTCCTCCTCAAATCCCAGGTCCCCTCTCTCTGCCTGACGGTGACAGGGCAGGCGGTCCACCCCCATTTGGGGTGTCTCACCCCGGTACCTCTCCTTGAGGCCCTGCAGGGAGTTGCTCCACCAGTCTATCTCCTGCTTGCACTCCCTGATATCCCTCAACCTCTCCACCTCCTCCTTGAGCTCCGCCACCACGTGGACCAGGTCATCCACCTGCTCACACCTCTCGCACGTAATTTCTTTGCCTCCCACCGATGGCAGCAACAGGCTCAGACACTCCCCGCATCCGGTGACCTGAACTGCTGCATTTTGAATGGGTAGTCCGTCTGGGTATGTACCGTCTTTCTGGAGAGCGCACCGTGCCTGGTGGAGACCATTGCAGCCTAATTAATGGCTGTCGTTAAGGAGGTGTTCATATGTGCGGGGCAGAGCACTCTGCCCTTCCTGCTCGCCCTGCCTGCGCGAACTGCCGCACCACTCCCTTCTGACACGCCACACCCTATTTGCCCACCCCATTCGCCATGCTCCTGGTCGCTCACGCTCCCTAGGGGCTGCTTTTGAACGGCTGGGGAGGGGGCGCTGCTGGCTCCGCCTACGCCTTGTCAGCCTCCCTCACTAACTGCTGGGTCCTGACGCCTCCTTCAAGTAGGTTCGATGCTGGAAAAATTAGCCCTGCCTGGCCAGTTCCCATGCTCCGCTGCAGAACGTGTCTGCCCCAGAGCCAATCGCCTCGGCAAGGTGATCTGGTATTTCAACCCATAAACTTCAGGAGACTAAGAAGACTGAACTTGGGTACTTCCAGCTCCAGACCAGTATTTTGACCAGCAAGATCTTGGGTAAAATTACTGGTAACTGCCATCATTTTCACTGATTTAGTTCAGCTCAATGTTGTGTTTGTTGTTTTTTTCCCCAGATAAGTCTGCCCAGCAATTGCCACCTCACAGGCATACATCTCCACACCACAAACAAAGAGCCCCTGACCACTCCAACTAATACAGGAGATCCCCTGGGCTTTGCTTGTCATTACATTGCTTTAAGCAGCAAACTGGAAGATATGCCTAGACAGCTGAAAACACTCTGCTTGGTGATCTACTGAGCATGCTCTAAGGGGAGGAGTCCCCAGAGCACAGGAAGGTTGGCCAGTGAGGCAGGCATGGTGGTGCCGTTCAGAAGGTGACTAGGAGGCGGCTGAACAGATTTGGCCTCTCATGGGACTGCAGGAACTCTGTGAGGATCAGAAGAATTCATGAAGTCTTTGACTGATATCCCTACCCAGGAATAGCAACATGCCTGCCAGAACCTGGCAACAAAGGTTATGGCAGGGGAAAGAACAAGGAAAAGTTTTTATATCACTCTGCCTTTTCTAGTCACCCACATTTTTCCCTCTGTTAACCACATTAATTACCTTACTTTGGCCTTCTTTGGGAAACTCACTGACACTGATTCTTAGACACATTCACTTCATAGCCCCTTTGGCTCATGACACCAGAAGGCCGGCCTGCTCCATTTTCACCAAGTTAGTCATGTCTGCTGGGACCTAGCACAGAGAAAGCATTGCGGAGTTGTGCTAACTGGACAAAAGTCATATTCCTCAGACTACACAGATCGATCTCATTCTCTTCTGCTGCAGAAGAGAGGAATTATCCTTTATTATTATTATTTTTAAACTTACTGAATTCAATAGAATCATTTGACTTTTACATGTGTAATGAATGGCTCAGTCTTCAAAATAGGACTGTAATCAAAGTTTACAGTTTATTAAAGGAATAGAGGCAAGCAAACAGTGCAGGGTGTGCCGTGAGTCTGCTCCACCAAGACGCACACCAGTTACATCAAGCAGCTGATTTTTATTCTCCTAGGCTAATACATATTCATAACTACTTCTAAAAAAAAACAACACAGGGTTATTATAATTAGTTTCCGGAATCCAAACCCTCCTACTGGAGCATGCATATCAGTCTCCGGTGGTCCTTCTGGGTCTCTAGGGGTCTCTCATGCTGAAGGCTCATAGTCTTCCTCCCTCTTGTCCTTCTCCTTTGTCCAACTTGGCTGTATGTCAGAGACTTGCGCAACGTCCCCTGCAAGCTTTGTCTTTTAGTTGTTCTTCAGCTCTCCCCATCTCCTTAATCTCCTGGCCAGATATCAAAGACTTGCATAGTGTCCCATGCAATGGTCATAATAGTTAGCAGTTATTCTGAAATCCCCCAGATATCAGAGACTTCAAGGAAAAGCCTACAAATACATTTCCCTTCAAGCTCTCTGTTGACACAAATTGCTAAAACATTCCTTTGCAAGATACAAGAACTATATATGTTAACCACTCTGTTTTTCTTAGACTTGTGGTTATACAAGGGTATGTAAGACAGAAGGTCACATTCATCATACCATGCGGCCCTAGCACTGTTCCATACTGACACGAATCAGATGAACATATTTCACAAGTGAGCCACCACTCAAGGTAAAGAAGGAGGCAATTAGGCTGGTGTTTAATTTGTACCTCAAATACAGATTATTAATAAGCTGATTAAGGTTAAAATAAGACAAATGCTAATTTTTATAACACTTATAATTTATATGCAGAGGAAGGAGCAGCTGGATGGTGGTGAAAATGCTCAAATACAACTAATGGTAGCAGACAACCAGTTACATTGTCAAGATCTTCCTTAAGTATTCAAGCTGGAGAAACACCACGTCCTTTCTCATTTTCAACTGGAAAAAGTCTCATCCATTACATTTCTTTGTGCACTCAAAAGCTGCAATACAGCTTAGGCCTGCAGCACTCACAGTACACCTCAGAGGCCTTTTCAGTCATATAATTAGACTGCTAAATTAATCCAGAGGACAGCATTGCAAAACCAAGTATTAAGACAAGCATATAGGGTGGTAAAATAATTTGAATTTTTAAAACTGTTAATTCAATTCGATCATCAATAATAAATCAATTCAATCATTGAATCCTATTTTACATTCTGAGACTTTTAGCTTTCTGCAACATGAAGACTCCAAAATTACAGAATTAACATGTCAAACAAACAGACGACCACTGTTAAAAAAAAAAAAAAAAAAAAAAAAAGTTACCTGCAGTACCCTTGTGCCATGCCAGTAGCAGTAAAATGCTTTAGACTCATTCCATATCCAATTAGGAGACACAAACTGGCCTGGAATCACCTAATTCCCAAATCTATTGCCAGCAACAAAGCTATGATGCTTCAGCAGTAACCAAGCTACCAAGAATATGTTAGGACTGCAATTTTAGTATTACTTAATAAGTAAATTTCATACATCAGAATGGAAATCACCACTACATTCATTCAAGGCCCTAGGAAAGCCTGACTGCATCCTCTCTGCTCTCATTTTACCATTATATTCAGAAATAGCAGTAACAACTTGTTATGCAGGGCAAAATGTTTAGCTCCCCAAAGACTTCTTATGATGTACATCATAAGTCAGTTGCATTTATTTAACTACCACATTTTCAGGAGCATTGGTTTTATGATCTCCATGATTAATAGCAATATGAATGCAAAACACAGATTGAAAAAATTAACTGCATTGTCCCTGAAGAATTGCCTGCTTTACCAGACAATTAAGAAGTTCTCCCTTTTATGTCTTTACGATTAACTATATACAAAAATAGGATCTTTATTATGTTTTTCTTCCACCAAGACTTCTGAAATTGGTAAGAGAAGGTTGAAAAGGATAGAACAGAGCAATCCAAGAAAATGGCAATATATTTAATGCAACAGAGCACAGTGACATGCCTTCTGTGTTTCAGAAGGAACACTGAATATTATATTATTCTGATAACTGCTTTATCATCACCACACAACACTAAACAAGCAGCATACTTCAGATGTACCATACATCCCATCTTTAAATATCACTTAGACAGTAAACTTGCCATTTTTTAAGAGGTATAACTGCGTTTATGGAAGTCATTTAAAAATTTTTTAACAAGGATACACGTATGTGAGTGGGGAAATAATTCATTCTATGAAACCCTATAACCTGAATCAATTGAGTATGGTACAAGCGCCCATAATTGAGACAGCCAGACACATCCATTATTTTATCTGTATTTCCATACGCTTTTGGCCTTTTTGGAGACCAACACTAATTGTGCAGTCTTGCTTAAATTCAGACAAGTCCTTTATTTGAAAAGCTTCAATACACAGACTATTTTGGGACTTATACCCATTAGAGTTTGATCTTAGAGAGCAGAAATCATTGTCTGTGCACCGGACATGCATTTGCCTGTGGCGGGCCAAGCTTGCTTCCTAGCTGCTGTTTGGGAAGGATATCTCCCTGATGGTCTTCTGAGCTAACAGCAAGGCCTCTCACCAGTATTGGGGCAAAGGGAAAAATTGAGCAGTGAAAAACTAGGATGTGTGCCAGAACTGCAGGTAAAGCAGCCTTCAAGTGGTACAAGAGACCTGAGTAGTCCAGGACTGCCTGGTGGGTCAAGTGGCGGGGGCTTAAGGGATGATAAAAACAAAAGATTAACACATGCTGATGAAATAGGCAGAAAGGCCTATGCCTGAGAGAAGAGGCAGAAATAAGATGCATCTCACTACACCTCACTCCCTGTGCCACAGCCCAGCTCAGAGCCCTTTTTTCCACTCTGAAGGGAACTTCCTGGGAATCTTGAACTCACTTAAACCAAACCTTCCAGCAATTAAATCTCTAGGATATCTTGTGAAAACTTGGAAGAGAAGAGTTGACTGGGAGAATTGTGAATCCAAACAAAGTCAGTAAAACAAACTTTGAACATAAGGCACTTCATATGAAAGACTATTTGAACAGTATACATTGAAAATATATAGAGCGGTTCTGCAAAACACTTAGATCTCTTTCTCCTTCCTGTCTCAAGACTTCATTTCAAGATTTCAGCAATTCAGATTGTTGGAGGTTAGTTATTTTCAAAAAGCTACTGCTGCAAAATGCAGCTCATGAAGTTCAATAGGAATAAACCATTGTTAGAATGATTGAATAGTTTCTTGCTTCAGGGAAGTCACTTGAAATTCTTAGTTTTCAAGCTTTACTTAATTGGTGATAAAAAAAAACACTTTTTAATTGAACCCACACCAGCGAATGTAACACTTTAGAATCTCTAAATGAAAACGTGTATATAGCTGAAGGTATGCATTATTTAACCACAACAATACTTCTCATTAAAACTTAACTATTTTTACAGCTTTCTCAAAACAACTGCTTCTCATGGTGTCTGTTTTTATAATTATAATAAAGCAGATTTCTCTATCGATGCTCCCTTCATTGCACAAAAAAAAATGCATTGTAGGATTTCTTTATAGGTTTGATAAAGAAAACTCTATTGCAAAAGAGTTAATTAGGCCTTTATTTTTTCAAATCTATTGCTTTAAATGGATTAAAGTTATAATAATAGCATTTGGAACTATTAGTCCTTTGTGACTCTAACAAGGGTGTTTTTTTTACAAAGGCTTAAGAATAACAACTTACTTCTAACTTAAAACATAATATCAAATTAATACATGACAAGTCACAAGTGTAGTTTTAAAACCATACATACACCAAAGCACCATAGGATTAATTAAGGTGTCAAGTTACTCAAGATTTGCAGCAGCTTTAAAATACGTGATGGCAAAAACTATTTGAAAGGTATTTAACACTCTGAGAAGTAGCATTATGGGTGATTATTACAGGTTTTGGTACCAGTTCCTCAGGTTAGCAGGTTTGTCAACTAGCCAAAATTTTTATAGACAAAATATGCCAGTCTTGTGACTAAGTGACACATACTATTTGTCTCATGTAGAAGCTTCTAGAAAATACAACTAAAGCTGTATTTTCCTCCTGAAACTGGATTTACAACAGAATTTTCATCTGTCAGTCTTTATCTTTTCTGTCCTGAACAAGCTTTGGAGAGCTCACCTGCATAGGCTGGGTAGCAGGAATTGGAACATAAACCTGTGCTTTTGGAACATAAACCTAAGTTTGTTAATCAATCATAAATATTTGAACCTATGAAATGGAGATTTATCTATTGCAGTCTTCCATACTAGTACACATCATGCAAGACCTACTATATTAAGCAAATATAAAAGGTATATGTCCTCAGTCTAGGGAAAAAAAATTAAAAAAAATTATAAAACAAACTCTATCTTCTATCTTCTAACTTCCCTTTTGATTCCTTAGTCTGATCTGCAGCGGAGCAATGGATGCTGAATATGTGAGATCAAAGCAGACACTGCCATTTGAATTTTATTCATAGGTGTCAGCATTTCATAAATTTAATAAATGTTGATATTTTAAAATATGATCAGCCATTACTATTTTTCTATTGACTATTAAGTTAGCAGTTTGGATATCACTTTAGATGGAAATTCTGAACATTCACTAGCAAAAACTGAATGATTTTTGCAAGTCATTATCACTAGAGGATAGTTGAAATAGCTGGTCTTAAACAGGTATTTGAGAATGATCCTTTCAGGATGCTTTCCACTGGGAAATGCTCTTTCCCTAATTTGAAAGCACAGTTATGTGAAATCACACCAGGAAGGAACAGAAACTAATATTACCCATCAGTTTGTTCAATGCTACAATCCCCTGTTAAAGTCCAAGGTGCAGGTGACAGGCTAACTGCTACACTGCATTTTACACTGCAAAGTTTTGCATTGCGGTTTACAGACAGACAGACTGGCTTTGTCACCAATTTCAGGCCCAACAGTGAAATTCTGCATAGCCTTCTAAAATTTAAAGTATTGTTAAGCAGCGTTATTACATGTGTCGTGCTTCACACTTCTATATCAATTACATGTTGTCTGTTTCTCAGCAAAGACTGACTTCAGTTGTTCCTCAGCAAACAAATACATTAAAGATCACTGGAAGACAGCTCTTGCTTGTCAGTTCTGAATAATGCTCTATTTCTATTTTGCTAAGAATATAAAAAAGAAACACAGAATTTGTGGTAGGGAATTAATGGGAAAAATGTTAAATGCTGATCCTCTGCTATATAGTTTCCATTAATGTTACATGTCCCCTGTTTCAATCAAGGTAACAGTAAACTCCATCCAGATGACATTTTCCTAGAAGACAAACAAACAAACAAACAAAAAGAATATATTTTTTATTTTACGATTCAGGTCTACTGTATTATCTTTCCAATGCTGATTACTAACTACTGTGAAACCAGCTGTGTATACATCCTTTTGGGAGAAGACAGCAAAAAGCACATTGGAAGACTAAACATCTAAACTATAAAATCCCCCACTGCACCAACAGGTTTTTAAAATTTGTAGTAAGTTGATCATTTCTGCTGGGAAAACACAATGTATTTTATAGCCATTTTCTGTTCCTTTCTGTACAAGCTTATAACAGAAACTCAGAACTTTATCTTTTTTAGAGAAGATTTCATTAGTAACCAGAAATATTACTTTTTTTTTTTTTTTCTCCACGAGGAGGTGGGGGGGGGGAGGCTCATGTTGGAGGCTCATGTTGGGAAAACAGATATCCAATATCTCTCAAACTTTCTCTGATTACTATCAGAGTAATGAACCACTCAAATTCAGCCAGGAGTTCTGACTCAGGTCTTTAGAATGGTTCAGGCTACCTGCCTGAGCCTCAGCTTTCTTTTTCTACCAGGCCACAGAAGTTGGTATCACATGAAGACTGAACCAAGACAGAGCATGTATCTAAGAAATATTTATCTCTAAGAATGTGCACTGGCGTTGTCTTCACTTACAGAAATTAAGGTTTCACAGAATTTCAAAGCCCCATTTCTTAGAAAACAGTATGTTCCAGAGGCCAAGAACATACTACTCTCTAACATCATTTATCTTATGATAAAAAAGTTAAGGTGTCTACTATAATCCAGATGAGAAATACTGCATAAAAATTATGCAACAGAACAAGAAATTCTGTCACCTACATTGTACATGGGCAGCCTTGGTAAAGTGATCCCAACTGATGTAAAGGAAAGGAGTGAGCAGACATGTAATAGGAAACAGTTACACAGCTATTGTCATATTCCAATGCTCATGGACTCAATCTTCAATGACCAAAAAACAAACAAACAAACAAAAACAAACAAACAAACAAAAAAAAAACAGGCAGACTTCTGTCTACATTGGATTGAAATGTCCTGTTCATAGGCAGATCCTTGAGGTTTTTATTTAGGCAGAATATCTGAAAGTTTTTAATTAAAACAAAAAGAAAAAGAAAGAAAGAAAGAAAGAAAGAAAGAAAGAAAGAAAGAAAGAAAGAAAGAAAGAAAGAAAGAAAGAAAGAAAGAAAGAAAGAAAGAAAGAAAGAAAGAAAGAAAGAAAGAAAGAAAGAAAGAAAGAAAGAAAGAAAGAAAGAAAGAAAGAAAAAGAAAAGTAGAGCTGATTGAGCATTCGCAGTCTTCCACATTCAAGTGAATAAAATGATTTTGTACAGTAAGTATGGAGATCAATTAAAATTCTTTACTTCAGTTATAATTAACAAGCCTCACAAGCACAAAGTAATTTAATTTCCCATATCAAACCAAATGCTGTTTTCTGCCAGCAAAGGACTATTCTCTTACAGGACAGCGTATTAATAATTCATCATCACTGCACATTCAAACAGATGAGATTCAGTAAAAACTTTAAATGAAAAAAGCATTAACATAAACCCAGCATATAAAATATTTAAAGGAATAGTATTTTTGATATTGGTAGGTATGTAGGGTTTTGTTTCCCTTTTTTATTCCATTGTACAATTTCCTAATTAAAGTCCCTATATTCTTTGAGAAGCATGCAGAACGTAACAGTTGTATCAAGCAAGCTTACACACAACCCACAGGACTTACCCCCTTCAAGTAATAACTATAAAATTACTTGTGATAGAAGTTCATGCGTGGTAATACTTACACGTGTACTCGGCTTAACTTAAATGAGCTTTTTTCACATGAAGTTTAATCAGCATGGCAAATAATATGAATGTGCTAAGTTTTGTCCCTCTAGATTGGAAGACTAGAAAATAGGCATTTAAACCTGACAGAATAAGATGATTCAGATCTAAGTCACTACTCTGCAGTGCAGAACAGCAAAGTTGTAAAACCAACGTTACTGCAACCCCGTTACTGCCAGGGAGATGATTCCCGCCCGCACAGCCAGGAGTTCAAATGAGAGAAATAAAATAGGGGCCATTATTCAGATTCAATAAGGCTAAAAAGGCAACAAGATGTCATTTATTGTCTGATCCTAAATATACTGAAGTCAATAAGAATTTATTGACCATAAATATTTTCTCTATATAGCTTCCCAAATCATCAACAGCACTACCGGCCTCTAATTACTTTGTATTTTTAAAGTTTCACATCAGAAAAGTTAAGAGAACTGTCCATATATTTAGCAGATAGGCAGAAAAAAATCTGCAGTGCACATTGAATCTGCAGTGAACCTGCAGTGAACACCTGTAATAGATCTGTCTTACTAATCCAATTATGGAGAAAGTCACTCCATTATGTAATGTAAGTGGTATTCACCAGTGGCATGTCAACGTTCCTTCCTGAATGTTTTATAATTTTTTGGCAAGCGCCCTTTGTTCTTATCAAACACATTTATGTGCACAATGAACCACCTGGTGTTACTTTCAGTGTGACCATGCACACACAAGCATCGCACTGATATATGGTTAAACTATACATTTAAAAAAAGACTGGAGGTTTGATGCTGCAAGGTGCTGACTATACCAACTGTGACCCAAGATTCTATTTCTCTCTCTATATGAATAACCACAGTCAAAGTTAATAGACTTTCTTATATATACAGTTACATCCACATTTTGATGCCTTGCTGGATATCTAGAATACATTAAATACCTACATAAGAAAAAGTTTGTAAAGCATGGACTCTTGTTTACACAAAGAGAAGGAAAAAATACCACAGTATTATCCTTTTCTCTCTGAGCAGAAAATAGAGATACTGGTAGAGAAAAAAAAGAATATTTTTCTCCATTATCTAATATGCCTGTGTTATACATTTCTACTGTACATGTTCACATGTGAGAAGGAAAAAAAAATTACAAAATCAATTTACATATGCACTAGACCAAACAGCAGCCAATTTGTCCTCATCTCCAAAACAGCTAACTTAAGAAATGGCAAATTTTAGAATTCTTACAGTAATTAAGTAAAAGTTATTTAGAACAGAGAAAAAAGTGGGATGAAGAGAGTAGAAGGAATAGAGCTTTTAAGGACATGCTGAATATGACAGCCAGTATCACGTGACATTTGCTTTATTAAAAGTCCAGATTGAATGCAAAAAGGTGCCTACCTTCTGAATAGTCCTTGACGTAAACCACAAGTTTTATTATACTTCATTATGAGAATTATGTGCACTAAGAGACTAAGAAAATATATAAATATGCTTTTAGTTAGATTGTTTTTTCAGTTCAAAATCCATAACATATTTCCTTTCAGATTTTGCTATATTACTTAGCAATGCACTTATAAGTGTTTTGCAAAATGCTCCCAGAACTTCCTAAATTGATACTCCAGAAATAAGATGGGATATTCAAAGCTTTGTAATAATTTTTTTTCTTCTTCTATCTTGCAGAAGGCAGGAAGGAGGGGGTGAGGGGCAGCGGTAGCAGGGGCTAATAAAGAAGTTACAGACTTCACATCTCCAAACAGCAGGTTTCCAAAAAGCAGGTTTTGCCCAACTTGATCTCTTCTCCTACAATGTATTTTGTGTCTTGTGAAATTCATCCTGGAATATCCACATGAACATCCCCACCTCATGTCTATTTCTTCTCCCATGGCCCAAAACAATTCTTTTTGACCTACCGATCCCACTGGAGCAAGTACAGGTCACATACAAATCCTGATGGTGATGCATGTCCCAACATCTAATGGTCTTCAGTTCAAGCAACCCTCAGCATCTGCTGTGACAGATTTCACGCCAGTATATTTTCTTCCAATCTTGAAATCAATTTCAGATGTAGCAAGTGTGCCCAGAGATCTCAGTGTCTCTCATACCTCTCCATTACTCATCAAGCTACATGTACTTTGGAAGCCCAGTTGGATTTTTACAGTACACTTCAATATACAGGGTCAGGAGGACCATGATACTCAAGCTACACTTCTACAGCAAGACCTGTAGAAAATATATTGGCATAGTTTCCTGGATAAATTTTTACTCTTTAACAAAATTATCCATGTGGGCTTTTCTGACAGGGTATCTCCAGAATCCAACCAGCTCCCCTACAGCACTCCATCATAAGGTAACCTCAGAAAGAACAGTCAACAAATTTGTTGCCAATGATTAACTACTGTTTATTTCTAGTGTTTCCCAGATGTAAAACACTTTTGTTAAATCATTGCAAGTGAAATTAGGCAGCTTGTTAGTGCAGCCTAATCATTCATTAGCATTTCAAATTCCTGCAAGAGGATAAAATACTTCAGCATCTGATTGCCCAAATATTAACAGCTAATGTCTTTTGTTTATATGTAACTATCTAAAGCCTGTATGAGAAGCCAGCTATACAACACAGTAAGTTTCTGCTTTTTCAACAGTACTTAGAGTTCACCAGATTCCTTTTCCCTGAGGCTTTTTATTAATCTTTACCCTCACCCTTGTGATCATTATCAACTTCACATCTATCCTACTTGCATAAAAGAAAAATTCACAACTCTGCCCACAACAAGATCTTTTTTACTTTCCTTTGACATAGCTCTCAGTATTTGTTATGAATGAATGTGTTTCTTCCAGAATACTGATCCAAAATTGGCAGATTTGGGTAACCAAAGTTTTTTCATAGAGACTCCATACATTAGCTCAACATTAGTCTACAAATCAATACACAAAGGAATAGGGAGAGATCAGAATTACAGATAAAGGTTTCAAATATTTATTAATAGAGTATTAAAAGTTGCTGTCCTGATCTAATAGCAGGAAGTAAACGTGATTCAGACAACCAAGACTGAACAGAATCTAGTACTAGATTCTCATCTAGTAAATGAAGAACTGCAGCTATAAGTTAGTTACCGTCATACAGAAAGTAAGAAACAAAAACTGAGAACTAGTTTGTTCTTTGTGCAAAAATTATGGATGCTTAGGAAAAAAATGACATCATAGAAAGATCCAGGGAGACCTTTCCTGCATTGGAAAATTTTGCAAGATCATCTAAACAACAACTTTCAGTGACTTTGGTATCTGATATCTATGGTAAAGCTACACACTTATTTAATATTTTTCTCTTCATACTGCTACCCAAAGAAGGAAAAAGACTTTCAGCATCACAGCCATGTATGGGTGCTGCTGGCAGTGTACAAGCCAACATGCTGCTGTGTCAATGATATCCTATTTTTAATGCATTTACTTTGTGATAGGGTATCTGATGCAAAACAAACACCACAAACCATTAGAGACCTGTGAGACAAACTGAAATGCAGTGCCTTTTGCGCTGTTCCTACTGTGCCATTAAACTTAGGACTGAGAAGTTACTGATCAGTCTCAATTTCCTAGTAACTGACCATTAAATACTCTAGCAGAAGCAAACTGAATCTGAATTACAACAAAGGTTTAAAGAAGAGTTTCAGTCATAGATGAATCAAACATAACCCCTTCTTGCCCTCAGCTTCCTAACTTTTCACACTTTTGTTTGTAGTTTTTGAGATAATCACGTTTGAACAAAAATCACAGCAACAGCATGAACTTGTGTAACACTGCTAGCTAACTCTTGGAAGTATGGGATATGGAGAAAAATGTATAAACAACAACGCAATATATCATCATCTTGCTCTGTCAGCAGTCTTCATTTCAAGAGCATTTTCAAAGCACCAGTACCATAATGCTAAGTACTAATACACTGGGGAAGCAGGCTCTCACTGTGCTAATTAACTCACCTATGGGGCTCTAGCTGCAGCCCACATAAACATTTCCAAAAGCATTTTCCTTCCCTCCTACTCCTTTGTCTAATATTTTTCATTACAATCACACTCAGGAAGAAAATTATAAAGCCCAGCATGACAAATGTGTCTTACCTCAGCTAAAACTATTTAGAAATAATATAAGGCTCAATAGAGAGGCACTTGTATTGGAAGGGCTTTTGACCTTCTAGCAATGGCAAAATAAGTTAAACTGTTGAAGACCATTTGAAGATGAAAATGCATGCTTTCTGCTTTTCTGGATGAGAGTTTCAAGGATTTCCACAGTTCATTTGCTGCAGAGGTCAAATCCAATCCAAAAAATTTCCTTCAATCGTACTGGCTTTTTACTACAGCTATACAACTGTCATTTCCCTCTCACCTGTCTACATAAGAGTAATCACACCAGGGTAGAGCTTAACATAAACAACTATAACTAGGACTTCTTTCACAGCAAGACAAGCAAGTGCCATTCCCAAAGCATCCACAGCAAAGCCTATTCTCAGATTTTCCTGTGAAAGCTCTTTAAGTCAGTCTTATCTACACATTGCTCATAGTGCATTTCCCATCTCTACTTCTCAACAGGCCTGTGTTCAAGCTGTATTGTATTACTTTCCGAATAGCTCACCTCCCTACTTTATCATACAAGGACGAAAGCGTAGCTTGCTTCCATAATCTGGAAAGCGATGAATAACCTGGAAACATATTAATGTGCTACTTAGACTTCTATACAAATCAGAAGCCTTTTGAAAAGCCTTTCATTACTCTTTTCCTATGTTTCCATTTTCTGATCATTAAGTGGAGGAAGCCATACAAATGCTCCAGCAAACAGAAATAAATACCTTAATTATAGAAAGAAAAAAAAATCATACTTTGAAAACTGAAAATAAACCTCATAGGAAAAACTCAAAACCCAAAGTTGAAGAGATTTTTTTTCTCCTGTATTTTTGGTGCTTACCTGTAAGAAATTTTAGTCCATGTAGTTGGACAGATTGAACTGTGCAGAATTTATCACTAGAAGAGATAATGACAAAACTCAGATCTCTTACCTCTGAGAAATATTTCCTTTTGACTGCTCTGGGAAACCAGACTAGTGATCAGCAACTAGTGATTCTTTGTTGATAGATGCCAACTATGGATCACATGAATCAGCACGGGCATATCTCATGCATAGCTTTACAAAGTGCCACAGAGAAGCAGAACTATTACACAGCATCTGGAAGGTGAATGGAAAAATTATTCAGTATGAATAACTTTAATGTCTTGTTTTAGTGTTTTAGGGAAAGTTGCCAAGAATAGAATGCCTCTAATTATTACATAATCAACATTAGTTAGCAAAACTAGTTTATTATCATAGTTTAAGATTTGTGTGGAAGATAGCATATGGCCAAAGGCAAAAGGAGGCAATTTCAGTCAACCTATAAATATGATCTTCAGGGAGCAGCTCATGTGAAAGCACTTGCTTTCCAGGAAGCCAAAAGGCATTTCTCCTCCTAATGTATTTTTTAACAGCTTCCACCCCAAATAGAGTCCTACAGATTATTCTGGGGGGGCTTGCAAAAGGCAACTAAAGAAGGATGGCCATGGGACTTAAATGCTCTACAGTAAGTGTGAACTCCATTACAGGATTATTAATTAGGGAGTACAGAAAGCAAGAGATGAAAGCACTACCTTACAGGGTCAAGGTTGTACTTTATTCTCAACAGGGAACACTTTGGGTCTAAAAGTAACCTCTTGAATCAATCATGAGTCCAACTTTCAAGACATCCAAGAACCTCTGAGTATTAATCCTGCTAAGTCCTTGCACCACATGCATTCACAACCTGCTCTCGAGCAGAGGGAGCTGTTTCCTAATAAGCAACCTTGACTTAGCAAAACATGTGAAGGGAATCCATAAACTCATCAGCACACGCCACCCTCCTTTTTTGATCCAGCATGAAATTACCACGTCACATTTGTGACAGAGGCACTAAGCACTCATCACATGCTGACTGTACATCAGGAATGCACAGTGATGTTTGTAAATGCTGACTTACAAAAGGACTTTTCCATTGTATTGGTTTCAGCAATAACAGAAAAAACAGAATGTACATTGGTCTTAATTTAGGTAATGGATACAGTTTCTCCCTACCCAACGAGATTTTTCTTCCAATAAAGACAAAAATTAAACTTTTCTTTTTCAAACAGTTGAATACCACAGATTTTCACTTATTAAATCTATAATTTAGTGAGACAACACTAGAATTCTGAAGATCAAAGTGTAGATCATTAGCATGAGGCCATTTTGGTTGGGTTTAAAAAAGGCTACCTTTGTATCTCTTCCCTCAACTGCTTAGTATTACTTAGCTCTTTTCCAGATGTAAGAAGCATTGACTTCAGTTGAAGTCTGTGCTCATTAGGGAACTCAGTTCAGTGCCCAGATAAGGTGGCTCAATTACAATAGAAAGCAAAACACCCAAAAACTGTACAGAAATCAAAGTACAGCAATGCCATGTTCTACCTAAATTGAAATACAGTTGTCTTTGGTTTTGTGTGTACACAAAGGGCTTTCTTTCTACCAGGACTTTCCTCAGGGCAGTTTTACATTCAAGTTCCTTTGAAAGTAAAAGGAAAACCAACACAGACAGACCTAAAGGTAAATGAAAAAGGTTTCAAGGTGATCATGGCTTTCCTGCTTATGATCACAAAATTAAACTGGCCAGAACAAGCTTATCTCACAAATGCCAAAATATATTTTATCATTTGACCAAATAGGTGTATGTAGGTGCTATATAAGGGATAGTAATCAACAGATTTTAAGCTGGCAAAAAAGGTAGAATCCAACAAACACCTCAAATTTGGTCAGAATAGATCAGTTCTAGAAAAACAGAACTGCTCTAATACATTGCCATTTTCACTGCAGATTTAATTATTTGCTTTGTTGAATTGCTATTTATTAATGCAACATAACTAGCAACAGAAACTGTACTTCCTTATGTGAAACAACAAGAGATCTATTCTTCCCTTGGAGTGCTGAAATTTCTGATTTTACCCATGGGTACTCTGCATTTTGCATAAGTAAAATTAGAGTGCTTATTTATGTTCTGTACACTTAAAGGGAGAATGTCCAAAATATAATCACAACAACAAATCTGAAAACCAAATGATTTCAGTGCATTTTCTACCTCACATCCAGTTCCAAAACAGTCAATATTATGCCCAAAGAATGTCTACAGATTCTGAGCTATTGACTAGCTAGAGCATCTTTATGATTTAATAAGTTTCATAATCACTCTCAGAACATAGACAAATGGCATTATAAAAATAATCGGTCCTTGAGTTTAATTTTACATCTAGAACATAATAGAATATTTAATATTTAATCAAGTCAATGCCACAAAGTTACTTGCTACTTCTCAAGTGGGAAGAAAGGGTCACAAAGGCATATTTGTATTGGATAGCACATGACTATATGAATATACCTAACTTCACTCTGTAGTAGAAATTCACAAAAGAAAAATAAATAAATAAATAAAGACAGCTATGGTTAACTTGTAGGCTACTCACTGAGAATGAATGCTATCATGAAGACACCATGTTGCCCCTAGCACACAAGACACCTATGAAGTGTGTTGGAGAATTACATCATACCACACGAACAGAGGAACGTAATTCATTTTGACTAAACTAAATTTTCTGATCTCAAAACTGTTCTTAGTTTTGCTAAAATAAATAAATAAATAAATAAATTCTTTCAGTGCCTAAATAGGGTTTAAATAGCATACTGGAAAATAATTCTCTGTCAGATAGGCAAGCAGTATAATCCAAAATGTAAGAGGCATGGAGGCATTTAAGATCCTGCAATTCTTATCCAGACACGCTTGTTTCCTCAACAGAATAGGTGCCCTGAAATTCTGCTTGTGAGATGTGGTGAAGTCCTCCAACTAGCAATGAATACTCAGCACCAAGAAAAGATATCTTAATATTGAAACCAATCTACACAGATCTAACACACACACAAAATATATAATTTTATAAACAATAACATAAAAAATACAGCAATCTTCTTTTCACAGATTAAAAAAAAAAAAAGTGAGCAGAGTAGGGCTGTTTTGTTAACATGTACACCACTTGACCTCATTCTGGCACAGTTGGCCCCATAGAAATGCTCGCTCAAGGATAAGCACATAGCATGTGAGCAGGACAGGAAGAAAATAAACCAGTAACGTGCTTTTCTTCCACAGCGTAAAAACCTTCATGTAAACAAGTGGTTGAGCAGCACTGACCACACTCCCAACTAGTAATTCAATTAGTTATGATGGCACTCATGCCGTACGCTTTAACTTGGGCAATTAACAAGTTGGTGCTTGGGGTACTTAAGAACACTAGACTGTTTCTGAAGGGATCAACATGGATATTTTCAGAATTAAGTCATACTCGTGTGTATAGATAACTAGTAAAGATATCACCAGTGACTTCTACATGGGCAATGAAATCCAATTCAGGCACCCAAACAGGAAGCTTGATTTTAAAAAGGCATCCATTTACTGCCTTTCATAGTACTTTCCAGTGGTCGCTCTTTTACATACATTCCCTTACCTAACTTTAAGAATTTCTTTTTTAATTTAGTGGTTTATGGTGGCCCTTTCTGTGCATTAAACTTCCCATTTTTCCATTTTTATAAAGAAAAGGTGATTGTAAGTCATTGCGACCTCAACAGTGTATCAGAAATTCAAAACTGGGATTAAAATAAAAAAAAGTTCTCCAAGATCACTGTATACCTAAAATCATCTCCAGAAACGGAAATTATCAAAAGGTCAGACGTAAAAAGCAGCAATTCATAAATACTAATTAGCACCTTGCTAGTGATTGCATGATAACATTTGCTGATGCATAATTGAATTAAAAAAAAAGAGAGTGTGGGTAGATTTAATAATTCATTCCTCCCACACTAATCAGAGTTTAACTATTTATTCTAACAAGTACAATTAGATATTTTCTTCTTTTTTTCTTTGTGAATAACAATCAGTTCATCTTTTTAATACTCTCTTATTTAAAGCTAAAGGAAAGGGGGAACCATTGCAAATAACATAGCAAAATCATTTTTAGTAACTCTAAGTTTTAAAATGTTTTAATTGTACACAGGTTTTTGCTTTGTCACTTGATACTTGATTCTAGTGGAAGACATCCCTGCCCGTGGCACGGGGGCTGGAACTAGACCGTCTTGAATATCCCTTCTTATGAAGGGACAATCTTATGTCCCCTCAAGCTATCTTATGATTCTATGATGATATTATTAGGATTTTTTATATATATATGAAATAATGGGATTTTTAAGTTTTCCTATTAGACTCCTCTTCCCTCACAACTTCTTCATAAACTGCACACTTGCTATCCAGTGTGTTTATTACATATGTTTGTATACACACTAATTGCCATCATCCACTCTCCTGATAGCTGAGTTGTGGTTAAGGGCAGCTCATCTCCCCTTTCAGGGGTCTGAGCAGACAAAAGAATTGAATAATGTACACTGTTAATCAGAGGACTAGTTATTTCAAATGGTGATCTGAGTTAAAGCAGTGATTTGAAAGCAGCCGCAGTGAGATCACACATCCTTTGTGCAGTAAAAGGACAAACAAGGAGAAAGATACAGGAAAAGCAGCCAGAACCACAGCTGACTACGATGCTCAAAACCACATATACATCTACTGAGTGAGTGTACAAGCACAATGTACCACAGTAGCCATTAGCTATAGGGAAAGTGTCAAAAAATAAACCAACCACAGAACTTTCTTAAGTTCTTAAGAAAACAAACAAACAAACAAAAACTGTTTAAGACAAACATTATCTTTCTGCAATACTTCGTTAGGGCAATGCTGCTACAACGTCAAAAAAATTTAAAACATTATAAAAATCACAAATCACAGCACCCAGACACACAATCCTCTAGAGGCCACACGGAAACAAAATTGCTGCAACATTTATTTAACAAAACACACAAAAATATCCAGGATTCCGATATAGCTGTCCCTGCCATGGGGTTCAGCCATGGAGGAAGCACATTTTCTAACATAAATATTGAAGAAAACAAAACAATATACACACACACACTTTCAAGAACTCAAGAATAACATCTCCATTTTATAGTCAGTAATAAACAAACAAAATCACATGCTTTTCCAAACAACATTGCTTCCTATGCTTCAGAAAACACCTGAGGAGAAATCACAGGGGTGAGAGCAGCAGCACCTGAACCACAAAGCCTAGTAGTGTTCAAGAAATCCCAACCCTACAGCAAAAATCTTTAACCAATGTGAAACAAAACCTGCAAAAGCACACCATTGAACAGACACCTTTGAGCCAGTTGCAATTTCCCCAGTGAGCACCAACCATCAATCTTACAATGCTCCAAAACATTTTGCACCAAAGTTTTATCCTTCCCATGCAAAGCCTAAGATATCAAATTTCTGAGGTGTTCATTCACCATGGCCGTAATCATCTTCGCAGGCTTCTGGGATGATACAGCTAGAGATTCTGCCTGGTATGAGTTAATTAAGAGAAGAGACTGCAGAGCCCTCTGGCAGAAAGCACACAGGAATGGAAACCATTCAAAAAAATGAATTGTTTCTTCTGGGTTTGGATAAGGAAGATGTTGACTGTAGTGGGAAACCAATATGCATCTGCCTCTCTTCCACATGTAATACACTTAGTTCTGACAGAACCCCCAGAAAACTGTTTGTCCACTCATACTTTGCAGGCAGTCCAGCGAACCTGGTTAAAATCCAACGAAGTAGCATTTTTAAAAGCAGTATTAAAATTTTCCTCACTTTACTTACAACACTCAGATATTATAATGCTGTTCTCCATATGTGCTATACAAATGGTAAAGTAAAATCAGACTAGTGAGCATTAAATATATTTTAATAATATATTACTACTATTATATTAATAAATATAAAAGTGTTTTGGGGAGTGTTTTTGTTGTCTTCGATCATCGGCATACATCTGCCCCCCAGACACTATTCCAGTATTCCACAGAGAGCACCACATTCTGCATAATACATTTTTACTTTGCATTTCACCTTCATGGGAAGTGACATTAATACATCATTAAAGTGACAGCTCTTTCCAATGATGTATTAGTTTAACTGTTCACATCAGATTATCCTAGAAAATACAGTACTAAACATTGAATTCCAATAAGATATTTTGGCCAAGGACGTCAAGATTTGTTCCACTAACAGTCATGATTCAGTAGGATCTAGAAACCAAAAAAAGTGCCACAACCTTTAAATGTTTAGAACTAGATAGCTTACACATAGTACTATAAGTGTAAAGGGAGTGAGGGAGAGGTAAAACTGCAGGTGCACACCTGAAAAGGAATTATAATAAAATCATATTTTTTTCATCTCTCCCATTTTCCCCTTAACATACTGCAACAATTGGCCACTGGGCTGGAAGAGCCTTGAGCCTTCTTTTCTGCAGAAACAGGTGAGAGTGTCTGACTCAAGCAGAGTTTTCTTGACCAAGCACACCAACAGTCAGATGACTGCTGTGACCCCTTAAGTCCCTGAAAGTGAACTTGTGCTTAGGATGAAGAGCTGGGAAATAGATACCGGTGAGATCAAACACAGCACCAAGACAGACTACAGTCATGGAAGCAATGCATGTACAGGCAGGTGAAGTAGCTCGATTACAGTGGCAAGATAAATCTTGGAAACCAAGCAACTTCACATCATTTAGAAGTCTGTAACTAACACTAGCAGAGCCTTCAGGTTATTGCCTAAATCCTTTTAAGCCATGCTGACTTAATCAAAGGTCTTCCTATAGAGTTCAAAATTGAAAAGTACTTGCGTCTTAATGCCTACCCTGTTTCAGATTTCATCATTTGGTTGACAAAGCTGCTAAGAAAATTGAAAATAAAAACATGTCAAATTCATCCATTAGAACACCAGAAGAAATGAGAGCAAGCCAGGGTAATCATTTCAAGTGCTCTCATTCACTCTTCTGGCAGAACCAAGATTTTTCTTTGCAATCGACTCCTATTATATTGGGTTTCTTGGCTACACTAATAAAGGTCCTGAGCATTTAGAAAAGGGAATTGGGGAAATCAACATTACAAGAGAAAGAAAGAAAAGGAAAAAAAGTTCGCTCTGCTCAGGTTATGAAACAGGAAAGATTTCTACTGCACATTATTCTGTATTTTCTGTAATAAACGTTAATTCAACAGTCACACAACAGTCATCTCAAACAGTATAGTGCACTTCCACACCCCACACCCCCAAATATATTCTCATGTACTGAAACTCAGATTACTAAATTGAAAAAGACATGTAAGCAAAAGGCTTCCTGATAGTTAAGCAATCACCAGTATATATTAAAAAGTAATACCTAAAATGAAAACAATTACCTCTCATTCCTGCTGTGCTTACAGAAAGAGAAAAAGAAGAAGGCTGTGTTACACATTTGCATGGCAGGGTTTAAGTAGTTGGGGGGTGTAGGGGTGGCCTCTCTGAGGAGTCCCACACCCACCTGTGGCCAGAGCCAAGATGGTGAGCTGTAGTGCTGGGAGAACAGGTTTAAGACAGGAAAATAATAAATAAATAAATAAATAAATAAATAAATAAATAAATAAATAAATCTGCTGCACAACAGTAGCTAGGAGCAAGGAGAGAGAAAGTGAGAATCACCCCTGCAGCCCCCAAGGTGAGTGCGGCAGGAAGGCAGTAGGTGCTCCAGGCACACAGCAGATGTTTCCCTGCGGCTTGTGGAGAGGCCCCTGGTGGAGCAGGCTGACACCCTGCAGCCCATGGGTCCCATGGTGGAGCCCCTGGTGGAGCTCCACACTGCAGCCCATGGAGGAGCCTCTGGTGGAGCAGGTGGACGTGGCCTGGAGGAGACTGCAGCCCATGGAGAGCCCCCACAGGAGCAGGCCCCAGGCCGGAGCTGCAGCCCATAGAGAAGAGCCCACACAGGAGCAGGGGGTCTGGGGGGAGCTGCCACCTGTGGAGAACCCATGCTAGAGCAGTTTGCTCCTGACAGATGGATCCCGTAGTACGGAGCCATGTGGGAGCAGTTCTTGAAGAGCTGTTGCTAGTGAGAACCTCCCTCAGGATTAGTTCAGGAAGGATGGCATCCCGTGGGAGGGGGCCCACATGGAAAAAGGGGCAGGCCTGAGTGTGAAGGAGCAGCAGAGATTAAGCATCAGAAACTGACCATAGCCCCCCTTCCCTGTTCCCCTACATCTCTCAGAGGGAGGAGGTAGAAGAAGGTGAATGGGGAAGGAAGGGGTTTTTAGTATGCCTTTAGTTCTCACTGCCCCATTAGTAATAGGCAATAAATTACATAAATCTCCCTTAAGCTGAGTTTGTCTTGCCTGTGACAGTAATTGACGAGCAATCTCCCTAGCCTTATCTCAACACAGGAGATTCCCCCCACACACACACTGTATTTTCTTCCCCCTCTCCTTCAGAGGAGGGGGAGTAAGAGAGCAGCATGGTGGAGCTGAGCAGCCCGTTGATGTGAAACTACCACAGGCTATTACTGAGTTTGTGAATAAAAGCTACCCGTACTTACCAGTGTGCCCAGGTGGCCAAGGTGGCCAACAGCAGCCTGGCTTGTGTAATACACAATAAATGTTTGTTCATTGTCTTTTGTATTATAAAAACAAGGAGTTCTGTTTGAGGAGCGGGAGTTGCGAAAACTCCCTGCTGAAGTAAGGAGCTGTATAATGCTTGGCTAGACACTATGAAAATTCTTTTGCTTAATGTAACAAAAAAGAGAACCCCCTTCCCTTCTCTCCTTCTGCATCTCAGTTGCCTCTTTTGTTCAAAGACCCTGCTGCAAAGCTCATGTAACCATCTTCTGATAAGTTGCTAGCCTAGTGTATCAACATCCTGCCTTCCTGTCTCACGCCGGGCCAACATGACCAAATATAAAAAAAAAAGAAGTTGAACCACAACGCCGAGGAAGACTACAGCCTTCATCTTCACAACCACCAGAGGGACAGAGACGACCCCCTAGCAACAGTGCGCGCAGTCACAGAATATACCAGGATGTGCTGCGTAATCCTGGAATTACCAAGATATAAAAAGGGACCCTGGCGGGGGTGAGGTGCGTGTCGTTGGCGGAGCTGAGACTCCCCGGCCGCCCAGCACTGTTTTGCTTGCTGTTGCTTACTCAATAAATTCCTTTCTATTATTAATGCAATGCTCTCTGAAAATTAATTAAGGGGGCAACTTATAACAGCTTGTATCAGGAATAGCGTAGCCGGCAGGTCCAGGGAGGTGATTGCCCCCCCTGTATTCTGCTCTGCTGAGGTCACACCTCAAGTACTGCGTTCAGCTTTGGGCTCCTCAGTACAAGAAGGACATCAAGGCCCTGGAGTATGTCCAGAGAAGGGCTGTGAAGCTGGTGAAGGGCCTGGAACACAAGTCCTGTGAGGAGCTGCTGAGGGAACTGGGGTTGTTTAGTGTGGAGAAGAGGAGGCTGAGGGGAGAGCTTATTGCTCTCTACAGCTACCTGAAAGGAAGTTGTGCCTGAAAGGGAGTTGTGAGGAGCTGTGGGGGGAGGAAGGAGGAGGGGGAGGGGAGGGGGGGGGGAGGAATCAGCCTTTTCTCACAGGTAACTAGTAATAGGACCAGAGGGAATGGCCTCAAGTTGTGCCAGGGGTTGTTTAGGTTAGAAATGAGGAGACATTTCTTCTCAGAAAGAGTAGTCAGACATTGGAACAGGTTGTCCAGTGAAGTGGTGGTGTCACTGTCCCTGGGGGTGTTCACAGACAGTTTGGATGTGGTGCTTAAGGACATGTTTAGTGGGTGACATTGGTAACAGGGCGATGGTTGGACCAGATGGATCTTGAAGGTCTCTTCCAACTTTAATGATTCTGTGATTCTACCCACTGTTCCAGGCTGCCATGCCCAGGGCAAGGAGGTCCCTACCCACAGGCCCAAGTCAGGTTTACAGGCCTGAGTCAGGCCTACAAAGAGCAAGTATTTAAAACAGCCATTTTTTCCCATCTTTGAATGGAAGCTAAGGGTTTCCCTCCCAAGAGGTTAGGCTGTTAGCCTGAGAAATAAATTGCAAAGTTTTTGCAATATTAAATTTATTTTTAGATCTCATTTCATGAATTCTTCCAACTCTGTGGCATATTTTCAACTCCTAAGCCAAGAAAGGGAAACAAGAAAAAAAAAAAAAAAAAGTACTGTTGAACAGTTTCTCTTTCATTCTTGTAATTAATGTTTTTGAGGTTCCTGTCTTGATCTTTCAAGGAACTAGCCAGGTGCTTACATTTACATTTTAATTGTTGAATTTACAAAGTATATAACTTCAGGTTTACTGGAAGTTTAGATTGCTTTCTCCATCATCAGAGAAATAAAAAGATTCTATTGATTCTACATTTTGTTGCATCTCAAGAGTAGAGAAGGAGTCATGACTAACCTGTTCATTAGCAAGTATTAGGAGAAAGGCACTTCTGAATACTGTTGTATTAGCATAATAAGTGTTATGCAAACTTTAGGTTCCTCTAGTGGATAGAGCAAATTAAAAAAGTAATAATTTGAGGAAGAATTCTTTCTCCTGCCAGCAACTTCAAAGTGGCCTTTTTTTTTTCCTTTTTAATTGTCTTACAGCAATTACCGTACATACATTTATCAAAGTCACTAGAAATATTCCTCCACATTAAGCGATACAATGATGACAAACCACCTGTTCATGCTTAACGCAAGAGGGCAGAGGACCCAACAGTTCACACTGCAGCAAAAGCACTGAGGGGAAAGAATATTGTATTTGGGACTTTATAACTGGCATCCGTGACATGGCCCACTGTCTGGAGAGTGGCTCTGCACAGTCACACTACAGTTGAGGATGTCCTTTTGGCCAGTTTCTCTCAGATGAGGCATATGCATCGTCAGTAATGAAATGCTCTCTGGGTCAATGCTGAGGTCTTGGGCCTCGTGTAATACAGCCTTCAGCAGAGCAGCAAAGTAGGGATGTCCTCTGGAAGAAGGATGAGTGCAATTCCTATCTTCATTCTTAATTCCAGATGAAGTCATTTGTTTGATGTAGAATCACATGTTAGCAACTTAATTGCTTATTTTCTCCATGGCATTAAACTATTAATACTGCAAGTTCTCTGATTTTGGTAAATGTAGTAATGTAGTTGTGTTTTTGTTGTTTTTGTTCTTTGCCAGAAGCAATTAATGGGATTCACAAGTGCCGAAATAATGAAAGTACCACCTCCACAGGAAACAGTTTAGGAGACTACATAAGCTTCTGAAAACCTCCCCAAAATTAGTTTGCATTCTCTAACAGCTAGAAGAAAAGATGCCAAATATGACAGAACTAGAGCTGAGTGGCACTGAACTGGATCACAGCACCACTGATAATTCCAAGGTCCTCGCTACATCCTAACAGGAGATAAGATACTCAATGTCCACTCAAACCATGTGGAACAGGTTCACTGTTATGGAGCCATGACTATTATTCCCCCCCCCCCCCCCCCCCAAAAAAAAAAAAAAAAAAGAGAAAAAAAGGCAGGAATAGAAGAGGAAGAAAGAGAAAGAGGAAGAGAGGAAGTTCAACCAAGCACGTGAGGAGGAACAATGACAGTCTTTAATATAATTTCATTCTTTTATGAAGAAATATCCCTCTGACTTTCCTTGGCAATTCACAAGACTGTTTGAGGCCTTTGGTAGAATAAATACACCTGTGAAGAATTCTGCTAAAGTGAGAAATCAAACACAAATATATGGGAACGTTTGCTTCACTTTCTTCTTATATGGGCAGCTAAAAATAACTTGGAGAATTGTATTTTTATGTCTATGCCATAATAAAAACAATTAAGACTTACAGAATGGAAGAAAGAGATGGTTTCTGTTTGGGGTTTATTGAAGCTTCTGTAATTTCTACAAATACACTAGCAGCTTATCTTGAAAATTCTTTGACTCCCTGGAAACATGTTATCTTCCCTGAAATTCTTAAATCTTCCACTGTTATTTGAAAAGAAATAAAGTACCAAAATACTCAGGCCTATGAAGCTTGAATTTTGCATGGTTTTCTATGAAAATGTTAGCAGAATTTCACTTAAAAATCATTGCTTCTTTGTCCCCATCAGGAATGTTGTTCAGGCAGAAAAGCTCTTGAACATTTCATAGCCCCTGTAAATCTTTATCCTCCAGTCTGCATGAAAGATGATACTAGTGGATATGACAGACACAAGCAAACGATATATATGCTGCCAGTGATTAAGCAGTGTTTTCAAACTAGATTTGAAGAGGGGGCCTATTTAATATTGGGACTTCTTTCTGGCAGTCTTAATTTACACATCAAAAGAGAAATACACTTTAAGATTTTGTCACTGTAATGGTTTTGCTATTACATTAACTAGCAATTACTACACAATGCAATGCAAGCTGACTAGGCTTTAAATGCCAAGTCCCGATTTCCAAGGCTCCTTAGGCTGTTATTTCAGTGTCTTCCATGCTTTGAAGGGAGAAAATTACCAAGATTACAATTGCATAGATTAATAACAGCTAAAAACACCTACAAATGCTCTTTTCTATCTTCTGTGCAAGGGAGCAGAAAAAAAATAATAATCAGTTGCCATTTACCTTTTCCTTTGTTCTACTCAGTATATAAGATGTAAAGCACAGGGATGGAAACTAGGAGACATGATTTCTCCTTCTCCCATGAAAGTACTAGGTTACCCTGAGACAGGTAGCTCGAACATTTGAGCAGCTTAACAGTAACACATCACACTGGATCTGTGCTTTTAGATGGGCAGAATAAAGCCATGGAATGTACCATCCATCCTCTCAACAAACTCAAGAAATAGCAATCCCTCCAAAGAGCCCCTGTAATTCCAAGTTTGCAAAACAATGGTTTGCAGAGCAGCAAACAAAGTGGAGGATTAAGGAAAACACAAGTATTTCTGCTTCCTCTTTCTTATCTATGAGATTGCTAATATTAGTGCAAAGTCTGAGAATATTAAGCATCCTTTCTTCAGAATTAGAAGGTCACTGTTTCCCTTATGGTTTACTATCAAATATTACATGTAGAGTCTTTGAGGCCCTTAGAGTAAACCCTGTATGTGATAATCACTTTTGTATGTAGCTAAGATTTTTTAATTATTTTCAGTGAGGTACCACAAAGCTTTTCTTTGAACTATAAATTCTAGACTTATTAGGGTGAGCAGAGAGCTTTAAAAATGCAGCAAATCTCTACTTTGTAGGAAACACAGTTTTTGTTACTTCCCTTATGAGTTGATACATCTGCTCTCATTTCTGGCTGTAGAGAAGAGTAGACAGGGCCTATCTTTCCTGAATTATTTCAAGTTAATTTGTATAATCCCACAACCAAAGTAGTAAAGACCATGACTTTTGCAAAGAAAGCTGAACAGAGAAACTACTCAACACCGTGTTTCCATCTGCATTTCTATACAGACCTAAACCAAAGTACATCCTTACCCAGCACACCCATTGTACAATGGACTCTGAAGAGTCTGTGCCCATAGCAGCAAGCAGTATTCTTTTCGTCATAAGCAATACACAAAGGGTGTTCAGGCGTTTGCTCTTGACATTTACTCTTCTCCCTTCTCCACAATCTTTTTACCCTCTATAGTGTCTGTCAAGGCACAGCAATCAGTATGAACACAGAGTTTTCCCATAATGTTGCAAACATCAGGATCAAGACTGATGAAGTTGGATAAACACAGGAAAGCTACCAAGGAAAAAATAAAATGCCACCCAGCAAAGTGGTATTGCTCACCATCATTAGTTCTTCCCACTCATCTCATAAATCAACATTAATTCCTTAATATTAAAGATAAAATCTAGAACTGCTGTGAAGACTGATACTGGTAAACAGACACCAGATGAAGACTTTCAGGCTTTGCATTACTTAGTATCAACCAGGGATGTTGACATTGAGCACTCACAAATGGTCCTTACCCATTCCTCAGTCTTTAAATGTCCCTGTGATCCCTTCCCAAAATTCTTGCCACTTGTCGTGGTTCTGCTCGAGTGGGCAGCCGAGCTCCACCACAGCTGCTCTCTCACTCCCCCTCCTCAAAGAGGAATGGGGAGAAAATACAATGAAAAGGGCTCAAAGGTTGAGATAAGGATGAGAAAATCACGCAATAGTTATTGTAATGGGCAAAACAGACTGAGCATAAGGAGATAGTAAGATTTATTGCTCATTACTAACAAGCTAGAGAAGTGAGAAACAAAGGAAAGAAACCAAAAACACCTTCCCCCCCATCCACCCTCTTCCACCTCCTCCCCCCAAGCGGCGCAGGGGAATGGGGGAATGGGGGTTATGGTCAGTCTACAGCACTTCTTCTCTGCCGCTCCTTCTCGGTCACTCTCGTCCCCTGTGCTGTGGGGTCCCACCCACGGGATACAGTCCTTGATGAACTGATCCGGCGTGGGCTTCCCACAGGCAGCAGCTCTTCCAGAACTGCTCCAGATATGGGTCCGTATCACGGGGTCCGTCCCTCAGGAGCAAACAACTCCAACCTGGGTCCCCCATGGGCAGCAGCTCCTGCCAGGTCCACCTGCTCCTGCGTGGGCTCCTCTCCATGGGCTACAGGTCCGGCCCAGAATCTGCTCTGACAGGGGTCTTCCACAGGCGGCAGCCTCCGTCGGTGCAGGACCACCTGCTCCATCGTGGCCTCCTCCAGGGGCTGCAGCGTGGAACCCTGCTCCACCGTGGTACTCCATGGGCTGCAGGGGGACATCCTGCTTCACCATGGTCCTCACCACAGGCTGCAGGGGACTTCTGCTCCGGCGCCTGGAGCACCTCTCCCCCTCCTGCTGCACTGACCTTGGCGCCTGCAAGGCCGTTCTTCACTCCTTTCACTCTCCCAGCTGCTGTGTGGTGCAGTGTTTTTTTCCCTGTCTTAAATATGCTCTCACAGAGGCGCAAAACAACATCGCTTATTGGCTCAGCTCTGGAAAACAATGGGGCCCTTACCAAGCATGGAGCAGCTTCTAGATCCTTCTCACAGAAACCACCGATATGGCCCCCTGCTACCAAAACCTTGCCACGTAAACCCACTACACCACTTACTATTCAAATTCACTATGATAAAAATATAACCTGTACTTGGGCATAAAGTTTAAGCAATCAAAATACAGTTAATGTTTTTCTGTCTAGAATAGTATTCTGAAAAGGAAATAGAGCAAGTAAACTTGCTATATATACAGAGATCTGTGGGCTGGTATCAGATCTCTATGTACAAGAAAGTTTTACTCCATCTTGACAATCCCTGACAAAAACTTTTCTATTCCTCTTTTGAATACATGGGTCCAATTTTGTGCAAGAAAAACGCAACACATTTCTGTCCCTCTTGATCCCTAACACTAGGAATTCACCCACTGCTCATGCAAAGTTTATGCATACACACAGCCCCTCCCTCTTTTTTTTCCCCCTCTTCTCAAAACTTTCTGTAGTATAATTTTTGTCTCCAGCATCAATGTGACAAACATCATATGGCATTACCTCAATAGATGGCTTTCAGGAGTCTGCTTATTAGACAGCAAGACCAGAAAATCCCTCTGGAGAAAAGACCTAATAGTCCCTATATTTATTCACTTTATGTATATATTAAGCTCTAGATTCCTGTATTTATAGTTTGATTGTACATTAATTCAATTATGCCTTAATAAGTGAAGATGGTTTGGGGGGTTGGGAGTGGGGGACAGGTTACAGTTACAGCTTAATAATTTATTTTTCAGATAAATCCAAGTTATTTTCATGATTTATTAATCATTCTGCTGGCATGGTATTAAACAGAGTCCAGAAAAAATTAATGATTAGGAGATAATATCTAGAGATCCTATCACTGTTACTCAGCTAAATTGATTTTCCTAGAATAGCTAAATTAAAAAAACAAAAACAAAAACAAAAAAAAAACACTATATAACAATTTGTGAAATTTCATTGGTGAGCATACTACATATTGCTAAATTCTAAAGGAAAGTGTTTTTGTTTTTTTTTCCATCTTAGTTTTCAGAGTTCAGAACAGTGTTTTTGTTTTTGTTTTTGTTTTTGTTTAATTAAACTTTTCTACAAGATGGCTCACATTCTTTAGGCTTGAACAGATTCACTGACAGAACTAGAGCTGAGTGGCACTGAACTGGATCACAGCACCACTGATAATTCCAAGGTCCTCACTACATCCTAACAGGAGATAAGATACTCAATGTCCACTCAAACCATGTGGAACAGATTCACTGTTATGGAGCCATGACTATTATCCCCCCCACACACACTTTTTTTTTTTTTTTTTTTTTAAAGAGAAATTAAGCTTCTCTGATGTAGCTTGTACTAAGTTTAGTATTTACTCACACGGAACTTCCATGTTCAATTCATTGTCTTAACCGTAGAGGCAAAGGAATGCACTACAGATAACCCAGCTTTTTAAAGACCTCAAATTTATTCCCTTCTCCATTATACATCACCTTACAGCATACACATTTCTCCCTATGAAGACAACAATATAACATCAGGGCTTTAATACCCAGCAAGAGGGGTTGGAATGAACCTACCAGTGGCTGCTGAGGGCAGCTAAACTTAAACAGTAGCAAAGCCTGGTGTTAACACACCAGCTGAGTGACTTGATATCATCTCATTCCAGGTTTTTACCCCAAATTGCTTTCCCAATAACTGGGGCAGAGGAGCAGAACAGATGCCTCAGCCAACCCAGTTTACAACTTGGGCTTCCAGGCTACCTCACTACACCTCCGCTTCACCCACAGTCATTCTCTTCCACCTTCCTTCACACCCATGGAGCATAGGGATACAGCCCCTAAAAGCTTTCAGCTCCGCACCTTGAATGCTGCTGCCACCATTCCCTCTAGCAACATACCTAAGTTGGTTGAAAGCACGCATACTGTTCTTGATGGCACAATCATTCAAGAACTGTGTGTTGTACCCAAAATCCGAGAACTGGAATGATGTTTTCACCCATGATATTACAAGCATAATCCAAGCATAATCCAGTCAACATTAAAGAAGGATTCATCATTTGCAGTCCAGCTACATGATGTGATGCCATTACCTACTTTTCCTTAAAATCTCCTCAGAGAAGCAGGGTTGCTCTGCTACACAGTTCTGAACTAATCTGGGAAAAGTCACACTTCATAGAAACCAAGAGTTTGAGAACCCTCTGAATAATTAAGGGAAAAAAAATATGTTCCTTTACCAGACTGAGCATCACATCAGAGGCTGCCATCTCAATACTGCTGTAAGAGCACCCTGACTCTCAATTACAAAGATATCTCACAGATGAGATGTCAGCTGCAGATGAGTAGCCTTCAGGGAGAGAATACAGAAAAGTATTTTATATCTCATGTATTTTCTCCCATTATATCTCCCATGTATTTTCTCCATGAAGAAGCTTGCAAGGTGCCACTAATACCTTACTGAGTTAAACTGACCATAGAGATTATTCCACCTCCAACCTCCTCCTTTTTCAGATGGAATGTTCTGTTTCAGAAAATGAACTCAAATTTATTAGAGTTTATTCAGGTCTCCTTAAGCTATTAAAATTTTATCTGCATTAAAGAAGCAAACAAGCAATTTGCTAGAACTTCAACAAAGCTCTTGCATCTTGCACACTTAGAGCCATTCAAAAATTTAGGCACATGTCCATCACCCTGTATGTGTCCATGTAGACTTGATATATGATAAATACAGCTTAGTTTAATAGCATAAAGCACTTGAAATATCTCACAATGTCAAGTAATAAATCATGATAAGAAAATGATTCTCCGAATGACTGTGTCCGAGTGCAATCAACGTGTATCATCAGAAATGCAGAGCACAGGAGTTTATGGTAGATTTTTAACTTCTGGCATAGCCTGATCAAATGCAGTATAGGCTGCACATTCTAGACCAGTGCACCACTGGAATGTCTTATTGTGTCTAGTGATTGCTTGGCCTTGCAGCCATTCAAAACATCTCCAATGATAGTGAGAAAAATCTATCTATGCCCTACTTAGGAGTCAACACTGTGCTACAAGCAATAAACAATGCAAACAGTGAAATCAGCAGGAGATGAAGGCCACCTTATCAAGGCAGACAAAACCATAGATTTTGGGGATACACAAGAAGTTTTACAGCAATGCACCAAAATAAGTGTTTCTGCCTGGAGACTTGTCAGTTGCATAATATTATCTTACGCAGTTTTAAACACCATAAACACCATTTTTTTAATTTTATTTTTTTTCATATACCACAGAAACTTTTGTTACTGCATGTAACATTTTCTCATGGTTGTAGTTATCCACATAAAACTACTGAGATTTTGGATCCTAGAAAGAGTATGCACAAAGTAGCATTCCCAGGAGAAAAAAATACTAATGAATTAATCCTACATTTGAAGTACTCCCACTTAGAAAATTGGACCATCTGAAATTGAACATTGTCTGTTCTCATAAAGGGCTGATCACATGTATACTTCAGTAGCAAATTGCTTTTATGATAGGAAGGTGGAAAATCAATCTATAGTTAGCTGGCAGTCTGGGGTCAGAGGAAGTAATTCACACTCATCTGGTTTTCATGAACTTTACTTTAAAGAAAAGCAAAGTGGATACATAGAGTAAACATGCTTCTTTTCTGTATAGATAGTCTTAGGATATAGTCAAACATTATGTCCCTGTCCTATCCATCCTAAGTTGTATATATGACACAGTCTAGATCCCTCCTTAGAACAGAAGCATGCTTCTGTTATAGCTGTAAATGATCCTCACCCTCTGTGACTACTGTAAACTACTCATCAAATCAGGCTGAGCATTATCATACTTCAGATTTCAACATTTTGTAGATGTGGCATATCTCCTGTAGCTAATCTTCCCTGAGCATTCAGTAAAATCAGAATATTTTCAAACTTAAACAATGCCATTTATATTTTAAGTATCTCCATAAATAGTATATTTAAACAGAACCACCTACATATAGCAATGGAACTAACTTTGACTATGGCAGATTAATAAGTCTCTCCAGTACTCTTTTCAGAATTGTAGGGAGATGTTGCTCGTTGTGGCATAACAGCTCTTGGACAAAATTCTATTAAAACTGTGCCACCTCCCTTTCTTTTCCCCCCAACTCATTTTCTTCTGCATATCTTTAGATTTTTAATTGATGAACACTCTAACACGTCTGTTTAATATCTCCCCATGTAGGTTGTACCTGTATAGAACAAGATCAGAATTGTGGGGAAAAAAATCCTGCAAAACATGCCAGTAATTGTGCCCTAAAAAGGTCACATTGCAGTGCTATAGTCTGTGACTGTGAATAAGATTACTATAGATATATGCATAATTAGCCATTTTACAGGAGTTTTTGGAGCTGAAAAATTACAGACAATTCTGAGAAAATAGTTTTCACCTCATTGAGCTGTAAAAAAACGTTAACAAAAAAATATCAGCGACAAAAGGATTATCTAAGTAATTGCTAATAAATTTCTATGATCAGAAATTATTCCTATAGCTTCCCATCAAAGGAAGAATGCACCATGACGACAGTCAAATTAACCAATTCATCTCATATCAAATATATGTAAGGAGTTACTCTCTCATAAACCTCACTATAGGATCATTACAAGTAATTATATGGCCACAGAATTTCAAGACTTACATTCAGAACAAATTTTTCTTTGGGCAATGTGTAAACAGATGAAATTTCAATTCTTTTATCATTTTCTTTAGGAAAAAAAAAAAAAGTACAGATGTGTTAAGACAAGCACCAGGGCATCACTCTATCAACAACCCTGTAAATTACACCACTGACTTCCAACCTGGGCAACATTGAGAAGCTTCAGCCTGGCGCAAGCCTTAAGCTACAGTACCAAATTCAGATGCATTCCTATCCCAGTGAGAGACAAAAACACAGACAATGGTGAGCATCAATGTCACCATTTGTAGACAAAGACTACTACAGGATTAGCTGGGGAGAGGGTGGAAAAAGGGAAGAGATGAAGGGACAAATTCAATTCTACAGGTATGACCTCCAGGGAAGCCCACTATTGCCCTCTTCCAATCCATGAGAATCAACTCAACGGATAACACCAAACCTCAGATGAGATCCCAAGCCTGTCTGTGAAATTCAGACAACAACGTCCCAGAAAGATGGTGGTGGGGAAGAGGGGTGTAATATGACCCTCAAGTCCAATGCAGTTTAATAGTGCAAACTTATATATGGAAACCATATTACATACTACAGGCTTTGCCTTGTTGTTAAGATACGGCATAATATATATTTATATGGCACTATTTGAAGTGTCACAGCCTGTCTCAAATCCTGATGTTCTTTGCTGCACTTAAACAAGGGGCACTGTATGACAGCCACTGATGCACACCATTAATACTTCATGCTCTTATCCGCTTTTTATTTCCATTAGCACCAACCACCTCTTGACCAAAAAGCTGCTAACTGAACAGTAAAGCCCTTTACAAAGCAGATCTACGTTTCTAGCAAAATGGTTCTTCCCATTTTTATTCAGAATTATGGAAACTATTAGTATAATCTCAGATGCAGGCAATATCACAGAGATAGTGCCAGTACCCGCTGACTGGTTTTGAAGATTTTTTTTGATGAGTCAGAAAACTCATAATTATTAACTCACAAACTAGCATAGACCCAATTCACAAAGTATCAAATCCAGGCACAGTTGACTTGTACATTAGACTCACTGAACTTTAAATTATCTCTTGCTTATGGTCTTCCACTCTCCCCAACTTATGAATAGTAATTGACTGAATTTGTTGCAATATGAACAATGCACTTTTTAGATCTAAATACCTTTTTACTATTGCCTTTATTATACCAATTTATGAAGAATATCAATCTCCAACATCAAAAATAAAGTAGTTTTACATGGTAAAATTCTTGTGATAAAAAGAAAATTGCACACATCCGTAACATCAGCTTTTCCTTAATTGCTAAACTTTTTTTTTGTCCATAGCAGGAAGGCTCGTCTGGACACATAGATTCCTATAGAGAACCAGAATGATTATTTTTATAAACATCTTTAATAAATTTATTACTAGTTGTGGGATTTTCCTTCCTGTTTTATTTTTTTTTCTCTTCTTCTTTTTCTTCCCCTCAAAGTAAAAGCAAACGCAGCACTGCGATCATATTGCTCATGGAAGAGGAAGCATCACAAAAGAGATTGCTTTTCTGTTGATTCTTTCTTGGAGGTGGGGGGGATATATTTTATTTTTAAACATGAACAGCACGCTAACAAATGTAACAAATGTGTCTTTATCTTAGTTCACAGAACAGGTTGAGACTGGCCTCTGAAGCAATTGATTCTCCCAGGCCAGCCCTAGGGCAGCCCTGGCAATACGTACAGACTGGGTGACGAAATGCTGGAGAGCAGCCACGCAGAGAGGGATCTGGGGGTTGTGGTTGACAGCAAGTTGAATATGAGCCAGCAGTGTGCCCTGGCAGCCAGGAGGGCCAACCATATCCTGGGGTGCATCAAGCACAGCATCGCTAGTCAGTCGAGGGAGGTGATTGTCCCACTCTACTCTGCCCTGGTGCGGCTTCACCTCGAATACTATGTGCAGTTCTGGGCACCACAGTACAAAAAGGATGTAGAACTGTTGGAGAGTGTCCAGAGGAGGGCGACGAAGATGGTGAAGGGCCTAGAGGGGAAGACGTATGAGGAGCAGCTGAGGTCACTGGGCCTGTTCAGCCTGGAGAAGAGGAGACTGAGGGGGGACCTCATCACAGTCTACAACTTCCTCATGAGGGGGAGTGGAGAGACAGGTGACCCATTCTCTTTAGTCACCAATGATAGGACCTGTGGGTATGGTGTTAAGCTGAGGCAGGGGAAGTTTAGGCTGGCCATCAGGAACAAGTTCTTCACCGAGAGGGTGGCTGGACACTGGAACAGGCTCCCCAGTGAAGTAGTCACTGCACCAAGCCTGTCTGAATTTAAAAAGCGATTGGACTGTGCACTTAGTAGCATGGTCTAAACTTTTGGGCAGACCTGTGCAGTGCCAGGGGTTGGACTTGATGATCCTTATGGGTCCCTTCCAACTCAGGATATTCTATGATTCTATGAACCCCCATTTCTTCCTGAGGTGTTAGTTACAATATGTCAGATTTTGTCAAAACCTTGAAGCAACAGTTTTGATATAAGGTCACTGGTTGTAGAACAAGGGTTGAGCTACACAGCTTTAAAATGTGTCAACTGTGTAGTTTCTATATAAGCTTGGTACAAGTATGCTGAGTGACCTACTTTGTTTATTTAATGAGATTGTGAAGAGAACGCTTTGCATTTCTGACAAGGATTTATTTTATTGCCAAAGCAGGAAAGAAAAAAAAAGGCAATTCAAAATGCTAAGTTTATTTCAATTACAGTAACACAGCATGCATTATAATAAAATAGACTATAGCTGGCATAGTTGGGTGTCATGAAGCAGACAGCACATATAAGTCAAATTAGGCCATTAAATATTTGGAAAGAAGATAAATGACCAGCAAGCACCTATGGGGTCTTTTATTTTCAAGAACTTACACTATTCAAGCCATACATACTTTCATATAGTTTAGTCTCAACCTATAAAAAACTACAAAAATAATTAATTATTCCATTCATTTCTTATCAAGACACTGACATGTTTCAGTTACTAAGGCAGTAGCATTGAAAAAAAAAAAAAAAAGGTTAAAAAAAAAGGTTGGTATCAGAATATCAGAAGCATAGGGTTCTTTGACCTTTCCTGTTAATGGTATACAAGTATTATATGTTTCCTTGATACTCAAGTACAATTTAGATAAACTTCACAGGCTAAGGACATTGACTACATGGAGGATTTTGGTTTCTATAAATTAACATGACCAAAAAAATAGCAGCCACTTTAAATGAACTCTATCATACGAGGCATCTTAATCACCAAGCAGCAGGTTTGTTTGGCTTCCTCACCTTCAGTGAATGTTTGTTTTTATATATAATTTTATAGCCAGGAATTAAACTCTGATGTGACAGAGATCCCTCTGGTGTCTCAGGTATCTGGATGTATCTTGAATTTTGCTAACGTATTAGGATATTCTTATGAAATTCATTGGTCACTTAGGTTGGCTTACTCCTATTTATATTGTTGTTTTCAACAACTGAATTAAACATGAGCTGATTCATATATTATATATAAAATATACAGGTATATTAAGAAAATACATTTCTTTACTAATTATTAATGGTTCAGTAATGCTCACTAAATGAAGTGAGTCATATTTGCATTCAGTCTTGTTCCAAGTATTAATAAACTCAAGTCAGTATTAAGACAATCATTTCATTTTCTTCTCTTCCAATATGAACTACTCACTATCCTTAGAAGGATCTTCGTACAATTTCTAATATTTCTAATATTTACATGAAAGCACCAATAATTTATGTGGAGCTATATGTAGAATAGTAATAAGCCTTTTAGTAACTTCTGCTCAAGACACTGAGGTGCAGTGTGTTTTGGGCTGGCACAACATGATACCTCCTAATTTCTACATACTGATCCAAAACACTGAATCACGCAGATCTGATGGACTTCTTCTTTCTTCTTCTTCTTCTTCTTCCTTCTTCTTCAGATCTGATGGTCTTCTTCTTTTAGGGAAAGAAGGGGCATGCAACAGTGAGCAAGTTCAGGTACTGCTGATGAAAAAATTCAGATTACCTCAGAGCAACTGGGGAACCCAATCTCATAGAAAGCTTCAATTAAATTGGTGTGATGTAAAGGAGGTTCAGGCACATCACATCTTCAACAACATGAAAAACAGTAAAAAGTGTTTTTTGTCAGAAAACCAAATAATTGGTACTTAACATACAGTATTTCTTATCCATGTTTTCCTGGACTCTGGCTCATAAAATATTTTACCATTCCTAAATTTGTAAATTAAATCTACAGTTGTGACAATGACAAGTTGCCTCTGGAATGAGAGATATAATTAAATTTAGTATTAATCTATGCAGAAAGGAAGAATAACTAGCAGAGCAGCTTTAGTAATCACAACACTGTCAGCTCTTCAACAAGTGTAAATTAATTCCTTGAATATGAATCTAGAAGGTCTTTCTTTGGCAGAAATTAGCCATTTATTAGAATAAATTCTTCCGTTTCCATAAAGTTTCATATTAAAGAGACAGAATAATGGGTCTAATTCCTAAGTATTTCACAATACCTTCAAAAAGGGCCAGAGGTTGAAACAGCTTATTGGGCTTGAAATACAGCCGTAAATTCCTGTTATTTGTAGATTTTAATATTTTACATGATACTAAAACAGCTATACAAATATTTCACAATGAAAACTCCATGTTATTAGACTCGACTAGGTGAACTTCAGGGTGGAAAGATTAGGTTGTACACAAAAGGCCAGAAGATAATCTACTTTACACAGTTATAAAAAAACAGTAGATCACATTTCTCAGGAAGTGAGAACAAAATGGGGTTTGTGATAGCATTTCTGAAGACTACAGCAAACAGTCTGGAAGACAGCAACAAATAAGAGCACTCTGCCTTGGCCATAACACATGGGACACAATCTTCAAGAGTAGAGAAAGCCCTAGTAGATAAAGATTACAAATTTTAACCTTATCTTGCAAAGTAAAAAAGACCTGCCGATTGCCAGCAGGTCTTTTAGATGCTTTGCAGTGTTCTGCAATTCCTAGATCTTGTGTTGATATATCAGCATATCAACATAAAAAGGGTATTGTCTGAGTACAGTACCAATTGATATTACCAGGAATTGGAGAACCTTCACTGCTATAAATAAAACATTTAAAATAGCCCACTATAGTTCTTCACCAAAGTTGCAGTATATATTCACAGCTGAACTGCCATGTCAGCCAGATAGACAAGGCAAAGTCAAGGAGAGAGACAGTTTCTTCAGCTATATCAAACATTTGTTACTTTCAGATCTAGCATAAAAAGAATAAATGTCTTCTAACACTAATGTAAAACAGCCACTGATCATGCCAGACATAATTTTGGCTTCCTGCTTTACAGCATCACCTCAGCTTACATTTCTGGAACAGAAGGTACAAATTGGTCTTTTCTTGTGAATTCCTCCCACTCACTTCTTGTCATTGTCTGGTATGAATTGTGCAAAAAACTGAATAAAGCCATTACTGGTAGAAAAACATGCTTTACTGGGAGACTAGGACCACTCATCAGACCAAACACCACAAAGATATTGCTTGTAGCTTAAATTTGTTATTTTTGTATTTATAATTAAAAAAAAAAAAGTACTGTAATTCACACTAAATATCACATTGGTATTTCATTGAAGATTGTTTTGGCTTTTACTAATCTCACACAATACTGTATTTTAAAATTAAAAAAAGAAAAAATCAAAGAATAACTGTGAAAATAAAACATTTCTTTAAGTTAGTTCATGAGTTTAGTGACACCTTGAAGAGGCAGTGCTGCTTCCATGGCTGCTGCAGAGCCTGAACTGCCACGGCTCGCTGCTCCTCAGCAGAGCAATGAAAAACTCAAGACTTGGACTGCCCTCTAGCAGCAAGCTCCTCGTGTCCTGAGTTCTGTTATAGACCAAAGACCCTCTGGCTCCAACATGCAAGCCAGTATGCAGGTGTAAAGTTGCATTACTTCTTGCCCTGCTGCTCTATCCCAGGGCCAAATCATTTTGAAGGGCTCCATTCTTGTTCCAAACTGGATAGAATCAAGATTCTGACATTCTGTAGTTCTCTATGAAATGGAATTAGATCTCCCCACCCTTGGCTAATAGAACAGCATACAACTACGTCTACCTTTATGGAAGCATATGGAATGAGCCAGGATTCTTAACTGGGCTTGGTCTTTAGCAAGGTTTCACAGCTCCAGAGCAATAGAACCTTACTGGGGTTTTGCAAAATGTGATTAATGCCAGGCAGTCTTACACATAGTTACAGAAACAAAACCAAAAAAAAAAAAAAAAAAAAAGGAAAAAAGGAATCAAGTCTGTTTGGATTTCTTGTGGTCAGCTTTGGCTGTTGCTTTCTCCACACCCCCGTGAGCCTATTGTCCTGTTATCTTCCAACATCTCCTAAAGAATTTTGTGCAGAACAACCACACTGTCAAACTCACAACACTGACCTAAAGCTTGCCTGCAAGTACTAGCAAGATGCAGATTACCCTGTATGTGTAAGAAGTGCCTAGTGACACCAATTAACAGGTTGAAGTGTAATCACAGTTTAATAAGTGCGTTTGAGTCTGAGAAGATCCACCTTTCCTGTTTTAAACAGAAATTGGTAAGATATCATAGAAAAAACACATCTTGAATTATAGGCATTACTAGCAATACACATTAGCTGAAAATGAAGATTAATTTAATAAAGCATTGTTCCAACCCATTTATTTAACTTAAACAAGGTATCATTAACTAATTAAGTAGCAATACTGTAATGCAGAGTTTATTTAACCACAAGGTCATAAAAAGGCCACATTATTAGAGACTCTTAGCAAGAGAAATCATGGTCGAGGAAGGCTATCTTTAGAGGAGTCTAAATAAGAGCCACATAAGTGGACATGTACTGAATGTTTTCAGAATTGACCAGTTATAATATGCTGATTGTTGTTTAGAAGTATGAAACTGCATTATAATGTAATTATAACCTCCAAGTAGCTTTTCTCATAAAAAAAAAAAAAGTTCTAGTGCAGTACACTGGTGGTCTTGGCACCCTATATTTAACACACACTATTTGAGGAGGGGGAAGGCTATACATATACCTACAAGCTAAAAGCAATTCAGAGCCAATAGCTGACAGAAGTTAATTCAGCATCTTTTCTCAAGGTCAGCAGAGGTGGGTGAGGCTGGGGTATTACCAATACTTAGCTTTCATCCAAGGTGGCTATGATAAACTACCCCTTTCTCGTGCAATTGCTACCCAAATGAGTGATTCCTTAAAACTGAAGGAAAAGCACCTTAAACATATTACTGAACACTACATTAGACTTTTTACTTTGCAAACTGGTAAACGAATGTGCAGCTGTACAAACAATGCAGATTGAACTGATCTGCAGCAAGAACTGAACCCAGAAACCCATTCCTCGGTTTCTGGGTTGTTGTTTACCCAATAAGTTGATTTCAGCTTTACACAACTAAAATCCCTTACTCCTCCATCCCTTAGCCCACCATAGACAACAGCTGAAATTCATTCAAGATCACAATTCAAGAAAGATTTCAAAAATGTTGTGAACTAGTGTGAAAGAACTAGACCACCACAATTGTGTTAGACATCTCAAAAATGACTATGATCTCTTGAGCCAGTTACATCTGAAAATTACTAAGTCCCACTGTGAGCACACGGTCAAAACAACTAAAAAAATAATTTAATAACTAAATTATATGAAAAAGCCTATTTCATAAGAGGTGATTGATCCAGTGTCCCTCCTTTTGAGCACTGATTTGGCTTCTCCTACCCCCCCCCCCCCTTTTTTTCCCCCTCTTATGTGCTATGCTGAAAAGTACAGGCTCGATGAATGACACAGTTCCAGTAAAATATACATTGTAAAAGCAATTCCAGGAAATATAAACTTAAGAAACGAAAGTACTATAGGTCTATGACAAATTGCATGACTATGGGTATAGTTCAATTTCATGTCAAGAAAAATCCTGTTATACAGGTGAAAGTTTCATTTCATTTCCCAAAGCCTGAAAATATTTTTTCTGGTGTTTGAGAGAATTGTAATTGCTGAAGTATAAAAACACATACATCTTGTGATTTGCTTGGTTCTGGTGCAGACACGAGTGCTACCATGCCCTGCTGTACCCTGAGTAGCTTCTCAGGAGATCTAGGATTCAATTCTCTTCCTCACTCTGAGAATTTTATCTAATACTTGGGTTCGGTGAGACAACTTGAGAAAGATCATCTTTGTTTCCAAGACTAGCAAACAATAGCCCATGCATTTGTGATTCATGTTCCTTTTTTTCTTAAATACCATATTTTAACCTGTGAGAGCTTAAAAACTAAGACCACCATCATTGAGTTTAAACTGCTTGTTGGGAAGCAAGAAGAGCTGTTGGACTAGACAGGAGGATTACATCTCCTTTGTGCTCTAAGATCTACAGTAACATACTGAGGAGTTTCTCCTTTATCAAGTCTGAATACCTAGAAAAATGTCTACAAGCCCTGGAATGATTAAAAAAAAAAAAGGTTGCTAGGTAACAGACAGTCAAATCTACATGCAAAATTGTCCTAACTTGGTTATTTTCCCTTAGCCTTGAAACTAGGTGTTTGTTTGTTTATTTGTTTGTTGGTTAATATAAAACAGTAGGGAAGCAACAAATTATGAATTATACCTTACAGGGAAAAAAGTACAGAATCCAGACCCTAGTTTAACTGCATGAATAAGTCAGGAGCCATTCACTAAATGAAAAGCTATGTAAATAGTACGTCAGATAAAGAGACCAGAGTAAAACTACAGCAAACACTTCATATCAGCAGTGAAAACGGAATGAAAGAAGGAATTAGCTCATTTTAGAAATCTAATTGCAGATAAATACTGCCAACAGTGAAAACTGGAGATAACAAAGAAATGCCCTGGTTTCAAAAAGAACCAAGTACCCAGTAGATACTTCTTTGCCTAAAGGCAGGTAGTGATAATTTAAAGTGTTTTTGTTTGTTTGTTTGTTTGTTTTTGTTTGTTGTTGTTGTTGTTGTTTGGTTGGTTGGTTGGTTGGTTTGGTTTGGTTTGGTTTGGTTTGTTGTTTTTTTTTCCTATTGCTAAGCTAAAAAGTAGAGAAAGCCAGGAACTGTGAAATGTGAAAGATGACTTAATATTCAAATCTAAACACCTTTAGTTCCAATTACCAGTAACCACATCTCTGAAAAAGTCACCTGTGAACTTTAGAAAGTACTTAGTTGATATTTCTGCTCTTTATGCAAAATATTTGCAGCCCAGCAGAATTAGTGTTCTATAGTACATGTACTGAGTCACCACAAAATTAAACATCCACCTTTCCCCAGATAATGAGATTTAAAAATAAGTTTCCTACAACTTTAAACAATGATCTATTTCACCTGCATGACTCTGTTCTGTATGTCAGCATTCTACCTTGAATACAGAACAAGATTATCACTCAGATTTTAATCAGGAAATTAATTAGTAAGAAATGAGAAAGGGAACAAAAGAAGACAAAAGTCCATGATATTGTGTATTAGTCTTTCTAAACCTGACAATTGCATTTTACGATTTCATTTCCATAGTAATACAAAATACCCACTTAGCTGATTGAATCATTTAGCAGAAACAGATTTAATGAGATTTAATTCCTTCAGAAAATAACTCTAAAGCACTGGTGTATAAGATATTTAACAAAGGTGCTTTACTGCCTCTCCCTCCATCCTTAGGAATGGCTTTGGAAGGGACAAGACTGATTGCCACATTCTTATTGATCAGGTTGGAAAGTATGCAGATTCCATTGTCAAATGTCATACCAGAAAAAAAGATGGAAACTCATTTAGCATGTTGCTTCAGAGTCTATATAGACTTTGTGATGATTTAAATGGCCATATTCCTAGTTTAAAACAAACAACACAACAAAAAACACCCTTTGCTCTTGTTTGGAGCAGGTTTTTTTATTATTATTATTTTTTTTTTTTTAAATATATATATAGCAGATGCTACAGATTAATTACTCAGTTTCAGTTTTTCTTAAACACACTTTTCTTAGATTTTCATAAGGAAGTTACAATGAATAACAAATAAAATGTAACATGTTTACCCCTTCCCTACGCATGCAATAAGATTCTTTCTTTTCCCAAGACAAAACCAGGCAATATCACTACTGATACAGCTTTTCAATATATGAATTTGTTTGCTGCTCACTACCAGCATTACATTTATTGCCACAATTACAAACTGTATTTATTCTTTAACTTATGTTTTGACTTCTTGAAAATGAATTAAGTTCTCCTTCCATATAAAGGGCCAGTTCATGGCCTACAGCCCTCAGGAGGTAAAAAGTTTAAGCAAGAGGCCAATAAAGCACGGTCTTCATGATTTTGTTTGCATAAATGTGATTTTAAGGAAATTTATGAATATCTAACTGTGGGACTGGGTTTTGTTTGTAGAGTAATTTATGCGACAGTTTGCACAAAACAGAAAAGCTTTTTCTCTTCCACTAGGCAAACACAACAGTATTGAGGCTCTGGCAAGGCCAAAACAACATAGTCATTTAGTTTCTGTAGGCTGTATTCACACCTAAGCTGGGAACACTGCCACTGATTGGTTACATTCAGCAAAACACAGTTATCATGAAGCTTTCACTAAAATAATCTTTTAGTCATCTTTGTGGATAGACTAGTTCATTTTTAGTGAAAGTTTGTTTTTTCCCTTCATTAGTCTCTTCTCATTCTTCAATAGTAAACCAATAAATATTGAAAGATAGATGAAAAGGATTTCTGATAGTTGTGTCATTATTGTCTCCATTAATGCCTTACATGGATATGGTTTATCTAGTGCTGGTATTTCCTCCAGTACTTGTATACCTATTTTCTTGAAGAAAAAATGGACTTAATCAAAATAAATGTATAATTTTGCTTGTTGCTTTGCTTTTGAAAGCAATTTCAACACAAAGATAGCGTCAAATACTAGTGTGGCTATACCGTTTAAAAATGTGGTAACTTTTTCAAATTTGACTTATTTGACTTGAATACTTGTTGAACAGAAGTATGAAAATATCTCAGGCAGTTTGTTAAGATAAATTGGTACAAGTTTTTTGTTTGTTTGTTTTAAATGAATCTGAACAGCTTTCCAGTTTCCTACTTGTGTTCTGGACTCATTCAGAAGCTCCCGCTAGTGCTCACACCAATGCCAAATACAGAAGTTGTTGCTACTAAATATTTCCTTTTTTATAAATCCAAAAAAAGAATTAGGATTTTCAGATCAATTTTCCCGAGTGATCATAAGATGTTAATCACCATGATCCTCTTGCTTTTTTCAGAACCTTTTTTCCCAGAGCTTAATTCCCTTTCTCAACTTCTATGGGAGAATGCTGAGATTAAAAAAATATTAAAAACAAAGGATGTGTTTGACTGAATTCAGGTGCCCAAATGATGCACAATGTCTAGATTATTTATCATTCTCTCATTTTTCTAGACAACATCTGTTAAAGTTATGAATAAATACTAACTTCATTCTAACTCCGAATCACCAAGACCATTTTCTGGAATCAGGACTCCTTTGGTGATTGACTAAATTCGTTGGATGCCAGTTAACTGCAGCTGCTTACAGATACTTATATATCTTAATATTATAATTCTGTATCGTGAATCAGTAATTCCTGCAACTTGAGTGAACCTTGTTACTCCCATATGATAAGACTATATCGTGCTTCTCCCCCAGCTCCAGATCAGAAGGGTTTATTCTAAAGACTGTGCCCTCTACTACTATCCGTCATTTCATCTGTGATGGAAAAACAGTAACAAGGATTTCATTTCTTCTCAATGTACTTAAAACTCCATTTTAAGGTCCAACCCTGTTTTTTCTGGAATTTTTTGTGGTCTTCAAGTCTTTATCTTGCATATTTCATTACTATGGAGAACTGAGAAAACAAACAAACTTACAGAAACAATGAGATGTACATTTGCAATAAGATCTAAAAAAACCAGGTGTCTGATAGGCAAATGAGAGAGCAAATGAAGCAAGAATTATCAGTGACATCTAAAAACAGACTTAGTACCACTTTTAGCTTGAAAAGCCAGTAATTGGATTCATGCTGAATATTAAGCTTAAACAGGTTTTAAAACATATTGATAAGAATTCTAAGTAATGTTAAAATACATGTTGAGAAAATATATATTTAAAAAAAAATCCTATGCTGTTCTTTTCTTACTCACATACATTAAGAGAATTAAAGTTTTGCAGAGATGTTTTCAAACTGACAGTCTTTGATTTATAATTTAAAGTCAGACAAGGTCTTCACTATATAACTTCCAAATACAATGAAAACCATTACACATACCAAGCTTTGCTTCTTCTAGCACAGACAGAACTGGAGAAGAGCAGGGAAGAGTTGGACCATATTACACCCCCTTAAGGAAAAACACCCTCATTTCCCTCTAATCAGTGTAGGCAGACCTTCAGAGAGTGCTTCAGAGAGTGCTTCAGCTAAGCGATCTGAACAGCCTCTGAAAGCACACACCATTCTCTACTGATTAACATAACTCCTAACCTAGGTGCCACTTTTCGATGCCAATTTTTCAGTGGTTACTCCGATAAATAAGTCACTATCAGTGCTGGGGAAAGACTGACAACTCTTTGGCTCTGGTAGATGCACAATACAAATTTATTTAAATTAGATACTCGTTTCTCTTTTAAATGAAATTTCTCCTGAAATATAATTTCCAGTATCAATGTTAGGATATAAATGTATAAAAACAGATATTAAATGGAAATTCAGCTTCTGGCAGTAAGAATATCAAAGGTTAAAAACACTCTTGTTCTTTTCTGAACTAGCGCAAATCACAAATGTACTTTTTACAGGTCTTTTTGTTCTGGAGAAGTAAGCAGCAGGCACCCAAAGTATCTCCATTGTCATAGATCTGTGAAGGATCTTTGGCCACAAGGCTGTTTGTATTGGATTAATTGTTCTGGGCTCAGATGCAAATCACTCCAGTTGCAACATACATGTATCTGCATGGCCATATGTAAAATTCAGCTAAATCTGTGAAAGTGGAAGACATCCAGGACTGGCACCAAGAAGTCCTCCCCCATGATCTCTTTCCTAGGAGGAAAGGGATATGGATGCATTTAGGAAGGAAACTGTGCTCTGAAAAGATTTAACCTGCCCCTTCTTCTCCCAGCATGTTGAAGACTGTTCAAGAACTGTAATTCCATGTCAGCATTTAAGAAGAAAAAATGCTGCAATTTGACGATGGCTACTGTGCAGAGGCATTATCACCTAAAAACATGTCTTACAAGGCATCCTGCACTCATTCTGCACTGCTCATGACTGAATCGAATTTCTACCACATAAGAACTAAAATTCATCTTTTTAAGTGTTGCTGATTAAGACCAGAGCAATATTTTTTCCCCCCCTAGATTCAGAGAGGATGAAGAAATTTGCATTTATAGTTGCCTATATCTGGTCTGATTTCAGGGAGGAGAACATTTGATTCTGCAGCATGCATCAAGTTTCATGTCCCTGGAACACTGGGCTTGCTTTTAAAGTATCAGATTGTTTGTGTGGTTTTTTTTTGTTTGTTTGTTTGTTTGTTTTTGTATGCTTCAAAGAAAAAAGCATCAACTAAATTATTAAATAGGTTGAAGTTGTTTCTTGCTATGGCTGTCCTCAGCCGGCCGTCGGTGGAGAGAGGGAAGGAGCGGGCAGCAGAGCACGCCCATTGGCCCGGCGCGGCACCCAATGAGGCGGTGGCGGCGGGGCGGCTCTTGTGAGAGCGGTGCAGGACGGCGGCGGCGGAGCCATGTTGCAGGCGGTCACGGCGTGGGGCACGCAGTGGGCGACATCACTACTCCAGCGGTTTCAGTGTACATTGGTCATAGCAGAACACAACAATGAGACTCTAACACCCGTTACACTAAATGCCATCACTGCGGCAAAATGTCTTGGAGGTGAAGTTTCTTGTTTGGTAGCTGGTACCAGCTGTGACAAGATAGTGCAAGAACTCAGCAAGGTGCAGGGTGTTGCAAAAGTTCTTGTGGCTCAGCACGATGTATACAAGGGATTTCTAGCAGAGGAGCTGACTCCCTTGGTTTTGGCAACTCAGAAGCAATTTAATTACACCCATATTTGCTCTGGTGCATCTGCCTTTGGGAAGAATCTTATTCCCAGAGTGGCTGCTAAACTTGATGTTGCCCCAATTTCTGACATCATTGAGATTAAGTCACCAGACACTTTTGTGAGAACTATCTATGCAGGAAATGTCATTTGCACAGTCCAATGCGATGAAGGGGTTAAAGTGTTTTCTGTATGTGGAACTTCTTTTGAGGCTGCACCACCAAGTGCTGGTAGTGCCAGTGTAGAAAAAGTAACCCCTCCACCACCTGTTGGTCTATCTGAATAGATTGAGCAGAAGTTGACCGAAAGCGATCGACCAGAGCTTACCAGTGCAAAAGTAGTTGTATCAGGTGGAAGAGGTTTAAAAGCGGTGAAAATTTCAAATTGCTGTATGATCTTGCGGATCAATTGCATGCTGCAGTTGGAGCTTCCCATGCAGCTGTTGATGCTGGTTTTGTTCCTAATGATCTGCAAGTTGGACAGACGGGCAAAATAGTAGCACCAGAACTTTATATTGCCATGGGAATATCTGGAGCAATCCAACACTTGGCTGGGATGAAAGACAGCAAGACAATCGTTGCTATTAACAAGGACCCAGAAGCTCCAATTTTTCAAGTGGCAGACTGTGGACTGGTGGCAGACTTATTCCAGGCAGTGCCCGAGGTGACAGAGCTCCTGAAGAAGAAGTGAGCAACACTTCTGGCCCCTGCACTGCGTTTTGCAGGAGGAAATGACAAAGAAAAAAAAAATAGTACTGGAAAGCGCTGGTGTCAGCATATGTTTTTGCTGGGCAGTGTGGGTTGGTGACAGGTGGTAAGAAGGAATAATAACAAATAAAGGATTGTAGGGGGAAAAAAAAAAAAAAAGGTAAAAATGTTAGGTGCATGTGTCGATCTGCTCGAGGGTAGGAAGGCTCTGCAGGAGGATCTGGATAGGCTGCACCGATGGGCTGAGGTCAACTGCATGAAGTTCAACAAGGCCAAGTGCCGGGTCCTCCACCTGGGGCTCAATAACCCCAAGCAGACCTACAGGCTGGGAGATGAGTGGTTGGAGAGCTGCCAGGCAGAGAAGGACCTGGGAGTGATGGTGGACAGTCGGCTGAATATGAGCCAGCAGTGTGCTCAGGTGGCCAAGAAGGCCAACGGCATCCTGGCTTGCATAAGAAACAGTGTGGCCAGCAGGGCTAGGGAGGTGATCGTCCCCCTGTACTCGGCTCTGGTGAGGCTGCACCTCGAGCACTGTGTTCAGTTTTGGGCCCCTCGCTACAAGAAGGACATTGAGGTGCTTGAGCGAGTCCAGAGCAGGGTGACGAAGCTGGTGAGGGGCCTGGAGAACAAGTCCTATGAGGAGCGGCTGAGGGAGCTGGGCTTGTTTAGCCTGGAGAAAAAGAGGCTCAGGGGTGACCTTATTGCTCTTTACAGAGCTCTTTACCTCGCTACAGCCTCCTCAAAGGCTGTAGCGAGGTGGGGGTTGGTCTATTCTCCCACGTGCCTGGTGACAGGACAAGGGGGAATGGGCTTAAGTTGCGCCAGGGGAGTTTTAGGCTGGATGTTAGGAAGAACTTCTTTACCAAAAGGGTTGTTAGACATTGGAACAGGCTGCCCAGGGAAGTGGTGGAGTCACCATCCCTGGAAGTCTTTAAAAGACGTTTAGATGTAGAGCTTAGGGATATGGTTTAGTGGGGATTGTTAGCGTTAGGTCAGAGGTTGGACTCGACGATCTTGAGGTCTCTTCCAACCTAGAAATTCTGTGATTCTGTGATTCTGTGATATGTCAAGGCTAATGAAGAGATTCTTTACAAAGCCTCATGGAGCGTTACTGGGGAAGACAGTACAGAACTTTGACAGGTCACAAATTTTTCAAAATAGAATAAAAATCTTCCTTGGAAAAAGGAAGTAAAATGACATAATTATTGATGACTCACTGAAGAAGCTTTCCCTAACAATTAAACTTGTATTAGCATTCACAGTGGAAACTGTAATTGTAAATTAATGTTTTATATGCTACTCAATATAGCCAAATACTAGCTGCCAGCCTCTTGGAAAACACTTTCTCTGCCAAACTTTCCTTTTGTTTTACAAAGCTATGAATAAATGTAGGAGATTACTACACGAAATTGCAGTTTGATTTTTTTATTATTATTATTATTGGTAAACCTAAGTATTGTCAGCCTTCTTTAAATGGTATAGATGGTATGTAAAAGAAAAAGTAATTTTGGACAGAGAAGTGAGATAGAGGTTGAATAATTACTCTCACTTTCCACTAAACTTCATATAATATATTTTTTTTTTTAAGATTCGTTTTCAATATATTCTTCCAAATATTTGGAGTCATGATGCTCTTTACTGATATTGTCAACATACTTGTATGTTTAAAAGTTTAAAATGATAGAAACATTATAATAATTTGTCAAGCAACACATTGTTAAAGACATAAAAAGAGGTTTTTGAAATATTTCCATACTTGTTTTGCCTGCTGAGAGACAAGATACAGAAAGGCCAAGAATAGGAGGAGCCACCCACAATTATACCAAGGTGAAGTTATATCATGACAAGCAAGTTCACAAGAAAGGCACTGAAAAGGAAGTAAAGCTGATTTAGATTGCTAGAAGATAAATCACAGATGTGATGGTGTGTTTCAGACTTCTGCTAGTATGTCACAATTTTTGTTTTTTTTTCCGTTTAACGATGCAATATCAACATTTGCTTTTTGCTATTACAGCTGCAACTATCATGAGCCATGTAGAGGAGAGCTATTACTTTCTGAATCCATCTTCATTTTGTCACAAAGCTTCACATTCACATAGTCTAGAATTAAAGACCTTTTAGAATGCTCCAGGTAAGACAGACTACTCTGTGTAACAGAAGCCATTGATTTTTCCTGAATACATTTCCGTACTCAGCCTATGCTTTGATTTGACCAAAGGGAGAAGTGGAAGTTGATTAGGCAGCCTTCCCTTGGATGAAGTAGTTTTGGATGGAAATTCTTCACCACCTCTTCCATAACCATGTAGCAATACACAAATTCTGATGAGAAACAGTAAGCATCACCATATCCTTCACAATGCTGAGATGGAAAGCAGCTACCCAAGATCCTCCAGATACAATTTAGAAAAGAATCCTGGTCCTGATGCAAGTGGGAAACATGATGAGTTGATTTCATTTAAAATACATGAAGAAATTGTTCTATGCTATAAGATTCACATTTTAACAGGCATTTAGAGTATAATAACTCAGAAACTATTTAAAAAGAAGGAAGTTTAAAAAGAAAGAAGTTGTTCTTTGTCTCTGGATGCATATAACATATCAATAACCACACGTTTTTTCTTATTGATGACCTTTTACTGCATGACAATATTTTACACTAAGACTACTCAAAATAATATTAAGAAACAACTGCTATTTTTCCAGGAAATCCTCATTGCTCATTATTGACACAAGGAGAACAAAAAATTAATATTGTTCCACTAACCGCAAGTAATGAACAAAACATGGCAAGCAACAAGAAAGATAAAGCCTATGCTATTATTAAAGTAAGACTGTCAAGAATAGTAGACCTAAATTAGACTTGCTTTACATAATCAGTTCACACATCTATACCACATTTTTATCGCTAGTCTGCTTTCCATCAAGCAGATGAATGAAACACACAACTCCATCTCTTCAAACTGCTGTTTCCTGAAATCTTCTCCACAATCTCACCACCTGCCTGCCTGTTTGAAGGACAAAAGTTCCATATAAGTAACAATAAATATATTTAGACATGCATTCATAAGTGAGAGCCTCATCCTCTCAGGTTTGTCTATCTTGCAAAACTATATGGAGCTTATAGACTTCTCAAGCCAAAGACTGTATATTTTATTGTTCATAGTTTAAAGCATTGATTAGTGTTTTCCCTTGCTTCTGTCATCTATTTGGGAGGGAATTTAGTGGCACATGTCAACTGGCCACTTGGCTAGGTGACCGTAAGTACACTGTGGTTATTAAGCATGGAGGAAGTATTTTTATTTTATTTATTAGTCCTCAAACTCTATTAAGAGATTGCTTTGAGAGTTTCTCCCCCATTTCTTAGAAGGTGAATTTTAAACACAGTCTAAACACAAGTGAAATTATTTCTCCCTTTTAACAAAGAGACCTAGAATACAGATAAATCCAGTTACAGTCACACCACCGGCAGCAAATATTTCTAAAGATTCAAAAATGCTGAAATACTACTTTATACATAAAAACTTGCAAAAATAAGTTCCAAATGGTTGTGTAACATTAATTTGTCATTTAAATAGCCATGGAATCAATACAGAAGCAGGGGGGTGGGAGGCGAGGGAAGGGGGTTGGGGAGAGAAGAAAGTGTTCAAAGGATTCTTTAAGGCCAGACGCCTTGAAACAGAAGATATCATCCACATTATGTGCCTTCCCTCAAAGGGAAGGAAAAAGGCAAAGAAAGGAAAGTGACAAATGTTGCAAGTCAAGTTCACCACATGAAATGACAGTTTTCACAAAAACATTAAAAGGCTTTAATTAAAACACTACCAATTGGTAGACCCACAGATATCCAAAACATGGTAGAAAGTGAGCAAATACAAGTAAAGAAAGTGTAATATGGACTGTAATATGTTCTTTTCTCTTTTGACAGGTACACTTCAGTTTTTATTTTGTTCAGGAACATGATCTGAAGTATTTTGCAGTATATTTAAGTAATGATACTAGATAACTTTATTCATAAACAGCACACCTTAAAGTCTCTTATAAATCCCCACAGGCAGACATTTAAGACCAGCACATTTTCTTTACACAGTACTAGATAAAAACACCACACAGGGTGATCAACTCCAGAGGATGGATTTAAGACTCCATTCTCCTTGCTTCATAGCAGCTCAGGTGTGTGGCTCTTCAGTAGATAGTATAAAAGTTATCACTTTGAGCTGTTGCAAAAGACTCAAAAGACTAACACTTGGACCTGAAGAGAGCAAGTACACAGCAGTATATGATTCTGCATTCTCTGTGTGGGCATTGAGCCTTCCGGATTTTCTGAGACTCAACTGTACTTGCTCTCTGGAAAAAAAAAAAAAAAAAAGAAAAAAAAGAAAAAAAAAAAAAAAAACTCTCTGTGCAAGACAGTTGAGGTCATCCAAAGAGGGTCACCTCTTCCTTCTTCCTAACCACAATGCACTTGCTCTGGAGTCAACCCTTTTGACAAGTCAATTTGGCTCATTAAACAACAATTTTCTCACTGGACTGTTTTCTGCCAGTCTAGTAATTTCAGTCAGGTCACAGGCAGGTGACCAAGCCAAACTGCACCCTTTAGATTTGGTCTAAATCTTTCAAGACCAAAATAAATAAAAAAAATCTGTCAAGCCCACAATTCAAAGTATTACACACTTTTTTTTTGTCTATAGAATCACAGAATCACAGAATTGAAGGGGTTGGAAGGACCACAAAAGATCATCGGGTCCAAACCCCCTGCCAAAGCAGGTTCCTTAGAGCAGGCTGTCCAGGTAGGTGTCCAGACAGGCCTTAAATATCTCCAGAGAAGGAGAGTCCACAACCTCCCTGGGCAGCCTGTTCCAGCACTCTGTCAACTCTGAAAAGAGGTTGGCCAAGTCCCTCTGTCCCTCACACCTCAGGTATTTCTACACATTGCTGAGATCCCCTCTCAGTCTTCTTTTCTCCAGGCTGAACAGACCCAGGTCTCTCAGCCTTTCTTCATAGGGCAGATGTTCCAGGCTCCATATCATCTTTGTGGCCCTCTGCTGGACTCTTTCCAGGAGATCCCTGTCTTTGTACTGGGGATCCCAAAACTGGACACAGTACTCCAAGTGAGGCCTGACCAGGGAAGAGTAGGGGGGAGGATCACCTCCCTTGACCTGCTGGCCACACGCCTTTTAATGCACGCCAGGATCCCATTGGCCCTCTTGGCCACGAGGGCACACTGCTGGCTCATGGTCAACCTGTTGCCCACCAGGACACCCAGGTCCTACTCCTCAGAGCTCCTCTCCATAGAAGGACTTGAATATGGCTGTTGAGATTAGCTTTGCACAAAATTTGTAAAGAGCTTGCATACACAAGTTGTATGTGTAACAGAGGTTTTGATTTTTACAGACCCTCTAACCTCAACGTCTGCCTTACAATACAATAGCCTGCAAATATTGTTACCCATGCTTGTCTTAGAGAACAATTATAGGGCCTCAAAGATCCAAGATGTTTTATAGCAAGTTCCCAAGCAAGGGGAAGTGTTTACAAGTACTGGAAACCAGTAATGGTTAGTCTTCTCCCTCTTTTTTTTTTTTTTTTTTTTTAAACTGTGAAGACCCTGCTTCATACTAGTCACATCCTCTTCTCTCAACAGTGCAGAAAACAGGAATAAATCAACAGAGGAAAAAAAAAAGGGGGGGGGGTTGATCATCTTTTCCCAACAATGTTTTAAAAATACTGACTTATATCCTTTTCCCTTTGGTAAAATCACTTAAGCATACATGTAAAACCCGTGTCACAGACAAGCACGTCAGACCTTAATATATCTCTTCATTATAGGGAATTTGAAAGGCACATATTTCATGTTCTCCTTCCTCAAAAACAAACAAGTAAAACAACCCATACTCTTACACACCCCAACTCATTCTGGGACATATTTGTTATGACAAGGAAAGACTAAGACCAAGTGGGAGATCACCCAATTTATTCAGTAGAATTCAAGGAGAATGGGGTGGTGGGGAAAGAACAGAGTTCACGTACAGAATTAAAAAACACCTCAGCTTTAAGTCCCGGATTGTATGGGTTCTTCTATGGGCGAGCTGCTACTTCTGATCATTTAATCACTGCCTGCAAAGTTCATTAGTCAGAGTGAGTACACTTTTTCGGCATATATACTTGCGTGGCTATGATAATTCTATTTACAATTATTCCCTGCTCCACCATACCCATTTATCTTTAATGCATATGTTAATATAAACTCATAGAGTTCAAGGACATCATTTAGATATTTCTTTTCCTGATTAACTGAGGGTTTGAGCTGAAAGGTAACTTGAACAGCTCAGCTCTTCTTAGGAAGAGAGGCCAAACTCTGTTGTTTTCAACTTGCATTTCTCAGCATGTTACCTGTTATACATATTCACCATGCTGAAGACAGACAAAAAGGAAACTATGTTTCTTGTGCATTTCAAGACAAAATGATGTTTTCAAGTTAGCTGCTCTAATACGTTATTTCTATTTTCTAAAAATGAATGAAAGATGTCCCAGTAAACACACTAAAAGAAATAATCAAAGTTCTGCAAATGTCAAAAAATAAATTAACCTGCACAACAAGTTTACGGAAGCTTGTTTCTTTAGAAATTCTACTGGTAAAAGTTTCAAAAATTTTTAGTATTAATCTAACTCGTATTGCCACGTTTAGTAAAATCCCTGAAATCCTGTGACCAGGAGGAGGTAGGACAAAATTCAGGGTTTTAATAACTTTCCAGTCTTGGACTTGAGAAGTAGTGAAGTCAAACTACATACCATAAGGCAAATTGACACACAGAAATATATTCTGATAAACAATCTTTTCATTTTCCACCTTAACCCACCACCTCCTTCTGTTTGTGCCCAGTTAGCCTCAGAAGGCTTTGTGAGGTGAGGCTAAACACAGCCAGTACCACTGGTCTGTGGGACCAGTCTCCTCCCAGCCTTCCCTAGGACAGCATGGCACATGCTTACTAGAGCCCCCCCTCATCCTACAACTAGATGCTGCTCTGCCTGGCTGTGCAGAGTACATCTTTTCTTCCATACAGGGACAGGCTGTGCTAGGAAACCTAAGCCTCAAATATTGAATTCCACAATTTGTCTTGACTAGTTGACCAGCTCTCACATGTGCTAAGGCCAGTTCAGTTCAACAGCAATTCAGGAGACTGAGTATTCCACAGTAAGGTGTACTAAGTTAAAGAACAAGCCAACATGTGAAATATTGTGCATTTCTCCCAAGTTAGAAACTTATTAGATATTTCCATTGAAAAGACACATATCCCTCTTAAATTTTCTACTCCTTTTCCCCAAACCTAGACTATAACATGATTTGATTCTTACAGAATCCTATTTTGAATTAAACACTGAAAATTACCATTGTGATGAGCCCCAGTGGTCACTGAAAGTAATAAGCAGATTTGAAATTAATTCAAAATCTCAAATGCGGTCCAAGCATTTCTTGAACTACTGGGGAAGAGTGAAAAAGCAGTTTGGTATGAGAAGGAACATAAACGTTGGCTTCTGATAGAGTTGATTTCTATAGTAGAAAGTTAAGAATAAGCAGATTAATGCAATTTTAGTCCTTAGCTCTGCAGTGAGAAGAAAAAAATATCTGCTGCTTGCAAGAAACTCAAGGACATGAAGTCAGCTGTAGAACATTGTTCTTTAAAATGACAGTCTTTTATTCCTGCACCTGCAGTGCTGTCTTGCCAAATAGACAGACTTGGCCAGCCAGCTGGCTTGCCTGTTGTGCCAGTTTGGTAACCTAGTTACAGTATCAGAGATCCACTGGAAAGACAGAGGGAGTTGCCTCATTTTCTAGAGAAAAAGAATTGATTTTTCTATTTAAAAGAAGAAAGAAAAAAAGTACTGTTGAAGTAACCAGTACAGGCTTTTGTCAGGAACTTCAGAAGTAGACAAGCACCAACACAGCACGGTTTACACTTTCACAACGTAGAAGAAAGTTTTGAAATAAGGATCTTCTGTGATGAACAAAAAAGCTGCTTCAGAAACACATCAGTGGGTGGACTTATTTGTAGCAGCTACAATACAGGTTATATACTGGAAAAGAGGTGATAACTGTAAGTCGGCAGGTAACTGACTGTCCCCATGTTTTGCTGGTAGCCCACAATCATGAAACACAAGATGGATCCACAGACTAAACTTGACTACAGGTTTAATTCGTCATTCTTCACTTGAGCCCCAATCATGGCTACACTAGGGTAACCCCCACAGCCAAGGATTCAGTAGACAACTGTATTTTAATAAATTACTTTCATTACAGTACATCAGCAGAATAGTTTTCTGTTTACCCAGTAGAACCACTTCAGTGGACTGAACTTGAGCAGGTTTACGAGTAAATCAACTTTGCACCAAAAGAAACCTGCCATCAAGTGGAAGTATGGGAGACATGGTGATTATTCACTGAGAAGTCCTTGCGCAGAGAACAACTACGGCCACTGCTACAGCACTGTTGGACTCAAGTTTGGAAGTTTTTGAGTTTAGTAACTGTGACTAGGAGAACCACAGCCCCATGTAACTTAAAATATCCTTCCTTATATGGATTCTTTGGATTACGACCTCAAGTTAAAAAAGAGTTTGTGTTTTTAGAAAGTTTCCTTTATGAAAGTTATGACTTGTCATCTTTATCCATCCTAAATTCACCTCCAAGACAACTCTTACAAAGCTGCCTTTTCTCTGCATTTACAGTGAATCTCATCAGCTAACAGGCATCAAAAGAAATCCATCCATCAGTTTTCTACCTGTTAGTGGTAGCAGTAGTAACACTAATTGCTTGGTTCAAGACAGAGTTCAATTATTACAGCTCAAGAAAAATATTTTTTTCTTTACCAAGAAATATCCATTTCACTGACTGATGGTATAAACTGTGACAAAAAGTTCCCAATTACTTTGTAACAATGCTCTTAGCTCAGGTAACAGCATTTCCATGTTCATGTCAAAAAGTTTTCCCAAAAACAAGAATAAAGAAGTTATTTACATTGTAAGTGTATTTGATTTACTAGTTAGAAATATGACCACTAATCTGGTTCAGCATATTTAATCAATGATGCCTTCATAAGCGTTCCTCCCAGTGGACCGGTTGTTTCAGAACAGATACAGACTTTAACTGAATTACCAAAATGTCAGTAACTGTAGGCTTTAATTGGTCAGTTAGGATTGTGTATTTTCACACTTTCCCAGCAGGTCTCAGTTTCTGCTGCTCTTTATGTAAAATCCAATTCTGAATGTGTAATAGTTGCTCTGCTGACATTAAAAGGATGAGTTTACTTTTCTGTATTCTTTATATTTTATTCACAAGCCCTTTTTATGCTGTGATTCCACATCTGAAAGCAGGCCCTGAAGCAATCATACACACTAAACAATTACAACAACTCATAAAAATAAGCAGTGCATAAAAAATAACAGAAGAACATTACCTTACAGAACTTGACACCCTCGGGGGATCCATTTTCTTTTTGCAAACACACAGTTCCCTTTGACAATGGGAGCTGCATGAATGGGGGGGAGGGGGAAGCAATATATCCTTTGCCTGAAAAAAACATATTTGTGCTGAGTAAATATTGGCAACCTGCTTAGTTCAGGTGATTAGTGGTGGGCCTACCTGGAGATATTTGCCTACAGGCTGCTGGTTCACATTCCATAAAGCTAAAAGTGGAAAGTGTCATTACCCCTCTGAAGATTGCATGCTGATTTATTGCCTTGGTTCATTTCTCAACACAAGCTCTTGAGGAAAGATAGTAATGGAGGTATTATCTTTAAAGTGGTCCTTCCACACCACTGTTCAAAACCATTAGTACATTCCAGTGCTAGTTATAACAAAATAATTTGATACAGCTCAATACAGTTCACTTCCATTAGGGAGTATGCAGTAAAAATAGAGACTGTTATCTAAGCCTTTGGATCTTCCTTAGCAATGCCCGGAAATACAAACTTACTTTCAGTCACCTCTATTTATTCCCTGTCCTCTGCTATTAACCTTACTAATCAGCACAGAAATAATTGTCTAACTCTTTCTAGACCATTAACTTCCCAAAATCCAACCAAACCATTAGATATACATCCAGATATTTTGTAATTAAAAAGTGAAGCATAATCAGTAAACTAAAGCCAGCCAAATACCAGAAAATATGTAGATATAGATGAGTAGTATCTAGAAGAGTTGTCTTGATACTTAAAAAACAAACAAACAAACAAACAAAAAAACACTATTGTCAATGGTGTCACACTGCTCTTCTCTGATGTGAGATAGAAGAGAAAGGTGTGAGAGACACCAAGGTCAAGTGCTTCCTCAACAAGTGGTCAATAACTACCTGAGGGGGGAAGCTAACAGGAAGCCACAATCACTTTAGCATCTCTCTTTTCCTTCTTCCCCACCCAGGGTCTGAGATCAAATATATGGCTTGTTAGAAAAAAGTGAGCAGAATATACCATTTTCTGGTATAATTGTGAGACTTCAACATAACTGCAGAGCCTCCAAACATAATGAATACAGATAGCAATGCTTTTGCTCTTACACCAGTCTATAAAGTGTGAGCTGGAGTTACTGAGCTAAGAAGTAATTGTATCTTGCAGATACAATACTCTTCTCTAGAAGAAAAATATCTCTAGATACAAAAGCTCTTCTATAGAGCTTTTGCTGACAGAGATACAGCAACAACAATAGCAGCAGGGTTTAATATACTCACAGTGAAGAAAAAGCTTTAAGAGACGAAGAACAGCAAATCCATTTGAAGAAGTCATTATCTGCCCATAGATATTTATCATAGAGAGAAATCAAAGCAGTGGAGTTGATTCATCATTAATTATCCACTAAGGTTCTTACAACCACAGAGTAGCAGTTGTTAAGAGATAGTTGTTAGATATCAGTTATCTTTCCAAAGTCAGAACTGAGAATAAATACATTGCCCAGTCACTGTGAGGTAACTGTCAGTCTCTTGAGAGGTAACTGTTTATCTTCACTGTTGATACACACTATAACAGAGAATTCTGAAATATCTTGAAATTAAAAAATAAAAATTTAAAAAAAACACACACACAAGGATGACATGTAACTGTAGTCTCAAAAACACAAAGGATTTGTGTCCTAATAAACACAACCAGTTTTTGAAGTCTAAATTTTGATATGGTCACCATGACCTACTCACCCGTCTGTCCAACAAACCATTTGAGTACAAATTATTTGTATTATGTCCCTCTAAACAAGTGTTGATCTAACACACAGAAGAAAGAACACCATAAGATGTCTTATCACTCTCACATCTGTATAATACAGAAGGCTAAAAGGATTTATAACATTCAGGCAAAAACAGGGATTTAAAGCCAATTTTCTGAAATCCACAGTACTAGAAAGTAAATAGGCAGATACAGATAGAGACATAAAACTCAGCAGGCAATCTTTTAGACGAATAGATATAGACAAGCTTCGAAGTGCAATGAAATAACAGACTTACTATGTTTATCCACTCCTCAGACAAATATCTGCAGATACATGTCAAAATACTAGCAGATTAAGGGTAGCACAAACCATCTTGATAATTGCACTTGGCTTGTACAAGTATTTTGTAGAACTGTAAATCATTTCTTGAAATCAAATACCCTTGCCTGGAGGTTCAGCCTCTCTCAGAAGAGCTTACAATTCAGTTTTTAAAACATACCATCCTAAGACAAGGCAGACAATGAATGCCTTGTACCTATTAGAGCTCTCTACTGACTTCAGTTATTGCCCAGAATTCCTAATGACTCTGAGTACTGCCTACTAAACTGAAGATGATATATTGATTAGAGCCACCAAGGACTTTGCAATGAGGGGAATTTTTCTAGAACACGAAAAGGAAGCAGGAAGAAAAATGTAGACGATGATTCACTAGGTTAAATAACACCTCTGAAGAAAAATAAAACAGTAAAAAATATATATGTTATCCATTGTCCCTCTTTTGTAAGAAATAAGGAACAAATAAAATCCTTATTCTGTATTTCAGTACCTGTAGCATACGCCTTTACAGAGTGGTCTCTTATCTTCAGGGTCATCATTAGATAAGAAATACACCGAACAGAGAGCAAGAAAATCTGGTGAAACTATGGGGTCACAGTGGGGTAACTCTATTGGGCATATTCTTTACTTATTCAAGACACTGGAGCAGTGAAGGTTTTAAAAATGCTTGTGTAATTATTTACAGAAATTCATTCCCCATTTGTTGCAAGCCCCAGGGAAAAAAAAAAAAAAAAAAAAAAAAAAAAAAAAAAAGCTACTCAAGTCCATGACCCTCTAGACAAGAGTAGACATCTGATATCTCCCAGATGCAGATAACCTTTGATAAATATTCAGCAAGTGTCCTATGTCTCATATGCTGTGATTTTTCTGGACTACAGCAGGAGACCACAAGGAATCCTGTGCTCAGGGATAAATAGATTTATTTCTCTTGCATGTAAACAGGGTTTCATGACTTACTGTCACCACTGAGGAAAATCAGAGTTAACAGAAAGAGAAATTACTACAGTTGGAAGATAAGCTTTTTCCTTGATGTAAAACCTAAATCTAACTAGACTGACCTGCACAGGTGCTTCAACTTCAATAGTTGTTATATCTGTACATGTTCTAGAGTTTTCAGACATAATTCTGGTCATTACCGATTTTAAAAGTCATTTTCTATATAATTCAAGCTAGCATGCTGCTTTTTGGCAAGAGAGAACTGCTGCCCACACTCTCAAAAGGCATATTTGCCTAACTTAAATAGCTTACAGCTCCAAAACTAGGTCACAGTTTTTCCAGAGCAGACCAGGACAATACGAAAATGTCAACCTTAGCAATATGACCCGCACCAAAAGCATGCCTAAAGCAGCAGTATCCAATACATCTAGATGGCCTTGTTTTGCTATCATTAAGGTTGAGCCTTTGTGATATTAGCTATGTGGATTTACTACTACTAAATGCTGCCAGGTTTATTACAATTCAGGGCATCTGTATGTTTAACTGGGGGAAAACAGAATGAATGAAATTAAGAAGATAAGCCTTTCTTTGAGCAGTTCAGAAGTCATCCACTCACTGATACAGGGTTACCCATCTAGTACAAAGATTTCATTAATATAATAACAGAGCTCAGTGAATTGATTCACTTACTTTGACAGTACAAAGAAATCAGGTAATAACTTTCAAAATGAAGATAACTAGGATAAAGAGATTTAGGATAAAGACAGTAATTATTTCTAAGAACAGTAAGACTGCTTCAGATAAGACAACCCACTACTAAGCATTAAAAGAGAATATATATAAAAAAAAAGACATGACAAATTGCTTCCACAGTGGGTCAGAAAAGAATCTTTGCTAAAAACAACCAGAAGAACCAGCATTCAATTCTTTATATTATTTTCTCAATAGCCTGCTAGTGAGAGTCTTAGAGGAAATGCTAAATATGCATTTACACTTCAGTTTGCATTTGATTTTTTCCTCAGCGACCTTAACTTTAAATTAAGCTTCTTCCAAAGAAATGACAAGTGACTGCTCTCAGAGGACTTGTGCAATAAAGATAATAGGATTTGTACTAGAGATAATCCTGTAAGAGCAGTTTACACATTAATAACCCAATGCTGTGGCTTCAATCTATGATCTCAAATAAAAAAAAAAAAACATAACACACTGCCACACACAGGACTCCATTAATTAGGAGGAATCATTGAAAGGCCTATCATTAGTAGCAGCCTCAGGTAGTGTTCTCTGTAAGGTATAAAATGGTGTACAGATGTTTCATGTTTCAATCTCAACTTATAGAGGAGCATTACATTTAGTAAGATGAAAACAAGCAATTCACATGTTTCACAGCCTGCCCCATAGGCTTCTTTTTTGCCAGTGATAACATTAAAGAGCTGGCTGTAGGCTCAGTGAATTATTCTGGTGGCAGCTGCCTCCTCACCACCACCTTCCCCTGCAGCTTCTCCCCCACTAACATGTGGCCAATACCCATGTAATCAGAGATGGAGCCCCAGCATTTGAGGAAGTCTCTGAAATAGCAAAAGCAAACTGCTGTCAGCAACCGTCAGCTCCAAGCAGTTCATATGGGATAAGATGCAAAAAGACACATATCCCAACTCCACAGTCTATCACTGGGATGAAGCCAGACGTACTGCACTGGTCAGAGTTGACCTTAACTGTGTGTGCTTAGGTCTTTCAGACAGAAGTACAAACCTGGGAGTCTCTCCTGCCCTCAGAAGTTGTTTGTACAGATTATGTATCAAGTCAGACATTATGCCTGCATACTAGGAGATACTCCAGCACACCATGTGACTTGCAGTGGAACCACAAGGTGGGGTTTATCATAGATCCTACTATCCCCATTGGTCTCTCTCTACATGCAGACTAGCAGCACATTATACACTGATTTTCCTGTCATGTCACTAGCAGTATTCTATTAAAAACAGCTCCGCATTATGCACCAAGTCACATTACCCTAGGGGATATTCTTCACTTTTATGGATAGGAAAAAGAAAGGAAGATGACAAGGAATAACAAATGCCCATCACAACAGTCTTACAAGCGTGTAAAGCTTCCTGACAACATGATTGTCATTAACACACTACAAATCCTAACTAAAGTGGAAATACATGGCTTGTTTCCTCTTGCTTCCTCTAAAAGCAGTCACTATTTTTAAGTGCTGTCACAAGTGGCACCATTTAAAGGTTAGAAACTTGACAAAAATGTGAGCAATTAACTGCTGTCAATAAATAAATAAATAAATAAATAAATGATTTAAGGGATTTTGTCTATTAGGATTTTGTCACATTCACAGAAAAATTAAACTAAATCAAATGAGGAAGCCTTTAGCTTTCCTCATTTCATTTTTTGGAGGTGATATTCTTATCAGACCAGGTCCTCCATTGCTGTACCAGCTCTGAAACCAAACTACTCTTGTTCCAGATGCTTAATCACTACTAATGTTTTCTCTGAGGAGAAACAAGATTTGGCAGATTGCATTTGTACAGGTATGTTTGCATGCCAGGCAAACTGAAGAACTAAAATCTAAATTGAAGTCCAAGTTGCTTGCCACTACTTATCACTGCTGAACTTAGACCCAAGAATTTCACCAGTCAGCTTCTGCTCAGAGGGAGCTTCACCCCCACAGATTAAGTACAAGAGTGGAGATGGTCTCCTTTCTGCTAGTCTTCTGTGCATAGGACTTATCTCTATATGTGGTTTTAAAGGTCATGAGTTTCCTAAAGCTCCCTATGCAATACAAGTACATAAAATTTTCCAAAGTACTTTCAACTCTTCAGATAAACTGTGCAGCTGTGTTATGTGTTTGATATATCAAATTGAACCTGAACTTTCATTTTCAGAAACAACTTAAGACCAAGCTATTAACCTAGATGTAAGACTAAATCACACTAAGACATCTACTGGGAGACACAGATATAAACATCTACATATGGAAACTAAAAAGGGATGGAGACTATACACTATTTCTAATGTTTTTAGACTTGTGGATGTCTAAAGACAGACTTCATAAAATATACATGAGTTTATATAACAGCTTGTATAATAACTCAGAACAAAAAAGGAAGGGTCTGATTCAGATTAGCTTAAATGGAGGTGACATGTAATAGTCATTACAGTCCCACATTAAGTGCAGTTATTTTCAAACACACAAACTTATTATTTAAAAAAAAAAAAAAAAGCATTTTTGATTAGCAAGATTATTTGCCGTACTGAAAACATGCTCCAGCATTGGAGGGAAAGAAGAATCACCCAAATAGCATTATAGATTTTCATCACTTCAAAGCAAATTGAAGATTCTTCCATTCTCTTCGCTAGGTAACATGGCAAATAGGTTTTATCTCTGTATTACAATTATTTTTATTTACCAAAATTAAGTCTCCAGATAGCTGCATTGATCCTGCTACACTTGAGGCCATTTAATCTAAATAAAACCATTGCACAGAAAAAATGTTTAAGCCACAACAAATAGCTGCAAAGGGCATCTTGGAGAGCTTTAATGAGATTTTTCTGCTCAATGCAAGTTTAGTGTCCCCACAAAACAGATCAATACCACCTGCTTCTCCAGAAAAGCTAGGAAGCATCCTGCACTGTGAACCCCTCCAAGATCAGTCCCCTTAGTCCTTCCAGCTCACTTCTCAAACTTTTGCAGCAGAAGGCTAGCCACTCATCTAGCAGGAGTAGCAGAAACAGGACAGGTATCTGCACATCCCATTTCCTTCCAGTCTTGGGAAGAAATGATTTTTTTCTTGAGAAGGGAATACTAGGTAGTTTGACCTGGAAAGCACATCATTTTACTTTTTTTCTACACATACAAACTTCTATGGGCAAATGAGAATGTATGTTTTAGTGCTGGCAGTAGTTCTTTCACCCTAAGCAATTCAGAGCTATTCTTTCCAAATATTAAATGCTATTCAGTACAAATCAGGGTAGCAAAATCTGGCACTACCCAATGATGAAATTATGCTGTTATCAACCAATTAACTTATCACCTGGCTACTTGTAAATCTCCTTTTAAGTTTTTCAGTATTATTTCCCCATCCCACTTCATCCTTTAATTAACACTCTGTGACCACAAGACATGGGAATTAATGAGCATTCCTCTTTTTGTTTTAGTTGTATGCATAGCCTTTGTGAGTTTATTATGCAAACCAGCCAAAAAGATAGAATGTAACTTATCTATTTGGTGGTTCAACATGCTTTGCAAAGAATTAGTTCCTCTCATATTCCTGCATTTCACAATAGATAAAATAAGAGACAGGAGAACAGGCAAAGAGAACTAATGATAAAGTCACCTGCAAACATACACTTCACTTGAAGGCACACTTTGGGATTTGGTACACCATATATACATATTCTCAAGTAAATAGAGCTGCCCACACATGCTTTGTTTGTTTTGGTTCTCATTTTCATGCTGTATTAATATAAAGTATGTGAAATGTTTTCCCCCCTCCCATACTGCTACCTCATTTCCTTAAACAAAAAGAAAAAAACACCAAAACGAGAGATTTATACTTGAGCATGAATCAGAACATTAAGCATGTTAAAATAAATAAATAAATAAAAATACTCCATTCTGCAGCTGCCTAAGAAGTCACATCTTAATAAGGATGTGTCCCACCTGCTGGATTCTCTCATCATGATTCAGAAATACCAGGCCACTTAACATTTGAAATAGGTGGTCATATAAAATGTGAAAGTATAGCCAAAAGGTGTTCAAAGCCTATCAGACTGGAGGATGGAGCCTGCTTAAGGACACACATGGAACGTGTTCTGGATTCACACAGCTATGACCCAGAAACAGCTCTGTGATGTTAACCCAGTCTGGTGACTGTTTGCAAAATATCCTTGGGCTAAGCATCATTTATCAATCCAAAGTACATAGCAAAGGAGAAAAATCAGGGGACTTTAACAACAAATCTATGAATTCAGTTGATGTTAAGCAAAGAATTATACAATAAATTTGGTTTAAAACTACCCACAACCTCAGAGTTCTTCACATATCTTTATTTCTAATTCAGTGACATTTTCAGAGATATCTGAAAAGGCCTTAAAGAATGTTAGATGAAAGCACCATCCTGCAACTCCCATCTAAACTCCTGCTTGCACTGAAACTGCTCCCCTCATTTCAGTTCATATGCAGTTTTAATTGCGGTTGTAATGGGAAACGTCAATATCGATCCATTAACCCATCTACCCTGCAAGACTTCACAAGCTTATTCTCATTCATAGAGAATATTGAACAGTATTAAGAGCTATTGATGAGAAGAAACAGGGTCAAGGACTACGCCTCTGATGCTCTCTGGGATATTATCCCAACACATGCTTTTCAATAAGCTTCTGGACTGGGCAGCAGAATTCTAGAAAAATTCCAGAACCACAGACTTTAAAAATACTGCTAATTAGGCACTAACTGACAAACATCCACAGTGCTTGTAAGTTTAACAATCAGGTTAAGCAGTAGTACAAACAAAGGCTAAGTGGACTTGTTTAAATAAAAATCTCAGTAAAATCTTTTTCCAAATATAGAAGCTGGAGAGAAAAAAAAACACCCCACACTGTCTTAGTATGGGAACAAGAATGCCAAGTCCATGCCCAAAGTTTCTCTTATTGTGAATTAGTGCTGAAACAAGTGTACATACAATTCTTCATACCTAAAGAGAAAAAGCTTTGCTAATGCACTAGTAAAGACTCCCACTGAGCCAGAAGTCAATGAGAGACTTTGAGAGAAGCAGCTTTTTCTGGACTAAGCTCCCATCAACTTCCCAACAGAAAAAAAAAAAAAAGAGTGCCTCCGAAGGATTATGCTTGCCACAGATTTGCACAGCAGCTCCAGCTCTGGATACAACATCACATCATTTGGTAAGAGCTCAGATCCAAAATTCAGAAGCACACTACAGCTTTTTCATTACCTGAAGTTTTTCTACCTGATATTAACAGATATGCTGAGGTTGCTCAGGTTTGAGTGAAGGCCACTCCACCAACATTTTTACTGAATAAGGAAATACTATGCAGAAAGTTGCATGCCTGAGTTGTTCTGTTCAATTACAACAGAAGCAGAGAATGACAAAGCACAAGCACACTTTCCATGTTAAAATAAATGGAGTAAATAAGATTATATATTTAAAAGGTGACTACAAAAAAAAAACGTTCAGACCAAATTCAGTCCACTAAGGATGAGCTTGTAGAGTTTTCACAAGCCTTTTAGGGAAAATCCAACACTAACTTAGAGCATTTCCCAGTCTAGAAAGCATGATTTGCTTGCAGCTAGAAAAAAAAAAATCAAAGCAGTTGAGATACCTTGTGCTGCCACATATTCCCTTAGGGCGTGCTGCTCAGAGAGCCTATACTGTAAATCTTTTGCTTGAAGACCTGCAGCCAAGAGCCCTTGTGTCACATTTTTTATTAAGCAGCTCTAAGAATCCAGCAGAAAATATGGCCCCAAATCTGATTATTAAAATGCAGATTAATGATGTAAATGCATCACATATCATCCCAGATGTTATTAGGACAAGGATGCCAAATCACCGACCACTAAATGCTAACAGAACTCCTATGGATTTACTTTATGTGCTACTATTTTGTAAGCAATTCAGAGGGAACAGTTACTTTGCACTTGTTAATTCAAATGATGTCAGTTATTTGGAAATCACCACATTAATGTCATTCTGTTTAAAAAGCTGTAGTGTACAACTTAATATACCTTTCCAGAAAGGAAAGTCTCTAAGGTCAGCACATTTGGGCTAACTCGCATGTACAATTTTCCTTCAGAAGCAAATAGCCAAGCCTTAAACTCATTGTGCAACAAACTATTAGTGAACCCATCATTGAACTCAACACCTAGGGCATTTGCACCTACTGCACTTCCCTACTTATGACACAACTGCTGCAAGGAATTAAAACCTAAAGTACTCTGTGTAGATCAATAGCAAATCACTTCCTGGGAGACATGGAAAACATTACTCCTGCAATCTGAACCATTCTACTATCTCCATGTATATCTAGAGCAAAACCCCAGCTGAAAAGCAAGCTGCTCTGTATGCATGTATGATTTACTCCTGTCTTTAGAAACACCTCAAAGCAATCTGTATACTGGAAAGAGAGGTGCTCCTTGCAGCAGATGAAAGGTCAGCAGTAGTTTGCTCTAAGTGGATGTTTAGAAAATACATACGTTGGTTAGGCAAAATTAAATATATTCCTGTTTGATAAACAAATAAATAAATCCCCAAACTTACAAGTTAGGTACAAAGAAGTAACTGCTGCAACAGAAAGAGAAAAAAAATGCTTGATTTATAGCCTTTCAGGGTAGCAGTAGCAGGAAAGAAAATGCAAGGAGCTTTTAACCTCTTATTTAACCCAGGAAACTATTAAAATGCAACTGTAATAAGAGAATGAGGAAAAAAAAAAAAAAAAAAAAAAGATTTATATCTAATCTTCCTCCCCAATAAAACAAAAACAAACAAACAAAACAAACAAACAAAAACACCTGTTGTAGCTTGCAGTTAATCATATTCTCCTGCTCTCAGTATCATCCCTGACATAGGCAGTAGTCACAGAAGGAAATATAAAATATTGGAGTAGATTCACCATATTGAGAAATCCTCCAGAGTTTTTAAATTTCTCACCATTTCTTTTCCCTCCAGATACTACACAGGATTTTACAAAATTAATTTACATGAAAATGTTTTCATTTCTATGAAATAGGAATTTCATTTCATAACATTCAGAAAACCTAAATAAAAATACAGATAACAGTACCCCATGTTGCATAAGAAGCCCCTTAAAGAAAAAGTCTTCCCTAAAAGAAGGAAGGAAATACATTTCAGAATTACTTTTGCATCTGCTGCTGTATAAGAGAGAAGTGTCACTGGCAGAAGCAGACTTAAGATAAAATACCTTGTTATAAAATGTGCATCATATCCATTTAAAACAGGAAAAAATTAATAAATCCTACACTGAAAAAACACTATTATTCATTGAAAAGGAGCCATATGATCAGATGTGTAAAGATAATCTTGATGTGAATGCAGTGATATTCTAAGGGATAAACTGATTTCCTTCCACAGAAGGTCCATTAACCAGGTACAACAAAACCTGTAATTAATCTGAAAACAAGAATGTAAAGTTTCCCAGCACCTCAACATTTCTAATGAAGGAAAAATTTCCTGCTGCTTTTCATCAGAAAAGAAAACTAATAAAGTTTTATTAAAATGTACAGTAACAGAACACATATGTTTAAAATACAGACTCTGTGCAGTGTAATGAGGTTTTGGCTCATAAAAGTGCTCAGACTTTCATTAAAGAGATCAATGAACCCAAAAGAAAATTAGTTTAGCAAAAATATATGCACAAGTCTTGCAGGAAACCATTTAAACAAAAATGTAGTTTGTAAGATTCTATATGGACCAGGGCATCTTTCACAAAGGAACACGAAAGAAACACCATAGTAAAAGACTAACAGGACTAATGAAGCTGAGTTCTTTGTCAAAGGACAAAGGAGCAGCCCTGAAGTTAGTAATAAACTCTAAGAGAAACATTTGAGCAGACAGAGCAAACAGAACTGTTGTGCAGCTTGAGGAAATGTTTTGGAAATGCAGCTTGAGGAAATGCATTGCTCAGCCAAAGCTCAAATCACCAGGAGGTGATGGGTACAGTGGAGGGAGGCTATTGCTTCCACCTGGGAATGTCCTGTACAAAGTCAACACCTGAACTCTTCTACATACCCGTTTCTTCAACACAGGAATCTGTTCTAACTGGCTGTACACCCACTGTACTGCTCCATAGCAAAACATATAGCCCATATCATAATAAATAAATAAATAAATAAATAAATAATCAAGTTTAAGACTCAAGTGTTTGTATTTTGCTTCCAGTTGCAAAGATATATAAAATAGCCTTTAAAGTTTCTTAGGCAATAAACAGAAACATTTAGTAATAAATATTACTAAGCAAATAATAACAGCCACGTTCTACCAGCTAGGAGTCCCTCTCAGATCCAAAATATGCTTTCATCTTGAGACTGCAGATTTCTGAGGTCACTACGTATCTCTATTATTCTTCACACTAAAGGAACTTCAGTCTGTTTTTCCTGCTCCAGAAGTATCTAGCAATAACACAGAGTTATTTGTTAGCTTCTAATACACTATTTGGAAATATGCAACCCAAAATTTATTTACACACAGAAATATAGTTATCAAATTACTTCAGGATTTCATTGAGCTGGATTAATCTGCTTATTTGTATTTAATGGCCAAATGATGCTGATACAATTATACCTTTCCAAATACCTTGCTGGCATGCCCAGCATGTATACACAATTATCAAACAATTAGCAGTCTCCACAAGGAATAGCTCCTTGGAATGGCCTGGTTACAGAAAAATAAATAAATAAATAAATAAATAAATAAATAAATAAAAATACACTGATAAAAAGAATGCAATGTCTGAAAACAAAACATTGCTGGGGAAACCATCTAAACAAGAGCTTAATCTAATCCAAGTCAGAAAAGTTAAGGAATTTACCAAGCAGCAGAAAGAAAACACTGACTTTTCAGCCAGATCCTACTTCTAACCTAGCTGTATGGCCCCTCTTTCAGAACTATGGGCAACATTTTAAAAAGTTGAAACACTGAAACAAAAGTATCCAGTGGGTGTCATCATATGCTATAGTGTAACTGAGCATTTGTTAATTCTCCCAGGCTTGGTAAGTCTTACCTAGATGTAGAAAAGGTAGGACAAATGGCTTTGAATGCTCTTACACCTATCAGTAAAAGATACAAATACAATTGATTTGTTCCTGGTCATAGCAAGATTTAAGAGACACGTACCCATAGCCATCCAATACAATGGGAGCTGACATCCAGACAGATAGCAGGTTTTTTTTAGAAAAAAAATATGACTCCTATGCAAATTGCTTACATAATGGTTATACCAGTAGCTTAAGGGATAACATACCCTAAGCAGAGAGTTTTCAGTCTAGAAGAACCCAAACACGAGGCTTTGGAATTCCTGTGCTGAGGTTTCCAGGCCTGGTGGTGTACAACAAGCTCCCAGCTAGCATTAGGCAGGCAGACCTCAGCCCGGAGGAACTGAGGATGAACTACATGCAGAGAATCACACCAAGTCCCTGATCTGAACCAGGCCTGCATGGCATATAGTCTTCAGCTGGATACGCTCCACTAAGCTGCTCTGCTGGCCTACTGCCCTTTCTGCATAAAGCAAAGCTGGCCCTGTTCCCTCTGTCACAAACAGCAGCATAAAGGCTGCTGCCCTCAGTCACCTGCTCCTGCCTCTCTGCAAACTGGGATGCTCATTCCATGGTTAAGGGGGATGTGAGGAACAGGGGGAATTGAGGCCCAGGGGCACCAGCTTCAGTGGGGCCATCTGGAAATGAAGATGGGTAGTGAGGGGAGAGAGAAAAACCAAGAGGCACTACAGAGTAGAGAGACTACAAAAAGTACAAAAAGGTGCAGGCAAATAAAGCAGTATTAGCGTGGGTCATTATGGCCAGCAACACTCTCTGCCCAGGCATCCTGGATCCACAGCCAGATGAATTACCAGTCAATCACCTGCTGCCTGGAAAAGGGAGCTTGCAGCAGCTGACTAGGAGTGACTACTTATCAGTATTAACTGCATATTCCTAAAGAGTTTCAACCCAAAAAACAGGACAGGCCATTGTTGTCCGTTAAACAAGGATGATATCCACCTATGGAAAGGGAAAACCCCGAAATAAATTCAATATTAGCAGGTTTCACCTTAAAGTGAATAACAGAAGTAAAACAAGAATAAGAGGACTTCGACTAGAAGAATGGATACATGTGAAGATGTATACATAAGCAAGTAGCGTGTACTTCTGACTAGTACCAGATATCACAACTGCTTATGAGGGCAGATGACTGGACTTTAGGACTTCAAAAAACCCTTCCAGTCCTCCCTTCCTGCAAGAGCCAGGGTCATGTGAAAGGCCTGCCTTCTCCCAAGTTAATAAGTCTCTCTCTGCCTACAAGGAAGCTAGATTTCTCCATGAATTTGTGCATTAAATGCTCAATGTATTAATTTATTTCCTAAAAAAATGTTATACAATCAGTAAACCAACTTTTCCTGTTGTCTTCCCACCCCCCCCCCACACACACACAGAGTAAACGTTAAACTGACTGCCAAAGTACTTGCCTTGGGATTCCTCAGAGAGCATAATACAATATTGTCTTTAATATATAAGTATTTTAAAACATATCAATTAGTTTGTTAAAAGACTAGATTTTTCCAGGAATTTTAGGAAAAATCTAATTATAGAGTTTTTAGACTAAGTTTACCCTTAATTCCTCAAATTGAAAGTATAATCTTTCTTAGCTTTGTATGCACTAATGAAAGTAATTTAGATTTTTCTTACAGCATTTACCTCTACAGCAATGTATACCATACAAGCAATGGCATTTCCAACAAATTACAGAATTTTTTCTAGAGATGAGTATGTCAAACCTAACAAAACGTTGAATTTAACACCCAATAGAGAACAATAAAAGGCTTAAATTACAGATGAACGTATTCATAACAATAGAACAATATCCCAGAGATCAATAATATAATAGATTCTTTGCTTATTCTACTGATTACGAGCACAGGCAGCTGTTAATCCAAGTTTAGAGCAAAGTTTTAGTATGTTCTAAACCAGAAAAGGATATGAAAAAAAGTGGAACTGAGACAGAATTATTATATATATAATGTTTTGTGGGAAATTGATTTTGAGGAGCAGAGTTCCATAAATTTTCTACATTGCCAGCAGAGACATTATTCCACTCTTCATACACAGAATAGCTGGATAAAGCAGTCAGGGGAATGCTATAGTTTGAGATATATCCCAAAAATAACAATATGTACTCACAGCTGAACCACCATAGTGGAATGGAGTGCAAACAGGCAAGGAGAGTCAAGACATACGATTTTTTTGAATTTTATTACAAGGAGAAGCTACTAAAAATAGTTTCTGAATACATCTGAGTAACAATGAGGTGTAACATTACATTTCATATACCCTAGCATTCTTGTATTTAAATTCTTGTATACAGCTAGCAGACTTGGGTTCTGAGTCTTATGCATCATGAGTACCTTTGCCTATATTTGTCATTATTCTTCTAGTCTGATCTGTATGTTATGCTTGAGCAGCAAAGCATGGTCAAGAACTGGTTTGGCTTGAGTGATCCAAAACCAGAAAATAAGTACATTGAGCATGAAATCTAAAAATACAAGGGATCTTATAATCTATGAGGAAAAAAAGAGGTTATACATTGTCCATGCTGCAAGACAAAGAGATTCAAAAAAAAAAATATATATGCCTGTAACAACTGAGGAACAAGATGAATGAGGAAGCATAATACATGATGGAAAACAGAGCATGTTTTTTTTACTCTTTTTTCTGTCCAGGAAAAGGAGGAAAATTCAGGTACTACCCTCTGTGACTTTCATACCATGCAGCCTACAAGTTTTCTTATGATACTTCATTAGGGCCTGCCCCACCACCACTGAATACAGCACACTGTTTTTCTGGAAAAACAGGAAAAAAATATTAAAACACGCAAACAAACAAGCAAACAAAAAAAACATGTATATATCCCTGTCAGTTGCCAACTTCACAAGTTCTGATTGCAAAAATATGAAACCGTCTGGACAACAGGGAAAAAAAAAGTGATTCTGCAGAGGAGCATTAACATTCTTTGACACTTGTGTGTTTACATTTATCTCTTCCAGTTTCCCCTCAGAGTCTTTAATAAATAATATTTCACCAAGTAGACTTCCAAGATTCAGCTGTGTGTTAGTAAGAATCTATGCCTACCCTTAGCACTTCCTAGAGAGATTGGAAAGATTGATATGGACACCTTATAAAGTAGAAGAATATATGGTATGTGATAAATTAAGACTATTATATAACCACATCAAATCTTCTAATATAAATTATGGATTTTACTATGGATCACAGATACAACATCACCTTTTTTCAGTTTATTCTCTAATACAGTCCTAGTCTGTAAACATTTTTTCAGATTAATTATATGCCTTATAATTCAGGTGTGGTTCATGTTGAAGATGGTATGGAGCCAGATTCACATGGAAAATCGCTGTGGTTAGCCCTCCTGCAATAAAACATTCCTCTTACACATCACTTTTTCCCCACTCCCTTTGATTCATTATGAACTATAGAATCTCAGCCTGAAGCAATGTCATTGCTTTATTCTTACCAAAGGTTCTGTGACGTATCATCAGTTTTCTGCACCTATGCGAGGAGTGTGAATGAGCAGAGCCTGCACATTCTTGGATTAATCAATGCAAGATCACTTTCTTGCATTCTTGAGCTGGCAATTGCGTATGTTCATTTATGATCACTGCACATCCAGTGACTGTGCAGCATGCATTAAAGTGTATTTTCAGTTAAGGCTCAGTGAACAATTAACAACCTTACAACGATACTACAGTTCAGTAATTCATGCAGTTTCAAACACCTCAAACTATCTGTAGTCAGATACATTAACACTTTAGTGTTAAAAGTGTTCTTATCAGCAGTTAGTTAGTCCCATGATAAATCTGAGCAGTGAACTCGACAGTTTAGAAACAGAGTCAAAAGATGCATTGTGCAATTTTTATTTCAACACATTTCTCTAATTGCTAATTGGACCTTTCTGGACCATGAAGATAATTAGGTTATTTTTTCCTCTCATTTTGTGATATCTCCACTTTCACATACACTGTGCCTGGGAGCACACAATGTTCCAGCTGAGGGAAAAATACACTGAAGTATGGTAATTAGAGAAAACAGCAATACCAAGTTGTGACCTACATCATGAACATTAACATGTACTCGGTGAAGAGATCCCACTAGACACAACCTATTAATGACTGTACAAGAAGTGCCTTAAGTTATTCTGCTTCTTGAAAAGGTGCAAGCTACAGAGCAGGGTAAAGTGCTTGCTGGCAAACTGAAAATGGAATCTGCAGACAGGTCCCCACCCAAACCTCACATCAAGTTTGACACTTACAATTTTAATGTCTATACACAGATAGCATACAGGAGAAAAGCTGTTCCAGGTATAGACACTGTGTTTGGTTGAGAAAATGCTGCTTCTTGTTTCCTAAAGGTGAGGAAAATACTTTTTGCCATATGATTGAGGTAATGATACCTGTATATATTTTAAGAAAGATATATTTTTCAAAGACATGATCATATTGCTTAAGAATTAGAGTATTGGGCTATTATTTGTGAGACTGTTTATTCCTGACCCTCCTTTGGTTTATGATTTCTTTCATAACTCTTCATCATTCTGTACTTTTTTTTATTATTATTATTTTTTTCCCAAAGCTAAAATAAGAAGGATAGTACAGTTATGTCTAGTCAGGAGTTCCTCAACTGAACAGAAGTTCAGTTTCGTATATCTTATTCTCATACATGGAAATCTCAACACACTGTTATAATGTCCAAGGACAGCAGTCTGGTGCTCAAGAACAGTATGCTGATATCCTGCATATCCCACAAATGTAGAGAGTAGGTAGGACTCCTGAACTGAGTAGAAACCTCTCTAGATTTTGTTTTTCTCATACGAAAGTCAGGAAGCAATTAATTGTTGTTTCTTTTCAGTAGCGAAATATATATATATACATTTTTTTTTCAATATTAGTCAGTTAAAATGCTTCTCCAGTCTGGGACTGGTGCTGCCAAAAAAGGGGGGGTGCACTAAAAGAGTTCAATTTCACACAAGAAGAATCTATCTTCAGCAGGAATGTTACAGACTAATTTTGCATAAAAATATTATCAGGGAGAATCTTCAGCAATTTAGTATTGAGACTGAATATGTTAATGGTGGAATGGAAAATGATATTTGTCTGGTCTTATGCCATGAGAAGATCAAAGGGTTGTATCTGTATTTGTTATGCCTAATCCCAGAACTTAAAGTCACACCCATAGATGCATGCTCACCTCCTAACAGACAGAGATGAGGAGAGAAAGCCCTATATAAGAAAATACAGACATTCAAATTTCTGCTGAAAAGAGAACTGAAGTCCTTTTCAGTTCTCAGAAATTAATTTGGACTTGGAAATTTATTCCTGCTGTACCACTCTTACCAGGAATTTTTTACTCGGTAACTGCAGCTTTACCTAAAAATTAACAACATAATAATAGTAGTAGTAGCAGCAGCAGTTTCAGTTGAGTTTTTGAAAAAACTTGTATAAAAAAGCCATGAAGAAGAAAGTGGTTTAATACTGACATTTAACCTTGTTAATTTTCCATCCCCATAATTTTCTTCCTGGTTATATTGAATCTGTGAGGTTATTCTGGGTCGTGCCTGCGTGCACGAGGAGAAGGGTCTGGGGTGCCTGCGAGCACAGTGGGAGGGGTCCTGGGTTCCTGGGTGGGACGCTTTGACACTATATAAGATACTGTCACACAGCAATAAATTGGCTTACAGCACAGAACGCTGGTCGTTGTGTCCGTTTGTCCCCGGGGTTTTGGTCGGGTTATCCGACAGAATCTTTACAAATTATTTGAAAAACTTGGGTGCCCTATCAGTCCCTAAAAATGTATACTCAGTCTTCCATCAGCCAGAGGATGCTCCACTACAAGATTTTCTAACAGAAAATCTGTAGAATACAATCCACTAGCATTTTATCTCCTTGCAAAGCTCTCACTTACATCCTCCATAGCTCACAGGTGTTGCATCATTCCTTTACATGTGGTTTCAGAGCTGAGTAATAAGAACAACAGTCAGTGGAGGGGTCTGACTGAGAAGATCTATCAGATCTACACTACCAGTGGCAGCCCTAAATTCAGTGGGAATGCTTGTAAGGAAAAAAAATACCCAAAATTGGATTGAGCGTAGCAATGTAGTGCCTAGGTGGTACATACATGATTTTATGTTCTAGAGATTTCCTTAAGGAGATTTCATGAAAAAAAAAAAATCATATAAGTATTTTATTCATCCATTAGGGTGGAAGAGGATAGACATATACCTAATAAAAAGGCAAACAGACTGTTAGATAAACGTGCTTTCTACAATTATTTTTCAAAACATCAAATAGCTTTAACAGTTTTAACAAAGCAAATGCATTGTAGAAGCAACACTTCATAGAATAATAATTTAAATAAAATAATTAGAATGTCATATGATAGCTCTCCCAAGTCACACATTTCTGATATTACATGACACTGATACCAGCTGGAAGACAAATGTGGCAATTTAATATGAAGAAATGTCTTGATAATTAACAAATAACATATTTTTTTCAGTCTATCAGGAACAGCAATGTCAGATTTATTTCACAGTTTTTCTTCCTTAGTAACTTGTTTTAACATCTATAGTCCCTTTAACCTGAGTCAGCCTGTACCTGTAGAGACAAAAGATAATAAAAAAATAATAATCTGGGAACATAATAAGGATTTCATTCGGGTTTCCCTGTCAGCTTCCAAGCAGTTTCAAGCAAATTTGCCTCAAACATAACACTCTAATGGTCTGTATATGTATATTATTTCAAATATTTATACTCTGTGAAACAACTGGTAGAAAAGAATGACCAAAGCAAAAAGTGCCTAGCAAACCATGACTGGAGCTTTCAATCAAAAAAAAATAAAAATGCATCAATTAAAATTCTATTATTGTAGCTCTTACTGATACAAGATATTCAGTTGTCTAACACCACTCTCATTGGTACAATTTTCCAGGCTGTACAGGCACCCCCGGGTAAGAGATAGGAAGTAGATATTGTGGGATTTCCAGCTGTGCTTAAGTAGTCTTACTGAAAACGTTTTAAATCTACAAAAGCTTCCTTTCATTTTTAGGCACTTACATACTTTTAAGAACTGCACACGGCCCCAGTTTTAGCTGATCTCCAATTTAAGTCAAATCCACATACTTTGCATTCTGTAGTGTTTGGTTTTAGCACTACTTAACTAATAGGACAGTGCACTCAGTAAGGCTTTACATCCAGAACACAGGGTAAATCATTCCAAACCCCAACTGGAAGACACTTGGGAAATGTCAGGGGAGGAATTTAATTGTGCGGTGATAGGCCCTGTAGAAAATCCATAGACTGATAAAAAGAGCAAGCCTAATTAGCAGGAATAGGTAAGACTGATAGAAAGAGGAAGCCTAATTAGCAGGAATAAGTGATGACACAGGTCTAGGCAGCTACTAGAATTAGAGCAAGATAGGTACAGTTAACTGTTTTGTATTTACATAGCTCATACACACCCTGTACAGACTTGGTGGTTACTTCCTTAATGTTTAAATTAAAATGTAAAGCATTTAACTTTAAGCATAAAGCATAAGTCAGGGCAATTAACTAAGAAACAAGAAATATTTGGTGCTGTTGTTTGCAGGGCTCTCAACTCTCCAGTGAGAGACACTTCAAAAGACTGAGACAGATATTTTGAAAACCTCATGGAAAATATTTGACAATGAGATACTGATTTTTATCAGCAGTTTAATACACTATATTCACTGTATCAAAATGGGGAAGAAATCTGTTTTCATGTCAAATTCTGATTCAGTTCTTTTAAAAATGTTTGCAATTAGGCCAGAGAAGCATAATGATATTTCTATTTTCAAGAACTAAAATGCACTAGACTTATCAGCTTTGGTGCTTTAAATTAAATATTGACAAGAAAAGCTGGAGAAAAATTATTTGTTACCCATCTGCCACTCAAAATAGCAAGAGTGAGTAATGCCATTTTGTGATCTTTCCTGATATGTGAGTGCCATCATATATTGTTTATTTTTGCTTTGTGTTAGCATTAAGAAAGAACAGTCAAAACCATAAAGGTCAAGCTGTCCCTTTTTGTTTGTCAGACTCTTAATCCTCTTCCAAGGGACATGGATTTGGGGAGACATGGATGACAGAAATTTTTAGACTTGAAAACCAGTTCTCACACATGGAAAAGCTTTCAGAGGATAGAAAGTGTAATAGCCATAAGACAACAAAGAAAGTCACTTTTTGCAAACTATTAAGGATTTCTATAATGCTATATTTGTTATTAGGTGTTGCTGTGTTAAGTAAGGATCACTGTCACAATGCAAACCAGTTAGCCACATGAACAAAATTGCTGGATTAGGTTTATTTGAAGAGTCTACAAATTTGCCCTGCTTTGAGAAATGGTCCTTTTACATTTCCACAGGAACACAACTTTGCATTAACTCAAATGATAGCTAATGGTTGCTTCTGTTTGGAATCCAAGGACAAAATTACAGTACCATAATAATGACTGTGTGTGATCCATCTGGTTATTACAGGGGGAGTGTAGTCTATATATGGTATGATTATATTATACATACTACATATAGTTGAAATTCATTAGAGGATTGTGGCCCACCTTTATGAAGAAAACTCAACAAGCCCTTTGCAGGCAGGAATTGCAAAGGAAATTGTTTTACATTTACTTTCAAACTGGACTATTTATGAGAGCATTGCTGAAAAACTCCACCTGCCTGTGTGATTGCTGATATAAAGCTTAGCCAAAGAAGAATCTTCTTCTGATGTTTGGTCATTGTTATCTTGGAGTAACAAAAGTCTGTCCACAGTGGTAGATTGACTTTTCAATTAAATGTTACTTACTAGAAGCCACTTGCAACTTAGAGCGATTAAGGCAGATGCCACTGAGTTGGAAAGGCTAGTTGTAACTTTCCCAGAAACTCAGGACATGTCTATTGATTACACAACTCCGCAAGTTATCCATATTATTGTATTTTGTGGGTAAATACACATTTATCTACAAGACAGCATTAGAAAAGCTAGTTATTGCTAGTAGCAAAGATGTTTAATGACAGAAGAGTTTGATTTGTGTAGACTCAGCATTACATATTCATTTGCAGATGTTAATGATGTGGAAAATTAAAAAAGACAACAGCATGTGGGACTTGCTAATTCCAAGAACTCAAGTAACTTATTTAACTTGTCTAGGTCTGAGATTTTCTTGGCCAAAGATCACCATGATCCTGAATTAAATCAAGCAAAGTGTGAAAGTATAAATTATTGAATTTTGCTTTTACTTGGGGCTATATGAGTCTTCTGTGAAGATGTACAAGTTAATTATTTTTATCCAGTTAGAACAATATTGTTAATGAGATGTAAACAGACTGGAGAAGTGGCACACAGCTGAAGTTAGTGTCAGATTCCATGCTGGTAGTGCCTTTTAAACTCTTCTTGAGAATAAAACAACAAATAAATACATATAAGTTAAGAAGTCAAATTACAGTTTTCCTCAGCCTGCTTCACATAAAAAATGTTTGCCATAAAGTCCTAAACTACATATTAAAAATAGCAACAAATCTGTGTTAACTGAGTACCTGCAACAAAATAAATTATATGTATATTTGCATCTTGGTCCTATGTTCACTTTCAACGTAATTTATAGAACTAATTTATAAAATTGAGGCCTTGGCTGAGCAATTATTAGCTCAGTGAGATGAGAGGCACACACTCTGTCACTAGTTAAGTGGCTGGGAAAGTAGTACCATACACAGCCCTATGCTCCAGATTCTGGGTTCCAGTCCTGAGCTCAACACAAAATCGAGACAAGTCAAGGAAATTACATTTAACCACTCTCATGGACTCAGCTGCTTTATTTCAAGGCAGCTGAAAGGGGCTAGTTAAAAAAGTTATGTTTTACAGGTAGGATGAGCATGGCTATCCGTAGACAATGCCTTCATTCTTAAAAGCATATTATCTTCCATCATTAATAAAAGAGGGAAAAAAAAAAAAGGATAACAAATCCTAATCCATTTATAGCTTATTCATGTTATCCCATGAAGCTAAAAATGAAGAAAGTTTTTATCTGGTCATATTCCATAAGATATGTAAAATAAATGTCAGAAATTGGGGGGGGTGGGGGAGGGAAGACCACACTTAACAAAATCAATATATTTTGCAGAATGAAAAAAAATCTTTGTTAGCCACTAATCATTAATCAGTCAATTATTTTCCAAAGACATTGTAAATCTATTATTTCCTGTCCTTCTGTGTAAGAAGTGGGAGTGTCTGGTGGTATAGTATCCATTGTTTTACACTCTTGTATTATTATTTTTTTTTGTATGTGTGTGGTTTGTGGTTTTTTGTTTGTTTGTTTGTTTTTCCAAATGTATGTAGGTCTCTGTGGTTGAATGCAGCTCAGCAGTTGCTATTGGTGTAGGCACTGGGTCACAAGAATAGAACTGAAGGAGCTAAACAGGATCCAAAAAGTTACATTCACTCTTTATGTATATATTCATTTTTTAATATTTTTTTTTCATTTAAAAAATAATAATAAAGAAAGAAGAAATGTATGTGATTCTTTCCAGAGTCACTGTAGTCTTTCAAGTCCTACATAAGTGACACAGTTGCTATTTTTTGCCTTCCAAGCAATTGTGATCTCAATGGAAGTGACAGTAAGAGATGCTTCCACTGGGACTGTGTCTCAGGAAATATTGCTTTCATGGAACAAATTCAACACACCTTTGACACAATGAAAACACTATTAACAGTAACTAAACTGTTCATAAAAAGTTTATTTTCAAACATTAAATCCTTGGTATTTACAATTTTAAAGAAAGAAAATAACACCTGTAATACTTTAAATTGACATTGTGTTCCCCTCCATGAAGCCTTGGAAGATACAATGTGACTTCAATGACACAGCTCCTATTTTGTCTCTTCTAAGCAATCTTGATCTCAGTGGAAGTGACAGTAGGAAGAGCTCTCACTGAAATCACATCTCTGGGGATGGAGATTTCATGGAACTGGTGAAAATGCTACTAAGGGTAACTCAAGCATATTCGTAGCAGTGGCTGCTTTTCAAAGGTAATGTCTTCAATAGCTGCAACTTCAAAACAAGGATGACAGATAGCACAGCTAGAACACAGCCCTAACAAATTTTGCAAAATCACGGGTGAGCAAATAGGCTTGCCATCAGTAAGCTCATTTCATATTTTCACGGGAAAAAATATTTGGAAAATATTTCCAAAATTCAGTGAAGAAGAACAAATAAATCATTCCATTCCTAGTCTTTTTACCTGTTGCAGGACAGGTTTCAATAATCTACCTCTAATAAAAGGACAATGTTTTTACTTTAACTTCAGAAAACAGAGGCAAAAATGTTGCAAAATGCAGCAGATGTGAGGCAGAGCCACAGAATAACAACTTGTAACTGTCTGAATCAACCACCAAGATCACACTCTGTGGTATTAACATCCTAGTTTAAAGATTGCTTCATGCAACCAACATAAGGGGAACGAGGGGGGAAGGACAAGACAGGCAGTAGCATTCATTTTTGTTTGTTTTGTTTCCTGCAGATAAACTGTTTAAAAACTTAAGCAGCAATCAGCTAATGATTTTTACTGCTCAGGCAGTAATGGAAATTCTGTCATGCTTATAATAGCATCCTGAAGGATTTTCATGAAAAGATCAAAAAAAATTGTAGTCCACAACATTATTTCTTCTGTCAAATCTCAAAATTCTGACTCAAATTTCTGTCAAATATCAACAATCTACAAACTCTTGACAGTAAACTGTATTCCTGTAATAATGTAATAATCTGGGACAACTGTCAAACAACCTTTTTCTCCCTTACTAGATGCATAAAATTTGGAATCACTTGATGAAACTTAAAAAAAAATAATTTAAAAACTCAAGATTACTGTCAATAAAGATGAATTCAAATAATTTCAATATGAAATGTTACAACTCAAAAACATAAAAACATCTGAAAAATACATATTAAATTAGAACTGTCAGGCAAACTTACATGGCTATTTTCACCACCCATCCTCATTCTACAATATGTGAATTTACATAAATCAGTGTATCGTATTTCTTGGGAATAAATAAATAAATAAATAAACAAACAAAAGCAATTTAACAGAAATGACATGATGTATGTTACAGACATTTTTTAGAATTATGAGTGGAACCAATCTAACTGCATTAACAATAATAAAACAAATCTAGTAAAAATTGAGTACTTAAAAAACTTTCATTACCAGCATGCAAGTAATAACTCAGAAAAAAAAAGCTTAATCTCTTCAAAAAAAAAAAGAAAAAGAAAAAGAAAAAGAGTTAACTGTTGACTTTTATGTGAAAGGTATTTCGTGCAAAGAGTAATAAACATGTATTTTCTTGAGCATTTGAGACTGACAGAAGCAGCAAAGGTTCTCAGTGACATCTCTTCAGCATTAGTTATCAAATAACTATGAAGAGCAAGAAAAAAAATGCTGACGACAGAAGGATAATAGACAGTAGTTATTGTTACTGATTTGCTGGTTTTTATATTCATTGAAGATGATTACTGTTCTCATGTGTGAGTGACATTTCTACTCTCCAATAACTCACACTATTTGCTTTCAGTTAAACAAACAAAAAACACCAACAAAACAAAACAACAAACAAAACAAAAACAAAAACAACCAAACACACAAAACCAGGTGCCAAACAGGAAAGGATCAGGAAATGAAATCCTTTGCCCTTAACCCTTCCAAATGCACTTAAATGCAGATCTGATAGGAACAGATGTGTTGCTACATAGGACTGTATGATGATCTTCTAAACTCTAAGGCCAGGAAGACAGTGGGGCACTCGCAGATGTTGCTCTGCTCTCAGCCTGACTGCACACAGCCCCAGCAGGCAGTTCTTATGAAAAGGCTTGGTTCACTGCACTCACCTTTTCCCCGTCACTTCCCTTCCCATTTTCTGACATGCTGATTGCTAGGATGATAATCAAGATCTTCATATTTTTCCATGTGTAAAATTCCTTGATATATCATTTTCAAAGAGGCTTCAGAGTGATTGCTTATTTCATCAGCAGCCTTCATGTCTGAAACTCCGTATACACACAAAAAAATCATGTATTTGTACAGATCAAAAAAGCGTGCATCAATTGAGCAGTAAAGGCACTCTCTGTACTGTATACTACAGCATCATGGTTTGAAGTCCACAAAAGACCTGTTTTATGTTCATTGTTGTAGAGTACTGAGGGGGAAATCATTTTTCTCTACTTTTTCATGCAAAGGTTTGATAGAAAAAAATGTAAAAATACAGTTTGCAGAGTACTGAAAAGTTTTATTGCCAACAGATCTGGAACAAAGATGAGTTCATTTTTGCATTTCTTTTTCCTTACCTTTAAACCTCCTTCCACCCTATTTACTAAAATGCATTTTTGCATTTACGTTTGACAATTGTCTTTTGGTACTGTCTAGTAATTGATTTTATGAATAAAAACAAATAGTGTACTTGGAAGGATTTCATTAATATATATCATTACAAGTTTTGTTAATATATTTCAAAGTCTTTACCTTGTTTTTACTTTTTGACCATGAAGGGAGGGGAACAGGGTGTGGAAGCTGTACATGCACAGCAAGCATTTAGTACCTCCAAAAATGGTTGCAAGGTATTCTGCATATGAACAAATTATCAGGCTCATGATCAGCAATGAAGCAGACAAAACCTACTGAAGTCATACTCTAACTCATTAGTCCTAAGGAAAAAAAAAATAATAAAAAAAAATCTTTCGTGACTTTTTCACTCAGTGTAGACGATAAGATTTCTTTTGTTTGCCACAGGCTAAAGTTGATGCCAACAAAGCAAAGTGGCTCTGAGCGTCTGTCTGTCATTAAACAGATTGACACCTCACTCGGGACTAGATCCAACAAAGCATTCAGCAGCTGTTAAACTTCAAATGTAATCTTAAATATTTGTCATACTGAGCCATGTGCAAATATTCCTAATAAAGTCAACGGAGCTGGTAGGCAAGTAAGGAATTACCTACTCAGACTCAGAAGTATCAGAAACTGGCCAAGAGTCATTTCATGTTAAATAAACATTTTTTCACTAACTCTTTGACATAATTTAGAAAATGTTTCCCAGTATTACCAGTGAAGAAGAAAGTTACTGAGGCCTAGGAGAAATAAATCAGAAAGTACTTAACTTCTCTTTTCTGACTTCCATACCAAAAACTTGCACCACAAGATTACCTTAATGAAATTTCCAGCTATCCTTGCTACCAGTGTAGACACACCGTGTGAGCTTTATCCACAGCAAAGAGCCTCCCTCAGAGTCTGGCAGTCATGAATTTTTGTGTGCTCCTGTCTTTCAAATCAGATTGGTTTATCTATGCTTTTATTGCATCTCACATGTATATACACACATTCTACTGATGGTGGTTTATTGAATTTATGAAATTTCTGTACCCTGATGGGCTGGCTGATGCATTTTCTACTGATAGCAAGTTTCATCCATCATTTCCTTATTTATCTCTGGGAGAGAAAGTAATAGTGATGGGGTCCTTTAAAAAAAATAAAAAAGTTTGTGATGTGACTAAAGCCTTCAATGCAAACTAATAATGAGATGATAATAATAGGCTTTTGCTCTTTTGCTTAGGAGTATGAGACCTGTCATAATGTGGGCTGGAAAGAAAGCTCTATTAAATAGCTTGCCAAAGGTACAATATTGGTTGAGCTGATTATTTATCCCGCAGGAGTTATAAATCAACAGCACATGCCCAGATTCATAAAGTTCAAGGCTTTTTCTTTAAAGACAGATTATAGAAAAGTTTTTTGTTGCTGTTGAGTTTTAATTCATTATTTAATCATTTGATTTACATTAATTCTTATTATCAAGGACTGAGGAATTCCAAATCATTGCCTTTTGCATTGCAACCTGTACAGTCACATAACAAAAAGATAGATGCAGAAAGAAACAAACAGAAATTGTGGCTATCCTCAGAGAATATCACAGAGAATAATATCTAGACACAAATATACGCCATTTTAGTTGACTGCAGAAATTAACTGTAATTTAAAAATTTCCTATGACATTTTTCATGATGAGTTTTCAAAAGGCATATTGGGTTTCTATTTTACATACATGCAAGTGTTCACCTTTTGCTAACAATGAAAAATAACTTCAAAATAATGCAAGATTAATTGTCAACGAATGAATCACATGGAATGGCATGCATAAAACAGTATTTTCTGGGATATCAGAATCTTATTCTGAATGCAAGGAAAAACATTGAAATGGACTGTCCCTGCAGCATGACACTGATCCTCAGCCTTCAAAAAGCTGACTACGAATAAAAAATATTTCTTCAAATCTACTTAAACAAATAAACAAACAAAGAGGTAAAACTTTGAAAAGCCTCAAACAAAGCAATGATCACAATAAGGTCTATAAAACATGAAAGAGAACAAACTAATTAAGATGTAACTAAATTACTTTTTTGATATTAGGCCAACATTTAGCCCCTGCCTTGGGGGACTGACCTATTCTGACTTCATGTTTCAGGTTAATCAGTAACTTGGAGGCAAAAGAATGCAGAATGTAGGCTCAATTCCAATCTTTCCTAGTACTGAAAGTTGTAATTTCTTAAAATCCCATTTGGAGCAATCACAATTATATAATGTCTCTCTTGAGACAGAACTTGTTGATTTAATTGCACTATTAATATTAGTCAGCTGGTCCAGAACTGATGAATTCATATAATTTCCTGTATAGTGTTATATTTATTCATTAGTAATTCATACAGAGCTTTGCCTGTGTAAGATGCTGTCTTTCAATTTAAAGAGTTCTGTCTCCTTCTTGATGTTTCGCCTGTCCACCACTTCTCTTATCCTCTTAAATGAATTCTAATTGAATTTGTTTACATAAATAAAATTAGGTTATTAATTTAAATGTCCTTTAAAAAGATCAGATATAGCTTGTATGAGCTCTTCTGTTCTATTGCACTAAAATAAACAAAGCTTTTCTAGTTCCATAATCATCTTTCCACTCTTACCTTATAGCATTTTCATGAATCTCAGTTTCAATGTATCTTCCTTCATCATGACGAACAGGAAATGAACTAAATTTTTGCAGTTAAAGCAAGAGTATTACTTAGACAATGACACTACTGCTTCCCTGCCACCCTGGTGAACACACACTGCTTGGAAGTCCATGGAGCAGTCCATGACTGTGTGAGCTTGAATGAGCACAACCAAGTATGTAACAAGGTGAACTTTTAATAGAGCAATATTGACAATACTCAACATTAGAAAAAAAGAGTTTGAAGTGAAAAAGAGTTATAACTGCATGGTTGTTCCCTGTATATGGAGAACATCTTACAAACAAAGGAAGAAAAAGCTACTTATGTTTAAGGAAATATTCCAAACAAAAAGTGCAAACAGTTTCTAAAGAGAAATTATCTTATTTTTGACTTTTCTTTCTCTGCAATCACCTTCACTTCTGCTTCAATCTGTATCATGAAGGACATGTATGAGTATGTTTGTAACTATTTGTCATTGTCTACAGATTCTCAGAAAATGTTTCTGTTTAATGTAAGCATTGCACCTTTGTGTAAAGGCATGATACTGCCTAGTTCTGAGAATTGAGATGCATTATTTTTGTTTTTATTTTATTCAAAACCACACAATCAGGTGTGGTTTTTTTTTGGTTGGTTGGTTGGTTGGTTGGTTTTTTGTATTTTTTGTTTGTTTGCTTTTATGCTTGTTTCTGTCTTTTCCTTCCAGCATAGCAAGTAATTCTGATTTTTGTTTTGCAAACTAAGGTTTCTGCATCATTATACCCTTTTCCTGCCAAAACTTCCACACTCTCCTGCTTTGAACCAACCCATCTCTTCTGAATCCAACTTCACAGAGTTTTTTTATTTTTTTTTAGTTATTTAAGGTCTTCTGTTCCATGATAAAATCAGATTAGAAATTCAATGAATATGAATGACACCTGAATTACTCTTACTCCTTTGTTTCTTGCGTAAGTTTCTCCCTTATTTTGACTTCTCCTTCAAAACTGCCTTGCTTTTTATTCCAAGAATGCATTATTTTTTATGTCTTGAAGAATGGCCTGATTTGTCTTCCAAATTTAATATAAACTGTAAAATTATCTAAGGTGTTATTCAAATCACTATTTTAAAATCATTGTTCTTATTTTAATATTTACAAAGTATTGCCTCAACCTGGGATTGCAATAAAAATCTAAAATCACGCATCTTGTTGGTAATTTATTTTTCCCTGTTTGTTTCAAAACCTTTTACTTTTCTATTTCTTTCCTTCCCTCTCCCCCCACTTAATTGCTACTACTATGAGTGCTTCTTACGTGATAAAAGGTGCCCTTACACAACAGGTTTGTAGCCCTGGAGCTTTAGAGACCAGCAGCTGAGGAAGAGGTAGAAAGTCTACCCAGGAAGATGCCTAGGGTGAGGAAGTCAACTCCAGGCCTCAAGACTGCCTCCACCAAGAAAGAAAGAAGAGTGGTTGTTGTGGGCGACTCCCTTCTCGGGGAACAGAGGGCCCTATTTGATGGCCTGACCCTACCCGTAGGGAAGTCTGCTGCCTCCCTGGGGCCAGGGTCAGGGACATTGCCAGAAAGCTTCCCAACCTGTTTCATCCCTCTGACTATCATCCTCTTTTAATAGCCCAGGCTGGCAGTGATGACATTGAAGAGAGAAGCCTGAAGACCATCAAATGGGACTTTAGGGGACTGGGAGGGCGGGCCATTCAGGAGGACTATAAGGAGATTGAAAGGCTGTGCAGGGACAAAATCAGAAAGGCCAAAGCTTATCTGGAGCTCAAACTGGCTACTGCCGTTAAATACAACAAAAAAACTTTTTACAAATACATCTATGCAAAACAGAGGACTAAGGAGAATCTCCATCCTTTACTAGATGCAGAGGGAAATCTTGTTACAAAAGATGAGGAAAAGGCGGAGGTGCTTAATGACTTCTTTGCCTCAGTCTTTAGTGGCAAAACCAGTGCCCTCTGGATACCAAGTACCCTGAACTGGTGGAAGGGGATGGGGAACAGAATGTGGCCTTCACTATCCATGAGGAAATAGTTGGCAACCTGCTACGGCACTTGGATATATGCAAGTCAATGGGGCCAGGTGGGATCCACCCGAGGACACTCAGAGAACTGGCGGAGGAGCTGGCCAAGCCGCTTTCCATCATTTATCAACAGTCCTGGCTATCAGGGGAGGTCCCAGTTGACTGGCAGCTAGCAAACATGATGTCCATCTACAAGAGCCAGAAGGTAGACCCGGGGAACTATAGGCCTGTCAGTTTGACCTCAGTGCCAAGGAAGATCATGGAGCAGATTATCTTGAGTGTCATCGTGCAGCACTTACAGGGCAACTAGGGGATCAGTCCTAATCAGCATGGGTTTATGAAAGGTAGGTCCTGCTTGACGAACGAGGGGATTGAGTGCACCCTCAGTAAGTTTGCAGATGACACCAAGTTAGGTGTGTGTGTCAATCTACTCGAGGGTAGGAAGGCTCTGCAGGAGGATCTGGATAGGCTGGACCAGTGGGCTGAGGCCAACTGTATGAAGTTCAACAAGACCGAGTGCCAGGTCCAGCACCTCCAGCACCTATGGGACGCAACAACCCCAAGTAGAGCTACAGACTGGGAGATGAGTGGTTGGAAAGCTGCCTGGCAGAGAAGGACATGGGAGTATTGGTTGATAGTCAGCTGAATATGAGCCAGCAGTATGCTCAGGTGGCCAAGAAGGACAACAGTATCCTGGCTTGTATAAGAAGCAGTGTGGCCAGCAGGGCTAGGGAAGTGATTGTCCCCCTGTACTCGGCTCTGGTGAGGCCGCACCTTGAGTACTCTGTTCAGTTTTGGGCCCCTCGCTATAAGAAGGACATTGAAGTGCTCAAGCAAGTCCAGAGAAGGGCGACGAAACTGGTGAGGGGTCTGGAGAACAAGTCCTATGAGGAGCGGCTGAGGGAGCTGGGTTTGTTCAGCCTGGAGAAGAGGAGGCTCGGGGGCGACCTTATCACTCTCTATAAGTACCTTAAAGGAGGCTGTAGCGAGGTGGGGGTTGGTCTGTTCTCCCACGTGCCTGGTGACAGGACAAGGGGAATGGGCTAAAGTTGCGCCAGGGGTGTTTTAGGTTGGATATTAGAAAGAACTTCTTTACTGAGAGGGTTGTTTGGCATTGGAATGGGCTGCCCAGGGAAGTGGTGGAGTCACCATCCCTGGAGGTCTTTAAAAGACATGTAGATGTTGAACTTAGTGATATGGTTTAGAGGAGGACTGGTCAGAGGTTAAGTCAGAGGTTGGACTCGATGATATTGAGGTCTCTTCCAACCTAGACAATTCTGTGATTCTGTGAAAAATAACCTAATAAGAATTAGGATTTCTGACACAAATTTGAGAAGACTGCTTAATTCTACAGTAGCTAAGGACATTACAGGACAGAGCTTGAGAGAGAAGAAAGGCGCAAGCACGGTTTCATTTCGGGGCCCTTTTTCTGTACCACTGCTCCAGCCAGGCTGACTGTCTGCTCCAAGACAACTGATGACCTCTCTCACTTCCCACACATCTCCCACTACTCTGTAAATGTTCCCAATGGAAAAAAAAGGCATGCAAGAACATGCTTGCAAAAGTGCCATGCCTCCTGTGATGGCTGACTATTTACATGCAGCACAGAAGGCTAGGGGATGAAAAGGTTTATGTGAAATGTGTTCAGGGGAGTTTTACTGTTTGCTAGAGTGGAAAAACCTCTAGCAGTGGGAGAACAGTTAATAGGCACCATAGTGCAGTTATTTTGTCTCCAAAACCTATTGAAAGGGAATATTTTCAGGAAAAAAAAAAAAAAAAAAAAAAATCTTTTTCTTAGCCTGCTTGTAAAACTGTAGTGGCAAGATGTTTAATGTAACAATGCATCACGTCCCTCAGAATCCAGGACTCTGCCAGACAAATTCAGCACAAATAACACCACAGTTAATACATTTCTCTGCTAAGGAATTTCCAGGTACCCCACTTGGGGTACCCCACCTTGCACTCTGAAGCCAAGCTAGTTGCCATGAACAAGCTAGTTCAAATATGTGCTCTTGGACCCATAAAAGTAGCCTGAAATGCCTGAAGAGTGTCACATAGCATAAAACATACACCTTTTAGATCCAGTAAGGGTTTCTCATAACCTCCTCTTCAGCCCATTTTTTGCCCTTTTTACAGTTCTTGTGCTCTAAACAACATTTTTCCTATTTTCTTCAGTTTATTTCAGTACTTTTTCCATGCCCAGTAGATTTCCAGTACAATTTACAAGTAAGCCAAACTGTTATGTACAAACCTAGAAGTCATAGAAGTCATAGAAGACTGAGGAGAAAAAAAAAAAAAAAAAAAAAGAAACCCAGCACTATCACAGGCTTTCTCTCCCTGTCTTTCTGTCACACCAATACCTCCTTTGTAATCCCCTCAAGCAGTACAGGGTTAATTACAGGTTTTAGACTGTATTTGGCCATGAGACAAATACAAAGTTTGTGTATCGTGCATAGCATACACATCTGTGAAACTGTGACACTGCCCTAACCTCAAATGCTCTTTCCCACAGTGATCTGTTTGCTCTCTCTTGGTCTCACTAGTACCCAGCAGGCTAAGGAAGGCTGGGGTGGGTGAGCAGAGTAAGCCACATCCATGTTGCTGTGTTCATCGGCTTCAACATCAGGGGCAGAGGAGGGCTTGTTCATAGGTGGGAGCTCCAGAGCAAAGACAATCTGTCATAGGTGATGGGGGAGAGGTCAAAAGCATGGACACAAGCAGAAACCAGTCTTTATTAATCATGAGTAGTAGCCTTGAGAATGACCTTTACTCCAAGGGTTCTATCACCTAATGGGATTCAGAATTACAGGAGGTATTTACCACGTAAAGGGGATTGGTAATTCAACTCACTACACTTTCTGAAGTCTCTCTGCCACTTGATATGAACTAGAAATATCCCTGGCTCCATTGTTCTTCCAACACTCTCAAGATATCCAGGGTTTCATGCTTCCATTCATAACACTTTACGCCATAACAAGCTCTCTGTATTAACCTCAAATGCCCAGTTTGGGCAGGGTGCTAATATTTGTCTAAAAAGTAATTACTACTGCATTGAGAAGTAGTCAATGTGGCCATCCACCTAGACATAGCCTTAAAATATCTGAAACCAGACATGGGAGTATCTGCCTTTGGAGAAACACAGTCCTGGGTTCCCTTCCTTGTAAGCAATGCTCTGTAAGCGCTGAAATAAGCTTTGAGTACAACCAGCTGTGGTTTGTGGAGCTTCTAGGGATCCAGCTATTTATTCTCTGCAGCATTTGGTGGGCACCTTATCTGCTGTGCATCCAGAAACAGGGAAAAAGGGAAAGACACAGAAATAGCATGTAAAGCTTACACCGCAAGATCAAGTCTTTATTGGCTGCTCTTCCTGTATGCAATGCTTGGATGTCAATCCACTTCCTCTCCAGTCTTCCTTGTTTTTTAGATTACAAAGTTTTTAAGGATCACTCCCTCAACTTGTTTGTTCAATACACAGATAGTACAGAGGGACCTTGAGAGCTGTGGGAATCTCTACATGACTGCAATTCAAACATGCAGTCATTTCGAACAGGTTTCTAAACAGCTTCTCAGCAGTCCGTGAGAGCTGCACATGGAGATGATGATGTGAGGAAAATGCACACATATGAGTGATTGCATTTCCCAGAGAGAATCCAGTTCAACAATATTGCTTAGAGACCAGCAAAGACTGAGTAGGCACAGACATAATTATACATGTGGCCTGTTGTGCATCTCTAAGATCCTGTTTATGAGCAAGAACTCGTAATTATAAAAGTTAAATGCATCTTACTGCAGCACTGTCTCAGAACTTACCTTACAATTTTAAATTTAATATCCTGCCTTGTAATTAGATATGCAAATATGTTCAGAGCTGCTGCTTCCATGATTTAGGAAATGAAAACCAATAGTATACTGCTACATCACTTGCCAGAGCTACCCTGGTATCCTTGCACAACACCACATTGCCAGAGAAGAGTGCCACAACCAAAGAACATTTAAGATAAGACCTAGGTTGTGGAAACAGCCCTTTGTTTTCTAAGTCACATAGCTGCTTTTAAATTTCTTGGTAACAGTGTTTAGAGGATTTTCTGCGTGACAGAGTATTTCATTTCAAGAAAACATTAGTAACGTTTATTTCAAATAATGTGGAAAAATGCAAATGGATTATCACAAACAGAAGTTGAAGAGAAAAATAAGAGGAACCATAATGGGAGGAATATGAGTTTAGCTAAGATATATTTTTAATGTAAGTCAGTAGTTATATATTTCAGAAAGTGATGCTTTTTCCTTTTTTGATTCTTTTAAAGAAAAAGATATATGGGATATACTTGATTCTTATGGAACACCATACAGATTGTCAAGACTTAAATCTTGGGCAAGAGGGATCCAGGAAAGAACTAAAAAAAAAGTAACAAAATTGAGACTCCCCACAGCAGGGAGAAGGTGAGTTAGAGAAATTGTGATAAGAGGAGATGAAAAGAGAAAGCACAACTCCTGTGCAAGTCAGCTCTCCTTACAAAAATAGAAGCAGCAAAAGGAACGCGTTTTGTTTTTTGTTTGTTTTTTTTTTTTGTTTGTTTGTTTGTTTGTTTTTGTTTTTGTTTGTTTGTTTTTGTTGTTTTTGTTTTTTTTGTGGTGGTGGTGGTGGTGGTTTTCCTCTTTAGATACAACACACAATAGTTAAAAAGAAGTATATGATATAATTGGGGTCATGGAGATTTAGCAGAAGACTGGCTAAGATAACAAACTGGGAAATAAATGAAGACACAGAAAAAGTTGAAAGAGAATGCTGGAGTAAGGGAGACTTAATACCTAAAGAAGTAAGATTCATCTTACACATTTGGTAAGAAACCAAGAACACATATTATCATTCTAATTAGAGGGCTGTGGAAATGAAAGAATGAAAGGCAGAATTATTATATATTGGGACATCATAATAAACTTATGCCCCCCCCCCCCCCCCAAAAAAAAAAAAGGCAAAATAAAACACATAATCACATATTCTCAACTGTGGTGGAGTTTGCCACTCTGCCTGGGAATATTAACAGACCCCATTTGGCCTACTGGAAATGGACAGGTGAAATAGAGAGAGCAGGAGGCTGGCTGAGTTATAATAGGAAACACTCCACTGGGATCTGACACCCTGCTGTAACAGTTGTATTTTTTGTTTGTTTTTTTTTTGTTGGTTGGTTTGTTTGTTCTCCTCCTTCAAGATATTCGTGGATGAGATCATTAAGTTACTTCTGCAATGATGGTAGGAAGAGAGCAATGAGATACATGTGCAGAAATGCTGCCGATTGTCCAGCAATGCCTGAAGGAAACATAAGTAGTGGGACATTTAGTTTGTGACAGACTGCTCATCCAGCAGACTGCTGAGAAAAGACAAGCCGCTGGCAGTAATTAATGAACAGCAGAATCTGGCAGCAGTCCCCTGCTTGCAATACAAATCTGAATCCATGGCTTTGGAAAGGACTGAAATTTCTATGGGCTGCAATTCCAGAGTTTGAAAAATATCAATATTATGATGGGCCATCAAAGGCAAAAATATCAGGTCGAGGAAACTACATTTTGGAAGGCCTCTCCAAAGGGTAGAAGTGATCAACTGGGAAAGCAAAACTGCTCCAAACCTCTATAATCCCTGAGAGAGATTTCTGAGGAACTTCTGTTTCATCTAATTCCCTTCCAGTCATAATCCAGATTACAGTTTTCTACAACACGTAACTTTGAAACCAGCATGAAGGTCCAAATGCCATATTTGCATGAACTGCCTGGGAGAAAGTCACATGCATCTCTCACTCCATTTTCACAAATTCCTTCCTTCCTTGTTTATTACTAATTAAAATAAAGATTCAGCATAGCTATCAAACCTGTCAGAGTCTCCTTAATGAACCACTAAATGCAGTATGATACAGTAAACTACCAACAGTGTTCCTTTCTTTGTTCCTTTCTTGTTAAAATCTTTAGTAAATATTCATAGTTAATTCAAGTTTCCTGAATTCATGTTTACTGAAAGTACTCCTTGCCATGAGGCTTTTTCAAAGGAAATATATTCCAGATAATACAGTGTTTATAAAAGTCTTCTGCTTCCATTTTTGAGAAACAGTTAAAAACTACAGTTGAACAGTTAAAAACTACAACTTTTGCCACATCTTTTCATGTGCAAGCAATGACTCCTTCCAGCAATGTGGAAATTCAACACTGATATATTTTATTTAATAATAACTAATAGTAATAATAACAATAAAGTGGATAAAACTGCAGATAATTTTATTCTTTCTTCAGACTCACACTGACTTTTCTTCCTTTTCCTTGAAGTTTGTGTTCTCAGTTGCTTTGCTGATCATATTTTAGATTCAGGTTTATAAAGATTATTTCAGAGAATCACAGTCAATGCTTTTCAAATTTAATCAATTACATTTAAAATTAAATTTCTGTTCATTTCTTCATGAGGGTTTTTTTGGCTTCAACACCACAAGGGTCTAGACCTTCTAGACCTGACAAATGTGCTTGTCAACTTATTTCTACTGATCTTCTCCAGAGCATTTTGTCCTATTCCCATTCTTTTCAGTTTCAATTTTTGTATGTATAGCTATGTTTTAATTATGGATAATATAGAAAGCACCTTGAAATCTCCTGTCTTCAGCTAATGCTTTATTATAAAACATTTATATTCTGTCACCCATCTACTTGGCACACACAAACCACCACATCTATCACATCACATCTAACAGGATATTCTACAGCCTTTGAGGAGCTGGGTACATATTTTAGAGGGATTGTTATGCAATTGTTAATTCTTTTTTTAATTCTGTTTTAAGTCTGGGTCTTTAACAACACTAGGCCGTAAGCTTTCATATTTATTTCATTAAAGAAAGAGATCTTTCTGATACAGGTGCACCAAACGACTACTTTAATTCCAGACTGTCTCATATAGAAGAAAAATGGTTTATTTGTTTGGGTACGATAGGGGATATGACTGCCCCATGTGTAGATAGTGGGGCTGGTGGCAAAAAAGATGAACATCAGGGAAGAAGATCACTTGAGTTAAAAATAATTCTGATATATGAAATCATTAAGACTCACAATTAAAGAAATTCTAAATTATTGGCAGGCTGTGGTTTTAAAATAATCCTTCATCTTAAGAAGAGTAAGAAACTAAATACTTTAAAATATCAGTAAATTAATGAAGGGATTGAGAGAGACAGTCTCCTGAAGTAGAGTATTGTCTGAATGAACCAAGGAGTCTCTTCCTCTAGTGATCTTCTATTTGAATTATCTCTTAGTGTTCCAAAACAGCCCATGTTACTGATTGCAATCTTTGATACCTCTGACGTTCTGTGAAGCCAAGGTCCTGTTCCAATGACAGAAACAATTTTAACCTTCTAATCTGAAGGTCCCCTGAGGGGAAAAAAATATGTTTATTCCCAGAATTCTTCATGTTTTATGAATTTCTTATTAAGGTTTTCTTCTTAAATGTACTGACATCTTCATGAGTAAAAAGTATAGTACATAAAAGAGAGAGTCATATTTAGGAAAAGCTCAGCAGCAAATGTTATTATCACATGAAAATAAGTTTGTCCAGAAAAAGAGGCAATGAATTAAGACAACAGAGCATGGAAATGCAGAAATAAATTAGATGGTAGATCTTAGCTATAGGCTGAAGAAGAATATGACATGTTGCAGCATTTTATTTCTTCAGTAGACTCAGTTAAGTCTAAAAGAAGGGTAAAAGATTCTTATGGAATAACTGGTGCTACAGAACAACTGCATTCCACACAAACTGTACGTCTGAATTTGATCTCAACTTTAATTACTTACTTAAGGAGCAAGAATCTACAATAATACTATGTCTGTTAGAACTCCTTTCCCACATAAAGATTGGCCAATTGCGGACAAATTGGCATAGAAGTGTGAAGCTCCTGCAAGCATTCTGGAAATCAGCGACTGTACAGCAAAGAAACAAATTAGTGCCCTAAGAGAGGGAAATACAGACAGGATTCAGCTGCTACATACTTTTTGGCAGCTGTATGTTAACAGAAGAAAGTGTTATTTCTTGCCAGTGGGACCATCACAGGAGACTTGGGAAGGAACTGGGAATAATGCAGCTTGAAGAGAAGATTTTGGAGACAAGGAACATAAATCCATTGAAGATAGGCCTCATTAATTCTGCTGTTCACAATTAAATGATGTTCTCTTTCTTAACAACTACTTTTTGCTCTATAATTGCATTTCTGAATTATTTAATATGCATTAATACATATTCAATACTATACAGAAATGAAGTAAAGGTACATATTTTACTTCTTATTTCCTTCATCTTCAAAGAGCTGGACCTCACAGACATGCCATATTCACCAAGAGATGTTGAAATGGAAGCCTATTCAGTAAGAGGTTTATCAAAGAAAGATTGTAACAGAAAAAAATAGCAGGTGAACTATATATTGAGAAGAACACTGAGAGGTAAATATTTTTCCAGGTAGAAAGGAGAAGTCACGTAGATTAGTTTTGTTTTTTTTTTTTTTAGAGTAGATAGGCAGAAGAGAGGGAAACATCAGATTTCTGATTGGTAACAATAACAAGAAAAAATGTATCGGTGAATTTGGCTGTGTCTACATAGAAAGAAAAAAAAGACAAAAATGTAGCTGGAGAAGTAAAATACTTGGGGAAGTGCAGAATGTTAGTAAAAAGAACTGAAGATAGTGATAGATGAACCCTGACAAAACAGACTTATTTGTCATTTTGTTTTTACTTACTTTCAGCCTCTGTGTTCTCTCTTTGGAAACCCTGAAAAAAAAGAAAAAAAAAAAAAAAAAAAAAAAAGTGGTGAGAAGAAATGACATGTTTTCTTGTAAATTTTTTTTCACTTATTGTTCTCCAGTTCTGGAATGCTTTTTCTCCATATGTTTTCACTGAGACACAAAGCAGAACACGGAAAAGAAAAGCAATGCTATGAGCCCGACTACTCAGGAAAGATGTGCATACAGGTGAGAAGTGCATTTTGATAATGAACTTCTAGTTTAACAGCAAATCATTACTGTTGGCATACTCTGAATTCTATCCCAAATAAGTTAAAAGCTACTTCAGACAACAGATTATTCCAGCATCTCGAAGTACCAACAGCTCTTAGTGACAGAAAAAAAGCAAATTGTATTTTTAAACTGAAGTCAGAGGATAAGTGGTAAGTCTTTAAAGGAACTGTAGTGCAGACTGAGCTATGAAACCCTGGGATAATAGTCAGTTGTAAATCTCCTTGACAGCTATGTCAGCAGTTCTAAAATTGAACTACTGAAACAGAGACACAATAATAATAATAAAAACAATGCAACCTAAGTCCTGGATGTACTAGATTTATGAATAGGATATTCTTTCATGAAAAGGGCATAGAAATCCCAAATAGCTAGGAAAAAAAAAAAAAAAGAAAAAAAAAGATTAATAGAATAACTATCATGCAGACAATGAATTACACATTCCTTAAACTAATGTGATTCTCCAGTAATGCCTTGTTGTTTTTTTGTTGTTGTTTTTGTTTTGTTTTTTAAAAAGTAACCATGGTAATCTGCACTTTAATTCTGCATTTTTATATAGTAAAGAACATCACTATTAATATTTCACAGGAGTAAGGAAGAAATAGAGCAAAATAAGACAAGCTGTCTGCAAACAGACTGATCAATAGCAAATATCAATATGGCTTGTGTTTCTGTACTACTAGCTTACCAGGACAAGAGGATATTATACTAGTTTTTCTACTTTCTTCTGTGGAACATTGTTCAGGAGTTTTTTAAGGACATTTTCCACAGGACCATATAATACCAGTAATTAGATTTTTTCTGCCAATAAAGGAAACATAAGATGCTATAGCTTTACCTTCCAGCTTAATCACAAGGATAGTTGATTGAGTAGTATTAATATAGACCTTAACGCTGTATTATATATTTGGGCACGAGCCATCCCATTGATGTAAATCAGGTAACTTGTGCTTAAATATTTTACTAACCAGCCTGTTCATCGCTGATTTAGTAAAGCAGACCAACACAAATTTGGCAAATTTGAGTCAGAAATTAATGACCTCATCCTCTTTACATGGAGGCTTCACTATCAGGCTGCAACTGGCCAAAATACAGTCTTGTGGGCTACCTTTCAAGACATAATGAGACTTGGTAGTGATACTTGTGTCAAGAGGTCTTGTTTTCACTTTATGGCCAGATCTGTGGGGAATGTGAAGCAGCAAACAACAATGTGCATATCTCATACCATGAAAATGATATTTGACATGTCTGAATATACAATTATATAGAAATCCTATTATTTAGCATAATGATAACACAGCTTCTACGGGACTTTGCATAGACATCAGGTGTGCAAAATTATTCATACAGCTCTATCAATACGTCTCAGCTATTTCTGACAGCTCTTTCCTCATAACTTGAACTCCTGACAGAAGAGAGAGGAGACTAGTTCAGACTTCACATTGTGCTATGTATAAGGGTGATTATACAATTTGTTTCAAATGCCTGCTAAATAAATCCCAGTTCTTGCTGACTGCAATGTTGATATGTCAACATGGGTCCTACTCACAAGAGGAGTGATGTTTTTCCACTCAACTTAAAGTCTTGGCCACATCCTTCAAAGGATGTCTCAGATGAGACAGAGCTCAGTATTTGTCAGAGAGATAGGGGAATAAATCCTTTATTTTACTGTCAGTCTCATTTATTTGGGAACATAGGTCACACTCTTACGTTGCAAGTTAGTGTATTTAAAATTTTATTTTGTTTTTTTAAACCTGCAGATGTTGTTTAGTCTTCCAGCATAGCTTCCTTACTGCTGTCAGTGTTAGGAGAACTGGATGGCTCAGTAAGACTGGAAGCTCCATACAGAAGAGGTTGTTCAGATAGGTGGAAGAGGGCTTCAAAGATATCAAACACTGACAAGAGCAGTAACTGCACCCCAAAATGACAGTGCTGAAATGGGATAGATACTGCCCTGATTGAATGAAATTATGGTTGTACAAAATAAGCATGAATTCAATATCACACCAACCTTATTTAGTAGAGAGCAAAGAACAACTTCTAAAGAATTTTGCCATTATCTTGAAGAAAAAATTGTAAGTACAAACCTATTTTTGTTCACCCATTGTCAGCAAGTGACATGTTTAGAAATATTTATCAAAACCTCCAGGGAAAGTACTTGTCCCAGTACAGTGAATAGAGACCCTTCCTTTTCTCAGAGTTCATTCTTTGTAACTTGCAGTCACCTCATGAAGTTAATCAGAAACTGTATGAGGAATGGCTACTTCATTTTTGCAGCAACTGTTAAAATATCAGTCTAATAGTTTCAAAATAAAGCAAATGTAAATATCAGCTAGTACTTGAAGAATATATATTTATACATATGCATATATGTACAATAGCTGGGGGTATGGTTGTTTATTTTAAGTGTTGTACTTGTGAACAACATCCAGCTCATTTCAAAAGAGCTAAAGATCTAACTGTGAACACTACCTCCACTACATTATCAAGGTTGCAGGCAATGACAGCTGATTAACATACATGTTTTCCTAGTTGTGATAATCCATCAACACAACATTTTATTGGTATCTCCTATCAAGCTTCTATTTATATTTTGATAATGTAAAAAATCTGCACCACACTGTACTGTAAAAAAAAATAAAAATGATAAAAGACAATTTCAAAACAAATTGATAATGGTTATGGTGCTAAAAACATCTCTAAGTTTCACAATGAAAGTAAGGGTTTTTGATATGAATTATGTTGCCACAGAAACCAGCATCCATATAATCTGAGACCATTTTCTGTAGAATTAATGTGACCTTAAATTATTGTTAATTAACAGCAATGGTATTAATTTAAAAGTGGGGAAATAATAAAAAGTATTCTGCCTTTTCCTGAGAGTTAGTAATTTTACAACTGCAGAAAAGGACTGCTCTTCTTCAATAGTGTCTTTGTAATTTGAGCTGCACTGCTGTAAATGCTATTGGACATAGTAGTGTCTTATTAACTTCACTGGAATTACTCATAATTGCAAGCACAGCTGACTCATACAGCAGTAAGATTTCAGAGGGCAAAGTTTTTAAATTAAGAGAGTTTGCAAAATATTTTATATTTTTTTCTTGTATTCGTCAGAAGAAAAAAAAAAAAGAAAAAAAAAGTCCTAATTTTAGCTGTGGCACTTCAGAAATGATTGTTAATATGCTTTGGAGTGGAAGATAGGGAGATCACTCCAGTTCTCCCTCTGTAGCTTCATATTCTCTCCGCCCTGGGGAAGCTGACAGAGATTGGTTCTACCTATGAAATTTCCATAAGTGCCAAACTAAGTGCTATTAAATCCATGGAAGAGAAACTTGATGTTAAATTGGACTACACATGCACTACGAATGAGAAAAATTAGGGGATAAAATGGAAATGCTTAAAGGTACTCATTCAGCTATGAACACACAATATGATATTAAAAATAAGATCTAAGGACTAATGTAGGAAATCTTTCTGCTCTGTTAAAAACAATGATATTTTACACCATAAATTAGAGGCTATAGGGAACCAGTGTCAGAATAGGTATTTTAGCGTGAGTGGTGTTTTCAAATGAAACAGTGACATTGAAGTTGGCTTCTAAATATTATACTTCTACAGCACTGCAAGAAGTGCATCTGATCTAGTGGGCTTGCAAAAAGTGGTTCAGAAATGCGAGCTGCCTTGTGGAGATGTTCCTCACTTCCAGGTGAGCATATTCAAGATCCTTTGCTATTTCCTAAGGAAACAAACTTCTTACCCTTGACGAAAGAGGAAAAAAATTGTTATATAATTGGTTAAAAACACAGAACATTCATGTACTGGTTGAAAGCTGAACCATTTCTAAGCTTTCTGAAATTTGTTCCTTTTGGGGAAAAGATAGTTGTGTTCATATTTATGTGTTAATCATCTACTCTGAAAGCAACAATAATTTTACAAATATATACAGAATGTTAAAAAATGTTCATGTTGTTATAACTTTTCAAAGAATTATCATTCCATTTCATCTGTGCTCTTTAGTTCTCACCAAAAATAAATAAATAAATAAATAAATAAATAAAGCCTAAATAGCTTTCTTGTTTTGAGAAAGCAGTAAAGCTAGATTGTTAACTATGAAAAGCTTATTTTGAAGCTTGTGAAGCTCTCTCTCTAAATCTAACATTCTCATTCCTTTTAATATCTTCCTCACATAAAATTTTTTCTAAAATTCTTACAGTTGCCATCACCCTTCCCTATCCCCATATTTCTTTTCTGTTGAAATGATCTGTAGGAGAATGTCTAGAAGCGAACAGAGATTTCTAATTCATGTAAGAGTTATTTCAGCAATATCTTGTTTATTTTTTTCTACAATTGATAAAATCTTTCTTCAATTACGCAAGTATTAGTCCCTGTTTAACAAACATACTACCTGTTTTTTTGTCTGTTTTGATAGTTTAAATTTATTTTGAGAGATTAGTACTATAGAACAAATAGAACATATACAAATAGAACATATCTCACAGAAGTTACCTGTGAATTCAACTGTTTCCCTTTATCCTCAGTTCAGTATATTGTTAATTCTGAAGAAAGCAAGCCTAGGTCATAAGCCACTGCTTCCTGAATTGTAGAATTACACACACAAAAGGGTAATTAAAACCCCCCTATTCAGCTGTTAAGCAAAATGTTAAATTATTTTTTCTTAAGCAGATCATTTGCAAATGTAAACATATATCCCTGTTTCTACATCATTAAAATATCTTTAAATAGAGCCAGATAGTTTGCATTATTATACAGTGGGAAATATTAAAGAATTGTACATCTTTATCTACACCTTGAAATTAATTTCATGCAAGATTTTTTTCTGTCTTTATTAGGCAGCATATATACATGTATGTGGGTGCTCACTAAGAACCTTTCAGAACCTGTCAGCCCATTTTCTTCTCTGAATGATGTAAAACCAATTGTAATTTTCCTACCATAAATATAAAACTTAAAAAACAAAATGATAGCTTTTTTTTTCCTCTCCCTCTTCCCCCCCCTCCCCCCCCACCACACACACACACACAAAGAAATAGACTTACATAGAAGCAAATAAATACATTTGAATTATTTGGCCTTTTGCAAGAAGCAAAACTGTCTAAAAATGTGACTCTTACAAAATGGATAAGTTTTGATGTCTAAAAGGATGATCAATGTCTATAGAATTTCTTTAAATACTGAATAGATCTAATGGAGGTTGGGAAAGGCAAACTTTGAAATGATTTTTCACCTTTTTACAGACTCAGATCCTCTACAAAGGTAGCCAATCTGCCCATCAAGATCAATAGGAATAGCAGCCTAGACAGTATCTCACTGATAAATAAAAATATCAGAGAAGCTGAAGGGAGTACTATTTATGTCCTTCTTTTTAAATTATTTTTCAAAAATTTACTGATCACTTAATCTTCAGCTTAAGCTGCCAGTCAGCAATGCTTATTAAAGAACAAAGATAAAGCAGAGAATCTAACTCAGATCTTTTGCAAATGAGGAAGGAATGAAAGCTTGTTTACTGGATAAAACATAAGGATTCATAGCTTTGGATCAGCACATTAAATTACAAGTAAAACACTGGAATACTGAAAACTGAATTTTTCAGAGGTAACAACGTCAGTGGTATGTGGTTCTCTATTTTTTTTTAATTTCCTTAACATTCTTTCCTTAAGCTATGGATTGGGGTTATTCCCTCTAGGTCACAAAGTCATATTTGTAGCTGAAGAACAAACCACTGCAGTCACTTGACCACTTGGCAAAAAACTTTGTTTTCATCTATACAAACGTCATCAAGGAACAGAACTAAATAAAGGAATACTGTCATTCAAAATATTTTTGAATAAATAGGATCAGAGAACATTTAAAGAATGTTTTCTTCGTATAGGTAATCAGTATAAACGGCATATAATGATATTATTTTGCAAAGATGCACAAGTGAATGTAATCAAGATAGCATTTGGTAGAATCATTAAAATTATATCTAACCCCTTAGCCGATATAAACGTTTGGCAGAATACTTTTGTTTAAGACTCTTAAACTGAGGGTTAGTGCAACATATTTTAGCTCATGACAGACATTATGTCAGTCACAAAGATAATTGGGATGTCTAAGCTAGCAGGCAACAACTTGTTATGAAGCCATAACTGAGCTGCATGTGTCCATTTTCTAAAGCTAGAGTCTAAAATAATCACCTGATCCTACCCAGGGAGTGAGCCTGAAGGCTTCTAGAAATCCTGCTATGGATTTCTTTATATTCTTAAGTGCATAAGTACGTTTCAAAATCTGATTATAAGAGGGTGTCTGAAGTTGAGTATCCTCATGCGAACTTACATTAGTAAGTTCCTCTTCCTCAAATAAGAAGACTAGTAATCAAAGTAAAATAATCCTGAGGGAGAAAAAAAAAAAAAAAAAAAAAAAAAAAAAGAATAATTCTGCTTTTCACTTGCAAAACCAAACCTAAAAGAGTCTTAAGAACTCTACAGACACTATTTTTTTTTAATCCTTATATCACCTTGGGACCATATCCACAGAGCAAAAATATGACAGTTCTTACATGTATAACTTCAACAGTTTTAGAAAGTCAGCCCCCAAACCCTCTGTAGGCAGTTTCACACCTTTACCATTATACTAGGGGAATGCATCATAGGTTAGGATAACTTTATAAAAAACAGGATCTTGGTTTGCTACATAGATACTTTGAGGCAAACAACAGTCTAATTTTGGATATGAGAAGAAATTGATAAAGAGAGAAGCTTTCACAGTTATGTGAGAAATCTCATGTTTAACTAGTAAAACTCTCTCTGAAAAAATGGTTCGGAAGTCAACCATGACAAGGATCAATCAACACAGCAACGACAATAAAGGCCAGCACAATTTCTCCATGTTCAAAGGATTCAGACAACTCAGATATTTGATCCAAAAGATATTTTCTGTTACATCTCAGTGAATCAGGCTCACAGCAGGAGTTCTCATTCCTGACAGTAAGCTTTCTTTACCTACTTTGCCCACAACTTACTTCTTCTCTTGGTTATCTTAATAATGTGAGGTGCATTTTTTTTCCTTGCTGACTGAGAGACTGAAAGAATTAAGGTAATTTGATTGGAAAATTAGCTATTTTTATTGTTCCTTAGAGGCTAAAATAAGTGTTATTCTACACTGAATGTAAGAGGAAATTGAGACACAGAAGAGATACATAGGGTGGTGAGGAGAAATCCTCTTAAAACTTTTGAGTAGAAACTGCAAAAATGTAAATGTCATCCCAACGCTTTGTTAATTCACAACATTATTTACCACAGGTTATTCTTTGTAAGGCCTTTGTCTCCATGGCCATTTTTAGTGAGACTGCTCAGAGTTGAATTTTAAAAACTTAGAATTAAGATAAACATTGCAAAAATTGGATTGGCGGTTACCTTGGTTTACTACTTAATCCATTCACCTGCCCCAAAATAGCCTCAGATGATCTAGGGAGAGAACACCAGCACCATTTACTTCCAATGAATATTAACCATAACAACATCTAAATAACTTTAGGTCCTCAGATTATTTGATGACTGAAAGTTTAGATTTCTCATTCAGCAAATTCAGTGGAAGACAGTGACTTTGAGTCTGACCAAAGATTCACAAAATTCTGCAGAAATATGTTATCAAAAAACAAACAAACAAACAAACAAAAAACAGTCTTAAATGCCATCCACTGACTCTGCTCCCAAATTCAAACCAGGACCAACTATATGGAACTGTTTCTAGCAAATCTAGTAAATCCTCCAGTGATAGAAATTCCGCAATCTCCAATGGAAATTCCTCCTAGTACTCAAGTGTATTTATCACTAGCAAGTTTCCCCAATATATCCAAATTTATCCCTATTGTAATCTAGGGTCTCTATAGCCTGTATATTAGCGAGAGTGAACAAAGAGAACAGTTACTTCAAATTACATAACAGAGTAATTGCATACATAACTATCTCATGTATTTTTACTATTAATTATTTTCATTCTAAATTTTGTTTTCAAAATATCTATTTGATTTACTTCTTAATTATAAAATTGCAATTCATTTAAGAGATAGATCTTTCTCTTTCAGTTCAAAAATTAATAGTCTTCCTTGTACTTAATCACTATTAAGTTGTGCCCCAGGAAGAACAATCTCTATTACAATGTTTTAAGATTTCAAACACTTATTGAGCCTCCTTAAGGAAAAGTCCAGAAAATTCTAAGAAAGAAAACAGTGTTTATCAGAAAAAACTTTACTGCATGATTCAGTTGATTATGACTAGTACGACCATAGAAAAGAATACACAAGGAACAACAGTAATGACTCTAGGGTATAAACAAATCTTTACTGTAAGAGGCTTAAACAGTTCAACCTCTTTAGTTTATTAGAAAGGAGTGAGAACAAGATATAACTCCATTTGCAGAAAGAAAACCCACAGTGTAAGGCCTCTATAATACAGAAAAAGAAAGAGTGATGAATGAAGGAAAGCTAAAATAAGCACAGAGGGAATTAGCCACTGCAACAGTTTATCGCTAGCAATGGTGGATTCCCATCTGTCACAACCTGAAAGCCTGTTGGAATTGCATGATTCTGGCATCAAAACTGATGTATATAATTCTGGCAATGCAAAGAAGTATAATGCGTATAATATGCTACCATGTCACAGAGCTTTCTGGCCTAACAAATCTTACTGTGCTTCTACCCAAACTGAAGAAATGTTAAACCTGTACTAGGAAGGAAGGAAGGAAGGAAGGAAGGAAGGAAGGAAGGAAGGAAGGAAGGAAGGAAGGAAGGAAGGAAGGAAGGAAGGAAGGAAGAGAAAGAGAAAGCAAGAGAGAAAGAGAGAGAGAGAGAAAGAAAGAAAGAGAGAGAGAGAAAGGGAGAAAGAGAGAGAGAAAGAGAGAGAGAAAGAAAGAGAGAGAGAGAGAGAGAGAGAGAAAGAAAGAAAGAAAGAAAGAAAGAAAGAAAGAAAGAAAGAAAGAAAGAAAGAAAGAAAGAAAGAAAGAAAGAAAGAAAGAAAGAAAAAGAAAGAGAGAGAGAGAGAGAGAGAAAGAAAGAAAGAAAGAAAGAAAGAAAGAAAGAAAGAAAGAAAGAAAGAAAGAAAGAAAGAAAGAAAGAAAGAAAGAGAAAGAGAGAAAGAGAGAGAGAAAGAGAAAGAAAGAAAGAAAGAAAGAAAAAGAAAGAAAGAAAGAAAGAAAGAAAGAAAGAAAGAAAGAAAGAAAGAAAGAAAGAAAGAAAGAAAGAAAGAAAGAAAGAAAGAAAGAAAGAAAGAAAGAAAGAAAGAAAGAAAGAAAGAAAGAAAGAAAGAAAGAAAGAAAGAAAGAAAGAAAGAAAGAAAGAAAGAAATCTAAAGTATTCTGTGGCAAAAGGGTTGTCAGGAAAATGTTTTTCCAGATCAGTCCTCTGCAACTCTGGTTTATCTTGAGGGAGAGCAAGGGAGGAGACCATCTGTAACTTAAGGTGCTTGCCAATAGATATACATACTTCGAAGAATGTGCAAATAGTAGGAGTAATGAAATAAAAACACATGATTTGTCCATGTTTGAGGACTTTTAATACCACTGTGTGAAGGAAGGAACTGTGGCGTAAGTTTTTCATCTCTTACTTGCTGTTCACAGAGCAACTGACAAGTAAAACATGCAAACATCATAACCTTAGCCTACAATCTAAAGCCTTCTGGCAGAGGATCAAAGAAGATAGAACATAAAAGCTCCAGATAAGGCCTAAAACTATAAAGCTTGAACCAAAGGCATGAGAATTGACAAGTCTGTTTGTAGAAGAAATATCTTTAATAACAAACATTGCCTCCATGGAAACGAGGCCTCAAGTCTGGTTTGGATCCAGGAAGTGACAAAGGAGAGCAATAAAATAAAATAAAATAAAATAAAATAAAATAAAATAAAATAAAATAAAACAAAATAAATAAAATAAAATAAAATAAAATAAAATAAAATAAAATAAAATAAAATAAATAAAATAAAATAAAATAAAATAAAATAAAATAAATAAAATAAAATAAAATAAAATAAAATAAAATAAAATAAAATAAAATAAAATAAAATAAAATAAATAAATGTATTGTGGTATGCTTTCCATTCTAGTCTCTGAACAGTCTTGTAAGGATATCAGGAAATTCAATAACAACATAGAAAAGAAAGATAACATTAACTTGTTAAATAAGAACATAGAACTTTTTAAAAGTTATTGCACAGGCCAGCACGCTAAACAGAAATGCTGCAGAAGAGGCATCCCGACTCCACAAGTGCGCAAAAGCAATTGCCTTGAAAAAAAATTGTGAGCGCTGGCAGAGATATCTGTCATCTAGCAGCTGTCCCCCTAGTAACTCACCCAAGCAACTCTGCTGTCCGCTCAGCGGAGTACTGACAGAGTACTGGACCTGCTTTGATGGATTTTCATGATCATATTTTGATGAAGGATCTCAGTGCCTGAGCTCTAGCTGGTATACATATTATTTATGAAGTTTCAGCATGATCACACCTTGATACATACATATTATTTTTCCTTAAAGAAGTTATATTTTTCCTTACAAAATTAAAAAACATTAAGCAACACAGTCATTCTTAGTACTTCCCACTTTAAAACAACTTATAAATTCTGTTTCTTTATTTTGTCCATTGTTTTTTCTGATGTGTGTAATTTAGTTTAACCACCATGATGATAATTTTATTTACTCTAGTGATAAGATCAGTACTCATTATATGTAAATGAATCATAAAACTCTAAAACACTATGTTAATAGGAAGAAGGAACTAAAAAAAACATTTGACTAAAATATTTTCTCACACTTTTACTGAGAGAAATGCTCCAACCATTAATTGACACTACCCTTACCCTGAAATTTTCCCTTACCCATAAAGCAATATGAATTAATCATCCCTAAAACAAACATCTTTTATTTAAAGTTATGGAAATAATTCTTAAAAGTTTTATGTTGATGTGAATTTAAATTAGAGGGTATTTATAGTTGAAGCCTTACCGATTTTCTTTATTCACTCATTTAGTTTATTTTTAAGTGGGAATTCCCAGCTCACTGGCTTCCCTTTTTCTAGGTTCCCTCTCTGCAAACATAACAGCCCAGTGCTTCTGACACTGCTGTGTGCCTCTGGAAGGAAAATGCAATATCCAGACATTACATTTTGATCTTTGTGTTAATAATCCAGGATCTAATGGTTAAAGTGTATTTATTTTATTATTATTATTATTATTATTATTATTATTATTATTATTATTATTATTATTATTATTATTATTTAGTACAAATAAATAGAAAACTGAATTAGAGAGACAAACACAACAGATAAGACTAAAACTTTCATCTAAAATATACAGCCCAATATTTTGTATGACTAAGCATATGATGAATGAGTTCACTGTTGGAGGGGCTTAGGAAGAGGGAAGCAACTTGTTCTTTGACTGATATTACCCTCAACTTCCCAACTTCTTCCATCCCCGTCACAGCATTGCTGGTCCCCTTTGAGCCCTTGTGCTCACTTGTCCAGAGGAGGAAATGGAGAAGGGAAGCAATAATTTCCTGGAATGTAACAATTAACTTTGAACAGAGCTTTACGGTGGAACCGGTGAATATGTTCTACTGAAGCTACACCACAATGAAAGCTTTGTGAGAGATGTAGTATAAGTATCATGCAAAGACAATATAAAACTATTACTTCACATTGCAAAATTGGACTTGGGAGTCAAAGCCAGGTCACTGGGTCTTGTGTCCTGTAATCAAAGGGGGGGGTGAGGTGATGCAGCTCAGAGTCCACAGGCCATCTGATCTGAACAAAAACTTCCCAACATCTGAAACTACTACATTTGGTTCCCTCCCCAAGAAACTCAATAGAAGTATCTGTCCTGTTTCAGATATCTATTTATTCTTTTGTATACACCTTACACAAGTCATATATTAAATGCATCAGTAACATCTCCCCTTATGCTACCATAAGACTTGGATTTTCCAGGGCTTCAGAGAAAGACAGATTTTACATTAGCAGCTTTTTCAGATATTATTTGAAGCACACTTTGAAACCTGTGAAAATGTTTCACTTGCATGTTGAAAGAAAAAGTGCTACAACAATGCATTTTCTATTGTGAATTTCTCACACTCCATGTAGAGTGCCAGCACAGCTTCCTCTACACATGCAGCAGTTTAATTGAATAAGCCCTCATTGACTATCTGAATGTGGTGAAAGGGCAAGAAAATGACAGCAAGTGTTTTAACCGCAGACTGGCTAGAAACGCTGCCATGTCAGCTCTATAGAGCAGCCTGCTTCCCAGTCAGGATCAAACAGGGGAAAAAAATAATCTGTATGTGTAGTTTGTGTCCCATGCTGAGCAACCCCCTACTGGCAGTACAACTTTAAAATCACACGATTTTAATTTGGTAAGTCTGGTACAGACAGAGAGATGGATCTGCTGGGCTCACCCAAACAGTGCCAGCACCTGTTGCAGCAAGCTGACCATTTTAATAGGAACAATGGTCAGGCTGAAAGAGGAGGATCGAGAGCAGCATGTGAAGAGGCTTTAATAAGAGGTAGAGGCTTTCATAAACAATGCTGGTCATGGGTTTGCTTTCCAAACCTCAGGAAAAATAAATGAATGGATGAAACAGACAGTTTAGTTGCATTGTATTGGCACTGGTCTGTATATAAATTGCCAGTAATAAGTGAATAGTCCGTTTCACATGTAATGTCGGCAATCAAAAAACAACAAAAAACACCTGAGTAGATATTTCCTCTGTTATGTACTGTGCTTTGCGGCATTACCTCTTAGCAACATGTGGATCCTTTCACTTGCAGCCAGCATTGTTTCATAGTAACACTGTGTTGGCTTCTCACTAAACTTAATTTAAAATACAGTTTGAAAGCCTAACATCAACCATTTAAAAAGTTACAGCTGACAGCTGGCCTGAACAAGATGAGAGGGGGGGGGGGGGAGGGAAGGGGGTATTATTTAGTGGTTTTGTTTTTGATTAGTGATTTATTTATTTCTTTATTTGGTATCACAAGTTGAGTCTTATACCAAATACATTGTATAGAACAAAGAATCTTACTGAAAGCTATCTTTAGGTAAGGCTGAACAAAAACTTGGAGAATACACCAATGAAATGTCCAGGCAGATTTGACTGGCCTTTATCAAACATTCTGCTTATAGGTAGTCAAGTAACTTAAAAACAGAAAGCGTGCTACTCCCTAGAAATTGAGTGCACATTTTCCTGCATACCATTCCTCAGTCCCCTGAGAGCAGAAAACAAGGCTCATGTAAAAGCCATAATGAAAAAGCAGAAGAGGAGGAGGATCATTCTGAATGATCATTCTCTTCCCTGTGTCCCTTTTTAATGTTCTGGGGAATCTGGATATGCAGATCTCTGAGTCTCTCAGATTCTTATTCTTGTTTCTATTAATATTAAAAGCACAGGCACAATTCAGCTGATATATATTCCCAGATTCATAAACAGAACTGAGAATGTTTTGGTCAAATTATTGTTCTGGAAGCATTCCCTCCAAAGGCCAGAATCTTAGCTGTCCAGATTAATAATTCCCTTTTCACAATGAAAGAGTGGCATGGAAAACTCTGTAGTATTCTTTTAAAGAAATTCAGAGACTAGTTCTTAAATTAAAATGTGTCTACAGAGTTATTTAAATTGGACTTTTTGCTCCATAGCAAAACTATGCTGAGGAACAAATCTCCCAAGGACCACACATTCCCCCAAATCGCAGCATCCTCCAAATCCTCCATCTGCTAAATTGAATAGGCTTCTGCTTAGTGTTCATTTTAATTTCTTCATGAGGCCTGCATTCAGACATTTGAAGTTACACAGAGAAGAACCTACAGAACTAACTCCTCAGTAAATTCCCATTGTGATGGGATAGATGCTCTTCCTTTTAATTCTTATTTCAAATATTTTATTATTGCCATTATCAATTATTCCATCAGTTTAGGAACAAAAGACTGTGATTAGGCAGAACGAATGTCATTGATTGCTATTCTATTTAAGGAAAGCTTTCAGGAAATTAGGTTTGGAGCTGTTGTCCCAACATAATCTTAATGTTTTATTTTCTCCCAAATTAAATTCTCCATCAGTAGAAGAGAGTCAAATTCTTTATTATTATCAACTCAATGTCAACTGAGATTGCCCTGATAGAAGTGAAAATACAAGTTGGCATAAAATTCCAATATATTTTCATGTAATTTCCATATTTCCAATATATTTTAATGTAAAAATCATTCACAACATTTTTGCTCATCCTGTATTCATCTCCTGAATCAAATCAGGCCACTTCTACTAATTTCAGTGGAGATGTATATTTATTTATGGGGCATATCTTAGCCCAAGTAGCTACAGCTTTATTGAAATGAAAGACTAAAAGGATGTGGAAAAACCTGCAAAAGTAGAGAAAAAGGCCCCAGTCTGCTGGAGAGGATTCATTCCTACCAGCACGCTGTTTAAGTTGGTTTCTTTGTTCCGCTTTAACATTGTTCAAGTGAAAAGAACTCCAGTTCTCCCAGCATGGAGCTGAAAATAAATGTTTTAGACAAATGTTGGACAGCTCATATTCTTCTATCCCTGTTAGATATGAATTCTCAATTTAGCCCCCAAAAGTCTGTCAGTGCTTCCTGTTTATATCATTTAAGTTTTAGACTCTGACACTCTTTTCTGTAACACTATTATACACTAGCATTAATTCAACGGAGACCATCAGGTGTAAATTATATCAAAATAATCTCTATCATTATTTTAATGCCTCTTAATGCAGATTTCCCTTGACAAGCCCAGATTTATCCTCTTCTGCAAGGAATGGGAAAAGATATCAGTTGCCTATTCTTCAATTTCCCATCACCCTTTGTAAGCACAAAAAACAGCCAAATCTTCAAAGAATTAAAAGGGTGACAGAAACTTCCTGCCCTGCAAGACAGCACAGCAAGGGAATGTCCATTTTCATCCAAGAGGCCTGGAAACTGGAGGTATGGCTGTGCTAAAGACCACTCAAAAAAAAAAAAAAAAGTAAATAAATAAATAAAAACACTGCAAATGGCCAAGGAAGAATTTCTTTAACTGTTTTTGTCTCTGATTCCCCACTAAGCATTTAGCTGCTGAAAATGGATATGCTAGCTACAATAAACAACTCTTACCAGCTTTTTAAGTGATTTTCCTCTAATATAAATATAAATATAAATATAAATATAAATATAAATATAAATATAAATATAAATATAAATATAAATATAAATATAAATATAAATAATATAAATATAATATATTTTCCTCTAATATAAATGCTGGTTTTATTAGCCATAGTTCTTCAGGTCTGGATATTTCAACAAGCAGTATAAGCTTTTGTTAGAAGTTTCACCAAGAGGCAGATGAGGCTGTTACAGGTTGCTTTAGGACAGTTGAAACATTTCAGCTGAGTTGTTCACACTGTTATGCAAATAAAACAAAAACAAAATCTGGCCTGATACAGGTGAAAGCCTCTATGCATAAGGGCATGGCTTCAGATAAGGTGATGGATATATTTAAAACAAGTCTGAGGAGATATAAACCACCTGCTGTAAACCGGAGAAACAGGTAGCACAAAGAGAAGTGGATATTACAAGTATAGAGCAAAACACATATTAAAACAGCAAGTCCTCGCTTCCTTTTCTACATTAAATTTTTTTTTTTTTCCTATTTCTTATTACTTTTCTACCATGACAATGATAAAAACAAGGACACGTCTGTGAAACTTAATATTGAGTTATTCTGGGGTCAGTACAAATGGGAATGGCTTTAGCACTTTATAATATTACAAGAAAAAAATGTGGATGGTTCCCCTCTGCTTTTCCTTTCATATCTAACAAGTTCTCTAGCTGAATTGTGATGTTTTATTTTAATACTTAGCTCCGACAGAACAAAAGAGAGATTTTGCTCTCCAGTGTATTGATACAGATGTTCCAATAAAAGTAATGCTGTTGACCTGTTATAGTATTGCTATAACTCACAAAAGAATTTGAACCTAGCTTTAACTCATTGCACACTGTATTGAATATATTCTGAAGAAAATACAACAGAGGACTGTGTAGCTCTGTTGATTAGCATAGGAGCCTTAGAAATTCCATTTTGCTTTGTCAAGGACAAGAAGTGATACACTCATCAGCTGATGGTTGTTTCACTGAACTCAAAGGAGCTGGCATTGCTCACACAAGCTGAGCATCCAACAAGAAGACACTACAGACTGGATAGTGCAAGGGTCACACTCTGCTCCTTCTCTAAAATTTGCCAACAATATTTATAAAATCGGTAAAGCCTGTCAAGACACATCCAGTCCCAGAATGCAGTTAGATGGAGAAAAGTGTAAGTTTACCAGTTCATGTGATGAAGCACCTGGGATACAGCTTGACCAAGCCCAGGGACAGAAAACACCAACAGCATTCTAACTTTAAAATGTATCCATACAGCCATATGGCAGTTTTGGAAAAAAAAAAAAAAAAAAAAAAAAAAGAAAACTCTATCCCTATGGTATAAGGTAGCTTGGCATTCACACAGCTCACTAACTTCCCCATCCCCAAGATTAAAAATTTCTTTGGAAAGTACTGCACTAATTGCATGGCATACCAGAACCTACCACAGGCTCCTGTACTCTGAACACTATCCCACACTTTCTAGGAGGAGCTGTGAATGTCAAGTGGTGCAGGTTGGATAATAAAAAGTTGCAATGCTGCCAGAAGTGCCAATATTTCTTGTTGATTGGCCTGCTGTAGAGCTACTCTAATCCAGGTTTGTGAAGGGATGAGGGGAAATCAATCAGTTTCTTGAAGCTCTAGAGCCAACAGTTTTGATGCCCCATCTACCCTGTTAGTGTTACTGTAAGAGCCCTTGAAAGATTTGCTGGCCTCTGTTTTGAGCCATGAACCAGTGTAGGAATGCAATGTTTTTGTTGCTGCTTAGTTAAATACAATGCCATCAAATTAAAATTTAAGCTTCAATTCATCTTATTGCCCAAAGAATTCATGTGAGACCTTGTCATGCTAGCTTGTAGTGAGCTTTCCAATTTTTCACTCTTTTCCAGACTCACTTGTCACCTGGCAGATTTCTGTGAGCGCCTGTATGACCATACAGGTTTACACACATGGGGAAGCAGGAGCTGCCAGCTGCACTTATCATGGCAAACAAACCAAAGCTTTAAACCCACTCATTGCTTACTGTTTGAGTTCCCATCTGATTAGAAAAGAAAACCATTACTTCAAGGTTAATTCTATTGCCAAATCAATGAATAGAGCCCAGTTTAGGGCTGAGCTGTGTGCACAAAAAAAAATGAGTTTACAATAAGTGAACCATTTACACTCCAGCATGTGAATGTTTTCATTGCTCCTGTTTTCAAAGCAGCATATGGCCAAGATACCTGTTCCTCAGCAAGCAGCTGGGAATATCAGCTCTTTTGGTTGCTTCACTCAGATTCAAGCTGCCCTTCCTAACCTGCTCTGGAAAACAGATAAAATTGTTCAGTCATTAACTGAACAATTACTCCATAAAATGTTATCAGTTTTGCCATCTGAAAGGCCAGCATAGCCAGCTGCCATTTTTTTAATGTATTGCCAAAAATAAGAACCTTTACTCAGTTACAATGTACTTTGGCTTTCCTTAATAACACAGCATTCTAATTCCTTTAATATCTTATTCCAAATAACACCCATAAAGTTTTTTCTAGGAGAACATAGACAATATTTAAATCAGAATCCGTCAACACTTCAGATAAACCAGCATCTGTCAAGATCTCATCAGAAGGAAAAAAAAAAAAAAAAAAAAAAAAAGTCCTGGACAGGGCTAAATAAATAAAGCAGTAGATGAAACAACAAACTCAGAGGGGATGCCATCTGAAATATCAACCCTTATCCTTGCATCCATGTGCCTGATGCTCAAGCCATTTCATGAATGATTACAATCAAAAGCTTTCAGAAAAACAAAGAGCTGATGTCCAAAACAACAGCACTGGACTGCTGCTTCCACTGACTTTGATCAAAACGGACAGTGAACAAGAAAGAAAAAAAAAAAACAACAGTCTGTGCTTTTAGGTAATGCAGTTGTGGAAGTGCTAAACATAGAAAACTTTTTTTCCTGTACCATGAAATTCCATCAGCAGTCATTTATTTCCATTCAAAATGCCTGAACATTGGTACATATTTAAACAAAAGTATGTATTATTTGAGCAATGAAAATATAATCCAGGCTGCTGTGAAAAATTACTTGTTTTTAACACAATGTCACTTATGCTTTCCTAGCTGGTGTGAAGGTTTCCTGGAACTGCCAGCCATCAACTATATAAAATTTTGGAAAGTGACTTGATAACTATAAAAACACCTGTGCTGAAGAGCTACTTTCACTGATGTACTAAAAACAGATTATTTTTTTATGTATACTCTAACTGCATAATAAAAGCATTAGAACAATCCATCATATTTTCCTGTTATTTGCACTAACTGTTAGAAACAAAGTATTAAATTCAAGATAAAAATCAAAGACCCTTTTTTATAACATTTCTTAAGTGGTAGGGGAAAGGCATTCCCTGTAAGGAAGAGAGCAAGTTGCAAAACTACTTGAGATAGTTTCCAAGACAGCTTAAAATTTGCACCAGAAGTTGCCACACTGCGTCTTTGCATGATGGAGACAATGTGGCAGTTGTCCCTTCAGCAGAGCGGGCACCTCCCAGAGCACAGCTGGGGCCCCAGCTCTCCCAAGCATCAGTCACTCCCGTCAGTGGCATTAACCTGTTTGCTCCTTACCATCATACTCACTGTGGGGCAACCATCCAATCCTTTCAATGAGAATATAAAAATCCATGTGAGGTTCCATATGATGGCATGAGCTCTATCCATTTTCCTTTCCAAATACACCAATGAATAACATTTCAAAACACAGTTTAAAGCCAAGAGGAACATGATGCCAATGACAGCATTAAATACAGGGAATGGCATCACTCCCTATTTCAGTATTCATCGCAATGCTTTATTCACACTGTTCGTTTCATATCATACACTGACAATTTCAAAAGAGGATACTTCAGGGGTAGGCAAGGTATTTTCCTCAGGGAAATCACTCTTTCTTTTAAGTCTCAGCTTTACTTTTTGCAAAATATGGGGGATAATATTTATCTTCTTTCCTCCCTGGGTAGATTGTGAGAATTTTATCAACATTTGTATTTTTTGAACTCAAGAACATCCTTTGAATAAAAGCGTTTTGATTCTAGCATGATAGGTGGTTTCTATATGTAATGCATGAGAAGATGCCTTGGCATTATAATCCTGAACAAGGAGGAACAGTTTCTGATCTCATTTATGTGCCTATACGGCAGCAGTAACACTTTGCTGAAGGCACTGAAATTACTCTGACCTACACCGGTGCAACAGAGAATGGAGTCTCACTCAGCTACTTCTTGTTCAAGTCACCTACCTTTCCAATAGTTTTCCATCATCTCTGCATCCCTCCCCCTAATAAATCTGACAAAAACAATGCCACTAAAAACTTCAGTGAGAGACATGAAAATAGAAATATCATTGATAGATAATTCTTCCTATTACTTATCTAAATAGATTTTTCTTGCAGAGTGTTAGTCTATCTAAATTTTGAGCCTGGTGTGACAGAAAAGCAGCAACCTGGTCAGATAAAGGGAAAACTGAGGCCAGAAGTACAGAGATTTATTTATTTATTGACTGAACAAATAGACATGTTTGGCTATTCGTATGGTCACAGAGGAAAAGCAACTCCTGTTAAACTAGTTTCTCTGAAACAGAAAACAACCCTACACTTGTGTGACCCACAGCTGAAGAACATGGGCAAGAACAGATGTGGAAAGACATACAAATAATCCTGGAAAAGTTGAACAGAGTGTAGATTGCCACAAAGCAAATATGTGCCTGCATCCATCCACACGTGTTTGGCACCTTGTGTCTTCAACCAATGCAAAGAGCCAAAGCAGTGGCTCTAGAAACTGCTCTGTCTTCTCCACAAAGGGGATTGGCATCCCACACACATCTCACAGGAGCTGCAAGAGGTCTCTTCAGTCCCAGTGATCTGTCACCTTTACCAGGTTTGAGCAATTACAAGTCAATAGACAAGAGATTCCTGCTGTTAGCCCAACAGTCAGCTCTAAAGCTGCTAAGTCAGCTCTAAAAGCTAAGATTTTGTATTAGTCTTCAGCAGGATCTCTTTGGTCCTGGTGATTTCCTTTAGTGCTCTTCTTGGAGACTATTGGCCCATTGACTACGGCTGCATATTGTTATCTTTATCATTATAAATGACAGGTGTATTTTGTCTTTTAAACTTGACATACCTGTAAATCTTGGGAAAATTGATTTACAGTGTAGGGACAAAACTAATGAAGAAAATCACTTGAATAGAAATAGCAATGAATTCCTCTAATAATAGGTGATGTATAACTACAACACATCAATAAGACTGGACTGTATCTTAATGAATTTGTCTATATCAGCAATTCCAGTTTTCCTCTATCATATCTTTCTTGTAACCTGCACACATCAGTTTACACACATGAAGAAACTATTGATCTCTCTGGGAAAAGTGTGCTTAGATAACACTTTTAGGAGAAAGAAAAAAAAAAAAAAAAAAAAAAGGAAGAATATAGCCAAGCTGCCAAAAGATAAACCACTGCATTGCATTCCCTGCACACACACACTTGATGTGTTTTAGTACTGGTTGTTGCTATCTGAAGTGTAAACATTGTTATCAGAGTGAAGAAGCAAGCTGCAATGGCTTTGAGGCACAGAAAGAAAAATACTTCCCCTAAAATCTGCATCATGTTCTTTCAAATTAGTTTGTGAAGCAGCAGTTATAAAGCACAAGGATAGTATGTATAATTGTATTACAGCCCTGGGAAGCACAGATAGATTATCTCAAAAAGGAATCTTAGTGGATTTTTCTTATGAGTTTTAAAAACAAATGAAAAAAAAAAAAAAAAAAAAAAAAAAAAAAACAGCAACAAACAAAAAAAAATCAACTAAAACATTCCCTGAAAAAAAATAGAGTTGCTGCAACTGAAAAATTAAGTCATTCCAGTGTTCAAGCAAATTGGAATTCAGAAAATTTCATAAAAATTTTTGAATCTCTTTCCCTCCAAGTTTGGTGGGGCAACAAATACCAAACAGTTTATGCAAGTTTTCTGTGTTGCTTTAAACATCTATTATGTTTAAGCAAGTCTGAGGCCTGGTTTCTACCCCTGCAACACCTGCAGAAAGCCATGGACATCTTTCCAACTGCTGAGCCTCTAGTCCTGATGGTAAAGCAGACCTCACTATTATAACATTGTTATGCATGAAAAGGTTACACTATGCAATTTTAAGGCTTTGAGACATTTATTATGTAGTTCCTGAAACTGAGTAAATGAAAATAAGTGTAACTCCAACCTTTTCAGGCAGCAGAACCATGTTTTGTTGTTTTGTGTTTTTTTTTTTCTTTAAACTCTTGAAAATCAAATTGAAGAAAATAAAACCAAAAAGCATCATTACATGTTATAAAACTTTCAAAAAGTAGCTTTTCTCCAAAAAACTGCACAAAATGCAATTCTGAAAATCTTACTGCTGGGAGTGCTGGATATTAGTCAAATTCCAAACTTGCTCTCTTCCGCTCTGCCCCTGAGAGCTGGGGCAGAGGGCCGCATGCATACATGTATCTGATTGCATACCTATAAACCTGTGTATAATTGTTCTATTAATTATTCTTTGCCACTAAGAGAAAGGGTTCTTAAATTGTTTTTCTTTCTAAAACTTTTATTGCTTATTAATGTTCAATTATCTTATCATTGCCTATTGTTTTCTCAAGTCAATTTTCCATTAGAACAAAAATGCATGTGCGTTTTTGAAGCTCAGTCAGGCCCCTTGCATGGTTTTGTGCTAATTACTGGAGCTTCTTTCATTATCAGCCTGGACTTTAATGACAAAAGAAGACAAGTGTGGAGTCTATTTGGCTTGAGCTAATTACTAACTGTTCCCCATTCAATTTATGCTCAGAGGAGTACAATAATCATGACACAGTGCATTAGCTCTGTCCCTGGCAGTATCTGCCATGCTGACTGCTAATTGACAAGGCAGATTCTGGTCAGGAATAACAGTGTCTGAGGCATGTCTGTTCACGAGCAAGCCTCCATAGCAATTTTGTCTGTGCAATGACAGAAAGAAAACCACTTTTATGTAGAGGAAGACTGGAAATTTTCCTTGCTGTTGCAGATTAAAGTGGCATTGCTGTCAGTGGCTCACAGTTTTTATGATTAACATTGCAACTGTTCTTAGAGCAAACAAATTAATGAACCAGAAATGAGAACCAATGAACATGACACAAACAGATTCACTTACCTGGATTTTTTTTTTCCTATGCGTATATTTTGTAAAAATAAAGCAGCACAACTAAATGAGCAGTCTACGTTGCCCCAAAAGCATAGAGATACTAGGTCTAATCACACTACTAAGCCACCTAGTATTATCCAGAGCCTACTGAATTTGAAAATGTTTCAACGGACTTAGCATTACTTCAGGGTTTTTGTGATCTTGAAATTTAAGGGATTTACAGTAATTCCTCCAAAAATCATTTCACAGGCTGTAACAAATATATATATTTCAAAGCCATTAGTCTACCTCTATCCATCTGAAAGCACAGTGATACCACTACAAATTAAAAGCACCTATACTATAACGGTCCAGTGCATCATCAACAAAATATCTTCAAAAAGCAAACTGCAGCCACCCAAAGTCAGCTCATAAAGTTTTTCAGACCTTATGTCACACAGCAAACATACATGGAACAACCAGAGGATCATGGCAACCTAAGAAATTTCAGTTGTACTTAATCTTCCTGGCTTTCACAGTCTGTCCCTCTAATAATTTCCATAAGCCACAGCAACAAAAATCCCTGTAGCTTAATCTTTTAAATGTGGTATCTCCTTGTTTGATGCAGCTGAACTATGCAAGGCAGCCCCATTTTATGGCTTTAGGTATAGCACAGCAAGGAGGAATCTGATGATTCATAACAAAGGAATCATCAGAGCTCTTCCAAGTGCTGAGACATCCATTTTCCTCATTTACATTTCAAAAGGGTCTACAGTTTGAAGTAGTAAAGAAATTGTTACTTTGTTAGATAAGTGCTTTTCCAAGAAAGAAAAAATGCCATTTCTGAGAAGTGTTCTGATTAAAACTTCTTTCTGTGTTATGACAAGCACAAAAGACTTTCAGTGCCTCTCCATTAAAAGATGCCCAGTATTTCTGCAATCCGTGACCACTTAAATCTCCCATGGAATGTGTCAACGTGCTCAGCTGCCTTGAGTCCTTGGCAGAAACAAGGTGTTCTTTTAATATGTGCTTGTAGGTTACAATACAATGAATAGGTTGGAATAAAAACAGCTATGAGAGTCATTGCCAGAAGCAGCATGGCCATGAAACAATTCTGTAAATCCCGTCTCAAGTCCCGTCCCAAATAGTTTTTGAGGAGCAATACTTACTGATGTCAAGCCTAAACCTCCCCTGCCTCAGCTTAACACCATTTCCACAGGTCCTATCACTTATGTTTACAGAGAATAGGTCACTTGCCTCTCCACTCCCCCTCGCGAGGAAGTTGTAGACTGTGATGAGGTCCCCCCTCAGCCTCCTCTTCTCCAGGCTGAACAGACCCAGTGCCCTCAGCCGCTCCTCATACAGCTTCCCCTCTAGGCCCTTCACCATCTTCATTGCCCTCCTCTGGACACTTTTCAACAGTTTAATGTCCTTCTTGTACTGTGGTGCCCAGAACCACCCACAGTACTCGAGGTGAGGCCACACCAGCGCAGAGCAGAGCGGGACAATCACCTCCCTCAACCGACTAGCAATGCCGTGCTTGATGAACCCCAGGGTATGGTTGGCCCTCCTGGCTGCCAGGGCACACTGCTGGCTCATATTCAACTTGCTATCAACCACAACCCCTGGATCCCTCTCTGCAGGGCTGCTGTCCAGCATCTCATCACTTAGTCTGCATGTATAGCCAGAGTTGCCCCGTCCAAAATGCAGGATCCGGCACTTGCTCTTGTTAAACTTTATGTGGTTGGTGATCATCCAATCTGTCCAGATCTCTCTGCAAGGCCTTTCCACCCTCACCCCAGTCCACAACTCCTCTAAGTTTGGTGTTGTCAGCAAATTTGCTCAAAACACCTTCTAGTCCTACATCCAAATCATTTATAAAAACATGGAAGAGGACTGGCCCTAAAATGGAGCCGTGAGGAACCCCACTAGTGACCATCCACCAGCCAGATATGGCCCCATTTACCACAACCCTTTGAGCCCTGCCTGTCAGCCAATTGCTCACCCATCGTATGATGTTTTTGATTAGCTGTATGCTGGACATTTTGTCCAGTAGGATACTATGGGAAACCATGTCAAAAGCTTTGCTGAAGTCCAAAAAGATCACATCAGCTGGTTTCCGTTGGTCAACTAGATGGCTGATCTCATCATAAAAGGAAATCAAATTTGTTAGGCAGGACCTACCCCTCATGAACCCATGTTGGCTGGGACTAATGACAGCATTGTCCCCCAGGTGTGCTTCAATAACTTCAAGAATCATCTTCTCCATAATTTTACCAGGCACTGATGTGAGACTGACACGCCTGTAATTGCTAGGGTCTTCTTTCTTGCCCTTCTTGAAAATTGGCACAACATTTGCCAGCTTCCAGTCTACTGGGACCTCTCCAGATTCCCAAGATCATTGAAAAATAATTGAGAGAGGTCCCGCGATGATGTCAGCCAGCTCTTTAAGCACCCTGTGATGAACCCCATCTGGACCCATGGACTTGTATGAATCTAGGCGGAGCAGCAAATCCTGCACACATTCAGGGTCGGTTGGGAGTTTGTCATTCCCACCGTTGTGGTCCTCCAGCTCAGGGCACCCTGGGTCCTGAAGCCCATCATCAGTGTTGAAGACAGAGGCGAAGAAGGCATTAAATGCTTTGCCTATGTCATTGTCTGCGAGGAGACCTTCCCCATCCCCATCAAGTAGCAGGCCTATTTTTTCTTTGGTTCTCCTCTTTCTGTTCACATATCTAAAAAAAAACATCTTTATTGTCTCTCACAGACATGGCCAGCTTCAACTCTAGTTGGGCTTTGGCCGCACGAATTTTCTCCCTACAAACATGAACAGCATCCCTGTATTCCTTCCTCATCTCCTGACCCTTCTTCCAGTATCTGTACACTTTCATTTTTCACCTAAGGTCCAGTAGAAGATCCCTGGTCATCCAGGCCAGCCTTCTGCCCTGCCTGCCTGACTTCCTATTGCAGGAAGCACGGCCGAAAGCACGACAGACACCAGTGTGGTCAGAACATGCTCCATTTTATTGCCTGAATAGCCTAACTTTTATAGAGAACTTAACAGGGGTGGACAGTGTTTCACACAAGATTATTGGTCAAAAGCACTCAGACAAACAACTATAAGAAAACAACCCCACCTGCAAGAAAACAACCCCTTGTGATTAGCAGTCACATAGACATTGTCCTTGAAGCCAGCTACAGGTAACAATATTTTTCTGAATTTCTCAATTGGGCGATGTGGGAACACTGTCATGGGAACTTCTCATAGTTGCTCTGGTAGCTTGGTTTGCTCAGCTACAGCAAGCCATGGGATTTTTGCTGTTTCAAGAAATCCCTCAACAGCTTCCGATATTTTGGAATTGCCTGTGTAGTGGGTTTACGTGGCAAGGTTTTGGTAGCAGGGGGCCATAGCGGTGGTTTCTGTGAGAAGGAACTAGAAGCTGCCCCATGCTTGGTAAGGGTCCTACTGCTGACCAGAGTTGAGCCAATAAGCAATGTTGTTTTGCGCCTCTGTGAGAGCATATTTAAGACAGGGAAAAAAACGCTGCACCACACACAGCAGCTGGGAGAGTGAGAGGAGTGAGGAACAGCCTTGCAGGCACCAAGGTCAGTGAAGAAGGAGGGGGAGAGGTGCTCCAGGTGCCAGAGCAGAAGTCCCCTGTGGTCTGTGGTGAGGACCATAGTAAAGCAGGATGTCCCCCTGCAGCCCATGGAGTACCATGGTGGAGCAGGGTTCCACACTGCAGCCTGTGGAGGAGACCACAGCAGAAAAGATGGACCTTCACTGACAGAGGCTGCTGCCTATGGAAGACCCCTGCCCAAGCAGATTCCGGGCCGGACCTGTAGTCCGTGGAGAGGAGACCACGCAGGAACAGGTGGCCTGGCAGGAGCTGCTGCCCATGGGGGACGCAGGTTGGAGCAGTTTGCTCCTGAGGGATGGACCCCATGGTACAGACCCATATCTGGAGCAGTTCTGGAAGAGCTGCTGCCTGTGGGAAGCCCACACCAGATCAGTTCATCAAGGGCTGCACCCCATGGGAGGGACCCCACAGCACAGGGGACGAGAGTGACTGAGAAGGAGTGGCGGAGAAGAAACGCTATAGACTGACCATAATCCCCATTCCCCCGTTCCCCAGCGCTGCTCAGGGGGAGGAGGTAGAAGAAGATGGATGGGGGGGAAGGTGCTTTTGGTTTCTTTCCTTTGTTTTGCACTTCTCTAGCTTGACTGTAATAAGCAATAAATCTTACTGTCTCTTTATGCCGAGTCTGTTTTGCCCGTTACAATAATTACTGCATGATCTCCTTGTCCTTATCTCAACCTTTAAGCCCTTTTCATCCTATTTTCTCCCTGTTCCTCTTTGAGGAGGGGGAGTGAGAGAGCAGCTGTGATGGAGTTCAGCTGCCCACTCGAGAGGAACCACCACAGCCTGATCTTGTGTTTTTAGGAGGCTGTGCTTAAAGGTTGACCAGCACTGATGGACACCAATGCCTTCAAAAGCAGCTTCCCAGGGGACCTTGCTGACTATTTCCCTGAGCAGCCTGAAGTCTGCTTTCCCCATATCCAGCGCTGAAGTTTTGGTGGCAGTTTTCCTTCTGTCACCATAAATTCTAAACTCAAACACTTCATGGTCACTATGATGGAGACACCCACCAATTGCCACGTCTCCCACAAGACCCTTTCTGTTTTCCAGCAACGGATCAAGGAGGGCACCTTTCCTAGTTGGCTCCCTTAGCACCTGCAGCAAGAAGTTATCATCTAAGTGCTTTATGAACCTCCTGGACTTGCTCGTGTCAGCCGTGTAGTGATCCCAGTTGACGTCTGGCAAGTTGAAATCTCCCATAAGGACAAGGGGAGTTGATCTTGAGGCATCTCTTAGTTCTGCAAAGAATAATTCATCGGCGTTGTCGTCCTGGCTGGGTGGTCTGTAATAGACTCCCACTATGACATCCCCTTTATTTGTTCGTCCCTTAATCCTTACCCAGAGGCTCTCAACTTTGCCATCCCCAACTTGAAGTTCCACACAGTCCAGCCCATGCTTCACATACATTGTCACCCCGCCACCTTGCCTACCCTGCATGTCCCTCCTGAAGAGCCTGTAACCATCTATTGCAGCACACCAGCCACAGGACTCATCCCACCAAGTTTCGCTTATGCCAATGATGTCGTAGCTGTGGTACTGGGCCAAGACTTCTAGCTCATCCATTTTATTCCTCATACTGTGTGCATTTGTGTAGAAGCACTACAAGTACACCTCCATCCACACAGCACCTTGTGGAGCTGACCGAAGGACCTCACTGGCACACAGTCTCTCTGATTCTAGCACATCATCCCTTAGCTCATCACCGGCATGCCTGGTTTTATCCCCTTCCCCCTTCAACTCTAGTTTAAAGCCCTATCTATCACCCCTGCCAATTCCTGAGCCAAAATCCTTACCCTTCTCTGAGAGAGGTGCATCCCATCTGGTGCCAGCAGGCCTGGTGTCACGTAGACCTTCCCATGATCGAAGAACCCAAAGTTCTGTCAGTTGCACCAGTCCCGAAGCCACGTGTTAATGTGGTGAGCCCACTTGTCAGCATTAATCCCCCTATTGGAAGGACAGAGGCAAACACAACCTGTGCCCCTGATCCTTTAAATAGTCGCCCCAAAGCCCTAAAGTCCCTTTTGGTCACTCTCGGACTTCTCGTTGCTACCTCATCATTACCAGCCTGAAAGACCAGTAGCGGGTAGTACTTGGTGGGCTGTACCAGGCGCTTGACTTTCTTAGTGAAGTCTCTCACCCGAGCCCCAGGGAGGCAACAGACCTCCCTGTTGGTTGGGTACGGTCGGCATATTGGGCCCTCTGTCCCTTTCAAAAGGGAGTCCCCCGTGACAATAATCCTGTCTTCCTTGACAGACGATGTAGCAATGAGGGGGGTAGGTTGCCTTGCCTTAGGCACCCTCTCCAGCTAGGACAGGCTTTCGTCTACTTCATTGTTCTGACTATGGTGTTCTAGAGCCTCGTATCTGTTACATAAGGGTAGATGGGAAGGTGAGGTGGGCAGGGACAGGGCTCGCCTACCATCCCAAACAGGAACCTGCCTCCATTCTTCCCTGTGGCCTAGGTCTCCTTCTGCTGCCTGGTAGGACGAGGGAACTTTTGTCTTCTGTGTGGCAGGAGGCACTTGTGCTGTGGCAGGCTCGTGAACCTGTCTCAGAGAGGGCAGAGGATGCCTCCGCCAGTCGATTTCCCTCTGATTCCCTGATGCTCCTGAGCCTGATCACCTCCTCCTAAAGCTCCGCAACACTGGCACTAAAGGGAAATGGAGACAGAAGATGAACTTTATTTTTTTTTTTGTCTCATTTTCTCACACACTCCCTCTCTCTGCCTTGAACATCGTATTTTCACATTTGGAATGATGGTGAAATAACAGTCACTAGGGCCATCTTCCTTAAAATTCGCAGGAAGGTACTCCATATTTGGGCAGAACTACATGGGGATCATCATGGGTCCCAACATGATTTATAAGATTTCTGTTTTGCATTCATCTGGATGACAGAAATTGTTAAGCCTCATAAAACTGACCTTCAAACGTTCCCCCCTTGGTATGATCACTGATGGCACGTCTTTATCACAGCATGCCAGTGTATTAATACACTTTTTTCCTACCACTGAAGCTTTACTTAGGGGAGACAAAGATGCCAAGGATTCCCATTACAGAGCACATGGTAGAACTTTCTACCAAACATCTGGCTTTCAGCCTGCCTGCTATTACGAAGCCTGTGATGAGAATAGGTAATTGCAAAACAGAATTCATTGTCATAATGCCAAGAGGGATACAAAACGAGGGTGGTAAACTTTAAATTGTTGCTAGTACATGTTAAAGCTCCTGTCTTGCTTTGTTCTTCAAACATTTTACCTGCCAAAAATAAAGTTTCTCATAACTGTATCCAAGTAATTATAGACTATTTGATATGGGGAACACATGAGAGAAAAAAAAAAAATAAATGAAAAGAAGGAAAAAAAAAAACAAACACAAAACACTCTACAGAGGCTCTTGTGGCTAGTTTGTTCACTAATTCGGGAGAAAGAAAAATTCACAAAATGAGTTCATGTTCCTACACCCAGGTGTAACAGAAAGACATTCAAAGGAGACGGCCTCTATCTGGAGGTAACTTTAAGACTTCAGCCACATTCATGCATGTGAATTTATTCTCTCTTCACTGCTTACCTGGTTGACGTAATACCTGTAATTACTTCACAATTACATATTTGCATATAATGAAGCAATTATGTACATCATTTAGGAACTCTAATTGAAGTTACCAAATAACTCAAAAATTAAGTGCCTTGTAATATTCACAGTTTAGCTTTCAGTGCCCTGAAAGCCCTAGATACACTGTGACATTACATTACATTATTAGAATGGAAAGCAATATTAAAATATAAAATATTGAAAAAAAGCTAGAAAAGCAAATTTCTCATGAAAGCAATCCCATATGGATAGTAAATTTTACATGACATTCCAATATACAATGGAATTATACCCACTTAATGAAATTTATCAAAACAGCTCATTGCAATAGATAACAATTCCTTTAAGGTGTACACAAGAGCTTCCCTGAGAGAAGAGACGTGTCTGTAACACCATTTTTGCACTCTTGGTGGATGCAGTACTGAATTCCAAACAGAGCAGCCTGAGTTCAGCATTCGAACACCCGTTCAGAGGTTAGGAAAACCCCTCCACACAAAGCATCCACTTGGGTGGCCTGACATGAAAGCCTGAGACAGACTGCAAGAAGAAACCCAGATATTTGCTTATAATTCATTTGGAACTAGCAAGAGATACAAGATGAAGTTTGGCTTTATGCACACTTCTTTAGGAATGTCAAAATAATCAACATCCCATTCTGAACTTTCCTACCAAGAGACAGTCTCAGGCCTAACCTGTGAGCTTTAATAAAATTAGGTGATGAGTTTAGGCATCCAAATGTTCCTATCTCTAATCATTTACTGGGAAACAATGGCAACTCTTCAGCAATCAGCACCATGCATTATCAAATGCCATCCTGCACCCACACTTAATTTGGTGTATGTAAGCAGGAGCTGAATTTGTTCTTAGTAATTAACTTAACCACTTTAACCTTGCATTTTCACTTCCATTTCAAGATTTATTAATTGTTTCCTTTCTGTATATTTCATATGGCAAAATTCATCTCTACATTTTCACAGCTGTGTTCTAACTAATAATCACTATTACATTATTTCAGCATTTTTGCATTTGACTGTTATGGCACCCAGGTGGCAAAACAGCAGCACAAGTCATTCAGGAGACAGTCTTCGTATGAAGGCTGCTTTGTTTCTTCACGACAAAACTGAAGCCTAAACAAGTATTCTTGGAAAACCTTGATTTACATTTAAAAAAAATCACATTTGAGTTTGATATCCAGAGATTGGCTATTCTTAATGGCAGTTAACTTAACTGCCAAGAGTTAAGTTAACTCTTTCATTGATGGGAAACTTAGCTCAAGGCAATTAGAGCCAACTAGATTTAAATTCAAAGTATGAAAACAAACATACTGACTTGTTTGCATTTAGCAAAGACTAGACTTTGTTTGGAAACATAGCAGAGAAATTAAAATTTCTTGGGCTTCCCTATCGCAGTATTGTCAAAGCAGATAATGATACTAGAATTTTAACTGCCAAATATTTTCAGTAGAAAAGTTCTAAAGAAAACATAAATAGAGTGGATCCAAATAATTTAACCTGGAAAATCTCACCAGTGAAGATATTTTGAAAACTACATAGTTTGTCAAAGGGAAATACACATGGATTTACACTAGAACCGGACATCCATGGCTTCTGAGCAGATCTGCCAGGTTGTGTGCTCCAGGGGCAGGGAGATGCAAAGACTCTTGGGGCAGCTGAGCTCCTGCCTTCCTCATCCATGTCCCAGGGCTGGGAGCTGCAGCTCCCCCGTCCCCTGAAACTTCGTGAAGGCAACAAGAATACAACAGCTGGGAAGCACTTTTAAATCAGAGAGTAATTTGGCTTCATCAAAGACATCAAAATAAGAACCAAACTAAATAATAATTTTATAAAATATTATTTATAGAAACTCCAGAGCTAAGAACAGCTGAAATGAATATTCAGGTTGGGAATCTGGGAACATAGGGCTGAAGAGACCTAGCAGCAGCCAGACCACGCACAGATCAGCATGTCACCTTTCTTCCCCAGATAGCCATCAGGCAACAGGAAAGTCTTCCTCACAACTGTTCATGAAAAAGCTGGCATGAGCCTATTTTGGCCATCCTAAACTACATGCAAGTTGGTTTATCTGCCTTAGCTATACAGATCATTCTAATGTGCTTCTTTAAAGGCAAATGAGAACAAGAACACTTTCTATCTTCATCCTTTTTTCAAATTATATCTAAGAAAAGGCAGGAAAAGAAACCCGTTTTACTTCTTTTTCAGCAGCACCTGACTTTTTCATAACACACAGTAGTAGAATAAATTTATCCACTAAGAAGATGCACAGCTCACAGCATGGTCCCTGGTTTAAGCCTGCATTACGATCTATAGAAAAGTGATAGCTTTCATGAATAATGTCAATTCAGTCAGAAGCTTCAGCTGAAATACAAGGGTTGTTAATGAAATGCTAGTATTGCTCTGTTTTGTATTGTTTGTCAATAAAGACAAGTATTTTAGACTCTGACCAAGGAATTTGGACTGTGTGGTTAGAAAGCAGTTAAAAGGTTTTCCTCACCTTCCTTCCAACTATTGTTGGAATGATAAAACCAAGCTTGCTGCAATTAGTTAGGACAGGTAAAATTCAAATGACCCAGAGCAGGATGAGGGCAAGGGAAGAGAATGATTAATTGTTCCTTAATAAACTGTTCTATAGCCTTGTAACAAATCAAAACTGTTCTCACAGAAAGAGGAAGCTTTTAGATTAAATAATGATAATTTGAGCTTCAAGAATCAAGGTCCTAGGAAAATGCAGTCTCAAATATCAGTCACAGTACCTCTGATCTTTTCAAAGGATATTTCTTCTATGCTGCTCAAGGATTCCTCAGATAGTTTGGCACAGACAGAAAAGCAACCTGGTTTTGCTCTCCAAAGCTGTATAATATAGCACTAATAAGAATTTCCCAAGTGTGACATCGAGATGTCAGTGTTTCTCCAAAAAAGCTTTTATCTTTATAGGCCACAATCCTTTTCTCCTGTACAGATAAGTAGAATAAGAGTTTCAAAAGAATTCACATTAGCATGACTCAGAGAGGTACAGTAAAATGTCTAGTGATTTCAGAAGGAAGAGGCCAATAGCTACTTCTAAAAATGCTTCCTGTAGCCTATATATTGAACAAAAACATCAGGGATGGAGGAATTCATTAAATACAGAAAAAATCTCAGACAAGAAACTTCTTGAGCTAACTAGCATGCACTGCACAAGGGCAAGGACTTGTGAGGAAAGTAGGTGAAAAGCTGTCAGGTATCATAAATATACTTACCTAATATCACTGTTAAGGTGACATCCTAACAAATGCCTTACAGAAGAGAAGTACAGGAAAATAGGACTTCATTTTACACTTCAGACATTTTTTTACATTCAAATAAAAGCACCCAAGATTTTACAATGATAGTACCTCCATATTCAGAACACAGCTCATCTGGAGATACGTGGCATTCACTTTCAATCTGGTCAAGTCAGAATGCACTGCAGTTTGGCTGAATTATTAAATCTAAATAAAAGTGTTCATTAATAAAGACTGAGCAATTGTTTTCTGAGGGAAACCACAACAAATTACATGGGGGAAATGGAAATTTTAAACTAACTGCTAAGGGCAGAGTGAGAAAGATGGAGACTGCTTCATTTCTCTCTTCTAAAATTGTTAATCAGCTGTTAATAATATTTTTGAGGTGGAATTACTTCAGATATTAGGCAGAAATCTAAAAAACAGTAAAAGATTAGTGTTTCAAAGTGTTGCTTAAAGGCAATCTTACCTTCTAACATTACATGGTAGACTAACGTAAACAAAAAATATGGGAAAGTGAATCAAAAAATAGTAACATGGATGTTTTGTTGAATTGTGTAATAACCATTACAAAACTCCTAACACATTTCAGCTATAGTTTGCTTCACAAGACTTCAGTTATCCTAGCAAAGCGATAAAGAAGATGAAAAGAGTGGCCAAGTCTGGGATTGTTTCTGTGGCAGGGACACTTCAAACTTTTTCCCGTGAAATCAGAAAAAGGAAAAATAGAATCTTCCTACTTTTAAATTATTATTGAGAGAATAGTTCCTATCAAATCATACATTCAATTAATTTCATTTTTACCTGCTCACAAATTGCCTGCAAAACACTTACAATTTTCTCAAAGGTACCACTTCAATTAATTCACTATATAATTTCAGTGAATAACTTTTAGGATGCAGACTGTGACAAGTGCTCAGTATTCATATCTTGAAAAGTGTTGATTAGTTCTGACTCATCTGGGGACTGATTCCTTGCCAAAGATGGCTGAACAAGAGTCGGTCTCACCCATAGCCCACTACAGTTATTCCTGCTGTGCTAACTTGGCACTCACAAATTCTCCAAGGCTGAACCACATCTCCTGTATATTTGCCGATAGTCCATGTCCCTCTTTACAAAGAGCACAGAATCGCTTCTATCTAAACTAGATTGCAGGAAATGAACTTGCTTTGATACTGCAGGTAGTTCAGTACACAGCCAGTTTATACCTTAATGCCTGTTCTTTCTGGAAGGATATGAATTCAGCAGAATGAAAAGTAAGTCTAGCAAGGTTTGCTGAAATCAGAGTAGCTGATTTCTGTAACTGACATCTCTCACCAGAAAGAGCCAACAGCCCAAGTGGATTCTGGAACACAACAAGGTTTCTGTTTTACTTCTACTGTCAGCTACCAGAGACTAGATCACTGAAAACAATAAAACCCACCAGGAGTTTGTGTAGGAACCTCATGAGCATACCTGACCAGAAAAACAAACAAACACAAAACAACCAGGCAAGCATTTCAAAGCTGAATCCCACATCTTGCTTAACCCTTTTCATGTAACACCAGCCATGAGCTTACCAAACAAAGCATTTCTTATGCTGTTCTGCCAGTTGATATATTTTTCCATTTTCTAACTAGCATGTTAGTGTTACACTTGCAAGTTGAAAAGTAGGGGATTCCACAAAACAGGCTCCAGGGAGAAAAGCAAACCCCATTGATCTCCTGCCTGAAAAACCTGCACGGCAGCACCACCAACCCCATCTCACACAGCTGTGCAGTCACCCAGCTCCTCAGCCTCTTCCTCAATTTACCACCTGCACTGCTGAGTTACCTGCTCTGAGAGTTTCTATTAAGTATCTGTCAGGTATCTTTGGCATATTACACACCAGCTGCAGCTTTTAACAGCTGACCTTTTGTTTCTCCTTTTTCTTTCAGCTTTAGGTTTTGGTTCCCATGTCCTCACTTTCTGCTGTTTTATATTACTTACTTTTCCTGACAACCCATTTTTCTGCACATCTCTCATATGACAGCATCAATGCAACTATCTTCAACCCTTAGAAGTCCTCCCTTTGCTCTGCTGATCCCCTATCTTGAAATTCTCACTCCATTCTTCCACCTACCCCCAAAAGGGCCTTCATCCCACTATGGCTTGGCTTCACCCTTCTGCCCATACATGCCTTCTGCCTCTCCTCCTCCACAAAACTTGCTCAGGCCCAGATGAACTAACTGTATTACAGGATCTTTATATACTCTTCTACCTCACATCTCCATATAAAAGATTTCATAGATTTTCAGGTCAGAAGGCACAGTAAGATCATTTACCTATATCCTACACACTTTCATTACGGTTTCACCATTACTATTTTCCATATATTGAATTTCTTGCCCATATATTTGCCCAGATATTGTTAATAGGCAAAATACAGTATCAAAAGGATCAAAGGTCAGAAGCCATCAATGCAAATACTCAAATTTAAATGACAAAAACCCCTGCCTTGCTGCGAGCCTTGTGAGCAGCATGACCCTGACAGCATGAGCATGACACATCCGCCAGCCTGGAGGAGTCTGTCCCAGAGCGCACTGGCACAGCTTGCTGAGCATCTGGGGTGGCCACACATGAACACTGCAGAAGGCAGCACAAGGGAAAAAAAAATAGGAGGCAGTCGCTGTGCTGGGGTAGCTGGGAGGGGAATTTAAAAGGATGGCTTGATGATGTTCCTTGCATTTGCAGCCTACTGAAGAAGAAGCAGGCAGACTCACTGAACACGACTCTCCTGTTAACCATCTCTGCATGCAGCCATCCTCTCTCCATATTCCACGTGCAGATAAAATGTCTTTAGAGATATTTCCCTTTGGGTTGATATACAATACAATGTCACAGAGATGCAAGAAATACCACTTTTGCATATGACACTACAAAGATATGTCATGTTGATATGATTCAATGCTGGCAAATTCAACTAATATGAAGCAAAACGTACCATTACATGTTTTTCTTTCTTTCTTTTTTTTCCCTTCAAGACACTGTGACTTCAAGAATTATCAGCAGAAATAAAATGGTTGAGCAAAAATATTTCAGACTTAGAACTTAGTGTCCTCTGGATTCTGACAATGTGGCTCATTTGGAGTAACATTTTATTTCACTGAAATTAATGAGATTGCTTGTAGACAGAACTTAGCACCAGGGCTGGCAATGGTAAGTCATCACATAACATTCTGGCCCAAACATTCTGCTACGCAAGTTCTCCAGAACATAGATTGCCTTTGCAGCTACACAGGACAAAGTAATATCATGGCAAATATTCAAATGTTTTTGGAAGCTTAATTTTAAGATTTTTAAAATATATATGTATAAATAGATTTTTTTAAAGTTTCTGGTTAATGCTTTGTGAATATTAGATGGTCTGTGACGTCTGCCCAGGGAGGTGGTGGAGTCACCATCCCTGGAAGTCTTCAAAAGACGTTTAGATGTAGAACTTAGGGATATGGTTTAGTGGGTACTGTTAGTGTTAGGTTAGAGGTTGGACTTGATGATCTTGAGGTCTCTTCCAACCTAGAGATTCGGTGATTCTGTGTGATTCTGTCTCTGACAGGACACTAGGACACTTATATTCAGATCAGCCTGAGAGAGGAAGAAAACCAAACTTCATGCATATGTGCATTTCTACTTCCCTTTGTTCATTAAATCCTCTGACTAATCTACAAAGGATAAGGAAGGATTTTATGTATACAGCTGCTATGAAAAGCTGTGGGACTTGAGTAACTAAATCAACACAACTTTTTTAAGTCTTAAGATGAGAATTTAGGGATGAAATTGGCAGTGCATTTTTATCTCTTTTCTATTTCCCTTGTTAGGTCAGTGGAAAAATGGTTTGCCTGAGATTATTTCTAAGAATATTTTAGACTGTAGTTTACCCTCAGAACTAGTGATTTTCTTTAAATGTCAGTTTTGAGACTTAATAGGGATGAGCAACATTAGGGATAAGGCTCAATGGAGAGTTAAGAAATGATTTCTGCCTTAGAGATTAGGTCACGTTATATATAGTTGGGTAGACAGGAACATCACAGCTAAACTGCCCCTGCTATAGTGAAAAAGCTTCTTATATAATCAACCAGGCTACATTAATGGAAGTATTTCATCACATACCTGGACTATTCACAAAGAAAACTTTGACAGACAGTTACATATAACATCTTCATTTCTTGCCTAGAATCTAAATGAAGAGTGTGATTAAGCATTTAAAACGACAGCACAAGAGATTTTTTTTTTTTTTTTTTGTAACAAAGACAGTATAAGATGCACTGGCTTTGCCATGGAATATTTTATTAAAAACTGTTTTATAATTACTTTTACAACAAACTAAGAAAACACAAATGTAATTGCTTTAATGCAATTAGTCCATCTTATATTTCAATGATGTAAAGTCTTGTCAAGTCATAATAAGATCAAAATAGATTTCTCTCCTCGTTCCTTTTGCAGTAGTGATTTTAAATCCAGAAGTTAACATTCTTCTGATGAATTTTTCCTTTACTTTACAAACTACTTTCATAAAAGCTCTGGGTTACCATTTCTTACTATACCATAGCCTAAAGTTACTATGTAGTTCTGAGAGTCTGAAAAAAAAATAAACTGAAGTCTGTTGACAGATGTTAACATTACACTTAGTTATTCAAATCTACTAGGTGGTATGACAACTGATAAGAAATGAAGCTTGCTGCCTATATACATTTAATATACAATTAATATATATTTTTCTGTCTCTCTTTCATTTTTTTTTTATTTTTTTTTTAATTTTGAAACACCCATAATAGGAACATTTCTGCTATGTAAGGTTCTTGTCTGAGGAAATACATATGCTCAGAGGCATGGTTTCTCTTCCAGTCACTCTCCAGTCACTACTGGATGCTTTGTTGTTTTAGGCTGTGTCTAATTTCAGACATCAGTCACTCTGAATGCTACCAATTAAAAGATTCTTTAAATTACCCTGATGGTTACGGGAGATTTGCTTAGCATTTTTCATTTATACGTGTGGAAACTTTGGAGGTTTGTTTTAAGAAATAAATCAGATAAAAAATATTAATAGCTGTGAAACTTTTAATACCACTTTCACATGAAAGGGATAATTTATGTTGCAGCCTATTTTTATAACTACTATCTCTAAGAAAGTAAGTGGAAAATTCAAGATGTGGTGAAGGGACTCTCCTTAGAGGATACTTGAGATGCCCACTTTCCAGGGGTTCTCTGACCTATTTTGTATGCTCGTGTCAAAAGAATGAATTACAAAAGATCCGTTTATTTCATAGCTTATATGTACTTCCATTTCTAGTTTTGAAAAATAAATTTATTTATAAATTAATTTTATTTAAAAAAAATAAATTTATACAATTAAATAGAAAATGTTAATATTCAAACAAAAACAAAAACCCACCAAAAGCAAACAAGACAACCAAAGAAACAAAAACCACCACATCCAGAAGAGGCCCTGTGGATTACAAAAAGTATTTTGCTGAATACTTTTTTAGTCAGGATAATAATCCTGCAAGGCTTACTTTGAGAAGACTAAGACAGCAATAACAGCTCACAAACCTTACCATGCATTAAAACAGAAAAAAAAAAAAAAAAAAAAAAAAGTAATTGCAGCTGTATCATAGTTTATTTTCTATTTATAGTTTCTCCTGATGCTTTGCTTTGGAATCTACAGTACCTCTGAGGCTTGGAACATTACCAAAAATAAATAAATAAAAATTATACATGGACAGCTGTTCCCTGACAGTGCCATATTCTTAGGGTTGAGGCTTTGGCAGTATCTCTAGATAAGCACGTATTCATTTATTTGCCTAGGCCAGAAAAATCAGTTTTTCTGCAAGTGGGAAAAATGGGAACTAAAGCTTGATCAAAATAGATGGTACTTTATTCCTCTCAGGAATAAAACTTATTTTCCTACTTTATTTTTGTAGTTGAAAGGCAGAGTTAAAACAAAACAAACTGAAAAAAAGTAAAAGGGCTTCTATACTCCACAGCAGCAGCTAAGGTCCATCTCTGATTTCAGCAGCAAGAGTAATTAAAGGTATTCAGATTATCCCCTTTAATGCAGAGTTAATAGGCCCTATCCTGCCACCAGTCACACCTGTACAACCATCTTTAACTTTATTGATTTTGAAAGGATTTTCAATGACATAACTGGAAGTACAATTGTGGTACCTATCTCCATAACATATTCTGAGTTATTTTTCCTGTTGTCAAGTTTCTGGAACTCAGTCAAATGCAAAAACTAAAATGCATTAAGATGCAAAATTGTTTGTGTTATTCTGTGTAAGCTACAGAAAGGTGGCTCATGCACTGATTTCTCTCTCCCCAGCAAAGGCATAAAATTGATCTTGAAAGAAACAAAATAGTACTCTTTTATAAAGGCTTTGTTTTCTATGTAGAATTATAGACAAATGACTATCACAGCACAACTCTTCTCTTTTCCAAAGGGGTATATAATATCCTATCACTTAAGATAACTGTCTGAAATGGCAAGAACATGATGAGTTTTTTGTTTTAATAAGAAAAAATGAATTATTTGTTCAGACTCTTAGCAAATGAAGAAACGAGATCTGCAATCCCACCACATACTGTGGGACCTTATGCATCCATTTCTCAGGTGCTGTAAGGTTAGTGTAACAGGTCTGAATCTGATTCAACACGTTAGCACTTCACATTAGCATATACAATTGAGATACTATGGAGATACTAAGTCCAACATGACTTTCACATAACTTCAGCCACATTGATACATGTTTGAATGTCTGAAACAATTTGTGATTCTGTCATACAAGTTCCATAAACTCCTTCATTGCTTTCCTTTTTTATTTATTTTTTCCTCCTAGTATGTGTTTCAGGTCAGCCTTTCATTTCATAAGTTGTCCTTAACCATGCTAAAACAAATTTTGGGAGTCTTAGATGAATTGTATGCTGATATTGATAGATATCTTCACATCTCAATGCCTGCATTTTAGAAGGCAGATTAAATACACCCAAGAGCCAAACTGTGCATCTGTTTTTATCAGTGCAATTTAACCTTATTTCACATAGTTGCATGGATGTTACAGCAGACAGAAGTTGGACTTTAAATCATTGGCTGATGTTCCTAGAAAGTTGTTGGACATAAGTCACTAGAATCTGAAAAAAAGATCTCTGTCTCTTTTTACTGAATTTATGGTAATGGCCTAACTTGTATATAAATAACAGACAGAGATCTGGATTAACCCAAACCCTTACAACATAATGGTTTTTGCATCCTACTTTATGATATATTTTAACAGAAAAATCTCACTGTCTCTCTTCTTCAACTTTAAAGGGAGTAAATACTGGGAATTACCTCCCAGAACGAGAGAAGAAATCTGTCCTGCTTAAGTTTAGTGCTTTATACTGTAATCCTCGCATATGTAAAGTCCCACCATCTTTCAACATTTAAATCTTGAGATAAATTCAACTTGCATGAAGCTAGACTCTTTTAGGCTAGCAGTGAATTTGAACCAGTGGGAATTTTGTCTCTTTATAAAGATTTCACAGTGAATTCCTCAATTAATTTCTAATGAATTGCACTGCGGTCTTGCTGAGTACTTGTTGGTAATTGTGAATTTTCTTGGTTCATAGTACAGCTGTTGTGTCACTTTGACATATACTATATATACAAAGGCATAAAAGCAAGTCTGGAAGTCTCTGGTTTAAATATGTTTAGATATGCAATAAGATTGGTTTCCTAATATTCATTATTACTGGTGCACACTTGCACTAGATATGTAATCTCAACCATATAAAGTAAAACATAAAATTATCTCAGAGACTTTTCAAACTACATCAAAGCATTGCCCTAAGGAGCTAATCATTTTCAGAGTTATAATCAAGAGAATTATAATGACTATGTTCACAATGGAAGTCATGTCAGAATTAAACTCCATTCTGCTCTCAAGAAGATGCAAAATTAATAATAATAATAATAATAATAATAATAATAATAATAATAATAATAATAATAATAATAATAATAATAATAATAAATATATATATATCTTAGGTCCTTGACTCATTTGAAAGCACAATTTACAAATACTACTTAGGAAATTACTTACTACCTAACTTCACCATTCTTAGATTGTGCTCTGATAGGACAGTGATTTTCTTAAGAGTTTTTGTAGTATGAGTTCATTTCTCTTCTGAATCCTTAAACAGCCTGTTGGTTGTAATTTGATGCTGTACTCTATAGGGGACAGCACAATCTTGTCTTTTCCCTTCCTTCCAAATATTTGCCTTTCCTAGTGCAAAATAAAAGAAACACAATTTGCTTCCAACCAGGTATCTTTACTTGCTAGAGATCCAATACTAACACCAGCACCATTGTTTGTGGTGAACTGCAGGCATGGAACTAGAACTTTACTCATTCTGTTTGAATTAACAAAATTTGGCCAATTTGCAATGCCAGCAATCCAAAAAAAATGACTCTGTCTGTGGATGCTCTATTAAATAAAAATAATTATTAAAAAAATAAATGAAACTAACTGCCATTGAAGCTAGTATCTTAAGACCCACAATGGGTCTGTGAGCTACAATAGTTTTGTAGCTTTGGCACTACTGTAAAGCTGAGAAGAGGAAAGTGGTTCCAGTCTTTGACTGTTAAATGACACTGACACAGAAGATTGAAAATAACATCAGCCATTCCCATTGGTTTAAGCCATTTTATTCCTGATATGCTAGAAAAACAAAATTATTTTCATATTTCACTCATATAACAGATGAGATGTGAAATGAGCATCATGGATGATCAACACAACAATGGCTTATGTCTTATGCTATGTAAACAAAAACTTCTCTGCTCGCTGCTACACAAAATTAACAATAAAAATTACTGTGGAAACTGTACATAAAAACAAGCAAAACTTCAGAAAGAGAAGGGTCATTACAGAGGAAATGAGTTGGTGACAACAGCTCCCTTGCCAGCTGAAGGAAGTTACCCACTGACTTCCATGGGAAATCTAGCCTGTGCATAAAACATTGCTTCAAATACTCCTGTTCCTACCAAGTTGTTAGAGGTGATGAGACTAGTGACAGCACTATGTAAATGAAGTGATTTGGGGGTTTATGTTTGCTTTAGCAGAGGAAAAAAAAAAAAAAAAGAGGAAGGCAGGAAGTGCTGAGTTTGGTGCAGCACTCCCTGGCAGCAGGCTCTCAGAAGTGCACTAGTCATGCTGCACTCCCACATGACTATAATACAGCTTGATTAGTGTGCTCAGTAAAAAGAAATAAATAATAATAATAATAATAATAATAATAATAATAATAATAATAATAATAATAATAATAATAATAATAATAATAATAATAATAATAATAAAAAGAACAATTGCAACAACAGGAGAGTGCATTATTAACAGTGAATTCCCCTCCCAAGCCTTCCTGCTATGGAGAGCATCTGCTATGAACAAGAACTAACCCGTTAGTAACCAAATTCCAGTATTGCTTTACGCATGATTAATACATTCCCTCAAGCACAGTATTAGCCCCTTAAATGGAGCAGAAATAATAACTGAAAATGCTCAAGTATGCTCTGCAACAGGTGGATATTGTTTCAGCTTTCTCTAAAAGCAGTACAGTACTGAATTACACTTCCATGTGGGCTTCACTATCCCTAAATATTGCTACTGCATGGGTAAATTAAATAGGGCACTCCTCAGATTATCATCAAAATCATCCTACAGACAGCTGGGTGTTACGTGCTGGGCTCTGCAGACAATTTAAGTTCAGGGTTAGGCTTGCAGAAGACAAAGCCAAATTACCTCCACTTCTGTAGGTGTTTTGGTAACCAAGCCATCCCAGAGCAGCACACTGCTCAGACAGGAAGGGTGCAGCAGCCTGACTGCTCTGGGGCTGCCTCCTAAAGGGTGCTCTGCAATGGGCAGCCTGCAATGCAAAAACAAATTCTCTCAGTGCCGTGGGCCAGCATGCGATGACATGTACTTCCATAACTTTGTAACTACAAAAGCTTCTCCTTATACAGAAGTACATCCTACAGGTTTGTTAAGCTTAGTAGCCTTATATTTACATATTCTCTAATTGAACCACTAAGAGTATAGAAATAGTTTGCTCATAAAAAATAAAAACAAAAACATAAATACAACCTTCACTTTTTCCCTATAAATCAAACACTACAGTGACATGACTGTAGATACAGATACATGTAATGATTTAGGAGCTACAGAACCCAAACAGAACATAGAGACATTCTATAAGAAACAGAAAGAATTAAAAACAGACATCAGAAATAAGGGAAAATAAAAAGTAAAAGCTTCTGCTTGAGAAATGTGTATTTAGCAGCTCTTCAAATTTACATGCACTTTCTAAACTCTGCCATCAATTTGGGAGCGGACATTTCATGAAAACAACTCTGCAGGGTGACAGAAAATCTCCTGTTTTATCCCTGTCATATGCAGAATTCCCATCATTCATAAATGTGAAGTAGGTCACCAGGCTGTGAGTGCAGCACGGGGAACACATTCTATCTGTGTATATATATATACACATACACATAGACAGTACATATTCGTGTCTACATAGAAAAGACTTTTGAAAAGTTTTGTGGTTGATTGTAAAGAAAAGTATTGAAGCAGGTGCTTTTTAAAAAACTGTGATTGAAGGACACTGCAATCAGAGAATAGTTCCCATTAAACAGTGTAGAAAGAGGTCCTGCATGAAGTAATGAATGAACCATTGTTGGTTTGTGGGACGGAGATCAAGGGGCTGGTGTCAGATACTTTGTCTGCTCAGTATAATGGTTTTCTACATTATATAAATGCAAAGGAAGAAGTGCCCACTGGATTAGCTTCAGGTTTTCTGTGGTTAGAAAAAAAAAAAAAAAAGTTTTCGTAGATGTGCTTGCTACTTGGATTTGCTGGCTTGTGCCGTCGTAAAACTTAGTTTCAAAGTACTAGAGTTTTTCTGACAAATGCACTCTTTAGGCAGCTTAAAACAGGTACTCAGTTTCTTCTGCAACATTTAAAGAATAGCCATGAAATCCTCTCCCAGAAAAATGTTTTGAGATACCTTCCTTTTCAATATGTTTTCCTTTCCCTCTACTTTTAACTGTCTAAATACACACATCTTACTTATAAGCAGGAATCTACTTGTAGTATGCTCAACCTGCTGAATCCGAATTTTACAATACATAATGATGATAGGTGGATAGATTATGTAAGCAGAGTCATGTATATTTCAATACAGCAATTTTTTTTGGTGTTCTAATGAAAACTTTTGAAGTCATGAAAAACTGGCATCAGATGACATCTCCCTTCCGTAGCAGCAGTGTTCAGTTAAGCTTGTTAATGCCGTTCATGGCAAACATTTTATTTCCTTTTCATCTTAAATTTTTCTGTGATCAGTCAGTACCCATGAAAGGACTCAGACAGGCAGTCCTGAAAATAAAACTTCTCCCTGCCTAGAAAGTGATTGGTGATGCTGTACTTTGTGTCTTAACAAGGACCCCAGGAATCCCTAGTATGAGCAGAAGGATAACACAGGTCTCACAAACTTCTGAAATTTAACCTTTCCTCCACTGCTGTCAGTGAGTCAGAGTAAGAAGTCAGTCTGTCCATTCCCAACACATCCACTTCTGTAATCAGCAGGTGATGGGCAGAAAGAAGAGGTATCTGTGGGATTTCCAGAAGGATCTAAGCACTCGACAAACACACTTCCATGTACTTGAGTGCACCTTCAAATCTTGTGGGACCTATGGACACCTCCCTTTCAGGGTCTCCATGCTTTTGCATCTGTTGGTATCACTAATATACAGAGACAACAAGTGACCTAGGTGACACACTGAAATGGTTATTTCTTCTCTCAAGAAGCAGAACCAATTACTTGTGCCAACAGTGTGAAGTAGATTGGAAAGAGGTAATTGCCCAAACAAGCAAGAAGCCTGGTCTGGTGAATGTAAAATATAAAAAATATAAATTGTCTTCTTATGTGAGAGCTCTCTAAGTCTGCGAATTGAAAACTGGGCATCTAAATTAGCTTTTCCAGGACACACAAAGTCATTTATAAGAAGCTGAGACTTTCAGTGTTCCATTGACGTCAGTAGGACTGGAGTATATAGCTCTTAAAAAAAAAAAAAAAAAGGAAATCAGGACACCGTACTCTGGTGTCTGCACAAGTGTTTGTCACAACATTTGGGCCCTATTAAGCCCACACAGACTACTTAGATATAAGAGGTTCTGTATCCTATTAAGCAGTCCTTTGAGCCATGCAGTTTTACATTACTACCTTGTCATTTGCTCAGGCCCCTGAAACTGAGCTTGATAGCAAAATTCAAATACATACAGTAGCCTTTATTGGCTAATATAATGCAACAATCTGTCTTTGTTTAACTGCAAATTGATTCTGGGACTGAATGGTTTGTTTCACTACATGTAAAATAGGGAAATTCACATATGCTTCAAAAGAACTGGGCACTCCTCAAAAGATGAAAAAGCATCATCCCACCATGGTTTACCTGATCTCAACTTTTTATCTTTCCAGACTCTCCTACTTTCCCATACTTTCTTAGAGAATGGTTGATGCTGTTGCTAGACAGACAAGAGAGTCTGAGAGTTTAAATATTTTGTTTAAAGAAACTCTATTCAGTTTTGTAGTGACATTTCCATCTGACTGCCAAGAACATGTTGCATGTGAATCAGCTGGAATTCTCAAAGTTCCTGTTGAACTAAAAGAAATAGACAAACATATCCAAAACATATTTCATATGTACCCTGAATATATTTAGATAATGTATCCTGAATATATTCAGACAAAATACATTGATAGAAATGATTATTTTTTTTCTGGGATTGTTCCATCACACCAACTACTGCATAGTTTTTCTCTTTCCCCAAGTTTGCCAAGTCAATGAAGTTAAACTTTGAATTAAATATATTTTCCATTTTGAAAGCAACTCATGCTAGCAGCTTGAATTTATCTCGGCAGGTCTTAACTGTATAACCAAGCATCAGTACTTAAATACTTTCACCTTAAATGTTCCCCTATTGATCATTTTAGCAGACACATTAAACCAGTGATTATCAAAAGCTTACACTATTATTTAACATAAGTGGAGATATTATGATAAGAGCTAATTCCATTCAGTTTTGCAGTAGTGAGACATGATAAGGTACAGCCTTTGAATTTCATTTTATAACTGTGCCTCCCCAACAGAGGAGAGAGGGGAAATGTCTCCTCACCCAGGTACTAGCACTTGCCTTTGCCACCTGCATGTCAAACATAAAACTGACGCTAAAATCCTTGTATGCCAAAAGCTTCCCCTAATGAGTTGTTGAAGCCTGCCTTCTTTCTCCCTTTCTTTTCTGCCACAACAGTTTGCATTTCATATTTGCTATGCAACTTCAGAAACAAGAAATAAAAACATGCTAAACTATAATGGTATTTGTAGTCCTGGAAAGACCATCTACAGGAACAGCATGACACAATGCTGGGACACATGCAGAATTTGGCTGTTATAAGAAACATGGATCCTCTCCTTCCTTTGGAAGGTATTTGAGAAAGGTATTACCCTTCCTTCCCTGACACCCCAGTCAAGCATCCTCTGTGTTCAACACATCGAGAAACACCACCCTGTCTTATGCAAGAGTGGAGAGAAAAAGCTTGATTTTTAGCACATAGGAAAAAGAACAAACATTAAATGAAACAGCCTCCAGTGACCTAATTCAAGAAAGATTTGTCAGGTGATAATCTTTCTCACCCTTTTTATGTCATTCCTGCAGCACATTAGTGTTCAAAAGAGTTCAGAAACATTCAGAAATGTAAGAGCAGTAGCTGTCCTCCTGTGCAGCTCTGACAAAGATTAGAATTCCCAGTATAGCTGCTAGTTGCAAAAGTGCTTTTAAGCTGCTATTTCTCTGGGTATACATCTGAGTGCCACTAATCAAATTAACTGTGATGGCTGCAGTAAGCTGTTTATAGAGATGAAAGACCTACCAAAAGATGTTTCTATTACAGCTTATGAAGCTGAATACTATTAAGCATATAAACACCTAGCACGCAGAAAATCTTGACTTTTATTCTTCCTGCAGTTCCTCACTAGAAGGTCAAGAGTACTTCAGTATTCTTTTTTAAGCATATACACAAGCCCAAAATCCCTCTTCCCATCGTAGAACTGGTTTGTTTGTTTGTTTGTTTGTTTGTTTTTTCCCTGAAAAAAAGGGCATAGTTTACATTTGCACTCTCTCTTTAAAATAATAAATTAAATGAAAGCTAATGCAAGCAGTAAAAATAGTGATTTAATGAAATATATATTATTATAGCTTGATGGCCACCTCAAGCTGCAAGGTATTCTCTATGGCACAGTTAAAAGCAGGAAAAGCAGTCAGGAGACTGCTCCAAAACAGGAAACTGCACCATCAGCACTTTTTGGCTGTCAGATCCTTGTGACTGTGAAAATGAATAGCAGGCTGTGGGCGTTTGTGGAAAGGATCACTGGGCCACAGAGGGGAGAAAGAAAGAAAAAAAAAAAAAAAAAAGAGTAATGGAGCAGCTACTGAGACTACACAGAAGGGCCTTCACACAGGAGGGACTACCTGGAACTAGGGCAAGGTGGGGAGGCAAGGGACATGAGCAGACAGCATTGTTGGCACCAACAGGGATGGACTCAGCTCTTTACCAGGCTTCAGAGCGAGGACCAGGGAGGCTGGTGAGCTCCCCGGCCCACGGGGAACTCTGCACACCCATCACAGGGCATCTACAACAGAGGCCTTCCAGGAATATGGAGCTACCTCAGCTCACATTAACCCATTTATCTTACTTCCTCATAAACGCTTTCAGTGTTAGCTGAGGAAAGTAACACAAACAAAACCTGCCGAAATAAGATGGCTATTTTACACATAAATGCCTAGGAAATCTTTTTAAAAGAAAACTCTGTCTTCCACTCCATGTTCTCATTAATACATTAGAAAGTCATTAAAGCTGTTTTATTTTCAAAAATTTGTTACCAATATATCTGTTTTTGATTCGTACAGGTCAGGCTAGGTACAAAGGGAGAGAATGACTCAGACCTGCATTGGATCCTGCAGCCCTTGCTAAACAAGTACAAGATGACACTGCCGCCACTGAGCACCCAGCCCAGCTGTACAGACAGGCATGGTGCTAGCAAATCCTAGAAGTCCTTCTAAATTAGTTCTGAGAACCCTCTTGACAGGAAAATTTAATTAGTAGCATTAACAATGTCATAGGTCTCTGCCTTTGAAAGTACTCCAGTTCTCCTAAACAAATACACAGCATAAGGTTCCTCAGCATTTGCAGACAAAGTCATGTTTTTAAGCCTTTTTTTTTTTTTTTTTTTTTCTCATTAGTAACCATTTATGTACCCACCAGATGAAAGAAAACTGAGTAGTTTTGTTTGGAGAAATCTTTTAGATTTTTACAAAGTTTTGAGCACTTATACTCCCAACCAGAGAGATAGGAAAAATGGGTGGTAGGATTTTGTGCCATCATTACCCCTAATTATAACATTTTGTCAGTCAGCTAACTACCAAGTTTCACTTTTATGATCCAACAACGAAGAAAACGTTTCATCTTACAACTCTGGCATCTGGCATCCTGATATTGCCTCTGTTTTATTCTCTCCAGTTTTACCTTTTATGATTACTAGTGATAGATTAATTCACATTTAAAAATGGTTCTCTGTAGACTTCACAAATGTGCAGATTTATTTGTTTAAGCTCAGCAAGAATTTCTATCAACAGATACATCTTTACCAGAAGCTTCCCCTTGATAAAATAATTCTGTTCCTATCATTCATATCATACTTTTAAGGACCAGCATTTGCATTCATATGCACAACAACTGTCAAATAGCTGCCTTAATACTTGAGCCACTGTTATGAGTACAGGCAAAAGACATTTTATGCATGTAAAATTAGATGTTTTGCAACAATAGTCATATCTGTACAGAAACCACAGATATTACATTTGGTGCTGTAATATTCATCCAGCTGCTGCTCTGCCCCTGGGATGTCTGTGGACCCTGTCTAGGAAAAGACCTGTGCTGGGGGCCATGGAGGTAGATGCACACCTCCCCCAGTAGAGGAGGGGTGCCGTGTGCAGGCTCATCACCCACTGAGCCACAAAAGCCTCACACTCTCTATGAAGATCAGATAACTGCAGCTACACCAGAGCTGATGGGGACTCTGCCTGCCTCATAGTGGGGACTGACATGACCTATCATGAAAAAACACTTTTGCAACTTTACCAACCAACAATGAAGTCCTACTAGAATTTTTGGGAAGTGTTGAGATCACCACAGGTGTTAACAATAATTGATTTCTTGCCAGCAGCAATGTGAATCTTACCAGGCAAGCCTGCAGCCATAAAGAAACCTTGTTTCCACACATCTCCTAAGGCCTATAAAAGACCCAGGGGATATTTCAAAATGTAGGGTCACCCTTGCCCTCACCTCAGCAGCCAGGTGCTTCCACTGCCCTCAGAACTGCCTTTTCTACTTACCTGGCAGTGTCTGCAGGTCTGTGACCCTTCCTGCGACAGAGGGCATAGGGGGTGCAAAGGGTGTGCTGACAGGTCCCACAGATATGGGGCAGGGAGAGGAGCTGCTCCCTCTGCTCATTCCTCACTGCCATCACATAAGGCCTGGTGGCAGACTGCACAGCTGCAGAGATATTTTACCCATCCGAGCCAGGGTGCTTCTCACTAAACTTATTTGTGTTTGGGATTTGTCTGTGCATCACCAACAATCCTACAGCTGTTTTCAGGACATCAGCACTTGCCTGATTTTATGTCTTTGTGTATTTGTGATAGTTCCTTTCCCCACGACAGCCTGTGCACCTTTAGGATAACAGGGATTGGTCAAGGCCCTGCCGAAGCCCAATCCAGCCTCCTTCCATTTCTGTGAGACTTGGTGTCTGTTTCTTAACATGCAGCTGATGAACTTCATCTTTCTCTAGCTTATTCAATATAGGTTGTATTTCTTTTTATCTGTAAATATAAGTTATTGTGCTGCTTGTGGGGTTTTGGAAGTCCTTGCTGCATGTAGAAAAGCTGTTTCGTTTACCAAAAGACATGAATATTTGTCTTGCTAGGTGGACAGTCACCCATTGCCAGAGACACCAGTTCCATTTTTTTGTTAGGAATATATGTACAAATAGGTCAGTTTTACTACACCAGTCACACGGGAAACAAACAATATATTAATGGTCCTGCTGAGCAATGTAAATGGCACAGAGTGTTTCGATTTTCAGTGCCCTCAAGAAACGACTCTGCTATTATGCTAACGACACTCTGGTGAGTATTCATTTTCAGTTAGTAACAACCCTTGGAAATAACTCTTTCACACTAATTATACTGCCATGCAAAAGAAAGCTTTCCAGTGAAGTTTATGGGCCAGATCCTTAGTCACTGCAAACAGCTGTAACTTCACGGGTTTCAGGAGGACTAATCTGATTCATAGGCTGGGCCTATCCTGTAAACCTTCCGTTGATAGTTACATAATAGCCACTTGATTCAGGGAATGACTTTGCACTTACTGAAAGGAGGATGAACAGAATCAAGCTCCATGAGATTAGTTATAACTAGGAGATTAGTTTCGTGTAATAAGGCACACTTAACCTAACACGGAGAACTCTTCGATGCATCTTGGAATAATGTGCTTTAAATCTGCCAGTTGCCTCTGAAGTTCCCAATCCTGCAAAGCTCACTCATGATTTAACTTCATGTACTATAAATAATCCCACTGAAATCAATAAGACTATTCACAGTGCAGACAGGCAAGCAGAGCTTAAGTGCTGGAAAAAAATAGGGGCCTAGCCAGAGGAAAGTTCCGTAGCTTCCATGTCTCCTTCAGATTTGACCTATAAATAAACAAGAAAATGTTTGGCATTTTGCTGAGTAGAAATAGCCCTGTTTTTCACTGCTTTTGGGTCTGCTTCAGAGAAAATCCTCTATTCTTTCTCAAACGAATGTGATTTTCACAAGAAACCACATAAAAGTCTCATTCTCTATAGATTTATGTTTTTAATGCTTCTCCCAAATGGGAAAAAAAGCTATTTACACAAAACTACCCCCAAAAATGAGGAAGAATAAATATTTTTCATCAATTCTGCTATAATTTTTGCCTATGAAATTATTAGAAACCTGTATTCTAGATCAACACTAGAGAGTTAGTGCTGGATTAAGGTACGGATTGTCACATACCAATAGGAAAAACCTATGACATGATGAAGTTGCTGCCTTGCTCCAGCAACAAAAGTATTTTTCTCAGCATGAATATAGAGGATTAAGAAAGGACTGGTGCTTTCAGCTGAAGTGTGTTTTAGAAGAAACACGCTAACCTCAGCCAGGGCACGAAGCCAGCAGCTACTAGTTCAAGAACGTGAAATTTACATTTAATCAACCTCAAATAGGGACAAGAAATCAATTTAACACACTGTTTGCAGAACATTTACTGTGGAATCATCTTGTATGATGCATCACTGCTAAAAATTACCCCCAGAAAAATCAGCTGTTATATGGAAAGTGTAATGGCCAAAGAAAATATGGCACAGAAGGTATATTTTAGAACAAGGAATAGATAGAACAAGGATTTTTTTTTTATTTTGTTTCCCAAAACTTCAAACATAACCTTTGATAAGTTGAATGTTTGATCTTTTAGCTACCAGCACGATTTCCTAGTTACTTTTATAAACCAGAGCTTTAAAACTCCTACCTCCTCCCAGTGATCTCTGCATACTGGCTCATTAAATATTCCCTCATCTTATCTCAAGTCTCAGTGCAGCAAGGCTTTTTAGTTGCTATGGCCCTAAGCATGGAACATGAAAGAAAAGGATATCTGGGAGTCTCTTTCTACATTTTTTACTCAAAAACAAGGCCTAGGAGCCAGTCATTTTTAGTTCCTTTGGAGTTCCCTTTTACACCTGGAGCATTCCATCTTCATAGGGAACTTCTTCAGAAATATTTAGTGAGACATTCAGAAACACCAAGGCTGTATCAGATCTGTAACTGTGTTTACAGTAAGTAATAGGATGCCTCTTAGCACTTTAGTCCTTTTTCCTGTGCATGCATAAGGGGACTTGCCCAAAATCTTGTGTTCTAGTTTCCTATTAGGCATTCTGGTACTGTCTTCCTAATCCCAGTATGTGTACAAAAATATGGTGTACTTTCCACAGCCCAAATCACTTGCAGATCCCCCAGTACAGCATCATTACACTCATTAATCTAGTTGTTGTCAGAAGCCACATAAGAGCTGACAACCTCAGTATGTTGCAATAAGTATAATCACGCAGTATGGAGCATTACATTCAGACTGCTTGCTTTGTCATTTCTAATATAAAAAGTATATTTTCATGAGCACCCTTAAATTAACATATCTGTATTATTTTAGGTGCACAGTAAAGGTAAAATATCTTTAAGAGCTAAGAAATTTCCAGCTAGTAAAAGCCCAAAATATCTCAGAATAGCTGTTCTCATCAGTTTGTATCAACAACAGAGCAGGACTCTCAGCTCCAAAGCTGACACTAGCTAATGAATGCTTTTATATCGGAGACTGAGTTAATGCAGAAAGTTAATTAATTTACCATTTAAATACACCACCAGGTGGATCAGCAATGCAAAGCGACAAAGCCCACAGACTCACCCAGATTTGGGCGTTCACAATTCCTCAGGGTGACAGAAGCTCCTGTGACAAAGACAGCAGAGGCAAATGAAGTATCCATCCTATATCGCTCCCCGCTGTAGATAGGGTACCATCACAGCACACTCAGTTCTACAAGCTTGTACACCATGTGGTGACTGTCTGAGGCTGTGGGGCTGCTCTCGCTGATGCAACACAACCACGAGGAGAAGTTACCTTTTCCCTCTAACCATTAGGCATGTGCTAAATTTATTGTGCTTGGACTCTAGGATTTCTTGCTTGAGGCAATAGCAACACTTCAATGTCTCAGTCAGAATAACCATGTTATGATAATGTAACCACTATGTCAATAACCAATATGTTAATCATAAAAACAGTTCCACCAACTTTGGAGGAACAACTTCAAAACTTAAGGCTCTTAAGTTTTGAATGCCTCAAGCCTGATGTTGCTGTGCTTGAACTCCTGTTGCTATTGTTCTAATCTGGCTCACCTATGCCTAATTTACACTGCAATATACTTGAACTTAGTTTGTTCTTGTGTGAACAGCTCGATGCAAGTAAATTCTTATTACCAAGGCCAAGGGCCTTTACCTAGGAAAGCAAATATTTGCTACTACCTTTTGAGGTCCTCTGACATCAGCAAGAATTTGACCCTGCATCTTTCTCTAAGTCCCCTATTCTTTGACAAAGAATGTAGTACCTATGAATCAACACCAAAAATTAAAACAGTATTTCACACACAACTTACAGAATATTGTAGCTTTCTCTGAGAGTTTTTAAGAGAGCACTAGTAACAGAGACATAGATATGAGACCAGTGAAATCTATAAGAAATTATACATTTGATCAAGGAAAATAATCTCTACCAAGTTTACAATATGCTACAAACTTATATTTTCATTCTCTTCTTTATTATAAAGACAGCTTGCCAAACAGGGATAGTAATATAGAAAAGAAATCAGGAGCCCTTTACTGCTGGGAGCACGCAGAGGATGGTGGATAAGGGTGGAAGTCAGCTCTCAGCCATTCACAGCTCTCCCCTTACCCTCCAAAAAATGCTGTAAGTTTAGAAACACAGGAAGGCTGGCACACAAGATGGCTATGGTAAAAATCTCCAAAGAAGCAGAAAATTTGCAGTTAAAGTCTCTAAAGGTGAAGATTTATACACGGAGAAAGAAAATATGGCCTAAACAGATAATTTCCATTTCCAATTTCTAACTGCTTGAACATCTGTAAAGCTAACTGATGGTTACATAGTATGCATGAACTGTGTTGTAGAAAGCAATTGTGTTTTAAAAGATTGCTTTTTCAAGCAATTTTGTTGACATTAACATACAGAGAAAGTAATTTTGAAATCTCTTTGTAAAACCTATTTTTGTTCAGTTAGATTAAGAAAGTAAAAGCCTGTCCTCAGAATGATTTTGGATAAAAGCAGGAAAAAAATACTATTACCATCTTTTGTAAACTCATTGTGACTTATATGTACTTGGTGTTGTTTGTTAAAGTTTCATAAAAAATAATGATTCATCAGTAGAAGATGCAGCTTTGCTACAGGGTGAATTTTTAGGAGTTTTTCAGCTTAACTTCTCAAAGAAACTTACCTAAATAATATTTATTTTAAGTCAGCAATAACTGTGACATAGATAAAAAGCATATGGCAGATATTGCTGAGTGCTGTGGAACATGATTCAAAAATAATATAGAACATAATTCAGTAGATATTGCTAGTATGTCAAATATACTGGAAGGACTCAGGAAGCTGCAGATTCTTCTCCACTGAGAATTCCTACTAGCCATGTGCCTGAGTAATGAAATGAAATAAGTATTTTATTAATGCTGTGAGAAAGAGGAAGATTACAATGAGAAGGAAAAAGTTATAACCACCCCCAAAAGCTGTAAATTGGGTCCTGGTGCAGGGGAGTGCTATTTCCTGGAATACATTAGGGATATTTAGAGGCCTTAGTGGCACTTTAGGGGTCCTCTTTCTAATCACAGTTTCTTTCCCACAAAGCCTGTGCATTTTTGACCCCAGAAGTCTGTAGACTCAAAGAGCCACTGTGATTGAATTGTGTTCACAAACCATCTATGTCAGAAAGAATGTTCTTTCTTCCTCACACCATTCTACACTAAGTACTGCAAGCATGACCATGCATACATATACTGGAAACACTTATTACCGTTATATTCCTCCATACTAACTATTGCAATAGTCTTAGAACAGAAGAATGTACAGACAGCAAGTAAAAGGAAAATCATTATAACTTGCAGCTACAAATCACCACTGCAACTCTGTGCACAAACATCACAAATTCTGCTCTGACTTTAATGAGAGTATTTCAAGATAACTAAATCTCATTTTAAAGCCTTCAAACAATGAGCTCACTTCTCCAAATAATTTGTTCCAGTGTTTTTTAAAACCGAATTTCTAAATTCTATTTCAGCATCTAGTCATCAGAACCTATAGCAACTTTGTTGGAAAAATTACCGTCATTAGAAGATATTCTTTCCCTTATAATATGGTACCAGTGGATAGAGCCTAAGTGTAAAGTATAGAGTATGACATCTCCAAATGGAATGCAAACAGTTGTCAGTTTACGCAGGAAGATATCTAAAGTCAGCAGGAAGCTTCCTAGAATTAATAGTGGGCAACAGTAAACACATATTATTGTTTAAGCCTCAACTTAAGATGAGAACATGCTAATCCATAAGAGTATTTCAATTAAAGTATGGTCAAATTACTTGCCCGTGCCAAGTGACGAAGATGTTGAGTGAGGCACTACCTACTGATACTATTACTGCTAATAGCTATTATTCTGCATTTGGATTATTAAAATCTTTCACCATTAGTTTATGGGGCCCTTCTTCCAAAATTAAATCAAATTTCAGAAGATGAAGCCTGTTTGCAAAGCTTCTAACACTTTTCAGTCTTTATGAGAATTCTCAGACTGAGAATACAAAATGTTTTTTTTTTCATCCTGACTGGCAAAAAACATCCAGAGCCACCTACAGTTTCTTTGAAGAGATCGTTATTTCATTTTACTAATAAAACAGTCTTCAATCTAAAAGCTTAAGCATCAAATGAATGTGTTTAATGAGCTTTGTGACCCACTTGCATCCAGTGTTCCTTACTGAGCAGCATTGCAGGCCTGCTATTCCTTAATCCCTCCACTCATTTTGTTTGTTCTGAACCTCACCCATCCTGGCTTAATCTGATACCCTCCAGTTACTGTGCTGGAGAATACAGCAACAAGTCTCCATCTATTCATTCTGTGCTTCTAATGATTTTATAGACTTATTTCATATGTCTGCTTATAGAGTTTAGAGAGCTTAACCTCCTCATTTAGACATGGAAGCTAAGCACCTTAACAGTGGTGCTTTAAATACATCATGCCTATACCTTTCCCCATTTTTTTTTTTTTTTAAATCTGCATGTGGCAAATTGAAAAACTTTCCCACGATCTGCATTTGCCTGTTATAAAAAGACTACCATTACCTCTTAGTGAAAAATGGCAAGATCAGAGGAGGAAAAGAAAAAATAATCTAATGCCTATGCACTGTGGACAGATATTGCAACACTTTCAGACGCCTCCAACACTGATGTGGGAAACCCAGTACAGGAGGCCACTTCTAGATCTGGTATGCTATTTCCTTCCTTCCCTTGCCCATCCTACATTTATCTTCATTCCTTCTGTCACTCTTGGTTGTTGTATGTTCTCTGGAGGATATATATGATCTCTCCCTTGGTTTGATGTTTAAAAAAACTACTACTTGTTTGTTTCATAAATGGAAGGGGCAAGAGATGCTGAATGTGGATATGATACACATGGCATTACTTGGCAGGAAGACTCTTAAAACTGACAGAGGTCATAGGCAGCATGTTTGCTTATTTGACTGTGTTTTGTCTTTCAGTAAAACAAATTTCAATTTGGAAATTATCTTTAGTTGCCTTTTCAAGCTCACAGTCAGGGGAAAGTCTCCATCCCAATAGCAGACTAATTATCCCCATGGCCAAAGATTTCAGAACTTGAAAGAAAAACAGGAAGAAAAAAAAAAAAGAGAGAGAGAGAGAGACTGGCTGTTCATAATTTCTATTTTCAGTGTATATTTGATTAGATGGTTTAAAAACTTTGAAGTGAAAGATCTAAATAATCACAATGGCTGTTGCAGTTAGGCTGTTTATGGTGGAGGGGGTGTCAGAGGCACTTCTTGTCCCCAGGAGGGAAATACCATCCCTTTTATTCTTATCATTACACAAACTGCTAACTCTCAGAGGTAATTGACAAAATGGTTTATAATATTTCCAAAACAAGAAACATGATTACATAGTGCAGGTCATAGTCAGAATCAGAGTGACTTAAACTTGTTCTTAACATTCACAGAAAAAGAAAATAAAGAAAAGGATCCTGCTAAAAGCTTCAAACTGATTCAGTTAATAATGTGAAGTCCCTCGAGTAATTCCTGATCAAATGATAAGCATAACACAAATGACAGTGTCATTGCTGCTGCTTGGCTGTATTAATTAATACATTGCAGGCATCAGCTAGGTAATTGTCAGTTCCCGCTTTGTGAACAATTGCTTAAATTCCCAGGACATTGTGAAAAAAAAAAATGTTATTGTTGTGTTTACCGCAGTAAGCATAGAGTTTAATGTAATTATATAATACAAAATCATTTGCATTTCTACTGATTTAGTTCTTTTATTTGTTGTTGATAATGATTTGTTTTTTTGTGTTTTGTTGTTGTTCTTGTTCTTGTTCTTTAGACTATCTGCAACTACATTTTTAACTGTCATGATCAGTCAGAGGATTATTTCAAAGATAAAGCAGAATGGAAAATACAAACCAACCTGAGAAACATTCATGGACAATGAGTGTCTTTCATTACATTTGGTAGCATACAGCTCAGTGTATTCTTTAAACCACAGTAAGAAATGCTTACATTGTGTATGTTAATCAGGCTGGGAAAAGATATGGAAAATGGATGAGTTAAGGGGTTAAAACTGCATGGCTGAATAATTACATCAGAAGATGTGCCATTTACTGAGGGTTTCTGTTTTCCTAAGTGAAAAATATTAAAGAAAATACACTTTTTTTTTTTTTTCTTGGAAGATGAAAACCTTTATACTGACATGAAAAAGGGTGGAACAGTATATCCATTCTAGTATATATAGTAGATTGATAGGCAAGGAGAATAATATACAGTATTTCACAATACTTCACAAAAGAAGGAAAATCAAAACAATTCTGCATGTAGGTATATAGCAGCTAAGGTTTTCAAGAGACTCGTTTCTATCTTACAGGATTGAGCACAGAAAAATTCAGAGGCTTTCAAAGACAGAGAAGGCATCAGTACATAATTCCCCCTGGACACAGAGCCCTCAGTCCTATTGATTCTGATGAGACTTATGGACTGAAATTAATGCTGTTTGATTTAATGACACTTTTTAAAGACTCAGAGTGCTCTCTTTAATTGTAATGAGTAGCATGTAGGTAAGAGAACAGTATTGGATCCTCACTCTGATTGTGTATGGAATGTAGTTCCTGAGCTGCAGGACTGATCCTGATCCACCAGGGAGATGGGAGCAATACACAGACTGCAGCACTGTAGTCATTAAATAGACAAAAGATGATTGTAATTACCATAAACAATATTTCACCTTTGCACTGATTAGACTTTGGTCTTTCTTTTCACACAAAAAATTTGTATGTACATCTAGAAATGTTTGTATTTGTTAGAAAACATCCTCTAATGTAAGATCAGAAACATTCTTTCTTGTTACCTTTTTGTTTGTTTGTTTGTTTTTGCCTAATATTTATTGCTGAACAAAATGTGTTTCATCTATGTTTAAAAAAAAATAAAATACATGCAACGGTCTTGGTGATACATCTTTTAGTTATTCCTGCAAAAGTGTTTAAACACCATTACCACCTGGCCTGAGCCCACTGAAGTTGATGAAAAAATTTAGTAGCCTGTATGCATGTTACAAAACTTTTTTTTTTTTTTTTTTTTTTTTTTTATCTCTACTCCCAAACCTCAGTTTGATACAAGATCTATAGTAGAATTATAGCAACTTCTGGAAGAAAAAAAAAAAAAAAAAAAAAAAAAAAAGATTAAACTGCATGATATTCTTCATGTGAATTTTATAGGCACTGACTACTCAAAATCACAGTTGAAGTTGGCTATTTGTTTAGAATAAACAAAAACACAAATGAACCTTAACAGGTATTCACATTTCTTGTGAAAGTGAGTTCAGATTTTCACTGCTTCTTAAAAAATAAATAAATAAATAATAAAAAAAATTCTCAGCACAGTTCTTAGAATATTTAGACAAAAAACATATTGGTTAATTTACTTCAATGTACTACAAATATTATGGGATCCATTCTGATATTGCATCTTAAATTGACCTAGCTTGATGAAACATCTAAGGCAAACCACTAATGTTTACTATTCCTACTGGGCTTCTGCAAATGAAATACATTCTGACAGACAAATTAACATCTCAGCTTTCTACAAGCTTCTTTTGGGTGCAGCAATTGAGAGTATTAATTGCTTAAATAACCAGAGTCAAACTACTTAGTATGTAACACAACTCCAAAGTTGCAAACGACATGAAATTCAAGTTAAAAATGCATTTCCTCTCCTTCTAGAATTGTGTAAGAAATCACATATCCCGTTGAGTAAAGAATACAGAATACACTATATATGTTTTTAACAGCCACTGTATGAAGAGAATTAGTTAATAATAGATCATTTAAATTCAGGAAGACAGAATAACCCTGTTAAGCCATTACTCAGAAAGGAATTACTTGAAATGGTGAGAAGAAATGGAACTGCTTCAATTTTTTTCACTAACTAGGTGAACTCTTACAGTTAAAAGATTAATTAGGAATTTGGTGCACAACTAACTGAACTTCTTCCCAACAACAATTAACAGCAGCTGCCTGAGACAGCTTTGAGCTACTAGAATAAGGATGAACTCTCATTGTATACAGAAAGCAAACCACAAAACCAGAACCTGAAAAATCAAAAAGAAAACAGACAAGAGAAGTAGTGGTAGATGTATGCTTGGGAGCTTGGGAGCTTGCTCAACAGAAAGGAAGCCTGCAAGATCTACAACATACACTTGGTCTACAATATAAGACAAAAGATTTTTACAATACCTATAATATCTGAACACCTATAACAACTGAATAGCTGAATAACTGAGTCCTCCAGGTGTCCCAAGCCCTCGCTGAGCAGCACACTGTGTTCCCTAACACACTTGCAGGTACAGATCCAACACCATAGACAGATAATAGCCTAGAAGATAGGAAGCAGCAAGAGCCTTGTGGCAAAAGCCACTAACAAATGCTATCCCACCTCACAGGCCAAAAAATCCCTTCATCATCAATGGTCTCTAATGGGAAGACTCTCCCTCCTTGTCCTTTTTCTCCCAGAGCTTCTCTGAGTACTTTCCCCCTCCCCCCTCCCCCCTCCCCCCCCCCACATTTGTTATTTTGTGCAATACAGGGCAGGTAGGGCAACTTCTGTATTCCAATGCTTTGTCATTCAGGAGGACCTGTAATTGTACATCTTTCTATTTGCATGAAGGATTTCATGAGTTTCCAGGAAAATTTGCTATCAAAACCACATATGCAAGCCATAAAGACAAAAAGAATGTGTTGCCTCAGCTGAACTGAGGACCTACCTGAGCTTTCATTATTTTCTGACTTTTAATCTGCCTGAGAGAGCATAATACATAAAAATGAACCAATTAAAATTTAATTGTATTTGGTAAAGTCTGGTTCTTCCAATCCAGACAAACTAAACTGCAGAGTAGTGCGGGAACAGTACCTGATGTAGAATAAATATCCTTGATTTATGCTGAAGAAAAACAAGTGTTATAACAAAAACAATAAAAAGAGATGCAGTTCCCACCTATTTTTGTGCCATTCATTCATCTTTTTCAACTGCTTATTTGCTACCATTTTGTTTTGCCAGATAATAATCTTTCACAGTTTAGAAAGCATCACAGAAGAACATGTTTCTTTTGGGCCCAGTGATTTTTACAAAACTTGGATAAGAGGAATGACTAAGGAATGTTCTTACTAGAAGGGTAAGCAACAGGAAGCTGTGCTGTAGGATGTCTCCTGTGCACTGCATTAACTGCTCTGATCAGAATGAGTGTTGTTTTCTCTTGGGGTGAAACTGGCAGAACAGATGATGCAGAGACATTTTCTGGCTCCTACTTAGGAAGGTTTCAACTGCAGCACAGTGAGGCAGCTGTAGTGGGCTATGGTCTATCCACTGAAGTGACAGCTACATCACGTAGTAGCCAAATTCCCTGTAAAAGTTGAAATAAAAATGAAATGCTACTACAGGCACCCACACAATAATTAACCCCTCAGTGTGCTTTGGTGTTGAGTAGTGTCAGAATTTTCAAGCATTCCAGATGTGTAGAAACAGCAGGCTTTTCATACAAATGGGAAAATCTGACCAGAATTAGGATCGATGCCTTTTGGCAGACTACTTGGGGTCTTCTGGCTTCATGGGTTTGTATGTAGCAGATATATTAATATATCTGCTAAATATTTTATCTGTCTTTCACACTAAATTACAGTACTTCAGGTAGTTTAACCTCCATCTCACCCATAAATATACCTGATAAATCTGAGGCAATCTAACCAATGACACCAGAAAAAAAAATAATATATATATATATATATATATATATATATATATATTTGCATAAGGCTACATGGAAAGAAAAATATTGCAGAACATAGTACAGTTCAACACAGCTTGATTGTCATACTGTGACCAGGCAGCTGTGTTCTACATGGCACTATACAATCATTTCCACCCAGACATTATTCATATCCTATATCTATACACTAGCAACCTGGAAAGGCTCTTTTCTTCTTGGAGATTTACCTTTTTTAAAAAAGAACTGAGTTTGTGATGAAAGTGTAATTTTTTTTTTTTCTCACTGCTAATATAGTTTTTAAAATAGCAATAATAATAATTAAAAGTAATCAATATTAAAAATAAATAAATAAATAAATAAGTCCTCAACTCCTAAGGGAAGCAGTATGCAAGCTACAGATGGTATCTGGTTGACCTCAAATTCTGCTTTGGTGGCTTTTCATTTATAATCACACTGTGATTTGGCATCTAAAATCAATGATTTACACTTTCTGTGTGTTATTCCTAGATTGCCTCTCTCTTGCTTTCCCATATTGCACAGAACAGAAAATAAACACATTTCAAGTTCTTCAGGATTCCAGTTTCACTGGCAGTAAAATCGATGTGATTTTATAAAGACAAATTTGACAGTTTTCCACCATTCCCAGCTTTAAGGATCTGGGATAAATATGTTGGAAGGGAGTTATCACTAATGGCACAGTCTCACTTACAACCTCACAGCACTGCTGGGATGTCTAATCTGCTAAAGGCACAAATTGAAACACTCTATAAAAATCCAATGAGAACAGAATTATTTGTCAATAAAATGAGTAATACAACACGTGCTCCTTGGAAAACACATCAATGTCACTGTACTCATTTATACCTTAGAAGACAAAAGGAAAACCTAAAGATAATTTTACATGGTTAAACATTAATACCTTCGCTAATCCCAACGACACTGGTGATTTACAGTTTAAAAACTCCAGGTCATAAATATTCTTATCTAACACAGGCTGATAACTTTCAGTGTGTACAAATGACTATATCAGCCCCTTCCAGATGAGAAGGAAAGTTTTGCCACTAGTAGTCTTCCAATTATTTTTACCACAAATGAAGAAATGCCTTTTTTTTTTTTTTCCTGTTTTGTAACATGCATACACTTCTCAGTGTTCAGGTGGGCCTTTGTATTTAGGTCTTTGCAACTGGGAGACAAATTCTAAAACTGAACTTTTGAACAGGCTCAAATGCTCCTTAAGTATAAGAGAGAAAAGAAAATTTCATGCATATATTATTACCTATATGAAAAAAAAAAAAAAACAAAACAAAACAAAAACAAAAAACACTGCAACCAAAGTGCAGAATAAGTAACTCATTTGGGCCTTAAAACTATCAAAGACTAGGTAAACATATGTCAAAATACCAAGAACTACATCCTCTGTTCCAGAAACTGAATTAATCTCTATGGGAAGTCACAAAATGGAGAAAGAAAATTTGGAAGAAAACTCTGTAATTGGCTTGCTGAAGAACCTTACCCCTCTAATCTTCAAAACTGCAAAGCTTTAGTACTACATTCCAAATTATTTTGCTTCTTCACAAAAGTATTTTTCTTATTAGCTTTTGTTCATGACATGAGAGGATCACGTGCTAAGAAAAAGAAATGACAGAATATGCTAATTTATAAGAGCTAACACTTAGAGTTCAGCAACTCAACATGTTTTGCTTGTGTACAACAGTGGATTTATTCTAGAATATGAAGTCCCTGTTATATGCATTCTACATAGTTTTACAGAACCATGTTTCCACAAGAATGTTTTATTGTAACCATAAAGAATTATTTTTAGAATACCAGAGATAAATGATGTTGGCTGTAACTCGTTTAATAACAGCTACCTTCAATGTTCTAAATAATATATATTTATGGACACACAGGAACTTTATAATACACAGTATACACAGCAGCACAGACATCAAAAACTGATTAAACAAATGATGTTTCATTTGCATGTAAACATAATAAACATCCTCGAATTACTAAATTTGTATGCACCTTACGTCCCTCTCTAGCTCCTCAGCAGTACTTAAATTTCTGCATTCATAGGAGAATTCTAGCATTTCCTGACTCTTCAGCACTTTGCCTATCCTCATGATTTTTCTTCTCCCATACGTGCCCCATCTTATTTACTAGTATTCCTGTGCCTATTCTCACTACTGTCTCTTTGGTATAACACAATCTGTTACCAGCCTTTAAGTTTGTCTAAAACCCTAGCTACAACACATATTAACTTTCTTTATCTTAGGATTAGTGAAGACAGCAGTTTGCTTTCCATCAAAAATAGGTTCACTCACAGATTACAAATAGTTAATTAAGTTGAGATAAGGATTAAATACTTTTACAGGTGTCAGTGCAACACCGTCATTAGCAAAGGTCTTCAAATATAGGTGTACAAAGTACTGTACACAAGCACCTTACTAGGTCCAAATATTAACAGCTAATTTCTGAGTTAAAATGTAATAGTTAAGATGTTTAGCTAATGAACAGGCTCCCCAGGGAAGTGGTCACTGCACCGAGCCTGTCTGAATTTAAGAAGAGATTGGACTGTGCACTTAGTCACATGGTCTGAACTTTTGGGTAGACCTGTGCGGTGTCAAGAGTTGGACTTGATGATCCTTAAGGGTCCCTTCCAACTCAGGATATTCTATGATTCTATGATTCTATGTATGTGGTTACAACTTTATAAGCTATATTTAAATACAATTCTTGTCCTATGAAATATGAATTTACTTTCAATATTTGCTAGTCATGGATATTTAAGTCAGAACTACATCTCTGAGATTCAACAATCTGAAAATAAAATATCTCTACTCATTCCATGTGACTTGTACTTCATACAGGATCTCTGCACTGAAGCCACACAACCTTATTCATATTTTCATGTCTGACTCTTACACTCACTAAAACCCATTCAGCTATCAGTCAATGATCTTACTGCTATGCTGAAAAGCAACTCTGCTTGGGGAAGATTTCACTTTTTCTCTACACCTAGATATCACATTTTCTTCTCCACATACACCTTCTTAATTTACCCCATTTACAACTCTTATAGTTATTATACTTCATACTTTTATAGCTCTCTGTTCAGGAAATTCTAGTTAATTCACGAAGCTAACCTGGAGCTAAAGCCAGAGCTAAAGAACAGCTGATAGAGTTCTGACTACAAATAATCTTATAAGCTTTCAATAGAGTATCAAAGAACTTCATGTACCTTGCAAAAAAGTAATGCTACTCATTTGTAGGTGATGTTCTAAGGTCATGTTTGCACAGGGAAGTTAAATGACTTTGAAGAATGGTGTAAATGTGAAGGCAGATTGCTATCCTGAACAGACTCCTTATGCAAACATTCATTCTGAAAAGAAAATGTTTCATACTGAGATGAGCAAAGAGATATTAATCAAAAGCAGATATTGCGGAATTGCTTCCCTCATATTCAAGTTCAAGTGAGCATCCCCAGAAGCCAGTCTTAGGTTTCTTGGTAAGTTCCTCATATTTTCTGGCTGGCTTATTTTTATTCAGAATCCTCTAGCTGCAATAAATGCCAGCACTTTGGATCATCAGGCTACATTAAACATCGCTGCAGCAGCTAATGCCACGCACTGACAGTATGCAGCTTCCCATCACCTTTTCTCCAGCTACACTGCCAGCATGAGGGGTGTTGTGCCAGAGGTGCTGTGTCTCCCCCTCTACCTGCTTGCTCTTTCAGCACCCACTCAACAATGTCAGTGGGGCTGTTCCTAGAACTACTGAAATCTGGATCAGAAGATTTCTCTTAGTAAAAAGAGGCCTACAAAAGGGAGAGCAGGAACAAGTAAGCATAGACAGCAGAGGGCAGAAACCTCTTGTGAAGCAGCAGCCAGAAAGCAGTGTTCTACCAAGGATCTGACATCTCTGTGCCTCTCTTATGTCCTCTCCAAATCTCACTGAAACCAGTTAATTTCTTGCCATCCTTAAGAGCACAACTATCTTTATTTTGCTTTATACACACAGAGTTCACATTTAGCTATAAAAATGTCTTTTATGAGGTTCTTTCATCCAGAGTCACAGAGCAATGAAGCCTTTAAAGAGAATACCAGTGTCCACTTAAATGTCAGCCAGTGCTCTAGCACTACAGGAGGTGTCCTTTCCCAAATTAGAGGTTGAGGGAGAACAACTTAAAGAAGCAAGGGTGCAAGATTGCTGAGCCACTGGCAAGCAGGCACCACAGCCCAAGCAGTGCCTGCCAGCCCCAGCCAGTAAACTCATGCACACGTGGCCCTGGAGGCATGTTCCCTTCCAGCAGTGTGCTCAAAGCTGGCTTTTGCAGATGTATTGAGGGTGAAAAATTGTGCATAGAAAAAAGAAATGTGTCTTGGACCTTGACTTTTGACTACTAGTTAGTTATGTTTCAAAACTAGAATGATTTTTCAATCCTTCTTAGATTTTTTTGCATTATTTGCTTTTCAGAAACCCATTCATCTAAGTTGCTCAAGTGAGCAACTTTCTTTTTTTTTTTTTTTGTTTTTTGAATGCATCTTGCTACTGTCATGTTCTCTGATCTCTGGTTATTTCAAAGGCTTAAGTAATTACATTTTTTTCTTCTAAGTTTCCTAATATTTCCTCTTTCCCTTCCATCTGCTCTTTATCTGCACCCATCTACTCTGTTCAATATGAAGGTGACTAACAGGCTGAGGCATGAATTTGATGCATGTTGCCTAGATACAATTAAACTAACAGTCTCTGTGAAATTACATCAAACAACATAGGGCCTAGGGGTTTACCATTAAAAAAAATGCTACAAATTCTCCATATTTGTATGTGTGTTTTCCTATTATTTCCAAACAGATGTCTATTTATGGTGTGTAATCTGGAATCTGTGTTACCAATAGAAGGCCAGAGATCAAAAAGATATAATATTCTGCGAGAAACCATCAGGGTCAAAATTATGCCTGAGAATGATCCAAGGAGAACTAGCTAGCTCTTTGGATAAACAGACTTACTAACCAAAGAGGGATGACTCATTCTCATTGTTTCCATCTCTTAAATCCCACTGAAAAAAGCTAACACAGCACTGAGGCTTTTCCCAAGACTGCAACCCTTCAAAAGCACTGTGACGCACTGCTGAGAGCTGCAACTGGGACAAGGAAAGGAAACCGACTCCAGATGCAGTGTGATAAATACATGCTTTATAAACATGCATATACAACAAACATATAAGCTGGACAGATTTTCAGATTCACTTTGTGCACAAATGCCAAACTGACATCAGGCAAAAGCAAAACTGTGTTTACCAATGTAATCAGGAGACCAAATAGCAATATCCTCATAAAATACACACCAAGCAAAGAATTGCTTCTTTCACGGAGGAAAAAAAAAACAAAACTCAAGATTTCTAAACAGCAGTAAGCAAACATTTTATCTCCAGATTTTGGCATAAAGTTCTAAGGCGACACTGAGAAAAAACACACACTCCTCTGTCGATAAGCCTTGGAGACAGCTCTGGTTTGGAAAAACCACCACACCAGAATTGTTTCCCATTCTTGGAATCACACCATGGTAATTAAATTATTCAAAAGAAAGTAATATTGCCTTAAACCTTACATCAACTTTAAAGCTTGTCAGTTCACATCAATTTGTGGCAATTCTGAGTGAAGTTTACAATATAAATTGTAGATTTGATTGGATCCACAAATGACTTGTCTCTTCTTATCCATCCAAGGAAAAGCAGAGTCCAAAAAATTGTACTTCATTAGTGGTACTAGATTGACTCTGATAGGAACAGCATTTAATTTTTTTCACATTAATCTCTGCATAGAATAAAATTCTGGCCAATAAAATGCCATGTAACCTATTCAAGAAAGAAATAAGGAGAGCCTTTTCTTCTGAAAAACAAAGCTTAGGTGAACTACCCTACAGTCTCAGAGAAAACAAAGGTTAGGTAAAGAAAATATCGTGTGATCTCAGAGCAAAGCAATTTGACAAACAAGTTCCCAGGAATCTCACCCCTTATTTCAGTCCACATACTGGAAACATGCTTCAAGTATTTTTTCAGTATCAGCTGAACTAATCTTTTGCACAACAGCAAGTGAATATTTTCTACACAGAAATAGGAAAAGCATCCTATCTCTGTGTACAAGCTCCTCCCTGAACCTAGCAAAGGCAAGAGGCACTGACACAAAGGCTTGTTTGGTCTGCTTGCCTGTTTGCAGTTGGCAGTGGAAACTTATCTACAGTTTTCAAGAGCCCTCGCACACCATGTTAGAGAGGTCACAAGCCCTTGGCGGGCCCACCAGGACCATGTTATGGAGCTGGGCTGCATGAGGAACAAAGCTGCTCTGCCCCCTCGTGCTGCCCTTCAGGACTTGGCAAGAAGAGGCTACTCCATCAAAGCTAATGGCTGTAAACCCCTTCACGTCACGCTCATCTGCAAATGATGAATGAGGGGAAAGGCTACAGCATGCCCCTTACTCAGAACCTGCTCCCTTTGTATTTTTTAACAGCTCTTAGCTAAAACTGTCAACAAATCTTTCCAAGCCTCTCCTGATCTTATTTTCAGGTACATGAGGGAAATCCCCTCACAGTGACAGCCTTCTCTTTTCACACATTTACTCTGGGGACCTAAGAGCAGCCCACATTTTCCATCACTGGCCTGGGGGCAGGGGGAAGATGTTTTAAAAAAGCACTAGCTCTACATTTCACTGTTTGGAGACCCAGAGAGAGCCTGACACAAACACAGGCAGCCAAAGTATCTTAGAAATCAAATCCAGAACTCAGGACATAAAGAGAAACAGTTACATCTCTTCATGAGGATATGGTGGATTATCCCTGCCTCCTGTTAAGCAGATGTAAATTGTCAATATTTTGGGGATTTTTCAGAATACAAAAAAATCACAACTTTTAAGGAAAAAAAAGATACTCTTAAGGTTTTTAAAAGAATTTATAAAATCCCAATCTCCACCTATTATCTCACAATGACACAAAAGCATCATTCCTGAAAAGCAGATGTTTGTTTTGAGGGCTGACAGAAAGAGTGACAGCAAATAAGCAAACAGAAAGATCAACACAATGAATTTAAGTGCTAATAAGCAATTAACAATAATTTGGAAAAGATAAATTTTATATTCAAAACTGTAAAACCTTAACAAGAAATCCATATGCTCTTAAACTGTAAATATTTATGAACTTTTGCTAAAACATGCTAAAGACTACAAAATGTTTCTTCTTAAAAGGATTTTTGAGGAACAGGGAGCACTATATGAGGAGCACAATCCCAATGAGTGTTTCAGTCATAAAGAAAAGCTAAATAATTTCATATGGAAGATTTTACAATTGAAATTTACTCCCTTCTTTGAAATAGAGGTGTTGACTTTTCAATTTTGTATAACATTTTCTTTAAAATATACTGTTTTTTCTATTTTAAAGTCCTATCACTTTACCTTGCAGATTTTATAATTATTTTTAATATTTATTATTTTGTAATTCCACTTTGATTTTTATTACATTTTGTGTTTATGTTTGTTCTTCTCCATTAGTCACAGTGGTTTCTATCACACAACTGACAAAAAAAAAAAAAAAGTAAACTTGACAAAATTTAAAAGGTTAAAAGTAAACTTGCAAAAACTTGCAAAACAAGTTACTGGAAAAAAGTAGACAAAATCTGAAACAAAAGTTGTAAAAGTTCTGAAGTGGATCTTTTGGATTCTCACTATCATGCAGAACTATAAAAATATTTATTTTCATCCTAGTTTATTTTCATGTCAATTTGCAGAATAGCTAAGAGTCATTCCCTATCTCTTCCTGTAGACACCGCAATATATGATTACATTTCCAGATCAGCCATATTGAAAATGTCTCCTCTAGATATAGTTAGATTAATTAGATTAATTTCTCGCAGTTTTAAAACAATGAGGTAATATGTTTTCCAGCAGCCAAGTCATTTTATGCGGTGCATAGCTATCATTTTACTTAAATAATTCTAACATTTTATTAACTCACAGTCCCCACTGGGGAAAAAAAAAAAAAAAAAAAAAAAAAAAACCAAAAAAAACTACTACTGTGATACAGATTAGCTTTGAGTGTATTTTCAGCTGTAATCTGAAAAAGAAAGTGTACAAATATAAAAATGTCTGTGTGCGCAAACACACACACACACAGGCAGATAGATTTCCATAGAGCTTCTATTTTAGTGTGTGAAAGCTGACTTTGAATTAACCAAAACTCAATAGCTCAAGTCCAAGCAGAGGGTAGCATACAGCATTGGTTTGCGTCTTTTGCACCAGCACTGTTGATTTGGTATGAAAGACCTAAATAGCTTTCAGATACTACAGTTTAAGCAGTACAGAATACTGAGAAATGTATTTTCAGCTATGTTCTTCACATTTCTCCTGTATCATCCAAGATTTTTTTGTACATTTGGGACAAAGGGGTGGTGTTCAAGGCCTTATTAGTCTTTCTTATCTAGTCTTATCTATATATTTGGGAAGCAGACACAGTTAAATATCATGGCAGTGTTCAGCTTTCAAACCCAATTGACTTATCATGTATGGTGCTCCAGAAAGCACCATACAGTTAAACTTGATGTTACACAAAAAACCCTGGAGTTTCAGAATTTTCAAAGAAATATGGCTGTGGTCAAATTACAGCTGGTTTTCCTCCCTCAAATGTACACATTTCAGTTGTTCTCTAAAGCTAATTCCTTTCTTACTGAACGCAAAGTATGCAGTTGATTCTATCAGATTGTTCATTCCACTGTTTACCTGTAAGCACAATCTCGTATCGACTTCTTTATTTCTAATTAGTGAACTCCAAAACTGTTTAGAGTTACCACTACAATGCAAGTAGTCCACACTCTCCTCCCTTCCAGTCACTTCAGAAGATTTTCCTTTTGAACAAAAAATAAATACAAACAACAGTTTCTGCTTCACAAATGTCACTCCTCTGGAAATAAATTAAATCACAAAACAATTAACAATATGTTAATGAACTAAACCAGAAGTTTATTGGAGATGAAAAAAGCATTTCTAGCAGTTATGAGTACATTATTTTGAACAAAGGCTTCCTGCAGCTAAATGCATTGCATAAACAATAAATTTCAGTTTGATTACAAAAATGGATTTTTATTTGCAACAATTTGCACATTTAGCAATAGGCAGAGGCAACAAACATGTAACACTCTGCAATGAATAACATGGCAATTTTACCTTGCGAAAAAAATGCACATACATATTTTTGGCAAGTGATCACCACACCTCATATTAAGAGGAAAAAAGGCAAGATCTTCACAGAATATTTAGCTGTCTCATACTGAAGTTAATGAAGTTGCCTGGTTTCAGCAGAACCTCAGTTTATGTTAAGCAATACAGGGAGGTCTGAAGTTATGAGATAAAAATATGCCTGATATAACAAGAAACGGATAGTTTACACCCGTTAAACAAGTTGCTAGCATGAATCTCAATTTTGAAATACACATTTTACTTCTCTCCCATTTGCTGGGTTGAAAGCCTTAAATTATTTACAAGGAGAAATATTACCCTAAGGAAAGTTATGTCAGAAATAACCAAAACAGTTTTATAAGTGTATTTTCATCATCCCAGAATTCTTTCAATAGAATCTAATATTAAAACTCAAAAAACATTACCAAGAGAAGAAATGTTTCAGCTTCAGAAACATTCAATCAAGCTACTACCTTGATTGTTTTTTTGAACTATCTACTACTGTTTCTCATCACTCCTTCATCCTCTGTGAATCCCAGAAACAACCAGCAATGGTGTGCACAGCATGCAGGGTGACTCTGGGTGACATCTACCTGGGGAGGTTTGTGTACTTGGAATTCAGAAGAGAAATTAAATTCACCTTTTCTTAAGTGGAAGCTTCCCACACTGTGGCAATATGCTGACTTCCTGTGACACACATAGAAAAAGGACTTGAGTAACATGTGGGGCTTATTCCTGGGTACCAAACACATTCTGCATTTCCCTACCAATACCTAATAGAGACATCAGTTTTCCTCACTCTCCAAATAACTTTGTTTTCTTCCTAGAGACAAAACAAGTTCAGCCATTAATCTAATTTCTGTTGTTCAATAATAGATGCAATACCATCTAGAACTCTTTACAAATGCCTTTCTTAATCTAGCCAACTCATTTAGCTGGCACAGACCTATTCTGTTTTTCTATTGTTCATATGCTCATCAAAAACAATGTATAATCGACTGCATAGTCTTATTTGCATGTCTTTCCATCTGTCCTTGTCAAGCAAACTTTGTTTTACTATTTACTACTGGGAAATTAACCTTCTGTGCTCTTGAAAGTGATTCAGTCACCTACAGAAGCTAATTTATTGTTCTATAGAATTTATCAGACAGATGCCTCTTTGCAAAGGAGGGTCCTATTATTAGTGCATAATAAGAGAGGAGAACAAGCACATGGGCTGTCCCACTTCCCAGCAGGAAAAGTGGAAGATTGCATAACAGCTTGTGAATTTTTCAGATCCAGAAACTTCCAAAATGGCAAATGGCAGAGATAACACGCCTTTCCTGTTCAGCTGTGTGAGACAAATAAGGGGATTTTAAAAATAAAATAAAATCATTCAAGTAAACAGAATTAGGTGTGTTATACACTCCTGATTTGTGATTTTTCATAGCTAATGTGGATTTGTTTTTGTTGTGTTATATAGTTTAATCTGTCACTAGAGTCTCCATGAAATACTCCACTGTAATTTCCTAATTCAGACTAAGAAAAAAATATATATTTTATAGCACATAAAATGTAACTTCACAGTGTTATAAAGTCATTCGTGGAACAATGGCCACGGTTCACAGTAACACCAGGTTAATAGGTACTGAAATGCACCTCCTGTCTATACATATATTGAATATTGAAACTCCCATGACTACTAACATTTAAGACATACTAAAATCAGATATAAAAATTAAAAGGAAATTCATATTGTTTTATAATTACATAGCAAGTAGAATTTACTCATTTTAGATCATGTACACCAGTTGCAGTTGTAATCCCAACTCTGTTGCCTCTGTTCATGTCCAAGACAACAGAGACATGCATACACACACATTCATTTTTATATCTGATTTTTGTATATTTCTTACAGAAGCAAGTTCCTTAGTGTGAGACATAATGCACTATTTTCCTCTGAGCAACGTCGGACGCATAAATTCTGGAACTGCTTTCATAAGTAGAGTGCAAAGCAGCTTAGCTTTGCCTACATGTGTGGTTTTTTGTTTTTGTTTGTTTGTTTGGTTTGGTTTTTAATGGAAATTGAATTAATTATCTCTACATTTGAAGGATACTTCTAAAAACCAGTCACAAGGAGCTAATTCAACTTCCAATTCTCCCAACAAAAAACAGGACATTGAGGTGCATTCACTTTGCACTGAAGCGAAGGCTAGGTTTTGTTACTGTCCCTCAAGTGCTACTACAGATAAAAGTTTTCTCATTTGCTTTGCAAGGCAAAGCTATCTTGTGTAACAAAGCTATTTGCATAAACACAGTTTATTACCTGCTTCAGCTGAGCAAAACACTCACATAAAATGTGTTTGTACAAACACACACACACACATACACACACAAACCAACAGCAGTAATACACACTTTTCTGCTATAAATTAAAACAAAGTTTGTTATGATACTGGAGCTGACTAGCATTTCTTTTGATTGATATTGGAGTTTTGGTCACACTCCTTAGCAGTACCTCTAGTACCAATCAAGAGGTTTGAACGTATAAAAGGAAAGTTATAAATGTATACAGGCATTAACAGGAAATGGAGTATACACACACACACACACACACACACACACAGAGTTTGACACTGCTGGTAGGAGTTCTCAGGTCTGACAATGTAGCCTGAGAGTACCCTGGGTATTCAAATGCCAAATGCAGGTTTTCTTCATCAACTGAAATTGAAGAACACTTTGGCCAATCATAACTCCTTTCTTAACACCACAGGAGAGCTTGGTGGAAGGATCCACTCTCAGCATTTTGCTATATCTTCTTCTCATAGTTCTGGAGTGGGATACAAGCTTGAAAGGGGCTTACTTTGAAAACTCGTGATGAGAGCCAGTTATTTGGCCACATGTTGTGAAGCAACACTGGGCTGCTTCCATTCCTGAAGTAGCACAGAAAGAGGAAGAAATTATGGGTGCATAGCTCCAGTACTTCATAACCCAGAGGAACACTGTATGAGGAGGGCTACTACTGTACAATAGCACAGAAGAACCAATGTTACCAGTGTAATTTTTGGCACACATTTCCGATTTTCTAAAAAGTTCGAATTTAAACCTAGCTGAGTGTTTCTTGGCTTTCAGTGTATATTGACAATGGTGTATGAAATAAGTGAAATGAAATACAAATCAATGTAGACATGTTATACCAGTATGCCTTCTACTTTTATGAACACTCAGCTCCCATAGACTTCTGTAGGAGCCCTGTGTGAGCAGTGACTAAACAAAGACTTTGCAATCTACCTTTACGAGGTTGTGTGCATCAGACCTTATAAATACACTGTATAAACATAAAATATGCTCATAAAGACTCCAACTGTCCAGAAAAACATAGTTATAATTTCTATTACTTCATTAAAAAAAAAAAACACTGCATTATTACTGGCATATTGTCCTAAAATTTCAGAAATTCAATTAAAATATTTTCTATTGTTCCTAGATTTTTTCTATTGTTGCTAGATTTAGTAAACCTCCTTCTTTGGAATGCTGGCTATTGTAAATGGAAGTATTTCAGGAGTACTTAAGACCCCTGAGCACATTTTAAAATAAAAACATCCTACCATCAGTGCTATCAGCAGTCCGAGCCCCAGCAGCATCCTGCAGTCCTCTGCTGAGACTATGCAAAACAATTCAAATTCAATCCTGATTTATTTAATCCAGATCACTCCTGTCTCTAGAGCATTGGTGTGCGGTTTCATAATCTGCCTTTGCGTTGATCTGTGTTGCTCCCCTGTGCCCATCTCAGTAATGTGTCTGGCAGTTGCCTCCTGGTTGAAAGGTCCCTGGGAGCTCTCTGGCTCTGTGCACAGGATGCTCCCATGTGCTATCACAATGCAAGTAGTAAATCACAACTGATAATCCAGCTCTGCAACAGCTGCTCCCCAGAACAATTAGCAGTTTGTAAACTTGAAGCACAGGTCTAAAGCTAGTGGTTTATGCTAAATCCAGTATGAAACAGTTTGGCGGATTACATTCATAGACCGTTAGCAAGCTTCACATTGCCAGAATATACAAAAGCTAAAAATCACAAAAGAGGTAAATTCCACATGATGCTGCTCTAATCAAGGGAGTTTACATAACCTACTCGTGAATATATGAGACATGGAATTATTTAATCAAAATGAAATTTAAGTGTTTGAAAGGAAATTGAGGCTTTATTATCTGCAGGTAATTGTTTGGTTGAAGTGTACTCCTTCACTATTTGGGGGAACTGAGATATGATTCATGAATACATTCTGCTGTCAATACCACTACAGACACAAGTTAACTGCTGAAATCTCAGAACAATTTTTATTTTAATCCCACTTAACTGCAATATCTTCTGTCACTGTAAAACATGAATTATCCAGTCAGAATCAATCACAAAATAGAGAATGTATTGAAATTGAAATCAGACTTCAAAATTTCCATGCTGCTTACACATTTTCCTCATGTTAAAAGTGACAGACTTCAGCCAATAGTCCAATAGGAAGATAAGAAAAATTAGGCCCTGCATGTATGATAAATGAAAGGACTGAGGAAAGGTGTGCTTTTTATTTAGCTTTGTGACACTGGCAGCACAGGGTGAAGAAACAGGTGAAAGTAAGGAAAAAAGGGAAAGAAGGAAGGAAAAAAGTTCAGAGAAGTGTACAACAGACACCTGATAAGCCTGTCAGAGAAACGTATCTGTTTTATCTGAAACCATCAGTGCAAGGATATGGAGTAACTGGGTATCAGACATGAGACTCACCACTGGAGTGACTTCTGACTGTTAGGAATGCTCTCTCAGCCCATTAGACACATTCCAGCAGCCTACACGGCATCTGAATGTAAGCCACCACATTTACACCTTCTCTAGCTGCATCTGCAAAGCTCCATTTGCTTCAGTAGTTGCGAAATGCAGCCAAATATCAACCTTGCACAGTATGGTTCAATGAGAATTGACTGGTGCCATCCAGCAAACAGGGTCATTCTGCTTCCCCGCAGACTGGAACCCAACAATAAATTAAGTTAAAGAACTTATTTCCAGGGCATGTCTAGAAGTAAATTGGGAAAGAATGCATCCTTACAGAATAGGGTTTGTTTGCAGAGGATTTTCACAGACTATATTCATTCAGATTCCACCAAAATACCACAGGTTTTCCCAAATTTTGAACTCCACACTTGTCTGAAATTCACTGATTGATTCCTTGTCAGGAAGTGTAGGGTTCAGATGTCTGTAGTCCCACCAAGCAGCTTTTCCTGACAGTCTGTATGTATTCAGTTTTAGACATATTTTGTTTCCATATATTAAATTTCTGCGCTTTTTTTTTTTTTTTTTGGTCAGCATTATATTTTATCAAAAATCCTTCATCATTTGCTCACATACTCGATTTAGGTTTGACTTTGACTCTGGAGTAATCATTGGCCTCCTTTCACAGTCCATTATGTTAAACCAAAGCTGCAGGAACAGGTTTATTTCAGTCTCAGAGTGGTTCATAGACATTAAATATTTAATAAGTTTTCCTTTTAGCTGCTGAGTGACTCTTAAATAGCTTTTTCTTCCCCTCTAAAAATCACCATCTGACAGATGCAGTTGCAAAAATTCATTGGAATATGAAAATATTGGTTTATTTTGCACTCAGTTGCTATCCTCTTTTGGCAGCAGTGAAGTGACAAATAAAAGGGAAGAAATGAAGCACCTGAACTCTGATATCACAAACACAGATGTTAGATCCTGTGAATTATGTGGATCAGGTCAAGTGTACCCGGTCTTTGCTGCCCCTAGAGAGAATTCATGGCACATCTACAGCTGTTAGGGCAGAGGTTTCCAAATGTAGCAGTATGACCTACATTTAAGTTGCAGATATCCTTTACATTTTCAGTAAACTAGTAACCTGGAATTAACATTTCAAATGCAAAATATAATGCAAAAGGGTGGTGCTGCTCAACCTTCCCTGTCAAAAATAATCATTGTTTCCCATTCTCTACACCACCACAGAAGATACATAGAACTTTTTTTTTTTTTTTTTATCTGTCAGCATCTTCAGATTTCTGCCCTCTTGCTACATCGAGCATCACAATGACAAAGTGGAACTGCTGACAATGTAAGTATAAACAAGCATCTCAAGAAAAATAATATGAGCACGAAGACCTAAACTCAGGTCTTGGTGCAGGAAAAGGGAAACATGCAGGAATAGGAAAAAATTGACACTTTGTGCAGAGAGCAGAGACTGAATTTTTTAGAAGACTACTTTCATTCCCCATGTTACCCCTGCAGCACTGAAAGATCACACACTGAACAGACAACACCCTCTGTGTTAAGGTACTTTCTGGTAGCATAAAGCAAAAAAAAAAAAAGCACTTTACTTCATGGGCCAGCTGCTCAACATCCTTGGCTACTGGTAGGACCAAAAGCAGAGCAAATCAGAGGCACTGCAAAGTTAGTCAGGAAACAGGCTGTTCTCATCTTCATCTTGCATGTAAGTGCTCAGTCTATTTGGGAAGACTTCTGTTTGTGTTGCTGTCAGTGAAAAATTACCTGACTGCCTATCAAAGTGTAAAGATCTAACGTGACTTCCAGATGGTGTTCAATATTTCCCTTTCAAACATCCACTTCCCTCTCTATCCTAATTACTCTGAGTGTTCACAGTTACGCATTTCTTCTCCAGATCCTTGCATGTCCAGGAACTGTGGGAACACTTCTTGAGCAAGCTAGTTTCTTCTACTACATCAGCCTGACAGCCTAAGGGCAGTCTCCTTGATAGCCCCAGACAGGTGTGGGAGCACAAGCTGAGGATGCAACATGTAAGTAAAAGGGAACACAATGGTAAAGTCAAAGACATTGAAAATCCTTAAACCCCTCAAAAAGCATCTAGTTAGTTATTGTAAGAAGCCACAGCTGAAGGCAAAGTGAACGTAGCTACCAGTGTTAGTAACATAAAAATACAAATCAATATCTATTGTATTGAACACTTTTTCTCAGAAGAAATTTCACAGTAACACTAGAGCTGCATGCTTGTACATGACGTGTCGAGCTGGGGCTGTTCTTCATTCAGATATTCACACTCACACAGTAGTCATTGAAGATCTTAGGGAGGCCAGAGAAATAATGTACTTTAGAAAACAGAATAACAAAAAATTGCTAACCAGAAAGTTTAACAAAGGATTGGCAGCTAAGCAAAGAGTGAAAAAAAATCAGGTGAGCAAAAGCTGGCCTAGTTCAAACATCACCTTGGGGATCTGTGCTATTTTGTTACGTGATTTCTGTGACACATCACAAGTGAGCAATGCTTCAAAAGAAAAAAGTACACTGGGTCAGATCCTGATTATAGTGAAGAATGCTGGCTGCACCCCCAGAAGTAAAATACTGAGGTGAAATATGCTCCAAGTCTTTTATACATGTATGTTTCAATTTCTCCCATTACAAATGATACCAGCAGGCCACAGTCCAATAACACACCATTGCTGCGGTGTAGGCAAAGTATTCAGTCAAACCTCAGCCCCAGGCACAAGCAGAGCTGCACTGCACTGTTGAGAGCCTGATCCACTTGCTCAGAACCACTTGTTAGATGCAGAGCTGCATAAAGGGGCTCTAGCACAGATCTTATCTACTGGGAGGAAATGTTACTCACATCACAGATGGAAAAATATTCTGCCACCCATCTGGAAAGACTGTCTCAAGTGTGTGCAGACTTGGTGTTTTAAGCACTTCTATGAAGGAGGAATAACATGCTTCCTCAGCATAAAGATACAGAAAAATGAACAAAAAGTGATACTCTATCACTGCAGTAACTTCTCTTATACAGCTACAGTTAAATGACAGAATGTGTAAAGTCTCTGGATATTTATTAAACAGCATGTTTGACAGAACTTGGTTTCTTTATATGCATGATTATCAGAATTTTGCAAATGTAAATAGGAGCAAAATTTAACAACTTTCATCCCCTTGAAAAGGTTAGCACTGAATTCATGCAATATAAACAGCTGGAATCAAAAAATTACAATAGTAGTGAAGCTAAAGGTTAAAATTCTGCAGAACAGTTGAGGTAACCCTGTCAGTAGCAAGAACAAGCATAATGAGACACTGGACAAAGCAAGCATCTATCCCATCAGTGCGAGAACTCATTATCTGTATAAATGTATATATGTTGTTGCAACATGTGTACCAATTCAAGGATCATCAAAAGAAGCTGAAGAAAAGAGTTCGTTTGAAAAGCAAATTTGAAACATCTTTAGCAAAGTGATATATTACTTTATCATCAGTAAATTTTATTTTATATACATATATGTATGTAAGGATTCACATAAATAACAAACATCATCTTCCCTTAGCTTACAGGAGAAAAGATAGATAACTCCAGTTTTCTGTATTTAAAACTCAAAATAGGTTTCACTAACTCACCTCAGACTTTCAATTCCCTCTATGTAATGAGCACCACTTTGGATTAGGATCTTTTTTTTTTTCTTGACAACCCATTTAGACATTAAGATCTGCTGAGTTATCTTTGGTAATGCCTGATAAATGAAACGTATCTGCCCCAGCTCAGAATCACAGCAGGATGTTGGAGCAACCTTTGGGATGCCTGCACAAGCCACATTGTAAATGAGCTGGTGTTACACTGGTCATTAAGCAAGACAGTTTTGAAGGAAACATGTTAAGCACTTTGGGGTAAAACATTACTATAATTTTATGGCCTACTCACATGCATAAAATAATTAATGTTTTATCAAAACTGGGTCAGAAAACTCTGGATGTTGCAGGATTTGTGCAGAAAATATAAAATGTGGACTATAAAGGGACTGGGGAGGGGGGAGGAGACTGCTTTTGTGTGATGTTCATAACTTTTTTTTTTTTTAATATCCAGTGTTTTAGAGTGATCAGTTAATTCTATAGACAATTTACACTTTTTTTTTTTTTTTTTCCCTTGAGATACAAAGTATTAATTTATTGAAACTGTTCAGGCATGTTGAGATTAAATTAGGAAACAGCTGGAGTTGAGATATAGAAAGACACCAAGGGCTATAAGAAGAGCTTCTATGGCTCCATTAGTAATAAAAGGCTGACCTCATAGCTGACCCTGTTCAGGCTGGAGATTGGACTGAGACTCCTTTAAATGTGAATTATCCCGTGATCTTAATAGCAGTTTTAATACTGAATATTGCATTTACTCTAGATATATTACATATACTTTAGTTACATTAGTATTAGTACATTGGTAACTTAGTTATATTAACTTATGTGAGGTTGAATTATACAGAAAAAACACGTGTGATACAGTAATGAAGTAAAAAATACGCATGATTGAAACTGGTTTTATGGGAACATACAAAACCACAAGTTCAAAAATTGCTTTTCATAAGTATTCTCTAGAATTTGTCAAAACTTCACTGTAGCTACAATCTTTGCACTCATTTATATTCCATATATACCCTAGTGATTGGATTCATCCAATATTCATTTGCCATTTTTGCATACATTCACAGTGACAGCTACAAACACAGAAGTCCGTTTGGGTCTGTTAGAGTCCCATAAATTGGTGTAAATTTACACCATGGTTCAGAAGGTTCACTGTCCCAGAAGACACATCATAAAGCATTTCAATACATAAGGTAAATTTTTTGTCCTACAGTATTCTGTGGTAAAAGTGACATTACTTCATCTGCATTTTATTCCAAGTCAATGGCCAGATACAAACCACTAAAAACAACCATTTTCCTGCAAAGTACCTAACTTCAGCCAAAATATAGTTAGGGGAATAAAAAATGAATTAAAGTAAAATTAAAATAAATTAAAAAAAAAAAAAAAAAAAAAAAAAAAAACACAACCCTTGATTGCCCCTCTACCATACCAATATTTTAGAATGGGAATTATTACACAGCAGTAATTAATTTCTGCTTCTCTCCACTTAATGTTTTAAGTCATGTAGAAATTTCCATTTTACAGTTATATTGTCATCATTACTTTCCGCTAAAATATATTTTATATGCAAATTTTCAAAACACTCATTATAACCTGCCAAGAACTTTTAAAAATACAAATATCCTCACTATCTCTTTACTTAGGAAAGTCAACACCCATGGGTAAAAACCGTAATATATACATATATAAATAAAATATATTATCAGGGATACAGTCAGCTGTCAGAAATGAAAATTCCTGATTATTATTTCCTGTTGTCTGAAAGCCACACTGGCACATGTGCCAATAGTTCCATTTTGTTTTTTCTGGACCTTCCCACTAGAGTTTTTTTTAAATTCAAAAAATTCCTCCATTTCAATAAAGCTTAATTTAAAATTAAGCCTTGAGTTTTATAAAACTGTATTGTCTTTCTTTCATGAAGGAGAAAAAAAAAAAAAAAAAGTATATTTCAGCTATTTTAAATGCAGGAGGCTTGGTTCCTTATGTAAAAGGTTTTAGAAAAGCCAAAGCCAAATCAGTGCCAAATATTCTCATGAGATCAGGTACCAGAAGCAAAGCATTTCACCACAATTCAGCAAAGAAGGTGTTAACATTTTAAAATACTCTTTTTTTTTAATAATAATAATAATAAAAAAAAAAAGTTCAAGTAAGAAGCGAGGTCTTGCATTTCTTAAAAACTGAAACATTGGAGTTTAATTTCTCAGGAATGCACTAGAGACTTTAAATATGTGTTTCTTCAGACAATCAGTACTAGAATAGTCTAGTTTACTTCAAGCAGACAAATTTTTATGATAAGTTTACAGACAGTTGGCCTTTCTTTCCACAGAAACTCCCAAGACATGGCTATGGATCTCTGAAATAACAAACACGATTAGATGCACACAAAGCAGCTGCACAGGCATTTGCATACCAACTCTAGCAAACAAGTTCTGTTTGTAAATTTTACAAGCTTTCAATGACTACTGTGAAGCACAAGACTTATTTTCTTAAGACTTCTTTTTATTTTTGACCAGAAAGTATTTTTTCCTGTAAGGTCTTTATGCCACCAAAGTCACTAGTTGGTCTTCTAGTGCAGACTGTGCACTGTATCAGGCAGAGCCCAGACTTAATGGTGTTCACAGAAGGGAGAATTGAGAATTCAGTATCCTTGGCTAGCATGAAATAAATCAGGTTTTTCATTTGATTTACAGGCTACAGCTCAGACAGTTCAAAAATGAAACATAACACAAATACACACATTCCTACTGTGCAGCACATGGAAAAGGAAGCTACAACTTGAGCACAAACTGATAATCTGGTATTCCCCTGATGAGGTCTTTGTTTTACTTCTAGTATATTCTGAGGCTTTCAAACTGGAAAGGGAAAGCCTATGGCCAACTCTTCATAAATATATCAATTGCCTTCAGTCTGGGTAGGTCCATTCCTCTAAATGTCATTAAACATATTGCAGGAACTCATCAGACCCTGCTTAATTTACTAGTGTTTACCAAACTGCCAAAACCTTTCCAGCAATGCATTTTTCTCTTTTGGCTCTAAACAAGAAATTCCACATTGTTACCAATTTCCATTGTCTCAGGGGTACGGGGAAGAGTGCCATGCTTCTTGACAGCACAGGTACACACCACAGTCTAGTTGCCTTGCTCAGCACTGGCATCCCATTCAGACTATGGGAAAGATTAAAAAAAAAATAACACCCCACAGTAGCATCAGAATTGTTTTGCTGAAGAGATTTTTATCTTGGATTTCACATCAAATTTTCAGTGTTACTACCTTCTTCACTGCTCTAGACTACTGACTCTACAAAAAAGAGAGGTTTGCTTCAGGATGAAAACCTAATTTCCAGTCTGCCGTCAAACTGGGAAATGCAATTGGCTGACAAGACCCATACACAAATAAATGGCCTTAGCAATTTGGAACTGACATGCCTAATAGGTCTGGCACCTTTGAAGTGGTTCTACTAAAAATCTTTAATAAATAATTATCAGTTATCAGGGTCACTGACATTCGACTCTAAATATTTTAGATTATATCAGTATGCAGCATTTCCAAAAAAAAAAGAAAAAAAAAAGAACAATTTTCTGTGGAAGTCTGCCACAATAGTTTTGTGCTTGTTTGCGAAAGTTGATGATGAATGACTGACATGTGAACACTGATCTAAGTTGAACAAGAAATTGCCTGAACCAAGAACAACGTGAAATAATCCTACTAGAGGGAACTCTAATCACTGTGTTTCTGACACTGATGTAATAAACAAAGTATGCAAGCAGACAGACACCTGTTTAACCCATTTTAAGGGAAAAATATACGTTTTCTGACAGCTGTAGTCAACTCCCTGCAAGTGAACAAGTTGCTCATGCTAGCTTTTAAGCACATGGAGTTAGGAAACTAAGCAAAATAGGAGAGGAGATGGAGTCTGCCTGCTACACATTCTCAGACAATTTTATGTAGTTCAAAAGGAAAATACTGGGAAGGAACACAGCACTATGTACAGTTTTCTTATGGCTAGAACTACTTGCTTTCTGCAAGCCCTGTGCTAACAACAGTGTCTTAGGTAACAAAATTCTCACAGAAAGCATGAAGGGTTTGTAACACATACCATCTCTTTAAAGTTTCAGCAAGATGTAGAGAGGTAGAAAAACCTCAGTTCTGAAGTGAGGCAGACATACACAGACTAGATTAGCTTTAAAATCTCTTGATCCAGTTAAGAGAAAATACAACCACATGGTAACATCCATGCAAAAGGTGCTGCAAAGTAATAAAGTTTCAGGATGCTTGCCTGCTGCTTAAAAATATTTAACTGCCCTTCTCAAGAGCTGAGATTTCAGGTTCCTACTATGCCTTCCTGCAGTTCTGCAGCCTTCTATGTAACTTAAACATGGAACCTCTTCAAAGACTGCACAGTAAGAGCAGCAAACACTTGATAACAAGACTGCGTTAAATCTGTAAAACTGGCTTTACAACAACTCGTAAATCATCATTAATATTTAGTCTTGTAGGAGAGTTATGGAAACTTGTGTGATCAATCCCTGATATTAAGCCAATTAAAAAACATTGTGCCAAGTGGGATGATTTTTCTCTTGAGAGCATAATTCCAAGCTGTTTAAAATACTTTACTTAAAAATACACACTTAATCTTCAAGTTGATACAGTATTTTGTGGCTTTGATTTTAAAGTATTGTTTTCTACCAGAAGTCTACCAACTGCAAGCAGAATTGAGCGAAAAGAGCGATTGGAGAGTAGGGCAAGAGTATAGATAGAAAACAGAAAAGAAACCCTTTCCTAAACAATCATTCTTTAAATCAATCTAAGATTGTTCTATTCATATGAATTAATATGGAGTGGCCCTTTCCATATTAGGGGAAATATCTGCCAGGGATTTTTCAAAAAGTAAATGCAATACAAAAAATATATATACTTTTTTCAGACATGAAAAAACGTATTCATACATATTTTTTCTGACACAGGTCTGTGACAGAATTTCTGAAGCTTGATGGTAACAACAGAGATCAAAAAACAGAGATTTAATTTCACTGAGAACTTTAAATTATGTTCTTCCCATTTGTAAAGAGTGTGTCAGGCAGTTAGAAGGAGTATTAAAGTTGAATAGCTAATCATCAGGTTAGGCAGCCTCTTTTGCACAGGATTATTATCAAGCAGGCTCAGTAATATGTTGCATTGATCTCTCTTCTTAGTAGGAAAATCAACAGGATCCTATGCAGACTATCAACAGCTAGTCTCACTTATGATCAAAAGCAAATATGAATTTGCACTCCAGTTTCAAGATCTCTTTAGAATACTCATTTTTCTTGGGCTCCTGAGCCAGACAGAAAGACACCTACAACACACACGTATCACACATCAAACAAGTTTAATTTTTCTCTAGTGGCCCTTCTCTACAATCAGGAATTAAGGTTCCTTTCACCTGCAGAATAGCTCAGAAGCTCAGAAACTCAACCGGTGCACTTCAAAAGTTCAGACTTAACACATGAAGGAAGTCCAGGCATCTGAGATCTCATGCTCTACACATCTCTGTGCTGGAACTTTAAAACATAACACAGCACTACCCATTTCCTAATGAGTATCAGGACAGGAGAATGACATAATTTTACCCAGCCCATGTTCGTCAAAATGGCAATATTTTCTTTATAATCCCCTTAAAGTGTGAATGCTAGTGACCCCAAAGGGTGAAAAGAAGAAGAAAGCTTAAGAGCAGAAAGAAAAAAGATCAGAACAAACATTTAACAAGACAAAAACTGAATGTCTGAAGAGCAGTGCAGCAAGGAGAGTGGAGATCAAACAGAGATACAAACTTCAATTTAATAACTAGTCATTAACTTTCCAGTTTATATCTGTCTCTATCCAATTAGTACAATTTCAGTCATTAGTTTTCTACTTTTTGCCTTGTATTTTGGTCTCAGCATGATTCCATCTTCTCAGGTATTAGGGATATAAAATTTATTTATGAACAATAAAACTTTTAATTTCACACTATACAATCTCATATTTATTTGATTGCAACATCATCAAAATAAAACAATAGGTATTCATCTGGAAAAGTACTCCAAAGCCTGATCCTAGAGTGATAATTCCAAATATTATTCTAATGATTTATCCATAATCTTTAACCAAATCACTAGAAAGCTACTTGTAGATTATGGAAAGGTCATCAGAACCAGACTCAGGAAATCTAGACTGAATTTCCAATGATGTGTTGGTCCAGAGAGGTTTTTTCCTTAGGCCAAGAAAGAAGCACTTCTCTAACAGTTACAATCCTGAATTTCCCAAACCTTACCTTTAGAATCCTGCTCGGTTTAATTCTGAGCTTGGTGGGTGGCATACGTTCAAGATTCTCTCTCCAGCAGCAGATGTTCATCAGCTGAAGAATACACCAAGCTGCTGCTCTTTCCTGTTCCTCCCTGAAGGCTCTACAGATTCCCAGGACAGCCCAGAAGTATGGTCCCTATAAAGGAAAGAGGGACAAACTCTTGATTAAGTGGAAAAATAAGTTTTAACACAAATTTAAAACAAAAAAAATAACACCAACAATTTACAAGGAATAACAGCAAGCAAAAACTTGGATCAAATTAACTAGGGTAAACTGACTCTTGCCAACATTTTTCTGCCTGGCTTCTATTTTTCTTCCTCTGCTGCTAGCCTTTTCAAATCATCAAGGGCTTTCTGCTCACATACACAAAATAACTTAAAAAAAAAAAATCTTCAATGCACTCTGCTTACACAAACTGTTGCTATCTCGTATCTACTGCTTATAAAATTCTCCTGATCATGAGACTGCTATATCACATCTACCTCCAAAAGTGAGGAATAGGCAGCACTTTGACAACACACTCATTGTGTGAGAGAAACTGTGGATGAGAGGAAGGCAAGCAGTATATTTTCTTAGCCAGTAATATAGGCTGAGAGTATGAACTATCAAGAAATTTACCATCTCCATATATTCCAGTTACAGCTACATTTTATGCACATCTTTCAATTCCAGGCTGTGCAAGATTAAGAGAAATAGCTGTAATGAGAACAGGAGCACTAGTATTTTTTCACATCTTACTAGAAAACACTGAGCTTTTGACTCCAACACCTAAATAAAAAAGTGAGTTCGACTAATGCACTCTAATACTGAGTCTGCCTTAAGTGTAATGCATGCAGCAACCACAAAAGCTGAACATAACCCACAAATAATGAATTTATGAAGATGTATGCACAACTAGGTTTGTTTTTAACAATTTATAGAGCTTTGTGGACACCATGGAAGGCATTTAGGCAGGTGTATGTTAGTTACTAAGAGATAGAGGCACAACCTTAAGGATGAGTCTCTAGAGCAGATATCAGTGATACATTTTTGTTTCATCAAGGAAAAAAAAAAAAAAAAGAGATAAAACTAGAAATAAGTAAAGACAGAAAATTATCTGTTTTCAGAGAAAAAGGAAGTTCTCTAGCAGCCATCAGTGTATGAGAAGATATGTGGATTTCCAGTTCCCACACTGGTTTTAACACTAATTTCAATGAAAGAATGAACGAATGAACACTGGTACAATGAAAGAATTCAGATTGCTTTAGCTGCTTCACTGTCTTCATAGCTACATCATATTAAAAAAAAATTAAAAAGCCGTCATGTGCTCTGTACCCATTTTAGTTTTACCTGTCGTAATTGTTTCTATTTTCATAAGAAATTTTAACTACAATGTTACTGCAATAAGCTTGTACATTATTTTTCATCCTTCATTTCATTTAGTGATATTAAGAGAAAAAATTACACAAATGGCCTGTACACTAAACTGTTGAAGTTTTCCTCTTGAATTCTTCTTCTCACTACCCCCTGCACCAGTCAGAGTTACTCTAATAGATACAGAAGCTAGATTTTCCACACTGTGCTATAGATCTCTCAAGCACGCAATGGAACACATAGTCAAGTAAAATATAGGAAACTGGACTGGAAGTATTTTCAGAGCAGCAGCTTATTCTCCTGGTCAACCTCCACAGGTCAGCGGAGACAATGAAATAATGACTGATTGCCACCACAGCATACTCAGGCACCGGCTGTCTGTACAAAACCTGCACTCAGCACAGCTTAGGATACAACAATACCGGCAGAGAAGATTGCAATTCACACTTAAATGAGCAAAAGCAGGTGGTCTGTTCAGCTGTTTCTGTGCTGAACAATGGAACTTCATTTGTCCAGGCCTTGGGTTCCTTTCATTGTCAGTGAGGAAAGGAGACCAAAAAGGATACATGTTATTTCTGAAGGTAGGCTTGCAGAGGAGGGAGAGAACACCTGTCATGCAAACAATAGGAAGCCAATATGATATAATGTAGGATATGCCATCTAAATAGCCCTAGAAAGCCTCAATTCCAGTTCTATTACTTCTAACCAAGGTTTCCTAAGATAACATTTTTACTTAAATATCAACAGCCCTGTTGCAGGTACAAGATGACTCTGTTTCTGAAACCATTTCAGAACATAACAGTTCCTTTAAAGACCTGGCTGAGGGATCGTTATTACTCCTTAAGAGGTTGCATCATTTGATGGCTGTCTAGTGGGTAGTGTGAAATGACCACATGACGTCAAGCTGCTCTCTGGAAGAGAAGCCCATAAATCAGATTAACTACGCCAGTCCCTCCTCACATTCTCCTTTGAGTTTCATCATCACCACAGTTATAATTAAGCCAGGAAACTAATTAGAGCATTACTATTCCTTGCTACAGGGTTGACTATTGTAGTACAGATGGGATCTTATTATTTGCCATGTGATTTAAAGATCAAAGTCAAAATTTCCTTAAGTGGTATATTCTTTATTGCAGCGCTGGATGCACGGGGGATCTTTCCGCCTATCCAGCATGTTCGAAGTGACAAACTATCTCATATTTATACAGCGAAACAATGAATATTCTATTAGTGCCTATACATATTCATTACCTGACCCCGCCTACTCCCACTTTGTATGCTAATTAGCTTATCAGTACTTGCGCTTGCACAAAGCCTTCCAAGAATTGTGGGCCAGGGTCTTCAGGATGTGGGCAGTGGTCTTTGGGAGGAAGGCTGTAGGTCTTCCTCATGATGCACGTTTCACCTTTTGTTTAATCAGTTGTTTTCCAAGCTGTAAAAATGCTGAGTTGGCTTTCGGTTTAACTGAGGGTCGGCAGATAACAGGATGTCTCAGTTAACAAGACATAACGGACAGTTGACTCAAGTTATCTCAAGTCTCAGCCTGACTGAGGGTTAACAGATACTGGGATGTTTTCAAATAACAAGATGCTTCAACATAACAGGAGGTCAACAGAAAACAAGATGTCGTTTACTTTGTTTTCGCTAACTTTTAACCACAAGTTTTATTCTATCCTAAAGTGAGTTTATACAATATCACATGTACACTGAAGTGTTAAACAGTGACCAGCTCAGGTGAGATCTGTGTTTAAATGGGCTAAAACTACAGCATCAAAATAGATAACAGACAACACATTGATGAAGACAAAGGCTAAATTATGGCTTTATGGGTATGAGTCATTTAGAAGAGGTCTGCAAAGTCAATGTCAATATATGTAAGGAAAAAGTATGGAGTGACAAACAATGTACTTGTTCTGCATCTCCTCCAGGAATGCCTGTGCAGTCTCTTTCCTGCGTAGTGGCATGTAAAGCCTTTATGGAAAAAGGATGGGCAATTTTTCATAATTACAAGAAAATTAAAATTATTTCACTTACTGTCATTTTAATGATTGTATATTACTAAGTGGCTATATATCATTAGGTTCTAATAAAAATGTTGGTTTAATTTAGATTTTCTGTTTCCTATATAACTTGTGTCACAACCCTCATGAGGATCCTACAAAAAACAGTGCATGCAATGCACCTCTGTACAGGGAACAGCTCCAGAAGACAGGGTAATATTATGCACCACATGCAAGGAAAACAATTTAATATAACACTACTTTTGATTCGTGGACACAGTTAAAAGAACTACTATTTAGGTTACCTAGCCATTAACGAAAACAAAGTGTATTCTGGTATTTTGGAGACTACGCAAGCTACACAGAGCTCAAAAATGCATTTTAACATGCAGTAGGCTTTTGAAACAGCCAAACAGCCACTGCACCAGACTGCTTTTCTTTTCATTCACATCCCCTTACTAAGCCTTTTTTTTTTTTTTTTTTACTGGTGGTGGTTTATTTTCCTGATACAATTTTTTTTACACTGGTCTGTTTCAATTGACTGTAATTTTGAGCACAGCTCTTTCCTATTGCCACCAGAATAAGGGGTGGGAGGAAAAGATGAGGCACAGTGGTTTTCCTTAATAGATTTTCTTTATGGTGTTTCACTGTTATTCCAGTTAAAGTTAAATTACTATTATGTATTTAATCTGTCAAATCTTCCTCAGCTATAGTCACAATATGTTGTTTAAGGAACACAGCGAATCTAGGGTTCATACACATATTCTGGAGGTACAGATCTACCACAGCAAAACAGCTCTGTTTTGTGAATTTATTTGAAGACATTTACCAGCATGTAGGATAAATGATGAAAGTAATCATGCTCAAATAGAAGAACATCTCACAGACAGCTGTAATTTTTCACACATTGTTTCAAATTTTGTTTCTTCAAGTGCTGCCTCCTTTGCTACTTTCTTCTATCACATGAACAAGATCATTTACATATGCATTAAAAAATCTGTGGACAATTGAAGCCAAGAGATGAAATAAATCTCAAAGTAAAATACTTTTCTAGATTCTGGCAGACATCACCATCAGCTGGTCTAAGAAAAAAATACATCTCTTGACAAACATTGTCTCTTTGGATGATGAAGTATTTGTAACATTTATCAGATTAAATCTAATTGACACCAAGCTGGGAGCAAAAACTTGCAAGCTAGAACTGCTTTCAAATCTTTGTGGAGAGAAGAACATTTTAGCCTTAAGAATAGAACTCCTGAGGGTGACCCATAGGCTTCTGCAGGTGTGACAAGTAACGTTCAGCCGTAAAACACTGAACTGAGTAACTTCCTTGCTGGAAACCAGGCTGGCACACTACCTCAGCTGATGGAAATACACAAAGTTTACATTTGATGAATTGCTCTTATTTGGAATTTACTCTGAGTGAACACCAATAAAAAGAAATTAGAAGCATTGTTCTACCTATACTGAGTTGCACATAATTATCTATCCAGCATCATATTTTCAATTTAAAGAGGTTAAGTTACAGTAAACCTATTAAAATATATTTTTTACACTTCTAGAGTGAACAAATGTACAAGCTGTAAAAAGAAATAGGTAGAAATAACCGCAAGCCTAAAGCACATAATCCAAGTTAAGGCCTCAGTTTTGCTGAGAAAGTCAATTTCTAACGGACTTCTCTGACATGGTTTCTGTTCACTTAAATTCTGAAATACTGCTGCTCTTAGCATCCTCACCCCTCAAGCAATTCTGTTAGTTTCAAGAGGAAACTGAATGACTGCAGGCTGACTGATCCATCTCAGGAGAGTGAAAGGGATTGTATCAGTCTCTACTAGCATGGGTCGTGGGGGGTGGGAAGGTCTTCTCTAAATAACTGGAAAACCTGCTGAGTAGGATGATCTTTTTATACTGCATAATGTTCTGGGCATGGACTGGCTTTTCCAGCCAGTCCATGAAGATAGTTATTCATCTGTTCAACCTCAAGAATGTATTACAATGCTCTTGGATCTGCAGTCTGACCTGGCAGCGTCACAAAATCCAGATAAAACAAGCAATTGCTCCAAGTGCTTCATGCTGGCTTGCATGAGACCCATACCTTTCCAAACAGCAATAGATGAGCTGAGGGATATTATTGTACTGACTAAAAGCAGACAAAGTAAGAAAAGGAACAGATTTTTCAAAACTTCAGAAGGCATAAAAAATGCTCCCTTTCACAATCCTGTGCCAGAGAAACAAACTGAGCCCATCTTTTGGAGTCCCAGAGGAAGAAGGCAGCAAAGTAATGCCACACAATAAATGCCTGGCCATCTCCCAGGATTAAGCAGCAACAGAAGCACAGACTTCCAAAGCACAGAAGCTTCCAAAGCAGCACTGCTAGATTTGAAGCATTTGGAACCTCTTCTTCCCTCAGTCTTCCTTGTACAGCTGCCCTCCTTTAGGAAGGTGCAGATTGATTTAGTTAAGGTATCTTTGATCTGGGCTAGCTCTCAATAGCAGTAAAGTTGTGAGGGGGTTTGGGTTTCAGCACAGAATCATTACCCAATCACTCTGTCAGCTTTTGCTGATAACCCTACTGGTGCTCAACTTTAGCCCATGTGGTCTGCAGTCATAGCTTCTGCTGCAGTGCAGTTCTGCTCAACCCAGCTATTAATAAAGAACTTACTCATGCCTGAAATAAACTTCCTAAAGTTTCTGAAACTGGTGAACTTGAAAAAAAAAAAAAAAAAAAAAAGGAAAGGGAAGCAGTCCAGAAGGTTGCATCTTTCTACAATTCCTCTTTTCAGACTTCTCGTCCCCAATTATAAACAGTCACTACACAAAATTGCTAACTCTAGCACAGCTGTAACCTCAAAGTATTCCTTTCTGGCCACTTCAGGCCCTAACATGCCTTTTTTTTTTTTTTTCCCCTTTATTTTCCTGTGTGCTCTGAGGCACAAATCAGAAAAAAAAAACTATCTATCTGAAACTTAGTGTTATTGCATCTGTCTCATTTCCAGGGAACTGAACCCAGTTTTCAGCTCCAGTTTGTAGATGAAACTCTACAAAAGAAAATGACTGGCTTCAGTTGTCAAACTCTCTGATCTTTGATTTTACATAAAGGTACTCCAACAGTATAATTTTCAGAGGAAAAGATGATATACAAACTTTTTTTTCAGATCTTCCAAAACAGGTTTGTCCTTGGTAATGGTAAGTTGGACATATTTGATCAGCTTTGCCAGCTGGCCTATTTTGGGAATAGGTCCCTGCTACACATCAACACTCAAAGATTTCCAATCGTTGGAAAAAGTAGATAATTATTATTGTGAAGCATCACCTTTTCCCAAACATAACCAACACAGATGCTTTTCACTAGGAATTCCATGAAACAGAAAAAGGCCCACTTAATTCAATTACAAGCTAAAAAACTCAGACCAGTGCATTGCGGATGGGTGGGGAGAAGCAGGAGGACCATCAGACATTTGACACAAATTGTGCATTTCTTCATTTGAAGAAGCAAAATGCATTCTATACCTGCAGGTTAGAGTACTTAACAGGTTATCAGTTCAATGAATAATACACTTTCTTTACAAAATAAAAATAAAAAAATTTATTAAAAAAATAAAAATAAATTTAATAAATTTAAAAAACAGCTCAGTAAGTCTTGCTTAAGTCACTCCTAGAACATTACTGTTGACGAATCCCTCTGACTTCAAGGTATTCTGGAAACCTTTGTTTTTCTTCAAGGGGAAAAAAAATCTTATCAAGATTATGGTTTTGGGACTTGGTTCTGCTCATTAACTAAAAACCCACTGATGATCCTATAATAAAAAAAAAGAAATTTTATTTCATAGATTTCTCTTGATACCAATACATTGTTCAGAATATTCATTTTCTTTTCCAAATTTGGAGCATTTAGATTAGAAGGCCATGTGCTCTTCCTCTACTCCGACACTTCTACACATGAGAGCCCCTGTCTATAGCGACCTGAAGTTGACTGATATGATGCTGCTAACACGTATCCTCTGTAACTGGATTGGTTAAAATTTGCAGAGCAGAAGTATTCTGAGGTAGCTACAGGAGACACCTGCTTTGTACACTTAAACTGCTGTTCATCCTGCTTAGTGGTTCTAATTTACTAAAAGTGTCTTAGCTAGTAGCATCTTAACAACAATTTTATTAGCTTAACTGTCCAGTAAGAAGTATAGCCTAGGACATGACTAGAGCACAAAATTATAAACATTCAAGTACATACATGTATTTATAGGCTGGTATGTGTGCCCAGGCACAAAGAGTGACAAAATAGCATTAACCGACCCTCAAAGTAAACCCCTCCCTTTTAGAAGAATGCATCTTCATAGAAGTACAGTACATCCGTTAATGGCTCTTACTGGATCTTCATTAAGATTTTAAAAAGCATAATGATGCATCTTAGACTTACCTGTGATGTAAATCATAATTCATCTTACTCCAACCAGCAATTTCTAGGGATTTCTTTATGGCAACATTTTTAAAGCTGTTTCCAAATGAGAAGGGATTTTCTCTCAAAGCCTCTTCTTAGTTTGCCTTATGAAATAAGTTGCCCTCCAGTGAAATATCTCTTAAAATCTAAAATGCTATACCATCACAAATGGAAGTAGGCGTCTGCTTTGGTTTATTTCTTATATTCAGCCCCTCATGTAATCTACAGACATACTAAGAAGATTAGGTAAATAGATTCAATTTGCTACGTGCTAATCAATATTACAGACGGTAATGTGCTATTTGTAATCATAAATAGAAAACAGCATGTTAATTACAAAACCAAGTATCACAAATTACTACAAATCTGCTTTAACTATTTCTATTTCTCATTATTTCACAATGGCTGAAAAAACCTTTACATTGATTGTACTGAACCAAAAAATCTGATTAGTTAAGCACATGGAGGAACAATTCCTGGGAGCTGATCACATGCATTTGTCTTAGAGAGGATCTACAGATAGTCTTCCTCATTTCTCTTCAGAATACCGGTTGCCTGTACACGGGAAATATTTCATTGTTTTTATCCAAAGTATAAACAAACTGAATCATCCCTGTTATAAATATGTAGGATACATATTTAAATATATGTAGGATATTTATTTATAATTTATTTTATTTATAATATATCCTACATATTTAAATAAGTAGGATATTTCTAGGGCAGCATCATCACCACACCTTTTGAAGCAGTTCAACTGTTCCTAAAAAAAAAAAAAAAAAAAGAAAAAACACTCAAAAGGGAAAAAAAAAAAGAAAAAAAGAAAAAAAAAAAGCTTAAGTTACTGAGCTAAACAATTCGACTCAAAGATACAGGAAGATGTTAACGTTTAAATAATTTAAATGAGGGACTGACCTTCTCAGCTGTACAGCCTTTAATGAAAACAGTCTTATGACCAAATATTTTGTTCCATAAATGCAGAGGACACAGATGGAATGAATGTAACAGGTGCTCTTTACAACTGCAAAGCTCTTGTGTACCTCACGGTCTTGATTCTACATTGCATGAGTGTTTGGAAAGGAACTTAAAGTAGTCAGATCAGTCAGAGTGAAAACTGACAAGTATCATAGAATCATAAAGGTTGGAAGAGACCTTCAAGAAGATCTGGTCCAACCATCACCCTACTATCAACATCACCCACTCATTCATTCATTGGTCATTTATTTTGCAACAGGAATTCAATAACAAATCAAAGAAAACCAGGAAAACCAGGGCATTTGTGGGTGGACGGAATGAATAGATCACTACTAGTGTGAAACTCCTGGAAATCTAGATGACACTTAAACAAAAAAATAACTCGACACACACACACACACATAATGAAAAGTTAGAGTCCTATTCAGAAAAGCTAGACAAGCACAAACACCCACAGAGGCATCCAGATCCTTTGTCTTCAGGGCACCAAGATGCATGACTTTCTGAAATTAAACAATTACTAAGGGCTTTTCACAATTTTTAAGACAGATTGGGTATCTAAGAAACATTGTAGAAATCTTTTCATGAATATAATCTTCCTCTAATCTCTCAACACAAATATTTGCATTTTTTAACACTTTCCAAGTATCACAATCAGAACCATTCCTCTTGGGATAAACCAAGTCCTACTACACTTCAACTGTGAAATACAACATCAATATTTCTCTTACATTGCTTTCTCTATTCTCCTAAGACGCTCCCTGGCAGGCCTAACCAGCCTGTATTGAAAGGAGAAACTAACAGAAACTAGACCTGCCAGGAAGACTTCCCAGCATTATTTTCAGTAGTAGGTAAAATTTTCCTTCTCAGTTCACAAGAGCATACTTTAACTTGGATAAACAAGGTCTTGAAGTTCTAATTATTCTTTTGTTCATTGCTCTGAACAAGCATAGTAATTTTAAACATTTGCTTTCCATTGCAATTGGTTAGAACTTTCTGCTGAAGAAGCCACAAATTCTGTAAGCTTTCTAGATGTCAATTCAATCTCATCTTAATGAAACTTTCACATATCTTCCCCTTGCAGATATAAATTTTACGGTATGCAATATCATGGATGACTCCTGGAGCCTTTCTAGGCATGAAGTGCTGTGGCTACTGCTACCCCATTTCCTTACAACAGCAACCACTTCTTTTGGGGGGCTCCAAACTTAGTTTAGGTCCATGTGATCACTTACAAACGAGCTATTATTTTCCTATGTCTAAAATCTTAAGGGATAAGTCCTGAACATCTCTGGACACTGAAACAGCTGGCATGAAGCACTTTTGCCTTCCAGAAGTCAAGACGGTTTAGACATGTGTCCACAGTCTTGATTCCTACAAGCAAACTGCCTTTATCTTATACAGAAATTATATAAATAATAATAATAATAATGCTATTAAACAGACTGTGCCAAACAAATTCAAGAAATACATGTTACACTATATAATCCTGACAAGGTCTACGATATTCTTCCTCCAAGATCTGTAACTTTGCCAGTCCAGAATAAAGGAAGTAAATGAAAACGAGGGAGATTGAACCACTACCCATATAAGCTCTAACTAAATGTATATTAGTTTCATTGTTTAGACTCATCTTTAGAGTCCTAAAGTAATTCTTGGTATGACACTCAGTATAGTCTGGAACATAATGTACTCAGAGCAAAAATTCTGAGGTCCTCACTCTACAATCACCAGATATCTAGAAGAAATAAAGGTTATCTTAAAGTTCTAACTCTTATGATGTCTCTGTAACATGATTTCCGGACATCTCTTAACAGTGATGAAACCATTGAAAGATGTTATTTCCTAAATTCTGGAGTTGACAGCTAGTTTCTCGTGGCAATACAGTCATGCTTCCTATTCACCACCACCCCCACATTCAACTAAAGCTCTCAACCAGGCTTTGTGGTTTGGAAGTCAAAAAAAAAAAAAAATGCAGGGAAGCAGAGTAAGTTAGAGGTGACAGGAAGACAGGACAGAGAGCTGAGGAGGGAAAAAAAAGAGAGGAAATAACAGCAAGAGAAATTCAGGCTGAAAGCAAGCAATGGAAAATATTGAGCTCCAAGGGAGGGGAAACAAAAACAAAAACAAAACAAAAAAAAATACATGGTTACAAAGGAGAATGGTGGTAGGGTTTTTGTTTTGTTTTGTGTGGTGGTGGTTGGTTGGTTGGTTGAAGTTTAGCATTTACATTTTTTAATGCTTATGACTGACAACTGTCTTCAATACTGCAGAAACTTGCATAAGGCATTTATTTCTTGCACAAGATTTGCTGGACTTGGAAGGAAGACAGATTTTTCTTATCTAAGATTCTTATAATATACAAAATAATTCACATGATTACATCATACAGCTACTACAGACTTCAGAAAATTTCTAAGTGTTCATACTTTTTCAGCTGTAGCACTTAAGGTTTCTGCTAAATATTCCATTGTTTAACATCCAAGGAACCAGTGTGTTTAAGCTAACAGAGGACCAACAACAAAAAGAAAGAAATGTATAGCAATCCACCCTTTTTGAGCAATTACAGTACAAGCACCTGCATGCTTTGTGTCTTTCTAATTAAGTTTCCTAAAATACCTTTCCTACTAATGTAATTTGGATGTTTCGTAGAACATTTAGAAGTTGTTGCAATTGTTCAAGTTAATGTGCTGTTGAACAACTGGCGTGACAGACAGGTCAGGGAAAGCAGTCTGTTTATATTGCATGGTTTCCAATGTTAATGGTTTACATTAGTAATAATAAATATGCTAAATAGCCTTTATGATTCTCTAGCTTGGAAAAATTATATTAATTTATGGCTCTCCAAACATGTTGCAATAAGCAGTGTATTCTTGCATTACATAAGTGAAAGCTTTATCTGTGGTCCCTGTAAGTATGAGTAGATTACTGGCATTTATTTGCATTACCTTGCCATCTGTGGCTACATGAATAACATTGATACACTCCCAACACTTTCATGCTTGTTGAAAAGTCCAGCTTTGAAAGCATGCTTACATTTTTGAAGTATAGAGATGGGCATGGTAGGACCTACTGTTTCCTCATTCCATACCCACCCATCCCATGCAATTCTCATTGACCAAGACAGACCTGCTTCGATCCTACCTCCCCAGAAAATCAGCAGGAGTTGCATACCCCTCAGAGAGATACTGACATCCCATAACTTCTTGGGAGCTTTTAAACCTCATGCCCTGTGGGACAGAAAGAGTTATTTACCACATTTTTCCTCAGATTTGGCTGAGGCCTTTTGACACCATGACAATGCTGAACCACAAACTACAGCAATTGGTAGCACAGCCATCCTGACTCCTTGCCCAAGACTGGGAACTCCAAGCCTGCAATTACTGTGCCATTTTTTTTGCTTTTGGAAGCATTCTTGGACTCATTTATCTGATTCCTAAATCATGAACAGAACTCATGTAGGACACTTTCCCCCTCCCCCATTTATTTTGCTTTTCCCAATCCCTTATAGGAGAGCAGAAATTAAGAGCTAGAATTTCACTGACTTGCAGCTTAGTTTATTCTTTTGTCTTGTCAAACTTATTGCAGATACAAAATTCCCCCACTAGATTAAGAAACCTCAGAGGCTATTGCTCAGATTAAGCAGTAGCTCTTACTGTAAGCTTCTTATTCTCAGTGGTTCCATCTTCTACTCTATCCACGAGATTAAACAATAAGGATATTATATCTTTCAGTACATCTGTCACTTCAGGTCCTATCACTTTCAGCCCACTTCTGACACAGTCCACTGCAAGGAGACTTGGTATCTGTCCTTCCTATTGGCAGTGCATTTAGTCTGATTTCCAAGTGTTCTAGGAAACTGTCATATTCAATGATGCCTATGTTATTTCATACACAGCTTGTAAAAACAATGGCACTTGCTGCCACTCTATGACATCTTTCAGCACAAAAGGTCCACAAGGCACACAAGATACCAGGCAATTCCATTACAAAATTACAAGTGACATTAGGTGGGTCCATTCACCCAAGAATACCCTACCTTAAGAGAAAATTGCATCAATTTTCTTTTGAAGTATTAATGTAATGTGACCATTAATTTTAAGGTGATTTTCTGCCATGGGAACTAGACATGATCCCATCCACAAACTTTCAATAGCTGCCCTAAAAAGGCTAGATTGATGGAACACTACTATAGATTCTACTGAAAGACCATTCAGTGCCTAGATAACGAGGAAAACAAAATAATGCAAGCATGATGCATTTCTGGTTTTTTTTCCTTCATGGCTGAAATCTTAGCATCTGGATCAGTAAGTTAAATAAGGACTGATACAAAGAAGCATACCCAGGGAATGCTTTATTATGAAAATTTATTGATAGACTAGGAAGATTTGTTTTTCATTTGGAATGCATCTATATGAAAACAATAAAGATTTCTTCTTATTATATTTCAGGCATTTTATCTTGGTGTTTATTGCATAAAAAATAAACAAGACACCTTGAGACAAAAGGATATGCTAGAATCCTAAAACTTGAAGCAACTTCAGTAACAACTTCCTTCTGGCCCGATTTTACCAAGTTCAGGCACAGACCCAGAACTTAGAGGCTATCTTTGGGCCTGGTGACCAGAAATAGGATGCCAATAAATAATAATAATTAAATTTAAAAAGATCAGAAGTGGACCAAAATATTTATTATAGCAAGTAAATCCCCAGTAAGTAGAATTTGGCCACTACTCCTCTGGCTCTGAGAAGGGCTCACCCCACCATTGCTGTTGCTGAGTACAGCCAGAAGCTGGGCAGCACTTTACATCAAAGAAGGAATGGAAGGATCTGGAGGGGTGGAAAAATGGACCTTAGTACTTGGGCTTGACAACAGCGTCCAACAGTAAGTATTCAACTAAACCAGCTGAATAATATTTAAAGTGGAAACAGTAAATTTCATTATAGAGAGTCATACAAGGGTAGCGTACAAACTTCTCTGTTAAGAGACCTATAGCAACCAATCCTAACTAGAACTTTGTAGAATTCTAATTTCCAGGAGGAGAAGAAACAGAAAAAGTTAAATACAAAATTTCTCAGTTCAGTAAAACTTTTATTAAAGGAGGTGAGTAGGCGGAGATGTAGCAACTATGCTTTTGTTCTGTGGTTACTTGCCCAAAGTACAATCTTAGTTTATGGGTAGAGCTCCTGAACAAAATATAGCGATGAAGATCACATCTTACCAAGTCTACAAGAACTAAAAGATCTAAGAAAACAATCCCATTAGAAAAGCCCTGAAAAAGAACCTTAAGCAGTTGTTGGATATTTCACAAAAAGCAACATTCCAGACCTCCGACACAATGAACAAAAATACAGTGTGCAAAAAAGAAACCAAATATTAAACACAACCTTCTGCAGCACAACTGCAGCCAACCAATAAAAACATTTTCCTTATCAGTCTTTTAAGTCTTATTTTTTTCCTGTGTCAGATAACTGCGTTACCAAGAGACATTTTTTTATTTCCGTTTAAACTTCTGATCATTTAAACCAAATGCATGAACACATTTTTTCCATTTGAAGTCATCCTACTGTCTGCTTTTCTAGACACAGGGTAGAAGCCACTGCTTGGCCCTTTGTCTAAGGCAAATTGGAACAGCATAACAATACCATAAATACCCAATAAGTCAGTTGCTCCAGCCACAGCTCTTCACAATGTGCAGTTCCCACAGTCATTGCCCCAGATGATCATTGTTCCTACTGTCCCATCAGAAAGCTGCTGCTCTTCACCTCTTCTGCTCCCAGCTCTCCCACCCTGTCACCCCCAGGGACATGCTACCCATTTGAGTCTCTCCATGTCTGCCTCCGAAAGCAGAGGGCTGGGGAACACGGAGGAACAGGAAGAAGAGGAGAATGACCTTATACAAGACACTATCAGTGTTGTTTTTCTATTTTTTGTTTGTGTGGTTTGGACTTTTTTGTTTGGTTGGTGGTGTTTATCCTTAAAAATTTTAGAACATTGCACATCTGAGTTTGTACTGCTTTGTGATTTCATAATTCTACATTTCTCTAGGGGGTAAAAGTTGCTTTTGCTTTAAAGTGAAAACTAAAATCACAATCCCATAACCAAATGAACTTGAATGTTCAGGCAAAAATCAGAAGAGGTGAACTGAAAATCTCATGATCTGGCACCGCTCTGCAGGAAGCTGTGCAACACATGAGAGTTGGTGGGAAAAGCGCAGCCGCTTCCCAAAGGATGACAAGAACAAGCCTGTCCGGAGGACAGCTGGACTCAGTTCCTGGTGTAATTTGCTGCAGGACCTCAGCTACAGAGGACCCAGGAGAAGGACATCCATAGACCAAGTGCAGAGCATTGTCCTCACTTACATGGTAGTGTTAGCCCTCTATGCCACCTCTCACTACCATCTCTGTGGGCAGGGGGTCATTTGAAGAAATTACAAGCAGCTTTGGCAGACTAAGAGGTGGCGAGGTCACTTCTCTCCACTTACCCATAGTACAGAGATTAGATCTAATACTGCTGCATTGAATTCCAGCATTTATAAGATTAAAGTGCAGTCATTTGGTTCCTAGCTGAGGAAGTTTGCTGTTAGGCTAAGACCTGATGTTATGGATCATGTCGTGTATGCAGATGATTATGCATATTCATTAATATGGAAATACAGGCATAAAACCAAATTAATCACAAAGCCTAAAATCTCCAAATACCATGACCTAGCAGGTTTAAATACTGTATGTATGAGTACTTTTTCATCACTGTGAGTTTGGCTTGTTTCCTGATTAACTACAAATCAACTGCATACATGTAGTTTTTCTACATAAATATTTTTCCATTTTAAATTAGAAAACATCTATTGGTCAAGACTTAGCCTGCCAATTGCTATTCAAAGCATGGACAAGTATCTCCAGATTTGCCAGTCTACTGCAGCCACTTAAGTATTTAAGAGCAGCAGGTTTCCTTTTCCTTTTTAACCCCTCATTAAATGGAATGAGCTGTCAATGCCATAATTCATTACTTATTTTTGGATTGATTTTTCTGAATAGTTATACAGCTACAAGAATTCCTGAGGCATGGTCAGCTGAATGGGGACATCATGCCCAGAATAATCTCTGGCACTCAATAATACAGGAAAATCAACTTCCAACACACTTTCCATGTTAAACCACCAAAGATATGTTTATTCAGCTTCTGAGTAATTGCATTTAGCCATGATGGCTTGAATTAATTATTCAACTTAAAATTTGTGAACTTCTAGAAGTCATTCCACCAGCAAACTTCAGCAAACTTCTACTTTGATGGGTCCCTAAAACGAGGGCAGACAGAAAAGTCACACTAACTGAAAGCAGTCATGACTTGCATTTTGCTCCAAACTGTATCAAACTTATTTTCATAACTCCAGATATGTTTTAACTGGACTGGCACAGAATTAAGTTTTGAAATGGTAACTGACTCCTGAAGAGCATAGATGATTAAGATAATTTTGATCTTCCTATTTACCTTATTTAAGTGAGAACATAAGGTTGTACAGCAAAAACATTTCTTGTTCAAACATGGATTTAGTACTCCTTTCATAGGTGCCAATTCTACTATGAAACAAGTTTTCATCATACCATATGTTTTGATAAGGAGCTTCCCATGCTTTATGGTGCACTTAATGGACACTGAGTCCTTCATCAATACTTTATATTCCTTAGATTAAAAACCACTAAGGAAATTAAGGTGGAAAGTTTGAGAGAGTCCTGTATTTCTGAATTTTTAAATATAGATGCAGAGCCAGAAATTCTTCAGCTCTGAAGTATTCTTCCCTTGTTTTAGTTCTGCAATTCTTTCTTGCTGCTATTTTTTTAGACACTTTATATATTTAAACACTTGCAGTTGCCAGACCTCAGTCATTGGTTCAAAGGGTAGCCATAGATCTCTTCAGTATGGGCGTCACTGGGTGTAGTCAGTGGAAAAATTGTAATGACTAACTACATGTTTATTCATTCACCAACTATGATAATTTAAGAATGACTTTGATAAAAATATTTATACTTCAGTTTTTGCACTTACAAGTGCTTGTTAGCAATTTCTGACACATTCACAGTTACAGATGGATACTCTGAAATGTGAGTTAACTACTGAAAAAAGAAAAGGAATTTGGAGAAAGTTCGCAACACTAATTAAATATTGAACTATTATCTTACTTCCTATTCCTGTGTTAGGCTTGAGTGAAAAGTTAAATATTAAGTATGTATTTCACTAGTTGCTTAACTAATTTACGTTTCTAAAATGAGAAATTCAGAAAACATAAGAAAAAAATCAGTACGAAATTTTAACTCAAGCCAACAAGCATTGGCTCACACAACTTAGCTTCAAGCATTTCAGCAGGTTTTGTTGTTGTTGTTTGAACGTTTCAGATGATGAACTTACCAAAAAGCAGTAGGAGATCTGGGCTGAATTTTTTATTAACACTAATTTATAGGAACATCAAGTTTATCTGGATGGGTCAAGGGCACATAACTTCAACCCTACGTTCAGGAGTTTGTACCATAATGCCTCCTACCACAGGGTGACCAGCAGTCAGATGGGTGACAAGTACAAAAGCTGGCTAACTGGATATACACCATAATAATAAAATCTATCTAGTAAAAACACAATATTTGCTTTCTGTAACCTAGGTGCTTATTAAACATGGTTGTCCCACATCAGTGAATATTTTGAACTGATGCAAATTGCTGCAACCCTAGCAAAAGAATAGATGTATCTGAAAGCTGCTGCTCATACACCACCCATCTCACATGTATGCAAGCCTGTGATTCAGCACATACTGGCAGTTTCCTCTCCCCTTTTTGCTCCAACTGAAATGTCAACAACTCCTGCTTTCTTCCTCTTTCTAGAAGCAGGAAAGAACACTGAACATGAATTGTCCAATCTCGCCTCACTCCTCAAACCCTTACAAAGGGGAGGTTTAGAAGACTAATCTGGAATCCCAATATGCTTAAGACCACCCCACCATGTTTTCCAATTCTGATTCTAATATAAGGAGGAAAAAAAAAAAAAAAAAAAAAAAAAAAAAAATCACAAGATCCCTGTCCAGGCTTATAAAGCTAGAATAGTATGGTTTAGATCTTGGATTAACACAGGCATTTTTTGAAAATTCTTTCCTTTAAATCCTAGCAACTCCACCATCATTTCATTTCATTAAGTACTGAAGTGGAAATCGTGTACTTATTAAGACAACTTCATGTTTTAATACACTGTCACGTTTTAGAAAAAAAGGCTGACTAAGGAGCATGATTCTTGTTCCCTTTTATAATGCTTCTAATACCCCCTTACCTACTATTATGCTCCAGATGAAGACTGTTTCAAACCATTTATCAACGACTGTTGTAAGCTCCCACACAACCATACCCACATCTTGAGGCACAACCAAAGATTGACTTCATCTGAAGAACGACGGCTGCTCTTGTAATTACTAATGTACACTGGCAGCATTTCTAGCTACCAATATAGAAAATGGAGATTTTTTACAAATGTAACAAACTATTTATCACATAAATATATGTGATTAAGTAAATAAATAAATAAATAAATAAAAATGCAAAATCTGTTACCATACTTCAGGAGCTTTACAATTTTCAAAAATATTTGATGCACAGCCTTAACTTGGTTGTGATAACCACATAATTTTCTTTCTGTGAGAGGAGGAAGATGAGAAGGGAGACAAAAAAGCATTACTGTTATCCTTGGCTCTGGGTCAGATGGTCTGGCTTATTCTGCTGAGTGCAAAGGCAAGTGGAAAACTACTTACAGCTCAACAAAACAGCATTAACAAAGATAGATTAATTTCTCTGTTAGGGACCTTGCCACATCCAGTTTTCGAGGGCCAAGTGGAAAAAAAAAAAAAAAAACGGAAGTTTAAGCACACAGAGCCTGAATTTCTGAAGATAAAGGTAGGTGACAGCAAAGTAGCTGCAGATATTATTGTCATCAGCTCCTCTGCCAGGATTAGCTGCCCCACAGCACCATGTGCATGCCTCAGGCACTGCCAGAGGGAGTCTGGCATGCCAGCACCAGCACCAGCATGTGCTTTGCCTCCAGCCCGTGCTCCATGCTGGAGCCCCCACAGATAGGGTGGGCATGCGCCAGGAGGGAGAACGTCTTTACCTCGCATTGGTAACTCTGCTGTAGTTTATTTGTCCAAATCCTTTTTTTTTTTTTTTCTCCCCAAAAAAATGCAAATCACAACATACAGAGTTGAGTTCAGACTTGGCAAAAAACAGGTTCAAATGCAAGGACAGAGGAATCTCCTTTACTTATGCCAAGGCCACAGTCATGCATAAAAAGATATTAACCATATGTCCAAGCAGAAGAGGAATTACAAAGCTTTTTCACATTAAACTAGGGGAAAATAAATAAATAAATAAAGTAATTATGTGACCAAGAGATTATTCCAGACAAAATTGCATACAAAAAGCCATACAGAAATTAAGCAAAGGCTTAAGAAATCCAAGCGCTACAGAAGGAATATATAAATTTCTAAATCTCCTTCTAGAACTGGATATTTCATTTTTTTGCAAACCAGAGTGACTTCAGAGTTAGCATTAAAGAGAAAAAAAAGGTCCCCTCCCCTCAACACACCACAAAACAAACACAAACAAAATTCTTTGCTTCACATGTACAGATAAACATATGTATTCCATGCCATCTGGTCTACATTTCCAAAGCTACAGAGTGGTGCTCATCCAGCAAGTCACTAAGCAAAGCCAAGCTTAAAAGCTTTTCTGCCTTCAGGTGTGTGTATATACAAACAGAGTAGCCCTAAGAAACCTCTCCCTTGTATAGCCTCCAGTCACTCTGCTCAGCAGTGCAATTAATCTCAGTGCAGCATAACTAAGACAGATGACTTGATCACTGCGAACACTGGCAGAGGCCAGTTAACAAGGGTAAATACCTTTGTGGTCTTGTTCTTCAGCAATATGGTTTTATACTTCATCCCATCCATACTCTAGGGATTTATAGAGAACAGAGTAAGGCTGCTCAAGACAGGGCTAGAAGAAGCAAATTACAGTCGAAGAAGCTGGTTCACCACAGACCAAACAGGCACCATGAGTGCTGCAATTGCTCCTGAGCTCTAGTACCAGCCAGAAATCAGAAGCGCCCTAAGAATTTCATGCAAAAAGACACTCTTGCATGTCTTCTACACTTCCCCATCAAGTCACCCTTCTCCCTTTTAAGGACTCTCTTGATTCACACAAAGTTACACCAACTCCTGCACCAGGACTTCTCAATGTTCTTGCTTCCTGGGAGGGACTGAATTGCGTCCTTCAAAGCCGGGGTCACCCTGTTGCACGGCACTAGCCCAGGGTCAGAGTTCAGCAAACAAAAAAATAATCTAACCAGACTCATTACATCTTATGAAGAGGTGAATCAGACTGCTTAATCTAGGTATTTGCAAGTTTCTAACATGTAAAAGCTCTATTAAACACCAAGTTCTGAATGCCCTTTGCTCCAGAGAAAGTCAGTTCTAAAGTTTTCATATCTGTGAACTAATTAAAAAAAAAAAAAAAAAAAAAAAAAAAGATTACTAACTATCCTACAGAAATAAAGTAAAAAGTAAATAAAGTAAAAATGATAAAGTAGAAATGGAAAAAGCTGAAGAGCCTTTTAATGTTACCTGTGCTTTGGCTACAAAAGCTTTTAGAGTGAAAAAAAATAAAAATAAAAAAAAAAAAATAAAAAAAGTTACTTGTTTCTATAAAGGATAGAAACAACAACTATGACAACAACTAAGATTAACAGCATCTTGTACTACAGCTTGTATAGATGAAACTAAGTAACACAAAAATTTGGGAAACATCGATATTGGATGCCTTAGAGTTTAAAAATTTCACTTACCAGCCACCAACAGCCCAGATCTACCTAGACTAAATATTGTTCTTCTACATGTACATGACAGGGTTGCTTTAAAATATATATACAATAACAACAATGATCTGATGATAGGCAAGACCACAAAAATCAAAAATCTGTTTGCTTATGTTTCACCAGGGCCAAAAATTATTTGGGAAATGAAGCAGCCAAATTTAGTTGTCACCACATCTTCCCAATCACAGCAGTTCCAAAAACCTTTCTGCAGCAGGAAGCTGGAAGAAATGCCCATCAGGTCAGCCAGCACCTCAGGAGAGGGCAATGGCTCCCTCGGGGTGCCTGCGCCAGACAGCAGCAGAGAACCAAGCCAGCCAGGCCCTTTGCCTCCTTTCACAGCTAAGCCAGTGAAATAGCCAGCATCCACCTCTGCTACATTTTAGGACAGTATCTTGTGATCCTGAAAATGCAATTGAATTCACGGGATTACATGTAGTTCGTAGTACTTATTTCACAGGGCAAATCAATAATATAGCTTCACTCCTGACAAGTTGCCATCTTGGGAACCCATTGTTATCCTGTCTTTTTAAAAGGACCGTGCAGATTAACAAGTAAATAAGGTCTTTGTTTTGGTTTGGTTTGGTTTGGTTTTATTATTTTTTGTTTGTTTGTTTGTTTTACAGGACATCATAGTTCAGCTGAAAAAGTAGTAGTTAAATCTCATAGCAAACAAACCAAATGTTCTTTGGCATTTGCAAAAATGTACAGATGCTCAGCAATCCTGATTCAAAGAGGAATCCAGACCAATTTGCTTTCCACTACATGTAGGTTAAATATTGAACTGCATAAATTGTCTGCACTAATTACAAGTAGTGTAATAGTTAAATTGATATGCTTGCATTCCCAGAAAGTTTGCTTTCATGGAGGTTGTACTAGTTACCAGGCCAGATCACCCCTGCATGTTCATGAGAACAAAGAGTCTCTAAAACTTCATTGCTTTTAAACACAAATGTTTATTCAATTAACTCAAGAAGAAAATTAAGTATAAATTTGTGTTCACAGCTCTTCCATGCTGTCCTGGTTTCAGTTAGGACAGAGTTAATTTTCTTCCTAGTAGCTGGTAGAATGCTATGTTTTGGCTTAGGATGAGAAGAGTGCTGATAACACTCCGATGTTTTAATTGTTGCAGAGCAGTGCTTAAACCAAGCCAAGGACGTCTCAGCTTCTTGCTCTGTCCTGCCAACGGGCAGGCTGGGGGTGCAGCAGGAGCTGGGAGGGGACAGACCCAGGACAGGTGACCCAAACTAGCCAAAGGGGTATTCCATACCATCTGACGTCATGCTAAACAATATATAGGGGTGGCTAGCCAGGGCGGGGGGGCCGGCTGCTCGGGGTTAGGCTCGGCATCGGTCAGCAGGTGGTGAGCAATTGCATTGTGCATCACTTCTTTTGTACACATTAGTAGTAGTACTATTATCATCATTATTGTTGTTATTATTATTATTATTATTATTATTGTTGTTGTTGTTGTTGTTGTTATTGTTATTATTATTTTCCTGTCTTATTAAACTGTCTTTATCTCAACTCATGGGCTTCGTTTTCCTGTTTCTCTCCTCCATCCCACAGAGGGAAGGGGGAGGGGGAGCAAACAGCTGTGTGGTGTTTAGCTGCCGGCCGGGTTAAACCACGACACATGCCAAACAATTATTTGCTGTTTCTTCTCATCTTCATTGACTTTACTGCTGTGTTTTCCAGAAAGATATCACAAAACAAACCCTTAAGTAAATAAAGCCTTTGCTACTTATGTCACCTGTGCCTTTGTTGTGGATGATGATTCCCATTTGATTTCCATAAACAAACAAAAATACACCCACAGATGCTTTTTAGGAAGACTTTCTATATTGCAGTCCCCCTTGGAATAACTTATACCAACCTGTAAACAAAACACAAGCCTCAGAAGGCCATCAGTATAACAAGGCACATATTAGAGCATTCACTGGAGCAGCTACATCTTTGGGCTATTATTTAGGTGAAGAACGGAGACCCTGACAGCACACATATGTACACACTTTAAATAAATCATACTAGCTAGCAAAAAAAAATTAGATTAGATTAATTAGATTTAGAAGACTAAGACAAACTGGCAGAGTTCACTATTCAAAAGCACATCAATGTATATATGTATTTAGTTTTAAATTAAGCATATGTAGATATTAATTTAAAAGAACTAGAAAAAAATGGGGGTTACTGGTGGGATCAAGTAGCCCCAGCATGAAACTACCACAGATGTAGTTCTGTAAGCACTTATTCCAGCAGCTATGCCACCTCAAGTAGTTCATGTTATTTGATCAGTTGTGCCATGCATTGATTAAGATTAACTTGCACATGGTCAATGTGCAACTGCATGAAAAGGTGTCATCATGGGCCATGGTGATTCCCTGTGCCATAAACACAGGGAAAGGGGCTGCTTAAACAAATGGAATTGGTAGCAAGTGTCTAGCATTAAACTGAACAGGTCAAGGCACAGCTCGGAACTCATATTTGAGGCAGTTCTACGCAAACCAGGCCAGAAAGAAGATGCTGAGGAAAGTGATGGAGCCAGGCTTCGCAAGGTCTGTAAAGAAAGGGTTTGGGTCTGCATGTTTTCTTGCACTTTGGTTAGAGTGTGTTGTGTTTCATTTCTTTTTTTTTTTTTTTTTTTTTTTTATTAAACCTACTGAAACTGTGAAAAATCACCCCGCTTTGTGATTTCATACTTTCATGAGTTCTGACCAAACAGCACCAGATCTCTAATAACTAAGGACCTGCTTTAGTAGCAAGGGGAGCCAGGGCCTTTCCTTCCTCTCTCCTTTTCCCCTCTGCCATTTGCTGTCACCGTCTGCTTGTGCCAGAACAACCGTTTGCGAACCTGCACAGTGGACTGATATGGACTTTAAAAAAAAAAAAATCAGGAAAGATTCTCTGACTGACATGAACCCAGCTACAGCATGCTGCAGCAATGAAAACTTTGGGGGAAGCAGGAAGAACAAGCAGAGGAACTGCTCAAAAGAGAAAGGACTGCTGAGAAAGCACTATGATTTAACATCATTAAATTAATTAGCTGGGGAAAAAAAAAAAAAAAGTAACTAGAGAAAGTAAGTGATTTGGGGCAGGGGCTGTTAGGAGGAGGGTAGATAACAGATGATCAGCACCTGTAGAACAGAGAGCTGCAAAGAGAAAGATCTGAAAATTTTGCAGGGGTCTGATGGACAAACAAATGTGTTCACCCAAACTGAGTTAGAAGTTATATATGCAGAAGAGCCAGCTCCTCTATCACATAGGCAGGAAATGAAATAGAGAGATTTGATCGGGACTTCACATGTAAGCAAATGGAAAGAACACACCATTTCCTGGTAATATCACGGTAAAACTATTTTTATTAAGAACAATTTTCACTTAAAATTATTTTAAATGTGCTGAGCTCCACAGTCCATCCAAACTTGATCTTTAAATACTTAACTTCTTTCTTTGCAGCCATCACGTGAGATGTAAGCACCAAAGTATATCTCCTATATACATGTAAAATTTGAACTGTTGAAAAGGTGATCTTAGTGAAATACAAAGACAGCTTCTGAATAATATTCTCAGTGCATGGATTCTCAGTCAGGAAATCCTCAAATGCACAAAGACTTTAATAGAATTTATTTTTAAAATCTCATTTTGTGGAATACCAGTAAGACAAGTTTTCAGCACAAATAAGTTACTCAGAAAATTACTTCCATCTCAGAAAAGGGCTTTGAAACAAACTGACTTTACCACCCCAATTACAGGAGAATAACTATTCAACCATCACCACAACTGCATGCTGTTGCAAGGCTATAATTAAAAAGCTAGAATCAAAACACTTAAAATCAGTCAGAAAATTATTCGAAGTGATACTATACACAAAACACACAGGCAGAATTAATGCCTCGAGGGACGTAAGAGGCAGCAAAGAACATCTACCCAGTGATGGCACGTCCTCCTACAGGTTTCATTAATTGTCACTAGATAAGGCACATTAGTTCAGTAACCAGTGAGCTCTCCCTCCTCAGACAAAGTACTTTTACATTTTAGGTTAGAAGGAAGCTGCCTTTCCCTGCAAGGTCTTATAATGACAAAAATGGCCACTTACAGATATTATCAAGTCCAGTGACAAAGTTTATGAAAACAGAAAGATGGCTCATCCTGAAATAGGAAAAAGAGTATGGTGCATTAGAGCATGAGCCTAGCTTTGATTATAAATAACTCCAAATACGTTACCTTTACCTTTAGGAAGCCACAAGATTAGAACTCAGAAGCTTTAGATACCGAGGCAGTAAGGGAATTTTGTATTTCTTTCTCAGACCTCGGTGATAAGATATGTACAACAGCCCTGTGGTAGGTGCAGTGCAGAAATAACATGTTACTTCTTCCAGAAATACATGAACAGTGTGACCAGTGCCATTCCTGCAGGATCACTTGTGTGGTAGCCATCTTAAGAGAGCAAAATAGGACCTGCTGTAAAAACATCTGAAATAAACAGGAGCCTGTTCATGAACATCATAACTTAAAATATCGTGACTTTCTTACAGTATTGTTAGTATTCTAGGAAAAAGCCTTCTGACACTATTATCTTAGTGCTTATATGTTCTTTTGGGCTTGAATTACCTACATAAATCCAAACTGGGGGGGGAAAGTATGTAGAGTTTACACTATTTCCTTTCAAACATAGTTTTTAGTCATGACAAGTAAAGGATAAAGAAGTCAGTCAACTAAGATGTATCTTCAAATATCTCTCCTACTTCATTCTATTCCTGTTTTCTCTACAGAAGCCCAAGAGACTCACCAATACAGTCAAACTACCTGTGTTTGGTGACAGCAACTGAAATTTCCTCCTCTAGTGGGTTTCCAAAGCAGAAAGAACGCCTTATAACAGAGCATGTGTGAAACCAGGCTTCACACTCAACTAAAGCTCATTAAAAATATTTTTGATTGCTTTTATAGTGACATGCCTAACTCCATTAACCTACTGAGGCTTAAAATTACTGTGCTCACTGTCCTCATCACTAAAGGCTAATAAAGATATCATAGCATATTATTTTCAAAAGTTGCCATTAAACAGGCAAAGAAGTAATTGATCTAGTAGAGCACTGTACATACATTCATGATAGCTTTTAAGGGAAGCTTTTATTTTTAAAGAAAAAACTTCATGCATTCCAACACAAGTTCTCCTACACATTTGCAGAGATGGAATAAGTATGGCTTCAAGCAAAGGTTGAATACAAATACAGCAGAACACAGAATTTGCTTGCAGAAAACACAACATGGTCTGGTCCAGTCAATGATGATGTGCATGTAGATGTCCACAAGGATGAGTTGGGCTGTTCTGATAACATCAGATGGATTTCTGATGGAATCACAAAACTCTGGGAAGATTCAGATTCTGAACATCAATAAGCCTTTGTGCAAAATACGCTTTCGTACAGGTTTTTTTTTATTATTTTTAAAAAAAAACGTCACCTCTCTCCAGAAAGAGTAAAAAAAGAGCATAATTAAACAACTACGAAAGTATGACTAGTATTCTAGAAATAGGCAGCATATAGTAGTTTGGTATTTGCCATATTAAAGATTAGCTAGACATGCCAGATTTGATACAAGCAATTTAAACTAAGAGTGAGTCACTCTTTTACGCTTGGATGCTGTGAGCTTGAGTTTGGCCATGCCAATTAAAGCTCAGAATTCAAAGTGACTGAACTAAAAATATATTTTAAGAAGTGATCTCTTTTTATAAATATTCTTTATTCCGAATGGGGAAAGGATATGTGGAGAGTACGTGGGAGAGGGAAGCAGGCACACCATATACAGCCCTCAGAAATACAGCTGAGTCATGAGCTGGAATTAGAAAAATTACTCTGCAAAAGCACACAGCTACTCGTTGGACTGAATTTACCAAATACGAGGAGAAATAATGAAAGAAGTAAAAAATAAATACATTTGGTTCCCCTATCTTTACAGATAAAGGAGGAAATCTACAGATAACAGGAATAAAAGGAAATGGAAGTAATAGAAGAAAAATAGAAGTAATTGCAGAACTTAGTTGTGCTACGATGCACAAATGCAACTTAAAGATTTAATAACTGAAAGCAAAGTAACAAGCATGAGATTCTGCTGAATTTTAAACAAAAAAGGACTGGCATTATTTTAAGTCACTTCCTACCTAGAAATATGTCTATGTCAATGCTACACCAATAATAGAAGGTTTCTGTTTGGAAAAAAAAAAAAAAAAAAAAGTATTATGAAAATGTACTTATTTGACAAATTGTAGACAGAGCAGCAATACTGCCTTTTTTATTATGTTTTTTTTAAAGATAAGTTTTGGCTGCAGCTAGAGAAACAATAGCCAGTAGGAGTGCAGCTATGAAATGAACAGTTTTATTATGGAGCCATTTGTCTGGTCTGTGCCATACATATCTGACAGGCACAGGAATGCAAGAAGAGAAGGCTTACACAAGCAACACCACATCATCATTGACACTGCCACTCTGAGGCTAGAATACATGAACAAACATTTTCTTTATTGAAAGGAAGGAGAGGTGGTGCCTGGTGGCCTAGCACAGCTGCAGTGCTGCGCAGAGCAGCTGGCTTCACAAGCCACAGCCCTGGCATGCCACACGCATTCGACTAAAATTAGAAACAGAGGTCAGGGGTTAAGAGACAAGTTTACATGAGACAACTACCCAGAGCATGACTGGAATTTGCTAGTGAACTCTCAATCAGGGGAAGAACTTGTCAGAGAGGAAAGGTTTCAGCATAGGAATAACACATGGGAATTTTCAAGCACTCCATTGGTAACGTCATCCTGGCAGTAAGCAGGCAGCACTTAATCAAGCATGAGCTTTATAGAAGGTATCTGTGGTTTCTGTATTTAATTCTACCAACATGGCCCACGTTAACATAGTCTTCCTAAATTGGAAACACAGCCCTGGGTGCACAACCACAGAGATCTCAGTGGGACAAACACTACTTCCTTCCTCCAATGCTTGTGTTCAGCTTTGCTCAACCTGCCCATCATTTATGGAAGACAAATTACTTCTTTTGGTGTTCTCCTCACCCCTAACACTGGCTGCAGTGACAGGGTTCATCCACAATTCATCCAGCCTATAGGCTTCACTGGTCCCTGCACTGCCAGGACCCTGTGGCACAGCCCTGCTACGAGCAGCAGGCATCTGTGCCAGCACCATGGAGCAGTCCTGCTCCTGCAGAACATCCTTACTGACACAATTTTCTCATAAACCTTAAGGGAGTACAACATTTATAGATTCCACCACCACCACCCCCCCCCCGCTCCCCCCAACAGATACACTCACTACCTGACCTTCCAACGCTTGTATTTGAAAGACAGAATGAAGAGGGAAATAATTATATCATTTAAAATCTGCCTTATAATATGGACGTTACTGAAAGCTGTTTGAACATCACTCATGCGGACGTATCATCATCAGAAGAATCCTGCATTCCAGCCTTCCCCATTCATTATCATAAAGTGGGTAATTGGCATCATTAACATTCTTCCTAGCTGGAAAGAAGTGCACTGCTGCATCGCAGAGAAAACAGTATGCTGTTCAGAGAGGCCTGTTCTGTTGTTCCACAGACATTCAAGGGAAATTTAAATTTTCTATTTATTTCTCATCTTTAATAAATACTACTACATAAGCCATTCCTTTAACTTGTAAGGAAATTAAAACATCATTCAAAAGGAAAAATCCTGTAACTATAAACCAGCAAGGACTATTTTAGCCTTTGAGCATGACAGTTTCATATCCGTTCCTAGGAATTAGAAAAATCAGAATTTTGACTACTAAATGAAAATATCTTTATGAAATCAAACCCATGAACCCCTTTATACAGAAGGCATATGATGGAAATTAATAGCAAGTGAAAAATGCTTCTTTTCTTCCTATGAAAGTTTATGCATGCTGTGATTTGTATGTCTATTTTTATGAAAAGCCAAGTTCCCTTTATATAATTAGAACAGCTCTCGAGGCAGGAAGAATATAATTGGCAATAATGACTTGGAGCTGAGAAAGTCTCACTGGAGTTATCACTACGTCACAGCCTAAGTGTGTTGCATAAGAATAGTTTTGTAAAACAAGAGACAAAAGCAATCTGGGGGAGGAGCAGCTTTCAGCTGCAGATATTTTTTCCTGCTCCTTGGCTGTAAAGATGAATGGTTGGAAAGCTGACAAGTTTTTGCAGGCATGACTGAGCTCAGTCCTTGACTCAGAATTAAATAGGACATAAGGCTTTGGCTGGCCAAGATCACTAAGCATGAACAAAAATTAAAACTAAAATTACCTTTGTTGTTTATATTAGTGTGAGAAGTAACTGAGAACAATACTGTTTATTGTTTGGCATAGATCTGTCATTACTGTGGGCTAATAAAGACTGGAAAGAAAGGAAATTTACCTCAGTCTTGTTCCAGCCTGGACCATACAAAAAGTAGAAAAACCTGTGCTGCCCAAATGAAAAATGAGCTTTGGCTGTATCTATGTATATGACTGATCATGCCTTAGTTTATGTAAGAAAACATTGTCATACTTTGTGTAGTGCATCTGCATTCACATTTCTAATTCGTGGTTAGTGCCACGCTAGGGTTCACGGTCTGTATACTCTACCAGGATGCTGAATGAATGAGCAGGACAGGTGATAGCTACACTGAGCTGTTCCATATTCATCATGCTGCCCTACAGTAATACTAAGACCAGACAGTGATAGCAGAGCACCAACAGAGTCCCTGCCACGGTGACAGCAGCTCCCAGCTGGTAAATGCCCAAGGCAAGGCACTGAAGGCGCCTTTTCTCCACCTCAATGCCCCATCTAGAGCAGGGCAGCTCAGACCCGTTGTCATCCTTCTCAGTGACTGAAGCTACAGACTAAACTGGACTTGTGCATTCACTCATGGCAGACAGGAAAAAAAAAGCTTTATAGCACTTTGGACTTCCAGCAAATTAGACTGACCTGAAATATTGTCTGACACATGAAACCATGCTGACTGGACAGAAAACCAGGTGAGCAAGGGCTCTGGCAGAGCCTGGCAGGAAGCTCCCTAATGTGGTTGTCTCCTTACAGTCAAGGACAGGAGATTCTACTGCAGTTGCATTTAAAAAAAAAAAAAAAAAAGTAATTAAAAAAAAAAAGTTCTCGGTTCTCAGTTCATCCCCTGCCTCTAAAGAACTCTAAAAATCTGTATCCACCTATGTTATCAGGGTTACAAGATTCTCCCTTCCCACCCCCATTCCATCCATTAGAAGGCAACTGCTTAGTCATCTTAAAAACAACAAAAGAGAAAAAAAAACAAACAACACTTCAGCCTGCTCAACATCAGAGAGATCAAAAAAGACACAAAAAGATCAAAATAATTATTGTAGTCTTAGGTTTCAGTCTTGCAAAAAAATTGTATTGATGATGATTGATGAGTAATTCTGCATTTGACTTCAATACACAGAATCAACATACCACGTTTCACTTGTATATAAATATATATAAATATATATATTCATATATAAATATATGAAGAAATTCTACAAATACACAATCACTAGCATTGGCTTGGAGGCATATGAACTGCTCAAAAAGAAGTCACTGGAAAAAAAAACTACACAGTTCTAAATTATAGCTACAGTGGTATAATCCTAGAGTCCGTAAAAAGAAATTATGCTAAGGTGAAATGTCAAATCATAATCCATTAAAAGGGAGATATTGGTAAAACAGCAGAATTATGAGCAACTTCTTGGCTAAATTTGGACCAATGATGAACAATGGGAATGGTTATGGAAATCCAAGTTTAAACTCAAGTTGAAGAAAATGATGCAGAAAAAAAGTGGAAGAAATGGTGAAAAACAGACAGACGTGTAAACCACATTAATAGATTAACTTTCATCACATATTAGTATCCTACTTCAGAAGAAGATTGCTCATAATTGAGCATATGGTCATTTATCCCCATTTACTTGGCTCAATTTGCCAACATCTCACTTCTACAAGACTCTCCACTTGCCATGTTCTCCACTGCTCACGTGCTTCTCTGGATCATAACAACTCACACAACAGCATGCAAAGAGAAGGTTCATGGGGATTTTAGAGTCTTTGACAACACAAGATTTTTTTTAAAGTGGTTTAAGTTTTGGTTTATAGAAATGAAGGAGTTACAAGAGCTATTGTTCTATGGGATCAAAGCAGTCATGGATACTAGAAGTTTTTGCTATTGTATACAACAAATGTAAATCATAATAAGCTGTAATTAGTCACTTGCTGAGTGACCAAAGTTTAGTAAATCATTGGTCACTGTTCTCTTCAGCACAAAATCCAGGATCTTTCCTCTTGATATGGGGAGCTATCATCTTCTGTGGCATGAATACCATGCTGCCACCACTTCAGTCTTCATCAGCCTCCACATGCACATTGCAAGTGTATGAAAGGCCTTAGGAGAGTGTATTTCTGGTAAAACAGTGCAGTTGTTCTAGCTTATCACCTCATCCTGCTTTCATATTAAAGCTTTCATATCCACAGCAGTTTCATTTTACTAAGCTAGCCTATACATCCTGTATATCAACAGGATTCCCAGAGCTGCAACTAACAGCAAAAAACAAGAGTGAAAAAGCATATGCTACACAAGAGTGATGAGAGTCTGTGCTCAAGTGTATGCTTGTGTTCGCCTAAATAGGCACATGGCACAGTTCAGGCAGTGCTAGTTATTACAGTGTTTCTAGCTAAGGCAGCCGTAAGAGAAATGAGAGGTGGATAATACCAGTGAACTGGTAGCACATAGTTCGTTTCTGTTCCCACTGTCAAGGTAGGACTTTTTTTTCCTTTTTTTTTTTTTTTTTGATGTAGGTGACAGTATCCCTTCCCAGCTCGTTTACAGTCTTTCAAGTGCTCCTATTTCCCTCAGGAATCTCTTGTGAAATAGTCTAATCTCACTGAGCTGAACTGAAAGGTAGACTACACTCCCTTGCTAGAGAATAAGAACAAGGTACAATTTTCTCTTTCATTTGGTGCTCTACTCAGAGCTAAAGTTGTAACACACAATTCAGCAGGATACCTACATAAGTACTGAAGGAACCAGGTGAGCACTGGTGAGAGGCTTGGCTCCATTCTCCTTTCTCAACAAGGCAGCTGAATTAGCACTGAAGTCAAAGTGAGGTGTCATTGGCTTGTGAATTCCTATAGCCCTCAAACAAGTGTATGGAAGACAACAATTATGACTGTTTCTGAACCAATGTTTTCTGAACTCCTCTGCAGTACTTACAACCTGCTCAGGGTTTTGCTCAGACAAAAGCTACATTAAGAAGAAACTAAAAAAAAAAAATCACATTCTTACTCAAGAGTCTTCTGACTTACATTTTTCCCCTCTTATATTTTCACCCTTCAAGTAATTCTTTTCCAACGTTTCCTTAGCCAACATATCAGAACAGTTTCACTTGTATGACTTCCTCCCACCTTACTCCTAGCCACATCCTGAACCACAGTCTGTTTTTCAGCCTTCTTCTAAACCTGAGCTGAAATCAATTTTCCAGTCACATACCTGAGCACTGTTTCCCTACCCCTTTTCTCACACTGCCTGTACTTACTCAGCTTTCTTTATTTTGGTTTCTCAGTCTTAGTTAATTGACATTTACTTTTCTGATTCCTGTCAGTTCACTTCTCTGCTCTTCTCTGCTGGTATTATTTGCCAGATTTCTCCCCTTCCGTAAATATCTGAGTTTCAGATTAGTTTTCTCCTTCCATAATGCATTTCTCAAATCACCAAGTTATTTTCTGTCTAAAAACACTATGTTATGAAGTCTACTCATCAGTGCAGTGTGTTTTAAACATGGTAGGAGGAGTCAGGAATAATGAAACCCTAATTAGTCAACGTTTGAACATTCAGTGAATCCAGCTGCAAAAATTATAGCTGTAGGACTGTCGTTATTATATGCTGAGGCTGTCTTGGACATTACAATTATTATCATGTAGTGGATGACAGGTTCACATGGTGATGAGACCACTTGGGGCTATCTGCACCTGCAAGAGCACCAAGGTCCTTCCTGCTGATGCTGGGTGGGAGGCAGGTTATGGTCACACCACAAGGGCAGGGATTGCAAAAGTGCTGAGAGCCAGCTGAAATGGCTCACTGCTTCCAGAGGGAGGAACTGCTGTATGCTTTGAACCTCAACGTGTTTGTTTTCAGTAAAGCAATTTTTGAAGGTCCTTCAAGGATGCCTCTCACATCTTTCTAAAACCCATTTCAAATCCTGAGACTAAGAATTCATACTCTTACACCATATCATCAGCTTATTGTCTTATAATATTAAATATTGGGTGTTCTATTCCTATTTTTGCAATGGTAACAATGGACAAAATAGAGAAAATAAAGCACACGAGCATGTATGTTTGCCTACCACTATGAGAAATAGTTTACAGCTTAAAAACAGCATTTTGCTGGGTTAGCCCTTCCTGTGTTGCAAGAAGGCCAATCCGTACTGCACACATACATGTTCGTATACACAAAATAAATCAAGCACAAATGATCAAGGAAGACAGTAGAGGTGGGGAGCAGTCAGTCTTCTGGGAATCAGGAGACTGGATTGCATTTTTTAATTCTCCTGTTGACTGAGGAGATATTGCTTCAGTTCCTTCATTTATAATTGTGTTTCTTTGGATGAAACAAGATATTGAAAAAAAAAATCAGTTTTTAGAAATGCAAGGTTAAATTAGCAGTATTATATAAATACTACACTCAAATATTTTAGTTCCTTGTACAACAAGGCTATTAGTCTTAAAAGTTTAAACTGACTTCATAAGCTTCAGGTCAGATTTCCATCCAGAGACTGATCCTAAGTCTGTAAGATCCTGTTAGATTTGCAGCTTCCACTAGTCCTTTTTCTTTACCCTAACCACAACAAGAATAAAAGCATGAAAGAGACGCACCGTTTATACCTTGGCCTTGAAGACAGTGTATTTTCTAATTTTATAGATGTTGCTGAATGTTACGCAATGCCAGTCACACCACATTATGTCATTTTATACAGCAGGTCAGAAGGAACTGCCATGCTCAGAGATACCTGAAATGTTGCCAAGTCATTTGGCACATCTCTCATTCTCATCAGTTTGAATTACTTGCAGATCATTTCAAAAGAGATATAACTATTGGCAAACATTCAGAAAGTGGCGGGTAGTCTGAGTGCTTTGCTGGCCTTCTCAATTGCAAGATAGACAGATTCCCACAAAACAGTAGAAGTGTCAGCTTAACACATGTGCAATCCTAGCTTGCATTTACTATCTTTGGACAACGCTTTGCAGTTCCGCCTAACAGTGAGTAGTACTTCATTCTGCAGTTCCCCTAGAGGCAGCTCAAAATCAATGCTATTAGGAATACCAGATTCTAAACAGGATGGGTGGGAATGGGCTAAAGTTGTACCAGGAGAGGTTTAGGTTGGATATTAGGAAGAGCTTCTCTACTGAAAGGGTTGTTAGGCATTGGAATGGGCTGCCCAGAGAAGTGGTTAAGTCACCATCCCTGGAGGTCTTTAAAAGATGTTTAGATGTAGAGCTTAGGGATATGGTTTAGTGGAGGACTACTTAGTGTTAGGTCAGAAGTTGGACTAGGTGATCTTGGAGGTCTCTTCCAACCTAGATGATTCTGTGACTCTGTAAACCTGAGGCTAATACAATACTTGTTAATTGATTCAAGTATTCATTCAGTGCCATACACTTTCTAGAGTAAGCATCTTTCATTCTTTCAAATATTGAATTCTTACAGTAATTCCACACCAACTACAGGAATTAAATAAAACATTCCTTACATTGAACTCCAGATGAACTATCCCTTTATGATTACATACATTTATTTTTGCATTGCACAATAGCTAAAATGTGCCAAATTAGAATTAGAGCTAAGTTCTGGTTATACAAACCAGAACATTCTTGAAAAGGCCACAGGTAGCAAGAGACAAGTAGAGTCACAATATATGTATCATAACATTGGCCAACACTGAGTTAGTTTTGAAGGATGACATCTCTGTGGAAAACACTACTGCAAAACAAAGCAGAGAGCTTCTATGTAGAACAAGCTTGTGATGGGTAACCGTACAGGGAATTGTCAACTGACTGCAGTTTAGCAACACAAAAGCATATAAAATTAGATTGGAAGAACATAATTTTACAGTAAAAAAATTCAAGGTCTTCATCTAGCTGAAGAACAGGCTCTTTCTCATACACAGAGAAAATACTGTGAAAGGGCATTGGTTCAAAAGTAAATACATCAGAGGATAAAGATTTGTAGTGAGTTCACACTGATAAAAACCACGTGGGTCAAGCAGTTAGACTGACAACTGAAGGCTGGTGCATCTGATACACTCTGTGTTTGGGGGACTGGCTGAAAGCTTGCAGATGCCTGCAGACTCACCCCAGGGTACTTGGCAAGATGCTGGCCTGAAACGTCACCACACAAGAGCCTGTTTGTGGAACACAAGCCTCTAAGCAGAGGAAACCTGGCATTTTCATGGGGTCTTCTGCGTAACTGCTTTCATCAAGTAAGGCTTCTTAATCTAAAAGCCTTGATTTCAGTAAATTACAGTAATAAAAAAGGTTCAAAATAAATGTCCATGAAAATTTTACTTTTAAGTTACAGATAATAAATTATAACTGCTGCTGCAAACTAAATATATAATAATAAATCAGTTTGCAATTCAAATTTGGAATAGTTTTTTATAAAGAAAGCTTCTATCTTTCATTAGTGGCACACAAGATCACAATACAGATTTTGTCTAGGAAAAAAAAAAAAAAAAAAAAAAAAGGTTCCTTTGGCTCTAGGAGCTAAAACTTTTGGACTAATGCTATAAGCCATTCTGCAGATGCTGATCTACCTGCAGGATAAAGGCTCAACATCAGTTGACGGTGATGTGATTCTGTCCAAACACAAACATCAAGCTTCACAGACTGAACTGCAAGATCTGAATTGATAATTGTGGAAAAAGAAAAGGTGAAACTGAAAAATAAGACCAGGGTATTATATAAGCACAGTATAGGCTGATGGCTCCTGGAGGTATTAATTATCATCTCTATATTAAGCAACACTTAATATCCTCACTTGTGTGAGGATATAAGACACCATTTGTTCATAGCCTGCTTGTTTCAGGTATCTTCGTGGAATTGAGGCTCTAGGAAAGATTTTTCTTTAACAATAAAGTAAAAGTAAAATTTCATTTAGCAATTATCTTTGTTCCATCCTGGTGCTTATTTCAGTAGGAAGATTTTTGTGCTTAAAGTTAAGCATGTATCTGAGAATTCCCCCAAATTAAGCAAGAATATTAATTCAGAGGCAGTCTTATGAGACACAGTCAGACAGACACAGGGAGCACCCCCACAGCTCACACACAGAGGTTCAGTAACAATCATTATGGAATATTTGCTAACAATAAACCCACTTCTTTCAAAATGCCTCTACACACGCTGAGGTCTTTGTAGGACAATGGCAAAATGAAATCCAGATAAAAACAGTTTGCTGAAGTCCTGCTTGAATGCCCACTCTCTCCGTTGAGCTTGGTTGCACAGAACTGATAATATGGTTCTGATGCTGTGCTGTGGAGTTAATAAGACAATGCTGCAATGCCCCTGGTATGGAGAGAGGCAGATGGCCTCAGCATGTTTTCATGCTTGGTCAGGTGTTATTAATTTATGACCAAGATAGCAGGTGGCTGTCATAAATTGCAAGAATTTATCACAAATCATTCAGCTTTCCAAAGAAGCCAAGTACCTGAATATGCTCTTATTATGTCTTTGGAGAAGGAAAAAAAAAAAAAAAAAGGCGAGCAAAAGATTGCAGCCAAGTGCTATTTGAGTAATTGCTAAATTCAGACTATAGTACATAGAGAAGAGAGAAACTAGAAATGCTGTGTCCAACAGCCTCCTCTGTCTCAGTCATTTTCCCATTAAAAATTATGTGAAGTACATATTCTTGACGTAGTAAAGCTCTACTTCCGAGACAAATGAAATTCAGAAATATCTAAAAATGAGATGTGTACTTCAGTGATGCTGGACTAGAAGTAGTTTGAGCCCATTGTTCTGCTGCCAGCAAGTGTTACCATTTATTATTTGCACAGGAGATTGGCTAGAGGACCCCTACCTGTGATCAAAGAGACCCTCATACACACCGGTACAAGTGTAAGGAGATATGGGCCTGCCTCAAGGAGGTCACCATCAATGTAGAGAAGAGATCCAGAGAGAAACTCTGAAAGTATTGCCCATCTGTAGGAAGGGAAGGCAGCAAACCCCACCAGACTAAGGGTGAAATTCTGAAGAGCTCAGCTCCCACTTAAAAGGAGAAGGTACGCTGTAGAAGAAGGTACCACACTGCTGAACTTCTGTCTTCAGTATGCTTGAACACAATCAATGTGTGTCATAATATATTAAAATCAGGCTTTGAGTTGTTGGGATTGTCTGCCTGGTTAAAAGCAGCTGTTTACACAAATAATCTGGTTTTTAGTATTCCTTGCTTAACACCACTTTTTTTAAAAAATACATTTTACAACCTTAATTCAGTTTGCCCTAATTGTTAAATAATTTCTGCCACATTTTTATTAACAAACCACCCCAAGGCAAATAAAAATTGACTCCATGTGTTCAGCGTGTAACAAATTGAATCTAGACTATTAATGCAGAGAAGGTGGTGTGTAAAAAGGAGGAAGAAAGCCAAGGGCTCTCTGGGTAATGGGGTTATCTCATCTGTGCAACTGCTGCCACATTCAAGGAGCTCTCCAACTCTGGAGTTACAAAGCACAACTACTGGCATCAGTGTACGCTTATGTGCAATCCACTGTGCAGAACCACAGCAATAAGGTACTTAGTTAAAATGGTGAAATGTTAAGAACTATAAGAAACTGAAGTGTAAACCGAAGGTATTTTTTAAGAATAGGGGAAAAGAATCTTTGAATTTGACTTTAAACTCTTTGTGGGCATGTAGCTGAAGGGGAACAACCAAGCAAACCCAGATACACATAACACTAAATCTTTTCTTTAACGTTCTTTTCCAGATTTAATCTTTGATTAAAAAAAAAAAAAAAAAAAAAAAAGCCATCTCTCAGCAAGAGTTTTCCTAGGGTAACTTCCATTAATCAACACTAATATGGTTCCCTTCAAAAGGCACAATATAATACTGTTAATAGCAATATAAAGAGATAGTTCCAGGGAAAAAATATTTTGCTACACAATGTTAAAGAATAACCTTCGTATTTGGCTAGGTATCCAAGATAAATGTTTGCATAGCAGTTTTGATAGAAAGCTAAAACTGCCTTATGCACTTCTTTTCCCTTTTGGTTTACTTTTTTTTTTTTTTTTTTTTTTTTTTTTTTAAGCCTAAGAAGGCTCCCGTACACTGCATAAATTATTCCTTGCTGCTTACTCTTCAGATAGAGTGAATGTGTTTGGATTATGTTTTTGCCTTTTTTTTTTTTTTTTTTATGTTCACCTTGGATAAGAGAAGGAAAAAAAGAAAAGAATGTGTTTTTTGTTTGTTTTCTTCAAAAGTGAAGGAATATGGAAAGAATTTTCCCATCTAAAATAAGCCCAGAATAGTGCTTGTTCAGCATATCAGTGATGGACAAACATTTCAAAATCTTCAGTTAAAAAAAAAAAAAATGAAAGAAAGGAAAAAAAAAAGAGAAAGCCCAAGCAAACCACATATCCTTTTGACAGTAGGTTCCTCCAAAGGATTACCATGGTAAAGTGTAACCCAAGCTCTAATTGCAGCGTTCTCTGAAATAACATAGTACACAAAACCTCACGTACAGGCAACACACAGATGGTAGGTTTTTGTCTGGTAAGAGAGCCTGTCAAATAATAAGCAAGACAACGTTTTACTGGAACAGTATAAGAAAGCACTTACACAAATGTGATTTTTATATTAAAGGACTCTTGTGTTTAAAAAAAAAAAGTCACCAGCTTTCGTTTTAATAATAAAGGTACATTTTTTTTAAATAGTGTTCTTTTCATTAATTAATGCATCTGTTTACACTTTTACTTTGCTCAGCAATAACAACAACAAAAAAAGCTTTACTAGAGCTAGACAAGAAAAAGTATATACACGCTTTTTTTTGAATGAGGACAAAGTCAGTGCTTCATGGACAAAAACTGTCTCAGAAACCTTATCTGTCAACTACAGTGTCTTATTTCAATTCAAACTAGTAATTTTATAAATTTACACTCCTAAATAAACTCATTTTGAACTTTTTAATGAAAACTATGAGTATATCATGAAAGCTTACAAAAAGCATTTTCATATAAGCACAATGAAAACAATGTTTTCTTCAAAAACTTCCCAGTACTGCTAGTCTATTTAACTTGGATCCAGTGAACTAAAATCACTGCAATACTGGCATTTCAAGAAATTTAGTTGTTCTTCTGTACTCCACACTACTTATATCTCTTTGGAATTGCACTTCTGACTTGCACAATATTTTGGGGACAGGGTGGTTTAAACAAGTTGGTTTGAATAAGTGAATGAATAAAAGAGTCAAACCTACCCCACATTTCAATCCAGGCAGTGTCACTTAGCTCACTGTTTCCCCATCCATAGGGAGACAAGGCAAAGCTGACTACTGCACTACACACGTTTCAGAAGAAGTATTCCTTCAGTACAAAGTCTTTTCAACTCACACAGCCTTCCTTCAAGCAAGGAAATAAAGTGGTTGTTTTAAGCTCAAGTGAGTTCCTCAGTGCTGCTCACAAGGCTGCTCTACAAACAGTTGTGTGGACATAACTCAGGGGGCAGGACAGCGATGAGAACCATCTAAGCCTATAACACCATTAAGGAAATTCCTGGATGTACATCAGTGTCTGTGCCCCAGGAAAGATCGTATTAGTAAATAAATTCCAGATTTGCTGGCTGAGCATTTGCTAAATACACTACTTAAAGAAGTTGTGCTATTTCATTTACACTCCAGCTGCAATCAAATGACCATTTATTTCCTTAACCTAAAGACTATTTTATGGGTGTGGGGACACATAAGAAAAAGCACACACAAAACAGAACAGCCTTACTATCTGTTTCAATCAGCAAGGTCACTCATTAGCTGCAGCCTCACAAGAACTGGCTATATTGTTTGTCGCATGGGCTGCTCGAGACATGATACTTATTACAGCATCATCAAATAGTAGAGAGATGGACAAAGGTCAAATGACAATGACATCAACAGTGTAAACCACTGTATGACTTGCTATTTCTTATTGTCTTGCAGTAATAGACTTATCACAGTAGGAATTTGCTAAAGTGAGTCTAGTGGCTTTAATTTTATGCAAAATCATTAAAATCTAGTTGGTGTGAACTTTCCCTAGAGCTTACAAGACACCTAAGATGCTATTAATTACTGCTTAAAACTTGCATTTTCCCAGGCTTTTTTAAAGATAAAGGAAGAAGTAGTGTCACAGCAGTAACACTCTTAATATATACAGAAAATTAACAAGATGAGGCCATCAGAGGATCAAAGAAAAGTTCCATGCAAGTCCATTGGAACCACTGCAAGAAAACACCTGGAGTGGGTTTTTCAGCTTGCTGCAAGAACAAAGAGGGATAATGACATCACAGATGACATCAAAGCACAAGGAAACAGCTCAGAAAAATAAGGAGAGGTCAGAAATGCACACGAGAAACAGACCAAGATTCTACGTAGACCAAAAGTCCTACGTTTACAACAACTTCCTGGCTTACCACTGTAGGAACAAGCTTGGCCATGATCTGACTTGGAGATCAGAAAGCCTGCAGCCCACTTAAACCTAGAGAGGAAACAGATCACTGGTAACAAGGCGCAGAAACTTCAGGTATCTCTAAAACAGAGCTTGGATCTTAACTTCATGCTGGTGCTCACCAGTTAACACTCCTGGCTGGCCCCTTGCTTTCTCCATACAAAGCCACCTAGGCGCTTCTGACACCCCAGGTGGGGTTCCTTGCCTTCCACTGTTCCTCATTCTCAACAGGTAACGCTGAGGAACTGGAGACTTCCTACAGTTCGCAGGTTTGCAAGGCTTGATAATGTTAGATTCATCATTTGAAGCAGTCCTGTCACATTGATCTAGTGCTGCCCTTGAGCAAATAACCCTGACAGACCCTATCTGGTAGAGTCCGTGACACAGACAATCTGTAAATAAATTCAAGTTGACTACCTTCATTCCTCAAAAAAGCCAGTTCAGAATATCACATGCCAAAGTATCTGAGAAGTCATGTTGATATATTGAGGCAGACGTTTCACAACTATGAGTTACTCAGACTGTTGTGCAAAAGGGATTAGCTCAAACACTTCAAAAACTGTTTACCTTCCCTTTTTTTTTTTTTTAGCTTGCAGAATTCAACACACAAAAGCTCACTTTCTAGTTAATCAGAAATTTAAAGGATTTAAGTATTATCAGTAATATCTATTGCTAGACTAAATGATGACGAGCTCATAGCAATGAGAGCTAGGAGACAACCAGCAGTATCAGCGTACCAAGTCTTAGAGTACGTGCACAGATTTCCAAATGAATCCCCTTTACTAAAGGTTACATCTTCTCAGGCAGGCACTTTTCCTGTGAAGAGCTCTGCTAGCTTACATGAGGCTTCAGATGGACACAAGTACATGTATCCAAAACCAAAATGCTGTATGTTTCCTGTTATTCAAGCATTTCATATTTTCTTAAAGAAAACTTAAAATTCTTAGAAATTTATTTTTTGTCCAGCTCATATCTCATTGCTGCTGTATCCCTACATTCACATATGCAACAATCAAAATCTGCATGCAAAAATATCACACAATTTCACTTGGAAAATTATTTTTGCTACCTCTTTCTCTGAACACCATCATTTTTACCATTCCTTTAAGACATAATTTTCATCTAAAAACTGTTAAAAGGCCTCAGTCCTGTTAATACAGGCGTCCCTTTATCTGACACCAATGATTTTTACCAGGTCACTGGCTTAATGCCTTTAAGCCAGTGATAAATTAATCAACAGTGCGGTCAAATGATTTTGTCAACTTCATAACAGTATCTGCAGTTTTGAATAACAGGCTCCCAATGGAAGATCTGGAATGAAAACCCTTTAGCAATTTAAAAAAAAAAAAAAAAAAATCTCTTCCTGTCCACAAGAGTTAGAGATTTGCAAGGAGCATGCTACTATCACCACTGCACTGTTCCCCCCACTTACAGATGACAGGGTGTGGGGAAGTCAGGGAGGTAATTGCACCAGGGCAAGTGAGGCATTTTTGCCTCTTAGGAATAGATCAGGAGCTACAAAAGCCTCCTGCAGTCAGTCCCTCTGGACCAAATCCAGAAAAGCATTTCCACTTGAGTTAACATCAGCAAGGACTACCACTTTTTTAACTTAGCAAGGTTAGCTAAGTCCATTAGCAAGGACTACTAACATTTTTTAACGTTACACATTGTTTAAATGCATGATGGATCAAGCTACACTAGTTTCTGGATGAAAATGCAAAAGCATACTGTGTAAGTTCTTTCACACAGAGAAACACACAAACATTAGTATAACATTGTACATCTTTGTCTGCTTAACACCCATTCAAAAGAAATAGATTAGTGGTGAGTAACAGAACTTCAGTCTCCCTTACAGAAATCAAAATCCTTCCTAAAAGAATTAGAGCTCTTAATTCTGTTACAAAAGCAGATCATGTAGGCCCAAAATTGCTGATAAAACAGTGCTTAAATGAAGCAACTTCATATTATTGATGGTTCTTGTGACCTGTGAAAAACTTCTGGAGTAAAGAATAATTCCAATTACTAAACCCTTCAGCACTCTGATTGTATTTGCCTTCCTCTAAAGAGCACTACAGGATGGGGGGAGCCAGCCCTATATAATGCCTGTAAAATATATCAGTGTAGGTGATGTATAGAACCCACTTCTGTTTGGGTCAGAAATCACGGTCAGAACAAGAGGCAGATTTCCAGCCCTTGACAATGCAGCATCTCCCTGAGGAGGAAAGGGTGTGGCTGAGCGACCTTCATACACGGAGCTACTCACACATCTGCACAGCAAGGCTGCACTCCAGGGAAGCTGTGATGTTATTAAAGCAAGACAACAGGAAAAATATTGCCAGAGGCACTGCTACTACAATAAGGATTTGCGAGGAAGGAAAAACTGAAAGAAACAGAAGCAGCAGCTGGGAAAGAGAATCATGACAGGGAATGGGGAACTAGCATGGCAGTGGGGAAAAGCAACGTAGATATAAACAAGTCCAGATTATAAATCTGACGACTGACTGCATGATCTGTATTTTCCAAAATTATTGAAAGTCAAAGTACAATGCAGTTCAGTTATCAAGGAACTGTACACAAAGTTGTATCCTGTGTGTTATGGTTGCACTGGACAAAGGATTAAGTACTTTCTCCTTTTAACAGCTACAAATCCAGTAACAGCATTGCCTTTAAATCTACAGAATTCAAGAACAATCAAGACTGAAGTAGGAACACAGTAAAGACAAGAGCCACTAACAGCTGTTAACATAGTGTCTTGAGAGTTGTGTAAGAGAAAAATTCCATGTTGTATGTGTATGTAAAGAATAAGAATCATATAAAAAAAAATAAAATACAGCATTCTGCTATAACTGCTTTAAGATTCTGACCAGAGGCTATTGGTTTCAAGATCAAATGTAATGTCTGAAGCTACATATAAGTCGCTAAGGCAGTTTGTCTGATGCATATAGCAAATCCCACCCCCGATCCCCATGATCATTCCTAGTTTTCCATTAGTTTGAAAAAGGCAGTCAACCTAACCATTCCTACAGTATGATCTCTTTCAATTAAAATACCTGAGCATACTTAAACTTGCCATTGATCATTCCTGTACCAACAAGCTTCAAAACAAATGGGAAACAATAGGCACTCTCAAATAACATGGGCATTTAATTAGTTTTCTAATCAGAACTGTTCTGTTGAAGTCTAAAAATTTGAGAGGGCAAAGAGAGGGAGGGAAATCTCTACATCCTTTGTCCAGTGTAGTACTTCTCAGGAAGCTAAACAAAACACACTTGGTTCACAGAATTGTAGATTTAGCTGTATAATTGCTTGCTGGCAATTTCTAGCAATTTGTAACTGTTGTTGCCAGCAAGTGCTAACAAGCACCAGGATTCAGATTCCAACTAAGCCTGACAACACTTCAGTTTTTGGCAAACACTCCACAGATAATATTTCGTTTTTATTTATCCACAGATAAATAATCCCAGACTCTACTGCATCTGGCTGGGATGGAGTTAACTTTCCCTGCAGCAGCCCATACAGAGCTGTGCTGTGCACGGGTAGCCAGAGCAGCACTGCTGTCCCAGAAGTGCTTTGGCCATTGCTCAACAGCTCTGGCACAGCACCAAGGCCAGCTCTCCAAACCCCCACAGCACGTGGGCTGGCACTAGGCAAGTGGTGGGGAGGGAACCTCACCAGGAAAGCTGACCTAAACCTACCAGAGGGAGATTCCACACCACATGTCATTGCACAGAGCAGTAGAAGCTGGGGAAGGGGGTCTCTCATTATCAAAACACCTGTCCTGCCAAACAACTGTTATGCATATTGAGGCCCTGCTTCTCAAGGTGTGGCTGAACATCACTTTTAAACCAGTTTCAACCAGTGAGTTTCCCCAATGAGTTTCAACCAGTACAGTTGATAAGCACGTGACCTCGAGGACATTCAAAACTAGGCAAACACCTTTATTTTCAACTTCTGCACTTGGAAGAAAAGTGTTGTTTCACTTGCATTCTGAACAGCTAGAGAAAGTCATAGGTTTCTGGGTTTAATTTATGTTCAAATATTTGGAAACAAAAAAAATCAAACCATGCAAGACCCCTGGAAACTAAAAGCCAGTTTCTTCATGGGTAATTCACAGTAGCTCTACTAAATTTTCAACTGCAGCATTGTTTATACAAATAAATGTCTGTCCAAGTGTTTGTCAAGCTATGCAAAATATCTATGATGGGTGGGAAAAATAGGTTTTCCATTTGAATATGGAAAACTTGAGTATATGTCCCTAAGATTCAGAAACAAACATATCATAAAATGCAATGGCACACATCTACACAGTTGTACCAGCTCCAAAATCCTATCTACCTCAGCATCCACCTAGTGAGGCTAGATATTTTTCTTTTCTAGAAATCCAAACCAGATATTCACAAGAGAATGAGTAATATTTAAACAGACACAGAATCAAAGGATTATCTCTAGACTGTAAATTTCATTTCTGAAAGTTTAAGTCCTCTGTGTACAACCGCAGCACTATGAAAAAATAAGCTTTCAAACCCTGTGTAAGTTCAAAATGCATACAATTGTTTCATATGCTTTGATATCTTAGAACCTATTTAACTATAGAAGGCCCGACATATAAATACATGTAAATCCAACTCCTGTTAGAGTCAACAAGAGTTGCAACTGCACATGAACTGAATAAGAGCTATTATACAGTAAAATACCAGAAGGCATTTTACTTTCTATTTTAAAGTTTGCCTCAAATTTTCCATGTCTTGGCAGTTTGTGTTTTCACAGGATTTAGGGATTTCTTTCTAAAGTAGCAAATAATTGTAGACTTTGAAATTCACTGTCAGAAATTGTTTCCAAATTTGGATGCATAGAGAATTAACAACCATTGCACTACCACTTCAGAAGGATAGCTGTCTTACATTAACACAAGCGCAGAAGATATCCGACCACAGGGTGTAAGACAATAGCAAGATGGTGTTTGTTCTGACTAACAGTGTTGCTTCCTTAAACGCAAATATTTTCCAAAAGACAGAGTGACTTTTTCTAGCTATTGAGTAAATAACTTCTGGGTACCCATAAAACATGATGAACACTTCAGCAAGCTTGCAGTCCCCAGGGTCAGCTTCACACATTATTAGTTATCTTTGAAACTGTATAGCATATAACACCCACTGAAATTTTTCCAAATTTTTTTTTATTTTTATTTTTTTTCTCAGCATCCATGTCTCAGTGTTGACAACAATAAAAACAGTCTTTGTACAGAAATCAAAAGAAACTTAAAAGCTATTTTGAATGAATCTGAGCATGGGCTTTGTACCTACTCCCCTTTACAAGTGCAAGGTTTAGACTTGATCTACATTTGAAAGTTTGCAACTCAACAATGATATTAGTTTACAATTTTCTTACCAAAACAGTCATATCACTGTCATATCATTGTCAGACTTATACTGGTATAGCAGTATGCTCACTACCTCAGCAATGCAGACCAAGAATGTCTGTAAAAGAAATAAAGTAGTACTTAAACATACTGCAGCAGCATTCACATGGGGTGTGGAGCACAAGGGAGGGAACCTCTTTCATACCAGCCATGTGGGTAAAACTGGCACTGTTCAGAAAGCCGCACCAGCACACAGCAGCTGCAGGCTGCTCAGCACAGGACAGGCTCTGGTGAGTATGCTGAGGACTGTCCCCACATGAGCTGACAGAATGCTACACAACAAGCAGCAAAGGCACTGTGTTCTGGGCAGAGCAGGCCCTGCAGGAAGGAGGGACACTACATGCTTCACCTGTTGGGGTGATGCTTCCCTTCAGCTGTCCCTAAGATATTCAGCCATGACTGACTTGCACAAGCAAACCACTCAGGTAATATTACTCAGTTATTGTAATTCTTTGACCCTCTCATAGGAAAGTTGCTGCTTCAGAGTAATTTTCGTGTTATGAGACTGGATACAATTGGTTCACTTTTTTTTAGCTATAGTCTCTTATTTCTGTTCACTAGGAACTCCTTTTTGAGCCTATTTGTGATCAGCATGATATGTCGTTTGGCAGAGGGGGTTACGTACTATGACACTGCAGAAAGTTGCTGAAAGATTATCATCACAACTGTCAATTCATACCACATCCAAGCTGTTCAGATCTGCACTGCTAGTCTGAACTGCAGAGCTCACAAAGCTCCAGCCTTAGATCGTTCATTAGATTTGATCTCAGGTTTTTTACTGCAGAAGCCCACAGTACCCCCTTCAAATAAAATTAAAATGGAGAAATATCCTACAAAAAGCTTGTTCTGAATCTCGCAGTCCTGGCCCCTTATTCTCACCCTCCTGCTCCTCCAGTCTGCATCTCTCAACTTCTCAGGGCCTTTTCTCATCAGGTTTACACTGCCCACTGAAAGCCTCTTACAGGGCTGCTACCTGATTCACTCCACTGGAAGCAGTGAAGTTTACTCCAGAAAAGTTCCTACTGGACCATATTCTGTACAAGAGTCTGTCCCCTTGTTACAGCAGTCCAAAATTTCGGACCAGAAAGTGAAACAGATTTTCGAGAAAGTAAAATGTGTAATTAACCTTTATAACAGCTTATCATCCAGCTATGTGGCAGGCTTTCAACACTCACCATGCCTTTGAATCAAAAATTGAAAATTAGAGATCAGAAATTGTTTTAGCTACTGGGCATGACATTGTAGCGATCTGTGCAATCTTCCCGTGTCATATGAGGTCAGGTAATAACATTCCTGCTTAAGTCTATAGACAAGACTACAAGCCTGTAATAATAAAGAAAGCTTCAATTATGCCACTGTGGTTTTACAGATTTCCAAGGGAGATGGCTGCCATGTGTGCTGTGGCTGCTTACAGCTCTATGACATATTTCAACAAAAGGAGAAAGAGTTTTGTTGCAGTCATCAATATTCTCTGGACAAATTCTGTCCAAGATTGCCTTAAGGAAAAAGCAACAAAAATCCAAGACCAGAGTCTAGATAGATTACTATTGGACATGCACAGGATATGAAATATAAAAAGTGTCTTGCTCGCAAACTAGCACCCACAAGCAAAACAGAACAGCCATCAGGTGGCTGGAGTTACAAAGTAATAAAAATTTATTATCATCTCTCCGGTGATCCTAGCAGTACCATCCAGGCAGAAAATAATCAAGTATCTTTCATTCTACTTTATTTTACCTAGAGGAGTCATATGCCTTTACTCAATAGTAGTTCTAACTTTTCAGGTCATGCAGTTACAGCCAAACTACATTTTCCTGGGACAGAAAGTAATTTACTGTAACCTAATTTGACATGCTATATATTTTTATATGAAAAGATTTAGAGAGAAGTTTGGAAACAAAATCTTGAATAGAGACACCACATGTATACATAACAAGGAAACAAAGCAGTTAGATATACTAACATTCTGACACCATAGCAAAAAAAAAAAAAAAAAAAAAAAAAAAAAAAAAAAAACAACCTACTACTCTCAGTTAAAACTGAAAATAAAATGTATTTTTTCCCCACCCAGAAAGTTACATTCATAAAGTGACGATATGTTAAAAAAGCTGAAACCCTAGGCACACCTGCAGGCCTTCAGGAGTCAGTCACTAGGTAAAAACTTTGACACAGCTTTCACCTACAAAATGCTCTGTACACCACCTTTATAAAGAAAAAAAAAAAAAAAAAAAAGTCTCCAGGACATCTCCAGAAGGATAGCCACAATAAACTTACATACAACATTAACCTCCTCCTGTCACGGGCTTCATCCTCACACCTACTTGCAGCACTTGTGCCCAGGGAGCCAGGCTGCCAGATCACGTGTGCAAGGAATGTCACAGACAGACTGTTTCAGCAGCCATGCAGATGGTGGGCTGGCAGACAGTTTCCACAGCAATGGCCACGCTGAACAACAGCAGAGGGAAGGCAGTATGTGACCCCAATTCTGGGGCCACACAGCCCTCTGGCTGAGACAAACTAGCATGAAAGGGCTGCCAAATGCCAACAGGGTCTCCTCCTCAGGCTATTCCTTCCCGCCTTCCCTCAGTCCATCCTGCCCTCTGAGCCTTTGCTCAACACCCACCACAGGGACATCTCCCAGGCACGAGGCAGGACCGTGCCTGTTCTTGCCCCCATCCTAGCTTCCAGGGCCAGCAGCCACAAGGCGAAGAGTCATGTGCCCCTGCCCTGTTTTTATTACCCCCAGGCACAACTCTAATCCTCTGCTGCCTAGGCATGCGGCCAGGCAGCAGGAGTCAGACACAGCCATGAACTGGACCACAGAGGTCAAACAACCCTCTGACCTTGGTCAGTGATTGTCTTAGATGATTCAATGATTCATTTTAACTACTTTTTTCATTTTCATGAACTGCTCTTCACCACTGTATCAGGCACTGCTCTTCACCACGTGGAGCCTCACTCAGCAGGAACCCAAGGAGGAACACGCAGCATCCAGACCAGAAATAAAGGTCAGTGAATGAAAAGTGTGTGAAAAGTAATGTTTTAACAAACAGATGGAGAAAGTGTGTCTATGCTGCATTCTTTAGAAACAGTCAATTAGTAAACATTAACCCCAGTATCATACAAACAAATAGTGGTTTACAGAAAATAAGTGATTTCCTTTAGGGGTCTGGAGTAGGCCAAGGAGTTGAAGACAGATAAACTGAACTGTATGAATAGTTAGACAACCTGGGTTAATGGTTTCTGAAGGTGACATATCCAAATGGATTCATGAACCACGCAGTTTTACACAAACATATACTAATTGAGGATTTATTGTATGTTTCTTTTTCTTACTCGGCCAGTTAGTTATCAAATTCTGAAATTGGTACTGGAAAAGTCACCATTAATCTCCAGAACCTGATAGTTTATCTAACTTCCAGCATTTTTTATTATTATTATTATTATTATTATTGGAATGATGGTAAAGAGCATCCCTCACTGACAGTAGTCCCTGGTGTTAAGGGCAGCACAAACAGAGCTGACCAGCTGACCCACAATTGCTGAGAGGTATGGTAGAGGAAAAAACAGGGCCAAAGAGGCTGTTTTGGACAAATAGAGAAGATCACAATGTTTCTTCAGACACTTTGTTGGTACCAATAAAAATAGGCTCAACTCTTCACTCTGATTTTCAAGCTATGCAGCTGTTGACTTAGCTTTTACTGCAAATTTTTAAAGTGAAATGTCTTCAGGGTAAATTTGCCAATCCAGAAAACAGTGCAGTCGTTGCACAATTAGCTTGCAAGATTAAACTGTCACGGATTATAAGGGGGTTAATCACCAGATAATTTAAATACATATTTACTTTGTTTAGTTGTTAAGTCAGTTTGACATGCAGCAGGGCTATTTTCTCCTTTCCTGCTCCAATTTTGTGCTTGCCTGAAATAAGCCAGAAACCTGGTGTCTGGCACAAAAATAAACCTGAAGCCTGAAACAAAATGTGAGTCTTGTATTCTCCGGTAAGCCTTCCTGTAGGATTTCTTCAAGCTTCATTAAGCAGATCCTTGAAGAGGAGGTGGATTAATAGGGAAATATGCAGTTCATTTCAGTAAGATCAACAGCTAAAGGAAGGCAGAATATAGGTTGTTTTGTTTATAACAATAATAAATATTCCAGTAAAATTGTCACAATTTTCTTTCCTCCTTTCATATTAAAAATTCTCTTTCCATATAACATTGTGACTTGACCTCCCTCAGTCTTATACAATAGTGCAGTGAGCTGACAATCCCTGCAATACCAACAAAGAAACACCCTTTATGCAGATTGTTTTTTCCATTATATTTCACAGTCCAGCTTCTCAGTAGTTCCAGATAGAATATCTGCATTCACTTGAACAACCAACATACAAGGAAGGTTCCAGCATCACACACAGAACAGCAAATAGGCCAGATCAAACCTTGCAAAGGCAAATTCAGGATAGGAACTTGCTATCAGAAAATTCTTTTGACTCACACAGACTCCAGTTCTGCAATTCAGCCTACCATTTCACTCCTGTAAATCACATATCAACAAGTCAAAATTGGAAACATATCATCCCCACCCACACAGGAAGTCAAACCCCTAACCTCAAAGCTATTCCATACCTGGAGGAGACTCTGACTTTAGCAGTGCCATTAAGAATAGAGCGATAAGCTTCAGACACTAAAATTTCACCTGTCTTGCAATTTAAACAAATTTGGATTAAAAAAAAAAAAAAAAGAAGAAAAAAAAAAAAAAGAATGCTCTTTATTCTGATAATAGGAATGTTCACAATTTCCTAGTCATATGCAAGCTTCAGAAATTTTCCTGTATCTAATTTAATCCTCTTTGCCAGTTTAATGTTGATCTGATCTACAGATTTCTCAATATTGCTGAGCTGTATTAAATAGTTGTTGCAGTCTATCTCTTGAAGTGGCCTCATTTGTGTTGGAAGGGAAATTACCTTTTTTTGCACTGTGTAATATAACTTTCACAGCGTTTTAATCAAGGTAAAACTGCATACAGATCCTTATGCAAAGAACCAGAAGTCTAATGAATGGTTTTAGAAGAGTCTTATCACCATTATGAGTGGAAATGTTTGCAGTGCAGATAGGTTTTCAGATTGATTTTGAAGAAGAAAAACGAGACTTGGAATAGGTTAATAAGGCTATTATTCCAGAGGGGCAGCTCACTCTGAGAAAGTAGCTGAAGGGAGAACTAGAGAGGAAAGGCAAAAGGAACATATGACTTTTGGATTTACTAATCTTGGTTTCCTATATACGGTCCATAAAATATTCCACCGAGTGGTCCACCAGAGAACATAAAATCAATCTTCTTTAACATAAAGCAGAACTGCATTTAGTATGTAATTTTAGCAGTAATTGACTTTGAGATAATTTGGGCAAATAAACTAAGTTTCATTAAAGAAGATAATATCTTTAACCAGGTTACCACAGAAATGATGGAGTACCATGTGGCAGTAAGTATGCACACCCCAGATAACCACTGCCACCCTTGGAGGAGGCAAACACATTGATTTTTTGCTTCTGTGAAGCCTAACAAATGGTTTTTGTTAACCACCATGCTAATCAGATTTATTTGTTCCCTTAAAAAAAATCAAACATCAGAAAAAAAAGAAAAACAGAAAAACAAACCATGCATACACCAAAAAGAAAGTGAAAGAAGAAACAAACAAAAACAAATAATAATAATAATAATAATAATAATAAACAAGCAAGATGTTTATCTTTCAAACCTTGTGTCATATTATGCTCATCAGACCTCTAAAAGCTCAGCAGTTGATAGACACTGTGCTAGGAAGTTTTTCTTCACCCTCATCATAGGAGAAGCAGTTTCTAAAGATATTGTCAAGCATAATGTGATGATTAGGAATGATTGACTGGCTTTCTGCAATCATCCAATTTACTTGCTCCTGATTTATTTCTTACACAATCTTACACGTATAATAAAGGTAGACAGAACCAGTACAGGATTGACAAAATATTATTTCTTTGTTATTTGCTGAGCTAGCTTTTTTTTCCTCCCCTATTACAACTATCCCACTAATATAGAGCAGAAGCATGCTAGCAGAAGTTTCTGCTGGTCTCTTCATGTGCTGTGTAGGTGTTTGCTATATTTAAAGCAGATTACTGTCCATAGGAAAAATAATTGATTTGGATCCAGTAGAAATGCACTGAGGTATACAGCATACTTGTCAGAGAGATTAATGTAGACCTAGTAATAAGATTCACCTCAGCTCTAAGGTTAAGCTCTAGCTCACCCATGCTATAAGCAGACCAAGACAGCTGCAGCACAAGAAAGCACCCACACCACTTTCCTCCTTCCAAGGGTAGCAAAAGCTAAAAGAGGACACAGATCAGACAAAACCAGTTAGTCCCCTGGGTAACCCCATTAGTTATCTCTGCTAAGATTTAGACACTATCTCTAAGCTGCTGTCAGAACTGCTCAGCTAGGTAAAACAAAGGGGAGGGGACAGTGACAAATGGACTTGCCCACCCCACAGGTGAACTTCTAGTGAGGAAGAGAGAGGCCCAGGCAGACAAAAACAGGGAGCCCCAGGCCAACATGCTGCCAGTGCTGTTTGTCAACTAATTGCAGTCAACGAATTTCACCCCAAAACTTATCCACATGTATATATAGTATAGCTGACTGTAGCAAAAGGCAAAATCATTCTCAACCTCAGTTTCACCTGCAACTCCACCATATCTGATTTATTACTGCTATCCAACTAAACAGAAGCAGCCTCCCTCCAGACTGCTACTTTCAGAAGAGCTTCTCACCCAGGCAGGCAGAATTTGAACCTCCTCCCCACCAAAACCTCTCACAGAAATCATCTATGCAGTTGCCACAGTCACAAAGGTGTTAAGACCTTCTCCAACAGAGTTGATTCTGGAAGCACGCATTACCACCTTCATACCCTTCTCCCATCACAATCTGCAGGGAATAAACCAGCCCCTGAACAGTAACTGTGTTTGAAATACTCATTATTTCTCAGGTATGAGTTCAGGTACACATAGCATTATTTCATCACTTCAGTTTAACTCAAAAGATGTCTCAGGCTGCCTGAGTAGTCAGTCTCAAAAGCTGCTAGGCTAGTTTGGGATCAAAAACAATTTTCTCAGCAAGATGCATTTTTAAGTGAATACACTAAATAGTTTGTAGCTGTTGCATACATTTTAAAGGAGGTTGATTCCTGCAACCACCCAGGGACACCAAACTACTATGCTTTAACTGTGATTTGAGCTGAGAAAGATGATCCCACAAAATTCAAAGAAAAGCAACAAGGTAAAGAGGGTTTATTTTCTTCATGGAGAAGCATTACAAACACTACTTGTAAACTGTAGCCATGACACAAACGACCAAAAAGCCCAACAAGATAATGAAGATTAGTATGTTATTTGTAATCAAGGAAGCCCTAGGATTTCTGACAAATTATTGTCACTAAGGAGAAACGTTGTAGATTAAGGTCAATAGATATAGGGCTAATCAGAAAACCATTGGCTCATACTGATTTGATGTTGGAGATCTGAGGTTAAGAACACTATAGTAGCTAATCTACCAGCACTTGAAGATGAACTGAGTAACTTAACATTTCCTTGACAAGAAATTCAGTAAGACAAAGTAGTAGTAAATTGGTCTTTACACCAAAGTGTAGTAACGGTGTTAGGGTTGTTCCATTAAAAATAAATAAAATATTTATCCAGTTCCCTGGGATGTTTTCGGTTTGATTTTGTTTTTTTGCCTTCACATCTGTTGTATCAGTGAGCCAATTGATCCAACCCACCACTTGTATCTGCCATTGGCAAACTGACGGAGGTGATGACCCCTGAAAGAGGTGGTAACGAACAACAGGAGACAGTAATCTCTGGGATCTGTACAGAGACTATAAGCCACAGTCTCACCCTACCATTTTTGCTCATTGCTCTGAGAGCACAGGGGTTACAGAGCAAGTTTTTAAACCCTGTTCTGGCTTGTGAAGTAGCATTTACTCCACTTTCTGTTTGGAAATGTGCCCAGAAACAGTGTGCGTGTGAACTGCCTCAGTAGATGCACAGGTCTCTGCCAAGGCACCTCCACAGAAAGCCAGGTTCTCTGTTCTGTCTCATACACAGGGAGCTGACAGTACCCCTTACAGTAAGCATATTCAAAGCCTTCCATGATAAGATCTATTTTTACTTGGCTATAACTTTGCCAGTATTGACCATTCCTATAAATTTCCTTCTGCTGGGTGCCTACCTCAGGCTGAAAGATTTTGAGAAGTATGAACTTCAGCAGATGAACTAATTAAGAAAGATCTAAGTGAAACATTTTATTCTTTTTTTTTTTTTAAAAGGACGTTTCCATTTAAAATGTTTTACACCTTCAGGTTAGAGAGTAGAGAGGGTAGGAAACTGAAATTCAGCAGACGGAAAGTATCACTGCAGTGTCATGGTGTGCAAATCCTCCCAAGTTTGGTGGTTAAGCTATAAGCCTCCAAAATTTCAGTTCCCACCAAAACAGTTGAGGCTTTTGGTACAGCCTGACAGCAAAATGTTTTCAATGCAATTTCTAGACTGAGCTAGAGAAACTTTTTTTGTAATTGCTTTGTGTAATTTAACACCATGCATGAGAAACAAGAGAAGAGAAACTCCTCCTCTGTTTTCAGTAGATTTGTTAACCAAGAAAAGAAAGAGCTGTGTAACTCAGAAGAAAAGAGATGGGAAGAACTGGGAAAAACAGCAAGTTAGAAAGGCCTGACAGTAGAAACACAATAACATGCTAGGGCAGGGAAAGTCCTGTGGGAACAATCCAGGCAATTCTCATCAGGACAGATGACATCCAAGACAGACACATCTGCTAGTACATGCATATGAATTATTAAACTTTGGCAGAATTTGAGCCCAATCCAATTTCTCTAAAGCCTTTCTTTTGGCTGTCTCACCTGCAGTTGTCAGTGGTTTGGCTGTGTGTTATACAGCTTCTCATTTAGCCTAATCCACAATCACAAAAGGTGGAGTATTTTCTGTTTTTTGTAAGGATTATAAAAGCATGCAGACCTTGGCAGATATTTAGTCCCAGTATGGGGTATTAAATTGCATAATAGCAGTCTTTTGTTCTCCTTTCAGACTGTAGGCTTCAGTTTGTCTTCTCCTGTGGATATAATGAATTTTCTGTTTACAAGTATTTCCATTACCTGCTAGACTTGCATCTAGTTACTAGTTTTTAAATGAAACAAAAATATAATCTATAATTTGTGAGTTTCAGAAAGCTGCAGTGATTGACCCAGGAAGGGCTATTTTTTCCTTCCTCTGCTTTCTGCCAAAATGTTTGGGAATAAAGGGCTTTCCACCGCTATGCTGGAAACCTTAGTCTCCTGGTCAGAAATCAGAGGCAAGACCATGCAGTGTCAGAGATCATTTATCATAGCTCATGAGCTATACATGTATATGAAAAACGATTATTTTTTTATAGTGTGATAGAGGAGTGCAAGGGTAAAATTTGCCAATTCGAGTTATGAAGGCAATGCAGACTTTGCTAGAATCATAATATAATTAGGGTGAAGTCTCTGATCAAAGCAAGTTGTGTTTTTGCTTTTGAACTGAGGAAAAGCTCAGTCAGCATTTTGATACTGTAAAAATGAATTCCTCAACCTTTGAGGTTATTAAAGACTTTAGAGCATTTTTACAATGAAAATCATAGTTAGCAAAGCCTCTAAGTACATTATATTTGAGGTAAGCATTTCTCTAAAATTTTAACTAGATATTTCACTTGCCATTGTAAAGCATTTTGTGGTGTTAATTCACACAGCTAAGCAATAACTGCATCACTTTGTAGCTTTCAGTGGTTCCAGTCAACATAATTCAATCTACATAGAGGACAGCATATTGGGAGGTACAAATTTACTCCTTTCTGCTACCTGCAGAATTAGATGATACACGTGATTTTTATTTTTATTTTTTTTTCAGAGACATCCAGGTCTACCCAACCTTTAAGGAAGGGTTGTCTGGGTAATTAGGTAGGTCATTTCTGCTACAATTTCTAACAACTGCAGTGCAGCCACACACATCAATTCTGTCAGCCAATGTTAAACATAACTATTATATTTGTTCTCATGCCCTAGTTAAGAAAGAGACACATTAGAGGAGCTACATCCTCTGCCCTGGGCTGAAGAAGAGACTGTGGAGGTTACTGTGCTTTAATCACAAGCCCATGGATAAGTAATAAAGGCAGAAGACACTTGTATTTCTGTTGCTTGATTATTGATGAAAATCAGACACCTTCAGATGAAATTTTAAACTTAAATTGCACATTTGATAATTATATTCTGTGGGAGTAAAACCTCACAGATTTTCCCAGCCAAAATTCTCTCAAACCATGGCTAACTTTCACCACTTTGCCATCCTTCCAGTGAAAAGGCGCATAGAGTGTACTGGGAGCTATACGGGACTCTGGCAGCTTTCACAGCTATCTTCTGGCATGCTGAACTCTCAGTTGGTGTTAGTAAAACCTTAGGTATTTATTTTTCCTCACATCGAAACTGTGATATTTTTATCCAGTTCTAAATGCCAGCTATTTAGCGTTCATCAGAGAGCTCCCACCAGCCAGCAGTCAACATCCGTTCAGTTGCTAAGAAATAAATTATCGGGATTTCAACAAGTTAATTTAGGATTCTTTTAAGATTCTGCATTTGAGAAACAGAAGGTTTATGTTGGGCTTTAAACCTGTTTTAATGAACTTGACCAGGTAGTTGTTTTATACTGTCTACAGTAAAATATGCAATAGACTTCTGACAGCATGGGACTGGAGACAGTTTCTTGTTTACAGCTAATAGCCAGTGCACATTGAGTTCCACAGTTACTGAGTGTGATCTTCTCTCATTTTCCCTTCCTCAAAGGAGAGAAAAAATGATAAAAGAGAAGTCAGATTAAAAGTAATTCTATTCCTTTCCTCTGAAGTCTAATGACTAGTCTTCTGTAGCAAAAGTAATTTGTATTCACTTTTCCAGTAATTGTGCTACGTTTACCCACAGTTATTGCTGATAAACAGGTAACGACAAGCCTCTGGACAGAATTCAACCCTTTTAACTAGCCTTTGGAGTTTGAAAGCTGCCATTTGTGAGTAGCTGGGGTTGCAGTGCTGTTCCCAGCACTTGCTTATTTTTAAGATTATAAAGACCTTAAAAGATTTAAGATTTAAAAAGTCTTTTGAAGATTATAAAATTCTTTTGAGGCAAGAGAAGGTAGCAAGAGGGCTTGTATTGGTTTTATTGATCAAGTTTTTGCAGTGAGCTACTGTGTTTTCAGAGATGCCTGAATGCAATAAAATGTGTATATAATTTCATACCTTCACTATATGCCTGGCATTGTATGTGCACGTCCATCTCTGTAAACCGTATTGCATTAATTATGTTAGGTTTCCTAGGTATGCAGAGGCCAGCCTGGTTTCTGAAAAAATAAAATAAAATTAAAAAATAAAATAAAATAAAATAAAATAAAATAAAATAAAATAAAATAAAATAAAAAGAATTAGTAAAGCTGTTCCTCCTGAGAATAAAGTTATTTCTTAAAGCTTAAATCCAAACTGTGCTGATCAAGAACAGGGCTTTCTTGATGTACAAGGCAGTTTAATGCTAGTCTTTAATGTTGCCTGACTCATTCATTTGACCGTAGTAAATTCCACACACTGTCTGGAAGCAAAGATCTTTTAGTTGCATAGGTTCACAATGAAATACGAAGACAATTAAACTGCATGTCATAAATTATGGGTTTTGAGACTACCTACAAAATCCTAGAGTATGCCTAAAAATGACTACCAAAAGAGAACTTCATTCAAAGCTGGCCATTGGACAGCTTTTCTTCCTCATTCCACAGTTTTAAAGATTAAATTGCTTTTACATTGACTCATTATTTAACTTTATACCCAGGAGCCTTTTGGGAATATCTGATAACACATAAACACAGCGTCCATAAATGGTAGCATTGCATTACAAGCTCCAGCTTCACAGTATCCAAATTTTCAGCTCTCAGAAAATGAAGCACTTACACAAACCTTCCAATGCCACCCTAGATGTGCAACCAATACTGTGGTTTTTGCTTGACTCCTGAAGTTGATACAGGGACATTGCTTCCCAGGACATTTTCCAAGACAAGTTAAAATTTGGATTTAAATAACTTTGCAGTTGCACTGACTTTGTTTCCATAACACCAATATTCTGAGTCAAAGTTACTGGGAAGAAAAACAATTTATTCTGCTTCATGTATCAGCTATCAAGTTTTCTATTATGTCACTAACATCTTCATTGTTAATATGTTTTTGCAGTCTTTTTCCAAGACCTTTTAAAATATTTTATCTTTTTCTTATAACTCATTCAGCAGAATAATTATATTTAACAAAATAGAAGGAACTATTTTTGTTTTGGATGATTTGTAAGTCTTACTACTTTATAGCCACATATCCCAGAATCATTGCTGACCACGCACATCTGAGACACTAGACTGCGGTTGTAGATTGACTGAAGTCTGCAAATAGCAGTTACTAAAAAGTTATTTTAAAAGTTTTTTCCAGGTGACATTTGCAAAGGCACCACAGTGGCTTAATGACTAAATGCATTTTTTAAAACCAAATGGGTGTTTTTCTAAGAGCTAGATTTTAAGTGTACAACCAAATTCCAATGTGCAGATCTGCAGTCCTTTTTGTCAGACAGGAAAACACTTGCATGATTTTGAAAAGCCCAGTAGTATTTTACCTGGTCTTTAGCCACCTAAATGCATCCAAAATTTGAATTTATGTCACAATTGATATCGGTTTTTAAGTTATGTTTTTTACTCAAACTTTGAATAATTTACCCACTATATGGTATAGTAGAAAAAAATAAATGCAACAGCCTCTTTGCAGAATATCCTTGATTATATGGAGAGATAAGAAAGCTGAAATCAGTGTAAGGCATTTCATTGATTTCAACAGGTTTGGGATCTGACCACAACCAACATAACTCCATTGACTATTTTTAATAATGGCACTTCTCATCTATTTAATTATTCCTCACAGTAGCCTTTATAAGGATTTATTTTCTACATAATGCATAGATAAATCATAATGATAAAGTATAACATGACACCATTATTCCCTAAGAAGATGGTCATAGCTTTTGTTTTATTTTCTTGATGGTTAATGCAAGCAATTCCTCATACACATAGAAAGCTGTGTGTGTGATCTTTTCCAGCAAAGATCAAAGAAGAGTTTAATTTCATGGCTTATCAATAAGAAAATCCTTCATTTTCCTAATTAATGTGTATATTCATAGGTTGGAAACTGAGATAAACTCCCACAGAAGACTAAAAAGGTATTAACTCTCCCAAGAAGACTGCAGTCTGCTTACAGCTTGAAGGAAGCAGCCCCTGCCAGGCTGCTTGTTCCCCAACTAGATGGTGGGCAAAAAATTAAGAAAGTTTTAGTACTCCAGTAGAGTACTAAATAGACCAATAGCACCAACAGACCAACTAGTAGCACAGTGAATTACTCCACCAAATACAGTGGGAACAAGACTGACATGTGTGACCTCCTGGCTTGAGACAGCCAGAAAAGTGCTACTGCAGTCCCTGTGCTCTGTTGCAAATGAAATCACCACTATTCTTCAGTTTGTTTTTATGAAAAATTGGAGAAAAATATTTCTTTTATGCAATATGTAGAGACCTGCACAGAAAACACTGATGTTATAAGCTGCTGAACAGTGTCTATCAGAACAATTAGTCATGAAGTCCAGGAGCTGACAAGGATCCTAATTTTACGCGATCATAGCTTCAGAGAATTCAGCCATCTTCTTTCCAAGCCTGCCATGAATATCAGCCCACTAAAGATAATTATTTGTTTTACTAGGTTATAGGTACAGTATATTAGAGAGGAATGCATATTAAGATGTCCTGAAGAAGCATTCTTTAACAAAATCAGAACCCAATTAATTACTAGCCAGGGTTACATCCCCAAGAATGACTAAGTAGTGCTCTGATGTAAATGAATGTCCATCCTAAGACTGAAGGAACTGTGAGAAACAAGGAATGTGCAGAATCCCAGCAAGAATGACGCACATTCGTCTTGCCTATACTTGCATAATCATCAGCCTTTAGTAAGGAAAGACAAGTGATTACATTTTCCTAATAAAAGCCTGCGTTATATGAAAAGAGATTTATTAAGTTGATAAGGACTTTAGAACATTCATTTTGGCTATCTGGTAGAAGCCTGTCATAGAAGTAGAACTATTTTGCAGATATTTTTAGCATGAAGTATTGGGATGAGATGAGCCTTGATCAGCAACATTGTAAAGCAGGTAAACACACGTTCAATTGTAAGCATGTGATTAATCCCAAACTTATTTAGCAAAACACAGTGTTTAAGACTCTGGTGTAACTCATAGCTCATTACTCAGACAGTCAAAGATAGCCTCAAACGCCTGGTTCAGCGAAAGAAATCTCCAAAAGTGTCATTTTGATTTGAAATCCACTTCCATCCAAAAGAAAAGTCTTGTGTGAAAGTACACTTCTTTTGCCTACATGACACTTCCTAGCCTGCAGGCCTATGCCATATCTCCACTAATATCTTTAAAAAGTCTTCTGACGAATTTCACATGCTCAAATTCACCAAGATCTTATTAAATATATATATACACATACATACAAACACACATATATATATTTTTGTAACTCACTGCAGGGATTTTTATTGGAAGAGGAGGACTTGGCTATAGTAAAATCCTGTGCCTAACGTGGAAAAGGAATGTGGGTGTTCTTCCCTCTGGGGTTTAGTCTTGTTTATTTTACAGGGCTAACATCTCAAAAAGCTGACATGCACCAAAGCCATGTGTGAGTAATTTATACAATTCAGTATAATTTAAAAAACAGATCACTAAAACTCTGACTCAGTAAAGCACTGAAATATGTGCTTGAATACCAATGTGAACATGAGTACGCAGTGGCACAGGGAAATAACTTTTAGTAAATCCATTTATTCATTCAGCAGCCCCATATTTTATCCACTGTTGCACCAACATTTTGTTTTCTTTCTCCCATAATTTCACCCAGACCTTAAGTACTTTATTTAGAACTAGACTCCTGAAACAATAGGGACTGGCACAACCAAAAGACAAAAACAACACCAAAGACAGACATGCACAGGACAACCCAGAAGTAAGACAGAACAGCAATGAGTAAGACGGTATGGGCAGAAGAGCCCTGCTGATTTTTCTTTCATGAAAGTGCCTAAGTGTGAAAAAGAAGTCATAGGAAATGAGAAAAGGAACAGCTCCAGAATATTTATGCTGTGGCACAGAGGGAAAGTAAGATTACGAGGTGAGAGCTAGAAAGGAGTTTTTGGTACCTAAAATTTTTGCTAAAGATTTAGAAGAACATCACAAAAGCTGTTCTGACCATTTTCACATAATACTTCTCTAAATTTCTTATTCTATCCCAAGGTACCACCTAACAATATTGCTTATCTTGTCAAGGCGCAGGAGGAAACAAAAAACAAAAAACAAAAAAAAAAAAAACAAAACAAAAAAAAAAAAAAAACACTGAAGAGACAACAGTGAAAGATTCAACTTGACAGGCAAGTTTCAGGCTAATTTTTTTCGCCTCCTAAATATAACTGTGTTTTCCTGGGGTATTGTAGTGTTCAGATTTTGACCTACTACTGTTTATCATATAGGCACCAATGTCATTCAGCCTTCACTCTGATTTCATTAGTCATTATAACTACTCCATGTTACAGTCTTCTCACCCTTCACTTCAGGTTTCTGGTTATTTCCATCAAAACCAGTGACCTCTCACCACTAGTAAATTCTGATGAACGCAAGGACATTTAGCAATTAGTAGAACCCAAAGGCAGTAATATCTGAAATTCCTCTGCCTTGGAGAGTTCTCTTGCACTACTCTAGCCAAATATGAGGTCTAACAATTTGCTGTCTTGTTTCCCAACATCTTAGTGTATGAAGACTTACTTTATTTGCCAATATCACTTATTCCTCCACACAATGTGGTTGTAATCAGGCCTCATTTTTTCTGCGTGGGAGTCCCACTCATATCTTGGAGGATGCTCACACTTGTCTTTGAAACAGAAGAAAAATAAAAGCTGGGCTCCATAGCTAAATTATAGCAGGGGAAGACAATGTGACAAGGGTGACTAGAACAGGACCAGTTGTTCAAGGTGTAAGTTTTATGACATATTAGTCCGGAAGCAAAATACAGTGCCTTTTGAAATTACTATGTGCCATAAGCATCAGTATTTCACAGTGGCCTAGAACTGGAGTCTTTTTTTTTTCACCCCTATCTATCATTTAAAGATGCATAAGCACTCAAAGTGATCATTTCATCAGCCCATTCCCAGCCAGCTGCACAATTTTCAAAGCTAAACTGAGATTTTACTCAAACACCAGTCACACATCCATATTTGAGCTTCCATCACCTGAAAGCACTCTTGGAGGATCTCACATGAGTTAGAGAGCTGGCAAAATCAACCCATTGGCCACTGCCTTACCCACTTCAGTGCAGAAGCTAGTGACAGGGATTACACAAAACTTCACAAGTGCCAGCCCAGGCCTCTGCTGCTACACTCTGCAATTTGCCACAGGCACAAGTTGCACTGATGCTGTTGTATGTAACCATGTCACAAGTCAAACCAGTGACATAACGTGCCTCCATACTGCCTTCCTTCCTCCTTGTGCTCAAAAAGGGGATGTTACTTTTAAACCAAGACATATCAGTGATCTTTGCAAGCTGCTTTTTCATCCTTTCCTGAACACCTTCTTTTCTCTATTACTATACTGGAATTTCTGCTCCAAAATACTTTAAATTTAATTCTGTCATGTCCCATGCAATTTGAAGGACAAGTGGTAGTTGTTTAAAAATTTGTCATATGTTTTATGTCAAGATCATCGCTGAAAAATTATTATATGCATTGGAAGCTCAAATTGCTATCTATTGTGTACAGTCCTGGACACAACACAGTGCTTAGCGTTCTCTGGTGATTGTTGCCAGTAAGTGTGTGGATCTGAGCTTGGCATCATACACTTATATTTCTCAAGTTACCCAGTGCAGAAATTCTGAAATTCAGGCTGCCTTTACACTTTCACTGAACTTTATTCTGGCTACATAGGAGAGATAATACCTGCTGTATTACTGTTATGTATTACATAAACTGGTTGGTGCAAAGTTAGCTTGTCAATAATTTATCAGATAAAAATTTATCGGAAACTGCAAAGGGTTTTAAACAAGTTCAGCACTTTTGCCACATGCCCAAAGCATTTTTCCAATACTAGGGGTTGGAATTTATTATGTAAATTAAAACACAAGCTACGGAGTACCGGGACAGAAGTGCAGTCTCCTGAATGACCTTGGCCTACCCATTCATGTCTATTTCTCCTTCCAAAACTTTGTCGTGAAATCTTCAGTGAACAATGGTGTTTACTAATTCTTTAGCATAGTGCAATAACGCCTCAAATCTGTTGACAAATCTAGGATTTATCTTATATATATATATATATATACACACACACACACACACACGTATAATGTAGTAGTGGAGACAGTGGAATAGAATGAAGCAGAGTTTAACCAGGTGTCTGTAAAGTTTTAATAGTACAAGAATCATAAAAGGCTCAAATATTCCTCATTCATCAACTTTTCCAATGTCTGTGCTAGGTACTTCAGGGCACAGTTACAGCAGAGCACTGACTCTGAGTAGCAACAGAGGCTCATCTCATCCATCCTCTGATGCACACACATCCAAATCTCTCTATGTGACTGAGGGTCGTGTGTACCTTGTTCACTTGCTCTGATGTTCATACTCACATGAATCATAAAACACAGTCTCAGAATCACTCTACCTTCCTTCTATGCTTCACAAGAAAAAAATCTTAATCCATCAAGATCCACTGAAGTTACTCACACTCCCTTCACCTTCCTAAAACCTGCTGCTGCCTTTTAGGATTTGACAAGACTCGGCAGCATTGCCTGGAGGAATCAACCTATAGGAGTTTGCAGCTTCAAATGAAGAGCATCTAAACTTCATTATACATAGTACCCTGGAAGGATAAACTGAATGAAAAGTTTACAATAATAGTTCAGCACAATAATTACAACAGTCCCAGACCTGCTGTTTTGAATTTCATCCATAACATTTAATTTGGGTTTCACACACACCTTTATAGAATTATCATTTCAGTTCTGCTTTGCACATAATTTTGTTTAGCATTCCCAATTGTACTTCCACTTGTACTACATCAGTTTTTTTTGACAGCCTTCTCTCAAACAAATGGTTCTTGGCAATGCACACTAGATTGAAATCATTCTTATTCATATTTTACCATAGTAGCTCTGTTCTAATAGAGCTCTGCATCTACCTCTCAGCACATAGTTGCTCTTTTGTTTTCTTTTTGCGGTCTCTTTTTTTTTTTTTTTTTTTTTGAGATCAAAAATCAAACTAAAACAACTAAACTATTAGAAAAACTGATTTTTTTTTTTTTTAAATGTAAATTATGCAGTATTTCAGCAAAAGATATAATGGTCAGAGTAAAGTAATTCAGTTCCTAGAACATACTCTTTTCAGATAGTTTTTTTTCCTCTCCTTTCAATCAAAATATTACATTCTTTTCCTTTGAAGAATACCCATTTCAAATACAAAATATGTACTTAGCATTTTAAGCAATGCAGCAACATCTTTGTTTCTTGAAATGTTATGTAGTCTAAAATTTTAGTATACTCTGCTATGTTCTATACTCTAAATAATTAAGACACTTGTTTAAAATGAAAGAAGGAAGGAAGGAAGGAAGGAAGGAAGGAAGGAAGGAAGGAAGGAAGGAAGGAACCACCTGTCAGTGGTACTGCTATACCTCTTGGACAGCGTACAGGATGTTCTTTCCTCTGATCCCATATGCTTAGTCTGTCATGGATGTTTTTGGTAAGCACAGCGATCTCTTCTTCATATCACATGTTAACTGCATTCATTATCTTCTGTCAGTGTTTGGTCAGTTGCTGCAAACCTCAAGAGAGGGCATGTATTCATCTTAAAAACAGAACAGGACAAGACAGCAACTTAGAGAGAATTTATGCAAAATGTGAAGTAGAGCAGTTGACCATGAACACATTTAAGAAAGAATTTCATAGCATGTAGAAGCTACATGCAGGTTGAAATGTGTAATTCTTGACCTAAACTCTATCAGATCTGCTACCTGCCTAACTGAGAGACTGTCTCTGGCCTCCAGTGTGGCAGCTGAAATTCCCTAATGCCCTAAAGACAACCCTACTCTGAACAAATAAAAGATACTTCTGTACTTTTACTATGCTTTTGCTTCATTGACTCAAAATAGCCAGTCATCTGACCCCTAAGACACTGAAGCTTGAAGCTTTTTGTTTTGTGTTTTAAAAGTGCTGAAGGGCAACCATGCCACGGGCGCAGGGGTATTGTTATTAATCATTGGCTCAGCATCACTACTGAATTAGGTGTTTGATGATTGTTATTTGTTTTCTTTCTACACTGACTAGAGCATTTATTTACCAGTTTTCCTGTTCTTTACATTGGTTGATTGAAATGCCTAGAGAACAGATATCTCTGATCCTTTTATAAATTCAGAAGAAAAATAGCAGTAATACAAAATAAAGTCTGCTCTAGCATTGACCTACATTTAAGAAAAGTGGAATAATTAGCTGATTTGCAGTTTTATTTGTGCTCTTCCTGATACATGGTAAATGGTTCCTTCCAATGAGGATAGCATTCTGTGAAAGGGCAGTGTGCCAACCACATCTTGTTTCAAGACCCACCCTGCCATCCCAGGACAGGCAGACAGCCATTCTGGGTACACAGGCACACACTGCTACATATTTTAGGAATGATTAGCATCTCCTCAGTCACAGATAGTATTAAGCCAACTGGCCAGAAGAGACCTAATTATAACTCAACCAACCATCTGTGGTCACTCAGGCTGGCTCCAGGAGGGCAGGACCTGTATCTTACCCCAGTCCCACCCATGCCCTTCTATCTTTTTCCCCCACAGTGATGAAGAGTGAACTGGAACACAGCTGCAAAGTGATCTGGTTCATAGAGCTTATTCAGAAATGCAGGAGCTGAAAAGCATTTCCCCACCCCCACCCCCCCAGTTTTCAGTTCAGCGGCATGGGCCGGCTGACCAAACAGCTGCAGGTTTGTCAGTTCCTATCTGAGAACAATAGCAGGAATAGCAGGAGAGAATAGCAGGATAGCTCAGGGTGCAGGGAACAGTTTGAATCTGCAGGTTCGGCCACTCTTGAAAATGTCATGAGTGTTAGGTTGGCTTCTCAAAATTACAAGGACAGGGAAAGAACACAAGGTATTTCCCCCACTAACATCTGTGGAAATCAAAGGGGATTTTTCCCTTGGACTTATTTCCTGAACCTGCATTTTAAAGCTTTTTCTAATTCATAAACCTGAATTTAATAGAAATACTTGGATTATAAACTCCATCTTTTAAGTCTCACATCCATCCTACTCATCAGTATTGTAGCTAGGTTCTCTTTTTCTATCCATCTAATTCTGGGCTAACTGCATATGAATATATAACATATATATTATATATAAATATATTATATATAAATATATATATAATATATATTTTATATAACTGCATATGAATGCAATTTAATTATTCCTGATTCACATTGGAATAAATAATAGCACAATTCTCTCAAATGCTCTCTCTTAACTTAACTAGACAAGCAGAAAATAAATAAATGCTCTCTCAGATTAAAAAAAAAAAAAAAAAAAAAAAAAAAAGCAAAATTGTATAACTTCAACCTAACATCACTTATTCACTTATAAAGAGCAAGACAAGAAGATAAATGATACCACTGCAAAACCTAAAATCCCACTTCACATACTGTTGGGAAAGCTTGCCCTGTTTTGCTCCATCATCTTACTGTTATAAATTTTTTGCAACCTTTTACAAAATTATTTTCCACATTGCTTGTGCTTTGCATTAATGCAAATGAAAGTAGCACACATTTTAAACCACCTAATACATTTTGGCTATGAAACCCAAATTTCTCAGTAAACCCTCCTACACAGTAAAGACTGACAGCTTCATAGCAATGGAAAGCCCTAAGATCCTGAATTATTAAAGAGGAAAAAATGTGAAAAAGTTATTATTTTAGGTAATTTGGAGAGGTTTCTAAAGGCTAGGAACAGGGTTCCCTTCTGCCTGAAGCCATTGCACTTAACTGTCACTGTCTCGAGTGCTCTGGATGTGAAGATTTAAAACAAACAAAGAAAACAACAACAAAACAGAGCTAGTAAATATTTTTAAGAGTCTCTATTTCTTCAAAAGTAGTTGGTGCACACATGATGTTCCATCCCATAAGGAAGTATTAGTTCAGCTTTGCTACGACCTACTCAATTAAGCCACAGCTTCACTATTTCAAGCTTGAACTCAAGAAACCTTTGAACTCATTACATTATCACTCTGTTCTAAACATATAGAACTGAATTTAAAATCAATATATAATCCAATTACTAATGTTGTGAACAAGAGAAAGATCTTTCCCACTATTCTTTTCCTGTTTTGAATGCATACATGGGTTAATTCAAAGATTTTTGGATGTCTAGTTGTTTATAACTCGTTTCATGTTTGCAGAAGGAATGTGATTTTCATTAACCAACACAGGAAATCTGATTCTAGAAACCACTCACCACACAAATACTGAAAACGTCTGAAAAAAACATCCTCAGTACATTTGTAACAGGGCATCCACATGGCCATCACTTGAAAACAGAGCTCCCTGTGCATGCTGAAAGGAAACATCCCATAAGTTAAAGCACAGATGGTGTATATAGAAAAATGAGTTATCTGGGGGAGAAGTCTTTTGACTTGGCCTTCACTGATGTACTACAATCTTGCTTGGGAATTCGGAATGATCATTTTTCCTCCACTTCCCTTGAACAATTAAACTGTAATCTGCAATGCAGCAATAATTTACAATGTGGCTCTAGGCAAAACGCCTACTGCAGATTCTCTGCTAGAAATGCTATTAACACAGCTAATATCAAGGTCATTCTCAAAGCCTTTCAAGAGCATCTATAGAATCGCCCTGTTTGTTTGCCTATGGTTAAGCTTTAAGGTTGATTACGTTAACAGACACACATAAGATCTGATTTTACTGAATGAGGTTTAACATTTATTGCCAAATTATTTTAATGGCTTGGGAAGCAGAAGCTCCAAAGGTAAATACATCTTCAACAGAAACATTAATATGCAGCCTCATTTAAAAGTTTGCAAATAATATCTGTCTTGATACCTCAGCGTATAAACATATAGTTGTTTTGTTGCTTTCAGAAAGTTGAAGTTTTGGCCTCTCTCTATATATTTTTACATACCCATAAAATGAATTAAAAACTTAAAATAATCTGTTACTTCAATTGCTTGTAAGTTTTAGGCAGTTGGCAGTAAATTTACTTTTATATAAATAAATGTTATCTCATTACCAACAATCTCCATTAGGATCTAACAGACCGTGAAACAGACTTTGCAAGATCAAGCAATGTGCTAAGTCCCAGAGAAATGTTATTTTACCTCCCAGCTTCAGAAGTTATGAGGGAAATGAAGCACTATATTACAGTTTGCAGCACAAACACTAAATAAGCCTTTTTATTCAGAGGCATTAGGAAAGAGAAGTGGAGATCACCCATAACTGTGAGGTGTACAGTTAGGTTATTTGGCACCTGTTCCTTAGCTTAATTTCCTACTGTTTTTTAACTTCTTACAGAATGTGTTTTTTTTTGCAGAGAAGAGGTTGTATTACTTCCAATACAGGATAAACTCATTTTAGACACCAGAGGAAACAACTATATCCTAGCACGTTACTGAAAAGAAACAAATAATAATAATAATAATAAAAAAAAAAGCCTATTCAGAGAAGAAAAATAAACAAAAATTTACAGACTTAGTGTTAAGAAAAAAATCAAAGCAAAACAAGAAAAAATAATTCTGAATGCTAATCAAAACATCAGAGCATTCACAATACACTCATCCTGTTTGTATAGAAATAACGTCCAGTTTATGAGACACACTGAGCTTCATATGTCTTCATCAAGCTAAACAGGTAATTTGTTAAGATAAATTACGGTCACATTTCATTCCCTACATGACATAAGAGATCAAAAATTGATACAGAATGTAAGCTATCCACCAAATAAATCCTGAGCCATTGTATCTTCACTCAGCATTTACAGACTGTGAGAGAGCACTGAGCTTGTAAGAGAATAAGCTTACCTGGCTTCAGACCTGGCAAAGACTTAAAGACCTTTGTACAGGGAACAAGTAAATAAATAAATAAATAAATAAATAAATATTCACACAGGGAGCTAGATTTTGATGGTGGTGGATGGTTCAAAGAAAATGTGAAGTTCATAGAAAGTGACCTTTCTATGAGAGGTTAGGGTGATTTCAGCCAATTCTGAAAAAAAAGGAGCTATAGCTTACAGCTTGATTGTACGCTTAAAGGTTTTCTGTAATCTTGTACTTGTAAGAAAGAGAGACATAAATTAGTAAATCCAGAGTAAATCCAAAGTGGAAAGTAAATCCAAAATGGGAAGATTAGGAGAATCTTCAACCATTCAAGATTCTTTTTGTCAGCAGCCTGGTTGACTGGTTGACACTTCCCACCTAACCTTAGCCCTGTTCTTGTGTGTAATGGAAATCAAGGGAAACATCTAGGGCCTTATAGTACATCAAATCCATAAGACAATAATAATTTAAGAAACAACGTATTCTTCATGGCTGCAGAAAGAAAATATATTTTCCAGTCTGTGAAGGCTGCATCAAAAAAAAAAAAAAAAAATGTGAGTCAAAACAAGAATACTTTTAAAATTCCTTATTTAGCACTTCTTCCCACCTTACTTTGTTCTTTATCCATATTTAAAGTTATCAGAACCAATTTTAAAATATAGAGACATAGATGTGGCCATTGATCCCTTCTCTCAGTGTTGCTGAGAAACAGCAAGGCAGAGCTCTGAAACTTGAAGGGAAAATGCTGAGAAAACCTGGAGCAGGCTGCCTGGAGATGGTGTTTCTGATTGCAGCTTGGCACTTCCCAGTCACTGCAGTTAAGTTGGTTTTCTGTAACCTGGAGTGGTGCAAAAATGATTGGAACATTGAAATGATTTTGAAGCTTATAAAATTAATTATATATTAATTAGCTTGTTTTATTTTCTGAGAGAAGTGCAATGTCCTTTCTTCCTAAATATCCTTCTGTCTCCAATGTACTCAGAAGGCAGGATGTGTTGAGGACATGAAGACGTGTCCCCAGAGGCCTTTAGAAGATGGGGGAAGGACAGACAACGCCTTCCTCAGCTAAATCAAATTCAAAAAATGAGAGACTGTGCAGGTGAGTGCTTTAGAAGTCCTTCCCATGCAGCCTGTGTAGCCTCATGTTCAAAAAATAAATAAGAAATAGCACAGACCTTTGAGGCTGCTAAGGCAATAGTTAATCAGAAACTTCTATGGGGACAGTTTTAACTACTAAAAATTCAAATTCCTTTAACACAAGCACCCTGGGCACTAATTTATCTGTCTTTCTGTAAGAGACACAAGCTCACTCACTGCAGGGCTCTCCATAGAAGCTGCACCTAAGTCAGGCTGCTGCTCAGAGGTGGTTTAGCCCTTCTAATGTCTTCTAACATGCCTCAAATTCTTCCACCTGGATTCCAGTACAGCTCCTATCATTCAATTATCTAAGTGCCCGGAGCAGTCTCTCAAGAGTTAACTCATCCCCTCCTGTCATGGTTAGGACAACCTCACATAGCTCTTTCCCACAGAGCTTATCTCAACCAGTCAGAAAATAATTACCACTCACCTCATTAGAACTAGGTCACATTCAATAAACTACTCATCATTTGAGATCAGTTATTATCTCTCCTAAAAAGACAGTATTGCCTACAAAATGTAACAGACTCAAAGAAATGTAAATTGTTTATTTGAACAGTTGAAGTAAAGCATAGTCCTTGTGTATTTTCCTTCTAACAGCAGCCTTTGTGAATGTCTCTTTCTCAGTTTCACCTGGATCATTTTTATGATGGCCAGGGCTGAATTAACTTCTTCAAAGCAGCCCATAGAAGACTGTGTTTCAGATTTGTGGCTAAAACAGTGTTTCAGCTACTACTGAACAGCTCTTGCACTATGTCCAGACCTTCTTGGCCTCACACAGCAAGCACACCAGGGGTGGGTGAGAGGTTGAGAAGGAGCATAGCTAGGACAACTCTGGCCAGGGGACATCCCACACCACCTACCATCGTGCTCAGCAGTAAAGACTGGCAGTAGAGAAAGAAGCAGAGGTTGTGTTTCCAAGGTGGATGATGCTGAGGGACTGGCTGGACACTGGTCTGCTAGTGGGAGGCCTTGGCACCACTTCAGTTGTTTTTTTGCTCTTTCCTTGGCGTATTAAAATTTCTTCAACTTGACACTGGAGTTTTCTTACTTTGCTCTTCCTATTCTCTCCCCCATCCCACAGGGGAGTGAGTGAGCAGCTGTGTAGGTGCTTGACTGCTGGCCAGGTAAACTCTAAACCAGTTTTGAAAATCACAACCAGCAGAACCCAGAAGTACAGAAGTAATGGGGTAATTTACAAACTGTGAGAGCAGTCTCCCTGGTGGAGAGTGTTTCCTAGCTCCTCACTGGCCTTCTGCAGAAAATTCCACTTATGGAAAAATTCATTGGTATGAGGACTGGTCAGGAAACATAACAAAGTAAACACATTCCTAAATTCTTTCTTTAGCTGCTCAACTCTGTCAAGTGCTTCTGAATCCTCTGGAAGTCAAGACCTATAAATGTTACTTAACTGCACATGTCTTGCCAGTAGTCTGGGCTTATCTGAAGTTAGGAGAATTGACTGCTCAGGTCAAAAGCCTGCCAAAGCTACTAAACAATTAGCACAGATATTTCTGCTTTTGACTTCCTTCCTCCCTCAAAAAATTACTCTCGTAATTTATAGAATAAAGTTCATAGGAGCAAAGGGATCCAACTAACATTGACTTTCCACCAGTTTCCAAAAATTTTCCTTTGTTCTTTTACAAATATTTCTGTAAATGCTCCTACCCCTAAAAAAAAAAAAAAAAATTAGTGCCATTTTACTTCATGACCCATTACATGTATAATGTTTAGCAAGTAAGCAATCAGTAAGCCATTCCTGCAAAATACTGAATACAGCTGGGGGTATGCAGGCTAACAGGTTATGAATGAATTTGCAAATAAAGATACAATGTACAGGAATCATGTATTACCCAGTATTAATGGTTTGATCATCTAATTTTTAAATAATCAATCAGGTTTAAAGACTAATTGTTCGAGATGGCACTTGGATGATAATTTGCAGCTTCCTTGACAACATTTACTAGATATATTTAAAAGGAAAGAAAAAAAAGGCAAATAAAAACACAATATTATGACAGAATTGTGAAAATAGGTTCCTCAGTTCTTGAAGGCTTTGTAGAAATAAGAGTTCAGCACAACAGATTGTACAGAGCTGCTTTTCTTTGAAGACAGATTTTACTCGGTTTTGCTGAGAAAAAAAATATTATGTTTTTCTACTAAAAGGCAAAATGTCTCTGTGGAATAGTCCCATGGAAAGTCCAGTGACTATGTATGAGTACTTGATGAAAATGACAGCTCTGCACATCTCACATCTAGGATTAATGTATTGAAACTGATATACTTTTGCTTAACTGTAACTACATTTAAAGGTTATGAGCCATATAAAATGGAAGTGTGAAGTTTCAGGAATTGCTCATCTTCAAAGTTCAAAATACTAAAGAAGAATTTTAATCAGTTCTATTATACAAACAATACTAGAATATTTTCAATTTTTTTTTTCAATTCTGGAAAAATGAAATGAGAGACCCACATTGATACATGACTTGTGTCAGTAACTTTTTTAAGTTAATTTTTTAAAATCTGTATCTCTAGAAGCAGGTTTTAAAATCACTCTCTGAAAGAACCTCTCCATTAATCATAGAAGGACTAGAGTAAATGAACTTAGGCACTTAAGAGGTGATATTCAGACTCCCTCTCAATGAAGAAGAAAAAAAATCCTGTTATTGTGCGAAGTTAAAACAACTTTTAGTGTCACTAAGGCTATCAATTTAAAATAATGCTCAAGAAACAGTTTCAAACACTCAAAGCAGCAAAACTGACTTTGTGTTCCTTCTGCAAACCAAGAAAAAACAGCACTACACCTCTAAAGAGCTACTCTCCTTTTCTGTGAGTATAGATAATAGTAATAGAGTAATAAATAAGCTCTTAACTGAAAAAGGACTAGAGATATGTGACAATGATAATGCATTTTATTAAATCAGCCTACTCAATTTAAAGCCCTCCCCCAGTCAAATACTACTCCAGCTGTAAGAGAAGGCTGGAGACAACCTTTTTTTTAAAAATGTTTGTATGTCTAATTTTACACTCAAGTTAGCAGAGAACATGAAATAGAACCATGAGATTCCACGCTTATTTTTCAACATCTGAAAGTAAAACTTGTATACAGATATATCTCTAAAATTTATGGAGTATAGTTCTCTTTACTATTATTAGGGCCTTTTACTTGCATAATCAGCTTGATTATACTGCAATAGAATAATAGTTTACTAAATATTTCATTTGTAATTAATTTTCTATTTAAGTCATTAAAACAAACAAACAAAAAAAAAAAGCAATGGGCAGCAATCCTAGTGCATGCAAAGGTTAGATCAAATCTATACATAATTTCCTCTGGTGTCTAATAAGGGTTTCCTGAAAGGATACACACGCATAATAGTCCTCAAGCATATTTTGGACTAATACAAATGTAAACTAATTTCTGTGCAACTTCTTTTAAACTTCAGTTTAAAGGCTGTGTTTAAGTGCTTTGCTGAATCCATTTAGCAGTGTGGTAAGGGGAAATTTTCAGCCTTCATGTAAACACATCTATTTCACAGTATTGTAAACCTGGTTCCAAAAGGTGAAGGAAAAGCAAAGAAAAAAAAATGCATAACCTGGAGGAAAGGTGGAGGATGATTTAAGTTTTTCAATGTATAAAATCCTAGGAAATCTGACCCAGCAATATCATATATCCTGAAAATCAGGCTTATGGTGCATTTTTTTCACACATTTTATATTTTCAGATTAAATAATTCTTTGCTACATCTCAGCTTCTTTTCTGCTCTTCAACTTACTTGCTACAAGAAACTGCAAGGTATTTTCAACTCACTCCACTTCTCAGAGCGGACATATTATATTCATATATATAAGATATATAATATACATTATATAATATACCCCTTCTACCTCTTATTAATACTTCTCCTCCCAGACTTGGAAATGTTCCCTGTTTCATATATTTTACAAACAAATAAGTGGACATGTTGCAGTACAAAGCTTGAACACCCACTCCTCTGATAGATTTCCACAGTTCCTTTGAAAACCCCACTGACAGCACCTTACTTGCCTCACAGGATTGCTCAGCAGGATTGAAGTTTCAGCTACTGCAGAGAGGTCCCTTCAGGAACTGGGGGTGGCCCATCCATCCTCACATAGATTTATGCCTAAATGGTTGCTCTCAAGGCCAGGATCATCTCCTTGCTTACTATTTTACAGAAGCCTTTCATGGACAGGCTTCATCCTTGCAGTGCCTAAACGTTACCCTAATATAAATTACTTCTACTAATAATTACATCATACAGAGAAAGATATGTAACAGCATCACAAGCCCAGACTTTGCTTTGATGGATGTGAGCTTGTTCTTGAAAAACATTAATGAAATTCAACTTTAGCACTTAAACATTATACACAGCTCTTGTATATGATCTGAGCACAGTAGCAACCACTATTGCCCTTTCTGAAACAGCTGTCTGCAAGAACTGGTAAAGTCCCTAGTAACACAACAGTAAGGGAAATTCAACCCTTTGTTTTTAAAACTTCACACACCTCAACACCCTGTCTACCTTCACAGTCTTGTTTTACCATTCAAACACTACTCCGTGGAAAAAAAAACAGATGTAGATATCATGTTAGTAGGGATAGACAGTAAGTAATGCATCTGTCTTTGCCTAAGCCACAGTTACCTGCACTGCACTTCAGCTTGGTACATGTTAGCAGCAGAAGTGCTGCCTGGGGAAAGGAGACTGGAGCAAGGTATCATTTACTATACTTTTGGTAGAGGAGTTCACAGGCCTCCTCCCATGCTTTTCTGGACCCCATCTTCAGAACACAGCATTGTCTTCCAAGGACTTCTGGAGGAAGGACTTCTCTGGTACAGGGAGTTTCATGACCATACCAGTGCTCAGCTTTCTTCAGAGAAAGAACATCTCCAAGGTTCCTACAGCTAGGAAAAAAACTTGAACGCTCTCGAGTGTTTCACTCTTCATCAGCTGTCCTTGACAGTGGTTGGGTGACAGCCTCATATTCTTTTTTCCTTTTTAATTTCTCCACTAATTGTTCTGTTCTAATGAAAACCAAGGCAGTATCATTTTTTTTCTTCATGGAAATATTCTTGTTGTACATTGGTTTATAATTAAATTATTAATTAAATATCTATAATTAAAAGATCTTCTACCATAAGGTATTATTAAAATAGAAATTTTATGCACAGAAAATAGGAGTACACAATAGGTTCACCATAGCCTGCTACTGACAGTTAACACACCTGTTATTGTATCTTTTTTAAGTAGAAAAAGAAGTTGGCAGTTACAAGAATATAGTCTAGAATTAAAATAGTTAAATATTACAGCATGACTTAAACAAAATTCAAAAATTAGTTAAATATTAGTGGGTCTCAGTATATTCAGTAAGATAAATGCTACTTCTTTTGTATACTCTTCGCTTAAAAAAAAAAAAAAGGCCTGGAAATATAAGAACATTGAACATTCTCAATCACATTGGAAGAAAAAAAATAAATAAAAGACTTCACAGAAGTGAAAAATAGGATGAATAAGAAGGGTACCAATGATACTTTAGACCCATCAAATTATACTCAATATATATAGTATATAAATTTTAGAAACATAGCCATTTTGATGCCCCTGAATGCATGTAACATTGTTCATAGGAGGTCACATTATTTCAAAGCATTTCTGAGACCTACTCAAAATTACAAAAGCCAAAAGGCATTTGAATCCTGTTGTCTCATTTCCCTCTATGCTTTATCAAAATGTTACCAATGTCAATAGCTACTTACAGGTAGCTGTGATTCATCAATTATCCATCTAATACACATTAACAAGACAACTAGCAAGAACCTAGAAGCCTTTTAAAAAGGCTGGAGAAAGATGGGCCTCAGTTTAATAAATCATTAAATGGTGTAATCTTTGAATTGCAAACATGTGGCCTGAATATGCTGTTAAATAGTTTTCTTGTATGGGAATCATATGAACACACTGTTCAGCTGTGATTTGTTGTGAATTCCTTCTCAGCCTCCATTTTCATTACACCCAGATCATCAGATCCTGGTGGAGGAAAAGTTGCCCAGTGGCCAGACCCAGGGCCCACTCAGAGTAGCTGGGGGGCACCTGCAGGACCTGCAGCTAGCTCCCAAGTTGAATGCTGCTTTCTCTTCAGCTGCAACCTGTCAAAAACACACTGGCTAATGCCTGCCACTGTAGGCTTCCTTTTGCAAGCCACTATTTTGTGTCAAACCGAGCTCAGAAAACCCAGGAACTCAAAAGCATCTTGGAGTTGAAGCATTCTGTCTCTACCTTGCTGCTGCAACTGCTGCAATTACTTATTTTGTTCCCTGAAGGGCAACTAGCCTTAGGCTCCTTAAGAATAAGGAAAAGCATAAGTTCATTCTGGCTCTTGATTGCAAAGCAGAAAATAGTTACCAAAAGGAAATCAGCTGAACAAAAGATCAACATCTACCTGGAACTCAGGGCAATTATGGGCTGCTGAACAGATTTCCTTCTGTGGCCATCTCTCAACTGCCTTTGCTGAGGGACTATTTCAGCAGACATCTTCCCCTCATTGTTTCCTCTTTGGAAGAAACAACTCCTACCATGGTTCACGGTCTTCTAATTATATTTCTTTTATTTTTGCTGAATATTGAGCACAAACAAATCTTAAAAACAGATCCTAACCCCCCAATACCTCTCTTCCTGCAATTCAGCATGCTGCTATCATTGTATGCCAGATGCATATTAACGTTTTTAGCACATTGGGAACAAAAGTTTTTCTAAACGTAATCTCTTATGTCTGGATGACTTTCCGGTGTTTTGTTATTGTTGTTTCTTTTTTTTTTTTTTAAACATGTCTTTCTCCCTGCAATACATGTGAAGTAAGGGGAGTATGACTTACAACCTTGCTTCTATGATGTGTTTTCAATTAGCCCACTTTTCTAACCTAAACAACTACTTTTAGCTATTGCAATGCTTCCTAAATCATTGTATGCACTTGGAAACCATCTATCACCCAGACACCATACTACTAATACCATATGCAATTTACTCCCAGCATGTTAGAGAGACAGAGCACATCACAGAAGTAGGGGGATTTAGGAAGGTACCATGTCTGGACTGTGCTGCACCTCCTTCCCCATGCACACTCTGCAGGGAATCCACCACAAAGCTCTAAAAGAAGGAATGACTTGAGAAATGTTTTTGATATTAATTGACAGCTATAGCAGGAATCAGTTTTTTAACAGATATTTAACTTTAACATACTCCTGTGTTACATCAAGAGTCTTAATCTCACCATAACATCGGGATTGTAAATTATCAAAAGGTATTTTTAGATATGCAAATCTCCTCGATGTCTTTAACAGACAGTCAACTCCTGTTTTTTCACATATCTTCCAGTTACTCACCTGTTCCCACAGCATATGTTTTCCCATATGTCTTGCCATTTCATCCTACAAGTTAGAACTGTCCAAAGAATATTCATTTTCAAAGAACACTGACTGAAAAAAACTATGACATTGACCCACACTATGATATGATCGGTTGTATCAGTCTCCTGATGTAGGATCCCATAGCAGAACAGCCAGAACAGAGTCCTGTGTCTCACAACACTGCACACAGAAGCATAGGATCCTCATGGGACTGCTGTGTTTTACCTTGGTTCATGTTGGTGCTCAGGCTCAAGCTAATCAGGATCTAACATAAGGGCCTTCTTTTTTAACCCAGTATAGAAAAATGACTCAAGCCATACACTTTGTGTACTGTACACCAAACCAAAGACAATATACACTTATTCAAACAGTACTACAAAAGCATATCTGGATCAGGGTTTAAGCTACAAACACTTTGTTACCTGCAAGGCACTAGCAACTGCTCTGCATCGAGCCTAGGCCTAATTAGCAACAGAGAAAGCAAGTTTTAACAACTTGCAATTAATTTTTATGTATTCTCTGAGAATCTCTAAGATGAAAACCATGTCCCTCTAACAAAGTTATCAATTTCTGTTTCCTGATTTCATCCCACATCTATAAAATATCTGCTCTGTATCTTCTTAATTACAAAACCAAACGACAACAAAACTATTTTTGATTTGTTATATGCATATATTTCTTTTCTTTCCTTTCCATGACGCTCGATCGCTCTGCTTGTCTTGGTCACAGTGTCACACAGGTGTGGCATGGTATGGTACCACTGTACCTTGTATGTGGGAGCTGTGTGAATGCTGACAGAACCCCATGTCACACGTGAAACATACCCCAGCGATTTGCCATACAGCAGCAGTTAATTAATCAATAGTATTGCCCGTGGCTTTGATACAAGCTTTTCCATGGCTGGGGCTTTGACAACTCACAGGAACAGCAGTAAATGCAGGCGAGCGAGGAATCCAGAGAGCTGGTGATGAAGGCTTCCCTGCTGCTGAGCCAAGGCCACGTTACAGCACTGCCAAATGCTGCCCTGCCTACAGGAATGCCCCCGTGCAGCTGACACACACAAATCCCAGTCACACCGTTTCTATTTTTCAACAAGAAAAAAATGTGTACCAGCTAAATTCCCACATGATTTATGATGTTCCACCCACCTGGGAAGGGAAGGGAAGGGAAGGGAAGGGAAGGGAAGGGAAGGGAAGGGAAGGGAAGGGAAGGGAAGGGAAGGGAAGGGAAGGGAAGGGAAGGGAAGGGAAGGGAAGGGAAGGGAAGGGAAGGGAGAAACAGTGGTATATAATCTGAGTTATGACATCAAAAATCAAAAACTTGTTCACAGTTTTACTTAAAATAAAAACATGAAGGCCATTAGTCTGTTCCAAATAGCTGGCTATAGATTAAAGAGCAGTACAAGATCAGGTTTTAGGTACTTGCATCAGATCTGCTGATCAAAGTGACTTAGACAAAGGCGACAAAGCATGGAAGTGGCTTTTCAGACTTTTCACAAATCAAATAGATTCATTAAGTAAAACATCAGTCTTTGCTGAGAACTTGGGAGCTCAGTCAGAATTTTGCAATAGTAGCTTAAGCTAAATATATGTACGTATATGCATGTGTAGGTATATACAAATTTCACTTTTACATATTTAAGTAAAATTTGTGTATATATGTATACACTTCTGTATAAAGATACATAATTTGCATAATAATACATGTAAAAAAATAATAGCTATATGATGCTTAAACTTCAGATCTCAGGCAATACAGTCAGTGCAGCGTCCTCATTCTGCCTAGTGAGAACTCATCTGTTAGGCTTTGAGTTTACATAAACATTTTGGTTTGGACAAAAAGTGGGTTCAAAGTGAGTCTCTCAGTCGGCTTCCCACTTCCAGGTGTTGGTTTGCTTTGCAGAGCAGTGTTGGTGCGTGTAAACCAGCTTCCTTGTAGAGCAAACTAAGGCAGAAGCCCCTAGCCATTTGCACACCAATTGCTTTCCAAGCCCTGACAGAGATGTACAAGCTCAAAACGGTAACAGAGCAAACACATCAAAAGATGTTCAGTCCACAGAACAAGGCCAAATTTAGGCTGCAGCATGACCTCAGAGATGCATACAGTGACGATGCAGAGTCCTTGGCAGCAGTGCAGCCTGCCACTCAGCTCCCCCCACTGCTGCCCGGTACCAGGGAGCACACGACCTTCCTGTCCCAGTCACAAAGGCCTCGCAAGATGGCTGGTTTCTTCCAACTGTACTTCATTGTCAGGTGTCTGGATAATACAGTCACACACACATGATAAGCATTAATAAATGCAGACAGATGTTTCCAGAAGCAAAGAGTTTCTACATAACCAGAAAGTGTTTTCTAATAATGTATGCATTTGGTGATGGGGCAGGTATACACCCTAGCAAGTATATAAAACCCTATATAACTAGGTATTGGTCCATACTTATATAGCATAGCCCAGATTGTCATGTTTTAAACCCCAAATACTAGCATGCTTCCACTAGGCAGTTTCCTTTTTTACCTAATTACCACCTACCTGAAAGGAGCGGGGAATGAGATGACCCGAATCCTGTGTTTCGATTGCCAATTCATTATACAGGGGGAAAAAATACAATGTTAATACAATGCAAATTCAATCTATTTATACTATGATTGTGTTTAATAATGATGCTAATAGGATTTAAAAAAATAATATCATTTGTATAATTTTACTACTTGCAGAGAAATAATACCAGCTCTTCTAACAAATGGTGTTAACAGAAACTCTATAAAGTTTTGTATGATATTTGGGGAAAGAAAAGGAAAAAAAAACAGTATGGGAAGTAATTAGAAAAATAATTAGAAAAATATTGTAATGGAATCTGCAAAATAGGCTGTGGAGCACTCTAACAATATGTACAGCTGAGAGGGACTGAAAGGTGAATAGCTGAAGGGATACACAGCTGTTAAACTGTAACTTGTCTCCCAAATTCTGCTTTGTAAACCAGGAAGTTTTTAAACAAAGTGCCACCACCAAACAAAAACCAAGCAAACAAAAATCCCAAACTACACACAGCCAACAGCAAGTCAGAGAACATAAGGCTGCAGCCTGAGAAAGACTCACGTTTTTCCATCTTCCCTCTAAAACTGATGAAGGGACAGTAGCCATATGGTCACATGTACAACTTTTAAATAACAGAAAAATATTAAAAGAGAAAAACACTTTTTTAAAAATAAGCTTATTGATTAATGCACCATGTTAGAACTCGGCAACCATGCAAGATGAGTTTCTAAACTAAAAGCTGAAGTGTGCTTTGTCATATTCACGTTACTTTCTGCATTCGCTGTCTAAATATTCCCCTCGTTCACTGAGAGTGTTGCATGTTGACTGAAAGAGATCCCTAAAAGACAACAGTTCTTAGAAGTCATTAACAACTATACCTGCTTTCCACCAGGCTACAAATTTAGCCTCGGTAAAACAAGCATGAGCACATTAAGCTCAACTATCTCTACAATCAATGCACCTAAACAAATTACTACAGTTGCTCTTGATATTCTACAGGAAGTGGAATAATTCAGCTCGTTATTGGTAACTAAGTTCCTACAGTGTGGCACAGAAGTCAGCAAGTTCAAAGTATTATTGTGATTTTATCATTTCCTCACTCCTCATTTACTTGTGATCTCTCCTGACGCAGTTGGGCCCTTCTTCCCACATTGAAACTGTGAGTTAATTTGCAATAGTAATAGAAGTTTTTAATATAATAAAATGTCAAATCCCCACAAAATAATAATAAAATAATAAAAAAACATATTCTAAGAAAAGACTATTTTCTATTAAGATCCAGGTGACCCAGTGATATATGTATGCACATGTTGCATAGCTAGGTTTTACAAGCATTCTCACTCCAGCCTGAGCAACCACAGAAGGTGAGAACTTCCAGGTCAAAATTAAGTTGCAGTAACAGCTAGCAGCAATGAAATCAGGTGCTTAATTTTGAGAATTTTCAGACATATATTTAGAAAAAAAAAAAAAAAAAGAAAAAAAAAAAGATACTTCACTAAACATTGAAAACCTAATTTCTTTAAAAAAGATAGATTTCTTTAAAAAAAAAAGATACTTCACTAAACATTGAAAACCTAATTTCTTTAAAAAAGATAGATGGCTTCTGTTTGGCTTAGCTGTGATTATACCAAGGATACATTAAATGGATACACGAAGTGTCCATTAGTAATATCAAAAGCTAGAATCTGAATCTGTGGTAAACGTTAAGCATAAACAAAAGCACTATGTTCAAAACAGAAAGACACTATGAAAATTTGACTAAAAGATGGGCTCTTTGAAATCCTGACCTAGAAAAAAAAAAAAAAAAAAGCCTTTTTTTAATCTTATCTGAACATAAGCTGTATATTAAACTGGATATTTTCCTTTGAAGTACATTCTGCTTCCACACTTCTGTTGTCAGAAGACAGGAGTTAATGCACCAACTGCAGAAAACAGCCACATACTTTTAAAGTCAGAACTTTCCTGCTCTGGCCTGAACATGCAAGTCAGTATTTGTGGCAACTGTGCCTTACTCAAGGTTCTTATACCTGTCTAGCACGTAAGCACACGAAACAGGTATGTTTCCATACTTCAAGAGCGGCAACAACAGCCTAATTTGCTGCCAAAAGAACGGCTTCTTCATTGTCCTCCCAACCCCTGCAGGCTGTACCAAGGCATCCAGCAGCCACAGGGCTCTTCTGCATCCAGCAAAAGCTCATTACCACGGTGTGCAGTACAGCTCAGCCTACCACTGATTTTTGCCTGGTAGAATGATAAAACGTTCATAAAAGTCAGTAGAAACATAAAAAGGATGTGATGTTTAGAAATACCCAGCCAAATCTGGAGAGATATGTTTAAAAAGAAGACATCAGCACAGAAAAAGTAGGTATCTTGAAAACACCTCAAAATTAAGCTAGAATTATATAAAGGTCTATTTAAGCTGCTTGTGTAGCTTTGAATGTGATCAGGAAGTAAGGAAATGGCAAACAAAGAGCTTGCTGACATTTAAAGTAAAATTAACAGCAAAACTACTAATGAGTAATCTGGTCATATCAACTGCGTTCAAGACAGTCTTTGTGATAAATCAAAGTAGCACATGAAGTTTAACATATCTCAATGGTCTCACAAGAGAGTATCAGATGATGCTGAAGTATCTGCTAAGAAAGGAGCATGTCTTGAAGTTCAAGGCAAGCAGGATCAAACTGCACCACAGGAACTGTTGAAAAGATGCAGCTGTTGCTCATGTCAGTTTCCTCTTAAGGCTTAATCTTGATTTCTGAGGTAGCTAAAACGTTTACAAGTTTTCATTTGCATATTTGCAGTTCCTGAAGATGTAAGTTGAGGCAACAGAAACACAACCAAAATGAAAACTTGAAGTGATTATGACACTTCCTATTTTTTATAGGCTCAAAAAGTCATGCTCTGGTATCACTGCAGGTGTTAATTTCAAATGCAAATGCTTTCTGAAAAATCCAGAGAAAATAAGAAACATCAGGAATTATGCATACATACATATATATACACATACAAACCACTAAAATATTTTACTTGGAAGACCATGGTACTAGCAATATGAACCATTCCAAATACAAGGAAAAATAAACTCCTCAAAGAGGGAAGACACCAATTTGTTTAATTTAAAAATATTCAATCTTTCAGTTCATTAAACTGGAAGGTATGGTTTAATCATTTTTTTTTTTCAAGAAAATGAGTCCTACGTCTGATAAGCTCAAATAGGAAAAGATTCCTGAGAGATCACTTATGATTTTGATATTATATTTTAAAGAAGGAGGGGAAGAATAATATTCCTTGCTGTTGTCACTGTTGACTATGGAGCACTTACAATAACAGTTCAATGCATCTTTTAACACAGCCTGGACTAAGTCTATCTTAAACAAATGACATCAGAAAATAAATAAATTAGATGAGATTCTTAAAGTATTCTTTATTAATATCATTAGAAGTTGCAGAAACAACTTTCTTGTAATATAAAGGCACAGGGAGACAGTTTTGATAAAATATTCCAATCAAACAGTAACTTACAGTACAAAAGGACAATTGTAATGCACATACAAACCCCAAACATCTCATTCAAAAATAGTTCACCGTGTTCATTAATAATAATGGGCAATGACTAAAAATATAAATTGTTATCATACAATAAATATCTGATAGGTGCAAACTGACCAAGATTTATTGCTCTCCGTGTTTTCCCTGTAGTATTTTTTAAAATTCCAAATTCCTTTTACAATTGGCTTTAGTAACTTGTTTCTGAGGGAACTGAACCCCAAAGCAGATGTGATAGGACATTCTGGCAGCTACAGAAATGCCTCAAGTAGTAATGAGAGCTGGCAGTGTTTGTTTTTTCTAAAACTTTAACAATCATACTCCACTCACTCACTGGGAAATGTGCTGGATGGTTAAAAAAAAATATATATATCAATTTTAGTGATAAGTCAAGGCTTTTATGGTAGGGTAGCATTACCTAGCTTTATTCTAGTTTCTTAAATAAGTAGATTTTATGACTAAAAAAATCACACAAACACATTCTCTGACAGTATATGCCAGAGCAAGTATGTAGGACAGTTCTCAAACAAGGGGAGCGTAGAAATGAAAATTAAAACTTGCCTTGCCTTAATCCTCCAAATTCAGAAAACAAGAGCTGGTGCACATTAAACTATATATGCAAAGATGATGAAATGAGAATTTAGAAGTCTAAAATATCCTTAATATAGTCATCTAAGAAATCAAAGTCACACCACATCTTTATATGGCTGCACTTTTTGAGAAGGAGCCGCGAGCTTGCTATTTTCCTCACCTTGCACTTGCAACAATTTGGTAAAGCAACAGTTTCCATCAGTCTTCTGATGCAGTATGAACTGCATAGACTTGGCTCTTGAAATTAGCATACACACTATCTTACTCAGAATCTTTAGTTTGAGTGAAATATTGTTTTATGCACACATTTAAGAAGTGTTAGCTTTCTTCATTATTGTTACCAGAAATAATATGCATACATTTCCTTAGAGCATTGTTTTATGTGTAAGACTTGAGGAAAATGAAGCATTTTAGTAGTTAAATAATTGAGAAGTAAGCTTTGAAGTGAGATCTTGTAACAGTAACTGAGGTTTTTAAAAAAATGTTATTTATCAGAAGACATTCAGATTTACACAGACCTCAGTAAGTCAGTTTTAACTGTACTGGGAATAGTCAAACTTTGTTCAAGAAGAAGGTGTCTGGAGTGTATAGTGTTTAATCATTTTAGCTGGTAAACTAAAAGATGAATATTCAGTAAACTTGACTAGACTTTAATTCAGCAGAGTTGGTAGTGATGCAAAAACAAGTTGCCAGTCTTCTACACTTTTATTCAAATTAGGGTTTTCTCCTAGTATAAGAGCATATCTTTATAAGTTCTGCAAACAGTAAGCAACTACCAATGAAATTTGAATTCTGAGAATTATTAGCTTCACTACAGCACAGTATTTTTACCTCACACTTAATTTAGGAACTAGTAAACAAAACCATTTTCTTTGGTTAATGCTCAACTACACTGGAGTAGTGAATTTTTTTTAATCAAGCTCCTATCCCCAATTTAAATTCATACAGAACTTTTTATCTTAGTCTCTCCTTAATTCTCAAATAATCTCTATTAAATGAGAGTTTGCTCATACTGCAATTTCCTGCTGAACAGTCGTGTGTGTACTGGCATGAAGGATAATGTAATTATTGTACAAAAATTTTTAAGTCTTATCTCCAATAGCAGAACTACAAAAGACATCAAATGAATTCAATATGAATGAATTCAAACAACATTTGAGTTTATGATGACCTTAAAAAAAAACAACACACACAATACCTAAGTACAGTTAAATACAGTGTAAAACCCCCTAAAATTAGACAGTAAACGTGGGAATCCTGCACTCACAGTAGGAATGTACTGCACAGCATTAACATGAAAGCCTGTTAAATTTGAAACAATGCAGACAGCTATATTTACCTGTAAGTAAATGCCACTTCAAGGTGTTTAAACAAACACAAAAATGAGACAATGATGTCATGAAAAAGGCCTCTAAAACAGACCATCACTCTAACTTGACTCTCCAAGTAAGAGCATCAGCTTCACAGAACTGTGATACCAATGCAGTTTTATGTAAAGTACCCTTTGACACACAAGCTGTCAATTAAGCTATCACAGTCATTTTTGACCAACTCCCTTGTAAATAGCTAAGGAGAAGAGTCAATAGTAGCTCAAGTTTTGATTCAGTAAGTACCTTGTTTGTTTCCAAAGGAACATTATAATACCATAAAATCTTATTTTTATGGTACTTAGAAAACTGATAAACTAGTTTCACTTTATTTTCTCTTTTGAACACGTAAGTTCAAGACTTCATTTTCTATGAGTCTTTGCAATAGTGTTTTAGCCAGTGTTGCAAGAAGTTTTCCCTGTGGACTACCTCACATTGTTACTGAGTTGTGCAAGGTATTCACGCAGTTCTTTTGCAGCTTGGAATCTGCCGTATCGCTTCTTTGGGTTGGCACACTCATCCAGCAAGGCTTCGAGGCGGCCGTCTTTGGCAATCTCAGCGGGGGGGTCATGAAGTAGTCCTCCAGAAGTGCCACGCCACGTGGCATGTCTTGATAAAAGGTTCTGACAAATAGCATAATAATTGTGGTCCACAGTGACACGAGCACAAAGAATCTCTTTTGAGAAGGACAGACAAGCTTCTTTATCACAGTCATCAAATTTGCTTTCATACCATACATCCCAGTTTTCAGGTTTATCTGTGAAATATAAGATGACAGTTAAAAAAAAAAAAAGGCAAGAGGAGAAAAGAGCATATCTGCATCTGAATATAATCAGCAGCTTGATACACAGAAAACTAGTGCTATTTAAGCTATAAACCAGCTCTGTTTAAAGGCACTCTTAAATAAATGTTCCAGTTCCCAAGATTTCACCTGACAGTTTGATATGCCCATCTGCTGAAATGGTTCTATCACTACAAAAATAAGGGCCAGAAAGAAAATAAAATAAATAACTAAAGAGAAAAGAACAAAAAAATAGCAAATAAAACAGAAGAAATCCAAATTCATGTACATACCCAGAAGGAAAAATGTAGCACAAACAACTACAAGAGAATGATTCGCAGCTGGAGTTGAGAGAAAAAACAAGCAAGCAAAATGATTTATTTTAGCAACAGTTAGATTTGGTTTCTCCAGATGCCTGGGAACTATAACATTGGCAAGTGGTCTACCAAACCACAAAAGAAAAAAAAAAAACACTGCGAATTAATTGACATAAAGGTCCAGTCTCTTACTTTAGACACAGTAGTAACTAAAAACGGTGTATACAAAAGCTTACTTATTACATATAAACTATTCATTTTTACTTTTTTCTTCAAAAATCAAAACAGCATTTATGAACATGCAGAGACATTTCTTTACATATATTTTTAAAAGTATAAAAATTTGAAGGTACAACTAGTGGTCTTATCATAAAGTTTGCTTTAACTGAAAACGAGATTCACAGGAATTATCTCGGTAACAACTGGTAAGCGGTAACTACAGATGTGCCTTTTAAGCGCTAACTACTAACGTCCCCTAGTTTTGTAGATCTCTTTGAGCAATGTGATATACAAAGAAAAACCTCCCCGGTGCTTGGTAGGCTCTGAGCTATTACTGTACTCACTCATGTGCACTGAAAGTCAGTGTTGAAAAAAAAGAAACCGAGGAATAATTGCTAAGCTATGAAAATACCATGTAAAACTCGTGCAATGAACAGCATGCCTAAAATGAAGAAAAGGCCAGCATTGCAGGAGAAATTGGAAAAAGGCTTAAGCAGACTCAAATATAATCTACCACATGAAGTGAAATTAGTTATTACTGTACAGTGCAACTGGACAGTGTGCACGTATTCAAGTATCTAAATAGGCACATTAATCATTCCAAACAGATTGTTTAATCAAACTTCTCAGGAGATTAACGAAATCAGCATTAAATGTCAAGCTTATATGACAACTGAGAAATTCCTTGTCATTTGTTTTGTTTTCTGATTGCTAGATTACAACTGATGCAGCAAAACCCTAGTTAGAGCCAAATTAGTCTGCAAATTAGTCTGAGAACTAGACAACAGATGTAAGACACTTCCAGCATTCAGCTTATACAAGACGCTAATTGCTACTATTCCATGCATGCATCAGCTTTTTAATAGTTCATTTGGTCATCTGTGACTGAGCAATTCAGACACGCTAGAAAGATTAAGTTCTACTTAATATTATTTTAAGTTGGAAAAAACTGAAAGTTCAATATTCATAGACACACAAATGAAGTAAACATAATCAATATCCAGTACATAAAAAGTTTTTCTTGGTAAATTCATATAATTCAGTATATTTTCTATCTACACACTTCTCTATAACTATGTATCCTTTTTTTTTTTGTTGGTGGTGGTGTTATACTTGCACATCTTCACGGAGCTTAGATTAAAATTAATTTAGTAACACAGCATATGAAGTATATTTGCAAGGCTTGGAAAAAAAAAATCCATTCACCCAAAGCAAAGTGGAATCGCTTGGCTTACTGCCATAAAATTCTGCAGAATCTCAGATTTCACATTTAATGTCTCCAGCCCTTAGGTTTGTAAAGTTTTCCTTATAAGCTCAAAAGGAGTAAAAACTCATGTAATGCCACTTCATCAAAAGATCTCTACTACTGCTTTTATATTCAGCAGAAAGATGAACAAGTTCTTGCTATTCCTACATGGAAGCAGCACTAAAAACTAAAGTTATCCAACCCTTCAATTCCATTATTACAGAGCACCGATGTGAATAGTTGAAATAGAGGCAGGCTAGGAAAAACTACTGGAAAAAAGGCAGCAAGACTGTCTTGTTATCAGCAAACAAAATGCCAAGACTTCCTTCTTACAGGCATCGGAAAAGCCAAAAGGACCCTATTTCAGCTGAAGCAGGCAAGTCGGCCAGCCAGCCCATCTGTCTATCTATCCATCCATCTGATTGCCTAAGTCTGTCCTGAACTTCTCATCCCACCCCCACCCACAGAGACATTTAAACAAGATTACTGAGATTAACAGGACATGTAAATCAAATTCAGGTAAAATCAGAGCTTCATAAATTTGACAAATTGGTTAAGCTAATTAGTAGTGTAGTTTTAGAAGAAAACTGATTAGTTTGTTAACTAATATTTTACTTGTGAAGCCAACAAAATGTTTGGTTTTTGTTTGTTTGTTGTTTTTTTTTTTTTAGCACCTACACATACTTTTAATACAGTGCTCACAGAGAAAGAAGCAAGAGACACAGAGGCGAAGTAAGAGAAGACTTACTCTGTCTGATTAACCTTTTGTCTGCTACCAGAACATTTTCTGCATCCACAATAATCACTTTCCCATCTCTTGGTCCAACTGCAAAGTTGTCAAAGCTGACATCAAGGAGGTAGAGTGCAAATTCAAAGTCATTATTTGTCAGCTGCTCAGCTATTTCCATTAATTGCCAGGCCAGATCCACTCGTTTCTCCCAGGGTGCATGGAAGTAACTCCACAGCTCTTCTCCAACGTAATTGACAGCCACCATTCTTCCACATGCTCCTAAGTACTTTGCAAACGGCCACCCCTCATCAGACGGAAAACTCTAGAAATAAAAATAAACATTTAAAGTTTTCATTAATACAGAACAGCTTGCACTTGAACAGATTGTTCGATAGAATTTAGAGAGAAACACCTGTAAACGTACATCAATACTAGCAAAAAATAATTTCCACATACCTCTAAGTTTGGAAGGGAAAGAAAAACAACACAAAATATATTTATGTGAGCAAAATGCATTGATGGACTACTGAAGAGGAGGGCGTGAGGACCTGAGGTAAAATACATGTGTTGAGCTTGTCACATACGTTACGTACATACACAGACGCACACTCTTCCATCAACTATGTTTATTTACTGGTGCTTTATACATACCTGCTGCACTAAAACAAGTACACTGCCTGAAAAGTTGTTTTTGCTGCATTTTAGCACACCTTAGTGCAATAAATCAAAGTGCTACAGCAACAATACCTACTCTTTGTATTTAGGTATGATTTTGGACCACCCTACTCCTTTTGTCTTCCACCCCTCTCATTTCCTATATTCCAGTCCCACTCTGTTTGCCTCTCCTCCCAAACACAAGCAGGTGAACACAACCAAGGCCATGCTCCCACGGTAAGGGAAGGGGTATATGTTCCTCCCAGTCCAGACACATCTATTTCCATCTCCTCCTGTGTGCCACCAGGAGGGCAGCACAGCTGGTGCTTGCCGGGCTGATGCTCAGCTGTACCAGCAGCCAGAGGTAGCACCCATCACATTGTGCTGCTGCTAGAAAGGGGACAGAGGGAGGCCTCCACAGCCAGGTACAGGGGACAGGACTGCTCCTTTTCATCAGCAGCAGGGATTTATGTAATGGCTTAAACTGAATTTAAACAGTGTCAGTCACCAAGGCACACTTACCTCTGAACACATCTATTACACTTCCTGCATTGAGTATACCAAATTTCATTTTGAACAAGAAATTCTTGGATCAGTTTTGTTTCTTTAGAACCGAACCTCCCAAACAGTACCAGCAAAATATCCCCATACTGTACTGTTACACAGATATATTTGTAACACCGTGGCAATAAAAAGATCTTTTGACAAGAGGAGTACAGGGAATCCTGCCAACATCTGCACATGTATAAACAACATCTCTGTGCTGGCTCCCTTCCAACTGGCATGTAACAGCCACATCTACACTTCATTACCCACGCCAGCAGCCGAAGAAGGGGATAAAAATATGTTCAAGTGCCCTATTCAGCAGTTTTACATTCACTCGGTGAATTTGACAAGAATATCAATTGAAGCGCAGGTCTCGTCTTTTTAACGTTTTTCACTATTTTGAAAGTATATTTCTGATTAAAATTACAACTAACTTAACAGGATGATTTTTTTTTTTTAAATGTATTACAATTTTGAAAGCCACTAAGACATGAACACAAAATTGTACGGTTGTTAAACATGGTTTCCACAAACAAACTGCTTTTAGAAACAAAAAAGCTTAAGAGATACCAGCCTAAAATCCCACTCTTCTGTACAGTAATGGACAACATAGTTCTTATTTTAATTCTCAAAATATTAGTAGCATAAATATTTGATCAGATCATTTTGTACTTCAATATGCCATTTGAAGAGTTACAACTTTGCATTTGACACTTAAGATCAAAATTATCTTCTTGCTCACAGTCAGAAAAATCCATCTGATAAATGAATTTGCAATTCTGATACACCAACTAGGATTTTCTCTGTGAATATACACACAAATGTCATGGAAACCATGGACAATTACGCTTTTAAGTGTTTAATAATACAGTAATGTACAAGAAAAGCTACAACTATGTAAGTTTTCCCTCATTAAAATTATCATCTTTATTCAATAAGCAATATGGATAATCATCTAACAGAAAGATGGAAAACAATTAATACAACAGAACTCCTGTGACACTGTTCCCAGAGTCACGTACACCAAAAAGTACTTTTGGTGCCCTAAATAGAGTAGCTACAAGATGTCTCAGCAAGCAAGCCTTAAAACCCTAAACAAACCCTGTCAGAGGGACAAAGGACACTTTGTTCCTAAGGAATAATACCACACTTAGGTCTTTAAAAAAAAAAAAAAAAAAGATACGCTGTAGTCTCAGTCTCGGAAGAAATATTGAGAATTAATAGGATGAATTTATCATTTCACCCAAGCATAAAACACACTATTAATGCATTTGTCTTCCTGACTTCCATCTGTCTAAACATGAGAAGACAGACAAGTCTGCCACTGGTTTTGAACGCTCAGAGCTGTGAACTAGATTGTGCAGGAAAAACTGAGCAGCTTGAAGCTGGTAAGGCCTATTGTAGCTTGCAGTAACACAGAAACGCTTGCCATTAGACACGTGAAAGAATAATAGTTTATCATAATGAAGCATATAATTCACCTTAATAGTCAAATCCAAAGGGAAAAAACAGCACAGCTCATGACAATTGGCATCTTTGGGCTATTGTTCCACTGTATCATCTCAAAAAACTTTTCATTTTCAAAACTACTCTAGAAGATGTCACTACCAATATTTATATAAAGTTGAGTTCCATGTTAAAACCACAAAGAACTACACCTTAAAGATGATGAAAGGTAAAAAATATATGCAAATATGCAACACCCAAAGAAGACTGCTTGCAACTTGTCATGCCTCTAAAGGAACTACCTCTCCACAACACACTTGCTAAACTCATCTTACTAATCTCTGTCTGCCCAGGCACAAGCTGGCACAGCAAGTAGAATTTAAATAATATGCTCTTCCTCAAAAGGAAAAGAGTTAGTTCTCACAGAGCACTGTTGATTCTGCAGTGCAAACAGAAGAAGGGCTGCATTAGTCACCAAGGCAAATAAGTCGAGCTCCAGAGCCACGCAGGCTGGGAGAGCAGATTTTACTGGGAAACTTTTCAGATGTAGAGGAAGTTAAAAAGCATACACTAGAAACAGATGTTTTCTTTTGTAAGATCTGAACTGATCCTTTTTAGAAGATCTAATGTATTATATTATACATTAGGCATAATATATAATACATAATGTATTATATATTATAAGATTTAATGTATTTGTGAATGCAAGTGTGATGAAAACCATTTCATTCTCAACTATACCAAATTATTTAATATTTCTGAAATTCCCACAGAAGTTGAGCGTTTGTGCACCTGCTGTGTTTGCATAGGCTATATAGACAGATAGCCTATACATGCAGGCACACAGTGAAGAGCACATTTTGTTTCACTGAAATATTAGTAATCGCATTGAAACCAGGTTCCTTTCATTTACTCGAATTCAATTTTCGCACATTTCTACCAGTTACTGGCTTAATTTACATACCATGGAAAAAAACACACAGACAATCCTACATCTAAACCCTCTCAGAAGATGCTCAATGATCAAGCTGAACACACTTGAACTGTAAACGGTGTATTTCATAGTTTCACTAGAAAATGTCTTTTCTTCAAGGAAAGGGATGAATGCAAGAAGATTTAATGCAAGAATCTTAGTGAAGAAAATTGAATGTTGTGAGTGGCTGTTACCCATTCACACTATTTTGTAGCCCACGCAAGTTTGTTCAGAGTAAGTTTGCAACAGACAATAATCACTATCTATTTCTAATCAGTGATGAGTCTGGAATGCATCACTGCAAAGAATTGGTAGCAGAGATGGCCTGCCCTTTTTTCTGAAGGAAATTTGCAAAATGTGGGAGACTAAAACAAAGCCTCACTTCCATACTGCAGGGAAATAAACCACAGCCTCCCTCCTACATAGATATACTAGAAACAATTGGACAATACGGGCATTTCAGTGTTTGGTATGCAGGTGTAATGCGTGTGAGCGCATATGCGCATGCTTCAATGGATCTTTAAATTTGAATAATATAGGAAATGGCAAGTGATTAAAAAAAAAAATCAAATCAACTATAACAAGTAACAAGTAACTAAGTAGCAACTGGTCTCAGGCAACCAGGTTTTAAACTTTTTCATACAAATCAGGTTTTAGTATATCCAAATGTTGAAGACTTTCCTCTAAGTACTACCTGGTATCTCTATGACCTGGGAACCAAATCAAGTCCTACAAGTCCATATAGGACACACAAGGTAGTGTGGGTAAGTGCCCTGAAACCTCTATTTGGTATTTAACATAATAATTATCGGTCAGAAACACCAAAATTGAATCATGGAGAAAGCTTAAAAGGCACCAAGCACTAAAACTGAATGGCATTCTACCACTGTATTTAGACTAGAGCTACAGAAAGCCTACTGCTAGAATTGCTGCATGATAAAATAAATAAATAAACGAGAAACCCAAGGCAAGAAGAATTCATTTCTTACTGAGTTATGTATGGCTTGAGGAAATAACTCATACTGAGTTAGGTACAGATCAGAAAAGTAATTCTCTAAAACAGTACTAATTAATTAAACTAATTAGTTAAACTAATACTTCACACAGTCCATCTTTTACTGTTTGTCAGATGCCAATTATTGATCTTACTGGAACAAAAAGTAGTAAAAAAAAAAAATAAAATAATGATGACAGAGAAATTGGAAGAATGTTATGTGGCAACAGACTATTCATGGAGAGCTACAATACCCGGAAAAGAGATACAGCTGGTCTGTACACAAGGAGTAAGTGATGATCAGAAGCTGAAAGAATTAAGCTATTAAGCTTAGGTATTTAGAAACCTTAATGTACATCTGAGAGCAGAGCAATGAATTACACAATGTATGCAATGCAGAAATACAGTTATATTTCATATAGGTCTTGGAATTGTTATTAGAGCTGGAAAAATAATTGTCTTTGAGACTTGTAGATTATATATGCAATAAATACATTCACTATTATTCCTTTACAGAATCTCATAATAGAGATTCTGCAGAGAAAACACAACCTTGATAAAAGCTACAGTTGGAGAAAAGGCTGCATTAATGCACTCTGGCTATAATTCACAACCACCTTCTATAGCTGGAAACAAAGACAACAATATTACTTATAAGTACTTTGTTTACTTTTAACAGCAAAGTTTGTGTAGACTTTTCTTTGAAAGCAACACAAATATACTAAGAAGCAGTTGCCTTTACTGTATGAGAGGATTATTTGAAACAGGAAGGAAAACCCCAAACTTGTCAGAAGTTAAATCTTAAGCACCTACATGTTGAGCTTAAAATACAGATAGATAGATAAAGAATAAAACCCTCGCGTGTAGGTTGTTTGATTCCAAAGTGAATTCAGATTAAAAATGTGGAAGGACGTAAGTACTAACTAGTTTGGTGAGATTTTACAAAGTAAAAATGATGCTTTAACACACAGAAAAGATATAAACTGTACCAAATAAAAATGCAGCTGTCCTTCCATTTACTTCATGAAGTAAAATGCCAAAATAGGTTGAATTCTTCACTGCGTACACTTATGGAACTGTTTAACAAGTGTGGATAACGAATGTTAACAGGAAAGCTATTAAAATACAAGTACTGAATTAGGATTGCAGTAATTTATACCAAACTGTTTTTTGATTTGCCTTCTTTTTTTTGTAACTACTGTCCATAGCCTTGTAACAGAAAAATACCATGCTATCATACCAGGTGAGGTTAAAGCCCCACCTGAAAAACTTACTAGCGGAAAAGCTTTTGTGACCATATGAAATTTGTAAGCACCACCACTTTAGGACTATCCATATTCCAAACAGGCTTCAAGGTAAAATCCTAATCTTCAATAAAAATCCATATATTACTAGCTCTAGTAGATGATTAAAGTGACTTTTTCAGCCAAATACCAGGCTTTAAATTCACTGTCTACTTATATTTGGTTGCGCCTATGCATTGATTGACACAGAACTTGAATGCACTGAGCACCAAGAGTTTAGAAGTTATGTCCACGTCTAAATCAAAACTTCCATTCACGACTGTTTAAAAGTCACAGCAGTGCTTCACGAAAAGCTCACAGCAAAAAAGGCAGTATTTTTCCTTGTACTTACTGGTACCAAAGAGAAGTACCAATTAAATACACCAATTTTATTTTTTTTTTCCTTGTAATTAAAGTCTGATTCTTCATGTGACATCATGCAGGCTTCCATTCTTAGAAACAGATAATTTTTAGAAGAAGCCTCCAGGTCTCATTTGCACAACAATGTATTTCCTGCAGTATGGCGAGGGCACATACCTTAAGATGCTTCACGTATCTTGTGTACAAGCACAAGCAAGCATCAGTATCCAGTTATCACTTCTGAACAGTAACTTCTCCTCTCAGACAGTATCTTGCATCTTATAAAGCTGCATAACAGAGAATTATCCATCCCTTACATATCCGTCTGGTAGAGGCTGAGAAAGGAGTGCTGTGTTACATAAATGTGGAAAATTAATTCAGGTTCACATAGGTCAGGTATTTCATTCCCAATCAAGGGAAGACATTCAAGCCTTCGTTACCCATTAGTGAAGTTTCCAAACACTCTTCTGGAGAACACATTAACTTTACAAGTTCTGCAATGCACAAAGCTGGTCTGCACTTCCCTCAAAATGCTTTCCAAGCTATGTTTATTCATCCCAATTTCCAATACTCTGCAAAACACTTTTGATTTGATTAGAGGTGCCAGAATTTGACTACACTGCAGATCAGTAAAAGCTGCCTTCCTTCCCACCAATCTGACCTGCTCTGATGGGCAAAGCCCTTGTTAAGTTCTGCATCCAAAGACTTTCATCACTTAAACAAATTTGCCTGAAAGCCTCAGGGCTCGTCCACACCTTATCAAGGAGATGACAGGAATCAGCCAGTGCTGCCTGCTGCCTTTCAGGCGCCCCGCAACAATAAGCAATGTCACTCTGCCACAAGCTTTGTCCCTAAAGGCTGCAATATCCCAACAAATTTGGAAGAAACATACAGAGCAATTTTGAAGCCACCCAGATATACACTCAGTATTCTGGAACACGTGTTCAAAACCTAAACCGTAAGCTGTATGAACCACAGCCAAAACAAACCGATTCTCAAGAAGTTTCCAAATATACTCAGCAAAGCAAAGAAATTCTAGTATTCTCATTTATGTGGAGTTTCCTTATTCACAGTGCTCTGGAGCAACATTAGAGCAGAACAGAAGCGACACACTGTACCTCCAGCTCTGCTGAGAAGTCAGCTGGGAACTTTGCAAACAAACCCCAAGAGCAGTGTGTAGAAGGCTGAAGGCACACTAGCCAAAAATGTTTTTAAATTAGTATAGTTCATAAACACACTGTCTAGAAATAAATCTATAGGTGAATCTGCTGGAGGTCAAAGCCCACAGCAGTAGAAATTTGGGCACTGGAAATTTCTTGGCCTTCTCCCTAGAGAAGCAGCAGATGTTCATGACTGCAATCATGCAGTGATGCTCTCACATGTATTTGCAAATACTCTTTTGAACAAAAGAATTGGATAGAAGCAAGGACGGCTCCGTAGCTAGACAGAACAATGCTGAACCCAAACTTACACTCAGCACGCTTGTAGTTACCCCAGCAGCATTGGGCACTGAGATGTACAGCCTGGCGAAGCACTGCCCAGTGTGAAGAGATGTGTGAGGGGAGCAGCAAGCGGTGCCACAGAAGACAGCGGTCTAGTGTAAGCTTTTAGATTAAAAACCTGAATAAACCCCGAAATTTAGAACGTACTGTAAATCTGCCTACCAATTTGCCATCAGCCCCCTTAAAGGATATAAAACGTGTCACTGCAGACAAGGCACGCTGATCTGGGGCTCCTTTTAGGCACCAACCTTTTAGGCTGCGACCCCCCCCCCCCCTTCCCCGGCCGGGGGAAGGCCCCGGGGTCGCAGAGGCACGGGGGGCACGGCCGCGGGGGGCGCCCCGAGGGGACCCACCTGCAGCACCAGCGGCTCGGGGTTGAAGGCGAGCGTGATGAGCAGCTGCATGCGCTCCGAGTCCTTCAGGTTGCGCAGCAGGAAGCTGCCCGAGTCCTTGGTCTCGGCGTAGCGGCGCACCAGGCGGTCGAGCAGGCGCTGCGAGGGGCAGTGCACCAGGTCGGACCAGCCCTCCACGGCGTCGGGGGTGAGCAGCCGCACGTCGCCGTTGAGGCTGGCGAACTCGGTGGCGTGCAGGGCCTGCGGGAGGTCGCAGCGGCCCCTGCCGGTGGCGCGGCGGCAGATCTTGGCGTCGATGTCGGCGAGCTCCTGCGCCGAGCCCAGGCGCTTGAGCACGACGCGGCGGCTGCCCTCGCGGGGCTCCCCGTAGCGGGCGAAGTACACGTTCTTGACGTTGAAGAAGTCGAGGAGCCGCAGGCGGCCCCAGCTCTCCAGCCGCAGCTGCCCGTTGAGGAACTTGCGGCACCAGCTGGTGCCCCAGCAGGCCGGGCACTTATTGAGCTGCAGGAAGCGCCGCTCCGCCAGCTCGTTGCGCTGCAGCGAGGCCAGCAGCGAGTGCGTGTTCAGTACCAGCGCCGCCGCCAGGCTGCCCAGCACCGCCAGCTTCACGTAGCGGTACAGCCGCCCCAACTTCAGCGACACCAGCCGCAGCATCGTCCCGGCCCGAGCCGAGCCGAGCCGAGCCGAGCCGAGCCGGGCCGGGCCGGACCGCGGCCCTCCCGCCCACCCCCCCCGCCTTCCCTCAGCCCCGCCGCACCCGCGCGGGCCGCCTCAGCGCCCGCCCGCCCGACGAGCGGCGGCCAAGTTACTGAGGGGACGGCGGGCGGGGGAGGGCAGCGGGGGGAAGGCGCGGGGGGCGGCGCCAGCAGCCCGCCGCCACGGCAGGGCACGCCCACGGGGAGGGGCCGCGGCGCCGCCGTCGCTGAGGGCCCCCCTCCCGCCGCCGCCGCCACCGCCTCTGCCGCCGCCTCGCCCCGCCCACCCGCGGAGGGGGCGGGGCCTCGGAGGGAGAGCGGCGGCCGCGGCAGTTGGCTGCACGTGACGCGTGCCCGGTGTACGCGCTCCTGCCCGGGGGCGGGGCTCGGGGGGGCGGGGCGGTACCCGCCTCCCGTCAGGAGATGGGGGCGGAGGGGCGGGCGGGGTAGCCGCCATGTCGTTGGCTGCCGCCGTCCACCTGGTCTCCGGGTCATGGTGAGGGGAGGTCAGAGATCGTCAGCCGCCCTTAACGCGACCCCCCCTCAGCTCCCGCAATCGCGGTTTCCATCGCTGCCTGTCACGACACCGTCCCGCCTGTCACGACGCTGTCCCCAGCCCGTCACGGCGGCACCACGGCTCGGCGCTGCCCCTCAGCGGCGGCTCGGCCACGGCTCTCCCTGAAGGGACGGCGGCGCGGGGTGGTGCCCGCCGTTGCCCCTCGCCACTTTTCCTCACAGAACGACGCGGGGCCCCGAAACTCCTCACGGCAGTCCGGGACTGGCCGGGTCCTCCAATCTGTGGCTGAAAAGGGGGCGACAGCCCGTCTTCTGCGCTCCCCAGTCACTACTATACGTACATACATACATACAGTGTACCCTAACTCAGGTCTTTACCATGGACACACTGATCCTGAAAGCTGAGCTGATTTTTTTCTGGATATAAACTCCAATCTCAGTAGACAAACATGGTCAGCCTTCTTTACACGCTGGTAGTGGTTTTTTTCATCTACCAATACTTACTGGAACTTGTCTATTAAATCACTAAGAAATCCAGATATAAACAAATATATTGAATTAACATTTAGTTATACATTGCTTACTAGATTCTTATTTCTCAAGCTTTCTTAATTGGATATAGGGAAACAGCTTGATTCTTCTGAATGTTAACAGAACAGTTTAGTCTTTTCTAGATGAAAACACCATTTTACATACAAAGAAGCTATTAAATACTTTAACTAATACTTTTTTTCCAGAAACAATGTAGTGCTCTTAAGGCCTTTTGCATTGTAAATCCATAAATAAATATGCTGCTTAAAAAAAAAAAAACTGCTCTGAGCTATATAAAAGTTGCTAATATTTCTGGTTTTGTTGGTATTTGTAGGAGACTTTGGGGATACTTGGGATACTTTCTGAGGGATTAAGGAAGGTAGAGGCTGCCTTTTTATACAGTGTGGCTGTAATTCAGACTTACATATTTTGCTTAAGGCTGAAAGGTAAAAAAGTAGAGGCAGAGTTACTAAGGAAAAGCAAAGGAGGAAGAGCACTTGATAACAAAAATAATTTTTTGGGAATGATATATGGAGCTTGTAATTTAAAAAGCATGATTTGTGAATGAGCCATTTCAAGAGGGGAGGGGAATCCATTTCAAGGTGCAGGGGAATGCAAAACAAACTAGATCATGCACTATAATACATGCACTTCAAATTCTGTTTTTCTAGAGTTGCTTTCTTCTGACTAAGTTCAAAAACTACAGTGTTTTTCCTGTGAAGACTTCATTATATATGACAATGTAATTCATCAAATATTCCAGTGACTAGAATGAAAATGCAGACCATCAGTGCAGAGCAAGTGCATGAAGATCTCTGATGCACAGCAGGTTAGTTTAGTCACACAGGTCTTTGCAGTAGATCAGCAGTGAGGTCTCGTTTTGCTGTGTGTTGTGAAGCATCATTCTAACAGTTTCCTGTTATTGCTAGTTCCATATATGGGTTTTTTTTTTATGCCTTCCATCACAATCTCATGTTGGAGTTATGCATAGACCTTGAATGTAAGTGGACTTTTTTTTTTTTTTTAAACTAGACTCATTCCCACATTCAGTCACATAATCATTTTGCCACTTTCTAAATAGGGATAGCTGCAGCTTTAACCAGGCAAGTCTGAAAGACGTGCTCAAAAGAACAACTAGTGCAAGTTCTGCACATTTATAATCAGAGTTCACTTATTTCCATGCTGTGCATCAGACTGACCACATATACAGAGTTCAGAAGCATATGTCGCAGGAATGGTTGCAATGGGCACGCCTCAAATTTCTGAGTATTTTGCAGTATTACATTGGATGATATCTACAGAATCTACATTCAATATCTTCAGACATCTTTCAGATTTGGTCTCTAGGGAGAAAAGAGAACATAACATACTTACAGAAATCTGGATATACAGTTAAGCTGTGTAATCTGTTTGTGCATCCAACCACCTATCTCAGTTCTCTCAGCAACCAAGAGGGTTGTTCACAGCTGTCTGAGGATACGTAGCATAACCTGTGTTCTGTGTTCTACCTTCAGTGGATTCAAAAACTCTTTTACTATGTTGTATCATTTACTGTACAACGAAATGAAATTAGTATGTAGTTCTGGAAAAAATATCACGTAAAAGGTGTTGTAGATTAATCTGTTACATGAGAAGTGGGAGGTAGTATCCTTCATTTACTGGTAAACAATTCCGGTAAAACAGTGTTTTAATTGTCTATATACAATATTAACTCCTGCTTAGAGTACGAGCAAACATGATAAATAAGTGATAACGTTACTTTTTTCTATAAATAATCAGCAAGTCTTTAATTGACTTGAATTTCATGCCCATAACATACTGTATGTGCAGCAACATAACACAGATATACTGGCTTTGTAGAATTTTTGCCTTGATCAGTTTGGCATTTTTCCTCAATTTCTTTTTCCTTTTAATTGCTAAGTATTCTATGCTTTGAGCAGCTGAATAACATTATGTTATTTTGCTGAATCAACTTCAAGCAAATGTGCTTTATCATCATGATTTGCACATTTGCTGATTACAGCACCAAACTTGAATATCAAAATATGCAAAAGCATTTTTAAATTCTCCCTTCCTCACCTTTTCAAGTGTAAATCAAAGGTGATCATTATTTTTATCCTTGAAGGTCAACGTCTGTTTTTATTCTAATTTCATGCAGTATGAAATTCTTTTTGTAACAATAAGGTGGCAGTGTTTATGTTATTGTGTGAAGTCTGTTTTAATTAGTTTCTCATTGGAATTTTGAAGCCTCACAAAGAATTATTTTGTGTTTTCATCTTCAGACTTTACAGCACAGTTTTCCATAAAAGATTTTCAAATCACATACATTCTTTTATTTCAGTGCAGAAATTTTGCTACACTTACCTGTAGCTTGATTTTGTTTAGGCAGTTCTATGTGCATTATCTAGCACTTGCTAAATGCCATTTGTTTAAATGTATATCATTGCTTAACATGGATTTTCGGGTTTGCCTGTGGAGAGGGTTTTTTTATTATTATTACTTTTTTCTTCCTCTATAACACTGAATGATCAATTTGCAAGTTTTGCTTTTTAGAAATCAGAATTGTCATGTCATGAAAATGTTGCGCTCCTGAAATGTACTCAGTTTGTATTGTCTTACATGTCAGGTCACATATGTTCATATGTCACATATGAACCCGATAAGACAAAATTAATGGATTACTGATTGGACATGGGCTTGGACTCTTAGTGAGTTGTCCTGGGCCTGATGTCACTGATTTCAAAGGATTCTTTTACAAGTAATTATTCAGATTGCAAGAAAAGAACTAAAAACAACTCTCTAATTTACCAATCACATTCTTTCATTGGTGACTGTCCATCTGTTAATGAAGTTATCTTATTATAAATGGTGAAAATCTGTAATACAAGAAACTACATGAATGCTGTTGGCAACTTTTGCATATTTCTTTACGAAAGCCACTATTATTACAAATGAATCTCAGAGTGACTATGGGAAGGCATTGCTATGGTAACTGTGATCCACAACAGCAGCTGCTTGCTTTTCATTGCTGTTGCATATATACATTAAAATACATTTAAAATGACAACGTCTCTCCTTTCAATTTTAATGTTTAACACAAACATTTCCAAAGCTACACATCTAATACCAAGAGAAGCCAATCCATGGGTGAGATTTATCTAGTCTTTCAGTTTTACTCTTACAGTTGTTGAAGATTAGCTAAAGACATAGCTTGAATATGACTTTGAGAATGAGAAATTGAGAAATTACTGCACAAATGGTAACACAATGAAGTTCTGTCTATACTGTTTCATCGTATACAAAAAATTAGAAGACTATCTTTTAATTGAGTTTCAGAAAATGTATTTATTAACAGTACTTGCTATTTTTATAGAAATTATAGTCAATAATTATGAAGAAGCTTTCCTTCCCTGCCACCTATTCCAGGAGAAATATGTTTTGGGGGCTTCTGTTATGCTGGGCCTTTTCCTTAAAAATCAAAACAAAACAAAAAGTCCCTTACTCTAATAGCAAAATTTCAGTCTATACTGCACTTGAAATCTTATGTTTTCAGAGATGTCTCTAAATATGAGCTATGCCATTCTGCTGTGCTATTTAGACACTTCCTAGAACAGTTTGTCTCTTGGTCCAGCAGGTAGTGGAAGTACAAAGAGTGTTCCTTACATCAATAAGAGTAAAAGAAAATCCCATTAATCTCCTTAACAATCTTGTGAGAGAAGTATTTTATGTTATCCCTGCTTTAAAGATGGGTAAAATGAAATACAGAGATTACAAATCAGACTGAAATCTCTGTTATTATTGTAGAAGTAGAGTACTGGCATAGAAAAGGGTCAAAAGAATCCAAATCCTGTAGTATGGTTCTTCATTCTGGTCCTTAATCTAATATATCAAAAAAATATATATAGTACTCAAAAGATTCAGAGAAGAGCTCAGGGATGATCAAAATACAACTTTCTTACTAGGATTGATTAAGTAAACTAGGACCATTCAATTTGAGAAAAATATAGGGAGGAATATGATAAAATTCCAAAATAGTGAGTATAACGGAAAGGCTGGACATATATCAGCTATTCATCATCTTTTACAATGCAAGAACTATGAGAAACAATAATAACAAAACAAAACAAAACAAACAAAAAAAAAAGCTAACAGGATCCAGTTTCAGAGCAGTAAAATAAATAATGCAGTAGGTAATAGAGCTGTGCAACTCCTTGCCAAAAGATACTGTGGATGCTCCAAGTTTATATTGGTTCTGAGGAAGACTGGACAGGTTCATAGAAGAAAAGCACACCGAGGCTGAGTACAAATAAAATATAGCTGACTTTGGAAATCCCCAAGCTGAAAAGGATTTTTCAGGTGCAGAGTCTGTGAAAATATTAGGGAAAAGTATACATCCACCTTATTCCTGCTTCCTAGGCAGCCACTTCATGGATACTGTTAGTGACAGGATACTGGTCTGGAATGGCTATATTGGTTTGACCCAGCAGACTTGTCCTTAAATGTCCATACCCTGTAAACGGCATTGCCTTTCAAATGTGGAAAAAATAAGGTACTTAGTCATACTATATTTGGTTTCCAGACATGAAATAAACAAAAATATTTGAAAGTTGTTGGCAGGTCAGCTGTTTGACAGTAGGTCCGTTATTAATCTATTTACAAAATGTTCATTTTAAAAGCTTGATCTTTAGCTTAAGCTGAGGGGCTCCAACGCTTGCTTTCATAGGGATGCTTAAGGAGCAGAGCAGTAAAAGTCATAAGTAAAAAATGGACAGCAAAATAATAAAAATAATAAAAAATAAAAAGTCAAATGGGTTTAAACACTCAGTAATTGAAGAAAAGTCCACTGAATCATGTGTTCAGTGACAACTAAGTACAACTTTCTAGTCACTGAACGTTAACAGGCAAAGATACTAAAAAAGGGGGAAAGTGTTGAATTTGTATCTTGAAAGAATAGGGATTAGAACCACACCCATTGTTAGAGCAGGGATGGTCAGGGAAAACTTGGGAGACTAACAGCTTGAAAGGACGCGTAGAATCCTTTCAATAGAAAGGATGTGTAGAATCCAACACAAGATTTCAGTCAAATCTGAAAATCAACGATAGAAATATTTTCCTTTTTTAAGTGTATGGTGATCCACAGTACATTTATGACTTTCAGCATGCAGTTGTCTCAGTTTTATTTTGTATATTTGGAAATATATTTACAATGGATCTCAGAAGTGATACATGGACATAGTTTATTCTTGCATAGGACAGATACAGTAGCATATTTAAAATATGCAAATATTAATTTGTACTCCTATAGAAATAGAAACAGGAGTCTAAAAATGGGGGAAAAATGGCATATGGATCAAATTACAGATCTATCTTAGTGGGAAGAACAAGAGAGATGAGTAAGCTTGGATTCATTAATCACAACATAGATCTAAAGAAAAAAAAAAGAGAGAAAGAAAATAACCATTGATGGGATGAAAAAGAAAAAAAAAATAATTTGTTTTAATTTATTTATAGTGAATGGAAACCAAAGGATTAGGAGTGTAAGAGACAGAAAGGTTTATGACTTTTTAAAACTGGGTTCAGGAACATAAATTAGGCAATAGTTAAAAAAAATAAAATAAAAAAAAAAAAAAAAAAGCAAAGCAAAATGCTTCACAGTATTTTGGTATCATATATAATAATCACCTTAGCACTATGACAGCAAGCAAAATATAATCACCTGTATTTAAATTAAGTTTTGACATGCAACAGTGCCATGTTCAGAGCTCCCATTAAAATCATTTTATTTACTATAGTTTAAATATTGCAACTATAAAACTTGACCCAAAGCTAGTTGAAATGAATGTCCTTCAGTCTGGCTTTGCCTGCAGGGTAACAATGCACAGTGATGGAGGTTGGTTTCATTATTTCACTCATTAATTCACTGCATGATATAGACTTTCATTAACTGAAAAAGGACAAGAGGCCTAAGGGAAACACATATATAAAAAAGGCCTTTATTCACTCAATGTTTAACTGCTTACTAAAACAAAAAATGAAATGAAAATTGCTTGGCAAGGTGAAACATTTGGACATGAATTAAGACAACATTGCCAGTAATGTATATTTGAAGTTTCTATCTATCCTAATAAATACTTTTTCTTGTAAAGCATTTGGAAAGATATAAATTTAAGACTAGATTTTCTGTATTTACCTGCTTCGTGTTCAGGGGACAGCTATACCTGTAGGTTGGTTTCATAAGTTGGATTAACCTTGAACATTTACCAGGCTGAGAGGAAGCTTAAAAATATTTGCAGTGTCATAAAGAGTGAGATATAAAAAAATAAAAATAAAAGATGCCCCATATTTCCTGGAAAACAGTCCAGATAACTTTTAAAAAATTAAAGCAGTGAAAGAAATGAGGGGATACAATAAAGGTTTATTGTACATGTAATTATTTCTTGCTTTGTATAATTGCATTAATTATTTAATTGCCATTATTTCATGAAATTTAGTTTTCACTGGTTTGGGTTGAAAAATTAGTAATTCTCAGGAACAAACATAACTGACTGGTTTGACAGATGACCCCATTATTATTATTATTATTATTTAGCTGGGTTCTGTAAAATAATAATAATAAAAAATATTAATAATAATAATAATAATATGTTGCTGTTCAAATAGAAAACATCTGTTCATTGATTCTCAAGTATTTAATTTGAAATATGTTGGGTTGAACAAACCTTTGCTGAATCCAAGGTAGGGCTCTCTTAGAACTCCACCAAGGTGCAGCTGTGACAGTAACGGACAGTCTGAGCATCTCTCCATGATACGTGGTGAAGTTAAAGAGCATGCACCTAAGCAAGATGTGCTGGTCGGGAAGCAGAATGAGCTGGTTTTTTTCCTCCCTACATATCCAGTCCTGAAGGTTCTCAGCCAGTTTCCTCCTAAGAGCGCTACCTGATGTTCTGTAATTGACTGAAAGTTAATGAAATAAACTGAAGGCAACTGAAAGTTTTGCACCCTCTAGCCACGGTTAGGGCACAATGTGCTTTGGGTCTCCACAGTGAAGTGGCTTCTCCAGGAACTTTTCAGGTCAACTACAGAGCAGCCTGATTTTGTATCTGAAGTTTAACTTCAAGATCACAATCTGAAAAGATGTTTCCTAGCATACAATCATTAAAATAAATAAAGCTGTATTTGGTATTTTGCAATTCAAAGAAACTTACTTCTAGATACCTGAGGTGATAGGATAGAGAAGCAGTGCTATGAGTGCTATTTTATTAAAATGACATGTTTTTCACGTTCACAAATCATTCACATTTCAGAGCAAGTTTTGCAGAAGTCCTTATGAATGATACATCTCGTATGGGAGAGAAAAGAAAGAAAGGAAATGGCCTCCCCAAATCAAAACATCAATAGTTTCATCCTCTGATCTGAAACAATTTCTACAGGGACAAGGTCAGTTAAATTACATACTTTCTGTACTTCTCTCCAGCTGACAATCTGCTGGTTATAATGCAAGAACACAAGGGCTCAAATAGATTTTTCTGACATGGTGTGCCATCTGGCACAAAACAGTCTTACAAACGCTGCTTCCCTGCTCTGCTTTTGCAGATCTAGTGATGGCATAATTGCGAGCCCTGTCAATGTGGAGTAGCATAGTTAGCTTTATGCAATCTATCCATAGGTATCAGAATCACTGTTGCGACATGCAAATGTTTCATGATCCCAAACATAAAGATCTAATTATATTTCCATGCAAGAAAAATTTCCAACGTTAGAAGTACAGCACGGTTTCCATACTTCGTGGTATATTTGAAAGCGCAGCAGGGTTCAAACAAGAACTACAGAATGATATCCATGACTGGTTGGTATATTGGTATTTAATGGAGTAATAAGCTAGGTAAAAAATGAGTTATTTCAGTGTTACAAACCATATTGTGATATCACTTCCTCATATTCATCAATGAGACTCGGCTTTTAATAAGTGAAGCACTAACAGAATGAAGCATCATACAGTTGTGCCGCTTAAGTTTTTCCAAGCAGCACTATCAGTACATCTCTCTACTGGAGCAAGGAAGAATGTCTTTGCAGCTTTGACTTCATAGAATTCTGAATGATGCTAGAGTGTGTAGTAATGTTGTGACGCTGCACAGATGGTAACTGGCATAAAATTGCTCTTTCATTTGTAACACAACTCAGAATTCAGCCTTAGCAGTAGGGAAAGGACAGTAAACCCAGTAAACCAACTCGGTGACACTTTTTTTCTTCCAATCAATTTTTTAAAGTTTCCATCTAAATGCTTCTGTTACTGATGAAATTCTTGTCCCCTAGACATTAATGTTACAAGAAAAAAAAAAAGAAAAAAAAAAAAAAAAAAGACTGCAGTGTTTATAGTAAAAGCAGCACAATGTATTCAGATGGCCAGGTCTGGAGTTATGAAAAATACCTATTAACAGAAAGTTTCCATCATATTTTTTTCCATACTTCTTTTCATATGACACTAAATGGTATTGATTTTATCTTCCTCAGTGGTAAAGTTAACAGAGGGCTCTGCTTCAACCTATTTTTGATAACAGTATTATCCAGTGAAGTTAATATGCATTTCACACTGTAGAGGTACAAAAACAAATCATGTAAACTCACACTTGACAACCATAATTTTGTACTACTACAGTTCAGCTGTAGGAGCACAAAACAGTTCTGAAAAATTAGAGAAAGCTGTTTGGTGTGATTCTGTTTTACCTCCTGTCTTAAACTGAAACAAAGACAATTGTTACTGCAGATTTTCAAGGCAAAAGAAAATGTCACCCAAAGCATTGATTATAGCATGGGATTTTCTAATTTCCTAGAAGATTCCAAACATATGCCATAGTTTTGCAGAAGTGACAAGCACCATATCTTAACAGTTATTTTTCAGTATGCCACTGTAATCCTTTACTATTTAGGCTGCATTACTGGCAAGACCCCAGCTTTCTGTGATTCTGCGGTTTTAGAAATGCCATTCTCCTACGGAGACCCCTATGCACTGTGGAAGTGACTTAAAAATGTAGGCTAACAAGGTCTACTGCATGCTTTAGCACATCAGGGACAAAGCCATTAGTTTTCTGTAAGTGGACTTGAAATGGACGGCAGTGTAGAAAGAAAATATGCATCATCTGTGCAGCTACTGGCATCTTTTCAATTCATAATAACAGTGCTGAACACTTGTATAGGATTCAAGGATCCCAAAGTCTTTCAGAAGCATGAATAAATTAAACCTCACAACAAGAGATAAATGATGTCATCCCTGCAGGAAGTGTGTGGCAAAGTGAGGCAAGGAATTCAGAGGTCTCATCTCAGAATTGTGCTTTAGAAGAAGCAGACACCATTGATTCTATAACTGCATTTTTTGATTAGCAGTTTTCACTCTGTGAGTTTGTCATGTCAAAAGGATCAATTTCTGAAAAAGAAAGCATCAGGGTGACGAAGCTGGTGAGGGGCCTGGATAACAAGTCCTGTGAGGAGCGGCTGAAGGAGCTGGGCTTGTTCAGCCCGGAGAAAAGGAGGCTCAGGGGTGACCTTCCTGCTCTCTACAGATACCTTAAAGGAGGCTGTAGCGAGGTGGGGGTTGGCCTGTTCTCCCATGTGCCTGGTGAAAGGATGAGGGGGAATGGGCTAAAGTTGCGCCAGGGGAGTTTTAGGTTAGATGTTAGGAAGAACTTCTTTACCGAAAGGGTTGTGAGGCACTGGAACAGGCTGCCCAGGGAGGTGGTGGAGTCACCATCCCTGGAAGTCTTTAAAAGACGTTTAGATGTAGAGCTTAGGGATATGGTTTAGTGGGGACTGTTAGAGTTAGGTTAGAGGTTGGACTCGATGATCTTGAGGTCTCTTCCAACCTAGAAAATCTGTGATTCTGTGATCATAGGTCCAGAACTAGTCATGATAGGTTTAAAGAAGAAAGAAAAACCTCGGAAGGGATTTTGAGAAGAGGCTTCCTAGCACTTGTGAGCTTTGGGAAAATATTTTCTCTCAGTCTACAGGATCCATGCATTTGAATGATGCTATCTCCCAGTTCCACCTCAACACTAGTCTCAGTATTGAGAGCTCAGAGTTTTAACTCGATGCTGCATATTAGCTGAATTTGCTTGTTCTTTCTGTATGAGTTTTCCTACCAGACAGAATGACTGTCCAACAGGAAACTTTGTGCCTCTTCGTGAAAGAGGGATGTAATGAATTACCGATATGTTGTCCAATGACTCAAGAAATGCAAGATGGACAGATACATGGTGAGGTGTTCAAAGGTTGCTTCATTTCAGAACCCTTTTTACATTTTTTTAAGGTTTCTTAATCATTGATTGTTTGTGTTGTTGTTTTTTTTTTTTATTTTTAAGAAAATCCTCTTTTTTGCTTTTTCAAAGCAGATCATGTGAAAAAAAAAAAAGTGAGTAAAAAGAGAATTGCTCTTTACAAAACCAACATTTTTTACTATTGTTTAAGAAATAAAGCTCTCTTTCTACATTAAATACCATTGTATTGACTTCTATTTGTGTAGTAACAGAAGCTTGAAAAATGCTGTTGCTAGCAATATTTGCTTGCTGTTATGAATGCTGGAAACAAAATCCATTATTTACAATACTTTTGAAAATATTATCTCACTTACATGAAGCTGTTTGGACAATTGAAAGTAATTTCAATGCTTCCTTAGGACAAAGTGTATACTCTAATCATTTTAGCAAGTATTTTCTGAAATGGAGGCCTCAAGTGTCTAAATACAGATGTAAAAAAAACTGAAATAGGATTCATTTTTGTAATGAATCCATGTAGAATGGCAGAACACAAGGCACAAGTAGTGAATTGCTTTTTTTGTAGCAATATCACCTTTATGAACTGCAAATCAAATGTGACTGTTGGATTTAGATTGCACGGACAGAGAGAAAAAGCCAAGGTGATGCAGAATAACAGTAATTTTTGGATGAGTAGATGACTAATCAGGTCTGTTTTGTGTATCCACTATTTTTGTTGTCTGCCACAATTCCATAAGCGGTATCTTCTCTGGGGGCTTTTGATGTGGATTAGTTCCTTGAAAAAATAATAAAAAAAAAAAAGTCATAAGTGGTTCTTGCTAAATTACCTCTCCGGTTGTTCCTTCAATTTGAGAAAGCACTGGCTAGTATTTTTGAGTCACTCGGGAAAGGAGGTTACATTTGAAAACACTGACAGAGTTCTTTCAGCTGTTGTATATCCTTAGCCCTTTCACCTTTAAGATGTTCTGTTTTTCTTTTTTTCCTTTCAATTGTCAGTAACCTTTGAAAGTCCTCAAGAAAAAGCATCAATGAAACACATGCAACCTTGTCTATTTGTAGCAGAAAACTGCAGAGGAAACTTCTGACTGCTTTTGTTGTGGGGCTTCCTAGAATCAGATGTTTGCTGAATTTATTAACAGAGGGAATTGAACAAAGATATCCATCATACATAGCAAAACATAGCTTTATGATCAAGTTGGCAAGAAGCAGCTGGTTTGCAGACTTAACAGTCATGACACCTTTAAACCATTCAAGGATTCAATTCCTCTTATTCTGTAGGGCTAGTGAACCCTAGATTGGATTCCAGTCCACAAGTTCCATTCATAATACTTTTTGTTTATCTGGCTGGCCTTATGGTCCTTTACATGTATTTCAAATGATTCTAAAATTTGAGAAAAGTATTGACTCAAAGGGGTAGTTTCCATATCAAAAATCATAGTTTTCTTTTACAAAGAAGTGATATTTCTGTGATATATCAAAAAAATATTTCTGTGTGCAATATTCCATTTTGGAGCTATACTGAATGATATATATTTGTATCTGACTTTAAATGATATGTTAAAACTGTTGTGCTTACTTATTTGCTAAAAAAATAGTTCTCATGTGAGACATGAATTATGAAATTCCAGGGAACTGTTTTCTATGGGGGATTTAGGAGGAGACTGAATTTTTCATCAGGAAAATGCAAACCTTTATATTACCAAAATACTAACAACTCTCACTATTTTCTGCTGCCATCTATACTATATAAGGGAAGTTAGTTGATGGTATTTTCAGTTTTACTTCTTTTAAATACCCTAAAAATTACTTAGTATGCAAGACTGTTGCAGGAAGCACGGCCGAAAGCACGACAGACACACAGTAGAGTCAGATCATGCTCCTCCATTTTATTGCCCGAATAGCCTAACTTTTATAGAGAACTTAACAGGGGTGGACAGTGTTTCACACAAGATTATTGGTCAAAAGCACTCAGACAAACAACTGCAAGAAAACAACCCCACCTGCAAGAAAACAACCCCTTTGTGATTAGCAGTCACATAGACCTTGTCCTTGAAGCCAGCTACTGGTAACAATATTTTTCTGAGTTCCTCAATTGGGCGATGTGGGAACACTGTCATGGGAACTTCTCATAGTTGCCCTGGTAGCTTGGTTTGCTCAGCTACAGCAAGCCATAGGACTTTTGCTGTTTCAAGAAATCCCTCAACAATTCCCCCTTCTTCTTTTGAGCAAACCAAGCCCAACACAGCAGTTTTACAAGTGACTCTTTAGCTATACTTACAACACACAACGATGATTACCACCACCATAAACCAAATCCTTAATCCCCTTGTGACTAAACCCAGCAACCATCTACACCTTGTTTCAAACAAGTCAGTGAACCATTGATTGAAAGGATTGATACCATACTGAATCTTTCTCATATGCTCTTTCAGGAAAGTAATGGATTTGTGAATTGACTCATTATGATCAGAAAGGTTTAAACAGTACATTCCCTTAAAGTCCTCACACCCATTCCTTTGAGCCAAAAGCAAGATGTCAACAGCAGCTTGATCCTGTAAAAGCAGATGTCTCAGACTATTTTGATCTGGTAACATCTCCTCAAGTATCTCTGTCATGGCATAGGTTTGCCTCTCGGCCCAGCATTCCAATTTTTCTAAGTTGTTACGTGCGGCCGCAGATGCCACTCCAGGCACTGGAATTGCTAATGCCGCTCTAGCTGCAACCCCACACAATTCAACATTATCATTGCAATCCGATGCAAGCAATGCCCATTTTTGTCTGGTGATCTCATGCAACTGTAGCAAGCTAGGAGCAAATACAATGAGTTTATCTAAGTAACATGGACATCTGACAGCATTTGCAGGGATACCATGCCAGGCCCCATCCCCACAAATCAGAAGCACATCAGGAGGCAAGGCCAAAGCTGCACAATTGTTCCAAACACTGTAGTTGTTACCCCTTGTCTCCATGCTACAAACCCCTAAACCCTGCTTAGCAGTGTCATTGTAATCACAGGTGTTATTTGTGTTTTTGTACCAGCATGGCCCTTTCCCGGTTCCTGTAGCAGGATTCACCTGATAGCCACGGCTACGTTCACATTTGTAGCCACCTTTCAGGTTGATACAGATTTGACTACAGATACCAGGGTTTTGACATTCATCAATATCTCCACAGTTTCTCTTGTCTACAAACTCAAACCCAGCTGGACAGTCACATTCATGTATGTTGCATTCCTTCAGGGGCTCATCACCCCAGTCCTTGCAGTCTCTCTGCTGGTTACACACTTTATTGATATCTATGCATTCTCCACTTCTGCACTTGAATTTGCCAGGTCCAGAGCACTGAATAACATTGTTACAGTTTGCTTCATCAGTGCCATCCAGACAGTCTCTCACACCATTGCACTGCCTACTCCCATGGACACAGTTCCCATCTTCACATCTGAACTGGTCTGGCCTGCAGGTCTGAGAAGGGCAGTTAATTTCATCACTTCCATCCTTGCAATCAGGATCTCTGTTACAGTCTTTTTCACCATCACATCTCCAGGACACCAGGATACACTGGGTTGACTGAGGACCACAGCTGATTTCATTTACCTGGCATGTTCTCATATAACACAGATCAGCAATCTCATCAGACCCATTTTCACAGTCCGGATCCCCATCACACTGCCATCTGTTTGGCACACACTGACCACTGTTGCACACAAAGTCAGATTCAGCACACGTCTTCTTCACACAAGCACTCTCATCACTGCTGTCTGAGCAGTCTTCACATTTTGCTCTAGCACTGTCGGCAGCAGTGCACAGGCAGGTGAGGGCGAGCAGCAGGCAGAATGCCCCACAGCGCGGCAGTGCCTGCCGCCACCCTGCACCTATGTCACTTATACTACTCCTATTACCCGTGCCGTCAGTGTCAGTGGCATCCTCCTGGTACCGTTTCTGTCTTTGCCGCCCCTTACTCTCCCCCTTTTCTTTTTGCCACTGACCATTCACCACAAATGGATAAGACACATGATTACTAGTTAGGAAAGAGAGTGTAACGTCTGCTATACGGCTGCAGGCAGTGCCGGCTGCAATCCTAGAAGCTGTTTGTGAACGAGCCTGCCGGTGGTCATTTGGCAGTGTAATCTGCGTCTCTGCACTCCTGCCCCGCAATAGAGCTAAATCGTCATTAATAGTCCGTAGACTGAGGCAACCCCACGGAATGTTATCCAGAAACATAGTTATAACACCGATCTGGAGACGAAGAGTCTTTTTTGCATTGCAAGATAAACCTCTTATAAAAAGAATGCCAAAGAGAAGCAGCACAGCCGCCGCTGCCTCCATGGTCACGTCAGACAGGCTGCAGGGTCCTGATGTCCGCCCCTCTGCTCTGTGCCGACTCGCCACACGCTGAGGGTCAGCTACCGGTGTCCACTGATGCCTCTGGTCTCCCGTAGCAACTCGATCTCGGATGTCCCGCATCGCACCGTGATCACGTCAATTTCCCGCGGCCCTCCGCAATTCCACGTCTCGCCGCAACTCTTTTTCCCGCGGCCCTCCGCAATTCCACGTCTCACCGCAACTCTTTTTCCCGCGGCCCTCCGCAATTCCACGTCTCACCGCAACTCTTTTTCCCGCGGCCCTCCGCAATTCCACGTCCCGCCGCAACTCTGTTTCCCGCGGCCCTCCGCAATTCCACGTCTCGCCGCAACTCCGTTTCCCGCGGCCCTCCGCAATTCCACGTCCCGCCGCAACTCTTTTTCCCGCGGCCCTCCGCAATTCCACGTCTCGCCGCAACTTTATTTCCCGCGGCCCTCCGCAATTCCACGTCTCGCCGCAACTCTTTTTCCCGCGGCCCTCCGCAATTCCACGTCTCGCCGCAACTCTATTTCCCGCGGCCCTCCGCAATTCCACGTCCCGCCGCAAAACCCCGTGTCCCACAGTTTTCCGCGTCTCTCAGCGGGAGTACCGCGTCTCACCGTGAGGCCTGTGTACCGTGTGTCCGGGCCGGTGTCCGGTCTGCTGAAACGCCGGTCGGATGGGCGCTCCGAAGTCCCGACGGCGCGGCGAGATCGCGGCGCCGCTTGTCCCGGCGCCGCCGGTCCCGGCGCCGCTGGTCTCCTGGTCTACCTGCGTTCGGATGTGCCGGCGCCGCTGGTGTCCCGCTGCGCTGCGATGTTTGCCCCGGCGCCGCTGCGATGTCCGTGCTCGGCTGCGATGTCCTGCTCCTGTGCGATGTCTGTTCAGGTCCTGTTCAGGTCTCCCGCTGCGATGTCCTGTTCAGGCCCTGTTCAGGTCTCAGCCTGTTCGGGCGCCATATGTTGCAGGAAGCACGGCCGAAAGCACGACAGACACACAGTAGAGTCAGATCATGCTCCTCCATTTTATTGCCCGAATAGCCTAACTTTTATAGAGAACTTAACAGGGGTGGACAGTGTTTCACACAAGATTATTGGTCAAAAGCACTCAGACAAACAACTGCAAGAAAACAACCCCACCTGCAAGAAAACAACCCCTTTGTGATTAGCAGTCACATAGACCTTGTCCTTGAAGCCAGCTACTGGTAACAATATTTTTCTGAGTTCCTCAATTGGGCGATGTGGGAACACTGTCATGGGAACTTCTCATAGTTGCCCTGGTAGCTTGGTTTGCTCAGCTACAGCAAGCCATAGGACTTTTGCTGTTTCAAGAAATCCCTCAACACAAGACACAAATGTAACCCAAGAAATTAGTTTGTTTCAGGTCCAATATCTGACTTTCTGCCCACTCATAATATGTCTTTCAACAAAAGGCCATACGCAAAAGCGGACTTCCAAATACTCAAACAAAATATTCTGTGCTTTATGCCAGAGTTTTCCTGCGTTACAAAGAGAACCTTTAAGCCTGCACATTAACTCAACCAGGCAAACGTTTCATGATGTTTGTAATATAGCCCATTTAGCACCCCAAAAAGAACCTCTTCTGTTCTTTTTGTTTGTTTGTTTGTTTGTTTTCTTTTTAATGTGGAATATATAAAGCATCGCATTCAAAGGCTATTTCTCTATACTCTTAGAAGGTAGAAAGAGGATTGAAGCAAGAGGAATGCTGAATCTTTATTACTGTTTGTCTCCAAATTCAGTAAAATCCAGATGGTCAGGAAGCTGCAGTTTTTCCTCTGTTCCAAAACCAGTTCAATTAATTCCAGTCTGGAATTTTGAGTGGCAGAATATGTAGATGCAGAAAAGAACTGCTGAGGACTTGTCCTGCTATCTTCTGTGTACCTAGAGAGCTGTAATCAGGTAGTGTTTGGTATTGCCAGGTTTAGACAGTCTGACTTGGTGGAGAGAACATTCCTTATGGAAGAACTCAAGCAGAACTCAAGCTGTGATCTCTGGAGATGAGTCGAGCAACAACAATATGTAAATTAAGTTCAACACCCTTTTTTTTTTTTCTTCCTTTTTTTTTTTCTAAAGCTGTCTCATAAGGAAAAACTGTTCCTTCTGGCCTGAAACCAATGGAGATGGAAAGGGACTGGGGCCAAGAAAGTGGATAAAGAAGCCTGAGAACAAAGCAGAAATGATACAAGTGCCAGCTAGGCTTGAATAACTACATATCAATTTTTATCTGGGATACTTACCTGTTTTTTTACTATGATTTCCTTTTACTTTTAAGGATGTTGAAAAGATACTCTGTTTTTCCTAAAAAAGCACCTAAGCTGCAAGGGACACTTACACACGCAGAAGTCTCAGTCCCCTGCAAGCACACTGGTTACGCAGTTAAGCAGTTAAGCACATTTTATTCTAAGCAGAATAGCACATCTAACTTGAAGACACATAAACCTACCTTTGTTCCAAGTCTCCCACAGCCTGGCATGGTGAGCCCCTGTAGTAGCTCTCCCTAGCAGTGGCAGGAAACTGCAATAAATTTTAATATGGAGCATGGATGGAAATAACATCCTCAAGCAGGGAATTAGTATCACTGTCCCTCAGCTAGCAATAGACACAGCTTTAGGTTTGATTGTTGCTCATTTCAGGGAGTATGTTCTTAATAGAAGGACATGGAAAATAACATCTCTTTCTAATTCTAGAATATAATCTCCATAAATCATATAAGAATGCATTAGGCATCCAAGCAGAACATGTAAATAATCCAAAATAAATTGTGTGTATGTGTTAGAAGAGAGGACAGAATCCCTCACATGCTGCAGAAATGGAGCAGATTAGTCAGTACAGAATTCATAAGGCTTTTTGCTGCAAAGCAAAGCAGGGTGAAATCTCAGCAATATTAGTTGTCCACAAGAATTTTCATTATCTCAGTCTCCTGTGTCTCCCATAACAAACTAATTAGTGGAAAATGTGTGTGTAAGGTCTAAGAAAATGAGATCTCAGCAACAAAAAAATGCTGGTTCTAATGCTATTCTATGACCAGACTGACAGAGGAATGAAAATGCAGAGTCACCATATGACACAGTGACCACAGACAACTTAGCATGTGTAAATAGCAAGAACAACCAGTGTGCCCAACAGGCTAGTACCAAACCAAAGAAATGCCTCTTAAGGACTTTGATCATCAGCTAAAACTGATCACCAAAGGAGAGCAGAATTCTTAAGAAAGGATTTTATTCATTATTTATTTTAAGAGTCTTCAGAGAGCAGGAGAAGAAACAGAAACAGAAATAATTGCTGTAGTAGGAATAAATTCCCAGTTTTGAGGAAGTTACATGAAAGGAAAGGAAAATGAAAGGAAAGGAAAGTGAGCACAGATTCCCTGAGTCTTGGCCTTAGCCCAAGAAAAATGCAGTAGAGCAGTAAGCTCACAAAAAGCACAGGAGTGCTTACAGACTTCTAGTGTTCTCCTGGTGCTTGGGGATTGACCCTAGTAGAAATTGATACTAAATATGTGCTGATACAAGGTGTGATTTACTAAAGAATTCTCTTTTTTTTTTTCTTTTTTTTCTTTTTGCTGTAGTAATTGCAACGTTTCTCCATTCTATACTTAGGAAAATAAATATTCCACTGTGATCTTTTTGGCCTATATCTTTAAAAAGGGATTCATGATAGTTATTTCAGGTACTTTCATGATTTGTTTATGTATTCCTGACTGCTTAAAATGAGAATATTTTCACACAAGTATGAAATGACAAACATTTCCTTGTAGTATTAACTATCCTATATTTTCCTGTCACTGACCTGAACTAAAACACAAGGTTTGTGGTAGAAATCTGTTAAAGGACATCCTTAATAATACAGTGGGGCTTGTTTGTTTGTTTGTTTGTTTGTAATTGTGAATAAGCTATTAAAGTTAGAGCTTTTATTCTGAGCATGCTGAAAATCAGACATTTCATAATCTTGCCTGTAACTTAGAAATGACTGCAACAATCATAATATATGATAATTTGGGTATAAACTACAAAACAAATGTAAGTGGAAGGACACATCAAATATAACATTTCCAGTCTTAACTTGTACTTGAATTTGATTTCCACAACTTTAAGATATTCCCGAGATAATTTTAAACAAAACAGAAACAGCTCAAAGGCAATGCTGGCTTTAAGACATTCTTCAGAGGTCATTCCCATAACGTCAAGAAAATTCAGTGAGACTACCAAGAAATAATGGTCTTCAAAAGAAATGCATTTTATCTACCTTTTAAATAGGGATATCCCTTCTGTGATGTGAAGATGTTTCCTTGAAAATGTTTACTCTCTTGTCACTGGTTCGCAAAGCAACAATAGGGAAAGATTTCTACTTGAAGAAAAACGGATGATCTAAGAATTATAAAAAAGTCATTTTAGTTTCATGATTTCTCTCATCAAAAGAATAACCCCCTGAGTACTATGATATTTTTGACCTGAGAACTGGCCATTCTGTAATACTACAAAAGAAATTATCATGTATTCAGTCTTTACTAAAATACAGTCACTGATACCCAGGTTTTGTGTTGGCATTCAGATGTTCCTAGTAGAGTGAAACCAAATCACATTTGTGGCTGTGCTGAAAGTAGATTCCTTTTGTTATTTATGCACACGGGAGTTTAGAACCAAGCTGTGGTCTCACTGAAATTAATGGCAAAACTCCCACTGACTTCAATTAGAACAGAATTTGGCTCATACTCTCATTACTGAGGATAACAATTAAAAGAAGATTTTACAAGCTGTATTGCTGTGTAAAAGGGCATGAACCATGTAGCAAATTTCATTGAACCCATAGCCAACAGTCATTGCTATAGCAACTGAGGCTCTAACAAAGGTAGTCACTGTCTCTGTAATCATCAGGTGTCACTATAGCAACTAGAGTTTCCAGAGAACAAGAGAAAACTGTTTGAAAACTGTCATTTGGAGAAAAAAAAAAAAAAAAAAAAAGAGGCCTGTGAACAAGAAGGTTGGAACCAAAAGCAACATAAGGCTAAAATGTGGCTTGGAGTGAAGAGGAATGATTGTCCAGAACCAACGCAGACAGAGGCAGAGGAAGAGAGAGCACAGGACAAAGGCTACTCTGGAGATTAGGGAGGGAGTGGTTCAGGCTTTCCCTTGGATAAGGAAAATAATAATAATAATGCATTCCTGGCAGATATTCCCAGATGTAAATTAAATTAATTAAATTTTGTGCATATTTATCTTAAACACAAATTGGTTACTATAGGAGAGAAACAGAGCTAACCCTTGTCTGCAAAAGCAGTTTAAGCGCACTGACATTTTCACAAGCACCTGCCTGCACTTCTTGTGTCTACATCTTTCCACAAACTGTTTCCTTCAATATAGAAGAATACAACCTGTGTTCTTGAAATGCTGCTGTTAATAGCATGGTGCAATTCTGTAGAAATGATGGTTAAATATTCATAATGTTTCTTACTTAACAGGTTTTTAAACAGTTTTCTAGTGAAAAAAGGAACAGCAGCTGTTTGGATACAGATAGAGATGTAAATAACTTTGCTCATCATAGGTCTGTTTTAGTAAAATATGTTTTTAGGCTATCAGGTAGGAAGATGGTAGGATTATCATCGCATAAGAAAGGCCATTTTTTGTGAACATAATCCCTCATCAAAGAATGCTTTAATGATATTGACAGAATGTATAAAATAACCATTTTGGCCTGATTGATTCTCACTGACCTCAGAGAGATAGGAATTTGGATGGGATTTTTATTTAGTTAAGAGTTACATGTATCCAAAATGTTCATGTTCAGGCACCAAAAATAATTCCAGTGGGTGCTATGGTTTAACCCGGCATGTAGCTAAGCACCACACAGCTTTTCACTCACTCCCCCACCAGCTGAATGGTGGAGAGAACTGGAAAAAGGTAGAACTCAGGGGTTGAGATAAAGACAGTTTGATAGGAAAGAAAAGGAAGGGAAAATAATAATTATACAAACACACACAAAACAAGAGATGCAGAATGCAATTGCTCACCGCCTGCCCACCAATGCCCAGCAAGCTCCCAAGCAGCTCCCCCACCTTGCCCAAGCCAACTGCCCTCACTTTATTGTTCCACATGATGCCACAAGGTATGGGACATCCCTCTGGCCAGCCTCGGTCCCCTGCCCTGGCTACTGTTCCCTCCGAGCTCCTGGTGCACGCCCAGGCAGGGCTGCACACCAACAGGAAAGTCCTTGGCTTTGTGTGAGCACTGCCATGTGACAGCTGAACCATCAGTGCGTTATCAGCACTACTCTCATTCGAAATCCAAAACACAGCACCGTACCAGCTACCTGGAAGAAGCTTAATTCCATCCCAGCCAAAACCAGAACAGTGACCTGAACACTTCTTGTGGAAATGTATCACACAGAATCACACAGAATTTCTAGGTTGGAAGAAACCTCAAGATCATCGAGTCCAACCTCTGACCTAACACTAACAGTCCCCACTAAACCATATCCCTAAGCTCTACATCTAAACGTCTTTTAAAGACTTCCAGGGATGGTGACTCCACCACTTCCCTGGGCAGCCTGTTCCAGTGTCTAACAACCCTTTCAGTAAAGAACTTCGTCCTAAGATCCAACCTAAAACTCCCCTGGCGCAACTTAAGCCCATTCCCCCTTGTCCTGTCACCAGGCACGTGGGAGAACAGACCAACCCCCACCTCACTACAGCCTCCTTTGAGGTACCTAATGTAGTCACAAGATTAATTATATATTCCAAACAGAGTCTTATCCAGTATGCTGATGCACCACAATACATTTCTTACTTATACCAAAACCCTTTGATAACCTAATGAATTGATAGAAGATCCAGTACTGCTGAGTTTTGGTTTTCATTTCATGTGTGAAGAGAGCCCTCTAGTGGAATACACTTTCAGATTCAACTCGTGAAAAAGAATAGGCCTTGTAATGTATCAACCATTTAAAGAGCGTAATTTTCCCTCTTTCCTTAGTAAGCATTTTGCTACAATACACTATGCTGCAATATAGCTAGCATATGAAACAAGTCACCAAATGGCATACTTTTGAATAATCTACCTGGGAAAAGTGAAAAGCACTATAGGAATATACTTCATCACGCAGAGGGTTTTTTTTTGTTGTTGTTGTTATTTTTAATTTAAATGTTAACCCTAGTCAGGAAGCTTGCTTGCTGATGTGTGGCAGTCATGAATTAATCCTGTTGCATTTCTGTAGTTGCCGTATTCCCAACACAATTTAATCAGCCATGTGCTGTTACTCCATGTTCATATGGAAGGACAGGTATTACTAATGCCAACAGCGCAAGATAGAGGGGGTTGATCTTCAAACACCATTTCCTCAAAGTACAAGAACCCTTCCAACACGAAGAAACTCAGGCAATTGTGGAGGGGGCCAGAGTGGAGGAGGCCAGTGTGGATGAAGAATGAACACCTGGCTAAGTTGAAATGGGAAAAGGAAGCACACAGAAGGTGGCAGCAAGAACAGACAATCCAGGAGGAATACATTGCCTGAGCACATGAAGAAATGCTCAGGAAAGCCAAAACAGCTGGAGTTGAAACTTGCTATCGATATAAGAAAAAGGGTTTCCTTAAGTACACTGGCAGCAAAAAGAGGCTATTGAATCATAGAATCATAGAATCATAGAATATCCTGAGTTGGAAGGGACCCTTAAGGATCATCAAGTCCAACTCTTGACACCGCACAGGACTACCCAAAAGTTCAGACCATGTGACCAAGTGCACAGTCCAATCTCTTCTTAAATTCAGTCAGGCTCGGTGCAGTGACCACTTCCCTGGGGAGCCTGTTCCAGTGTGCAACCACCCTCTCTGTGAAGAACCCCCTCCTGATGTCAAGCCTAAATTTTCCCTGCCTCAGCTATATTGAAAATGTAGACCAACTGCTCAGTAGGTCAGAGAAGCTAGTGAGAAAGAACATGGAAAAGGTAAAGTACTCAGTGACTGTTTGGCCTCAGTTTTAACTGGTCAGGTTTGCCTTCACACTTCCCAGTGTAGCAGCAGGGCCTGTGGGTCCGAATATTACCTGCTGTACAGGAAAATAGACTTGAACAAGCTGGATATGCACAAGTCCCTGGTTCCACATGGGATTCAACCAATGGTACTGAGAGTGCTCCCTGATATACATCACTTTTCAAAGATTGTGGGGGCTATGGGAGACTCTTGATGTCTGGAAAAAGGCAAATGTCATGGCCATCTTCAACAGAGGAATTCAGATACCTAGAACAGTCAGCCTTATGTTAGTCTCTGCAAAAATTACAGATTAAATCCTCCTTGGAAATATTTCCAAACACATGAAGGAGAAGATGATTGGGGAACAGCCAGCATAGCTTTATCAAGGCCACACTATGCCTGCACAACTTGATTGCCTTCTACGATGAGATGTTTGTTCCTCTGGATAGGGGGAGAGCAATGGATTTTGCAAGGGAAGAGCTTTGGTTTTAGCAAGGTTTGGATTATGGTCTCCCATAACATTATATGCAAATTGGTGAGATATAGACTGGAGAAGTGGATGATAAGGTAGGTAGGAAATGCTCTGGAGCATCAGGCTTAGTGCTGTGATCTGTAGCACAAAGTCCAGTTGTTGGCTGATTGCTACTGATATCCCACTGGGACTGATGCTGCCTTGGATGATTGGCTGCAGTTCGCTGCCACCAAGTCTGTGGACAAACTGAATTGTGGGGAGCAGTCTGTATGGTTGAAGTGCAGGGCTGCCACTCAGAGGAATCTGAAGTTGGTGAAATGGGCTGTCAGGAACCCCATAACAGCAGCAGTCCATTCCAGCCTAAATTATTCTAATGCTATAACACTAACTACTAAACAGAATTTATTTCCAATCCATTCTTTGGTGAAGGTATATTTCACTCTGTCAGGTTACAGGGATCCTAACATCCTTTCAGTAAAGGACTTTCTAAGATAAGCAAATCAGCTTTTGCATGTGCTGAGATTTCAGTGACTGAACATTACATTTCACAGTGCACCTCTCCCCCTTTTAGCTTTCCCTAAGAGTCTCCCATCAGGAAATTAGCATTTAAATATTATGTTTCAAATTAGCATTTTTAAGTTAAATCTTGCTATCTAGACTTTTTCAGTTTATCACAATATGAAAAAAAAAATAAAATAACAACAACCTCAGGGCAGCAGTTCAAGCTGAAAATGAACATTAAAATTAAGCCTACAGGAGTGAACTCATGATCCTAACATTTCACAACAGGGATTAATTTAAACCATATAAATCAGTAGTATAAGTTTCTCAAAATTCCTTAAGAATTCATATCTTATTTCTGAACCAATTGGCTAAAACTGGTTAAAACACAGCAGATCAACTGTACTTTGAAAACTTACAGAGCAAACTATTCTTTCTTTGAGAGGTTTAATTTATCTAGAAGTACTGTTCTCTTCTCAGAGAAAAAAAAAAAGGCAATTCAGCTCTCTTTTACTTGAAATTAATCTGTAAAGGTTGGTTTGAATATGATGATTTTAGTGTGCTGAACTGTTCCTTATTATGTTACGTCATAGGGTGTACTGAACTAATTGGCCCTCAAAAGGGAAAAAAGATTTTTTTTTGTGTTGATTCAATGACTGGAGACAGCGACATATAATCAGAAATATCACAACCCTCTTGGGAGACTAAAAGTCAAATTCTACATAAATCAATGTATATTCATCATGATTAGTATTGTGTTTTGATCAGGCAGTAAAACAGGCTAGAAACCAAGGAGGAAAAAAAGAAAAAAGAAGGAAAGCAAAAAAAAAAAAAAACAAACAAACAAACAAACAAACAAACTGCCTCCTGAACAGGAAGGTATATTCCAGCAAGCAAAAATTGTTTTTGAGGCTATTTTTTGTCTAAGAGTAATCGCTGTGATGTATTAGATACATATATTATGGAGACTGATATTTCTGGCACTAGAGACTCTGTGACATGTGTAGATGGATTATCATCAAGACCAAATAAGCGATAGTAAAACCAGAGGCTGACCTCAGAAAAAGTGTGGACTGGATCAATAGAAACCACCAAATAAATGCTGTCATAGCGAGGCTCTTCTAAGCAGCAGCAGAACAGATTTCAAAATACACTGAGACTAGTCGTTACAAACTGACACTTAGCCCACTGCTATGGGCTTAGTGGCCTTAAGTGGCCTTAGCCCACAGGATTTCACAGACAGTTGTGTATCAGAAAAGGAGCTAGGAAGGCAGATCTTCCTGGCTGGAATGGATTAGAGAAGGATAATCGGTTGTGATCCCACTAATCCAGTTCCAGTCTATCTGGGGATTTTAGGCAAGAAGGCTGTGACAGAACATTTGTTACCTGGGCACTGGCAATGCGGTTGATTCCTCAGATTCCTCAACTCTGAAGTTGATTTCACTTAGGTCTTTTCTTCACATATATGTAGAGATGTACCTGTTTTCAATGTTTGTTTTTACTTTTAGCTGTACTTTCTGTATGCTTTTGTAATCACCAGGGCTGCTCAAGCATTGTCTCTTTGCTGAGAATTCCTATTAATTATAATCACTATAATTATAAAGTGTAAATTTTTCTACTTTTCTGACTTTATATTTTCAAAGATGGGGATCTCTCTGCTGGTTTACAAGACTCCTCTCACTTTCTATTCAATCTCTATAGTTTGATAGTTTCTGTAAGGCCAGAGTTGTACAACTGTCTGACTAAAGTAGAAAAGAATTATTGTTCTGTCAAATTCAGAAAGGATACTGTATAGGGTGGAAATAGAAAATAAGCAAAAGTACTACCTGTTGCTCATAAAAATGACACATCAAGAGAGATGAAGACAATATTATTTGTATTAAGAGTATGACATTAGGAGAATTGCCTGACATACTAACTTCCAACAGAAACTTTAACTTACCTTGGCTCTGTCTTTGGCCTGTGAATTAATATTCAAAATATCTTTTCTCTGAAAGCTTTCTTCCTTCACCTGGTAGCTTGTTCTGAAAATCAAAATGTAACTTTTTAGTTTATCCAGTTCCCTTCCTTCTTGATTTATGTTATCAGTATTGTAAATATGATGTAGCTGCTGCAAAACCTTATTGTGCTATCTGACGTGCAAATCAACCACAACTTGGAGAGAAGTTACTCCAGTTAAGAGGGGAGATTTGTGATGGAGCTGGATACTGCTGAAAATGTAGTTACACATCAGAACATAGAAATGCCTGAGCACAGAAATAATCAAGTCAATCATCTGCTCACACTGCCAGCAATTTTTCAAAGGAGACCTTACTGTAAACACAGTTTCAGAAGCCACAGAAAACCAACAGTGTTGGATGTCATATCTGGATTCCTTGTAAACAGCAACTATGTTGGGTGGCTGTGTCTGAACAGCTGACTTAAAATTATGTCTAACATCTCTGAGAGGAAAGCAGTATCTAAAAGCCCAGTCCCGTAACATGACAAATGCAAGTTCAAACCAGAACTGCTCAAAATTACATAAAGAGCTGTGCTAAGTCTTTCTCAGAGTTAAACATCCAAGTAAGCCTAACCAATCTTGAGCCTAAAACTCCCATTAAGGTAATAGCAAACGTTCACATTTTCCCAGTATCTGGTGGTGTGCTTCTGTGCATGAAGGAAAAAAAATAAAAATCACTTGCCAAACTGCACATGTACATAGGAACAAAACTGTTTAACCTGGTGTTTAAAGACATTACCTGAAAGAGATAGCAATCCAATTCACATCATTTCTCCCAGTCTTTATGCGAATATAAAAGATATGGCAATATTTTAAAGAAAAAAAGGGAGGTTTGGTCTCAAATCCAACAACAGTTATTACAAATCCTCAAAGGCTGCTTTGAAATAATTTAGCTATTCTCTGTAGTGGTGTGATTTTTTTTCTAAAATAATTCACCTCTATGCAACCCACAATGTGGAAGCAGTCAAAGTGATAAAATACATAATTTATCCCTCACTCAATAAGCTGTTGATGTATAAGCACATCTTTATCAGTACAGTGTTGTCAAAGTTAAGGAAACTACTTTAACTATCAGTAAAGAGAAAAAATGTTTTGTGTCTAAATTAACTTGTTAAGCCCAAGGTTTGAATTGGTGACTTAACTGGGAGCATTGCCATTCAGAAAGTTAAGCACATGCTTAAAAGTTTTTGAAGCCTTCATTTTGCTAAGAGTCAGCCTTCATAAACTCACAGCCTGACAAAAAAAGTAAATCTTGGAACAAGCCTGTGATTTGTGGTTCAGTAGAAACAAAAGAAGAAAAGAAAAACAAATAAAAATTTAAAAAAAAAATCCCAATTGGGCAAGATTTTTGGACTCTCAAGCACAGTTACTAGTACCTAAACCCTCATTCCTGAGGACAGAGATGCTTTTTGAGTTCAGGCTTTCCTGACACAGATGTCTTTTCTTACAAAAAGGGGTCCAAGAATGCCTTCATCACTTCTGTCAAACAAACAAACAAAAATAATTCCCTCTGATGACCCTATAGTTTCACACACAGAAACATGACTGATCAACCACTATATGATTCAATTATTTTTCACAGTGTATCCACTTTTAGAAAATTCTTCCTGAACAAAGCCTATTCTTTTGTTATCTAATCATCATGTGCTAGTTTTTTTGTTTGTTTGTTTGTTTGTTTTTTACCATTGAATAGTATTTTTCCATAAAAACAGACAAACAAAATCTTTGAAACTCTAGGTCAAGTACTTTACTGGGGGGTTGAAAAAGGGGAAACCGTACTAATTTTGGCCCACTATTATATTGCTTGGCAATGTGCACTGTACATGTGGTACTCAGCAAAACCCTTCCTCTTAATATTTTTCCCAGGATGTTCAGTACACTCTAAAATACTTCATATTAAAAGAGACAGTGGGAAAGTGGGACGGCTGGGAAATAAATAATTCCAGTTGTTTACACAAGGTACATTCCTCCCCCTTTGTTCCTATGCAATAAATCTTTTATTCGTATGACTTAAATATTGGTTTTCTCACATAACTGATATGACCAGTAGGCAAGCAGATAGGACACAGAGAACAAATAACAATGAGTTAAAATATGTTTATTATCCACAGCCAATACTAAATCTAAAATTATGTTTCAATCCAAGCTCTGGCAGGGTGCAAATTGCTATAGCATATGACACAAACATGCATGGATGGGATAAGGAAGAATTATAACCCTACTTCGCAATAGGGGCAATGCAGTTTCAGGAATTTAACACTTAAGTGTTTCAAGTATTTTATACCACAATTGGTCTAACAGTTGAGATGGATGAGTTCCTTATTGTCTGGTGCGAAATACAGGCTCCGGTACATTCAGATAGAAAAGGGTATTGAAACTTAGTTAATGAAGAGTTAATGAAATTGCTACATCAAATCCTTGTATACATGTACGTTACTGTTTTAGCTACAACACATTAGTGAATAATTCTCAGAAAAGAAAGAATAACATATAAGTTCAGATTGAGTTGTATGGTTCATTAATTTTGGAAGCATCCTCTGGTTTTTGACTACTTGTTATCTCAAAGAGACTCCATAGATAATCAGTTCAGAAATGCTGTTTTGACTTGATCCTGACTAAGATTGCAAATTATCAGGTAAAATTACAGAAGGAAAAATAAAAATAAGGGAAACACAAAAGAGAGAACACAGTGAAACAGTGAAGAGGACAGAGTAAAACGTGTGACAGAGACTGAAAAAAAAAAAATAAAATAAAAAGATTAATCTGCTAAGTGAAGAAAAAGCATGAATTAAAAAGAAGCCAGGCTCTTTTCAGTGGTGTCCAGTGGCAGGACAAGGGATAATGGGCACAAACTGGGGCATGAGAGGTTCTGTCTAACCATCAGGAAGCACTTCTGCACTGGTGGGTGGCACAGCACTGGAACAAGCTGCCCAAACATTGCAGATTGAAACAGCACCTCCTTAGTAATACTCATACTCTTATGAGCTACAGCCTTGAAATTACCAAGAGTTTGGGTATCTAGGTATTTATTTCTATTTTATTCACCTTGGGAATACAGTATCTGTTCACTTGGAATGTATACTATACAGCTTAGTTTGGCCCAAAATATTTGTAAGAAATAAATTTCATGAAATTGTGACAAAGGAAAATAGTGAGGAAAATTTCTATTTCTATTTCTGTTCTATTGAGAAGCAGATTATTTATTTTTTTTTCCCCATGATGAATTGAAGATGAGAGTTTATTTGGAATCCCTCTCTCCAGCACTGGACATGTATTGCAGCTTTAGGGCAGGACAGAAAAAATTCCATGAGGATTAGGGATTAGCTACAAATAGTAAGACGGTTTCTATTGTTTTCCTGGCTTGAGTAATGTAAATGAAAATATGCAAACAGCAGAAACAACGGAAAGTAAATTCTACTGTTTTTATTTGGTTTGATTTTTTTTAAGGTACTTTCAGTTCTAGGTTATTGGACCTTTGCTTTCATAGAGATCTCTGGCTACATAAAGGATTGATGCCTGCTCAGGGCCTAAACCCTGAAATCCTTATTCATTACTTCATTTTCTTGTCTTTGCACTGTACTTAACTCCTACCTTCAACTTGCTTGCATTTGAAAGTGAGAGAGTGGAAAGATTCTTTTTAGCAAAGGTTGCTACGTCATTCTCGTAACTTCAGTTTTTCCCTCTAAAATATCAAAAGCAAATAAGATTTTTAGGCTTCAGATTGCGTTACAGGAACAAGCTTTATGAACACAGCCTAAATTTCACAAGATTTGAGAAACTGGCAGAGTCTAAGCCTTGGAGACCATTTGTGCATCTAAAGCCGGAGCAAGCACAGTCCAGCGATGCAACCCTAATGTTAGAAATGAGACCGGGCGGCTTTAAGACAGAAACAGGAAGCTGTAACTAGAATCCAGCTGAATTCGGAGCTGGGGCACTTCACAGTCAGGCTGCAAATCAAGCAGATGTGCTTGCAGTGAATTTCTGTAGTGTCTGAACCTTTCTTTGTACTGAAGGTGACTACACCTTCCTTCCTCTGTGATTTTTTTTCTTTTATTTTGCATTCTTCATAAAGGGAATGAAATGGAGAAGTTGAAAAAATATGCATCAGTGAAAGATGAAGATCAGTTTTATCACCAGGGAGCTGTGGAGTTGCTCGTCTTTAACTTTCTGCTCATTCTTACCATATTAACAATTTGGTTATTTAAAAAACATCGATTCCGCTTTCTGCATGAAACTGGAGGAGCTATGGTTTATGGTGAGTATAAGTTCAAGTGCCAGTTTAACATGGAACTAGCTGCATATTTATGATCAGGCACTTCAAATGTGGGCTCAGAAGGCTCAGAAAACACACTCAATGAAGTGTCATCAGCCCCCTAACTGGGCAGTAAAATGTACTGTAACATCACCTCTTTTAAAGTTGCTACAGGTTGGCTTGGTAAGGGAGTGACTAATGCTAGCTGTTTATCCTCACCCTGTTCGCATTATGTTCCTGTATGGGCAGACAGCCACTGAATGACACTTTGTGAAGTAGGTAATTTACAATTAAAACACCCACAGTGAAAGAAGTTTAGTGTGCCTAAAGTTATTCAAAGGTTATAGACTAGGGAGCTTTGTGAATACACCCATGTTATCTAATAAGGCTTAAACTATTTTGAGACTTCTGTATTTTTTTTTCTGCTGTGCAGGCTACGAAGCAGGCTATGAAGAATGCCTCAAGTCATCTCTGACTGTTATCATTGTACTGTAATTTCAGTTTGCCTGTCCACTTCTAATCTTCTTTTGTGCTGTTTGGCAATATTGTGTATCACTTTGAAGTACAACCTTCCGCATTGCCTACTGGTAGGAAGTACTCGCTGGTTTAATGGTATACACTTAAGTGTATAATGACTTATCTGGTCATTCTCTCTTGCTATCACTTCACTTTTCCTCAAGTGTGCGATTATTATTTCTGTAATTATTAGACACATACATGTATGGTGTGTGTATAATATAGTCAAAATATTAGTCATTATACACCTTAATCCCAGGCTATTTTGACTGTTCTGTTCTGTGCAACTCATATACTCTAGCAGTGTCATATCCAAACTAGTTTTTCTAAGGGTGCATATTCTGAAGAATATTTATCATGTCACAGGTCACACAAAACTTCTGAAGTTCATCTGCAAGCCTGCAACAGAGAAGACAACTGTCCCCTATATTTAGGGGCAAACTTTATTTGCTCCTCCTATATGAAGCATTTTAAGATAATCTCAGTTCCAAAAGATTATTACAGCTAAAGATCACAGTCTTCCTTTTATTCCTTTCAAACTATTAAATAAATGAACAATATTTAAATGTTTCGAGAACACAGGCTATTTCATCTCGTTTCACTTATTGTCTTCACAAGTGACTTGATACTTTGAGGGAAAAGCAAGTTAACAAGAGACTTGTATTAAGCCAGTCACTGAGCTCCGAAAATGTGGGTGGGAAAGGCAGTGGGTTCTCTTAATTCTCACCTGCCCTGCATTTATTTTAAAGTCATGGGGGGCTTTTTCTAATCTTGAAGTCTGCCGTGCATAGAAAACACACTTCCATTGGAACAGTTGAGAGTGAAATTCATTACATGATACTTAGTTAGATGCAATAGTTTTCATTGTCAGGCATCACACAGATTGTTGTTTAACACTTTCTGTGTGTTACAGGCTGCCTAGCACCACCGAGACTACATTTACTTGTTGCATTTTTCTTAAAATCTGTCAGAAGGAAAAACATAAGATACCATGCAATATTTTTATTGTGGTCAATTTATAAGTTATGACAGTGTTCTAATTGCATGCATGGGTGACTTCTAAAATAGCTTCCCCTAATATTATATGGTCTCCTACATGCAACTGATGACAATTGCTGAAAATTTAGACAAAGGCATACCATAAAAGAGATGAAGTATGGGGGAATACAACATTAGACAAATAAATCAGTATTTATTTAAAGATTTAGTTATCTTTTTCCACTTTACTGTTTGCTCTGGTTCCATTTTGCTGCCTGCCCAGAACATAATCTGCCCATCATGAAGATAACCAGCTCATGATATTCTTTTGATCAGTTAAGAGACCAGTGCTCCATCAGGACAGAGATTTTGAATTATTAAAACATTCATGAATAAAGGAAATATTCCTCATGGTTGCAAATAAACAATCTATTTAGACTTGCATTATTTATGGCAGCCTTCAAACAGGGAAAAATGCTTTTTCATAGGATCTGAAGACCTGGTGATGTCCTTTCTATCCTTTAGAATTTTGAATATAGGTTTGGGCATCTTTATCATCAGGAAAAAGTGGTAACAAAAAAAAAGCAGAATTTCAGAGGTCATGACAGAGGTGTAGGATCAACTCGTAGCAACTCCAGGAGAAAAATCAGTTCAGGGGAAAATCTACAGGGGACCAAGTACTCACAGTCAGGTAAATCCTGCCTTCACTCACAGCACAGTTAAGCCTGAATGACTTTGGTACAACTGTTTTTCTCCTGCTTCACATAGGTGTTTTTGGTTGTTTGGTTGGTTTTGGTTTTGGGGGGCGGGGAGGGGATGTGGTCTTCATTATGAGAAGAATTCTCTTTTATATTTGTTTCATAAATAAATATATTGCCCTGAAATTTGCTTTACTCCAGCCCATGGAGCTATTTTCCAGATACATGAATGGCAGTACAAGCAGCTTATAAATTTTTCTTCAAGTGACAGAATAATGTAGCCACCTATTTGCAGACTGCGTCCCACAGTATGATAGATGGGTCAGTGTACTTATCAAGGCAGTATACTGTCAGGGGTATAGCAGAGGAAGGCATGGGGAGAGTGAAAAAGGAAAATCAGGAAGAAAGCACAGGAATACAAAAACAGGAAGACGTTTTAAATGTATTGCAAAATGCTGAACAGACAAATTGGACACTAAGAACATCCTGATAGCAAGTTCTATTTAAAGTATAGTGTTGGTTTTTTTTTCTTTGCATAAGCTTCTATGGAAAATGCAGCTTTTGGCCAAACAGTTTCAACTAAAAAAAAAATCCATACTTGAAAATAATCCATTTAGAATCTTTAAAAATGGAAATGTATTGATTTTTTTTAAATCAAGGCAATGTTTCTACACTAAATATAGCCATATTTACATTAATAATCTTTCTGTAGTTTACCCTCACCTTAAAAAAAGTCTACATTTAGTTTAAACTGAAACACTATTTCAACAAAAATGTCATGTATGTAAATATATGAGTACATATATATATTTCAAGGTGTTTACCTTGAAATTATTTACACACTCCAGTTGTTTTGTTTCAGTACCAAATTGAAAAGTCAGTTACTCACACAAAGAAGAAAAAAAAAAAATCACAGACCTCCCTGTTTATTCATTCATTCCTTTGTTTTTCAGTATCTTGGAGAACAAGTTTCTCTGCTTGCTTTGACAAACAGACCCCAAACAGCTGGCTCAGCTTACTTTCTGGTTTCTGTATATCAGGGAGGCAGGTGAAAGTTTTGTGCTATCCTGAAGGGAAAGAGCAAAATTTACATAATTAGATGTTTTCCTGTAATCCTGAAGAGTAAGCACTTTCTCAGACAAATTGGGCATGTAAACACAGAACAAGGCAAGGTTTCTAAATAAACTGGATGGGCATCTCTAAAGCCTACTATTCAGTTCCAGTAGGGCTAGATTTCTTTAGATACTTCATGAGCTACATCAGATGCCCAAATTCCCCATATAACACTTAAGTCACAGCATTCTGCAGTAGAGGGGACTAGCCCAGAGCTAGTTCAATGAAAATAAAATAAAATATAAAATAAAATAAAATAAAATAAAATAAAATAAAATAAAATAAAATAAAATAAAATAAAATAAAATAAAATAAAATAAAATAAAATAAAATAACTTTCTGATCCACCTCAGAACTTAGGTATCAGGGTGGAGATGCAGGTGTTACCAGATACATGTGATTAAGTTAAAAAAAACTCCTGCAAATAGGCAGTCAGAATTGAACTAAAAACCAAAAACCACCACACCAACAGGATCTGTGATGTTTATCTGCTAGGCTTCTCAGCAACAGCATTTAAGAGCTGTTCTCAGCTTGGTTTGTTTTCAGCCCCAGGAAACACAGGGTGAAGGTGAAACTGACTGGAGTGGTACCTGCCTTCAAAGTTGTGCTCCGTAGCTGATGCGACCAAAAGAAAAACAAAACAAGGGTAAATGGCAGAACATGGTCATTACAATGCCCAAGAGAGAGAAATTACTTCGTGTTAGAGGACTTAGAGCTACCTCCTGAAGTTTTAAGGGGATTGGAAGGCAAAGAGTAAGTCCATTCCATAAATGATGTACCTACTAAAATATTAAATACACTCTTCCCAGATTTTTAATTCATCAGGGTTTGTATAGAGAGTCCTTGGCACATTTCCTGTTACCAAAGGAAGAATGCTATCCCTGTATTGACTCCTGCAGCATAACGTAGTGATATAGCAATTGCCTTTGTTTGAACTTTCCACAGAGCACTTGAGAATATTCTGAATTGACCCATCATTACAGATCCCAGCCACATTTTGTTCAAATCTAAGACATGATAGAATACACTTGAGAGCTAAAAGGACCTCAGAGACCCCCAGATACCCTAAGAATATTGATCATTAGAATCTGCACTAATGTTATTTCTCCAATACATGTATGTTGTTAAAGACTCTTGCAATTTCTGTGTTCTTCATTATCACTTCATTATTTTGGTGGTTCAGTAAATTATCTAAATCTGAACTCCATCTGAGGGTAAGAAGTAAAGCTGTAGAAGAAAATCCAAAGGCAGATTTGAATTCCGGTTGTAATTCTTAGTCCATGTTGATCCTTATTTCTCTACAGCTACAGTTATCATATTTTCAAAATATCCCTTTTCTGCAAATAGATTTATGTATACTCAAGGGCTATTTTGCAGGATTATGATCAACAATATTTGCATTTGTTTCGATTCCAGAAAATTCCTGCAGAGGTAGCTTGAGACTGCTGCTGAAGATAACACATCTCAGAATACAAAATAAGAACAGTCCTTCTTCACTCCTAGTCTAAACTTGACACCCTTGAGCAATTTAGTGTTACTAATTATGTTACTATAGTGTTACAAATTATGTTACTATAACTGAGAACATTTATTTTCATTTTTTAAATTATCAAACAGAATTTGGTTCATACTATGTGCTATGAACATACTAGGAATCTCAAAATGTTGTAGGAAACAGTAGTTTATAATACCTGATAACAGGATTGGAACCAAGGCTATAGTTTAAGACAGAGTGACAGGTGCAGAAGTGATAAAGGGAAAAAGTTTTCCATGCCAGAGAATGAGGTGGAAACATCAAATCTTGTCCAAGCATCAAATGAAGAGGAGTTTTTAATGTGTTTGAAAATGAATATGAAAATAAAATGTGGTTTGTTTGTTTGTTTGTTTCAAGAGGAAAACTAATAAAAATAAGATGAAAACCCTGTCTGTTTTAACTAATTAATGGTTTCCTCGATTCTTAGTCATGATGCTGGACATCTGGAACTGATCACTGTAGAAATCATATTTCACAGAAGTACATGCAGTGCTTCCTTCCCTTTTCCCATGACTGCTTTCCCAAAAAGTTTTGAGGAATTCTGAGACAGAATTCTATCTTACTACAGCTAGATTTGTTATCTGATCTACTTCACAAATGCTGTGTAACTTCAGAAAGTAGTCTTGGCATTTTCTTCTGCTTATCTAAATCCTATACCATTTAAAGCAACCAGTCATACTAAAGAAGAAGATTCATGAGCCTACTAAACAGGCAGTGCAGCTGTTACTCTCTTGTAGCATCAATCCAGGAAGCTACAAGCTTGTGTTACATCATTGCTAGAAATTGGCAGTTCTGAGGTCTCTCTCAGTGCAGAATGTGAAAATAACAAAGACATTTACCTGTCCAGGTGTCCATGGTCACTTTCATCACCCATGGCATCTGATTACTTGAAAAAAATTGTCTTTCCAATTCCTATGAGCTATTTTCTGTACTTTGTTTCTTATTTTTCAATAGTAAGTATATCCATCTAGATGGCTTCCATAAATATTTAATCTGAGCATTCTTAGCATTTTACGAATGTGTTCATAATTGATAACTGCAAAGCTGTTCCTGTACATGGGACTTAAAGCACCTAGGACATGCAGGAAGTGTGGAAATTAAATTTGAAACCACATCCAAGTCTCTGAGGCTGGAAATCATCTCCAGTAACGTTATCTAACTAAATATTAGTTACGTCTCCTAAAGTAATCACTCAAACTCCCACTAGAGCTGAGAGATGAAGAATCACACCTTCCAGAGGGCAATTGCAGAAGTAATAACTATTAACTGTATTAGGAGCCAAAATGTCTATCTTAGACGCGTCCTACATTTTAGATAAACCAATTAATCCTAAACTTGATTTTCCTTCCTTCTGTTTGTATTCTCCATGTTTATACAGTCTCATAAACACACAGTCTTCTACAGAAAGCAGACTGACCCTGAGGATAAGGTTTCAGAGCTCACCCACCCCTCCACCCCCAAAATGAAGTTTGTAAAATCAGCACCAGTTGATCCCCTTTAAATATCTATTGAAAACAGTTTAACAACTCAGTTAATAACTGTACCAGAATGATTCCAACAACTGGATCACAAAAATAGGAGTATAACTGAGCACGTGGCAAAACAACATCACTATTCTAATGAACTGACTGCTTTGGAAGAAATTTCCTGGTCCTCCATGAAGTACTGCGAGAAATGTACCTTTGTGAAGGTAGAAACACCGAGAAAGTGGTGTCCCAGCTTTAGCAGAGCAAGAGCAGAGAAGTTCATTTTTTTCCAAGTCAGTAATTGTGCAACATCAGATACACAGAGGTACCTGAATGTCTTTGTTTGATTGTTTGTTTGTTTGCTTTTCTCTCCAGGCCTTGTAATGGGATTACTTATACGATATGCAACAAAAGCATCAAATGTTGAAAATGGAACTGTTTATGAATGTGAAAAGCTGGAATCTGGGCCATCCACCCTACTTCTCAATATAACTAATCAGGTCTATGAATACCAATACAAAAGAGAGATCAGCCATCACAATATCAATGGTCACCAGGGCAATGCAATGCTTCAAAAGGTAAATATATATATATATTTATTATAAACTGTGTAAGATATTTCTTTTATTTACACCCCCAAGAGAGAAAAACAAGTTTCAAGATAAAACATGACAGACACAGGCTATTTTGAATATAAGGTGAGAAGTGAAAGTGAAGGAGAACAACAAAGGAAATAAGTCACAGTAGAAATCTCACAATTGCTCAGCATCCAACTGGCTGCATGTTTGCAGAATAATTGCCTGAACGGTCCCACCTCCTGCAGACACTGAGTTCAAGGGGAGCAGACACATCCATTACCTTGGGTTCACTGCCATCACAGCTTCATAAACCCCAATGAAATCTTGGTCTGCTGTCATAAGAATGGCTTGCTCTGGCAGTATAAGCAGAGGAGGTTTACTTTCTACAAATTTGAATTTGTAAACATTATATGTCCGTACGTAGGTGTTCATTTTTTTGTTTGGTTGGTTCATTGTTTTTTTGCTAATGCTTAAATGCATTACAATGTTCTGACTCATTCCTGCAGCACCACAGAGGTTCTCAGCAGGGATTGCACTGGCTATCCCCAAGCTTCTGGAGACAGTGTTGCAGCAAGTCAGGCTGGGTGCAAAAATGGAAGTGTGGGAGAAGATTTAGAGTCCCTTACAATGTTGTGGCCTTTTCTGTCTTCCAATATGTGATAATTAAAATACTTTATTTATTTATTATATTATTTCCCACCCTTGCAATATTTGCTTCCTGTGATTGTCACTCTGTTAAAAATGACAGCAATTTAAAGAACTCAGGAGAGCAGAGGGGCTTTTTAAAATCCAGATTTTAAGCTCAAAGATATCGTATATTCACATGTAGGTTCTAAGCTCTTAGTGATGCTTTTACAATATTACAAAACATTATATATTATTTTGCTTTTTAACAATTATCATGGTTTATCTACTATAGTAATATATATTCTATTATCAGATTATTATAATACCGTTATCATGATACAATTATTTTTTTAATTATGCTTATAATATACACTGGGCATCTTGGCAGAATTTGGATTTAACCATCTGCTGAAATTCCTTGCTAATGAAGGACCATTGTGGGCCTGCCTGTAGTTACTACTGGACTCTTGCTCTTCTCTGAGAGAGCTAGACATTCAAGGCTAGGAGAGCTGTGGTGGGTGGGGACAGGAAGGCACAGTGGTAGTCACACGAGACAGATCTTGCTGAGTCTTCATCCTTTTTCCTGCTCGTAGGTTGCAGTTGGTTTGTCTTAGTCTAAGCGTGTGTTTAGTTCCCAGAGCATAAGTACTAATCATTACATTTGAACATCTTCATCAGACATGATATACTGAATCTAGCTTGTGTTATGAGAAAGGAGGAGGACTAGCTCACACAAAAGTCCCTGTTGCAGTTACAGGGATTGCCCAATCCCGTTTCCATAGTCCCAGTTCTTAAAAGTCTCCACTGTGAATTGTGAAATTCTTTATATGACAGGAAAGGTCTCAGACAGCTAGGATTTTCACTCCTTTTCCCTTTAAAATTAACTGGCAAGTGCCCCTGTAAAAAGAAAATACATAAGAAAGGAAAGAGGGAGGGATTCAACAGTATTTAGGAGACGAAAACAATGCCTGGCAGCCTTCGTGGCTATGGCAAAAGCACTGATATACAAAACAGAAAACATGATCACATCATGCTCTGTTTTTTGTACAACTGCAATCCCCTTTTGACTGCAGTGTAAAGGATTATTAAGTGCATTTATCAGAAATAATGGACTGTCCCGTAATGTACAAATACATATCCTTTAGAGCACAGTTTTGAGTAGTAAAACATGCATTCGTGATTTCTGATACCTATGGAAAAATATTTTTAAATATTTGCTGAATTAGTTCCAAAACTAACATTTGAGACTGTTAGTTCAGAAGTGAAGAAAATTCATTTTCTGTTGTTTTCCATGAAGTTACCATCAGAGCTGAAATTGCCAGCACATTATTGGCCAGCTGGGTTTGTTTGTTTTTTGTTTGTTTGTTTTTAATTTTATAATTCAAAGTTAGCAGAAGGGGGAAGGGGGGGGGAAGGCTGAGCTCTCACTTCCTGTTTATCAAATCAACCTATCTGTTACTAAGAAGACAAAAGTAATTCTGTACTCAGCTCTTACTCTTCTGAAGCTAAATAATTCATCTGGTATACTGTAGCCTTAATATATCATTTCATCCGAATAAAAGGAGCTGCAAGCCATTGCACTAATTATGTTCTGTCTCTTTTAAAGGTATTGATATAATATAGCTGCTGACAGAACAGTGAACAGTATGGAGGCTTATTAAAACATTTTTTTCTTCTCCAGCAATGCCACAGTTTTAAACAGCATTCTGTTTTATTGAAAGTTACTTGAAATAAAGCGCAGTGACTGAACATTGTCCTTTGTCACTCTCCATGCCTGAAGTTGAAGGCAAATATGAACAACATATTGACAGCTGAAATAAGAACTTTTTGCCTTGCCTAAACTCATCCTCATTCTAGCATTACTTTAAAATTTTAATAGGTATTTTATATATTGTTTTTGGCTGCTGTAGAAACAAAAAGGTGTTTCACATCTATAAAATAGTGTTAGGTGAAGAATGCACTTTATGTGTACTCTAGATGCTTTTCCAGTTTCATGACACTTAAATATTTACAATTACAGTCAAAAAAAAAAACAAAGAATGAGACTGAAATGCTTCCTATTTTCTGTGGTGTTTCAGTCTTTTTCTACTACTCTAAGGTCTGTCTCTATCTACTTAGGGGATGATTCTGTCAGTGTAAAGCTGGTCTTATGGTCCCAGGTTTATGCCACTCATTGATCCCCTTTTTATGCCAGGAACACACTAGAGGAGGAAAGGAGGACAGCTGGCAGATTTATGAAGGTGGAGCTTGTTCTCTTAGTTTCTTGCTGAAGGGTAATCCCAGAGCTCACTACTGACTAACGTAAATCAATACTCTCTGTATGCACGTACAAATGCATCAGGAGAATGTGAAAATTAAGTATCTCTTCCAAGGAGGATAAAATGACGCTGAACATACTCTAGGTTAAATGCTTAGAAAGATGATTTCTTACCAAAAAACTCTTCATCGTGTTTACATACTCTGTGAAATTCAGGTTAAATAGTTCATCCTGTAGCTTTTGGTAGATAGTTTGAAGATCCCACACCTAACAGAAAGAGGAAATAATGAACTAGCTTTGTGGTTGGTATGCACTGATAGTTTCTCTGAGGTTAAAAAATTTATGGTATTTTATACCAGCTGATGATCTGACACTATAAAAACTTATGCCTTGACAATTCTCCAAAAAAAATAGTTATAATGGAATGGGAAAAAAAATGTTTCTTTGGTTACTGTCTGCAAACAAATTAAGTTTTTACTTTTATAAAAGAATGCAATAAATCAGTTCCTTAGGCAATGTTTACAGACTGTACAAACATCATTTTTTTCTGCAGTTCAGATTGCTGCTTAGCTTATAAAGCAGTTTTTATTCTTTAAATATTAAAACCAAGCTGTATAATGTCCTTGTTTTCAATTTAAAATTTTGTTAATGACAAGATAAAATAAGAGTCAACTTAGAAAACAATCACTGACTGACTGTCAAATCTGTTGTTGAGGCATTGCAAATAAATTGGACCTCAGTCTATTTGCAACGCAAAGGCAAACAATGTTAAAAAGGTAGAAGACAAATACACCCTGATGTGAACCTCACTTAAAGCAAATATTTTATACATATTTTCTTTGTGTTCACTCAAAGTTAGCCATTAATCTTTATACAACACCTAGCTGACAGATTCTATCAGTGTTAATATGGGGAGGGGAGGTTGCTTGCTTGTTTGGTTTTTGTTAGGTTTTGTTTGTTTTTCAAACAGATGCACAGTTGTGCTTTAAATACCTAAGGAGCTTTTTTGTAAATGGTCACAGAAAAGATAAATTGACTCAGTGTCTTTTTGACAATCTTTATTGTAGCTCTGCAAATAAATATTACCGTATAAACTGTAGTTTATTACAATATTCATGAAACTCCAGCTTCTACCACATGCCTGTAACATTTCCAATGATCTGTATAGAACTCTGTGTGAGATGAGGAGGCCTCAGAGTCTGCATAAATTACTTAGCAACTTTCAAGAGTGGCTAAAACTCATAAAATTTCAAAACTAAAAACTTAGAATACAATTATTTAGAAACCTCTTGGGGACTTCTTTTGTAGATAATTGTGTATGTTTTAAGTGATACTGCCTTTTAAGAATTTTTAGTGGGAAACTATATTAAAAGTCCACAAAAGATGTGATCACCGAGAGAGCTCAGGAGAGCTCGATGAGGACCAGTGAGTGCTCTAGGCTGTGCTTTCCATGTATGTCTGCAGTGAAGTTCCCATGCAGCACCTTCAGCTTTACACTGAAGGAGGCAGTAAAATAAATTCTCATTCCTTAAAAAACAAAAGGGAGACACAGGCTGTCTGTCCTACACACATAAAGAGGTTCCTTATGTAGGAAGATCTCCTTATGAAGATGGTCAGGGTGTGCACAATTTTCATATGTCATGGTTTGATAAAGTACGTATTAGCTGACAGCCAGTAGCTCATTAAGCAACATTAGCTAACTCCATCTATAACTATATAGAAGTGCTTTGAAGGAAAAACTACTTTGGTTTTGGTATCACAGGTCTTTTCTGTTACTGTCATTCGTTAAGTGGGGAATTGAGACACAACATTCATGTCTATATCAGAAACGAATTAAGCATGGGACTGTCAAATTGGATGGTCTCACAGTGCAAGTACTTAATAATTTTAATATGTCTTTACTATCTCTTTCATCTTTTCTGGCAGATGACATTTGATCCTTCCATATTCTTCAACATTTTGCTGCCACCCATTATATTTCATGCTGGTTATAGTTTAAAGAAGGTATGTGCCTCTTCCTTATATTACAAAAATGGCTGAATGTGATTGCTGCTTTGTAGATCCAACAGGCCAGAAACATAGAAAAGATTCACTTCATATTGCATGGCAAGAACTTGGCAAAAACGGAGGAAAATGCAAGATGCATGGTCCTCAGTCTGCTCTGTGTCTGAGTCTGTGTCTGTGCAAAGATTTGATTTTGCAGTTTGTAACTGTTGGGCATTGCTCTTTTCAGAAGAGGCCACTTTGAATCTGGTAACACTGCAAACAGGCAGCAGCCCACCTGTGTTTTGTATACTGCATGATCAGGACTTAGTTTGCTTCAGGGATGAGGTTATGATACAGTTTTCAACAGATACTTTCAGTGTGAACTTCTGTTATGACCCTGAAGCATTTGGCTAGATATATAAAAAGAGGGAATTTTAGTGGCACTCCAAGAGGCAAAAAGTGAATGAAATCATATCTTCCAAAATAACTTCTGTAGCCTATATTGTTTCATTAATATCTGAGTTACGGGTTGTAACAAGAAAAAGAATGGATGGACTGGCAGTTCTGGATGCAGTGTTTCTACTTGGTTTGCATGTTCTTTTACTGACTGTATTACAAAGGACTTTTTTTTTTTTTTTTTTTTAATTTTCCTCCTCAGAGACATTTCTTTCGTAACTTAGGATCAATTTTAACCTATGCCTTTTTGGGAACTGCCATCTCCTGCATTGTCATAGGGTAAGTGAATGTCTTCTGCTATTATTGCTGAAGTCATTATTGGTGTTCTGTATTTTTTTCAATTTAAAACTAAACTGTAGAAAGAATTGCTGGCTTTGCATGGTCAATATAATTCACAACCTGTATAACAGATCAAGTAATTCTTTTATCAGGAAATGCAGAGATTGAAAAGACAAAACTCTCAGGCAATAAGAATTGTCTAGGACACTCAGGAAATTATGTCCTGCATTCCTGGTCTGTGACTGATACAAGTATGACCTACTTTCTACAACTGTAGCCTTAACCATCTCTCCTAAGAAAAGGAACCATTCTATCCTTTGAAATTCCGTGCTTCTAACCAGCATTCCTTTTATTGGACACCAAATCTATGACCGAAGAGGAAGGACTTTAAATCTCACGAGGGAAGGGGAAGAGAGGGGGGACAAATACATAGTGGCATAAATGTAAAATTCCTGGAGTCATTTCTAAGGCCAAGTGAAACCTTTTAGTTGAAGGTCATGCTAAACACCTCACTATGAAATTATAAGCAAATTTAGCTATATGATATATATATATATGGTAGGACTATACTGCTGATATGACTGAACACATTTATGGCATGACTAAACAATTTCTGCAGAAAAAGACGGAGAATAAAAGAGGGGTGAAAAATGTTGTTCCATTTCCATTCTTCCTAAGTGAAAATTTTCTAATTTTGTTAAAATTTGCCTGATTGGCAAGTCAGAAATGGATTATTATTTCCAGGCTGGCACAATGTGGAATTTTTGTTTGTTTCATTAGCTCAATCAAAGTAGGTAAACCATTTAAAAATCCTTTTCCCCATCTTTATTTGCACTAATACCTACCTCAGTAAGACCCCAGCTATTAAAGTTGCTTCTTTTCTTGCCCATGAAAGGTGTAACACGCCTAAGTTTCAAATAATAAGTTCAGCAAAAATCTTCATTCTGCTAACAATTTGAGCCAAATACTGACTTATTACTGAGGTAACAGTGGTTCTGGATCTCATTAGGACTCTTCCATGCTTCCTCTCACTTGTTGTAGCTATTGAAAACTCATGTAAAACAATTTCTAATAGCTCTGTTGGACTGCAGAAAAGTAGTAGGGCTGTCCAGCCCAATGATGCCTTTAAAAATGTATTTGCTTTCTGAACTCTGACATGTGTTATTGCCATTGGTAAATGGAAAATGCCACAGCAGCTTCAATAAGCTTGTTAAAAGAAATATAATACATTAAGTTTATCCTAAATTCCAAATGTCAGCATTCCTGTACCCATGGTATTTTATGTAAAACAGAGTAAATGCAGATGGAATCTAATACAGCAAGTTCCTACTAGTTTTAGCAATTCAAAGTTCAAGCCCATAGTCAGGAAACCCTAAGGTAAAGAAGTACTGAGCCTTGTACTGTGCTCCTTACAAAGTCACAGCTCCACTGAAATCATTGCAGCAAAGGCACATAATATATTCAGAATAAGGCATATTAGAATGTGAAACATGTTTGCCTACCATACAGATCAGGATAAGAATGAGGCAATGAGCTCATGAAGAAGAAAGAAAGATAATACAAAAGCTTTACTGAAGGGAACTATAAATAAGTCCTAAAAGAAAAACTTTTCCCAGGAGAGAAGGGATGAAGAACTATAGTTCTTGTTACAAAAGAAAGGACAGAATCCTGAGGTACTTCTAGACTGCATTGTTGTAGATGAATATTTTGTGCATAGCTGTGAGTAAACATGTATTTACTTTTTATTACATATGCACAACAATATATCACAGAATCACAGAATCACAGAATTTCTAGGTTGGAAGAGACCTCAAGATCATCGAGTCCAACCTCTAACCTAACACTAACAGTCCCCACTAAACCATATCCCTAAGCTCTACATCTAAACGTCTTTTGAAGACTTCCAGGGATGGTGACTCCACCACCTCCCTGGGCAGCCCGTTCCAGTGCCTCACAACCCTTTCAGTAAAGAAATTCTTCCTAACATCTAACCTAAAACTCCCCTGGCGTAACTTTAGCCCATTCCCCCTCGTCCTGTCACCAGGCACATGGGAGAACAGACCAACCCCCACCTCGCTACAGCCTCCTTTAATGTACTTATACAGAGCAATAAGGTCACCCCTGAGCCTCCTCTTCTCTAGGCTGAACAAGCCCAGCTCCTTCAGCCGCTCCTCATAGGACTTGCTCTCCAGGCCCCTCACCAGCTTCGTCGCCCTTCTTTGGACCCGCTCAAGCACCTCGATGTCCTTCTTGTAGCGAGGGGCCCAAAACTGAACACAGTACTCGAGGTGCGGCCTCACCAGAGCCGAGTACAGGGGGACGATCACCTCCCTAGCCCTGCTGGTCACAGTGTTTCTGATACAAGCCAGGATGCCGTTGGCCTTCTTGGCCACCTGAGCACACTGCTGGCTCATATTCAGCCGACTATCCACCATCACTCCCAGGTCCTTCTCTGCCTGGCAGCTCTCCAACCATTCCTCTCCCAGCCTGTAGTTCTGCTTGGGGTTATTGCGCCCCAGGTGCAGGACCCGGCACTTGGCCTTGTTGAACTTCATACAGTTGACCTCAGCCCATCGGTGCAGCCTATCCAGATCCTCCTGCAGAGCCTTCCTACCCTCGAGCAGATCGACACACGCACCTAGCTTGGTGTCATCTGCAAACTTACTGAGGGTGCACTCAGTGCCGTCATCCAGATCATTGATGAAGATGTTAAAGAGGACTGGCCCCAGCACCGAGCCCTGGGGGACGCCACTAGTGACTGGCCTCCAACTGGACTTGACTCCCTTTACCACGACTCTTTGGGCCCGGCTATCCAGCCAGTTTCTAACCCAACGAAGCGTGCGCCAGTCCAAGCCAAGAGCAGCCAGTTTCTTGAGGAGAATGCTGTGGGAGACGGTGTCAAAAGCCTTGCTGAAGTCAAGGTAGACCACATCCACAGCCTTTCCCTCATCCACCCAGCGCGTCACTTTGTCGTAGAAGGAGATCAGGTTCGTCAAGCAGGACCTGCCTTCCATAAACCCATGCTGGCTGGGCCTGATCGCCTGCTTGCCCTTCAAGTGCCGCATGATGACTCCCAAGAGGATCTGCTCCATGAGCTTCCCTGGTACTGAGGTCAAACTGACCGGCCTGTAGTTCCCCGGGTCTGCCCTCCGGCCCTTCTTGTAGATGGGCGTCACATTTGCTAGTCGCCAGTCAGCTGGGACCTCCCCCGATAGCCAGGACTGCTGATAAATGATGGATAGGGGCTTGGCCAGCTCCTCTGCCAGTTCTCTCAGTACCCTTGATATATGTACATATGTCATACAATCCATATATATGTACATATGTACATCATGTAATCCATATATGTACATCATATATATCCATATATATGTACATATGTACATCATGTAATCCATACATATGTACATATGTACATCAATCCATATATAGGCTCTGACCTATACGCTGCGTATCTGCAGCCTCTCATTGGGACTGGGCTCTCCCTGTCACAGCGAACTACAAAACACCCCATTGTGACCTCCTTCTGTGGTTTCTGCTGTAGTGACTGTACAGCTGATAAAGAAGGACCAGACCTCTCTTTGTAAACCAGGAATATCTTTCATCTGGGAAATATCTTTAATAAAGAACAGGAACAGCAGTTGCAGGGTGCAGACTCTATGAGTGCTAAAAAGTTGCCATGGAACACTCTGGCAAAGCTGCCACAATGGTGCCCATCTCCTCATGGTAAATTTTTGCTTTTCTGTGAAAGTCTTCCAGCACCAAGAAAGAGGAACAGTGTAGAATTTGAGTGAAAAGGCTATAACCAAATAAACACTTTCTCCCACATTTATTTCAAAACTGTTTATGAAGAAGCAGGGAAAAGGCTTAACTGCTGCTTCAGCAAGAAATGGTGGTCTCTTTCCTTAAATTTTATTTTTGATAAACTCTGTTATTTGATTGGATGTATCTTCCTGAATTGATGATATTTTCATATGGTAGATAATGGTAGATATTTTCTATTTTGATGCTGGAAGAGTGACCAAGAAATTGGAAAAAAAATGATTCTATGATAACAACCCATCAGAGCGACATATGTCAAGTGTCAGGGGAGTACAAAGATTTGCATTTTTTCCCTCTTGAAATCACCTTGACTTCTTAGATCAGCATTCCTAGTTGCAGCCAGGGCCAAGCTGTCTGTGCATAGGAGCATGGACTTCATAAAGCTGGCCTTATCTGTGATTTTTGGTTCTGCTTCACTCGGGTTCTCTCATATTGCAAAGCCAAAACCACATTTTAGGTACTCAGAATCCAGTATGTTCGCAGTCATTTACTCATTTTCCTAGCCTGTGTAGTAGGCTTGGCAAGGACACATTTTTCTGGAATTTAAAGCCCTGCGAGTGTGCAACTCAAATAGCAAAACCATTTTCAGACAACTTAGGCCGAGTTTGAATTGCCTTCATGGCTGCAGTGAAAATTTTGCTTGAATAAAGCTCAATAAAATAAATAAATAAATAAATCGTGGTTAAATCAGAGAAAAAGAAAAAAGAAAAAAAAAAAAAGAGCAGTTGTGCTTTCAAGACAATGAAGCCATGAAATACAAAGAACAGATAATATCAATGCTTGGACAAGGCAGTCCAAGATCATCACTGTTGCTTATTCAAAGCAAAGTTTGTAAAAGCATAGCAGTTCACACCAGAAAAAGTCTGATGCCTTTTTGATTTCTCCTTCCTATTTAATTTCACTTAGTCATTTTTAAAAAGTGTGCAGTTCAGGTAGAAAATTTATGGCTAGCTTTAACTTGGTAGCAGAAAATCACAAGGCCTGTAAGAGACACAAGCTAAATGTGGACAGTTACTTTTTTCCATGAACTCCATTCCTCTTTTATGATTCAACTTTTTCATTCTGGCATTCTTGCAAAAAGCACCCTTTTGTATGCTAGTCCATTATAGCTGTCTCCTGTTCAAAGCTCATTTCAGTTTTATATCATTCTGTCTTAGCAGTTTGATATTATCTTGTATAAAATTTATTTATTCCAAAGATGAAATCATTAGACAATAATTTAGAAATTATCTATTTAAAAAAAAAAAAAGAATCCATCCCTCTTTGTGCAGCACTATTTGAAAAATGTAGGTACCCTGAAAATCTGACAGACGCATGCAACTTCCTCTAAATTTAATGGCAAAGAGGAAGGACACACCACACTTTAACCTGTAATGCAATAATAGCTCAAGGTAAGTATTTCTCTCCTGTATTTTAATTGGGTATAAAACTTGAAGTATCCATATCCACATTAATGAGGTAAAAACTGGAGATACCATAGCTGATGAAACACTTGGATTGGAAGATAGCAGTTACCCTTTGTAGTTTTCTTCCCTATGTAGTCTGTAGCCTTCTCTTCCTCTGTTTCTTTCCCCTTTGCTTCATGCTCTTCCTATCCTTTCTTGTTCTGCTCTCTATGATACTCACGGTCTTCTGTCAAAATACTCTGCCTTTTGCACCTTTGTTCTACTTTTGCTGTCTCAATACTTCTTTACTGTCTTTTTATCTCGATACTTCCCTGGCAATCATTCATATTTTGCTAATGGGCACTGGGTGCAATTGGCAATATAATACCTTGCAGATGATGGGAACATCTGGCACAAAATCTAGCAGCTTAACCACAAAACAGTGTAAGCATACAAAGCTGAGGTCTCTGACAAGGGGAGAGAGCTAGACAGAAAATAATACTATGCCTTTACAGCCTTTATTGCTCACTGTGCTTTAAAATAGAAGAAAAAAAAAAAAAACAAACGTGTATTCATTTCCTCCTCTAAAGTAAACTTACTTTATAACCTTCTCAACAATAAGTAGCTTGCTCTTCGTAGTAATAGGAGACAGGACTATCACTGTTGAAGTATTGATAAATTGACAGGTTAGCATATTTTCAGTAGGCACAGGTTCCATTTTTCATTAACAGTTTGGCAATGTATGCCCGAGGAGATCAGCATGCAATAGTTATGTTTATTTAGCACTCACTGCATGACTCTAGAGATATGATTTTTCTTTGCACTTACCATTTCCATAGATGTTTGGGTAGTTTGGCAAATGAATAGTTGTTTAGCTAGGTTATGGGAATGTTCTATATTACTTTCTAACTGAAGCTTAATCTAATATACTAATGGGGTGTACTGATGAGAGACAGAGCTTAGAAACAACAAGCTTTACAACTTGGAAGCTGCACTGTGCTTCAGCAGAGCAAAATGAAATGTTTCTTGGCTTGAATCTACTGTGCTATGTGAGTCTTCTGAATTTAGGAAATTGTTTCTGCGAGAAAAAATGGACCCACATTAAGTGTAATGGAAAATATCCCTCTGTTATGGAGCTCTCCATAACCTAAGCAACTACCTTTACGATGATTATCAGCTGTTATACCACATAAGCTCTTGCCTTCCCAGAGGATAATTTCTGTTTTAGTTCAGAAGTACTTCACATACAATAAGGTTTTTTTCCTAATTTTATGATTATTTTCTACCGCACATTTCTCCCAAATGATGTAATGAAAACAGGTCTAACTTTATTCCATACACCGCCCGTAAATAGCAAACACTTAACCTACTCACAGGCAAGAATAAAATCTTTATTTTTGGTAGAAACAGGAACTGGTGAGGGGGAGTGTTCGAGTAGCATGGTGCTGTAAAGATTAACTGAGAAAAAATGAGGGAAAACTATACCGATACCATTTGCCCTCCCCTGATAAACCCCTCTGAACATGCTTCAGATGTCTGGCTTTAATAATTTCCATTAACATTTTGAAACCAGATATTCAGCCTATGACTGGAAATAAAGACAAAACTAGTAAGCAGACATTGATTTGAATGTAATACCTGTGTTGGTACTCTTTTGGGGCCTCTAGGGCATTCTCCAAAGAAAACCGAACCCTGAGCCCCAGCAGGAAAAGAATTGATGTGTTTAGTTGTGAATGCATAACTCACTGCCCCATTGTGGTAGCTCTGATTTTTCAGTCAGTATGAATCTAAAATAATTCTGCTGCCTGTGTTGCTGCAAACTGCAACTCACAGCTGCAGTCGCAAGGGGTAGTTCTTGCTTGTCACTTTGTTTAAAGATATTTTGTAAAATTCTGTTCTAGATTTTCCAAGGCAGTAAAAAGGAAAGAGACATTCTCTTAGACATACTTCTCAGAGCTCTAGCAGTTCTAAAAGTTATAAAGTATTAAACAAATATATATATATATATATATATAAAAACAAACAACAACAACAATCTAATTTGTATGACTTGTCAACTTATGGATAAGAAGCTCAGTTAAATTAAGATACTGATATAAAGTAGTGTTTCCCAGGCCACTAACACCCACAGAGCATGCTTAGAACATGCTTCTAAGAGTAGTTTGATGCATTCAAGTATGTGTTGCTACAAGTTCAGTCTTAGTATTTGTAGCCATTTCACAACAAACATCTGACATTGTTTACTGCAGCAGAGTTGATCATGCAGAAAACACGGTTCTTCTTCCCATAAACAGATGTGGTGAACAGCAGGGTATAATTATTTGTGTCTTCTGTGAGAACCCCTCAGCATACTAAGGACATCGAAAGATTTGCATTATCGGGAACATTAAAGGTGTGTGGCTGGGGAGACAAACAGAACCTGTAATACCAGGAGACTAAAAACAAAATGATGTTTAATACCCAGTAGGCTCTCTAGGAAGCAAGCAAAAATGTAAATAATGCACTCTTGAAAAATATGCAAATGGTATTTGTTGCAAAATAGAAAAAAAAAAAAAAAAAAAAAAACACTCAAGTCCAGATTTTTCCCCAAAGGAAAGCCCTACCAAGGGGCAGGAGCATGTTTGTTTGGTTTGTTTATTGTGGTGTTATTTTAAAAAGCTTCTTTCCAACTGCCATGGAAGTAGACGCTTTTTACTGCAGGAATAGGTACTTTTGGTTAGATCTCCTAGTGTCTTCCCTGGTCTTCATGAATCCTTTAAGAATTGACACACAGTGTGGTCTCCAAATACCACTACCCCCTATTTCTCTAGCTTCAGACCACCCATGTGCCTCTGCAACCCAGCTTCTTGGCTGCAGCACCATTTGGAATAGCGTATTACTGAGGGAGAGATCTCTACTTCAGCCCACACTATGCAATGCTTCAGGCCATACAAAACTGTATGGCTTTACTAAACAGTGAGACATGCTAATGCACCAAATACATTGCTTCCCTCTGAATCAAAATGGGCAATGACATGATCTCTATCACATACACAGGAATTTTTGAACTGTTTACAAAGTACTTCAAGCTGCTTCAGGGTGAACAGCACAACAGAAAATTTAAAACAGAAGAAAATCCTATTCTCTAGTAGAATGGAGCATGAAATCTATAGTCTCTTCAAATTGGCCAGCTTACTGTCACAGAATCACAGAAGGGTTGATGTTGGAAGATGATCCTCCAGGGATCATCTAGTCCAACCCCACTTCTAAGGAGGGTCACCTAGAGCATATTGCTCTTTACAGATACATTAAAGGAGGCTGTAGCGAGGTGGGGGTTGGTCTGTTCTCCCATGTGCCTGGTGACAGAACGAGGGGGAATGGGCTTAAGTTGCGCCAGGGGAGTTTTAGGTTGGATTTTAGGAAGAACTTCTTTACCGAAAGGGTTGTTAGACACTGGAACAGGCTGCCCAGGGAAGTGGTGGAGTCACCATCCCTGGAAGTCTTTAAAAGACGTTTAGATGTAGAGCTTAGGGATATGGTTTAGTGGAGGTCTGTTAGTGTTAGGTCAGAGGTTGGACTCGATGATCTTGAGGTCTCTTCCAACCTAGAAAATTCTGTGAAATTCTATGTTACACGGGATCACATCTGTCAAACAGATAAAATGCTGACCAACATTTGAAAACATATACGCAGTAACTCATTGATGTGCATGGACTGGAGCAGAAAAGATCTATTTCCTTAAAAGTTTTGTTATAAGCAAACTCAGAGGATTGCTTGTTCACCCACCAGATAGTCAGATCCTCCACGAGACATCTGAGACACAGATAATGTTAAAATAATATAGGAGCCTTTCTTCAGCTTTTCAACAAACCATCTAAAGTGTTTCCCTAATCATTACTATTAACACCTTCTGTCTGAACAAGCTCCACTACCTTTCATTCCATACTCCATACATTGACTACATTGATAAACTGCAGCAAGTTCAGTGGATAGCCACTGAGTTGGATGTGGGCTAGCGCATTTGTCCTGTAAGGAGAAACTTAATTGGGCCTTGTTCAGCCTCTGAAAGTGATGCTTTGGGGACAAGGGTGGGTGCTATCAAAAAGACCAAGCCAGGTTCTTCACAGCAGTGCATGACAGGAGGACAAAATGACTGAGGCACACTAAATAAAAGAGGCTCTGACTTGACACAAGCAAAAACATTTTTGCCATGAGAACAGTCAAGCATTGGACCAGGTCATCCAGAGAAGCTGTGTAATCTCCACCCTTGGAGATTTTCAAGAATGAACTGGCTAAAGCCCCGAGCACCCTAATTTGACCTCACTGCTGATGCTGCTTTGAGTAGAGCTAGAGATGTCCTGCGGTCCCTTCCAACCTGTGCTATAAATAACACGTTACAGCAGAACATATTCTGCCTCCAGACTATTCCTTCCACCTATTTTGTGCTTCCATCTTTTCTACCATGTTTTCTTTTGATTCAGTCATCTTAGTACCCATCATCCCATATTCAACAATTAGCTTCCCAGGCAGTTTTTCCTTCTTCTCACCTTCTTTAGAAATAGAGAGGCTGCAATAAAAATGTTTTACTGAAGAAAAACAGCTAGGATTATATCACTTCCTGCTGCAGCAAGGACTTTATGCATCATGGTGGCTCTTGAAATGCTAATTAGCCTCTGCCCATAGCCAGCTCAACAGCTTATACAGAAAAATCATTCAGTTTTTTAATATAATGATTTGGCTCTTGCTTGCTTTATGTGCCTTCACCTCTTCTCAGCTAACTAGCCTCTCTGTGAAGCTTAGCAGCAACAAAAACAGACATGTTAAAACACCAGTCTTCACTCCTTGTCGGCATCTCCATTATTGGAAGCATTGGTGCCTTTATCTGTTCTGTGGTATTTATGAGCATACTGCAAATTTAGAGTAGGATGATGTCCCTGATCAGAAAAAAGAAAAAAAAAAAAAAGAGTGAAAGTGAAAGAGAGAAAGAAAAAGAAAAACACTTCATCTGTAAAGACAATGACTAATATTGAAACTCTACAATAAGAATGTAAGGTCATATACAGACTAGATACACTGACTAACCTACCTACTGCACCACTGATGCCTTCTTGTAGCCTATGCTGTACAAGACGATTGCTGTTTCTCAGATTAAAAACACAAAACAGAATATTTTATAAAATTGCTCACCTTATTTTTTCCTTCCAGCTGTCCTTACAACCCACTTAATTTATGTGAGTTGAGGAGAAGAAAGCGCATGTGTTCATGACATCTCTATGGACCATGAAATGAAATTTTTCATTTGTCATGAAATGAAATTTAGGAAAGCAGAAGAACCTATCTGATGTTGTTCAGTTCTCTTGCAAACCTGGTCTGGATTATGCAGCTGCCCTCCATTGATCATCAGAATATGGGTACAGCTCATTGCCATTTCTTTCCCTTCAAACAACTTTCTGAGTGAGGTTGTCTTTGCCACTCTTTTGTTGCAGAATCATAGAACAGTTTAGTGTGGAATTGACCTCTGGAGGTCTCTGACCCCAGTCCCCGATGAAATCAATGCAAACTACAAAGCCAGAACAAGTTATTTTGAGCCTTGTCTGATCACACTGAATGCCTCCCAATATCCACCTCTGAGGAATGCCATTAGTAACAGAGTGCGAGTTGGATTTCAAACCAGTGTTCGTTACTATTTGCAACCAGCAGGTGAGTGGGTTTTCCACCCACCATGTCCTTCCATGATGAAGGACTTGATTCAAACAGCTTTCAGTAATCTTCCTATTAATGCTGTTTTATCTGGTACATACAGAAATCCACAATTTGCCTTATATTTTATAAATTATATAGAATCCAGAAAGCATAGCATTACATGTCTGCTAAATAGCCTTTCTCATTCAAAGATCATAAAATACCTTTTAAGTATGGATTGATTTTTAGAAAGCAGAATACTGCCCTCACTTTAGATGTGGAAAAATGCACTTGCTGACAGGGTACTCTGCCTTGTAAGGCCCTACCTGAAGTACTGCATTCAGGTTTGGAGCCTCCAGCACAAGAAAGATGTAGGCCTGCTGGAGCGAGTCCAGAGGCAAACTGCAAAGATGGTCAGAGGGCTGAAACACCTCTCCTATGAAGAAAGGCTGAGAGAGCTGGAGATGTTCAGCCTGGAGGAGAAGGCTCTGGAAAGACCTCATAGAGGCCTTCCAATACTTAGAGAGGTCTTATAAAAAGGATAGAGAAGGACTCTTTACTCAGGTAGATAATGATAGGACAAGGGATAATGGTCTTAATCTATAAGAGGATAGATTTATTTGACATTAGGAAGAAATGCTTCACTGTAAGGATAGGGAAGCACTGGAACAGGTTCCTCAGAGAAGTTGTAGATGTCCTGGAGGTGTTCGAGGCCAGGCTGGATGGAGTCTTGGTCAACCTGATCCCTGGTTGGCATCCCTGCCTATGGCAGGGGAGTTGGAGTTAGATGATCTTTAAGGTCCCTTCCAACCCATGCCACCCTATGATTCTACGATAAAGGGATGGGACTGTTTCACCCTGTGCCAGTGGCAGAGCTGAGAGACAACTCTGAAGGTCAGCACCCTGTTCTACTCTATGGTATGCCATTTGGTCTACCACTGTGGGTATCTGAAAAACCCTTTTTGCCATCACCATTCAGGTGATTCAAAACTTCATGTACAATGGAAGAGAAAAGAGCCATGGTGAGGCCAGCATCAAAGAGCACTGCCAGAGCCTGAGGGCTGACAAATGTAAGTGGGTTACTACACAATCTAGTTTCCTGTCCAAATCATAATCCCATTTTGACATCTTTCCGAAACAGCCTTCTAACATAGCCAGAAAGCTTTTGCGTTTGATCCTAAATTAGTCATTCAGTGCTAGTGCCTTACTTATGGTTGTAATAATATCCTGAATAATCCTGTTTTGCTGTTGAGCTGAGTCATACATGTAACACACAGCACGTTTGCTTGAACAGTTTGTAAGCTCCTTTCCCTGTTAAAGAAACAGCCCATCAGCATTTCTTTCCACCACAACGAGAGGCAATGAGAGAAGCAGCGAATACAAGTATTTCAGTTTAGCACCCGGTACTGCAGCGAGAAAAATTTAACACAACGCATTCGCGTATGGGCCTGGTCCATGGAGATCCCTTGCTCAGCAGCACCGAGGCCTAACGCCTCTCTCACGGGCCGGGCCAGGTTGGCGTTGCCCGGAGGCAGCCAGCAGGTGGCAGCCGCGCTCTGCCTGAGCCCCCGGCCCCTGGGGTCCGGGAGGCCGCGGTGAGGAGATTATTTGGAGGCTGCTTAAATGCACAGCTCCGGCAGCCTTCCTCGTCGCGGTTGTTCGGTTTTGCGCGAGTGTGAGGGCGGTGGGGAAGGCTCAGAAAGTCATAAGGCCTGGGCAGCACTGCTCTGTGCACGGCATCCTTGCCCAGGCTGTGAAGTAAAGCAAGGTTTTGCTGAATGTCAGAGGCTAGAGAAATGCCAGGCCAATCCAAAGGCAAATTTTGAGTTGATTTTTGGATGATTAATGAAAAGGGAAGAGAAAAAGCATTTCATTTCATTCTACCTCAAATAAAACTTCACTACCACCACCCCCCACTCCACCACCACTGTTATTTATTTAGATCTCTTTGCTAGGCTAGTAGTGGGGAACCTATCCACATTGTGGGCCTGATATGTTGGCATCCAGATTCAGGATAACCAGAGCAAGGCAACGCTCCAATTCCACGTCAGCAAGAGTGACTGCCAGAGCCTTCGTTTGTGGTATGGTGGGAACAGTTTGCAAAGCCTGTGAGGGCTGGGTCACACTGCTCTTCTCTCCAACTTGTAGTATTGGTTGTAAGGGAAGATTAAGAATTGTCAAGGAAGCATCAGTCTTCACAGATTACTTCAAACACTGATCTATCCAAGAACTCTGAATAACACATTAAATTAAACAATTCTGGTGAATGGTTCTTAGTATAATAGGGATGTCATAGGCAAGAGGCGGTCTCTTAGCTAAATTTGTTATCCAAGGTAGCTAAATGTCAGAATATTAATGATCAGATTTTCAGATGGCTTTACTTAGTTTTTGAAGTACGAACTAGTTACCAGAATTGCAAAAAAAACTATCTGAAGATGGCACCAGCAAAATTACATTAGTTACGGGAATACTTATAGGTTTGGAAGTGACTCAGAATCCTGAACTACTTGCTACATTGCATTTCTAGTAAAAGGAATTGACTGCGAAACTGCTGTAACCTCTCTGGCAAACTGCAGCCTTATTAATATGCTTGGCAAGACGATGGGGGCTTTCCATTACCGATCCTCTTGTTAGCCCCTCAAGTGTGTGACTGAAGCACTCTTTTGGGAGCAGTTTGTGGAAGTGAATGTTGTAAATATATTTCCTTTATTGGCAAACAGATGCTCTCTGTCTTTGCGGCTATCAAACTGGCACATTCATGAACACACAACTCAAAAATAAATGGGAAGAGAAAGTAGTAGTTAAACCTGCCAAAAATTAAGATCTAATGATAATTGCAAGCACATAAATTTTGTCATTTTTTTTCTCAGTGAGTCAAGACAAAAAGTAACTTCTCCCTCTCCCCAAAAAAACTTTATCAAGTTGTCTCTTCAAATGTCAATGGTCACCTGAGGTTTATTTAAGTCAGACTTCATTCCTTCGGAGTATTCATGTTATTCTCATGATGAATCATCATTTCATAGGCTTTCAGTGCTGGGTAGCCACAGGGTTGTAAAGGCAAAAATATTCAACATAATGGAAGAACAAATTCCATTTTTCCCCACTGATTCTTTAAGTTATTTAAATTTGAATTGGATATAAATCTTTAAACCCTCAGGTTTACCTGGAAAGCCTTTGCTATGGAGCATCCAGGCAGGCTGCTTCTGCTTCCACTTCAGTAAGGCACACTGGTAGCAGCTTAACACATTTTCCAATGATTGCCCACAAACAGTTTGTGAAGGACAAGCATCCCCACAAACCTTCTCAAATAATGTTCCCCCTGACTAAAGAGCCTTAGGAAGAGCTTCTCTGCTGATGAAAAACAGATGCTACACCATGAGGTCAACTTGTCATGGTCCATAAACAAGGAGCCTGTAGCAATGTCATTCAAAACTTTTTTTAGTGTTGTTTCAATGTTTCATCTCTTCATTAGGTCCTGGCCTCTGTCTGGCTTCTGCTTTGAAAGAATTAATTATTCAAACTCTGCATGCATATCTTTTTTCCACTACTAGATACTAACCTCATTGTGCTACAAGGACAAAAACCTTTTTGGTAACAGCCAGGACAGATGCTGCAGCAAAGCAACACCTTTCAGAGGTGTGCCACACCTTGGGCTATTAAGCCTGGTTTTATTGGTAAACTTCATTATCTTTGATATTTTAATTTAGGTGCCACGCTATGGGCTATTCTCAGTGTTCAAAGAACTTATACTCTATTTTTTTAATGCCTCATTGTAAAGAACTGGAAAATATGAACCAACTGCAAACTTAAAGCTGCACAATTCAAAGAATACAACTATGTCATTTAATAAAGATCTTGTTTGAGAACTTATTTTTTATCTTTTGGTGCTTTTTTAACATGGAAACACTGCTGTGTTATTCATCCAATATCCCTGTGGGAATGCTGTCTTCTTTCTATAGTGATACTATATAAGCCTCTATCTCAAGGGAATATGTAACAGTTCAGTACCAAGATGCTATGCTGAGATATCCGTACCTTCATACTTCCTATTCTGCAGGGGCTTCTGCCTTTAAAGCATGTCAGAGTTACTTTCCCCTCTTTCTCTCCCTTCTTTGATCTTTTTGATCTTTATAGTTTTCTAACCTATTATTAATTTCCTCTTGCTAACCCATATCAAAAGCCTCATGTATGATTTCCAGTTGATAAAATTGCCATTGGGATGCCCCTTCTCTTCCTTTAGCATTGATCGTCATCAGTCTTGAACAGATGCTGGGGAGGCAGATGATCTTTCAAATGTAGCAAGGAAGACTACGAGGAGGGTGCCCGGAGGCAAATTCAGCCACTTAGAAGTATGTAGTCACACACCATGGTGTTAGCTAGCTTTGGAAAGGGAGGGAAGTGAAAGCTGAACATCAAAGTGTAATGGAAATGGCATCCTTAGTGCCACAATTCCTCCTTTCATCTGGGCTTTTTTCTCCTGGCAAGGTATTGCAGGCAGTTCTGCTTTCTACAGCACCAAATAGACTCAAGCTTCAGTGAATGTAAATGGAGTTTCTAGGTATGTTTTGTATCCTTTAGAAGTTCTAACACTCACTAAAATTAATTTGAGATCAAAAATATTTTCAACCAGCAGAAGCAGGTACAAACAAGGCTCTGGTATTCTTCAGGCTGGAGCTGCAAGAAGACAAGGAAGAGCAGAAAAAGTTCATCCTCAGTGACTCCTTAGGCCAGGTCAAAGTGTTAAGCTGTATGGTACCAACAGAATGCCTTGTGGGCCAGAGGCTTTGGTGCAGAATCCTGCCTGTCCTTTTGAAGCAGCATCACATCCCAACTGCAGCAGCTGAGGTGTTAGCTAGAGAAGCGGCAAACAGAATGTACCAATGTTATACTTATGGCTCCCTTTCTGGGTTTGTTCTGGGAGCCGAGAACATCCCAGAACCAAGCTCCTGTAAGATTTCAGGAATTAAAAGGATACTGGAAGACCATGTTACTCATTCTGTTAGTTCTGTGCTACAGAAAACATCGTTTGCTTACAACAAGGTTTTAACTGGATTAAATGACTGTTGCTTGGACAGGATATGGACAGAAGGGGGTGGCAAAGTGCAGTTCATACACGGACTCGGGAAACTGGTCGGAACTGGTGATCGCCCCCTTCTCAACCCACGCAGCTTCAGGAGACTGCGTGAATATTTAACATTCATTTCCAGTCTTGAGTCTTCTTCATCTGTCATATGGAATCAAGATTTATTCCCTATTCTCTTGTAGCTAGTGCTATTTCTGCAGGCAGCTCTGCTGTGCTCTTCTGTCTTGTCTCTCATATTCTGTCTTTTACCATATATTCAGTTACTAGAAAAAATATTATCAGCATTATTTCCTTCTGCAGCCCAAACTTCTGTTTACTTCAGTAGGTGTTTGAGGTGTTTGACAAGAAAAAAGTAATTCTGTAAGGTCTCTAACCCTTTCAGTGCTCCATAACATAGACTAATGATTATACTACAGGAGAAATTGTTATTGTGGAAAAAAAAAAAAAAAAAAAAAAAAAAAAAAAAAAAAACATAATTCAGCATAGCAAGAACTCCAAACTGAAGGAAGTAGAGATGTTAGGGCCACTTAAAGTTTTGTTAATAAATTCCAAAAATACTTGGTAACTTAATTACTTGGAGCTATACCAACAGGCAACCTAAAACAGCTAATGTTTCCTTATTTCTGAAGCACTTCTTATTTTTGTGAATAGTCTTCCAAAAAAAATCTGCACATCTGTGGATATCCTGCCTGATTTAGGAAAGATGTCTGTACTGTGATGTGGGCAGTATGTTGTGAGCTGTGGTTCAGCCTATGGTACACACTGCTACTGGCAAGCATTTTGAGTAATTGATTGTCCATATGAGATTTATGGGGAAAAAAAATGTATAATAATATCAAGAACAAAAGTTACCACAGTTCACAGTAGTCAATGCTCAGTGATGTAGTATAAGCATCCTCCAAGAAGGGAATGTTCTTCAGTCTGGCTTATTTAGGAATATAATCTTCTTTCTCTGATCTTTGAAGTCATGAAATGAACACAGAGGCAGAGAAATTAGAGCAAGAAAAGAGCTATTAGACCATATAGCTCATTATTCCATCACTAAAAGGCTACTCTGCAGTACATTCATGGGTGCTTTGTCCAGTACACGTAAAAACCTGGGAGCATGGGAATAATGATGGAACAATCATAGTATGCAGAAATATCAGTCCTTTTCTCTCTACTTTGATCCAGCTATAGGATGAAGCAAAGCAGTAATTGCTGCCGTTACAGAGAACAAATCTATTTGCATTTCTACAGCTCTGCAGCTCTAGCTGTGAATGTCTAATCAGTCCTATTGCTGGAAAAATATTTTCCAGTCTCTTGTCAAATCTCTTGTCTGATTGCAGCGCATTACCACATAGCTGCTTTATTCCACCCATGTCCTGGCCCACATCAGTGGAGGGCTGTGGTGTGAATTTCTGAAGCCAATGCTGACGTGTATGAAACGATATTTCATACAGCAGTGTCAGTGGTTCAGTAAATACTCCTTTCACCTTTAATGGAATACTACCCAGCATATCCTGCAAGGGTAACTGTGCTTCTAGGAGAACTGTAAAACTTCTTGATGTCCTGAATAATGCATGTATACAAATCCCATCACACACTCTTGCACAAACAGTGACATTTGCTCCAATGTCCTTACCAGCTTAAGCTATAATTATTACACTGCATATTTCTCACCCAGGCTTCCCCTGCAGTTTTGATTGCAGGCTGTATTTCTCATTCCCTGTTCCACATGCCATGTTCTGATGCAAATGTACCTGCACAGTGTGAGTGACACATATTTATAAATTTAACCTGAATCTGAGTAAGTTGTACCTGCTCTTCTCCCAATCAGTAGTGTTTTTCTGCCTTCAGCCTGGGAACTTAGTCAGTTTAAGCTTAGTACACAGTTCTCAGATCTGGTACAGCATTTTTGTCTCCCTCACCCAGCACATAAGTGCTGTAATCTGGCCAGGTTAAAGATCGAGACGAGGGACGAGGAGGTGGCTGGAGCAGCACAGAACCGGCATGCTGTCAGACTGCTCATGTGAGCAACGGGCATGGTAGAGGTGAGGACAGATCATTTGTTACACTGAAGTCACAGCTCTACTTGCTCCTTTATAGCGTTGGTTCAACTGCAGAAGCTGTGATATGCCAGGTAAAGGGAAAATGTCATTCAGTCAGTCATCACAGACATGTTGGAGAGGCGAGGTATTTGCAATGAAATAAACAGAATAAACAGTTTGTTATTACAGGGGAAGTTGAGTTTACTTTCCTCTGTTTTATTATCAATTTACATTACTAAACACTGAAATGCAAATGTTTATATGATTCATCTAACAGAATTCTTCTTGCCTAGAAAAGACAAGGGAACTCTTTCTCTGATCTATCTAAATACTCAAAGATCAATAGAATATACCAAACTCCTGTTGAGGGAGGTGTCTGTGACTGGCAGTCATGCCCAGTGAATAGCAGTGTGACCCAAGTTGCCAAGTATGTCCCAAGTTGCTCATGAGTTTACTCTGCAATCGCACCCTATGGACAGGAATCATCTTCTAGCAATACTCAATCTAAACAAGTGAAGAAAAGGAGACACAGTTGGGTTTTAGTGTTATTTTCTGCTAGATTAGAGTAAATCCCATATGCCTGCCTAATTCATGTCTGTAATATCATTTAACTTGATAAGTATTTCACATGAATTATGCAAAAATTATTTGTCCCCTGGTTTGATGTCTTTACATACACACTTAAGATATTACCTCCAATGTGATCCACTATGACTGTTAAAGCTGTTCCAAAGTCAAAGTATTTTATACAAATATCTCAATCTTTTCTCATAAAACCCATTTATTCTTCATATGTTTACAAAGTACGTTTTCCATGTGAAAGCATCCAATACCTCACAACTGCATTTCCATTTAATCAATTTAATTATCATTCATTTGCCTCACCCAGGATATATTTAAAGCAATTTTCCACTTAATCATTCCTACTAAAAGCTACAGGAATAGCCTTAGGTTTTAAAGATTGTCAAACCTTATCCTGTAGAATGGTATGTTTTATTTCGTAGTTAAACAAGGCACACAACCATTATGAAGACCCTACGGTGGAAATAGTGTGTCCTGTAACTGGGCAAGCCTTGGGGTTTAGAAAACTGCCCTTTGTGAAATGCATCCAGTCAAATTTTCCTCAAGGTGTTACTTACACAAACCAGTCATGAATTCTGTGGGAAAACTGCTTTTATACAGCTGAGTCTTGTGCCCGTGTAAGTCTTCTTAAATGGATCCTAGTGCCCGTAAAATACAGAATGATTCTTTAGGAGGCTGTTCTGCCTTCAGGGGAAAGGAAATAAAAACTAGAGAGGGAGTGAAGTAGATCCTGACACATCTGTAGATTTATGCTACTGGTTCAATCATATATCCTACAGGATCATCTAGGTTTATATCCTAAAAAACAAAAGGAATAGGCAATAACTTCCACTTGCTGCCATCTACTAGCAATAACCAAATTTCCCAGCAATTCCTAACCTGTAACTGGACAAGACTAGTGTCTGCAAAACACTGAGTTTCACTAGAAATATTAATCAAGTACTCAAGAATATGTGCTCTTCCATGGGAAGCTTGGACAGGACTTCACTTATTCTTGGTTGTTAATTGGTGAGGAGCTTGAGTACAGGATAGCACCACACTTCCCTCTGCTGTGTGATTGCAGTTGGAGTAGTATGAATTCATAATAATAATAATAATTCCTGCATAGCTCTCTTTGCAAGACTGAAACTGGCAAGGCAGAAGTTTGCAGATCACTCTTGTATGGTCTAGATCTGACAAAAAGCAGTGTGCACTCTGAATATCTAGTAAATTCTTGGCAGTGTGGATGAAGTTTTCGTTTCCATTGACAGTACCTTGCACTTGTCAATTCCTTTGAAACATATTTAAAATCAGAGGATTACAGAATGACTTCTCTAATCCCAACCCTCAAACTCTTCACTAAGTGCAGTTGCCTAATATGCAATATGTTTGGTCATTATTAGCCTTTGCCCCAGCAGATTTTCTGTCAAAGTGCTGGAGCAACATAGTATTAAGTACTCTTGAGGAGGAAGGTGGATATTTTTGGCAAGAAATCTGGTGGAAGTTCTTGGGACCTTCTTCCTTCTGGCTAGTCACTGGCATAAACCATTCCTTGTGGCTACCTGAGGAGCAGGGACCAGAATGGACTGTGAATCAGGAAGCAGAAGTCTTTATTTCCTTCCTGTTACCTGGTATCCACTCTTTCCCCATTCCTGTGCTCCTCACATATGGTAGCTAACTGAGGTATCTTTGCCACAGGGGTTTTCTGGCATCAGAGAGGAAAAAGTCAAAACTGCAGGACAACATTATGATTATCATAATAAGCCATAATTGAAGAACTATTTTAACAGATCTTTATTTGATGGATTTTTGGTATAAAACCAACAAAACTAAAATTAAGAAAGAGCTATGTTTCATGAGGCAGAACTGACAATGCTGAAAGATCTGATTAAACTATTGGTGAACCCACTAAACATTGTAATCTTTATGATACAGTAATATCATTGGGGAAGATGCTACACTCATAAAACCACAGATTTGTAACTGCAGATTCAGTCCCCTTCTAGGGCACTGATAGCAGTCACATTTATTTTTATTACAACTTTAGAAGCCGTAAACCTATTAAATATGAGTGTTTTTAAAATAAAAAGACAGTAGCATAATAGTAAGCTTCTTTGGGACTCTGCTGCTATGTTTAGTGTATTAAAATATTTCTATCCACTGTAGTAATTAAGGATGGCAGTGTAAGCAGGAGATAACCTGTTTGCCACAAGTTACAGCGTTCTGAAGCTCATTGCTTGCTGACTCATTCTGAATCATATCAGGCCAAATACTTTCACCCTCAAAAGTTATTTACTAGCCTAAAAGGTTCCTATTTTTGACTATTTTCCACTCTAGTTTCTTGTCACTTTAAACATGTCTGTCTGTCCATTGTTCAGTTAACATATTTTCTCTCAAAAAAAAAAAAATTAAAAAAAATCAGTTTGCAGTTGACCATGTATACACATCATTGCAGATTAATACTCTCATGTCCCTGGAAATAGGACCTAGCCTGTACACATGAAATCTTGCCATTCTCCTCCTTCCTTGTATGCTATAGAAAGGATGCTGGTTTAGCCACCAGGGATAAGTAATCTTCTATTGAAATTTTGTCTGTCAAAATCTTGTATCATCTATTCCAGACAAAAAGAGGATGATTCATATGTGGAAAGCTATAGGTACAGAAAAGGCCAAGAGCATGACATGGGCACAGAGAAGCCAGCATAACACTAAGAGCCAATTTAAAATCTTGGAGCAAGGACCAGTACCTAGTCTAAATTAAGTATTAATGTAAGAATATGGCCACTAACCAAATAAGTTTTTTTGTTTTTTTTTATCCTCTCTAAGGTTTCAGTTTTTCATTCTATTTAAAAATTAAAACAAGAATTAAGATGTTTTTTAAAGGACAGGCTTTTTTTCCTGCCTACACATTTACAGAGATTCTCAGACTTTCAGGCATCTAATATTTGGATTTCAATTATTAGGAAATAAAATCTGAACCATATACCAAGAGGTAACCACATCCCAACTTGGAAATGTGAAATTCAGAGTTGATGTTGATGTGTCCCTTCTTTCTGTGGGATATTGAACCAAGCACATGTAGATAGATACCTGAAAACTCTCAAACCTCAGCAAGGTCCCTGTCTGTGCTTAAAATATTAAACAGTTCTATCAAAAATATTTTGTTTGAAAATTGCACTGTAAATTAAATGTCCATCTACGGTACCTGATAACCTCCACCTTAAGTATGGGTATGAGTTCTTTTCTTTGTTCTTGAGCACTTTTATCATTATTTCACTGAGCTAAACCAATAAAAATGCTAAAATGATTTCCAACATTTCTTTATAGTTCATTTCATGCCCTATTTTACAGCAGGTTATTCTCTAATCTAATTTACATTATTTTGAAATCACAAACTGATCATAATTATCTTTTGATGATAATACAAACTCATTTAAAGGGAACATCAGGTGCCTCATTGAAAACCTGTTGTAACAGGTCCTCGCAAACATAAGATCATAGATTTTCTGTGTGTTGTTGGAAAATATTATATGAAATGATTCTTATGTTTTAAATGTAGTGTTTAATATTTACCCAATGTTGGGTTTGTTTGTTTATTAAATGTGGGGCCAAAAAAGTGCTGCTTCAGAATCCTTTATTTATTTATTTATTTATTCTGATATTTAGAGAACACCTAAGATAATAATTAATTAATTTAGAGTGAATAATAGCCAGAAACATGCTGTCTTCCACACAGCTTGATGGCAGGTTACTATCTAGCAATATTTCAATAGAAGAGAGATAGAGAAATAGAAGAGGAGAGAAAGTTCAATACATTGTTGATTCTCACTTTCTTAACTCAAAATACTGCTTCATCTGAATTTCTGCTGAATCAGGCTTTTTAATTCCTTTTAATCATTGAGGTCCATGAGGTTTGAAGATTTCCCTTCAGTCTTTCATACTAACATTCTTAACTGTCTTGAAACCTGTTTTTGAAAGTAGGATTTTGCTGTTATGTGGAGTTCTGAAGAAATTTCAAATAAAATGTTTTTGACACAGGGAATGTTCTTGAGGTAAAAAAGAAGACAAAATGATCTTTATTTCATCCCTCTGTCAATATAATAGTGAGTTGATACTCAGTGATAGTAAAGGTTAGCATTTTTGAAGCTGATCAAAGGTGAAGGAAACATAGAAACTTTTGTTCTTGGTCTGTAGCTGATATGTGATGCTTACTGTTATCAGATTAATTTTATGTTTGTCTGCAACAGGTTTTCCTGAACTTAGGAAAACTTTTCAATTTTTTGACCAAGCTAAATTCTTCAGGATATCGATATCTTCTAGGTATAGAAAGAATCTTGCATTTTATGAAGGCAATAGTAATGATTGATAGTCATTGAAATAACTGTTTGGTGAACTGAATCAGTGCTGACCAAATGAATTACCCAATTCATTAGTGAATCTCATTTACCCAACATCCTGACTTTCTGTTTTAGTTCATTATGTGAAAACATTTGAGTAGTCTGAGAACTCAGAATTATTGAGTTGAAATGTTTTCAACTCCTGTTGATAATACAGGAGTATCAAAAAAAAAATCAAAAACAAATTTTTATTATCCCTTCTGGGTAAACTAGGTATTTTCAGGACTTCTCTTTTCATATGGAAGTCTCTTAATCATTGCTAATATTTTTCCCAGAATTCTGCCAGCACTTGTATAACATCTGTTAATGGATTTCTAAAATAATTTACCAGTATCATGTCTGGAAAATCATATATCTCATTTTTTATTTTTTTTAACTGTCATTATTATATCTGTCTCAAAATATGTGTGTAATATTTTCAATTATCCAGTATTTATTGGAGGTTCTCTCAAAAAATAATATGGAGCTAAGTAAATCTTGATGTAATGTTTAAATCTTTGTAGTGCAATAAAATATTCAGAGGCAGTATGTTTTGGACACAGTACAGTTGACAATGTTTCATGGCTCATTTGCCCAAGTAATTATGAGATTGTAGTCATCACTCAAAGATCAAGTGCAGCTTTTTCATTGCAAAGACATTCAGGTTTTTATCTATATAATGCATAATGGCTGTGATTTAAATGGAGCTCTGGAACACAGGAATCCTGGAGCTGTGATACACTCATTACAGGAATATTTAAAAAGCATTAAATAATATTGTGCAGTTGTAAACTGAGGTGGATTGGTTGGTATGTCTTTAATGCAAAATGTTGTGAAACTATAGTACAGAAAGGACTATTTGAAATCCAATCTGAAAAAGAGTGTTTGGTTTTAGTATAACAACCTGGAATCCCATTTATTGACAGTTTGCAGCTATGTTTAGTGACCTCAGCTGACTTTTCACCTCACGTAGCTACACCCCTCACTTGGAAATCAATGCAAAGAATGAGTTAATAGGTCATAAAGTCAAAACATTGGCAACGTATGGTACTATTACATCATTCTTATATAAGGGGAAAAAAAAAAAGCAAAAACAAACAACAAAAAAACTTCTTGTGGTTTTCTAGTTATTTCTGTTATAAATGAAGACTCAACTCAATCTGAATTTTGTAATGTTTATAAAACAAGTATTTCTAAAAGGTATATATAAAAGGCAAGTAAACAGCGCTGGGTGTGTGGGGAGTCTACGCACCACCAACACGCACACACAAACATCAAACATTCTAAATATACAGAACATTGCTTTACATACTAAATGCAAGTATGCCTATATATACATACAATCAGGAAAGGTAACAAACAATCCTTTAAGTTCCATAATTTACTAAAATTGAGTACGCCTATACATATGTATTATCAGAAAAGGTAACAAACAATACTATACAATCAGGAAAGGTAACTGTTGCCGACGGAAGGAAGACCCAGACGCTCAATATGAGTGAACAGTGAACTTCAACTTTAATGGATAGCTCAGTCACCTTTTATCTAGTTTGAACATAATCAACTCATACATATTGCAGAAACTAAGCTCAGGATTGGCTAACACTTCCCGGGCTTTTCAGTCTGGTCCTCCTTCTTTTAGCTCCCTGTCCCGCCTTAGGGACTTTCCCGATCGCCCAAGGGCATCGTGTCCTTGAGCCTGATTGGCTCTCAGCCAGCTGCGTGCGTGCCCAGGCTCATGTGAGCCGAGTATGGTACTTCACTAGCCCATTGCCTCTTAACTGCTCAACATCCACATGTCCTACTTCACTTAACCATTCCTCCACAATTCCCCCGTTTTTATTTTGCGCAACAAATAATCAATATAACTATAATTAGAAAATGAAGTTCCTCTTTGATGAAGAAAAAACCATCCACCCATGTTCCCAAAACCAGATTTAAACCAACCTTCAAACCAACTATCTTGTACTACAATTTTTTGCATATGATCCCTTAACCATTTCAAACATAATCAACTCATCAACGAAAGGATCAGACGCAGAAGCGAGAAATAGGCAAAATGAACTTTGTCCGGTTTGATTTGCCCAAGTGACCCACATATTGGTTTGAGGATCGATTTTGCTTAGGATGGCACTATTACGTCCAACCGTCATTGCCAAAGATAACGCAACCAGAATCCCTTGTGCCATTAGATCAGCCATGGTTGCTCTTATTCGTACTTGATGCCTTTTCTTCAATGGCTGGTTTAACACATTGACTAGGCACCCAGGTTGGCCCTGTAGGGGAAGAGATACACACATAACCTCGCCCCATATAAATCACGTCAGCAGGCCCCAGCCATTGTCCCGTTTTCATATCTCCGTACAGTACTTTCATAATACATTTATTATCATTTTCAGACTTAATGTAATGACGTACCGCAGGTGGTTCCTCATCATCTCCAAATACACACAAATGATTGAGAACAAATAAAGTGTTATCCACCCTCTCTCTAACATCTGTAATGTCTTTAAACTTTTCCAAGTACTGCTTAACTGTTCCATTAGCTCTTTCTACTATAGCTTGACCAGTTGGTGAATGTGGAATACCAGTTATATGCTTAATGTCCCACAGTTCCATAAATCGCTTAAGTGGCCCACTAACATAGGCTGGACCATTATCTGTCTTTATAGTTTGTGGTACTCCCATTACTGCAAAACAACTGGCAAGATGACGTCGTACATCCCGACATGAGTGACGTCCATTTGCCACACTTCGTTGGTTTTAATCCCTCTCAGGTTTGTTCCGATTCCGATTCCCATACCCGAATTGTAATGACTACACGTTGGGCAAGCTTTTACTATCGCCTGCGCATCAGCTCTAGACAGTTTGTAAGCCCGCGCAAGTCCCTTAGCGTTCTGGTGAAAAATAGCATGAGCCTCCCGAGCTCTGCAAAAGGGTGACAGTGGTGCTTCAGTAGCTGTTGTGGTGAAAAAACAGTCTTTCAGATCCACAATCGATAAATGCCAACCCTCTGGTATCATAGCAGGATTAGGTAGACCAGGTTGCAGTGCTCCCATGGACTAGTCCGTGAGCATGTATTAGACTTCCCCGTTTTAGCGGCCACTGCTCAACCCACACAGGTTCATCAGTTTTCCATTTTAGTGGGATTGGGAAAGTCCAAGCAATGGTCATACCTATAAATGGTGGTCTGACGTAAGAGCAAGAATGTCTCTCCCTGTCAGTGCTTGTACTCCATCTGGCAACGGTAAGACAGATACACTGCATTTTACAACTTTGTTACCTATTGTCCATTGCAGTACTGGTGATAGACGAGCAATAGTCATACCTCCTACTCCTGCTACAGTGGTACTGGATTCGCATGTAGGCCAATGCGGTGGCCAAGTTTGCGCACAGATTATTGTCACATCTGCGCCAGTGTCCAACAATGCCTCAATTTGCAGTTTCTCATCCTTTAAACATACTGTGATTTTCTGTCGTTGTCTCTGCTGTATGCCAAGCATTAATAATGCTACTTTTCCTGTGGAGCCAAATGCTCCGAGTCCTTGGTAAACATTGCAGAAACCATAATCTGTATTTCCCCAAAATAGTCTTTATCTATAAGTCCAACCAATATTTGTAATCCATTCAAGGTAGCAGACGATCTTCCGATCAATAAAGCTCCCACAGGATCACCATTGACAATAACTGGTCCCATAACTCCTGTCCTTACCCTGGTGGGTTTAGAGTCCAATAGCGTTACATCTACTGCTGTTGCCAAGTCCAAACCGCTCCCTCCGGTGGCCGGTCAGAGGCAAAGGGATTCCCCGCAGACACCGGTGACGGCGACGCTCCGGACGCCGTCGCCAACGCTGCCCCCTGTGTCGCCGCGGGGCAGCCCCCCTGCCGCTCCGGCCGCCTCCCGACGCACCCCGTCGACAGGTCGCTGCGCCATGCGTACTGGCATGGCAGTTTTGACACCACCTCATATGTCCCGTGATCCCACAGCGAAAACAACGCGGTCGCGGTGAAGACCCTCGGTCAGTAGGACGGTTTACAATCTATAACTAAAATGCTCCGCTTTTCTAAAAAGCATTTCTGGCAAATACAATCTATATCTAAAATGCTCTGCTTTTCTAAAAAGCATTTGAGCAAATAATACGCCGCTTATCTTTTCATACCTTTATATACATCGGTTGCAGCCTTTGCAAAGACCTCGGTGGTGCTTTTCCGGTGGGAGCCTATATAGGCTCATCCCGGGTGTGGGGACTCCCTTTCACCTTCCGAGCTGCAGACCTCGGCGACGCGCGACCGGCAGGATCCTCTCCCGGGTGCGGGGGACTCCACGTCCTTTTCATCTTTCCGGCACGGGTGCGGGGATTCTTGTCCCTTCCACCTCCTGGGCTGCATTGCAGGACCGGCTTCCCTTATTCCATCCAACCGTGGCCCTGGATCACTGCCAGCAGTGTCCAAATCCCGTTCAGACCGGTCCCTGTTCGGGCGCCAGGTAACAAACAATCCTTTAAGTTACTAAACTTGCTAAAATCGAGTACGCCTATACATAAAAGGTAACAAACAATCCTCCAAGTTCCACGACTCAACAGTCTCCATCTTCCATTCTTTTTCTTGATTACATACAAGTCTCCATTTTCCATTCCCGTTGAACAATATGTCTCGCTTTAAGTTGTCAAGCAACTCGGTCTTCAGGCCTTATGTATCCCGTCCTTCCCACACTGAAGAAAAACATATCCATCTCCTTTTCAAGGCCAATAGGCCTGGGTCAAAAGGCACGTCCAGGTCAACAGGGACAAACCTGTTGACAGCAAAACAAGCCTGTTAACAGCAAAAGCCTTCGATGGCTGTAGCAGCAGAGGGGCCGATGGCATAGCAGTTGGATCAGTAAAGGAGCCTGCAGCTCCCTCACTGTCTGGCAAGCCACACGTTTGTGATTGTGGCTCCACACGGCTCTTTGAGGCCTCAGAGATTGCTCGCCAGGTGCCGAGCAATCCCACTGCAACCTTGTCATTTTTAGTTGCAGAGTCCCACACCTTGACCTCAGTTTGGTCCCATATTTCAGGCTCATAAACTGTCCGATTGTTAAGAAAGAGAATGAGCTGTAAGGTTACCAGGACAGTCTTTGTTCCTAAGGACGTATGATTCCCCATAATGCACAACTGCTTATCAGCGAGGGGCAGTTGTGTGCACAGGTCCGCTTCTCTCAGCTCGAGCTTCTCTCCAGCTCCAGTGCGCCTGTTCCCAGCAACTTTCTGTACGAGCTTCTCAGAGTGGTTTGCTGAGTCTGGCCGAACCTTCATCATCACATCTTCATGAGGCAATCAATATGCCTGCTCCCGTCCTGGTCTCCATTCTGCCAGCCTGCTCCTCTTCACTTCTTTTTCCTGCTTCTTTACTGATGTAACTTCATTGTGTTGCCTTTATCTTTTTTTTTTCTTTTTTTGAGGGCAGTTTCCCTCTTATACCCTTCTCCCCACAGCAGTTCTTTTCAATATAACTTTTCATTGGTCAAACAACTTTGAATGTAACAACAAGAGCAAACACCCAGAAACATCCACGCCTTAACGGCTGGAGAACAAGAGAACCAGCTGGAGAACAAGAAACCCCAGACTGCATGGAGTCTCCTGAATCACCCTTCTTTGTTCCCTCTAAACTCTTTTATATTCCTGATGGCCTTGTCATTAAGTGTCTAATGTTATCTCAACCATGGGGCTTTCCAACCATGGCCATATTCCCAAATCTCCCTTTTCTTTATTAATATCAACCATTTTCTCGACACGAATTACCACCCCATATATAACATTTCTTAGACAAATTAATAGACAGACCATGACATAACCAAACAAAAATATATCTACTGATTTACATGTGGTGAAATATGCTTGAGGATGGTATTCAATTGGGGCATAATGAGATGAATGTCTTGACTTTTTTTTGCCACATTGTTAGCATTACTTAGGAAAATCTACAATTGCATCTTTAAATTTTGAGCCTGAGCAAAATCTTAGTATCACAACAGATATTTTCCATGGTCAAAAGGAGACTAACCAAAATACTGAAATGTAGCAATTCTTTACTTTTTTGAGCAAGACTCCATAAAGACTCCAGTTCTTTTAAACAAAGGCTCAGACATTCAGGTTTTCTGACCACTCATGTCGTACCTAAAGCATCAAACACAAGAATGGTTGGGTTTTTCCTAAAGGCAAAGGAAGCTTTGACTACTTTAGCGTACTCAGGCATAACAGCCTTATGATTGGGTACAGACACAGTAATGGGTGCATCCGCACCCACGGTAAACTCTGAGTTGCCCTCTTGCATGTAGACACCTTGCTGAAGCCCATGCTTGGGTGTGATTGCATGTGTTTCAGGTGATCTCTCCTAGTTTTAGCATAAGTAAGGACAGTCCCTCTTTGGTCCTGTAACAATAAAGGGTGGTATAAGACCTAAGATAAATATTTTGAATAATATGAATAATTTAAGTTTGAACTTCCTGTTACCAGTCATCCCCAAATTTATTCATATAGAAACTCGAGCTGCATTTTTTCACCCACATTCATTATCTGTTTGCCTGCCTGTTTGAATAACTCTGAACAGGCATTACTTTCACAAAAGCCCAAGACCATAGGCATATCTAACGAGCTAAGATACCATGGTTACTGAATGCTGCCTTTCTTACTCCCATCTACATACATCATCCTACCTCTGAGGTGTGTGTTTCTCTCCATTAGGCCTCCCCATCAAAACTTCTGAGTTAAGAGGGGAAACAGGAGATAATCTCTAACTAGTAAAAAAAAAAAAAAATCATGCACATTGGAAAATGTTAAGCAAAAGCTCTTCTTACATCAGCTAATGTCCTGCTGGGGCAAAGCTGTGTTCATTTGAACAGTTGCTGTCAGGTCCATAGATACAAAATTATTTATATAACGCTACTGATACTCAGCTGTTGAACAGTCATTGTACCTCAGGTAAACACATGTGACATGTAAAGCCCATTTCTCTTCTGTTTTTCCAGTTATTTGTATAACCAAAGGGGTTTTCTATGTGTGAAATTTATACAGAATAGTGTAAGATAAATTTATTATTGGTGCACTGTTACCTGAAACATTTCACTGAGGTCTTCTCTTGCTTTGATTAGTTACCAAGTGATTTACTGAAGAAAAACTCACAATAACCTTTCTAGTGACAAAACTGATTTAGAAGACGACAAAAAGAATATACTAGCGCATACAGCACTTTGAAATAATGAATCATTGTAGCAAAAACAACAATGTGAAACATTCCACTGTACAGAAGTTATAGGAATATATTGGTGTGGTAGAAATAGAAAGATCAGAATAAAGGAATGAGCATTTCATTTTCATCACTACTATTTATGGTTTGCAGCATATGTTTTAAATTCTGACTAGTGGCTCTCTTTATTAGTGTTGTGATATCAATCAGTCAACCACTATATTACTTCATACATGAGCAAGAATAACATCTTTCTTCTCCTTTGCCTATTGTTGGCTTATTAATATTGCTATTCCTTGTGAAAAGAAAGTTCTGACTACACTGTTCAGGCACATTTTTACCATGAGAGATTTGCAGGACTTATTTCAACTTGTATTTCTCAACTTGTATTTCTCTCACCTATTTGCCTAAGCTACCTAACACAAACACAGAATAATCTATACATTTGTGTAGCAGGCCAGGTCAGAGTCCGGAGACAGCACTGCTTCTTGGTGTCAGTCTCCGGAAATATGAGTGAGCATAATACCAATTTTGTTTTGTATTAGTTATGTTCTATAAATCATCTGCCACATTGATGGGACAGTGTTGGGTAGTTTCTGTTGCTATTTTTCCTTTTTTCCTTCATTTCAACCCTTGTGATTCTGCTGTTTCACCCTCTTTTTCTATATGCATTTGAGACTAGAAAAGGTGAACCATTTTTAGCTACAATATCAACAGCTGTTTGACAGTGATTCTACAAAAAGTTTTCTTCTGAACCAGCAAGCATCACTTTTGTGCTTTTTAAGTGAAGATAGAAACTTTAGATGGAAGCAATATATTTCCTTTTTGAAGGTCAAGAAGCACAAAACTAGGAGATGTGATAGGGTTCTTCCTTTGTCTGTGCAATCTCTGCCTGTCATTGTCACCTTGTCCCCTACTTTGTTCACTGTTCATGCGTATGTAGCCCTCTCAACAGTTCTTTGGGACATCCTGTGGTATTGCGTTCCCAGAAATGCTACTAACTTGGGTTGCTGTTTGCCAGCTGTATTTAGGTATAGTATAGACTTTTGTTAGCTTTTTAGATATCAGGTATGCTGCTTATTGATATGTCTCTTATGTAGCCTTTCTTGTCCAGCCGTGTAGCTAAAATTCTTGCCAGGCTCTCATTTCCTGTCTTGATGACTCCAATATCTTTTTCCTCATGCCTTGCCTCATGTAGCCTGACCCCATTTGTGGCTATTCACAATGTTTCTGTTAAAATTGTTCTCCCAGCCCCTTGACAGCTTCTCCTTGAATTTTCCTACAGCTTCCCTATTCAATTCCACATCAAACAGACCCTGCTTGTCTTCACTGCAAAACTACAAATTATTTCTCTTCTACTAGCTGTGATAGATGTTGGATAGATTTTACACTGTTAGAATTTTCTGACAAGAGCTTCCCCCCCCCCCCCAAAAAAAAAAAAAAAAAAAGGTATCTCTTCACAACACTTCTTTAAACCAGCTGTTGCTAAAGGAAACTCTTGTGAAAAACAGGCTTCTGTTCAGCTGCATCTACAGCTTTTCCTGAGCATTGAAATAGTTTCTTGTGTAGTCGTTACTCTAAAGTCTTTAGGAGAGGGCTCTTTTTCTTACTCTACATTTAAACAGCAGCTGGTTCAAAGATGTCCCAATCCCAGACTAGCCTTCCTAGAGAGCAGCTTTATAAATAAATCCTTTGGAAACTTTCAGCAGTACCGAGTTAGCAATGTGCTCTCTGAATCCTGTTCTTGAAGGCACAGCAATAAAAGGTTAGTAGCAGCAGTAGTTACAGTGGTAGTTAAATACCTACACCTTTTAAATACAGATATTCTTCCCCCTTTATTCACATGAGTTTAAATATGGTCCAACTTCTAAATAAGCAAGGGTGGTCAGATGCTCAGAACCACTGATGCCATGTGGAATTGTTCTGGTTCTTTGGTATTTGTTTACTTAGATTTTTTTATTTTTTTTTTGGTCAGTTTGAAGTTTATTTTGTGTTCTATTGAAATTCCATGTGATGTACTTGTCTATTCATACCAGAAATACTGATAGTAAAAGCTCAGTTTCCCAGAAAATGATTCAGGTCAAATACTTATATGGTGTCTCCTGTACTGTGCAATAACAGCATTGTATGTAGCATTTTTTAGAGATGAGGCACTTTGTATGTGCCAGACTTGCATCGTCTGGAAAATTCTGAATTTTCCTGTGTTTCATTACATTACTGTTTTTTCATTTTTCTGTTAAAGGTATAAAATACTTGCTCTGGCTTGATGTGCTCCTCCCTATGCTTTCAATAAAAATTATGTTTGTGTAGAAAATGTCAGCTTTTCTACAGTACAGCTAATCTGAGTTTTATTCTTCTATTGTATTCCTTGATTAATATTCCAAATCCCTAACCAAATCAGTTATTCACAAATATTGCTTGCATTAGTAAACTAGCACCAACGAGTCCATCTGATGTCTTCAGTAACTATTTATTACTAATCTGTTTACTTGGCATTTTTTTCTAAAATATAATGTTTCTAATCATCTAGTATCTGGTCATATATGAAAATTGTTGAATTTGCATATTTATTCATAATAAGAAGCAACCCAAAATAAGTTCCTGCTCTATACTGATTGCACGTAGTTCCTTAAATAGCCGTATATTCCTAGATCCAAAACAGATATGGTTAGAGACACTTTTTCACCTAGCAAAATCCACAGCTTCAAGTTACCTATACAAGCTGGAGGGGTAGAGCAGAAAAGAAGTAGACATTGAAGTGTAGTCTCACACTCAGACTTGCCTCACACAGGATGAGGACCAAGATCACCAGTTACCACATCACACTTTCTAATTCATGCAATTTTCAGCTGACTAATTTAATGAATAATGCTAATGATAAGCAAGGTGGAGCAGATTTTAGGTATGGGGAACTTAGAGTCTCTCTTTGACAAGTTAGTATTTAGGAAAAATGAAGGTGTTTCCTTGGGATTCATGTGCTACTGTAGTTGGGGTATGTTTTCCTTCTTGGGTTCCCACTAAGAACAGCTATATTGTTTGGTACTGTATTGATGTTTAATAGCACTATAGTTAGGAGCTCAAGTATCCAGATGAGATTTGACTTTTAAATATACATTGGAAAAGTCACAATTCATTATTAACTATTACTCTAATGAGATTTGTTGTTAACATTTCTCATAGATAAATTGCTTTATTATTTAAATTTGACTATACTAGACTGTGTCACCTAAATAATCTCGGTCAGTGAATAAATGATAAAGCCAGGCTGGCATTTTTTATTAATAAAAAATAACAAGCTGGAATACACAGTGCTAGAGCCTGATCTCATTTTTAGCACTCTAAAATGCATGGTAACTACTGTGATTTAGGTGGAATTTGTCTTTGTTCTAACCCATGAAACTGAGAAAAGGATCTGATTTCATATTGAGCATAACTAAAGCAATTTTATTTTAAATGTAAATTTAATAAAAATAAATAAATAAACACATGACATGCTCAGCTTGTGATATTTCTAAAGAAATACAATCAGTTAAATTTGAGACTATTAATTAGATGTGTGAGTCTATCTTGTGTTATGAAGAATTTATTAAACGATTTTCCCTAGAGCAAACTCTCAGCTGGTATGAACTGCTATAGTCCCATTAATTTTACAAACATCAGAGAATTTACACCAGTTCAGAACTGCCCTTTGATTTACACTTTTCAAAATAGCCTCTAAGATGAACTTTTTTGTGTAGTTTGCAGAGGATGACAAGAAACTGAATTTGGAGATGAGTAGAAAGTGACAATCGAAAATGAAAGAACTTAATTCTGTTTCAAAGTAATTTTAAGACATTTTAAAGTTATATGAGGTTAAGTAGGCTTTTTTGCATTTTGTGTGGCTGTGTCCATTAAGAAATTACTCTCATAAATGATGATTAATGATCACTTTGAATAATGTATTGCCTTCATTAAAAATCTACAGCTTTTGAAGATAAACCAATGTGTTTGAAAAATTAATTCACAATGTGAAATGATTTTTGTATGTGTTTTCATATGTGCTCAGTGGTGCAAATACAGGTTCTTGAGGTTTATTTAAACCAGCAGTATCTCACATAATCCAAATCTTTGCCTGTACTTAGTTGGTTTTATATTCAAAAAATCAGACTTTTGCCACTGTAGCATTATCAAAATGGATTAAATATCTCTCAAATTAAAAAAAGAATACTAAGACAAAGAGAAGCTTAACCTCTCACTGATTAGCACCATTGTTTAGCCTGGGTAGCTGATCAACTACCCAACTACATCAACTAGGTAGCTGATGTAAATACATGCATATATATTTCCAACCGTCAGGAAATTCTGTGGTGACCTATCTGTTTCCCTCTTAATTCAACAGGTTTAGTATACTACAGCTAAAATATACAGTTTGGTGAAGTACTGAAAACAACTTGTAATTAACCTTCAGGCTGTTTGTTGTGTTTTTTTTTTTTGTGGTGGTTTTGTTTTTGGTTTTTTTGGTTGGTTGTTTAGTTGTTTTTTTGAGCACTTATCTATCACTCAGATCTGTATTTATGTGACTTCAAAAACTTCGAAGGAATACAGCAGAGGACAAAAAATAGCTGAATATGTGGATGCGTGTTACTCTGTTTAAATAATTTTTTAAAATGTGTAGATACAAGTGTACAGCTGTGAACTTGTGTGTTGTTTGTGGAAAAGGTATTGAATGGAATTTTTTTACTATTAATTGGATTGGAATTGCATGAATTTTTTTAAAAATCTACTATAGGTTGTAACAGCAAGCAAATTCATTTTTTCAAGATATTTCAAGAATCTTCTTAGAATACACATCCCTGATATTATTACCTAGTTATTTAACCAATAATTCTCTGAAATTACTGAAGATTTATCAGTGCATTTTAAAGTGTGACCTTGTTGCCTCACTGTCATTTTGAGTTGTTCAGTGTCTGTCTCATTTAGAGACATCACCTGGAATGTTGAATGCAAATAAATTTAAAAGCTGATAGTTTCATTTAGAAATATTAGAACAAGCCACATAGCTGATTGTAGAACTGTCTTTATGTAAAGTTTCTACAATATTAGTCAAATTGGTCTGCTTAAGCTTATATTGTCTTTTCTTCTGAAAAATAAACAGTTTTAAAAAATAAACGGTACTGCCCTTTGCCAACAGCAGATGGCAATTATTCAGAAAAGTCTTTGCATTTGGATTGTCTATAAAGTTTGACACAATACTTGAATAGTCGAATAGGAAATAGGATTTTTATGACAGCAATTTATGTTCAGGATTCATAGAGTATGTTTATTTAAAAGAAGTTGAAGAGAACAAGAAACTGCTTAGCATGGTGAAATATGCATGTGTTATATACTGTGTCTTAACGACTGTCTTTTCTTTCCTCTTACAGTTTGATAATGTATGGTTTTGTGAAGGCCATGGTACACATTGGCCAGTTAAAAGCATGGGAATTCCACTTCACTGACTGTTTATTTTTTGGATCACTGATGTCTGCCACAGATCCAGGTAACAATTTAAAATAACTTTTTTTTTTTTTTCAAAAATCAGAAGAGTAAATAAAAATATAATGTCTGTATGTGCCATAAAAATGTTGAGTGTCTGTTCTCAGTTTTGATTCTCATCCCTTTAAATGTCTTATATTCTGATTATTGTAAATCAAATTGCCTCCAGAGATCCCCTGTGTAAGATTTACCTGTGTTAATCTTACAAACTTTACAAATGAAGTTGCTGAAGAGATTGGAATAATGTTCTCCAGTCTCAGGGACACCTGACTGTTTATTGCTAATATGAGAATTTCTGTACGCCTTAAACTTTATGGTTAATTAACGAAGACATTACCAGAAACAGAAAATCCTGAGTTAGAAGGGACCCAAAAGGATCATCGAGCCTGCCACTCTGCTCCCCTCATGAGGAGGCTGCAGGCTGCCATGAGGTCTCCCCTCAGTCTCCTCTGAGCTGAACAAACCAAGTGACTTCAGACACTCCTCAGACGTCTTCCGCTCTAGACCCTTCACCATCTTTGTTACCCTCATTCATATGCCCTCTAACATTTCTATATCCTTCTTAATACTGTGGTGCCCAAAACTGCACACAGGCCACACCTGTGCAGAGCAGATCAGGTCACTTCCCTCAACCATCCAGCCATGCTGTGCCAAATGCATCTCAGGCTATGGTTGGCCCTTTCGGCTGCCAGGGCACACTGCTGGCTTATATTCAATTTGCAATCAACCAGGATCCGCAAATCCTTTCTCTTGTCCTCCAGCCTGAATGTGTATTCAGGACTGCCACACCCCAGGCACACTTGCTCTTTTTAAATTTCATACAGATGGTGAGTGCCCAACCCTCTAGTTTGTCAAGATCTCTACCTTTTGCAAAAGTTTGCAAAGCCTCTCTACCCCTGAGGGTGTCAACAGCTCCTCCTAATTTAGTATCATCTACAAACTTACTTAGTATGTATTTGAGTCCTGCATCCAGATCACTTATAAAATGTGTGATCTAACCTAGTTTAAAGATAAGGGGAACTAACTTTCAGATATGGCCATATAAATACAGTTTATAAGGTATCAATTTAGAATTTGAATGCACTGTTACATGGTTAATACAATTATGAAAAGATCGGTACCAATATGTTGACCAGAACTTGCAGATGTGAGGTTTAAAGCCTACAGTTACAGTAAATACCCAAGTGTGGGAGAAACAGATTCAGTGGAATTCCAAGTCATAGAGTTACAGGATCGTGTATATCAGAAGGGACCTCTGGAGTATTTCCTATCCAACCTAATAATTAAAACAGGGCTAACCTCAAAGTTATTCACAGACTTAGCAAAATTTTGTTACACTGACTATGTTCATAGTAAGACTACTCTGGTATCAAAATATTGGTTTTGCATCTATGGAAAAACTGTGAAGGAGGAAGTGAAAAGAGAATTTATTGATATTCTAACTACAATATCATGCAAAAACAAAGTGAAGAATATGGAAAGGTACACTGGATTTTTGCAAAATTTTCAGTGGAGCGGTTACAGGAAAAAGAACAAAAAGCATTTCACGATGCACATGACGTGCTGTGTTAGTGCTAATACCCCTGACAAGCTTCTCTGAGAAACATATGAAAAAGTCTTTCAAAATCTTGGCTATTAAAAAAAGTGACAAAAAGCAACATTGTTCCACAAATTTGTTCCATTCTTTAAATGAAACCTCAATATTTAACAAAAGACTATGAGAGCTTGTGATTTATCATTCTGATGGCTTAAAAATATGGTGTAAAACAATTTATTTCAACAAAACCTGTTGTTACAAGATTTCTGTAAAAGCTGTCTCAAATTGTTATTCTCAAATTAAGCTAAGCATCCAGTATTCTGCCACTTATAAAGTCCCTCAACTACTTTAATAAGGTTCATCACATGATCAGAACAAGAGAACAACACAGAAACTAAAAGCAGAAATTACACATAAGAAAAATAATTGCTTATGGAATAAAAAGTTGCTTAAAGCTTCCAAGTACTTTTCTTGATTGTGCTATGAATAGTTTTGTAGTTGGCTTTGTTTCTTTTCCCATTTTCCATTCCATTACTATTTTGTTCCACAAATGAAAATGTTGATTTACAAGGGGATATACATACACGTATAAGACAAACACAGTGATTTTGATTACAATAGTGTTAAATCACCACTGAATAATCTGGCAAAGCTCAGGGGGAGGGGAGGGTGAACTTCCTCTTCCACTGGAAGGAATAAGAAGTCACAAGGATTACTTTACCCAGAATTTTTAATAGGCTTAAACAGCTAATACTGCAGTTCTGAATACTTTTAGTGGGACAAACTGTCATCTATTAATGCTCTTGGTAATTACTCTTCTGCTTATATAGAGTCTCTGTGTGTGTCCAAGGTTTGTTTGAATGTTCAATCTTGCTCCATCTGTTATCTAAGCTGTTAGATGTTTTACTGATCTAATCTAATTTCAGTCCCCCAAAAGATGAGAGAATTTTACATGAAATTTTTGCTTAATTTAATGGTAGACATTGCTGAAAATATTTCACTCTCCTGTAGGATTTGCTAGTGAATTACAATCTCAAGCCATGCGAAGAGCTCATAGGAATTCCAAAATCAGAGAAAACACAATCCTCTAAAGGATTGATAGATCATATGAAGCATATAGCATAATCAGTTTTATATGTGATTTTACATTTGATATCTAGCTTTAAAAAAGAGAAATCTCTGGTGAAATGTTGTTGGTGTTGTAGAATAGAATAATAAATTACTGTCCTAGTATGAAATAAGAAATTCTTGTCAGATATGCTACTTGATTTTTCATTTATTTTTTCACTGTGTAGACACATTCACTGAATAGACACATTCCAAAACCAGTTTTAATTTCCCTTGGTTATGAAAAGCAATTAAGTCTCAAAAGATGTTAAAAACCGATCTGTTGACTCAACGGAAGTTGTTTTGACTGAGTTCCTTATTTGTAATAATAAAGATGACTTGTAGATGTTTACATGTTAAATGAATAATTTTACTACAAGGGCAGTAAATAAATACGTGCCATTTAGAAGTTCCTTATATTGTTAGGAAAAAGGAAATAACAGCATAGCACTCTCTAGGTGAGCATTTAAAGATCTTCATATAGAGATTTTGGCATAAAACTAATTCAGAAAATTTTCAACAATATTCCATAGGTTCCCTTCTATAGAAAATTGCATTTGAACTAAAATTTAGAAGTTAAATTACGATTGGTTATACTTGGGACTGTGTTTGAGATTCCTTTATCTACTTTCCAATAAAGATGAATTATCACAAGCTGATACAGAAACCATTATTACACCGAATGTTGAACTAAAAAGAAAAATTAAAAAGAGAAAATCCTTTGAGTGTTACAGTTTACGAATCTTAGCTCCCTAAAATATTTAGTTATGTTTCTACATTTTGCATTATAGAAGCTCTTGGATCTCCAGTAAAAATAAATAAATAAATAAATAAAATAAAAATAAAATAAAATAAAAATAAAATAAAATAAAATAAAATAAAAATAAAATAAACTTTATGGGAAAGACAGATTGTTTTCAAGTGAATCAATCAATTTACAGGAAATATATCTTTCCAATAATTTATTCATTATTGAACAGAAAAAGTTTCTCATTTCAAGACTTCAGGTGAGAAGTTTAATTTTTAAGAAGTAATATTTTAAAACATCATCAAATTCTCCCTTAATTAGTGTTTGATTTTAAGCATCAGATCAGTATCTTTCAATCTGATCAACCGATACCATTTATCATGTTTTTTGGGAAATCATCTCTTCTCATTAGTTAATCTATGTAAAACAGCACAGACTTGTTTCACTGTTTTCACTGTTGAAAGCGTTTCCCTTGTATTAGTACTGCATTTTGATTTCTAATGTAACCTAACTCTGGAGGCTGGAAGTTTTTTTTGGGTGATGCAAAAAGGAAGGAGCCTTTTCATGCCTTTGTTCTGGTGCACATGTCAAGAGCACCAAAGAGGCTGTGGAAAAGGGGCTGGAATGGAGAGTAGAGCCCTAACTCTAGGTCCCTAGAGACCTGCAAAATGAAACTGCCTCAAGTGTGGGCATGGATAAGGATATCTGGCATCAACTGTCTTGTGTGGCTGAAAGGCAGACACAACAATAAGTCCCAGGAACAGGCTGCTTCAGGGTACCAGTAGTTTTAATGGAATCATGTGAATGACAGAACAAAACTGACACATGAACTAAAAGATTTGACCTCTGCCTTAGCCACCAAAAAATAACTGGAAAGTATAGCTTTGGCAGTTTGTTGTAGCTGTTATTAACACATTTTGTGCAATGACCTTCCAATCCAGAGAAATTTCATGTATCTTTAGCACTTCTTATTTTTTTAACTTTTGACCTTTCAAGCATAGAAAACAGATTTACCTTCACAAGGTTTGCTGAAGCACAGCTATTTCTGAGCTACATGAACTCCCTTACCTTTGGTCATACTGATAATCACAAGGCTCTTTTCTATTTGAAGTTACTATAGTTACAGCTGAGCCTAAGATGTGAGTTGCACTGCTGCTGTTATTGATAAAACTGGATATTTATCAGAAAGAACAGTTCCCGTTTCTCATAAAAATCAGAGGATTTTGCATTAAAAAGCACAGTTTATAAATACAGCAGAGTAATACATTTTTGCACTGGTTCTATAGGCCTGTTTATAAGCATGTTTTTAATTAAAATATTTTTGCTTTCTCCTTATACACCCCTGACCTACTCTGTGAGTAGTGTTTATTAGGGAAAGGAGTCTATAATTAAAATTGGAATTGTTATTTTTAAAGAAAAATTGATGGAAAACATAAGTGAGACTTCTCTCATCTGATTTTCTTTCCATTTGATAATGAACTCCTAAGAGCCCATGAGTTAGAAAAGATATTAATTGTTCTAGTCAGAAGATTAAGATAAGATAAAACCCGTACTTTATATAATGGTTGCATTTATTTTCTGAGTTTCCTTGTTCTTTTCAAACACAACAGCAAAGAAGTATTGGATACAGTTAGCTTACGGATTGTTGAAGTTTGCTGAAGTTATACATTTTCAATTATCCTTTTTACAGCAATTATCCTTTTTACAGCAATTAAGTCCATTTTTTTTCTATATATTGCAAAAGATATCTTTCACAGACCAGCTCCATAGACACCAGTTCTGACTTGGATACAATCAAAATCATGCTAGGCTTAGAATCTAACAGATGTTCCCTCAGTCCATGAAGTCAAGGAAGAAGAATTATTATTATTATTATTATTATTTCTATTTTGGGGAGTTTTCTACTGCCACAAAAATATGTTTGTTTGCTGTCCCCAAATTACCAACTGTTTAGTTCTTTACCTGTCTCTATCTCTGTCCTCATATGCTTAGATTGAAATAAGAGCTTTAGAGTCACTGTGTAGTTTAGGGAAATGTAGTTTAGTATTTTTTTAATCCATGTTATCATACTGTATCTAAATGAATTATACAAGACTTTAAGAAGTTTACCACACAAAAATCAAGTCCTACCTACTTTGCCTTAAGAAAGCTAGGGAGGCCATACTGCAATGTAGTATCTAAAGACTATACACTTTACTTAAATACAAATCTTCTCACAGATCAGATGTCACAGATTACTGTGATATATGATGGCAAATGCTGAATCTTTAAATTTGTTCTCTTTTAAAGTCGTCCATCAGACAAAACATAGTGTGACTATTTTGGACAACTATGATTATTCACAAAGTATTTTTCTATCTGGAGAGTAATTTAATTTTTTTTTCCCTTAGTTTAGTGTCATGTCCTTTTTAATGTGCCTATTCGTACATGTATCCATAGATTCTCATAAGCAATAAAAGCAAATGTGATCTTGAATAAATGGCTATATGCTTTTGGCAAAACAATGCAAATGTTTTACTGAATTCTTAAATGGTACGGATGTGCTAGAGGTTCTGCTGCTCTCTGTTCTTGTGCAGATACCATTTAACATTTTCATTAATGAGTTGGCTAAGGCAATAGAGGATGCTTCTTTAACATATAATAATATGCTGAGAAGAGATAGCAAGCACTTTGAAAAACAGGATTAGAACTCAACTTAATCCTTGCAATAGTTTAAAATCAACAAGGATAAGTGCTACAGTTAGGAATAGTCATCTTAATAGATAGAAGCTAAGAAAATGCCATTTACTGCTGAAAAGGATTTCAAGTTTACAACCTGAAAATGAGTCATGAGGACTAATACGGGTGGGGAGGGGGAAAGGAAAACAGTTTCAGTTTCATAAACATATATTCTACCGCATCATTTCACTCTATTTCTTGACAGCAAGCATCAGCTACAGTAACTGGATAGGGTTATGAGCACTGTATTTCAAGAAAGATACCATCTGATTAGAAAAAGTTTAGTGAAAATTAGCTAGTAATTAAAGGGATAGAAAATATTTTTGAAAAGAGAAGATTGGAAGAAGCAAGTCAGTTTAGAGAGGATATATCTGAAATGAATCTTTGAATAGGAAAAATGTTGCTGAAGGAAAGAAAAAGTCAACAAATATGCCAAATTATTTCTGTCTCATTAGGTTAGGAATGGAAATTACAGACTTGAAGAGTAGGAAGGGAAATACAGGTTAGACGTTCAGGAATAATTGCATTTATAAACTGAAGAGTGGATTAGTTTCCCTGGGATTTGTGAAACCACAAACACTTCAGTTCTTTAAAAATAGATCAGATAAATATGTGTCATCAGTGATGACACATATCACTGATCGCTTACAGTGTCTGGGGGGGGGGGGGGGGGGGGAGGAGGGGTGTGGAGGGAAGGGGGTAAGGACAGAGTGGATACTGGTAGTGGTCTTCCTCCAGAGACCACGATTCTTCATCAAGCAACAGAAAATGTTGTAACCTCCAATGGGAGTGGGAGAGACATATGACATGGAAGATACTTCCCGAGAAGTGGGTGAACTAGGGTGTCTTTCACAGAGGAGGCAAGTGGTGCATTATTGTGTTGCTTGCTTTATTATTTTACTTTCATTCGAAAAGATCTGGAACCAGATTTGGGGAATAGAGTTCAGAGTGTAAGAGAATATGTTTGTTACATAAAAGAAAAGGTGTTGTTTTTGTAGGAGGCAAGAGGATGGACAGGAATGTGTAGGTATCTGTCTAATTAGCTTTGTCTACTCAAATACCAACAGTATCTTGGACTTTGATTACTATACTGTTTCCCTTCTATCATTTGTGGAGGGAGTATTAGTGCAAGCCCAAAGTAATATGCTAATAAGCAAAAGCTGGAAGTGGCAAAGAGTTTTAGAAAACTGGTCTGTTGTTATGCCATCAAAGAATGGGAGACTAAAATGGGTGCACATTTAGCACATTTAGGCAGCACTGCCTAATCAAGAAAAAAAAATACATAGAGAGATATTCATAGAATCATAGAATATCCCAAGTTGGAAGGGACCCACAAGGATAATCAAGTCCAACTCCTGGCTCCACACAGGACTACTTAAAAATTAAACCATATATCTGAAGAGCATTGCCTAAATGTTTCTTGAACTCCAGCAGGCTTGGTGCTGTTACCATTTCCCTGGGAGCCTGTCCCAGTGCCCGACCACGCTCTGGGTGAAGAACGTTTCCCTAACCCCCAGCCTGACCCTCCCTTGTCCCACCTCCATGCCATTACCTCGGGTCCTGTCACTGTCCCCAGAGAGCAGAGCTCAGCGCCTGCCCCTCTACTCTCCTTGTGAGGGAGCTGCAGGCTGCCATGAGGCCTTCACTCAGCCTGCTCTGCTCGGGGCTGAACAAACCAAGGGACTTCAGACACTCATACATCTTCCCCTCTAGACCCTTTGCCATCTTTGTTGCCTTCCTTTATATGTCCTCTAATTTTTATGTCGTTCTTATATTGTGGTGCCCAGAACTGTACCTAGTACTGGAAATGAGGCCGCACCAGCAGAGTATTGGTGAACCAAGAAAATATCCTTGCCGATAAAGATTATTCCTACACCTTTGAGCTGTTCTGAGGAAATAACTCTTTTCCTGATTTAACTTATAATCATAGTGGGTCTAGATTGGTGAGTTTATCAGGATGGTAAAATAAACTAGTTTATTTAAATATAGCTATATCATCAAATGTTTATTCACACACTTTTCCTAAATTGCCTTCTGTGGAATAACACTTCCAGAATTCTTCAAAGATAACACATCAGCAGAGATCACTGTGACATAAAATCCCACAGGGGAACTGACAATCTGTTTTAGGTTTGTACATTTATATATATACATATATAAATATATATATATATATATAGATTTAGATTACTTAGATATTTAAGCACCTTTCAGAAAATCTTATCAGCAATGATTTCAAATTTCCAATAAATTTGATTAAGACAGAATATAATCAGCTGTTCATGTATTTGTAAGTTATCAGCAGTCATCTCAACATGAAAGTGTATAATTTCCATTTCTGAAAGGTCAGGTGTTAACACAGCATCCTGAAGGCACTCCTAATATTTTAGATTTGTAGGCTATAAGGACTGAATCAATTGCACAATTACTTACTAGAATGAGCACCAGTGAAGCAGTGAGTTACCATGTAATTTTCAACCATACAAATATTTGGAGGCATTTACATTAAATGATGTGTGAAAAGTGAAAGTTCTGCTTCCTCCATGCAAGGAGAGAATACTAGTATCAACAAAGAACATGGATAGCTTTTTTCATTTAGAGATTATGAAATGCTAGGAAGGTCTAGGAAAGGATTGTGTACAGGTTAGGAAACTGAGGTCCTTTAAAATCCTAAGTATGGTACAGGTATCTACATGCCCTTGAGGACGTGTGTCTAAATGATTTAGCCAACAAGTTGAAATCTGACACAAACTAAATTTTTTCTGCTGCACTGGCAAGGTAAAAGTCAGATATAGCATACCACTTGGGGAGTAGGAAGGGACTTAAATCAATGAAGGAACACTGAAGGAACCTTAAAATGGGTTGCAAATATCAGTTGTCCTGATCTGCATGAGAGAGCTTCATGACTACAGATGTGCTGCACTTGAGGTGAAAGTGGTTTTGTTGTTGGTAGGACAGGGTACAAGGTTATTTGAGTGTTCCTCAATAAAAACACATTACAGATGGATAAACATAATTATACCTTCTTAAAACAGGTAAACCACTACTTTCATCACCCACAGAGCCCATAGCAAACCCAACGCTTTTCAGCACCCTTATTACTCCTTGGTGACAAGATCCAAGTCCTTTGTGTACAGTGAAATATACTGTGACATTTTCATGTATGCATAATTCTGTGTGTAAGAGGGAAATCTTTTTTCTAACTAGCTGAAGCAACAAAACACATAGACTTGCTGGATTTTAGTATCTTATATACTTCAGTTAACCCCTGTTATTAGCCACTTGGGTAGTAAATCAGATTAGACTTTTCAAAGCCCACACCCTAACATTGCTTTATTTCTTGAACTGCCAGAGGAATATGAAAATAACAAATTCACTGTTTTGTCTCCATACAGTGACAGTCCTTGCTATTTTCCATGAGCTGCATGTGGACACAGATTTATACACGCTACTGTTTGGAGAGAGTGTTCTAAATGATGCTGTGGCTATTGTGCTGACATAGTAAGTACAGCCACTTTGATTCTTTACTTGGTGAGGTAATTCCAAGCATAAATTGCTGATATCGTTCACAAATCATATTGTGTGTCCAAGTATAGATAAAGCATTTTAAGTTTTCATCACAGAGATGTCGTTTTGGAGTTGTTATTGGTTTGTTAAATAAAATAATTCCAGTATTATTAATAGCAACTGAGTATCCAAAATGCAACTTTCATTCATTTTCTTCAGCCTAGAAAGCAGTATATTCTGTAAAATGTGCATATTTAATTTAACGTGAATTCTTTTCTCAACAACATATATTGAAAAAATAAAGCTGATTGGGGACCTAGGACATAGGGCTACTGTAAAAATGGAGTCAGAACTTTTGAAATAGAAGATATATTTTATTCTACTTTTTGCAATCTATTGTTTTCCACAGTTAAAACCACAAAGTGGTACACTGTAGCCCAGCTTATCTCTTTCTGCCTATTAAATCTGACAGAGTTTCAGCTGGCAATATTATCTTAAATTTATATAAAGCCTTTTTACTCTCAGGAATCCTCAAACATATAATGGGTAAAAATCATGTCCTGTCCTAAAAAGAGAGATGCTAAGTACACGATTAACAGGATCTCAAGTTAACTCAATCAAGTTAAGACAATCTTAAAAGTAACATAACTTTGCAAAATCATTTTCTGGGATGCTTGAAGTGCTTCACATTAAGCCTCAGTTCACTGCCACCTTTTTCGTTAAAATACAGATCCTTGAACTAGGATTTCTGCTATTCTTGGAAAAATAAATAAATAAATAAAGATTTTTACGAAGGTTAGTCATTAAAAAATGACTTCACATGTTGTCTGAAACAATTATAATAGTTGAATTTAAAAAAAAAAAAGTGTCAAGATACTAAAAATAGTAATCCTATTTAATTTATTATATTCCAGTTATCAGTCTAGTTATGTTCACCTACACTAAAATCCTTGCATTGTTTTTAGAGCAAGAATGATATTCTCAAATGCTGAATTGTCTGAGCATATCTGGGTTGGAATGTGCCACTTAGCAGAGCATCTAGTATGTCAGACAATAAAATGCACAAAAGGAAAACTAAGCAAGGAATGGCAACCTCGGTAGAGGGAACAGATAGAAAAGCATCCATTAAGGCAGCTTTAAAAATTGGAAAGAAGCTTGTAGGTGACAAAAATACTGAAATTTTCTTCTCTGTTTCATTTGGCATTGTTTAATAGAGACCTAGACATTTACAGCTCATTTAGACTCTTCATTTGTTAGAGCCAGATTCCTATAGGCTGTGTAACAATTATGCTACATGCAGCACAGAGACACTCAGAATGTTTTAAGTGTCTGTAGTTTTCAGTCACTGTGATGTCAAAGTACATGGATCTCTTCAAAAGTGAAACTCAACTGCAAAGTAAATCTAGGAAGATAAGTACTATCAGATAGCACCTGATTCATGAGTTTCTAGCATCTGTTCAGGTTCCCTGTACTCAGGTCTAGGTTAGGATCCTCAGCCTGTACATGGATAAAAAAATCAACTAGAATGGTGCCTGACACTAATGCTGGCTATCTCCTTTTGTTTTCTTAGCTATACATGGTACATTACAAACTTTCTTTACTATAGAATCTCTTGTCCCTGTAAAATTAGTGTATTGTTCTGTATACCCAGTGTGAGTAATAATACATCGATTACTCTAATAGATTTAGTCATTTGCAGAGAATGAAGAGAATATATCATCAGTTTCACATTTCATTAATTTCTGGCTTAAATAATCAGCTTCTGCACAAAGGAAATGTTTCTGCAACTTAAAACGATCTTCCTTTCTGTACCTTTGTAAGTAAAGCTATACTGTTAATAGTGTCAGCTTCAATGTGTTAACAATCCAGTAAACCAAAATGAATTTAAATGAAGAATATTATTTTTCTGTCACTATGAAAGAACAGCTAGGGTTTTTGTTTTGGTTTGGTTTGGTTTGTTTTTTTTTTTCTCTGTAACATATACACCTTTTCAGGATGGTGCAAACACAGCATGTTCATAATTATAGTAATAGGGGACTATTTAAAAAGGTGTGAGAATAATGTTTACAAATACAGAAAAGCAATAACAAGTCATTTTGTACACTTTGTAACGGTAAATAGAAGACTGAAAAAGAGAATACACAGTGTTTCATCAGCTCACAAAATAACCAAGTTAATGTCTGCAGGAATGACTCATTACAGGAAAGGAAGAGAAAAGAGGGAAGCCTCTTATGGTTAGCTGTGATGATTTGGCAAGGTGAAGGTAGCAGTATGGCTATCTGCCAACAAGGCTTTATACTAATGCCTATCTTTTCCTCCAGCTTCTCCCTCCAACATTTTTACTGCACTGTGTATCATTTAGTTAAGAAGGACAGCAATCAGACCAGTTACCCTATATTTCACATTTTAAACATTCAGAATTAGTCATTTTAAAGCCCGTTTATATCAAGGATTCATGGTATTTAAGAAAAATGATAACAGAGCTACAAGAGAATACTCATTAGCTGACTAAACATGCCTGCTTTTATGTGGAAAAAGCTATATGAATAATTATGCCATGAATATTTACTATGTACTTTGTTCTCCAGGAAATGGACTTGTCACCCGTGTACTCATTCTCTGTCTATTTACAGCCTAACCAGTATCTCTAGAAGTAGTTTATATGTGCCTAAATTAAAACAAACAAACAAGGAATACATAGGAAAATAGATATTTGAGCTTCTTTTGGGTGTTTATACATGCTATACATAGTCTTTGTGATTAGAGAGTGAAACCACTTTGTGATTAGAATAGTGTAACATCCCTATTTGGAATCTGATTTTAAACAACAGATTGCAGCAACCTTTTATGAAAGCCATAGGATGAAACATTCAAGGTGATATATTTCATTAATGAATTCCAGACTGAGGAATATTTATCATTACAGAAAAATGTATATAGCACTTTATAGACAAATACAATGAACAAAGAAGTGTGTGCACTTGGTAACTTACTAGCTGCGGACTGCATTCTAAAGATCATAACTGAGAAACATCCCAGTAACCAGTAAATTCAGAATTGTGTGTGACGAAGACTGTTGAATCTGGTTGAAAATTAATAATTTATGAATATTTTTCAGCAAATCTTGAAGATTGACCTCTTACTTCTCTTTTATTCCGTTTTCATTGTTCTCTCTATGTACGATATAAAACTTGTTGAAGCAAACATTTGCATATATTTTGAGCGTACATGCTGTAGTTTTGGACTTCACATAGTTTTTGCATATTTGCAGAGGAATTTGTGTAAGAAAGTGTGGAAGAAGTTGTAAAAATAGCACTGAATATCTTGAGATATGACAGAAAAGTGGCTGAACAGGTCATTATCATCAAGATAGTATATTTAGCAGAGCTATTTAATCTTTCTCATGCTGAGTGCTCTCTGAGTGCAGGATGTGGAAAGCAGTAATGAATACTGATACATGTTCCCTGCTAACAAATTATCTTAGAGAACATTGCACAAGAAATGTTTCCATTGTAGTCAGTGTGAGAAGTGTTTGTAATATCATTATGCAAAAGAGGTGACTCTGTTTCTCCACTGGCTTTTGTACTCCAGTATTGGCTCAGTTTGCCTGAGTTTCATCTCCTTCCTAGAAGATGTGATAGTGTGGAAGTCACACTGGCAGCAAGCATGTTAGCTAGTATGTATAAAAAGTCTACGATCAACATATGGTATTGTCTTTCATATGTAATCATCAGAAGTGAGTGGCAGCTAGGGGACATGGGACATATGACATTTGGACATGGATTTATTAGTTCCAACAAGAAATTGATTTATTATTTCCCATCCCTCTGTTATATGCAATCAAGAACAGTTTGATATGTGAGTGAAGTGGAAATCCTGGAGATAAAAAGTGTAGAGGAAGATCACATAGCAGAGAAACCAGAGAACATGGATTCTAGCTGACATAGGAAATGAAGTCCTACCTTTTCAGAATGCTAATTGCCCTAGAAAGCTGCAAAGTTTGGATATTTCTGTGCAGAGAGGAACAAACTGTAAACATAGTTTTCTTATAAAGTTTGGCTTGTTGTTTTTAAGTACCTTAAATGGTATGTAAAGGAAGAGATGATGACCTTGGAGGTTCTGTAGAAGAAGGTGAAGAGGAACATAACTGAAAAATACTGAGTTGGTTCAAGTTGGATATCCTGCCTCTTTTGTAATGTATCAACAGGTTGGATGCATTTCATAAAGTTCACTCATGCTTATTGACGAACATTAGGCTATGGAAGGCTTGGATTTTGACATAGTCAAGATGTAAGGATCCTTTTGCAAAAATCTAGAACCAGGACTAAAAAGCTAAATTCTTGGAGCAGTAGGATCTGGAAGGGTAAAAGGTCCTGTTGTTGTATGTTTCAGGAATTCAGTGAGCCTCTATTGGACAGATAAAATGGCACGAATGTGCAACATTCCTTTTGTTTTCTTTTGGAAAATCTATGCTAGTAAAAAGGTGCTGCAACCCATTCTATAAAATAAACTTCTCTGTGTTGGTTCAAAGATTTTCCAAGCAGTTTACTATGATGAAGAAATTTCATTTCCCAGCATTGTTGGAATACGATTTTTCTCTAAAAACAGATACATTTCAAGTCCTTTTTTCATGATCCAGCTACAGCACATGACACCATATCTGTGCTTGATAAATTAACTGTCCTTAGAATCCAAAATCCTTTATAATAGTTTTAAAGACTTGAAATTTAAAACAAATAATTTGGAAGCAGCCTATTTAATCTTGCTTTTGTCTTTCCTTCTTCAAAATAAATATCAGAGTTTATCCACTAGAATAGAATAAAGCATAAAGGAGGCATTTCGATTATTCAGTCTGTTTATGGGTTAGTATTGAGGGGAAAGGGGGTAGTATTGCAGGGCTTAGTATTGAGGTGAAAGGGAGCAGGGCAAATGAATAATGATCAGCATTACTATGCCCAGTAGGGAAATCTTTTATAAAAGTAGTTTCATGGCTCCCCTTAAATATTTCTAGGATGGTCATGTTCTAACACTTTCCATAGCTCCATATCTCTGCTCAAAAAATATTTTCATTCTAGTCTAGCAGTACTGTATGCAAATTAATGTCATGTTCAAACCATTCTGTCTTCTCAGAAGTTCTGGTAACTTGCATAGGGCTTTCTAAAGTAACACAGCAGAGGTAACTGAGACAAGTGAGCAGAGGTGAGAGAATTTTTTTGGAAAACAGTATTAATTTCCATGGGAAATACCTCGGAAGCCAGTGTTCGGCTCAGTTTTTGCTAGTTCCTTGTAAGGCTGACATTTCTCAGACAGTGATCCCTATGATTGCCTTAGGAAGACAAGAGAATTCCTTCTGTCACAACGGTGATCCTTACTAGTAGGTACAGTCATGATCTTACTAATTTTAGTTCAGTTCAGATCTCTCCAAAATACATGAAACTCTTCTGATCAAATGGACCTCAAATAGAAGATGAATAAGAACCTTTAAATCTTTCTGGGTTTAGATATTTATTTGTTTACCAGTATTTTTATTACTTATGAGGTTTAAATTCTATGGATATGGCATCAAACAAGAGGATAAGTTTACAAATGAGGAAAAATGTAGTCAGAGACTGAAGAAACACTTCTGTAGTCAGAGACTGAGGAGACATTTGACACACACCAAATCTAGGTACAAATATTCAGTTTATGTTTCATTTAACTTGGTCACTGGTTTGGTTAATTAACAACCATTATCAGCAAATATTACTTTCTCACTTTTTACAAGCAGGCTTTATTTCTAATTGTGATTCCTTGTTTATTTTATATTAAAATTAGTAGACCTATACAGGAAAAGAAAAGTCAGCGTAACTATGCTGCTGAATAATGAAATTAGGAGCTGGGATTTTCAGGAAATAATATTGGCTTTGAAAGGTATGATGGATATCTCCTTGGTGCATATCTCACTAGATGTAAGGCTCCCTTTAAGAATATTTTAAGCTTTCTTCTTTTGTCATGGACTGTCTGTGACTTGTTTTTTTTGCCCTTCAATTTTCAGAGCATTATTCTGTATAGTTTGCCACACTTTGATCCCAGAACCCATTGAATAACAAATTTCAGAGGAAAGACAGCTGAATGTTCTCACCTCATGTTTTTCCCTCATGCTGCAGTTGCAGTCAGGAAATGGCCATTAAAAGTGACATGGTGAGATCCCATATTTACTATCTCAAAACTTTTATGTTATATGCAGTCACTTAAGACTTTTCTGTCACCAATACTTTGTTTCAGTTTCTCCATCATCTGTAAGTAAATAGGATTTCATTCAGTCTAATAATATGGTGAAGTCTGCCAGCCCGTAACCCATATCTCCTGCTCAGATTTATTAGGAACTGTTAGCAAATAGTGAAAACTATGATTGTTTCAGTATTGAGTTATAGCATAGTATAAAAAAAAAAAAAAAAAAAAAAAAAAGTTGTTTCTTCCTTCTCCCTGTATTTTTAGCCATTTTAACCATTTATTCATACCATCTCTCAATGTCTACTATCATACTATTTCAGTCACTGAAGTAAAAAAAATAAAATAATAAAAAGCAAACAACAACAAAAATCATTTAAATTATTTTGTTCTATTTATTTCTAACATGTATATTAACATGAATAAATGTGTTGACAAGATGTTACTCACACAACCTAGACAAATCAGTATGTAAGTTATACTGTAAAAAAATCCTGTATCATAAGTGGGCACTTCTGCACACACAATTAATAGCTTTAGTGTACTCACACATAGAACCTAGGTCCTTCTTGCGCAGAAGTGTATAAGCTTCATTCATTGCCAACTACTGTACAAAAACCACACAGAGATGTACTTCTGGCCAAGGAAGAAAGGAAGGAAATACAAGCATGTGTGCCATCAGACAGATGAGAAAAAATTTAAAAAGATTAACAAAAGCAACATTTTCCTGCCTAAAGAACATAAATGTCACAAAGACTTCTAAGAATGGGAAGGGATGGTGAAATAGGGATGAAAGAAAAAGTATGAACCTGAAAGTCTGAAGGCAACAAATGGACATTATGAAGACATGGCTAGAAAAAAAAGAAGGAAGCATAAGAAAAGACATAGTAAGAAACCAAGATGTGGCACACTGTGTAAATGCAGACCATGACATTGATACAGAAACCTGTAGACTGTAAACTCTTACATTTTCTTAACTCTTGTTCATTCATAGGGCTGGAGAGGAAAACCTTAGTTTATATGCATGCTTATTTTTCCTCTGGTGCAGTTCTGTAGGATTTTATTTTGTTTTGTTAGCAACGTCTGTGTTTGAAATCCTTAAGTTGAAAATGTGCTCCTGAAGTGGAAGGAAACTCTAAAAGTGTAATAATTAGGTCAGTCGGTTCTGAAGAATGGTGCAGTCTAATCAGGTAATGAAACTGATTCAGGAAAGAAATGAGAGTCTGCCAGAAATAGAATATATGGAATATGTCCCCCGACCCCTTCTTTGGAGCTGTTTTTACATAAATAAATTTGGCAGACCTAGAGGAACTGGAGTTTCTCTGTGCTCAGTTTGAGCAGTGGTAGGCCTAGATGGGTGGTTGCTCTTTGTGCAACCTGACTGAGAACTTGCCGGTCAAAGAGAGACCAGCACTGCCTCACAACGGGCATATGAAGAGCTGCTCCATGGTACTGACTTGCATGACTCTGAATTGGCCTGTTCTCCCACGTGCCTGGTGACAGGACGAGGGGGAATGGGCTAAAGTTGCACCAGGGGAGTTTTAGGCTAGATGTTAGGAAGAGCTTCTTTACCGAAAGGGTTGTGAGGCATTGGAACAGGCTGCCCAGGGAAGTGGTGGAGTCACCATCCCTGGAAGTCTTTAAAAGACGTTTAGATGTAGAGCTTAGGGATATGGTTTAGTGGGGACTGTTAGCGTTAGGTCAGAGGTTGGACTCGATGATCCTGATGTCTCTTCCAACCTAGAAATTCTGTGATTCTGTGAATCCTTGATAAATATTTGAGGATTACAGTAAGTCTGTGAGCTGCAGTTCTGAACAAATGACTAAGAACCAGACCTCTGGAGTCAGCCATAGCCTCATTCCACATAAATTACTATTTGTGATTATTCTCACAAAGATTCCTGGGAAGGAATGACTGCTACATTGTGGAGGGGAATAAATAGTATTTGCTGAAAAACCCGAAAGAAAGCAAAATGCTGGATGGAAGCTCAGCCCAAACATTTCACTTGCTGGTTCCCCTTGGACAAGATGAAATTGGCTACTATTACTACTACTGTTAGAAAGGCTTATATACCAAGCAGCCACTCAACTAAACAAATAAGAGTAACTGATAAATTAATAGAGCAAGGAGTTAATTGTGCAAGTAGTGAGTGATTTAAAAAGGGGGATGTGAAATCCTTTCCATCTATTATTTCTATAATAATGAAATTATGGTTGCCCATCTGCTCTTTTTACCTTTGAGGAAGGGTTTAGTCCCTGCTTATTTTGTTGATGATAATTAGAGTTTCACGTCACTGACCATCTGGAACAGGAGATGCAAACACTGGGAAGTCGACCAAGCTTGCTATTAGCGTGAACTTTAAAAGAGCTTCTTTCCTATAATAGAGGAAATCCTACATAATATGGTGAAGCTTTTGCTTATTAAAACTTCATTTCTTTTTTTCTCTGTGAACCTTACTGTACAGAACAGTTCTGTGCTTAAATCAAGGGAAATATATTATTGAATTTCTGTAATGCTTGCTATAGCTGGAATTTCGGTATGAAATGGAGACTTGGAACAGAATGTTTTCAGGAAATAGTGATATTCCTCATCACTATATTTCTTTCACTTTTTAATGTTTCATACCTCTTTTTCCAATATCAGCTCCACATTAAAATTCTACATAGCTTCTAGTAAATACATGCTAAAAGTGTCTCTAGCTATAAATTATCTAATTGACTCTGTTTTGTTTATGCAATTTATTTGAATAGGCAGCCTTCATTTGCTGTCTGGTAAACTAGAATAGATTTCAGTGACTACTGTTATGGAGATTACCCTCAGGGAGGTATTAAAATGTAACTTAGCTCATATCAGCTGGGAATGTCTGTACTTGTCATATCCAATCAAATCAGACTAGCTGCAGGTATTTCTGTCCACTTATACACAAACAAACTGATAACATTTAAAAATTTGAAACGCAAGCTCAGAATTAAGCATGCTGCTTGCAGAGCTTGCAAATCACATCTAAGAGGCATTTATTTAGCTACATTTTCCATACAAATGACTGAAGTGGCATCAAAGCTTCTTCATTTCAAAGATTTCAGTTGGGAACTCTTCATAACAGAAATACACCCTGGTACGAGTCAGCTTGTTTTTTAAGCTCTTCCAGATGTTTTTCCTTATCCAAATAACCTTTCTCTAGTGAATGACACAGATTTTCTGAGGAAGATCATTACATACAGAGTCTAATTCCACTTAGAGAGACAACTCCCTCTTAGTAGAAAATGAATGTATTGATACTATTTCCCTTGAGGTGTTGCAAAAGAAAGCTCATCTGGATGAGAGCACTGTCCATAACAGTCTGCCTGGTACTTGCAGTAGAACATATTTACAAGTCTTCCCGGGAGGACAGACAGTAGAAAAGGCATATGTACTGGAAAGGTGAGGGAGAGTTTGCCAGTTCATTTACTGGTACGCATCAATACCTATTCACTGTTGAAAACCTTTCCAGAAATACTATATTGAAAAGTATGGCTTTTTTAATGACACAGATGTTGTGTTCCAACAGTGTAAAACCCCATCAAAATTCTTTTATTCTTTGGAGATCAGGTTGTGATCACATGAAAGAAATGCAAGAAGAACCTGCTTGCACTGTGGTAGAATTGGCTGCGTATTTCCAGTGGCTACCCAGAAGCAGGAAAGACTGATGTCCCTAGTGATCCTCCCCAGCTTAATTTGAATTTTATCATTCTAACCTGCTCTAATTCCTATTTTTTATTTGACCAGCAACAGCATCAGGCAAACTGGTTTCTACTGCAAGCCTTAATCTTTTAAGACTCAAATCCGTAAATTCTTGAGTCTGTTAGAGTGAACCAACATCAATCCACATGAAATTCTTTTGCATGCGCACACATGTACATATAGGCTTGTGTTTACATGGGGATTCATCCATGACGTACATCAAAATACCACAAATGTTATCACGTACTCAAAAGTTACATAATGCCCAAAATATAATTTCATGTCTTACAGAAGAGGAATGGAGACACACCTCCTGTACACATTTTAATCAAATGTAATTTTTGAGGTTTATCTTTCATCCACAGAAACCTCCCTCAGTCCATACCCAAGACATTACCTCAGAGCATGTGGTTAGACATTTGGATTAGGAACTTTAGTGTTTTCAGAATATACTTTTGTCAGTTGAGCAAAGAGAATAATTGATAGCAGCTGGATGCAGCTGCCTTCCCTGCACACCAGGCACAGCAGGAGGAGCATGTACCTCTAGGTAGTGCATTTCAGAGCTACTTAAATGGTGAGACTCAGCAAACTTCTATTCTTAGAATTTATTCCAATGGCTATAGAGCTCCACTCTCTCATCATTTCCACCTGATTTTGTTTTTGTCCCAATCTTCTTCTCTCTCACTGTCTCTATCTCACTCCACCTGTTCTCCTGAATTGCTTGACCTACTATTCCAGCAGTAGTGCCGCAGTCACCAGTCTTTTCCTTTCCCATCTGAGATGGAAAGAAATTATTTCTAAAGCATAATCCGGGACTGTAAACTGCTAAACCAATCTCCTTCTTTCCCTAAAGCCAAGAGATACCCCCTCTTTATTTCTGGTACACATAGCTCTTAATTCTCCTCCTTACTACTTTGTGAAAAACAGGGGAGAGAGCATCACAAGACTGATGCTGCTGGTCAGTTCTGATGGCTGGTCAAACAGTAGGCAGAAGAGTTTGGGGAAAAGCAATAACAGGAAAAAAAATCACATTTGAATTTTAGATGGCACAAACCTAATGCAAATAGGGTCTTAGAAGATGAGTTGATGAGTTTTATCTGATCTCTACATAGATTTGTCAGCTAAACGTTTCCAAAACCTTAAAATATTGCTAGACTCAGGCATCTTTTCACAGCAGTGAAAGATGCAGGAGCAACAGATGGGTAATTTCCTTTCTTCCCCTTAGGAGAGACAAGTCTGAATTTCAAAGTGGAATAGTGAGAAAGCCTTACACTTATGCGATTGTACAGTTTTTGTACAAGATAGGCAAATAAATGTATTTTCTCTATACTGGTTTTGCAAAATGGCTAGATTTCAGCTGCAGTAATGTGAGTATTATCAGAAAGGTAAATGAGAAGAGCTTCAAGTCCAACTTGTTCCTATAGGAATATTACCGTCATTCTCAATGCGAGGCTGACCAGCTTTTGTAGCAAGTGAAGTGTCTTTCCCTAAGGCAAGTTTTATTCTGTTCATTTGCTGTATTTGGATTGGAACCAGAGACCTACAATTCAAAATATCCCTAAATCCCTGTTCTCAGCTCCACTGTATCAAGAAGACAAAACATGTAACATGTTTTGGTTTTGACATTGTTACTGCCAACACTAGAGCATGCAGTTCACATCTGGATTTATTTTAGACTTTCTCATGATAACAGCTGCATTTCTTGTCTTCACTTGGATACGTTTTTTAAAATGAAAATTGCCATGGCAACAACTGCAACCATTTATTATACAGCAATAGAAGCGGAACTAATATTTGTGAGAGAAGTTCTGTTATCAAGATAGTATTTCATTCAGACAACACCAGAGTCATTTTTCCCTAGCCTTTCCTTTTTTTTTTTTTTAAGAAAAATTTAGAAAATATTTTCAATAATGAAATGTAGGTGGAATTGGACAGCTCAGGCGATTATAAAGATTTTCTTCTTTAGATTACTGGCTCATCTCAAATCCAGATTAGCAAGAGCCAAAAATTATCATCTGTTTGGTGGGGGCTTGAAAAAAATTTGATAGGGTACTGTGATCTGAAAATCATTCCCATAACAGCTATGTTCTCAGCTGAAACACAGAGACAGCAAACTGGGTATACATGAAAGGTGTGTCTTCACTAAGGGAAAAAGGCTGTGACCCATCCTTGAAACAAGCTAATATCCAATGCAATGAAAAAATGCATAGGCAGTTTGCAATACTAACACAAAATAGTTCAAAATGAGCTATCCTTCAAGATTTTCCTTCATAACAATTGCAATCTACTGGGCTACCCAAGGTAACAATGTACTATTTCCCCTATTAAAATGTGGCTAATGAGGGCAGTTTTGTGCCAGCCTCAAGGTACATGTTGTTCCAAGTCAGGATTGAGGTGTAGTCATTCATCGTATGGCCCAGGTACTTTAGGAATCACCCATTTTCTTTATGCTTCCAACATTTCTCAGAACATTAAAACACTTTTTAAAATCTCTACAAGAATCTGGTAGATCAACAAACTTTATCCCAGACGTTGAAAATATACATGAAATCTAAAGCTGTTTTCCTATTTAGATCCCTTCAAACAATGATAAAATGTGGCTTGTAAGCACAGGCTGAAAGGTGACCACATACCACAATGTGGACACATAGCAAAGAACATTTTTCTTATTTCTTACACTTTAGAATATGTTAGGTGGGAGAGGAGGAGCATGCTAAAACTGAAAAGAATTTTAGATAGACTTTCAGATAACTTTCACTCTATTTTTATGGGCTTTAACATAATTTATCTTCCTCAGTTGTATTCAGCACAAGGCCCCTGAATGCACTGCTCTTTTCACAAGTTGCTAAAGATGATCAAGTTGTGTGAAGGGAGAGTGGGGGCTCTTTTCTTAATCTCATACAGGATCTCTTACACTTACACTCTGGAAGTAAAAAAGCCCAAGGTTGTTGGTAGGCCAGAAATTTGGCAGAGGACTTTGCTACTGACAATAGACTATCCAGCCACTCTAGCAACTACATGCATCCTCTTATAGCAGACATAGCTCTTTCTGAGACATAATATTTAAATCAAAAACAGTAGCTTACAATACCTCTTAACAGAGAAGAAGTACCATATTTCACTGACTATTTACAGAACTCTGGGGTTTTTTTGAACACACATTGTCATGTACTCCTGCTTCATTAAATCACTTTTGTGCCTTGGACAGCTTATTTCAGGGAGGTAACATAGAGGAAAAATAGAGGAAAAAGAATAAAATTACTTCTGTGGTGCCTGAGGTAAATTTACCAAAGCAAATTTACCCCCAAAGAATGGGGTTCTTTCCTGTTTTGCTGCAGAGGAGAGAATGAGTGAAAGAACAGGCTATTTGTTTTTGTCAAGATTATGAGTTCTGGGTACTTAGAACTTCCTTGCTCTGTCTCTGGGAGCAGAGTAATTTACAGGCAGGCCTCCTGTGAATCTGGAGTGCTTCCTTGAGAGTACAAATGGGACACACCACACTTAAACACATCAGGATCTTCATAAGCAGAGGCCACGGAAAAGAAAAACTCTTTTTGGATATTGAATAAGAACTTACCACATAAGTTCCTTCATTGATCAGCTAGCAAGCTGACATTGCCCCTCCACCCCTTCATTTGGAATCATTCCAGAGGATTTCCAGGTTGCTACAAGATTATAGTACAGCTTCAGTACAGTGCTATTTAACCACCTAGCTCTCAGGGAGAAGTTGATTTAAATCCCAGAGGAGACTGATGTGAGTAGGACTGTGTGTTTGTGGAGGATAAGGACTAGATATTCTTAAAAATGGAAGGTTGCTATTCATCCCTCAGCATTTGACATGGCAGATAGCTGTAGTGAGTTCTGCTACAATGTTATGACTCTGAGTCAAACTCTAAATTAAGGGAGTATTGTCTGAAATAAAATATACATCACTTTCTTTTATTTCAGTTTTAAAGTCCTCCTGAGAAGAACTATGGGCTGTGTGATTCTGAGAAATAAAATTATGATTCAGTAAGGGTTTAGTGTAAACTACATCCCCCAAAGCTCTACTAGTTGCCCACAGGGGCAAAGGATTTATCATGGCTAGTCAGCCTCCTTGAAATGTTTCATAAAATGTTTGGGTCAAATTCTACTTTTTTATGACTCCAGTGCAAATCTGGAACAATTGCACTGAATCAGTGGAGTTACTTCAGATGTTCATCATTGTAAAAGTAGTTTGAGGCAGTTTCTCATCCAGAGTGTTCAAGCAGAATGACAGTAAATCACAGTCATTTAATAGTAATCTGCTGAAGCATTCTAATGTGTATCATTCAGTGCAGGCAACCATCAGGCAGTATCATTTTACCAACAGGAAGGTAGAATTCAATTGACATAGATGAATATCGTATTTATTTGCATTAATGCCATCACCGTAAAAGGCAAGGGTAGTTCAGTGGCTCCAGTGTCTCATTCTGGAGTTATCCCAATAATTTTAGTACAAGGGGAGGGTTAATTAAAACTACCCAGCCAGCCAGCAATCACCTCCCGTGCTTCTTACAGATACACCAGTCAGCATCTTGTTAGCTCTGATGTTTTATTCTTTGTGCTCCAGGTGTGTAGAGTAAAATAAGTCCCATAGTATCACCTTTTGCCACTTCTGTAAAAATAAAACTGAGCTGTGGATAGAATTAGACCTCCAAGAGGACATTAAACTCTTTGCCCTACACTCATGGAACATTTGCAATTACACTTAAATTCAATTTTTGTCTTTCAAAAGAGAAATACCATTTTCAGTGAATATCCTTATTTCATGAACACATCACCCTGGACTAATATAAGAACTGTCACATAAATTGAAGGTTGTATAAATGTTTCTGATAAATATTTATCAACTCTGCTTTAAGTAAATAGTGGCTAGGGGTTCACAGGCAAAAAAATGAAGGATATTACAAAGATAAAGAATGATATAATAAAGAAGAGTAATATAAAGGTGGTAGGAGATAAAGATCCAAGCACATAAGAAGTAAGCAAGTTCTGTTCCTTATTTTACTGTTAGATAAATAAAAATCATTAAATCATTTAAACAAGTTTGGATGGTTGGGTCTAGAGATGTGAAAGCTGAGAGTGGACAGCAGCTATTTTAAGTCAGATATCAGTAGTAAGGAGGCAAAAAGGTAGTCTAGGGTCATGGACAAATGTTAGTAGAAGTGTTAATTCATACACCACGTCTAATTCCCTTAATGGCACAATATATCTCTTCAAATTATTAGTTTCTCTTTTTTTTTTACCATTATCATCTTGTTCAGGAAACAATTTTATTTGACGCACTTCCTGGGGATTAGTGCCTGGACGTCTGAGGATGCCTTCACAAAGTACTCTTAGTCATTAGACATCCTCTGCCATTCATGTCTGGTTGTTTAAGTAGCATGGTGGAGCAGATTTTTTTCAAATACCACATAGGACTGTATTTCTTTTTTTCCTCCAGAAACTGGAGGATTTTTTCTTGTTCTGTTTTTCTTGTTAACTCAGAGGGTTGGCGTTTTGATACATCCCTGGTTAGTAACTATTACAGTCATGTTTTCTATGCAGAAAAACTGCACAGTTTTTACAGTACTGTTATAATTTGTAAATTCTATTTTGCTTGGACATAAGTTATTACAGCAAGGCAGAAGAAAAATCCAGCTCTTCATATTAATACATTAATAATTTATATTTACATATTTATGTTCCTTGGACATTTATTCTTTGTTTCTACTTTTTTCCCACTACAAACATCTTCACAACTGCCACTTAGAGCTCCCTATATGGGGGGGACACCCTTCAGGTCACTTTAGATACACAAGCCATTTCTCTTTTTGCTATGTTTGAATGGAAGTTAAGCACTGAGGTGGATAACATTAGTGATACCCAAATGAGTAACAATCACAGTTGCAGGCACAGAAGTTTCTAAATCATGTGCTTTTTGATATGATCAGCTCATACGTAAGGATAGTGTTAACAGCATAATGCAGAATACAGCACATCCCATCACAGATGAACCACTATCAGCCATCTGTTTTCTGCTGATGTGCTTCATTCCTCTCAAAGATATGGGGCAGGCTTTTGAGAACAGAGTTGTCACTGCAAAATGATGGTGATATTTTCAAAAAGATGTATGAAAATAGACATTTAGAAGCAATAGCTGTCATTTAAGAAAGAAACATTCCTATACCAAGCCTCAGATAAATGCTAACATATTTTACTATTAAAGCCTTAGTTTGTTTTTACAAAGAATTATGTCAGGGTTGCAGTTTATCAGGATTTCTTTCTATTAAAGATAAAAAGAAGACAACATTTGCCTAAGACAAGATAATGAAAATGTTAGGACTCCTATACATATACAATATACCATATTGTGTATACCTCAGAACACTAAGTGTAGGAGAAGTACATATACACTTCTTGTGGAAAGAGAAGGGAAAACTTGGTAAGGAAGATTTAAGACACAGCTGAGCTAGGGGTTCAGCATGTTTTCCTCTCATTTTGAGAGGAAAAACTACTCCAAAAAAAGGTAGATTTTAGAATATTAGTGATCAGGACACTACCACCTTTGCTGAAAAGATTATTGTGCTGTTCTGAATCCATGGAGGTGTATCTGGTTTCTCATCTTTATCATGTCTTCCAGACACACAAACTCTTTTACAGGCTTCATACTGCATATGTACATGACTCAGTTATAAAAACATGTTGTTTGTATACAGTGCTTATGAGAAGAGAAGCAAAAATATAATTCACGTGGAATTTAGTTTAAAAAAACTACAAGAATTGAAGAATACTGTGGCACATGTTCAAAGGCACAAATTTCAGTATAAGGAACATAATTTGTGTGCCTGAGGTACTTAGAAATTTATGCCATGCTTTTATTTTTCTACTGCACCATGCCGTAATGAGTATGAATGTCAGGTTTCACAAACAGTACATCCTGTTTCTCAGATGTACACAGGTAAAGAACCCCCCTACTGGATGAGATATGGCTTTGGACATGAAATTTTTCAGTCTGCAAGCCCATTAGGGTATTACTCATCATCAAAATTGTAATCTCACATCTCCTTTCTATGTGTCTGCAGTGACTACAAGTCTGTAGGGACCTAGTTCTGAACAGGATTAGAGCATGGGGGAGTTCCCAGCACTTCTGTCAGGAGGAGCTTGCAGAGGTCTTCTTGGGCACCAGGACACTGGGTTCAACCCCATCAAGGTGTGTGAGCTACCAGCTCCTTTAAAGGTGAAGGTGGTGGAACTTTCAGGGCAGGATCACCATAATAAAGAGACAGTACCCATGTCTCTCTAAAGGTGCAAGAGGCTCCCTAAGGGTAATGGCTAGGGAGGCAGTGGAGATGGAGGGAGAATGACAGGTTTTCTGCAGCTCCTGATGTTTGAGGGCAAATCAAAACTAAGATGTGCATTAGGGAATGTCTACCTGGAACAAGACAAACTACTCATTATTTGCATCAGCTGTACTGCCAATTGCTGCTCTGTGTCAGCTCAGGCCTGAACACAGAATAAAACTGAAATACTTACAAGTGTAGAAAATATTTGTCAGTAGCTGCCAAAAATGACTCCTGATGAGCTAAGCTGACTTCTGACTGCCCAAGTCAAGGGACAGGGTCACTCAAATTCTGCAGCTGCTTTATAATACTGCTGATGAATTTACTAAGCTATCCAGTTAAATCTGGTCTGAAAATGCCTTGTGTCACTTAAAAAGAAGCTTGAATCTATCAGTAACTCTAGCTATTTTATGTTAAGTGCAAATTTAGCAGAGAGACTGAATTCCTTTTTCATTTTCATGCAGATGTTGCATTTCCTCATAAATGGGAAAACTTATGTTTTCCATAAACTCTATGACAGTTTTACCTTTCTAGCATGCCTTGTGCTTTGACATCTGCCATCAGCTAGCCACTTTGGAACTCATAACAAATCTACTTTAAGAAAGGTTTCTATAAACAGCAAAATCCCTATGTTCTACAACAGAAAGTGTTAGTTTGGTTTGAATTAATCAAAATAAAAAGTCCAATAACAGCTCATAAAGTCTAGAAAAGCCTAGAAAGGAACAAAGGTAAGGACAGGAAAGAGAGGAAGAAAATATGCCATTACACATAGAAAATGTAATAGAGTGTAATTCCTTCTATAAGGTAAATTCTTAAATAGCTGCTAGACCTTCCTCTAGAATTAAAACCAATAGAACTACTAACAGTGTGCTAAAACCAGATTGTGAGTGGAATAAAACCATGATGTGATATACTGCCAAGAATAAAGTTTTGGACATCCAGATCTGGATGCCACTGCAATATTTTGGACGTTCAGAATTGGATGCAACTGCAACTTTTTTTGCAGTACTTATAAGTATATAAATAGAAAGTCCAAATTTCTGTGAATTCCACACTTCTGGAGCCTTAATCTTCTGAACACTCACAAATACTATCAGGAATAAATTCCAGGGAGACAGATTTCTTTACAATGAAGGATGAACATAGACTCATCTATGTTCTTTTAATGCACCTTCTGTGCATTGACTTTGTTTACCAAACACCATTTTACATACGTCTGAAAAATGCAGTAAGCTTGGTTTTGGAAGTTTTCATCTAGAGGATCTCCACATATTTGCCTCAATCTACTGTTACAATAGGTTGCTTTTGCAAGTCCTAAAGGCTTCCTGGTGTGCCACTTCCTTCCTCTCCCTTAATCATCTGCAAAGCTTGTCTCTACTTCACAGATGCTTTTATTGGCTTAGCATACTCACATCCCAATATTAGCTCATTTTTTTTTCATTTTTATAGTTCATCTACTTACTATTACTGTGCAAGGAGCTACTTTATGAGGCAGCCCAGAAGCCTTTACCAACCTAAACCTTGCCAAGAGAAGGTATAGGTGTCTAGTGGTACACATGCACTTTCACATTGAGCTTCTGGTTGAAACACTTGCCTTATGGGAAAATTACAGTTCTGTGCTTCAGGCTTTCTTCCAACACTTTTAGGAAAATCATATAGTTAAAAAGTTTAGAGGGAACACAAATTGTTCAGTTCACTCCACTTCTCTGAAAACTACAAGTTTTCTAACATAGTAGAGTTACCTACCTTTATTTGTATAAGTATAATGTTAGGAAAGAAAAACATTATTTTCCTCTTAAAAACAACCTTGGACTCTGTCATAAAATGACCTGTTTTGTTTTTCTTAATTAGCAGCTGATAAAATCACCATGTAGTTCTATAATTATCACTTGAGGGAAATCCCACTCACTCCGTGAAGGTATTTTAAGGAATACCTGATGTTTCTGTATATTCAGTATGATTTTATTTTTAACATGGTCCCTGATTCTCAGCTGTGCAGTATTATGTAGCACATAGCAGTGCAGCAAATAGGAAAAAGGCCACTGGGCAATAGGAAGACCTTTGACCTAGCAAGTGGAAAAAAATCTTTTTTCTGAAGCTTTTGCTTTCATGTTGGTCAAATAAACAGAGGAAGGAATAAAACAGTTTATATGCTAGTTATTTCTAATCACTTATTTCACATCATTCTATCAGAAATTTTCTGCAGTTTGCACATATTTTTCTTCTGATCCTTGCATGCCTTTTTTTCCAGCATATCATCTTTTTAAAAAACTCATCTAATACGTGTTGCATCACTTTGGCTTTTATCAAAACCAAGGATCTTTGTTCTGTTCTGTTCTGTTAGTTACAACAGATTAACAGATTTGATGCTGCCATGCCAGTCTGAGGGCTTGACAGGGGCCAAAGGCAGGATACAAGATTTAACCTCATATACAGATTTTTCCTCATAAATCTTTCATGAAATTCTTGAAAAACCTTTGCTCTAATCCTAAATATATTCAATTTTTTTTAAAGGAAAATACTATTATTTAAATGAAAATATATTCACAGATTCACAGACTGGAAAACAATGCAGCAAGAAAAGCAAATAAATAAGTAAATAAGATATTTCTTGAGAATATTGGGATGTAAAAACTAACCAATTAAGATGTAAATTGAAACATGACTATACTCTTCCTACTACAACAGCACTTAAAATTCTACTTGCCATGGAAACTTTTAGTATTATATCTCTACGCAACCCGATAGAAAGAACCATTTACCATCACAGAATCACAGAATCACAGAATCTCTAGGTTGGAAGAGACCTCAAGATCTTCATCCTAAAATGATCTTAACAGGTCATGGAGGGAAGAAGCAGAAAAATCTCTGTGGTATAAATGGCCCAAGCTGCAAATCCTTCTTTCTGTCTCAAGCAAAAGTTATGATTATAACTTCCACTTTATTGTCTAAATAAATATTCCCTATATTTCCATTTTGAAAGCTGTGAAAACACTTGACCCTGTCCATTAATATTTGGTAAAGGAAGCACAGAAGAACAGAGTAGAAAAAGAGATCCGTGAAATAGGTCTCTAATACAGGAGGTACTAGCTAATCCTTAGTAGGGACTGGGGGAGGTGTTTCTGAGATATGTCTATAAAGCACTCACTGAGGACCTAACAGAAATTTTTCACTCTGTCCCTTAATTGTTTCTCATTGTTGATAAAGCATATCTTTGACATTAGTTCTGTTCAGTTATCAAACTTTGAAGACAGTTTTCTATTTACTTTTAGGATTTCCTAAATCCAACATTGATACAAATTTATCTAAACACACAATTTTTTAGTTATACTAGTTCAACAATTAGAAAACCCCTACTATTAAAAAACTAAATATAGTTTCAAATTTAATATCTAAGTTTCACACACTGCTTGATAATGAACTGAGATCACCACCTTTTGCAACAGACACAGAGCAGACTAGCAGCAACAGCAAGCCATGCCAGCATGTTTCTTGAATTGTTCTCTGAGGAGCAGGCAGAAGAGTAGAGGCTCTCTAAGTTTAATTATGTTTCTCTCCAGTGTTAAACTTAGAAATTTTGCTTTTAGATCAAATTATTGACTTGGCAGGAAGTACTGGAATAAACAGTATAAAACTGTTCCATTTATGTATAGCTCTTATAGGAAAATTATCGGGTAAATTAGTATGTATTTTGGATGCTTAAAATATAGCTAAAATATAGTATTAAAGAAGAAACATTCGGAAAAGGAAATAATAAATCTAGTTCAGAATAATACAAAATGAAAAATAGAACTAAATACTCTTTGAACTGTAGGAAATTGGTATATGGGAAACCCTAGTTCTGAAAAGATGTATAGCAGTATAGTTGCCATAATGAGCATATGTTGTGTTGTGAAGGTTAAAAAATACCATGTTTTTGGGGGAGCATATTGAGTAGAAAAAATTACCATTGAGGATGAGTCACTCCATATTAGTTGCTGAAATAAATACATCAAGAATCATCACACAGAATCACAGAATTTCTAGGTGGAAGAGACCTCAAGATGATCGAGTCCAACCTCTGACCTAACACTAACAGTCCCCACTAAACCATATCCCTAAGCTCTACATCTAAACGTCTTTTAAAGACTTCCAGGGATGGTGACTCCACCACTTCCCTGGGCAGCCTGTTCCAGTGTCTAACAACCCTTTCGGTAAAGAAGCTCTTCCTAACATCTAACCTAAAACTCCCCTGGTGCAACTTAAGCCCATTCCCCCTCATCCTGTCACCAGGCACGTGGGAGAACAGGCCAACCCCCACCTCGCTACAGCCTCCTTTGAGGTACCTGTAGAGTGCGATAAGGTCGCCCCTGAGCCTCCTCTTCTCCAGGCTGAACAAGCCCAGCTCCTTCAGCCGCTCCTCGTAGGACTTGTTCTCCAGGCCCCTCTCCAGCTTCGTCGCCCTTCTCTGGACCCGCTCAAGCACCTCGATGTCCTTCTTGTAGCGAGGGGCCCAAAACTGAACACAGTACTCGAGGTGCGGCCTCACCAGAGCTGAGTACAGGGGGACGATCACCTCCCTAGTGCTGCTGGTCACACTGTTTCTGATACAAGCCAGGATGCCGTTGGCCTTCTTGGCCACCTGAGCACACTGCTGGCTCACATTCAGCCGACTATCCACCATCACTCCCAGGTCCTTCTCTGCCTGGCAGCTTTCCAACCACTCATCTCCCAGCCTGTAGCTCTGCTTGGGGTTATTGCGCCCCAGGTGGAGGACCCGGCACTTGGCCTTGTTAAACTTCATGCAGTTGACCTCAGCCCATCGGTGCAGCCTATCCAGATCCTCCTGCAGAGCTTTCCTACCCTCGAGCAGATCGACACATGCGGGTAGCTTGGTGTCATCTGCAAACTTACTGAGGGTGCACTCAGTGCCCTCGTCCAGATCATTGATGAAGATATTAAAGAGGACCGGCCCCAGCACCGAGCCCTGGGGGACGCCACTAGTGACTGGCCTCCAACTGGACTTGACTCCCTTTACCACGACTCTTTGGGCCCGGCTATCCAGCCAGTTTCTAACCCAACGAAGCATGCGCCAGTCCAAGCCAAGAGCAGACAGTTTCTTGGGGAGAATGCTGTGGGAGACGGTGTCAAAAGCCTTGCTGAAGTCAAGGTAGACCACATATACAGCCTTTCCCTCATCTACCCAGCGCGTCACTTTGTCATAGAAGGAGATCAGGTTCGTCAAGCAGGATCTGCCTTCCATAAACCCATGCTGAGTGGGCCTGATCGCCTGCTTACCCTGCAAGTGCCGCATGATGACTCTCAAGAGGATCTGCTCCATGAGCTTCCCTGGCACTGAGGTCAAACTGACAGGCCTGTAGTTTCCCAGTTCTGCCCTCCGGCCCTTCTTGTAGATGAGCGTCACGTTTGCTAGCCGCCAGTCAACTGGGACCTCCCCCAGTAGCCAGGACTGCTGATAAATGATGCATAGGGGCTTGGCCAGCTCCTCTGCCAGTTTTCCCAGTACCCTTGGGTGGATCCCATCCGGCCCCATCGATTTGTGCACATCCAAGTGCTGTACCAGGTCACCAACCATTTCTTCGTGGATAGTGAGGGCCACATCCTGCTCCCCATCCCCTTCCACCAGCTCAGGGTACTGGGTATCCAGAGAACAACCGGTATTGCTCTAAAGACTGAGGCAAAGAAGGCATTGAGCACCTCCACCTTTTCCTCATCTCTTGTAACTAAGTTTCCCCCCACATCCAGTAAAGAATGGAGATTCTCCTTAGTCCTCCTTTTTGTGTTGATGTATTTATAAAAATGTTTTTTGTTATCTTTAACGGCAGTAGCCAGATTGAGCTCCAGATGAGCTTTGGCCTTCCTAATTTTGTCCCTGCACAGCCTCGCAACATCCTTATAGTCCTCCCTAGTGGCCTGCCCACTTTTCCAAAGATTATAAACCCTCTTTTTTCTCCTAAGCTCAAGCCACAATTGAGCCAGGCTGGTCTTCTTCCCCGCTGGCTCATCTTTGGGCATATGGGGACAGACCGCTCCTGTGCTATTAAGATTTCCCTCTTGAAGAGCACCCAGCCTTCCTGGACCCCTCTGCCCTTCAGAACCACCTCCCAAGGGACTCCACCAACTAGTGTCCTGAGCAGCTCAAAGTCAGCCCTCCGAAAGTCCAATGCAGTGGTTTTACTGGTCCCCTTCCTGGCCTCGCCAAAAATAGTGAACTCCACCATTTCGTGGTCACTCTACCCAAGACAGCTCCTGACAATCACATCCTCCACCAGTCCTTCTCTGTTTGTGAAGAGAAGGTCTAGCGGGGCACCACCCCTGGTAGGTTCACTAATCAGCTGCGTCAGGAAGCTATCTTCCACGCTCTCCAGAAACCTCCTAGACTGCTTTCTCTGGGCTGTGTTGTGCTTCCAGGATATGTCAGGGAACTTGAAGTCCCCCATGAGTACAAGCGCTGAAGATTTCGCAACTTCTGTCAGCTGCCTGTAGAACTCCTCATCCGTCTCCTCATCCTGGTTCGGCGGTCTATAGCAGACCCCGACCAGGACACTAGCCTTGTTGTCCCTGCCGATCCTAACCCAAAGGGACTCGACCTTGTCATTCCCAGCCTCGAGTTCTACAACATCGAAAGACTCTCTAATATAGAGAGCCACACCACCACCCCTTCTGTGCTGCCTGTCCCTTCTGAAGAGCTTATAGCCAGTCAACTTCTGTTGCCTTAAGGTTAACGTACATAATAATAAATAAATAAATAGATAAATAAAAAGTCAAATCATGGCAATAGCTGAAATTTGATTAGTAAACTTTCTCTCCATGTCAATACTTTTTTTGTTGTTGTTTTTATTACTGAGCACTCTTTTCTGAGGACAGAGCCCATCAATATAATTGAATGGTGTTGCTTTATTTTAGGATGTGGTCAGGTTGACCTCCCTAAATTCACTATTCAATGCTTGTGAGTAGTGAATTCAGAGCACCTGTGACACAAATAATCAATTCCTGATTTATAATTCATTAAGCAATATATAGTAAGACCTGCAGGCACTGTATACTTGAGTTAAATAAGAAAGAACCCAGTGTCAGCTTTAGTGTCAAGACATGCCTACAGTTTTAGATCTAGCATTTCTGGTTACACTACTTAAGATTTTCAGCTCTAACTAACTAACTAAACTGGAGCCCTCCCTAAGGATACAAAATACACTTAGTTTAGTTTATAGAATCACAGAATTATAGAATGATTTGGGTTGGAAAGGACCTTAAAGCCCACCCAGTCCCAACACCCTGCCATGGGCAGGGACACCTCCCACTGGCCCAGGCTGCCCAAAGCCCCATCCAACCCGGCCTTGAGCGCTGCCAGGGATGGGGCTTTGGCACATCTTGCTTGCCCACAGTTTGCCTGAGGCAGGGCCTCACCACTCTCTGAATGCAGAATTTCTTCCTTGGAGCTAATCTAAATGTTCCCTCTTTTACTTAAGTTCATTACCCCTTGTCCTATTGCTACACATCCTGGCAAAGAGCTTTTCCACATCTTTCTTGTAAGAATCCTTTAAGTATTGGAAGGACACTAAAATATAACATATAAGGTCCAGAGAGCCTTCTTTTCTCTAGGATAAACATAATTGTACAGTATCACTACAGATAGGATTTCCTTTGACAGAGATACCTATTCCATCCTTATAGCAAATATATCTGTTGTTTAATACAGTTCTTTATTTCCTACAAGGTTTAAACCAACAAATATTCAATAGGGCAAAGACAAACATTTCAAGAGTCATTTGAAGGCAAGAGAAGCAAAGAATTATAACTGACCCTTGGTCTAAGAATAGGGTCAAAGAGAGTCACAGATGAAAGAGGACTGAAAACTTAGAGAGTGGCATTTTGTCAAAGAGCATTTCCTCTGGGAACAGTATTTTGTGTAGAAATATTAATAGCATTTTCCAGTATGAATCATCTCACTAGTTTTGTGATAGTGCTGATCAGCATAACTAGAGATACCAGATTTTGGTGCTTAGTGATTTCCATTCTTGTGCGTTAGTATTTACCTCCCATATTTAGTGGTGCTTCACCATATGTTTCAGAATCCTTGTGCCTTTTTTACAGATTGAAAGTATGATGTCTGCTTTCAATTGTCTTCATATTATTTTCAGATTCCTAAATTAATGTAACTGTTTAGAAAATCCTCCATAAAGAGCTATGTGGCTAAGTCTTAACTCCAGATGGAAGACATCATACTGCTGGGACCACATACTTAATATGCAAGAGCTTAAAATATTCAAAACGTTTCAAGAATTCTAAATTTTTAATGCTTAAAATACCAACCATTTTCCAGCAACCCAAGCTACATTCTGGAATCCAGCGCCAAGCTCAGTGCATTTTCTTTCACAATAAACATAAAAGGCCTACAGTACTGAATGCAACAGAACCACAAAGTTCTGATATATTGCTTAATTAATGTTTAGGAGGCTTAAGGTTATTGTGTATCTGTTAAGTTTAATGGCTCCAGAAGCAAAAAAAGACATAAATATTTGGTATTTCTAGGAAATAACTGGCTACTGGCAAATACTAATCCTGAAACTCTCAGAAATGTTTTACAAACAATCTCCACTTCGGTGACACTGTTTCCCATTCAGAAATACTCTTGATGGTTGTGCTCAGAGGTGGGACGTGGGAGATGACCTCTGACAACTTCAGCAGTTTCTTCCTGTGGGACAACACTCATTCTGTCCTCAAGGCTTCCTATTGTTGAGTTCTTGATATGCTTTCAGTTGTATTTATGAAGGGCTACACCAAGAAGAGAACTACTAGGTGGTTTACGACAAGATTGCTGCTGCAGATTTGGTACCTACTGTGATTTGTATCACCCATCTGAGCCTCAGCTGTAAAGCTGTGTTTTTTATCAGGAATATTTGTGAATATATAACTGTACTGAAGACATATGGTCAATAAATAATTCAAAGTTATCTATCTTCCCTGCACATTTCTTATACACCGACCACCTATTAATGTTTAGTCAGCCTGGAAACAATATTCTTTATGCCACTTCTTATATAAAAATGTTTACTGACTGGCAGCAGACCACTGATTTCCATTGTGATACCTTAAAAATAAACTGCTTCCCACCCCAGTCTCAATCTGCTTTGCCTTCCCATCTGCTATCAGCACCAAGAAGCCTTGTTTTGCATTTTGAGTCCCTAAAAATGTCTATTTTCAATTAGTGGTTCCAGTATCATAATAATGTGATTGTATTCATTATTGCCTCTTCTCTCCCTCTCCCTAATCCCTTTGTTTTCTTTTCAGCTCTATATCCATTTACAGTCCTAAGGAGAATCCTAATGCGTTTGATGCTGCTGCTTTCTTCCAGTCAGTGGGAAATTTCCTGGGGATCTTTGCTGGATCATTTGCTATGGGATCCTCTTATGCTGTTGTCACAGCTTTAATATCCTTCATGGGTTGTTTTCAGAGAGAACATCTATATATATGTATAGTACCTGAATGTGATCATCTTTACTTTGAGCTTGAACCTTTTCACTGTCGACTCAAGACTTTGCAAACAGTTAAGTCATGAACTGACAAGACATTTAGTTTGTCAGAATCACAAAGACCTCAAACAAGCCTATTTCTAAATTTCATGCAAATCTATTTTAACATTAGGCAACACTTTGGTCTTTACTGTTTGTAAATAGTGAGATTTTGAGGTTTTGACATGATCTGAGATTAAAATGTGAATATATGAACTACATGAACTTAATTATGAACTACAGACTAGCAGCAATCACAGAAAAATGCAAGGCAAACTCCAGACTACAAAGGAAGACAGTCAGTCTACCTAAAACAGAAACAAAAGGCATATCTGTTACCCTGCACTTTTTTTGTGTTTTACAGTTCTTCATGTAAAATACTATGAAGAATGAAGAGCAGCTATTTTCATCTTTCTTGCACTGATGAAAATGTAAAACAAATGCTGATCAATACAGAACTGGACAAAATGAGCTTCTCCTCTATTTCTGGGGAAGTAATATAAAATGCAACCAATTAAGCATTGGTTCAAAAACCAAAGAAGCACTTCAAATAACAGAGTTGCACAATTCACTCATTTAAAACCTGTGCTGGATTTTCCTCTTTGAGATAATTTAGAATCACACACAGAATTTCTAGGTTGGAAGAGACCTCAAGATCATCGAGTCCAATCTCTAACCTAACCCTAACAGTCCCCACTAAACCATATCCCTAAGCTCTACATCTAAACGTCTTTTAAAGACTTCCAGGGATGGTGACTCCACCACTTCCCTGGGCAGCCTGTTCCAGTGTCTAACAACCCTTTCAGTAAAGAAGTTCTTCCTAACATCTAACCTAAAACTCCCCTGGCGCAGCTTAAGCCCATTCCCCCTCGTCCTGTCACCAGGCACGTGGGAGAACAGGCCAACCCCCACCTCACTACAGCCTCCTTTAAGGTATCTGTAGAGAGCGATAAGGTTGCCCCTGAGCCTCCTCTTCTCCAGGCTGAACAAGCAAGTTGTGCAGTTTTTCCTGAATTTCCTCATATAGGTGGGGGAGGGAGGTGTCTTTTTTTTTTTTTCTTTTCCTCTTTGTGGACAATTTAAGCTTATAAAATAGCTGTTTTTTACTTTTCCTTAGCAACCTTTCAGCACCTGACAAAATTTACAAAGCTATGTGAATTCCCCATGCTGGAGACAGGTCTGTTTTTCCTCCTATCTTGGAGTGCCTTCTTATCAGCAGAAGCTGCTGGTCTCACAGGTAAGTGTAGCATTTTATTGAATAAAAGGAGTTTTATAGTATACCTCTAGTGTGGGAAAATGGCATGTTTATTTTGGGCATGACATCTTATCATCTTGTATAAACCTTCTAAAAGCCAGTTGCAGCACTGGAGGTTGTTTCATCTCTAAAAACAGATCTGTAGGGACATTGAATGGTTCTTCCAAAGACTTACTAAAGGAAGTTAAATTCCCCAGTCTTCTTCTCACCTACATTTTCCCAGCACTCTTTGTCCCACTATTAATCCCACAATTTATTGCTCACCTATAGAGCAATAGATAACAGTAAGCATGAGGAACAAAATATACAGTGCTGTGTGACTGTCATGGCCAGCGAGCTCCTCTTCCTACATTTCTTGTCCTGGTCCCTCCTCCTGTTTCCCCACCCTCAATACTAAGATGGAGGACAGGGTCATCCTCACCTTTGCCAGTGAGGTGGAGCCACTTCTGGATTTATCTGAAAAATAAATCATCTTGTTCAGTGTGCCTATGTAAACACCTTTTGCAACTGGACAGGGGTACATTCAGGTCCCAGTGAAAAGCAAAAAGACACATATGTTCTGATTGTTCTAAATTCTAAATTTGTATACTTTACCCAGGTAACAATCTATTGTGTAGAGTGATTTGAAAGAACAAACTTCATAATAGCTTCATCATTTTAATGTTCTTGATGCTGTCACCTCTAATTATTGGCATGAAAAGTCAGGGAATAATGGAGTGTTAATGCAGCCCATGTTTTGTTTGCAAAATGTTCAAAGCTTCTGAAGTTAAGAGATATTTCCACTGACTTCTATGGAGCCAGCATGTTACTTTTTTAGTATTAATATACAATTAAAATGATTTTTGAGTTAGTATTAACACCTGCATCTTCTGACACCTTCACCTTATTAAACATAATTATGTGTCCTGATTCCTGACAAAATCTTCAAGCTACAAAGAGGGGCACATGAACTGAACAAAAGTGTTGTATTCTATCGCTTGGAGAAAATCTGTCCATTTTGTTTCTTTGTTTCTTTTTGCTTAATGGTTCTTTAAAATGTGATGCCATTACAAAAAACAAACAAACAAACAAACAAACAAACAAACAACAACAAAAAAAAAAACACCAAAGAAGTGTTTTCATAGTCATATCAACTGAAGATAATGATTTTCTAAATCACTGACTTCCTAAGGAAAACTGTTTTAAAATACATTCCAAGCTGAGAACAAGGATACTATGTTACATCAAGGACCAAATGCATAATCTCTAAGTTAAACATTATACCCAAAAAGTGGATTTGAAGGGAAATACCAGTATCTTTTAAAGTCCCAGGTGCTGCATCAAAGGTAATTTCCATTTCTTGGGCACAGGCAGCAAAAAATAATTGTCATATGCCTTTTTTGCGTACTGCAAATGAGACAACAGACAGTACAGTCTCTCCTGGTAGTCACTCTGAAGAGTGTCCCATTTTTCTTTACTTTTGCAACATATAAAATATCCGAAATGAAAGACTTACTGAATCCCACCAATGGCTTTTATGCTAGCCTTGGCAAGGGATTTTAAATGGACAGAGGAAGAGCCAGAGAAAGAGTGGAATGAAAGTCAAGATTCAATTAATGGGAAAAATAGAACATCATAGGGAAATTTAGCTATTTCATATAAATAAAGGAATTGGTATAGGCTTATAAAAGAGATTTGCTCTGCCAATACAGAAATTGCAAGGAAAACATGCAAGACCATTTATATCTGTCACTAGCCTTTTTTCAGGGATGTGTTCTGAGTTTCAGCTGGAAAATGTTTAATTACACTGTTGTAAAGAGGCAAAGTTTAATCTTGAGAGTTTTATCAATTAGGTCTTTTTTGTTTAGTTTCTGTGAAAGGCTTTTGTCAGAAGCTGTTAGAGTGAAAAAAAAAAATCATGGAGCCTTTGTTGTAGCTTCATAAGCTCAGAGCAATGTTTTCTAAATATATTGACATCATTAATACTGTGTTAACATCACAGTTTAGAGTGGATATTTTTAGTTGTTTGGTTTAACCAGTTTTGATTTAATATTCTCTCAGTCTGATCTGAAATAGCTCTAAATCTCCTCCATTGATAGTGTGATTTTAAACTTCTAGGATAAAAAATTTTCAGCTGAATTAGGTTCTGTTGGAGGTATAGATTTCAGAGGTGGCTCTTGCAGAAGGGGAGAAACTTGTTGTTCAGAACACACTGAGCTTGTACTCCATATAGTATCTTTTCCCGTCTTTTCCAGATTACTTGTTTTGCTCTTTACTTTACTTAATGCATACACCATCTGGTTCTACAGTCAAGTGTGCCTGACCTCAACAGCAATCATTGAGAACATCATAACTATGGACTGGCTGTGTTACACTACGCCATTCAATAAACTGAATTCCTAGGTTAAAATCTTTGACTTCAGCAGACTCACTTCAAAAATTCACTCAATCCATTGTACTTCATTTACGCCTATATTCATATGCATTTTCCTTGCATATTGTGTTTGCCCTACTCATTCCTTCTGAACAAACTTCAAAAGATTAACACAGACATCAGTATTTTCCTGCAGCTACTACGTAATGTAATCTCAAATTAATTTTATTCTTATAATGCTTTCTGGATGATCTCTTCAATCACTATGCACCTTTTCAAGTCTAATACAGAAGTATGTCATAATTTATAAACAATGGACTATACTGTGTTTTGTGTAGGCATAGTGGGTAGTAGATCTCACTGTTACAATTGTGGATTTAATTTTTTTTTAATGTGAAAGGGCAGCGGTACAGGGCAATATTTTATACAAAATTTATTCCTCTTCCTCAAGATACCCCATGATATATAACACATAATATGTGGATCTGACCCTGGTTGAAAAATGGATACAATCAAACCAGCAAAACAAAATGCAAATCTGGGATGACTACAATGTTATTGTTAAACAGATAACTAAAGTTCATAAATTTATATAATCATTATTAATCTTATAGCTATATCATCAAGCTATAACGTATGCATAAATTGATTCTTACACAGTAGAATCTAATTTGTGCGTTTTCTGATTTGCCCTGAAGTGTATCATTCCTGACTGCTAAGTTGTAATAGCAGACTACTATAGTAAGGTCAGTATTAATAAAGCCGCTTTCATTTCCAAACTTCATTACATAGTACTTACTAAAAAGCTGTGAAAAAAAAATCATTAAAAAATAAAAAATATTTGTCAAAACAAGTTAGGGAAGTACATCTTGCATTAATTATGCAATTAATTTCTTATGCATTAATTTCTTATTCTCTTGCTTTCTACTTGACAAAATTTGCTAATTTTTAAGTGATCACTCAGTAGTTAGTCTGTGAAAGATTCCATTAAATACATGGGTATGTTACAGTCACCTCAGCTAGGCCCTCTGTATTTGCAGGTGTTTGAACTAAGTAGATATTCAGAGGTTGATATATCATTCAAATATATGTATGTATCCATTTCATGCATACTTCAAAGTAATTTATCAGTGCAAAAGCATCAAAATTATGGCCTACTACTCTACTTTCCTAGTGAAAAATGTCTCCCGAGCAGGTGTAAGAGATGCTGAATAAATTATGTAGATCCTAAAAGAAGGGTTTCTTCAAACCTTTTCAGCCTCTGATTTAAATGCCAGAGACCTGTGCTATGAAACTAGGAAAGACAAGTCTTGAAGGAAAAAATCTGGCAGGAGATCATCTTTGTTCCCTGACTGGTTTTCAGAACTCAATCCAAAATTATTGTTCTCTAGTCATTATGAATTCAATAGTTTGTGATAACAAATTATTGCGGCTTATTCGTCCCCAGCAATTCTTTTCCGAACATTTCATGATATATCTGACATGTGCTTTCTTATTTTGGGCCTCATACAGGAGCACAGTCTACCCAGTGACTAAGGATTTTCTCCAAAAATAAATAAGCAAATTATTTATGACTGATGTACCTAAGACTAGTCCAAAGAGTACTCCAAATATCTGGTCTACCACTAGGGCAGTTTTGTGCTACCCATTGTATTTGGGACATAGCAAGAACAAATGCACCAACTCCCAGTTCCTTTAATACTGCTGACAAAGTAAATTCATCCTTGTAGCTGTTCACTGCTTCCACCTGTTTGCTGTGATTTGTCTAGGATCAGTCATCTCTCTGCAGTTGAGTGTAAGCACAGTGCAGTCTGGTACCTGACTCCCTTTAGTTCACTGGCCTGACATTATTCCATGAAAGGACATTATTCCGGGCTTTAAATTCTCAACTTTGTGGTTTTCTTTCCTTATTCATATGTAATGTGTCATGTTGTGTCATACACATAACTAGGTAAACTCCATGCAGTAACATGGGAGAGGGCATAGCTTGGCTTCTAGGTCAAAAGGCAAGAAATTTCAGTTCTCTCAAGCTACAGTTCACACAGAATCACACAGAATTTCTAGGTTGGAAGAGACCTCAAGATCATCGAGTCCAACCTCTGACCTAACGCTAACAGTCCCCACTAAACCATATCCCTAAGCTCTACATCTAAACGTCTTTTAAAGACTTCCAGGGATGGTGACTCCACCACTTCCCTGGGCAGCCTGTTCCAGTGTCTAACAACCCTTTCGGTAAAGAAGAAGTTCTTCCTAACATCTAACCTAAAACTCCCCTGGCGCAACTTAAGCCCATTCCCCCTCGTTCTGTCACCAGGCACATGGGAGAACAGGCTAACCCCCACCTCGCTAAAGTTTTGCCACTCCTAGGAGGAAAATATGAAATTTGGGCCTAATTAGCAGGCTCTTCATGCTTAGGAAGATGGCATTTGCATCATAGTGCAGAGACAGATGACAACACAAAAAGTTTGTTATTACTAATTACTATCCCATTACTTGTCTGCAGGAAATCAGAGATGGCCCTGGATGATCTTTGTGGTATTCTAAGACAGAGAATGTCACAAATGAATCCTGTATTTCCAAGGATGTTCTAGACATCCTTGGCTGAAATAAATGGTAAACCCAATACTCTGTGCAGTTCTAGTTAAACCATTCACCCTTGCAACAGGGTCACTTGACCAGACTACGGACATACTTCAGGCTCTGCTTCGGTCTGGCTACCATGGTGCTGCTGTAGGTACACCCTTTTAAAACAGTAAGTGAAGAGAAGAAAGACATTTGTTTTTGAAGTACCTATTCTAGCATAGCATGAGGCTGAGACTGATGATCAGTTGCATAAAATCAGACTAGTAAGTCTTAGCTGAGGGTAAGTATCCATGTTAATTTGCAGTATTATTGCTAGTCAATAGTGATAAGGATAAACTGAAAAAACACTCCTAGCATGTCTAGGATAAAACCTGGCATGTCTCACCACGTTGAAGTTCAGGTCTCACTTGAAGTACACAGGGGCAGTATCAAAGCTGATTTCTCAAATGAGGACCTAAAAATTTCTCTCAGCTCTTTCTTTTGTTGTTTTCTGTCACTCCAATATAAAATCAACCTAAGAATTACAAAGATGTAAGTTCCATGAGCAAAGCACCAACTCTGGTTCTGCATTGGTGTAGGTTTAAGAAAATGATTAGCCATACTTCTTATCCATGGTGAAAACAGACTGAATAGGGTTGATGTTGCTATTGGGTTTATAGCATTATTACTTTGATGAAGAAGACAGTTTATTAAGATAAGATAATAATAATAATAACCATCATCATCATTATTAATTATATTATATAATTATTATTAATTATATTATATAATAATTATATAATAATTATGTTATATATTAATTATAATAAGTCATACTAATAATAATGTGTGCAAAAGAAGCGATGCACAATGCAATTGCTCACCACCTGCTGACCAATGCCCAGCCTAACCCCAAGCAGCCAGCCCTCCCACCCCGACTAGCCACCCCTATATATTGTTTAGCATGACGTCAGATGCTATGGAATACCCCTTTGGCTAGTTTGGGTCAGCTGTCCTGGGTTTGTCCCCTCCCAGCTCCTGCTGCACCCCTAGCCTACCTGCTGGCAGAACAGAGCGAGAAGCTGAAATGTCCTTGGCTTAGTATAAGCACCGCTGTGCAACAGTTAAGACATCAGCGTGTTATCAGCACTTTTCTCATCCTAAGCCAAAACATAGCACCCTACCAGCTACTAGGAGGAAAATTAACTCTATCCCAACTGAAACCAGGACAACTGGGATATGCCCAGTGGGCTCTGTGGAGATATTCTGACATAGTTCCATGAATTCTATTTCATTATGACAATATTCCATGTTGTTTGATTTAAATAAGTTCACTATTTCCCAGTTCTCTCTGTCCTCTTTTCCAACATTTCACCCTTTGATGCAAGATTCATCTGTTGTACTGTGGCATGTGCAACACGTTGGGCATCCCTACATCCCTGAAGTTCTGGTTTGCTTCAAAGTTGGGGTGAAATCAAGTCAGTCTGCCTTTTAGAAAGAAGTTCTATGTTTCATCCAGTAATTTATTCCTTTGTTTCCCCAGAAGTTAGAGTGTTGTTTTATTTGTATTTTTTTTCTAAATTCTTACTTTTACCATTAAAAGACCTGACAAATGGAGACACAATCTAAGTTTTTTCTCTTGGATTAGCAAATTCTGAAGTTTAAATTGTAGCCAGTCAGTTTGGTTTTCATTAAAAACACCCACTAGACATGCTGCCCTTCTCTGACAAAGTACAGTTTTTTTTCCCATTTCAGCAGAAGATATTGGAAAATGAAGATATATATCCTTTTGCCTATTTGTGAAATGATTGAAGAAGGATGTTTATCCTCTTTTGCTCACAATATAGAAATTATTTTAAGATTAGTCTATATGTATTAGTTTTTATAGTGTCATGTTAATGTTCACAGTATCAGCAAAATACTTTTAAAGATATAAGTTACTCCTTTGTCCTTCCTATAATATCTAGCTTTTATCCTATCAAGGATTGCAACAAGTATTCAGCAAAACTAACAGTAAGTTCTCTAATTACATTAACAGCTAACAAGTTATTTCGCTGTTACATAGGGAACAAAAAATCAAGTGAAGCGGTAGGCTTTTATGCCTAATGAAACCTTTTCAAAAAGATTAAGCTTCAGCTGAAACTTCACTAGTGCCTATCAACATTTTATTGTTAAGTTTCTCATTCTTATATCAAGTGAAAATTTTCAGTAACTTTATATATAGAGATACAAGCAGCTATATTGCACTTAACAGCTGATTACCTATTTAATCTCTAAACTTTTCCTGTTCACATTGTGTTCAGCAATTGTAGTACTAAGTCTCTCAGCAATAGCTAACTTTGCCACTTAAAAACTGAAACAATGAAACAATACTGAAAAAGTAAACCAATCTCCAGCACCCTGAAATTACAGTTTTGATTGCTAAAGACTGGTAAAAGGGACTGTCTCACTTCATAAGCCTCACTGCACCTAATAAATATGTTCTGTTTACAGTTCCAGAATTATCATGTTTATTCTTATCTATTTCTCTCTGAAAAAAAAAAAAAAAAAAAAAAAAAAAAAAAAAATTAACAACCTAATTGATATGCCATATTGTATTTTGCAACCCAGCTAATGACAAAATTCAGCTTTAATGGTCTTAGAAAGAAATCCATACTTCATCCCATTTTTTCCTTCTAACTAAAAAGTTTCATATTTGCCTGTTTAGGTGATGCTCTCCTTTTTCTTAAGTAGTTGCATTAGCATGTAATTGGTTATTAGTCTTAAGTAATCATTTTTAAGGAAATGCATTACAATTTTCTGCAAGCTTTTTAATGAAGCATTCATTGCAAAAGACACGGCTGGTACATATTAAGCCTCCATTTGAAGTGATTGAAATATTCCACTTCATTCCCTGGGAAACAGGGTTTCTGGTTTCTACACTTGCATAATTACATGGTTCAGATCATTTATTCCTATTGTAAAATCAGATTTAGGCCATTTTATTCCTTATGTCACTCAGTTCTCTTGCTACCAATAATTAACAGTTTCTTAGCAGTCAAAAAGCATTGTATAATCATAGTTGAATTTACTAGTCAATTTAAAAATGTAAGACTTGGCTTGATGATGATTCATGTAGAAAAAAGTAAATCACAAACTCTAATCTCCATTCCGATTACTGAGCCTGGAGCTAGTGACACTTAGCAACATTACTGATTAGGTATGTTTTTTTAACTCAGATTTCATTGTTTGAGCATCCCATTGTATGTTTTAATGCCTTGAGAAATGATAAACTCTCCAGATTACTTCTTCACAATAAAATACAGTTACCAAGAAAAAAGACATATTTAGAAGAACAATTATGCCTCAATAAAATCATGAACTTCCTGGAACATATTTGGTGACAATCTCACCACTACCTATATTATTTACTGCAAAGAAAAGCCTTAGTGCAGTTGGAAAAAATATATATATCAATATATATTGTGGATGCCCTGTCCCCGGAGTTTAAGACCAGGTTGGATGAGACCCTGGCATCCCTGCCCATGGGAGGGGGAGTTGAACTAGATGGTCTTTAAAGTCCCTTCCAACCCGATCCATTCAATGATTCTATGATCAAAACAGGCACAAGAAAATTAATATTATAAAACAAAGACAGCAGTTAAAGCTCAGTGGAATATGTATTGGCTGCAGAGCCTGTGTTCTGTGGGAAAATTACCAGTAAATAAATAGAAAGAGAACCCAGAAGCAAAGAAAATGTCCATGCTGCTTTGTGTGAGAGAAAAATAAAAAATAATAATAATAAAAAAATTGCTTTCTCATTTTTTTCACTTATTCCTTGTGATAAATATATATCAGTGTTTTGTTCCTCCATACTTTTATTTCAATCAATGGCATATTAATGCCAGGCCTCAGTTTTTCCCAGAAACAAGAGAGGCTTGCAAATAAAGACAGTTGGATCTTGTTGGACAGCACTTCCATGGTTAGCAATCCAAATAGAGTCAGAAACTTGAGAAAGATGTGATAAGGTAGTAACAGCAAAGTGGCATGTGTCGGTGTGCTTTTCCCCTGCATGCATACTGCCACAAGTGAAATAGTTTTAGCATTATCTAAATTTTTACTTTTTCATGTTTCCTTATCTCTATTTGCTTTAGGGGAGGAGGAGATTTCACCCAGAGAGCCACAAAGGCCCTTTTGCTAGAATTCAAACATTTGGAGGTTTGGATAATATTGTTACAGGACTTGTCAAGTCACCAACACTTTCACATGATGCTTGTTCAGAACATTACCACCCTTCATCCCCTATGACTGTGTTAAGCTTGGCCTGCTTCTTCTGTCCCCCTTACTGAGCTCCTTCTGGCTGGTCTTCATAAATTCAGGAGAGTCACCATCCTGGAGAAGCTGAGAGAAGCCTTTCCCAGTTTCAAGTCCAGGCCTGAAGGCACAGAACTGATTATTTTCCCAATTCTGAGAAGCTTCCAGTAGAATTGATGTATATGATTCAGTTCATGGTAGTTTAACCCAATGAAAGCCTAGAAAGCTGTTAACACAGTCACATCACAATGACGAATATTGCCCAACTCTGGGCTGGCTTATTTGTGCTTGCTTTGATGTCTCAGTGAGTTTTCCAGGAGTTGCTAGTGTTATTTCAGGACACTATTTTAGCCTATGAACTAAAAATTACCTAACAAGTGGCAGAGTAGTCCAGGAGGAATCAGAACTGTAATGCAAATTAGGGCTTGTTGTACATCTTAGACAGGAGGTAGCAAGTGGACGGGCTGAAAGGCAGAAGTACTAAAGCACTATGGGATGAATGGCCTGTCCGTGAGCCCTGGAGATCACAGGCATGCTGTGACCACACTGCAAGCTGGCTTTGTACAGAACCAGTAGATGCTGAGGAGGTGTGTGTCTAGAAACCAAGAAGAACTTGCTTGCTCTTCATGCTTCAGGAAATTTGGGTAGAGGTTTTCAGGGAAATTATGACTGGAATGGACATGAACAAGCCCTGAGCTGTTGTCTAAGTAACTATCAATGTAAACACGCCCCGAGTTTAAGAAAAACACAGCCTTCTTCCTCCATGAGCATTTGCATATCATCACTGGTGGACACTTTTATTTAATTTTCTATTTTCTTTCTGTGTGAGTTCATTCTGCTTGGTCCATGCCCAGTGCTGACAGGAAATTGCAGTTACAATCAAATCAGCTACTCTAATTACAATATGGCATTGCAGTGATGTTACTCAATGATTCTAGTGAGTTAGAGGCAGGGTCAGGTCTGGGGAGAAAGTATTTAAAACTGAGAAATTATTTTTTTCCTTTCCTATTCAGTCTCTGCCAAGATTTTCATATAGTCTGAAGTCCTTCATATTACAATTATTTTAGTCCTGTCTAATTGTCAGGTTATGGTCAGATGTTAGCACATATCAATTCAAACAAATTTTACTATGCTCCCGGGCCAAAGGCACAGCAGTGGAAATGCTATGAATGCATGATGCCAGCTAGAAGATTCAAGACCTTTATGGTTTTTAGCAAATAAAAACTACTAGTTTATTTGAAAGATTCTCTTATGAAACATATCTTACCATTCTTTTGTTATCAAACGCTTTTAACAGTCTAATTAGCTTTTTTATGCAGCCCTTTGAAAGACCTAGGAAAGAAAATAGAAGCAGCTAACTGTCTTTTCTTTGAATTTCAGGTATTGTTGCAGTCCTTTTCTGTGGAGTCACGCAGGCCCATTATACCTACAACAATCTGTCATCAGATTCCAGGATGAGAACTAAAGAGGTAGGGCATGGAAATAACTGACTTTATAACTGGTACAAGGAATAGACAGACATACTGACAGAACGTAGCTGGATGGAATTCCATTAATGCAAATGAAAAGTCCCATGACTTCATTAGGGGGAAGATGAGATTTTGCCAGGAAAACAGTAACAATTCTCTGGCCAAACAAAAAATATATTCTTCCCAAGAGACCCAAAATGTCAATCATGGAGATAAAGAGTAAGGAGATAATAGTTTACACCAGTTTCCATACAAAAATGCTGCAAGGTTAAAGAAATCTGAGAGCTCTGGTAAACAGGAAAGAAGTGGTCTGAGAAAGTAGATCCATGTGGACTTTTAGAAGGGGACTGTAGAAACAGTCCAGACTGTCCAGCCCCCACACTTGAGCAATGACATCATTTTATTTCTATCTCATTAAAAATCTGATATAATTATAGTGATTGTGAAAATTTCCATTTTGTTATTTAAAGTTTAGAGATGAGAAATTACATGAGCTGCTTTTAGTCCAAACAGGTGAGTAATATAATTGTAATTATTTTGAAAAACTTGGGGCTGTTCTCAGTACAGGAGATATTGCATTGCAATGTTGAAAATATTTTCCAGCACAAGAAATAATATTAGACTACCTTGTCACTACCTAGCTCCTGAGACAAGTCATTTAAATGCTGCTTTCTTCCCTTTTAATATTGACTTGTATGTCCCAAGAACCCCAGGCTATAGAAAATCTATATCTTAGAACAAAACAGAAACTTATGCTCCAGGGCTACAATTTTCATGATGCAATCTGGTACCCTTCTCAGCAGTTCCTCTGTTGTAAGCATTAGAAATTTTATGCAGAAAATTTCATCTCTTCTTGCACATCTCAATTTAATCAAAAATCCAATATTCTATAAAAAACATTTTGATAGAAAAAAAATACTGGTCACAGTATTAGTTTAACTGTCAGACTCTCACAGATTTTAAATCAGAAAAAGTTTTTGGTTGGTACTTCCAGAATGAAAGGTTAGCTGGTGAACTCAAATGCATTTCTTCATACCTGCAGAAGCTGTTGATACTTTGAGAAAATATTCCAGCAGAAGACAGTAACTTTCCTTGGTGACTGTATTTTAGACAATAGCATTTATATCTACTACAGAATTGTTTTTATTTTGCAGAAATACTGAATTCTACATGTATGTGCTATTACTGCCCTTGCGTATAATTGTTGAAATTTGATTACAAGTGTTTTTCAGAGATTCATCTGCATGATTTAGTGATACATAGCCAGAAAGAGATAGAGGGCAAGGAAGTTCCAATTACATATGAAAATTTTCAACAACGGAATTAACTAACATTTAGTTTAAACACATAATGGTTTTGTTCATGTTCATGCTTTTATTCCGTCACATTCAGCAGTTCAAAATAAAACAGTGAAAATAAACTGAATCTACACTTGAGCACACAGAAAAAAAAAAAAAAAAAAATGTGTTTCTCTAAAAACCTGTGAGTTTTATGCACCCTTTCTATTCTGTTTTTCTCTTCCCCCATAAGCTCTTAATCTTCAGCCTCCCTTACAATATTACAGTTCAAAAATTGTTGTCAAATTCCTCTGTATTCTTCTAATTTATTTTCTAATCCATATGAATCTCTTTCATATGTAGCTGTTTCAGTGAGATCTGCGCTGTCATTTTCTTTCTCTCCCCCGAGAATTACCTTGAAGAAAATTTACTAAGCCACACACTCAGCATTGTCACAATCATGTATGACTTTAGTGCATTACAAATGGACATTGTTGCTCAGACAGATGGCCTTGCTCCCAATTTAAATCATTTTTATTGCTCATTACTGGCCGAAATCACAGGCTTTTCAGTTCATTTATAGAATTATTGCAGGGCATTCTGTCTCTTTTGTTACAATATGACAGGCCTTTCAATAAGGATTGGTGAGCTGTAATGCACACTGACAAGACAGTGAGTTAAGGCTAAAGCTAAAACTAATGAAGAATATGGAAATCAGATTTAAAACTGTAAATCAGACTGTGAAATTGTGTTAGTTGTCTAGCTTTTTCTCTTTTGTTTTGCATAATTATCTTTACATTTTCTACTGGCTGTTAGCATTTCATATCTTGATGGTAAAATTTGGTATGCAATGAGAGTGGTGGTGTTTCTGGCCATATTGCTGAGTCCTACGTTTCTCATAATACCTCATCATTTGGTCTAAAAGAACACATAAATAAAAAGAGACTGGTATGATTTTCTTCAGATGTTGATATAAAATTAAAGCCTATTTAAAACCTTAAATTTACATTTAAGAACCTCTTTTAGGAATGGCTGCTGAAAGATGCCATATAATTATTAGTCCCTATGTATCCTTTGTTATCTAGTCAATCACTGATTAACATTCCATAAAAGAGAAGTACATGTATTACATTTTAAGGATCTGAAACTTACAGACTCTGAAACTACAAGGTAACATAAATTGTGTCACAAACAATGGATTATTTTAACACTGTCATAAGAAAAGGTGAGAAAGATTAAGTGAAAATGCAGACTTTGAGAGAGTTTTCATTTATACAAAAGCCCCAAGTCTCACTAAGTATTCGGACAAATTCTGTGTGTTTTTATAGCTTGTTTTTAATGTGAATGATGCTTTACGGCAGTATTTTTAAATCATCATCATTGACCTGATTATGGTCACAGTGATTTTAACATTAAAATTGACATTGCCTTCCATGGCAACAAGATTTGGTCAAACAGCATGTTCCTGAGTTGGCTACATATAAAGTTTAATTTATCTAGTATATCTTCAGTGAAGGAGAAGATGAAACTGCTAGGACCTTATCAAAAGATATTTGATTCTGTGCAGCTTTCACTAGAATTATTTACAGCTGCAAGTATAACTTCATATTATGCTGCAGGCAAACAACAGCTGCTTCTAAATCTTGGGACTTTATAGACCATATTTTGAATTAGGTTCTTCAGATGTACAGTTGTATTTGGTTGATTTGCTCAGCTACAAGTAAGTCAGCGGCTGGGCAGGATGTTGCTAGATAAAGAGAAATCACTGGCTTGTTGAAAGTGGGCAGACTCTATCTCTATACATCAGCTCTAGAAAGGGATGCATGAACAGCACTTTTCTGCATGAAAAGAAGACATTCCTCACCATTTTTTTGTCTCTGCCCTCCCTCAGTTTCACTCAAATATCAAGCTAAGACCAGCCCAGTTTCCTATTGATGGCTTACTAAGAGAAGCTTCTAACTTTCTCTAACAGCTATAAATGTTATCCAACATAGTCATGAGTTATATCTAGTTATTTTCCTTTAATTTCTGGGAACAACCACAACAAAGAGAGAACAATACCTCTCTTCAGGTAAGTGTGCAAGGGTTTGGAGAACTCTGCTTTCAGAACAAATGCTGTTCCAGCAAGCTATAGATTCTGAAAAGGAAATTCTGAAACACATCTCTGGTGGAAGCAGAGAAAGGGAAATACTGAAAGGCACAGCAAAGCATGTCCAGCCTGCAAGGGCATATGTTACATACTGCCCTGCCTGTCTCCAGTCACTCCACCAGTCTAAAAGTTGTTTACATAGTGACCTCTGAAATACTTGTGTCTAAAAAGTTTGTGACGGCTGCTTTCTGAAATTAAGTGTAAGGGGCTCTCTTACCACATTACTAGTTAAACAGTTACTCACATTTGTTCCCGATCCTGACAGCAAACCCATTAGGGAACACCTACCTTATAGAGAAAAGCTTGTAGCCTGATTGTTCAGCTGTGCTGGGAGTGCAGTATGTACAAGATGTGTTAAGATTTCAGTGGCCCTTCACCTCCAAGGTTGAGAACAGGGTAAAAGTAGAACAAAAGAAATCAGTGCTGCATAACTTCTGAGTAACTTTACTGTAGCACGTAGTGCTCCTGGGACTGCTTGAGCAAATTAACTTATGCTGAAGGATTGAAAATTCAGACTGGGATCTTAGATCTTTGCTCATTGATGGATACTGATTGATTCAAATTTTAATCTCCACACAATAAGGCAGATGTGATTATCTCTGATTACGGAAAGTCATCACCTTACAGAGAGGTGGTTAATATCTTCTGGAAAACTCTTGAAAATACAATCAGTTTTTAAAAGTTGCTTAGCTCATGACATAGCTATACATTTTTCATCAAGGAAACAGGCTAGGGATTAATTATTTGATATCTACATCATAAATTGAGCTGTATTCCAAAAGCTGTTGGGTGTAAAAGGGTTGTGTTTGTAAGCATATTATTTCATTTAATGCTTATTAACCATACTGATTGAAGAAGACTGACAAAAGTCACAAGTATGTATATTTATTTTTTGTATATTTATATTTAATTCATCAAAAACAAAATCAAGTCATTATAGAGACTGGACCCTGATATGCCACTGAATAGTCTTGATATAGACTTTAGACTTTGCTGTTCCATCCATAGTTATAGACTCACTTCTGAAGCAAATTGGAACACATCTGAACACATCTGAATAGCAGAATATAACTTAAAAGGTGAATTATCACGATGGTGATGTCCAGACCCACCAGACAGGGGAAAAAAGCCAGTGAAAAGGCAAAGAGGTAGCTAAAGTCAGCTTTTAGCTCCCAATATCCAAATGAAGCACCACCACTGTGATCTAGGTGTTTTACTGCATTTCTACTGACCTAAATATCTCTGTAAACAAGTTACACAAAAGCAGACCTACACTCAATTTAAAAAACAAATCTCTTCTCTCTAGATACAGAGGAGATTTCTACAGGATTCTTCCATCAGCTTTCTTTTCCTAAGAAAAGAAATAATCTACTGCAAATTTGGCTCCAGAATGCTTTCTCCTGAGCTTGTAATTGTTAAAAGCATGTGCCAGGACTGCAGCTTCTGTTTTCATCTTCCCATGAGAGAAGGGGAGCAGCTGAGTAGAGATGGCTATGTGCTACTACTGCCAAAACTGTGTCAATCTGCTGTTTGTGAGGGGTCTCACTCGTGACACCTCACACACATTGTGCATTTGGGAGAAGCAGCCCTCTCAAATCAGAGGGAGCAACAGCACTAAACGAAATGGGTTTAGTGCTCCTTATCTTAAAGCATCCACAGTCACACAGGACATGAATGGGCCCTGTGGTTATGGTCCTGCTACTTGTATGAGTCCTTAAGAGGTAAAACATTTAGAGCTATGCATACTTGTAAATCATACAGTCTATATTAATTTAGCTCTGGTTAATGCCAACTATTTTCTGTTATCAGACATTGGGTTGTTTATAGATTATATTATAGGTAGTTTATGCTTCAAGGAAAAAAAGGCCACAAGAATGTCAGGATATAATGGCTCTTACAGTCCAGTCTCTTGACTTTTAAAAAACTCAAGAGCATTTCAAAACCAAGGAAAACCCTACTTATAGCAAAATGTCTTTGATAATCAGCAAAGAAACAACCACCACAAAACATATTTCTTATCCTTTTCAAATGAACAGCCTAATGGGCAGCTGCTGTTGTGATTTGTTCAGGAACTCTGCTTAGGAAGAAATGTCCTTTAAGGCACTGAGAGGTCAGGTGTCTCCACGTAAATGATTGGCAGAGAGAAAGACTTAAAGAAAATAAAGTTATCTTTGAAACAAGACTGCCACCAGTACCAGATTCTAATCAGTCCTTGCCTAAGTGCCGTGCAGGAGGAAGCTGTTTACCCAGCATCCCACAATCACTGCGCCTGCAGGAAAATTTCTTACTAGGCTATTTTTTCATTAGCTTCTCAGATATACAGTACCAATGAAATACAGTACCGGCTGAAATAAGATGACATGCTTGATGGTTAATACTGTGAGAGTAAAATGGAAATTCTGTCTAACTAACAGATGAAACTCAGGTCTGGCACTCTCAAACAAAGAGATTCTTGCCTAAAGGAGCCAATAAAGTACAAGTTCCTATTGAGCATTAAACAGGTTGCATGAATAAAGCACTTTCTTCCATTTAAGTGGAGATCAAGCGTAAAAGTCAGGTCTGATGGACATTTTTCCTTCTGCCCCATGGTTTATTTTCTGCAGCTGAACAATAACAACAAAAACTAATTTCCAGCTTCTTTGAACCCATTCAAGTCCAGACTCAAAAGCAATAAAGACTGGGGCTTCAGCCAGTGCTGCTCAGGAAAGAGTCCAGGTGACCAAGCTACAGCGGTCAGTACAGTGTGAAGAAGCACCAAATTATGATAACAAGAATGAGAAAATTAAATGCTATCTTAGGAAAAATTATTCCTGTTGGAATAAATTAACATAGTTTTATCCTTGTTTTAGCCAATTTTGCTTAAATTAAAAACTTTGGAAATGTTACCTTAGACAGGAAAAAAAAAAAAAAAACACTCTTATTTTCTTATATATTTCACCCAGATTCTAGGTTCGGGGAGGGGAGTTGTTTTGGAGTTTTGCTTTTTTTGAGACAGGACCTATAGAAAAGCCTTCATTTTGCAACTATTCAAAATGATCAGGAAGAAAGCAATATTCTCTCTGCTCCCTGGTCTAAGATTTAGCTAACACTCAGATGCTGAAATTATGGCAGAAGATTGTACTGGGTCCCTAGATTTCTTTACCTTCAGAGTATTTTCTGTCTTATAGAAATATCCCTGTCACTCATCCTTCTGAGAGAGGAAAATTATACAAACATGAAAAGTTGGGAAGGGAAGGGAAGGGAAGGGAAGGGAAGGGAAGGGAAGGGAAGGGAAGGGAAGGGAAGGGAAGGGAAGGGAAGGGAAGGGAAGGGAAGGGAAGGGAAGGGAAGGGAAGGGAAGGGAAGGGAAGGGAAGGGAAGGGAAGGGAAGGGAAGGGAAGGGAAGGGAAGGGAAGGGAAGGGAAGGGAAGGGAAGGGAAGGGAAGGGAAGGGAAGGGAAGGGAAGGGAAGGGAAGGGAAGGGAAGGGAAGGGAAGCTGTGCGCTTAGGAGTGTCTGCCTAAGCTGGACCTCCGTGTGCATCTCTACAGTCAGTGGGTCTGTTACTAACAGGCTGCCCTAGTTTCTTAATTGCCTTCTTATCTCTGATTGAGTATGCACCACATGCTTAGTGCTTGTAATAATTATTACCTTTAAAATGGATTGAAATTGACAGGAAGTGTACAATGAATTTCAGTTTTCTACACAGTTGTTTTCTGTGTTTAGCAGAAAAAGTTGAAGATGGGAAGTGTGCCAAATGCATTGTTTGACCAGATGTACCATAAGATCTTATGGAACCCTGTAGAATTGTATAATGCTATAAAGAAAGCTAAAGCTGCTTACTATGTGGGTTGAAGAAGAATCATAACAACACTAGAAAATCATGATTTCTGTAAAAGGAATTATACTACCATGTCTTTCAATCTGAATTTCTCAGCAAAATCCTCCATTATCTGACTGATGTTCCTGATTACTTAACATGCTAAAAGAATGTTAATCTGCACTCTCCTCACATGCCGCTCCCCTCAAATTTATGTGGAAATGTTATAATTGTTTTCTGACTTTTACCTGTGTGCTACGTGATGGATGGTAAGCAGATAGGAAACATTTCTACAAGATAAAATTTATAACTATGGTATATCACTAATTAAATGCTTTAAAAACAAAAACAAAAAAAAACCTCTGTTTTTCAAAGGAAGAGATCGGACACACTGCTATCCTAGCCATAATACTGAAAATACTCAGCGTCCACATACAGCAATCCTGTCCGTATATCCAATTCTACACTCTATTCTTTAATCTCTGTTTTTTTCTCTGTTTTTGTGTACCAGTTTTAGTGTTTCCTCAACTGAGAATGTGCAGATTTACCCTGGCCTCATTAGTTTCTATCAAGCATGTGTCCCTTTGTTATCAGCATTTTTTAAGGCATAATATCTATCGCACACCCATGAATAAAAAAAAAAAAAAAAAAAGTATTTTGGACCTATGAAAAACAAATGTTGAAAAACAAAGCAAAACAATTTTTGTTCATCTTGCTTAAGCACAGGAAATGGAAAATACACATGCTCAAGTGTAATTCATGCCCTGAAGAAAGACAGAACTGTAGAGAAAGCAATACTTCTTACAGAGAGGCTCATCTTGTTGGAAAATGATGTCATTTTTGATGCTGGTAGGCTAAGGCAGCATAATTCAAACTAGTTCCCAAATAGCTTCATTAAAGTTTTTACAATCTGTTTAAACATTAAACATTTTCTTTAAATATTAATAAAGTTCTTTGATTGTTAAGGTTATAGTTTACTCTTTACAGCACAGTAGCAGATGCCAGCCATTAGCTAACATATACCAATTGAAATTAAAACCTACAGGCCAAATTCTCATTGCCATATAGAGGAATATATATGGGAATTCCATGTGGAGACACATGCTGTATTTTCTTTGAAAGAGGCTCTGAATCACAAATGAGACTCTCATATGTCTAAATTTGTATGGGGGAGTCAAACTGTATGAGGCTAAGTAAGCTACTGCAGAATCAAAAAGCTGATTCACAGAGCTATGCAGGTGATGTAATTTTATTTCACACGTCTATTATTGTATCTCTCAGTCTCTTCACAAGAGGTGTGAAGAATGACCACTGAAACATTTCTCCTTACTGTGAGTTGCTAGCACTTTTCTCCAGTTTTTAGGTCTGTGCCCATGCAAAGATCCAGCCTTATACCTCAACTCTGTAGAGCACATCTTCTAGTGTTGTGAAGAGAATTTCATCTAAGCATGTTGACCATCAGATCAGGTCTCTTCCTAATTATTGACACCTCCATATCACTGCAGTTGTTGAATACACAGGGAGGAAAAGCAAAACAAAATCAAACTAATCCTGGCCTATGAAAATATTATTGCATCATCAACATGTAGGACTGAAACAGAGCAAAGTGTAGTTTAATATCCCATTCTTAGAGTATATATAGTTACTTTTATGTTGAATTATATTTTAGTCACTTTCTTGTTTTCTAAAAGCTGATAAATACAGCATCCCCTTAAACACTCACAATCACAACTCCTTCATCTTAGAATTTGTGACAGAGATTAAAAATAAATAAATAAAGGTAGGACCCTTCATTTAAGTATCTCTTCATTTTTCATACAGGTAAACAAATTTAATAGTTTTATGTCAAGAACTAAAGTCCTCTGACTTTAATGAGATTTGGATTATGCTATAAATGAGGCTCCAAATATAATATTAATATATAAGTAAAAGTACTGATATTCTTTCTTAAATATAGCAATGTAATATAAAATATTGCATAATCATAATGATTTTATCTCTAACTTTTGCTTTGTCTGAAACACTGACACTTCACATGTTTTGTGTTAAGTGATTTTACTACAGGATATGTCAGTGAATTTCCTGATTATGGAATGAAGCTCTGTAAAGCATCTGTTTTGTATGACTTTGCATTTATTATTATAAATAGAATAGAATAGAATAGAATAGAATAGAATAGAATAGAATAGAATAGAATAGAATAGAATAGACCAGTTGGAAGGGACCTACAAAGATCAGAGTCCAACTGCCTGACCACCTCAGGGCTAGCCAAAGTTAAAGCACCTTATTAAAGGCGTTACCCAAATGCCTTTTGAGCACTGACAGGCCTCCGGCATCAACCACCTCGCCAGGAAGCCTGTTCCAGTGTTTGACCACCTTCCCAGTGAAGAAATTCTTCCTAATGTCTTGAACATGCCCTGGCACAGCGTTGTGCTGTTCTGCTGTCCCACGCATCCCGTCTTTGGTGGCCAATGCCTCCTTCTCCATTTCCCCTGCTCAGAAAGTTGCAGAAAGCAGTGAGATCACCTCTCAGTCTTCTTTTCTCCAAACTAATCAAACCAATCAAACTAATCAAACTAATCAAACCAAGTGTTCCCAACCTTTAAATCACAATGCAATGGAAGCATTAAGCACATAGTTTTAAAAAGTTTTAATTTTGAGGGTATTACTAATAGGTTCCTTTCTTATAGCCCTTTGTTACCTTACACTTGCATGAGAATGTGTCAATATGTGCTTTACTGTGGGGACACTGTGTTTGGTGTAGGAATTAATATAGGTATTTCTTGCATGGTTAGGTAGGTTACACTGTGATTTTTATAAAGCATCAAGTGTTTTATCACAAATGTGCACTCACCTGACAGAAGGAAGTTGGCTAACAGATTTGCTGATGTTTTGGGGCTTCTCCTTCCTCTGCAAACAGCAATGACTTTGCACTGCCCAGAGAGGCTTAGGGCAGTGGGAGGCTTGAAGGAATCTGAGCTGTTCTGCAGTTTCTGGCATTACCAAGCTGCTGTTGACTAAGGTCCATTCTTGCAATCTGAAATGTAATTTATGTATGTTTGCTTTTTAATTTGTATGACTCTTACATGACTGCTGATCACTTGCCACTCTCTGTAGATTTCAGTATCAACTAAAACCCGCACAGAAACCTTGGTCAAAACTTTTTCAAAATATGTAACTAACACTAAAATTCTCACACAATGAGTTGGAATAAGAAGAAAATAAATACATAAAAATGAGGCACTGTAACAGTCTAAACTATTTGTCAGTATCCCATCTTTTTGGTGACTGCACAGCTGTGTTTCCATCATGTGATTAATGGATTGTATACCTTCAAAAAAGACATTTGTACAAAACGGTAGCACAGTGCAAGAAATACTGAACAGCTAGCTGTATCTCATCTGTTTCTCATGGTGCCATCTGCGGAAATCATCAAGGGCTAAAAAGCCCTTAGACAAAATCTTTCAAACTAAATATCTACATTATGACTAAAATTCATTTAAAAGACAGTGTCCTGTCTTTTCACGGAGTACATACCTGCTTCCATTCACCTAAAATACTGAAAATATCACATAAGTTTGAGCATCAATTTCTTTCTCCTCTGCTTCAGTCTCACTAGTTTAGTTGGTGTGGACCACCCTTTGCCTCCAGTGAACTTCAGAAGGGTTCTGGGTGTTTGATAATTCAGTACAGACATTCAGCATCCTCAGAAGCACACCCTCATGCAGTGACTAATACTTTTCTTGAAAAACCACTTTTTTGTATGAGGTGCCAGATGACACTTCTCTATTCCACCCACCTCCCACTTTCCTACAGATTCATATCAAGAGTTATTTTAAAAATGCATCAAAGAAAGACTAGTTTTATCTATTCACTAAACATGCTATTTTTTATGAAAAATAAAGAGTGGCCTTAACTCCTGTATTTAAAAGTACAGGTGTATTTTGGTTTAGGGATTTTAATTTCTGCTTGTCTTACAGTGCTTGTTTGTTTCTGTGATCAGTGGTGGGATTTGTGAAAAAACACCAAGGGCACTAGTAGTGACATTGTAGATCTGAAAACACCAGAATTCTTCACAATACTTTCTCCAACAGTTTCTGGTCATTTCATATCAAGTCATTATAGCCAAATGCAGACATGTCCCACTGAAATTAATTATGATTCTATCATTTGGATTCAAGTATCAACAGGCTCCCTTTGTGTGCACACTTAGGGATCAAGATTTCACCTTTCAGACTCTGCACCCTAGCAATATCCACCTGTTGTAGCTTTTGTACTTTTTCCCTTTTAAATTTTTGTCCTAGTTGTGCTTAATCCTACCTATTTGCCTCCACCAGCTTTTACCCATACTATCAGTGTGTGAATACACACACATACACAGAGGTACACTCTGTGCTATGTAAAATGGACATATAAGCATTGCTGATAATTTCCTTTATTTTTTTTTATTTTTTTTTTAAGTTCATCTCCACTTACCCTTCATCTGCAATTTTTTAAATGTATCTCACAGCTACACATGTAGTGTGTTAGATAGCTCTTCACTGTAGCCAATTATTTACTCAGACCGGAAGTACCAAGGTTGCAGCCGCTTCCAAGCTAACTTGTACTTGATGACAGCTTCCCTGTGCTTTATGCACAAGAAGGTCCTTTTTAATGTGCATCACCAATGAGTATCTGACATTTTCTGTATTTTGAACCTTTCACGCTTTTGAATTGAACCTTTCACACGTAATGTTCAAGCAAAACCCCCAACTATTCTGTGCCTCATTTATCTCAACTCCATACAGTCTGCACTCTAGATTGTATCTCTAAGCATAGGTGACTGCTAGATTAGAAAATACACATACTGCAATACTTAGGTAAAAAATGTGACACAAACATTTCTATTGCTATTCTTTCGGAATAATAAATACAGTTTAACGTGGTCAGGAGCTCGTGTTATTCATCACCAGTTAGAGCAAGAAGAGTTCTTAGAGGAAGCTTTGTACATTAGAAAGTGACAGGCTTGCGTCCATTCTCCTCAACCACTGTAAACAGACACATAACAAAACAGCATGTTTATAGAAAAGCCCTGAACAAATAAAAAGTCGAGAAGCTATTTAGTAAGCACTGTCCTACCTTAGAATGTGCACTCAACAAAAATAGAGCAGCCTCTCATTAGAAAACCATATGCAAATAGTGCTACTGTTTTCTGGATTTAGATAAATTATAGACTTGATTTGCAGCTCTTAGAGCATTTTTCACTGAAATTCTACAGACTGTAAAGGGCAGCATCAATATGGGTAGAGAGAGGCTGCAATACTGCTATTTCTATAAGTGCAAAGAGAGAAAATGTGTTGTCACGTATGTTGAATTTGCAATGGGATGGAAGTCATTGACATCAAATAATTTTTTGAAGTCTTGATTCTTGCCAGAAAGAACAAAGAAAGGACACTACAGACTTCATAAGACTTCTTTTTCTCTTCCTGATAGGTTAAAGGCCTTCATATTGATTACTAGCTCCTAATATGTCAAAGACTAAGTGAATTTCTTTCAAAAACCCAAAACTTGGCAAGGGAGGAAATTGTTTTTATGAACTCACTTCCAGAATTAATATTACAGAATATTTCTTCTCAGCAAACTGAAATGGAATAAATTGCATTTGTCCTCCATAGAAATTGAATTGATCGTCTGAGGTTAGGACTGTGATAGTGAGTCACAGAAAAACACTTGAGAGGGGTGGAGAAAAAAAAAAGGAAAAAAAAAAAAAAGAGGAAGATTAGATTGATTTAGAGTTTTGCTTTTGAAAAATCAGCAGCAGTTCCTCTAATTCTAACATAAATGCACAAACATAAAAAATGTATTAGTTCATCACAATTTTACAAACTAGATTATATTGACAACATTACTGTTTCTCTTTGACCAGAAGGAGAGCAGCCAGGTTTTAAAGTCTCCTTTGTTAACTGTGAAAAAAAAAAGCATGTTGAAATTGGCTTTAGCAAAGCCACAAACTGCTCCTTTCTCTTGCTAATTTTTTACCGATGTTCCATAGCCCTTAACCATCAATGCATAATATCTCTTCTTCCACCTGATTCACAATTTACTACCCCAGAAAGACGGTTTCCAAGAAAGTCTCTTTCAAGATATCCACAGTAGGTCATAAACAAAAGCTTCCTTTTTATTGATGTCATTATTATTTTGCGTTTTTTTTTTAGTTCTTTTTCTTCTTGATATAGTTTATTCTCTGATCTCAGGTTTGTAAGAATACTAGCTTAATCCTAGACAACACATGCTGTTCATGGCCTCTTCCTTTTCCTTTTGCTCTATCAGCTAACAGAACAGCTATCAGCGTTCCCAGAAAATTCTAAATTCATGCCTAAACACAATGATTCTAGCACCACCATTAACTGCTGACCAGTCAAAAGTTCTTTAAAAATCTTTCAAATGATTCTCCAACTACAGTCTGGTGTGCCCTGTCTTGAAAAAACCCTTTCTTAATGCTTACAGAACAGTACAGCACTCACTGCTAGAGTAAATGTGCAGAGCTTTAACTGCAGTAATCCCTGAGCATATTATCTTGATACAGCTGAGCACTGAGGATCTTCCCTTTGTGCCTGCAACATCTCAGTTCAGAAATTAATGATAAATAAGCACTTTGAAAATGGTTGTTCTCACTTTGTGTACTAAATAACAAGTTAGATGAGAAGCTCTAGGAGCAACAGCATCAATATCTCCATTTTGGCAATATCTTCCATTAAGGTGTCTTACTCAGGTCATTTATAGGAACAACTTAATGCTGTAAAAGCTGGTTGAACTGCAGGGAAGGTAGGTAGTGGTCTAAAATGTTTACTCTCTTTCAAATGATGCACATTAAATAATAAATAAATAAATAAATAAATAAATAAATAAATAAATAAAGTTTGCAGACATCCCCTCCCCCCAACCCTGTTCCTGGGCAACTTAATTACAAGAGTAATGATAGAATAATCAATTTTTCTACAGCTAGATCCAAAGCCTATTGAAGTCAGCATATAAATTCTCAGGAGGCTCTGAATCTGGTTATACTATCACAAGTGCATAGCAAAGTTTCTACTGCTTTCCATGCCCAACACATGTAAGAAATGAGTACATTGAGTTTTAGATTTTGAACAGTCTTTCTTATTTGCCAATTAATTGATAAAAGGGAATAACAAATTTCTTTCTGAGGGCTGATTTGAATCAAGTAGTTAATGATGTTGGCAGATTCATTGTAAATACAAACCAACCTGCGCTTCCATTCACCCTGAGGTCAAACCTTTTTAGACGTTCTGAAGTTTTTAATTCTTAAATCATTCTCACTCTTGTTTTCATTACTCATAGTAAGAGCAAGAAAAATATTTGAATTCATCTGCTTAAATTTCAATATTTTTGGTTTAAACTTCTTTTGTTCAGCAAAGATATTCCAGATCTATGACATTTTTAATAATGTAAAGGATTTGTTTTAATGTCTGGGACCAATATTTTTACTTTACTGTTGATAGTCAGAAGCTAACATGTCCTGTGCCAGTAATTTATCCAGCTTCTCCCATGCTAAACTTTAGTGGTGGTGTGTAGATTATGCCACAAAGATTAATCATAATGTGTAAATGCAAATCATTGTTGGCCTTTCCTCTCCCTTGGTTCTGATACTTTCTTTATTTCTTCTTCCTTTTGGATTCCCACTTCTTCCTCAGCCCTTAAGAATCTTTTTAACCTCTCAGCTCTAGAGAGAAATAGAAAGTTATTGTGTGCCTTCCATAAATCTCTTAGGGTTAAATTTATTGAATCCATTAGCAAAGCCTACTGACAAAAAAGACCAGAACTTTGCACCAGGACATAAAAAAAGATCTTGTAAGAATTTGCTTTTGTTGGTGTGTTTGTAAGTTTACAGTCATATATTCTTGGATATCAAAATTATTACCATATACAGTTTATAGTCTATAATGAATGAGTTACTTTTGCTGATTATAAGACTTCTCTAAGTCTTAGATTTTGCTAAGATCAAAGTCTTTTTCTAATATTTTGCTGCATCTAAGACTGTTATTCTAGAAATGAGCACTATATCACTATGCTGTGAAGATTCATTACAGCTGTATAAAGGATTTCAGGCAAGAGCTTCAAAACAAACTTTCAGATTTTAAAACTTTTAATCAAAAGAGAAAGATTAAATAAAGAAATTAGACTAAAAGGTTTCTACAATCTTATAAAAATATGACAGTCTGAACTCCCACTACATTTTAATTCAAAATAGTTAGGGAAAAGGAACTTTCATCAACTATTGGTTTATCAATATCCTTGACTTCATGGAACATATTTTGTAGCCGTGTTCTAATTAAATAGCATTATTCAAATATCATACATTTCATAACCATCACTTAACATTGACTGTTTGGGATTTTAAGAGCTCTGTTACCTCCAAATCTCTCTTAGGAAGTATAATCAATTTCACATCCTAGCTTCCCAGCTGCTGTTGGACTATTGCAACTCTTTTTTTTTTCATCAATTGTTTTGATGTCACACAAGAATATATCACTGTAAGATGTAACCCCTAGACAGGTGGCATTCCTCCATGTTGCTAGATAAATCAATACATCTAGAGGCTTGAAAGTACCTGCAAGAGGTGGATGACATTCCTTCAACGGGTATTAAATTAAATGTAAGAATGTAATATTCCCATTAGTGAGTAAAATTCACTGAGTTTTCCAGCAAATAAATTCTTGATGATCTAATTCAGCTTTTACCCAACACTCTCATACTAACATTATTCCCCTGAGGTGAAAGAATGCTGTTTAAAATATTAGGATTTAATAAATATTTCATTTTCCATATCCCCAACCATAAGAGGACTATGGTCTAGAATATGTTCATTTTGTCCTTTTCTATTTTTAGTGCAGCAGAAATGGAAACTTAGTGTGTTCCATCTTCCAGGTGCACTAATTACTTACCTAGATAATCTCTCTAACATTCAGTGAAAATTTAAGTAGTTCTATAAAGTGGATCAACTTGCAAAACCTATTTTGGTGTAGTTTCCCTATTTGGCCTGAACTTAACTGCAGAGATGGAGGGAAGGAATGAAGGAAAGAGAAGAAAAAAGGTGCTTCTCTTACCTCACTCAAAAGTTAGAACTAATACAGCTTTTACATTATATAAAATGGTTCACATGACTTAGAGTAAAACATCAGAAGAAACTTAGTGGTTACAGCAAGGCTTAAGGTGTACATTATTTGCATTCATTCCTTTCTCTACCAGTGAGAATTCCAGGTGACGCTTCCCAGAAGAATGTCCCAACCTGAAACTAATTCTTTGCACATCCCTCTGAGCTCTTACAATGGCTGAGAAAAATAATAATAAAATAATAACAAAAACAGCAACAAAATCAGTATATCTGGAGAACAGTGAGATTTTAAATGCATAAATATTGTTGAACTTAATAGGTATTTTTAACATCAGTCATTTGTAATAGCCACTCTTATGGAGAAAATAAACAAACCAAAGCAAATAGTAAATAGCAGTGTCAGTAATTCACTGAGCTAAAACCTAAACCAAGCGCTCAGGTTGCACTTATATTTTTGTAATTAATACTCTACCTTTAGACATGTTGACATTACTTCAAACTTACATTAGTGATTTATTACATCTCTTACTTTAGAACTATAAGCAGATTTATAGACTATGTGGAGAGGTAGAAATGGCACATTAAAAATTAGGGTTCTTATAGTTTTATACAGAAAAAATGTCTTATTACTATGTGTATATTAAAATGGTTTCTAGTATAATTTTCTGGTAGCCTTAGGGAAACTAATGGCAGCATATGAGCATTTTAATGTCTATTTCATTTAAAGTAGAAATAGGTTAGTGGCCTGTGTGGGAGGCAAAGAAAGAGAATTTATGGTTATGAACAAAATACTTCTAAGGAATTCAACATAAGGGAAATTTTTGAGTACCATTTAAGCAGACTATGGACCATAGTATGGACCTTGCTTATGGCTGCAGGCTGCACAAAAAAAAAAAAAAAAAAAAAAAAAAATCAATCCCGGAAAATCCTGGGTGTCCCAGGAAATTATGACCTCCAGAAAAAAACTTAATCCTCCTATTCTTTGACTTCTTATCAAAAGGTCTTGATATCTCATCTTTAAAATATCACAGAATCACCGAGGTTGGAAGAAACCTCCAAGATCACCTAGTCCAACCTCAACAGAAACATTAATGTGAAAGGCATGAGAGGTTGGGAATGTGCTTCTATGGAAGCTGTTTCTTAAAGAGGCTCTCAGAAGATCTCTTTAGAATAAATTGCATTGTTCTGGTGGGATTTATACTACACAGCAGTGTCAGTTAAATGCTTAACAGAGTATCTCCATAAGCCCTGTATTGCTGTGCTGGGTCTGGCTGGGGTGGAGTTGACTTTCCCCACAGCAGCCCATACAGGGCTGTGCTGTGCACCAGTAGCCAGAGCAGCGCTGCTCTCCCAGCAGTGCTTTGGCAAGCGCTGAGCAGTGCTGGCAGAGCACCAAGGCCAGCTCTCCAAACCCCCACCGCACATAGGCTGGTGGTGGGCAAGAGTTGGGGAGGAAACCTCACCAGGACAGCTGAGCTAAACCTACCAAAGGGAGATTCCAAACCAAATGTTGTCACATGGAGCAGTAAAAGCTGGGGAAGGGAAAGAAGCTGGGGGGAACTCTTGTTATGAAAGCACTGGTCTTCCCAAGAGATCATTATCCATATTGAGGCCCTATTTCTCAAGACATGGCTGAACATCACTCGCTGATGGGAAGTAGTGAATAATTGTTTTCTCCTTTTGCTTCTGAGTAGCCTTTGCTTAATTTATTTACTTTCCTTTAACTAAACTGTTCCTTATCTCAAACCACAAGCTTTCATTTTTCTCATCATATTTTCATCCCTCTGTCCTTCTGAGGAGAGGAGTGAGAGAGCAGCATGGTGGAGCTGAGCTGCCCATCAGCTGTTAAACCATCACAATTGCTATTGAACAAAAAGCAGAATTTGAAGAAACACTCTGCTGAATACAGGAATAAAAGTGAAGGAACAAAAAATCTTGGGAAGTCTGGAGGACTGTGTTTAAGTTTTACATTATATCTGCAAGTGTCATGTTCCAGGAAAAGGCACTCAAATATCTCACTTCTTTTGTGCCAATAACTAGTTCTGAAGGATAATTTTAATATTCTGTTGTGTTGTGTTGTTTTTTTTTGTTAAGATAGGGTAGGAAATTTGAACAGGCTGCACTTCACAAATAAATGCATCATATGAGTGACATGCTTTTAAAAAGAGAGAGCAAGCTATAGGGGGAATACAGAAGACCATGAATGATGCTACAGAACTAATTTTACTGTTCTAAGGAGTCGAATACCTCATACCTGTGCCTGCGATAGGAAGGAGTCTCATTTCTTTAGAGTCTAACCCAAATCAGCTATTCAAATATATTCAAATAGCACTTGGATTTTTGCTACAAAAAGAAAGTAAACTAGCAGGCAGTGCTCTGATACTGGAAGATTGAAATACTAAAAAATTAGAGATTATTATTATTAATAATTACAATTAATAATAACAATAATAAATAAAAAGCATGGTTCAGGACTAAAATTCATGTTGGGGGGCAGCACAGAATTTTGTCCAGTTCATGCCCAGGAACATGATTCAAGAACTGCAGTGGATTACAGTCTTTCATGTATCTTACATAGATGATGCGGCTAACAAGCATCACATAAACTGTAAAATATAGCCTAAGAGAACAAAGTCTTATGCTCGTGACATAGGAAACACTGTCCTAGTGAGAGAAAGTAATATACTGTATATGCTGTTCATGTTGACTGAAAACACATTGTCAAGAATTAGAGATTTTTATTTTTAGGAATCACTTATTGAAATAGTTCTGAAGGTTTGAAACAATATGCATGTAACAAGAAAAGATGAAGCTATAGGGAAACATAAAAGTTGCTCTAAAATGAATTCACAGAAATACCTAAGTACTGCATTTTGACCAGATTGCTTGGAGACATGGGGTGAGAAGTCTGAAAGCAGTAATGTCATGAAAGCACTTCAGGCAGGAGTTAAGAGCGTGAATTTAATGTTGAAGACAATTGAGGAAGAATGTACAGCAAAAGCAAGGATACAGCAAAATCTATTTTCCTTCCAAAACTGCATGTCAACAAAGAGTTTGAAAATATAATAAACTTTAGCTTTTGAAACTACTAACAGTAGATTCACTTTATATTAAGTCTTGAATGAGATTTTATAAATGAAGAGCAAAACATCACCCAGCACTGAAAGCTCTAGAGTACCTTTACCTCATCCCAACAACTAAAGCATGCAGTCGTGGCTCATCATAGCAGTTCCTTCCAAAGATTTATATGTATATATATACAAATGTGTAGATATAGATATGCAAATCCTGTCATGACACTCCTGAAAGATTAGTCCTGAAAGTTTACATCATTAGAAAAAAAAACACAAGGTGACAAGCCCACAAAGAAATGGGATCCTGTTTGCTCCCAACATGGAAATGCAAAGATACATCTTAATAATTCTTATGGGTCACTAGAACCCATAATTTGGGACATTTTAACAACTAGTTTATCATTTAAATTTAAATTTAATTTAATTGAAGTCTACTAAATTGCAAATATTTCTTGTGTTTGTTTTCACGTTGTTCAGCAATGCAGTACAAAATGGGGACCACAAAACGTGAGTTTGGGATAATTAATGGTGCTGCCACAGGGTCTACAATATCTTCCCATATACTATTAGGGTTTTTTTGCCTCTGAAATTTGTTTAAAATAATTATTCTGATAGCTCTCACTTTTTCTTTGTTAGATCTTATTGACTGCTATTGGATATTTATTTTTAGAAGCTCAAACATATTAAGAAAAGTACATGAGCCCACTGAAAATGAAGAAAATATCTCCATAGTAACAATCCTGGTAGAGTGATATATGACTGTAGACAGATTGACAAACTTCAGCCCTGATTCTGTATCTTCGGAGCCCAAAAGTGATTTCAGAAGTCTAAATCCTCATCTTCTCTCCTCTGTAGTTATTTGGCAGAAATGATTGATTTTTTCCAGATGTGGATAAATATGAAAATTTATATTTTATATTAGTTTTTATATAATAAGATGGAAATGCTATCAGAAACATCCCCTAAAGGCAAATGAGTATTTTGGCTTTGCTTGTTTTTTTCACAGAAGAAATCCTACCATAATAATGTATTTTAGCTTTATTTATAATCTGTCTAAATGATATCTTAAATACTTTGGTTTGAAATGAGTACTTCATACCGATATACATATAATGTGGTAAAATCATCACCTATGGAATAATATTCTTGATAATAAAAAGATCATGTTATATTTTAAAGGCACAGGTTCTTAAAAATGCACTCAGGATTTTTTTTCTCTCTTGACATTACTGTACCATTCCTATTACTGTACTGTGCTGTCATTTGTGTAGTCAGGATCTGAGCCAGTTCCCAGGTTCACCTGTGTAAACCTGACTAAAGCTAAATCCCCTCAGTTTCCATTGAAGCTTTTATAACTTAATTGCTGTTTCTGTATTTTACCAGTTGTCTGTGTCAAGTTTTCATACACAAATCAGAGAAAAACACGTTACTGGGACTATCTAAAGCATATGATAAATTAAATGGTTTTAAAATCTACCCTTGAAATGGGATTCCTTTTCCATTCATCTAAATCATTCCATATACCAAGGAAACATTGTGATAGAGTAGTTAGTTACAGGCAGGAATCATAATTGTTTTCTCTCTCTCATTTAAGTTGTTCGAGTTCATGAATTTTTTGGCTGAGAATGTCATCTTCTGTTACATGGGACTTGCACTATTCACATTTCAAAATCATATCTTCAATCCTCTTTTTATTTTTGGTGCATTTGTATCCTTTGCTCTAAAGTATTTATCTGTGTTTATATATTTATATATGTTAATATATTTATAGTTCTGGGTATGTATAAAGAACATGTGCTCCATTTAAAATAAATAAATAAATAAATAAATAAATAAATAGCGAACCTACTAACTCCTTAGATGTTAAAAAAAAAGTATGCAATTGACTTTATTGTGCATATCTCAAAAACTGCCTCACTGCATGTAAGTTGGCGGTCTTATGGCTTCTGGTTTGCAGATAGATATAAGGCAAAGATAAAAGGCTTTAAACCAGCTGGGGAATTTCTGACACTGGGCTTGATATTAGGTTTAGAGTTGGGGTAGGAAATTGGGAAATGTATTGGGACAGATCTGTGCGACAAGTGCAGGCACACAAAATCTTTCTGCTCATACAAAGCCAGTGTAGATCCACAAACTGTAGAGCTGCCTCCGGAGAGTGCCATAAGCAGAACTTCCCAAAACTACATAATACGTGAAGTCCCGAAAAAACTCCAACAGCTTAGCATTGCTCATATCTTTCCTTCTTTGTAGGGAAGGAATTTCCTTCTTGAAATTTGATATTTCTAGTGTACAGGGAATTATTTACATCATGAGTGCCCCAGAGGCGGGTAGGAAAGTCTGTCTTCAGTTCTCAGTTCTGCCATGGTTTCTCAGCAAATTCATTTTACAATTCATTTTTACAATTCATTCATCAAATTACTACAAAAAAAAAAATCAAGCAGTGGTCCTTTGCTCATTACTTTTTGATGAACTACAGAAGCTTTGAAAGTTGGAATCACACTGTTACTTGCAGTAATTATATGTGCAATTTCCAAATGAATAATAAGAACTGCATTCCAGTTTCCTTCACTAAAGGTTGCTTTAGATGGCAGAGATGAGCCCAAGAGCCCATTGCAATCCACCACTGCAATGACCCAAGTGCAATATTGCATCCTGCAGTCCCAGCACAGAGAGACAGCTGAACACGAGAGCAGCACTCAGCAACACAGATGGGAGACTGTGTTGCAGAGCACTGTAGGGACCCCTCTCCCTTGTTCCCTCACACTAAGAACCACCAGACTACAACAGGGTTGCACTAGTATGGTGAGCACAGGTAATGTGAAGCAACCACTGCTAACACTTCCTCTCCCAGGTCCATGGGAGCTTTAAGCAGGCTCTTGGCCTCATAGATAGGATGCATCCAGACATTGCCACTCATGTGCTTTATTGGTTCTACACTCCACAGCATGTCTCAGACTCTTGCAGCTGTAATTGAGCCCTAAGAGTCACAAGACAAGGGAAGGACAGCAGCTGCTAAAAGCATGTATAAGGATATACGATTGTCTTTTTTTTTCAATCTGAAATAGTGTTATGTTTCTAATTAAAGCTACTTTCATGATAGTTCCACAGGGCAGTAATAAAGAACCCCTTTTGAAAAATCTCAAAAAAAAATAAAAATGCTGGATATAGACAATATGAATACTCAGGAAATAAGAAAGTAATCATGTCCAAAAGCACATTTATCCTTTTCAAATTGCTGCTGAAGGAGATAATGCCATCCCTGAAATTGATGATGGGCATTTTACTGAAGGACTTTAGATGAAGTCACATGTGATACAAATTTGATGAGTGAAAGTAGAGTGATTGAATTGGGATATATAATGATCAATCTGAAAACAGGATGTCTGGGGAAGACAGTCTCTGCCACTGTATGGCTTTATAATGAGGTTGGAACCAGAAGGATGTGATATGTAAAATACAAAGGAAGATAATCTCATATTCATTTTAATTACACTTTTAAAATAACTATGAAGAAATACTGGATTTAAATTGACTGTTCTTTCAGTAGTTTCTCCACCATTTTCCTTAACATCTTACATTTTAGGTGGCAGTTTTTATAGCAAGAGCTTGCAACATATATCCACTTTCCTTCCTTTTGAATTTGGCTCGAAAACAAAAGATTCCCAGGAACTTTCAACACATGATGATGTTTTCAGGTAAGTGCTATTTTGGTATTTTTCCTGTCCACATTTGACTACTAACATAGACAGTCATCTATCACTAGAAGTCACATCTGTCACAAAGAAGTCATCATTTTAGTACTCAAGATAGCCTCCTCAAAGCCAATGAAGCAAATGGACATACTCTCAGCAATTCACTGTGCTCTGGACTTATTTTAGTTAACTTTTTTGGAAACCTGTCACTCAGAAGCCAGTCTTTTAATCTGTTGTCCCTCATCCTGTCTCAACACTTCCATGCCAATTTGGAAATACTGTGTTTACAAGTTGTTTGAGAGGCATTTGTAGTATATCTAGCAGTATGCTCATCTACCAGGAAATAAATACCCAACTTTAAAGGTGTTAGTACTGATACTCAGATCATGGTCTTTGGCAGTTCTTTTTAACTTCAGTGAACAGTTTGCCTTTGAAACATGAGATTAGGAGACCTTAATTCCACAGACATTTTCATGTGTTTTCCAGCCTGATATCTAAGGACTTTACCTTCTAAATTCAGGTTTACTTTCTAAATAGTGGTTATATTCATTTTAAAATCTGATTAGCAATGAAGAATTAAATAAATAAATAAACAAATAAATAAAATCCAGGAGAAGGAGCCATCTTCTATTCTCAGAGCATCATCCACTGATCCACTGAATTGTTAAAATATCAGCTGGAAACTATATTTTTGGACTTGCATAAGCTAGAAATACCTCCACTTGACTTTCTGAGGCTGCTTAGAAAAAAACTCACTAATAAGCTAAGAGTATTTAGTCATTGAAAGACAGAAACACAGATCCCCCTATGCCATTTATGAAATCATTTTTTAAAGTTAGAAAGTCATAACTTTTTTTCCTTTTTCTTGCTTTTTATACAAAAAGGTATTCCAATTTTTAATGGATAAAAGTTCTTGATTGACAGCCTTGCTGTACACTGATCCATTTAGCCAGGTAGCAAGTAGAATACAATGCACTACATTTCAAGCTTCCTCATCAGGAATACTCCTCATCAGGGTGCCTCATTTATGCCTATATAATTCCATATCTCTAGAGAGCAGCACAGTAGTTCATTTCTACATCTATTCAATCCTTCCGCTAAAAGCTGCCACTGAAAATGTCAGTTAATACCAACTAGATTGTAGTCAGAGATGATGACATACATCCATTACAAACTGGCTTTCAGACCGCCTGCTCATCTACAATTGTTAGTGGTGTGAGATATATATGTAGATCACCCTGATAAAGCTAGCAGGTGGCCAACTAAACAGCACACACACAAAATAAATAAATAAATAAATAAACTTCCTATCATTAGTTATCCAGTTTCCAAGCCTCATTTTTCTTTTATTTTTGCTCAGATAAAGTATGGATTTCAAAGTATTCTAAAATATATCTTATTCATCAACTTTTCAGTCCTTGTTTCTCCAGTCAAATTTCATTCTCCACAGAGCTAGAAGCAGAAAGCAGCCAGTGAGGACTCACTGTGTGAGTACACATTAGCTTCCCAGCATAATCTGGCATCTGAAAACCAAAAATGGTAGTATTGAAAATTTCTAAAATGCAAATGTTAAAATAGTCAGAAAGTATTTTTAACTGTTTTCAAAAAGATACTGTATTTTGTTGAGAGAAATATCTTTAAAATATTTTTTTAAATAAATTGCATAATCTGCCAGAAGACCAATAAGGACTCACTGCCTTTCACACTACCAGCAGTTTCGCACTTCACTGATGTGTGGATTTTCCATGTAATTGCACTTTATTATATGTATTAAGATCTATGCTCGGTTACCAATAATGTTCTTATTTACTACAAACTGATCATCCTGTGTATAGTGATAAACAGAGAAGACAATGACTGCCAGAAAGAAGACACATTTCTGATACGAGTAAACAAGACACTGAATTTGCATTTGGAGGAACGCCCTCACTTGCTTTGTGCCAGTGCCTACACAAGATTAGCAGAGTTTTTGAATCAATGTTCTGGCATAACTTCAGGTTCCAGTAGGCCACGGAGAAAACTGGGCTTCAGTCACCACATCATCACACACGAAGATGTGAAAACAAAGAATTTGGGATTAGTTTTGCCTTTGATCATATTGCTACCTAATGAACCCAATATTACTATTTTCTTTACTGAGTTTTATGGCCATAGTCACCATGCATATCACAGTCTGAAAAAAAGCACTTAAGATTGGGCAAGTACATTGCCAGTTAGCATCTGAGTACACCTGACTTTGCCAAGAATTTTACTGAAGTTACTAAATATACTTTTTGAGTACTAATACATTTGAGAAAAGGTGGATGAGTTAGTCTTGGAAGTGGATAATGTAGCATTTTAATTTATTATATTCTTCATCTGTTTGTGTCCCTCTTCTAGCATCATGTTACAGAGGGTAGATTCACTTTTACAATTATGTTTAATCATGATTCCTGATAAAAACACATTGTAAATCAAAATTAGATTAGTCTATGTGTAATTAAGCCTCAGCTTCTCAAATTAAGTTCAACATCAGCTAAAATGAGCAGGCCAGCAGTCTCAGCTCATATGAAAAAGAAATATTTTCATGTGTTAAATTCAATTTGACGTAGTCATCTAGATTACCACTTTAATCACCAGAAAAAGACCATGTTAATGGTGGCTCATTTGCTCCTCAGACACGTGTTTAAAATGAGCTGATGCTTTTTTCTTTGAAGAAAATAGTAAAGCATAAGCATCTTTAGAGATATCTTTTACATAAAAGCAAAATCAATGACAAGTCTCCTTGTTGACTTTAGTGTCATTTTCATAAAAACAAAGATTTTAAACCTCTGCCACTGAAGCAGTTCAGCTAGTGTAACTACAGTCTGGTGCTGCCTTGCAGAAAAGGCTTTGTTTTCTCTGGATAAACTGTTCATCTTCTATACCAAATGATTTGTAGCCTAGCTATGCACTCTTAAAAAGCTTTAGAGTTCCACTACAAAAACTAGGGTTTTTAGCTGTTGATTAAAAGATTTTGCATAAACCGTCAGTACCTTACAAAAGTTTTAATAATTACGTTTAATCTCTTGATATTTGCAAAGATTCAGTGTGCATTGTATACATGCAATGGCCTGGCTGTCTACATATAATTATATTTTTTTAGAAAACTAAAATAAATTTAAATAGATTAATGAACAACATAAGAAAATAGAGAGTATTATTTGTATTATGCATCCTTAGGTCTGGAAGCATTATTTTAAATATATAAAAGGACAGGCTTTGTTTTCCTGTCCTTTTTAATGTGTTACTGTATGAGGACCTATTTAATTAGCTTGGTACTACCCATGGGGCTTTTTTTAAACTCAGTGTTAGCTGTTTTCTTTTCTCCATATTTGTAAGATTTTATGTTTACTCAGGAATATAATTTTATGACTATTAAAATTTAATATCTTTTTAATATAAAATATAAAATGTTTAATATAAAATTATATTTAATATAAAATTATTCACAACAGGGAATTCAGTGGATAGAAAACAGATGTGTAATTATTATGTGATTATCATAGAGGTTTCATTGTCCATTTTTGCTAAGTTGCTTACACTTGCCTTAAACACCGTGCTTTCAACTACTGTGATTCAACAAATTATAGTTATGATTGTGGCTGAAAATTCTTTCTGCCCTTGGAATCAGGTTTGGGTAGGAAAGAGTAAAATTCTATTTCTCCATCACATTAAGTTCACCATTCTCATCCATTTTTCAGGTTTACGTGGTGCAATAGCATTTGCATTGGCTATTCGAGACACAGGATCCCAGCCCAAACAAATGATGTTCACAACAGCACTGCTTATTGTGTTTTTCACTGTCTGGGTATTTGGTGGAGGCACAACACCAATGCTCACATGGCTTCAGATCAGGTTAGTACTCACTTTACAAGATTAACCATCAAAATATAATGCAATCTGTGATTATTACATTCCTAGAGCTTTCTAAGACTTAATTATGCACTTTTTAATAGAGTTTTACAAGCACAGAGCAAGTATTTAGCTACCTGGTAGAGGTAGCTTTAGACCACAAAGAACAGGTTCTTCCCAGGCTTGTTAAAGATGCCCAACATGCTTTTTTAAAATCCCACCTTTAACAGTAAAAGTTTAATGCCATAGCTGAGTCCCTGCAACTGCTCACAATGTCTCCATAGAAAATCTCAGTATGAATATAGATTTGTAATTCACAATTCCATATCATTTATCCTATATATAGCACACACTTTGCTTGTTTAGAAAATGATGTCTGATTAACAAGCCTTTGTGTCAGACTGTTGCTATAAAATACCAGCTGAAGATAACTAAATTGAAGATTTAATAAAGAGCAGAGATAAAGGTTTGACGACAAAATAAGAGACAATGTACAAATGCACTGTATAAACATAAAATACACTGTATAAACATAAAATGCAGGCATCCATATGCAATGTTGGGGCTGTTTCCACGATGTTTGAATTTTTTCACAATATCTCTCATGTGACATAATGCCAATCAAGTTAATAGGGTTTGAATATACTCCTCCACTCTCAGTCAATCTTTCTGAGATTTGCCATTTTTTCACTGTTGGTCAGCAACAGAGTTGCTCTGTATGGAAGCAGATATGTGGGTGAGGAGGAATAATCTGGCTGGATCTCGTCGACCATGTTGCTATAATGTAAGATTAAGAAACAATTTTGAAAATACAGTCAGGGAAACAGGAGCTGGGAACAGTAGTCACATGTCTAGTCTAAGGAAGAACTTATCTCACTAAATGCCTGTTCTAGTCCTGCTCTTTAGGAAATTTTTAAATGATTGTTGTTGCAAGCTTTCAGTAATGCAAACAACTTAATTGATACGGTGCCGTTTCTTCAGCTACTAGAGGTACTACCAGAGGTGGGAAGACCCACAAGACCACAAACAAGGGGCTGATACACACATTAACTATTCATTCTGTTCAATGCAAGCATGTGCTTCTTACTTTAACTACCTGTACTGTTGATTTTATCAGGGAAGTAGATGGTCATTATTGTTCTGAAATGCTCGTCTATTTTCAGATCTCCTCTGAATCCCACCAGATCTGCCAGAATCTAGATTTAGTAATCAAATAGTTTGGTTTTGTAACTGAACCTAGATTTTCTTCCTAAAAAGCTATTAGGTTCACAATGCCAACTTAAATTCTTACATCAAAACACTCAGCTTCACAAATTATGAATGTACAGTCAAGCTAAGATAAAATTTTAAATAGACATTTTAATTACAAATGTAATTAAAGGTCCCAATTTCTTTCTAAGGATTATATATAACAGTCTTTATAATTTATTATACCCCACTATGCAACTTTATCTGCCTGCATTTGTCATCTTAGTCTTAAGTAAATAATTTGCTAAATAATTTTATTTAAGCTAGTAGTAATTCATAACAATTAATACCTGAAGGTTTTCCAGAAGACTTGGATTTGCCAAGACAGTTATGGGGCTGCTCTCTGTTATACCACCTTGCTTAGGACACAGTCCCCAGTATGTCTGCAGCTGTGGCTAAAGGGCAGTTCTGAGCTGCATTTATCTTCAGTTGTTTTGTTTTGTTTTGTTTTGTTTTTTTAATAAAATTAGAAGGGAGAGGCTGAATTTTGTCATGCTAGCTTGGAGAATTTTGCTCATTGAGCCAAAAGTGACTGCATTATGTGTATAAAATTGATGTAATTGCCTGTGAAGAAAGTCAGTGGAAGGGGTTGGTATAGCATCAATTACAGGAAAGAAAAATAATTAAAATAAAATAAAATAAAATAAAATAAAATAAAATAAAATAAAATAAAATAAAATAAAATAAAATAAAATAAAGTAGGATGAAGCCAGTGAAATGCTGAAACTATATCTGTAGAAACAGAAAAGAGACTGATCTCACAGTCACCCAAAAGTGTCCCACTGATACGATGTTAGGACCATCCGAAGGCAGTATGAAACCACTTCTGGAGTGATTCCACGGTGCTTTAGAGAACCAGATTTACCACTATTGTTCAAATCCAAAGCATAGTGTGAGATCGGTTAATCTAAAAATAGAAATAAGGTTACACACATTGTTAAAAATTAAGTAATTACTTACAGGAAATGAAAAATGCATGAATAGTTGCACTGAAGTCACAGCAATAACATCGGATTTCTCTATACCACCTATGAGTTACTGTACAGATAAACCTTCTCAGGAAACAGGAATGGGCAAAATAACAGTGATCAGGTGAATAAAAGTCCATTTTTGAGTGCTCTTTTATTGTCAATTAACCATTTCATCATAAAATGATTATTTATTCAGTGTGGGTTTTGGGGGATTGTTTGGTTTTTGTTTTGTTTTGGAATAGAAGGTATTCAGAGGATAATAAAGAGGAACATGTGATTTCTGAGACTATTTAGGTGAATGGAATCTTATTCATATTCATTCAATCTCTACTAGTCCCACTAGCTATTCCACTAGCTATGTGCAATAGGCTGCAATTCCTATCAGTAGTTTAGAATACACAACTCAACTCATCAGGTTTTATCAAGTTAGTCTTATACTAGAGGTAAGTGTTTGAGTTTACATGTTACAGATCAATTTACCCACATTTTGGTTATAAAACATAAATGAATCTGTCATCCATTAGGTTGAAGACATGTAAAAATGACATTAATTACATATAATTAATACAATATATTTACTATCGACTTTAACACAAAATATTACAGTGTTAGCTAAAGTAAAAGTATTCAAGATCTGTATGGCCTACTTATTTTATATTATTCTCTACATTATGCTTCAATGACTTATTGCATACTCTGTAATTTACAGTGTGAAATCCTTATAATTGTAACCAAGATTAGTCATATATCAACAGAGCACCAGGAAAAAAGAAACGATAATTTTTAAGTAGTAGTGGAGATAGTCTTCTTAAAAATCAGTCTTTGTTTCCATATCTGGAATTTCCATAAACCACCACTGATCCTGACAGCAATAGCATTAGGTCTGTTTTCCTTTTTTCTAGTTGACATTCAACAATGTAAATAAAACCTGTCATTATTTTTAGAGAAAATATATGTCCTTACAGAAAACTAGCAGCTGACTTCTTCCAGGAGTATGTATGGCTGATACAACACTTCTGAATTGTTGCCAAAACATATAGGTTTTTGTATTATCAAAACTAACCAAGTGCTACTGAAAAAGACTCCACTTCCATTTATTGCAGCGGTATCTTTCAGCTATCTCACAAGGCTGTAAAGGCTAGCTGTGCTGAGAGTTTTCTTAAAAATATGCTTAAATGGATCCTAAGAGTTCACCCAATTTTATTAACAATTATAAGTCCCTTCATTTAACAAATGAATTATATTGAAATATATGCCCCTACGTAAACTGTACCTTGAATCTAAGAGAGATTCTTAAAGCCTTGGAAATCTGACTCACTAATGGCAGAATTTATGTTTACATGCATCTATATTCCAAAATTTTAAAAGAAATCTATATGAATCATTCTAGTTATTTTACTAATATATTTACCCATGCAGAGTAGCCTTCAAAATGGGTCTTGAAATTCTTGGCAGTCTGAATCATTTTAAATTTTGTTCTGAAAGAATATGGCATACGTTTTCCAAAATGTCTTATTTATTCTAGCTGTCTCCTTTTTTCAGACACAGTGATTTTAAACTCCAAGTTTCAGGAAGTGTATTGCCTTTCTGAACATTGGGTCCTATTTAAATGTTCCCCATTGTCTGGCAGAGTAACATACCATTTCTGAGCATAAAGGCACATGCACAGTCACTGTATTATCAGCTGGCATTCTGAGAGAACTGATTGCACCGTGTCACTAAATAATACCTTATCTTTTGGTTTATCTGAGACTTATAACTAGAAAAAAAAACTTTCTTTATTCCCCATGTGAAAGGACTGCAACATGCTGTGCCTGACAGACTATGAATAAACCTGCATCAGTATATGAGAGTAATATCACGATATATCAGCAGCAAAACAAAGATAGCCATTTAAGCATGAGTTCACAGTCAAATTGAAGTACTCAATAAATGTGCCTTCAGAGATGTTGAGTATTACCTGCTAATGCTCTTGGATCTATGTCTCCCCTCATTTCTCATACACTGATTAAAAATAGCAAGCTACATCTTACAATAAACCTGCAATGAGTGGTTTGGGAATAAAGGATTCTCCTGACAGGCAGAGAAGAAATACAAAGCTGTTAATAAAACATGTCCTCTAAAAGTATTGCTGTGCTAAGTATTAAGTCTTGTTTGTTTATCATCACCTCCCATGTAAATGTTTGTCAAGAGATTCCCAGATTCTGTGCATTTTATTTTTTTTTTGCATCAGTTCTTCAGTGACTAAGATTTTTATTCCATATTCTGAATAAATAAAAAGGATCATTAAATAGTAACTTTTAATACTGTGCCTATCCAGCCATTGCCTTTGGTATGTATTTTACAAACTGGCTGCAAATGTCTGTGTGCCTGGCTGCCCTTAAAACATGCCCTATCTAGTTCACCTAAAGCTTCAGTTCCAGACCTCCAACTTTCTCTAAACTCCAGTGCCAGAGGCCTGGCACACCACATTTTTGGGGGATGGCCAAGGCTGCCCAAATTCCCATTGTTAGCAGGAGCATCTCCTCATTGAACTGTTCTAGGAGAAAGCACCAATCCGGGAAATGAAATAAATCAAAACAAGCTATTCTTCTAATATTCAAACCTTCCCTAACTTCTAAATGACCCAAGCTTTCAGATTTGCTTTCAGAGATTTCCCAGAGCTCTACTGATTGTTTCTACTGTTCAGATTCCAGCTTTATAACCACCAGCAGCTATTTCTCATTGCCCATCTAGTCAAAACTAAACCTAAAAATGTTAAGGCACGCTTCCAAAACTTCCTATGCATGGATGGAGACATAAGATCTCTGATGATGAAAAACATCTGATCATTCATTCATACTACACTGGCATATAGCATACCTTAATGTAGTCAATGATCTCTGAGAATATAAAATATAAAAATAAGTGTAAAAAATGTCACTAAAAAAAAGCCTAGTGAATGTAACAAGAACAAGAGGTAAGGATTCTTATCCTCTAATTTGAAAGTCCTCAGACCTGTTTGAAGTGAGTAGATAAGCAAAGGGGCTATCATTGCTGCAGAGACACTTCTCTGGTTTGTAAAAAAAATGGTGCTGACTGGCTCTAACAGTAGATTGGAGGTAAACTGGGAGCAATATTGTTATTAGCATGAAAAAAACATTTGCCATTGTCAAGGATCAAGGATGCAGTCCATATAGAGGTAAAGACATGAAGGAAAGGACAAATCTGTTACAGATTTTGTAAAGACATAACTCTATCAGTGATAAGAAGCCACTGAAGTCAAAAGAGTTGTCTGAATGATGTGTTTGGTCCTTCCATTCATTCTTTACACACTGAATCACTCAATCAAACCAAATATATAGCCCTTATAGGAGTTTACCCCTATCTATTTTGACTGTAAGTCTGCATTGAGTAATTCTGAAAGAACATAAGAACTCAAACTAAGAACTAATTGGAGTACTCACCAACTTGTAATATACTGCTATACTGGCAAATTTAAACTCTTGAAGATTATAGTTTTATTTGATTTTTTATTGCTCCACTTGTACAAGTTCATAAGCATCTGGATTCTTTTGTGGGTTTTTCTTTGTGGTATGGCTACAACACTGTTTTCTAAATTTAAAAAAAAATATATATAAAGTTAAATTTAAAAAGGAAGAAAATTATAGGATTGCATCCAAAACATTTTGAGAATCTGGCATAGCTGTTAATGCTTTTGAAATATGGCCAACTGTTCAACTGTATCTCCTCTGAGACATAAAATTACATGTATAACATTATTCAGTGTTATGGTGAAAAAGTAGGAAGATCAAAACACTGCTAACTCCTGAACTCCCACCTATTTCTGTATTACAAATCTACTGAATAGGATAGGAAATGAGCTTTCAACAAACATCAGCATCAAAAAGATATGAACCAGAAGAGTCCAATAACCTTGGGTATCTTGGCATATCTCTTTACAATTAAATATTCTGTGAATAAGTTGTTCTTCCAAGAGATCAAAATTTTGGGTCCTTCAGCAGGGAACTCTTTAATCCATTGCTTCAATTTCAAAGTCTGAAATCATCATCTTGATCTCAAAAAATAATTTAGGAAAGGTTAATGTAGTGTGTTTGTTTACCAGAACATCTCATTAGAGATGCAGGTTGGCAGCAGGGTGAGGAAATGGACTACAAGCTGTGGCTTGACTGCTCGTAACCATGGCAGTGGCTGTCTACCAAAAAAAACTGTTTGTTAAAGTAAGATTCCATGCTTATCCCAGCCCTTTATCAACTGGGTGTAAAGTGCTAAAAGATAGAACATTATGATAGAGTGACTGGAGTCACAACATGACATTAGCCAGTCTTTTAAGTGCTACTGTTTCAGTAACAGAAATATACTTTTCATTATTCCCAAACTCTATGGTAGTATTCACATGCCTGGCAGCAGCTGTGTACAAAGAGATGCTGCAGAAAGGCAGACTACAATGCCACAGTGGTAGCACTCTTCGCTGCCAATGTGGAAGCTTTCATCAGATTTGGTCAGTACTTAAAGTACTGACCAAAGTTGTTCTTTCTGCCTTCTAGCAGAGGTTCTTCAAAAAAAAAAAAAAAAACAGGCTGTGGAAAGAATTCGGCCTTATCTAGAAAAACAACTGTGGTAAGAAGTCTAGGGGCTAAAATGGAAAAAGTATGATTGAGCCTCAGGGCAGGAACCCTTCCTTACCACAGCCTAAGAACAAAGGATGCACTTTCAGATTAAAACATTAACAGGTTGTTCTGGGCAAGGTGAATGATGCAGCCAGCATTACTATAAATTTCCAGTTATATAGTAAGATTGATATTTTTTGTTTTTGTAATGACATACAGGTCTTTCTTATTAAAAAATCCTATTGAATTATTATTAAAAATCTACCTATTCCTGTGCTTAGACAGAGTTTAGCTCTGATTTGCTATCATATGCGTGCAGTATGTGGATAGAGTTATTTGTTCTCCTTATTCAGATGGTAATTATAACAGAATTTTTTTTCTTCAAGACCACGTGTCAAATCTGTGTGAATGGGATCTATGGGAGAGGTGGTGATGTAACTGGACCCCCTACATTATTAGTGCTTAATCCCAACAAGGTATGCTAAATGGAAGTCTTTGGACAATACCAGCTTAAAAGTGACCTAATCAAGATATAGGCAACGTTAAAGCTCATGTTAACCATTATTTTCCTATCAGCCTCTATTTGCCACATCTACTGTACTGTGGGCACAAGGCTGGAATTGCTCAACACTGTACCAGTGATCAAGCCATTATCAGAAACTGCTCACTTTCACCTTTAACTTGACAGAAAATTCTTCTCAGGTAAGGCTTCTTCCTTCGCTATCCAGGTTGAGATTCCAAATCTTTACCTGATAACGAGATAGAAGCCTTTTAGATACTGAGATGGACACAATGTGCAACTGTCTGTTCTGGCATTTACAGCTTTAAGATGGTCAAACACAGCAAATTCAGGCAGAGGTCACACAAATCTCAGCCTAAACCTCATCTGAAACCGTTGGTACATGCTTGACAACCTCCTGCTGCAGTGCTTTAAGAGCAAACTGTCCTGAGCCCTTTTTATTTCTTGTCAGTAGTTAAGCTCCCCCAGATCCTGAGGCACTCTCTTTTAAAATACAAGTAGTAAGAATCATAAGATTTTTCTGACTATAACAAAACTGTCAGAGAAATAAAATGACTGTTCTCTGTAGATTTCCAAACTATAAAACAAATAATAGTAAGTATTAAACACACATTCTATGCTGAATTGCAAAGCCCCATAGTCAAGAGTGGCTAGAAACCTCAAGTACATATAAGTTCAAGGGAGCTGAAGCTCCTAAGCCACTTTCAGAAGTTTGATTTAGACAGCTTTGTGTAATGCTAAGTGGAGCAATGCCTTTGCAAATGTTACTGGGGTGAGAAGCTCCCCGTTACATCGGCCTTTTATATACAGATGAGAAAGATGAAACTTTCCAAAATATAAATAAGCTATAAAATATATATAAATATATAAAATAAGCCAAAGTTTATTCTCAATCATTGTTATATCAAGAAGCATCAGCTTCTGCTCCACCTTGCTCCCTCTGTGCCCCCGTTCTGTGTCTACCACTGCCACAAGTACTGCAGTGTCTGCGTGCTCTCATCACACTGCTGGGAGCACCTACAGGGTTTCTCATGCTGCCTTGGGGATAGCAAAGGAGAGGGCAATATGTGGAAAGGAAAACCAGTAACATGATTACAGCACTGGGAGGAATGGTGTCCTGACCATCCAGGCTAAGAGGCTGCAGTCAGCTGAGGTGAACAGGGGTACCGTGACCTGGTTCAGAAGAGCCCAGACAGAGTACAGTGCTCTTTTTCTGACTTCTGCTCTGCTCACAGAGAAGGGCGTGAAAGAGTGCATTTCCTTGCAGTCATTTGTCATGAACTAGATTCATGCAGGAGATTGTTCTCAACTGCTCATTGTTTATTCCTAAATTAAGTGGAAAGTTTGCTCTGAGTAAATGCATCTCGGCTTTCCTTTTTAAGCCTCATGTAGGCATGCAAGGATTTTCCATTCTGAAACACAGCTCGTCCTTGAGATACATACTCTGAAATCAACAGCCAGGAGCATGTGTTCACATCTTTGGGTGATCCATAATTCAATAGTTATAAATTATTACAAGCTTCTTAATTGTTTTGCTTGTATTCCTTTGAACATATTTCCCTGTCATCATTTGTCAAGAGAAAGGATGGTCAGTTTAGAAAAGAAGGTTTAATTAAATGTTTTCTCTTGGCCTCGGCACATGCTCTCTTCTACAACTGTATTTCTTTGGGTCATATTTCCTCTAGAATCCTGGAAAACAATTTAGTGAAAGTGAAGGGTCTGTTGATTTACTATTGAAAACAGAATGTCAGCCTGAGTATCTTCAACTGTAATTTGCAACTGACCACAACACCGAGATAAACAGTTAAATTAACGGCACTATGTTTTCAAGTACTGCTATATTTCTGTGCACTTCATACTGCTTATTATTTTGGTTTTAAAATACTCATAATCAGTCTAACTGGTATTCCCTCGCCATACCAGAATAGCTCCAATAAAGGAAGCTCTTCCTTAGTTTCCTGGGTCAGATTCTTCTTTAGCAATAGTGCAGTAAGGATTTTAAGTCCTGCTACAGTAAATACCTGTTGAGAGCCCAGCTTCAGCACAGCGACTTCTACCCACTGAGTTACTCTTAACCCATACATGCTTTCACTGGTAATCATACTGTCTTTGCCTGGAAAGTCTTTTAAATGCTAATGAAAGCCTCTGAAATCCAGAAACACCTCTAACTTAACGTAACAAGCCTGACCATTAACACTGCTGTTACTCTAAAATGACAACTGTACTTAGCTGGCCAGCTGTCTGTACCTATGAACATAATAAAGGACAGCATTTTGATTAACGTCTTTTATAGTGATGATAGTTTGAATGTTGCTATGCTAAAAACATGAACTGCAGGCTGATACATGAGAGGCCATGTTTCTGCCTTCATGGGCTCTCCTCAGCATTAAGGCAGCACTAAGTGCAGATTCTCAGGTTTAAAAAAAATAATAATCAAAAATATGCATTACCACTTAAAAGGTAAGTATGCCAGTTATGAATCACAACCTGAAAATGATACTAAACAAAATGTAACTAGGAAGGGTTTGAGTTCATGGAAGTCTGAAATAATAGCTCAGAGAAGACACCATTTCCCTGTTTATCAAAGAGGTGTTATCTGTAAGACACAGCTTTGCTGATGAGCCCACACACACACTCCTGCACAATACTCTGGGTATGACAGAAAAATAGTAGTTTTAAGTTGACTGAGGCAGGAAACTGCATTGCATGTTACCAAGTAATTGGGTAACAAGTGATCCAGAAAGACAGAGTAAGAGGCAGACTTAGCTTCAAATGTAAGACACTCAGCCTGTGTGAAGAACTATCAGCAATTTCAAGTTTGGCCAAGCACAGCAGAGATCATCTCTGTGATGCATTTGATTAATTTGCATGGTGATCTGTCGATTACTCATGATACAGGTCACGGGGAGTGCAAGATCAGATTCTGGCTTATCACTTCATCCCCTTTGATCTGGTAGGACAAACTTGCTAAAACATTGGTTTATATCCTAGCTAAAGGTATTTTTAATACAAAAGTGTTGCTAGATGTGATAATCTTCCTTTGCCTGGTGGTCTTTGCCACCAGTTTTCAACTTGCGGGTATGCATCACTTTAGTGTGTATGTAGCATCTACGAGAAACAGGGAATGGTCTTGTGTGCCTGATTAAAAACATATTAGGGAAACACATTCTGCTTCAAACATGAAACGTTCAGCATCACACATGAGATATATCTCTGAGCAAAGAAAACACTTCTTGGGGCACACCCACACCAAAAGGGTTAACACAATAACTACTTTGATAATAGTAGCTAGAGCAGAAGTAGCCCAGGAAATGCTATAAATCAAGAAGCTGTATAAAAATTGGACATTAAATGTATTGGATGTTATTATAAAAAGAGAAATTGGATAATTTCCTTTCCTTTCTGTCTGAAAATGAGAAATTGTTCAGGGAATGAATCTCAGTGATCTGCTGAAATGCCCATCATTTACTTGCAAGGTACTTTCCTGCTAAGATAAGATGTGTGTTTGATCTATTAGAGTTATTCACCATAGCAGTTTGCCTGAATGATACTAAACAAGGTTTATAAACATTTGTGTTGCAATAGTCCTTGATAACAAAATACAAAGAACAAAACACAGAGGACTTTCTGTCTCCGACTGGAAAGGCAGTCCAGGGACACTGCTGAATGGGAGATTTGGGTCTACAGTTGTGACTTGTGTGAGACGTGTGTCTTCTGCTGTCAACTCTGTTGGTCCTTACTGTCCTGAGGGGTCTAATGTCAGGCAGTATCCTAACATATCAGGATGCTGGTTAAATCCCACCTCATATACTTTGCATTCCTAGCTCCACATGGCTATAGAAAACAAAAAAGGAAAGATGAAATGAAGGATACACTTTTATTGCTAGAATATTTGTTATGAGAGGGAAAATTACATAGCACCAGGGAAGATCCACGCTTTTCAGTTTACTGAAAGTAAAACTGGAATTTACAGTTAGATGCACCTTCCTCACACCCCCCCAAAAAAAAAAAAAAAAAAAAAAAAAACACAAAACAAAACAAAAAATAGGGATTTCCAGATAATTATAAATAAGCCTATAGCTTGGCATATAATCTACCCAGCAACAATTTAGGACTTGTGTCAATTAAAGAATTTCTTTTGTTAGCTTTTAAAATACTGTTGCATTAATATGTCTGAGTAGGTAAAAAGAAAATAGAAAAAAAAATAGTGTTCTTCCATTTCATCCAGTAATGTTTTTCTTCCTTTACAACATATCAAGGTAGCTTATATACAGCCACCAACATGATAAAGTTGCACAAACTACAAAGAAAAAAAAAAAGAAAAAAAAAAAAAAAGAAGCAAGTAAACCTATCCAGAAATACTGCTAGGGAACTTCTTAATTGTCTGGGACTTCAGAACAAACTGCTGATTTATTACTTTATATCAAAATACACCAAATTAATTTGGACTTCTACCTAGTTCCCCAGAATTAAATGGATGCAAGCATAAACCCAGTTGACTTCAAGCATGTCCAAAAACTGAGTTACTGAGAGTGAAATAGAACGTAGAGAAAAGAAATTTGAGTCTTTAGAAGTCAGACATAGATACGTAGTAAGAAATCATGGTTCTAGGAAAAAAAAAAGGTAAAATTTTACTGAGATGAAATTTATGTGCCTGGTTTGTAGGTATTGATCAAAATCCTCTTAACTCTCTGTATTATTGATCAGATACTGTTGCTTTCTGCAAAATAATTACTCTGGAAACTCACTGAAATTTCATGTTTAAAGACCTGTGTAATAATGTCAGCTGGCCCAAAAAGGAAAAAAAAAAAAAAAAAAAAAAAAAAAAAGGAATGAAAATAATGTTATTCACATTTGTTCATTTGCTGTGTTTCCAAATTGTATACATTCATTCTTCTCTCATTTTGCTTGATAAATAAAATTGGAATTCCTTCAGGAAGAAAATATGAAATGAGTGTTTCATTTTTAATGGATGAAAGTTTTCATTTTGACTTAAAACATTATTTCAGTCTGAAAAAAATAATAATAATAATAAAAAATCTCAGTCTCTTTCAATTTATTTTAAGCTTTCCTGAGGTTTTTCTTCCTGATATTATGTATTTCACACAGTCGAAGAACATTTAATTCCATTTTTTAACTATACATGAAGTGTAGAAGGAAATAAAATAAATAAATAAATAAAAGTACAAAACTGTTATGACTTCTTACAAGAAAAAAGATGCTACTTGGGACGAGCATTAGGCCTTAACAGTCTTAGATGGTACACAGGCTAGGATATGTAGAAACCTTGTAAATCTAAACAAATAAAATCATATGTTGGTATAACTGCATAGCTGGTTTTGCAGAGTGAGTTAGTGACAGAAGAGAACTGTGTGACTTCAACTCTGCACTGAATATTGTGGATCTCTCCCTTCATCCATGCTCACTGTTCATAACTTTACAGCTTCCCCATGAAGCTGCCCTACTGGCTACATAAACAGCAAGGCAGGAGCAAACCTGAACTGTCACAAAACATTCCACTGGGAGTTTTGAGTATTTTTTTTTCTTTACAAAAAAAAAAAAAAAAAAGGTAGAAGAAAAGCTCTGGCACCTTTGATACCAAATCTAGCAAATTGTTCCAGAGTTAGTTGAAGGTGAAAGGGTAATTAAAGCAGATATTTAATAACTTTGGCTCGGTATATCAGTATGCACTTTTAGAATTCAGTAAACAGCTAATTATAATAGAACACAGGCTTTTTATACTGAATTATCAGTGTGGGAATGGACCAAAAATGATTTGCTGGTCAGTACGTCCATGAGATTTAAATGAGGAAATTACCTCTTATCTTAGTAAGGAAATAATTGATTTCAACATACTTAAAAATGTATCACCAGTTTCTGCATTTTCTTCTATTTATTCAAAGAGATTCACCATTTTGTCACATAACAAATAATATATAAAGGAATCTTTAAAACGTGCATGAAATCATCCTGTTTTAATAAATCCAAGATGTTTTCCATGTAAATGCAAATATATACCAGATGTGAATCATCTGAAGTCTTAGTTCAGGTCACTGCATGGAATGTTGTTTGTTAGGGTGTGTTTTGCTTTGTTTGTTTAAATATCTGTATTCAATCCTCCTTTTTTCTTCTTCACTGATATAATTTAGTGATGCTAAATACTCTTTCAAATGTTACTGAAACAGCAGATAGAGGAATCTTTGTTGGAAGGCCACCCTAGTCAATTACGGTTCACTGAAGGCAGAGGAACAACACTTATGGCAAGCCATATATTGCTTTCTAATCAGAACTTACAAATTAACATTAAATGTAAATGATCATAGGGGACTTACAGCAGTTGCATTTTTTTTAGTGCTTCCAAATCACTTAGATCAATGCTTTACCCCTCGGTAGTATTTCCACTTGTGAGTCTAACCTTCCTCCTGACTGCATACAAGTTGTATTTAAAACTATTTTGCTATCTAACCAAAAAAATAATTATAATCTTGTAATCTTACAAGTAGGCAGGGTGCTCACCATGACACTGAAATTTCCCTATTGTATTAGCTATTCACTTACTTGTTGCATTAAGCCCAGTCAGGAATCACAGCATACATTCAGGTATTCTCCTCAAATCTTCTGAGACTTGGCCAGTCCCAGAGCTTTTTTAATCTCTACCCAGACATATTCCTGCAAATGCCATGGCAGCCCTTTTCCATCTGAGACACAAATGGAAACAAATGGAAACAAAAGAGGGCTTGACCTCTCTCTTGCCTGATACATTTAAATTTAACCTTTTATCTTAGTTTCCCAGTGTATCTTACCTTCACAGTTTTGCCTTTTAGATAGCAAGCTCCCTGGGTTTTCTCATATAATGCTGTCAGTCATACTACGCTAAGTAGACTGTCAGCATTCATCCTAACAAATAACTATGAAGAAAAATATCTTTTCAAAAAGCTTAATTTATGGATTATTTTGTCAATAACTCTTTAGACAAGAAGAAAGTTTCATTTTATAGGGCTTTTAAAAAATTGTAACAGCTTTTGCAGTTTAAGAATCAGCTTTCACATATATACTGTCTCTGGATCCCAATGTTATACCTCAAACACTCAGCATATCCTTTAGATTTAAGAAGTCTTATAGTATTTACTGTATTATTTACAGTATTTACAGTATTTACTGTCTTACGGTATTTACTGATTCATTAGGTGGCAGGGTATATGGAATTTTAAGCATCAGATTTGCCTTTCAGCTATCAAGTTTCTTGCTCTCTTCAGTAAGGTACAAACCTGGAGCCAGTGTCAAAGTGTCATATATTTATGAATATACCGACAGAGCTATCACATATGCCTGAAGTCGCTAGCCATAGAGAATTACTTACAGCCCCAGGAAAGCTGAATGTCAATGGCTAAAGACTGTCAGCATAACATTCATTTATTTTCCTGGCCTGTAGGCAGAAGTGTAATGTGCTTTGGGGATCTCTGATTGAGGCAATTTCTCACTCTGTCCTTTCTCACTTTGCCTTTTCATTATCTTATGCAAGCTATTGCTTTCATTGTCATCACTGCTTGAATTCAGATGTTGGCTCATAGTAGCTATATACAACTTATTTTCAGAAGACAAAAACACAACAGGAACGAAGTAGAGTCTCTATCTTGACTATACTGCCGTAAATAATGAATATTTACAGTACATTCCATCTCATCCTCCCAGCACTCTTCTTCCAACACACTAGCTGTAAATGGCAGCCAAGTTCAACTGTGTGCTTCAGACTTCGTGCTCAAGCTGCATATACATGTGGGTACAAGGTCAAAAAAAAAAAAAAGTCTCCAGATATTCTTGTAAAAAGATTAAGACTTTAATTGATTAAAATGGAGTCAAACTTTTATCAATTTTATCAATCTTAACTACTGTTTCAGTACTATTCAACAAATAGGTGATGCCTTCCTCCTGGGTGTTCATAAAAGGCTTGTAAGCACTAGTGTAGACAGCATAAAATCTCAGAATAGCACACTTAGGAGAAAGTGCCCAGCAAACCAAACAAGAATGTCAATTCAGTTCGTGGCCAAAAAAAAATAAAAATAAAAATAAAAAATTTGAAAAAAAAATAGAAAAATCAAGAGCTCTGCAGCCACTGTTGATGTGTGCTGACACAAAAGAGAAAAGCTGGTGTTCACATTTGAAATCTTCACTTTAGAACAGGCAAAGTATTTTCAAGAGCACGGTAAGTGAATGATATTTCCTAAATGCTTCTAAAACATGCCATAATGCAAATGTATGTACATCAGCCCAATTTCAGCAACAAAAGGAATGACCCAGAAGCCCAGGTCTGGTACCATGTTCTTCTTAAGCTTCTACTCTCTCCACGTGAATGAATTTATTCTCAAGCCAGGCATATTTGAGAATGCGAGAGTCCTTTGACAACATGAGAGTATTTGAAAAAAAGAATATTTTATCAAAGCTATATGCTACTCCATGATTACCTTGTGATTAGCAAAACTTAAACTATTATGGGTGACATCTGGTCTAAGTGTGCCAACAGCACTTAGAAATAGTTTTCCCCCTCTGGAAACTGTAATACAAAGACTTGGAAAGTCTACAAATATTAACACATGTGCATTTATAATAGTAGCTTTTGCATTGTCCAGTATTGCAAACAGTGTGACTACAGATCAGTATCTATTTTACAGACAGTGTAGTTTTCTATGAATGACCTAAATATTATATGAAACAGCCACATGAGAGCTAAAGGTATTGCCTGAAATTGGTGAACATATACAAGTTTCTGAAGGTAGGACTATGTTGCAAAAGCAAATTTAAAAAGTAAAAGCTAAAATCTACATTAAACTGAACAGTGTAACATCAGATCAAGATCATATTGCAATAAAAAAAAATTCAATAATTAAAAACAATATGGAATGAGATGAATACTACATCATGAAGGGGAGCATGCTTTTCCAGCACTTGCATAGAGTCACTCTGTCAAAAAGACAGAGTTATATTATATCAGGTTAACTGATATTTATGGTATCAGGAGTACGTGATGTAGCATTCTTTGTTAGAATGGTAGAGTAAGAAAAGTGACTTTTTTTAAGTCATTTTATTACTCTTTGTTGTTGAGAAGCAAACCATGGTAAAAGTGAAAAGTTAAATTTTCCATTAAGCAGTATTTATAACATTGTCTTCACAAATGACACTATTGTTTATCCTACTGTACTTAGAACAGCTTTAAAGAGTGTTTCTACACCAATGTGCAGAGGTGTTTGTCTGCCATTAAAACTGAAAGGGTAATAATTGTTGACACCACACACATCAGATAACTAAAAATTATGCAAAACTCTTCCATTCAAGCACAGTCTTTTATTCAGTCTGACACTTTTCCCTAGGTTCTTCCCTTATAAAGTTTGACCTGTACTTTATGATGTGAAAAGGTGAAAGCCCTGAAAAGGCAAAATTTAATGTGTGCAACTGATCGTTCATATAATAATGTGCATTTTTAATTTCATAATTATTTTTGTCTATGCTTATGTGACTAAATTACAGCCAACTGAATGCTCACTACCCTACAATATTTACTCTTAGAAAATGAAAGCACGCAGAAACCATATCAATGCATGCTCAGATTACCAGCTGCACTGTTTGCTATGAATGTAGTAGCCTCAAGTCTCAAAGCTATTGTGCACGCATGGTTAAAACCATTTCAGGAATTCAGAAATATCATGTTGATTTGCCCTTTGATAAAACAACTGTACAGCATATCTTTGCAAGTACATTCTCCAATATACCATGTGTTTATTTTATACAGTCTTGGGTCAATGAATCTTTACAAGTTCTATCACGTACTAGTTGTCTGAGCATTTCAGACAGCACTTAGGTTAACATATTTTAAACTGGGAATTAACTAGCATTAAATTAGCAATACAACTAATTTCCAAACTGCTTGTGAAGTGGGCAGCAGAAATATCGGTGATAGTGACAGCTTTCATGCAAGGTAACTAGTCACCGTTTCTCATCAGCAAAGCCAGCAGCATTTCCACAGTACTTTTTGGTTGAGGCATACATTTAGCTTGGCCGGCATTTATTGGCAATAGCTATGTGTAGACTTGCCCATAGAGCCAACTTTAGGTGATAAATCTCAAATGTCAATATTTTAAGATTAAGTACATGGCATGTGTCTCCCCATGCTGTGAGCCCAGGGAACTCAGAGTTGGTCATCTCATTATTTAGACAAATGCCTCAGGAGCATTTAATGTTTTACTTTGGGTTAATCACATTAACAGCAATGTAATGCATCTACAATGGCCTGGCTTCTTTCCAAAGCTGTGCTGTTTATGTTCAAGGAAAATAAAGGAACAGACACCTAAAGTGACTCAGAGAATAAACATTTTACTGCTCTAAAAATTGACATAATTCACTGGAGAGAACTGTTGTTTCTGAGCCAAGAATTAACTAGCTTCATCTGTAGGAAATAGTCAAAATACATCTGAGCACAGTTTCTTTTCCTCATACAGATCTTTTGTAAAATCAGTTCTCATTTTTCCTTGCTGGCAAAGCTCATTAGTAGTCTAAGTGAGATGCCAACAAAATGGCCTAATTCAACCTTTTTTGTTGTTGTTTTGTTTATGTGTTTTTTGTTTTTTTGAAAGCTTTATTCATCTCCAAGAGTTCATAAAAGTAGCAATCAGGACATTTGCTATGTGAAAAAAAAAAGAAAAAAAAAGATACTTCTTGTAATGCAGTGATGTTTCTGTCTCTTTGTATTAGCTGAAAATGCATTTTTAATAATATTCCAAAGATTTTTTTAATTTGAGAATTGTGTGCAGGGTATTTGATCTACAGACTTGCTCACAGCATGGGGATAGGCATGGTAACACTGAGTTTCTTAAAGCACATGGAGGCTGATCAATACAGTGTAACACTGTGGTTTGTGCATTGCCTCTTGAAATAGGATGACACAAAAATGCATTTATATGTCCATATCTCTCAACTTTGTAACATCTTAAGTTAAAGGAAAAATGCACCTGGCATCACTAGAGTAGATCCTTATCTCTCCATGATCACTTGTCCTTAACACATGTTGGCAGATATCAGTCCCAACAGATAGTATTAAAAATACAAGATCATTTAGCTTAAAGTAAGGGAAATCATGACACTTTATTTTTCCCCACAATAGTTACATGAAAAAGAGTTTGAATGGAAGGCATCAGTCACTCGTGTGCTTTGACCCAGTAATATTTCAAAAGCTCAGCTTTGTTGGGGTTTACTGGGTTGGCACTCTAAAGAACCACCTCATTACCACCTAAAGAGATTCTAAATCCCATCCCTTCTCCTAAGTCAATGCTGCACCAATGCTACCATATGATATCAAGGGATTTTCTTATTCTTGGAGTCTCATCTTTCATCTGAGACATAACACTCAGGTGAAAATTAACTAGCAAAATATGGCTCTGTTGAGAAAGTTGTAGTTGCACTGTATATCCCAGCTACTACCATGCATGTTTATCATATCTAAGCTTCTCTTGCAGTTTTAAAGACTTATCCAAGTTACATTATTTTTCATGTTTTTATAGTTCAGTGTCTCTAATCACGATGTAGTATTCCTGAATGATGTGACCTTCTAACCACATTTTTCTCTAAAGTTGCCTATATCTCGACTGAATCTGAACAGATTTCTTCTACTTTGCAACAAACCTTATTTTAATAACTTTGTAGCACAATTTAATATTACCATTTCTACTAGCTTATAAGCAGATTTAAATGCTTAAAAAGCAGGCAATGAAGTAGTCACCTTGCTCTATAGTTTGTTTTTTTACATAAATAAGGTGCGTGAAACAATCTATTGCTTTCACTGAGAAAATAGCAATACCAGGAATCACCATTCACCTGCTACTGAACCATGTGTTAGGTGGGTGACGCCAGTACGACGCTAAGTGGAATACTAAAATGACCAGCATAATCCCAAATAGCTTAGGAATGCTGATAGATGGCAAAAAAAAGGCCACCTAAGGAAAGGCTCTTTAGGCACAGTCAGAGCTGGTCTAGTTTTCCTCCTTTTGAAGTGACAGCAGGGACATCACCTTGAACAAGGAGGGGTTAGGTGCCTGCTGAGCAGCACCTTGTGCCCCTTCCCCCCCAAACTGCAATTCAAAATCTACACAAAAAAACACAGGGGGCATTTTAGAAAAAGTAAGGATGAAGAAAAACTGCTTCTTCTGGTGGGGGGAATGGCTGACACACAAGCACACTACATCCAGTCCCATCCATATTAATGATGAGGGAGCAGAACAAAGTTTTGCCCAACTGACAGAAGGATCTGGACTTCATCAGGTCCCTAGATAAACAGTCCCAACTGGAAGATATGGTTTCCAGATAAGAATATAAAGGGTGGAAAAGAGTGGTGGTGGTGTTTTCCACATAAACAAAGTGTATGAATCTCAATTCAAACTACTATATGCAACTTTTTATGAAATGCTTTTCTTCTCCCTAAGGCTAGAGTAGAAAAATAAAACATGTAAATGAATTGCTACTTGGCGAAGCAGAGCTGTAAATGGCAAAATGTAAAGTGATAGCTCTACCACATACCGCAGTGCAATGAAAGGCACAGGAAGAACATGACTATAAGCATATATAAATAAGAATACCAAAAATAAATAAATAAATAAATAAATAAATAAAGCAAAAACCATGTAAAGTGAAGGAGACTTTCACAGAAGAGACCTCAGAACAGAAGATACCCTTTTATTTGCAGAATGTGATACTACAAAGTGGTACAGGGTTCTGCAACATTCAGCAACCATACTGAAAGTACCGATATGGTCTGACTTCTGAGTGGGGACAATAAAGTGACAAGCAGCTGTAACAGAAATCATGGAATAGTACTTATGGCAAAGAGGAGAGAATTGCACAGAAAGTTTTTAGAGACTTTAAACCTTCATGCTACATATTGCACAAGGCACAAGAAAAGATAGGCACAAGTACAAGGCACAGGTACAGATGTACCTATATATCTAAAGTTTTAGTCTGAATACAGCCGTACTGATACAGCTGCTTCCTCAGGGTCAAAGTTTTAATGATGTTCATAGTATCGTAAACATATCGTATCTTCATATGATATGGTCATATGAACGAACATGATTCTTATGACCACATGATATGATTAATCATATATATATGGTGTCTGTAGAGCATTCTTGCTTTCTAATGATAAAACATAATTCTTTCTAATGATTAAATTTATCCTTCCCATGGAAAATATCTTTTGCTATTGCATCTTTGAGTTGTTTCCTGTGGCCAGATATTTTTGTTTGTTCTTATGTTCTCTGACACTGTTCAGTCACTCTCTTTCACAGAATCAACAAGATCAACTTATGCCCCAACTGGATGATCTTTTTTAACATTGCTGCCAAGGGTCTGTGGGTTTCACTGCCTAAAGGCCACACGTTTAGTATTAAGATACTTAATTGGACAAGTCCAAGAAAATATCCTAGAGAAACTAGAACTCTAGAACTAACCATTCTAGAGATATCTAGTTTGTCACAGAGTCGCTTTGTATGAGGCAGAATGCAAGTGTGAGCACAGACTCCTAAAGCCTGAACACACATACACACAAATGTAAAATGGCCTTACCCTACATTTTTTCAGACACAAGCTTCAAAGTGAGAATCAGATGTAGCCCACTGCCTGGAAATGAAAGTCCTCCACTGACTTGCAGCAATTTTGAAGCATGCTTATTCATTTCAAAGGTGATGACCAATCGATATAAATGTTCCTAAATGTTATTTAACTCAAATATAGTTAAAGCATCTATCAAAGAATGGGAATGATCCCCACCAAGATTTAAAACCATCTTCAGTCATACAGGGTTTATGGCATCTTCTAAAACAGCAAATTTACCAGTTACAAAGATCTGCTTAGCTGTAGGTAGTGTACCATTATAGCTAAGTAAGTTGATTTAGCAGTTAGTAGCTGCTGTTTTTCTCTGTTTTGACATTGAATTCAATGTAATTCATGAGATTGCTGCAGATAAATTGTGGAGATAAATACATAACTTGTATATCCTGTGTCAGCTAAGATTTGGTAATCCGTGGTGTAATGAGCAGCCCATATGTCACAGTGTAATGAACAGTCTAACATCTCTTGTTTTAGACAGAATCTACTGCAACGATCTTCCCCTTAATATGAAAACAAGCTCTGGCTCTTATGTTGTAACCATGCAGAACTAAGTTCAAATTATTTTAGTTGCTGCCAATCTTCACACTCATTTTATTCCAATTCTATTCACATGCACTGATAATACTACAAATGATGATTTCCAAAAATTCCACAGTAGTTAAAATGATGCTCAATTTAGTCTGCTGTGGTTTGTATTTTTGAGCAGAAGGCTCGATTCCTCACTGCAACTATGTCCACATAGAACAATGACGTTCATAACCTACTTTGTGTGCCAGAAGCATTATAGGGACATAAATCACTGCTTCTCGTGAGCTGGAATGCCATGCTGTCGTGATTATAAGACATCTAATAGTGCATTCTGCCACACAGATGTACCTTACATTACTTTGTAGTGACCAAACTATTTTAGTCCCTCCGCTGATATCAAGATAAAGCAGGATTAACAGAACAGTGAATGAGATACCAGATATCTGAAGGTCCAGTTCATCTTTCTGGTTACTATCTGCATAAAAGCATGATGTAAATGTAAACCATCATCTATTTTTAAATGTTATTGTTTTACTTCACAAAGCTTCACACCTGTAGGGAAGTGATTTGTAAAATTTTATGTAGTGGTGTTATCAACAATTTCTCAATCCTTTCAATACTTAACATCACGTCTAAAGAGTATAACTTGTGGATCTCTGTTACAGAGCCCTGCAGTTCCTTAATTTGACATTCTCTTCTATTTGCATTTACGCATTACCTTCATGTGCTGCAGTCTTTCTTTACTTGGAAGGCATCTATACACTTACATCTGTATATTAATTTAGTTTAATTGCCAACTCTGCAACCAAATAGTTGTCTGTCCCCCAAAAATGATCCATGGGCCTTGTCTGGAGCAATGTTTTACAGTACCTTTCCCCAAAAAATTGTCATACCAATTTTATAAAATTAGAAGTTAAAATATCAAACTATAGCACACATCTCCTTCACATAATTCTACAGATTTAAAATTATACTCTTTGCTCTGTGATATACATATAAGATAGAAGGCATTAGCCACATGACAAACAGCTGTCATAGCCATTTAGAATCATTTAGCTGATAATCTATTTTAATCCTTCTCAGCATGAAATTAAACTGATTTGTTGTTTCTGCTGTGAGACACAAGTGATTTTTCTTGCCTTAAACTTAAGCTAAAGAGTTCTCAATTATTAACAAAATCAGCTTGAGCTGAACTTTGAAGATCTATTCTCATGCCATAATTCTCCAAGGAGTTTATGTCAATCAAAACATTGTACTATAAAAAGCAGGTATTTCTGAGGGCATCAGTCCACAACAGCTGCAATATAAAGCAACTAATAGCAATCCATAAGAAAAAGCACATTTTAGGTGTCAGTTTGTTAGGAATACACATCACATTGCTGCCATGTGGACAAGAATCATGGCCTGAGCAATCATTATTTATTCTGAAGGTTTTTTAATTTCAATTATAATGATTTATTAGAGATGGTGAAATAATCTTTTATGGATTTTGCTCATGTTTCTAGACTTCACAGTTAATAATTCTGAACTGAATTCAATATGCTCATGATGGATAGCCACAAGTTTCAGATTTATTAATGCAAAAATATTCAAGACTTCTCTTGCAAATGCTGTTTAATGACCATCTTTGAAAATTTTGTTATAAATCACTTATTCAAAAAATTCTTCCTGGTATATGCAGTTTTTGTGATAGAAGCTGAGGCTTACAGACCATTTTAGCTGCATTGACAGCCCATGGAAGGCTGAGGCAATTGCACTGAGAAGGTTACTTCTTCCAGTAAAAATTCTGACAGTTTGGGAAAGAAGCCAATTCTGTTATTAATTATTTTACAGCAGCACTCCTAAGACACTAAACAAAATCATAGTTCTCCCAAGCTAGACCTTGTACAAATGCATAATATATTTGTAGGATATGCACTTACAATCTAAATACACAAGACAAATGAGCGCTAGTGCAGAAGTATTATCCCCATTTTATAGCAAGAGGTCAGAAGCAGTTGCCAGACTTTTCACTTCTCAAATTGCTTTCTTTTCCCTACTAATCTAAAACAAAGCAAAACAAAACAAACAAACAAACAAACAACAACAACAACAACAAAAAAAGAAGTAAAAGAGCTATTGCTAATTCTGAACCGTATCTGACAGATCTATAATTTCACATGCCATAAGGTACACATTCACCATCATACACTTACATAGATAAGGGATGAGTCTGCTATATTAGGAAACATTTCTCTTGTAAATTTTAATAAGCCTCATGTTTTGTTCATTGCATCATAAAACACATTAAATAATATACTTAAACTATAAAAAAAAAAAAAAAGTTTCTTGTGGCTTCATCAGTGCTTGAAGCTGAATGATGTTTGGTACAATAGGACAACCTCAGCAGGACAGGCTATATTGGCACCCTCCATATCATTCTCGGGCCAGTATTTATGGGGCTTCCAGGAGCTGCAGTGTGGAATAACCTCAGTTCAGGCAATTGATGAGAGCAGACTTCACAGTTCCTTGCAGGATGCTCTAATACATTAGTCATTAAATAAAAAGGGCATGGAATCAACTATTTGCTGTCATGTTTTCAACTAAAAACAGTCTTGGCTGCTTCATCTGGAGCACTGCTCACCTCTGTGAGTATACTGTAGGTGCAAACCAGACTAGCTGGGACTGCACACATGATTCAACTGGCATAAACCAGGCACTGGGCTGTAAATACAGAAAGCTTAGGCCAAAAAATAGAATTTCAATACTTAGAATTCAAATGTCAGATAAATGTCTCTATTTAGAGATTTTCTAAAATGAGGGAGGGCTGAGAATCATACCTGTAGGTATAGACACCAAAAACTTCCCAAGTTCTGCTCTACTTGCCTAGATTTTTATGAGAACACAAGTGTTTCTGCCTTTTTCTTTTTTTTTTTTTTCCTGCTGAAAGCAGAGATCTTATCCTACAGTGTTGACTTAGTAGTGATTGAAATTGGAGAATGAAAATTTTATAGTGTCAGAATAATAATTTACTACTCAGTATTCCTATAGACTGGTTTTGTATTTCTTACTCCTGGTTCCCCTGACAATTTGGGATTTATCTTTCCATCCATTTTCATTTCAAACCACATAGTAAAAGATGTTATTGACTACTTTGTATTCAGTGACAAAATCCTCTTCTTATAATCAAAAGCATTCTGACTGTTGTTAAAAAAAAAAAAAAAAAAAAAAAAAAAAAAAAAAAAGATGCACTTGATAGCACACGGGGATATAAATACCAATAAGTGCAAAGAGTCCTTCCACAGGCCAGCGCAGTTCCTAGCAACGCTCTGGCCTAATTGCTAGAAACTGGCTGCAGTCACAAGCTTCAGCTCCAGGTTTTGAATACAGAAACTCTGAATAATGTCTAAATCCAGGTTTTGATCTGGCCATTATAGGAAGACAGAACGAACAACATAGACCAGCTTTCAGGATTTTTAGTTCCTTGATATCTAAGCCATTACTAAAGCCTACCAAAATATTTACAGGAGGTAAACTGCACTGCAATAAAGATCTGTTTAAAAAGTCATCACTGCATTTTGTTCTATGGAAAAAACAAGAACACTGGTTTAATTAAAACCTAGATACTCCTTGGGATGTGTACATTTCAGCAAAGATACCCTTAAAATATTTTAATAAAATTTAAAAGGAAAGCCTATAAAAAATGAAAAAGCTTACCAATATATTCTTCAAAATCCCTCCCCCAACCTCCACCCAAAAAAAAAAAAAAGTGGTTTGGTTTGGTTTGGTTTCTTTTAACTTAATTCTCCCTTCATACAATCTGATTCATATAGTAGGAAAAAAAAAAAAAAAAGTTCTTCTGTTGTCTAGCAACAACTAGAGTAAGCACAATCTAAATTCACGAATACTCATATTATTTGTCAATATCACAGCTCCAAACCAGAAAGGGTTTAACAAACACAGGAAGAAGCAGATACCACCAAAAGGAAGTATTTGCTAGGGAAAGAAAACTTGCTTTTTCCTACAGCTGCCTTCAACCAGTCCTGTTGGCCTCCTACTTTATCTAAAGCTACCCATCACAAGCTGATGCTGAGAAATCTATTCAGTAAAATGCCATATTTCAAATTCTCAAAACATAGGAATAAATCACTTTATACTATTGCAAAACCAAGCAATGTATGGGTTTTCAGCCAAAGTAATCTCAGCTGGTTCTGGGCTGGAGAAGGTATCCAAGCCAGAACAGAGAGGGTGTGAAGAGATTTCTCCAATGGGACAGACGGGAGGGGAAGCAGAACTTGTGGAGGCTGTTTTAAGTAAACTAGAATAATTTTAATTTGCGTTTTTCTCAAAGTGCACCAAATTGTCTATGCCACTATCTTGCATCAAACCACATCTCTTATCACAACCAGCAGCTGACATGAAGTTCCTTATTTGAATAGATAGGCCTGTTTCACAGATGTTTGCACCTGTGACATGCAAAATATTCCAATCACATTTAACACTTTTGAAGCCTACATAGTATTAAATCCTAAAAGAAATAATCTGCCTAGCATCTTTTCTGTTAAGTGCTGCAAAGGATTTTGCTTTGCTTCTTTGTCTTCTAGAGATACAGATCATGGTAAACAATGATTGTTACACAAAAAGTCATCTTCAGCAATGTTTTCAGTTGAAAGAGAGAGAGAGAGAGAGAGAGAGAGAGAGAGAGAGAGAGAGAGAGAGAGAGAAAGAAAGAAAGAAAGAAAGAAAGAAAGAAAGAAAGAAAGAAAGAAAGAAAGAAAGAAAGAAAGAAAGAAAGAAAGAAAGAAAAGGTAAAGATCACAGTGATACCAATATTTCAATAAGTCAGATTTTTTTCTTAGCTGCTGTTTTATACCAAAGAAAAATCCGTCTACTCTATAATCAATCCAAATAGATTTGTTAAGAGGTTATTCAAAATGCTTAATACAGAGAATAAAAAGGTACAAAACAGAAAGGTGGAAATAAAAGCAACATTTTTTAGAAGAGTCAAGAAGAAATGAACAAGGAATCACAATCAAGAAGTGGAACAGAAAGATGGAACAGGGAGAATTCAAGCAGTAAGACAAGATGACAGGAGAAAAGGAACAGAGTTAACAGCAAGTAGGGAAAAATAATACTAAGTTCAGAAAATATTTTTCACTTCATCCATTAAATCTCCTCACATAAATTTAAAATTGAGAATGTTAAATGGGAAATGATGCTTGTAACAACATTAAGAGTTGAATATTTCTTAGAGATCTTAGATCTCTCATATTTCTTAGAGATCTTAGAGATCTTCACAGTAATTTAGACAAATTCTGCAGATTCTAGTGGCAAAGTCTCCAGATTCTAGTGGCAAGAGCATTAGATGCTGCAGGTCTTCTGAAGAGGTCAAGGATGTAAACTTGAAGCACATAACTGCTTAATTTCAGTTGTCTTGACTGTCTCATGCAATTTGCTATGCTTTGTTTTTCCAATGTTTGCAATTTAAAAATAGCATTCTAGTTCATATCAGCTATATCAGAGTAAATTATAGCAGATCATAGTTTTCAATGCTAGGTGCCTGATGTTGGGCTTCCAAGCCTATGTCTAGATATGAAATAATTAGCCTCAATTTCAGAACTGACTGAACTGAGTCTGCTTAGTGTATACATAATAAAATTGCTAACACTTAAATTATTACTTTTTTTGTTTTTAATTCTAATACATTAAAAGACTCTCTCATAGAATGCAAAGTAAGATCTGGTCCTTTTCCCAAGGGACTGCAGTAGATAAGACAGTGTTATCTGAGAATGAGATACTCTTCCATGAGATAAAGGATGATGGCATCCATGCCTGTTTTAAATAACAGCAGAGAACAGACCAAAAAGAAAGCATCAGCTCTAGCTCTGTGGCATTCCTTTCCTTTTACATCTGTAAAAAATCTAAGACAGAAGTGTGATTTCATTACATACTTATTGCTGTTTTTTCTGGCTTTATATTGCAATACTCCCGCTAAAATTTCATTTGAATATCTTCATCTGTGCTATAATAATATATTGTGTACAGAACAAACAAGCCAGAAGCACTAGTTATCTGTATAGTCATAAGAAGCCAACATTGTACATGCAGAGAAGCTTAAGCATACCACAGGAAAAAACAAATTCTGCAAATCTCTTTAAGCCTAGATTTTTTCTGTGCCAGTGGATACCTGTTGTTCCTGATTCGTTAGCAGTTATATCACTGTTGCTGAGATAATATAGCAGCCAGAAGCTGTTTCCTGTTGGTCCCACTGCCTAGCCTTTTTTGCATTCGTGCTTACAGTTCTTTTAGTCTCGGGTGAAATGCTTGCTGTTGTCTTAGCTCATTCTGTAATAAACTCATCCCAACTCCAACACACACAATCAGTCAGAACTGGCAGTTTCTCAACTCCAGTAAGTTCAGAACTGCACAAAGGCTAAATTACTTCTGTCCCAGGAGACTGATTCTTTGAGGTCAAGTCAAGATCATTAAGGAGAAGAGAGTGTGGGGAAGTTTGTGCTGTAGCCTTTCAGCTATACCTATCATGCATAAATGCTCTGTGTTGTTTTGGTTTTTTTGTTTGTTTGCTTGTTTGTTTGTTTTTCCAGAACTGTGCAGTCCCTTAACTATTGTACTGCCAGTGTTTTTCTGCATTGCCCAAATAATGTCGGTGAACACATCCAGTGAATAAGCACAGTCTACTAAGTGGATGTACAAATGGGTTTAGAAAAATCAAGTCTCCTTTCTGGTTCTGACCTGCTTTTTGAGTTTTGGACAGTCATACCTCCAGCAGTAGCAACCTTCCTATCCTGCTGCCGCCAAGCCATACACTCAGCGCTTCAGTGCCTGCTTTGCACAATGCTGAGCACAGAGAATGCCCTAAATACCATGCTTCTCTACAAATCCAGTGTCAGGTGGTTAAACCTTCATGTATGTTTCTTTTCCCATGTAAATGTTTCTGTTTTAATGAAATGGAAAATACTTAATTTGCCTTTACTCTAAACTAGGTTAGTACCATCAGAAACTTCTTCTAGCAATTTAAAAAACAGGACAAAAAGGAAAAGAAATAGCTGTTCATTGTCTCCTTGTTGAGTCAGTATCAGGATCATTATTTTTAATAAAAACATAGAAATACTTGTGCCTGGAGGACACAGCTTCATTGAAACTCAAAAGCTGTGACAGAAACAAACCTCCCTTCAACTCTTCCATCAAGTATTTACATATAAAAAATTGCTACTTCACATGTAGTTCATATCGTTGTCTCTGACTGAAGAGTTTATGCATAATATTTACAGAAAAGAACGCTGTGTATGTAATTGTTACTATTAAATATGATTTTAAAACATATTGTTTTAGTATGTTTGTGTAAAATACATTACTGGAAGCAAAAACATACTCAAAAAGTTGGATTGTCAGAAAAACAGCACAGTGACCTTAAATGAGTATCTGGGGAATTAATACATTTTCTTCATGCCAGTAATTCTGTGTTAGCTGAGTGGAACTGGTAATACGTGGGAGCTTGTGAGACATGCTGTTTGCTAGCTGTGGACTTCAGATTCCAGTGACCACTCTCTGCTTTTTCCTTTCTTGGTGTGAACATCAGCACAAGCCTTCCTCTGTTGTTCAACTCGTAACATCTCTGAGCTGCATTTCTCTTCAGTTCTGAGCATCAGCTGGACTCAAAGTATGCCAATTCTTCCATCATGTCACTTTAATAATGCATTATTTTTTTTCCCTGTCCGTATAAGTAAAGTGTTTTCCAGCATTTTTCATCTTGCACATCACCCACTGCAACCTCCTTGGCCCTCTGATTTGCTCACTTGTACTCTGTGTGCCAAACAAAGCCCTGCCAAATGCTACAAGCCATCTATGATGCAGCATAGTCAAGAAACTCCTCAGTCTTGCCATCTCCTCCATATCCCTCTTAAACTCCAATTCCTCCTTGGTTGGCTTGGTTGGCTTTTACCAGATATGAATCAAAGCTTAGGTGAAGACCAAATCTCAGCTGTTACAAGTAGCAGCAGTTAAATAGTCTTGGTATTTGTAACAACTTGAACTTCTTGATTTGAAAAGTGATCTTAATGTTTTGTCAGCTGCTCTGCATTGTTCATTTAGTAGGAAATGAGTGGCACAAGAGAAAAATTTCTATCCTCAAAGCTCTCTTATACATCAGACCACTACCATGTTGTTTTCTTTTTTTTTTTAAACAGAGTTGGTGTAGATCCAGATGAAGACCTCAAAGGACAAGCTGCAAGCCAGGTACATTGGGATTTCAGATTTTTGTGCTGAATTAAAAGCTATTCAGAATTTGGCAGAATGTGTTTGTCAAATATAGCATTATAGCTGGAAATTGTTAAAACAGGCAAATTAAAAATAAAAAGGAGCTGTAAAGTATCTTTATAGTACAAGGTACAAAGAAAGGAGATACATTTTTCAGTGTGTTTGTATCATTAAAATCTTGTAACTGAAAATGTTATAGAGCTTTGAAGAAAATTATAAATAAATGCAAAGATATCCTGAGAAGTCTAATAAGCAAAATAATAGAAGTATGGCCTTCATAAATTCAACTATTTATCACCTTCCAAATGCCACACTTATGGAAATGAGACATTTCATAACAACATTTAATTTCCTGGATTTAAAAAGGAAAGCATGTAATGCTTAATCCTAATAGGTCACATTTCAGAAAATATTCTAACACTGAAACCTGAGTGTATTGAGAACTTGAAAACTTTAAACTAAAGGAGGCTATCTAGTAAGCTGCAGCTGAGCATCTGTCAACCTCCCTTTTTTTTTTTTTTTGTCATATACATGTATGTATGGAATTATTTCAAGTGCAGTATTGTCTGCAAAAGCAGTATAAATCTGTATGAGAGTCAGTACACAAACATGACATCCTCCAGCTTGGTAAATGGAACACCAGTAGGACAAGGGTAAATCAGCGTGACAGTTGACAAATTGCCAAAGTGAAAAACAAAAAGTGCCAAAAAAGAATACTGTCTTCCTCTTTCTAGGTAATACCATCCCATGCATTCCTTCAGACTACCCAACTACAAGTGAAATTGGAATTACTGAACAATGAGAGAAATGTAGAAAATGAGTTAGAGCAAGACATGAATAAGATGCATTTAGAGTCTCAACACTCATTGAAACTGGAATTCAGGTGCCTAAATGTATTAAAGTGTCTCTGAAAAGACAGAAAAAGATTGTTTATATCTGATCGTATCCTTAGTTTTTACATCTCAGTCACTATTAAAAGGGCTATCACTCCATTTCATCAAGACAAGATATTGATTTATTTTGAAGCTGAAGGGACTCTTCAACATCTTCATCAATGATCTGGACGAGGGCATTGAGTGCACCCTCAGTAAGTTTGCAGATGACACCAAGTTAGGTGCGTGTGTCGATCTGCTCGAGGGTAGGAAGGCTCTGCAGGAGGATCTGGATAGGCTGCACCGATGGGCTGAGGTCAACTGCATGAAGTTTAACAAGGCCAAGTGCCGGGTCCTGCACCTGGGGCGCAATAACCCCAAGCAGACCTACAGGCTGGGAGATGAGTGGTTGTAGAGCTGCCAGGCAGAGAAGGACCTGGGAGTGATGGTGGACAGTCGGCTGAATATGAGCCAGCAGTGTGCTCAGGTGGCCAAGAAGGCCAACGGCATCCTGGCTTGTATCAGAAACACTGTGACCAGCAGGGCTAGGGAGGTGATCGTCCCCCTGTACTCGGCTCTGGTGAGGCCGCACCTCGAGTACTGTGTTCAGTTTTGGGCCCCTCGCTACAAGAAGGACATCGAGGTGCTTGAGCGGGTCCAAAGAAGGGCGACGAAGCTGGTGAGGGGCCTGGAGAACAAGTCCTACGAGGAGCGGCTGAGGGAGCTGGGCTTGTTCAGCCTGGAGAAAAGGAGGCTCAGGGGCGACCTTATCGCTCTCTACAGATACCTTAAAGGAGGCTGTAGAGAGGTGGGGGTTGGCCTGTTCTCCCACGTGCCTGGTGACAGGACAAGGGGGAATGGGCTAAAGTTGCGCCAGGGGAGTTTTAGGTTAGATGTTAGGAAGAGCTTCTTTACTGAAAGGGTTGTGAGGCATTGGAACAGGCTGCCCAGGAAGGTGGTGGAGTCACCATCCCTGGAAGTCTTCAAAAGACGTTTAGATGTAGAGCTTAGGGATATGGTTTAGTGGGGACTGTTAGTGTTAGGTTAGAGGTTGGACTCGATGATCTTGAGGTCTCTTCCAACCTAGAAATTCTGTGATTCTGTAATCACTAATATCACTCTCCTAAGCATCTTGGTAGTAATCCCTACAATGCTTCTGCCCAAATTCTGACCAAATACGGGACACAGAACCTTATTCTAATGTTAATCTATTCCTGCTAGGATTTCAAAACTATTTAATTTTTGAAATATTCTCCTTTGCAGCAGTCACAAATTAGCAACATAACAGAACGCTGAATTGAACAGTATACATATTGACTGAATTAATATGTTTTGTGAAAACAGGATTTCTTCAGAAGCCAACAGGCTTCTGTTTCCTCTTCCTTGTATTAAAAATGAAAATAATAATGTTTATGAATAACAGTAACACATCCAGTGTCCCAGCTGTGCCCTTTGAATCAACACCTATCTCTGTTGACAAAACTCTGCAACAGAATACAGAAGGTGTAAATAAATATAACACCTTTCATGCCCTGTCATGTCCAAGTCAGCACTCCTTACAGAATAAATTTTACCTTGGAAGATAACTTTGCTGCTATGATTTCTACTACCCTGTGGTCTTCCATTGTGATTTCACTGAGCTTTTTGTATTTGACCTCTCAATCTTTTACTAATCCAGATCTCTACGCCGTCGCCTGTAACCCTCTTTAACCAAGTACATATCAGAGTTGTTCAAATTATTCTAGGTTATTTCTTTTAATTTTCTCTTTTATCTCCTTCATTACTCTTCCATTCCCCTTGTCTTTTTTTCTTTCCCTTTATTCCTGACATGATATTTTTATTTTACCTGCTTTTCATTATCTTACTACACTAAGTGTGTCTTCACAATGAAATAAGTCATTTTTTTAATGTATACCCAATTTTCTTATGTATAAACAAGCGTCATCCACCTAAAAGAATGTTATTATAGGGAATGAAAAGCAACAGCCACAGAAAGGAAAGTTCAAGATATAAGCTGACACAAATTGTATAAAATGATGAAAACTGACTCTAATGTCCAAGCAATACAAGTAAGACCTCAATTATATTTTGAGTTCTTATCAAAATGACATCCCATTTAACAGAACGTAGGCAACTTCACAAAACCAAAAGAGTATGCCCTGAATTTAAGCTTGTGATATCTATATGTGTACCAATATACAGGCAACGATGTTGGCACCTTAGAGTTTAATTTTTTATGTATGCCTGTAACTTATTTAAGTTACTAGTTCCTTGTACACAGTTGTTGGACTTCTGATGATGCTCACTATTTTATCCTGGGCTGGCTCAACCAGTATTTTGGGCAGTCAGCCAACAGCAAATTCCAATTCTAGTTGTAAGACCTGGACTAGTTGTAAGACTTGAAAACCCATGGCTCCTTCCCTATCAAGGGTATAGGGTATTCTAATTTATAATTACCATCTATATTTCACAATGTTGTGATCTCATACATCAAAAACATCTTTCAGGTTCTTTGCATCAATTCTGCCTTGCTTTTCCTTAAAATATGTTTATTATCAAATCCTTATCATTACAAAAGCATTAACAGAAGAAAAATCAGCTTTATTCTCATATCTATTTATCTGCTACAGATAGCATATATTATCTTATAAAAAATTAGATACAGAAATAACCAAAAGCAGTCACTTTGCTGCATATTGTATACATTCAGAGTATAAACACCAAAAGCTAACTCTAAGTAGCAGAATGCAGGATAAATAATGACTAAGCAGAGTTACAAAATTGAGCTATTAACAACAAAGAAAAAAAAAGGCAAAAGCTTTCATGGCAGTGAGCTTTTTAACTAATTTCACCATTAAAAAAATAATAATAAATAATTATTATTTTTTATTCAGATGGTGTTTGTAGCTCAGAAATTCTGCTATGTTAATCTCCAGCAAGACAGTGTGATATATTTTCGACAAACATTTTGGAAGACTGGGGTAGATGTAGTATTGATCTCAGGACACCTGGTAAAACACCTATCAAAATAATCTCTGTAAAGATTATGTCCATAGTTTAACTATGACTATATCTTTATTAGCATAATAAAGAACAGTATTAATACCTTTCCCCATCAGTTTCATCCACCAGCTGGTTGGTGAATTTATTGCAAGGGGCTAATTGGAAGAATCACCAGTTCCCGAGTAATGGATGAGAAACACTGGCATTTCACTTCACAGAGAAGTTTGTGTCCAGAAGAGGAGATGAGCTGTCTCTCCAGCTGTAACCTCCCTGAACTGCAGGGAAAGTAAAAAGCTACTTTTTAAGACTGTAGGACCCTAGGACCAGCAACAGCCCAAAAGCATTCACTCTGACATCTCCTGCCTTCCCTTAACTGTTCTGCTTCTGCAGGAGCTGCACGACAGAGAACTATGCACATTCCTATTAACACAAAAGCTGACAAGACAGCACAGGTTTCATATACAGGCAGAAGGTGCAACACAAGTACCTTCAGAGCTCAAAGCAGCCAGAGGTTCCAGCCCAGCAGATCAGGTGTGGAGCAAAGCAGCAGTAAACATTAATTCAAGAAATAAATAGTCCCAAGGCAGGACCTGCATATTCTGGGAGAGTTATACTCTGGGGCAGACCTTTTTGTCCACTGCTTTCACATGGAAACATGAATGCAAGAATAAGCTAGAGATACAGTGAGTTTGGAAAGAGGAATTAATTGGCAATTATGACCTCTGGAGACGTTAGTATGAAAACCAAGTACACAAGGACCATTTGCAGAGCTCACTGTGCTTTTAAGTATCTTTCCTCTGCATTGTGCTCATTGGTTGTTTGCTGCAGCCCACTCCATCATGATGTCTCTTTCCATGATTGTCCTCTTTTCATCTGTATCTCTGTTCACCTTAGTCCTTCACTGTCCTCTTTCTTTCAGTATTTTTTTTCTGTACGGTTTATCCCAGAACTGACCTAACATAGATCTTACCTGCCATCATGCTTCCCATTTAAGCATTTTGACCCTTTTCCCCATCTGTATCTATCTTGTCAAAATGCACTAAGATATTGAGGGCCTAGAAGGGTGTTCTGCTGCTCTCTTAGGGATTAGCACCATCTTCTACCCCCCTCCAACCCTCCCAGCTACTAGATTCTGTCCTAAAATACTCAATTCAGTAACAAAGAATCCAAACCCAAGAATATTTGGCCTATTCAGTGTATTTGTAAATTCACTGTGTCCAGCTCTGCTGTTAGCAAAATCATCAGCAGCTACAACATAGTTTCTGTCTCCATATAACCTCATCCACTAATATTATCATCATTGGATCATTCACATGCATGTTAATGTATTACAGGAAAATAAAATGTTAATGTACATTAGAGTAAAAGAAAAAATATTAAATTGGTTTAAAATCGCACAAAGAAAAACATTTCCATTAAAAAGAAATCTAGCTTACAGCAAAACAGACACAAGACAATAATGAATTATCCTTTAGAGATCTGACAGTCCCATTCCTAATTCCATTCTGTCACTGGTTCTTCCGCTGTGATGCCCAGAGCATGACCAAACTATCTGTCTGCACAGAAGACCATTACAAATGCATCATTCCAAAATATGACGTTGAGTAAAATGACAGCCCATCTACCTGTGCCCCAGAGTTACGTTGCAGCATGGAAAGCAGTGTTTTGAGTCAGTGCATTTTGGTACTTATAATTACCCTTACTATTCTCTTGTGTTCCTATAAGCTTGGAAAGAAGCACAGAAAGTAATGTCATAATTATTAGAATATCACATTCCCTTTGGGAATGACATTTTGTTAGCCATACGCAAATAGCATCTGAGTTTGTAGGTGTAAACTGAAGTAATCCCACAACAGCAATTAAATCGAAATATCATTCTATTGATCTTAGGATATAGTGCTTCTCAGCTGCTTAATAAAATTGGAGTCATTAATAAAACTAAAAGCTGCACTCTTCTAGTGAGTATATAACTATGAGAAATGTGCTATGTGAGCCCATTGACTCATGAACCCATTCACAGAGATGACATTCCTACACGAAAGAGGCTTTTTAAATTAAAAGAGAAAAATAAATCAGTTAATTGTTATTCAGTTTGACATGTATTTTTAATATTAGAACTTCATATTTTATTTATGAAATACATGTAAAAATGCTTTTCACTTTTTTATTTATTTGTTTTGCAGAGTGCATCTAAGTTGGATAAAAATACAACCAAAGCTGAGAGCGCATGGCTGTTCAGAGTATGGTATGCCTTTGATCACAGGTATCCTTTTTTGTTATAAGCCACAGATGATAGTTTCATTACAACTAGCACCTTCAAAATACTCAAAAAAAAAAAAAAAAAAAAGTATGTTCAGAAACACGTTAAACATTTCTGAACACATTAAAAGAAATTACACTTTTGTAAGGAGAAGAATTCTTCAAAGTTCAAATACACAGAAGTTGCAGAGAAGCAGGGCAGTGTAGTGGTGAGGCTACAGCAGCAAAAACCATCTGCAATCAGAACCTCTGCCCTACAGCAGTATATAGTCAATAGGTTTAAACAAATTAACCTTTTTAAATCACAGGAGAAAACTAAGCCAGTTAAAAATCAGATCTGGCATAAATTCTGTGTTTGGGAAACCAAGAGTTTATATACACTGAAGCAGCCCAGTGGGTTCTGAACTTTTATATCCTCAGAGCGGTAGCTACCCAAGAAAAAGCAGAAATAAGAAAACACTGGTTTACCCACACCTCTTACAAATTGCAGAGAACAATGCACCCATTGTGAAGATGTAGCTCCCAGGATTTCCCTGGAGCTCATACTTCATATTCCTTAGATTTCTGAGCTGTTGTGCTTGCATTCACATTCCTACTAAGACAAAACACTTGCAGTTACATGTTCCCAAAGCAAAGGTAGAGCATACACTCTGTGACAACCATGTTGTCACTACTGCCGGTGGCAAAGAGATATTAAAGCTACAATTCTAATTTGTCATTTTAATCTGACTCTGGAGAGGCTTTGCATAGATATCAGTGAGATTCCATGATTAACAATCATGCCCTAAGTCTTTAATAGAAAACACAATGAATATAATAGAAGTCCTCCTGTTAAGTTCTACACATACATGCAAAGCTCTACCAGTAGTCTCCATTATTCAGTAACACATCTATTAATTATTCCATTGCCCTTCACTACTCATTAGAAATTAACATTCCAACTACATGCATGTTTTTTTCTGATATGAGCCACAGCAAACTAGCATGAAATATTTCAGCAGATAAAATGCTACTCTTGGGGAATATAGCTTCCTAAGAGGAGTTCAAGTGAAGTCATCCTTCAAAGGAACTTCTGATGGAAAAAAAAAATAAAAAAAAATCTTGGTTAAAAATGAATGTATTGACTACCAGAGCAGTTTTAAGGGCCAAAAAGTGCTTAGAATTAAAATGTTTCCTAGGGTAATTATTTAAGGATTTAAGGATACTTAGAAATAGTAGGTAAATGCAGTATGAAGTGGAAAATTTTTAAAAATGAATGCTGAGTACAAGCATCGCTGGTTTAAATACCACCCAGTCCCACTTCTTTTTCAGAAGGAATAGCCTGTGGTTGTGTATTAGCAGCTGTAAGTTGAAAGGGACAGATGAACAGGGAAAAAATAAGCAAAATTTTGTGCTCTGAAACGGAAAAAGGAGAGAGAGAAAACAATGAGAGAGAGAAAACATGTCCAAGAAAGGCAAGAACTGGACAAAAGTATGAAAAAAGAATTAAAGAGACAACAAGGGCAGAGCTAGAAAACAAGGGATAGGGACAGAAGGAAAAGACAGAAATCAGTATGAAATAGTTGGACATGCAAAGCAAAAACACTGTAGAATTCATTCACCAAAAGTGAAAACAAAGGTTGTCTTTTTTACTGTCTTCTCAGATGTTTTCTGTATAGTACAGATCTTGAAACAGGGTTTCTGATGCTTCACTCTAGAAAATCTGGTTTCTAAGTCTTTTGCACTTTAGGCAGACATCATAAAAGTGTTTGTGTTTTCTTTTAAAGATTCTTAAAAAGAGTACATTATTTTCAATCTCTTCAAGTCGTAATCTTCCTTCAGAATTCAGATTTTCAGAAATTATTGCCATACCAATGTCCTGAAATATATTTTCATTACAAACAGTACATCCATATTTTATTAATACGAAAAATGTATGTCCATATACATTAACAGTTCAACTCACTAATGCTGTGACTTGCAGCACTGAGCATTTATTTATTCATTTTATTTCTGAAATACATTACTTTCAGGGAGACAGAAATTATCCACCCAAACTTTTTAGGTTTACTTTTCTCTGCCTGATGCTACAAAGCTGTGCTGCTAAATTTAAAACAAGAAATTGTCATGTAGCACAGTATTTATGCCTAGTGCAAGATTGTACAGAGGATTATGATAAAGTTTCCAAAGAAAACATACTGAAAAATAACAATCTTTTTGGTTATATACTTCAAAAGTATACATGACTGCAACATTTCTATATTTCGCCATTTGCTTTTAAGCATTAACACAAATATTCTCATTCTTCTGGCAATAACACCTTTTATATGCCTGTTCATTTCATAGACAAAAAGCTAAGGGGAAGGAACAACACTTGAAGAAGTCAAAAAGATGTGTATTAGACAACGGGAAAGGGCCCAATTAGGGGAGAACTGTACAAAAAAAAAAAAAAAAAAAAAAAACTGAGAATCAGATTTTATTTTTGTTCTGAATGAAAAATTAGAAGTCCATCTGACTCCTAATCCAGAGTCAGATGGATTCAATATGGGTTGTTTTCTTTTTGAAATAGGTATTGACACCTAAGAAAAACATACTGTTCTCTAAAATCTATGCTAAGAAATGTTAATAATGGAATAAAAAAATGAAGATTTTTATTTAAGTCATCATAAGTGAGGATGCATCTTGGATGTTCATTTCAGTAATTTAAACAATTACAATATAAAACAAAATACTTGATAGCTGACAGTGGGTAAATTCCAGTGAATTTATTTCAGCTTCATTGTTTTTACAGCCTTTTGGTACATTACCATTTGAAGCTGTGGTATACTCCTAAAAGCTAGTGGACATGTGAGGAAGGAAAAAAGTTTTAAGAATGTATTTGGGGGGAAAAAACAGCTCTATGAGCATGTCTTTGCCCATGTTGATGGGGTTTTGTGGTTGTTTTTTCTCCAAAGCAGATGTAGCCAAGTTTAGCTAATGAGTAAGTAGGTAGAAATTTTGTCCTGCAAGCACAAGAACCTGTGTACCTAAGGGCAGAGCTCAAACAAATGGTGAGCAAAGCTGTCCAGTCCCACACATCCCACAAAATTTTAGCTTTGCTCCCAGCTAGTAGCAATTTGCTTTTAACTCTTCTCAGTCTTTACTTGCTTACTCCAGCCAGGTTTTATGAAGAGTATCACTGTTTCTTGTTGCCTAATCCCAAGACATTGTATCCCTGTCTAGAGTTGGAATTCTTGTCAACATAGGCCTGTATTCCCAGTCACAATCTATTGCTTAAAATCAAAGTAAAATGAAGCTAAGCATGTCTTGCAAAGAGTCTTTACCTGCTTTTCCAGCTCCTTAAGATTAATCTCCTGCAATAATTTCTAGTTTAATATAATAATACACAAGGCTTTGCATCCACTAAGGCTTCTTGCTCTCTCTGTATTCATACAATACTGACTGCCTCATGTGGGGTTATTTTTGCTCTCACTGGCTGTTCTGTAGCATCAGTCAGGAAGATGACTGCACTGTTCTGCTTCTTACACTGTGTACTGAGAAGGTATTTGGGACACAAAAATGCAGAAATAACTGAAACTGAAGATAAAAAAGGGAAAATAACATATCTGCTAAGATATCAACATCCATAAATGCTCATGATCTTCATAAGGAGAAGCCTACATTATGTAGCAGGAAACGTACATTTATAAGGTGACCTTACTCTTCAATACCACAGGCTCAAATTTATATTGAGAAAAGAATAGTTACTTTGTAATATGAAAACATGCAAAATTATGACAGAGGAAAGTGAGAAGAGAAGGAAGAGAGAGGATGGCTTTACATTCATGGTAAGTTCCTTTTAATACTTAGTTAGTGTTAAAATGAAAAAAAGATAGACTTTGTGCCCAACTATAGCCAAGTCTAATCCTTTTTTCTCTGGCAGTGGAGCAAGATGGGATTGCGTGATTTGGCCAAGACCAAACAACCAAAGTTCTAGGGCTATGTATCTTTAGTAGACATGAGGGCTGAGAACTGGCAGGATAGTTCTTGTCAGATGGCAAGCACTATAGGTGTTAATGGTGACAGACCTGCATCCTTCATATCTCTCCAAGTTGGCAAGTCCTCCTAGGAATATTGCTGTCTGACTTCCACTGAGCTGTGATTTTTGGTGCCCTCACATGCACACTGTCACAAATAGTAGCAGGAGGAGAGGTTTCTCCTCCTTTACACATTTCTTTTGAATTTGAGGAACTAACATTCAGTTACCCTAAATAGAAGCAGGAGTCTGGGACTGTGAGAACCAATTCTCCATAAAGCAACTTCTAAAAGCATTTCTATTTGAACTGCAGTTATCCATCATTCAGATGCATTCCTTTCAGTTTAAAAAAAAAGGTTGTTTGTGTCCCATGCACTTACCTGAAATCAATCAGCCAAAAGGAATTGTATTATTTGAAGACTCCAGTTTATCCTCCTTAACTTATCAGGGCACCTATCATTTTATTTCTCTTGTGCTTTGTACATAGATAAAACAGACATAATGGCTGCCTATAAAGTCAGATAAGTACTATTCTGTGCCTGTGAGAAAATGGGAAAGCTACTAAAAGCAAAAGTCCATTCCAGGGTGAGCTGACAATCAAAAAAAATTCAGCATTTTGTGGCCTTCAGCTGAGTTTTCCTTAAGAAATGACTTGCTACTGACCTATCAGAGATAAATGTCTTTGGAAAGAAAAGACAAGAGGCAGTAAGCCTCTTGTGCATGTGCACACCATTTTCTTTCACTTGCTAGAGAAGGAAAGTTTTCTTAATTACCAATATTCTGATTTGGTAATATTTATCACTTCAGTGACAAGAGTAAAATAGTATTCAGTGTCCTAGCTTTGGACCAAGATGTTATTTTGCTAGAGAGCTTCCAAACTGAGTAAAGGTAACTCTATATTAGAGGCTTCAGTTCTGTTATAAACCAAAGAAGCAACAGATAAGGCAATGTAAGCAAATTCAAGTAGCTCACACAAACAGTAATGTAGAATTTGCTGCTAGCAAAAGGTAGGATCCACAGCAGAGAAGTGCTAATCTAGCACAAGGATTGGGTTTAGCAGGTGTTACGAGCAGATCATAATAAAATCTTAGAGGAAAGCAAAAATACCACTCAACGGATTGGAGTGGACATCATTACATAAGACATCATTACCTAAGCATGACACAAGAGCAGTTGACTATCACAAAGCTCTGTCAAGCACTGCAAACTTGAGAAGGACAAAGTCCCCAAAAGACATTTTACTACTAGCACTAATTGCCTAAACTTGGTTCAAACCTCATTCAAACAACACATTTGAAAGCTTGCGATCTATGAAAACTCATTGTTCTTTTTATGGCACAGATAATCAGTACATGTATATCTGATTTGGTGCCATTACCTGACCCTTTCCAAGGACGCAAGATTGTTGAAACTCTGCAAATTAACCTAATAAATAAACATGGCTAATGATTAGCCAGAATAATAAGTGACCTCAGTTCGTCCTTCATTCACAGAAGGAAAACTGAATGAACAATTCTTAAACAATACACATTGATTACGCAAGTAAAATTCTCATTTGGGAAGTTTGTCTCACATCAGTTCCTTAAAAGTCACTTTCCTGTCCAGGTATTTTTTACAAGAAAATATTATTTAAAATGAGTTAAATAAGTAGTAAAAACTACAAAGTTTTAAATGAAAAAAAAAAAAACGGTCCTTTTACAGTATTTGACATATGCTACTTTTCACCATTCTGTTGCATAAAGACTTATGTAAAGATTTGTGATAGTTTCTTGTTTTTAATGCACAGCATAAGTCTTTGAACTCACCCTTTCCCCACCATGATTCTGAAGGAAGACAGAAGCTGCAGGATCTTTGGTTCCACAAAATATAATCAAAAGGGAATAAAGTTTGAATTTTTTGCTATTTAGATTTTTCATTCTGACTCAATACATTGTGGAAAAATCTATTTACATGTTTAGATCTGAAAAAAAATAGCAAAGAAAAAAATAGAAGAAAAACTGACAATCGAAGACAACAGAAAGGTTGGGTTCTTTTTCATAGTCTAATTTTATTTTAAAGTCATTCTGAGAGTGAACTTTTTCTTTTTCTCTTTTTTTCCTCTCCAAAGGCTTTACTCTTCACTTCACTGGTAGCTAAGCTATTATATAAGATTTCTTTAATGTCTTCATAGTATGCAGCATTTTTGCCTTTAAAGGAAGGAATAGGGAAACATTTATAGGATTAGATAGGAAACTTTATAGGATTTCAAAAATCAACATTCAAAATAATATTTAAATAGTGCAGGCATGATACTAGTTGAAAAGGTGAGCATATCATTGCTACTGCGAGCTAAGAAAAGGCAGACTGCTTCAGTGTGAAAAGAGATTCACAGTGAAGTCCAGAAAAACATTCTATAAGCTGTTACTGAATCCATGTTGCTGTCCTTTGGAGACATGCAGAGCCAGGTTCTATTTTCTGTACTTGGCATTGAACGGTCATTGATTTTTATAGGAGTTTTGTTTGGTATCTAAAGCAGAGCCTGGCTTACAGCTTATTCTAGACAATTTAGTGTAGAATCGCCAGTTTTTTGCATTTAACATCCTGGCTTATTTGATGTAGCATATATTTTGTTTGTGCTGTTCTTTCAATTTCTGATGACAAAAAGAATGTTTCATTGAGGCTACCAACCCCAGTATAACTGCATGGGTCTTTGTGCAACTATGCTACTTCCTTTCATGTAAACCTATACTAAACCATATTAAGATCTGCAATAGCTAGAAACTACAATCCTCATCCCTCAAGGAGTTCTAAGTTTTAAAAATAAAATTATTCATTAAAAAAATATGACATCTTATTTATTTATATTTTTTTTTTGGTACAAAACAACTCCAAAGCTTATTTTAAAAGTCAAAATGTTATTTTTTGGAATGTTTCTGAAACATTTCCAAGGTTCATCAACTGCATAGGATCTGGCAGCCCACCAAGTAGGTCAGAAAGTTAACAAAAATGTAGAGAAGTGGACAAAAATGTAGAGAAGTAGAACTGGAGACTCTGGAGTCTGCCTTTTGTGGGGCTCTCAGCAGAGGCTGTTAATGTGCCTTCCACATGGGTTGCTGGAGCCAGAGGAGTAAAGAGGAGAGGGACAGAAAACCCAGTAAATTTCCAGTCTATCATGCTACTCACTGAATTGGACTTTTTGTTTTATTATCAGTGAATCAGTGATTTAGACAGAGATAACTCTATATATCTGATATCTGTAGGTTTTTGACTGGCTCTGCCTAATTTCCTGTTCTAGCAGCTAAATTTTAAGAAGCCCCTTTCTCTGCAAGCACCACCACCTGCTTCCTGCCCATCAGGAAGCCAACAGTGCCCCGGCCTAAGGAACCTTTGCCTACACCCCAGAGCTGAGATATTTGAGTCATTCCTCCCAGATTTACCAAGGGCCGTTCTGAAGCTATTCAGCAGACTTTCAATCCCCACTACAAGCACATAGCACTTCATAAAACCAAGGCCTCAGTCAGACAATCCAGCTCACAGAACTACTTTCATTTTTCCATTAATGTTTTTTTCAGCTGCATTAAGCCACCACAGACAGCTGTTGCATGTTAAATCTAAACAGTATCAAGATTTATGCTTTTACCATGAGAGGAATATAAGCATATTTTGTACAGAAGTACTATATTAATTGATATTGGTCAAGGGTCAAATGCTCTAGAATGGACAAAATTTACAACTAGAAAAATTCCTTCATTAAAAAAGAAAAAAAAAAAAACTTTCAATTTCTGCATTTCTGCAGCTTACTTCTGCATGAACAACTGTAAGTTACCACACCTATCCCCTCAAATACAGAACTTGAAGGAGTTGATCCAAAGCCCATTGAAGTGAACACACTTACAGTTTATTGACCTGGAAAAACTACTGCTCAGGCTACCTTAGCATTTGATTTTACTGGTGTATATTAATTATTATTCTGTGTGACAATTTTTAATTCTGCTTTATTTTTCTCCACTTCTTGCTTTATTATTACAACATCCTGTAGCCTGAACATACAAAGCAGCAGAGGCCTATGCTTGTATTAGTCCACTTGAGAATGAAATTAGTTTGTTGGCTGACAATACTTAACAGTACCCAGGTGACCTAAATATGATACAGGAATACCGGAAGTACCTAATGTAGACTTAATCAACCATACTTATATTCTTCTTCTAAGACTCTTATTATTTCATTTACAGCCCTGGATGCACAAAAGGTTACTTTGCATTACACCTAAAGTGTTTTCAAATGTTCTTCTGCATGCATATCTTCCACTGTCTTCTGAGCCACTTAGCACATATCAGGATGCTTGGATGTGCACACAGCACTTGCTGCATATGTAATACCATCTATAAATGGTACTTCTTTTATAGCAGCAATTGTCACAGCAAGATGTTGCTAATTCTAACATTACCTAAGCAAGAAAGTGGTTGTACTTCCTCATAAGGATTTGTCATTAATGTTAAATCACAGTGGTATTCTCATAAAAGCCATAAGACTATAAAGGAATTCAATATGATTAAGGTTATTACCAGGAATTCAAAGGGCACATTAATGATTTGCCATGTATTAGAAAGTATTGTTGAATTGAACTCTTTTATAGAAAGCTAATATCAGGATGCAAAGCCCTTAAACACTGGACAAATGTTCCAGTGGGTGTGGATCAGGCCCTCAATAGGCCTTATTCAGAAGCTTTGTAGCCTGGCATTCTTCCCACCTAGGAGGTGACTGTAGAACAGGCACTGCTGGTAGTGGCTCCAATGGCTGAGTTGAGTGCAACTACTTTAGCATCCTCAAACACAGAACCAGCAATAACGCTACAGCAAAAGTACAAATGCGTGAAGGAAAAAAAAAAAAAAAAAATGCTTGCCTCTAATATTAAGAAAACTCCAGCAATCAGTGATTCAAAATAATGCACTTCTTGGCAGCAGAAAAACTCAAGAGCTGTTTTCTATTTTCTGATATGGAAATAGGTGCCTGATTCACCATTACACGTGCATCATCACACATTTAAATATATGGTGAATCAATATATTTGCACATCTCCTCAAGGGGACATAAAGGGAAGGTGAAGGGAATAAATCAGAAGAATGAAAATACTGTACAGGGCTGATTATAGGCTTGCATGAGGCATTGCATGTCTTGCATGTAGCAATACATTTCAGGAGCTCATTTTAGCTACTTTCACAGGATGCAAAAGTCCAAAGCAGGAGAGACAAATTTTGTCTTTCATCTTAACACTGCACTATGAGCTTCAAAAGTACAATCAAAGCCTGAGTATAGAGCCTAGAGGAATACAGCTTATTAATTCAGATAAATAAATTCATAAGTACAGACCTAGAACATTCCAGGGGACTGAGGGGTAGATATTAGTTGTTTTGGGGTTGGGTGTTTTTTTGTTTTTGTTTCTAGTTATCATAAACAGAGTCTAATTTGACCTACAAATAAAGAAAATCAGCCTCAGCTGGTTCTATTACCATAAAGACAGCATCACAACTACAAAACCTATTACTCTCCATTCTTAGTGGTAGAAGGGAAAAGGAACATGCTATGACTTACAGGGTTTGGTCTGTGACAGACTAATTATTTTATTCTTTGAACTTTGTTCTTTCTACTTTTAGAAAAAGGGACTGTTCCTAAAGATGGACAATAAAGGAGTAGCTGGCTGCACAGAACGTTTTCAGCTGCTCCTTTGTGGCTAGGCCATAACCAGTCACAGAAGTGCACAGAGCAAAGAAATAATAACAAATTGTAAAATAGTAGCTTTCAAATAGGGTATACAGTGTACGTAAAATATCATGAAAATAATACCAAAACTTTGTGTCTCCAGTGTTCTGGAGCTGCTATTTCAAGAAGCAAGAAATACTGTCATGAAAGGTTAGGAAATACATCTTTAATTACATAAAGGAATAGAATAAGTGTTTGGGATTGCTGAATTTAGTCAGATTTTTTTTTTTAACTTGTACTATTGTACCTGATGAAAACAGCTTTAACCTCTTAAATATATATTTAGAAGTTATTGCATGAAGTTAAGTTAAAGCATGCAATTTTTATGCAGATAATTTTTATAGATTTTTTTTCTTTTTTAATGTTTTCCATGTAATTATGTAGTAGGGACAAAGTCTACGAATGGTAAAATCTCAAGTTATTTGAAGTTCCTAGGCAGCTGTGATGGACTTCGAGTAAAACATACCCTATAACATTTCTAACAACCAGACAGTGAAATACTCAATCTCGTAAAAGCAACCTGGTGATTTTTCTGAACTGATTCTTTATCACATTATAGTACTTTAAATATTTAACTTCATATGCAGAAATAGAGAAAAACAGTTGAAAAATGAAACTTTTGTCTACAATTCTTTGAAATGGGGAATTTCTTAATTCACTATCATCTTGAATTGTTTAAGCAATGGTAAATGATTATTTGTTTACAAAAGATCCAGCTATAAAAAATTATTGTTGGATCTTTTCTTATACCATCATTAGGCAAACTTCTGCTCGGTACTACCTATTTTAAAGAAAAGTCCCTGCTCTTCCTTTGCAATGTCTATGAATAGTTCAAGAAGAGATTCCTTCCTCATTTCACTTTGTATTGTTAGGTACACTGCTGAGAACCTGCAGTCTGAACTCAGAGATGACTTCGTTGTAACATCAAGGTTAATACCGCCAGCTTCAGGCCAGTCCATTAGTCGTAGTTTACACCAGTAGGAGAGAAGTTATCAAAGCATATAGTCTTCAAGCCTTTCATTAGACATGCTTTTGGCTTCAATCTCATAAGAGCCTCAGTCACACCAGTAAAACAAAGCTTCCCTATTAATGTCTGCTCTTTTCCAAACTCGTAGAAAAGAAATTTCCTCCATTCTGCTCCAGAAAAAAAAAAAAAAAAAAGGATGGGGGAAGCAGATTTTCCCACAGCTGTTACACGATCCTGCATAGCCTTGGACGTGAAGCTGCTTATGCTGTCTGATTCCCCAGTGGCCAGCTGTCAGGTGGAAAGGGGGAGCTCAGCCTTAGAGTATAGAAACCTGATTTACAATTTAACTATCAACAGAACATCTAACACCAGTTTGAATAATTTTGAAAGGTAATGATAATCCCTAATATTTTAAATATGCTTAAGATAAGAGTTGATAGACCCCTTTTTAATAGGGAAGCACAGAAATGGTTTTTACTCATAAAAAGCGCAGCATGATTTATTCAAAGCTTGATTCTTCATTAAAGTTACAGAACTGTGCATGTCTCAAATGGTTAAGGTTTTAAAATTCTTTGTGGATTATTCACTGAAATTTGCATTGCTACACAGCACAAACTATTTTTGGATTCTGCATAAATAGAATATCAAATATAGAATTACATTATAATGAAATATACAATAATGCAAGTACTCAAAGTTCTTTTCATGTATTTCAGGCATCCAAAAGTTTCAAATGCATAAAACATGATTACACTTGCTGCACAAATGACTGAATATCAGGTTCATTCACATTCAACTAAAACTCAGATTTGAAAACTTATATATATGTGTATATATAAAGTATGCTAAGACATAGTTAAATACTGTTAATATTTTGCATCATGGCCAGAGGGAAAGTGGAGCAAATAAAGATGTGGTTGGCCTACAGGGCTTGGTCCTTCTAGCTAAACTAGAGGCTCATATTTTGTGATATGCAGAAAATGCTATTTATTAATGATCCATGAAAATGCATACAAAGCAGCCTTGGATCTGATAGTTCCACAGGTTGCTACCCAAATTTAAAGAAGCAATATATAGTTTTTATGTTTCCTTATCTGCTACTCAATTCAACAACACCTTACATTTTAAAATACAAGGAAAGAATAAAAATAATGTGAAAAATACGTTAAGTACAAAATACTTACATACTCCACATCAAATGTATGAATATTTTTCAACTCTGTCTTTTCCCCCACTTTCATTCTCAATTACATCATGGTGCAGCCTCAGCAGCTGTATTCATATAGAAACAGCACAGCCTCACTAGAGGCTGGTTGGTATCTTACTTGCTAAGATAATTTTCTCAGGAAACAGCAAGAATTAATTCAACCCCTGTTGGTCCAAGAGGAACCAAAAATCCCGATTTTCACTTCTCAGATGAGTGCTTTAACACCTAAGCTATTATGTTTTATTTTGTTTTGTTTTGTTTAAAAAAAAAAAAAAAAAAAAAAAAAGCCAGTAACTCACCTGGCAGCTGAGATTTTTTTGGTTCAGTTCACTGCTGTCTCAATGAGTTAGGGATGGTACAAGGACACCTAACTTGGCATGTCACTCTGAGAAATAAGGCATAAATGAAATATCTCCACAACCACCTCCAAACTGCAGTGATTCGGAGGTGTCTGCCTCTTTGATGTCTCTCTCCCCAGCCCAGATTACTTCTTAGAGTGCATAGGGATGGGATTAGGAACCTATAGAAATTTCTAGCTAAAAATGCAGATGTCTCGTGGTTTGTTCTTAAATCTGCTCATTTTACTGGATTATATATCTTCATTAATACGTCCGTGAACATAGAGGAGCATTGAAAATTACATTTTTATTGTAACTTTTTATATGGCAATAGATACACTCCTCATCTCTATATGTTTTGGTATAGGCTCTGTTGCTGCAGATTCAACAAGGCAACCATGTATTTATGGTGGCATCTTTACTTTTCCACTTAGGAGAGATAGATTTTTATTTATTTATTATTTTTCTTAAGTATAAAGATGTGACTGCTTACAAGTATGAATACAAAATGAGCATAATGTCTTAGACATTATTCATCGACATACCCATCCTTTGTACAGCACAGAACAATGATCTGTGACCTTTTCCAATAAGAATGGACTGATAACATTTTCCTAACATCAGATGTGTCTGATCAAAATAATCAACCCTTGCACCAGACCTTCCCACACTCGGTCCAGACACGTAGTGTTCCTTCCAGAAATGCACAATACCTCTTCAGGGGTATTTACAGCAATATTCCTCTTACCAATCTGGCACAAACATAATGAATATCTGAGGTGTGATTCCATGCACAGAGCGTCAGGTCCAATCAATACAACTGAACAAAAATGCCTGCACCTTCTCCAGCAAGGAGACACATGCTCTCCCAGCCTCCACACACAAGGCAACTGCAATCTAACAGTCACACTCCATACAAGCAATAGCAAGGCTGAGCAAATGTCTCCTGAGTGCACACAGCAGGGAAAGACCAACTAAGTATGCTATGAGGTGCAGTGAAGAAGCTACAGCAAATAGCCAAGGATCAGAGGAGGCTGGAAGCTCAGGGCAAATGCAACACATGCTCACAGGCCTTCTCAGGAACTCCTCATAGCATGCAACATCTGGGAGCAGCTCCCAGGACCTTCACTAAAAGTGCACACTTCCCTAGGGCAGGGAATTCCCACAGGAGAAGCCTCAGCAAGACCTTTACACCCAAAACCTCCCTCCTCAGGCTTGTGAAACAGACTGGGGAGATATGGTTATGAGCTTGTCACTACAGATAGACATTTTCTGCTCAAGTTTTCAGGGGTATGTAAAAAGAAAATTCAGATTCTGCAGAGCAGTTCATCAACAGCAGAGCAAATAGCTATGACTCAGTTTATCACAAACAATAACAGAACAGGAATTAACATTAATAAACTAATGCTTCATCTGATTGTGTGGTTTTTGTTCATTTTTTTTATCTCATTTCTAATTAATTTTGACAGATTGAATTAAAATGCTTATTTGCTTTGCATTTCATGTGCATGGGGCCCTTCCTGAAAATTTCCTCTCATAAGGTTTTATGTTGTCAGCACCAGCCTTTGTGAGCCCTTTTTCTTTAGCACAGTGGAGGACTAAGTGCTTATTTCCATTTGTTAAATGTTTTTGATCTATTTTTGATCTTCCTGTTTCTCAGGAATTTTTCTGCTTTTTATTTTGTTTTCAGTTTTTAAATGTAGAAGCTTTACTTTGACTTGGATATTAATGCATAAGTTCCAAGTTTGGCTGTGGAGCCCCCTCACCATATTCCTTTAGGAAAGCCTTCCCATGTTACTTCCAGCTGCGACACCCAGGACCAGGCCTCCAATCTATCTCTGTACTTTCTGTCAAAATGCAAGAAACATTTCTGAGGCATTTTGGCTGGAATTAACAAGAGAAGACTGATTTCCTAAGGTACGCATTCCTGCTCCTGACAGAGTCAAGGAGACGGGCTGCTTCAGGAGAAAAATGACTTTTCTGGCATTCTGTTCTCCTTGTGATGTATGAACAGTTCTCATTAGCATTAATTTGGATTCTAGTTGCTTACTAGGGTGGGTGTAAGCTCCTCAGCAATTAAAATTTTTTAGAGCTACTGTTTGCAGAACTGCAGCCATCAAACAATGCTCATGACTAATTCTAAAGAGCTACAATCTATCACACGCATTCAGGATATTATTGGATTCTTATGTTTCCCTACCCTATGTCTTAATACCTGCGGTTCTGATGACTGCTGCTAGAATGCACATGTTTCAGGGAAATAAAAGCAAAAGAAAGGAGAATTTCTCGAGCAACAAATCCCACAGTAAATGACAGAGCTTGGAAGGTCACAGGGTATAATGATTCTGCACAGAATTTCAGCTAGTCCCCTTAGACCATGCATTAATTGCATTTGTAACAGTTGTGTTATCTAAGCATAGAGGTGACTTCTTTTCTTTATTCTGTTTGTCCTGACTATTTGATGTTCTATTGTAAAACTAGGGTTACACAAACTGTCATGAAAAGAGCATACAGAAAAAGTATAGAGATGAGTTACATGCAAAAAATAGCACGCATTCCCTGCCATCTTGTATTAGTGTCAATAAAACAACACACAACCCAATGAAAAAGTAAATCTAAAATAAGTCCCTTGGAATGAGTGGAATTGATATGACTCCTGACAGAATTTAGCTCTTGTTCCGAATGCTAAATCCAGCACAGATGGACTCAGTTACTCTGCATTAACACTGCTGTAACTGGGGGCAGAATTTTCCTTGGTGATTCCTTCCTCTTGTCTCACTTATGAAAACAGATGCAAGGGTGGCCTGCCTTGAAGAGTGCATGGTTCAGTGTACACTGCAGTGTTTATCAATAACTGTCACTATCTGGGAACAATAGCCAAGGTCACGCGTATCCTGCACTGACCAGTGGATGGGTAGATATCTGAGCCCCCCTGTACACAGGCTCTGCTCCTCTTTCACATGTAGGTGCTGAAATAGCTATTCCTGCTCCCTTTTCACCAAATGGTTAAGGTTGGCAAGGACCTCCAGGGGCCATCTGGCCAAACCCCCATGCTCAAACAGGGGCATCTAGAGCAGGTTGCTCACAACCATGTCCAGGCTGCTTGTGAAAATCTCCAAGGAAGGAGACTCCACAGCCTCTCTTTCGCCCCAGGGACAACAGAAATCATAGAAACTAAGCTTAAGGGAGTTCTGGTACTGGAATGGTACTTGCAGTCAATTTCTACTACAGCCTGAGCTGCTTTACTGTGATCTGATCTGAAAGCTGAAAGCAAGCCCAAGCTGAGCACAAGGAACCTGAGGGCACCAGGGCACCAGCACACACTGCCAGCCAGCCCACAAGAGACTTGCAGAGCAGAGGCACAACCTGTTGGCATGCGTCATCTCACAGCTTCAAGTTCTGCAGCCCAATTAAAGTGTTCTGTGTGATCTAAGATGCTTTCACATATACAGAGTTGTTAACATAATATACATATGCTATTTATAAGATGTATGAACAGGCAGCACAGAAAACAGGCAATGTAAAGGAGTCAGACATATTAAGGAGAAGCACATCTCTTCAGAGTGTGTGTGTAAAAATTATGTAGTTAATGGAAATATAAGTAGAAACTTCATACAGCTTCAGTCTTCCCTTAAGATTCCAACATTATTAAATATATCATGAGAAAATGTAAGGGAAATTATTACTGACATACTAGGAAAAAAACAAGCAGCCTATATTTAAAGCTGTATTTGTTCAGTTATATCTTCTCTACTCACAGATAAGATGGCATTTTAAAATAATATATGACCCATTTTTTTCTGAAATGCCAAACCATGCAAATATACTGCAACCAGGAAGCTGCTAATACTCTTGGCTGCAAAGTTAACCTGCAAATTGCAAGCCAAAACCAACAAGTGTAGCAATACAAAGACAAGGTGATCCATTAACTGTGTGAAATAGGAACAGCCACCTTCTCAGCAGGAAGTTAACTCTAGAGGCTTGTTATTGTGATTTCCAAAGGAAAAGGAACATTGTTCAGTTGCAAGCAAACAGCTGATCATGATTTGTAAATCTGCTTTAAAGCCATGAATGATGAATCAAGCTCTGAACGATCATTAACCATCATTTCCCTGTTTTGTCCTTCCCATGCTGGCATTTACAGATTGGAAGTTAACCATTTCTACCCCAAACAGAGTTTGGGGTAGAGAGAACAATTTCACTCTCCTGGTAAAGGAATATATTCACCCTTTTTCTTTAGCATCCTTATTTACTCACACTGACTGAGATTAATTATCTGAGTTTCTGAGTGTGTATCTAAAACACCTGCACCTTTATATGCTCAAAATTTCCTTCAGTTCTGAGAAATGGGTTAGTGATATTTCTGTAGTCAGCACAACACTAGTCTTTTCATTGGATAGTTGAATTCCTTTCAAGATATTTGTTGAAAATGTATCTGCTTTTTCCCTCATGATCTCGTAAATCTTCAACTGCCATAACCATATACATTAATACCAACACAACAGTATAGCTAAAATTCTTTAGAGTTATTGGTTTTGTTAGTGAATATTAAGGAGTTCATCTTTAGGTATTTCATTCCAATCCTCTGATTCTCAGTGAAGCACTGCATCTCTTCACTTCTCCAGTTCTTGCTCCTCTTCTGCCAGTATCCAGTTGCAATTGTGTAGTTTCCATACCTCTCTTTCTGTATTTTGTGTCCACCTGAGTTTGAAAGGGCCTTAAATCTGTAGCTCAGCTTAAGTTGGAATTTTCAATAGACTCGGATGTTTTCATGTTAGAGCTCTTAAATTTTCTCTCTGCTTTTTGATTTTTTTTTTCCAAAACAGACTATGGTTACTAGTAAAATACGTTTTTCAGGATGCTGTTCTATTTTTAACAGATGACCTTCAGTTTAGCTAAACAGCTAAAAAAATATAGTAGCAAAAGACCAGACAAAAACCCAATCATTTGTTCCATTATCTCATAAGATCTCTCTGTGCATACCTCACATCCTTTACTGAGGAGCGCACACCCTTAATCTTACACCATGACTGTGACATTCTATGATAACTATTTATAGGTAATACCAAAAGTACAGAAAACAGAAAAAAAAAATCAGAATATACCTCACTGTTCGGTGAGATGCACTTGTGGCATACACAACAAAACCAGGGAAAGCTCTAGTAAGTGTATGAAGGAAGACTACGTGTTCTCCATATGATGAAATTCTAGTCGACCTAAAGAAGTTTGGAAATTGAAACAGCAGGCTTTGCTGGAAAGAGGTTAAAAAAAAAAAAAAAATCATGGTCCACGGCACAAGTCAAAGGTCAAATCAAAGTTAGCAAGGCATAAAGTACAGTGCCTTTTAGATCTGCCTGTATTAGTAGACAAAAAAGCTTTATTGTAAGTATGTGCATTTAAGCTCTCATTCTACCATCTATAAACACTTGCCTAGTATTTTGTAGTTGCAACAGGCTTCTAATAAATACTCATCCTTTAGGAGCATAGTTGTAAATCCTATCATCTTTTCAGAACCCTTTGGGCCTAGAGTATCTAACCACAGGTCAGTTATTAAATTGCCGCCAGAACTGAGATTGCAACACAACCACTAGATACCATATGTAATGTTTTCAGCCTCTGTGAGACTGTTGTAACTATTGTCTACGAGCAATAATTTTTCTCCAAAAGGTCTGAAGGGACTCTCATAAAACTTGAAGAGTTGAAACTTTGATAAACATCATAAGTCATGCTTCCTTAATAGACCAATTTAAAATAAGTCTGTAAGATCCTTTCATTCTGGTCATCCTACAGCAACTTTGATCTAAATTTCTGCATGTTTAACATCACTTAAAAACAACTTGCATAAAAGAAACAGTATTCTAGTGACCTCCAACCTGTAAGTTGGAAGATATCCATCAATCAACAAGCATTTCCATCGCATTATTTTTTTATTGGAATCATCCATCTTCTCACTCAAACCATTAGTCCAATATTTTCAACAGACTTTCAAGATGCATCATGACTGGTTTTAAAGGCTACGTGCAGACACGTTTTCCAGACACACAGTAGTATGATCTGTTTTTTAACCTTCTTCCTATACGATAGTGTGATAAATGACACGAATGAGCTGTATACAAAAACCAAGTACAATCTTTTTCATAAATATTAATCCAGCCATAGGCAATATAATAGAGCTCCAAACTGGGACATTTAAAAGCTCTCCATTTACTTTAGTAAGGTGATTTCCATAATTACACACAGGGTCTACCACCATTGTAATTATCCCTGTTCTTCCCCACAAAGAGCCATTGCCATGTTTCAAAGTAACATGTAAAGGGAGCAATATAGGATCACATATTTAAGTGTAGCTCTCCACCTCCAGCCTGAAAATTGCAAGCTGGCAACCTTGTGATTCAGAATAACCTGCTGCGGTATTTTCTCCACCTGTCAGTACCTGGAGAAGTCTCAATGGCATAGAACAAAATACTTTTCTCAACCACTGGTTGCTTTGATACAGCAGGAACAGGGGAAGTGCTGCCCACTGCTTCATTAACAAAATTGCCTCTCAGTAATCTGTGAAATACCAAAGTAGCTAAAATCCTCTTTAGCATTACTGTTTCATGGTGGTTTCTCCCACCCTACCCACCCCTCATTTTTCTCTCCCCAACCTCCACCCCACATCCCCCACTTTTTTTTTTTTTTTGCAAAAGCACTGAGTTTTCTTCCATTTGCAAATCAGCACTTCTCCATATAAATGTATTCAGTTTATGTTTTGTTTAGAGATTTTTAAAGATTTTGTTTTTCACAATTCAAGCACAACTCTCTCAGGGTTCCTCATTCTTCACTGAGACCACCAGCATGACTGCTGCTTAGGAAACTACAAGTTGCAATACCAGCAGGCCATCAGTAACAGTCACTGGAGAAGGCAAATGGCTAAGCTTGTGTGAATGGAAACAGATTTTCTGAGTTTCATAAGTATTTGATAATGTCCTGCCAATTAAACTTAACTTTCTCTTTATTCCTGATAGATGAGAGCATGCTCTGCATCTTACTTAACTTAAGGGCTATGGCAACTCTTGCATGCTTGCTCTACTTCTAGAAGTGCAGTGCCTATCCTGAGAACAGGGTACATTCCCTAACAGTCCTATCCTGGGAACGGCGTGCATTCCCTAACAGTTGGCCCACCCTGAACTGTCCTGCTCCTGCCACTGCACTGCCACAAGATAGCTAACATAACACTCAGCAGGAGCTGCTGAGGCTGCAGTTGCACTGAGGTATCAGTGAATCTGGGGAATAAGTGACAAATCAGAAAAACTAACTTTAGCATTTCAACAACAAAAAAAAGATCCTGGCTCACAGAGCTGACAGCTTTTCAGAAGAACAATCAAGCTCACCCACTCCCTTCTCCACCCTCTCTGCACAGCCCATGCAGTTGGGAAACCCCAGATGCTATGGCTCCATCTCCCCAGGGGCAGCAGCACCCCGAATTCCCCAGCACAGGTCTTTGGCAAAGACCACCTGCTCACCCTATCAGAAACTACTGAGCGCTTACTGTGCTCACTGCAGTTCCCATGATAACTTCAGTCTCCAGCACCACTGTGTGAGTATGGAGTGGGCGGGAGGCATTACTTATCCTTTTTACCAAAATTAATAATAGTAGGATACACAGATTTTTTCCATCAGCAGATTGCTATTTTTCTTTACTCAGATGTTCTCCTAAAAGCAACTCCTCCTCTTCTGTGATTACAAGAGGGTAAAAATGTAATTCTTTCTATGGGAGTATTTTGAAGACTGAAATTTCACTCAAGTACTTTAAAAATTGTCCATGGCTGGTTCCCACACCATTGATTCTATGCCATATGACATCAGGAGATATCATCAACTCCTGAAAATGAATCACTTTCCCTAATGATTGGCATTTTCAACAATTAGCAATCACTCCATGAGATGCACATGTCAAGACAGTAGGCAAGTCCATTTTTGTGCTGCTGCTACATGTCTTAACTTTGTTAGTACAGCTTGGACATAAATCAAGGGTATTACAAAACAATCAGGATATTTTTCTTTAAGAATGACTAATTTAGGGAGGAAAACTTCACAAAATATTCAAGAGTAACTGAATCATACATTTCCTGAGGTTTAAATAGGAATCCTTAGCAACCCTATTTTGCACATATTTAAAGCATATGACAGATGTTTGCAAGCTGAAGTATCATAAGCTTTACTTCCAGGCTGCTGAACTGCATAACTTTGCAGGAGTTGTGTGGGTCATGAACAGCACCACTGAAGTCAAGAGGAGCTTTTCCATCCATTTTAATACACACAAGCCTGGGCACGCAGTTTTCAAGCCAAAGCTCTGTGATGGATATTGCAGTAGAGACTCAGCACAGGTCTCAAAGCACCTTACAATATTTATTCTTTCAAAATCACCCATGATGTAAATATAACTGTTCCCTTTCTGCAGCTGAACAAACCACAATACACAGTAGTTATGGTACTGATTGTTGCCCCAGATGTCTATTTCTACAGATGCAGTGACAATAAATTGCACCTGTAACTTTACCTTCACAGATGATTCACGCTCTTTATAATAAATTTCTTTCTTTTAAATCGTGTACTTGCAAAGGGATAAGAAAAATGTTTGTGTTCTGGTAGATGGTAAAGAGAGAACAGAAATGTTTAAAAATGGTGGAAAGAAATAAAAACATTAACTTGATAGATCCTGTATAGAAGTCCTGCTTTTGCTCTTAAGTACTAGAGAGATTTTTAGACATTAAGCTAAAATTGGAGTCCTCTGCCTAATCATTAATAGTAATATCTGTGAACACATCAGAATACCATATTACACAATTTATGTATAAAAGAAAAATTAAACTCCCAAATAATTTAATTAAAGAAAAAGTAAAAAGACTGAACAGAAACATTTCAGGAGCATTAGACATCCTTATTTTGCTACTGTTCCAGCTTTCATCAAAATTTTCTCATTAGATTTCATGTTGACTAGAGAAGAAAGCTGCAAAACTGGCCAGTGAGCATTTCGTATGCTGCCTGATGGATGGCTGCTGGCAGGGTCAGTGTTCTTGCTATGAAAAATTAGAAGAAAAAACAGAACAAGAAGCACATTTTGTAATTCAGCTTTTGTGCACTTCTTATATAGTTGGAGAGCAATTACCTTCATACAGATGAAGTGATGAAAACACAATAATGCTGCTGTTATGTAAATGTAACTGCCACTGCATAAATGATGGACTGAAGGTTTCCATATATACAGATAATCTGCTCTGTCAAAATAACATTTTTTTGTAATCCAGAGGAAAAATAGAGGGGGGGAGGAATCCAATGAAAGCAACTGAATCAATAAAGATAGTGGAAGAAAATCTTGGTTCCATCAGAATAGGAGGAAATATTACCACTGGCATCAGTGAAGTCAGGATTGCACTGTACCTCTATAACTGGATTGAAAGCTCTTCTTTTTGAATGCTGAGTAACATTGACAGTGAAATATATTTTAAGTGACAACAAAAGGCAATTTTTTAGCAGAAGGGATTCTAAATAAGGTCAAGCAAAACCATACATAAGCTTGAGATCAGGTTTAATATAGCCTTTTGGACCTGAAAATGAGGGAAATTTTCCTGTTTGCAACTAAGAAGTACTAATTTTGGAAAACATCTTCCTTGACCTACTTGTATGTGGAAGCCTGATGGTTTCAGTGGACTTCCTACTGAGATGAATGCTAATAGCATCTGTCCTTTCCAAAATATACACACTTGCCAGCATTACAGTAACCATATTTTTCTACTGCTATGCACAACAAATACAAAATTTGTTTTAATATTATGCAAAGAAACACCTTACAGTAACTAAAAACATATCGGTTCCTTAAAAATGGCATAACCATTTGACATGCCATTTAAAAACTCATGTTAAACTTCTGTCCTTTCCACAAGTGGTTGTCATTACATTTCTCTTCTCACCCTTTTTCCGTTGTAAGAGAGAAACTGATGCATGTTTTTTTCTGAGGGGAATGATTCTCTGGTTTCTACAGCTGGAGTGCCAACCTTGGCTATTCTTGAAAAACCCAAATGAGCGCTGATGAGCATATGGTTACTTGAGAGGTGCTGTGCTCTTACTTCAGCTCTTATCAGGTGACATCATTTACCTTTGCAGTAATCTGATCAGGGGAAAATAATTCTAGAGTACCAGAGCTGGTGAAATGGGACTGAAACACACCTTGTTGCATTGTGCAGATGACTAAGAATATTAACTGCATTTGGCCTTTGCCAGTTGACAACTTTTTAGAAAAGGCCTATGCAGAATGCTGCCCTTTGAGAACCTGATTTATCTCACATATCAGGCTGCCATATAGAGGCTTCATAAATGAACTGAATAGATCCAAGACCTGGTTCTTAAATAACATTCCTAGACTTAGAAGAAATTCCAGAGTCCATGTGGCACAACCCTATGCTTCGCTCCTCTTAATCTGCATTTCATGACATTTTCTCTTATTTTACTATATTTTAATCCTGTCTTAAAAAAAAAAAAAAAAAAAAAAAAAAAAAAAGACTGATAATTCTCTGCTAAAAACATGCTAAATGCCAAAATGGAATAAGTTTAATTCCTTGTGCAACCCAAAGTCCTGACAGAACTGCTAACTGATAAAATAAATCTTATTTCTGTCATAATAATTGCCTCCCAATGATCCACAGCAGAGCAAGAATCTTTGGTCAGCTAAGCAGCACAGGGCAAGATCGGACCCTCTCAGTTCTCCACTGTCGTACCAACCCTATGCACAGTTGTCTACTTTGAGCACACTAAAATCATCCAAGAGATGCAGTTGTAGCCTTCCTTGCAGCTGGATGAAGTCTTCATGTGTGCCTTTCTGACAGCACAGAGTTAGAGGAGCTGCAGGCAGGACCCACGGCAGGTTCAGGGCCTGCTGTACTCACACTGCACTACTTACAGTGAGGGCTGTCAGGAACAGCTTCGGATCATAGCAGAAATATATTAATTACAATAATGTCTTTCAGTATTTGTTGAAAGAGACAGGTATAAAGGAAATGGACTGTAGCTTTGAGAAAATTCAGCTTTAGTAAGCACTGTTAGGCCAAAATAATTTGACGAATTTCAGAGGATTCTCCTTATTTATTTGCTGCCACAATCAAAGTACAATAAAGTCCAACAGTGTGTTTACCAGGCTCCCTGGAAGTAGCTACTCCAATGTCCATACCTGAGAACTCAGGAGTACCCAGATAGCCCAGGATAACAGACAGTCTGAATATGAAGTGTCAGAAATCCATACCGTAAGAAACCGATGTGGCCAGCAGAGTGCTTAAGGGCATTCAGACTACATCAACCGCACTCCCCACAAACTGCTAGAAAATCTTTGGTTAGCTTTCTTGGGTTTTCTCTGTCTAGGCTATGTTTTTGTCTCTTTCTTATTTTATCTATACATAGCAACTAGCAAAATGAAGTCAAAACTCTCACAAGGACCTCCAAATGTTTCTATAATGAAAATACATCATATACATACTACCACAAATCTCAGTCTCTTCCATACCTTAACTAATCCACAGGCCTAAAATAAACTCATTAATATCAATACCGAATTGGACAAAACTCCTGTGTAGTTTTTACTGTGATTCAAATGTTGTCCTTCAGTATTAGAACAGCCTAACATGCAACTGTGACCTTAAATTAAGACTAAGTAGGCATTTTCTAAGATCAGTTGGGTCAGGTTTGGTTTTGTTTTGTTTTAAAAAAGAATTTTTTCATAGTATCACTCATACTTAGGAGGCATTTTGGTGGATTTTTAGTTGTTCTTACTTGTTTGGGGGTTGTTTTTATTTTGAGGTTTCCTTTATCATTTTCAAGGTTTCCTACAGGGACGTATACCTATAACATGTCATTTTGGGGCACCTTTATTTCACATACTTCTGTGAAGCAGAAAATACCCTCTGCCAATCTGAGACAAACTGCCACTATCGATGTTGGTGTAGGTACATTTACCAACCAGATTAAGATGACCTTCTTGAAGACAAGCTTGTTTTTCTTTCAAGTTTCTTAATACTATGTCCTGGCACAATACCCCAACTGCATGTCCTACTACATCCAACTGCACATAGCTGTAGTATCTGCCGTGCATGGAGGAATAAGCTTCTGTTACTCTGATAGGTGTGAAAGGCGTGCATCTCATGAACTTCAGAACAGAAGGTAGCATCATTCCACAATATATTGACTAATTGTTTTCCATTTTAACAGTTAATTTTTTCACAAAGATGTAGATAAACTGCTATACTATCTGAATACCTCTAATGAGAAGCATTTCAGTGCTCTTCATAGGGGAACCAGAATGTGTCTCAAAAAACATCACATTACATATTGAATGAATAATAATATATAATCATTTTAAAGCAGCTAATGCACAAGCCATTCATCTCTTAATACTAAAAACAATGCTTAATAATAAATCCAAGCTAGAATGAGAGATAAAATACATCTTATTATAGTATGAGCAGAGCACTAAGTGTCAAACAGCACTAAGAATTTTTTTCTCAAATACAGAATTTGCTTTCAGTAGAGCAATACATAAGCAAATATGTTTCAGGTCACAAATAAAGAGTATGTTTATACTCAAGAGCAGAAACTTGAATATTTCCTGCTGTTCTTTGGGCAGATATCAAGCAGTGCCACCGGTTCTTGCTCTTCTAAAAGCCAGAGTAAATTACAACCAATCCACAAAAACTAGCTCATTCAGTACCATACAGGAGATATGCAATATAATTCACAGACCTAATCCAATCTTAATATTCTGTTGACATGGAAAGGCATAGAGCAAAAACTTAAAAACCAAACTTCAGGCTTAGTAGTCAGGCACTTAGAGGTCAGACACTATAGATATTTTTAAAGTATTTACAGGTTTACATACAAAGAAAAATGAAATAACGTTAAGTCAGTTGTTACTGATATTGAATTATGAGGTAATATATTAAATGCAGAATTCTGAGTGTAACGCTCAATTTGAAAATGAGGAGATGGGTTATTACCTATATATTAAAATGTGAGTCATGGCTGGAAAAGAAAAATACCTGTAGCAGCAGCTATAAAAAGGGAAAGGAACAGATCCAAGGGAAAGGCGGTGATCGCAAGACATTTGTTTCATTTGTAACCAGAATGGAGACATGATAATGCCCAGAAATTCCCTTAAACTCAATCTTAGCAGTGAAATGAGGAATATTATATGAATCTAAGTGTAAGAGAGTAACTGAGGAAGGAACTTATCCTCTTAACCCACTGCATAGCGTGTCGTGCCCCCCCGGCTTCTTGTGGTACCAGCTGTCTCCTTTCCTTCTTTCTCAGCAGCTTGATTTACTCATCAAGGTCCTCTTTCCAAAGCTGTGGCTACTAATGAGCAGAGCCCTGATCAGAGGAGGCAGGCAACATCTAGTTGGTAAAGGAATGGTCCAAGAAAAGAAGACTTATGGAGATGATAGAATATTTGGGGAGAACAGGTTTATCTGTCAAATTTTGCATTAATTGGCAAAGCATTCTTCCACATATTTAACGAGATAACAAGTAAGGCATGATTATTGTGCCCAATTTTGTGATCTTTATGTCATTAAGAGCACACAAAAACAGTCCAACATTAAAACTGCTTAACGTTGTCAAAACCTAGTCAGTTAGGTTGATTTTTTTTTCAAAATACTCGTTTAGCTTTGTTTCTTTCCTACGCATTTTTGCTGTGAACATCTTTCTTGCTGACTCCATCAGCCTCTTTTTTTTTTTTTTTTTTTTGTGTACAGCTCCAAATACAGAGGCTGTGTATCTGGAGTACAAAAGAAATAGTTATAACGTATATACACTTATTGTGTACAAAGGTGCATATATACACACACTGGAAAAGTGTCCACTGTAATTAGAAAATTCCCTGTCACACACCCCGGCTTTTTCAGTACAGGAAATCCTTATAGTAACCAGACAATAATCTTCTGGACAAGCATCTAAGCCCGCAAAAGCAGTGCACTAGACAGCACTGCATTTGGAAACAGAGAGGAACAACCCCAAGTAAAAGAATATCCGGGTTTTTTTGTTGTTGTTGTTGTTGTTTTTGAGTAAATACTTTTCTTGGCTAACTAGCGTAAATGGAATTCCATAAAATTCCACTTTGCAGGCAGACATCCTGAGAAAAGTTGCTAATTCTAACAATAACTCTTTGATTTAGTACACTATTTCTCACCTTTCTATTTCCTCTTTAGTCTGTCACCCAAAGATACCAATTACTTGTTGCTTTTCGTATATGCTGCTTTGATTTGCATAGATGTCTCACATGAATTACTCCTTCTATTATTGTGTTTCTCAGTGTAAACAATTTCCTCAAATGGCTTGCAGTGCTGAGCTCAACTAAAATATATATTATGCTCCTGGTGTATTTAAGACTGTAATTTTTTTTCATATAATAGCTATAACATAATTTATAGGATAAACCCAAAGAAACAAAACCATTGAATTCAAGGACATGCTTGCAGTATATTTAACTGAAGGTATAAGAGCATGAAAAGCACCATAATAGGGAGTCCTGTCATTCCCCCAAAAGCATCCAAAACAAGTTAGAAGCTTCCAAGCTTTTACATATATTGATGCTTATCAACCTAAATGGGAGACATGGTGCTCTCCATTTATGAACCCAGAAACACCTACATTTTCTGGTGACTAAGTTTCTGCCCTGGGTGTTTGTATTTCCACCAGTGAGAAAACAAAGCACCCTAACTGCCAGAGCCTCCATCCTGGAGCATATCTCACACTACAGTTTATCACAAAGATGAGGTGCTTCCTTTTCTGTTCTCAGAGACACTTCCAGCCCCCACAGTGGCACAGGGTGTTCCTGTCTCAGAACAGAAATGCCTGGCCAACCACACTGGCTAGACAGGATATAAGAACGGGAAGCAATCCATTTGTGGAGGGCTGTGTTGCATAAGCTTGCTAACCCTTTTCAGCTGACAGCTTGTTTTTATCGTAGTGTCGGTCTGTTGGCATTACAAAGAATAATCTCTTCCCTTTCTCTCAGCATTACCCAGCTAAGCAGGTTGGAGAATTTATACCCAATCTTCATTCAAAGTTATACTGGACCAACAGTGATATTTTAAAACTTATTTGAAGTAGTGTAAAACTGAGTGGACACCTGCAGTCCACAAGACGCTTAAAAGAATTTATGAATGAATTACTTAAGTTTCAGTGGTACAGCTCTGAATGTAAACATGCCCTGACCTATTGAATTAAGTAGCAAAACAGCAAAAAGGATGAGCACTCTGGTTGCTCTTTGGAGAGATGCCAAAATTTAATAACAAACAGAATAAATTGACTTCATGAACAAATCAATTTTTCAAAAAGTTCCCATCTGTGTTTTGCGCTGACTCCTGGTACAAATGCATTCATCTGTGCACATGCACAAGTAGGCTAATGGGCATTTTGTGTATTCAAACACCCATCAGCATGCTATGCCTTCATTACAAACTACAATATGAGCAGGACTCCAAAAGTCTGATTTTGAGATTAATGTTTTTGAGATGAACTGGATTTCTTACTTCTGTTGTTACAAACTTTTTTTAATATATGAATAGTTATGTCAATTAGGTCCTTAAAATCAAAATCTGAGAATCTTCCTGTGCTTTCAGTAAGCTTTTTGTAGTTTTTCTGTATTTACAGACAAAGCCACTTCATTAATCCTTTAATCATATAAATGACATTTAATTACCCAGCTTGAGAATGTTTTTGAAAGCTTTTGAGACTAGATGACTAGATGATGTTTGGTCATGTTTGTTGCAAATAAGAAAAGTTTACTGCATTAAAAAAAAAAAAAATACTTCAAGGACTTAAGCTTTAAAAAAAAAAAATACCATTCTGTGTAACAAAAGCATCCTGGTACTATCCATCATCTCCAATAGCTTATTTACCCTAATTTTCTCTAGAAGATGGATACAAACAGATTTTTATTCCAATACACTAAAGACTGCACACCTGTATGCATCTATAGGAGACAAATACAGTTGCTGCCATTGACAGTAGAAACTACTACAAAATGAGGTGCTTTCAAAAATGCATTTTTAATAACCAAAATATGTTCTACATTTGTGCATACATAAGTAGCTATTAGTGAAGGTGCCAATAATTATTAAGAACATGCAACAGTAATAATGAATGTACTCAGCATAATTTTTCCTTTATTTATACAAAGTGGCATGAAACTAATATTCAGAGTATAATCCTGTTAATAATAGTAAAACACCTTGAGACCAGAGGTCTTTGTGCTCCTTGGAGAATTTGAATATCCACCAGCCATGCCATGCTTTCATCAAAACTTCATCTAAAATTAGCCTCCAAGACTCCTTCTGACTGAAAATGTCCCCAGCAAAAAATGGGAGATTTTTGTCAGAAGATAATGCACAAAGGGACAAGATGACAAATATATATATATATTAAGACCATTTTAATATCAAATAGAAAACACAAAATCTTAAATGGAACTCACACAGAAAATTTGGGTTATAATGAATCACTGCAGTGTGGAGCGGCTACAAAGCTAACATGGTTTTCAAATACATAATCCTCCCTTTACAGTGTCATCCTTGAGTGCTAAGTATTTTGAGTGCTATGAAGAGTTGTTGCTAAAACACAGCCAAGTGTAATAAGTTGATAACACAGCTGGAAGCAAAAAGAATAGCCATAGGAAAGAATGAGATGGGGATTGCAAGTCTGAGTGCTCACCTAGATAACAACAGGAAAGAAAAGGACAGCATTTTATAAAATAGTCATTTGAAGAACATGCTGTACTCTGCTGTACTAAATAACCACTGCTTTTGACTTTTTTTTTTTTTTTTTATGTTTTTACATGCTGACTTTAAATCTTCAAAAAGCAACCTGCATTGGTAGTCCATGTCCCAAGTGAACTTTGACAAGACTAGGTCAGCTGGGAGAAAATTCTCCTCATACCTGCACAGCAGATTTCACCCTCTATTTCTTCTCCTTACATATGCTGGACTGAAAATCACAGTAGACTTTCTAGTAGCACTGTGCAGTTTTGCCAGCAGAATTTGGCCACCTTTTTTAAAAGACATTTTACAGATGCAACTAAGCCCTAAGTGCTTTACTAAGCCCTAAGTGCTACCTATAAGTGGCAACTTAAATATATTACCATGTGACTCTTTGCTACAAGAAATTTGCAAAAATGTTTAAAAATCTTCATTAAAAATTTTTTAAGAAATGTTTCTTACTGAAAGTTTTATCACTTTAAAAAAAGTTTAGATTATTAGTAGTAACATTTGCCTTAATCTCAAAAAGTACTTTCCAAATAAAAATTTGTAGGACAAACTCCTAATTTGTACAAGTTACTTCAGTTCCATTACATCAAAGGAATTACTTGCAATTACATGTCATATCCAGGAGAGTATCTCTGTCAGGATGAGCTTCTCTGAGGACACGTCTAGTTGTCTGTAAAACTGGGATCACTAGCAGCGTAACTGGCAACATTAGGTGGGGTGTAATTGTCTGTATGGTGGCAATAATGTTTTAATCAAGGATCAGATGGGAAGGCTGGAAATTTGTTTTTCTGTCACCTTGTTTGAGAATTAATCTGATGCTAACTCTAGTCATATTTGCTTGCTTCCCAAAAATATACATACTGCACATACATATCTCCAGTCAGTGAAACTTACTGTAGCTACAGAAAGTTATGGCTATCATTTTCTGAGTATGACAAGGGGTGAGTCCTTAGAACCCAGCACTTAAAAACTGTGTCATGTTTCATAAAATAAATTTATTACTAAATTCTGATATAAATATATATCATGCTTGTCATCCTACAATCACCCCAAGTTGCCAGATTGACTGCCAAAGTTTTAAAAATAGGTTCCCACAGAGATTTGTTTCACATTCTGGAAGTACTTATAGCCACTGAAGGAGGTGTAAAGGAGCTAGAAATGCAACCAGTCATTTTTTCACATAAGAAAAATTGTTTCCTCAAACAAGTTGCCAACTAAAACATTACCACAAGTACATTGCTTTCAATATGTTCAGATCTTCATTTCTGACACTCAGTGAGGCTGCACAAGTCATCCTTTTTGATGTGTTTGTGCTCCCACCACCCACCAGAACATCCAAAGTACATCCCAGTACATCCAAACAGGCAGCAGTGCTCCCGACGGTGGGGTAGAGTGAACTTAGCCCATAGCACTACAGTACTCTCCCTTTTCAGAGGCTGTGGGAGCAGTCTGTGTAAATAATCCAGCTTCTTCTCCTTGGGAACTGCCAGTCAGCTGCCTGGGTCTCTTGTCTGCTGGGTACCACTCAGGCACACCCAGCACCAGCACGCAGCCTCCTGAGGGAGTGCTGCAGTGCCTGTGGTAATGTGTTATCACACTGCCACTTACATGTGCAGGCTCTTGGCTTACTTATTTTTGCAAGATGCTTTATTTACTCAGAAATGCGAAAAGGGGAGGGATGCTGATTCTGTCCCAATCGTATACATAACTGTAATTTTTGGAGTCCTGTCTTTTTGATAAGTCACAAGGACCTCCTGGATAGGGAGACTGTGCTAATAAGTCATGTCGGGTTGGGCTTATACTGCTCTTGCATTTCAAGCAGCTTAAAGCAAAATTCCACAAAACATAAAACACAACCTACGTACATCACATATACAACAGAAGGGACAGGAAGCAACTTGCAAAGAGAAAGTTTTATTTTTGTTTTATGAGTTCTCTAGTGCTGTAAGGATCAAGAGTTAGACAAAAATTAGATTTCATATTATTTTATGTGGAAAAGCACAGATCAAATAAAAATAAATACTGCTCTTAGTAAGCTCCGTCACACAGACTATGAGGAAAAAAACGGTGGGTTTACTACGTTGAGTTCTTTTTCTGTGCTTCACTATTGCACTTGATTTTAGCTTTCCTACAAATTAACTTCCTACCTTCTCTTAATAAAACCTTTATGCTTTCTTTCATTCTTTCCTAATAGGGTTTTCATTACATTTTGCTCATGGCTTAGATTTATAGTGTACTTCTAAACATAAAAAATAAAAAAATAACATTCTGTGATAATCCTTGCTAACAGTATTATGAATTAATAATAGTAGCTGTTAGGCTGGGGAAAGATACCTGAACATTATGTAATTCTGACATCTCCTGGGAGCTGGGACAGGTAGAGGGGAAGTAACCAATAACCTGCAAAACCCAGGAAAAGCGGATGTGTATATTGGGTAGGAATCTTTCTTCATGAATTACAGGGCAGTAATTGCTTCACCTTTGCTACATGACTTAGGAACAGCTGACAAACCTCGCCAGTTCCCAGGCTCAGTTTAACACCTTTTCTCCTTATCCCAGCACCCTTCACCTTTCACAAGGTGAAATGCACAGAGATTCAGCCTAATGCTTTGGAAAATGTAGAAGAAAATTACCAAACGGCACCTGATAAGAGAATAGGCTGTGGTATTGGAAGATTGATAATTAACAATTATTGCATCTTATTTGAGCATTTAGTAATAGATAGATATTTGATTCTGGAGAGCGTAGAGGAGATGGCTGCCTGTGACATGGCAGTAAGCTTTAAGAAGATATTTTAAGGAAATTTACATATTTAAGCACTTTTCTAAGGAAACTATGCAAGTGTAAGAGACAGAAATAATGTGCTTTCTGGAAAATTTAATAGATTGATAATGTGAGCTAGGATGCTTCAACAAGCAGAGGCAGAAGGAGAACTCCTACTCCATAGAGAGACGAATTACAGGGTGGGGTTAATCCATGAAAATGATGTCAATCAGATAAAATCTGGGGAAACAGAAAAGGAGGAGTCCTAGCAGGACAGAAAAAAAAGAGAGCAAACTATGCACATGAACACCCCTGGGATTTAGCATGACTAATTGTTGCCAAGCCTGAAAACTGGGGGATGAGTCAGCAGCCCCTCAGCAGGATCTCTCTTAACACCAGCAGCACACCAAAATGCTTCACTCTTCTTTTAAAGTTGCAGTGTTACAGCTTAAAAATTTAGACAATCTCACTATTGTCAGTCAGTCCCTTGTGTATGCAGTACACAGTTTGTATCATGGTGTGCAATGTTTTTTCAACAAGGCCCACTTTTTCTCCTCAGATGGTTCTTGTTCCCATTTCAGTGTCAGTGCACGCCACTTTTCTCTGACCTCCTTCCCACTGTAGGGCTTTAGTCACCTCCCAATTCTCCATCCAAACATCAGAAGTGAACAAATACAGGGAGACTAAGCTGCTGAACCTCCTCCCCCCTCCCTCCCCAGTCTAATTTGCCTAAGAGACACCCAGACACAAAATTCATCTGATTACACTATTTGTTATCCCTTTTTACTACCTCCCAATCACCATGCTCCCATTAATTTCTATGATGTGCTCCCAAATGCACATGTACAATCACTTATCTGAGCATTTGTGAAACAGATCATCAGGGCTGGTTCAGAACTGGAGGAGAGGAAAGTGAATCACAAATATTTCCTAAAATCGTCCCTTGGTTATTGAAAAAGCATTCAAAATTGGAATATTTATGAGTTCAAATAATTTAGCTGCTTTCCTATTGCCACAGGAGTGCCATGAAGTAAAGCTTACTCACAATTTTAATGAGCACAAGAGCTTATTTTCCACCACTGTGTACTTAAATTCCTTGAAACAATGTTTCATCTGATCAAGTGTTTTATAATACATTATTTAGATTACAGTATATTACCTAGTCTGAGTGGGGTGCTTTTAGATATCACTACACCACCAATAAAGGAATCAAAATATTAATATAAGTACTGTACATTTGAATTCTTCATCCCTTGTTAGGCCATCGCCCAATGTTAATCTTTACAGTTTCTCAGACATACATGCACAGACGGACCTATCACTATACTAACTAAAAACCATACTGCAGGTAAAGACCATGCCAAAGATTAAAACAAACTGACTTCATATAGCAGGGTCACAAATACTAACTGGGAGTTGGACCTGCTGTCCAGATTCCTCAAGGAAACTACTAAGCATTTTCTGGAGATTTGCGGTGCTCTGGGCAGAACTTTAAGATGATGCTGTTCAGCAGGGCTGAGCTAAAGACCGTGAATTAACTGCCTTAGTTTCCTTAGCAGCATTGCTGAGATGCAGACAAAAAAACTACCTGACACATGTCATCCCAAAACTCTGCTAGGTCTGCTCAAGAGTTCTGTCTCATCCATAAACAACCACAGGAGCCCAACTCATCCAGTCAGATAATATTACTGCAGCTATAAAGGAACATGCTGCCATCTTTTCTTTCAATTAAAAAAAAAAAAAAAAAAAGAAAAAAAAAACTTTGCTTCTCAAGATAATGTTGCAAGAAGAGTTTCTGACAAAACTGTGAGGTCAAAATAGCAATTTGCTATTAAACCTTTCCACTTCCTAAGTCAGCACCACCTTTGGATATGCTCACTTGACGAGGTTCACTGAACACCTCACAGACTGTCCCAGCATGATGGAAGTGAAAACACGCACTGCTCAAACACCTCTCTCACACCATCAGGATGCTTCACAGTAAATGACAATCAGCCTGCTACTACAAGAGAAATGACTAGAAATAACAACAGCAAGGAGGGAATTACACAGAGTGAGAATCTAACTTCTGATCACTTTTATAGTTAATGCAATTCACGAGCACATTTGCAGCACGGGGTTGTGGCAGCACTCCACCACCTCGCCATGCTCTGATGGGGAATAAGTGTATTAGGCAGAGTACCTCACTTTGCCCGCCCAGTTCAGTTCTCAGCCTCTCTGCAGATGCCTCTGAGGAAGGATATCTATGAACTGCATGAAAAATTTTTTACCCGTACATTTCTAAGTGCTTGTTGAGATGACAGGACTGTCTTTACCACTAATTTCAAAGACAAACAAGATAAAGAGGGAGGGAGAAATCATGGAAAGCTAAGTGGCCTGTCAAACATCACAAATGTTGAAGACTAGGAAGATTGTAGGCCTTTTGGTTTCTTGTGTCATATACCTTCCAACACACTTCACTACCTTGTGAACCATGTAAAGTCACAGAGTATTCTTTTCCAGTGACGGACTTGCTTGTAACCTTGGAAATTGTGTTGGTTCGCTTAACTGTTTGCCAAAATATTATCAGGTGTCTTATTGTTGGGGTCATACTATTCCAATTGCCTCCAGTAGTTTAAAGAAGTTAATACAAATAGTTTCTCATATCATTCCAGTATTACTATTCTTACCTTACTAGTATAGTTAGTAAAAAAAAAAAAAAAAAGTTATAATCATAAAGCATATGCTACAGCTGCTTTATTGGAGGAAAAACAATTTATCCTCCTGTTAGATAGTGTCACTGAACATCAACTTGGCTGCAAGAAGTTTGAATTTTAAGGGTCAGCCCTTTCATCTCAAATTCTTTTTAAAAGCACTTGTCTGGAATTTATCATTTACAATTGATGGTTAAAGGTTAATGTTTCCTTTCATCTTTCTCCTGGTAGGAAAAGTAATTGTTTGCAACATAGAAAATAAAACACAACCCTCATCTAAGCAACCTGTAAAAGTATTTATCAAACAGATAAAGGTGGAGAAAGGTTGGCAGTTCAGCACCTTAGTGGTTAGTATGAGACAGTCGTTGAAATTAAAATATATGTTTAGATGCTGCATATATTCAGATGATGCATATATTCATATGCTGTGTGTAATGATTTGTGTCTATTTACCTGCAGTAACACCATTAACCTAAATAAACTTGCATGAATTAATTCAGGAGTCAGCAAGTAAAAGAGGACAATGATGAAAATCAAACAAGTTATAACAACTGAGGACTTTGTTCCTTAGGACACCAGCAAACTGTCAAAAGTTGAAAAATCTCATAATTTCTGGTAGGTCCAAAAAAAAGTAGCTTGTATACAATACTACAACAAACATCAGTTAGCAATGTTCAGATATTTGGAAGAAAAATGTTGTTTGGAAGAAAAATGCCATATAAAACCTAGGTGGCATATACATAAACACACATTAAAATTAGTAAATCACGTTCCACAAAAAATTTGTGGAGGCCTGTAAACTTCACAGACTGTGGACCCCCATTCCTATGGAACAGAGGAAAAAAAAAAAAAAAAAAAAAAAACAGTCCAGAAGGATAACTTCTAGAGTAACCTTAATGCTACGTTATACATTGGACCTCTGGTTCTTATTTTTATTGCTCTGCTAAGATACATGAAAGATGCTTCTTTTAGTCCACTGCATACACAAATGAACACAGATACTAGGAAGCAAGTTATAACACAGGCCAAAAGATTCAGAGCTAGGTGCCTAGCTTTAGCTGAAGGTTCAGAATAATTTTGTTTACAATTGCCCAAGACAGATTTTGTATAAAATCACATTCCTCAGCATGTGCTTGTGACCTGTTCAACACACTTTATGAAACAGGAAAATAACAGCATAGATATCCAAGTGCCATTTGTACCACGGGATCAGTGCCCACTATGGATGAACTCTTACAATTAAGGAAGCCAAACTAAATAATTACAACAAACTAGAGTTGAAATTGCACTATGATTCCTTTTCCATCGTTTCCTTTTAGTTAACTATCTACTTCTGCTAATTTCAAACTTGTAGTGATGTTCCATTTATACCACCACACAAAAAAAATACAAGACCACACAAAAGAAGGGTGGATTTTTTTTAGTAATCTTTAAATGACATACAGCTTATCTTGCTGTCAGACTTGACCTCATGAAAAGGATCTAATCAAATAACAATCGTGTGCCAATAACATTTTTCAGATGTTTTAATAGAAATTGCCTCTTACTATCTTCTCAGTAAATTGGTTTAGGATTAATCTGTTTGAGAGCTATGATCACAAAAGCAAGAGTAAGGTAAAATTAAAGAGTAGAGTAACGTGAGATAAATAAACCTTTTAAATAAACTTTTATTTAGGTTGAAGGTAATATTACAGATTAACAGATGCAAATCATTACACTGAGTAAAATTTGTCATCTAAATGCATTTTCATGTCAAAGATTGTCTCATATTAAGACTGCCAGAAGTCTATGCTGTCTGTCTTATTTTAGTTCCGTCTACTTTGTAAATCAACATAATTGATGACTGTTTCAATAGCTGGCATTCAATCTAGGACTAAATCACACTATTAATAAAGTAATAAAGTTTTATAAAAGTCACCATATTTTATTTTCTGATTTTCATTTATTTCAGTTTCAAGTTTATTTCAGTCTCAACACCAAATAAACAATATCAAGGTTTTAAAATGTAACCCTTTAAAAATCTAATTTGTTGGACAGTCAGTGTGAATTAAAAATAATTAACATTAGAGGCAACAACACTCAGTAAGAACTGCCAAGTTCTTTGGAAAATCTGTCTACTTCAACAGTTTGAACTATAGATACAAATGTCTCTGCTTTTCAAATGGAAAATCTTTTCAATGTTATTTTACAGATGATTTAAATCAGAAGAAGGGAGGGGTTCATTAATATATTCATAGAAATAGAGCAAATTACAAAAATATGGTACTTTCTGAATTGAAGAGACAGGAATCCTAGCTCAGCCAAAGCATTTTTGCATTTTTAAATGCATTTTTCAGTTTATCATTCCACAAAACATGATTACTAAAATGATATTTGATAGGTATGCTGTAAAGTTCAAGTAATATTTGTGAAGCACTGAAATATGTGCAAAGCATGATCATCTCTCAGGAGAATAGCTTTCAGTGGAAAGTATGCAAAGAACAGACTGTAATTAAACACTTCACAAATTTGTTGGAATAAATAAGATTTAAGCCAAACATTTAAGCAAGAATCAAACCTGAAATATAAGACATTATCAAAAGTTTTTAGACACAAAATGATGCTTCTTTCTTTTACACAGTTTTGCTTTTAAAAATGTGTCGCAAGCCTAATGGAACAAATGAATTTCATTTTTCCACTCTAATGCTTGATAGTTCTCCTGAAAAGAGAATTTGTGAGTATTTGCACACACTTCTACAGGGTTCAAAACAAACTTAAATCTATGTTATTGTAGTAGTATCTTCACATATCCAAATCTAGGAATAACAGAAAACATCCTTGAAATGCTGTTCTTAAGGTGTGACAAATCTCACTGTACCTAAGTAGTTTAGATAATCAATTCTTGAGAAAGTTGCTTACAGACACTCAGAGCCACACTGCTTTTGATTTCTAGCTACTAAGGAGCTTTTCTTGCCTTAGAGGTGATGTTATTGGCTGTGGACTTGCTAGCTAAGGAGGAAAATGTATTAACCAAGTCCTTTGTGCAGTGTTTTCTCATTTTACTTGCCGCTAGGTACTTGACTATATTTTATTCTATTAAATTTCTTCCCTATTCCTGCTCTCTTCAGGATCATCTCTTTGCTCAAGCAGAGGAATCTAATCCTCCTCAGCACTGGTGATAACATCCTTGCTTGCAACTGTTTATGAAATCTGCTCATGAACACTGCTTCATGCATTAGCCTCACTTCAGTTTAACAAGACTCTTTCCAAGACTGGGAGCTGAGACACACCTCTCACAGTCTCTCTCCATTCTTGGATGCCTTTTGTAAGGTGACACAAGCTGGCTAAATGGGAAATTAATTTCTTATCTGTCTTCTAGTATATACTTTAGCCTCTCAAATAATCTTTTCCCCATGAGACACCGTACCTCATATGTTTTGCTTAAACCTACGTAGATATTTGATCTGTTATTTTGACCTTGTCTAGCAAATCAGTTATCTTATCAAAGAAAGATACCAGTCTAGCCTGACACAATCTGCTTTTGTTAAAGCACATGGCATTTTATCCTTTTTTCCATATAACTTCAAGTCCTTGATTACCCTTTTCTTTCACTGTTCAAAGACTGCACTTAGTACTGAGGTCAGACTAACATAGCCATCCCTCAACCCAAAATACTTACAGTCCTATGTCCTTGATGGCTACCCTAGGTCATACAAAGCCGTACATACATATGTACAGTTGGACCCTAACTGTATATTTAGGGGTCAAATATTTTCCCTCAAAACTGTTTTCAACAGAAGAAGAAACTTTCAACTGAATAAAAACGTTCTTGGAAAATTCTGACTCTTCACTGAAGTGTCAGGCATCTAAAAAGAGAAACATTTCCATCTGAGAAATCAACTATATCTCTATTATAAATGTTAACTTGGTATCTCAAAAGAATTGTAGTCTGATCAAAAAGAACTTCTCCCACTGTGCAATAGGCAAGCAATGCTATGCCAGAATTCAGAGCGTCACACTCAAGTACAAAAAAAAATAATTAAGGAGTAAAACAGCTCCTGCCTGTAATCAGGGTGGGGGGCTAAAGCAGCAGAGGGAGCTGTTCTAATGGTGATCAGGTAGAGAATTATTAGCAATGCAGACAAAAAACTCTTTGTAATAAAGGTGTCATAAGTCTTGGATCATACCAATGCCAATGACCCAACAGGGATGGATGATGGATGTCTCCTTAGGTGTTCCTTTGACTGAAGCGAAACAAAAAGAGAGGAAGCCTCATTTAGCTCTGTCATGATACTGACACCAACAAAGCATCACTCTCCTACCCACTACTACCATACTGTTAAGCCTTCTGGAAGAGGAGCTGATCTGGTTTCTGCAAACCATGCCTAGTATTTCTCTTACTTCTCACCAACTCCCCAGAAGATCCCCTGGGAGATCAACTGCCATGGGCAGAGGCACTAGGAACACCCAGTCCCAACACAGCTCCCTTCCTTTGCCCGTTTTCCTTGGCCCACATACTCACAGCTGCTCTCTCTCAGGACTGGGTAGCACAGGACTGAAGAATGATGTAGAATGGAGAGAGGATTGTCCAAGCTAGCCAGAGTGATACAGGGCCATGCACAAAGCCAGGATTATAGATCCTACAACAACCTAGTGATTCTGATATTGTTTAGCATCAGGCACTTGGCATCACGATGCTCCTGAAGAATGATTCTAGTTAACATATAGCTTTAAGTCAGTTTCTATGACAGTACTCAAGGCATCGTTTGTCTGGGATATCTATTGTTTGTGACAACTGCAGCAAAAACATTTGACCCTCTTAAAGTTGCCCCTCACTAATCACATGCTGACTGGGACAGTGCTTTCCCTATGCACCACAAGTATCTTGCCAGTGTTCTGCAGAGCTGGACACTGCTTTGAACTGGTGTCAACATTCATGAGGTATCTGATACTGTAAAAAATATCTCCAGATCACGTAAGAGAGAATAGTCCACTCCTGTAATTGCTTTCATATATGTTGGAAGCAGAAGTTAAAAAAAAAAAAAAAAAAAAGAAAAAGGATGATTTTAAATCTAAGTCTCTTACATAGAGTCCTCAAGATGCCAAATGAGTTAAGTATCCCCTGCATTATGTTGTTGACAAACCTCAAGTCAATGATTATAATTGAGTACAAAGAAAATACAAATTTGTCAAGCTCATTCAAGACCTACAGGTTCACACACAACGATGATGAAATATTTATTCCACTGGCAGAGAACAAAGAGGAGCTTTGATGATGTGCTTGCACAGAATGTTACCAAGCTAAATGAAGCAGAACTAAGAAGCTAGAAAGACAAGGATTAGCAAGTGAAGTCACACAGACATAACTTGGGACAACTAGGCACATAGGAGAGGAAGAAAATACCAAAAAAATAAAAATAAAAAATAAAAAATAAAAAAATCCCTTTATGATTTTCCTAGTGTCAAAGAACTTCTAAAGTGTTAGCTAACTAAATTCATAAAGCACAAATTTTAGTCCACAAGGGGTCTTTACATTATCCAGTCTCACCTCTTAGACGTCATAGATACAAATTTCATCCTGTACTGATCCCAGGAACAACTCAAGTATTACAGGTACCAGGACCATATCCATTTCTGATCAGAAGAAAATCAGCAGTGGAAAGTTTATTACTTCCTTTAGGAATGTTTTCTACAGGTTGGTTGCTGTTAAAACATTTTTTTTCCTTTTATAACAGATTGAGTTTATCACCCTGCTTTATTTTACTTACAATCCACAATCACTGCAGGTACATTTGGCCCTTCTTGCTTGTTTGTTTTCAGGATTGCAACTAAAGGAAATATATCCAAATGAGACCAGCTTACCAAGTAATCAAGGTGTGTTTACATAAATGCTCTGTCTTTATCATAATTTAATCTACATCATCGAACCACACACCATCACCACTAACAATGGTGAAGTTACTGAATATCACATTTTCTACCAAGCACCGAACACTTTAAAACACTCACCAATCCATAGCAGTTCTCTTCTGGCAATTACTGTTTCAAGTCTATCAATCAGCCAGTTCTTAATCAATTTAATGCATGTCTTATTGATACTTTAAAGAGCTAATTTTAATCATAGTGTCATTTCAAATGCCTTTCACAGTTTATTAAATGCAGATCATTTTTATCAATCAAACTTGTAATTTCATCCAAGGATAAAATTAGATTTGTCTAACAAGATATATTTCCTATATAAACCAATCTCTACAACCTTATGAGTAGGTTAAATGCAGCTATTGTCACCACACCACATTTATATTCTTCCTTGAAAGTTACAGGGGGAAATTTCTAAATACAGAGTCTAAAGCTGTCCATCTGCAAGGTCTACATTTACATTATGGAGAAGTTTCTCATACCAAGCATGAGGGACTAAGCGGTTGTTTTAAAAATTTATATAATGCAACTTTAAATTATGATTCAAAAAACCTGGGCAGGTCATTTTGGTTTTAATATGTAATTTTAGAACAACTTTCAATATTAGGCCTGTTTTATACTTAGCCCCCAGATTCCACAGTAAGGAGGTTGAAAGTAGGTGTTGTCTAGTTTAAAATCATTTCTTTAAAGTTTAGGTGTCTAGTGCAAATACAAGTTGCAGACAAAGCCAGGTGCATTTATTTGAGCCTTTCTTTCCCATTTTTCATTTTTTCCTAGGAGAATTTGACCTTTCAGCCAGCTCATTTCCTGCTAGAGTACTGCCAGCTCTAAATCTTTTCAGACAGTACCTTGATGCCAACCTTTTCTATACTGCAACCTTATGTAAAATACATTAACTGATCAAAACTATGACTACTGCTAAGACATCCAGTGAGCTTAGCAGTATATTTTAAGTTCCCAAGTTTGTTTGTTTGTTTGATTGATTTTTTTTTTTTTTAAATTCCTCTTCTTTTTTTTTCCTTTTTTTTTTTTTTGGTAAAAAGTAACAAACTGGATTCTGCCTTAAAAAATAAAGTTTACAATCTTCCTAATAAATAATTGGTGACCTTCAATTAGGATTAACAAGAAAATCTCATATATATAGTACTCCATATCAAAATATCTATATCAAGACACTACTTACAGATATATCAAGGTAAACAAATCTAGTTTATCTCAAGATCTATATAGATATAAAAAATAAAATAATGCCAGAGTGCTGCAAAGCCTTGCCAATCATGTCAGTGGCATTACTGAATGCTTGAGTTCAACGGGGGCTTGGAGAACTATGTGACCTAAGTCACACTTTGTCATGCCAAAAGCTTTTTTTTTTTTTTAGGCAAAGCTCTAGACAAGAATAGAATTATAGTAGTTCAACATGAGTAATTCTGTCCTTAGACCACACATACATGCAACATTGCCTCAGTTAGAAAGGTAAATCAAACTAACCTATGTTTTTATCAGATTATCACTTCCAAAGACCTTACAGGACTCTTGCAACTCTGTGACTCTGGTCTTTGCCTTAGCTCATATGGAGAGCTGTAGGCACACTGTACTTCCTGCTGCTCAGAGCTATTTCATACTGAGAAATGCAGTTCCTGACAAGATTTCAGTTCTTTGCTTGATCTTCTGTCTTCTGCACTAGAGCACTAAGGTTTTCACCGAATTAGCTCAAACCATACCATTCGTAACAGAAGGTCAGTTATTTATAGGGCCAGACTGTCCATGATGTCACAGGCTTAGAAATCACTTTGATATCAGCCAGGTCTTAGCAATCACAGACACTCAGGAACATAAGCAAGCAAGGCTGCTAACATAATTAATTCCTGAAAGAGGAAGCCCCAGAGGAGACAGAGCCATGTTTAGCCTCCTTTCCACAGCAGAGCAGTGCCAGGGGGAGGAAGGACCTGAAGAAGCCAAGTGCCTTCAAGAGACCAAATCCCTTCTTACATGGACAAGGGTAAAAAGAGATCAGTGTACTTAACTATCTAAATGCTATCATCAAGAAACAATTCTGTTAACTAAATTATCAGTTAACTGAATTATCCCAAGTCACGTCTCTCAAAAAGAAAAAAGAAAAAAGAAAAAAGTAAAAAGAAAAAAGAAAAAGAAAAAAAAAAAGTCTACATAGGTATTTTTGAGGGGGAACAACTGGTTAGGAAAGAAAAACCGAGCAGGAGTTCTCAAAGAGTTAGGCTTTTGGAATACTCATCTAGGTCTAAATCCATTAAGATATTAAGGCATTTGGAAATGAGCCATTAGAGTGAAATCTGTCAGCAAACAGTTTTGAAATCAGATCTGGATTAGGAGTTGAGCACAGGAGTTCTGTCAGAGAGGGGAAAAGAAAAGAGCAGTGATCTCCATGAATATTTCTTAAACAAATCACATTCCCAGAACAGCCACACTTGTTCATGCAGCATATAGCTGCCTTTTGTATTACAAGCCACTCATGGCTGAAACCCCAATAGCTGACCTCTCCATCTGTAATGAAACACTGAGAATGAGAAAGCCTCATGCTCATTCATGCTATGCTGTACTTTTCCCCTTCTCTATTATTGTCTGCATTTGGGTCAGTGCCGGCATTGGTACATGTGCATAGTGTATTGCACCAATAAACAGAAGGGAAAGATGCCAAATTAAAACAAAAATATCTTTCATAACTGTCTCCAGAACCTTTCACTGGAAATGTAATGATCTGTGAGCCATGAGGTAGGCAAGCTTTAAGAAACTGGCTTAACCTCTTTGAAACTGGTGCCTAATACCTGCAACATCTCTATTAACACATCAGTTATCCATTAAAAAGGATTACAAAAGCATTTAGCATCCTTTAGCCAAATACAGCAGTGACAACATTACAAGGATGCGGATTTTCTCCTACTGTGGCAGGAGCATGTACTATCATGCTGATGTTCCAGCACTAGGTGGAAAAAATAAACTCCTCCAAGTACTCCTTGTAGGATGTAGAGCAAAAAGGGGACAATTTCCTTGCCTTGCAAGAGGCCTAGGGTCTGGTACCCTCTATTGTCTCAGTTCACACAGCAATAAGTGTTACAGTATCCAGATCACACATCCTTTTATCACAGGGTCCATGATTTCTTCAAACAATGATTGCTACAAGTTGAATGCCTGCTATAAAACTATAGGTCAGGTTTGCTTGAAAGTGAGTGCCTTTTCATTTCACTACATCTCCACGTTCCTTTAAAAATGTGGAAAAATAGTAGAAATGCTTATAAATTCTCATTGCAGTTTCTTGTCTGGAATACCACATCTTTGCAAAACTATGTTTTGCTTCATTCAAGCAAAAGTCATCCAGTTTTCCCAACTCTGTCCAGCTACATTTGCAACCAGACCATAAAAAGTCACTTGTCACACTGAGTGACAAGTACCCCAATCACAGCACACTGTTCCCAGTGACCATCCTGTTCTGTACCTTTCACAGCCTCCCCGGAAGCTCTTTTCTGCAAAGACAGAGTTTGGTCATCCCCACTCCAGACTAGTCTGCTAATCTGATAGGAGCTGTGAGATAACCTATCCCAACCAGAAATATAGTGACAGTTTTTCTATTTGTTTTTATATTTCAATCAACTCTGCCGATCAAAAGGCAGTATGAGTTCTTGTAATATGGATTCCCTGTACTGTTATTGTAATCTGCCACTATTCCTAAACAAAATATTTCCTTTTACCTATTTAGAATTTTAAGCTGTAAAATTAGAATAAATACCTCAAACTTGTTTTGCTCCAAGCAGTATAAAAATTGCTATTATCCTATTGTCCTTTGTTCAGTACACATCTTCCTGTTGCTAGGATCTCTAACATAACTCATTATCCTCAATTGTTCTTTGTTGCAATATTCCCATACCTCTTCAGGAACGTTATGTCATGAGCATTCTCTAGCTGGTCTTTCTCTATTTTAAAATATATTTTCAAAAGCAAAGATTTGACTTGGCAGAAGGCTGCTTTATTTGGGTTACAGTGAAGCCTATTCCCATGCAGTGTCTTTTGTTCCTCAAACACTGACACTTCTACTTCTTAATGTGTTTTTATTTGTTTGTTTGTTTGTTTGTTTTTGTTTTGTTGTTGTTGTTGTTGTTTTGTTTTTTGTTTGTTTGTTTGTTTTTAAAAAAAAAAAACACATTAGAGACTTTCAACTTCATCCAGCTAACTAATTGCACACATAACATGGGTTGCACATTGGAAAGAGCTACAAAAGAATCTGCAGGCATAATCTTCATACCAATCTGCTCATAGGACTAGAGATTCTCAGAGGATGTATTAAACTAAACAAGCTTCCTATTAACGAGGTTTTACAGAGGCTATCCTGCTTCAGCAGCTCAGAGAGATTAAAAGACTTTTTTTTTTTTGGCATTCCCAGCATCTCTCTTAGTGTCCTAAGTGTCCATAAGCACAATATGTTATACTAGAAAGCAGAACATTATTCCAATAAAAGTCCTAAAATGTGCCCTGATCTTGTTACATGGGCTTTGAATCTGCTTCATTATCTGGAGCAAGTCTTGTTTCCCACAAGTGTATAAATGAGCAAGTGTATAAATGAGTATATAAATGAGAGTATAAATATCATCATTTTGTGAATGCATCATATGTAATTCTCTGCTGTCAGCTTTGCCATGGTCTTCACTCAGCACATGTCACCTTGGTGCTCTGCTTTTATATTTAGTAGGGATATACACACACCTCTAATCACAGGGCTTTTTATAGATTCATATTGGGCCAAGAGACCACCTCTCCAGTCTATAGTTCATTACTGTACCAACACAGCCTTCTAAAAACTTCCAGAATTTTCATTTTCTTTGGAGTGACCGTTTTCTTCCCTCCCAGGATGATGCCCATCTCCTTATTTACTCTTCTTTACTCCACAAGGTTCTGATAGAGAAAAAGATCCTGTTTGTTTACACACCCCATTTTTTTCTTTCTAAAAACTGCAATGAATCAGCACTTTTGTATCTCTGTTTTTGCTAACATCTACAAACACAATCAAGTATCAGAATATAAGATGCTCTGTTCCCATAAGCCTTTCTCCACATTTATAGCTCATTGTTCAAAACTGCAAGAAAAGTTTTTTTAATGATTTTCTCTTAGGGGAGGTTCATATTTCCATCTCAAGTTGCACCTTTGTAACTGGGATCATTCTCTGATTCTTGGCAAAGCAGAAGCCAGAGATTTATCAAAAACAGTCTCCACAGGCCTGTGAACCATTTTAACTGCAATTGTACAGCTATATCTATAGTGATGAAATACCCAACTTCCTGAAAAAATGCTGAATAATTATTTTCCTATTAAAGCACAAATTTGGCGCACTCACTTCAGCTCTCAATCAATGTCACCAGAAGGCTTTAACAAGTATATTACTCTAGCTGCTGTTTGCAAAGTTCTGGCTGCCATTTTACAGCTTTGTTTTCATTGCAGTATTTTAGTTTGAGCTGAATGACACCAGTCACGTTTGGAAAGTATTGTTCACAGGACTCTCCTGCTAGCCATTCCCACTTCCACCAGCCTCCTGGCTTCCCAGCTCTCCTCTCCCAGGGCAGAGGCACCACAGTCAGTGCTATCCCCAGTACCAATCTTAGTAGATGTGGGTTCATTTTACCCGATATAACTTCTTGGTGAGAGGTTTTTAAAAGCTTTATAGCTTCCACTGTATTCAGATCAGATCTTTTCTCTAAAATGTGATTGAAGTAACTCACTTGATTAAACTTCACTGTTTAATCTGGGGATTTATTGTCCCTGCATCTTGCAATTGATTAGATCAGTGGGACCACAAGTATTAGATGGTTGTTAGCAGTATCTGTGAATGCTGCCAGTCCTCATTCTTTACACATCTATTTTCTGGATTATTTCTTGAGCAGATGGTGAGGACAAAGATGCCCATGTGAAACAGTCTTCCACAGAGTGCAGCAATCCCTGCTAACTTGCTCTTCTGCAGCCATTTCCTCTGCCAATACTGGGCCTGCAGCACTTTGTTACAATGGACATGCTTTATATGAAGAGCTTGAAAGTGATCTCATTTGAGGCAGCCGGCATCAGTCTTTTTAAGGCCTTAAGGATCTACGCATTGCTAGGTCACACCACTGTTCATCTTTTCTAACAATACAGTTTAGCTTACCCAAGCCAACGACACCTCCAGCTTTGTAACCACACTGAAAATGTACCACTATCAGAAGCTCCTTTTCTACATGGTGAATTACTGCACACAGCACGCACTCTGTTGCCAAGCTATGGGCATGCAAGTTTTTAAAATGTTCTGCGATTTTCTATGCCTTCCAATGTGCCAGGCTTTATTTATTTAGTATTTTGAGGTGAAATATCTGTCTGTGAATACCATTGTCATTTAGGTTTTCCCAAGCTTAATGATTTTAAAGTCTTGATTTCTCCTTGTGGCTTTGACATTAAATTTATTTCAGAAATCTGTATTTCACCTTTGTTCTTCTAATATGCATACACTGCTTTTAATACATTATTTCCTAATTAAAAACAAAAGGATGCCTTTCAAACTCTCTTAGTTTCTCTGGTATGGAGGATATTGTGTTTGGTTTCATGTATTTTGCCTCAGGATTTTTAATTTCCTAAATCCTGAAGTGAGATTCATTTCATCAAACTTTAGACACCTAATTATTAGCCATTTAAGTCTAATCTATTAGTTCAGATTTTTATAGTCAAAAAAGGGAAAGAAACTCATCCTAGTTGCAATTCTTTCCAATTAACTTAGGCACTGCAGGATGAAACTGCCTTGGGATTTGCCCATTTCTCTTTACTGATGAAAATGTAAGATGGGTAGATTAGTTTTCTTTCAAATATCCTGCTATTAGGTGTCTGATGATGAGGGACATGGAACCTACCAATGATGCCAGTTTTGAATCACTTTTTTTTTTGTGTGTGTGTGTGTGTGTGTGTGAAAAGTCACACTGATGTTATTAATACCTTTTATTTATCCTGCACTGTAGCCAGGAAGATACCCTTTTATCTTACTGTTCCTAACCTTTTTCTTTACCATTGTATGCAGCTCTGAGAACACAAAGCAATTTGCTTTTATACATTTGCCTTAATAATGAACATTTCCTTTGCATCCCCCTATGCAATATCCTGCTGAAAGCTACCCTCTGTAACTTCACTGTATACTTTTCCACAATGAATTATGTGATTGATGTCACTAGCACAGCACAGACTTAACTCTTTGTTGCGTATGTAGATGACTCCCATGCAGACCCATTGGGGAAGGCAATTTCTTTTTATTTGGTTGTATTTTGATCAGAAGGGTTACTGTTAGATAGATGGTTATGTCCTTGTTTTTATTATGCAACTGACTTGAGGGAGGTTTTTTGTTCTTCTCTTTAGCTACCTCAGTCTGAATCCTCTTTCTATAGTTAATTTGCCTGACATTAGTGTCTGTTCACGTATTCCTGTTGAATCTTATTTGAGTAACATTCTGTCCTTCCACATGCCCTATCCTGTTTCCAGGATTAGCTGCATTACCCACACATCAATTATATAAGCAAGCCTCCATTTATGTCTCTGATTTTCCTTGCATTGAGATGTTAAATTTGGAATATAATAGGCTTCAAATATAATAGGCTTCAAATAACTTGAGTAAGATGCCTGAATTTTCCTCTCCTCTTCAGTGAGTTCAAAACAAGAAACCCATCATGTGCAAGTATCCCAGACATTTTACTCAGTGCCTACTAGAGAACAAGCTACTTCCCAGTCTGCAGCTACTTATCTATAGAAAGACCCAGCTAAGATCAATTCAGCTAACTGCTTCCACCTTGCACATATCTCTACAGTGATTCCAAATTTGAAAGCTTCCAACTTTTAGCCATACTCTGCATCAAAGCCAGAGTTCATTCTTTGGGTCTGACACTACATCTGATTCTGGAACTTTACAGTCAGACAGTTTTCTGTGTGAATGCATTAAACTAGTTTTTATTACCCTTGATTTTCACCCACTCTCACTGCTCTCAGACATGACAGAGAGAATGGGTCTAGAAATCATTCAAATATACCCAATAATTTGGGTATATTTCCCAGGACTTCCCAGGACTACAGTACAATTCCATTTATCCTGAGTTTAGTATTTCAAATTAAAACAGTAGTGGGATTGAGGAAGAGGATTAAAAAAAAAAAAAAAAAAAAAAAAAAAGTCAAAGAAGCAGAGCACTATTCACCAATATCAAAGATAAATTCCAATATCACTTATGCTAGATTTAGCTTCTTAGCTTTCTCCACAATGCAGATCAAGTTATCTTTGGATGTTAAATCACTGTAGATCTCATGCTCTTTTCAAAAAGATACTTGTTATTCTAATGATTAAATCCTATATAATCATGCCCTGCCTTTTTCAACTGCTGTACACTGATAGCTCACCATCCTCAGAAGAAAATCCCCTGGTATGTGAGCAAAGATCATTCGCCCTTACACAGGAGGATCTGGATAGGCTGCCCCGATGGGCTGAGGTCAACTGCATGAAGTTCAACAAGGCCAAGTGCCGGGTCCTGCACCTGGGGCGCAATAACCCCAAGCAGAGCTACAGGCTGGGAGAGGAGTGGTTGGAGAGCTGCCTGGCGGAGAAGGACCTGGGAGTGATGGTTGATAGTCAGCTGAATATGAGCCAGCAGTGTGCTCAGGTGGCCAAGAAGGCCAACAGCATCCTGGCTTGTATAAGAAGCAGTGTGGCCAGCAGGGCTAGGGAGGTGATCGTCCCCCTGTACTCGGCTCTGGTGAGGCCGCACCTCGAGTACTGTGTTCAGTTTTGGGCCCCTCGCTACAAGAAGGACATGGAGGTGTTTGAGCGGGTCCAGAGAAGGGCGACGAAGCTGGTGAGGGGCCTGGAGAACAAGTCCTATGAGGAGCGGCTGAGGGAGCTGGGCTTGTTCAGCCTGGAGAAGAGGAGGCTCAGGGGCAACCTTATTGCTCTCTACAGATACCTCAAAGGAGGCTGTAGCGAGGTGGGGGTTGGCCTGTTCTCCCATGTGCCTGGTGACAGGACGAGGGGGAATGGGCTTAAGTTGTGCCAGGGGAGTTTTAGGTTGGATGTTAGGAAGAACTTCTTTACTGAAAGGGTTGTTAGACACTGGAACAGGCTGCCCAGGGAAGTGGTGGAGTCACCATCCCTGGAAGCCTTTAAAAGGCGTTTAGATGTAGAGCTTAGGGATATGGTTTAGTGGGGACTGTTAGTGTTAGGTCAGAGGTTGGACTCGATGATCTTGAGGTCTCTTCCAACCTAGAAATTCTGTGATTCTGTGAAGTTCCCCCTTAATCTGCTGGGCATGCATTTAAGACTTGGAGATGTCTCTGTGCCCCACCAGCTCAGTCACACACACAAACTGTTGTATGAAGATTACCAAATAATCTCGGTCAGCTATAAACAGCAGTTAGCCATGTACAAAATTTAGGCAGATAATCTAAAGTTCAGTGGTTTGCCTGCTGCTACTCAAGCATGACCAAAACGGAAGTGTTTGCTCGTTAGACTATGACACAGCTAGTATCAAAATCACTCTTGAAAACTGCAGCTCTGCAAGGACCAAGATATCATTTGTCCTTACTGTGAAAAATATGGAATGAACAGAAATTATATCTTTTCTGTGTTAACTTTCTTATATACATTTCTTCATATATATAAAAATGAGAAATAACAAAAACTCATGACATAACTAATTTACAAACTCCAATTTAAGTAGAAGTATTCACTAAATAAAAGCTACGATCCTCAAGAATCTTTCAAAGAGTTGCACAAAGGAAAGATTCTGGGTGTGGCAACATTCGCCTCTAGAGACGTATGTGCACAGCAGAAAAGTAACACCAGGCAATGGAATATTTAAGGACATAGTTTTAACAAACATGTACTTATGATACAGCCTACCTGCTATAGGAAAGTAATCTCTGGAAAAATCACTAGATGTAATTTTGACTAGTATCACAAGAATTTCTGTACTTTGAGGCTTTTTAATACGAATACTTTAGTATGAAAGTATTTACCTTTGAGAAGGATAGAATTACCTTGAATTACAGAACCACCATTATGCAATGAAATAAAAGGTAAAAAAATACCTCCTGAGCCTAATGCAGTGTTTTATAGAGGTAAAGGTGAGCTACCACATGTATTTAAGAACTGCGGCCACCTCTCCTGCCCATGGGATTTTGTTTTTTTCTTCTTTAAACTATATATAAATTAGTTTTCTCTCAAAAGCTCCAGTCAAGCATGCAGAAAGAGAGGGCACAGTAGTTACTATTATATATTTAACAAAACTATTACAGGTAGAGTAGAACTCTGACCCTCAAGCAAAAGAAAAATGCAAGTCCTAGAGCCAGAACAGATGTGTTTACAACCATAGTATTTTTCCCTCTTTGAATATGCTAATGCCATTAAGTCAAAAAGATAGCAATTTACCAATAGTCTCAAAAATTTGACAGAACACATGAATTTAACAAAAGTGTAGTCATTTGAAACTTACTAACCGAAAGAAATTGAGATTCTATTTTTTCCCGTTCTGACATGAATCAAAAACTTTGAAAACTCCAAATCTTCTGCATAATGGAAATCCTAAATTTATGGTTACTGGTATTACCATTTGCCATAAGGATTACCTGATCTCTCTCATTTGAAGGCTTTATTTAAAAAATTACAGGTAATCTGAGCCATTTAATATATAGGAGGAAAATTTCTGTAATATGCATTTGTTTCAGGCAGATGGAGGGAATGAAAATCAAGCAATTCCAAATTTTTCCCCTTAAAAATCCTGATGAGACTATTTTGAAGTGATCTACACTTGGCGGAAAAAAATTCAAATCCTATCCTGGTGATTTGAAAGTCCAGCATAAACGAGATCCCGTTGTGAAACTTCCGTTATAAAGTTTGCTATTCATACCCTCAAACTTATTCAATCTTGAGAGCAAAACTCTGAAGATCTTGTTTTTGAGTATGCTGTATCCTCCAACAGCCCATTCGACTTGTTCAGCTTCCAGCCCTAGCAAACCACCCATCTGCATTCAGGCTACATTGGCCCGACGTGTTATCTACCTGTAGATGAGGAAGTCTCATGATTTAAAGTGAGAAAGACTGAACCAGAGAGGAGTAAACACTGATCTAAATGCCGTCTGATAGCAGTACAAAAGAGATGAACTGTGCCTGGTGAGCAGGGACTGCAGAATGGAACTGCCAAAGCAGTTGCCAGGATGTTCAAACAGCCATAAGGGGACCCAGGGTAAAGATTTGTGGGTACGTGAACGGAGAGCAGAAGCCTGGAAATATAGGGATTCAATGGGAAATTTAACGGTCTACTTCAAAAGTGAAGGCATGCTAACATGCCAGCAAAGTATACAAATTTATATGCTGTAAGTACACATGCACAAACATCTCAAACTCAGTTTCCCAGCTTACAAGATACCACCACTCCAAAAATAACATTCTTTAATTTACTGTATGGTATCTGAGACGCGCAGGTAGCCTGTTATGCCCATAGAGGACTGAAATGCAAGTGAGAGTGGGTTGATTGATATATCTTCCTGCTATCTTTTCCCCATCCCTGAATTAGGAAGACATAGATTTGGTTAGGCAGTTATATCTGAGTTCTGCTAAGTTTTACACTTAGTTTCTTCCAATTTTTAAAGCTGCCTTAGTGCAAAATTCATCTTTTTCTATTACTTTATTTAAATTATTTTTCCCTGGAGATGTAATCAGGCCGTGGAATGTGATAAGATTTTTTTGCCAGCCTTAAAATGCTGTAGACCCATGTCTGATATATTTTTGAAATGCCAGCGTTATACATGGATTAGAATTCCCCTTTCATGCCACACTGAACAACGTGATTATGTCTGCAATACTATAAAGCAACTGTGCCAACAATAAAGAAGAACCATTTATGGCACAGGTCATTAAAACAATGAAAAATAGGCCCATGCAAGTGAAGTTCTTAGTGGGCTGAATAATTACTAGTTAACTAAGGAACAAAGCAGTAAATTTATTACAGGTTTAGAAGCATTACAATAAAGTGAAGTCAGTTTTCTTGAACTTGAACTGTATCAGAAGAGACTACAAAGCAAAAACATTGACAGTTCACAACAAATGCAGAAAAGGGAAGGGAACTTAGAGGATGCACTGGAGCCCAAAATAAAGTCTTCACTCAATTTAAAAGCCATCAATGTACATGCATAGCAACTAAATAGTTAAACACATCAAACACTAGAAGTTCACCCCAAAAGGTGTGGTGGCTCAAAAAACTGGGGGGAGGGAGGTAGAATAGAAATCCCTCCACTCAAGACTTTTGTGCCAACCAAGTAGTCTGCCCATTTCACTGTGATGGTGCTGGGCTACCTGGAAACATGCATGCCATCCGTACATAACATAGGAGGTAAAGAGAACACACATTTCACTGAGGGCTATAAAGCTTATTATAACATTATAAGACTGTTTATACATGAGATCCAAGAGATTGGATTAAGGAGGTAGTGTAGAGGAATATTCATTCTCAGTTACTTATTTTAGAATGAATAATGGAAAACAGAATAATCAAGTTTAACTTCCATTACAAACCTCTGGTTTTCATGCAGGGTCTGTCAAGTCAGTTCAAACAATTCAAGTTTGTAATAAGAAAGCCAGTATTAAAAAAGATTAAAAACATAGAATTAGGCTCCTGCTTCCATTATTGCCTTTTCTAAGCACTTCAGAAAACTCATATTGATAGCTTCTATACATTGCTTTTTTAATAATAGTTCTCAACTACTTGGCACTTTGAAGGTTTTTTTCCCTGGAGGTTTCCAATAAGATTGGATCAGGAAAGATTTCATTTAGTTTTGCTCAGAACCTAAACTTTCCCTACATAATCTGATCATGAGATTCACACCTTGGTCAATTCCACTAGATCAATTTAATCAGATTTTAATATAGTCTTAAAATCTTTTTTGAAGTGGACTCATTCATTTTTTCACATTAGCTCAGCATACAATCTTGCATGAAGGAATTCCATGGTCTTCTGATAGATACAATTTAATTTTAAAAAATTCCACAGAAAAAAAATACCCATACCAAAAACAGACTACAGAACTTGTGTGGCAGTAGCACAGAGCTGAGCAGATTATCTAGCCTTTCAGTCTGTAACTGAGAGCATAAAGGGTGTTTTACGTGACAGTTTCTTCAGCAGACAGAGTTTGTACAGTGTGTGTGGAGCAGTGATGTCAGACGGTTATGAAAGAAAAGGTGGTACTGGCTGGGCTAGGTTGAAGACATACTGCTACTTACTCAGTATTCCTGCAATATTGCTGCAGAGCTCAAGTAACCCCTCAGAGTTACATTTGTTACTCTCCTCTTTAATGAGGGGGTGAGAGAGCTGGGGCAGGAGGGAGAATAAAGAGGGTCAATAATCAATAAAGCAAGTTTTCCCTGGCAGCACAAATAGCTGACAGACCTGCTTCCCAGAGAACACCAAAAATTACTTTGTGAGTAGCTGAGGAGATAAGTCAACTTGCAGGACTCTTGGGAGAGCTATTATTGACAGATACAAGGATGATATAATTGCTTAAGATGAGCAGGTTTTTCCTTTATCTCAATAAAGCCCTTTTGGATGAAAAGATAGGAAAGACAGGGGTGAGACAACAGCATAAAGCCTGTTCGTAACTTATTTACATAATTTTATATAAAGGAGCATTGATGTATGAAGTGTAAAATGTGTTGAATGCTGAGAATAGGGTATTGCTGAGAATTTACGTACACTCCCAGAAACAAAGACACTTTGAAATTTTTTTTGAAATATTTGAAATTTTTTATTTGAAATATACTTTGCTGATTGAAGAAATGTACTGATCTTACGAAAGGTTGAGTATATGTTTAAAAAGTTTACTACTATTCTTACATAACCAGCTGATACAGTTGCATCTTAAAGTGTTTCCTGTTACAATTGCATAAGAGATCACTCTTACAGCAATCAGCAGATGGGAACAGCAAACAGGACAATCTACTGTGTATTTCTTCTCTTTGAATTCCTTCTCCATTTCTGTATCCTGTGACATACCCTTCAGCCATTCTGGTGCCCTTCAGAACAGGCTTTGATCACCAGGTCATCCTAACTAATGAAAGGTGAACCAACACAGTAACGGGTTAGCAAAGAACTATTTGCTTTGTTTCAATTCAACTAGACAATTACTGTAAGCTTTGAAATGAAGTTTCCTTGCATAATACAGAAGCATCTTAGTATCAATAACCAATATGGGAGATATTCTTTAATGAACTTCACAGATACCTAAAACCTATTTTAACCCATGCTGGTCCACCTCTCACAACGACGTTACCCGAATGGTGTAATCCTGTTGCCAGACTTCTGACCAGCCCCAGTGCATACGGAGTAAGTACCTGGCTTAGTTAATGGTATTTTAGGAGTAACCCAAAACCCACCTTACTCAATGAAACACCTTGGTAAAGTCCTTTTTCCAACGCCTATTATTTTCAACAACAATTATTATATGGATTATATGGATTTCTTCAGGATTGTAGAGGAGGGGTCTCAGAAGGTACAGTGCTACATTTTCAAGAACAGCCACAGATTTTTTGAGCTTCAAATATGGGAAATATTTTAAATAATTCAGTCAGATGCTGAAAGTATTGGCTGTCCCATTCCACTGGCATCAGTGGTATCTAAGTACTGAAGTTATCTTAGGTCTGGACAGTAAACTATGTTCCCCAGTACAGCCTGAAAGCTGACCATGATAAGCAACTATTTGCTTTAATCAACATCAAGATGAGATCAACATGGTAAATTAGTAGCTTAAAAAAAAAAAAAAAAAAAAAAAAAGGCAAATAAAGTCAAAGTAGAATTGCTTCAGACCTGTTTTTCATTTAAGCTTTATTAAAAATCCTTCTCTATATAGCTTCTTCCACTGATGTTTTTCCTTGTCTGAAACACAGGATCAACTGAAGAACGAGGACACCAGTTATATCATAAATAATGATGAACTGAGTGAAAACTACGAATCCTCTGCTCATACACTAGGGCCAAAACAAGAGAGAACAGGCTGCACCCAGGCTACAGGCAAGGAAGATATTTGTGAAGGAGATCTTGGATTAGGAACATACGAACTCCGGCTTGAACACACATCATGTCAACGTCAGCTAAATTCATTGGCATGAACAGTAATTTAAAATTGTAAATAAAAACTAAACCAAAGAAAGAACATTACATGAGCAAGAGACTAGAAAGAGTACTAAGCACAAAAATCTTATATCTTACTGAGTAAATTCCTGTTCTTCTACATAAAGTTTACCGTCACTTATATAACTACAACAATATGCAGTCTTTTTTTTTTTAAAACCGTAGCAGTTGTCATCAAAAAGGTAGGCACTGCCAGCCCACTGTAAACCCATTACAGCCGCATGTTTTCTCACATTGCATTTGACTGTATCATGCCACTCACACATGTACGCTGGCCTTTGAATGCATCTTTAACCAGCCGGGATGGAAAGAAATATCTTTCTAACATACTCATGCTCTCAGCAGTTTTTATACAGCTGCTCCTGAACAGATCCACAACACAATGGAGAGGATTTTAGAAATAAAAGCAAACATTTAACAGCATTTCCTGCATTCAAAGCATTAAGGTACCATCTTAAAAAAAAAAAAAAAAAAAAAAAAAAAAAAAAAAAAATCTGTTTCTCAACACTCAGAGTTAAAGCACCCAATTTGGGTTCTCTTGTTGCCTAGCAAATATACAGCCCCAACGCTCCCTAGGCTGTCTTTAAAAGGACAGAAACATCTCCCAAATGATCCAGAAAAGCCTGCACACAGAAATGAGCTGCTTGAGGCACCTAGTAGGAGATGGCTAAGAAGTAGAATTGTCTCAAGACCCAGAGAGTGGTGAGATTTAAGCGGCTAATTACAAACTCCAGGGAGGCTCCCATCAAGATGCAAGCTTTTGATTCATATAAGAACTACATGTAGCATAGTTTTTTGCATGAAGTATGATCAGAAGTGCTGCTTTCCCCAGCACTCCCCACATCAAGATTTTCTATAACCCAAAGTGTACGAAACAACATTACGTCTGCTTAGAAGAGATTTGAAGCTGCATCCTTCACCCAAATATAAAGACTCCAGCCACTAAGCCAGTAAATTTTGCTGAAATAATAGATCCTACCACTGTGGAGAATGTCCCACTTGGTACAAAAAAGAAAAAATACTTGGAGGGAAAAAAGATGAACGAGATGCATACATGTGAGCACACGAGCATGACAGGGATATCACTAGTTAAGTAAACATAAACTCTAGTAGTACCTATTGAATTTATACAGGAAAGAAAGAAGATTTTTCTGAAGAGTACATGATATAACAATACTTAACATGCATTGCAGAACCTCAATCAAGTTCCTTCATGCTCACAGTGTAGCCTTTTCCTGAGGACCAGTCCAGGAGCTGCTTTCTAAATACGCCTTATAGCATAGTTTGTATAGGGTCACACCATGATGCCATAAAATGAACATCAGTAGCAGGAGGCATTCAAGTTGGTAAAATCAGCAGCTGTCTCCCCACACACACACACTGCTGCACTGAATGGGCATGACAACTGTTCATACAACAATTATTCCACAAGGCATTTGTCATTACAGTTTCATAGCACAAAACTTACAAGCTGAAAACAGCGTTGTTGTTTGTAAAATAATTTTAAGTGTATACTTTAAGACATCATCTGTTTTATTTTGTATTGCCTTAAGGAAAAGGTTGTCTCTAATCAAATATCTCTGGAAAAAATATATCTTAAGACTGGCAACAAAGATAAACCTCTTTCTGTACTTATTCTGGGCACACACTTTCACATTGGTAGTGAAGTCAGTGATAGTTAGATATAAAAACAAGAGGAGAATTTAGGTATGAAAGTATTGATTGTTTGCATAAGTGCAGGAACTGACTAAACAAGTGGTCAATCACATACACAATGAGCTGCCACATACTATTATCACACGTTAGGGTAGATCAGCATTTGTACCAGGGAGGTACTGCAAATACAGGGGTAAAGACAGGCTATTGTTCTCACAATGTGTACCTTTCCTAACCTCCACAGTTTGAACTAACAGTGCATGATAATGTTCCCAATCAAGTTTTTTTAGTAGTGTCATTCTCAAATGCACAGTCAATAAGCAAGGAACTTGTTAACCATAAGAATAAAAATCAAGCCATCTCCATGAATAGAGATAAGGCTGAATACATCTTGATTTCACCACAGATGGAAGCTGAAATACAAGCTTCAATATAATCAAGCTTTAGTCATTCTTAACCAGTAATTAATTAGCCTGGAAAAGTGTGGCTCTAGAACAATTGCTTTAAGCATAAGTTTGACCACTGGATCTCTATATGCCATCATGAAAGATCAGAAGCTTAAACTGGCATTTTATTTTCCCCCAAACACTAAACAAGTAACTTCAAAGGAACTCAGTCCCCCTGTGGTTTAAAAAATAAATAAATCAGGCATGAAAAGTTTTCAGAAAAAGTAGTTAATTTCCAACTCCCTGCCTTGTTCAGCTTTGTGTTGTGGAAAAAAGATGCATAGTAGGTCATGAGAAGGAGAAAGGGTGAGAAAGTAAGGTTTTATTGCCTAGTACAGTACTGCGCATCCTGCAGCATATTGTGGGAAGTGGTAAAGACAATAGGAAGCAGGAGAGCAGGTAGAGACATGCCGCAGTGAGATAAATATGTGGCAACACCATGAGAAATTATCATGGACGGGTACTAGCATAGTCCTGATTTCAGTAGCTAAGATATCCTGTTGCAATCTTCAGAAGTACTGAGTACTTGCCACCAAGCTTCCCAAATTCCTTGGGAAGCATGGACCCCAGTCCTTAGCTTACAGGGCAAATCAATAAACTGTTATTAAGAAGATGCAAAGCTGTTTTTCACAACTGCTACATGACCTGCAAATGACAAACTCTTCCCAAAAAGAGTTCTGCTCTTAGATTCTGCTCTGCAATCCGTCCCACAGTATACTCTATGGGGTTTTTGATTTGTCGTCTCTGTGTCCAAATCTCTCACACTTGTGAGAAATGTGATAAATGGAGAGCTCTGGGGTCTGAAGTTCTGTTTATTCAAAAAAGAGTCGGTAGTGAGAACTCCCCTCACTGTTGTGTCTGTATGCCTAAACTTCACTTGGTAAAGAGAGTCGTCTCTTGTAACAGGAGAGTTCTTTCTTCACAACAGATTTTTATGCTGTCTGTCAAGAAACTCAATCAGTGGTTCCAGCAAGATGGAGCTTTATCCTCCAGGACTATGATCAGCAACAAAATACCATTGGCTTTTAGGAAATGTAATTTGAGCTGCAAGCAAACCTGAAACTTGTATTAAATGGCAATAAAAGTCCTGATGATCCATTACATTATTCAGCCTTGCCATTGCCTAATTTTAAGTTATTCTTTTCGTGACATGCAGTTTAAGAGAGTTAAAACAACATTAAAACAGATGATATATTTGTATTCAAGTAAAAATTACTGGCAACAAGTAATTCTGCACAACCATTTAAACAGAGCAATGGATGTTGAAAGGCCTTTAATGTTAATTTACAGTTCATATGCTAGAGATTTAAACTACTCAATATCTCACTGCATTTGACTGAACCCACAAGTTACACATGATAAATGTGAAGCTATTCTTCCTATCCAAGTTAATCTAATAGAACACCACTTGGAAAAGAGAGATGTAAAATACTGTCAAAACAGTGACTGTATGTTTGAAGGCCAACTTGCTAGTAGAGACGGAAATCTGCAATACTGCTAAACCTTTCAGTTTTCAGAAGTAACAAGTGAAGTTTTATAATGAGCTGCAGAGAGTGTTTAGCAAACACTCTGGTTTGCTTGGTTGGAAGCAGCAGAATGAATCCAGGATATAAATAGGAGATAGGAGAGCCAGCCCCAAAGACACTGTTCTAAAAATATCAGGTCACGATGATAACTTTCACAGAGAAGTGAAACATTCAGTAACCTCACTGAAAGCAGGGGCCACTAGAAGCAAACATCTACACTGCTGTGTTAAAAAGATCCCATTTTTCCTCAGTAACCATATTAGGGCTAACTCCAGACCAACTAACCCTGTACATAACTTAAGCTGCTAAACTAATTGCATTGAAGCCAAGAGTGATTCACACCCCTTTTGCTGAGCAACCTAAGTGCCGTGCTGGGTTTTGAGTGATCTGTACAATAGGTCTGTCTGCCCTTGTGAAAGCTGGTCTGTATTTTGCTATCAGCCATCAAGTAATGCAGACCTGTAAGGTCCCACCCGCTAGGTGTATTGGGGTACAACACAAAAGCAGCAAGATACATTAGTCACTTCAGATGCACATAAGCACTACATGTGTTTTCAATTTTTTTTTTTTCATGAGTTCAGTGAATCCTCAGGACACAAACATCTGTTACGCACTTAAGAAAAGGAAAAACCTGAATACCCACTTTAAAGATTGGAAGCTACTTCTAAAGGCAAAGTTACTTTCCCCTACTTCCTTCGAGTGAAATGCAAAATAGCTCTTTTCAACATCTTACAGAAAACCACTTTTGAGCATTGTAAAGAACTTAACACAAACAAGCTCATCCCTGACAGAATAATCCCAACAGACATGAGTTCTCCTTAGTGAACCGTGAAAGGCTTGTCAACATTTTTATTTTATAAACAGCCTTTCAGAGCTTAAACTCTCCAGTCAATCCAAATTTCCCAAGCAAGCAGTAAGCATCAGTCCCAATACCAGTTAATTTTCAGCTCATGAAATGCCTTCCCTTAGCTCAATGATTAGCTTTCCTAGTAGGTATTACTGCTCAGGAGAATTTGACAAATGTTTGGACACATTTTTCCTTTAATATTTGGGGGAAGGGGCGGGTTAAAGGTTTAAGTGTCATAATTGCATACTTCCAGTTTCCCCACTGTTAACAGGCACATTGCCTTCTTCCCACAGCAGGCCACCCTTGCTCTGGGCACACCACAGGAGGCAGGGAGCACTGCACAAGCTCTGCTGCACAATGGGAGCCATAGGAATGACTCTGCTCCGAAATAATCTTTTTTCCACCACTGTCAGAGCACGGGCAACATCTTCCCATTTAATTCAGTGTTGCTGGTCCCTATTACTCCTCTGCAAAAATGAAATCTGAGGTACAAAAGAACAAATATTGTTTCAGGCCTCAGAGGATTCTCAAATCTGAGCAAACCAAATGAACATAACCCAGTGAAAACCCAGCAGGGCCTGAAACCTTGGTGCCAGAAGCAGCAGTAAGGAATGCCCAGGGGAGGTTTCCAGCCACGGCACTACAATCTTCTTTACTACCTAGCTGTCTGCTTCTGTGTGCTGCATCTGGACATAAATAACATACTGCTGCCTCACTCAGTAAGGATTTGAAACTAGAGAGCACTACACCTAACAACCTTAACACTAAGGAATAACCTTATGCCATGATATTAGGCATTATGCAGGCCTAGGACAAGTTACAGGCAAGTGAGTTGAAGTAGGGTAAGATCCCATGAGTTAAATGGGATTTCTGACTCCAGAGGTATGGTACCATCTAAATGTAACCCAATGCTTTTGCATACATGCCTGACTGGAAATGAAAATATAAGAAAGGGAAATGAATAAATGAATGAGGAAGGAACGGGAGACAGAAGTCAGTGCTAAAGAAGACACTTGAAGTGAAAAAGATCACTAAGATATTATGTGGCAACTGCAGACTAAAAACCCCAACAAAGTATTTGCCAATAAAGAAAAGAAGAATTAGCCTGAAGAATGCTGCTAAAATCTTTGCCAGAGCTCCATCCCTGGCTCTAATACTGCACTGTAAAAACTTTAGCACTCCACAGGGCTAAAGGGAGACATGGCTGCCAGCTGAAGGTTGACCAAATTTAAAGAAAATGAAGAAAAAGGAGCCAGGGTGAAAGGCTAATCCTTCAAGAGCACTGTTAGCAAAGTAATAAAGGCAACACCAGCCTGCTATTTGCAGAAGTGTGGAAAAACAACTCAAGATATAAGTTCCTCAGTGTTCTTCATTTCTTCTCCCCCTGCCTTGCCAGCTATTCATTTTTTCACCAAGTTGTCTCTTTCATGTTCTCTGGCTTATGTTTGGAATGAAAACTTCACTTTCCTCGCTGCTTTGGCTAGAAATATTTTATGGAGTCCTTTCCCCCTTAGTGCAGGATTCGCACCCAAATTTGTAATGGTTCTTCAAAAAGAAGCCAATGTATGAGTGTGTCAGCTACATAATGTCTACTCCAGGTACAGATTGTACATGAAGACAGATGGGTCAAGCACACTGGTTTACCCTTCAGGCACTTCACTATGGCTAGGAAAGCTAAAAGCAAGTGCTCATTTATTTTAATTACAGTAAATAACCAGAATAAAGTATTTAAAAATAAATAAATAAGGAAAATAAAGGAAAAAATAAATAAGGAAACCCTGCTGAATGCAACATATACACACACACAAAAAAAGTCCCTATTCTGTTCTACAACTACTTCACTTACTGTGGGACTCAGTCTGCTCTCACTCAGATCCTGATATTTAGAGGCCTGAACATCACTAATGGAGAATCTGCCAGGGACCCTTGGATTCCCTAAATTGGGTTTAAAACAAATCCTCTCCACCAGGACAAGCTCCCCATGCACCAGCACCTGGCAAAGTTTTACCCTGACCTGATTCACTGGAAAATGCAGTGATGTATGAGTGGTTGGAAAGTTGCCTGGCAGAGAAGGACCTGGGAGTGATGGTTGATAGTCGGCTGAATATGAGCCAGCAGTGTGCTCAGGTGGCCAAGAAGGCCAACAGCATCCTGGCTTGTATAAGAAGCAGTGTGGCCAGAAGGGCTAGGGAAATGATTGTCCCCCTGTACTCAGCTCTGGTGAGGCCGCACCTCGAGTACTGTGTTCAGTTTTGGGCCCCTCGCTACAAGAAGGACATCGAGGTGCTCGAGCAAGTCCAGAGAAGGGCGACGAAGCTGGTGAGGGGCCTGGAGAACAAGTCCTACGAGGAGCGGTTGAGGGAGCTGGGCTTGTTCAGCATGGAGAAAAGGAGACTCTTTATAAGTACATTAAAGGAGGCTGTAGCGTGGTGGGGGTTGGTCTGTTCTCCCACGTGCCTGGTGACAGGACAAGGGGAATGGGCTAAAGTTGTGCCAGGGGTGTTTTAGGTTAGATGTTAGGAAGAACTTCTTTACTGCGAGGGTTGTGAGGCATTGGAATGGGCTGCCCAGGGAAGTGGTGGAGTCACCATTTCTGGAGGTCTTTAAAAAACTTTTAGATGTTGAACTTTGTGATATGGTTTAGTGGAGGACTTGTTAGTGCTAGGTCAGAGGTTGTACTCGATGATCTTGAGGTCTCTTCCAACCTAGAAAATTCTGTGATTCTGTATCCCAAAGCTGAAGTTGTAAATACTGGAAGAGAACTTCATTACACAGAAAGGAACATGGAGACAGCATCCCTGACTTTTAGAGTAGTTCAGGTGTTCACAAACGGTAATTCTAAACCACCTTTGCCAATAACTACTTAACTGTCACCTCAGAAACACATCAGGAGCACAACCTGCCTAAGTCTGTAAGCAAAGGCAGATATTCCAGCTAGATTTCCCAAGAAAGAACACTCCTAACCACGTTACAGAGGTTTTATACCTTCTGTACACACAGCTTTGAAGTTACTTGTAATTTTTTAACACTGATGGAATGCCTACAACGAACAAACAAGTAACACTTCCTGTACCATTCATACTCCAGAACAGTTTTAATGCATTTGCATTAACAAATATTTTTTGAATTTTTTTCAGTCTCTCTCCTTAAACAGGAGAACAAGAAAAACTGTTTATTCTAGACATCTGACAGCAATTTTTAAAACCATTTAAGCCCCAGTTAACAGCATTTATTAAAGTGGATTCAGGTTCATGGGTGCCCTCAGTTGAAACAGTCACAGCTCCTTAATGATTTAGTGCAATTCCTTCACAGATTTTTAGCTGGCTGTATCATAAGTATGATCTGAATGACCTCATGACTTCCATTACATATTTTTCTTTTCAAGAAATCTAAGCAGTACAAAATGGGAGTAAAGCATAGTACATCAATTTTGTCTCAGGGTTTTCCAAATGATTTTCAGGACCTCTCAATAACTTCTGAGTACTTATAAAGTTACCCCTCAGTCTGCCACTGTAACCAGCACACTAACTGGGCGACCCCAGCCAGCGCTATGGCACTGCTCCAGCCTTCAGCATTAGGGTAGGGAAGGTCCAGATGCTACCAGCAGCACACAGCCTCCCCTTTGCCTCTTCCCCCTCGCTTCCTGCAGCAACCTGACAGAGGATAGATTGGGGCAGCCCGTAACAACCCTTGCTTTGCCTTGAATTTGCTTGCTACTGAATTCATTTTGGAAGAGTCCAAGCTTGTCCAAAGCTTTGTTTCATGTAAAAAAAAAAAAAAAAACTCTGCTCAGGTTAACAGCAACTCTAAGCTTAAGCTCCTAAATAAGTGATCTAACTTTTAGAAGTGATGAATACACAGCAGCTCACACTGAAGCCTACTGTCCTCACGGCCCTCAAAGCCCTCAAATCACACTGAAATTAGGGCATAGAAAGTGCCAAAACCACTCATTGCTCCCAACAAGGCTTGGAAGTAAAACAAAAGCATAGCACAAAACACACTTTTCTGGTCAGCACAATAAAGTTCCCTACTCAAAGACTGCAACCAATTTCCATAGCGCTATGACTCAGCTACTGTTCAAGGAATAATTTGGAGACTTAAGCAGTTGTTGTGGTTTAACCCGGCCGGCAGCTAAACACCACGCAGCCGTTCGCTCACCCTCCCCCCTCCCTCTCCGGGACGGGGGAGAGAAATGGAAAGTGAAGCCCGTGAGTTGAGATAAAGACAGTTTAATAAGACAGGAAAATAATAATAACAAAATAATAATAAAATAATAACAATAATAATACAATGATGATAATAGGAAAGTAATAATAGTATGTACAAACAAGTGATGCACAATGCAATTGCTCACCACTCGCTGACCGATGCCCAGCCTAACCCCGAGCAGTCCGGCCCCCTCCCCCCCAGCTAGCCACCCCTATATATTGTTTAGCATGACGTCAGATGGTATGGAATACCCCTTTGGCTAGTTTGGGTCACCTGTCCTGGGTCTGTCCCCTCCCAGCTCTTACTGCACCCCCAGCCTGCCCGTTGGCAGGACAGAGCAAAAGGCTGAGATGTCCTTGGCTTAGTATAAGCACTGCTCTGCAACAATTAAAGCATCGGGGTGTTATCAGCACTCTTCTCATCCTAAGCCAAAACACAGCATTCCACCAGCTACTAGGAAGAAAATTAATTCTGTGCTAACTGAAACCAGGACATCTATCCACCCCTTATTCCATACCATTTATGTCATGCTCAGGTTACACTCTTTTCCATACATTCTAATTAGTCACCTATAGTAATCATGGTAGTGATAACATACAGTATAATATACTATTTAACATGGTACAATTCAGTTCATGGGCTATTCTCACCCAGTATTAAATCTCCTTGAGGTACACACCGGACCTCTCCGTTCTTTTGCATCACCCACCAAGTGTATCCAGGTCCCTGAGCGAAAACAATTCCACGAATAGGTTTGCCTTTTCCTGAGGCAGGAGTAGCCCAGACTGTTTTACCCAGCATATTTTTTACATGCACTACAGGAACTTTATCCCCATCTACAGTACGTAACAGGTTTGATTGGGCAGGTCCAGCTCGGTTGGTAGATCCCCTAGTATTGACTAACCAAGTGGCCTTTGCTAAATGCGTATCCCAGTTTTTGAACGTCCCAGCGCCCATTGCTTTCAAGGTAGTCTTTAACAGGCCATTGTATCGTTCAACTTTCCCGGAGGCTGGTGCATGATAGGGGATGTGATACACCCATTCAATACCATGTTCTTTGGCCCAAGTGTCTATAAGGTTGTTTCGGAAGTGAGTCCCATTGTCTGATTCTATTCTTTCTGGGGTGCCATGTCGCCATAGGACTTGCTTTTCAAGGCCCAGGATGGTGTTCCGGGCGGTGGCATGAGGCACAGGATATGTTTCCAGCCATCCGGTGGTTGCTTCCACCATTGTAAGTACGTGGCGCTTGCCATTGCGAGTTTGAGGGAGTGTGATGTAATCAATCTGCCAGGCCTCTCCATATTTATATTTTAGCCATCGTCCTCCATACCAAAGAGGCTTTGACCGTTTGGCTTGCTTGATTGCAGCACATGTTTCACAGTCATGAATAACCTGTGCTATAGCATCCATGGTCAAGTCCACCCCTCGATCACGAGCCCATCTGTATGTTGCATCTCTACCTTGATGGCCTGAGGTGTCATGGGCCCATCGGGCTATAAATAATTCACCTTTATGCTGCCAATCCAAGTCCACCTGAGCTACTTCAATCTTAGCAGCCTGATCCACCTGCTGGTTGTTTTGATGTTCTTCAGTAGCCCGATTTTTGGGCACATGAGCATCTACGTGGCGTACTTTCACAGCCAGGTTCTCTACCCGAGCAGCAATATCTTGCCACAATGCAGCAGCCCAGATGGGTTTGCCCCTACGCTGCCAGTTGTTTTGCTTCCATTGCTGTAACCATCCCCACAGGGCATTTGCTACCATCCATGAATCGGTGTAGAGATAGAGAACTGGCCATTTTTCTCGTTCAGCAATGTCTAAAGCCAGCTGAATGGCTTTCACTTCTGCAAACTGACTCGATTCACCTTCTCCCTCAGCAGCTTCTGCAACTCGTCGCGTAGGACTCCATACAGCAGCCTTCCATCTCCGATGCTTCCCCACAATACGACAGGACCCATCAGTGAACAGGGCATATTTCTTTTCATTCTCTGGCAACTGGTTGTACAGTGGGGCTTCTTCAGCACGACCCACCTCCTCCTCTGATGATATCCCAAAGTATTTGCCTTCTGGCCAGTCCATGATCACTTCCAATATTCCTGGGCGACTGGGGTTTCCTATTCGAGCCCGCTGAGTAATCAATGCAACCCACTTGCTCCATGTAGCATCAGTTGCATGATGCGTAGAGGGGACCCTTCCCTTGAACATCCAGCCTAGTACTGGCAATCGGGGTGCTAGGAGGAGTTGCGCTTCAGTACCGACCACCTCCGAAGCAGATCGAACTCCTTCATATGCTGCCAATATCTCCTTTTCAGTTGGAGTATAGCGGGCCTCAGATCCTCTGTATCCCCGACTCCAAAACCCCAGGGGCCGACCTCGAGTTTCCCCAGGTTCTTTCTGCCAGAGGCTCCAGGTGGGGCCGTTCTCCCCGGCTGCAGTGTAGAGCACATTCTTTACATCTGGTCCTGTTCGAACTGGCCCAAGGGCTACTGCATGGACTATTTCCTGCTTGATTTGTTCAAAGGCTTGTCGTTGTTCAGGGCCCCATTCAAACTCATTCTTCTTACGGGTTACTTGGTAGAGCGGGTTTACAATCAGACTGTAATTTGGGATGTGCATTCTCCAAAACCCCACAACACCTAGGAAAGTCTGTGTTTCTTTTTTGTTAGTTGGTGGAGACATAGCTGTTATTTTGTTGATCACATCCATTGGGATTTGACGACGTCCATCTTGCCATTTTATTCCTAAAAACTGGATCTCTCGTGCAGGTCCTTTGACTTTATTCTGTTTTATGGCAAAACCGGCTTTCAGAAGGATTTGGACTATTTTCTTCCCTTTCTCGAAAACTTCCTCTGCTGTGTCACCCCACACAATAATGTCATCGATGTACTGCAGGTGTTCAGGAGCTTCCCCCTGCTCTAGCGCAGACTGGATCAGCCCATGGCAAATGGTAGGGCTGTGTTTCCACCCCTGGGGCAGCCTATTCCAAGTATATTGAACTCCCCTCCAAGTGAAGGCAAATTGTGGCCTGCACTCTGCTGCTAGAGGGATGGAGAAAAATGCATTAGCGATATCAATTGTGGCGTACCACTTGGCTGCCCTCGATTCAAGTTCATACTGAAGTTCCAGCATGTCCGGCACTGCAGCACTCAGTGGTGGCGTGACTTCGTTCAGGCCACGATAGTCCACTGTTAGTCTCCACTCGCCATTAGACTTTCGCACTGGCCATATGGGGCTATTGAAAGGTGAATGGGTCTTGCTGATCACTCCTTGGCTCTCCAATTGACGAATTAGCTTATGGATGGGAATCAGGGAGTCTCGGTTAGTGCGATATTGCCGCCGGTGCACAGTTGTGGTAGCGATTGGCACTTGCTGTTCTTCGACCCTCAGCAACCCCACAACAGAGGGGTCCTCTGAGAGACCAGGCAAGGTAGATAATTGTTTAATGCCCTCTGTCTCTAAGGCAGCTATACCAAAAGCCCACCGGAACCCTTTTGGGTCCTTGCAATATCCTCTTCTAAGATAGTCTATGCCAAGGATACATGGAGCATCCGGGCCAGTCACAATGCGGTGCTTTTCCCACTCATTCCCAGTCAGACTTACTTCAGCCTCCAATACAGTCAACTGCTGAGATCCTCCTGTCACTCCACAAATATAGATGGGCTCTGGTCCTTTATAGCTCGATGGCATTATAGTACATTGTGCACCGGTGTCTACTAAAGCCTTATACTTCTGTGCGCGTGATGTGCCAGGCCATCGAATCCACACAGTCCAATAAACTCGATTGTCCCTTTCCTCCCCCTGGCTGGAGGCAGGGCCCCCCTAATCCTGGTCAGAATCTTCTTCGTTTCTGTGTTTGAAGGATTGTCTGCTGGAAGTTGGAGCAGCAAACTTTTCGGAGAATCCTTTTTTCCTGATTGTTTTCTTTTGCAACTCACGTACCCGTGCCTCTAGGGTCGCGGTAGATTTTCCATCCCATTTTCTCATGTCCTCTCCATGGTCTCGTAAGTAAAACCACAGGGTGGCACGGGGTGAGTACCCACTATATCGTCTTCCTTGTGTGGATGAACGCCTACCCCTGATAGCTGAGACACTGCTTTGTACAGGTGCGGAGGAGAATAATCTCTCTTCAAGTTGGTGAAACTTTTCAGAAAGTTTCTCCCAGGTGTTCTCTTTCGGTCGTTGGACACTGGTTGGTTCAGGTTGGGGGGAAGATAGATTCTCTTTAAGTTGGTGGACCTCTTCAGACAGTTTCTCCACAGCTGAGACGCAGGCCTGTAAGGAAGAGGAGAGACTTTCTTCGTACTGCCGGAGTTGTTTAGCCGCTTCATCCACTGTGGGTTCCTCATCCTCTTTCCAGGCCATTACTGCCAATGAGCTGGCATATGATGATGGTGCACTCCGTACAAACTTCCGCCACATGGGTCGTGTACACTTGACTCCATCTGGATCTTTGGATGTTTGTGTCTGGTCTGGATCCTCATAAATCACTTCCCGTACGGCTAATTCCCTCAGGTACTGGATTCCCTTCTCCATAGTGGTCCACTTGCCTGGTACACATAAAATATCTTCCTTGAAGGGATACCTTTCCCTCACAGCTGAGAGGAGACGCCTCCAGAGGCTGGTGGGTCGTGCTCCATCTGCAATTGCTTTGTCAATGCCGGCGTCTCGAGCAAGGGATCCCAACCGTCTGGCTTCCCTGCCGTCTAATTCCACACAATTGGCTCCAGAGTCCCAGCACCGGAGCAGCCAGGTGACAAGCTGCTCACCTATACAGCGACCAAAATCTTTTCGCACATCTCGTAGCTCGCGCTCGTTTAGGCTTCGCGTAGTTACTGTTGCTCTTTCGGCATCCTCATCTTCCTCCTCCTGAATCCTTGATGGCCCAGCGTCGTCATCATCTTCGTCATCTCTATACTTAGTTTTGGCAGAAGCCTTACCTGGATTGGCAGAAGACTCTCTGCGTTCTAAACGACTTGAATTTCTGTACCATATTTTCACCTTCTCTACAGGGGCAGCTTGCACTGCTACTGCTCGTTTCTCTGACTTTGTTACAGGGTCTGCCACAGGGATTGGAATACCCTCTGCAGGGTCAACTTGCACTGCTACAGCTCGTTTCTCTGACACGGCCACAGGAGCTGGAGCGGCTGCAGGAGCTGGAGCAGTTGCAGGAACCGGAGCTGTAGCGGCTACAGGAGCTGGAGCTGGAGCTGGAGCAGTTGCAGGAGCTGGGACTGGAGCAGCAGTAGGAGCTGGAGCTGGAGCGGCTGCAGGAGCTGGAGCTGGAGCTGGAGCAGTTGCAGGAGCTGGGACTGGAGCAGCAGTAGGAGCTGGAGCTGGAGCGGCTACAGGAGCTGGAGCTGGAGCTGGAGCAGTTGCAGGAACTGGGACTGGAGTAGCGGCCGGAGCTGAAACTGGAGCGACTGCAGGAACTGGGACTGGAGCGGCTGCAGGAGCTGGAGCTGGAGCGGCTGCAGGAACTGGAGCTGGAGCGGCTGCAGGAGCTGGAGCTGGAGCGGCTGCAGGAGCTGGAACTGGAGCGGCTGCAGGAGCTGGAACTGGAGCGGCTGCAGGAGCTGGGACTGGAGCGGCTGCAGGAGCTGGAGCTGGGGCGGCTGCAGGAACCGGATCTGGAGCGGCTGCAGGAGCTGGGACTGGAGCGGCTGCAGGAGCTGGGACTGGAGCGGCTGCAGGAGCTGGAACTGGAGCGGCTGCAGGAGCTGGGACTGGAGCGGCTGCAGGAGCTGGGACTGGAGCGGCTGCAGGAGCTGGAGCTGGGGCGGCTGCAGGAACCGGATCTGGAGCGGCTGCAGGAGCTGGGACTGGAGCGGCTGCAGGAGCTGGGACTGGAGCGGCTGCAGGAGCTGGAACTGGAGCGGCTGCAGGAGCTGGAGCTGGGGCGGCTGCAGGAACCGGATCTGGAGCGGCTGCAGGAACCGGATCTGGAGCGGCTGCCGAGTCCACCGTAGGGGTCACAGTGGCCGTTGGATCTGTCACAGGGCTTGGAGTGGCCGCAGGGTCTGTCACTAAGTTGATAGCAGTATCAATGGCAGCTCGATAGGCATGAGCCAGGCCCCAGCACGTTACAATGATTTGTGTTACTTTAGAACTGCCAGAATCATGACACCTTTTTTTCAAGCATTCTGCCAGTTTTTGAGGATTTTGCCATTGTTCAGGGGTGAATTTCCAACACACTGGGGGTGCCAACTGCTCTAGATGCCTGCCCATATCCGCCCATACTCCCTGCCACCCACAACTATCCTGCCCCCGGGCAGATCTCCAGAAGAGCTTCCCAAGTAGTTGTTTAACTTTAAGCAGAACCTGAAGTGCATTCATGAGGCAGAACAACAAGACTATGGTACTCTGAGTATTCCAGAAATATTCAATATCTTGGAGAGCTATTGTGACAAGCTCAGGGGATAAGAGGGTGGTGAAGGAGGAAGGCAGAGTGACCCAGGAGGATACAGGGGTGGTGAAGGAGAAAGGGAGAGTAAGCAAGTAAGGAAAAATATCCTCCCCTTTCCCCTCCACAGATTGACTCCTTAATGGAAAAAAACAATAGGTATAATTGCTAATAGTTTCCAAGATACAGTTTCCAAAGTACAGAGTCGACGATGTTACTGAATACAAATAACAAGTTAGAGTCATGACCACATATTTCATCGTCTCATAAGCCATTGCTACAACACACAGCACCATAATGATCTGAAACCAGGGCCCGGAGAGGATAAACAACACGACAGAGAGTAAATACGGAAAATAATGTACTATAATACTCAATTTGGAAAACAGGCGCAGCAAAGTTGAGATTAAAGCAATCAGCATTATGACAAGTGACTATTAAGCAGGTCTAATCCTTACACCAATTTTAGTTTAACACACTCTGGTCAGATCTGCCGTTATCTCAACCTTTCGGGCCCCACGTTGGGCGCCAAAAAGGCTGTTGTGGTTTAACCCGGCCGGCAGCTAAACACCACGCAGCCGTTCGCTCACCCTCCCCCCTCCCTCTCCGGGACGGGGGAGAGAAATGGAAAGTGAAGCCCGTGAGTTGAGATAAAGACAGTTTAATAAGACAGGAAAATAATAATAACAAAATAATAATAAAATAATAACAATAATAATACAATGATGATAATAGGAAAGTAATAATAGTATGTACAAACAAGTGATGCACAATGCAATTGCTCACCACTCGCTGACCGATGCCCAGCCTAACCCCGAGCAGTCCGGCCCCCTCCCCCCCAGCTAGCCACCCCTATATATTGTTTAGCATGACGTCAGATGGTATGGAATACCCCTTTGGCTAGTTTGGGTCACCTGTCCTGGGTCTGTCCCCTCCCAGCTCTTACTGCACCCCCAGCCTGCCCGTTGGCAGGACAGAGCAAAAGGCTGAGATGTCCTTGGCTTAGTATAAGCACTGCTCTGCAACAATTAAAGCATCGGGGTGTTATCAGCACTCTTCTCATCCTAAGCCAAAACACAGCATTCCACCAGCTACTAGGAAGAAAATTAATTCTGTGCTAACTGAAACCAGGACTGTACTGACTGCCCTTCAGGCCATTGCTTTCTCTTTACCACCCACACCTCTCCTCTTTTTTGAAGTAGACCATACCCAGAAGAAGCAGGCTAAGACCTGGGCAAGTATGAGGAGTGGTGACTCCATCCTTCGCTTAGCATCTCAGCCTCCCCTCCAAAGCAGTGGGGGGCACTCTGCATGACTTCTCAGGATTTGTGTGAAAGCTCAGTGTGCACTGCAGTAGATTTTGTGATGGCTGCTCCAGCATATGCCTCCTGTACTTTCTGGGCTATTGCTTGTAACCTTAGTTAATGGATGTGGATGTCCTGAGAACCTTCCTGCACAGAGAAATATCGTTTTTGGATGCAGCAGTGCAAGACCATAGGCACGATGGCTAGACCTAAGCAATGCCTGAAGCATCCTCTCCAAAGGATGATCTGCTCCACCAGCTCCTGATGGCACCTTAAAACTTTTTTTTTTTTAAGAAAAAAAAAGAGCTGTATTCATAGAAAGGTGAGGGCCAGCAAGCGTCACGCTTTGAAGGTGTGTGAAGGTAGCAATTAAACCTCTTTACCCCAAACTCAGTCACATCCTTTTTTCTCTGTATGTTAAGTATTCTGTTTCATCTCAACAGGGCAGGCAACCACCAAAGCCAGTACAGGAGTTCAGAGGATAAAATCAGAGCCCTCTATTCTTGACATTCATTGAGTCAGTTTTCTGCACCTTATTATTTCATTCCCCCCTTGGACACTCTTCACCCTTGCTGTTCCATTGCAGGACCTCATATAAGCCACAGGATTCAGAGCGACTTGGGCATAGTTAAATTAGCTCTCACCATTGCAGGGCACTTCAGTGCAAGTGATCAAAAACATTGTTCAGACATTTGGGAATCAAAAAAGCACCGTTACATTAAAAATCAAATACTGCACAATACTGCACTGATTTCACTACAAGCTCTATGGAACAGAAGTCAATATCAATCATTTTGATTGTTTTGATTCAAGTGTTGAACATTTAATTCCTTATTGCATTAAATATTAGTAGAAGGACATTATTTGATGTTGTATATTACACCTAAATTCAAAAGTAAATCTAAAAAGATTAAAGTTATGAAACAATATTGAATCCCGTAAGATATTTCAGTTTTTAATTCCAGTTCACAAAGAGTAAGATTTCAGGGATGGGGATTTTCTGTTCCCCCTAGGACAGGCATTATATAAAACCACCCATGTGCCTCCTTGAGCCTTGGCTAAGCATCCTTCTCAGGTGCTCCCTGGCCCAAAGTCCAACAACCCAGCCAAAGATACAGGACACGCACAGGGCTTCCAGATAAGACAGGAGAAATATCTCTTTGCTCCAGCAGTGATGGGGTAGCATTAAAAAAGTCACTTATCACATGAATTCCAGTGCTCTCAAACCAGCTCACTTCCTCTCTTTGCTGGCTCAGGGTCAGCTTCACCCAAATAAGCTCCATCCCACAACAATCAACTTTTTTCCATGACAAGGCCTCAAAACCCCCAGAGGTTTAAATGGGAACATGATGACAAAGCCAGGAAACTCACACTAGTTAAAGGAAAGAGAACTGTCTATTAATAAGTTCATGGGCAAAAGCATCTGTTAAACTGGAGTCAAGCCTGAAATTAGGACTACGTTAAAAAAAAGGACTTATGAACACAAGTTTTCTGCATAAATTGTTCAGTATGAATTAAACACCCAGCTGCATGGAGCTGGCAGATTTTCATTTTAAAAAATCAAAAGTCATTCATAAGCTCTCCCTTTAGCAAAAACATTCATTTTATCCTCCCACAGAGAAAATCGAGATATTTAAGTATCACGACCTTCAGTATCAAAAGGAAATCTATACAATAAGAATTACACATTTGGAAGAATTTGGCAAGTTCCCCAAGTTTAAAAAGTTGTTTGTTTGTTTTTTAAGCTTGGGAAGAGAACACAAGAAAGTTCACACAGAAGAAAAAAAACTTTGTTGAAGAAAAAGTACACAAATCGTTTCCCCAGTCAGATCTCTTTTGCTAGAATAAAGCCTAGACATTTCCCAGTTTTAAAAGATATTTTAATTTTCTTTGAGCTTTTTTCTCTTGGATTTTCTCCCTGTGATGACATGATTCCAAACTAAAGAAATCATTTCATAACAAGAAGGGGAGTGGTTACTTAGTTTCTATGAAATACAATTGTTATTTTTCAATAAAAAAAAAAAAAAGTGAGGGTAAAAAGTATATTTCATATATATATATGTATTCTCCCTTTCTCCTGCAATTGGATCTTTTCAGTTTAAACGAATTAGATAAGTTAAGAAATTCCAATGTCTGACACAGCTTTCAGTTTCAGGGAGGGGAGCTAACAGACACTTGTGACCAGTGAAGCAGACAAGACCCCGGCAGGCTCCTGGCTGGGCTGGAAAGAAGCAGCAGTACTGACAGAGGACAGCTCTGCTTGCCCAACACATCAGCCATGGGAAAACCCATCCATCTGCCACCAGAACCGGGCCAGTAGCCTGGGTCTATGTAGCTGGGTCCTTGTGCCACCAGCCACCAACCTTCATCTCCAGTGTTGATAAGACAGGGGTCACTAGTAGCACCGGCACACATTTTAATCACCCGTTTTGTAGCTGCAAGCAAGATGGGTATGTCAGAGGGGATGATCCCTTAGGACATCCCTTAGCTCCCTTAGGGCTCAGAACCCCACTGTGATCTTCATTTCAGATCTACCTGCTGGAATCTTGCTGTGCGTGACCTCAGCTGCAGGTTTCCCTTATGGGTGAAACGCTTAATCCTACCCCAGTCCCCAAGCGGGCAGTGTTATTGAGCTAAGAGAGAGGCTTGCCATGCACAATGGCAGTTACCCTATAAGTGCTCCCTGTTCTGTGGGGCTACTTTTCCCTGTCTTGCAACAGCAGCTTGAGTTCAAATACCTAAAAGAGGTTTTACAGCCATTTGAACAGCGTACATCTAGACAGCACAGCCAATTTCTCTAATGCACTGCTAGGACTATAGCATTTTCCCAAGAGAACAAATCCCTCTGACTAGCAACTTTGTCTGCTTTTTTTTTTTTTTTTTAAGAGGGTTGAGGGACTTCATGATTTTTATAACTCAGAAGGTAGACATATCAAATGATTTCTGATCTTGAGCTTAAAGGAGATACCATGAAAAACTTCCAGTCTGCCTTCCACCTCAAAGCATGTCCCACTGCACTGGGGTGAGTTAGAGTCCACATCTCACCTCATGTTGGGGAACATAGCTTAGAAAGTTACTGGGCCAGACATCCCAGCCACGCACACCTGGCTGCTCTCTTTGCCAGTGCTGCCAAGCAAGCAGGGAAGGCTGTGTCTGCCCTTCACTGATCCCCATGCTGCATACCAGTAAGCCAGGCTGGGGAGAGAGCCTCTGTAGTCATCTTTTCTGCTGAACTGCAAGAGGGACCCGAAATCAGTACTCCAAGGATGGGACAAGGGACTTGAAAGCGCTTGTTACACATTAAATGTTCCAGCATTTACTGGAAACAATTACATGCAAATCAGCAACTGCTAGGTAACTCAGGGGTCCTATTTGCTCCAGCAAAAAGTATGTTGCGTTGCCCGTGTTGCATGACAAGCTGCAGGTGGGGTGTGGAGTCTTGTCTTCAGACATTTTTTGGACTTGCATTTGGACTAGCAGAGAGCTGAGGTTCAATGCTGCAGACAAAAGTTGACCCATCTGGTGGGAGCAGATTGTATCAGGAGCTGCTTCTCACTCCTCTGGCAAAAACCCTGCACACAGTTTCAGTCACACTTGGGGCAGAACAGCCCCATGTTACTGGCCCCTGCCCCAGGAGTTGAGGCTGAAATAGTCTCTGCCCAGAGCTTGGAAAGGCTGGGAATCGCAGAGGACCAGCAGCCACCCAGCTCAGTGTTTCAGCTTTCCTGCTTCAGAGCCAGCTGCTGACCTGCTCTGCCTCTCCTCAGGACACAGCACAGTGGCACATAAGCTTCATTGCAAGACTATGTTCATGATATAAAACCTAAAGTTTCTTTCCTTAATTTCAATCTGTTGCTCCCAGTGTGTTCCTCATCATTATGAAAATTAAGTCTTTCTTCTTGGCATTTTCACTCTGCAGAAACTCGCAGACTACTGTTCTCACAGAAAAGCGAGTGTACTTTTTTTTTTCTCCTCTTTGAAAAAGGCCTGATCCAAACTTCAATTAAGCTGGGAGGAAGACTGGAACATAAATCAAAGTTTACTTATAAATGTTAAAATTTAGGCAGAGAAGTGGCACTTTCAGCCCTTCCACATTCACAAGCTGAAAAAAGCAATGGAATAATCTGGTTTAGAGTAACCTACATTTTTGTTGCTGAAGGAGCCGACCCTGCACATGAATGCAATCCTTACATTTTTATCTTTTTTCTTCAGAAAGGAAACAAGGTATCTTTTCTGCCACAAGTTACCAAGGATTCATGACCATCACTTGCCTAAATGACAGCAGTGTCCCCAGACTCACAGTGCTATAGAATTGAGTCAGGGAGAAGAGTGCCACTTACTAAATCAGAGTTGCCTCACACAGTTATTTTGTTGAAGGTTATTTATCTGGGAAAGTCTGGTACTGCTTAGCTTTAGCTGTCACTGAAGAACCCTGAGTTGAAAGTGCTACGAACTGTAAATAAAGCAGGGAGTATTACTACCATATGAGCTTTGCACTGTCTTCCCAAGTGTTTCCCTGCCCTGCCCCAGAGAAGAGATGCACACAACCTAACACTTCCACTTGTTCAGCAAGGCTGCTGGCTGCTTCCCCCCACCCCAGAACAAAGGCCTGATTATTTCTGCCCACATTAATGACGACTCCTATAGGCAGGTAGGCTGCCATCTATCACTGCCTCTCACTTCACAAGAAGAAAAAGGCCTCCCTGTGGCACTGTGGGGAACACAGAGCCCTTTGCACCACCTGCAGTACCTGGCCAGGGCTTTTACAGTTCTGAATATCCCCTCCTGAGACCCACTATATTGTCAGCATTTCAGCAGCCACAATAATGCCCCCTTTGTGGAGGGCTGAAAGACAAATCCATCCATGGTGTAATGCTACTGCCCTCGGTGGAGTTGTAGCCAAGTTTAATTTAGACCAACCTCTTTGCTTTGATTTGCTTTAAAAGCTGCTTTGCCCATGTGTACTGTTATTAGAGGCAGATTCCTTCTCTCCCAGTACTCAAACTACTTCTCTGTACCTACTATTTCATCTTAACACAGTCATCTGAGTTATAGACATGCTTATGTGAAACAGATCAATAGATGCTTTCTCCTGCCCTTGCCAGTATTAATTCAACATCAGACACATCTTTGCCACTTGCCTGTTTAATGTTTTTGGGAGGAAGGTAAGAGGGTTGGCAAGTATTGTCATTAATTTGGTGGCTTTGTTTATGATAGATGGAAAGCTTGCCAACAACACCAAATGCTCAAATTAAAGTCAGCCCAGTGGCTGCAATTAGATGAGCTCTGACTGACTTGTAAACCCTTCGCTGCTCAGCCATAAATCCCTCCTGCTCCCCAGCCACCTGAAGGAATGACTAATGCCAGGTTCCCCTGGTTACTCTTGAAAAGTGGGAAGTGCCTGGGGATTAGACAAGAAAGTCTGCTGCCTCCAGCTCCATCTCAGGCTTTCATCCCCATCAAAAAATTAAACATGATGAGAGAAGCCGTATTACCTATCTTGTCTCTCTCCTTTCCCTGCCTTGCTGTGTAGGTGCTGCAGACCCAGCTCATTTTCATTTCAGTTGCTATTATCTGCCATTTCCTGTTCCCATGAAATGTTCCTCTCTGTTCACCATTATCATTCACACCTGGTGACTGTCACCACAACAGTCAATATCACCAATAATAATAATAATTAAAAAAAAAGCACACAAGCATCCAGTCTTCTCCTTCACCATAACCATGCCAGAGCACCAGAATTTTAATCATAATTTACATCAGAAGCAAGAGAAAACTAGAAGGTTTCATTCTGTCTGGTGCTGGGCATCCTCAGCTCTCACAGAGGCATGAATGTCAATAGTCCTCAAAACCCAATTCTTATTAGCAGTACAATTATCCAGGCATGACAAGCAACAGATTAAGCCTTCCCCACATCATGAAGCATAGCTAGTAAGATGAAGTAGTGCCTGTGATATTTGTATTGACCACGGGTTACTGCAATACTAATAAACTTGTCTGTTCTCATAAATATGAAGACCAATTTCTTTATAAACAGGAGAAATAATCATGCATCTTCATTTTTACTAGCTGCAGGGGAATTGCCTTTGCCTCCCATGTTTCCTCTGAAAGTGGCTCCACAGTGCAGATAGCCCTCATTGTACACAATTACTTCTGAAGCTGAAAAGCTTTAAAGAACAAGGCTACAAGAATTAAGAAACTTCCCAAAGAAGTTGTACATTGTGTGTTTTATAGCATCGTTTTTGGGGGGAATTCCCTTTCCTATCATCCATCCCTCTGTTAAACCACCAGCACCTACAAAGATAATGCAATCACACTTTGAGAAAGCCAGGGAAAACAGGCAATGAAACATGTCAACAGTTGTCAGCACAGAAATTTTCAAGAGCTAACAACTTATTAGGCACAGAATAAAATTAACTCTTAGCACACTAAACAGGACTTGTTACCAGAAAGCTTCTGCTAACAGAGCAAGAATCAACCTAGTGCTGAGGTTGCACAGAGAGTTTTGGGCTATCATTGGCAGAGATCCTGAAGTGCCTGCACATCACTGGGATTACTGAAGGTTTCATTAGATTTTTTTCCTCTTTCCATTATCATAATAATAAGGTGGCTAAGAACAGTTTGTTCCGTATTGTTTTTCCTTAATGCACAATAATCCCAGAGACTACACTGCAGGAGTTCAGTCGTCTTTTTGCAGCTGCTTTATGACATATTATTCTAATCATGAACTCTTCGTAAAGAAAAAAGAAATATGTGCAGTCCATATTTTATTCTTGCCCCAAGTACTGAGCCTAGTATTCCTACAGGAACCTTAGCTGGTGTAATATATTCTGGACAATAGCTGTCAGACACCAACTAACATCTGTCAAAGTATTTCATCCTGGAGAATGCCGTGGCTCTGGAAGCCAAGACACACAAACACGGTATTTCAGCAGGCCTGCCATTCGCAAAGCAGCTGCTCTCCAACCGCTCAGGCACAGTCCTGGCTGGAGTCAGGCCATTTTCTGCCTTGAGCTGCCCGCAGCATAAGGAAGGCGGCGTTTCAAGGCAGGAGGGCAGCAGCCCCATGAGCACAGCTCCCCGCTCACCAGGCACAATTGCTAGGGGACCTGATAATGGCACAAGTGCCACAAACAGAGCTGAGGTCACCAGGGCTGCTGCTAGCATGGTTCCAACCCAAGAGACAAACCAGTGCCCGTATCACATGCAAATCCTTACAACTGACATCCTTACTGTCCCCCACAAAGAGCTACTGCAACATGAAGTAGCATCTGTTGATTGCAAGGCAGTCCCTAACAGCACTGTGCTTCCATATGAGAGCACTGCATTGTTTGTTAGGTCCTTTTGGTTTCAATGAAGCATTTGAATTATATCTTCCCAGGACAGTCAAATCACACTGGTTTACAACTTTAAAAAAAAACATCCTATATTAGCTGAAAGTCTTATAGAGGGTTAAAATTAATTTGGAGGACAGATGAACTGTGCACTGTGCCCTAAACACCATATACACTTTTGGAGAAAAGTATGCAACATGGGTTTGCTGCTGTCTTAGCAAAGAGGGTGGAGGGAGGGTGGAGGCAACAGTTGAAGAATCCCTGGGCCTCTGCTGGTGCAAGAAATACTGCATCCAGCCAAGCCTCAGACCGAGCAGAAACGCGTAACTGACGATCTGGTTATTAGTTTTACTTGCAAGTGCAGCAGGTAATCAGTTGGGTAGGAGGAAAGTAAAATAAAAACTGCAGCCACTCCACTTGCTCACCCCTGGTTTCCGTCTCTTTAACTGCAAATTGTACCAAACGCTGAATCAATGGTTCTGTGACCTCGCACTAAGCGAAAGGGCAAAATAAGAATCTCTCCAAATGATAAAGGTAAGCTATCACAGCTTGTAAAAATAGTAATCAATAAACCACTTCCCATTTAACAGCCCTACTTTTAACCAGATTGGGATTGAATGCACTCTGCCTGCACTATTCATTTAGAGAAAGTGTTTGGGCTAAGTAAATGCATGCAGGACACTGAATGACCCTTTTAACACCACAATTCCAAACCACAAAATTAACAGCACACGTTATATAGCCACATAAGTTACAGGTGATTATAAATAGTCTCACTATATTCTCATGACAAAAACAGATTAGTGCACCTTCCCTTTTTCCTAAAGATTAAAAGTAAATAAGACTTCAGATACTTATCTGATTAAAAGGTCAGGAAAGAGGAAAGAATCTGTTCCCTATACCTGGCAGGAATGAGAAATCTGTTCCCACTATTTTATTTTCTGTCTACAGCTCAGAGCTCCTCTTCTATGAACTTAATTTACTTGATTCTTGCCATTTCTGTTATTCTTCACTTACCACCTATGTCCTCTTTTTTAAGGCATAACATATTGCTGGGACTTCTATAAAGAGTTTCTCTACAGTGATACATAAATACACTCAAATTTCAAGTTATTTTTAAAGCTGTCTGGGCTCTTCTGCTGTTTACAACACTGGTCATGAGAAAAACTCAGACCCTGCTGGAGCTCTCTGGGCCTCCCCATGCACACAAGAGGCATACACCCCTACAGCAGATCACAGTGCATTAGTGTCCCCATTCTATAGGTTTATCTTCTTCTTTATGACAGAAATTTAATTATTTGTTGTGGTTACCTGGGTCACTCATAGTCAAAGCAACTCCCCCGGTATACTTTGTGACTACAAGATGCTTTCAGCCTCCCTTTCAAATCCCTTTTGCCCTTTATACAGGAATAATTCAATTTCTCCATTTTCCCTCCATTCCTGCCCTTTCATTTTAGGGGATATCTATCATACTGGATGTTTGCATCCTTCCTACCTCCTATAACCCCAGACACACACCCCTTCACTTGTGTGATCTTTTTTCCCTGTAGGCATATTTACCCTCACACACATCCAGCGCCCTGTGACAGCCTCACATGCTGCATTACCTGTGCGCTGCCCCCCATGTCCTTACAGAGCAGCCTCCTGACTGATGCCCACCCCTTTCTCTCTGGGTACAGGGCACCAGGTGCTGCCCCAGCCCTGCCCTCCCCATACCCTCTGACTGAACCTGGAAACCACCCTCAGGCTGCTCCATTCTGCCTCCTTGGCTGCTGACCTCTAACTGCCCCACCGCGTTGTGTGCACGCATACTTCAGGCAGCACTCTCCCTTAGTATTTGTTATCCCTTATTTATTATGCACTGTAATTGTTTAGCCAGGCTGTCGCTTGAATCAGCTCAGGATTTCAAAAACAACATTTTGTATTACAGCTGTAGGCTTGGCCTTACGCACCGTTGTGTCCAAGTGCTTTACTCCTCTTCTCTGAGCAGCTGCCATTCCCTCCAGAGCCCCAGCAAGCTGCTTTCCTCAGACAGACCATCCACTCACCTACCACACTTGCTAATTGCCTCTCATCATCAGGAATGGGAAGCGGGACTTAATTCCCAATCAGTTTCCCTCAGCTGCTGGTCTCCTGGAGTGAACCGCAGCAGTTTGCGCTCCCTGGGTGCTGGCCAGCTAGGCAAAAAGCCCAAAGAGAAACAAGCAGAGCTTCACAAATGATTCCCTGTCTGGTGCATCATCCAGATTTTAATTCAGTATATTCTGTTTATTATCCAGAATATTAAACTTGTGCCCTTCTTCTTTGCAGCCAAAAGGGATTTGGACTGAGGGTGGGTCATTTCTTGGGAGCGAACCAAGCCAGGAACACCAGGCTACTTGCGCTGCTGCTCTGATTTGTTGCTGTGTACATACATATATTCTTGGAGACGACCAGGCTTGGCAATAGCCATTTGCAGCTTACACGGCACAGATGCAGAACTGCTCTGAATGGTGGCTCTGTTTCACAGCATCAGACTGCTTCTCCAGCTCTGCTGCTTCCAACTGCTACGTGCAGTTTCATGAAACCCTGCAGACCTAATCCACAAGGTCTGCTTTTGTCGAAGGCCTGAGCATGCCTTGTTACACAACAGAATAACCGAGTACATGAGTCTGTGGTGTTCCCCTCTTGAGCACTGGAGACAGAGAGCACGTGATATGCCTACAGTCAGATAGATGGAGATCAAATCCTGTGTTGTGACTTGCTGTTTTCAAACTCAGAACTGGAGTTCAGAGGGAACAAAAACTGGTCTCAAACCCACGTCAAGTCCAGTAAGTAGGTTTTGAACAAAAGCATAGATGGGGATCCTTGAAAATGTTTAAATACTTCACTTTAAAATGTGCACACTAAATTGTTTTCATGGGAAATACCAAGGTATTTTGTTTCTACATTTTCAAAGCGTGAACATTCAAGTTGCCTGAAATTATGTTTCTGAATATCAGTTAAAATGAGGAGGAAAAAAGGGAAGTAAAACAAAAATCTACTTGGCTTCAGGTTAAAAAAAAAAAAAATAGGTTTGCCAGCAAAATAAGTGTTTGCTTCTTTCCCTTTTCTTGAAAGATAGAGGCACAAAGTTTGTTTGATCTAAGCAGGGTATTTGCGGTGTTGTTTTTTTTTTACTTTTAATTTGGCTTTCATACTGAAATTCTATTTCTCAGTAGCTCACTGCATCACCAAGGTTTACCAAATTCCTCAGCTCTCGAAATCCTACAGACCCTTCTCAATTGTAAGCTGCCAAGCAAGTAAATACATATCTGCAAAAGCTAAGCCCAAAACAGCACCAGGTTGCAAACTCTTCAAAGCTTCAGTCTTCTCAAAAGTATGGATATATCTGAAATGGTAGGATTTGTTACTGGAACAGCCAGATGAAATTACGTAGACCAGCTTGGGAGGTTACACAATGGAAATGTCACTATTTTCTGTGGACAAGTATTCTCTCTCCTATACCTGTCCCACATAACCCTGCATAGAAAAGGTGTGATTGTTCTTGTATTTTCAGATTTATATTCCAGCCAACTGCATTTCTTCCAGACCATCTGATAAAGCCACTAGAGCATGTAAAATGCAGTTCAATTCCCAAGAAAATATTGTACATTTGAGTTTGGATAATGCCTCAGCAAACATAAAGGGATACTTGAGTATTTCCAGAGGAAGAAGCCTTACAAGCTGCACAGTTGGATGCCTATGGCACATCATTTACAGCAGTCAGCCATGCTGCTCCTAGAGCTGCTTTTTGCATGCACTACAGGGTTAGATATATGACTATTTTTTCTACTGTTTTGACAGCAATCCTTCTGAAGGAGTATCTAAGTTTAAAGGGCTGTTTTGCAAGTCAGCCAGTTTGAAATCAGATCCAAGATCAACAGAGCTGAATCCTTGAAGGTACATTTTTCCAGCTGACTCAAATACACCTTCTTTTCCCAGTCACTAATTAGAGCCATGTCGAACTTTGCGTTCCAGCTCCACAACATGCTCACAGAAACTTCAAAAAGACAGAAAAAAGGCACAAGTTTATTTGCTCTGAACATTTGGCTAAATTGCTATTTCAGTGTCATTCCCCTTTCCACTCCCTCAGTTGCTGTGCACACAGCAGTTTTTGTTACATGCTATGGCATTGTGTGGGGAACTCTGCATATTGCCAGTATCACACACTTGAACACTTCATTGAAAAAAAACGGAAATTGCAGTTAGACCTTAAAAAAGTAATGAAGGAAATACTAAAGGAAGCTTGTTTATATTACTAATAAGTTCGGGCATACACCAGCCTCTCACTTTTTAGTTGTTACCTAAGGTGAACCTAGTTCACTGTCATTAACCAGTGTAACTTACACCTACTACATAGGTATCCCAGGACAGAAAGGAGAGCATGTCAGCCTCCACAACTGTTTCTGTGGTACACAAGCATGTATCCATCTTCAAGATGATGGAAGTTGATGTCTAGGCTGTAAGATATCCTACTAAGCCATTGGAAAACTTTATTGGTTTGAGGCAAATGAGCAAGGTGTAGCTCTTCCTTTGGAATCAGCTTATTGCCATAGGAAAACCTAGTACAATAGGGACAATCCTGCATACTGCTTGTGTTCCTCTCTTTCAGGTTAAAGTAAACATTAAACATATACATACAGTTCATCTGCAATGCAGTCAAGAATCTCATCTGCAATACATAAAAATAAAAATAAAAAAATACTCAAACTAGCTTTAATACAGGTAGTTATCCACGGCAGTAAGACTGCAGATTGTGGGCATCCTTCAGGATCTGCACAAGCAAGATCCCAAATGTACACACAGTAGCTTGGTCCATGCCCCCAAAGTGTGACTGCTTTCAGAAGGGCAACAGCAGAAGTACAGTTCCACTAAGTCTTCACGTGCCTTAGACAACAGTAAAGACATACTCCTGACAGTCCTTCAGAGTTTACATCTGGCTTTTCCACAGATGCACAGACCTGTTGCCACAATTACTCACACGATGCCATTGCCACAGTTCACGCGGAGTGGGAGAACAGTAGATGGTTGAATAGCTATGCCTGAAAGCTCCTGGAATAGTTTTGTATTATTATTCCTTACTAACATACAGCCTTGCAAGGTGATGCATGTTTTTCTGAAACCACTCAATATCCTCCCAAAATTGCTGATATTGATGGTAACAAGACCACTGACTAATCCCACCTGATGGCACAATGTCTCACATGACTGGACACTCACTGGAGAGGAGTTCTTGAGCATTACACAGAACTGATAGTCAAGCTTAGAAATTTAAAAAGAAATAAATCAGAAGAATTGGCTTCTGTATCTAACTCACAACATTTTTTCTTGTGTGACTCTATTCTTCCATGAAATACATTCACTAGCAGACAGGAATTAATATATAGAACACTACTGCAAAACATGCTCACGCCTTTGGATAAAGTGTAATAGGTGCAAACCATAAATGCTGTGCTAATGTTTTGCCAGAGGGGGGGTCATCTGCAGGCTAGACAAAATTCCTGGTGGACAGTCACCAGCCTGTTCAGAAGTATTACAGGTTCCTACACATGGCCTTATTTGCAGAGCCTGGGCTGAAGCCACCCAGTTTCTGCCCAAAAACATAATTCCACAGACCACCACTGACCTCTGAGACAGCCCTGCATTGCTGCAGTCATCCCAGGCCCTGATGGCACAGCTAAGACTTCAAGCCTTTCTAATTGCTTAAACATGATCCTTAGAGTCGAAGTACTGAGCACATGCTGATTTATGTTCAGCTTTCTCAGAAGCCACACAGCAAGCTTTATAGTGCTTTTTTAGAATAATAATTTTCACCATAAAAGTAATATACTTGTTACATAGTTCTTGAGGAAAAGAAAACTTTAGGTCAATATTAGTTTTTAATTGGTGACAGACATGTCACGTTGTCATTCTCAATGTTCACACCTTCTCTTAATTCCACAGTTATTTAATTGTAATTGTTTTTGATAAATTTGTGACCAAGTTTAGCTGAATTTGGATCCTGCAAGATCATATTCGAAACCAACAATTACATTTTGACACTGCCTTTCAGCAGCCCTGGAGAAAGATGAATTTACAAAGGCAAATCAAAAAAAATGCTTTCAGGGAAGTATTTTCTAGTGTAGCTGCATAATCCTCTTCTGTTGTGTGTAAACAACTACTTCAGTAAGATTTTGTTTCATAAGTGTTAGAAAAAGACTTGATTTGGTAGAAACTCAGTGGAAGTTGTAGTCAAGTTAATAGAAAGTCTTCATCCATGGAAAGAGACAAGAATTGTCCATATGATAAGCTTACCTGTATGCTAAAAACACAGGGTAACACAGATCTTGTCTATCAAACTGCTAATTATATGTACTTGGGATCATAACCAGCCATGAACCCCCTACAACTTTTGCACATTGTTTCACCCAGGTTGTTAAAATATTTGCATTGCAGAACTCATCCCACTTTTCAATCAAGCAGGCACCATGTTTTAAACCAAACTCAAGATGAAGAAAAATTCTGACAACCAAGGAGAGAGAGGTTCTACAGCAAATGTAGGAGTTAATTCTCAGGTTTACTGCTAAATTTATATCACCAGTAATTAACACAATAAGCTGGAAGTTTTAATAAAGGAAGCGAACTTCTCACACTGACTTAAAATCAAAAGTAACCTTGCTGAATTACTCTGGTGTGAGATGGCAGTCAGACTCCCTGTGAATAAAAGAATACAGTTTATGACATAACACAATGCCTAGTGATGAAAAGTACTATGTGGAGTATAAGTTATCAGAATTAGACAGACATATCTTTAGGTGAATTCAGATAGCCTTAATGCTAATTTGAATTAGAATTCTTTTAATACCACTGAATACAAAATCATCCCCAGCAGATGAAAGGGCTTTGTTCAGAGCAGCATTAATGCACAGCAGCTCTCTTCCTTCAAGCAAGAAACAAAAAAGATGTATGCAATTTTTAAAAAATGTTTGTATTGCCTGCTTAAGCGTTGGTGGCTTTTCCAAGCATAAATTTCTTTGTGTTGTTTGAGCCTGATACTGCTTCCCTCTCCATCCCCTTCTCCTTGGTGTGTAATTAAATGCTTCCCCCAGACTATGTTGTAAACTAGATATTGAATTAAGCCATCCTTAGCCGTAAAACAGGAATAAATCTATTTTTATAAACATACCTGGTTTACCTTATACCTTTGAGAGACACAGCCCAAAGGAGACCACCATGTGGCTTTACTCAAATCTCAACTAAAAGGCTCAGACTGCAGCAGCCACCACAAAAGAATTTGCAAGGGTAAAGGGGAGTGGGTGGAGGAGAAAGGAAGGAAAGCAAAGAGCAGGAACTTCAGATAATAAACTAACAGAGGGTAAGCAGGACAGTGTGGTCTTGTGAGTCATTGGTTTTCTAGCAGACATGTAAAAAGCAGAGTAAGAGCAGCACATTTCCAGGAACATGAGCAGTCAAATAACTGTTTTCAGTGCTACATTGGATGTTGTACATTTAAATGATACCAAGAGAACTGCTGGAAAGTTACAAACCCCTCCTAGCTGTGTTTTTACTACAAGAAAGAAAAACACTCTGTGGCCAGTTCTTCACATACTGCCAAGAGTTATCTGCTAGCAGGGCAAGTTATTCTTCTGGGGAGAGGCAAAGAAAAGCAGCACATCCCGTTATGCATTACTAATTAGCTCCAAGCTGAGGGTGAGGGTTCGCATAGAAGACTGGCAATGCAAAAACATTCTGACAAAAATATTCATTGAGCCAAGCCATACAAATGACTGCTGCCAGCCTGGAGACAATAATTCCATTGTTCTTCAAAGTGAATTGATTTGGGAGCAATCTCAGAGGGTCCAGGAATGAATAAAAGGTAACATCTTTTGCAAATTCAGCTCACTTTCTGTGATTCAAGAGGGGTGGGTTTGTTTGTGTCTTTTTTTTTAAAAGAAAGGATGTTGAGCTGCACTCAGTGCCTAGGCCCTGTTATTGTAAGCAATAACTCTTTTGCCTATTTTAATGCAACTACCTAATTTAATTAGACAAAGCAAAGAAACACATCCTCCATTCAGTTAAAAAAGACTGAAATGAAGAGGAACAGAAGTGGGAAAGCAAGTGTTTGATGCTGGGCTATTAAGTTCCTAGACATGCCTTTTAGAAGCCTCTCTTCCCCTTCCTCCCTTAACCCCAGGGCCTGTAGCAGTGGCACTAAGGCCTCCATTCCTGACAGCACGTGATTTGCCTCCACTCCTTTTCAGCTCCAGAAAGCTTTTCAAGCCACGGAAGACAGACTCCCGGGATCTCCTGCACTCAGATACAAGGTGGTCTTGGAGGTGGAGAACACTTTCCATAGCATTGCAGGGAGGTAGAAGTGAGAGATCTGACCTGTGTTGAGACAGTAACACAACAGAGGCTATTAGCAACAGGAACATGCTAGTTTTCCTGCATTGCATTCTCCATTCCACATAAGACTGAAATAATGATAAAATAGTGCTAACACTGTCCATGTGCTCTGCAATAAAGCACATCCAAGGTTTTTAATAGTCTCAGGAATATTTCATATCCATTATTTTGTTTCAATAAACTTAGAAGTGCTTTTTCATATCATAAGGAACATTTGCAGATCTTGCTTTTTACAACATTATATTTTTAGGTGCAACATCAATAATTATTGACAGAGTGAAAAAAATATCACACTGGCCTTATCTGAATAACTTTGTTTTAGTGAAAAAGGAGCACTGTAGATCAAAGTGATCCAGAACAAGTCAGAAAGCAAAGAATTAAAACTTAACAGTGCTGTGAGCAGTCTTCACTGAGAGGAGAAGAATAGAGTAGAAAGTCAGGGATCTGCAAATTACACCCGTACACGTGGAGTGAAGGTCTGCTCTTCACAAGACTTCCTGGTCAGTCAGCAATTCCCATTTTATTAACTCTGCAGCCCTCAGCCTCTTCCCTTTGCTGATGCTGCTTACACTCTGCTTCATTCTCCTTACCTATCTTCCCTCCGCCTATCCTTCTACTCTGCCTCTCTTGTATATATTTCCACTGAATAAAATGCACAGATACAAAACACAAGTTCAGATACAGCAATTTCCCTGTGACACCACTAACACTGGGTAATTTTTTGCTAAGGGTTATATTTTAGAAATCTCTACCTAGTCTCTCTAAGTGGAAAAAATGTTTAAGGATATAGCTTCGATCAGCTACATACCCTGAAATACAGGATTTGAATATTCAAGAGAATATTCGGGTATTGGACCTACTTCATCTATGCCATCAACCGTTTGAATTAACTATTGTTATTGCAACACAGGTATCAGGTGTTTACCCAGGAACAAGCATTTGAAAGTTTGCAATTTATTTTTAGCTGACATTGGTTAGGCATGTGTGCATAGTTCTTCTCCTGCTTTTAAATGGGCTCACACAGGAAACAGAACCAGGTACTTTTCTGACTTGGATTTTTGTCTAGGATAAATCAATACATGGCAGCAGGTTTTTAAAAAAAAATATTCCAGCTGTGGTGTTAACAGCCTTTGAGTTCAACTGTACTTACAAGAAAAAAGGTTCACAGGAGTAGTGGGGAAAGAGCTGCAAAGATAGAAACTCCTGCTAATGAGAAGGGCATCCAAATATATGCTTAAACAATTGATTTCCATCTCCAAACTCTCCTCTTCTGAGTGTAATTAACAGGTCAGACCCCAAGCATTACACCCACCATACATCCTATTTTATAACTAAGTGCTTCCCCTTCTGGAATCAGTCCCATTTTCCAACAACTCCACAGCTTAATCATTTTTAAAAAAAGACAATGACTGACAATTTAATGTGGGATTATTGCTTACAACACTTATCCTGCTGTTATTAGAGGCTCAGATTTGGCTGTAAAGCAATTTTCCCAGAAGGTAAAAAATGTAGGGGTCTCCTCAAGACACCTCTGAGCCATGGAAAATTAAACATAGAATATTTCACAGGGAATCCCAGTTTCAGCCAACAAGTTATTGTTGTTGAACTATCCTGGAACAGCCTCATCATTGAAGCAGCCTATGGTCAAAAAAAAAAAATATCTGAAAACCCATTTACGTGCAAGTTTTTTCCAGAAATCCTTCCTATCTTATTCACAGCTCTTTAAGTAGTCACATCAGTAGCTTTACTAGGGGAGAAGGGGAAACAACACTTCTACACTCCTACAATTACCCATACTCTTCCATGAAGTTATTCAGCTGATTGATACAGTGAGGTTATGCTAAACACAATAGCTGATGTCCTTAGCTTCAAGTTTTCTCTAATTTTGTCAAGCCTAATGTAGGGACCTTGTGCCCAAAAAGCTTTCCTACTTATCCCAATTACATCAGCCTTTCCATAAGAATACATCATTTCAGCCTATTAGTTTTGTATCTCAGATCTGAATGACTGCAGGATGCCACAGACCTACCAGTACTGCTAGGCAAGTATTAACCAATCTATACTTTAAAATGTGAAAATCAATACGTTAAAGATATCAGATCTTCAAGTCAAAAGCATACTTGATTTGTAAATGTAACTGGGGAAAAAAAAAAAAAAAAAGACTGTATTACCATCCTTCTTTTGACACATTATCAAAGGTATAAATTTTAAATATTTGTCCCTAAATTATTGCAAGGTACAGTTTGTTGAAAACCTACTTCTGTTGATATCCTTAAGCAGAACCATGTTTTTATGATGTTAAATAATCATATCAAATCAAGAAGAGCTTCAAAACATGCTCATCTCAGGTATTTAATGCATTTTTCCCCTCAGACTCATCCTTTGCTGCTCCCCAAAGTCTTTCACTGATAGCAGAAATGCTGACAGATGCGAGCTATAGCCAGTGCATTGCTACAAGACTGTCAAAGGCAAGCTTTGGTGCAAATAACATGGAGGGCACCTGGGTTATGAGATACTGTCACATTACATGTACTAAAGACCAGGCAAAACTAATAGCTAAAAATCTCAAAGTAAATCTGAGCAGCCTGCAGTATAAGAGAGCCCAGTCCTTGCAGCCTGCTGGTCACCGTAACTCCCATTGCACTTAGTAATTCATAAGTGCACAGACCTTTGTACTTTAAAGAAATCCACCATTAAATATCAGACTGCTTATTTTGTGGTGTCTCAGGTGTCCCAATACAAGCTGGTTACACAGTTCTCCAGTGAACAGAACCAGTCTGAAGGCCAAGGCTCACATGTTTTATATACAGGTTCCCGGTGTCCTGAAGTTACCCCTCTCACCTTTGGTACCACAGCCTGTCCTCTACTAAAGACAGCTGAAGTCATATCTGAGATGGCACTTAATTTGAAACACACCTGAAGATCTGTGCAGCAGGCATCTGATGTGAGGTAATTACACTACACCATGCTAACAACCCCCATCATCTTCCCACACTTTCATTATCAAGAATTATCAAGAGGACTCCAGGAACAAAGGTAGGAAGGCTCAGTAAAATGAGTTGAAATTGATAGAGCAAGTTGGCAGAGACGTTTCATGATTTATTTTTTTTATTTAATAATAGTTTTTGAAAGTACTTTCTGGCTTTTGGAGTGATAGTGAGAAGAAAGGAAATGTAAACTGATGAAAAGCATATCCTTCTCACAGTTATGTTCATGCCATAGTACTTCATGAGTGGTGGTAACAATCACTTTTCAGTACTAAAAAAGCAGTTTTATCCTTTTATTCTTATAGACTGGTGCAACTGCGTATACTGTAGTACTATCCAACCTATTATTTGGATACTGAACCATTGTCATAAATCTGCATTTGATTTTTATACAGCAAAAGTGAGCACATGTTTATCTTTAGTGAACTTAGAGCATCTAAAGAGACCCCGTGATGTGTGCCTGTATAAACAGGCAATACTTGGTTCTGCTGCACGTGGTTAGCAGTCCTGCTACCAGCTCCCTGCAGTCTCAGCCCCTACTGACTTGTACAGCAGGCACACAAATTCTGACTTTACAAGCCTGTTAAAAAGCTTAACTTTTGTGAATGGCTTTCAACTCCTCTGAAAAAGCTGTAAGTAAACACTTCCAAAGCAAAGACATGACTAACATTTAAGAAACAGTCAGTTGAGAAATCAGGTACTACTAGTTCATTGTGATGTCCAGAGGTCTGGGAAATCCTTTAATAGGCACACAAAATCCTTTAATATAGGCACACACAAAGATAAATCCACTTTAATCAATGTATTTGTTCCATTTTCTGATTGTCTTTCCTGAAGACAAAACCAAATAGCAACAACACATAAGCTGTACCAAGCAAACCAATCATTGAATCTGGTTAAGACTCCTCTAGAGTTGTATTGGTATACTTTCTTATTCAGGAACAGAAGACTAACCTCTAAGGACTGGCCATGAAAGCTGTTAGAACCTGAGACAGAACAGGAGAAAAATAACTGTAGGTTAGTCATTTCCACACTTGGGTGAACAAGCTAAATGAAGCATACAGCTGTGCATCACTAGTACTGAAGTTATGCTGCAAGCCTGTGGGTTCCCACTCCAGACACTGCCCTCTTTGGTAGGCCTCCAGCAGTGCTTTCAGCACAGCTGGTAGGACTGACTAGCACTGAATTTTTGCAGTCATGCTTTCAATTTATATTTTGCTTTCCCAGCACCTTGTCAATTCACAGGAGCTGGTGGACTACTTCCCAGCCTTGGGCAGAGGATGTGAACTCTTGTATGTATCCTGTATGAAGCTGTAAAAAACACTGCTAAGCTTTGAAGAAAAGCAGCAGGCAAAGCTGTTAAAATACATGCTTACTTCACAGCAATGATTCTACTCCAACACTACAAACTGAGAGAAGCTGGCAGGAGAGGCAGTCCCTACACCTAGACATTTCAAGAAGCATTTTGAAAAATTTTGTTCTATATATTGCTTTGAACAACATAGAGATACTTAATTTTAATTACCACCAGTGTGCCAGGAGCACAGATGGATGCCTGTTAATTGAAGCTACCACAGTTTCATGTAAATTCAAAGAATAAATCAAATAAATAAATATCAGCCTCCCAAGAACATTCAAACTAAAAGATGGTAATGAGTTTTGGAATCAAGGAAGGAAACTGTTGTCAGTGAAAAATAGCCAAAGATAACAGACCTCTACTGGGAGACGACCGTCAGTAGCTACTGTCTTATCAGGGAGCAACGTGTCAGCCACGTCTGTAGATCAGAGGGACAGCCATAAGCCAGGGAGAAGCACTGCAGGGACAGATTAATTCAGTCAGGTGTTGGCTTCAATCCGGCAGCAACAGAAACAGCAATGCAAGTTATGTCTCCTGAAGTAGGCACAAGAGAAATTTAGTCAACATGCATGAAACCAGAATAGGCAGCCAAAGATCCCAGAGACAGACCAGTTTTCAAGCTGTCTGGAGGAACACAAACATGAAGTGGGGATGTGGAGAACAATGGAACAAAGTAAGCCAGTTAAGCTAAGTCTCCAGTATCAATAGTCTCCACTAGATTTCAACACCAGATACTCAAATCCTTCCAAGCTGATTTAGGATTTCAGAGGAGTGACAGGTTCACAGCCCTGAATACTTTAATATTCAGTATTTCACATTGCGGAGCTATTTAACTGGGACAATTTTTGCAGACACTGCCGTATGGTTTCTTTGACACTAAAGACAAGGACATCAACTGTAAGGATGGATTCTCGCCAGAGTCAGTATCCGCAGTAATCAGCATCTTATTTGCTGATGCCAGTGAATAACCTTAGCCTGTAGTTACTTTCACAGCCCCACGCGGGCCCAAATCCCCGCAATCTCACACCTCACACTTGGCAACATACTCCAGAAACCACCCCACTAAATGCTCCAAGATTTTACTGTGCCGGAGTCCTGCAATGCCTCCTGGTTTCATGCCTTTGGGTCGGCTTAAGACAGAAGCAGCGCTGTTCACAACACACCCCAAGGCAAAACTCCTCCTTTGAGGTTGTGTTATTTGGAGCACAGAGGTGGTGACTGCAACTGAGCTGCACTGTAGGATCTGGATCTAAATAGAAGTAAACTAAGCCAAGGCAAACAGACCAAAGATATAGCAATGGATTGACAACCAAGACAAACTTTCACAAAGAGCAAAGAGCAACAGGCTTATCTTAACAAGAATCATGAATTGTTTCCTTAAAATATAAATTCTGGGTAAGCTGCAATGATCAGTGTGGAGAAAAACAAGTAAATATTCCAAGTTACAGAAGCATGGGAACAAGAAGTTGAATCACAAGTAATATGGACAAACATCATGCATCTACAGATTCTGTCAGATTACTGTTCCACAGTATGGAAACATTTCTCATCCAGTTCATAAAACACTTGCATGGTTTCCACATAAATACAGGAGAGTTTTCAGAATAAAGTCTCCTACAGATCAGGCTCAAATAAACTATGATAGGACTTCAATGCAATATCATCCTGGTGTCTTCAGAGAAAAAAAAAAAAAAATACAAGCCACAGCACCTCGCGATCTTACCAGAACAGAAAAGCTTGAAAAATTAAGCTTAAGTACAGCTATTTAACAGTACAGAAATGCAAGCTCTAGAAACAAGGATGAGTAGTCACTGCCAGCACCAATATGCAGAACATTAGAGACTTCTAAGACCAACATTGTTTCTACTGACATTACCCACAGACATCCTCTCCAGCTTATACTAAAAATTGTCAACTGGAGACAGTGAAAAAAATATCAGTAATAACAAGTACATGGCACCACAGATGAGATAATCTATTTTAAAGAGAATAAACTGAAGGAAAAGATGGCTAGGTTTATATCACAAAGTATAGTCAGACCTCCCAGCCCTGGAAACAGTATAAACACATCACTGCAGCCTTCTATTTAGGCTAATTAGCTCTGCTGAGGAGGAGGGTATGCTTGCAGAGGCAGAGCACAATGTTAATGCAGTTATGCTGTTTCTGGGACCTACCTCGTTAAGCAATGCACTGTGTGGACACATGCAAAATGATTCTGGATAACAGCCATTATTTCTCTTATGCATGCCTGTGAACAGAGCTGAAGTTTGCATTTGGGTTTTAACACTGCATTTTTAAAATATGAACAAACAAAAGCAAACAAAAATAACTCAGTAGGTCAAAACCCAGGAAGACTGAAATCCGACTAATTTCTGCAGCTAAACGACAATGAAAGATATTTCCAAACACAGCATCTGTAGAGTTCTCTCATCTGTTTTCAGTAACAAAGTCACTGCCTTCACACAGTAAGTATATTACCACCACACGTTATTTGCCAGTCAAATATTAAATATTCTATCCTAAACGTTGTCTTTTTTTTTTTTTTTTTACTGTTTTGTTACAACTGCTTCACCTAGATGTTTTAGATGTTTAGCTATGTGATTGTACCCACAAAAACTCAAAAAAAAAAGATCGGGTACCCAATTGTTCTTGCCCTTGGCTCAGTCTGAAGCCCAGTTACACATGCCTTCCAAACTGAAACCATTAACAGAAAAGTCTGTTGTTTATTAGGCTGCCTTGCCAGCCCCTCTGCAAGAAGACTGTTGTTTATTAACCCGCCTTGCCAGCCCCCCCACATCCCACTAGCTACTTACAAGCTGCAGAGCACTAGCAAACTCAGAGCAGTGCTACAGATGCTGGGGCAAGAAGGTGTGCAAAAAAAATCCAAAAGATGTGGCTGCTTCACTTGAGGCATGATTACATTTTAACCACTGCCAAACGGAGTCCTTGAAGCAGGGGCCAGTCTCCATGCTCTTATTACTAGGCTACAAAGCCAAGGTCTTTCTTGCTCGCCCTTCCCTAGTGCCACAATTAACACATCCTTTTTTTGAGCCTTGTCCTAGTTTTAAGTAGTAGAAATGACATATCAGAGGCTGAGAGTCCCCTTTATTAAATTTACTTTTGACTGATGGCTAGGAAAAACTCCAGCTAGAAAAGGAATCTCCTGCTCCTCCCGTGGAGGCTCCAACAGCCTGGGGTGGCTGCACCTCCAAGCCCAGCCTGCTGGAGCACCACCTATCTCGCTCAGCCCTTCCCACCCACTCCGGACAAGTTTCACATCTTCACAAGCACAAAGCACAGCTCTATTTCAAGGCCAGCCATCGTCCTCTTTTAAGTGTTCCATCACCTACACTGCACGCCTGGTGCTGGGGCCCCGAGCACAGCCTGTCCACAGCCCCTGCTAGAACATGTGCAGCACCCTAACATCTCATTTTACTGTGTGGGATTTCAGTATCCAGCCTGCTCCACGAGCTGCCCCCTCTGCCTCCCAGGCACTCACGTCTCCTCCCTACACCCACACCTCCACAAGGCAGGTCCCTGTCTGCCAGCCGTGTGACTGATACTCACCAGACTTGTGACAGGACCTCAGCTGAAAACAGATTATTTTTAACCCAGCCCCGAGCTCTTCAATACAGTTCAGATCACAACATCAAAACAGTCACACCAACACAGCTAGTCGGGCAGGGAGCCCCAGCCAGGTGTGAGCAGGGAAGAAGAATAGCTGCTGAGCCATGGGAAATGCATGGGAAATGCAGTAGCAGAGGCTACTGGCTGTGGCTTCAGAGGTGACTTGGGTGCCACCTCATGCAGGTCCGCACACCCCACCCTGTATGTTTCTGCATTCCCTGGGAAGCCACAATGATGTGGGTGTAAACCACCGTAGAAGTTCAGCAGTGTCATGATAAGACTACACATCAACCCAACTGCTGAAAGCCTCATGTCACCGCATCAGGCCCACATAGCCCATTTCTTTCCAAATGTACCTCTGCTGAGCTCACTGGAGTAATGCCAGTAACACACAAGCGGCACTAACTCCTCAGCTTACCAGCATCATGGCTTGTCAGCTGGCAGAGGAGAGCTTCAGAGCAAGATCTTGATACCCCTGCAGTCCTCACTGCAGGATGCGGGTTCCTGCTCTGCCCAAGGCAGGATTTCACACACCACTTTTATGCCACAGAGGAGTGCAGGAACAAGAGGGCAATCAGATTCAAGGAACCCTATAAGAAACCCTGCTCTGATGCCTTTAACCCTGAACAGCTCTGCATACCTCAGAAACACCATTGCTGGTCTCTGCATCAGTGTAACTTACCTGCTTCACCCCTTTTCTCCAGGATAGGTTATAAAGTTCTTCTAATAAGCCAGTAGTCACAAAACTAACTTTACTTCTCCCTGCTTATTTCCAAAGTTCCCTTGCAAATCAGCCATTCTCCTGTCAGTAGTCCACTAATGCCAAGCAACAAATATTATGAAGGTCCACAGTCTGTTTCCAGTGCAGTATTGGTGTTAAAATACATCTAAATAATGCATTTGGATTTGAGCTGCAGTCCAGTTCTGAAACATATGCTAAATTTGATTAAGTGTATATTGAATAGATTACTAACCATTCATGTTATTTGCAATTAGGAGAGCTTGATGATAAGTAGAAAACAAGTTACACAAGTTTATTGCACCCTCTCCTGTATACCAATGCATGATCATAATGAGAGTTATAATCAGGGAAGACAGAGACGGCCGTGCAACTGCACTGCTGATCCAGCACCTGGAGTCCCAGCAGGTGCCCCACACACCAGTGAGGCTGCATTTTACAAAGACGTGGCTGGCTGGAATGTGCTGCCATGGTTCTGTGCTGGGCTTCCCTCTTGAAGCTGACCTACTTATCTGACTGAGTGACTTCACAGAATCACACAGAATCACAGAATTTCTAGGTTGGAAGAGACCTCAAGATCATCGAGTCCAACCTCTGACCTAACACTAACAGTCCCCACTAAACCATATGTACTGGGTCTGGCTGGAATGTTAACGTACGGCCCATACAGTGCCGTACTCTGCACTTGTAGCTGCAACAGCAGTGTTATCACACCAGTGTTGTGTCTACTGCTGAGCAGCAGTGGCACAGCATTGGGCCTTTCTCTAACCCTCCTAGGGGGTGGGCAAAAAGTGAGGAGAGAAACATCACTAGGGCAGCTGACCTAAACCAACCAAAGGGATATTCCATACCATGTGATGTCACACTCAGCAATAAAAGGTGGAAACAGGAAGAAGAGGGGAGGGATGGGCTCTCATTGGGAAAACTTCGGTCCTCCTCTCGAACACCGGCTACGTGTGTTGAGGTCCTGCTTCAAGGACGTGGTCAATCATTGCTCATTTGTGGGAAGTAGAGAGTAATTTCTTTCCTCTGCACTTCCATATAGCCTTCATTTATTTTATTTGTTTGTTTTCCTCCCTTCTTTTTATTTTTCCCTTTCCCCCTCCCTTTTCCTCCTTCCCTTTTTATTTCCCTTTAGTTAAATTGTTTAGTTCATAATCATCTTTATTTAATTATTATTTCCCTTTAATTAAATTATCCTTATCTCAACCCATGAGTTGTTCTTTGCTTTACTTCTCCCCCTCCTCATCTAAAAGAGGGGGAGTGAGAGAGCAGTTGTGGGGTTTAGCTGCCCAGCACGGTAAAACCACCACACCATATCCCCAAGCTCTACATCTAAACGTCTTTTAAAGACTTCCAGGGATGGTGACTCCACCACTTCCCTGGGCAGCCCGTTCCAATGTCTAACAACCCTTTCAGTAAAGAAGTTCTTCCTAAGATCGAACCTAAAACTCCCCTGGCGCAACTTAAGCCCATTCCCCCTCATCCTGTCACCAGGCACGTGGGAGAACAGGCCAAGCCCCACCTCGCTACAGCCTCCTTCAGGTACCTGCAGAGAGCGATAAGGTCGCCCCTGAGCCTCCTTTTCTCCAGGCTGAACAAGCCCACCTCCCTCAGCCGCTCCTCGTAGGACTTGTTCTCCAGGCCCCTCACCAGCTTCGTCGCCCTTCTCTGGACCCGCTCAAGCACCTCGATGTCCTTCTTGTAGCAAGGGGCCCAAAACTGAACACAGTACTCGAGGTGCGGCCTCACCAGAGCTGAGTACAGGGGGACGATCACCTCCCTAGCCCTGCTGGTCACACTGTTTCTGATACAAGCCAGGATGCCGTTGGCCTTCTTGGCCACCTGAGCACACTGCTGGCTCATATTCAGCCGACTGTCCACCATCACTCCCAGGTCCTTCTCTGCCTGGCAGCTTTCCAACCACTCATCTCCCAGCCTGTAGCTCTGCTTGGGGTTATTGCGCCCCAGGTGCAGGACCCGGCACTTGGCCTTGTTAAACTTCATGCAGTTGACCTCATGCAGTTGACCTCAGCCCATCGGGGCAGCCTATCCAGATCCTCCTGCAGAGCCTTCCTACCCTCGAGCAGATCAACACATGCGCATAGCTTGGTGTCATCTGCAAACTTACTGAGGGTGCACTCAATGCCCTCGTCCAGATCATTGATAAAGATATTAAAGAGGACCGGCCCCAGCACCGAGCCCTGGGGGACGCCACTAGTGACTGGCCTCCAACTGGACTTGACTCCATTTACCACGACTCTTTGGGCCCGGCTATCCAGCCAGTTTCCAACCCAATGAAGCATGCGCCAGTCCAAGCCATGAGCAGCCAGTTTCTTGAGGAGAATGCTATGGGAAACGGTGTCAAAAGCCTTGCTGAAGTCAAGGTAGACCACATATACAGCCTTTCCCTCATCCACCCAGGGCATCACTTTGTCATAGAAGGAGATCAGGTTCGTCAAGCAGGACCTGCCTTCCATAAACCCATGCTGACTGGGCCTGATCGCCTGCTTGCCCTGCAAGTGCTGCATGATGACTCTCAAGAGGATCTGCTCCATGAGCTTCCCTGGCACTGAGGTCAAACTGACAGGCCTGTAGTTCCCCGGGTCTGCCCTCCAGCCCTTCTTGTAGATGGGTGTCACATTTGCTAGCCGCCAGTCAGCTGGGACCTCCCCCAGTAGCCAGGACTGTTGATAAATGATGGTAAGCGGCTAGGCCAGCTCCTCTGCCAGTTCTCTCAGTACCCTTGGGTGGATCCCATCCGGCCCCATCAACTTGTGCACATCCAAGTGCTGTACCAGGTCACCAACCATTTCTTCGTGGATAGTGAGGGCCACATCCTGCTCCCCATCCCCTTCCACCAGCTCAGGGTACTGGGTATCCAGAGAACAACCAGTATTACCGCTAAAGACTGAGGCAAAGAAGGCATTGAGCACCTCCGCCTTTTCCTCATCTCTTGTAACTAAGTTTCCCCCCGCATCCAGTAAAGGATGGAGATTCTCCTTAGTCCTCCTTTTTGTGTTGATGTATTTATAAAAACGTTTTTTGTTATCTTTAACGGCAGTAGACAGATTGAGCTCCAGATGAGCTTTGGCCTTCCTAATTTTGTCTCTGCAGAGCCTCGCAACATCCTTATAGTCCTCCCTAGTGGCCTGCCAACTTTTCCAAAGATTATAAACCCTCTTTTTTCTCCTAAGCTCAAGCCACAATTGAGCCAGGCTGGTCTTCTTCCCCGCTGGCTCATCTTTGGGCACATGGGAACAGACAGCTCCTGCGCCATTAAGATTTCCCTCTTGAAGAGCGCCCAGCCTTCCTGGACCCCTCTGCCCTTCAGAATCGCCTCACAAGGGACTCTACCAACCAGTGTCCTGAGCAGCTCAAAGTCAGCCCTCCGAAAGTCCAATACAGCCGTTTTACTGGTCCCCTTCCTGGCCTTGCCAAAAATAGTGAACTCCACCATTTCGTGGTCACTCTGCCCAAGACAGCTCCCGACAATCACATCCTCCACCAGTCCTTCTCTGTTTGTGAAGAGAAGGTCTAGCAGGGCACCACCCCTGGTAGGTTCACTAATCAGCTGCGTCAGGAAGCTATCTTCCACGCTCTCCAGAAACCTCCTAGACTGCTTTCTCTGGGCTGTGTTGTGCTTCCAGGATATGTCAGGAAAGTTGAAATGCCCCACGAGAACAAGCGCTGAAGATTTCGCAACTTCTGTCAGCTGCCTGTAGAACTCCTCATCCGTCTCCTCATCCTGGTTCGGCGGTCTATAACAGACCCCGACCAGGACACTAGCCTTGTTGTCCCTGCTGATCCTAACCCAAAGGGACTCGACCTTGTCATTCCTAGCCTCGAGTTCTACAACATCGAAAGACTCTCTGATATAGAGAGCCACACCACCACCCCTTCTGTGCTGCCTGTCCCTTCTGAAGAGCTTATAGCCAGGCATTGCAGCACTCCAGTCATGAGAGTGGTCCCACCACGTCTCCGTGATGGCAACCAAGTCATAGCCTGCCTGCTGCACGATGGCTTCCAGCTCCTCCAGTTTGTTACCCGTGCTGCGTGCATTAATGTAGATGCACTTCAGCTGGGCCATTGCCTTATCCCCCGGCCTTGCTATTGTTCCCCCTGGCACAGCTCCAACAATCCTTGCTTCAGCCCCATCCCCCTTCTTACCTAGTTTAAAGCCCTCTCAATGAGCCCTGCCAGCTCCTGGCCCAGGATCCGTTTTCCCCTAAAAGATAGGGACCCGTCTGCGGCCATCAGACCGGGCGCCAAGTAAGACTTGTTTGCTCTCCATCACCAAACGCTTTCAGTGAGGACATGCCACACAAACAGAGCATGAACTGAGCAGATGGCTGCCAATACTTGCACAAGACTTGCACAATACTTGCAAGACTTGCACATGACTAGACTAAAGTTACACGACTTTTAAAAATAAGGAAAAAATATCAGACAATAGTATCTATCCTCTTAAATATTCATTATTCTTAAATTTGAATTCCAAAAGCCTCCATAAGGAGAAGTATCATTTGGGACAGTATCAGGGAAAAACTGATCCTGGGCATGACAGTTTTTCCTAGGAACGTCTGCTAATCCTGAGAGTTTTTTAAGTTAGCTTTTTTGTTTTCCAAACATTCTGCTAACATATTTGATCATCACCTTCACACTAGAAAGATACACCTTCATACTAGAAAGGGACATCACTGGCTCTGAACCAGCACATTGAGAGTTTCCTGGAAGCTCCAATAATGCTGTTCAAAGAAAGCTCATCCTCTCTCCTTTGCCAAGGAGATCTCAGTCTCAACCAGGTTTGGGTCAAAGAGGTTTAGAAAGCAGCCAGCACCAAGAGCCTACAAGAAGTACTCCTCTGCAGCCCTACAAAACTGCCTCGCTGAGCTCCCAGGGCCACCACTATAGGCGGAGAAAGGGAGAGCAAGGGACACGGCTCACCACAGAGTAGGAACACTGGTCAACAGTTTTAGTTTAGTTGGAGTCATTTAATGTAGCAAAATAACAATATTGCACAGCCACCAGAAGAGGACCACAACAGCAAGCAGCTATTGTGCCAGTCACAGAGGCAGTAAGAGACTGCCCTCGCTTTGAAACGAAAAAATGGTTCTTGCCTCAGGACAGCACCAGCAGAGCCCCTCTGCTGCAATGCCCAGGGCTGGGGGTAGGGGAGCACATCAGTCAAAGGCCATCTACTCAGTCCTGGTCCCAAGAGGGGAACAGGAGTCTCTGCATACATAAATAAACAAATAAAGCTTCAGCAAACCTGTTACTGTCAAATCTCTGCACTTCTTTAAGTGTTTCACACGTTCCCAAGTAGCTAGTCTGGATTTGGCAACGTTACAAGCCACTGAATGGCCTTCTTAGATCAACAAGGGGTGAATATTTCTGGGCAAAGCTCATTTTTCAGCCCCATCAAATAACCAGCTGATTTTGTTCCATCACCTGATGATCATTTCTGCCTCCCATCAGAACTGAACTTCTCACTGAAATAGATTTACTCCCTGCAATCAGATGCACTGCCTAATGAGTCATTGCATGGGCCATTACAGCTGATGCCTCACTATCGTTTCACATACTGAAATGCAAGGCATTTTGCACTGAATATATTTAAGAATAAAATACACAATCAAAGCTGAATCCCAACTCGGGACAATAATGGAAGCACCTTTAGTCATTTCAATCTGCATATTCAATCTGATTTTCAGTGTTGTTTTTTTTACACAGCAAAAACCGTGGAGGAATGCGTGGCCACCCATGGTAGCACTTTGCTAAGTATATTCAAGTACCAAAAAAATCTACCCCTACCCACACGTCAAGTATATGAACAGCAATGGAGTACATCGGGAACAAGGAACAGGCTCCATCTCTCCTCTCTGCAGCTTGACTCTGGTTTTCTTCAGGGATTCCATCACAAACATTTTCTACTGCTTGAAGAGATTTTTGTAGCACCAACTACCTGAGAGCAGCCAGACTGAGCTAGTCTTTATGAGACTGCTGAGGCCATCACTTACCGGGATCAGACTGTAATCCATTACTGAAACAAATATTGCAAGTGAACCTGATAGATCAACTGTTTAGCTTGATGCATCCACTTCTCAAGCAGTTGTAGCTCTTTCCAAATTCACTGTATTGACTTTCTGACAAGTAAAGTCACTACAGTGAAATCATGATGAAGCAGCAGATAAGAACACAAGAGTGCCAGATCAGCAACATGAATTCCTGCAATGGCCTAGAAATAGTAGTAGTGGTCAGGAAAATGCTTTTATTAAATAAAGAAAGAAAGAAAGAAAGAAAGAAAGAAGCACAGGGCAAAATTTCTCCTTACTTTCTCTTAGAGCAGGCTAGTGTCAGAGTAGAAGATCAGATTAAATTCCTGGTAGGACCAGAAGTACTCCTCTGCCCCCAAAAGCTCAATTACAGAGAAACTAGCACTATCCCCACTGCATGAGCGCAGATGACCACAACTCTATGAGGAGAAGGGGGTGTGCATTTTGGAACAACCTCATGCTAGGGATGCTCTTAGGATGTGGCATAGCTGCAGGCTGGTGCAAGTGCTGAGGCATATGCTGCTCTGTACTAGGCTGCAGGGTAAGACATGCAGCTCACAGGGGTATTGAGGGCAAGATGAAATGCCAATGACTGAAGAAAGTCAAGCCTCCAGAAGGAAGGTAAGGCTGCATTAGAATTCAAGTACATCTAAAAGCAATTAGGGATTTCAACCCACTTCAGGGAGGGGGAGCACATACTTCAAAGACCACTCAGTTTAACAGAAAGGAGAAAGTGTTGTTACTATACAATATACTTCATTAAAACAAGAAGGGAAATCAATACAAAAAGTATACTTGCCACCTCTTCACCTAGTCTCCATTGTAAATCCAAACTGAAATTTGCCCATACCTCAGCTCCCAGCCCTAGCTTTCAGAAATGTAGTTTGATTCTACTGCCTGTAAGGTCCTGCCACTACATGCATAAATGAAATGATCTTAATTTCTGCTCCTCAGACACCGCAGCTTCTGTGGCCTGCACCACTTGCATGTGTTTCCTAATGCCTTCCTCCAGCATAGAAGATGCTGTCTCCCTCTCTAAATTGCCTTAGATAGTCTTTTACTCAACAAGGGGTGATGTAACAATTGCCTACAGGTTAAAACTATATACTATTACATTAAGGTTAGAATACTTTTTTTTTTTTTTTTTTTTACTAAGCATAGATTTCAAATTAAGAGTAGGTTCAATTAGCTAGAGTGCCCCATGTGCCTATCTCATGCTACTCCAGCCACTGAGCAACCCCTTGTCCCACAGTACCTGCCCCTGTTCTGTGCATCCTTAAGGCTGCCAGCATGCCACGTTGTGCTTCAATGGATGCTAACTATACAGTGCTTTACCTGAAGAACTAGAGAGCTGAGTTAGAAACAGTAATAGCTTTGTATAATAAGGTATTTAATATTCATGCAAAGATAACCATATCTCAAACTAACTTTTTAGACAGTCTATTCCATCAGACACATTATCCTCTCCTCACTGCCCAGCTTGTTCATTGATATCCAGAGTACCCAAGGCAGTCTTGGGTTGCAGTATGCTGCTACATGTGCTCAAAGCCAGCATGGGTACAGAAAGCTCATTTACCATTCGGATATCACAGGACACCCCCTTTCACCCTCCAAGTCCACTTGTGTAACATGGAAAGCAGAGTGCCAAAACTGATTATAAACTAACAAGCACTAACAGTTTCCAAAACCAGCATTAGGGAGCCCTCCACTCTCCTCTAAGCACTTTACAGGTGAGTCAGAGAAGAAATAAGAGCGGGAATTTTGCTTCAGTAACCTAGTACAGAACTGGTGGGAACACTTGAGATAGTACTTCTGCTCTCTAATTAAGACAGTTAACTAAACAGTTATGAGGGTTTTCAAACACAAACCATTTTAAATGCACCATCTGCCTACACAGTTAGCTCCTCTTTCTCTAAAATTATGTTTAGCTTTTTCATTTTTTCCCCATTTCACCCTCCCACATGGATAAAATCAGAAGCTATACAGAAATCTGTTACATATTGTCTATACACTTAAGCCAAGAACATCTAAGGTTTATATGTGAGAATAATTTACATCTAATTCATTGTTTCATCAAGGAGTTATAGATTATCAGGACACATTCACAGTGGTCAGAGTAGTCAATAGAGTAGCAGCTGTGAGCCCCCACACATTCTCTTAGCTTCTCTTATGCAAAGATTCATAGAAGAAGATGAGGAGCCATTATTAGACACTGTACCAAGGTTTGAAGCCTGCAGTGAGGAAAGAGTCCATCAATTTCCTAATATGATTTAAGGAATCTAAGTGCACCTTACAAGCTCTGTAATAATGAAAACCAGCAACTGGGAAGTGTTAAACTTCAAAACAAGTCTTTATTTACATAAAAGCAATAAAGATAAATGGCTAGTTAACACTCACAGCAAAGCATTTACCCAAATTATTAATTACATGAGAACTAATTAAGCAACAGGGAACCTGATCACCTACAGAGGCAGGATGAGACAAGTGAGGAGATGAGAGCTCACCTGTGCAAGAAGGCTGAGAGGTCACAGCAGCCATGGCTGCAGCCATTTCGGTAAGTGAAAAAAGGAAAGAAGCAGAGAGTTTCTGTAGTTCACCTGGGAGAAGACTGTCACTAGGCAAGAACGCCTTAAGAACACCTTAAGTCCTAAAGAGGACTTAAGAACAGCAAGGAACTGCATACAGGTGTTTCTCTCTTTTCGGTCATAGAGTCATAGAATATCCCGAGCTGGAAGGGACCCAGAAGGATCATTAAGTCCAGCTCCTGGCACCGCACAGGTCTGCCCAAAAGTGTAGACCATGTGACTAAGTGCACAGTCCAATTGCTTTTTAAACTCAGAAAGGCTTGGTGCAGTGACTGCTTCACTGGGGAGCCTGTTCCAGTGTGCAACCACCTTCTCGGTGAAGAACCTCTTCCTGATGTCCAGCCTAAACCTCCCCTGCCTCAGCTTAACACCACTCCCATGGGTTCTGTCACTGGTGATTAAGGAGAATAGGTCACCTGCCTCTCCACTCCACCTCGCGAGGAAGCTGTAGACCATGATGAGGTCCCCCCTCAGCCTCCTCTTCTCCAGGCTGAACAGGCCCAGTGCCCTCAGCCGCTCCTCATACGACTTCCCCTCTAGGCCCTTCAACATCTTCTTTGCCCTTCTCTGGACACTCTCCGACAGTTTAATGTCCTTCTTGTACTGTGGTGCCCAGAACTGCACACAGTACTCGAGGTGAGGCCACACCAGCGCAGAGTAGAGCGGGACAATCACCTCCTTTGACCAACTAGCGATGCTGTGCTTGATGCACCCCAGGATACAGTTGGCCCTCCTGGCTGCCAGGGTACACTGCTGGCTCATATTCAGCTTGCTGTCAACCACAACCACCAGATCCCTCTCTGCGGGACTGCTCTCCAGGATTTCGTCACCCAGTCTTTACGTATAGCCAGGGTTGCCCCGTCCCAGGTGCAGGACCCGGCACTTGCTCTTGTTAAACTTCATGTGGTTGGTGATCGCCCAGCTCTCCAATCTGTCCACATCTCTCTGCAAGGCCTTTCCACCCTCATCCGAGTCCACAACTCCTCCAAGTTTGGTGCCATCGGCAAATTTCCTCAAAACACCTTCTAATCCTACATCCAAATCATTTATAAAAACATGGAAGAGGACTGCCCCTAAAATGGAGCCTTGAGGGACCCCACTAATGACCATCCACCAGCCAGATGTGGCCCCATTTACCACAACCCTTTGACCCCTGCCCATCAGCCAATTGCTCACCCATTGTATGATGCTTTTGATTAGCTGTATGCTGGACATTTTGTCCAATAGGATCCTATGGGAAACCATGTCAAAAGCCTTGCTGAAGTCCAAAAAGATCACATCAGCTGGTTTCCCTTGATCGACTAGATGGCTGATCTTATCATAAAAGGAAATCAAATTTGTTAGGCAGGACCTACCCCTCATGAACCCATGCTGGCTGGGACCAACAACTGCATTGTCCCCCAGGTGTGCTTCAATAACTTCAAGAATCATCTTCTCCATAATTTTACCAGGCACTGATGTGAGACTGACAGGCCTGTAATTGCTAGGGTCTTCTTTCTTACCCTTCTTGAAAATTGGCACATTTGCCAGCTTCCAGTCTACTGGGACCTCTCCAGATTCCCAAGATCATTCAAAAGTAATTGAGAGAGGTCCTGCAATGACATCAGCCAGCTCTTTTAGCACCCTGGGATGGACCCCATCCGGACTCACAGACTTGTATGGATCCACGCGGAGCAGCAAATCCCGCACACATTCAGGGTCAGTTGGGAGTTTGTCATTCCCACCATCATGGTCCTCCAGCTCAGGACACACTGGGTCCCGAAGCCCATCATCAGCATTGAAGACAGAGGTGAAAAGGCATTAAATGTCTCTGCTTTGCTTATGTCATTGTCTGTGAGGAGACCTTCCCCATCAAGTAGCGGACCTATGTTTTTTTTGGTTCTCCTTTTTCTGTTCACATGTCTAAAAAAAACTTTATTGTCTCCCACAGACATGGCCAGCTTCAACTCTAGTTGGGCTTTGGCCACACGAATTTTCTCCCTACAAACACGAACAGCATCCTTGTATTCCTTCCTCATCGCCTGACCCTCCTTCCAGCAGCCGTACACTTTCTTTTTCAGTACATGTGTGTGAGTCAGTATATGCGTGTGAGGAACAATCAACTCCAAAGCCCCTTCGTACCTGTAGGACAGTCAATTGAGCAGCCGCACATCCCTGAAGAGGTGACCATAAGCAGGAAGGCACGCCCACAGTGCCGGGCAGGACATGCCAGTGCCCTGTAGCCCACAGCAGCATGCCAGTATGTCACAGTGAGGACAGGAGCTTGATGAGAGCTGCACCCACAGGGTGCGAATCCCAACCCATGGCACCCCAGATTCCTGGCACACTCCCACCGTTTCAGAGGGCCACATTCCACAGGCATTGCTGCTCCAAAGGGGCTCCTCACAAGCCCCTGCAAGCAGAGCCCTCGCTACAGACTTCCTTCCCCTGACATCTCCACTTCCATCTCCAAACCTCACCAGAGCAGCACCCCAGTGCTGCAACCACCCTCATCCTGAATTCATCCGCCCCACTGCAACAGCACGGCCACCCCAGCACGCCTCCATCAGCCTCAGGGTGCCGCACGAGCTTCTCCTCACACAGCTACCTCTCCTGTGTGGTGCAGAGCCATCTACGTCCATCTTGAACCTCTTTTTTTTTGTTAGGCTGCACTCAGGAACCTCCTTAGTCCCAGCCAATGCTCTTCAAAGCATTTTGAAGGCTCTTCACCCCAAAGGCACTTTCTACAAGGTGCCTGAACTCGGCAACCTTGCCACCTCCCTCCATTTACCAGAGCACTGCAGCCCACTAGAGCCAGGCCTCAAGACTGACAAGAGCTTTTGCTCAGTCTCCTTTCCTCAGATTTTCAGCAGTCCTGAGGCTGCACCAAACACCCAAACTGCAGCATTCATTCCCCTCAGAGAAGCCAAACAAACCCTCACCACCTCCACAAAACAGCCCTCCTCCAGTCACGAGGAGAAGCACCACCCCGCATTTATCCCCTCAAAGCCCACCCTAAGGAGTGCTCCTTCTCCCCCAGGGCTGGGGAACCTCTCTTCAGCCAGCTGCTGCCTGTGAGGCCGATGGCACACAGCAGCCCTGGATCAACGGGCACCAGCTGGGCCAGGCCTTCACCAGCACCCAGCAGGACACAGGTATGGACACATACACAGACAAAAATAAAAGTGGGTGGGTGAGGGCAGCTCAGCCACTTGCAATCTGGAAGGGCAGGGAAGACTTCTGTTTTTATCCCATCTTCCCAAGAAACTGTCACATGTCTGGGAGGCAAAGGGGGTTAGCAACACACCTCCTCAGTTACTTTCAGGTGTCCCTCCTCCACTAGTGCCAATGTGATTCCTAATTGGCACTTCTGTGGCATTGCCTCCAGAAAGTCAGTGATTACCTCCCTGATGTGGTATCAGATACAACATTTCTTTTTTAAAACTAAATAAATATGAGGGGGCTCAAGGACCTGTGAAATAAGCCCTATGATGAGGTTTCCTGGCCTAAAACACCCCAGCAAATCTCCTCTGGACAGTAGCCACAACATTAAACTTTTTACACTGTGTATTTTCACCTCTTTTCAGCATGAAAGAACATGTGATTAGGGACCAGATGTTAAACTTCTACAAAATGAAAGCATTAAGGTCAGCATTGACTGCTTCTTGCTCGTTCCCATAATGGAACAGAGAAACACAAATAACCACAATACTTCCTATGCTACAGTTGAACCAAAATCTCTTTGAAACGGATACTCATTACCACTGCCAGCACTGATGCTCTGAGCTGGAGCTATACGGCCAGCCAAGCAGGTGGAAAGTACATAACACCATCAAGATCAACATGCTTCAAGCCCCAGCTCTGCTCTGGCAGTCAGATCTTTTTCACTGCTCTACAGATAGAAAGACACCAGGTGTCTCCAGCCACCTCAGGATGGTATTGGTGGGTTCTGGTGTACACGTTGAACCTTAGGTGGAGAGGATGACAAGGTGATATAAAGGGTGTCCTGAAGAATGAAATAGGTCACCACTCCAGGGACTAAGTTAGTATTCCTAAAAACATCTGCTTGCCAAGAATGTAAGGTGCCTAGTTTTAGAAAGTGAGCTAGATAATGTAAGAATTAAAGGTTTAATACCAGACCAGTATAGCAAGCATGCATAGGTACAAACAGTGGCAAACAATCAAATACTGAAAGCTGCCAAAAGAGATACTGAAGTTATATGAACACTAAATATGTCCCTTTTCCATTTTACATCTCCTGTGATAAAATGTTATGAGACATGCACATGGCTTGAAACAGATAATTACTGATAATCCTGGCTGGTGGGAGAAGGAACCATCTGGCAGATGGAAAAATAAGAAGGTGCCAAGAATTTAACAGACTAGGGGGGCTTCTTGAGAATTTATGCACAGAGGTTTGAAGAAGGAAATATTTAGACAAAAGGTCAACTATTCTGTTTCTATCAATACACAAAACAAATTAGAAAACCAACAGTATACATATAAGTATGAAAACTATTTCTGTTTAAAATTCATCTTGAAATTATGAGCAAAACAGTTGAATCTAAAACTGTTAGAAGTGAGGAATTCACTCCACATATCATGATTAACCACAAATAGTTATAGCACACAGGATCAGCACATTTTATCTTATATCCTTTAAGTGTCTATCCTCTGCTTTTAACATGCAAATGGTTTTAGTCATCCTCTTCTGACCTTGCTGCATTGTATCATTTGTTTCTTTCCATTTTCCTTAACAGTGTCTCCTCCTTCTTATAGCAGAGAAAAAGCAACTTCTGGTAGATTCTGCTTTGTATTCCTTTCCTTTCTTCTAAATCAATTTCTTTGCCTCTGCTCTCCTTTTTATCACTCATGGGTAAAACAAGGGACATTGCTGGTTGCAGAATTCTAATTGTGTATCCACAGTTTTCCACAGATCACTACTCGCTAACCATTTTGCTGCTGGCCCTTTGCAATAGCTGAGCTGCAGCCAGCAAGAAATTTATGTAACATAATTAGTGATTTGGGGCTAGTTTTGCCAAAGCATCGTGGTACACCATAAGAACTGTCAAGCACTGCAAAAGGATGCTCAGGGAGTATACAGTCTGTGTCCTTGGAGACTTCCAGTACCCATCAGGATAAAGCCTGAAGCAACCTCATTTGATCTCATAGCTGATGCTGATCTGAGCAGGAGTTTGGACCAGAAACTTCCTGGGGCCTATTCCAACATGTGGTTATGAGTCTATGGTTTTTGGAGGCACCCTGAAAATATAATTCCCACTGACTCCTGCATAATACTCCCATTGCAATAGAAATTACATGTGAAGGCATTCTTGAAAATCCTACTCAAAACTTACTAGCATCTTTCGAGTCCTTAAAATTGTAGCTGTAAGGCCCATTCCAACTTCAGCTTCCACTAATGCCATTAGAAAAACTTTGCTCAGCAGTTTCTACCAGCCTGCCTTGCTTAGATTGCTTTGTTAGTAATTTTTCATTCTGAGAGTTCCTCCAATCTGATTTTCATCAAAAAAAAAGCTCCATTTTCATTCAAAACCCATCAGAATAATGCTGTTATATCTAGACACAAGCTTGTGGTACCTCACACTATAAAAGAGCCACAGGCTGTCCTGGCTACTCAACAACTTCTATGACAGGAACAAAGAGATGGTAACTTACTGCTCAATCTCAATTCCCTTCGCACCACCCTGTTATAATAAGCATGTTCTTGTATGGAATGGAACTGGATGCCAAAGATCTCACTTGCATAAGGGGGCTGGGGAGGTCCCTCCCTGTGCTGCAAATAAGCCCCTTATAGAATTTTCTTTGCCAAATAAATTTGTTACATATCTTTACATGCATTTTGCAGTTTTTGCATTTCACTGCAAAAGCAGATGACTCCTTGGTCCTAGTTCTCCCATTTGCAACACCATTTAGAGATTATTTTCATATCTTTTGTATGAACATGTCTGAGGGATGTTAACTCTTCATGCACCAGGGGAAGACGGGACACCTTAATGTTTCACACTCTTTGGGTTTGCACAGATCCATATGCTAAATACTTTAATAACGAAGGGCCACTCTTGTAATCCTTTCATGATCTTGTGATGCAGGGATCGCAGGGAACCCCAAGCTGCAAAGAAAAGTAAATGGGAGTTTTCCAACTCGCAGTGTTAAAAGTCTGTATTGTACAGGATCTATACACTTCCTTTGCAGAATTAATAACTTAAGTGAAGAATCATGGATGTCATGACAGCCAAGAGCTCTCGTTTAAGTATATTAACAACTCACTTGGTACCAGTGAATCCGAAGAAAGCAGGTAAACCTTCTTTTATACTTTACGTGTTTGTAGTGTAATGAATATTGCTGAAATGCTATTACATGTATTTTATGTATATAAATGCTGAAATGCTACTACATGTATTTTTGATTTTATAACACATACACACATTTTCATAACATCTTTCCTGTGAGCTCTGATATAAAACATGAACTGCATCCAATGACTGCCAGGGTAATTATCAGGGAGCAGTGACCATCGAAGCTGGACACATCAATGGCAAGCAGTCTCATGCTGCATAATTCCAGCAGAGTAATGTTTATCCTGCTATACCCTTAATTGAAATGGCACTGGAATAAGAATAGTTTTGATCTATTTGATTAATGCAGGCAGCATTTGCCCATTGTTCAGTCTGTTCATATTAAGCAGCGACACAATTGGTTTTCAGAGATAAAAAGAGACCCACGTCTACATTTTAAGGGATGCACAGGAGCAAAACTGAAATGCAGACTCTAAGACCACCCCTTGCAGAATGCAGAAACTCATGTAACCCCTTCACTTTCAAGGACACTTAAAACACACTACAGCAATTAAAAATGGAAGGGAAATAAAGAATAATCTCACTCTTCTTCTCACGGCCTAGAGGATGAAAAACACTTGTTTCAGAATTGATTATAACAACTGTATTGCATCTCTAAAGAACTGAGTTCAATTCATAACTGAAAAACATGGTTTGTGGTCTTAATTTAAATCAGTTCTGCTCCTCTTCCCGGTCAGAGCATGAAGTTAAACACCTGATGAAGAATTTAGTGATCAGAAAGAGGAATTTTCTCCTTTTGCTCAAAAGAAACAAAGATACTTCATCTGACCATCTTTTCCTTATCAACTCCTCATCACTAATTTAGGTCAGCTGCAGCAACTTGCATGCTTTTACACATCTTATGTTTTAAGTTGATCCGGTGTTTGGAGGACAGAGAGTTTCCCTGCGCTTTTGTACATGTAGCAGTTGCTACCATTACATGTAGCAGTTGCTACCATTAGCAATGCTTGTACGATTTTCTGCATTTGTTCACAGCAGAAAACAGCACATAGTTAAGCACTGGCCTTTCTGGTCTGTCGAAGCAACATGCCATGTGTTCAAAATGGTCTCCCTCCCAATTCAGTGCAACTAAGTGCACTCAGCATCTAGTTTATGCTATTGATTCTTCACTAATGCAAGAACTATCTTCAGTTTAAGAAGCATGCTGTAATTATTAAATTAGAAAGAAAGCAAACCCAGGCACTATTTTTAAGCATAAGAGTCAAGTATTATTTAAGTATTCCAACCTCTGTTCAGTGTCCCTTCTGACAATGGACAGAAGTCTTTTGTAACCATGCTCATAATCTCTCATATCTTATTTTTCCTCTATGATTTTCCACAATTTTTTCCTTTTTTTTTCCAATTGTTTTTTTAATTCCTCTAATCCTCTTTTCTGAATATATAAAAGAACTAAAAATGGCCTCTTTTAACTGCCAGTTGCTTACCTACTTATTTAATGGAGCAGCATAAAACGTAGGGCTTAACCCACCAGCATTTTACACAAGCAAAGTCCCACACATTTCTCCCGAAGCTTTGCCTAAACAAAATTGCAGTTCTTTATTTTGACAAAAGCAGCTTTGCATTACTACTTCTGTCCACCAAAACATGCCCAGGTATAATTGTAGAGTGTGTTGAGTAATTCCTTGCTGCAATGTAGTAGGTGGAGCTCAATTTATGAACCAGATTCAGATAGCATAACTCGACTGACACACCGTTTGTATCAGCAAATAGCAGATGCTTGTAATGCACCATCACAACAAGAGCAGTGAGCACTTTCTCAGAACAACAGGAAGAGATTTTTAATATAATTAGAATCCAAAAGAGACTGTAGGAGGCTAAGTCAATTAGGCTCATCAATTTCTCAGTCAAAAGGGCAATTCCTGTTCACTTTACTAAACCACAAAACTCTTGCAGAAGAGAGCAAGGAACTCTGCACACACAAATGACCAGACTGCCCTGTTTTCTTTTTAACAAAATAAAAAGTTCTTGTGCCGTAACACGCTGTCATGAGAAAGTCCCGTTTAGAAATTGCAGCAAAGCTTTTCAGAGGGCAGGCGCTGAAACCGCGGATGCAGCGTCCAAGCCCGGAGGGGAGCAGGGCTTGTTTTCCCCGCGGGCAGCACACTGCTCTGCAGAGAGGCACCGCAGCCTGCCCGGGCACTGCTCGCCCTGCCGACAGCAGAGCTGGTTAAACGCTGTGAGGCTGTTGCAACGGGCAGCACCGGCATTTCACAAAGCCACGGACAGATAAAAAGCAAGCGACGTGCTCTGTAAGTGCGGATTTTCAAGCACTGTCCCAGAGCACTGTGACTGGGGAAAAAAAAAAATAAAATAAAATAAAAAAAGGAACATTCAGCCCAAAACTAGATGTCCAGGATCCATTCAGCATCGAATACATACAAGTGATAAGAGAAAACACCTAACTCCACAAAAACACAAGTACCTCAATATGTGTTTTAAATACCAAATTAACTACCCCTTCCATTTTTAGCACTTCTCTCTGGAATTTAAGAATACATCTGAATAGGCCAATTATAAGATTTCCCAGTGATTGATATCATTAATGTTGTTTATGCTGCTGTTGATGATGAACTGAGGCAATGAGCATGTTTAACAGTCATTCAGCAAGTGTACAGGCAACCTTATGCAATCCTCTTTTTACTGGTTTATTAAACGTCTATTTCCTTTTCAGATAAAGTTTAACATCTAATGCCAAGATTTCACCAGGAATTCAAATAGCATAGTAGCTCATTATCACCTTTTTAACTTAAAGTCTAATACAAGAAGTAGACACACTACACATCACTAACGTTTTCATACATACACGCACACACGCACACTTATCAGCATCCTGTTTGTATCAATATATTTTCACAAATCCATTCCCTTCTTCCTACCCATACTCTTCACATTTGCAGAAAGCACAACATACAGATAGGCAATGTAAAACATACTTCCTGGAGAAAAGTCTGTAGTCTCCTGAGAGAACAGTTTGACAAAACCACTTCTATTTAAAAACACAAGGTCCAAAATGAGCCTTTAAAGAGCATTAGTGACCAACACCGAGATTAAAAAGTACTTGAGGTGTTTGCGCTTCTTGTATGCAACACGTCACTTGACCTTTAGAAAACTGGGACTTCTTCAGAAAATTATAAAAGTAGTAGTAAAATCCTTTTATTATTATTTTTATTTTTTTTTAAATCAAGTTGAACAACAGGACAGAGTCTCTAGGCAAAGCTCCCAGAAAGAGCCAGATCACCATCTGGCTCCATCATAGAGCAATGACAACTGACAACAAGCAAGTCTCTAACCAGCGCTCTCTGAATTCGAACGCTAGGTTGACTCTGTAACAGCTCCGTTACAACTATGAACACACAGCTGTATGCTTCTTCCCTCCTCATACATAAATATACCCTCAGACACTTAGAGAAGGGGGGAAAATAAAACATTTTATGTATTTTTCTATGCTTCCCTGCTATGCCTGTTACCAATGAATGTCAAGAAATACCTTAAATATCTCACTGTATCGTTAGCACTATATAATATATATATTTATAATTTTTAGTTTTCACACATGCTAATGTTTCCAGTATGATAAATGTCCTTTTAAATCCTGCAGTTTTTGTCACACTGTAGATCCACTTCTATTTGACAGTGACTCCTGGATATATATGTCAAGACAAAAATAAATACTGCTGTGATGGCAAACATTTTAGAACTCTTAGGACACTAATACAGTGGCACTTGAAAGACTTTTTAAATACAACAAAAAGGACAACCATTATATGGAAACCTGCTCTGACATAGCCATAAAACCTGCACTGCATTTGTGAGATCTGTACTTGTTTTTGCGAGAGCAGCTTCTAATCTTTGAACACGTCAAACACTACAGTCCAGCCCTCAACCCATACCCTTAAAAAAGTCCTCCTTGCTATTATTAAATGAGCCTCCCCTCTAGCTGTACATATGCAACACCATAATTCCCAAACAATTGAGGTAATTATAAAAATGAATATCATTTATTGTTTTTTGTTATTACTATCATATCTGAACATTTACTTTCAAAGAAAAGTCTATTTTCAGCATTACGCTTTCCAAGGGCACCCCCTCTGCACCAAGGGAGATATACAAGTATTAGGAATTGTGCAGGAGTTTTTGTAACCATCTTCAAACCCACCAGAACTCCATAAACAAGATTTTGGTACAGAAGCTCGCCTGGCATTTTAGAGAAGGGGAAAGGGACTTTCCACATATTTTCAGTTCCACTTTATTTTTTTTTAATCGCATCTAACCCAATGCAAGTGAAGAAAAAAAAACAATCAAATGAACAAAAAAGAAATCATCGCATTACTGCATGTTACCCTTCATCAGTCTTTAGAGGAAATTGGGAGCCTGGCTGCTTTTCCCAGCTCCCTCCCTCCCTCCTTCAAGCCTGCAGAACCAGCTCCTCTCCCTGGAGGGGCTCAGCTGCCCCCAGGGGTGTCTGGCGCTGCCTGGTCACAGCCGCGGCTTCCTGAGCAACGTTCTGCTGAGGTCCTTCACCTCTTCGGGGCTGCCGACCCTCTCGTAGCCCAGCAGGGCCATGGGCTGGTGGCAGTACTCCTCAACTTGCTTGATCTGCTGGTAGCTGAGTGCAGTCCGCCAGGCGCTCAGCGCCTGGGTGGCATTCCTGGCCGACACCACAAAGGGCTTGGATGAGTAGCCGGGACCGCTGGTCATGTTGAGGGTGAACTTCTCCATCTCTGGGCTGACCGCCAGGTTAACAAAGCCGTACACCTGCCGCAGAGTCTTGATGGGCTCGACCACCAGGTCCTCGTAGCGCACGGCCATGTAATTGCCCTGGAGCCAGTCAGGGGGGTGCAAGGCAGTCTGCAAGGTCTTGGCCATGCTACTGCAGATGACCTCCATGGCGCCCAGGGCATGGTAGTCCGAGCCGCCCCCCCCCTCCTTCTTTCCGCCCAGCTTGTGGCCGGCATCAAGGAAGGGCATGCGGTGGATGCGGGGGTCCCGACTCCTCACCACCTGCAGACTCTCCCGGATGAGGCCGTGCCGGGATTTGATGCGGGAGCTGGCGACCGCCCGCGGGTCCCGCACCAGGTGGATGACTTTGAGGTCCAGGGTCGGGTCCCGCATAAGCGGGGCGAGGATGGCCAGGTCGAAGACGCGGACGCCCTTGATGACCAGCGTGCGGTACTTGTGGCACTCCTCCTGGAAGCGGCTGAGGCGCTGCGGGGGGCACTTCTTGCACACCCGGTCGTCCACCATGCCCACCACCTCCTTGCGGTAGGCCGGGCAGAGGGGTGAGGAGCAGATGACCTTGTTGGTGGCCGCCCCAAAGATGCCCAGCGTGGTGAGGTTCTTCCCGGCGCCCGCCGTGCTGTAGAGCTGGAAGACGGAGAGGTCGCAGCGGTACAGGGAGCTCAGCATGTCGCGGGCTGCCCCTTGCAGCGAGACGGCGTCCCCGGGGTACAGCTTCTGCCAGACGTGCCACACGGGCTCGTAGAGGAAGAAGACCTCGGGGTTCTGGTTGAAGAGCTCCCCGAAGAAGGACGACCCGGAGCGCCAGGTGGTGAACACGTAGACCAGCTGCCGCCGGGCGCTCTGCGGGCCGCGGCTCCCCACCGACGGCGCCGGGGGCGGCGGCGGCGGCGGGGGCCGGTGCCGGGGGGCCGCCGGGGGCTCTCCGCAGCGCCGCGGCTCCCGCCGCCACTTGTACTCCAGCAGGTTGAGGGCGGCGAGGAGCAGCAGCAGCGCGTAGCCCAGGCACAGCGCCAGCGCCTTCCGCCGGCACACTTTCATGCTGGGCGGCGGCGGCGGCGGGGCCAACTGTTGCTCAGCGCCCCGGCGCCCCGGGCCCCGCGGCGGGCAGCAGGGCGCACCGCCCCCGGCGCCGACTCCCGCCCGGCCCCCCGCGCCCGGCCCGCATGGCGCAGCCGCCGCCGCGACGGCCCCGCCGCCGCCGCCGCCCCCCCGCCCCGCCGCTGCCCTACTTAGAGGCCGCGCGGCCCCCCGCGCTTCTTCCGCGCCGCCATCGCCCGGCGCCGCCGCAGCCCGAGCTCCCCGCGGCCGCCGGGGCAGAGGCGGCGCCGGGCCGGGCTCCGCTGCGCCCCGCCCCGGGGGCGGGGAGAGCCGGGGGGGCTCCGCGCCCACAGCGCGCATCGCGCCCCGGCCCCGCCGGGCGGCCGCTGAGGGGCGGCCCGAGATGGCGGCCGCGGCGCCGCTCGTCCGTGGGGAGGGGGGGGGGCGAGGAACGGGCGGGAGCCGGCCCCGGGCCGGGGGGCTCGTCCTGCGGCCCCCTCCCCAGCAGGCGCCAGGGGACACGAGAGGGGAGGGGGCCACAGGACGGGCCCTGCCCCGTTACCCGAGCTGCAGAGTACCTGGGTGCTGGGCACGGGCCCAGCCCTGGGTGCCCGCCGAGCTGCAGGGAGAGGCAGCGGGACGGCTCTGGGACAGGGACACGCGAGGGCAGGCACAGGCTGCGGCCCCGCTGTAGGGCAGGGGACGAGGGAGCTGCGCCTGGCTCTGAGCGATGGTGCCTCAACTGACGGTGGCGACTGGAGTTAGCTCTAGGACGGGTATTTTCTGGATAGCGGGAATGCAACAGCACATGCATAGATAAAATGGAAGTTCATCTGCCATCTGTGGAAACAAGCAAACAACAAAAAAATCTGCAGGAGGGTGAAGGAGCTAAATATACGTGTGCGCAATCTTTACATTCCTCATAAAAGGAGTTCTCTATTCCTCCCAAATTTTCTGCTGGAATACTAACAGCTAAACTTCCTCTGAGGAAAACCTTGGGGGCTGGCAGGGCATGTCTAAGGTGAATAGTTTTAACCCCATTCAGCAGGAGGGCTCTGCTCTCCCCAGCCCACTCCAAAGCACGAGGGCAGACAGGGCGCCCAGGCAGCGCGGGGCGATGGGGGCACTTACAGTAACTTATTAACAGCAAAACTTAATTAAAGAAACACTAAATATTGGAGAAAAGTGTATTTCACAAAAAAGCAAGGGGGAATGGGGTTTATGTTGTTATTGTTTGTCTTTTAAACCTACAGCAGACCAGAGGAAGCATTTAAAGACACATTCTGCAAAAATAAAGTGCATCTACTTTACAAAATAAATACAAAGTTGAAAACCGATGAGCTTATAACAATTATAACAATTGACCTGCAGCTTTAGACACAGCATATAATGAAAAAGGATATACCTCTGAAACATCTTGCGGCATAAAACTCCTGCAGTTATTTTATCCTTTGGACCTGATCCTTGAGTTCTTTGCATTAAAAGGCTTCTATTCATATCCCTTTATAAGGATAAGAATCTAATATTTCTTTGGTTTTACATACACACTAAAAGATGAAATGACCTTAACCTAGCTAAAGAAAAAATGTTAATTTTAAATTCTGGAACAGTCTGTAACAGCATTAGGCTACATTAAATCAGGAGTAACTGTATCAGTAGTGGGACACCATAGCTCATAAAGCAGCATCCCCCACCAGTGTCGTATTGCAGCACTAATGCAATACAGGACATGCACTACTGGGAGGGGAAAAAAAAAACACACACACAAACAAACAACAAAAGAAAACAATTCATAGCAGTAAAATCATTAAAATACTATCAAGTTCACATTAATCCCTTCTTTCCACTTGGTTGCAGACAGGTATAAAATGGGGGAGCGGAGGGGGGGGGGCACGGGACACATGACCCACAACACCATCTCCAGTTCTCGTACAATTTAATGTTTAGCAAGTAACAAAGATAAGCAAACAAGAACCAGAAGTAGAACATTTGAAATGATAAAACTAATCAGTAAATCCAAACATTAAAAGCTGTAATTGGATTCTGCACCTTTCCTGCTGTTACATAGCAGTTACATCTCTCTGAATCATTGAACATGAGCACTAAGAGTAATACTGCTTTCATTATACTATTCCATCTCTACTTCGGAAAACATGGGTCCAAGCAGCTCTTCAATTCAACCTACACACTGCAAAATGGAATCTTCTTTTTCAAAACTGGAGATACATACGTATTTATTCTGTGCAGGTGGACTCAAGCACCCATGCAGAACCCAACTGAAATCAATCAGGTTCAGTGCAGCTGCAATATTCGATCCTCCCGGAACAAGTTTCAGACCTGGTAGTCAAGTTATCACTCTAAGCAACTCATTATCGATGAATATTTAATAAGCTTGTGTGGAACATATTTGTGTGAATTGGAAAGTGACAGAGTAAAGTTTGCTTTTTTTTCAAAATCATCCACACACCCTTTGGGCTGTGTCTTTGCACCCAAAGAACTCTTCTGAAGGGGATTCTGGGTTCGTTTTGTCTATTTTTTAATTCTGCAGTCTGGGATTTAAAGTATTTGCCTGTCTTTGAGAGAAAGAACACAGGCAGGCAGCAGTCATCATCAAGTGCTGCAACAGGGAGTTTGGGGCTGTCCTGCAGGAGGGCAGATACCAGCTGTTTGGTAAGGCCCTGGCAGCGCAAACCAGAGCAATGTACTGCAACAATGACTTTAATTCCTGCAAGTAGCTGAGAAGTTCATTTGCACACACCAAGTTTAAAGGATGGACTTGTGGAAGTGTACAGACTGTACCAATGAATCGATCGTCTATTGCCAAGCGCTAACAAAAAGCGCCACCAGACAGCTGGCAGTTAAGAACTTCTTTTGTTTTTTGCACTTGAAGAAAAGATATGTACACAACATAGATTAAAAAAAATAAAATTAAAATTAAGGAATGCAATGCAGCAGGTTTTTAATAAGGCCAGGGACAAGTTCCTCACCAAAGAAAACTGATAACTTCTCCCACTTGCAGAGCTAGCTCCATGATTTCCCCAGATACCCTATGGCTTTAAAAAACTATGAAATAGAGCCCTGATTCAGTGAAATATTTAAGTATTTGCTCAATTTTAATGATGGCTTTTAATGATGGCACAGTAGCCCATCAAAAAGTGAGTTAAATCAGTACCATAGTGAAAGAGTTATTTAAAATCTGTACAAGTAATTTCTAGGGTTAAACATTGCTTAGTTTCTTAGACCTAGCTCTGCGACTGGGCAGACAAGTCTTGGTGTTTCTCAGCCAGTTCAGGCTCTGCATGGCCTCATTTATAGTCTCGCCTATGTGTAAGACCCATAGAATAAAAACTGATGCGATAAGAGCCACAGTAACTGTGTGAAAGAGGAATGTTCCACGGACGAACAGAAACAGCCCTTCAAATACTTATCCAAATATTTTGCTATACATTTTCCATCCTCTTTTTTAACTCATTTCAGTCTAATTTATGCTCCTTAGTATTCAGTATACTAGATCACTCGTGTTAAATAACAATCTTTTTGTTGCTAAGGACAATTCACCTTATATTAAATAGATAGAACAACCTTATTTCTAGGCCAGCTTCACTTTTTAAACACTACATCTTGTTTGCTTCGAAGGAGCCAAAAACACATCTTTTCCTGGGCAAGTACACACCCTAATAGGGTGCAGGTACACAGTATAATCACAGTATAGCCTGTGGAGACAAAACCCAGCCTTTCCTCAGACATAAGTCAGCTGCACTTACCTCAGCCTCTGCAGGGAACATTGCATACATGTAGACTGAGGGTTAAGTAACTGTGATCAAAATTCCACAATTCAAGCTACAAGAAAAAAAAATTTTTTTTTTTGCATTTAATGCTTAAATATTTTATGGCACACCTTAATATTTTATACGTGGTAATTATATTTAGATTTTTTACATGTAATATTTAGACAACCCAAATCCCGACTAGCTGAGTGATTCCCCCAGAAGCAGTATGGCCCCAGCCTGAATTCCCCAAGATCTGCCTCCTAACAAACCGTCCTTTAACAGATGGGGCTGGCAAAGCACAGTGCTGTGAAAGGTTTGACCCTCACTAGAACACTTCCTGACATGACTTCTTAATGCTTCAAGCCTTTCCCCTGTGTTAGAGGAGAGGGATAGAGTGGGAACAAAGTGAAGTTCTTCCTGAAAACAAGTTTCAGCAAGGCTTGATCTTTTAAGACAAATTAATTTTGGATGAAAGATGGAAGCTTATGCTGTTATACACCTAGAGTGTGATAAGTTCTGGGTATTAAAACCCATGTATCTAACCTATTCAGGATAAATACAGATGCCAGATTCCTCAAACACCACTCGAAAGTGAGGTTCTTAAGACCAATGGACAATTTCATAGATTGCAATATGAACAAAAATTATGTAAAATTGAGTAGCTGCCCAAACTGGAAAACCCATGAAATTATTTAAGTCTGTATTGTAGCAACACCAATAGAGATGAGTGAGAAAAGACTGTACAGTGGCCTTAAAAATTACAGATGTTTATATTTTTGCACATTTCCTTTTAGTACTGGGTCAAATGTCTAACAGCTTACTGAAAGCCTCGTGCAGTAGTAGCAGCTGATTCCCCTTGAAACACAATTCTTTCCAATGATGCTAGAATCTTCAGCAGACTTTTTTTAACTGATGGGTACAGCAATCTGCCTTCTCGAGTATGTTTCTCTTCAGATGTTCCTTCCGAGCAGTGTGTGCAGAACCAGCACTGCAGAAGCAGCTGACATGGACCAAAATTAAAACACGTGTCAGTAGCTGGTCACAGAACAGAAACCCGCAGCAAACTGGACAGCCTATCTGTAGCAAGCTGTTCCCTTAACCACATATTTCTCCTTTATGTTTACTTCCAGTTACACAGGTGACATTTTCAATAAAGTTAATTTCAATAAATATTTATAAAGTCCTGTCTGTGCAGCTGAAGGAATTCCAGAATTTTATGACTGTCCTGAGGACATTAGGGTGCAGTTAAGTCTCTATTTGACTTTTATTAAAATTAAAAACCCCTTCTCAGCTGTTGTGTAACAGTTTTATGTTCTAAAGGAAATTAAGAGATTCGACTTTTATAACTGCATACCTCAAAACAGGCACTGAACTGTTCCACATCAAAAACTTGCACAACCTTTGGCAGGTCACACCCAAGAGCTACCTTAGCCACACTGCACCAATACACTACTCTCTGCTGCACCCATTTTAGTGTATTCCTAATCCCCCTATGACCAAAAACAGTGTTAATGGCTAATGAACACCTTAGCATCCTCCACCCCCAAGGTTTGCATTGTCCAGGAACCCCTGCACCTCTTAAGGGGGTCAAGTGCACCTCTGGTCAACAGCCCCAGACCAAGGGGCCATTCCCAAGGCTGTGCAGAGCTTCCACAAATGCTTGCTGACAAACCCTTGAAGAGCACAAATGGTGGTCTTTATTCAGCCAAGCAGTTACAGAAGTTTTTCAGTCCACGCAAAAGAATAGAGCAAACAGTTCAAGGGGTGTCACAACGTACCACATTTCTTGACTATGAGTCAAGTGAAAATCTAAGATTGTTCATAACTGGGAGATTCATACAATCTCTCCTAAACAATTGCTCTGGACTTGAACAACATGAAGAGTTCATATTCCAGCCTCTCATCACATGGGGGCACATGAGGCATCCTTCCACTTTTTGGTCTTTCACATCTTGCAGGAACTCGGTTGCCTTGGAGGCATTTGCTCCCCAGATTGACTGATGGGCTCCAACTTCATGGGCAAAGAGAGGAGATAGATTGAGGCGCGGCTGCCAGGCGAGGGCCCCGTTCTGCGGTTCCTTCCTCCCATGCACCTCATCACACAAACCTGCCCACCCCTGTGCTCAGCTTACCTTCCCACAAGGAGAGTCAGCCTCCTGAAGCAATAAAGCTGTATTTTGCTTGTTTTGCCAGGCTACCTTTTTCCAGGTTTAGCAAGCTCATGCAGGTCACAGTGGTCAAACAAGCATGAGAGGTGGTGGCAGGAAGGCAAGAGGAGAATGGGACCAGGAGTGGGAGCGAGCGGGCTGCAGAGTGCAGCATCGATTCAGTCCATCTTATCCAAACAAATGCTCCAAAAGAAAACACTGTGGATGAAGTCACATGTTAGCAAGTGAACCACTACCAAAAACGAGCAGAATCCTGCAACAAAACAACAAGAAGCAACAAGCTTTTTCCTGCAAGAAACAAGGTCACTGGTAACAGCAGGAGGAGAGCAGCAGCGATTACGGCTTGGCAACACAGGCAGAATCAAAGTCAACCACCAGAAGAGCTGGCTAAGCCAGGACGCTGTTCTCAGCAGAACATGCATGAACATCATCACACCTCACCAGGTTTAAAAAGAAAACCATTTCTGGATATTGGCAAACTGACAATTTTATTGTCACCATGGCATTTGGAAAATTTTCTGCGTAGAATACAAAACGAAAAAAGACAAAAAGGTTAACGTGAAACTATCATTTCCTCTAAATAACCACAAACAGAAAACTTTCCAGCTTATGACAGAGTTACACAGTAAAACAACCCTGCACAAGATTAGACATCAGAAAAGTAACAAACGGAACAAGCTTACCCATGAAAATTGACTGTGCTGACAGAAGCGGGTTGAAGAAAAAAATGTATGCAATTCTTTAAGATTTCTGCATCCGACACAAAAAATATATGTGGACAAAATTAAATTAACATCTCAGTTATGATTCTGAGCAACAGAAGTTAGAGCAGCAGCATGAACTGGTGGTATACTGAAAGTCTGGCAATATCTCATGCAGTAATGAGAACAAAAAGAAGTTTCCGAGTATTACCATGAAATATTTTAATGAAATATACATCTAGGAACTTAACAGCCTTATTCAAGAGAGCTCACTCTCTTTTCAGGGTTTGACTGCTAGTATCAGATTTTTAACTTGCCAAATCTCATATTACTAAGCAGCTTATTTTAAAAGAACTACAAAATTTGCATGTGTATTACTCCACTGCTGCTGTCTTCAGCTGTACAGAATTTACTTGTCTTGTTGGACCCTCATAACTACCCCAAAAATCTAAATTGTTTTCAATAAAGAAGTACCTAGAAAGTAGACTAAGCTTTACTTGGAAGGCAGTGATTCAGATGTCCTTCAAAAACTGCTTTTACCTTAATGTACCCATATATGAGTTCTTATGGAAGCATTCAGCATAGACTCAAAATACTTGAGAAAGTCTCTCCCCAAATTCTTCAAGTAGCTCTATTAAAGTGCAAGCAAGCAATCTAAACAGACACAAAATTCAGACCTTACTCAATCTGCAGAAATACAACAAAGAATGCTTCAAGTTTTTGTTACAAGCATTAATTCCAACAAAGGACTGTGAATGTGTGTGGATGGGAAAAAAAAAAAAAAAAAAAAGATTGCCTGAAGTGATCAAAGATGCTCAAAATGAATCTGCCATTTTTGGCTATCTTGTTTTTCCTCACAAGATTTCTTTTACAGACACGGTTAAGAGACATAAATATTTTCTCTGTTTAATATGCTAAGAACATGCCTTAAACAACATTTGACTCTTAATTCCTCCTAAAGATAAAGGTGGATTTTCCATTTTAGTGCTGCATAACCTAGATGTCTCAAACATTATTTGTGTCAGAGTGGACTACCAATGCAGTTGTTATGACATTAGCTTTAAAATCTGTCTCAGAAACACATTAAATATAAACCAGTACACATTTCGAAGTTTTCCCAACGCTGGGGTCTTGAGTCAACTACCAGCACATGTTTTTAAGGCAATAAAAGTCTTAATGGAAATCTAGCATTTAAAAAAAATAATAATAAAAAAAAAATAAAAAAAATAATAAAAAAAACATGATGAAAAATCATTAGAGGATATGCACACCAATATGCATCCTCAAAAATTAAGACTTGAGGGGGGAGCATTTTGAGGGTTTCGTTTGTTTCAACGAAACCTATCTGGGGCAAGTTTGGGCTTAACTTCTTCAAACTATGCAGCTTTTTTTTCTGTTGTTGTTTTAACAAGTACCACCTAGGACAACAGCAGCATAACCTCGAGAATTGCCTGTACAAAATTAAACTACATCCACTCAAGACACACTATCCAAGTAACAAATATAAAGTTCATAATCAAAAAGGCACTGGAGTAACTGCATTCAAAGAAACAATGAATACAGTACTTCAGCACTTTAAAAGGGCTCGCTAGTGCAGAAGGTGATTTATAAATGCAGAAAGCAGCATTACATTCAGTATCTTTGACACTGATGCACTAGTGAAATCTTCAGATGGCTACAACTCTAAATAGATGCTCTGTAAAACAAGATTTGTTATCCATGGGCTTTATCCTCACACTTCTAAACATGCAAGGAGAAGGCAGAACTTTTGCACAGTGCCTAAGTACGAGCCTGACATTGACGTTCAGAAACCAACTCTTCCTCAAATAGCATTACAAAAGGTATATGCAGCTGGTGTGCAGAGGAGTCAAAGGAAGTCACAGGGTTTAAAAAGACAGTTAAGTTATAAACAGTTCTGTAATACCGATAAAGAAAACATTTGAATTTTCAGGAGTTTCTATGCAACCCAGTAGTTTTCCTCCCATGAGATGGGGTCCGTTTCCAAAGTGTGAGTGCAATTCTTAGAGACTCACAGAAGTCAGGACTGGTTCAGGAAAAAAAAATATTAGACAAACATTTAACTTCTTATCTAGGTCTTTAAACAAATACGAATGTGCTGTAATATTCAATGCTACACAAAGCACCAGGCAGTCTTCACCAAAATGTATGAGCATGAGAGGCCCTAGTATGTTACTAGGAATATCTAACATATACTTAATTTCTCATGTGAACCCCTTTCCCAGGTCCTGATCCCATGTGGCGATGACCCTTAACAGCTGTTTTTTCAGGCTGCAGGGACGTTACTCAGACACACAAGAACTCAGATGGAGCCAGCTACTCCATAAAGCAGGGTAGGAGCCAAATGCAGAAGCCCCTTATCCATTCATCTCTCCTCTCCCTTCCAAAGCAAAGGGTTGGGTGCTCACTGACTATGGAGTATTAAAGCACAGTGGGCTCTCCTCCTAAAGAATCACAAAAAACATCGTAAAACACTGGATCACACCCCCTTCAGGTTACAGCTTTTTTCACAAGGATTCAGCTCAGTTCCACTTGCTGAATCCCGGGATGACAATTGTGCCTACCCTATGTTAAGTAGATGATTTTTCACCAATTGACCTTAAAATGCTACAGAGCATTAGTCAGTCAAACCCAAGTCACACAGGAATGGACATAGTGACTACACCTTGTCACTCTGCCAAAAATAAATACACCATAGGCAGCCTAATTTTCAGTCTTCAGTACTAATTTGCAGTCTTACCAAAAAAAAAAAAAAAAAAAGTTACCAAAATACTGTTTCCCGTATCCTTTTCTTTGCAGAAACACCGAATTATGAACAAAAGCTACTTATAAAAGCAGGGAAGAAAATGCAGAGTAGCCAGAAGCATAGGATGTTCTTTTCAACAAAACTGTTACTACATTAGTAACAAAACTGCTCTTCTAAAACCAGGGATATGAAGCAAAGAGTAAGAAAGAGGTAGGACAACGCTTATATAGATGGTGGTTAGACAATAAAGATACTGACAATAGTTATTATAAAACTACTACAAAGCAAATACTACTACAAATGGGTGTGCTCCTTTAGCTCTGTAGCTACTTGGCTTGAACCTTTTATAATCACTGATTAAAGTTTTGTAAAAGCTGAAATCAAAATTAATTACTGAAAAGTATGGCTAACCCATATGCTAAGTGATTGCCTACCCTGAGGATTTTAAAGCTCGTAAATGAAGTACAGAACTGATTCTGAAGATGTAATATTCCTATGCAAACTATCCTCACTTTACTCAAAACAGCACCATTTATCATTCCTCTATTTACAAGCAGCTCCAAGACAAAAAATAATAGTTTTAAAGAAGTTAAGCAGATCTGAAGCAAATGATTTTAGTACCTACTTTTTGCTCTAGAAAACTTCATGTAGTCTGTGCCAGGTCTGAGTAGAATGTATTTAAGAAAAAAATAACTTAGTTTCTAATAGTTTAGCTGCCAAAGTCTGTACATCCAAAACACCTTGTGTTACAGGGAGAAATAAAAATATAAAAAATAAACTCTGCATATTTCTAAAACAGATTCTTTATAATGTAATATAAACAGATATAAGGTGTATTATTTTCTCATTATTTAGGAATCTATTCAACACCCATTCTAAGGAAGTCTTTACAGTACACATGTAGTCTCCATATTTTCAGCATTCCAGGTAATCTCTCAGTTCTCATTAGCAAAGTTCTCAGTAATTCTTCACTTAGTTCTTACGTTTACAATTTATATAATCCTATAACAAAGTCCGCCATCAGGAAGAAACTGGAGAAAATATATGCTCTTTTTAAATTAAATATGCATGTTTTTCAAGACATTTTAGTTCCTGCTTCTGAAAGGGTTGCTTCTAAGGCTATACACATATACAACAAAAGGTTTTTCCCATCACATTTACAAAATTCTAACAAATGTATAACCTCTAAATACACAAATATGATAGCAGGCCATCATCCAGCAGTCCATGCCTGTAGCAAGTACAGCTTTTTGCTTTCAGAAACAGCTCACAGGAGGCCAGATCCCTTTTAATTTTATGTTTTTATTACAATGTGCCCATACCTCCAAGTATAAACATTGAACCCTCCCATTTCTCAACCCTCCCCCCACCCTACTCACAGAAAGGTTGCATGATAGAGACCAAGGTGAAGCGATTTAAAGCCACATCAATGCCTAAACACAAAACAGGTTTGCAGGGAAAGCCTAACATTAAAAAAAAAAAAGTTTAACAGCCTCTCAATTCCAAAATATTAATAAATAAAATATGTAATTAAAAAATCAGCTTTTCTCTCTATTTTGAAGAATTTCCACAACAGAGGAATAAATCCAATAAAACAGTGTAAAAGTCCTTTCAGAGTAAAAATCATTTTTGAAAACAGTAACGTACTGTAGGTTGCAATTACTGTACTTATACTTGAGGGAGAAGTCATAGAGCCCCATACTTGCTGTCCTTGTTGTCCCCAGTAAATGCCACAAATATGGCTTGTTGTTACATCATGTATATGTATGTATCAACACGTATGTATGTATACACATACACACAATTGCATCTCTGCAGAGGCCCCGCTTTTTAGGAAAAAAAAAAAAATGCTCAAGTTTCACATGTATTCCTTGCAATTAAAAAGCAAAATACCAAGCAAATATTTATTTGTGAAGCTCATAATCTTAGGGACCAGGCTGCTCAACTGTTCTTACAGCAAAGTAACAAGGTAGGAAAGAAAACCCATCCACTGGATTCAAAAGGTGTTTTTATCTGAATAATCAAACTAGAGATAACAGGAATAGAGCTACTACTATACTGAAGATCTAAGCAACATAGTATGTCTGAAATACACGGTACTTCCAAACAAACTATGAATTCCTTTATCAATCCATATCACCAGTGGGGCAAGAAAACAACATCTTTATTTTCTGTTCAGATTTTATTTGAAATCTAATTCAAATTGTCAAAGCTACAAAAAGGGGGAACATTTGAGTTATTTCTGCTATGTCACAACATTCTAAAACAAAATATCACTACTGCCAGCAGATCAGTTACACACGTATCTGATGAAACTTCTAAACACAAAAATGTTTCATTTGGGAAATAGCCACAATGAAGATATTTTGTACAATATAAAACAATGACAGGTCTACAGATGCAGATACTCATGAGTATACACGTGCATTCACAAAAAAAATCGGGAATGCTTTTTTTGTGTGTGTGTTTTGTTTGTTTTTTGTTTTTTTTTTAAACAGACTGTTCAGGCACAAAAACAAAACCGCATTTCCAGTAAATGACAGCATCATAAAAAATATTAACATTGTCAGTGTTTGCTTTTCTTTGACTTCTTGTGAGATCTGTGAGGAGAACGGGACTGAGACCTGGATTTTTTCCCTGACTTTTTAGGGGATCTAGATCGTGATCTTCTGGATCTTTTCGGTGTCCTGGAACCAGATGGCGACCTGCAAAAAAAATTAATATTCAAGTCAAATCGTAATTGATAATATCAGCTTTTTCTACAGTTATTCGACCTTTGGTTTTTGACATAATCTAGGTAGATTTTTTTTTCCATGTTGAAGGGAAGTAACAATTATCTTGGGATTTAGAAAAAGGCAATTTTTACATTGTAAGGTTTTAAACGTATTTTGGCTTAACTGCACTGCTTGAAACCAAAGGAAAAATGGCACCAACTTGTGTCCTTCTGAAACCAAGATAAGGAGTTTACCAACTTCCACATATGCCTCAGCCACCGTGGCTCTAATGTTTATAGCAGCCTATATCCACACAGAAGACAACAGAATTATCTTGAATTGTTATGTTTTCAATTCTTGTTCACAGCTTATTACATTACTTCAGGGAAAGAAAATGGACACTGTCATCTCACCCACACCTAGGTAATGGATCTCATAATCTGAATTTAATCTTAACTCTACCAAAATGCCTTTCTAATTCTAGTTGAATTCCTAAATCGTAACACAAGAATCTGACTACTGTAAATATGTAGTCTGAGTTTTTCCCTCAACAACATCACAGGAATTTCTTCAGCACATCTCTGCAGTAAGATATTCTAGACCTCTTAAAGAAGTGGAAACTGAACTAAGACAGAAACAACAATAAAATATTTAAAACAACAAAAGGACCAATACAGTAATAAAATCTCATACCCGCCTTAACAATAGCTAGATGTTTATATTTGTGTCAGTTTGGAAATTAGGTAGTATTTATTCCTGTAAACAAAACCCCATGACCAGTATCTAATCTAGATTTTATTCATGGAAAAAAAAATGTCAGAGAAGCTTCACAAATGAGAACCAGTGAAAGATGGCATGCTCACTGTAGTTCTGTAAGTTCTGTGATTTGTCCTTTGAAAATAAAAAGCTCATAAAAGAGCAAGTAAACAAGAACACAGAAGTGAACTGTCTTGAACTACCAAGGTAGAAGAACATACACATTTCAGATACCAAGCATCCAAATATGTTAATCAGGAACAGACAGTACAGTCCATTGAGAGAAAACACTTCTGTATTCAATGTGCTCTGCTAAAAATCCCCAGAACTATGTTTCCAGCTTTCATAAAGCCTGAAACAGGATAGACTCCAGCTTACCTTTTGGCTTTTTTACTGACATCTCTTGGAGAGTCTTTATGTGATGACCGGGAACGTGAACTCTCTTTATGGGACCGTTCAGAGCGCTCTGAGCGTTCGGATTTTGGTGATGGGGATTTTGCTCGTCTACTGCCACTGCTGCGAGATGGGCTAGGGGAAGCACTGTGTCGCCTTTTCCTTTGTAAAGAAAGCAAATACAGTTATGTACACTCAGAAGTAAAAATGACTATTAAGAAAACTGAACTAAAAAGTAGTGGGATTCTAATTACTGAAAAATCAAGTTCAACATGTGCACCAGACCTCTGGCTGAAAAAAAATTAAGGCCCATGACTCATTGTTTATAGCAGTGTAAAAACATTCTGTCACAGGTTCTTGAACAGCAAGGCATTTTACCACTTAATAACACAGAAAATCTTTCTCTAGAACTATTATAAGATTACACAATTACTCTAAACTTGCTGTTCTGAAGAATTTTCACCATCAGATGAATAACATTTAAGCCACCACAAGTTATTTTGTGGTATGACTCCATTACAGTTTTCTGAGTGATAAACAGCAGTAAATTTACTGCTAAAAGCCTGAGTTAAATATACACTCCTTTTAGTTGGTCATTATCTTATCATGTTTCCTTCAGGGCTTAAATGAACAGAATGAGAATTCTTTTCAAAGGTTAAGTTACTCAGGGCAAAATAAAAACAGCAATTCCTTTAAAATTTTGAAACCTTTCAATTAAAAAAAGCTTCCATTATTAAAACAAGCATTTTGATTCAACAGAAATTCAAGGCTTCCATTGCAAACAGATATTAACCATGAGGACTTTCCTCCCATTCAGTTTACTTCAAAGTAATGTAGTACCTCTCCTTTCTCGTTGGTGTACATTCCTCCTTTTCTTTCTTATCTTTGGACCTAGAATCAGATTTTTCCTTGTCCTTTTTGTCCCTCTCTCGTTCTCTTTCCAATTCTTTTTCTTTTTCCTGAATTAGTAGAAATCATTATTTCAGATGAGATTAAAGTAAGGATAATCAAGAAGCTAATCACAAACAGCATAAAAGCACTAAGTATTGAACAAACACAGCACTTTATCTAGGAAGAAACTATTGGTCACACCATACCCACTATTCAAATCATTACTGCTGCTTCTTACACAGGATAAATATTATTAACAGCAGCACTGACCAAAAAAAAAAAAACATGAAAGATACTCTCTCACATAGGGTGCCATATCTGACTATCTAAGTGGAAATGGAACAGTCTGTAATTTTACAAATTTCAGGGGAAAATTACAGCTGTAATAGATTTTCTAAACTAAAATAAACATGAAGGGAATACCAGGAACCTATTTCTACTTAAATATATGCATTCAGCTTTGTTACTCCAGATTGAAATTTGAGACAAATTTTCTAATTACCAAACATTTAAAAACAAAACAAAAATAAAAACAAATTTAAGAAATTCTACTAAAAAAACAAACAAACAAACAAACAAAAAAAACAGAAGACAAATCTGACCTATGTCTATACATCACCAGGACCATTTTGAAAGAAAATATACACTCTAACAGCTCTAACAGATCATTAGAAAATTAATTACATATATATAAAAAAAAAAGAACTAGAATAGCAAGTCTGAGCACAAATAGATATGCTTGTTTTAGTACTAACATGGAAAAAAAAAAATCTTCCATAGCAAAACACAGATATTTCACTGTGTACCTCGTATGGAAGGGAACACAAAAAAGCAGTCATTTTGCTAAATGAAAGAAGGGGCAGGGGAGTGTATGGATAATAACAACTGCAAGAAATAGCTGAAGAATAACACTGTACCTAGTCTCACACATTCTTTGCACAGAAAAACTGCAATTAACATTTAGAAGTGTCCCATACCATTAGACCTACCATTAATATCATTATACCTACCATTACATGCTATTGTTAGATTCCACTAATATCACTGGACTCTTAAGATGTGCCTAGTTTATTTGGTAGCATAACTAATTATTTTATCTTAATAAATAGCAATAAACAGCAATAGGTTCCTATTCTGTAAAGAATGTACAATACTAGCAGGAAGTTTACTTATAGAAAGCTTATTCTACAGTAAATTAGACAGAAAATGATGACCATCTAACAGGTTTGTAAGAATTATAATCAAAACTCATGTTACATTATTATAAAAATAACTTCTGTGGAGCTAAAGCAAAAAAAAAGTTACTTTCTTAACAGTGAAGTTATTAATGTATTAACAAATATATAATTATCATGAAATATTTCTTAACTATTAACTTAGTTACTGAAAGGAAAAACAGAAAAGTAAGGTAATTACTAAAAACCTACAATATTGTAAACCAGTTGAACTAATTCAACACAAGGTATCTAACAGTTACTAGGATTAGAACTTATGAGGTTTTTTTGGATGACTGTCACGCTAAGCATTCTGTGCTTACTGTATATATCACCTCCTTCTCCAGTTACAGAAAACACTGAGGAAGCAGGATGTTTTAGGATGCAATTGCATGTAAATGAAAAGTCTCTTTAATTTCAAGGTACTGTGCAAACTTACTTTAGTGAATTAGTCAGAGCTTGAGCATTAAATAACCCAAAGAATGAGTGAGAAACACCAGGTGAGAACTGCTGTGTTTGTATGTAGCTTCCAAAAAGCTGCATGGGTATCTGTAATTTCATTGTTGATATGTCAGACTATGAAACCAGATTATAGAAGCAGACGCCACTCTCTCTCACTAAACACATTGTCAAAAATGGTTACCTTTTCTTTTTTTTCCAGTTGTGTTTCAAAGGTTCAGACATATATAATACTAATTATTAAAGCTGTTCTGAATTTGTAGTCCCAATAGTACTACCACAGTAGCAATGGTACAGAATTATCCACTTTCGGGTAACGGTATGAGATGGAATTATCTAGAAAATCATAAACACTGGAGAAATCAGAAGTGCGTTGGCTGCTTAGGACTACTCCCTTTCTTCTTTTGGAAGCTTTTAGCACGATTGGTCAATTACAAAAAGCAAAACTAAAGTCTGATGAACATCTTGAATTGACTGTGCTCTTTCCTTTCCCACACCTAATGATTTGCTTTATGTAGTTCATCAAGAAGCGAGCTCTATAAGGTTTTAGCATATTCCAATGATACTCATCTGTACAGTGTGAAGTATTACATTTATTTTGATCAAAAAGAGATTGCCTCTACTGTGCAGAAAGCACTTGGACTTAGACATGCAGTTTGACATTACATTAGAATTTCAACAAGAACCGTTTGTTGTTATACTTAACGCCACCTTATGCTTGATAAACTCAACAAAAGCCTACCATAGAATCAGAGCCAAACAAAGAACATTTCTTACCCTCTGAAGCAGCTTGTCTCTATAGTGTTCAACCTGTTCCTGAAAACTCTGGCCTGGTTTCTTGGGTCTTTTCCCAGACTCTAACTCATCCTGAAACTTCATCACCTTAAGCTGTGAAAATAATACTGACCATTAGGTTATTGGGCTTATTATTATCCAGTCAGGCAGGTGGCTGAAAATGAAATTTCTGTAATTTATAATCTTTGTTCTTCATTCTTTCCATACAAGTTTGTGCATAAGAAAATACTGACTTTATTCAACTGGATCAAAGCAACAAAACCACATACTTGTCTGCAGGCACCTGCAGTTGTTTACAGACTTATCAAGAACTAAAAATAAATGGATTTTTTTTTCCTGTCACTCTAATAAAATCTGTTCCCATCATTAGAACACTATGCCCTTACATTTCTTAGATGATCGCCTTTTTCTTTCAAAATGACACTATTTACTGCAGGTGTCTTAATATACCGCTTCAACTTCTCGTCTGAAGTTGTCCTTCAGAAACTGCCTTTTGTCCATTGAACACTAAATATTAAAAATCAAATGACTGACGTACAACATAAAACAAGTTAATTTCCTCTTCAAGACAGTTGCACAGAGTGGTTGAGTGAAATGATTTCTCTCAAATAACACAATACTATTTCATGCACTATATACTCAATCAGGCCTACTACAATCCCTGGCAAAGGATACCATGTGTTACAAAATGCTGAGGTAACAGCTCACTACAGAAAAATTATTTTCCACCTGCTCTCTCCACTCCTGTGTTCCAAAGGGCCTCTCCTCCATCCTCCCCTTACAGCAGCAGTGCTTGGCCAAGCCTTCCATGAGCCAGGTGAATTCACTAATCCAGCAGAATCCTAGCTCAAAACCCCTGATTTTTTCCTGCATTAGGGAGTTGTACTGTGCTCAAAGAAAGGATCAGCTAGTGCAAAAGTTCACAGGTAGGATCAGGATGTTCCCTCTAGCAGAGGTGAGTGGTCAGTTCAGCTCATCCCACACTTTGATGTATAGCAGCTTTTGCTACTTGCTTGATTTGGTCATCTCCCTTCACCATTTCACTATTCCTGGCATACTGGCTGTATCAAATGCTCTTCTGATTGCTTCGTGTAAGGTAAATATTTATCTTCTTCTCACAGAGCTGCAGATACCACTCCAGCAGGAAGAGATCCTTAAAACAGGTTTAAATCTGCTTCAGCATCTAATTGAAAAATGCTGTAAACATTCCACTTACTTAATGTGCATTCAGAAGGAACTGATATCTTCCCAATTGAATGGTTATTCTTCTTAACTACTCTTGTACATCAGAGTAAAACTTTTAAGCCCCTTCATTCTTAGGATTAGAGATACAGACTTTATCTAGACCATCTCTGGGTGCATGCTAATATGGAAGAGGAATATTTTTCATGTGCTAAAACTCTGGAATGCTAATTTCTTGTTTCTGTTTTAGACAGAAAGTCTCCCACAACAGTTTAGAGGTCTTCATTAGCCGTACAGCCCTTAACAGAGACTGCAAAGTTTCAGAAATCTGGAGTTCTTATGAGCAATTTCTACTGGATGCTCCATGCTCCAATGCAGGGATCACCTTTCTCACTAAACACTAGGAGGTATCTCACATAACTTTAAGAGAAAGAGCTCCACAACATTGCCTCTTTTCTATCAGTTCTCATTTTGAATTTTTTCCCCTTTCCTCAAGCTCATGAACAAGTCATTTAAAAGCGTCAGTCTTCCCTAGAAGTCGAGGTTTTCACTACTGAATAACCAGTATCAATTTACAGAACAGGGTAACATTTTGCTACCACCATTGGACAAACCACAGATTGATACAAACTAAGCCCTCCCTGTAGCTTTTTCATTATGACACAAACAGATGTGCTGTGGGTCCCTTGCTTAAAGGAAATCAATTTTTCAAAATTGCCCTTGGTATTCTACTTTTCTGCTGATACTGAGCTAATACACAACGGTCTTGGGGTAAAAAGACTTTTTAACAAGATATTATTGCACAAGTATACAGCCTCAGAACTTAAATGGCCAGGTTCAAACACTACTTAATTGAAGCAGAGTAGCTGTGTATGAGATGCTAGGATTAACAGGGAAATTAATCTACAGATCATTGATGAAAGAAGAGTTTCTGGCTGATGTGTAACTGCACTCAAATCTGGAGGGATTACATACAGAATACACTTCTGAGCAGCCCAAATTGCTCTGCTCTTCTTTATAAGAAGACATAAACTGACAATGGCTGCAACATATCCTAGACTTCACCAGAAGCAGTGCAAAGTATTTCTTTGGAAGCTTCAGTTTTCCAATGAGCCTATGATTAGCATGATTTTCGCAGCTAAAGTATTAATAACAACAGATAAGAGATATACTAATATGCAGATTTGAAATACCTCTTCAGCCATAACAGAGCTCCGGGGTGCTCAATCACACACCCAGGATGCCGTATGGCTTGGAGCTAAGCATTTTCTCAGTATTGTCTTTGTGTAAAAAAAGGTAGATTCAAAGACTTACAATAGACCAGAATTTCTGCTGAATTAAGACAGTCATTATCCTCTAAGGAAGAACTGCTATAACTAGCAGAACTTTTGGTCAAGCAAGAGCCAATCTATCTCATCTGTTATGATGAAACTGCAATGAGTACCATGTTTAATATGTTATCTTTTTGCCATTTTGCAGTGGCCTCAATTAAGCTAGATGCAGACACCTCTGCAGACTGTAGAGACCTAAAGGTTATATTGTTACTGAGATCATTACAAGCCTTAGATAGCTTCTATGAGTTTTATGATAAAACATTTAAAAAAATAGGTATTCTGAATACTAAGCACCATAATCCAGAGAAAGAAGTAACGTGAACTGTATGGAACTTTAGTTTCTTGACAAAAGTAGAGAGAGGGCCTTTAAATCTAGAAGAGGTCTTAGATACAATCTTCCCTTGTGGATTATGTTTAATCCACTCTTACCTCAAGCCCTCAGCATTCTCCGTTGGAGTCTGAATACTACACTAAAGGAACTTTAATCTGGTATGGTACCACAATCCGTACCGAGAAAGTAAAGACAACCTCTTTTCCTTTGTGACATGCAGAAAGAATCTCTTGGGCTCTTGATAGAAAAGTAAGTTGTTCCTCAATACCATGGCATATTTCTGTGGAGAAAAAAATTCTCCCTGCTTATGCACTGGGCAGGGGGTTACTGACAGAATTGTGCGTGACATAATCCAGCCCTACATCTCCTGTAGTGGAAAGGCTGTATGGGAGGACCGAAGACCACTAGTTTTCTACCTCTGATTAAGAAATCAAACATTACTTTGAGGTCTCAGGTGGCTCACATAGAAGGTGAGCAATGGCAGGTATTAAAGAGGACAATCTACTCTGGTTCTGACCCTTTTAGAAGCGCTGATACATCTCAATTTATGAAAAGCCATTCTGCTGCAGATAAAGCCTATGCTGTGTTTTTTTCAGGGTAGGATCATAAGATCTTGTGCAGCACAAAACCGATCAGTAAACTTCAAAGGAATTAACCATCTAGTCATTTTGTTCAGAAATATGCCCCTGCACCTTCCAGAATGAGCACCTCTGTAATAAGAGAGACTTTAAGATCACAAGCTACCATCTGCAATAGAAAACTGGTATTACACCTGTCTGAAAAAAGCAAACTGCCAATACAAAAACAGTTGGTTTTCTGAAGGCCTGAAAATTAGCATATCCAGGCGATTCCAGCTTCTGAAGCAAAGGAAATTTGCATCATTTAAGCATGCCAAAAGCACTCGGTGTAGCTCTAAAGTACGAGAGAATGCAAGCTAAACTCAAAACAATTCTTGAAGCAGATTTTTAGAAAGGTGCCTCTGACACTTCACAGGAGACGGTCATGGACTTCAGAGCTCAAAGTCTTCCTGTAAATTGGAGACTGAGGTAAAGTACCTCAAAGAAAGGTGCAAGAAAGACAATGCTGCTTCATTTTGTCTAAGAGTTTTTGTATGCTGAGAGGAAATAAGCTTAATGAATATTAGGCAATACAAAAATCCCCATTTTTCTTTGCATCACTGAGTTCGCTTTACAGACAAGAATATACTTAAAAAAAAAAAAAGTTCCAAAGAGAGGGAGGAAGATGCAAAGCACTGTAAAGACCACCTCTGAGTTACACCAAAAAGTAGAGCAACAATCTTTACAAACTTAAAAACTAACAAATATAAAATACAACCACAGTTAAGAAACCACTGTTCTTCAGTATTATAAGAAAGCCTGTCCTCTTGCTAAGCTCTGGAAATAATGTACATTTCAGCAAGGTTAACAGTTATGAGTAGGAGAAGATGCAAAGGGTTAAGTAACCTGCCTCCTCTGGCAGCACCAGTCTCTGCTACATGTAGACAGGGGCAAAGCTTGGTAAGTTCCTTTATTACTCTACTTCCCCCTCCAACTGACAAATGTAATTGACTAACTGTGCCAAGGGGAAGAGTGGTTGCTTGCATGGAATAAATATCCTAAAAATGTGTTAAAAAAAAAAAAAAAAAAAAAAAAAAAACAAGCTTCAGCTTTCCAGTAGCCACTGTGTAAAATTCTAGAGAATTAGACTTTGACAAAAATCTTCAATGGTATTTTAAGTTATGCCATCAAACATTCACTGTTAAATGAACCAAGAAGTTTTGAGTATGAGCAATTTAAAGTAGCACATACAGTGAGCACTCATCTATCAATGACATATCTGAGCAGAAATTTGAAAATAAGTACTTCTACATAGTGTCTTGAACGTTCTGAAAATTAAGGATTACATTCCTGTTCTGGTGATTCCAAAAGTCTGAAACCAATACGGTAATTTACTTACCACAAATAATATAGATGGCAACATATATTTGAAAAACTCAAGACGTCTTCTATTTAAATCTGTTACAGCCAGGGGATACGCACATAAATGCATCCCCTGCAGTGTAAAATTGGCAATGGTTGAAGTAAACCACTTCATAACCTACCTCACCAATTGCTAGGATAACATATATAAAAGATGCCCAATCTGAAGTGAGCCCTTTCCATGATTGCTACCATCATTACCACAGCACAATGGAAACTAGTTTCATTTGTACTTTCGTAAGTCTAACATCACAAATTTTCTACAAAAACTACTGCCACCATGAGTTAAGAGAGATAAAAGTTTCATTTAACTTTACTCAAAGAACTCAGAACCTACTCACCTCAAATGGCTACGTACCAAGAATTTTCAAATCACTATGCAAAGCAAGAGGCATGTAAGTGCTTAGTTAAAGTCTGTTATTTCTGAGAATTTGAATTATTAAGTGGTAACATATTTGGGAGAAAAAAAGGGTGTGATGTTTTACAATACCACTGCTTGTATATCTTGAAAGAGTATTACAGAAGTTTGCTGATGTCCCATTTTAACTAACAAGTACGTTATAGCACAAATAGGTAGGCATTTACAATTCCAACTTCAAAATTGTAATTTGTCACTTGGAGATGCTCCAACTGCAACAGCAGCTTAGCAGTTTGTTAATATTTTAACGCACTAAACAGAAGGTACAAAAAAGTTCAGTATAAATGTATTATGGGTTTTAATGCCAAATAAAAAAAGACAAGAATTAACATGTGGTTTTAAACTGGATTTGCATGGCACTGTATGACATGAAAAAAAATCTAGCTTCACTGTTAAACAAAGCTCATGCTAAATTCAAGTTCTAGGAAGCTGCTCACTCAACAAGAAGCTTGGAACCATAAGAATCTGTGCACCATCCTTAACATCCATTCTAACACTTAGGCTTGGAGAACAGATTTAAAAAAATCTGTTTAAAAAAAAATTTTTAAAAATTTTTAAAAAAACTAAGCTCTATAAATTTAAAAAAACTAAGCTCTATAAAGTGGATTCAAGTCTTTATCTGAAGTCATCTGAAGTGCCCCTATTCCAAGACACCTGGATTAGTTGTGCCTGCTTCTTTGTTTGCTCACTGACATAGTGAAAAGAGCAACTTTTAAATGCATTAAGATACAGATGCCAGGACTTCAATGCAACAGAGAGAACAAGAAAGGCAAAGGGCTAAGGTCAAATCCAAAAATCACTCCCAAGTCACTGCCAAGAGAAGGGAAGCGTAGAGAAACTCAAAGAAGCTAACACTGCCAGTGGTACTAAAAAAGATACTGGGGAGAAAAGACAACAAAAACTAATTATCAACCTGCAGTATCCCGACTCAATCTTTAATTTTTTTCCTGTTATTATTATTATTTTTTAAGTGAGCATAAGCAAGGCAAGGCTGTAAACAGGGGCACCTTTATGAAAATATACCAGACTAAATAACCCTATACAGGAGGACTACAACATTTAAATATGTTTAAATATTTCAAAATAATTCCCTGTAGTATGTATTGAACTTGGGGGCAGAGGAAATTGGAAAACTACAGAAGATTGGCACAAAATGTACCACATGCTGACCTCAATCTCTCGGAGTTTGGCACGCTTCTCTTCACTCATTTCTGAGTATTTGACTGATGACTTAGATTCAGGCATCTCTTCTTTAATAGGATTTGAATACATGTGTTGCTCTTCTGACTTAGAGCTCTGAGTGTCTTCCTCATCTTCACTTTCTTCTTCTGGACTTGAAAGAAAACCAATACACACCAGTTAATTCTCTAGGACAATCTGTTACAAAATTTACCATCTCTACTGTTTCATTTCTATGTTTAGTTACTAGTTTTGAAACCTACTAAATATGATTACGTCAAAGTGTGCAATTATGAAATATCTTGATATGTGAGGTAGATATCTTAGTATTTTCATTTAATTAAATCATTAGTTTTTATTACTCAGATAATTTATATTTTTGGTATAAACAGGTGGCAAAAGGATTCTTGAAACTTAGAGTAAGCAAATCCAGATGGAAATCATAGCTAAAAAACAAGCTCACTACCTCAACAAAATCTCTAATTGCTTTAATTAATGCTACAAAAGAACAAAATTAACTACATTTTCTTTTTAGAAGCAAACCAGAAACATGGCACATATCCAAAATGGTATTTCCAGATTGGCCACTAGAGAGCTGCAGCACAACATTTAACACTCTTAAGATGTTTTCAGTATTAATAATAGATGCTTTCAAATTGCCTGAAGAACAAAGTAAGAGTGCTCAAAAACAACATAAGGCATGGAGCCTAATAGTGTCCAAACACAGACAACAGAACATTATTTGTTCTTGTGATAACAAAGGAAGGCAGAGTTTTAGTTATTTGCATACAAATTTGACATTCCATATTTCCTAACTGTAAAAATACTACCCTAGTTTTTACTATTTAACATAAGTTATCAAATCAGCATCATTTTAAAAGATTACAGTTAACAACTCCACCACTTTAATGTTTATAGAGGCTAAAAGCATCCTGCACTAAAACTCTGATTCTCTCCATTTTCTTATTTTCCTACTTGGAAATTTTCATTTTTGCTCTGTTCTTGCAATACATACAAAATTTATAGGAAGTTTCAAGACACTCAACCTCAGAGGTAGAAAATGGATACTTTTTCTTCAGAATGAAAAATTATTTAAGTGCTCTCAATTTTAAGACACCAAATAAAAATAATGTGACAAATAATGTGCTAGCAAGATACAACGCTAATGCAAATATGTGTTTAAAATGTTATGTTGCACCACTGGTTTCAGTTGCAGACATTTCTTTAAAGCTAGATGCCAGACATCTAGACTGAAAGAAAAAATTCCAAATATTTACTTTTGAATTTCCTCCTCCTCAGATTCTTCATGTTGGTCAAAAAGCTCCCACTTCGAAGTAGTCACAGCTAGAAGACAAAATAAGATAATTTCAACAATAAAAAGCTATTGCTTTTTTCTAAAAATCAGTATCTCTAGATATGATGAAATTTACAGTATGATAAAAATTTACAGCATCTAGCACTTAATACAGACTTTGTTTCATAAATATTCAAGTTGCATTTTATCAGAATATTTACTCTATACAGAGATATTCACTCACACTGCCTATTATGTTTCAGTAAACCTTACAGAAGCAGCCAGGTATTTGTTAGTTTGTAAAGCCTTATCTTTCACAGAAATATTTGGAAAAGACTGCCAGAATACCCAGATTCTTCCAATACTTATCATTAATGAATTGAAAATTAGTTTTAAAGGTTGGTAGGTTACTGAAGTAAAACAGAAACATAATACACTATTTCCTTCATTGAAGACACAACCAAAAAAAATCACAATAGAAAACTCTGCTGTATTACTTTAGAAATCATATGAACGTTTTTAAATATACCCTTTGAAAATAATAATTAAATAGGTAAGTGACACTAAACTTTCATTTTACTTAGGAAAGGCTTTTATTTTAACAGATGCTTTGAAAACTAACCTTGAGCTTCTAATTCTGATTCATCCACTGCTTCCCACTTCGAAGGAGCAACTTTAAATATAGGCTCATTCTTTTTCGAATCTTCAGCCGTATCCACTGTTGAATAAAGACCCAGAAAAATCATTTCCAAAGCTCTTCTAAAGTTCAAACTGAAAAATCCTAACACAACAGTCCAATGTAAATACTGAAGTATATTGTACCATTTCATTAAATGCAAAGAAAAGAAATTCAGATTTGGAAACTGATGTGCACCTATCTATATAACATCAAAAGAGATCTACTGTGTCTCCCGAATCAAGTACAATCTAAAAGAAATTCTTCCTAGGTTAAGTTGAAATTTATGAGATACTAAGCTACATGGCATATTCTTGGCTGTTCTTGTAAAAACTACTTGTTTTTAAAAACTATCATGAAAAATTGAAGATTCAAATTGCAAGTGAGGTTGGAATGTTTCATACAAGGTACTCCGTCCAGATCGTCATCCAGCGATTTAATTGGGACTCCATCCAGATCATCAATAGGAGCAGCATCAATAGGAATTCCATCCACATCTTCTAATGGGGCACCATCAAGCTCTTCCTCAATGGGAGCACCATCAAGATCGTCTGGCACCTCCTGAAAGCAAATAATATTGAATTCTTTCAAGAATAAATTTAACTTGTTTTTCTTTATAGAAATTGATTTATTTTTTTTTTAAGGAGTAGCTTTAAAATGACCTGGAACACCCAAAAAAGCCCTTGACTTTATCATACCAAGTACAATTGCTTATTGCAGAGGAAAATGACAGCATCTTCCTACACAAAACTATAAGCAAGAATCTAGCATTCGTCCACAATGCACTAGAAGCTTTGCAATATCTATTCAAATATCTTTGCAATGTCTTGTATTCCAAAGAGGTTCACTTGCAATGAGCCAATAAAGATAAATTATACTTACTACATAAGAAAGATTCCCTGAAAACCAGTAATTTGAACAACTGCCAAAAATATTTAAGTATTTAGCAAGAACACATGTCAATGAAAAGCATGTCTATGTATTATTTCTAACATGCTAGGCACTGTCCATCATATGTGCATTCTCTTGGCCCCACTGCTAAGGGAAATAACCTAACCTTCCAATTACAGCAGTTCTCCTGTTATTCTGAAAGACACGTTTACAAACAATTAAAAAAAAAAAGTTTAGGATAAACATACATCTATTTATTGGTTTCTTCTCTTTAAATAAAATTTATACATAACTGTAAACAAATCAGTACACTTTCATCCAGTGCCTAAAGTATTCTAGAAATTTTAACCATTGAGCTTCAAATATTAACAGTTTTTTAAATATTAACGGTTTACACATTAGTAACTAAAATTCCCTAAATACCTTGTTCAAAATAACCCTTCTGTGCAGAGAGGAGAGCAACTGTGTAGCTTAACTAGGTTAGCAACTTATTGCTGTAATAGGATGCACAGCTGAAAGTAGAATGCCACCAGTGTAAATGATCTATCACAGCTTTCCCAAACTAACAAAGATCAGATGGCTCTATTAAACTATGTGCGTGACACTCACACAAAAAGGAAATGCATGGTTCATTCAACCAGACGCCAAGTTACTTAGAACTCCCAGAAACTAAAATTAATGCCTGAAATTCTAACTCAGAATTCACAGATACTACAGAGTATTCCCAATACATAGATAATGGCTGTCATTTTGCACTAGTCTTTGCTCTGAATTGCTTCCACAATGTAACTGCACCATAGCACTTAATCTGCAAGCAGCTAGTGTATAAACATATTAGATGGTATTTGCATCTCAAAATATGTTACAGCTGTCTTTAAAATATTATACCTATCTTTAAAAGTAAGGATTTGGAGTTTAAAAAAAAAAGGATTGTGGTGCTACGTGTACCTAAGCATGCTAATACTACTCATGTTAAATAAAAATCCATAAACTGCTGTTACAAAGAGCAGCTTTAATCACCTAAACAAAGATACCAAATATTCCTTGCCAGTTTTGTTTTACGCTTAGACATTTTTTCTCACTACCTGCTAAGCATCACTACTAAGCTTACCTCTGTTTCTTTATCTTCCATGATATTTACAAGTCCCAAGAAGATATTCTGGAGTTTGATCAAAAATGGTTCTGGGTAGATGGCCCAATCTTCCCATGCTCTGAAGCATGTCATCACCCGTTGCTAGAAGTAATAGGAAAAAAAAGTGCTCGTTAACTAAGAAATTTTAACTGACTGGAAATACACCATCGAGAGTTACTCCTAAAAAGGTCCATATTGGAGTATACTACAATGTACCACGTTGCACAAGACTAGTAAAGTAAAAATGTATACGTACACAGGAACTACTTTTTTTTTCCCCCTTTAAATAAATCACTTATAATATCACTGGGATTTCATTTTCCCTTTTACTTCAGATTACACTGATTATCCATTTTTGCTACTCACAGTTCCTATCCTAATAGTTCTGAGTGAAGATGATATGAGAACCAGTATAAAACCTATAATATGGGAAAACTAGCTACACTGCAAATTTCATATTTAAACTAAAAAAAAATCTACTGTTTTAAAGGAGTCTTTACACCAGTGGAAGGAGGAGAAGGACCAAGTATATGAGAACGCTAGGAAGAAGAATGCTGCTATCTGGAAAATTACTAACTACACATGCTCAGACTGCTCATCAAACCTCAAAAAAACAACTCTATTTATCACCAAAAATGTTAAAAAGCTATTTTATGCTGTTAAGTCCAGACATTTATTTCCTCACTAAGAAGCAAAAAAATATTTTTCAAACTAAAATATAGGAGGTACTAAAATAATTAGGAAGCTAGAAAGCCTTGTTGGTATAATACAAGTACTAGATATGGTCTCTACTCCCCAACTAACATCTACTGGTACATTTCATCTGTTACACATTCATTTTCTTCCTAATGCTTCATTGATAATGCTTTCTCTTGTGGAGGAAAGTAAGCGTGAAATACAAAAGATGCTTTTTCTTCAATAATTTTAAAAGACCACTGTTAACTTCAAGGCTATCTTTGCAAGAGAGGAAACAGAAAAATAGCGAAGCTTAATTAGGAAGCCTGAGTTTCAAATCACCTATTTTAATATTCAATAGCTTGTGCAGGAACATCTGTTTATTTGACTTATACATCATGTAAATAACAACAAAATACATACCTTGAAATTTTCAGACTGTAAATGGCCTTGTATTGTACGGTAAGTAGCATTGAGATCAGAGAATATCTGACATAATTTTGTTTCAAAACTAGAATTAAACATATACATTTCTTCAGTTAAACTTGGTAATATATCTTTTCTGGACATACATAATTCTTGAAATTACCTGGGATACAGGACTCAGAAGCAGACAGTTGCATTCCCTACAGCAGCTATGACCTTAACTATAAGGTAACAAGTAATCACTACATATTAATTCACCTTCAACAACAACAGAACTGTGAAGAGAGATCTTCACATCTGCTGGAGTCTCCTTATACAGCCTGAAAAGACTGGAGGATAAAAGGAGTTTTACAACCTTACGTACAAAGAACTGTCAAAGAGTTCAGTTTATACTTTTAAAATTTCTTAGTTATGTTTCTATTCTCTCAATGAAAGGCCCTTAGTGAAAGCACAGTGAGGTGAGTTAACAGCTGCCTTGCTTCTCTTGAGTGTATCCTCAATATACAAAAAGTAAACTAGCAATGACACACTGCAGCAAGAAAAATGATTTGCAATCACTACAGTTTTGCAACATGCTGAATATTCCCCATCGTGCTATCATAACATTAATGAGACTCCAAGCAACAGACACAGCCAAATATCTGTACAGAGCAGAGGTTCTCTCCCCTTGTACATTTTTCATAAATTCTGCTCAGCACCTTAAAAACAAAGTACTCAATCCCCTTGTAAGGTCTCCAAACTTGGTGAAGAGTTTAAAAAAAAACAAAAACAACAAAAAAAAAAACTTAAAACTAAACCTCTATTACAAAAATGTACTCGTTTGCATAGATGATTTGCAATATCAGATCTGGAAAATCCTTTACAGCTTCCCATAAAGACATGTACACATGCTATCCTCATCTCTGTAAGGTTCCACGCAAGTGGTCACTCGCATAAGGTATATAAAAGAGCTTTCTTTGTATTACAAAGCACCTTAGAACCAAGATGTAGCACATCAGTGCATATCTCTTTGCATGAAAATGTATATGAATGTTTTAACAGTATCTTCAGAGACAAGTGTGAATTTCTCTACTACTATGTTATAATTATATTCTTTTTTTAACCAATCACCTAAAATATTATACTTACAATTTTCTATAATAGGAAGCATTGGCAACTTTAGCTGAAGAGTTGTACAACACATCTGACACCAGATATAATCTTGCAATCTACAAACAAGAACGTATAAATTAGATTTTTACTTATCCTGAAAATATATGCATTTTTCCAGATATAACACAAGACAGTTTAAACTATTGAGAACTAGGAAGTTAGAACTAACCAGATGTAAATTAGCCCCCTGTTGGCTAATAACCTGCACTGCTAACCACACTGTAGGATGGAATATATTCATTGCAGAATATTACAATGGATAGATTGCAGCACTCCACGTTTTTTTTGTTGTGTGTTTTGTGTGTGTGTGTTTGTTTTTGTTTTGTTTTTTAATGTTTGAACAGACTACTTTTTTGAACGTTAGAACAAGGTAGAACATTGCTTACAAGCACGTCCAGCAAGAATAAAAATATATCACAAAATCCCGCAGGGAAATAAAAAACAAAACATGCACTTAAATTTAAGCACAGGTTTTAAGTAAAAAGTTCGACACTACCTGAGACTTATGAAATAATGCTTGTAAATTACATGCACAAACAGTTAATTGAGCTCTTCCCCAAAAACAGAAGTATGATTATACAAAATCTTCGCACCTTCTTAGGAAGTGGAGTCTTCAGAATGGACAATGATTCTGTAATGCAGTCTACAATTTCTTCAGCAGCTTCTGCATTATTTAGACAGAAAACCATTGCATCACCAATATCATTCTTCCGAGGTGTTAATCCACGCAGAATTTCCTCCAATTTATCTCTTTGTCTGAAATAGTAGGATTTTTATACTTTCAATATAAAATGAACAGTACTCAATAGAATTTCCATTAAATAATGTTCTTGATTTTGCCATCTTCAGGACCAAAGCAGTTTAAAATATTTTTATATTCTGCTCCTAATTTTTTTCAATGATTCACAAGCACGTCACAAACAAAATACAAAAAAATTTCCACTTAAGTCTTGACTATATACAGAAATCAAGGAAACCTAACTGAGGAAGAGCTAATACAGAAGCATAATATTATTGATAAACTATAACAAAAAATATAATTATTTTAAAATGAAATGAAAATGAATAAATGTAAAGTAAGTAATTTCTGAATCTAATTACTCTAATTCTACAGCAGAGAGCTGGTAAGAAACAGTTCTTTCATGTTTTCCCTGAACTTGGTGTATAAAGATCCCTCTTAAAAAAAAAAAAAAAAAACATTTTAAGCCTTTTCAAAAATAAGATAAATTACGTATTAAGGTGTCTAGAACCATAATCTTAGATTTACAACAAAATGAACAAAAACAACAAAAAAAGTTATGAACACAACTTAAACAATGATAGTAAAATTTTTTTTTAAAGTGCATATATTTCCACTACCATAGGCATTCCCACCATGCTTACAATTCACAGCAAAGAACTCTGATCATGTCTCTTCCTGCTAATTACTAACTGCTCCCCATTTTAATTTCTGATAAGCAGTATCAACAAATTTAAGACTGTAATAACCGTTCAGCTTCATTCAGTTCTAATAATGCTGAGATAGGCGCGACATAACCTCACTAACAGGTTGGAACAGAAAATGAAGAAAGCTCTCATCCTCCCCATTCCTTTCAAAGGGTTAATGCCAATTCCATGGAAAGGATCCATTGTTCAAATGAATACAATTCTAACAAAATCCAGAGTGTATTTTTGTATCATCAAAAAAGCATTAAATAAAAAAATGAGCTCGAGAGTGTTTATTGGTGTCATTCACAGATGACACCAAGCTGCACAATGCAGTCAACCTGCTGGAAGGAAGGGATGCCATCCAGAGGGACCTTGAGAGGCTTGGGAGGTGGGTCCATCCAAACACGATGAGGTTCAACAAGGACAACTGCAAGGTCCTGCACCTGGGCTGGGGCAATCCCAAGCACAAATTCAGTCTGGGCAGAGAATGGATCAAGAGCAGCCCTGAGGAGAAGCACCTGGGGGTGTTGGTTGACAAGAAGCTCAACACGAGCCAGCAATATGTGCTTGCAGCCCAGCAAGCCGCCCATACCCTAGGCTGCACCAAAAGCAGTGCGGGCAGCAGGCCAGGGGATGGGATTGTCCCCCTCTGCTCTTGTGAGACCCTGCTCTGGGCCCCAGCACAAGGACATGGAGCTACTGGAGCCAGTCCAGGGCTGCAAGGATGCTCAGGAGCTGCAGCCCCTCTGCTATGGAGCCAGGCTGAGGGAGTTGGGGTTGTTCAGCCTGGAGAAGAGAAGGCTCCGGGGAGCCCTTACAGAGGCCTGCCAGTGCCTAAAGGGGGCCATCGGGAAAGCTGGGGAGGGACTGTCTGTGAGGGAGTGATGGGACTAGGAGTAACAGCTGTAAACTGAAAAGGGACATACCTAGATTAGGCATTAGGAAGAAACTCTTTACTCAAGAGGGCAGTGAGACCCTGGCACAGGTTTCCCAGAGAAGATGTGGCTGCCCCATCCCTGGAAATGCCCAAGGCCTGGATGGGATTTGGGCAGCCTAGGCTAGTGGGAGGTGTCCCTGCTTTTGGCAGGGGGGTTAGAACTAAATGGTCTTCAAGGTCTCTTCAAACCAACACTATACCAACACTATTCTATGATTCTATAAATACTATGGCAAGAATGGTAACATTTCAGGGATGACAACTAGAAAAAAAAAAAAAAAACAGGACAAAAATGCAGAATAGCATTAAAAAAAAAAAAAAAAACACTACAAATTGACAGAAATCCATACTCTTCCTTAAGTGCACCCTTCTTGTTTGGTTCCTCCACAAACGCCTCTGTTTCTTGCTCTTCTGACATCCCATGTAAATATGGATTTAACGGTGGTGGCCTCCAAAACGATCCATTTTTGAACATACGGAAATCTTCTGTCCTCCACTTGGTTGGAGCATCTCCCTATAAAGGGCAAGAGTTTTTTTGGTTTGTTTTTATTGCATTAAGCTCAAAGTTACAAATTTACAATAAAAAATCTACTTGCCTGAAGAATTGAGTAAAGCTTCCATCTATAATACACATGGGCTGGAGTCTGGTTTTCAAATAAAAACCTAAACCAGAGAACAAAGAGACACAAGATGTATTATAAGTTATTTAACTGAAGAAAATTCAAATATATCGAACTTCTATCCACAATTCCACTTTGGCTATAGAGTGAATTCAAGATAGCTAAAACCACATACATCTAAAGCACAGCTGTACAGAACAAGTGTAATTGCCTCATGCACACATGCATGTACAATCTGCAAAGTGTAGAATTCCACAGAGGCAAAGCACGTCTCATAAGAAGTTTAGATGTGCAGGAACTCATAGGTATACAATTAGGTTACTCAGACTGAATATTAAGTGACTTGAAGTTTTCAAATGTCAGAACATTCTTACGAGATCAGAAATAAACAGCCATTTTTAACAGCAAGATGTTTTACTTGGACGTGCGTATTTTCCTTGATTTGTACATAAAATCAAAATGAAGCACTTCAACCTTAGTACCAATAAGACATTTTTAGAAGGTCATTTATTTTAGAAGGTCATTTACTTCCCTGAAAAAGTTTTTCAGACTGCATTTCACAAGAAATTTGGAAATTTTTAAATTCCATTCACGACAAGAGCTGCAAATTTTGACAGCTTCACTACAACAAAGTTTAATCCTAATTGCATAGGAAATTAGGCTCCAGAAAGATGACTGCACATTGAGTTATTCTGCCTGCTTTCGAGGTATGTTTTGTTGATGTTGTTTTGTTTTTAAATATATGCTACTGCCTCTACTGATGACTTGGAATCCCTCAAGCAAATAGGAATTAAGTATTTTATATATGTATACAAATTTATATTTCACATATATATTTTTTATACAACAGTATTAACAATTGGGATAGAATTTTATTGTTCATATCAAACAGCATAAGCATCTGCTGTGTACAATTTGTTAAATTTAAAATTGCACACAAAGAGACATAGGAAAAACAACTTCTATTAGCAATTCCAAAATGCAAAATATTAGCAACAGCAAAAATTAGCTTTTCAAACTGAAGCAATATAATAAGCACCTGAACATTGGATTGTTGATTTCTCTGTTCATGATCATGGCTTCAAACATAGGCCCTTCCCGCACAACAAACTCTATCATGCGATGTATCAATGCGAGCAAATTCCTACAACAATAACACAGTTAAAGAAAAATTGATTCAGACCTAACACTATATAAACTACACTCCATCTAAGATACTATAACTGTGCAGGAGATTATTTTGTTGTATTGTTACAACTGTATAAAAGATAAGGTAGCATGGAACATATGATAGCCTTGCATCATAGACACGGGCACTCTAAAATCAAAACATGCCTAAAAGTGGTAGAGCAGTAACTTAGCAGGAGACCTCATTCCTGAATTTCCGCAGCTTAGCCTACAACCACCTCATGCTTAGAAGCATAATAGTCCTTACACATAAAAATGGGCGACTGAGCACCAAAGTGCAATTAACTATTAAAAACTTAGCCCTCTCATCTAAATTATCTAGAACTAAGGCCGAAGTGTTAACTGAAGTTCTACAGATGTACAAATGGCTCGATATTGTGCTCAAAATTAAACACAAATAGTTTTAAATATTCAATAGAAACTGCATTCAGCTTTCAAACTAGTCAAGTATAAAAGGAAAAGTAAATAGCCTTCTTGATGCCAAACAAGGCAGTGGTTTTATTAAATTTAGGTAACCTGGTTTTGGTCAAGACTCAATTATGTGACATAGAATAAAACTGTCCATCACTTCACGTCATAGCACTCAATGTTTCCTTCCTCATACACCCAAGTGAACCAAATCACAAATCAAAAAATAAAAATCTGCATTCATTTCATTCAGCACTACATCCTGAGACAGGCAAGAAGCGTATTTGAAATGCACTTTTTTGAAGTCGCATTTGAAAATGCGGATCCATTTGTAAGTGTAATAATAGCTTACATATATAGTGTCATATAAGCTTTATAAATAGCAATTTCAGTTTCCAATCTTTTGTATTTTTTTCTCAAGAACAAGATCCTAATTTTTCAAATACAGATTACCAACACAGAAAAATTTCACAGTATGTGTCCTTTGAATGTGATGCAAACAAAAAAAATACAGATTTTTACATTTTTGGATTATTTTTTTAATGTAACAAACTGATAAAGGTTCTGGAAATGTATCGTACTATAATTTTCTTTTACCAAATTAATTATCAGAATTCAAAAACTGTTTCATTGAAAAGGTGAAGAATTTTCTATCACTTCTTCATAATTAGGTGATTATTTTCTACCACGAGCATTCAAACTTCTGCCACAGGTATAATGAACTGGTTGTTTTTTTAAAAAAAAATCAACTTTAAAATGTTGCAACTTAATTGCAATAAACCTACCCATCCATCTGCAAACTTGGCAAATACTGTGGTTTATGCCAGCTAGCATTAAATCTACATTTCCCTCTCATATCATAAATACAAAAAATGTTACCTACAGCTCAAATTTCCTCTCCTTTTGATTTTTATGATCCCTTAAAATATTGTAAAAAGGACAGTCACAATACTTCCACAACCATTTTATTTAAAACAGTGTTCTGAAAGTCTAAATACCAAGTCTGTTTTTGTTATGTGAACTGTATTTGAAAACATGAATATGAAAAATTACAATTAGCTTTCAACTTTGAGATATTATTTATTTTAAGGCAAGTTCAATATGACCAATTCTAGCTTCCTGTAGAACCATGCCACAGGATTTCATCTAACTGTTCTCTCATTCAGTACAATGAAGTTACTTTAGAGCAGCTTCTGGCTGGACAAGAACATCTGCTTTGGAAAGACCTCAAATGTATTAAAAAAAGATCCAGTACATCCCGTAGATGAAAAGAGGGTGTTACATGCATATAACGTCTGGCATATAAGACGTTACTACCTGAAAGCGAATTTCTCAGAAGACAAAAAAAACTTCACTGTTTATATGCAACATTTCCCTATTTCCCTTTTAGTAAGTGCTAAGACATCAATGTTGGAAATTTTCAATAACAGCTTTTAAAGGAGAATAATTAAATGCAATATATCACTGAAGCTTTTCAGGATTTTTACATGTTATTCACTGTGTAAGACTCTTAACAGTTATCACTAGCATCTTCAAAAGTGATCAGGAAGCCAAGGAAAATTAATGCAATGTATTTTCAAATACAATTCAATTAACATGAGCTTTTCTTACCAACAAGCTTTCAAAACACTCCAGTAAATAAAATGGAAGCATATTTTTCTCCAAAAGCTAATTACTCTGGAAGCACTGTACAGTTTTACAAGTACTTGCTCTACTACTGTTTTTCAAATTAAGATTGCTCCCAGTCTCACTAACTATTCATGTCTCTACTTAATAAAAATTGAAAAGAATAGTCCTAAAATTTCATCAGAATTACTAGTCAAAATGCATTTGTGCATTTAATGACAAACACATTAATGTACTACTGTAACTAGCTTTACAAATATTCCTTCCCTCCCACACACACGCAAAAAAAAGACTTTGTGACAATTAAAACAGTGTTGTACAAAAAGATGATAGCTTTAAATGCATTTAAAATGTCATTTAGCTTAAGTTGGCCAACAAAAAAAAAAAAGTTTTCTAGTTATAATAAAACCACATTTATTGGAGCCGATCGTACCAATGGCTGGTCAAAAACTGTATACTTTCCCAATCCATCCCATGATGTTTTCCTGGTCCCCCGCTGCCGCAGACAGTTCAGCTGGTGTTGCTCACCAAGGCCAATGTCAAAGAGAATTTGGTAATCTTTTGTGCTTATTTACTTTTAAAACAGTGTTGTGTTCCTGTGTTTGGGAAAAGGTTTCAGCTTAACTGAGCAAGAGTATACCTAGACTAGAGCGAAGGTAGAGGCACTGATGAAGACCAAAACACAAAAATACCGTTGCACTACAGAACTAACTTATTTGGCAACCGTAATTGACTGTTGCATATTTTAAAAACAGTATAAACTAAAACCAATTTTAACTGCACTACAAATTGTACAATTGAAAAAAAGAAAAAAAGAAAAACAAAGCACAGCACCACATTGGAGACAGCTGCATCCTAGCTACAAAGTACTTAGAGGTTTATGCCTGGACTTACAATGCATCACTAAATTAATCTATTTCTCCCTTGAGTTCACTCATAAAATTACCCTGCAACTATTTCTAGTACTTAAATTCAATTAAAAAAAAAAAAAAAGATAATTACTTCAATTTATCCTCAATAAGAAAAAAAAGTTATTGAGATAAGGGTAATAAGACTGTAAAACATCTCTCTCAAGTGTTATGAAAGAACCATTGCTCAGTCAAGCCATTACCTTTTCCTCAACATCACAATTTTTCTTTAAAATTCCGAAGGGGGAAATTTTCTATATTTAGATCAGTAATAATAAAGAAAAACATGTACCTTTCTGTTGGGATAACCACTTTGACTATGGCTTGCGACAGAGTCTGTATATGAAGTCACATCAGATAATAAACATAGAATATGTGAGTATTGTTAACAAGTAACAAGCAAAAATATACATATGCAATGAAAATACTACACATCTATCACAAGTTTTGCAGGCAATCACTGCTGTGAAGTTATAGCTAAGCAATTACACAAAATGCAAATGGTTGTGTCAGTGAACCATAAAGGTTCACTAATTGCAAAGTATCAGAACATTCCTGTCAGAATGTACATTGATGCACTGAATAGGTACTACACTGAATAAAATTAAGAAAGGAGTTCTTAAGCTTATGAAACAATTCTGAACTATTTGACTTGGATCGGGTTGGTATTACTTTATTCCCAAGTCTTAGGAAGAAAAATAACCCTAACAATTAAGTGTCATTCAAAGAATCAACAAATTCTTACAAATGTAAATCAAGTTGGTTTGTGATTACGAGATACTTACCCTTCATTTTTATCAGCTAATATTCCAGAAAAGAAAAAGGTTGAAAATGGACTCCATAAGTAGCATAAAATACTTACTCAACGTCCAGATTAATTACCTTCTACACAAAACATATCAACTCCTCTAGTGTAAAAATAATGCTACCCAAATTAAAACGTAGTATTTTCTCTAAATAAAGTAATTTAGATATTGCAATTTGGCAGCCAACAAAAGGGGGGGGACGTAGGAGAAAAATATCCAGGGAGCCTGGAGGGGGAAAATGAAAACTGGAAGATTTAAAGCAGCTCTAAAAATAAGCCAAGACCCAATACATCATATCCTAACACAGACATGAGACAGGCTTCGGGAATTAGTCAGGTTCCCTTGGGCTACAGCAGGGAACCAATGAGTTTGTACACTAAGGGCTGCCAAAGTCAGCCTGAACAATGTAAATCTACGAAGTCATTGAAATACTCCCACAGATGTAGTATTTAACAACGAGATATGGCCCAGGGTTACTTTAAGTTACCTTCTCAAAATCTTCCTTGTTTTTTGGTGGGGGTAACATTGGAGCATTAGGATTCTTCAACCTCTCCCTAGGCTGGGCATTAAAAGGCAGTCCTGATGGAGGAGGCGGGAGGGTATGCTCCATCATAGAAGGTGGAATGTATATTGGATGTGGTGGTATAGGTACAGCTTTGCCCCAGCCTAGCTTCATTTCAAAGGACATTATCATCTTGCCTGAGAAAAGTAAAAACAGCTGTTATAAACTGGTTCTGCATCAATCAAGAATTCTCTGTGCAAGTGCAATATTTAGGTAATAAATATTAATATTTGTAGTAATATTAGAAATTTAACCATTATTCAAAGGTAAAAGGACCTATTTATCACCAATTACTGAGAATTACTTGTTGTGCATTAGTCAAATTTATGCACAAGAAGTTCATTATTGGTAAACTGCAAGTAATACAGATTCCTTCTTTAATGAATCTGTTAGCAGAGCAGAGAAAAAACATTACCTCTCCTTCACATCTTCAAAACAATTAGCAATTTTACATCTAGTGATGTAACACCCTTATATATGCTATAGTTTCATGTTAGTAAAACAGCCATTGTAAACTAAAACCACTGCTAGCGTCCTAACTACTACAGTTTAAACTCCCAGTATTTCCAATTCTTTTCCTGGATTCCTCAGGAAAAACAGTTGCATTACATCTATCACCAGTCTGACAAAGAACCTGAAGACATGCTCAGTTACTCCTCAACGTTCCTAAACAGATAATTAAAAAACTGAAAAAAATATTTACCATTTAAATTCTTTAATGCTCTTTCAGCATCTCTCCTGTTCATAAATGCAACAAAGCCACAATTTCTTTCTCTTGCTCTTTCTTCATCAGTTCTTGGCCACATGATTTTAACGCTTGCTAATGGTCCAAAGCGTCCAAATTCTTGACATAACATCTCTTCATTCATCTAGAGGAAGAGAAGTAGAAGGTAGCATCTTGTTACTATACTTCTAAGAAATTCCATTTCATATTAGTGTCTGCACATGAAGATTTTAATTCTCTCAGTTTAACAAAAAACAACTCTTCATCAATACCTCACCTACTAAATCTACTGCAGAACAGTAGTAACAAGACTGAATTCTAAACAAAGCACAATCAAATGTGAGATACTATCCTTCTCACAACGAGATATTAATGGAAAAATAATTTTCACTCAGGATTTTTGCATCTAGTAACAACATTTTTAACCTTATTTTTTGCAGCATCATGTTAAGAGCATTTATTCAAAAGAATACTGTCTCTACAATTGACAACTGTTACCTCATATCAGATTAAACATATGCGTATGGCTTAAAATAAAAACGAAGGAAAAAGAATCACAGAATTTCTAGGTTGGAAGAGACCTCAAGATGATCGAGTCCAACCTCTGACCTAACACTAACAGTCCCCACTAAACCATATCCCTAAGCTCTACATCTAAACGTCTTTTGAAGACTTCCAGGGATGGTGACTCCACCATCTCCCTGGGCAGCCTGTTCCAGTGTCTAACAACCCTTTCAGTAAAGAAGTTCTTCCTAACATCTAACCTAAAACTCCCCTGGCGCAACTTAAGCCCATTCCCCCTCGTCCTGTCACCAGGCACATGGGAGAACAGGCCAACCCCCACCTCACTACAGCCTCCTTTAAGGTACCTGTAGAGAGCGATAAGGTCGCCCCTGAGCCTCCTTTTCTCCAGGCTGAACAAGCCCAGCTCCCTCAGCCGCTCCTCGTAGGACTTGTTCTCCAGGCCCCTCACCAGCTTCGTCGCCCTTCTCTGGACCCGCTCAAGCACCTCGACGTCCTTCTTGTAGCGAGGGGCCCAAAACTGAACACAGTACTCGAGGTGCGGCCTCACCAGAGCCGAGTACAGGGGGACGATCACCTCCCTAGCCCTGCTGGTCACACTGTTTCTGATACAAGCCAGGATGCCGTTGGCCTTCTTGGCCACCTGAGCACACTGCTGGCTCATATTCAGCCAACTGTCCACCATCACTCCCAGGTCCTTCTCTGCCTGGCAGCTCTCCAACCACTCATCTCCCAGCCTGTAGCTCTGCTTGGGGTTACTGCACCCCAGGTGGAGGACCCGGCACTTGGCCTTGTTAAACTTTAAGAATTTCAGCTGGACCCAAATACGCCAAAGCTATGCTTCACAGCATAGCTCCAACTTACTTGAGGATTAATGTTTCCAAGATACAAATTTGTTGTGCTTGGATCTCCAACATCATGTGATCCTGGTGCATAATCATCCAGTACTACAGTGATAGAAGGGGGAAATAAAGTCATAATCCTTGGTACACATTGAAGTGACAACATTATACTGAATGAGAAAAGAATCTATATTACCACCAGATGATCTGTTTCTTCTTGAAGGAGCATCCACTAAATAAATAGAAAGTACATATATTTTAGTCAACAAATCTTGCAGGCCAAACCAACATTAAAAAAACAACATCTACTCACTTGAACGACGCTGGCCATCTGAATCTGACTGGGGTGGCTCAAAACGACTCAATCTACCTTTTGTTTTATGTCGTTCATCACGCTCCTCTTGTATTCTACAAAACAAGTTGAATGTAAGTAATAAAAACTGAAATATTAAAAAGTTGTTAAAAACAATCATCTTTAGAAATATGAAAACGTTTAATATTTATTAAACAATGAGCTTGTTAAAAACTTCACATGGCCAGTAGGATTTAATTTTTGGTTAATCAAGTGGAATCTAACCACCAGAATTATTCCAGCTGCATGCTTCCTCATTCATACTGTCAGGGCATTTTAATCTCAAACAGAACTGACAGAGTTTGAGAAGCTTTTTTTTTTTTTTTTTTTTTTTAAACGAGATCAGAAATGAGAAGTACTCTCTGAAAGAGGGACTTGAATTCCACATTTAAATGACACAGATCATTGACTGTTCAGATGACTTTTCAAGATGCAGACAACACCTCAGTGTCTACTTCTACTATTTTTTCTAAACCTTGTTCTCTCTCTGCAGGCTGTCACCTCTTACAACGATAAGACAACTCCATTTGACCATTCCCAGTACATACAAGACCTCATCTCTGTTTATACCTCTAACGATAGCACTCACACTAGCACACTAGTAACTGCTTGGTTCTTTGTAATTGGGTCTTAAACCCTGGTAACAAAGATATTACGTATGAGCAATACAAGACTGTCAATTCAATTCATTTACATCAAGTAATAAATAATTTATGGATTTAAAATGCAGTCCCTCTTGCTTTCTAACATAAACATTATTTTCTGTGTCTAACATCAAGACAAATATATTGTATTCGGTTACACTCCATACGTTATCTTCTTCTGTTGCCTTATATGCTTAAAAGGGAAAGAATCTGCTTTTTGAAGCATAATTCAGCTTGCTTGTTTTTTTTAAATTATGCAAGAGAAGTACATCTCTAAATGTTAATTTAAAAGTCATATTTGTGATACAATATAAAAGCTCAATCATATACCACAGTTCCTCTTGATATACTTTTAGAGACACAAAACTCACTCTTCCTGATTCTGATAGACATTTAAATTTGCTACCAAACTCTTTATCAAAAGTTAAGTAAACAGCAAAACCCAAACACACTCATCCCTTATGATACCTACTTTAGTCTTAAGTAATGCATGATGCCATGTTCGTAAGTGTTATCATTTATAGGCTCACACTGGCTAATTTATAACAGAATTGCATTCCAAGTAATGTAATGGCAGCAGCTGGCAAAGAAACAAACCTGGGTTTCCTTTTTTTTTTTTTATCTGGGTAGCTGGATGGCTGGCTAAATCAACAAAGTTTTCATTCACATGAACTGATCCAAAATCAACTTAGGCAGCAGTAGAAACATAGCCAGTCATTCACTTACTCTGATCTTTGAAATACTGTAATTTTATTATTATTATTTTAACCGCTCTGGATATTTTTCTGATTAGGAAGGTAGTAATGAATAGTTTCAATGGTCATAATCTGACAAATGCCTCTGAAATGCAGAGAAACCCATTCATTCCAAATAGCAGACTGGGCTTTACTGTTTGTTTATTGATCATTTTTAAAGGCTCTGGTTGATGCTTCATTTTAGAACAGAAGTCTTTTACAGCAACAATGGCAAACTCTTCCTAGCACCAATCAGGGTAACAAAAAGGGAAAAGCATCAAAGAACACCAAAAAGCTAATCAGATGGCAACTAATTATCTACACAAATCATATAAACCTGTAACAAGCATCTGCCAGTGCAGCTTCACAACCTCTTTAGAAGTATCATTGCCGTTACTAACGAAGTCGTACCATGCCACAAGCCTTTTAGGGAGCACGGACATTGGGAAACGGGTTAGCAAGAATGATCCTAAACATTGCCTGTAAAAACTAGGAGCCAGACCCCACTCCTCCTTCTTTACTTACAGAAACAGTTAGTGAAACTTACTGCTTTAACTCTTCTTTAAAAAGCTCCAAATTACTCTTTTTCTTCTCCTTCTCTCCTTTCTTCAAAGGCTAAAATTAAAGATACATCAGCCAACATTTGAGCACATGAAATTAAACAAAAACATATAAGTGATAATTGTGTAACAAAATTTTAGAAAATTTTCATGCATATTTTACCTACAGCTTTAAAACCAAGTAAACTACAGGAGAAAATAAAAGGAAACAGACGTGAAAACATTAAGACTGAATGCTAGCAAACACAGCTAGAAAATATAAAATTAAGGACAGCTTAAACTAAACTTTGTTACTTCTGACTACTACCATGAAGCATATCTGATATAACACTGTCTACAACACACAAATATAAAATACCTGTGGTGTGTTTTGTCAGTTTGGTTCACTTAAAAACTTATAACAGAAATTGATTGCTCTCCTAACAAACCTTCATGCTCTAATTAAATTGATATGTGTGTGTACTTATACACACACACACACACGTATATACAAGAAGAATTTACGTATGTGTGTATATACATATATTCGAATATTTTTATCCACAGGCAAACATTCTATGTGAAAATAATTTACTTTTCTTGCTTCTTTTCAGATATAAATACAGGTCTGAAGACAGAGTTACTCAAAAAACAGCCAAAGATCTTCAGAAAAGAACTTTTAAATGATAAAGAATATATTCTTTTTTCTTTTTTACTGTAATATATGCACCTCAACTAACTCATGTGAACTTTTATCTTCTACAACATTGTTTTTATATAACCAAATTTAAATGAAAACGTTTCCAATAGGCAGACATACAAAATATTTATTGTGTTACACACTACAGCTTTGGAAAAACTGGACTTCCTACTCACCCCAGGCAAAGTTGTTTGTTTTTGTTTGTTTTTGGGGAGGGTCTGCCAAATAAATAAAATCATTTTTACCTCATTATCTTCAATCACCATTGGACAGGGCAAGTGAGTAAACTGATTGCATTATCTCATAAGTATTTATGACAAATTTGAAAAGCAGTAATACTCTTACAGTACAAATACTTGCATAAGACAAAACAGAACTCAGAATGATAAAAAACTACAATTAATTTCTGTAAGTGCAGAGCTTTACATACAATGAAAATAAAAATTGCCATGCAGTTATCACCCCATTATTCCAAATTTCATTTTTGTTTAAAGCTGGAGGAAAGTTAGGATGGGATTACCCACAAATATCACATTATAGCTCATTTCCCACCCTAGCACGCAGTATCAAGTTTCATGTAACTTTAAGAATTGTAGTAAGCTCTTTCAAAGATTTCTAAGACATTAATTACATATTATACACATACAGTAGTAACAGTAATCACATGTAACTATCCCCTGAATTGAAAACTAAGTTAGTAGGTAACACTTCCAGTACTTTATGATGAAATCTCAGTTTAAGATCAAAAAAGTATATCAAACCACTCAGAAGACAAAATAAATAAAATAAAAAGGTGTTCAGTCTGAAAAACTCACAAGTTCTAGGACTTATTTGGTAGAACCCAAAGAGCTGAAGGGAACTGTTCCAATATTAGCACCCAAAAAGCTTATTCCAAAAATACTCTGTATCAATTACACAAATGGTCATGGGTTTTTTGTTTGGTTGGTTTTGTTTTGTTTTGTTTTGGTAAGTTTTAAAGAACTAAAAACAGATGGTAGCAAAAAGAATTGCTTCTAAAATCCCAAATTCTCTGGACTGGAGGTTGTTACTTTACAACAGTCACCAAATCTGTATACGTAAGTCAATTAGCAGGAACACACTGAAAACATGAAGCACCCAAAACAAAGTGCAGTATCAGGTGTATCATGCTGGATACATGTCTACCAGACCTCTGAATTTTATCCTCTTGTTATTTTCTATGGGATTAAGCAAATCAAAGTTTCCACTCTCTTTTAGTGTGTGACTATACTACTACTCTGCAAAAATCGCACAGACCCTTTTCTAAGCACTTCAAAATACTACCTAGAGTAGGGAGTTAACATTCAAAGAAGACACTTACAGGCTTTTTGGTTTCTATCATTAAGAGGGATGGAGGCTTCTCATTTGATGGCTGACTTGGTTGATTTTTTTGATCTGAAAACCGTGATGAAGGTTTATAGATTTTACCCCGTTTCTCATCTGTCTCATGCTCCTCTGGAATTAAAGGCAAATTAAAAACAAATTATATTAACTAATAGTGTACAACACAGTTCATTAGAAACATTGTTCTTTCCGAAATTTAACCTCATCTTTTAATATGAAGAAAAAAGAACAAAGATAAGTTATTTTAAAACAAAGCATTTTTTCCCCATGAATTTTAAAGGACAAATCATGTAGCTAACTACCAAGTAAGTTAAAGAAAGAAATTTCAGTATCAAGTTTCCATGACTTCTTATAATGCAATACATTAATTTTAAAATGCAATTCAAAACCAATCTCCATCTTTACTCAAAGCCAAATGATCTACCGCAACCACACACAAAAAGATTAGTAATACCTTTAGATGCATTAACGATTCCTCCTCTTACAAATGTTTTCACTTTATTACCATCACTTCCCTCAAAGGCAGCAAGAAATTCTTCATAAATTTCTGCAGCAGCCTTCTCATCCTCCTACAGAGCAGATGTTAATCAATTTACTATCATCACAGAACATCCAATGACAGCTATTCTTAAATTAGCTATATTATATTCCTTTTTATTTTCTGAAGTTCATGCTACAAACTCTATCAAATGAGTTTCAATTTTAGACAAAACAATTCAAATTTTTGAGGACTGTGGGAAGAAAACAGTATATAATACTTAAAGCAAATAAGGTCTGTGTGCTCACATATGACTATTCATTTACAAGTGTTTACTTGGCAGCTGAACACTGAAGAGATGATATGAAAAACCAACATTATGAGAGTGGTTGGCTTAATAAAGTTGAGTGAGACAAACTAAATTAAGCACCTTGGTGTTTCTTTACACTAGTATTTTCAAAAATGTAGCACGAGAAATCCCACTGAAGTACAGAACAAGTTGAGTTTGTAATATCCAAAGACCAAGATTTTCAGAACTTTCACGTTGGCAATTATACGTATTTCCTAACATTCAGATATTCCTGAGCGTCCCAAAATTCAGTATCAAATTTTAATCATTTTGATTTTTCCTATAATAAGTCATTAGACAAAGATGTGTTTTGCAAAACAACAAGGACATGTACTGAAACAATTCCAGATACAATAGGTACTCATTCTAACTACTGAAATCTAAGGATAGAGAACAGAGAACAGGAAATAATATAAGGCAATGTCTGTCTTCAATCTGAGTAGTACAATACTCAATGGATTGCTGTAATTCAGCACTTCAGACTGCCACAGAGAGAAGCAAGCCTGCTCCCCATCCCCATGGACACGAAGAACAAATTAAATATGTAAAATACAATTCCCTTTCATTCTTAGAAAGCTATAATTATCTAAATCAAAATAAAACTGTTGATGAAGCTGGTTATAATCTACCAGAAAACTAATTTCAGCTCTGAATATGTAACAACATTTTCATGGTATACCATTACCTTCTTTTTTAATTCCTCTTGTTCCTTCTTGCTCAGAGTCCGTTTGGCAGCACTCATTTTACCAATACTGAATGCTTTAAGTTTACTTTCCATTAGAGGCTGTAGAAGGAGTAAGAAAAACAAACTGTTTGTAAAACAAAATATAATGTTACTGTTCTCTTCGGCCAAGACCAGAAACTTTCTAAGTGACTCAACATGACAACCATTTCAGATGTTTGGAAAACAAAATAAAAGGCTACCTCTACTTTAAACTTGCCAATATCTAATATATTTAAAAATAAATAAATAAATCTGTGTTTTATAAAAACTAATTACCTCTGTTTAAATGAGAAAGCTTTTAATACGTTATTCAAAAACGCCTCAGACAAAAGTGACAGGTACTTGCTGCAAGAGCCTGAAACCTTACCACAATGCAAAGCACAGTTTCTAAAACTCTTGGAAAATATGCTTTGCACCACAACTCCTTTTTGATCGTCACAAAAAGGGGAAAAAAGAAATGCTCTACAAGTTCTGACTACTCAGGCTGGAGGAATGTTTGTGCAAAGTTAAACATGTGTAAGTGAAGACTTAAATGGACAATAAACTTATTTTGTACTTTAAGGTTCAAAGAAGTAATTTTGCTTGAATAGGAAAACATTCTTGACATTTACTTCTACTAGTTAAAACAAAGCAAAGAAACAAACAAAAAAAAAAAAAACACACTTAAATCCTAGATTCCTTCTATTTTGGATAACTTAATCTGCATTGCTCCCTTCTTGAAACCCTGATTAAAAAAGGACTACAGGTAACAGTCATTTCTGAAGAGTATGGAATTAGCACACACAACAGTCTATTTGGGCAATTAACAAATGGTAAAGCATTGGGAGAGCAAAAACAGGAAAAAAAATGTTCAGAAGGCATGGGCAATGGGAAGGAAAAGAAAAAGAAACTTCTCTGGAAATTCCTAGTTTAATGCAGTAGCTCATAAAGAACTAGCAAAAGAATAAGAAAAAGGCCCCAAAAGAACAGAACATAATCGATTATCCTCCATGTTAAAAAAATATTTTTATGCACTGACACAGCTGTCAGGGATGCTCAAAACTACCACTTTCACAGTAATTGTTAAAAAAAATCAGCTCATCATAATAACACATCACAACAAATAAGGTGAAGGTGAAGCATATGACCAAAATTGCTTGTATTCCTTTGAAAAACATTTCCTAATCGCTAATTAAAAGGAGAACTATCAGTTACAAATTAATGCAGTGTTGTCTTTGGAGTCATCTGGCTTATGATGCTATGTTTGTCAACATGAGCTGCTGTGACAGGTTTATCAGCAGGTTTTCATCCATCTATGTGTTTTGAAAGTTAATAAAATCCCATTTTCCTGTTGCCTGAAAGATAGCTTGAATTTCAGTATGACAAGGAATACAGAACCTTGGCAAAATGTGGGCACATTGCTATGGTACAGACATGCAGACAAATACAAACACCATGCTCCTACTCAAGGCTCATCCTGTCATTTGCAAATAGCCTCACAGTAATGGTACAGGATACCTGCAAATCAACCACGAGTTTATGTTATAGTCACATAATGGAAGCAGCCAGACGAGGTCTGGCACTAACTCTTTAGGAATTGTCTCAAAAAGACCTTCCAAGTGGCCAGAGCAATATACAATGAACAGGATCGAACCTGCAATTTACATTCCAGAAGGCAGTTACAGCATTAACCATATGCAGCTTCACAAAATTACTAACAACAGACCTATACAAAACTTAAGAGACTTTCTTCCTTTACCATATGGATTTTCCTTTACATAATGAAAGGAGTAAAGCAAATGATGGAAGCAAGAGCAAACTTCTAGCTAAGCAACCCAATCATTGCATGAAATCAAATTCACATCAAGCATAACACTGTGTTAACTCCAAGATGGCATAAAGTACTGCAAACCCGGTTTTAGACAATAAATATTCAAAAGTGTTTCGAGAATAATTTTCCAAATTATATCAAGTGAAGCAAGACAAGAAACAGAACCAACTTCTTAATGAAAAGTTTTTACTATCACAACTTGAATAATGTTATCTTACAAGAAAGTTAACAGCTTATAATTGACTGTGTCATATGTCAGATAACATCTTGAAGAAGATCTACACCACTGATGATTTGTCTGGCATTTACGCTCTTATTATTCATTTAAATATATTCTATTAGAATATTTTAAACATATTCCATTATAAATTAAAACGGTGGGTTAAATTAGGGCCATTTGATCTCATTTGTGAGAGAAGCCAACTGTACATGATAAAAAAGTCAACTTTAATATGCACTGACTCTTGTAACTAATCAGCTTGTATTCTGCACTATTCTTCAGCATAAGAAAAACATACAGATTTTTACACTAGCGTTTTTTAAAAAAAATTCAAGGAGTATTTTCAAATATAAAAAATGTTTCATTACAACCACCTACAGGTTACATACCAAATGCACCAGAGTTTATCTACAACGAGTTGTTTTCTCTAAAGGACAGGCCTATTTTGAGTTTCTGGGTTTGTTTTGTTGTTGTTGTTGTTCTTGTGTTTGTTTGGTTGGTTTTTTTAATCTTTTGGACTTACATGTGTATCAGCAGATCCAGTGTTATGTACTGCATCTGGCAATCTGACCTGGAGAGAGAATGCAAAGGAAGTGAGGCACAGAAAAAGAAATGAAGGCGGCAAACAAGTGCTTTTTTTTTTCTGATTAATTTCTTTGAACGTGATTTTGATTTCAACTTCAAGATCCAAATACACAAGAGTAAAGATATGCACAAATATTTTAAATGACACAGCTGAACATTGCCATAGCATTTACAATTTCAATATAAGGCAAAAAAAGGAATTAACAATAGATATTTTGTGCTGCCATTAAAAACATGTACATTTCCACAGCTCAGTTTTACAATCTTTCCATTAACACCATTCCATGGAAAAAATTAAGTCTGTTGCACTGAATCTCCAAAAGTTGTCATTCAAGATTGCAGAAAGTGCTTGATCATATTTGCCTTACTATAAATCATTCCCTAAACTGCTCTTAGTATGAGGTACATAGATGGAAGACGGCCATCTCAAGAACACTAATTTAAATCCAATTTGTGAATATTCATCAACTATCTTTATTACTCTAAATTAAACCATAACTGAAATTTTAAAAATGCATAGAATTAACGTATGCAGAACTGTCACGTTTAATACACTGAAAATTAAAAATTAGAATTCAATTATTTAAAACTTCACAGCTTTTTTCAACTTGCTTATTTTTCAGGCAAGCACACTGTATTCCCCACATACTGAAGTCTTCTGAAATTTGAGTGATCTAACAGCAAACGCTGAGCTGCCAATGCCTTGGGACAGTACTCAACCTAGATGATTCTTAACAAGTTTTAAACTACACATGTACTCTATATTCTGTGGTACGCATACTAGATGTTCTGTACTACTATACATCCTGTACAAGATGCTTACAGAACAAAAAAAATATTCATATTCACTCCTCTTATTTTAAAATCAATTCTAGGCTACCAAACATGTACACCACCATATGTATAAAATTTGCACAGATTCTTTTTAAAGTAGATTTTTAATGAAGTTGAAGCAGTGCAAACTCCAGCACGCAGGACTATACAATGCCCAAATTCTAGAAACCTGATACAATTTCCACAGTTAAGATAAAACTGCTTGATGCACAATCCTTATCTGGTTTGAAATTTTAAGTTAAAACCAAAAGATTTTCCTTAGCCAGAATCTGTTCACTAGTTACAAAACATTAGCACTTGTTATAACCAGGTATTTATGTTTTCTACCAGAAATAGTATTATCCTGTGCTCATCTCCAGTCTTCCAAAAGCACCAGATGCTACTTTAGAAAAAAAAAATCTAAAATCTGTTGCCATTTCCCATCATTTTTTCTTTCTTCAACTCAGACAGACATTTACCTTTCTACAAGTACGTTCCTACATTTTACAGTCAACTCAGTATAGAAAACATGGTGTGGCAGAGAGCAGTTCAAGAACTGGCATGAAGTCCACAAATGGGGAGGTGGGGAGTGGGAGACAGAGAGAAAAAAAGGTACAACCTTTAAAAATGAGACAAAAGACTCCTAAGAAATTACGTATTTTTAAAGAAAAAGGAAAAAATCTGTTTTACACTCCCAAATCCACTTACCTGCAACACTATACATTATTCACACCTTTGCACAAAAGAAAAAATTCAGCTCACACGTACCACTAACGGTTCATTAAAACACAGGTAGAAGCAAACACCACAAGCATATTTTACTAATATCACTTTCTGCAAACTTTGCTCTGTATTTGGTGTGGGGTTTTCTTGTGATCCACAACTGCCCGTGGCACTCAGTCAGTGATCCGCTATCCACAATTCTATGTACTGCAAAGATGCAGCTCCAGGAAACCTGTCCTTCCCTGAGGGTTGATGAGTGTATAGCACAACATCGCAGGTGAAAAACAGACACCAGGCAAAAGAACTTCCAAGACTGAAAACTGCACTCCACCACCCTGAGGCAACCAACACATCAATTAAAATGACACCCTTTAAAAAAACTTGTGATTAGAAAGGTTTCTCTCAAAGGTGGGCTGATAAAGTGCCATCTTCTTAGTGTATGTACTAAGAGAAGTCAAGACATAATGCTCATAATGCTTGGGGGGAAGGAGGTTGTTGGGCATTTTTTGGCAACAGCAGAATGAAGTTAATGTTTCTCAAATCTCTTTCTCTCTTCCATCAGAGAAGTTTTGGAAAGCCATACCTTCGAACGAGGACAGGCACTGGGTGCTGCTTACATGGCTGGCACTAAGTAAGGCAACACATACAGTAACATGCAGTATGGAAGCTCAACACAATGTTTAAGACATGATAAATGACATTCTGAGGATGGGGACACAAAAATTTACCAGACACTAAGTCTGTTTCCCGAGAAACCATCAGATACTGCTGTGAGAGGCTTCCAGGGCATGGCAGCACACAAGAAATTCAGCGGGCTAGCAGCAGGCCTGCAGCCCGACCAGCAGGAGCCTGCAAGCCCCTGAGGCAGAAGAATCACGGGGCCCTCCAAGCACATCTAAAAGCAGCTTTAGCTGACTCCAGTAAATACGCAGACCAAGTTTTTTCCTGTGGTAGCTAGCAGCTTGGCAAAGCCATGTTATTCTCCTCCTCAAACAGTTCTCATTTTTAAGGCCTTCTGATCCCACCGATAAATTTAGTTCATGTAAGTGTAGTACTGCTTTGGACCATCCAAGCATCTGTACCCATGCTGAAGCACAACAGTGAAATATTTCCTGACAAAATTAAGCATCATTAGCTGCCAGTTTGTAAATAACAGTGATTAAAAAAACTAATTCTCACAGCACTGCACTTTGCATCCAGCTGCACCGCCTGGATGAAAGGAGCAATTTTTTTCCTCAAGAGTTGCATCAGCAGAGTTAACAGAGTAACACAGGCTTGTGAGTCCTCACAAGGACAAGCATTTTAGATAACGTTGCCCACCTGTATTGAAACCCACAGGAAGATTCCTTTTTCCCCTTCTAATGATGTTAAGCAGCTCAATGAACTGCTGAAAGAAACATACGCAAAGCCCTCCTCAGCAGCTGATGATTTCTGAGATACCAGGACAGTTCCTTCGCGGTCCAAACACTGACAGGAAATATTTGATGAGTAGATCTTTCAGTAGCATGGCCAGCATAAACAAAGGGCCTCAGTCCCAATTCACTGCCACTACCACTCTGCATGAAACCATTTTTCTCTAAAAAAACACACCACCATGGCCTCTTTCCCAGCTGGCTCACTTCAGATCCCTTCACCGCAAGGGCCCCTCCAAGGATCATGCCAGCATACCTGCAGCAGCAGTGCAGGCTGCTTAATGGCACTCCAGTCACCCAGCCCTGTCACATCACAGTCCTGGAGGTCAGGTCACTCAAAACGACGCTACTCCATCTAGCCAAATTTACTCAACCTTCAAAGGGGGGAAAAAAAAAATCTTGAAAGGACCATATAAATGAAATTTACCACAAATTTATATCAGGAAGCCAACATGGAGGCCCCCCCCCCCCCCATCTCAGATTCTGACACTTCAATGTTCCTCCAGCTCCACAGCAGTTCCCAAAGCAAGCAGAAAAGACTGCTCTTCCAAATCTTCCCTGCCAGCAATGTCAAGTGCCCACAGGTCTAGCTCTTCACAGTTTCCCCAAATTTAACAATCTCTATGTAAAATTGACATGATCACATCATTTCAAAAATGTTTAAAATATACTATACAAAAGCTTTTTTTTTTTTTTTTTTTTAAGTTAGTACTGATGCCATTTAGTAAAACATCAAACAGCAACAAAAGCTGCCAAGAAAACCAGCAGCCAAACCCCACAGCCGTCCAAATGCTGGGTGCTACCTTTACAACTCCAACGGCTGCAAGCCTGAGTGCAAAATAAAAGCCCTACTCTGCAGAAACTCGTAGCTTAAGGGCACAGCGTTTGTAAGGAACTCTGGCATAAGACACTCCTGTCCCATTTCAACACCTTCCTTGGATTCTGCCCCCACACCGGGCAGCTGGAGATGGAGCCATGCTGAACCATATCACTCTTCCCATCTAACTGTCACTTAAGAAAGAGAGAGCTGGGGAGGCTTGGCCAAGTCAAGTTCCTTTGCACAGCAGGCTGCCCTCACTTTCCCCCCAGAATTATGCCAAGCCATCTAAAGAGGACAGTGTCTAGGAGGGAAAGAGTATATGAGGCTGGGAGCAGTTGGTGTCAGCACTGCCACCGAGAAAAGGCACACAGAATCACATCTTAAATTAAAAAGTTAAAATCCAGCAAGGGCAGAGAGGCATCCCAACCAAACCTGTCTCTTGTTCTTCATTTTTCTAACAGTCTAGGACACAAATGTTTACAAACACTTGTGAATTAAGTTTTATAGCTAACCTGTTTATTCTTTGCACTTACTAGACTAGTACACTAATATTCACTACTTAGACACCACTTGGGCACACAAAAGTAAACAGAAAATTGTTTGTCTGAAGTACTTGCACAGAGTGCTCTTCCACTAGTGCCTTAAACAGAGATGAACAGGAGCTGCCAATATTTAACTTGTCACTGCCAGAGAGGAAACGAAAGAAACACCTCCATGACATATCCATCTAACCAGATACACCCTTCTGCCTCTCCTGCTCTTGATCACAGGCTGAACAGTAATACAGGGAGAGCTAAAGACCATGCGTGTCACCGTCCTGCAGAATACGACACCCAGCTGGAATTCACCATACTTGCACAGATATTACATCACTGCTCTTCAAACACTCTAACTTACCAATGGAAGCTGTTCATTCACAGGCAAGCAGTCATAGTTCTTCAACGTTTTATTAACGTATTACCAAAATGCTTATGAAACACATTTAAGATTAGGTAACACTGTTAACATTTTTTAGAATGAAAACTGGGAAACCTACAGCTTGGTCCAAGTGGATAATCTCCTCTGCCACCCGGTACCCAATTTGTGCGGTGCATTATACGCAAGAACAGCAGATACGCAATCCAGTCACTACTCTCAGAAGATGAAATAAGAAACTGGCCGAATCACCCAAGCAGGTATGTTTCATCACATCGAGATAATAATTGAACAGAATCAGAATTCGCCATTTTAGAATTACATCCTACACTAAGCTCTGGCACAGTCTTGGGCTGCCTCCATTTCCTCTTCCTTAATTTTGTTATTTGTTCCTATTTAAATTTCTGGATATCTCATGCACATGTCTTGCCATTCTAATCTCAAAGTGACAAAGTAATAGCTGATGCTCTTACGACACATTTCACATAAGAGATTGTCAAATTTATTTAGAAGTTCATGGTATTATAAAAGCTACCACCACTGCAATGAGGGCATGGTGTGCTCCTGGACCTCTACTATCTCCACATAAAGTTTTCAAATAGTGAATCAAATAGACTGAAATAAACTTGATTTTACACCATAAAACTGGTTAGACATCCCAGACCAGTACTTGGATGCTAAACCCAAAAAAACAAACCCCACACGTTCCAAAGAGGAGAAACCATACCCTCCTGCAAGTGCTAAGGCCTCCAGCTGCTCGGCCACAGCACTTTACAGAGTGCAGAAAGTAAAACCACACTCTGCTCCTCCCAGGAGGCAGGCTGGCAGCCAGCAAGGGCACATCTTGAAATTGCCTCTGAAACATGTCCTATGGAGTCTGAGACATATCTGTTTTGCAAGAACTACCATTCTTGTAACTTGCAAAAACACAATGCCCCAAAAGAAACAGTGCCTACAACTCTGATTTTGCTAACGATTTTTTTTTTTTAAATCAAAATGTTTCATAAATAATTACTTGAAGAAATCAAGGAAAATGGTAACTTGTTTAGATTTTTTACACCTTCATCAGTCTCACTCAGGCACAAAAAAACACAATTACTCAATCTTCATAGTTAAAATATGAATCTCAGTTCCCCCATACTTCTGCAGACATTAGAAAAATATCTATATGGATATACGCACTGCATGTATCCATGAGTTTAAAAAACAAAACAAAAAAAAAGACAACCCCACCTCCCCAAAGACAATTACAAAGTTGAGGCTGAAGGACACAAATCCCAAGACCTAGGCATGTGTTATTTCGCTTTTCAACACATTCTCACGAGTGCACATATGCACTACCACTTTTTTCTTTGCCACATGTAATAATATTGGTAACACAAAACAAGACCTAGAAAGTAAAGCACGAGAAAGTCTACCAGAAACACAGCATATACCTCTAACGTAACAAGAGACTGAGGGGCAAGGGGGAACTGCACGAAGATAGTATGGCACAGGACGTCCTCAAGGGCTCCAGGCCTCAAAAAATTAACATGCATGTTGGTTTGACTTGACACTTCCTAGAAGTCCCGCTGACATAGTGGGATGACTTCGTAGGAAGAATGAGGTGCTTGCACATCTCCCTGCAAAACTGAGATTTGGGATAGAAAACAATTCTTATAAGTTAACTACTACGTACTTTAAGAAGAATATCATCAGTACAGAAATACTACACTGACAAAATGAAAAAACCTATGGTGTAACTGTAAAAAGAAAAGGATCCTATCTGAGTCAGTTTTGTGTACCACGTTGTCGGTTACAGTAATCAATAAATTGTTGTTCTATAACTAATTATACTTCAAATCCCAAGATATCTTATTCCCTGGAAGCTTCTTTCAATAAATTAAGGTCTACTTTGCTTTGAAAGTTTTCTTTCCAGATCTTGCTTGCAGTTCCAAGCAAAAGGCAAGATCCAGAAAATGTCTCCTGACAATGTTCACGACAGATCAAAAAAGGGAAACAAAAATAAAGCTCCCCTACTCTAATGACAACCAACTACCAGGTGAACGTGTAGATACTCTCATAACTAAATTTGAGCTCGTTTCCTAGTAGCAAAAGGAAAAAAATAAATTAAGAAAAGAAGTTTTAACTGAATAAAAAAAATGTGTGTGCATGTGTGTATATATATATATGTATACATATATAAACCTACGTTTCCTACATAACTGACTAGAAATTCCTGAGCCAAAACACAGCTTCTCCCTTGACTGCTTTACACACTCATATAACAAAAAAGAAGATGGGAAGAATTGTCAGGAAAAAGAGTTACATATTTCTGGCCTAAAAACTGTAACAAGGCAGAGAGAAATGAGATGGTTTTCCAGAGGGCAATGATTTTGCAGAGGGACATGGCTAGCGCTCCAAGTGCCAGCTGCAGCCTGCCCCCAAGCCGCCTCTTGCCCTCTGCCCGCCCGGGTGGGGGGCCCGGGGGCCGGGAGCCCCGCGCTGCCGCTGCACCGCCCTCAGTGCGCGGCCCTGCAGTTTGCCAGGGGCCCTGCGCAGCTCGGGTTTCCTCACACCCGACCAAGAAAAACGATGGGAAACGGAGCAGGGGAGCGGGAAGAACGGGAGCACCACGGCGGCGCTGCGACATGCGGGCTCTCACCGCGGATCGGGAGGACAGCGCGGGCCCCGGCTCCCCCCCGCCGCCAGCCCGCTCCGGACACCCCCACAGGCGCGGGGCGCGGCCGGCAGCGGGGGGGGGCTGCGGCCAGGCGCTGGGGCACCCCCAGCACTCGAGGCAGCCCCGAGGCCCCCCGGGGGCTCCGAGCACCCCCGCCGGGCCCCCCAATCACCCCTCACCCCTCAGCGGGGGCCCGCTGCTCCCAGCCGGCAGCTGCCGCCGGCCCCTCCCGACAGACGGCCCCGGGACAACCGAGGCCGAGCCCCGGCCCCTTCCCGCCGCCCCCCCCCCTCAACGCAGGCAGGCGCGGAGCAGGCCGCGCACCTCGCGTCCAGTCGCGCCCGGCGGCCGCGCCGCCCCCGGGCCCCGCCACCAGGCCGAGAGGCCGCGGCCGAGCCCCCCCCAGGACGGCGGAGCCGCGGGGTGCCCGCGGGCAGGGCCTCACCTTGCCCCCGCCTTTCTGCGAGCCGCCCGGCGCCTTGTCCGCCATCTTGCCTCTCCCCTCGCTCAGCCCCGGCGGCGAGGAAGCGAGCGCCGATCCCCCGATGCCCAAGGAAGAGCCCGGCTGGCCCAGGGCGGCGAGCCGAGCGCCGAGCCGCCGAGAGGGAGGGCCCGGGCCCGCCTCCCTCCCCCCCCGCGGCGGCCGCCATGTCGCGGGGCAGCGCCGGCGGTGCGCGGCCGCCCCCTGCTATGGCGCCGCAGCGGCCCCGCACTGCGGGGTCACACCGTGACCTGCACCCGATGGCAGGGCACAGCCTTGATCGAAACCGGTTAAAAAATTGAAAAATAAATGTGTTTTTTTTTTTTTTTTCTTTTTTCCTCTCTCTATTGTAGTGGTAAAAAGTGGTGTGAGAATTAAAGCCAACACGATCAAAAGCCCACCACCGTCAGCTTAGGGCAAATAACACTTCCCAGAGGTACAGCCAGCTGTGGCACCGCCTCAGCCTTGGCCCTGGCAAAAATCCAGCCCTGACAGTTATTTTTCTTTGCAGTCTAAGTTCATGTAGTAACCTGAGGCAGGTACACAGATGGACACTGTAACACACGTGAGCAGCATCTCATACCCAGTACAGGAGACCTAGAAGGAACTACATGTAGATATCTACAAATAATGGGTTATGTGGGAGCTCTGCGAAGAACATGAAGGAACAACACAGCCACAACAGTGCCATGCATCACCCCATCACAGGGGAGAGCCAGCAGTGGCAGGGCCCCAGTGGAAAGGGTGCCCATCTGCCTTCTGCGCCCACAACACCAGCAACAGGACCCCAAGACAAGGGAGGACCCCTTGCTTCCCGGAGCTTCCCATGCCCAAAGGTGCAGAACATCTTGGGTAAAGGCCGTGCCCATAGCTATGAGCAGAGCCCATCCCCAAGATACCTCTTCAGTGGAAAGCCGGGAGCAGCCCACTAATAGGGCTGCACTCCCACATCACTTGCAGTCCTGGGGCTTTAGTGGTGTCTGTGTCCCATCTGGGTCTCCTGCTTTCACATTAGCAGAGAAAATCCCAAATGAAGTCGCTAGGCAACCCAAACCTGCTTAGCAACCAGCTGCAGTGAGGCAGTCAGTCAGGGAGCCCTGACAGCCCACACCCACCTGACACCCTTCTGTCCCTCAGCAGCTATTCCTGGGCACATCCGCTGCCTGCGCCAGCCTGCGTGCATGGGCCTGTGCGTTTTGGAGAGGCACCAGCAATGTTCACAGCCGCTGTGAAGGACACATAGTCACAATGAGAAACCCTGACAGGAGGGATCTCTATTCAGATAAAAAACATTGACCTACATTGCCTAAGCCCCTGAGAGGAGAGGAAGAGTAATCATATGGGGTCTTTTTCCATCACCAGACATCTTCCTGCAAGACTTTGAGAGATGACAGTAGGGAACAGCTCACCTAGCCACCAAGTAACCTGTTCACTGAAGGCAGAAGCTTGTGGCACAGACAGGACAAGGACTTTGCTGAGAAGGCCTGCAGGGTGGTCATGCTGCATGTCTGTAGTGCTCTGGGTGCACAGAAATGGCCCCAAATATGTGTTGGGAATATGTATGGGAAGGTCTCACACAAGATCAGCATGTGCAGAATAGACAGTGCATTGCATGGCTGCAGAGCCCAGTGCTCTGGTCTACACAGCTCTCTTCACCCACCGCTCTGTGTTTCCAGACACTGAGCAGTGCACGGTCATGCAATTTAGAGGTGAGATTTGCCCCTAAACATCTAACAAACTGAAACAGAAACAACACTGGTCTGAACAATATCAAAACACTACATCACATCAAGAAAAGCCCAGGAATAAATCAGGAAAAGGATAACACAGCAGATCCCCTGTTCCTGGGCTTGATAGCACAGCACCATAGCAACTTTTTTATTGAACACTGCTTAAATGGAGATTATGATGCATCACATTTCACATGATTCTCACATTCCATGTTTTCAGGGGTTTTCATCATGACATGAAAGATGCTGGGGTTGAGATAATACTTAAGAAAAAGATGGTAGGTGTGCAGAAATGAATGAAAGCTTTGAATCCACCAACTCCCAACACCTACCATCCTGTAAGCTACAGAGGGGAGCAGGGCCTACAATAACCACAAAAGAAAGCAGAAAGAGTGTGAGAAGGATTACAAAAAAAAAAAAAAAAGAGCACAAGCATAAAAATTGAAGGGAGTTGAGAATTTAAAGAGCAGTGCAAGGGAAAACAGAACATAACAGATAACAGAAGAAAGAAAAAAAAAAGATCTGAGGAAATAACACACTAGAGGAGAAGGAAGGAAGGTGGACAATGACTTGCTGAGGTAACAAAGCACACAGACCTCACTTCATGAAGGTACCTAAACACATGCTTAATTGTAAGTGTAGAAGTAATTCTGTTGCTTTTAAAGAGACTATTCATATACCTGGAACTTGGTATGAGGTTAATCTGCGTCTTGGCGAAGGATGGAAATAGGCCTCTCTGCTTCCCTTACTTCTAGATTAGATTGTACCTGCACATCTTCCTCAGGCTGACTCCAGAGCTTCAGGAAACCTCACTGACTGCAGAAGGCATGCGTCCAGCTTCTCCGGAAGATGATCTGAAGAGAACACGTTACTCAGCCAGCAGCTGTCCTGAAGGTAGCAGTTTTAGATGTGAGTCTTTTTATGGTTCTTGTTCCATACATCACAGAAACACACAGGTGCTGAAAGCTCAAGGACGTTAAAGGATCTGGGAACATCAGCTTTGGCAGTATAGGGAGAGATACAAATTGGAGATGACACAACAATAGATAAAGAGAAGCTATTGTCATAGCACAGGCCCTGAAACTTACTGTCAAATAGATCACAACAAAAAGGACTGAGCACTTATATTACTGGAACTAATTGCATTATGAAAAACAACAATCACTTCGGAGCTCAAAAAGGAGAAATATCTCACTCAGAAATGGAAAATCTTGATCGCTACCTAAGTCCAGCAGCACAGACACCAGGAAAAGCTATCCGCAGCCCTTTCCCATACCTCAGGCAGGCAGCCGGTGGGCAGGAGGCAGCGCCCCCGAGGAAAGCAGCCGCTGAGCTCTGCGGTGGGGCCTCGCTGGGCTCCCGCAAGGGGCCGCAGGGGCCGCGGGCGCTGTCCCGGCCCGGGGCTCCCGGAGCGGCACCGCCCCGCAGCACCGCCCGGCGGCCGTGCCGGGAGCTGCTCCCCGCGGCTCGGCGAGCACCGGCGGTCCCGTTGGGCGAACATCGCTGGTGTCGCCGACCTGCCTCGGGCAGCAGCACTCCAGGGAGGGGCTGGGCACCGTGGTGTGTTATCTCCTGCCAACTGCGAGCAACTGGAGTTTAGGCAGCACTGCTGCCAGGAGGGCTGGCCCCACACTGCTCAGTACGGGGTGGGCCCAAACTCCGACCTGCTGTTTATATTAGTAATTGACAAGGGAAAATAACCTGGAGCCACCTGCAGGGAAACCTGCACTCTCCACAGGTGAGCTTCCCCAGGTCAGAATGGGCAGTGATATCAGTATCATGATACTTATAACTTTCTACTTCCTGAATCATGCCAAAAATAGCCAACTAATACAAATAATTGTGTAGATACAAATTGCTTTACTCTCCAATTAAGTATGCAAAAATGATCTGGTAATGGATTGGGAGTTAAGGATTAAAAGATGTCTGATGTTATTGAGCTCCCTTCAGAGGGGAACCTAATTTAAATACCACAGCAAGCGTTTGCTATCCCTACTGCTTGCACAGCACCACCAGCTCGCCACTCGCCTTGCCCCTGAGGATGGCTCTCCATGCCTGGCACCACCTGCACCGCACCATTTCCTCTGGCTGCCCCAAAACTCTGCAGAAATCTGAAGTAGAATCGCTGCCAGTTTAAGAGGAGGAGGGAGAAATAAAGCTCATTCTTTGACAGCAGGAACTGGGGACAATTCCCTCAGTCTTTCTAGGATTTGTTGTGCTCCAAACTTGCCTCACACGGAGAAGCCTTTCCACAGGAAGGAGCAGTGTTGAGGCCAGGAAGCGTTAGAGGTGGATTAGGCACGTTTCTATTGTTTCACAATCCCAGTAGAATCGTTTTCCTCCATCTTTCTTAATGTTTTATTGAAAACCACTTCAGCAGATTGTACGAGCACAGGATTAGTTTCATGACCTCCTTTAGGGGTTGGGGGAGGTGTGTTTTTTGTTTGTTTGTTTGTTTGTTTGTTTTGCTTTGCTTTGCTATGTTTTTGTTTTTAATGTGCTAGTGGAAACAGGTGCAACAATGAGTTGGAAGCAGACCAGCTGGGAACTAGTGCTGGATAGAAGGGGCACTTAGTGCCACAGGAGGAGAGGCTAGATATGCTCAGCTCTCTTGGGACTGTGTTAATAAACCTGGTTTGAAAGAGACTGATGCTTCTGGGTAAAAAGAAAGCATAAAAATGGAAAGAGGAAAGTGTCCTTGGATGCTAGGGGTTTAGGGCCACTAATGTTTCAAAAATTTGCGCTCCATTTGGCTTCAATCCCTTTATTTAATCCACCTCATTAATCCTTTTTAATTATCCACTTCATTGTTTAAATCCTCTGCTTACTGCTCAGCTTCTGTACTCTTTTGTAATTAATAAAGTGCACCAAATTAAGAGCATCATGATCTTGTTTTTGCCTGCTGTGAGAGGCAAAAACAAGAAAGATGTAGTTAGTGTTTCAAAGGTCATCTCTAAAGATACTTTTTTCAGAATGAACTGTGCTGAATCTATGCTATTTATAACATATTGCAATAGTATAGTAGCAATCACGTACAGTTAGTAACTGACAATACCTGTCAATGCCCTTGGCTTAATGGGAGAGGAAGAGGAAAGAGGAAAGGAAGCAGCGAGATGCAGAAATCTGAGGAAATTTCATGCTGGAAAGGATAGACAAATAATAATATTAAAAAGGAACTATCAGACATTTTTTCATTGTAATGAGGTAGCTCTGGTTTGTATGCAAATGTGGGAGTTATTAACTGTTGTTACAATTACAGCTGTCATTAGGTGCAGATATATACCGGGGAAACTCATTATTTATCTTAAATAATTAACACTAAACTACATTAAGTGAACCACATGCTGCGGCACGTTACCCTTGTCTTTCTGGTCATTTTTGCCCACTTTCAGAGAAGCTCCCTCTGTCCCTTTCATCTTAGGCCTGAGCACAGTTCTGCAATCCTTTTGTAAATGTGTGAGGGAAGGAGAGAGGAAGGATTTAAGGTGCCATGGGTGTTCCCTATCCTGTAGCAAGGAAGGCACATTTGAGGGCACAAGGAGAGCAGATCAGGAGCAGGACAGAAGTGTACTGGGTGGACAGATTTGTAACCCTGAGTCTTTCATACTGCTGGTGGAGGCTCACAGATCCCTAAAGCCACAGTCACTACGTGCTGTTTTTCCCTGGCTTAGGCAGCAGTCTCCCAGCTTCTTTTCCCTTTTCCTCCCTCTGTCTCCTCACACCCCTGCGACTGAAAGCCACTATGCAGGGATTCCCAAAATAGGTAGACTCATTCTCCCCACATACTCACGTACTGCTAGGAAGCCATGGGTGTGCAGCATGGGAGGGGGGCGAGGTAGAGAGGAGATGCAGTTGGTGCCCACAGCCAGCGCAGATGCTGTCTGGGCTGCTAGGAGCTACCAGGCTGAAGAGAGACGCTTTAGTAGGGACCCCCGGAATAACAAAAAAGAACAACAGGGTGGGCGAGAGAGGACAACTTGGCTCCGAAGTTCCCCACAGCCTGGGCTTGTTGCTCTTGCTCTGTCTCCTGGCTGGAGCCTTATCTGTGTTGCTTCATTCCTTAGCCACACACTTTGCAAGTGAGGCTTCAGACCTGCAGTCCTCACAAAGGACAGGCTGCTCTTTGCTCTTGCTATAGGCACCTGGTAGGTAGGACAGTGCTGGATTTTGATCACAGAAAACATACATGAAATACACATATAACCAAGATGCTATTCTTATCACAGTGAAACTAATTCCACTGCAATACTTACGTTCAGATTCGCTGCTGTCCAGAAAAATATAAAATCTGCTCCATATCTTTCAAAAACAAGACCTTTAAAAAACAAACAAACAAATAAAAATATCAACATTTAGATAAATTTTCTTTATATGTGTGGTATGTGTTTTTTGCAGTTTGTACAGTGCTTAGAGTTTTTAAAGCATACAGATGCTTCATCAATGATCTGGACAAGGGGATTGAGTGCACCCTCAGTAAGTTTGCAGATGACACCAAGCTATGCGCATGTGTCGATCTGCTCGAGGGTAGGAAAGCTCTGCAGGAGGATCTGGATAGGCTGCACCGATGGGCTGAGGTCAACTGCATGAAGTTTAACAAGGCCAAGTGCCGGGTCCTCCACCTGGGGCGCAATAACCCCAAGCAGAGCTACAGGCTGGGAGAGGAATGGTTGGAGAGCTGCCAGGCAGAGAAGGACCTGGGAGTGATGGTGGACAGTCGGCTGAATATGAGCCAGCAGTGTGCTCAGGTGGCCAAGAAGGCCAACGGCATCCTGGCTTGTATCAGAAACAGTGTGACCAGCAGGGCTAGGGAGGTGATCGTCCCCCTGTACTCGGCTCTGGTGAGGCCGCACCTCGAGTACTGTGTTCAGTTTTGGGCCCCTCGCTACAAGAAGGACATCGAGGTGCTTGAGCGGGTCCAGAGAAGGGCGACGAAGCTGGTGAGGGGCCTGGAGAACAAGTCCTACGAGGAGCGGCTGAAGGAGCTGGGCTTGTTCAGCCTGGAGAAAAGGAGGCTCAGGGGCGACCTTATCGCTCTCTACAGGTACCTTAAAGGAGGCTGTAGCGAGGTGGGGGTTGGCCTGTTCTCCCATGTGCCTGGTGACAGGACGAGGGGGAATGGGCTTAAGTTGCACCAGGGGAGTTTTAGGTTCGATCTTAGGAAGAACTTCTTTACTGAAAGGGTTGTTAGACATTGGAACAGGCTGCCCAGGGAGGTGGTGGAGTCACCATCCCTGGAAGTCTTCAAAAGACGTTTAGATGTGGAGCTTAGGGATATGGTTTAGTGGGGACTGTTAGTGTTAGGTCAGAGGTTGGACTCGATCATCTTGAGGTCTCTTCCAACCTAGAAATTCTGTGATTCAAAGAACAAACTTGAAAATGTTCATCTTGAAGGTAAACAGAACAGAAAATTAGAAGCTCCTGGTGAAAGAGTGGTTAAAGTAAAAATTGTTATGCAGCCACGATTTTGTGAGTTTCCTTTGCCATACCTCACTTTTTTAACCTTTATTATTTTAGCAATAATACTATAGCCAAGGCTTGAAAATACAGGTATCATTTTCACTTTTATTTGCTTATCTATTAAGGAATAATGTTTATAAAGTATAATTGGCCCTAATTAGTTACCCAAGAAGGAGAACATGATGCAAGGATTCCTGTTTATCCAGTCTGAAAAAGATAGTGTGGTAGCCTGGCTAAAGGCAAGTTAATCCCTTCAATACTAGATCAAAGCTCTATGCCTACTCAATTATTGCAAAAGCTCATAATTGGTGCAGTAGAAAGTTGCTCATCAGGACATTATTTCAAGAGATCAATACACACTTGAAAAAGGATGAAAAAAGTCATATGGAACTAAATGCTAGTGAGACTGTGTCTGTTCAGATGTTCTCCCAGAAGCAAAGATGATCTGCAAAGATGAGCTACATTAGACATTGTCATGAGCTACATTACACATTGAGAGGCTAGAGCCTCTCTTCTTTAACACCTATGCTTTTTAAATTAATAGAGCCAAATTCTATCGTCACCCATGGTCAGTGTGGGTCTGTGGTGGGTGTCAGAACAGATTCAGATTTACTGAAGAGATTTTAGTGAAGAAGGATAAAAATCCAGAGCAAACAGGTTAAATGTTTTTACTCAGATAAAATTTCCTTTTAAGAAAGAGTTGAGTAAAATCTGGCTCAAAGGTAAAAATATAGAAAAGGCAAAAGAAATTAAAGCAAGAGTATTTTATGATAAGAGTAGTTTCATGGTTTCATGGTAAAGGATTACATCAAGCAAGAACTCTTAAAGAACAATGTTTGCTATGGTGAATGGGCCGATTGAGTGAGGCTGAAGGTGTATCTTCAAAAGCAACTTAAATCTTCCAAACACTACCAGTGCTTGTTAACAAGAGGACTTGCTCTCTGCTTGTAGATTTAAGTTAATTTCTTTACTCACTCAGAAAAACAACGGATAACAGGAAGGCTAAGTACAACCTCCTCCCTAGCATGCTGAGTATATTAGAGGGCAAAAGTGGAAATTAGCTAACTGAAAGGCATAATTTCATTGGGGATGATTGAAGCAATTCAGAATATCTTACAGGGCTTTTGCTATTGCAGACAGAATGATATATTGTGAAAGGATGTCAACTGTGAATAAAATGAAAGTATAATATAGAAACAACATCACATTTGGTATTTTGGCATATCTTTTTCTTTGAGTCTTCGTGCCAGCGCTGATTAACACTATCTGCCATTATTTACCTCATAGACAGTGCTTTCATCACTGTTTTAAAAGTCTTCTCAAAGGTTATTTTGAGACAAAGCCTGCAGAACACTCTACACATGCTAGAAGAAACCCTGGTATATGCTGATCATGCCCTTCTAAATATAAACTCTGGTTTGGAGAAATGTACTGAGGCTTATTCTCACACAACAGTATGTGGACTCCTCTCTGTGACCTCCAAATGCTCGACTTTCCCTTCCTCACCACATAATAGTCAAGTAATACTAACCTTGATGGACTACATACAAATAAGAGGCTATTTTGAAGTAATAAGTGCTTTAAATTGTAAGGTTCCTAGTACAGTACTCCAGCTGGCTTGGGAGCAGAATAATTAACTCTTATATAAGATGCATACAGCCATCTTTATGAAAGCCCAACCTGTCCTCAGTGCCCATTCTCTCCTGTGAGACAGCAGCCTTGGGGGAAAAAAAAAAAAAAAAAGGAACCAGATTGCTGGTAATGAGTTTCATTAATGTAGCTGCTAAAGCTACAGGAAATTATGTGGTCTTTAGATGCTCTGAGATCACCGTGGCATCCTTTCTGTCCAGACAAGGAAAGCCCATTCACACACGTGCAACATCACCTGAGCACATGGGACAAGCCAAAGCTGGATCCTCAGATATGGGCAGAGGAAAGAAACTTCTGATTTATCTGTGGTACTGCTTGTATTTATATATAACACAGTGTTAGTGGTATACCTGCAGGAACAGAGCAAACAAAACTAGATAGTTACCATGAGCCTGTTCTTCCTCCAGAAGAGGCTGGCATGTTCAAGTCTCTCAAGTGATTCTCAGCTCTAACCAGGCCTCTCTCAAGGAGCACGGGGTGGTGATCTGCTCTACTTCCCTGCGAGGCACCAGTTGAAAAACATTTTTCTCTTTTAGCCCACAGTCTAGGGTGCACAGGGATACAGCCTGGGGATACCGCTGCAGGCTTAGCACAGCAGGGCAGAACTGATCAGTTCACAGCATCATTTTACCTCTTTCCAAGGAGCCCAGGCACTGTATTCAGCATCTTCCTCCCCAACCCCAGCACTGCAAAACAGGAAGCCTCCATCCCCACAAATATCATCTGAAAACACTACAAGACAACAGTAGTAGGGAGACATTTCCAGACACTTCTCTTCACTGCAGTGAAAGCAGTGAGAGTCATCACCAATCCCCAGGCAGTCAGGTGGCCACCGGGACTGGGGCACCCTTTAACCACAAGCAAATTCCACCTGCTGCTCCCAGCCTGGGCCGCTCCCCATAGAAACACAGCCCTGGCAGGTGTTTCTTGCAAAAAGAAAGGAAAGAAAAAGAAAGGAAGCCAGGAGATACCCCAGTACTCCCTGAGGCAAGAGGGCTACATGCCTCCCTCACCTATGGGAGTCTGGTGGTTGCAGGAAAGCCAGAAAGTGCTGAATGAGCCCTGCTGCCAGGCCAGCAGTCCCCACCAGCGTGGATGCTGTTGGTGTGTAGGCACCATCTGTTGCAGCAGCTGCTGGTGGTTTTCCAACAGGCTTTGTAGCACAGCTCTAAAGCCACGTTGCTCCCAGCCACCCACCTCTCCTTACCTAACCCCGAAGAGGGAGGCTGAAGACCACAGCCACACCTGCCAGCCTAGGGCCCGTGATGGCATTCACCACTGTAAATGAAAGCAGTACTTGGGACTCGGGTGAAATGATCACCAGAGCCCCGGAGCTGAGAACCTGTAGCCGCGGTGCAGTGGGAACAGAGCAGGGTAGGAAACGCCTTCTCGCTGCCTGCCAACTGCCTCACCAGCAGGGACATCCGCGGTGATGCTGCCTTGGCACAGCACCCAGCCCATCTTGTCCTCTGCAGGGCCTCTGCAGCACACAATGGTCCCCCAGATCAGCCCCTACCAGAGGCTGGGCGGTTTTTGTTTAAACCCAAAGAGTCTTTCCCTAACCCACACTGTGCAGAGCCCACAGCCACTGGTGCCCTGCTAGCCCCAAGGAGCGTCGAGTGGGAATGTTCCTGTGTGCTGCCCATCACACGTGCCCACCTCCTTGCCCCTAAAATACAAGGACATCTGAACACATCGGGCCCATTATCTACCGAACAGGTCCCTTAGTTTAATATTTTACTCCTCCCGTTAACTTCTCAGCACTGTTCAGTTGTGTTTGTTTTTCTGGCAGGACTTCTGTGTAATTTTTATAAAGATTTTAAGTGGTGTCATCAGTCTGCCCTACTTTTGGCAGGTCTGTAAAATCAATGTTTATTCTGTAATGAAATATGCACTGAAAATCACTTTCAGTAACACATTTTTACTACTTCCTTTGTACTGTTTTTTATAAACATATTTGTGGTCACCTGTATGTTCACAAGATTTTGCATATTGTCATGATTTACTATTGAATAAAGGATTTTTATAAAAATCTTAGTACAGTGTCCTAATTACACCGCTATATTCAAGACCATCCACAAGTACTGAAAGCAAACGAAAAGGAAATACACTGAAACAGCAGACGACAATCCCATCCTCTGACTCCTACCTGAGCCTGCAAGATACTTAACTTTCTGTGCTACCTCCTTTACTTCCAACTCCTCTTTACTTCCAACCAGAAGGAGCAGTCAGGCTCTGGGTTGCCCAGGGAAGCGGTGGAGTCCCCATCCCTGGGGGTGTTCAGGGAAAGGCTGGGCATGGTGCCTGGGGACATGGCGTAGCGGTGGTAGGGTGCTGTTGGACCAGTTGACATGGGAGGGCTTTTCCGACCTTAATGATCCTACTCTATAACTCGTTACCGTACACTAATGCGCTTCCAGTGTTTTCCCCTGTATTTTTATACTCGCATTATGTAACCGTGCGGCTTGCATAACTGAAAGCTGATAAATGTAGGATTTGTCTACGGATCAACTCAGAGCAGCTACTGTCAGCCTGCTCCAGTCTCCCCACGAAGCGCACCGCTTGGAGCGCAGAGATAAGGTGGGTGCCGGCTGCGCCAGTGCCACACGCACCCTTTGCAGCCTGGGCCGTGCACGGTTGGCCTAAAATAACTTCTCCGTTCCCTGCATGACACGGTGTCACCGAGGCACCCGCTCTCGGCCAGCCCCCTCCAAGCGCACCCTGCCGAAATCCCCCCGTTCGCCAGCTGCCCCCAGCCCGGGGCATTTCCCCGCTGTGCCGTGCCCGCTGGGCGGGCTCCCCCCGCTCCCGCTGCCGCCTCCTGCCCTGCCTTTGTCCCCGGCTGGCCCGGCGGGCGCGATGCAGCACCGCGGCCACCGCCCGCCTGCGCCCCGCACCCCGAGCTGCGGAGCGGGGCCGGGCACGGCCGGGGGGGGGCCGGGGGGCTCCTCAGGGGCTTTGAGGCCGCCCCCCCGCCGGGCCAGGCGCTCTGCGGCCGCACGGCATCAATCATTAACCGCGGCTCGGGTGTCCGGCGCCTCCCTCGCCGGGAAACCGAAGCCGGGGCGGCGGGGGCCCCTCGGGCGGCTCCCCGGCAGGGCTGGCTGCGCCGCCGGGCTCCGGTTACGGCGATGCGGGGCGGCGGGGCGGGAGGAGCCGCAGCGGGGCCGCCACTGCCCGCGCTGCGATGAGTGATGCTGCCGGGGGCGGCGGCGGCGGCGGAGGAGGAGGAGGAGGAGGAGGAGGAGAAGCGCAGAGCCACCGCGGCTCCTCCGCCGGCGGCTGCGGGAGCGGCGGCTCCGCCTCGCCCGGGAGGCGGCGGCGGGGAGCGGCGGGGAGCGGGCAGGGGGCGGCCGGGGGGCCCGGGGCCGGCGGGGGCAGCGGGGACAGCATGCCGGCCGGAGACGGGGCCAAGGAGGAGGAGGAAGAGGGGGCGCCGCCGCCCGGCCGCCCCGCCGCCCTGCTGCGGTGGGACGAGGTGCCCGAGGACTTCGTGGAGTGCTTCATCCTCTCGGGGTACCGGCGGCTGCACTGCTCGGCGCAGGAGTGCCTGGCCTCGGTGCTGCAGCCCACCAACGAGACGCTCAACTTCTGGACCCACTTCATCCCACTGCTGCTCTTCCTCAGCCGCTTCGGGCGGCTGCTGCTGCTGCGGGGCGCCGGGGACGTGCCCTTCCACCACCCAGCCCTGCTGCCCCTCTGGTGCTATGCCTCGGGGGTGCTGCTCACCTTCGCCATGAGCTGCACGGCCCACCTCTTCAGCTGCCTCTCCCCGCGCCTCCGCGCCGCCTTCTTCTACCTGGACTACGCCTCCATCAGCTACTACGGCTTCGCCAGCACCGTGGCCTACTCCTACTACCTGCTGCCAGGCCTGAGCCTGCTGGACGCTGGCGCCATGAGCCGCTACGTGCAGCAGCAACTGGGCTGGCAGCTGGACTGCAGCCTGCCCATCGCGGCCTACCGCGCCCTGGTGCTGCCCGTGGCCCTGGCGCTGGCCGTGGGCTGCACAGCCGCCTGCTGCCGCAGCCGCGCCGCCTGCTGCGCCTACCCCTTCGCCGTGCGCACCTTTGTCTTCGCCATGCCACTGAGCATGGCCTGCCCCATCATGCTGGAGAGCCTCCTCTTCGACCTCCGCACCCGCAACCCTACGCTCTTCATCTACTTCTACCGGCGCTACTGCTGGCTGCTGGTGGCCGCCTTCTTCAACGTCAGCAAAATCCCTGAGCGGATCCAGCCGGGGCTTTTCGACATCGTGGGGCACAGCCACCAGCTTTTCCACATCTTCACCTTCCTCAGCATCTACGACCAGGTGCACTATGTGGAGGATGGGCTGGCCGAGTTCCTCAAGGCATCCCCAGCCGCTCCCACCTACTTGGGCACCGTGGGGTATATGCTGCTGCTGACGCTCTGCCTGGCTGTGGTGGTCAGGAGGTTCCTCAATGTCGCAGACCTCTGCAAGCAGGACTGATCATGCCAGTGACCACCCTACCTGCAACTCTGGGGCTGGAGACCCTTTAGCTGGTGACCTTCAGACTGGCAACCCACAGAATGGCCCAAGCGTGTCTTCAAGATGCCGTGAAACCTGGGAGAAACGCCTGTAGAAGAGCCAGGTCCCTTTTATAGAAGGTTGCTAGAGAAAATTACCATGGTGGAAATACTCATGCTCGTTAAACTACTATGTTACCAGGGGAAGCAAGCAAACGCTTACTGGTATGTTGCTGCTTAGAGTATAAGCTGAAATAATTTAGTTCTGCTACTAGGAAGAATGCATGAACTGAGAATGCCACTTACTAGTTTCATAACAATTCAGTTTAAACTAGCTATGTATATACACATACGTTTATATATATAGCTATTTATTTATTAGCTACATATATATTTGTGTATATATATACTTCTGAAGACACACTTGTGCAATGATTACTTATAGACTTTTAATCAACTCCTGTGTGAAATTTTCTAGCTGATTATGCACTGACATTTATTTTCCTCTGTGATACTGTAACAGGCCTTTGTAGCCACATACTGGATTTTAAATGCAAACAAATTAATAGCTATCAATACGTTTTAAGGTCTTGCAGCCTTTTCAGCCAGGGAACATAACGGATTTAATAGAGAGAGCAAAACCAGCTGTGAATTATTACAGAATTACCAGTTGATGGAGAGACTTTAATTAGACAGGCAGTGAAGCTTGAGTGGTTTGTGTAACCACTAGGATTCTGAAATAAAATACAGGGATATGTAAAATAACTGAACCAGAAAGGGGTCAAACTACTTTGGAGTGGAGGCAGGGGGGAGGAGAAAGGCACTGCATAATGGCACGGCTCTTCCCTCAGTGTATCAGGAACATCTGTCCCATTAAGGGGGGATTGCTAGGGGACCCTTTTATCTTCCCTGGTAAATCACCCCAAAATCAGCCCTTTAGAGTCAAAGTCAGATGCCAGACTTCCTATAAGGCCCTGCCAAGCTCGGTGGGAGTTCTGTGGATGTAAAGAGAGTAACTGATGCATGAGATCTCATTCTGGATCTTTTAAAGAATTACATGGAACTGGTTTCTTCTGCTCTTTAATTAGAGCACTCTGTCAAATTTACCATCCTAAAACTAGTTGCAGAATATGGTACTGCTGAGTATGAGTTCAGGACCTACAAGTACTGGATATGGGCACTTTAACATCATTCCCTGCTTTATCCTATTCTGATTAGTTGTGGCTACAGCTGGGTGTTTTGAAGTCCTCATTCATTAGCTTTGGTGGATTTCAAAGTGAAGAACTATGAGATATTTCCAGTCCAGGTATTATCTTTCTCACACAACAAACAGCTAATTGCAGATCAGATTTAACCTACTCTTCATATAAAGAGATTTTTTTTCTAAATTATATGCAGAATTCAAACATGCATTTTGATTCTGTCTGACAGAACAAGTAATATTACACCAGGGGATTACAACTTGAAGTTCAGGTGAGAAATCGCTTGTATACCCCATTTTCAAAAAGAAGGGTGGTACTTCCTTGGGAAACGCTGATGTCATACCACACAAACAGCATAGTGGTTCTTTAACTCAGCCTCTTTACCTATTTTGCAGAAATACGTGTCTGCTTATATCTTTCCCATTTTCATGGACATGACATCCGAACTCCCAAGTATACGTTTTGAGTCCAGTCCCAGAGTTTTCTGTATGACAAAGCCCCTTTTGTTTATAACAGGAATATAGGAAGGACTGCAGATAGGGATTATGAGGTCATGTCCTTAATATAGGTCAGAATCATTACAGAAATCAGTAATTGGCGTGTCCTGTACCAATGTCAGACTTTCCCTATGCAAGTGTATAAACTAAAAGAAAATACAGGTTTGCTTCATTTTCTCTTTTATCTCAACCCATTTTAATGATAGTGGATTGGATACTTTAGATTCTCAGTGAAAAATGAGAATGGCCTTGGAAAAATATGTATCTTTTGCCAGCCACCATTCTGCTAATAATTTGTGGTGGGGTGACATACGGTCTTGTAAAGAGATTTGGATAGAATTGTCAGAAGCAGCGTGCAAGTTGTGCACCTGTGAGTTATCACTGGTGGTCCATAAAAAATGGCATGCCCCTGTTTGGCTGTCTGTGCTGTTTTCATATGCCAGCTTGCACTGAAAGAAAATGCAAACTACGTGAAGTAGTTTTAGCTTTATATATTTACAGTAACTTTTATCAAAATTATGGCATTGCTTTATTTATCTGCCAGTAAAGCAGAAAATGATCTGCACCATAGGAGAAGAGGTTGGTTCACATCACTGTCATGCTTTGAAATGTTTTTTATATTGTGAAAAAAAAAAAAAAAAAAAAGGGCAACCAAAAGACTGGAAACTCACACCAGAAAGCGAGTGGATCAAGACTTGCAACCATGTCATGCTATGAATTTCCACGACTTCATAAAGAGGCCAAAACCTGAGATATAGTGTATTCAAGTTAAAATAATAGAGACATAATAGTCAGAGCCCAATGACTCATCCAAGTTTCAAAACTAATTATTTAGAAATGCCTTGCCTGGGAGATGCCACTAGAATGTCCGACCAGCAATTAAAAACTAAGAAAGGAATTAAAAAGGACAGAGACAGCAAATTTCAGAACTAGAAGACAGCTCAGAAACAAGCAACATTAAAAAACAAATGTAAAAAAAGGCCTTTAAAGCATACTGTATAATGAATTATATTTGTGCTTGTCAGCCACAATGTAGAGGACATCTCAAGAGGCAATGTCAAAGAAGGCTGTTGCTAACTTGTAAAAATACATTTGATATTTTCGGTTAGGCCACATAGGGTCGTCTATATATATCTCAACTACAGATAACAGTATAAAGGTTGGATTGCAACCAACTGCAATTTTACTGGAATCTTATTGCTGTTACAAGAGTTGCCCGTGAGCCCCAGTCCCACTGCAGGTTTGGCACCTGGATCTGAGATTAAGAATATTGCTTCATTCAAAACATTTCTGTTGGCAAAATGTCGAGGCACGTGCGTGAGCCTGAGCACTTTGTGGAACTATTTGTACATGCTGATTGCAAGTACTCCTCTCTGAGCCACTGTAGTCAGACTGTATGTATCAGGAGTGAATGAGTGGAGGGAGATGTGATCAATTTTTTAGAGTTCTAATTAATGTATGTTTGTTTGTTTGTCTGTTTAAAATGCGTCTACAAATTAAAAGTTACAAGGAGTGTGGAGAATATATAGGGAAATGCTACTTGAGTGTGTATTTATTCAGTAAAGGACACATTATGTAGATAATTGCTCCATTTGCCATGTTCAGTAGCAAATCTCCATGAACATAGACAGAACAAAACTGAGTTAAAGAGGTTAAAAGTGGAACAAGACATCTATAATTATAGTGCTTGAATTTGCTCTTGTAGAAGTGAATGTCAGCACTTGTGTGGCTTGTCAGGGAGCAGGATCTCTTTTGGATTTGAAAACACACATGGCTGAATGTCCCTAAGCATGTCCAGAGCTCAGACAGGAGGTCTGACCCGCACACTACATGCATAAGGACATCCTAGAAAACAAACTCTTTTTGCGTAAGTACTTGTCATATTATTTTTATTGCCTGGGTACTTGCCATAAGGTCTGCACTGTGGTTAGGGAGCAGAGGACTCCACAGCTCATCTTTAAAACCAAAAAGGCTTTTCAGGGCTTTTGTGGTAGAGCCTGTGTGGGGATGAGGGCCAGGGTGGAGCACATGGGAATGGCCTGAAAACGCGTGTTTTTCTTTCTTTGGCCGACACGGACCTTCAGACTGACAGACTTGTGGCAATGTGAACAGACTGTTGATGGGGCCAGTTCCCAGAGTGCTGGTGATGCTGGTGACATGGACGCTCCCCTTTGCACATAGCATGTGCCTAGAATTGCAGTCTACACACTGGCACATACTGAATAAGCCCAGCTTCTGGGCACTTGAGAGTAACCTGTAAGCTTCAAGCACATCTTTGTGTAAGATAGATATACTATACCTGGTCTGTAGTAATTATCCCATGTTATGTGGTGGAACACCGTTTCTTCTTCTGCAATGTATTCATTTGAATGTCACTATCCAGGACACCTGCACAGCCGTGAGCTGCTTCATTGGCACGACTGGAGTCTGCAGTCTGGAAACAAAGGGAAAGTTTTCATCTGCATGCTGCACTTGTAGAAATTTAGCAGTTAGAAGTACAAACATGTTGTTTTTTTACTAAACTGATAGCTTTGCTTAGTTGTTCGAGTGTCATGTTTATTATTTATTTGCTGAATCCAGCTACTGTATGATGTTTTTGTCAACAGTGCCCCAGCAGAAAATGACAGTCTGAAAGTTTTACTCTGTGTTTAAGTAAACTCTCTGAGGCAGCACATTCATAAAGTATTATTGCACTTACTCAGTTGATTACCATCCACATGCCTTACAGAAGCAAGTCATACCTAGAGTAATTGCCCAGATTATGCTGTCTTTCTTTGTCTATGAGAGTAAAAATGACCAAGTGGCCTGTAACAAGCTGAGGAGTAAGAACTCCTGTGTTCTCATCCCTGCTTTGCCACTACCTACCTGTTCTGTGAGCTAGGGCAAGTTATTTCAACTGTGTTCATTCTGAATGAATCTAATTCATGTAAATCACTGGAATTGTACCAGGGTTGAATGTGGCCCTCAGTGTCTCAGTTTCCACATCTGTAAGATGGGGAAAATATATTTAACTACCTCGCACGGTTGCTCTGAAGACTAGCTAATGTTTGTAAAGCACTTAAAAATGCAAAGACCCTCCTAGGTGCTAAGAAGAAATATTGCTGAACTCCAACAGAGAGAATGTCATATTTTCAATGAACATGAACGTTACTAGATCATGAACTCTTGGGACAAACCCCCATCACTGTTACGCTCCTAGGAAGTTCATACCCTGTGTCCTTTGGAGTCAGTGGCAAAATTTCCACTGGCTTCAGGCAGCGGCAATCATGACTTGAAGCGGTAGTAAGCAGACTGACTAAATGCATAAGGGTCAGGAGTAGCAAGAAAATATACACGAGTTAAGTACTTTTCTCTTCAGAAATTCTCACTGATGACTTGTTCATACTGAAGGGCATCATAACCCTGACATGACGCCTTGTTGTTCTTTTAGCCAGGGGTTGTACTCCAGTTACTGCGAAACAATGGAGTGAGATTTCCCTGTCTTACACTGTCTGTAAGACTAGGATTGTGTCTCAACTACCATTGGGAATTTCAGTCAACTTCAAGCTACTTCTTAACAGAGTAAAAAGACCTTAAGTAAATCAAGCATGTAAGTCAATATGCATAATCATTCGGGAACATAAACTTACATTGATCAGAAAGATAACTTTCTCTTTCCTCCTCCTGATTCCCAAAAACAACAACATAGAAAAAATTCTGTTCTTGAGAGAAAACTGAACTTAGGTCCTCTTATCACTTATGTGTATTCTTCCTTTGCCATGGAGCCCTGACTAACCATCCTGGTAACCCATGCTGCCCTTCTCCTGGAGGGACTGAAACAAACAGCACCATTGAGTAGAGGGCAGTGTTTTTAAGAGCTTTTCTAACTGGCAACAGTACTGGAGACCAAAAATAAAAAGACAAAAAAACAAACAAACAAAAAAAAAAAAACACAACCAACCCCCCCAAACAAAACCAAACAAACAAAAAAACAACCCCAACTAAGTTATCAACGGATTCAAGTGATTCATTAAGTCAAAGCCTCTAAGCATTAGAAGTTCACCCTATCCAAACATATTCCCAGCTTCTCTAACACACCTGTAAGTCAGGGCTACACAACCAACACCCAAGTTACATCTGAGAATGTAGCCTCTTCTCAGGTGAGATGTAAGATGCTGAGGAACTGTCACATGCAGTGAAAGATACAGACCTCCATTCAAGATGTTTAATGTTTTGGAGCTGGGTGTGGAATAAATTATTTTCACAACTTCCTTGGACAAATGCTGTTTCATTCCACTGAATTCAGTAATAAATTAATGACTGAGGCAGAGGAAGCAAGCTTTTACTCAAAGTTGCCTGTAAGGAAACACCAGCAGACTTCTGCTTTCAGGACAAGTGCTTCCTGGCTGACCATACTCAAGAACATGGAGGATTCTGAAGTAGTGCTTCACTGTTTTGTGTGAATGCCTAAAGATTTGTGCTTGTAGCTGGGGGCTACTAGTATGAATAAACAGTTTATAGCAAGTCATTTTTTTCTGTCTGATAGAGATTCAAGCACGCTTAAGTATGAGGTATCACATTAAAGGGTCTGTGCATGCAATGAACAAAAAGTGTGAATTTTATTTGATTCTGTTGGGAGGGGTTCAAAATTTACTCTTTGTACACTTTTGGATGCTGACGACTGTATATGTAATGACTATGCATTTTTAGCAAAAAAAAAAAAGAAAGTGTGAGCTATAAATAAAGTTGATTCTGAGTACATTTTTGTAGAAATGCATTTATAAAGTTGTTTTTTTTTTTGTTTTTTTTTTTTCACTTCTTAATATATACCAGTGTGACACCTGTAGGATCTGAAATGCGTTGAACATAGTTATCTTCAAGCATAGATGTTTCTAGCTTAATTACAGGAAATTCCAACTCCTGTGTGGTGGTTTTGATATTTCTGAAAACACTATACCACAGCAAGAGTGTCATTAGCATTTTATTGCCTTTTATATTTAAAAGCAATAAAACAGCATCATGGCCTTTTTTAGCTTTCCGATATCTGTTAACCAATCCATGATAGGAATTCCTGTTACGTTAAAATTCATTACTTTTAATAGTGCAAGGAGATCAGTGTTCCGCCTGCAGTGCTCACTGAAACATCATGAAATTGGTGGCAACAACTATGTCAAGAATTACAACAAAATATTTACTGCAAAATGAAGAGTTCTATTTGGCATCAAATAAAAGTCTCCCATTTGGCAGACTAGGAATGTTCCAAGTGGGAGAGTATCATTTTCAGTCCAAGTCAGGCACCAAAAAGCACTCAATGAATTGCAATTACATAAAGTATCTACTGTAAGCCTTCTGTCTCAAAATTCAGCAAGATGTGATGAAGCCTAACATGATCACAGGCACCTGCTGATACCGTTAAAAGGCTGATACCTGATGCAGTCTTTTGCAATCTGAAGTTTAGAGGGTTTGGGGTACAGGTGCTGGCCATCCAAGTACAGAGCATTCTGAGTATTGTCTGTACAGAGCACATATACATGAGGTACTCAGCGCTTAACAGCAGCATTGGAGGTTTATGTAATTCCTTCAGAAGTTATGAAATTCTTGAAAGCTGCTCAAATAAAAAGGTTTCTTATTTGCAGATTGTTCTTCCTGTTTGAATTATGGTAGTGACTTCAAGTATTTGATGAGCACAGCAAAACTACCCACAAGTAAACAGATGCTTCAGAAGATTGCATCCTACAAATAAGCAAACACTTCAAAAAACTGCATCCGACTGTCATCATTTAAGGCCCTTCGTAATGGTAACAGGAGGCTCTGGATCTGCCTGCTGGACATGAATATGCTGGAGGAAAACCTCACAAAACTTACAGAGCCAGAATGGGAAAATACTGAGCAGGACAGAAGGCAACAAAAGTCAATACCGGTGCAGGTGATTTATTGAGTTAGCAGCCTCCAGCTGAGATTGCTCCATAGTTGCTGAGATACCAAGCTGGAAATCTGAAGGCAATCTGTATTTTGTTACTGTAACTTTTCTGACAAATGGCCCTAAAAGTCAGGACAGGGTATGTGTAGAAAAACAAAGAGAAATGTGATGCACAGCTTTAATACTCAATTTCTTTCTCTAAGTACACTTGTAGGATAATGTATAGTTAGAAGAATCTGTGAGTGAGGATGAAGCTCAAGCAGATGTTAGAGTGTGTGCAGAGGAGAAGAGAAGGCCCTGGGGACACCTTACAGCAGCCTGACAGTACCTAAAGGGGACCTACAAGAGAGCTGAGGAGGGACTCTTTTATCAGGGAGTGTAGTGACAGGACAAGAGGTAACAGGCTTAAATTAAAAGAGGGTAGATTTAGATTAGACATTAGGAAGAAACTCTTCACCATGAGGGTGGTGAGGCCCTGGCCCCAGGCTGCCCAGAGAAGCTGTGGATGCCCCATGCCTGGCAGTGCCCAAGGCCAGGCTGGATGGGATTTGGGCAGCCTGGACCAGTGGAAGTTGTCCCTGTCCTTAGCAGGGGTTGGGGCTGGGTGGTCTTTAAAGTCCCTTCCAACCCAAACCATTCTGTGATTCTGTGAACTGTTAAAAAATGAAGAAGTTGATAAAAATGAAAAGCAAATCAGTATTGATGCTAAGGCTAAATCTTGGGTTCAGTAATGAGGTTTGAGGTATGGGGTAGACACTACAGATATACTCCTCTGCATCACAAAGCTCTCTATTACAAGGCAAATTTCTTATCAAGAGTGACAGCAGATTTTTCTTACTGGGTAGCTGGAAATATGGGGTGGGTGGAAATTATCTTGCCTGGGAGCACAGCCTTTGGGTATACGATATATGCTTTACAGGAGAATAGCATCAACAATACTGCTAAGTCCTGCTGGAGGTTAAACATCCTGATAGAGTTAATTCTCTAATTTGAGTCTCTCTTACCCCCAAGGTCTATTTGTTTTGTGTCTTTCCTAAGTGACCAAAAATGAAAATAGAGTCATCCTTCATTTTTAGTGTTAAATGTACTTCTCATCTGTCTACTATCCTCCCTTTGCAAGGAAAGATTTATTCTCTGTCACTCTGTTGTCCTGAGGAACTGGGCAATGTCACGTGCACAAGAAGGAAAACTTTGATTTTTCCCTCTTCATATGCAGGGCTCTCTGCATCAACAGTCCTGAGGCTATGGAATTCAGTCACTGGCACACAGCAGTGTCCCAGAATCTTAACTGTCCATTTTAGCAGCACTTGGAAAAGCAACACTGAAATGTCAGCAGGATGGATAATAAGCAGCAATATCTGAAGCATTCAGAAATAAGATAATTAATGGCAGAAAGGTAACCGGGTCCCTGGAACAGCTTCTCTGATACCTTTGCACACACATGCATTCAATTTCTTATTATCCCAAATTCAGCAAAGCTCATAAGTACATGCTTACCTTTAATGTGCACATATGCTTATCTTTGTTCATTCACAGGGATGAACGTTTCCCTGTGTTTAAGCATGCTATAGAAGCAGAGCCCTAATGAGCAGACAGTGCCAGGGAAATGCTGCCAGCAAGAATCTGGCACAGCAAATCTGCCATTCAGCCCAAGGCAGTGTCCTACCCTCTGACACTGTGGGCTGGCCAAGCACCTCACCCAATATCCGCATTCCCTCCCCTGCCTTAGTCCTTTAAAACATTTTTGTTTCAGACCATTATCTGAAAGAATTTAATACGACACAAAGAACAAAATGCTTATGTAATAGTTAGAACTGCACTGATTTAGTCATGAAATAGAACTGCAAATTTTCCAATTGTAGCAATTAGAACAACAAAACATTGTCTCTTGCAGTCTAGTAGAAAAACCATAGCTTGGAGTTTGGAACAGTAATGCCATTTACTGAACACTATAAAATGTATTCACTAGCTAACCTGGTTGAAAAGAATATGTCTTTTTTCTGCATTAGATAGAATCAAAGATTAAACACAGAAGTCAAATACTATGTGTAGGATACTTTTGTCCTCAGCAACATGGCCTGTATTCCATTTCAATGGAATTAAGTAGGCTATATCCTTTGTTTTAAAATTCAGATGTACCGTAGACAATAACAAATAATGGGACTTAACTGAATTCAGTCAAGCACAAGGAATTTGGGGTATATGAGAATGGAAAACCTGCTCAAATGCAATATTCAAATTGTATTAGGATCACATAAAATTATGGCCAACTTCATCATTCAGCAGCCGTAACACCTCAGAGGGAATATAGAGCCATCATATGTTAGGATCTACTTCTCCTGACATGATTAGTCACCTAAAGGATGTAGTGAATGTATATAAAGAATGGAAAATAGTGTATGCCTCCATTACACTTAGGCTGGGATGAGTATTCCTATATTCAGACATCAGGCTGAACTACTTAAATAGTAAATGCGTTCAGAAAGCAACTGTTTATGAAAAAGTCTGTAAATCTGTAGTGCTCTACATACCTTGGTTGAGATTGACAGCTGTTACCAACAATACATTTTAAAAAGTCTTCCTTACTAAAGGAAAAAAAAGGGAAAAATAAATCTCATATAGTTGACAATAGTTGTTGACTTTGACTTTTCCAGCATAGTTGCTACATAGATTTACACAAAGCAAATGGTCTAGTGGACTTGCAAATATTAACAAGTAACGTAATCACTGCTTTCTCTTCTAAAAGTCACAGTGACTTTCTTCAAGCAGATTGACTAAAGCCCCGCAGTGAATCTGTCCACCTACCCTCAACACCAGTTGTGGCCCAGGGTGCAAGTCCTCTGTGGAAAGTACTAATGTTCACCTAATGGTATCAAATTCAGTTTACTGATGTTTTTAAATAACCCCAAGGAATGCTATTCATTAGCCCAATATGCACATATAGCTAATAAATATTTATGATTTTCAGGCTATGGAAGGGTCATAATTTCTAGCTTCAGTGTCAGGGCAGAACTGCCAGCTGTGCCCCAGACATGAGTGACTTCCAGCTTATTACTCAACATTAAGCACTCTTTGTTTTAAAAACCAGTTCAATCACCCAATATCTCCTGAATGAAACAACCTACAACAACAGGCTAGTAAATGAAGTCTCTAGGGTGAAAACCTCTCATGTGTACTGGAACAGATTAGCGGTAGTGAGGTTCCGTTCACGAGTGATTCATAAGCTAAACTCACAGAGCACCAACCTCAATTCTCTTCCCCTTGCATGCTGTCTGAAAGGTACAGACAGGCTGGAGAATAATTCTGACTGGTAAAAAGCCCGCTTATTCCCTGATCACATCACTCCAGTACTGGCAGAGAGGATGCAGCAGGAATGCAGAGCGGCACAGCACATCTCCATGCTGCGCTAGTCCACCTATGGCACACAGCCCCCCGTGATCCCGCAGTGGCTGCCCCCACACACAATTCAAAGCAGTCTGAGAGCCAGGCAGGTACAGCCCTGCCTGCCTGCTGTGCCAAGTGCTCCTCAGAACAGGGATTCGGGCCTGCTCTTCAGAATAAAGTTTTGCAACATTGGTCTGTGCCCACTGGACCTGTGGAGCACACCAAAGTCAAACAGCAGGAGTTTCCTAACCAGAACTGAGTCTTGCTCAGTTTTAAGAAAACAAACCTTAATATTCAAAGTCAGCCGCCGGCTCTCTGTAACCTCAGAGTTTGATCGAATCCTCATATTTCACAAGCCTGAAATTAAAATAAATAAATAAATAAATAAATAAATAAATGATGTACAAATACATTGCAAAATGTCAGCTAGTTCAGATCTGTTACCTGCCCCACTCCCCACACAACGCTGAGCAGTGCCGGGTGTGAGGGCTGGGCGCAGCGCCGCGCTGCCTGTTGGGCCGGCCAGGCTGCAGGGGGCTGAGGGCTCGGCAGCGGAGCCGCCAGGAGGAGCGCGCAGACCGCTCCCTGGGTGCAGGGATGCCCCTCCAGCCGGGCCAGGGTGACGCTGCAGGGCTCCAGCAAGGACACACATTTTCCATGGTAGCTAGCCGCTGTATTTCTCATTTGCAGTGCGCAGAGGAGAGCAGAGGAGCACTCATCAGGCCCCTCCGCCCAGCCCCGGCTCCCCTGGAGGCTGCACAGCTGGCAACAGCGCTGCCCTTCGGGGCTCCCCAGCTGCAAAGCTCTGCTACCCCAGGGCTTATTCGGTAGGGATACCCTGTCCCTGTAATACTTTCGGGGAGAAGCTGGCACAGCCAGCCTGACAGTCTGGCAAAAATAATGGTTTAGAGGCAGCTGCTTGCTGATATAATCCCATATGAAAAGAAAAAATGTTTTGGAGGGGATGACGCTGCCCTCTTAGGCATTCCTGGAACTGAAACTGAGAGTGAGTCAGTCAGAGCAGAAGTGAGTGTCTTGCCATGTTGACTTTTTATTTAAACAAAACAAAACAAAACAAAACAAAACAAAAGTTGATTTGTTCTGTTTCCTTTACCATATACATACAACAGCGGCAATGGATTACCATGCCTGTTAGATTCACATATCAGCTGAACATTCACATGATAAACAAGCAAAGAAACGAACAATGTGACAGGTCAAAAAAAAAAATCTGGAAGTATCTCCTTGTGCAGGATTTCAGCCTTCAGGAAATGGAAGGTTGTGAGTGAGGTTGGGCATTAGAGAGCCATCAGTTCAGAAATGGCTCCTTCCTGGCCCTGAGCTTTCTGTGAGGACTTCTCAGGACAACCTTCGGACAAGCAAGTGTATATATTTCTTGCTACAGTTTTCAACAGAGCAGTATCAACACCTAAAACATAAAGTACTTTCTGAAATACTGCAGCTCTCATTTTGGCTCTATCCTTGAAATATCAATTAAAGAATTGTAACAGTGCTGTGATTCAATTCCTGCTCTGTAGCTAGCCTGTTAGCCTCCTCCTTGGACTGCAGCATGCGCATATTGCTGCCTGCTCCTATTGAGCTGTTGGATGGGCTGTTCTGTTAACAAACAGAGCTGGCACTCATCTTTCATGGTCAGTGACAGACGTGGGGATTAGCTTGTTGTGACCTTTGAGCTCTTCTGGAGAGCTCTGGTTCATTTCGGTCAGTGACACGTTGCTCCTAACCTGCATTCTAGGATCACAGGGCACCTCTGAGACAGATGTGCCCACTCCTCTTCCTCCGAATAAGCCTATTCTGGGCACAGGCACAAGCCAGAGCCACCCTGAGTCTACCAGATGATCTCCACGGCTCTTGATGAAGCTGGGATATGAGGGAGCCTGGCCCACTCATTTAACACCAACATACAGGAAAGAGTTTTACAGAGTGACTGCAGTGCGAGCTGCCCACTGACCCCTACACCTTGTGCTGACACAAGCACGCAGTGCAGCAGGCCCACTGCATGAATGCAGATCTAGCATCTCAACAAATTGTTTCTGAATTTCTTTACTATGCTATTTTCTTCCTTTCAAAACTGTTTTTCTCAGCCATTTATTTCTTCACACTTCCTAGCCCAGTTTCACTAGGTCATCACCTCCTCTTCACAAGTTTGAAGCCCAGAGCTGCATCTCCTTAGTCCTGGTTCCTTCAGGACAGGCCAAGCCCTGACAGCTGCCCTGAATGTGGGCAGGAGGTCTCCAAGAAAAAAGCACTGGAGCAGACGGTGAGACTGTCTGTACCATACACGGGGTGCTTCTCCCTGGGTCAGAGCACATACAGTGACCTGCCTGTACCTTGTTAGCACCGTGTAGCTGTATGAGTTGCTGTCATGCAGATAGGCCATACAGCTGCCTTCCTAACTGCCCAAGACCTTTTGGGACCTATCTGGGATGTTTCACATGAATAAATAGCACTATCCCTGCTATCCTATTGCATCCTATCCTTATAGAAATTTGTTAGAAGAATAGAAATGATCAGATTTCTTGGGACAGCCTACCTGATAGTCTTCTCTTCCTGTCTTATACCTCTTGTATCAGCACCAGACGAGAACAAATGACTCTGTATCCCATGCAATGACATGCAGTCATGACAGTATGTTCAGCTGAACCCTATGGTAACATAATCAATTTATTCTGGCATCCCACTGAAAACTGAATATACTGATATTCTCATGCAGTCTGTCTATTAGGTAAAGATTTCCTGGGTGTTTCAGAAACCATGCATAAAGTAAGCCTACACATAACCTATCTACATACAAAATATCTTTGGGAGGAAAATTCTAGACTCTGAAAAATTTGCGTTGATAATAGAATGATTTATTGTATTTTCTCATTGGATTTTATTCTTAGGATCTCAGTCATCATTCCTTTGTCAACAGATTTTGCATATCTCAACATGACTGATAGACTTGCAAGTCTGATCAATGAGAATGTGCAGGCCTGGCTATATTTTCTGATAATAACTGTAAGGACTTACTGTCAACTAAGAGTCTGAGAAATGTTCTGGACTACAAAACCCATCTTTTATGCTCAGTGTCAGACATAAGAGGATTCTAATAATAGAAGCTCCACAATCTGTCCAGCTATTCCCGCTGTGGATCTGCCACAGGAAGTATCTCATTAGATTATAGCTAATGCAGTAAACAGTGACTTAATGCCATAATCGGCGATGCTAGTGACATGGTAAGAACAGAAGAGTTTCACATACTGGATAGTTTTCTCATCTACAAGGATCTTCTAGAGGATTTAGCATGGTGAGTTGCAGTAAAATATTTACAATTACTCTTACATGAATTATCACAGCATGCACTGAACTCTGGAGTTTTCATAAGGCCCTTTCTAAGTAGGAAGGATGACCATCAGCATCGTTATGTCTTGAATTTCAGACTTTATTTATGACCGTGTTTTCAAAGATTTTTTATTTTTTTACTTTTTTAATGGTGGGGACATAATGGGGGAAATAATGGGCAAAATAGGAATGTAACTTTCCAAACATTGTCCCTTATCTCAAACAATTTTGTTGGAAATTCCCACATTCCCTTAACTTATTTTCATGCAGAGATCTAGTTTCAGAAATATCATTTGATTTGGGACTAGCTTTTAAAATAAAATAAAATAATATAATATAAAATAAATAAAATAAAAACAAATTAAAAAGACTTTTATGAGAAGCTACTGCTCAGCTTTCATTACCGTGGGTAATATTTGAGACTAATTCACTAGTCCAGCTGGCATTACACTGCAATGTGATACTCATTTGAATAGTTATCTTGAGTCTACACAGAATTTGTGTGACACCACAGATTTACAGGAGGAAAAAGAAAAGTTGGTGCCAAAGCTTCAAGGCTCTCTGAGCTATATGCAAAACCTTCACACAACCATATCCTGCAGCTGTATCTCCATAGCCCTCATGCTTTCAGCTGCACAGCCCCCCAGTGCAGCCTTAAATCCTCTCTCACCAGGCATGCTGAGGCAATGACAGGGGTGAAGCCAGCACCCTGTGCCCAAGGCCCCCAGTCAGGAGGAGAGCTGCACAGAACTAGGATGCCATGGTCAGAAACCTGTATCAGAAACCCAGAGACAAGCAGCTACAAACCCAACCAGAAACAGGGATTTAATATTGGAACAGCTGCCAGGCACAGACCAGGGTCAGGATCACACCGTATCTTGAGCAAAGAAGTGGGGCTACAACCAGGTCAAAGCACTCAGAAACTCAGAAAATCCTGCATACCTGTGAAGAGTTTTACATCTGCACCACCTGCACTATCAGAGACCTGGGCCAGGACAGGAGTTTGTTTCCTCTGAGCCCTTGGCCAGTGACAACCAGTCTGAAGGATGCCTTACTGGCTTCAGTCAGGCAGTGCCTCACTGTGCTCATTTCCCAGGACCGTGCGCCCTCATCTCCTCACCCAGAAGTGTTTCCTGTCTGGGGTCAATTTGGTGGAAACTGCTATGGAATACCCAGCAGAGCAGTGAGAGGATTTAGTGGGTTTACGTGGCAAGGTTTTGGTAGCAGGGAGCCATAGGGGTGGTTTCTGTGAGAAGGATCTAGAAGCTGCCCCATGTTTGGGAAGGGCCCCATTGTTTTCCAGAGCTGAGCCAATAAGCGATGTTGTTTTGCGCCTCTGTGAGAGCATATTTAAGACAGGGAAAAAAAAAAAACGCTGCGCCACACAGCAGCCGGGAGAGTGAGAGGAGTGAGGAACGGCCTTGCAGGCGCCAAGGTCAGTGTAGAAGGAGGGGGAGAGGTGCTCCAGGCGCCGGAGCAGAAGTCCCCTGCGGCCTGTGGTGAGGCCCATGGTGAAGCAGGATGTCCCCCTGCAGCCCATGGAGTACCACGGTGGAGCAGGGTTCCATGCTGCAGCCCCTGGAGGAGACCACGGTGGAGCAGGTGGCCCTGCACCGATGGAGGGTGCCGCCTGTGGAAGACCCCTGCTGGAGCAGATTCCGGGCCGGACCTGTAGCCCGTGGAGAGGAGACCACGCACGAGCAGGTGACCTGGCAGGAGCTGCTGCCCTTGGGGGACCCAGGTTGGAGCAGTTTTCTCCTGAGGGATGGACCCCGTGGTACGGACCCATATCTGGAGCAGTTCTGGAAGAGCTGCTGCCTGTGGGAAGCCCACGCCAGATCAGTTCATCAAGGACTGTATCCCGTGGGAGGGACCCCACAGCACAGGGGACGAGAGTGACCGAGAAGGAGCGGCAGAGAAGAAGTGCTGTAGACTGACCATAACCCCCATTCCCCCGTTCCCCTGCGCCGCTTGGGGGGAGGAGGTGGAAGAGGGTGGATGGAGGGGGGAAGGTGCTTTTGGTTTCTTTCCTTTGTTTCTCACTTCTCTAGCTTGTTAGTAATGAGCAATAAATCTTACTATCTGTCTTCTTATGCTGAGTCTGTTTTGCCCGTTACAATAATTATTGTGTGATTTTCTCATCCTTGTCTCAACCTTTGAGCCCTTTTCACATATTTTCTCCCCATTCCTCTTTGAGGAGAGGGAGTGAGAGAGCGGCTGTGGTGGAGCTCGGCTGCCCACTCGAGCGGAACCATGACAGAGGACCAGAGAAATGCTGCTTCCTCTAAAAATATACACATCTCTTACAGTTGTTCACTGCTTTTCTGTATGTATTGCAGTGTCTGAGATAAGGTTTTTCCACATTCCAGATTGCTAAAGTAAACTACACCATATTCAGAGTATATGTATACAGCTGAGCCTCCATTTCTTATCTGTAAAGCAGGTTAAATTGTGCACTCCTGCTTCAAGGGATTTAGTAAAGTAATGGAGAGGCATTGGAGCATATTTGAAAGACACTAGTTGGAGTTATGTGCAAACTTCACACTGCATTTCAGTAAAAATGTGGTGCTGGAAAGATGTGTTATCATCTAGTTTTATGACCACTGCAATTGCTTCAGTCTCTGACAGAATATGTGATTACTTACTAGAGAAAAGGGCCTGAGATGCTGACCTGTGATACACAGGATAGATGCCAGCAGATTCAGTAATTTTGCATTTCCTTGCTATGACTTTAGAAATACTAACACTTTTTTATTTGCTTTAATAATCCAAGTTTTGTTCATCTTTAGCTCAGAATCTAGGTAAATTTGTTCCTATACTCTCCAAGCTGTTTTACCCAGTTGAAATATTTCCACAATGTTTTCTTTTCTCTAAGTCTTAATACAGATTCTGCACCAATTTTTACTTGCTCACCTGTTGTATCAGCAACACATACCAAGTTCAATGCAGTTCTTGTTGCTTGTCACTCTCTTTTTATCTGCCAGAACATATGTAATATTTAACTCCTTAACTTTTGAGTGTTCACCATAGAATCACTTAGTGGATTCTACATCTTGCTGACACCTCCTTGTTCTCTCATAATTTTATGTCAGATATATGAATGAAGAAATCTGTTCTGCCCCTTTAATCTCCGGTTTCAAGACACAGACATTAGCTTTCCTTCAAAAGTTTTGTTGAAGATCTTTTATACATTTTCATCTTATCTGAAAAATATAGTTTTTAAAGGTTAAAGATCATATATTGTTCTGCAGTCAGTAGTTTATTTCCACGTCAGACAATATTGTGCTTTAGTACTCAGTCCCCTGAAAAACCTTCCACACTTCATGAAGTTTTTTCGTTTTGTGAAAGTCATTGAATTGACAAAACAAATGAGTAACAAAAGGGATATGACTCTAAGGTTACTGTAATATGAATTATTACTTTGTTTACAACTAAACTTTAAAAACAATTTTCAGGCAGTTCTGGCTTTGGTGACTAAAGCTTTAAACCTCTTAACTTTTTACTCCCTTCTTAAAGCCAGATGTGGTGAATTTCTAATATCTGGTGCCAATTTGTTGTCAGTCTAGCCAGAGAGGTCTGTAGTCAGACATATACTGTGAATCTCATTGCATGGAAGTCCTCAGAAAAGCTCCTATTTCAATGTGTCCCAAGTATGGTGTCCCAAGTAGCTTCAATCAGTCTTGAACAGCTCACTGGGGTAAGAACAAGTCTCTTTGCCCCAGGTAAATCCACACAGCCAAATGTCACTCACCACAGGCCTCCAGATGTTTTTGGCAATGATCCACTTGTGAAGTTTGGGAGAGGGTGAACAGAAAGGAACCAGAGGTGGAGTTTGTGGTGTCCCTCCACTGCCTGCACCTGGTGTCTGTACAGAAGCAGCACATAGAGCCTGACAGCCCAGCTGGAAGTGAGCAGAGCTCTGGGGGAGATTAAAGGCAGGGTAATGAACAAGGTCCTAGCACCAAGTCCCCGGGCTTTGGGACGGGGAACACAGAGGTGACTGTCCCCTAGTTCTGAACAAAACACCCCTACTTTCTGTAAGCAGGGAGGAGCTCTCAGCACACTTTCCGTCCCAGCTTGCTATTGCTTCTCTAAAACCTCTGCATGGGATGTTGCCCGAGGCCAAGCAGAGGAGTGAGGTCTGAGTCCCCTTCATCTGCTGCTAGCTGTAGCACCTTCGCCATATAGGTCAGGCTGATGGGTCTGATGCCTGACCTCAGCAGAGACTCAGGGCTGGAAAACCTAGGCCTTGTCAAACCTGTAGTCATAGGAGTTTCACACCTATGAGCAGCTATTCAGGACCAGGTTTCACACGTGCAGTGGTAGAGGATGTGTCACAAGGACAAGCCTTCTTTAAGTGCAAATCTTATCTGTATAACAGCTTCCTACTAAGTGCTGCTTGGCATATTCATCTCTTTGGCCAGATTTCATCATTTTCCTGCTCTTATCCTGTCATACATCTGCTTCTGTTGTACATTTGCTATCAGAATAATTTTGGCCTAAGGGTCACATTATACATGAATAAGTCATCAGTAATCTACCGTCTTTGTGTTAGTATCATTCACATGTCTATATGCAAAATGTCTCCTTAAGGTTCAGACCTCATCAAAACATGCATATTGGAAAAACAATGACACACTGGAACTATCTCCACTTCTTGTGACTTCTCTAATGATAACTCATGAATTGTGAAAAAATGTTACAAAAGTCTGTCACTATCTAATTCACAAATTGAGATTAAGTGAGAGCAGTTCTCAGCTTGCTTGAGTCTTGAAGTATGCTCCTCTGTTTAGCCCTGAATAAGGATTTGTCTGCCTGAAATGTCTGTCTTTTTAGCTGGTCCAATGAAAACTCATCTGTGCCTAGGAATCTTGCCTTGCTTGATGTCTTCAGCAATCACACTGCAAAAACACGACTGCCAGAGCTCCATACAGCTTTGACTATTTAACTGGCAGGCAGGTCTCAAGAGTTCTTTATTCCTGTCAGACACAAGCCATTATAGAGCAGCATTCTCCAAGAGACAGATCTGCTTCTGAGACATATAAATACTGTTTTTCCTTCCATTGATGTCAATAGGAGCAAGGATAGAGCTAGGATGTTATGAGATGCTAGGAACTTAAAATATGCTCCAAACGATTTCTATTTTAAGAGCTGTTTTGCTTTGGAGGATGAAAGGTCTGTTCACTTAATATGAGGAACAAGGCTTGTCTCAGAGATGTGGAAGAACATCTATTCATCCAAAAGCTCAGCTATTTCAGGAATAATCTGTAAATTATTTTAAGAGTTTGTTTAAACTGTTGTTAACTGTACATGGCAGACTTCTAGCAAATACATTATTGTTTCTTTACCTTTCCTTATTCCTGCAAGGAAATCTGAGGGAGAAAGTGGGGTGTAGGACTTGTCACTTCTCCTGTTGACACTGTTCTTCTCTGTTTAAATAATTACACATTCACTGGAACTAGGACTAACACCCCCGCCCTCCCCAGGAGAGTTACTGAACCACCAAACTAGAGCATTGTTTTTTTCTCTCCCCAGTTAGCTCCATGAATATTTAAGTACATTTTACAAAGTGAGACTGTTCCAGTCAAAGGGACTGGTGGTGAGGTCACTGTTGTGAGGCAGAAACTGAACCTGAATTCTGAGAGAAGGGAAGATGAGAGAAGGGTAAGGTGGGAGAGGTGACCAGTCCCAAGGTCTCCAGTCCCTCAGGTGAGTGTCCCAGCCACGCAGTTCAAAGATATTCAGGGTAAAGCCATACTCAATTTCTTTTGCAGTTGTTGCAGCTTGGATAAGATGCTTTAACACCCCATGAAGTCTCTTCATCATCTCATTAGCATCACCCCACACTCTGCCAGGTTGCATGACCTGGTGATAGCAATGCTGCTAAGACCCTTCTGCTTTTGTGAATCATTAGCAGGACACTCAAGTAACCTGCAGCCTGGAGCTTCACATTCCTTCTTAAAATCTGTGGATTCAGTCCCTCTCAACACACTTAGATTCTGTGAGGTGTGCACTGACTTCTTAGGATTGCAATATGATCTCTTTCTTTGTGAATTTACTGTGGTGGTTTTACTCGAGTGGGCAGCTGAGCTCCACCACACCCGCTCTCTCACTCCCCCTCCTCAAAGAGGAACAGGGAGAAAATACGATGAAAAGGGCTCAAGGGCTGAGATAAGAACAGGGAGATCACACAGTAATTATTGTGATGGGCAAAACAGACTTGGCATAGGGAGACAGTAAGATTTATTGCTTATTGCTAACAAGCTAGAGAAGTGAGAAACAAAGGAGAGAAACCAAAAGCACCTTCCCACCCTCTTCCACCTCCTCCCCCCCCTGAGCAGCGCAGGGGAATGGGGGTTATGGTCAGTCTATAGCACTTTTTCTCTGCCGCTCCTTCTCGGTCACTCTTGTCCCCTGTGCTGTGGGGTCCCTCCCACGGGATGCAGTCCTTGCTGAACTGATTAGTGTGGGCTGCCCACAGGCAGCAGCTCTTCCAGAACTGCTCCAGATATGGGTCCGTACCATGCGGTCCCTCCCTCAGGAGCAAACTGCTCCAACCTGGCTCCCCCACGGGCAGCAGCTCCTGCCAGGTCCACCTGCTCCTGCGTGGTCTCCTCTCCACGGCCTACAGGTCCGGCCCGGAATCTGCTCCGGCAGGGGTCTTCCACAGGCGGCAGCCTCCATCGGTGCAGGGCCACCTGCTCCACCGTGGTCTCCTCCAGGGGCTGCAGCGTGGAACCCTGCTCCACCGTGGTACTCCATGGGCTGCAGGGGGACATCCTGCTTCACCATGGGCCTCACCACAGGCCGCAGGGGACTTCTGCTCCGGCGCCTGGAGCACCTCTCCCCCTCCTTCTACACTGACCTTGGCGCCTGCAAGGCCGTTCCTCACTCCTCTCACTCTCCCGGCTGCTGTGTGGCACAGCGTTGTTTTTTTTTTCCCTGTCTTAAATATGCTCTCACAGAGGCGCAAAACAACATCACTTATTAGCTCAGCTCTGGAAAACAATGGGGCCCTTCCCAAACATGGGGCAGCTTCTAGATCCTTCTCACAGAAACCACCCCTATCCAAACCACCTGCTACCAAAACCTTGCCACGTAAACCCACTACATTTACACATCAATTTACTTCATTATTTTGACAAGCACTATCATAAAAACACACGCTTAATTAAATGCACCAATTGAAAATGATTTGGGGGACTTCATTTCATTTTGAAAAAGAAAATATTCAGCTCCTGGGTGCTAAGATTTTTCTCTTCTGTCCAAGATTCAGTCAATTATTAGCCTAAACTAACTTAGAAAGTCATTCCAAATAATATGTTGCTTGTCTCTATGGGCTCCACAAATTCTATGATTTCTATCTTAGATTAATCAGATTTTAGGTTGATAATCTTTGCTTTCTGCTTTAAACTTTGAATTAAATTTGTTGTCATAGACTGAAGAGCTTCTCAGAAAGACAGGGTAACATGTGAATTCATGACCTGGAAAAACTTCTTTTTCATTAACTGGAAAACATTCAATGTATCTACTGAAGAAATATGCAAAACCAAGGTTACTCTGATGCCCCCTTGACTGTTTAGGTGGTGATTCAATTACATCTATTTTCAACTATTTCCATGGATATTGAGGATTTTATATGAATTATATTTAACAGTAAATCTTTCTTGCAGTAATTTGGTAAGATGTTATGTAACTGAGAGCTAACCTGACATCGCACACATAGATTTGTCTGCTCAGTTTGAGAATTCTAAATTTTTATTTTCTAGAATTATAAGTTGCATGTGAAAAGTCCTGAAAAGAGACTGTTTTATCCCAGAATTATGTTGGTTTTGTTTTTTACAAAATTTAACTACTCATTTTTTTAACAAACAATACAGGTTTTCTATTTTCAACTATGTTTTGTTTTGTACTCCTGAGTTTCTTACAACTTGCATTCACATTTTGATGGTGTTTAGACCGACTTCACCCACCCCTTCTGCGGATATGTGTGACTTCATTACGACCCGTGGCTTAACAAACTGAAATCAGAAGTGGAATGGATTGCTAAACTATCTGAATCTGAATGAGAGATTTAACTTCTGATTCCCATATTAATACAAAGTATCTTAGGAGTTCTGAAATGGAGTCATATTGTCAAAATGAACTCTGTATACAACTAGGATGCAGTATGGTCAGAACTTCTATTCATATAACTTTGTGTTTGGATCAGGCCTCTGATTTTTTATATATATTTTTTGTAACTATAACCTATAAGTCTTGTATTAGAGCTGTCAGTGCCATAGTAGTGCCTTGGAAGATACACCAAGCTTAGAATCCACTTAGTTTAATTAGATGCATTTGAATTTCACTTATGTTTAAAGAAGATAATTGGATAATGGTATTTAAGAAGAGACTCTGGGGTTAATAATACCAGGACATGACTAAGGAATCCATAGAAGAATCCATACCTTCAATCTGGGTAAAACCTGCAGCCATGGATGTCATGGGTGACAACAAAAAGACAGACCAGGAATTACTTTATAGGTGCCTCTAGGCACCTCTATAGGTGGTGTCAAGGCAGAGGGAAGTGTCCGCAGAATTTAAGAGCCTAAGAACCAAAAGCTTTAATAACATAGCTGGAAACCTGAATATAGGGATGTACTGGAAGGATAGTATAACAACCACTATCTATTGATTGCACTTATAACTCAGGCTCCATATAAAACTATTCCTCTCATTCCCTTACAATAGTCTATATACCTAATATCACATGCTTGCATCCATAGCCTTTACAGGCTGGAATTTACAGCACAGAATTCCTCAGTATTTGACATTGTGCAGATTATTATTAATCCGCTGCAGTACATCCAGAAATATGAGGGAATGCTGGCTTGGTATACCTCAGGGAAAGTACTATACCTCTTAAAGAATGATAGCATACATTAAACAGGACCACAAGAGCCTGGGTACTCTTTCATACATGCTGAAATCTGGTAATAACTTTTCTGAAGTGGAAATAGTTACAGTACTACAGCTTTCCCACTATAGAGCAGGTAACAATAGAAATTTAATAAATACTTACCAATTCTTGTAAAGTTCTTTAATTGCTTATTTGAAGATGCTATACATCTGCCAAGAACAAAAACAAAAACAAAACAAAACAAAACAAAAAACATGGTAGAAGTAGGCATTCTTGATTCCTTTCCTGTAAAGATTAAGAAGAAACTTGACTCTCAAGAACGAGCCCAAAGACTAGGCTTAGAATCTGGAAGGACTGTTCTCTCAAAGTACCCTTTCAATAAGAGAGCTGAAGCATTTAAGCATAAAGACTCTTTCAAAACAGTTGATTGTCAAACTATCCACCTCCAAACTACAGTAACTATAGTTTAGGAGCACTAAAATTAAACAACAGTCTTACAGAGTAATATCAGGCTCAGCCTGGCCTTTAGGCTGTTTGGTGGATATGGGAAATTTGCTCAGAATTTGAGGCTCTTGAAAAGATTAAATCAAGTAACTCCTAGAATACAAAAAGGATAAATTGCCACTTGATATGGGCAAATACTTTTGATACTTTTGTTTTGACTACAAAAGTACAAGAGGACTGATGCTGAGTTATAACAGCATCAGAGTTTCATGCAATTGTTTCTGCATAACTAAAACACTACTAGTACACTAAAAGTACTGAAGTATTTTTAGACCAAGTATATATCTAATTTCAGCCCATACTACTATTCCATTTTTCATGCTACTTTTATGAGATATTTTCTAAACAAAACTGCTACTTTCAGGAGCTCTCCAGATATGGCTCCTGAAATTTCCATGCAGATTTCATTTTTATAACTTTTGGCCTTAATAGTCAAGCATTTTAAGGACCTACAGTATTTTGTCCATAACAAGAAGCACTGAACTAGTGTTCAAATGTGTTGCTCCATAATACTATGCTGAAACTGACACTGACATTTCTTTATATATTAAGTAATGATGATTCTGTGAAAATCATTACACAGCAACATAACAGATCCCAGATGTGTTTAAAAAAACATAATATTAGGCTAATCTCCAAATTCTGGTCTGGAACGCCCGTGTGCATCTCCCATGGCAGTAATTCAGTACTTAGAAGAAGTAAACGTACCATTGTAATGCACATGGCAGACAGCTGAGTGCCAGACATTATTTCCAGAGAAATAATTTGGCCCCAGTGTTGCATTCTGTGACTCTCATACTCTGTAGGGAAGGAGTAATCCTAATTTCACTCATCAGAACTGCCCAGCCCTGGTACAATTTACTGTTACACAGGAACTGTCCAGTCCCAATTTGTTTCAGTGGTGCAACACCACCCTCCTTGCCAAAGACTCTACAGGCCAAATTGAGACAATGGAGGACAAAGCATAAACAAGAGGAATCCTGCTTGTCTTTTTGTATTGTATGATGTTGCACCTGGCAGAGAATGGCTGCATCAAGATCCTCTCAAATACTTCTTCAGCTCTCCCCATCTGATCTAAGTTTTCTGTCAAAGAAAGAGTATTTTCTCTGTTCTTGGTTTTCATCTTTGAGGAAGGAAGTCCTTCAGACACAGACTTCCCTATTTTATCGTTCAGATGTAGATGTTGAGCTGCTCAGTTAAGTTAGGGCCTTCTATTCCAGTCAAGAAAAACAAGTGCAGGAATGATTATGTCTGATGGTTATTTCCTTGTATTCTCCCATCTCTTCTTGCACAGCTATCATATCATTTGCATGTTTTGTAAAGGGTTCATCCCTCACCATCCCCTTCCTTTAGAGTTTATGGTATTTTGAAAGAAGATAGTGATTTTTATAATCAGTACGAGCAGAAAAACAGTATTTTGGTTGGCTAAACTAAAGTAGCTCAAAACACTTTTCTTTCTAAGAACAGTTTTCAGTAAATAGGTTATATCAGACTATTCTCCTTCATACTCATAGGCTTGTAAGTAAGATTAATGGAGGAAAATTCAGGAAAAGTAATGAGAGTATTGGCATGAAATAGTTTCTTACAGGACTTAGTTCTGATTTTCAGTCTGTGTTGCCAGTAACAGTAAACTAATTATAATATGTGAAACTGCGCCATGAGATTCAAGCCCCAGGTATTAACTGTGCAATAGTATGACTGACAGCATAATTCATTTGATGCTTCTTGCAAATGTCTTCATTTTCAGCAACAGTGCTGAGAGGGTATGAGGGGGGGGGGGGGGGGAGAAAAAAAAAAAAAGAAACTGATGCTGGGTGCCTTAATACAAACCTTCTTACAGAGGACTGAAAACTCTTCTTTGAACACAAGAGAATTAAGCATATACACAAAAAAAATAGGCAGTTTCTTTGCTCATTGTTCCAGTTTTCTTTTTAACAGCATTCTTCCTAAAAGCACAGTCTAAGCCTGAAAGGGATTTCTCAGGAGTGCCCTTGAGGCCTCTTCCAACTTCTGTTCCTCTGCTTCTGCACATACATTACCTAAGAAAGTCTCTTGCTGCAGTCGTAACTCCTGAGAGGATTCACATGTGCCTTTCCCTCAGACCTCCAACTTGCATCCAACTTGATGGGGTGATTGTTGTGATGACCAGTTCATTAGCACCACCCAGTGTGTCATGCAACATAGTGATGACTCAGTCATTCACATCAGAGCTGAGCTGAAAAGTTTCCATGGATGGTGGTGGTGCTTTTGGAGGGGAGAGGATGCTATTGTGCTGTATACTGTTTCGAATAGCACCTCTTTTCATTTCTCAGTCTATAAACCAGGCTCTACTCCAAGTCTCCAAAAACATATTCATATACAGACATGAGCTAGTCTTGCCTTTCTTTATATGAGAATGGAAGACTTTTTTATATATCCCTCATAAACATAATTTTATTTTATATTCAGGAACAGAAAGTCTATTTTGTCATTTTAGTGATAACATCTTCCAACTCCTCTCACGTTTCCTTCCCGCAGCACAGGCATAATTAATGGTCTTGTGTTTCTTTCCTGCACCCACCAAAGCAGACAGAACCTGCTCTGGAATTCCCTTGCATAACACTACCCACTTGAATACTTGCTGCGTTGAGCCTGGGATAATGACTGACTGGGTAGCCAAGCTATCTATGCTTTTAGCATCTTCTAGATAGAACTGTAAATTCTGACACTTGATGAAGCCCTGCCCTATGCTGGGGCTTGGAAACTGCCCTCCAGTGACTGAAATGCTTTGCTCCTCTCTGTGTGCTGCCACAAGATTCACCCGTGGGACTGCCTGTCACAGGTACCTGCAGGCAATTCAGGAGTTATGCCTTTTTAATTTTACGGCCTTTTACTCCATGGTTTATGCTCCTGTTCCTTTTATGTACTGAATATTTTCCTTAGACTAACGTCCTTAAAATGCACTATTAGGTGGATAGCTCTTATTTAAAAATATTCCTAAAGAATCCATTTGTCTGATCAGTATGTTAGCAATCCCCCCACCTGCTGTATTAGGGTCATTATAAGCACGTTCTCTTGCTTAATGGACTCTGGAATGCTTCACTGAAACGTTGAAACAATTCTTTAGGAGGCTTGTACTACGATAGAGTATCTGTGAACAACATTATGAATCTTTCAAGCATTCTGCTTGATAGCAGACACTCTGGATAATGATTATTAGCTTTCTTTGGCTACAGGAATATTTGCAGTTTAGCAGTAGTTGTCCAATTAATCATTTTTATATTACAACAACAACAATTTAGCTAATGATAAATCAACCTCATTCACCTTAATCTGTTCGTATGTTGGCAAATAAGCAATTGACTTTGAACAATAGAGGGTAAATTTTTTTTTTAAAAGAGTAATCAGATACCAGTTTGAGAAGAAGGAAGTAGAAACTGTAATGCCAGAATTGCCCAAACTGACAAATAGACAAATCAGAAAACAATTTACAAAAGCCATACTGAAAAAAATGTGCCATGTTTATGATTAATACATCACAGCTGCTCTCTCTACTGAATATGAATTATGAAGTACTTCAACTGTATTAAATACGTTATTAATTGAAATAAAGCTATCAAAAAGACCAAAAGAAAAGGTAATTAAGGAATGCTAGCTCAGTTCCTAAGTTCCTAAGTTCCTGAGGTTTGGGCATACTGTCAACACTGCGTTTGTACTTGGTACCTCAGTATTAACAGAAAGGAAGAGGGACGTCTATGAGTCATCACAGACTTTTTTTTTTTTAAATATATAAAGCCAGAAAACACATTGTCATTTGACAAATGAACCGAGAGTGAAGCTTGAAATACAAAAACAGAAAAAAGAAGGAATTCCTTCCTGAGGAAGGGTGGAGGCTTAGAAAATTTTCCATTTTTATTTTTATTTTTCTAACTTCTGTAAAGTAGCAAATTCAATTAAATGTGTAACATGGACAAATCCTTTGCTTACAAACCAAAGCAAATTTGGGCATTCTAGGATCTGGGTGGGTAACAGTCAGCATAAGTGCTAGGATTATCAAGAAAATAGGGACACATCCTCTCAACAGTGTGTTGTCCACTGCTGTTCTGCAACAGGACAACTTGCAATTCCAGGAAATACCAAAGTTCTTTTGGAGGTGAAAATACCAAGGTTTTGGCACTTAAGACCATATCAGACAAAATAAAGAGCTGTTGCTGATAGCATTTGCATAAGTTTACATTCAAATAATTTCACAGAGTTAGATGAACAGGACTTCTGCAGAAACACTGAGAGCAGAATTATGTCTTGTGTCTTTTTGTTGTGGTACCAGGGATTTTACCCAGATGACTGTCCAGATTTGATGAGGATCCTGAAAGCACAAGGACTGGGAAACTAATATTTTTGGGGGGAGCTCATTCAGATGGCGGGATTTCATTCAGGTCAGCAGGCCTTTCCGGTTGCTGCACAGCCACATACATTACTATTAAATTTGTCACCAGGATAATGGTTGGGATGCATGGTGACATGGGGAAGAGCAGAACAACTTACACCTAATTTGCACCATCAAATACACAGTCTTTTCAAAGAATATCTCAGTGACAGACTGCCACAAGGGCTACATTTCAGGCAGAGGTTTCCCATTTCCACTTTAGCAGTTGTCTCATTTACAGGCAGGCAAGGCCACACTTGCCAGACACTCATTAGGAAATTTCCTCTTGTTAGCTTTTTGTACAAAATATCATTCTTCAATGCCTGATGGAGAGAAGCTTGCAAATAGATCACCAGCATTGCTAGCTTAGCCCCAGAGAGCCAGCATCAGAAGCTGAAGAGAGAAGGGTCGCTCTGCAGAACGTTTCTGCTGGACTGCTACAGGAGGCAATGGCACCCTGGGCATTTTTGATACTTACCATGGCACTAGCTATGCAGTTTAAGCGTTAAATAGTTTATCACTTAAAATTAATCATTCCACACTTCTAGGTTTCAGGCCTCAGGGACACATGTAACAAACAAACAATAGTTTTTGTTCTACCTTCAGAGAGAAACTACATTAGAAAAGAAAGTTACTTGTGTTGCAAAGTCAACTGTCAGAAGTTAGACATCTTTTGTGCACATTAGTACAGACTCTGCTTATGCAACTCCTATTTTTGTCACATAACCTATGCATCATTTATGCAAAGAACACATACACACATACACAGGGCAGAATAATTAAGATTGCATGAAAGGCTATAAATCTGCCATCTTTTGGTTTTGAGCTTAAAAACTTTATAACTTAATTTATATAAATTTCCTACATCAGGTCCCTGTCTTTCACAGTTTTATCCTGCAAAGTTCATGACTCTAAAAGATGCTGATCCAGTAGCTTCCTGCCTTCAGAAATGAAGTATCAACAGTTTATTTGATTTGATTGCCTGCAACAGTGGGGGACTGGGCTTGAAGAAGAAGAAACATCACTCCCATTTGTGTTTCTAACAGATATTAATTTAGTTTAATATTAACATCAATGCATAACACCTTTATTTATGGGTTACTGCTTAATGACCTTTTTATTTTTGGGTCTTCCTGCACCCATTAATGGAAAACAGCCAGAAGTCTCTGGCTTAGTTCATGGATGAATTCTCTCTAGCAACATCATTTATGTTTGGGAAGTATGGTTTAATTTAGATTGAGAGTTTTGTTTGTAATCTGTAATTTAGGGTTTGTTCCTGAGACAATAAAGTTCCAGGAACCTGCTGCACTGGCTGTGTGCGAATGTGTACGGCTTCCCCCGCAGCCTGCTTGCTGTGTCAGTTTGCTCAGCAGCCCTGAATTTTCCTTTTCCTGCACAGACCTGTAGGTCTTTTTGGATAGTAATCAAGAGGCTGCTATCACAGGAATTGTTCAGAAGTTTAAAACTAACTTCAGAAGAGGTTAGGTCTACAGCAACCACACGTAAAAGATCCTTTAACACGTAATCCATTTGAACTAGCGAGCTTTGGTGCTAGTTTTGTGCAGAGGCCAGCTCTTCAGCAGGTATAAGGCCTGAAATATGTTCTCATTTTTAAATAGTGGGTCTTCTCTTGACTTCAAAAACATTGACAATCATACAGGAGCAGTGGGGAATGCATGGGTCTGCAGTGCGTGGCTCACAACTTGCCATGGCACACACTGACTTCCCTATCTATCAAGTTTTACAAACATTAAATTACCTTCATAACTAAACTCAGTATAGTACCAAGTGGCTCTGGCTGCATAGCTGGGATCCTGTTGGTCATGGACTAAGTTATTTTCTGCTTTTTGGCTGACTTACTTTTCAATTCTGTCATTTTATATCAGTTCAAAACACAGCTGCAAATGTTATCTCGGCTCTGACCATGTTGGGATCTTTGTCCCCACGTCCTGCTTTTTTGGACAGTACTTCCTTAGTCCAGTCCTTCACCCAGCCTTGCCCCTGCTTCCTCCAGCCCCACAGGGATTTGGGGGGCTGCCCCCTCCCCAGGGCTGCAGGCCAGGCCCTAACATTCTGCTGCTGACATACATGTAAGTGTGCCCATAAGAAACCTGGGCCTCTGCAAAACACACGCATACTTCAAGCTCTGTTCTTTGTTGCCTTCCATTGCCTCCATGCACGCAGGAAGCCTGGTGGCACCTCTTACCAGCTGTCTTGCAGGCTGCTTTCAAAGATCCAGGACCTCCCCATAGCAGCTGTTCCTCTCCCACACAAATCCTTTTATAAATTTAGCAAGCATGGATCCAGGTTACCCTACTGCTTTCTTAATCCAGCACTGCAGAAAGGAGAGTACAGGTATTATATGTTTTAAGTTGCAGCATCCTCTTTCTGTGTGTTTGTTTGTTTGTTTTGTTTTGTTTTGTTTTTCCCCTCTCTCAGAAGAGAGAATAGGTTTGTATTCCGCCTTGCTAACAACTGCAGTACCTTCCACGCAGCCCAACTGGTTTAGTTCCTCCACTCTTTGCTCCTCCAGTTGGCCACACCTGAACACTTTACTACAAACTGAGCTTCTTCACTTTGTGCAAAAAGGGCAGGCTCTTCTTTAAACAATCCTTAAAAGGTAAATTATCACTTATTGGCATGATAACCTATGTCACCATCCATCTGCACTAACAACGTGATTTCAGGAACCATTTTCTTCAAAAGTGTCAAGCGTGTTCTGTACGAATACTGGCTTAATTTTGTGTTTCTTTCTCAAACGCCTTTGTCCCTTGTCCCACAGACATGCCAGTATTGAGTGCAGGGCTACGAGCTCTGCCCTTTCAAGAGGATCTTTCACAGCCGGCATGAGGCAGCTCCTGAAATAGGTCAGGATTCCCGACCGGCAACCCGAACGCAGCATTCAGTTTACTTTGGAATCGAAATAAAGACGCGTTAAAGCAGCATTGCTATTTTTCACGTCTCGGCGGTGACAGTGCGTTCATTCACTGAGGGGCCAGCCCGCCGCAGTGTGCCACCCGAGGACGGGGACAGCCGCGTCCCCAGGGCACGGCGCTGCGGGGAGCGCGCGGCACCCCGGGGACCCCCGGGCAGCGGCCCCGGGGGAAAAGGAGGCGGCTCCAGCCAAAGAGGGAGGGCGGCCCTGCCCTGCCCTGCCCTGCCCCGGGGGCGGAGGGCGGCCGAAGGCTGTTCCTCCTCCGCCGGCCGCGGGGCAGAGCGGGCGTCCGAGGAGCGCTGCCCCCGCCCGAGGATGCCGCCCGCCGCCCCGCTGCTGCCGCTGCTCCTGCCGCTGCTGGCGGCGGCGCGCCCTGAGGCCGCCCCGCACAGGTACCGCCGGCACCCGGCCGGCACCAGAGGGCTCCCAACCGTGGCCCCCGGTGCCCCGCAGGGCGGCCCCGGGCTGGGCAGCGGGGCTGAGAGCCGGGGGAGCGAGGAGGGGCAGGCCCGGGGCTCCGTCTCTGTGCTTGTCCCTTCCAGCATTGCTGGCACACGAGCAGTAAATGAAAGATTTTTACTTTTATTTTTTTCTTCTTGTTCTCAGGCCTACCTTTGCATGTGGAGGAGTTGTGTCTGGAGAGTCGGGGTTTATTGGGAGCGAAGGGTTTCCTGGAGTCTACCCTCCGAACAGCAAATGCACTTGGAAGATCACAGTAAGAGGCTTTCCTATCACAAACTTAGTGCTGGAAGAGCGGTCAGGCAGTGGAAGGGGTCGCCCAGGGAAGTGGTGGAGTCCCGGTGCCTGGGAGTGTACAAGGGAAGGTTGGACGTGGTGCCTGGGGACATGGGTTAGTGGGTGACATTGGTGGTAAGGGGATAGTTGGACCAGATGAGCTTGGAGGGCTTTTCCAGCCTTAGTGATTCTGTGATTCGATGAAGAGCTGCTTGTTGTTAGTGCCAGTGGTTCATATAGCAGATATGTGCAGCAATGACCTCAGTAACTCAGAGCAGCTCAACTACCTGGAGTGTTTTAGGGTTACTCTTAATACGATGACAGTTGCTGAAAGGTGCACTGTGGAACTGACCTTATCTATTAGCAGAATCAAAATTTAATTGACTTACACAGAAACACCTCTAATGGTTTTAAAATCAACTCCCATAAAAGCAAGTATGTACTATTCCCATCACTACAGAAATCAATAGTAAGACCAAAAGGATTAAAGTAAAGCTTTAAGGTGTAGATAATGTAAGGCATCAGAAAAGCAAAATTTGTTGGCAGCAAGAAGCAGGAGAAGTTTCAAGCAAAACCAAAAATATTGTGAACAGGTTTACTCATAGCATGCTAATAACAATGTTCTACCAGCCAGCACAACTGAGTATGGCATACAGCAAGCTGATAAAGCAGTAAGAAAGTGGTGTTACATTTCAAAATGACCATGCAAAAGCATGTGGTATGATTGACATTTTGATGCTGAAATAAGGCTGTAGGGCAGAGACATCGTATTCGTGAGCAGCAAGGAGCATTAAGCAGCTAGAACTAAACACTTCAGTGCTGGATGTGCCCTTATCCACGAACTCAGAGAAAGAGTTCTGAATAAATACTACTTTTCCTCACGTCTCCCCAAGCTCTGCACCTTCCAAAACTGCCCATTAAATTCCCCTCTTTTTTTAGGCACACTTCACTTAGACCTTCTGTGACATTCAGGCCTAGAATGTGGACTTGACAGAAGAAAAAGTACAAAAAGTATGAAAAAAAAGAGTCTCTGTGTTGAAGACAAAGATAACCTTAGTTCAAAGGCTGCATTACAAGCTAGGTGATGGCTGTTGAATAGGATGCTACACCATAATTGTCTCTTGCTACTAAAGAGATGCTGATGCAAAGCAGGAGACATTGATCTGTTTACAGCGTTCTGTTAAATGACTCTTGTACCAAATGAAAGATGTAATTTTAATCATTTTATCTGAAGGATACCAGTGAAGCTGCAGCAGCTGCCTCCTGCACCTTTATGTTTCCTTATTATTAGGGCCAAGTTAAAGGTTACCTTTAATCTGTGACTGGTATTATCTGGAAGAGCATGATGTGAGATGTAGCATATGCTTGTAAACAAACATGCTTCCTGCTGTCTGAAGAAGCTGAGATTACAGCAATTAGTGTGGCCCAGTTTACAATCTAAAGAGCAGACACAAATTCTATTTGGAGTCATGCATGCGTGCCTTAAATAGAAGGAAAAATAATCAAAGTTAATTTATCAATATAAGTTGGTATTGGATCTTCAAAAGTTCAAAACTGAATCCAGAGGAAAATTATCATTTTGGTGACAAGAGTGTAATTTTATTTTATTTTTTTACCATTAAAAATTCAGACTACAAATGGAAGCAGCCCTGAAAAAGAATTTACTGATGAATCCTATGGATCTGCCCTTCATCCTCTACTGGAAGCAGAGGGAGAAGAGAACAATTGTATTTAAAGAATCCACACCAATTGGTTTCATTGCAGACTTAATGCTGCTGTTGCCAGCAAGATGTGAGCATCCAGAATAGCCTTGCACAGATGTGAGCAGCCTTACCACAAGGCTGTAGCAGAGCTGTGCCTGCATTCAGGCTTTATGGATCACGGGAGGGAGCTCAATGGCTTCTGGCATTTCACTCTTACTTCACTGCTGTGCTGCCCGTTACTCTTGCCCTTCTGACTGATGTACGCCTACCCTCTTGTAGCTCACTCAATGTTGAAGAGCTGCACAACTGCAGTACCGTAGACACTGCTGTTTACTATGCCAGGCTGATTTTTTTTTTTTCCCTGTGAATTGTGCAGAACACTGTGTTTTGGATGTGTAGGCAAGGATATATGGAAGGCAAAGGCTATCATAACTAGGAGGACTCAGTCCATACTCTCTGTAAAAAGAAAGTGACTTACCCAGCCAAGGGTATGCTCAAGGACCTGGTCAGCGTGACTTTAAACAACAAAATCCTTTCACCAGATATGGCTGAGGCTCAGACCAGTTTGCAGTAGTACCCCAATAGGAAAGCAAGTTACACTGCCATGGAGAAATTTGCTGCAGTTACTATGTTAGGCTTCCTCATTTAGCATCTGATCTTGGAAGGTGACTAAGGCTTTTGCCTGTCAGTTTTAGCCAAAGGCTGCGAGCACCTTCCCTTCCTGAAAACTCTGTGCCTCATGCAGGATCTGGCAAGTCTGCAAGACTGGAAAGACATTGATTCACTTTGCATCTGGGTCACAAGAAGCATGAGGCTGTTGTTTCCTCAACTAGAGGATCTCATCTTCTAGAGAAGAAATCCCCAGTGAGGCGGTGACAGCTAATTCATTCTTTAGAAGAAAGTAGGCTTAGAAAATGTTACGGGTAATACAGATAAAGCAATGTAGCATTCAGGTGTCAGCTGAAGTCTTTCCAACTGGTTTGCTAGAGCTAGAAGAGTCTCTCTAACTCAATTATGGTTCTGTTATTTCAAGAGACTGGGACTTTTTCAGCTGGCTAAAGAAAACAGCTTCTCTATTCTAAGAGCTCTAAGAAGTGTTCAGCACATGCTTGTGGTTATATTACAGCCTTGGCAGACTACCCAGCAGCTTTTAGTTGGTTTTGCTAAGAAGTCATTTGTACAGCTATTTCCTTTCCTATAGTAATGTATATTGCTTTATCTAAAATGTCATATACATTTATTTTTAATACTCTGTAATCCTTTCTTGGCCATCACCTCACACAAATGTGTCACATAGTCCAAGAATCTGGATTACTGTCCTGTCTTTTTCTGGCAGACAGTAGTTCTCTTAAAAGTCTAACAACTTTATGTGCAAAAATGATACTTAAGGCTATCAGAGTTACATAAGGTTATATATTTATAGGTTCGAGAGCTGTGTTCCAGCAGGTTTGCTGACAATAAGCAGGGTTTGAAAATTTTTACTTATCTGGGCAATCTGCCCTGGGGGACTGAAATATTTTGAATCATTTTCTCTACATTTTAAGCATTCGTTTTCCTATGTAGTTGTGCAGTGTCCCTCCTAGTAGAGAACAGGTCTTTACCCGTGGTTGTATGGATTGAAAAGACATAGTTTAACATAATCTTGTGCTATTGCCAGGGAAAGCAAACTGATCCGATTTTTAAAAATTGTTCCTTTGTGGCTGGAGATGATGGAGTTAGGGAACAAGGGACTGGGCAGGAACTATGGTTCTTCCCAGGATGTAATTCCAAGTATCTTTCATATTCATTCTCAGCAGAGACAGATAATATGATTTGGCTTGAAAGTAGCTGATATGTTTTTGAAAGTTACCTAGGACTGCTGTGGCAAAACATACAATCAGCATTTTGATATTAAACATTTACAGTATAGGTTTAAAAATCAGCCAAAATATTTTCTCAGAAGGTTGGCATTTCAGGATTTTCCACCAACAAAAGGTTATTTCCAAAGCAAATAATCTCAAATAAATAACTTGGAAGAGTGGGACAGTGTGTATATCTTGCCAGATACTTAAAGAGGCCCATCATGAAAAAGCTTTGTTTTCAGTCAGAACAACAACAGAAAAACAGCTCAAGTACGTTAAATGTAAGTGAATTTTGATTAAGATTACATGAAATGCCTGCAATGAATGGCAACCAAAAAAAGATCTGGGAACCTTATTCTGTGGTGAGATGTATATGTCTGAAATAATCCCACCCTTTCTAAGAAGTCAGTAATCTACACAGATGATTTATAGGCATTACGCTCTAGAACAACTCTCCCTAAAAGCTCAGGGACTGCTCTTTTCCTTTAACCTACTATAGGAGTACTGCAGGTTTGTGAAAAGAAGTGGCATCCTTCATGTGAGTTCAGTGTCATATCTGATCCTAAAAAAGTCCAGAGAATCAAATAAGAAAAGCCAAGGGCAAGTATGGGTCCGTCACACTCAGTTGACAAGGAGGGGCAGACATGGTGGCTCTGCAATTGTGAGATACCAGCTGGATGGATAAAACAGAAAAATAAGGCACACCCTGCAGGGAAGGCATCACTTCTTCCTTTGACTCCTCTTTCTTTTTAAGAACAGAGCTACGATTCCTTCCAATTCCTCCTCTGAGGTATCCCATCTTCTTACTGCATCAGGCTCAGACGTGTCTCAAAGTAAACAAAACTGAGTCATGCTGGCCTGTGTTTTCTCCCTTTGGGTTTCTTATGGAGCAATATTTTTAATGTCTTAGGATAAACACTGGCAGATCTTAACACATTAGATTCAACTTTTTAAAAAGGAAATGGTAGAAGTCAAATGTATTGTTTTGCAAAGACGCCTGTATTCAGGGCGAGATTCCTTGGGAGTAGCTGCTAACTGGTGTGGCTGTTGCCAGAATGTGGAACTACCATCGGCTGCACTCTCGCATGTCATCTGGTCAGACCACAAACTTTCAATTCATTTTAACATGATGGAACACGTTTGTTATTTTTGTGAATCATGACAATTATTATTTTAATAAGCAATAACATTAGTTTATATAGTAATGACAGTACGTAGTGTCTGTGATTAAGGAACTGAGTTCACGCATTTGTATGTGCGAACATATATATAAACATGATACATAAATAACTTATATCCCCAAATTCAGCTAAATGTGAGCAAGGATTATTCTGACAACTAAGGTCTGGCATAGGCTCCTTGTTGAACATACACAACCATGTGGCTGAGTACCTCTGTGGGGAACAGTCTTTGCCAAGGTAAGTAGGCTGAATTAACAGAAGCTGGAGAGACTAAAATCTGTAATGAAATCTATAATGTAATGTAGTATAGTATAACATAGTCAATGGTGGAAAGAGAAAAAGGGGAACCTGAAAACCCAAGACTTGAGTGAATGGTTGACTGGCAACTCAGAGTTTGGCTGCTTGGCCAGCCTCCTTTCCCCCCTGAGCGCAGGTCGGTCCCCTGTCCTGGTTCTCTCAATGCCCCCCCTGGGGCAGCAGGAGGGAGGGGAAAGCCTGGCAGCAGAAGTGAGTGGTGCGAGGCTGGCACTAGCAGAGCGGTGCTGGTTCAATGTGCTTGTGCAGCAAAGCTGTCAGCAAGATCCCATTGGCGTTACTGAAGGATAATGACTTGGATAAACCAGAACGCGTTTCTAGAAGGACAGCAAAAAGCCTGTTTCTTACCCCAGAACGAGCCACCTCTCATATTTCAGTTTCCTTCTCCAAACTCTGGGAGGGGCAAGACATCTTCAAAGAAGAAACTGAAGCTGAGAAAGTAGGGAAAAATCTCATAAGCACTAATAAAACTAACCTAATGTGATAGAGCAGCTCAACTTTCAAGAACAGTGGAAGAAAAAGGGGAAACTCATTAAAAATAAGTTAGTAAAACTGCAAATACACTGAAAACCATGGTTTGTTGTAGGAAATGTTGGACAAACAGCTCAGCCTGTATTAAATTAAAACATGATAACCTTTAAAGGTCATCTAAATTAATTCCTATTGTTCCAGTTGCATAGACTTAAGAATAACAAGTGTTCCAACCCCAGAAGAGTATGTGTTATTTTATATACAGCGGTTTACTACTTCCGGGAAAAAAAAAAAAAAAGCTGCTTTTTAGAGCTGCCTAAATCTAACTTTATCTGACTGAATTTACAGTCAGATTTTTTTTTTTAACTGATCTGTTTTGTCTCAGAGTTTGTAGTATAACCATAAATAACATTCAGGTCTTCTGACATGAATCCTGAATTCCTCTTAACTCCTTTTCTTAATGCCTCTTGGTGATTCAGACCACAAGACAAAAGTAAATGCAATAATGAGACATTTAGTTATGAGAGCAGTGATTCAAGGAGTCATATTGCTTTCACAGGATGTCTTACAAAATGTCCACACATCTGTATTGGCGTTATGCTGAATAGATAGATACATGTGGGTTATTTTCCTATACTGGCTATATAGCTTGCTCATTTCAGTAGCATGACAGTTAAACCTAACATCTGGCTTTAAAGTTTCCTAAAACATAGTAATCGTGCTGTGGAATTTCTGGTAAGATTAAATGAGTTTTGTGGTTTTAATGTAGTAGTAGTAGTAGTAATAACATGCGTCACCACAGGAGAGCTGCATGCAGTTTTGGAAAGAACTTTGAACAAGGAATAAAGGAAAATGTTCTGAAACTATATTCTGTGCAACAATGTGAACTGCTGTGGGGCTGGTCAGCCCATGTCTGCAAGGGCCCTGGACAGATGTGAACAGTCCTTGAAGAAGTCGGCCCTCAGAATCAGTACTGGCACTGGACATAAAAGTATCTGCATGAGCAAGTAACCTTATTATGTATACAGCACGTTTTTCATTACATTTGGAGATGTTGCTATTATTACTCTCTTTTGTGGTTAAGTCACTTCCATCTATCTACTTCCATCTGACAAGGCATTTTTAACAACTGAGACTCATAAAATTCCAATGCTGTTTGATGATTTCATATAGGCACAGTTCAGTTCTAGTTTATCTCAAGCTGGTGTTTTAAAATGAGTCACTGTTAAGAAGAAAAAAATTCATGAACTCTTAAATGAAGTACCTTAAATGTGGACTTACTGCAGATATATTAAGTGTGTGTTATATATTTAAAGCTGAAAATCATAGTAGTGTCTCAGTAAAACAGAACAGCTGCAATTATTTTAATTGGTAACCACTCTACCAGGCTATGAATTGAATGAAGATAATTACGCTCTGCCTGTCTAAGTTCCCTCTATACTTTAAAATACCATTTCCCTTCTTCCTGTCCTGTTAAATAGAGTTGAGTGCTCATTAGAATAATTTTCACAGTGTGCTGCTTAAAAGCTTGCAAGTCTATCCGAGGAAGCGTTCTCCTTCTTGTAGACTATTATACTCTCGTAATTTACATCCTTTTCACTACTCTTGCCTCTTTCACAATGTCTACAGATACAAGCATTTAAGACTATTTACTTTGTCTTATGTTTCCCCAGATATTTCAGAAAACAAAACTCTTTTCTGTATTGAGGACACGCACAATTATTTTTTGGAACTCTGCTCATAGTTTCACATGTTCTTTCCAAATATAATTCTTTCACTTCAGCTTTAATGATAAATGAACCCACTCTGATAGCTGACTATTAGGGTTGTACAGTATTAGCTGTAAAGTTTCCATTTGGAGTTACAAATGTAAATAATGTTGATAAATTATATGACACATCAGCAAGATAACAAGAACCATTTTATTTTCTAAAAATTGTAAATTACTTGTTCTGTATTTAAAAAAAAAAAAAAAAAATCTCATTAATCTTATCCTTCTAGCCTCACTTGGTGACAAGGAGCTGCATGGTTGATTGCAATACTTTCAGCAAAGAAATGAAACAGTACAAACTGATCTGGGAGGTGAAGGCATATAACTATCACAATCTGGCTAGAGGGTACAGTGCATCAGTGCATTAGCGGCTGAGGGAGCTGGGATTGTTCAGCCTGGAGAAAAGGAGGCTCAGGGGCGACCTTATTGCTCTCTACAGATACCTTAAAGGAGGCTGTAGTGAGGTGGGGGTTGGTCTGTTCTCCCACGTGCCTGGTGACAGGATGAGGGGGAATGGGCTTAAGTTGCGCAAGGGGAGTTTTAGGTTGGATATTAGGAAGAACTTCTTCACCGAAAGGGTTGTTAGACATTGGAACGGGCTGCCCAGGGAAGTGGTGGAGTCACCATCCCTGGAGGTCTTTAAAAGATGTTTAGATGTAGAGCTTAGGGATATGGTTTAGTGGGGACTGTTAGTGTTAGATCAGAGGTTGGACTCGATGATCTTGAGGTCTCTTCCAACCTAGAAATTCTGTGATAAAGGAAGACGATAATGCTAACAGAGATCGCTAGAGTTTTATTTTTACGATTGGTCCAATATTTTAAAAAACATACCAGAGCATAGTTGAGAAAAATAGGTTAATTGGTGAGAGTAGAAGGACATGAAAATTTCCATGCAAAAAGTGGGATCAGATAGATATGTGTCAGTCACACCTCAAGATATATCCCCCCACACACACACCTCTCTCTCTCTCTCTCTCTCTCTGCAGGTTCCAGAAGGAAAAGTTGTGGTTCTTTCTTTTAGATATTTAGACCTGGAAAGTGACAACTTGTGCCGATATGATTTTGTGGATATATACAACGGCCATGCCAATGGACAACGCATTGGCAGGTTCTGTGGTACTGTGAAACCAGGCGCCCTTGTATCCAACAGCAATAAAATGTTGGTGCAGATGACTTCAGATGCTAATACGGCTGGAAGTGGATTCATTGCAAAGTTTTCTGCAGCAGAGCCACATGAAAGAGGTAACTGTCAATTATGTATGTGCTGAAGACAAATATAACTGTACAACTCTATGGAGAGCTACACTAATGCTAAAGATGTGATGCTAGAAATATTAGGGATTGTGTTGCTCAATGTATTCATTAATTACCTTACTTAGCAAATAGCGATTACCCATAATAGTTAATCAAAATAGTAAAGAGGAGGGCTGACTATTTTGAATTGCAGGACTGCATCTAGCAGCAATATGGTAATAGCTTGTCAATAAAATTAAATTCAATGTAGATAAATGTTGCAAATACGGGAGAAAACACACTAACTTTATATATACGACAGGCTCTGAATTGACTGTAGTACTTAGGAATGAGATAGTGGGTTTGAAATAGAATAATTTATGAAAACACTGATTCAGCATAATAACAAAAGCAATAATTAAGCACCATGCCAGTGCTCCATAAGTAACAAAATAATACATAAACTTGACATTTTTTTGAAAACAGTATGAAAAAGAAACCTTTTAATGGATCTCTTCAGGCTGGTAAAGAGAAGCTCAGTGGGGGTATAGGAGAGGGCCCTCAACTCACAGCCAGTGTGGAAAAAGTGAATGGGGAACACAGCCACTGTTTCTAATACGAAAGGCAGATGAGCAAGTGGCTGCAAAGGAAAGGAAATGGTGATTCTTCCCAATGAGCTGTCAAGTGGTGGAGAGTGCTGTGCCACGGGACATCACAGATTGAAGATTTTTACATCAGGTTTAAAAACAATTAGGGAAAAAAAAAAGAAAGAAAAACTTATTAGGGGTTATTGAACACAAAGGCATTACCTTTCGCTTGGTAAATCTGGGACATTACAGGGAGGTCATACTACTGGGTTCCTGCCATACCAATTGAATTTTTTCAAGGCTTTTGGTATTTTGCTACCAGACTAGACAGGTTTTCGGGCTGATGTAGTGCAGATGACAGCTAACTCATTAGTCCTTCCAGTTCCAACACTGTGGATAACTTCCTGAAAAACATATTAGACAACCATGACATGATAGAGTCACTTTAATAGACTATCAGAGTCACTTTATAGAGTCACTTTAATAGACTAATAGGTATTATAAGTAAAGATTACATACCTGATATAGGCTTGCAATTTGGGACTGTGAGGAGTAGATACAGAGAAAAATGACATGCTCCATCGTGGACTCTCCATAGGCTGCAGTTCCTTCAGGGAACACCGTTACCTCTACATGGCTCCAGTAGGAGCTGTGGGGAAGCCATGCTCCAACTCCTCCTCCTCCTCTGACCCAGGTGCTCATAGGGCTGGTTCTCACTGTACCCCCCCCTTTCACGTCATCTTTCTGCCCTTTCTTAAATCTGTTTTCCCCAAGGCACCACCAGCTGAGTTGCTGGGCTCAGCCATACCCCATGGTTCAGCTGTTGGGGCCAGCAGGAGCTGGGCAGAACTGTCTGTGTCCAGCATGGAGCAGCCCCGGCCTAGATCTGCCCCGAGGCCTTACGGCACCCCACCAATGCCTGGGCACTGGCACAGCGAAGCCAGTGCATCAGCTGGGTCACACACATTGCTTTTGGCCTCTACTTTGCACAGTGTACTGTACTTCCAGGGGATCAATACTGCGGGGGACGACTGGAGAAGCCTTCTGGCTCTTTCCAAACGCCCAACTGGCCGGAGCGGGATTACCCGGCCGGAGTTACGTGCTCCTGGCACATCGTCGCCCCAAAGAACCAGGTAAGGTGCCGCCATCGCCCCGCACCTCCCACTACTCACCAGCGTTGACATGTTGCCAACAGCCCGTGCATGCGATGTGCTGCTTGCATGGCACTCCAACAGTGAAAACACTGATTAGCTGAAATTTGGAGTAGTGTGGGCCCGCCTAGCCTCAGCTGTACTCACCTTTCTCTCATACATGACCTGGCTCACTTGAGGAAACTAAACATTACATGCTGGTTTATGCGTGCTGACACATTCCCCTGCATTAAACTTTCAGACCATCTATGGCTGATGAGGCTTTTAAAGAGGATCTTTTGAAGTTGATTTTGTTAATCATCAACTAAACATCATACAAATTAAGTTAGAGGAGGTGATCATCTCAGCACCAGGCATGATGATGACAAATGCTAAGTTTAAAGTCTAACTCCATCTGTAGCATTTTCAGTGTTAGTGGTGTTTGTTACAGAGGGACTCGAGTAGAGCTGACTGAATTTATTAAAAGCAGAAATTATTTTATTGGTTCCGCTTGCAGTACAGGGAATATATTAAGATGTGTCTTGCACAGGGATCTTCAATGTACATGTCATAAGATTTGTCTTATTTTATATTTTGAAGACTTCATCTCATAACATGATTGCATAATTAGCCAGACGCCTTCAGAGTATACGTTACCACTTCAGTAAGACTCAAACAGTAGAGAAATATGGCTCATTTGCCACTGTTTGCCACACATGGCCAGAACATGTTGTTCCCTATGCTGTAGAGCTCATCTCAGTCCTAGCTTCACATTCTGTGATTGTTGTTGAGCCATCTGCTCTGTAACCTGGCAGAAACTCTACAGTGACTGAATATCCTGGTCACTGAGCATGTTTGATAGGTTGTGTTTCTTAACTATCTCCAGCTTTTTACATTCCTCTACACATAAAGAAAACTTGCTCCTTAATCTTCTGCTCATGATCATAATCCTCTAAATAAAAAGCTGCCCCAAATAAATATATTCTTAAGACCTTTCATACTTTTCCATTTCCCAAGATATTTTTTCCCCTTGAACTGAAGCAGTATATCAGCTTAGTCTTTCCTGTGCTCCTCTTTAATCCACATTCCTTGCTAGGTCATTTAACAATCCTATAGAGAGGCACTCATTTTTAAAACCTTATCTTTAAACTGCAGATTACGTCAGTTCTTTCCAGCCATCTCTAGATAAGCCTAAAAACTATTCCCAAGCTTGTAGAAAAGATCTAGGAAATGTAATGTAAGCATAAAAATTAAGGCACTATCTTGTGCCTTTTCAGCATCCTGCTCCATAAATCCATGTGTCCGAATATATATCTTTCATGTGCTGCAAATGTGGTTGCTTGCATGCAAACGGGGGAGAGTTTTGACAATAACAAAAGAAATTTGAAAATGTAGTGAGTAAGCATCTCTCTCCAAGTTCAAATAAAAAGCTTTTCACTCTCCCATTTGCCAAAGTCTAGGTTACACTGTCTCCACTTCCCTTTCACAAGCATGTGAGCAATAAAACAAGCCAGTGTTTTGCTTCTAATATAACTAAATAATTTCTTCATTTATTTCAGAAGATAGAGCAGCTCCTCATGATGGTGAAGAGCTTCTAATCTATCATGTAATACCTCTTTGTTAGTGCAAAGAGCACTCATGAACAATAGTAAAGTAGGCATGATGGCATGCTGCTTTTCCTGTGTATGGAAAAATTCAGTGTTTCCACTTGCATTACTCCTTTCTATACCATCTTTTTGATCATAAGCCTATCAATGAGATAAGTACTTCCATTTAGAGTGCTTTTTTTCCCATATTGGTGACAAGGTTTTTGAAACAAATCTCTTGCTTGTCTCAGAAACCAAGTCACTGTCCTTGAAGTTTGTTTCTCTTTGCCCTGGGCTACTTATACTTTTGAGGTAACAAAATGATGCATTGTATGTCAAGAGTGCAAAAATATATCCTGGCAAAGCTAAAACATCAGGTGATAACAGGCTACCTTTATTACAGATGTAGAACAAGATCACCTTTACTATGTTAGTAAATTAACATGTAGGTGATCTACAAATGGCTTTGTAGTCTTAACACATTTAATAGCATCTTGTTTGAGACAGCCCTTTGAAGAGAAATTCTGCATACCCACAGCCAACACAATTCAGTGTTGTCATTCAAGTCTCATTTGTGCTATTTACTGGAGGATGATTAAAAATACTGTCGTACTTCATATAAAGAAGCAACCTAAATGCAGGCATTACCTTTGTTTCATTCATGTAGTTATGTTTTCCTTCCTTGCTGCACACAACTGACGATCATGCTGCAGGACTTACTTTCAGACTCATACATTCAATTTATTTTCCATTGCTTTTCTTTCTTGAGTAGAAAAGTACATAAATTACAAGTTATATTGGAAAAAATAACATCAGTACCAGAAATAAGTTATATTAGTTCACAGCTAGGACTTCTGAAGCCCTAACATTTATGGAAATTCTGTATGGAAACATTATTTCTTTAACTACTTAGTGTCCTTTGGTTTTAGTCTTATTATTTAGTAATTTTCTATTAATATTTTTGTGTTTGACCTTCTTATTTGTACATCAAGTAAATACAGGATTTGCAACCACAGAGCAATGGTTCAAAATCTGCTCTTGATCTAGTCAGTGAAATGGTTCTTACCAACTTTGGCCTTGCTTTTTCGTTAGTGTATCTAGGGGGATACAATGGCGCTAACAGCCCTCTTTCTGTGGTTTAGATTTAAGTTAGTTTCTTTAAAAACAGTGCAACACCTAACTATTACTATTCAGTTTACATTTACTCATAAAGATAACTACAAGAAGTTATATTTGCATATACTTGAGAACAAAATGCTATATAGATTATTAAGGTCCTATTTTGAAGTGTTTGCCAGAGAGATTCAAATACCAAATCCACAGTCAAGTGGATTAAGGACTTTTGCTTTATGGAAGGCAAAAATCATTTAGTAGTTCATATGAAGAGGTCATTTACTATAAGTACTGCTCAAATTCTGCATACCGAAGCCTTAGTAAGTTATTTGCACTTTCTCTGCAGCTAATAGAATTAAAGTTTGAGAAGTTTGATGTGGAGAGAGACAACTACTGCAGATATGACTATGTTGCAGTGTTTAATGGTGGGGAAATCAATGATGCGAAAAGGATTGGGAAGTATTGTGGAGACAGTCCACCAGGGTAAGTAACTGTCATTGATGATGAACTTTACAACACTATACGTCACTTAGCTAATGGTTCTGTATTAGGCTTTTGAAAGATATTTTTTTCCCCCTTCAATATCTCATTTTCTATCTCCAATTGCATTTCTAGGAGTTGTTTAGTATCTTGTCTCTCCTGGAGTTTTCTCTTTTCCTCTGTCCCTCCATGACTAGCCCTGGCTCCAACTCATGTTCTGTCCTGTTCCTCAGGGCTCATTAGAGCTCATTCTAATAATGCTAGCAGTAACGCTACTGATATTGGTATGATACCAGTATTAATGCTAGCTGAACACTAGCATCACTTACTGTGTTTTGGTGGTAGATACTGAAGTGCAGGATCCAGCTGAATTCCCTAGTCCCTTGGCTCTTGACTCACTTGATCTGACTCATGTTACCTTCAGTCACACCCCTTCTGCAGGTTCCACGGCTGCTCCATGCGTCACTGCTCACCATCTCGTGTGTGTCACTGCTCACCATCTCTTCCAGCTGTGCTGAGGTGTGTCCCCTCCTGGCACAGGAGCGTGCTGGATAGCACCACAGGCTTTCAGCAGCTTTACTGTCAAACTGCTGCTGCCACCATCCTTCACACCCGTGCTCAAAAAAAAAAAAACAAAAGCAAAACCACCCCATTTTCAAAATCCCAACCCACAAATAAACACAAGACCTCCCTGTAATGGCCCCACCTTTCCAATGACCAAGAAACAGCCCCAGTGCAAGCAACAGTAGCAATAGTAGATTATAATTATTTAAAAAGTATGTCTTATTTGAGTAAGGGTAGTAATTTTTAACTTTTTCCCTCCCTTGTTTCCCTTCCATTAAGCATCTTAAAACTGAGTAGCTTTACAGGATGAAGGGGATGAAGAAATACAAGCTATTAAAAAATTCATGGAAGTGTGTGAATAGATTTAAGTCTCAGAAGTGACAGCTAGTTTGATTCCCAAGAGCAACTAATTATGGTATAAGGGAGGAGGTGCATGCCTCCATCTTTCTTGAGATTTACTGTGAGTTTTTTTGGTTTTTGGTTGGTTGTTTTTCTAAGGTTATGTGGTATATCCTCCAGAGACAAGAGGGGAGGCAGACGTTCTGCAGAATTCTAAAAAGACTTTTCTTCTCCATGCAGCAGCTATACTCTTTCTCTTGCTATTTCTGATCATTACCTAATAGCATGACAATGTTAGAAATAGAGGAAGTAAGCCTACCCCTACAGAAATGTATTTGAAATTTGGTAAGGATTTAATTAAAGGCAGTATTGCACCTAAAATATACTAACTTGAGTTTCCTTCGGCCACCTCAGGCTTTTGGTCTGGAGTTGCCTTTTTTTTTTTTTTTTTTTGGAACACCATGTTCCTATTTGGAAAAGATACTTCCTTCAGGCTTAACTTCATTGTTGTCTTCTTGTATTAAAGTTAAAAACCTGCTCTGTAAAAAAGATACTGACACCAGAAAGTCTTACAGGTAAAATTGTGAAGTGCTAGTTAATTTAGGCCATTAAAATGATGCAAGAGACTAAATTTTAGCTGTAGTTATATACATAATCACTTCCTTATTTGCAGGACAATCTTCTCTAGCAGAAGTAGAACTATCTTTCCTTATTGCCTCCAACACAAAGGCTGTAGTATGGAAGGAGACCGTGCAAGGCAGAGTTAGTATTAAAGAGTCCATAAGGCAAGAACGTGGGTTACAAGTCTTGGACATCCACTTCCACCCCTTTGCCAAATGACATTCAGAACTCCTCCATTTTTGCCTCAAGTATGTGTCCATAGCAAAGCCACTTCATACTTTCCAGCTTAGAGTTTTGCCTGGAATAAAAGATGCCATGTATTGTTGCCTTGCAGTGCTGTGGCACTCAGAATGACTGCAGGTAGACTGAATACATCTCCAAACAGGCAATACATTTCTTTGAGCTGAATGTTGTAAGCACCAGTATATATAGCAGATAACAAATCATCATCATCTGAAGTAAAAAAACTCTTCCCCAAAGGAACTCTACTGCACACACGCCAGTATTTTACACAGAGTAAAACACAATGGCCAGCAGATGACTGGTTAGTAATGTTATTTAGTGCTTTACGACAAGGTAGACAGGTACTTCATTGAGGAGCACAGCATGAGAACCTCATTGTGACTTTGCAAATCCATCCATTACAGCTGAGCATAGATCAGTAAGGTATTTACCTTTAAGCTCCTGTAAAATAAACAAAAAATAACCTAACTGAATCTCCCCCTAGAAATACTTAACTAGCAGTGTTCCATACAAATAAATACTTTCAATTCCTGCCATGGGTGTTTTGCTGAGCACAAATTGGATCCAAAGGATGATTGAGCACACGGACTAGTTTCCAACCCGAACAGAGCACAATTCAAGTCCAGTTTAACTTTCTAAATTTTTTTCCTATTTAAGTTGTGACATTGCAGACCTTTTACAACTGACGTAAGAAATGAACTCTACAAGATCTTATCCTTCCCTTGGTTCTCAAAAGACAGCAGGGAACAATACCCCTGCATAATGAAGCCAGTGGCCTCCAGTCCCTGTGACTTATTTGCCTCTTTCCAGCTAAGACGTAGCCCAGCTGTGCAGTATGCTTTGAACCATCAGGATTTGTTCTTGGCTGACAAGGCAACGCAGAAGAAAGAAGTGCTAGTTAATCCTTGAGAGGTGACCAGGAGTGGCTTCCTAAACCACCTCTCAACTGTGGCTCAGCGTCTTTCTCCGTAGCAGGTCAAAGCTGTGAATTGGTCTGCCAAAGCCCTAGTGGGCTTCAAAAATATAGTCATTTTAATATGGACTTTGTGCAACAGGCAAATAAGAGCAGAAGTCTGGGCTCAGACCCAGGCCACATAGCTCAGAGATGAGATATCCTGTTACAGAATGTTAGAAGTTTCCTGAAAGATAGTTTTAGGACAGCATTGCTTACTGTCCTGATCTAGTCCAGAGCTTGAACAGTCACTTTCCCTTAAAAAATAATATATAGACAGCTTATGTATCCAGTGGAAAGGGAGAAAGTATGGCTCTTGGGGATTTTTCACTAGCTCTGCAGAATTCTCACCAAAATTTATCAGGTAGGTTCAGGAAAACAGTAAGGACAGGACCACCATTTAAAAAAACAAAAAAAAAAAAAACAACTGAAATCATGGTATGTAAATTGAATCATGAAGAAGGACTTCTATATAGAGTATTATTTACGGATCTGACACAGCAATTAAACAAGGTGGAACTCATTAACAGTAGTTATAGACAATATAATGCGGCTTTTTGTAACAGAAACAGCATACTTAAGAAAGACTAGTAAAGTGGATACCTTGAACTCCTTTGGTGGTTGCAGACATGAACCCAGATCCAGCTGTAAACCAGGAAGCACATAGCATAACCACGTATCTGATTCCTGAGTGCAATTAGTACACTGCATAAATGAAAGGTATAGATCATAATAATAAATTAGGAGAATTCATCACTCTAAAAAACAAACACACCCTCCACCCTTGAGACAAAAAGCCTTTTTAAAAAAAGATAGGATACACTGGTCAAATTTTTTTGATTACTTGGTGTTTTACTTCTGCTGTTCAGCAAGCAGAACAAAGCTTTCCTACAGCTGGTAACTCCCCTCCTAATTCTCAGGCCTGCATCAGTGCTGTGGTAAGAAAATCAATCTGTGCAATTACCACAGTAACGGTAAATCAGAATTTCAGATAATCACACACTTACTTTTGGATATGTCAAACTCAACCCTCAGTGAGCTGATTTCTGAAATACCTGGGGGGGGAAAAAAAAAAAAAAAAAGGAAAAAAAAAAAGAGAGAATGACAAGTTTTTACTCTAAAAGCCCTAAAAGGCATCTTGAAGAACTCCTGCTAAAGGATCCTGAACTCTTATCAGATTTCCTGAGAAGCAACAAAGTCAGTTCAGTGAAAATACATCTTAAAACTATTTTCTCTTTTCTTCTCTCAAGTATCTTTTGCCTCTGTGTTTATCTCTAAATTAATTTTTCTTCCTCTTTCCAAACAAGATAATCTGTGTTAATAATTATAAATGAACATTGAGGCAAGGTTTGTGGAATGCTCAAAAGAACAAGAGAAGTGTTCCTTTGCTAGACTTGCATGCCATACAGTTTTCTAACAGAATGAAGCCTCATCACACCACATCTAAATCCAGAAACAGTGTCACAGTAGATATTACACAGTTTATGAACTGAAAATTAACACACAGAAGAGTGCTTGTTTACAAATTTTCAAATCCTATCAAAATAACAGCATCAGCTCTCTAAGGCCTCAGTAATAAATATCCAATCATTGGTAAAACCCGGGTCTGCAGAAGTAGTACCAACCCCAAATATTTTTTAGTGTTTTTATTGAACAATTCCAGAGTCCAACATCAAATTAATTTTCTTCAGACCTTCCAAATATGTAATATATTTTTCTATAGACAAAAATTTTTGTCTAAAACATTTACTCACCTCTGCTATCTATTGAGGATTTCTTTATTATATTTCCCCAAGGCATTAATCTAGCCCTCTTCATTCCATGTAAGTGAAGTCTGCAATGAAGCCACACAGAAATTTAAAGATACTTGCACTGACATAACCCTCAGGAATCAGAAGGTTATGATTCAACAGAGGTTCTCAGTTACAACATCAGTGTCTGACATGCTAGCAAAGGAACATGTATTTCAGTATTAGTCTGGGGGCAGATAGAGCATTTATAATAATAAACATGAAACACCTTTTGTTTTGTGTGTGTGTGTGTGTGTGTGTGTGTGTGTGTGAGAGAATTCTATTAATGGTTTTTGGCTTTGACATTAAAACTAATGGAAGTTATTTTTTTTCTATTCCAGGCCTATCCTATCTGAGAAAAATGAGTTGCTCATTCAGTTTTTATCTGATTTAAGTTTAACAGCTGATGGTTTTATTGGCCATTATAAATTTAGACCAAAAAAGTTACCAACAACTACAGTTCCACCTACTACCACAACAACCCCTTCTACATCAAGTAAGATTTTTTTTTTTTATTGGCTTTATTTAATTAGAAAAATAATGTATTCCAGGAGGAGAAGAGGGTTTTGGAAAAAAAATAACAGAAGGTATATTAAAAGTTAGTTTTTTGGTTTGTTAGTATTTAAGATGTTGAGGAAATTAATGAAAACTAATATACTCAAGAGAGCACATAGAATCTAGTTAACATTGTTAAAAAGAAGACTCTCCAGTTCACTGTAACAGTTACTCACTCCAGCTCAGTGAATGTTCTTGTCTCTTCTCATTTTTTGACAGCTAACTAGCAAGCATCTTTCACCAAATTCCATAGAAATGTGAAGAAAATTCTTTTGTACAAGAAGTTCCACATATTTCAGGAAATAGTTTTATTTCGAGGAACTTTTTCTTCTAAATAAGTTAATTTGTAAAAATGTGGCCATATTTCTCTTCATGTAGTTATTAAGATAAATCGTTATGGAAGCCGCCTGAGCCCTCTTCAGATTCTGCCAACATCCTGTTGACAGAATTGGTTTTATTCAAAGATTTTCAGGGACAAGAATTTATGAAGAAATCAGACTAAAAATAAGTTTCCTTTTATATTTAAGACCAAAAAGAACATATGAAAGATCAGGGGAGGATTTCTTTGAAGGCCTTGCCAAAACTACCTCATTCCTGACATACTGAAGGGACAAATTCGTACAATTTCTATAACCTGAATGAGAGCAGTTTAAAATACAGTTATAGCACAAAACAAAATTATTTATGATGTTTTGCAACAGAACCTGGTCTGTACTTAAAATGTATCAGCAGTCAGGACAGAAATGGCTTGTCAGCAGGAGACCAAGAAGTTGTGGTGCTTAAATACTGAGACTGAGGTATTTAAAATAGATGAAAATAAACATGAAAAACATGTAATCATAATGACCTGTAAATCATTCTGATGTGACTAGTAATCTAATGATTTCAGCTCTTTTTCCCTATAAAGAACTTCTTAAAGTTACCTCCAACACCCTGTCTCAGTTAATCAAGGCTGTCACATCTCATGCTGCAAGCTTTCTAAAGAGTCTTACTGAATATCAATGAAGACTAAAAACAAACAAGCAAAACAAAACCAAACACGATTCAAGGCAAAACAAACAAAAACCAAAACCCACATCAATGAAAAATATGGCGATGAATTTTTAAACTTGGGATTTGAAAGGCAAAATAATGAACATGAAGATCTAACAGTCATGGATACACACGGAAGACAAATTTGTTTGCCACTCAGATGAATTTCAGGAATCTTCATAAAAAGTATCAGTTAAATTCATTAAAAGAGAAGTATAATGTAAATGAGAACTGTAAGAACATAAATAAGAAATCAGTCAGAAGCTCTTTTTCACAAATTATAGGCTAAGTCTTCTGCAGAATGATGCATTCTGAAGAAAAAAGCCAAGATATTCTTCATAACTAATTTATTTTCTTTCAGGGGGAAATTAGGGTTATGTAGGTTGTCTGATTTATCCATTTTTTAACCTGTCCATCTCTCAGATCCATCTTTCTAGTAATTGTGACCTCATCGACCAATTCCAAACAAATTTGAAAAGGACATTAAAACCTTAAAAACACTACAACCTTATGTGCAAAGTCTTAGCCAGATCAAGTACAGAGTCTACTAACATCCAGCTAAAGGAGCTGGTGTGAAGTAGAGAATTTGTTTTTAACCAAAGCATTGTTTCAGAAAGAAAATGTAAATCAGTGCTAAGCAGCTGTAGCCCCTAACGTTAAGTAGATAATTCACACATTATAATGTGTTTCAATGTCATCAATAAAAACTATACAATACTTCATGTCATGTCATGACGCTATGTAAAAAAAAAAAAATAGAAAAAAAAAAGATGGGAATTTGAACTCTGATCTCTTCCATCACAGCACTGTAATTTCTGACAGAAATCCACTCCCTCCCTCTGAAGTAAATGTTACTGTAATCTAATGTTATCTTACTTAAAACATACAAGAACTATATGACAATAGGCAAGAACACTAGCAAGTTACGCATTTAAAATCACAGCACAATCAAACAATTTCTCTGTAAAAATCCCACTGTGTAATACCGTTAAAAAGCACACGGAAAGGTTGGAGTTGATGGCAGGAAAGGGGTTTATGGTTATTGTGGCGTTCATGTGCATATCCAGATTTTTATTTCCCCAAACGTACTGCTTGCATTTGTTTTGAATTTTTCAATTTTAATTTATTATGTGCTCTTCAAAAAGGTTTGAAACCTACAGTTGCCCTGTGCCAGCAAAAGTGTAAAAGGAGTGGGACTCTTGAAAGCAATTACTGTTCAAGCAACTTCGGTAAGAAAGCAAAGTCTGTTTCTTATTGATTTGACACTGTATGTTTATACATCTAGGAATTTTACCAGATGTATTTCTGAGTTTTAATTAATACATAAGTGATGTTTTCACTTATGTGTGTATCTGACATTAGTATCTGTGTATCGCTTAAAACGCTCTTGGAGATATTCTGAAATAGGCACTGCAGGTATGTCTGAAACAAGCATACTTCCTCAATCTAAAAACCAAATGACTAAATCTAAGGCAACCTCCTGTAGGAGAGCATTGATTCAGTTACTGAATCGTCACCTCATTCGTCTGTAACCAGCCATTACACGTTTTATGCCATACCTGCTGACTGTTTCCACAACTCAGTTTATAAACTTCCAAAATACTTTAAAAATAATTTATAAGTGTTATATATGGGGTGGTAATTCGTGTCGAGAAAATGGTTGATATTAATAAAGAAAGGGGAGATTTGGGAATATGGCCATGGTTGGAAAGCCCCATGGTTGAGATAACATTAGACTCTTAATGACAAGGCCATCAGGAATATAAAAGAGTTTAGAGGGAACAAAGAAGGGTGATTCAGGAGACTCCATGCAGTCTGGGGTTTCTTGTTCTCCAGCTGGTTCTCTTGTTCTCCAGCCGTTAAGGCATGGATGTTTCTGGGTGTTTGCTCGTGTTGTTACATTCAAAGTTGTTTGACCAATGAAAAGTTATATTGAAAAGAACTGCTGTGGGGAGAAGGGTATAAGAGGGAAACTGCCCTCAAAAAAAGAAAAAAAAAAAGATAAAGGCAACACAATGAAGTTACATCAGTAAAGAAGCAGGAAAAAGAAGTGAAGAGGAGCAGGCTGGCAGAATGGAGACCAGGACGGGAGCAGGCATATTGATCGCCTCATGAAGATAGGTTCGGCCAGACTCAGCAAACCACTCTGAGAAGCTCGTACAGAAAGTTGCTGGGAATAGGCGCACTGGAGCTGGAGAGAAGCTCGAGCTGAGAGAAGCCGACCTGTGCACACAGCTGCCCCTCACTGGTAAGCAGTTGCGCATTATGGGGAATCATACGTCCTTAGGAACAAAGACTGTCCTGGTAGCCTTACAGCTCATTCTCCTTCTTAACAATTGGACAGTTTATGAGCCTGAAACATGGGACCAAACTGAGGTCAAGGTGTGAGACTCTGCAACTAAAAATGACAAGGTTGCAGTGGGATTGCTCGGCACCTGGCGAGCAGTCTCTGAGGCCTTAAAGAGCCCTGTGGGACCACAGTCAGACACGTTTGGTTTGCCAGACAGTGAGGGAGCTGCGGGCTCCTTTACTGATCCGACTGCTACGCCATCAGCCCCTCTGCTGCTACAGCCATCGAAGGCTTTTGCTGTTCCGCCCCCTGGTGACCTGGACGTGCCTTTTGACCCAGGCCCTACTGGCCTTGAAAAGGGGATGGATATGCTTTTCTTCGATCTGGGAAGGACGGGATACATAAGGCCTGAAGACCGAGTTGCTTGACAACTTAAAGCGAGACATATTGTTCAACGGGAATGGAAAATGGAGACTTGTATGTAATGAAGAAAAGGAATGGAAAAATGGAGACTGTTAAGTCATGAAACTTAAAAGATTGTTTGTTACCTTTCCTGATTGTACGTATGTATAGGCATACTCAGGTTCCGTATGTAAAGCAATGTTCTGTATATTTAGAATGTTTGATGTTTGTGTGTGCGTGTTGGTGGAGCGTAGACTCCCTGCACACCCAGCGCTGTTTACTTGCCTTTTATACCTTTTAGAAATATTTGTTTTATAAATATTATAAAATTCAGATTGAGTTGAGACCTCATTTATAACATAAGGAAGCTTAAAAACAGTGCTTTTCATCTGCAGACACAAATCACTAATAAAAAAGGGTGGTTGCTGTATAATTGGATAGCATTGTCACTGATGATCTGTTATGTCTCAGGCTTTTCCCAAACCAATACCTAGCTTCTTAATTCCCTTAAAAGATGCCTTACAACCATTAATCCTGTATGGCAACTTGGATGGAACAACTTCGTCCCCAAACCATTTTTTTTTTCTTTTTAAATCTAATTCACTCTATAGCTAAACCCATGCAATTAGAGAAAGTCTGCTGTTTCAGGGAAGTGGGGACAGCTTAGTATCATTTTGCTGAAAACCAGACCAGGGTAGTGGCTGCACCCTAAAGCAGAATGAAGTCACTGCAGCATGAGACTGCAGGAGAGCTGGGAATTCAGCTTTGTGCTAGAGTATATTCAGTTTATCTTCTCCACTGTTTTAAGATAAGTCATTGAAAATAGTATCACGTTGTAGCGCTTAATTAAAATTATCAAAATTCAGATCAGGGCTTCTAAATGATTGATGCATTCTAGGAAGTTTTATATTTGGTGCCACCAAAATTTGTTGGTAGTGAGTTTTTATTATTGGCATCACCCACATATTGAGAGACCGTTTCCAGTATTATTTGCATCTTAATTAAGGACTAATATGTTAATTCAGTTCCTATGGTCCCCCAAATCTATTTCTAAAAGAATAATTAAAATGTATCAAATGTCTTTTTTTCTAGTAATAACTGGAACAGTAATCACAGCAATAACACGTACTGGAAGTTTGCATGCAACAATATCGATCATTAATGTATATAAGGAGGGAAATCTAGCAATCCAGCAAGCAGGCAAGAGTATGAGTGCCAAGATTGTTGTAGTATGTAAGCAATGTCCTCTCATCAGAAGAGGTAAGTAGAGCAAAATAACTGCTTTGTTTGTTTATAAAAGACAAGTTTTGAAAATTGCTGTTTGAACTACATCCACAAAACTCAGAATTACAATAATTGATTGTATAATCAGCAACTAATATTTAAATGAAATTAAGACAACAACTAGTTATTCAGGTTTGTATTTCATTCTTAGTTTTACCTATAAAAGATGAGACTCAGATCAAATGAGTTTGAAAAACACTGTTTTTAAAACTTGCATGACAGGAAGTAAAATCTGATTTGGCTCTCTCAAATGAAACTCAGTTTGATTTTGTTTTTTTTACATATATGTAGTTTTGGATCTAGTTTTCATACACAGTTATACAGAATGGAAAAACAACAGCATACTGAACCTGAAAGAGCAGTGTGTCACAGCAAATAAAAATTGTGTTATGCTGTTGCGTCTCTCCTGTATAGATTTATATCTTTGCTGTAGCAATGCCAGTAGTACTAATATAGAATAGCTCATTCTATACCTGCGAACAGCTAGTATTTCTATAGCTATTTTAAACAGCATTATTTTACCGAGCAGATCAACAAAGATTGCCAGCTAAACATAGTAAGGGCAACCTATACAATGCTATAAGAAGTACTGAGGCTGTTTCACTGAAGTAACTAAGCAAAAAAATAAGACAGTCATTAGCTTTTCCTCCTGAGCAAACCAGTAAAACAGAACGTGGATGGAGCCATAGCAGGAAACAGTCGACATAATCTAATAATCACAAAAAAAGGAAACCCATGTAAATGCCAGTGGTGTCCTAAATGTTAAGTATTCCTTCAAAGGGGGCAGTACCAAAGCGAACAATCCTTGTCAGATCTCTTTTTCTTTTACCTTTAGTTCTTTGGAAACCAGACAGCTGTCTGGGAGACATAATAGCATCCTTGGTGGAACAAACTGTCTCCTTTTAGGTAGATTGCTGGCTCCAAACCACATACTGTTGTTTCTCTTCCTAGATCTCTGTGAATTATTTAATAGCCATTATTTAATATCTAAACTCTGTGCATTTCTGCTTACTCCCTTATAACACCACTCTTTCCTGCCTGAGGCCTTGCAAATCTCTAATACTCAAATCCACCTGATTGCTCCAAAGCCAGGGTTTATCACACATCAAATCCACTCTGCTTACCAAACTGCTTCTATATGTTTCTAGAGTATGTTTATGTACTTAGGGGAGAAAAAGGGAATGGAAAGAATAAGGTGCATTATCTTACAAACTGAGCATATGAAAAAATATCCAAAAATTGAGACGCATTCCTGTTTGGATGTTAGTGACTATGGTATCCACTGTTTATACTGCCTTTCTAATGCTTTTTAGACTCATTTGACAAGCTCTATTTAAAAAAAAATCTCCCATATGTTTAACTATACAGTAGATGCTTACTTATGTACTTGATTTTTATGTAATGTGGTTCATTGTATGCTTTGTATATGCTTTGGGGAGGAAGGAAAAAATGCTACGAGACAGCAGTAACAGTGAAAATGAATGCAGACCACAGATACCTAACTATACCTACTAGATCACGCCCTGGAGTTCTGCCTTGTAATATCACACTCTCCTTTGTAGGTTTAAACTACATCATCATGGGTCAAGTAGAAGAAGATGGTAGAGGCAAAGTCCTTCCCAACAGCTTTGTCATGAGTTTTAAGACTAAGAACCAAAAGATCCTGAATGCCTTGAAAAACAGAACATGTTAAAACTGAACTCTGTAGCTGCACTCTATCATCTCTCTTGGAAAAGAATTTTCATTTAGTTTAAGTCATGAAAACACTGACTGTCGGCACTAAGACCATGCTTACCCTTTTTTCCCTCCTACCCCACCTAAGCTCATTCCAGCACAAAGTGGCATCAGTTACAAATCCTGAATATGAAAGTTGAAGATTTGCAGCACAGCCATCTGATCTGAAACATACCAAATTCCAGTTACTTGGAAGTTGTTAATTTATAATAATTGTCCATTTTTTTTTAAGGAGTTATATATGTAAAATAAGAATTCTAAGTGCAATATTTATAGTAACTCATTATAACATAGCTTTTTCTCTGAATTTTTTTTTATTACATGGATTCCTGCATTATTATCTGTGCTTAATAAAATATTTTAAGATTAAATCATATACTACCTAGTTATTCATTATGTATAAAGTAGGGGATGCTACACATATAAAATGCTGTGCTGGCAGCTCCTGTAAAACAGCTCAGGGCTGTAAAACACATTCTGTGGATTGCTAAGCTTTTGCCTTACTGACTGAACCAAACAGGGTAAATGACAGCCATGTTTATTTACAAACCAGATGTAATTTCACAGTTTTAAAATTGCAGTTTTATGCCTTGGTTTTCACTATCAGTTCCTGTGCAGATTAAGGGGTTTTACACTTTGTTTTCTCTGCACTTCCCAGCAGCAGTCTGGGGTGAAGCACTTTGGCAATCATGCTCAGAACTGTGTTCGACTACAATAATCTATTTTTATTTATGACAACACGACCATCTGTCACAGAACTTTTTTCAGTGCAGCAAGAAGAGTCTAGCAGCCTACTCCTTCTCCCCCCAACGGTAGGTAGGGAAAGCTCCTGCCTGCCTGGTCTTCTCACCACTCTCCTTAAATCAGCTTGTTTTCCAGTCTGAACACCTTTCTGTTTCTCAAAAAAGCAAATTGCTTTTCATTCATAAAAGAAAATATAAATCCAAATTCTATTTAACATTTTAAATGCAAATACATGTAACATACTTCTGAGGACTGACAAATGTGTTGCAGTAGAAGGAATATATGAAAACCACTTGAATACAGCCTTTTATATCTGTGCGCACTGCATATGGAATCTAAATGGATTCCTCCTGCTACACTCCCCAGTTTGGAAGACTCAAGCCTGACTGGCCCCTTACGGGAACTGAAGTGCTGAAAGCAGTAGCCTTGCAACAGGAAACAAGAGCCAGCGCTTCAAGAAACACAGTGCAGTGCCAGTTTTCTCATGTGAGAATCAGACACAAAACAGAAGTTAACAACCTTCCAAAAAGAAACACGTTTTGAAAGCAGATGTAGTGAATGTAAAACTCAAGCCTATGAAATCCAACCTGCAAACATGTAAAATTATGTAACACAATTATCACATTGAAAGTGATATAATTTTTGAAACCACTCCAACAGAAATAATGATTTAAAAAAATATTTTACCAAGAGAATAAAGTACGATGACTTTCCATAGTGAATGTTTTTGACCTTTCTGCTGTAAACAGAAGTAGCATGACAGTTTTCATGTACAAGATGTTAAAGAAAGATTAAATTTGTCTTAGAGCTACCGTTGCCTTGATTAAATTGACATCAACACAAAAGAAATATTAACATTTTTCAGTAGACTCAGAAAGACATTTTGTCCATCCATGGCTAACCTTCTGACGTATTTTTCCCCAAGAACAAATGAACAGTTTGATGAAATCATACCACGTATTTGCAGTTAAATCTCTTAAGGAACTAAAATTGATTAAACCAAGACCCAGAATACTGTTTGGAGCATTTTTTTTGGCCTCATCTTGCTGCTGCGTAACCTTTGGCACTTAAGTATCACAGACATAAAATTTTGTCTCTGTGTATGTCCAGAACTGTTCTATGAGTGTTCTATGTGTGTTCTGTGGGAGATCTCAGATCCCTGACATTCTGGAATGGCCAGTATTAAACTGCCAAATTAGAAAAAAAATGTTTGATATACTTGAACTAGGAAAATCTGAAGAATAATAGAAAATGAACTATATTGTATGAACCAATCCATACTGATTAGTATCCAAGTTAGGAAGCCTATAACAGCTTTCAAACAAGGCACAGATGAAAAGTGTCATACACCTAATGTACTGCAAGTAAGAAAGAAACAAAAAACCAACAACTTAAGATCTCTCTCTCTTTATATGTATGCGTTTCAGGGGCAAGTAAAAAATCTGGAACCCACAGGTTCAATCCAAACCTCAAAGAGGTGCTGCCTTGAATTCTGTGAGGTTTGAGTGACTGCTTCACATTACAGAAGTGGTTAGAAATAGCTGCATTAGCACAACACAGTGTTATCAATAAACATACCCAGCTTCTGAGAAGAACTAATCATCATGAACTGAGTGCCAAGCAGCTAACACTGCATATCTAGGATCCCATCTAGCTTGTTCAGAATTAGCTCAGATGTTGCTTCATGTCACAGCAGGAAACCAGGTAAATGAACTTGTAGTTATAAGGACAGTTGTAAAAGGGAAAAAAAAAAAACCTACAAACAAACAAACAAAAAAACCACAACATTAATAGCAGCTATATTCCTTAGAATTCCTATCTTAACATGACAAAGCAATTACTTTCAATATGTTACCTAACATAGCATTTTTCAAATACCACCAATATCAATACATTTTTCAAAGAGCTTTTATTTGTTAGCTTTCTCTCTCAGATATACATAACATACAGCAGTTTTTATGTTGGTGTATTATTCAAACATGAGATCCCCATCCAAATACAAAATTCAGTGATTCTCTCTGCTTTGAAGACAAGAGATTGGCTTCTCATTCACATGAAAAGAAAAGAGACTGTTCAAAATGCCTCTATACTGTAAGACTTGAAGCATAATATTAAACCCTAGTTCAGATATGGATAATTTCATAGTACAGAAAATATAATACCTTTACGAGAAAAAGTTTTATAAGAATTACTTTAAGAAAAGTAAACATTTATGTAAGCCTTCACCCTCTATCAGCCTCTGAAAATCAACTGTAGTCAAAGACCATTATGGCTACCTGCGCCTTCTGGACGTAAGACCATTTAGAAGAGCACCATCGTAACAGTAAAATTCTCAATCAATCCTTTAACTGTCATAAATATACTTATTTCAGAATCAAAAATACAGGCATCTCACATTTCTCAATTACAATTTGTCAACTTGAACTTTAATAAGCATAGAAATCATATAGGACCCTCTAGCACAGAAAATCCACAAAGCCCTTACAGTCCATTGTAAGCTAAGTCAAAGGATGTGTTCACAAAACATAATACTCCTGACACACACACAAAGTAAGTTTCAACTTCGCAACAACTGCAGTTAAAAGAAGGAAAAACAAGTTTAAAATAGGGTAAAATCTCTCTATGGCAGACCCTTCCATGCTACATCTATCCCATACAATGCATGTTCTCACAGCAAGAAGTGTAGTGTTTCACAGTGGAACCATTCAGCATTGCAAACAATAGCGCTCACGCTCCACCTCATTTTTATTAAATCACTGTATTTAACAACTCAAATAATCAGACTTTAAAACCCCCAAATAGTAGACATTAAAGTTTCATAGGTTACTTTTAAAATCCTGTTGCTGATTTTAATATACATAGTAAAACATACTTATGAGGCACTGCTGAAAAATCCAAGCAGGAATTGATTGTCTTACGTAAAACCATAAATGTCCTAGAAACATTTGGTCTGTTGAGCCCAAAATTTCAACGTTCCCATGAAAAAGAAGAGTCTTGATTTCTCTTTCTGTGTTCTAGAAATGTCAGTACACAGTCAGCATAGTTTACAAAACTTGGCACTAGAACTGCCTCTTTCAGAGCCACACAGCCTTCACATGCACTGTAACCTACAGTCAAACATTATTTCCAACTGTGTTGGAAATTTTCTATTATTCTATATCCAACTTTTCTATTAAAAATAAACATCGTCTGGATTTTTGTTTTAAAAAGCCTTCGCACACAACTTGAAAAAACAAGTATCAAAAAGGAACAGCAAAAATAGAAGAAATAAACATATTGTGCTAATTATGAAGCTCTGACACCTGACAGCCACGGTCTGAGGAACATTTAAAAAAAATCCTATATACATTGTATATACACACTACGATTAAGAGCGTCGGAAAATTACTATAACCATTTTTGCATTTATTTCCACCACTTCCTCATCTAGCTGAAACTAATGCAAACATTTTCAAAGGTATTGTTGTGCAATAATCTCCTTTTAAATTTAGCCTTGCAACAGAATTAGATCAACACTTTCACCTAAAGGTATCTGAAGATGGACACTTCATTTGTTTTGGCTTTAATTTCTTGGATAAAACATCGCATATTTAGAAGTTCGAAAGCCAAGTAGGTCTCTCATTTCATTTCGGAATTTTGATAAGTCTTGCCGCAGTTCATTTAGGTTTTCCACAGTTGCCTGATCCGTACTTTGCATCTTCTGTCTCATGGATGTCAAGTAACGGTGGACTAAGCAGCACATCACCTTTTGATAATTCTCATCTCTCTTCTGCTTCAAATTTCTCCATTCCTTTAAACAAATATTACACATTTACTTAAGCAAAAGTAATTTTTGAGCCCTAAAACCTATATACAAACAGAGAAGGAATAGAACAAAATAAGGAAGTGTTTCTATATACACACCCTGATGTGCACAAACATACAATACGTGTAAACTCTTAGCAAAATTTAAATTAAATGATAAGCTGCTGTTCCAGCAAAACAAAATTTTTAACCTACCTGGCTTGGTAGTTGTCCTATGAGCAATTATGAGTTCCATAATCCCTAGAGCTTCTCTGTTGATATTCTGTCAAATCTTTGAATTTAGTTTATTTTCTTTTTTTTTTTTTTTTTTTTAACAGCAAGAAGATACAAAATTACAGGGTACAGTAAAAATATTTAAGAATCCCCTCCCTGTCCCCAAAATGAGAAGCTACAGTGTTCCTATCTAATTATTTATTTTGACACTTCTTTAGTAAGTCACAAGCAAATTACTTTCCTGAAAGCATACATCACTGTTTTTGAGATTAGCACATATTTCCTTGTGGTTACTCTAAGTTTTCAATCAAAGCACATTTCTAGACTACTGCTGGGGCAATTGTGGGGGTTGGAAAAAGGATGGGGGTTGAAAATCCCCAAACTAAGTTAACAGAATCTTTCTTAAGTAGAAATAGCTAAAATGTATTTGTTTATATTTTGGATGCAATGCACATTATCCTATAATTCTTAATTATCTCAGTAGCACTCACCATGTGACAGGCAGCTGCATACAGCAATCTGCTGAATCATTTTAGTAAGCAGCATCTTTCCAGCTTCAGAGCCTACAATTCTCTCAATCATTTCTTACCTTAAGGCTGTTCTGACGTTTCACTTTGCCACTTGATGTGTGAGAACAGATCCATTTACTGAGACTGTTGAAGAGATAACAGATAGTCTTGGGAGATGGAATAACATTGAAAGGTGGAGGTAGTGTACATTTGTCATCGAAGTAGCTAAGCCAAAGCTTGGCACGAGCAAATTTCCATTCCTTATCTTCATGATTCTAAAGCACCAGAAACATTAACAGAGATCAGAAGCAAAAAATAATATTTAAACTCTTTTAATAGAGTTTTATTTTCAATTATGTTAATAACTGACCACTATTTAATTTTTATTATATAGCATTTTAATATACAGTCTGCTACATTAATAATAAATAATCAAAATATGAAATATACCTATTAAATTCACCATATACTGTGGATTAAATAGAAAATTCAGCTATTAAACTCCACATTAAATGACCAAAATTGTAAGTACCACACCTAAAGAATAGCATCTTGACTTGAACAGCAATGAATCAAGAAAGTCTTCAATTCCCAGAGCACCAAAGCTTTGAGTATTCTATGTGAACATGCAGTTTCTCTACTTTATTTGGATCAAAGCAAATAAAAACTTCATTTTTGATGGAAAGATGTCACTTGTGAGTTTACAGCTCATTCATGGAAGTTTGCAGATTAGTCTGCACACTGTAGCAAGAGATTTGTATAAAATCCAAGATGTGGCTAGCAATTATTGATAATTAATCAGAAACCACTTACTGCTATCAGCTGAAAACTTTTATGAAGCATTGCCACAAGGAGTTTAGTTAATACTATCACAACCACCACGTTGTAGGTACCAACAATAACAGCCCCCACAAACGACTGTAATTCTTCACCATAGCTAAAGCGTGTGACAAAGATCGCTACATGTGCTAGTGAGAAGATATACCAGAACAGAGCAAAACAGGTGCCAATAAACCTGCAAAAATAAACAAAAAATGGTTAGGTAAAGCAAAAATCAAGTGAGTTCAGCTGATGCAAAATTCAAGTTCAGTGAAAAATTCCAGTTTTGTTTCATTAGTAGGAATTAAGGGCCAGAACACAGATATATTTCAGACATGTCAACTCACGAATGGAATGTGTCATTGCTCTGTTTCTCACAGAAAATCCCTGCACAGTCCCGTTCTTCTTCATTTACAGTAAATCCTTTATCATAAAGTTGTGTCAGTCCAATTGTGAATGAGAACAAGACAAGAAGAAACATGCCCAGAAATTTTCCAAAATCTTGCAGCATCTGTCCCATTGAAATCTGTAAAATAGATTTATTCCGTTTTAGTAAAATGCGTAATTATTTGTGTTCTTTCTTTCACACTCCAATCAATAACAAAAATCTGTTCATATTCTAGCATCTTATCTTTCTAAGTTAAAGAGATAACAAAATGGGAGTTATCTTCATACCATTTTTCAGTGACAACTGCATTCACAAGAAAATTTATGTTATATGTTCTTACCTTTCAATAATATATACTTCTTATGCTGTATTCATAATGCTACTGATAATCAAGTGTTCATAAATCAAAAGATAAAAGCAATAGATGAGATGGATTTGAACACAACTATCATAACAGAAAGTAAAATAAAAAGCCACAGTGAAGTCACTGAAGTTAAGAAAACACTTAATGAAGAACTGAACTTTTTTTTCCACCAAAACATTTGGAATTGTAATTGACCACTTCTCAAAAATAATGTACCAAAGACCATCTGCAGAACACAGAATTACTTCACTCTTTGCTTTATATAAGATTTTAAATATACACAATGTGTAGGTGCATAACCACATAAAAAATGAAGGCTTTGAAGTACAGAAGATTGGACACTAAATTCAAATAATTAGCTTCCATTTCAAAATATCCTATATAGAAGTTCACAAAAAAAAGTTAACTTTGGAATTTTTCCTATGCAAAGAAAGACCTTGAATTTTTTTAAAACAAAAACAAAACAACGTTTTTTATACAGACAAAATAAACTGTTGAGAGCATTTAAATTATTCTTCCTACAAGCCTCTTCAGGGACCAATTCATATTATACAGAATGCAAACAAACAAAATGGGGTTGGATAAATCTATTCCTATATATAAACTACTGAAATCCTGCATATCCTAATACTATACAAATCACAATCTGTACCAAATCACAGTCCAGAACAGTGGTTGGGTTTTTTAAGTACAAGTTTACTGAGAAATGAATTGCCAGCTCCTGCTCCCTCCCGTGTCGCAGGAGACTCACCGAGTACCCCCGAAGCACAGCACATTCTCTACGATTCTTTGCAGTTTGCCACAGAGACTTAAAGATTACATGCAACAAGACACAGCTACGCAATAATTATAAGTAATCATTTAGTCAGTGGATGAATCAATCCCCATCATACCATTTTATCATATTTATGCTTTCAATAAACAGAAAAATACTTTTAATTAACTCACAGTCCCATACAAAAGAGGCAAAGCAGCTGAAAGCCGAAGCAAGAATGTACAAGAAGTGCAAGCTACCCAAAACTTAAACAAAAACCAAACAACAGAAAACCACCACAGAGCGAAGTTATAAATTTGTATTAGCTCAAGTTTTATTAGTCAGTAAGTAAAGTAACTGAATGCTTAAAAATAACTCTAGCAGCCAAGAGAATACAGTAGCTCCTTTCCCCCCCCACTGTGGGGTTACCATGCAATATTTGATTACCACCATTTGAACTTTGTGACCTACTTTCAGAAAATACTGTAAGAGTTGTTGCACAAGCTGTCCTGGCCAACAGGAATAACATAACCTTCAGTGTGCCACTGAATGGAGTGCCTGTTGACTGTTTTTATTTACTTGGAAAATTTCATAACATAGGCTCCTAATAAAAAACTTGGGAAAGATTTAGTACATAAATAAATGTGCACATTAAACAGTGAATCTCTTGAAAATGTGGAGAGATTTCAATGTTCAATCAATTTGTACAACAGCCTAATGCTTACTGCAAGATCAAGACTTATTTAAGTATGCAAGTACATTTCCATTCAAAAATATAAATAAAAAATATAAAAATAATTAACAGCAACATACCTAGAGAAAAGGACAAGAAAAATAAAAAGAAAATATATTTCAGCATTATTAAATTGGTTACATGCAATATGAGCATTCTTTTTAAAGCCCATTAAATGACGATTTTATGAACAGCAATTAAAGAAGCAATTATTTATTCTTTTGAAATGATTATTTAAAGTATTCTAAAAGATAATTATTTCCATAGCAAGATTAAGTACTCCACATCACTAAAAACAAAGGAATTGAACCTTTAAGTGGAGGTTTTCAGCTAGATCCTGAAGCCTTGATACACGACCTAGTGATGTGAGCCAAAATTATTTATTATAGTCTCCACTGGTGCAGCTCTTGATGCAAAGCAAGAGTTTTAAAAAATGCTACTCTCAAACATTTGTCCTGGCTTTATAGTAATGATAATGTTTCTTGCAGAATCCCTTCAGATCGTCCTCACTTGCCGTAAGTTCTTAAAATTTGTTCTGTTCATTAGGAGAGAAGATAAAGTGTTGATTTGGGACAAACTCCATCAGTATAATCACTAAATGACTACTCTGTTTATTCCAAGCAACTCTTCACTTAACACTTAAAAACACAACACTGATGTTGACAATCAGCTTTATTAACTAAATCCATTCACTATCAGAAAAACAAAACCACATCAATAGAAGAAAGAAGTGATCAGATTTGTTGTCAGAAATCTCCCAGGAATCTTGATTTGGCCAAAGAAACTGGAAGTACATCTATACAAAGTTTTTTTCAGTAAATTAGGTCTTTAGCAAAACAGGTGCTTCAATTTGTGAGGGCTTTAGTCTGGCAAAATACCAAAACCAGTCAGCACTGAGGACTCAAGCTAAACAGCAGACCAGAAAAAAACGTTGCCATACACGGTCTGTATCAGTGAACAAAGAAGTGACTTCTGTTCTCAGAATATTTTGAAGAAAGTTGCATTCCTCCTTTTAATCTAAAAAGGAGCAAATAAGGTAACTTAAGTCACCACTTAAGTGTGGTGACTTAGTATAGGCCCAGGTCCTCTTTCCTACCCGCAACATGCTAGACATTCTGTGAAGTGCCAAATTCGTCCCTCGAATCCATCCATTTTATCTGAATTTTAAAAATAAAGAATAGAACCAAGAACCTACTAACATGATTGTATCTGTGCTTAAAAGAAGAAACAAATTACAACAACAACAAAAATACAGCATAGCATAAACTCAGTTGAAAATTCTATGTCTGTTCTCAAGTCAGGACAAGAAAAGCAAATGCTTTCCACAAAAAAGCGTTAAAACCAAACTTCAAGCAAAGAAAAAAACACCCCCATATTTAACTTACAAACTGCTGTGGTCTGTAGCGTTCCACCATCATAAGTGACTGTGAGTGCTCCCAACCCCTCCATATCATTGAATTAAATGTATTATGTAAGTAAAATGTGATTATTACGCATGGGAAAGCTCAAGCAAATTCAAAGAAAGAAGTAAGAAACCTGTGTTTCTTTCTTGTAACTGGCTAGAAGTAGATGATGATTATTTCAATAGTCTTGTGGTTTTTTTTTGTTGTTTTAAGTAATTTTCTCATTTACACTCAACTTCAGTGAGATGATCAAAAAACAGAAAGGCTTTTGATTATTCCTTAGTGCTACACATCTCGTTTATCTATCTTTTACTTATCAGTAAAAGATAGATAAACCATTTCCATAGAACTTTACAGGAAAAACCTAACCTTGCAGTTTTCAAGCTTCAAACACTTACACGATATATAAGCTAACAAAAATGAGAACAAAAAGACAGTATATGTACAATTATTATTAAAAAATAATTATAAAGTGAACTTCACTGTCTTCCCGTCTTTTACCTTTTCCCATCCAAATCAGTACATTTTAAAAGGGGAACTTAAAAAAAAAAAAAAAAAAAAAAAAAGATTAAGATCACACTTAATATTTTCTCGAGCAGTAATGATATTCACCTGGAGCGGTCCCAGAATAGAACTGGTTGTGTACATGAAGAACAGACGTAGGTAACTTAGAACATTAGCAAAAGCAAAAAGACCTTCTGCCACTAATGTAGGATGGAATGCATCCCAATCCTTTCTTTCAGCATAATCATGAAACTGCAATGTAAAAAGAACAAACTGATGTCATCTACATTATAAATACAGAAATGCACCAATGCACCACTCTGTTTTTACCTCCAAAGCAGGTAATAGCATAAAAGAAATGAACATATATGATTCACAGATGGAGCACCACTTTCAGATATCTCATTCTTTTTAGACCAAGGCATTTTAAAAAACATCCCAGAGGGAGCTAGAAGACAGGGAATTTTAATTCAGCTCCTCACTTGTGTAATGCTAAGCAAATTCCTCTGTTCTGCTTCCCTTTCCACTCTGTTTTGCATGGTTGGTGGAAACAGGGACTTGTGTGCTATTATAAACATGTGCGGTGACTAGTGCAGTAGTTCTCAGTTAAAAACAATATTAAAACCCTGCGGGGAAAAAAAATAAATCACACTTACTAGCTTATGTCTTAACCAGTTTTAGAAAGATTTAGAAAGACTTAGGACATGGGGTTCCCTCAAGGGATTTATGAAAGACTACAGAAAATGGAAGATGTAAATAAAATGTTGGTATAAATACACTTGTGAAGTATATCCACTAGGTACTACTCAACTAATTATGGAATACCCACAGTCCCCCAACTTTTAGCTTGGCCGGAAACATTCAGTATTTATATTATCAACAGTCTTAAAATGGACACTTAAAGCTAAGGAACAGAAGGTTGCTTTAAATGACTTGCCTGAAAGTATGCTGCACAAAGACAAGAAACAAAGATTTTTTTATGCATTGCAATTGCATGTGTACAAATCCTTCTGCTCCAAAGCCTCTTCATTACTTACAGCTTCAGTGTCTATAATATGGAGCTAAGATGTGAAAAAGGAGTTTTTATTTGGTTTGCTAAATAATTTATACACAATAAATTTTGCAAAAAAATCATCATGTGCTTCTTACATAGGACAGGAGTCCTGCATCTTCAAAAAGGTTACAACTTAAATTAGCAACAAAGGGCTCTAATTTCAGCAAAGAACTGCTATACTCCTACATACATGCGTTGATTCCAAAGCAAATGGTTCAGAAGACAGCCCAACACAGCATTCTGAATTTCTTCCTTTTTTTTTAAAAAAACAAAAACAGAAACAAAGCTTTCTTTTCCAAATGATTACCAGCCCTTGAATCACTTATATAAGGACAGAGGAAATGAACCAAAAATCAGGTTGCAAGGGAAACAAACCGGTCCAGTTCTTCCCAACTGCCAGAACACCTATCAACTCACAGTTTGCAGTACAAAACAATGGTGCTACTGCACTGGCTTGGATTTTGCTAAAATATTCATGTTCAATTGGTCTGGCAGCTTGCCATATGCTGTGCAGCTGACAACACACGCAACAGAATGGAAATGATCATATTCAAAATTTGCATCTTCAATCAAACCAGATGGTTTTTCACAGAGAAAACACAAGCTCTTCTACAGCCTTGGGGCTTTTGTCCCTACTACAAAAACAAAAAACAAAAATCAAACAACCACAAAAATAACAAAACCAACCACCTATAATGTTTGAGCATATGTCACCAAAACCAACCAACCAAACCTTTCTGTAAGAAAAAAATGCTGGGCAATCTAAATACAGAGCTTACTGCTAGCTTTTCTGCACCGTACTGATCTAAGGAATCACACTAACTGAAATGCCATACTGGAGGAGCTACATGGGGAGATTTCCATTTACCAGTATCAAAATCAACTTTTAATCCTTTTTAGTATTGTCTCTATCTCAAACGTGAGCTCTATTTTCTGTTGAAAGAATCGAGCTTCTATATTTGCCCTCGGGAGCTTCAGATCTATGAAGATGGGTGCTCACCTTGTTATGTGCAACTACTTTCAGAGCAAAAGTTGCCAAATAAAGGGAATTCATAACAAAACTAAGCTGATTACGGGACTCTTCTAAGAAGTCTTCTAAACCATCATACCAGAGTCTTTTAACATCTGACCACACCATTCCTGCAGGGGGAAGAGAGGTAAAAAAACAAAAAAAAAAGCTTAGAAGTCAAACTATTTCACTGAGTAGTTTCTCTGTTACAAGTAAAGCACTTTTGACTGGCTTTGATGGTAAAAGAAATATTAGCAAATAGAAAGGAAACAAAAAATCACGTTAAGTTTACAAGCACTACTCAAAAGGCAACAAAATATTTCATATTTTTAACCTACTTTCCAAACTAGGAAATACGTTCTCTGATAAAAATAGCATGCGAGGAAATGAACATGAGAAAAAGCGTGCAATAAAGGGTCAACTTCAGTAAAGGCAGAAGTCCAGAATACATTTTTTTTCTACAGGAAACGTATTCACCTGTTTCCAAAAGCATTATATACCATTACATTACTATCTAAAGCATCACATCATTTTGTATGTATGTATTATAAAATGTTCCTTAAGAACAATCAGCTCAGTAACTGTTACTAAGAAGATCCAAACTGTCAGCAGAAATATTTCCTGCCCTTACTGATATTATATAACAAGCAGAGAAAATAAACCACAGCTTGAGACTGCAAAAAATGAAAAGTTTAAGTTAGGGTGACAGACACACAAATGTTCAGGATCTTGATAGCAATCTGAATTTTACCACTGCTAACCATTTCTGCTGTAAATAAAGATATGATTGCTGAGAATTTTATTAACTGAAGGTCTGTTACGGGATGATGTTTTTATAAAACTTGAAAGGACTGTTAGGTGAAATATAATGGCACCTTTGATTTTTATGAATAATCATTTATTTATGGTTTTGTGAGTACTTCAGGTGCAAGCCTCTATATTTAGGCCAAAAAGAAAAGCAGCCTATATATTACTAGTAGTTAAAAACTGTTAGAATTAGTTCAGCTTTTATGACTTTGCAACTTAAGACTCTTGGCCCAGCAAGATCAAGTAAATTAAAAAAAAAAGAAAAAGATACTTATGCATGACTATTTGTTCAGTCACATTTACAGCAATGTTGAATGGTATTATACAAAAACTCTTCTGTGCACAGTTAGTTGAAAGACTTACATGCTGAACCAGGAAGAAGGGAGATTTATACATCTCACACTGAATTTGTTAAAGAATCAGTAAAAGGAGTCAGAGAAGTAGATCTTACATTTATGTAAACAGTAATTTGAGTTCTGTTGCTTTATTTTGCTGGGGAATAAACTTTTATGATTTAGGTTCAACTATTTGGAAAGGAAACTTACTGTATTTGTGCTTTTGAATGTTAATCGTAAAACGCAAAACTTGCTGCTACCTCTAAGCATTACAAATTCTGCTGCGATCATTTTGACAGTGATTATTTAGAAGTATTTTAATCCTACCTGAAGTCCACATTAAAATATTACATAAAGAAAACAAGGCCTCTATAGCCTTTCATTAAGATTTCCAAGACCACCTAATGTCACACCTTCCATCTACATTAGATTTGATGGATCAACAGAATGTCTAAATCACACTGATTCTTGAAACAGAGGAGTCTGCAATGCTTTCTTGTGCTCTGAAGCCTTCTAGTTTCTTTTAAGACCCACATGTGTTTGTGTGGGGGTACTGAGGATTTCAAAAATCTGCATGAACTACTCAACAGTTTTAATATAGCTAAACAATTACAGTAATCATCATCAACAAAGAAAACAACCCACAACTGTTTAGAAAAATAGTTTAGAAAAAAATCGTGTTCTCAACTCTATCACTGCTTTTTAAAATTCCAGTCAACCAAATGATATATATCTACTTACATCATATTAAAGTGTAAGTTTCCAGGATTTTATTTATCAAATTTTAATTTAAAAACAAAAACAAACAAAAACATTTTAAAAGATTTAATGATTTTTCAACCAAAACAAAAGTTCATGAGGAACCTAATCCACAAAAATTATACCTGTGCTCCCTCTACTGCATAAAGCAGAATTAACACGCATCATTTCAGGTACAGTTATGATAACTGGTGATAATAACAAACAGAATTGTAAAGTTACAATACTGGAAAAGAGCAGTGGAATAAATTAAAAACTTATTATATCGTTTACTGATTAGAAGCACAAAATGTTTGACTCACAGTGATTAAACCATCTACATACTAAACAATACTACCTGTTCATGAAAAAAAAATCTTAAAAAACTTAAGGTAATGTCAGAACTAAATTCATTCCTCAACTTGGCATCAAAGAAAATTAGTTGAGGAATGTACACTTGCTTTCCTCTGTGCTATTATCATCACTATTACTGTTATAGATCAGAATTTAAAAACATTCCTAATCTAGGAAGGTAAACAGCTTTTACACTCATTACTGCACAACTGAATCTCACTTGCGTCACTCCAAATGCTACCTGTCCTTCTGAAGTAAAATTCACTTTCCTCCCGTTAGATCCTACAGCATTCTGTCTGACACTTCACTTTCTGTGATAACTAGAGATTGTGGTAACATATCACATTCTCTCCTCAAAAGACACTTCCCCCCCCCGTAACACTATGCTCAACAGAAGCTTGCTCTTCGCAGTAATGAGTAACATGATGATTTTTGAGAGGTAGTACAAGTAGTTATTGTTTAGTCGATACCAGCCATTGTCATACAACTCACATCATACCTACCAATTAGCCATATTATCAGAAGATAGTCTATTCTCTCAAGGGCTGGCCCCATTGTATTCTTCTTATCCTCATTATAGACGAGGGAGTACAAATTAAGTAATAAAAGAAATGTGAAATATGAAGCTCCATGAATAATAAACTTCATAAAAGGAGTGTGAATTATTCGACCTACTCGAGATTTAGGGGCTAACAAGTAACACAGGGACAGAACTGGCCAGAAAACTCCAACCATCAAAACAGTCAAAATTTTTTTGCACGTGTGCTTGCGTCGATAGCCTGCCATCTGTCCAAACCACACAGTGTTAAGAAACTGCTGGCAGTTAGACTGAGCAACAAACTGGAAAAAAAAAAAAAAAAAAAGAAAACAATGAGAAATCAATCTCAGGATATCAGGTTGTTTAATACTGATTACTAGTTTACATTACTAAAACTAATTTTCAAGCTATAATAAACCACCATTGTGCAAGAAATAGGAAAAATATTAAGCAGAAATAATTTTCTCAACAGACAATAAAAGAGATATGGGCCAATTATGATTACAAGCATTCACTATTTCAGTTTCTTTCTAAAGCCAGCAACCAAGCCTGAATTATGCATCCAGAATTTTAATTGTTTCCAGGTTAAGACCACGTTTTGATTTCTAATTGGCAAATTAAATGAATCATTAAAAAATATAACATGGAAAGCCAACCAAATTACAGTAAAGACAAACCTCTTTTTGATTATATTTGATTGCCAGTTTTAAGCGACTTAAGTTCATCCTCTCTTCCAACAATCCTCGCTTGTCTACATGTTCATCACTAGATGTATGATTCAGAATAACTTCCAGCTCCCGTGAATTCCGTGCTTGTGCGAGCAAGTCTTTAGCAAAGGTTTTGCACTGTTGAGCTAGCTCCTCATAATCATTTCTGAAAGACACAGAAACAGTAGAAACTACTACACTGAAAACAAGAGTTTCCTTTAGCTTATTAACTATCCATTTTGGTTGGGATTGTATATTGTGCAAATGAAAAAGTCATATTTAAAGATCCAAGCATTCTCAAGACAACTCTGAGTAGGTTTCTATGTAACATAATAATTGAGTGTAGTTTGCAACTCCACTATGGAGAAAAAAGTTGCGAAACAGACTTACAGAATTCTTATTTATATCCGAAATTCCATATAAACAGTTAAGGCTTGGAATTATTTGCAGGAGATGAGAAAATGTAGCAGTCACAAAATATGATACATTTAACTCATAATTTGGACTTCCCACTGGGAAGATAAGATATTTTGGGATTTGCTTCATTCATTGCATCTGAAAATTGAGGTCTATTCACTGACTATTACTATAGTGAACACAAGAAAATAAATCACATGATTTACTTGTCTCATATGGCACGCAGTACATTTCAGTGCCAAGCTGTATCACAAAACGGTAACACTGTAACTGTTAAGCAAGATAATCAAGTGTAATTCATAAGCTGTGTAGGAAGGTAGCATTTTACCCCTTACAGGAATTTTAATTTATATAACTTCTTAATTATACCTGATTATCAGATCAAACATTCCAATTAGGAAAGAAAAATACAAATAAGCATTTTCTAACACACACACACACATTTCTACATATATTATTTCACAGAAGCATTGAAGTTGGTGTTTTCCAATTCCTACCTGAATTCAACCTCAACAAGACTTAATTCTTTCAAGTCTGCACTAAGTTCAAAAGCTCGCAGAATTGGATCCTCCTCCGTTAACATTATTAAAGCAGGACTGGCCAAACACCGGTAAATGTCAAGACGAAACCTGTGACAAAAGAACAGCATGCAAAATGAAGATGCTTCATTTTATTATCAGGTTCAGATCAGAAGCTATTTCAAAAGTTTGCATAAAACAGCTTCAAGACAAAACAATGGGCCTTCCTAAAGACAGAAACTTTAATTAAATGTAGCATGTCATGAAAAACACTGTCCTTCAAATATACTCTGAATCTCTACTATTCTAAGTATCAAAAGTTAGCTACCAAACCAGTTTCCTCTTCTTTTTCTCACTATTTTAGCTATTTCCAGTACCATCAGCAGAAGGCCGTCCATTACGGTAATACTATTGGTAAAATATTGACATTTTAAGTGTTACGTAGTAGTTCTTACGGTTCTTCAAGATGAAATAAGAGAGAAGATTACCTTTAATGCTTCACTTCCCTATTTGAACAAACTAAATTAAAAACAGTGGGGAAGAGATAGCAAGAGCCTTAATATCTCAGCTGCTTCAGATAGGTAGAATTATCCCAGGTAGACCATAAAGGCCAAAACAAAAAGTCTGTACACTGTCTTCATATCCACAAGAGAACGGAACTTGCATCCTTGATTCAAAATATTCCTCACTTGAAACAGATTTGTGCCAGAAGCTTTCTGAATTCTATGGAAAGCAAACAAGATTTGCATGAACTCAGAAATGTTTGGGGTTCCTCATTCCTTTATGAGGAACCCCAAAATGGTGGGCCACAATGGAGGTGAATTAGGGAGCACTCTATCCCCACTCCAGAAGCAGGATATTTTAGACAGGTTACCAGTTCTATTTTGCACAACAGTATTATCTTTGAAGCGTTAGTGTTACGTCTCCTGAGAATACTGTGCTCAGAGATGTGTCATCCAACTCAAATACCTGAAGTAAGTACCCAGGCTTTTTGTAAAATCCTCTGCGGGATTTTCACTCTCAGCAACTTTCAGTGTACATTCATAAAAACAAAGTTTGAAACGCAACACATTAAAAGTCTTAGACGACACCACACAACATACCTTCATCTGGCATGACAGCAGTATTTAAAATCAGTAATACCAGTATAGAGCCAAAATTTAGAAAACTAGTTTGGCATGAAACAAACATAGAAGTCTCTTTTTGGGGTAGAACTTCAAGCATCTAGAACCCTGAATGTAAGTTCACTAGAGGTACGGCCCACATTTGTCTCTTAAGGTGCACGAGGCTCACACGCAGTTCTGATGCAGACTCCTCATTAAGGATATTGCAAATGACCAAGAGGGAGGCTGTGCTGACCCTCGGACCACTAATTTCAGTCCTCAGCTGTGCTCAGGAGCCCAGGCCAAGAGCCTCTAGAACCAGCTGGATGTCCAGCCCTTAAGAAGCCATTGCCATCTCCAGTCCATGAACAACTCCAGGAGCTTCTCTTCCACTCAATGCTCCAGTTTCTGCCACACCTTTTTCATAATCCTCATCCTCCAAATTGCTTACCACCATTTCCCTCTGGCTGCGAAGGTGGTCCAGTAGGATTAGTAACTGAAATGACACCATTCAGTCTGCAATTCTAATTAAAGCTGTTCAAATCTCTGAGTCGACCACCGCCCACAGCCATCTTCCTAAATAATGCCACACCAAAAGAGTCCAAGAGATGACATTTCTGTTTCAGTAGGGTTAAATTATCATTTGCTTAAAACTGAAAGTAAATCAAGTTTCAACATTCACCAAGCAGACAAAGCACAGTGCATGCTCTTCTCCATTTGTAGAAAATCTCCCTATCAAACGTCTACGTCCCCTTCAAGACTTTAGCTAACACAGATGCCATACGAAAAGCCCGAGTTCTCAGGGGCTGGGAGACTCGGCTGCTTTGCCTCAGCAATTAGGTATACCCCAGTAAGGTTTTCAAACTCCTTAACAAGGACAAGATAATTAGCATCCAAGTATGACAACATACATTTTGACTGGCCTTTCCGAAGTTGTTGCTTAAGAAAAACACAAACTATATTAAGGAAAAAATTAAGCAGACTTTTTCTTCCTCTCCTAAGGCTGGCACAAAGAAATAATAATTATAGAATAAAGAACATATGGTACAGACAAATACATACAGTCTTGCATTTTCTACTATTCTCACTAATATTCTCCACATTCAGTTTCTTGAAATATTATTCCCCTTTCCATTGTTTCATGTTTCTTGTCAGCTGAAAAATCAGCATTATCCAAACAGAAAAACAGAAAAAGGATGTTCCAAAGTTCTTAGAGGACTGAAATTCCTTAAGCTAGAACAGGTTCTTTCCAGATTGCTGGATACAGCTAAATAGCAACAATAAGCAACATGTAAACATAAAAAAATAAAATAAAAATCGATAAAATAGCAAAGAGACCAGAAAAATAATCCTTCTGCTTAACTCAAGTTTGAGTAACATAAGAGCAAAGAGTCACTACATTTCTTATTGTGTATTTTATGGAACATCCCTCTCAATTTGCTACCACAATTACTGCTAGGTCATTTGTAGAGGGATTCATAATGCTATGTGGATTACAGAAAATTCAGGAAAAGCATCTGCTTTACCCTCTCAGAACTCACAGCTCCCACAGACTGAAATAAAAATCTGTTAACTTGTAGCTGAAACTAGGATGGATATCTCAAACATCTCAAAGTTTATTTGCTTGGGATACACTGACAGCTTTTCTCATATCGAAGTTAAGGATAGTATCAGCTGGATGTTGCTATCACAGGTACCAGAAGGTGGCTTGTAGTATCTGCATAATCATCCTATCATTTCCCTTCTTTTTTTTAGTCACTGAGACACGCACCAAAGTCATTATGCAATAATTAATGGTACATTTTGAGTGCAGTCCACTCATAACCTTTGAGGTTGGTCATTTTTTCCTCCCCAAACTCTTATAAATTAAATTGCATTCAGCCTTCAAATATATTATCAAGTTAACCAGATAAAATATATGGTTAAGATTGGTAAATCCCTTTCCCCATTTGCACCTTTACAAGCAAACTTCCTACTTTCAAGAATACTGGAAAAAATTGTCTTAGCTTACATTCATCTATCCATGCTACATATAAACTTAAAGGATAAAGTGTTACACACCTTCTGGCTCACAAAAAAAAAAAAAAAGGCACTGTTAATTAACTTAAGAAAAATTTTATTTGCACAGTTCCTAAGCTCCCAAGCCACTGACAGCTATAATGTTTATGAAACAACTAGTTGGTTTTTTTTTTTAAAAAAAAGGTACTTAGCTTAACATGTACAATGAGTAAGAGTATAAGACAAAAATGAAAGAAAGCCACCACCTTATACCAGCCAATTCAAGCACAATCCACCCCAAAAACTACCACCTATGACAACAGACACTACAATACAATGAAGGGAACCACTTGTAAAGCTCACCTTAAGAGAAAAAGGAAATACACTGAATCAGACCCAGGTGATACAAGGAAATTAAGACAATACCTTCTTCATTATTGTCTATAATTTATAAGTCTTACCTGGAATGTCGCAGACTATCTTTTTTGTTTTTTGCAGTACAGAGTGTGCATTCACAGCCTACAGCGTGAGGTTTGGGTAGCGATATATCTTGCTTTAACAGCATGGTGAGAATTTCATAGTTATTACGATGAGCAGCTAAAATGACAGGTGCCACATCCATGGTTGTTGAGTACTCTGGGTTCTGAATGCGTTCCATGAGTTTCTAGAATAAAATGTAGGAAGTATCTAAATTTATTACATGCAGCTGTATTACAGTGTTTACACGCAAGTTATTTTTGACTGTTCAACAGTGCTCCCAATGAATTCCTCCTTCAAAATATTTTTTAAAGTTTCATAACATGAAAATGAGGGAAAAATTGTAACAACATTCAAACGCTTCTCATATAAATACTGGAAAAAGAACAATGGACACAGGATGTTTCTGGGTTATTAAGAAAGAAAACCTAACATTCAGTGCCTACCTTTTCCAACATATGCGTATATGGTATTAAGAAGTGTATTGCTCTATTTTGATGAAAAAAAAAACACAAAACAAAACAAAACATTTTTGCTATCTAAGTGCAGGAAAAATATCCTGACACAGTGTTATTCAGTGCATTATGCCTTCTCTCCTTTGATCTGCTTCTCCTTGTTTCATGCTTGAGCATTGCCAGGGTACGTCTCTAAGTTTCAAATGATTAATTTCAAGGTGAAGATTTGATGTTTATCTGAAAACTCTAGGAAGCTCAATATATGAATATACTGGTCAAGATTGCTAGTTACCTTGCAAACTCTTGGCAACAGAAGATTTTATAACCACTCTACTTTTTTTCTCCTGAGGCATTTGTTAGCATTTGCCATGCATAAAACCACTGGATTCCTACAGGCACTAAAGCAAACCAACATATTCTACACTTTAATACCAAAGACTCCATAATAATAATCTCTGATGTCCACATTCTATGACTTTATGAGATGCAGAATTTCATTTAAGGACAGTGCTTTAAATACTACAGTTACCCAGAATGTACAGCCCCTTACTCCCCAACCAAAATCCAAGGAATAACAACACTCAACTACAATGGTTGGTCTGGAAGATCTTTTTGGCCGGTGATTAAGTAGAATGTCAACAGCTCCCACCACTTCTGAGTCAATAGCCACCAAAAGTGCATCTGATGACTAAGGAAAGAAAACAAGCTGTATGTAAAAACAGCGGCACCTTAAACAAAATGAAGAGTCAATTTAAAGCCAAACTAAATAATAATTTAAAATATATTAAAATTTACTGATTTTATTTTCTTAAAAGTAAGTACTATAAAATATCCTGCACTGCCACGATGGATCAGGATACTTTTTATTTACTATTTATGCTGTCATTCCAGGAGTCAGCATAGTACTACTGACAATTTGTTTTACTACATGAACAGCAAAAGAACCAGGTGCAAAAATTACTTTACATCAACAACAATACAGGAGACTCAAGAAAATCAGGTTCTAAGGGACAGGTTACTAAGAAGGCTGTGGAAGTGTCCACTAAAAACGTTAAAACCAAGTGTCTGTGTAACACAACTCAGATATATCAGACACTTCAGGCCTGCCTTCCTAGTTCTGTGGTAAAGCTATGAATATACGGTTATTTTTTCCTGGACTCATAACTACTTCTGAAACACCTCTGAAGTTAAGCTACATAGGTTTTAATTTTCCCCTACAGCTGACAGTGTTCTTTATAATTCACTTTAGAAAATTCAAATGTTTAAAAATAAAAGAGAGACACACCTTTTATTACTACCACTAAAATAGAGATCCGGGGAGAAGAAAGCTGCTTGTTTTTTTTCCCTGTCCAATATTAAACAACCTAACAAAGATGAGTATCTTTCCCTGTCTTAGGTGCTTAAAACTGTCATAGATAAAACTCTCCCAGCAGTAGCAGAGCATGCTTATAGCAGTACAGCATAGCCAAGCAAGCACCGTTAGTATGAAACTGCCTCTGCCAACCAGCACAGACCAGGTTTTACAGGAAGGCACTAAAGAAATGAATGCCTGCCTTAACTTGAAATCCTCTAAGAGAATCTACATTCATCTAACTGTGCTCCCACTTTAAAAATTATTATATTCCAGAGCCAAAGAGGTCTTGACATTCTAAACATTTTAATGTTATGCACTGACTGTACACTATTTATTTTGTTTGAATATAACATACACATTATATCTAAAACAGGAATAGCATTTAGAATAAAATTTAGACTTGTTAGTATAATTGAAAATGTTAGTATATATTTGCCATGCCAATAAAATTCCACTAGAAGAATAAATTACCAAGAGAAAACAATTTTCACAATCCCTAACTAGAAAAAAAGGACTGAAGTGCCTATAAAGACAGATAGCATTTTCCTAGATATCCTGATGTATCAACAAGAACAACAAAAAGAGCTATATAAAATAGAATAAACAGATTAATGACTACACTTAAAAATTGCAATAATCTGTGTTGCATACCTGGCAGCCATAATCCAGAAGAAGCTGTAGAATATCCAAATTTTCATTTTCAATGGTTATGGTAACAGCATTTCTTCCAAGCACATCCACACAGTTTATGTTCATTTCACCCGAGCTGTTTTCCTCTAAGAGTTTCTTAACCATGTAGTAGTCACCTGCACCACCAACGTATGAGCATATCTTAGTGTTCTGTTTATTATAAAGCAATAAAAGCATGTGAACATTGTAAGTACCAGCTACCATCAAAGAAGACAACATTCCGCAACATCTGACAACAGACACTGATACATCAAGCAATTAAGAAGCCCAGGTAGATAAGAATTCTCCCATCAGATAGGAATCTAAAGACATTGGCAGATCTTTCAGGAAAGCACCAAGACGTACTTTAATCCCCTTAGTTTCAGTCTTACACACACACAAGCTGGGACACTTCTCAAAACTGGGGCAACATCCCAGACATACCCTGTGAGACACTGGAAATGTCAACTACATCAGAGGTCTCAGTGCAGAGAAGCCATAGCGTCAGAGGAGCCCTCTCTACAGTGCTGCAAACACATCTGTGTCTTCCTTCAAAGAAGCCTCATTAGTCTTCTCCGTTTCATTCCATTTTTAATGCATACACTATCAAAGCAGGTGTGGTACAATGTCATAAAATTCAAGGTAGCGGGTTTGATGAGCAAGTAAAACTAACTGTAACATGCACACAAGCTGCACTTTCCTATTTGACTTAAGTGCAGACATACTAGTACAGATCCTACCCTATTCAATATTAAGTGCTTCTTCCTGCCAAACGCGTAAGTTTTAAATCATTTTTGTCTTGAGTAACAAATTATTTTGCAGCGTAGAAGACCAGGACAAAGACAGACCGTACTGCAGAATGCTTACAGAAACTTCAGATACAGCCTGCAGGAGTACTGGCTGCCAAACAACTGCCCCACAGACTACTGTTAAATGTTGTTTTGTTGTGCATCCTTTTGGCTCCCTGAATCTCTGTTTATGCTTTGAGAGAAGGCTGTGGCTTGCTGTGCTCTACAGGACAGGCTACGCTACCAGCACGGCTGTCTGAAGGCAAGGAACGCAGCCCCAGGGAGGGCCAGCACCAGGTTCTGAAGCCCGCTGGCTGCCAGCTCTGCACCAGCTCCCCCGGCTGTAACTGCCCCAGACACAGGCCCCGCAGGCAGGGCTGCACAGAAACATCTCCTTCTAGAGCGGGGCTTACGTCCCGAAACACACATGACCATTCGCTACACGATCAGAAGCTTGGTTTTGAGCCCAATGTTTTTAAAACATTAAGACCGGTTTGATTTAAGACTATTAATACCCGAGATTAAAAAAAAAAAAAAAAAAAAAAAAAAAAAAAGTACGCTAAAAATAATTAAGCCTGGTGTTCTAGAAAGGAAAACCTCTGCACATCCATCTCTCTGGGTGCAATTCACAGGAACCCTGTCTCGTGAGCCTTGGGGACACGCAGACCAGCTGCCCATGCCCATCCTAAAGCGCCCTTCACGGTGAAGGCAGCAAAGGCTTCAGCAGCTCCCCGAGGGGGCAGGAACCCCGCACGGACACGGGGCCGGGGCCGAGGGGAGGCCGGCGCCCCGCAGCGCGGAGATGGGCTGGGGCCTTCGGACGAGAGGCCTGGGCCTCGGCTCGCCGAGGGCGCGGCCCGTACCTTTGTCGCAGGCCAGGAGGAAGAGCTTCTCGTCCAGGGTGGTCTCCTCCTTCACCTGCCGCACGTCCTTCAGCGCCAGCAGCTTGTTCGGCGAGGCCGAGGCGGACGGGTCCGCGCTCTGGTACAGGGCGGCCATGGCGCCGGCCCCGCCAGGCCCATCAGAGCGCGGCCGCGGTGGGGGCGCCTCGCTGCGGGACCCGCAGCGCTGCGGGGCGCGGCCGCGGGGAGCCGGGCGGCCACGGGCGGCGCTGCCAGGCGGGGAGGGGAGGGCAGGGCTGGGCAGGGCTGGGCAGGGCTGGGCTCGGCACGGCGGCCGCTCCCCGCCGCACTGCGCAGGCTCCGATGGCGGCGTCGCCGCTCTGAGGGGCAGCGGGCGGGGAGGAGCGCGGCCGGGCGGGCGCCGCGCCTGGGGGCCGGGGGGGCCCCCGCAGGGTCCGCCCCGAGGGCTCGGCGGAGCGCCCTGAGGGGAGCGCCCTGAGGGGAGCGCCCTGAGGGGAGCGCCCTGAGGGGAGCGCCCTGAGGGGAGCGCCCTGAGGGGAGCGCCCTGAGGGGAGCGCCCTGAGGGGAGCGCCCTGAGGGGAGCGCCCTGAGGGGAGCGCCCTGAGGGGAGCGCCCTGAGGGGAGCGCCCTGAGGGGCGACACGGACACAAAGGCCCGGGTGGGCGTGCTGGGGGAAGGGAGAGGTGCCAGTTGGGCAGGCCGGTACAGGATGGAAATCCTTTCCTTCGAGGTGTAGCCAGGTGGTTTCATCTAAGTTTGAAAAACTGTATAAGGAGATTTTTTTTTTCCTTCCTCTTAAAGGGAACAAACCAAGACAAATGCATTACACAACATCAAATATAAACCCCACACCATAATTTGCTGACTGCCAGAGCAAGTGAACACAGTGCTTTAGAGCGGCATAGCTCAAGAAGTGAACGCAGTCTTGCACAACAAAGCCTCCATAAGCCTGAATTGAGCTGATCCTGAATAAGGACTGAAACTGGTTTGGCTTCAGCATCAGCGTCATACAGAAGTTGAGGTTCTTTGCCCTATTTATAACCACAAATAGAAAACACATTACTGCTAATATTGCTAATTTATTATTGTCCAGGCAGTACAAACCAGTAAACAGAGACAAATGGTTCTAAATCCAAGTAACTAATCCTCTAAAGCTCCTAGTATTCTCTTACACAAGGGAAAACCAAATTGATGCATCAAATTCACTGTTAATAGGTTGGGCCAAATACTGAAGCTTAGTATGACTGGCCACTCATCATCATCCCTGGGTTTTGCCACACCTTAGTGACCATTTTAAGGAGCAGAACCAAAAGGAGTGGCTTCACGCCTTAAAACGAAAAGTCAATTTTTTAGTTTTCTGTCTGCCTTACTGTTTGGCTTCCTTAGTGTTGTTTTATTACATATCTAGCTCTTGAATCTTGGGTGAAAATTTATGGCTGCAGAGAAAGTTACAAGTACTTGCTTTGAAAAACAATATGAAAATAATTACGTCTTCCCTCATGTAGACAACGTACCAGTCCTTCTATACAAAACCTCTACATGTGCTATATACTTTGTTCCTTTTGATTTTTATTTTTTTTCCCAATCTATAAGGAAATGCAATACATCAATGAACCCCAAAACTGGAACAGCTAGACCTTTATTGTTCTCTTTTACAGTATTTTATGAAAAATAAAAAATCATTTTTTTAGTTCAATTGCAAAAGATAACCTATGCAGATCTAATAATGACATGATTACACTGTTATTTGCTGTTTTTTCCCCCTCAAGACACAGACCGTAAGTTCTTGCTCAATAACAAAACTATTACACATTTAAAGTTATGCTCACAAAAAAAGTTATCAGCTTTTTGAATATTCATTAGCTTCCAGAAATTATCATAGGCCTTCACTTGCTCTCACGGAAGTCAAGGACAAGACTCTCTGACTTCAACAGGACTTAAGCTCTTAAAGAGTAAGGCAAGGATGATAACTTACGCAGTAATACATTATACTATAATATTATAATGATATAACAGGGATAGGAATGCACCTTGATATAGCTATGACTACATGTAGTTAACACCCACAAAAATCAAATGATGTTTCACAATTGGTCCTGAAATAATATATGTAAAGTAATACAGATTGTTACATGCTATGGAAGCTAATACAAATGAAACTTGATTGATAAGGTTGTTTTTTTGTTGTTGTTTTTGTTTTTTCAAGCAATACAAATTCATTATGTTAATTTGGTAAAGAACATGTTCTGGAAACAATAGTACCCATAAATAATCAATGTTTTATGAAATTGAATGAAATCTTTATATAAACACATTTGGATGTAATTAACGAGAATATTTGTGCAAACATTTTCTCATTTTATTCTGTTCAGCTTCAGAATTCTGTAAGCTGTGAGGCATTCGTCATCTCATCGTCCTTAACATGGCAGAAAGTGATATTAAATCTCTTCATTATTTTATTTTGTTCAGTCCTCTTCCCATCAAACATGCAAACACTGTCATCACCATTTTTGGCTTCACTTCGACCAGATCATCTGGGAGAGCATATATACGAGCACCAATTTTGCGAGCAACTGAAATGGCATACCTTAGAAAGCAAACAAAAATAAATATCATTTAACTTACGTCTACTAACACATGAAGATTCACAGCAACAGATTTTAATAGCAGTGTATGTCCATTCAGTCAACACTTATCCTCTAGGAGGAAATAAACATTATTCTGGTAAACTACGTATTAGCAACTGTAGTGGCAGCCATTTTACTACCCATTATTATAGCATTTATGTTTCTCAGAAAAAGTGTGGATTATGGCAGACTTAATAAACCAATTGCAGTGGAGTAGGCAAAGTAACATTAGAGAAATTTCTCTCTGTTAAATTGATAAGCCATATTAATTATACCAGGAAATAAAGCATTTCTACACTTCAGGAAAATACAAAGCATTGATTTAAAACTTACTTGGCATTATTCAATTTGTCTTGATAAGAAAGATCTTCTCTCTTGACCATTTCTGGGCGAATTGCTTTTGGTGCAATGGCATCTATTAAATCTAGGACAGGTAAACTAGTGCTAATTGATTTGTCCTAAAAGAAAATACGTAAAACATTAGCATAAGGAACCTAATGGTTCCTGATTATTCTGTCTTTGCAATGAAAGAAAACTTACAGGCCATCTTAGATACTGAAAACTAGCAGTATGTTTTGTTACTTTATTGCATAAATATTTCCTCCCCCTTTATGTAATCTAATGTTGTTTTCAGCACATCTAAATTGTAAGTTTCACACTCAATGTTGGTATCATTGCACAAATATAAATGGCCTAAATTACTTGAATGAAAAAGTCTTCCCCCTTCCCCAGGCAGAAAGGAACTTTGAAAGAAGTCCAAGCACCAGACTATCCTCAAGATAACAAAATGGTATTTGCGTTCCCAAACTAGTCTGATTTTTTTTTTCTCATAAGAGAATTATTTTCTGAAGTAGTTTATTGCCCACTACATTATTTTTGCATCCCAGATAGCATGAGCAGTCTTATGTTTTGTCTGTAATACATAGATGTATTTTCCTCAAGTTTTAAAATAGAAAATGCTGTTGCTGCCATTATTTCTCACCTAATATCACAGGAAATAAGCAGCCTGCTGCAAGATGAAATCAAACCAACAGTTTGGGAAGGTAGGGAACCAACATGAAGACAGTTTCAGCAATGCTGGCTCTTGTTTCATCAGAGCCTCGGCTGATAAAACACATGACCCAGCTGCCTTCATCACAAGATTACAGCTATGATTTCAAATTCCATCAAGTTCCACAGAGTCATCACTCACTAACTATGCATTTACAAATAGTAATATACATCTGCCTGAAGACATGGAGTGCTTGGTTATCTCTGCAAGAAAATAAACCATTTTTTAAAAAATTTTGTTTCAATTAATGCCAATGTGATAAAACTTGGCTTTCATATTCCACAACAAATAGCAGGGACCTCCATGTTCTCTGCTATACAATGGTTGTAGTAGTAACCCCAAAACATAGACAAAAACTCAAATTGTGAAAGATAATATATACATGAATGTTGTCAAAAATCAGTAGTAAGAGAAGTGTGCTGAAGAATGTCTCTTGACTGTATTGGTCTACCATCCTCTGAACAACCTTAAAAACAAACAACCTTTCCACAAAAAAATACAGGCATACCAAAATCAAGATGGTGGGACAGATCATCTTCTTACATTCAATTTATTTATATTAATATTGCTACAATAAATGTAGAAATAGGAGAAGTTGATCATCCCTTTTATGAAGACCAACACCAAATTTACCTTCTACAATAAAAATTAAGTCTTCTGGTATAGAAAGATAATTTGACATTACCTTCTGCCCATTGCTTACCTAATACAATATCACACCAGTGAGCTCTCAAATATTTGACTTGGTAGGTTTTTATGTTCCTGTTGTGAACTACATTGATATAACTGTTTCAGTGCATACAATAAACCTGTATAAGAATGCTATATTTGTGTACAAGTGCAATCCTGCAGTTGATCTACCACTTCTAAGGAATGAAATCAACACACCATGATACATACACCTGACATACATGATTTCTTTCATGCCTAACACTAAGCAGATAAAAGGAAAGCTTTATTTATCAATTAGCTCATACTTGCTGAAATAGATAAGCTCCAGTAGCACTTCAAATTATTATTTGACAGTGACCTGTTCTGTTAGGTCTGTGGCACACCAGCAATGCCATTCAAGCCAACACAGGTTGCTGGTTAAATTGGGTTCCCTCCACTGGTGCTGTCACACTCTTTTTCAATGGCTGCTATTGAAGAAGCGGTGCGATCTCTTCCTCTCACACCCAGTATTTCCAAAACTGTTCTTCATGTTTGTGCTCATAAATATGAGTGTGCCAATACCCATATAAATGCAAGGTATCTGACACGCCATGCCCAAACACTGGCATGACTTCAGGCAGATGTCCCTTGGATTTTATTTTATTTCATTAACTTTTAGAAATTACAGTCTCTGCTCTAAGATTTCTTGTTACTAATAGAGCTGTGAAATACTTCTGAAAATTAACAGACTCTCAAAACTATTTCCTTTTACAATTATGCTAGCTGATACGGAAGAGCCACAGTTAAAGCCAAACTGTTAATGGATCAGATTAAAAATCCTACATCTAGTTATAGGTGGAAAGAAAAGCAAATGTATTTGATTACCTTGAAACTGGTAATTGAAGTTTTCTTATTTGCATTTGAAAGTGTCTGATTCACCCAGTTAATAATAATTTCATCATTTACTTTTTCCCCCTCTCCAAGGTCTGATAATACATTCAAAGTATACCTTTAATAAGGAAAATAAGAGTCTGAATTAAATCTAAAAGCACAAGTAAAATATTAATTCAGCACAGTAACAATTTTAAGTACTCATCTTCATAAAATACCCTACCTTATAAACTATTAGTTCATTAAATCGCTTTTTCAGTTGTTGCAAGAATAAAATAACATCCTACAACTCAATGTTCAGTATTACATCTTCTTTCTGTATTTTACTCAGCACATTATAGCTAATTTTACTTTATATGCTTAAACGTGCCCCCTGCATCCAGGCTCAACAGTCCAAGAAATGAAACACTGAGTATTTCAGGGTAAATTAATTTATGGAAAATTCTTTAAAATATTCTTTACCGAAACCAACTTACATTTATTCCTGCTCAGTGCACTAACAAGATTTTAATTTTTACATTACAAAGCTGTGATGGCTTTAAAGTTCTTCCCTGTTTTCAAGTCTATAGCATACATCATCTCTTCCTACTTATCTTCCTTTTTTGATTGCACAAATTTTTAAATCACTCTGTACTTTCAGAAAAACACATGGAATAAAGACAAAATAAATGATGTGCTTTTATATTGGCTGAAGGATAACCAATTTTAATCACAATTTTTAATATGTAAGGTTTTAATTATTGATATATAAATGGATGTATGCATATAGAAACACACACTACCGTTGTTTCAATAACTACACAGCATGTAAAAAAAAGTATAAAATTTATATCTCAGAGTAAGTGAATGTTTACAAATGACTCCACAAAACACTTATTTAAAAGACACTAGAAATTTGCACTTAGTTCTCGATTCATTCTTAAACATTTTCCTCTATTATTAACCTACCTGAACTCCCATATTTGTCAGGTCAGTATTTAAAATAACAAATACAAAAGCTAGCAGTGCTGCAGCTTTATTTGTTAATATTAAGTCAAAAAGATTTTGAATTTGTAGAAGTTCACAATGGTTCTTCGATTACAAAAGCTTCAAAATATTTTGGTCAATTTAAATGTTTGAATCAATACAACATGAATAAGACAAATCTTGATCAGAAATTTAATATAGCTTATCAGCTTTTCCAGTAGCATTAATTCTTATATAGAACAGTTATGATTATGTTTCTATATAACTTTGTTATTTCTACTGCTAGGCTAGTGTCTTGCAATTTTTATGTCGAAGTATGAAATTTCACTCAGATTATGGAAGCTTTTGTACCTGATTACATGTATAACTGGTGAAGGACACTGAAGCGATTGCACCTGTTCTTTCCTCTTACATACACTGACCATCACTGTAACTGTTAGATGAGCTGAACACTTGCTTTAGTTTCCCTTGATGTACAAACAGCAACATATATGAAGACATGCACAGATACATACATGTATCGTATACTAAGCCTAACTTACCTTCTCATCAGCTGCCATATCAAAGCCAAAGTCAGAGTAGGATTGCCCTCATTTAGATCATGTCCAGCAATACCAACCAGAGAGAATTTTGCTTTTGTCTTCCCAAGTTCTACAGCATAATTGCAATTCTCAATCTAAAAGTAAATATATACAAACAATGCAAAAATAAAAAATCTGTAACACAGACCTAGAAACTACGCGTAGTATCAATTATTTTGGCTTACTGTTACCTATCGTGAGATTTTGAAGCTACAGAAAGATTTCTAGCCTTTGTACACTATGCTGTTTTTACTATTCTTTCAGATATAAATAGAATTACATAACATTGCAACGCTAATCATATTTCACACCTGAGAAAAAAATTTCTCTTGGTTTTTATCTAAGTAATAAATAGTCACATCAAAACTGAATTGGGGAGAATACTTAGAATACATTATTTTTAAACAGCATTTTTTTGCCCTACATTTCTGGCTTCATAACGATCACAAACTAAGTGAAAGCTTGGATTCTGCAGGACTTCCACAAATTCTCCTGGCACAACATTAAACTACTCTGCAATACCTCTTGATATAAAAGCATTGGACAACAGTTATGTCATGCCTGAAATTTTTACTGAGATGCCCTAATTAAATCGTAAATTTAATATTGCCAAATGGCAGCCCCATTTCACATTTTGAAACTCAAGTGATAATATTGCTATTTCTTGAAACAATACCTGGAAGATTTTTCTCTCCCCTCCTGTTTCCCCTCACCCCTCCTGTTTGTTTTTTTCTTTTTTTTTTTTTTCCTCCCTTCTTTTTTACGCCTAGGACTGTCTCACTAACACTCCAATCTAGACAATCCAGGTTACTAGAAACAGCACAACTGGAAACTGTGAAACTAAACTGTATTTGAGAGTATCTACTCACCTTTTTCATATTACCACCAAGCAGAGGATAAGGACGTTTGTTGACATGGCTCCAGTCAACTGGCACACGAGTCATCTCATACAATTGGAAAATGATTAAAGCATCAGAGAGGTCACTAATGAGAGTAAGCCAATATTTTAAAGTATGAAATTTCATATGCACAATGAAAAAGTTATTAAATACTTGAGTATTTCTCAATCATGAATGGAATATCTGAATCAGGTACAGCTTAATGAGTTCTATGGAAAAGTTCCTGTCATGCTGTATGGAAATTTGGAAGTCACTATTTCAGTAGAAATACAACTTCCCTTTATTCCCATTGTTACTATATTCTAGCAGATATTCATGAATACCTACTTTCTTATAACCAAGGGAGAACAAAATACTGCTTAAAGAAAAAAAGGTCTTACCTGTATAAATGGTTAACATATGGGCTTACACCCAGTGAATTCATCCAGTTTCTGAAAGTCCTTTCTTCATTACTTTCTCCTATAGTGACAAATATAATTCTATATAAATTACTTGGAGAAAACATTTTAATAAGCAACATTTAAATGACTCACATACAACCAACAAGTCACAGCTCCTGCACTATGGTGTGTTTTTTTTTTTCCTCCTCTCCTTAAAAATAAGTTCATCATTTCCATAATAGTAGTCCCTAATGGCCAATAAGTAGAGGTGATCTTATCAAGGTCAGGGTCCCTCAGTTCTAAGCAAATGGCCAGAGAGCACAGGGTCCATCTTTGTGGGTGTGTGTAAACGTATCTTAAAAAATAAAAAAATAAATACAGAAATAGACCGTACATTGGTTTTGTTTTAGATGAATATATAATGGTGCAAATGGTGATAAGTAATAACAAAGTTAATGACTAAAGTTCCTAAAACTAAATCAGTGGAAAGTATATTCAACACTTTAAATCTGTTCAAATCTTTATTCAAATCTTTAAACGTGTTTGAAATCACATTTTTATTAAAGTTTAATATTAACACAATGCAATTGTGTCAAACCGTAGAACTACAGTTGTAGAACTTCTGTAGACTGTTATAGTTTGCAGAACTACAACTGTAGAACTACAGTTCTACTCTCTCCACACAAGTTCCCAGTATTAATTTATAAAGGTCCTCCAAAGCAACAGACCTCACCTTTTCAGTTTTTAACAATGGAGGCTCAGCAGGGCAGTATTATACTGATAAAATGTGTGAAGCTGTATACACTGCCAAACACACTAGTTATTCTTGCAAAATTAACTTTCAACTCTGGAATTGTTGGAAGTTTCAGTTATGATTGACTTTTTCCAACAGAATAGACTTCATAAAAGCCTTCCAGCAATCCTACCAGTTACTTTCCATCCTATGAGAAATGCAGAAAATTCAGTAGAAAAAAAAACTTCATTTTCCTGACTTAGGTTGTTCTTATTATAATCATGAACCCCTTAACTAATGTTCTTTCTTGATAAGGTTACAGCTTGCAGTAATACACTAAATAATGTTGTATGTAGAAAATTAAAGTTAACAATGAATCTGTGGCCAATTACTTGTGAATCAATGCTACATAAGCCATTTCCTCTTACATCAAAGAGCAACAATTAAAGAAATACTTAGCCTGAATACATGAGCTTGCAGTAAAATCATTGCTTTGTTCTGTTGGTCTGATAATCCAGTTGAAAATAGAGAGGACACCGGGAGAGAGAAATTCTCCATAAAGAATGATAGAATAGATTTCACAGAATGAAACTTATGAAAATCTGAAGATTTTTCTTCACCTTTTCCTCAGAGGATAATGGCACTGAGTTTGTCTAATGAGGTTTATGTAGCATGAAAACAGCCTCATTTAGTTCTGCAGTTCATGCCGACAACAGAACAATTACTGTTTTTGCAAAGTGAAGTTGATGTTTAAAAACGTGCATCATCAGATTAGAAAGAACCTCCTTTATTTTACTTTTCCATTAAATTGATGTTATGGATCTATTTTTAGATAGAGGTTACAGTTTTAATATAGATCTTCTTGTCTATATAAGAACACCCAGATTTGAAAACGGATCTATCACAACCTTAACAAATTCAGATATTTTTGTGCGCTATTTCAGTTGTAACTAGCATGTTCCAAAAGAACACATTTTATATATAAAAAAAAAAAAAAAACAAAACACAAAACTGTCAGACAGTTTACCAGTTATTTTCCAATTAATAAGAAATTGATTATATTCATCCTACTGCTGTATTTTCTTCCTGAATTATGAGATCTTTCATATGGAATTCAACCTGGTATTTGTTTCAGATTCACTTACAAAAGTTACCAGAGATTCATTGACAAATGAATGCATGTTGAAAGAAATACACTATTCTGCAAGGTCTGCAGGCAGTAGTCACCTTTGTTTCACATATTTCTTCCCAAAGCAAAACTTAAGACAACAATGGATTACGTTTGGTGATAAATAACATCAGCCTTTTTTGATAGAAAAGAAAATCAAAATAGAAGCATGAGAGTACTTTAGAGGTACTTAAGGTCGTTTTTTTTTTTGTTTGTTTTTTGTTTTTTTTTTTTTAAATGTTTTGCTTTTAGTACTTTTTTAGGCTTACTGATCCTTGGGTTAATTGACAGTGCCTAAAAATTGACCACAAAGTGCTTTTAAGGACACTTGTCCATTGCAAAGATGACAACCAGGTTACTTAATGAACTCTTACTAAAAGCATAGCTACAAAAAATTACTCGGCAACTGCACTCAAACTGGGAATTTTACAATACATGCTTAACACTGCCAAAAGAATCCCAAGTAGACAAGCAAGACCAAGAGCATGCAAGTTGGGAAACCCCATTTTGTCTAGCAGGAATTCAATACAGTGTATTTAATATGCCACTTTAAACAAATCCCTTTATCATGCAACATGTAAATGTTCTTAAGTCTTCCAGATGGCTCAGAACCAAGTTTTTTCTCTCCATTCTTTTATTCAAAATATACCTTGTCATCCTATCAGGAGCATATCTTCTGCTGAGTGGTGCAGCAGATAGCCAAAATCATAGGAAAACTGCAGAAAAGGGACAGAGCTACACAAAAGAGAGAGGAGCAAATTTGGTAGTATCCTTTATATTTATAGCCATCTCTTTCTTCTCTGAGATTATACTATGGAACTGAATGAGGAGTAGCAATAAGGATGGGGTCAAGATTCAAAGGGCTTCCAATACCTGAGATTCTCTCTGAAAGACAACAGAGCTTAAGATTTAAGTTTCCACCCTAAATTCAGCTGGCCTGAGTGGGAATAGTTAACCCTCTCATGTTAACAGTCTTGAAGGCTGCCAGCAGACTTAAAACAGCCTCAGATAACATGCATGCTGGACAAAAGATGGGTGGACATGTTTCCATGTTCTCCTCCCCTCAAGAGCTCAGCTTTCTGGGAGTTAGATCCCAAACTCTGGTGCCTTTCCTACAAGTGAGAATTTCCTCAGAGCAACAGCAACATGTAAAGGTGATGCATTCACTGAGGACTCCATTCTCCTCCTCCCACCCCACACAGTATCAGATGTTTATTTCCTTTTGGAAAAATATCTGATGGATATGGTCTCTGCACACAAGTGACCACCACTAGACATATTATCAGTCTAAATTCCAATTTATGCCTAGTGTTTATTGTTTTAAACCAAAAAGAACAGCCACATCATATTTTTGGGGTGGAATGATCATGGAAAAGGTAGAATTTAGTGCAAGAAAACCAAAGCTTTCAAGTAGCTCTACTCACCCATGTACATAAGCTTTAAAACTTAGCTTATGGAAGGTTAGATTCACAGAAGGAACTATATGGTGTTTGACTTGTTCACATCTTGCCCCCATTTTATATGCATCATATTAGACCTGTGTTTTTTTTTTTCTTTTGAGTTATACTAAATTTAATATTAAAGCAATAGAAAAATACAAGAATGATGCAGCAAATCAACCAGCAGAAAAGGACAGATACAATTAAAACACTAGATAAAAATCACACCAAGAAAAATGCAGAATAAATACTTTAACAGAGTACAGAAAAGTACTAAATACAGTACCTACATTAGGAGGGGTCAAATCTGGATTTCATGAAGCAAAATAGGAAAGCATTATAAATTATGAGTCAGATTATAACAGACCATCTATGATGACACTATAAAGAAACAAATAACATTTTGTCTAACAGTACTTTGAGAAAAGGTTAGCCAATATACAGGACTTAATAGTAAACAAACAAACAAAACACACAAGAACAACATTGTTTTTGGCTAAAATAACTATCGATAGTTTAGATCTATATGGCAACACAGGAGTTATTATTTGGGGGCAGAAAGGAGCCTTCTACTTGCCTTTAAACAGATAATGCTGTCGTAGTTATCCATCTCTAAAATAGTCACTATAAAAAGCAACTTACATTTGGCCTGTATTTACCATTAAAGAACAGTACTCTAGTATTTGGTGATTACATATTCTACTTCCACACAGCTCCTGCACACGATTCTAAGCATGTATTTCCAATAAAATTGCAGCAGAGGAAGAACAAGGCTTTTCTTCAATCGTTTGTCACGGACAGCAAGGACTGCAGTGACTAGGGATGTCACAGCTGGAAAAGGAAGACTGCCTCCTGTGCTTTGATGCCTCTACCAAAACTGGCACCCATAAAACCAGAAAAGCAGGAAGCCTGAAACAGGAGTGGTCTGAGGGGTACAAGATTTATGAAATAGGGTTGTAGCAGAGCAGGAAACTTATGAGAAAGCTAGAAGCAAAGGAAGATGGACTCACCTAGATGGAAAGGAAACCTGATAGGAACAGTGTAAGGAAAGCAAGAGCAGGCAGTGCAGAGCAATGTGCTAACATTGTGAATGATTCTCTCAAGTGCGGCAACCCTCCTTCTCACCTTTCCTTTGAGATCAGCGAACAACTGAAATACACTGGCTATACTGTTTCATTATCCTGGATTAGCTGGTCCACAGAAAGGGTAGCAGCCAAGGATTACTATTCCTTTATCTCTAGCATTAGGGATCCGAACAGCACAATTCAAGCACAGTACAAGCTCACAGATATGCTAGGATCCATACAGGTTGTTGGTGCAATAGATTTGTACAGGTCATTTATACATAAGCTTTTTTTTTTTTTAAACATCAGTTTCCAGTTTTAAAAATGCAACCAGCTATACACATGTATATAAAAACTACAACCCGTGAGAAGTACTTTAGAAGACATCGTAGATTTTAAAAGACAGTTGCATAATATAGTACTCCAAATTAGGAAAAGCTGTATTTGTGCATCAGCTAAAATATAAATAGTAAGGCAAGAAGCACAGGAACCTGGAAAAGCAATAAGAGAACAGGCTTTGCTCCTGCAAGTGAATAATAAGAGATTATTCATGAATAGCCTCTGGTCAAGCTAATGAGGATTTCTACTACAGGCTTATGCTGAAAGCTAATGAAAAATATGCACTCTATATGCTGGTGTTAACACAGGCACCATCACACAGGGATCCTTTATCACAACCTAGAAAGAATACTTAAACAGAAGTCATTAGCGTTCTTATCTCCTATATGCTTAGCAAGTTGAGTACCTTCTAATAAATTGAGATCATAAGATGAATTGTCAGGCTTGTGTAGGGCTGGATGTGTGTTAAAGAGATTTGCAACAAAAGCCAAATTGAGTTTAGGGTTGCCTGCAACCACATCTGCTGGAGTTACAAACTGCCTGCAGCCCAATTTGTCTGCCTGTTGGAGCATGTATTCAGCCCTCTTCAGGTCATTTTTCTCCTGAAAAAGAAAAAACCACAAACATATTAAATTGTGACAAACAATTGCATGTTCTGACTGAAGCTGTAGTCTAGCAAATCTTGACCTGTGTCTCCCTCATTCCCCTAATACCCAAGCTAGCTCTCACAGACTTTATCAATTCCCCTCTTCCTTCCACTTTTTCTGTCCTTCATTTCTGTGGCTGCCTGTTCAGCATGCCCAGTGAATCACAGCAGATAGAGGTGAGTGGTTATGTTTCTGTTTCCAAGCTGTTGATTCCCTTACCGAATATATTTCTGCTATATGAGCTATAGGTTCATAATCACTGCTTCAAACTGGTATTCTCATAAACATGGATGATCTTAGATGATCAGATGATTTCAAAACCCGCCATCACCAAGTTTGGATGTGATATCAAAAGAAAGATAAGGTGATAGATTCTATTTGGCTTTAAATCTTTTTAGTTGGTAACCTACGTGTAATGAAAAGGTACTTTGTATATTCATCTTTATTATTAATCTACCTAGAATAAGCAAGTCTTCAAAACCATGTAACATATACCTTTTGCCTCTAATCTTTACAACATTAAAAGTTACTATTTCAAGGGAAATCAGTTAGCAACTGATTTACTCTTAGAATGAAATAAAAGTCATTAATTCAACACTGGTACACTCAACCAGAACCTTGTTCTATAAGAAGATTGCACATTATTCATACTGGTTTATAACCCATTACAGGAAATGATCAAATAAACTACAGGAAATTACAAAGGAAAAACACACCAACAAAAAAACACTATCTTTTCTCACTCCCCCTAAAAAAAAAAAGCAACAAAATAGATCTGCTAGTTACTTGAAAGGTTCACATGATATCTCCAAATTCTATTCAGTCTGAGGAAAGATCACAAAGTTTGTGATGTCAGCTTTTTTTCCTTGCCTGAATTCCAAAAGAATAGAAGTGAAGCAGGATGTTGTAAATTTGATATTGGCAGATCCAACTAAAAACCCCAAACAGTTGCACACTAATGCAAGTAAAACACAGTTCCAAATTTTTCCAATATAGGATGCATAACCCTGTTTCAGCAGTGTCCTGGAACTTGACTCGAGCTTTTCTCATTTAATCTTCTATGACATGGGATAATCTGACTGAGCTGTTGTATGCTTCACAAAAGCAAAAGGCAATTCCAGAACAGCTTTGCAACTAAGACGTTGGATACATATACAGAAGTCTCAGATAATTCCAGTCTTATTTTTTTAAATTTCAGGATACTTACATGAAACCCTGAGAAGTCAATTTTAACAGGTATTTCATCAGGGCCATCTCCTTTGGGTGCAATCTGATTTAACAGGTGGTAGTACGCTCTTGAATCCTAAAACACACAGCGTAGTGTTAATAAATGAAAAAATACATAGCCTCTGATAGTCATTTACTACTCTTGCAGTCTGATTCAAAAGCCACACAAGTCAGAAATATGGCACTCTAATTACAGTGAACATGGATGAGGTCATATAGCCACTTTACTATCATATATCACATAGTACTTATTTAGCCAAATGAAAGAACAGAAGTGTAAGCTGATTTTTCTGGATGGTGTTATTGACATTTATTCTGCTGGATATGAAGTAGACAGCTGCAAGTAAGATAAAGAAATTTACATAGGTTACCCACAAAAAAATAACTACAAAGGAACATGGATCTTATTTTCAGTATTTGTATTTCATTCCTTCACTATTCTTTTCAAATGGTTTCCTAAATTTTTCTATTTCTTATGGAACTAAGTAAGTGGAATTAAAAAATAAGACTGAAGTAGCTCTTTTAAGGTTAATTTATAGAGACAAAACAAGTTAGATTTATTTTACACAGTTTTTAAGTGTGCTCCTCTGCTCCCCTACCACTATGAAACCATAAAACTAAAAGGCAAACCTACTAATTTTAGAAGTATTATGTATACATGTATACTTCTCTCACATAGAAAATAGATCTTTACTATATTAGCAGTTTTCATATAAAACTGTAGTTTGGTTTAATACTAGCCTTCTTGGTGGCATTTGAAAAGATATAACTAAAGAAAACAATTACAGTTGTTTCAATTGAGAAGGTGTCTTACCACCTTAAGGAAACTAGCTCCTTTGCTTTTGAAGTTTTTTCTCTCTCTTGAGCAGGACTTGCTACAGTACTCTGCATACCTTATGCAGAATGACTGAAAACAAGAGAAGAGTTATGAAGACCTGACATCTGCTACAAAGAACCAGCACGGCTTCTAGTCCCCTCAGGTCTTTGAAGTGGCAAACCAGCACAACAGTGATTGAGAGGGGCTGCTCACTTCTTGGATCAAGATTCAGTAGCTACTCCAGACAGCTCTCTAAATAACTGTACTGTCCAGAAGTGGTTTCCTATTCTTCTGTACAATGCCACGTACAAAGTGCAATAACCACTAGCAAATATACAACAGAAGGAGTTTAAAAGCCACACTCTTTTTCCTTTAAAAAAAATAAAAAATAAAAATGATGGGTTTCTACAAACCCACAAAGAGAGAAGGATGGACAAGTAAAAGGGCAACTAACAGGGTAGTGCAAATTTCCCTAAGTAGCTCTAATAACAAACTTAGAAATTTAGAACTGCCTTGAGCATGGGCTTGCAGGAAATGTTCACTCAGCACTGTGATATATCATATGTGATATGATAATATATGGCATGAACAACTGACTAGGATAAATGAGATCAAAATCGTGTTCTTCCAGTGCTGAAAAATGAAGGCTGAACCTATAGCTAGAAAAAGCAGATGACTGGTATTTTTCTAAATACTTCTGACCTGGCTCATTTGTTTCCATGCATAGTATGTTTTAATACCACTGTGTTCAATTACCCAAGTGATAACTACATACCTTGATGTCTTGGCTGAAATTACTGATTTTCTGCCACCCTGCATTGGTCAGATGGTAGTTTACCCAGCGCAGCAAGAGCTCTTCTGGTGAAAGCTTCAGTAACTGATCTAGTTCTTCCCCTTCATTTAGCAAAGCGATTAGAGCTAAAAAGAAGTTTGAAAGAAAGCTGAAATAATTGCCATCATGGTTTCAAAGCAGTTAATTACAAATTGTACACATTACAATAGCTAGCATTACACTTACCTTCATTTCTGGAGATCTCAATATCAGCAAAAAGACCAGCTTTTATGATCTGCCACAAGAGCCCTAATACCAAGTGAGGTTTTCCTTCTTGTAAATCTTGTGATCCGATATTGACAACCGTACAGCCAATAGCAGATGCTGAGTTCAGAGCCAAGTTTAGGTTTTCCTGTTCAGAACGTCAACATTTAACAAACTTATGAGGTTGTGAATCTTTGTAGCTTTAATATTAACAAATTTACTAAGCGTCTGAATTTTCCAACTGTCTTAAACTGTAAGAACTTATGGATTAGTTGAATAGTTCCCAGTGCACCCTAGAGATATTCTTGTGAAACGCCACATCCTATCAAAATTTATTGAATATCATCATTGGCAATGTTTGATATGAACCCACCAAAAAACTGTGGATCACCTTCCACTGCTTGGATTACTAATCAGTCTTATTCGTATTTCACAGGTATCACATACACAAATTAGACAATATTGCCCAAAATACCAGGGACTTGATCTGGTAGAATCAACAGATCAGTAGAATCAGTAGATCCCTGTGTAGGAGGCTACTGGAATCACTGCCTCCACAGCGATCATCTTGGCTCTTATGCAGGCTAACACTCAAGCAACTCGAAGTGTGATTGAACACCGTTAGCAAATCAGAGCAATTCAACATGCTGACACTGAAAGTGAAGCTAATGATCCCCACAAATGAAATAATACAAAAAAAAGGCAGGTGTCATATTACTCTTTTTCCTCTCTAGTGTCACACTTTAACTATCTACAGGGACAGCGTAAGCACATGTATCGTACTTGCTGACATGTATCCCTTAAACGAGTAGAAATTACAAGACCCAATTGGAGGATTTAGAACATGGTGTGGTGTTAACTTTCCATATTTTTATGTCACCACCTGAAATTAAAAGTCTGTCCAGTAACTGAAGCTTTTAAACAGGATTTTATTTTCTCCTTAGGCTTAAGGATCTACTTCCTTCTTTCACAACTGTTTTTAAGAAATTATTTTGGATATGAGAAAACAGGTTCTCCTCAACTATTTTGTGGCTCATACAGAGTCAAAAAAACATAGAGCTTCTTATCTTTTGTCCAAGCCACTCTCCGCTACTGAAAACACATCATCTTAGCTTATAGTATACAGTTATGCAGATACTTTCTGCATTGCATCCCTAAATTTGATCCAGACATCCACTCAGAAATTTAACATTGTTTTGTTCAGATTCTCAGTAAAGCAAAAAGGAATCCAGTGAAACAACCAAGGAAAGCATGCAAACAAAGCTTTCCTGTAAGCCATTTAAAAAACAGAAGACTTCAGTTGAGTTTGTTAGAGAATACACTTTCATGCTTTGACATTTCAAAATACATAGGACTATTTTTTTCTCCACAAGAATAACTGTCATTAAAACAAAACTATAAAAAATACATTTTACTTTCTCATTTGCGACAAGTTCCTATCTGTGCAGTACTTACAGATATAGTGAAAGGAGTGAGTTTCTTCTTATTAATAGCCCTTTCATCAATTGTATCTGGTTGTGAAAAGTTAATCATTTTGCTAAGGAAGAAAAGCCAGAGTTTATTCAAACTTCCACTTCTCAGAAAACATGCTTCATTATTTGGTTAAAACACGAACACTTGAAACTAGCTGTAAATGTCTGACAAAATTAAAAAAGACAACCTCATTCATTAAATCTTTTCTCCTTGTTAAATAATTGGACATTCATCCAGAAACACCCATGTAATACCTAATTAAAGAAATTTGAGCAATTGGATTCATACTTAAGTAACAGAGCATGTCTGTGCTGTCAAACAAAAAGAAAGATCTTCAGTGATTATGACCGTAAATTATTGACATTTAAATAGTCTCCAGTGTAAATGTTTGCATGATAACTAATTCTTCTGCACTGCATTTCTGTAATCTTACAACAACCTCAAATACTAATTCACATCAATACTAATGAGCTTATCCACTGTTACCATTGAGCAGAAGTACTGTTAGTCACTACCCTGTACTCGGCTCTGGTGAGGCCGCACCTCGAGTACTATGTTCAGTTTTGGGCCCCTCGCTACAAGAAGGACACTGAGGTGCTTGAGCGGGTCCAGAGAAGGGCGACGAAGCTGGTGAGGGGCCTGGAGAACAAGTCCTACGAGGAGCGGCTGAAGGAGCTGGGCTTGTTCAGCCTGGAGAAGAGGAGGCTCAGGGGCGACCTTATCGCTCTCTACAGATACCTTAAAGGAGGCTGTAATGAGGTGGGGGTTGGCCTGTTCTCCCACGTGCCTGGTGACAGGACGAGGGGAAATGGGCTTAAGTTGCGCCAGGGGAGTTTTAGGTTGGAGTTTTACGTTCTTTAGGTGGGAGTTTTAGGTTCTTTACCAAAAGGGTTGTTAGGCATTGGAACAGGCTGCCCAGGGAAGTGGTGGAGTCACCATCCCTGGAAGTCTTTAAAAGACGTTTAGATGTAGAGCTTAGGGATATGGTTTAGTGGGGACTGTTAGTGTTAGGTCAGAGGTTGGACTCGATCATCTTGAGGTCTCTTCCAACCTAGAAATTCTGTGATTCTGTAACTACAAAATTATAGCAAACTAGAGTTTAGGGATGTACTATATGCTGTTTTGCCACAGATTTAAGTCATATTTCTGTTTCTCCCATCCTATGATTTAGTAAATATATTTATTAAATCTGAAAATCTTTGCAATTTGAAATATTTTATTCTTCTGGGTAATGAATATATGAACTGTGTAATTATCTCCTTCAAAAACTGCCTGTACATATCTGGCATTGAGGATAATGGATGTGAAGAGGAAACCACTTCTATAATATATGCACAGAGTCACATAAAAATTTACTAAAAATAATATTTTATAGGCAAACATTTTTCCCATCCTACACATTGGTTACCGTATTTATGAGCTGAGTCCCAGTGTTGAAGCCTATCAAAAGTTTTCCAATACACTTCACTGTGATCAGCACTTCACCTCTGAGATGAGTTTCTTTCATGCAGCCATTGACTCACCAAAGGAGGATGCCATCTGCAAGGCATTTAAAAAGACTGGCATCTGATGGGTTCATGGGAAGGAGGTGTTTACAGTCTGGGTCATCTTGTAGAGCTTTATTTATCCAATTAACAAAAGCAACTTTTTCTTCCTCTGAAAACAACATTAAAATAATCTATACTTAATATAGAAGAGATTAAAATGTAGCGAAGCCAAAAATTAAATCTAGTTACTACCATGATGCCAAAAAGAGCGTTTCACCTGCAGCCCCACATTCTGTCAGTGTTCGTTTTTATTTTTCACTCTGGCAAAGATATCTAACTTACCTCTGAGTGCAGCACGAAGCTAGCGACAAATTCAACAGCCACCTTTTAATAAAATGCCACCCAAATTTGTCTTGTCTACCTCCACATGCTTTCTCTTTGTTAATTTGCTTTCAACAGCAATATTTTCCAGTTTTCTTCTTTTTCCACATCTAGTGCAAATTTAAAGGGTCTTCCCATGTCAGGTAAAGTTTATTCATGCTTATTTATTACCTGAATAAGAGTGCTGTGTCCCCTCAGTAGATATTGAGGATGTTCCTCCAAGTGCTGTAATACCCAGCTTTTTGTTTATTGATTTTCGGTAAGTTTTGCTAACATCTTTACTTTTCAATTTCTGAATTATCTGCAATCAGATAGAGAGCATTGTGATTAATTATACCTTCAAATAGCATCTTACGTATTAAACCATATCAGCCTTCTATCTAGAGTCAGTAAAGAACCTGAATGCCTTTCTGTTATATACATTAACTCTTGAAAACAGATTTGCAATAACTAGAACATACTTATTTTGCTTATGTCGTCATATGCTTTACAATAAAAGGTGACCACATAAAACTTACACACCTTTAAACAAGGTGACTGATAGTATTTTCTAAGAGCCTACAATGTAAACCATATAGGATATACTGTTATGTCCTGAATTTGCCCAAATACTGTAGAGGTTTCAGAACTGATGATAAACAATAAGTAACTCATAAATCTCTATACTTAGATGCAAATTAAGGCATCTCCCCTATGAAACTGTGCAAGCTAAATTATTGAAAAGAGACATGAATAATGAGCTAAATGAGCAACCTGATGCAATTAGCAGCAGTACTCTAAAGTCAAAACAAAAACTAACCATACCCAAGCACACAGATAAACCAACAGCTTGAATAGGTTTTGATTCTCTTAAAGCACACTAGATTGTGACCCACACTTAAAAAAACATCTAAACACTTCAAAGTTGCTTGCAGTAAAAAAAAAAATAAATAAAAAAAATCCTCACTCCTAATATAAAAGGTAGCCTTTAGTATAGAGATTGAACATACTACACAAGCATTAGTGTATCACTAAGAGAATTTAAAGGTTGATTATCCAATGTACTACTCTGTTATCAAAGCAAGGTTAGACCAAACAGTTTCTAAAAATATGTAATCCAGCTCTTCATTTTTGAGGAAGTAAGGACTGCTTTGAACTACCATGTTCTCTCATGCTGCCCAAATGAGACCTACTAAATCACATGGAAGAGTAAAATTCAAAGACTGGAAAATAATTATATAGGACATTGTAAATTGTCGCAGAAAACCCTCCAGTGCTCAAACTAGTACTTAGCCGTGTATTAAAGAATATCTCATTCTATTCTTTAGGTAGTAGCTAAATAACTAGTTCTTATTCATTTTCTGAAGACCAATTCTTAAAACCAAAGTACTACAAATTAAAGTCCAAAAGTAATGTCTTACAGAGACAAATTCTTCAAAGTTGATTCTCCCGTCTTTGTTGCTGTCTGTTACTGCAATGATTTTTTCTACTATCTCCCGTACTTTGTAACCAGGCAAGGGTAGACTTGCTTCTTTAAACAGATCTTGAAGCTCATAATCACTGACATATCCACTGTTGTCAATATCTGCAAAGCAAAAACACAAGTTGGTTTTATACTTAAAGAACCTAGTATAACATCTGTTGAGAATACATCGAGTGCAAGAGATATACATAGGAAAAGATTATTTCTTCCTGTGACTTCACTACATACATAAGCAAGCACGAACAAATACTTATGTATTAGAAACACAATTGGCTGGGAGGTGTGACAGCCAATTTTCACAGGAACTATGCTATAACACCAAAGCACGCTATAACAAGATAGCAAATTTGTAAAGAGCAAAAATTAAGCTTTTTTAAGATGCCAACAAAATTCTCAACAAAACCTTCAAATGAAAGGAAGATCAAATACTACATTTTTTCATTCAGTATTGTGTATTCACTCCACAATTGCGAAGTGAATGGGTATAGATCATAAAAATAAATTAACAAAAGACTGACTCATTCTAATTTGTGTTATTCATGATGAACACCACAACACAGCAGAAACTAAAAAAATTGAATTGACATGAGTCAGAAACAGACTAAGGTGACCTGGTCACTCTTGTAACACGCCAATATGCTCCCGCTTTGTTTTTCAGGTTTACTGGTTAAATTACTGGATAATTAATTGCTATTCATGAATTTTCTGTAATCTATACTACACTACATAGCATCTGTACAGCTTCGTAAACAAGCCACATTTCACTACTGATGAAAGGACAAAAAAAGTGAATGTTACTGTCTTTTTGTTTTGTATACTTCCAACAATTCACAGATCACTGCACAGTGAAACTTTATGCTTGTATACAGATTAATCCATCCATCCATTGTCTAGCTTAACTGTCAGACACGTAACAACACATGTAATAATGGTGATGGTCTAAAGAGCAGAGGACATGTTCACAATCTCACTCAGATTACCAACTATGTTAGTTCGCTGGGCTCATCTTTCACTCAGGGTAAGTTTCCATGGTGACAAACAGAAACAAATACATTGCTTTTCCTGCAGTTTATCAATGCAGCTGCAAGCAATTTAATCACAAAAACATTGAGAATGCAATGATGGAAAAAGAAGAAAACATAGATGATGTTTAATTTTGACGCTTTACAGAAAGCATATTAGAAGTGGTGCTTTTTTAGTGAGCAGAATGCAGATGGTGAAAAACAAACAAATATAAAAGCTGTAGCAAAACACTATTGGCAGCTGGTAAGATAGGCTACTGCTCACTGGACTTACACATGTATGCAGTGGATTTTTCTTTGGTCTGTCACTCCAGCTCCTGGAAGCTATAGCCACCCTGAGCTACAGACTGCATCAAGATGATTGTTCTATACAAACTCATTAATTATCAACCATGGATACATCTTATTCCTTTACTACTTCTAGCCTCTTTTTGTTTCAAAACATACTAAATTAATGAGTGCACAATTTTATTATTTGCCATGAATAAATATTATTACTTTTTGGTTTAAACTTCTTGACCCTTTACTGAACATCACTTGACACCTGTATTGACAGAAACCAAGCAATTTTCTGTTCACCTTAACACACGGTGTTACAAATTTCTAATACACAGCTTCCCAACCATCTCTTTACTGAGTTGGTGAGTCCCAACATTGAGTCCTAACATTTAGGATTCTTCTTGGCTGTAGCTGTTCCATAATTTTCATCCACAGTGATTACCATGCCTTAACCCCAAAACAAGCTGTTTGTGCAAGTAGGATTATTGTATCCTCAAGTATAGTATTTTGCAGGTACTGACACTACATTTCAGCTGCTGTTGAGACAACTGTTTTGTTGTTGTCATTCTTTTGTTTCTTAAAGCGGTTTTGCTCTACTAATAGCATAAAAATAAAAGTATATGAACAGTAGAGAGGGAAAGGCAAGGCAAAGAGGAGTGTCCGTCTGCTGGGTCCTTCAGCTACCAGAACCAACACAAAATACAGACATGTGAGTAGTTGTTATTAAACAAAAATTCTTCTGTGATTCAGGAGTTTAAGGCTGGCACTCAAAATTATTTTGAATTACTGTGAAGTGACCCCGCTATCCCATTATGAGTAATTACAAATATGCTCAATCGCTTTGTTGAGCTGCACAGTTACACACCACCCCCTGCGTGCAACAAGAAATAAAGCAGATGTGAACTTCAAAATTCATAAGTTTATTGCAATCTTGAAATAAGGGTTAGTAGTTCACTAACTAATTTCTTGCTATTTCTGTTTACGCTCAGATTAATCTGAAAATATCCTGTCAGACATACAAAATCATTGAGTTAAATTATTAGCATCTGCTAGCTTTAAAGGCAAGATCAAAAAGACTCCAAGTTTAGCTTAGTTAAAATATAAAATTACATCCAACAAACTGAAAGACAAATTACTAGTTCAAAGTATGCAAGTAAAGCAGAAACAGTCAATTATCTAGGTCAATAATAAACATGAGAACATTTAATGATTTAAAGTTTTATCACAACAAAATTTTGTTGAGATTTAAGGAGTTCCAGTAACTGATTTTTGAGATGTATTATGCAGCAAATACATTAACTTTTGAGCTGAACAGTTGTATTATTTATGCTACTTTATCTGTTTCCATTGCTGAAGTTGAAAGAAGTGAAGAAACACAGTTGCATTGAAAACAAGTGGTTTTAAATAAGCATTCTTAGTTTTTTAGCTATTATTTGCAACAGAGAGAAAACATAGCCCTATTAAACCAAAGTGTTCCATAAAGATTTTGTCCACAAAAACCTCCATGGCTCTGCAGTGTTATTGGCATCATTATTATCTTCTAACCCAAAACATACCTATCTTATCGAATGCTTCTCTTAGTTCGTCAAGCTCTTCTCGAGAGATAGTAGTTACGTTGTTCTCCATGTTCTGACAGCAAGAAGCGTCGTCCTCAGTTGCTTACACCTAACAATAATTAATGAGATATTACATGGCATTAATTCCAAACACATACTAATCCAAGTTACTGATCTTTTTAGTACCAGGTATCAGACCTACATGGCACCTCCAGGCCTGACACAGCATTACAAACAACACTTGAAAGCATATTTAAATACCCAGCAATTCTGTCAAAGTTGTTCAGATACATATTTTTTCCCTTCCAGTTTGGTTGTTTCCGATGTAGTGGTTTTGCTTAAGAGCAAGAAAAATGTTCCTGATGGACAGTTTATTCTTTATTCACAATAATTATATTCAGATCTGCCATACACAATTAATTCTCCACCAAAAGAAGAGCACAACAGCACTGCACTGTTAACCACTATGGTCAGCAACAACGAGGTGTACCATGGCCTCACGTCAGGAGCCATTGAGGTGTCTCATGATTTCAAAATCATGTTCTCTGGGGCTTATGTTTTGAAGTCTGTGCTCATCTGAAAACAGAGCTAAACACTTCCTTCAAAAAGAAAATGACTGGGTAGTTGAGGTTCTTGTACAACAAACTTCAAGTGGAGCCCATGGTTTTAAGGAAAACAAGTATCAAGAGACATGGTAAAACCCTTTAAGGTAGCAGCTGGTTTGCCAAACCACGGAAGAAAATAACACAAGAAAATGTTTGACACAACAGTGACTGTCACAAAGTACAAAAGGAAAATGCTTACTTGGGCCCTAACTGCAGCATAAGCACTTCTTTATCTACACTTACACTTGTATAAGATTTAGAAAGAGAGTAAGTCCCGTGTAATACCCACCTGAGTCTCATCTTAGCGAGTTTCTGCTTCTTCTAAGGTATACCCATAGCAGTTTAGTTTTCTATGATGCTAGATTAAAAAGTTCTTAACCAAGTGTGTTATTTCAATTAAATCCTGCCTACTTCACTTATGTTAGTATTTTCTGTCTTCCCTGGGACTGCTCTTGTGGTTCACACAGGATATGGCCTTGAGTGTGGGTGGCGAGTTAAGTCTTTTTCCTTCGTGTCACTCAATCTTCTTTAAGTACTAGATTTAAAATCCTACTCATCCATTTTGCTAAGCTTACTAGCAGCATGTACAAGGCTTCATACTCATAAAAAAAAAAGACCTTACACACAGATGTTTCTGGAAGTACAGAAACCTGATTAAAAATAAAGAAAGAATGGATTGGGGGAAAAATGAAAGAATAAACATTTAAATCTAAATTATTAAGAAAATGCAAAGGACTGAAGCTGCAGAGACACAGAAGACAGTCCTTTGAAATATAAAAACAGGATGTCAAAGCCTAAATGAAATATTAGGCCACCATGGTACAAAAGACAGCAATACTTCCCTCATACTGTTAATGTTTTAAACTACTTATCATTACCCTGAATCAGATTTTATCAAAAACAAGTTTTCAGAAGTTGAAATGTAATTAGTTTCACTTATCTTTTATGTTTCATAATTTAGATTTCCCACCATATTCTATTCCAAAAAAATAGCAGCCTTGGATTTACAAAGACACTATTTATTTCAGGACCACAGAACACATCTGTTCTTGAATGAAGCAGATAAATAAAGCTAATACCTCTGCTTTAGAGAGACACTCTTAAATACCCTATTATATAATTACTGTGTAAATTAGCTGGTCAATTAAATGGCAGAAGTGCTGCAATTATGGTTGTGGCATTCAGAAGAGATCTAGTTTGAGCAAGCAAAGACAAATCTCTAAAATTTTTCGGCCTTGCAGACAGTTTCAATACACAAACTTCTCATCTAGGCTAATAAATACCTTGCACACATGTATCACCACCAAAGACTGACAAGATTTAACATCAAGCCTACAGAAGTAGGTGTTAATTGGAACCATGCCTGCCTGCTGATAACATAAGTTCATTTACAGATAATATGTTTCTCTGTAACCTGATAGTGTTCATGCAACATTAAGATTTTCTGTAGCCTGTACTGATATTAAATCATCTCCTGCTGCCCCAGGACAAGGTAGCTACAAACACTGCTTTTATGCTGAGATGGTACACTTGATCCTCTTTTAAACCCCAGCCAGTACTCTTACCATGAACTGACATTATTCATCCATCCCTAGCCTGCCTTCTACACCTGGAAGGCTTTTTGTATCTGAAGACAATTTACTGGTGTCTCCTGGAAATGTTCCACATCCAACACCAATGCAAACTACTGTTGGTATCATCGTGGCATTTCTTTGTGCATGGAAGAGCACTTGCAGCTGAGCAACAGCCAGGGATGCAGTAAGCAGGCCAAAGAGCAGTTCCCGTCTCTTTTTTGACCTCTTATCAAGGCTGTCAGAAAAATAAAACAGAGCAACTGATTGGAAATCAGCCCCAATGGTTTCCTCCATCCCTGCAGGCAATTGGCAATTTCTTTTTCAGCTTCATTTCAAATTCTATTTGCCCTGTTTCCGTGCTGCAGCTGCTTCTGCAACTACAATGGATGTTACAAATGCTGACTCAAGAGCTTATTTTCTTTTGTTGCTGTTCTTTTTGTCTGGTACTAGAGAAACACCTCCTCCTTCCTGGTGCAAATACCACTCGCTCCCCACATCATCCTTCAATCTGTTGTTTCTAATGACAGCCAAGCTAGCATAATTGTCCAATACAGGTTGTGCAGAAGAATTACCGCTTTGGTATCAATAATTAGTTATTGGTATGTACTACGTTACAAAATCACAAAAAATTACAAAACATTAACATTTGACTTCTCTTACCAAGCTTTGACTCAAACTGAGATACAGTTTAATGCAAAGACAAAGCAAAACAAAAGAACAAAAAAAATCCCACTAAATTTAAGACATTGTCAGATTAAACTAGAAGCTCTAACCTGTTTCAGAGAGAAATGAATGCATTACCAGGTATAAGAGATAGAAAAGGAACTTTACAATGAGAATGTGCATCAGATATTCTCCATATTCAACAGGGACAGAAAATAATGCTATATTGTAACTGAGAAAATGCTAATTTAACATTAGCAAAGACTTGTATATTGCAGAAACAGTAATCATTGAACTGACTACCATTAATACACAGAATTTTGGCTCTATATTAACATACAGATACATGCACAGACATTTCTGTTGTCTTTTCAAGAACAAAAAACTCCTGCCCAACTTTTTTTTTTTTTTAATGTTACATTGAAATATTTTTTTGCTTATGCTACAATTATTCTTGACCTCCATATATAGGTGATGATTAGAGGCCAACTACAGCAATTCTTTAACATTGTTAAAGGACGAATTATTTTTCCCATATCAGTGAAAAAGCTGCAAGAGACAAAGAGGGTAGAATTACGGGTCATGTCATCTAAAGTGAAAGAGTTCTTAAGTGTGGAATATAATAGTCCTCTAGAGGTAGAACAAAAGAATTGAAAATACCTGTAGAATGATGAGCTATCAGCACTGGGCCTGATAAAGGAAGAAATATACATGTGTATATATATTTCTGTTTGTATATATACAGACACCTAATGCAGCAAAGAGGATGCCAATATAACTTTGAAACAGGAGATGACTGAAAGGTCAAAGTAATTAGCTCTATCAACATTATCAACATAATACACGTATACATAGAAAATGAAGACTGCAACTCCTGAAGTGTGTTGCCTTTTTTTTTTTTTAAAAAAAAGAAAAGAGGAGGCAGGGTACAATTACGGTATTAAGTACAGTTACTAACAGCGTAATATGAACTGCAAAGTGCATTTTAACATTCCATTTTGTTGCATAAAATCAAGGAAGTATGTACTGCAACCGATCAGAAGTATAACAAGGCAAAATAGTTCCTTAAATATCAGACAGCGTGAAGCTTCACTATCCAGAAGAGTTAGTGCATGCAAGTTTCAGCCTGAGCTTATAAACATGGCTAAAATGTATCCATAAATAGATACATCAATGACCATCAGAAGTATTTAGTAATTACTGGAAGTTAGATGGTAACAATGAAAGTGTTATTTTTCAACATATAAACTGATACTCCACAGGATTTTCCTCACTCTTCTAGGCACAGCCTTAGGCAGTGAGCAAGGTACAATGTAAGAGGGAGCAGCTGATATTTTTAAACTCCCCCCAGAACTGTATGTACTGATCTTTGCTAGAGTAAAGCTATCAAACCAGCCAGAGAAATTCTACATCAATGGAATATGCATTTATGTAAGGAGGACTAGAAGACTTGCACTCAAATTAATTATTCACCCTGCACGAATTTATTCAACACAGTACAGTAAATCTGGTGAACAGTAAAATCAACATTTTCTACTATGCCTTTAAGGTAAACATGGGTGACTCAAGAATAAGTAGCAAAACAGTAAGCTGATATATTTAGTTTTTAGACAGGTCACGGGCCTGATCCAAAGTCACTCATTACAGTATAAATAAATAACAATTTCACTTAACAGAATAATTTTGTGAGACTTATGTCAGGATGAAGAACAATTCTATTATAAACAAACAGATGGTTAGTTTAGAAAGCTACCTGTTCATCCAAACAAAACGCCTCCAGCATCCTTGGCTGCTGAGTATACAGAATAGCCATGCAAATTCAGCGATAAGATCAGTTTCATGCAGTTTCATTCACATGCATCATTCAACAGGCTCTCAAAGCCTGCCTGTGCTTTGTATTGTTGCACTCCGCATTACTAATAAAAAAAAAAAAAAATCAAAGGAAAGCTTACCTGTGCCAGAAGGACTACCTCTATGCCACTGATTTTGAAACAGAGCTATTATGTGCAGAGTTCACAGAAACGCATTCTGGAAACCTCAACTGTTAGCAGTTTAGCAACATGAACCATTTGGGCAAATTCAGCCAGGCCAGGTGGCACCTGTTTTGGTCTTGTTAATTTGCTATTTTTCCTAGAAGTTCAAGTTTCATCTACATCCAGCAGAGAACTTGGAGTGGTTTTATCCCCTCTGTGCTTTGAAACAGGAACTTGAATTGTGTCTACCTCATACCCACATGCAAAGCAATGTCTGCTCATCCCAGCCAACATTAACCCAGATTTAGCCTGATTTATAAAACTCCTTAAAATCCCCACTTCAGTATGTTGCGTCAAGATTTCTTTCAGGCTGTAGTCTTCCATTTCACTTGGATGAAGCGTGCAACTGCCTAGAATAGTGAATGGCAGGCAAACTCGAGCTCTGTAATTGCTCTTTGCAGCCGCCAAGCACCTTCCCCCTCTGGTGCCAAAGGCTGAGAGGGAAGGTCGCCTGTTCCTGGTCTGCTGAGACCCGCAGCAGGTCCCAGCCACCGCTCTGCTTCCCTCTGCCTCACCTGTGTCACTGCTGCAAACTGTGGTATGGACGAGCACACGGCCACCAACTCAACTACCCGAAACTCAATCTCAACTACCTGAAACAGCGACATTTCTGTGACACTGGGATGCTGAGATAACGCAGATCAATAGCACGAGCCCTGAGGAGCTGTGTGCAGTAACGAGTATTTTCTCACATCAGTGGTATTTGCTAACGTTTATAAGATACGGTAACTCAGAACACACAAGTTGTCATGCGATTATGCAAGTAGCACAGAACAGCAAAGTTAAAACTGCGTGTATTGGTAATATAGAGTATCCTGGGCTCCACATATATCCTAACAAATATATCCTAACAAACCACTTCCAGATAAAAAAACTGTACGCACAACATTGCATCCATGCAACAAGCAGCTTTTGGTTTATCTTGAAAATAATAAGCACATCAGTATTAGAAATACAGATTTATTTTGTTTTTTCCCACAGGTCCCTTGATAATAGACAACATTTCAGTTTTTAACACAAAAACAAAATGTCCTTTAATCTAAAGCAAAGTCACCACAGATTTGAGAAAATACAAGAACTGCACTTTGTATTTTGCTTAATGAAAGCTTCCAGATGAGGAATTTTGAACTCTCTGCACCTAGTATGTAATACAAATATATCAACAAATTAGCAAGAAGAGAATCTTAGTATAGAATACAAAATACTAAACAGTTGTGTCATAATAAGCAACAAATTAAGGGACTTGAATAATAGAGTTTCCCTACAGAATCTCTGACATGATTAAATTGAAAGAACTCTGATCCAAACTGAAGGTCAGATACAGTGAATGTGCTTAAGCAGCACATATTCTTCATTTTATTATGTATAACCTTTGTGTTGGTGAAAGTTCACTAACCCCGTACACATCATACTCAAGCTTTGCCAGGAAAAGCACAGGCACATAAGGAAAATGAAAGTAGAGTAGGAATTTGCATGCACTCAAACCATAAATCTAAACTACCTTTGATGCTATCTAAATCTCCTTCTTGGTCAATTTCAAATATTTCTAAATATTCCTTTCATTCCTCAACAACACAAATATTTAATTGGGAGAAGATTACAAAAGACACAAGGAGTTTATAGTTAACAAACATTGCAATTATCCACACTGCAACTGGCATGGTATTTCTTCCAAGACTGGAGCAATCTGCCCTTGTTTAGTGCTGCTGTATCAATGATGTGATTAGTGTAATCACAAGTGTTCCTCAAGGACGCAGTTACATATCTCACTGTATGCATGGACAATCATTGAGGCATTCACTATGGGATTTTTAAGTAAGATGTTTGGATTTTCAAATAAGAAACAATTGCATCCAGTGACAAAATCCGCGTACCATAATAAGGACATGGAAAAACAGGCAGGAACAGTGACAAGAGAACTGGAACTAGAAAACAGCTGTGGAAACAGAAGCTCACATCGAAGACCTTTTGTTGAATACATTCTAGAACAATTGTTCCTTCCAGTGTATTACAAAGTTCACATTTGTAGAAACCACTCAGACTGTAATACATGTCTCTTTGCTGGTGTGGTATTAACCTTCCCAATTTTAATCATTTTTTGTGCTGCTTTAGCATCCACCATACTATCAAAAGTCTAGAATAATTTTTACCATTCACCAATACAGTTAAAACTAGTGGTCACAAAGGAAATTTGGAAGTCCTGTTATAAAATTTGAAGCTTGCAGCCTGTATCTGAGAGCTGTATGGCTTAGAGTTATGGGAACCCATTTTCACTTGGGTGCTTCAAATATATACCTTAGTTACAAGTAGGGCAACTGCTATCCACATTTACAATCACATGCATTTGTAATGAAGAATTTTATTCACTTTGAGCATTAACATGTTTTCCTCAGCTCAAGAACACACCCAAGCCTGCCCATTGTAACTCAAAGTAGCATTAACATAAATGAGGTAACCCCATCAGATCATCTTATTATCCAAGCTTAAAGGCATTTTGTTGTTGTTGGTTTTTTTTTTAAACAAAAATTAAACATTTAAAGGCACTGTTTAGAAAGCAAACATCTTTTTTTTTTTTTTCCTTTCTGTTTTAGAGGTGGCAATGTCTGTATTTCAAGCTATAGGTGATTACAGAGCTAGCTTCAAGTTGATCAGCAAGGTTCCAGGAGTTCACACTTGGGTCAGGCTAGATTAAGGTGACTTGGTGGAAGAAGCTGCTTTGTTTGTGTAAATACTATCATGTTTACTGTTTAGAAAGCATAAACATCATAATGTTTACAGTGGCCCCAAACGCATTTGACTGATCCCTGAACAGAAAGCAGGTATGTCCTTCTTTCAACAAGTTCAATCCATTCAATAGACTACTTCACACATTATGATCTTCTCTGTGATCTCCAGTGATACCACCCACATCAACCCTACGGATGGATCATTTGGTACTCTCCAAAAAGCAGTTCATTGCACTGACAGCCACGTCCCATGCCGACTAGCTGCGTGGCTTCCCTGCACACGTGTGCCAGACCCTCCTTCCTGAAGCGCCTCCGTAGGGCCCAGCCATGGCACCCCTTGTGCTTTGCCCATTCTGCATCACCACCTCACCTCTGACCTCGGCCCTATATCCACTGGCCTCACCCATGGAAATGTCTCCGCTCATGGCATTTCAGTGAGCTACCTGGTATTCCACCAGGCAAATGCACTCTTCTGGAAGGCCAGAATCAATGCTTTGCAATTAGGAGACGAACAAAATGTCTGGCAAGAACATCTACGCAGAGGTACTAACCAGAGAGAACTGCGCTGAGAACTCTGAACACACCCGGCCATGGGCAGAAGGAAAAAAAGCTGCAACAATTAACACGAAGGCAAAACCAAACTTTGGAGAGGAAAGCTGGTGCCTCACAAGGTGCCACCAAGAACAAGGAGACAACCTGGGATGAGCAAACAAACACAGCCCCCACAGCTTGGGGTGCCAAACCCAGAAACCACAGCAAGGCGCGTACCTCCTCGGACCAAAGCATCACAGCAGCTTCACCACACAAATTCACGTTAGATGGAAAACGTCTATCATTAACATACAGAAAATTTGATGAGAAATTAGGAAACAGCTTGTGATAAAACCTATTTGGTTACCAGTCACTGCTGTGAAAAGTGATTTTTTTAATGTAAATTTGCTTTTACTGTCACATTTCACTAAAGCAAACCTCACTAAAATATAAATGGAAAGACTACACTAACAGAAGCACGTTGCTTCAGGCACTCTATCCTGAAGTCATTCTTTTGTGCCTTGGCTGACATTGCATATCAAGTTTACAACAGCAAAAGGAAGTGAGTTGAAAGACACCACCAAACGATACTTAATCTCCTCCTTTTTCTGGCTAGGTTTATGCACACACAGCTTTTGCTAACAAGGGACTAAAATTACAAATAAAAATGTCATTATTTTATACCAAATTCCTGCATAAACAGTCTGTATATTTATTTTTTGGTTAGGAAAGAAATGCTGAAATTCTTACTGAAGTAACTGCATCAGTACGAAATTAGGCTATGACACAGCCAAACGTGTGCTCGGAACTCAGGAGTTGCTGACAGGAATCTCATTTGACAGAAAAGCTTTTTGGGTGCTCCAGTACTCTACAAATGAGATCTAAAACTTGCGGTTATGCTTTAATTATTCCTTCATTTGTTTATTAAATTATAGCACTGATAGTTAATCACTAAACAGAAAAATTAACCAGAAGCAATAATCACAATCCCAAACTTTCAAAAAACAATCATGAGTCATAGCCTAATCTATTAAACTATGAAATGATAAAGGATTTTAAAATTATTAATCTGGAATGACATCTGCCTTCTGTTTTCAGACATTTCACATTACTCTCATTAACTTTTAAGCTTTCTCTGTAACCAAAAGGACTAGAAATTTGTTTCAAAATTAATCAGATCCTCACATAAGTTCTCAACTCCATGAATCACAGGTCAGGGAGCATCTTCAACGGAAAGCTCAGGCAGAGGATGAGAACTGATAGCAGTGTTAAAGTCACTGACTCACCATCTTCTGGTCTCCCCCTAAACTACAACTTAAGTATTACATTTCCGAAAGGGATAGTGCTATTACAGTCCAGTAGTTGCAACTTCACTCTGATCCACCTTATTTGCAGCAAGGAAGCAGAAGTAATCAGGAACATTAAAATGCAGCAAGTAGCATGGCTTTACGCTATCTACCTGCTTCCAGCCCAGCAACTGTCAGTACCCATCTCATAGCCCAAATCATTTTACCCTTAGCCAGTTGCAATTTCGCAGATTACATACGTGCTTCAGTTTTTCTGAGTTTGCTGGATCTTGCATTTCAACTACTACACTCAAAGCACGCTCACCTTACCTGTTTAATCTGTTAATAATGCTACTGATGTTTTCACGTCTTGCAAAGGCTTCCAGTTCTTGTCCCAAGCCTCTATTTCCTCCAGATTTGGGGCTGTTTAAGAGGTAGGGCACACCTTACTCGTTGTTCTTTGATGAGTAATTTATCCCTCTATGCTACCTATAACTTAAGAAAATACATCTTTTTCTTAAGCCAACTGGAATATCACTAATCATTTTTATCTTCTCTAAGTGTGAAAATAGCATTTAGTTAGCACCTAAGTGCAAAAGCAAAATTATGAACAAAGCTATCAGTGAACAAGCCTACAAGGCAGAAGGGGATAGAGCTCCTGGCACAGCCAACACAGCACTCGCCAGGCCAGCCCTGCCCTTGCCGTGCTCTCTGCTGGGCTCCAGGCTGGAGCCTCAGGTCACTGCAAATACTGGAAATCCAGCCCAGAGCCACAGGCTGACGCTAACTAATGAACTTAGTTTTAAGGTCACCCCAGAAGTTAATCATGTGAAGATCATTAAGGGCAACAATACAAATGCATATTCTTCTCCTCAGCAATTCCATTCACATCCACAGGTGTTTTTAGACAGTAGCTGACGGCAGTCACTGAACAGCATGGGAGCATATTACATTAGCAGAGTGTTCTTCAGTTTTCATTAATTATCAGAGGGCAACATGGCCCTCTGTTCCCTGCTAATTCCTTGTTCAACTCTCCATGGTTCAAAAGATTATTAGAAGATTAGACTGATCAGCTACTATACTACAAGCAAGCCAGGATTTTCTGTCATGGAAAATTCATAGGTTATTTTTGTTTTGCTTTCTCCATTGGTCAAGCTAGAGAGAAAAGGCCGGTCTTCTACAATACATGGCAAAAGCAACTGGCAGCATGTCAAAACCTGTCAGAGCCCACAGTAAATGCTGCCCACTGGTGAGCTCCCGGCCTTAAGGAGGCACGCTTGCTGGAGCGGAGCATAAAAGCAGCCCAGTGGCAGGGCGGCGTGAACGCCTGTCTGCACAACTAGAAGAGTATCTGGAGAACACAAAGTTCGTCCGCTGGTCCTGTTGCTCTTAATTAGGCCAGAAGAAAATGTACAGTTGTAGCTGCCAACTGACATTTTAAATCATGTTTGGAAGAGAAAAAAATATATTTCTCTACAAATGTTGTGTAACTAAATTACTCAAAACCTCAGCCATGGGATTCGTATGGTTCAGAGAAGATACCATTTGACCAGATAAGTTTGAGTATATCCTGTAAGACTTGCATGTCCTGCATTTGTACAAATCTAAGACAACTCTCTGGAGCTGTAAGTACATTACAAGGATTCAAAATATAAAACTGAAAAAAATACATTAAGTGAGCAGAAGGGCTGCTGTCGATCCATCAGCACTCCTTGACGGTAAGAAGGGTAACAGCATGAGGCACTTGCAATAAGACAACAGAACACAACCTTTCCTTCCTGTTCACAACAAACCTTAAGATAAATGTTTAACCCTAAATCTCAATTTACTTCTGCACGGTTCATTAATGTGCTACATCCATTATCTGGAAAAGAAAGTAAAATAAAATTTACAGAAATCAGGTTCAGAATATACTTCAGCTTTAGGTTAGGCTTTAAAATTTATTTCAGGAGACCTAGTTACATAGCTAAGACTTTTCTGTAGCCAAACTGAGCTCTTATTCTAAGCCAGAAAAAAAAAAAACTTGAAGATAAAATATTATATTAGTGAGTACTAATTATTTGATTAGCTTATAGATTTGACATCATGTCAGATCTTGACTTCAAGGCTAGCTAGCTCTTCTAAAGATAAGTTATAGCTTACTCAGGCATTGCAGATTCCTGCAGCATCCGTTAGCAAAAGCCTGCCATCTGAGTTTTGTGGGAGTCCAACCTAGCTCATGAAAATGATTTCTTGTGATCTCCAAGTCTATTAATCCTCTACTTATTTTGTTATGTTCAAGGGTTCCCTCAACTGTAGATTTACCTCCTAAAACACTATTTCGTCAACGCAACCAAGGAACCAGTATCACCAGGAAAAATGAGCAAAAAGTATCTTGGGGGTTGGAGGAAAGACTGCTACAAATCAGCCTGTCCTCAGCTCCTATCCATGCTGATTCAGATTAGTTTCAACACTTGTACTATCTGGGCATACTTTTTAGCTATCTAACCAATACATTCCAGCAAGCTTTATACCATATAATAAAGGAGCCATCAGAAGTGTTTCCCCACTAACAGTTGATAACACGTCACTTGCAGGTAACGTTAGGCACTTGCAAGTGATCTTGCAGCCTTGCTCTTTCACGTAGGTGGCATTGTAAGAATGCAAACCAGACAGGATTTTAGCACAGCTTAGTAATATATTCTAATTTAAATGATAACACTTTATCTTGTTCTAGAAACATTTCATCTCATTTTATAATAACCATGACAGTCAGCCTGAAAGGTATAGTGTGACCAAACCGTGAGAGGCAACTAAAATTTTGCCAGGCTCAATTTTAATAGAATGGTTAGAAAGAAGAGTCAAAGTAATTCCCATATAAAATAATTCCCACTGCAATGGCATTTCCACTTGTACATTTTGGATAACTTTGATGAAACTGCATTTTATTTTATCCAACACATTATAGAGTTCTCAACACTAACTTATAGAGGATATGTATTTTCCATGTATGTTCAGTGATACATTATCCTGTTATTGCTGTATCTGCAGATATGAAATTCATTCGAAGAGTTGAAGATATATAGACAGCAATGATTAAGATGAGCAAGAATAGAAGCTTTTAGAAGAACTGTCCAACAGGCCTTGAATTAGTGAAGTAGTTATCTGTGGATACAATTCCAAGCAAATGATAACTCTTTTAAACCAATGAAATCATTGATAAGGCTTAAATTTATTCACATGTTATAACATTTTGCTAGTTTGGGATGTAAAAAATATTCTGGCCCACAAAACTGAATAGCTGATATGGATGACAACAAGCAAAGCAAAATAGATGTTTATATTCGGTTATGAATTATTTTCTCACTTAACTACATCATGATACCAAAGGGGAGAATAAAAGAGAAGATGTGGTATCAGAGCCAAGTCCTGATGCCAGCTATAAAATGGTAAAACTCCCAGCAGTTTCAAATATATCTTGGTTCCATACATCAAGTTTGAAGGAAGTAGTAACACTGCAGAAGCAAAATATTCAGGTCAATGGGAATAGAGGATTTCTTATTTTCTATTGACCTACCTTTTGGTTAGGAAAGAACAGAATCACTTTTGCCTTTGTCATAAGGGGATAAACTCACCTATCAAGAAATAGCAGGACACATAGGGAAAAAATGGAAGAAAGGAAGACATGAAGCTAGAAGAAAGGCTTTATGAACATGCAAGACAAAAGCATTCTAAAATATAAAAATTCTGGAACATAAAAACCTACGAGGAAACATCTCATTAGAAAAGAAACAGCTAGTTCCTGAAGCTCACGCAAATCCTTTAAATTAGCATTCAGGTAGATATAATCTTGTTGATAACATATGGCCTAATATTTCAGCTCTACTGCACGTTAATGCTTTTAATAACCCATTCTGAAACCTACCAATGATTATTAACAAGTTGAAGGGCAAATATACTTTAAGTGAACTAAGCTGGGCAATACCAGGTCCAGCACCAAATTTTTTTCCTAGTACCTACTATTACTTATAAAACATCTGCAAAAGAACCCTGTAAGTGGGTTGATAATCCTTTTCCCATCAAAAGCACACATGTACAAGCACATGACCTGCTTTATGCATAATTTATTGCTGAGGCTTAGCAATACCAGCCTCACTGATAAGCAATTGTGATGTACTACCTTTCTTCTCCTCAGAAACCTGTGTGTAATAGCTCTAACTAAGCACATATGCAAAAAAATCCAGAAATTCATCAAGCAATTTAGATTTAGAAGTACTGAAAAAGATAGTAAGATACAGAAGGTCATGACTGCATTTGGTATGAATCAAAGCTGAAGTCACGTCATCAGTTTATCACAAAACAATATACCAGATAACAGAAGTCACCCTTCCTGTTTCATTTTACAGCCCTTCTTTAGTTGTGTAGCTACAGAGATGCTTAAATATCCCTTAAGTGGTTTGATGTGACTGTAATGCAGAACTGGTTCCATTAATAAACTAGATCTCTTGATTAATATTCAACTTGATCTGACTAATACCAGTTTCGATTTTGTGTTAATATCCCTTTGCATACCACAATGTGATCACTGGTCAGCTGTTTGCCCAGTGAACGTCAAGAAAGCAAGAAACGAGTAGCAAAAAGTTCATAGAATCATAGAATAACCTGAGCTGGACAGGACCCACAAGGATCATCAAGTCCAACTCCAATGTATACAGGCAACTCATTTTTATTTGTAGAAGCTGTGCACAAGGAAAAAAAAACACAAGTCATTGCTGCCTTGTAATAACACCAGATTCCCAAAGAATATATCACCTAACACGCTCTCCAAATTACTCAAATGTTTAAATTTTGCTTCATCAATAGTCTTTAGCACTTAAGGAGGTTTATTCGCATAAAAAAAAAAAATGCTTGCAGGACTAAGACTATCTAGATTAGTCCTTAACAGCATTTACTATTGCAGTTTTTTACCCATCTCATTTTTGCTTCATTCTTCCCTTTACATTTTATTTTAAACCTTCAAACCAATATTCAGGACCAGGTATAATTTCAGCCTGTGCCCCTTCGTTCTAGACAACTTGACTACGTGCCACAGGCACAGATTAAAATTAGAGCTTGCCGGAATACACGTTTTTATGGTTTCCATGAACAATGCAGTGTGTTCAAAGGTCAGCCAGCTAATCTGACAACCATTTTCATGGCTATATATGGAAATATGACTTCAAGTAATCATACAATCTGGTGTGACTACAGCAGCCACAAGTGATAAGCCCTAAGCACGCCTTGATATTACATGAAACTCCTTAGGTGTTCAAGAGGGGCTCGGTGCGCCGTCTTGGCTACAACTCCTCTGACCACCAAACCTGCCTGTGCAATGCTCGTGTCTCACAGTTCTCGAGGGCATCAGGGAACGTGTGTGTGAATTTAAATGACCAATAGAATCACTTGTATCTACCTGCAAGAGACAGACAAGATTTAACTGGGGTCCCTATAGTGACACAGAGGAGCATCTCACATACATCCACGCAGCGGATGAGCCCCAACACAAACAGTACTTCTACCTCAGGATTAAATAACTGAGGGAATAAGACAACAAACACACTCTTGTGTTCTGCTCGTCCAAGGCAAAGTCAGCATTTCTTAGTGTCTCAAACTAAGTACATTGACCTGCAGAGGTACATGGTAAAGAAGGAACAAAAGCAAAAACAGATAAGAGACCTGGGTGTGGAAGTGTCACACAACTATTAAGTGATAGGACTACCCACGGGCAAGGGGAAAGGCAGCTTTGGCATAACTCCTGTTAATGCCCCATACACTGGATTTGATACTTAGCTCTACCTACCTGCATCAATTTCCCTGAGTTCTGCAAGCCGTGAGCTCTGCACACCCAAGACTCATTGGTAAAGAAAATACAACATGGCCTAAGAGCACATGACTTTCATTAGCATCAAGTCACTCTCTCCAGCTGGAAAAACAGCTCCCTCTCCTTTCCATCTCTTCCCTCTCCATCTCCTGAGGGTAAAGATGACATTAAAAAAATGGGATAAGGACAAAGCAAGGAGACGAACTAAGAGTTTATTGAGCTGCTTACTGCGTGCTCAAGAAAAGTAAGCAGCAAAACTGGGTGAATCTTTTGAGGGTTTGAGGAGTGCTAGGTTTTGCAAGTGCAAAATGTTTTCCAGGGAACATCCAGAAGACTTCTTGCCTCCTCAGGACATAATAAGGTCATTATGGGCACTGAAGAGTCTTCTAATACCCAGTCAGCAGGAAGAACTTGACAGTATTGCCCAGAATGGAATGGATGGGGCTTTGAAACCAGGAACAAGCAGAAGCTTCTAACCTCATGCCCAGTGAAGGATGGAAAACAGCGATTTCCCTTTAGGGAAGTGCTATGAGTAGTTATTACAGCTGGGTGGAAAAAAAAAAAAAAGCCTGAATTTGTAGTTTGTTAAACACTTGAAGGAACTGCACTTTGAAATTCTACAGCATTCTGCCTACGACAACCGACATCGTGCCTACAATACCTACATTAATGTCATCTCACTGGTGACTTAGGAGACTTACATGCAAAAGTACTTTTGTGTTTTTCCAGTTCAGCACCGCGCAAATCCCACTTATGCAGTGTAAATGAAGAAATAACATCGTATAATACAATAACTTAATCCTATTTCTTCAGATTGAAAGCTGAAGAGTAACACATCCTGGTCAGACTCCTCTACCGCCCCAGCAGGTGCCTCGCATCTCTCCTAAATTTACCAAGGATTATGTCTCTGGGATTTTAACTCACCAAATTAGCAAGCAGTGCAAGTCACACCTTTCTTAGCCAAGAAGGCTTCCAAGCCTGTCTCATGCTCGGATGTTTGCATTCAGAGTGCTGCTTTAAACTTGTCTTAAAAAGTTTTTCTTACTCTGAATCACACAGAAAATTCTCTGTTTAAAATAAAACCCAGACGGACCTGGTCTTCCTGGAGCATCAAAGCAATACTTAGAGCATGGAAAGCTGTATGGTTTTTGCTTTCTCTCTAGGAATTACTCTTAAAAGGTAACATTTTATGAAGTCAGGTAGCAGAAAACGCTACAATATTTATAAAAAAACAACAACAAAGATAAAACCCAGTTACGTCTTACAGCTTCTTGAAGCCCCCCAGCCCCTTCCTATGCCAGCAACCCCTAAAAGACCGACGCAGCTTATAATTGTTAATTAATCAGCGCGTTTATCAGGACGCGACCAGCCGCCTGTTAACGGAGCCGGCCAGCAGCAGCCCCCGGGGCTCCCCCGCTCCCTACCTGAGCCGCCGCCGCCCGCTCTGCCGCCGCGCCCCGCGGGGCACGCGCCACCTGCTGCCGGCGGGCGAGGCGGGGCCAATCAGGAGGGCGGGGAGAGCGGACGGGCAGCTCCCGCGGCCAATGGCAGGGCGCGAAGGGAGCAGGGGCGGGACCGCCGCGTCCCGCCTCACGCCTCGCCCGGCAGCGAGGGCGCCTGAGGGGAGCGGGGCCGCGTGCGGCGGGGCCGGGCTGGGCCTCAGGGGGCGGGGAGCGGCTGTGGCGGCGCCTTCGCGGCCCGGCGCGGAGCGGCTGAAGGCGGAGCGCCGCCGGGGGGCGCGGGCGAGCGGCCGGCTGGCGGCGGAGGCGGTTTGGGTGAAAGCGGGAGGCATGGCGGAGCAGGGCCTGGAGATGGCCTCCATGATCCCCGCGCTGCGGGAGCTCGGCAGGTAGGCCGCGGGGCACCCGGCCCCTGCCCGACTGGGGCCCTGGGCAGTGGGGCGCGGGGCCCGGCCCGGCCCGGTCTCTCGCCCCCGCCGCTGCCCCGTGTGGTACATCCCGCACCGGGTTTGCTTTCTGTCCTGTGCCTCCCTCGGGATGGATGCGAACTGCGCTTAGTCAGAAGCGTGTCCTGTTTAAGCGTCGTCTGCTGCTGCCCGAAAGAAAGCAGCCTGCTGCTGCTCCGATTCTACCTCCTTTTATTTTAATTTTTTTTTGTGGTCCTTGAATTTCTTTCATTCCCTTCAATTTTGCCACTTAAAAGGCCTCATAATCCCAGGAGCAGTACTAGTAGCATTCTGCAGGTGGCAAACTGGAGGGTGGGGGAGAGAAGGTTGTGGCAGCGCTGAAAGCTTGGAGCTTGGGTTCCTTGCTCCTTGAGGTAATGTCATAAAAAGCCCATCTCTTGTGCTGGGTAGGTAGAGCACATACAAAATAACACGTTGCATCACTTTTGTTCAGCTTGTAAGGAAGATAGATAGCTTAGAGCTAGACAGACACCTGAGTTTATCACAAGCGCGCTAGGAATCCATCCCATATGGCCTCTGCTGAAGCCATCCACAGTGTGTGTGGCATGTTCCTGCCCTTGCCACAATCTTCATTGTGTAACGTGAAATGAACCTACTTACCTCTGAGACTTCAGTGTGAATTACCATGGGGTCATTTGCTACGCATTTTCTCACAGATCAAAACCTGCTGCTCTCCAGCTCTGTTGAAAGAAGCTGCGCTGGGACAAAGATCAAACCCGTATAGGAGCATTTCATGACTGGGGCACGTATATGCTCCATGCATGCAGAGAAAGAAAAGTATTTGTCTCTAGAGTTCTAATGGCAGCATCAAGACCGCAGCTTGTTCTGTGGTAGTCAACTAGTTCACAAAGAGCTACAGTTGAATATTGAAAATGTGACCTTAAAAAGGTACCTGACATGGTAATCACCTCAGCAGTTGCTGTTGAAACCTCTTACCCTGCATACTGGTAGCTAATAAGCTGAATAATTTTGTTAATTTCCAAAGTGAAAAGGGTACTCAATTTTATTTTTCTGCCCGAAACCTTTTAGGGCAGGAAAAAAAACACAACTTTTGCTTTGTGGTGGTGGGTATAATAGGTCAGAAGTGTGTTTAATGTATATCAAATGTAGTCGCATAATAAAATTTAAACAATTTTCAGAGTTTCATACAACTTTGTGTGTATGAAAAATACGGGGAGAGAAGGACATGTAATATGCTGGTTGCTAAATCAAGAAAACCATCTGCATTTATTTTTGAAGACATCTGAAAGAGAAAATTACCTGTTTCTGTGTTTAACTCCGTATTATTTAATGTTTTAAAATTGATAACATAATGTACTTTTAATTTTAGTGCTAGTCCAGAAGAATACAATACAGTTGTTCAGAAACCAAGACAAATACTCTGCCAGTTCATTGACAGAATTCTTACAGATGTAGATGTGGGTAAGTATTACATCCCTATCTTTCAAAGTGATAAATTTTAAACGTGATTTACAGTTTAAGGAATCTCCCTTCTCTCCAAGTTACATCTCACTTCAACAAATGTTAGTAGTTGAAGTATTTGCTTTTGAGATACAAAGTGACTTCAGACAAATGTATAATTGCCCCCCCAAAAAAAAAGACAGCCTGTTCTTAAGTATTGTTTTTAAATATATAAGTATTGTATTTTAGCTTTATCATGTAACTTTTCTGGTTAACTGCTGTCTAAAACTGCTGTTTAAATCTGGGATAGTTTCCTTCTTGTGCTCTCTAAGTAACCTTGGGGAATTTGGATAAATGTGATGTGATTCAGATACTTGCTTAAAGGGAGCTGTGTAGCAGCACTAGATATCTCTAATATTTTGTTAAACTTGATTCTGTAAGCTGAAGTTGAAACTTAAAAACTTTGATTTCTTGCAGCTTTAGAATAATCCTCGGCGTTTTTGCTACAGAGATCATAAATCTAGGAAAACATTATTACAAATTAAACCGTTAACTATTTGCTATTTTGTACTAATCAAAGAGCTGGATGTAGTACTAACTAAATGAATGGAAGTAGTGTTAATGAATAATACTTATTAAGAGCAATTTATATTTTACTTCATACAGTTTGGTGTCATGTACAGGGTTTACAATAACCACAAAATGTTTTTCATGGACTAATATGGTACATTTCAGGTTGATAACTATACAGCTTTGATACAGTACCATAATATTTTACATAATAAATTTCTTCATCTCCTGTTTTAGGTGTGAACAAAATTCGTGAAATGGGTTTGTTGCAATGCTAATTCAGATTTTTTTTCTTTTTTTTTTTTTAAAGTTGCTTTGGAACTCATTAAGAAATCAGATTCACAGCCAAGTTCTGTGATGCTGCTAGATTTTATTCAACATATCATGAAATCTTCCCCCCTTATGTTTGTAAATGTGGGTGGAAATCAGGAGGAAACTGAATGCAGTTCCATTGGTGAGTTTGAAAGTGTTTGTATTCAGTTTTGGTATTTACAGGATTTAAAGTTTCTGCTGATGTATTCATACAAAAGAAAATAGGGAAAAGAAAAATTGGTAAGTTGGCCGTTACCTATGAATCTTATGATAGACTTTTATTAAGCGTATTGATTTGCGTATGTCATAATGGTAATTTATGAGAACTGAGTTTAACCTTATTCAGTACTTTTGCTTAGTAATTATGATACCGTCCAGCTAACGTTGGTAAGATATCCTATACAAATAGTTATTGCCTGAGGGGTTTTTTGAGGTGGAAAAAAATGTCTGGAACTACCCATTCGAAAATCAGTCTTCTCTTCCTGCCCACAATCCCTTCCTGGTTTTCAATAAGATCTCCTGATGAAATGTCCCTGCAAAAGCTTTCTGTTTACGAAGCTTACACATTTTTCTCAATGAAATTTTTTATTCCTTTATTCTCTTTTTTTTTTTTTTACTGATGAATAATTTGCTCTCAAGGATGTGCTTTTTAGTAGGAGGCATTGTTTTTTATCTTAATAGTTTTCTGAGTGCTGTTTCTTTTCGTTGTCCTAGAATTTAGTAACTGGATCATAACAAGGCTTCTTCGAATTGCTGCAACTCCAAACTGCAACACATTGCACAAAAACATCTGTGATGTCATTTGCTCCTTACTTTTTCTGTTTAAAATGAGGGGTTGCTCCATCTTTGAAATACTGACAAAAGACTTGCTACAGCTTTTCCAAGATTTAATCTTCCTGCATGAAAGAGATGTACGAAAGCATCTCTGGGGAGATGTGCTGGTATGGCCGGTGACTGTGAAGAGATTTTCAAGCAATATAAGTGACAGTGTGGGATATTTAAAATCGGCACCATTAGAGCTGATGGGTATGCCTAACGTAGACTGTTTGGAAGTTATCTTATTGTCTATCCTGACGCATATTGTTGCAGATGTTTTTTTTGTAAGACAAGATACTATTCTCTGGGGGATAGGTTGCTCCCTGTTGGAGTATGGTAGTCCAAAAGTTAAAGCTTTGTCAGTGAAGTTTTTAATAAAATTAATCCATTTGGGAGGACCTCCAGAACAGCTGGCCAGTGTTTTCTTCACAGTCTTTTTTGGAATTCTACAATCAGCACCTGAAATGGATATTGAAGAATCAGAACTTTTTGAAGAACCACTCTTACTGTTGGTGAGGACACTATTACCTTTTGAAGCAGATTCTTACAAAAATATTGAACCTGTCTACTTGAACATGCTACTAGAGAAGCTTTGTGCATTGTTTGAAGGAGATGTATTTAGGTGTCTTCACTCTGAAAAGCTGAAAGCTGCTTTTTGCCATATACTGCAATATTTTCTGGAGTTTGTTCCACCTGGCTATGAATCTGCCTTACAAGTGCGAAAAGCCCATATCAATACCATCTGCAGTATTTTTGTGAATGTGCTTGGAACTCAGGAAGAACAAGAGGTAGGTTGATTTTAGAAACTGTTCGTGTTAGTAGATAATGTACATAACCTTATATCTGTGCAAAGAAGAAAATCCAAGAAATATTGTTGTAGTTGGATAATTTAATTGGTATTCCTCCTTGTTACTCAGCTGTTTCATGTATTTTTATAGGTTAGAATTCTTTAATTTAACATAGCTGAACCCTGTCTTTTTGAAATATATTAAGCTATTGAGAGGCTATGCAGGCACAAGTATCTATTTACAACTGTATTATACAATGGGGCTAAGGCACAGAATAGGGTTAAACAAGGGTAGCTTAACAAGTAATTTCCCTTCATCATATGAGCTGCTTTTCCTTTCTAATTCTATGCGTTGTCATACTTTGTAGAGACAGGGAGACAGAAAGGTTTAATTTAAAATAATGAGATGTGGGTGTGCTGGGTGTTCTGTCTTAACCCATGCAGCCACATGTATATTGTATCTGTTGTTTTTTAAACTCATGTCTATTTTGATGGCTTCAGTAGCCAGGTACTATGGCAAGAGCTGGGAAACAGCTAAACAAGCTGCATTGTCTCTGGTGGGAACTTCATTCATTGTGTAATTAAAGTTCTTGTACAGAAAGGTTTTTAAGACTTTGACGTTACCAGCATGTCTCAAAATTTTCTGTTCGATGTCAGAAATAATAATATCATGTCTTTGGGAAGTAAGGCATAACACAAATCATGGTACTTCTCTTGTTTATACATTTCAGTATCTGGTTAGTCCACTTTATGCAGCACTAAAAACACGGACAGAAGAAATATTGCAGGAACTTCATCAGAACCAGCTGGATACTTCTGATACTGATGGGTGGAGCAGCAGCAGTGATGAAGTTCCAGAGAAAAGACAACGGCTAAGCCTATCTACACAGCGTCCAAAGAAATCACCTACACCAGTAATGTATGACACTTACTCAGTAACCACTTAATACTAATTTAACTAGAGAATAATAAGAAATGCTTTTTTTGTTTGTTTGTTTTGAGGCAGTTTTTTTGTAATAGTCACATTGGAAGATGTTTGGAAAAGGTCTCAATGATCTTTTGAAAGATCTGAATCTACAGATGACTTTTAGCTAAACTTCAGTTAAAGAGACTGCATTTTTATTTTATTGTGTTTAAATTGAATTATTTTATTTTAATTTCTACACATTAAAAATAGAAACGCTGAGAGAATATACAAGGAGTGGTAGAATCTTGTACATAGCTATACTGTTGACCTGGACTTGCTCAAAACAAGTCAAGTTAAATCAGGTTATTCAGGGGTGACCAAACCCAGTTACATTGGCCTCTTGTGTTTTGCTTTAGCTCTCTGATTATCTTTCACTTGTTTCAGCATATTGATCTCTTTCTTGTATTTGGGCACTCAAAACTGGCTCCAGCATGCTGTCTGTACTCCAGATGTGGGGATTGGCCTTTGCTCTTGATAACACAGCCCAGTATGTAGCTGACCATCTTGGCAACAAGGACACAGTGGTCTCTCCTATTCAGCTTCCCACTGGTCCACTGTGTCAGTTTCTACAAAGCTGCTTGCCGTCTCTTGCCGTCTTCTCCCTTATGTGGATAGAAATGGATTTAGGGAAGAATTTCCCAGGGACTGAAGTTAGGCTGGCAGGGCTATAGTTGGGAGTGACATTTGCCTTTTTATATAAAATCAGGAAACACCCTGGTTGTCATAACATTCTAAGGATGGTAAACTAATACCTTTATAGCTTTTCAGATAAGTCTGATTTGCCTCACGTTTGAGTTTAGAATTAATATCTTGTTCTCCAAAAATGCTCATATAAGCTAAAGTTTCATTTGTTATTTTCTTAATCCTCCAGTCCTGTATCTAACATGGATTAGATCTATTTTTGCTGTTATGTTTTCTCTCTTCTGGTGGTGGTGGGAGCAGGTGGGAACCACTGAAACACACCCATATGTTTGAAAATAATATGGTCAAATTACAGACTTAACCCAGTAAACATGAACGTGAAGAGCACACTATGGAATGCCATCACAAAGAAAGCTGCATCCTTAATACTTATCCTCGAGAAAGAAATTGTGACAGCGGATATCCTTCAGATTGTAGAAGGAATTACTGTAATTCTCCGACTAGCTGCTTTGTGCATAGTTCACTGTTCTCCCCCAACAGATTCTACCAGGTAAAGGTACCAAGGTGAAAATGAGACCAATAGTTTCTTGTAACTGTTACGATCTGTGTGGATTAGTTTAATACTTGCCCCATGTCTCAGGACAAGTATCGGATAAGTCCTGCATATTTTGAAGAGGTACAATTATATGTCACCTTTGCTTAAAAGCATTACAGTAGTAAATGTTTATAGTCTCTTACACTGATCGTATGATTTCTATTTTTAACAGTATAGATCATAAAGTAACTCATCCGTGTAACACTGACACATGCAAGAATACTCCAAGCTCCTCGGATTCTCTGGTGAATATACAGTTCATATGGATTTCCTCTGATTTTATCACAAGAGTAGTGAAAGTCTGTAGGAGCCTGTTAGAGGCTGCTACGCAAATTATTAACCTAGAACAAGTGGTTGACAGAATAGTGAAAATCTTTGATGCTTTGCTGTATGCACAAGGTGAGAAATCATTTAAAATAACATGTTTTTTGTTGGTTTTGTAAACTAAGAACACATCTGACTAAATTGGTTTGTTGTACTGAAATTACACATCTTGTGTTAGAACTCTGTACAAAAATGGTTAAATTAAATAATAATAATTTAAAAAAAAAAACAATTTTTCTCTATTTAGGGAGCTTTCTTTGTATTCTTTTTGAATGTGATTTACAAGTCTTAGAAATGAATTTTCAACTAGTTTCCTTCTTAGAATGCACAGAGGCAGCATGCATTACTACCTCTGTTTCACTTAAAGACTTCATAGCTTCTAACCATTTTCATCAGAACTTGGCATGCTGGAAGTGTATCTAAACTACAAAGAACCTGTGTGGGTGGGTTGGTTGGTTTGGTTATTTTTTAAAGCAGCTAGTAAGACAGGGGACAGAGAGTCTTCTAAGAATGATGTTGTTTTGTGAATTCAGCTTAGTAGCCATCCCAAAATCTACCTGAGTTTTCATAAAAATCCAGAGATGGCAGAGTTGTATTCATTCCGCTCACACATTACCTGCTGCCACTTCATGAAATGTTTAGATTATTTTCATATAAGACTGTATTATATTATATGTATAAAATGTAGGGTATCAACCCGTATTGATACCATTATTTCTTGATTGAAAAAAAAATCTGTACTAAATTAACATAACGTGCGTCTATACAGAGCTTACATAAAAACGTGTCATGTGTTGGATTTTTTTTTCTAGTAAAAATTCCGCTGAGTGATCAGATTCTTGACAATCTATGTGGAATGCTGTCTCTGCCCTGGATTTGCAGCCATCCTGACGATTCTTTTAAAACATCTGCTTTTGGGATTGATCCTCTAGCTTTGAGTGAAAAAACTGCACAGAGTTTCTGTAAGTATATTAAAGTGTATAAAACCTATTATCTCTCAGGAAATTATTTTTCTTGTCCCTTTATGATTAATAACAATATTCAAATTTTAAATCAAGTAATTACCTGCTTTATTTTTCTCTTTAGCACCCCAAACTCAGTCACACTGTGTGTTCCTCCTGTCTCTCTTCCCAAAAAACATATGTTTGGATTGGAGAAAATCCATTTATCATTGGGCACTACAAAGTCCTCATGAAGTAATTCGGGCTACTTGTGTTAAAGGATTCTCTCTTCTGCTTCATCCACGAGGCATGACATCCTGCACTGTGATTCCCAAAGCTCTTTTGTATGTATTAATGGAACTTCTCTTGCAAGAAGAAAACCACACATATTAGAACTATATTATAAGCACTGAAACAAATATTTGTTTTTTATTTTTATTTCTATTTCATCCAGAATTTACTAGGCTTTGATTTTAGAAAGTATAAAATATATCAACAGAATGTGTGTAAATGAAGGTAGACTAGAATTCACTTACTGTGTCTATATACAAATTACTTCGCTAATGTAGAACCCCATTTCTAAACAATAATTTTAAACTAAGGGGGTGTAGGGGGTGTCTTTGTCACTAAAATATTTGCCCATATGTCTTTTAAAATCTTTACAGTTTCTCTTCCTTTTGTATATACTTCTTGCTCTTTTCTGTTCTATTGTTTGTAGTCTTCACTTTCTCTGGAACATACCAGACTCACTATGCCCAGTGCAACTTCAACTGTTTAAGAAAAGCTGGAAGTGATTTGAAAAGTAAAAAGATAATCTAGTGAAGCAGATCCTTAAATTGTCCAAATAACACATCCAGTATAGTTAAAGAATTTAGACAATGTTGGAAGTAAATTTCTAGATAATCGATCTATTAAAATGTTTTCATTTTTGTTTCTATTTCAGAAATCAAATCAAAGATGAGTCTGAGCTAGTCAAGGTGGCTTGTGCTGCTATAGTTGGAAAATTATCTTGCTGTCTTTCTGGTACATTCAGTGTACAACCTCCTTCAGCAGACTCTAATATTAGGAACGTTACTTATGGTATCTTATGTAGCAGCCTTACTGTGACTTCTGCTCATGAAAAAACTCATTCTGTGCAAGCCTGTGTTTTCAAGCCATTTCTTACTCTTCTTGAGAACAAAGTATCCAGTTCAGTAAAACTAGGTATGTGAATTTATTTTTACTGCGCTTCTGTACAGAGTTATGTTCCACTCTTTCTGTACCTTTTTCCATTCCTTTTTTCTATTATTATTTTTTTGTAGCTGAGACAGTGCTTGAAATTTGGTATTTCAGTTGATACCAAAACTAATGTTAGATATTGTCGTGACATTCTTTTTAAATTACCATGCTTAATTTTGTGGCTATGTCTAGGAATTGTGGCTATGTCTAGGAATGTAGTACTTGATAAAAGTACTTTCAAATCTAGATTTGAAATAGCTCTTCTGGTTTTTTACTCATTTCTCAAGAGAGTAAATATTATGTGCTTTATGTCTGAATTGTAAGACTTTTATTTTCTTCAATAGATTTAAAAAAATTATCTTTTCCTTTCCTCCTCCAACCCATCCATGCTCAGCATTTATAGAAAATATACCTCACCTTTGCAAACATCTGGATTTTAACAGTGATGAGTCAAGTGTGAAAATTCTCATTGGGTCTTTATTAAATCTAATGGAAGATCCAGACAAAGATGTACGAGTGGCTTTCAGTGACTGTATAAAGAACATATTAGAATCCTTAGACTCTGAAGAGGGATTCATAAAAGAGGTGAATTCATACTTATTTTTTGTTGATTTTCTTTTACTGATGTCAGACCCTTCAAAATGATTCTTTTGTTTTCATGTGATCTAGCTCTTTGTTTCAAGAATGAAAGAAGCCTATACAAATGCCAAAATATCAAGAAATAATGAGCTTAAAGATACTTTGATTCTCACAACAGGAGATATTGGAAGGTATTTTTGATAATATCTTGAAAATTGCAATGTACTGTCAGTTTGCGATGCACAATAAGTTTTTGTTCAAGTGTAAATGTAACTGTAAATGTACTTATTTCAAGCTCAGGCTTCATCCAGAGTCCTTTGTAGCTGTATTAATCTCTTGATTCATATGGAATATGCCCCTTTTTTTCCTGTCCTATTGTTGCAAGTACAGATAAACTATTTATATACAATGATGAGTTGTTTTGCATTGTGATAATTGTATGTTAAGTAATTTTATTAGTGCAATGGTTAATTTTCTTTCTACTTTCTTTTTTTTCTACTCGCTTTTCAAGGGCATCTAAAGGAGATCTGGTACCATTTGCCCTCTTGCATTTGTTGCACTGTTTGTTGTCCAAGTCAGCTTCTGTGGCTGGAGCAGCATACACAGAAATTCGATCCCTGGCAGCAGCTAAGTCCATAAAACTGCAAGCTTTTTTCAGTCAGTACAAGAAACCTATCTGTCAGGTAAAAAGAAAAGAGTTGATAACATACAAAGGCATATACTTAGGTTCTATTAATGTATTTCACCAGTGGGGTCCCTCAAGGCTCCATTTTAGGGCCGGTACTTTTCAATATTTTTATAAACGATCTGGATGTAGGAATAGAAGGTATTTTGAGCAAGTTTGCTGATGACACCAAACTTGGAGGAGTTGTGGACTCGGATGAGGGTGGAAAGGCCTTGCAGAGGGATCTGGATAGGTTGGAGAGCTGGGCGATCGCCAACCGCATGAAGTTCAATAAGAGCAAGTGCCGGGTCCTGCACCTGGGAAGGGGAAACCCTGGCTGCACGTACAGACTGGGCGATGAGACGCTGGAGAGCAGCCTAGAAGAGAGGGATCTGGCGGTTGTGGTAGACAGCAAGTTGAATATGAGCCAGCAGTGTGCCCTGGCAGCCAGGAGGGCCAACCGTGTCCTGGGGTGCATCAAGCACGGCATCGCTAGTAGGTCGAGGGAGGTGATTGTCCCGCTCTACTCTGCGCTGGTGCGGCCTCACCTCGAGTACTGTGTGCAGTTCTGGGCACCACAGTATAAAAAGGACATGAAACTGTTGGAGAGTGTCCAGAGGAGGGCTACGAAGATGGTGAAAGGCCTGGAGGGGAAGACGTACGAGGAACGGCTGAGGGCACTGGGCCTGTTCAGCCTGGAGAAGAGGAGGCTGAGGGGAGACCTCATCGCAGTCTACAACTTCCTCGTAAGGGGGTGTCGAGAGGCAGGAGACCTTTTCTCCATTAACACCAGTGACAGGACCCGCGGGAACGGGGTTAAGCTGAGGCAGGGGAAGTTTAGGCTTGACATCAGGAGGGGGTTCTTCACAGAGAGAGTGGTTGCACACTGGAACAGGCTCCCCAGGGAAGTGGTCACTGCACCGAGCCTGACTGAATTTAAGAAGAGATTGGACTGTGCGCTTAGTCACATGGTCTGAACTTTTGGGTAGACCTGTGCGGTGTCAAGAGTTGGACTTGATGATCCTTAAGGGTCCCTTCCAACTCAGGATATTCTATGATTCTATGATTCTATGATTCTATTTTTAAAATGATATTAAAGGTAAAAATTTTCTACTTTACAAGGTGAAGTCTCAAAGGATAGGAAAGAAATTAAAAAAAAAAAAAAAAAAGCAAAAACAAACATGTTCAGGAAGGAATAGGAAATATTTGACTTTGTCATGGTCTTCTCCCCTCAGCAGTATTGCTTTTCTGTTTTATTCCCTGGATGCCCTATATCTTCTTGCATTACTATGGTACCATTGACACAGGGGGCTAGGGTATAAAATTGGAATTGAAGTCAGCCTTTGTTACAGACATAATAGTGCCACAGTTGATTTCTTAATACATTTTACCCATTATCAAAAGTCAGAAGTTCTGGTTAAAATATGATTATTAAAATCAGACTTCTCTAGTTTTGAGTGTTCTTTTTGAATTATGTGCAGTATCCCAGCCCAAGACTGCAAAATTAAATGCAATTACTAATTCAGTTCTGTCACAAAGTAATAATACTGAATCTGTGTGCAATAAAGGGAACAGAAAAGTAGGTGCATAGAGAGAGTGCAACTTTTTTGCTTAGGGAGCAAAAAAAGGGGAGAGTAACATTAAGTAGCTATTTCTTCATGTTTAGTTTCTTGTGGAATCCCTGCACTCCAGCCAGATGGCAGTACTGAGTGTGCCACGCCAGGGTAACGAGCTACAGCAACAAGAAGCTGCTCACCACAGAGAAATGGCTCTGGACATGTTATCTGAGATTGCCAGTGTATTTGACTTTCCAGATCTAAATCGCTTTCTCTCGGTAAGTTCGTTAGTCCCTTTGAATACATGTTTTGTCTGTGTGTGTGTACTCATGGATTTCTATTTTAGTCCATTACTTTTTTGTGAAAGTCACAGATCTTATTTTTTTTTCTCTAGTTGCTGTTGTTTGTTACGTTTAGAATAATTACAGAGGAACAGTTTTATCAAGGACCTACAGTGATGGCTTCAGTGCCAATTTGAATATGATAGATAATGAGCAATCCATCATGTAGAGTATTGAGGATAATTACATTAATTACTTAGTGCACTGAATTGTTTGTAAGGCATGGTTTTGCCTGGTGTCTGCTTCAGTGTTACAGTTGAAGAAAGCTGTTGTTCTGTGGGTATATAACTCGATCTGATTAGATAACTGTGGGTAAATTTCCCATCTACTAACAAGCAAAATATGAGTACAACATCTATGAAGCTAATTAAGCTTCATAGGCTTGCCACTTTTTGTTTGAATGTTTCAGTAATGGTTAGATGAAGCAGTTCCTCAAAAGCATTATTTTAACTACTTTTTTGACTAAATGTTTCCCCACCGCATTAAAGTTCTGTATTCATATCTATGGTCATACCTACAAGCATAGATATATGTTGACCAAACCCTGGATTTGGTGGTTTTGGAGGGGGATTTTTCACTATTTTTGTGTATGGTGTTTATGTTGTTGTTTGTTGTTTTGCCCATTAAGCATTGTTCTTAATTTACCAGCGGACCCTGCAAGTTTTGCTTCCTGACCTTGCAGCCAAGGCCAGTCCTGCAGCCTCCACTCTTATTCGAACAATAGCAAAACAGCTGAATGTAAACAGAAGAGAGATTTTAATCAACAACTTCAAATACATCTTCTCTCATTTGGTCTGTTCCTGTTCCAAGGATGAACTTGAGCGGGCACTTCATTACCTCAAGGTAAATGGGCATTGGTGGCACTATTATGCATGCAGATTAAGAGCAACAATGGAGGAATAGTGAGCTTTCTTCTTTCTGCTTTATTTAAATAAAGGTATTGCAAAGCATAGCTGGGGAAAATGCATATGCAGAAGTTCTGTTGTTATTTATAATCTGTTTCAATGCTCTGAGTAGATGTTGTGAGGTATTTTGTGAACTTGAACTCCAATGACTTGGTTTATCTGATATTGAGTGGGAACTTTCTCTTTCATTCCTATGGTAAATCAACCTAAAGTCTGATGCTTCCTATCTTTCAGTGTGCGAGTTTCATTGCAAAGAAAGTAATACTTGGTTTCTGATTGATTACAGAATGAAACTGAGATTGAGCTGGGCAGCTTGCTGAGACAGGACTACCAGGGACTGCATAATGAACTACTGCTTCGTATAGGAGAGCACTATCAACAAGTCTTCAATGGTTTGTCAATATTGGCTTCATTTGCATCTCATGATGATCCCTATCAGGGACCTAGAGAAATAACATCACCTGAACAAATGGTAAGGAGATCAAAATTTTCATGTTCGGTTTTGTTCAATATTTTTAATCTCCAGTCAGAGAATGAGGACAATTTGACATATTTTGAATATCACTTATAAATCCTATCTGAAATAAAAGTGGAGGAAAGACTGTTGTTTCATATCAAGTGTTCTTGTAATAAATAGATACATTCCAAATGTGCATTAATAAAACTAAAAACAATACAGCCTAATAGGGACATCTTTCATGAACACTGATATTACTTATGGAGCAGTGTATGTGTTTGGGATTCTTCCAATTTTTCTGTTAGAATTGCCATTTAGTATTTGCTATTTCATTACTTAAGTTTAGCAATGTATTAATAGTAAGATGACTTTTTTACTTTTTTCTCCACAGGCTGATTATCTGCAGCCTAAGTTGCTTGGTATCTTGGCTTTTTTTAACATGCAGTTATTAAGTTCCAGTGTTGGCATTGAGGATAAAAAAATGGTGCGTAAACTCAACTGTGAATATTAAAACAAAGATAAACAAGGACTATTTTTAAGGACTATTTGAATGCTCCATACTTGCTTATGTGATTGTACAATTGTTGTTGAGGTCTCAAAGATACTTAGTTGACACATGATTCTTGCAAACTGGTGATCTCACTGTAGGTAGGACATATGTGTAAGCTCAGAAGTATGTTTTTTTGTTTTTTTTTTTGTTTTGTTTTGTTTTTTACTGGTCATTTATTGTACATTATTTAGTCATGTGGTATGTGTCACATGTCACTTGACCAGTGATTATTGAGGAGGAATCTGAGTATATGTTTTACGTGCATGAAAGAAACAAAGTGGAGGGTGAGGGAATACGGGAGGAAACTAGTTAATGCAGGGAAAAAGGTTTTAAGGGCATTAGAGGGCAAAGCTGAAACTACTGCTACAAAAAGCTGAAAGAAAATAAGATGCACATCCAAGGGAAACTAGGCTTTATTGGTTTTGTTTGTCACAGAACAGCTCCTTTGAGCTCTATGGTACAGAGGCTTAGTGAAATTAGTGCTCACACCTTGACACAAGACAAAATCTGAAAGTTCTGCTGTGCTGAGGCAGCAAGCTTCTAACTGCAAGGTAGATCTTATGGCCACTTCACAGAGGTGGCACAATTTCTAAATGGAATTATTCAGTCCTAGACCATATATAAACTACATGTCTACCTATAGACTGCATTTTCTCTGCTGGTATTCTGTTTTCTAGCTTTTTTGCTTCTGAGGTATTCGTGTTGAGATGATATCATTTTCATAGCCCAGGGTCTTGATGTTTTCTGAACTTACTTTCATTTACATAGCATTTCTTCTGTTATACCTGCTATTACTTCTATTCTGTCTTGTTTGTGTGTGTGTTTCCCCTTCCCTTACCTTTCCTCAAGCTGGGGTTTCTTGGTAGGTTACTGATATGCTGGACATTCTGCTACCTTGTCAGATACAATGTGGCCATGACTGAAATACCTCCTGCTTTTTCTGCATCTTAATATTTCTCTCCTGGTTTTCATCAGTCCCATTGACAGCTGAGCTATTAACTGCTCCTTTAAACTTACTGTCACTTCTGCTGTAAGATCTATGTCAATTCTGTCACTGTTTTCAAATGCAAGTTTGTTTTCTTTGTATTCTCTCAATGTGTACTTTCCAGCTTCTACAGTTTTGGAAATAGAGTCAATCATCATACATGACTTCTGTAACCATAAACTCCTTTGGTGTCTACAGTTCTTCCCTTGTCAATCCGTCAACAGCCTAAACAACTACTTTTTCTTATTACAGTCTAGTCATTCCAGATCCTCTTCTCTTTTCCTCAAATCCACAAACCTTTTATTGAAATATCAAACTAGGTTTGTTTTCACTGGAGAATGTTAAACAAATATATTTTTTTTTGAGGGGGGGGGGATAAACAGAGAAGGTACAGCTTTATTACCTCATGTGGCTTATATGGTATATGATTTCTTCAGCCAGGGTAGCCTGGTTGTGTTCAAAGAAGTGGCTTGTATATATTTCACTGAAAATCTAATATATCGACATGACTTTTTTGTTGTTGTTTTTTATATATAGGCCTTGAACAGTCTCATGTCTTTAATGAAGCTTATGGGCCCCAAACACATCAGTTCAGTAAGAGTGAAGATGATGACTACACTGAGAACAGCTCTAAGATACAAGGATGATTTTCCAGAACTGTGTTGCAGGTGAACTGATAGTGTGCCCAAAAAGTGACAAACCTGCCATTTTTGTCCTTGAATATGCTGTTTTGTTTTGGATAATACTCTAAACCAAGAACTCATATAATTTAGAATGCTTCTCGTGATTCAGATAAAATGCCTTTATACAGAAAAGAATCATTGATTACTATTGTTTTCATGTATTTTCTTATTCAGAGCCTGGGATTGTTTTGTTCGAAGTCTGGATCATTCATACCTTGGCTCCCTGCTTAGTCATGTGATAGTAGCATTGCTGCCCCTTATACATATCCAGCCAAAGGAAACAACAGCAGTATTTTACTTTCTCATAGTTGAGAACAGGTACTGTACAAAATATTTTCACTTACATGGATTAAATCCTGTAATAGAAATGGAGATAACACTAAATGAAAATTGTCCAGTACTGAGATGAGAAAACTTACTGGTTTTATGCAAAATATTAATTTGTTCTATAAAATTTTTACTTCTTTAAATTGCAACAAGATTTTGAAATTTCACAAGTGATATCCTCATCTGAAAATGTATTCTGATGTTGACCTCATTAAAATATATGATGATGCAGCCAAGTTACAACCTATTTAGGGGGCTTCGCCCTTGCATCAGTATTGAGCTTCAGATTATGTGTTTTTTTCTGTTGGAATGGGAAACTGTTTGGCTCTACAGGCCATGCAGATGGAATAACAGTAATTGCTAAAATTTATTCTAAGCTAGAGAGAAGTGCAGAGTGTTGGAAGTAGGGAGGAAATTAGGTCTTTAATCATTGATTTCACTACCTAGAGTTACAGTTATGAAATGCACAGAATTTAGCACATCTTCTTTGCAACTGGTCACCTTACTTTTTTTTTTTTTAAAGATAATTTTTTTAAAAAAAAGATATATACTATTTGTTTTAAGGTATCTTTTGTAACTTAGTATTCTGCAGGAGCAGCAATAGTTTATATTTTGGTTACTTACGTTGGATTTTCATCTTTCTTGCACTCTATAATACCAACAGTATTCAAAATAAAAGGAGACGCTATGAATAACAAGGCTCTCATAGAAGTCCATTTAAAATAGAAGCAAAATTGAAATACCTTACTTCACTTTAGGAAGATGGAATTCTTTTTTTGGTTATGTGTATTCTTACAAGGAATTGGCTACAAATCAAAAGGGATTATTTTCACTCTTTGTCCTGTGTCCAAACCGAGGAGAACCAAATCTGCTAGAAGTGAATGGCAACTCTCAAAGCGTTGGGAAGAACTGGCTATTAGAGAGTAATATAAAGTATAGAGAAGAAATACCTTTATATTAGTTCAGTAAAAAGAGTAATAAATTGTTTAACACATGTATTTAAAAAAAAAAAAGAGAGAGATTTTTTTTCTGCTTTTGTTATTACATTTTAGTGCTTTCACTGAATGGGTTTTTAAAATCTGTCTCATACAACTAATATTCAAAATGTCCTTTGCAATATTTTTATGACTATTAGGGATGCAGTACGAGACTATTTACATGAAATATATTTTCTGCCTGACCTCCCAGAACTGAAAGATATTCAAGTAGTCCTTCAGGAATATCGAAAGGTACAGCTTCATTTATTTATTTATTTATAATGCATCAAGTTAATTCATGATGAATGCGAAAATTGTTTATTAAAAGCTTTGTTAAGTATAAAGAGTATTCATCTGCCTCTACAACAAAGCAGAATTTGTGTATTGGAGGAATACTTTGAGACAGGTTCTCACTCTTCAGGAGTGAAATGGGGTCATGTTTAACATGCTTGTTTTCTAGCACCTCTGAATTCTAACTTTGCATCTTTTTGAGACTAAAGAGATTATAAGGTTAAAAGTCAACATTCTTAGCTATGGCAATGAATGTATTTCAAGATAAGTTACTTTTAATTGAATCCCTAATCTGTATTATCTTCTAAGTTAACCTGGTTTGTCATATTTTTAGGAGTGCTTTATGGTCTATCCTTTCTACTTACCTTCTAAAGGCAAGCAAAATAGATGGGATGTAGCAATTATTTAGTGGGAATAAGAGATTTTTTTAATTAAAAAAATCTTTACAATTATTTTAGATACTGAGGTGCTTGAAGCAAAGAGTTTTCTTTGGATTTAGTCATTTTCTTCTGATCAAGAATTATAAAAAAAAAAAAAAAAGTACAAATATAGCACCTTCTTGAGGAGAGCAAACAAAAGGAGAGGAAGACAGCAGTATGTGTATGGATATGGATATAGTTAAGTATGTATGTAGTGTATATATAAGTATGTATATGGATATAGTTAAGAATGTATGTAGAGAAATTGATGTTTGTATGTCTTATTGCTTGTGTTCTTTGAGATGCTGCTTAACTGTGTTCCTGTATTTATTATTATTTATTACATTTCTTATATCCTGTTCAGGAATCTTCTAAAAGCACTGACTTGCAGACAACATTGCAGCTATCCATGAGAGCTATTCAGCATGAAAATGTGGATGTTCGTATCCATGCACTTACTAGCCTGAAAGAAACATTATATAGAAATCAGGTATTAAAAACCTCTTTGAGTACACTTAGAAATGAATCAAAGTAGCAGCCAGACCAACAAGCTTACTGTTACTGGGTGTTTGCGTGAACATGGGTGTTCTCCTGCATTTATTAATCTAGATGTTTCTTAATATAATTGGTAGAAGGGATTCTTTTCTATAATGTCTCAATGTAACAGGACTTTCCAGTCCTCCTTCATGTGATGCTGATTTACCAAGGGTATTGGTATATATGTTTTGTTTGTTCTTAAAAAAAAAAAAAAAAAAAGCATAGAAAAGACAGATTCTTGATACAACAAGGAAAAAAATGAAGTTAGTAGAGAGGTATTTAATAAGGAAATAAAATATTGGCTATAAGAGCATTACTAATCCCTCATTCTTACTTATTTAATCCTTCATATGATAACAAGTAATTCAGTGCAATTGGGCTATAGTTACAAAATGACAATATTTGAATGGCAAATCAAAAGTCATGGGCAAATAAAGTGTGAAGAGTGAGTTACAGACAAAAAATTTGAGATGACTTATTGTAAACATGGTTGTAGACTCATTATTATTTTTTCAACTTCCTAGGAAAAATTGATAAAGTATGTAACAGACAGTGAAACTGTGGAGCCAGTTATCTCTCAGTTGGTAACCGTACTTCTTATCGGCTGTCAGGATGCAAATTCTCAAGCCCGACTACTTTGTGGAGAATGTTTAGGTGAACTGGGAGCCATAGATCCTGGCAGGCTGGATTTTTCAACAAGTGAAACTCAAGGAAAGCATTTTACATTTGTGGTAAGAAGTGTTGCTGTAGTGTTTTCTTTAGCATTAAAGTTTTACGGGGTTTTTATTTTTTTTATGTGCTTGGGAGTAGGGAGCGTCTTAGCTTTAGACTGAAAATCTCTACGTGCTTTGTCACTTAACTGGCTTATAGCCAGGCTCTAAAGTGACCATCTGAACATTAATTATAGTTTTTTGTAATAAAATTGTGTTTGTGATTGAGGCTGGTGTGGAGGATCCAAATTTTGCCTATGGATTATTGATGGAACTGACTAGAGCATTCCTTGCTTATGCTGATAATGTTCGTGCTCAGGACTCTGCAGCATATGCTATTCAGGTAAGATACGATGTTAGATCTCTTTTATCTTCACAAATTACTTCCTATCACACTGAACACAGCATTATCAAATATAAATGTACATTTTGCAGTACATGTTTGAAACATCATCCTGTACAGTTTTAAATTATAATGTAAAAGGTGATTCAGGATCACTTTTTTTTTTTTTTTTAAACTCCTTGTTGCTCATTCGTCCATTAGAATTCAGGGGAGTTGCCAAATAAAAGCATTTAAATAAAAGTATAAGTTTCTTTCTGTGTCATGTTATCAGGGAGATCTGATGTTTCAGAAGTAATTAACGGTCTATATGTAGTGATTCAAGGACTAATCATGAGATTGACATAGAAATTGTGCATGTTCCATAGGCAGAAATTGAAAACAGCAAGTATTCCTAAGAGGGCTTCTGCTTACCCTTTTAAGAAGCAGCTAGTCTACCCTTATTTTCAGGCTATAGTCTTCTGTGCTGGTTTGCTATTTCTAGGCTGACTTTTTTGTGGTTTTGTATCTTTGTGAAAACTTAAGGATGACTTCGTAGCTCTAGGAGAAAATTGACCCAATGTAGTCCATGGATTAAATCAGCTTCTACCCTAGAAAGAATCAGACTAGCTTCTAGTCCTTGTCTGTTGGCAGACGTGCAGAATGTAGGATAATGTGGTCCAAACACCAGCCAGGAAATCTGGAGAATCTATAGTTAGTCAAAATCAGCCCATGGGTAGTAATGGGAATAATGATCTTGGATGAAATTTTTGCAGTTTATAATTTTTGAATTAAATAACTTATAATTTGTATTTTGTTCTCTGTGTACACCAATTTTCTTGTGATCGTGAAGTATTTTCAATGCTAACTTGTTTATATAATCCATGCCTTTTCAGGAGTTACTGTCTATCTATGACTGTAGAGAGACAAACACTGACTGCCCAGGCTCCAGGCTTTGGAGGAGATTTCCTGAGCATGTGCAGGAAATCTTGGAACCTCATTTAAATACACGGTATATGACAATTTATTCAATTTCTTTTCATAACAGCTTTAAAAGCTTTTTTTTTTTTTTTTTTTTTTTTTTAACCTTTAGGCTAGCAGTAACATGATTTGGTATTATGGTTGTCACTCTTGTGTGAAGACTGTAAGGTGTACATACAAACAGCAAGAAAGCTTTCCCTATTCAAGCATTTACTTGAATAGGTAACTTTTTGTAAATCAAACAAGCAGAATTCTTACAGATATGTGTGTTTTCCCTAGGACATTATCTTATACAACTTTCTGATGCTTTTATTTCTGTTTTCCTTTCTCTGTACAAATTCTCACTAGTTTGTACTGACTTTGTACTCAAATCCATTAATATCCCTTTACTGCTATCATTTATAGAAATAGGAGGATCTCACTGGGTTTCAATTTAACTTGTTAAATTTTGTTGAATTAATGATAAAATGTAGTGTGAAGAAAATTTCCTATTATGTATGTACCTTCATTTGAAATAAATAAAATTTCCTTTCTGTTTCCTTATTAATAGTGACTGTCATGCTCATCTGTGATAAGTTTGACCTGTTTAGAAAGCCTTTTGTGGCTTTCATATCTGTTCTGGGTTTTTCTCATCAAAACATACTACTCAAATAAACATCCAACTGCATTTCTTAGTGCTGATTTGAACAGCACTTTGAAGTATGCTTTAAAGTTCTGGTAGCATGTTATGTTGTTCCTATGTCATGTTTCATTTCAAGAAATCCTAGAAAAATACATTGGCTGCTGGATTTATTTATTTATTTATTTATTTATTTATTTATTTTTAAGATTCATAAGTTGAAACCTTAAGATTCAAGCTAGGGAACTTCAAAATTAACTGTATGCTATAGTTTTGTTTTGTTTTTAATTATTGTTATATATATATTTGAAACGTTGTATTAAATGGGTACTTTGAAATTACAGGTACAAGAGTTACCAAAAAGCTGTAGATTGGTCTAAGATGAAGAAGCCAATTTACTTAAGCAAATTAGGTGACAATTTTGCAGAATGGTCAGCAACTTGGGCAGGTTATCTTATAACAAAGGTAAGATAATAAGTCTGCTTTTTAAGTTGTTATATACAACAACCTAACTTCAGTTTCTGAAAGTAAGGGATGGATGAGGGGGATATGCTTTTTCTCTGGAGGCTTGTTATAGTGCATAGTACAGACTTCTTGCATCTTTAAGGTTACTCTGCACTTTCCCTGACCCAGCATTGTTTCTTCTTAGCTAGACTTGGCAGATTGTGCCAAAGCCAAAAGTCTAGGAAGTTTGCCTTTGTCCAAACAATGTTGTACAGTTGAAAGCACTTAAAGCGTTGCTGTAAATTACCTAAAATGCTTATGGAAATCCTCAAGTTACCTTCTCAGTTTCTGAAATATTTCTTTCATGTCCCCATATATCCACAGTCCCAGCACATAGAAAGAGAGAGACAAATACTTTTTTCTGTTCCTTTTGCCTTTCCTGCATTTAAGTGACCCACTGAAAATTTCATTTCTAAATCAACCACTCTAGAAAGTGACTTTGATTACATTAGCTCAGTAGGTGTGGTTGCTTCTTTCTATTTCAGATAAAGATGAATTGATTGTCTTTATAACTTCCTAATTTTTTCATGTTTTTAAGTGCAGGATAGAGGCTTAAAGAAGTAGTAGACTCTCAGCCTTTTTTTTTTTTTTTTTCTAATGGCCACTGCAAGTTCACAGTGGTGTGGAAAACAGAATTGCAATGTGTAAGCAGTGTTTGCCTGTCTTTTTGTGGTATCAGCAATTCATACACATAATAAAAGCTACCATCTGGCATCCATGTTGCAGGTTTAAGTTTGATGAATTTTCTGTAGGAGACAAGTACCTTAAATTCTGTTCCATCAAATACTTTTGTAATTGTCAAGAATAGACACCTGTTAAGTATTTGAGTATTTGTAATGATGCTTCTGCTGGAAGTATTTTCTTGTAGGTGCGACATGATCTTGCCAGAAAAGTTTTTGATTGCTGCAGTATTATGATGAAAAATGACTATAAAGTGACAATTTATCTGCTTCCACACATCCTTGTCTATGTCTTGTTGGGGTGCAGCCAAGAGGATCAACAAGAGGTAAGATGTATGAATTCTTCACAGCAACATTCCAGAGCTGTTCTTCCTAAGAAGCTGTTCAGCTCTGCAGAACTACTGTAGACCTACGTGAACAAATTGTAGTTGTTAAGCAGTCTCCTCTTTCCATACCCCACTACATTTTCAGCCAGGTTTTTTAAATAAATTTGTACAAGTTTGTGTTCAGTTGCTTTTCTGTGGATTTATATTTCTTGAAGTTATTTCAGCAGCGCCTAGAAGTAGAGATACTATGTTGTTAAGTAGGATTGCGGTAATATTAGGAGATACAGTTGCACAAAGAGGAAGAAGGGGCAAAAACTAAGGAATAAATTGAACTTGTATACTTCTGAGAATACAGACCCATAATTTTTTCTTTCCCTTGCACACACTTATGATTCAAGTAGAAAAACCTGTTCAGATACAACACTCCTGCAGAGCAGGGGCAGGAGGGAGAAGCATCATCCAGGAATTAATCTTTCCTTTAGTTTGCTTTAGCAGAAGTTGAAGAGACTGAAAAATACAGGTTACATTCTATTAATTTGAAGTTTCACAGTTAAAATACCAGTGTTGAAACATTCTGGATGTGTAGAAGGAGGTTGTTCGGGGTAATGGTTCTTCTGTGAAGGAGTGCATCCACAATAAGCGTCTGTTATGTATTTTATCTCCTGTTGACTAAAATGAACAGGAAGCAGGTCTTTTCAGCATTGTATGTACTTCAATGTAGGCAAAACTCAAATCTGTAGTCTCGTAGCCAGTAGTGAACTTGACTCTATCAAACTTGGAAGTGCTGTGTGCAGCAGCATTCATTGTGTATTGAATTGCAAAATTTCAGAAATTGTGATTTTTATTTTTTTTTCCCCCCTGAATCCAAGGATGCGCTTTTCAAAGGTTTTCTTGCTGCACAGTCTTCTGATGATGACTTGTACTTGGTTTGTCCTTTCTTCCTGTTAAGATCACCAGACAAAGAAGGCTTATAAATAAAGACCAATTTATTAATGTATGCGCTTAAAATATCTACTATCTTCATTTTTAATGTTAATTTGTTAATTATGTTAATATGTGCTGTTTTCTACTCTGTTGGTGCCTGTATGGTACTTCTGTTTTTCATCAAATTAATGTTTGTGTAGGTTTACATGGAGATTATGGCTGTTCTGAAACATGATGACCAGTGTATTAGGAGACTTCAAGACAGTGCATCTGATCTAAGCCAACTGAGCACGCAGACAGTGTTCTCCATGCTCGATCATCTAACTCAGTGGGCTAGACATAAGTTTCAAATGCATATTGCTGAGAAAAATCCTAGCAAGTCTTGCAAAGACAGAGGTGATCTAAAAAGTAAGTGATGCTTACTTTATTTCAAGTGATGTTTGCATTCTTCGAATAAGTTTTTTAATGTGCCACTTCACATTATGACCATGTAAGAATGCAATATTACTGTAATTCTGCTTTACGATTATATAATATAGTCTGCTTTACGATTTTTTACTATCATATTGTGATTTCCACCTCCCTCACCCAATTCATTGTTTTGAGTGTATATTTTAAGAAATAGATTCAAAATTTTAAAATTCAATGTTAATTTTTTTGGTAGATCTCTAAAAGCTTATTTTAATTTATTTGATGGTGTCTTGCAATATGTAGGAAGTTCAGCAATATTAATGATTTACTGTTGACAGAAGTGAAAAATATGATATTAGGCTAATTAGTTTTTCTCATTAAATTGTGAATTACTTGAATTCTAATGCATAGGGGTATTTCTTACAAATGAAACCTCAATAATGGACTTTTAAAATTGGTTTTATTCCATAGCATCAAGTGAGGACTGCGGAGAATATCAAAATGTGACACGCTTTTTAGACCTTATACCTCAAGATACGTTAGCTGTGGCTTCATTTCGCTCTAAGGCTTACACAAGGGCTGTGATGCACTTTGAATCATTCATCATAGAGAAAAAACAAAATATTCAGGAGCATCTTGGATTTCTTCAGGTTCTGCAGTTCTTATGGTTTTTGTTTCATTTATTTTAAAATGACATTAAATATAGATGAGTAAAGCTCTGTCAGATTATTCTTTGAGATGGTATGATGTGTATTGTTATTATAGTATAAGATGATGACTACTGCAGTATACTAAACAAAAGAAGGGCTCAACTTCGGAAGTAGCCTATCAAAACTGATGTTTATGATGAAATCTTAAAGTCAAAAATTCCTACAGAGTAATTTGCTCTGTGTTTTCACAATACGTGTGATTCTGAACATATTATATGTAAAGTATCTTCTTGCTGTAACAAAGTTGTTTTCAATGTTCACTTTAAACTCTTTTTGAACAAAGAAATTGTATGCTGCTATGCATGAGCCAGATGGAGTAGCTGGGGTGAGTGCAATTCGGAAAGCAGAACCATCTCTCAAAGAACAAATCCTTGAACATGAAAGTATTGGCTTGTTAAGGGATGCTACAGCCTGTTATGATAGGGCTATCCAGCTGGAACCTGATCAGGTAAATATATATTTAATCTATTAATTATCATATAATTAAGTAATACAAACAAATACAAAAATACCTCTTTAGAATATCTAAAATAATTAAGTAAAATATGAACATAAGAATTTTCAATGACATTTGCTGGATAATGTATTGCTATTGGAAGTGTCTTAACAACTGAAACAAATCTGTGGTTGGGTCCATACTGTAATTTGCTGTCTTGGGATAATAGTTGATGGATGCTTATGTCCAGGTTGTTTGTCTTGGGTTTTTTGTTTGTTTGTTTGTTTTCTTTCTTCCTATTTCCAGATTATTCATTACCATGGTGTAGTGAAGTCCATGTTAGGCCTTGGTCAGTTATCTACTGTCATTACTCAGGTGAATGGAGTACTTGTGAACAGGTATGATAAGCATTTAATAATATGTTTATCAGAGTAGTATAAAGTCTTTGTGTTATACATATGTATCAGTAGTCACTTCTTGTGCATTATCAAGCATATCCAGCTAGTAGTGTAAAGCTAGAAAACTTTAAGTACTTCATCTAGAAGTTTATTATTTCAAGGCATCCGAGGCATTAGTCCTTTTATCTGTGCTGTGTGCAGTGTTGAGATGTACTTTAAAGAACAGAATCCTTTATTCACCATCATTGTACATGTTGCTTGTTCTGAAGCTATTCCATAGTCTAGTAGGAGAAATGGATTGGAAGGTAATTTTTAAAATGTGCCATAGAAGTTAAAGACACTATGTGGAAATTGAATTTAGGGGGTTGAAGTTGTATAGTTATTTTTTCATCAGTGCATATCCTTTGGTTTTATTGTATTTTGTTAAAAGTAAGTTTACCTTACTTTTCAAACAAAATGGAGTTTCATATAAAAAAATATTTGTTAATAAAACGTGGAAGTAACATATTGGAGGGAAAAATATAAGCAAGTTCAGCACAGTTTTATTTCTTTTGTTTTCTTCTAATAGGTCTGAGTGGATTTCTGAATTGAACACATACAGAGTTGAAGCAGCCTGGAAACTGTCACGGTGGGATTTACTGGAAAATTATTTAGCTTCAGGTAAGTTTTATCAAAATAAGAACACTCTTTTGCATTCCTGAAAAAATGTATGTTTTAGTCTAATCTTTAATCAAGGGGCAGTGATTGTAATTTTATATTTGTGAGTTTTAATGGGGGAGCTTTGTTCCTGACAGTCTTCTAGATTTTGTGAATGCATTTGACTGTGAGCTGTATAGTCCATGAGTAGAAACCTATAGTGAGTATGACACCAAATTTTTTAGGGAGCTGTTTTAGTTTGTGGGGTGGAAATTCATTTAATTAGTTCTGAGAAAAACTCATGCAGAGGAATTTCCAGTAGCATGTTAATACAAATTAGTATGTTCAGATTAAACTGCCGAAGAAAGAGCTTTGAGAGTTTGAGAGGCTTTTTTTTTTTTTTTTTTTGCTTTCCTCTCCCAAAGATGTGAAGTCCACAACTTGGAGTGTCAGACTGGGACATTTACTATTATCAGCCAAGAAGAAAAACAAAGCAGCTTTTTACGAAACACTCAAGATTGTTCGAGCAGAACAGATTGTGCCCCTTTCAGCAGCAAGCTTTGAAAGAGGATCCTATCAGCGAGGATATGAACACATTATCAGGTTTCTGATTTCCATTTATCACTATTTTCACATATTTTCACTATTTTATCACATATTTTTATGACATAAGTGTACAGCAAGAATTTTCAGTTTCCGTGGTAAATAATACTGATACATACTTACTGTCATTCTTTTGCATACTCAGCGACATGGAAACATTTGATTAATTCGGTATTTATTCTTTTTTTTGTCCCTGGAAAAAGTATTCACAAAGTCTTTTGGCTATAGTCTTTAAAAAAATGAACAATCAATTTTATGTAACCATCAGGTAATAAGAAATCAACGATTCAATTGCATGCCTAAAGTAGTATATACAGGCCAGTAGCTCCAGTAACTTAAATCCGTTAACATAAGACTATTGGTTTTTGCCTGAAAAACCATTGCCTGAAAAACCAATGCCTGAAAAAGCATTTTCTTCTTCTGTCAGCAAAGAACAGTAAGAACTGAAAGCCCACCCCTTTTAAGTGTTTTTTCTTTTTTAATCAGTTTTGAAGTAGCCTTTTTTATTAAAATATTTATTATATTTTTATTAAAAATAATAGGTCCTCTACACTGTAAATGCACCTTTATGGCAAGACCTTGTTAATATATGTATTTCTCACACTTGTTTGATTTAGCCATTGATCTTTGCTATTTAGAAACTTTCACACAGTCACTGTTTCTCAATCATATGTTCACACCGTATTTAGACTGCTGATGAGAAGTTTACATGCTCTCAGCTTTGCAGCTTTACAGCTAATAACAGTATATGTGATAAGTGGAGAAACTTTATTGTAAACAAGGTGTTTAGGTATCAGTACATTGCATCCAAAATGGTATTCATAGAAAATACCAGACTTCTCCAAGAATTTTTTTTGCTAAAAATAATGGATAGAAATACTGTCTTTGTAACAATTGACTTCCTCTCCAGGTAACCTTTATCATCTTGTGTTCAGTAGCTTAGTAGGGGAATAGTGAGAAAATAATTAGTCAGTTAACAACAACTTGTTTTTGTGTGTTTGAGTTTTGGTGCATTTTTGCTTTTAAAAGAAGTCTTCCTATTTGAAGTTATTTTTATATGGATAGCTTTCAGAAAGAAAATGGCAAAAAGCTATCTGAAAGTTGCACGTGTGTGCAAACACATATGAAACAGCAAGCAATTTTCAACAGTTTTTGTTTTTATTCTTCTATAATAGGTTGCACATGCTGTGTGAGTTGGAACATAGTATTGGACCAATGTTTCAGCAACCAGATGGCAACCACAGTAGAGACTCCCTGAATTGGTGCGCTCGTATTGAAATGACACAGAACTCATACAGAGCAAAAGAACCTATTTTAGCACTGAGAAGGGCTTTGCTTAGTCTCAGTAAAAGGTGAGAACATGACTATTTCTTGTCTTTCTGTGTTGTATTCTCAGTCACACTGTGGCTTTTCATACATGTCAGAACAGAGAAGATAAAACTTGTGGGAATTTGTTATAGACAAAAGCAGACCTCTGCAATATTGTTTACATTCAAAATGTAAGGAAGAAGTGTTGTGCATAGGAAAGATAAGGAAAAAACAGGATAGAGTATTTCATTTAAACAAAAAAAAGCAAAATGTGTTAAAAACAATTTTAAACAATTGCTGTGTTGTGCATGGCTTAATGAGAAATTCTGCGGGTTTCAGAATGTTGTGATATTTTTAAGATGTGACTGAAATTGTTTTCTGCAAAACTTTCTGCAGCCAGGATTACAGTGAGCTTGTTGGTCAGTGTTGGCTCCAGAGTGCTAGAGTTGCAAGAAAAGCTGGTCATCACCAGACTGCATATAATGCTCTCCTGAATGCTGGGGAATCTACACTCTCGGAACTTTATATAGAAAGAGCAAAGTGGCTGTGGTCCAAGGTAAACAAAATCAAAACTGAATTTACTTTCTTACATGCAAGAAAACAATCCTTAGTCTTCAAGGGGGAAAAAAAAGGCACATAATCATTGTGTCACACAAAATACATCAGCTGGGATTGTCGATACATTCTGATTGCAGTTGAGAAACAGTAAGTTTTTGCATCCAGCTGCTGGTCAGGCCTTTTCTATATCCACTGACTTTTCTGGCAATAGGTACGAAAGTGGTGGATTACCTGCTTCTATTGAAGCAGCCTAGAGTAATTTAGTTGTAGTAGTAGGACTTTCTTTAATTTGTTTCCTTTTAACTAGTTAGAACTAGGAAGCAATCAGTATAATTATTGAGCTAGATCTAATGTGACAATTATGCTGAGATAAGGGAATATAAGAAGCATCTGAAAACAACATCTCATGACCACAGGCAGAATGGTCTAGAACACTCAGAAACATAACTTTACCTTTGTAACAACTGTAAGCTGTTTTACATTTATTTAAACTATATAAAACATTTTCATCTTTCCATTAGGCTGATGTTCACCAAGCACTTATTGTTCTCCAGAAGGGGGTTGAGTTGTGTTTCTCTGAGAACAAAGCACCATGTAATACCAAAAATCAGCTCATCCATGGTCGGGCAATGCTGCTAGTGGGCAGATTTATGGAAGAAACTGCTAACTTTGAAAGCAATGCAGTTATGAAAAAGTATAAGGTAATCCAGTATGCTGGTACTAACAAGACTAGTTTTTAAAAATAGATTCTTAAGAAAAACAGCATTATGCTCTTGATAATGTCAACCAAGCATAGCGTCACTGGGATTGAATGGTATATCAACGTGATTCTTCTTGTAAAGATTTAACTATCTAAGTTAATTTTAAAATAACACACAAATTCAGGGAAATCTACAATTCCCAGGTATGGGAGCTAAGGATACCTAATGTGACAGCTGAAGTCCAAAAAAAAAAACAACCAGGGGTGTATGGATTTTTTTCTTCTGATATACAAATCAGCATTCCTCACTAAATGCAGGGTACTCTAAAAAGACAGTGTTAAAATCTTCAGTGTTACTTCTCTCTGGTAATGAGTTACAACTCTGCTTCAAATATGTTTCAAACCTCTTAAGAACTAGGAAGGAGGCAATTGGTACATTTAAAGAATTGGTACATTTAAAGAATACAGCAATAGTAGATCTATTGATATTGATATTGATCTATTGATAGTCTTCTTTAAATTTAATGTCTCCCGTTCAATTTTTGACGTTTGATACTATTGCTATTTCCTGTTACCTTACCAATTAAAACACTACTGTAACGGTTATTTAGAGAGAAGTCTAACAGCTCTATCAAATCAAATGAATGTTGGAATAATGAAAACTGATGCAATTTCATTGAACTGTATAAAAACACTAATGCTTAGCATTTTCTACTGTCAAAATACTGGATTTGGAAGCAAACCAGTGTTACATATTGGATGTGTCATTTGCAAAGTTATTTCTTTTCTAATATATGCTGTACAATTTCGCTGCTTCACTTTTCCAAAAACTTAAGGAAACACAGTATTTAGATGACCAGGAACTTGATTATAATATTTTTAATGAAGCTATAATCTTAGTTGAGGAATCCTATATCATTCTGTCTTAAATTCTATTTCTGTCTCCAAGCCTAAAAGAAACTTTAAGAGCAGACTTCCAGTTTACGCAAGACTTTATCTTGGGGCAAAATTATAATTTTGGAGTCACAATTAATACTTTTCTGTACATATGTTGCACAACATAGCTAATACAAGATTCTTTGTTTCTTGTGATTTTTTTCTCCAATCTTACAGTCCTCTGACAAAGTAATTGTATATTTCTGTTACAGGATGTTACAAATTTCTTGCCAGAATGGGAAGATGGACATTTTTATCTTGCTAAATACTATGATAAATTAATGCCAATGGTAACTGATAACAAGATGGAAAAACAGGGAGATCTGATTAGATACATAGTTCATCATTTTGGAAGGTTAGAATCCACGGGAACTTTGTGTGGTTAATACAGGAAAATGACTGTTATGACAAAACGGCGTTTTATGGGAATACTTTGTCTTTCAGCAATTCAGACTGACTCAATTTTTTATGCAGTATAGTGGAACAAAGTAATGCACACTTAATAACTAATTGATTTTACTTCTTCCTTCTGTAAAAGTAATTGTTGTCCTTAGTATGTAAGACGGTAAGCTAACTATTCATCTGCAATTTTGATTAATGTAAAACAGAACCCTAGCTATTAGTAAGCTTTTAGTTGTTGCAGATGCGTTAAAACACTGAACATAAATTTCTAGTACAGAATGGCATGTGAAACGAGTAAGAATATAACTGTAAAGTAAGTTCCTAATGCTTCTAATACATATCACTAACATGCTGTGATTTCAACATGTAATTATAGGTCTCTACAATATGGAAACCAATTCATCTATCAGTCAATGCCAAGAATGCTTTCTTTATGGCTGGACTTTGGAGCAAAAGCATATGAATGTGATAAAGGTAGAACACTTTTTTCCCATGCATATTCCATCTGTTTTGCTTTTGCATAGATGATTGAAAGAGCAGTGAAGTATTTTTACAGTTTTGTTTAGACTTACTGTCTGGGTTATGTAGAAACATGAAACAGTTGTGGTTTTCTTCTTGAAATTATGGAATGTTAATGTACAGGACAGTATTAATTAGTTTAAAATGCTCAAAACTTTTTTTTGGTTATGTAATGAGAAAGAATTCTTCCTCAGAATACTTAAGTCAATAAACAGATTTAGAGAAAATCTTTGTATTGTAACCAGTCACCATTTCTAAGCTGCCTTCTTATGAGCAATGTGTAGTGTTTCTGTATTCACTTGCTACAGTAAAGGATTAGGCTTTGGGGCTTTTTTCCCCAATTTGCCTTGGTTCCAATTGTTGAAGGTATTTTACCCAAGTTAAAATGGGGAAGAAAAGATTTCTGTAAGTAATGTCCAGGTATGTGAAACTACTACCATGGATGCATTTTGTTTGCAAATTTTTGACCAAATGAAAATTGCAAACATTTCCTGCAGGTCTGGAGTGAAGCAGACAGACAAGTGTGGCTCCTTGGTCTTACCCTGGTTCTGTACACATAGCTCGTAGGTCAGCTGAATGTGGTTGCAGTCACATCAGATGCATTTTTCTCTGATGATATTCATGCTTGATCCTCAGGTGCAAGGGTGGAGATGTGAGCAGGTGTTATCATTCCTTTTAAAGGCTTTCTTCATTTTCTCTCCACTATTTTTTTTTTTCCTTGGGTTAATACATGGAGTGTTTTATGGAGTGTTTTTCTTGTTTGGTGTCTTTCTTTTGTATTGTTATTTTTTGTTGTCATTCAACAGCATGCCATGGCATCACTTCAGCGGAATAGTAAATGTCTATAATACCAACTGTAACTATGTGCTCACAGGACAACGAGTAAAATCTGTGGTGATATCCCAACCTGAAATATCAGTTTTTCTGTGTGGTATTTAATTGGGTATAAATCTTTTTACTGCAGTTTCAAAATGGAATATTTTTAACAGTAGTTACTGATGAGCAAGTACATGCTTGCTTTTGTTATGCCCAAGTCTTGCTTCTGTTGTTTAAAATATTCTTCTCTACACAGACTTGTTTACAAATATTTCAAAGAGAAATATAAAAAAAAATGAGTTTTATGCCCTTACTTTAACATTTTGTATTCTTTTGAGGTGTGGTTTTGTTTTATTTTAAAGATATATGGAGAGCTTTTGCTATATTGTCTTTTCCACATTCTTGTTGTCTGTGCTAGTTTATTTTATTTCCAGTCATTCCTCCTGTAATGCTTGTTAGTGAAATTGCATATATATTTAAGTTACTGTACAATCTGGTAAAAAGAATTTTATAGTAGGGCTTTTTTTTGCTTCTTCCTTTGTGCTTTTTAGGCTAATGAAAATTAATAACAAAATGTGTTCGTGTAGGCTTGATGTAAATGACTTCACGTTTCAGGTGAAAAAAGTGACAGAGTGTTGTTGTTGTTTTTTTCAGTGAGTCGTTCTGAGCGTGTTCAAATGAAAAATGATTTGGCAAAAATAAATAAGGTGATTACAGAGCACACAAATCACCTGGCACCTTATCAGTTTCTGACAGCTTTTTCTCAGCTAATATCCCGAATCTGCCACTCTCATGATGAAGTCTTTGCTGTTTTGATGGTGATTGTTGCTAAGGTGTTTTTAGCCTACCCACAGCAAGCAATGTGGATGATGACTGCTGTCTCTAAGGTAGCCTGATATGTATAGCTATGCCTTTATTAAGTTTGTAAAACTGTTCTCATGAGAGAGAAATGTGAATGTAACCTATTTTACTTTATAAGAACAAATTGAGTGTTTTAATTGCTGCAGTAAAGCACTATGGATCAGGGTGTTATGCTGTCAAATCAGGTTTTATTGCAGCCAGAAGTTCATGTAATTACAGAAAAAAAATTGAATCAATAAGAATGCTAACATACATCCTGAGTTGTACAATATATTTGGGAAGGAAAGTTAAATGATTAAAAAAAAAAAAAAAAAAAAGCTGACGAATTAAGTAGTTACAGACAATAGATTTGGTTGTTTTAAAATTGTAATAATACTTCTAGTTTTATAATCAAATATTCAATCCTCTACCTCGACTAAAATTAACTAAATATATAGCTTACTCCTAAAACTGCCTGGTAATAGGATCATTTCAAAGCAATTTAGAAGGCATGGTGCATTCTATTTTTCAGGCTGTTGAAATAATTTTCAGAATACATTCCTATATTCTTGAATATTAGCCTTTATGCTGTGGATCTCCACAGAATGGTTTTAGAAAGGAACATGGACGCACACCCATGCATGCACGAACACATACACAGAGCACATCTGAGCACTTGTAAGTTTAAGCATGAGATTTCAGTTGGAGAACTTTGTTCTACAGGTATTAAATATTACAAGCAGTGAGTGGAGTAAATAATATTACTGTTATTAGTGGTATTTCTGTCCTTTTAGTAATCTTTAATCACTTGATTGTTTAATAAATTTTAACTTTGCTTATTTTTCAGTCCTCATACCCTATGCGTGTCAATAGATGCAAGGAAATTCTAAACAAAGCCATCAACATGAAGGAATCCTTGGGAAAATTTATTGGAGATGCAACACGCCTTACAGATAAACTGTTAGAACTATGCAACAAACCGGTACTTACAAAAATAAATTAATACATGTAAATAGGTTTACTTATAGATGTTTCATAAAAGTTTCTTCTAATAGCTTGCAGTAACCAGTTCATCACACTAGTGTAGTTTCTGTTAAATTGTAGTCACTTGTTTCCTAATAGAAATAACTTAAAAGTATAAAATAGTTATAAATGAACATGTTTTAAGTACATAAGAATACATTTCATACTGTGAGGGCTTACAATTATTTTACCCTTTATTGATATGTTTATCAATAATCAATCAAAATGTAATCAATATGTATATAGTTAGTGTGATTCTGTTCAGTAACTTTTACAGAGCTTAACTATAAAAATAGGTTGGTCACGAACATACAATCTTCACAATAGAGGTAAAATTAAATAAACTATTTAATTATCATGTATTTACATTCAGAGTGAAAAAGGTGTGCCATAAAGGTCATATATATTTTGTTTAGACCACACCCATTTCATGTGTAATTTCTCATTTTTCTGATAATCAAAAAACAGTTCATAAAGATCAATAATAGCAAAATAGCAGTATTCTGACTGTGCCTGTTTTTAATTTTTCAACAATTTTTTTTTAAGGTTGATGGAAACAGCTCAACGTTAAACATGAATATTCATTTCAAAACACTTAAGAGATTAGTAGAAGACCACACATTTAGTCAAATCCTCATTCCTTTGCAATCTGTTATGATACCAACTCTTCCTTCAATTCCTGGTTCACATACTAACCATGATCCTTTTCCTGGATGCTGGGCCTACATTGCAGGCTTTGATGATACGGTAAGCCTCTAATTGGCACCTAATTTAAATTTCATGTTAAATAAATGTGCTGCAGTTGGTCATCTTGGTTCCCTAGAAATCGAGGAAAGAGTAGGCTAACTTTGTAACTACGTTCATGGAAAATCAGTTGCTTCTGTCATAATAACTGAAAAGGATATAGCCTCCTGGTACTTAGATCATGTTTTGGCCTGAGACTAATATCCTGTAGCACCATGGAAGTGCTAATGTGACTGCTTAAATTGGTCATTTAATGGTAGATGTTTTATTTTTGTGTAATCTGATACAGGTGTTAATAAACCTTTTTTCTTTTTTCCTTAGGTGGAAATTCTCGCTTCACTTCAAAAGCCAAAAAAGATCAGCTTAAGAGGTTCAGATGGGAAATCTTATATTATGATGTGTAAACCTAAAGATGATCTAAGAAAAGACTGTCGGCTCATGGAATTCAATTCCCTTATTAACAAGGTTAGACAATCAGATATGTTGTACTTACTGACCAAAATATAAAACTAAAATAAAGCTAAACTATCTAATAATGAAGAAGGAAAAAAAGAGAGGTGGGGAAAGGGAACTTGGCAGCTAATCCTGAGTTAAATATTACTGGAGGAAAACGTAAACTGTCACCAAATATTTTATTTCATCTGAAATCAATACCAATTGATAATGTGTAACTCTTTACAGACTTTGGAAAACAATAAAACGTTTTACTAAAATCATTGCTTCTTCCAGCAGTAATATGCAGGAAATCTATTTACAGTAAATGACTTTCCTGCTGTTGTTTCTCATTTCCTGTTCAGAATTTTCTAATATTCCTAAAATTCTCATCTTAATTTACTATGGAAAAGAGATGAGCATTTTACTTGTATTTAATCTGCTGCAGATAGTGAAGCTCAGAATTTTAAATTCTAAATCATGTGGTTAGAATATAAATATGAATCATTTGTTATTTATACATTTTCATCCTATGTTATCTGTTAATCTGATGTCTACTTTGTTTTTGTCAATAGTGCTTAAGAAAAGATGCAGAGTCACGTAGGCGAGAACTCCATATTCGAACCTATGCAGTTATTCCATTAAATGATGAATGTGGCATAATTGAATGGGTGAACAATACCGCTGGCTTAAGAAATATCCTGATAAAGCTTTATAAGGAGAAAGGTAAAAAAAATAAAAATAAAAATAGAGAGAGAGAGAAAGAGACGTGCGGGGGGGGAGAGATATGGGAGAACAGAGAAAGAGAGAGAAGTTAAAGCCTTGGTCCCAGGTAACCTGCTGTAGGTGGCCCTGCTTGAGCATGAGGGTTGGACAGGATGACCTCCAGAGATCCCTTCCAACCTAAACCATTCTGTGATTCTTAGGTGTTGTGTTTTGTTTATTTTTAAAGGATTTGTAACTTTATTAGTAAATTATACAAACAGCAAGGAAGCAGACTAAATTCTAGGAAGATTCAATCATGTATCTTTAATTATCTGCAATATAGGATAATTCTTGTGTGTGGTATACCTTCACTCATAAATGGAAGAGAATTGTTGCTTGCAGTAAACAACTTGCTAATGAGAGAACTGATAGCATAATCATCTTAATACGTTCCCATGCTGCTGGTACTGCTGTTGAAATGATTCACATCATTCTATAAGAAAAAAAAAAAGTGCAGCACTGAATAATAGAAAAGGCTATGGACTTGAGATTTGATCAGTTGTTTTTCCTTTCTGTTCTGTTTGTGAAAGGTGTTGATGTACTTGGTCTGCTGTTTCAGTTAACATGATGGCTTTTTATTTACTTTCCAGCACCCTGACAACAGTATGATCTATGGGTTATTTTCCATTTAATCATTTAATTCATTGTTATGGAGATTTTTATCTTACCTAAAATATCATATTGAAATAGTAAGTATTAGGTTTTATGTTTGGGGATTTATTTTGCCTAATTGAGGAAGTCTCTTACAGGTATCTATATGACTGGAAAGGAACTACGTCAGCATATGCTTCCAAAGTCAGCACCGTTGTCTGAAAAGCTGAAAATGTTCAAAGAAGTCCTTCTGCCCCGGCATCCTCCTGTCTTTCATGAATGGTTTCTTAGGACATTCCCTGATCCTACTTCTTGGTGAGTGACCGAGATTGGGCTAGCTCAAGATTATCTACTTTATCTATTTCACTAAACATACTGTTGGAAAAAAGATAAACATACTGTTGAATCAACAATACCGTTGAATAAAGACAGACAAGGAGGTGATTTTGACTTATATATTTGATTCTTACTCCCACAGGTACAATAGTAGGTCAGCCTATTGTCGTTCTGTTGCAGTCATGTCAATGGTAGGTTACATACTTGGTCTAGGAGACCGTCATGGTGAAAATATCCTCTTTGATTCCTTGACTGGTGAATGTGTGCATGTGGATTTCAATTGTCTTTTCAATAAGGTGAGAAATGGCCCCTTGCTGAACTTGGTTTTTATTTTACATGCATGTAAGTTATAAAACCCTAATATCTTGTTTTGTTTTAACATATCTGTTGTGTTCTGTCTCTCACTTTTTCTTATTTATACCCAACAAAAAGGATGGGACATGTAAAGAATATGTGATTGTTTTGTGTACTGAACTAATGAAAGCCAGCTTTTTGATTATGCTGATATCAGATGAGCTTATGGATATGCTGAAGTAGCCCAAATTTTAGTGTTCTTATTTTATGACTCTCCTCTCTCCACTGCCACTTTTTAAGCAAAGCTGTAATTATTGCATGCAGAGTTCTATTGCTGTGAAGTTTGTGTGTTTCTAACACTCAGAACAAAAAAATCCTATGGTTCTGTAAAAATAAACAAGACAATTGTGGCCTGAGTGGGTTACGGAGTTTTAGTGTTTCTGGCAAAATATGCTTTTAGTGTGGCACATTTGCCATTTTTAATACAGATAACTGAGGTAGAGATAGTAATTGCTCCTGCTTCCATTTCAGTAAGAGTAAGTTGTCCTACATAGCCCTTAATTAAGAGGGGAAAAAAAAAAAAAAGTAGCTTTAAGCAAACCTGTGAATTATAAAAGATAGCATTTTGCTTCAGACTACAGATTTGTGTTATATATTTAGAACATATGTGTATTAACATAATTATATATTTAGAACATAAGTGTATTAATGCATGAAAGAAATTATTTGGACATGGTTATCCTTTATTCATGGTAATTTGCTTTTAATGGATAGGGCTGTGATCTGACCAAACATGTCTTCTCACTTTGGAATCTGCCACAGGAAATGACAGGGAAAAAAAAACCTAAAAAATAACTTAGAACACAACACAAATGTTACCTTTATGTTACTACTCTTTAAAATGCAGATGGCAAAACCTTTTTTTTTTTTCTTTTTTTTTTTTTTTAATCAATGTAAAGGGAGAAACTTTTGAAGTTCCCGAGATTGTTCCTTTTCGTCTCACTCATAACATGGTTCATGGAATGGGCCCAATGGGAACAGAAGGTCTCTTCCGAAGAGCTTGTGAAGTCACAATGAGGCTTATGCGTGATCAAAGGGAGCCTCTAATGAGGTACGGCAACTGTTTTTGCCATAAACTCTGAAAAAGCTCTCTGTAGTCTAAACATCTAAAACAGTAACTGCTAGTTGCAGCATATGGCTGTCATACAGCTCAGTCTTAACATAACATACAGTTCAATATAAACTAATAGAAATATTCAGCGCTAACTTCAGACTCAGTGCTTTGTTACTACTATAACTAGATAATGCTTATATATTAAAAATTAGTACACGTTCCTGAAGTTGCCTTTTTTCATTTATCATGTAGTTTTCTTGGTTCTTCCTGAGTTAAACGCATTTTTACCCTGGATTTTTCAGGTCCCAGGAGGTAGTCAGTGATCAATGTTCTAATATTTGGCTTAGGTACCCATCTTGTATAATAATTTCAAACCACTTTTCTGCATTCATTCTTTAGAGATCATGCAATGTTTTTCAGTGTACAGTGGGAATAAATTTTAGAATATGGTCACAGGTCTTTTCTGATATCTGATGGAACAGCAAAAATGGGACTTGCAAGTCCCCAAGTGAATTGTCACAACTGCTTTGATCAGCTGTAAAGATCATATTATCTCTTTGACAAGGTTTACTGTTTCCATGTTTCAGCTGACAAAGGAATTGGAAATTCCTTTCCAATTTATTTCAGGCAGTCATTTAGGACTACATAAGTAGCAGTTGCAAGTGATAGTGTCTAACAAAATATTTCATCAAAAGTAAGTGGGCAGTTATCTTCACAGAAACGTTGGGAAAGGCAGTTAATTTGCAACTAATGAGTGGCTGTGAACCACAGTAACTTCAGCTGATGATCTGAACTCCAGAAAGAACTTACGTCCACAGCAGAATTGCTTTGGTCTGATTAATTTCACAAGAAAACAAAACTGAATAGGAACGCTTGAATTATTCAAATAATTGCATAAAATGACAAGTTGAAGGTTTATGATGCAAGTCTTAATATATTACTGTATAACTAATAGCTTTCTCTTAAGGCAAAAACAATGAATAAATTGCTCACCCTCAGAGATTTTTAAGTCTTAAAGGGGAATAAAAGATCTAAGACCTACATCTTTAAATAAAAAGTTCAAACGGAAGAGTATTTAAAGATCTACAAAGACTAGATAATAAAAGCTTTTTTTAAATTGTCTTAGGAATATCTTGCCTATCTAGTATTTTAGTTACAGAACTTGGTGTAGAATAATACAGATCATTTGATAAAATACATAACAACAAATTGTTTTGTTTCGAAGTCACTTAAAGCATTAGTCTTTATGAAATTACTAATAGCAGTGACATGGAGAGAGATGAAAAGGAAAAAGATGCTTGTTTTTCGTGTTAAAGCTTTTTTCCCCTCATTTCAGAATATGAAAGTTAAAAGGCTAAGAGCAATATTTTGGTTTTGCGGGTATAAAAAGTCTTGTTTTGAAAACTATATGTGTTGGTCAAAATCAATTAGAGAAAATGCGTATTTTATCTTTTCTTCTTTTTTCTCTTTAATGCATTTATTTAGTGTCTTAAAGACTTTTCTCCATGATCCTCTTGTGGAGTGGAGTAAGCCTGTCAAAGGGAACACAAAAGCACAGGTGAACGAAACTGGAGAAGTTGTCAATGAAAAGGTTAGTTCAAAACAAGCATAGCTTAAGGTATTGAAATGGCACGCATCCATTATGGTTGCAAGTTGCATATTTTCTAATTGAAATCTTAAGTTTCTTATTTTTCTGTTTCCTTGATTTGAAAATCACTCTGGTTGTTTCCTCTGGATTATCTCAATGCTAGTCTCTTTATATCCTTTTTAAGGATAACTATTATTTTTATTGATAGAAAATATCATTTATCTGCTCAAGAATCAAGCAAAACACAATCCGTAATTTTGTCATTAGTATTACCAAATCTTGGACAACATCAACAGAAAACAGAATAGGAAAGGCTCCTGCTTTTTCTTTCTGTAAAATTCTTGCATGCTTGTCCAGAGTAACAGTGATAGTAACACTTGGAAAGGACTCCAGATGTCCTTTCCAGGCATACTTGGTGCTTTTCATGAGTGGACATTTATACAACAAGGCACTTATTTATTCAATAATATGAATGGGGTACTTGGAAAATATTAATATTAATTACTGTTTCTTTCATAGTTGCTGCCAAATACCGTATTTTTTATACAAACTATAGCTTGTACAAGCTGTAGTATTTATTCTCTTTCCCTTCTTTAAAACGTCTGATTTGTCTGATTTTTTTGGTTTTAAAAGGAATGTTTTAAAAGACTAAATGTGTAATAGCAGATAAAACATATGAAGCACTGACAAACAGGGCAACTAAGATAAAAACAAAATACTGTACTGAAGCTATATTCCTGAGCTTCACTTGAGCACATAAAATCTTGTCTTCAAATAATTGCCAACAAAGCTGTTTCTACAGAGCCTTTCATTTAGTTACAGGATCACCCACATAGTTATGTATGTTAACTGTTTTTCAGGATAGATGACAATATATTAATTGAGCTTTAAATGAAAATATGAATATAATTGGTATGAACTAGCTACTCTAACTGGGCCTCAAAACAGTTCATTTTGAGTTGTTCAACACAACCTGTTATGAGACTTCATTTTCAGTTGCTTATAATTTTGGCCTAAAGTGTAGGTTTCCTTAATTTTATCCAGAATTTTAAAACATAAAGAAGGCTTTAAAAAAAAACAAATTCAATTTTTTATTTATTTATTTGGAAGGAATTCTATGAAATAAAACTTACTAACATTTTCAAATACTTATGCATAGCTTTCTCAATTTTTTCTGGCAAACTTTATTTGTAAAATTTAGGACAGTAGCTCTAATTTGACCAATAATGTATCCATTTTGGAGAATGATTTTAAAACAGTAATTATCCTTTATCTGGTATAGACGTTTTGTATTAAATTAACACACAGATTTTAAACACCTCCTAATAATGATGTTTTATTTTAAGATGTGGAAGACCACGGAAAATAACAATATTCCATTATTTTTCCTTTTATTTGTTTCTAGGCCAAAACCCATGTCCTTGATATAGAACAACGGCTACAGGGTGTTATCAAGACAAGAAACAGAATAAAAGGATTACCCTTATCTATTGAAGGGCATGTTCATTACCTTATTCAAGAAGCAAGTGATGACAATCTACTCTGCCAAATGTATATGGGCTGGGCTCCATATATGTGAAATCTGTTCATTTGGGAAAGATGCCATCACAATTTATGAAGTTGTAATATTCTTCAGAGGGTATTACTCAGTGATAACTGGTTACTTTTGTTTTGTGATTGTAAGCGGTGACAGTCTTACACTGTCTGAAATCTACATAAAATACACAAAACACTTGCAAGCGTGTTGTGAATGTGCTTGCAGATGTGTCAGATGTTACAATTTGTTTTTTGTACAGAAAACAATGTACATATGAGCAGCTAAATGGACTATACAAGTCTACAAGTTTCTTAGGTTCTTATGTACTGTGAATATATTTTCAGTGTTGAAAAGGTGCGCTCTATTTTTAAAATACTGTATATTTTTATAAAGATTTCCTCATTCCTCATTAGTTCATTTGTAGATTAGAAAATTTATTACATTTTGTACTGATATGATGTAAAGGGGTGCTTTCATCTTTTTCTACTCAGAGTTCAAAAGTATATTTCTGTTCAGCAGTGCAACTTGATTTTTGGTTTCCTTTTGACTCTGCTCCACGTGGCCGTAATGTCTGAAAAGTTGTCCAATGTCTTTGGGAGGGAGGGGCGATATTTAGGATCTCAAGGCCTATCATAAATAAACTCATGAAGTGTATTCTGAGATTGTTTCTTGTTAGCCCTTGCCTACTGTGCTAGCAAGCCCTCCTGAAGGAAATGGGAGTAAGAGGTGGGTTAGAACACGCTGATGACACCTTGGAACGTGGTGACAGGGCTGTGACACTACTGCAGCAGGCAGGGAATAGGAGCTGTGGCTGCAAAACACATTCAGGCTCCTGAGAGTTCTGGACAAGAGCTTTTTGCTCTGCACAATCCCCTTGGAAAAGTGCAACTATAACGAGGGATTTCTTTTCAGATTCCATTTCAGACTAGGTACCTATGGGCAGAAGGGCTGTGCTATTCCTGTACAGCACTGCTCCATTCTCTGTGCCTCCAAGGTGTAAGGATGGAAGGGGAACAATAAGAAAAATGAGGCTTTGTTTTCACATTAGAAAGTTAGTGTGCTTTTTTTGTGCTCTTGCTGTTTTGAAAGAAACGGCATTGTTCCTTTTGGTCACAGCGATGCTGGGTTTAGGCTCCGGCGGTTTTTCACTCCACACCGTTTGGAAAATACATTTGAATGTTTTTTTATGCCGGGTTAGTCCGGTCCCCGGAGACCCAACAGGTCCCGTTCTCCACCTGTTAGGGCCTCCAGAAGCCCACCGCCTTCCCCGCCGCGGGCAGCGGGAGGCGGCGCCGGGAGCGGGCGGCCGCGGAGGGGGCCCCGTCCCCGCCCCCCTCCCGCCCTCAGCGCCGACGTCACGCGCGGCCGCTGTGCCCGGCGCACTCTATGGTCGCCGCAGGGCGCTCTATGGCGCGGGCGGGCGGGCTGTCAGCGCGGCGCGCCGGAAGGAAGCGGAGCGGGGCCGGCGGCGGGGCGCGTTGGGGCGCGGGGCGGGGGGGCCATGGGCGTCCCCAAGTTCTACCGCTGGGTGTCGGAGCGGTACCCGTGCCTCAGCCAGGTGCTGAAGGAGCACCAGGTGAGGCGGCGGCCGCGGGGCGCCGGGGCCGGGCGGCACCCGGGGGGGCTGGGCCGCCGGCAGGGCCCCAGCGCCGCCCTGCGCTCCGCCGGGGCTCGGGGGCCGGTGCGGGGGCCGGGAGGCGCTGGGGGCCCCCCGGGCGGGAGCTGCGGGCCCGGCCGCCGGTCCCACCCTGCTCGCCTGGCGGCTGGCGGAGCGCTCCCGGCCCGCGCGGGGCTGGCAGCCGCCGGGGGGGCCGTTCCGCCGCCCCGCGGGCCCCGTGCTGGGGTAAGGCACGGCTGCCTTCGCACACAGCCCCGCGGCCGAAAGCCGGGGCTGCTGGCCGAAAATGGGCGTGAAGTTAGGAGCTGCGGCGGCTGAGGGGGCTGCAGGTGCCTGCCCAAGCCAGGGGGGTACCCCCAGGGGGGGCACCCGTCCGAAAGCCTGTCAGAGCTATTCAGAAATGAAAGCACAACTCAGCCGTGAGCAGGGCGGTGCTGCCACTCTGTAGCTGGGCTTTCCGGAGGCTGGATGATGTAACTTGCTTGTGTGGGCTACTTACTGTTCATAAAAGAGGAAAAAAATGCCTAGGCTGTTTGTGACACGAAACTTGGATGGTTACACGTATCTACATTCTTCCTCGTCTTTACTAGACCTCTCAGATGTATAGCCTGACACATACTATCATCCAGGCTAGGATTTCAAACTGTTTCGAATGTATTTGCTACTATATTTTGTGTAAAAGACAGTGAGGCCTGTCCTCTACTGTTTTGGAAGCTGTGTATCTTGGTGTTTTGAGATGCCAGGCTGGTGGTTGTCCACATTCGTTCTGGCAGGTAACTGCTGTCTCGGGTGTTTCAGTGCTCTGAAAGTTTGCTTTCAACCACCTCCTGCTCTGGCCAAACAGAATCAGGTGGCAATTTTTGCTAACATGTATCTGATGTCCTGTTTATTACCATCTGTAAGCAGGAGTGCTGGCTGAACTATGATGTCAGCCTCATCTGTCTACATTGATAAGAATTTTTCCCAGTGTAGGCTACCTGTCTAAGCTACATCTTTTTTTTATTCCTGTCTGCTATTACAGAAAATCTACACAGAATAATAGAAAGCAATTTCTGTGTAAAACACGCACAATTATTTTTCAGTTGTGTTGTGTCTGTGCTTCTTAGACCATCTGTGTTCATACATACGTGTCTGTGTGTGTCTATATATATATATATATATATGTTGCTTCCATACAAAAGCACAACATCCTGCTTTAGTTTTTCTCTCTTTATGATGCTGCCTGTGTAATGCCCTGCTCAGTTCCTGTTTAAAGGTGGTGCCTGCGTTGATGAGTTGAGTTTTGAGCGAGCTGAGAGCAGTATGGCTACTGAGTTTAACTATACCGAGGATCACTGAGCACAACGAAAGAGCAGTTATTGCTGGTGGCTGGAGGTTCTGCCAGTTCTGCCCCTGGACAATTTTTATGAGCAGTCATACTGGTGGATTAAAGAGTCGATTTGATTATTGCAAACTGCTCTCGTGCTTATTTGGTTCTTCTGGCAACAGAAAGATAGTTAACGGCCCCTTTGTGCCATACATTGTTTGTGCTCTGAATGTTGCTTGTGAAGCTGGGTTGCTCCGGAGAAGGCTATGAGATGAAGCCAGGACAGAGCTCCCTAGAACTGAGACTTAGGCAAACAGTAAACCATAAGTTTGGAATTCATGACAAAGAAGCTGATGATACTGCTGATAACTACTGCTTTTGGTGATAACTACTGTTCTCTAGACTCACAGACAGCGATTATCATAGCTAAGCATGGAGTGTCACGGTAGGAACTGTTTGACTAAGAGAGCCCTAAGGCTGATTTTGCTTTTGAAATAATATTGGAAACTGCATCCTCAGTTTTGTAGTTTGTATTGTTTTTGTAGTGCAGCTATGCAAAGTGGAATCACTTGGTTTTTCTCCTCATACCATGTAGAACATAGCTATCTCTAGAATTGTGTTGCCTTTGCTGGGCCAAAAATGTTCAGGAGGGGATATGAATCGGGTCACCGGGAAAATCCTAATAATGGAATGAAAGCACAGAGAAGCCTGTAACCAGTCAAGATACTCTTAGCACGTTGGTGTACGTAGGTTCTGGGAAAGCCTTGCCACCTCGGTTCATTTCCAGAGTGTATTATTCTCAGCCGTGCATTGCGCAGTGACTGCGTTCCTTCAGCTGTCCCCAACTGGGTACTAACTACGGCTTGCTTAGATTCCAGAATTTGACAACTTGTACCTGGACATGAATGGCATTATACATCAGTGTTCACATCCAAATGATGATGATGTTCACTTCAGAATCTCAGAAGATAAGATTTTTGCTGATATTTTTCACTATTTGGAAGTACTGTTTCGCATTATTAAGCCAAGGAAGGTTTTCTTCATGGCAGTTGATGGTGTAGCTCCAAGAGCAAAAATGAATCAGCAGCGTGGGAGACGTTTTAGGTGAGAATATTTGTTCTTCCTCTGTCTTCAGGATAATAAACATTTACCTAAAAATATTTACTTAAACATATGCCATGAAAAATAAAATATATTGTGAGTAGTCATGCCTTTGACAGTGGCTTTAATATTTAGTTAAGTGAAGGTAGCTGCTTGTAAAAGGTTAGTATGTACAATCAGCATTCCAGAAAGGAAAGTGTGCTTGTTACTCAGATTTTCCTCTGTGTGTGCAGAGCTTGGGAGGGGGACAACGGACAACAAAGGGGGACAACAAATTTTTTTCAATATGAAGTTTTCAGTGGAATAAATCTGCACTGGAGTTCATGAGGATGTCTGCAGGTGGTTGATAACTTATGAGCGTCTTCGCTCCTTCTGAACGCTATTGCTAGAGAGGCCTTTTGGGTAACTACAATGGGTTGTTCTTTGCCAGTCGTAGAGGAGGAAGTTTGGGAACTAAGAAAACTCTGGTTTCTGCTGATACTTGTTATCAAGCTAGCTCACATGTACAGCTGCAAGTAAATTATACAGTGTAAACAAATTAATATTTAATGTTTTGGGACATGTGAAAGTTGTTTGGAGACTGACAATACAGGGATACTGAGTGAAATGGGACACACACATGGGGAAGAAAGGGACAAGAGAGAATACTTTCAACCAGGGAGGGTGTTTTGTTGTTTGCTTATCTGTTTTTAAGGAAAAAAGAAGATGGGAGAAGGAAGGAATTAAGAAATCTAGAGTTCTAAATTTAAAAAAAAGGGGGGGGGAGCAGAATTGAGAGAACAAGTAAAATCTTTAAACCGTATAGGAGAAGAATCTATTAAACCATTTCAAGACATTGTTTTCTATTTTTCTGTTTTAGAAGTGCACATAGAATCCTTGACAAAGAATACTGGGGTGATTGTGTTTGTTTCTCCAGCAGTGGCAGTCAGTTGTTAGATCACACCTCCCTCCCCTCTGTGGTACACCAGACTTGCTGCTTTGCTCATTGCTGTTCTGAGATTGCATTTTCAGATGTACAGATCTCAAGAATTACCTTTGTCTCAATGTTATTTTACTTTCCTTAGGATGAGTTACTCAGTTATCTTCTAGGTAATCTAAATATTAATTTTATCTGAGTAATGATGGATTATTGTCATTACTGGGTAAAAAAGCTATTTTTAAGTCTTGTATCAGAAGCAAGTTCAAGCTCTGTTCAGGAGTTAAGTGTCTCTCCCTCTTTTTTCTTTTTTTTTTTTTTTAACATTCTTTAAAAATCAACTAATAAATACTTTGTCAGAAAGATGTTATGGTAATTCCTTCTCTACCCCTTATTCCCACCCCTGTTTTGCTTCAGATCAGCAAAAGAGGCAGAGGACAAAATAAAAAAGGCATTAGAAAAGGGAGAAACTCTACCTACTGAAGCCAGATTTGACTCCAACTGTATTACACCAGGTAAGATATTTTGTTAATTATTTAAATTAATGTCTAAATTTAACATTAAATGTGTTTATTTTTTTAAACCTATAGTTTGGTAATATTTTCCTATCTATAAGTGCCTTTTCTTTTGAAATTACAGGAAGTTTGAATAGCTTTTAATATGGTTGATTTACTATCTTGTTCTAGGGATTTTTTAAGTTGGTATGGGGAAAAAAAAAGAAACGTCTTTAAAAACCACTTGTACCCCTTTTCTATTACAGCATCTGTATCTGTTATTATAAATACTTGACATATGTAAATGCATTTTTTAATGATTAATTAAAAGCTTTGTGTTTAACTTGGGTTTCTGTTTTCAGGAACTGAATTCATGGCTAGATTGCATGAACATCTTAAATATTTCGTCAACATGAAAATTTCTACAGACAAATCCTGGCAGGGAGTAACAGTCTATTTATCAGGCCATGAGGTCATTGCATTTTCTTATTTTTCTTCAAAATAACAATTTTATTTGAAATAAATATATATGCTTATTTATTTATGTGTGTATTTTCTCCATGCAGACTCCAGGGGAAGGAGAGCATAAAATTATGGAGTTCATCAGATCAGAAAAAGCAAAGCCCCATCATGATCCAAACACAAGACACTGTCTCTATGGCTTAGATGCTGATTTGGTATGTGAAATTAAAATAAGAAACAACAGAAGCTTTCAAAGTATGTATGTCTGTGGTTTGTAAGCACAGTGTTCCAAAATTTTATTCAGCAAGCATGTAACTTCGTATTCCTACGAAGTTTTGAATTTGTAATGAAACAGAACAGCAAAATTTATTTACATTGTTCAAATCTTGTGTAAAAGTTTTAAAAAATGAAATAAGACCTTTCTAATATCTCTTTGTAATAGATTATGCTGGGATTAACAAGTCATGAGGCACACTTTGCGCTCTTAAGAGAAGAAGTCAGATTTGGTGGTAAAAAATCTCAAAGGTGAACTGCTTTTAACTTTACTCTTAATTTTATATAAGATGAAATGAAATCATAAAAGGTACTGCGTAACTAAAACTGTCTTTGTTGATTGCATGGTAAATTAATCAAGTCTTATTTTATTTGTTAGAGTATATGTGAATTTAGAGAAATGAACTTGTTAAATTGTGATTTAATTTGTTTATGTGGGAAAATGTATGTTGTCAGGGCAGCTAATTAAAAAGTCCTTAGGCCTTTGGTGTGTTGTGCTTCTTGCTTTATATTCTGAATGGGGTAGCTCAGGCTGTACTGACGCTTTTTCCACACTTCTTATTAAAAACATTTTTAAAACTTAATTATCTATGAGGTAATTGGCTGGAATAATTATTAAAATAAACTGTTCTAAAGTGGCTGATTGGTTGCTGTTATTTTGGATTTGCTCATTTGAATGGACTCGTGCATTATCATTAGTCAGGATCAAGTGTTTTGTTCCAGAATTGTGCATGGACATGGAGTTATTCTGAATTAATAGAAAAAATATTTTTGGTAGATATTTCTGTGAGTAGGTTCCTTCTGTGAAGAACCTTAAACATGTATTCAGTGGGTCAAGGCAAAGGTGGGAGAGACCAAGAAATACTCACTTTTTGGTATAATAAAGCTTTTGGATAACACAGTAGTAAGTTGTAAAATTGTAAGTAGTAAGCAGTGTAATGTTTTAAAGGAGCTAATTCTAATTAAAGAAAGAGGTCCTTTTCCCATGTTTTTGATAGAAGAATATAATAGAAGTGTGACAACATTTAGTGAATTAGTTAAATAAAAAATGAAAAAGCAAGATCTCCTAGTACCATTTTTTTCCTCGAGCGTTGCACTAGATGTAGCATTTTTATGATGTCTAGATAATATGGCTTATTACAGGAGTTCACTTTGGGAAGTTGCGGGAATTGCCTTCTGTCAATATGGTCACTTCTTTAAAGAGTATTTTCACTCGGGAATTTGAAAATATTAAAAAAGGATACAAACTAATATCTATCAGCAGTTAATTGATCGAGAGGAATCAGTTTTATCAGGATTTTCAAATCCAGTGACATGACAAATGACAGGTGAAATAGTCATCGACCTGGATTTGCCAAAGTTACTTTATACTAATTTGAAAATTAGGTTTAAAAGAATCAGAATTGGATCTGAAGTTCTGCACAGCCAAGTGTAGCTCAGAGTTTGTCTTAATACTGTTCATTTAAGTTTGTGTGTGACACACATTTCTCAGAGGATTCTGGCCCAAATAAAGTGTGTGTGTGTGTGTGTGTGTGTGTGTGTGTGTGTGTGTGTGTGTGAATATACAGGTGTTTATGCTGGCTTGCCATTGGAGGTGTTCGAGCTAGTTATAATATCTACAAGGTGAAATAGTCCTCTACAAATTTAAAATACATCAAAGTTTCTTCGCTCATTAATTTCTTCATGTATGTATTAACTGATTTTGGCATAACTTTAGTAGATATAAACTAGTTTAATAAAGGTAGAAAAAGAAGGCAAGAAAAGAATACATGGTGTCTGCTTTAAACCATATATGAATATTATATTTGTCTTCCTCTGTGTGCAGTAGTACCGTGTGTTGAAGGCACTAATAGATAATGCATTTGGAACATGTTTTCACAGTGTTCTCTTCTTAAAGAAGTATTTCAAATGACTGAGTACATAACCCAGCCGGTTTAGACATGAATCTGCATACTCCATGTATTCGGTCTAGTCCTACAATATCTTAAGAAGTACATTGGTTTTGGTGCAAAGTAAGGTTAGGTTGTCCCTCTCTTTGGACAACAAATTGCCTAAGAGGTATTTAATGCAACGTGGAATAGGTTGACTCAAAACAGTTTAATTTTAAAATAGAGGTAAACAAATGTTTATATACTTGATCCTGCAAAGTTATAATCCTCAGATTACTTATTTTTAGATAAACTTGGATAAGTTTAAGATAAACTTTAGGTAAGCTTCTTAAATATTCATGTTGTAACTGTGTTTATAAATAACTGACAATGTTTTGAATAATTTACAGAGCATGTGCACCAGAGGAAACCACATTTCATTTACTGCACTTATCACTGATGAGAGAATATATTGATTATGAATTTTCACCAGTAAAAGTAAGTTCCAATGGAACTGTCATTGGAGGAAAAAAAATCCTGCAAGGTTATATGAAAACTTGATAATAAAAATGTTACTTTTTTTTTTTTTTTTTTTTTAGGATAAGATTCCATTTGAATATGATATTGAAAAGATAATAGATGATTGGATCTTGATGGGTTTCCTTGTAGGCAATGATTTTATTCCTCATCTACCTCATTTACACATTAATCATGATGCACTGCCGCTACTTTATAGAACATACATGGCTATCTTGCCAGAACTGGGAGGTAAGGAGTTCTGGGGATTTTTGTTTGATTTTTAAAGTCTGAAGAAATGGAGAGCTATAGGGCAGAGTAAGAGCAAAAGGTTGAGTTAAACTTATGTGCTGTCCTACCAGTTGAGCAATAGTGGTTGATAATCCTTACTGAATCTGGTCAATTTATTTTTCTTATTTAGACTTCACTTGTCTCCATGAGTGTTTTTATATTTGAAAGTACAGCTCTTCACTGCAGGCTTTTTAGTAATATGAAACAGAACCAGTATAAGAAATGGGAAAGAACAAAAATATCACTGAATTTAGCTCTGTTATCTCATACCACTTTTTATAGGACCTCTAAGAGATGATAAATCTGTAGGCTTGCCATAGAACACATCACTGTCAGTAGTAGTTAGATTTGAGTATAGTTTAAAAAACTATATTTATTGTCTATGCAACATTTGGGTTGTAATTTTCAAATTGTTAACTTAAAAAAACACTCTTTTTTTCCCAATAGGTTACATAAATGAAAATGGGCATCTGAATTTAAAACGCTTTGAGAAGTATCTCATGAGATTGTCAGATGTAAGTACCTTCATAATTATGCTTCGTAGAATGGTTCAGTCTGTTACATATGAATTCCATATAGTGCCCTAAAATGCATTATGCTGATGTCTTAATGAACTGCTTAATAACTTCTGTTTTACAAGTGGTGTCATAAGGTGTTTTATCATGGGATCCAATTAGATGTTTGATCTTACCATAACTTGAAAGGAGAAAGCTTGAATAATTGGGTTTATGCTTTATAGCTAGCATCTTTGAGCACTTCGGGTCAAATGAGGGTTCACCAGTAGCATTATAGTTCTCAATTATTGTTGAACGAATGACAACACTGGGCAAAGTGTGTTGCCAGCTTTGCTTCCTTGCTGGTCAGAACTTTAACTTTTTTGGCTTTTGTGGCATAAGGCATGTCCAAAGACCTTGGAAAGCAGTATTTTTTTTTTTTTTTCAAGTTTTGTTATTAACATTACTCATAAAGAGCAATGAAGTGTTAGTATGTCTGAGGCAGGCATCCACATTCTTCATTAACAAACTGACATTCAGGAAGATGTCCTATTATGTGCCACTGCATTAATCCATCCTAGAGATTAAAAAATGCATAGGGCCTCTAGAAATGGAAATGTTAAAACCTTTTGAAGGGCTTTAAAGGAGGAGGTTCATCTGCTGTTCCTGCTTCAGCCCTGTCTTCAGTTTCTCAGGTAGAACTATAAAAGTGTTGGGTATGTTGTATGAGATGGTACTACCCAGACCATATATACCTCTATTACTTGTAGGGCTGATTATGAAGTTTGGCAGTTATCTACATCTTTTTTGTAATCTATTGCTACCCTACTCTACATTTTCCATCCCTCTGATATTTCTAAACTTGAATCTTTCTTGGCAGTTTGATCGTGAACACTTTAGTGAAGTCTTCGTAGACCTAAAATGGTTTGAAAGTAAAGTAGGCAATAAATACCTCAATGAGGCAGCTGGTATTGCAGCAGAAGAAGCCAGAAACAATAAACAGAAGAAACAGAAGGTTAGTGTTCTACATACACTATTTTGGAAATAAAAATGATATTTTTTGTAAATCAGTAGTTTGCTAGCCATAGCAATTTAAATTGCACATACATTAAATGGAATAAACTCCACTTTTGAGCTTTTTTGGCTATCTTTCAGTATATACCTTCAGCAGAGTGTAGCAGTAGCAGCAGGAAATTTCTTCAAATTATGCCTGTCACGGTATATCGTTATCCCATTCTTAGTGTAGTTTGTGATTTGTAAGAGCAAGATTTTAACTATTCCTTTAAGAAGGAATGCTTTATTTGTGGTTGTTTTCTTATTTGCCACAGAAGTTTGGAGCAGCTGTATAGTGTTAGCTAGTCGTCTTGACTGATCCTTTGAATGGCAACGATATCTCAGGTACAGGGGAAGAGGGCCAATTCAATGATTTCACTTAGTGAAACCTTTAAGAGTGCTGTAGACAGAGAAAAATCTGTACTTGTTTTTTTTTGAGTCTCTCAAACACAATTTCTTCTGTACTTATTTCCCTCAAAAGTAATTTGAACTGTTTTAAAGTTGCTAAAAATTTGATTGCATAGTTGTGCCATAGTAAAATATATGATGTAGGCAAAATATTTGTATTAGAGAGTTTTGGAAATATTTACATTTTGGTACACAAACAAGCATTCAAATATTTTTTGTCTAAAGATGATTGAGATATTGTCTGAGGCTGTGTCGTTGTTTGATGTGTATGGATAAAATCCTTTTCCCCAGGCAATTACAAGGGAAGGAAATACAGTGATTCTATACCTAATAATAATAATAATATTTATTCATATTTATTTTAGCCGTTTGAGTTGCAGGCATGTGGTTATAGATGAGGTATGTGTGTATTAGCCTGTATTTTTACTTAATCTCGAATATTACTTTAATAGGCTCAGGAAAATTCTCTATGTTTGGCTGCATTAGAAAAAAATGAAGTTGTGACCTCTAGAAGTAAGTGCAAATTATTTTTTCATTTGCATATAACAACAACAACAAAATGTTAATTTGAGTATAAATTTGGAAAATCTGTAAGAACTTCATTCCAGAAATTTCTTTAAATAAAAGAGTTGTGTAATCAGCTATTGGGAAATAGAAATGCATATAACTGGCTTGTGGTGAGAGAGCAGGGCTAAAGCTTTTGAAATGCTTCATACCTGACCAGGATTTCCATGATGAAATATGAATGAGCAAGTCTTCAGTAACAGTATGTTTTTGGTAACCATATGCCTAGGTAATTTGTTATAGAGATCAGGAAAAAATAAACAGATTCATTGTTTTAGTGGTGTTTGTTTTTTGTACAGCTCTGGATTTTTTTGTTGTTGCATTAATTGTGTTTTTAAACTCACTACACTTACTCAAAATAAAGGCCTTTGGGTCCTGCTTTGGAATTTCTTGTCCAAAATCTATAAATTTTAATCTGTGGGGAAAAACATTTTTTTTCTGAAATTATTTTCAAATGGTTTATATTTCTGCTCAGTTATTATATAATTGGGCTATGAAATATATTGCCAATCTTCTAAAGAAAAAAAAAACTCCAGCTGAAAACTTTGTTTGACTGCTCTGTGTTGCTTTCTGTGCAAGGAAGGAACAAGCATACATAACTGTGAATTGAGGAATAGAGTTCAAGCATTAAATCAAAACTGAATGTCTTGAAACCTTGTTATGATAGAGACGTTATGGAATCTTAATCCATATTTTTTCATGGCTTCTTTCAGCTGTGTTGGAAGATGAACCAGAAGATGATGATCTGTTTGAAACAGAGTTTAGGCAATACAAGAGAACTTACTACATGACTAAAATGGGCGTGGAAGTAGTTTCTGAGTAAGTGTTTACTTCTTTTTTTCATATTATTTTTTTTAACACAAAAGACAGGTCTTTGCATATGTGTAATATAAAACAGAACGTACATCCATGTTGAAAGCAGAGAGCACATGGCATGGTGATGCTTCTGGCTACAAGTCAAGTTTTCTGTTAGAAGTATTACAGGACTAGAGAGGAAAAAATAATCCCTTAGTATTAAATGGATCTAGAAAACTGTGTGCTTACTAGGTTCTCTAAGTGCTCTGTCTTCGTTCCTATGTATAAGATGCTGAGTAAAGCTAAGAATTACCTTTTATCTTTTTATTTTAAGTGACTTCCTGGCTGATCAAGCTGAATGTTATGTCCAGGCAATACAATGGATTTTGCATTATTATTACCATGGAGTTCAGTCATGGAGCTGGTAAGAAAAATTGTCAAATGAGAAACTGTTTCAGAATGGAACAGTGTTCACCTTATTTGTAGGAAACGTCATACAGTTCTGTTTATTTCTCATCTGTGTACACTGCTGTAGTATAATTAATTCAAGATTATTTTTTCTCCCTGCAGGTATTACCCATATCATTATGCACCTTATCTGTCAGATATTCGCAACATCAGTGAACTCGAAATCAAATTTGAACTGGGAAAACCTTTCATGCCATTTGAACAGCTTCTTGCTGTACTTCCAGCAGCTAGCAAAGACCTATTACCTAAATGTTACCAGGTAGGATTTAGAATTAAGTCATATTTTTCTATCATTTACTGGTTTTGTCTGTTTTATTTTGAAATAACTTTTTTTCTTTATATTTTACGTGTACTCTTAGGTATATTCTACTTCTGAATCTAAAGTTACATACTTTTACTTCTTACTATTCTTATATGTTTTCAAGTTAGTAAATAAAACACAATGTTGAACTTGCTAAGTAGTTTGACCAGGGCAGTTAAATTATAATTTTTTAACTCCTATACAGCCTTGAGCTGATTTTAATACCAGATTTCATCTCTCTCTTCCTAGAAATAGTGCTAAACTGTCTCTTACATCATTTGATTCTCCTATTGTATTTTCATAGCATTTGATGATTAGTCAAGACTCTCCTATTATAGAATATTATCCACCAGACTTTAAAACTGACCTGAATGGAAAACAGCAAGAATGGGAAGCTGTGGTATTAATCCCTTTTATTGATGAGGTAAATTATTTTAATGTATGCTGTAAATTCTTTTAATGTCTGCTGAGAGCTTTGTAACAAGTCTATCTATAGATTAATTAAGAAGTTTAGGAGAAGTGCAGCTAGATGGAAGTTTAAATTAATGCCTGATTAATTAACCGTGGGAAAACATTATTTGCTGCCTGGAGATCAGATTAAATTAAGTTAGCACAAGCAAAGTTACCTTGAAGTAGTAGATGTCTTAAATAAGGAATGTGGGATTTTTAGCTTATTTTTGTTTTTTTGATCAGGTAGTCAGATACATAATTTCTTGAGAAAGATGTGTATTCCTAAATATATACAAAAATACAATGTGTCTGTAAGTAAAATAAAAGTAACAAAAATACACACAAAAAATAAAACAGCTCATTTACAGAAATTCTCTTCACCTGAGCACCAGTAGTGGGCAGAAGACTAAGTACAAATTGAGCAGTAGAATGTTAAAGGGCAGCAATACAATTAGATTATCCTGTTGCCTATAGGATAACAATATAATGTATTTATGTTGCTCTCATAACAAGTCCTATTGTCATATTCTTATCCGACTAAATTTAAGTACATCAAAGAGTGAATGAAAATTAAAATACAGAATAGATATATATTCAGGTAGTGATGTGTGTCTTTCAATTGTTTTCGTAGTTCACAGCGAAAAGTTGATGGGTGTTAGTCTCTTCACGAAAGACAGGTTTTTTCTTGAAAAACTTGTAATTGTTTGAACCTTTTCTAATAGTTAATTTGGAGGAAAAAAAAAAATTTCTAAAATCCTTCTAGTATTTCTTTGAATGCTAAATCCAAAAGGTAAAATGTGGCTAATATTCTCGAAGTGGCTAATATTCTCAGAGTATGTTTCCAAAAAAGGTAATCTTTATTCTCCAAAGCTATTACACTCTAATTTTCCTAGTTCTATCCTGCACCTGGGATATAAGGAAGAGAAGGCTGCTCTTAGTGAATGTATTAACCAGAAAAGCACAGGTATCCACCTGTCTAGTGCAAGACTTCCCTGTGCTCATTTCTGTTGCAAGTTTCACATATTTTCTCTTAAATTTAGAGACGACTGCTGCAGGCCATGGAACCATGTAATAAGTACCTAAAAGAAGAGGAGAAACGCAGAAATACTCACAGTGCCTGCTTAATGTACTGGTATGACAAAGATGCAGAGTTCCAGTACATGTCTCCTTGGCCAGAGAAATTTCCTGCAATTGAAAGGTGTCATACCAGGTAATTCTGGAATAACTATTTTAGTGTAGATTAAAAGTTGTTAGAACACTTCTGTTTGCGTTTTAGACAAAGCTTGTATATGCAGATACTTACTGTGGACAATATAAACTGTTGCATTAGATCCTATTTGTTCTGGACAGCATGGTAAGAGTCGTTGTCGTGTGTCTTCAAGAGTTGCTTGGCAAAGCAGATGAACCAGTGCTAAGTCAGCAAGAACACTCTAGAGAATTCTTAATTCTCTAGAGAATTCTTAATTCTCTAGACACAAAGGATGAAAAATTGGTGCAAATATATGATAGTGGTGATCTATCAACCCAATAATTTCAGACCATTTGTAAGCCATGGTAAGTATTTGGATCCAATGTGGAGTATTGAACACAAGTGTTGTGTTAATTTTCCTCTCAGTTCAAGTAGCTAGCTTTATTTAACACAGTCTGACATTTCAAGATTAAATGGAAATATAACCTTTATTGTAGTCAAACTTGAGACACATTAATAAAGGAATGCCTGTTGTGGGATTTTATTTGGTGGAGAATGAACAGTTGTAAAGATGTATGTTATTACCACATGTAACTATTACTCGTTTGGAAGTTGACAATGACAGTGAATTAAAATAGCAAGGTTGCAATGTATTACGGCTTGAAGTTAAGTTTTGTCTTTTCTTAACGTAGAATCTTCTCAGCAATAACATGGGTTTCATAGTTCTCTTGTATAGATTTCCAGAGGTTTAAATTAATTACCACCTTACAGGGTAGTCAAATATTTTGTTAATTAGTGTTCCTAAGGTTTGAGTGAGTAATGAGAGATTCTATAGTTAAAATAGCTGTATGAGCAAATGTTGTTCAACTTGTTTTTTAGGTATAAAACAATACCTTTGGATGCTTGGCATGTAGAAATTACCCATAATCAAATAACTAAAATCAACAAGAGTGCATTATATTTTTGTGGATTTCCTACTTTAAAGCACATTAAACATAAGGTAAATGATTTCAGTCTTCTGACATTTTAAATTCTGTTTTGTAAAATACTACGTAACATTTCAAGGAATTTTTATGTACTGTGTTGTTCTACCCAGTTCTGTCTTAGAAAAAGTGGTGTGCAGGTGTTTCAGCAAAGCAGCCATGGAGAAAACATGATGTTAGAAATTGTAACTGATGAAAACTCAAAAGATCAAGTAAGTATTTGCCTCCTTTAAAAACAACTAACAAACAAGAAAATTACCCTTTGCCCCTCCCCCGCCCCCCCAAAAAAAGCAACCAACAATCAACGTAAAACTTTGTCATGAAGAGTCTGAATTTGATAAATAGTCAAATTTGAAATGCTAGTTATTCATATCTTCTCAATAGTGTACTAAAAGAGAAAAACATTTAGAGTAATTCCAGAACTTCCAAAATCTAGTCAGTATTAAAGAGTAGTTGAATATATTGAATTGGATAGTTAATTTAAAAGAATGTCTTCAGATTATTTTTTCTGAACTTTATCTAGTAAAGCTTTGATCTCAAAATGAGCTTTAAGTTCTTGAAATTCAATGAATAGAAGGGAAGGTGAAATACAGGTGAATGTTCAAGGCCATAGAATGAATTGCTGGAGTAGGAGCTCTGGAGTTCTTAGCTGCCAGCCCAAAGTTTAGTCCATTTGTAGAAGTTTTCTTAGTGCATGTTTTTGAAAACATCTGTTCCATTTCACTGGAAACATTAGCTGTATTAGTTCACAGCAAAAGCTTTTGTTGACTGTTGGAGTCAAGAGTTTAAAAAAAAAAACAAAAAAAACAACACATACATTAGCATTACAATACTAAATTTGTGTAGGGAACAGTCTAGAATTCTGGGAAACTGCTGAAAGATTTGAATTTGTCCTAACTTCAGACTATTAAATGTCTGGCATCTTAGTAGTGTTTCTGGCATTTCTGGTTGTCCAATACTGTTAGGTAAGGACTTGGTGAGACTCGCTCATGACAAACTAATAGTTGGAAATAGTATAATGGTAAGGAAGAAGGCTCTTCAGATCACTGCCTCTTGTGTTGTGTTGTGGAGTATACAGGCACTTCTTATCAGTATCTTTTCATCAACATAGCAGTTACACCTTCCACTTAAATGAAAGTGATTGATAAAGGAAATACAAGAAAGAGTTGATGCAGAGACATTAAGAAGCAAAATATTTTTTTGAAAATTCTTTCCAGGACATTAATTGATAATCAAAAATACCAGGTAGCAAAAGACAAATCTAGGAAAATAAACAGAAGAAAAAAGTTTCAAAGACTTAAATAAATTGATTAAAAAGAAGAAAAAAAGAGAAAAGGAAAACAAACAAAGTGAGTGTTTATGGTAGAGACAGAAGAGTGATAGGTGGCAAAGAGTTAAATAAGCAAAAATAGTGGTTTAAAAGACAGCTGAAACTAATTGGATAAAGAGAATATAATATGAGACTAAAATTACAAATGCTAGGAAAGTCCTGGACATAAGTGCTGTTACTTTGTTTCCAGGAGATACAGAAATAAAATCTGTAGTACAAGCTATTGTACTAATCTCAAATTTTCAGTTTGATTATTATGTCCCAGAGATGCAAATTGTTCTAAATGATCTACCATACACACACACACAAAAAAAGGAAGCATTTACTAGAAATGGAAGTTGACCCCAGTCTTATAACTAACATATACTAGTTGTAAGCAGACACGCTTGGAATGTGATACTCTTCCTAAAATATATAATGTTGTTCTCTTCATCATTTCTAATCTGATTATATGTAGTATCAAAATAAAATTAGTAAGCTAAAATTAGTCTCTTCGCAAGAAAAAAATGTTCTTTACTGATTTTTATTGAAAAACAATCGATTTTTTTTTCTTAAAATAATTTTGAGTTTGTTAAAAGAGAGTAAAAATGCTAACTTCTGTTTTTTTCAGACAGTGGAAAATGTTGCCAGTTTGATACTTGGAAAGCTTGTTTTTGTTAACTGGCCACACCTGGAAGAAGCCAGAGTTGTTGCTGTGTCAGATGGAGAAACCAAGTAAGTAATGTTTCATGGGTAATTAAATGCCTTCTTTATCATTTCTTTCTGATCAGGTTCATTAGGCTGTATAAAAAAGTTTTGGTTTTGTTGTAATGCTTACTAACAGCAATTTAGTCCAGATGTATCCAAGGCTGCTTGATGGAAGAATCTTTGTTTAGCATCATTCTGAGTTTTGGTTATCAGCATAGAAGTCTAGTCCTTCAATATTTCACTCTAGATTTAGAAGTCTGTGAGAGCTCATTCTTAACTTTGGGGAAAAAAAGCACACACAGAAATCCAAATGGAATAAAGTAGAAGAGAACATTTCTGTGTAATCTTCCTTTCAGTACATGCACTGGTATTTCATCTAAAATTACACTGTGAGAACTGTTGTGGGTGGGTAGATAAAAATACAAGTTTTCCACATCCTTAAAAAATAATTTCTAACTATTTTAAGTTTTGCTCATGGTTGGTTATGTCCAGATTTGTCTCATTTGGTTAAATTCATATCTGTCATAATATTCTCAAGGTTCTACTTGGAAGAACCACACGGAACACAGAAGCTCTACATGGGAAATGCAGTGCCCCCAACTAAAGTGGCATATGTTGGAGATAAGGAGCAAAGCATGTGGTTAAAAGAAGTGCAAGGTCTTTCAGAGCAGTAAGTAACTTTGAAGATGAAAGCATAACATGCATGTTATCGCTTAGTTATGTTTTGTTGCCTTATCATAGTCCTAAGTAGCAGAGAAGAGCTGCTGCATTTGTGATAATAAAGGTTAATGAGTTCACTGGAATGAAAAACAAAATTAAAAAATAAAAAGTAACAAAGCATATGTTGAAATTTCAGAGTATGTGGAGTTAGTCATTAGGTGTTTAAAATCAGATGCTGTTAAAAAAGAATTTTCAATAAATGAGTATCAGACGCTTCTGGTCTTGGTAATTTAATCCGCAGTTGTAGGAAGCATACAGAATGGAGTCATATAGTATCAAGGTACAACTTCAATAGCTTAATATTGTTAAATTTGAATACAGCTCACATTTCTAGAGTGTGGGTGACCAACAGAATACACCTGAGTTACTGTAGCTTGCCATTTCATTGTCCATCATTTGAGGTAACTGCCCTAATTACTCCTTACCCTTCCTTTTACCTAATGTAAAGGTAAAATGGGTTTAAATTAACAAATTTAGCTACACAGCGGTGGCTGCGCAATGATGGGTAAGCAATTGATAAAGCTGTTCTGGGTGTTTATTTATAAAACAGGAAATAAAACATTAAAATCCCTTTGTTAGAAGTAACTTCTATAAGTAAATTTTTATTTAAAAAATTAATTCCACTACCTTGGCAAAGTTCTGTTTATTGTAATCAAACTAAATATTCTATTTTGTGCTCAGTTACCAGAGAAGAAAAGGAATAATTATTCATGAAACATCAATAGTTGTGTATGCTCAGTTACTCACTGGCAATAGATACCAACTAAACCAAAATGGTGAAGTGTATTTGGAGAAGCAGTGGTCAAAACAAGTTCTTCCTTTTGTTTACCAAACTGTTGTCAAGGTAAATACACAATTTCAATATCTTCTTGCACTTAGTTCCTTCATTGAGTGGAGGGAAAAACATATGCACCTTTTAAATAAAAGAATGAACAAAAATATGCATCTTAAATTAATGACATTTAGTATATAAAAAATATAATGTGCTTAAGCAAGTATTTTGTCACAAAATCTAGGGCCCTATTGCAAAGTAGAGATCTGTAGGAAAACATGTTTTTTTATCATAACTGATGATGTTTTGAATGAAGTACTGTAGTGGTGCTCTACAGGGTAGCACAGTTGATTGTGTACAAGCATTTGTAATATATCAGTAATTTCTTTGCCCTCAATGAATTATTTTGTATTTGAAAAGAATACTTCATAAGTGTTTAAGAATAAGCATCTATTTATATGAACTTTTAAATGATTCTACTGGAACTGAATGACAAATTTAATTTAATCCATTTTGTCTTTTTTTATATAGGATATCAAAGCCTTTGACTCTCGTTTTTCAAACATCAAAACTTTGGATGACTTGTTTCCTCCTGGGAGCACAGCCTTTATGCTGGGATCTCCTTACTATGGCTGCATGGGAGAAGTTAGTTCAACTTTTCCCTCCTGGATCTCTTTACTTTCAAGTTGAAAATAATCAAAGATGTGTGGCAGTACTGGTTGTTTTGCTAGTTGAAGTTTTAAATTGAACATTCCCTGGTGGTTTAGTCAAAGTAGAGGTTCTTCTGCTTTCCCTATCTCTGTTGCTGGCGTGACAGATGTAAGGTAGCATAGCTAGAATGGAGGATTATTTTTTTAATTATTTGGGATAAATTTCAATACATAGATGTCCCAATTGGGACCACTTTCAGTCAAGGATTCCTTTGACTTAATGCTGTTTGATTGCCTTTGTGCCAAAGCAGTGTTGGTCAAGGAAGGATGATCCTAAAGCATCTCTGCATACTGCAGCAAAATTGTTGATAAAATACGCTTGAGGATCTATTATCCAAAGACTGCTGTTTTTAATTCTAATGTATTGTGTTTCTCTCAAAGGTTCAAGATTCACGTGATGTGATCCCAGAAGGTAGAATTCGTGTAGTTTTCAATATTCCTTGTGAACCTCAGCTTGATCCTTTAATACAGAATCAGCATGTAAGTACTTCTGGTTTTGTAGTAAAAGCTTAAATACCATGTTAAATGTATTTTGCATTGGTTAATATTTTTAAAAGATGTTTCCATGTTATTCATTTGCCCTTGGTATGTAAATCCTTATCCTTCAGGAATTGCCAATTTTTTGTTTGTTTGTTTTAAAGAAATACTCTGTGAAATACAATCCTGCATATATTTTGGCCAGCCGTCTTGGAGTAAGTGGATATCTAGTCTCCAGATTTACAGGGAGTATCTTTATTGGAAGAGGATCAAAGAAAAAGTAAGTTCATGTACAGAGCTTGTACATGACCCTTATTGGGTCATCGCACAAGAAAACAAGAATCCCAGAATGTGGGGAAGCCTCTGCAATATAGATAGTTTCAAATTCATCTCAGTGCATGAGAAAAACGTGTTCTGAATAGATCTCTTCTGGGCCATATAAAATAGAAATCTGCGTTGATTATGTAGAGCTTCTGTGCCTTTGTTTTTAAGGAATGTTCTTTAAAAGAGGAGGTGATAATCTCAGTACGTGAAATCAGGCACCTGGCTTTATATTGTAGCTGTATATCTGAGTTCATGATTCTAGGTACTTTCACAATAATGTATTTTTTGCATCAGAAAAAACTGAAGGAAATGGTGATTATTTATTTATGTTTTATATTAAGCATTAAATCATTTCTAATCAGATCATTAAGGTAAAATACTTTTTCCAGTTAAGCATTTATTTAGATAGGACTCTTTAAAAGTGCCCTCAAAGTAAGTCCATTTTAACAAACGCCTTGTGAAACAAGCCACCAACAACACTGTATTGAAAACCTTAGCAACCAGCTGGAAAAGTGAGTTTTGATTTGGTGCGAATCATTCTATGTAGGCTAAAAAAAAAACAGACATTCCTTTTCCCACACTGAGAATAAGAAGTGGACTTGGGATCTAATTTCACTGTACTTATCATTACTGCTAGTAATAATAATTGTACTTGATTACGTTTAGTAATTGTGTTAATTAAGACTAAAGCTGATTAAAATCCATAAGGGAAGAAAACTCTGTAGTTCTCTGAATTGTGGTTTCCTGGGACAGCTTACTAAATATGATATTTGAACATCTACTTGAGATCTAATATGTGTGTATGTTTAAAAACATCGTTCTACGTCATGGTGAATGACAAGTAGATTGGGATCTCAGTGAAGAGAGAAAGGTTAAATATTCCTTCTGCAATAAGGAATGGGGATGCATGTGGCCAGCTGTCATACCACAGCTGTTGCCCTGTAACATTCACAGTTGTTGCAATGCTGACATGTAAACTATACAATGGACTTAACTTCCGTGGTTTAAGAATGAGGATTAATGTTTATGTGGTTTATATATGTGTTGTGTGTGAACATGTGCATTATTGCAAGTTAATGAACTTTTTCTTATTTCTAGTCCTCATGGAGATCACAAAGCAAACGTGGGGCTGAACCTGAAGTTTAATAAGAAAAACGAAGAAGTTCCTGGCTATACTAAGAAAGTCGGAAATGAATGGATGTATTCTTCTGCAGTAGAACAACTACTTGCTGAGTATTTAGAAAGGTAGATAGATATTGAAGTTCATCTAAACTATTGAAGTTCATCGTAGTCATGAGCTTGTCCTCTAGATTTGAGTCTTCTAAGAAATGATGAGCTTGCTTTTGGAGATGGCTTGATAAAATTTCTCTTCTTCCAATATTCTTCTACTAGTCTTTCCTTCCAAAGTGAAGCATATTTTGGAATTTTGTCAGCAGCTCACATTTGACAAGTAAACAGTAAGGCATTAGTTTAAGTGGAAGAAAAAAAATCCGCATGGGCTCCAGAAATTTTGATGCCCATCGAAGTTTGTTTTGTTAAAGTTTTTTTGTGTATCTACGTGGTATGAAACAAAATCTTTTTCTCTTTTATTCGCTCTGTAGAGTTCCTGAGTTGTTTAATTATATAGCCAAGAATAGCCAGGAAGATATATTCTATGAAGATGACATTTGGCCTGGTGAGGATGAGAATGGGTAAGCACTCTCTCCTTTTTTCTTCTAGAATAAGCAGTAAGGATGACAGCACCGAAATTCATGATGGCAGCTAAGTACCTGAAACCATGCTGTTCCTTGAGCAGTAGGATTGTTAAGTGATCAGTGAAAAAATTATCAGAATGCTGTACATTTCAGTTGTGAAGTCTAAGTCTGTTAGACTCCTATGTCAACTCCAATAAATGAGTAATTGAATTTTCAGTGGCTACTTCATAATGCTTGTGTTTAAAGTAACCCTCAGTATGCATTATTCCAAAATATTGACAGCCACCCAAAGATCGTTTTTGGAGAAAACGTAATTATTTTAAGTGTTTAAGATCACTTTGAATCTGAAAAATAACACCTGCAGAATTCTGAGTAATTTGCACATTTTAGTATACATTCAGTCAGTTTCATGGGAGACAGGAAGCAACCTTGGGTCTAGATACAATGTAGTAACGTAAAAGAAACTTCTGTTGCATAGTATACCCTGTTCATGGGTCTAAGTGGGTAAGCCAGTATCAGGTGTGTATGTCATCATGGGACTCTTCTTTTATAAGAACTTCAGGTTTGTGCTCCGTTTTACAGTAGAGGCATGCTCTGAAGTTCCTTTTTACTATACTGTGAGAAATAGTCGGTCTTGGAAATTTAGATCACAGCTGAACATGGTTGGATGAAAACATAACTTACTGAATATTTTAAAATAATTTCTGTTTTTCATGATTATTTTTTTTTTTGGCTGAGACAGAGCTTGAGGTTATAGTTTTTGAAACAGTACAGCATAATTCAGATAATTTGTTTTTTTGACCCCTTCTGTGAAGTCATAGAGCACTCTTAGATCATTAATTTTTGAATGTATACAAGCATTATGCCTGTGTCATAATACTTGACTGGAAACCTGATAAAAATGTTTAATTTATATAGTTGTAATTTGTGTCCTCTTTTGTGTAGGGCTGAGAAAGTTCAAGAAATTGTTGCCTGGTTAAAGGCACATCCTGTCTCTGCGTTATCTCGCTCATCTTGTGACTTGCAAATTTTGGATGCAGCCATTGTTGAGAAAATTGAAGAAGAAATAGAGAAATGCAAGGTATGAACATGTCTTGATGTCACTGTGAGCAATGGGGAACCAAAAAGTAGCTGCTCGTTATTTTCCATGTTCTTACATTAGAATAAGACCATGGAAGATCAGTTATCATTCCAAAGAAAAGGAAGGTAAGATGAATTTGCAATGTAAAGTGTAACTGGAATTCAGTTATTGATTCATCTCATTATTGGACTTTTTTTTTAATCGACTCACTGTTTTTGAGGTGATTCAGCAGCAACTCTACACGTTGAACTCTTTTTGGTGATTTCAGAAAGGAACAGTCATCAGTATATGTTCTGAACTTCTGTAGTGCTGTTTCCAAGTGCAATTGTAGCTCTTCTTCCCTTGCAGTTTCTCTTCTGCGAAAATTTGTTTAATGAGGAAAATTAGAAAGTTATTTTCTCCAGGCCACAGAGCAAAGAAGGGACAAAGAGAGGAGTTACTAAAGCCAAAGTTGAAGGCAAAGCCACATGAAATGATGGAGTGATTTCCTTGAAACTACTTGCAAAGACTGATAAAATTTATTTGAATTTTGGAATTAGTTGGACAATACAAGCTCTTTCAGTAAGAAATCGGTCATGTTTTAAAAACTGGATTTAGTCAACTTTTTAGTTACATTTCATGAAGTATAATGAGTTCTCATGGTGTAAAAGAAACAAAATAATTCTACATTATGTCTTCAAGTGATTTGTTGCACCTGAAATTTAGTGCTGGTTCCTACACTAATTTTTAATGACTTTGTTTCTCTCCTTTAGCAAAGAAAGAGCAACAAGAAAGTGCGAGTAACTGTGAAACCCCATTTGCTATACAGAGTAAGTGACATGAAAAGTTGTGGGATTTTGTTGGTTTTGTTATTGTTCTTTTTTTTTTTTGGTTTACGTTGCCCAGATCGTATCTATTTTACACATTTTCAATTTTGAGAAGGCAGAATTTTAGGTTAGTATTAATATGGGAAAAAATGTTTCCTGGTGCCTTCTAAAAATCAATTTGAAAGTGTTAGTCTCTCTGAAGGGAGAGAATATCTGCTAACTACAAATTCATTCACGCATTATATTGATGTTCAGTTCTTCTCAACGTTCAGACTTCCATGCTCCTGCAGTTCTCATTGGCTGTATAATGAAGGCAAAATGGAATGTACTTTTCATTTATCTCCTCTTCCCTGTTTTCCTTTTTGTTCAGTTGTTGACATATGACCAGCTGCTCATCTGCATCATATTTCTCAGATACCCACCCATGTTACTGATACAGGCAGGTTACACTTGATGGTTTTAGTTTGTCTGAACCGATCCCCTTTGTCTGTATTGGATCATGCACAATGATGCTGTTTCTCAGGCAGAAGCTGTGAGTGAGAGTTGCAAGAAAAAAGAGACTTGTTTTGATTTGGGTGTCTGGGGAGAAAGGATTCTATGTTCATCTTTTTTTTTTTTTTTTTCCAGAAAGATTGTTTTATAGTGGGTTTCAGATACAATTTAAATGTATTTTGATTGTATCCCTTTTTTTTTTTTTTTCACAAATATTAATGTAGTCTTTTGATTCTTGTCAGCCTTTAGAACAACAGAATGGGGTTGTTCCAGACAGAGATGCGGAGTATAAGCTGTTTGATCGTGTTGTCAATGTGAGAGAGAACTTTTCTGTTCCTGTTGGTCTTCGAGGTACCATTATAGGAATTAAAGGAGGTAATATTTTCTTCATAATTGCGGCATTACAGCTCTATTATAGCTAAGCTAGTGATATGAAACCAGTCTTCAGAAAAAGTGTTTTTGTGTAATGGTTGTGTACACAAATATTTCTCACCTGTAAAGCATATGCAACGTGAAGCTACTGGTGATATATTTACTGTTGTGAAATAAATCTACAGATAGTCTGTTTCAATTTCATGCATTAGCCAGCTGTACTTTGAATACGAAATAACTTACCCTTTGTCCATTCTTAACGTGAAGGAGGAATAGAGATCAATGTGAAAGAGCACAGGCTGCATAAAGAACTAAATTAAGAGAAGATACGGACACAATAAAGAAAAGTAGGGGGGAAAAAAAAGAAACATCACATTGAATGTAAAATTCTATGAAATACTATTTGTCTCTTTATTTTGAATTTGGATTTTTTTCTGTGATATTCGAATTCTCTTAAATGGCAAGGATTTATGTCTTCCTTGACAAGAAGACTGTCCATAAGTCTATTTCAGGTAAACAAACAGATGTCTAAGCATGCCAGATGTAAAAGTTTGAGATCTAGTAATAGAAATTGTCCCTATGGTATTAACCTATCCTTATGTGAGAAATAATCAGTGAAGGTAATGTTGAAGCAGTCACTTTCTGATTGCCTGAATGTAGAGATGGCTTTCATCTTTTTTTCTGGCAGTTTTTGACAACAGTGACATACTGCTTTAAAGGGCAGTATTGTTTATGCATTTTGGTAGGTGATTATGCATGGTGTATTTCTGATCAGAGTGTACTTAAAAGGACAGCTATACATGACTTGGGAAGCATTTCTGAATTGCTGTTAATAAAGTTCCTAAATCAAGGAATAGTAATTTCTTTAGTAGCTAATAAGTTTCTTTTCATTGTTTATTGCAAAACCAATACACATAATTATGTATTTTAGATTAAAACAGCTACTGTCACAAATAGGATGACATTTTACTTCATTTTCTATAGCTAGTAGAGAAACAGATGTTCTCTTCGAAGTTTTGTTTGATGAAGAATTCCTGGGAGGCCTAACTATAAGGTTTGTGTTGGGGTTTTTATAGTTATTTCATGCTTCTGGTATAAATGACATGAAATTGTTGGCCTGTGGTTTGGTTGAGTGTTTTTAGATGCCTTTTTTTTAAAAAAAAAACTTTGTTTCTTGGTGGTATTCATCAGTTGTTTTTTCCTTTTGTGCTTCTTTTTCTCTTTGAGTGGGGATAATATTTATGAGGTACATTTTGAAAATGCTTTTTTGCGTAGTTTGAAGCAACTACCTTTTAGAAGGCAAATCTGAGCCAACAGACTACAGCACTAGATTGAAATATCTTTCTAAAACACATGTAAAACAGGTTATTAGTATGTCTAACAGACGGATTTTTTAAAAGAGCAAGCAGACATGGTAATCTGTTCCTCTGAAAGAGGAATTCTGGACTACTAATAAATGGTACTTAAACATTTAACTAACCGATGTTAAAAACTTTGACTATTCCTCAGGAGATGGAGGCATGGTTAATGTGTTTGTTTTAGTGTGTGATAACTTGTCTGTATTTAAGTAAACAGGTGAGCTTCTAAGGGCATTAGTTTATCTAGTAGGCTTTATTGTACTGTTGTTTTTAGATAGGTCAACTTTTTTAAAGACGGGTAAGAAGAGAATCTTGTTTATTTCCTCTGTTTAGCAAGCATAATACAATCCTATTCATTTCAAGGGCATGTCCTGTAACACAGATTCTCTTCACTATTTAGAATTGTGAAGGAAGATACAAAACTGTCTAAATGATACTTAACTTCAATTTGTAATTCTTCCAGTGTCTTCAGTTTTCACCTTAGAAAAGAAAATATTATTTTGTGTTTTTTTTTTTTTTTTTTTTTTTTAACAGAAATACTTACTACAGAATTATGCTATAACAATTCACTTTTATCTTCAAAATTTCTTTGAGTCCAGCACTGAAAGGTGCGGTATAAACTCAAACAGTAGGAATAATTATTGTTGTCTTGCAGTTTTGAAAGCTGGAGGCCAAAGAGGAACACAATGGGATTAATGCTGTGTGTAATGGCACTAGATTTCAGTATTGGATATGGTTTTCAACCTCTGCTGTTCAAACATAAATCATTGTCTTTTGGCATGGAAAAGGCAACAGTATTATTAAATCAGATGTACTGAAATGCCACCAATTCGACTACATGAAGCAACTGTTAAATTTGCGTTTTTTCAGGTGCTCACCCGCCAGAGGTTATCGTCTGCCATCAAGTGCCTTAATTAACCTGTCTCATGGTAGTCGGTCAGAAATGGGAAATCAAAAACTGACAGCCATAGTTAAACCTCAGCCAGCCGCAAATAACTACAACTCATATGCATCTGATCTGTCGTCTGTATGCTCACAAAAAGTGCATCTGGGAGGCCTCAACCATTCTCCTCGCTCCCTTTTTGTTCCTACTCAAGTAAGATTTAACTTTATCTGTACTGAAATGTTTTTCTGTAGAAGCTGAATTACAACTGTGGTTGTTATCCTTAGTGGTACTTTCTAAATTTTGGTTTTATTAGGAGTAGGATAACTTTTATATTGAAGAAACGATTTAATCTAATAATGAAAAAGACTAAAAGTTCCTTATATGCAGTTATTTTGCTTTATTTGAATAGCTCCAGTAAGATTTCCCGAAGACAAATATTTATAGCAGTGACATGGCAGTGGTGTCAACAAATAGATGGGTTTAGCAGAGATGGTATTATTTCCTTAATGCTCTGTTCCAAGTGATGTTTCCTGTAGGCTATGCTTGTATCTGTGCTCAGAAAGACAAGGCATGATTTTCTTACTAGTTTTGATTTACTTGGAAATAGAATATAGCAGGAAAAATGACAGGTGAATTGGGGTTCTCCTCAGGTTAGTTAATTTTCAGCCTCTAACCAGTGACTTCTTTAAAAAAATAAAAAATAAAAAATGTAATGAGTAACATTTACATTGCTATATGTGGTGAAAAAAGATTGTGTCATATTTTCTAAATCTATAGAAGAAAGAGTACTGTACAAAAGAAAATTTAGGCTTGTGTATGTTTGCTTTTTCTCTCACTGATTTAGCAACTGAATGGAAGACAGCATTACAATCTCAGGGCTGAAAATCAGGGTACCTCCAACTCACCCCACAAAGGATCATTTTTGAGTGGCAATCAGAAAAACAAAGTGAGTGTCTTGATTCATTTAGTATTTTGGCCCACTATTTACAGTGGGTATCATTTTTTCATGATTTACAGATACCTTATTTAAGAAAATCATGCTGTTTTAATCCGGATGCAGACTGGGGTGGAACTTCTCTCAGTTGGTGAATTGAGTGTAAAATCCTGTGTTATCTCATTGACATCCTAGATTTTCTAAAGAACTATTGTTTATATAGCTAGCTGTCAGTTCTGTAGTAACATACTTCTAATGTTATGAAGCAATTGTGCCTAATAAGACCTTCCAAACTAAGTCAGTAATTATAAAATTAAAGAATATTGGCAGTGTATGAGCATGCTTTTGAAATCATTTTGAATTATCATCTGAGTTCAGTTGTAGTCGGTACTCTTTTCTATGTTAATAACTTCTGAAAATTGTAAGTGAACAAACGACATCTCAAAAACTAAGCTCATTACAAGTGAAGGGTGATTCATTGAAAAAAAAAAAAAAGAAAAAGAAAAAACATAAATACATCATGGCCCATTTTGTAAACTGAATACCTGCAAGTTTTACTAATGTCAGTTTGAAAAGTTCTCTTGTCTGAGTATTGTTAAACTTGGGCCTTCGCATTTTTGGAATGTCTTTGTGTTTGATTAGCTGTTCAAAAGTAGAGTTTATAGCTGCTGAGCTTGTTGGGAAATTGTTTCTTATTTTGTCAGGCACAAAGTAAGCAAGATGATGAATTCTGCAGTATATGGCAATCATTGCAGGTTTCTGGGAAGTCTTACCACACTCAGCAAAACATACATGAGAAGGTTAGTATATAAGCTTTAAACAGATCCCAGGATTCAAAACATGAAGGTGCTTAATTCTGTACATTGGTTTGTGTCAGAAAACTTCCTAGTTAGTGATGCAAATAAGTTTTGTGGATCAAAGTATTGTTACAGAAGGTGTGCATAGCTCTGGGAAGAGGTAATAATAAAGGGTTGGAATATTTATTTAAGTTATAGATATGTAGTTTCCTGGTTAAGGTTTGATGTTTGAAACTCTAGGGTGCAGTTCTACCTCAGGAAATCAAGCTGGGAACTAGTAATCAGTTCTGTAAGCCAGTCTTCAATGACAGCAGCTTTAAAGGTCAGCAAAGAAAACAGGAGCCATATAAAAAATGTAAGTACTGGAACTAAAAACTTTGAGAGAACTTACTGCTTTATGTCATCTTCATTGAGAAGGCTGTTGTTTCTTCGTAGTTACTCACGGAAAATAATAGTACATTATAGTTAAATGAGCGCTACATGGCATATGGTATTGTAAAATACTGTTTCTGGTGTGTATATGAAGCCATTTTATGCTTAAGCCCAAACCGTTTTAAACAAGTTGTTTTTCACTATATTGACTTTCCACACACCTGACCTTAAAAAAAAAAAAAAAAAAAAAAAAAAAAAAAACTAATAATAAAATAATACAAATCTTGGCTTTGAAATCTCAGCAAAATAATAGTAATCTTGGCTTTGAAAATTTGCTTGCAATCGTGTTGGTAGAATATAAAATTAGATATATTATCATACATGCTTTTATATATTTTATACTACAAGAAAAGAATGTGCCAAATGATCTATAAAGTAAGAATTAAAGACATTTGTTGCAAACATTCAAATTAACACGACTGTACTTGTATGGAGTTTTTTGGGCTTGTTTTATTTTTGTTTGCTTTTTAAAATCTTGTTTATTATTATGGTTTTTAAGAGCATTTTAAAATAATGTAATCATTCTTATTCTTGATTTATTTATAGTTAAAGAAGATTCCAAAGTGACAAGAGGTGAAAATCAACCCCATAATAAAGTACCAAACAAACAGGTAATTTCTCTTTTCATTTTACTCTGATCACATTAATCATTTTAGATTTCTTTTTAATGGGCATATTAGTTGATTCTTTTAGTATGTAAACTTTATTTTGGAGATTTTTTAGAGTTATTTTACAGAAAATTAGAAAAAGAGCTTTAGAATGTAACAATGATACTAAACATTTTTTCTATTTCTCTCAAACTCTAAAAACTTTATTGTAATGGAAAAACACATTTTACTGAAATGCTTTAAGAATGTTAGCTTGTGAAATCTATTTACAGCTGCATTTCTAATTTGCATCATAATGAGTAATGGCATATTAGTGTTCAATAATAAATGCTGCAGTATTATTCAGAATTTTGCAGGTGTAAATAAATATAATGTCAAACTTCTGAAGAGAAATGAAAGTCCCAATGTCACTCAGAAGGCAGCAGTTGATGGTCCATGTACAGGTGGAAAGGTAGGATCTAGTTGTTGATTTCCTTGTGCGTCTTGAATAACATCAGTTTCTAACCGACTTTATTCCTGTTTACTTCTGTGCAAATTCATGTTTTTAACAGATACAAGACAAAGTGGAATAGCTTTGGTTACTGTTTAAATCAGTTCTTCATATGTCACTACTTGTACTTCATGCACAAAACTTGGTGCGGTCTTTGGATATCTGTTCACACTCTAACAAGACTTGCTGTCGTCTGTCCAAACTCAGAGGGGGGAAAAAAAGCCTGAATGAGCATAATATCAATTTCAAACTAGTATACCTTTTCTCTTGCATCTGTTTATAATATACTAAGTTGATGACTTTTTTTAATTTGTTTTAAGAAGGACAATGATCTTGAAAGTCTTCTAGCTTCTTTGAAAATTTCCAAAGAAAATGAAGTGCAGACTTACTCCAAGGAAGCAAGAGCTACAAATGAAGAACATCTGTCACCACAATCATTTGCTATGGTCTGTATACTGTAGGAATCATTGTGTATCTATTTAACATCTGCTATCTTAGCATCAATGTTTCTATTTAAGGAAACTCAGTGAAACCTCATACAGTCTTTTTAAGCATATTGATGGGCTTTTAATTAGCTATTCTCAAAGAAAATTAACAAACACATTGTTTATGCTAAGGTGCTGTTAACTGTGTTTTGATAAAAATGTAACTGATGGGAAAAGAAAAATGCAGACTTTGTTTCCAATTACGATGTTCAGAGTTAAGTAGGAAGGTAGCTTCATCTAACACAGTCACATCCCTAAATGGTTTATTTTCTTTTTAAAGAAAGGAACACAGATGCTCAAAGAAATTTTAAAGATAGACGGCTCTGATGTGGAAATGAGGAATGAAGTGAAATCCCAAGTTAGTGATGTTCCTGCTCCCCCAAGTAGACAGGATTGCCATGGAGCTGCTTTGCAATATAGACAACCAAAAAAAATGGGTATGTTTATACATCAACATAGCTCAGAGCTTCACCTTGTGACAGTTCAGAACATACTTAGCTAATGGTTCAGTTTTCTCTCAGTGAAGAGCTTTTTCCTAATAACCAATCTGAACCTCTCCTGACAAATACGGTTCTCTTCAGTAAGGATGCAAAGATCCAAACTCATTTTCAGAATAAAATAATAAAGTGTCTGTATTTTTGTGTTGTACTTCTTTATTTAGAACTGAGAATCTCTTAACACCTAGTCTATTTTTTTTGATCAGATACAAAAATACAAGAAAAAAAAGTTTCATCTTCTCTTGCTAACAAAGTCGCTATTCTTTGACTACAGGAAATGTGTGTGATATAACTTCTTGTTCTTTTTTTTTTTCCAATCTGGTCAGCTGCTTATATGAACAAGCCTCATAGTACTGGAGGCGTTCAGAATACACCAGCACTAGAAACTGGAGCTCACCCTTTTGTCGGTCCACAGCCTGCAATGTCTACTCCTGTTTCTGAACTTTCGCGTATTTGTTCTCTTGTTGGAATGTCGCAACCAGATTTCTCTTTTGTAAAAACACCACAGGTGAGGCTTGTTTTCTGCAAAAGTTAAAGTTCTCAGCTTTCTGTCCATTGTTCTTTATTAAACATGTGAACTCAGTACGGAAAAGCCTCTAAAAATAAACTTTAGATGCTTTAGTTCCCTCCGTTTTTTTCAAAGCAAAAATACAATAAAAACCTTGTTTCTGTCTTGCAATTTGTTTGCAGTACAAATTCCTTCAAAAATCTTCTCTCGTTTTTCTAGACTATGACAGTTTGTCACATAAAATTATCAAATGGATTGTTGGTTCATGGACCGCAGTGTCATTCTGAAGCTGAAGCAAAGGAGAAAGCTGCTCTTTTTGCTTTACAGCGTTTGGTGAGGACAGCAAACAATCTTCTAAAATGTTTGTCTCTCTTGCAATGGGTCTGTCTGTAATCCATCATTTGCTTCTTTAAAGAGCTCTATAGGAGTGAACTTCACTTTGCCTCCACCTCCCCCCCCACCTGTGTTTCCAAATTATCAGCCACTGGGAGTTCATGTACCACCTGGACCTATTCCTCCAGTCTTTACACAACCACCTGGTAAGCATTTGATGAGTGCACAATTCAAATACTTGTCATGGTTGCCTGTAGCTGTAATTGTTCTTTACATGGAAATGGGTGCCTTTCAGAAAGTGCTATTTTTTGGTCTTCCTGTATGCAGTTGTGCATCTGAAAGGCTTTGAAAACAGTGCATGAACCTCTTCTTGTCGATATGTAAATTAATTCAATACAGAGAATCACATATTTCCCAATTACTTTCTTCTTTCTTTTCCTCAATAATGTATATGTCCATTCAGTGTTAGTTGTCTTTTTTCCTTCAAAACAGCAGTAACCAGGTCAATGCTGATAGTCCCAGTCCAGGATTGAGGAGAAATCTCTTCCTTGATTTTTTTCTTTTATTTTACTTGGGTTTATTGTTTTCCAAGTATATGGTTATCCAGGCATTAGTGATTTTATTTGTTCAGAATCAGATTTCAGTGAAGTGGTGCATTGTACACTGCAAAATGTTTCCCTGATAAATAACAAAATTATTAAAAATCCTGGTGGCTTTTTTTGGTTCTCATCTATTTTGTCTTCTAGTCAAGCTCATGTTCACTGCTAGTAATTAGTCAACACAACAGTAGTATCCTAGTAACCCACACACCAGCTGCTACATCTTTCCACCCTGGAGTGTTTCTCTGTTGTTGACTTCTTCCCAAAGGACAGAATCATGGAACATCCCAAGTTGAAAGGGTTGAACAAGTTTAAGTGAGTGCAACTCCAGGCTCCACACAGGACTACCTGGAAGTCAAACCATATATGTTTAACAGCATTGTCCAAATGCTTCTTGAACTCTGGCAGGTTTGGTGCCATGACCACTTCCTTGAGGAGCTTGTTCCAGTGCCCAGCACCCCTCTTGGTGAAGAGCTTTTTCCTAATAACCAATCTGAACTTCCCCTGACAAGTACAGTTCACTTAGATAAGGATGCGAAGATCCAAACAAACTTATGTGCACTCTGAAATGCGGATACAATGACATAGTGACTTAGTGCTCTTAAGAGTGCTGTCATCTAGGTGAAGTTCTGTAAAAGCAGAACCGTTTGGTGGTTGATTAATTTTTGTGTGTGTGTTTTAATTATAAATACTTAACTGTTTTCAAACAAATAGGAAGAAAATAAGGCATTATTGGAAAAATAATGTGTAGACAAATGTCATTAGGGGACTTTGTGCTTTGGTGAGTTGGTCTGCTCTTCATGAGAAGAAAAGATTGCTAAAAGTTGTTAATTTTCACAGCTAATATGATGCCTCCGTCATCCCACATGTTTGGTCCAGTGTCCTGGGGAGCTCCAGTGCCTATTCATGGCAAACATTATTATCCTGGTTCCTATCCAGGAAACATGTCTCTTGCAGGAACTATACCAGTTGGCTCTCACAACCAGTTCATACCTCTGCAGGTGAGTTTGGCAGGTTTGTCTTAATATTCTATATGTAAAAATGTACCTATGTGGTGAATACAATGACACTTCCTCTGTCAAGCACTGTCTAGTGTTAGAAACTTGTTTTTAAAATTTATATGCATGTTTTCTAGTAGTGGAATATTTGCAGGTTTTTTAAGAATGCAATTTGTTAAATAATATTTATTTAATTTAAAGGTAACTAAAAAAAGGGCTGCTAGCAAGAAAAACTTTGAGCTCAAGGAGTTTCAGAGTTCCCCTCAAGCTGCACCACTAAAGAATGAACAGCCAGTGTCTTCTGACCACATTCAGCAAGATAGCTCTTCAGCTCCTTTAAAATCTCCTCAAGCTGCTCAATCCACTGTTTCATTTCAAGACAATGTGGCTACTCCAAGTGTTCCTCATAACAAATCAACACCAAACACTTCCAGCAAGCGAAAGCCAAGAAAGCTGGCTGTCAATTTTGGCGCACCAAAATCTTCAGAATAAATATGGTAGCTAGGTGTATTTTATTTTTAACTCTTCCCCCACTGTTATGTTATATCATTTAAAAAAATCAGAAAGCTCTATTAAAAAGACCAGCCACTTTACATTTAGTATAGAACAAAATACATTTTATTTGCTATGAATTTCAGGTTGTTACAAAAACAGAAAATGATGTTAAAACTTAATTATTTTGACTTAAATCAGGAAAAGGCAGGAAATGCTGAGTTAAGGTTACCATACCATCCATTGTGCCTAGGTTTCTGAACAGTGGCTTACAGACTATACTGGGTAAGCAGCAATAACAGTGGCAACCTTAATTCAGAATCACTGTGCTTTTTGAGTGGGATATGGAGCAGTAATAAGTTGGGCATCAAACATTGCTTAGTATGACACTTTGTATTCTAGCTTATTTTTAAATAGTGTAATAAGATAAAAAGGAATAAATATTTTAAGTGCAGTTTTCATAATGGATCTCCAGATCCTGTTGAGCTGAATTAAAACTTAGCTACAGCAGAACTGCCAAATTCGCTGTAATTATGAACTGCTAGGTTTTATGCCGGGGGCAACAATTTTACAGCTTTCAAAATTCAGGTATTGTTATATCTCTGCAACACAGTGTCAAGATGTGGTTGCTTATGCAGAATCCGTTCCAGGAGATATATTTATAGGATGTATTGAATAAAAACATAGTTACGAAGTAGAGACCTCACTGGTAAAGTACTTCTTTTCTAGTTTTTTTTTTTTTTAAGCTAGCAGCACTGACAATTCGTTTGTTTTCTGGTGATAAATTAACATGGATATCTACCTAGCCCCCTAAAATGCCAGTGATATCCTGAAATTTGATAAGATGAGTAGAGTTCAAAGATGTCCATTTGTGTAGTATGGCTGTCAAAATTACGCTTCCTCATAGTCCTTCCCTCCAATGTACCCTGAAACCTCCTATATGGTGTTTTTTTTTGTTGGTTTTTTTTTGTGGCTAGGTGACTTTTAGTATTTATTTTTGGTTATGCGATAGAAGTTCTATGTAGCAAAACTGTCATGTCATTATGTTATTAGAAACTTATTACAGTTAGTTCGATAACAAAAAGTTGACTTTTGTTCTTGGAGGGAGCTATGTCATAAGAACTAATTACATTATGTGTAGTTCATGTAGAAAAAAAAGAAGGCTCAGAGGTACCTGTACTATTTTTTTTTTTACCCACGTGTACTGTTCTTACATTAACGAGAATTCTTCAGTTTAAGAATTTGAAGCCTCAGTTGGTGCTGTTTACTGACATTTATTAGATTTCATTTTTCGTAGTTCTAATCTGTTTGATGAAAAATATTTTTCCTTTAAAACCAGCAGTTTAGAAATAAATTACATTCTTGTGATTCATTTTTATTGCTTCTAAACAGGTTTCATATTGGATCTGCAAGTCTGTAGACTTTCAGTTCAACTTTCACATTATTATTTTATGGGATTTTTAAATATTAATTTCTTCAAAATGAGCAGTAAGCCCTATAAAAAGGGTCATAGAGGTAAAAACAGGGCCAAGAAATTTTACTTCATTTTACTTAGTATTACAAGTCTTGTAGAATAGTCTATATACAGTCTTAAAAATGCATTTATTTTGTTGTTTTCTTTATATCCACGTAGTTTCAAGAAGTTTTAAAGCCATGTTCCATGAAGGACAAGTTGTATATTTTGGTGATTTATTGTCATTAACAATGTGATACTGATAGGATGTTGACATGCCGATATTTCAGAAGTGTTTATATGAAATTTTGTTATGAGAGACAGATGTTAGTCCCCTGTATCCTATATGGATTGCCTGATCATCAGAGACAAGATCTGTTCAGAAATTACTGTGATGGAGATTAGAGTGCATTAGATTCTAATGCATCGCCTGATCTTCCAGATTGCAGTCTCCTTTAAACTTCACCACAGGTGTCATCATAAAAGACTAAGTCATTATGATTGCTGAAGTGTTGTGGTTTTACTTCTGAAATTAGATTTAAAATACAGAATTTGGATATAGCTGGATAGCCAATTCATGCAGATTTAGGAAAAAAGGTTATGAAGGACACTATACCACTAATACCAGTAAAAACAGCAATTTTCATTACTCACTTCCTATTTTCAGACTAACACCTCCTCCCTCTCTTGTGGTAGAATTGCTGTATTTAATATATGTAGCTGGTTAAACACTTAATTTCCGTAGCTGCTGCATATTGTATTAGTCCCTGGGTTTTAGTATATATATTCTGTGAAACTGACTGCCTGGTGCCCAGTTAATTACAGTTCTACATGTCCTGGTACATGTGACATCTGCATTGACCTATGCCATGTCCCCTATAATTTCAGTTTTATATCTTAATGAGGTGATTGTTTAATTCATACAGGTATAAATTTAAGCATTTGTTTTACTCATAGATATAAAGTATTTTGTAAGCACTGGAATTTTTCATTAGATCTTATACAGAGCAGTATTTTACTAAAAATCCAAAAGGGAAGACTTTTATGTGCGCATTTTTGTAGTTTCTGATTTTTTTAAAATAACTTTTCATTGTTTATCTGCCAAGTGAAATGTTTTAAATTTGCATATGAATGGATACAGAATGTATTTTTTGTGCTGTTTAGTGTTAGTGTGCATTTGCAGATTTTTAGCATGTAGCTGCACAAAGGACTGTGCAAAGATATTTTAAAATATGAATATATGATACACTGAAGGAAAAACATTCATAAGAGTTAAATGCTATATAAAACTTTAATGCAATAGAATAATTTTATAAACTGTGTCTGTGTCTGCTTGGATTAAATATTGAAAAAAAAAATACTTATTTCCACTGTTTTATTTTCAAATACTATATGGGAACGTCTGTATGCTCCGAACCAATATTTTAAGATACAAATTCACGTAGCCCAAGTTTTGTGATTCTCAGAAGCAGCGACTGCCCACCTCCTGTGAGCTATTTCTTGATGGCTTTCAACTACTATTCAGTTAAAGATACATAATTTCTTAAAAAGGCTGTTGGGCAGTTTCCAGTCAAAAGCGTTTAACTAGATGGTGATCTTCTGAAAATTCTTTAGCACCTGTCACCTGTTAGATTAAAAATAAAATAAAGCTCAGTAAAGGCAGTAAGGTTACTTTCTAGCAAGTTCACTCTTAGTGGTTCTTATCAAGGTGTGAAGACAGCTGAAAAATAGGAGGAATCATGGGTACCTGGAAGTATTTGATAACCTAATGTGAAACCCTGTTGTGTATCTGGAGCAAAATATTATGCTGATATCTCTGCTAAAATAGAGTAAGAATAGGTACCTCATTTGTAACAAGGCTTTTGACTGAGACATAATGGCAGACTGTACTAAGACAGTGTAATATGTTTAAATTTCTTCGAGAAAGAAATGGCAAATTCTATTTTGTAATTAGATTTCTCCATAATAATAGCAGGTTTTTAAAACAACTGCCAAATTAATGTTATTAGATTTTAATCTTACTTTAGAGAGGGTAAATAAAATAAATCCCTTTGCTTTTGTACTGTGTGTATATGTGTGTGTATATATATATATAATGTGTTGGATTTCTTTGTCTCTAAGGTTATGTTCAAACTTTTCTTGTTCCCTTTTAAAGCACAGTGAACACTGTAGTCGTGACAGTTAATTTTCAATACCTTCGGTTGTGACTTACAAATTTGGTTAGGATCTGTCTTTTGCCTACTACAGCAACAGGTGTTAGTCTCCTTCTTGCAGATTATTATGTGAATTAGCATGATTAAAACGAATATAGTATAAAGATTGGAGTATACTCATAATGTGATCAACTGTGTAACTTTGTGTACCTGTACTCTGTATAGAACAGTCAGGGCTTGGTATATACATTCAGGTCATATAAAGAAAATGAAAAGAAGTAAAGGGATAACTTCAAAATATACCAGTTTGTGCATAATAAATCTCGCATAGACACTCCCATTCAAAAATTAAGTGACTTTTGTTCAGTTTAGTTTAGTTCATCTGATCTACTGTATGGATGATCCCTAAGAGTGAAGAAACTCAATATAGGAATAGTTATGTATAGTAAGGGATCTCTGTCTCTTTCTTTTTTCTTTTCTTTTGAGATGTGATCTCCATATGTATTCCATAATCAGCTTTCCTTACTAGTGAGAGACAGTTATGTTCTTCTCTTTCTGTCTCTGGAAAAGGGACACTGACCTCAAGGGCATAAGGGCAGTCTGAATACAAATTCTTGGCCAAAAGAATCCAAATTCAGGTGTGAGGACCCATGAATATTGATACTCTAACTGATAAGTATTTGGAGGAATCAGATGTCATGAGGTAAGTAGCTGTTGTTTATTAACAAAAGAATCCATAGTTCCAACAGTTCCTTATTGGTGCCAGTTCTTGTGGGGGTGTTTACTTGTCTGTAATTACAAAAAACTTCCTGTTTTGTTTCTGCTCTGAAAGATAATATGACTCCAAGATAACAGAGCTAGTCTGCAAACCAAGTGCAAACAATAAACCTGTTCTTTTAAAGAAAACATTTTTCATTAAAACTTTTTTTTTTTTTTTTGGTAAAACTTGGTCAGTAAGCCCTACTGCATCAACATTGCTTTATGAAAGCTGATAATCACCCTTAGACCTCTATTTTGCGTAACGGAAAGAAAGACAAAGGCTAGCAATCAAAAATCAACATGTGATTTCTGTGCCACTAACAATAGCAATAGAATTCCAAGTCAGAAGCCTTTAGCATGTTGGGGTAAAGGTTGAAGCAAGAACAACTGTGGTTCCAGTGCAAGTGAGTGATGTGACGTAATTTACGCATGCTTTAGATTTAGTGCTAGTTTGGGGTAGGACTGTGACACTTAATGCTGGCTCCTGACGTTTCTTCCAGTACATACTCCTTTGAAACAGCTGTAACACTAACAGTCATTGCAACTTAGAGGAAATAGAAGACTGCTGGAACCTCTGAGTTTACTGAAACCATTCTGTGATGGTTCCAGATTTTTGTGTTTGTTTTTTGTTTTTTTTTTTCCTTTTGCTTCCTGTTGCTTTTTTTATTATTATTATTCCATTTTTTAAGTGGCTAGGTCTTACTGAGGCACCAGTTCTTAAGTATTTTTTTGTCCCTCTAGCCTCCAGCCCACCCATTTTGTTGTTCTAATTTAAGCTTCCCTGATGGTCATTTTCCTCTTTATTTCCAGTCTTTCATTTGAATTTCCAAACTCTGAAATCAATGTTCTTTTAAAGAGCTGCTCAGCCCTGGACTTTCTAGGTCCAAATAATGATTATTCATAGATACGTAGAAATGGTGTGCACACATACATGCACATAATTTCTTATTTTTTCAAGGCATTTCACAGTTCTGTCATTTTCAGCCTACACAGTTTAAGAGACACCCAGATGATGATAGACACTGTCTCGTATATACCTATTGCACACGCCTAAATGTAGGCATTGCTTAAGCAGGTTTTAAAGCACGGGCAAATAATGAGGCATTAACAGAACAAGTATACCATTTTTACGCTTGTTTTGGTAAATAAATTATTTAAGAGGTGGGTGGCTTAAAATTTTGTCCCAAGGTCCACCTCATTCTCTGTCAAGGGTTACTTCTGTCACAGAGACAGTGGAACGGAGGGACTGCTGTGACTCAGGCACTTGAATGCAAAACCTAATGTACGTGGGCACAGTTCTGATGTGCAGTTCTCTAGTGAAAGGGCTGGCTTAACCAGTCACTCGTTACTTGTTCCCACTTCAATGTGCCAGACTCTGTATCACCATATTATGAAATGTATCAAGAAGTTCATCTCATTGAAACTTTTCCCATGTTATTTTTCAGCCTGATCAGTTCGCCATGGAGCCACAAGAACAGCTATATTGGTACAACAGTTTGCATGGGAGGGCAGGATTATTTAGCGAGAGTGGAGCTGCTTAAGAGACATCCCATCACTGCCCAAAACTCAATCACGAAGCTAAAATGCTAGATTAACTGATGTATTGTGATTGTATGTTGACTTCAAGAGAGTGGTAAATTTTGTCAGGAGGACAGGAGGAACTGCCAAGAATTATCATATGGTAAATTATTGCAGCAAAATTTGCCAAAAGTTCATCGCTTTTCATTTTGGGTCATCTGTTAATTTTCCAGGCAAGGGTTAAAGTATCACCTATGTAGGTTGTATAACCAGTGGACAAGGAGAAATTAGTGGGCTGTTTCTTTCTTAAAAGCAAACTGACCAAAACACTGAGGTAAATATTTACATGATGTTAAAACTTATTAACATTCTAGAACTAAGAAAATGGGTAAAATGAAAAACAGTTTGAAGCACAAGGAAATGTATGTGCATCTTTACAAAACGCAGATAATTAAGGGAACCTAATGGGGGGGAAAAAAAGCATGAATTACATACAGGCTTTGCATCTTGCTTTTCTACATTCCAGTAGAAATCAGCTGAAATCCTGTTAGCATTGCCAATGACAAAATTTGATTCATACTCGAAGCCTAGGGAAGAGGCTCCTATGTAATGGTGACTACAGAAATGCACCTGAAAATACCTTAAATGTATATATATATATATATACTATTCCAAATACATTTTATTTAATAATTTGCACAGTTTAATTAATAATCTGGTCTTAGAAAATGTGAAGATAATGTTCTCTTTCTAGTAAGTAGGCCTACTGGGTGTGTAGCACTGCCAGCTCTCAAGGCCTATTTTAATTTAAATAACTGGGGAAAAAACCTCTTGCTTGCTTTCCTCTAAAAGTGTATGTGTTGCTGAGCATGGTGACATTTTTTACAAATACTCCATAAAAATTCCTCAAGGTGCAGGTTTTGTCATTACTGCCAAAGATAATTTTGTTGTCCCTGATGTTCTGCTCTTTGGAATAACAACTCCTTTCCTTTGCTACAGCATTGGGTGAGTCTGTAGAGTGTCTTCAGTCCTTCATTTGATTTGATATTCCAGTAAAAGATAGGACCAAGCACACTTTACAGAGACTGAAGAAACAGAAGATTTCATCACAGAAGATGCAGAAATATGGGAAATTGCTGCTGCAGTAATTGGTATGTGATTCCAGGTGTGTAAATTCTCTGCCTTTTGAAACAGTAAAGATGGCACATGCATGCTCCAATTTAAATAGGAAGACTGAGATGGTAGCAGGTACTATCCATGTTGCTGTGCAATACAGAACAGCTTTCAAGGGTGTCAGTACATCCTCACTTCAAATGAACGATTCTAGTCTGTGCTAAAATAAACTTGGGGCTTTTACCCATGTAGGCAATCAGATTTTTCTCTGAGAGGGACAGATTTGGGGTAGACAAGTAATGCCTGTTTGGAAATAATAGTACTTATGTCAAAATAACAAGCTGGTGCCAGATAAGTCATGTATGGACAAGCTTTGTATGTCTGAAAAAAAATCTGTTGCCTCCTTAGTTGCGTTTCTTTTATCGCATTGCAACCAGAAAAATAAAATTAGTATTTCATAAGCATCTTTCATAAATTGAGCAATTCTCTTATACATGCTATATAACTCAGATTATGCATTGCCTGCAACTATGCAAGTTGGTTCATGTTATCTTCTTTCCAAAATATAAATAGTGGTTCTTTTCAAGATGCATCTAAGTTATTATTAGTATGTTAAACGGAGACTGATTTGCATGAAGAATCGGTTACGGTTATTTCCATGCAATACAGTGAATCAGAGGGGTATGTGTTACATGTAACAAATACAGAGCTTGTGAAAGAAAAAAGTAACTTGCATCTCTTTCTTCTTTGTGAAGTTTTGCTTCATTTTACAGGGAGCTAGGCTCCACTTACATTGATACACTAAAAACATCAAAGACATCTAGATGCATTTTTCCTATTTTGTTTAACTCTGGTTAGTTTTTGAATGTTTGTAAAGAGTTTTTAGTCTTTACCAGTTGCATATGTTGAATTTTACTTTGGGAGTTTTATTTGGAAGTTTGGAATAATTACCAAACAAAATGAAAACCTAATAGTTGGAAAGAAATTTAGTCTTGATCAGATATAGTGCATCAGATACCTTTCTCTGACGTGTATCTATTAGCTTTCTGTTTATCTTAGATACTTACACTCTAAAAGACCTTTATTTTCTGTATGAAAGACAAGTCCAAGACTTGCTAATGAGTCGTTCTTTAGGGAGGAGAGCTAAAGCAGCATTTCTAGGTTTCTATTTTATATACCTTCAGCTCCCCTGTGGTCTGCACCTTTGTCCCAGTGACCTCTGTGAGTGACCGGGTGATGTGGAGAGCCTATCCTTATGTGGCTCTTGCTGCTATAAATACTCCTGGTTTAAAGATACAATAACATGAGGCTTACCCATCCTTTTGTTTCCACAATGCAACTTTTTGTGAAGGGGCCAAATTAAAGTTGCAAGGGAAAAAGATTTTTTTTTCTTTTATTTTTCCTATTCTAATTAAGTGGGGAGTTAAAACTGATTAATTGTTCTAATTAAACTGATAAGACTAAATTCTGCTGATGTTAGTTTGGGGTTCTGCATCCCGAATTTTATTGCTTAACTGAGAACGTCTCCGGTCGCTCCTGTTTAACAACAACCTCCCCCACCCCCCCGGTTAAGGGTGAAGAGAGAACGTTTCTGTCATTAACTTTATTTTAAAATAAACTTCGAACGCGATTCTCTGTGTGAAGGAAGGTAGTAGCACAGGAGCATTGCTGCAAATGAGGATTTACTCTAATTATATATAATTTGTTTGTGACAAATAACAACTTATTAACAAAAGGGAAGCTGGTGCAGTTTGCTCCTTGGCTTTACCACCCACCTGCTCTTGTGTGTGTGTGTGTGTGTGTGTTTGTTTTTTCCCCATTTGGTGCCGCTGTGAGGAGGACTTAGTTTTAAACACTGCTTCCCTGAGAGCCGGTGACCCCCCGAAGGAACTTTGCAGCGGCACTCAAGCCATTCCTTTTAGAAACCCTTCAACATCTGGCGTCCAGCTGAAGACCTGCGGGGTGCACTCGGTAAACGTAACCCAGCGCAGCCCAGCCGAGGCGCAGAGCAGCAGGGGGTTAACTCCTGGGGCCGGCCCCGCCTCGGGGACCAACCCCCCGCGGCCCCGCCCGCCCTCTCCTCAGGGCGGTTTAGTGGCGGGCCCGGCCGCGCGGGGCGGTGCGGGCCCGGCGGGCGATGCCGTGCGGGCAGCCGGAGAGCGGCGGCGCCGCCGCCCCCGCGCGCTACGTGCTGGGGGTGGACGTGGGCAGCACGGCGGTCAAGTGCCACGTCTACGACCGGGCGGCCGCCGTCAGGGGCTCCAGCTGCAGGAAGGTGAAGCCCGGGGGGAGGGAGGAAAGAGGGAGGGCGGCGGCGGCGGCTCCCTCGGCCCCGCACCGCCGGCGCCTTCCGAGCGGCGGGCGCGGCCTGCCGGGGGCTGCCCTCACACGCGCCCTGAGGGGGTGGCTGCGGCTGCCCGCGCTTTGTGCGGTGTGGGGGTCGAGGTGATCTTCAGAACCGGCCTCTTCGTCACCAGGTGCTGGGGCAGGGGTGCTGTGAGGAAGGTGTGAGCGGTCCGATGAGTTTCGGCGTGATTTCCATGCGACTCGTCGGCAGCCTCCCAGTCCTGGCGTGCCGCGTTGACAGAGCGGGCCTCTGGCATCCCGGGGTGTCCAGGAGGCCCTCAGGGAACCTGGGCTCCAGTGCGGAGCCCTGCGAGGCGCTACTGGCTCTGCGGGGCCTGGGGGTTGGGCTCTTCTGTTCTGCCAGGGCTGAGGAAGAACTCTGCAGATCACACACCCGTGCTCAGCTCTGCTTTGAAAGTGGCAGACGGGTATTTCTTCCACCACAGCAGAGATTTAGAAAATTAGAAGTAAAGCAAAACCGAACACATTTGCTCAAACTTCCACCAGATTATTGGTTTCTGTGATGAGGGACAGTAATAATGCTGCTTATCTTTTGTGAACAGGTAGAGTCACTTTATCCTCATCCTGGCTGGGTTGAATTAGATCCCGAAGTCCTGTGGAGCCAATTTATTGGTGTAATAAAAGAGGCGGTGCAAGGTAATGGCTTACTAAGTCTCTGAGAAAGTAGTTGCTTATTTGCTAAAACTAGTTGTTAGCTAAGTAGCTAGTAAGTGAGGGTTGCTGTTTATTTAAAAAATCGTACTGAAAATTCATCACTGAGCACAGGTGTACAGCACGCTTTAGGGACTACCCAATCATGTAAAATAGAACCCCTCTACTTATTTATTTCAATTCCCTGGGGCCAGATTAAGGTTGAAGCACAAGAAGCAGTGTGTGTACTGGATTGGATCTTCAGCGACAGTGCCTTGTTGCTCCAGCTTCCCGGAGCATGCATACCAGTCTCTTCCTTTCCCCAAATGCTTCTGTGTCTGAGCAGAGGGCAGGCTTGTTTCCTCTTCTGATTCCCCTTTGCTGCCACTTGCTGTGTGTGGATGTGAGCATATGAGAGAGCAAAGGGAGGGTGCTATGTAGTTGTGCCCTCCCTGTTACAACCTGGTATTCCCACTTGGTCCATTCAAACTACAAACAGTTCTTACCAGGGGATTTCTTGTTATTGTTCTCTTATAGGTGTACTTAAGCCTAGCTTTTTTATATTCCCTATACCTTATAACACACAACTTCCTTGTCTAACAGGCTTCTGTTAGTTCTGTGGTTTTGTTTTGTTGGTGATGGTTGCGTTTTTTTGTTTTGCTTTGCTTTTCCCTCTTCTGGATTCTGCTCTAACCACGCACTCACTTTCCACAACTCTTACAACTTTCCCATTGTGCCACTATCCAGCATGGGTCACCTTTTGTTCCACACTGATGCCAGGAGCCTGTCCCTTACCCCATCTCACTTTCTCAGGGTGTCCCAGCCACGTTGCTGTGTATGTGCATCTGTACTTGCTTTTTTGTTCAATGCCTTAGGCGCCTCCTTTCTTTGCAGGTCGGTGGTATTGAAGTATTTGCTCTGCCTCCAAGCCTGGCTCAAGGCAAAGCTGCTCTTTCCTCTTAGGAGGACAGCTTAGGGGGACAGAGAAAGTAACAATTACCAGGTGTGAGCTGCAGCTGATTATTCTGGACTCCTGGTCTGTTCTCTCAACAGCCACAACTGTTCTGTTACAAGATTAGTAATGCCACCTCAGTCCCTCAAGGCCTTAATAGCTTCCTCCACTCCCATTCTGTGGGGCGAATCAGGAAGCAAGATCCTTCAGCAAGTGTTAAAAGGGGAAGCTTTTCAAATCGTCAAGCTGTATGCCCTGTCGCAAGGCGTTTTTAAGTGGGTGTGTAATTGCACACAAGCCCACGCTGCTGTCAAAAGAAATAGTCCCACCCTTCTTTCCACAGGGTTGTTTCATGTCCAGAGCACTTTCCTGAGTCAGCTCACCATGTAGCTGTTTGTGCCAGCCAAGCTTCACGAGTGTTTGTGCCAGCACAAGAAGAGGGTGTGGTAGCAGGGGCAGGAAGGACATCTGAAAGCACAAAGAAGGCACAGGAGCATTTTGTTTGTGGACTGTCTTGAGCTAAGATGTGATTCTGTGTGCAGATAGGTGGGCTGGTGGAGCTTGGTACTGCATAAAGGTGGAAATTGCTCCTAGCTTTTGTGGTCCCGTTCCTCTCTTGCTCAGGTGTTAAAGCCCTTCCAAGAGACAGCTCACAAGCTTTGCTGAAAAGTGTCCGTCTTTTGTTTTCAGTTTTCTTTTTCGCCTTTAATGGAAGTTAGATCTCCTCATAGAGGAATTGAGAGAGCATCATAGCTGCTAGGAGAAAAGTGGTGGGATCCTGCAGCTTGTGGAGATGGGGAGGAGTAAGCCATGCCATCCCAACTGGCGAGGAGCTGCGGCAGTACCAGTATGGTTTGTCTACACCTAGCTGCTACTGGAAGGGAAAAACTGCTGTTCACAAGGCACCCGCTCCAATGTCCTCCTCCCATGTGCTCCTGTTATCAAGCAGAATCTGTTTTTCAGCTGGTTGAGGGTCTTGCTATTAATGCCTGCTTCAGCTCAAGGACTGCGAGGTCCTTGGGGCAGAAGGTAAGAAGGGGCAGAAGTACCTGGAGACGTTGGCAGGTTGTCTGTGATATGTACCTGCATAGCCTGTGATTTACTGAAATAGCTGGATTGAGAGCCCTTCAGGACAACAGTGTTTTGTACAAAACATCGATGTGGAATTCCTTAGCATGTATCTTCTTCATACAACTTTGCTTCTCTAAGTGTGCATGGAGGTACTATGGAAACTGACCACAGCCACTTCAAAAATACCTGGGGATAAATTTAAATGTTTACATCATATTTTTATGCGCATACACACACACACACACACACACACATATATATATATATAAGAAAAGATGTTTTGCTACAGCTATTTGAAGGTAATATATTACAGCAAAATGGGTGTATACCCAAATGTAGACTTTTCTACTTCTGAATTTGAAGTATACTTCGCTGCATTCAGTGATAAGTATTCTAAACAAGTTTGTTCTTACTAATTTTAAAAGCTTACTGAAGGAATATAATATTTTAGGTGAGATAATGTCATTCTGAAAGATTGATGTCAAAAGTTGTGGTATATTGGAATCGATCTCTTCACTGCCTACAGAATCAATGTTGTGTTGTTTCTTTGTGGAATGTCTTTGGGTTTTCTATTTGATTTTGTGAAGATTATTTCATCACTCTGTCCTTTTGTTCACATTCATCCATGTGAAATGAACGTTTTAATTGGTTTCTTACATGTAGGCCTGTCTCTGGATTTGTTGAGGCGAAGTATCAACAGGTCTTTCAGAATGTGCAAAGGGTCAGTGGGCCACAACTGCTTTGTGAATTATGTAGGTTTAGTGACCTGCTTTGGAATCAGTTGGTCAAAATTCTTTGTTACTTTGCTGCTCTAGCCATGCAGTTAGTCTATAGAGATACATTTTATTAAATCATTTCCTAAATATTCCATAGCTTTCATGGTTATATTAGAATTTATTGCTTGTTAATTGTTTTTTTTTTTTCTTTTCATTTTCTAGCTGCAGGACTTCACATGAGGCAAGTTGCTGGTCTTGGCATCTCAACACAGAGAGCAACGTTCATTACGTGGCACAGGTATGTATGCTGTATGTTAGCTGCAATGAGTTTATATGCGTTGCCACAGACTGGACAGGAGCAGCTTGTAGAAATCCTGAACTGAGTCAGGGTTCTGAAAAGCAGCAAAAGTCAGTCAGTCGTATTCTCTTATGTTTGTATTGCCATGGTTTGCAGCAGTTCAGAATTTTTGTTTTGATAATTTGAAAAAAAAATTAAAATGTGTATTGTTTGGTCTTGATGATCTTGAAGGTATTTTCCAACCTAAATGATTATATGACTGATTTTTTTTCTGTAAATTGTGGTGAGAAGCCTTACACCGAAAATGTCTTGGTGCTTGTTACCAGTTTCTCAAATCCAAGGGGAAGGCAATTTTAGGAATTGACCTCATGTTAAATGTTGTGATTGGAAGTGGTGTATGATGTTTTTTTTGGTTGGTTGTTGTTTTTTTTTTTCTGTTGGTTTTTCTGTTTGTTTGTTTTGTTTGTTTGTTTGTTTTGGGGGGGCTGTGTATATTCTGTGATTTCAATTGAGAACATTCAAATACTATTTTTCAGGAAGACAGGGAAACCTTTTCATAATTTCATAAGCTGGCAAGACTTGAGAAGTGCTGAACTTGTGAATTCCTGGAATAGATCCCTTCTGCTGAAGGTAAAACTTTGCTAAGCTATATATTGCTTGAACACGTTGTAAGTGCTTAATTTTTGTGATGAATAGGGAGAGTATATGAAATACTGCAAGTATAATGTTAACATACTAATAAAATATGCTATAGCCTCAAACATTTAAAGAAAAAGTAAGCAAGATTTGCATGAAAAATGGTACCAAGATAAAAATGAAGTGCATTAATTGTGGGAAAAGATATGTGTAGGTCTAGCATGCGTTTTGTTACTTTTTAGTCTTTTCTGTATTAAAATGTTGCATGCTAGCACAGCTGCAGCATAAATTTTGGGTGCAGGTAATTCTTGGTTGGCAGTGCTTTGGTTGTGTTCTTTAAATGTGCTCTGAGGTTATCTGGAGAAGTATGTTTTATGCTGCTCATGGCTTGTACTTGTTTTAAGAGAAACACTTGCTCTAAATAGAAAAACTTAAGTTACTTTTTTTTAAGTGTATTCCTAGCACATCAACAATAATTATTTAAATACTTCATTTTGATGCTGATTTCTTTTGTGATTGGAACTTTGATTAATTAGTTATTTTTGTTTAATCTCTTAAAACATGATTAAACCTGTCATGTAGAAGAACTTTCAATGGAATAACAGTTTGTAACACTGTCTACCAAATACTGTGTTGTGTTCATATAGGTAATGTAATTTTGTAATGCAGTTTCTATCAGTGTGCTAGCAGAAATCAGGAAACAGACTTGATTAGTGCAGCTGCTGTTTTCTTTGCTATCTGTTGTGGGAAGGCTAGCCACTGACATCATATGTAAGGATCCTCTAATAGATTTTGAGCATTCTGAATGTAATCTGACAGCTGCTTTCATCTCTGTAGTCATTTTTTCATCTTTAGTCATTCTAAATTTATCAGAAACCTTTAAAGGGCGAGATTGAAAACTAATTGTTTTATTTTGAAACAGGTAATCCATGTTATTTTTACAATACTTCATTTCTTGACTGGGAACGATCGATATTTGGCTCCCAGTTTTCTTACTTTTTCAACACACCAGACTTCTATGAAGTTGTCGTGGGTTTTCAAAAACATACCTGAGGTAAGTTGGAAAGGGAAAAGGAATAACTTAAATCATAATAATGGTTAGTTACTTAGGTTGGTTGCGGCTTCTTCAGTTTTCCTTGGTCATGCTTTTCCTCAAAAGAACCAGAATGACAGTCTTCATCAACAGTCAAAGCCTATCTACCTGCATAAGATCTACTCACATTTATACAACTTTTGCCTCTGAGTCTAGAAAATGTGTAGTAGGAAGAAATTTTCTTTGTGCATAAGAAGCAGTCAAATCGCTTTATTTCCTTTTGTATAATTTTACTGTTAATAATTGTACTTTTGTTTTAAAGTTGTTTGCACTTCAGTTTTGTGTGATAATTATGCTTGTTTTCATCTGGCAGTATTACCTTACCAGTCTGCACTTTTTCAGTTTTTATAGTTGCCTAAACAATATCATACTTAGTCAAGCATTGCAATTTATTTTGCATTTTGTTGTAGTGTAAATTGGAAAACACGTTGTGCTGGAATAATCTAATGCAATAACGAACACAAAGCTGTTTGTTACTTGATTCTTTGCTCTAATACTTATTCTTTTCCTTGTTTCTTCCGATAGTACTTATAACTTGAGCTTCTTTTTACTTTGTGTTCATTCTTGAAGAAAATTATCAACATCCATTTTAGTCTTTCCTGTGCAAAGAAAGTTCAAAATGTTGTTCAATTTTTTCCGTCATAATTATTGAGAAGGTTAGTGATAGTTTTTACTTGCATGTTTTGAAAATATTGTTGAAAATGTGAGGTGTGAATTTGAAATATTACAAAACTGAAAGTATGCAGCTGCTGAGACTTTGATGTCAGATGAATGTTGTCCCATAAGTTCTCCAGGCACTGATATTTAAAATACGTGAATATCAAACCAAGAAGCTCAAAAATGTCTCTTGATTACAGAGAACAGTGTATCCAGTCATATTTTGTGTGAATTTGTAGCTATGTCCTTTTTTATGAGTTCTGTAGTTGCACACAGTATCAGTTAGTAGAAATCACATGATGTGTAAGCCGCTTATTTTAAAGGAGGAGAAAATCCCAAGGAAAATAACATTTTGGACTCTTTACAGACATCACAAACCAGAAAGCAAATTGCTTATTTCTTACTGTTCTCAAGCACATGTTTTAAAATATATTTATTGCTTTTTTTTTTTTTTTTTTTAGTATAGTATGCTTTGGATCTTGTTTTCTTTAATCACTGCTCCTTCACCACTGTTAGAATTGTGACTAGAAAGTTTCCCTTCATAGATCTTTGATGCTACTGCGGTAGAAGATTGGATAATTGCTTTTCTTTTCTTTGCAGCAGCTATTAGAAACTGTCCTTTCTCTCTTTTAGGATCACAAACAGTTTTTTTGTAAGATATTACATACATTATAAGGTACAATATTATATTAAAAGGTGACTCGCCCTTTTTAGAAGTATTGGTAGTTGGAGACTTATTTTCTTAGGACATAATTATCGTTAACCTACAAAAGAACAAAAAAGGAGAAATGAAGTATGTTCTTCTTTATCATATCCAATTGTAAATAGTTTTTTTTTTTTTTATGTATATTTGTTCCCAGGCTGATGAAGCTGCCAAAAAAAATAATTGCTGCTTTGGAACAGTTGACACATGGTTACTGTATAAATTGACTAAAGGTGAATGTTACAGTTGCTCTTAAATACTAATAAAATATACTGGAATCTAAGCAATTACATTAATGACTAAAACTGATATTTCTTAGAATTTAAATATGCTTTGATAATTTATGCTTTTTTAATAAATGGTGAATATTGTAAGATTTTTATTGTTTTTTTTTTTTAAAAAAAAAGAGAAAAAAAAAAGCTTCTGAATTATTTTTGGGTCTGCATGGAACAGTAGTAAAGGGAAGTAATTATTCAAACTAATCAAGCTCTGAAATGCTTAAGATCTAAAGAAAATGATCAGAACTAATTAGCCTTGTTCAAAGAAAAGTACCCACGACAGCAAAAGAACAACGAATTGTAACATGAAAGAATTACAAGCTTCTGTTCCAGAAGAGGTAGCTGTGTGAAGGCTAACGCCTGAGCAATTGTATAAATTTATGATGGACTGCAATGTAATCAGTGCTCTAAATATTGTAAAGAGTGTCACCTCTTTTCTGGCCAGCTTCATGAGAGTTAAATAAAGTAATTGGTATACGCACCTTGTGGGGAACAGCAGGTAAAGTCTGTGTACTTGCGGTATGCATTATGATTTTACTTATAGAAACTCAGTTTATATTGCATGGAGCTGTGGGCATGTTTAAAGAAAAAATGTTTCTAATTACTTAGATTTTAGATGCCCAAATATTTTACTTTTTTTTTTTTTATGCTAGGTTCTGTATATGCCACAGACTACTCAAATGCTAGTTCTACAGGCATTTTTGAACCGTTCACGGTATGTGCTATTAAGAAAAAACTTTGTTGCTATTTAATGTACTTTTGAGGCTATTGCTGATTTTTTTTTAATTATTTCAGAAATGTTGGAACCCCACCTTGTCTAATTTACTTTCCATTCCAATGTCTGTTTATCCTCCAGTGAAAGACACGAGGTAACTATAACAGCATATTCAAAAGAACATTAACTTCTTTAAGAAAAACATAGCCTGCATAGGCAAAGTAATATATATGTATTTATTTATATGTATCTTTAATAGTATTTAAGATAAATAAATAGATGTACTAAATCACGTGTTACGATTATCTGCATAAGTACACTTCTATGCTACATGCAAAAATTTATTTTTACTGACTTTATTTTTACTGATGTATTTCTTAAAGTAATAGTTTTAATGCTTTCTTTAAAATAAAATAGTAGCATTACCTTCAATTGATGATACAGAGCTGGGCCTTAGTTATCTTGGTTTCGTTTTAACAATGGTCAATTCAGGGTTATGATTTTTCTCTATAATATTTATTTGAAGCTTCAGTTTTGGATCAGCTGACTCTGAAATATTTGGGGTACCTGTTCCAATAATGTCATTGGTGAGTGAAGGTATTTTTCCTATATTTATATTTCTGTATTTCCTATATGTATATTTCTATATTTCTTTGTGTCTGGTTCTGATTTAATACGTGCTTGTTTAGTAAGCATTCTCTATTACTTCTGTGTGACTTAACTATAGTAGAGTGGGTTATTGAATTTTGCTCTGAAAACTGAGTTTTTGGCTTGGAGGAGAGGGATGGGAAGGGATTTCTGGAGGTTACAGTCCTTTAATGTTAGGTGATGAGATGATTAAGTACGGAATGTGTAGGGCTTAACAAACCTGGTTTCTGTTTGAAGCTGCAGTAATATCTCCCTCTTGGGCTTAAAATCCATTGTTGTAGATACAGTTTTGCAATGAGATACAGCCTGGCGTGACTTCACTAAGACTCTGTGCAAATGTAGGCACGTTTGTTAATAGAACCACTTGTGGTGCCTTTTGTTTGTTTATATATTTTACCCTAAAAATAAATGGAGAATAATATTTTCTTGTGTTAGTACTTAAGGTTTTGATAAGAAAAACATGTTACTTTAGTGATATGATGGTTTTAAAAAAAAAAAAGAAAGAACTTGACTACAAAAAATGAGCTTCGACTGAGTTAAATGGAAAAAATATCGTTGGCCTGGTATGAATTCCTCCTGCTGTTTTTGAAGAATTGTAGCCTCTACTTACTTGTAAATTTACTGTTAGACCAAGGCACAAACATAAGTAAATACATTTAACAAAATGTCGTTGAAAGAGGTGAGCATGAAATAATTTGGTACAGGACGGGTTGCAGGAAAAAAGGAAGCCAAGACGTCACATCTTCAGCATGATACTTGGTGGAACAGAAACTCAGGCCAGGCTACTCCCTTCTTCTCCCTGGAGTTAAAACAACAAAAAAAAGCAACAAAAAGCCCCATTTATCCATGTGAAGTACCAACACATGAAACAGTCCTTTGTTTCCACAACATATTTTCAGTGACACAAGTAATAGCTCAAAAGTTCATGCTGAGCCCAAAACTTGGTAGAATTTGATTCTAGTGATAAATCTGACTGATAAATCTGAATGGTCTGCTAATAGTTGAGAAATTGTGTAGAAATGTTTAATTCCTTTCTGAATAGTTACGTCTGTTCAGAACTCTGAAATGTTTACATGGCTATTTTAAAATCCAGCGGCATTGTAGATTGGTAGTTGGTAACCAACTCGTTGGTGTATTTTGGTTGGCATGGCAGGTAGCTGACCAGCAGTCAGCCATGTTTGGGGAATGCTGCTTCCTCCCAGGAGATGTTAAACTGACGATGGGAACAGGTGGCTTTTGGAACATTAATACTGGAGGGAATCTCTATGCATCAAAGAGAGGTAAGCTAGTAAACATTTGTTCTTTGAATATTTCATGTTACCTTACAGCTATTATTGATGAGGATACAAAAATGGATAAAATATGGTTACGCTTTGCCTTCTGTTTTTAGCTGTAGAAAGATAGCAGTATTATACAGTACTGGAATAGAGAGAGAAAAAAAAAGGCTTGGTCCTCTGTCTTTCCTGGTCATGTAGTTGCTGGGAGTCATCTATCCTTGTTGCATTACCAGTGATCACTGTGCCTGAGCATGGTTACAGAAGGTCTGAGTGCTCTTATCATTGCAAGCCGGGCTTCAAGGACAGTTGAGTACTTGAGGTTTGTGCAGTTTTTATTGCAGAGGCCACCGAATGCTTAGGTTAAGTGACCTGAAGAGCCCATTTGTCCAGGTGCAGCCCTGGGAAATGTCTGTGGGTCAGCTAGATACTAAATCTTTTTGCTTTCGCATTAAATGTGATTGTTCTCTATCACACCTAGTGGTATGGTGAGATACTGCAAAACAGTTAAGTAGTAGTAGGTGTATCCTTTTCAGTCTGGCAGGTGCTTGAAGATTTTGAATTTATCTTCTTACTAATACATATCAAACACAAAGGTGTTTGTGTTCACACTTTAAGGAGGATATCTCTATTTTCTTTTTAAGGTTTCAGCGTGGTCTTGGGGAGGGTAAAGGGGAGAAAAAATTGTCATGTTTGTTCTCATTATTGGCTATTTATTTTTTTAAATGTGATAGCTGTCTTTTTGAAGGTACTATTTGAAAGATTCTGTACTATATTTTCAAATAATGCAATAATGATAGCTTATTTCTGCCTTTCTTCTGAGATAAAAGGGAAAAAAAAATTCAAGGACTTCTTTTACATTATTGCAAAGCCAAAATTATTTGGTAGAGTAAAACAGTAATTTCTTTCTGCTTAAAAAAAAGTGCAGATAGCTTTTTTTTTTTCTATAGTTTCAAGACTTTTTATAATTGGGTGGTGATTTTTTTAGCTTAATTTGGTTTAATAAAATGTTAAGGTCTTTTGTAATTCAACCACGAAATTTTAATCAATTTTAATGTAAACCACTGTTATTTTTTAACTTTAATTCTGTTAAGGAAATACTTTTATTTAGCTTGATTTATTTTGGGGTTGCATGCATGTTTCCCTGGAAGCATTTAAATTTAATTGGTGTTTTTGGTTTGTTTCATGGAAAATAATAAAGATCTATATCCACTGATTGGATGGAAGATTGGGGATGAAGTTGTCTACATAACTGAAGGCTGTATGTCAGACATTGGCAATGCCATAAAATGGGCTCAGGATATAAGTAAGTAGTTATTTGATTTTGTAGTACGATGAAATACATTACTGCTTTGTAGGGTTATTGTTATGGTATTGGGCTTGGTTTTCTTATCCATAACTGAAGAAATTATCCTACATGTTTTGGACAGTGGAATATCCATAGTTAATGCAGTAGGTTTTTTGGTGAGTGTGTTTACTGCAGATAGTTGAGGCACTACTATAAATTTTCCTTATTCAAAAATTGGAACTGATTAATGAAGTAAAATTAATTTGTCCTCTTAAAATGCCTCTGATTGGTTTGCACAGTTTGTATAACCATTTCCTCTTCAGATTCTACCTCTCGAGACATCTTACGTATGTACATTTATATTCCTGGAATGTTATACTCCTCACTTATTTTCTTCTGAGCATAAATTTTCTTGTATTTTTTCTTTTTTTTATTTAAGCTGGGTATCCACTCTTGAATAGAATTGTTGTAAAAGAGACTTGTTTTAGGCTAGATATTGTTGAGAAGCAGCACAGAAACTGACTATTAATTAAGTCTAGGTAGCATGATTGTAAACGTTACTTTCCGTAAAAATTTGTTTTAATGCTTTTAAGAGCTCACTAGCTGTACATCTCAGAATTAGTAACAGATTTGAGTTATGAACATTATTTTTAAAAGTTAACAGTGTTATGAGTGTGGCACATGCAAGTAATGTGCCTTTTGGCTTTTGATTATTATGTAATGAAAGGATTTTCACATCAGTTTAATAAATGATTAAAGAAAAATCTAGCCCTCCAGTAGTTGATGTTGAGAATTACTGATTGTTTATAGGATAGCTCTTCTGAGTGCTTTAATACACTATTTACCCATTTTCTTAGAAACTCGGTATGCCTTACTGGGATGAAAAAAAACAACTCATCTCCTAAATTTTGGATTATCTGAGAAAGGTTTCCCTGAAATATAGCTTATCACAAAATCCCACATTTCTTGAAGTTCTCAAGTGCTGGTGCATATATACACACACATGCATGTTTATATGCCCTAAAGGGTTGAGTATGACAAAGATTGATCCTCAGGTCTTCATTCAACGTTTGATTAATCCACTGATCTTTTGAGAAAACGACTCATTTCAACATGTAGTTCAGTGCTACAGATACAAGTATCAGTGCTACATCAAATTCCATGCTACTTATCCATACTTAATATTATCGGTATGATATTAGAACTTACTGTACTTAGATTTGTGTCAGTCACTTGTAAAAATAATGTAAGTGCTGATAAAAAATATATTAAAGACTTTGTAGTCATCTTGTGCTTAGGCTGACAGTAACAGTGTATTTGCAGGGAAACAAGAAAAACATATTTTAGGTTTTGTAACATTTAAGTTTTTAGTGTACTTAGGGTGCTATTGTTAGTCTTAACTCCTGTTTACGTCTATTTGACTGGAAAGCTAATGATCTTCTGCAGGATGTGAAGATTAAAAGGAATAGCACTTACAAGAGGATCTTTTTAATTTAGTCTTTATCTGAATAGGATTTTTTATGTGATTGATGGACATGAAGTACAGAAGTATTGTTTTCCCTTAGAACATGTTTGAGAAATACTGCAAGAGGAGATAGCCCAACTTTAGCTTTTTGTCCCTTTGTGATATATGAAGAAATCAAAATTAATACAAACATATGACCTATGCGTCTTTGCAGATCTTTTCACCAATGTAGATGAAACAGCAGAAATGGCACGGAGTATTGTTGATTCTCAAGGCGTTTGTTTTGTTCCAGGTTTTCAGGTAAACTTATAGTTTTTAATATGACTAAGAATATATTCTTAATAATTACTCAGTTAAAATTTTAACTTTTATCTTGTTTTGATGTAGTACTTTACATCTTATCACTGTAATTATTCTGTAATAGGTTCTTACTCTCTGTCCCATACCACAACGTGTGAGGATCATTGTGATAATAGAATACTTAAACAGTCCTTCCATTTGCAAGAGAAAAAGCCTACAAAGTAGGAAAATTACTTCCATTTTGCAGACGGTGACCTGAGGGACTGATAAACTAAGTGACTTGCCCACAGGTGGTACCCACAGGCAGAAACCAAACCCATAGCTTTTCCACTCAGTGTAGGGCTTTCATTGAGATAATACTTCTAAGCACAGTTCTAAAATAATTTTATTCTGCCTCTTTTAAAGATATTAGTTGCACTTCAGCATGTACTTAAATACGAGTACATGTATGATCGCAGGTCCTGGTGTTAGGAAAAGCAAAGATAGTAACATTCAGACATTTCTTAGTCGGCTGAATGTGAGCCAGCAGTGTGCTCAGGTGGCCAAGAAGGCCAACAGCATCCTGGCTTGTATCAGAAACACTGTGACCAGCAGGGCTAGGGAGGTGATCGTCCCCCTGTACTCAGCTCTGGTGAGGCTGCACCTTGAGTACTGTGTTCAGTTTTGGGCCCCTCGCTACAAGAAGGACATCGAGGTGCTTGAGCGGGTCCAGAGAAGGGCGACGAAGCTGGTGAGGGGCCTGGAGAACAAGTCCTATGAGGAGCGGCTGAGGGAGCTGGGCTTGTTCAGCCTGGAGAAGAGGAGGCTCAGGGGCGACCTTATTGCTCTCTACAGGTACCTTAAAGGAGGCTGTAGCGAGGTGGGGGTTGGCCTGTTCTCCCACGTGCCTGGTGACAGGACGAGGGGGAATGGGCTTAAGTTGTGCCAGGGGAGTTTTAGGTTCGATCTTAGGAAGAACTTCTTTACCGAAAGGGTTGTGAGACACTGGAACAGGCTGCCCAGGGAGGTGGTGGAGTCACCATCCCTGGAGGTCTTTAAAAGACGTTTAGATGTAGAGCTTAGGGATATGGTTTAGTGGGGACTGTTAGTGTTAGGTCAGAGGTTGGACTTGATGATCTTGAGGTCTCTTCCAACCTAGAAATTCTGTGATTCTGTGATTCTTGGCTCTGCAAGTTTTAATCTATTTTTTTCCATCTGAAATTTTGTTGGTATTGTTACTGAGTACAACTTGTACAGTGAGGAGTTCCTGGCATTCACTCTGCATTTCAGTTCCCTACATTTTCCAGTAGCTCTCTTCTATTTTACTCTTTAATTAAGGAGCTTCCTGCAATTACTTGATCCCCTCTGGGTCACAGGTCCTGGGTTCTTTTTATTTGCTTTCTGTTTATGCTAAAGACTACACATCTACCAAGTCAGTCTTTTCTACCTCTGCTTCATGATCCCTTTTGAATTCTGTTAGGAGGTGAGCTGCCATTAGTGCACAGGGGCAGCAAGGGGGGTGATGTTGATGATGCAGTTCAGCCTAGTTTAGAACTAATGGGAATCCCAGTTAATATGTTCCGTTACACGACAAATGGTGGAGCTGGGGAGCTGACATACTGCCTCTTGAGCTGCAGAGCAGTTGCTTTCACTGTGGGCTTGACAGTTGGTACTAATAATTTCGTAATTTCTCTCGACAAAATATAGCAGAGCTGCAAGTCAGAACTCCTAGGCAAACCTGCATACAGAATGAGAATAAAGAAGTTTTGCTAATGTAGCATTCCCTGGCTTAGGGACTGCAGAGCCCCTAAAGTTTTTGTCTTGGTATGCTGCTTTCCTAAGCAATGTGAGATAGTCTGACCAAAATGCTTTCAGCAGCATAACTACATTGTGGGTTTGGCAGCATGAAAAGAGCAGTTTTTCTCCACAAATCATTATTTGTTTTTTAAGCAGTGTGGCTGTTCAGGAGAAACTCCATGGTGTAGACCTGGTCTCTGCGTTGTCTTTTTGGATTATTGGCATTATGACCTTTATTGGACAGAGGGCCCAAGCACGCTGAAAGGAAAGCATTGAGGAACGCCCATTGTCAGCTGGTTCTTTAATGTATAGACAACTGGTATTTGAATCTCTTGGTTGTGCAGAGGTTATTATCCTACCCAAACAAATAAAGAAATGCCATCAAGCTGAAAACAGTATTATTTTTTTCTCAAAAAAAAAAAAAAAATATCACCACTGTGTTTTGCTTTCCCTTACAAATCTTTTAATTCATTGGTTTGAATACGTACATTGGGAATTACGTGGAATGCTTTTGACAGCTTGTCTTCCAGTGTGGTTCCAAAAGGTTTTGGAATCATCGTATTCAGTTTGATCATTCCCAGGGTTAGTGTCTTAAGGAAAAAAATAATTTCTCGTACAGGTAGGCCAGCTATCCTCTCACAAACACCCTAATCATTAGCTTTATTTTTAGGGCAATAAAGCTTGGCTATGCTAAGATTCTTTCATTTAGCATTTACTGTGAGTAATTGTGCTCTGAATAAGGAAGTGTTGAGCCATGACCAATTCCAGTATTTGTAGACAGGAGACCCAAGGTAGACAAATGTTAGTCTGAATCTTTTTTGAACATTTAATTCTATTCTTCAATTCTACAAAGGTTCTACAAGTGTTGCTAAAACCTCCTTTTTTTGTTTGTTTGTTTTTTTGTTTGTTTGTTTTGTGGTGTTTTGTTTTCCCCTTCTTTCTTGACACTGACTCCAGAAGGAACCCCAGATAGGTGCTTGGTAAACATTGATTCAGTCTTTTTTTTCCTAACTCGAATATTCCCACTCCATGTTTAGGACCTGTACTTAGAAAACTGAATGAGTTTCTTTTCAACTGTTGACTCCTGGTAACCACTAATAGCATCCACCAGTGCCTTCCTTGCTCTAGTGGGACTTAGCTAGTAGACTCACAGTGAGAGAATCTACATTGATGGAATAGATTAAATAGTATGAAAAAGGGACAAGAAGAGAATTGAACGCTTCTGCAATAGTAACGTGTCTGCTTCACTGGCTGGATGCTAGCATGAATGGATTGTATGATAATGTTTCTTAGACCTCAAAATGATGGCAGTTAGGGAGGGGGTTTATGAAGCCCGTATGTTCATTTCCTACACAGAGTAAAATGTTTCTCAGTTTATCCATATTAAGGCAAAAAGAATGAGTTTCTTTCTTACTGAATTCTACTGCTGTGATGCAGCCTGTTGAAAGGGGAGCATCATTGTGAAAGTAGACATGAAACTGAGTGAATATGTGCATTAATCATTCTGATTCTTCAAGGAACAGGGGTTTCCAGATTTAATTTGCTGTGGTTGGTAGTAACAGCAAAAACAGAGAGCTCTTTGCCGTATGCATGTATATGTACAACCTTTTTTAATGACTACTCTTTTTAAATGGATGATTCTGTCAAATCCTTGCCTTTATGTAGAACGTGAGTCCATGCTTTTTGGTTTGCCCTCCAGTATATGAGAATCTGTGAACCTAAAAAATGAATCTTTTTTATGCTTCTGGGCTGGAAAGGTAGTTCCATTCCCAGCCCAGAATGGAAAGGTTACTTGTGTATTGGGGGGGAGGGGGGAAAGGGAATATTTTCTTAGACCATAGAAGCGCAATTTTTTTCTATTTAGGAACCCATTTTTTTGGTAGTTGCTGATGATGATCTACTATTTAAGTCATAGTTCAACATCTTCTATTCTTGGGCTGCTGCATATGTACCTATCCATACATCATTTCTTATACGCTAGCATTTTCTTTGTTTACTTTGTGTGTCTATGCATTTTATAAGTATAACATTCAAACTCCTTTTAAGTATTGTCATAACTGATATGGAGAAGGTTGTTTCAAATCGAAAATTACAGTGAAAATAGAACTTAACATCGTCACAAAACACCTATGGACTAGCAAAGCAATATTTTGTCATAAAGTTCATCAAAGGAGTGAAGGGGTAAAGAGGAGATTCATAAATCAGTCCTCCAGCTCTCCTGCAAAAAAAGACAACTTAGTGATCATTAGACTTTTAGGTGGAAACTGTTTATTGGTGTCACTGAAAACAGCCTGTAGTACAAACCAATTCACCTGAATAATGATCACTGTCCTTTTCAGTGTTACTTCTTAAAAGTCTGTCCTTCAGAAGTTCAGGAGAGTTTACAAAATAAGTGAAATTTTGCTAGAGAACAGCTATATCAGTGTGCCCTGTCTAGACACTTGTTGTGTACGCTGTATGAATTTTAAAGAGAAGTCACACAGATTAATGTTACTTAGTAAGTCACTTAAACTTTTTGCTGTTAAAAGAGACTAAACTGTTCGCTGAGCTAGTTAATAACACTATACACTGCTTACATATTGTTTTCAATTTTCTTCTTTCACTATGCTGCCTGTAACTGTCGTAAGTTATTTTTTTTTCTTACTATTTGACTTCTTTCTCAAAGCCTACAAACACAGCTCACTGAACTCACTGTGAAATCTTTTCCACAGGTTTCTGCAAATGACCCGTATTTATGTGCCTCTTTCATGGGGCTGAAACCTACTACAAGCAGAAGTCACCTTGTACGAGCTATATTGGAATCTGTAGCTTTCAGGTAACTGCTTAGTTGTCTTGCTTGTACATGGTCATGTTCACTCTTGTTTTAACCAGCAGCGTTAAATGGATGCATTGATTTCTGCAGTTTGTAAAATATGAATTGCAGTAATCCATTGCAGTAACATTGAAAAGGAATTTTAGATGCTGCTTCTTTTCTTTTCTTGAATACATTATAAATAAACTTGTGTATATTTATTAGCTTGGAGATTTTGTTATTAAGTTATCATGTGAGGTCCTTAAATTACATTGTTTTCTGCATGTTCTAAAAATATTTTATTTTGGAAGTTTGTCTTTACCTTCTTCGAAATGTTCTATCAGAAGCTGTAGCCCACTCCAGCAATGCGGGTTGGAAGCTTTATATTAGCCGAAGTTTGAATCTCTATTGTGGTAATAGGCACCTTAGATATTTTTAAATATGTGAATAGACAAGAACTTCCAGATCTAACTGTCAGGGTTGCAAATACTGCTGATAGCCACTGGTATGATCACATCAGTAGCTCACTGTGAAACAAGTTGTTCTGTCTTGCAATCCCAGCCAGCATGCCCTGAACTGAAGGTGAATGGAGCTTGATCCTGGCTTGTGCCTTACTGTGGCCAATTATGGAATGCTCGCTATTCCTGTCGTTTAGTCACCAGTTCTCTGCCTTGGGCATATGAACCTCCTGCAAAGAGGGGAAAAAAAAAAAAAAAAAGTGTCTGGAGAAAGGTGACATTCTGTATTGCTGCAATAGTCCCTAATGCAGTTTCTTTTTCATTGTAAGAAAAACCTGAAATGCAGTTCCTGAACTGAAGCCTGCATCTTCTGAAAACAAAGTAGAGACCCTTTGCGCATAATTTTTTTTTTTTCCCCATTAAATGAAATTGTTTCAGAACAGGTCAAACCAAAAGCTTTCAGATGTTCCCTTTAAAAAACAGCAGGATAAACTCCAATTAACACCTCTGTGAGCACACTTTCCTCACTCTAAACCACTTCTTACATTAGTAGTTGCATCTTGTCTGTGAAAACCTATAATTGTTTTCAGGTGGGAATAAATGTACCTTCTACTGTGCCTTTGCTATAAAATGTGCTGTGATTTAGCCATACTTGTGTCTTCATGATGTATAACAGAACAATTTCAGTCTTTTTAAAAAAAAAAAAAAAAAAAGTGTTCTAGAAACTTGTTATCTGTGCAACAGTTGTGACACTACTGAGGCATTTTTTGCCTTGTATTTTATTTTCTAACTATGTAGATACTGGAGACACTGTATGGAATACATAATGCTTATTTAAACTAAATATTTTTTTAAAGAAACAAGCAGCTTTATGATATCATTGTGAAGAAGGTACACATTCCTCTTCAAACTGTTCGGTAAGTTTCATGTAACTTAAGTTGATACATGGGAGTTTGATTTAAACAGGTGTGAACTTTATGTTCTGCTGCTGAGAAATAGATTGTTACCAAGTAAAATGTTAATGTAGCTTTAAAAGTGGCACGGAAGGATTATTAATTAAACCATAGGCATTGGTGATTATCAACAGGTGAGTAATGACTTGCTCTAATTTAAAACAAAAAAAGGCAACCAAGTTTGTGCTTCTATGTAGTGTTAGAGTACATACAGGAATGCCTATTACAAAGGTCACTCTACTCTTTATTACAAAATCCAGTTTTACTGGAATTTTTCATGTGGGGTCTGTCACAGACCGATCAGTTTTTCAAAACAGTTGAAACTGAATCTATCTGTGAGGTGTACGAGGAAAAATATTTTCACAATTCAACTGTCAAGATATTGGCTTTGTTTGTCTTTTGAGAGGCAAATCAAATTCAGTGAGGTGATGGTGATTCCTAGAACATGCTTTTCACGACCTCTTGGAAAGTTTTAGCTGAATTATGTGTTGCTGGAAAACTACTTTGCACATTTTAGTAGATATTATTGTACAAACCAGTTGCTTTAGAGCCTCAAGCCTCTCCAGAGAAAAGCTTTCTAAAGTTATCCTTCTGACAACCAGGGGTTATTGTAATATCACAGTCAAGAACAGCAAGGAGAGTGTTTCTGTCCCTCTCTTTCCTCCAACCCACCAGTGATACTCATGCAAAGGAAGAAGTAGACTGGCAGGCATGTAGACAGTTGAGAATTCAGAATTTTGAGTGGTGGAAGAAAGGTGCAAGTACAGAGGTAGGGGAAGGTAAAAGTTTAGGTGTTACATTGTATACTGGGACAGAGTAGGCCAACATAAAACAAAACAAAAAAAAACAGCCAGGATTGGGGCAGTACTGAAGAGGGAAGGGGTGGAAAGTATTGGAATTCCTCGTTCCTTATGAGGCTTTTTTTATGTACAAAATTCCACGCAGAAGTTGAGCAGTCCTATGGAGATTGCACATTGAAAAATGCAAAGTGTGAAAGTACTGCCTAGGGAACCTTAGGATTTCAATCTCATTTACATTGTAATGTAAACATTTAAATTGTGTGACCATGTTCTGTTTTATTCATTAACAGAAGATTGCCGTTTCATATAGTGACTATAATAGAGTTAGCTAAGATGAGCAGCAATTTAGCTTGTGGATTAAGCGTTAGAGGGTAATGACACACTTAATCGCTTTTACAGTTGGGTTGTAAATTTCTCTCCCACTCTTGTCCTCACAACTTTAATATCTACCAATACCTTCTGACTTTGTTTTTATCCTGTCTTCAGCATACTTACTCTCTGCTGAATGTTAATTCCTGCCTTAGCTAGTATACTCTATCCTTTGTTTCTCCCTAGCTTTTGCCACCTACAAAATCATCGTTTTCATTTATCCTCTACATCCTTATTACTTCTCTTTGCTTGTCTCAACACTATCAAGGAAAGCATAGGGAAGATCTCGGATATTGTGCAATTAGGAAGGAAGTAAACAAAATAGGTGGAAGCCTTATGCTCATGAAGGCATTTCAGTTTCCTAGTACAAATATTTATTAGTAATGAAAAAAGCACTTTTACAGGTGTGAGAGCCCTTGGAAAGGGTTTGTTTAATGTAATGGTTTTGACTATTGTCATGTTACGATGATAATTTTGTAAACCCTAACATTGCAATCAGGGAGATGTGTAGTTTTGAGGACAGAGCTCTCAAAACTTTCAACAATGTGTCTGTTGTGTGTCCCCCCTCCTGTCCTCCCTCAGACGCCCAAATTAAAGGCATCTTTTTTTTTTTCTTGGCACCCTGTGTTGGCCTCTAAATTTTTCAAGAAAATGGAAATGTTTGTGCATAACTGATAGATTTATGCATAGGTGTCTGAAATGTTGGCAGTAAGCGTTTGAACTAAGCATGTGGGTTTCTGTTTTTTTTTTTTTTTGCCTTTTATTCCTCTTTCCTGTAGAGCTGATGGAGGCGTCAGTAATAATAGTTTTGTGATGCAGATGACTTCAGATTTGATTAATAAGAAAATAGAAAAGCCTGCAAACACAGATATGTCTAGTCTTGGTGCAGCTTTTCTTGCAGGTCTTGCTTCAGGTATGTATACATTTCTGAAGGTTTTGTTTTCCCCTCATAATGTATATGTCTGTAGATAAGGAAAAAGTAAAACAGTGCATAACCTCAAATCATTGTAAAATGTCCCCCAAAGGATTACTTCACCCATTTTTGTAGGAAGCCAAGATAAGAAGTGTTTGCCCTTCTCCACATAATCCCTTTTACCCTTGTGGTTGTATTTCATGGACCCAAGAAAGCAGGGCATACGTTAACCAAATAAGGACCATGTTTGTATTTTTATCACAGTGTCCTAATTTGCTTGTTCAGTTTTACATAAATGAATAGCAACAGTGAGTTTAATGTGAAATGTATCTGCATGAAGGTTTGCAAGGTTCATTTACATTTAGGAGGATGGATACAGTGCTGGAGAAGAGAGGTGAATCCTGTCTTTGCTCCCTCCCCCTTTCTCGACCCGGGCACTGTGTGTCCCTTTCCATTTTCATCCTGCGTGAAGCTGTGCTTGGTGTGGATGGATCATGTGACAAGGAAGCTGCTTTGCGTATGTTGAGCAGTGTCATTCATAGTGGAGCTGTGTCCTGTCATCTCTGAACCAAGCCTTTATTTTTTTTAAGGTTTTCACATAAGTATGCACAATGGAATTACAAAATTAATTATTTGTGGGGATGGTGGAAAATCTAGCTTTAGTCACAAAGAACTGACATATAATTAACTTGACTTTAAACTACAAACTGCCAATGGTCTTCTGTAGCGGAAATATGTTTTGTAGGTGTATCTATACTTCTATTATAATTGCTGTGATATGTAAATAACATAACTGTAAGATAAAAAATACATGCTCAGGTAAGATTTATTCAGCAATTAACACTGTAAGGAAGTCCTTGATAGACAAGAATGTTTCAATACCATGAATTATCCTGACTAGGTAGTGCCAGTTGTTCTCTGCAATCTATATCATTTTTAAGGCAGTGGGAAAGCATCTAGTGCTGAGTCTTGGTTTCTGTGGCCCTTCTTCATTTCAAGGGACCTGCAGCTGAAAGCACAGTGTTGATGAAATTTTAGTGAGCTTCACTGTACCAGAGCTGTTCCTTGGAAACCATCCCAGTTAAGCAGATGTGCTGTTGTCAGCATTCCAAACAAGTGGATACTATTGGAAGGGAGTTTCACAATGTAAAAAAACATGCTTCCCTCTGAGAAAGTTGTTGGTTGAATAAAGAAAAGCTGTCATGACTTCTTATTGTGTTTCTGGTTTGGATCTCTTGGAAATAAATTAAACAACTCAAAAAGAAAACATTTATGGTTGAGTTTGAGAATGAACTTTCTGTTTATAGGACTTTGGACTGACAAAGAACAACTAAAGAAGCTGAGGCGAATAGAAGCAGTTTTTGAGCCCCAGAAGGACTTGGAGGAATACAGACCTGCTATGGATACCTGGAAGCAAGCAGTGAAACGCTCCCTGCACTGGTAGAAATTGAAATTTTAACCACAGAAGGATTCAAATGCTTTGTTAATATTTATAAAACTTTGTAACTAACAGGACAATAAAAACTGTAACTGAAATTTGTGATGGTAAATAGAAAAAGTTACATGGTACTTGAGTAACCTTCCTGCTGCTAGATTACTTATCACTCCATAATGAACCTTCATATTGTCTTCATGACAGCTGTAGACCAGCTGCAGCATTTGTGTCCCTTCAGTGACCTCCTTTGGGTGGCCCAGCTGCTTGAATCCTATAACCATGCGTTACAGATGGGGAGTTTTTTCCTATGATGTGTTTTCTTCTGAGGAACTCACCTCCCTTCTGATCTTTGAAAGCTTTGATATGTTAACCATCAAGGAGGGGAAAAAGGGACATATACTTCCCCAGGTATTTCTAAGAAAAGTAAAATGAAGATTTGTAGGGGAGGTGTGGAATTGGTTGTGTATAAAGATACTTTCTTGATAGTAGCCTGTTAGCACATTTTGTTTGACTTTGTAAGGAAGCATTTGACCTAGCGGTGTGATAACATTTCCGTGGTACCTAGGAATAAGCACTAAATTAAGATGAAATACAAAAGCAAATGTGCTTTCAGGACTCCATAAAAGATGCATCTTTCCAGGGTTTTTTGTAACTCATGTTTCCTATCTATTTGTAGCTATTTTTTTTTAAGTTATAAAGATTTAAAAAAATGCATTATCTGGCATGATTAGTACAAATATGTTAAATATCGTTACAGGTATGCTAACTTCTTAAAAGAAAACTAACATCAGTATTTTCAAGACCCTCACTTCACTCACTACATTCTATTATTATTAGATGAAACGGTCAAAAGTGTATTTTTGGAGCTATTACTTTCATATTTTTAAAATAAATTGTAATTAAAGAAACGTAATCATGCGTTTATCACTAATCTTAAATTATTTAAGTTTCTCAGGAGTGTGTGCAAATCAGTTTCAAATTGTAAAATTATCAACCATTTTCATTTCAGAATAATAACCAGTTCGAGCTGTGGGTCCGTAGCCCACAGAAACTGGAGACAAAAGATGCTTATAGATTTCTCATTGAAGAGAGAACAAAGAACTGGCACTCACTTTTTCTTGTGCTGAAACATAGATGGTCAAATCATACCCCATTTCCGAAGGTTTTCAGTCATCTACCATGAGTTGGGTTACCTACTCTCGCTCTATCCTTCTTCAATCTAGACCCTACCTGCCACCATTAGCTTAACTTACCTTTTGTTTTCTTCCTTATCTTTCTGTCATTTTCTGTCTTTCAACCTGGGCTACATCTTGGTGCTTCTGCCCCCTCCTTTTTTTTTTTTTTTTTTAACGGTTCCTGTAGTTACTACAGCCTCTCTGGATGATGCAGCTCATAATTTCATGCTTATGTAGAGCAGATCTAGATCAAGTTCTGGCTAAAGCTCATCTTTATTGAGACCACCTTTCATTCCTGAACCTACTTTGATGGAAATCCTGACCTGAAGTCCAGAATAGAGGTCTGTTTGCTGGTTCCTACTAATCTGGAAGAGCTATGCAGTCTGTGTGTTTGGTTCCTCTTCAGATACTTGGAATTTTTCTTTTTGGCCAATAACGCATAGATATTCCAATGCCAAAGCTCAAATACAAAAGTCTGTTGATGAGGTTCCCTCCACGGCTCTTTCTGCTGTAAGGCAAGAATCTGTAGTTACAGAATATGTGGAACACTTGCTATGCTTCTGCAGCCTTGTTCAGCTTCTGAATTTGTGTGATTGCAACCTCACTGCTAAAAAAAAAAAAAAAAAAAAATGCTCATTACTGGCAAGAAGATTCTACTAGAACCAAACAGACAAGAATTTCAGTCTGGTGTTTTTAGCAGAAGATTGTGGCCTTGGTTGTAGTTGTTCTGTGGTTTGTTCTCACTGAAGGAGTGTAGTTTTATCAGTGTCTGCCTAAAGAATAATGTCTACATATTACCCTTTTGATGAAATCTCCTTGACTTCTGTTCCTTGTTATAGTTTTGTGTTTTGGCTGGTCTGCATTCCCAAATAGAGATCTAATGGGAACTGAATCTGATTCTGTCCAAACCATTCCCCTGAAAACGGTTATCTGTGTGCCTTGCACCACACCTCTTCCTGGTGGTGGTTTTCATCCTGGCCATAACACAGCTAGAAAGATAGAAGATGACCCTAGGTATTATATAGTCCTCTTCTCTGGGCAGCGATGGAGCTGCCTTTGGAGATTGTAGCATCTGCTCCAGCGTGTGATGAGTAGCTGCCCCAAGGCTGAACAGGCTAATAGACACCACATCGTGAAGAACTGCGGCTACTGATCACTAAGCATCAGTATATCTGTTATAAATATATATATATATATATATCTTCTCAGGAATTTTTTTATGTACTGATATTTTGAAGTGGTACCTGTTGGTCAATGGTGAGTTTGAAGTGGGCTTTAAGTGGTTAGGCATACTTTTACCAGCACTTTGCTGTCTCAGTTTTTGTTAGTATTGTCACATAGAAGGGCACTGAGAGCACTGTGTGAACTCATTAATACCAACTTTTGTTTAAAATATGACAGATCTTACGTCTGCCCTTTCATTTTCACTTCAAATTTTGCCTTGGGGGTGTTTTTCAGTTTGAAAAGAATATGCAGTTTTATACTTGCTACCAGCTAAGTTTGATAGTAAATGTAATAATACAATAAAATAAAAATATTGCTAATTTTTAATTTTATCATTTTACGAGATGCACCATATTGAGACTGCAAATGTTTTACTTGGGATTGGGCAGCGATGCACCTCATCGGTCCTGTGAAGATCAGGAATTGAGTTGAGAGATGTGTTAATGATCTCTGCCTCTGTGGATGCGCGTGGTGCTGATGGTAGGTAGGCTAGACAAACAGGGATGAAAGTATCACTCATGATGATAGATAATCCCATTGTTTATTAGACTTGTAGAATATCCCACGTTGGAACAGACCCACGAGGATTGAGTCCAACTCCTGATATGTGGGACTACATGGCATGAAATACCCCTCTAATGCTGGCGGGATCTCAGAGCTATTGGGTGAATTATGCAAGTAGAAAGGGAAGGGAGAACAATCTTCAGATAGCTGAAAATACTGTTTTGAGCAGCCATAGCATGAATTCTCATACAAAACTAAGAAAAGTCAGCTATGTTTCAATCTCAATGTAATGAACTTTGCCAAGGTTTTTGAGTACTTTCTTTAAGCAGTGTTTTCTTCTCTCTTGTAGCAGCTAATTTAATGAAACACTGATTCAGTCACTCATTCCTGTTTTCAGTGAGAGCGTTTATACTCGCTCCACTCTCAGGCAAAGGGAAAAAGAAAAAAAAAAAAAAAAAAAAAGGAGTTGCCCTGTCAGCACCTCGCTGCTTATTGCTCCTTCCACCAGTCCTGCTGTATTCAGGGTCAGAGAGCTGCCGTCTGAACAGCAGGCGTGTGGAAAAAGGTAAGGACCATTTCTTGCCAATCGCTGGGGCATGGCACGTGCTGTTCTTGTGGGGGTGGTTTTGGTTTTGGTTTTGTTTTTGCCCGCACTGTTCTGGTCTGAGAAGTCCAGGCTGAGTGGTTCCCTCTTCAGACCGGGCTGTCAGTGCTGCGGGCTGCCCCGGGAGCTGGGCAGCTTCAGTTTAAGGTTTCACAGGGGCAGGGGGCGAGTCCAACCGGCTCCTCGGGAGCCAAACGGGGCCGTGAGGGTGTTTGGGGTGAGCGCAGGTGCTCGCGGCAGCGGCTGGGGGCTGCCAGGAACGGAACGGGCACAGGGTGACGGGCGCAGCGCTGTGAGGGGCGGGGCCGAGCCCCTCAGCGCCGCCGCGGGGCCGCCCCGCCCCCTCGCCCCGCCTCGCCGCGGATTGGCGGCCGCCGTGTGTACACACACCGGGCGCGGCCAATGGCGGGCGGCGGCCGGCCGACCTCACGCGGGGCGGCGGCCAATGGGAGCGGCCGCTCGCCAGACGCCGCCAAGCTTGTGCGGGGGAGAAGAAGGAGCCGGGCAGAGCGCGGCGGCGGCGCCAGGCGGCGAGTGGGGGCCGGGCGCGGGGGGGCGGGGGCGGGACGCGAGGGGCCGGCGGGGGAGGGGGGGGGGCAGCGGCGGGGCCGCCACGCGCGGGGTTCGCGGCCTGGCCCCGGGGGGCGCGCGCCCGCCCGCGGGGCCTCGTCGCGCGCGGCCCTGAGGCGGCGGCGGGCGGGGCGCGGCGGAGGGCCCGGGCTCGGCGCAGGGCTCGGCGCGGTGAGGGCCCCGCCGCCCTCCCGGCGCCGCCGCCTAGGCCCGGCTTGCGCCGCCGCGTCCCCTCCCCTTCCTCCCCGCCGCCGCCGGGGCCTGCGGGCACCGGGGGCCGGCAGCGGGAGGCCCTGCCCCGCGGCTCCGCAGCCAGGGGCTGGGGGCCGGGCCGGGAGGGCCGCCTGTCAGCGCGGGCGCACAATGGGGGCGCTGCCGGGGGGCGGGCAGGGGCTGAGCCGCGGGGCCGGGGCCTCGGGGGCTGCTCCTGCCCCGCGGGGCTCCGCTCGGCGCCCTGCCCGCCTGCCTGCCTGCCTGACTGCCGGGCGGGGGCAGGGGCCTGCCGGGGCTGGCGTTGGTGGGCGGGTGTGCGGCGGGCAGGTGGAGGGAAGGGAGGCGATGGCTCGGTCGCCTCGCGTGGTTCGGAACTAGTTGGGCTATCGTCGTGCCTCTTCACCGGCATTTAGCAGCCAATGGGTTTATTTTTGCTATTTAACACAGATTTATTTATTTATTTTTAATCTATTTCTGAGAAGGATGTGGTCCCGTACTAAGGAAAAGATGGACAATTACTAAATGTTAGCAAGTTTACCTCGTGGGTGAACTTAAGACTGATCGCGTTTCCTTGTCAAAATTGCTGGGCTTTTTCCTAAGCAGTTCTTGCTTGCTCAGAAATCACTGATTTGACACAAAGAGCAGAAAGAAACCATTTGACCCGTGCTGCGTTGGTGCAGTTAACTTCATACAAAGCACACGCCCCTGGTAGGAATCCTCTTTATTGCTCTAGAGGGTTCTGCTGGGCAAGCTCACGTCTCAGAGTGACACAGTGCTGCTTTCAGCACGGCACCCAGAGCCCAGCTGTCCAGTGTAAAAGGGACAGGCCAAACAATTTGGCTGACCAAAATAGTGCTGCTATGCAGAGGGTGCTGGTACTTCAGGAGAGTTCCTAATTTCCCACTCTTGTATCTGCTGGACACTACTGTAGGAGCCTCCTGCACATCTGGACCTGCTTGAGGGACAGTTGGAGCAACCTCAAAGTGAAGATACGGCCTTGTGTTTTAGCATCTTACGTTGGGTTTGGCTGAAAGTGCTGTTACAGGTTTGGTGAAAAGTAGGAATTGAAATTCTAGTCTTGTATTCCCTGCAGGAGCGTGTAACGTTATTCAGTTTAAGTGAGCAGATCTCTTCATCATGCCTAGAGGAAAGTCTAGTGCACATCTCTAAAAGCAATAGAAGAATAATGACCGGATAGGGTTAGGGGAGGGAAGCTGCAGCCCATACTGTGTAGACATTAATACTTCTGCATCCTAACGTGGATCAGAATGGAGGGTGGGTTCTGTAGTTATATCTATTCTAATGCAGTTCTTAGACCTGCATTTCTTCTGGCGTGCTACCTTAAAAAGTATTCTTAGAACTGTCTTCAATAAGCAGCAATTTCATTGCTTTGTCTGCATACTTCTTGGTGTAATGATTAAGAACTTCTCAGTTGCCTTTCCAATTACTTTCATAGGTAATGATCAACACCAAATCTTAAAATAGGAAAAATAAACTGTTCTGCGTGCAGTCTGGTGCAAGGAAATACATTGGGGGAGTTCCTGTGTGCAAAACCAAGAAGCCATTGGAATCAATAACACCTTAAGTGTTTGTCAGACCACGTGTGTTGGTGTGCAAATGGTGTGCATGCTACCCAAAAGCTGATGATATAACTGCCTGTTGTGGGATCTGAAAAGCCAGGTATGTGCTAGTGATGATAGGAAGTACTGTAAGAAGCTGTAGGTGCAGCGGGCGGTGACAGTTTTATAACCACTTCCTGGTTGGACTCAGTGTGTGCTTTGTAGCATCCACTGTTAGGATGAGATTCACTTCCCCCCACCCATTTCTCGGTTTACGGACTGTAGCTCTTTTGCAAGAAGGTGAGGCAGTAATAAGTTAGCTTACACTCGTGGTCTCATTAAAGGAACCTTTTTGCTGCTTTGTCTTGTTTCCTGTGTGGAACGATAGTTTCCAATAAAGGGAAGGCAGGGTGGTAGCTGAGGTTATGCTTCTCCTATTCCTGGATAGCTGGTTCTTTCCCAAAAGAGAATGTGTCCCTAACATGAAGCTTTTCTTTCCCTCTGTAGGCTGAAGTCCATTTGTGAATGCAGTTTTGGTCCTGCCGCGTATTTTTTTTCCTTGTTAGGGAAAGTGAGGGCACGCTCCTCTGTTTGGAAAGTCAGGTTTGTGCTGCTGGCAGGTTGATCTCTTTTTGGGTCGGATGAGGAAATGATTGGGTTCTGTCTAACAGAGCCCCTTACTGACCGCTGCCAGGTGACTCCTTCACAGGGATGCAGGAAGGCTGCTTCGGGAGGAACTCGTCCCTTTCCCAGTGGCAGCGGTTGGCAAGTGTGTTCTGGGTCAGTGACCTCTTTTGTTCACTGGTTTGTTATCGGGGATTTCAGCCTGAAATGTAGGTGGAAAAAAATGAAGAAAAATGGATGTTCGAAATGCAATTGGCAGGTTGCTACAGGTGAGGTTGTGTGAGTGAATTCTTCAACCTGGTAGCGGCTGTTGTATTGTTTTGTGTGGAAACAAAAGCCTTAAAGGCAAACAAATGTATCAGTGTTTGCTCATTAATGCTTGTGAGTGCCAGTGCACTAATGTGTTAAAAGTCACGTGTGACCCGTAGCGGTCATCCATATATTAAACCTTTCCTGTGTGAGCAGGAGTTGTAATTAGGAGAATAGCTCTAATAGACCTATAATGGAAGTTACGGTGGTGACGTGACCAGTAGTTGAGAGTAAGATTAGGAACTACAATAAAAAGTGAGCTTATGTCCCCAGAGTGAAATCAAAAACCTGTAGTGAGGGGTTCTCCGTACGTTGTAAGGAAAGAGAGAACTTTTCCCTTCGTTATAAACTTGAGCTTGAGAAACTTGAGAAATCCATTTCTGTTCTCTGAAACGTGCGATCCAACTGTTGCAAGCTTCAGTTAGAATCCGGCTTATAATTGTGAATACATTTAAACCTTTTTAAAAAATTAGTTACTTTTGTATGTAAAACTGGTAAAATTCAGGCTGTGTGTCCATTCTGTATAATAGGTCAGGCTTCTGCTGCCTCTCAGAAGCAAATATTCTTGCTCCTCCTCGCGCATAAGAAATTGGGAAAGCTGCGATCTGAAGACAAAACATCCCGCCCCTTCCTAATACATTGTCAAAGCAAGTGTGCAGTTCAGTGAACTCCCCAAAAGTATGGACTAGTCTTCATGCGAACAAAACACATCCAACCTTTTGTTACACTTCAACCCAGTGGTAAATTTGAAGTATGCCATAAATGCTTTTTTCAGAGGCTGCCTCACGACAGGGTGCCCCAGCAGAGGGAACTGCTCAGGTTGGGGCTGTCTCATGCGCAGGCCGAGGGGGTCACCTGGCATGTTGGTGAGTCGTGGCACACCGAGAGCTTCCTTCTGCCCCCCTCCTGCCCCACAGCTGCTGGTCTGAAACTATTGGGAGCTAAACTGGCTCAGCAAGGGGTCAGGTAAAAATGGGAGTTGTTGAGTGTGCAGCGTGGGGAAGGAGTGGGGGACTATGAGACAGGAAGAAGTCAGAGAGCCCTTTTAGTAATGGTAGTGGCACGATCTTATGTCAGCGCAGCTTGTTGCAGGGAGCTGCACCCTTTGGGTGGTTTTGTGTGCTGTAATCGAGATTTGAGAGTTTGTGCATCGCTAGAAAAGAAACCCTTTTTCCTCTTTTGCCTTTCTACCAGATTTTTTAACTTCTCCCCTTTGGTGAATACCAAATAATCTTCAGTCCAGGCAAGAATAGAGTTAATAATAGCTTTACACAGGAACAAAGCTCCTAGTAAGTTATAAGCAAAACATGGGAAATAGCCATTAGGTTTCTCCCCATCATTGAGTTTGTTATCCCTATATAACTTGGTGATCTTTAATTAAATGTACAATTATCTTCAGTTCATTAGACATGAAGATCCTTCCAGCTGCAGGGTATGGAAAGAAGCGTATCTCAGCAGGGCAGTTACACTGTGCCATGCGCTTGCCAGTGTACCGATAACTCTGGACACTCTAAAATCTCAAAATTAAAGCTTATTACAAGGCAATATCCAGAGCATTCTCTGAAGTAGCAAGAAGTTTGTTTGAGACCTCAGTACTGCCAAAGATGCTCTTGTCGGCTGAGCTTAATGAAAGAGAAGCTGATGTATTTACTGGCACTGCACAAAGACGGGCTTACCAAGGTATTTTTCAGTCATTCGTATAGATCACTCAGTTTTGTTTTCCAAATGTCATCCCATTGCTAAAATGAACATCTGAAGAGAAAAAAGGTACGGTTTTGAAAATACAGTATGCTCTTAACGGGCAGAGGGTTTTACCTGCCTCTGTACTGAACCTACCTGTACTGAACCGGTAGAAGCCCACACGTTGTGCCCTGTATTGCAGTCGGCTACAGGAAAGTGCCTGGGCTAGAGGGCCACTTAAAGAACAAAAGATAAGCTTATAGGATAGGTTGGCTACTTAACAGAACTGCTGCTAAATTTCTGTTGCTTTGAAATGTATCAGTGCACGTCAGTGCTGACAGAAGTAAGTTGTCTCTTAAAAAAAAAAAAAAAAAAAGGTCAAGTCATCTATTAAGTGCTTTATGAACATTACCCGCTCTTCTGATGTCAAACCCTACATGCTTTATCTTGAATGACAGTAAGCTGGTTTGGGGAATTAAAAACGGCCCCAAACTAGGATTAAGTACATGGAAATCATTCCGCGTTTAATGTAACCTCCTCGTTACTTGAGCAATAAGGGACATGCTCAATGCTTTTGAAACAAGCCCTGAGTGCTGCAACGTGTAGTTTAGCATTGCTGCTCGCGTGGCCCTGGGTATGCCTGAGAGCTTGTCTAAGAAACTCCGTGCCTTGAGGGGAGGGATAGCCAGTCGCAGGATTTGGGTCTAAGGCAGGCATGGCATCGGGCTGCTCAGCACCGCCAGGGCTGGGGCAGCAGCAGCACTTTGGGCACAGCACTGACTGCGTGGCGTGGCAGCCAAGTGCTTGGAGACGCTGGGCACCGCCAGCTGGGAGATTTATTACAGCTTTGGACTTTACCCCTGTGCTGTGTGGCGTTGTCCCTTGTGCATCCGCTCAGACCTATTTTCATCCCATGTCACCGTGCTGTTCCAGGCATCTGGTGGCCTCCATGGACAGCTTTTGCTCATTGTGTTGCAACGCCTGCACCAGTGACAGCAAATCTAGCGAGTCGTAGCAGTAATGGGGATGCAGCGTTTGGGGTTAAGTCAATGCTGAAAGGGATCTGATTCATTTGCTGCCTCAGTATGTGCTGCATGAGGTCTGCGAGGGACACTTCCCCAGCATCCTCCTGACAAACCACGCTGAACATCAGCTGTTCGTTGTGTAACTTGGGTGCCGCTGTCAGGAGGTGCCCCGCTGGTTGTTCTGACAGCACTGGCATTTTGCGCCATCACAGCAGCTGAGGAGAAACTGGTTGGTATGGGAATTTACTTGGTTTCTTTCCTTCTGATTTCTCTGATGTTAGCTGGTTACCCCAAAGCCCAGGATGAGATGTTTGCTTTCAAATAGGTTCACATAGAGCTGTATCTTCCTTTTGTGTCTTGGCTTAAAGCAGTCGAGTTCATTTCATTTTTGTGGAATGCAGTAGTGAAAAGAAAGTACTTTTGTACTTTGGCTTCATAGGTTGCAGTCTTTTAAGTCATATAAAAATGATTAAACCATGAGTGCTTCAGGATTATCCAGTCCTAAATAGTTTCTTTTTCAGTACTGCGTGCAATAACGAAACCAAGTTTGGTTTCACTAACAGCCATAATTTGTAGAAAGAAGATAAAGCAGTGTTTGTGCTTCGTGTGCCTTTCAGCCTTCAGAGCTCTACATGGGCTTGATGCTTTTAAACTCCCTCCTCTTCTCAAGGTATTTTATTTTGTTAAAAATTCCAGTGCCATTTTACAGTCAGGTCTCTTAGATTTGCTTTGTTCAGTCTCTAATCACCTCGTCTGTTATCAGCTAGGGCTGTCCTGAAGGCGTACTTTTACTTTGCTCACACTAAATGCTGGAGAAAAAAAAAGTTGTAGTTCCTGTAAGATCTTCATCACACACATCATAGTGGGTGTTCCTCTTGCATGTTTCCTAAGAGCTTCTTCCTTTTTTATTATTTCCAACATCAAAATTAGGTATGTGACGTGCTGAATACTCCCTGGAGTTGGGTTTTTGGAGTTCTTCATCAAGTGACAAACTGGCGTTGTATGGCCATTTGGTGATTCTGTGACATGGGTATCCCTGTTTTTTTTCCAGTCTGTGGGCCAAGTTTATTCCTTGTGCATATACATAAAGGATAAAGCTGAGACTGTGTCATCTGAAGACGACTAGGGGAAAAAAAAGTTTGTCAACAGATCAGTGAAATCTTCTTAGAGATGTGCAAAATCGTTAACTTGAAGTTCAGAAACTTGGTAACAGAGCTGTCTTCTGATTCTCAGAGTAACAATAAATTAATCTGATGATAAACAGATTTTTTCACGAAAATCAGTTCTTCTTGACCTCAGTTGCTTCAAAAAGGAATTGGATACTGAAACATTGTTCAGGAAGAAGGTGACACGCTTCTGGGAGCAGGTGGATTTGGGACCAGTGCTTTCTAGTTCTGAAACTTTACTGCTCTGAAAGCGGAGATACGAGGCAACATATGTGTGACAGGTGGTCTGCTCTGTGTGGATGCTGGGCATAAATTAGTCATTTAACATGGAGCCTGTGCTGCTTAGGAAGGAATCTCTTGTCCCTGCTCTTCCCTGACATGCTTTGGAGTGCTGTAGCTCGGAGCTGGTGCGTTAGTGCGAAGCGTTCTGCTTTGCTGTTACTGCAACTGCAGAGTACGTCTGCCTTGTAACTTGTGAGGAGGAATATGTACAGGTAACCATTCTTGCGCTGTTTTGTGGTAATTTGAGCTTGATTATCTAGGTTTTCGTAAGCTTAAAGTTGTGGAAGAAATCACAGCCCAAACTTCACAAAGTTACACAGCTCACTTTGCTCACTGTGCCCTACATTTGACCAAAATGCAAGATTAGGGGAGTGGGTTATAAGCCAAGGCTTAGGTTACAAAGGGAGAACCTTAGTTCAAATAAAGCAGCCTCTGTGCCATGTGCCTTGGGCTCTAAACCTGCCTTTAGGCAGCTTCATTTCAGTAGCATCCAGTTAAAGGACAAAAAGGCAGAAGTTTGTGTTTCTGCATCAGTGCAGTGCAGGCTGTCAGGCAGCGATGGGGACTGAGGAGAATCTCTGTTCCGAGGCCATCTGTGGGTTCTTTTGTCTGAGCCTGACGAGAGGTCATGGCAGATGGTGGGGTCGCAAAGTCTGGCTTCTTGCGCTTGACAACGTGTTCATAAAGCTGGAAGAACACCGACTGCTCATCCAGGCTGAAGAGCATCAGGGCAGAGATGGTAACAGTTTGTGGATGGTGCCTTCTGGATCGCTAAGCGTGGTGGCAGATAACCTGGCAGAGATGGAACTGCTTTGCTTATCTCTCAGCAGTTTAAAACTGCTTAGCAGGTGTGTTCTTAACTACGCTTTATGGGAGTACCTTACTTGTAAAGCCTCTTAAAGCAGGACAGAAAGGGTAAGCTATGTAAATTTTGGCCAGGGCTCCAGATGACGTATTTGGAAAGTGTGTGTAGAAGGAGGAGGAAGGCAGAGAAAGAAGCAGCACGCGGATCCTCATTTTCAGGTGTGGTGCAGGGTGTCAAGTGTTTGCTCCTTGCCATGACCACTGTTGCTTTATGGCCTCTTTGTGGCAACTTTTCAGGTTTCAGCGAGGTGTTCGTGTGCTGAACAGCTGCTTGGTCATGGCTGCAGGGAAGCCAAGACCTAGGGGAGATGGATACAACTCCTGCGATAGCAAATGGAGAACACCTCCAAGTTGCATGGCGTATTTTCCACTAACTCCAGTAACAGTTGAAGGGATATAATGTCTGAATGCACCAAGAAATCTGTAGAAAAGTCACAGAATTTAGTATTCTTCTGGATTAATCAAAACTGAGCACAGTGATGGTAGAGTCCCTCAAGAGCAGTGCACACTGCTGAAACTGGTTGGGCACTGCCTTAGAAGGGAGGTGAAGACACCGGCCGTTCTCAAAGCTTGCACAGGGTAAATCACAGAGGAAACAGCATAAATTGCACCTGCTTTTGCAGTTGGTGATTTCTGCTGTAAATGGTTGTGACTCATAGATAGTAACTAGTTTAGGCATCCTCTAAAAGATTTTTCTGACTCGATTCCACTCTTGAAAGTGTGAACATTTCTCCCTCATGCATCTAAGTGCAATTCAGATGACTTTTGTAGTCCATTTATTAACAGCAAGTAGTACTTATAAAGTACTTTCAAAGTACTTAAGCATTTTGTCAAGTTAATTCTGTCTTTAAAATGTTTTTTTTTTGCTGCCAGCATTTCTTTGTAACTTTTCTTCAGCTTTCTGTAAGGCTTCTGGAAGCTTTGATATAAAAAGAAGTCACTTTAAGTATTCTTCAGTTTAGTGGAATGTTTATCTTTTCCTGGAACACTAATATTCTGGTCCTAATTACAGTATTAACCTTCTTATATAAGGACAATATAAAAGCCTGAAAATATGTATTAAAAAAATGAGTTTGAACTGGAACACGTTTTTTTTTTTTAGATGTTTCCTAAAAATACTAAATGTTTGCTGTGTGGGTACATTTTGTATTAATTCCTACTTCTTATCAAGATCTTTGAACATCTGCAGCAATGGAATTAGAAGCATTCTCTGGAGGTTAAAGACGCAATGGAGGGAATTAATTCACTTCTAGTTTTTAGGGTCAGTCTGCATTAGATGTAAATGATTGCATGGCTTTAATTATGAGACTTTAGTAATGGTCTGACAAGCTCTGCCAGCACATTAATATTTTTGGAGCTCTGTATATAAGATTACATCTCTGACTATTTCAGGCAATGTAAACTTCTAGTATCTGCAGAACCTTTCTGTTGTGGTGATACTAAAAAGAAAAAGATTAAAAAAAAAGACATAGAAATCTACCATCCTTGGGAGAAGCAGGGTTTCAGATAGAGAGGTAGTTGAAAATGTATTTTAACTCAGATGTTTTACTTTCTTACAGGATGTTTATTTTAAAGATTATGTGAAGATGAAAAGGGATATCTTATGGTTTTACAGAATATAAAGCAATACTCTGACATGACGGCAAAAAATGTAAGTTTATGATTCTATAACGCGTATTACCTTTTGTATTGACATCCTACCAGTCACTTCTGGCTTTCAGACTTTGAAGGTCTTTGTGTTTGATTCTTTGAATGGACAAGACTTTTGTGTACCACACACACATGTCCCAGCAGCTTCTGCAGTGCCAATTGAACGAGTTGGAGGCTCTTTAAGGATATAGAGTTTAATCAGCTACAGGTCAGGTCAATAATCAAGGCAATGTTTTATGCTGTTGTTTCCACTAACATCGCTCCAAACTTACCAGAGAGCATCTCATTTTGTTGAAGCACCAGAGTAAAATCCTTCTACTGAATCTGAGTCTCAAAACTAGAAAGAGCAGAAATAAAGGCACATTTCTGTGCTCGTGGCTGTACACTCCTGGTTTCCGGGACCTTCCTGCATGTTCATCTGCCACGTTAACCAGGTTGTAGAGTAGTGTCCTGAGGCTCTGTCTTCGACTTCCCTACCCCCGGTTCTGAGGAAGCTAATAAAATGGGTAACAGCCTGACCTTAGTTTTCTGCCTGAGTAGCTGTGCTTCTTGAGATACACAATCTGTATACAGAACAGTTTTGATTAAGCTTGGTGGTCAATGACTGGGAGTGCTTTGAGTCCTCAGCAATTTACCTGTTGGATGCCTTTGGAGAAGCGTTCTCTGACTTAATTAAATCTGAACGGGTTTAGGAAGCAACATGACTAAAGATATAGGTACCCCAGAATAAAAGTGTAGATGGCCCTAGGATGGCTCTCCGTTCAGTCCTTCAGAAACTGCTTGAGTTTTTGTGCACATTTAGTTAGGTTGATGTCCCGGGCATAGCTTGGTTAAATGAACTCTCAAGTCTTGGAAGGTTTCTTATCTGTTGGCTTATTAATAGTTTTATTTGGTGTGTAGTTCCAGGGAAAGCTTTCAGATGTCTTATGTTAAACTGTTTGATTCAAGCTGGCAAAGTTAGCAAATGAATTGAGGTATATATGCAGAACCCTATGACTTACTTCATGGGCTATATTCATCTGTAGTGCAAATAGATAATTCATCTGATGTATGTGGATCAGCTACACAAATCTAAATCATTTGTAGGTTTGACCTTTTCTTCAGTGCAGTCTGAAGATGAATACCAATACCAATATAATCCGTAGTGTTCAGCAGTACAGTTAGATGACTTGAAGGGGTCTCGGGAGCGCTCTGCTCCAGCACCATGATTAATGCTCCAGGGCGCTTGCGTTCAGAGCCCAGCTTGGGGCTTTGTCCAGGGCTGCTCAGGGCTTCGGGTTTGAAAGCCTCTGAGGATGGACATTTGACATCCAGCCTGGGCAACGTGCTCTTGTGCTGAATATAGATGGATATTTTTGTTGTTAGTTCCTTTAAGTCAAGGCTATGGTTGCTTTATAGAGAAAGCATGCCATGAAATTTTCGACGTTAAACTATGAAAACAGTTATTTAGCTATTTTACTATGTATGGGTTTATTTAATTTAAAAAAGCAGTTGCTGTGGTGCAGATGGAAGTAGAACTTAGTTTTCGTGTTTTTTAGATATACCCATTCAAAGGATTTGCAAAACAATAGTGTGATAAGGGTGATTATATGCTTTCTGTTCTTATTGGTAGCATTTTTACAGGATTTCATAATCAGAGTTACTCAGAACTACACACTCAGGCCAAGAGTGTTAGCCCAAGAGTGTTCTATTGCTGCTAGAAGGCCCAGGAACACTTCTGAATGTGTAAAGCTGCAGGGTTTAGCAATATATCTCTGGATTTCTGCAGCCTGAAACACGTTTTGAATGTAAGGTTGGTATCTGTCTGTTACGCTGTCTGTAATGTTTTACCAATCTCCAGAGGTTAAGGTGAAACATACTTTTTGGACAGAGCTTCTCTGCAGATGTATCTCCATCTTTTTTTCTTTCTGTTGAAGCATCAAGGACAGAGAACTCAAAAGTAGTGGAATTTGGACGTTCATTCATAACATTCCTCATTGCTGTTTTTCCTTGCTACACTTTTTATTGTGTCTTGGGAGAATTATCACTGAGCAGTGGGCTCATGAAATGCAGAACGCTCCTAGTATGCTTGTGGAATTTATGGATAATTTTATATCTAATATCTATAATTTACAGATAATTTGATATTTAATATATCTAATCTCTAACATATCTAATGGATAATTTGACCTTTTCTGGAAAAGAATCCCAACCAAAACACCTGCAAATAGCAAAATGTTGAGTAAAAGTTATGAATTCTCAGAGATGAGATGTTTACATGGTTACAGTATGCATTGTACCCATATGCTATTTAAGTTGCCTTGTTGCAGTTGGTTATTTTATTCTTTTCTTATGTTGTAATGTGCCTTTTTCCTATCCGTTTAGTACTTAGGGTAAGAAGGCACCAAAACAGTATTGAGAAATGGGGGAAAAAAACAGCAAATACTCATGTTAAACTTGTTTTCAGGGCAAAATAAATAACGTGCCTCATACAGATTATTTGAATAAGAACTGTTAATTTTGATTGTCTAATCTGATTGTCTAATATAAATGTGCTTGTGAAGTTGTTTGTCACTGCTTCTCAGAGGGTGGTTGTCCTGTCAGTGATGAGGTCAGTTAACATGGCCATAAGAGTTGTCCCTTCACATGTTGGTGTGAAAGAAAATTAGAATAATTTAGCTGCTGAAGTTGGTTAAGAGGGTCTTGAACAAGCCTGAACACCTGCTTTAGAAAGGGAATTCCTTAAAAACGAAGTAGAGAGCACTAGCTGTTCTGAAGTAATATTCCATGCAAACATGTTGAGGGAGCCTTTCTTAGGCCCTGAGGTGTCTCAGTATGTGCTACTACAACAGTCTGTCTACAAATCAGTCTGTCAGGGCTTACAGGTGTAAGAAAGCAACAACGAACAACTTCTGCATGCCATTATCTAGAGTAATTCTAGGTCAGAGAGAATGAAAATGTTTCAGGTTGATGGGAGAATGAATTTCTTGTATGGAAAGGGAAGGGTTGCAGGGAGAGGCTGGATAACCGAGCAGTATGTCAACCCGTGGAGAAGGATGGTAAGTTAGAAGGGCAACTCAGGAAAGTTTGCCCCATCCAAGATTTTGCTCTGTCCTTTGTTGGTTGTTTTTTGTTTGTTTGTTTTTCCTGTCCCCTTGCTCTGTTTGGAAGCTTCTTGGTCACCTACTAGGTAAGGGGAAAAAGACAAAAGACTTGCTGAGAACATTTAATGGGATGCAAAGGCCCCCACCAAGTGTATGTTTCATCTTGTGGGTTGAGTTCATCTTGCTGCAGATAGACAAAAACAAGAATCGTGCCCCTGCCATACACAGTAGCCCAGACGCTCTGGGGCAGTGTTACAAAGCACAAGTGTCACGTGAACCATACAAAATGTAATAAATGATGCATACCTAGGTAAGCTAAGCCTGTAGCCTTAATTCTTTAAATAGGGTCTGAGTAAGAATGGGATACTTGTAGCACAGCTAGCTACTTTTTTTTATTATTTTTTCTGGTTCCTTAAAATCCATTTTGGATTACATCTGCAATTTTCAAGCAGTTTATGCAAAATCTCTTCATTTTGCCAGGACATAGGTATGTAGATGATTAAACTAAAAGATCCCCAAAATCTATGGGTGTTACAGAAGTGCAGATAACGACATGACCTGCACTGGCATTAGTGACATCAAAAGGAAATACTGCCAAGGTCTTGTTCTGTTGCAGCATCGTAATACTGCATCAAACTTGGCTCTTCTTGAGGGTTTAGGTATGGTAATCCTTCTGTAAGAAACACTCATTTTACCTCTCTCTTATCATTTAAGCTCTCATGCAATTCATGGCCCTCCAGTGCTGTTCGTTGTGGAGTTTCCCAAACTTTCCGAGCCTGTTTTGGATCCCAGGCAGGACACATTGGCAGCGTGACCCCCCTTCCACACGAGGTGGCAGAGCAGCCCCGGGCAGCTGCTCCCCTCCCTCCCCTCCCTGCTCGCTGCCTGCCGCTGCCACCTAGTGGGGGGAAAGGGAAAGCTGAGGAAAATCAGAAGGGCTCGCTCTGTTGTAGGAGCAACTTTGGTGACAGCGTAGTCTGCAGCGACTAAAGCCATTGGTTGCCCGCCTGTGCACGGGTAGTTGGGTGCCACAGGAAAGAGCAGGTCCACCACAAAAAGCTGATAGAAGCTGATGGTCTGTATTGAGTGTCTGCAGGGCCTTTTGTGTACAGAGGTATGTAGCTTAGCTCATTTAGGCAGTATTTTATGGTCAGGGTAGTGCAGCAACAGTTAAGGTTCATATGGTGTTCCTGGTGGTGGAAAAATTTTAATAATGCTTCAAAAGTCTGGCACAGTGCTGGGGGCAGATTTTCCCCTTCAAAGCTTACTTGCCTGGTACAAGCTCTCTGGCTGAATGGAGTGACTGTGTGCTTCTATAGGTACTTTTTGTGCTTCTGCAGTTTAAGTCAGTGATACATTACTGCTGCTTAATTTGTCTTCAATCAAATGATTCTCTAATTTGATATGATTAAAATTCTGCTAGCAAACCTAGTGTATGGTATATTTTCACTACATACATCTCTTAAAAAAAAAAGGCAAATATTTGATCCTTGATTGCATAATTGTTTTTTCTTAACTTGCATACCTGAACACTTTGTTCCAGTTATTTAGAGAAGCACTCAAATTTTGTAACAATTCTTAAAGGTTTAATACTACTTTGTGTCGTTGCCTGCTGGAGGACTTGTGCTCTGATTCTGAGCAGGTTCCAGAGGAGCTCAGTCACTCGGTGTTTACCGCAGCTTCCATCCTGGAAGCAAAACAAAATGCTTTGTTGAGCAGAGCTTACTAAGGTGCTACAGGGTAGTGCTCTGAAACTGCAGAATGCTGTGTCGTTCCTTGCTGTTGCTGGGCCCATCCCTTCCTAACTGGGCTCTGAGGGACTTTCCATCTCCTCCCTATCTAGGAATGGTGATCTTGTGTTTTTCTGTGCAAACGCCGCCTTTCTGTGCTCTGTGTACATGCCAAAATCAGAGCTGTGCCGTTGCATACATGATTCATGTTCTCCACGTCTCTAGTAATTTACCCCGACTGTAAATCAGGTTCTCTCTGAAGGCCTGGGAATGTATTTTAAAGACATCAGTAGGCATGGCTCTCAGCCCGGTGCACTATGGTGTCTGGTACTGGGAATGCAGGACAGCAGGCCGATTCCTCTGATGGTGTTGGTCGCAGCTGCTCCGGGACACTGACCTAGCCCATAATATTCAAAATGTCCTCCTTGAGTCACTCATAGTACAGTATGAGAATAGTGAGGGTTTTTTTTTTTTTGGTTAAGAACTTAATTCAAATTAAAGTTTGTCTTCGTATATACACAGTAAATGTCATGGCACCTTGCTTCAAACCTCTTGCTCTGCTTAGGCTGCACCAGCCCTAGGTTTATGATGTTTCAGAAATGCAGAACCTGTTACTTTCATTGTACTGTTAGTTGCATACTGCAAAACATAGAAAGGTCTGTCATATTTTAAGACTTCAAAAATGTTTTGTTCAGGTTGGTGTGACTTCCACAAATGGAGACTTGAAAGGATTTATAGATCAGAACCAGAGTCCAACAAAAGGTAAGAGAATTCTACTTGTATACATAGTAGAGAAGCATACGTTATTTCTCTCTTCTGTTACCTAATTGAGAATCATTGCTCATTTCACAGCATATGACTAGTTCAGTTCGGGGAGGCTCAGAATTTAAATGTTCGCAATGTCCTGCATGCATCCACACTGGTAGATGCTGTGTTACTGACCTCAGGTGTTTCCGATCTTGAGGTTTTTAGAGGGGGAATAGAGCTAGTAGTAAAAGCAATTAAAGTGTAAACAAGCCTTCTGTTTCCTTTTTTTGATTGCAAGTATTGTGCTGAATTTCCTGATTCCTGCCCTAAAGTTTCCAGACTCTGTTGCAGTCATCTTCCCAAATGGGAGAGAAAGTTAAGTGTGCTTTCACAGTCTGTAATACCTTGTGGTACTTTTACAAGTGGTGGACAATTTAAGATAATAATGTTTTGTCCTATCCAATTTAATGTCAGCATTTCTAGGTGAATCACTTTTGACCAGTGTGTTGTCAGTCAGGATACCTATAGGATTCCAATAAAACACAACTGCAGTGCCTTCCTAGTACTAGTAAAGTCGAGGATGTACAATTTATGAAACATTTCATTCAGCTTTTAGAAGTAAATACTGTTTGCTGCTATGCACTGCAATAAAGAAATGCACATACTAGCTGGAAGAATGATTTTTTGGCTCTTCACAACACTTCAGATGCATCAGACTTCAGAGTCTAAAAAAATTAACGAATCTAAACAAAATTTCTAGAGCTATGATATTTCTAAACTATACAAAACATTACAGACTGGTGTTAGGAGAAGCAATTTATTGGGCACTGGCAAGACAATTACTCTTCTTGTTTCATTGTTCTGTGATTGTTGTGTCATGATACTAGAAGAAAAAGGACAATAGTAAGTGCAATATTTGCAAATAATTTCAGAGGCAAGTAACTGATTTGTCCAGAGAATTACTTGAGTAACTTTATAAAGCGTAAGACATTACTGGTTTTAGTGCTCTCTATCTTCCTGCTCCCAGTCTGCATTAGATCTTGCTCCTGGGGTGATGGATGTAATACTTAGCTCCGTTCTTTAGCATTGTCAAAATGTTGTGTGCTAATGATTACTTCATTTCATACATATATTTATTTGACCTTGAGGTATAATTACAGATCACTGGCATCTCTACTGAGATACACAGCTGTGGCTGTTCACAGAGTTAGGTGTATCTAAATGCAATCCATGTTAACAAAGGGTTTGGATGTTTTACATATGGTGACTGCGGAATTAAAGCACATAAATCCACATAGGTGATCCTGATAACAAGTCTTGCTGCCTAATTCTGAAGGAAGCTAGATTTTACTTTCTAGACATGCACAGAAGTGTCAGAGTCCTCAGGTGAGCACTACTAACCCAGAGTGTTGTTCACTTTTGTTTAATGAAAAATTCCTGTTTAATAGACAATTCACTTGCCCACATTTGTGGAAAAAGCCTTCCCGCATAGGCAACAGGCTGTTTCGGCTAGGGCATCTTCATGTGGAGCTTGATTCCTCTGCTAGGAATGAATGCTGACAGGATCCATGTGAAGACGGCTGTTGCCTGATGCCCAGGGCACTTGCCTAATGCCAGGGAATGCTTGTTGCAAGGGCAGTCCCCGGGCAAAACATGTGAGTAGTCGACACAGCACTCTGGGGATCCCCTTTCTGGAAATTGTTTTCACCCACAGTCTTTGACACAGTAGATTCTAAATTATTGCCATGGCAAGGTGGGCTGAATATGCTTCATTTCCCCACCTGGAAGCATCTGGTAGACCGGTGATTAAAATTTTTCCTGTAGGAGATCTTAATTCTTCCAGGGAAATGAAAAAATTGGCCCAGGTTCTCCTCATCCTTCAGTGAATACTCCTGCCATTGGGCTACCAAGTGAGAAAGGGGTGCCTCCTCTCGTGTCCTGAAGAAGAGGTGATGGTTGCTGTTCTTAGGCGTGAGGGTAGATCCATAGGTATGTGTGTGGGGTATAGGTGCTGTTCTGGTGTTTTACCATGGGCTGTGCCCGTTGGGAGAAGTTCCTGCTGTGCTCAGTGCTAACGGGCTGACGTGCTGCTGGGTGCAGGCGGACCTGCAATGCCCAGCCAAGCTGGCAGCAGAGCAGCAGGGGTACTGCTCAGCTGGGCCAAATCCTGTGTGTGGCAAACTGCTTGTGGAGCTGGGCCTTCCTGGTAAAACCACTACGGGTGCTAGTTCAAGCTAGTTCTTAAACAGGCTGGGTGAGCTGGACAGGGACAGCTCAGTGATGGGTTTGGGTGATTATTTTGAGCTGTGGGAGAATTAAATCGGGCTTACTGTAGAGTTAATGTTGCAGAGCTGTGTGTTAACCCAGGAGAATTTAAAGTATGATCTGTCTGGGAGACTGAAAGAGACAGAATGCATCCCAGCTCCCCCAAAACAAGGGACTGGCGTGTTAAAACATGCAAAAAAAGTAGTAGGTGATTTTTGGAAACATCCTCAAAAGTTTGATATCATCATGTCTTAAGTATCTTAAATGAGTCATTCCCAATCAGTAAGTTAAACGCTTTAGTTTTATAATCCCCATTATATATATTATAAAAACACAGTTGTTTTAATTATGTATTTACCATTTTCTACCTTTTCTTACAATTTAATCTTTTGCTAGTTTTTGTAGACATTTCCTCTGGTAACTGTGCCAGTTAAAGTTGGCCCTGGGCACCTCACAGCTGCTTTTAAATGTTGTCCTTTGGCTTGTGCCAGCAGGTGGCTGAGCACTTTGCTGGACTGGGGAACAGGTTCCACAGAAAAATGCCCGTTTTCCCCCTTGCAAAAGGAAACGAAGGCAAGTTCACTGCATAGCCATACCTGTGGCTGTGCTGGCCTGGGACAGGGATGGGTGCTGGTGTTTGGGGCTGCTTCATGAACCTGAGTTCATCGGTGGTGCTGCTGCAGGTCTGAGCAGGGCCTTGGGGGGCCTGCAGAGCCCTGGCTGTTCATTGTGTGCTTGAAGAGATCTACAAAAATGTCCAAGACAACAGAATTGCTTATCAACGGGCCCACACTTGGTATTTTGAGATTGATACAACTGCTAACTCATATAAATTCGTCCCAAACTGAGTAAAAGATTGAAAATGTGCTGGCCGTTGTAAGCCTGAAGTACACTGAAATACTGCCTGCTCTATTCTTTTTCCAGTTTCTTACATCTCTCTTTGATTTCATGTACTTCTAGATATGTTCCTACTGACTATGGAACTGTCAAAGTTATGTTTATAGCTTAGTAAGTTTGTGCAATAAAAAAATGAAGAAGTGTACTTAAAGAACATACATAAGTAACTGCTGAGGTTTTATCTATGCTTTTATATTATTGTCCTGGTCCTGGAGATCCATTTGGTTTTAGTTTAATAGGAGAGCCTGAGGAAATAATGTATACATTATTGCAAAATACCCTAATGGGCTTCAGATATTTCGTAACTGCGAACTGGTTTCTTTGCTAGTGGTATCAGACCACGGGCAATATTGCTGAACACAACTGTTCATTGATATGCTTTATAATATCAGAACATTTCCAGGTAGTAAGTAAAGCATGGCTATTTGTTTCTGGGCTTTGCATGTGAAATCCAAATTACCTACACTTCCCTGGTGTTTTGTCTAAAAATTCAAAGCCTTTTTTTGTGGACGTGCGCACTGTGTGACCCCAGCTGGCTGATCTGCGTTTCCCATTGCCTATGGTTTCCTTCAAACTGGCGGTGACAGATCCTACAGATTCCAGGTTTACGTTGTTTCTGATCATCTTTGCAAAGAAGCTCCAGACCTAACATTTACTTATACGGGAAAATCACTAAAGCCTCTTTAGCTCCATATTCTTCTAGGCGTCCGTGTTGTTTCTGGAAGTCAAGCTATTTAGGATGCAGTGTGAAATTTAAAAGAAGCTTTGTGGGATGATTAGAGGTGTGTGCATGCGAGTGTGCGTGTCCATGCACACGAATGGCTTTGTACTGTGACTGCTTGAATTCAGTTGAATTGAAATCTTTTTTGTGTGTGCAAGTGAAAATATTTTGGAAGTGCCAGGAAGAATTGTAGTTACGTACTTACAATAGCTACCCAGTTTTTTCTCCATGCACTAGTGGTGAATGGGTGATGGAAGAACAGCACGTAGGAGCAAAGTGCTTTTCTTCTTAGAGAAACTACATGCGTCCACTGACAGATTTAATTTGGAATTTGGTGAGCATGCTCAGTCTGTTGTGGTGTTCATTACATTGTAGTTAAAGCCTCTCTACGAGAGCTGTAAGTGGGTTTCTTTCCCACGTGCTTGGCTTCCCATAGGTACAGTGGGAATGATGGCATGGCCTCCTTTGTGCTTTGAAAGTACTTCTGAGAAACATCATGGCAGAGCTAAGTATTATTATACAAATCATCCTGGTTTGATCCATCTGTGCTGACCACTTCCATCCATGCAGCGAGATGACGTGACAAGGAAGTGTCTGGGTCTCGTGTTCAGCTGTCGCTGTACACACCGCTGTTTTTTAGGGCATCGTGAATCAGTGTTATCTTTTCTTGTCCCCATGCAATGGGCATTATTAAGACTTGGCATTTATTTGGAAATTGATCATGTTTAAAACTTCTACAACTGTTGTGTGATAAAGTATGTACATGTATAGTTAGTTGTGTGTTATTTCTACTTTAAGTTGAGATCTCGAGTATTTTTTTAAACGATCTGCAAACAGCACGACTAATACTGCTTTTTTCTTTCTCTACACTGTTTCATAAATAAGACTTGAAGAGATCATTCCTGTTGATGCATCCTAGCTTGTAATCGTTGCCTTCAAACCTTAAGAAATTACCCACTCCTCAGCAAAAAGAGGTGAAGTAACCTCAAAAACGTGGTGTAAAATACAGCTAGTTGTGTTAGCAAGCCGTGTGAGCTCTCCGAGTTGCCATTCCTGGTTCCTGGGGGTGTCCTCCTGGCGGCGGGGTGGGCCCTGGCCAGCCCCACATCTCTCCTGGCAGCTGTGCCCCACAGCCCTGGGCTGCTGCGATGGGACCTCAGCTCCTCCTCGTCTGCAGAGGCAGGGGTGACGCTGCTGATAGGGACTGCCAAATGTGTTCCTTTAGATTGGGGTGCCGATGTGAGGCTTGGAAATGCAGCAACTAACCAAACCACCTGGTGGCTTTGCTGTGGAAAGATGAAAATGTGTTCCCACTTTTAGATAGCGTTTTTGAATATTTGACCTATATTTGACTGGGTTTTAGTGAGAGTTTGCAGCACAGCTTAACAAATCCTGAGCAAAAATAAAAAGTGACAAGTCAGCTCAGAGGAGTGCTTTGAGCTCAAAATGAACACAGTGTATGTAAATCATGACTTACTCCGTGCTTTGTCACTTCCTCACAAATTTACTGCAGGGTTTGGGTTTGCAAGCATGTGATCTTTTATGTTTTTTTACTAGGTGAGCTAGGTGACTGAATAAATTATTTAGTACTTCAGTCAAGCTTCTTCAGGTGTTCTCAGGCACAGATCTGCCTTTTGGAAAATTAACGTTTAGTAGTAGCATTACTCCTGATGCCAAAGAAATTTGCACAGAATATTAGAACAGCCTTGTCTCAAATCATAACATCTCTCTATCTCTGTTCATTTTTATTTTTTTTTATAAAGGTGAGACTTTGCAAATGGCTACATCCTTTCTACTTCTGTGTTGTAGATACAGAACATTGTTATCTACGTATGTTTTTCTCCAGTGTGTTGCTTCTGCTTTGTATTACAGAGCAGTTATGTTGTTGAATTTATGATTTTTTTAGTTATTGCAGAACATAGCCATAAAAAATCTATATATCAAAGACGATGGTTCAGGACCAAGTGATAAGACAGTGGGCAGCGGAGGTAAACAAGCTGTGAGAGAAGCCCCGGGAACAGAGCTGCTTCACAGAGATGCAGAGATGTTTCCTCAGCTAGGCAGAACATTTGCCAGCCCCTGTGGGTGGAGGGCAGGGTGGGTGCTGAGGGCTGCTCCCTGTGCTGCTCTGAAGGAGCCTCAGGTGCTGCAGAGCCAGTACGAGGGAGCATCCATAGCTCCTCAGGAGCCAGGCCGTGGCCTTACAGCTCAACCCCAGCCAGCCCCAAGCTGGTGCTGTGGGTGAGGAGGCAGTGGCAGCTCTTCCCTCCGCTTGGCTCACCTCCTGCCCCACCACGGTCACTGCGGATGGGAACGCGGGAGGAATTTGGTTGATTTGCAACTGCCAGGGGAGCTGCTGCTGCCACGATGCCCACAGATAAATGAGTGTTTTCACCACTTTGGTACAACAGTCTGAATATTTGTGGGCTAGTAGTGCTGCAGGAGAGTTTTGATTAAGACATTAAGTCTGAATAATCAAGATTACAAGATACAGTTTGGAAGCGAGGAGCAGCAGCATTTGTGAGGTACTCAGCGCAGAGCTGTGTGCAGGCAGGATGCGCTAGGTCCGTAAGCAGTGCAGGAGCACAGAGATGGTCAACATCTCGGGATGAAGAGACACTGGGTTGGAGGTGGGATGGTTGGCTCCATCCTGCTGTCCAGCTGCCAGCTCTGGTACTTCAGGTAGTTGCAAAGGCATCATTTGCTCCATCTGTACAGTGATACAGACAGGCTTACTTCACTGGTGTTTTACAATAGTATGGTATAGTCAGACTAGGAATGGTTAAGGCTATAAAGATAGAACCATATTTTGTACATATGCTTGTGATTGTAAATAGAATTAGTGTGTAGAACAGCTTCATGAGTTGGACTCGATGATCCTTGTGGATCCCTGCCAACTTGGGATATTCTGTGACTCTAGAAGCACACCCATGAATTTTCAACTTCAAGTGTATGGCAGGCTGCATGCTCTTTATCCTAGGCAAGAAGAAATTGCTTCTGGAAGTAAAATACTAACTTGTAGTTCAGCGATAAATGAGTGAAGTTTTTTAGTTCTGTAAGGTGTCCTTGTGACGTCTGGTGGCTGTTCTGGAAGGCTATTTTTGCAGTGTATGAGACAGGAAAAGTTAACCTGGTTCTGAAGTGTAAAAATGATGTGAGAATTCACCAAAGTGTTACTGTGTTACTTCTAAGTTACTAAGGAGGTAATTTAAAATTCTATTGCTTTTTTTGTTTTGTTTTGTTTTTTAGGTAATATTTCAATAATTACATTACCAGTTTCCAGTACGAACTCCCCAACAAAGATTTTGCCAAAAACCTTAGGACCAATTAATGTGAATGTTGGACCCCAAATGGTAAGTTTTGCAGCTGCAGTAATGCTAACTTGGCTAACCAGGTGTGTAACTGCTCATTTATGTAATATGGAAACATGAAGAAATGGAGATGTGAACCTTGCTAGGAACGTGGCTGAAGATTTAGTTTTCGGTGTAGATTTAGAGATGTACATTTGCAAATTTCTGTACAGCAACACAAACTGAACAAAAGTGAGTATCAGCACTAGATGTATTGTAATCAATGCTATGTAGTTAAAAACACACCACAGTGTAATGTGAGAAGCACTATCTAATATAACTCTAACTTAATGATACCAGAAAGAAAATGACTGTTTTCTGGCATGGTTGCTTCTATGAGCATTTATTAAATTGCAAGATTCTTCTCTTGCAACTTATTCATTAACATGCACTCCACTGGAATCTCACTTTTGGCAGCTCTTCTTCATACTTCCATGTGACAGAAGGAAAAAATATTATATAAATGTCATTTATTGCCTCTGATTTAAAAATCTGTTTGGTTATTGATGCTTAGTTCTCTACTACACTAATCTGTATGCATTACATTTTGCTTGCCATCATACTTGATATCAAATATGCTACTTCTGATGATACGTTTCTCAAAATACTGGTATATAACAGGGACTATTTCCCTAATATTAGATACACGGTTACATTTTTTTGCTTAATCAGGAACTAAACTGTCCCTTGCTAGCATAGGTTGCTGCCCTATTGACTTTATGCTGGGTGACATTACAGAAAGCCAGTTACTGTCCGTTAATTTCACCAACTTTTTGTCATGTTTCAAAGTCAGGCAAGCTCATTTGAAGGGGCTGTCATGTGCTTGTTAGCATGGTTTGCTCTTTGGTTTCAAAGCACTCTCATTAAGACATAGAGTTCTTACTGGAGATTCTCTGCTGCTCTTTTATAATAGTAAAGGAGACATTTTCATGTATTTTGGGTAGCCGAAATAGGATGATCAGAGATGTTTTTTACTTGAACACTTACTTTTGAAGGACTGGCTTGTTTATCTCTGCCTGTTACAGTAACGTGTCCTGTGAAATGTAGCACTGCAGTAACTAGAACTGTACAAAAGAAAGCATTGGTTTGCACTTAGCTTACATGGTGAAGGTGTTTTGGTAGAATTTTCTCATATTTTAAAAATTTAATCTTATGTATGCTAAGTAAAAGAATATGTATTTTATTTCATAGTATAAGGGGCGGGGAAACGCTAAAAATGTCTATTTTTCAGTAAGATGCTGCTGTATTTAGAACACATTTCCCTCTAAGACATCCAGGGCATGGCTGTGTTTATAAGAGAAGGTTCACAAGTTCTTAACAGCTGGAGTGTTACCATTCCTTTGGCATCTCAGCAGTGTTAGCAACATCCTACTGCCGTGAGGGTTTTTTGGTTTTCTTTACCCACGTGGGTTGCAGCCCTCTCCAGTTCCAGGTTCTTCAGACAGACAGACAGACAGACAGACAGCCGCAGGGCGGGGAGCCGGCTGTTGGCTGAAGGGTGATTTGTCTTACAGGGCAGCTATGCCAACAGTGAAGCACAGTTTGGGGGCTGGATTCTTGCAAGCAGGTGTGTGTTGTGGTGTCATTAGATTCTGGTAACACAATGCATATTGCGTGTGAGGCTTGCCTGGGTCTTGTCTGCGAGAAGTGCTAGCGTTCCAGTGTTGGTGCTGGGACCTTACACCATCCTGCAGTGTCAGCTAAGGGGGAGAACGTCCCCAGCTGGGCAGTGCAGGTGTCTGCTGCCTGCCCCTGCTCAGCAGCAGTGCTGAGGTGCGCAGCCCCTCCTGCTGCAGTAGGACCAGCTGGAGATTGAGGCAAGGCATCTCAGTTAACAGCGGCAGTGCTCTGTAGGAGTGAATTTAACAGTGCAGGTATTAGTGATGAAAATGGAAGTGCTTGACTGCAGTGAGGTAACACACCCCATAGATTTCTATTTGCCAAATTAGGATGAGCTTTTCTTTTTCCGTGTTATGCTGTGCAGTGTACTGATGTGATTACTTCAGGCACACTGCAAAAATGTTTGCTCTTAGGATGGAATAAATCTTTTGAAAATACTCAGTGTGTAGCATTTTTGGAAAGCAAACATGCAGTAACAGACTTTCAACAGTAAGATGTAGATTTTGTGCTTGTGCAACTACCAGCTCTGGGTGCCTGGCCGAGCATCATGCTGCCCACATGCCGTGGCTGCCCTGGGCCTGGCAGGAGCGCTGCTGTTGTCCTTTCCTCCAGGTGGCACCAAGGTACAGAGAGATACAGGACGAGTCTAAGATGCTCAAACGTGATTTTGCCCCTCAATTTATTACACTAGCTGTTAAAATTATAGGGAGATCAGACAAACCCCACTCTTTTTATGATACATTTTCTTTGGTATTTAAAAGACATGAGTAGAGCAATGTGAAACATAATGGTGGGTGGAATGTGATAAAACAAATTTCAGCATGCAAAATACTTAAAATCTTTTCTCTCCGACATGTGTCTGCCATATACTGGCAGAGCTGTATGCTTACTGACAATTATTTACAGTATTGCAGGAAATTAAAAAGTTATTGGATTGAACTAAGCTTTAATTGAAATAATGTATTTTAGATTCTCACATATTGACATTACTGCTGAACTTAATCAAGCTTTTAAAAATTAATCATTCTATCACAAAACGTTTCTGATTTTAAGCCAATGTAGCAGTAAGTTGATAAAAGTTTGTATTTTTCCTTTGCTGGCATACAGTGTGTTAAATAACGCAGTGGGGAATCCCATGTTCCTTAATGCCTAGCAGTAAATACCTTAATTGGCCCTGTGTCTCACTTTTCCTAGTATTTCTTTCTTTTTCCACTCATCTTTCTCTGTCAAGCTGTTCAATTATCTATAAAAGTTAAATAATGGAGATAAAAGAAAGGACAAATAAGATAAATTTATTTGTTCAGGAGAAAAAAAAATGCAAGAAATATAGTCACAATTTGGAGTTAGGAGGGATGTAAAGCAATGCTCAACTAGGTAAGGAAGTTGGAAACTCTTCAGATAACGTTTCCCTAATTGTTTAAAAAATACTGATGAATACCAAACAAACTATCTGCCCTACACCCATATGGCTGTTGGGTAAGTGATATAGTAAAGGAAAGTATGAAGTTTAATATATTTGGTACTCAAAATGCTACTAAAAGTATAATAAAATAAATTTCAAAAAAATGGGTATATGAGTAAAAAGCGTTCTCCAGGAGGCTTTGGTATAAATCATAGCGTATTGGAATAAAAAGAATTTAATGTGTTTATTTAAAAGATTAACTATTAATACTGTTTCATTTTTAAATACTATCTGAATTCCTTTGGTGACCTATGTTAAAGAATGAAGTTGGATGTCATTTAAAAGATGAGATCAAGTGATTTAGTGTTAATGACCACTGTGCACAGAATTACAACAGGTTTGTCTAAATGTGCTGTATTTTCTGTGTACAGCATACACCTCAGATGTAATTTCATAGGTACGGTGTTGTATTTGCTTCCTAGAAGGCCTTGAGATATGTGACCACTGCATACTGCAGGGAATAGTTGGCCTGGAGCTCAGACCTTGGTACCAAATACTGACAATTCCAGTCCACTGGGAATGAAGCTTCATTGATTGCAGTAATCAAGAAATGTCCTAGACATAGTCTGGGAGAAACAATTTGATGCATATAGTGACAGGCCCTCTCTCTTCTACCTAGTCATTATGGCTGTTTGTCTAGTTCTTGTCCTTAAGAGTAATACAGTAATAAGCCACAACTGGCAGAAAGCTTAACAGTACTGTAATTACTGTCATGTAGGAGTACCTTCTAATGGCACCCCTTCTGTCTATTTTTGACTACAGCTTACATCTGGTACGTGCTTTTTTTTTTTTTTTCTTAAATGCTTAATATGAATTTTGGGATATGTTAACCTCTATTCTGTTTTAAAAGCTGTGGGGTTTTTTGTTTTGTTTTGTTGTTTAATTTTATTTCTAATTTCCCAGCTCATAAGCACATCACAAAGACTGACCAATTCAGGGAGTGTTCTAATTGGGAGTCCATACAGCCCAGCTCCAACAATGGTCACGCAGACGCACATAACAGAAGCTACTGGCTGGGTGCCAGGGTAAGAGTTTTGGTTTATTTAAAGATGTTTGTGGATCTGCTCTGATTTTTCTTATATTTATACTGTTCTAACTACATGTTAGCTCAGTTTCTGGTTCTTCCACAATTAAAAGGAATATGCTTCTTAGCACAGTAAGTGCTTGCGGTATCTGGAACATGTGAACGGTTGCACATAGAAGTCACGTTACTGTTTTAATTTTGCTTTATGGAAGTGTCTGTTCCGGTGTGACAATGGAAAGTCACAAATTTATGAGTCCCATTAAAAAAAGCCTCTATTTTTTTAATAAATTCATGCTCAGTAGCAAATCTACTTGGATATACCATTATCAGCAGGTTCCAACAGGGGGAGAATCTTTCAAGTACACTTAGAGGCATTTAAGACTAAAGCTGTAATAACAAATTTTGAATGTAGTCAGTGCTGTATTTTTATTATTATTTTATGGTATCTTTTTTTTTTTTTCATGGGCTTCCTAGATATCTCAGAGTACCATCATTATGTCATCCAAGGAAATCTGGTCTTTACAGTATTTCATGGTTTTATTTTTTTAATTTTAGTACTGTTGAGCTTATCTGTCTCAAGACAGATGCAGTGCTTTGCCTATGAAAATTAAAAAGTAATTTATCTCCACATCTGGTTTATTTCCTAATCAGTGATGAATGTCAGTAATACCTTTCCAGCTGTAGAGGTGAGAAAACGAAGCATCTAGGAAATGGCTTAAGGAGAACATGTTCATATCTTGACTTTCCTCATGCTGTGCTGTAAGCAAGATTTGTCATGTGCTTGTACCTCCTAGTTGCTGTATTCCCACCACGCAGTCAATAAACTGCAGGCCCAGCTGAGCAGTTTTTAAGCTTGCTTTTCTTGATGCATAGGGGTTTTTCTCCTCAAATAGCTTTTGAATCCATGTAGATCTGGTTTTATTTGAAAGGGAGATGTCAATAATGAATTTGTTTCTGCAACTTTTGTGAACTATGAAGGCCAGACATAAGTTCTTTCAGTAGCCTGGTGAGGGAAGAGTTTTAGTGCCTGCTCACAGCTTGCTCAGCTAGGCAGTGAACTTTGGTTATCTTGCTTCAGCTTCATTCAAATGCCGTGATGAAGGGTCTGAGAGAGAGAAGAGTCTGTTTACTCTTCTTCACAGATTCCAAATTGTTTCCAAAGGCAAATAAGGCAAGATCATAGTCATGCTCAGGGCTCCACACAACCCCAGACATCCTGGCATTACAGACAAGGGCCAGGTCTCATTTGTGCAGCCTCTCATGGCACAGAACTTCAGAGTCATCATGTTCGTTCAGCTCCCTTCATTAATAAGATACTGGTTAATAAGTAAAATAAGATACTGGTCTTATTTATCAAAATAAGATACTGGTTTAATTTAAGTTTGAATTGTCTTCACATAGGGACAGAAAGAGGACTCGAGAATTTATAGAATCAGATTTTTCAGAAAGGTGAGTACTATTGAACATATGTTTTATGGCCATACCTTGTTTGCGTCTTCAAATCTGCCTTTCAGAGAGCTTGGTGTCCAGTTCCCACTTTAATCAGTTTTCACTCCTCCACAGTAAAAACTACAGAGTATGTTATTATTTGTAGTTATAATTCAGTACTCTTTGTCATCACTTCCTAATATTTACATTTAATTATATTTACTTCTGATGTATTTAAATTTACTGTTACAGGCAAAACTGGAGTTGTGAAAAATGCGATATATCTTCAGAAACAGGATTGATCTAGTTTCATATGTGACAAATACCTGTAACTAAATAATTGTTTCTTTGCTTCCAAAACTTCTTTGGATGCATTCAAGGTGTTGTTTGTTTACCTATCACAATTACTCAAGTTGAATAACTGCATAGGGTTTAGAAAGTTTTGTTGTTTTTTTTTGGTTTGTATTTTATTTTATTCTTCTGCTGTTCTTTTATACTTTTCTTCTGTCATTTTTTCCAGTGTTCTGTTTTCTTAAATACATTCAAAATTTTCAAAAGCATTCTTGTATTTTTATGTTTTTCTTAGCTTGCTACAGTTGACAGAACTAGGGCTATTTCTGTAAAATAACACCTCTCCCTGAAACATGTTATCAAACCAACTTCTAAAACTGTAATTTTAAAAAAATCACCTAAGCATTTTAAATGCTTCTGTTGAAACATGCATACAAATATTGTAATTGCAAGTTCTTTTTTGTTAAGAAATGCACAGGAGAAAGGTAATTTTTTTGTTGTTGTTCTGTCAGGTAAGTCTTGCTTATTAAAGTATTTTGGTTTCCAAGTGTCCATAATACTGTCAAGAGTGAAATAAAATTTTCAGTCTTAAATTGTTCTAGCATGTCTTTGGGAACTCAATGACATTTGTCATACTGTTAACATAACACCTATGAAGAACATTTAACTAAAAAGTAAATCAAAGCATTTGAAATTAAAATACCTACATTTAAAAATTAATCTGAAATGAAAAGAAAAAAATACACTGAAATTATATGCAGCAGGAAAGTATGCTTATTAAATTTCAACATCTTAAAATAATTACTTTTCTCCTTACAGTAAAAGAAGCAAAAAAGGAGATAAAAATGGGAAAGGTCTGAGGCATTTTTCAATGAAAGTATGTGAAAAAGTTCAGCGTAAAGGAACAACTTCATACAACGAAGTTGCTGATGAGCTGGTATCAGAATTCACAAATTCTAACAGCCACCTAGCTACAGATTCGGTAAGTGAACATGTTGATTATTTTTTTTCCTACCATTACAAAATTGGCTGATTTATCATGGAATTCTCTTCCTGCTGTTGTGCTATCCTGCCACATGCCATAGTTTTCTTCACTTAACTACCTTGGAAGTATGAGACATACCCTTAAGTTATTTATATATCAAATTCCATACTAAAATACAGAATTAAAATGGAGAATTAAACTCCATCTAAATTATAAACAAGCAAAGTCTTTTTGGCAAAGTCTGCCAAAAAAAATCGCTTCAAGAAATGCTCAGTACCGACCATATGAGGTCTAGTCAGGCTCTCCACCTGTAGCGGACTTGCCACGATGGGAACTGCTTCCCAGAGGCTTTAGGCAGGCCTGAAGCTTTTATTTGCAAACAACAATGTTGGTGTGGTATCCAAGCAATAGCACAGATGAAAGCATCCTGTCTTAATACCACTCTCACTTAAAACTGCTTTTTGTTTTTTGCCTTTACTTCTCTATGAAGGATGTGTTCTATTTTTGAGACCTTCAGTTGTTATTAATGCTGAGCTGTTTCCTTAGCAGGCTTACGATCAGAAAAATATTAGACGGAGAGTTTATGATGCCCTTAATGTGCTGATGGCAATGAATATAATTTCAAAGGAGAAAAAGGAAATCAGATGGATCGGCCTTCCTACAAACTCAGCTCAGGAATGTCAGAATCTAGAGGTAAAGTGAGGGAGATGGAAATTTCTCTGTAGCACACAGGTTGTAATAATGGAGCTTAAAAACTTAAGAGTTGTGTGGTGTGTTTTTTTTTTCACAATTTAACCTCACTGATATGTTTATTACGTATGCTTTGTTCACTTTTATTTGGTATACACAATATTACACAAGTTTTAAAAACTGTTTACCTTAGAAAAATGAAAATTCATGGTATCAGGGTTAACTTCTAAGATTATAGTGTGTAGGAGCCAAAATAACCATAAGAATGAACTTAAGTACTGTTACATTGATGAAATTGTGTACATTTGAAAGGAAAACTATTTTGTTATTAGTTTGTGCTTGGAGGCACCAATGAAAGGAAATTAAATTGAAAAATATTTTTTGCTAGGATGTCAAATACTAGTTATGAACTAGCAGGAGAAAAAAAATTACCTATTAGGTACTTGCATTGTTGTTTTTCCAGCAGGCTAGGAATTGCCCTGTTTTTGCAGGGATGCCAGAATTTAAGTGCACAGATGTTGCTTGTACTTGAGGCTAAACACTCCATAAATGCAAAGCACAAGTTACTGTATTTACTGCAAACTCCTGTAATGACTATATGCAAACACACCTTAATATGCATTATATTTTTGCTACTTGTGACATGAGCTATCTTAAAATGTGGGGGCTGCCTGTCCAATACAGAACAGTTTCTTGTTCAGGTTACATTAATTGTCTTTCTAGATATAGTAAGAAATCTGCTTTTGCTGTATTGTGTATTGAAGAAACTTGGAAAATTCATCCACCCAAGGAGTATGCATATGCATAGTCCTATTTTATGGAAGCACTCATGTGCCTATGTGATTAGTCTTTCTGAAGAAGAAGCGACTATATTTTAAGAGGGTACGGCTGAAAAGACTTGACAGTTACTCACTGTGCAAGGGAATTCACCACCGTTTAGGAAGAAAATGGGGATTTTTCGCACATTGATGTAGTTCTAACGTCTGTTCAGTCTGGCAGAGTGGAACAGACAAGGTCACTGAATATTTACCATGATATATATACATTTATATTTTAAGATAGAAAAACAGAAGAGGATTGAACGGATAAAAGAGAAGCGAGCACAGCTACAAGAACTGCTGCTGCAGGTATATATTTAATTTAAATTACTTTTTATATAAATTAAATTAACCAGTAAGAGTCCATCATGTCAGAACTTCTTTCTAGTTTTGTTCAGCAGCTCTGATATACTAGAGAAGAAAAGTTTCACACTTGAAACCTTTCTGGTTTCTGGTGTGGGGAACCTCTTACCCTCACATCCTGATTCATTTTACCCACACCATACTGCTTCTACATGCCACAGCCTTTTGTAAGCATTCTGCTGAAGCTCTATAAGAATTAGTGGGAATGGGAACAACTCAAAGAGCCCTAATTACCTTCTCTGGCTAGTTTCAATTGAAATAAATTAGTTTTTTCTAAGCTGTAAAATTTGTAACTGAACTTACGTAAGTATGTATGGAGTTCTTCCAGGGGAGATAAATACTTCTGGATCCTAAGAATGAAAGGCTGACAATCCAGGTCTTTTAGGTTCTGATGTGCATCTGGGAAAACTTTGAAATATATTTCAAAGTCATTTACCTAAGTAGAACTTTGATTTTAGCATTGACTGCAGAAATGTATTTCAAATGCATCTTTGTTTATAAAGTAATAGCTTATAAATACAGTTATGAGCATTGTTAAATGTTTCGATCTCTGCACAGGCATTCAGTAATGTAAATGCAGTCAAACTTTTGTATGAAGTTATAGGCAATGAGGCTATTTTTTTTTCCTGGTGAAAATATAACGAAACGGTTTTCAGCTAATTAGAAACTAAATATCTGATTATTCCTCCCCCCCCCTCGGCAGCAAAAACTATTTCTCTGTTTAGGGCACAATTCTGATTCAAACTGACCTAGGAAATTAGTAGCTTCTCTGAGTAACATAAAATTATCCTGGTAAAAGTGAGGCAACTCAGACACTATTGGTCTGAAAACATCAGATTTGCAATCCCTTACTTTCTACAACTGTAATTATACACTTACATTCACTGTCAAGTGGTTTAACAGTCCTTAGGGGTTTTGTCTATCCATCTTCCCCCTAAGTGGAATAAAGTAGTGCTTGCAATTGGATGAGTACCCTGACTTCCAGTCCCTCAAATAACATTTCCTAAAAACACTTGTTTTCATACATATGCAGTCAGATGTAAGAAGGGGTGGTGTCACAAACAGCACCTGTTTAAAATGTTGAAAGCAGAATTCCAAAATAAATTTGTCTGAGAAAAAAGCGTGATGGATGAGAGGGGGAGAGAACACAGATGCTGAGAAAGGGGGGATGCTGTAATTTGTAACTGGCTCCTAATCTGAGGTAATTGTGCATATAAGATAGCAGAGGAGACCTCTGACTCCAGCATCTTTTCAGAAGGTGCGAGGAAGCATTCTCACCACACGTTATTGCTCCATTGTTTCATCTCCAGGGTCGAGCAAGAGGGGCATAAAAATTTGTAGGGTGTAACTTCATTCCTGACAAGCTTCAGTATCACAGCTTATCTTTTGACTGAACATCACTGGGGGTATTGAGAGTTGGTAAATAAGATCTATGAAGTTCCCCTTTCTGGAAACACTGTTTTCTTAATTTTAATTTTTTTCTTTCTTTTTACAGCAAATAGCATTCAAAAACTTGGTACAAAGAAATCAGCAAAATGAACAACAAAATCAAGGCCCTCCAGCTTTGAACTCAACAATACAGCTGCCTTTCTTAATAGTAAACACTAGCAAAAGAACAGTCATTGACTGCAGCATATCAAGTGATAAGTAAGTGTTTATGGAATGAAGTTTTAGAATTGTGCTTTATTTGTGGACCAGAATTTTTGTTTGAACTAATTAGAGAAACTGTCCTAGTTTATTTAAAGTAATTGTGCATTTAAATTTCCATGGTCACTTATTTCAAGGGTGTTTGGCTTCCTTTTTTTTTGTTTCTTTTTTGTTATTATATTTAATCCAACTGCAGTATTAACAGGAATAAGTTTATAATCATTGCTTTACAACCACTAGCTAAAACAAGCTGACTTCCGCTGTTGTAAAAGGCACTTGGCACTGACATTTTAAGGATCATTCTCTGCATAGGAGAAAGAAGTGAATGAAGTTATATACTAGGACAGTGCTACCTTTTAATAAAGCCATTTGGTTTGGGTTTTAAAAAAGCTATTCAAGCCAGTGGCTTGAATTCTTATTCTTAATGTGCCGTAGATACATTTAGTCAGAAATGCAAGGTGACCCATTACACAAAAGTAACATCCTAGGAGTGGAAATGATACTTTTGAAGGAGATCACATCTCTTATCTTTAAATAGGAAAAAGGTTGTATCTAGCTCTTTGAGGGGGGGGAAAGATGAGAAGTAAATGATACAGAAATTTGAAATTAGCCTTTGTAAGCATACTGCTATACATCGCACTCTTGAGTTCACTTACATACTTCTGGGTGCTGATGCACTTCATCCTGTGAAAATGTGGCTGAAAGTGTGAGAGGTGCTGTTATATTCACTATTATATTCACTGTTAATCTGATCATAACTAGTTTATTACATGAAAATAGCTGGCTTTATCTTAAGGCCCTAGGTTAAGGATTCCATTCTGTAGTGTACAAATCCTGTATTGAACTGTATGGAGTCAATTAGCATACAGTAAAAATAGAGCTGTTCTCAGGTAACTTAAGCACCAACATACCACAATAATGCTCTTGAAGGTAGAAATGCTGTAGAACACATAATCTTAAGATCAGTAGTGCTTTAGCTTAATTATACCCATATTTTATAGATACATAGTACAGTTCTTACCACGTTTTTTTAAACAATGCTATGTATTTAGGTTTTAAGTCATTAGTAAGTTGAACAATTTCATACTGGAACTTCAGAACCACTGCTTTAAAGTTGTCAGAAACAAAACTGACTGTTGGTGCCTAGAGAAGTATAAAATGTTCCCTACAACCTCAAACCATAAGAAAACATTACTACTAAAAATGAGCATGCCAAAATTATCTAAGCTATTGATATTTCAGTTGATATAACCAAGCTGTATAAGGGAATAGGCAAAGGAAATAAAGTCTCACTACAGGTGAGGTGAAAACAAGCAAGCAAACAAAAAAAAAACAAACACAACAACTAAAAGCCCTTCCTCTATGTAATTTACCCTTAAACTCCAGCCTCCGGAAGTAACTATTTTTCATGTTAAAACTTTCTGTAAATATATCTGGACATCAGAGATCTGGCAGGGGATTTATCCCAAAGTTGGTAGAGTAGTTCCGTGAGAATAGTAACAAATCGGCAGGAGTAGCTCGTGTTCACTCAAGCACTTCAAAGAAGCTTAAGTGGGAAGCATAACAGTAACACTGAACTCACTGTAGTACCAGAAGAACAGAAGGTAGCAAATATGACACCATTGTGGTTTTATTTCTTGTTAAACTGATCAATAGTCAGACTAATTAGTAGATGTTACAAAGATTTAGATAGGTCATACACAGACTGGGTAGTGTGATCCGTGTTAGTTTTCCTGTCTCGCTGAGCATGGAACAGAGTAATCTGGCTGGCATCACAAGGCCACTCCATAGCAGGCCTTAAACAGAATAAGTGACTGGGAATAAAATAAAAGATTCATTCATTAATTTAATAACAGGCAGAATGCTAGGCAAGAAAAGGAAACCAAATTGTTGGCTGTTTTAATGAAGGGGAACAACAGTGAAATCCTGCTGGGTTGTGTAAATACTTCTATAAAAGTGAGACGAGAAGTTAGCTGGTAATAGTTATCCAAGGAAAGAAAAATGGATGTTGTCTGAACAACTAGAATAGTAGATGGCATAAACAGATGCCAACATGTAGGTTATGCAATGGCAGATGAAATTTATTGTTAACCAAATTTACACTTACCAAAGGAGAGGGACAGGAAATGTACCCAAACTTTTCATTCACGGTACTGGCCTCTGGACCCAGCTTTTAGCACTGAATAGTAAGTTGGCAGTCCAGTAGGTCATTCTACGAGAACAAAGTTGATTTTTCAGTAATGGACAAAACAATGTTAATAATTATTAGGAAAAAGAGTAAAAAGAAAGAGTTTTACAGTGTAAACCTGATCTGTATAGTGCTTTTATATTTGGAATATTATCTGCTGTCCTGTTCTTGGAAAAAAGTGTAGCAGAATCAAGAGAGAGACACAGGAGGGCAGCAAGAGTGAATGAAGCTAGGGACAGGCTTTCACAGAAGGAACAGATGGACTCTTTGGCCTAGAGAAGAGGGAGCAGTGGATTCACAGATGTCTATAAAATCATGGCTGACCTGGGGAATGTACACAGAGAATAGCTGTTCACAGTTGCTTATTAAAGTTAAAATTAGGAGCCATTAAGAGAAGTTACCAGGTGACACGTTTTAGACAAAAAGAATGTGTTTTTGTAACAGTCTGTCTGTGCAGATCGTAGCATTTGATGACGTATATGCCAGATGTTTATGTAAGTTCAAAAGGGGTTCACATTAAGTCACTGAAAGAAAATTGTCAAATAGCTATTTATGGCAAAGGCAGAATATGAGCAGAGATCTCTTGCATCAGAGGCTGCAGGATGCTAGAAATGATACTGTTAGTGTGTTGCATTCCGCTCCTTCCTCGTAGCCAGTATTTGGCTACAACACATGGGAGGAAAAATGCAGAGCTATTAATAAATACTTAGTACTGGGCCATAAAAGCTGAATTCAGTTATTAGTTAGTATACAGCCTGCCAGTTCACTATGACACTGGTCTCCCATCCCATTTGTTTAAACATAGCTGCATGACTTCAGCTGCAGCAGTCCAGACAGCAGGAAAATAACTGTACCAATTAAAGGTATAGTGACACATCTTGTTTTCCCTTTTGATGTGGTTCTGCTTAAATAAGTACAGCTGCATAAGCAAATGCAGGTTATTCAAGTAATACCATGAGTCACAAAAGAAGTGACGTCTGTAACTAGGACAGCTACACCTAGAACAAAGCACATACATTTATACATTTATACATTTATAGGTGCAATTTCTGTGTGTAGGCACAAAAGACTTTTCCAGACTTACTGGATCAGGTTTGTTTGTTTGATTGTTTAAGGCACAAAGTACAATCAAGAAAATCCATAGATTACAAAAGAGCCTGGGTGAATGACTGACCCACCAGTGGAGTTATCTTTTAAAGCTCATATCTTATGGATAGATTGTTTTTTCCAGAGGTGAAGACTTGGCAGCAAAAAATGAGTTACTGGGAACAAGCCTTCTATTGTAATCATTGTGCCAGTGCTGTCCATCTTTTAATAGCCTGTGATTATAGTATAAGGCTAGTCTAGATGCCCCTGCTATTGTTAACGCTCTCTTAAGTTTACGTTACTATTTCTGCTTGTATATGCAATGAAAAACATTTTGAGAATCCTGTAGCAGAGCCGTTAGGCTTTGAATATACAAGACCTCAAACAGCCCGCTCTGCTAGCTTCATCCAAATGCATCCAAAAAGCAAAGTTACACCGAGGTAAATAGGTCAGTTCACAGGAGGAGCGTTGCAGATTAGAACAGAAAGTTAAATATAAAAGAAGTAAAAACAAAATACTTAAGTGACAGGGCTGCAGGTGACCTTTACAAGTACTGGATTTAGTACAAACGAAGGTTCATGTTTATTAAGACCAGCCTATTCCCCTTTGAATCTGTTTAACAAGGTAGAAAATTTTAGCCTTTTTTTTCTGTAATGGTAAAGTCATTTTAATTGGCAAAGCACCATTTTAAACCTTGTAGGCATGCCAGTCACAGAAGCAGAAGAGAAAAATCACTTGCAGCACTTTTTTGTAAGGACCCTTTACGGATAATGAAGACTCGCCATTTACCTCACTCAGAACAAACCCACCCCACCCCACCCCCAAAAAAGGGCAAAAAAAGCAAAGCTATGCTTCTTTGCTAAACCATCTCACTTTGGCTTTTTACGTGCAGATTTGAATACCTCTTTAATTTTGATAACACTTTTGAGATTCATGATGACAGTGAGGTGCTGAAGAGAATGGGAATGTCCTTTGGACTTGAGGCAGGCAAATGCTCAGCTGAAGACCTAAGAACTGCAAAGTCACTGGTGCCAAAAGCTTTAGAAGGCTACATCACAGGTAAGTTAGCTGTCACTTTTAAATAGTTCCTGATCAGATTCCTAATGTTAGTTAACTGACGCAAATTTAATGCTGTTAACCTGCATAGATGTGTGACATTTGACGTTAGATGTAAGCCTGAGGGAAACAGTTGTTTTATGGCTATGTTTGGAAAGTTTATTGTACTTGTCCTGTAAACTTAGTTCACACTGGTAACAATTCGTAACAGCAAATTTCCAAGTGAACTACCTTATGAAGAAATTATTTTTTAACTAACTAAAGTGGCAGCAAGAACACAATTCTTCCATGGGTCGACATTACTTTTGAATAACTGTGCATGTGCGGAAGAGCAACCTGGAAGAAAGGACCTCTTCCCAAGATGAAGAAGGATAGGAAAGGGAAGAAAAAGAGCATCTTGTAATGGTTGAGTATAGTCTGTATGTGACCCAACTGCATTTACACTTCGAGTTAGGCAAGCTGCTAAGAATTCTCCCTATCTCTGTCCATGTCAATGTGCTCAGCGTGCTGTGCTGCGCGTTCTTAAATGCGTGGACTGGAGGTTGGTCTGTGCTACTGTCAGGGCCAGTCATTTCTACACTCCCACTTAACTCAGATAACACATGTAGACAGCACATGCCACCTGAGGACCGAGCACCTGCAAGGGAAGAGGAGAATCCAGTTAGGTGTCTCATGCAGCGGTTTTCGTCTCCCTTAGTAATAAAGCTAGATCAGGTCATACATTACACAGACTCCAATCCACATCTCCTTCAGTGTTGCATCACTGGAGCTACTTAAATTTGTAATCACTTCCTTTAGCTATTGTCAGATTGCATTCTTCTTGCTGTACCTAAATTTTAAACTTAGCCCAACATTTGCTTCATATTTCTGGAGGCACTTCATCTGTAAAGCAAATGTTACTCAACGAATTACTGTATACAGACTGTCATTTTTGAGGAAAGGGGTGAAATAAAGCTTCTGTCCTGACTTCTCTACCAACAAGGTTTTGGTCCTGTTTAAATGTCAGTTGTATAAAACTGTCTTTCACACATCTTTCTTAAACTTCACTAAAGTTAGTTTCCTTCTCTAGGCAACATTTAATGTTCATGTCAAGATCTTTTACATGCAGGCTTTGTAGTAAAATTGGTGTGTAATTTAAGAGTGACTGAACTTAAACAAGGAAGCTAAACATGCATTTTCTTATTCTCGATATTACTGAATTATGAATGAAAGTTCCTTAAATATGAGGTATGTCAAAAAATAGATGTATATAAATTAAAATGCAGTTGCATTCACTAAAAATAGTACATTTTACAGTGCTTAACATTTCAAACTACCTCAAATGTGCTTATAGTAATCAAAACTTTTTTATTCTGGTCCCATTGTTCTAGTCTTGCCTTGCTCCTTGCAAGTTCATTCAACTAAAAGTGATTTATCACATGAATTACCACCAATGTCAAAGTAGAGAAAAGAAACAGAACCACATCTTTTAACAGTGTTAAAGTCTTTGACTTTCTTAATTGCTCCCATGTACTGAAGAGCAAAATAAATTTTTGTTTAATTTTAATACTGCATTAATTTATCTTCAGAGAATAGGGTTACTTTAAATTTGCAAGAGATGTTTCATTGCACTCTTTACTGTATAAAAACAGCTTTTAGAGATTAAACAATAAAACCACATGTCTAAATGAGTGATTAGTGGGTCATCTTAGTTTTGTTTTGAAAAAAATTCAATCACACCAATGGACTGGTGTGGGGTTTTTTAACTGAAAGCATTGAAGGCAAACAGCCACAATGTCCCTGTGCAAGGAAAAAACAAGAGTTTGTTTCAAAGAGACTAAATGGCAGAAACAGATTTTAAGATTGCATATTCTTAAAGGAAGTTGTGACGAGGGCTGTTTCCCTAGTAGCAGATCAGCAGCCAGAAACCTATCTAGAATTTTACTTGATCTGTATTTTTACTTAAAAAGCATTGAGGCAGGTAATGTACTTTTTAGACATGGTTTACATTCAGCTGCTTCAACCTCTGAAAGAATTAGTCCAGAAGTGTTGTTACTAGGATATGTATATTTCTTTCAAAGAATATGTCTATTTCTTTCTTCCATCTGTTGCTTGTACCTTAATTACACAACGTAAATCTACAGTTCATGGTATGAATTGCATAGTAAAGGTTTCTAATGTAGCCGACAAATAAGGGAAACATTTAAAAGTTTTGCACAATACTTGAAAAAAGAACATTTGCCTGATTGCGTATCTTCAGTTAAGCTTAATTTCCCCTTTTAACCTCAGCAAGCTTTAGACATTTTTTCTTCCACTGCAGGAGAGGTGAAATGCAAGGGTAACCACTGGTTTCTAGGATTCATGCTTACTTCCAAAGCTCTCATGATGGCACACTTGTGTACATCACTTTCAACTACTACTAAACAAGAAAAGCAAACCATGGTCTCTTACGTATTCACTGAGTACATTTATTAGTCAAGATTCAAGTTTTCCTACAGTAGGTGACTCCATGAACTAAACTGCTGCTGTCCTGCTCTAATGCGTCCCAGTAGGTATGTCAGTAAGTCAGAAAAACCAAGTCTCAAACAGTTCAATACAAGAAATGTTAAATCAACAACAATTGACCCATCTTAGTGTTAAAAAAATAAAGTAACTTCTTACCTTCTTGTTGCATTAAATATCCAGATAATCAGCTCGGAACTGCTGGACTGATATCCCATGCATCGAAATCTTAGTAGTGTATTTTCTTTTCAGGGTTAAATAGTGTAGCCTTTAAGTGTCTTGACTTGCTAAAAAGTAGCAAGTGGTTTCCTAGGTTTTCCATAGATTTCATGATTATTTTTTTTAACCAAAAAAAGGTTTGTTTTTTTAAATACATATATTAAGAACTACATCAGTTTATCCTCAGGTGTCTGCCATAGAAATCAGCAGAAGCTGAGGCCTATTAACACCATAGAGAAAGATAATCCATACATCTTAAACCATCTTTATAACACATTTTTCTGTTACTCTGTTGTTTGCCAGTGATGCAAAGGTGATTGGACCTTACTTTTACTTGTTTCCTAGAAGGGAGCAAAAGTAGGGGATAGAGCACTTCAAGCATAATTTCTGGAAGAAGTTAACACTGCAGTGTTGCTTTAGCTACACAGGTAATCCGGGACAAGTGGTAGCCATGCAACAGAACACCTTACAGCCACAGTACTTGCTGGCTTCTTTCTAGGGAAAGAGAGAGGTAATTTTTAACACGACACTTTCAGCAGTTTAAGATGGCATCGCAGGGTCTCAATCCTAATTATACATTCCTGCCCGTTTCTTTATTCTGACTGAATTACTTTCCTCTGATCTCTTCATGACCTAATTCAGGGTACTAAACTGCAAGGTTGTTATTTGGTGGAGGAATTTCTGACAACTTAGCACGTAGAACTAGCTACCTGAGGGTTTGGACCAGAACAGTCCAAGTGTAAAGAACGAAATGAGAGTGGTGGATGAACAGATACACGTCACTGCTTGAGGCAAGCATAAACTCTTGTAGAAGTATATCCAAAGTAACTTCCTGTGCTGTTTAAGCCACACACACTACAGGCAGTGCAAAACCAAGTCCTGTCTTTTGTCACCGAGTCCTCACTCTTACAAATGAGACTACAGATGACATCAGGAAATAAAAATTGAGGCACTAATAGTTGTGGTAACAGCATCCCACTTGTGTAGTGCTGGAAAGGCAGCAGGCAGAGAAAGCGGTGCAATTTAGGACCTCTGTTTTAAAACACTTCTTTATGTTCCCCTGCATGAAGTGTTTTGCAATCAGCAGGCATAATAAGGAAAGTGAGCTGGAGATGGAATGGAAGCGATGAGAGTGCGCATTAAATGAATGAGCTTGTTCAGCTACCACCAACAATCCTACACAGCACTTTCTACTTGTGCATTACCTGCTAAAAGGTGCTGACAGTGTTTCTTCAGAGCCTTCTCCTGTGTAGTATCGATTTCTACTAGGTATACATGTATCTCCTGCAAGTACGTGCCTTGGGACAGCTCTTCCAAGCTAATTTCCCTGGTTCATACATGAAGCTATTAAGAATTTAACCATGCTACTAGACATAGTAAGACTTGTAATCATAGGCATACTCGTATTTTGGCAGTCCCCTCCAGACAGGGAATAGCCTCTTACACACTTCTCTTTTTCCCAACTGGAAAAAAGAATCAGAAACACGAGGCAATAAAAGTACGAGGCAGGGGTATACATATATATCATCCATGAACCTTCTTTCTGCCTTATTGTATGAAATCCATACTTTCCTCCACCCTGCTCTTCAAAAGGAAAAGCTAGCAATTATCCCAAAATGTTAATAGAACGCAAGGTAACTAGCAGTGACTTGTTACTCTTCTGGAATATTAAGCATGTACACACAGGTACACCCCCTTCAAAAGAAGAGGAAACAACTCTGTGATACCTCTCTAATCCACTTTATTAGTCTAAATAAAATGCTGCCATTCCAAATGTTTTGGCCACCTCCTGCAAACACAGGAGGAGATTGTCAGAACATGTTCTGTGCAAAACTAAGCCTGCATTTAGGTCACTCTTAATGAAGCTCATCCAGCTGTGTCCATAATCAACCATTCTCATCTATTCAGGCCTAACAGCTCACCCTAATGCCACCACTTACTGGTGTTTTCTGTCTTGTTCCAAAGACCCTCTGCTAGACTGTCAAGGTCTCTCTCCTTTGCTTTGTAATGCCATTTAAAATACCTTACTTCAAGTCTGCACAGCATAAAACAAGGGAGTCCATGGCTCCCCAGGGATGGGGGCCAGTTCGTGTGGCTGCAGGGGGAACAGCCAACCTGCTTCAAACCGCCCCTGTGCGGAGCAGGGCTCTGTCACATCTCAGGACCAAAGCCTAAGATGAACACAGTAAGGCAAATGAGAAAACAAACACATTTAGTTATTCCTTTTATCTGTAATAAAACAATTCTAAATACCATAATAGTACACTCCTGCTTTGCTGCCATTGTGTCCTACAGCACAGAGGTTTGGTTAAGCACACACAAGAACAGTAGGGATTGTTAGCTGCTGGTTCAGTGCAGCCGGCTGAGCTTACAATCAAGCACCATGAAGAACTAGACAGTCCTGATAACTTTATTTTGATCTTAACTTTGTGTTGCGATGGAATTTGGGTAGGTCTACAGAAACAATTTATCTAGGAAACAAAGGAAAAACAACAGCAATGTAAATGTAGTTTGGCTGAAGGATGTGTTTTTCTGATTCTCCTGGCAGAAACGTGCACCACTGGAACCAGCTGACAGCCACTGCTTGTTAGGGCATTTGGAAACAAGTACCGTAAGGGTCATAAAGAACCCAATTAAGTCCCTCACAGCACTTCTTACAAATTAACTCAAGGACTTCAGCCTTATTTTATTCCCAGAATTTCCTCTCCCTGTGCAACTTGCACATCACACATGCAGTGCAGAAAGTGACAGGTTGGCCATGAGCCAGCAGCGTGCCCTCGTGGCCAAGAGGGCCAATGTGGTCAGCAGGTCAAGGGAGGTGATTTTCCCCCCCCCCCCCCACTCTACCCTGGTCAGCTCACCTGGAATACTGTGTCCAGTTCTGGGCTCCCCGGTACAAGAAAGACAGGGATCTCCTGGAAAGAGTCCAGTGGAGGGCAACAAACATGATACGGGGCCTGGAGAAGCTTCCCTGTGTGGAAAGATTGAGCGACCTGGGTCTGTTCAGCCTGGAGAAGACTGAGAGGGGATCTCATCAATGTGTATAAATACCTGAGGTGTGGGGGATGGAGGGATTTGGCCAACCTCTTCTCAGTGGTTTGTGGGGACAGGACAAGGAGTAATGGCCATAAGATGGATCACAGGAAGCTCTGCACCAACATGTGAAAGAACTTCTTCACGGTGAGGGTGACGGAGCACTGGGACAGCAGGGAGGTTGTGGAGTCTCCTTCTCTGGAGATGTTCAAGGCCCATCTGGACGCCTGCTGTAGGGAACCTGCTTTGGCAGGGGGGTTGGACCCAATCTTTTGAGGTCCCTTCCAACCCCTTCAATTCTGTTATTCTGCAATTCTGTTCAGTGTAGGAGTGGATTAGGAGGCTGCGCTACAGCCAGCCCACCCAGACAGAGCTGTCTTTGGGCAAACACACACACAGCTGAAACACAGGGTGCCCTGGTGGCTTCGCTGCTGTAAGCTGCACTCCTGATGACCACGGCTCCAGCCATGCCGTCACTAAACCCAACAGCAAAGACATTTGCAGCTGTTGGGACGCTTCATAGATTCAGTCAGTAACTAATTGCCGTAAAGGACTCCAAAACCTCATTTCACACTCTTGCTACTGCAGCAGCTATGAGCTAGGGTCACCTGCAGTGTGTGGTCTCCTCAGAGTGAGAAATTTCACACACACAGCCCCAGTTCTGAGTGCAAAGGAGTTGCAAGGTTTGCGCGCACCCGCAGGCACCAGGGAGCAGCTATTTCACCGCCATCAAACAGGACACGTCTACAGTATAAAAACAACCTGTGCTACTGGTACCTTCTCTTCTAAACTAAACCAATAATCCCAACTGCAAACAATGCAAAGTATAATACTATGAAGGGAAGACAAATTTTAAGTAGCTATAATGAATACAGCTATGCTTTCTTCTAGATATGTCTGCTGGATTTTCATGGATGAACCAAGGATTACTTTCAAATTCAGCACAAGCGATTTCACATTTAGAGGTAGCAGGAGGCACTTCTGATTCTAAATCAAGGTAAATAAGAACATTTTTCATTTAAGGCTAGTGAAAGACACTTGTGGTACTTTCAGTAACCTCACTATTTTGTACCGTTTACATCAGGAAGTGAGAAGTTTTCTGTTCAGCTTAATTTTTGATTGTGAAAGTCTCTTACTTTTCCTTGCTTGCTAATTATATTGGAAAGGTTAACTCTCCGTGCTTTCAATTCCCAACACACTAGTTATTTTATATCTATGTTCCAGAGGAACAGAATCACTTCCAAGCCCTTATACAAACAGTTTTTCTGATTAACCATAAATTCCTGTCTGGACATGGACTACACGTAGGTAATTACATGTGGAAAAAAGCCTGATAATACTTCTGAAGAATATAATAGAATGTTTGCTGTCCAAATGCACTATTGCTTAAGTTCTCATGGAAGAAGTTTAATCCACAGAGTCTAAACATAATTAAAAAAAAAAAAAAAAATTAATCACAGTTTGCTTGGAGGTTGCCTGTACCTTAAACAATGGAGGAAAGGATTATTCTGGAACACATTCTTCATGGCATTTAATAGCTCCAACTCACTTTGTGTACATGTCTGTGTACTGACAAAACTTACAGATTTACTCATTAAGCTTTCTTCAAATCAAGCAATTCTACCATTAGTTGGTTAAGAAAAAAAAAGCCAAATGATACTATTTTATGCCGCTTTCCAATATTTTAACAATTTTCCTATTGGCTTTGTTTGATGTAAAGCTTCTGGATGTTTCTTTCTTGTTATAATTTCTTTCCCTAAAGGAAAAGCTGGGGTGAAAAAGAAAGTTTAAAGCTTTATGAGAAATCCTCTAAACTCCAACATTTCTGTTGTTTTGCTAGTGAGAATCCAGGGTTGTGTCTGGATGCTGAAGTGGCCTTAGCAACTGGGCAGCTTCTTGCCCCGAGCAGTCAGCAGTCCAGCAGCGCAGCATCACGCTACTCTGAGTCACGGGGAGAAACTCCATGCTCGTTCAATGATGAGGATGAAGAGGATGAAGATGACGACTCTTCTTCCCCAGAATAAAGACAGTAGAAAATGGAATACACAAAATGCTGCTCATATGTATTCTTAATGGGAGCTCCTGTTTGGATTTTACTTAAGTCTCTTGCCTTGGTTTGCACTATGTTCAGTGAAGCAAAACGGAAGCTTCAAAACAAATTCACCCAAAGCTAAAATTGAAAACTTTTTGTAGCTGAACAAAGCGACATGCAGACACAGAGCAAAGTGGGTTTTTTAATCAACTATAACCAAGGAAAAGAACAAAGTCCCTGGAGATCTGGTAAAGAAAACATCAAGATCATATTTTTCAATTTGGGACTTTCTGTCTCAAGCCTCTTTCCTCTCCATCTGGTAAAGATAAGGGGAAGACAACACATGCCGTTCCTCACATTGTCTCACATTGTTCCTCACATTGGCTGTGCTACCTTTAAAGAAAAAAGAAGGGGAAGAGAGAGAGCACGCACACAAACACGCCAAAATAGCTATTTAAAACTCTTGTATGAAAATTGTTGTAGGGAGAAGGGGCTGTTAGAATGTTTGCTTTTTTCTGTTCAACTTGCTGTATAGAAGATTCTTAAAGTAATATAAATTGCAGGTGATTAAATGAATCTTGAAATAGTTTAAATTCATTTTAGATACTCTTCAAGTAACATTAGTAAGTCTCTTTTCAAAGGTACATATGTTCATTTATACTGCAGACCTAATTTATTATCAATAAGTGATGATTATTAGCCATTATTAAGCAGTCAGGATTAAAATAGCAGTATTCTCTGCACCAGCTTTTTTCAATGAAAAAAAGTGGAAAAGTTTTATTTCTAGATTGTAATGCATCCCATATAGCTTGTCCTTTACTGTTCTAACTTTATAATCCATCTGATTTTATAGCACATGTATTAACAAAGGAAAAAAAGAGGTCTCTATGTTAAGGATCTCAGGCAGTACTTTCAAATTCAAGGTGGGCTGTCACGTAACAAAAAGTTCAGAATGAGGAAAAAAAATGAAAATTTTGACAGCATGTAATTCAATGTTTTGCATTGTAGTCAGCTTGGATTATGACAGACTAATTTGCTTTTAATTAACTTCCACTGCAAGCACCTTAACACGCCTTTGAAAAATATCAATATTGAACAAACTACTTAAAGTACTTTGTGGCTGAAGTTACACAAAGTGAATCCATTTGAAGTGTTAAATTAGAACAGGTGGCTCCACGTTCTGTATTTAACATCACATCCAATCACAAAAACCTTTAAAAACACTCTACATCCACAGCGTGTTTTGCTGTCATTCAGAGTTCTCACGGTGTCCTAATATCCAGTATTTTAACTAGTCTTGAAGAGAACTACTTTTATGAAGTAAAACCAGATAAAAATAGTGTTACTCCTTTTAGTTTTTTATACTGTATGTAAGCAGTTGACCCTTATGTTAGCTGTCAGAGCTCAATGACACTGGCTCTGCTATCTAGTCAGAGATGAGGCAGCTCAGAAAACGGCATTTGCTTGAGCAAGGTCACCAAAGTGCACCCCTTGGCTGCTCTGACCATTGCTCCAGTGCGGGGTACATCCACCTGACCCCTCACAGACACATTGGCACTCAAGCCAACATGATACAAAAGCACCAAGGTAGGAAGAGGAACTGAGGCTTCAGCTAAAGAGCTGCCTGGCTGTCCTGCAGCTGTTAGCACATGACACACAGGACAGGCAAAACCATGCGGAGCACACAAGTACATGTGCAGGTCTGCATTACAAATTAAGGCATCCACATAGACGCTTTCAGATAATTCAAACTCCTGCATCTCATGCAGAGTTAGGGCATCACCATTTTTAAGGCATAGCTCTTCTTCAAGCACGTAGAGCGACCTAGCTTACACAAAGTTTTGCAGATGCACAAATAAAAAAAAGAAAGAAGGCCTACCATGTTATTCCCCATCTAGGGGGGACTGTTAGGCTGTGCTGTGCTGGGCAGCAGCAGACTGAGGGATTTACACCACCTCACTTCAACCAAATCTGTAGCACTACCTCTAGATGAATTAAAGTTTTACTAATGCAAAATAATATTCTGAGAGAGTCAATGTACTTGACAAACTTGTGAAATAAGAGGAGGGAGAGAAGGGAACAGAAACTCCAGGTGTGTCATTAGGGAATTACTAGCTTCATTAATGGCATTTCATTTAAAAAGATTACTGCTTTTAATCTTTAAAATACTCTTTTTTTTTGGGGGGGGGGGGAGGGGTGGAAATTGTCCTGTCAGCTTTCATTGGAGAGGACAGATGAAAGATACCCAATATACACAGGACATCCTAAGGCACACTAAAGAGGGGAGCATTTTCCAAAGTAATTATTGCTCACCCCCTATTACACTATGGGCAAAAGTAACCCCACACTTTCATCACATTTCCCACTTAAGATCTTCAGAAAACAAAAACACACCATCAACACACTAAATGATTGCTGAAGAGGAGAAGTTTTGAACTATAAGATGTAGGTAAAAAAAAGGCTTTTTGCCCAGAAACAGAATGCATTTTATCAGTAGTCATTGTGCTTTCTGCTTTGCAGGAGGAAGATCTTCAGTAATACCTTCCTCCTGTTGATGTCTCTGTCTTTCAGAGCAGCAGACTGCACAGCTACTTGCTTTCTGGCAAACAAAGCTATCAACTTCTTTTTTTCTCTTTTAATCTAGGAGCACATAACATTTATTTAGACAGTTGAACCCAGATTTTCGAAGTTACTTTTCTGAACTAGTTGAACACAAAGGACAAAACAAGTTAGAACACACATAAGAGACTTCAAAAGGAAATTCTTTCCTTAGGATTCTTTGTGCCAAGTTACAGTTGAGGATGAAGTTCAACTACAGCACTGTGGTCTTGTGTTTGTACAAAGGTCTGGGAACTGGGAGAGCTCTGGGCCTTTTCCAGCTCTAGTCACTCGTGTATGACCTCAGGCAAGCCTTTCCCTCATTCTTGTTGAACTTAATTGGCATATTTCAAAAAAACAAGAAAAGCAACAAACAGGTAAATGCAGGACCTCACTCAATACAGATGTTCATCTGAACTGAGCTCTGAGCAATTAATGAGCAACAAGGAGATTAAGAATATTAACCAACCGCACTGCTCCTGCTAAGCTCATGGCAGTAGCCGTGCTTAGCTGCTTCAACATGCAATTTTCCTCTGAAAGGCAGCAGTAGGTATTTTCCAGAATAACGTGGTCAGTAGAAAGATGGGTTTTCCCATGTTGTATTGAGTTACCACCATCCTCCACTGGCCATATATTCATTGCTAGAAAACATGCTGCAACTGGCACAGGTGGCACCTCACATAAGGCAGTCAGCATTTGAGTTCTCATATACATTCTGTGTAAGTGACATCGTCTGCCTCCTGGAATGCCAGTTCTTGGTTAGACACTCAGCAGGCAAGCAGTATAATGCTGTTTGTAAATGCTATTCTATATCCTGAAGTAAACAGCTTCATTTCTGGACTTATTTTATGGTGCTTGACAAATCTAAATTTGACTTAAACTTGCTAGCATCACAAACTGGGTGAAAAAAGTTGAGTGGGAGACAGCATTTTTCATTACATGGAGAACTGATAAAATGTTTGTGGATTTAGGTTTTTAAATTTATATTGAACTGGGCCATTGTCTTCTCAATTCAGCACTGGAATTAATGGCAACAATCCACCTACACGGATTGGGATCACATCTGATCTAACATGCCTATAAGGAAAGGCTAAAGCAAATAACATCAGTTCAACTGAAGGCTTGGTTTTAACTAACTTAATGTAACTAGCGCACACCACACTTTAGATATTTCCATTTTGGTTAAGGCTATAGTTTATGTCTGGTTTTTAAACTACAGTTTCCAAATACTCCTAATCCTTTTCAACAGCTGCAAAGTGCTGGGCATACACCACACCAACAGGAGAACAACCAAGTCAGCATCAAGTAGCATGATGTAAACAGGCCTAATAACCGAATTTTAATCATATTTTAAAAACAAATGGACAAAACAAACAACTCGTGTTTATTCAGAAAATTATGCTTGAATTTAGGATTCAACAGCTCAGGTTTTAAGTGTTCTGTGCTCTTCCTTCTGCCGACACCCACCATTTTAAATCTAGAGCATGGATGAAACTTTCCTTTTTCATTTGTATCTAAGCACTGGGCAATGCTCATTTTTATAATTACCTGTCTCTTGTTAGCTGAGCATTATATCCAAGCACTTTATAGAGAAGACTTTAATTTTAATAAGCTAATGATACTTGGGGTTTGGATTTGTTTAAAAACAAAGCTAGTAACCACAGGCTATACTATTTGGTAAACAAACCAGTAGTCATCTTCCCACTGACCACCTCGTTTGTATTTCCATTCACTTAATTTTCACTGCAAGAGCATCTCAGTTTCAGAACATACATATTTTAAACAACCAGGTACAATGAAGCTGGGAAGAGACTGTAGGAGCTTCTCATATTTTTGATTTAAAAACGCCTAGCAATAGTCATACTCTGGGGCAACACCATGCAGCTTCTCAGGAGCTTGGCTCACGCTGCAGACAGGAGTGCCGTGGCTCCGTTGCTCGAGGCCAGGCACGCCGTGCAGCTGAACGCCTCAGCCCGCAGCACCGGGAAGCCATGCCTCTGGCAGCTCTGCTGATCGACTGCGAAGAGGCTGGGAGGAGCTGGTCCGTGTGTTGGTTTTTAAAATGCACCACTCAATGCATTTTGACCTATGCCAACAAAACGCTTGTACCTGCTGGTTAGCACACACCTACCCTTCCATGCAGGTCAGCAGCTCTGAATGCTTCGTTTTCTGCTGGCGGTTGTTCCCTTAAAGCCTGGCGCCCTGCAACTTCTTGAAGCTCTCATGCCTTAGCCTTACCTGAATTCTCAAATCAGATTGCCTTTTCTATTTATCTCTCAGAATTTAGTTTGGCAAATGTTTTCAGGAGGCTGTGCACAACTGTGCTCTGGACCCAAGTATATTCCCCAAAAGATCCCCACAACCAACCGCAGGAACCCGTTCATTCCCTCTGCTCTGATACCACCCTTTCAAGTCTCTGTAGAGCTGCTCATACAACTGTTTCCTGGCTTGTTCAATCAGATGCAAAACGCACGGATACCTAACCCAGCTGACATTGGCCATTTGGTGAGGGGATGATCCCAAAAACAGCCCAACAACAACAGCAGCAAATTAAAGGGACTGTTTATCACAGCTGGTTAGAGAATGTGTGTTCATTCTGCATCTTTAATACTTCTCCCTTGTCTGGCCTACTCCAAAGGTCAGCCAAAACAATAATATGTTTTTCCTACTTTTACCTGTATGATAGCACCCAGCAATTCAGGACACCTACCCAGGCTGCAGACCAAAAATCCCTGCTCAGATTTGGGCAGAAGTGTCTGAGATCTAACCATCCAAATCCCAGGGAAAAGCCTCCCACATAGGAACAATATGGTGCAAATGAGCAACTTATTTTTTTCTTTCTCCAGTAGGAAAAGCAGGCTGATGTGGGCCAGATAAATATCTGTGAGAGGCAGGAGATTTCAGAGCAGATACAGGAGTCTCCCAGGAGCGCAGATCTGTCCGCCTCCTTAGCACTCTGCACTGGCTATAGGAAGTGGCACCCACTGCATCTTCAGACTTTAAATTCAATTTTTAAATGCTTAACTCTTTGCAGGCTTATGTAATCACCACTAGATAGCAGGACACAGCTGTGTACAACATAAAGCCAGCTGTAGATTTAAACTAAACTCATCTATGCAACATTAAGGGAAATTTTACAAGACAAACCGAGCGCTTGCCGGTGACCCACATTTAGCCCATTATCCTTACCAGGCTGAGCGAAACAGAGCAATCCCTGGTGCTCTGCTTCTCGTGCCTTGCAGGTAGCGCCAGTGGCACGCTGACAGGACAAGGCAGTCAGAGGAAGGGAACCACTGCCCACCCACAGCCCTTAACGCTGGTACTCCTACTCAAGTGTTCCCAGGAAGCTATACTGCCTTTTTTAATTTATTATTAATTCGGTCGCTACATCAGTCCTTCTGCAGAACTTAGGTTTGACTCATTTACTTTTAAGACCACATGTAATTGTTCTGCAGGGCCACAAAATTAAGGCATTAACCAGAAAAGGTAAGGTCTACAAAATCAATCTTTAGGTTTTGGTGGGGTTAGATTTCTAACGTAACTTCACCAATTAATAGCTTCAGTTGCTGTAATGCAGGGATTAAGTGGGACTCTCAGAGTTCCCCTAGTAAAACACCAGCTGGACCAAAAATCCATCATGCAAGTTTCTCATGCTCCCCATCTCTAAAGCTAGGTTGCAAACGTAAAAAAAATACTTCAGATTACGAAGTTTTGGTAGAGAAACATGCAAATATGGTGCCACTGTATCTCGCAAACACCTACTGTGAAATAATTCACCCTACGTGACCTAACCTGGGAGGACTCAGGCAGGAGCTGCCCTGGTTCTTGGGGCCCAGGCAGCCCCTCTGCTGGTGCCATGCTGGGCTGCAGACCCACTGCCCGCAGGGAGCCGCTGCCGCATGCAAGGGGAAGGGGTCCTTGTTCTGCACAATAATTTGCTGTGGATTTCCGAATTCTCCATGGACTTCATTCTTTCCAAACACCTTTTAATTATAAATGAAACTTGTATTTTTGCAGAAAGACTGCTGTTAAGCTATCCTGATGTTTTTTTCCTGATCAAATAGCGTTACTTTCCACTACCACGTTGTGTGTGGCGAGGAGCAGAGAAAAAAAAAAAAAAAGTGGTAGTAGTACACATGCTATAGACACTGACAAAGACATAAAGAAAAATGCATATACAAAGTTTTACTTTCCTAATAGGAACACTGGCATTAGCAAATAGTATATTTGAACCAATAGGAAATATTACTTTGTAGTAGCAAACACTTTGTAAATAAAAACTTACTATTTTTTTAATGGAAATTTTATAGAAGAAGCTATTTCTGTATACTCAACTGATCCCATGTTTACTGAAAATGCTGCAAGTGGGAATTGTACATTGCAAAATGGGAGTAGGGAACAATGTCTGCCTGAAGTGAAAAGTATATACAGGCTGGAGAGAAACATCATTCGGCTGTTTGTGAACAGGAAAGTAAAGCTGAACTGTATAGGAACTGAATAAAAGAATTTCAAGGCAACAAGGTTGGGCTTGTTTTTAAAAATGTGGAAAAAAATGTTGCTCAAGGTTGATGCTAACAGAACATGTTCTTCAGTGGAAAAAGAAAAAAAGACATCCCTCACATTATGGTTTAATCTCCAAGAACCGCTGCATCACTTGATGTCTTGAAAATAATACAAAAAATCTCACACTTGCAGACTTGTTGGCTAATTCACCACACTGAGCAACTTCCCCTGCCATTGTCCAGGACAAGATGCCAGACTTCTGAAATTGTTACATTTTGACAAAATACCTTACAAAATGTCCAGGAATAATATTGTCCCTATCTGATCAAGAAGTGCACCCAATCTAAACCTAAATGAAGGCCTCAGAAACATCTAATTCAAATATACATCTGGTTTGACATGGAAATCAATTTCAAACAGGCTTTTCATCCTGGTTTCTGAAGGGCTAGCTCTATTTAACAGTCCAGCCTGCTAAGAAGGAATTCACAGTGCTTGTCCCAGCACCCTGTATTTCAGTACTCCATGTGCTGCCCTTGTGTCTCATTGCTAACTCACCTTTTTACACAGGGACACCCTTCCAGTGTCTGTAGGCTCTAAGCATACGGCCTTCCAGCCCCACATCATGTTAGCGAGAATCCAAATGGGCAGCACTTAGGGAGCCTAACCACGGTCCCTCTTCATCATGTGTACCAGTTTTCCATCACCAAATTCAAAAGTCCCAAAGTAATTTCACAGAGCTCATTTTTCCCAAATGCACAAAAGATCCATGAGACAGCAGTAAACATCTCAAGCCAGCTGAAATTAAAGGTTAAAAGCCAAAAGACCTGAAGAACTGAGTTCCTTCTTGTGTAATAAATACAAATTGTAGCACAGACTCCTTTCATCTAAAAGCTGTTGACATATTTGGGAAGGCATTTTCATGAAAAGCTTTAGCAGACTCCAGTTAGCCCTAACTAGCTACAGCCTCGTTATGTGGTTAAAATAGGTGTGAAACACAACTGAAGAAATGAGAGCCTGCAGTCTTTTTCTCAGTAATAAAGACACTGCTTATTGAAAACCAAGTCTAGATACCTGTATGTTCTTTTGTGTAGGTGCTATGGAAGCTGGCACCAGAAGGATTCTGGAACATTAAACTATTCGTAAACCTTGCTGGAATAAATACTCTCCCCTAAAGAATCTAAAAGGACAAGTTTTGCTGTAAGCTACTTATATTTCTTTGTGCTGCTTTTTCATCTTGGGATCTCCCCCCCAGGACCCCAACACAGAGACTGAGAAAACATTAAAGGCTGAAAACCCCTTCCCCTTTTTCTTCTAGGAAGTACTACTGGGCACAGCTCTCTCTAAGGACAAAAAATTCCATTAAAAAAAAGCCCTCTCTGAAATTAGAAGTGTTTTTGGTTAGAATTTCTTTGAGTAACTGCCCAATAAGATAGCATCATACAAACTGAAGCTGTTTTGTACTTTTCTTCATGTAAATCTGTATGGCTTCTAAACAAAACAAAACAAAAAACAAAAACTTATTAAGCAACGGTAACTGTTGTAGCATTACAATTCATTGTGCTAGCAATAACAACAGAAAAATTAGGCAAATCTTTCCTATGGTTACAAAAATAGTCTTTTCAATTGTATTTTGCTGAATCACACACATTCTATTAGAAAACAAAAAGATCTCAAGACATTCAGGGAAAACAGAAAAAAAAAACACATTGTGTAGGTTTATTATTCATTAAACTTTGTCTCAACCCCAAGTGTAGGATAGGAGATAGATTTGAACAATGCTTCATTGTGGAAGTCCGCTGTCACGAGCAATGTCCCTGACTGCGTGTGATTCGTGTAGGTTGCTCCGGAGCTCGGCTCTGCCTTCCTGCGGTGGGCCTGTCCTTCGGCTGCCCGAGGAACAACGCACACATCGCTGCTCCTGGGGTAATAATTAACACTGAATTCCTACTCTGTCGCTCCTACTGGAAGTTATTTAAAAGGCTCCAAGTCCTCACGTCCCTGGGACTAATTGTCTCCTCGCTGAAACTGCTGTTCCAGGGTAACAAAATACAACAAACCGCTCTTTGTACCACACAGGATGGTCGGTACTTCTCATCCGTCACCTAGGCTAAAACAAGTCTGTCAAACTGAAAAAACAAGTTGCTGAAGGATTTGCATTCCTGCCTCCTAGCTTGGTTCCTACAGCTGCAACCAAACAACTGAGCATGGTTTGGCTCGCTTTCCTTACGGGGACTCCTCAGCACTACCTGAGCTGCAGCCACGAGCTGGCCCTGGAAGGAACAAACCCTGCAAACTGGGTTTGTGCGCTCCCAGCACAGAAGGGCAGATGGGGCTACAAAATGGCGTTGTTGTCTCAGCACCACCGTTTCACAACAAAGCCAGTACCCTCCTGCGGTGCTGATGACTTACACCTGTGTGCACACCCAGGAATATCCCCATCTGAAAGCTCAGGTTATGCAGCAGTGACAAAACACAACTATTATATTTAATTAATCCATTGTAATTAATTGAGCATAATTTTTCAATCGTTAAGTAATAATAATAAAATCCCATTTTATTCTAAATTATGGAAAAAGAAGCAGGCTACCACATTTTACACCAGCCACTGGCACAAACAAAATGGTTGCCATTTTCAGTGAATAACCAACATAAGGACACAAGCTCTTGGCACATTTAGGAGTTAAAAAACGTTTCAAGCGAGCAAACCCTGCAGAGGAGGGGAACACACCCTCGGATTTAGCTGGATTTAGCAGCCTCCCCAGTTAAGCTAAAGGCACCCCGACCCAGGGTGCGGGAGGACCGGCTGCGGGCAGGCCCGGGCCGTGTCAGCGCAGCACAAGGCAGGGCAGAGCTCACCACAGGCACCGCAGGCGGCTGCCGCGCTCCGACGGCCGGCAGAAAGCGGCTCCGTGCCGAGGGAAGGCTGAGCAGCAACCGCAGCGCCCAGGTGCCACCGACACCGTCGTTTAGCGGCAGAAAAGGCGGCTCGGCACGGCTCGGCACGGCTCGGAGCGGCTCCCGCCCGCCCTCCCTCGCTGAGGCGCTGGCGGCCGCCTCACGGCCCGGTGCCCGCCCTCAGGCCCCGCGGCTCCCGCCTGAGGGCGGCTCGGGGCCGGCGGGCTCCGCGCCCAGCGCTTAGAGCTGCAGGCCCCCAGCTGATGGCCAGAAACCCCTAACTCTGTTAAACACCCGAGAAAGTCAACAGAAAAGTGTCACCAGCTGTGGAAAATCCACTGACACACACTTCAAGATGGAAGAACATCCAGTGGAACGGTCTTTGGGGGAAAATCCCTGTCTATATTATTATCATCTTAACACTAACATAACATCTTCACGCTACCCTAACAAGGTCATTAAGTGTTAGTAACTGTAAATTTTCCAAAGCACATGAGAAGCTGCTCTACCTACTGCTAGTAAGATAACTTTGTACGAGTTGTAAATTACCACATCCAGTGGAGGCTTGCAGTCAAGCATTCTGATGCAAGCCCAGGGTTTTTAGGGACATTGTTACTTCTGACTCTACTTCTGAACCTTTGATATTTTCTCATCATCTCATTAGGATGACTGAAGCCAAGATGGAAACATTCTGGGCATACAAATTTATTCATGTTCCGCCAAGCTCCTACCTACCTTTTTCTTACATCTGGCAAGACTTAAATTAAGATGAAACGATAGGCCTCTCCCATCTAGGGTCTGCAGCCAAATGACTGAGTCAGCCACATCAGAGCATTCAGCAGACCAGGGGTTGTTGGCCCTCGAGCAACCAACAAGGGACAGAAGCCCTTCCAGTGGCCTGATCATGTTTGTATGCTGTAACTGAGGACCCTCCCAGCCCCTGTGACTTTACGATTGTATGTGTTCCTGAGACAATTAGCGTACAGCCCTCTCTTAATACATTCTAATACAGGAAAGGTGCGATTGGCAGGATAACAAATGGGTACACCACCAGGGATGCAAATATTCCAGTAAATAAAGCAGTACTGGTTGATGAAGATTCATCATCAATAACTGCAGTGTCCAAAGAATTCTTGCCAGACTCAGAGATGAGTCTCATTAATTCATTTGATAGAGGAATACCCCTATTTCAACCTTTTGGAAAGAAGAATTCATCAAATGGTGTATTGTATGACTCATGCACTTCATAGAGTAAATATACTGCACTAAACGATAATTACAGCTAAATATATCCCCCTCTGATTGCTAATGGATATAAGCCCTCAAATTGGGAAGTTTTTGGTTGTTTCTGTTGCACGTAACTAGGTGAACTTCTGTTAGAAAATACAATGATATGCAATAGCAGTAGTTAGAAAAAAAATACAGAAGACTGCTCTCATCCATGGTCAGACTCTTAGAATAGATGCAAAAACTGAAAGCAAGTGGCCCTGTTCGCAGTGCTGCGTGATGTAGTGAAAAGGCACAAGAGCGGGGAAACAAGCAGGCCAACAGACAAGGCTAACCAAGCGAGTTTGACTTAAGGGTACCGAATGTATACATGACAGAAAAGAAAACCCACACTGTCAAGCTTTTAGAGGTGATCTTAAATACTTAAATATTTCCATAATTATTTTTCACTCTTCCATTTACACATTTTTGTAACATTTTTGTATCTGAAGGCAATACACTGCATTAAGTGAATACCTGTAATTCGGCTGTGCCGAAACCTAACAGTGCTTCAAAAGAGGGAAAAATGCAAACTCTATGCTCGCTCTGCTTAGTGCTCCACAGGACACATCAGTATCTGTACTGTAGGGGCTACTCCTTGCATGCAGAAACTCCTAGAATTTTTGCATTTATCTCCACAGACTCCCATTTGTCATAACTAATCATCAGCAGCTGGTCAGTGAAAGAGCTGCTATAGACTCTTCGCATGATTTTCACTGCGCTACACATTTGCTCTAAGGGCAGCTTGGTAAGCAGCATACATCTTTTGCGATCCTGAATGAGTTAAAGAGCCTTGTGCCTGAGCTCCCCGCAGACAAGAACAACATGAAATCTCTGACAAGCCAGGCAGACAGCTCTGGCTCAGCAGATAGCAGGAACATAAATTCAAAGGGCAAAGACATCTCACAGTTCCAACAGCCGTTCATGTCCTAGGGAGATTTCAGAGAGCTCTCTTGTTATATTTTAAGTTGTGACTGCATTTCTGTTTGTCAGAGTGCATTTGCCAGTTGCACAGCTGAATTTTTATATGCAAGTCAGCCTACAGCAGTTTCCAGTAATGGCATCTTATGCAATTTTTGACCTACTTTAACACATTGGGGCACTTGGGAACACGAGATCCACTGCAGCAGCTTTCTACAGACTATGTTACACTGCAGCAGAAAGCAAATCTCTAGATAAATATATTGATTCACTGAACTAGAGGCAAATTTTAAAATAAAATTCATTTTCAAGATATTTGCCAAACCATTAGGAGTATCCAGATCAATCATCATACCTATTATTTTTAGCTAAAGACTGCACACAATATTTCAAAAAGATCAAAGGATCAAAATCAGTAAACGGTTACATATACACTGACCTTTTCTCGGTTTTCTCAGACTTTCTTGGCTGCAGTTTCCTGAAGACTTAACACCTCAAATCAGGGCTTCTGTTATCATAGAACACTACAGGGGTAGCAATACATAGACTTTTTATTTCACCCCACCAGACAGCTATGTTCAAGAAGGAAGTTTTTTCTAGACATTCTTCTGTATATTAGCAGAAGATTTCAACCTTCAGTTGAGATCTAAAACTTTTAATTTCACTACCAAATGTGAACAGCTGGGGAGCTAAACACCACTATTGAAGAAAAAATTGCAAATAAAAGTATACCCACTATTAATCAGACAAATCTTTGAAGAGGAGTAGTAGCAAGAAAAAAAAAAAATCGGGATGACTCTCCATTTCTTCTCCTACATAATAATGATGATGAACTGTGATATGGCGATTTTAAAAGTTGCAAGACATATCCCACAGTGTGTACATTTCAGATTTGCAATTTGATAAGGGTGTCTTATTTGAGTGGGCCTGCAGACACCACCACTACACAGCTGTTAGAGATCAAGATCTACACAAAACTTTGTTCCAGAACAATCCCAGAAAGGTTTTTCTGTGTTTGTGTGGCTTTATCACCTCCTGCATCTTTGGTCATTCTATAACTAGCATTAGAGGGAGAATGTATTCTTACCTTACAAAAAATCCTATAGCGACTTCTACATAATTTTGACAGGAAAAATTCCGTGTACTTGGTACTGCAGTCTTGATAACCAATTACTACTTTAATCCAGTAGCCCGTTTCTCATACAGACAAAATACTTGTCCAAAAAACACCCAGTATTATTCAATACTAGCTGTTGTATCTCTTTTATTACCTCTCCTGCTCTGCCATTCCAATATAATTTGTACCTTGCTAGTGAAGTGCCCCAATCATCTCTCTTTTACCATTTTTCTGAACTGCCTATTAGACCTGCCTTTAAATGAGAACACTGCTCTAATTTGTCCCCAGTTTTCCTATATCTAGCTTTTTTTTTTTTTTGATATCATTTTCTAAGCTATGCATTAAGTCTCTCTTTGTTTCTGCATGTGGTACATTTCACAAAAAGGCAGCCAGAGGAACTAATATTAGATCATTCAGCTCCCTGAAAAGATTCTATTTTACCTCCTTAAATTTCTCCGATCTATAACGCTGTTAGTTTGCATATAATTTACTGCAGACCTTCCCTGCAACTTCTTAACAGCTTCAAGAAGCTTCCTTAAACCCAATAGGAATGTTACTGCAGAATTCACGGAAGCATTATGAACCTTTCCTTCTCCAGTCCCCCTCTTCCCCAGCCCAACTACTCTACAATACAATCTCCTTTTCTTAACAGGAATTTTCACCTCTGGGAAAAAAAAAAAAAAAGTCTTCCTCAATTCATAAGCATACAGTTATCTGTATGTATCTAACCTGAAGAAACTACACAAAGGAACATTTCCTGTCTTTCAAAACTCATCCCCTCCTGCCATACAACTTCCTTTCTTTTCCATAGCACAAGGGCTGTAACCCTGAGGATGAGACTGCACAAGTCCTGAAACCAATCCTGAAACAAGTCCTGCCAGTGACCACAGACTCTGCCCATTCAAACCGTATGGCCAGCCCCAGGGACAGCACTTGCTTTCAGCACACGGTGTGTGCATCCATCCACGTCCTATCCACTGAAGGGACACACATATAAAATGCCAAGGGAAGTAACTAAAAAGCTCCCAACTAGCTGGAGAAATTTATCTGAAGTCAGCTTTACTATTTCAGAGGTGGATTTGTTTTCTCTTGGTTTCTTAAAAAGCCAAGAATTACGTTCAAATCAAGAATACCACTTTCTTTTGCAACTAAATTGCTCTGAACTTCATTGGCTGATTATGATGGACTTTAATCACTTGAAATGGTGAGGGTGGTGGAGGAACTCTCAGAAAGCTCCTAACTTTACATCTAAGACTATAATTGGTGAATAGCCCAACTAGTCAGGTAGCTTGCTTAGGGATTTAATAGGGGAACAAGAGCACAACAATGAGCTGCTGCTTTACTAGCAGCTCTGCCTTCAAACGAAGACAGAGCAAGTCACTTCAGAGCAGATTAAAATTTGGAACCTTATACATCTTATCTGTGGGTTTGTTTTAAATTGACATTTCAACTAATCAGGCTGAAAATTACAACCCCAGATTAAGCAATTTCAAAAACCAAGTTTGCAGGGAATCTTGAAAAAGTACAGCTATGGAGCTAACCTCTGCCTGCACTTAAAGGCAAAGGAAGCAGAAGCCAGGAGGAGTTAGGCCAATACCATGCCTTACGCTAGAACTTGTCCAAGCTCTGATGCATTATTTCTCATTCACAAGAATGCTTAAATTGTTCAGACAAGTTGCTACTAATAGCCATTAAAATATTTAAAGTGTTAAGTAAGTGCATCAGTCCCATTTGTAATTAGGAGGGAAGTAGCAAGTTTCTGAAGTGAGAATGTACAGCCACAGCAGGTTTATGGAGAGCCTGTTAGGCAAAAAACACTACAGGAATTATCACTGTAGGGGCTCTCGTGTCAGAAAAATAGAAATAGCATCACTATGCTCACCAGTAAAAAAAAATGTTTGTTTTTTTTTAATTCCATACAACTGTAAAGCAAATTCAAATATACATTAGAGGCAGTTCTCTAATGTATACTACACACAGATACATATAATTTCTAAAATAAAATACACAAGTCATTTTATTAATTCAAATACATTGGTACTTCTCAGCCTTTTAAAGTAATTGTTGCCAAATCCAGATCAAACTCTTAGCAGTTGCAGTCAGTTACTGCAAAATCAGAATGAGGCACTACTGCCACTGCTACATGCAATACTTACTGTTCACGGCTGCGCCTCAAAAGTTATTTATGTACACACTAATGAATATAACTTTGAAATTTCCTTTACTGGCTTCTTTAGGTGCTTGCCTGAGATTTAAAGAGACAAAAAGTCTTACTTTTAGTCATGAATTATTATATCAAATTGATCTAAACTACACAGTGACATGCAAGCTTCTGCATAACCCTTATATTACACTGATTTTACGTCAAGAATCACAGCCACCAAACTAACAGATTTCAAACTAGGAAAACCTGAATTTTTTGTTTACCTCTCTCTGGTTGCCTTCCATCCCCATTTAGACAAAGAAAAACTAGGAAGCCTGATCATTTGTATTCAAGGTGCTGCTTCTAACAAGACAATGACATTTACTCTACGCAATTCACCTGTAGGACAAGTGAGACTTGTGTAAAATCAAGCCTCTATGATAGAATCTGCGTCTACAGCAACATCAGTTTTATAGTCAGGAAACATCTATGGGTAAAAGTTGCATTTTTGGTTTGCAGCCCATCACCTGATCAAAAGATTATCTTATCTACAGCATGGTCAATTTAAATGAACCTTTCAGCTAATGCTGTCTCCTGATGACCTTCTGTTGAGCTTTCCCTTTAGCTCTGTGTGTTCATGTGCAGCGCTGGCAGGGGGGCAAAATGAAGATGGTACCTCAGTTCAGCTGGTTATCAGCAGATTTTTACGGTAGTTTGAAAAAGCACCTGCAGCAACTGGCAGTTTCATGTTTGAAAGTTCTGCTCCAGACTTGAAGGCACTAAAAGTTACTCTGTGAGACAAATAAGTATTAACCAGTATAAAAGTTAAACATCTCAGGTTTTTGCTAAGAAGTTAGTAAATTAAAATCTTCAATCATAATTGTAAATTAAGTCCAGGGAACCTTTACTGAAAATTGCACATGAAGAAACTAAGTAATTTTATCATGCCCTAATTGACCTGCTTATAAATAACTGCTAGATCATTTACTACTTCAAATTCTGAAAAGAAATGAAAATAAGGAAAACAGTTCAATTACTTAAAAATAGTTCAACACTCATTACCTACATATATTTTACACGGTGATTTTGATAGTTGAGCCCTTTCAAAGTCCCACCTCCCCATCACTGATGATGCCTGTGTGATTAAATAAAATCAAACAAAACAAAACCACACTTCTACAAAATCTAGGGAGAACAGGATTTTATTGAGTTCTACCTGTCTGAAAAGTGCTGGTGAAGAATTGCCATTTCATGCTTTGTCTATATAAAGAAGTAGAAAGAAATTGTTGCAACAATCAACTCATTTGAAAACTGAGCATTTCACTAAAAATTCTTACCATTTCTAAATGAACACAAGTGTGATTTTTTTTTTTTTTTTTTAACATGAAGAGTATTTCTCTTTTTCAGATGTAACCTCTACACTTTAAGTTCTGTCAGGACTCTTAAAATACTTTCAGGCAGTATTAAGATACAGAGAACCAATCAGTGATATCTTCAAGAACCCAGGTATCCCAGCTCTAAAACTGCATGATCTAAAACATTAGTAATGGAATATTTTGAAAGAATACTCTCACTCAATATTGATGCATGCTATCATTACATAAGTATCCATTGCATATTGTGAGGAACATCAATTTTTCTTTTGTAGACAACAACAAAAAAGCATGCTAAATGATATCAGTCACTATAGATCTATTTTAATGAGGTTCAACATTGTTAAAGTCCAATTAAGATTAGCTTCCCCCAAACATTCACCAGTGTAAGCTTGCACAGGTATTTAAAAATTTTTGCACTGATGTGGATTACACTGGTCTCAAACATTTTCAAAGCAGGGTTTTAAGACTGGATCTTGAATTTTAGTAACCATTCACTTGATTTGTTCAAATAAAGTATAGAAACACTCTAGCAATTAGGCATAAAAGCATGTTAAGTAACAAATTTAGGCCACGATATTACTAACAGAACAAACCAGTATTTGCACAAATTATAGTCTTTAATTTGCTGTAGTCTTTAATACTGAGATTAACACACTAGATGTGGACCACATGCTCAAGAAAACAGAAACAAAAATCCTAGGGAACAGCATTATAAATCCCATGTCAGAAAGACTACAGAAGCTATTACCCAGTATAATGGGTCAACTCATTTTGACATGAGGAGCAGTCACAAATAAGCTTGATTATTTGTAGTCATTTTAGCAAGTGGATTAATAAAAAAAAAAAAAAAAAACAAATTGCAAGTAATCCACACTCCAAATCAATAGCCAATTTCTATGAAGCAGTTGTGACACCCATTTTTAAAATGGCTGATGAGGAAATAAACAGAAAATACAAGATCAAAGAGCACAAGAAAACATGAAGTATGTTAAAATGATGCAATGAAACAGTATATAAATTAAACAGGAATGTTTAATCAAGACAATCCCCTCTCCCCAAAAGAGGTTCTTCAATTTTTATTTTTAATTGGAAAAATGAAAGTCTATTCCCACGATAGTGAGGCTGTTTCTATCAAGCAGCTCTGTTGTACAACTGTTACCAGGACTCTAAACGAATCTTAATTGTTTTATATTGATATTTCTGAACTAGAAAGTTTTAAAATATTGTATAGATTTTATTTGTGCTCCACATATCGCAAGCAATTTAACAACACGAAGAAAGATTCAATTCCTCAACTAGAATACCAAACTCTATACCAAGTATTACATGTACACAATACTTGCACAGTGACAAGCACAAAAAAGTACTAGTTGAGCACTTACTTTCTGAAATCCATATCAACTCTTAAAATCCATTGTCATTTTCCCATGACACCCAATCTACAATTTAAGGCATCTCCACTCAGGCATCCATCCATCCACCCACCAGTTCCCATACACGCAGTTTATGTGGAGGTGTTTATTCTCTCAAAAAAAATCACCGTGTCGATCAGGTACCATTTATTATTTATCCCTGTAACTGTGTCAGCATTGAGATATGACAGTTAAACCAGTGTTAAATCAATACAATATTTACATAGCACAGCACAGTAAGCTTGAGACACTCACTTGGGGGATAAAACCACATTTTAGAACAGGACAAAGGTCACCATTATTAAGTGTTTGAAAACAGCTATTTACAGGTCCCTATGACATAACTATAGTCTGTACACTGTTCCAATGGGGCAGGCAGAAGCATGATAGGCATTTATTTTGAGGGATTTTAAACATACGATTTGGAAGCATATTGTTATGCTACCCTGAATGCCATAAGCCACCTTAACATTCTCCAAGGTGGTCTCATATCCTAGAATGGCATGTCCAGCTGATACAAAACAGACAACACAGCGTTTACTTTGTGGAGAACTTTTTACTCCTGCTATTCAGTCATCTGAACTTTGAAGGCAATTCGTCCCAGAAACTTGTCACGATCATCTTCATTTTTTAAATTAGGTGAGCCCAGGATCTTACACTCAATTGCTATTTCTTCATTGGTACTGTTGGAGTTAATTGCTAGTTGAACAGCCACTAGAGGCTGTAAATAGTGAGCCTAGTAAACAGAAAGATGGGGAAAATATTTGAGATACTGGAGTAAGTGATGTGAATATAACAATTAGCATGAACAATTAACATTTAATCCATCAAAACAGTTCAGAAAAAAAGCTAGTTAAGAACCCAACCTTTCAAAGCCCAGTCTGACTGAGATAAGACTTTTTTTTTTTCCAAGTTAGATAATCAGGTATACATTCTTCAAACTATTTCATAACCAATACATTCAACCTAACATGAGTCACAGACAGTATCTTCAAGTGGTACGTTACTTTACCCTTTTAGTACACTGGGTTCGATTTTCTAGAAACCTCTACTTGAAACATCCTCTGAAACTACATTCTGCTTTCCTACCAATTCCCTCTTTTGTCTTTTTCTTCTCAATTTCTTATAGAACAAATTTTTAACACATTTTAAAGTGTTTTGTTGTTTGTTTTTTTTTTTCCCAATAGCATGTTTTAACAACTATTAGTAAGCTAGCTTCCCTTCCAATCTATCCCATTTTCTTGTTCAACAATAATGTGTGTTATCTGTTTGATAGTTTTTGACAGAAACCTCTCATTGAGTATTTCAACAGTATCCTGGTCAGTCATATTTGGTGAAACAATTACAATTCTTCTCTCCATTCCCTATAAGAACAACTAAAATATAAGATGGAACACGATTATATTTTTTGTCAAGATAGTATGATTTTTCAAGTCCAAATCAATTAGGACAACTTTAATTCTCTCATAAAGTGACTATCAATTAAAATAAGAATTCATTATATACTTTCAGAGCAGCATTTCATGCCTATGTTAGAGTCAAGCATTTCCACAATTTATTTATTATTTTCAGGTCAACAGTAGTGACTGCCATTTAAGTAAAAATATGTACTTACTCTCCCGGTGGCCAGCAAACATGGGTAATTCTGAACAGTGAAATTCATAGAAGCTACTGGACTAAATATGACACTGCATATCATACAAGTGCAAGCCTTAAATTTTAATTGAACAAAACCTTGGATTAATTTTTTGTTAACTTAAAAGAGACTTTTTTAATACCTTTCTGTTACCTACCAGCTATCGTCTCTACCTCTCTAACAAAGAAGGCAATAAAGAATAGTCAAATTCTCATTTACAAAGAATGGTGGCATGGAAGCGTATGTGCAAAAATCTTTAAAATGAAGGACTAGTAAGAAATACATTGACTTAACAACTTTGCCTAGGTGGAGGGTGATTTTACTCAATCAGAATGTTTCCTGTTCCCCTATAAACGTCCAACTGGGAGGAGGAAACAGAACTAGGCAAGTCATCCTCAAAATTCTCATGTTTTAAGTGGTTATACCACCCACATTAAAAGTATTAACTAAGTTTTCTAAAAATCAGAAATAAAATCCTTGAGTTGGCTCAGAGATGTTTTCACATCTCTAAGATTTTTCAAATAGGTACACAAATTTCTATGGTGTTCTGAAGATATGATGCCAAAATGACTTTTTACTCAATATAAAATGACTGGGGGCGGGGGATGAGAATCAGCATCCTCACTAAGCACTACAGATGATCTGCAAAAAGGTGCATTCTCTAAGGTCAGGCAATTGAGTTCATTGTGCTGAGCAGTAAAGGGAAATAACCATTCTGGCCCATAAAACTATGTACTTAAAAAAAACCTCAGTACTTTCATTGCTACTACCTTAGCTCAACAGCAGCAAGATTAGTTGTATCCTCTTAACTCTTTTACAGAATGAAATAGTTCAACAGTTTCACATAGATATAAGATACACATTTTGTGGTATAGGCAAGAAATCAATCCAGTCTCTTGAGACATGGTCAAATACTCAACTTTTCTCAACTCTTCTTGCTGCCTTCTTTTTCACAATACACTAATGATAGGAGAATTGCATCTTATATAAGCAAGTAATCCTCAAACAAACCTATACCACACCATAGTGAACACGAAAGAACATTGACCCAAAGACTCCAAAAGAAAATACCAGTTAATTAAAAAAATATATTTTTTTCTTAACCATCTAAATCAAGTAAAGAACAGCACTGAGTTCTGCCTGACTTAGTTGCTCTCCTTTCATAATCTTACCTTTTTATCAGTATAGCAGTAAGACGGGAATTGTATGAGTAAAGTTCTTTCTTCATCCCATCTTTGGTACAAACTATCTCCTGACCAGGTCTATCAAGGTCTGTTAAGGTCTACTCATGCTATATGTTGCTTTTCTTAAAGAAGCAACACACTTATCCTATTCTGTCATTCCAAAAAGGGAATAGAGTACATACCGACTCTGCCTATCATAATCAGAGTTTGACAGTCCCTCTATAATCTTTTATGTCTAAGAAAATGGATGCTTTACCAGTTAAAGAATTCTGGCAACAAAACAGAAGACAGAACTATACATAAATTACATTAAAGCAGATGTTGAAGAAAAACTCCTTCCTCATTAAGAAAAGTGAAGAAAAAAATCATGTCAACTTCTGCAAATAAGCTAGCGTACACTGGAAAAATAGTAAGTGAATAACTTAGTACCAAAACCTTTGGGAAAATATCAAACAGCTACTGTGATGTCCTATGGGCCTAAAAGATTTACATTTAAAAAGTACTTTTTATTTTCAGTGGTGAACAGTAGTCAATGGTTGATCAATCAACTTGGTCAATAAAAGGCAATATGATTGTATATCTTACAGAAAATACAGATTTTCCGTACCTAGTTATTGCAAGCAGATTCAATGAAAAAAATAGCTAAATTTAAATTTGAAAAAAAAATGGAGTCTTAACTATACATATTCTGTGTCCATAAAGCAGTTATTTTACTTTGAAAACTTCACTGTTCAAGTAGATAAATATCAGAATACAAAGAGGGCAAGGGGGACAAGCAAAGACAAAAAAAAAAAACATTTAAGTTAAAAAAAAAAAAGTTATTAACAACCTTGAAGTGCTTCTTCATAAAACAGCGTGAAGAAAAAACATGACTGCAGAGCCACAAAGATGTATAAGCAACAATACCATGCTGAATTATAAATCTAATATCCTGTACATAAGCCCCTAAGATCAACTATTCGGAATTGTATTGGGGTCAAAAGAACTACTTTAGTTTTTCTGCCTTCCCCTGCAGTCAGAAAGATTCCAGAATATATCAGTGACCAAAAAACAGCAGATGCCATAAATGCTACTAGTATACAGCCTTTTCTTCATTAGGACAGTGCTTACTTTACTTCCTTACATCTGCTAAAGCATCTCTCTAGTCTCATCAAGCGCTATAAAATCTGTGCAGATATAATATTCCTTACGAGTACCTCATTAAAATGTTCAAACTTCACCATCAATCTGTTTAGTAAGAAGACCATCATTAAGACATACTCACATGTAAGCTTTTCCCATAGTATGGAAAGTACATTAAGTCAATCGAGCCTCCTGGAGGAAAATAATTTATCTCAACCATGCCTTGTTCCTATGATTGGAGATAACAACAAAATTAGAAGTTAATATCTACTTGGATAAAAGTACAAAATTGGAATTATAATCCAATGATAAAGTGCATGATCCCTAAGGGGAAGTACAGAAAAAGAAAGAAAAAGAAGCTCCAAAGTATTAAAGTAAGTTCCAAAATAGATGAATTTTAGGCAAACAGCTACATGCTGCACACATCTGCTGCAGTAAAGCTTATTAATAGTAACATTTAAATTAGTAATCAGGTCAAGACAGCTCATATTCAAGTTTCCCTTACCAAAGAAAGGAGGTATATTTTAATACTCAATGAAATTAATATAACAGCAGCAGGAAAACAAAACAAAACACCCACACATATAAGCTAAAATCCCATGTATCCACAAGCAAGCCTGTATATTTTGGTGAAGCAACAGCATACGTATGTTTAAGATGAGATGAATTTCTGTTTAAAGCCAGGTTTTCATAATTCAAATTTGGAACAGTACAACCCCAACCCTTCACAAGGAGCTCGTAGCAATAGTGTACCATTCCTAACTTGTTCAGCTACCTTTGAAATACAGGCTACCTAAACAGAAACTAAGCTTTAAAATTATGATGTTACCACAGTTTGTGTCATCAGCAGCCAGAAGGAAACGATACATATATGCATGTCTTATCACTAGACTTTCCCCTACAATACCAAATCTAGCAGCAAGAAGCAGCTACCTATAAAGATGCTGCATAATTTCTGACTAAGGAGTCACCCAGTCTGTAAGATACACAATCTTTTTGTGTCTTACATATACACTGTGCTGTCCCAGACACATGTTGTCTACATAACGACAGACAGATCTCCAAGTGTCTGTTATCTTTGGTGATAGGACAAGGGGAAATGGCCTCAAGTTGCACTGGGGAGGTTTAGGTTGAATATTAGGAGAAACTTCTTCACTGAAAGGCTTTTGCAGCATGGCTACACCATGTTAGTATGTTCTACATCTACATGTTCTTTAAGACCTCCAGGGATGGTGACTCAAGCACTTCACTGGGCAGCCTGTTCCAGTGCTGCACAACACTTCCAGTAAATAATTTTTTCCTAATATCCAACCTATTTCTTACATGATTTTTAAAATGCCTGTAGATTAGATCCTTTCTGAATAGTACACACTGTATTTATGCAGCTCACCACTGTTTATGCACCAATGCCAAATATGTCTTAGAACATCATTACTTTTTCAGTGTAAATCACAATTTCAAAGTGCATTTCATTGTTGGTTTTTTTTCCTATATTACCATATACAATAGCCGCAATTTAAAAAAAAAGATATACTACATAGTACGGAATACAACTGCAGTAAAAAAACTTAGCAAAGGGGAGGGTAAAGAAAGATCAAGAAACAGGGAATGAACCACAGCCCAGAAATACCTCCTCTTCCACCAAAAGAACATACCATACCAGATGAGCTTAGGGTATGGCCAGATTCTAATTTATTTGAAGTCTAAATTATTGCAGTTCCTCAGTATATGTTCATTAAATATTTTAGACCTTGAGTTCTCAAATTTAATTACTAAGAAGAAATGTTTCGTTTCACCATTAGTCTCTATTTTCACTACAGCTCGTGCAGCTGATATACTCAATCAAATATATTTCAGAAATAATGCTTACAAAATTTGAACTCAGAATGATATAAGAAAGATAAATAGGAGTGGGGTTTTCTCTAGCAGCTAAACACAACACATGCATGCAGTCATAAACATATGCATTAAGCTATCAAAATAAAATGGCAGAGGTTCTTGGACATGCAACTGCCTGCCTCATGCAAATGCTGTGGATTTTTTTGATTTAATTAATAATAATTAATCCTAACTAATATCCTTACACAAACTTTTAAAAATTAAGCTAGCTGCATCAGTTGAAAAGCTTCAAGAACCAATGCATTAGTGTCACTTTTTCTGCTTACCATTGAAAATTTCCACAAAGTTGCAGGCAGTCAGCAAATCTACAAGTCAGACCACTTAGTTGGACACATAAAGGTAGATTTCTACCTCACCTACAAGAGTTTTTATTAGGACTGTCTTAAAATAATTTTTCAGATGCTAAAAGGGACATGGAAAGACACAGATGTAAAAAGATGTACACAGATGTAAAAAGGTACATGGAAAGAACTTGTGCAAGAATGACATCATCTAAGGAGTAATGGTATAACTGCAGTAGCCTTTTAGACTCACAATGCAGTTTAAAGCAAAATTTACTGAAACAAGATAAAACAACAATATCCAGGTTAGCAGAACCTTATAAAACATCTGAGATTTCTTTCAAAAAACAAACAAACAAACAAATCCAAGGCCAAGTATGTTGACAATGGCAAGGAAGGTATTTTTCATTCTCGTAAATTAGAAAGAGATGCCTAATACAAAGTCAAGATGATCTCTAAACAACAAAAATGCATATAGCTTGGAATTAATATTATTTATCTTCTCTGCTATTAAAAAAGTACGAGCCTACTGATTTTCTTGGGTGGGAAGGGACCGTAAAGATTATCTAAATCCAACCCCCTGTCATGGGCAGGGACACCTCCCACCAGCCCAGGCTGCCCAAATACCATCCAGGCCTTGGGCACTGCCAGGGATGGGGCAGCAACAGCTGCTCTGGACACTAACACTAACTGCCCTTACCTATGGAAATCATTGTGATGATAGCAAGGGGCAGGGGGAGCAAGGAGGTGTGAAACTATGAAACATGACAACTGCGATGTCACAAATCTACTCAAAATTTCTCTCTTTAAACAAATCTCAAGGAGAAGGCACAGTAAGAAGAAAGAAGGGTCACCTGGCAGAAGAATGCTTTAAGAATTTTTTTTTTTTTTAATGGTATCAATTTCAAAATGAAAAACTCAAATATTTCAGGTAGCAAAGACAGGCAGGATGTGTGGTCAGAAGGCTGTCTACCTCATCTAGTATTTGAGAGATTTGTCCTTACGGTTAATTTTTAGATTTATTTAAAAGTCAAACTGCATAAAAATCAAGGCAGACAGTTCTTCAGATTGCTCCCAATACGTGCAAAAATCAAGTAATATTAAATATTTAAAAATGTTGGTAAAGTGGAAAGAAAAAATGATCAACAGCTCATCCAGAGGTTAAAAAAAAAAGGTCTGCCCGATAATGAAGGGAACATGATAGTAGGATATCTGCTCTGCTCAGCAGAATCACTTTTAAGTAAACTCCATTTTTGTCACTCAGATATTAAAAAAATTCTGATGCAAAACCTATAACTACTGGTTAATTTGCGTTTGTGCTACGAACTGCACAAGCATTTGCATATATTCTATGAGCTATTATAGCCAGCAAGAGGCTTGTTTTCAGAAGCAAGTATCACCTGGACTTAGCTTTGTAATGCATCCCGAACTTTTTAAATCCACATTTTCTGACAGTAACAGAGAAGGAAAAAAAAAATGCTGCAACACAGCAGTTATTTAAAGACTAAATAAACACCCTGAATAAGAGAATCAACAGAGAAGGACAAAGAGCCTCTACACTTCAATTTCTGTCATGAGCCAGTATTTAGGGGGCATTCAGATCCTGTGGCAGTTGCAGTATGATTATAAATTCCTCAACAAAATGCAAAGCAATTGGCTATCCTTCTCCACCTCTCCAATGTGGAGAGAAGAGGATCACAATTCCCATCCTTGCATCACCAAGTCCCAGAAGGGATACAAGCAGTCACCTCATCCACTACAGAAGAGACCATTACAAGGTGCTCTTTTCCAATAGAGTCAAAAAAATAAAAACAGAACTGGAAAGAAGGCCACGTGAGCCAATGTAAAGAACAGTGTAATCTTTCAAGTTTAAACAAAGAGTTTCAATAAGCAATAGGCATAAGTAGTCAGAAGTTATTCTTTAAAAATCAAACACAGACAAAAGGTGAAAATGACAGTTGTTAATGGTGCCTAATGTAGTAGTAGTATTACAAACAGTAAATTCACCTTGAGAGACGTAACAACTTCCAGTGTGATGACAGAGGGTAAAATTCTGTTATTACCTGCCTCAGCTACAAGAAACCTTGTGTCCAGTTTGGGATACTAAATTACAAAAAATGATAAATTGGAGAAGGGGAAAAGTAGGAATAGAAAAAGTGTTTCTTTCTTCTACAGAAATGAATCCCTCCAACAGAACATGTTTTAAGAATGGACACAAAGAAATGAGTCCCAAATAAGAGAAGGAATCAATTTTGCTTGCAAAAGACTACCGTGGAGAGATCAAAGCTTCCAAGGACTTGTCAGAAATCAAGTATTAAAATTTATGCCTACCACAGCTATCTAGAATGAAGGCAGAAAAACTTGCGGTATTTGTCCCATAACTTACTGAAATTCCCCCGCCTATGTTTTTATCAGTCAACTCAATCTAGGAGCCATGACTATCCCTTGCTGAACCTACTAACTTACCACGGCTTTCACTGCTCCCCAAGCAGTCTAGGAGAAATATGTAGAAAACAGAGCAATTACAATAATTACCTTAAAACATTCTGTGTAAGCATTTGGTACACAATAAATACTTATAGAGTAGCTGTTAATACAAGTTGTTTGTATTTGACTTGGAGACAACTTTTACTTGAACAGTAACAACACCAGTTTCCACATTTTGTCTTACCCATCATTTATAAAATTGTCTAAGGTGCACTTGCAGCATGGAGAAAAAAATGAAAATATAGGTTATGAAATGGGAAAAACAAAACATAACTCACACTAAATAAAAAATAAATACGCATGACTACAAGTTATGCCTATGCATTTTCTCAATGGTATAGGAAGTGAGGTAGCTCAAATACATCTAAAAAAGGAAGAATAAAAGACTAACTATAGGGAAGAAATTAAATACATTAAAACTAGACATACAGTAAGATGAGAACAATAAAAAACGAAGTACGAAGTCTAACAGAAGAGATGGAAATAAATGTTCTGATAGCATTTACGTTCACTTTTCATCTTAATCACAAGGAAAATTAACTACACGCGTATTTCTTACATTCAGAACTGACCTTAGATGTACACTGTATATATGGCTCTCCTTCAGGCTTTAATCCAATTATCTAAAGGAAAGAAAGTTAAAATATTTACAGACCTTCTTCCCCTCTCCAATTTACATATCAAATTCAAACTTTCTCCCACTTACTATGACAGAGTTGATACAAGGAGCAAATCTGTCTAGTATTAATTTTCTGAAGCACAATTTTAGACTAGAACCAAGATGCAAAGCATTGTTAAGTTAAAGCTCAACTAGATAGTGGCCATACCAAGGACTATTTTCTTATTTTACATTAAGCATGTAATATTAATGACAAACCAATTAGCAGTTCAAGAAACATACAACATCACTGGAAAGTCAGTTATTCATTCAGTAAAATTTTCATCACTTTGCATAGTTTAGGAGTTACAGAACCCATGACATTCTAATTACATTTCTGGAATGCAGGCACCAAGTAAAACACGCTTGACCTGCAGAGCGTTATACAATCTGTTACACAGAACAGTAAGCTAAATCAAAGTACATTTTATTCTTTAAATAGGGTTTTCATATATCTTGATGCAAGTGATGAAAGCCAATACTTGTAAATATTAGAATGCTCAAAAAAACCACTTCATTTTACTCTCTGAAACACACGTATTGGTAGACATTTCAGTTAATTACACTATTTCAAAAATGTGAGTATCCTGAGAAGCAAACTGAACATGTATTTCAGTCCTTTTCAGAAGTGATATTTCATACAGTGTTAGCTGGAAATGCTTATAGTAAAAAATATTTTTAACAAAAAAAAGCAAGCACTTACTCTATTCATTTTCACAAGCACGCAGGGAGTTCCTTTAGAATAGCCAAAGGTCTTATCTTCCTTTCCAGAGCATTGTCCAAGCTCAGACAGATTAAATCGACATGCCTTTTTATCAGCAACATCATTCTGATCAAAAACCTTTCCCGGTGTACAGTTTATATTTTCGGATTGCTTTGAATCATCATACGCTATGAAAGAAAAATAGGTTTAAAATCAAGAATACAAAGCATACAAGTAGGTAAAAATGCAGAAAGCCTACATAAACCTCTAATTTATAGTTATTACTTTCCTAGGAGTTTTCTTACAGGATTATTTTCACAGTACTATGCCTCTTATTTCTATCTTTCTATCTAAATTTCTATCTTATCTTTCTATCTAAATATTCTATCTTATTTCTATCTAAAATGATTTTTCAAGTCTTATCAAGAATCACAGAATCATAGGCAGGAGAAGGGACCTCCAGAGATCGAGTCTAACCCCAATAAGTGGCATTGTAGCCAAATGAAAGAATACAGAGAATATTACAAAAGAAATAAAATCCTCCTTCTAGAGTCATTATTATTTTCTGTACATCATTCTAAACTAATAATGTATTAAAATATAAACTTTTTCTTTTTAACCTGGAACCTAGGCCAGTTTTCCTTCGGTACTTTGTTTTAAAACAGTTTATAAGGAACTTCAAGTATTTTAATGGCTAATATTAAACTATCTCTACATTTACATCAGGTAGTATAACTGACATTATAGTTACATCCCAAGTTATTCTCACTTCTGCTTCACAAGTACATAGATCACTTTGTCACAAATGCTCACCTATTCACCATTTAATGCATTCTGTCTTGTGTACCCCCCCACCCGCCTCTCATAGCTAAGCATTCATAAAATAAAATGGAAAAAAGGTAATAAATGCTCAACCTCATATCGAGTCCAAAACCTATTGAACTGCAGGAGAGGAAGGTCATCATTTAATGTAGTATTCTTCCTACCCCCCCTCTCACCTCCCCAGAGCTCTGAAAGAAAAGCCCATACCTTGTGTAGCTAACAAAGCAACTCATGCAAAAAGGTGCAATTCTACAGAACCTCCTCAATTCTGACTTCCAATTTTTGAGGGGCTCTGTTTCCCTGTCAAATGTAGGTAATGATAATTACCTTTTTCTGTGAAGTATATGCTTCAATAACATACTTGTCTAGAGTAAGCCTGAAAGTATGTCAATTTTCTTTAGCAATTACTAACTTCAAGTTAAAAAGGAAACTAATGTACCCAACAGCAAGACACCTGAACTACTAGGGTAGCTGTCAGTAACTTACTTACATTCAAGAAATTTTTTAAGTGTAGAAACATATTGTGCATATGAATTGGCATCACTCTTGTTAAAGTAGAATTCCAGTGCAGTGTCTGGCTTTGGTGAAATCATTAGCCCTTAAAAAGAAAACGTGCAAGTAAAGAACTGAACAACAACTCATCCTTAAACCGCTTTAACCTACTCAAAAATCATATCCATAAATTGAAAAAATACCTATATTTAATTCAATCTTGCATATACACAATTCATAAACCAAACCCAATGATTAGAAATAGCAAAATCAGAAACTTAAATCACCTTCAATCAATCAATTTTATTGATTCACTTCACATTTTCAACATTTAGCAGATTAAACTAAAAAAAATATAATTAGAAACCACCCAGAAAACCTTCAGCTAAGCTTATGCGTCAAAGCTCTAGGCAACACAGAATGAAGCTAAAACTTTATTTATCTCACAGACACCCAGAAGAAACAAAGTATTTTTAAGAAGCTTTATAATGCATAAAGATGGTTTGTAAGTTTTCCCAAACAAGACAGTTAGTTGTTCCTTCCCTCTTTCTCTTCAGAGAAATGAGAGGTAGTTGGCCACCAGGAGAACACAGGACTAAGGCACCGGGCAGGGGCACGGCACAACCAGGCCCTGGTAGCTACGGGGTCCCTGAAGGACACAGGACACCACAGCCTCAGGGACAGCAGTGCTACCGGTCCCCTGCCTGCTGCCAGAGCAAGGAATGAGCTGCAGAGAGGTGCCGGGCCTAGCGGGAGGAATGACTGCAGCATCCTCAAAACCGGCTTCGCGTTGGAGGGTGAAAAAGGCAGACACTGACATGGAGCTGGGGCTCCTGACAGAACATAGCTGCCCTTCTTCCCAAGAGAGGGGCAAGGAACTGTTCAGCTACATCGCAGGGACAGTTTGGCAACACGGGAGGTCTGCTGACACACACACAGGCCAGCACCAAGGGAGTTGAAGTTGTCCTAATGAAGGATTCTTAATACTTTACCGCAGTTAATCAATCAGTAAGCTTTTGGAAAGCATACAGAAAGTGCCATTAACCAGCCCGGGTCTATGGTCATTCACCTACAGAAATATCCCAGCTTCTCATGTGAAAGCAGAAATTACTATAAATACTTTGGGAAATAAGAAAGGCATGCACTATAAATTTATCATACACAAACATAGTTTAGATTCCAAAATTATGTATAATTTTAAATTTATATTTTTTTCAGGATTTCAAAAAAAATTCTCTTTTTTTTTTTTTTTGAATTTTTCCAAATTTTAGATTTTTTCCAAATTTCCATCTTGGAAAGCCACAACGAAACACCTCTGTGACTGACAGACCATGTAAAATTACAAATACCATGTTTGACTACAAATTACTTTGCACCTTTAGTCATTTTCTGACCTCCACACTGAACTGGGATTCAAAAAAAATACAAGGAACTAGCAACAGGGCTGAAAAGTCACTTCAGGAGTTTGGGGGGAGAAGAGATTGTTATTATCTATATACTTACACTGTAAACAAAAGAATTCCATGCTGTTTTTCAAAGTGAATGACAAAGTTACTAAACTAGTCATCAATGAAAAAAACAATAATTTGAAGAGACTCATTGCTTCAGGGGAACTTCAAAAATATCCTAAGAGGAAGAGACTGCTCCAGTTCCAGTGCAGTACAATCTGCCTAGAGACTACGGAAAGGCTGCAGAAAAAGCTACTTGAAGAAGGATTGAAGCACAGACCATGAGAGATGCAGGGTATGGGGCCTTCTAGGGGAACAAAATTAGCAGCTTCAACATAGGATTATACCTAGGATTGTAACAGAGATTACATTATCCTACAATTCCAAGGGATTTTAAAAAAAGAAAAGCCTTAAAATCATCTGCATTTGATTGATATTATTGTATTCCAGTGCCCACTGCAAGCCAAATACCAATTATAAAATAAATCAATCTGGGAGATTTCCAAATATGTTTAATAGAAGAATAAAACCTTTAACCTACGCCATCCAGGTTTTGTGTGCAGATATTTTTTTTTAATTTATTAAAGTTTTACAGCCAGGAACATGACATGTTTCACTGCAAGTGAAAAATGATACAGTTAAGCTTAACATTAAAACAGAGATAAGCAATTTTATTGTCTTTAATTACTCATAAAATTATCATTAATAAAAATAAATTCAGAAATGTTTAAGAAACACCTAAGAAAAAAAAAAACAAAAACAACTAGTTGTAGAAGATATGCTATTTTACACTAACATCCTTTATGACAATTAAAAACACAGGAAAATCAATAACCCAAACTCAAGAGAGAAACTTTCAGTAATTCAGTATTAAACCATAGCTACCCACAGCTCTATTCGCTACCAACATTCAGACTACCACAGAAGAAGAAATGGTCATGTAAGCCACCTTTTTTTCTTTAATTATTATTATTATTTAAACTAAGCAGATCATCTTATTTGTTTCTTTGTTTTTCTTTCAGAATTTAGCACGTTATTAGCTTGAAAAGTCTGTACAGATCCTCAAGAATCCCTTATGGTCCAAGGGCACCTGTTAGAGATGGCCTGAACATCACATCAAAACAAAAGCTGTTCAGAATCCAGAGAGATTTGTCACAGGGGCCCAGCTGCAACTTGCTCACACACAGATTTACGTTTCATGTTGAGTACTAATGCAGCTGCAAGATGGTGGTTAATTTTGTGTGTCTGGAGTTCAAAAACGGAAAAAGTATTATAAAGACATAATCTAACTTTCACCAAAATATCAGTCATAGAATGGCTCGGGTTGGTAGGGACCTTAAAGATCATCTAACTCCAACCCCCTGCCATGGGCAGGGACACCACCCACTAGGTCAGGTTGGCCAAGGCCCCATTGAGCCTGGCCTTGAACACCTCCAGGGATGGGGCATCCACAGCTTGTTTGGGCAGCCTGTGCCAGGGCCTCACTGCCCTTACAATTAAGAATTTCTTCCTAATGTCTAGTCTAAATCTATCCTCTTTTAGTTTAAGACCATTCCCAACTCCTCCTAGCATTATCTCCCTGTCCTTCTCCATCTTTTTAAGAAACCCCTTTAAGTATTGAAAGGCTGCAACGAGGCTTCCCCGGAGCCTTCTCTTCTCCAGGCTGAACCCTGAGAGAACCCCAGCTCTCTCAGCCTTTCTTCATAGGAGAGGTGCTCCAGGCTCTGATCATCTTTGTAGCCCTCCCCTGGACTCACTCTAACAGGCCCACAGCTTTTTTGTGCTGGGGGCCCCAAATTAATACATGTATTGCATAACCATTTAGTGTTTTTGATCCCTAAGCCAAGTTTTTGAAAGATTTGAGAGATCTTATTAAATTTTCAGGTGGCCCAATCATTTAAATTACATGTAGAGATCCAATAGTTAGACATTCTCCAGAAACAGTATGGAGAAAAAGGCTAATCTCTTCAATATAAAGTATGCAGAAGCAGCTTTTAAACCTTTTACAATGCAAATCCTTTTATTTTTTTCTTCTAGTATACAGATACACCAGAATAGAGCTTAAAATGATAGATTTTTTTCTGTGATATATTTAAAATAAAGACAGTGATCTCATTACACATTTTTATTTGTGCAGTTATTTTTCCATCAATTTAGCTCATTGAACCAGCCAGCTGTGGGACTAGACGAGCATGTACACAAAGAAAGAGGTAGCAAGACATCACTTCTAGTGGCAGCTACATATTATACAGATCTAATTTCATTGTAATATCACACCCTCCCTTCTCCATGGATCCCTATGTAATGTGTCAACAACCTCTGGAACCTACAGGCATTCCACATTGGTTTAAAACTATCTAATACTAAAATTAAAACTCTGAAAATGCCTTCCCATTGCAGTCCTTACAAGCTCCTGAGCAGATCATCCCCCTAACACAGCCCCCTCCTGTACTTTCTTCCAAGTACCAAACACTACTCACAGGTGGCTTTCCATCTGATCCAAGAGAATTGATCTAAAGTATCTCTAAAGCAGTTTGGTCAAATGATAACTCCACTTTTACAACAGAATTTTGTATGGAAGGGAAAATTGCAGTCTAAACATACAACAAAATTGACTAAAGAGAATATATAGAGAAAAAAATCAGCAAAAGTTAGCACATATGCACAAATTGCTGCTGACTGAATGTATGCTATATATAACTTGCCTCATACTTGCCTCACGTTTTTCCATTGAAATTTGTGACTGAATAATAATCACAGTTTTTCATAGACAGCTGCAAATTAAAAACAAACTTGCAAGTAAAACTTAACTGTTAAACCAGAAATGGGTTTATGAAAAAATAAACAGTGTTACCTGGACTAGAAATCCGGTCGCGGTACTTTGGAATGTCATTGCTCAGTGTCTGAAGCATAACCCACATTGTGAATGTGAAGAGCGCTGCTAGGAAGCCATAAAATACCAGGTAGAATAGTAAGATCAAACCTGTAAAGAAAAGCTGAAGTTATTATTTTTGTTTCAGCTAATTCTATTTCCTGTTTTGATTTTCAAAAAAGATAAGAGCAAGAAAATGCTCAACTTGTTGTTTCTTCCCCCTCCAGGACCCTTGTCACTCCCAACGGTAGCTATAAATCAGCATGCCCCAGCACATACATGTATTGCACAACACAGAAAAGTTCTCTTCATACTTGCCAGCTCTCAAAATGTACAGGGTAAAATCTGGCATTTTGGTATCCTTAAGAGAGAAGTATTAGAGACCACTCTGGGCTGCACTGGGAGGCTAGCAAAGATGACTAAGCAAGCTATTCCAGCTCCATTTGTTTAAGGGAGTTACAGTTTTGCATCTCAAAGGAATGGGTGGTCCGGAAGATGAAAGAACAGAGTGCAAAGATGAAACTGTTACGCTGGATCAGGAATACATCGCAGAGGCGCACTGGTGGTGTAACAGCATGCTGAGGACCTGAGAGCACCCCACACAACACGGCACTCATTCGCACGTTCCTCCTGCTCCAGGAGAGCCTCCAGGTGGAAATGCTTCCTGCTGCAGGTGTTTGAGAACACACCAAGCCTTCCACTCAGGCTTTCCAAGTCGTGGCCCAGCACATCCACCTGGTGTACAGATCTACCTCCAGGATCCAGCAAGGTTCTTGGGATGCTCCAGGTACACAGGTGCTACTAGCTCCAACTTGACAACTCAAAGAGCTCCCCAAAACCTGAGCACATGGCCTCGGGGGAACAGCTTATTACATGCCCATACCTCTCCATCAGGTAGCTGAAACAAACTGCTAGGTGAGAACACTACTTAGGGAAATCGCTAGAAAACTTACTGTGATTAAGTGCTTTAATCTTGTTTTATTTCAATTTATTTGTGTTCTTTTTTTTTTTCTTCGCCATTTTTCATTATGCACACACAGACATGGACTCTGGATACAAGTTGTTTAGTGAAAAGACAACGTAACAGGCTTAGCTGAAGAGATTTCCAGAGAACTTGGTCCTTTTTCTGAGATAGGATGCACAGCTCTCACTTAACCTTTTTAAATTTAGCAAAGCTCAACTGTTTTTGTAACAAAGTTTTCAAGCAAACATACTAAATATTCCCTCATTGCTCATTTTTTGATCCTGATGGGCTTATATATATCAGCATATCTCATTAAAATTGAAAACTTACAACATAGTGCTTGCTACACTTCCTTGATTTTCTTTTCAGACTTTTTAAAAATATGTACCAGTAAGTTCACTTATATTACCTTTCAAAATGTAGGTTTATCTGGAGATAGTTCCTGACTGAAGATGAAGCAGGTATACTGTTTGGATAGAAGACCTGGTAAATGACATGTAAGATTCTACACAAATTGTTTAATTAATTGAGTATACAATACTAAGCTGAAGAAGAGCAAGTCATTCTGTTTCAAGACTCATCACCTGAGACACATGGATGCACACATCTTGTCAAAAAGAATGGGCACTATACTGGTATGGAGAAATTTAGGTGCTCACACAAAGAGCCAACTACAGAAAAGCATCTTCGGAACCTTTCTAACCTGAAAACATAACTAAACAATGATGCAAATTCACTTTTTTACAAAATATTCTGTCAATAAGGCTGCTATCAGGAAGTCCAAGAGATAACATATCAAAATCAGTACCCAGCACTCTATCACTGACACCCGACTATAAGAGAGACTCAAGTGCAGTACTTTTCTATTTTCCATAGTAATTAAAAAAAAAAAAAAAAAAAAAAGCAAAAATGACTGCACCCAGTGATGAGTACTGTCCACTGGGAGATGACAGAAGGCAGCCTCAGCTCTGGCTCCTGTCCCAGGACCTATTCTTGCATTTTGCACTGACAGGTTTCCTTGTGCGCTACGGCCACCAGCAATCCACGGCTACTGCAAATGCAGGTACCTGCACTACTTCTGAAAAAATATCTGCATATTAAAATAATGAGGTGTTTCCCAAATCACTGTTACCATGACAAAAGTCCCCTGCAGCAACCAGCTGAACATCACCAGGTTTTGGTTTTAGTTTAGGTGAACTTCAGCTGTCGAGACAGTTGTTTACTAACCTGCAGCCCTCTGAAAGCGAGCAGCCATTTCAGACGCATTTGGGAACTCCTGGTATGTGATACTTCACACGGCAACTGCAAGTTATGAAGCAAAGTACCCGAGGCAATGCAAAACCAGCCCTGTTCTATAACGAACAAGGCAGCTGGACATCTATTGCAAGCTACTTCTAGGGCTACTTAGAAGCTGAAAAGAGCATATCAAGAAAGCAGTAGAAATCCTAATCAACTAAAGCCATTACTAAAATTGTACCTGGATTTGCAGTTGCACCAGTAATTTGCTTTACCTGTAAGCTTACAACTGCTGTAACCGGACCCAAAACAGAGCAGTGATCTCCTCCTAAATATCCCATGTATTCTGGGTATCACAAAACAAGGAAACAAAACACCCAACACTTTGGCTAGCTCCCATTTTGTATCCCACGCATTAATCAGTTCTGGCATACACTTTCATCAAGCCATTAAAAAAGGATCTCCCCCCCATGTGTTTATTACTGATGGGCTCTCACGCCCACAGCTGGAGCAGCAGCACTGGGGAAGGCACGAGAGGGCCCCGATGTCTGTGCACAGCCCCTAACGGTGTCCTCGTGCCGGCGGGGGGGCAGCAGCGACAAGGCCAGGAAGACTCTGCTCCCCTCCCAGCACAGCAAAGCAGATGCACGTACCCCCAAGAAATGCTGCCTTTAACCCGTATTTTAATGTAACTTGTAACTGCACTGCAGAACACTGTGTATTAGAATAAACTGCCCCATTTATGCTACTCTGCCACATTAAAAAGGAGAGGATGGAAAAAAAAAAGAAAGAAGGAGCCCTGCAACTTCCAACGGCACCGAACTAAGCTGCACTTTGTGAGCCTATTAGTATTAATTATCCTAAGCTAATCACAAGGAATGAGCCATAACTTGTCAAGGAGCTCAGCCAAAATAACTCCACACAGTGCTGGATTTCTTGTTAGAGAACAAGATCTGCCCAAGTAACAGTGGAAAAGACTCCTCCGTGTTTAACCCAAGGGATACGCAGGCACCACGGCTACCCTGCCATGCTTTCCAGGGTGGAGTCACCATGCACAACCTGCAGGCTCTCACTATTTAACCTGAACACACAGAGAAAACTAGCAAAACCAAATCCTGCAATGCAACTTATCTGTAAGTAAAACCTAGTGGGTTTTTGTGTGTGTGTGTTTTTTTCTTGTTGCAGGACACTGCAGTATCAAAGAACCTTTCATATCCTAACAATGCTGATAAGCAACAGTCAAATCTGGAAAACTCGTATTTCTGAGCCAACACGTTGGTGCCATTGTTAGCTGGAGTTCATCTGCAAGAATCAGAGAACTCCTCCACAGTGAAAATTAGAGCATCTCACTCTGGTAAAGAGTCAGGACATCAAATATCTGGCCATGACTACCATGACAAATACGAGTTTTCCACTCTTTACATGGCAAAACCAACAAACAGCTCATCAGTCTGGCATAAACCAGACTGGCAGCTCTTCCTAAACATCACACATAGGTAGATATGTGCATGCCTCCATGTAAACAAACTCACAACAGGCCTTGAAGCAACTACTCAACAGCCTCCAAAATACTGAAAAGCATTGTCTTTATGGTTTTATGGATTACATGCTGCATTGATCTTATCACCTGCGTCATCATTCTTCAGTAACTTCATCTAGGGGAATTATAAAAGGTAAGCAGTGTTATTAGGGACTACCACCAATGCCAGCAACATTCAGAAGGCCTTTTGGTCCACCTGCAGATGGATTTCTTTGCTTTACACCTACATATCTGTACAGATTAGATGAGCACTAATCATGTCTCATCCTTATTGCCTAATCACTTCAGAATTACTGTCTTCCTGGTTTGGGGAGTGGCAGGGGGAAGGAGAGGAAGAAAGAGGGAAGGAAGACTTCAAGAAGAAATAAACCCTTGGTCCTGGGTTACAGTTTATTTCACAATAAACCAGGGATCTAGATATAACATCTCCAGGAGACAATAAAAAATGCCAAGTGAAACACCTGCAGAGAATCACAAAAGAAGTGCTTAAGTGCAATCGTCAAGCATTTAAAACACACACACATCCCCAACCTACCACTAGAGCTTACTGATACCCTCAACAGTAAAAAGGAAACTTTCCTTCCTCAGAGCTATCTCTGTCATGGAAAATAAAACGGTCTACTGATTTCTCAAATATTTATTTATTAAGATGTACAATATCATGGAAAACTTTAGTAAGATTTTGACTGCGGTCATACTCCTGGCTGTGCAGGAATTTTTAAGTGTTCTGTCCATCTGCCACGACACAAAAAATAGCACTGCCTCTGTAAGATTCACAGCTTGGGTGTGCAAGCGTTTCTACTGCACTGGTAGACAGTGATCCCAGTACGTTTAACACTATGCTAACTGTGAAGGAAGCTAAATCACACCAAAACCCTGCTCAAACACTATAATGAACAGAGAAGAACCAAGTCAGAAAAGCAGTTGAAGCTTTGACAGTACTGTATGTCCCAGCACGAACACACTGAAAACTAAACAGAAGCAAATCTTGATCTTCTGGCTTTTGTTGGTTTTTCTTTGTTCTGCTGTGTTGTTTTTTCATTTCAAGCACATATTTGTGCACTGAAGGATACCACTAAGCACTCAAGACTATTCAGGAGGCCAGAATTTATACGTAGTCCAAGAGTTATCATCCCTACCTTGAACACCCAGACATGGCCAGCTTTACAGAAAGGCTTCAACAGGCTTGGCATAACCCCCAGCGTGACCACAAATGAAGTACTGCCTGCAGCAATGATCTCACTCTGTGCTCCTGCTGTAACTGCAGGCAGGCACAGCACCTTGCCACTACATGTAGAACATGATGCTAATCTTCCTTTTACTTACAGGAAGGACCCACGTGGCAGTGCTCCAAGTTCTCCTTCCTCTGCCCTGCCCGATGACAGCCTGCGCATAGCCCCGGGACTGATCCTCCCTCTCTGCGTGCAGCTGGGAACAGACTTCAGCCATCCATAGCCCATTTCCAGCATTTCATTGCGCTTGTGTTATTCTATCCAATTAATGACAGTTAAAACAACTAGAAAACTGACATTTGTATACCAGTTTGTGAAAGACAAACTGAATTAGCCCTCAGGTCCGCAAAAAGCACAAATCCTCTATTTCTTGCAACAGGAGGAGACTTAGTGCAGCCTGTTTACCAACCTGCAAAAGGCAACTCTTCACAAAACTCTAAGGGCAACACACTTTGCAATGTGACAAAAGAGCAGAGAGTGAAACAGAACCTGCTTGTGCTAAATCTTTTTAAAGATCCTGGTGTAGAAATGGCAAATAAGGCCAAGTACTCCAATGCCAAGGCACTCCAATGCACAGAGAAGCACTGCCTTGCAGTCACAATTTTGATAAACCTCCAGGACTGCCTCAGACCAGGCAATACATACACGTACTGCAAACAGCTATTTAACAATTTCTCTACTGTTACTGTCTCATTTCTGAGAGGAAGCTGTCTTGAGACAAAAGAAACGCACAAGGAAGAATCAGAGCCAACCAAATTCTTACCATGCTGTCCCTGGAGACGCCACAGCCCAGCAGACAGGCAGCCAGAGCTCACTTCTCCTGCCTCCCTGCTTTTCACAGGGGAGCTCAGCAAGAGCAAGGGAACAACAGTCAGTGAGCCTGCTCTAAGCTCACATCAGCGATCTGAGAGCAGAAGTGAGACCAAACCCTGCACGTTCTCCTGTAGCAGAGTCACTCAATGAGCGTTTGGCAATTAAAAACAAAACAAAAACCTGCTAATTTCATCTTTGTGGATGATTTTGAGACTGGGATATCAAGTACTGAAATTCCCAAAACACACAAAAATAATTATTTATTTAATATATTTAAGTAAATAAATTAAATAAGCACAAGGCATTACTTGCAAAATGCCAGGACAAATGAATATTGACAAAAAAACACATGCTGACAATTTATAGCGTTGCTGGGCAGTCACCTCTCAACGTATACCTCAGGAAAAGGTCTATCACAAACCCTGTGTCAACCACCTAAACCACTTAAGAAAGCTAATTAAGCAAGATCATTCAAACTGCTATCTGGGTCTATATATACTCTCTCAATGTGGAAAAACATCTTTTATCAAGTGAGCCGGCTGTAAAACAACATAAGAGCTCAATTACCCACTAAGTTAGTCCTATCAATTTCAAGTGTTATCTCTTGGCCTTGGACTAGCACGAGCTAGTAACGCTGTAAGTGATTTATCCTCTCAGATAGGTCTGAACAGAGAAGGTTGTTTCAGTTTTTTTTTTAATTTTTTTTTTTGAGTCACAAGCTATTTCTGATGTGCCCACAGCCTTTGTGCCTGTCAGATTCACGACACAAACAGCCTTCTGCAAACCATACACCCATTCATCCAACCCACGCGCTTCAGGAAACCTGCCTGCGCTGAGCGATCACCAGACGACAGCATAGTGGAAATTTCCTCTCCTTTGCTATTCAACTGGCAGAGCCGCTCGGGGCTCTTATTTCCATCTGAATGGAGGAGAACCCCTGTCAGAGCAGGGCCCTCTCCCGACGGCCGAGCCACTGGCACGGCGCAGGCTGCACGCTCCTCCTCGCCGCCCCGGCATTAGCATTCGCTGAGGCTGTGTCAGGGCCAAGGATGCGCTGGCCTGCTCCCCCGCGCCATGCTGAGCCTCCTGCCGGTTTTGTGAGCACAGCCACGAAGCACCCCGACAACATCCAAGCCCCGGGAGGCGACGCAGCGTTTTCTGCAGTCGGTAAACGCGTCCCGCGAGGGCTGAAGAAACATCCGAACGCCGAGCGTTTACACGAGCGCCTAACGTGAGAAAACAGCGCGAGGAAACCCAAATATTGTTCCTGAAGGGCCGCGGCGATGCTCGCAGGCTGTGCAGCTCGGGGGGAGGCTACCTGAGGGGGGCAGCGCGCTGCCTCCGGCGGGCCGGCCGCGGAGCCTTCATCTTGCGCAAGGCGCCGCGAGCCCCCGGGAGCCCGAGCGGGCGGCAGGGGCAGCGCCAGCACAGGCAGGCCCTCGGGGCCGGCCCCGCGGCTCCTCGCCCCGCACCCGGCCGCACAAAGGCGCCGCTCGCTCGGCCCCACGGGCGCGGCCGCCCCGGTGGGCGCCCGGCGGCGGGGGGGGACCGGGCCGGGGGCCTCACCTGCAGCCCCCCCTCGCCTCAGCCCCCCCGGCGCGGCCAGGCCGGCGGCTTCTGCCCGCTGCGGCGGCGGGGGCTGAGTCAGCCGGGGCGCCCCCGCACCCCCGCCACAGCCCGGTCCCGGCGCCCCCCGCTCACCCCAGCTCTTGGCCGTGCGCCCCAGGAACTCGCCGCTGTCCGGGTTGTAGACGAACTGCCGCCACTCGGCCACGCTCTGCCGGAACGGCTTCTTCGCCTCCTTGGTCATGGCGGGGCCGCGTCGCGGGCTCGCTCGGTGCGAGCGCTCCCCGGGCGGAGAGAGCGGCGGCGAGGAAGGAGGGAGGGAGGGAGGAGGGAGCGGCCGCCGGCTGCCAGCCGCTAAGTAACCGTCGCCGCGGCGCCCGGCGGGAGAGCGGCCGCGGGGGCAGGCAGCGGGGGCAGGCAGCAGGGGCAGGCCCGCAGCGCCGCGCCCTCCCCGCCCTCCCCGCCGCCGCGCCGAGGCGGGCCCCGCCGCCAATCCCCGGCCGCCGCTCGCCCGCGCCCCCTGGCGGCCGCCGCGGAGCGCGGCCCCGCCCGGGCTGGGCGCGGAGGGACGGCGGCGGCGGCGGGGGGAGAACGCGGGCGGCGCTCGGCCGCGTGTGGAGCCGGCGCCATGTCGGGGAGAAGGGGCCGCAGGTGCCGCGCGGGGCTCGGCTGGCCGCGCTGCTGGGGGCAGGCGGGAGGGCTAAAAAATACACCAGAGGTGTGGATAACGGGGCTGCTTTGCCCTCAGAACCTCATTTGGTGCCACGCTCCCAGGGGTCGAAGCCCAACAAGCACAAAAAGCCTCCCCCGTCTCCCCCCTGGAAGCGCGGGAGCAGCCCCCAGCTCCCTCAGACAGCGATCAGCCGGCAAATAACAGAGCATGGGGTGGGGGCTCTGCAAAACTCACTGAAGAGCTGCTTTGATGCAGCAGCCCTGCTGTTAAAATAGTCGGCTGATGCACCAGAGAACAAACCTGAGTGAAAAAGCTAAGATAACATCCCTAAAATGTACATGCAACACCATAAGTGATGTCTGAAACAAGAAGAATTTAGTATTTACCAGCCTGGTTACTTTAAATCTTTATAACATTTGCAGTGTCATTCATGCCAGAAAGCTGTAAATATGAAGCATAAAATAGAATAAACCCATTTGCCTCCTGTCAGACTACAATATTCCCTTTTCTTCTGTTACAGTACATCATCTAAATAACTCCATTTGCTGTAACACAACAGCAGAAAAATAATATATCACTCACTACTCACCCTATGCCACACTGATCAGCTAATACATTCCTTTTAAGGCCAAAAATATGTCATCCCCATATTTCTTTGTTCCTTTAAATGTCACCAAGCAGAAGACTGAATGTCATTTCATTATAGTGACTGCTTTGCTGAAATATTTGTCACAGTTTATTCAAATAGGTATCCTGCGCTCTTTAAGGAACAGTATGTCAGCAAAATGTGCCTATAGTCATATATTTTAGATGGGGCACCATATTGACTGAATGACATTAAAGTTTACTAGATAGATACAAAGATGGGGGAAATAATACAGGTAAAAAAACAGGTTGCCTCAAAAAAATGATAATGCTGAAATACCAACATCTGTAAATATGAATATATGCAAAACATTACAGAAGATGTAAACTAAATATTAGAGCAACTAATATCCAGCAACCACCTTTGGTATGTCCACAAAAACCGGGAAGCCTTATGTGCTCTGCTTCATTGAGTTCAAAGGTGAGTTTGACTATCATAGCTGTTACACTCCAGTTTCCAAAACAGTCTCATAGAGCCCAGCCTGCCTTGATGGATCCTCATTCCCATCAAAAATCAAATAGTTCCCGAGATGCAAAAGAGTAAATGTTTTGACTCATGGAAATACAAACCCATTAGTTAGACACAGGTAAAATAATGGAAAGGTCAATCCACACTCCAGTCTTCCTTAATAAAATATAAGGATTGGCAATAGCACTGTCTGCTGTACAACTAGCTGCAGTCACAGGGGCAGCATCTGACAGCCTACATCCCTTCCACACCTAGGTTACCCTTTGCATGAGCAGGGTCAGGGTGCAGCACAGGCCAGCAGCCCTCAGGGACTGGCAGCCACAGGGACCCCCGAGGCTGGGGAAGGGCAGCAGGGTAGGCCCGGGGAACAGCCACGAGCCCAGAGGACAGGCAAGCCCACAGCAATGAGGTAGGTCTTCAGCAGCAGCCCCGTGGTCACAGACCAGAGCAGCAGGGCCCACATCTGGCACAGGCACAGTCAGGGCTGGACACCAGCACCCTTCTGGTGGCCCCAGGCTGAGTGAAATGGGGTGCCTGGGCCGTGGGGCGAGGGCCTGGTGAGACTGGCCAGAGCAATCAGTGCCCGTTAGTGCCCTCAGGGCCCTGACAAGTAGGAAGAGAGATCTTTATTTTTAAATAATTAAACATTCGGCTGATAAAACTAATTGCACTTCTTCCATTTTGAACTTGGATTTCTCCAAGCCATTGGTGTAGTGCCACCAGACATTTTGATTCAGAACACCTGATTTATGGAGGAATAACTGGCCTAAAAACTGGCTCACTGACATTTCAAAATGCAGTTGTCACTGGCAAGATGTCAATGAGCTGATGCATTTCTAGTGGCATCCTTTAGGATGCTGATTCCTCAGCTAGTATTTTGTGTTAGTAGTCTAGATGGTTACATAAAGCCATTGGAGGTAATGTTTAGTAGGAATAGAAAGATCAGTGTGGTAATAAGTAAGGAGGAAAGTATTTTTACAGATTTATCTGAATCATATATTTCAATCCAATACATCTACACAAATGCAAGCAGATGTGTAAGGGATGAGTAGACTATGGCTACAAAAGCAGTGGCTCAAATAAAGACTTGGAAGAATCACTTGTTCAGCAAAGCACAAGCAATGCTGTGGCAAGAAGAACTAATGCAATCTAGTGCATATAAAAAGTTGTCTTCTAGAAATAAGGTCTCTGCGCACACATTGGTGAAGAAACACTAAAAAACCTGCATCCACTTCTGATATTTATACTAAGAGAAAAATGGAAATATTAGCAATAGTTCAGAGTACTGAAAAATGATCCAGGGAGCAGAAAACAAGCCTGTACAATACAAAGCATACACATTTCAAACTATTCAACTTTTTAAAGAAAAAAAATAATGACAAGGGACTTGATTACTTTGAATAGGTGTTTATATACAGAAAATAAATCTTGATAGTATGACCTTTTCAACCTTGCTGACAAAGGTAGAAAGGTGCCCATTTGTTGGAACCTGTAGCTAGACAAACCTAATGTTGACATTTCCTGACCGTGAGGGCAATTAAATATTGCAATGGTTTATATCAGGAGAGATACTGGGTATACCTTTGCTTAGGCTTTAAACACGAGATTAGATATCCTTTTTCAAGGCAGGTTTTAATTCAGCTTTTGAAGAAATCCAGTTGTGTGTGGCTAGGCAGCAAGGCTTTCCTTAATATCAAGTCCCACTGCAATGCAACATTCTAGGTCAGAAGCATTATCAGGTATTTGCAAACACTGACCAGAGAGCAAGACCAATGGTCTCTGCAGTCCACTGAGACCATTGTTCTTGTTTAGTCAGATGCTTACTGAAATTTTTGTTTGGGTTCCTCAGAAAGAAACAAACAAGTAACTCTGGTTGTTGTGAATATGGATGCCTAGAGATTGATCATCAAGTTTGGGCTCCCTTTAACTTATCCACTCTTACAGTTTGCATTCATTGCCTTACAGTTTGACTCATTACTGTTTCCTATTTCTCTGGAGAGGCAGTTTTATCTACACGTCTGATCTTTGTAAGAGTTTAATTAGTAGTGTGTATTTTCAAAAGTGCAATGTGAAGAAAACCACTTTGACTTACTATCAAAAAAGTAATGTATTTTCTTTAATGTGATGATGTTAAAAATGTAAGACAACAAAAATCCAAACTTTTAAAATATCAATTTTGGAAAGATATCTGCCAAGTTCTTTTTTTAATTGTCAAGCACAGCTCTGGCATGAAAATAAAATAGCAAGATTGCTATAGTTTATGGTCCAGAAAACTCTACAGAGGGCAGTTCTTCAGCACAAGATAAATTTATTTCATGTTGCTAAAGGTGTACTGGATGATCCCTGATGACTATAAAGCTGCCTACTTCTTTTCTAGTTATGTGTCTAGGGTATACCACACCAAGACACAATGCTGGCATCACTTGGATAGCTCCCTGTGACTTCCACAGGGGTCTGTCCAGCTTAGTTCCAAAGCAGCTTTCAAACTGCAAGAGATGTACCCCTAAATTAGATCCAAATCTGTTTGTTTTTTCCTTAGCTAGTTTAAAACTGGGACTAGAAGATAATTGATAAATTTGGGAGGACTATCTTCAAAAATATTTTAACTGAGAACTATTCTAATTCATTGTACAAAATACCAAGAAACATAAAACACACATTTTAATGAGGGAAACAAACAAACAAAAAAAAAACACAAAGGACTTCCCACTAAAAATGATAAAGAAAATGTCTGTCATTGTGAGAGTAAAAAAACTACAGAAACAGTTCTTGTGTTTGGTAGTTTGCCAGTAAATCAGAAAGGGATGGTAAAAATACATTCATTGTGCAGAGCCCCCTCACTCTTAAAAAAACTCCTTTATTCACAGAGACAAGATTCTGCTCTCATATATAAAGCAACAACTCCTGTTAAGTCAATAGGAGTCGACTTGCATTATGCAGAGGAGACTTTTGGCCAGCATTTGTTTACAGTAGGAAAAAAAGCCTCTAACTATTGTTGAAAACTATTTCACTGCTTGTTTTTAATACAAAGGACTTGAAATGCGGAAAGCTCAATTTGTAGGAATTTAACTCCATAACTATTAGGCTTTTTGTCCCGTTTATAACACAACGCAGTCAGAATTCAATTTCTTATTTTTTTCATGGATAAATAAAAGAGCTTCTTAAAGCTGGTTTGAGAAAAGTTTATAATAGTAAGGTATCTTTCTTAATTGCTGAAGCATTTTTTCTCCCCTTTTTAGCTAATACTTTGTCAGTGATAATTGAGTGAGGCACTGTTACTGACAAGGTCCAGTCTCTCCTGCAGGAGATGGGGGAAGTACAAGGACTGAGGCAGAAAAAGCAGCTGAGATGGTTGGCAACTGCAACAGAGGCAGAAAGTGCAAGGACAAGTGGAAAAGCAGGAGAAGGAGGGGCTAATGTTGGGGGATGAAATACAGGAAAGGCAGGGTAAGGAGTCTGGGGCTGAAAATGGAGTTTAACGATGAAACTCATGTTAATTGTGCTGCTGAAAGGTGGTCCGTTCTCTCCCTACTCTGCTGTCCTCTCCCACCCTGGCTATGATTTTTAGCACTGGTGTTCATTCTACCCCATGATGACCTGATTCAGAAAGCTGACCTGAAAGAAAACTAATCACACAAGTATAGTTCTCTGACTCAGCTCACAAGGGAGACCAGGGGAGACAGTCGGAGGAATGGGACTACCCCTTTCAGTAGCAGCCCACAATTAGATTGGCAGAACCACATCCTGAGTTCAGCAGGGGACTCAGGCAGCAGGCCAAGGAGAAAGCCAGCACTGGCTAAGCCAGGAGACGAAGGCTGAAATGAAGACTCCAGAAAGATGAAGAACTGGTGAAAAATTGATGCTAGAGGGAATGAGAGGCCTGGATAAGTGAGGTATGGTCTGGAAGAAAGGAGACAGTAGAAAGCAATTGCAGGAGTCTCTGTCCTCACTGCAGTGCATTCATGTCCTGCCCCTGAAGCTAAATTGGAAAATGCTGAATTTCACTGAGCATTTACTACCACTAAACACTATCAGCAAAGTTTGTGATGCTAATTGTGAGCCCATGTGCATGTCTGATTGCCTTGTCATCACTGAAGATGACAAGTTATTATTCTGATCAGTAATCTATGCATGCAAAAGGCAAAAACCATGTGCATTAATTAACCTTATTGTTAAAAATGCTGGTATCATACCAACATGACAGTCTCATGATAACATTGACAAATCTGTAAGTTATCAAAATAGGAAAAGATAAATAATTTTTAAAAACACACAAAGGAACTTTGAATATCTGTCAATTAGAAAAATCCTTGAATTACAGTTCATATAGATTCGTAAAATAAATAGCTAAAGATAAACATGAAAGGTTCATGACACAGCTGAAATTTTCCCCTAAAAGTGATACCTACAAAACCGAATAGCTTTGGAAGACAAATTTTCATTTAACATCTGTTCTTTTTTATCTGGTATATCTGTTTAGATATCTATCACATGAAAGTGTTAATTTTTTTTTTCCATTCAGTTTTCCTTCTCTGTCTACATTTCTCTAGTGATGTAAATTTAGTCTATACAATCCTGGTGGTTTGTGCAGATGACTGTGAAACACAGTAAGTTACCCCTCTAATTTACTTAAGTGCTACCGAGAAACTTCTGCGATGGGAACTGGTATTTTCAGTTTTCCCAGTCCAATTTTCTTCTGCCAGTCAAGTTACCGATTCACTTAGTGATCCTGAACAAATCGCTTGATTTAATTGTACCCGTATCAAGCCAGCTGGATAACTAAGTAAAAAACGTCTCTTTATTGAAAACCAAATCATATGCCTAAACTGTGCCTTCCTAAGAAAACAAACATGGGTGAGACTGTCCCGTTTTCCCTGGGGACAATCATGAGGGAGTGAAACATTCCAAATTCATTTCAAAACCAAGAAGACGGGTTTAAGTTTGGTCTTGAAAGATGTTTCAACTAATCGAGTAATTAAAACTTGGTTTTGCATAGAATAAAGGATCTTAAATATTTAGTAGTATATTATTGTAATGTTTTTAAAGGATTCAGTATTTTTTAAGCATGTTCATTTACATGTTCACTTCAAACAGTCGAGATCTCAACTGTTGTGTTTTTAAAACATCTGTTGGCTTAATGAATGCTTGTGATTCATAAGGCCTATTATTAGTCCTTCTGAGCATACATTAGCTAAGAAAAATAGAGCAAGCTAGCTTTTATGTATCGTTTAGCAGAAAGTTCACTGTATAATATAAACCATTGCCCTGTAGTATTCCTTTAACTGATAAGAAATATATTATAACCTACTTATTCAGGGCATGTTTCATTTTATTTCCTAATCAAAATAGTGTGCATTATTGTGCATACTAGTGTGCACAAAAGTGTGCATACTGAACTAAAAAATATTTAACCAGCTGGTATATAGGAACAGCTCTTGACTAATGTATTTGAGGTTATTTACTAACTCTTTATAAATCTTTCTCCCACTCCATGAGAACTATAGAACTAGATTTGTTAAAAGGCTAAGCACTTTCATCTCTCATTAACCATAAAAGATAATGAAGATGCTCAGCATTTTTTCAGTAGTGTCCTGCATCCATCTGTTGATTTATTCAGTCGTAGGGAGCACACCTATAGCAAGTACAGTCATGGAATGACACACAAAGTCACAAGACTTTTAAATTGAGAAAATGTTAACGTTGAAGCTATGCAATCAGTCTGTTTATTTATATGATTATGCAAGAGGAAGTTTGAAAAAAAAGAGAACTTTTGAAAATGGAAAATCATAGTCAGCTTTTTTTTTTTTTTTTTTTTAACCAGTTTAACTGTGTGGGAATTCCACCATTACTCTATTTTTGGTCTGACTTCTTACAGCCTTTTTGTAAGATTACATTAGCCTTACAGAAAATTATTAAATAATTTTAAACAAAATCATAACCTCCTAACTGATTATTTTGGTTTTTAAGTAGATTTGTTTTTGAAAGAGCAGTAGATACACTTTGTCATCTATAATATATTTTTATAAACAAATTCTATAGAAATGATGTAAAAGAGGATCAAAAGTACTAATACCTCTATGCTCATTTGATTCTGCAGGCCCCTACAGGTTTAATTCCCAGTAAAAGCTACTGGATTTTCCCAAAAGGACTGACAATAAAGTTTTAAAATTATTTCTAAATTTTATTTTGCAATTTCTCTCACTGTAGAACCCACATATACGACAGGCCTTCCTTCTCTCCTAACCATAATGCAATTTAAAAATGTTCATTTTGCCACCTACTACCAGACACAATCTTTTGAAAGAAAAATATACTTAAAATGTGACTTCTAGATGTTCTCTATATACTCTAAAAGCAGCAGTGGTTTCTACCAGATGATGGTAAAATACAGGGTTTTAAATACATAGTGGCTCAGAGAAAGTTTTTTGCACATTTATACTTCAGATTAAAAACAAGAAAAATCCAGGCTCAAGTGCTCATGTAAGTAAAACTGCTATGTCTTCTCCCCATTCTGTTCCCCCATGCCACCTCCTGGGATACTTCCCATACAGGAATAGTTTTTGAGTAGGAGGAACAGGAGTTTAGCCCACTGAAAAGTGTAAAAAAAAAAAAAAAAAAAAAAAAAAAAAAAAAACTGTCAAAATGTAGTCTATTTTGGTCACAGAGCCTATGAGAAAATAAATCTAACTACAGAAAGAATGAGTATTAAAAAAATACATATATTCTACTTTTTTTTTTTTTTTTCAAATTTCTCCTGCTGTAATTGTAATGGGTACTTTGTTCTTATAATACCATCAATCTTCATTTTTTATTTATTTGCTAAACTGTTTGCTAACAGAAGAGAAGGTAATTTATAATAAAAGCCCATCTGCATAGATTTGTGCAAGCGTAATTGCATATTATAACATTCAGTCCACAACATATTGATTATATATGAGAGATCTATTTGTTAACAAATTTAGGACCATAGAAATGGATTTTTATTTTTATTTTTTAAATAATGCCATAATCCAAATAAAGCAAAGTACTTACAGTCATCCTGGTTCTGCACAGTGCAGTCTTCCTCTGTGTGGAGGAGGACAATTTATGAAGTTCATGAAGGAACTGCAGGTTGTATGTTCTATAAAGACTGGTTGTTAGTATTTAAACTTGCACTGAACATAGTTGTTACTGCATTGCACACGACTCAAGGCTGCTGTAAAGCCACTAATCTAGCACTTCATGTCAGCTTGGACTACTGAAGTTTGGCACATAGAAGAAGGTTATTAACACCAACAGTAGAGAGGAATGACTCTTGTTGCCCTGTTGCGTATCTATAGCAGAAAAATACAGCTTTAATCACATTTTAAACACTGCAGTCACAGAAGGGGAAATGGTATTTGCATAGGGTGTTTTGGAGGACAACTGGCAATGAACTCATGTTCTTAACATCACGTGTGTTGTACAGCAGATTTCTGGGATTCATTATGTATTTCCCAGTGTTCAAATAAAACTACAACAGGAAATACTCAACATCTGCCTCAAGTTTGACCTTGAAATACAGTTATACCTGTTCTCTCCCCTTCAGTAATTTTCAAGTGGTTGAGATGATCTCAAGAGAGACCAGATCTTTGTTAGTATCTTAAGTCACTACATCAATACCCACAGTAAAGTCTAGGTGGGGCAGCTATAATGTCTTGCATACACGTGTTCCGTATTTTAAAGCATTCTTAGAAGAAGGCTTAGTTTAAATTTTTATATTAAATTAGGCCTCTTCATTTAATCATTAAGAAACCCAGTCCATCTTAGCTACATATGCTGATCTACATATACGTACCCTTAAATAAACCAGAAGACAAATAAAGCCACAAATTGGAAGCTCAGAGGATGAATCGTTTATGCTGCAAAAGGAACAGTCAATAATTATTCTTAAATGGTGTCCTTGAACACAGACTTAAGAAATTCTAGATTTGTGGGGAGTCAGTCAGATTCAGGTTTTGCCATTACTGACATTTCTTAGAATTAAGACACAAGAGCTGATTTTGTGTCTTCACTGCAATTCTCAGGCATGACCTTTGCAATATTTTTTTTTTGTCTTGCTGCAAAAATTGTATCATTTTAATTTTCCGCATGGTATTTATTTACAAAACTGCATTCTGTTATTTTTATCATCATCTTTACATTTTAATTACATTTCTTACAGATTTCTTATCCTGTGATTAAAATACAGATGCAACAATAACACTAAAGTGTTAAAGATAATTAAAACGGGGCAAAGATTGTGCTTAATTTATTTATTTCTGGCTTATGCATAGATTCTAAGTGTGTATTTTATCTAAATGGAGCAGAGCATCTGAAGGGAGCAGAGTGGCAGACCACCTTCAACTACCTTTTCTCTTATTCTTGTTGCAGCCTTCTGAGGACACGAAGCTGCCTGGAGAAGCTTTGACCCTTCCGGAGAAGCAGCTCTGGTGCAGAGGGTGGGGAGGGCAGGCAGAGGCACAGCAAGCAGGGAGCAATGGGCAGGAAAGCTGAAATGAATAAAACGGTTTGCTTACAGCAGAGAAAAGGCTCGGACCCAGACTTGGGGTGTTTCTCTAGAAACTCAGTAGGGAGCTCTGTAAATTCCATACAGATTAGGAGGCTGCTGAAAGTTGCTCCAACAGAAGGCAAAACTGAGTAGAGGGATTTATCCAGTAAGGCACAGCAGGCAGGAAGTTTTTTGCAAATTATTATATTATACATACATATAATGTTATATATAATATATATATGTATATTATATATGCATATAATATGTATTCATGTGTACAACGAGATATATATGATATATATATACACATTACATACACACACACACACACACACACACATATATTCCTGGTAAGAGAAGATTAATTCCTGAAATTAATTTAGCCATAACTCTTCAGATAGTTTTCTCTATTCTGTTTTAGTACATCCTCTATTATTTGAGTTCTTCAACAACACAGTTTAACAGCAGGAAAAGATTCAATAAGAATCAACAAGGATCACCTAAAATCTTGTATTCTAATTTTTTTTTTAATACCAATAAAGATAAAATCCTGACATGCATACTCTGCTGTTTCCTAGACATATGATTTCTACTTCTTTTAGGTCAAATTGTGCATAATAGTTCAGTTTCTAGAGACAATTAGCTGATTAAGATTCCAATTAATTAAAAAAAATCCTCCTTTCATATTACTTTTTTTTTTCTTCCCAGTTTGAGTCCAGTAGTGCTGGGTTCAATGTACATCTTGTCTTGTTTTTAAACATTTTTTTTTCAGAATAAATCCCTTTGGCATCTGGAAACATGAAGTATTCCTTTACTAGAGCTCATAGCTGTTGCTCAGATAAGAAGAGGGACTATTTTTTTCTTAAGGGTATGTGCAATCCTAAACACATTTCCTACTGCACAGTTACAAATGTTTTTTCTAACTTTCTCTTTCATAAAACTCTTCCCTGCTCCAAAAAGGGTTGACATTAAGCACAAAGTAAACAGAAATGCTGCTGTCTGAACTTGAAGCAGCAGAACAGCCTTCAAGAAATCCTTAGGGTATCACTCAGAACTATACAGATAAGCATCTGTGCCCACAAAGACTCTTGTAATAAAAAGATTTTTTTAATTGAGTTCTACTGAGCACAAATATTGTGCTCTCAAGCTGTTCAAGTATCTTTTTTTCCTCCCTCTGTTACCCTCCCTATTGCTTATATAATAAAAGCCATTTAAGATGACAATAACATGTTTTCACTAGAAAAAAAATTGTACAAAGGGCTATGCAATAATCTTTAAATCATACATTAAGCAACTACAAAATTGGTAGGTAAATCAACCTTCTAGAGATGAATACACAAAGTTCATTGCAGTTAACTTAGTGTGCAGTTAGATGGTCTGGTTTTATCCTTATGGTTGTAGGCTAAATAATGTTTTTCAATTATTGTTGGAAAATACATTATTTCCTTCTGAATGGTCTATCTATTTTCATGTCATCTGGGTGACCCAAAGATATATGTTAAAGTCTGAAATACTGTTTCTTCATTCTTTATCAGTTCTGCTGGTGCAAGACTTAAATGCAGTCTGCTAGCTACATAAAGGAAAAAATAAAAATAAAAAAGGATTGTTCACTTGGTTTACTATAAATTAGAATCTATTTGCAAGCTTGTTAAAAAGATTCAGACAGCATTTCCTCTCTTGCTATTGTAAAAAAAATATATATACGTATTCATTGTTCGCTTAAAATAATAGCTTTTACAGAATGACTATTTTTTTTTTTCTTACCGGAAGATTGGAGGAACAAAACACAATTAATGCATTTGCTGCCATTCCTGATTAAAATGAAGATTTAAAGCCCTGTATATCCTGTCTTAAATTAATTTTAAAATGCTTATTTTCCAGCTAACGTCAAGATTATGGTCATTTTGGAATAACAGTTCTGGAGCAACAGCTGTTCCATGGGTCCCTGAATAACAGAGTATCCTTGTGTCTATCCAGAAAAAACAAGGGTCTCAGAGGAGCTACCTGAGATTCAGGGAGAGTAGACAAAAACTGAAGATGTTTTTTCATAAAGCCCACTAATTACAACTTCCTCCCCTCAAAAATAATTTCCATTATTGTTTTAATTTATAATTCTCAAAATAAAAATTTCCCTCTATTTTAGCTCTATGCTAGGGACTAAACAGATACATTTACCTGATTGATCTCTCAATTAGTCCTGCATAAATATGATTGGGACAAAAGGCTCAAGGGATGCACAGAATTTATGTGCAAGGGGTAAAGAGAAGATAATTTAATCACACGTCTGTTCTTGGCTTTATTAGCATAAAAACCTTGTCATACTGTCACGGATTACAGCTACATGGACTTTCTTTGACTTCAGACTTTACCAAACATCTTCGCCTTCTCACTGAAACAAAGGCATGCAAAATGTCTAAGAACTTAAAGTATCTTTGATTTATAGCCCACTTCTGCTTAGAGATTGCTCTGAAGTCACTAGCATGAACCCTGAAGATACAGTGTAAACTGCATCATAACTAATTCACCACTTTGGGGGAAGGCCAAGTTTCAGAACTAATGCATTCAATTAATCTGGCTTTTCTTCTTCCAGAAAACACTTTGGAGGAGTTCAGTTGCTTAGATTCAGTAAATCTCAATATTTTTAAAAGAACGGAATATATGGACTTCTGAAAATCAGAGTCATATTTAATTCAACAGTAAAAGTGGTTAAACAGTTTCTGTGTGGTACGAGATCAACATTCACAAAAGCAGCAACTTTTATCTACTTAAGAGAAAAAAAGTACAAGTTGGTAATGAACCAGCTGAGAATACCCCACGGCCGCAATGCTGTGTGTTTGCTGGTCCATATTTAAATTTGGAAGTGAATCAATCCATATGTTAAGCAAATTCTTACAGTGGTGCCATTCTGCAGCCTGCTTCCCTCACTGCTGTTAGTTTCCCAGATGAAAAGGAGCTGCTTAAGGCAAGGAAACTGCTTGTTGGCAGCAAAATAAGCTAGCTCGGTAAGAGATCAGGAGGTTTCAATCTCTTGGCAAGAAACCAAAGTTTCCTTCCTTCCTTTGTTTAAAACACTTGATCCACTATTCTCTGTACAAGGCATATGGAAAATTATAAAGCCATTATCCATTGCTTTATTCCTTTCCCTGGTTAGAACTTGGGTAACACAGGAGTCCAAAGTAAGACTGAATATAAGAGTACATATTTGGTTTTAGTTCTCATGGGCAGCAGATTCTGGATTAGCTTGAATTCATGAATTAAGAGGCCGTGTCATCCAGCATCTGTCACCACATTTTCAGTGACATCAAAAAGAAAATGGTTTGATTCAGTATTGACACAGAGAGATGGGGAGGGAAAAAAAAAACATGTTCACCACAGAGCTGTAAAAATGTGAAAAATGACCTGGGGGAAATTCAGAAAAACTGGTATTTGAATATTTGTCTATTGCTTGATTTAACAGCAAATTCTCATTATGGGATCTTGTACACTGAGAGGAAAGCATGATGAACTACTGATTCTTAGAATGACTCAGACAACATATCATTAACAGATTATTTGAGCAGCATATGAATTGTCTTTACCATTTAATACAGAACACATTTTGGAATTTCTTCTTCTACATGTCATGAAAAGATGCAGTTGTTCAATACAGCTATAGAAAATAGCTGCCCACATTTAAGTGGCATTATTTTTCTAAATATCAGGACTTTAAAATACAAATTCAATATTTTTTTAATGATGAGAATATTGCTGCTTGCACTATTTATTAAATAAAACCAGATCTGAGTATCAATAGATCTATAAATATCTAATAATTACACAACCTTTTCACAATCTCTCATAGTTTGTACTTTTTAATGCTTTATCTTAAACTTTAATATTTTAGTGCAAGTGTGTTTTGACAGCTCATTAGTTTGATGCTGGGTTCCAGATTTCAGCACCATCATTTTTCACTTTCAGTGTGTTAGCAAGGGCAATCAAAAGTTTACATACTTGTATGTGGTCTTGGAAACATAGCTAGCCTGTCTTAATCAAACTCCCAGACTTAAATCTTTGACTTTACTCTAGGTAGAAGGATACTTAAATCAGTCTTCTCAAACCTTACTTAATATTAGGATGAATATTTACTTCTATGTGGATGCTCATTTAAATTGCTCGTACCACTGGTACAGTTTATTTGCAGGCAAGTAATTGTCCTAAGGAACTGATGGGAGGTAAAACCAGCCCCTTTTTATTTTTCTGCTTTGGAAAATACTCTGTAAACTGTAGCCTAATTGTCAATGTATGTTGATGTCATATTTTACATCTTTTTGGACATCAGTCCAAACAGTTAATTGTTGATCTCTCATTACATTTTTAAGGTTTCTCTGTGTTTGTTTTTTTAAACCAACTTCACCATGGATTTGTAGTCAAAAATAGTCTCTTATCTGTCTCCAGAAATGCATTAACAAAGAAATGTTAATGGGTGATAGAAGTCAGTCTGTAGGAAGGGAGGAAATAGATACCTTCAAAACAACAAAAAGGAAAATTCCCTGTATTCATCAGAATAAACTTCTTCTCCTAATGACTGCTTTCAAACCAGCTTCATAGTTCTTGCATAACTAGGAAAGAATAAAACAGACTTACAAAACAGACACCATATTTGACATTTCTATTCTATCCAATGTCTTTCTGTATAAGCTCAATGGCGAGTTTCCTGCTGTTGTTCACAGTATCCTGTCAGTATTATGTCTTGAGAATAGAAACAACATTCTTTTGGGCTTGTTTACAAATCAGGCATACGTCTCCAGCTTACTACAGAGGAACAGGCTGGACTGATAATTAGTGCTGGTTGTTCTTGATGAACATCATGTAACTATTACTGTTAATGATAAAAAATACCCATACTTCTTACTACAAACTTAATTCCTTCACTCACACAAGAAGCACACAAACAGGCATGCTCGAGGGGTCTCCCCATTTGGTATCATTGCAGACATCATCCCACCAGTTCCACCCTGATCATAGAAATACCAAGGTACAGCTCATTTGATCTGGACAAGAATTTCCTAACAGTCTGCCTGAGCTGCCCCAGTGCATCATGCAACATAACTTTTTTCCTATCTTATTTCTCTGCACTTTCATATTCCTGAAACCACTTACAAACTGCACACTGATGACACCAGAAGCAAGCTCAAACCCTCAGAAACAACTACCATGGTGATCAGACTCTGCTCTGTCTTCCTGAGAAGGCCAGAATATTGGAAGGATTTATCGAGCAGTTGCACCAATATACGTGTATTTCCATAGAGGGACATGTAGCTAAGCACTGCAGGCTAACAATGTACATGTAGTTAAAAGAAAGCTTTCATCGTTCCAGAGGTATTCAGAATAGCCAGTATTTCTGTGTGAGTGTTTGCTGACAGGATTGTTCAACAACAAATCTGCTCGTACTTGCATACTTGGGACCTTTTGCCCCAGCAATTCAAAAATCACGAGACATGTCTAGCACATCCTATGTCATGTTTCCATGAAGTCTTGCAAAGCAAACCTAACTGAACGTTCCTGTACAATAGCTGTTTTTTTAAACAGTTACTCCACTATTGTTAACTGAACTACAAGTTATGACAACTGATACATGCACAGTCATCCCTTTGGCATTCTTTGTAAAAACATGAATCACAGAAACATTCATCATGAGGAACTCCCATCGTAAGGATACGCATACAGCGCGTGATTCAGTCTTGCTGTATCTTTCCACCCTGTTAAATACAGCTGTCAGAACAACCTGAATGAATCATATAGGCCAACATGTAGCTTTGGTAAAGATCTCTGATAAAACACATCAAAATTAATTAGTTATGTTTAGCTTGAAGTAATGTTTGTGTACTGAAGAAGAAGAAAACTTTTCAGTCCCCTTGAACCAAACATTGTAATAGCATGCCATTGGTGTACATTAATCAAAAAGCAAAAAACTTAGAAGAAATTGGCCTACTAACAACACTCAGGCACTGAAAAGCATGCATGAAGACCACAAACAGGACAAAATAACTATTAGTACTGATTGTGCTTGCACCCAGTCAACAGGAAAGGGAGAAATTAACCACTGCAGCTGCCCCAAAGAGTTCTGTTGCTTTTCCAATGGCATAAAATACATAGAAGCCCTTTCAAAAAGACTCTTTTTTTTTTTTCCTGTGCTTCCCCCCCCCCCCCCCCCAAAGCCTTTCACCAGTTGAAGTAGATTGACTGAACTGCTGTTGACAGCTATTCTTTATGGCACTTTTTGTCTGTTCAACCTAGAGGATTAACATGAAGCTTCCCTGAAAGTTGCTGGCTTCACTCAGAACCGCGCCTGCTTTGTGTAGGCAACAGAAGAGGATACAGATGAAGAGATGCATTAAGAACAATATATCATGCCATATAAAGGAAATGAACTCAAGAATGGTGGGAATGGTACTTCACCAAGATGTCACCAGCTATCTGCATTCTTGCCATGGAAGCAGGTACTTGCACTGTAAGAGACACAGTGACACCCCCCGTGGCCTGGCCCTTCCTCTTTCAAAGGCAAGAGGTGCCCAAGAGACTTCCCTTCCCTTGTGAACACCGAGTATTTATTCGCATTTTGCAACTGAAAAGGGCTAACTGGTAAGAATTTTATACTACTTTTGCTCAGGTTCAGACAGTTTAAGTAAACAAAGGTCAGAGAAACACCAAACAATGATTTCCCAAAATCATTTCCCAAATCAATGATTTTCCCAAAAACCAAGCCTATTTTTTAAATGAGATACTAGGTTTGGAATTATTCATTGTAATAATGCAATGGCTAATTTAAAGAAAAAAAAACAGATGCTTAATTGAATTTGCTTTCAATTTCTGTCCATGCATTCTTTAATGTGTCTATGAAGCTCCCTAAGGCTATCATAATGCGATGATTCAAATGTACTCTCTAAGAAGAAGTGATCATAGATGACCTTTACTCATAACAAGTTATATGTCTCCTCATATAAACGCCAGTAATTTCTTCTATCCATAGATATCAAATTTGATGGGTTTGTCACTGGAAAAAGTGTGCTTTTCTTTTAGTTAAAACAAAACTGAAAACAATAACAGCAACAACAAAAAAAAAAAACATCAGAAATTGTAGAACTTTATCATCCTGTGGCACTATGAGCCACAGTTGCTAAGATCTCAATTCTTAATTTAAATCCTATTATAGAGGGGAAAAAAAAACTACATATAAAATATTTTTAACAACTGATTATTGTATAAATTATTTTAAATATTTTGATAGTAAAAATCTAATGGCAAAAAGATACAAGTGATTATCATAGCATAAAAGAAGCAATTTATATATATTTTTTAATGTAAATGAGATGAGCATTCTTCTCTTAATCATAGATCTGGATATCCAGATCAGAAAAATGTTATATATATCATTAAAAGCTGTGAAAACAACAATATTCTCAATACAGTATTACAAGCATTTTATTTCTAAAAAATTAATGCTGATATTAAAGGCATATAAAATCACGCATCATTTTATGGCTATATTGCATAGATGCACGTGTCTGCTTTAACTAGAAATCTCATCTCAGTTCCATTTTTCTTTCAGTAGTGACATTTGTTTATGGTTGAAGAAATAACTATCTCAAACATTAGGTTTGCTAACAGGCTCTTAACTTTATGTTAAGATGCCTTACCTGATACTGATGCTACTAGAGGGCCTGGAAATTGCATGCAGGTTCCAATTATTAAATCCATTTCATACTGGCATAGAAAAGCGAACTACTTGCTGCAACACAAGGTGCTTATTGACTAGCTGAGCCTTTGCCTTTACAACCTAAGGAATACAGCTAGAGCTTTATCGACACTGATAAATAATCTCTACAAACAATGATTTCATTAGGTTAATACTAAAACTCGCTTTGCCTCTTTGTGCTCAGTGAGACCAGTAGAGTAAATGGTAAGGGTAACAGGAATGGTATCAAAGAAAGTTTGGACTTGAGATACAATGGAAAGCTTTTCCTTTTATATCCTCTCTGTGCCAGCAGCCTTTCTTCAGTGTTGGCTAGGGTACTTTAAAAGATATTCTTAGACAAACAGATTTCAAGCTGTTAAGAACCTCATATTTCAGCCTATTTCTGTTAAATTTATGAAGTAGTTCTAATAGTAATAAGTAAAACAAGACAGCATCATTTCTCCTATAAAGCTCTGTAAAGACAATCACTATAGAGTGGCCAGGGTACTCAGTAGCCTTTCATGGATGGCATTTAATCCAATAAGTTCACAATTTAGTTTTTTAGATTGTATTAACACTTGAATGCATTTTAACTGCCTGGAAAAGAGGCAGGCAAGTGCGGCAGCCACAAAACTGGCAGAGGACAAAAAAGGGAGACAGCCAGAAGAAAAAAAAAAAAAAAGTGGTTTCAGAGTACATAATTTTCTTTTGCCACGAGAACTTAAGTATCTCACAAGGACAAAATTATTCTCTTCCCACAACTTTATCCCCCATTTTCTATCATAATCACCTATCTACATTTCTATCGTAAACTTACTCGATCAATACTTTAGACTTAGGCCCTGATCCTGCACAGTTGTACATACATTTTAGTTTACTCATGCGAGTAAAATCATCGGCTTCAATAACATAATTCATCATTGGCGTAAATCTTTTAGGATTGCTGGCTTTGGTTTGTTAAGGTGAAGCAGGATGTTAAAAGTAACTTTGCTCCTGAAAGCGTAACAAGGAACTTTATAGTGGCAGGAAGAAGAAAAGAACCATGCCTTTCAAAGAGCCTTTTTTAAAAAAAAAAAAAAGCTGAAATTAACTTTTAAAAGATGCATTGAAAATGCTAACAGAAATACATTTATAACCTTTGCTCTGTTCTACCTCTTCAGGGTGCAAATACTAATTGTTCATGTTCTGAAATAGAGAATTTTAGAAAATTAAAACCAATAATGTTAATCTGACACATTTTTTCTGTAATACACTGTGCCAAACTGTGCATTATCAGACTACTGATGTGGTTCTTCAAATGATTTACAGAATGCTGTATAACTTTACAGTGTCTCACTGATACACATGCTGCTGGGATTTATTGACACTATAAGATTTCTAAAACTAAATAACATAATGTTATGCACATATGATATCCTGAATTCACAAACCTCAGTGTTGTAATACATTTTGAAAATCCCAGACTTACAACAGCTGGTATCATGGAGGATATATGACTTACACATCACATTACATTTTGGTTCTGTCCATACATACCTCTTTCCATATGGAAACATGCATCTATGGAAAAAAAAACAAAACAGTTATGCACTAGAAAAACTCCAGCCCATTCACACTTCCGGTTTATAGCCTTAGAGGATTTGTGAAGTGGCATCTGTACAGATTTGAGAGGTGCACTGATTCAGGTCAAAAGCTTGCTGCTTGATGCTACTAGCACTATTAGCCTTTCTTAGCAGTAATAAGTTTTTGGTTTTGATGTTGAAATACATAAATGATCAAGTCTTCTGTCTGATTCTTATATGAATAAATATATTAGCCTAATACCACTCTGTAAGAGCTTTTTACAGATGGAAGCAAGGAGAAAATCACTGGACATCAGCAGTGGAAGCACTCTCCTAAATCCTTGACAGAACCACAAGGCTATCCTATCCTTCCTCTCAACCTCCTCTGCTTTTCACATTTTTTTCCATGATCACCCTTCTCAATTAAAAGCCCAAGTCGGAATTCAGCTTATGCTGATATAAACTATTTGTCAGAAAGTCTTCTCAAAATGCAGACAATTATATCATCATAACAATTCATGAACAGAATTATCCACTAATCCTAAGAAACACCCTTTTTCATGATTTTTCACTTGAAAATTAAGTATATAAGACACTGGAAAAGCAAATTTAAAATTAAAAAAAAAAAGAAAGAGAACAATTATTTTTATACTTAGTCCTTTCTACAGAAAATGAAGAACATAATGCATTACCAACATATTACTTAGCTGTGACTAAAGCACTTAAAATATTTAAAACTAAAGAATTTTTGATTATCGCACCATTTGGGATGAGCTATTAGATTATAAATAATCTCTAAAGCTATGTGTTGCATTATAGATATGATGATTATAGAAGCCAGCATATCTATTGTTACTCCCATTTTAAAACGGATGTGGGAGTTCAATTCCAGTGTCTATGTAAAATAAAACTTTGAGCTCAGGAGAAGGTTTGCTACATGAAAAATAGGAAATGGTATAAACAGCCTCCAGGACTCCAATGATCAGAGCAGTTTCAACTTCTACTTTAGTCAGCAGAAACTATGGCTAGACAGGTGACAGTAAACAGCATACAGAATCACTTTTAAAAGTTGCTACAAAAAACTACCACCTATTTTCTTCTTACCAATCAGTAGGATGCACCTCAAAAGTAATACACTTCAACAGTAGCAAGTATTTGCAAAAATGCTTCTAATTAATTCAATTTAGGTTGTCATAACATTGAAAAATCAAACAGATGCATCAAACTTTGCATGAGAATCAATGAACTACTGTAAGTGTCAACTTGCATGAAAATATTTTGTATTTGTGACTGAATTAATATTATACTAAAATATATTTATTGTAAAAAGCCAGTTACAAATTGCTTTAGTCTATTTACAGTTTAATTTATCACCAAAATACAGAAATACTATCAGGAAACCTGAAAAAGGTTGAAATTGATTGTCAAAAAGAATGCGTATTCATTTATAAATACATTTTCTTTGTACATGGTATTATGACTTAAAACAAAACAATAATAATAATAAACAGATACATTATTCAATTAAATTGGTGCGATCTTATCTTCACTTTGTTAAAATCAGCTTTAAGAAGAGTTTGATCCTGGCAGCCCCATTTCCTAGTGATCTGTAGAGCCTTCTTTTACATTTTATGACAATCAGACCATTCAAAAACTAGCAGAAAGTAAGAAAACAACAGACAGACTGGCTAGGCAATAAGATTCCAAGTTTGACATGGTATATGAGCTCCATTATCTAACTGAGAATATTCCTTGAAAATTAAAAAATTTGTCCTGAAAACTTTACAACAAAGAGAAAACATTAGTAGAAATAACAAGAAAATAGAAAGAAAACCAATAAATGGTTGTATCCAAAATGGAACAGTCAGTCATTTTCAAAAGGGGTTGCCTCTTCACTCTATTATTGCTTTTGGTATTTCAGAATTTCTATCATTCTAAGTGTTTTTAGAGCAATATGGTTCTTCATTTTGGTAAGTCTCCAATAAAACAATAATCTCCCCTTTGCTAAAGCAAAGGAAAATAATATAGTCTATAAAGCTGGTGGTCTACATAGCCTGTCAATGTCATATTACACTGATTGGTTTTTCTTAAACAGATGCACTGAGTTTCTGAAACTGTGTCAGAATATGGAAAGTTCTGAGGTGATTTCTACTCTTTTTGATAATGACCTATTATTTATAACAACAAACAAACTCCTGACTTAGCTTCACCACCATTTGCATAACCCCCAGAATCTACTCTGTTGGGATCATTCAGTTCTTCAAACAGTCCAGTTTCAATAATTTCTTCCTGCCAGGGTATAGGGACAGCACCTGTCGCAAACTTTTTGAAGAACTTCTTATCTTTGTCATCAAACTCAATTCCTCGTACTTCAGAGAAGTCAGCAATGTCTGCAACATCTTTGGCATAGACAACAGATGGATCTGGCACAAATGGAGGGTCAATAAGGTTTGCCTCTAGCCTGTGGAAATTTATTGTTTTGAAGAAGCTATGTTTTCTTGGGTCATCATCTTCATTTCTGCAATAAAGCAAAAGATTGTTAATCACTGCTATGTTTTGCTCTCAGATAGATACAGGTGTCTCTGTGTTGTATATACAAGAGTATTTTAAATTAAGGATATATATTTATATGTAAGTACATATATAGTGCCAAGCAATCCCATTCAGATAGCTCAGGCATATTCAGAGAATGTTGCATTGCACAATATAAGCACATCTGAGAAGCAAAAAACATCCTGATCCCATTATTCATTACTCTGCCTCTCAGGGTAAATTAGTCTGGGCAAGGTGCCATGCAGGAGTCGCAGTGCTGCTTCTGGAAGTGCACCAAGATACCCACATCCAAAGATACACTTTAACCAGAACTAAAGGGATAGAAGGACAGGGAGGGGAAGTGTTGGATTTACTGTTTGACAATGAAAGTCCAGTGGTTGGCTCTATATTAATGAGGTAAGAATATCTAGTAAATGCTAGACTGGCGTACGCTGGGTTAATACATCTAGAGATTGACTCTGAGGAACAATGGTTTGAATAGGAAACTGTGGACAAATGATATTTGTGGTTTTAGCTTAATTCAGAGCAGCTATGCATTTACATCATGTAACTATTCTGCAACGTCCAGTTATGTAGCTCTAATAAACAGTCACAGCTTTAGTGAGTCTGTTCATTCAAGTGAACTACTCCTTATAGATGAGCAAAGGTGTTCATAAATTATGGCATTAACAAAAGTACGTGCACCTTTGTCACAAACATGGTCCTTTCTCAATAGGTTTAAAACTCAAGAATAAAATCTAGAAAAGACTAAAAACATTGTACATATGTACTTTAAGTGCATTTTAAGAAGAACAACTACAGACCTCAGGCAGGACTTTTTCTTTAACAGAAACAGTGAATTCTTTCATTGTATAGAAAGGCTTGTACGATATTCTAAGGATAATCTGAACCCCAAACGTATGCTCATTAAAGCATGGCAAAGGACTGCAGCTTTAGAACTACATCCTGCCTGTAATGCAACTCTAGCAACAAGGCATACAAAGTTTGCATTTAGAATGCTACTTAACAGAGGAAAAGGGAAAACCACTGTATTTTTATTTTTTATACCTATGATTTTTTTTTTCATACTTATGAGTGCACTGGTCTTCAAAATGGCAATGTAAACTCATTTGTATTTTTTTTTTCTACCTCAGCACTCTATAGTTGCTAACATGTTGCTGTTTTCTTTCTCCATTTTCTTACACAATCATATACTTGGTGAAGTGTAAGCACTGATGTCTTTCTAGACGATGTTCTATGAACAAAATGTAATACAGGCCTTTGTTTTTTTTTAATCTTTACAGACGTATAGCAGCACCATATAGAAGTAGTATATCTGCATGTCTGTAGAGAATCTAAGACCAGGTAAACAGAACAGCTTGCCACTACTGCCAGTTCCTTGCTAGCTGTCCTGACATGCCCTGCTTATAACCAGGCACAGCTGAGGTGAAACTACCAGCTGCCTTTTTCAGCTCCCTTGTTAGAAAATCATCATTTTGCCCTTCTGTTGCCCGCTTCCTCTGAGCAAGTCACCATCAACCACAAACAACTGCATGCCACCATGACTGGGACGCTAAATCATAGCCTGAAGAATGACAGATACTGACATCAAGGCACCCTGCACAAGGAAGAAATGACATTTTCAACCCAAAAGAGCTATATGAACATAATTATTCAACTATAGACTAAGCTAAAAGAGACTGTGACCTGTATACATAGATCAAAGTTATACAAATAGCCTTGCAAAATCATCTTCTGGCTTAACTAGCCAGTGATAATACCAAGTACTTGTGCAGCCCTCCAGCCTGTTGAGATCTATTTACATTTGCTGTTAGCTTGAGGTGCATTCGAGTTGCTGCTCAAATTAATTAGTGCCCTGTGACACCAGTGAGTTAGTAGTGCTGACAAGTCGATGGGGAAATGCACTTGCAAAGATTTCACTTTATTTTCCTTTTCGTTTCTGTAACACAAACCAAAAAGCACTACAAGTTGGGGAAGGCTCCAGAATGGACTGCTGTGGTGTTTTTCCTCCTGATGTATTTTCTGACACCACCAGAAACATAAAAAGTTTGAAAACATAAAGCTACAGGAACGCCATCTACTGGAACCAACGGAGGCATCTTCCAACTAGCTGGAGTTGAACTTGAGCCCTTACCGTGTGAATTGCCTGTTTACATGACTTATATAGAAAAAGTAAATGAGCTCATCTCAACTCTTGCCAATTTTGTATCCTCCACAAAAATAGAAAATCACTGTACATGGAGGAAGATGTGAGCTTCAGAGATGCCAATCCCAAAAAAGCTGGAGTGGAGAAAAATGGTTACATTATTTTCCAAGTTAACCAATGACATTAAGTCTTCAATAAAAAAGTGGAGTATTTTAAAAGGTCAGGTGTACAAATTAAAGCTGTCCTTGAGCAGCTTAACTTATGCAACAGGCACTTATGTAGATAACCCAAGGTCTTGTTGTCCTTAGTAGAATTACAGTGCTAATCTTTACATAAGGATGAGCTGTCCTGAATAGTATCTCTCCCTGTTCAAGAGGTACATAAAGGCTTTTCTTCTGTCATGCTCAGGCATGCTATACATCCCATCGTTTTCTTTCTCTAAGTACAACACATAACAGTAAGAATATTTTAAAAGGAAGAAAATCAAAAATAACCTGTGCAACAACTGTTCTGTCTGACAAATGTCTGACAAATGTCTGACATTTCTCCCATTGCTGAGAAATAATGCAACAGTAAGCAGGCCGAATAACTGTAGTTTGGCAAAGGGAATGTGGTTATTGTAAGTGATTAATTTGTTGCTGTTTTTGCTTCACAGTTGTTGAATTAACTTGGCCCAACTTCTCAGAATATCTAAATTTCATTTTCCCCTATTCTGATTTTTTTTTTTTTACTTCACCAAACACTTTAAGACTAAACATCTGCAAAGCATGCTGAGTTGTAAAATAGAATGCTCTGTTCTTGTATAAAATTTATTTTAAATGAGCTTTTAGAACATATTAAAATAACACAAATTTTCTATCAAAAATCCTCTGCATATTATTTCCTGCAGCGTTGCAGAGTTGTTGTTGCTGGGAAAACAACACTAGGATAATGAGAATATGTATATTAATGATATATTATTACATTTCATTAAAGTTAATTCTTTCAGGCAAATGTGTCATTAAAATTTTGCAAAACTGTTCCATGTTGTAATGAAATATAAATTCAAAAGATTATCTATGTATTTTTATTAAGTCCCTGTGTCTATATCACCACTAGGTTGGAAAAGAATCTGATCATATGCTTACATGCACAGATGATTAAAATCTTGGTGTATTCTAAGGACAGTTACTACAATTTTCTTTTTATTCTTTTATTACATTTTGGCTACATTTCTTTTATTTTGTCTCTACTGCAAATGTAGATCTCCAATCTGTCTCATTAGAAATGCACTAAATGATTCATACATATACACACACACGATCACAGAGATCAGAGATATTACAAGTTAAATATTAAAATGCTTAGCTTTCCAATTCTTTTATTATTGAACAGTTACTTGAAATTGCTAAGTCAGGGCCACATCCATCAGTCTTCATCAACCCAAAGCCACTACCGAAATCCCCAAAACCATTTTATTTTATACCAGTGTGTGTCCAATATTCTTTTCTTCCTGGGATGAGTCAGGACGACCAGTAACCTCTACAAGATTTTTTAAAAGCAATTGAGTAAAGAAGATGGTCTCTTCATCAGGAAGCCAATGACACAGCCTTGCAAGCTAGGTATCTGCAGGGCAGAAAATCCATATTGCAGATCTGGATTTCTGCCCACATCATTCCAGTAAGTGATACAGGCTGAGACTCTGCATTCAGTCTGCATTAGCATAGATGTGGGCCTCTACTTGAACATTGTTTAGCTTTAGGAAAGAAATTGGACGAGAAATGGGCTCCTCCCATCTCCCAGATCTGCATTGAACCTAACCCCACAAAACACCAAGAAAAGAACTCCTGTGAGTAGTCTGGGGTGGGAATGGTTGCTGCAGTATTGCAACAACACTCCTTATTTTCATATTCCCTTCAACAACTTCCACCTCTCTTCCTGGAAGTGAAAGAGAAAATTCAATACACTGTAGAAAGTGAAGAGCTAATCTCATTTTGTGTAAAATCGCATTGGTATTATTTGCAGCATTTATCTGGCTCTTTTCAAGTCTGAGAAGTAAGGCATACCTGCTTCCCAAACGATCCTCTGTTTTCTTAGCCAAAAACAGTCGGCAAATATCTTTTGCTTCCTCTGTAAAGCTGGCATTTTCAAATTTCACCTCATCTTCCAGAGTTCTTCTTTTAACCTCATCCTTACCGACCTTTTCTTTGAAATCCTTGAATGGTGTTCGCCCAGCAATCATTTCATAAATACTACATCCCATAGCAAACCAGTCCACAGGATAGCTGTAACTTTCTTCCTTCAGGATTTCTGGAGCCATATAACCATTTGTCCCAGCCTATAGCAAACAAAGAGATTTACTATACAAGATCAATAATGAAATACATACAATTAAACAGACTATTCTATAACTCTTCAAAAATATCAGTAATATGATTGACATAATTTGTATCTAGAAACCGATGTATAACAATGTTTTAGCACATGGACTACTTCTGTCTTTAAACATATTAGCATACGGAAAAACTGTGTTAAATATGCTTTTCAAGGTAAAATGCCTATGCAATTTTTGCCTAAGAGTGGTTTCTTTTTATATTAGTCTTTACCTTTCTGTTTTTCTTTCATATTAACATTCATCCTGCTGAAGAGTGTTGCTACCCTTTTTCTTGTAAACACAGCTAGCAATCATTTTGAAAAGATTGAAAAAGGTCAAAAATCAGACAAGATCTGCCCCCTCCCTGTTCAGTGGTTATAACTCTGCTCCAACAAGGGTTTACTGCCAGTGAGAAAATTCTCGTGGAGCTGGCAGCTGAGCTGAGGTAGGAAGTTCTCACCCGCACTCCCTGCTGGCTTCTGCAAGGAGTTATGACCATCAAGGGCCAAGAAAAACCACTGTATGAAGTAAACCAAAGAAAATCATAATTAGTAAATTACTTACATTTAGGTGAAAGAGCTAGTTTACATGGCTTGACTGGAAAAGGCTCTCTGAATAAAGTATAGAACCAACTGAGCCTTCCCCAAAAGTGGTGACCACTCTTGGAGAGGGGAATTTGTCTGCTTCTTCCCAAGCCTGGGCCTGGCATGTTCCCAGCTGGGGGACAGACTCCAAAGTATTCAAGACAGTTCCTGCTGCCTCTCTAGTAAGCTGATCTACCTGGGAGGAACAAGAGGATGTCAACCTCTCTATATGCTTTCTGCTGCACTGTTACATCACTCGGGATGTGAGATTTCGATCTTCTCATCTGACCCAGTATTTCCTGACACAGCTGATGCAATGCCTGATTCCATATATTTACCAGATTCAGCTAACAGCAATCACTATGTCAGAAGTTACTTGAACTCCTGTCGTATCTGTTTGAAATACTGGGACTAACAAATTAGTAGGATTGCAATTTAAAATGGAAATATGATTCCCCCAAATTTACTCAAGATGGTCATCATTACTGCCACTACAACATGATTAATAAGGGATTCACTCTGAAGCAAAACAGAGTGAGAAAGGGGTAACAAAAACTAGAGTTTATATGGGCAAATTATATTTGAAAAAAAAATAGTTCAACAGCTGAATTTTAGTTTATGAGTCAGGTCTCCCTATACAGTTTATCTCATGCCAGTACATATCACGGCGTATACTCTACTGTAAACAATATGTGCAGGAGATAACATCACAACATCAATTACAACACAAGACTAAACAACACAAAATCAAATCCAGTTAGTTTTTCTGCCTTTTTTGGGTTCTAAGGTAAAATCCACCATTTGGTTGATAAATAAAAGTAAAATGAGAAAAAATAGATATATCGGCCAGGTTGAAAGCAAAAGAAAGGGTTAAAAGTGAACTGACACCTCCCTCAGTAAAGCTACAGAAGTTCAAAGGAACCATATCAGGCATTACAGCAGCTGGTATCTTTCCTCAGGCAATTTATACAGTTTGCACTGGGTTCCACTAAGTTAATAGTGAGAGATACCCTGACAGTATTACATTTTTGTGTGATTACTTTGCCATACAGAACAGAGACAAGTGCTCAAATACAGCCTGCAGAACCCAGATACATCTGGCCTCTAAAGAGCATGAAACCTGGAAGGGAGAGGAGGGGCTGAAAGCAGCAGAGAAATTTTGGTACAAAAGAATGGGCACAGAGCTCATTCTGGTTTAGAGAACAGATACTTCTTAGGCTTCTGGAACATTTTCGGCTTCTTTTTCTGGGAAGCAATAAGAATTCTTAGTTTTACTGAGATGGAGCTGATTTAGGGCACTAATACCTTGAAGAACCGATGAGTCATGTCATTATCAAAATGTGCCCTGACAACAGCACAGTAAGGTCTTTTTGATAAGACATTACTTTGCTGCAATTTAGCATCACCATACGGGAACTGGGTAATTCTAACAGGGAAAAGTCAGAGTGTCATTCTCTGATCATTAACGTGTCTCACGGGAGCTCCTTTCCAGCCTATTTCCTCCACTTGTTTCTTCCATAATTGTTTTTTCTTCAGAAGAAACAGTTGCCAAGTAAGATCTATCTCTTCCATATGCATCTTCCACATAGCCTTCAGTACATCACGCTACACAGAAAACCATGCTTTGACATGGTACTCATAACTCATGAACAGAGAAAACAAGACCGTAAGAACGGACCAAAAAGACTTCATGACAACATAATAGAAAACAGAGATGGATCTACAAAAGCTTTTCAGACTGAAGTAAAAGATGGTGGACGGGTTTAGTGTGTGAATGAGAATTAAACTTTAAAATTCTCAATTAGTAGCACTGAAATCTTTTGAACTGTTATTGAACTGATCCAGCTCAATCTGAGAAAAGTCTAGAAACATATATTGTTCCTGATATGTCAAACCATCCCAAATGAGCTGTTTTTCTCATGAGAATTCATCAATACTTGAACCTAAATTTAAAACAAATCTCTCTCAATCCTGAAGATTCTTATTAATCCCAAGATTAATGATGAAGGAACAGGTTGAGAAACAGGAATCTAATCTAATCTCATAACCCCCGAGACTCAAAAAGCCCACCTAAACGTTATCATTTGATAATAGATACACATTTTACCAGTAGTCAACAGTGATGTGTAAGTGGGAAGAAACATATCAACAAGCAGGGGGAAGAAATAAAATCTCAGCATTTTTTTTTTTTTATCAAAACAGTAATGTGAAGAAAGGAAGAAAAGAGCTTAAATTTTAGTCTTTTACACCTATTTCAACATATGGAGCTTGGCAAAATATTTAATTTGGGGGAAAAAAAAAAAAAGATGATAAAACCATAAGCATTTGAAGATAGAACACAGAAATCAGAAAGAAAATTATTCAACCCCTGGATCTGGAAGAACATGTGTCTTTTCATATGAAGACTTAATTGTATCTTTGAAGAGTTAATGGCATTTGAGGGAAGCTACAACCTCACATCCCTGCACTAATCCTTACTGAAAACAGTATGTTAAAAAATCATACCATCTTTCAAGGAAAAGAATGCCTGTGGCAACATGAAAGAGCCTCAGTGATGCAAGAAAGGTTTATTCAGGCAGGTAAAACAGAAGCATATTCTCAGCTTATTCTTGGCTCTCACTAGGAGCCAAAGAATGTTATATTACCCCAACTTTTCCACAGAGGGCAGGAATTGTGTACCACTGCAAAGGCACACAACTTTTCTAAGTTTAGTCAGTGCCCCATTGTCCATTTCCTGCTTGCTCTACATCTAATACTATCTTTTGTGATGGTAAGCAGAATGCCTTATTTGCACATGCAGTTTGAAATACAAAAATATTAATTACATTTCTGTTAAATAATCTTTAATTTTCTTGCTTTTGAAAACAGGTTAAATTATCTACTTCTCTCTTAATTTTCTTATGCAAAATACAAGTTTTCAACAATCATCTCAAATGTAATGACCAAATGTTGTCCTTGGATACAATAGCAAAGAACTTCTGCTAAGTGGAATTGTTGCTTTGAGTGTGGTTTGACAGGGCAGAGTAGCAATGAATCATCTGAAAGGATACAATGTCTCTTTAGCGAAATGTGATTCTGTACAAAATTTCTAAAGGCCACATAATTATAATCTTTTAATAATACAAGATGTGATCTGGAGAAGCACTAAGTGCACTCAGTTCCCAGCACAGTCAAGGGTCCTTGGCACACAGCTACCCTCAGCAGAGCGCAGTGTGCAAAGTAACTCATGTTCATCAAGCCTGTTCACATCACTGTCCTGAGAAGAGAAAGTACTTTGAACAACATCATTATCTTAGCTTCTCAACAAATACAGCGGAGAAAGACACAGAACCGTCCAGAGTTTTCTTTATCGCAGGAACAGACAAATGGGGAGAAATGGGATTTAGATCCCTCTAGCTTTTCCCACAGATCTCTGCAAAACAAACTCAATTGATATCGCAAACCAAACAGTAAAGCAAATCAGAATGTCTATCCTTTGTTTGCCATGGCACAAGAACTGTTGAACAGAGGAAAAAAAACAAGCTGAGTTTAGCTCTATCAGCTGTTTCCTGGGGCTCGGTCCGTCCTTCCTCCGAGGGGTGCCATTGACTGCTTTGTTCTCTCCTCCAGCTGTTCCTCCACTCCTGCAGCAAGGGCCTGAAGAGACCCTGGAGGAATGCAGTAACAGAGCACAAAAACTTCCCTGCACACAACTGAACAGGCCCTAGATGCAGAGGAGAACAACGGATCTTCCTCTGTCACTCACGTTACCACATTCATTTTTCTCCCGAGAGCCACTGTGAGTAGAAATGGAGCGTAACTTAAATCAGTCACACAGGCCTACAGTTCCACATGTTCACACAGCAACAAGCCAGTTGACCAAATGAGTAGGCAACCGTATTTTAGAAGATAAAGTCAAATCTATTTACCACAAACTGTACCCTTGAAATGACTCACAGAGCAAAGATACCATACCATTAATGCTCAGCAAAGGGAAAGACTTCACTTTGGTTAGAAAGGAAAAGACATTTGGATAAATTGATAGGCTACTGGTTCAGAACACAAAGAGGACTGCCCAGAGTAGCAGGAGAAGGTAACAACACACTATACCTTAGGAGCTCGTGAATCCCACAGGCTTACGCAAAAATTCGCCACTGAAGGTTTTTTCATTTTCACAGAGGGACACCATTTTAACGGGGAAAGCTGTCTGTCTTAGCAAAAAGCCTACAGCTAAAAGCACAAAGGGACAAAAACAGATTTCTGCTATATTAGAAAAAAGGAAACTAAATTTACCTCTGGGATCAAAGTCCCATACTGAAATAGTGAGCATATTCTTCAGTTTAGATCCACACTCTATGGAAACGATAAATGCCTTGAGGAAGGCTAGTCCAGTCACTGGGCAACGACTGGAACTTTGGACTCAAGAGCATCTCCCCATGACTCCCTGTGTGATCACACATAAATATCTTTGCCTCAGATCCCCCTTGGAGAACCCACTCACATGCCTATTTGGTGAAGTGTCATCAGAAGGAACATGCATTTATAGATGTTCTAGCAACCAGACGTTATACATGTAGGGACTGAGCAGACAGGACACGCAGAACACTTGCTACTGACTCATAACTACACAATTAGTACACAAGAATTACCAGGCTTCTTTAGCACTCCTGTAACAGGATTTTACTTTTGATTTTGTGCAATGCTTTGTTTCTTCTTCTGTTTCTCCTGACCATTTTCCATCTGTAATGTGGGAATAATACTGCATTTCAGAGATGCTTATGGTTTTATTTTTTAATGATTGTTGAATATTCTATAAGCAATATTAATAAAAGGAGAACATTTTCCCTCTACTTAGGTCTGTATATATTTTATGAAGCTCTTTAAAATGCATGCTAATATAGTACAATGCGTGGGTGGCTTTCTCAAAACAGCACATAAAAGAGAAGCTCCATGTGCAGAGCCAGCGTGACTGAAGGCACAGGACTGTGTGGCATTGTCCTGTGAGAAGGGTAATGGCGGCCCAACACCGGCACAGCCACCACAGGTTAAGCCAAGCAAACGATGAGGCCTGGACGGTTCCCGTCATGAAACCCACAGGATTTCAACCACCTCGTACTTCAGGATTAAGTCTAAAGTTGAAGGTACTATTCTTACACAGGTAAGTCCAGGAAGACATCTACTGGCTGCATCAGACCAAGGCCCACACAGCCAGTTAACTGTATGCAAACTGGCTAAAGCTGGATGCGTGGGGACAAGTGCAAGAGGATGGCGTGCGCACTGATACCTCTAACATTTTCCTAGCCTCCAGTTTGCACGTCAAGGGCTTAGAGACAGATATGGGTTCTCTCAACAAAGTTCTCTTCCATCAATTGTCCATTCTCCCCTTGAACCTAGATAAATTCTTAGACTCTATACGATCTTTGCCAGAAGAGCCCTGCAGCCCACCTACACTGTGTTAAGAACCACTCTGTCTATTTTGAACCTGCTTGTGGAAGGTACTGCCTTCCACTAGCAGATTTTCAACTTGAACAAGGAGCAAAACTGAGCCTGTAGCTTCCACTTGCATCTTTATCTGTATTCTGTATTCTAGGAGCTGTCTTCTTAAAAAGGTCATTATATGTCTGTTACGTGAAACTATTCACCACAGTAACTGGAGTTGTACATGTGGTCCAATACGAGTAGAAGTACTACATTGCTCACCAACCTGCAGCTTACAGTTTCTGCACAGCTGTCAAATCAACAGCTCAAAGAATTACATCAGCAGCTAAATATTGTATTTCTTATCCAATAGAATACACATTATTGACAACGTTAAATCAATGAGTGACCCATTAGATGATTTACTTAAAGAGAACATTCCAGAAAGCATTTTTTTATGTAACAAATACAAAGGAACTAAACATAATATTTAAACTAAACTAAACGCAATATTTAGCACTTACGTGGCATTTTCATCTTCTAAGAGCTTAATTAACTCTCTACTCAGCTCTAGGAACTTTATAAGGAATCTTATATCTTGCTTTTTCATGGAACATGCTACAGCACGCATTAACCATCAGATGAAACTGCGTGAAGAACAAGATTAAAAGTCATGCAAAGAGCCCCGATGCTGTGTCTTTAAAGGACCCCAGTAACTTTTCTCAGACAGGAAAAATGTTTCTGGCAAGTTGCAGGCCCGGTGCAAGGTAAGTACTTGCTTGGGACACATTGCATTCTTGTCATTTTACGTGACTACAATATCCTTTCAGCCACCTGCAAAACTGCAGGAGGCAGAAAGATCTCACAAAATTATTTTTGCTCCGTTCACACTGAAATGATCGTGGCAGTCATAGTGAATAAGATTTCATTCCGCAAAGTATATGTTTCAGACAGAAAAAACACAAAATACCTGTCATTATGATGCACTTCATCACAACTGTGATTATCAACATTTTGAAGAACAAAGTCCCACTAGTAACTATTTCTGAGCAAACGAAGAGCTGTCTATTTTCAAAGCGCAATGGAATACGTTTTTACAGAACCTTATCAAATAAAAATGCAATGTGATAATGACCAGAGGTTAACTGCGGAATAGCTTGCTTACTTATTTTTGATTTCACAGGTCTGAATTCCTTCTCCCCATTTCTCAACTGTCTTGAAATTAAGCTGCAAGTTTCAGGAACATCTAAATAGATTTCCTTCTGTTTTCCTAAGAAATAGAATCTTATAATAAACAAACATACAGGAGGGCAAAAGGACATTTTGACTAAGATTTTAACCAAAACATGTTTTTCCTATAAAAATATTATGATGTCCTTCAAATATATAAAACACAGCGCAGGAAAACTGTGAGGATGCCTGAAACCTCTGAAGAGATGAATGCACTCTCATGAATACTACAATAATATTTTTATCTTGTTTTATTTTTCACAGTTATTTTTTTCAATATTCAAGCTTTCTGGCTCAACAAAATACTTCATAACTTAAATGCACCAGTTGCTTTGCACAAAACCCATACCCACTAGGGCAGAAATCCCTTCCCAAAATAAATAGCACATATGCACTGACTTCTGGAAAAAAAAAAACCGCATCAACTCCCCAACAACTGAATGTACTGAAGATATGAGGGTACTATACAGAAGAACACTGTCACTTTCCTCACATGCATTCTCAGAAATAAAGTACTATTACTCCTTTGGATAAAGGCAAGAACATTTGACTCACACAAGTGAATTTCAAGTTACACAACGAGAAAAAGTTGTAGGGACTTCAAGAAAAAGCATGCCAGGTCAAACTGTTCAAGCAGAGAAACTTGGCATAAGGGATGGAGATTTCTCATTGTTGTCATATGAGAAAAGAACTAGTTACAGAATCAATTATATGCAATTAGCAAGCTCTTAAATAAATGTTCCTGCTCATATTGGAAAAAAAAAAGCACACCTTAATATCCACCCTACATACATTACAGTTTCTCAGACCAGAGAAAGCTTAGAGGTTTTAAGATGTGCATTAGCAATGATGACCTGCATATAGTAGTCAAGTTAGTACATAACTAAACAAAACATTTCACCTATGCAAAAGCCAACTTTGAAGACTCTCAGTTTCTCCTCGTTGCCTGCTTCAACATGAGAAAAAAGACAATATAAACATACAAAAAGGGAGTAATTTTAAGACACAATCCAGCTAAAGCATGGCATGATCAACACATCAGAAGAGATTCTACAGGCATATTTATATGAAGAGTCATGATGATATTTCCTGAAGTCCTGAATAATTTTATTATCACTGGCAAAGTGTTTGTTGTATGTTTCCAGAGATGTCAGTAAGACCTTTGCCTGAGTAAGTGTGCATATACACACTTCTAGGTAGATTGCAGAGGTACGTGTACATATCATGAAAAAGTCTCCATGATATGTACAAGTCTCCATCTCTTTCTCCAAGATAATCCATGTTTGTTTCATGAAGAAAAAACATTTTAAGCAACTTTCAATTGCCCTCTACTTCGTTTCCAAGATCATTACTGTTCCAACGTACTTTTTTTTCAATTTCTCCATTCTAAAACCAGCTAGCACTTCACAAGTAAAAATCATCACACCTTAGTTAAATCAGGTCTTTAAACACTGTGATTAATACTGTATCAGTGATTCACAACTGCCTATACATGTTCAAGACAATATCATTGCCATTCGTGTGGAGAGCCAGAAGATGTTTCTACTAGCTGTTTTAGCTGTTGAGAAGAGAGGAAAAAAACTAAGGCTAGGTATCCAATAAACTCTTTCAAAACTTTCGTTTTGGTAAGTAGGGCATTTTTATTTATTGCCCTCACAGACAGTTGATATAGAGCACACAAATATTCCCCAAGCAGAGTACATTTTCACAGAATCACAGAATCTCTAGGTTGGAAGAGACCTCAAGATCATCGAGTCCAACCTCTAACCTAACACTAACAGTCCCCACTAAACCATATCCCTAAGTTCTACATCTAAACATCTTTTGAAGACTTCCAGGGATGGTGACTCCACCACCTCCCTGGGCAGCCCGTTCCAGTGCCTAACAACCCTTTCAGTAAAGAAGTTCTTCCTAACATCTAACCTAAAACTCCCCTGGCGTAACTTTAGCCCATTCCCCCTCGTCCTGTCACCAGGCACATGGGAGAACAGGCCAACCCCCACCTCGCTACAGCCTCCTTTAATGTACTTATACAGAGCGATAAGGTCGCCCCTGAGCCTCCTTTTCTCCAGGCTGAACAAGCCCAGCTCCTTCAGCCGCTCCTCGTAGGACTTGTTCTCCAGGCCCCTCACCAGCTTCGTCGCCCTTCTCTGGACCCGCTCAAGCACCTCGATGTCCTTCTTGTAGCGAGGGGCCCAAAACTGAACACAGTACTCGAGGTGTGGCCTCACCAGAGCCGAGTACAGGGGGACGATCACCTCCCTAGCCCTGCTGGTCACAGTGTTTCTGATACAAGCCAGGATGCCGTTGGCCTTCTTGGCCACCTGAGCACATTGCTGGCTCATATTCAGCCGACTGTCCACCATCACTCCCAGGTCCTTCTCTGCCTGGCAGCTCTCCAACCATTCCTCTCCCAGCCTGTAGCTCTGCTTGGGGTTATTGCGCCCCAGGTGCAGGACCCGGCACTTGGCCTTGTTGAATTTCATACAGTTGACCTCAGCCCATCGGTGCAGCCTATCCAGATCCTCCTGCAGAGCCTTCCTACCCTCGAGCAGATCGACACACGCACCTAACTTGGTGTCATCTGCAAACTTACTGAGGGTGCACTCAATGCCCTCGTCCAGACCATTGATGAAGATGTTAAAGAGGACTGGCCCCAGCACCGAGCCCTGGGGGACGCCACTAGTGACTGGCCTCCAACTGGACTTGGCTCCATTTACCACAACTCTTTGGGCCCGGCTATCCAGCCAGTTTCTAACCCAACGAAGCGTGCGCCAGTCCAAGCCAAGAGCACCCAGTTTCTTGAGGAGAATGCTGTGGGAGACGGTGTCAAAAGCCTTGCTGAAGTCAAGGTAGACCACACATTTTGTGACAACACTTACAGGATACTAGAAATACTTGTTCAATTATCTAAATTTAAAATTTTAATCTGCAAAATACTTTTTCTGCAGCATAAACAGACATTACTTTGTAAGAAGACCATATCGAAGTCACCCATCTAGAATTCAAGAAACCATTTAATGCATAAAGAATACAATGTCTGGCTGGCAAACAACACATATATATTAAAGTTTCACTGAAGTTTTTACTGAAAACTTGAAAATGTCTAAAACAGGAACTCACTAACTAGCCTACCACTTGTGCCACATGATAATCTAATCACCTAACAAGATTTACAAAGGGGATTTATGCATCCTGCAGCTGATAGATGGACAGTGTGTATTTATTTATGCAGGAAATGCTAAGAATCTTTGGATGCTTTGAAAGTGGAGCAAATTTACCTTTACTGGCTTGTACACTCATGAGAGGTGTACAAAATTTTCAGAATGCATGGACATACTGTGTTTTTTGAAATCTCTAATGCAGTATGGAAAATGTTGAAATAAATTCACATATTATATACAACTTAACCCTGCATAAGGAACAATAAAAGTCATCACATGATCTTTCTACTTATTAATAGATAGCAAATAACAAAGACAGAAAAAGACAAGGACAACAGAAAACTGTTGCTTTGTTTCACTAATGACAATGGAGAGGCATTTTCATACCAGCTTAGTTACAGTCAAACACATGAACATTTTCTAAGCAGGTACCTAAGATCAGATGTCTACTCCAAATTTAGAAAGATACATAAATCATCTGATTTAAAACCATGTAATCATCAAGGCATTTCAGGGGGTTCTGCAAAGCCTCCATGAAAAATATAGTAAATTACAAGCAAGTACATTTGATCTTATCTGACTTGCATACAGTACTGAACTTTCTGCTTCTCTTTAAAAAAAGAAAATGTAAAGGAGAATAATTCATGAAGAATTACAGAATGCTGCTGTTATAAATCAACTTGGATTGGTTGAGTCTCAATTTCAGAGAACCATCTGTATATTCATTTAGTGAGACATCTATAACAAACTAAATAGAAGGAAGTTTATGAGACACCTAGAAAGAAGAACAGGATTATTTCAAATGTAGGTACTTAAGATTTCTAAAAATATTCTCTGGGTACTTAACTACAGTGGACTCAATTGAAGCCAGGTGCTCAGATCTTTGTAAAACCCCAGGTGACTTCTTCAAGTAGATAAAAATATACTGACAAAAATCTCAGGTTTTTGCTGATTCAGGTTAGAAAAGTATTAAAAAGACTTTTATTTTTCCCCAACTTAACTTTGTAAAAGAGAAGACTATTCAGAAATGAAGATAAGAAAATTTAGTTACTAGAAAACTTAGTTTTCTCATTTATATCTTTGAATAAATTATAAATAAAACCCACACAAGGTATTTACCCAAATAAATGCACCTGGTTAATGTTGCATTTATAACACATTTTATTATGATAAAAACTTCTACAGGCAGCATACAAAGAGCATAGGTCACTAACTATTTTTCAGAATAATCAAGGAAGAAGAAAATTAAATCATGTGATCATTTACTTGGCTCCTGCTGATACATTAAAGGTATGCAAGTCTTCTGTTGCTTATTTACAAGAAAGATTCAGTTAAGGACTCAAGAACTAGAAATATGAAAAGATTAGCACACAGGAAGAAAAACCTTAGTTACTGGGGGAGAAAGGTTTGTAGACACCTGCTGAAAAACATTAGTTATTTTAATTTAGTTTTAGCATCTATTTAGCTCTCACCTGCAAAAAACAGGAATTTTTCAATTTTTTTAAAAGGCATCATTCTGCTTCTTCATTCAACTGTCTGAGACTAGAGCAGGATATCCATACTCAGAATGAATATAATCTCTTAACAAAAGTAGTTTTATTGAGTATAAGGGTGTCTTGCATTGCAGAAATCTGTTCAGTGGGAGTAAGCTATTAAAATATGATTCAGAAAGCACATTACCTTTTTTTTCCCCCCCCCGGAACAGTACTTCACCAAAACAAGTTGATGCTACTGAAACTTCTAAGATTAAAAGTAAGAAATAAAAAGATAAAACAACTCAAGCTCACAAGATTTCATTAGACAGAAGAACACCAACTTATTTAATATATCGCCTTACAGAAAGACTGCAACAGATGCTTTTTTTTAAAATTCTACTTTCTACTTAACAAGTAATCATAAAACATCATTAAGATGTATTAAGGTAGGCTAAGTTAAATTTATCTAAACAGATGAAAACATATGACCATCAGCCATACTAGACTGCTAAGCCATGGTTTTGTCTTGCACAGGTGATATTAGTTAACTAATTTGAGGCAACAGAATGACTTATGAATATGGTTAAAGCAGAGTCAGATTTCATTCTCCTAGTGCAATAGAACAGAATTTTAAGCATGATATCTAAAAAAAAAAATCTTGTAAAAGAGGGTTACGAGGCTTTAAAGTCAGAATTGCTTTTAAGTGCTGGAGGTATGAATGAAGTTCAGGGTATTACAACTGCCCATCAAAACTGAAGATACTTGGCAAATGGATAAATAAATCTATATTAAAACTGTTTATATCGTATATCAGGAGCATTTTCTTTATAATTACTGACTGAAATATGTTAGCCTTAAATTGTCATGTCAGACTATCATCCAAAGTCTGGAATCAGCTTTGATGGTAAGGCACTTCAGTCACATATACAGTAAAATACAGATTTGGTCTGGGGAAATAGATCTTTGCCTTTAGCTTCTAAAACTGCCCTTATAAAACAGAATCCACAAAATGGTACAACTGATTATATTTCATAAATCTGTCTTAGATCCATAAATCTTTCTGTGTTAAAATATAGGCCTGTGCAAGTATCTTCTCTTAAGCTTTTTAACTGAGAATTTTATAGTCATATGCAAAAAACTTGCTACGATATAAAATTTCTGGCAATTTTAAGTCAGAATGTAACTGTGATTAGTATACAAAAGTTAATTTAACATCACCATTTTTATTACATGAATCAAATGTAAAGTTCTTTTTATTGTTTCTTACATACATTACTAAAAATATTAGTAATATCTAGCTCATATTTTAGTAGCAGTTTTCATAATTATTCAACTCCCTTATAATCATAACACAAAATGAAAAATAACATCATAATAGTCTTTCTCCTATTTCAAGTTCCCATATGAAGAAAATAAAACTGCATTTAACAGAAATTCCTTATAAAATACTACAATCACTGCTGTTTATACTCCAATAAAAGCACCCGTATAAGGGTGAATACTGCTATTAAAACAGAGATCAGAAGTGGAAGAAAAATCGTTACAGCAACTTAATGACATTATCATTGAAAGCAAGGAGGAACAGCTACCTTGCCCGCTATTGCTTTTGAGATTCTACAGTAATAAATAGAAGACGTTATACATTTCTCAATACCCTCTTTCATTTTTTTATTTTACCTAATGCCACATATCTGCTAGTGACAAAAACTGCCCTTGGACAGAATTGTTTTTCCAGTCATAATAAATGCATGCATCTGTTACTTGCAAAACATAATAAGGTTTATAGATTATATATACTTTGGGCTCACTGATCAAAATGCTAACTTCACAAACAAAACAACATTCCCATTTCACATAATTTCTATTTTAAAATCTGCCTTAGCTATCAGAGAAACTGTATTTTCAGCTCTGAAACAATGCAGTCTCATTTTTAAATCTATGATATAAAACACCAGTTTCTGTATTTTCTATTACTAAGAACTAAAAACAATCATAACGTGTTTTTTTTTTTAATGGTCAGTAGAAAATATACTCTTCAGAGTACAAATTACTGTATTAAATGACAACATCAAAAGATATGTGTACCTCAAGCATGATAAAAATTTTATTAGCATCTCTCATCTAATGATTTTTTACAGAAGTTTAAAGACTCAGGAAGTATGATGTTAGACCAGACTATAGCACTGTTTCCATTTCTTCACATTCTAGTCTATTTCAAACACTTTGGGACAAAAATGATTTTTTCATAATTAAGGGACATGAATACAGTTTTCTTGTGTAAATCTCATGACATTATTATAGAACTGGATTGAGATGGCCATAGGCACAGATGAGGTGCGGCACAGAAATTCACACAGCAAAAAACAGTTATCTTTCTCTTTCTTCCTACACATACACACACGCATGCACATTTTCAAACACTTATCAAGTCTGCTTATTTTTCAGGAATTAATCTGTAGGAGGAGGAAGGTTCATGATTATTTGTTGCGCAGCATGATTGAACGCCCACAATACAATCGGTGCCGTCACCTAAGAGAAATCTGGAAGAACTAATGTTCTTCTAAGAACAAAAACTGAAAACAGGAGGAGTCATATCTTTAATTGCTGCTCATTATACAAACAATTCATTGGCTAAATCATAGGCTACACACTATTACTCAATCTTGTGAGAAACAATAGACAAACTTGATTCTTCTGATTTTGTGTAAGAGAAATTGCTTTACTAATATAGCGACCAGAGACTTAATTAACCAAATCTTCTTACCACCTGTCTCTTAGAATGAAATGACCACGTAAGGTCTTTAGCAAAGAACAAATCCTGAGGAATTAAGTCTTGGACTCATAATACATTAGAAATAGAACAGCTTCCTTTCCCACTTCCCATGTGCAATAAATTTCTACTCACCCTCTGAGTGATGGTTTTTCCCTCTTTTACTTGCACTGCCAATCCAAGGTCAGAGAGTCTGCAGTTACCGTTATCATCCAGAAGGACGTTTTCTGGCTTCATGTCCCGGTATATGATCTTGATGGAATGGAGATGCAGAATCCCACAGGTGATTTGAGCTGAGTAATAGATTACCCTGTTCATTTCTAAACCCCTTTCTCCCACGTTGTAGATGTGGTATTTCAGATCCCCTCCATTCATGAGGCTCATGACAAGACACAGATGGCTTTTGCTCTCATAGGCATAAGCTAATGTGACTATAAAAGGGCTGTTGACCTTCTCCAGGATTTCCTTCTCCAGTAGTGCCATCTTCTCTCCACCTTTTTTTTTCAACCTTTTCTTATCCAGTTTCTTGCAGGCATACATCTTGCCAGTATTTTTCACCTGGATGGCACAAACCTAGAAAAGCAAGATGCAAAAGGAAAGGTAAGGAAGCAATTTTACACATACAGATGGAATATCAAGGGCAGTAATAGGGAGGAACTGGGGAAACACAGATGCCTATTAGTAGCTGCTAATGGTAACTTGCATGGCAGAGTATATTAGGAGAGAAAAGAAGGAATAAACAAGCACAGAATCAGTTCTATTCGGAACTAGTGTGTGGTGGGCCTTGTGCAAAGATCCTGAGAACTCCAACAGTAGACCTGTATAATTAACTAACACAAAGCAGGACCCATTCTCTGATCATAAGTGGCATATACAGCTTGTGTCTGCATAGCTAAACTCTCTTCCTTCTGAAAAAAGGTAACCTCATTCATCCTTTTTTGGGAACAGATCTTGATCTGTGCTATTCTCTAAACTGTGCCTAAAAGTTATCTGGGAGTATGTGAGCTAGCACAGGCCAAAATGGTGCCCAGGAACATACTAATGATTAGCTACATAGATGGCCATGCAAGCTTTTCTATAGAAGAAGCCCACTTCTTTACTAGTATAGACACAGACCATAAAAGTTTAGGGTAATTCTTCACTATCAGGTATCTTGAGTCAATCTAACAGTACAGATAACAACCTGAGTTTAATTTCTGGGAAATGGACACTCTGAATGACCAAGTTTTGCAAAATGTTAGGCAATTTCTTAATTTATCACCAAGTTTCTCTGTGCAAACCCACCTGCTGGTCTTGAAAGGGGAGGGGTGACCCACACTTGTAAAGGTACAGCTCTTACCTCTCCGAAGCCACCTTTGCCCAGCACTCGGAACTCATAGAAGTATTTATCAGTTACTGGCTGCTTCTCAAAAACTTTCCATTGGAGGAATTTGTCATAGAAGGGGCTGCTCTGGAAGTCCTGAAAGGGCTTGCCTTGAAGGAAGAGTTTGGTTTCCTCCTTGGCCAGCTGGACAACATTCTCATAGTCTTTCTCAGTGGCCGCCTGGCATTTGCTGACCAAATCAGAGCTCATGAAAGACAGATAGTTTTTTGCGCCTGTCTTAAGAAAGTTGGTGATCATGTTCTCCATGGTACTGCTCTTGACATTGTCCTCTGCCAACTCCCAGCTTGACACCTCATCCAGGAAGTCCCTTGCTACCAAATGTTCCGGCACCGTCTCTAAGAAGTCTCTGAAGAATCTCTTGCCGATGGGCTGCTGCTCACAGATGCTCTCGTAATCAGCAGCAATGGACTGCCTAACCTCCCCGCACTGATCAACCCTGGGCAGCGAGAGGCTCTTACGTCTCTTTTGCATCTCCTTGGTGTCTCCATCTCCACTCTTCCTGGCCTGCAGATAGGCTGTGTTGGCAATCAGGTTGTCAAGCCCCCCCATGTCACACATCTTGGCAAGCTCTTGGGGTGGCAGAGCCTGGTTAGAGAAAATGAGGAACTGGCCCAAGTGCTGTGCTGGTGCTGCCCTGTACCTCTCCCTGCCAGTGGTGTGTGGGGCTTCTGAAACACACCGCAGAGACTAACTGCTTTTGCATTAAATACCTCTCAAGGATTTTCACTAAGTACCTTTGGGTACATGCACCATTTGTGGAAAGTGACTGGTAAGAGGTTTCTCTGTAAGGAGCTTTGAGTTTGCTATCTATAGCTGAGGGATGACACCCTAGGCAAACCTTCTCACTGGCGGCACCGAACAAATGCAGTTTGGTTGGTGTTTCATGAATGAGCCCAGACACCCTTTAAATGTACCATTATCCCCTCTGTACACACTGTCACTGGCTGCTGAGAACATGCAAGATTTCTGTCTGCACCACAAGCACTCGCCAGTCCCAGTGGCACGCTGCTCACAGGTAAGAGAACAGCTTCTTACCTCCCTTGCTCTTGACATGGTGAACACCATCAGTCACTGAGCTTTTAATTTTCACACTACTCAGTGCTTTGAGCATCCACACTTCCAAACTCAAGTTATACTCAACAGCAGTGATTCTGAGCTCCACAGATACTTCATGCAAACCTTGATGCCTCACGCAGCTCCATCTGAAGGAACAGAAAGCGGATTACACGCAGAGGCTAAGAACTGCTGCTGCTCTAAAAATAATGATCCCTACATATGAAACAGCACAGAGCTCTGACCTTAGCTCCAGCCCACAGGAAGAGGAAAAACACATTTCAAATGACTGGCCAAATCTTGCCAAGATACTTCCATACCATACTGTGGCCTCTCTTCTTTTTACCTGCCGAGTTGGTATTATGGCCATCAGTGGCAGGATGACAAGGTGGCAACGGTGTATGGCTGAGGTAGCATCAACAAGAGGAAAAAGCCGATTATAATCAAGTGAAGCCAAAATCCACCTGACTTCACTCAGTGAGCTGCCTACTAGGAAGTCTGAGCCCCGTTTTTTCAAAGTAATAAATATCCTATGCAGCACTCACTAGACTAAGCACTCGCCCGCTGTGGAGTCATGTGGTTTGGCTTCTAAAAACTGTCTTCTTATTTAAGTAAGATATTATGGGAAAGGTAAAGCAGCTCCATGATTTCTCCAGCAGCAATCGGGTCAAGCTATGCAAGGACGGCTTCCTTTTTTTTTTTTTTTCCGCTCTTAACCAAAACAAGCAGAAGTGCTGAATCACAAACACTACACATTAGGAGTAACAATGGGCACTTCTCAGACTCCTTAATGTTAGTGATAAGACCTTCTTGGCTCCTTTTTGTCACTCTACTAGTACAAAATATTTTGCTTTTATATGCTTAATCCTGTCTGCATTGAATCCATGTGACATCTGCCTTATGGTTATATTCTACCAAATGTGTGAGAGCTTTTCTAGCGATGACTGACAGGCCCATCCATTGCAAACCATGCGTGAGAAGGTGGTGTGCTCTAAAGCAGAACGCCTGATAGCCTTGCTTGCTACAGCAGTCTCTAATTCGGCCAGGTGAACGCGAGCATGGGGCACAAGAAGGTTACATAAACAGCTGAACGATGCAGCCAGCAGAGGAAGGAAGACTGCAGAAATGTCAAAGGAAGAAGTGTCAGTAGTTCTGAAAATGGTGTCCTCAGCAACATATTCCCATAACAGCCTCAAAACAAAAAAGGAGCAGAGGCCCTAAGCTCAGGCCCTAACATTCAGCAGCATCTTTTCCACATTTAGCGAAATGCCATCATAGCTCAGATTCCAAGTAGCAGTACGAAGGGCTGGTGACTGGGGCCTAAGGGGGAACTCAAGCCTATACCAGCTAGTGATAGAGACTTATCTAAGCAAGTCAAGAAATTACTCAGTGTTTACGGTACCTGCATAAGAATGGCACATTCACAGCTTCAAAAACCATTCTGCTCTGTTCATTAGAATCGTTCATGATTTCTACAGAACATAACACTTTCTGTAAAACAAGGTAACTTCCTAAAAAAGCTAAGTGAGACAATATGACCTTTGGACACATACTCATTACTCCAGCCACTTCTGAGAAACAACCCTAGCTAGATTTGCTGAATGATCTAAATCTGCTCGGCATGCATTAAACAGCAGAAAAAAGTAGATCGGCATTAATCTATGAGTTGATAATGGCTATTGAAGTTAGTGTCACCTAACTCATAAAATAGCATGCTTAGATAAGAGGCAAAACTGATTTACTTTCTATGTACAAAAGATGAAGAAATTCAGGACTAAAAAGGGTTACTTATTAAGAACTGTGCTAATGGAACACCAGGCAGGGGTAGGATTTCGAGCAGAAGAGAAATTCATCTTGCATAGGCATCTGTCTGGTGCAAAGCTCACAGCAAAACTGAGACCTAAGCTAATCTCTAAATTGCAAAGAAAATACGTGAAGACTTGAAATTAATTCCCCTGTATTCTAGGTGAACCTCTACTTACTACTCTACAAGATATTCTATAATCTATTTCTCACGTGTTCGCTCTCAGCTGAGCTGCTTGCCTGTACATAGGTAGTTACAGATTAATGAAGCCAGAGACACTGAATTTGTTATCCAATGCTTAGAGCATCCAGATCGGATATGACACGTACAAATTCCTGATACTGCATATAAATATTTTTCTCAAAACTAAAATATGTGTCCTATAAAGTATTATCTATCCAAATGATTTAGAAGAACAAGACAAAATGAAAGTATTCTGAGCAGCTGACTGAAACTCACAAGAGCATCTGCAAACTGAATTTTAGAAACTTCTGTTAGTCCTGAAGAGCTTATACAAAACCTACTTAGAAATCAAAATACGTTACAATAAAACTGCATCTACAAAACAATGAATTCACATTAACAGCACAGGTCAAAGTAACTCAAATGGATCAAGAGCAGCCCTGAGGAGAAGAACCTAGGGGTGGTGGTTGACCAGAAGCTGGACACGAGCTGGCAATGTGCGCTTGCAGCCCAGCAAGCTGCCCATAGCCTGGGCTGCACCAAAAGCAGTGCGGGCAGCAGGCCAGGGGATGGGATTGTTCCTCTCTCTCGTGAGACCCCCCCAGGGGCCCTGCTCCCAGCTCTGGGCCCCAGCACAAGGACATGGAGCTACTGGAGCCAGTCCAGGGGAGGGCTGCAAGGATGCTCAGGGGCTGCAGCCCCTCTGCTATGGAGCCAGGCTGAGGGAGTTGGGGTTGTTCAGCCTGGAGAAGAGAAGGCTCCGGGGAGCCCTTACAGCGGCCTGCCAGTGCCTAAAGGGGGCCATCGGGAAAGCTGGGGAGGGACTGTCTGTGAGGGAGTGATGGGACTAGGAGTAACAGCTGTAAACTGAAAAGGGACATACCTAGATTAGGCATTAGGAAGAAATTCTTTACTCTGAGGGTGGTGAGGCCCTGGCCCGGGCTGCCCAGAGCAGCTGTTGCTGCCCCATCCCTGGCAGTGCCCAAGGCCTGGATGGGATTTGGGCAGCCTGGGCTGGTGGGGGTTGTAACGGGTGGGCTTTGGGGTCCCTTCCAACCCAAAGCATTCTGTGATTCTGTGCCATATTGAGAGCCACAAAGAAAATGAAGTTGCCACCCTGTGTGCTCTTCTCAGTGATAACAACTCAATGAATAAGCGTTTACAATTATTTTCTTTAAGATTAGTAAGTTTAAAAAAATGTTGTATGCTGGTTTTACGTGTATTTATGCAAAGGCAGGAAACAGGATGACTACACCTGAACTGCATGATGATAATGATCTTTCTAATACCACATTGCATAATCAATGATGTACATTAAACTATCTTAATAAGGCAGTTTATATTCATCTGCATTTAACTGAAAAGCAAGAGAGTAGAGGAGATGGGATCCAGTCGCAGCCTTCCCATACTAAACAAACACCACTAACTAGTAGTTATAGAGAAGTCGGAGGTACTTTCTTTAGAGGGATGCATGGTGGCAGCATGACAGGCAATGAGCACCAGCTGCTTCAGGGACAGATTAATCTGGATATAAGGACGATTTGCTGTGAGAAGAACTAAACACTGGAATAGTTTGCCAAGAAACTGTGGAAAAACAACAAGATGTATCTTGTCAGGGCCCTGGACAGCCCAGTCTAAGGCCTAGCCTTCAGCAGCAGATAAACGACCTGGTCTCCAGGGGCCCATTGCAACCTACACTTGGTAGGGATTCAAATCTGTTTCAAAGATTTCTCTGGTTGTGCTTTATTTTTTTAGACTCTGAAAACTTCTCTGAACTTACCCAGATAGAAGAAAAAAATGCACAAATACCAGCTGCTTCAATTTCAACATAGCTTTCCTAGCATCTCATTTGCGTTAACACCTGTTTGAATCCACATGCAGGAAGATTCTTCTTCAGCTATCATTCTCAGCTCTTATTGACATCCATGTGACACGTGAACTGACAACAGGGTGAAAAATACTTTGGTACTTTCCATATTGTCCCATAAACCCAAACAAAATGAAGGAAAAAGCCATCTGGTGGGAAGAGAGAATTAAGAGGCTTTAGAGAATGGAACCTGGGACCAAATTCTGGAAGAGAAAATGGGTGGTAAAGTAGTTTAACTTCTTAGTTTAACTTCCACAGATAAAAAATCATCTCTATATCCATCATGATTGTCTTTTCCCATTGTTTTAGGGAGAATCCTTCTCATAAGCAGAAAAGATAAGACAAAATACTCCACAACAACCTAATTGCAATAGGCACTTCATTACTACTGTTATTTACATTTTAAGACAAACGTTGTCTGGGATAGTAACAACTAGTGTGATACATTTCAACAGTGACACAGAGGGCTTTCGTGATCTCAGCATGTAATGAGACAAAAGCTGTATTTAAAATATTCAAAATGTTTTAAAAAACAAGATTACAAGTATTAAACACAACCACAATAAACTCTGCATGTAGGCTCGATGACAAAATCAAACACTCCCATTGGAAATACTTTATACTATGAAGATAAACCTCTTTAAATATACTTAAAATAAACAGAATAGAAATGCATCTGATGAGAAACACATTAATCTTAAATGTTTAAGTCAATCATTTTGAAGTAAACAATGATTTGCATATAATATTGCTTCAGTTCCATCCAGGTTTATTAGCCACTTTATTAAGTCTGAATTTGTTACAGACTTAAAACAGTAACTCAACTTATTTCATATATATAAAAAGAACCATACGTTCAGATTAATAGTAATTATTCAGATATTTAGGGTAAAGACAAACAAAGTCAGAGGCAAACAAGTATGTGCAAGAAAAATTACTGGACTGATCATATAAAAAAGATGATATACTGAGGACTTCCACAAAAACGAAACAATGCTTTCTCCTACTCCCTGAAACATTTTATCCGATGAAACTATGATAAAGAAATTTCTATAAACGAATTTTGAAGAAATCACAAGTTAACATTTTCCCTAGATTTAATTAGTGCCTGCCTTGGGACATTGAAATGATCAGTTTTGCTTGCATTCTATACTAGACAGCTAACCAGTGAAATTGTTTACAACACTAGTTAGCTGATTTCAAATACGTGTTTTTGTACCAAAAGCCTCTAGATTAAAATACACATGTCCATGATCTTTAACAGAAATATAAATAAAAAATATTAATGTGGTTAAATTTTTAATACTATGGTTGCAGAAATCACATACAAATTATACAACAGACTTAAGAGATGCAACAAAATATTCTTAAGCCATGAAGAAAACCTTAATGAGAAATGTTTAGTATAGTGTGCTTCACACAGTATTCATTTTAGATTAAAAAACAAAATACTTCCTAAAAAGTCAACTGACCGTGTTTTTGCATACAGTACTATTTAGAAAACAATTTCTTTATCTGTAAAGAAAATAACTTCTTTATCAGACAGCAAACCACACAGTGTATCAGACTTACAAGCAAAGTCTCCTTTTCAAATTAAGTTGTTGTTCTGCACAGAGACATTAAACAAACTGTATTTGAGGCATAATCTGCACCACCGCATTTCAATGATCCGATACAGTTAACACTCAAATCATAACAGACACATTTATTAATGTAGTGCCTCTCCTTCAGTTGTGGAAATACCTGCAACAAGACTGACCACTGCCTCCCAGCACAGCAAAGAGCACACAACAAAACCATACTGTTCCTTGTACCAGATAAACTAAATAAATCATGCCATAATTGACAGGCTCCACTCTTCTGTATAAGTATATGGCATAAGACATACACTACTTCAGCAAGTTCAACAGAAAACAACTTCCAGTGTTTTATTTGCCTATTCTCTGGACTACCCAGTCCTGCTGGCAGAGGGGGCAGCGATTATTCTGTTTCACCCACAAGGACATGCAGCAATTGTGGAAGGAATGATTGCATTCTCCCCAAACCACTGAAAGAGAAGAAAGAACACGTTCCAGTCATGCTCAGATGTCTGATCAACACTCACAGCAACGTCCAAACTACCATTCTCAGATGTTTAAAGCCACTGCAAACTTCCAAAACATTTGAAAAGACAAAATGCATCATCACTGATTTATCCATCAAGACTGAATTAATAGGGTCATTCTGATGATACTCCTCATCTCTACATCACAGATCTCTGCATTTTTTTTCCAAATGAAAAGAAATATATATATATATATATATTATATATATATATATATTTTCACCTTCTTCTACAAAGTGTTTGACACAGATCTGTGAATGTATAAACATATGTCAATACTGACCAGGAGTATATGGGTAAGTTCTTCACTTTAACGTTCCCAAAACAGTACCAAAATATAGACAATGCATACTGACTTACTATCATACAAGAGCATATTACTAAATTCTCATCTGAAATGCAGTGTTTACACTTAACTGCGTGACATCAAGGAAGCACATTTGACACAGTACATAATGTCCATATGGCTATATTGGCATTTTCCGGCAAAATAAACCAGAATATGCACAGGCTACAATTTCTTCAACACAACAAAATTGTAACATATTACCCATCTACTCATGAGTATTAGTCATTTGTTTGTTTTTTTTTTTTTTCCTTATTAGCTCACATTTTCCTTATTGAAATATAAGCATACCAATCAAATCACTGTTGTAAGATTATGCTTTTTTTTTTCCTGACTATTTTAAACAGGACACTTACCAAGCAACTAAGGTATCTGAAACAGGCAATTCCTGTTCTAGTTAGAATAATAATCAGAAATAACAGTGGATAAAGTTTGAGACAATACACTTCAAAGCAGAAAGAACAAGGGTGTGGAAAGATTTACCACTGGCTTAACAGTTGACTTAAAGTTTTAAAGCAAACACTATGAGACAATTTTCATGATATCTGATTTAAATATATCAGAATTAAGTTACAATTTGTTTTTGCATGTGTTGACAAGCAGTTTAAAGAACGCTTATGATTATACAGCATCATAGCAAACTCCAGTGATCACACTTTTCCAAATGAAAACTGAACAGGCAAGCAATTATCTCCACTATGCCTGAATCAAGACTGGGAAAAATACTGCTTTCTAACCCAGTCAGAAATTTACAGGGTTTTATTGGTATTGCTATTATACCTTCTGGCACACACCCTAGTACAAAGAAAAGGAGCCATTTCCTAGCCTACTGCAAAGGCGTACATTATCCTGAACATGAATTATGTTTAGGATGAGAACAACTTAAACATCACAGCTGCATGTATGTTGACAGAAGCACTGCAAATTTGAAAGTGTTAGGTACTACAGCATGGCTGAAGTTAATACTCATTTTATTAGTGCTCAAAAATAAACCAAGAAGCATTACTAATGTAAAAATATGACACACCGTAACAAAACACTGCTTTACTTCTGAGCATTAATAAAACCAGTATTCCCTTCAAACTTTAAAATGCACCCTATTGAGAGAAACTTCAATTGAAAAACAAGCGAATGAAATCACTACATACCAACACAATCTTCTTGTTTGTTTTCGGCTTGACATCTAAGACAGGCATCTAAAAGTAAACAAGAAAAAGATTCAATCTGATGCTCAGGATTCCATCTAAAGAATACATTTGACAGAAGAAAACTTAAACTTTAAAATGAGTTTACAAAGGTAAAAATCTCAAGTTTTGATGTTTGCTTCAACCCTTTAACATTGAACACCCCCCCACCTCAAATTTCAATCAGGGCACATGACGATGAAACATCTATCTCAAAGAGATCAGAAGGACTATAAACTGTTCAAGTGTTGTTTATTTTCCATTGCTTTGTATTTTCATAACTTATGCTGAAAAAAGCCTCCATTTTGTAGATATAACAACCAGCAGATTTGTGCCAAGGCACTCAGGCATATTAAGAGCTGAGCAAGCATACAGCCAAACCCTAATTACAGGACTTTGTTTTTCAGATGTCAGCATCTCCTTTTAAGGAAATCATTCACAATTTTGACTTTTTTTAGCCCCTACACCTCTCACCACAACCCCCACCTCCTGCTGCCATCTTTTTGTATAGTAGCTTTCCTTAATAGGTACCTGCATATCATTTTCAGAAGAGTCACACACGCATGCAAACGTATTTATAAACACTGGTCAATTTGATAATATAATTCAAGAGATAAACATAGAAAAATATCTAAATTAAAATGTTTATCTTCTTTATGTGCTCCCATGGCTTCAGGACTAGATGACAGACTCAGAAGATGCAGAGGTGATAACTTGCAGGCTTAATACCATGCCACACATACAGCAGAAGAATGCCTTTGTGTAAGGCAGTCTACGCCAGCGTAAAGGAGAAACCATCTACGTGCACATACCATGCACAAAAAAGTGTTCAACTGTTATGGCAGCACACACGGGGGAAACATCTCCTCCAAAGAAAAACTAGTAACTTGGGCAAAAGTGTCCCACAGGTTGGACTTGGCCTGCAGGTCACCAGTTGGATCGTATTCTCCAACTAGACAAAAACATTACATGCTACAGGAATTTTGAGTATTTCTGCCAGATATTGACCTAAGTTCTGTTTCAGATTCACCTGCCCTCATTTTCTCGGGTGACAGAGAACAAAGAGCACAGATACTCTGAAGTAGCTGCCCTTTCCCCCCGGGATGAAAACCAGGCAGCAAGTCGAGCTTTCTAACGTCTGTTCCTGTAACTTGTATTTCCGTAGCACTAGCGGCCAAGTTGCAGGGAAGACTCAGACAAACTGCTTCAGCGGTGCACTGTGCTGCATAGGAACAAACCCACCTGGGGTCACCTCAATGTGCTGGGCAGTAAGCTGTGGTGGAGCTGCAGCAACTATAAAAGCAGTTTTCCTATCCCAACCCTCGATTTGCAGTTTCAGAGTAGGCAGAAATCACAGCAACCATGCTGATGTCAGCTGTCCCCACTCCTGCATCACAACCCTCAGGGTGTCAGACTGTGAAAGTGAAGCAAATCTAGAGTCACCACTGCTGCAATCTTGGCCTTCCCAGATAAAACCTGCAGTTTTCTTTCTTTCCTTGTGCTTCTGTCACCACTGAAGCCCACATTGGTTCTAGGAGTTAAACCAGTAGAAAATTTGGGCAGCTAACAGTCACCTGCCTTCCAAAATCAAACTAACTGACTTCAAACATGCAGAGCCTGCTTAAGTCTGTCACTGCCTCCAAGCTGAGGTTACTGCAAATGCAGCGGCTCTACAGGAGCCAGACCAGGTCTGGCAGGATCAACACAAAATTGTTAAACTGAAGTCAGTAATGACCAACTCTCACACTGTGACAATCTGGTTTGTTCTAAAAAAAACAGTTACCAGATTTTTTCCCTTAGTTTCAGATAAAAAGTACTGCCTTGGTATAATTATAAAAAAATACAAAAGATCAATTTTTTAGCTTTTATCAAATATCAAGGTAAAGGTTTTTTTTTTATTATTATTTTTTTCCTGGTGCCATGTAACAGGCTAGAACAGGGAAGTTCTTAAAATTAGGTTTTGCTTATAACAGACCAAGCCACTTTCGCTTTCAGTGTGGTCTCTGCTCACCATATAAACAAAGACATAAAACATCTAAAGCATCTGCAAATTATGTTTACACAAAAGGTCAGAGAACGGATGGGTTGGAAGGGACCTCAAAGCCCACCCATTACAACCACCGCCAAGGGCAGGGACACCTCCCACCAGCCCAGGCTGCCCAAATCCCATCCAGGCCTTGGGCACTGCCAGGGATGGGGCAGCAACAGCTGCTCTGGGCAGCCCGGGCCAGGGCCTCACCACCCTCAGAGTAAAGAATTTCTTCCTAATGCCTAATCTAGGTATGTCCCTTTTCAGTTTACAGCTGTTACTCCTAGTCCCATCACTCCCTCACAGACAGTCCCTCCCCAGCTTTCCCGATGGCCCCCTTTAGGCACTGGCAGGCCGCTGTAAGGGCTCCCCGGAGCCTTCTCTTCTCCAGGCTGAACAACCCCAACTCCCTCAGCCTGGCTCCATAGCAGAGGGGCTGCAGCCCCTGAGCATCCTTGCAGCCCTCCCCTGGACTGGCTCCAGCAGCTCCATGTCCTTGTGCTGGGGCCCAGAGCTGGGAGCAGGGCCCCTGGGGGGGTCTCACGAGAGAGAGGAACAATCCCATCCCCTGGCCTGCTGCCCGCACTGCTTTTGGTGCAGCCCAGGCTACGGGCGGCTTGCTGGGCTGCAAGCGCACATTGCCAGCTCGTGTCCAGCTTCTGGTCAACCACCACCCCCAGGTTCTCCTCAGGGCTGCTCTTGATCCATTCTCTGCCCAGCCTGGATTTGTGCTTGGGACTGCCCAAGGTGCAGGACCCTGTGGTTGGCCTTGCTGAACTCCATGTGCTCAATCCCCCATCACTTCATCCTGGGCTGCACCTTTTTTCCTCCAGTACACCTTTGTGCCTTTTCTGTTCCTCATAACATTTGCAATAAAAACATCTATGAGAAATGACTGCACCATGTGTTTTGCCTCCTTTCTGTAACACCAAAACCAGTCTAGGTTTGTAGAATTGTATTCCCTGGACCTAGAAAAGCAGCATGCCATGGAGACGGCCATTTGTCGGTCATTTGTCCTGCCAGACTCCAACGTGAGCAACTGAAAGGCTTGAAGTCAGTTATGCCTCAGGTGACAGCATGACAGCGAAAATGAGATATAGATATACTGCAGGAGAAAAGTGTAAGGGATTTAAAAAGATCCATGGTGTTATATTTGCAAAACATGTCAGTGACTAACATTGGTCAACGATGAGGCTGCTTTTAAAGAGATCTCAAAACAGGGAAAGTGCCCCTTCGCTTTTCCAGCAGACTTTTCAGTTCTGATGCACGTTACGCTGCAGCAGCAGTCAGGGTGCTCGGTGAGGGGCGTCGCAGTGGGCTCAGGAGCTGCAGCTGCCTGTTGCTCCACACGCCCGCAGCGCCGCTTCCTCACGGACGGCCCGGGCAGCAGGGCCCAGCCCGGCGGTGACTCCGCTTGCCGGGGGCCGAGCAACAACAGCTCCCGCAGGGCGGCCGCCTGCCCGGGGCCCTGCCCACCGCTCCCCACGCCAGGGCCGCGGGGCACGGCCAGGGCCCGCGCTCCGAGCGCCTCCCCGCCCCCCCCACCCCGGGCGGCGACGGCCACGGCGGGCCGGGGCCTGCCGCTTACCCATGACCTGCACCCGGCAAATGGCGCAAGTGTCGCACTCCACGTCCCAGCTCCACATGGCCACGGCGTTCCACTTCTTCAGCGAGAACATCTTGTCGGGGCCGCCCGCCTTGGAGCCCGAGGAGCCCGGGTGCGAGTGGGGGGCGCCCGGCTCGTCCCCGTCCTCCACGTCGGCCATGGCGGAGGGGCGGGGACGCGGCGGCGCCGGGCGAGCGGCTGAGCGGGGCTGCGGCGCCACCTCCCGGCCCCGGCCCCGGCCCCAGCCCCGGGCCTGGTGCTCCGAGGAGGCCGCAGGAGGCAGGAAAGGGCCCTCAGCGCAAGGGGGAACCTGCCCCGCAGCCGCGCTGCCAGGAGGCGGAGGGCACCCCGGCTGCCACCACAGCGCTTACAGCCGTAGGGTGACTGGGGAGGAAGGAGCGGACTCGAACAGGGAGCCCACAACACCTAAAACGTGCCTGAAACTGCCAAATACACTCCTGAGATTAAAGTAATTTTCATATTATATCTGAAATGTCAGCCTTATTATGCAACACTAACACTTAGATGATGCAGGCCACTTCCTAACATCAGAGCAGGACACACTGAACTTCCCAGCTTGAATGTGTGAGGGGACATAATGCCAGCAGAAAATAAATGAGTTAAGAGAAACTAAAAAGCCAAAAGGAAGTTTTAAAATGGCCGTTTACATTGAAAAATGGTGTACTCCGTACATACTGATACATCTGTATATAAAATAGTTACATACACAATTAATAAATATCTTAAAAATTGGACTTTCTAAGAACAAAGCAAAACAACAGACTATTTTCTAAGATAACAGGAACTTAGATTCATCTTCTAACTTTAACATTTAGTTAAAGGTTACGTCCATGCTGGGTTTGGTGGTTGGGCTGAACTTTCAGCATTGGTTTGCAGAACCAAGTTACTCCAGACAATTGCACTTACGTTGCTGGTTAGGGCAAGATCTTAAACGTACCCAATACTGGAAAAGCACCAACATTCGTAGTTATCACCACTATGCTGTACGAGCAGCGGTCAAGTTCTGGATCAGTATTAGATTGTACTGCTAAACTTGAAGAACTAGGCTAGATCACTGCTTACTAACTTGAGAAGTTGTTTCTTTCCACCACTTAAAAAAAAAAAAAAACACATACATGCCCAGCAGAAATGTTGCTGAGTTGGAGGTTTCAAACCTTTTTGTTTTTTGCCAATTTTCATTCAATAACAACAGCTGCTGATCATTACAGCCAGGGTATATATGATTATACAGGCGCAGCAATAAGGATGTATAAGAATATGGTATACAGTACGGAGTCAAAAACAGTTTTATAGGAAGGGAAGGGCAAAGATTGCATTTCTTAATACACTTTTACCACTCAAGCTATCATTCCATCAAGAAGTGTATTTTTCCAATTATCAGTTATCTTTGTTATTCAGCTCTTATATGGTAAGAGAAATACTTTAATATGTACAAAGCTAACCTAAATTTTAAAATTGAGAAAGGGCAATTTAAGATAACCTGGATGTCATGATCCATAATCAAACCCAGATTTTATTTTGAGGAACTACAGAGCTTTTATTTATAGAACTCTTAATTAAAATCAGAATGGCTCCTACCTTCAGTTATGCTGAATATAATCAATGACAAAACTCACATTGGTTTGACATTCTAAATACAAACTTCTTTTCTGCTTTCCTGGTATAGCAGACAACAACAAGAGTTCAAGTTGCTGAGAAGGAAAGCAGTTACTAGTTGTTTTGTGGACCATGCATCACTCTTGGAACGTAATTACTGCTAGTGTGGAAAAGGTGTGTGTGGTACATCCATCCAGCCTTGTGCATGCTACAGAGTAATAAAAAGTAAATAGAAATAAAAACTTTTAATATGCACTCTAGAATTCATCTGTTCCCTAACAACAGGAAACATTGCAAATGTAGCACATGGGAGAGTGGCACAAAATACTGCACTTTCAATGAATTTTCCCTGTATACTTTTCCACCATTTTTATATGCAAATAAAAAATAATTACTTCAGATGGGGTAGAGGAAGACTGTATTTGCTCATGTCTAATGTATCTATTTATCTAAATATAGGAAATTGAACTAAGTTCCTTTTAGTTCATCAAGTGATTGTTCAGTTAGAATTAGAGCTGCTAAGCCAACTGCATGTTATAGGATAGGGAAACAATTTGCTTAGCAAGTATAAGGAGTTGCAGATAATAGTAAGTATAAAAAATTGCAATATTGTTTTATATTATGTAGTTTATAACTAATTAAATTTCTGCGATAATTTTACAGTAAGGATACGTCAAGGATTTATTTGATTCTGATTGTCTCCATGTCAAAGAATACTTGTTGAAAACTCCAAGTGTTTAACACCTGATTTCAAAACAGAAGACTTTCACAATTGCCATAAAAGTTCTCCTGTCATACTCCTAAACCCATTTCAAGTGAATATACACATTTATCTTCATCTTGCAAGAACGTTTTCTATGCATGTTTCTAAAAACACTAATTATTGCAGATTGCTTTGGAACAATGTTCAATGCCTTCTATAGCTTTTGAGAATGGAAGAGCCTAGAAATATGAACTGACTTTTGTTCTTTTTTCTTTCCTTGAACAACATTGAAGATTTTTGTCCCCTCCCCCTGCAGCTTGGTTACCCTGAAACAGAGAATCCAAGGTTATTTTTACTAATAACAAACCTGTTATGGAAATGTCAGTTTTATGATAATGCAAAGAACAGTTATGTAAGTACGTGTGTATCTTGGCCAACTAATTCACATGCTGAACTGTATTTTTACACTTACTGTTTGCTCTGTCAATAGACTAACATATATCAGAACAGTTAAGAACTGTGTCAAATCAATTTATCTGCCAAAGAAAAGAATTTAAGCATAGTTTTGTGCCAAAACTGTTTCTTACACTCTGAATTGGCTGTGCTTCTCTGTGCCATTTTTATCAGTAGGGATATGCTGAACAGTGCCATTAATGGCCAGTACTAATTACACTGCTTTGTATATAGCCAGGACCTCAGTAGGGGCAGATGGTAGAGCTGTAATCGAGGAAGACATAACAGGTAATAGCATGTATCAGCACATCTGCTATTGCCTGCTACAAAACCTGTAGGTATTCTTAAGGTTTTACTGAAGCTACCTGAAGCAGTTGCCAAAATGGAAAATAGACTTTGCTACTAGTATGTACAGGTCTTGTGACAGAAACGCATGAAGTAGGCATCCAGATAAAAAACACGAAATAAATTGGGGAAATGCCACATTCACGGAATAGGTTGCATATTGCTTCTACAGTGAGAATCTCACTAGACAGGAGACTAAAGAAATAAACTATTGCTACCTAGAGTAGCAAGAATGTATTTTTCTTTACTCCATTTGCCATTCTTGCTATATGACAACAGACCCATGAGATTTCACATGATTCTTAGAGAAGTCCAGGTAGGAGTTCATAGACAGAACTATCAGGCGTTCCAGATTCTTAAATGCACTGTGTCTCATACTCATGAACCAGACCAGTACACCTTATACTATAGGAGGGAAATCCTTAAAGAAGTTTTATAAAAGAAGTAAATGATTTCTGGGTGGAAGCCTCTCTGCTTTAATAGGAAAACCTTGTCTTACAAGAGACAAAACAGCTCCTGGCTTTGCTGAACTGCTTCTTAGGTCTAAACCCTTGAATTGTCTCAGTTTTTCACACAATACCCAAGCTCATCCATGACTTCTGAAGAAGAATCTCAAAACCAATAGCACAAATGCCCCAGAAGACTATCAAATTCTATACTAGAATTTGATTTGTTGTTTTACTCTCTAGTAAAGCTCAGTCATTACTTACTCCCTCCAGACAGTTTAAATTTTCAAGCTCAAAGCTTGCCTCCTATCCTGTTAACTTTTAAATAATTAACTGTAAAGACAAAATTATGCATATTTTAACTGAGGTTAGCTGTTTGAGAATTGAACTGCATTCTGAACTGAAAACCAAGTTACCTTGTTTTGCTGTTATGAGGGGGAATAGGAATACGCACTCCCGACACCTATTTTGAAATATAGATACCTCCTGTAAACTTGTGGAAGATTTAAAACAAATTGAGGTACCTGACGATACCTTATATTAATATTAATTAATATCTGTAACCTCCTCCAGGTATGTAGAACCTGCCCAGTATGAGTATAGACTCCATTAACCACAGTTAGCATATCCTGCACCGCACAGGGGGGGGGGCAGTGGGATCAGCAAGGGAAGCCTCATGGGAACTTGCCTTATGGAAAGTCCCCTTTACTTACACGTCTAAATTACAGGAAGGTACTGCACAGGCAAAGTTTATCCCTCTCCTTACCCACACTTGCTGACATTACATCCTGTGTACCATAAACCTTACAGATTTATTGATTTTGATCCAATATTCTACTTTTATACTTTGACCAAGATAGTGCTAGAATATAAGTATAGACAAAGTATACTCATAAAAATAGGTAAATGTGACAGAATAGTGACAGCAAAGACTTGACAGAAATCAATCAAGTACTCAGATGGAAGCGAGGTGAATTATGTAGGTTACAAATATCAATGTTTTATATTCAAGAAGTTAGATTTTTACTATTCCTACAACAGTGCATATATTTTTCCATTCGTACAGCCAGGTGTCTTAAATTCTCATATATCCAGGAGCAGGATTATTTCTATTTCAATTTAAGATACTTGTAAAAACAATCAACTAATCTGTAACATTTGGTCTGACTGCCTTCTTCTACAATAGGCTAAATCAGCAAGATAAGGAGAAAAGGTAGGAGAAAAATATATAGAACTAAATACAATTTGTGAGATAAATAAGCTATTGCATCATCATATGGGGAAAATACTTGCGCACACCCTCTCAGGTTTTACTGTCCCCCTTTGAGGTGTCAGTTCATCACTGATGATGATTAAAATGACCAAATATTTGAGAAAGCATTGTGCCTGCATCTACCCTTCTTTCGGAAAGTACTTCAAAGATCTATGGATAAAAGGTGCAATATAATCATCAGGTCTGGGTATTGGTGTAGATGACTTTACTGATTCTACAGCCTGCTTGCTGCCACCTGATGAAGGCTGGTTTCTGTCACCTAGCAGCGATGCCACAGGGTCCCAGAGAAGCTGCAGGCAGCGTTAAGCACATGGAGCTCCCACCCCTAAGCCTCTTAGCCGGCTACTGAGGTAACTCTTCAGTGGGTGCAGTGTCTGCACACTGATCCGCTCCACCAGCGTGAGCCTGCCTCACTTTGAAGCCTTCTATTGTTAAAGCTCTCTGCTGCCTGACACACTGGAGCTTATACCTGAAACACCAGTCTAGAGGAAAGCAGGGAATATCTTGCCTTTTTTGTTTTCTTTCCGTTTTTTGTTTTTGAGAAACCAAAGCCAAAATCTTCTGCACTGCTATCTAAGAGAGACCAGGTAAGAAATTTTTACCTTTAGAGACTGAATTTAAGTCACACAGTAAATTTGAGTTGTTCTATGATTCTCTTTTTCACTGTGTAAGAATTGCCAAAAATAGAAGATGAAAGAGGGGAACAAAAACTACAACACTTTAAAAAAAAAGACTTGACTGACTGAAAAAGCATATAATTAATGTTTCTATAAAACATTATATATATTTTCAGTGAAATTTTACAAGACTATATATACAACTGCTGCAACATTTGCAATATTAAATATACTAAAATAACTGACTTCAAATAGTTTAAAAGCTCGGTCATTACAATTTAATGGATCATATCTAGTAAGATTACAAAGGTGTCTACATATATGGATTGTGTTATCTTCCTTAAATATCTATTCATGTAAAGGTTATTTAAAAAGCAGTTCAGCATGGTTGTCTACAAATTGAAACAGAAATTTCTTAGAGCTTCTGTATTTCCTGAACACAAAAAATAAGATAGTACAGCCACTGCATCTTGTTAAACCTTATTCTGTTCTGATGCTGTGGAACAACTGATTCTCAAGTTCCAGTCTTTGATGCAGGTACATCAACTGACTTCTTAAATTTAGATTTTTAAACTAAATAATGTAGGCAAATGACAGGTTGTAGTCCCAGTTCTTATAGCTCTGCACTCAAACTCCTCAGTTGTATTCATCTATTCTTATCAGCTGCCCTGTATTGCTGAATCTCAGTAATGGACATTATTCCAGAAGCAGACTCATCAGGACTCAACACAATAACTGATATGGCCTCCTTACAGCTATTAAATGATGTCTGTTTTATTTAATCTGAATAAATCATAAAAACCTTAGTTAAATATGCTTTTGGAACTACTCATAAGAACCTGACATAAACTGCAAGCATTTCTCTATTCTGCTATAAGTTGCTCTTATTCTTTACTGGGAGCTTTTGCTTATTGGCATGATTTTTATTCCACATGCATGCTCTTTAAAAAAATGCTGAATTAATTTCTATTGTGAATAAATGCTGCAATATTTGTATTTTAAATTACATATAAGCACAAATTAACTTTAAATACTTTGTTTCTTATGTGTTATTGATTCTAGCTACTATATACAGCGTATAGCTGTATCTTCTATATGAAGATAAATATATAGGGGAGCATTTACAGATCATCGTAGAGACTATAGATATTTTCTCGCTGTAGTTACCTGCACGGATCATTGGGGAGTTTGCTTAGAAATTTCTAGAACTGAGAGAGAAACTAGGATGCTACTTTTCAAGAAATCTAGAGTCATAAGAAGAACCTTCTAGCTATGGAGGCCTTGTGAATCTATGATTGCTAGCCCAACCCAGAACTTCAAAATATGATCAGCACAGCAGCTGTGGATCTGAAGACGGAATGCCCTTTTCATGTCATTGTTTAGAAAAAAGCTCGGCGTAATGGTTAGAGAAGGTATAATGTTAACCATGAAAATAATAGATTGCTCTGCTATAATCATCACAGAATCCTTACAAATTTTTCAGTGTCCATCAAAAAATTTCTCCTGAATTTCCAACTTCATCTTTCGTTTTCTCTGCTTCCTGAGTTCTCTGCAAATGAACGTAGTAATCAGACTGTGCCTTAATACAGCTTACTTCAAAATTAATTTTAAAATTAGCTCAAATGTTTGCACTGTAACTCCTAAGAGCTTCCATACCAACAGTAAAGAAAAACAGGTCAGCTCTCTGTAGATGAAGACAAAACACCAACACAGCAAAACATGCTTATAGGAAGTTACTTTATAACAACACCCATAAGCATAGGAAGGACAGCTTGTGAAAAAAACAGAAACAATAACAAAAAACACCCCCACCACACACACACCTGCATAGATTACATATGGAAAATAAAAACTACTTTTTTCCATATGCATTTTTTTTTCCCATATCCATATTTAAAATAGCTCTGACATTATATAGCTAGTACAGGTACACTGGACATGTAATAAAAGACCAATCAATAAGAAAATTTAGCCATGTAACACCAGGGCTAGATATCCTTTAATACAGACTAGTCACAGCAAACATTTTATGAACTGTAAGATTCCTATACACACTGTTATGCTAAATAATTTTCTCCTAACCATAAACAAATTGGAACACAACAGTGCTGTGGATGACCATGCACAATCCCTTAGATTATTGCTTTTTTTTTTTTTTTTTTTTGTCAAATAGATTTACCTTGTTAAAACCAACTCCTGTATGCAAACCTCTATTCATCCAGTCTTCAAATAAATGATATTTTAAAAATCCAGGCCTCACAGGAAATACGCAGCACATCTCAAGTTTGTTGTAATTTATTTGAGTTATTCTCAAGCAATGTTACAAAACATTTTAATGTCTTGATAAGAAAATAAAATTTAAATAAAAATACATTCAACAATACATCATAATACAAATTAAAACTAATGATAATTTACAATCCAAACAGAACTAATTATTGAATGTCTTCTAGACTAATCAAAATGAAGGCAAATTTTACCATTAATCATCCTACTCGTACCTAATTAAATCCTAGAACACCTACTTTATTTTGAAACATTATAAAATGAGAAATTAAACCCTAATAGTCACAAATATTCAATGGCCTTTGTTTTTTCCTCTAGATATTCCAGTATCAAAGCAAAAAGTGCATTTAAAAAAAAAAATTCTCAGAATACAATTTAGTTTTCCATAAACTGGACTTTGAAAACAACAGAAAATAGCTCTGAGGAACAGACACTTTGCCACAACGTCAATCGATATACAGCATAAACTAACTTTGACAGTTGACAGCATTCTGTTTTATTTTATGGCAGCTTTTTAATGGCAATTTAAACAAATCCAATTTACCTTGGCAAAACACATTTCTTGGCATATGATTTCAAGCCCCCTTTTAACTGTTGGCAAACAAAAGTCCCTTAGAATACATTAAATGTGTAAAAGAAGGAAAGGCAAAAACAATTGAGATTGCTAAATGATTGTGATATTGCAGACAATAGTACTGAATCCCAGACATTCTAAAATAGTTTCTCTGGTTTTAAAATCAATAGTTCTAATCAATAGTTCTTCTAACAATACTTACATTCATTCGTTCAGAAATTTCAATCCTGTCTTGCCAAGTTGCTTCTATCACAGAAAGCCTCCCTACGACAGTATTACAATTGTATAGTAATTTAAACAGCTTACAGTTTTCAAGCATTATGGATTTCTATTCTATTTGTAAGTTACATTCCTAATTAATTTGGCCAAATCACGATTGTAAAAAACACACTAACAAAACAACAACAAAAGACCCCACAGCAAAGGCTCTGAAAATAAAAGTACCACACATAGTTATTATTAAAAATAATATTCCAAGGAGTACCATTGTATTTAATACTGATGAAGCAAAGTTGCCACATTTGCTTCTTCCTGGCTATATACACAGAAGTTCTTTCAGCACAAACCTAACTTCCCAGATGAAGTGAGCAAAAATTAATTTTACTGAAGTCAAGAATGACAGTTTATAAACTGTGTTAAGTGGCAAATAAGAATCCATATAACTAAAGATATAAAAATATTCACTGAAGCATTGTTTAAAGACAAAACAATGTTGATCATTCAACTGATCATAAAAAGCAGATACTACAAAGTATCTAAAAATAATCTGGGATAGTCCAGATATCTAAAGTGCTTTGAGTGATTATAATAGAGATTATTTATTAGATTTGTAGTCAAATGGTGAGTTGGACCTAGCTAGTTTTATCAAAAAATAAAATAAAATCATATATGGAATGATGTAAATTGATCAGTACTCAACCACAATCTGTTCACATTTGAGTTCTTCTATCTGTAAGCAAATATTATTTCAAAAAGAACACTGCTACCCTGCATATATTTTTTTTCAGATTAAGAAAAAAACCACACCTTACAAAAACGTACCCTAAAGAAAATAGTGGTCTCACGTCACTCCATGTATTACTCACCCTAAATGTAAACAAGAGGCACAACATAAGTTCCCTGATTTCTTCTTATTTAGTACTTAAAAAAAAAAAAAAAAAAGAAAGAAAAAAAAAGAAAACAACTAACACTGGTAACTGCTGTCCAGATCATTTGCAACATACTGCATGATGTTCTAACTTCAACTGTAGTTAGAATCAAGTCCTGACAAAATTTAATATAAGAAAAAAAGTCAGACGAATTGAATGTGAAGCTTCAGGTCTTTACCATGTCACTGTAGCTTGGGATTTCTATTTCAAGATCGTTATCAGCAGGGCAGGCACTCATGGTAAACTCATACAATTTTGTAATACATGTATTCAGAGATGCAATACAACCAACAGATGCCATGTTGATTTTGTTCCATTAAAAAGCTTATCTGTTTAGAAAGTTTTTTTCCAATAAAACAGCAATGGCAAAACATTTAGTTTTATTCACATCTATTACTTCAAGAACCTGGAACTTCAAGTTCTTCAGCAAAATGAGGATCAACTCTAAGACCAGATTTCCAAGTAGCTAGCTTTCTATTAAATATTAAATAGATTGTCAACACAACTAGCATTTATGTTCATTTTTAAATACTTTGTAAAAATGCATGTTATGAAATACAAAATGAAATAAAACAAAAAAACAACACCCTCAAGAACATTTCCAGTTTCTTTTTCATCCAAGTGTGCCACAGTTTGTTTTGGTTAGGAAACCTTTCCAACAATTGGATTTTCTCTGGAAGAAATAAAATATTACATGTAAGTATTTTTAGTGGTTTACATTTGCTTTCTAATTCTCATCATATAGTTTTTATTTATTAAACAAAGCATTTCCCCCCATAATTCCTAGCATTATTTCTGGAATGTCATGATTTGTGGAAAAATCTCATTTACTTTCATGTGAAAATTTTAAATCAAATGTCAATTTCTCTTAACAACTTGACTCGAATACTATACTAAGGAAACCACAACATTGTTGTGGAATTCTTTTTTATGGTGATTCAAGCATTACTGATGCAAAGAAACAAGTAGAAAACCTGACTACTGTTGTTTTATGGACAACAGCTAGGATCAAGGAGAACTGAAAGAATCACTTCTGGATCAACAACAAACACTAAAGATTTTTCTTCCCCAATTTCACCAAAAATAGTATTTATCATTGAATATGACAAGTGAATTAAATACAGTAAGTATGCATGAAAGATATGGGTGTGGTATCATTTTTACAGTTATATAAAATTTGATAGCTTAACACTTTTTTAACTGAAATTTAATAAAAATATATAACATTCTAAAAAATATGGTAGGCAGACAGTTAGGGATAATCACAGAATATCCTGAGTTGCAAGGGACTCACAAAGGTCATGGAGTCCAACTCTTGGGTCTGCACAGGACCTCTCAACAACCAGACCACGTGTCTGAGAGTATTGTCCAAACTTCCTGAATTCCAGCAGGCTGGGCGCCATGACCATTGCCCCAAGGAGACCATTCCATTGCCATCTGAAGTGCGCAAGAAAATTCACTTGCAAGGAAGTGACACACTTGTTGCTAATAGGGTCTTAAAACAAACACAAAGGAGGAATCCCATGCCAGAGAAACATTTCCTATAATCTTAACAACAGGTGAAGAGCTGCACTATTACAAATACAGCAAATGATGTACTGTATTTTCTCCCTGTTTTCAGGTTGCCTAAATATAACTTCAGCTTAACTACCTCAAGAAACTTGACCTAATTGTGATTTTTAATTTTTAATTTTTATTTTTTACTTTACTATCAATACGTAAAAGTTTCTTAAGATACTTACTCACTACCATATTTAGCACTAGATGATCTCTTCTTTTGGTATTTTTCATGTGATTCATTCAGCTTTTCTACTATATCTATTATCTGTTTGAGTGTATGAAAAGTTGCTACAGAGTCTTCAATTGTGAAGTTAGAATAGTCATCTGGTTCTTTCCGTGGACCTTGATAGACAGCTATGCTTCCGCAAGCCTCTACAAAAGTTACCAAAATATCCCAATTAGCATTTTGATTATTAAGAAACAGATCTATTTACAACATAAATGGGGACTCTGAAATTCTGAAAACTGATGTTACTTAAGCTTATACATAGAGCTGATTGAGACAAAAGCAGAAAACAGCATCAACTAGATTTATTTACAGTTCTGTATCTATTCACCACTCATTTGGCATCTTGAGAATCCCTGCTGTTCACATTAACAGGAAATCAATGCCTTCTTGTAACTCCGCTATGTTACATATGATTCATTCCATAATCAGGAAAAGGAGAACAAAGAAGAGCAACTGCCTATACTTACTGTCTCTTTGTTTAGACTATTTAAAAGATTTCCTACATGCAAATATAATTAAAATAATGTGCTCATCTGATAACTACTGTTAAGAATTGACTGAAGAATGTCTGATACTAGAGTACTAAGGACTCAAAAATATATTGTGTCTCCAGTCTCTGTTATTTTCAGGTAAATCATTAAGAAACCTAACAGATGTTAGGGGCCTAAGGAACTACAGTTGAATAATATCAGCATAATTCTTCTGAATTACTATTTCAGTACCTTCCAACTTCTGAAGTTTAGACATGTTGATAGTGAAAAGTGAGTAAATTCTTTCTGTCTCTCTGTCTCCATCAATCTCAATTTGAGTATCAGCTGGAACATCTCTAAAATGTAAAAAAAAAAAAAAAAGACAAAAAGACGAGTACTCTAAAAGTTTGAAAGCAAGCAAAAACTGATACCATTTCAATATACTTAGCTTTTTAATTATGCCTATCACTCACAGACAACTTCACAATTGCTACACAAAATGCAGCATTCATTGCAAGTCTTACAGAAACATGAGTATACAGTTTTGAGGACATAAAAAAGGCTTTTTTCAGTAGAATTTATTATTCCATATGTCAAGAGAAAAATATTTTTTAAATATCAAAGATTAACTTTCATTAAACAACTAAACGCTGTTTTTACAAATCTACTTCATTTGAAAGGTAGCCAGAACAGAAGAACAAGATATATTTTTAAAGCACAACAAAGACAAAAACAACGTAAAGTTGGTTAGTAATGGAATCTTTAAAGCTGTTGAGAAACCTAATTTATGAATTAATCAAATAACATGGAAAAATGTATTACATATTTTTCAGAAAGTTCTCTCGTAGGATTTGTACTGAATTTTAGAGGCCAGGCTGTAAACTTTAGTCTATAACTTATGCAACCTATCCAGTTAAAGATAATTTATTAAAAATAATCCTAGCATTTGTTTTTAGAAATCAGCAACTTGAGAAAATAAGTTATGTGTTTTTCTTGACATACCTACACAATACAAATGATTTGTAAGAATCTGCATCTGAGATTATTTCACTGATATTCCTAATACACTGCTTTAAAATAAGTGAGGTCAAATGAAAGTGTGATTTTATAAAAACGAGAGAACACCGTTAGGGCAAGTGATAGACTTTCAGGCTGAGTCCTCAGCAGCAAGGTATTTCAATTACTTCATACGGATAACTTAGATGTGCCCTATTTCTGCATTCCACTTGGCATCTGAATAAACATGAGAATTCCTATGCCTATTCTTATTTGCACTAGGAACAACAGCCGTCGAGAAAAAAACGTCACCAGCTGAAGGTTTGCCGCAGAGTAAGTAACTACCACTGATTTCTTCCCCCAACAACCTCTGTACCCACTGTCCACTTTAGGAGCTTAAAGGACAGACAATTAAGATGCCAATTTCCAAGGTGCTTTGGACTGTCAGTGTTACAATACAGACCACAGCAAACAACTTAGAACAGTCAATTATTGATAGCTCAGAACACAGCAAGAGAACGAAAGGAATTGGTAATAAACAACCAAGTGTACCGTAACTCTTTCATATATCAAGTTCTCATTCACAGAAGTACCACAACATGGCATAAAAAAAGAACGGAAATGTTATGGTTTCTCCCAGACCACCATACACTACACACTGCCAGAACTATTTACTACCAGAACTCCTCTACATTACCAACATGGTACTAGCATACAAGATAACTATCAACAGAATACTCATTAGCTACAAAATACCTTGTTCTGCATAGAAAGAAATTAACCATTCAGTATTTCTGATCTACATACTCAGTTGGCTACCTTAACATTTCATGTGGTGGCTGAAGAAGCAATAGATTTATTAAAGCCCAGTACTAAGAAATGTTTTTAGTAACTTCCTAAAGCAGACAGCAAAAGCCTTGCCTTCTTCAGATTCTCAAGTTGTACAGTGAATCATACATGATTTATCCTATAAAACATATGCAATTTCATTTGAGAAGCAACTTACGCAGTGCAACGAGCACAGCCCACTGTGTTTTCTATTGTAGCCTTGCAGCAAAGCCAGCTCCCATTCAAAAAAGCAGAAGGATGGTAAAAATTAAGCCTCTTCTGGTTGCATCTCGTCACCCTGCAGAGAGCTTCTATCCACTCACTAGCTTCTACACAGTTATTTGCTTGGATATAGAGTGGCTTTTCTCCATGTAGTACTTGAAACATCTGTAGAAGGAATGCAACAATACATGTATTCTGCCCAGTAAACAAATCTAGTTATTGAGCAACTTTGAGTATGTCAATACAAATTTCAAGTCTCACACAATTTAAACCTATATTAAGACTAGAAGAGAGACAAGGGAGGCAGAAAAAAGACTTTTCACTTCTCATTTTCCTAAATGACCCTAAAAAAAATCCCACCGCACAAAACCAGCTTCCTATATTCCACTTGTACCACTTCATCAAAAAAAAAAAAGTCATAAAAGAATAAGAATATTCTGCTTATTCTCTAAATGTGATGTCAAATTTCATGTTTTTTAATTGTTATTTTTTATTATTATTATTTTTTTAATCTTGAGAGTAACAAAAGTTTCCCAGAGATTTCTGCTTTAGTCATCCTCAGCCTAAGTAACAACTGCACGTTTATCACTGCCTCCAAATCCTGGATTCAAATATTGACAGAAATAATGATGTGTTACAGGTCCAGAACAAGGCTGTAAGGACAACTGTCTTAACTGTTGAAGGTACTGTAGACATTCTAATTAACAGAAATAAATACAAGTCTGGTAATATTACATTTTATTACATAAGAACATAATACAATTCATACTACTACTACCACCACCTTATATTAAAGTGCTTTGTAGTAAGGTCCCAATAGTTTTAACTGCCATTCTAAAAATTTGGGAAGGGGGGTACGAGTCAAAATCGGAAAAGTTGGTGCAGAGATCAAATAGTCCAGGCTGTTTCACGTTCAGAGTACTAGGAAATACTGAATACAGCTTCCCTCCTCCCCCTGATTCAAAGATTTTTTAATGAAACTTTTAAGAGTAAATTAAGCTAATTATAAACCATTGAAGAATATATCAAAAATTATAAATAAACTGTCTTTTGACTCACATTTTTCTTGTTGAAGGAGCTCTCATCAAGCTTCTCCACTGCAAGGATGTTTTTGATTGGAATCGTGAAGATTGGTTCTTTATCTGTAAAATTTTGTAAACAGATAATGAGTGAAACAAATTACAGTACATATATAACAACTTCAGTGCACTTACAATAATAAGTTCTCAAAATGTGCATTTATATTTTTGAGGTACATAAATCAGACTATACTCCGATGATGAGAATGGGAAGACTCAGTCTCAGGAAGCAAGATTAGGGAATGTACGTTCTATTTCCTCACTAATGTACCTGCTTAATATGCCACATTAAAGTGGCAAACTGAAAAAACTCAATAGTTAGGTGGGCTACAGAACAATAATATGACATACAGCATATGACAATAAACAGTGCTATTTATTCTGTTGATTTCATTTTTTAAACAAAGGTCATTGTTAAAAATTAAAAAAAAAAAAAAAAAAGATTGGCATGTTTTCTTCTTGCCAAATACCAAATCTATGCCTCACCTTGCATTTTATCATTATCACCAGAGAAGAAATTGGCCAGCAAAAAGGCCACTGTATAGAATCAAGACTGTATTACACAAAATGCCAAAAATGCTTCCTTTTATCCAAATGCAGGTTACATGCACATACATGTACCACCACACAAAGATTATAAAATATTTTTTTGTAAATAGATTTTTTTTTAAAAATAAGTTGCAGGAAGCATGAACATGAATAAATCAACTATTAGGGGAATGCAGGCATCTAGTACCTTCTTGTTACTCAATATTAATAATCCTTTGTTATCTCATGTGTGACAGTGTCTCATATGAATGGTATTAATGAGCATGGTACATCTTTGATTATGCAACTAGCCAAAGGCAGAAATAAAAAAAATTTCTTTGACTTTTTAAGCTGTTAACTTTCATTTCTAAGTAAATACAGACTGCAGCACATGGACCACCTTCAGGATTTTTTGTATCGACATATTTAACAGCTAAAGCAAACACCCTGTGAAAAACTTGATTATACGTATTCTTGCATTTCACAGTTACATGAACAAAAACTTATTTAAAAAAATATTTTTAAAGCTCATTTATTTGCAAGGCAAATTTTAAAATGCACATATAGATAAGTCTGTATCTTACCCTACAGTGGACTACTTTAAAAATTGAGTATTAACCAGCAGCTATGAAGTTATATGCAGATCATAACCAAGACATTATATTTAATTAAACAGATATGATTAAAAAGCATCTGATCAAACAGAATTTTGCTGAAAACACCAATTCATCCAATGCCAGTGTCATCAAAACCAGACATTTTGTGACGTAACCTTCAATTACCTTCCAACAAGCAGGCAACAGTTTTCCTGAGAAACCTGTGTCTCTACATGCCAGCTCAGCATTTAGGTTTCCAGTATCAATAGCTAACTCCAACATAACAAGCATCAACATTTAATAAATTCCTCAATGCAGGCACAAGCAGAAGCAAATGCATTCTCTGATTTGCTGCACTGAACTGAAAATTCCCAGGACCCTGGCTCCAAATAAGGCTCTCAAGAGCTACCAGCATTCCAAGGCTAGAAGGTCTCAAGCTAAGAAATAAGAAGACTCACTACCACAGTACAGATCTTAGAAGATCTGAGATCTTGGATCTCTGACAGCCAGCTATTCTGGTCTTCAAGTCTAAACTGTATACAGTAAGTTCAGTAAATTTTGCTGCAGAAGCTTTCTGCAAGATGAATGTGACTCTACAATTCAGATCTTGAGCATTTGATAAACAGAGCAAAAGGTAACGAAAATGTATCATTATGAGCATTAGGAAAAACAAATCATTTTTTTAAAAAGCTAAAACCAGATACAAACACCTAGAAAACATTGAAAAAAATAACAGGCATAAAATATACATAATTTACCTTGCTGTTTGTGGTAGGTGAATTCTCTACTTGTTAGACAGAACCACCGCTTCTTGAAATTCTTTTTACCAATCCGAGTCCTCCCCTGAGCTCTTTTGTACATTTCTCTGTAACAACAGAATCCAATGAAAATGATACTTTAGTCTTCCAGAGAGGTTTCAAAAAACATCTGAGAACACATTGTTACCACATGATGAGTAACATAACCTACTTCATTGTAAATTAAAACTTCTATTTATTCAAAATAAGCCCTCAAGATTGCCTCCAAGTATGGTGATCATTTACACAGTTCCATTAACAAGTTATAAGTGTGAAAAACAGTAAATTTGGGGGCAGGTACTTGCTTATTCAGATCAAGAACTCAAGAACATGTGAATGTAGTTGGTATTATCTGGATCAAGAACTGAATAAAAATGAAATGATGATGAACACAATTCAACAGGAGTAGACACAAATTGTATTCAGTAGAGTTTAAAAGCATGCTCACTGGCAACCACTGTTTTGAGCAACAGCCACCAGTTTCTCATACAGATTAGCTTCCCAATTGCTGTAATTTAGTGTTAATCTGCAACTGTGTCCTTCATTTCTATTAGTATCTTAGTAAGATGCATTAACTGCTTGTTTTAAAATCAGATGCTTGTTTCATAGAAAAGGCTTTGCCATGCTTCTCAGGTGAATACAAATCCTTTTTCCCTATAAATGTTGTTTTAAATCAATTTATCAGATTTCTTGACGAACACCAGAAAATGACAGTTTCTTCATTTCTCAGATGTAGCAATTTTAATTTAACAATTTTTATAAAAGCATTCCATCATTTACTGTAAAGTATGCCAACTACAGTGTAGGGCTTTTTTGCCTACTATTAAGAAATAGCATTTAGCTGACTGGGCTTTAAAAGTACGTAAAGTAATTCTATACTAAATAAATTTTATGTTATAGTTTTTTACAATTCTGAATAAACCATCAACAAAGCACACACTGAATTATAACAGAAATTCAGACAGATTTTAAACTTCTAATCCTCCCCCTAGTGTTTAAAATATGACTACTAAAGTTCACAGAATTAGTTTCCACTGACACCTGTAAACTAACAAAAAATATCACAACTAACAGATATTGTAATTACTAGTTAGGTCAAACATTTTATTAAGCATTAATCTGATGTTGGCATTAATGAAAAAAATTAAGTCAATTTTTCACAATTTTTTACAGATTCAAGATGTGTTTACCCTTCTTTTAGATGTACTGGCTCACTCAGACCACTTGGTTCTTTACTTTCAGTAGAGGAAACATCATCTAGAAACTTAAGTAAAAATACACAGTAAATAAATATTATTCAGAAGCAATGAACAACCAAAAGCTAGTTTGCAAATACATACGTACTGTTTCTCCTAGTACAAGAACAATTAATTCAACACAATAAATGAAAATATATTACAGGGACTTGAAGCAATTTAAGGAGGGATGCCACTAAAATGCACAAATTTTCTGTAATTATTTCCTAAACAGCAGATCTAATAAAGCTTGTTTCATTTTCTACTTTTCCTCAAATTAAATTAGCTTAGTCCACAATGTACAACTGCTACTTTTTTTTTTAAACTTGAAATGCACTTTTTAGGAATTCATAGTAGAAAACTCAACAATAACATAACCCTTTAATAAGACTGATGAAATACATCAACCATAAGAAGAGTTATAGTTAAAAAGTACCTTTTTGACAGATTCAGTAAATTTGTCTTCTTGAAATGTTTTAAAAAACTCGCACATAAATGTCTCCTTGAAACTTGACTGAAAGAAAAGATATTTGAACATAAATAAACATATAAAAAATTAACTGTATGAAATGAGAAAGAAATTTAATAGCCTTACAAGTTTGCTTTTGGTCAAACTTCCCCAACTCCCCAAAGTCTGGATGGCTTTTGATATGAGAGTTAATGTTCTAGAAGTCTGTGCATCCTGAAATAAAGAAACAAAATGAAGAAGTTATTTTTATATATTTTTCCATATAGAATTTTGATTCAAAACTGAAAATGTCACAAAAATTATTACATTATACCATGTAAAAATTCAAAAGCAGTGCTGTTCTTCCGTGCTAACTGTGCTTTTTGAATATTTAATATATATATATATCTTTTAAATCTATTGTATACTGTTTAATATGTTATTCACTATCACTAGAATTTAGGCAAACATTTTTTTTTTCAAAGCATGCTATGGAACATCTTGTCAAACCTCTCACATCCTACTAATGCTACTACATATCCAATGCTTCTGAACTATTCAAAACTGAACACTAAAATTACTGCTGTGCAAATACTAGAAATGTTTGTAATACAAAGGGAACTTAAAACACAGTCTATAAGGCTTTTGCCTAATTTACTACCTCTCTACTTGCATTTTAAAGTAGTATTAATGCAGTCATAGTGAGGGGCCTTCCTGTTCCCCTTAAAGTGTCTAGCATTCAAGTGATGAATTCCCATCATCTCCTTCTACTCTTACAAGCTGCATAATGTCAAACTCATTAAGTAGATTTTTCTTTTGAAAGTATAATACATGAATCAATAAAATAAGCTAATGAAGCTAACCTCTGGAGTTTCATATACATTCACAAGGTTTCATACGTATCCTGTATTCTACATGAAAATAAAACAGTATTTTTTCTCATCTCCATTTTTTTTTATTTTTATTTTTTTTTATGTACATGTACTTGACAATTTATGACTTGAAAATTTGGCAATCCAGTGAAACTACTGGAGTCCTGATTAAATGCACAGATCAATTACAGAGAACTCTACAATCTCTATTTAAGATGAGAATGGAAATACTGTTTTAAAAGTAAAAGTGATACCTGAATATTTAACTTCCATGGTGGAAAGAACTAAAACTATTTCGCTATATGGCTTAAAAAACCCTGAGTCATCTTGATATTCCAACAAAGCAGCACTTCTACATCATTTGAGAACACCTTATAAAGGCTGAAAAATGTGATGCCTCCAGAACTGCAAACATCTTAATTCCACAGGTGAGGTATAAAACTGAAAACCTCATAGAATCATAGAATATCCCGAGTTGGAAGGGACCCATAAGGATCATCAAGTCCAACTCCTGGCACCGTAGTAAGTGATCTTACTTCCCAGTTAAGGGCCCAGTGAAAGTAGCTTATGACTTCCCAGATAAACAGATCTGACAGTTATGAATAAAACAGAACAAAGCTTCACAAAACTTACTGGATGATGAGGTCGTAAATGAAAAGTATGAGGTGAGACTACGGCTACAGCAAAGAAACGAAGAAACACAAAGCTGCTCACTGCAGAATACTGTACATGAGGGTCATCTGCAGAGAAAAACGATGAAATGTAACATGCACTAAACTTAATAGGAAATAATGAAGACAGTCAACATAAAAATCCTTAAGAAGATCACGTCAGAGAAGACACTTATGTTTTAAAATAGAGCAGAAAAATCAATGAAGCGCATGAAATGAGAAAGATGATCATGGTAAGAAATGTTCTACTTATAATGGGGGGTTTATTTCTCTGAAGAGAAGTTCTGTTCTCAGAAAAAAAATTGCTGATCAGCTCCACTATAAGGAACAATGAGATCATTGCAAGCACTTATATATACACACACATATACAGCACTGATTAGGTAAGGCTGTATGCACATTAAACCAAAAGAGAAAATACTGTAGCAGCTGACTCAACACTAGACCTATCAGGTTATTCACCCATAGGACTAATAAACTCACAGACATTAATGCTGCACAACAAATGTTGTCAACACATATGAACAATTTCAACTCCAATTCCAAGCTGCATCATAAAATCACAGTATTGTATAATCTTGATGCTCTGAGGGCTTTAATATTTTCAGTATATTTAGGATGTAATAGAGTGAGAACACATCCTTAATGCAATGACAACTTCAATCTGATCTGTCAGATTAGTTAGCTGTTCTAAAACAACTGTCTTAACCACAGGAATTTATGACCCCAGGTTCAGTGATGAACACGAATCAAACGAAAGCCCCAGATAGTAAAAAGTATGTCCTTCCTTTGTAGCCTGTCGGATGACATTTTAGGTTTTAATTGACTGGAGCATCAGAGTATCTCATATCCAGCACATTATTCCTATGTTAAAACCATTCTGAAAGAATAAAGGTTTTCTAATTCTCTGGTCACATTCCAAATACATTAAATATTTTATCTTCTCCATGCTCTGCTCTACCTTGACCTTTAAGGTAGTAAAGCTTTTCATTGGACACTTAAGTTATGAATGTAGTAGTCCTAGTCAACATAGTTGCCATTCATGTAGTTAGATATAAATATAAAAGTGAAAATTAATTGATATTTCACAATTTTATTACTTCCTTAGAAGCAATAAAAACAGATTAGCTCTTCTGAATTTGAATTATCTTTTTCAAATAAATTGCTTCCTGCATAACTTGTGGATTTCTTCCAGTATCTTGTATCTTGGCATCTTTTTTGCTACCATCTTATATTGTATCAGAAAATACATATAATTCTTGCTGATTTACCACAAGGCTTTACTAAGGCATACAGTCTGACCAAAAAAATAAATGCCTGATTGTTGAGGTAAGAAGTTCAGAACACAGTAATGAAAAAAGACAGGAATTTTAACAATGCCCATAAGATAAATATAGAAGTTAATTATGTTACTCTGAATGTAATTTTCTGAACATAGAGAGCACTTACTTGGAAATCTTTTGGCAGCCAGATGCCTCAAAGAATAAAAAACATCACACATTAGGGTAGGACAACTTATACTTGACCGCACAATTTCACGGAATACTTTGTCTACATAATAGCGTAGGTTTTCCTGTAATTATGAAAAAAGTCATTTTTCAGACCATTGACTATGGCTTTTCCCTGAACACAAACATAACACTATTTTTTTTTTTCCAAAACATTGCCTGATTATTCTTCTACGTATTTTAGTAAAGTGCGTATTTTAAAAGCTTCATAATATTTATATGGTATTACTAGTGTTAAAAGATTATTTAATGCTACACACATGAAAACACATAAGCAGTGCTTGGTAATGGAAAACTATCAAAAGACATCTTTGTAATTTGACAATAGATAACAAAGTAGTAGTACTTCCCATGCAACCCTAGGAATGTTAGTTTAGCTTGTTGCAGCCACTAATGCTTTTAACATCATCCTCTAGGAAGAGGCAAGCAGCAAGTAGAACTTCAATGAAAAGTATTAAAGTACTGACTAGCTACTTCAGCACCTGGATCCTGTGTGGAACATCAGGAACCACAATATCCAACAAATTGGTAAGGAAGTGTGTAATTCTCTAGCTTTACCTCCCTTGTTCACTGAAAACCATTTTTTGTTTTAAACAGAGATAAGAAAATACATTTTTTTCCTTTATTTACATTGGAATCAGAGAACTATACCACTAACATAAGTACTTCAAGTTACTCATTTGCCATTATACGGAGCTGCTTTTTAAAGTATTTTCCTATGAGATTTTGAGAAAGCTTACATTAGGAAAAAGAAAGTAGGAAACTCACCATATTAATTTCTGCATTATCCCCTTCTCTTAATTTGATTGGATCTATTTCACAGGGTTTAGGAGACTCACATATCTGAAACAAACAGAGGTTTAAGAGTTCCAATTTCAGATAGCATGTATGGAAATACAACTCTTTAAAACTGGACCGCCTCCTAGATTTAGGGTGACAATTCTAAAGGAATTCCAAGCAGAACAGCATGCAATAACCATCCTCACTTTTGTGTGTGCTTTTTTATATAGATCAATTGTACAAAGCATCACATGAGAAAATTCTACAGTGTGTTAAGAGGCTGGAACAACTGTCATCAACTTGATTTTCAAGCATCTACAACAGAAAAAAACAGAAAGTAACTCCTTCCACTAAATGTAAACCATTAATGCTCAATTTAACTTTCCTCTAGAATTCCCTCACCTGAGTAATTATTGCTGCATAGGGATAAGAAGAATGCCCATGAAAGAGATAGCGTCCTGCAAATAGCTTCAGCATGATAACCTACCTCATCAATAACTGCTTTCAAAGTAACCTTTAGGTAGTGTTTTCCCACTATTTTCATCATTTCATCTACACACCGAGTTGCTAGTGAATTCCCTCTGAAGACTGTGTTTGCTTCTCTGGAAGAAAAGAATTGATTTTATTTGAATGGGGAAAAAAGGGAACTTGGCTACAGAAATCTGATTAATATTTTACCTTGCTATTAAGTTATTACAAGATTTTATCATGTATTTCAGTCAGAAATTTCAGAACCTTGCTATCCAGCTTGTAATGGCACCCAATGAACAGAAAGAGAATAAACAAAGGTCATGATATTACTATTAACAAACCCAGGAACAAATAAATACATGGGAAAGCCCCAGAAATTTTATACAAAGAAAATTATAATTCAGTGCTGAATGTGAAAAAGAACTATTGGAGAAAACTCCCCAAAAAGTGAAGACTTGTACCAGACCAGACTGGTACAACTGGTATGCTATTATTCTTCCAGTGCTCCTGGTTGGCAAACTCAGAGCGACAAAAAATAGCATACTACTAACACTCTACTGACAAATTCAGACATGTTTAGATCAAAACACAGATCAAATCTACAGTTGTGTTAGGTTATTTGTTACAGATTTTGAAGGAAATTGGAAGCCAGCTGTAAATCTCTTTTATCTGATAGGTTTAGTATAATCTGTGTTTGTCAGTTTAAATATAATGGAAAGGAATATGCGTACCAAAATTCAATGTAAAAAGTTATTTTCCACGAGTCACCTCTTTCTAAATGAATTGGTTCACCTTAAATTAAATCTTTAACAACTCAGCTTTAAAATGAACAATCCTGTGGTGAAAAAATCCCTTCCGCTTCTCCACAGGACATGACTCAGCACCTCAGAAGCCACTACTCAGGTCTACTTCATTTCTCTCCTAACCACAGAGCTGCAAATCCAGGGACCATACCCTCCTACAGATATGATTATGTGGGAAACCTCCTGTGCTTGCTACTTTCAAGGCACGTAGGAGGACACAGACTTAATTACGAGGCATTCTTGCAGAAAAGAAGTAACCGTAAGTCATATACCAGAACGAAAGAGGATGAGATTCTTAGCAATTTTTAAAAACATTCAGTATCAATCTACCGACCAGAAAAAACTTGGAGTGGCTCAATTATGATATTTTGAAACAAAAACTGTGTGCTTGCAGACAACTCTAGATTCCTAATTTGCTATGCTTAGCTGTATAATGGCTCCAAGAATATTTTACAGACAATCAATTTCACCTAAAATAGCACCATGAATTGGTAAATCTGATTCCCAGCTTCACTGTGATTTTAGTGAATGTTTTTACACACTAACATTAGAAGTTGTGTATCAGTTTTTCCATAATGAGAAAACGAAATCTGACATGCTTATTTATCAATGCTGTAGTGTGAAGTCCCAAGAAACCCTAAAAATAATTTAAAAAGGTGTGACATAACTAAACATGGAATACATACTGAGTGTCCTTCAGGTCCAGTTCTGCTACTGCAGCAACAAATGGGACTAGCTTATGGTGGTGTAGTAGCAACCGTACAAGAGGCAGAACAGCATCGTACTTATCTCGACAAACTTCACATAATATGTATGCAGCAGATGCGGAAATTGGCTGTGGGAAAGCAGAATAAAACTTTGTGAGTGAAGTAGTTAAAGGCTCTGCTTATACGTGGCAAAGTACAAATCTGACTCAAATCTAGCAAAATGAGGGACATAGCTTCTTAACAAAAATTTTTGACATTTGCTATATAACATGACAATTACGTTTCCATTCTACATAAATATTTAATTAAAAATTGGTATTACCTGTTCCACACTTAAGAATAAAATTCACTGTCTACTCACCCTTCCCACTCTCCCCAAAGAGTGGGAATATAGCTTTGTGACAAATCCAAGCACAAGGCAGTAAGCAACTATGTTACTATAATGCCATATATCTTATAATGCCATATATCTTCACAGGACTTTCCTTACTATAATTAGAGCACACTCAGTTACAGTTTTGAAACTTCTAAGATGTCTGTCCCCATTCTTCTGCTGGGAATTCTAACACAAAAACATATCAAAAATTTAAGTGAAAAGCCACTGACTGCCAATAAGCTATGTTCATACTTGAATATTGGCTAGTAAAAATCTTAGTTACGGCTTCCTCTTTCCCTTCCTTCTCCTCTGCTAATACTTCAATGCTGAAATGAAGAAATTGTGTAAAAGACCAAGTAACTATAGTGACTATAATTTAATTCCTGGCTCATAATGCTATGCTAGCTATCTACCACACTTCTATCTTAGTCACTATGTCTGAAGGGAGACATCCACTCATGCTTAATATCATACTAGAGGAGATGGCAGCAACTTAGAAGAGGTGGAATTAGACAACAATTCTGAAGCAAACCATTTTTGGCAAAGGTGATTGTTCACCCTGTCAGTGCCAATAATGAATCAATGTTCCTTGGAAACTTCTAAATCCAGGGGTCAAAAGCCCCTGGAGAAGTGGGAGAAGACAGTGTTAGAAAGAAGCAACTGACAAGTAGAAAGTTTTTTTTTTTCTTTATTGTTTCTAGTCAGACAGCACTGGTTACTTCACTGTGCTGGTTCTTCTAAAATAAAATTTTGGTAGTTTGGAACAGAACTAAATGCTCTACACAAGCTGCTTACTGAGTTGCAGCAGAAGTAATGAAAAAAATTCTTTGCTTAGTCCCACATAGGACAATATAATTCATTTTAAGTCTTTGTTTTAAAAGTAATTTTCAACAGAAGTACCTGAACATCTGATGATTTTAGCAGCAAGTTTCTTAGAGAAACATAGTATTCAGAGGGAAGTACACAGTCTTCAGTGTAGCAAATATTTAATCTAAGTGATCCCAAGTCATCAGTTTTAGAAGACTTGTTGCCATTTTCTCTTGGTTGAAGTAAGTACCTGAAAGAATAAGGCAATTCTAAAATATTAAGATTTACATTTTATTAGTTTGACTAATTTTACAGTAACGCAAAATATTGCCTTTTGTTTCAGTATACACACACTCAGACAACTGTTGGTAAAAGTCACATCAAAAAAAGACTGAGAGTAAAGAAAAAAGAAGCAGTATTTGGTGCACCTTCAGCAAATAACAGAGTATCTATTTATGTTCTCATTTCTTTGCAAACACCAGAATAGGATGTATTTCCAGTACCTCTGCTGGGATAACAGGAATAGTTAGAAATGATGTTGAACCTTCTTGTTTTACATCTGTGCTATGATTAGGGTGTCTTGACCTTGCAGATGGAATAGCTAATATCAAGAATTTAAATGGTCTAGTCTGAAGACAGTAAAAATATGTATTACCAGTCTGCTTTCTTAAAGAAACAAGATTTAAAAGGTTTAAATACTTTTAATGTAGTCTTTTCCTACTCTTAATACAGAATACATTTAAAACAATCCTTTGTTGGCTTTTGTTGTAGTTCAATTGTATTCCAACAGGAGGTGCAACAGAACAAAAATTTTAACAGCTTTTAAATACTGCCACAATAGAGTTCCAACATTTAGACCAACAAACTAATTGTATCTTCAAATACTCTTTTACAGCCATTTACATTTCTATGTTTACAATCAGAAAACCTGATTATTTTTTTTAATAATTAGATGCACTTCCCACAAAGGCATACTAATATAAAGCACAATGAATTTACATGAAGTGCTTGACAGCGTGACTCAAGCTTGTTTTTCCAATACTTTGTACTACTATACTAGTGCTAGTTCTTCACCTCTTGGGGTCCCATTGTACTTCAAAGCATTTCATGTGAACTAGTAATAGTTTAAGAAAAATTATTTTTAATCACAGAACTGTTTTTATAAGCAGGTCATAATTGGATTAAGAGGGTGTTGACATGCAAAGTACACCTACAGAATGTATTAGCAGACTTAAGACCCTCTATCAATACTTTGTCAACCATACACGAGCCATATCCAAGAGCTATACGAACACTATGTGGTAGTAAGTCCATGATAATATAAATTTTCTCTTAGCAGGTTTTTAAATGAGGCACATCGTTATGTTAACATTGTTACACGGCTTTTGATCAGCTGGCAGAACAAGACTGAAAACAGTCAACTGAAAATTGAAAAAAAAAAGCCAAACATTTATTATGTTTAAGACTAAAACTCAAGAGTTCAACTCTGACACGTCTAAGACACTTGGAGGCTGTCTGAGGTGAGTACATGGAGCACAAACAGCCCCTGGTTAAGACCTGTGTTCCATTTAGTTCTTATTTATCCAATTCCTTTGTTTCCTTCATGGACATGTGAGGGCTGTCATCCTTCCCTTCCTCCACCCTCTGTACTGAAAGGTTCACTAAAACCAGAATATTCTACACACTTCAAGGCAACTGGATCTGCTGTACTCATTTCCTGCCACTAGGCATTTCAGACAGTAGAGGGTTAGAGACTGGCTTTCTTCAGAAGAGAAGTTGTTGCTACGTTATAAGCAGATGCCTCTCCTGAAATCTCTGTGTAACTTACCCTTCCAGCTTTTAAGCTTCTACACATGCTCTCTTGAAATGACACTGGGTTGGTTCCAGAAGATATTCCCTCAACCTCCCCGAAGAAAAAAAGCACCATACTTTTTTACTAGTTTTATTTTAAAATCAACTTTTCATCAGTTATTCTGGAAGGCTAACTTAGGAATTTAATTACAAGCAATGCGATACTGAAAAGTTCCAGGTTTACTGGTTAATCTGAAAAGTATACACAGATCACTAAAATGCAGCAAACTGAAACAGGTATATTCAATATTACCTTTCTTTACTCCCTGTATTTTCCACTCAAACACATTAACTATTCTGTGGGAGTCGGCAGACTGGCAGAAGGGAAAAAGTACATGAACCCTCTGTCAAGGTTAATTTATTGAGCAAGAAAACCCTCTAGAAAGACATCTTACCCTTTGCACCTTGCATGTACAGAATTCTAACCTTATTCAGATGAACTAGACTACAACAACTCAAGCAGAACAACATATTTCAGTGAACAGTTAGAATAAAGCATATCCTTTACAAGGGGAAATAGGCATGTTACAATAGAATTAACTTATGAGCCATCATTTCTCACCATGCTTGAAAGGAATCATTTCTTAACACCTTCACGGGAACTTTAATTTCTCCTAGGAAGATGTCTTGTACCAAATTTCCATTGTTCCATAGGTCCACCCTGAAAATCAGAACATTGCTCATTATTTTTTTGTTCCCCAGAGTAATAAAAATCCTCAAGTTACAGCAACTGCCTTACAGCACTAATCCACATGCATGCAGGCAGGAAATGTTAGAAATGTCACTCCATTCTAATTAAATCAAGAGGAATCAAACAAGTGTCTTATTAACCCATAAAGAATAAACAAACAGTGAAAGTTAGACTTGCAGACCTTGCATCATTAAAAAAAAGATTCCACCCCCAAAACTGTCCACATTTCTTCTTTAATAACTCAAGTGAACTTTTTAACTGATATATATACATATCCCTCTCTAATTGCTAAAACTGGGCACACCGCAATGCCACACCGACACATGCGCATGTTTTTCCAAAGAGAAGCTTGTATGTTTACAACCTCAAAAGGAATCACAGACTCCAGACATGCACCTTGTGTTTTTTTTCTAGTACTTCTTACCTCGCTGACATTTCTGACAGACAGCAGATGTTAAGGAGAACAAAAAAAAATAAATACTAGATTTGTTGGGGCATGACTATTTTTCTAAAAATATTTGCATCTATAATGATATACACAATATTAATTAAGATATTCATGAAGCTAGTAGTAAAAAATGAACAAATTTAGTTCATAATAGCTATTATCTAACCACTAAATTCTTCTGATGTCTTTTAGGAAACTTATGCTAGCCTTGAAGATCTCTTTGTCATTCAGTAGATCTGGTGCATGTATGTGCATGAGCACAATAAAGAAAAGAAGCTGAGTACGGGAGCTCTCAACTGTTCTAACTGCATGGCAAAATTACAGACAGACCTGCTCTAAGAGCAAAGCAACAGGAAAGGGGTAATGTACTCTTTTTTTGCAAGGAAAAGATGCAACACAAACATTTCTCTACGAAGTAACGTGAAACTATAAGAAGCTCATAAGAAGCCTTTTTTATTATTATTTAAAAAAAATAAAATACAGCTACACCTGCATTTGAAACCACAGGCAAACATCAAGTATGCTGTTATCCTTCAGGACAAGTTCTGTACTCAATGTTCTGCCCAAACAGTATGTACTGACAGGAGGTCCTCATGCCTCTTTACCCACAGGAAGGAAGTTTAGACCACTAGATACACTCTAGCACTATTTACTTAAAAACTGGAAAAAAAAAAAAACAAAAAAAACAACAAAAAAAAAAACCACCACACCTCCATTTCATCTTCAGTAAACAAAATACTACAAGATTTGAGTAATATTCTATGTTAGAAGGATCTTTAGTACAAATCTATCCAGTAATTCTCTAAAGCTACATCTTGAACAGCTACAATAAAACATTTCCTTATTGTCTTGAAGTACAGTAACTTATGATAATAATAAAATAAATTATTTTATAATCTACATAATTTACCTGACTTCCAATTTCTCAATGTCTTCTTCTTCCACCTGAAACTGGGACTTTTTGGTGTAACTGCTGGACCTGGTTACCTGCAAGTAGAATCTTTCTATTAGCACACTTTTTACTGTTGTATTACACAACTCAAAAACCAGAAAAATCTCAAGACTAACACTGGTAAATAATTACTATTCCTTTTAAAAAAGGAAAACATTCAGTTTACGAAACAAATTGCCTTTTCACAGAAAGCAGGTTAAACAATGTTGAGAAAAGGTCACAGGAGAACCTGATAAGGGCTAGCTGAGATCTAAGGGAACTACAGTACAAATCTATTAGAAAAAAACAAGAAGGAAATATGACATTAAACTGTCAAGAATTTCTTTGGTTTCAGCATGAGCCGGAAGAAAGCATTAAGGTTAGTCTTGAAACGTGTAAGGAAACAAGAAGTGCACTTCTATTGCCCTAGTTATATCACGATCTTATTGTTGTACTTTCTAATTTCTTGACTGGTCACATTCTGAGGTTAACTCTGGTAAATCAGAAGTCACTAAGCTACTGGAGTGTTTTTTGATCATAGTTTTATCCTATTATCTGACTTCCCAACAAATCACATTCAGTATCTTGAGGAGGTAAACTGAAACACATGCTATACTTGTTACTCTATACTTAAGTAGGGAAAAATGTCTCACTGAAGGCATGCAGCAGAATCAGGATTTATATAAACACAATAAATTTGAATACATTTAAGGCACAAATTTTACTACTTTTAACTCTCAAGTGAACAATACAAGCAATGTAGTTTTTAATTACAACAAAATCAGATAAAAATTTGAAGTCATTATTCGGCTACAGTAGGGCAACTCAAGCGGAACTGAAATCAAATCCCAAATAAAAAAAGTTAATGTTCTTTTAATCAAATCATGAAATTAGCCTTTATTGGGTATAATTGCTATGTTATTTTATTAAGGAAATAAATATATTTCTCAAGCTGAAGGCTCTTGAAAATATTTAAGTTGAATTCCACAGGACAGGTTCAAGTTCTGAGAAAACTCCTATTGGCAGCAGCATATAAAAAGATTAAAGATAACAAGTTATCTTTACATATGTGCTTATTAAGAAAAGTCTCTTTTTACATAGCAATCGAAAGGGAATGCTATTGTCTGACAGTCCACAGCAACGTAAGGATGTCACTCACTTATACTGGAGGGGTTAGCAAAAACTCTTTAATTTGCTTGAAGAGAGCTTTCTGCATTAGTAACTGCTACACAGCTCACTTAAAAATATTTGAAGGATTGAATAAAATAGACAGACAGAATACCACACAAAAAGTTACCTCAAAATAAAATGTTTCGTTAAACTGCGGATTGCTTGTTTTCTTCTTTACTTTGGTCTTCTTTTGGTCATTCCTGTTCCAATGTGGTAAAATTTTTACCATAGACAACTTAAACACACAATTATAAAGACATTCTATTGTCAAGAAGGGCCCACACATTTAAGTTTAAATATTTTGTCATTTTAGAGATCAATCAAAATCTTACATGATTATCTTCACAATATAGTCTGAGGTTAAAATTTCAAGCACTTATCGGTGCACCTGTTCAGCCCAAGTTTCGATTTCATTTCACAAGTGTAATTTGCACATAAGATAAAATATTTTAACAACTCATTAAACACTTCAAGCTTAAACCTATAGGCAATTTTGTTACCACTGCCTGCAGGTTATGAGCACAGTTTTCCCGGTTGTGTTCAAGCGACCATTTTTGTTTTACCCATTTTCTTTTGGTAGAGAAATACCCACTATTTCTTTACACATACAGGCTTACACCAAGCTGCTCAATGTTTTCATTAGAAGAAACTGCTGTTAATACTGAATTCTAAACAGCATAGGGACAAACAAACAAACACTCCCAAGTCCTTTCTGACTTATATAAATAAAAATTACTGGTTTTTACATTTTAAACATTTATAATAAAATCTTATTTAGCTAGTGAAAGGCTATGATAGTATAAAATGCTTTATAAAGCAAACAAATATATAATGTGGGTGAAGAAAAACAGAGAATGTAGAGGAAAAGGTGTCTCCTAGCCTTCAAACAACTGTTTTCAGGAGGTTCTGGCTATATAAATACTCTGCTCATGGTACATGAGTCACCCATGCATGAGATCGGAAATTCTCAACTTCTGAACTTGTCAGATTTGCACGTATGTTCCCATACCACCAGGATAAATATTGTGTAAGATCAACCTTCACCCTGTTCCATCTGTATCACAGGACTCAGACAGGAAATAGCTGTCAATTTACCGTTGACAATCAACAACACCATGCTTTCCAAGTATAATGATAGACTCTCCCTAGGCATCTTAATAAAAAGAAAAAAAAGAGTAAAAAAATAAAAATAATAAAAAACGACACCTAAAAAAACCTGATCATCCATTATCAAAGAGAAAAAAAACACCCCATTCACTCAGAGTGGATTCAGAGACCACTGTGCTCATGTGACAGCTCACCAGTGCCCAAGAAAGTGGGGATGAACTTCGGTTTGAGGTTGCAAAAAAGCAATTGATAGCTAGCTTATGTTACATGTTATTGGACAGGGACTTGCAGACAGAAAATGTGTGATAAGGGATTTTCATAAATGAAAAACCCCACCAGCTATTCAGGATTACTGATTCAAAAAAAATAAAAGAAAAAAACTTGAACTGTGAGTAATTTGAATGTGGCAACCTGAAGGTACTGCCTCTAGAGAGGTCTCACCAGAACCTCTATCATCTTGCTCTTGCCCAATTCCCAAACATTTGCTGCAAAGAAGCTAATAAATTAAGGAAAATGAAACAGAAAAAGGTGAGTGAGAAATTGACTATATTTATTTGACTAAATTTGACTAAAACTAATAGTAAGCACAGTGCAGATATCAAGAGGTCAGTCTAAAACCCAAGAGTTATGAAGAAACTAAGTGTGATAAGTGGTTCCTGGCTAGTGCTGGCCAGTCACAGAGATCAAACATATTCATAACTTTCAGAGGATGGGGAGAATACTATACCAGTGGAAAACGTGATGTGAAGTATTTTTCTGAAAAAGCAGTATTATTTAAAACCCCCTGTATTTTAAAGGTTTTGCTTAAAACTTATGGATTGCTTTTCCAGATCACAACATTTTGGATTCATTTATTTTATAATAAAACATTACCTGGATGGGCCCACAAGAGAGACTGTTGCATAAGGGTCACAATTCTGTCCATTTATAAGAGGCAATCCATGGCATTCCTTTATGCTAAAAATTAAAATGCAAAGAGCAGATCAATTTATTTGGTTTTAAAAAAATAAAAACATAATCAATCCTTTCTTTTTTAAAACATTTCTAAAGTCCTCTCCTATTAGTATAAACTTTGAGGTAGATTTCTTTATCTGTAAGATTTCTTAATCTGTAACTACAGATTTCTTTATGATAACACAAGGCAATACTCAGGCATACAGTCAGACTTCAGAAGCTTTGTGTGGAAAAAAATCTTGGAATTGCTTCAAACAAAAACATTCCAGTATCACACATGCATGACAAAATACTAAGTAAAATGATCCCCCATGTTAGGGGAAAGTGCAACCTACATTAATTTTTAAATCTGATTTCTCAAGGCCCACAAAAAGCTACAGGGCCTCATCCATGATGGCAGCAACTACATTTGGAATGCTTTAAAATGGGTTTGAATGTTTTGTTTCAGCTAAACGAGGTTCTGAGTTGAGTATGCAGTCATATCCTGAAATATTATTTAAAATTAAACATCCAAAGCTATTAGTGTATAGCCCTAGCGTGTCTTGGTTCCTTCCATGCTGTTCAGCCACAGAAGGAAAGAACAGTTTATCCTTAAATATAGTTCCAAAGGTAACATCCAAACTCTCTTCACGGTAGCATATGATCACAGTTAAAATGCCCTTTTAAAAACATAGCATATAGCATACAGCTATATATATATATATATATACACATACACATAAATAAAGCATACAGCAAGCTGTAAACTGATGATTAGTAAGTACAGAGCTATGCTGTCCATCACTTCTGATGCAAAGGGGACAGGATGATTTTAAAGTAATGCTCATGGGAATACAAACACTTGTTCTGGATCCTTTCTGAAGGCTAGCAATTTCTGAATCGCCATGGCAGCAACACTAGTAGCAGCAAAGCTGGGCCTGCAAGCCAGTTAACCTTCGGATGCTGCCCAAATGTATTAACTATAAACAGCTGCAACAACGGAAGTAAAGCAAAGCAGTGTGTAAACTTATAGCAGAAACAAACTTCCTAGCAAAATGGTGCAGTCATGCATATTTTAATATTTATTAAGTCCAGAAACATTTAATGGATTACAAAATTTCATAAGCAGTTAAGACACAGAGAAGATCCAAATGTTACATTTGCTCTCTCTTTAAGTATTTATTTTTAAATAACATATGGCCAGAATTTAACTGAAGCAACACAAGTAGGTTCTGTTTGCCATAATCTGTTTTACTAAAAAACAGAATCTAGGTAACTTACAAAGAAATTAAACATTTTTTTTTTCTGCTCTAAGTTGACACAAATAATCAAATACATGTTCTAAATACTGTTACGTGGAGTTTTATGTTGTGCAATAGTTTGTAACACAGCTGAGAGCCAATGAAGTTTAAGAAAGTTGCATAGCAGCAACAGTAGTTATATACTGCTAAGTAAACGCCTTCTGTATGTAAGAAAACAAAGTTAGAAAACCAGCAAGGGTTGCAAACTCCCTCCCAAGCTGGGAAATAACAGATATTAACACTCCTGTGCTGTCTCAGAACTCCACCCTCTTTGGAGCATGCACTATTACAAACCAGATGCTATTTTCCTCAAACAAGTCCCTTTGTGTAAGCCAGTTCAGGGAACATTTAGTGCTGAGCCACCACACAATCATTTGTTATTTTTCTTCCAGTTTTTAAGCATGTGGCCTTCAGCATTTCAGTAATTTTTGAATCACAATGAATCCTACACTGATTACAAGCCCACCATTTAAACGGGTTCTTGAAACATCCAGTTGTTTCCTAAGCATTAATTGATTCCTCCTCCAACACATACATGACATAGAAGAGTGGTGACAAAATTAAACCGTCTAGACTCCAGTCATTTGAGATAGCTGATTCGAGATCAATACTTGATCTAGGACTAGGACTTAATCTTTCCAACTATTAGGCATTTTGTAATACTAAACTTAGTATTTTTGTAGCTCCCAGAGATACCTCATGGTACTCGCACCTGAAACTGAGCAAGTCCGCCTCAGCTTGACTCTCAGAGGAAATCAACAGCAGGTGGCTCAAGTCAAATGTATCTGGACAGAATTCAACTATTTCAACAACAACAATTTCTCTTCATACAGCCTCACATTAACCAAACTCATGGATTGCTTTAGCAAATGGACTTCGGCAGCTATAGAAAGTAGCTTTCACTACATAAAAAGTTTCTACGTGATCACTATGTGGTCTGCATTTGGATTTCCAGCAAGCTGGAAAACATTCTTCTGACAACTGCACAGCCCTGCAGCAGAACTAGTATCTCCACATTCATCACGCAGATCTGTCGCTTCAAGCTAATTTCATATTCCAGCCAGTCTCCTTGTGTAGGCAGGCAGATCCAGACTTCCCCTGTCTCCTCCTGCCCAAGTCCCAGCTCTGTTGTAAGCAAGATCTAGCTAGCTTACACAGCCTACCCTGTTTTAACAGCTCAAGAAACAAAACTCCACCCCAGTCCCCTGTCAACTTCTAGTATTCCCAAACCTCTGCTCTTCAAACCAACAGGCTCGGGTATTTGTTCCAAATTTATCTGACCTCCTCTCCTTCCAACCCTAAGTTGGCCAGTCACAACCATCCCTGCATTTGCCAGTCACAGTCTCGAGTCTGCTTTGGACACGGTATTTGACAGTACCGTTAAGTCAGCCAAACTGCACCAAAATGGATGGTCCTCGTACTTCTCTTACTCCTGCCTTGCTCCTGTCACCAATGATGAGTTCATTTGCTAATCTTACAGAAAGCTACTTGGGTTTTGATACAGTTTCAGTCAGGTTCGCAACCTAAATTAACCCAGTCATGCAAGAGAGCTCAGAAGCCTCACAAGGTGGTGCAAGGCAAGCAGACACCAAGGGTAGGAAGCCATTACACCAGCTCAGCAGGACCACCCTGGATTCTTACTCCCTAGGGGCTGAATACAGATGACTGAATTATTGCAGGTATTTTTAAAGTTACTAAACAAACAGTATCCAAACACATTCAGATTTGAAGAAGCTCAGAGTAGGCTCGACAGAAGCAGGAAGGTGCAAACCCCATGAGCTTATCAGCTAGCAAATATCGTAACACCTTTACGTACCTAAGGAACCAGCTAGCAAATCTCATGTATATACTACCTTTCCCTAAACAATCAGACACCAGCATGCTAGAACTGCAACCTTATAGGACAGAAAAAGACGACTTTGACCAATCAAGTAAGAAAATAACAGTAAATATGCATTCCTCTTCTGATTACCATAATAAATCTTTCCAACATATGGCAAACATTTCAGCACTGACAAATGCTTTTGGCCATCTAGGCTGGCACAAGCAATTTTCATTTGAAAACCAGAAACCCTTAGTTTGACAAAGTAGACAGGAACATTAAAGCCTTTCATTTTATCCTTTAAACTATATGTTGATGTAGTCTAAGCAATAGCTAACAGAGACTGACAGTTACAATGTCATGTAGAGATCTTTCAGTTTACATGAATTCTTGCTCCAAATCTCGGTAGTTTGGTATGTAAGAGGAGTTTTCTACAGGAAATATAAACCTTTCAGACACTAATTGGTACATATTCAGCTCTTAAGACTGAAGTCCTTAAGGAAGAAACAGCCCTCAATAAATCCCCTCAATAACAAGAGGAACTCTGTACCTCTGCAATTCAAATTGACTGAAGTCCTCTAAGTGCAGAAACTAAGTAAGCATATGATATTGTTTCTTTCAGAGTTGAAGTCATCCTAAATGCAGAGAAGGAAAGCACTACCATCCTAGAGCTTAGTTTGGCACAAAAGCATTCAAGCACCATCTGTCGCAGCAGGCACAAATATGCAAACAGTGGTCACACAAACTTGTTTTTCTACAGACTCCCAGAAAGGAGAGCTGCAAACATGTATTTTTGAAATGTGCTACTATACATGCCATTGTGGTTTTGAAAAAAGAGCCCGCATTGAGTCAGCAGGTAATCTATTGCGTTATCTTTTTCCCCTCCTCATTCACACATTAGAAAAGGAAACAACTACAGCCAGAGACAAAACAAAATTTTAATTCAGAAATGGTCTGTGGGTGTATTCGTGCGACATTTAACAGCAAGTTTCCAATCAACACAAAAATGTGTAAATTTAGGTTTTAGCCCACACTTAGTAGTCCCTAAAACAGCCTTTCACCAGAGTAGGAGAACTTTATCCTTTATTTCAATATGCCAACTTCATTGATGTAGGACAATTTCAAGTCTTAATTTGAACTTACCCAGGTAAGAATGCATGTCAACATCGTGTTTTTAGAACACTTTAACAAGCCCTAGACGGCTTCTGAAACTCCCACCTTCAGAGAATTGGCCATCATTTGTTTTTCCTCCCTGATATCAAGTAAGACCAGATTAGTCACTAGTGTATCTTGTATAAGATCACTGTGTGTCTACTTGAACAAAGGCTGCAAACTTCCAGTTTTTAAGGATTTTTTTTTTTTTGGTTGACTGTTATCCACAGCTTTGCTGATACTGCAAACTGTAGTCTAAGATATTAATACTTATCCTTCCCCAAGCATTCTTCCCTTACATAACATCAAGGAAGATCCTACCAAGGATAAAAATCACACAAAAAAACTAGAAGGTGGGGGAGGTAGAACACAAAAAGAATGAGATATTCCTGGTACAACAACTGACCATCCCTTCCTCATATGTAGGATCACTTACCTTTCTAAAGACACATTGCTTTCCCAACAGCTTCTTGTTCCGAAAAGGTTTTAGTATACATACTAGCATGACGAATTAAGCCTTCTTCCTTCCTGCCTTAGTTGTAAGAGGCTAACACCTTCAGCAGTTGTCAATACTCTTAGCTTTTAAAAAATGCTTCCTGCTGGAATCACATTCCATTTTTAAATCATCATGTAACCCATTCAGAAGACCAGCAAAAATAAATAAATAAATAAAGCTTCTACAAACATGTCTACAGAACAAAAATAATAAGAATCCATCTTCTAGTCAGGTCTAACCCAATCACTTTGGTTCAGCCACAAAAGGGTGACCAGTGGAACTCCAGATAATGATCAGAACCACAGCCCTTTAATTACTTGCTACTGTCTGTGTGCTTAACATGATCTTAACATGATCTGAACTATTTTTCATCTTTGTAGAACTTCTGTACTCCCAGGGAATACATGGTGGAAGTCTATTAGAAATTTTCCTATGCAAGAAGCCAGCACAAGTGGTTAGAATGCTCTTATTCAACAAAAAAAATATATAACTGGCAAATGTTTAAAGCTCCCCCATCTTATTACATGTTGAAATGAATAGCCTCTCAGTGCAGTAGAACATGGCTCTAAAAAGCACGTAGTATAGCCCATACTTTAAGAATTACTGTTTCTGCTATTTGTTTTTTATTTTCCTTTGGCCAATAACTTGCTCATAGATTTAGACAGAGCAACAAGAGGTAGGAACAGAATTATATCTATGTCTATCTATCTATCTATATGACTCCTCTTTTTTATTCAAACTCATAGCTCTGCTACTTGTTATTTTTCAGCTTTGTTAAAGGACTTACTAATACAATAACTTCTCAGGGCCTGGTGCCTGATGAAATATACGTATAATTAATTACCCTCTGAAATTTAGAAAATAAACAGACCTTTAAAAAGCTAATGTGTTCTAATAAAGAATCTCCTTTGTTTTCTATAAGTTCCTCCCAGTTCTTTAAGACCAAGCATCTTAAAAATGCTTTCACATCCATTCCCATAAAACTACATCCAGCAAGAGATTTATTTTTAATTCTCTCATATGTACATCCAGAATATATTTCTGTACAATATATTTCAAATAAAGCAAGCTGTCTTAAGACTATCAAAATGTCTATCAAAATACTAATTTTTTTTATTTTTTTTTTAGCTGCAGGAACTCCTGTTCATTTCATAATCTCAGATGCAAACAAAAGTGCTGATGTAACACTGCAGTGTCTAACGCACAATCTTCTCCCATATGCCAGTGAGTGGGTGAGTACAGCAACCACAAGAGTGCCCTGGCTTCCTTTTGATCATTTATCTCCGTCATAAAGGGATTCTAAGAGAGGGCATGGTGAGTAACCCACTTCCTACTCAAAACTGCAATCTAAAAGAGTAACTTTCTAAAACAACTTTTCTTCATCATACCAAAAATCAAAATGAAAAAATAATTAGTTTAACTTAGAGTGCATGGGTATACAAAAATTAAATAACAAATTTGACATCTACAACAAAGCTAAGTTGGGAATAAAACAGCTTATAAAACTCCAGCTAGCTTTTTGGTGGTGAATGGTCCATGAAGAGAAAGCTGTTCTAGTCCTGCCTTGTGCTGCAAGAGGGATACGAAAATACAAGCAGCAAGACATCTTGATACTCCAAGCTGCCACCTACCACACAAGTAAAAGCCCATTCAGAATTATCTTTAAGTTAAAAATAAACATCTACATACAACAAGTTTCCACATCTTAACTGAATTATCAGCCTACAATAGCTGTTAAACATTACCAGTTTCTCTGCCTGAGCTGCATTACCTAACTAGCTTCCTTTTTCATGCTAAGTAACAGAAGAGCGAAGGATTATTTTGCTAGGTCTTGCTCCAACTAAATTACTCATCTTAGCCTAGACGGTAATTCAGAAAGAAGACGACTTAAACTTTATAATGAAAATGCCATTAGCAAACTTGACAGTGCAATGGTCTGCCCAGCCCCCAGAACGGATCTGAGTGCAAAGCCGCGGAGACAAACGGAAGACCACACACCACTTCCTCCCCCTCGCAGTTTCGCAATACAACCATTCTTTAATGCTGAATTCTCAGACAGAGAAGCTTTAACAACATAAATTAAACTCACTCTCTGAATAATTAGATAAGTTAATGAACGATGTTGAAAAACAAGATCAAAAAGAATCTGACTACCTTCTGAGTTTTTTCATCTTAACCATCCTGTAGTTTTTATAACCCCCTTGTCTGTACCTTGTCTTCACAGGGCCTATCCCACAGCCTGTTAGGAGACAAGTGCAGAAAAGTCTTGTTTCTTTCTAAAGCACTAACAGAATGCAGAACTACTTTTTGAAATTCTAGCTTGTTCCCTTGAACCTTCCCTATGCTGAGAACATAAAGAAGAGCTGAAAGAAAATGCTGGTGATCCCAGTGTCTGCCAGTCCCTGGTTTCCACCAGACTTTTCAACTACAGGAACCAGCTTGCCAGAAGCAACACAGAAGGCTGTCAGACTTCTTCCAAAATGAGGACTAGTTTCTTGAGAGACCAGTATCTTAAAGTATATCCTTATCAGAAATACTTTTTGAGCATCAAAACATTGTATAGCTGTATTTGTATTGGCTTCTTACCAATTTCTAGCATTAAATGTATTGTTTAATGGCAAATAACAAGAAATGGAATTATCACTACATGTGGAATTTTAGTTTTCTGTGAAAAAAGTCTGTAACCTGTACATTCAGACTCCAGAAGTTATTAAACACAGCTCTAAAAGTAACAATGAAACTGCAGATTAGTTAGTGTTTTCTAGTATATATCATTTTGTGCTTTTTCTTTAATAATGGTAACATTTGCCTGGTATCCTCTACCAATTTTGAAATCACATACACCAAAAAAATATTATTTCTATGATGTTCTTTAGCATGCTGTAACGTCTTTACACTTTGTGTCCAAAATTAAGTTTGATAGTGAGAAGTCTGAGTGGTTGCTAATACATTTTACTGACATGTGGCAATGTTGTGCTTCCCCAAAAAGGCAACTCCGTCACTTTGTTTTTCTATAAATACTGCTTACCATGGTTAACCATGAGAAAGTCATTCTGAAGCAAATCTAGAGGTAGATTTTCACATACCAAAACAAAATACTACTACTCTTCCCCCCAACAAAGTAGGCTCCAAGAAAAAAGCCACATAAAAAAGAAAGACGTTACTGGTACCAGGACATGCAGACATTCAGTACTGAAAAGGACAAATCATATTATGCTTTAAGAGACAACTCAATATTTAAGGATTAATGTATTTTCTTACTGTACTACTAGTTGCTGGCACACAGATCCATTATCTGTTATCAGCTCGTTCAGTTTTAATTCAAGGTGAACTTTTCCCTGGAAAAAAAAAGAGAAGAAAAACACCAATAGTTTTAAAAGACTTTATTTTAATAGTAATTAGAACAATAACATGGTTCATAGTTAAAAATCACTTAAAACAAAACACTTAGCTATCCTAAAGCATATATCCTGTGACTATATTTGAACTCAGAGATACAATGATTAATAGATGCATTACCATCCTCAACAGCAGACAGAACACAAATTGCGTCAAGCCTCCACAGATCTAACATACAAAAAAAACAAAAACATTTCTTCCCACATGAGGAAGTACCAAGAGCAGAAGTCCCTCTCAGCTTTTTTGCCCCACGCACGGGATGAACCCCTGAACTAATGAAGGGTAGATTTAAGAGCATTTTGGGTAAAAGTTCTAAAGTGACCTTAGAATCTCAAGCAGCCAGGTATATTTAGAAAAGTAGACTAGTAGCTGGTAATAGTAATTACCAATATATGTTAGCCACAGCCAGTAATCTTTAGTATACATCTGTGAAATACAGTCCAGTCAGGCTATCCTCTAGAAATCCTAGCAAATTCCAGCACAGCTTTAAGCTGGTTTTCTCCTTTTCTTCTTCTGAGATGTCAGGTGATGTTTGGCAGTTACGAAGATGTATTAAGAAAAAACAAAAACAAATAATGGCACCATATGGATTAGTATACACCTTTCTTAGTACGATAAAAATTTGGTATTATAAATTTTGCTCCAAACATCTGCTGCCTTGACAATATTGCTACTCCTTTTACTGCTTGAGTGTTTGTGCTGGCTTTCACATCCATGAGGTAAGACCATGACACAGTCTTTCCTGTGTACCATGATCTCCTTAGTACACCTGGGATTCAACCACTTGCTAACATCAGAAGACTCTGGTCTGTCCATGATCACGATTCCTGTTCAACAGAACAATGAATTTGACAAGAGTCAGAGAAGTGATCTGAAAGATAATTTTGAAGTATTTTGAAGGAAGCAAGCTATAATTCTAATTACAGTTTTGCTGCTACAATAGTAAAATGGAAATAAAACCCCTAGCTGACCTTGCACACATTTCTAAACCACGTACGTTTTGGCATAAAACTGAAGTGTTATTATTGTAAATCCCCTGGGGCAAAGGCTGTATTTCTCTCTGTACGTCACATGGGAGGAGAAGTGAAGTTTCTTTTAAAAGGAAGTCTTAAACGTAACTATTTTGGGATTCCTGCCAAGTGTTTTGAAAACTTACTACATGCATTGGAACACAGGTACATTAAAAAAATATTTGTCAAGCAGAGAAACTCAATTAAAAAAAATAGATTTATCGGATAAAAACAGTATACTGAGAAGATCACCAACAGCCTTACACAGCGAAGTTTTTGAATGACAAGCAAAAAGGCAGCCTTGTTAGTATTTATGGTAACAACTAGCCTGACTACTAGTACGCAGACCTTGTGAATGCCTTAAGTGTCTTCTGTGCTCTTCTTTAAAAACAAACAAGAAAAGCCAAAGGCCAAAAAACAAGAACAAAAACAACTCACAAATCAAGTGTTTTGCACAAAGTAGAAATATAATAGAAAGTTTTCTGCTCTTGGAAACATTATTTGTAACTGTAGTTGCTTCAAAAGTCAGCACCACAACAGCTACAGTAAAATGGCTGTATCTTTGTGATTACTTCCCTGACGAGTATGGAGAATATCAAGTACATTTTTGTTTTGTCTACAGAGAGCAGCGTGATGGTTTGCTAAATTAGCTGATCTGCAGATTTATATCAGAGCTTTCGACATAGTATGCAACTGGGTTTTAAGTGGGGTTATAGAGATTTGTTTTAGACTGAAATGCAGACAAATGATCGATTCTTATACAATAAGAAGCACACAAAAAGGCATGAAATGGGCTTTTCACCTGTCAAACTCTGTGCTGTATAAAGGCAAAGTGGTTCCATTTTAATTTTACAAATAGATTGACACTTACCTTTCCTGATACTGCCTAGAGGAAGATAGAGCTGTTAGTTGTTTCTAAAATTCAGAACCACAAAAACACTTGATTTGCACAGTTGTTTTTTTCTTTTTAATATTTAGATCATTTCCACATTACAAAATATTACAAGTATCTATACTAAATTAAAGTTTTCTAAAGCTCTTAAGTGGAAACTGGGCTGGCAAATGTACTTTAAATACATATGTCAAAAGACAGTCATGCACTATGCCCACATTTCACATATGGGATCACACTACTGTTTTAAGTGTACCACAAAATGTTTTTTGACAGTGTTGTTTTTCCTTCATAAAACCTTCTCTCCTTTAAATTTAAGGGATGGAAATGCATGCTTTTATTGTCTAAAAGGTAGGCTACAACTATATTTAACCCACACATTCTCAGTAACTCACATTCCCAGTTAGTAATGTTAGAAACGCTAGGAGTTATTCTCCAATTCCTCCCTCAATATCAGAAACTCTAGATTGCAGTATTTCTCTTGAACTCTGTCCTACTCTTTCCACTTCCCCTAACTCGATGGAAAAAGAAAAACATCACAAATGAATTGCTGAATTTGTAGGAACACGAAAATCATCTTTATGTCATACAAATTACACTAACATCTCAAAAGAAATTTTCTATGCCAGAAGCTAGAGAGCTTTTGTGTGAAAGGAAAAAAAAAAAAAAAAAAGCTGAACAAAAGTTCACTAACACAGCCCAGGTTATCCACTCAGATCATCTTTAGTAAACTGAAGTCCTCACAACACATGCCAAGTAAAAGTGCTCCGAAATACTCCCCAAATTACGTGCCAGTCCCACATTTAGCATGATAGGCAATAGTTAATTCTGTGAGCTTACTGCACAAACCTCTCTACCTACCAGATACAGGTTCTGTCAGCTTCCATTTGGCTTCTTTCCAGCTTTCTCATTTTAAGTTAGAGCAAACATATGCCCTGTTTCTGCAATGCGCCACATCTTGCGGCCTTCCACTCTGAGCATTGTACACTGGCCCACAGCTCTGTAGTCTTAAAAAAAATCTATTCCACTCGGATCATCCCGAGGTTTACTCTACCCCGACATACCTTCTTTCCTAAGTTTACAGATCTGAGCCATTATGAACCCACAAGCTGGACTGAAGCTCAATCTCCATTTTTCCAAACAAACCTATGCATTCTACAGGAAGGCCAGGGGAGTCTACTGGAATTACAGTAGTACAGTAATTGTAAAACCTATCAATGTTAAGAAAGAAAACAGCAAACAAAAGTTATCTTCAAAAACCTTAGAAGTGTGTGAAAGATTTTGACCTTATATATTTTACAAACATTAGATCAAATCTTTACAAGATTTTTCACTCTCATTACAAGTAACGGAACGGATTGAGGGCATGTTTAACAATATGACCTCGTTTCAAACCAGCTATGTGAAGACCAACAAAACAAAACAAGGCAAACATGCATTTTAGAAAATTTAAATCATTATTTGGGTTTTGCTAGGAAGTTTGCACCAGCTGCAGTTGAACACATACTGCTCCACACAGCTTTTCAAATACTTGATTTGCTTAGCATTCCCTCATTCATGTATACTTTTTATACGCAAGAACTAGTGGACAAAACAGGAAGTTTTAACAAAATTAATATCCATTCATATTATTGTTACCAGCAGCAAAACCACCAACGACAAAAAAAAAAGCTAAGAACAAAAAACAACAGATGCTTACTAAACATTAAAGAGAAGTAATTTTTAATACACTTTCAATGGCCATGGAAAGGCTGCCTCCCTCCCCCCATACAAAGTGAAGAAATAATGTACAACCTTGTTAAAAGAACAAATTTTTAGCTTGAGGTTAACTTTGCTATAAAGAGCTCCCTCTTTGTATCTGTCTCTTTATATTACTATATCTGTAATATCTGGTCTACAACATTTTTACATCAGTATAACTACACCAGATGCAGTTATATCTACTAGAACAGTTACCACAGATTACCCGGAGAAGCTGTGGATGCCCTGTCCCTGTGCTTAAAGCCAGGCTGGATGGGGCTTTGGGCAACCTGGGCTGGTGGGAGGCATTCCTGTCCATGGCAAGGGGTTGGAACTGGATGACCTTTAAGGTCCCTTTCAACCCAAATCATTCTATGACAATATACAGTTGTTTATTTGTCAGTTTAATACAACTGGACCACGTTATTTAGTTCAGGTTGTTCAGCAAGGCAGCTTAAGTGGCATACTTTCATGCATCAGCAAAAGCTGTACAGCATAGCAAAAAATCATCTTGATAAGGTTGATTAAAACAACAGTAAGGCAGCTGACAGCAATATCAACTCATTTAGCAGTATCTGTGATCTCTATTTTGGGAAGGAAAAGACAGCAAAACAGAGTGGAAAAAAAAAAAAAAAACTTGTGCAAAAATAAGTTAAAACAAACAAATGGATAGTGGAGTTTTTTTTATAAACCAAGACCATGTTTGAACTCAAGCATATGGTACTTTTACTTTGCTGAACTTTTAATCACCTCCACTTCAGATTACCAGTGTTAGTACAGAGCTATGGTACCAAACTGGAAGATGGGTCTACACCTTCTGTGATAAGACTGCCTTGTGATCCTAGAAGTCCTAAGTTTATTACAATTAAGGCAGTATTATGGAATGACTGATCTGTAAATCCTCCATCTCCTCCACCCCTACTTTATTTTTACTTTGTAGTAGTCAGCAAGTTTAATTCTTGAGAATTCCAGAAATGATATCCAAGGTTTAGGTAAATCCGAAAGAAAAAAAAAAAAAGACTGCAGTGGCTATCTTAGCAACATGGCTAATAGATTCTCAAGAATACTGTTCTGTTTTCTTCTTCAACCAAACACAGAGTAGCTACAACTTCTAGAGTCACCTAAATTTAAAGTATCACTAGTATAATCCTGCCTGAAAGACTTGAAACACAGACAAAATTCAGCTCTGAAGTACAACTTACTTGTTGCAGGAAAGTATTGTGGAAAGTTGTTATGTGGAAAGTATTTCAAAATAAAATAAATGTATGAGCACAGCACAACAAGTAACTCCCATTTTGGAGATGTTACCATTTCATGTTACATAATCATTTCAGCTTGTAACACAAAACTGAATTAAAAAAAATGACTCCACAGTTTCCTAAACCATTCACCTTTCTCAAGCACGTGGCTCTTCTTGCACCGAACGTTTTTGGCATCAAAATACTGTTAGACATTTCCCAAACAGCTGCTGCTTTTACCAGTTTTTAAGAGTATCATGAATAACAATACAGCCAACTTAGAAATATCGAATATGCATTACTTTTTAATCAAGCTGAAAGACAAAACTGACTCATAAGAATTACACAGATGCTAGCCCCTGTCTGTCACAGTTGAATAAAATCTTCTACCATTACATATACTTATCTATATTTAATTTTTAAAAAAATATAGATGTGCAATTTAATATTTACCTGAACCTCTGAATTAGAATCAACAGGTTGAAGCATAAACCAGTTCTCTTTCCCTGTATAGTTACATAAGTCTTCTTTTTTGATTGCCACCTTTCCTGGGGAAGGAGACAGGAAGAGAAAAACATAAATACCACTTTCATCTCAATAGGACTGACTTTTTTTTATTTTTTTATTATTATTTTTTTTAAGCTAGTGATGCTATATGAAAAGCTCATGGAAACAAGGAACATGAAGCAAACTGAAGCAGATGCAGTAGAATAGTGAATGAGTTTACACAAAACCAATTCAGCTCCTTATGATGTGTTATCTTGGATATTACTAATAACAAGATTAAGTGAAATAAAGAACACACTTGTGGCTGGAAATAACACAATACGGATCTGAGTGAACAGTAATGGTGTTGAAGAATGTTTAAATAGGAAATTGAAGGTAGACACCTTCTGCTCTTCTGATTGCTATTTGGAAAGCTGTTATACCAAATTACCTGGCATCCTGGTGCAAATGACTTCCTTCCTCAATTCAAGTAACATGAAGCCTACATCCACAGTAGACTCTTAAGAGCTTTATAGCAACTATATCCAAATAGCAGCTGCACTAGAGCCATTAGACAGTCAAAATAATCCACCTCCTGTAATTTTTCTTTTACACTATGTAAAGGATTTTGCGGCAACTTTTAAGTCACTAGGTTTACATGTTGTCCTGGCAGAGAAAAAAAGTTGATGTGTATAGTTTTAACAAGTATTCAACGATTGCAAAACCAGTTCATTCTCATCTTCTCATCTACAAATAGTGACAACTGCTCAAATATTCCACTAGAATAGAGTTGGAGAAAAAAAAAACAAACACAAAAACTATTCAGAAAATGTAGTAAGACCATAAAATATCCCATTAGCCCAAAAAATAAACATATTTTAGTATAATAAAACATAGAAACAAAATCCTGCTTTTCAAACTTGAGATATTTAAGCATAGTATGCACTTACAAATCAGTTTAATTGTATCCATGAAACTACTGATATTGAAAACAACCAAACATTATGCAAAATGTAGACAGTATCCCAGAACTTACCTATACGCAGGTCTTTTTGTAAAACACTCTTATCATAAATGTAGAAGGACAACCACTGGAATGTTCTCGGAATCTCAAAGTAAAACTCTTCCCCGAAATAAGGGCTGAAAAGAAAAACTGAAAGTTAAAATGCACTTTATATAATTTTTACAGTAGACGCTGAAGTGCTGTATTTATATATTTATTTATGTATTATGTATTTATATTGCAATCACAGAACTTGGCCTTTACCACCATGCTCATCTGTCAAAGCCACCCACAGTCATTTCATTCCAAAACATACACTAAGACTACAAGTTAAAACTCTGTAAGAGTGCTTTTTGTATGCTCATTTTTTTATATATAAAAGTTAGAGCACACACACAGACAGTGGTGTCTTTTCCGCAATTTCACTTCCTGTCTCAAAGTCATTCTAGTTGGTTCTCTACCCACCATCCTTAATTAAATGATTTCCTGAGACAATTTTTTTTTTCTCATTCTGTATGCGGTTAAATAAAACAGTAAAACACAACTTATGAACTACTTCACTAACTGCCAGCATGTTTAGCTCTAACATCTGCATCAGATTTAATACTCAGAGATTCAGACCTGTAAAAAGAAGCCCTAAGCGTAAGAGAACAGTGAAAGAAATGTTCATCTCAAATCCTCACATTCTCCTGCATGCTGAAATGATCACTGCATTTCTCCACCCAGTGACGTCTAATATAACATTTTGAGTTTACCTTAAATAACTGCCATGCATGCTGTACCAATTAACAGCTAGAAGTATTAGCGGAGCATTCTAAAAAGACTCTGAGTTCCTTCGTATTACAGACACTTCACACAACATACTCGGTATCTTCACACTTGAGGTATGCATGCTTCCGTTAACTTAAGGTAAACTTATTGATCCAATGATAGTCAGCATTCAGAAGCTTGAATGTCAAAATAGTGAACAAAACCACAATGTTTTTGTCACTGCAAGTTGTGAAATCTGAAAATTAAATGCATTCACAAAAAAACTATTTCAAAACTACTGGATTCACACAGACTTAAAATATTTTCATTTACAACGCTGTATTATCACCACAAGGGAAAGGAACACAGCTTCATGAAAAAAATTTTAGCCTCTGCCTTCTTTCTACAGAAAACTACAGCAATGACAATTAGATCAACCTCAGAAATTAAGTTTTTTTTTTTGTCATTTTCTAGTAAAGTATCTTGCTGACACTGTATTGTTACAATACCTGTTTATTAAACCAGTACAAATAAGCCTGTGTTTGGAACCATTCATTCATGGTAGTTCCTATGCAGAAAAATACCAGGTCAAATCACAGCTACCTTCTTCCCTCCAAAATAATTAGAGAAAAGACACCAAATGCTCAAGGACCAGTATCTCATTAAAGAAATTCAAAATAAAGAAATAAGCTGGCAACCAATACAAAAAGTGGATGAAAACACAAGCACAAAAATCTAGTGCTCCAACTTCCTTGAACCTATTCTTAGAATCAATAGCTTCAACTCCAGGAATTCATTATAACACATTTCACAAGTGAAAACATTCGCCTTGTTCAAACACATAACTTTTACCATAGGCTTCAAAGCATACAAATCATTACTGGACTTTGCATTACACTGAGATATAACTTAAAAATTCTCAGCTGAAAACTCAATAGTTTTTCAGCTCCTCACTTGTCTTCCCCTTCTCATTTCAAACCCAAGAAATTTAACTTGTGAGAGCCAGGTTCTTCTTGTAGACAGCACCAGTAAAGGTATAAATTATTGAGCATTACCTTTATTTAGCAACAGTGCAGCCTTAAGCAGCCTCAACTTCCTTATTACCTTCATTGCTCATTTTAATTGTATTGACACAGTAACTCACCAGAAGATAAAAAAGTCTCACTTCCAATTTAGGTCAATTCTATGATGTGGCTCCCTGACTATTACACGAGTAATAGTTGCAGCAGTAAAAACAAAGATATTACAGTGGAAAGCGTGAACAGTGGGTGAACAAGCTGGCATGGTGTACAACTCAACAACCGCATATCACTAAGTTAAATGCTTATTCTTACCATATCTACACAACTGTATGTGTGCAATTACAATCAGATAATGATTCATTATTGTGGGATGGAGACTATTAGTACTGACTTCCAAAAACCTTAGCCTTAGGATATGGCTGGTAAATAGAAGAATGAACTTCACAAATATATCAAAAAAAAAAAAAAAAAAAAAGACCAGTTAATACCAATCATTATTTTGACCTCAATGTGAATTCTCAGATTTGCAAGAAAGAGCAAGTCAACAGTATGAACAGAATGTAAATCTTTTTTTTTTTTTTTTAAATCACGTTGGAACATTTGTCCTTACCTAGAATACCACCCCTGCTGTATCAATCAGTTGTTAACTATTCTTTAGCAAAGCAAGAGATACAGAGCAAATTTAAGGTTTAGAATACAAAGGATTAGTAAAGAAAATCTAAGGTGTATATGAACTGGCTGAAGGGGTACAATAGGTTATACCAATGAGGAATAATTAAAACAGAGAACTTACTCTACCTGTTCCTCAGGGATTCAGTCAGTTTAGTACTTTCATTTGTGACTTTGATGCAAGAACTTTAAAGACTGTGACAGATACAAAATTAGAAGATAATGCTAATTCAAAGGAAGACCAGACTGTCATACAGGAAGAACTGGATGGCCTTTTGGATTACTGTAATACAGGAGATTAAACAAACGTATAATATTACTCATATGCTCTTCCCTTCCTTGTCATATTAAACCAGTAATTCACTGATGAAAACTGACCAATACACCTACATCTGTCTTTTGATAAAAGCAACAGTCGTATCCAGATATTAAATTCTTGCATTAACCTTGCATTTGCACAAAGTTTAATACAAAACAGTTTAAACAAAAAATGCAACACAAAGCACAACCTCTCCCTCCATATTTCTTTATATTTGACCATGGAAATTTGAGGAGGTTCAAACTTCTTTAAACTTTCAAGGGGAACAAAAAAAAACAAAAAACAATTTCTTCAAAACCCACAAATCTCTTATAACGTCAGGAGACATTTTTGAGTCGTTAGACAGGATATTCTTCTTTCAGTTCAGTATTAATCCTTGTATTTTTAGCTCTGAAAAGTCATTGGCTTCACATCTGCACTTCTAACAATCATCACAGTGCTGATGGAAGCCCAAACACATTTTCACTTTTTAAAAAAAAACAAAAAACAAAAAACAACACACATTTCTTAATTGGTTTTCAATAACTGGAACCAAAGGTCATTTTAATTCTATTGATAATTACTTCCACAGATGTATAACTAGCAGATATCTGTAGAATACAATCTGGATTATACCTTGTATAAAATCTGCAACCCAGAAAACAGTGACAAAAACAGACTGTGAACTACTTGTCTAAAAGACAGTAAATAATACAAAACAAACAATTATCGCTGTTATGACTAAAATTATACTGTACTACACCTTACTGAAAAGCAGTTATAAAGTTTGCAGGTTTTTAGATATCAAAGCTTTTGTCTTCCATTCCAGTACCTCTAGGTTAGTACAGCGCTCTAGGTCAACACAGTAATAAGCAACGAGATGGTATAATTAAGTTTCTGCAACAAGCACCAGCCTTTAAAACCACATACGCACTACTAATACAAGAGTAAGCAGCCAATTCTTGTTGCTGTTACTACAGGATGATTTATTTTATTACATTTCATCAGTTTGTAGGAAACCTTACTCATGCTGTGGATCTAACTTCATGCAGATGTAATTCAGAGAATCAAAGAATTCCCCCTATGTAGCCAGGGAAGACAAAAATGCACCTCCAGGCAGAGAACACTGGCTCGTAACAAAACACTCTCAAAATACGTATATAAATTTCATATCACATGAAAATCATGAAAACTTCTCTGGTTGTTTAAGACACCCCAAAACTGTTATTTTCTTATAGTGAAATTTTTGTTCTTCCTCTATAAAGAACTAGTGGCAATATTCTCAATTAAGTTTCAGTTCAACTTCAGTACTATTAAAAATTAGGTTAATCTAAGGTGATTTATTTTGCCAATGTTTTACTGCATACTAAGTTTTACTGCATAGTCAGAAATTCTTTCTTCATGTGATTTAAGTGTATCCACTTAACTCTTAAAAAGGGATATTAGAGAGAAAAAGTCTGTATAAACATTAAATGTTACAGGTGTTGTTTCCAAGCGTAACATTAAACTTCTATGATCTTGATTATTAACATGTCAAAAATCTGACAGCAGAGTTTAAAAAACTGACTTCATTTAGGACATCAATTTGCACTTCCAGTTAAATTAATCAACTGCAATCAGGACCAAATATTTTGTTCACCCTCCTCATCTGTAACCACTGAGTCAATTTTTGTAATTTAACTGGTTGCATGTACGTACTGTTTACTATTCATGAAGAGGCATAAGGAGGCTTTAAAGTGGTGTTCTGAAAAAGTAAAACTCCCCACTTAACTTTCCTGTATGTCTGATGATCCTGACCCAGAAACACCTAGCACGATGGCTCAAAACAAACACTACCACAAAACCACTGGAAATCACAAGAATTGGGGGGAAAAAAAAAATAACAGTTTTAGCAGACTTTCTTAATTTTAAGAAGAAGGTTTAATGTCTCCTCAAAATAAACTAAACTGTCACTTGGATCTGCTGAGCAATGCAGCTGCAAAGATCCTCCAGTACGGGTCATCAGCAAACCTAAGTTTCAAGACTACTTCAGCAATTTTATCACAACTTTTTGGATTGTTTTTAAAGCTCTAAAACAATAGCAGAATCTACAGCTCAGGGAGGCAAAGCAAGCCATTCTGCCTGAGTACAAACTACAGTTCCAATAACAAGACTTTCAAGAGAGAATACGGCCTACTCAGGGGCACATCCCACAGCAAACAAAACTTTAATAAATGAAAAGTTCAAGTTCATCCATTCTAGAAACAGGTTTTACAAGGCAGACGCTGAAAGCAGAATTCCAGCAATACATACTGACTACATGTCAAAAGTACAAAATGACAGGGAAAGTAAGAGATCAAGCAGATCTCTTTCCCTTGAAAATAACCTGGCAAGAAAAATAATGTTATGCTGCCCAATGAAACAAAATACAGTAACAGCAAAATATGTTTTAGCATGTTTCATGTAAGTCCTGTACTACTCACAAGCCTCCACTTTGTTTTCTTCTCAACTACTCTCAAGATTTACACATTGCTGCAATGCTTCCAATTAGTGGCTACAAGTCAGCTCTCATTTTAAAGACATACAAGGACCACATGGACATGGACATGCATCTTGCTTTTATTCTGGACCAAGAATCACAGAATCGTCTAGTTTGGAAGAGATCTCAAGATAATCGAGTTCAACCTCTGACCTACACTAACAAGAAGTTCTTGATTACCATTTCCATGTAAAAATTAAGCTTACCTTGAAGATTTTTCAACTACCTGCGTACGAAAAACTTCTTCTTGGTCCAGGTTTATGGTACAGAAGAAGTCTCTCATTTTGTTGGGAACTAACTGTTTGGCATCATCTGTAAATAAATAAAAAAGAAGCCTAAGTACTGAGGGGAAAAAACAACAAAATATTACACAAAAGCTTCATAGTTTTAATGGATGCCTAAAGTTTACTCCCCCATTCAGTTAGCATGCATTTTGTTACTCACTTTCGACTTGTAAGCCCCACTATGCACCCCAAAATTTTGATATCCAGGTTTACATGGAAAGAGAGCCGACAGGAAGACGATGATGCACTGACTCATCAGCACCGCTTCCTGCAGCACCTGCACTTTCCCTTGAGGTCTCATCTCAGGCTTGACCCCGCATAGCTTGCTCTGAGAGGCTCCCAGACCCAAAGGGATACGGCATTAGGTTGTATGGCAAAGGCATCACCTGGCTGAGCTACTCTTCTTCACTGTTTCCTCCATTAATGCTTTGGTTACAGGAAGCTGATGGGATAGATATAATCTTATTAATCTGCTCTTCATTTTTCACTTTTTTTTAGCTGTTTTTAAGTTGACCAATGTACTTTCAAAGGTTCATCTATGACTACTGTTTATTTTTTCCTAGACGTCTGGTCTGACAGAGAATGGGAAAAGTCATCTATTGACGAAGTGCACCACGTATAAAAACGACCAGAACAGGAAGTCTCTAACGGGGCGCGATGACTGCCAGCGCAGGAGCACAGGGAACTCCTGGGCAGTGAGTCTAGGCTGCTGCAGCAACACATGCAGGACACCACACAGCCCTTCATGAAATCGGTGCTTCTAATCGGTTACAGCTAAAAACAGTTCCCAACATTCAGGGTGCTCTTCCAGAATCCAAACGCTGCAGACACACACATTGCTTTATGGCAATACCATGCTTTAGCTTAAACAGTTACTTCCCCACTGCATTCCCTTCTTTGAAGACGATCATCAGTCCCTGTTGACCTCAGATTCTGCCCAAAGAGCCAAGCCAAGCATTTTTGGTCCCCTCTCTGAGGAAAGAGGCTCCTAATTGCTGAGTAGCTTCTGTCTGCACCATCATCACTTAAGTTATTATCTTAAATGCAAGCAACCAGAGTTGTGTTCTGGATTAGGCCTTAACTCTTGTGTCCTTATATCTCTACTGGAAATACCACCTCCCCTCCCCCCAATAAAACATGGAATCGAAATCATCCAAATTTTGTATAAAATTTATATAAATTTTATATAAGACCTCAGCTTGAAATTAGATTTCACATGTCACATATATGTCCCTTTAAAAAAAAAAATCAGTTATGAAGCACACTGGAAAATAACCTTTGTTTTCTATGCTCTTAAGATGTAAAGTCAGAAATGTTTTGTCTTCTCTCTCTTTTTGCTTAATAGATTAGTGGCAGCCTTGAAATGTAACTAAGTGCTGCCTGGCACTGGAAATGCTGTATCTGAGCAGGGAACACAGTGGTTTCACCACCAGACTGAACTTCCTCCTTGATCTTTTCGAAGTCAGGAATACGTGCACCGATGGAAAACATGAACAGACAATTAAGTAACTTCCACGGTTAAAACCTCTGCTCTCAGAAGCATCAATGAGCTTTTCATCAACTTGGGTGTGGGAGAAGAGGAAGTATACGTATTATTTTTAAACGCCACACTTAACATTGACAGATTGAGACAAGTACAGAACCGGTTTCTAATGCCACTAGACTTTAAAAAGAAACTAAATTCAAAATGGCCCATGAGCGAGATATTGGGGGGGAAGCATGTGACTGAGTATCACCTTGAAAAAAAGTTGTTTTAATAAAACGTATGAACAAGAATACAAAAAAAGAAATCTCAAGGGTCTTGCAATCCCCAGAGCTTCAGATGCTGAAGTAATTAGTAAGCATGAACTGTACCCAACAGTTTTTTCTGATAAGCATCTTAGACTAAAACTAGTTAATACCCTGGAGCTTTACCATCCAATTTTCACATAAAAATATTTAAGAGATAACCTAACTTTTTTGGCACTGCAAAGCTACTGTATGGTGGACTTTGAAAGCAGATTACAAACACTGTAGTTTCACATTTTCTTAAAAGAACACAAATTAAACTGTAGGCAGTAAGGATGGTTAGTCAGAAATACCAAATAAAGTTTTTTTTTTTTTTTTTTTTTTGGGGGGGGGGGGAGATAAAAAAAAAAAAGCATTTTTAACTTTGACTGTCAAACTGTATTTCGATCCTTTTCAGGGTGTCTATCATTTATAACCACGCAGCATGATAATTAAACTTACAGTTTAGGCGATCAAACAGCAGCAATAACAGAACAATTTGTTTTTTATTGATGTACCAACTCAGCAGTTTCAGTCAGCGGACTAATTTAAAACAATAATTATTTTCACATGACATATCTAGTAGCCTAATTCAACAGGGAAAGTATGGAATGCATCGCTAACATAATAAACATCAACCTTTTTATTCTGAAAATGTACAAGCTCACGATTACTATGGCTTACCTAACTTTTGAACCAACTTTTACTGTCTCTCAACCACTTACTTTGGGAAATCAGCAAAAAATATCTGTACTAAAAAAAACCTTGTGTCGATTATATATATTAGATTTCAAAATATTCATAAAATATTGTTTACAATATATACGCAGGTGGTCTCTATACAACTCCATAGAGAAACTTTACTTCAAAGTAAGATGAGCTTAAACCTAAGCAAAAGGGAAAAACTGTGATGCTAATAAAAAGTTAAGTGCTAGAGCATAGAGCGATGGCAATGCAGACGTTAAGAAACTCCAACTCCCCATATTACAGGAACATTATGGGTTAGTAGTAACAGGAATGGAGCAACCTACTAAATTCCACAGTTCTGTCAAACTTCCTTGTCCTGCACATCATTTGTTAGATGCAGACAGAACATGAGAACATCAAGTTAAAGCTTGTTCGCCGTTAACACAATCAGAAACCCAGCAGGAGCAGGCGGTGGGATGGATACATGCTATATATTCACAATGCACTCTGTTGAGGGAAAACGCACTATTTGTGTACATCCTACAACAGGGACCCAAAATGAAGAACCTAAATAGGAGTTTATACACATGAAGTGCAACCTATCTATTTCGCGGGACCAAACGTTATATAGCAGCAATTAAAACCGCCATACGAGTGCAGCATAACCCGATGTATTCACACAGCGTTAACAATGCAGTGCTAGAAGTTTGAAACGCAATGTGTCCTGAGTTTTGTCAGATGAGTTCTGGGAGATGACAAATTAGCTATTTTCCATGTATCCCACTAAGGTTTTCCAAAAATGAAAGCAACTAAATCAATTACGACCTAAAAACCTACTACTACCTGGTATAAACTGAAGACAAAAGCTAGTTACACGACTAAGAATAACACGCTATAAAATATACCTCAAACTGCATAATACGCACAAACCTTGCAAAGTGCTTTTGTCACAACTCTGACACAAAATACAGCTGCCAATTCAAAAGAGTCATTAAAAGGAATGACTGTCCTGTGGATCCCCAATGGAAACTTGCTCAAGTTCAAAAAAAGCCCCATGGTCTTAAACTAGATCACATCTTCATGTTGTCTCTTACCTGAAAACCAGAGGGAGGAGACAGGCTGCAAACACAGGTATTCCACACAACATGGGGTGTCCCAGGGATTGCTAATGTGTTCCTATTCAGTTTTTCATTGTTGGGTATGTAATAGCTAATTAAGCCACTTTTAAGCACATGCCTCAGTTCTAAATCTGTTGTCACTGTCTGCATAACATCGCTAACTTTAGATTTTATCATCTACTTGCATGCTGTAGAACTGCGTAAATAAGAAGTTACCACAAATGTGTTTTCTATATACACATAACTGCCACTGCCTCCTGAAAATTGTGATCTCTTGTGCAATACATACATACAAAATGAATGTGTTATGTCTTCTCATAGCTTAAATGCCAACAAAACTCAGGCATTGAAAAATATTCTACTTGCAAAAAGCATATTATAAAAAGTTCTCATGGGCTATGAACACCAACTTCCCAAAGTGAAGTCTGCTACTGCTAATGCCTCCAGATCAAGAGGGATTATATTATTACATCTGTTTGTTATTGTTCATTCAAAGGGTTTTCACCCCAAAAGCACATTAGTAAGATACGAGCAAGAAGTGAAAATAAAGCAGCCTGTGCTAGGCAAAGAGGCCAACAGAAAAGCTAGGGATTTGAGGGTTTGCAAGCTTTCACAGCAAATTAACTCACATCTTTTTAAAAGTGCTTTTATTTTCCTGGAAAAAAAACAAGTAGCTTTACAAGTGATTCCTCATGCTGTTTCAGGAAACATCTTTTATTACTTCCACCCATCTTCCAAATTGGCCCTGCAGTTTTACAGGCCCATCTGTGGCAACCAACTTTGGATGTACGATAACCAGGTGATAACCTCTGCTTCACCATCACTTTTGCCAGGTACTCAAATGCGGTAACACTCAACGTTACAACGCAACAGGAGCGATGGAGAACACACTCACGGGACACTAAAACTGGCTTCAACAAAAGTCGTGAGAGATACAGGAGGTGCTTTTTAATATCTAATGCAAAGCTTGTGCTGGGCTCAAGTATCACCTGAAGTAAAGCCCCGTCAACTGCTGCGTTGCTAACTGCTGCAAAAGCCCTCGGACACAAGTCGGGCAGCAGAGCGGTGTCAGTAAATATGCCAGCGCTGACTTTTCTTTAGACAAGCTGGCGTGCGTTAGCTCCGCGATAATTGCCAACAACACGGTCTCAGGAAGTGTGTGTTCAGTCTTGTCCGCTCGGTTCGCATTAACCCTCTGCAGCAAGCGCTGCAGCGCGCTCCGGTTCCCGTTTTCCTGGCCTAGTCACTCCTTCACTTCCCGCAGATAACCCCGAGCCTGCGCCGCGCTCCAGCAGCGCCTCCACCCCTCGGCTACACTGAAACCGGCCCCAAGCTCCTCGCACCTGGCTCCCCACCCCGGCACCGGCACGGCGCCGCGCCCGGCCCGTTTCGCTTCATTCTCAAAAAAGCTGACCGGCGGCGTGAGAAAGGAAGCGAGCGGGCTGCCCGGCCGGCTGCATGCACGCCGTGCCGAGCCGTGCCGAGCCGAGCCGAGCCGGCAGGAAGCCGCGCACATCCTGCTCCCCGAGCCCGCCGGGGCACCCGCCGCTGCCCGGGGCCGGGCGGATCGAGCCGGCGCTGCCCGGTGCAAAGCCGCCGGCCCCTCTCCCTGCCTTGCTCCGCCGAGGAACAGCAGCGTTAGCGGCCGCTCCGAGCGGCCTTCCCCCGCCGACTTCCTGCACATCGATACTTTCGCAACGCCCGCCTGGCAAACACGCCGGGACCCGCTGGGGGTCGGCAGGGACAGAGGGGGCGCGGCTGCCCGGCTCCACGATACCCCGGCACCGGGGGACGCGCCCCGGGGCCCCGGCCCCCCGCACCCCGCCAAGCCCCTTCCCCTCCTTCCTTCCTTCTCTTCCCTTCCCGCGGCTGCCCGCCGGCCGCAGCCCCGGGGAAGGCCAAAGCGAAGGCGCGGCGGCGGCCCCGCGGGACGGCCCCGGGCTGTGCGCAGCCGGCCCCGGCCGCACTTACAGATCTTGCCCCGGAGGTTCTGCAGCACCCGCACCTCGTCGCCGCCGCCGTCCTGGGCCGCCATCGCGCCAGCGCCGCCGCCTGCGCAGTGCGCGGCGGGGGAGGGGAAGGAGAGAAGGGAGGAGAGGGAGGGGAGGGGAAGGGAGGGAAGGGAAGGGAAGGAGGGAGCGGCCCCGCCGCACGCCCCCGGGCCGCTCCGCCCCGCTGGGGGCCGCCGCCACCGCCCTCGGGGGGCAGCCCGGCACCGGCACCTGGCGGGGGCCGTAGCCGTGAGGGGCGCGGGCCGCCCGCGCTAACGGCCGGGCACGGGGCGAGGCCGAGCCCCCGGGGGAGCGGCTGTGGGAGCCGCGGGGAGCCCGGCCCGGCCCGGCCCGGCCCGGCCCTGCCCGCACCGCGAGCCCCGGCCCCCCGGGCGTGCCGGCGAAGTACAAATAAAGCGCGTTTGCCTTGCCCTCGCGGGGAACGGAAAGGGCTTTTCGTCACGCTTTCGCTGGGATTTCCTGAGGAGCGATCCTAACGAGAAGCTCCGGGACCCGGCTGAGGGCTGGGACGAGCCCCGGTGGCGGTGGTGGGCGGCTTCGCCCCGGCCCCGCGGCCGCCCGGCCGCCAGGAGCGGCCCCAGCCCGGTGCAGCTCGGGGCGCTGCAGGTGCCGCAGCCTCCGGGCCCTGTGGGCGCGAGTCCTGGTGCAGCCCCGTAGCCGTCCTAAAACAGAGGTAGTTTAGTGGGGTAACGAGGGGAAAGTTGGGTTAGAAAGTAAGGTAGTAGAGGACGGGGGTTCTTCACCTCGGGCCCAGAAAGTCCTCCTCGGCCTGCTCCTGCCAAAGGGAGGTTTGGTCAGCGCCGAGCCAGCAGCTGGTGCTTGTCTCTGCCTGCAGCCCCCTGCCGTGGCTGCCCGAGCGAGCACTCCCCCCGCACAAATCTCGCCCTTATGGTCATTACCTGGCATGGAGCCCCACAGCCTGGCGGCCAGGCCATGCTCTGCCCCATCCCCTGGTGGCCTTTCCTGCAGCTGTCAGCGTCCCCCCCCCCCGTCCCTGCTCTCTGCAATGAGACATCTTCAGAGGCGGCGGGATGGGCAGCAGGCTGCTTCGCCACACCAGGAGTGGGTGAATTTGTATGCATGCAAAGCGCAGGCCTGCACAAAGACACACGTTTGCATAGGGTGACTTCTACCTGCCAGAAGTGAGAGCTTGCCCTATAGTACAAATTGAGGGATTTGGTTATCTACAGTCGGTTTCCAGCAGACTGGCTGCCTTGTCCCACCCGTGGCTGGGGAGCTGAGGACAACCCTGTCAGAGCGAGTTTTGCTCTGAAACCTCTCTCGAGGTTCTCTCTGTGAACGCAGAGGTACAGTTACACTGTGTTGCAGCGTTTTTTAAACTGGATCATGTAAAACTATTTTTTCCATAACTCTCTCAAAATTTACGATGACAGTTGAAGTTTACTGTTTACCTTAATGTCACCTTCATCAGAACTTTTGAAATAGGAGGGAGAAATATATGAGTAGCAAACATTATATGTTTTTGGTTAGTTATGCGACCCTGCTGAGGACCATCCCAAAATGCCCTGCACAACTTAGCTTAAATTTAACTTTCAATGCAAGTTACAGACCAGTGACACCTAGCTGAAGGGGGAAGTACTTTGAACATGCATTCTGTTTTGTATATACCTTTGTATTTCGTTATGCAATCAGGTATTTCCGTTCTGAACTCTATCTTGGCAGTAGTCCCACAATATTTGAAGTACGGTGTGTAAAATACACAGTCTATACTGCAAGGTTACTGTCAGAATTTAAATAAGATTTTTTACATTTCTGGTCCTCATGAAAAAGTGTTTAAGGTGTTGCAAAGTCTTAAATGCAGTTCACCCATCTCCCAGTCCCTTAAGAGACACAGCAAGTTGATTATCTTCACCTTAGCACTGTGTTCACCCTTAATGGTATGATGCCAGGAGATACCATCACTCCCCTTGACCTCTGGCATGTTCTCAATTAACGGTTCTGACCTTAATGAAGGGAACAATTGGGAACTGTGTTGCTTAATCTTATAATGAAATGCACATTAGCAGATACATAATCGATATGATCCAGAAACATATAACATAACTTAAAAAATGGAGAGACTTGCAAAAAAATAGGAAGAGGTTATTTTAATCAAGCAAAAACAGTTATAATCACTCTTTCTAAAAATAAAATTAGACTCTTTATCAATCCTTAACATCTGCATTTAATATTTTCTTCTAAACAAAAATACAGATGCAGCAAATTACAGTCTTTGACAACGTACAGTATTTACCTTCTCTGACACGTATTTTAATTCTAATTTGGTCATTAATACTAGACTCATTACTGCAACGTGTTACTTGTAGTAAAAGTGCCACAATTGAACTATAAACATGACATTGCCATCTTAAAACTGCTTTGCTATAAATTGTAGAGAATATACAGTTACAAAGTCATTGTGTTTTTATCAAAATATACAAACCCCCCCAGACCTAACACAAGCTATCAATATTTTTCTTATGAACTATACAGTTATATAAAATATTTGTAAAATTATCTTTATATGTATAAATATTCTACCTTATTTGCTTTGGTCTATAATTATCATCATACAAGTCCACTTAGAAAATATCTCCGTGTACTTTCTTTGAAACATCATTGTACTTTCCTATGTTTATTCTTCTGTTATCCTTATTTAAATGGAACCAAAGCTGCCATGAAACCAAACAGTTCTCAAAGGGTTCACAGCATTCACCAATGACAGAATAAATAAGTGGACTATATTATTACTTCAATCGATGCTGTAGTTATCATTCCAACTGTAGTTTTACCATACCCAAGCTATAGTTTCTTTTAGAATATTCAAGAAAACAAAGTAAACAAATCGTATACCATATTTGCACACAGAATTAAGTTGAGATTCACTAACCTTTGTCCTGGTTTAAGTTTTTAACACTTTGCAAAGATGAATGTACATGACTAATTGGAAATGCAGATACCTTACAAAAGAGCCCTATCATATAATATGCAACTTGTAGACATATACCCTCGTTAACTCTTTTAAAACCTCTTAATCTCAGTTAAAATTAATCACATTTTCACAAAATAGTATGAATTGTAAGATTTATTTTCGTGATGTCTTCTGGAAGCCTACACCCTTCTGATTCTTGGTGAATGCAAAACAAGAAGCTGGAAGGCTCACCATAACCTTTTGGGTTGGCAGGATGATGGAGGCAGAAACACTTCTAACACTTCTTTCTCCATCAACCTGTTGCAGGCACCTCTCTGCTCTGGGCCCACCGTGCTGAGACAAGGGACACAGTGACAAAGCTTGCCTGGGGTGAGATGCTGGGATCTTTACTGGGATCATTGAGCAGGGATATAGGAAGTTAGATGTTGCATTTAAGGCATGGGGATGACAAGGAACCCTACAAACTGTCCCAATCCCTTTTTATACATAGGAACTGCCTCAGGGATACATGTGGAAGCAGGCATCTGAGCGTTTACCTATTCCTCCCAAAATCAAACGACTTATTGGGAGTTGCTCTGTCATCTGTTGTCCAGACATTATTCCAAGATGTAGAGGAAGACTCTAAATCTTCTTCTAAATCTTCTGCTGCTGAGAAGAACAGTATTTCTAAAAGACAGGAGTTGCAGACTCACCAGGAGGTGGAAGTTTATATTCATGAGTTCCTTAATCTAGGCTGTTTCAGAAGAACAATTTTCTTTAGACAGATGCAACTGAAAAGTGCTACCAGGCCACTGACAGTTGAATCTTTTGGAATTTTTGCCATTTGGAAGACCGGCTATTATGTGTTCCACTGAATCTTTATTACATGTCTCAGAGATATCGTACATCTGGAGCACTTTCCGTACAAGCTCTCAGAGACTTAATGCTTATTAGGGTTAACGACAAAACAATCTGGAAAGAAAAAGAGGTTTATGCTTCTACATGTGTTTGGTAAGTGTTGAGTTACAGAAAAGCACTCCAGAACTCAACTGTACTTCGGCATACCCAAATTCAAGAAACATTTCCTACCTTCACTTCAGAATACACTAAGTCACATTTTCTTTTATAAACACATTATTTTTTGTTTAAACAATTGCAATACATGGTTTCTGCAGCAAAAATTCCTTCTATAGAATATACTTTGAACCTACATATTTATTTTACCCAGAATGATTCCTCACTGTAAAATAGTTCAGTGGCTAGTTTCTTGTAACAATAACTAGAAGGGGGTTGGTTGGTCATGATTTTTTTCTTCTTTCTCTCTGTATGTACGTTAGAAGTCTATTGTGGTGAAAGTATTTTGGGTCTTTCACATTAAGTTTGTATTATTGCAAATACTAGTTATCCTTTTCAGTATTATATTTTTTCCTCCTTTTGCATATACAACATATGTTTAAAAGACACAATCTTAGTAAATGATACTAATTAGAGTGGAGTTTTCCCATTCAATGCATCTACATTTTCTCCTATATATATAATTTTGCATTTTTCTTCTCTTTCATGCAACTACCACTCAGAGTATTACTTCTGGAGTTACATTTTGTATATTTTTCACTTCGCTTCCTTCTGGGCGAAGAAAATGTTGATTTTCCAACAGCTGAGCACTTTCACTGCAAAACTGTTCTTTTCTATCTTGTGGACCTGGACTTTTGAATAGATGTTTCTTCTGGTGCATTCCCAGGGCAGCAGCTGTCTTGCAAATTTTGGGGCACTGAAAGCAAGCGTATCCTTTTCCATTATGCTCACGCACATGCCGTTGCTCATGGTTCCTTTTGGTAGAAAGGTACAGGAAACTCTGTAAGCAGAACTGACAGTGGTAGCGTTTTTCTCCAGTATGAATTCTTTCGTGTATTTTGAGTGTTTCATTTAAAGTGAATGCCTTGTTACAGTATTGGCAGACAAAGTCTTTGACACCTAAGTGAATACGTTCATGTTTCTGTAGATTTCCAGGAACTGAAAAACATTTCCCACAGGTTTTGCAGGTATAGGGCTTTTCCCCAGTGTGACACCTCATATGCATTTTTAAGGTGGATGGACTTTGAAATTGTTTTTGGCATAATTCACAGATGTAAGGCTTTGAAGTAGCAATATGCCAGTGCACATGGTCTTGAATTTCTGCGTTGGAAGATTTATCTCTTTCACAGAGCTCACAGTGAAGACTGGGCATTTCTGTGTTCTCTTCTTGACTGGCAGCTTTTTCTTCAGGAGCATTCCTGAGTGCATACTCCCGACTGCACATACTGTGACTTTCCATAACGGTGTTTCTGTTTCCATGCTTTTTCCTCCATTTGGTCTTTTTCATTTTTCTTAGCTGTTTAGATTTCTTTTTTGGTTTGTAATTGTAATATGGTCTCCAAGGCTTATCACTGGAGTCCTGATCACTTACATCATCGCACATTTCTGCCAGCTCCAGGCACTCTGAGCTATAGAGCCTAGATGGGCTTCTTTCCTTTATCTCCATTTCCGACTCCTCAATTAGGTTGTCCTGTTTGGACTCGTGTTTAGATTTGCGGCCCCTTTTACAGAACAGCTTAGATCCTAATATATGCCTTTTTACAATAGCCTCGTTACCAATTTTTACTGTTATTTGGCAAAGAGGAGCAACATTGCTGTCAGTAGATGTTCCAGGTAAGGCAGGCTTTGCGATGTAAGTTTCAGTTTTACTCGATTCTTGAACAGTATCAGTGGTTTTGCTGGATGAACCTCCAGACCCTTGGATGTGCTGCATATCCTCAGTTGCTTCTGCTCTGGTGCACTGCAGTGTTTTCTTTTTCTCCTTAATAGTTTTTGGTTTGGTAATGCATTTTCCATAATTATCTGACCCATATTTACTGTCATCACTTACAGATTGACTAGGTAGATTACTAGATGATTCTGTCTTACTGTTTTCTATGGAAGTGACTGTTTTACTGTGCATTATTACCGACGAAACTCTGCTACTGTGCATTATAACAGAGGGTGCAGAACTGCTGTAACTGATTACAGAGGTTGAATTTTCATTCACGTTAGTTAAAGACACAATTGAGGAATCATACTCACGAGAACTAGAGTCATTTGGGGCAGTGGGACCTCTTTTGTCAGCTGTGAAAAAGTCTCTTTGCAGGTCAGAATTTAAGATACCTACTCCCCAAGAGGAAGAATTCTGAGTATTTGTGGAAGGTGCTGCATCATTACACGAAGAGGTGTCCAGGGCAAGAGTTCTGTTGTTTGTTAGTATATTACTTTGAAAATTCAGTGATGGTAGCTCAGAGCTAAGAGAACTCTGAATGAAGCAGTTACTAGGAGCAGTTTCATTAGCTTGGCTACTTGTTTGAACATTTTCATATGCAGAATTTCGGTAGGACTTATAAGGTAGTCGCCTGCATTTCATAGGTAGAAGGCGATAAAGTTTGTACGGGTACATGCTTGGTTTTAAGCCTCCATTGGCTGTCTTCTTATTTACTGAGAGGCGATGGTCAATTGCATGGAACGATTTCTGATGATTTTTTAGAATATAGTAAGTCATAAAAGTCTCCAGGCAGAAAATGCACTGATAGCGTCTTTCTCCGGTGTGCCAGATCTCGTGTCTGGTGCGATACTCAGCTAATGCAAATACTTTGTTGCAGTAGTGACAAGGGTATGTTCTTCTCCAGGAATGCACATTTGCATGTCTTCGAAGGCTTGACAATGTTACATAACTACGTTTGCAAACTATACAGGTATATAATATCTGCCCATCAACAACTTTAACCAAATGATCTGTTTCTGGTAAAGTGCAGTTTGCATTAGAATAATCAGTGATGCTGTTTTCAGACAATAGAGGCTCTGCGTTTGCATATGAACTTCCATTCCTTCCATCCGTGGCAGTATAGTTATCTGAAAAATTTTGTTCATTTCCATTGTGAACAGATAAGCTACTTGATCTCATACAGACTTGTTCATGACTTTCCAGTATATTTAGATTTGCAAATTGCTTGCTGCAGTATTTGCATACGAAAGTTTCCTGATTCTCTGAGTGGAGCTGAAGATGAGTACTGAGTAATGCCCTGTCACTGAATGATTTCGCGCAGCAGTTACAGTTGTAAGCAGGTGGAACAGTTGCTGCAGATCCAGAGATATTAGCAGATTTGTTTTCCTCTTCTCTGGGCAAATGGAAATCTGCTTTACTCTGAGGTTTTGGAAAGGAAACAATTCTCTGGTCGTTAACTGCTTCACGTGGGGTTTCTGTGTTGGTCACTGTAGAGGCCGGTGCTTTTGCTACAGCCAAACCAGTCCCCTGGGACTTGAAAGCTGCCTTAGGAGTACTGCATGCTTGTTTTGCTGGCTGAACAAGTGGTGTTGCTTGGTGGTTTTCATAGTGGTCTTCAACTGTCTTGTATGAAGGGCTGCTGTCCTGTTCAAAACACGGTGTTCCTTGAAAAGTATCTCCTCCCGAAGAAACTGCGTAGGAGTGCTCTGCCAGCGTACTGGCTGGCTCGGCATCTTTGCAAGCATCGCTTCTGTCGAGGTTGACGTTGGGTGTTTGTATCGTCTCAGATACCTTTTTGAAGCTTGCCCTCAAATCAAGTGGAGAAAACAAACTGTTTTCAGTTTCAAAAATTGAGAATGCATTTGTAATTCGTGGTCCATTTGTAACAGCAGATTCTTCGTGTCTCTTTTCATGTTTTTCCTCTTTAACAGTCCCTTTCTCATTAATACAGTATGCATAGGGGCAGGGGGAGCTTGAGAAATTAACATCTGTAAGATCTTCAAGAAATGATATTCCCAATTTTTTCCCTGCAGCTGCCAGGTCTGTTACAGTCTCCTGCCTCTTAACAACTACTGTGGAACTGTAAATGTAGTTCAGTATTTCTGTAAACACTTCAGCTTTGAGATCATCTAGCTCCAGTACATGACCTGAAATACAGATAGTACGACTCCAAAAAATGTTTTTAAAGTAAAGGCTTGAAGCTGCCAGCACATTACTATGGGCTTTAAATTTGGTGTCTTCCACAATGATGGTGACATCACATAAAATACCCCTTATGCGCTGTTCATTTAAAATGGAAAGTACAGTGTCACTGTGGAAGTCGTCTTTGAGATCCTTTGAATGAGACATGACTGTCATCTACAAGGAAAAAAAAGAACAGTGTAAATATATTTTGAGGCAATTTTCATTCATTTCGATTACATATCAAGTTTATAGTTCCATATTTTTTATAATTGTTTTTAAACATATTAACTTTTAAAATGTTGAGAACGAGTAAAATGTTGTCATAGCATTTCAGGTTGAAGTCACGTAGGTTCATTCACGCCAACACCACTGAAGGTAACCTGGCTTCTCAGGACAGCAGGGATGATTTATGTACAGTGATCACCAGGTAGAAATTATTTTCTCCTGGTTGTCTGACACTGCAATCTTAGATGCATTATCAGCTTCATCAGTTGCATATTGTTCCCCATTTCATTTGGGCTGTGCTACTGTCTCAACGTACAAGTCTCTCTAGATCCGACACATACAGCACCTGCAGCTCATTGGTGGGAGTCAGACCTTCCCTGCGCCTGCACTGCCCCATCATCCACACGGTGCCTACCATTGGGGACCACGACCACCAGCTCTAGTTTGTGCCACTAGGTGCATCTGCTCAGCTTCACACTAAATGACTCACTGAACCCTTGAGGTAATTCCTCAGCACATGACCAAGGTATTTGGCAGGCGCTATGGGGAAGGCAAGTTGAATCGCTGTGGTTCTGTGGATACCAAGGACTTTGCTTTCTGGGGCTGCTTGTCAAACAGTCATGTTAGAACACAGCCACATTTGATCAGCTTATTAAATCAGTATTTAAAACAGGGATCAGAGATTCCCATGAAATAAAGTTTCAGCTACAGGATAAGGCTTTATAAACAACTGAGTGCACAAGCAACAAAGTTTTGTAAATGATAGTGGAGCACATATAACATTGTTTACATAATTTAAACACTATTAAAAAAGCTTCTTAGATAAATAGTTAAAACCCTGAAATTATAAATTTAGGGAGTAAAACGGGTAATAGAACATTTTTTCCTTAGTTAATAGCTTAGATTCATAGTGTTCAGTTTATAATGTAACAGTGTTTGTTCTTAATTTCTACCAAATAATAAGATTTCATTGCAATAGCAAATACTGTTAAATAATTGCCAATTTATAATAATGAGGTTCAGTGTTGACCAAAAAAATGTGTAGATTATCCGGACTGTACAGTATGGCTATGCAGTGGTTTACTGACTGAAATAGAAGATGCAAAATATGAATGAAAAACACACTGATGAAAGAAACAGATGGATTTAACATCATGTATATGGAAAAAATCTCTGGTTAAACCAGTTCATTTTTGTTTCATTCAAACACCAAATTAAAGGGGTTGTTTTCACTTGTTTTTTGTTTTCCCCCAAAACTCCAAGTTATGTTTTCTACTACTGCTGACCAGGTCATCAAGAAACAGTTGTCCTACTGACACTCACCAATCACTACAGTAAAAAAATCTGCATATTTAATTTTAAGACCCTTTTCTTCCAATTTGTGTAATCAAAATGTACCTTAAATAATGACCAACTGCAGGTATTTTGTAATACAGATTAAAACAGCCCCATGCCGTAGTGCTCTAGTAAGACAGGAGTACCTTCTGAACATTCCAGTTACTCTTCCAAATGGAAATGCAAAGCTTAAAAATTATTATGGCCCTTTCCACCAGAAAGTTAACATTTAATGTGCTAACTTATTTTTAAGATGGGTCAGATCCAAAGCGTGAAATAAGGTTTCAACTCATATTCATGAAGCAAACAGCAATGCCAACTGAGAACACATTGGTTTGCCCACCCAAGCTATTTGAAAGTAGTCCTTCATTGAAAACAGGGTCTTTATCACAAAGTAGTAAGGGACATAGACACATGCTCTAGCTGATCTAGTTGCACTTTGGACAGCGTATCACAAAGCTTATTTCACTGCAAATCAAATCATGAAAAAAAAAAAAAAAGAATGACCATCTTACTGTTAAAACAAACAAAATATAATTTGATATATTTCAGATGAGGCTTAGAAGTAAGATTTGTACCTTACACTGTTTCTGTCAGGGAGGTATTACCCATGCAAATGGCCCAAACTGCTAATACATCTACTGACTGAGAATTTTCAAGGCACAAAATTCAGAAAAATCAAAATAGTGATTTTTAAAGAATATCTCTGATGCTTATATATACCATGGACAGAAAGAAGTGAATTCATCAGTACAGTTGTGATAGAAATGTAGATGTAGATATTTTGATTATCTGGTCACTTATAGCTGTAAATCTAGATGCAGTGTTTTGTGCCTTTAAATTATAAAATCATAGTTTGTGTTTGTTCATTACATTTATTTGTCTTAAAATAAATATTTATTCATTTCGAGTGATAATATGAAATTCACAGTAATTGAGTACAGTTATTTTCTTTGGTTTGGTATCTGAAAAGAAGTAAATAATTTTAGTTTTTTACTATCATATCAAGTCCTGGACAGAAAGAATACTGACAAAAACACTTCTTCAAGCAAGCAGCCACTATCACATAATTGATTCTTTTTTCTCATTGACAATGTCTGAGATTACATCTAACTTGCTCATATGATGTTGTACTAGAAACCAACTGTCAGACATCAAAAACATTTCACAACGGGAGCTATTGATAGAGTTATTTCCTGAGTATAAGAAATAAATGATGTCAGCTCTACTTCCCAGTGAATTACCCCCAAAGGAACTTGCCTGTGTTTTTTCTGTTTCTTTACAGGAGACAGCTGGTTTTAGTTCAAAGATGCATCATCTGACATACTGTTTGCTAAATATATCAGTTTCATACTAAGAGGCATTTATACACGAAGTCTAGTGTTTTTAGTAGAAGTCTTGCTATTCAACTAGCTATTTCAAAGTTTACCCTCTTGAGAAGAGAATCTTTTCTATTTCTACTTGAGTGTACATAGACTGCCAATTTTTGTAGCCTGTGAACCATGGACATGGTGGTATCCTAAGTAAAACATTGAGCTAGATTCCTCGTGTACAAGCAGCAGAAACTATCATTTGCGTTTTGGATGTATACTTTTTTTTTCTCCCCTATGTGCTAAACCATCTGCTATTGTAAAGTTATACAGAAAAATTCCAGAGCAAATTAGTTTTTAGGTTCAACACTTTTTGTTTCTGTTTCAAACTATGCATTCCCAAAATAGTCCATTTATTCATGTGTGTAATGATTTTCTCTACCGGCTTTTATTGTACTTGTCTTGCTTCCTTCATTTGTCAAAAATGTACCTGAAGTGCTGTAAAAACAAAATATCCTACCTAGAACACACACAAATGGATTATTTTAGGAATAGTTTACATTTCATTTCAAGTTGGCACGGCAAGAAGAAAAGCAGCATTTTAGTTTCCAGGAGTTGTCTGCTCTAACCAAGAAACATAGAATTAATAAGAAAAGATATCCATATTCATTATTATAAAAGGTAGTTATAACATTACCTTTTCTGACATCAACAGAATACCACTGCAGAACAACGTAACTTCTAATGTTATTTTCATATTTACCAGAAAGAAAGGTCAGAGACTGATGCATCCAAATACAAATGTGACTAGCCATGCCTCACAGCTGATGCTGCTAATTATAAGAACTAGATCAGTCAACTCCACATGGACACTGCAGAGGCAAGATGCCACTGCTGATTTTCATATCAATATTATTTTGAAGTGAACAAAGATCACAAGAGTCTTTCTGGCCTACAAATACCAAATATAACAAAACAAAACAAAATCCTACCAAAGAAGAACAGTTCCAATCTAGGAATATTATTTTTAACTCTTGCTAAGCTTTGAAACCTATTGCCAGGCAAGTGCACCACATTACCCAAGAGGAGACTTCAGTCCCCTAAATTTAAAAAGGCAAGATAACGGCACCAACAAAACCCCGTTAGGGCCAATTGCCTGTACTCAGGCCAAATAAAAAACAAGAGTCTGAAAAACTGTTATTACAGTTTATCAACTTTCTGTTTTTTTAAATTCCTAACATTTCCACTGGGATTTTAAGGAAGGTGCTAACACTTCCTGGTGCCGCTCTCAAGGCGGACACAGCTTTGTAGGGCCTCCCTCCTCCAGGTCCAGCCGGGCAGGTTGGCCGTGCCAGGCTGCGTGGAGCGGGCGGCCTTCAGCCGGCCTCCTGCCTACAGCCTCAGGCACACAGGGAAATTTTAATGATGGCTAATTATACTTAACAGCTTGAGCGGCTTGCAGCTTAGTGCTACGCTCGACATAGCGATGCACTACTGCTGCAAGCACACTGACACGTCTTCTATTTCAGACTCTTGGTTCTTGCATCCTTACCTATTGATATAACATTTCGCTCTTCTATTTATTACAGCTTCGTAGGCATTATGGACTTCAAATCATTTTTTTTTCACACCGCTTCCTCTAACTCAGACAGCTGGAGGGCGGCAGAACAGCCCAAGCACGCTTTTAGTACCGGCACTCCCTCACTTCCCAGCTCGGCCCTGCGAGCTCATGGCACGAAAGCAGCCGCGGGGACCCCCGCAGCCCCCGGGGCCGCCTTTCCCCAGCCTCGCCCCTCTCGCAGCCCCCCGCCCGCCGGGGCTCGCCCCGCGGCCCGGTGCCGCCGCTGCCCACACGGTGGAGCTGGACGCCCGCGCAAGCCCCGTCCCCTGTAACGACCGGAGGCGGGCGGGGGCGGCTGCTGCCCCTGTACAAGGTGATCCGCGCCTCGGGGGGCTCCACCGCCACCGCCGGCCGCCCCGCACGAACGCCGCACAGTGCGAGCTCCCGGCGCAGCACCTTAGCGTCAGTGCAGCGGCCTGTCCCGGGGCACAGCCTCCGCGGGCAGCAAGCGTCGGCAGCCCCTCAGCGGCAGATAAGGCGGCGGCGCTTCCTGCTTCTGGTAACTGCGTGCCCCGTGCGCGGCGCTCAGCCGAGCCTCGAGCCGAGGAAGCGACGCACATTAGCCTGCAACGTGACTCTTCCTAGCACCAGCACAAACGCTTAAGCAGCCTGACGCTCGATGCAGCGCAACTCACTGTGTCCGAGCTACGAGGCGATTAAAACCGCGTCTGCGGGGTCCCCCTCGGCAGCGAGGAAGGCGAGGGCGGGCGGCGGGCTGGCGGGGCAGGTGCCGGCTTCCTGGCGGCGCGGGGCCGCCGATGGCGGGCGGGAGGGCGCCGCCGCCATTTTGCGGCGCTGCTCCTGGGCGGCCGGCTGCGCCCGGGGCCGGCGCCGCGCTGGTTTCCGCGGGCCGGGTTCCCGTTAATTTCACATTAAGCTTTGCGCTTAATTTACGCGGCCGCCTGGGGCGTTCATAGTGTTAGGAAAGGTGTTTACGGGCAAGCACCGCAAATTTAAAGCGGTGAGGAAATCCAGCGATTCCCTGTATCCGAGCCCCGTTTCTGTGATCACCAGTGCGGTTTGATCCACGTTTAGCGTTCCTTTAATGCCTAACAAAGAAATTTATTTGCCTTGCTCTCCTTCAAAGCCTTTCTCACACGAAGAAAGAGAAAGCGTCTGTGGAGAAATGGAACTCGCTACAGTAACTAATGCAACTCCCCACTAAAAAGGAGAGAGATGAGGCGTTTCCTTTAAGTAACCATATCTGAAAAAAAGCTTCTTTCAGATCTTGAAGTTCATTTGCATTTACCTTCTTTCTTTATCTGATTATCTTGTTTTTAACCATATATAAATTAATAAAGTATCAAGGAGATGCATGTTTTGAGCAGTCATTCTCTAATTTCTCTTATTTTAAATTATTTATTACCTCAGGAAACAAGTGCAACAACACTACTAGTGCTTCAGAAACACTAACAAATGTAAACCTGAATAAAGAAGGAAGGAGTTTGATTTGCTTTAGCTATATACCCCAACATATTTGGTACTGCCTTCCAGCACATATTATTCCCTCTGCCTCTTTCCCAGGTACTCGGAATCATGTAGCTAAGGAAAAAAAAAAAAGGTTTTTAAGTCAGGTGGAAAACATGTAACATAACTGAGAAGCAGATTTTCATACTCACATGAAGGTTATTTCAATCTTGGCCTTTGTCTGTTGCTTATGTACTGTTGCTTAGTATTGTTTTAGGCATATATATCTATCAATATGTATTAATGAAGATTTCTGACATGTGCCATAAGAAGTATTTGTGACAAATGTTTTGTCAGTAGGAATACAGTAATATGGATTAAATTAAATCTGTAATACATTAAAAGAAAGAAATAACCATGCATTACTGAGCAATAATAAATACAAGTATCATTTTACATTAAGTGAATCAAATTTAAGGAAGAATATGTTTTGAATTCCCACTAAATCTTCATTATTATTGCTTTATTTGTATTGTTTTTAAAATCAGAGGCACAACTGTCATTTGTTTAGCAGATATCCTCAATTTAGAGACATTATTTTATTTGTTCTTGACCCTTTGATGTCCTGGTAGTATCTATAGACAATGTAACAGAGTTGAACTGATTTTTTTATTTTTTATTTTTTGTGTGTGTGCGTGTGTGTGTGTGTGTGTGTGTTTTAATTAATAGTGTGTTTTCTTAGGGCAACTTTAGCTCATCAACTATACAAAGAATCCCTTTTTCTGTGGCCAGCACTGTAATTGAAGGTGCTAATTTCCACAAATAGGTTTGAGCTACTTGGAATTCACAGTCACATCAGCTTCTTATACATTAAAAACACTTTGGAGTAAGAAATTCTTTATGAGGCCATCTTGACTGCACCCAAGACTTTACCTTCCCCTTATAATCATTCATGTAAAAACATTTAGATGCAAAGAAAATGGATTACTTCTTACATGGTATAATTAATTACAAGGTATAGAGAAAATTGCCAGCAAAATTCTTTAAAATGAATAAACAATCCCAAGGCTGCCGGAGTGTGCTGTGTGAATGCTTTGCTGAAGTCTGATAATCTCACTTCTGCAAATCATGGCACGTGGTATTTTTTCCTTAAGAGTATTTCAGGCTGCCCAGGAAAAAAGAAAAAAAAATGTTCCAATATTCCTTCCTAGCCAAGCAGTTTCAGTTCTTAAACAACAGCAGGAAACAACATACATAGCGTTACCATCTCTTGCAAATTCCTCATGAGGATTTTGGACAGGACTTGACTGGTTTCTTTCTCAATGCCTTGAGCAGACCAGCCTATCGAGGAGAAAAATGCTTGGATGGACTGCTTTTGCTCTCACAGCTGAGGCCAAGGCGACTAGTGATGCTGCTGAGAAGGAAAACAAAGCTCTTCACCCATCAGGCAGCCCAACACTTCACTCAGGCAGCCCAAAGTGGCTCCACTCCACTTTCTGTTACATGAGCAAGGGAAAGAGTGGCTTTGCATAACTCTTCTCCTCTTCCACAGCTTTGAGTGGAGTTAGAAGACAGGGGAAGGAGCCCATTTATGGAGGCCCGTGGCAGCTGCCTGCTGCTTGAAGTCTGACCAGGACAGGGACATGCCTGGCAGAACTCATTCGATTCTCAAGCTGCACACATGCACCAAAGAAAGAACAAGTCTTTCCCTATGGTATATTGGCTTCAATATTAATTTTAGTTATGGTGTAATCTAAGTCCCATTAACACTAAACACATCCAAATAATTTTTGAAGGTATAACTAAGATTGTCTCTCCACCAGTCTAAAGAAGAAAATGAAGCAAATGCAATACCTGACATAAATCCAAATTCTTCTTTAGCACAAAATAGAAAAGCTTATGCTGTATTGCTACTAAGAATCAGCTGACTTTACATCTTGCTATCTCTGAACAATCTCAACATTATTTCCATTTAAGTCTTCATATTTTTTTCTATGCTGCTGACAAGCTACTTTCTAGCCTCCCACACTTCTGGGACAGAACACAGTCCTTAGCAAGCACAGATCAATTGCAGTCATGAAGCTATGTTTACAGACAGTGTTTTCCATTTTTCTATTGTTGACCTTTGTCAACAAAATTAGCAAATTAAACCTTTAAGTTCTTTTCATTTTGGACAATTACTATGTTGCCCATTCGGTTATCAGAAAGACAAAATAAAAGTAGTGCAACCAGCCTTTTGTTTTCAAATTTTCAGAGGAAACAGCCTTTGAATATCTGAATCAACATACCTAAGAGCACCAGATAAATTGTTTGCTCAGGGCGCCACTATTATTCTTGGTCAGGTGTGCTGGGGACCAGGCAGATAGAGCCATTGTTGCCCTTCACTGCATACAGCTGACGCAGCAAATCCTTCTAGGCTGAAAACAGAGCTAAATCCCTTCCCCCGGCAACACCCCTGCTTTGGTGGCTTGCTCTATAGCCAATTTTAAAACCGGAATCGGTCTTAAAGCTGTTAACTAGCCACCGCTGATCGCCAACATTCCTTATTGAATTTGTTTTTGGCATTTATGCTGCTAAAATTTAGCATGCCAAAAGCAACACATAAGTGATAGCTATTACTCTGAATCATTGCGTAAGTGTGGCAATTAATTTTGGCAACTTGCTTGACACAGAGAGTAACTTCGGCTGTACGTTCTTAAATATTCTTATACTCCATTCTGTGCTGACCCAAGCCTTACTCCTCTTCTGGCCTGCTGTGTGCTTCCAACCTAAAAGCTAGAGCAGGGCCTCTGTGCAAGCTATGGGGGAGGACTGTGGCAGTGAGAAGAAAATCTTGATGGCTCTAGCTCCGGTTTGTGCTGCGTGCTCAGTCACTAATGTGAATTACCTCAGGTACAAATCCTAGCCAGACAGTGAGCTCAGTTCAGATGGGGAACATCAAGAAAAAACAAGAACAATAATCAGTCAACTTGCATCTCCTTAATACTTCCCTGAACTCTTACTGACTCAAAAGGCTTAAGAGTATTGTAGTGCTTGATGCTGTATAACAACAGGGTTTATGGTTCAAGACTGTGAAAAGATTCATGTGATAGTGTTCAAACTATCCAGAATTATGCTGGATTCTGATTTACTTGACCACTGAGTGTTATAGAAATGTTTAACATTTTCAGGATAATCTTTGTGTGCTAAATCTCAGTGCTGTGTTACGTATGAAGCCCCCTCTCTTAATGCATACTACAAAAAATTGAATGGGAGTGTTTTAATTGATTTGAAGAGGGTTTTATTTAGGCTATCGATTACAACACCTTAATTTAAGCTCTGAATTTGCAGATCCACATTTGTACTGTCTTTTTAATTACTAGCGTTTTGGACTTAGACATATCATCTAGGGGGTAACAATTAAGCCAAAGGGTTGTACGGTTTTCATTTTATATGCAAATGAATACTTTGAGAAGAAAGGCCAAAAATACTGTGTACATAAACTTGCTGAAGTCAGTAAACAAATTTGTCAAAACGGATCTTGCATATCTGAAATTTTAATCCGGGAATATAAAACAAAACAGTATGATACAAACACTTGCACAGGAAGTATGAGTACTGCCTAAATGCTACGTCCAAATCTTATTCTGAAAGTCCAAGGACAATTGCCATTCTGATTTCTACAGATTTTTTCTCTTTTCCCCCCTTCTCTTTCTGTTGTTGACTGTGAGAAGGCAACACGTGTTCACATCTCTTTGCCTGGATATGTTGGATAGAATGAGAGTGCTACAGACAACACTAGGTTTTGTTGTTGTTGTTCCAAGTGGCTTTAGTTTGTTATCGTGTCAAACAGAATAATCATACTTGCATCCAAACGCTGGTGCAAGATTCAAATTTACAATGGCTGAGCATTTCTGAAAGGCAACAGAAACCTTCATTTTTGTGTTCTGTTGTCATAAAGGAGTTCTATTAAGTATTCAGAATCTCAGAGAAAGGTTTCGATTCGCAGACCAAACCCAGTATGTCAATTCCAAGTCCCATTTAAAGCTCAATTTAAACTCACAAGAGATTTCCACTGAAAACATGAGTTCTTTAGGTTTAAACCTTTGAGTACTAAGAAGCCACATTGGGTCATGCACAGAAATCTTTTTATATGGTGATTTTGAAAATGCATGCATTATTATGAGCACATGGTATGTAAATGCATTGGGCTGCTTAATAAGTATTCACTGGCACACATCTGCAGCTTTGCTTATGTACCTTTTATTCCTATGTGGTTGCCAAGGAAACAGGTTATGGCCCAGTATTCTACCTAAAATATACCAAGCAAGAATTCTATGGTAATTTACTTAAAATAGGTATAACTTTGATTTTCCAGTATATTGCTTCTGCAAGTCCAGGTAACTTGAATCTATCTACTTTTAATATTTTATTAATTTAAACTTCTAATTCCATCATATTGTCTCTGATTATCCGTTATCATTTTCTGTCATACAACATTGTGTATTAAAAGTAAACTTAACTACAGAAACATTTTAAGATATTATAGGAATTCCAGATGTTTTTGCTTTTTTTTTTTAAATTCAGTTCCTTATCTTACATTTTGCCTAGTACCCTTAATTATGTATTTCTACTTTAAGATTTCACAACATTAACGACTATGATCCAACAGACCGTTTCCTACTGAAATTTATGCAAATAGTGCCACTGAAATCAATGAAACAATTCCCTTGCTGTAATGCAAATTATACTCTGTGATGCAAAAGACCACATTCAAAATTAATGAATTAATCAGGGTTTCATGGATTATTTCATTCAATACCTACATACATCAAATCTAAAGCACAACTACTAGACATGTTTATTTTAACCACGATGATTATTGTATATTCACAGTAAGTAGAAAGTAAACTGCTACAATTTGAAAATGTCATGCAGAACTCCTATTTTGAAATACTCTGGTTATTCATCCTTTAATTTACAAAGTGCTGTTTATACCTCATAATTCAGTAGCTTTTTTTTACTACCCCGATTACAGTCATATATAAGGGTAGAGGTTAGCCATTTCTAGCTGAACCACCTACAATTATATCAGAAATGGGTGTTGTCACTAGGAGAGTTCCTCTACCTTTGTCGTATGGCACAGACTGGTAATGAACATTGGTGGCTCGGATCCACTTCTAGAGAGCTAACTTTCTGGCAAGCTCAGGAGGTTTCCTGGCCTGCCAATACGTTAGGTTTGTACAGATCATTGGAGGCTGTAACAACCTGTTAGAAACATCTTTTCTGTCTGATTTTACTTCACTAACTTCTATGGCAACAAAAGCGCAGCAGGAGGATGGAAAAATCCAACAATACTGATAACTGAGTAGAGTGATGCAGTACCACAGAGATAACAGTCTCTGAAAGGATTCTTAAAAAGGTAGATCTTAACCAAAAAGAAGTCATGCAACAACATGGTTTTAAAGTATTCAATACTTAAGCTGTTTTTCTGTGCGAGTTTTAAAGAGATTTCAGCTTGCTATGATCACCCCATAAAGGTACGCGACTAAAATCAGGTTGTTCTTCTGTTAGCGCCTTTTAGAAGTGGTATTGACAGCTATGTTCTGCAAAATAATCTCAGTAATTTTGTGACCTCTGTGGCTACTGTGTGTCAGCCTGCAAAGGGGAAGATCCCAATGTAATGACTAAATTATTAGTCAAGTACCAATTGCCAAATACGTTGTGTAATTCATTTAAATTTTTAGTGGAATGCTGTGGGACTCTAAATCCACATCTGGGTGCTTGCAACACATCAGCAATAAAACAGGGCAGCTAACCAGACTATTAGGAATACTGCATCTGCCTGCATTGTTTTACTGTGTTTTAACCTGTGTATTGTAAACTGGATGCTGTTTCATATGTCCAAAAAAGAAATCTAAGCATGGTTTCAAGTTTAAAAACTACTTTATCGGGATCGCTGGAAAATTTAGACTAAAACCAATCCTTGGCTCTACTTCCTTTCCCCCATCTCAACTGTATCCAAGTCATTCCTAACACTTCTACCTAATAAGACCTCAAATAATGGAGGCTTCACAGCTTTCTCAGACAGTCTGTTCCTGAGTTTTGCAAGTTGAAGTCAGTGGAAAGCAAGTGGTTTTTAGGATTAGCTATCACAGTTTGCCAGTTTAGAAAACAAATTATAGTATGGGGAGAAACAATCATCTTTACTAGTCAAATCCCTTGACTGCATATAAACTGTCAAAACCAATTACAAGTTATTCTTTATCTTAAAAGCCTCCCTGCATTTCTGCAGTCTTTCAGAAAGCTTTTTCTTTCTCCTCTTTCTATTCTGCCACTTTTCTTTCAGCCTCTTTTATTACAGATAGCATCATGAGTCTTTTCTGGGCAGCTCTTGTTCTCCGGAATACACTTCCTGTATCTCTCTGCTCAAATGACTCATCATTGTTGAACATCCTGATTTTATGTTATTGTACATAAAACCCCCTAATAACTTTTCATATAATAGTTTAAAAATTATTCAGAACATGGCTTTGTTCCAGAGATCCTAAACAGAATCAAATTGTTTCATACAGCAACTGCAAAATCTTACAGATAAGGAATTACGACTGAGCTGATAGCCTTTTTTATATTCCAGCAATTAATCATAGATACATCTTCCATTTACAAATATACCACTATACTTTTATAAACAGCAGTATGCAGGCACTACAGGATCCGTTACTTTGGCTTTAAAATGTAAAAAGATAAGCTTTTGTTTTGTTTTTGTCTGAGTACATTTTTAGTATATCTTGATTTTAGTAAATATTCTACAGCTTACACATAAGCCTGTAACAAAGACCAGAATGAAGGAGATTTGCATTAAGCCATTATCCCAAACACCAATAATGTCCTAAGCACATCTACATTGACAAATGACTGTCAAATATTACGGTGAATGGGAATCTTAAACATCCAGGAATCCAGAAGTAAAGGAGCTTATTGACGCTAAAGAATTTCCAAATTTGACAACACTGGAATTCAAATGTAGTACTAGACAAAATGAAGTCCTTTTAAAACACAATGAAACAATTCCCATGATAAAATACAACAGAGACACTAGATGACCCAAAGGCATTAATTAAAAGGGTTAATTGTTACCTGCCCATTACTACCAGAGTCTCTGTGATAGTCTCACAAATATGATCTGAACATAGTTTCACACTGCTGCAGCTTCAAATCAAAATGAAGTTTAGAGCCAGAAGTAACCTGAATCAGAAATGTCATTGAAAAGCAGTAGGATAATGCTTAAATGAATGATTTTTAGTTTGATTTCATTTTTACTCAAGTTTTGTGTAGATTTTCCATTAGGCAGGAGTGGAATTAGCATGGATAAAACACATTTTGATTATAAAAAGGAGGGCTGAGTATTAGCAATTACGCTCCTAGGATAAAACTGTACAGAACCCCCCTCCCTCCCAAATAACATCTGACAGACTGTGCTCGAGGTGTGAAAAACTGCACCTGTCTCTATCCCCTGTAGCCAAGAAGAATAACATGGATGGAGTTTACACCAGAGCTCATATGGCACCTCTGGCTATAACGTTCTGAAACTGTATTAGGTGGGTCCAACTGCCATGGCTATACATGCAGCAAGCCACACAGAACAGTCAAACTGGAGTCATCTTGCAAATTACTGGAATCCTCCTTAGTAAATAAATCAGTTTCTTTTGCTAGAAGAAATTATTGTCCACAGGCTGCCAATGAGTTTTTCCAGAATCATGAAAGCACTTGAGTCCAGCCATATTAATCACAAGAGGACTTGCATCCCCTAATAAAAGAGCATATTTGCAAATGGATTTAAAACAACTGTAGTGAAGCATGCTCATGTAACGGAGCTGCACTTGCTTTAAATGCCTTGAGTGGATATATTTGAACACAAAGCCATAATAAAAACAGTTTAACTCAAAGTGCCCCATCTCCTCTAAAAATAAATATCAATGGCAATAAATAGATTGCTTCTGCATAGCATTAGCTCAGCAACATCCTTTAAAAATAACCACACAAAATAAACAAAAATGCAGTTTTGATAACTACATGTAATGGCGCACACCATATAACATTTTTCAGACCAAAAAAAAAAAAAAAAACATCAGAAGGAATCTACTGGAGATAAATCAAATTACAAAATAACATGCAAACTTTAATATGTCACTTGAGAGATGCTGCTTATTATGTTTTCAGCTCAGCTTCTTTAGGTGGAACACAGAAATACTGCATCATGTCAAGCTAATCTCATAATTACGAATCAAATGGTTTTTATTATCATTATTAAGCACTGGCCTATCGAGGCAAGTGACAACAGTCATATTCCTGAGCAGTTTTACGCTGTTTGTTTGGAGTGTACTGAAGTGGTATATTTAGAAATAAATGAGAATTAGTTTGATAGTACTGAAACTCTCAAGGCTATTATTGATATAATTGGCTGTACATCTAAATACCTCCTTTGTATTAATTTTCAGTGCTGGGTCCTCATCCAAACAAAATGCACTTAGTCATTTTAGAGTCAAGGACATGAAAGGAAAATGGCTACCCTGCTGCAAAAGTCTCATTGCAGTAGTGAGAATTTCTCAAGTCACGTACAAAGGGGATTCACAAGGAGATACACCACGTTACAAGCACAGTGGAGACATTCAGTAACATCTGTTAACTGCGGCACACATAAGATTTCTGATTTACTGATATTGTTAAAAAACATCAGCTAAAAATAGAAATAAGGAATTATAATACTTAATTTTTGCAAAATCTGTGAGGTCTGCATATCACCGTAGACTGCAAGTGAGCTTATTTTATAAAGTCTTACTTAAGATCCTACACAAGTTATTTTCCAGTCTGGTTAAGCAGCTCTTTAGTTGAACTTCAGAATAGGTCCACTATTTAAAGAAAGGTTTATTAACATTACCGTGGCTGAATTCAGCAAAGGTGAAAGAAGGTTTAAACTTCTGATTCTCTACGTTTCTCAGCTACTAAATGTTTCAGTGATACTTTTATACTTGTGATAATGAAACTATCACTTTATATACACGCAGTACAAACCTTGACCTACATGTAAGACTAGGCTAAAATAAAAAAAAAAAAAAAAAGAAAGAAACTGGGGTACGTTTCTGGAAACAACCAATACAAAACAGGAATAAAATAGTTTTTTTCTTGTGTACAGCTTTATAAACATGGCATCGTTTAATAAATGACAGCCGCATGGAAACACAGAATGAGATGAGATTCTCATTTAGAACCGAAAAGAAACTTAACTGTAAAATTTCCATTTGCACTGTGGTATTGCTATTAAAGAGAATAACTTCGTATTACATCTCTACTATTGCACCTTTTAAAAGGATTTGGTTGCCAAGGAAACTAGTTCTGGCCCAGTATTAATCTGAAACAAATATATTACAAAAGTTGGTGTAAGTAGTACAGTACTCATAATTATTTTTATTCTTAATGCTCAGATTCAGGTTTTTGTACCTAAGGCTGTTAAGCTTTTATTTCATAACCTTATTTTTGTGTGAAGTAAAACACACTTCAGTGAGCTGATACTCAGTTTAAGCTGACAGGGCCATCTATATCAATCTCTCTCTTTAAAGTCCTTCTATGTTAAAATAAAAATAAATGCTGCAGGTGTATGTTTGTAGCCAATTCTGAAAATCTAAGTATGAAGCATACTAATCTTTATTTAAGATTTCGCACAAAACACAGAAAACCGCTTACGACAATTTAAATATTTTTCATTTTTCTTATCTACCTTAATTTTTATTTTTGCATTTTAACTGCAAGCTCAGTAATGGTTATAGTCAGCTTTAAAATATAATTGAATCAATAGGGTTTTCAAAAATTCTTTTGTTGCAGAAGCGTTGCCACGCCCTTAGTACATATGATTATTTTAACAGGCATGATTGTTCTACTTTCACAATAGATTTTTTTTAAAAGCAGATAAAAACAATTGTCATGCCAGTATGTGAAGCCAACAATTTAACACTGCAGTTTTCATTATCAATTTAGCACTGTTTTTTGTTTTTTAATCTGAAAGCTACATTCTAAAGCCCATTTCATGTACTTGCAACACTGACCAAGAAATCAGTAAAACATGCAAATCTCAACCTACCTGCGTGTATCACTTAGTGCAGTGTTAGCATGGCAATGCACCCAGCCATTTTTATGTAAAGCGATGGAGATAAATTCTATTCTTGGTCTTCTTGATAATTTTTTTAGAAGCAGTTGTCAAAAATCAGATGGGAAGCAGCTTGAATAGACCGTGATCAGGAGAACTGAGTTTATCAATAGGGAAAGCAGGAGTGGGGAAAAAAATGTCCTCATCCAAGGTTTTCCGAAACTGCAACACAAGGTTTTTTTTTTTTTCCTCCTCCTCAGAGTGTTTGAAGCTTGAAGCTGACCACTGCAAAGGCCACTTGTCACATTTACTGAAAATCAGCCTATTGATATCACAGCTGAAAATATAAACTCGACAACCAAAGCCCATTGCACAACGTGGACTGCGTAAGAGTTAAAAATAGATGCGACGTGCCTCCTACCTGCATAATAAATATGTAAGTTTCAAGTGCTTTAATTCGATATTCACATTAATTAACAATACAATATACATTATTTAAACTACAGTAAACGCAAGAAGAAAAAGGGTGACACCATCTGGAAGCACGGTTTGCTCCTTTTTCTTTCTTTCCTTTTTTTTTTTTTTTTTTTTTTTTTTTTATCCTTTCCAAGGGCTAATAATGTAGTTTGAATGTGATGACAAGCTAACAGCTCACCACATTGCAAATGAAAAAGAATTCTTAAGGTGATGCTCAAATATCTAAGCCTGAAATGAAGCACAAGCCAGTCTTCACTACTGCATGATATGGCACACAGACCATTTAACATACTCACATTTGAGATACTAGGCACGGTATAATGAATTCAATACACAGCATGCACACAGCACAAGCAACGTTAATCCTGCCTGCCATTTTAGGCTTGCAGGAGTAAGATACATACTGCAGCACAGCTCTGGTAAGGGAGGAGGCAAGGGACAGCTCACCTTAAATGCAGTATCTGATTAATGTTGTAAGTGACATTGCGTATCAGCTACAGAGTCTTGGTTCAACTGGGTGGGAGGGAACAAAGAAAATTGTCATCAACTGGTGATGCAAGATGAGCTCCAGTCACTAACACTGTTAGCAAACTCCAAATTCTACAACAATACAGTAGTAGACATTTCAAACTCTTATCAAAATCTGCCTGTGCAATGGCTGAGTCCGCCTGCCGAGGAAAAAAAACAATCTTCTTGCTTACTGGAGAAAGGCTGGATTGACTACGGTAACATCCTCTTGAAGCAGAAAGATTTCGTATCGCACAGATTAAATCCTGGATGCATTTGCTGTGCTTTTCTAATTTCTAAGTTTTAGAATTAAAAAATAAGAAGACAATTAAAAAAACAAACAAACAAACAAACACAAAACATAATTAAAGATGTAATGCTCATATAAATAAATAATTTCTTTTTTTTTTCTTTCCTTTCTGCTTTTTCTCTTTTACAGTCCCTCAAAATCCTGAGCAGTATTGACAAACCACACAAGCACAGGGTCTGACTGCATGATCAGCTGTCTGTGTCTACGCTACACCCTGTTAACCACAAGCAGTGTTAGAGCTAAATATATCTGCAATGCAGAAACGGTAGGTGCTGTGCTATACAGTTCTGATTAATTATAAAATATTCTTCTATCCTCAGATATAATAAAAAAAAAAGAAAAAATCGTGCTGATCTCCTTCAGGCACGGTATCTGTCAGATTTACAAAACATAAAAGCTACGCTAAGTATCCTGACCTAGATAGCACTAAGAAGACTTAAGCAGCATACAAGCATACTCACTGTCAAAGCAAGGAAAACGAAACAATGATTGTCTAACCAAACTGAAAGCAACAGCTCACTACCACAGTATGAATTCCAAAATGCTACATACAGTATATGCACATCTCATGTTATTGGGAGATGCAAAGCTCCTTTTTTTTTTTTTTTTTTTTTTTTTTCCCTTCTCAGAGGCTTTTCTTAGCTACGGTTGCACAATGACACTCTGACATCATGGAGGTCAATGCAGCTACTAAAGTGCTCTCGTCTTTTTTTTTTTTTCCCCTTAAAAAAAGGATTTTGAAACATTAAACTGAAATAATAATAACAATAATAAAATCTGCATCATCTACTTAACATCTTTCTTTTACCTGCTGAGATTAACGCCACGTGCATGTTGTTCTGCTAAATATGTTAAATTGGTATCACCCACTGCAGAGATTGCACGAGTGTAATTGTGGGAATTAGGTTTTCCCAGATAAGTAGAAGTGTTACAAAAGGCTTATTTTCTGGAAATTTTCAAAATACAATGAAACATTTCAAATATATAATGAAAAAATATGCAGAGAAAAAAAATAAAAACTGCTTATCAGATTTTTTAAAATGCCTAATGAACAAAACTGTTTTTATTTTCCTTGTCACCATGTCTCCAAAAGGAGAATGAAAGTACCATGCCACAATTTACTATGACCTGAATTATTTTCCCAGATGGCTAAACCATCATTTGAGGTAAAACAAACCGTAAGACCCATCTATATAGCAAAGTGCCCCACCCCCACTTCCAGTGACTTCTCATAGCTTCCTTCTCTCTACCCCAAATACCCCAAGCAAATATGCACCACTAACCAGAACTGCGAACATTAAAGTTAGCTCCGAAAATATTTCACAAAAAAAGGCTTATTTAGGCAAATGTTGTTTGCCGTATGTATAAGTGAATATAAATGCTTTCTGACCAGCTGCTAAAATAGACAGATACTTTGAGGCCAGATTCCATACAGAGAGGCACTATCTTTCATCAGACCTGCCAATACAGCTGAGAAAAAGCAAGTCGCCAAATTTTCAGGCACATACTCTCATATTCTTCCTTATGAATTTGTGTACCCTCTGATTTTTTTTTTTTTCCTAAAAGAATGCTTTTTTTTTTTAAAAAAAAAAAAACAAACAGTGAAAAGTACTGTTAAGTATTGGATTAAATAAGAAAACATTGCACAGCAACAACAAAAGATTGTTGTGATATGTACATATTGGATTTGAATTAGCTTCTTGTAAAAATAGACGATCTTGTTTCCTCTTCTTTCTTTTTTTAATGATTAATATAGATATATACTCGGAGATTTTTCTTTGGGAAATTATTTGGCATTTTATTCTCTCTCATTTTACAGTCTGGGAAGGAGATGATCCTAACAGTCAGTGCTTTAAAATATTCAGAATACCCTTCCATAAATAGCACATCTGTCACACAGAAAGGGAACCCAGCCAGCAGAAAGGGAGACCAGACCAACAAAAACAACTGCTATTCCTATACATGATTACAAAGTAAGTTAGGATTTAAGTAATCGTTTATTTGGATTTTTTTGGTTTGAGCTTTTTAAATTAAGAGCTGTCTGTCAACTGAGCATGCCAGTGTATGTAGGCTTAAAATTAAAAGATTGTTAAGTATGGAAACATTTTGAGTTTTTTTTAAACGTTCATCTCTTAGTCAAATAAGACTATTGGGCCTGTCACCCTGTTTAAAACCATGACAGAGCTCCTATAAATTTCAGGAAGTTAACTTTTGGGTCTTATTTAGCAGTCTGTTAGGTTTACGAATATTTCATTACAATCTGGGAACTAAGTGGTGGGTTTGCTTAAATATAATGGTTTGCAGCAAAATACACATTAGAAAAGTATCACAAAAAATAAATATGTTCCTACAATCTAGGGGTCAATGTTCTTATTCTCCCAGGAAAGTACTTTCTGGGAGGGACACAAAAGTCATTTTGTGTTGTGTGATTTAGGGCATAGCAAAAGCCTGCCAGCAGCAAACACAGCAGAGGAATCTCACAGTGAACAGGGAAGTGACCTTGTCCAAATCTTTATGCATACCTCTTATTTCAATGAGCCATTTTCAGTGCTCCAGGCTTATAGTTCTCCAGGCTTAGATTTCAAGGATTTTACTTCAGATTCTAGGCCCTTCATCACTTCATAAATAAATCCCAAAAAAACACACGTAGAGGTTGCACACAGTAGGCCTGATGTTCAAGGCAGAGATATATTCACACTGTATTATTTCTCAGGCAGAAGCTTGGATTTAAGCTCCAGCCTGATTTGTGCCAAAACTGTTACAGTCCCAAGACTAGGAACTGGCTTTCCTGATTCTTGACTTCAGAATTCCCTGCCTTTGCTGGGTCAGGAATATGTCAGCCCATGCCATGAGGTTGTGTCAGTTCTTTATTCAATCAGCTTAAAGTGAGGCTATTTCAAGTATCCTCACTGGATGCCACAGGCTGTTTGCTCTGTGAACTTTTTCCACTTTAAAGCTTCCTACTTGTAAACATGCTTCCTCTTCCTCTGTTTATCACCACTCTAGAGCAACAACATTTAATCTCCCCTTGCACATGATAGTTTATCTAAATTGGTGAGGAGTGAAGAGTCCCAATGCCACTTTGTATTGCAACCTCCACTTTGTGGTATACAGTTTCTCAAAGGAAGGGTCTTAATCCTCTGTATAGATCATTCGGGTAGCAGGAGTAAAAGTCCCTGAACAGTACTGATTTTTGTCTGAAAGTATTGCCACACCATGTTATCTTAAGCAGGAAATACGTGAGTGCAGTCTGGTAGATTGGGAACTATGCCAAGGACCAACCTTAGAGAGATAAGGCTGGAAGAAGACTAGCAGGGGAAAAAAAAATCCATTCAGTTTTATTCAGATCAGCTCACTTCTGTTTTTATTCAACATGGACCCGTACTGGACCAAAAGAATAAATTGTCCCTCTAGCTATAGAGGACACCCTGGATGTGAGAGTTATGCTCAATATATAAATGAATTAAACCTATATACAGGTGGGCTTATTCCCATTTCAGTACTTAGTGTGTTTTTTTGTTTGTTTTTAATTTAAAATGTTTGTCAAATAAATGAGCAATGCAAAACAAACTATAGAATCAATCCCAGTCTCAAGAAACTGTAGTCAACTGCTCTGTGATACCATCCCTGCAAAGCAGTGACAAGGGGACATGAAGCACAGCTGGGAATGCAGGGTGGGGGTTTTCTGAAGTGCATACCAGTACCGTCTACTGTCTTTCAACAAACCTGCTCTTGGAATAACTCTTTCAGCCTCTTAATTTAGCTGCATTAATTACATTTGTCTCTTCATTCCACTAATGTTACTGGGAAAAAAAAAAAAAAGAAAAAACAAAAAGAAAAAGAACAAGACTCTATTGATGAATAGTAAATTTGAAGTTCAGATTACGGAACCTGAAGTCTGCCTTTCTAGAGCCACAGGCAAGCAATTTGTGTAAGCATGTAGCAAAAATTGCCCCAAGACTAAATACAGATTAAATCATTTGTGTGCTGACAGTCTTCCCAGACTTTACCACAATTCCTTCTGTGTCTCTATATGGCTGGACACATTCTTCCCGTATTTGCTTGGAAAAAAACAGTTGTTTGCAGTTATTCCAATACATGCTTTACAGACTTCAATTTTTGATTGCCATACACACATAAACAGGCCATGAAAAATAACGCTTAAGTGATCTGGGCAGAACAGAGTTCAAACTCCTGGTATCCCTGTTTAGATGGTGATGTTTTTCAGCACTGCTGAATTAAATGAAAAGCAGCATAGGAATGCATTTTTTTTTTTTTTTTTTAAATACTGAGATTCTACAAAAATAGCAGGTACTATATTCTGATATACTGCATTGTATCAATGTGTTCTGAATCTGTATGAGTTAGGAAAAAGCATGGATTTACCTAAACTGAAGAATCACAGACAAGTCACATATATATGGAGGTGCTATCTATGTCTTTTTTTTTGTGAAGCACTTCTAACAGCCACTTACAGTCTAGTACTCTATAAACTATAGAATTATCTTTAAGGATTAAAACACCTGGGATTCACTGTAAACAAGTGATAAAAGGCATTTCTTTAAAAGCTAAATCTATCTGAAGAATCTGAAGTGATGACTTAACAGGTTGTATCTTTGTATTCTCTGTGTAACATGATGCTCAAAATGGTCAGTAATAACAAGTGGCTTTGTCTTACTTTTTCTCTGAATAGAGCTTTAATTACCTCTATTGATGAGCATGGTGTCTCCCTCTAATTATACCGCCTAAGACCCTATTTGCTTTCTGAACTGCTGCCAGACACTATGCCAAAGGTTTCATATTTCTGACTCGTATCACTCCTGACTAATTTACCTGATTAATGAACTTAGATATTGAAGTGTTTTTTTTTTTTTTTTTTTTTTTTTTTTTTTTACTCTGTCCATATCAATTGTATTTTTCTCTGTCAGGTGCAAATCACCTGACAACCCTACTTAGACTTTTCCTGTGCTTCTCTTGTGTTGATGCACACAATGGGTGCTCACATTACCTATTTCTTCTCTTCTGATTTTAAGGGGAAGACTTTTCTTTTAGAGAGCAGTAAACACAAAGATTCAATATGGGATATTTTCCCCTGTCACACAAAATTCTGGATAGAGATATGTTGCGAAACCATTTGTTGTCGACGGAAGGAAGACACAGACGCTCAATATGAGTGATCAGTGAACTTTGATTTATTGGATAGCTCAGTCGTCTTTTATCTAATTCAATATAATTAGCTCATACATATTGCAAAAGCTAAGCTCATGATTGGTTAGTGCATTTCTCTATTCTATCAGCTAGTTTCCCACCAAAATAACACAGTTAGTACTTTCCCAGCATACCAACCATTACAGACATTAGAGCTCTATGCGGTTGTGTGGACATTTATAAAATGGAAAGATGCCCCTTTAAATGTAGTATCTGATTCTCTGTATGTAGTAGGTATAGCTAATCGTATAGAGGACTCTGCTTTAAGAGATGTAAAAAATGAACGCCTTGCAGAACTATTAACTAGCTTACAGCTTGCTATAGCGCAGAGAAGCAAATCCTATGCGGTGATACATATACGAAGTCATCAATGGATGGAGGGACTGGGAGAAGGCAATGCTCGGGCGGATAAATTAGTTGCCGCTCCAGCCACTGAAGCGCCATTATCTCCCTTCTGTAGAGCTAGGGAGGCTCATGCTATTTTTCACCAGAATGCTAAGGGACTTGCGCGGGCTTACAAACTATCTAGAGCTGATGCACAAGCGATAGTAAAAGCTTGTCCAATATGTAGCAATTATAACTCAGGGGTGGGTCTCGGAGTCGGGACAAACCCAAGAGGGCTTAAAGCCAATGAAGTGTGGCAAATGGATGTCACTCATGTTCCAGCATTTGGACGATTGAAATATCTGCATGTAACAATAGACACTTATAGTCACATGATCTGGGCTACACCGCAGCCTGGGGAAAAAGTTCGGGATGTACGACGTCATCTTGCCAGTTGTTTTGCAGTAATGGGAGTACCACAGACTATAAAGACTGATAATGGTCCAGCCTATGTTAGTGGGCCATTCAAGCGATTCATGGAACTATGGGACATTAAACATATTACTGGTATTCCACATTCACCAACTGGTCAGGCTATTGTGGAAAGGGCTAATGGAACAGTTAAACAATATTTAGAAAAGTTTAAAGACATTATTGATGTTAGAGAAAGGGTAGACAAGACTCTATTTGTTCTAAATCATTTGTGTGTTTTTGGGGAACATGACGAACCACCTGCAGCACGACATTATACCAAATCTGAAAATGATAATAAATGTGCTATGAGAGTATTGTACAGAGATATGAAAACAGGGCAATGGTTAGGGCCTGCTGATGTGATTTATGTGGGACGAGGTTATGTATGTGTCTCTTCCCCTACAGGTCCAACCTGGGTGCCTAGTCGGTGTGTAAAGCCAGCCATCAAGAAAGAAGAGGATGACAACGATCATGGCTGAAGTAACAGAACAAGGGACTTTGATTATGCTATCAGTTATAATAATGGCTGGACATGGTAATGCTATCTTAGGGAAGATTGACCCTCAGCAGAATATGTGGGTCACCTGGGCTAATGAAACCAGACAGAGTTCATTTTGTCTGTCTCTTGCTTCTGCATCTGATCCTTTTAGAACGTGCTTATTTGGGGTCCCAATAGGGGATCCAAAGGAACTGAGTGAAATGTTAGCACCATATTCTGCCAGTGTTACTTTACTCACTAGATCCTTTTCTGCTAATGTCTCGGATGGAGTAGTTGCTGCCTTGCAAGCTCTTAATAACTCATTGCCATGGGACCCTCAAGAACTGGATCTCCTGGGGTCTGTGGTAGTGGGGAATAGCAGTAGTAACTGGACACAAACATGCTTTGTACTCCATGAAGGGAAACAAAATAAAGCGCACTGGACCAACATAACATCGAGGACCCCTGGATTTGAGGCCAATGGACATTACTGTGGATGGAACAACACCGGGAACATTAGTGTACCATTTGGGGCGTATGAAATAGGTGACACCAATTCGATCTGGTTTCAAAGTCAGGCCAAAGCTTTGCCACCTGGCATGTTTTTAATCTGTGGGGACCGTGCATGGCAAGGAATACCAGCTAATGCTTTTGGGGGACCGTGTTACCTAGGACGACTCACACTTTTCGTTCCAGATTTGCACTCGTGGCAGAACTCGACAGGGAGCAGAAGAATTAAACGAGAATTAAAAACTTTGGGTTCTGACTGCAATGATAATGTAGAATTGTGGGGTCCAGCAAAAGATTCTTTGCTTCTTTAGTGCCTGGTGTGGGAACTGCACACGCTTTGACTAACATTAATAGGCTTGCTTGTTGGGCTGTTAAACAATCAAATGTAACAACACAAGTTCTTTCTGAAATGTCGCAAGATATGGGGAGCATAAGACATGCTGTGTTACAAAATAGAGCTGCAATTGATTTCTTGCTACTAGCTCAAGGACATGGGTGTGAAGATGTAGAAGGAATGTGTTGCTTTAATCTCTCTGATCATGGGCAATCAATTCACAATCAATTAAAATGGTTAATGGATCATACACAAAAAATTACGATACAGAATAATTGGTTTGATGATTGGCTTAAATCTGTCTTTGGAAATGTAGGGGGATGGGTTTTTAACTTAATCAAAGAGGGACTTCGCTTTTTGCTTATAATTGTATTGATTATAATTGCTGCGCAGGTAGTCTTTAGCTGCTTATCTAGGAAACTAGAACAACTCACAAAGAAGGTGTTTGTAGCCCAAAATAAAAACGGGGGAATTGTGGAGGAATGGGTAAGTGAAGTAGGTCATGTGGATGTTGAGCAGCTAGGAGGCCGCGAGTTAACAAAGTATCGAACACAGCTCAAATGAGCCTGAGAAAATACGTAAATGCAGCCTGGGAAGGAATGTAAGTTCTGGGAGGTTTTAGGGAGGTTTCAGGGAGGTTTCAGGTACAAGAACGTGATATCTGTTGGTATGCTGGGAAAGTACTAACTGTGTTATTTTGGTGGGAAACTAGCTGATAGAATAGAGAAATGCACTAACCAATCATGAGCTTAGCTTTTGCAATATGTATGAGCTAATTATATTGAATTAGATAAAAGACGACTGAGCTATCCAATAAATCGAAGTTCACTGATCACTCATATTGAGCGTCTGTGTCTTCCTTCCGTCGACAACAAATGGTTTCGCAACAGAGATACAAACATTTTAGCTAAGTCATTGTTAACATGTACTAGACAGTAGGCAAGAATGACAATACTAATTAGGTTGAAAAAAAATGAAGTTTCTCAGAACAGTCAACATGGAATCTATTCTTTGCAAAAGAAAGTCTGGCTATTTTACATCATAGAAGAAAATTTCCTTTTATAAATTCCTGAATAGTGTTACTTCCAAAAAACATAATTTTAAGCAAGATCAGTTTTGTGGACATGGTTGCTTACAATGGTAATTGATTCTTTGTTCCTCCCTAAAGTTTGAACAGGGACTATTCAGATGTTTTGGAGAACAGAGAGGATGATAATAGCACACATTTCTCATTATTGTGAACATTAAGAAATTAATTTTGAACAATACAAGTGCCAGAACACATAGGGGTAGGATGCTGAAGTATGTCAGCAGAAAATATAATGTTTTGGAAGTTACAAGAAAACTATTTTGCATTCAATAAAATCAAATGTCACATAACAGGACAGAGAAATCTCACATCCCATGTGTACAGATGATTGTGTCACAGCTCCAAGCAGTAACAACATATGTAGCAACAACTACAACAACAACAAAAAAATCCATTTCAAGTTTACTTCCTCAGACTCACCTATCCATTATGCTGCAAAGGGAAGGCTGCTCACTGTGGTCAGTATATCTGCTCAATCTGTTTCTCCCAACCAGTCCACCTCTAAAGCTTGCACCTTTTTCATCTGGTCCTGACAAATTAGAGGGGATTTCTTATATCAGTCTTCCAACTATTAACCTGGTACATGTAACCAAAACCCAAGAACATTAACAATGAATTCCAGGCTACTGATCTTTTCCTGCCATGGTATAGCTTGAGATTTGCCTACTACCAGTTTCCTATATTGCTATCATTGCTACGGTTAAGGCCTACTTATAGTCCCAGCTAGTGAGGTAACTAATTTTAAGAAAGATGTTCTACAAATTGCAGATCTCTGAAGTCTAAACTAGTTCAGCTTGAACAGAGGTCAAGTGGTATCCCAAGGAATTCCAATGAAATTCTAGGACTAAAGCTCGTGAGCAATGGTAGTGCTTTTTTAGAGAGCCTTATATAAAAGGCTCTATTAACAATAATAATACACTTTTACAGCATGTTTTATCCAACAATCTCAGAGATCATTGCAAACATTAATTGAGCCTAACTATAGCCTGCAATAAATTAGCATTATTATGCTAATTTTATGGATGGAAAGAGAAAAAGACGGAGAGGTTAACTGATTCACACAGGAACAGAACCCAGAACCATGTGCACAAGTGGATAATCCCAACCAAGAAGATTTGCCAGACAAATGGAAATGGGATGTCAAATACAAACATTATAAAAGGCTTCCCAAACCATATTTTGTTATTTATGCACACCAGAAATTATTGGTTATGCTGATTTACTCGGATGCAAATCTAGAAATGGAGAATATTTTAAGTTATGGCCACTAGAACTGAATCAATCATTTGTATTATTCACACTACGACTTCAAAGAAAAGGACAGGATGACTGCATTCACTTTTTGTTAGAACATCAACCTAGATATAGAAAAGAGGGCACAACAATTAAAATAATACAAACATGTCTCTTTGAGAACCATTCCAATCTCCTTCATCAAATCCAAGCTCTTGAAAAAAGCATTTAATAGCTGTTTGGGCTGCCTTTCCTTACTGAATATCCTAGAAATTGGTTAATTTGGTACTCATTAATCTTAATCTATCTTAATCTGATTTAGTATAGCTCGAGCTGTACCAAGCATCAGAGACTATTCCAGACAAAAATAATCCTTAATCTTTCTTCTACCCTTGATACCATTCATCACTTCCTCTGTACACCGGCAGTCCGTTTGATGTGTCTGCTTGACTCTGCTACCTCTTAGACTGCCCTTTCACTGATTCCAGCTGTGTTCACGATAGCTGATAAATTCTGGAACTTCGGAAGTTTCTAAAATATTCCAATCTTTATGCAAATATTTCTTACTAGTGCTAAAGGAAATTTTTTTTAATTAAGTGTTTAACAGATTCTGCAACATTAATGGTAGAAGAAAGCAAATATTCTTATTACTATCCAACAACAAGTAATGAGTAATTTATGAGATGCATTTATTCCCTACAACATACTGAATAAATTCTTTGTCATTACCATTTCCCGTCTTCATAGATCTTCTTAAAGACTTCTTACTTGTTTATATTGAAGATACATTTTATTTGCTGGTCAGTTCCAGCTTTTTCAGTTCTGATTAAAAAAAAAAAAAAAAATACCTCTCTTATTTAGTAAAAAAAAAAAAAAAAAAAAAGTTTGCATATGAGCTGAATAGCAGAGTCACAAAGCAGATCCAGAGTACTCAGCTGCAATACAAGCTTCTTCAGCATGCCTAAATCCAGATCTAGAGACAACATGTGAATGATCAAGAGCACGCAGCTCAGTCTCCATTTCTGATTAATCACCATCTTCCCTGATGCAAATAGGGTCAATGGCAAGAGTTTTTTCTTGAAGATTTCATTTAATGGGTCAAAGATTTCAGAGGTTATTATTTTCTAAATATTCCTGGTTCAGATACATGCCCAGTCATGATATTACTTTAATTCTGACAGAAAAGATATATTAAAAAAAAAGTAGAAATATTAAGTAATTAAAGCAAAAAACAGTACTAAATGGTCTCACCACCACATAATTCAATTGGCAGATGCAAACACAAAACACTTGGATTTTGACCCCTTTCCCATTCAAAATGAATTGAAAGTCGACTCTGTATGCCCAGCACCACTGGGCCTAAATGAATATGCTTACTGCTTTGCTCACTTATGTACAAAAGGCCTAAACAACTACATTGCCAGTTGCAGGATGTACCTGTGGTGGGGCCTTCATGTCCCAGAGATAGTTTGGATAGCACCAGAACAGAAGACACACTGTTATTGTTTTCAGCCCTGGCAAATCACAAGTCCCCAGGATTCCAAACAGACCTGGTGTGTACACAGTAAAATTCCTTATCTTTCACCTCAGTGATCTTTCAGCCAGACTTCCAGAAGCACTTCAGGGTGAAGCTACATGAACCACTCTTCTGCCCCGAGTACATCCATGCCTTGTTGTCTTCAAGAGCCGGCATTATTGCTCCGGTTCATCATCTTGCTGCACAAACTCTTGTGGTAGCACAAGGAAGAAGGGTGTGAACACGTGTCTGTAGTTGAAGAAGAAGCAGGACCACTTCCCTTGGAAGTGGCTCCTGTAAGAATATCTTCGTTGTTACTGCCACCTCTGAACAGTCTTGCGATTTCTTGAGGCTGATGGGAGCCAGTCAGAGACCACACTACTACTACTACCACTGCTACAACCAGTACCTGATCCTTATCAGGGATTACCGAGGGCTGGCTGCTCCCTGAGGGACAAGGAGATAAAAGCACAGCAAGCAGAGTAGAGGCACCACCAGATATCATTGTACCTAAACAAGGGAGCAGGGCAGGCCAGCTGTGGTAGCAGCCAGGGTCAACCATCTGAGATCACAAAACTCCTCATTGACCCAAGTCAACAGACTCCACAGCCAGGCACGAGCATGGCTACTAGGAAAATTGGTGCACCCAACCTTAAATAGAGCCCCAGGGCCCAGGGACAAGGGTGTAGGAGGAGGCTCCAGCTGAGGCTAATAAAGGCCTATTAGTGCTCTCAAGGTCTTGACAGTCCTACTGCTTCCCCCTTTCCCATGGCCTGGCTCTCCCAGCCTCTTTGTGCCAGCCCTTAGCATTTGTGATGCTGCCTATTGAGTTTGACCAGCTCACCAGTTCGAACAAAAACTGATTTTCTTTGTTATTTCTGGATATATCCCACCACGCTGCTATATGGGAGAACTCGGCTTGGAGCTGAGAATCAATGGATGGTGGCAGATGTGGTGGCAGCGTGGTCTAAGCAGGGCCTATGCCACTTGTGAAACTACACCCCACGTTTTCGGGAGTGGTTTGAGTATAGATTTTCATACTGCAATTACCTCCTAGCTTCAGAGCAGATATATTACAAGTGTCATTGCTCACAGATGTCTGTATAGATATGATTCTGTAAGTTAAATTAATTTTCGTAGTAATACAGCTCCGGTAGATGATCCACAGGCACAGCTGTGGGTGTACTTGCATTTGCTTAATAGTGATAGAGAACATTCAGTGTCTCAAAGAACATATTCTGGAGAAGAAACGTTAAAATAAAGGAGAACCAGACACAAGGAAGACAAAGAAAGGGAAAAGGAAACTTTTTTTTTTTTTTTTTTTAAATCAGAACTCGCTTTTTCTTTCTACACCCTGTGTAATAACCCAGCAATGGAATGCAAATTAGCATTCATGTTTTTTTAAACAATAGCCTTTGTGTTTCAAACCACACTGTCAAAGTAAAACAATCCAAGTAAAACATGTTCACAAAATCTTTTGCCAGCAATGTGCTAACCAGTTTTGTTAGAAGCTTCTAACACTGAGAGTAAATCTGTTTTGGAAAGTAATCATGCAAGTTCAACTCTTCTTAACTGAGCTTAAAATGTATTTTCTTTCACAAGCTAAATTTCAGTCTGCTAATTCACAGCAAATTCAGTGAGAGCAATATGGCCTTACTGTGAGTTTAACTGAAGCTCCAGGCCTAGAAAGCTGGGTGGAACTACAAGTAAGGATGTAACTTGATTTCCAGGATCTTAGTTGTTAATGAAAAAGGCACGAAAAGAACATGGCTTCACCATCAGAGACCACACAACTCACGGCGCATGTGAAAACAGAAAACAAGATGTATCACCAAAAACTATTACCATTTGATTTGAAGGCATTCAGAGAGAATACTTGTGATATACATGATACCAGCTTTACTTCACAGTAGGAACACTAAAAGTTAAAATATGTATTTAGAGCATGTTTTCTCCTAAAAATACCAAAAATTTGGCAAATTAATCCCATGATTATAGTTATTGCTGGTAGACATCAGCTTCTATAGAAGAGACTAGATGTACTGCTCTATTAACTGCTATCTAGTCTGCAGCCTATTTAAACCCAAGGACTGTTTCCAATCAGCATTTGTAGAATCTTCCAACCTATCTTTACATGTGTACACAACTACATTGCCTGAGAGAGCTTCTTGGAACTTATGCTGAAAAGCTAGCAGGATAGTGGAACATTTATAGTAAAGGCAAGCTTAAAGATACACCCCAAGGTGTTTCTACCTACACTCTCCAAAATGATAACCCATCAACTGTCACCATCATTCTGAAACCCTCAGTATAATTTATCAGAAGACGTCCTCTCCATTAACAAAATATAACTATACAATAACCAGCAATAACAATCATAGTCTACCAAAAGGAAAGGATAAGAATAAGAACAATCAGTCTATATGTTTCTTTTTCTATATGGCATATAGTTTTCAGCTATTTCAAGCCTGTTGTTACTCACTGTAGGAAAGCAGGATGGCTGCTTCTGTTCTTTGAGCTTCTCTGCTGCTGTAAAATGGAGCACTGTCTGGACAAATGCAGAGGAGGAACAGCGAGAAAACAGCTAAAGCATAAAAACACAACAAAGCAAAAGTAGCAGTTTCTGAACTCACATATGGAATATGGGGAAAAAGTCAGAAATTAGTTACATCCCTCATTAGGTTTTGCCTACTGGCAAAAATTCTCATTGGCATTACCACTTACTTTCATTAGGAGGAGCTCTATTGGAAAAAAAAGGATTAGATACTTCTGGAATGTTTAGCATCTTGTTAAATATAACTTGCTGAGCATATTTGTTTGAAAATGTCTGAGTTTACATTAGTTTGTGGTCACCTTACTAATGATTAACCTATGCAAAAATCGGATATAACTTAAAGGTTTATCAAATTAAATTGAATTTAACTGTAATCTCTTCCTTTAAAAGATATTAAAATAACTACATTAATCACAGCCACCATAAATCTTCTCTAGTGACTGAACCTAGGACCATCTGCTCCTACAGTTATAACCCCAAAGAAGTAAAGAGGCATAGAAAGGGAAAATTGAGAACTGCTTCCTGGAGTCTGGGATGTGAGACTCCTTGCCAAGGCAGCAAATGCTTGTGAACAAGACAGTCAGAAGAGAGAGTCCCTCAATCACTCTACTCTTATTGCCAAAATTCTGCAGAGATGACAGTTTCCACCACTATTCAAGTTTCAAATTGCGGTTTTTCTAAATCTGGTGCTGTATTTTCAATGATGGTAAACTGCAAAGATTCAGCAGTTAAGTGATACTCAGAATGGACTGCTACAAATTGTGCTACTCCAGTCCTCAGACAGCACTTTTTTTCCATCTATCAGGTTGGAGTTTCCCCACCTCCCTATAGCAGAACCCTTTTCACCTTCTCTACTCTCCTGTCTCAACATTGTGCATAAGAGGATAAAATAAGCACCAGGATTTCGATTTATGTATGCTGAAAAATAAATCTTTATTTTTATTATTATTATTACTATTTTCTAGTATTCTTTGAAATTATTTTAACCTCTAAGGCTAATATGGGCCTGTGGTATCACTATGTAGGTTGTTATCATGTTTTTACATAGCACTCCAGAGATGCTGAAGCTGTGTAGCTCTGGATGACATGCTTAGTAGGTGTTGCGCTTCAGAATTCATGCATCGTTTCTGACATCTTGTGATGTTTTCCTCGCTAAACTCTAGGTTTAAACAAGCACTAATGAAAGCGCAGACCTCCAGTAGTCTGCATGGCTCCCCAGCATGGCTCAGCACATGGCCTGGTGGGTGGCTGTGCAGGGGCACTGGTGAGCAGTGCTGGGCTGGCAGCCCCCATCCACAGCCTGCCAGGATCAGGCAGCACTAGCCTCAGCATGCACACAAACCTCAGGCCTTTGTTTTCCAAGTCGTTACTTGGCTAACATTCTCTCTGTTTATGATATACTATTAGGCAGTAAACCTTTTTTTCCTCAGTGTACCTAAAACCGAGGGCTCGTTCCAAATGGTAAAGTGGAGCTTATTATCAGCTGGCTTTAATTTTCAGTTCCTGTGCAAGTTGTGCTGTACTTACAATATTAACTTAGTATAAACACCAAACCAAAACCAGCTTATCTTCTGCCTGATCACAGAAGAAATTGGCAAGTGGTTGGGCTCATACTTCCTCATTTTTTTTTTCATACTTTAAGTTTCAGTGGAGGATTTCATTGGTTCACCTAACTCACTGCTAAATGAGCAGTTTTCACCTTCTCTTTTTCAGCTGCTTGTTAGACCTGCAAATACAAGATCACATACACATGGCCAATGTTTTCAAATTTAAATGTCACAAGTTAAACATGTAAGTATGTAGTGAATCATACAGTACCTCAGCCGCTACTGAAATTTTGCCCTGAATGCAGTGTATTATTTTTCCTCATCACAGAATTATGGGATAGGATTGTGGAATCCTATGATTAGAAGGAATATTAGCTTTTATTTGGGAAAAAGGAAAGAAGTTTATTTTCACATAATTTTTATTTTTCACAGGTATATATAAAAGCTAAAAACAAGCATATCCTAAAAGGTTAAACATTAAAGGCAAGTAAGTCACAGATTTGATTTCCTGTACTTCTATAATTATTTAAAATCTGGTAGTTCATTTTCTGATGTATGTACTCATAACAGGGTCTCTTGGGGTAGCAATGCTGGAAAAAAAATCCATTAAAAATTTTTCTATGCCTTAGGTAACCTCTCCAAAAATAAAAGTCCAACTCTTAAAGGTGACTGCTAGACTTTTCAGGGGATATAGCAAGTGTGGGGAAGCAAGGGGTAAAAAATATGTATGCCCTTCCTCAAAGTACATGTTTAGAGGTCCTATAAGAACAATGTGTCAGCTTTGTAAGATCAAGAGCTCCTTGCTTGACAAAATTTGTATGATAGTGGGAATGGGAGTGAGGCAAAATTTATAAAGCAAGATTTATAAAGCAAGAAAGGCCTATCCAGGATACTCCACACATACTCGGCACACTGAGATATGGAAGAAACTCACTTTTGTGAGGAAGACAGCTTTATAGACAACACATTTCAGATGCAAGAAAGAGGATTTCTTCCATCATTTTATCCTCACAGGTTGCTGCAGTGTGATGTGTACCAAAGCAGTTAACACAAACATTATAGACAACATAGTTGCTGTTCTTGTGGAGGAGAGACTCTACATTGCACAGGGATTAATAAGACTATTAAGATAAATATGAAGAAACGAATGAGAAAATAGCTATGTTAAGTGCTACATAGGAGTTCATTTGAAGTACATTTATGAACATAACAGAGTTGTGGATATAGCATATGCTTGCATAATCCAGCCATCACAAGCAGAGATGCAGTGACAAACATGTAAGTTTGTGCTTTCAGCCAGAGGATGGCTAGACTATAAAAGTGTTTGTAACTTGTTAGCACATGCCAAAACAAAGCTGTCATAATTACCCATGCTTACTTGTGCAGGCTAGCATAGACTATACTCTATTAGTTATGCAGTCTTACCTTTTGTGATTATGAAGATACTGTTCTGTAAGGTGGTTAAGCTCCCTTAAATTCCAGCCAGTGCTGTATGAACACTTTGTGCAAGACTATTCAAGGCTTTCTTGTTTGTTTCACAGTGCTGGCATGATAGTGTTTTCTGAACTATGGAACAGCTAGAGTTTTACATTTGGGATCAGTCACCTAACTCAGTAAACTGAATAGATGCTATGTCATTATTGTTTATGATGTGGTCAGTAAATGAATTAAGTCTTTGCCTACTGGCTTGCAGTTCTTTGTTTTGCAGACCATAAACCACAGAACTAAAGCACCGAGTGAATAACAAAACAAAAATGCTGATAAATTTAAATAGTATTATGAGGGTGTCTTCCAACAGCTGTTATTATCAAACACAGAAGAAGATTCAAACTCATTTGCAGTCCATGAATAATGATAGTTTTTCTGGCCTTTTTATTTGAGCTATTTAAATGGCCAGCATGTTTTCCTTCTCTGCAGAAGAGGCACTAGATAATTACAATGATGATTGTAAGAACTACAATTAAAAAAATTCCAGCTGTTCTGGCAAAATTTCCAAGCACAGTTGGGAAAGGGGGTTCTTTTCTGAATATATCTTCAGGTATTTCTTTTATTCCTTCTCTTAGTAGCAGGCAAATAGCTTTAAGGTTTTTTTTTTATAATCCAGCCATAAGTGATGACTTAGTGTTTCACCGCGTGCATCAGTGGTATATATTGCAAAGGACAGCACACACAGCAAGACACTGGTTAAGTGCCATTGAAGTCAAAGTTCTCCTCCCACTTATTCCTTGTATGCCAAAGATTATCTAGATTACAATTGTGGAGTTCTCACATCAAGTGCTTCTACTGTGTAGCAGACAGTGCCAGTCACAGAGGTGGGAACAACAGAGGCGTTGAACTCACACATGAAATTACTGGATTTCTTTCATCATTGGAAGAGTGATTTCAAACTATTTTTGGTATTAGCAACCTAACTGAAGCAATAAACATGAAATCAACTGTATAAAGGGGTGTTTTTACTACATTTTCTTTATGCAGTAATACAGACTATTTCCCTTCTGGTGAATTACTGAATATGTTCGTGATCTTTAAAGCCAGCTCCCAGGTCCTATAAAAGAAAACAAACCATAGATATCATACTTTGCACAGCAAGCTATTTCCCTCCCACCAACCACAGGCACAGTTAGCAGCTACTCACAATAAGAGATCTTTAGCTGCACACATTTATTAGCTGAGTTTACTGTAACCTTTATTTTTGCTGTATTGTTTTTCATGATTGGAAAAATATTAGACAAGGATCTGTAAAGCATATTCCTAACGGTCTCCTTTTGGTGGCTATTTAGCAAAAAGATGAATTTAAGAGAGTATGGAAGCAAAAAGTATCCTCACCATAAAAAAACATTTTTCATAGTTAGCTGGTAGCTAGTTCCTTTAATGATATTTAGAGGGCCAAACAAGGAACAGACAAATAAAGAGAATAAGATACTCTCTAAACCTTCTTCATGGTCCCTCAGTAGGCAGAGGAGTAATTGTGGTTTAACGCCAGTAGGCAGCTAAGCCCCACACTCCCTCCTTCCAGTGGGATGGGGAAGAGAACGGAAAGGGTAAAAGTGAGAAAACTTGGGGATTGAAATAAAGACAGTTCAATAGATAAAGCAAAAGATGCAAGCATAAGCAAGGCAAAGTAAGGAATTCATTCCCTGCTTCCCACTGGCAGGCGGATGTTTAGCCATTGCCAGGAAAAGAGGCCTTCATCGTGGGTAATGGTTAGTGGGAAGACAAACTCCATATCTCCCTCCAAGTGTGCCTCCCCTTCCCCTCTTTTTTCCCCAGCTTTTATTGCTGAGCACAAGATATAGTATAGAATATCCTTTTGGTCATTTGGGGTCAGCAGTCCTGGCTGTCTCCCCTTCCAAATTCTTGTGCACCTCCCTGCTCGCTGGCAGGGAAGCATGAGAAACAGAAAAGACCTTGCTGCTCTATAAGCACTGCTCAGCAATAACTAGAACACTCCTTTGTTGTCTTGGTCACAAATCCAAAACTTAGTACCATAAAAGCTACTATGAGGAAACTTAAGTCTATCCCAGCCAAAACCAGCAGTGCAGTGAAATAAGCTTGCAATACAATAGCCCAAATAGCTAAAGTATTTTGGCCTCCAAAACCATGACCCAAGTGTCTTTCACAAGTACTACATTTACTAGAAAAATAAGGTATATTCATGAAAGTACTTACCTAACACCCAGTATGACAATCTGCTCTGAATGTTTGCTTTAAAATACCTATATAGATGATAGTTCTGAACAACATTTAAAATTTTCTTTTTGTAGTCAGAAATATATGATTTTTCATTAGATCAATTGATTTTCAGGCATTTTCAATGGATACTCCCAGTATTTACACATGACTGAGAAGACTGAATTTAATGCTTAAGAACAATGACAAAACAACAAAAAAATATATTTCAGAGGGATCACTGCAAATGATCTGAGGAATCTCAGCTTCTCCCATATGAGCATCAGTTAAGAAAGAACTTAGGTACAGAAACACTAGTTTAAGCATTTCCAAAGCAGATAGGTAACTTGAGAGCCTGTTTCCAAAAGTCATTTAATAACTGATGCACACTTTCATTTTGCTCATAGCTTGTTGCTGCTAAGTTGTTAGCCATAGGATTACCACAAGCAACCATGTTTCCTGGCTAACACGGTTGCTTCTGAGAACAGTTGCCTAATTTTTATTACATGTAAAGCCAGACTGTGGTTGTTTGTAAGATAACAGTAAACCATAAACAGGTACAAGGTATAATTTCTGACTTGACAAAACTGTGTAGCAAGATTTTACATATTTTGTCGGTAGTCAGCTTCTTCAGGAATACTTCTGTGCGCAGACAGTATGGGGATTGGGCATAGTCAGCATCTCCTTACTGAGTCTGCATGGTACAAGAAGGTGATATATCTCTAGAGATACATGTGATCTTGATCAACATGGAGACAGTGAAAACATGCTTTAAAATGTTCCACACATGCTGCAAAAATTTTGGGGTAAAATATGCAGTGTAGGAGGTTTGCTTTGATGAATATATATCAGGGGCAGATATTCCGAGTGCTTTTCACATCAAAGGAAACACTATTTCTTTTCTTTTATTTAAGCAAAAGGGAAAGCAGTGACCAGTGACTACAGCTTCTCTCACAGGAGACAGTCACTTGTTCCTTACAATCTCTTTACACTAATACATTAATTCAGAGTAGAGTTATGGCTTCTGGCCTTCAACCTACTCCGCACAGACCAACTTCAATTTTCACTAGGGCTCTGTGCAGTCATAAGGCGTCAGTTCAACAATGTCAGTACTGACGTCTGGAGATACTTTTCAAATGCACTGCTTTGTCATAAATCAGCCTTCTGGTCTCCTGGAATAATCTGTTTAGTAAGGGTGTCACTTAGCTACTTCTGCTATGTGCATATATATATATATATATATATATATATATATATATATATATATATATATATGTACATATACAGTAGGCATTCTGTCTTCCATTTATTGTATGGAGGAATGAAAGCATGCACTAAATGTGCAGAAAAGTGCTATTGCTTATTATAATAAGCAGAATAAACATAGTAAATTAAACCGCTGTCTCCTGTGGTTGTCAGGGGCCCTAGAAAGTCAATTTTTATATGCATAAATAGCTATATATATGCTTTGCTTAGTCATTCGTTTATCAGTTGGTCATTTCCTTTGTACGGGCAAAAGGAAATGGTAGCTTGAGTGTCTTATCTGCAGTTTAGATTTGTGTGCTGATTTAGATCAGTATGCAGACATATTGTAAATTAAAATTTATCAATTCGCACAACTCTTGCAATGGAGCCATGGGACCGTTCGTGCGAGTCTCCTCCTCCAAAATGTTCAAGCACAGCTTCATGCCCATTGTGGGCAGCAGTTGGACACAGTCTGCAATAATTATAGTTGGCATATAAAGGGAACCTTACTTCAGTGCTTAGATGTAAGACTGCTGTTAGGAGATAGTCTACAAAACCAGCAGGCTCTTTAAGAGGGAATCATTCCCAGGGATCCAGCGGTGCCAGTCAAGGGAAGGCTCAACATGAGTCAGTGGTGTGCCCAGGCAGCCAAAATGGCAAACTTCATTCTGATGTGCATTAAACACAGCACAGCTGTCTGGTCAAAAGGGGTGATTCTCTCACTATATTTAGCATTAGTGTGGCCTCACCTTGAGTATTGTGTGCAGTTCTGGGCTCCACAATATAAAAAAGATGGTAAGGCATTTGAAAGTGTCTAGAGGAAGGCAACAAAGTTGGCAGTAGGGCTGGAAGGGATGTCTTATGAGGAGAGACTGAGGGCACTTGGGTGGTCTACTCTGGAGAAAAGGAGGCTGAGAGGAGATCTCTTTGCTGTCTGCCCACCTGAGCATGTGAAATGGAGATGGAGGTGCTCCCTAGTAACCAGTGATAGAACATGAGGGAATGGCAAAAAGCTATGCCAGGGGAGGTTCAGACTTGGCATTTGGAAAAAATTCTTTACTCTGAGGGTGGTCAAACGCTGGAACAGGCTTCCTGGCAAGGTGGTTGAGGCCTGTCATTGTCCAAGAAGCATTTGGATAACGCCCTCAATAATATGCTTTAAATTTTGCTTAGCCCTGAAGTGGCCAGGCAGTTGGATTCGACGATCTTTGTAGGTGCCTTTCAACTGAACTATTAAAATTCTAATTCACTGTGTCTTAGTGCAGTGAATCTTCTGTGACCGACCCAAATCGATCCAATAGAGACCCTCAGCAGTATCATATTGCAGCAGAACTTTCACAGGCTACATTTCTTTATACTACCTCTTTGATTAGAAATTCATAACATATTTTCACCTATCATATATATGTTAGACTTTGCAATAATGTTTTTTATTGTCGTTTTTTAAATGCAAGAAAAATGGATGGTCTGGAATGGCAGAGCCTTTGTTTTAGTAAGATTTTTGATTGAAACTTAAGAGTTTAGGTATTGAAATTGAAGCAAGATTATGTCTTCATCTGTCATAAATAAATCAATCTCTTTTGCTCTTATTTAGATTGGACTAGCTTTGCACTAGTGTCACTACATTAGCTTAACAGTAATTAAGTGTGGGTTGGAAACACTGAAACAAAGCCCCACCGGTTTTACTTGTCAGACTGAAGAAAACAGGATTTCTGAGATGCCAAAGTTTTAAGCCATCTCTGAGCTGCCTTCATGTGGTTGACTATTCACATCACAACATAAGCAAGAGCAGTACTGGGATCATCCTAGCAGACACCAGGAGATAGATTACCCTAATTTGGTAGATTCTCTAACCAACATTTAATGAGCTCAATCACAACAATTCCAGTGCATCTTGTAGTGTCTACTTTGCATATCATTCAATGACACCCTGATTTTTATTTTATTTTTTTAATTGAAGTCCTAGGAAATTTTTCTAGTAAAATTTCTGTTTTTCTGGGAAATTTTCTGTAGCCCTCTGCCATAAGGGAAGTATTTGCCTGATCTACAAAGCTAGTGCTGTATCCTGTATGTTCTGTGGAATCAGCACATATACCTGGTATAGAATAAAAGTCTTCACCTTGCAGATTTTCCAATTTTACAACACCTTAAACATGTTAAGACTGAATTTGATAGGAACTGAAACCTGTTCCTGCATGATTAGTGTTTATATAGAAAGTGAAAGCTTAATTTTAAAAGTATCGCAGATTTCATTTGGAGTATTTAATCTGACAATCTAAAGAAGTAAAGCTCTTCCATTTTTTGACACATATATGCATATGCATACGTATATGCATATGTAAATACACATGTATATGTGTATACATATATGTAGATATGTAGATACAAATTCAAATACAAATACACGCATACGTAATGGTGAAGTAATGGCCTCTCTTCTACTGATGGGTTACTGCTAGTTGCAATAGGACAGGACGGGGTTGAGATAGATTTTGGGGAATTCATGCTGAATGCTTTCTAGCTTTGTGACCCAAGGTTATTTGGGCTCATGAGAAAGAATGTTCCTAACTATAGGTAAAATTTAGGAAGATAGGACACATTCAAAAATAACTTGGTTTTGAACCAATAATCTGTTCCAAAAATTAGGAATGTCATTTAGAGAAGTTTCACGATTAAAAAAAAAAAAAAAAGATTATACGAACAAAGTGAATTTAAATTATGAGAATGAAAAACTGAAGTAATTCAGTAGTAGGAAAATTTGGTAAGTTTTAACATACTAAGGCAATATTTAAAGACATATGCCATCAAATCTTGGGGAACACTCTCTCAATATTCTTTGTGTTCCCAATATGTTTTCTAGGATTCCTGTCTGGAAGTTTTATAAAAATCTTTCTTCTACCCAAGTACAGTACAAAAATGAGAACTGTCAGTATTTTTCTTGTGGCATGAAACTATTTAATTGCATATAGTTCACCTCACCTGTCCATACCTTAACCAACTCAAAAAGAAATCTTCAAGACTGTGTCAAAATTTTCTCAGAAATGTATAAAAATAATTTAGAAACAAGTCCTCTTTAATAATGCAATATTAAGTATTATGAGAAGGAATAGAGGAAAGACTACCCAGTGGGAAATAGCTTGAGTGATTCTTACAAGGTCATGGCATTATATAGACATATATAGACATAATGTATAAATAAGGGAGATGAAAGACGTGGTTGCAAATCCTGCATCAGCATTATCCATTCTTACTGTTTATTAGTCAACTCTTTGTATCACATTTCAGATTGGATCTTTGCTTTTTTGTGAAGTCCTATAGCTTTCAATTTTTTCCAGGGAGGTTCAAGAGAGCACTTTCTAAATGCTGTAGAAATAAATACATATAAATAAAAATATCATTGAAATATTAACTCACCTTTAATGAAAAAGTCCTCCCTGGGATTCTCTTCAACATTTTCCACAATCTCAAATGCACACAGTGAATTTTGACTGTGGAAGCAAAATGTAAGTGGCCTGGGAAATATAACTGAAGCAACCACAAAACATTTATACTTTTTAGATAAATTTTGGGTTGAAGCCTTAGAATGACAACAGCTATCCACCCCCAAGTAGATATCTATGGAAGTCCTGAAAAGTTAGCTGAAGCCTGCCTTGCTTTGTTCATGTTCATGACCAGCTGCAACCTTGCACCCTGTGTAGCAGATAGCATCCAGCAAACAGGGGTATCTGGAGCAGAACAGTTTGTGTAGGGCACAAGGGCACTGGGTAAAACTTGTCTACCATCTTCACTGTCTTGCCCTTGAAAGCTCCTCCTTTGCTCTAGCCACCACAGGTTTGCAGACAGAATTTCCTTTTACCGGTTCCTCATCCTCAGCATACCTTGTGGCTATCTATGTGCACAGCATAAGCTGAATCTGACTTACTTTGCTTCAACACAATGCGTTGGCATTTTGCTGAGATTTCTCAGGCAGGGCTTGTGACCTGAAAAGGGCTGCAACATACTTTCAGAAAGACACTGGAGCTCTTGTCAGCTTTTGCCTTTTTTTTTGGTATAATTATATGGAATTAGAGTAATACAATTATTTTGATTGATGGAACAGGGTTCCAGTATTAAACACATCTAAGAAACAGGTTTATTGCTATTTCTGAGAAAAGAAAAAAGAGAAAAGGAGGAGAAGAGAAGAGAAGAGAAGAGAAGAGAAGAGAAGAGAAGAGAAGAGAAGAGAAGAGAAGAGAAGAGAAGAGAAGAGAAGAGAAGAGAAGAGAAGAGAAGAGAAGAGAAGAGAAGAGAAGAGAAGAGAAGAGAAGAGAAGAGAAGAGAAGAGAAGAGAAGAGAAGAGAAGAGAAGAGAAGAGAAGAGAAGAGAAGAGGAGAAGAGGACCTATGTAATGTGCTGCTTATTACCAGCCTGAGTTGGGTTTGCAGTTGTTAGCGGTCCACCTATCAATATCAAAAGGTAAGGGCAGAGACGATGGGGGTTCTATGTCTGTCAAGTTCTTGCTAAACAGATGATCATCAGGATACTGTTATTTCAGGATACTTGTTACTTTACCTCTATGGGTGGCATTGAGCAAGGACTGCAAAACCCTTGAGAATTGCAGTAAGATGAAGCCTTCTTTCAGCTGAGATCCTACAAGTAGCTGCTACAGACATTAAAATTAGCAATGCGAAGCAGCAACATGCATGTTAGATGGGTACACGCAGAGGCAGCGAGCAGCAGGCCTTCTAATAGCAGAGTGCATTTGGGGTGTAATTGAGGTTTGCTAGGTGCTGCAAACTCAGGAAGTGCAATTTGCACCTCCTCGTGCCAGAAACTGAATGAGTCAGATCCTTAGAGCTTCAATTTTAGCTTTCCTTCTGCCTCCTCATTGTTCTGACTAATGAGATGTTATCATAGCCAGCTAACTATGGTAAAAAACGGCCACACACACCACATAGCCTCTAGGTTATAGCGCAGCCAGGCTTATACTGGTGTCAGAGCTTAAACAACCACAGACTGCAGTGGAGAAGCTGCAGGCCACTCCAGCTAACTGTAATTTATTAACGGCACTAAAAAACACATAAATCAAGATACAGTGAGCAATATGAACATACTATACTACTATCAAAGCAGCAGACTCATTAGCATCTCAATTTTTAGGTGTCAAATTTGAAACATCTTGAAGGGGCCAGAAGTTCAGAAGGAACTAAGCAGATAGACATAAGGCTTCTAGAATATTAAAAAGCTAGTAATCTCCCAAACAAGAGACTTAAAATATCTAGCAACTTGAAGGCAGACCTGGCTCTCTAAACATATAGAAAACAAGCAAATAAAAATATCCAGAAAAATATTCTACATTATTTGGGCCCCAAATGTGTGCACTGCAGAACAGGTGTCATGTGTTAATGCATTATGGACTGTATAATATCTAATAATGAAAACTCTGTCTTTCATGAAAATCTATACAGACTTACTGGCTATTTTCATAGTGTATATATTTGCAGAATCCAGGCTTCTTTCCAATTTATCCCATTATTTACTATAAACAAAGTATTTCATAAAATATTTTCTGTCAATGGGTAGGAGATCTGTGTTTGTTTCTGTTTATAAGTGAACTTTAATAAGTGGTGAATGAAACCAAGGGTGAAATTAGTTAAAATAATTTAATGTTTGAAAGATTTAGTAACAGTTTTCTTTTTGTGCTCTCCCACAGAAAGCAAGACTTGGCAATCAGCTGATGACTCTTCTCCCTACTGATCTTGTGTAAGTTGAAACCTTGGGCTGACAAAGGATATTGTAAAAACAGTTATCTAAAACTGCCTGGAGCTCTCTGGCAGAATCAGGCCAAGGGGCTTGATTCTAACCCTGCAAATGGTAGTAAAGCTTTGCGGTTGGCTATTGACAGAGTAGGATTAGATCTGGTTCTGTAAAGTTGCTGAAACTACAGAAAATGAAGACCTCATTATTTATTAGTTTTACTTCTTAGTTCACAATATGCTTTTTTCTCAAAAAGTAAGGATAAGGTCAATGATGGGACCCTGAAGCTTTCCCTGAAAGAACTGTAGGGAGCAAGAGCAGGGCCATTTAGCTTAGACACAGAGGTCAGATGTACACTTTCCATAGGTCAGACATATACCCTCTATACTATATTCTGTGCTCTCAGAATAGTGCAGCCGACAGTGAGGGACCCTCTGTTCTAAGAGTTGTCAGGTGTATTTCAATAAATACTGAAACCATGGAGAGTTTTCTGAGCCTTATATGAAACACCAGAGAATCTGGAGTTTGCTGCAAGCAATTTGTAACCTCCTTAGAGAACCAGGATTATCAGCCTTACTCGCCTATCACGCTCTACCCACTTTTTGGGTCAAGGAGTCATCAAAATAGGGTCAAAGGACTAGCTCATTATTTCCAGTCTTCTCAGCAGTCTGTTCTGAGTGTGGCCGTTGGCTTCTCTGTGACGTAAATGGCATTGTTTGTGAAACAATATAACGCTTATAATTTGTAAAGCACCACGAATTGTGCATGCAGAAGATATTCAATAAGCATTAACAGCTGTTATTTAGTGCAACAACCTTTTATAAAATTCCGAGGATACGGACTATTTGTTGAACAATAAAATCACAGTTTCTACGGTGGCCTTACGTAAACCACATATGAAAACACCAATAATTTGTCCAGAGATCAATCAATACAGAAATTAAAATTTAATATTTAATCTGCTACTTCTGAAGGAGCAGCACTTGCAGAGGGACCGCGGTAAAAAGAAGCCGTAAGCAGCAGCGGCTCGTTACCACACGGGCACGTCCACAAGGCGCCACAGGGCCCGGCACAGGCCGGAGCCGGGCCCGGCGCTGCGGACCAGGCCCCCTGGGGCGGCACCCGCCTGGCGAGGGCCCCCGCGAGCCGCCCGCCCGGCCTGCGCCGCGAAATGGCCGCGGCCCCGTTGGTTGTGTGCCGCGAGGGGAGCTGTGCCCTCACCGCGGCCGTCAGGGGAGAAGGAGCAGCCCGGGCTGCAGAAGGGCTCTCCGGTTTTGTGGACGCTAAAACGCGAATGGTAGAATGACCCGAGTGGGAAGGGACCCAGACGGATCGTCGAGTCCAACTGCAGGACCACCCAAACGTCAGACCGTATGTGGTGACTGTTCATTCCAGGAAACCTCATTAATACTAATTTTAGCTTCTCATTAAACCTCTGTTAAGAAATACGTTGAAAATAAAAACTGACACAACTGTCAGGTCAGTAATGAAATGAGCTGAATAAATCACATGCCTTTTAAAAGGAATTCTCAAGAGGAGGTCTGCAATGTTTAAGCCCTGAAAAGAAAGACAGTGCACCTGAGAAAATAAAAGGCTGAAATAAACATTGTCTCAATGTTAGGGCCAGATTAGTTTGGTGAAAAACCTCAGAAAGTGAACAAAAAGTGCCTGGAATAGAAGGATGTCGGGGCTTCCAAAACGAAGCTCCAAAAGGTCAACAATAATTTCCTTTTCTGACGTGTAAAAAATAAAGTTGTATTAAAATCATATTTGTGGTCCCTACTAATGCAACTCCAAAGATGACCAACTGAGTTAAGTTAGAGAATGTCTGACAGGTTCTGTTTCCTTTTTCATTTCGTGTGTTTCATTTTGTGCTACTTCAGCTGTAGCAGCCAGCAGCAGCAGAAAGGGCATCTCAAACATCTGCCGGCTCCCTTTAAAGCCACCAAGCACTCACTCGAGCCTCCATTTTGAAACTAGAGAAAAGTTAACAACTAACTTTGGACACCCGTGATCCAACACTCTCTCCTGAACTGATAATCTTTATTACATCCTTATTACACTAAAGGACAAGGAATGCGGCATTTGGGAAAACAAAATGAACAATAGAGCGCTTGTGCGTGTGATGGCATTGCTACATTATTCTGGCCAGCAATCTATTACTTCTCTCTCCCCATCTGATAATATAAGCAGTTGGTGGAAAAATGTCCCTTTCACACTTTGCTTTGCTGCTTTTTGCTCTCTGTCATCCTCCCTACAACCCACACAAACTGACTGAGCCATAAATAGTTTGTCAAGTCCCAAAGCCTGGGATGCATTTAAGCAAGCCTCTCGCTAACAGGACGGAAGGGCAGTGCTGCTGCGGCAGCCACAAAAGCATTGGTTCTTACATCCCTCTGTCTCCATGCCTCTCTTCTTCATGCTGGAGGAGTTTTCAAGTACAGATACAGTCAGTAGGCCATACTAGCATTTATGAAAAGCATTCCATCATTTCTTCTGTATTATCTCTTAGCACTGTTTTCACTCCACTCTTTGAAGCAGAGAAGCAAAGTTCCTGTGCTGCTTACAGCAGCTACAACTCAAGTGACTCATTACGCCACAGAGTCGTGTCCACAGTCCTTGGAGTCACTCTGCTATGGAAGAAAATAGATGCTTTTCCTCCTTGGTAAGAGATCTACTTTCTACTGGTACTTGGGTGAGATAGTGGCAACCCAGAACTGTCACCCGACACTTTTTAAGTAGCTTCGTTACCCTTTCATACAGTAAGAACAACAAACACACAAAATGAAGTTAGTCTGAACTGAAATGCTTGCAGTGACACCCTTGGTGCAAGACAGTGACTTGCAGATGGAGAAAGCCCCTGTCCCTAAAAGCTGAGTGAAGGCTTTGAGGTCAACTACATGCACATCTCTTGTCAAATTCCCTTGGACTGGTATTTACTGTACCTACCTGTGCGATGTTTGGCATGGCAACAAGAGATAATAAAACCATGAAAGAGAAAAATATGCTAAAAAGCAGCTCAGAAGCAGAAATAAGAAAAACTTACCAGTGAAAACAGTATCAGGAATCTAGTTAAGTCTTGTTACTGCATTTTGGAATGTAGAAGTGGAGCTAGTATATCAGTCATATATAGGAAGTGTTTTCTGCTCCCCTAGTTATGAACTTAGTCCTGTAAATCATTACTTACATAAGCAGTTTGCACTCACAGCTTCAGAATTCCAAGTGCTGGGGAGATGTTTATTTGGAGAATGAAACAAAACAGTGCATCACAACATACAATTTTGAAAAAGACATTGCATCTAAGTCCTCTGGCAGTTTCCTTCTTCTCTTAAGATGAACACAGCAAATACTGGAAACATTATTATTATTATTATTATTATTATTATTTTTTAGATCCATGCTCTTTATATCTAGGATCAAACTGGCAAATACCAACATGCAAGCTGCTCCTGCTAGCAACATTAAGCATACTACAATTTACTTTTGAGATTAGGGTTTCTTTTTAGTATCAGCTGAGCCTTTATTGTTACTTTAAAATGTGTCTAGATATCTGTAAATATTTTACATGCATAAATATTTTACAATTTGTATAATTCAGATCACTTTAAAAATGGTGCACTCACAGAAAAAAAATAATATGAAACTATCTCAATATGATACTCTTCATATAATATTTATGTCATACAGTAAACAAATTATGATATGTTATTGTTCAGAAAAGCTTTCAGCCCCTGATTGTATTACTTGATGGTTTACATATGCAAAAACAGAAAGGCAGCTATGTTATTATTCTCCACTAGAGGGAGAGAGAGCATCTTTTGTTGCTAGGCAGATTCTGAAAAAAAATAATTCTACATCATTTAAAGCAACAAGGTCAAATTTGAAAACAAGAAAATAATTTAATCCATGCTATTACCAAAACCGATGTAAGTTCTAAAATATTAAGGCCTTGAAATCCAAAATTTCATTCCTGTTAGCTTATGTTCTGCAATCATTATGACTGAACAATGAATGCAGATAATTAATTTTCATGTGCACGTACAACCACGTGTCAATTATTTTTTTTTCCTTCTGTTCTCTACAAAATGTCGATTTCTTCAGACAAGGATGTTAACAGATTGATTTAAAAATCTAACATAAATAGCAAATGTAACAGAAATGGTAATATTGAAAAACAGTTACTAACTCGACAATGAAAGAAAATGACCCATTTTGTACTTTTTATCCCATATTGAATGGGAACCATTCTTACAGGTACTGCATGGTTTTCACTGCTTGTTTAGAAAACAAAGCAAGAATTCAGGCCCGACATCAAAAAGATCACCCTCTATCTCAAAAGCTTAGAGAAGCCTTATCACCCCAAATTGACACTAACTGCTTAGAAACTGCAAACGTTCCCATTCCATATGAAAACCCTCATGATCCAGACCACGATATCCACAGTAATGATCTGTCACTTTTAGTCTTATGGGCTCTTGATCCTGTTAGTTTGCAGTTTGTCATTCAGCAACAAGCAACAGTGATGTGCACCTCACACAGCCGATGGGACCTGCTCCAGCTCACGGAGGCGTGAGACACTCACTCTGTCCAGCACTAGAGACTGCTGGACGTGATGAGCCTTTGGTGCGTGCAATGGCTTTTGGAAAGCAGACATATTATGCCCAGTAGCTGTGGGGCTAACACGGGAGGCATATAAGCAAAGGTTGAAACACTGACTCACTGGAGAAATATACTGGCAAAGGTAAAATGCTCTGGGAGGGGTTCTGGTGTAATTTGGCATAGCAATAATGTGGCATGGAAAGTTTACTTGACGTTGACAAGTTGCAAACTTTTCTTTATGTACTAAGAAATGGGCAAACTAAACACAAGACAACAATTGTTTAGTTTGTACTTTTATCAATTTCAACGGGAGCCATCTGTTTACTGCTCAAGAACTAAAATGTCGTAGGGAAACAAACTCTGGCCTTACTATAAATTTCCTTTTGAAACTTATAAAATTCTCACACATAAATTAAATATATGTCTCTGTTTTACACCACTTAAACTCCTGCAGCAGTTTAATAAAGATGGAAAAACAGTGGTCCAAAGATTACATTCCTTTCCCCTATTTCTGTTAAGGGAAAACTATGGCCATTAAAAACATGAGTACTACATAGTTAGAAAGTCAAAAAATAAAAATAAAAAATAAAGATAAAAAGACAAACAGGTGATATCAGAGCAGTTACTGAGAGGGAAGGAAAGACTCCACTGCAGACAAGTAACATCAGCCTCTGTACAGATGGTTCTGGCTGAACTCTCCCAGAGATCTCTGTTGTTTTGTTGTTGTTACTGGTTTTGCCCTAACGTGGATCAATCACACCCTGTCCCTCCAAACCAGCCTGCGCAGCTTCAGGTGCAGCTTCGGGAAGAGCAACAGCAGCAAAGTTCAGGAACAGGGAGAGCACCCCTGGCAGCTTCCCTCAGCCTGAAGACATCTGGTTCAAGTAGTGACATAGGTGACATGATGTGATTGGGCCCACTGGTTGCACAATGCAATTTAGCTGCAAGCTGAGTACGTCACCTACTAGAACTTGGCTAGGATGTGTTCAGCTGTCATCCGGTGGAGGATGGTGTCTGCCTCTCCTCCTTGCTCTATCTGTCATCATTGTTTACTTCCTCTCCTCTCATGTGCCATATTGCTGCTGCAGTTCTTGCATCAAAAAATACCTTTTCTGAACAGATATTAATTGGGGATTTTATACACATCAACTTATTAAAAGTTTGATGTTAGCATTTCATAAAAGCTATGGTATTTCATGATTTGTTTATTAAAAACAAAAAAGCAATGCTTTGATAATGATGCTGCATGGATTAGAAAGAAATGGAAAAGAAAATCACGCAAGTCAAGTCCATCTCAGAACAACTCAAAGTGTACAAGCACAAATACTGTTTTACATACTATTTTCAAACTATTTATAGATTGGGAGATTCTTCTGAACTAAAAGACTGCCAGGGTAAAGAAATTGCAGAATGAACCTAGCAATTTGTTTAAAACACTCTGCTTACTTTGCAGTGAGAACAAATGTATTGTTTTAGACAAGACATAAGCAAAATACTGACTTACGTACCACATTTCAAGACTGAAAATGAAGAAACCTACTGCACAGAGATGAATACTGTGATTTGAATGCAACAGACTGACTGAAGGACTAATCCCAGGTACCACTGAAATCAATACTTTAATTTGTATAAACGAGTTGAGTGCTAATTTGACCTCACTGGAACTTGCAGTTAATTTGGTGTATTTGCAACAAGTACAACCCATGACCAAGTCATACAGTTCTCTGGATGCTCTGAGATTTCTTGCCATGCACAGGTTTGACCCAGAGGAGGAAGCTCAACTGTGAGTCATATCAGAGCGCCTTTGAGTTCTTCCTGCTATTATGGCACTTGTGATGTTTAACGAACTGCAGCCACTCCTTTGTGCTCACGTGTTTTAAACCAGAAAAGCCAGATATCAGCATGTGGAAAGCATGTTAGTGTTACAACAGCAGTTCCAACTAATAGGATTTTTTTGATAAGACAGTTTATTTTACCTTCTCAGATTGCAACTTGGATTGCTAATGTACAAAGCTGCAATTAATTAACACTGCACAAAAAGAGATATAAGCCCAACCCTATAAAGAACCCCAACATAACAAGGGTGTCTGAGCACTCACTGGGCTTCACTGCATGTGAAAATTAGTAACTGGCTGCAGATCATACACATTCATTAATCTGTAAGAACTTTTTCTGGCAGCAGAGCATGTGCTGTACTGGTTTCCAGTTATCAAGTACTTTTGTCTTGTATCCTCTCGGACACATGGCAAAGTTATATTTTTAAAAAACATTTTTATTGTGGGGCTGTGTCAAAGTACATCTGTAGATACCTGAACTGGGTGGCAGCAGTTCAGTTCGGTTCGGTTCAGTTCAGTTCAGAAGCCACCGCACCTGCTCCTACCCTTGCAGTAACTCCTGCCAGCTCCCTAGGCTTCTACTTTAGCTTGAACTCCTTTTCCCAGTCCTTTCCCCCCTTTCATTCTTGCTGCAGTACCCTTCACTGTGGCAGGAAGAACCTGACACCAACTCACCCTGTCTGGAATAGCAATATTCAGTTTTGCTGAGGGAATCTTTAATGTCAGTCTTGGCAAGGCACTGATGAAATAGCGACACTGTTTGGAGGCAGGATCGTTTCCCTCTTCAGCATCCCCATCTCCCGAGGACCATCCTATTGTCCTTTTAATACAGTCCAGGAAGTTTTCCACCAAATCTCTCAGAGGATACACATATGAGCTTTTTGGACATGATGTCCTTGAAGGATATGAGAAAATTGGACAGAAACCCCTGTGTTTGCTCCTATATCTGTATAGCTGCTGTAATACATCAGCTCTTGGAGAGGGAAGAAAGAGAAAAGACAACTAGTTAATGCCCAAAAGGAAGTCTCCATGTCAGCAATAACAAAAACGTTGCCTTTTTTTTTTACTTTTGAATTTGATTCCCATGGTCTTCTATCCTCAGAGTGGGATGAACTTGAAGATAGCAAGAGAGTTCAGTCTTTCTCATTTGAGTAAGACTGCAGCTATCGTGTGAGGAATCTGGAAAACTGCTGACAGAGCTCTTACTTGTTCAGAGTATTCTATGAGGATGATGCTTTGTGGTAAACTCCCCAAAGATAACAAGGATTCTTTCCAAAAAGGCAGTGATAAAACAAGAAAATATGCATTATTTCTCTTTGGAGTCACCAATATGAGGGGGACAGAAGCTTTTGGGGGTATCATAGGAAAGCTGTATTACTGTGCAAACTCTAAATCAAATTAAAATATTACCTTTGGCATGTTATCCCTTCCCTTCCCTTCCCTTCCCTTCCCTTCCCTTCCCTTCCCTTCCCTTCCCTTCCCTTCCCTTCCCTTCCCTTCCCTTCCCTTCCCTTCCCTTCCCTTCCCTTCCCTTCCCTTCCCTTCCCTTCCCTTCCCTTCCCTTCCCTTCCCTTCCCTTCCCTTCCCTTCCCTTCCCTTCCCTTCCCTTCCCTTCCCTTCCCTTCCCTTCCCTTCCTCTTTCTAGCCCAATACCAACATAACATGTCCTTCAAAATACAGAAAATATTTCAGTAATATTTCAGTAAGGTTAATGAAAGAGAGGGTGAAATCTTTAAATTCTGTAGTGTATATATATATATATTACATTATTATATACATATTGTTATATATTATAATGACACCTGTGTAGGAAGAATTGACCAGATTATTTGGTGATGCTTTGTGCTGGTTAAAAGTTCAGGGATGAAATGAAACTAAAAGCTAGATTCTTTTTCTTTCCCGTGTCTTGGTGCTGCAGCAACCAAGCTGTTATTTCAAATCTTTATTTCCTTATCAATCACTGTAGTACTACATTTCATGGGAAGTTGGGTGGACACTTAATGAAAGCTTTAGGGAAGAGACTAATGAGCACTGCAGCAATAGTATAGGAGAAATGCTGGGAAGCTAAATCAGCACTTTATATTTTCATCAATACACATTTTCAGAGGGCTGAACAGCCTGTATGCTCTCCAGCACAGCTGCTATTTTGAGCAATAGGGATGAAGCAAGTGGTTAAAGCACAATGTGGAGTAAAAAATGAGGAGTATGGTCTGGATGAATGAATTGCTAGATCTAAATAGGTTGAAAATTGGATGGATTGCTGGACTTAAAGGGTAGTAATCCATGGGGTGATGCTTAGTTGCTGGCCAGCAGCAAGCAGAACACCTTGGGTCAATAGTGGCACCAGTGTTGTTCATTACCTTCATTGTGATGTGGATGCTGACACAGGATGCACCTGCAGTAGATTTTCAGACAATTCTAAACTAGAAGGTGTGGTTCTCAAACCAAACAGTGGGGCTTCATTTGAGAGGACTTTGGGAAACTGAAAACTGGGTCAACAGAAACGTCGTGAAGTTTAACGAGGAGTGCAGAGTTGTGCATATGGGGTTGAGTAGTGCCAGGCACCAGTGCAGGCTGCCTGAGCAGACACACAGCTGAAAGGATGTGGCTGTCACAGGGGACACTAAGCTGAATATGAGCCAACTGGGTGTTTTTGTGGTGAATATAATGATGACAAACTGGACTACACTGGGAAGGGAGCAAAGACAGCAGAGGAACAAAAATTAATATCCCCCCTTATTCGATGCTGATGAGTCCACATCTGGGATATTGTGTCCTGTTTTGCACTCCCTGTTTCAAGAAGCACGTTGAAAAACAAGAGAGGGTCATGCGGAGGGCTAGTGAGATGGTAAGGAGCCTACGGCATTTGACTTGTGAGGATAAGTTGAAGAAGTTAAGGAAAGGATAAGGCTGTGGTGGACCTGAAATGTCATAGGTCACAACCCTGTTTCAAGCAGAAGGCCAGACTGGATGGACCCCAGAGGTCTGCTCCAACCACCGCTTCTGTGACTGTGAAAGTCTACGAAACCATGGTGGCCCCCAGACAGTGACCAGGACTGAGTTACTGATTCCTCCTCCTCCTGCCTTTCTCCCTCCCCCCCTTCCTCTCTGCCTTTAAATCATGTTGCAACCTATAATTACCAAAATTGGTAAAAGTGGAAAGTCCTTCCTTTCCAGTTTTGATTATTCTGCTTGCCATCCTACCAGGTTATAGTTACAATCCAGAATGCACCAGGGGCCATCAGACTGTTTACATCTTATTTTACTGGATTAGGCACCTTATGCATCTTGGCGAAAAACTGCAAGTTTTTTTTTTTTTTTTTTTCTTTCTCCTGAAACCATAACATTGTCCCTTCCCTTACAAAACAGACCTTTTTTCCTTACTGAACATCATTTGTACTCCCTCTGATAAACCTGGAAAATTTAATGGTTAAAATTCAAATAAATCCATACAGACTTATCTTCTCAAGAGACAGCAGAAATCCAAGATTTTAGCCCAGAACCACAATGATATCTGAACCAGAAGTGCTGAAGCAGTATGACACAGCTGAGTGAGTTTTCTATCAGCTCAAACCCTTAAGACAGAATCTCTGTTAGCACAAGGATTTAAGCAAGCAGATGGCATCTCAATTACCAGAGGGAACATGGGTTAACAGCCAGTCAAAGAAATAGATTTTTAATATTTTGTCATGAGTCATCACACTGCCCCAGTGAATCTGCTTCTGTGGTAGACTTAATAATGTGTGTTAGCATGTCAGATGATTCACAAATCAAAATGTACATTTCAAACTCAGGAAATAACACTAGCCAATAAGCAGCAAATTTAATGTGTCAAGCTCTTAGCATTACACCTTTTAAGAAAGCAGACTCCAGCTAAGCAGCTAATGCCAAAGTTAAAACCTGCGACAGGAATGCCCATACAAGGTGTAAGGTACTGCCATAGAGTAGTTAGGTTCAGGTGCACTTCAGCATGGCACTTGCATTTGCAATGCAATACCATAACCTTTTAAAATGGGAAATCTAGTGTTATTTATGGAGGAGGAGGAAACAAACCCAATCACAAGTCCACGACACTCATCTAGTTGTTTACTCTGGTAAAAGATTATCTTTTAAGAGTGCAGTGGAAAGTAGTATAAGATTTATGTAAATACCATAGCAATAGTATACAGCCTACCACACTCTTTAACTGAGAACAGATAAAAGTGTTTCTTAAAGTTATATTTGATAGACTGTATAGATAATGGAACAAAACATTGCACTTTTATGGGTAAAAATACTCGATATTTGCACGTGCACATACAACAAAGAGTGCGGTTGAATATATATGTAGAAAAAATATAGAAAGCCCCAAATCAGTATCTTTAACAGCCCCAAAATAAGGCTCTTTAACATATTTGGAACCACCATGTTATGCCATGGTGCCTTATGACACCATTCAAATATCACTGTTGGTCTGCCCGCATTTCCTCTCAAACTGACAGGTGCACCTCCTTGAAGTGCCTTCGGCTCTGCTGTTCAGCACACGTCTCTGAGGATGAAAGTTTTGCATGCTGCCATACAATCACCTTAGTCCGGGCAAATTCACTGAAAAAAGTCAAAGCAACGTATTGCTGACTGTATTCCTCATTAATGCCTCTGACTGTTCGGGAAGATGCAACTGAGGTCCAGATGCTGCTTTGAGAAAGTAGGAGTGTATTGCTACAACTCCTTTCCTCTGTTTCTGAAGCTCAAATATTGCACAAATAAGGTGCTATAGGGTGAAGCTTTCAAGCTTCATTCTTAGGGCTGTTGCCACCAGCCTCTCTCAAGTTAACAACTTGCTGCAACCCAACGCCCATTAAAACCTTGACACCGGCTGCTTTTATTGGATTCTATCCTCGGCCTCTCTCTGATGCGTATTTCTGGCGATAACCTGTGCGGCAATAAACTTCATCCAGCCACCAGAGTGTGCATGTGAGAGGACTGCAAATCTCCTCAGCCAAACCAGAATCAGCCGGTACCGCAGGAATGAAAGAGCGTGGCGATTTGAAGTCGCGGGGAATGGCAGCCAGACGGAGCAGGGGGCGAGCCGCCGGGGGAGCAGCAGCAGCCCCCAGCCCGGCCGCGGGCTGCAGCAGCAAATAAACAGCCCGGCGGGGGCGGCGGGGCCCAGCGCCATGCGGGCCGGGGCCCGGCGGGGTGAGCACCGGGGAGGAGCCGGGGCCGGGGCCGGGGCCGTGCGGGGGGCCGGGGCGGGGAGGCGGCGGCCGCCCCGGTGCTGCGGGGAGCGGCGGGGGCTGGACGCGGCGAGTCGTGCCCCCAGGCAGCCCCGCAGCGCCGTGCACGGCCCCTTCGCCTCTGGGGCGCGCCGTGGCGCTGGTCTGCAGCAGCGGGTGCTGCTCACGGCTGCGGGGAAGCCCGCGGCAGCCGAGGGGCTCGGAGCAGCACCGAGGTCGGGGTGCAGTGATGAAAGTTACCACGCCCAAAATACGCTATGCTTTTAGCGACATTTTTTCAGTGCATCTTCAAAACACAGTTAGGTGTGGCTTAGCGAATGGGATGACTGTGGAGCAAAACTTCCTCTTTATAAAGCGCTGATGAGTTATCCTGTTCGATCCCATACTTTTCAAGGCAGAGGCAATCAGGTACTGCAAGAGGTTACCAAAGACTACGTAAATTCTTCATCACGTGGACTTTTTATATCCAGATCAGAGGTATTTCTGATAAACCTGTTCAACTTCAAGCCAGGGAGCCATAGTTCCAGTGATGGTACGGGGAACTTTGGTGTTTCTCTGCTAATTTGGGTCTTGTTATAGCACCTGCTAAAGCACCTCTCTAAAATAGCTCATGAGTCAGATTTTTGAAAAAAGCTCAGCGTTTATGTGGACACTAACATTTGGGCCAATTGTCTAAGAGCTCTGAATGTGTGTGTGAGCATACAATATAAAAAGCTTTTCTGAAAAAAAAAAAGTCTAGCCCTCCTCCAGCTGCTCAAGCAAGAATCCTGATTCTCCTCTATTTAAACGCAGTCCCTTGTGAGAGGCTGTATTCAACACGTCCTGTGAGTGGGTCTTCACTACCTTGCTCGCTGGGGGTGTATGTGTGGCTTTACAAATCAGCTACTGTCACTTTCATTGCAGTTTCTCTAGGATTTCACAATTGCTACAAGCCTCTTGGGCTTCTCTGCCTTCCGTGATCCTGTGTTCTTGGCAGTGCTGTGGTGTGGGAAGAAAGCTGAGGGCAGGTAAGAGCATTTCTCCCAGGTGCAGTACGCTACAGGGCGATGAGTCAGTAGTGGGGAGAGGAGCCTGACGTCCAGTCCTTGCTTTACCCAGAGCCTCAGAGTTCGTGCAGTTACTGGAAATGACCTTCTGTGCTTTTGAGCGTATTCACTCTGAACTTGTGACATTAGTGGGAAGCTAGTATAAAAGTAATAATAAGCAAGAATCCAGTTAAAAGGGAAAATATATGCATTTTCCCAAGCTTTGTGGGGGCTGATGCATGCCTGACATCAGCTTGCATCTGATCAGGGTAAGCCCATTCTGTCAGGATGCTTGCATTTTCTTTGCTGTTGCGAAAATGAGTGTCATATCTTTTAATCTCAGTGCCAATTATTTTTGCTTTAAATAATTTTGAATATATGAAAGAGGTATCTATATCCTGTCCAAAGAAGGATTTTTTTTTTTTTGTATCCAGTATTAGATTCAGGTGCATACAAAAAAACAGTCAAAAGCATGAAAGAGAAAGGTGAGGTTCCACACTGAATCCTTACTCTGAATCTTGAGTTACATAATTCTGTGTTCCATTATCTAAGATGTACTGTAATATCCATCATACATTTTCACTAATCCTACACAGACTATGGTTATCAGCTTGAAATTTTCCTTCATTCTGCTATTTCTCTGTCTCTCTCTCTTTTTGTCTTTCCATTAGCATGATTATTTGCTATCTCTGTTACATTTATGCAGTTTGTATTTCTTTCGAGTGGGTTGAGTCCTCCGTAAGTAATCATATAAACCACATCAGTGGGGGATCTGGCTCCCAGAACCTTAATAAGAAAGGGTGAGAATGCCAACTTAAACACCTACCCTCTGTAGAAGAAGGATTAAGTATAATTGTAACTAAGGCTGTCCCAGGCTGTCCTCATGGTCAAAAGAAACCCTCCTCCCCTCATCTTCAGCATTCCCCTCGCCATGTATACAATCCTGCCTCAAACACACTGGCGGACCTCCAGACAGATGACTAAGCATAATTCCTCTTCTTTTTGCTGCCTGATTTGGAAAGAAAAAGCCAGTAAGTCAGTTCAGTGTGTATGAACAGGCACCCAGGTGTGTACTCATCATTTGATCATGCGGCAAGTGTTAAATGTACACAGTTCTTGTCACTCCTCACTGTCATCAATACTTTCCTTCTCTCTTCCATGGCCAAGTTAGGGCTAGTGATAACTTAGTCCATGAAGAGTATCCATGGTGAAGAACTGGATACCAGGGGAACATCTTGTAGCTCCCGGTTTGTTGTATGAAGCAAATCAGTGTGCTCCTGGAGGAAACCAAATGTTCAAGTGCCCTTAGCTACCCACCCTTCCCTGTACTGCACATAAGGGTTCTGTGTTACTTAACTTTGAAGGCAACTTACTGAGTGGCCAGCATGGACAGGTTACGTACACGGGCAGTTTGTCACTGTTTGTGAAAATAGCTTTGTCCAACTGGCTCTGACTCCATCTACGTGTTAATATGATCTGTATGTTTATCTAGCAATGAGAAAAAATAGTTGGGAAAAGTAGTAACTGAAGAAGCAGAATACACTCATATATTTAAAGAGAACAGCTCAAATTTTCATTACTAAAGAGTCTGAGTTATTCCATTATCTGTCAATGTATTGTGCTGAAGGGCTGGCTCTGAGCTGGGAGACATATCTTTTGAGAGCTCAGAGTACACGAAGCTTTTTAAAACAATTTTTGGTAACTTCTCTTGTTTGACAATTGTGAAGCTGATGGCTCTTCCTATTTCTCCAGAGAAAAAAAGAAGAGAAAAAAATTACAATCTTTGGTAATTTGTGTCATTACACTTATTTTTAGTCTCCATGGAAACCTATGTGATACTTGACAGCCATGTAACATTTCAATATGTTGCAGAATAAATCAGATAGAGGGAAGATTTGGTTCTGCACCTTGCCTGTTACTCAATTAAAAATTACTTGCAAATTGTTTTGAAATTATTTTCACATTGTGTTGTAATCTTCACACAATAACAATGGACGAAATCAAAGTAATCAAATCAAGCTGCTATGGCCTGATCCTACATGTCTATGCACATAGCTCTGCCACTCAGTTTGATTCTGAAGGCATTGACATTATTTTGGAAGAATTTATTGGTTTTAGTAGGATTATATGGATTAGCACTATGGAAACTGAGAGCATAATCGTAAACTGTTTGTCAAAGTAACTCTCATAAAAGTTTAAAGTTTGCCAGAGAGGTAGTAATAATCCTTTCTTTGTAATTTATATAAGTAAAGCTTTCAGAAAATTAAGAACCTTAAATTTTATCTTTCTGTCTTCCCTCTTGTCCTTCCACTACTAAGGAAAACATACATCTCAAAACTAGTTTCCTCTGAAAAAATACAGTAATTCAATCCACCTTCCTCTTCAAGATTTCCTTTTTTTGATTCCAAGCTTTATTCACTAGAACACAAAGACACATAATCTTACTGGGACAGCAGAAGGTGATACAGAGAAGGAATATACAGAGAGAGACCAGTCTGTTTCTGTGACCACAGTCAACCCATGAAGAGTGAGTGCTCTCAGCCACATACAAGTAAGTAAATACATAACAATGGAAATAATGCGACCTACTGGCAACCCATAAGTACTCCCACATAGACAGCCATGATAATAGACAGAAAGATAAGATCTATTCCAATTAGAGAATTTGAACAACAAAAACTCATTAATCAATTTACAACTGCACTAAAAAAAAAAAGGTGAAATACAGTTGTGATTTCTTCACCATAACTAAGCTATAAAATTGGATCATTTTGAATGTGTTTTGAAGTTATTTACTGTATTTGTTTCAGAATACTGTGGAGAAAATGTATGCTAGTCGAGAAGATATTGGATACGATTTTGGAGATGACTCAAAAGTTGGAAGTAAGCCAATTAAGCCTAATCCAAACATCGATGGAGGATGGGCTTGGATGATTGTACTTTCCTCTTTCCTTGTGCACATACTTATTATGGGGTCCCAAATGGCCCTTGGAATACTCAACATGGAGTGGCTTGAAGAGTTTAATCAAAGCCGTGGCTTAACAGCATGGGTTAGCTCCCTTAGCATGGGCATTACACTTATTGTAGGTATGTTCCAATGTCATTTATTTCAGAGCTACAGAGATTTTTAGAATATGTTTGTTGCTCATCCCTCAAATATTTTCCTACAGTTTTCCAATTTATTAGCAGAGCTTCCCCATTTCTCCCAAGTTGCCTTTTTAATTTGTCGAATCACTTGTGCAAATTTTACAAGTTAGAAGAAAATAGGGACAACAGAGAAGATGGTAGAGAAGAAAATTTGACTAGGAGACAGCATGAGCAGGAAAGGATTGTTTGTGACTCCAAGGTCTCATGAGAATCAAGAAACAGATCATCTGCTAAGCTTGTGGACCTCCTCATGCTCTGTGAGGAGAGAATGATGTGAGGAGAGCAACCCAAATAATATCTGTAGGGGTATGTATGCATATACAGACCTCTGTTCCCCTAAATTAAGATTGAAAATGTGTTTAGGTCTGCCTAAAACACTCCACCGAAAACAAAATAAAGTATTTGCTTGTGAAAGAAGGTCTTCACTCACACAGTGTTCATTTTGGGGAACAATGTTTTCATTTTGTCTTCTGTTTAAACCATTCCTTCTTCACAGAGCCATTTTGATTTTAGGTCTTATGGCTATTTGCTTGGTTGGTTGAATTTTTCTTTCCAGGATTTTAAATGGTAATAAGGAAAATAAACTGAATTGCCTGAATAGTGTGATGTTTAACATTTTGTTTAAAACATTAATAATCTTCACTTGAAAAAATATTAGGCAATGTAGAGATTTAAATAAATAGCATAGCATTTTTTCTTGTTCTTTAACAGGGCCTTTTATTGGTTTATTCATTACCATGTGTGGGTGCCGCAAGACAGCAATAATTGGAGGGATATTGAATGCCCTAGGCTGGATATTGAGTGCCTATGCCTCAAATGTGCACTACCTCTTCCTTACATTTGGAGTGACAGCTGGTAAGCTATACTAACATTTGAAAGTTCTCTCAATGATTTTTGATTGCTTTGGAAGTTACCTGGGTGAGCAAAGAGGGAAGTTAGACTGGTTCCTGCAAAGTTTTTCCAAATTAAAAACAAACAAACAAACAAACAAACAAACAAACAAAAACCAACACACACACAAAAAAAAAAAAAAAAAACCACAAAAACTTTTAACTATGGAATATAACTTGACTTTTGTTTTTATCTTCTTCAGCCCTCATGTGATCTGGCACAGTGTTATAGTCAGAGAAATAAGAGACAATGAGCAGCATCCTTGATTTCAGTAGAGTTATTCTAGTTCTGTTACAGGCTTTACAGACTGTTATCTTTTCAGAAAGCTTATTTATTTACACAGTGGATTGGGCCCAATGGCTTTCATTGTCATTTAAATCTACCATGTGAAGATGGCATTTTTACCAGTTTCTTCCATTTGAATATATTTGATGGTATTCTTACTTAGAATAATGAATGTAATCAAAACTCTAACAAATGGAATTTAAAGATAGTAAAATACTGTTGAACTGTATATCTAGCTAACTCCTCTCTTTGTCACAGAAAAAAAAACAGTTAATATTTCCTCAGGTGTGTTGTGGAGTTGCTACATATTAACAAAATACAAGAATTTGATAACTGTGTACTGTTTCCATACCCATTTTAAAGGGTGTTACATGTATGTTTTTAATGGGTAAAAAAAAAAAGAAAAAAATAATAATGTCTTTCTTGCAAGCAGATTATTGTATTTGTTTCATGTACTGAATCCTTGTAAGTATATTTGATCTGCCTGAATCAGGACAATGCATGTAGTCCTATTTTATGTGTAATTTTTAATAGTGGGCATTCATATTACGTCAACAACCACTAATAAATGGCATCTCATTTTGCTACATATTTTGGGTGAGAGGTAAGGAAACATGTAGCATTATTTCCTGCTGAAGGCTTGTCAGAGGACGCGATACTTTGGTTATGACACACTGCTATGTAACAGTAGTAATGACCATTGAGAAAACATTCCAAATAATTTTAGAATTAGTCGTTTTCACTCTTCTATTTTAATATGAAATTATGAATAGGCAGGCTTGTGGGGAACAGAACACTTTCCTCATGTGTGAGAAGATGACAGGAGGACAAAACAGGGTATTAGTTATTACCAGTGAGGTAATTACAGTAATGACAGTAGACAATTCAGGTAAGCATAGAGTATTCCTCTTTTGAGACAAAGTCAGGTCTCTAGGAAACCTTTTTATATATAGAAACCAACTGAAATTTAGATAGGCATGAAATTTTATGCATTTTTATTGAAAATCAATATGCTAGTGCTTTGGTGCTCTTTTTCTTGCGAAATGTGGCTTTTTGTGAAAATATTTAGCTACTTCCAGAAACTACGTGGAAGAACCCAATATTATCTACTTAAAGGATCACTCCATTTTATTCACTGTTTCCTTCTGGAAAGAGAAACTGTTAATAAATATGAAACAAAAATATTAAGTTAATTCAAGTAAGAAGTACACAATTTGACCTTTAATTATTATTTGAGCAATAGTAAACAATTCAAGGGACTTTGAAATATTATTCACTACATGACTAATATGACAGAAGTGCAACAGCGACAAAAAAAAAAGTTTGTGATCCTGACAATGGCTTCAGAACCCTCCATTCCCTCAAACTATCCCTTCACACAAATTCAGAGAAATCTGCAGAATATCTGTACTTTTTTTTTTTTTTTTAATCTAGCTGGATGGAAAAAAAATGAAACCAGAAAGGATCACTATGACAACTCTTTATACCAGCACACCATAGATTTCCGTAATGTTGTAAATTTCTAAACAAACAGCAATAATTACATGCAAGGTTTTGCCCTTTTGGCAGTTTCTGTTCCCATACGTATTGGGTATGTTCAGGCAGACAGGAACCTACACTGCCTTTGTTTCAACTGCTTGCTGCTTTTCAGAAAGAACAGATCAAGAATATTAGACAAAAAGGCAGAGATTATACAGAGATTTTAAAAAGTGAGGCAAAAACTGAATTTTCATAAAAAGGCTGAGGCAAATTTTTACATGAGGTAGAGAAGTGATGCTGTTGCAGGAGAAATTTTGTCCAGAAGACCAGTGTAGAGATGCCTGAGATGTTTTCTCCAGCTCCATGACAGCTCTGCTTGCCATCACCACATTCAGCTGCTTTATTTGCCATTACCTCCCTGTCCCCACACTCACTGTCCCCTCGTTCACTATTTCTTCACTCACCATCCCCTCCCTTGCTGTCCCCTCACCATCACCTCACTCCCTGTCTGCTCACTTAGGATCACCTCACTCACGGTGCCTTCGCTCCCTGTCCTCTCACTCCCTGTCCACTCCACTCCTCATTTCCTTGCTCCCTGACCCCTCACACCCCATCCCCTTGCTCACAGTCACCTCACCACCACCTCAGGAAGTTTCCTTCATGTTTGTTCTGGGCCTCCATGCATGAGGGCTTGCTAATGGCCCTGTTTTTCCCTCAGGCCTCTGTGACCAGCCATGCCAGATGCCCTCATGCCACCTGTCCCCATAGTCCCAGTCTTGCCTGCAGCCGCTGCCACCCCCAGCTCCGTCCCAAAGCACCCCTCACCTCAGAACCTTTCCCCTCCTCCAGCTCCTCATGGCGCCTGCCCTGTTCCCTGTCCCCTCACCTCCTGGCTGCCAGCCTCACCCCAACCCCATGTGCTCTTCTCCCTGTGGTGGCAGTCTGGGGGGCAGAGGAGCCTTCCCTGTGGCCGAGGGAGTTAAAAAACCCTCTGGGCCCATGGGAAGGGGAGAGCAGAGCCAGGTCATGCTGTGGCACCAAAGTGCCAAATCTGTGAGGAAAAGGAGATGAAGAGGCCTGTAGTCCTGTGTCTGCGTAACGGTGGCATGCCTTTGCTTGTACTTAGACCACACTTTGCTATGTAGCCCACAGAATGGAAAGATAAAATTGTTTATAACATTTTTTACTTCACAGGGTGTGCATACAAGTGCAGTAAACACTGATGCAAGTATGAGCCCGGGTAGATGGGAACAGGGTGATTATAAAGCTGTTTTTTCAGCCTGTTGCACAGCCAGCGGCAGGCCAGCCTGGCAGGCAGAGAGATCGCCTTCAAGTTTTCAGGTGGATTAGGGGAGGGAGGCACAGTGTAAAACAAAAGTCTGATAGTGTGTTTGCATTGACTAGAAATAAACACAAACAGGCATGCCAGGTCAGCTCTGACCATGATACACTGCAGTGATGTTGAGGTGATTTTTTTTTCAGGCATTGCTGGCGTAACTGCTCTTCTCGCCCTGATTTAGCTGTGGGATGTAATGCAACTAACTTATCAGCTATTTAAGAAAGCTTTAAAAAAAACAAAACAAAACACTGTTCAAAATTATGACCACAGTAAACTTAGTAAACAATGTTTAACAATGTTAGTTTAACAATTGTTAGTTAACAATGTTTAACAATGTTTACTTTAAACATAGTAAACAAGATATTTTCTGCATACACCGGTATTCCAGTCCTCTTTAAATGTCAGGAATTTGCTGTGAAAAAAATTGGGCAACTGTTACCTTTACTGATGTGATTGCATAAGGCTCAACATTTCCTGCTTAAAATAGGTATCATTAATATCCCGTTTTTTAAGAATATGCCTGTGTAGCAACTGTGTAGCCCTCCCTGTACTTCCCTGGTGCAGCAGTGCCTTGAGAGAAACATAAAAGCCTCCTGACGCCCTACCACCGGGCTAAGCCCTGTTGCTGACTCCTGAAATGTCTCTGCCACTGTGGCTCAAAGGTGAGGAGAAAGCCTCAGTGTAGATTTTCATCAGATGCAAGTATTACAAATACGGATTTGTCAACATAGGTTTCGTTCATGGTTGTCTCTGTATTAACTCTCACTGATTTATTGTGGGATGTTTGGGGCTTTCTGGTGGTAGCATGTGGAACTGAGATAAAGGTTTTATCTTCCTTGTATTTCAGTTTTCCCAGTAGTTAAACAGCAGTATTGTATTCTTACTGGAACAAGTACCACAGTTTTTGGAAAACACTACAAGACAGAAATGAAAGTTAACATGAAAATTGAATATTTATTATTGATTTTACTATTATGCTTCTGCAAAAAATAGGAATAATAAATATATATATATAATATATATAATAATAATATAAATAATATATATATAATATATATAATAATAAACCTGATTAATTTTTCACTGCTTTTTTTCTTATGAAGTTCATGAAGCATGAAGTTCAGATTTATTTTGATTTTTCTTTTCATAGGTGTTGGTAGTGGCATGGTTTATCTGCCTGCGGTGGTCATGGTAGGACAGTATTTTCAGAAGAGAAGAGCACTTGCACAAGGACTGAGTACCACAGGAACAGGGTTTGGAGCTTTTTTAATGACAGCCTTACTGAAGTATCTCTGCAGGGAATTTGGGTGGAGGAATGCCATGTTCATTCAAGGTGCAATCTCCCTCAACCTTTGTGTCTGTGGGGCACTTATGAGACCACTATCCCACAAAGATGTTAATGAAAAATATGTTGTGAGACGTAATAGTGAAAATAATCAGGCAAAAGCTCTGTCCCATTCTGCAGAGACTTTAAAATCTAATGGAGTCATCAGTGAAGAAACAGACAAAAAAGAAGAGGCAACAAATGAAGAAGTGCTTGACAGTGTTAAGCACGTAGAAACTGAAGGCAAATCTAGAAGTGGAAAGAGTATGTATGGACTGCTTGTTCTTAAGACAGCAAGCCAGCTGACGGTTACGGTCAGGAAGGGCTTTGGAATCTGGTACTCCAGTTACTTTGGAGCTGCATCGTTGTTTACCAACAGAGTATTTGTGGCCTTTGTAATTTGGGCTTTGTTTGCCTATAGCAGCTTTGTCATTCCCTTTATTCATCTTCCAGAGATAGTCAAGCAGTACAATTTATCTAGTCAGAACAATATATTTCCATTGACATCCATTATTGCCATTGTGCATATTTTTGGTAAAGTGATCCTTGGAATCATCTCTGATCTCCCTTGCATCAGCACTTGGAATGTCTTCCTCATGGCTAACGTCACCCTGGTCACCTGCATTCTTACTTTGCCACTAATGCAAACATACATTAGTCTGGCTGTGATTTGTGCTCTAATAGGATTTTCTAGTGGCTATTTTTCCCTAATGCCTGTTGTGACTGAAGATTTAGTTGGAACTAAACACCTTGCAAATGCCTATGGCATCATCATCTGTGCCAATGGAGTATCTGCATTGCTTGGACCACCCTTTGCAGGTAAAATGTTCAAATTTCTGACCAGCAGTTATTTGTTTTATAACCATCTGACTTGTTATGTTATTAAGCTTTCTTATGCTATGAACATTAACAAAATTACAGCTTTTCTAGAATGGACTGTAACATCCAGCTTTCCATTGCACATATTTAAAGAACACATTTGCTGCTTACTATTCACACACTATAAATCACCATCCTTGTAAACAACCCCAAATCTATTACAAGCTGTCCTTTCAATGTTATGTTTCTTTAAGATATTACCATTTTTTAAAATGACAAAGGATAACCAATTTTTATGTGTTTGTGTAGTATATGTGCTGTATCACATATACAGTTAGGCCTAGATGAAAATGGTGAATAGCTTTCAGGGTACGCAGGTGTTTGTAGTATTAGCCTCAAGAATTATAAAGTGTGTCTGGGCTTCACCATTCGAAGCTGGATGTGTTGGTTTGACCAACATGGCTTTGCCTTCCTTCAGCCAGTGGTATCTCCTTTTGGGACCGCACTCCTTGCAATCTCTTTACTGGTATACACAGCAGAAGGCAGGAGTGTATGTGGTGTTATCCTTAAAGTTACTGAGGTGTAAGCAAACATTCATTATAATTTTTTTTCATAGAAAGATGTGGGGAAGTATGGTGGGGAGAGTTACAGGTACTGACGGTTAATACTGTAGCCAGACCATGGCAGTCTGTTACAGATACGCAAACCAGAAGAAAGCTGTAAGAAGCCTTGTAGCTAATGGCCCTGGTCAGCCAGGACTGGCAGTAGGCTGAACGAAAGCCAGCTCTACCGTGAGCAGCGCAGGAAAGCTTAGAATGCTCTCACTTCATCTCCCCAGCACTGAGTGAGCTGAAATGACTCAGGAGAAAGCTCATTTAGTATCCTTTGATAAGCAGCAGGTTTTACTCTACCATATCTTCTTTTAGCACCTTTCAGTCTGTGCTGAACATATCTTTTTATTTGGTCATTAGTAAGGAAGCAAATTGGATGCAATTAGCTGGTGTAAAAAAAAAGTTTCTGATCTTGAGATTACATGGCAATGCAGCCAGAATTAAATGAGAGAATTTTGCTATTTTGGGTTCTCAAACCTTTCTGAAGTAATTTTATTTTTTTATTATTATTATTTTTTTTCAAAGAATTAAGGTTGGAATGAGAGTAATGGCAGTACTAGGACTTTCTTTTGAAAAGTCTTTTATCAGTACATGAGTCTTTGAGCAAGCTATTGGGAATGCACAAGGCACAGAATTCAGGCTAGCCTGCATGACACGGTAGCAGTATGGGGCATTTTTCCAAAGAAAATAGTAGGGTGGAAAAAGTAATTGGTTTGGGACTCCAAAATGTCAAAAGTCAGACCCGTTGTACTAATTTATCTGAAAAAGTACAGTTTTACAGTGAAGATTGCTCATATTCTTAGGATGACACAGCTAAACCCATTTTAAGACTTCCATAACAATTCAGTGAGGGGATAGGTATTGCAGCAGTTTTGGGTTATGGTGAGTGAACAAGAGGTTTTGTTAACACATTTCTGTTTGTACCATCTAGAGGAGAAGACAATCAACACTTCTTTTTTTCTTTTCTTTTTTTTTTTTTTCCTGCAAACCAACTAAGGATTTGACTGAAATGTCATGTAAGAAATCTGCGAGACCATTCATATACTCCCATACAATTTATCCTTTTGTCAAGCTTTGTAATGAACATGTTTTGTCCTTATTTTGCAGGTTGGATCTATGACATCACACATAAATATGATTTTTCTTTTTATATATGTGGCTTGCTGTACCTGGTGGGAATATTATTTTTATTTATTCAACCTTATATTGGAAAGAAGCAACCACAAGAAAAGTCTACTGAAGAGGAACAAGTATAGAACAAATTTCAGACTTTTTATAGAATTTATTTCTTTCCATGTTTCTACTGTACGGCAGTATAAAGCTGAAACCAACCACATTGAATTGTACTTAAGTGAAAAGCAAATGTGCTCCAAAATGCTAATAAATTATTAGAAATACGCTTTTAAAATGACTTAAGATCTTTTACTTCAGAACTAACAAATATAGAGAATAAAAGCACACTGATAGTCTTCTAAAATTGGATCAGTGCTGGAATTAAACTTTAATTTAACCTTAATTCTTTTAACTTTTCACTGGTAACCATTGGTGAAACTCCACTGACTGCAGTGCAGTTACTCCTGATTTACACTAGTCCTACAATCAAATTTGATCAGGATACAAATGATTTATAAAAATCCTTCCTATTATGTATTCTATCTGATAAAAGATTAGTTAGTAAATATGAGAAAATGACTGTATTTCTTACCTGGCTAGTGCTGCTGAATTGCTAGCATAATACTTCAATTAATTCAATGTATTAAAATTTGCAAAGCTGAAGAAAAGTTCAGATTTTTCTGAAAATGTTCTCTACTTCAAGTACTTCAAGGTTTTTTATTTTTAGTTTTTTTTTTTTTTTTTTTTTTTTTTTTTAATTTCTATTTTTATATATCAACTGCATGGTAAAGTAGCCATCCTCAATACATGGACTGCATTATAAATGCTCTGACACTTAATGCACCTGAAGTAAAACAAACATAAAAGCAAATCCTGAGATCTGATGGAAAATACTAATTTGATTCTTCAACAGAAATGATAAGCAGCAACATTTCTGATGATCTGTTCCACTAGTTGCACATGCATGAGTTGCCACATTCAGATAGAGCAATTTCTAATTTCAGATTCAACAACTTCAATAGTTACTCACAGTTTATATTGATGTAACTGAGCACAGAATTTGTATCTGTGTATATACAGTCTTCTAGTTTTGCTTATGAGATTTAGCTATGTTACTATGAACCACATCTGATCTAAATTGCCATAGTTGTATTAACTGACCTAGAGCTGCTGCTGATCATACCTATGTCAGGTACAGAGACACCTGAGATGAGAACAAATACGTTCTGTATTTTTACAGGCATGCTTTGGAAAGATAAACTTTGTCTGACTCGTTTGCAGTGTTTTAGGATACAGAAATAATTTACTTAAATGCACAATGGCTCCTTTATCATAAAAAATCTGAAATTTAAGAGAGAAAATCTTTTGTTATGGTATACCCAGGTTCTTAAGCCTGCCTTATGGTTTGATACCTTACAGTGGAAGCATCCCACCATGATTCCAAAGACTGGAGGATATTTCCAGAAGCAGTTTGAAGTTTCTGTCTGCTTTCTGGATGGGACAGGTGAAAGTATTAAAGAAACAGAGCTGGGCAAAATGGCAAAATGAGCCAAATATAGTTTTAGAAAGAACTGGACTACAGCATGTTAAGTTTTGTTACAATTAATTTTAGAACAAAAATATTGAATTATGATCACTTGTGTTGCTGTATACAAGCACACCACAAACTATCTAAGACTGGTCATGTTTTAGATGATTATTCACTAGAAAATCAGATGTTGCAAAGCATGGAAGAACTAAGACAATGTAAAATATTTAAATAAAAGTTCTTAAACAACGTTAAGCATCTGGTAATTAATGCGGAATATTTTGTGTGATGCTACAAGACATCATACACCTCAGCTTTGAGAGGTGAGGCTGATATTAATTTTCCTATATCAAATAAAAGTGTTTGTTTGTTTTCTTCCTGCTAGCTGTATGAATATTTTTTCATGACTAATCAAGTACTTGGTTTAACACTAATACATGCTGCTAGAATTTAAAAACAATTGGTATTATTCACTTATATTGAAGAAATATTGGCACGCAGTTCAGTGTGAAATATTATCACTATACAGACATTCTCTGTAGCTGCAAGGTTGATTAAAAAAAAGTTCTGAACCTCAAATCCCATTGTTCTGTATCATAATTCACCAGCTTATCTGTGCACTTTTACAACTGTTGGCAGGGACATACTTTGAAATAGGTCACTGAAGTGAACAAAGTTAAACATAAAACCCTTAAGAAAAAACAAACTACCTTAAAATCAGTTCTCTGATACAATATTTATGGCCTATGAAATTGTCATTACAACAACTGAGATGGCAGTGAACTGCAACATGTGGCATGAACAAGCAACCAGCAATTTCTTAAAATCAGCTTTTTTGCTACAGAAAATCTTCATATGAACTTCACTGACATCAGTTCTTTAGTTACGGATTTAGTTACAGGTTTGTCTTGGTGTGAATGCTGCTACTAGCTTATCGGCTATCTTTTATTGGTGAAATAGATGTATTAAAGTGATGATTTGCCTCATTTTTTTTGAAAAAAAAAAAAAAAAAGTACCTGTTATACTTAAAGCTTCACTTTGCCTTTAGCTAAAATCAACTTTGCATATTATGTAATGAATAATATGTTGTTCACTTCTGATATCTGCAACATATCTTCTTATAGAAGTCCTTAATGGGCTGTAAAATGGGAATAAACATACATTACCCTAAAATTCACTTTCTGTTCATTTACTGATTAAGTTAATTTCTTAAACATAAAAATGAAGATTCCCCCGAAAAATGGTTGTTCTCATTTCTGATAACAGAAGGGACAGATACATGTTTATTTAAAGAGGCAGGAAGGTGGGCACGCAAATCAGAGTGAAATTAGGATTTTAAGTAATATTAACTCAGTCTATATTGGCTAGCATAGTTTCTGAACCTGAAACTGCCTAAATCTCTTTTGATGTCACAACTTAACAAAAAAGTAATTGGTGGTAAATTTACAGAAAGTGAGAATAAAGGGTCTGCTGCTTAGTAGCTCTGCTCACATACCATATTTCTTAAAGACATCTCTAAAGCAAAGTTACCCTTTACAGTGTTTTATTACACAGAACAGAAATTTCATGAATACAGTATTTTATGCACGTCGCAAAGTTTTGTCATTGTTCTGAAAGGAAATAGTCACAAGGAGGAAAGAATGCATTATTGGTTTAATGTGAAAATTTTCTACCTAAAGAACTATAATCATCAAATTCTTCAAGAATTTTGATATGTAGTTGTAGGACAAAATAATGTAAATATAAATTAACAACCATCTTGTAAGAACTAAAATGCAGCTTTATAAAGATATAAAAATATACAGAAACACTGTATTTATTTTTAATGAATTTACAAAATTCATATTTAATACTTGACATTTTTTTAAAAGTTGTAAATATACGCGTTTAGACACCCTTCAGATATTACACTTAAAATACTGCAATCACTGTTTTTAATGCTCAGATCTTAAGTCTAGTCAACAACAAATGGTGTCTTAATCGATCAGTACTTTCAGAGCAACAATATTTAGCCTCTTAATTAGTGAAGCTGATTGTTGTGGTAAGGCTATAATTCAGTAAAAACTGCTTTCAGTTTAAAGCACTCTTAACTAACCATCATAACCAGTTTCATAAGATAGCAAATGTCTCCTATTAATTATACAACTCCACCAATAGAAATCAAATACTTTCAGAAGTTGCTGCATCAGCAATATAAAGGAAAACTTCTGCCTCAAGGAAAAAGAAAAAAAGCATGATTTTGATGGATTGTGCAGGATGAGGAAGACCATTTGATTGATACCCTCGGTCACTGAAAAAATTTCTTCCTGTTGAAAAAATGATTATTTGCTTGAAATTTAGAAAATAAGTTAAAATATTTCAAAATACATCAAAGTCTGGAACCAACTACATGTTACTCGCCCATAACCATTGAAAATTTCCCATGGTGGACAGTAAAATCCTCAGCATTCACCATCCACTTTTGTAGGACAAAAAGATTTCTGACTTTCTGCCCTATTCTGTATAGGTAACGATACAGAACAAAATACGGAAGTCAGAAGGATGAAGTATAAAGGAACCACCACCTCTTCTACTATTAGTATCTTACGACGCTGAGGATAATACAATTTCAGGATGTCTAACATGTTAAAGGTTGTATTATTTACATGTTGCTTCTAGTACGACGTGTTTTGTTGTTACTCTTTTAATCCTTTAATTAATCTGCTTTCTCTAATAAGGAAGAAAAGTTAGTACATATGACCTGACAAATAGCAAGCCCACACCTTACAATGGTTACGTCAATGAAAAATGCATCTTTACTCAGTTTCTTGGTTTTAAGCATCTTGTTTCTGCCTCCTTCAGAGCTGCAGCCGTAGCTGAATTCTGGTTGTGGAGAAAAAATGTTTCCAGCCCATTTCCAGTGCAAGATCTTTGGTTTCAGGTGTAATCGTATCATACAAGTTCTCCACATTTTTTTTTTATTATTATTATTTTTTATTTTTTTTTTTACCATTGTGCATTACTGTTACATGTCTAGTTGTAAGAGAAAGTAAAGGCCTAAAATCATCATTTGGCTTATTCATTCCTAACTGATCATTTTATTTGCACAAAATGTGATCAGACAACACAGCCACCAAATACGGGGGTCACTCGGTGTAAGCTGCTTGCCTGCTGTCTTGGAAGACGCAGCATTAGGAACAACTCATGTAATGTCAGCGGAAGTTTTGCCCAGTGCTGTTGACGCAAGATATGACACTTCTGTGAAATGTGTGGAGTTTCGTTTAGTATGACATCGAAGGCCTCTCTACCGCACTACAAACAGGGCAGATGTAATGCCACAGACTTTCCTGGTATGTAATTCCTATGGCCCCACTGAAATCTATGCAGCTGTGTAAGCTTACACTGAAAAATTTGGCAGGATGTAGAAGACAAATCGCAAATACAAACTTGTTTTATGGTAAGTAAAAGGAGCCAAATGTGTTTGTTCCTGGTCCCATTCACAATTGCATTTGGACTTATAACAGAAGCACTCTTTCAGAAGCCTTAAGCGAGTAAGGCCATTCCTCAGGAGATGTTTCCCCCTCTCAGAGTGCCTCCATAAACAGAATTGTGTGGAAATGTTACATTTTAACGAGGCAGAAAAAATGACGTCCAGTGTTCTTTAAGTCTCTGCTATCTTTCCCTAGCCGTTCTCCTGCTCCTGCAGAAGCAGCCAGCGCTCAGCCCGCAGCTCGCCCCAGCCGCCCCCCCCGGCGCCCCGCTCCTGTCAGCGCCCCCAGGGCCGTGCCGGCGGTCGCGGCGCTGCCCCGGCTGCCGCCCGCGCCGGGCCCCGGGCTCCCCCTGGCGGGAGCAGCCGCCGGCAACCCGAGGCGGCCTGGCCCGGGGCCGCGGCCTGCATGGCGGTGCTGCCCGCTCGGGCCGTCTGAGGTCCTCTACAAAATAAACCGAGCCTGAGCCCGAGCTTGCGCCGGGAGGCACTGAGAGGCCTCTGACAGCGCCTTTGCAAAACGCGGTCGGTGCCTGAGCGGCGGGGGCCAACGCAGGGCCTCCGTGCATCGTCTGTTTGAAATGCGCTGCCTCTGTGTTACTGGGAAGGAAGCGGTACCTAGAGGAAAGCGAAGGCCCTTTGAAATACACATTGGGTACCCTGGAGAGCCGAATTTTTGCTCAACTACAGGGAGAGGAGAAACGGTGCCACGCTTTGGGTAACAAAGACCAGTGCTCAGCTCAGCCTGTGAGGGTGTCAGACAGGACGGGAGTGCGGAGCCTCTGACAGTCCTGGTGCTGGGACTGTCCCTCAACACCTCCCGTCCTCGGGGCTCAGCAGCAAGAATCACAGAATCACAGAATTTCTAGGTTGGAAGAGACCTCAAGATCATCGAGTCCAACCTCTGACCTAACACTAACAGTCCCCACTAAACCATATCCCTAAGCTCTACATCTAAACGTCTTTTGAAGACTTCCAGGGATGGTGACTCCACCACCTCCCTGGGCAGCCTGTTCCAGTGCCTCACAACCCTTTCAGTAAAGAAGTTATTCCTAACATCTAACCTAAAACTCCCCTGGCGCAACTTTAGCCCATTCCCCCTCGTCCTGTCACCAGGCACATGGGAGAACAGGCCAACCCCCACCTCTCTACAGCCTCCTTTAAGGTATCTGTAGAGAGCGATAAGGTCGCCCCTGAGCCTCCTCTTCTCCAGGCTGAACAAGCCCAGCTCCTTCAGCCGCTCCTCGTAGGACTTGTTCTCCAGGCCCCTCACCAGCTTCGTCGCCCTTCTCTGGACCTGCTCAAGCACCTCGATGTCCTTCTTGTAGCAAGGGGCCCAAAACTGAACACAGTACTCGAGGTGCGGCCTCACCAGAGCCGAGTACAGGGGGACGATCACCTCCCTAGCCCTGCTGGTCACAGTGTTTCTGATACAAGCCAGGATGCTGTTGGCCTTCTTGGCCACCTGAGCACACTGCTGGCTCATATTCAGCCGACTGTCCACCATCACTGCCAGGTCCTTCTCTGCCTGGCAGCTCTCCAACCACTCATCTCCCAGCCTGTAGCTCTGCTTGGGGTTATTGTGCCCCAGGTGCAGGACCCGGCACTTGGCCTTGTTGAACTTCATGCAGTTGACCTCAGCCCATCGGTGCAGCCTATCCAGATCCTCCTGCAGAGCCTTCCTACCCTCGAGCAGATCGACACACGCACCTAGCTTGGTGTCATCTGCAAACTTACTGAGGGTGCACTCAATGCCCTCGTCCAGATCATTGATGAAGATGTTAAAGAGGACCGGCCCCAGCACCGAGCCCTGGGGGACGCCACTAGTGACTGGCCTCCAACTGGACTTGACTCCATTTACCACAACTCTTTGGGCCCGGCTATCCAGCCAGTTTCTAACCCAACGAAGCGTGCGCCAGTCCAAGCCAAGAGCAGCCAGTTTCTTGAGGAGAATGCTGCGGGAGACGGTGTCAAAAGCCTTGCTGAAGTCAAGGTAGACCACATCCACAGCCTTTCCCTCGTCCACCCAGCGCGTCACTTTGTCATAGAAGGAGATCAGGTTCGTCAAGCAGGATCTGCCTTCCATAAACCCATGCTGACTGGGCCTGATCGCCTGCTTGCCCTGCAAGTGCCGCATGATGACTCCCAAGAGGATCTGCTCCATGAGCTTCCCTGGTACTGAGGTCAAACTGACAGGCCTGTAGTTCCCCGGGTCAGCCCTCCGGCCCTTCTTGTAGATGGGTGTCACATTTGCTAGCCGCCAGTCAGCTGGGACCTCCCCCGATAGCCAGGACTGCTGATAAATGATGGATAGGGGCTTGGCCAGCTCCTCTGCCAGTTCTCTCAGTACCCTTGGGTGGATCCCATCCGGCCCCATCGACTTGTGCACATCCAAGTGCCGTAGCAGGTCACCAACCAGTTCTTCGTGGATGGTGAGGGCCACATCCTGCTCCCCATCCCCTTCCACCAGCTCAGGGTACTGGGTATCCAGAGAACAACCGGTATTGCCGCTAAAGACTGAGGCAAAGAAGACATTGAGCACCTCCGCCTTTTCCTCATCTCTTGTAACTAAGTTTCCCCCCGCATCCAGTAAAGGATGGAGATTCTCCTTAGTCCTCCTTTTTGTGTTGATGTATTTATAAAAGCGTTTTTTGTTATCTTTAACAGCAGTAGCCAGATTGAGCTCCAGATGAGCTTTGGCCTTCCTAATTTTGTCCCTGCACAGCCTCGCTACATCCTTATAGTCCTCCCTAGTGGCCTGCCCAATTTTCCAAAGATTATAAACCCTCTTTTTTCTCCTAAGCTCAAGCCACAGTTCTCTGTTGAGCCAGGCTGGTCTTCTTCCCCGCTGGCTCATCTTTGGGCACATGGGAACAGACCGCTCCTGCGCCATTAGGATTTGCCTCTTGAAGAGCGCCCAGCCTTCCTGGACCCCTCTGCCCTTCAGAACCGCCTCCCAAGGGACTCCACCAACCAGTGTCCTGAGCAGCCCAAAGTCAGCCCTCCGAAAGTCCAATACAGTGGTTTTACTGGTTCCCTTCCTGGCATCGCCAAGAATAGTGAACTCCACCATTTCGTGGTCACTCTGCCCAAGACTGTTCCCGACAATCACATCCTCCACCAGTCCTTCTCTGTTTGTGAAGAGAAGGTCTAGCGGGGCACCACCCCTGGTAGGTTCACTAACCAGCTGCGTCAGGAAGCTATCTTCCACTTTCTCCAGAAACCTCCTAGACTGCTTCCTCTGGGCTGTGTTGTGCTTCCAGGATATGTCAGGGAAGTTGAAGTCCCCCACGAGTACAAGCGCTGAAGATTTCGCAACTTCTGTCAGCTGCCTGTAGAACTCCTCATCCGTCTCCTCATCCTGGTTCGGCGGTCTATAGCAGACCCCGACCAGGACACTAGCCTTGTTGTCCCTGCCGATCCTAACCCAAAGGGACTCGACCTTGTCATTCCCAGCCTCGAGTTCTACAACATCGAAAGACTCTCTAATATAGAGAGCCACACCACCACCCCTTCTGTGCTGCCTGTCCCTTCTGAAGAGCCTATAGCCAGGCATCGCAGCACTCCAGTCATGAGACTGGTCCCACCACGTTTCCGTGATGGCAACCAAGTCGTAGCCTGCCCGCTGCACGATGGCTTCCAGCTCCTCCTGTTTGTTACCCATGCTGCGTGCATTGGTGTAGATGCACTTCATCTGGGCCTTCACCTTATCCTCCGGCCTTGCCATTGCTCCCCCTGGCACAGCCCCAACAATCCTTGCTTCAGCCCCATCCCCCTTCTTACCTAGTTTAAAGCCCTATCAATGAGCCCCGCCAGCTCCTGGCCCAGGATTCTTTTTCCCCTAAAGGATAGGGACCCGTCTACGGCCATCAGACCAGGTGCTGAGTAAACTGCCCCATGGTCGAATAACCCAAGATTTCTGCGTTGGCACCAGCCCCGGAGCCACGTGTTTAACAGGTGGGCTTTCCTTGTCCTCTCCGTACCCCTCCCTGTCAACGTAGGGATGGACGAAAATACTACCTGCACTCCTGCTCCGTCCACTAACCGTCCCAGCCCCCTAAAGTCTCTTTTGATAGCCTTCAGGCTTCTGTCTTCAATGTCGTCACTGCCCGCCTGGACTATCAGAAGAGGATAGGACACCAGCAGGACACCCCTCGGCCAAAGGGGTCAGGACACAGCTACTGCTGACAAACCCAAGGGTGGCATGGCAGCCAGCTCTTCCTTCCATCCTTCCTGTGGAGACAGCATGCCTGCTGCAAAAGCCTCCAGATTTTTTCATTTTCCACCTTCCCTGCGCTTTTTAATTGTAATAAAAATTTGATAAATTTGATGTCTTTATGGTAGAGTACATGTAACTTTGGTATATTGTTTTCCCCCGTTTGAAAATCTGAACATGCTATTTCATAATTCCATACAGAACAGCACACCAAACTGCACATAAATTGGTCTGGAATTAAAACTCATACTATTGGGACAAATTTTTATTTTATTTTTTTTAAAATACTGCTGAAATGAGGGATCAGAGCATGCCATTACCACTTGTAATAGGTTATTTCTTTGTGCCAAAATTTTTACTATTACGCAAGTTAACACTTTTTAGGATTTTCGTAAGTTCCAGAACATCCAAGGCTTTGTGTTAAACTAATGAAAATTTTATGGCCCTCCACAGCACCTTAATCCTACTCTACTACATGCTCTGCAATTGACAGATGTATATTAATAAATAACATAACTTCTGTCCATTCTCTTCCTCTCCTTTAATCACTTTTATTGTCTCATCCTTTACTTGTTACCCAGTTGCAGAATCAACCCTTTTATCCTCACACTGAAGACGTGAATTCAGCAAGCTTATCTACCTCAATCTGCCCTTCATCTCTAAATTCATGACATGCACTCTATTCTTATCTCGGCATTTTCTTCTGCACTGTCTGTACACTGCCTTGTATGTTTTGTGCTCACTTGCACTCACACTCAATAAACTCACACCCACTAAAGAACCTGTAATGTCTTTCCAGCCATACCATAGGAACAGCTGTACAGCCACAGCCTCTTGAACTATCAGCAGTCTTTCAGAGAATTTTTCTTGAGCCACATAGACTCGAAGTAATAAAAAGCCTGTAAGTAACCTCAGCCTGGCACAATTTGGAGTCTGTACTCTGTACCAGAGACATGTCCTGTTCTCCATACTAAAAGGTTAATCTGTCTCTCTGAAGCCTCTCCAGGAGCATCTAGCTGTCACATCAGTTTCAAGATGACTAAACCTGTTTTATCTTCCTCCTAAGGTCTCACCATTACTTGTGCTTTCAGTAACTGTAAAACCCATAACTTGACAGGCTTCATTCTAGGTTCCTACAGCACCCCTGGGGATAAGAATCAAGTTATTTTTCTCTTTAATATGCTTAAATGCAATTTTGAGACATTCAGAGCTGCAAAAATAATCTTCCTAGATTGTGGCTCTAAATATATTATCTTTCCATCCTTCCAATTACCTGTTGCTGCACTGAGCAAGAAGTTGGAAAGAGTGACCTCTCAAAGACCATTCCAACCCAACCTATGTCGTCCTATGATTTTTCTCTTTTTCCACCAACAAATTGTTCCTCATTCTTTTGGGACTTCCAGCCTCTCTTCCCCTATTTGCTCTCCCTCATTCAGCATTGAGAGTCTACCTGTAGCTCCAATGAGCCAATAGCGACAACCTCTGTTGTTTGCCGTTCAAATTTCCAATTCAGCATGTTCGTACTATCTCCCATACTCTCCTGATACTTGGAAGTAGATTCCAAGCAAGCTAGCAAGCACAAAGTCATTTCTTTCTCCTCTTGCACTTAAAGCTCCTTCATGCAAGGTCTACAAAACTCTTGAAAAAAATTCTCTTTCCTTGTGTTCCTGTATTTATTCAGAATTTTAGGTCTTTTGCTAAAGGTTTAAAATGTAAGCTCTCTAGCAATAGCAATAATTTGTTGTTTGTTAATGAGTCTAGCATAAGGGAATCCTGGTCTGTGGTTCAAGTTCATAGACGCTACAGTGATACAAACCATAATACAAAGCATAGCTTTTACATTTCAAATACTTAATCCTGGAAGTTGTGCATAACATCCAACCATGAGTTACCATAATACTTCCTGGATTGTTGCATTCATTACATATAACAAAAAGCCTGCAGGATAAGTGCCATTTCTCTAACAGCCTAAGATCTAGTTTTCATTCTTCACGTTTAGTTGTTTGTGTACAAATGATTATTGCGTTGTCACAAACTTAAAGTAAAGTAGACAGATTGATGATTACAGTAATATGAGATGTAACAAAAACAACATACTGCATAACAAGGCAAAAATTTTAAAATATATTTATATATCTATGTGTGTGTGTGTACATATATATAAAAAAATATACATTTTATATATATATATATATTTACCATTTCAAATCTGCATGAAACTTGAGAAAGTCTGGCAATATTTTCAAGTTCCAGAAAGGAAATGATGTCCTGGAGCAATGGGACAGGAAGCCGATCCAGGAAGTCGTATTTACCCCGGCACAGATTGAGGACATGTTCCAGAACCTTGGCACCAAACAGTACAGTAATTTGAACTGTGATTAAAAAAAAAATCCCAAGAGACAACAGATTTGTAAAAGCCTGAAATTTATTCCCAATAATCTCACATTATTCACATAAACAATAATAATAATAAAAAAATCAGCTCTAATTTTTTGGTTGTTTTCTAGAAAAAAGAGCACATAATATCTAAAAGTAAATATTAGCAATAGATAACATTTCCAGTTCATATTGAGAGTTATCAGTATCTACAGCTTATGCAGTAAAACGTGGCTATTGTTAACATGTAAAAAAAACCCAACCAACAAAATCAATAACACCCCCCGTACATAGAGCAAACTCATTTCAACTGAGAAACATTAAAACAGCAGGAAAACTGAACTGAAACTTGCCCAGATCCATTTTGCCCACTTGTCCACATAGATATGTATATATTTACATAAAATCTGTGCTATTTATGCAAGAGGATGTTACTAAAAGAAATGAAAAATTACTTTAGCTGCATGCTGTGGGGAAAATGATGGCTCTGACATGAGAAGTCCCTCCAGTTATGCTTCTTATCTTGCATAAAACCAGTAACATAAAATTGAAGACCATCATCCTCCATAGTGACATGACATTTTTTTTTGACTTATTCACATCGTGATCCAGTACAACACCAAATTCTTTTTCTATGGATCTGCTACTTAATGAGCTTCTTCCCATCCTACATGCATACAGTTGATTATTTCTGCTTCAGTTTCCGCCTTGGAACTTGTTGTTTTGAATTTAACAGTTTCTTCAGATCGTTTATCTAATTTATCAACTTGCTTTGAAATAAATTTTAATAATGTGACATAGTTTGGCTATTTTAGAAATATATTTAGCTGTATTTATATTGACTTATATACGTGTCTGCCAATTACTGTAGACCTAATAATGAAAGTTACTCCAGAACTCCAGGTTTTCTGTAAGATTTTTATCCTAAGAGTGCTGCATACTACTTGATGACTTGTACTCTTTGTTCATTCACCCAGAAATTTAGATCTCTCTTCTCTTGGCCTACACTACCACGAATTAATTTTCCTTCCTTGTAAAACCATAATGAAAATCTAGGCATACACAAAATCTTGCTCTTATCTCTTGCTTTATTGAGATTATGAGATGAAATACGGTATCTTGAACTTCACTATCCAAAAAGGAAACAAAAATCAAAACAAAGATGGATACGTATAGTTGTATTACTAGTTGATACAAGTTTACTGGACTGTGAATGTTCATTCTAGAATGTTTATTTCTTAAATTTTCCATTGGATACTTCAAATGCTTGTATAGGATATTGATTAAATGTTCCATTTCCATGGTGTCTATTCTTCCCAACCCCACTAGAAATAATTTAAACTTAAAAAACAAAACAAAACAGATTTTCTCAAAATAAATAAATAAATAAATAAATCTGTGAATACTCAGATGAGGAACAGGTTAACTCCCCTAGCAGGAGTCAAAAAGGAGCTGTAAAAATAGCTGATTGTATGGAATGGCAACAGCTCTGGTTGGAAATAATATCAATATGACAATACAGCAGCTGAACAAAATAAAATATCTGTATTTTATGTTAAAATTTTACTAAAAACCAATGGGAAATATCCATGCATAATTTTAAATGCAATTTTAGAAAAAGGAAGAAATAACTAAATGTTAGGAAGGAAGAACAGCTGTGGCTTTCAATACTTCCTATAGGATACAAAACCTCTGAATAATCCCATCAACAGAGACTTTTCTATTATCTTTCTGGTTTCCAGGCTTTGAAAAACAGCTCTATACATTTACATTTTGAGGTTTATTTAGTAGCATCCCCACCGCCTTTCTATATTTGGCTGTATATTCCTAAGCTCATCTAACACCCGTTGCACTCGGTGTAGAACAGCTTGGGAATCCATGTAGCTCGAGACATGGCCATATGAATAAGCATGCTGGCACAGAGCACTATAAGGAGCTACCTAGCTATTAACAATAGAAATGTTTCTTTCTGGCCTATTTTTGTTGCTAATATCTCTGTCATTTGTTCTTTAATGAAACTATCAGTGTTGCTAGGATTTATTCTGTATTTAAAGTTACTGTTATGTCTTTTTGTTTTTCTGCGCTTCCTCCATTAATCTATATTAATGAATTCACATACAAAAGCCTGTTAGCCAAAGCAATCACATCTTTCATTAAAGTTATTACAGATCCTTATTGCTAGATTATTCCATTATATGCCACAGCAAATTTGTAATTATTTTTATTATCTTACTATGAAGAGATGAATCACTCAAAAAATGCTCCTGGGATTCTTTAATTTCTCCAGGTTTTGACTCACAAAATTTATTCTGGAGAGATCATCCACCACCTGAAAATTACCTACAGCTGGGGAAGAAAAAGAAAAAAAAAAAGGCAAGAAGAAATGAATAAAGCTCCATGAGATAAATACTTTACTAGGATTCAGGATTCTAGTTATGTAATTATTTCTGCATTCCCCAAACAAAGTTATCATAAGGGATCAGGCCATGGTTTCATTAACAATGGCCTTACAACATGCTTCAAAGGAAAATAAATATCCCATAATGCATCTAGACAAGTGTGAAATGTTTTTACACACAAATAATTTTTTTCCAATCCCTGAATGCGAATTGCTTGTAGAAATTAGAACACCTTTAATGACATCTCAACCTGCAAAATGATGAATAATCTTTTTATTTTTCATTTAGTGGCAGAAATACAGTTGATCAGACATTAAATTAGGTCATTAAGTAGAAATACCCATTCAACTGTTCAAGCATTCAACAGTGACAGTGGCATGAAAAGATGGAGAACAAGTGGCCCTGGATACCAGGAATTCTCCCCCAAGTTCTCTTCAAACATCACATATGTGCTTGAACAGTGTCAGCTTTTAGTATCTACTTTTGCTTTGTTGCTGTCACAGCTGGGTCTACAGGAAAGCGAAGTGTCTTCCTTCACATAAATTGCTGGAAAAGATCACGATACAAGACAGAAGTTGGACTCAGTTGCTGCTGTGGTAAAGTTGGGAAAAAAAAAAGGTAGTCTTACTAGTATTAAATCTGTGTTATTTGCTTCCATTTGCTTGATACAAGTCAGGATTTTATACTGGTATATGTATACATAGATTCCTGACACACTAAGTGATAAATTGTTTGTTTTATATACACCTATGCATGTTTTCTAATGTACACATAGCTGATATTCCTATTTGTCAATCTGTAAATTCTTACTATTTTTTTCTACCAGCATGTAGAAAAGGAAAATTAAAAGCAAGCGTTGGCTTAACTATCAATAAGCCACAGATGACTACTCACATTTACTGACCGAAGAATGCAGAGTTAAACTTTTCACTATAAATCTTAGACATAACAGTGGTCTATATCTAACATGAGATTTAACTTCAGAGCTCTCCACTATTTCAGTGTCAATATATAGGATTTTCAAATTGAAAATAATTAAATATTTGTAACTCCCAGTAAGTTGAATTCACTTTCATTATTAAACTTTCAAGTTAAAGCTCAGATTCCAGACTAGTCTGCCAAGGCAGGCCCACACAAATCATTTCTCTATTTTTCAAGTCTTGCTTCTATCCTGTTGATATCTCATATACAGTAACAGCCCAACATGTACAAATATAGCCAGCTATAGCTCATCATTTTGATGTTTCTTGTGGATAGTGTATCATTATAGTGGTGAATTAGAATTACTAAATCATCTTTCAGATAGTAAAGACACAAAATAGCTTCAATTAACTCCCAGACTTATCAATGATATTCTGTAAAAATAACTCTTACTATGGGAATAGGAGAACAAACATCCCGCTCAGTTGCATAAGTTCATCCTATTTTACAACGACATGCATAACCTTTATTCTTTTACAATGAAACAGTTGCCTCTGAAGGAGAAAAATACATTTATCCAATCTGCATTTAAAATTTAGTACGCAAACATTTTAAAATAGCTAACATTTTTATAACATACACATACAGTATAGACTACAACTTTGCTAAAATAATGTCACTTAAGATACTAGCAGTAATATGAGACTTCAATGCAAACAGGGATTATGAACTGCTTGTCATTGCTTCAATGATGATCCTAGTACCTGGGAAGGCTTCAGAACTAGTACTTTTGTAGCCCTCCACAGGGATAACGACAGCAAACTACTGTACTGTACTTCCAAAAGCTCTTTTTATCTCTAGCAGTGTAGGAAGAATCAGCACGTGAGGCTACTTCCACGCTTATTTGTGGAAAACAGTAGGTGAGAACAAGGTCAGAACAAAACTGATACACAAATGGAGAAATAAAAGGCATCTTTCCTCACGTTCCTCAGCTTGCATACCCTTCAAAATGGTATGCAAGAAATAGGGAAGGATCATTGCTAAAGGAGAAAAGAAAACCATTTAACATGCCTTTTCTTCATCTTTTTTTTGTATTGTTGGAAGTGCCATTTATTTAAAAACAAGAAAAACAGAACTACCACCAAAACAGACAACCACCATTACAAACAAGCAAGCAAACTAAAAATCCAAGACCCCTTCCTGGAACAGAAATAGCAAGTGTAACTAAAAAAGAAAAAAGTGCCTCTACCCCTAAACCACCTGCCAAAAATTATTAATGATGATGATACTTTTCAACTTCTGAACTTTAACAGCTCCTGACATTCTTGATTCATTTTCTGTATAACCTTATAGATTTAGCTATGCACTATGTGAGAAGTCTAATTCATTAAATAAATCATGTTGCACAACAGATTACAATTTGTTATGATTAATTATAAAATACATTAATACTTTTCAGTCTAGGATGCATAGTGCAATAAAATTAAGTATACATACCTAACAGATGCTTGCCTAAATTCTGCACTGGTGTTAACAAGACAAACTTTTCTAGGTAGTATATATATATTTTATTATTGTGTATGAGTATTTATACATAATATAGGTTCATATATATAGAAGTGTACAATAAAGTATTTAATTCAAACAGAGAGAGAGAATAAACCATTAAATGAGATTTTAACTTCATACGATCCAGCCATGAAATGGAACACTAAGTCAATACCTTTATAAATTAAATATGTCATATTTTTAAAGCAATTCCAGTAGATGTTTACAAAACTTTATCGTACAATACTAAATTGCAAAGCATTTTAATACTGAAATATGCCAATACTTCAAAATTATAAAAATAAGTAGCTCAGTAATCTCTGATCTTTGTCACTGTTGTACCGAGGTGCACAGTGCTACACAACTATCTGTCAGAATAGGAACACCAGGCCAACACACAGAGGAAGAGAAAAGGCAAAATATTTAAGTAGTTACATAAACACCATGATGCATTTCTAGGCATTTTTTGATTCACAATAGAACAAGCCGTCAAAACCAGTATTCTATTAAAAAACTTCCTTATGTACACAGGACATAACTATAGTTACCTTGTTAATTTGCTGGCACATAGTTAATTCAAAGATAATATTGCATAATTTTGTAATGCTCATCAATTTTGCATAGATTAAAAAGAGGAAGGAATGGAAGGTATTACTAGTGCATCCTGGTTACCATGGACACATTTCATTCTTGATGTTATTTGGAGGCTCAAGTGTTAAAGCAACTGAATACCACATTTCTAACTCTGCTGACATTTCTTCATGAAAGAGATAAGAAGAAACAATGAGCAGAACCAAAACCAAAGAACAGCAGCATCCAACCGAGGCTTTGGGTAAAAAGTCTGAGCATTTTTTTTTAACTAATTAAAATATTTAAGTGATAAATTTACAACAAATTATTATGGAAATATCTATTGTCATAATTAATTTGGATTGTAGAGTATTAGACGCATAGTGCTATTTACATTGTATGAAGAAAGTATCTGTAGTTTGTCATATGGTAAGCCATCTTTTCAGGCCATTTTTCAGCCATCTTTTTCTTTTAAGGACTCAAACCTTCCCTTAATTTAATCTATATCTGAAGTTATAGAAATACAGACTCTTATGATACAATGAGAAAGCTCAATGAGAAAGCTCAATGAGAAAGCTCTGGGTGATGCTGAAGAAAGCCAGTTGGTGTGAAATATGAAGTCCTGTTATAAAGGCACACAAATGACAAACTCCCGCTTCCCCCCCCCCCCCCCCCCCCCCCCAACATTTTTAGGATTTCAGAGTTCTTCAGACTCAGCTTTCTCCTTTGATTAACAAAACCAATAACTCAAAATTTCATTTCTCAGATTACAGGTTATATAGAGATTAACTATCCCCATTGTTCTCTTAAATTGTTCCAATTAAAAAAATTAAAATATTCATTGGAGGACGAAGATGATTCCAGAAGCTAGGAAACAGTGCTTGGTGAGACTTAAAAGATCTAGATTCAATTATTTTCCTGTCCGAGATGAATGGCCTAAATACCCAGACTTTCATTTTAGTCATGTATTTGTCACTGCAATCCATCCAAATTCTTATTTCCCCATGCAGTGAGGGGGTCACGGGTCCTAAAAAAAAAAACAAAAAAACAAAAAAAAAAAACAAGAAACATTTGCATTCTCATTTAGTGACTTCTCTCTATATCTTAGAAATTCAGAGCTAAACCAACATGACAGTATTCCTAGATCTTTTGCTAGAGTAAATGCAAAGAGAGTCTGAACTGAAGTAAGTTTTTGAGATAAAAAGATCACTGAATAGCTAAGTTTGGATGGACTTCTGGAGATAATTAGCTCACCCCCTCTACTAAAATCTAGGCTGCTCAGCAGCGCCCAGCTGGGTTTTGAACATCTCCAAAGGATGGACAGTTCAGATCTTCAATTCAATTCAAAACAGGGCAACCTGTTCCACTATCTGACTATACCCACAGTAATAAATTGAAACACAAGAAATTTCACTGAAAGATAAGAAAGAACGTTGTTCCTGTCACTGGAAACCAGTGAGAAGAGTGATGTTCTGTCTTCTTTCTTCCCTCCCATCAGCTGCCTGTACACAGTGCTCAGGCCCCTCCGAGCCTTGTCTTCTATGTGCTAAAGAACTCCTACTGGCTCAGCCTCTCTTTGTATGACAGATACTTCGATCTCTTAATCATCTTAGTAGCACTTCACTGGGCTAACTCCAGAATGTCCATGTCTGTCCTGTACCACAAAGCTCAGAACTGGGTATGCTGCTCCAGAAGTGGTCTCCCCAGTGCTGAGTAGAAGGCAAGGACCACCTCCCTCGACCTAATGCAGCCCTCTGTGCTGCAAAGTTACACTGCTGCCTTGTGGTCATCATCACCCTAAGGACCTTTTCTGCAGGGCTGCTCTTCAGCCAGGCAATCACCAGCCTCACTGAGGCGTGTGGTTATGCTCTCCCATTGTTGAACTTCAACAGATCCTCATCAGCCCATCAAACCAATATGTCAAGGTCCTTCCAAATGGTGTGGCACACCATTTGTGGTGTGGATCCACCTGGCACATCAGCCACTCCTCCTGCTTTCTATCTTCCACAAACTTGCTCAAGGTGCACTGTCTGATTATCCAGGTCATTAATGAAGAGTAAGCTAGATTGGCCCCAGTCAGTTTTGCCCTCTAGCTACACTACTACTGAATGGTCAAAAGCTTTCTACTATTCCAAGTGATTAACTTTATCTTTGTGTGCCTCAGCAAGTTTGAGGCCCCTTTTGGTCTCTATAGTAAATCAAAGATGTTCTGAATGTCGGCCTTGCTGTATGGAGCTTTTGGGAACTGTGATCACCTGAGGACACTTACCTGAAAATCCAAATTTTTGCCTGACCATGCTTCTGTAATATGTAGAGATAAGGTAAATGTTGAGCTGGCTATTTCACTCCCTTGTAAACATAAGAATATGAAGGTAAAGCAAAAATTACTGTTTGCACTAAACTATTAGCTACACAGCACACAATTCACCAGTACTATTCTGAAAGTGACCAATGCTCATATCTGATTACATCATTTGTTCATTCACCAACGAAAATTGTAATGATAGAAGACTACTTAACATGCTGTCACTCTAGATCTCTGTCTCCTTAGTTATTCTGGTGTTACAGAGTTTAAAAACTGGAATTATGTTTTAATGAACATACTGGTGAATCTTGTAAGATGCTGACAGAAAAAAAAAAGAGACCTGTAAGAGGAAAATACTAAGAAGACTATCTCAATTTAGTGATATTTAACTCTACTTTTCCCAATGGATATCACTGTGAAAACAGTTGTAACTGATGGGGACAAAATATACTAAGTTAAACAACCTCAGCAGAAAGACCAGCCTCCCTCATAACTACACTACTTTAATAGAAAAACTTAGCACGTTCACTAATTAAAGTAAGTCTCCAACTGTGCTAGGCTGGTGAGCAAGCAAGCTTTTATTGCTGCTATAGTCACTTTGTAAAAATTTTTACTTTCTGACTGGTTACTCAAGGACAATGTCCCCACTTGTCTTCTGACTAATTAAGCAGTGTAAGTATTGCTACTTGTATGTATTTATGCCTTCTGCCATTTATAACAGGTTTCTATTAAAAATGTCAGTACTCTAGTTCCAGACAGTAATCAATAAACAGAAGTGCGCATAAATATGGATTTTAGTATTTGCATAAGAAAAGTAGTTCTTATAAGCTAGCAACAATTTAAAGATAAGACTGGTTGATGCAGATTAAACGACCACCTTTAACCATTATTTCTTCTTAATATATTTGAATTCACATGTAATGAAACTCCTCCATTTATTGAAATACATTGAATAAATTCAAGTGAAAATCAGAACATTGACATAACATATATAAATAAGAACAAAAAGTGATCTACATCTGCATGCAACAGTGCAAGCATTCAGCAAACTGGAATTAAACCAAATATATGCACAGATGCCATTCCGCATTTCATGCATGCATAGTATGAAATCAAATAGGTAAGAGTTGACACCTGTTACATGTAGGAAATTGGATGCTTTTGATGTTCTGGCAAATTATTACCCATTTTGCAAATTTAAAGTAGGGTTTATAACACCAGTGCTCCATTTGACAATTGCTACAAAAGATCTGTTTGCATTTGCTATAGTCCAGGAAGTTATACAGATTACTGTTTTGTTGCCTACACTGATAGGATCACAGTGTACAGGATAGTAGTTTCCTTCTCACGCCCACTCAGTAGCAACAAAAACCACCCCAAAATCAAGTCTTTCTGGCACTTATCAGATATAGTGTAGTTTTCCAGTTTTCTATCACATGTCCTGTTCATCTATACCAAGGATTTTCAAGTGTTAAACCTAATGTGCTGTGCTACAGAGATCTATAAAGGAAAGAAAAACAAAACCAAGAACTTTCTCAGACCATCACACTGGAATTTTGAACAACCTGAAACTATGGATTCTACTCAGTATCACAATAGTTATTAATATATTAGCAATGTAAAAAAAAAGTTGGTATGATTTTGTTGGTGATAATGCTACCAAAATTCTGTATCAAGTAAATAATACAGTAATTCAGATTTTAATATTGATCTTCATAATGGATTCACCATTGAATTTGTTTATACATACTTCCATGGCCTCTGAGAAATCTTCTTCTTCCTAATTCATTCATGCAAGTATTTGTGAGTAGCATTTCGGTGGTGCATTATCACTGCTTTGTTCTTATTGTACTTCTACCAGTGGAGATATTTTTCCAGATTACAGTAATTAAAGGTGAGCAAGCTTATAATTTAAGATATAAATCATAAAGGAGTATAAGTAATGTAATAGTTAGAGGCAATGCAATTCCACATCCCTTCCTCCCCTACTTCTGCTTTTGTTTTGGAGGGGAAAAAAATATTACCATTAATAGCAAGGAAATATAAAAACAATTTAGTTACCAAACAAAATATAGCAGTGATGGCAGTAGAGTAAAGCCTTAAAAGACAACAGCATATGGAAGGAAAGATGACTTCCTGGTGTAAAAGCAAGCAGTTTTGTGAGTTGCTATTAACAAATATTTTGAGTGGATGGAGAAGAAGAGAAAAGAAATGTCACAATTCCAAAATATCATGTGTAGCAACTACAAAGCTGTTATTTTTTCTTCCACTTCACTCATCTATTCAAAAACATCAAGCCACTTCAGATAAGGAATTAGGGTTGTGCATGTTTATGAGTGCCAAAGGCTGCCACTTACAGCATCCATAACACATTTTAGTAAAATACAGAAGAATCAGAGAATGGCTTGGGTTGGAAGGGACCTTAGGGATCATCTAGTTCCAACCCCCCTGGCAGGGACGCCACCTACTAGATCAGGTAGAAAGAGGTAATAAAAAGCTGGAAGGAAGAGGTAATAATAAAAATATAATAGAAGGAAGAGGTAATAAAAAGCTTGGATTTTTATTTATTTATTTTTTTCAGAGAATGCAGAGGGTAAGTCTGTACAAGAAATCTGCTGCCTTGATATTGTCTCTTTCCTTCCCCTCAGTTACATTCCTCTTTTATTCCTATATTAGTATTTTTCCTCATCCATTTTCCCTGAACTTGCAGGGAAATTAATAAATAAAATAATAATAAAAAATAAAAAAATACACAAAAAAGCACAAACACAAAACACAGATGCTTACAGCACAGATGCATTGGAGGCCAACTTACTCCCTCATACAGACCTGTGCACATGGATCAGAGGAAACAATACAAAACCAGGACAATGACAGATGAAAAAAAGGGGAGGGGGTACGTGCTGAGAGGAAAGCAACACTATCAGAGGGAATAAAGAATGACTCTCGAGGATCAGAGTCTGCAATTATGAGCATACTTGCCATTTATTAACGTGATTAAACAGGCAGACCTAGATAAGACCACCACAAAGAGATTATTCCACTATTTAACAGAACAAAGGATGCTAGCTAAGTGTGAGACATAACATTCCTTTCCAGATGGATAAGGCACTGACAGGTTTTATTTGAAGCAGTTTCTTTCAGTTTCCTCCTTCTTACTTCAGTTTCAAGGTCTCTTTGTTAAATTTCAGGTCTAGTCTATGCTTTAAATTTTGCACTTTTCTTCCTCCTCCCCTTTCCCCCCCTTTCCATGAGAGTAAGGAGCCAAATAATGGAACCGTTGGACTCCCTGCTTTGTGTATAAAAGTCCTGGAGTACAGCAGTGTTACAATGTAAAGTCCTTTTCCAGGGAATCTGCATCTCCTGTAGCAGTCTGTGAATATAACTGGCAATCCTTTTTATTACAGATGAAGTCTTAGTTCAACCATCTCATTACTCCCTTCTCAGATATTTATCATCCTGAATTGTACATCCGCAATCAGTCTCACCTACTCTCTGCTGAAAATTGCCTTCCTACGTTATATGGCCAGCTCACTTTCAGCACCATCTCTTACTCTAAACTCTGAGAAACACTTATTGCATTGCCCCCACCAAATCCCATCACACTTTTTAAGAACAAACGCTCTCAGCGTGGTTTTCAAGGTTCCCTTGCTGTCTATTTACATCTTTAATTCCATCCGATCAAATGACAGGGGCACTAAAGAATCCATCACATTGTGCAAGTGTTCTGATATACTTGATTACTACCCGTGTCTCTGGTTTTCCATAAACAGGTGTGACAAATATGCCCTTTTTCTCAATTATCAACTCGGCACCAAAGGTAGGATCTGTTTCTTCAAGCACTGATTTTGTTCAGTCCAACTCTATTTATTATTATTTTTAACATGAAATTGACACTTACTACCTGTAGGTTTCAGAGTTATTGGAAATTGCATAGAAAGGAATTATTGCACAATTCAGCTTCAGCACCAGCTTAGCTCACGCTGAAATCTATCCTTTCATTATCAGTTGCCACGATAAGTTGATATGTATGTATATTAAAAACATACATTGCATTTCCTGCCAGAAGTATCTGCCTGCTCTTTTGATACTTCCCAGCCACACAGCTTCTCTTGCCTGCAGTCCCCATCTGTTGCCATTCCTTTCACTGTATTGTTCACTGTCATCCTATTATGCTATTTAGAACTCTGACTTCAGACACTATTTTAGGTTTCAGCTTCTACGATATTATTTTGCCTTTTTCAACACATGACTAATAACTTCACTGTGCACTGACTTCTAGTGCTTTCCTATGGGTACTACAATTCTCCAGAACACATATCTAATTCAGGTTTCATCCAGCAAATGACATTTACACTGGTTGTGCCCACTGCACAATTTTAATTTAATTTATTAAAACCCATACATAAGTTGCAAGCACTTTTACTTTGCTTTAACTTAGACTAATTTCTGTTTAACATAAATTGATCTAGTCTATGTCCAATCAAAATCAAATAGGCCTTTACAATAATTGACCACAGAACAATTTAGACCAACTTAAAGTTTGTTTAACAAAGTTACATTGGTGTATCTTTAGAAGAGACTTTGCGTAGCCCAGCACACTCAGATGAAACCCGAATCCTGCTCTAGCTTTGCCTATCACTCTCCTTTCTTTCTTTTTTCCTTTCCTTGAACACATTACTGTTTTTTTTTTTTTGTGTTTGTTTTTTTTTTTTTTTATTTATTTTTAATTCTAAATGAGCAAAGTATATATGGTACACCTAGTCAAGTAAACATATCTGATAGTTTTTAATGATGAATGTCCCAGTGCACATGTGAAATGCAATAAAGCAAATTGTTCTTGGTTAATAAAAGCAACAGAAGAAATAATTATCTCCCTAACTTGAAGCAGGAGTTACCACAAAGGTACAGAAGTAGAATTATTCCTGAAGTTTCCCAAAGCAGAGAGCAACAAGGATGCTAGATATACTACCTTAAGTAAGGCAAGTGAAGAACATAACTAAAATCTTCTCCAGAAGAAAAATCACTGACAATAATGAGCATGTAAACAGACGCTCAAGTACAGTAGGAAACGTTTACTTAATTAAGCAGAAGACACTGGTGCATGCTTACCTTGAGAAACTATTACACCCTCATAACCTGAAAATCATTCTTGGCAGGTAGAACTAGATCGAGAATGGTATCTTTGAAGACAGCCGCAAATATTAAAGCCATACTTAAAACTTTAAACAAAACGAGAGCTTAAACACTGCAATTCAGTATGGTACTGCTATTCAGTGTGGTACTGCTATTCATGTACTAAGACTAGTTACAAGGGGACAAAAAGAAGCTTAAAGCTCACCTTTATGCCTTCCAGTGAAATAGGAAGTCAAGTTAATAGCATATAATGATAAGAGAAGTAATTACTTTAGCATACCTTAGTTAAAATTGGAAGAATATTCCAACATATCTTGAAACCAGAGCTCAACCACTATTATACATAATTTTATAAGCTCATATGACAGTACTGAACTATTGTAGGTTCACAAACAAGTATTTGTCACATGGGAAGCTCAGTTAAAGATTTAATATCAATTATATCTCTAATTTCAAGTACCTAGGTGAATTTCTCACAGGGCTGGGCATTCAGTAATATTTGTTGGGGGAAAAAAATAATGAGAGAATTGAGTCTTTGGGGAAGAAAAAACCCACATATACTGTTGTATCTGATACCTTTTGCAGGAAAACCTTGATCCTCCAATAAGGAAAGCCCTGAAATGCAACACATAAGAAACTGCATTTCAGTTTCTGAAAGTCAAAAATTTCCTACATCGGTTGTGTTTTTGTGCTGGATTACAAACTTAATATTGCAGCATGACCGAAGAATTCCCAGATCTTCCCCCAAACAGCATGGATAAGATCTAACAATTGTGTACAGCTAGAGGCGGCGGATTATGGAAGAAGTAAAATACTATCAGGCATCCAAACTGTAAAACAACATCACAACATCACTAGACCAACATATTTAGTTTTGGACAAACCCACCCAATAGCAATATTTGCGTTTTTCCAATAAAGCATTATTTCCCCACAGGAACTATTTCCATTTTTCAAGCAACTCTACAGGAGATTTCCCTACGTATTTTATGCTTAACAAACATTCTCCTGGTAATAATTGCTTAATTCTGTGTGAAACCATTACCATGGAAGAGTTTGATTATTTTGGAAATAGGCTTTTTCAACATAATGGAGCACTTCCTGAGCTGATACAAAATGGCTTCCTCCTGCTGAAGTGAAGGAACTGTGCTTCAAACTATTCTAATTTAAGACATGTTGATAATTTGATGTAAATTAAGTCCTCTAAGTCATTACAAAACTATCTTGTTTAAGTGACCCTATAGAGAATTTGGTGCACTCTGGTTCATCGAGAACTCAAATTTTCAGTTTTACATCTCAAGGAAAAGACGTGACTACCATTGGTCTGGGTAGGCAATAGCTGGTACAGCATCCCTCAGGTTTGAAATTCAAATAAAATAGTACAAGTTGGAAAAATGTTCATCAGCTACAGATCTTTACTTAAGAAATTAGATTTATCTTAAAAAAAAAAATGTTTCATGTGATATTACAGTAATTAAGCTGAAATTAATTTCATAACATCTGTTAATTTTTTTTTTTTCCCCTGATCCATCTGGCTTAAACATTTCACATGGCATCTTCTGTTAATCAAATAGGTTATTTATCAAGTGTCATCATTAAGACTTACAAACAAGCCCAAGAAAGCAACGTTTAGTTAACTGTATGGTACCATTTTAAAAATGGAGGAACTATACTTGAAGCTTGCAACAGAAGCTCAGAGCACTCACAACTTCTTAAAAACAACCAGTCCATAACCAGTAAATCAGTCACTTAGTAATGTCTCTTAACACTGAGAATTTATTGACAACACTAAGATTTTTTTGGTTTGTTTTGGGGTTTATATAGAACTGACAAACATTCAGGTTGTTCATTGAAAAATCATTTTTAATGTTGTTTGAGATTAAGTGCTGTAGGATGGATTTTTTTTTTTTTCCAACTTACAACTACAAATGCCAGAAAACTTAGTTTTCTGAAATGAAAACAGTTAGGTACAGGATTGTTGCTTTCTGCAAATACTGTGATATTCTCAAAATCCAAAATAATACTCTCTGCTCAAAATTTATCAATTTAATCAGAAACTGATTTAAGATGTAAAAGAGAACAATAGACAGTAGGAGCAACAACAGATAAAGAACAAGAATGGTCCCGAGGAGCATTTGCCAAGTTACTTACATTATTTGTTCATGTTCTGTATATATTTGTTATAAAAAGTAGCTGCTGATCTCTGACCATATATATAAACCTGCATTTACATGTTCAACAAAATTCAGTAGTCCTGTTACACAAGCAAATCATATATAGAACATAGTACAAAACAGTAATTTTGTATGCATCTGATGCCTTTCTTTTACAGTAAAAAACTAAAAATTTTAAAACATAAAATGCTTTGATTAGCACTGGATTCATTAAATAGTGACAGATGCTAGTATTAATTACGCATTTGAGTGGATCATTTTCCTATTACATTTCTTTTGTTACCAGCTTCATCTTTCTAGTTATCAGCCTGTCCTGTAAGCAGATTAAGCAGACTTTTTTTTCCTCCCTTCTTTTTTTGATGTCTATTGCTTGTTTGATCAAAACGAGTGACCGACCTTTTCTATACTATCCCACCATCTGGATTCCCCTCTTGCACTTTTCAAAGCCTGTACTTATCATCTGAAAGACAATTTATCAGAAATTTTATTTTGAAAGGTTGTTTGTGTGGTTATCTCAAGTCATTTTACGTTCCATGTTGTAAGCCCTATGATTTACTGCCTGCTTCATAAAAACAGATAATGTCTATTGTTGCTTGTGACAAACGTTGCCAAATTATAACTGGCATATCAAATATTAATTTGGCATTTCAAGAATGATTGAAGAACACATACAATGAAAGGTAGCTGGAAAAGCATATGTTAAACAAGTTGCCATCTTTGTTGGCAGCCTCAAGCCAAAAAAAATAAATTCCCATTCTATGTAACATTATACACACAATATGAACTATCCACTATTCCCATAAATTGTACAAGGATTCCCAATACACACAAGGATTTTATGGCCAAACATGTTTTCTAGTTAGTACATTTTTCCTGACATGTACACCAACCTCTCCATAACAAACCAAAGCACTGCTGGGAAAAAAAATAAAAAAAAAATAATAATTGAAAGTACAAATGGCAAAGTTGTTCATTTACAAATAATTTCTGCAATAAACCAAAACATTATGAATTGGAAGATGGCAGTGGAGAAGATAGATGTTGTAATAGTAATTGATCAAGGGATAATTGAGTCAGTAAAGTGATTTTGGTAGAGAAAGTTAAATACAATGCTAAAATTTAAATTACACAGAATTTTCCAGAAGACACGGGAAAGTAACAATACCTTTGCACTAGGCTCTCATAAGACTCACTGTTTAAAACAAAAGTTCAAATGGTAAGAAACAAAGAGAAAAGATACTACAGTGACCAGGAAGTATAGTCTATTTTGTAATTGGAAACTGAAAAAAAAAAGAAGAGCATATTTATTAAAAATAATTGAAACATATACATACATGAACACATATATATACAGAACATTGTTATCCACATATAATGGCATTATTTATGCTAAAGAACATCCACATAAAAATTAAACTGTAAATTAGCCTGTATAACCGCATTTTCTGCCATTAGAGAAGTATTGATCTGGAGCAGTTGTTCTGTCTGAAGCAGCAAGGCAAAAAGAAGCATCATCACCTTTGAAATACATCAAGCCCCATGAATGCTGTGAGGTTCTGTTCCATGGCTGGATGAAACAGCATGCAGTAGGACTCAGTGACTTGAGAAGTCTCCTTCAGTCTTCTGTTTCTGCAACTAAACTGGTAGATGCCCATGCAGGAAGAACACCTGGGATAGTTACCCTGCATTTGTGAAATTATGATTAAAGCCTTAAAACAACTATTTGAAAAAAAAAAAAAATCTTTTCACAAGATTTCTTCTACACAACCCCGTTGAGCTGTATTCTGTGAATACTCATTTATACACCTGAACTTCTATACAGTTTTTATACAGTCTACTTTTAGAACTGTGTGCAATGAGTTACAAGGCTCCTCCTTCAGCTTCCTCCTTCAAGTAGTTTATGCAGAAACTATTTGGCAATCTTCCCCTGCCAGTTTCTCAGTGGAACAGCATACTTCCTAGTGAGTAATCGATACCTTCGTTTAAGAAGTCCTGATTAATGCCTCTATATTTAAAATATAAATTGTAATCGAAATTGAATTTGGATCTGAGATGGAAGCTGTTTTTTGCTGCAAGAGATAAAGTTAGCATCAGAGTCTCCTGGTCACATTTGGGCTGCAAATACATCCACGTAGATGAGAGGGTATATTTCCAGCTAATTTTTCCAACTACTGTAGCACACTTGATTAGTTAAAACAATTCAGAGTATCCTCTGCTTTTGTCTGGTTCCTATTCTCCTACCTTGCTTGCTTGCAGCAGGCCTTGCCTTCCTTTCTGCAGGTGTCCTACTTTCTCTAGATTTAGTAATAAATTCAATTAGCAATAAATGTTTTCTGACTTATTTTTGCAGTAATAAAATAATTGATGTGCTTACAGCAGATGTACCCTTGTAGTATCACACCTTTGGGACTTCTTTGTCCTGCTTTGTCCTCTGCCTTTTAATATTATCCTATACATACACTCAGCAAACTTCTGCGCGTATGCTTATCTCTGCTCTTAGAGACATCCTTTCTTTTAGTCTCTACCAATTCCAATTCATTTATGTTTGTCATACAATATACAATAACTTGGGCCTACTGTATTGATCATGAGACAGCAGTCGACTTCAAAAACGCCTTCTGGAGAACATTCCTGTTTTGGAAAACATCCCCATCTCCAGGCTGCATCATGGAAAAAAGATTTCAATTGCCTAGAGTGAAGGGAAAAAGCTAAACAAAACACGCTGACTTTCCACAGGCTTCTCTGAACACAAAGCATGCTGCAATGCACAGGCTTCTTCTTCAGGTGCAATTTCCTCGTCCAGCTGAGATTTTTGTCCTAGTAGTTTCTTAAAACTTTTTGCATTTGCACAGGATTTCTGATTCTACTATAGTTTGACTCGTAGTCATGGTCAGGCTTTCAGGGTATCAGCTAACTAACACGTATATACACTCCATAGCTGTATAAACCATTCCCAGTAAATCAGGAACTTCATCTTGGAAGAGTTGAATTTACTGCTCATGTAAGGCCCAAGAAGCCAATTCAAAGTAGAAACACACTCACAGAAATACAGGAGCCTTCATACAAATTCACCATCCAGTTACTTTTTTTTTTTTTTTTTAAACAAACAATGCACCATTTTGAAACCACTGACTTTGAATAATGGCACTATTCAAAGTAGCAAACTTCAGCATTCACGTAACTATGTGCAAGGTTGTAGCCTTACACCGCATGACCTTTCAGGCACTGGCGATCATTTATTAGGAGAACTGCTGAATAAAAACTGGAAACATGAACCAGTACCTGGGCCTCCCAGATGCTACCACAATACAGCTCAACATGCTTTATGTGACCCGTAACTTGGCACTTCAGCGATGCACACACCTTGAATTCCTATTTTTCTCACAGGCCTCTTCTCAGGAGGCTCCGCAGCCTGCAGAAAGGCTAACTAGCAACCTAACTTTTACGTATACAGCAGTTAAAACTGGAGAGATTACTATGTGAAGTTAGTTGTTTTCAGCAATAGGTAATTGAAATGTGATTGAATTTGGAAGTTTTGCTGGAATTAAATGCGTTAGCTCCAGAGGATACAATGATATGCCCAAGTACTTATATTCACTACATTATACTCAAATGAGCTTACTGTACTAAAATCAAATGCAAGTTTTTCAAATCACCAAAACCAACTAGTTTTCAATGACGCCAACTTCCTGATAATGCTTTTGTGCAATAAACACTTACAAAATAGTTGTTGTGTACTTCCACTGACTGTTGGCTTCGTGCACAGCTTACTTTAACAGACTTCAGTTTAAGGATATACTTGGGCAACTGAAACCAAAACCAGACATCTGAAGTATTTCACAGGAAGCCTATAAGAGAACTGAAAAATTCTAGATAATATAAGAAACATCTTATTTTTATTATCTGGGTGCAAAAACAATCGTTAAACAGCTCATAACACTCAACTGATATTCCACAAAGAAGCAGAGCACGGACACGATTCCCATGAGGTCCATGGGAGAGGCCCCTCACAAGACTTCATCTCTGGAACAACGCACACGTCTCTGCTGGTGTGCAGTGCCGTAATTACTCGGTTCTGGTGGAACTCAGAGCTCCCTAAGGCTGCCCTGCAGAGCCACACCTCAAAGAAAGCTTTGGAGGAGACTGGAATGAACGCTGCTTCTGAAACCATTAAAGGCATTGGTGATTTAAGAAATCTTGGCACAAGAGAAACCGAGAGGAGTGTACAAAATACAAAACACAGGTCATTGGGAACAGCAGCTTAGTTGCAGTTTCCCACCTCCCCCTACGTTTAATTTCTGCATTGCCAACCTAAGGGTTCCCTCAGCCCTCGGTGGGGGTCGGTGAGGGTCGGTTCTGTCTTCTTTAGATCTTCTGTTCCCAGACAGTTCAGCTTTCCCACAACAAGGCATTACACGTTTTTTTCTCAACCATAGTTACTCTGAGGGCACAGCTAAGCTTTTATTTATTTATTTATTTTTATTTTTAAGAACACTGCGCTGTTACTCAAGGATTTGTTGCTCGCTTGTTTATTTTCCACGTCAGTATCTCGTCTGTCTGCCATGCAGCCTCGCCGCGTTAGTCTGCTTCCAGGTGACAGAACCACAGACGCAGACAAACTTCTGCAGGCTGCCAAGCCTCTGGGGGCATCCACCCCGCTCAGCCCCCCTCCGGTGCCTCCCCAGCCCCCTTCCCGTGCCCTCAGGTTCCGCGGGCAGCGGCCGCCCCCGGCCCAGGCTGCCCTCCCGGCCGGGCGCTGCCGGGAGCTGTGGGAGCCGCCCCGTGCCGGGCGGCAGCGCCGCCATGTTGGGACGCCGGCGGGCGGTGCCCATGGCAACCAGGAAGAGGCGGACAGCGCGCGGGGTCACCGCCGGCCCGGCCCCCTCTTAAAGGCGCAGGCCCACCCCCGCCGCCGCGCCCGGCCGGGGTCCCGTCCGCCTTCCCCCCCCCTCCCCCGCCACACCGCGCCCCGCTCCCCCCCCCTCCGCCGCCCCCCGCCCGCCCTCCCCGCCCCCCGCCGCGAGGGGAGGCCCCGAGCGGGCCGCGGGGCGCCGACCCCGGCGGAGGGATACGCCTGGCCGAACGGCGGCGCGCAGGCGGCGGGCCCCGCACGCACACGGGAGCCGCGGGGGCTGCGCGGGGGGCGGCGGCGGCCGGGGCCGGGCGTGGGGCGGCCGCAGGGCCTGGGGGGGGGGCGCGCGGAGCCCCGGCGCTGGGAGAAAGTAGTCCCCCGGGCCGCCCCCCCCCGCCCCCCCCCGCGCCGCTGGAAGGGGTTCGGCGGAGCCGGCGGAGGCGGCGCCGCTCGGTGCTGCGGCTTCAGCTGATAATTGAAGGGAGGAAGGCGGCTGCCGGGAGGAGGGGAGGCGCGGAGCGTCTGCGGAGGCCGCACCGGGACAAACTAGGTACCCGCCGGCCGTTGGGGGGGCTCCGGGCCTCCCCCCGCACCCCCGGGCCCCTTGTGTCGTCCCCGGCGTTCCGCCAGCCGGGGGGGGTCGGGGGGAGCGGCGCGGCGCCATCCCGGGGCATTGTTGTGGGCTGGGGGGGGCGCGGGGCCTCCGCCGGGGTGAGTGGGGAACGGGGGGGTTGGGGGGGTGCTGGGGGTCGGGGGTTGGAGGGGGGGGGCTGGGGAGGGGAGCGGGCGCTGCGTGCCCCCCGCTGCGGGGCGCCGGCACGGCTCGGCCGGGTGTGTGGGGGGGAGCGAGGCCTCCCCGGGGCCCCCCGGAGGCCGCAGGGGTGCTGCCCCCCCCCCCCCCGCCCCGATCCGCTGCCCTTCCGCCTCCGCGGCCTCTCCCTCAGGGCTGCCCTTTCTTTTTTATTTTTTTATTTTCTTTTTTTTTTTCTCCCCCTTTCCTTATTTTGCGCATCGAATATCTCAGAGAGAGAGGAAAAAAAAAAAAAAAACCCAAACCGCCACCAGCGGTTCTTATTTCCTTCCCCTCCCCTCCCGGCTGGCTGAAAATGCTCAATAATGGCCCGGCGTCCATATTCCACGGGCTTTCGTGCTGGGGGGGCTGGAGGGAGGAGGAGGAGGGAGGTGGGCAGAGAATGGAGGCGCTCGTGGGGCTGGAGCCCGGCGCCGGCCGCCCGGCAGGGCCATTATTCGCTCTCCTTTTCTTCCCGCAGCTCGCGTTTCGGAGCCGCTGGGTCGTTTTGTTTTATTTTTATTTTTTTTTCTCGCTTTCGGTCGCGAAGCGAGCTGCCGGCTCCTCGCCTCCTCTTGCATAACGCCTCGCACTCGGCAGCTCCGGGCCCGGCCTCCCCCGGCCCGGCCTCCTCCTGCCCCCGGCCCGGGGGGGGGCGCTGGGGGCGGCCGGGCCCCGCCGGGCTGGCAGCGACCCCGGCCGTGTGCTGCGGGAGCCCTGCAGGCCCGTCTTCCTGCTGCTGCTGCTGCTCAACTTTTTTATTGTTCCCCCTTCCTGCCCCCCCCACCCCCTCCTCCCTCCTCCAGCGCTGCCTTTCTCCACACTCGGGGGGTTTTCAGGGCCCGGGAGCCCGCAAGTCTGGCCCGCGAGCTGGAAAATAATGGGGGGAAGAATGGAAAGTTGTGTCAAGGGCTTTGGGGGAAAAACATCGACGTATCGAACAAAGGTCCTGCCTGTGCTGGAGAGAGAGGCCTGCGTGTGAGGCCTGATTGTGTCGCATTTACACACGGGGAAGAAATGAGTGCTTGGTACCGGCCTAAATTTATTCTGTAACTCTGGCGTGCTGCTTGGAAAGGCCTTCAGAGTCCGTGCAGTTTGTTTCAGGGTGGTTTGATTATGCGTGGCGATCTAATAATAATTTGAAATATTTTTTTTTTTTTCCAGAAGACTGCTTAGTGTCTTTTTTCCTACTTTGTTCAGCGGAAATAATATTGATCCAGGTGTTGTAACACCACAACACAAAAGTTGACTCAAACGGGATAACTTCCCCAGTTTGTGTGCTGTGTATTACCAGTATTGAGCTTCCTGGTGCTTTAAAGGCTGGCAGAAAGAGGAGTTAATTAGTTACCACCTGACAAATATGAAGTACATCCTTCATAGTTGGGAAGAAGAGGTATTCTAATGATTTAAATTTAAATTAATTTTGCAAGCTTTTCTTAGGAGAACTGTCACCGTGGATGTGCTTTCTTTAAAAGAAAGACTTAAGATGCAAGTGTTGCAGTGATTGCTTCTGTTTATCTCTGCTCTATTCTCTTTGCAGTTCTCCCTCTTCCCCCCACCCCAACACTGGAAATTTAACCCTGGGGTGGTTTGTTTTTTTTGGTGTTTAGTTTCCCCTCAAACATATTTGAGAGTTTTTTTTCATTGTGGTTAAATTAAATATATTTTTTTAATATTTGCATATACAAATATAATCAGCATGAAGGCAGTACTTGGAAAACAACTGTATACCTTTTTCTTGCTTGGTAGCCTATCTAATAAATATTGGCAGGGGTTACATATATTCATGAAAATATTAGTATTTCAGTTTCTGCAGCTAATATTTTAACACTGAACTAAGATGCTTAAAAGCAGGGTTCTGGTGAGTAAATACTGTAAATAACACTTGTAGTAGTTCTTACAAGCATACATGTCTTCAACTTGTCACAGTTTCTACATTTGTAAAATGTAGCTTATTGTGCATGGTTCAGCTGTGTATATAGAGTAGCTTTCTGGTTTCGATCTTAATGGAGGGCTTTACCTAAAGCATTTGTTGTTCAATGTCTCTTGCGTTAGAAATATAGGTTGTCTGATTTTTCTTTCACTCCTAGGATTTATAAAAAAAAAAAAAAAAATGCTGGGAGTAAGCTTGTCTTGATGATTTTTGAGTCGGCATGTTCTCCAGTCTCCAGATGGCTCCATAGGTAGGAGTCTAAACAGGCCTTAGTGTTAGTAGAGAAATTGTAGGTCATCCACGGTGTGGCATTACTGCTTATTAATACAGCAGATCTACTTCAGCAGGAGTGCTGCTGTGTTGAGTAAGAGGCTTAGGAAAATGGAGTCTTTTTGTGTCCTGCAAAAGTTCTTCTGGCCAGTGACTGGTAGGGAAATAACCTGTATCTTCCCAGTAAATGGCTGATCACAGCTGTCATTCTCGACCAGGAGAGATGCACAAGTTCATTTTCTTTGTTTTTCTTTTTATATTGTATTTTGACTGTCTTCAAACCCAAGATGGAATGATTTTATAAGAACAAGTCCTCACCATGATTTTTTTTTCTATATTTACAAAATCTGAAGCCCAAAACTATGGCCCACAAGGACTCTGCATTGCTAGTATAGCATTTTTTTAGGGACCTAATATAGTTGACTTTAACTCATCACGGCTTGGTGCATGAAATTTTCTTGAGTCTTTAAGATTACTGATAAGTAGTTATTTACTTTGAGACAATCCAGTAAGATAACCTGACTAAATCCTTTTTGTTGCTCAGCAGTGAAGCTGAAGACTGAGCAGGAAAACTGTTTGATTAACCTGCATGTTTGTACTTATTTTTCAGTGTAAGTGAAGCTCAGAACTATCTGTGTTAGTTCTTTAGGCTAAGCTACTTTTTCTAACTAGCTAATTAGTAAGCAGCAAGTAGAACACTTCTGGTCACAGGTCTGTCCTCTGTCACACGATACCAAATTACTGTGACAATGTATAGTCAAATCCCAAAGTTGTTCAATGTGGTATGCTGTCCTGTTGTCAAAAACTTGGACCTGGAATATTTCTGGGATCTCCCATTGGCTGGTCTGATGATCTATGTCCTGTTCATCACCTGTAAAATTAGTAACACTCCCTATAAAGCACTTTGTGGACTCTATGACAAATTCATAGTATTGGAAACTTCTCATCAGGCTGTCACCGCCCAATTCAGTACTGACTGTGAAGGTAGTAATACGTCTGAATTTCTTGGCAGTAGGATAACAGGCTACCTTTGGGTCAGTGGATTTACTTTCCCAAAGTAGTAATGTTTACTGTGAATTTGATCTTAATACTTTAATCTATGCACAGTACCAGAACAGACTTATGGCAGTATATGAACCAATTTCTTAGAGTGCTTCCATGGTAAAGTTTTAATTTAGGCCATGAGCCTGGTTACTGGAATACAAAGTCACATTAACTCTTTCCTCATGATTTTTTTTTTCAATGTACGTGAAATAATGTCTCTCAAGGAGCTAAACCATCTTCATGCTTCTCACTGGTAATCGAGCATCTGAATGCGACCAAATACTTACATGTAGCTGTTTGGTTCAGGATGTCTTTTAAACAAAGTAATTGCACACAAAACATGAATTCCGTGATCTTGTATGAACAGGAGATTTCTAGCTGCATGTGATACCAAGTCAGTGTGAAAAACAACCTAAATCAACTAGCAGCCGTTGGATGCTTTCAAAGTCTGGTGATGGTTTCTTTACTGTGGAGGTTAGTTTTGAGGAGCAATTGTTCTCCAAATCCTGCCATGTGAGAAAATCTTTCTCATCAAGTTGGTAGAATCTAGCTGTGTAAATACACAATCATGTTCCCCTTTAATTCTGTCTGGCAGCCAGGGTTTGAGCGCACACAGCTGATCTGTTTACTCGCACTGTCTGTAAAAAGGCTTGTCTTGTAATGTACTGGCTGTTGCCAGTCTTACTTGACTCACAAACATACTCGGTACAAATGTGGCAGAAAACTGCTGTGTATGAGAGTAACAGTCTACTTTCAAAGTGAAGACTTGCATAGGAAAAACTGGAAAAGTTAGGTGTGTATCAACAAGGTGTTCATCAGGGATCTAGTACTATCTGTGGTTTTCAAGCCATACTTGCCTTCAGCTGATCAAAGAAAGCCTTTCTTGCCATTGTTCATAGAAAAAGCTAGTTTAGAAAGGACTTCTGGAGGTCACTTGGTCCTGCTCCTGCTTGGCCTTTTCTGCTTTTGAATAAATAGGCTTTAATTGATTAGCAAACTGATAAAATTACTCCATCTTCTTGAGTGATAAAAAAGGGAAGAAAAAAAGAGGTGGATTCTGGAAGGTTTCCATGATGTGTAGCAGTATGGTGCTGTGTCACAGAAGGGGGGTGAAAAATCACAAATTTCTCAGTGTTTTCTGAATGAATTGGTCAGCTTTGTGATGCTGGCTGCCATGAAGTGCATGATAAGCTGCCAAGATTTGACCTTCTTAAAAGGTATGAAGGGACTGAGTCATCTCTTGGAATGTGAACCTGGTGTTGTAGGGAGCAATTTGGTATTTCAAAATGGAAGCTGAGCTCCCTGCTATTTGTACTCCTTGAACAAGAGGGCTTTCTTTAAGCTCTGAGAAGCAAGGTGTATTTTGTGTTTTTTCTCCATTCAGAATAACTTGTTATTGACCACCATTACTTTATTGCCTAACATCCAAGTAAGTAAACTTAGTGTAAAGAAAGGCGGATACTTGCTAGGCTTTTGTAAACGTGGAAGGTTACTGTTTCCTGATGTGCGTGTATTTGGAGGCAAAGGTGTTAAACTTCTGGAAGGCTGACTAGTTATGAGACAGGCATTACTGTGCGTCTCTTTTAGGTTTGTGGCTGACTACTACACTGTTTTGAAAATGTGGTTAATATTGTTGTTTAAGCAGAGCAGTAACTGTAATGGAGAACTTGTACTTTGCACCTCACAGTTACTAAATGTAAAACCATTAGGAAAAAATAGGCCTCGGATAAAATTTCCTAGGTAATCTAGTACATGTCTGCTCCAGGGTAACTAGGTCTAGCCTTTTGCTATCTTTGCTCTTTAGAAATCATGCGTGCTTGTACTGTTCTTCTTTCTCTGTGTCTAACTTCTGTCTTACTTGCTTCCCTGCGAGCTTGTTATGGCTTGTCTTATCTATCCGTATATATGATATGAGAAGGTGTCTCTGTGCCATGGGCTTCCATGTGATTTAACTCTGGTCTTTACCTCCTCTCTTAGTCTAAGGCTGGTTAAATATACAAGCACAAGGACCAAGCACAGGTGAAGGAATGTGCAAATCAAAAATACGTATGTAGTATCTTTTTAGTTGAGAATGGATCTTTTTTAGGAGCAATGTAGGTGTTGCGGTTTTGCCCCCACTGCCTCTACCACCGCACATCAGGGACTTGCATTAATTGATGCTGGAATAATGAACACTTACTCAAACTCCTGGAGTTAGTGAGGCCTGCTGCCTTCATGTCATACACACTTGTAGCATATGACTGTGGTAGACATCTACTTTTGGATCAAATAACAATGTAAGATGCAGTTAACAGCAGGGCTAGAAGATGACTTTTTTTTTTCCATGTTTGTGTTTTCAAATCCCTTCTGTAATTAAACTTATTCAGTATGAAGAGTGTCCTTTCCTGGTTGTAGGAAGGTGTGTGCACTGCAACCAAGCCTTCTGAACACAGCTGAAGTGGGGCAATGCACTTAAAGAAGTGCATTGCCCCACTTCACTTTCATGAAGAAATAGGCTGTCTGCTGAGTACAGGCTTGGAGCTCAGCCTTACGGAATGAATTTTCTCTTCCTCTTTATTTTGATGATAAGCTCAGTTATAATCAAGATACTGAGCGGGAGCCATGATTTCTGATTAGGACTTCACTTATCTGACCTTCACAGCTCTTCCAGGTATAGCAATGTGATGAACTCATCCATCCTGGGTGGTGGGGGAGAGGTGGGAAGCCACCAGCTTGAACCGGGGCCTGCAGGCAGTTGTAGTCTGCGTGGCTGAGCTGGAGTGAACGGTACCCAAAAAGATGTTGCATAGCTAGGTTTCAGGCCTTTGTTTTGACCGCTGGTGTTACTTAAATCGATTCAAGCGACAAAAAGGGCATAAATTTCATTGCTGTACGTTGAAATGCAACCCGAAGTTAAATCAGAACTTGAGGGGAGACTGCCACTTTCACTGACTGTCACTGAAAGGAAGCGGTGGAAGCTGCGTGGCCTTGGCAAAACTTCGGTCAGGATTCCAAGTGTCAAAAGCAGTGCTTTACAGATGACCCATGTTCTATCTTGTGCGTGTTTGTTTAATGAGCGTGCATGTTGCCATTTCTTACCGTGGTGGTTTCCAGCAGATAGTCAGCTTTCTGCAGTAAAGTAGTAGCAATAAGAATGAAGGTTGCTATTATACCGTAAGGTTATGGATAAGGATTAAAGGCATCAGTTCTGTTCCCTTCCTCTCTTACCAAAAGCTTGGCAGAAGAACAAATAAAATTCTTTGCCAAAAAAAAAAAAGATAGCAAGTATGCTTTCTTCAGATCTCTTGTATGGCAACTTTTAAAGTTGAAATAGTACTGCTGCATCCTCCCTAGTTCTCATTTACCTCAATTATTTGTAGGCTCATAGCTCAGTGTAGGTCCCAGCCATGTTTTATACTAGGCTATTGACAGAAGACGCCAGCTCAAAACTTTCATCAACACTTCAACTACAACTGAAAGAAGCATTGTTAAGAGAAATACCATTGTATGGCTTGATCTGGAAATTGCAATACTTAATTGAGAGAATGCAAATAGAGTTCTCTTCAGGTTAACTGTGAAGGGCAGAGATGAATGTTGTGGAATTCAGTATGTGAAGGAATGCCCCATTAAATGCCTTTCATTCATGTTTAAACACTTGAGCACTATGGTCAAAGTAGGAAAAAAAAACCCTCTTACTATTTTTTAATAGCACAGGGATTCTTAACATACTGCTGAAACCAAGCTGGAGCCGGAACAGAATGGGCACTGAAGGCTCTGCCTTGGCTGTGTGCGGATGTGTTCAAGTAAGCTAGACTCTGAGAAGTATAAATTTGGAAATACGAGGTAAACACAACTTCAGTAATGAGTTACTTCTTGAGAGCACACTTAGAATTAATGTTGCTGTTGCCTTTGAGACTTCACTGAAGTGACAATCAGTAATTTCAGCCTGTGTCAAAATACCCTACAGTGAACATATTTCTTGCTACGTTGCTTCCAGAGGTGGTTTGGAGTAAAGTACATTGCCTGGGTACATCAGGCTTTCATCTGTGATAGACTTGGTCAAAAGCTGCTCAAACTGCTTGTGTAGCTTTAAAGGTAAATTCCTGTTAGGTAACTGAACCCAGTGGATAAATTTAATGTAGCTGCGTCATCTACTTTTCAAAACTCTACTCTGTGTCTTTTGTTCAGGTGAGGTCGGGGTTTCTATCACGTTGGGATCTTTACAAATTCTAACCATGAGTCCTGCTGGCAGCATCTGCAGTGTCACCAGAACCACTCCATCCATTTCCTCCACTTGTTCTTAGTAGTTTGGTTGTCCTAAGCTCGCCTGGCTTCTGTCTGCACTGTTTCTGTGTTGCTTTTTTTTTTTTTGTTTCATTCCCACTTAAAGCTACTGGAAACCCTGTTAGATATCACATGTACTACTAATGCAAGTGAATTTATTCTTACTGTAGCAGTGTTGGAGTATTTTTAAAAAGTTATTCAGAAGTAAGCCCAGTGGGTTGCTACGCATCACAAAATTGTTGAATGTGCCTGACAGTTGTTGTCATCTAAAAGCTATTCCCCTTCAACTAAGAAATGGTTTCTTCCTAACAGACTTTTAGATTTGTGTTGGTTTCCTTTAACAAAATCCCAACAGGCTCTTTGGAAAGCCAGTGCAGTAAGATGGCAAATCAAAACTAGGTAGCAGGTGATACTGGAAATTGCTCTATCAGCAGAGTTAAGGTGATATTTTGTCTCTTTGTTTTGTAACCCATTCTGAAATAAGTTTTCTTAAATCTTTAATAACTCCATTGCAAAATCTGTGTTAACCTCTCCTAGTGCTCCCATGTTTTAGTCTGCTAGTTCTACAAGGAGCTCTTGCCAAAAAAAAAAAAGTGTAGTTGGTTTGGTTTTCTGAATGTATCAACTTCTGGCACTATTCCGACCCCACCCCTCCCTACATCTGGGAGATATCAAACTTGAACATATGGGCACAGAGTGACACAGCAAGAGGAGGATCAAGCTGGATAAACAACCTCTGCATAGAATAACCCTATCCAAAAGCGTGGAGTATGGTTTGTGGCTTTTTTATTTTAAATCCTAGAAGTCTCTGCTTATAGTGCAGTAAGTTGCTTTGTGGAGAGCTATCTTCTGCCTGCTTCCACCCGAGCAGGAGGTGTGGGTACAAGTTCTCTTCCCTTAGTTACCACCAAGCTTATTCTTGGTAGGACCATGGGACGGCAAGGAAAACTTCAAACTGCAGACAGTAAAGGCGTGCTTCTTCCCACTGTCATTTCTGACCTCTTTACTGCTTGCCCCAAGTGTCTCAGTCCCGAGCAGCACTAGCATCTCCTTTCTGTTGGTTGGCCTGCAGAACTTGGCATTCGTATGCTGCATGTCAGGACAGTGAAGTACTGCTGCCTAGGAATAAGCTTAGTAAGGGACTTCTTAATGTCAAAAGTGTAATCTGCTAACGCTGTTTGTACATCGCGTAAATCTTCAACTTGCAAGTGTCTAAAAAGCAATTAAGTGCCTGTGTTATTTTCGTTTCTATACTTTTTTTAATTCTTCAGTCCTCCTGAAAGATTCTTTTGGCATGCCTTTTATTGAATGTAAGTATTGTGCAGCTTCCAGCATGGAAGTTTGCATAGCTCTGTTCTGCCTGCTAACTGTTTTAGTACTGGACTCTCATTTAAAGTAATTTCTTCTCATGGTGTCTTACCCTTGGCCCTTACAGAAGGCATTTATAACCTTGATGTTGCCAGGCTAAATAATACAGGCTTTATTAGTCATCTCCTGGAAGAGTGTTTTTCTGTTCTTTCAACTGGAATTCCTCTCCGTTGACCAAGGCCAACTGTGACGGGATAGAGATGCCAGATAAAGGCTTTGTGCAAAAGCACTGGAGGTTCATCGGTTACTCTGTTACTGTGGATGCCAAAGTATTGTTACCTCCCCAGCCTGTCCCCAAATACACAGCATATCAGCCTGTGAGTATTGGGAGTGTGTAGTCAGTAATGCTTATTTCAGCTGACAAGGTCTTGGCTTATAGTAAAACTTCTGGTGTATTACTTGGGTATGGGATCTCCATGCTGCTTGGTATTACTGCACTTCATTGTATTGCAGGTATCTTGTTAGAGTAGTTTACTCTTCCATAATTTTGACACATGATTAGTATTTTAGTTGAAGGAAGAAGTGGGGGGAATTTTACAGTTTTTGATTGTTTTGGAAAAACGTTACAAGGGAACAAATCTGGCTTTAGGTAACCACATAGGTAATAATGATTATGTTGAAATAAGCATAGACTGTAACAGTTATAAAGCTTTCATCTTATTTCATGCTTTCCTTCTGGATAATACTCTGCTCATCATTACAAATACTTTCTGCTAAACTCATTTTGTGGTGTATTCTGTTTGGATGCTACTTAAGTGAACGGCTGTTTAAATAGTTTTGGATTCAACAAAACAAATAAAGCAGTGTGTGACCTCTCTTCCCTAAGCATGGAAGTAGTAGCAAGAGTTCTCCTTCCAAAAAAATCTTATTTCTGGAATTTGAAGTTACCCTGTCACTGCTGAAATAATTGTTCAAGGCTTAAGTGCATCACAAATGTAAGGTTATTGCCTGCCTTCAGATGTTAAAAATATTTAAGCATCCATAACTTACAGGAACTGATTTCCAGTGTCTTTCTGAGCTTTGGGCTTCCAACCGTAGTAGCAGCATATAAGTATATGGAGTCTACCTATGACAGGAGGAACTACAATGCATTAGGCAATTATTTTTTTCTCTCTGTAGTCTGCTTGCTGTAACAGACAGCTTTGGAACTGACAGGGGTGCAAAGCTGTAGTTTGATCGTCCTCATCAAAGAACACTTGGCCTCTTGCTAAACTCTGGTTCGGTGAGAATGTGTCTGCTGCTTTCACAGAGTAAACAAATACAATTTCATGCTGCTAATGATGTAGAGAAGGAAGGTAAGGGAAGGTAAACCGTCCTGCGGAAAGTATTTGAAAGAACCAGTCTTAAATCTTAGTTTCTCAGAAAAGGGGAGTGCCTATTCCTGGAAATACTGTCAGCACTAATGGGATCTCTTTTTAAAGTGGTTTGGCTTTTTCTTTTGTTTTTAAAGCTAGGGAGATGATTCTCCATTGTGTTTCTGGATCATTTTTGGCTGAGGGTGCTTTAAATGCCTTATTTGTAGCCTGAAATACCTTGTTGGCAGCTAAAGGCAAAAAGGAAGAGGAAAAACGAAATGTGATGGTATGTTTAAGCATTCAGTTTATATGCCACTGACTCTGGTCATGTTGTCATAAATACTATATCCGTGCCATCAATGCTAGCAGCTCGCACAGGGTTCTCTACACTTCGCTTCCTTGAGGGAAGGTGTTTGAAAGATATTAACCTGCCACGTGTCAGTTTTGAACAATTGTGGTGAGGCATTGAAGGACCTGAACTGAACTGTGTTCAGTTTTGGGCCCCTCGCTACAAGAAGGACATCGAGGTGCTTGAGCGGGTCCAGAGAAGGGCGACGAAGCTGGTGAGGGGCCTGGAGAACAAGTCCTACGAGGAGTGGCTGAGGGAGCTGGGCTTGTTCAGCCTGGAGAAAAGGAGGCTCAGGGGCGACCTTATCGCTCTCTACAGATACCTTAAAGGAGGCTGTAGAGAGGTGGGGGTTGGCCTGTTCTCCCATGTGCCTGGTGACAGGACGAGGGGGAATGGGCTTAAGTTGCGCCAGGGGAGTTTTAGGTTAGATGTTAGGAAGAACTTCTTTACTGAAAGGGTTGTGAGGCACTGGAACAGGCTGCCCAGGGAGGTGGTGGAGTCACCATCCCTGGAAGTCTTTAAAAGACGTTTAGATGTAGAGCTTAGGGATATGGTTTAGTGGGGACTGTTAGTGTTAGGTCAGAGGTTGGACTCGATCTTGAGGTCTCTTCCAACCTAGAAATTCTGTGACCTAGCGTTTTGTGCCAACTTCCATGAATGCTGCTCGGAGATGACAAAGTGCGACAAAAAAGATGCAAACAATTCAATTTCCCCTGAAACTCAGAGTTGGTGCTAGATGTAGGGGCTTCCAAGCACCAGCACTGTGTGTGTTACACATGATCTAACCTTTTTAAAAAAAACTAAACAAACCACAAGAAATATCAAATGGCAAAGCTAACGCAGTCAAAAAAAGTCCCATGCTTACTTCAGAAGGGTTTGATCTTTTCTGCTGTTCATCATCAATGAAAGTGACAAGTGCAAGTCCAGACCTGTAGCAGCTACCAGCACTAGAGTGTAGTGATTTAAATGGGTACATTAAGTAGCGGTGCATCCAAAATTGAGGTAGTCGGTTGCTTGCTAATAGTTTCCAGGTTATGGCATCAGACTTGAGTTGTACCTATTCTGATGTTTGCCATGGCACTGGGGAGGGTGGGGTTGTTGGTGGCCCAGCTCTGAGGTAGAAGGAGTTTCAGCTTATGTATTTGTAACTGGCTATCAGCTACGCTGCGTTATTCTTTATACTTGCATAGATTGAGCAACCATTTGTGGTGGTGAAGTTGATCTAATTTCAGGTTGTTTCGGCAGAATTTGGAAGGTTTTATTGCTGAGAACTGGTGATATAAACTTGTACAGATGCAGTCATCTGTATTTTGACCTAGCTCCTGAAGATTGATACACCCAATTCAGCATGAAATCAGCCTGTGCAGGCATTGGAGTGAGGCTGATAATTGTACCTTATCCCCGTACTTTCTGAGATGTTTGTGTAAGAGCAGGGGCTTGCAGTAATGGCATACTCCAAGGCAGCAGCTTTGGATAAATACATGTAGTCAGAGAGCATCTTCTGTCAAGTACCTAAGACTTTCACTTAGTTTTTGGGTGAGAGGAACTGACTTAATTCTAGCTCATTAAGGTGACCATGTTCACTAAGATGTCTCCCAAGCGCTATGGTTGGGTTTTTACCCCCCTCAGTACTTGGGTACTCTATGGAGTACAGAGTGGAGTCCTGCTGCAGAACTGCACAATGATAGCTCCAGTGCTCTAATGACTGTTCTGTTCTCTCTGTAGTCTGTATGGTGACTTCAGTGGTAAATTAAGTTGTGTATGAAGAGTATTGGAAGTGGGATTCAGTGTAATCACTATTGAGCTTAGCGTTAATAGAGATATTTTAAAAAAAAAACATCAATTTTTTGCTCAGTTTCTGTCCTCGTTGAATATGTGCAGGATGCTTATGGTGTCCTTTTAGTTAGGAAAATACCGGTTATCAAATGCACAATGCTACACTAGGTTTGAAACTTTTTTTCTTTAAAAAAAAAAAAAAAAAAAGGTACTCCCTCCCCTGAAACTCTATCATGCAGCTGTTTAATGTAATGAATATTGTCATACTAGTGTATGGTGATGGCATATGCTAGCCCTGATATTTGAAACTGCAGCAGCAGGCTGTTGATGGAAAAAAATAAAATCATAAGCTTTATGCAATCCCCCTTCTTCTAACAAGTTAAAATAGATGTGCTATTAAGTAGTCTTTAAGTATTTATTAATACTGCAACTTCAGTGGGCACTGTTTTCAAACTACTTCAGTTCTGTGTTAGTATCTCATGGCTGGACTAGGCTGTTCTCAAATGCGGCACGGAGTATCTGTGTCCCAAGACTGTTCTGCCAGGGAAGCCTTTAAATACAAAGAAAAAATACCAGTGAAGTTTAGACAGTGTAGAAGGATAGATCCAAACTGAGTTCAATTAATTCAGCATCTTTGGTAGCAAATGGGTGTTGGAGATGCTGGGACTAATTACTTTGAAGACTTGAAGTGGGGAAATAAAGGTAGTAAAGATACCATGATTACTCGAACACTTCATTGCTCCTTAATCGTATGTGGGATGTGGATGTGCATGTTGCTAGCTGAATATCTTTGATTAGCAAAACAGATGTAGGATAAGGAGAGGCTGCAGCCTTTAGGAAATAAGTAAATTTTGCTTTTAATATGATAAGATACTGTGCAGAGGGAAGGAAGAAACTGTACTTGCTTCTGGGCCTGCAGGTATTTTTCCTGTTCCTTCACAAGCCTGTCTGATTCATGTTTGTTCTTTAATCCTTCCCTGAAGTCAGTCAATTCCCTGTGTCTATTTTTTTGTGCTCAAGTGTTGTCAGGAGGTGTTCTATCTTGCATTGTGATGAAGCAGCCCTCTTCAGCTAAATATCCTTTTGTTTGCCTTGAGTCTCCCCTGCAAGTGCATTTTATTAAATGGTGTAAAAAATAATAGTAAAGAGGAGAAGGATGTGGAATAGTTATAAAGCTGCATGGGTGCTTTGTGGATTTTTTTTTTTTTAAGAAAAAAACATCTTGCATAGAAGTTGAGAAGTGAAGCTTGCTTTTGAATTCAGTGCCATCTTAACAGTATGGGCTTTTTTCACATTTGCAAAAATCTTTCAGGTGCCTACCAAGATGGATGCATAGCTTTAGAGCCAAGTACTTAGTCTTTGTAAACACATGATAATTAAGCCTTGTCTTCTTCCTCACCACATTTTCTTCCAGTTCTAGACAAGGTCAATACCAGTATTTTTTCTTTTGGGGGTCTGGGTGGGATGGGGGTAAGTTGTAGCTTTACTTTTAAGCTATGATTGAAGTGTTAATGTAGGATAAAAGGTCACCTGTATAGGAGGCAACTGTTCAGTATTCTGATTGGGTCACAGAGCAAATTGCAAAAGCAGAGGCTTATCAAATCAGCTATTATAATATCTGACTCTGAGATAATCATCTTGGTCAAAAGATAAAACTGTAGAGGGCCTACAGTTCTGCTTATTCTTTCATAAGTATCTGGGAGCTGTGGAAAAAATTTGTTCTTCTGATCTCTGTTCTGTATTACTGACAGTCTGTGAATCTTTCCAGTACATCGGAGAGCAGGAGTTGAGCTGGAAGGTAACTAAAGAGCATTGAGCAGGTTTGGGTGGCATCTACTGGATTGTCTCCTCGCTGGCAGTAAGAAGGCTTTTTTCCAACTCGGAAACACCGTCAGGAAGGTATTTGGGCTCTGGCAAACCTGACCGAGCTGTGACTCTGCATTTATAAATACTTTTTTATCAAGTACAAATCTAGTGAATTGTAAAATATAGGTGTAGTTGTGGGCCTTGTTTGGACAAAGAAAGTGGGCAGGTAGCCTCAGAGAGTAAAAGTAAGAATTACCTCCACTGTACCTTATTTTACCTTACCATTGGTAAGGTAAAGCAGAAAAAAGAGCTGGTGGCTCTTATACATGGGAAGGAAGAGGGGGGAGTTGGTAATTCTTCTGTGTTTGGGGGCAAAAAAAAAAAGGTGATGTGTTCTTGTCTAGTTTAAAGTTAAAACTAAGTCTGGCATCCTGCTAAAAAAGCATTAGCTTGCTCAAGTTCAACATCTCAGTTCAGTCTCTGGATGTGTGTGTGCCTTTCACATTCTTTGTAATCCAGATGTACAATACCTTGTTCCTCTAACTCATTGTATTCATGGAGTAATGAGAAGGGGAGTGTGTGCACGCTCAGAGGGAAGGTAGTCTCATAGGTAAAGTGTACCATAAAGTTGTTTAATTTTTGCTTAAAGCCTGGTACTCAGGATTTTGACAACTATTTTTCTCCTACTGCAAAGGTTGGAACATTCCTAAAATGCAAATGTATAAGCTAATATTGTATATTCTTGTGTGCAGTTCCTGTGAAAGAGTAGCTCTGAGTGTAATAAGTCCTGATCCTATCATTGATAGGATTAAAGACAGCTTAATCCTCAATCTAGCAGGTGTTGTTCTGGGTGTGCCTTCCATTTGCTCAGTTCTAAGCAGAACTTCTCTTCTGTGTACGTAAGTGAGGTTGTTTGGTTCGTGGTTTTATACAGTTGTGTGGTCGTATGGTAAATGTTCTGGAGCTCACTAACTACACTGCTAAAAATTATGGTGTTAATATATAAAACTGTTTTTCCTGGGTTGAGAAAATTTACTTGGGACACAATTCCTAGATGCTGTTGCTTTGAGTGCTACCTGATTTAGAAACCTTAAACTTCTTAAAATCACTCTGCTTTTTGTTGAGGTATCCTTGTGAGAGCTGAAGGTCCGTGTGCAGATCTGGTGCTGAGGAAGCAGGAGTCTTGATCGGTTTTAATTAGATTTCTTCCTCAAGAAGTCACTTTCCCCAGTTGTCTTATGTGGTGTAGGAATCTTGCTATGTAGTAGGCTTATGACCTGTTTTGTGTAGCTTGATGGAGAGAAGCCTTTGTTCAGGGCAGTTAACCAGCTTTAGATGGCTTTGGAAAAGAAGCCTAAGCAGACATTAGCTTGTGTTGGTACTAAATGTCAGTGACTTTAAAACAAACAAACACAAAAACCAACCACCTCCCAAGATCCTCCTGATCTGTCCAAGACTTTTCCAAATGATGTGTGAAAGACGCAAAAACCTGAGATCCATTTTAGTTTTTCAGGTAAGAGGTGAGTATGTACCCTGCCAGTTTTTCTGGCTTGCAGCTGTCTTTAAGACCTGCTGGTAAGAGTGAGCAGGCCTCTCAACTTCAGGCATTTCTGTATGTGCACTAGCCTCCAGCTGAAGCTGAACGCCATTGAAATGAAGACCCAGTGTCTTCCCTATTTACCGTTTTTTAACAGTAGATCTACATAATGCCTTTACTTAGATGTCTAATCTTGGTTTCCTCTGTGCAACTTTTCTCACCTGCCTGTACAGGTCAGCTGTTCTGTGCTTCCTGCAGCAGCTTCTGTAAGAGCTGGCTTAGGAAATTCTTCATTCTAAAAGCTAGTTAAAGTTCTTTTATTCTTGGTTTCCTCCTCTCCCTGAGTTATCTACAAGACTGCTGAGATCATTGTATGTTGATTTAGTCTTTTGGTGGCCAAACCATGTTTTACGAGCACTAAGTGCAGTAGATCTTTTGTAATCTAAGATGCCATAAAATGGTGTAAGCTGATGAGGAGCTTGGCAGGGCTGAGGCGACCCCACCGTGCTGCAACCTGGGCTTTGTGTTGTGTAACAGGCTCTGCAGGTAGGACAATGGTACGTACAGTATCAGTACTTGTCTTGTGGTGCTACTGCCTCCGTCTCACTTCAGGGCTGTGTGTGCCAGATACAGGTGTATGGCAAAAAAGGCAGCATCTGGCCTGTGGGACTGGAGTAAGGCTGAGGCTTGCTGTTGTAGCACAGGTTCTTGTTGTGGTTTAACCTGGCCGGTAGCTAAACACCACACAGCCCTTCGCTCACCCTCCCCCCTCTCTCTCTGGGATGGGGGAGAGAAGTGGAAAGTGAAGCTTGTGAGTTGAGATAAAGACAGTTTAGTAAGACAGGAAAATACTAATAATGATGATGATGATAGTAGTACTACTACTACTAATGTGTACAGACAAGTGATGCACAATGCAGTTGCTCACCACCCGCTGACTGATGCCCAGCCTAACCCTGAGCAGTCTGGCCCCCCCACCCCAGCTAGCCACCCCTATATATTGTTTAGCATGACCCCAGATGGCATGGAATACCCCTTTGGCTAGTTTGGGTCACCTGTCCTGGGTCTGTCCCCTCCCAGCTCCTGCTGCACCCCCAGCCTGCCCGTTGGCAGGACAGAGCAAGAAGCTGAGACGTCCTTGGCTTGGTGTGAGCACTGCTCTGCAACAATTAAAACATCAGGGTGTTATCAGCACTCTTCTCATCCAAAGCCAAAACATAGCACTCTACCGGCTACTAGGAGGAAAATTAACTCTGTCCTAACTGAAACCAGGACAGTTCTGCAGTCAAACTCATGTTAAAGTAAAGGAGCTGCCACCCAAAGGCAGCCAGGCATTAAGCACTGGGTAGGGCAGAACTGGAGTAGGTGGTGATGGCAGGTATTTCCTGGTTCACTTGCATGTGAATGCTGGATTTAACCTTCTGAACTGGAATTTGCACTAATTGCTCAACTGAATCTCTGCTACTTCACTGACAGTGACCCCCCTGTGCCTTCACTTGTTTGATCATATTTGACCACCTACCTGCTAGTTTGCCTTCCTACTGGCAGTTTCACCACTTGGTACTCGTGAAGGATTCTGCAGTTCCATTCACGTTGTCTCCCAGACAGTGAGTGTTCCTCATTCAAATTCATTCCCGTCCTCCAAAGAGAATGTTCTCCCTCCAGCTTGCCAGGCGGCATGTTTGTTATAATATCACTGAAAACTGAAGACAGCACACAGATAAAATCCTGGCTTCTACTAAACATGGGTTTCTAGAGAAGCTGAAAATGAAGGACAGCATTTTTAACTTGTATTGCGTGTGATAGTTTTTGGGGATATGCTAGAAACAAAGTTCACATCAGTTTGCTCTGGGTAGAAATAGTTTTGGGCAGAAGTTGGTTGTTTTATCATTTTATTTTATATGTTATTTTCTTCCTTGAGATTGCAGCTGCTTGTTTTAATCTTTAATTAAAGTTAGTATTACTTCTACTGTTGCTAACAAGTTGCAAGCACACATGTATGAGCACCAGGTAGCAGAATTGCACACAGACTCTCACAGGGTAAGCTTCTCAGTTCAGCAGCTTCTCAGTAAGTAACAGTAATTTAAAGGCTCCTGTAGGGGTGGGGTCAAGCTCTTGGTATAGGATGTGCTTTGTTGGAGAAATGTTGGTCTGACCCAAGTATGCAGAAGAAACATTGAAAGCACAGGTTCTTCCCTCTTCCCTTCTTTTCCATTGCTACCCTAAGGAAGGGAAATGATTTCTCAACCAAGAAACAAACTCGTTCAGTGTTCTGCAGTTAACATTCTCTGTACTGAGTTTTGAAGTACCCATGTGCTGATTCTCCTTGCATTATAACAAATCTTTCATATTGAGGTGGCTTAAAAATCTCCAGGCTTCTTTTGAAGTGATGCTGTTGCTGACTGACTTGCAGCTATCCAGTTCAGACTGTTCTGTCAAATACAGATTGATCCAGAGGCTTCTGGGTTTCTGTGCTTTTCATAGCCTTCATACTGGTGAGCAGAAAAAAATTAACTGCCGCAGTATGGGCTGAAGCATGCAGAAGAACTTAATTTTTAGCTGGTTTTAAAAAGAGAACAAAAACAAACATCAAGGCACTGAAGACAGAAGCTACAGGTGTTGCAAACATGAAAAGTATTGAGTCACGGCATCCTGCTGCTGAGGGCATTCCCTTTCTTTGTTAATGAATTCATGTTGAGTAATACACCGATGAAAAACTTGGGTTGAACTAGTTTTGACATGCCAAAAGGATGATATGGAAGGGTAACAAGCTTGCTTTCTTTGGAGAACAACTTAATTTGAATTTTAGTTTGAATTAGGTTGTGCTCTCCCCTTGTTAATAGCTATCCTAAGAGATTGTTTTCTGTAATAAACTTCATTGATGATCCTCTCAGAAACAAGAGGAACAGTTGATTTTGATAGTAAAAGGTTTTTATTTTTGAAAGATGCCGAGCATTTAACTATTGAAAAGAAAGAATAAAATGAAATACGTGGTACTACTCCTAACTTTCCCTTTGGATGAGGATCTAAGATTTGAATGGCACCAGTATACTTCTGTGAACCAAAATGCAATCCACTGAAAAGTGAAACAACTTGTATGTTTCCTGCCCCTGACATAGGACAAACAAAGCAATACGGTGACAGAACTGCAGAGGAATGCCCTCAGAACAGTATTGTTTGTTCCACGGAACTCCTTTACTTTGCCTCATACTGCAGCTTCTTTTTCAGAAGAGAAGGAGAATGCAGAAGATTATGGGACATGAGTGCTTTTACATCTTTAGCATTAGGTAACCTTTAAACCAGCTCTCATGCATCTCAGGATTTAGTTCTGGTTTAATTTCTCAGTGCACTAAAATAGTTTTTTCAGTATTGAAATGAAGCTATGGATTCCTGTTACTGCAGGTTGGGGACACTAGCCCTGTACAAGCAGGCCTGCAGCACCTGAGCTCAACTGGGTATCCTGTACAAGCGTACGGAGAAAGGAATGTGGTTAGTGGTTTAGGTTCCTTTCTGCTCTGCAGCTGAACAGGAATATTTCACTGTCCAACAGATACATTTTTTAGCTTTATTGGTGGCTGTCCCTTCCACCCATAGGCTTCTCTTTGTACTGTAGGCTCTTCAGACAGTCATTGGTACTGTTGACTGGTAATGAAACCACCTGTCAGCAGGAGCAGTGCTTTCCTACAAGTCAGAATAGCATCCTCTTTGGTGTTTCATTTTTTTTTTCTACAGCCCAAAAGGACTAGCAAAGGTTCTGATTGTAACATGGGCAGTTCACTGTTTTCTTTCTAAACTGGTGTCTTCTTGTTCTCGAGCTCCGGTGTACTTTCCCCAGTATCTTCCAGTCCTTTTGCCTAATAGAAGTGAGGAGTTAAGGATGCTGCTGTGCTGGCTTGGGGTCATGGCATGTATAACTTGTTGGATGACATAGGCCAACCTAACTGCCTTGTTGTTCTTGTGAGCAGCAGTATGCATCTTCTCACAGGTACTTTCAGTGCTCCTTTCTATTCTGGGAGTTTGTAAGTCTTCAGTTTGTTGTACTGAATACACTAACTGCCGGTTAGCAGTATAGTTCCCCTTAATTCTGAACTGAGATCACAAATGAATATATGCTTAACTTTTCTCTCTTCCTCTTTTGCTCTTTTTTCTTCCCAATCTCTCTTTTGGTTATTATGTACATGTACATAAAATGATGTACATGAAAATTGGTTATATCTGTTTGTGCTCCCAGCAACTTGCTTGCTGATTCTGTCAACGTGGCCTTGTGTGTTGCCACTGTCTCAGCTTGATTGCTGGGTGAGATCTAAGGTGTTGAAAGACTGTAGGGTAAAGCTTTCTAATGCAGCAAAAATCAAATGTTACCTTCATCTTGTGATGGGACTGTCTGTGTTGTGAAGCCAGTGGAACAGTGAGTATCTCTTAATACTTTTATGATTTTTCTTTGGGTTCTGTATCTTGAGTGTACTTATGGCCTGTTGGTATTTCAGGAGCGTTCTGCAGTATCCATAACTCTTCCATGTACTGAGGTATTTTTGAGGTGTTTTTCCACTTTGATGATTACAGAACAGCTGAATTAGCAGGAACTGTTCCATTGTAAGTGAATCTAGGAAGAGTATTGTATTGAAGCTATTTTTTGTCAGCAATCTGGAAAAATCTGTCTGTAGCTAAGTTGGTGTAACTTAGTTGGTTACAGCTTATACCTGGCATGGTATTTTGGTGTTTAATCGGTGATTTCTTCTTTTCCCTCCCTTCAGGGGATCACTTGTGATTTACCTTCTGCCTTTCTGTTCTAGCTTAGTCCTCTCTGTTTTGTCACTGAGGTTCAGGAACTGTCACTCGTCTGCAGAGTTCAGGAACTCTAATGTGACTGAGGTCCTGCTTCCGACAGGAGGTTGGGCCAGAGAATCTCCACAAGTCACTACCAGCCTGGGATTCCTGGGGTTCGAACTTGGCACTTGGGCTGCTCTTGAGCCCTGTATCGAAAAGGCATCAGGTCTGAATGGGAGTTTGCCTGTGTATGCTGTTAAAGTCTGCTTGCCTTCCATGAATATTTTATTAATCTCTTCCAAGAGAACTAAGTCATGCAGCTTCTCAGTGTGTAGAAATTCTGTGCTGGAGCAGGTATAAAAATCTGTTTCATTAGCACCTAATGTTCTTAAGTACAAACTTTCTTGGCTTGTTTGTCTGCCTTCCCTGCGTTGAGGTATTGTTACAGAACTGAGAGGTTGTGTGATGTTTTTAGCTGTTAATGTTCTACTCTGTGTACTGAACTTGCTCTGGGATGCGTGTGTGTTTTGGGCTGGTTTTTTCCTCATTTTAGCATTATGAGGGGAGAATATAAAAATAACATAATCCAACCTTGTGTGTCATTCAGCGCAGTTTGGTATGGTTTCTATATTAAAAGCAGTTAATCTGATAAAAGTCCCCTTGTGAAGTTTGCATCAGTAGATGCAGTGCAGCAGGTAAACCCTAGCATCTTTAGCTTATGGCTTTTTGTGGGGAGAACATAGGCATGAAAACAGATCAGAAAATAAGTGGTAGCTTGCTTGCTTCTGTGCTGGGGTAAGAAAAGCGTGGCATTCCTTCAGGCAGCTGAATTACAGTCTTTACATCAATGCAGTTGAAATCCAGCATCCTTACTGTATTTCATGGGATAAGATCTCTTTTGCTTGTTGTGTAGAAACTTCTTGTCCGGCAGAAGGGAAAGATGATAATTTAGGAGATGTGGTCAGAAACTAATTTGTCTAGGAAATCTTTAGTAGTTGTTTTACCCAGTCATTCCATGAACTCTTTCTACGAGAACGGATGAGAGCTTACTAAAATGAGAATAAGGGCTTTTGCCTGCATGGAGCTTTGATGTGAAGGCTCTCTTGTTTGGAGGTGAGGACTGCACTGGAAAGAGCTGGGCAGAGCTGAGAACTATTGAATTCAGAGACTGTAGTGAGGAAGAGTGCTGTACGAAAATCAGCTGCACAGGACTTGGTTTAAATCAACTACTGGAGTAAAACTGCTACTTAAATTTGAGTTAGCTGGTGAAGCGGTAGAAGTAATTGAGTATTAGCAAGTGCTTGCTTGCAAGGCAAGAAAATAGGTGTGGATGTTTGCAGGTGAAGGAGAACCTTGTGTGCAGTGAGCAAAAATGAGGTGCAGCAATGAGATCAGTTGAAAATGAAGCAAGATCTGAAACTAATCAGTAGTTACTGAACGTTATGCAGTAAGATCTTCAGTTTGGTTGCAATTGCTCTCAACTCTTAAATGCGTTATGCTTATGTATTTAGAATGTTGCTTTTACTCTAAATGACTAGATTTGTCACAGATATAGTTGATCAAGTAAATTCATTGTGCTAAAGCGAGGGCATATGAATCTGAAGTTTCACAATTAACTTTTTCTGACAAATGTACTAAACTCTAGTTCTGGTTAGTACGTTTGCAACTTGCTGGAAGAAAATGTCCTGAACTTTCAAGGCACATAACATCCTCATGTCTTTCGTTCCTTCTTCCGTCCTTTTGCCTAACACTGGCTTCAGGGTGCTAAGCTTTTGTAACTTTGACAAACTGGTTTGCTGCTGCAGCATTAAAGAAGGCACTGTTTGGACCAAGGTGCGAAGGAGAGTGTGCTGACCAACACACTTAGCTCAAGTCCCAGCAGGTAACTGGCGTTGTAATGGGGTGCTGCAGGCAGGGGCCCTACATGGCCCTGAATACTCAGGAAGCTGGATTACAGGAGCCTGAAAAGCTGTTGCATACCAAGGCTTTTGCAAAGAACTTTGAGTACCAGTTGTGGAGGTGATCCAAGTAGATTCAGGAAGCCGCCTTCTCTTGAAAAGCCTTAGTTTCTTTTTCGTGGGGATTTTTACCGGTTTCTCATCTAATGTGATTGAAGGCCTGAGGCCTGTTGGAGCACTTTTGTTTACTCCTTTTCCTCTCCATAGCGGACATCACAGTTCAGCATCTTTCAGCAAGTACTTCTGGGTGTTAAATAAAAGCTGATACAGGCTTGTTTTCTAGTTGTCTTGCGAGCTACAGAAGAGTGTCGGTCACTTCCTGTCATCTCTTTCAGGAGTGAGAAGGTAAACAGAAAAGCTTCCACTGCAAGCTGACAGGTGTTTTTTTCTTTAATTTTCTGGTCAATTGGGACTCTCTACAAGTAATACATCGGCATACACAACTTGTAGCTGTAACACTCATGATAGGTTTGTTAGGTCTGCAGAAACTGATTTCTACTTTTCTTCAGAGTAAGAAAGACAACTGGCAAACATAATAAGGAAGTGTTTACTAAAACAAGGATATTGTGCAAGATAACAATTTGATGCCAGCACTGTTAGGTGTTGTGAATTTATTTGAAATACTTTTTTTTTTTTTGGAGTTCATTCTTAGTCTAAAACACCTATGCTTATGAGGAGAGCTGCTGCAGGCCAGTGCTTTGGTATCGTTACAGCTAGGAGTATAGAGCTGTAAAACATGAACTAAAATATCTTGTTTACAGAAAACTTTATACGAGCAAAGGACCTGAACTTAACATTTTCAGATGACAAAGCCTGTTAACTGAAGCACAAAGGTCTGGTGTACAGTTGTAACTTCATCTTATTGTGGGTGCTTGGAGTCAGCACTCAACGTGGTCAAGGAGATGTCTTGCAGTGTGACAGGACTGCAGCTCAGCTGATGTGCTGGCATGTGCATCTCCTCTGAGGTAACCGGGCTCAGGTATCTAAGGCTGGGGAGGGAGGAATAAGCCTCACTCCCAGTACTTAGCTTACAGATGGATTGGAGGAACAAAGTTGAATGAGAACAGATGAGATTTAGGAACCTCAGGGTTCTCTTCTGTTTTTTTTTTTTTTTTATAGCAGCACTAGTCAGTTGTGACTCACTAAAGAGATCTCTTTCTTGCAGGGTTAACTGGGCACCTGATACTGTGTGTCATCGATACTTACAGGGGAAACTGAAGTTAATGCTTTGATGTCAAAGGCTGTAGCCAAATCATGAGGCAGCATTATATTCGTTGTATTGAAAGGCAAACGGGGAGTTGTGGTACCACTACACATCAAGAAAGATTGAGTTGAGGGACTTCAATATACGTTGCAACCTGGGCATCATCTTGATTTGATGGATGGCTTGCAGGGAAAGATGACTGCCAATTCATTTTTGGACATAGCTGAAAATGTCTTGGGTATAACAACGCTTTGTGCTGTGTAACTCTTAAAAGCAAATTGCTGAAAGTGGCTGTTCGGTGCAGGCAGGCCACCATTGCATCAAGGTTTCTCTAGATGGTGCCAGGGTTGTGGGTGTGATGCTTCATTTAGCATCTTCTGGTGTTTTGTGGAGAAGCCTATGTGCTGGCCCTAGCAGGGGAAGCATGTGGCTGGGGTAGTAGAGCTCTAGTTAACATTGCTCCTTGCACAGTGAGTCCTTGTGAAGTGCACGTTCCTGTAGGTGGTATGAGATTTACGGCAACCATTTTATAATATGACCGACAGTTTGACATAAGCACCTCACTTAATCCTCAAGCTGACCTCTGTGCAGAGGATATGCAGAGGATACTGTTTCTTCCTTACAGAAAGAGACTTGATAAAACTTGCCTCCTTGCTGGTGTTTACGCCGAGATGTATTTTTCACTTGTGTTTGAATACAAAGAAATGAAGGAGAACGCACAACAGTATTTGACAATGCCTGTGACTGGCTTCAGCTGGATCCTCTTGGCAGTGCTGGAACCTCAGTGGGCTTTTTGCCTGTTTAATGCTAGGTTACTGGGCTCGCACCTGTCCTGTGCTCTCTGTAGAGAATGCTACCACTTAAACTTCCTTCAGCTGACTAACCTGCCTGTGCTAGCAAGCTGGCGTGACTTCCAGCTATAGCAGACCTTTTCCAATCCACTCTGAATCGTTCAAGTGTAAGAAGACTGCATCTGAGCTAGCGGGAGCCTGATGGCTGGCTTGTGCTGTGCAGGCATCTTGATGGCGTCTGTGTTCCTGTGGGCATGGTGCGCGGTGTGTGAGGTGCTGCTTTGCATAATGCCAATTTATATGCCTGGTTTCTTACGGCCTCCAGTGAAATGGAGTAACTATGGAGCCTCTGCTATTTTCTGCTTGCTTCTGTTCAATTCCATAAATCTTTCTAGAGGAATAGAAAGTGGCAGTCAAGAATCGTCTGGCTGTAGTGATGTCTTCAGAGTTACTTTATTGACGACACAGAATTTGAGCTGAGCCTTAGTTACCTACAGCTGAAGTGGTATCTCAAACCTTTCCTGTCAGACTTCTTGCTTATTGTGCTTACAGATAGAACAGATACTAAATCAGTGTATAGACTGTGTTCTTAAGCTCAGGTTGTTTTCCTTGTGGCTTTTTTCACCTGTGAACATGTGTGGGGAATTGTGTGTTTACTGGTTTCCACACAACTTAAAAACAGTAAAACTGGATTTGCTGGTTGTGGTCCTGTTGCTGTACTTTGTTTGGAACCACTGATTTTACAGGATACCGGTCACCTCTCTTCACTGAGAACTTAAGCGAGAGTTAATCTTAAAATATCTCTGTTCCTGAAGTTCAGTTGGGCTTTATGGCATTTATATTTTTAAAGCAATAGTGCAGTTTAATTCTTTCACCTATAAAACTAAACATTTTACCACTAGTTAGGCTCTCATGAATGATAAATTGTTTCTAGTCAGATTTTTTTTCTGAATTACTGTAGCTTTCTGTATAAATGGGAGTTGCGTGAATCTGACTAGAGAAAAAAGCAGATTTAAAAACATAAGTTACTTCTGTTATCTTGTGGATACTGCTGCTCATTCTTGAAACTCATTGCAGGAGATGACAATACCAGTTAAAATACTTATACTGTTGGTTCTCTATCAAGCATTGAGTTTTTACTAGTTGGTGAGTTTTTTCCCTGAAGTTGACAAATACAGGTGCTCTTAAACTGCATTCATCTTGGCTCCTTAAATAAAATAATTGTAAAATAAGTTGTTGCTTTTTTGGTAGACTGTCTTCTGTTATAGATGCACTAGATACTGGTTGTTCTACATAAGATTCTTCTGAAGGGTATTTATATCTCACCCTGTGTGTTTTTAACTAAACTTAAAATTAATAGTCTTTTTGTCTTAAGCTTTTGCTTAAACTATAGCATTTTACATGTGCTTCCTTTGAGGCATGGCTGTGAGTCTTCATGCTTCATGTCTTAATGAGGCTCTCTCTTGTCTTTCAGTGAATGATAGTGTCTAGAAAGGGTATGTCCCTTCAGGAGAGAGGTGCCAATGTCCAACCGGCCTAATAACAATCCAGGGGGGTCACTGCGACGTTCACAGAGGAACACTGCTGGGGCCCAGCCACAAGACGACGCAGTAGGAGGAAGGTATGATTGTTGTTTCTGTGTTTTTTATGTATAAAGGCAAAGTTAAGGTAACATTCTTTAATTACAATTTCTACCCTGAAATCCAAGCACTGAAACTTGAGTAAAAACTTCCTCTCCCCTCAAATGCTGTCTGTAATATTGTTGCATGGCCTGAAACATGGCTAACACATTATGATGCAGCTAGAATAGCAGTAGTAGATCTGTATGGAAGAAGCATTACTAGGCAATATTACAAAATCACAGGTAGTAACAAATTCCTTCCACCTCTTCCTTGTCTTTTAACAAGAGTCTCCAGAGGGCAAGGAGACTCACTGGTCTGTGGAATCTGGGAAAATCTATGTTGCTCTTAGAAAATATTAAGTAACTGGCATCTCTGTCTTGCATTGCATGTTAATTCTGTGCAGGTTTTGAATAATTCAAGAACAAAGAGCTTGTCATGTATTATTGTATTCATACTTGTGAGCAGGTGGGCTGGGTAGTATTTGTTTTGTAAGTAGCTGCATCTGTAATGCAAAACTGGATCCTTGAAACTTTCCTGTGTAATTATTATGTCAACTAAGGAAGTAGGAGTCTTTATCTGAGTGAAGCATGTAAGGATATGTCTTCCTTTAATTTTGTTAACCTTTCTTCATTACACTAATTTTACAGTACCATGGTAGGCAGCATCTGTCCATGCACTGCATTTCCTCAGAGCTATTACTGGTGCAGTTGCTTGAATACATGAATTTTGGCCTTGGGTTCTATGGTACAAGAGTATTATTAAAATATTGCATTAAGTGGCACCACTTATTTTTCTGTACTAGAATTCAAATCCTTGATAGTATTTCTTACTGGTATACGGTCTAACTGAAAACAAGGTCACTGTTTGATGGGTGAAGGATGCTAACTGTTCTTCTACGGAACCTCATAGGAAATAACTTGATCCACAAAATTGGGTTTTACTTTTTCTAGACACTGCATAAATGGAAAAATGAATGATAAACACACGGCTTCTGCCCGGTGCTTCACATGGGGAGGATAAAGCTGTTGCCTGAGGTAGCTGGTTATTTTGCAGACCAGCACTGTTTCTAGAGAGTTCTCCTTAACTGAGGCATGGTGAACCCTTCATACTGTTCTGCATATTGTGTTATCTCTACATGCAAATAAATGGTAAGGTGGATACAGCCCTACCAACTCTTTTTGTCTTTCTCCTGATATTCTGTAGCAGAATGTCAGGAAGAAGCTCTACAATGAAGCAGACAATCTGAAGAGTTTTAGGGGTAACACTACTCTCTTACAATGAAAATCGTGTGTTTTCGTGCATTGCAATTTGTCTTAAATGACGGAACATCTTCCATCTCTTACCAAGTCAATGTCAGTCAAAATTCTCTAAGTAAGAGGTTTATCAGAACTATAGGTCTTTGTTTATTTGAAATTGATGGAAGCTTCCAAACCTGATCACTTCTTTTTAGCACGGTTTTGAAAATGTGGGTTCTTTAGAATGGGACCTCTGCTACCTTTGCAGCTATTTACGAGCATTTTTGGTTAGCAAAGCACATAAAGGCCTGGATAAAGCATACTTGCTAATATAAACATTATAATGAATTCCATTTCCTATTGTCTTCTGTATGTTCTCCTCAGTAAGGTTCCTCAAGTAAAGTCTGTTCTGAAGGAGGTCAGAGAAAGATTTCCAAGCTGAAATGCTAATTTGTATCTGATTCTTGTACATCTGAAAGGTTTCTTGCTAGAACTTCATTGATTTTTACTTGATGAGCATCTGTTCTGCACTTACATAAAGACTTCGGAAATTGTGAACTCCCGTCTGGTCTAATATGTAAAAATAAATGTGGAATCTTCCTCCTTTGATACATAGTATTGGCAGATTTACCTTAACCTGGAAGCAATAGTGCGATCCTGTTTTGTTTTAGACTGGACTCTATTAGTGTCACCCCAATAACACTTCTGAATGGGGAAAGCCTATGATGTTTTCTCCTGTTGTTTACTAGTGATTGCACATCTAGCTTGATAACTTGATATTTAAGTGTTTGATTTTGTTTTTTGTTTTTTTAAACAAATGTTTCTAAGTTCACAAGCCATGTGGAAAGATTGTTGCAGCACAAATTGGCAGTAAGCTTAGTGTCTGCAATGTGCTTTTTTTTTTAAAAAAAAAAAAAAAAAAGAAAAACAACCAAAGGTATGTTTCTGAAAACAGATACATAAACAGGTGAACTGCCCCTCCTTTCCCTTTGGTGTATGCACATACACATGCCTCAGTGAAGTTCGACTAATGTGTTTCTTCCTTTTTTTTTGGTAGTGATGTTGAAATAACTGCTTTGAATGCCCTGCTGTTGTGGATGATACAGTACTTTCAGCTTGAAAAGTACTTAATGGTATCCTCATAAAAGTAATTTTAAGTTATGATGGAACCCCCCTAATTGTACAACAAGAACTCCTGTCTGAACTCTTTCTTCTAGCACTTTGCATTGAACAGGGACTCTCTCAGGTTTGTAAGGAACCAGGAGTGATAGTTTCCCTTTGCAGAGGGAAACTGAAGAGGATTGGGAAGCAGATCCATTAATAAGAGTGCTCTTTCTTGTGTGGAGTGGAAGGGCTAGGAGGTGCTTTCTTAATTCCATAACTACATTGTCCTATGTATGTTGAAGAACTGCATCCTTGTGGCTTAAAACCCCAGTGAGGCCACAGACTGCTGCTGAGCCACTAGCATTTATTTTGAACAGCGGCCATTTGGAAGTGTTGTTGCAAGGCACATAAAATCTTTTCAGAAAGTATTGTGGATGACTGTTTCTTTCAGTTCTGAGCAATGCTTCAGTGTATTGGTGCAGAGTGATGGAAGTGGTCCTGTGTACAAGTATTGCAAAATACTATTTTTTTTCCAGTGGCATGAAGTGAGTACTTAAACTAAATATACTTATTGTCAACTTTTCTGTGATCTTTAGGAAAAGTAATTCTAAAGTAGGATTTTAATTTGACATGAGTGATGTACAGACTGTTGTAGCAGAAGTGTAATATTGTATACAAACCAGATTTTTGGAATATATTAAATAATCTTGTGTGCTTGGGATTAGAGACTAAATGAGAAGCAAGAGTTGTAAACTGTATAGATAACATTGGAATACGTTTTAGTCTGATCCTTTTAAAATACTAAAGGCAGAAGAGTCTTTCTGTCAATTACATCACTTCTGTTCTGAAGGGGATCTGGTTTTGGACCAGTCTTGATAATATGTTAAGAACTAACATCTTGCCTGAGGCTTGAGTTGCCTGAGGAGAAAGGCTTTTTTCATTTTTGTTTGTTTTGATTTACACAGCCTATTTCACATGTACAATTACCTTTGTATCTTGCTTTTGATAGAACTAAATGTTCTTAGTTTTGTAGATTTCATATTTGGAAGCACTGAGTGCTTTATATTCAGCTACTGAGGAACAAGAATTAGGTGAAACACTGGTTATTAACTAGCTTCAAAAGGTATCTTTTTGAGTAACTTTTTGAGGAAGGGTTCTAGTGAGATCTTCCTTACGCTTTTGCTAAAGAAAGCTAAGGGCTGGTGGTTTCCACAGGTCTGTTTCTACAAATCTGGCGAGCTGGATGGTAGGTCACTTGTCAACTTGTCTAAGTGTTACGCTGAACTGAGTGTCTGCCTGTGATTTAAAATGTGTATCAGCAGACAGCTCAGCCCAGCTAAGTGAGCCTTGAAGTAGTAATGACATTGTCCTCTTTGTTGTGGAAAAAACTCCTGAAGGTGCAGCAAGCCCTCAGTCTTTCTGGATCTGCCTCTGCAAATGAAAACAGACAAACGCAAGCTCATACTTAACCTTCTTCCTCACTTATTCTCTCGAAATACTTCTTGCTGGAATATTTATTGAAATTAATTTTCTGAGTGGAAGATTTATTAATGGGAAAAAATAAAGAGCTTGTAACTGGGCCAGTTAAAGTTAAAAGCCTTGAATCACATGTGAAATTACAGGCAGCTTACAGCCTTTTAACATGAATCAAACTTCCAACCGTCCATGCAACTCCCATAACACTTAGTTTTCAAAGTGTTCCTCATCTTGATTTTAGATCATTGGACTATTTTAACAACTTTTGAACATAAGTTAACTTTTAACAAGACCTTAAGCAAGCTGTCCCTATCCCAAAATAAATTGGGACACTTGTTAGTTGGTGTATAGTTCTAACCTTCTCTTACAATGTCTTTAAATTGCCAGTCTTTTTGCCATTGTATAGATCTTAGAGAAGGGGGTTGAATGTCCTGCTCCTTTTAACTGATGTGCTACTACATGTACTGTTACTATTGTCTTGTGTACCTACTTGGCCACATGCAAGGTGAATGATTAAACTTGAGTGAGAATTGAAAGCACGTTCTTCTGAAAATAATACTAATAAAAATCCTTGTCGCTTCTGACTACCTATTTGTTGTGTTTCTCATGTAACATTTCTGCTTTGGTTGTAGGCATTCACTACTAATAGTTTGGATAAAGAAAAAATGAATATGAATAGTCTGCACAGTACAGCATTCACAATCCCTACAATATGGTTGTAGCTTGTCCATATGAATTGAACACTGGTATGGAATTACATCTGTAAAGCGTGTAAGAACCTGGAGGGTTCAGAGATGGAAGGGAGAAAGCTTGGAATAAGTGGAAACTCTTCAGTGTATGCATTAAATACTTGATGTGGTGGTGCACTGCTTTTTGCCATATTTTGGTTGAAAAGATTTTTTAATTATTTGCGTTCTGTGAATGCTTAAAGCACTAAGTTAAATCCAATTCTAATTAAGTCAAAACAAAATCTTAAAGGGAAAATCAACTTCTCAAATGTATTTCAGAATAAATGAACTCTGATCAGCTAGCTTACATTAAAAAAAAAAGAGACTAATATGAAGTGTAAATTATGTTATACTTTTATTGCTGGAGTAACGGAAGTTATCTTCAGGAGAACAGTAAATTTAATGCCTAAATCTTCTGTTGGGGAAAAAAAAAAATCTAAACACTCAGGATTGAGTGAAACATTCCCAAGGTTATTTTCATAGAATTTGCTATTGTGAGACTAAGATTTACTTCATCTTTTGGGTAGTAAAAATTACTTTTCTTAATATGAGAAATAAAGACAAATTATTTGAGTATGGAGAAGATGCTGTTCAATTAATCTCTTCAGACTTGCGTTGTTAGAAGGGTGAGCCACCACATATGGCTTTAATATGGGCCGTCTAGATGCCTTCATTAATTTCTGAGTAACTGGCTTTAGGAATATTTTAGGAAAAATACATGAGGAGAATAAGAAAAGTCACTTCAGAAGAAAGTTTAAAAACATAACAAAAATAACTTTAGGAAAAACTGATGAAGGAAAGTTACCAAGAAAAACAGTTGTATTACTCAAATATTGGTGTTTTGGCTCTAAGTATTATCATGTGGCTATCGCTTAGTCGGTTAGTCTTAGCAGGATTTTCCTCCTAAAGAAAATGAACATGTCAGACATGACATGTAGTAGGCTTAGCCAAATCCCAGAAGTCTAGTAGTGTGGGCAGAGCTATCTGAAAGCTTGTGGAAATCACCTCCACTTGCTCCCTGGCCTAAACTTTTTGCTTGTTTGGGGACATGGGTTGGAATAGGACACTTCGGTCTTAAATTCCCATTCCACCTCCCTTGCCTGTGTGATTCACAAGTGTTTGCATAGCTCTGCTTGAAGGATGAGATGGGTAGCATTTTGATGTGATTCGTCTAGGCTCTTTGGAAACAATCAACGCTTGTTTAACTTGAAGTGATGCTGCTTCCAGCATTAATACTTGGACAGTTTGAGGCTAATAAAGGTTAGTGGTGCTCAGCTGTTCTATGTGGGTAGGATATGAATGGTTGAAATTGCCTAGTTAATGCTAAGTCAAAAGCATGTTCTAGACAGGGAAGTAAAAGAAAGATGTCTGTTGCCTTAGCAATTATTTACACTGTGCTGTTTTATATGCTGATGAGCTGTCTCTTCTGAGTCTTGCAGATGGTGATACCCATTGGTTTTGAAACACAGATGTGGAATATTTTTGAAGATGTAACTTCCGTCTTAAATATTACCGATAGCGTAATATGAACTTTGTCCTCTAGTCAGAGCTCATACAACAAACAAGCTTTTGCACATAGTTGAAAGCTGCTTGAAAAAACTCTCATAGCTTATCTATGTGAAACTTACTCCTTTCTCTGACATCACAGGTTTCCTGTCTCATCTGTCTTCCTTCATCAGTAGCATGTGATATTTTATTCCTCTCACTTCCAGAGAGTGCTCAGTCCTTTGAGTTGGTGGAGCTGCAGCCATAGAAGAATTGGCAAGGTTGAGCTTTCCTACCAAGTGGAACTGGTTGCATTCCCATTCCAAGCATTGCTTTTTCTTACACTGAAGAGCAAAGAGACAAACTTGTAAATACTTGTAACTGCATAAAGTCTTAATGCATGGAATCCGGAGGTTGAGCATATAGATATTTCTGAGAGGAGGTCTTTGAGTGGTGGTCTGGTCTTGTGCCTTACTGTGCTGGTAAACACTTACTGCTGAATTTTCCACTTAAGTATTCTTGCACACCAGAAAAATTTGGACTTACCTGCACAGCTTAGGCATGAGGAAATACTTGATTTACCTAAAATGAAAAAAAAAATGTGCTGTACAAAACAGTGATATTGGTAGTGACTTGTAACCAGACCAGGTGATTCTCTTAAAATACTGCCTTAATGTGAAAGGGTTGATGTGTTAAGAGTTTGAAGTTGTACTTAATCTAATACTTATTTGTAAAAGGTACAAACACAAACCTGTAGGTGGAATTTTTTAATCTGTCTCAGTATCCTGATAGCTTTCTGTTTTGACTTTCTGCTGACAGGTCACATTTAGGGCAGGCAAAACATAAGGCACATAGCCCTCCTGAGAGTAGAAAATCTATTTCAAAGACACCCAAAGTGCAGTCTAATACTACTTCTGAACAGTCCAAGGGGCACTTTTCCAGAAGGTAATTGCACTTCATATTCATATGTTATCAGTGTTATCTGCGCTTCATTATTGTATGTAATATGTCTGGCTATACAGAACTGTTATGAAATGTATGACAGGCTTTAAACTAGCATTATGTTCAATGCATTTGTTTCAGTGTCTTATGTTCTGTTCATGTTTTGTACTTGTAATTCAGCTAAGAGTATTCCGTCAGTGATGGGAGCATACACATTCTATATAACTAGTCCTGGAATACTTGCAGATTCTTTTCCTTTCTTCCCCCTTTGTTTTGGAGGAAGGTAGACCAAGGAGTTCTGAGAGATGTCCAATATTAATTGAAACCTACAATCTAAGGAATGCCTGTTCAGAGTAATCATCTTGGTCATGTTTATTATTTATTTTCATACACTTCTGCTGTGTATGCAGCGGAACAGCTTTTTAGCATATAGAGGAGAATTTTACACTTTTTGTTTCTTAAAATTAAGGTAATTAATCAGATAAGATTGAGAGATTTGCGTCTGAGAGCCTTCATTGAACTAGAATCCAGTTATGACCAGTTACGCATTACTGAACAGTCCTTGTTCTCCTGTGGAATTACATTTTGAAACATTCAGCTTCATGGCTTGAATTTTTGTTTTAATAGATTTACATGTCTATATACAATCCTAGTGAAATCAATCTAGTAGCTTTTCTTGCTAAAAAGTAGCATCCTGTGCTTTTATTTTGCAGTTCATTTTAGTTCTCATGCTAGCAGAGGTTTTTTTTTTTTGCAATGAAATTTGGAGTATGATCTCGTATAAGTATGCTTTTTGTATCAATGTCAATTTAATATTTGACAGGTTATTTTACCTGTTGTTTCCTTTATTATTAGAGATTGCAATGGTTTTGCAAGATAAGTGTCAGCAACAGCATGAGGTTCCTTGAGTTTAACACTAATGCTATTCCTGCTTGCTTCTACAGAGGCTGTAGTTCATCTGCTGTTTTAGTACCACAACAAGAAGATCCAGAAAGAGTCAATACTTCAGAAAAGCAAAAAACGGGGCAAGTGCCTAAGAAAGAAAATTCTCGAGGAGTTAAACGCAGTGCTAGTCCAGACTACAGCAGGACCAATTCTCCTAGCTCTGCTAAAAAACCCAAAGCACTTCAACACACTGAAACTTCCTTGGAAACTAACAAGCCACATACTAAATCTAAGAGAAGACACTCAGACCAAGAACAGTCTAAGTCTACACAATTGCCATCAACGAGCAAGGCTCACACCAGAAAGGGTGGAGCTGCTGGTAGCTCCCGAAGTCAGAAAAGGAAAAGGACAGAGAGTCTGTCTTGTATAAGGAGTGGTTCAGCAGTTGAATCAACTGGCGCTGAAGAGAAGTCAGCAAAACCCTCCAAGCTGGCTTCAAAATCGGTGACCTCAGCCAAAGCTGGGTGTAGCACCATCACTGATTCTTCTTCTTCAGCTTCGACGTCCTCTTCCTCTTCTGCTGTTGCCTCTGCTTCTTCTACTGTTCCTCAGGGTGCCAGAGTGAAACAGGGAAAGGACCAGAATAAGGCTAGACGTTCCCGTTCTGCATCCAGCCCCAGTCCAAGAAGGAGCAGCAGGGACAAAGAACAGAGTAAAACAGGTGGCTCTTCAAAGTTTGACTGGGCTGCTCGATTCAGTCCAAAAGTTAGTCTCCCTAAAACAAAACTGTCTCTACCAGGCTCTTCCAAGTCTGAGACATCAAAACCTGGACCTTCAGGACTACAGGCCAAGCTAGCAAGTAAGCTGTTCACTTTCTTTTACGGAAGAATATACATGTATGTTTTAAAACGAACTCTTCTAAACAAATACTTCCTTCATTGTTTACAGGGTTCTTGGGTCCTTGTTAAAGAGAAATAACTTTATTTTATTCTACTGAGCTTTTTTTTTTCTTAGGTAAAGTTGTGACTGAAACCACTTAGATATATCTATATCGTTTGCTTTATCTATATGTGTATATTGCTATATATATATAGCAAATGATTTAGATAAAGCAAAAGTACGCAGCCTGTTCTGTAGGCCTAAGATACGTCTCTATCTTGCATGTCAATTTTTAAAATTTATACAAGTTACTTGCATATCATTGTCATGGGGACATACAAAATGAAGTTTTCTAATGTTTACTTGTTCTGTTTAACTTCTTTTTTCATTTCCTTTAACTCTGTGCCCTGACTGGGAGTGATACTTACTGTTAAACAAGTTATCTAACTCGTGGTTTCTTTTTTTCAGGTTAGGTTTGCTACTTTTTTATGGTGCCAGTTTCTCATGTTAGTTTAAGATCAATAATATTTTAAACTTTAAAACTGGTATACATAGTGACTGGCATGTGAATTACTTTATCTTTTAAATTGTTCTTATAAAACATGTCCTCCCTAGTGCTGAATTGGAGTAGTAGGTACCTTTCTTGTACATTCTGATAAGGATTTAGGCTGTTCCTAAGCCAGAGCTGCTGCTCATTAGTGTGCAGTTATGCTTACAGCTCTGTTTGCTTGAAAAACATGGTACACCAAGGCAGCATAATAAACTCCAAATGCTTTTTTCATAGCATATATTCTATAAAACTTGTTTCAATAGGTTGGATTCCTAAGCCTGGTAACTGTTGCACATTTACCTAGGCATGATCATGAGTAGCATGTCCCAACTAGGGCATGTCTATAGCTAATACTAATGCAGGAAATATGTGAAATAAACAAGAGGAACTGGATGGCTTCCTGTGTAATCAAAATAGATTTAATTGACCTAACAGGCTTGTTTTGGATAACTTGCATGACTGGAGTATTGATTCTAGAATGACCTAACCTAGTTGGGGAAGGATGGCATTGGGGAAGGGGAGAGGGGCTGCTCTCTTATGGCAAGACTTTGTGTACCTGATTCAAGACTCCACTGTTTGGTGGGCTCCTGAGGGGGAAAACTGAATTTCCCCAGGATAATGAGATGAAGGAATGGGTAGGAATTGAACAAGACTGACTGACCATCAAGTTAGCTCTTAATGAAGCCTGTCCTTTAGTTACGGGCAACCCTTTGACAAAGGAGAAAAGCAACAGGGAGGTGAAAGAATGTACCTCTAAGTGAACACAAAAAGGTGAAGGCAGAAGGTAATTTATATGACTGCTTATAACCCTTCAGCACGGAGTGAGAAAGGTGGGATAGCACAACCTGCGGTGGTGGGGTTGTGGAGTAGCTTGAAAAACAACATTGAGAATACAAGCTTAAATTATCTCAAAGAATGTACTGAGAAAGCCAGCTTGACTAGCTTTAGCTCTTTTGTGACCTGAAAGTCAGCTTTGGCATAAGATAAACTTAGTAGAACTAAGATACTCAAGTAATGACACAAAACCAAGTTGGTATAGACTGTAAATATGTATACTTAAAAGCCAGTGTTAAGGGTTACAAAACATAGTAAGAATTCCTAGACTCCATTTTAGTTTAAAAAAAGTTGCTTTCTCTAGGTAGCATCCCAGTTTGAGGAGAAAAGATGTGATATTGGGAAGTCTAAAATGTGTAATCTGTTTGAATAACAACAAAACTTAATTTAGTAGCTATTATTGAATATCACTGGAGTATGATTATGCTAAATATCACTAAGATGTAAGAACTCCATCTAGAATAGATGGACAGTGCTACTATTTGTATTTTCAAATAGTCTTAGCTTTTTGAATAGTTCATTAAAGCTCTGACAACAAATTGAAATAATCTGGGAATCAATAGTAATTATTTCTTAGATGGATAAGTTAATACTTGGCTGTTATACAGCTTCACTAACTAGAAAATACTGGTACAAGTTTGAAATATTTCAACAAGATACACATTTTGAACAATGTTGAGAAATGTCAAGAAAATATTAAGAAATAAGAAATCACAAGGGTAGGTTTTTAAGGAAGGAGGGGTCAGGTCAAACTTATTTTCTCTGGTAAGCTAATACCTTTGGAGGATAAGGGAGCAGGAGTAGCTGGTATCTCACACAAATAACAACCCTAAGGCCTTCTAAAGCAGTAAAGCAAATGGTGATCTAGATCAAACTGTGGTGTACTCCCCTCTGGAGAAATGTGCTTAGAAGTCATGGTAGTTACCTTAGTAGAAGCTGAAACTCAGTAGATTTGTATAAAGGTATAATATGAAAGAGCTGTTTAAAAATTGAAATAGGGCTGATATAACTAGTGTAAAATAAACAGCCATGGAAGAAGCCAGGGAAAAATGCTGGTGGGGGAGTGGTTCACTGAAGAATGGTCTGGGATGAGAGGGGAGATCATTGTGACTGGCCGATGTGGTCAGCCATGTCTATGTAAATACAGTGCTGTTCATCTCTGGATATGGCAGTCAAAGAATGACATGGTTCAGTTTAAAGTAGTTTCAAGTACAAGAATTATTATTAGTGGTTGTGATCTTTGAAGGAAAAACCAGAAGAGCTGAAGTGGCTTACCCTATGGAAGAGAAGGATGAGGAGAGATGTGATTGCCATCTTTGCAGGAGCCTCCCACATACTGGAGGAGACAAACCTCAGGTTTCTTGTTCTGTCCTCACTGGATAAGTAATGGGCATTAAATGCAGCCAAGCTGACTTTCAGAGATTTCAGCTAGATACATAGCAGTTGCGTGTTGCAAGGGTAGCTGAGTCAGTGGCATTACTGAATAAAGGCCAGGAAGTTCATTGGAAAAATCAAAATAGACTGAAGGCTTCCACCTCTTGTTCTGCAGCTAAATATTTTGGTTAAAGGCAAATTTTTAGTTTTGCTCTTGATTTGACTATTTTCATGTCCTTTCAAGCACTATAACTTTTAGAAATTTTGGAATGTTGCAAATCGTGTCAAATGACTTAAGCTTTTTTTTTTTTTTATAGTTATTCATGCTTCTATTATCAGGGAAATCTCTGCCTCTCTTTGTATGGGGTCTTACCTTTAAGTAGGAAGAAGCTGTCAGTGATGGCTGGGATGATGCTGAGAGCAGGGTGACCTGGAGTAGCTATCCATAAATGAGAATCCTCAACCTAGTACTTGAAGATTTGGGGGGCTGAGAAGAGAAGGCTGATGGATATAGTGAAAAGCCAGATAAAGGTGAACACAGAGCATGGTGGTGTAACTCCTGACTTGAAAGGGGATGGGCAGGGGTGAGGGGAAGTCTGAAAATAACTCTGAATTAGTTTATTTGTAATGGTAGGTGGCAATGCTGGCCTGTAGTGCCTGTATGTTGCACTGAGGAAATAAGCTGACTAGGTAAGAGATGGTTATAGTTGTGGTGATGGGCTCTGTGGGGTTCCAGTTAACAGCTGAGGATGTCTGGGTTGGTATTGAGGGGCACAGTGGCATGTTAGAGAGATAGTAGGTGCCTTCCCCTGCCAATGGTGTTTTTACCCCACCTTTATTGCTTGAGCTAGAAAGCAGCTCAATGCAGGAGCCAATCTAAAATGTAAATTTACAGCCCTAAGAAGTAAATCTCTATTGATTATCTCTCTGAACTGCCAACAAATGGTGTTTGGGGTTATATACTTTGAAAATCTGACTTGATTTTGGCTTATGTAATACACTAAGGCTGTTAAAATAAGTAAATGTAGTACGGCTGCTTTCAGAACTTGTTTCTTTCATACAGCAGAAATGCTGACCAGTAAACAGACTTAAATGTGAAGATGTTCTTCAGATTATTATTTTTTTTTTTTTTTACATTTTATTTTGGTAAGGCTACAGTGTTTCAGGTTTAGCCTGTTTGGTTCTCTTTTCCTTCAGACTCATTAACATGCGTGTTTGGCATGCAAATAGGATGATGTCATGGCATGAGCAATTTATCTGCTTGCCATAGGGAAACCTAGGGCTCTGCTTCAATTCTAAAGCTTCCATCTTGAAACTGCTGTAGTTGCCTAATATGAACTGCTTAAACCTATTTTTTTTGAAGGTGTGTCACATGTGGACATCTCCTAGTTCTTTGAAATGGATCTTTTAGGGTTGCTCTGTCTGTTACAGGGGTGGCGCTGACTGAGTAACTTCTGGAGATGAACATGAAACTAGTTCACCTGAAAGCCCTTGCTGTCTGTGGCAGCATGGCTGGTGCTTTCCTTGGGCAGACAGCCATAGCGATCTTTAATTCCATCTACGTGGATGTTGGCTGTGCCCTGCTTGCCAGTGAAGGCTTGGGGCTGTTCTCATCCTGTGACTCCCATAGGTGCAGGACTAACTCCCAGGCAGGAGGCCTGCCAGCAGGGCGTTCAGGGGAGGGTTAAATCTGAAAGTGTGAGGGAAAAGGGTCCTGTGCTGAAGGAGCTAGCAGTCCTGAACTTGTGCTGGAAAGACTCGAAGGATTTCCCAAAATATGCAAGTGGTAAGACTGACTTAGCTTTCTTAAATGATGAACTTTAAAGGCAAAGAGTGGCTACGGACAGCAGGAAGGGAACAAGTTCAGAGAAATCATTTGTCACTTCCTTTTTAGCCTGGGAAATGACTAGAGGGAGGTAGATGCACACAAGTGCCATGGTAGACGTGTAGAAGAAAAGATTTGGGAAGAAAGAAACATGCAAAAAAGATGTGATGAGCAGAGCACTCAGTGAGTAGCAGGAGAAAATGAACTCAGCTTTCTGGGTGCTCAGCCTATGATGTGTTCTGCAGCTCATCCAGCAGGCAATAACGGGAAACTCTATGTTCTCCAGAACCTTACTGAGGTAATTTGGTTTAAAGCGATGGTTCAACTAATTGAGCCCTTCTTATGGACAAGGGCAATCCCCTCTACAGCTTCATTGCCATCTTGTTTCGTGGTGGCTGTGCTCAGCTGATCCTTGTCCCGCTAGCTCAGCTCACTGGTCTGACAGAGAGTGACCAAGAGGAAGGTGTGCAGCGAGTGTGTGCTGGGCACCTCGGCCTTGGGTCAGGGTAGTAAGGCACAAGTGAGCAGAACCACACTGTTAGACACAGCAGCAGGCTGTTTAACTCTGCCTTGTGAAACTGCTGCCCTTAGCTTATGTTAAGCCAGGATTTATGCTAAGTCCGTTTCACTTCATTTTCAGTGAAGGTGGTGTCTGTGGTTGATTTGCCTATTGCTAACCTGCTAAGAACAAACCTCATGCTTAGTGCTGACCACTTGAAACAGAGAACCCACAGATTTCAAGCAGCAGCTGACCTTCTGATGTGAGGAGCTCAAGTGTTTATTTTTCCAGTGGACATAAAGTTAATCTCTCTGATACAAATGTAAAGCAAAAGTACACCTCATTTTTAGAATCTCATCACGATGTTACATGGAGAAGTAGACTATTTGGTATCTGTAGCTATGAACTCCTAGAGTGGCTGTTGTGGTCAAATGTAGTGCGATTATACTTAATGCATGCATTTTTTAATGTAAAATAGTCAGCTATGAGAGGAGTTTTGTTGAATCTGCATTTATAGGACTTGAAACATAGATAGCTGTGGCATAGGATCCTGCTGCAGCTGTTTCAAACTGCTCTTGTCTTCTCTCCAGCACTCCCCCTTCCTTCCCTACCACAAACAAGGCAAGTAATTTACTGGATGTAAATAGGGCTGGATTCATTAACTGCTTCTGTTTTAGCAACTTCAACCTAAATTGTTGGTTTGCAACCATGCATAGTAAAAGTGCCACTGCTTTAGGAGTATTTTTTTTAAAAAAGTAAAATATATTAAAAAAAAAATGCATAATCTGTGTGTACAGACTGAAAATCCAGGTGGCTGCCTTGTTTCAGCTCAGTTTGCAGTAGCTGTTAGGTACAGTCGCTTGTTTTCTTAGGTTGCCAAGTTTCTGGGGTTAATAAGCCAGGTGTATGGTAAACACAGGAATATCAGGTTAACCTTAATCTGCATGGAACTTAATGCTATATGCAGTTAATGTGTTCCTGGATCAGATACGGTGTAGTGTCCAGGGGACAGACTATTGACTAGGTCAGTAATAACTTTTCGAATTACATTCCCTTTTCTGTTAAGTATTCTATCAAGACTTATGTAGTTACATAGTTACTTCATCCTTAAGTATGACAATATTCCTGGATTTTTTTAGGAATAATTAGCAGAAGCCAGTTTGATAGGTACTGTACTAAAATACAGTTCATGCTTAAATGTGTTCTGTTTCTGCTGTGTTGCCAGTAGAGGGAGCAATGCTCTAATTATTTCATCATAAACAAGAGCAAATTAATATCAGCTGTGTTAGTCTTCAACAGTGCAAATACTTTTAAATTAAAAACTCAATTCGTTCCCCAGAGTTGTGAAAATATGCTTGGTTATTTGCCTATAGGAAGACCTTACAGCAGTGATAGGGTTTGAAGGGATGTAGTTAAAACAAAAACACACACAAAACATTGCGGATCTCAATGTTGGCAGTGCTTGTCTTCTGGAGGGTGGGGGAGTCTCATTTGGTTTTAAGGCAGTTATTGTTAAGCCATACTAATGTAGATCGAACTGCTTGTGACTAAAAGTTAAGATTTGTCTAGTGATTGTGGCTAAGTTAATGCTGCACACATTTACCTAAGGGGTGGGGGCAAAACAGATATCCCCCCCAAACACACTGTGGTTTCTTTTTCTCTATGCTCTAAAGCTAAATCATTTTTGTTTTAGGTGTTTTGAACATAAACACATGGAAATAATGTATCTTACAGTATTTGTTGAGCATGAGGAGACCTACAAGCTCCTGTGTAACTGAAGCATATGGGTTACAGAAAGGTGTCCAAGTAACAATTTGGAGTTTGGTACAAAAAATAAATGAGTAAAAATAAGTTTTTAAGCCTTTCTTTCAGTGGAATAGCAGATCAGTGTAAGGTGACTAAAAGCTGTTGTAGACTTCCTGTAGTTATGTAGAAGCTGTCCTGTTTCACTTTGTAGAGCTGCTATGTATTTAAAGACTGACTTATTCTCAATCCCTTAAATATTACATAGGCCTAAGAAAATCCACCAAGAAGCGCAGTGAATCACCACCTGCTGAGCTCCCCAGTTTGCGGCGGAGCACACGGCAAAAGACCACGGGCTCCTGTGCTAGTACCAGGTAAAACTTAAAACAAGATGTGATTACTGCTGTGGATGGATATTTATCTTTCTTGGCTGTTGCAGAAAGAGCTGCAGTTTTTCAGGCTTGCAGGGTCACCCTGTATACTAATGTCATGGATAATGCATAGAGTTTGGCACTATCACAACTCCGGTAGCTGAGGTACTTATTGAGAGGAAGGAGGGGAGGAAGTACCCACAGGCAATGTCACAAATTTAAATAATCCTTTTCTTAAAAAGGCTGTGTTTAAAAAGATAGAGTTCTAAACTTCTCTGTTATGAATAATAAAATCAATGACAATTTTGAAAAATAAGACCGTATGGTGCCCATGGGTGTCTGTTTTAATACTGTACCAATCAGTTTGTCAATAGCTGCATTTGAGCAAGTGGTATGGTGCATATTGAAGTACTTGATATGCCTGAGGTCTGTTCCTGTCGTCAGTTATGCACTTGAATTTGATGCCTTACATCATAAGCATGTGTATATTTTTAGTAGTGACAATAGTAATGTTTTAAAAAGCAGATTTAGAAAGGCCAATGCCCTTAAACTTGATCTGCTATTGAAAATCAAGCTGAATGTCAGAGTTTTGTACTTTGAGTAGTTCAGAACTTTTTTTTAAAGATGAATACTCAGGCATCAAACTTCTTTTCAGATGTGTACAAATCAGTTACTTGGTTTGTAATTAAGTCACTTTGTGATAATTTTGACTATTTTTAAATTCCCAAACATTTGTTTTTTCAAATCTTTAGTCGGCGAGGCTCTGGCCTGGGCAAAAGAGGAGCAGCTGAAGCTCGCCGACAGGAGAAGATGGCTGATCCTGACAACAACCAGGATGGAGTTAACTCTTCAGCTGCGCGTACTGATGAGGCTCCCCAGGGAGCTGCAGGTAAAAAGAGATACCAGTTGCAGTGTTTTAGTATACATGTGGATATGAACTTCTTACAAGGATTAAGTTCTGGGAGGAAGTTATGATTTAAGTTGGTACAGCTTCTGGAACATTTTGAATGAGGGACCTTAACTTCCAATCAAGTACACTTTAAAAAAAAAAAAAGCCTGAAAACTGATTTCAGTGAATGCTACATAAATGACTGTGCTGCTGACTGAAGAGATGCCAGACTCTTCAGAATATAGAAGACAAGTATTTATCTGTGAGAGTTCTTTAATAACTACTGGAAAATATTTTGTATGTTTTCTGTTGAAACTGCAAGCCTCTCTGTATTGGATAAATTTGTCTTTGGGTTAATTAATACATGTACTCCTGTTTATGCAGTTCTGTTAAATGGTACTTAATTTTATCACCTGGTCCTAATCAACAGTGATTTTGAAGGAGCTTTCCAACAATTATGCTGGCTGGTAGAAAAACTCAAAATGTCTGTGCTTTTAAAATTAGCTACATTGCTAATAAAAGTCAAAATGAACTGGAATGAAGGGCAGTGTAACAAGAGAATAAAATTACTAAGAATGCAGGCAACTGTGTCCAAAGAAGAGCAATGAAGCTGGTGAAGGGTCTAGAAAAGGGGGCTAGGATTATTTAGTTTGGAGAAAATAAGGCTTAGGGAAGACCTTATTTAGAGTTTCCTTAAAGGGGGTTGTAATGAGGTAGGGATCAGGCTTTTCTCCCAAGCACCAAGTGATCAGACAATGGGAAATGGCCTCAAGTTGCACTGGGGAGGTTTATGTTGGGTATTAGAAGGAGCTCCTTTACAGAAGGAGTTGTGCAGCAGTGGAGTAGGCTGCCCAGGGAAGTGGCTGAGTCCCCATCCCTGGAGGTCTTTAAGAAATACATAGTTCAATGGTGGACTTCAGTACTAGGATAAAGGTTGGACTAGATGATCTTAGAGGTCTTTTCCAACCTGAATGATTCTATGAAATACACATGAAATGCTATTTGCTGATCTGACTTCTTTCATAATCTTGTGTTGGTATAGCCTTTCTGTTAGTTTTTGGAAAGGCTGATCTCTAGACTGAAATTGGTCTAATTGAAGTGACAATTGTAGAAGTGTGGTGACAGTGTTAAATGCACAGCACTTTCTGATGGTGGATGCTTTTTTTGATGGTGGAGTCAATGCAAATTTTGTAGTTCTGTATGTGCTTCAACTCATGTTAATCTATTTTATTTCTTTCAGCTTCTAGTTCTGTTGCTGGAGCTGTAGGTATGACAACATCTGGAGAAAGTGAGTCAGATGACTCTGAAATGGGAAGACTACAAGGTATAAAAGCTATAATTAATTTTCAATTTATTATTTTTGTTTGCAGCCTATGAATAGCTGTACTGCCACACGTCCTGTTATATAATGCGGGGAGGCTGTATCTTGTTTCTACGTCTGTGAATGTGTTGCTTTGCTTACTGTAGTTTCCATGAACTGTGACACTGCAAGCTTTAACTCACTGAAGATGTGAGAATTTGGAACTAATATCTGTAGGGACTGGTTAGTGTCCTTAGATGTTTCCGTGGTGTGTAATACATTGCTATTGATTTTTTTTCAGGTGGATATAGGGGTTGGGAGGGAGGAGGAGAATTGAGAACTGAGTCCTATGAAGTGTGTAGGCTATTGTTGGAAGTATGAGAATGTTTTTGCAAGAATACGTTTCCAGTTGACAGGCTGGATTAGGTCTGCTGTTAATCTAATCTACCTGATTCTGGATAACTTTTTTTGTCCTTGTCATTGATAGCCATATAACTACAAGCTTTGATCAAAGTCTAAATGTTCTTAAACATGCTTGCTTTCATGCTTTAGTTATAGAAGAATTCAGGTCTCCCATCTGAAACACAGGAAGGTACAAACTCAGTTTTTTATGTCCTGCAGCTCTTCTAACAATTTTTGTCAACTACTGTGCGAGGAGTTCTGTGATTGTAATTTTCCTTGCAAATGACAGTTTTTGGTAAATCTGGATCACTAATGTGGGAGTGCTATGTCAGTATGAGTTCACTTGCTTATAGCCCCCAGTAAGCATAGGTATGCATTAGGAATGTTGAACTAATTTTTTATTATTATAGATCAGTATTTGTGTTGATCAAAAGTGGTCGTGCTTGCTACCGTAAAAATTGGAATCACCCACTTAGTCTAGTTTAGGACTACTGAAAAGTGTTATTTTAAAAATGCTAATTTTCAGCAGAGATAAGATCTCTGCCTTCCTATTCATCAGGAAGTAAAGCTGTGAAACTTGTGTCCTCTCCTCAGATTAATAATGCTACTTGAGTCCTGAATGTGTGAAGATAAGTTTAGCCGGTTTTGCGTAGCTTGAGTTCAGGTTTAAAATTACAGCCTATGTATCTGCTATTTTAGATCTAAACTTACAACGTTAACGTAGTAGACCAGATTTCTTCTGTAAAATATAAAGTTTTGAAAACTTGGTGGGTGACTTCTTAAGGGGCATTAATGCTCTGATGTGTATAAAAATGACCTATTTGTTCCTTAAGGGTCATCTTTTTGGTGCGTTTGAAACTGAAGTAACTACAGTCATCTAATCCTAACTCTTCTTTCCTAAAGTATCAAAATTCTATTAGTCTTAAATTATAGCTTCATGGAATTTAAGCTTTTTAAAATATATGTAGAAGCTTTGACAATGGCTGTTATCCTCTGTTTGCTTTTAGCTCTATTAGAGGCTAGGGGTCTTCCTCCTCACCTGTTTGGCCCTCTTGGTCCTCGGATGTCGCAGCTCTTCCACAGGACAATTGGAAGTGGAGCTAGTAAGCCAAGTTTGTCTAATTTGACTTGATTCTTTCCACTTCCAGACTAGTAGAATTCAGCCACTAGTACATTCTCGTATTTGTGTTAGCTACATAATTTATATTTTCCATGTTGGAGATTTGTATGTCATGAATGCTAGACCACTGGTCAGCAGTATTAATGAGTTTTTCTTCCTGTAAGGAAGAGAAATTTGCTTTAGCCATATTTCATTTCTGTCCTTTTCTTTTTTTTTTTTTTTAAATCTTGATGTTCCCTTCTAGGTGGGGAAGGGAGGGTTCTTGCCTTTTCACCCCTTCATTATCTTTTTCTCTTGCATGATGGGCTGCTTAGCAGAAGACTTCTGAACCCCCTTGGGTTTTTTGCTAGCTTTAAATGAGTGCTTAAGCTAGCTTTAGAACCAATACAACCTAACAGTTCTATGGTGCCTTGTTCAGAGCTTCAAAAGGGACTTAGTTCTCAGACTATGTCAGTGAGAACATGAGCTCTTAGTCTTGTTCCACCATATCTGCATTATGCAGCTGGCTAAGATGTGTACCTTCTAGTCCCAGCTGGTTTGGCTTCCAGGAGAGCCAAAGACAGCCTGTAACACTGCCTGCCAAGAAGAAGATGGGGTCTGGATACTCTACGTGCTGTATTATCTAGGGGGTATACTGAAAAGTCCTTTATAAAGGTGGAGTGGTATGGGTTCTGTCACCCACTGTAGGTTGGCAAAGATGGCTATGGTGAGCAGTGTGGTGAACTCCCTGAGCTGTGACCAGTCTGCACTGGAAGGCCAGCTAAGAGTGAGATTTCATTTCTCTTTCCCTCCCCCTTTTTATGGCAGGGAAAGGAAGTGAAACTACAAATGCAGAGGAAGACAAACTGTCTCTCGTCTTCCACTCTGGCAGAAATATAGCGTAACAATTGCACTGAACACTTAAATTCTCTAATATCTTCTTTCCTAATCTTTTTTTTTCTGGATATATAGGTTCTAAAGCCCAACAGCTTTTACAAGGTCTGCAAGCCACTGATGAAAGTCAGCAACTACAGGCAGTGATTGAGATGTGCCAGCTGTTGGTCATGGGAAATGAAGAAACATTAGGAGGATTTCCAGTCAAGAGTGTTGTACCAGCTTTGGTAAAAACAAACAAAAAACTGTGTTTCTGTTGGAAGATAAAATATTTCACTTAATATCTTGCTTGAATGAAGTATTTGAAATGGAACAACAAATGCCTTTGATGTTAGCTTGCACATAGAACTAACACTGGAATTATCAATGTGTCATTTCTTCTCTTTTTAGTATGGAGTTCATTTTTGTGTGCAGTTTTAATAATGTAACTCTTTATCTCTTAGAGCTAATAACTTGAATGGGTATATAAAAGATGTCACTTATGTTCCTGCAAATATATGAAGGAGATGTGTTTTGATGGTCTAAGGAATGAGTGTGTAATGTGTTACTAATTATACCAAAGTACTAACAAAAAAAAACAGCTGGCATGTAGTTTACTTTTCTTCCATAGCTTGCTTGCGTTAGGTTCTGCAAATACTGTCTGTTCTTGCTCTATTACCTACTTTTTCCTTATCTGCTTTTTAGCATCAGGTTTTTTCCTAAATAAGTTATGCTATACTGGGCCTTACTAGTCATATTTTTTTTATTTATTTTTTTTTAGAATTGATGAGGATTAGTGGGCCTAAAATTTAAAATACTTCCAGGAACAGTTTGTATTCTCCCTTCTTATTTGCATAGCCTTCAGGCCGTAGTATGTGTATCATTGGGTATTTCTTCAGAAAAACAGCCCCCAGAACTTTGTGATTCCAGTAAATAGCCTTTAAGTTGCAGTTTAATAGAGTCTGCTTGCCATTGAGTCTTTCTCCTCTGGTAAGAATTGGTAAATGTCAGTGGAAAAAGTCCTTGCTGCACATGTTGTCAGTAAGGTAGTTGCTGCGTAGAAGGACTTAAATTTTATATTGAAATGCAAACTGCAGCAAGTAGTCAAAAGTATACAGAAGTAGAACAGCAAACTTTAAACAAAACCCACTAAAAATGCTTAGGAAAAAAAAGCTCATTACATGTTTAAAGAGAAAATTGTCAAGTCTGAACACATTGTGAGATAAGGTCTGATAGATGGTTTTGAAGACAGTGCACTTACTTCAACGTAAGGTTATTGTATGCCTCTGGATGCTATGGTCAGAACAAATGGAAGTGCTTTAAGAGAATATAGAAAATCCAATTCTGTAACCATCAGATAATTTTCAGGATGGATGTGGTTCTTCCATGCCTGGAGGCAGGTGTGAGCCAAGAGAATGATGTATAGGAAAAACGTGAAACTTGTTCCACAGCTGTCTCATGCGTTAATTTACATTTAAATTTTATGTTGCAGCAAAATCTGTACAACTGGTGTATACTTGTATATTTAAAACAAAATAGAAAACCCACCACCACCTGTGCTGATTCATAACCTATATGATGTATTTCAATTAATATTGTGTAAACCATAGTCTAAAAACTATGCATGGCTATGCATGGTTATGTATGTATGTTAGGTGGAGTGTGTGTGTGTATATACACGTATACTTAAAAAGTATTATCTGTTTACGAGGGCACGTTTTGCGAAACTCTGTCTCACGAAGTTAAACTTTGTCTTGCTAATTCTGTAGTAGATCAAGAATAGGTAGTGACTCCTGTAACTTCTACTGAAATTCAAAGCCCCGAGTCAAAAGCTACCATATAGGTTTGTGTATGTTATGTTGAGATCTTTATACTCTTTACTAAGTTAAGAATCTTTTTTTGAACAGATAACATTGCTGCAGATGGAGCACAACTTTGACATAGTAAGTAATCTGTAATTCTTAAGAAATGTTTTTGAACAAATGTATCAGCTGAACTTGTAACAAATCTATATATTTAATAGATGAACCATGCTTGTCGGGCCTTAACATACATGATGGAAGCACTTCCTAGATCATCTGCTGTAGTGGTTGATGCAATTCCTGTCTTCTTGGAAAAGGTAACATGAAATCAAAACAGTACTGAAAAAATCTTAGGGGTTTCTGTCTTAACTTCTGTTTTAACTTCAGGATTACCCTCAATATAATAGTTTCTTTCATAGTTTATATGATGCTGCATAGCATATCAGAAGCTTTTAAGATGGGTTTACTCTTTATTCATATCCTTAATGAAAAGCACTCTCTGATCCACAGAAAACTTTGGTGTTGCAAAGATACTGAGTTATACAAACTAATAATGTGAGGAGTAGCTACATAGCTGATCTTGCCTTCAATTACTTAATTTGGTTACTGCTAGCAGTGTAGCTGCATTAGCACATCTTAGTCTAACATTAATGAAGAAAACTGTCTTTACAAAGTGATTTAACAATTGATCTACAAATATTCTTGTTTTATTCTAGTTACAAGTTATTCAGTGCATTGATGTGGCAGAGCAGGCGCTGACAGCCCTGGAGATGTTATCACGCAGGCATAGTAAAGCCATTCTGCAGGCAGTAAGTATGAAAGAAATCATCCTTTACTTTGACATACCAATTCCCACGTGGGTAGTCTGAAAGCTCTGTGAAGATGAAGCAAGAAAATCAGTTTCAGTAACTTTTAGTAGTACTGAGAGAAAAACCATTTCTTTGTTTTGTTATAGGGTGGGTTGGCAGACTGCTTGCTCTATCTGGAATTCTTCAGTATAAATGCACAGAGGAATGCACTAGCTATCGCTGCCAACTGCTGCCAGAGTATAACACCTGATGAGTTTCACTTTGTGGCAGACTCTTTGCCACTGCTTACGCAAAGGTTAACCCATCAGGTAAGAAGCTATTATAAAGCAAAAAGTTTCACTTTGATCTGAAAGGAGTATAAAGCTACCTCCAGATACCTAGCTCTTTCTGTGTATTGTTTGCCTTTGCAATCTGCTAACTACCTTAAAGCTTCTATACTGTCAAGCTGTGATACTTCGGTGCGCGTATGAAGCTCTTGTTTTTCTAACTGTGCTGTAAGGATTCATGACACCCATGTTAACTTTGTAAAATGAGATAAGTAAGGTACCTGAACTGAGAGCATGACTGACTGGTTTTGCTGTCCTTACTTGTTGCCCCATCAATAAGAGTAAATCTAGTAGTAATGCTGTTCTTTTTTTTCCTAATAAAGGAGTTGCAAGGTTCTTTCCTACTTCTGGAAAGCTTGAGTTTCAATTAATGTTATGCTGTGAGGATTAGTTTGCTGGTTTGACCTTGGGGATGAATTTCGCTCTTTCAAAAAAAAAAAAAAAAAGGCGAAAAAAACAACACTTATTCCTGCACAATAGTTTCAAGTAGTTGGTTCTAAATCATGGAACTCTAAAGATCTGCCTATTCTGTAATGCTGCTGTGATAATAAATGGGCACTCATAATGACTATTGCACCAAAAGAAATTTGAACAATGCTGCTTAGTTGGCAGAGGGTGAAATAGACCATCTGACAGGTCTTTTTGAGATGTTTTATGAATGTCTTCACGACAGCCTAGTCTAATGAAAGTTAAAATTGTTTAATTCAAATAAATACTTAATGTTTTCTTTTAATAGGACAAAAAGTCTGTTGAAAGCACTTGTCTCTGTTTTGCACGGCTAGTGGACAACTTCCAGCATGAGGAGGTAAGGGGGTGTGTGTGGTGTTTTTTTCTGCAGGTTGGGTGGGTTTGTTTGTTCCCTTCCTTTGTCTGTCATAAGGGATTACCTTTTGAAATCACATTAACACTTTTGATTTTGTTTTCTTCTGAAGAACTTGCTCCAACAGGTTGCTTCCAAGGACTTGTTAACAAATATCCAGCAACTCTTGGTAGTGACGCCTCCAATCCTGAGCTCAGGAATGTTCATCATGGTGGTGCGCATGTTTTCCTTAATGTGCTCCAATTGTCCGACACTTGCAGTCCAACTTATGAAGCAAAGTGAGTTCTTGGTTTTTCGTGTCTTGGGGGCCTACTTAAAATTGTGCCTATGGTTAGGATGGAACTCTAAGCACTTGATTAAACAAATATTATGTTTTTTTTTCTTACTGTGCTGCTCCTGGGATACAAAGCTTTTAGTTAATCCCGTTGAAAGTATTTGTTCTGTTTTCTGCTCCCCCCACTACCTCCCTTTCCTGTTTCTAGCTGTTGTCACTGCAATGCTCACCTGATCTTTTCTGAGTCTGTATTAACTCTGCAAGTTGTGATTTAAGGGCTTTTTCAAAGGGAAAACATAATGAAAAGTAACTGCTGTGTAACTGTTTTGGTCTGCTCTCTGTTCCTTCTTTTCATCTTGTGAAATTTGACTTGCAACTTCAACTGCCCTGTATGTTCCCCTGCTTTCTTCCCTACCTTGTGTTCAGTGATATTCCCCACTCACTGCTTTCTCTTAAAGAAGTGGGAGCTGGGGGGTGGAAATGAAAAACCCACAAACCCCATGTCAGAGAACAGACACACATTTTGTAATGTCCAGAAAGATGGTTTCTGTCCTACGTTGTATTCTGCCTGTTTGTTTATAGAAGAAATAGTCACTGCCCTACAGCATTCAACACAAGCTGGAGTCTGTATACCAGTATGAACAATCTGAATAATAATTTTACAGATATTGCAGAAACTCTTCACTTTCTCCTTTGTGGAGCCTCAAATGGGAGTTGTCAAGAACAAATTGACCTTGTTCCACGAAGTCCTCAAGAACTTTATGAGCTTACTTCTCTTATCTGGTAAGTTATCTACTTTAAGTTTTTGGATCTGGTAAGAGTGTTAAATTCTAACTCTAAAATGAAGGTAAAGAGCATTCAGCTCAGATGGACTCGATTGTATACTTCTAGTAAAATGCTGTTTTAATGATCGTTTCAGTGAACTGATGCCTTGTCTGCCAAAAGAGGGGATCTTTGCTGTCGATACTATGCTGAAGAAAGGAAATGCACAAAATACCGATGGCGCAATATGGCAGTGGCGAGATGACAGGGGTCTCTGGCATCCCTATAACAGGATTGATAGTCGAATAATAGAGGTATATCTATGTGGTGATGTTCTTTAAAAGTCGTATAGGGAACTGAGTGCTTTTCTTTGTGGTTTTGAAACCAAACATCTTTTGAGAAAGAAGCACATGAATTTCTCAAACATTCTGCTGTAATGTAGCACTGGGTATTCAGTAATGGAGGAACTGTTGAATGCTTAATCACTGTTTTTATTGTATTTCTGTCCGTCACTGGCTTTTGCTACTGTGTTGCGTCTCTCACCACTTTGGTATGAATTTCTTTTTGCTAAGGCTTTCTTAACTTTAAACTCTTCTTTGTTTGTTCTTACCTTTAAACTCTACTTTGTCTTTAGGCAGCTCATCAGGTGGGTGAGGATGAAATAAGCCTGTCGACACTTGGGCGTGTCTATACTATTGATTTTAACTCTATGCAGCAAATAAATGAGGATACTGGAACAGCACGTGCCATTCAGCGGAAACCAAACCCTTTAGCCAATACAAACACTAGTAAGTATAGCTTATGAGACATCCAGTATCTCTAGCTATATATATCTAACTAATGCTGTATGCAGTAGTCAATTTATTGGCCAATGCATTTCTTGTTTGATACATTTCTTGTTCCTATGGAACTATTTTGAAAAACTGGAAGACAGCTTTACAACCATTCAAATTGAAATATATTATTTTAAACGTATGCACCTCCTTTTCAGCAGACTGAAAATGCATTAAAAATTGGGAGGACGGGGGGGTTTCCCGGCTTGGAGTTTTATGAAACAATGTTCATACTTTTTTTAAAAAAAAAAAAAGGCTTTGCTATGGCACAGAAATATATAACAATGGAATAAACACAATTTGGCATTGTTGGAAGAAGAGGATTTGTAGCTGTGTTCTTGATATCAGTTTGACTTCTGTTTACTAGATTAGCATATCTTTTCAATTCAAGATCTAAACTTTTCCAGTTTCAAAAAAGAAAAAAACAAAAAACAAGCACTTTGGAGCGAGATGCAAAGAACTGTGCAGTGATTTGTTGCACAATTTCTCACAGGTGGACATTCAGATTTGAAGAAGGATGATGCCCGAGCACAACTAATGAAAGAAGACCCAGAACTGGCAAAATCCTTTATTAAAACATTGTTTGGTGTCCTTTATGAAGTATATAGTTCTTCAGCTGGACCTGCTGTTAGACACAAGTGCCTTAGAGCAATACTTAGGATAATTTATTTTGCTGATGCTGAACTTCTGAAGGATGTGCTGAAAAACCATGCTGTTTCAAGGTAGGTTCATGAAAAATTGTAAATGAAACTAGTTTGGATTTTACAGCTCAAATTGACTTAACTTTTATCTATATAAATCGTTTTATTTATTTGCCCAAAGCTGGGTCTGCCTAGCTTCTCAAGACTTTTTTTAATCTTAGATTTTGTAGTAGGTGCTGACTGTAGACTTCCATAATGGAAACTCTTGATTACTTATATGGTTCTGTGTACTAGTTATGTCAAATATTACTACTTACTGTTTTTCCTAATTTCTAAAGTTTACCTGTAGCAAGGTGAATTTTGAGGTAATATTCTGAACAATAACAGACTTCTCAGGCAATATGCTGGAAAGTTCAGTTCTATTCTTGAAACATCCCCTACTTGCTATACTATTAGGTTAGGGGTGTAGACAAAAGGATGCAGTTAGAAAACTGACTGCTAGTTTTGAAAAACTTTGTACCACCTTTGAAAAACTAAACTACTTTCCTTTGTGCCACTTGTAAAAACTTGGCATAAGTGACTTAGGTGGCAGAAGAACTTTGTCTTATAACTCTTATGAAAGTGCAGTGAAACTTGCTTGTTTCGGATTAATACTTAGAGTGTATGCAAGATGAACTGGCTTGATTTTCTTTTTTTTAAAAACGACAAACCTGATTTTAACAAATATCTGTTGTAGTCATATTGCCTCCATGCTGTCAAGTCAAGACCTTAAGATAGTGGTTGGAGCTCTGCAGATGGCTGAAATCTTAATGCAAAAGCTACCTGACATTTTTAGCGTTTACTTCAGAAGAGAAGGTAATCCTTTCTTTATTTCCCTCCTGTACCCCTCTGTGCCCCTCCCTCTGTAGTTAGTATTTTGGGGGTGGGGTGTGTGTCCAAATCCCCTTTCCCCAAATTGTAACAAGTCCATCTGTCATGCGTAATAAAGGCAAATCCATGTAAGCTGTCCTCATGACTGGAGAGGAGCTGACCAAGGCTCTGAAGGAGACAAATGTGTTTTCTGACATCTGAAACAAGTTTGTACAGGCACTAGATGCTAGAGAACTTACGCTTAGGCTGGAGAAGGCTAGCAGAAGTTACATGGGTAGTCTTACTGGACAATATAAATGAATCTTAGGTGGGGAGTCTGTTTGAAGCTACTATGACTTTTTAGCCACTGTTAATGCTGTTGTCACTTTTCTTTTTAAACTACGTAGGTTAATTTTTTTCAGAAAGAATTAATCTACTTTTAAAACTTATGTGCGCATGCAAAAGATGCAATAGTCAAGCCACAGGTTAAACCTATTTCTGTCTATGCAAACACAATCCCCAACCTCCCCCTCAAAAAGCCCCAAAGACCCCCCAAGCATAAAGACTACTTCTTTTTTGAAGGAGTGATGCACCAAGTGAAAAACTTAGCAGAGTCTGAGGCTTTGCTAACAAGCCCACCAAAAGTATGCACTAATGGATCAGGAACGCTGGGTACCACTACAACAATAAGTACTGGAACAGCCACTGCTGCCAGTAATGCAGCTGCAGATTTGGGCTCTCCCAGCCTACAACACAGCCGGGAGGATTCTTTGGATCTGAGCCCACAGGGGTAAGTGTGCTATTTCTTCTGAACAAATGATCTGATCTTTTCTCTTCAAAAAAAAAAAAAAAATAATCTTGACTGATGTGGGCTGCTACAGTATCAGCTGCATTTTGCTGTGTATTTTCCTCTCAAGTTAGTAAAATGAAGAGGTGTTGAAGTGACCAATTAGTAGCTCTAACTCATTTCATATGAAATGCTTTAAGAAGCAAACAATTAAAACAAAGAAACTAAAAACCACAACCAAACAAAAACTAGTGACCTGATACATATGATGTAATGGTAGGAAACAATCCATGCTTTTTGGGGAGAGACTGGAGAATGCCAAGAGCAACAGCTGTAGTCTCATGTAACTCTTGAGGACAGGGATTCTTTCAGAGGATTCTTTCAGAGAAGTGCTAGCTATGGTGTATGGCTCCTTTCTGCTGGGGACTGGAGGGAGAAGTCATCCGTAACTTAATAATAAGGGGCAAGCAGGTCAAGTGTCTTTTGTTGTTTGTTCAATAATTTGTGTATATTTTGTATTAAATGCATTCAAATAAAGGAATGACGACATGTTATGAACAGTTATGATAGTTCCTCAGAATTCGAATGTTTTTATTCAATGGTACTCCTGTCTGTATTTGACTGCCAGGGGTGACAGCAAGCCAAGTCCCTTCTTTCTCGATGGAGTAATCACTTTGTCCTTCCCATTAAATTAGAGTTGAGGCCCCCTCTGTCTGTTCTTCCCTTGTTTCCCCCTTGTTATGGATTGGAACCTTTTATATCCTTGAGGATATATCTGGTAGATCCATCTTGAATGGAAAGGATGGGTATGCCTATGAACGTGACGGATGGAATCATGGTACTTTATTCTTAAATTTGGACAGACGACTGAGTGATGTTCTGAAGAGAAAAAGACTGCCAAAACGAGGGCCAAGGAGACCAAAATACTCTCCTCCAAGAGATGATGAGAAAGTAGACAATCAAGGTAAAATATGCATAATGTGACACTAACTCCTAAATTGAAAGTAAGCTTATAAGCTGTCAACAGTGCTAGCTCTAATAAACATGTTGATTCTAGGAGATCCTCTGAATTTTTTTTTTGCTTTCTACAGCTAAAAGCCCTACAACTACTCAATCTCCTAAATCTTCCTTCTTGGCAAGTTTAAATCCTAAAACATGGGGAAGATTAAGCACACAGTCTAACAGTAATAACATTGAACCAGCACGAACAGCAGGAGTAAGTGGTCTTGCAAGGGCTGCTTCCAAGGATACAATTTCCAATAACAGGTATGCAAGTCAAAATGCACATATTATGAAGATGATTTTGAGGTGCAGCCACTTTGTTATAAGCTATTAGGTGATTAGGTAGCACATCAATGATATTTTGGGGGTAAGCACTGTTAAAAACAATTCTAGGAAAAGAATGAAAAACTGTGGATCCCCCATCACTCAGGGTATTCAAGCTTGGGTTGGGCAGGTCTTTGAGCAACATGATCTAGTGAAAGATGGCTTTGTGCATGGCGGGGGAGGGGGTTTGAGCTAGATCTTTGGACTAGATGATCTTCCCGACCCACTCTTTAATAAGAATTTTAGGAAGAAAAAGTAACTTATTTTCATAGCATATAGTAATGTACTAGGGAAAAGTTGGAGAATTGGGAAAAATGTGTGCAACAAGTAGTCAGCATAAAATGTCTTTACTACATTTGAATAAAAGGGAAGGCTTGTTTTCTATGCTTGTTGTTAGGCATGGAGAGAAGTAGTCTGGTTGTTGTTACTTGTAATATTGAGATATGCAAATGCTAAGTGTATGGCCAAATGACTTGTATATGCTTCTTTACAGAGAAAAAATCAAGGGCTGGATTAAGGAGCAGGCCCATAAATTTGTAGACCGTTACTTTAGTTCTGAAAACATGGATGGAAGCAATCCTGCACTAAATGTTTTACAGAGACTTTGCACTGCAACTGAACAACTCAACCTCCAGGTTAGAAGTGACAGACTTGTTTGAAAGGGGTGGGAATTGAAGGAGTAGAAGTGCTTAAGAGTAGGCTGTGGGTCTAGAGGAAAGCTGGCCATCTTAGACAATATGGCCAATATTTTAAGTGTAGTTTTCATTATTTTAAGCAATGATGCAATGTTTCTTAAACTTGTGGCTCTTTTTTTTTTAAAAATTTCTATATAACCTTTGACACGTTATCTTTTATGATAAATGACTTGTGTTAACAGTGGTATTGTTTGTTCCTGGTGATGTATCACTTCAAGCATTCTCTTTCTGTTTCAAAAATTCTGCAGTTAAGTGTTAGGGATTGACTTTCTACCTATGGAAGAACATAAGTTGTAGTCAGAACTTCAGGCAGGGGCTGTGGAGAGGTTAGTAGTATTTAGTTGAAAGGACAGAAGAAATACAGGTTGGGCCAAATGTAGTAGAATTCCAAGAATTTGAGCCTTGCTTGTCAGGCAGTTGTGATCCTTGACAAATAGTCTAAACCTTGAACTTGTAAAGTAGCTAAACAAGTGACTTAGGTTGACCTAAGGAATCATTAGAATATGAAACTTTACCACCTCCTTCTCTCCACACGGATGTCATGCACTATCCATACAAGTATTTATTTTTCTTTGTATTTTGGAGCTCATCTTTAGTTTACAGGAGACAGAAATAAGACCCTGCATTTCTTTTAAAAGCCAGGGGTGGTGGTGATATATATAGTTACCTCTAATGTATACTTTTGAACAGAGAAGTTGCTTATTCTCAATTTACTTTCTCAGTCATGACTTCTATTGAGTTACTAAAAAGAATCCTTTTTCCCTGTAAGAGCTCTTCTGTGCAGTGGGAAGAGAGTGTTTCTTAATCCCTTATCACTTGGGTAGTAAAATATTATCTTTGTATTTTTTCAGGTGGATGGTGGAACAGAGTGCCTTGTAGAAATCCGTAGCATTGTCTCGGAATCTGACGTCTCCTCATTTGAAATCCAGCATAGTGGATTTGTGAAACAACTGCTGCTTTATTTGACATCTAAAAGTGAGAAAGATGCTGTAAGCAGGGATATCAGATTAAAAAGATTTCTTCACGTATTTTTTTCCTCTCCAGTAAGTTTTATTGTTTATTTGGGCATTCTTAGCTTTCTTTCTCTTAAGTTGTACATACGTGACTGTCGGAGAGGTTCAGCAATGACCTTAACTCTGAGATGCTATAAGGAATGCTTTGTTTATGACTAAGATATGTAACACTACAACTTACACATAATTCTGTGTCTTTACAGAACAAAAACCTTTAGAATACCTTGTTTCAGTGAAGCTTCCTGCTCCTGGTTAGATTACAGATTTTAAGCATTACAGATTTTAAGCGTTAATCGTTAAACTAAATGAAAAGTGTGTTCTTGAAACAAGTCTCATGTGTTATGTGGTCTAGTTGTTCTGATATTGCTAGTACTTTAAGTGAGAGCACTGAGTTCTAACCTTTTTGTGTACTGTGTGTGTTGAAAGTTATTGAAGATGCATTAATTGAGGCATGTAACCAAAACATTTGAATATATTCCAGCTTCCTGGAGAAGAGCCACTTGGAAGATTAGAGCCATTAGAAAATGCACCTTTGTTGGCATTGGTCCATAAAATGAACAATTGCCTCAGTCAGATGGAACAGTTTCCGGTCAAAGTGCATGACTTCCCTAGTGGAAATGGAACAGGGAGCAGGTAAGGATTAATGCTCAGGTAACAGTTTCGTTGGAAGCTTTTGTTTGCCAAGCCTTGATTCAACCAACACTGAAAGTTCCAGGAGGTAATGGAGAATTCTGACCCTCTTAAAGACAAAAGCAGTTACACAGTTGCCTCTTATTCAGAGAGGGGTTGAATATTTAAACAGATCTTTGGTGACAGTCTGAAACTACTTCCCCCTTAGAGTGGGGATGGATGCAGTCACTGAACTTAAACTTCAAAAATTCACGTCTTCCTTGTCCCCGTGTAACCAACACTAGAAAGAAATAATCTTTGTTGGTAACACTTTTTTTTAGTGAAGTGATGAACTACTGCAAGTTTGTGTTACAGTGCTCAACTTTGTTATTTGGACAGGTTCTCTTCTCTTGGATGATAATAGATTGAGTGATGACAGTTGGCTGTCATAGTTTAAAATAACTGTAGACATGTCCTGTGTCTTAATATAGATCTTAATATAGATTAAATTTAGAATCCTATTAAATATTTATGTTCTAAGTAACAAACTTGAACTACTGAAAACCTGTTTCTGCAGTTTATTTTCTGTACTTTTCTGTAGTAAATCAATACTATTTTTCATTCAGTGTATAGCAGCTAGAAAGTCTATTAGAGTACAGGCTGCATGCGAGTTCTGGGAGTATTTTTGGTGCTACCTGAAGGCTCAGTTTAATTATATGGATATTCCTTGGACTACTCAAAAATTAAAGAATAGTTTTCAGAGCATATGTATATTTTCCACACTCCTTCCCTTTTAAAGCTTGAAGTGCCATAAACTTCTTTTTCAAGTAGCAAGACAGAGTGGACATTTTATCACCAGTTGTGATAGAACATCCATTATAATAGGTGTGTTAGAGCCTCGTGCTGTAGCATTATGTACACTGAAGTTCAGTACTTGTTTAGTGAGACTTAAATAAAAATTATTGGGGATGAATGCAATATATGGCTTTCTAATACTTGAAGGAATTACTGTTCCTGGTGTTAGCTTTTTCAAATAGTGTATGCTCTGTAATCTTATCTCTTTTTATAAACATAGTGCATATTAGGAAGGATTAACTACAAAAGTCACACTTGCTAGTCATAAAAGAAAAACTGCTACTTTTGTTAGAATACTAAATGTGGAAAGTCAGACTACTGCAGCATTGTTTGACTGCTAGTCTTACTGTAGATTATGTCAATTAAGATTTTGAGGCATTAAGATTTGGTAGTCTTTCACTAGTACCTGGAAATAGAAGCAGCACAAGATTAAGAGGTTTGAGTAAGAACTATTAGCTTGAGTATTGATAGCTTGCAACATGCGTATAAACTATACTTGGCAAGAAAAAACAGAGAAGGTCTTGGTTTGTCTCTTTAGATCATTAAAAAACATGAGAGAGATTTGCATTTTCCATCCTCAATTCCTATCCTCATAGTACTGCAGGTAAACACAGCTCTTACTCTTCTGTGGCATCAGCTGACCACTGAAGAACTTCATACCTCAAAGATGGGCAGTATAGGCCATGTTATAATCAGACCTCGGACTGGACTTTCCCTTAAGCCATGCGGCTTCTGTTGGAAATAAAACTTTGTCCAACTTAGATTCTGGAGTTCTTATAGAATAAAAACCTTCACCTGTTTATCTGACTCTTAATAGCTTGTTCTTAAAGAAATAAGATGAGAAATTATACTCTGTGAATGAACACAAGTGGATTCTTAAATGCATGTATAAGCCTATTTTAATGCACTTTTAATGCAATTATGGTTATTAGATTCTTTGTGTAGCAACTTTTTTTCACAAATTATTTTGAGTTTTTCTCTTAACAGAGGATCACAAGCTTTAAAGTTCTTCAATACACATCAATTAAAATGCCAGCTGCAAAGACACCCAGACTGTGCTAATGTGAAACAGTGGAAGGGTGGACCTGTGAAGATTGATCCTCTGGCTTTGGTACAAGCCATTGAAAGATACCTTGTAGTTAGAGGTATTTGTCTTATGTTGTCATTGTGTGTGTTTTGCTGCTTAAGATAAAGTCTGTAAAAGTTTCTGAGGATTATGCTGAAGACAAATGTGAGGTACTTATAAATGTATCTCATTCACAGTGGGGGTAGAGTAAGGCTGAAAAATAAAGCTGCCTCTTCCTGGGACAAACATTTCCTGTTTGTAAACAATTCTATCTAAATAACAGTAGTGTAGCCGATCTGATAGTGAACTTGATTATAATGTGGGGAGTTCGCAAATTTGAAATATATATATTTGAAAAATACTGAAATTAGTTCTAAAATGGACGAACCTTACATTCTTGAATTTACGTGTTTTGGAAGTATTTTAAGAAGTGGGGTTTATAAAGGAGTACAAAAGCATTACTACATTTTGTGTAAAAGCAAGTAAGTATGTCTTTTTCCTTTCTTTTCTCAGGTTATGGAAGAGTTAGAGAAGATGATGAGGATAGTGATGATGATGGGTCAGATGAAGAAATAGATGAATCTTTGGTAAGGATTCCCTTTGTGGGTAAGGGAAGGGGATGGTATAGAAAGAAGCTTAAAGGAAAGCAATGAGTTTCCTAACTTGTGTCGTTTTCTGGTTTTTGTTTTGTTCAGGCTGCTCAATTCTTAAATTCAGGGAATGTGAGACATAGACTGCAATTTTACATTGGAGATCACTTGCTGCCATATAATATGACTGTGTATCAAGCAGTTAGGCAGTACAGTTTGCAAGCTGAGGAGGAGAGGGAGTCTACGGATGATGAAAGCAACCCATTAGGAAGAGCTGGGATTTGGACAAAAACACATACCATTTGGTAAGTTGGCTGGAGAAATCAAGGGACAGCCTCTCCAGTTTGAGAGAGATATATAAATAAAGAAAAATCGAATATAACTCAAGAACTGAAGTTTTTATTTCAGCTTTAACTTGCACTGAAGTAAATCTATGGTAGTCAAACTAACAGTTCTATAACTTTTCTTTCCATATATGCAATACTAATTTTGAATTACCTTTTTAGGTACAAACCTGTGCGAGAGGATGAAGATGGTAATAAGGACTGCGTTGGTGGTAAAAGAGGAAGAGCACAAACTGCTCCGACGAAAACCTCACCTAGAAATTCTAAAAAGCATGATGAACTGTGGCACGGTGAGTGTGTTGCTGTGGTAGTATGTTAACTCGTGAAATTACTGAAAGGATAGGGAGGAAGAGAGACATCTTAAAGCATACGCAATACAAGAAGCTTCCTTGAAAGCACACGTTAATGTTGATGTTAAAACTAAACATGTAGTACTAACTGAATTGTCTAATGAAGTTGTTTGGTTGAGTGAATACCCTATGACAATACTATCTAGGTTTCTAATGTAAATCTTGGAGACTTTTGATAAGTGTTGATAACAGTTTTTCTTTTTCATGCTAGATGGTGTATGCCCTTCGGTATTAAATCCTTTAGAAGTTTACCTCATATCTTCTCCACCTGAAAACATAACGTTTGAAGATCCTTCATTAGATGTTATTCTTCTTTTGAGAGTTTTACATGCTATCAGTCGATACTGGTATTATTTGTACGATGTGAGTATAGCACTTGTAAAATCACTTTCATACTTGATACAAACAGCTGTCCAGAAACACCATAAAATAGCCTTCTCCCTCTGTTTGGTCTGTATCCTACACCCTGCCCTGCAATCAACCAACCAGAAAAAAGAATAATGTAAATACTGTCTTCTTTCCCATACCTATTTATCTAACTTCTGATGAAGACTATAAATTCATATAGTCAGTCATATATGCTTTAGCATGTTAAATGGTTTCCATGTTACTTTCTTCAAGTTCAAAAAATATCATTAATCCAGGAAAGAAAATCTGTAGTAGAAACCTACTCACTCTGTCTTTTTAGTCAGACTCTATTCACTGATAAAGTAGCAGTGAAACTTTTTTCCTGTGATAAGCAAATTGGAAGTGTTAAAATACTGTAGAAAGAGTTTTTTTCCCCCAATGTTTCTTTAACTAAAAATATCTTGTTCTTTAACATCGCAGAACGCAATCTGCAAGGAGATTATTCCGACATCAGAATTTATCAACAGTAAACTGACAGCAAAAGCAAACAGGCAGCTTCAGGATCCTTTGGTAATTATGACAGGAAACATACCAACCTGGCTGACAGAACTTGGAAAAACATGGTATGAATGACTTATAGTGTAGTATTTCTAATTTGAGTTCAGTAGGCCTCTTGGCTGAGCAACCCAGGTGCAGCATATGTTTCACTTCTGAAAGTGTTGGGGGAGAATAAAGTGTAGTAACAAGTCTTAAGTTGCATAGTGAGGCTTGGATGATACACCTCTGCTGCATAATTTAAACCAAGTGTGGATGGTTAGACTGGCTGCAAAGTTTGGACAACTTCTTAAGGGAATTTCTAAGCAGTTTAAAACTTTCTGATCGAAACAGAAATGTGGTTCTTTGTACCATTTATTCTCCTGTTAAACTGCATAATGACTCTTATTTCATTGCATTTATCTTAGCACATTCAATATGGTATAAAAGGAAATATTTTTAAAACAATAGATAAAATACAGATCTTTATCAAGTTCATAGGTTATAAGCTCTAAGACTTTTGCGCTTGAAAGAATGAGAAGTCAGGATTTACATTCATGCTTTTTTTCAAGCATGTTAATTGAAGCCACATTGGAAGTTCACCCCTAGAGAGACTACGTAGCCTTTTAATTTTCAGTGCTTCAATTTAATAATTTTATTGTCCGGAATTTTTATGAAGAAATTTAGTGATTATCAGTGTATATTCTTATAAAAACATCTGTAGCGTTTACTCCATAAAACAATTTTTTCAGTTGTGATGTTAGTGGAGGACTACACTGTTAACATGCACAGATCTTCAAGAATAGTAAAACTGATAAATAGGAAGCTTCTCTAATTGGTAGTCTTTTACAGATTAAAGCGTTTCTGAAAATGATGAAAGGTAGAGTGCTTGTGCTGTTTCTAGATTGGTTCCCTTTTTTCTCCTCTAAATACAGGAGCTTGAGCTATCTTAAGATCTTTTATCTGAATCCGATTTCCTAACTGCAAAACAGGCTTCAACAAGTAAAGAAATACTTAATTTCTGGTACAGTACCGGAGTTGGTATCTCCTGGAAGAGTTTAGAATTTTCTTGGATTTGTGTGATTCCTTTTTAACTTCCCATCTCTATACTTTGGTCATAAGCATTGTCATGCATTCCCCAGAGCTAATTCATGTCCTGGGGGTTTTCTTTGGAGGTTGCTTTTACCAGAACATTTAATAAAGCACTAGTTTCAGGGCTACTACATTTGTGTTTTAAACTGTAGCCACAGATGCCAGTCAAATCTCAGCTAACAAATCCAATGCTCTTTACAGCCCATTTTTCTTTCCGTTTGATACCCGGCAAATGCTGTTTTATGTAACTGCTTTTGATCGTGATCGAGCCATGCAAAGACTACTGGATACTAATCCAGAAATCAATCAGTCAGATTCTCAGGATAGCAGAGTGGCACCACGACTGGACAGGAAAAAAGTAGGTATATATTGTTCAAAAATGGAATGAGTGACTGGTTAATTTTGCTATTGTTTCCAAGAATATCATTGTGAGAAGTTTAAGACACGAACTTTTGGTAGTATACTGGTAAAGGGGAGGCTTGTTTTCATTAGTTTCCAAGTCCCAGTGTTGAAAGCACAATGTCTTCTAGATATCTGCCATTAGATGGCAGAAGGCACTACAGTATACTCCACACTGCTTTTCCAGAACCAGCCTAATTTGGAAGTAGAATCTTTACGGGTTCTGAAATTATACACCAGGAATGAATGTCAAATTTTAGGTTATGTTAGTGATATTTCTGTAGGTTTGTCTGTAAACCCCTGATTTGCTTCAGGTAAAACTCTGAAATAATTCAGTCTATAGGATGTAGAGGCAGTGTTAATTGAATAAATGGCAACATTATCCTTCTATGCTGGGAGAATACTGTCACAACATGATGAAATGGAGCCATGACTACTTTTAATGGAGAGAGTCTTGGTGTCTGCCTTGAGTCTGGAGAGGTGTTATCTTTACTATACAGCAGATCTTAGTTTTAGATCTGCATGTTTTTGAATATCTCTGGAAGAAAAGAAGTGAGAATCTGGCCAACTAGAACATAGCTTCCACCATGAATCCTAGTGGTGTTCTCTTGAAGGCTTCCACTTCGCCTACTAGAGAATCTGAGAGGGCAGAACAGAATATTATTTCCTTAAGTTTTTGGACTTGGGCATCTCTAGTCTGGTTCTAACACGTTACTTTGAGGTATGTAAAAGCACATTACAACACTTCTGTTATGTTACAGTCCTGATGCCAGATTCTTAGTAGGAGTAGTACCTGTTAAGTTATTATATATATACATATATATATACAACTGTAAAGTGTTTTTCATTTTTAATTGAATGTTTTATTCCTAGTCAGTTTTTATTTAGGAGAGAATTATTTTATAGAAGTATTAAGTTAGAAATTGTTGAACTGTGGAACTAACTAGCATGGGGTGGAAAAACTTGCATAACTTTTTTTCCTGTTGTAACTGCCTTGGGAACTGGGACTTACAGACGTAATTTCACTACTTAAAACTTCTCTAATGTGTAGCGCACTGTGAACAGAGATGAGCTGTTGAAACAGGCAGAATCTGTGATGCAGGATCTAGGCAGTTCAAGAGCCATGTTGGAAATCCAGTATGAGAATGAAGTAAGTAATGTCAATGCAGTCTAATTTAACCCCTTTTTGATGAAGATTAATACAAAAAGCTACAACTTCCTTAGAATGACTTGGTCAGACTCTTGGTCCTTATCATTGCTGGTGCTACAAAACTTTGTTAATTATCCCTCCTTCACTTGGCTATGATTCTTAGTTGCTAGGAAAAACTTAGATTTGTTATGCTAAGTCTCATCAATCCTATTCTGAAGAGTATATTTTCTCTAACTCTGGGGAACAGCTACATTTCTATAATATGATCATTAGGTGGTTGATACTTTTATTCCATTATTTTTTGCTCCAATATGTGGTCTTCCTAAGCTGCTTCAGTTGTATTGTAAATGTTGGCATAGCTATGCTGTCTAGAGGCTTTTTGCAGTGCAGTTGTCATATAGCCTGTCACATACTATATTTTCTCAGTGTAAGTTGGGGTTTAGATATTCAAAGTGATCTAATAGACTCTTGTTTACTTACTTATTTTTCTCCCCCCTCCCCGCTCCTCTCCCTTCCCTGCACCCTGCTTTCCCCTCTGAAGGTTGGCACAGGCCTAGGCCCTACACTAGAGTTCTATGCACTTGTATCTCAGGAACTACAGAGAGCGGATTTAGGCCTTTGGAGGGGAGAAGAAGTAACTTTAGCCAATCCAAAAGGTAAATGCTTTACTACCTGAGCTACCAGTGTTGTTTTAATACTGAATTGATTCTAAGTCTATGGATGTTTTCTTTTATAATCTTACAAGAAATTCTAAGTTGATACTTACCTGACAGCTTTTTGAAACTTGTCCAGAATGAAACTAGCAATGTGTATGTTGAACTTTTTTTCCCTCACCCTTTCTCAACAGGAAGCCAGGAAGGTACCAAGTATATTCATAATCTTCAAGGCCTTTTTGCACTTCCTTTTGGTAGAACTGCCAAGCCAGCTCACATTGCAAAAGTTAAAATGAAGTTCCGCTTTTTGGGAAAACTAATGGCAAAGGCAATCATGGATTTTAGACTGGTAAGCTTAAAACAGAAAACATGATTCTAAAGGGTTAGATAAGAATTCTAGTTCCCAGTTGTTGAGGGGGAAAAAGTATCATTAAGAATCCTATGGAAATGTTTTGGTGATCTTGTGGGTCCCTTCCAACTTAGGCTATTCTGTGATTTTCATCTTTAGCAGTTTGGGTCAAGAAATGCAGTTGAGCCTTTTTGAAAAGGGGGAAAGGATAGCGTATGTTGAAGATCTTTACAGTAACTCCTAAGACTATGAAAAAAGGAAAAGCAAATGTCTGTCTTGTGTTGCTATCTCTTCAATCTTTTTTCAAGATCATTTTAGGATAATTATTATACGAGCTGTTAACTTGGTGGATGTTCTAAGACATGCTTTAGGCAGTCATCTGTATTTGCTCAACTGTAAATACCTCAACTAAAAACACTGAGTGTTTTGGTATGTGGGAGAGCTATGAATTAGTAAATATTCTAGATCTAGGCAAGAGATAAAAATTTTCTAAGATAATAGTTTAAAAAGACTAACAGTTCAGCTATGCATTTTTTCAATTCTTAGGTGGACCTTCCTCTTGGACTTCCTTTTTATAAGTGGATGTTACGGCAGGAAACTTCCTTGACGTCACATGACTTGTTCAGTATTGATCCAGTAGTAGCCAAATCAATATATCACCTTGAAGATATTGTAAGACAAAAGAAAAGACTTGAACAGGACAAAACGCAGGTGGGAAAGTGAACCTAAGGAAGGAGGAGTACATCTTTATATGTGTTTGGATTTTGAAGTAGCTGTAATTGAGAATGTATGATAGTGCTTAATACTGGGGTAGCACTGATAATGTTTTTAATAGAAGGAGCAGTTTTAACGTTACTGATTCAGTGGCTAGTAATTATAATGGTCTTCTTTGTAGACTTGATGATAAATCCATTCTAGGAAATCTGTTCTAATGTTAGAAACTTATTACAGAATTTTTGCGTGTGATTAAACATGGGCAAGAAATGGCTAGAACTGAGATGCCTGTATAAGGGAGTGTCTCCTTTTGGTTCATCTTGAAAAGATTACCAACTTTAGTATCAGGGGAAAAGCTCTATCCTTTTTTTTTTCCTTGAACATTCAAAAAGGCTTGGGTTTATTGGTTTGATCAGTCTTTCAGGCTTTCTTGAAAAGTGCCTTTTGGGTGTGTTTTTTTCCCACTGAAAAAGCTATTATGTAGAAATGGTATAAATTGACTTCACATGTGAACAAGTTTTTACAGATGCAGAGGAATCCCAATTTTTTTCACAAGGTTATCAACTCTTAGCTATAAATAATAACACTTACAGAGCGGTGATAAAAATACTTGTGGAATGCATATTCTTTTGTAGCATTCATTGTTAATCAATTCAGGTGGTAATAACCTAATTTCTATTCTTAATGCATCTGCTTTGTTACTAGTGAAGGTATTGCAAGCTTGTGGGCCTTTGTTCCTCTTCATCTCACTGTATCACTTTCTCCTTGATCACTACTTTTAAATTCTCAGCAAGAGTTTGAGAAACCTGAAACCTGATGGATGAAAGCTGAAAAATGTCAGTATGCCTGCCAAGTATGAATGCTATTCACTGTTGTAAGGAAAAAACAGCTTAAGAACTCTTGTACTACACATCTCATTCTCTTGCAACAGTATTTTCTAAATAATTATGTGAGAAGTTAGTTATCCCAGAGTTGCTAGAGAAAATCCTACTGTTAAGATCTTTCAGGCTTATCCTTTGAGATGGTTTATTTGGTTTGTTTTGGCTTACTGTTACGTATGAAAAATACAGAGGAAAGCAAGGAGTACTGTAACATATTAACAATAATACTTTTCTGGAAATGTTTGTCAAAATTGTTTTAGAAGTAATAACTTTTTGGATAAGTTGATGTTAATGAATTCTTCTCACTGTTTTTTGTTTGCAACTTTTCTAGACCAAAGAAAGTCTACAGTATGCATTGGAGGCTCTGACTATGAATGGCTGCTCAGTGGAAGATCTAGGGCTGGACTTCACGCTCCCTGGGTTTCCTAATATAGAGCTGAAAAAAGGGGGAAAAGACACACCAGTCACCATCCATAATTTAGAGGAATACCTCAGAGTATGTAACAAGCAAAGCTGGGACTATATTTTTTAATCGTTCCTCACCTTAATCCAAAGTGGTTCATTTCGTTATGTTTCAGTTCATGCTCATTAACTGGGAACAGTGAAGAATTTCCTACTCATTGCCTCTGTACTAACTTATTACAATAAAGGGGAGGAAGAAAGCAATCCACGCCCACCCCAAACACCAAACTCTTTGAATCAGTTCACCTTAATTGTAAATTCTGTAGTACAAAAAAGTTTGGCTTATGTATAAGGAATATCTAGAAGCATGCCTTTTTGGATTAAAAATAATGTAGTAATTGGGTTAATTTGAGTTGTGGGCTTTCAGAATCTTTAACAAGTCTTCACGCTTCTGTATGATAGTGAACCTACTACCACACTTGAGTGGGCTTTGAGCCTTTACAGTAATAATGAAAATTCTTGGAGACAGACTTAAGAAAATACCAGCTTAGTTATGAGTAGAAATCAAGGCAACAGTGTTAAAAAAAATAAAAAATAAATATGGACGGAATGGAACAATAAGTTGACTGTATACCTTCATCTTAATTGATTCCTATGTTAGAAGGGACATAAAACCTAGAAAAACTAAAGATAGAGTTGAATGGTTTAGGTTTAAAAACAGTACTGAATTCTTCCCTCCTGTCCCCCCCTCCCTACTATACTATCACATGAAGGCATGAGCAGAATGGGGATAGGAATAATGGACTGCATCATGAAAATGCATTATTCCAATTGGTAAATAAGACACTTTCTGCCTGGCTAGTCTGCTGCCAGTTTTACTCAAAAGACTGAGATTTTTTTTTCAAGTACAATTTCAAAGAATAATAAAATTCTATACATAATGTTATGGTAGAACTGTTTTGGTAATGGCCATATAAGCTGTTGGATATAAATTAAAAACTTTGAAGTTACTCCATAGTTTTCACAGCTGAATAATGAATAATTCCAGTTAATTTTCCACATTCAAGCTGTTACATACAGCCAGTTCTCATCACCTTTTGTTCAAAGTGTGGTCTGGTAGTCAGGAAGAGCTTAAAGGATTAAACATATTTGGATATAAAACTGTTTGCAGACTTTGTCAGAAACAACATTTGTGTTCCTGATTTACTGAGGAAAGCTTAGGAAAGGTTACTTTCAAGTCTGACTTGCATACACTTCGCAGTCAGTTTTTCCCTCTAGGCAGCCTGTATCAGGTGTCTAATATGGTGAGAGTCTTACAGGCATCTCAGATGTCCTGTAATTGTCCTATTGCAGGCATCTGACATTTTAAATGAAAAGTAGATCATTACATAAACTTTGCTTTTTGTAAACAGCTAGCTTTTGGGACTATTTTCTTTAAAGGACATCTGTATAGCTTTTCTATTCTTGTCTTTATATTCAGGCCTTAAAGGAGAGCTTAAACTAGATGGTGTTAATTAGTAGTACAGACTTGATGGTAAATAAAAAAAAAAAAAGTAATCAGAGAAAACATGGGTATCTGTATCAAAATTAAGATGACTTGCTATATAGAAACAGTATATTTATCAAGTATTCTGCATAGTTTCTTGTGCCTCAATTGCACTGCTATTGGACACTGTCATTTTGATTTGGAATACAATTGAGAGTAGTTCATAAAGCTGGAATAACCTTCCCCGTTATGCATCTCTCTCCCTCTCCTGCAGTTGTCATTCTACCTTCCCACAAGACTTAACTTTTAAATATTGTGACAGAGTTAATTATGTGCTTCAGTCCAGCAGTATCAGTAAGATTTTTCTGATCATATTCAGGTGCATCATTAGAGGCCTTCCAAAGCTTTTTACAGGTCAGAGCTTTTAAGACACTTAAAAATAAGCTGTGTGTTGACATCCTCCTTTACAACCAGTCTTCATTTCGTGCTACAGCTGAGGATATCCAAGGCTAGTGTGATAGTCAGTAGCACTAACTGACAAGAGTGAGCTTTGCATGCAATCGGTCATGTATAAAATATTTTTGAACCTAGTGGTTGTTAGTACTTACTGCAGGTTGTGGAATTGAAATCTAGTTTCATTTGTCTGCTCCCCTCTTCTACTGCCCGGGTGACCGGGATTGTTGTTCAAGTATGTGCTGTTTTCTTTGGAAGGCCTGTTTAATCCTGAGAGAGCAACTGCAAATACCAAAACAAGCAAGAACTCACCCCCAAAACCTACCCTACTTGTCTTACTGTCTTTTGCCTTATGATTCTTAAAATGACTTAAAATCAAGGTATCCCCCCCCGGCTCCCCTCATTTCCATATGGATTAAAACACTTAATATAGAGGTAGAGGAAATAACTTTTTTTTACTATATTAGAAAAGGAACTTACATGTTTCTCTAGAAGAGAAACTAATGCAATATTGAAACAAATCCTTTAAGCGTCATGGTCAGTGTTAAAGAGATAAGCGTATGAAGATTCTTAGCCTTGTAAAAGTATCTGAAACTCTTTTTGGAGTACATTTAGATTTGTTTCTGCAATATTCTGTTGAATAGAATCGTTTTAACCAGCTGTTCTGATTACCATGTGTTAGCTTTGTTTTATCAAAAATAAAATCAGTGAAGTTGTTGAAACTAGTCTGAGTTGTATGCTTAGGGTATTCTATGAGGCTTGTTTGAACTCAAATGACTTTTGCTAATCTGCAATGACAGACCACTTGAGATTTGTTGCAACTGTGTTGCACTGCACTAGAACACATGCAGCAGTCCAAGCTTATAAATGAAGGCAGAACGAGGCAATGCTGTAGAACAGCTCCATGAATTAATGCTCTAACTTTACTGAAACTGTAGTGAGCATATGGCTAGGCTTATATGGAGGTGGTTTTTTTTTTTCTGTAGTTGTAGTCTTTTTGTGCAATTTTGATCAATCTACTGTTCCTTTATTTAAATAAACTTTTTCCTCCCACCTTTGCAGTTGGTGATATTCTGGGCACTAAATGAAGGCGTTGCCAGACAGTTTGACTCTTTCAGAGATGGGTTTGAATCGGTCTTCCCCCTCAGTCATCTTCAGTACTTCTATCCTGAGGAGGTTGGTATGAATTCTTAAATGATGCTTTTATAACCTTATGAGTAAATACATAGGAACAGTCTGAACTGAGGTATGCACTGAATGCTGTGCCGTCCTAACACATGCTGTCTGACAGCATTACGCATCTGTTGCACAGTAGTGAAATTCGGTGTCTTTTAAATCACAAATTGAAATGTTTGAGATTTGTGTTCAATAGTAATTTGCTCTTTTTATTATGAACAGTTTTCTTTAAAGATGAGTGGATCCAGCTATGCTCAGAGAAGGGCTTCTGTTTGTGTATACAGGCTCTATACTGTCATGGAAACTACCTAATTCCTTGTATTGTAGTATCTCTTAATAGCTATAGGTAAAGATGTGGATGATACCTTAATGTTCTATTAAAAAACAGAATCTGCTTTTTTATTACAGTTTTAGGCAGTAACAGAAAGTAAAGAACAGGATAGTTGATCTTGATGCCTTGTTTTCACACCTACCACATTAACTCTTAAAATTCTTACTCTCAAGTGGACTGAACTGAGACACAACTATGGTTGTCCAGACTAGACAGGATGTGGATGGGATTCTGTGCTGTCGCTGTTTGCCATGGTTTAATGCATGTTTCTCTTTGGAAACTTCAAAATGCTGACACCAGTCTATTGCTAATCTACAAATATAGTTGATCAAAATAGAGCAATGGGTGTTGTACCAGATAAGATACCTTGTCCTTAATAGGATATATGTGTGGGATGTAGGGTTCTGTTGCTGATAGTCTATCAAGCCATTTGATCCTCTTCATAAGCCCTCTAAGTGATTATAAAGAACTTGTAGAATTCTACTTTTGTTCACAAAGAGAAACTATTTTCACTGAGATCTGGGCTTTACAACTCCCTGTCTATCCTGGAAGAACATCTCTAAAAGCTTTTAATGCTTTGGCTGTAGCATGTCAACTCTGCTTACCCATGTGCATAGAAAGAAAAAGCAAGAAAAGCTGAAGTAAAAAATCAAAAACTACCGTCTGACAGATATACCTCTAATAATTACATCTTTTTTCTTTCAGAGAAGAGAGCAGATTTCTAAAAAGCAAGTGTAAAATTTCTAAAAAGGAAGCGTAAATAATCTAGTCTTCCAATTTCCCTAGGTTCTTTACTATTTTAAAATAGTAAAGTTTTAACATCTCTTTGTAACTATAAAAATTGTATTAAAATATTAAAGGCATTTTTAGTCCCCCAGTGTAAGTTGCTTACTACAGCTGCATCACCTTCCTAAGAGATACATGCCACATCTCATGTAGGAGTGGATTGAGTGCGAAGGCGGGTTGAGCAAATGAGGCTGTCATTTGGCTGAAGCTATTGCATTCAAAAAACAGGGTGGGGAGGGAGGCTGTTTGGTGTGACTAAGGTCATTTTGAAGCAAGGTGTTCCAAAAAGCAGATTAGGATACTATTGCTACTATAGTAGTAATCAAAACACAATACTTACTCTGCATTGAGTTCTGAAAGGGAAAAATTACTTTTTTAATTTTATAGTTGGAGCAGCTCTTGTGTGGCAGCAAAACTGACACCTGGGATGCAAAGACGTTAATGGAGTGTTGCAGGCCAGATCACGGTTATACACATGACAGGTAATATGGTGCTGGTCTCTTTTTTATTAAAAAAAAAAAAAGTATTGGCAATAGAACATGCGCATCCAAATAACCTTTATATGTGTTCAAGCTGTGGAAATTATGTATTTGAAGATACATTGCACTGAAGATGACTGCAATTATTTTAAATACAAACAAATTTTAAATTCTCTCTTTTTTCTCTCTTAGTCGAGCAGTGAAGTATCTCTTTGAAATTCTCAGTAGCTTTGATAGTGAGCAGCAAAGACTATTTCTTCAGTTTGTGACGGGTAGCCCCAGACTGCCTGTAGGAGGTAGGTTTTGGTTTTTGCATATTACTGCATGTGATATCAAGACTTACTGATCTATTTCAGAATAGGTGGATTGATTGCTTCAGTAAAGGGGGAAAATAAAACTTGTTTGTTTTACTTCATATGTTTGCAATTTCTAGTTTTAGGAGTGTTTTGTGGTAGGCTTAAGGTAGAGTTATACATGTGTTATGAACTTCGTGTTAATCTTATGATATTCTCATGTGAGGGACTCTCTCCTAGTTTAATTCATGTTACCAGATAACCTATCTGAGGGCAAAGTTCAAAATATGTAGAACTTCTAAGCAAAACTTAAATTCTAATATTTAGTACCATTATTCCTTGTTTTTTGAATGTCAAAGTTTTTTTTTTGGGGGGGGCAGGAGGCCGAGGAATTAGCTGTGTTTGCTGGGCATCATTAGAAAATACATCAATACATCTCTTGCCATACTCTTGTCTGGACACTACTAAAATTCTCTACTAGAGATAGGAAGATACCTAGATAAAGGAAGAATTGACATAAGGACAAGTTGCTTTAAGAAATGTTTATTTATTTTTTTTAAATCTCTTTTGGGGAGAGAGTGCAGGTAGGATTGAGGGTTAGGAGTATAAAAACCTTAGCTAGAGAACGTGGTTGGTACAGCAGTCAAATTTGGAGAATCATAGAAAATGTGTATGAATAACAAAACATGCTTGGAACAGTGTGTCTTTTCCCCCGAAATAAAGAACACAACTAAAAATAGAGGGGTCTAGTTTATTTCTTCTATTAATATTGGAAAGCTAATCTACAGAAAAGATTGATTTGTTCTATGGCCTTGTAAAGCCATATACTAAACTTTGAAAAGCATGGATTGAGAGCTGGTGTTCGGAGATGTCTGCCTGCTGTCGCTGTTCTGAATCTCTTCTCTTCTCAATAGGCTTTCGAAGTTTGAATCCTCCACTGACAATTGTACGCAAAACATTTGAGTCTACAGAGAATCCAGATGACTTCCTGCCCTCAGTAATGACTTGTGTGAACTATCTCAAATTGCCGGACTATTCAACCATTGAGATAATGCGTGAAAAACTCTTAATAGCTGCAAGAGAAGGGCAGCAGTCATTCCATCTTTCCTGATCACAATGAAAAATGCAATGTCTGCCTGTTACAGCAAACGAGAAACTCATGATTCTTTTCTAAATATATCACCTGAGTCAAGGAAACGTGTTACGCCTTCTTGTTGTAGAAAAACGGCTTGCAGATTATAAGCAAAAGACACTTGGTTGATATTCATTAAAGGCCCCTTTGGACTTAAAGTGATCAGGCCCTAAAAAGTTGTTGTGACAAGGTTTCTTTAGCAAGTTCTTGTTTAAATTATCATTTATTTGATGAGTGAAGTTTTTAACTTGCTTTGCTGTGTGAAATTTAAAAAGGGATGTTTTTCCAGGCTGGAACAATAAATGTCGCTGTGCAGTTTAATACTGGGCTGTGTGTATCCATCTAGCTGAAGTCTGAAGTTTTTCCTCCAAAGACAACTTTTGTACATAAGTACAGAAATTAAAATACACCATGTATTTGACAAATCTAGTTTAGTAGACTAGTTCTGTGTACCCTCACCTGCCTCTAATTTTACCCATCCTCATGTATTGTCTGATGTGCAATTCACTTGGTTCTTTTTGTGTGCAACATTCAACAATTGTTATGTTTTGGTTAGCATGAGCATTTAACTGCTCCATGCCTCTTTCTCTGATTAAGATAATTTAAATTTTACTGAAATCAAATATATATTGTCAATATAATTCAGCCTTTGTAACTAGGTAGAACCTTTCTTATAGCATAGTTTTACTGTAGTGGTAAGATATACTGGTGACAGTCTTTACCAGTCTGCGCTCTAGAGCTGTTTACACAGTGATTCAGGCAGCAGAAGCCTCTTACTAGAGGCTAGGAAGAATTTCATGTAGTTGAAGTCCAACAGCTTGGGCTGGCCAGTGTGTATTGTGGTAAGGCCAGAGCATTTCGAATTGATGTAAAGTTTTTTAAAAGACAAATTAGCTGTTTCATTCCCTGTTTGAGTAAACGATTTTCTTGTTCTTGATCTAAGTTCCTGGTTACTTTTGTAGTTTTTTTTTTTTTTCTCCCCTCAGCGCTAGCTTGGAACAGACAGTTCAGCCTTTGTCTTTTGACACAGATAAAGCACCTGTAAGCAATGCTCTGTCCAACTGTTTTATGTGCTGATTTCTCAAATCTGCAATAATTTACTTCATCAGGTTAATGTTTTTACCTGAATATAAATAAAAAAAGTTTGCTTCACCTTTTTGTTCATAGTTTTGTACTGTATGCATAAAGTTCAATTGTGTAAATTGCTGTAATGCAAGTAAATCATCCTAAACCTACTTGGCTAACAGCCTGCAACTTGTGGATGATTTACTATTAAAACAAGACCTTTTAAGACCTCCAACTTAGAGGGATTTTTTTCTGTTCTGTGGGTTCAAAAAATGGGCGATTACAAATATTCCTGAGATGTACATGCTATTTAGTTCATCTCTATGAAAATACAATAGTTAATTACTTTTATTCAACTTTGAGAAATCAAAATTCATTTCAGTGCTTAGTGATTGTTAAATTCTGGCTAATCAGGCTAGTCTTTCCCCTCAACTAACAATAACAAACTTTCTTTTATCTAGCTGAAGAACTTGTACTTTCAGATCATGTATTTCAACACATGTACGGACATTCTTACAGTGAACATTCACAGAATTACATGTGGTTGCTCATACCAGTGCAACTGAAATGTAACGCAAATCTGTCATGAGCATGAGTAGAATGTGAAATCCTTGCACAAAGAACCTGATAACTGAACAGTTTCTACTACGGTATTAAAACTGAAAGAAGGCGCTTCACACTGTACATATAATGGTAGTGCACAGTGCGGCATAGTTTTCATAAAACTTCAAGGCAGTGTTTATGGACTGGTGTTTAAATTGTTCTGATAACTTGATCAAACTGAGCACAAAGAAGTGTTTATAGTGTGTGGATAGCAATTTGTTCATTTTTTTAAGGTTCTATATTTTAAAAAACTGACTTGTGTAAAAAAAAAAAGCTAATATTTTGTATTAAAATATCATGTGTATTGATATTTTTTTACCCCTGTTGTCTCCCTCTAGAATCTGGCTTTCATCAATCTTGAGGTGTTTTCAAATTTGATTTACAGCCATTTGTGTAACTGTTTCAGTGGGAAAGTAAGTTGTTGGTTGCCTGTTTCAAAAGGAAGGGAGAAAGAAGTACCTCCTGTGACAATTGATCTTTGTTGTTGTTCTAGCTGTCATTATCAGCACAGAGCAGGATAAGGATGCAGTTGGCCGGAAAAAACAACTTAAACTCTTTTCATAGAATCATAGAATATCCCGAGTTGGAAGGGACCCATAGGATCATGAAGTCCAACTCCTGGCACCACACAGGTCTGCCCAAAAGTTTAGACCATGTAACTAAGAGCGCAGTCCAATCTCTTCTTAAGTTCAGACAGGCTTGGTGTAGTGGCTACATCCCTGGGGAGCCTGTTCCAGTGTGCAACAACCCTCTCGGTGACACCTTTGTGTGACACTTTCTCCCCCAACTGCCCTGTGTCCCCTAGTGCAGCTTATATTGTGTTGGCAGAGCAGTCTGTCTTAAAAGGTTACAGGCAGTTGGCTATTAGAACAAAGTGAAGTTACAGTTAGCAGGGCTGCAGTACTTACTGTGAGGAGAAACGTCGTATCTAAGAGTAGCAGAGAACCAGCAGAGGGGTGGGGCAGAATGTTAGGTATTCCTCCTCTTCAGGAGCTTTCAGAAAAAAGCTTGCTAACTGCAATTGTAGCTGTGTTCAGATGTAGACGTTTCAGATTATGCAGAACTCCTAAGAATATGTAATATGTTTAGGACTGAACTGCTTTGTGTACCTTTTTCAGAAGAAAGTCTTATTTTTGAAAATAGAGGCCTTTTTAAACATGGTAACACTTAACAGATTTTGAGAGATTTTGGGAACACGATCAGCTACTCTATTGATTGAGTTTCAAATCTTTCAGAATAATTTTTATTGCTGTTTTTAATTCATGAAAACAGTGCCACCTAAGCATTGATGCGTGTTACTGAACTTGGGCTGTGATTTTTTTTTTTTCCCTTAAAGGGTTGCTTTATACAGAAATCTTTTGCATAGGGAATATTGAACTAGTGCAAAGTCTGAAATGAAATTAGTAAGTTGCAGTGCTGCTTTAATTTAGGTTCTGTAGGAAGATGTACAAGAATCAGCTCCAAGTATGTATAAAATTGCTATGGCTAGTGTCGAACTTGATCAGATAAAAAAAAAATATATATATATATGGTTGAGGGGAACAGAGATTCTCGGCAATTAAATCTTGCAAGCCATCTGTATGTGAAAGTTTTACCATCTCCTTTCCCTGCCGAGCTTTCATTGACTGAGAAGGTGGGCACCTCGGGCAGGGATTGAAATTCCAAGTGCCTGGGTCACTTGTGCCCTGTTTCCTGGCGGTAGGTGTGTAATCTGCAGAGTTTCTGAGCCCTGTCCCACATCTTTACAGCAACCTGTCTTCAAATGTAATATCAGTTCCTGTGATTCTGAACCCTATACCTGACTTCAGGACCAAGGATAATGTAGGATCCCACTCCCCTCCCACCCCACAAACAAAACCAAAAAAACCTTTTCTATAGGTAACAGTGACAGAGCTAAGGAAAAGTGAAATTTACTGAGAGATTACAATAAAAATGTTGGAAAAGGGAAAAGGTTTTACTGATAGTTCAGTCATGTTAGGGCTTGTTCTGTTTTTTTTTTTTTTTTTTTTTTTTCCCCACTTTCTTAGTTTTACTTTCCTAGTCTCTTGACAGTTGGAGCTACACAACTAATATGCTCTGTTTCCTAGGGCCCAAAAGAAGTTCTCTGACATGTCAGAAGAAATGTGTTCTCTCCGTGTGCTCTTTCCTGTGTTTAATAAGTTTGCTCAGCTGAGTGCAGTTGGTTGCAGGAGTAGTCACCCCCCTGCAGTGCTCTACCAGCGCAAGGGTATAAACTGTGCCATCAAACACTTTTAAACAGAACATTAATGTGTGTTTATATAGCAGCTAGGAAACACACTTCATGGCTTTACTGTCTCTGAGCTCAAAGAATCACTTTCAGTGGGCTAACAGAGAATATGCCTTTAAAGAAATACCATGTCTGCGTCCTTTACGAAACGTGCATGCATTGAACAAACATGTGCCTTTTTGAGGGGTTAGAGGAGGAACTGATGTTGGGTCTCCTTTGCTGTGTGCATGTTGGGAGTTGTCAAGTCTTGAAGCAGAAACAGAATGAAACAGTGCGTGTGCCTGTGTATGTGTCAAACAATGAAGATGTATCCAATGTTTTCAAGGCACCAGGCTAAAAAAGGCCCTGCTGTGTCTTGCTGTAACTACAGTTTGGTTACAAGTAAGGAAGAGGAGAGATGAAAGTGAATGAAATAAATGCTTTCTACCTCCTAAACAAAACATGGAGGGGGAACCTCCTGTGAAATTTCCTTCATCTTATAGTTAAGGAAAATGTCCTATTCAACCTGTAAGCAGCAGGTTGGAAGAGGGGAGGGAGGCAGACAAAAGTGTTATGATTCTTTTGGTTGCTTCCCCCTGCTTTGATTGGCTGTAGCTATTTTTGAGTCCCCGTTAAAGACAGCAGGTAGGTAAGCCTGGGCATAAATGGGAGACAGCAATTATTCTGCTTCTGCTTTCTGAGAATGCGACAAAGGGAAGAGATGGAAGGAGGAGGTTCCCCTTTGCACAGGTAAGCTTCAACACTGCCATCTCAGACTGAAAGCCAAGGCAGGTTGCTGCTGCCATGGTCCTTAAGTAATGAAGTTCTCTCATCTAAACAGCTATTTTCCAAAAATAAAACAGAGAAGGTAAGGTCATGAGATTTCCACAGCTATATAGCTGTCTATGCAGCCAGCTCTCCTGGGTTGTACCTGTTTTTAACTGTCTTGGGTGCTGCGATGCTACAGGAAAGGAAAATAGTGAATTTTTCAGTTTCTTCCCTCGTATGCAAGAGTGCTACAATAAGTATGAGAATTTGTGGCAAATATGTACATGTATTTGTAAACAATGCTATTTGTGGCATTCAATTCAGGAGCTAGGTATTGGGGAATCATACTTCATTGCTTTGCAGAAGCCTGTCCTCCCATTCTGTGACTCCACTTTCTTCCAGTTTTATCTCACAAGACTCCTGTGGCGACTTCACGTGGTGGATGAGCTTAAATATTGAAAGGATTTGATGTAGTAGTTTCTGATAAAAATCAGGGTAAATATCTTAGATCTTCACTAAAGAAAAGTTTATTTCAGGGCAGATAGCAACCTTAGCATGCTTTGAAGTCAGTTACGAAATAAGTCAAACGAGAAAAAAATAATTTATTTAAATTTTGTTTGGTGTAGGAAGGCCCTGATCTAGAATTGATGAGAAACAATATTTAAAGAAAATGTGTTTTGTTTTACTCTTCCTTCAGTTGTAGTTGCCATCCATGTGTTCTAGGCTGAATAGGCTAGGCTTGGTCTGACTGCAGCTGCTTTGTTCTTTGGACTTCTTGTATGCAGAAGCCTCTCTGGCAGGCAGGGGTGATGCAAAACGTGCTGCAGAAATAGTCTGTGAGGTGGCACTTTATTTCCCAGCTTTCCCCAACCTGATTCTTTCCTAAAACCAGCACTTCCCAGGAGCAAGCTATATTCTGGGATGCTAAAAACTACAGAAGTTCTTCAAAAGGCAGGAGGAAGGGGGAGAATACAGTGGGGAAAAGTAAAATCATCCCAACTTTAGTAGCGCTGAGTTCTACAACTGGTAACTTCCAATTTAAGACCAGAAGCATCGTGTTCTTCTAGTAGACAAGGAATTAGAGACAAAAGGATTAACTATGTGGAGAGCAGCTCTGCTGAAAAAGGCTGAATTCAGGTCAGCATTGTGCTCTGGCAGCAAATAAAGGCAATAACATCCTGTGCTGCGCTAACAGGAGCATGGCTGGTAGACTGCGGGAAGGGCTTATCCCCGTTTCACATCCCCAGAGAGATTGTGCAGTCCCCATCCCTGGGTTTTTCAAGACCCAACTAGATAAATCAGTTTTAGTAAAACATGTTGCAGTTCCAAAATTAGCTGACTATATTTAGAATGTAAAATCAAAACTGCATGCATACATTTACTAATAGCTGAGAATCAGAAAGAAGTTGATATGCATCTTAAATAGTCTTGCTCTGTTTTGTGCTACTCTATCAATTTAAATAAGTTCAACAGAAGAAATTTATATGCAGAGAGGTTTGCTAAATTTTCCAATAAAATGAGTGGAAGTGACAAGGGTCTCTGCAGCTGCAGATCATGAGTAATCTTTGTCTTCATAGGACTCTGTTTCGACTGAAAGAAAATTACAGGCCTTAATTGCTTCTACTTCTCTTACTTAGAATGGGTTTTTATTTCAAAAATTTATTCTGGCATGTTATTTAATATTTAGTGAAGTGATATTTACCTGTGTCCAGGAGTTATGTTTCATAGTTTCTCTCTGTCCTAGCAGATGTCATCTCCAACTTCTTCCAGGATAAGTAGTTAACATGATTTGACAGCAATTATGGAGATGTCATAATTCCATATACAGGATTTTCTGGAAAGAGCAGTTTTTACAAGTATTAGCCAAAAATATCATCTAGACATTGCCTGAAATTTGAAAGATTAGGTAAAATGAAGACTGTGAAATGCAAAAGACTTACATATATGTATTTGTAACTCCTATCCCAAATGTGGAATCTGAATAGGTGAATGATGACAGTAATGGTTTGTATGTCCATAGTGGTGCTCAAGATGTTTCTGATGATGTTATGTAATTTAACCTTCTGTGTTATAGTGCTAACTTTTTAGTAACCTGCGCCTGCAAAATTCATCTTCTATATAGTCTCCTATGCAGTTTACAGATTATTTTAGATTTTACGCTATGGGTGAAGGAACAGAATGAGATGCTGCTTGATATGGGATGCATGTTTCTCTGAGAAAATTGTACATTCAAGCTCAATAACATCCGACACTAGTTTTGACAGCTGTGGGATGCCTGATCTTGAGCTGATACAGATCTTGCATGTCCATAATAGCATAAACAGAAAAAGGTGTAGAAAATTAGCAAATAGCTGAGATCAACTAGGATTTCCATGTGTATGGATCTTTTTTTTTTTTTTTTTTTTTTTTTTTTTTGCATGTCTCTTAGCTCCCCTTTCTCCACCACATTAAACATAGTTATTGTCTTTCAGTGCTCCAAAAAGAACCTGTAGAACTTTGTCGAAGGGTGTGACTTCCCCTTCAGAGCAAGGACTAAGTATTTTCCATGTGCTGCTAGGCTGTAAGCAGCATGGATACGTATTGTGCTGCTGCTTTTCTAAACAACATGGTAGTCACGAAAGACTGCTACAGCACCTGTGCAAGTAGCTGAAACTGTCGTATGGATGAAAGATTATTTTTTCCCATGCATTTTTTTAATGTAGTAAAGAAATATTCAATACCTTGCCTTTTGGACTACAGAGTGTAGAAAAAAAATCATGTGACAGTGGAAAATTTGGTCAATATGCATACATAAAAGTGCACTTTGGTTTTCGAGTTTACAATTTATGTATCTTGTTTGAAAAATCTTTAGTAAGCATGTTAATGTCAGTACTCAAACAAAGTTCCTTTGTTTTTAAATTGCTATGATAGATTTTTTATTTATTTATTTATTTATTTTGTATAATTGGTAATGATGGAGGAAAGGAACTGTTTATTTTAAGGTAGGTGATCAATACCTTGACACGGTCATTTTCAAAAACCACCAGCCTTCCTCCCCAGAGTAAAACTTCATTTACAGAGGTATTACCTAATGGAAAAAATGCCTGCCTGGCTGATGAAGGCTATTTGTGACACTACAGCATACGCACACCAAAAATGTATGCATTTTGCTGAAATAACTAGACGCATCTTTGAGATAGCATGTTAAGTTTTTATTGCCTGGATTTCTCATTACTTGAACAAAACCCTATGCACTAGGGAATTCGGTATGTGGCCATGTACTCCAGAGAATCCTGTAAGTATACTTTCTTTCCTTCTAGTTAATAGGCATACATCCATTTTAAATTAAAAAAGTTAGAGCTGAATATAGAATAAAAATGAAAGAATCTGTATTCCCTATTTTGAATCATTGACTTCTTAAACCATGTAAGAAATTTATAGAGGCTTACTGAGCTACACAAGAAGACAAAGAAAATAAAAATTTGCTCATTGATGTTCTTAGTACTGCAGATTTCTATAATGTTCTAGTCATTTTCAGAAACATAAAATGTTAATATACAATTTACTCAGAACTAAAAGTATAGGGAGTAATTCCACCTACTAATGTTACATAGGATCAGCTAGCTGAAAAAAGTTGGGCTGGCATATTCATGTCTCTCCCTAAGATTTTTGGGTTGAGTCATGATATGTCCTAAATCGCTTTCTATCCAATTATCCCAAAGACTGAATTATTCTAGTAGTATTAAGGCACAGAATAAGGGTGTCTGTATTTTGTGTGTCCAAGTCCCAAAAGATGTTCAGGGCCAAAGTGATACAGCCACGTTTAAACCATACTGTAAACCATACTGCAGTTGACCTAAACACCTGCCTGACAACGCCTGTCCTGCTATGATAAGTAAAAACAATTAAGAAACCTTATTTCTATTTGTATGAGTAATACATTTAACATCACATTTTACAGTTGTTATTTATGTGTGACACTTACGCACTCTGGCGTTTATTTCTGAAGCTTTTTATGGTATAAGAAAATTTCCATGTAACTTCTTGGTTTATTCCATATGCAGCTTTTCCAGGCTCACTGTAAGCTAAACACAATACCTGCTTCCTCAGAACACGAGGATTGTTAACAGGAGGAAACTGCATGAAGAACATGTATTTGCAGTGATTATAGGTGGAGAAATGGTGAGCAGTCAGCATGTATTGCTATTAATTCTCTCTGTGAGCTATAACACACTGAAAAATACAGTGACTAAGAGATGTTCATCTAAAAGCATGTTAACAATTGCTTGATCTTAGTGTAGAATAACCTACAGAAGTAAAAACCTACAAAAAAGACTCTGATAGCATATAGCTCCTTAGTCTGTCAGGAAAAAAAAAGCAAAATGAGATCCAATAGATGACTGAAGAAACTAGATTGATGCAAATTAAAACTAAGATTGAGATTATTGAGGAAAATACACCTGAAGTCTTTTATTGCTTGCAGTCTCCAAGTAAGGACTGGATACTGTTATTCAAGCATACTTCTAGTCTTGGCATAATATAAATGAGGGAGGGTTTTTTATGTGGGAGGTCAAATGAAAATTGTCCCAGAAGTGTCTTAGAACATTACCATTTTGTTTTCAAAAGGTCTTAAGAAACACAGTACAATATGTAACAGGCTGTCATTAACTCTGACCATTGACTATGTGAAGTGCCCAGTGCACACCCACTCCCTCTGCAAAATGTGCTAGTACCTTGAATCCATTAAGTCTCTGTTTCCTTAACTTTATTTGACATTGACAACGTATATATTAATTACACAGTGCCTCCGCTTTCAGTGTAAGTGTCAGTCAGACTGGCTGCATTTTTTTTCCATAAATAGTGCACAAATGAAATCTATTCTTATTTTTTACAGAATTTAGGGCCTGGTTGTTTTATTTAGCAAAAGTTTTCATTGCTTAACTGAGCAGTTTAGAGCAATAGGATGAATTTTCTATTTACCACTGGTTTCCTGTAGGATGCAACTTGTTGGTTAGGTGCCTAAATCATTTAGAATCTGGCCTGGAGCTTCACCCGTAAAACTGGAATAGTAGTACTTCCACATCTCAGGGGAGGGTGGCGAGGATGTGGTGAGTTGTGATCAGCACTGAATAAGTTAGTTGGGAGCCTGATGATTCAAGGTATGAAGGTGTCGAGGTATTTTGTGGATCCCCATTGACTGAAATAGAGGTATACATCTCTCAATTGAAAGAAATGCCTAGGGAGAGAAGGAAATTGAAAAGAAAGTTTGAACTAAGGCATAATCTAGTACTTTAAAATGAGGTGTAAGAGAACATGGATAGAAAAGGCAATATCTATCTATGAATTCTAAATCTAGTGAGGGTAGTGTTACTGAGGAATAAATAAAAAAAAAAAAAAAAAAGGAAAAAAGCAGCTAGAAATAGTAACAAAGGAAAACAAAACAACACACCACCAATTAAGTTCTGTATTTGCTCTCAGATTTTGTGTTGAAATAAAAATGTTAATAGCTGCTCTCTTTAAGATATTTTACCTTCCAGCTGCTGCCTTTAAAATCACAGGTGCTGTCCCTTTCCAACGACAAACCTTGAAACCTGTAGCACCACCTTTTTGTTTATTGCTCAGGAAGAATATCAAAGAGAAAAGTTAAGGCTTAATATTTTTCACTAGAACACCTTGTGATTTGCTTTTGTTTCAGTAAAAGGTCTTTCAGAATTTTATTTGTCCTTCTCTTCTCCTCTGTACAGCTTCTGATGTGGAAGTTTTTCCACTCAACAAGAATACAGACATCATGTCCTCTGACACATGCACCTTGAAATTCATATAAATAAAAAAGTCATTATTGACTATAAAAATAGCTCTTCAGATCTAGTACTTCAAATTCTCATGGTCAAATACTTATTCTGATAACTGTCATTAATCTGAGTTGTTGAAACATCTATGCAAATTGTAAAAGATCTAAGATCATTCTGACATTAAGATTGTGCTTTCCATTTGCTCTGTTTCTGACTGGAAAAAAAATAGTCTATGAATGATGCCTTAAATTATTTATCTCTATTGAAATTTTGGTCACATTGTCATCTTTTCAGAGCTAAAGACGTGGCTGAAAGAATGGAGGAAAGACTTGTAAATGCCAAAACCCATACATTCTCTCAATTATTTTATATCTATATTATAGGACTTAAATGTCTTAAGCTACAGTTCTGTGAATAGCACAAATGTTGAAACTAATTTGAGAGATTTTTCAAACAAGCTCCTTGGAAGTTGATTCAAACCCGGTATAAATATGCATGATTTTACCCACCTGTAGCTTTATTTACTTAGACATGGGTCCAGATCAATCATGTCTTCTAAGTTTACTGTACTTCATGAAATAAGAAATTAATACTCGCTGTAATACCACACAACATGACACTAAAAACCATTAAAAGAGCATAAAGCACAGCTTTGCTGTGAAAGTCTCTAGTTTCAAATTACGTATACAGCTTACTAGAGAAAGGTAGGGTAGCTAGTGAGACATTCATTTTTTCTGGTGACTTCCAGAGAAAGACTTTAAATTGCTGACAGTCATTTTGTTTGTAAAACAACTACGTTGTTTAGAGGTGTGGATTAATTTCAGTCCATTGCTCTAAATCCATAAACCAATATTCAGGATGATGAAAGTTCTTGTGAGTCAAAGAGATGAATATATGGGGAATGCTGCTGACTGTCACACTGATAAAAAACAGGTGTCAGGGATTTCCATTGCACAGTGTTTTTGTGCTCCCCAGTCTAAAAGCTTAACTTCTGCCATATGGATGCCCTCTTAGAACGTGGCAATTTCCCAAGACCTTGTGCTTCCCACAGCGAGGAATGTTTCTGTACCTGGGCTGGCAACTCTCTTGATAGTAGTTGCATTACTGTCTCTCTTTGTATTACAGATCCCCCTAAACTGCAAATGTTAAATAACAATAGATACTTTCACTATTGACAGTGGTAAAAACATCATTATCACCAGTTTCCAAAATCAAAGTTAACAAACAAAAAAAACTTGCATGTTTCAAGCAGCTTAATAATACAGTGCAGAAAAATAAATGGAAATGTAAGGGCTGGGGAGGAAAGCAGATAAAACCATACACATTGTCATGGTGCAGGGTGTTTTCCAATCTCTGTCAAGATAAAAGAAAAATAGCAATTGTTCTGTTGTGTATAAAAATAAACCAATATTTCCCTCTCATCCAGCTATAGCAGTAAAGTATTTATTTTTTTTTTTATAATTTTGTCTCTGTTCAGAGCCTTAAGTTAATCTCCTATTGTCACCAAAAATTCCCTTGGCAACGCAAACTCACGACCATCAGCCAAAATAAGTTCCAATGTGAAGCACTTGGTTATGCAACTTGAAAGGTCACTGGATTCTGTGGGCTGCTTATATGCTTAAGCAGATACTTTAGTACTTTGATAGACTGAAGCATGGGTCATTCAAATAGTTATAATAATAGAATGTGCCTGAATAGAAGGCACATACTTAGGAAGGAAAATTAAAGGCATGTAGAAAACATTTTGAATGGCATTATAAGCCCTATGAAACACAACATTAAAAACCCACTAATAGTTTCAGTGACTGAGGCAATGATTTTCAAAAGGATTTTAGCTTTAGCAGCTATTGGATATGGGATTGGGAACATGATGAGCAATTTGGGGAATTTGACTCCAGTTGCATTAGTGGGACACTTTTGAAGTGTCTCATATAAAATTAAAAACCTAGTCCTTTCGATAAGTCTTTTTGATAAATTGGAAGTGAAGCGCCTGAGATATTTAAGGTAGGCACAAGCTGAGGGAGAGATGAGGAAAATATCAGTTCTGTGCTCTGACAACCAATATCATAAAGACAGGATTGCAGCTTGACCTAAAACATGAAACAGAAAAGAATTAGTCCAGGTACTATTCAGAGAAGTCTCAACACAGTGACTATCTCATCTAAATAAGTCCTATACTATTAAAATAAAATTTAATTAAGGTAGGTGGTTTTAAAAGATTTCATCAATATTAAAAAAAGATCATTGTTGTTATGGGGAGCATTCCCCTTGGGAAATCAGAGATTTTTGTTCCTCACTAAATATTTGATCATAACAGATTAAAAAAAAAAAAAAAAAGACAAAATCTCTTTTAAGTCACTAGAGGGTGAGCGCTTCTACATCAAAATAAGTAGTTAAGCTGCAATGTAGCTTAGCTTATTAGCGTGTCTTAAATATTAGACGTAATACAATTCACATTCTAGCAAGTGTAAATGAGGCAGACAGCTTGCAATCCTTACTGAATATTTCAATTAGTAATTTGTTTGTAGAAAGCTGACTAAAATTATTTAAACTATGCATATTGGAATGTTAAAATGCATAAAAATACAGCATTTTTGAAAATCACTAGCTAATCACTAGATAGGCATAATATGTTGTGTTGCACAGTTAAATATTTTCTTATGAAAACGGCATGTATAATGCAAATGCTGCTTATATAATCTGTAAAACACAAAAGGAACATGTGATATAGTTATGTCCTGCTCAGGTGGATGTGTTGACTAATTTTCAGGTTGTTCTCTTTTCTGCAAATACCACATTCCTATGTGAACAGAATTCAGTATCTTATCTAGCTGTCAGTCTTGAAACCTCACTTCACAACACTTATTTAATTATATTAAGTATAAGGCCACTTAAAAGCCTTAGACATAGGTCAGAATTCCATCAGAATTAGTAAAACCTTTGGGGGTACAAAGACCAATTAAAAAAATAGGGGCACTCCCTACCTAGCCTATTCAGGCATCCCGTTCATTACAAAGGTCCACCAGGAGCTCAAGCAAAAAAGAAAGATCAGGTTAGAGAGCAGAACATCTCAACTTGTCCTGATGATTTGCTCTAGAAGATGTTTAGAGAACAGCATGAAACTCTTTATAAACAGCTATCTTTGAAAACCACTGTGGAAGGGTGAAGTCCTAGGAGACTGGAACACAGCAAACATTTTTACTGAAAAGGTGGAAATGAAGAATTACAGCCTAGCTGCTTTAACATCAAATGCCCTAGAATTCCGGGCTATATGTACATTATTTCAGAGCATTTAGAAGATAACAAGGAGACAAGTAGAAACCTCTGTGGACTTATTGGGAATAAATCATGTCAAGCCAAATAATTTTCTTGTAGAACATGGCAACAGATCTCATGAATGGAATAGAAAAAAAAAAAGGTTATAACTTAATATGGGCATGGACTTTTGGATTGTTTTCTATGACATTATTAAGAACAAATAGCAAATTAAGAACTTTTTGCTTTCTCATGGTGCACAATGGTTGTAAAAAATGCTTAGAAAAAAAAAGTGCCCAAAAAAACAACCAACCAACCAACCAAACAAACCCACCATACTTAAAGAACAGTAAGTCATAGTTCAGTTTCAAAGTAGAAGAATTCCTTCCAAGTTCCTGTTTTTTTGCAGAGATACGACATTTGACAATGATCAGTAAGGAAGGGATGATGAACTCATCTGATAAAAGTACAGCAGTTTTTGTGTGAAGAGCTCTGATATTGAGAGAAAAAGTAACCCGAAGGAGAAGATGGTTGTAATAAAACGAAGCAACTTGATTTGAGTTATGTGCATGTATATTTAAAATTTACATTACCGTGGTACCATCAGGACCCACCGTTACCTGGGGTGGGAGGAGCTGAATCAGAGCCACTTGAACGAGCAGGTCCAAGGAGTGAGGGACGCAGTGGGAGCAGGGCCAGCAGAGGGAGCCAGTGTGGCACAGAACATGGGGCTGAAGGGCAGGGGAAGCGACCCAGAGCAGGGCAGGTCAGGGAACAGAAAGCAGGGACGCTTCAGCCTAGCAGCGGGGCTGCAGCAGTGCCTCCAGCCCGAGGGACGCGGCTCAGTCAGCGTTGCCAGGTGTTTCTGGCCAGGACACAGGTTTCAGCCTTTATTGCACGGGAAGCTGAAGGGTTTCTAAAAATTGAGAGCTACTGCTGCTGCTCCCTCTCCTGCAACCCGCGGACAGAGATACGAAAGCCCATTAGTTACTGGAGGCTTCAATGCTCCTCTTCTGTGGGAGTGGCAGCACGGAGGGCCAGGGGCCGTTCGTACATCACTCGGCTCTGCTCAGGGGCAGGGACAGAGAGAGACGGGTTTAAAAAAACGGACTTAGCTAAACGCAAACGTGCAATTTCTCAAGTTTTTTCCCCACACTGTGAGCAAGCGCAGGGATCGTTTCAATGCCCTTTGCCTCCTTTGTTCTTGATAGACTTCCAGCCCCAGCTCCTCACTGAGCGGCACTCCCAGGCTCAGGGGCTGCTGCCCACGGCCTCAGCCGAAGCCACTGCCCGGGGGGGGAGCGGGACGGCGCCCCCCGCCCCCCGTCCCCCTGTCCCCCCGTTCCCGTCCCTCAGCCCCCCAGCCCCTCAGCCCCCCAGCCCCTCAGCCCCTCAGGCCGCCTGACGCGGGGGGCCGGCGGCTGCCCCCTGCCGGGCCGGCGGAGCGCGGCCGGCTCCTCCCCGCCCAGTCCCCGCCCGCGGGTTGCCCGGGGAACGAGGGCAGGGAGCTGCCGGGCGGCCGCTGCCTCCTCCCTCCCTGCTTCCACCCTTCCCTCCATCCATCCCTCCATCCCTCCATCCCCTCCTTCTCTCTCTCCCAGGCGGAGCGGCGCCCCGACCCAGCCGCCATGCCCCGAGCCGCCCCGCTGCTCCTGCTCCTCCTGCTGGCCCTGGCGCAGCGCCGCGCCTGCCTCCCGGGGCCGGCCACCGCCGCGCCCCCCGGCGCGGACCCCTGCCTCAGCCAGCCCTGCCAAAACAACGGCACCTGCTCCCCGGGGCCGGCCCGCGGCCCCGCCGCGCCCCGCCGCCCCCAGCCCCCGGCCGCCTACCGCTGCTCCTGCCCCCCGGGGGTCACCGGCGCCTCCTGCCAGGTAAGGGCTGTCCCCCCCGAGCTCCCCCGGGGGTCGCGGGGAGCCCACCGAGCCCACCGAGCCGGCCGCCGCCCTTCCCGGGGGGAGAACCGGCCCCGGAGCGCCGGGCGGCAAATCGCGGCCCCCCCGGGCATCGCCCCGCCAGGGGGGGCCCGGTCCCTGCCGTGGGGGGGTCCCGGCACGGCCCGCTCCGGATTGCCGGAGGGCAAAGCGCCCGGGAGCTGGGACCCGAGACACCGCCACCGACGTCCTTCTGACTTGCTTGGTCATATCGGGGCTCCGTGTCATCGGGATTAATTCTCACCGTCGTGTGGAGACGTCTTCTTGTTTGCCTCTGTCAGTGAGGATGAAAAATCCCCGTTATCGTGCTCGGAAATGCCCAAGTTCATCTTCTGTGTCCTCAGATGAGGAAAAGCGGGTGCAGGGACAAAGAGGTTTGGTTCCCGCACGCATACATGGTGCCTCGGGTTACCTTGTGGCAGCAGCGCAGGAGAGGCGGTGTGGGCTGCCTTCCATTCCCACGGACAGTGCCCTCTGTTTTACGTGGATTTGATGTAAAAGCAGATGAATTCAAGTAAAAGCAGTCAGTTTCACTATTTATTCATTTATTTATTCACGGCTCCCTGGTTGGGTAGTACCCAAACTATGCTGCTGAACAGATGGAAGGGATAATGCCTTTACTGGAGACTTAAGGTGAATTTGGAAGGCATTGTGAGGTACGAGTGCTTTGCTCCGAGCTCTGTGCCGGCCTTGAAGCATCTCGGATGAGTCAGTGTAACAGGGAAAGTGAAAATATTAACGCTAATGAGATTCTGCAAAATCAGAGAGATTAAAGAGGATTAAATAGAATTCTCTCTGGCTAATTTTAGCTGTTGGTCTCTCAAGAGTTTACTACATTTCTATTGCTACAAAGAGAGGGAGAGCGCGCTGAATGTTTGCCTCTGCTTGCTGCTGTTAGACTTGGTGCCTGCGATCCGGGACTGAAGGATTAATGACCCTTCTAAAGACTTAGTAAAATGTAACGCTTGCTGGCATCGTACCTCCTGTGAAGTGTTGTGTCTGGGGAATGGGGTTTAATTGTTTCTCTAATACAAGAGAGGCGATATTCTCACAGCAGTTACGCTTTTTATTAAGTAATAAGAGGAGGCTTTGAGTGTCATGCATTTTGTTTCTTTTTATGAAATACCGAGTAATGACCCTTGAAACAGAATCTGCTAAACAAGTGAATGCCACTTCTGGCTGTTATGTCAGCAGCTGAAGTATGGATATTAGTTAGCTGTGGAAAGTTAATATGGTTTTGAAATGCAACTTTAACTGTAGAGCAGGTGGGTGGTTTAGAATTTAAAGGGATAAAGGCATCGCTTTTATCCACAGCTGAGGTTTTGCTCTTTCTATCAAAATAGGAATTTAATAAATATTGTACAAATGCATTAATTCTTGTGTTTTGCTATTGTATTATTCAGTGAAAATAAATAAGTAAAAGGATTGTAACCCTTAGAGGATAGGAGGAAAACTATAGGCTAAATCAGGGGGACCATGGGGATATATTTAGCCAGGTGGTTTCCAACTTACTGCTGAGGTTGTTATGGAGGTTGGGCTTGGAGAAGTGACTACCAACAGGGAAATAAGAGCAGTAATTGTTTCGCTTAAACACCCAGATCATACATGTAGAAGGTAAGTTTGAGGTTATACAGGTTGTGATGAAACTGGAGTTCTCTGGAACTACACTTGCCTAAAGGTATAGAATCACTTTTGTGGTACTTTTTGTAGCAAAGGCAATATTTTTCTTCTTCTGCTCAGATGCATTAAGGCATGGAATGAGGGAAAAATGTTCCAAATATACCTGCAAGTCAACTGGGTGCAGTGAAGTTGATAATGTAGAGGGACTGATAACAAAATTGGAGATTGCCACAGATTGTGTTGCTGAAGTTTTTACTGTACCTGGCTTTGATGCACTTGGTGGAGCTGGTGCTGGCACAGGCAAAGTGGCAAAGAATAAAACTGTCATCACATGTGTGAGATGCTTTTAGAGGTCTAGAGCTTTCCTATCACCAAGTGAAGTATTTAACTTGGACTTAATCCAGTTCTATGATCTTATGTTATAGTTGTTTCAGGAACTCATTATTTATTCAACAAAAGCTATCTCAGTATATCCATTCCATGCATTATGCATGTCTATATGTATCACGTTACTTAGGGTTTGAGTGTGCTTTGCTCTGCAGACTTCAAGATTGTGTTGTTATGGATTGTTTGGCTTCACACTGTGGGACATTGCTGTACTTTAACTCCACTTCTTTTCATGGATATGAATTTTTTCCACTTCTCTGTGCCATGTTTCTAGCTTGTATAGGGAATAAATAGAATCACTGTATCTTAAACTTTAGTCTGAGCAGAGAAGTTACACACATTATTTGTGAAATTGTACAAAAATTATAGTGAATTTGGGTGCCTTTCTGCAGGAATTTTAAGTTGTCCTATTCTCAGCTTTATTCTGAGAAAATTTGATGAAATAAATTGAAATAAACTGAGTGACAGATGTTAAAGTTATGCTGACACACACTTATTTTTTTTTACCTATGTTTTACTCTGAAAAGCAATCTTTAAGCTTTATTTCTAACCACTAGTCTAATGACTACTCTGTTATTTCCAATGACACGTATAACCTAATAAAATTATTTTATTGTTCAGGAAGGTTTTATGTAAAAATTGTTTTATCTGTGCCTTTTGAAATAATTTTAGAGACCTAAGGTACAGAATAACTAAATAAAAATTAAAAAAAAAAAAAAAAATCATGACAGACTTGATTGTTTGCTTAAAAAATGCCAAATCTGAACACAGTTAATTTCATTCAATCGTATTATGTTTATTTGCTTCAACGCTAGTGCTAATTTCATTAAAAGACTATTGTGTGAAGAAACATTGATTTATTAATGATTTTTACCTACTATCATACATGCTTGATTTGGTTTTGATTTTTGTTTCTTCCTTTTCTTTTTTTCTTTTTTTCCTCTTTTCCTTTCTTTTTTCCCCCCCTTTTTCTCCTTTTGTTGACAATTTTCCCCACTGCTTATTTCTTCAGTAATTTTAATGTACTTTTAGTTACTTTATAGTTTCTGTCAGCAATTAAAGCTAGGAATCAGGTAGTATCTCTGAGCTGGCGCGCACAGCTTGGAACCAGCCTTCTCTCTTGGCTGCCATCTCCAGCTCCCTGCTGTATGGTCTGCAGTGGTGGTACGACCTCCGTGTACTTCTCAGGGTGATGTGGTGGCCCCTGATGTAGCTGGTTTTTGAGTTAGTATTGAAAGTAGTATTTTAGTAGCCAAAAAATCTCATTAGTCTTGAGGAGAATTTGTTGTGTTCATTCTTATGGTTATCTTCCTGCGACTACAGTGGAAAATATTATATATAATATTTTTAAATGTAATTGTGGACAGTTTAATTCAAATGGAATTTTAGAAAGGTGAATGCTGAGTTTAAAACTGTCAGGGAAGGAACTCATAACAACTAATGCAGATGGACTGCAGGTTATTTTTAAATATTCTTCCCAGAGTGACTTGTTGTTGGTCATTCAGCTACATTAAGATAGTGCCTTCATTTAAATATAGATTTCTTTTTTCAAAGCACCCTGGGAAAAATGGTTTTTTTTTTTCATATTTTAGTCATCTTCTAAGTTAGCAATAATGGCAGGTTGTGCTCTTTTTCCTGAATTTTACTAGAAATAAACTTCTTGCTGTTTTATTTGGATTCCAGGTACTGTGCATTTCCATTATTTCCTTGGGGAAGTTCTGTTGTATGCTATTTTTCTTTTTCCTTGAATTTCAGCCTGATTATGTTTGCCTTCATTCTCTCCCCCCCCCCCCCCCCCTTTTTTTTTTTATGCTTTTGAATACAAGGTGAATTTATTCTTGTTTTTTGATCATAGTATTTGAATACTTGTAGACTGTAATACAATAACTTCAGATTTTTACTCTGTGCCCCCTACTTCTATTCTTTAAATCTCCTGTTGGGTTTTTGTTACTTCGTCTTTGAATTCGTTCCTCTTCTCAGTATACTTCTGATAATGTGCTCTTTAATGCTAAATGTAGAAATCCAAGGCTAGCAAACTGAGAAGGAGTATCATTTCTTGACTCAGTGGTCTACTTCTGAGCAAGCAGTAGGACTGTCATTGGCCAGGTTACTTCAGGTTGCAGTGGTAAAGGGACATCCTTTAATCTAACTGCTAATTCACCTTCATGTCACTATCCTGATTAATTCTTCACAAGTTCCTGTTTTCTATTAAGTGCTGACATCTGTACGGAAAGGTCTCTAAGTAATCCTTCACAATGAGTTCTCTAGCATATTAAAATGCTATTACTTTTTTGTTCTCTACTCATTATTCAAGGACATATTCTTAGATTATATGGCTACTGTGATGCAAATGTTTTGCTCTGTGACCACTCTGTTCTCTCTTTTATGAAATTGTGTAGCTATTAAGAGGAAATTGTATAGTTAGCAAGTGCCCTGGTGTTTTGTTGTTTTATTTGAATGTAGTTTAGCTGAGTTCTGAGGCACCATGTCATGTCCCACTGACTAACTGTGCTAATGCTTGCAATGCTTTAAAGTTACCAACTTTAAATATTTGTATTGATGCATGAGAAGAGGCTCTGAGAGCTCAGTTTGCTCTCCTTGAAGAGGAAACTAAGTGACATCTCTGGCTACCTAATGGATGGCCGTAGGGAAGATGGAACAAGACTTCTCTGACATGCAGCCAGTGAAAGGATGAGAGGTGGCAGACACACGTTATAGTAGGGGAAGTTTCTGTGAAATTTAAGAAAAACGTCGCAATGATGGTGATCAAACACTGGAACAGGTACTCAGAATGGTTTTGGGATCTTCATCCTTGGAGATGTGAAGGCGCTGAGTACCATGGCCTAGTGTCAGACTTGGCCTGAGCAGGGGTTGGACCCTACCGACCTAAATTCTTCCGTCATTTTGTTCTGTGATCCCATACAAACATGTGTGTATGGTTTTTTGTTACTCTTGTCCTGTTCCTGTCTCCCCCTTTCCTGGATATTCTACTAAATGATTTCTATATTATTATATGAACGCGTATTACTTGCATCAAGTCTAGACTATACCTTGATGGACTTGTGTGCAGTGCAGACAGGAGTTTTTACACTGCAATATTAATATTAGATAAGACATCTGAAAAATCTTTAATATTAATTTCAAATCACTGTGTCTACAGCCACTTTAGTCACAAATTAGTATACTCATGTTTCTACCCACTTTATTTTAGCTATTTTAAAGTGTTTTCTGTAACTGTAGTAAAAACATATTTCCATTCAGAAACTTAAGCTTTTCAAATTAGCATTTTGCCTTGAAGCATATCATGTGAAAATTTGTAAGAGAACTGTAATTCAACAGTTCCTGAATCAGTTGATAAAGAATTGTGCTGTGATATTTTGCCATGGGATCTAAACAAATTATTCTAAATTTCTGTAGAATAGAACTGAAGTGATTTAATAATCCAAACTTTCTCAATTATATGTCGATTTCAATCTGTTGAAATAGTCACTTTAAATCTGTTTAAAATAGTTCCTCATAAATGCTAGGAAGGTCATTTAAGAACCAAGTAATATGTGCTTTGTAAAATTCCATCATATAAGTCAAGGTTTTAAGTGTTGGTTTTACTTGTTTTTGTAAGTAAAGGTTGCAAAAAAACAGATCAGATATAGAGTAATTGAATAATAGTAGAAGATATGCCATACTAAGATGCTTCAGCTTTTTCATAGATCATATTTCATTGTATTTCAGTTTCATTTCATTGCATTTCTTATTTATTTATTTATTTTTTTTCCTGAGAGAACTGCTTTGCAATGCTATCTGGTTAAAAACTACAATTGCTTTACCTTCTTTTGAAATACTAAAATCGATGTTAATGTTTGTATATACGTAGCTCTGGAAATGCTCTTTAATGGAGTAGACTCACAATGTATTAGGAGAATAACAGGAGAATGCCTTATCTTGAACACAAGATAAGAATGCAAGAGAAGAAATTGGATATGGACGGTGAAACACGTAAACAAGAATATTGTTCAAAATAGTGGACCTGTCTGATGATTCACTATTGCAGGAGGCAGTTAGGCTCTCCTGAAGGGCTCTTGTAGAATCTTCTGCATATTGCCTTCCTGAGAAGAAGTATGAGTTTGAGGTTATTAATTTCAGAGGTGACATTTAGCAGAATTTCAGCTTCATCATGTCATTGGGAGACCAGAAATCTTAGAAGATGATGCAAGAAATTCCATTTTAATAGGCAGGCATGAGTCTGTGGAAAACACTGCCCGCTTAACCCTAATAAGAGTTAAATTAAAGTCTTAATTGGCATGGCACTTTCTCTCATAGCTCACTCTGTTCTTATTAAATATCAAGGCCCTCATTTATTCCTAGTAACTTTTATGGCTGTGGTACTTTTGTGTTCCAATGAATCCTACACATTAACTGCATGGAAAAATTATTTTATTAGGTTTTATTTTCTGTCTTTCAATTTAATTGAACTTTCCTGTTTTTTCTTTTTTTTTTTTCTTTTTTTTTCTTTTTTTTTGTTTCCCCCTGTTAAAAGTGATTTATTCCATTCTTCTCTCCCTGTCCCAATAATGAATATTGGATACTGCAGTTTCCTTTCTGAGCTGAGTGAATTGAGTTAATAACAATACTCCTGTTGGTTACTGCTCGATCTTAATGTGATCTGCTTTGTATAATGCTGAATCTCATTCTTTATTTATGCTGAAAGATAACCTGTTCTTTTGACTACTGCATTTGAGAGTAGTCTTCAATAACCACACCCTTCACCTCCCTGCTTTTTTTCTCATGTTATTATTTTTCATTGATATTGGTGAATAGAGCTCAATAACCTAGAAGTGTCTGCTTGTGGAGCAATGATCCCAAAACAAAAGCATCTATATTTAAAGTACATCCATGTCGACTGAAAGCACTGCGTTTGGTGAGGGTAGAGTTAACTTCATTAAAAATAACTTATTGGCATGTAGGTCAAAATCTGAAGGGAAAAGCAGTCCAGTATGTGCATTTGACATTGCGTTTATTAAGTCTTAAATTAGCTCTCTACTTTTTAAGCGAAAAAATAATTTTGTTCAACTTCTTGTTTCAATACATTTTTGTAAATTTATACACAAGTAGTGTGAATGCTGAAATATATACTGTCTGGTCAGAAACTTGTAACTCATCAATATGAGCTGTATAAAACATAATTTTGAATTGGATCATTAGGAAAACAAATCTTAAAGAACAATACAATTGTTGCAGTTTCCCAAGAGTTTCGAACAGCGGAAATGTACATAAAGATAAAAATTAAGAAATGTTTGCTTGATAGGAAAATTTATTATTTTTTTCTATTGGCAAGGTGTAATCTCTCTTGCAGAAGCACTCTTGCACTCAAAAGCTGATTTGTAGGCTGCAGATAAGCTGTTAGAGTTCAGCAATACATATTACTGCCCTGTGTTGTTCTTCAGCTTTGCCTTGGCTTGGTTTACAGTTACACAGGTTGTATTAAGTGTTACAATTATACTGTATTATTTTGCATTACATTCTGCTGTAAACCTGAAAAAAAAAACAAAACACAAACATCTCTAAACCTCCTAGGGAAAGGTTTGAAGTGAAATATCATGGGTAGGAATTGGAGTATCAGGGCTTGGTGTTTGGACTTCTCACTGCCTGTCTGGGCCATACTGGGCAAAACTCTTACTTTTTTACTTAAATTTCTCCTCTATAAATTAAGATAATTTTGGATGTTCAAATGGTTCGTTTGTGAACGTGTTCAAAAGCTTCAAGAAAGTACAGTGAAAAACACTTAATTTAGTGTTTTAATACACTTATTCTGAATTACATGTCGGGGCCTATCAGACTATATTCAAGTTGTAAGGGGGAAAAAAGCCTTATTTAAAAAAAATCAACCATTTATATTACTTTGTCTGGCAAAGTATTCAGGCTGGCAGTCTACTGATTAATTCAGTTCTGTAATTTTCTTTCCCTCTATCAGGGGCAATAGATCAGTGATCAGTATTTCAAAGACTTTTGTAGCAAAGGTGTCTATGAACAAGGTGTTCTTGAATAAGGTAAGAATAGGATTCAATTTTACTGTGAAAGTAGGATTGCTATACTGAGTTCAGGACACTGAATTTTAATGATTTTGGGAACTTTGTTGTACTTGATGTATTAGTTACAGCAGCAACCATGTTACCAATTTGAGAAGATGTTTTTTGAGCATGTCAATGAATAGGAGCTGTAAAAAGGGTAACCAGATACAATTCCTTTTATTTACAACAAACTTCATTTTTCAGTCCAGGTTGCCTTTACGTGATCCTTTGTACTGTACGTAATAAAGTTGAAACTTGTCAAGAAATGCACAAGACAAGGAATCATTTCAGCTAACCACACATATTCTAAACAATGATTATCTGGGAGGAAGACCTATATGTTCTTGGTTTTATGTTAATAATAATACTTAGTGAGCATTAGTGCTCAAAATGCAAATAATTTAAAGATGTGCAGATAATGCCAAGAGAAGAGAAGCTGTTTAAGAATGCTGTTCTCTTCTAAACTGAGTAGTACTTAATCCCTTGAAATCAACTCCAGGTGACTTCACTTACAAGATAAAGAGGACAGAAATAGATAGGACCCAGCCAGAAGGGCAGCAAAAGTGATTAGTAGATGTGGAAGCAGTTGAATAATCTGGGAGAAACAACTCATTCACTTTCATGTTGAGAAAATCAAGATTTTGAATAAAAGGTATTTTTGGCCAATGCTTTAAAAAGCAAACTATGGGAATTGGAAATTCTTCAGGGCATCAGCTAGTCACTGACTAACATGGCTAAAGGAAGAATATGGACAACTTTTGGTGATTTCCACACCTGGTATGTTACTCTGATCTCCCTTTCAAGTGTTTGCTAGTGGCTTTTATCATTAATGGCAGTAGCTGTCACTTTGAATAACTATAGCAATTCCTATATTTCTTGTTCAGCCCTAATGATTCGTGCTTAAAATTTATCGAATGTGTAAAACTTCATGCAAATTTGATTTTTATTTTTGTTACAAAGGTTTAATTTTTGTAATGGTTATGATGTATGGTTTCATCTGCCTAAGAAATTAGGTAAATTATTAAATACTATTAATCAAAAATAACTTTATAAATGAATCTCAGTAATGCCAAACCAAAATATATGGCTTAGGTTTCATATAGACTTAGCAGTCTGTTAACAACTTGTGAGAGTCTTACTTATACATGTACTTCTTTTGTAATCTATTTTTCAGGCAGGCTTAAATGAACATTAATAAATTAAAGGGGGTAAAGCTGGCCTTGTAGATATCTCAAAATTTGTGAAATAAGTACCTCCTGCGTTGAGAGACTTAATTCCATAGTGTTCTGTTACTATGGAACATCAAAAAACCTTTCATGTATGTGGATCTGAGAAACTTTCTCATTTGAGTATACCTTTGAATTTCAGTAAGTTGAGTTACAAGAAGATTGTTGATATAGGTAGGATCTGTAAAACCAAATACTCGATGGTCATTTTCAAGGCTACAGCATACTGCATGATGATGCTGTATGTGACAATGAAAGGAAACGGTGTTGAGTCCTCAGGGAAATTAACATGCTTAATTGAGGGAGGGACAAATTAAAACTTAATTTACGTAACTGTAATAGGACTCTAACGTTAAAGTTTGGCTAGTTATTACCTCTTAAAAGGAGTAGAAAGGTACTGGTTTAAAGTTTTAGAAATGTCTGAGGGTGCAGGCTGGTAGAGAATATAAGAATGTGGAGCAATTTCTTTAGAGGGCTGCTTGAGGATTCATTTTGACATCTCTAAAAGGTGAAGTAAACTCACAGTCGTTACATTTATTCCTTTTAAAGACCAAGAGAATTTAGAACTAATTATTTCAGTAACCATTGGAGCTTTGTTTTCTCTGTGCGAAGTGTACCAAAGAAATTCTCTAAGGTGAATGAAAGCTGGAGCAAGGTCAGCTCTGCCACTTGCTTACAAGGTGCTTTCCTCCCTAGTTAAACATCACCCCTTGCAACACCAAATTTTCACTCTTTTTGTAGACAAATGTGATAGATTATAATTATAGTGGGTCTGCCTTTTCATGATCCCCTGATCAAAAACTGGGTAATTTATCACTTGAGGGAAAAGCCTGTGATTATTAAGTCCTGCTATTGGCAGCAAGGAGCAAACCCATGTATGGACCAAAGCTCACTGTATTTAATTTAGGGATATAGAGGGTTTTCTGTTATGGTTAAATTACTCATTAATATGTTGCACTGTTGTACATTTATATGAGATAGTCCATTGAAGGACACTCTGAAATGACACCTGTGCTAGTAAATCTTACTGTGTAAATGACATACAGGAAACTTAAGAACAGTATCTCAGTTGCCTTCTGCATGATATAAATGCTTTTCACTTTGTGAAAACTACTGCAGCAGCTTCCAACTTGAGGTTTCTAGTTCTGAGGTTAGTTTTCTTTTTAAAATTGAGTTTCCAGTTCTATTTTGTATTTTCAGGTGTTCTAGGCTCCTTGCCTAGGGCATGAAAGTAAACCCTGCTTGAAGGTGGGGCCTTTACTGCAAGCACCTGCTGGCTGATAGAAGTTCTTCTGCCCAGTGTCAGGAGGCTTAGGGCTCTTCTGTGATGCTGGGAAGTCTTGAAAGCTTTAAGTTATCCTGGAAGTCTTTTGGTTTTAAACTCTTTCTGGGACTTGGAGAGCAGAGCTTCAGGGTGTTGTTTCCAGGTCTTTGAGCAGAGCACAGGCGAGGTGTCACCAGAAAGCTTCCATCAGGTTCAGGTTTGTGGTTTGGCTTCCTGAAATGAAATGCGTTGGCACAGAACACCGTATTCAATGAAATGGTGTTTTCTGTTGAGCACAGTGTTCAGTCAGAACTTCCTACTGAATTTAAGAAGCATGGTGCAGTGGTGTCTAGTGGGAAAAATTCTCTAATATTTCCTTGTGTGCATTTAGAAGTTGATGCTGCCATTATCTAATCTAATTTTGGAGGTGATTAGAGCATCACTTGCAGATCTTCACATAGTATTTTTCTCTAATATTTTGAAGTAGTTGATGTTCTCTGTGTTTTTCAAGGGAATTACATCCACATGTTCAGCAGTGCTCCTGAACCACCAAGCTGCCCTTGTCTTTGACCTTCAGTGTTTGCAACAATTTTCAATACTAGTTAGATGAGTAAATAGATAGAAGTGGCTATTAAAAGGCAATTTTACTTTAAATAATTTCTATATATATTTTCCTGGTTTTATTCTATACATTTTCCTAGTTTCATTCTACCTTGATAAGAATGACTTCACTTCAATGCCTGGTTCTTACAAGGCCCCTAGGGCTGAAAAAGCCTGATGGCTTCTTTTCTTGCTTGAATGCATTGCAGTGGCATTGTGGGATTTTCATTTCAGTACCAACAATTCTTTAGGTATAAGTAGAAATGATTGTTGGTTTGAATCTTCTGTGTATGTATAAGATGTGTATTCACATATCTTATTTCAGAGAATTTGACTGTTGGCCTTTTCTTCAGCACCTGCCTGTATTCCAGGTCTGGAAAAAAAAAAAAAAAAGTACTAATAATACTGCATAGTGTTCCAGGTTCCTTTATCTTACTCACACTCATGGATATAAAAAGACCAAATTTCTGTATTCCTATTATATGTTATGTACCATTGTTCAAGTGGATTCAGCAATCCAAATTATTTTTAATAGTTGTCTGTATGGCTTTCTAAATTTTACTGTCTCTTAAAACAGCCTGGGTTTATAATATAGGGTCAGACAGGTATTTAGACATCTGTCATAGGATACATGTACAAGAATAGAAATAAGAGGAATAAAGTAATAATAAGAATTAATTTTGTCACTAGTGTATGAGTCTGAATATACAAGGAGTAGACTTGTGACTAAGATGATGCCATTTATTAACATACAGCATAAGGTATGAGGTAAGTGTTTATTCATTCAGTAGGCCATTTGGATATTCTCATGTTACTTCCCTTTAGAATTAGGTACAGGTAGAATTAGTTGAGTCTACAGATTGTCAGTGTAAGCGTAAAGAAATGTCTTTCAAGACAAAGGTAAATGCAAAACATATAATCATTTTAATAGTTACTCTTAGCTTTTAGGTAAGAGAGGGGAGAAAAAAAGTCATTTTTCATTGCTGATGATTCTCCAACAGTAATAATAGTTAATTCTTGCTCTCTTTCCCCCCCCCCAGCAAATATGATTTCCATTTTTATAGGGAATGCCAGAGAACTAACTAGAATGATCCAGTTAGTTTTCATTAACTCTTATTATATGCATCATGTATGTTTCATAGGTAAAATGATATTGTTCAGCAATAGTAATTACAACAATGGCTTAAAATAGTTAGAAGTATTTTACTGCATTGCAGATCTGAAGAATTTAGTAAAATTTGCTACACACTTGACAAATTTATAGAATTTCCATAAGTTTGCATAACTTAACCATGCTCAATTTTAAGCAATGCAGTTATTTATTTTCACTTCAACAGACAGCATCAAGACCTTATTTCCACTTTGGCCAATAACCATGCAGAAGTTGCATACTAAGGGCACAGTGCACAGTCATCTGCATCAACCTGGAAGTGGGAGTGCATTGCTTCTGCTCTTATTCCAGATGTAATGAGATGATTCTTCAGGAAAAGTTTCTCTGAAATACAGTTTTGTATTTTTATTCCAGGGTACATTCTGTACCATTCTTCTCTGCAAATCTCTTGAGGGGTTCAACAGCTCTTCCTAATTTATTTTCATCTACAAATTTACCTACTATGCATTCAACTCCTGTGTCCAGTATTTTTAGAAAAAGACTGAAGAGAACTGGCTCTAAAGCGGAGCCCTGGTGAACCTCACTAGTAGCTGGCTGCCAGCTTGATGTAACCCCACTTACTATCACCCTTTGAGTACAGTTTTTCAGCCAGTTGTTCGCCCATCATATTCCGTACTTCCTGGACTCCTTCCTGATCTGTTAACGTTTGCTTTTTCATCCAAAGGTTTGGAAACTTGATTTTGTAAAGCTTGACTTTTAGTCTGGCCTTAGGAAGTTTCTCAAAAGATTCTTCACCACCAGTTTTTTTTTTTTTTTTTTTTTTTTAATCTCTATAGTGTTGAGAAAAAATGTATTCATGCTTCATTCTGCCCACTGGTGAGGGGCCTGGAGAACAAGTCCTACGAGGAGCGGCTGAAGGAGCTGGGCTTGTTCAGCCTGGAGAAGAGGAGGCTCAGGGGCGACCTTATTGCTCTCTACAGATACCTTAAAGGAGGCTGTAGTGAGGTGGGGGTTGGCCTGTTCTCCCACGTGCCTGGTGACAGGACGAGGGGGAATGGGCTAAAGTTGCGCCAGGGGAGTTTTAGGTTAGTTGTTAGGAAGAACTTCTTTACCAAAAGGGTTGTTAGACATTGGAACAGGCTGCCCAGGGAAGTGGTGGAGTCACCATCCCTGGAAGTCTTTAAAAGACGTTTAGATGTAGAGCTTAGGGATATGATTTAGAGGGGACTGTTAGTGTTAGGTCAGAGGTTGGACTCGATGATCTTGAGGTCTCTTCCAACCTAGAAATTCTGAGATTCTGTGATATTATGAAGAAAAGGAGATCTTCAGACCACAAAGCGGTCTATGTAATTTTAATTTCAAAGAGTACAAACTTTCTGGTACAGTCTCACAATCTGGTGACCCTTCACAGGTAAAGGCACTGCAGATCTGGTAATTACTGTAGCTTCTTTCTTCAGTCTGATACTAATTTACTTTCATTATAGCCCATTACACATTTTCCTATAAGTTTTTTAGTATGTGATCAAACAGGATTTTGGTCCTGTATTTAGTTATAGCAAGGTCTTAATTTGATCCTTCTTTTATTTTTACTTTTCCTACTTTGCCTTGTCACAGGATGCTATTCTAGTAAATTGTTCATCTAATTTGTCTTAATTTCTGGGGATTTGTTCTGTGTCACTGGAAATGTTCCCCCCGTGTAGACTAAACTTCTGAAATGCTCAGTAAACTCTTCCCATTATAATGAAACATTTCCCCTCTATAGTAAGTAGCAAGCGCACTAAATGCACGTTTTATTTTTAATGATATTGCAGGTTTTATTTGTGCACCTGTAACAATGCTAAGGGCCTGCCTTCTTCTACAGGTTAATTTGGTTGACCTTCTCACTTGTATGTGTTTTTGGGGAAAGGAAGTGTATATAAGTGCACGGTTGAAATGAGTGGAGCAGCTATGGCAAAAATCTTTCTTCTGCTCATAGACTACTTTCCATTGCCTTTGTTATTGGGGAAATAGAATACTCCACATGGAAGAAAGTCCCACGGTACTGATGAGGGTCATGTGGAGTCACCTACATTTGTCTATGTAGAGCTGAGCTTTATTTAGAAGGGCTAATGCTGATCAGGAGCTAACAAAGCTCCTGACTCCCTGCCAACTCTATGCACAATTACTCTGGTCCCTGGAGTGTGGTGCTGAGGCACTGCAGCTGACTGGTAATGCAGCATCCTGCCAGAATTAACCCTGCTGAGCCAGCTCCAGTGTTTTCCCCTTCCATGGTCTGATTCATTTCCACACTGAAAAATCTGCTAGCAAGCAAAAATTGAATGGAGCCATAACAGGAGGAATTTTGTGTGGACAATTTTATGTATGAATATGGTCTAGTTCTAATGCTATGTCCTAGGAGATTTCATAGTGTGCTCCTTACTAATTACAGTAACCTACAGATGCAGAAATATTTTTCTGTTCATTGCTCCTTGGCTGCCAGGTCAACTCATGATGGAGTTTGATTCACCTCCAGCTTTCTCCCAGCTGATTGCCTACTAATTACAAAAGTCAATATTTTAATGTCAGCAAATCACATTTTTTTTTGGACTTGGTTAAAGTTAAGAAGTCTTCCTTGTGAGTTGGCTTTTGCAAATAAGTTTTGGAAGTAAACTCATTGTTTCTGAGGAATCCATATTTGTGTCTGTTTCTTCTCCCCTCCCTGGATATTATACCACCAATGACTTCTGTAAGTGCTGCACAGAACGAGCCTTCTCTGGGAGAACCACCTTACAGTTCACGTGCTTATCACCTGAAAAGAAACCAGTCTTGGTGCGCAACTGCTTGAACAGCTTTTCTGTTTGTAGATTAGAGACAGAGTGTTCATGGAAAAGGTAGATTTTGCTCAATTAATTGTTCAGTTTCTCTTGACCCATAATTAAACTCTGTTTCTTAGGAATTCAAAATCTTATTCCTATAAGATATATAAGATCTTATATATAGGAATATATATCTTATATTCCTATAAGGTATATATAAACGTCCTATTTTGTTCATCAACTTTTCCTTTTGTCTGTATATGTAATTCTGAAAAACAATTTTTTCTTTTGCTGTTAGGAATAGATGCACGTGGTAATAGAAAGTGTCAAAAACAATTGGATTCCTCTAAAGAAAGATTAAAACATTAAAAAAAATGGACATTGTGTATTCTTGTTGTACACCAATGGTCTTTGGACAAATTGTTGGTACTGGCTTAACTGAATAAAAAAGTCAGCTAAGAATTCAGCCATTATTATTATTTTTATTTTTAGGAATGAAATAAACTTTCTCAGATGTAATTCATTCTGTGGGAGAAGTTATTTTAAAAGTTCTGATTATATTGCCATCTGTATGGTAACTGTCCTTGTAGTCTTAAAATATAATTGAAAATATTAATTTCATTTTGGTAGTCCTCAAGTATAAATGTGTTGCCTTTCAATAGGTGAATGTTAAACCCTTTGAGCAAATGAATGTTGAAAACTAAGTTTTACGTGCCTTCTTTATTTCAGAAGACAGACTGCATGATTTTATATTGCATGAGCTTAGTTGAGAATCATTGTTTTATATCACTCGATTTCCTTGGCTTCTTAATGAATGGAAAGTAATCAGCATCTCTGGGTCTTAATTGTTGAAATTGTCCGAGTATTACCCAAAGCACACGCAAAGCATTTAAACGATAGTGTAAAGTTGGTACAGTGCTTTGCAAGTTCCTGGGGAGAAACTAAAATTGTAAAATCGAATAATAGGGAACCTGTAATAGAAAGACCTAATAATGTGGAACAATTCTTTACAAGTAGGGATTTCCACACCGTGCAAGGATCTTTTGATGTTGCATAAGATGGCTGCTAACAACTAATTATGTACTGTGAGTCTTTTTGTAGACTCCCCTTTATTACAAAATTTACTTCGGCTGTGGTCCTTGATGAGGAGGATATTGGAGGAGGACCAATCCTACCTGAGCTCTCCGAAATAAAGCTGTTAGCAGCTTGCTTAGCAGCAGACCCTTCATTGATTCAACAGCACATTAATTTCCATGCTTGAATCTGTCACCTATCAGCAAAGATGATCCGTGACAAAAATGCCACTGATAATGGTTGGAAAATGAACGCTTCCCATGAGAGATTTCTGGCAGGGGAAGTGCTCGTGATGCCGCAGCTTTGAGCGTGCTGGTGTCCGTCGGGCTGCCCCATCCTGCTCTCCTTGTCCCTCAGCCTGGCCAAGGCTGCTTATTGCACGGGATGAAGTTCTCCACCCTTTCCAGGGAACAGGAGGTCAGCAGGGGTGAGGGTACCTTGTTGGTCATGACAATGCAGCGAGCATCAAAACATTTCAGCCCAGGGCGCTCCGTCATCACTAGATGCTTTCTTGTCATATTGCAATGCTGTCTGCACCCTGTCTTTCCCGTCTCCTGAAATATCCTTACCACATTATTTGCACTTTTTGTGGGGATGGGCTCACTTAATAAAGGAAATATCATGTGACCTTTTATGTTAAAATAAAATGGAAAAGGTCTATGAAACAAAGAAATTTGGAGCCAGAAGTTTTCTAACTTGTCTATAAGTAAGAGGAAACATTTTTTTTTTTTTGCCAAATTTCTTTAATCTGGGATTGTAAAAACAGTAACAATAGGGCATTCTGTTATTGCTGCGTGCAAGGGGAGAAATGATTTTTATTCAGCTTACTTTTATGAAAGAAACAAATAGTTCTGGCAAATGGACTAGAGTCTGCTTTGGGCTAGAATGCTACTTCAGCTGTCCAGCTTCATTGTCGTATTGTCTGACTTCTGTGGTCCCACTAAGAGTATCAGATATTTTACTGGGTTGCACAATTTCAGATAATAGTATTAGTCTGAGAATACCATCAACCATGCCAGACTATAATGTTCTTTACCAATAAAATGACTTTCCAAGCTTGCACATTCCTTGTGTGTGCCTAGGATTGTCCAGATGCAGCTATGTCAGTGAATTGGTTCATTAATGTTGTAAAAAAAAAAAAACAGCTTATTTCTTAGACGCTTTTAAAAATATGAAATCTTTGGAGTTCTATCCTAGCCAAAAGTACAAATTTAGGATTGCTTTTGTCATGAAACATGTAGTTCTTGAAATTGTGTGATTTTTTTTTTCTTTCCTTTTTTTTTTTCTTTTCTTTTTGGAACTGCAGAAAACCCAGTCTTTTTGATTCAAAACATACTGTTAATATTTTTTGAGTTCTAAAATGTGCTTTTCTATCTTGATGTCTAATAAGGATTTCAACATTTGCCTCATTGGCAAATTATTATTTACTTTTGGCCTCCACTAAAAGTATGTATGTAACTATGCTCTATATTATCTTTAAAAAAAAAAAAAATCATTTGTATCTTGCCTATCTTCTGACACTTATTCTGTGGCCCATTGTTTTTTGTTCATCTGACAGATACGTACTTCTTAGTCTTTTGACTGGAGTGCTGGGCTGTCACTTTTTTTAACTCTACTCCTTGATTATGTATAAGGCATGCTAAAGGGATAGGATAGACAGTTTGAGCAAAGAAGTTAGTCTTAATGATAAGCAATATTAACAATTCATAAGTAATGTACAAAATGAGAAATGAAGGGTGAGGGTGGGAAGAAACTGTTAATTCTGCTTATAGTTTCCAGATATTATAAATAACGTGAATTATAGCTGTCTCTTTTGAGCCAGTGTGGTGTCATGGAATAATGTCACTTCTGGCATCTTCTACATTACGTGGTTTTTAAGATTCCACTTGTTCCTTAACAGTGGTGGCATTTGGTGTTATCTCCTAATAATTCTCAGTTTATTTCTGGATTTGCTTATCGTCATTAATAATACTTAAACTCACTCCATGATAAGTAAAAAAAAAAAAAATGCTGAGAAACATTCCTTGGTTAGTATTAATGACAAAATTTCTGTTGATTGTAAAAATAAATGTTAGTGCTCTTCCTGTCCCAGAATTATTTAACTCTATGGTGTTTTATGTTTGTTTGATTTTTAACTGCATACTTCCTCAGTATTTGAGGTAGTAAGCCTCCCAGTTTTATTGCAGTTCTGGCTGACTATCGCTGTTATCGATTGCTTCAGGCTTCTAGTAACAACGTGCTATTTTTCCATTTATCTCTTTGCTTTCTGCTTTTGAATAGTTAGGCACAGCATTAAATTTTAATGTTCCTAATAGCATGACAAGTTTGACAAGCACAGTGGTTAATGAAATCACAACAAATATTTTCAATAACTTTTCAAGAAGGTATTTATTTACATATGATTTGAGATTTTGCCAGTTCACATTAAGTCTGATTTTAGCATCACATTTCTAAATAAAAATGGCAAAATTGAAAGTTTATGAAGGTGCCTGTGTAAACTATGGAACAATTTCTAGAACAATTTCAACACTTTTTGGTTTAATTTAAAAAGTAAATCACCCTACACAGAACGTTCAATAGATAATGAATTCACAATTATACACAGTAACATGAATAGACATGGAGAGGTCTGGCATTATGCAGAAATTGAATCCAAATGTATCAGTGACCACTGGCACATACTCTGTTTAGTAAAATGTAAATAGTTACCCTTAATTATATGTAGCTAAAGAAATGAAAGAATTTTTCTAGTTTTTATCATCAATGTGCTTCAGAGCTCATTATTGAAAAGAAACTTTGTCTGACTAAAATACTGCCTGTTAGATGATTTTTTTTTTTCTTCTTACATAATACTTTAGTACCAGGGAGTATTGTTTCACATTGAAATCTGGATAATTTTAATGGCATGCATTTTTCTTCATACTTGTAAAAAAGAATGTAAGTGTATTTTTCTTGTTTTAAGAGCTGTTGAACAGAAAAAAGTTGTGCTGTAGTGAAAACAGAAATAATTTTATTGACATAATGCAAATGGGAAAATTCATACTCACTTTTTATTCTTTTTATTCCTTTATTTGACCATCATATAGGTTTAAATATTGGGAGAATTCATAATAAATTACATAAAAAATTTGAATCATTTTTTTTCAAAAATTTTTGGGTCTTTTTATTTATAGGAGAAACTAATGGGATGCTAATTTAAATAAAGGATTTAAAAAGACAGCCTTCTATGTTGCTGTGTGTGCTAGAAGGGGTAAAAGCGAGTGTATGAAGATACTTCTCACATATTTTTCTTCTGTAAGTCATACTATTCCAACAAGAAACTAAAAACACTTTCAGCCAGTGAATTGATATTGTGGAGGGGACCAGGAACATGAAGTAGTATCCTGATTTCAACTCAGACACGTGACACTGAAAGACATCTCATGTTTAATGAGTAAACCTTGTACAACAAGCCTCGAAAAATGTACTATTATTGGGTTGGTGAAAACTTAATTTAGAATATTAATCTAATAAACACTGTGAAGACTAATAATATTAAATGTTTGGATAAGAGTACGTAATCTTGTTTTATGTTATCATAATAAATCTATTTTCATTTTTGTTTCAGAAAGTGTATGCGTATTTTAATATTTTTTAAAAATAATGTAGTAGTGTCTTGTAACATAGCGTGTTTTCTGAAAAACCAAGTTCCTCCCGTGGGGGAAAAGTTAAAGAGAAATTTCTGAAGCTGCTAAATGCACAACCAAAGGCTGTTAAATACAACGTAGTCTTGCTCACGCTCACAGAGCATGCAGAGTCTATTAGGAAAAGTGTGTCTTCAGTTACCTCTTCTATCAGACTATCAGGATTTGATTTCTCCCAGACGTATTGGTTCATATATCAGGATCTAACTAATTAACAGAATGGTCTAAAACTGGAAAAGCAAACTCTCAGAGTAATATTAACCAACCTTGGGTAACGTTGGCTGGAGCTGTGGTTGTTATCCTGTATAGCTGGAGAGCAGCAAACACTGAAATATAGGTCTCTCTATAGAAACAACTAAATGTGACAGCAAAACTTCTGGACTTTTTTTCTTTCCACCCCCCTCTGCAGCATGCATTAGTATTCATCTCTATCTCTTTCGCTTTCCATCAGCTAGCTGTTCATTCTGGACAACAATTTAAGGGTTGAACATTATTTAATATAAACAGAAATAATTTTAGTCAGGTAAACTATTAGCTGTAAAAAGTATGCTTTAACTGCTTTGTTACTTTTCCACTTCATGTAGGCTGTGTGATTCTGGTTTCAAAATACAATGTTTTCCTCTGCAGGTTTTTCATAGGCTATCTGAGGTAATTCTTGAGGCATCTGAGCTCCAAATATAGCATGGCCACAATAGAATTCCAAATGAAAGCTTCAAGTCTGTTCCTGCATGTTTTATTTAACAGCTTTTCAATTTAGGGTCACATGTTTTGGATTCCAGCTAGTTAAATTTTTAGCAGACTTTAAGGACAACATGAGGTACTACGCTCTTGCATCTAGGCTCTATGTAGATAGTCTCATGTGCAGTAGCTGAAAAGTGAAGTGTAATTTTTCCGAAGCCACCTCAGATAAAACTTTTGAGTTATTTAACTGCTTCTCCTGGATGTAGACTCCTTGCTAGATAACCGCAATCAGCAAAGGAAAGTATATCCTTCTTGGGCACATAATTTTGAGCAGAGTGTATAAAATATTCGCTAAAATGCTTACGCTTATGTTGAGAGGTGTTCAAGCTGATTATCTTCTGGAGAGACGGAGTTTGCATAGCCGTCAAATTTGGGTCACTTTAAGCCTGCTGCAAAAACCTCCCAAACTAAGAACATGAATTTGCAGCACTGATATCAACCAAGACCACCACCTGGTACTCTCCTGCTGTAGTAATTTGTGTGTGTCATTATAGGATCTAGAAAATAAGCCATGAATGAGGAACCTGCAGTACTTGTACAAAGAAAGATGGAACGAATGACTCCTGTGTGAGAAATATTCCAGTTTGTCACAAATGAAAATGGATGGCTTGACATGGAGACTGATCAGTGTTTGCTCCATGACGGGTTTATCATCACAGTGTTGAAAAACATACAACATAGAGTTGAAGCATACAGCTTTCAACATACACTTGAAAGCTTGGTTAATAGGACACAAAAACAAAATATTTTGCTTTCTACTATCTACTGAAGGTACTAGGAAAGCTGCCTGACTCCAGTCTAATAACCTTCTTGATCTGTGTGCCTACTGCCTTGAATCTGCCCAATAATAAAAGCAGAGGACTTTGAAGGTGAAAGTTGTCTTTACTAGGATTATGTACAATTCTCATGTGATGACAATAGCACAGCCTTACAGACGCAGTTTATGTTGTGTCCTATCATACTTCTATGTCCTTACACAAAGAGTATCAGTTCAACCAAACCAATTTCAGTTAACGTGGTGTGATTTCTGTGTGTGGCCAACAACCAGATTCTGTGGTGAGTGCATGCATTCTGCAAGGCTGTGCCTGCCAGTGACTCATGTTTTCTGTTTAAATGCTGTTTTCTGGTTCATGTATTCTTCTTGAGTTCTCAGAGTTGAAGTTGCTATTTCTGGTGTTGCTAAAATACTAATAGAAGCTTACATTTATTCCTTTCTGTCTGACATGTGCTAACCCAGCCGGATGCAGTAGCACTTTGCAGGTGCTTTATCTGCATTTTTACCACTTTACTGAAGCAAAACAAGACCTGGTTGCCAGATTTATCACCCATCTTAATTCAGACAATAAATTTTTACAGACTCTAGAATTTTTCCTAAAAAAAGTACCAAAGGTTGCAGGGTCCCAAACTACTTGCTTACTTTGCACTCTTCCAAAGGCTAACAGTCTGACTTGCAGTTTATCACTAAAATGCAAGGCTAAACGTGGGAGTGTGTGTTAAGAAAACATGGGGTGAAGGAGGCTTTCCACTGTCAGTCAGCACTATTTTCTACTTGTTTTCTGTGTTGGTGAGGTTTCAGGTCCATGCTTACACACACACAGCCGTATGTTAGATTAGTTGCATTAATGAGTTAGTTATTCAAACTGTAGGGTTAGGGTTAGTTATTAAAAAATTCAATTTCTTCCCAGATGTTCTACACGTTTATCTACAGTATATTTGTTTAACTACATGGAATACTACCTTAGCATCTCACTTTGTACTTTGAGTTTATGTTGTGAAGATCCGTTTCAGATTGGGAAGGGAAAAGACTGTTGATACCCAGTGAAGAAAGCATTTTGCAGGTTACTGTGTGTCCCCAGAGCATCCTGGGCTTCAGTTAGAGTCCAGTTTCTTATTCAGAATACTTACCCAACTCAGCTTGTAACATGTGAACTGACATTACAGTGACAGAGCCCTGAACTGTTTGCCAAAACATGACCTTTATGTCTTTACAGTAGACTTTTTATTTTTATTTAAAGGTTTTTATTGTTGCTGTCCATGTTTTTCCTTCCAAGTAGCTGTCCCACTGTGAATGGATAACCTCTCTCATTTCATTATTCACCTCATTGCTTCTTTCAGTACTTGTCCTCAAAAGACTCTTTTTTGGAAGCATCTTAAAATCTTGCTTTGGTTAAAATATCTAACATATTTAAAAACATCAACAGTCTTTTTCTTCCCTACATTTACAAAGTGTAGGGACATGACTGCTTTGGTTAGCCTTGGAATATGACAAGACAGACATTTCTATTGTAGTAGCAAGGTAAGCTTTAAAAAAAAAAAAAAGGCAAAATAATCACACACACACACACACGCACAGAATTTCTAGGTTGGAAGAGACCTCAAGATCATTGAGTCCAACCTCTGACCTAACGCCAACAGTCCCCACTAAACCATATCCCTAAGCTCTACATCTAAACGTCTTTTAAAGACCTCCAGGGATGGTGACTCCACCACCTCCCTGGGCAGCCTGTTCCAGTGCCTAACAACCCTTTCAGTAAAGAAGTTCTTCCTAACATCCAGCCTAAAACTCCCCTGGCGCAACTTTAGCCCATTCCCCCTCGTCCTGTCACCAGGCATGTGGGAGAACAAACCAACCCCCACCTCGCTACAGCCTCCTTTAATTGTTTCAGAGGTAAAAAAGTAATACTATTAGTTTGGTAAATACTTAAACTTTTCAACTATTTTAGGAAAATTCTTTAAACACTTTAAGCTTTTATAAATTACAGAAAATAATCTGTTTTTTATGGGTACAGCTGTGGCTTGTGAGATTTTTTTCTTATTGCTTTTATCTCATGTTTTTTACTCTCATAAACCTTTGAAAATATTTTATGGTTTTGGATCATCTTTGTTTTAGCCATTGCTCTTGAGCAAATGTATGTCCTTTCTGGAAAGTACAGCACTCCTAGCACACTACTGTAATGTGAAACATAGTTTTTCTGCTTTGGAAGAAAGAAATAGTTCAATAAAAATTACTTATGATTTTTGTTCCATTACTGAAAAAGAGTTGAGATGAGATCTTCAGAAATGTGCCATTAACACAAGAAAATGGGAGAGAAAATTATTAAAATTACTGAAATATGGTAGAAAAAATAAAATTATTTTTCAAATACAAATACGACTACAGGAATACGACTTGTACAGTAGGAATCAATCTGCATGCTGTCAGTAAGGGAGCTCTTCTGGAAAACAATGCATAGTTAGGAGCAGTGGTCTGAACTTACAGCATCTGCCCCTTCTGTTGTCTTATATTCACTTCCCACTTTCAGTTAAAAGATGAGGAACCCCAAAAGAATCACTTGTAGTCACTATTGTTAATCTTGAGCTGTTGCATCTTCAGGTTTCTGCATGGGAACTGCAGTATTGTTCACTAAATTTTAGGAGTGTTCATTTCTTATGATAAACATGCATATTTATGATAAGTAGTTCCTGTTTATAATACCTAAGTGTCATCCTCAATGTGATGATATGAAGCAACATAGAAATCAGCAGTTCATATTCTGAAAACACAAAAATACACTTGAGAAGTCTTCTGCTGAATATGATTTAGGAAGAGTAGTCTGGAATAAAATTGCTGCTGAACTCAGTGGAATTGGATCACATACCCAGGAAGGCATGTGCATATTTTCCTGAACTAAGGCTCTGACATTTTTTGCTAAACAGGTCATTGTAGTCCAAATTTTTTGAAGGGCTTTACACTTTCAGGAGTCTTGTTAGGGAAGAATCACTTCTTGTTTGCAGAGAATAAAGATTATATCATTTTATTAAAATATAATTTCTGAAAGGTTATTTTCTGGACCAAGCGATACCTCTCAGTTAGAAGCAGTAACTGTATCTAGAACAATTCTAGGATTTTATTTTCTAAAAAAAAAAAAAAAAAAAAAAAACGTAAAACTATAGTGTTATGAATCCTTTGCTTCAGTACAACATGCAATTCAAACTGAAAAAATTTTGTGGGCCAGCTCACTAATATTTTACACGTAAAAAAGTATTTAAGTGGGAAAATATAGATAAAATTAATCTAATTTGATATACATATTGTGAGGCACAAAAGCTTTGTTTTAAATGATCTGTGACAGTGCATAGGTAGATGACATTTGTCTTATGATCTAAGGCTATGAAGCAAAATACGTCATGTGCCTGTTCTGACTGAAGTTTGATATTTTTATGTTGTTACTGTCACTACTGTTTTGTTTCAAAACAGTGAACATGTCAACATATCCTTTATTTTTCTTTTAATTCCAGTTATTGTATTAGTTACATGATTTAAAAACAAAACAAAGATATGAAATGAGTACATTTAAACCAGTGATGTAATCCTTTAGTACAGATTAAAGAAAATTTGAACAGTTCTACCTAAGTCAGTGTCAGCTAACAAAACCCCTGCTATTTCACTTTTTTACTTACTGATAACCCCAACAGTTTTGACATGAATGAGTTTGTGATGGCTCCTGGATGGAAATGTTTGCATAGCTGGAGGTTTTGGTGTCAGGTGTAGTCAGTTCGTATTGATGCCCGAGTAAGACAGCTCGTGTGCGTAGCTGCCTGAAGTACCACTGGGAAGACTGAGAAATTCTCACAAGCTGGTCACAACAACAGCTCTTCAAAGACCTGGAGGCCCGTTTGACTTGCCAGTGCTGGTAGTACATGGACTTTGAAACTATAAAAGTTAATTCTAAAAGATAACAAACAAGCCCCTTAAAACTGTAATTTCAGCTTCTGTGGTAAAGTTGTGTTACTGCACCCATCTTAGCACAAAAATACCACGAAGTGTGGGCAGGGACCACTGGTTCCTTTACCCTGCAGCTATCATAGGAATGCTCTGTGACACAAAAGTAAAAAGCTCAGCCTACTATTCTCAATTTGGAGTGAAATTAGGAATTAAAGCTAAGCATTGAAAAAGGAAGTAGAACTAAATTGGAAAAAAAAAAAAAAAAAGAGGTAGTAATAATAGGAAGACATTTAGTGATCTTTTTTCTCTTTATCTCAGGTACCCTTAGAACTCAGAAGCTTGGAGAGGTTGCATCAGGTGTTCCTAAATTTTCTTCACTGAATTACACCCAGAGGAAAATTTTCTTTGGGGCGTAATACAGAACTCTTATAGAAGTGCAGTCAGGATGGAGAGAAAATGTAAGCACCAAATACTTGAAGACCAGCGTGTTAGATACATCCAGGAGAACAGCTTTTGCACAATGCAGGTCCCAAGGGGGCTCTAGATCTCAAGAGAATGAGGCAGGATGCCCAGATGACCGAACGTTTGACCTCTCACTTTACAGTCAGTTAATGAGATAAAAGTAACTCTCCCATTTTAGTCTTGCTGAAATTTTTGTTCTCTCAGGCTTAAAATATTTTTTATTTTCTTATTTTTTATTTATTTATTATTCTTCTAGGCTGTGTTGGGCCACTGTGTTGTAAGCCCTTATGATTAACTATTTTTTATTGGATGATGCCTGTGTATATCCTTTATGGAGTTCTGTGAATTCCATTGCTGTTCTGTGATTACACTTAATCATTAAGGTTTTTATATGGCAAAAGACAGTATACATCCATGTTTGTGTGGCCAACCCTTGAACCATCTAAGCCAATTGTATCTTCTCCTAATCTTCTCCTAAGCGATAGCAAACACCTAGTTCAGTATGGAGCAGCCCCTCCTTTATGCTGCACAATCAATGTAAAGAGAAATTGTTTTCTGTTTTTGTTTTTGTTTTGTTTTGTTTTTGTTTAGCCTTCCTCCCCTCCCCACAGGAGAAATTCCTTTCTGTTGTTGTAAATATATGAAATATATGAAATCCATAAAGAATGGTGATCCTGAATGACTGCCTGAACTCTGAGTGAGTTGCCCATATTTGTATGGATAGAACAGATTAGGATGATAAAAGTGTCAGTCCCCTAAATCCTCCTTATTTCTCTATAGTAGAACTTCACATTTTTACCAAGCCTTGTTTTCAAAGCTGTGGTTTTTGGAATAACCTGTTTCAGTCTTATTCTGAAGGAATGGATTCCTGCTTGGCTTTGGAAATACAGGTCACTGTCACAGCTGTGGTTTCAGTTCATCCACTACAGCTAGTTCTGGGTGCTGTAGAATTCTGACAATGAGGTGTTATCATTTTCTATAGGTCACCTTGAGGATCCAAGAACAGAAATCAGATAAGAAGAAGCAGCTGGAAAGAAAATGTGAAAAGTGTATCTTTTAATAGCAATCTAATTGGGTAAAACCTCTACTGCAGAGGTAGCAAAGCTTCAATTTCAATTAAAGACATAGTCTATGCCCTTCCATTTCTGGATATAAGATAATTTGTGAGGTTCATAAATTTGCATATCTTCATCAAAAGAATATCAGTCTGTTAAGCAGTGTAGGCTAACCATGTGTGCCTTTTTTTTTTTTTTTGGGGGGGGTATAATCTTGGTGAAAATGAATTCTAGTGGATATGTATGTATTTATTTTTTTTTCAGAGATAAATACCATGCAGGAGATTGCATATTGGAAAGGTTCTTTCCTCCTGCCTCTAATTTAAAGCATCTTCTAGTTAACTTAGAAATGTAGTACTTAGCAGCCGAGAATATCCTGCAGTATATGAAATCTCTATTTCAAACAGCTCCAGCTGCAGCTCATTGTACAACTACAGATTTCTGAACTTGTTCTTGAATTACAGAAGCCTTTGCTTGAGAGTGACATGTTCCCTAACTACCAAAACACACTCTCATGTATTCTGTTGATATTCTGTTGTGAGTGGAGTAAATTCCTACTTAGTTAAACAAGCACTACAGTGAAATGTAATATTCTCCCATTTGATCAAGGTGAAAACACAGCTTGAATGTAGTACATGGAGAAAGATGTTGGAACAAAGAATGGAGCAGGTACAGTAAAAAGGTGGCTGTAAAATGGAGGCATATCTTCTCTAAGTTATGTCTCAACTACTCTTGATCCTGGAAGTGTAGAAAGAGCATATCTGAGATTTACATGATTCACCACTTTTTTCCCCTCTTGTGTAAAGATAACACCACCTTTCTAAAACAGTGACCCAGATTTTCACTATCTGTGTATGGGAGCATTTACAGGATGGGACCTACAACTTAAATCACAGGAATTTGCACTTTAGTGATGACCATGCATACCCTCTGTGCCTGGCTTTTTGTTTGTGGTTCTAGTGGGTTTACGTGGCAAGGTTTTGGTAGCAGGGGGCCATAGGGGTGGTTTCTGTGAGAAGGATCTAGAAGCTGCCCCATGCTTGGTGTGGGCCCCACTGTTGACCTGAGCCGAGCCAATAAGTGATGTTTTGTGCCTCTGTGAGAACATACTTAAGACAGGGAAAAAAACGCTGCACCACACAGCAGCTGGGAGAGTGAGAGGAGTGAGGAACAGCCTTGCCAGTGCCAAGGTCAGTGAAGAAGGAGGGGGAGAGGTGCTCCAGGCACCGGAGCAGAAGTCCCCTGCGGCCTGTGGTGAGGCCCATGGTGAAGCAGGATGTCCCCCTGCAGCCCATGGAGTACCCTCCACCATGGTCTCCTCCACGGGCTGCAGCGTGGAACCCTGCTCCACCGTGGTACTCCATGGGCTGCAGGGGGACATCCTGCTTCAACATGGGCCTCACCACAGGCCGCAGTGGACTTCTGCTCTGGCACCTGGAGCACCTCTCCCCCTCCTTCTACACTGACCTTGGCACCTGCAAGGCTGTTTCTCACTCCCTTGACTCTCCCGGCTGCTGTGTGGCGCAGCGTTTTTTTTTTTTTTTCCCTGTCTTAAATATGCTCTCACAGAGGTGCAAAACAACATCGCTTATTGGCTCGGCTCAGGTCAACAGTGGGGCCCATACCAAGCATGGGGCAGCTTCTAGATCCTTCTCACAGAAACCACCCCTATGGTCCCCTGCTACCAAAACCTTGCCACGTAAACCCACTACAGTGGTAAATATTGATTGTAAGAAAAACATTGAGGATGATCGTTTGATATTGGTATTTCACTTGATAGGACAAAGGGTAGTGGCTTTAAACCAAAGAAGGGTAGATTTAGACTAAATATAAGAAATTCTTTACTCTGAGGGTGGTGAGGCCCAGGCTGCCCGGAGAAGCTGTGGATGCCCCATCCCTGGAGGTGTTCAAGGTTGAATGGGGCTTTGGGCTTTTTTATTATTATTATCTTAATAATAAGCAGAACAGGGACTTATAAGATTAGAGGAAAAAAAAAAAGTACTCAGTGCACTGGATTTGCTGATGTGTGGTAATGTAGCCTGGCTGTAGGAAGACTGATGAAGATACAGGATGTGTCTACTGGGATGGAAATAAAAAGATAATTCTGTTTTGGTAATACTTCTAAAATAATAAGAGAAAGGTAAATAGGTGGAACAGATTTAGTAATATGGTGGACTTCATAAAAAAAAAAAAAAAAAAAGGAGGGGATGGGTAGGGGGGAAACAAAACCAACCCTGGTAAAACAGCTAGTGCTTTGTTTTGGAAGGTCATTGCAGTTTGAAATCTAATAAGAGTTGATGATGAAGAACAGTAATAAATTTTCAAGCAGAATTTCCTATGTTAAATAAAAGAACAAGTATGGTTGCAGTAGGGTATTTCCTAATTGTGAGTATAATTTTGATTTCTGCACTCCTGCATGCATTTTTAGTTCCAAACTAATTGTATTATGGGACAAGAAAATGCGGTTAGTTACCAACATATGGAAAGTTATTCTAAAGGAAACAATAATTATTTTAGGCATTTTACCATATGGTTTGTCAAAAGCTGCTTTGCTTTACTTTTTTTTTTTTTTTTTTTTTTTTTTTTCCCCTCTAACTTTTGTCAGTGTAGACCTGAGGAGGAAGGGATCCTAAAGAAATTTAGGATGGGATAGTGCCATGCTTCAATTTGCCCCAAATACTTGCCGTCTACTCTCTAGGCACTTACCTGGCAGATTTTCTTCCACGCTTATAGTGGAGTATGGCTGTTTTCCACACTGCCCATGACACACCAAGGAACATTGCAAGTGCTTACAACACGACTTGCTGTAATTCAGCTGGTTTTGTGAAGGGGAAGGTTTCTGTGGTTAGTTATGCAGTTAAGATACCCCCCAAAATTTTTAGTTTTATTTCTGACATAAATAATACTGACCAATCTCCCTATGTGACTAAAATAAGTAGTTTGCATTGTGATATTTTGCTGTAGAGTGAAGAGGTATGTAAATATTTCAGTATTATTTTTAAACAAATCACAGTGTGAGGAATTCATAAATCAGCCAGTCTAAAGGTGTTTTTTTTTTTTTCTTTCATTTTTAGGTTTTCTGGAGAAGTATTCTATGGCTTATCCACATTCAAATCTTGTTTTAGATCATTAATTAAAATGAAATTGCTAATTATTTTGTCCTTACTTGGCATTTTTCTGTGTAAGAAATTATTATTGAAAGTCTTTATGAAATATACAGTCTGTTCCATTAAACGTTAATAGAAAAATAACAGAGGTGTGACAAATCAAGCTGGAAATACATTGGCAAAGCTTTGTAGCAAAGCTTGAGCAAGAGCCACCTGCTTTTTTCTTATCTTTCAGTTTCTCACTTTTTCCAAATTCAATACTGACATAGAAGCCTAGAAAGACAAAGATCCCATAAAAATTTCTATGACTGTCTCAATCTGATAGAACCAGTGTGGCTGGCCAGAACTGGACTAGTAATAACCTGGCTACACGTAGTCACTCAACTCCAGTCATACTGTCTTAGGCACCAGTTCATGGTATGCTTTTTTTTTTTTTTTTTTTTTTTTTTTAATTATTATTTCAAAATAGTTAAATGGAAGTGAAGTTAGAGAAATGGTATCTCTGAGTATAATTATTAGACGTTGTATATACCTGTATTTTAAATAGATTTGTTCTGGCTAATTATTTATGGAGTTGTTGATACTGGTTTGAGGCTGACTTCTTGTGTTAGGCTTTCCTGTGATCCATCCCTATTATCTGTTTGGTATGGTGAAAGCAGATAATGAGCCAAATTCAATCTTGCTGAAAGCAGTAATGAGCACAATGGTTTATCTGATTTCAATGGGAATTTAACGTTTTATTTGTCCTTTTTTTGCCGTTGTTGTCACAGAAAGTCAGTGATTTGCCAGAGGAGGCCATAAGAATAGAAGTAACTTTTTATGTACACTTGACCCACTAATTTTAAGAACCAAGACCATGAAGGCTTAGTATGTATCTGGTTGTCATAAAAATCAAAAGGAAAATACTATGAGACTAAGACCATTAATGATTTTTGTTTCCTGTCTTTCTTTCTTTCTGTCTTTTTTCTACTATGTGGTCCTGGAATTTCAGGAATTATTAACTGTGGATGCATATATAGAGCAAATAATTAAAACTGACTTGAGTTTCTCATAATCAAATGCAGGAAAAGTACCATAAAGAATTGGTTACTTCCAAGAGGTATTGATCCTTCCAGACAAGCTTGTAATTAAACATCAGATCATTTGAGAAAAAGATTACATTGGTCTGGTAAGATAGCAAAGGTTGTAAAGAGAATGCTTTTTCTTCAGCCATTTTAGAGGGGAGAGTAGATTTTACAAACGTAAGTGCAGTAAGAAGGCTTCAGGACTGCCTTGTAACCCAGGCTTCCTAGGATAGCCTGCAGAGTTGATGAGGAATTTTGCTCAGATGTTGTTGTTTCTCATCCAGCTGTACTTTTCTATCATTTTCTCCTGGTAAAGTAAGGGCATGTAATCTCAGTGCCTGAGTGTTAATTGACTTCACTATCATTTCTTTGTTGGTTGCAAACGATGAGCTGAGCAAGTCCAGAGAGAAACAGCTTTTGAAGATACGAGGGAGTTTCTCCTGAAACAAAGTGCTTGGACATTTGGATGATAGTGTCCACCAAATGAGACTGAGAGGTTGGGGTCACCCTTGGATGTGTGCCTAAGAATTTTGACAGAGAGACAATATTAAAACTTGTACCAGCAAATCAAATGATCAAATGCTGCTGAAATCCAGGCTTCATTATGTTTGTGAATATCCACCAGAACTTTGTGGGAGACATCAGAGTTGTTGACCACTTAATTCCTAATATCTTCTAGGTAGAGTAACAGTACTTTCTCGGATGGATATATATATCTATATCTCTCTCTCTATATATATAGATATAGATATATATCTATATCCAGATATCTAGATATATATCTATATATATCTATATCTATATATATATCTGACACCTCCGTACTCTGGGGTGATTAAGTCCATAGCTTATTAGCAGCTAAGTTATAATGTATGTTAGACTATCCATTGGATAATAAAAATAAAAGTAAAAAAAAGGAGGGTCTAAAGATCTGTAGTCTTCAAGGATGTTATTGGAGTAGGTGTCCTCTGATGGCACTGCAATCATAATGTATTTCAGCTTTTATAGACACCTTACAAAACATTTGAACAAGAAGTAGTAGTGGAGTGTTGAAGATCTTCACAAGAAAGCCTTTCAGAAGCTGAGCAAGAGCCTGATTTTTTCCAGAAGAGGGGAAAGATGGGACTAGATCAGCCCCCCAGACTAGTTATTTCTGTTGCAAACAGGATGTCTCAATAGTTCTTAAAAGACTTTCTGCTGTTTCTGCAATAGATGGATTTCTTAATTCTTTCTAGTGTTAACCTTGTAAGTAAAAGCAATGATGTGGTTTGTTTATACATGTATGGTATGTATGTATAAATAACATTTTTGTCTTCAACTGGTTTAGAAGTTAACTAGTTTTCCTCTGCATTCAGTGTCCAGCTGCCTCTTTATTCTAATGTTTCAGAAAGTAATACTTGTATTACAGTTCTTTCTTATTTTTTTCATTTTTAATGGTAGTAATTCATATTCTATGAGTGTCTTGCAGCTGAATGCTTCAAGGACGTGTCCTTAGGTGGAGATTTCAGGTTAAAGATACAGCACAAAGCCTAGCAAGTATTTAGTGCTGACTCATTTTTCATGATTTTACATGGGAATATGAAAACATAGAGTAATAGTTCTTTTATTCTATGATTTTACATGAGAATGTTAGCAAGCATAAAAATATACATAAATACTTGTATTTACATACAAAAAATACTTGTATTCTTCTGTCTTTGCAACACAAATCGATTTCTTTGTGCTGAAAGCTGTACTGGCCATGTTTCTCCCTCTGTTTCATCTGTAACTGTCTTGTTGCTATAAAGAACTGAAACCCATGATTCATCTTCTTCAATGTTAGAAAGTCAAACAGATCCTGTGACTAGATGTTTTGATTAACATAATACTTCTTTCTCTTGTGTTGTCAAAATATATTTTAGCTCTCCCGATTAACTGCTCTTAGCTTCTTTTGTTCTTGTTCTAGAATCAGCATTTCTTTCCTGTCTGATTTCAGACTTGTCCCTGTTCCACACTATGAAATTTTTTTTGAGAAATAAGGAATTACTAAACAGAACCTTTTATGAAGATAATTTTGTCTTAAATCTTATATCTCAGAAAAATATCTTAAACATCTTTAATTCAAAAAATTTCCTGTAAGGAAATTTGTCAGCTTTTAACCATTCATATGAATTAAAAGAATTTTTGAAGCAACTAACAATTCAGGAATAGGGACTAAATAATAATAATAATAATAATAAAAGCATAATGAGGTTATGTTGTTGATTGTCATTTTGCAGATACAGCATTAAGAATCTTTTCCTACCCCATTGTACTTTCTATCCTCAGAGGGAATAGCAGTTGTGTAGTATCTTAAAATATAATGTAACCTGACACAATAAGATATGTAGGATATGGCACATCAGGGATTTAATGAATCATTTTTTTCCTATCATCTGAAGCTTCCTATATGGCACGCCTGTAACAGAGGTTTAAAATACTTATGTTTCTTTTCCAGTTTTCCCAATTTTTTATTTAGTTTGTTTCAGTATTTATATGTTTGCTGAAGGTGAAGAATGAAATACTGTTGCAAGATGTAGAAGTGTAGTTTCCAATGATTTTCAAGACTATTTAACATGCATCAAAAGATTCTGTCTCATCCTGTGATGTAAATCCATGCATGTCCAAACCGAATTTTACCAAGTTGGGTGGGCCACTAGAGAGATACTGTTGTGCAAAACATACTATACTGCTTTGCTATTTGTAGACTCAGTGCTTGGCTGCCTCTTCAAATGTTTCCTAAACCACCAGCTTTCAATGCAGTTACAACAGGAAATGTAACATTTTTAATATTGTGACTAACACCAGAGATAAACCTTGAGAGACATGAGGCATGCAAGTGCCTCATGAATGCATGTGACCAGGAGGCAATAGGCTGGCTGAAAACTACAGGAACAACCTGGGTTTCTTTTACAGTAGCAGGGAAAATTCCCTTGAATTTTTGCAGCTGTTTCAGAAGGAGGTAAGGGCTTCAGCCTCTAAATGCCTGATAATCTGGAAGAAAAGAACATCTGTAAACATTTCTCTGTATATTTTAACTTCTCTCAAGCACTCCTGTACAAGTCTCTTGCTGTCCATTATCATAAATTGTTATGGTAGTGTACCTTTCAGAAGCCCTGATGTTTGCCACCAAAAAATGAATGTTGTGCCACAAGAATTAATGAAATCCTGGGAAAACAAACAAAATAAACCCACTACCAAACCCAACCAGAACAAGCAAACGTACAAAATCCTGAAAAATTAATAAAAAAATGCAAACATGCATACTGGACTCCAGTTAACAAAAAGCTGTTAAATCCATCTTCAGGAGACAGTATCCTGCTGCTGTTGTCTCTGTAGTACATATAAAGCTTCCCAGCATAATCATGATCAGATCTGTAAATCCTTACCTTTTTGATTCATGTGGTAATTGTCATGGTGTATCCTACATGTGTGCAGGAGAATAATGTACAGAACCTCATAAAGTTTGTGCCTAACCCAGTAAAGGCAAAGAATATTTAATAAATCTCATAGAATAAGGGGTAGGGATATATAATGAAACTACCAGGCAGAAAATTTATATCAGACAAAAGGAGTATTTACTCATTCAGCACAAAAGTTCTACAATTTAGTTATTGCCGTCAGTTTTTAGATGCAATGAAGTATTGTTGAGGTCAAAAAGTGATGAACATAATTCATAGCATCAAAACAATAAGGGACTGTGTGATTTGCATAACAGAGACATAAATTAGTATAGGGATTATTAGCTAAGATTGCAGGTTTGAAATCATACGAAGAAGATTTGGTGAAATCAAACCAAAAAACACATGGGGAATGACCCATGACATGTTTCAGCTCAGTTGCAATTAGTCTTTACTAATTAGTGAGGGTAATTGACCAAAAGGTAAATTTGTAGAAGTGATAGAAGCTCTAGAACAGTATTGTTTAAAAATAAAACAAAAACAACCCTCCCTTCCCCCCCCCCCCCCCCCCCCCCCAAAAAAACAAAACAAAACAAAACAAAACCTACAACTCTTGTCCCTTGGGCTTGTAGTGGACAGCAAAGTGATGGTGTGCACACTGTGTAATTTGGTGACAGATATGAGTTTTTTTGTTGTTGTTTTTTTTTTTTTTTTTTTTAATATAGTGAATTCGTAGAAGGGCTTGTTTAGGTCACAGACCTGCCTTCTATAGTCCTAGGAAAATGGGCTGTATTTTATCTGATTTTGTGTATTCCAAAGATTCCTAAGAGAGAGTTTAGCACAAAAGACCCCACTATAATAATTACTAACAAAGGGGAACATCTTCATCTAGAGGGGAGATAAGTCCTTTCCAGGCAGTGTTCATTAATATTGTAATGCGTTTGGTAACAGCTACATTCTTTAGGGCAGATTTGAAATGATAGATGATGAGTTTGGTTGCTTGGCACTACTTTACTGAAAGTCATCTTACCTTTTCTAGATGTATCTTTCATCGTGTTGAACAATGAGTATAAATGGTACCCTGGGTACGCCAGAAGGAAGATCTTATGATAAACAACTTTCTGCTTGTTATCTCTGATGTGATCAAGAGGAACAAATAAATAAATAAAAGCACACTGAGGAGTAATTCTGTTATTTGTAATGACAGGTTCCCTGTAACTTGCTACAGGAGCCTTGAGAATGGATGCCACTGTTCCAGAGGCATGGGCTAAATTCAAAATTTCCATTTCCCTTGACCTGAGGTTTTTGAGGTAGATTCCAGTCTGAATTTTCCTAGCGTGAAGACTGGGCCTCTGCACTAAAGAAATGAAAAGTCTGTAATTACAAATAGAAGACATGGGAGTGATCTAGAGACTGAAATTATGAGAAAATAATCAAAACCTGACATTAGAAACAATATATTGGCACTGACTAGAAAGATAAAACCCTAAACAATTGTTACTGTGTATGTTATGTAAATCATCAAGTTTATTCCTAATGAAAATTTAGAAGGTCTTTTGGAGTGCAAGATAAATTTGGTTTAAAAAAATATTCCCCAAAAGGTTGTTCTACTGACTTTAATGGTGACACAAAGAAATACTCTTTGGGCAAAATAACTATTTCAATTGAGGATAAAAAGGCACTACCTCTAGCCAGCAAATATAGAAACCTATTTTATGCATCTGAAGATTGTCTTATTCTCAAGGTGCAGGCATATGCTGCTGCTGTCATCTCTTAACAAGTTACTGTGTGTTAGCTGCCAGGAAGTAACCAAGTTCACTCAGCCTGTCACAAAATGTGAGATAAAATTTTGTAGTTCAAACTGCTTTCACAGAGCAAGAATCACAGGGCCACAGTGAGTGAGGATGGGAAGGAGCGTCAGCGGGACTGAGTGATGGAGTGCGAGCAAGGAGGAGCGGAGAAATTTTGGGCTCTTATCTCTGTTCAAATATTTAACCAATTACTTTTGCGTTAAATGATAAATTCTTAGGGGATGTTGGTTTGAAACTCTTTGGCAATTGTTCTTTATGTGCAGACAGGCACTTTGGTTATGACACAAAGACACTGATTTTCTACATTGCCGCCAACCCTGATTTAAAGAAAAAACAAGTGAGTTAATCACTTGTAACCAGAAAATCTGTTTAGGTTCCCAATTCAAGAAAGTAGGCTGCAAATCCTACTTTCTGTGATGACCAAACTGAGAACTGAAGGCAACTACTTCAGATTGGCGTCTCTCTTCTCTGGTTCCCTTTAAGATGTCAGTTCTACTGAACGTGAAGTATTTACCCCCAATAACTACGTGCAAAATTTAACTGGGTTTTGCAGTTCTAATCCAGGGCCCAAATGATTAAAACCAAAATAATATGCGCAGGAAAAAGTTTTAAAAATAGCAATAATGGGAAGTAACACGGCACTACAGCAATGCAGAGAATGCTGAGAGAACATGTTCATGTGTTGGCATGTGTTGACATACCCGAATAGAGGCTATATCATACTGTTGATGTTTATGTTGATTCATGATGTTTAATTTCAAAGTTAAGTTCATTTGAATTGGTTTATCTTTTGTTTTAAAAAATCTTCTAAAATCTTTGCATGTGAGTTGGAATATTTGTTTGCTTCTTCTATAGAATGCTACATATCATTAAGATCAATTAATGACTTCTAGAACAACATGAGGAAGTCTATTCTAGGAATGGCCTTTACTTAATTTCAGTGTGTCACAAGTGAATGATGTGTTTGAAACTAGTAGAAAGGTCATTCTAGAAGCAAATATGTTATGAATTTTCATATCATCGCATATTACAATTTCCTAGCATAGAAATATTTTGTGCACCCCGCTGTTACGCCAGAAAAAAACACTTCTGAAAATGGAAACAATATTAAGAAAAAAGACACCATTGACGATTCTTTCACTGTTTGATGTTTTCATAATGAAATAATAGCATAAGATATAAACAAAACAATGTGTTGTGTTACTGTAATGAAGTTAATGGTTTCTGTTCAGAATTACCCGTCAGTTTTACCAGCAGTAATGTGAGTGCCACTGGGGTCCTGTTCAACAATGACACCGTAGGTTGCCAACACTTACTGAGAGTAAAATGAGATGATGCTGAGGTAAAAAACTTCACCGCTAATCTTTACAGATCTATAGGTACTTCCTATATTCTTTCTGCCAGGTAGTTGACCTATTTTATCTTCAGAACGGATACTCTGACTTCATTTTCTTTTTAAAAAAAACATCTTGGCTACATGTAAGTGCAGGAATTGCTGAAAAACAGGGTAAGTTGGTTTAGCTTGTCTACTGGAAGTGTAATATTAAATCCATTGTATCTACAGAAATAGCAAACAATTTGAATGGCCTTTCCCAGCAGGATATAGGAAAATATACCAAAAAACAGTACTAACAATAATCTGATGAGAAAAGCTGAGGAAAAACTATAAAGTGCTTCTCAATAATTATTTATGTGTATGCTCACATCTAGCAGTACTCCATGGTTACTGTGAAGTAGATATTTTCCTTTTGTTGAGGCAGGCAGAAAGCGATCTCAATTTATTTTGTAGTTATTTCAGTATGCCTCAAGGTTAGACTGTGCCTGAGGATAGGTATAGCAAAGCAGCTGATGTATGGGAACTTATTATGCAAGGGTAGCTTACCCATTTGCTGGCACTCTGCTTTTAAAATCTATCATGTTGTTTAAAATTTGCCTTGTTATGTTTGCTGGTTTTCCAAATAGATTTGGGCAGCCATGCTTTTGGTCTCAATTAGACAGACAATTTCTTTAGGCATTTTTTTGCTGCTTCACTGAAGTAAAGAAAATGTTTTCTATCCATTTATTACATTCACTGGCAGTTTCATTACTCTGGGTATTCAAAACTCATAGGATGAGAATGGCAGCTTGGAAGCAATCCAGAATACTCACAGTTAACGGTGTTTCAAAGAATCATGTTCTGAGTTATCTGATAAAGGTTTCTCTTCTTTATTGCACTTATTGATGTCTTTCCTGATGGGCTGGGGCATTGAATGGAACTGCTGAGGGAAAATAGTAAATGTTTATTTCTAGAAGAATGTTGCTTACATTGTCACTTCAGCAGGATACTGTTTTTGACATTAGCTTTCTAAATTTTGATTAATTCCCACTGTGCCGCAGCTTGTAGTGAGTTTCTAATAAATGAAACTGATGTAGTTGCCATATTAATGTTTTATGCAATATATAAGGTGTTTTTTTTTTTTTTTTCTCCTTGCTTACATGGTGTTCCAGGATGGGAAAAAAAGCCCTGATTGTTCTGGCTTCCAAAGCACTTTCCAATACTTTGTGGCCTGCCTATTCTTTAAAGTTGCAGATACCCAAGGCTCAGACTGATGTAGTTCACGGCAGGCAATAGCTACTTCTAGTTAGAAATAGTACCATACAGGCATCTTTTATTTATTTATTTATTTATTTATTTATTTATTTATTTATTTATTTATTTTTAATCTGACAAACTGTGACATTCTCATTCCTGTATAGACATGGTGGTACCTGATCGAGTTGCAAGTCATCACTGTGCCATGTCAGGCAATGTTTCACCATGACTTAGTACTATATTTTTCCACATATGGTAGGAGAACTACTTTAATGTAGGTAGCCAGACTGTTCTTAAACATATGCAAAAGTGTTTGAAGGTAACTTTTCAGAAACATTTAAGGTGGAGAAGTCTGTGTGTGCCAAGGTGCTGATACTGGTTAATTTTTACATTCTTATGAGATGATCTCATTCATCCTAACTTTCTGAGCCCAGGGCATAAACCACTCTATTTTTATGTATTTATTATTGTCATTATTATTAATTTGTTCATAATTGGAAAATTAATGTACTTTTCAAGCTGCTTGTTTTCAAGCAGACCTTGTTTTGATGATAAGCATAGTGTCTAAGCATGCAGTATTGATAGGATTTTGCTGTCTTTCAAGGATTAATTAGAAAAGAACATATAAACTATACATATTTACTATAAAGTTGTTTTTTTTTCTGGATATTTCTCTGAACACCTCTGTTTGTCTAAGCATACACATGTTCAGAAGAAACCTGAATAGCCATAGAAAGAAACAAGAAAGATGGAAAAAGAAATAAACAAACGTGAATAGCCACAGGTCACAGGTTTAGCCTTGCTGTGTTTCCCTGTTCTATTTATTTGTATTTCACTCCCACCAGAGATTTCCTATCTGTGTTGGCCCCGTGCTTCTCATTGTGAAAAAAAATTGTTCTGTTCAAATAACACAGGGGATGTGAGGAAAGAAATGTAATCCCCATTTTAGCTAGAAAAGAGGTGGAGGTAATCTGACTGTTTGTTCCCTGGTCACGCAGGATGTCTCAGGGAGTCGGAAATTGAACCCACATTGCTTGCTTGAGGCCCACTAAGTCCCAAAAATGTATTTCCCTAAAATAGAATGGAATCATTAGTTTAACTTACTAATTTCCATACTTCTGTGGACACTCTTTGGAACATCTGATTTTTTTTATTTTTTTTTTATTTCAATTGTTTTCTTGTCTTCTATTTTCTAGTTTGCATTAATGATTATTGTGGGATTTAAAAATTAAATGGACTGAAGGTTTGAATAAGACTAACTTTAAATAATAGTTTGAACATAAACCATTTTTTCAAAGAGATTGCATTTCTAGATAATCTTTATTGTCATTGCTATATAAAAGATTTAAATCTGTTTCCATTTTTTTCATAAATTGCTGCATATGCAAATATGGTAGGATATTTCAGATGTGCATATAAGAATAAAACAGTTGCAAGTTTTTATCTGCTTAAAGTATTAGAAAAAAAATTGATAATATCTTAAGAGTGTAGGTTTTAATTATTTTCTTACTAAAGTATTCAGAATTTGGTAGCTTTTAATGTATAGTGCATAGATTGAAGTTGGTGCATTCAATCCTTTTTCTGGGCTGGTGGTACAGGGTGGATCTTCCCATGATCTATTCCTGTAGAGCAGTTGTCTGCTTTTGTATCAGGGCATTTCTTCAACAATGTAGGTGCCAGTTTCTTCTACTGATTTAAATTTCTCTTAAGATCTGTTTTTAGCTGAACACATGAAGGTGAACATATTTAGTCTAAATCACAACCAGCTCAAACCAATTTATGTATTTGAAAACCATAACTTTCATCCTTTATGTAGAAAAAACATCTCAGGGATCCAAAGCCAGTGGCTTTTGGCCTCTGTTGGCTTTTAATCTGAAGATGGTTTTGGAGGTTTCGAGCGCTGCTGAACACAAATGTAAAATGCCAGCCTTTGACATTGTTGTGGCAGCTTGGCTTTGTTAGCAGATTAGAAATCAGAACATAGAATGATTTTAAACAATTAGCTGAATACCTAACCTGAGTACTTTTTTTTTTTTTTTTTCTTCCCTATGTTTCTTTCCATATTTTACCAAAGCTAAGTTAGAAATTGGTATAAGGTAATCTGTGATTGTAAGAAATGGTTATAAGAACTGAACCAAAATTTAGTTCTTACAAACGTATCTGAGAGGAGGCTTGCAAATGGGAGACAGGTTTTGCATAGTGTTTAGCAGCTCATTTTAGCCTTCTCTTTAGGTTTATTTTATTTTTTCGAAGCTCTCCCAAGAGTCCTTTCTGATCATGTTCAGGTAGAACAAGTGCAACCACCCTGGGGAGACACTGAGTGAGCATTAAATGACAAATCGGTGTCACCACAAAGAGTACTGGTGAAAAGATCTTGCGGATATACATCTTACTGTGTTTTATCTGAAACTAAAACCTTAGGAAACAATTGGACTGACTTGCAAACAATCCATGTTTGTGAATGTGATTCTTAAACAAGCCTCATTTTTGTACAGTACCTGTTTTAATATTCTATCTGCCTTTGGAAAAAGAACTGCAATATCAAGGTCACCTTGATATGTATCAATCTTAGGATTTTATTGGAAGAATACTCTAAAAATTACATCTGTTCACATAGAGATAGCAATTACATGAGCATAGATATTATGATTTTTAATTTAGCTTTGTCAGCTAACTACTGAAATGCTGAATGTACCTAATTAGTTAATGCATATATTATGAAAACAGGCTATTAAACAGAGAAATTAGGATAAAACCAACAAGAGACTTACATACAAAATATACTTTATCAAGATTATTGAAATTCTACATCTTAACATCTGGATTTTTTGGTAGTCACTATATTACATTCTTATTTAATTAGTAGCTATGTTGATACCTGTTACTTGTGTCCTCCTTTTCTCTGTGCAGCAATATTTCAAAATGCTATGAACTTCACAAGGAATGCCTAAAAAAAAAAAAAAAAAAGATCAAGGAAGTTTTTTACTCTTTTTCTGTGGACTTCAAAAGTTCTTTGAAGGTTTAGCCCTGAAATTTTGCTACCTTTTTTTTTTGTCCTGCTGTAGGCGTGTTGTCCACTGTGTCCTGTTGTTTCTCAGAGCCCTCCATAACCATTGCTGCCACCTAAGACAGGGCCACAGAAAGTCCATAACCAACACCAATTAATCAGTTTTGTTTCCTCATCTCTTTGTAACCACCAATCAAAATAAACATTATTTGGTTCAACAGAGAATCTGCATGGAAAATGAACATTTGTTCATTTTGACAAGCTTCCTGAAAGGAAAAAGAGCTTTAGAATTGATAGTAGCTAGAAAAAAGGGGAAAGGTATCTTAAAAATGCTTATGAAGTACTTCATAAAACTCAATTCTGAGAAAGCATGTAGTGAAGTTCTCCACCTATGCTCAACAATTTTAATTCTTCGTACAAACCAAGCAGTCTTAACTGTATTCACTGCGGTGTGTGGGGAATGTTAGTGGCAGCTCCCAAGGCCGGTGGTGTTCGGTGTGTGGCACGGGCAGCAAGGAGCAGTGCTTGTTGGCAAGCACATCTCCTCCTGCTCAGTGCTTGGCCAAGCTCAAAAACATTTACAGCAAGGAACATCCGTCACAGCACACTTCTGATTATTTTGCTTGTAAAATGAATGGATATATTGACTTGAGAGGAAAAAAGTGCCCTTTGTGACTGTTTGAAAAGATTTTTTGCTTTTGCGTTCCTAGGGTTTGCCAGTAATAACATTAACATTTCACGTGTGACAAAAACAATTAAATTTCCTCAGAGCAGAATGAATGTTGATTCATTAATCAAAACGAGTTAAGGTGAATTTGGATTAATTGTGAAAGAATGAGTAAAGAGCTTATCTAACAATAGGAGAGCTGCATGCCTTTGAAACTCAGATCCAGTCCAAGCCACCAGAACATGAAAAACTGTTGCAAACAATAGTTGAACTGGGCTTTGTTCGCACTTGAACAATTTTATCTTTAACACTCTAAAAGGAAAAGAAAATTGCCACAAAAAATTATTCTACTTGGAACTGAAAGCAAGCTTAAAATATAGTTAAACTATAGAACAAGCTGGGTTTTGTCCCTTGCCCTTGTCCTTGTCCTTTCTCTCACTGAGAGGTGGTCTAGAAAGTGGTCTCTGACAGCATTGATATTCTATTGATTTGAAGGACAAAGAGACTTTAAGGAGATAAGCCACCTTTACCACAAAAGTCAATGCTTCTTTGATTCTTGATATATTAAGTATATATAAACTCAATATACAGTTGGATTTTAAAAATTAAGAAGTCAGAGTTTGTGCCTGATGTCGGATATATCATTCAATATGTATGAGATGTGTCCCCATGCAAAGCAAATAACATTCAGAGCTATAACCGAGTGACAAGATAAGCAAGGATACTGTATATTTTGGACTGTCTTGCATGGCCTGTAACTCTCCTGCCTCAGTCAGTGCAAAATCTAACATTCATGATTAACTGTTTCCAAAATTAACTTTTATAATAAAGTTTCCTCTGTTTTCTGTCTAAAAAATATTACAGAGGCTGGGGTATACAAAGATTCTAGTCAAAGAGGTTCCAAGGAAGGTCAATATTAGTACTGTTTCAGATACATGTAAAAAATGTAACGTTAGGATTTGTTACCCCTGATACGTGGCCTTTGAACCGGTAGAAAGGTAAAGTTCCTAGCGTAGTTTCAATACCTGTTTTTATCTCTGAGGATTCTGAAATTAGGGACTTTAAGTGACTGTTATGTTTTGCTATAAGTAAAGTTATCCCAGGTCATTTCTAGAGGGATGGCAATTTTCAAATTAATGATATATAAAGCTTCTGCAATTCCTATTTATTATTAAATACTTGTTAAGACTATCATAACTGTGGTGTTTTAGAGAAATATATTAAGAAGCAGCATTGCCTATGCAGGGAAGGACTGAAATACTGGACAGGAAAGAACTAGGTACCTTACAGTACTGGAACACTTGCATGAAATTTGCATGTAAAGACTGAAAATGTCTGTTTCCGCTGATGGACTGATTATCATTTAATGTGAGGACAAACCAAGGGAACTGCCAGGCTGTATTGGTTGCTCAGATGGTGACAGTGAATCAGCAGTGTGATGTAGCTCTGACTAAGGCAAAAATTTCTTAGGTGGTATCAGGAAGCTATTTGCAGGACAGACAGAAGTGTTGATGCATTGGAAAGGTGGTGCTAGGCCTCGGAGTGCAAGTTGTGCGAACAGCCCCCTTAACACAGGGCTTGTCCTGCACTGGGAGACTGAGCAAGCCTGGCCCTTCTAGTCTATCAGGTGAAACCTGAGATGAGTTTGTAAGCATATTCTGTAAATACCTTGTGGATGTGAACACTGGTGTGGAAGAGGGAAGAGACATTTCACCTAGAAGTCAATGATGATGTAAGAAACTGAGTTCAAGCTAGCTGGTAGATAAGGCAGAAATCAGAGGAAAGCAGGTGAGCATAAGACAGAATTTTTCTCAGATCACTGAGCTCCCATTCTATTCTATTACAAATGCTGTCTTAAAAATAATATTTTTTACCCCCTAATCATTCATGTTAGGAAGTTTTCAGCACCAGAATGAGTAAGATTCTGAAGCTGCTGTCCTCTAAATGAAGTGCAGGCAAAAGACCTGGTTGTTATAAAACAGAATATATGTCCGTAAACATGGCTGCATGATGAGGTGAACTCTGACAACACACAGCTACATCCTGAGCTGGTGACCTCTATGAGGTCAGTGTCCCATTCCTACTTCTGTTACTGCCTTAAATTTCTAGGTTTTTGTTCTTTTCCCTAGACAAGTTACTCTGCAGATTGTTTTGAAAATTACTGGTTATGAGCAGTGGCCAGGCTATTTCACGTTCATTGCTTTGCTTGCAATATTTTGAGAGCAGTGGTGAATCTAGATTAATTTATATTTTTTAATCCTTTAAATTTACTTTCTTTAAGATGTATCAAAGATGAGCTTTATTCATAAATACATTTAGAAGACAAATACAGAAGGGGAAAAGAATCTTGTTTTATGGTATTTGTGAAGCATACGCACATCTTTTATATGCAGTAATTGACCCATATGATGTTTTTTTCCTGCAGTTCGTTTCAGACCCTTGTGCCAGCAACCCCTGTCACCATGGCAACTGCAGCACGAGCGGTGATGGCTACCTCTGCATCTGCAGTGAAGGCTATGAAGGAACAAACTGTGAGCATTCATTTCGCAGCCTTCCGGCCTCTGAGCCAATGGAACCATTGCCACCAAGCCAAAGCAGGCCAGTCTCATCCACACTGGAGCCCGACATCGTTCTTCCGCACTCAAGAGCAACGGTGACGTTACCAACGTGGCAGCCGAAAGCAGGACAGAAAGTTGTAGATCTGAAATGGGATGAAATAGAGGTGAGAGTATTCTGTTTAAGTAAAAATGCACAGAAAGGAACTTCTGAGTGTTATCGTTGTTGGGTTGTCATTTGTGCATGACGTCATGGAAGTCTACATGAGAAGGGCTGAAGATACGGACTCTGCCTTGAGTTAATTTTCTGGTAAAATTAAATACACAAAAAACGTTATTTATTAAAGGTAATGGGCTTTTAATCTTGGCCTTTTTAAGATGTATTTTATTAGATAATTCTTCAAAATCAGATTTTTATTTTATTTATCTTTTATTCCAGTTATTCATATGACCCCATATCTCCAATTATATAAATTTAGGGAAATCAGAAGGTTAAAACAATACCTTTGACAAATATATATATATATTATAATCCCATGGTGTTTTGAAAACTGTCCCTGTAGTGTTAAGAAAACATAGCTACTTGAGGAGTAAAAATGGCAGTCAGTCACTATATCCCACATCACATAACTGCAGAGATCCAATGGTGTTGAAGGAATAACTGAAAATTTTAAAAGTTTGTTGTACCTCTTAGTAAAACCATAATCTTACAATATTTAGCAAAACTACAACTAGAAAGCACAGAACATAACAATCCTTAAGAAGAAATGATCTTTATTTTCTACTGTTTCTGTGCACTCTTTGTTTTAAGAGCAGTTTTTAGATGTCTTACATAGACATCTGTAGAAGTAAAACAAAATTACACTTACCCAGTTACTCTTTAATATTTGTCTTTACATGTGCAAATCATGTGTAGGTGGGAAGTACATTTGTTCACCAACATGACTGAGAAGAATCAATTATTTATTTCTTGATACCTTTTCCATGTGTATATTGAATTCATTCTGTCACATGACCATTCTTCTCCCTGCTGCTTTCACGTCTGTCGCTGCAAGGATGATTTAGAACTGCATTTCTGTTCTCTTACTTGAAGATGTGAGGCCAGTGCTAGTGCATATGTTGTTCCTACAGCAGTTGGTACTGGAAGTCTCCACCTGATCTGGAGATCAGCTATAATAATACTGCATATGTGCAAACTGCATCCCAAAGAACAGTCTCTGTCATAGATATGAACATATGTTTTGGGGCAGTGGGGCTGCAGGGAAGCTTGTTTGTGAAGAAATATTTTAATTTCAGTAGACAAAGAATTAAAACCCTTGTGCCATCTTTTTCTTAACGAAGAACGCATTGTAGAAGAAAGTCACTTCATTTGTGTTTATTCAGGATTAAATAAGTGAAATGTCAGCTGTCTCTGTTTCTAACGTTTCATGAAGCATGATACTTCCGAGGTGTATTGACACACTACCTAATGAAAAAGTGAACAAGTTTGAGTTTAATTCCTGAAAATGTTAAATTTTTCATTATTCTTTGCTAGCCCAAACAAATATATTCCTGTGTCTACTTTAACATTTATTTAAATCAGCTTTTGAAAATAAAATCAACCTGTGTAAAATATATATTGGATATGTTATGACTCTCATTTTAAATTTGAGGTACAAGTAGTTATAGGGCTGTATCACATTTTGGTGAGAGTTTGGGTCACCAATATCTGGAGAACAGAGCTTTATTTCTTGAAATGCCTTTACCCATATCTATTATTTTACAGTAGAATATATGTCAGGTACTGAGGATGGGTTTTGGAGAGAAAGCACTGAAGCAGAAACAAATACTGATCTGCTTTTATTAGTTAGTTTAAATGCAGTGTCATCTCTGCGTGGGTGCTTTGTATGTCCTGATCAATTAAGGGCAAGCCATTCCCTGTGCCTGTCTTGCCTCGTGTGTCTTCCTCAGTCTGTGGTCTGGTATTGTATAAGTAACATTTCTGCCTGGTTTATGTTTTCAGATAGATTCACTAAGCATTTCAGCCAAACACATAGTTCACAAGTAGATATTTTAATAGCTGAAATTCATCCTTCTTCATGTCTTCTCTTACCTTCAATTCTTAAAATTGAATTTATCAATCACATTAGTAACTCTAATATGGAGATTAGTTGTCATACTATTAGAAATTACTTGCCCTGATATGTTTTTAATTCATTGTGATAGATCTTGTATTTATTTCAGTCTTTCTTATGTAACATAGTGATCTTGTGTTCTTTGGAATTCACAGTAAGGGAGAGGTACCTCTGCAGAAGAAAACTATTCCAGTTGCTAATACAGGACCTTTTCTCTGATCTATATTAAACCAAGGGGAGAACTGATATGCGTGAGGGTCTATATTCCAAAACCTCTTCGGAGGAGGCTTCAAGAGTAAAGAGTTAAATGTTAAGCAGGAAAATACTACCTTTCCTAGTAGCTTTAAAAGATTTGCAAAGCTTGATCCTTTCTTGCCCTCTCTTAAAAGAAGAAGAAAAAAAGTAACTGTAGGTTTTGTATTGCAAAAATCTACTCCTTTGATCTTCCTGGAGATTAAGAGGCCACAAAGGCTGTTTTTGTTTTTTGGTCTTCCAAGTCAGCCTGTTTTTCACCTTTATCCATACTGATGCCACAAATGAGCCAATGTTCTTCAAACTCTTTTGTTTGTCTGTCTGCACAGAGAGAAATTTTGTCAGAATCTCTCCAAATGAAAGCTCTCTCAATACTGCAAGGATGAATTTTCCATGGTAGGTGTCTCAGGAAGGACTCCTGAGAGAAGTATATCTTCTAAGAGAGGCATGACATATGGTTAGAGTTGGAAAGTTTTCTTCATTCCTTAGATACTAGGATCATACTTTTCAATGCATACTTGACCAAGGTGTCTCAATAAGGCCTGAAGGAGTAAACAACATACAGAAGTCTTTGGATACAGTTTAATTTTCTAACAGAGTTCTAGCTATAACAAAATAATCTTTTCTTCATATGCAAATTTGCTAAAACTACAAACCATTAAGAGAAAAAAAAATCGTCTGTTGTTTGCTTTAATAGAACAGGGATTTATCTTTGTACTCAGATACTGAGAGATATTTTTTTCCCCACTTCAGGCAAGAGAGATACAAATAGCAGCCCAAATTTCTCCAGTCAAATGATCTTTCAGGTTACAATGTAGAAAAGATAGATATTAGCCAATAATAGAAGGAAAAAAAAAAAGATTTTTTTTTCCATTAATACTAATCAAATAATAGATTCAACAAAGGCTGCAGTGTAAAAATCAACTGTAAGAATACCAGTATCCTCCTCCCGTATATTACTTTTCCTTAATAGTGCTCATTTTTTTTTTCAAAGGAAATCAGCAGTATTATTCACATTTTACAGATGGAGACACTGAAGCACAGAGCAGTAAAGTGATTTTGCCACGTGCGCAGCCGGGAATTAGAATGCTAAGCATGTGAGTCCTAGTCTAACATTCATTTATACTGCAATACTACTGCTCAGTTTCTAGGTTTTGGAACTAGTGATTAGGGGCTACAGTAAATGTATAATTCCCCCTGTAATGGGGACAACATTTGTTTTACATGTGTTTCCAGTCAGTAAACTCTATACCTTTTAAAGGTTTGTGGCTGGGCCACGTGGAAGCTCCTGAAAGAGGGTGCTCCTGCTCTTCGGCAACTGAATGTGCTTACGGAATAATTGTGCTTGAAACAGAGACCCTTGAATCTTTGAGTGCTTTCTGTGTTGCTAAATGTTCATTCGTCTTCCTCCCTTCCTTCCTTCCTGCCTTCTGTGGGTAGAGGAGGAGACCAAACAGAGTCATGGAGGAGAGATCCATTTAAGGTTAATAAACTCATAGAAACTCCATCCTTAGAAATGAAAATTTGGGAAAACCTTTGGCTTGCAAATGAGTGGAGGCTAGTGGAAACATGCTTGCCCTTTTCTTAACCAGTTTTCTCGGCATTCCTTCTTATAACTGCTATTGGAGTTAAAGTATTGGAATATGTAGACTTTTAGTTTGACTTTGGACCTGTTCTCATACCTGTGTGTAAGATTTGTTTCAGAAGTCTGTATTACTTTTCTTATACCTTTAGAAAAAATTATCTTAGGAACAAAGGAGACTGGCAGAAACAAAGATTTCATTAGAATAATCTTAACTTTTTTAATAATCTATAATTTCATCAAATTTTTCCTCTACAATATATGTGTATGGAACTTTTTATACAAATGCCATTCTAATAGACGACTTGGTATATGCATTGCTTTATAAGTGATACCCTTAAAATTATTAAAAAACAAAAAAACAAAACAAACAAACCCAATGACTCCAAAACATCTGTAAAAGTGTAGTATCCTCAAACAAAACTGAAGAGAAGCTCACAGAATTAATATTTTAATATACTCCATTGCTGAAAGATGTTTAATAGATAGTCATAAATACTAGCTTTCTTAACATCAAAATCCTCCTATCCCCTTTCAGAACAAAATTACCATATAGAAAATTCTTGAGAGTGTAATTATGACAAGATATTGAAGCCCTGCCAGTTTGGATCTATATTGATGGGTGGGGGGCTCAGGACTTATTTTTTTTATAGCATGATGCTGTCTTTAAGAAGTATCTGGATTCTTAGCTACTCTTGCAGCCACTTTGAAGTTTTGGAGAGTCTGAGTGAAAGAACACCTGAAAGTTTTTTTTTTTTTTTTTTTTTTTCATTGCTTTGATGTAAAAGCACATGGAGTAGAAGTATCTCTGGCTGACCTGACAGACTCCGGTGAAGTTTACTTCCTAGCTTTTACTCCAATGACCTGAGCTTGTAGTCTTCATGTAAAGGTTTAACGGTGTGGAGTTTTTGCTTTAAGAGCTTGTTTTCACAGTGCTTACCTCTATTATTCAGAACAGCTCCATATGCTCTGGCATAAGAAATGACCATTACTTGTTCAAGGAAATAATATTGATCTAATGATTTACAGTAAGATTTTATGAAGGTGGCATTCATTTTGGTGTCCAGCTTGAGACAAGAAGGCATCTGACTAATATGATTACCCAGGTAATTTATCTGAGAAACTGTCATTGTTTAAGATAACCCACTATGCTTTCTAAAGCACCTACCGCTTCATGTAATATTGACATTAATAACCTTTGTCAGTGATACAAAGGTTTAGTAATGTTATCTAGAAGATTGCTGCACATCAGAATCTTCTGTTCCTGCATCTTCTTGGCAATGTGACTGCTGACTCTACAAAGTAGCTTTAGCTCATCTGAGCAAAGAAACACAAACTGTCTGTGACAGAATTTGCTGGGTAGATATGTAGACTTCCTTCCATTAAATTTCAGTGCTACAATAACTGGCAAGCCTTCTTCATCTGATACTGTTTTTGGATGCAGTCTGTCAGCCTTCCCTTGGTGCTCTTCAGGGAGGCACTACTCCTACTCTAAACACTTCTGCTTTTCTCTCCCACTGGTGAGATATGTTAGAAGGAAGCCTTTATTTTCTTTCTGTTCTGGTTTTCTTTCAGGCATCATCCCATATGAGGCTCTTGAGGGTAGAGGCAAATACACTTGTGTGGGGTTTAAGCTGTATAACACTAGCTTTCTGGAAGCAGTAGCTTTTTCATGCTGCAGGACAAAGGAACTGCTTTTCTTTTATAATTTTGTTCTGAATGAGGTTTCTGTGCCAGAAATGATCCTGGATTATTGCTTGGCATCGTGTTTAAAATAAGATAGTAATTGATCCCTCTCTTCTCATTCTATTATGTTGGCTTTTCCTACATCCCTTTTCCTTTTTAATTTTCTGCAGACAGCAGTTCAAGATCTTGTAGTCAATATCTAACCTGTTTAAATTCTCTACAGTACTTTTTCCCTTGCGTAAATGACAGCTGACAGACATGTTATATTTCTCAGAAAATAAAAGGTATTTCTTGTCACCCTTTGAGATTTGGAAAAGAAGAAATCCTGCAGGCTTTACCCTGATGGAAAAGTAGTTATATGTTTAGAAGAGGCAAATCTGGAAGTTATGAAACTTACTTTATTGAATTAAAAGTTAATATGCAATCCCTTGGAAAAAGATTTGAAAGAGTATTTGCAAGAACACTCTTCATAATGCATTCATCAGGACTGTTTTTGTGCTTCTGAAGAAAGGAAAGGTTGTTTTTCTTAATGACCACATCAGTTTTCATGGGAGACCACCTTAATACAGTCTTGTTTTTCTCAAAGAACTAATATTCATACTTTCTTTATTAACATGATGTCTTTTCAAATATGCTTAAGCACATGTTTAAATTTTTAAGCCTAGAGCATTCTTTCCTTGTAAGTACTACTTTTTTCTTGACAATTTTATTGAAGATAAGTGTATATACAGCTCTTTTATTTAGTTCAAGAACAGTGCATGGGAACGATGTGTTTGTTCGTGTATTCTGTTTAATTCCAGACCAGTTTGCCCAACTTCACTTTGGCTGCAAGGCTGTGCAGGTTTCTTTCTTGCCCCATTAGGAGTAATAGCTGGAGAATGGTTTTTGAGACAGAAAGATAAGAGAATAACCAAAGAGAACTTTCAGAGCTAATAGAGAAGGAAAGTGCCACTTCACATTGCATGATTGTTTGCACATGTCTATAAGTTTCTTTATTTGTGTAACCCTTGGGAATGTTTTCAAAATGAAAAGCACCTGTTTTGTATGCTGGAGTGGGGTTTTGTGAAAGCTGAGATATCACTGAAGTTACAATGACAATTTACAGGAAAGAGTTAGTAGACAGTTGGCTCATGAAGAGAATTTTTATTCACAGAATCACAGCATAGGTGAGATTGGAAGAGAACTCTGAAGACCACCTAGTCCAACTCCCTTGCTCAAAGCAGGGTCAACTGGAACAGGTTGCTCAGAACTTTGTTCAGCCAAGTCTTGGAATACCTCCAAGGATAGGGAGTCTTCAAAATTCCTGGTCAAAATGTTCTATGATTGGAAATATTCATTACTATTCAGAAATATTCATCACTATCTTATTAACAGGGTATTGTGAAACCACTAAGGCTAATGTGTTTGGTCATTACTTTTAAGTTTGAGGACAGTGTGGTGTGTTTTGCAGGAAGTAGAAGCTTTCTGCAGTCCTTTAAGCTTGGAGAGTTGAGATACAGAAGACGTGAACATTTATCACTGTAGCAGAATGACTGTGTTTTTGCATTGTTCAGGATTAGCCTACCAGTGGTGATAAGGCTTTGTAAAATTGCAAATGTCAGTGTGGTCAGCTTTCCAAGAAACATGCTTTGAAATTTAATTTACAACAAATATCTTCAGAGAACTATTATCAGTAGTGAAAGACTGCGTATATGTATGCTATGTGGTCTTAGAATCTGTATGTTACTTTTTTTAGCCTCATCAAGTTAAAGATCAGTACGGTTAATCTACCAAAGTAATAAAAGGACCAATGTAAAAATATTCCATTGGGATCTCTGTCCGTATTCCAGGACATGTTGAATTATGTGTGTTTATGGAGGTTGTTATGTGACTGTGTCCACAATTCACATTATTTAATTTTTTAGAAAAGGTATAATATGGAAGAGCGGAATCTATTGATCTCTTTCTAGGTAGTGCAGCTGATTTCCTTTTCAATCTCATCTATGCTAGTACTATGGACTGATGAGGTAATCACCTAGTCAAGTCACTGCTGTCTTTTTAATGTCCAGGGAGATGCCGTAATAATAGGTGTTCTTCTGGAGACTCCCCTCTTGCTTTCTCAGACAACGCTCTTCTTTTACTCATGTAAAGACTCAAAAAATTAACACTATTAAAACTGTTGAAACAGAAATGTAGTTTTTGTATATTGTGTTCTCTTTAAAAACAAAACAAAAACACAAAAACATGATTAAGACACAAACTTATGGAATATATATATATAAAGAGGAATACTATATTTCCTGTCAGAAATTTGGTATTCAAAAAGTCTAAACTGTAAGAAATATATTGAAGAGCATAAGCTCTGTGCTGATGTGAGAGCTTATCTTTGTAAACACCTCCTAACCATACCTCAGGCTCTGGCAGGTGCATGAAGATTTAGTTTTCTTTGGTGACTATTTTTAAAATAGCTGCATCATTTGTGTTGTATCTGTAAGTCTGTTCCCCAAGGACCTTCCTTGCTGGCTTAACAGATCTGTACTACTGGATGCAGCAGGGGAGTATTGGAAGAGTTTGATCTCATTGAAGGCATATGTGTTCTTCTTTTGTTTTGTTTGTTTGTTTTTGAAAATTTATTTTTAAATGACTAAGTGGTCTGTTTGTATTTTTAACTATAACCATCTCACTTGAAAATTCTCAATAGCGATTAGAATAGGAAGTTGGAGTTTATCGTATGCTCTTCATTCTACCTTCTCTAAATTATTTCACTCTGTTCACTCTGTCTTCCAGTAAGTTCTGTTTTAGGTCTCCACTGGTTCTTTCAGTGCAATTTTTTTTTTTTTTTTTTTGAATGAGACCCACACATTGTTTTAATCATTTGGAGTCCTTTATTATTGTAATGTATTTGTCTTCTTTGCCCTTATTCTTCAGTCTTTCAGTATTGCAGGTTGTTCTGTTAGGACAGGAGAGACATGCTTAAAAATCTTTATACGGATATCCCACAGATACAAAAAAAAAAAAAAACAAAAACAAACGAACAAACAAACAAAAAATCGCTGTAATTTATTTGCTAATTCAGGTGTCAAAACTGTCATTTTTGTCTCCATAGTATTTGTCTGAAATAGAGTACTGCTGGCACCATTTTTTTGACCTTATGAGTGCCACTGTTTCTTCATTTTTTATTTTTTTATTTTTTTTGTCTGATCCAAGTACCATTATAGTAGTAGAAAAAAGTCAATTTTCAGCTGTTGTAAAATTCCTACATTTAGCACATTTAGCATCCTACTGGTTTGGATAATTATTTTATCAGATTCATAACAAATGACATCAGGGCCAATTACAAGGTGTTTCTACTTGGAGAAGGACACCAAACGTTACAGGTATTCCTAGCAGAGGAGTCAAACCCCTGTATTTTGCTTTTTGCTCTGCTGGTTACCAATAAAATATTTTCTACTTGGGCTTTTTATGCTGAATAATCCTTAATTCTGATTGCTTTGCAAACCATATTTTTTCCCCATTTTCACAGGGTTAACTCAGCTCTCATTATGAAGCCATTTTTTTTCAATTCTTGCTTTATAATTATTGTTGTTTTTGTTATTATAGTTTCAAAGATAGATCTACCTTTTACTTTACAAACTTCTAATATAGAATAGTAAAGTAAATGAAGAGCTTAAATTACTTTTTTTTTCCTCCTTGTATTCCAAGGTAAAAGATGCATGAAAATGTGGAACTATATAAATATTCTAATGAGTATATTTTTGGATATACTATGAGACTGTGTAAAAATAAAGATACTGATTTTTTTTTCTTTTCTTTGTTCCAGTAGGCATTAGATTCTCAAAGAAAATGAAAGTATAAATGTTGGCAAATTTAAGAAGAAGAGTGTTAACCAAACTCCTTTTTGTTTCATCATGCTTTGAAATTTTTACTTCCAGGATTCAGAAATTTTAATGGGTATATTACCCTTTAAAACTATTATTATTTCTTTAAGAAAAGAATAAAATTGCATCTCATTTTATTTTCATAAAGTATATGTATTCATATTATATAAACAAGAGAATGAAGTAAGGAAGAAGTAAGTCGAGTAATGTGTATATTTGTGGAGATGTGAATAATGAGCATTTGTCTTGCCTTGCCTGAATCAAAATCAACTAAGCCCCCTAAAAACAGTTACTTCCTTCATATTCTGGACTTCTATTTTTTGTGTTTTCACAGGTGTTCCACAGTAACATTTAAAATATGAGTTTGAATTATAAATATAATTACAAATTAGATTCTGGCTTTTTTGTTAGTGGATGATTAATTCATGGAAGTGTGTCAGGTATAAGTTTTCACTTCACCAGTAAGGCTAATGTAAAAAGGTTGTACACACATTCCAGGTAACTAAAAAATAGCACGGCAAAATCTGCCTAATAATTTTATGGTGAGATTGACTGATTTTTTTTTTTTTTCAATATAATGTGTTATTTCATAGCTGATGAAGATACCAGAGAACTACTTAATAGAAATAGAAAGAGGCAATTATCCTATATAAAATATTACTTATTTGAAATAAAGGTGTAATTGGAAATGGTAATGATTCTCAAACTGCCTTTATGAAATTACTATTCCACAAGATGTGGAGGTCTCTGTGATTTCTCAGTGTTGTATGCCATCCTGCATGGTGTCCTGATCCAGCTCATGCAGTAGCTGATTTCCATGCCTACTAGTTGCTGGAGACCTGGCAAATAAGTCCCTTCACTCTTAACTGTACTCATCATTTTTCTCCATCTGAAGGCTCCATTTATTGAAGCAACTTGTATTTGGAAAGAATATCATGTTTTGTTAGAGCAAATGGGAAAATATTTTTAAAAGTAACCAGTCTGGAAAAAAACAAAACAAACAAACAAAAAAAAAACATTTCAATAAAGTAGAAAGACAGTATCAGTATCTGCTGTTATAAATCTTCCAGAAACGCCTATATTAATGATGCAACATTTTTTGGATGTGGCAAATGTTAGAGCTTTATTTAATATTTCAAAAGACTAGAAGCCCATTTATCTTTTTCTAATTATGTGATCACTTTTAAAGGAAGATACCTTTAGAAGTCCACAGTTGTATGCAAGAAGGTTTTGTTAGAACAAAAAATTAAAAGGTTACTTAAATTTTCATATTGTTTGTTTCTAATGTAAATATTTTGGTGAATGATTTTGCCCATCTTGTAAAGATAGTTGTGGTTTCATTGGTGCTTTTTTTTTTTTTTTTTTTTTTTTTGGTCAGATTTTGTGGTTTAGTGTTAAATAAAGCTATTTTTATTTTCAGGTAACCCCAGATATGGCTTGTGGAAACGCCAGTTCCAATACCTCTGCTGGAGGCCGGCTTGTCTCCTTTGAAGTTCCACAGAACACATCAGTAAAGTAAGAATATTTGTCCTATGTGATGGAATTTAAAAATACTTTTATTTTAATTCACTTTGCTATTTTAGACAACTGTTTTTTGGATACACAGGTTTGTCAAATGGTTTAAAGTATATGAAAGAACTTCAGACAGCCTTCAGGCATCTAGCAGTGCCATGAAAGCTCTTTGCTTGATATAACTTTTCCCACATATTTAATGTTTTAGGAGATGCAAGCATGTAAACTGTCTCTGGGCCATCAGAATGTGTTAGGAATTAGGGCAGGCATGCTGAAAATGTCAGTTTGGAGAAGATGCAATGTTTCCTTTCTCCTTCATTCAGTGAACACATTTTTTCTTTAACCCCCAAATGCATTTCCTTATGGAAAGCGATTATCAATAATTATATAAATACACTTATTTCATGCATTTTTATTTAATTTCTGGAATATTGCTTTGGGTGTCATCAGTCAGCCATAACATTTTTGATGTGAATGTTCTACAAATAACATTTTTAAAAAATCTGAATTTATTTTGTTAATAACTTTTAAAATTCATGCTTTTTTCAATAAAATGCTTTGTTTGTAACTTTTAATTAACAGAACCTGACTTCCTAGAAATATCTGATTCTATCAGCTGGTATAAAGCATTTCCTATTGAAAATATTATTTCAAATAAAAATCTGCCAACATAGTTCTTCTCTGGCTCACAGCTTTACTGCAATTTTAGACTTAGATTTTCCCAAAATAGCCTACTTTTCTCATACTGTCATCTTATCTTTCAGAATGCCAGCTTTCAGTTAAAAAAGGCCACGGTTACAGGAAAAAACAAACTGCTGCGAGCAGACAAGCTGCAGACAGTTTGGAGCAGTAACTGTAAACGTAGGAGCTGTCCTGTGCTTCCCACAGGACTTTGAATCATTCTCATTCATGAGCATTTAAGCCTAAGTAAGGAAGAGACCTGTGAGTGTGGATGCTCTAGCTGACTAGAATCTGTAAGCAAATGAGATTTATTATTATTTTTTTTTAGGAATAAACTGAAGTTTGTAGATTCTATAACTGTAAGACTCACGACGGAATGACCCCATTTTAAAAAGGTTTGCAGAGTATACAGGGTTGGTTTTGGTCATTTTTTATACAATGTACTTTCAATAGTGTTTTATTTTGTCAGTTAATCTGGACAGATAAATGCAGGTTGATATCCATCTTCATGACATTGTATTTCCTTTGTTAAGCAACAAAGTAGGACCTCTGGTGAAAAGGCTGCACTCATGACAAATATAATTGGAACACTTTGCACTTCTTGTTTTGAACTGTAATAATAATAATAATAATATAAAAAAATGAGAGAGACCACCCTGTGTTTTCAGTAGGATTGAAACAATTTCATTACAGGAAATTGTGCAACAGAATTTCATCTCCTGGTATTTGGAGTCTTCTTTTTGGCAAGTGAGAATTAGCAGTTCTCAGCAGTGTGATGGTGTTGCGATTGAACTTTTGTGGGATTGTTCAAACTCATTTGTGATATCAGATGAAATTAGTGCAAATGTTTGGAAACTTGCCAGAAATACTACAGATTTTTATTTTGTCTTTATGAGGTTAGTGGAAGAAAGTATCCTGAGAGGGAAGCAACACCAACATAGATACAGTGCTCCCTAGTGGAGCCAGCAGTATATATGCAGTTGTAGATGCTTATCCAACCTGTCAATATTTAGGAAGGCACCACTGACTCAGTGACCTTGGGAGCATTACACGACTCATTTGATTTGCAGGAATAAATTGTTCTGAACCTTCGATCTGGTATATCAAACAAATGAGTGTTTCTACCAGGATCTATCTCCCTGTATTGAATGAACATTGAATGCTCTTCAGTAGGCAAGAGAAGAAAATGATAGTGTTGTAGTTGTAGAATGGTGGTACTATTCAAAAGCCATAATTTCAGCCAGTGAAGAAGGCTGCTGTACTATTATGTACTGTTTTTATATAAAACACTTACTGGACACTAAGATGGTGTCTTTCAAATATTAGAAACTGAGACTCTGTACGATTAAATCTGCTTTTATGTATACTGTTATACAAATCTTACTGTTGAAGCATTTATTTATTTTATGGACACGATGAAAGCCTTCAGGCCTTTTTCTGGTTCCAAATTTGCTACATTTAAGTTCTTCTTCTCTGATGATAAGCTTTTGTTTGATGTACTTGCTGATAACACCAATTTTCCTCGCAGTAAATATTCTTATTGTTTATTTTCTTAGAATAAGACAAGATGCTACTGCTTCTCTTATCCTGCTGTGGAAGGTGACAACCACTGGGTTTAAGCAGTGTTCGCTTATTGATGGCAGAAGTGTCACTCTCCTCCAGGCACTGGGTGGACTTGTTCTTTCTGAAGAAATGCTTGCATTAGGAAACAACTACTTTATTGGTGAGTAGCAAACTGACTTTTTATCACTTCTACGTGACAGTCAGTAGCTTACCCAACATTTAGAGAAACAAAGAGATAATTGTCCTAATTTAAGTACTGCTGAAAAATCCAGACTTGATAGCATGGCCATGTTTTAGACATTGTTTCATTCAGAGCAGACAAGGTACACTAATTTCTTAACAAGTGGCACTATTCAGTTGAAATCTAGATGATGAATGATTTTGTATATGCTCTTTTATAATAAACTGTAAAATTTTTGGTAAATGATAAAGCAAAAAACTCCAACTATTCAAAGTGTACAAGGTATTCAAGCTTAAGCCTGTACACAGTAAAAAATATAATGGGAGATCTGATCTTCTGACAGCATTTATTTCCACCATTTTTAGTCATCAAGTTTTGCCTTTGTAAATATGACTTCAGATATACTGCATGTTTCATTGGGCAATTAAATGTGAAGTATCTTTGTAAAAGGGGTAGAATGAAAATAGGCTGATATGGTATTTTTAAGTGTATGGGAAATAATATTGATTTAAATGCGTCCTTTATGCTAGACATAATAGACTTAATTAAATTGAGCTTTCTGGGTTTATTGTTTGTTGTACCAATGACATGAAACGAAAGACATTGCAGTAACAGCATTTGTTGTAATGTTCTTGAAATGCCGTCTCTCTTTAAATGAAGCATAAGCTGCCACAAATTGTTATTCAGCAACTTGTCATGCTAATAAATGTGAAATAAAATGCATTCTGATGCAGAAGTATTGGGACAAATTCTGTGTGTGTGTCTAATACAGAGAGAAACCCAAATGCGGTAGTGCCATGTTCTCTCATTTATGAGTTGTCACTTAACACAGACATTGCTTGAGGGTTGTTAGTGTAATCATTTATTAACTATCAGCTGTGGTTTCTTTAACAATTTTTTTTTCCTGCAAATAATTTTCTAGTTCCTTATGTTTTCATTATCCTTTACTTCTTTCCAAGAAGTAAAAGATTAATAATATTTTTTTTCTCCCTCCCTTTTTTTCCTTTTATTCTAGTTTTGATTTTATTTTATCGGAGCTAAAAGTGCCTTCCTCAGGGATAATTTTTTGCTTTGGCTTTGGGGTAGTTAATGTTTAGTAAAAATAAATAAAAGCTTGCCTGACATAGAATAATTTGTAACTTTCCTGCACTCACAAAGACATGTAGCTAAATGTACGTTTTAGTTAATATGCCCCCAGACAGAGGGCCTAAGATGCTCTGTGAATGTTCCACTGGGCTATGGCATAGGCTATTGATTTAGATACCTAAAATGAATATTGTCTTACTCTGTCACATCGTTTGCCTTGTCCTAGTTGCCCTTCTGTCCTGGGGGTTTTTGCTTTGAATAGTTTACTGTATGCTAGCTAACATGAACAGAAAAGACACCTTTTCCTTATTTAATATAAAATCAAGTTTAGTTCATAAGCAAGACCATTAGTACAATTCTTATCTGATGCAGTACAAGTTTTCTGAGGCATCTTATTTTACTTTCACCTACTTTCTGGTATTTCTGTGGTCTCAATTTCCTGGTACTGAAATTCTTTGTAGATTTTTTTTCCAGTCATTGTAGTGTAATTTGATTTATGTAAAGAACATGAATCATAAATGTGTATACAGGAACAGCAGGGAGACTCCAATAATACAGTGATACATTCATGAATGGGAGCATCTGAGTGCTTAGTGAAGATAAGTGCAGATACGGTGCATTTGAATTTTTAAAAATCTTAAATTTATTTTATCAAATGGATTGATTACCCATAGTGCTTTTGATAGAAAATGAATATGAAATATTTTGTCTGCACACCTTTTAGTTCTGAGAAATTGTGACTCCGTTCTATGAGATAATCAAGTAGTGAGATAACTCATCAGTTTTCTGGACTAGATTATTTTATGTGGCTTTAGTTTAGCTATAGGTCTTCCCAGAATTAACTTGCTTTAATAAAACACTTGAAAAGAAAAAGAGTGAAATGCTAAAGTGATAAGGAAACTGAAATATTCATTTGTTAGTTTAAAAGTGTTTGTGACCTATCACCATTTATTGTAAGAAAGAGAAAACAAAGCATCCTATAGATTTGTTTCTTATTCATATAGAAATACTCTGCTTGCTTTCCATCACTAATTCTCATCCAATAAATTGTATGTCTTGGGTGTATAGCTTGCAAGCAAACTTAGTCAATTGGTGTAAAAAATGATGAATTTTATCTGAACTCCACTGAAATCCATAATTCAGGTAAGGTTTACATAATTAAGTTAAAATGGATGCTTTTATAAAACAAACGCAGAACAACAGTAATCTAGCATGTGTTTTTATTGATACTTAAGACAGAACAATTGAAGTGCTGTGGGATGCTGTAAGCAGAGCAATGCTTTACTCCTGGGACCATGCCAACCAATATATTTACTTTATATACTTAAAAAAAACCAAACAAACATACATTTTCCTTCCATTTTCAAAGGATTTTTAAAGGGATTCTTCTATTAATTGGCAAATTCTGTACAATGCAACTTTGTTACCTCCTACAAATCTTTCTGAATAAGATGGTTATGTCAAAGATTGCGGGAAATATTGTGGGAAATATTACTTGGTTTGTGTGTTACCTTACGGCAACCAATTAAAAAAAACAACATTCATTTAAAGATGCTTTGACAAGATTGAAAAGAATTAGAAGCTGGAAATAACGTATGGATTTGTTGATCGTGTGATCTAGGACACAATTTTGGAGACTGGAAATAATGCTATCTCTGAGATACAGAAATAGAGAATTTGATTATCCTGGAGACAGTCGAAATGCCTGTACTGTGAGGTGGAAGGGCTTGAGGGAAGGAGAAGAGTTTAAGCACAATTAAACCAAAAACTTTGGTCTGTTTTCCATGATGTGATCTATGAAATGGCTGCTGCAACTGAACAGACTTCGGCAGGGCAGGAAAGGACCTGTGATGCTAAGAGTGTGCAGCATGATTATGTTGTTAAATTACAACACTTGTCCCTATTAACATGTGCCCCTGCAGATGGGAAAGGATACTGAGCTGAATGAAGCCCATGCTTTCTCACTCTGCCTGCTTTGCATAGAGTACTTATTAATTCACCTCTGGCCACAAATTGGGCAGTCTTCTAAAATAATGTATTAAGTTTTATTAGAAAGTTTACTTATCAGCCAGTGGAAAAAAGAAATGCCCAATATGGTTTAGGTCGTGAAGTGAAAAAGACCCTGAGAATACTGATTCACTCAGGAGGCTAATTGGGTTAGGTGGAGGATGAAGCATAGAGTATATCCCAAGGTGCCAATGACATTTAAATCACACTAATGCTAGACAAAAGTAATCTGTAGTAAAGGCCAGGTGAACTGTCAATCTCTGCCCATCTGTTTGCAAGAAAAATGCTTCATTTGTTGCCATGAAAATTTAAAAAGTTTTGTCCCCGAATTCAGGACTTTTTTTTTAAAAAAAAAAAAAAAAGTGTGTTATTGAAGGCATTTTGTATTCTCAGAATAGCATCCAAAATAACTATTGTGTAAAGTGGAATGCTAAGGGTGGATATCAAGATTTGGAAAAGAGATAGCTGGGAAGCGAACGAGAAGGTAGAATTCATTTTTAAATAAGAGATGAAGAGATGGTGATAAAAGAATCAAAATTTAAACCTAGTAACTCATGGAAAGTCTGCCTTTTACAGAAGTTAACAGCTTCACACTATTTGTCCCAATATTCTTTGAAGGTAATGAGTCATTATTTGCAAGCTATTTGTCATGTTTACAAAATGTATCATCCATATTGCTTTTAATTCCGAATCTTTGTATCAACATTTGTACTAGAATATATGAAAATGACTAATTGCAAAACCTAGTCTTGTTACAGTGGCATACCTATTCTTTATTGCAATGTATCACAAAAAATGAAAATCAGATGAAAGGCATTTTACAAGTCTGAAAAAATGAGATAAGAGTGCCCTGATGCACTGTCAGTCTGTGCATGAGTCTTTCAGACTGAAGTTATCCTGAATATTATTAGGTTACAACCAGGGTTCTCCATACTTGAAAGTGTTGCTTGCTATATGTTTGATGGGGGTCTAATACACCTAAAATTATGCACTTCTCTCTTTCAGGGAATATATACTGCATCTTGGAATAAGTACGGGAACATGTATATCTTTTTCTATTCAAGTTTGTTGCAAGTGCATAAGATTTACTAAATTGATTAAATAATATCTCTCATGAGAAAATAATGCATTAATGATTTCCTTTCAAAAATATAAAAAGGCCTTGTTAATGGATGATGAAGGATATTTTCAGCTTTTATAGCAACTCTATTGTAATATTCTATAATTTCTTGCATGCATCTTATTTATCCAAACGTGCAATCACCCTCTAATTGAAAACTAGAACATTTATTCTGGAAATACGTCTGCTATCCAAATGGTCGAAAAGCAAAACCAACTCCCCCAAAGCATTAAACTCTTTATTCTCTTAATGCTGAGATATTTAGAAGTTCTATAGAAACTGTATACCATCTATTACATATCTTAGTCTGTTAATTTACTCTGGCAATAAATTCACATAATTGTTCACTACATGAACAACTCTGTCCTTCATGACTAAAGATGCTTCAAGTCTAACATCCACAGGTGTCAGTTGTCATTTTCCATTTTCAAATTTATCTTGTAGTCTGGTACAGGTAAACCTGTATTGGTATACATTTAGCAATTGTATGATTTGCTATTGAGTTTTTGCATTAGAAAATGATATTTAATGCTAGTTATATGATACTTAACAGTCCTATTCTACTAATAATCAAAGCCATCATTGCTAATATTTTTTGGTGAATTTGGGTATTAAAATTACACATGTGATAATCGCTTAAGTTTTAAGAAGTATTTATTTTGAGGTTTTGGGCATAAGGTTAGAACAGGGAGTTGGCATTACTGACTGCGCAGCAACAGTGTCCTTCCTTTCTCCCTCCCCAAATGGAAAAAAAAACACAATTATTGTTTCACTAGTAAAATATTTTCTATGCTTTCAGGTCTTCAGTATGCTTATTATGACATTGACAGTGTTGACAAAATGTGTTCCTCATCAGGTTCTATGATAAAATGTTGAAAAGACTGCTTTTCTGCCTTGTTGTACCTGCTGCTGAAGATATGGTGAGGGGACATGTTTCAGAAAAATAGCAAAGCAAGGACAGATTGGTTGGTTAGCCTAGTGTTTAGCCTCCATTTCCCCATAATTAATACACTAGAAAAGTTTGTATATCTATATCTACCTATAATTGTTTAAAGAGAGAAAAAAAAAGCATGTAAATAACTTGAAATTATTTGCTTTGCAATTTTTGCTCTATGTAGCATTTCCACGGTGCAGCATAAAAGCAGTGTTCATGTCATATTGCTACATTAGCTTTTAGATTGTCTGGTTATAAAATGAGGAAGAAATTAATAAGCAAAATTGCTATTTGTCTGTTAAGACATTGCAAATAATAAGGCAGAAGGTTTAACATGTAATATGCATGAAAACAACATATTTTTATATGAACAGCAAATAGATTCTCCAGAAAAATCTTTAAATTATAATGTTTATTTTAAACTGCTATTTCCACTGCAGCAAAGAAGTCTGATGCAGACCTATAGTAGATCTGTAATCTGTTTTCCTGCAAGATGCCAAGTCTTTTTTGATAATACAATTTAAGTAGTTTAAACTGTAACTACAAAGGGTTTGAAAAGTGGTCACTGCACAAACTCACTTGAAATTGGATGCTATAGCATCTTTATGGTGTAATGAAAAACACTGATGATTTTCAAATGCTGTCATCAATAAGGCAGCTTGCTTGAATCACTTTTAAAAGTATTTCTTAGAAAGGAAAATTAATGCTTGGATACTCAACAGAAGCGATCTGGTGAATTTGTAAAAGAATGGGATCCATATGTACATATGTACAGAGATGTTTTGCTATCTGAAATGCTGTCCTGCCTCTCTAATCGAGCAAAGTCCTGTCTTTAATATTTTTACACCAAGCAGTAGGGCATCTCTCTTTTTACATTTCAATTATTTGCTCTTCTGATGCACTTTAGTTCACTTCATGAATCTCCTTGCAACATCTCATCATACATCAACAAATGATCACCACTAATAAAGACTGCAGGGATACGAATAGCCAAAATGAAAGTTAATGTACAAAATACTTCATTAAAATTAAGAATCTAGAGAGATATTTTGAAAAAAAAAATCTTTTACCTGTTTTTATAGTTTTTATCTGTTTTTATAGAGATTCAGATTAGGATGCAAATTTTACTTCTGTCTTTTAGATGGTAAGTTTTGTGTAGTATATATTTAAAACATGCATTTTTTTCCACCAAAAGAGAACAATTTGCTGCATATTGAAATTGTATTTGCTTAAGCAAAGCTGAAATAGGACAAATTTATTTCGTAATAGGAATGTGTGAAATGAATTCACTGAAAACTACGTAGTCAAGTTACTCCAGCTTTAGCAAGTTACCATGTGCCAGCTGAGCATCTGTGTGAGCTCTCAGCCCATGGCATATGTGCGCTCATTTGACTGAACACTCTTTCACTCTGGACTAAATTAAATCCCATTGCCTTGCACGTGCCACAGCTGGAGTGTTTGTGCTGCTGTACCAATGTGCAGCTACCTGAGCGTCTGTGACTGGAGAAGAGGAGGCTCAGGGGCGACCTTATCGCTCTCTACAGATACCTTAAAGGAGGCTGTAGTGAGGTGGGGGTTGGCCTGTTCTCCCACGTGCCTGGTGACAGGACGAGGGGAAATGGGCTTAAGGGGAGTTTTAGGTTAGATGTTAGGAAGAACTTCTTTACTGAAAGGGTTGTTAGACATTGGAACAGGCTGCCCAGGGAGGTGGTGGAGTCACCATCCCTGGAAGTCTTCAAAAGACGTTTAGATGTAGAGCTTAGGGATATGGTTTAGTGGGGACTGTTAGTGTTAGGTTAGAGGTTGGACTCGATGATCTTGAGGTCTCTTCCAACCTAGAAATTCTGTGATTCTGTGTAGTAACTGTGATTCTGTAAAGTAACTGTTTAGTTACTTTAGTGCAAGTCAGCATTACTAGTGGGAAATTTGAAAACAAGTACTCCAGTTAATGGGATTTTCATTTTCATGTGCACAATTTGCCTGTAATGGCCCTACTGCAGGCTGTATTGAGTATTGTCCTTAGCTGTGAACATTTCCCTGGGGTTCTGGGCATAAGAGCTAACCTCATGGAAAATGGCCTTTTGATAAACAGTAGCAGCAGCAGCAGCGTGAGCAGCACAAACAGTTCAATGAAGTGTTGATTTTAGTGACTTTTTCAAAGGATGGCCTTACACCTTATACAGCAAGAAGTTAAGCACCTAGCTAAAAAAAAAAAAAATAAAAAAAATCTGAAAAATGCTGTTATGCTATACAAGAAAGGGTATTTTAAAAAGTATATAAAAAATCAGTATCCTGTCCTGCCCATCATGATTGAGTTATATGTGTCTTGTCTAAACATACACAGGTGTAAACATATGGCTATTCACTTTTTTTTTTTTTTTGGTAGATCGTTTTAAGCTAATATCCAAATAACTTTTATTCTTTAATTAATAACTAATTTAAATTAAATTTAAATTAAATTAACTAAATAACTTTAACTTCTTTAATTAATTACTAAATTTTTAGTATTTTTATCCACTGCTGCTTTTACCAAATAATGGTGGGAAATATTTCTTCTAGTCTATATCTGGAGGTTTATATTCTCAAAGTGGTAATACTTGGCAAAATACCTTCAGTTTTCTTGTTGTTGAAGATTTCTCTTTATTCAAATACAACTCTTATGACCAGTTCACAGATAATTACATTCAGTTGATCGTGTGGTTGTTCGCATTGTGAGACCTTGGACAGATTGTTTACCATGATCTATAAAATGAGGATACTAATGCATAATGTAAAAGAAAATGTGAGACATATTCTAATGAAATGTGTAAAGTGCTTTGAGATCTTCAGCTGGTAGTGTAACAGTAAGTGCAGTGTATTTAAATATAGGGTAGCTACTCTTCTGTTTTTAAGTTGAGACAGTTGCTATAGATAAATCCTAGCTGACTATGCCACCCATGCAATCTACTGCAGCTCCTCTTTTTGCAGTCCTAGCTATGTCATTTGTATTCCGTCACTTACTGCTTTTGTTAAGTGTGATATCAGAAATTCTGGTGGTCTACATTTGTGCCCAAAATAGTTCGCTGCCAGCTTGGCAGCACTGTGGAGATACTGATAAATAAGCACATAATGGGGAAACTGTGATACAGGAAATCTATTAGTGGATTAGTCTTGTCACCCTTCCCTGTGCTTTCACCATTATCTTGGACAGTAAGCAGAGTCCTTGAAGCCATGATAGGTCACACTCTAAACTAGTGCCACATCTCTTTAATAAGCTGTATGCAAGTGGTTTTGTAAGTGTAAGCATACTCTTGCTAACTGACTATTTCATAATACCACCATGGGTTTTGGTCCAGCCAAAAAAAAATTGGTTATTTTATTTTATTTTATTTTATTTTATTTTATTTTATTTTATTGTTTAGGAATAATGAAATTTAGAGGTTGGACTCGATGATCTAGAGGTCTCTTCCAACCTAGAGATTCTGTGTGATTCTGTGTGAAATTTTGAAATTGCTGTTTGTTATAGAGGAGACGCAGCAGATCATGTATTTGAGAATTTTTGTATGGTACGTGTACCCAACTAATTTGCTGAGTTCATAAATGTACTTTAACTCCCAGTCCTGCATTACTCAGCTCCAGCTTGAAAGTCAAGCTGTGTGCTGTTTCTTCCCAAAGTTTTGCTAACAATTTTCTGACAACCAATTTTTGCTTTCTGTTACACCCTCATATGCCTACCATTGTCAATCTGGTTCTTATGGCACTGCAGAAATGTTACTGAGAATATCACTTGACCAACACAATGCTTATCTTTATCATTGTAACGGTGATTGCGAACAAAGTGTATGTTTGTTTTTTTCAGAGTCCAGGATGACTTTTCAGTGCTGGTAGTGAAAGAAGAAAGTATACCTATTTTTAAACATAATGTGACTGTGATATCAATTGGGGTGAGGGGAAAGCAATGAGAATTTTTGCAGTCCCTTGTCAGTGAAGAAAATACTCTTTAAATGGCTGTGTTTCATGTGATGCTTTGAAAATTAAAGTATTAAAAAAACAGCTCTTGCACTGATTCTCACTAAAGCCTATTTATCGCAATGGGAATCAGATACAATACTTTTAAAAGCAGTATCTGACCAAGGCTTTAGTGACAAAACACAGTAAGCATGCTGGTTTGTATTGAAGTTGGGATATTTGATTAGTTGTATCACTTTTAAATAACACTATTTGTGGCCAAAATAGCAGTTCTGTTATTGCAGCTGTATTTTTGAATCCCCAGATGCTGTGTATCATTAGTATCATTAGAGAATGATTTTAGATGTTCTGTACAATCATCCTATGGCACTGATGTCCCAGAAGTACTGCATCAAAGATTGTCAATGTCATTGTCTACCTGTTTCTCACTTCTGCTTAATCATTTGGAGTGGGCAAGTGCAGAGGGAAAAAAAAAAGGACAGATAGAAACTGATAGACATTCCACTGCTGTCTTATTTCCTTAGGAAACCAGACTAAAAATACTTTGAAATCTTGTGACTGATGCTTCATAAGTGTCCTAACGCCTTGGCAATCACTCTCTCTCATTCAAAGAATCTTTAGGTGGAGTTAAAGACCTATTCCCTAAGTGTGACTTAAAAGACTTGCATACTTTTGTGAATCAGAACCTTGGTGAAAGGAACTATTGCTGTATTTCTGAAGTAAAATTATAATCTATTATTTAGCAGTAGGTAAATATCTATTAAAATTGCAATAGAGAAAATACATTTAAGCCAATTACAATAGGAGATTGGTTACGATTTGTAGTACGATCTTATGTGTCACATTATCATAACATGCAATAAGGTAAGAATAAATGCATTGCAGGAAGATATTGTTCAGAAATGGATGCTGCTAAGGAAGCAAATCAGTTTGTGTAGCACAGCAAAATCCACAGTCAATCAGTACTTGAGTACTTCTTTTGTAAAATAAATAAATAAATGAACAAATCCTTCATGTAGTTGAAGTGAAATTCAAAATCTACAAATGTACTACTGGTGATCATAAAAGTATGGAGGGGATGGGGCATTCTGCATGTAAATAGTAGCACAAGAAAGTAGTCACTCCTTATTTACTTTGTTGTGCATATGGATGCTAACTTAATCTACAGTCTTGACTAAATACAGGTGTAAGGAAATCATATGTGACTGGGACAAAAGATATAGCAGTAATCTGAATGGCATAATATGATCTTGTTGAAAGTAGCTGAATACGAATAATATTGTCAGCTTTTATTTTATTTTATTTTTATTTTATTTTATTTTTTATTTTATTTTTTCCTTATTTTTCATTCTCACCTTGTTGACAGTGAGAATCTTGGAGAAACAGGAGTATTCATGCTTTGTGCTTGTGGGTTTAAGTAGGTGAATCTGCCAGGATGGAAGGAATTGTAGCATATTTTACCATGAATACTGCCAATGAAATCATTCAGGCACTTCTCAGACTATCAGCTTTGTGTGCAGAAAGCTTGAAAATGCCTCCTCTGCAACATAAATGACTTGTCACATCATATTCTGATTTATTAGGTTTTAATAATTTCTGTAATAGTACTGTAAGTAGTTCAACCCTGAATTCTTCAACTTAAAATACCCTGATGTCATTGTTTTAAGTAGATTTAGAAAACCAGTAAGATTTAACTGAACTTTTGCTATGAAAAACTGTAATATTTTTCTCCAGACCTGAGATGAAGGGAGCTCTAAATATGCTTCTGAAAATGTTCTCCTAGCTAGAAGATAAAAATAAGCTTAAAACTCACTCTAGTTTAGTCACTGTTACAGGAATTGGAGAAGGAATTAGTTAACCTGCATTAAGCAGGGAGTCGCATTTAGATGAGCAAACAAACTTCTTCTAGCCTTAAAACTTATAGATTTCAGAAAGTTGTGTGCAACTTCCATAGAAGGAAAATAGATAGTCATATTTTTATCTTTTTGTATTTAGAAATTAGGTGAGATAATTAGAAATTACAGGAAACTGTTTGGCTTTCCGGTGAGAATAATGATTTCTTCAGTGTTTTGCCTAAGGGGTGTTGATACCAAAATAGTAACAAGACTCAAAGTAGAAGGTTGATTTAATACTCCTTTAGGGAACTGTCCTGAAGAATACGTAACAACCTGCTTCAGACAAGCAAATGTGAACCCAAAGACATTTTCTAAATATCACATTCTTCTGAGCATTCACATATAATTGCATGACTGTCTGTGACAATCACATTCAATTGTTAAAGGAAACAATTCTGGCTGCATGTTTGAACAGATGGGTAAAAATGGGGTGTGTAGTGAGGCCAGAATTAAATGGCTGTCTTAGAAGAGTTCAACAGATTACAATAATCTCTGCTAGCCAAAATGGACCATTAGATGTGCAACTGTACCTTATACAGTTTTAATCTTATTTTCTTGAATATTTAGATTTAGCTAACTTGTGGCAGCTGTACTCAAGCCGCTGATAATTGTATTGGACATGTGATTTTCCTGGTTTGAAGATATGGTTTAGTGTTTCTAATATAGACAACTCTTTGTTCAAAGGATGCAGCATTTTAAAAAGCAAAATCTAAAAATGAAGAACAGAGAATGAAAGTCTTCCATACAATTTTCTTTGGAATTTGTAGAATTATTCATGCTCGACACTTTTATATGCAGAATGTGAGTAATTTTTAACAGCTGTTCTGGAAAGAAAATTCACTTGGAGTTCAGACTATTTCCTGAAACATTGTTCATTGTAAATATTATATTGTACTGTTTTTTCTATTTGACCAAGTATTGTTCCATCTCTAGTCTATAGCACAAGAAGCTGGACTGCATCCTGAACGCTTCTTTGAGGTTTATGCCATAAATGTATCCTAGAATTTAAAGAAGAAAATATTAGAAAAAAAGTCATACGCTTCCTGCATGCATTTGCTGTCATACTTTATGAAATTACAGCTATTCGGATTAAGAAAAAGCATCTATTTTTCCTTAAGTTCTCTCTATTAATTTCTGAAGTATAATCCTGCATTCATTCTCTGTCTGCAACTTTCCAAACAGATACTGAAACAATCTTAGAACATTACAAGTCTCCCTACGTTAAGGGTAGTGAAATAAAATAAGGTTCAACATAAGGTTATAGAAGGATTTTTTTTTTTAATTTTATTTATTTATTTTTTTAAATGCATGTATTCTGCATAAAATATACACTGTAACCACACTCGTTATGTCACTTCACATATATTCTGCTCCAAGTTCCCAGGTCAAAGCAGAAACAGCTAACTGATGCCACAAGCAGACGGCTGTAACCCAGGAGTCTAACCACAGAGGTGGAATGGTGCAGTTTGAGCACAAGTGAAATGGACTTTATGTATTTCTGACTTAACTGTGTATGCTATGGGCTGTGTATTTCCTTGTTTTGTCTTTCCTGTTCTTGACTTTTTATTTTACAGATATTTCTATTAGAAATATAGGTGATAAAAATGATGTTGTTATGCTCCAATGCATTTTAATAGCTTCCAATTTTTTTTAAACTTTCATACAACTACAGATGCTAGCCAGAAATTCATGAATTTTCCTTATCAAATGTTATCACTTCCGTGTTTTGTTCACCTTTATCACCTATGCCTAGAATCACCTTCTACAGTGATAAGATCTGACATTCAGTAATACTTGTACTGCAAATATTCAAAATAATGCCGTCAAACTGAGCATGTATGTATTTGCAGACTCCATCAGAAACACAGCAAAGAAACTGTCCATCTTTTACTGTAATGCTGTTTATGATCTGTGTGCTTTCTAGTTCTATCTAAAGTAACTGTTGAAAATTCAGGTAAACGTTTTTCTCCACTGAGTATGTTTTTAATATTCCTTGCCATTAAAACTTAGGGAAATATAAACGATCAAAAAGCAAATAAAAGTGGTTAATTATTAGAGACCTAAGAAATTATAGCAGATTACAGTCCGGGAGGTAGATCTGTTTCACCAGCTTGTCTGCCTTTTGTTAATCAATATGATGACCGGATCTTTCCAGACTCTGTTCCAATTTGCATTTACATGCATTAAATTTTGGTAGGTCTGTATGAAATATGAGCAATGATGTTCTTATTTGATAGTTTCTTTCAATTCTATTTTATTTGTTTGTCTAGCATCAACATATATTAGCATAACTTCTTGTATTTTCTCATATATTAAGATTATTTTTTTTATTGTATGTTTTTTATTTTTAAAGGTTTTTTAAATGATTCAGTTACAAAGTGCATCGTGGCTTTACGCTTGACTGTGATAGTGAAAGTCAGTACCTGCATGCCTGTGGGAAGCCATTCAGATAAATTCCCATGTTCGGGGAAGGGAAAATGCATCACCAAACCAGACAAGGTAAGGTGAACTTATCAAGATCTTTGTGTAATGTGGAAAGTCCATGCCAATATAAATACAGGGGTCCTCTGAGTGTGCATATACCTTGATGTTATGAAATAGGCTTCAAATGATCACTGATGTTACTAAATAATAACAGTGTATTAATTACCTATTCATAAAAATGAAGCAGTTAAAAAAAAGGACTGATAAGAAATGCAAAGAGTCAGACACTGACCTGACAATAAAAAAGCAATTATTCAAAGCAGGTATATAAGGTAATGTATACTGCATCTGCCTGTTGTTACACAAGCATAATTCTTTTTGAGATGAGAAGATGTGGTGGGCACTTCGTATCCCCAATCTCCAGAGCGGTGTGCTCCAGTTTGTGAATCTTCAGCCTTTGTTCTTCAGGTCTGATTTACTCTAAACTTACCTCTCCACACCTCAGTTGTTCACAAATCAGTGAACAGTATCATGGAATTCTCTGAGCATTATAATGAGAAGTAATAGAATGGAGTAATTTGGTAATGTCTGAAAGTTTTCCTGTATAGTTCTTTCCTTAAACTAACACTATTGAGAGACTACAATGGCGACAGGAATTCCACTGGCCACTTTGTGGTTTTTGATTGTTTGTTTGTTGTACAATCTAGTAACACGAAAAAAATAAGAATCAGATGTGTTAAATTTGCATTCTATGTACTGCTTTGGCAAAACCAGAACCTGTATGCTCTGCCACATTCTATATGTGTTGATTTTATTTCTTGGATTAAAAGTCATTTGCAGCACAAATATGTGCAGTTAATCTTTGGTTTTATTAATATTCATTTGGGAGATAAAAGCAATAGTAAGTGTTGAGTAAATATTAACAGCTGTGAGCCTGCTGCGAGCACAGAAAATTTGGCATATTTAGGGAATTCACTGATAGTTCATCTGCTACCATTTTCTGATTTAAATTCTCAATAAGCGTGTTTGATAGAAAAATGACAATTTGAATTGTAACAACAATAATTAAATTGCTGCAGTAATCTATATATGCATGGCAATGCTAACATCTGGAAGATAAGAAAATCTTTATTTCTTAAAGATAAAAATTTAAATTGCTTGAGGTAATGTGTGAACACAATTACTGCAAGATGCAGTTAGAAGTAAATGATACTCTACCATAACAGTTGACTGATATCCCCAGAATTTATTCATTCATAGTGTACTATTTCATAGTTCAGTTTATTTCTTCCTGCTTTACTGTATTTAATGTTTTTCTTCACGCATTTTGAATTTGCATTTCAGCATTTTGAATTTGATTAATGTAAGTAATATGTTCAAACATATTATATGTAATGGCATATCAAAATGTCTTCCCTTCTTTCATTTTTTTTTTTTTTATCAGGTCATGAGTTAAAGGCTTTGATAAATAGTCTTATTTTCTGTTTTTTGTGTTAGTCCTTTATTATGTCTCTAATTTCTTTCTTTTACTGCAGGCTATATATCACAAAGAGAAAATCTGTTAATTCTTGTATGTATGCAGAAGAACTAATACATTTTTATACTAAGGAAAATGAATATATTGCTTTTAATAATCACTTATGTTTTAAAAATCTCCGAGACATGGCATTTGACTTACAAGGAAAATAAAATAATCTTTAAAAAGACAGACAAACTAGCTTCTTGGCCGCAAAGGGGAGCTGTTATTTCACTCAAAAAAAAAAAAAAAAAAAAAAAGAGAACTCAGTACCTGTACTTCCCCACCTTTTATCATCACATTGAAAGTATTATAGGTTACAACTAGAACTGTTAGTGACAAAAGAACTCTCTCATGTGCATGCAGTGTGTTCCTTTCCATGGAAAATTAACAGGAAATTTTTTCCCGTGTTTCCACCTACTTTTCTCCTGAGGATTAATAACAGCAAACTTTATAAGGTAGTATTTTTGACATAACATCCACAAGGTTGTAGTTGATGGACACCCCTGTAGCTGAAGCTATGAGATGTAGAAATCATGCTGAAGTCCATTTCTGAAGAGGCATCTACCAGTTCATGGTAGTCAGTGAATTGGTTTTTGTGGGATTCTTTAAATCTTGTCTCTTCAAATAAATTATTAACTTCAGAAGTATATTTTTTCTCACTGCTCCTGATTTTCCAGACCTTCAACACATGAAGAATGTCCCCAGTGATCCTCTGCAGTGTCATCAAACCTATGCCAGGTAGTGATCTGGCTGGGGGTAACTCAGTAAAACTTCAGTGTTTCCAAATGTTGCTAATTTATGACCAGACTCCTACTCCAGGAAAAGTAAAAATCTTATGTTGTCTGTCCAGCCATAATGATTTTTCAAATCTGTCAGTTTTCCTTACTCTTCAGCTTATTAGTTGCATAATAGAATTTCAGCCAGGAAACTAATTCAGGCCCAGCATAAGCATCATAGTTAAAAATAGAAGGTGAATGTTTTGTTAAGCAGGATGGTTTTGCTATTGTTTAACTCATTTTAGGTGAGATATACCCTAAAATGTATTAGTCATTTCCCTAATGACAGTGCAAACAACTGCCAAAACTACATGCTTGACATGTACCAACTGCTGTATTGGTTTACCCCAAGACGTGTCCTCTGCATCTCTTTTTTCAGAACTAAAACTTTATTTTTCTTTAGGTTTCCAACATGCCCTTTGTGATTTGGTGTTTGTTTTTATCTGTAACTCACTCTGTTTGCACAATTTAGTCATGCAGGATGAAAAACAACTTCTTAGAAGAATACATAAAAGTCCTAATGTGGTGAATGGGCTCAGAGCTGTGCTGGCTGTAGTCATTTTGTTTCCAATGCCAAGAAGATTAATGACTGTCTTTGTATTTTTATGTACTTCATAGTTTTATTCCATATCGAGTTTAATGTAATAGAATGTAGTAACACATCTGTTTAATGGGAAAGTTAAATGTAATTAACAATCTGCAGTTATATAAGTGCAGTGGCATACAGTCATCTGTGGAGTGCATAAAACCTGTAAACAAATGAATTCTAGTCTCACCTGGAAGTTCTGGCCAGTTTTCACTCATTCCTTACTGAGAGTTAGATTTTTTTTTTTTTTTTTTTAATATAGAATGTGGACATGCAATTATAAGCTCATAAGGACAATTTCTTTTTCTATAGTAGTTGTCATTGAACATAAAATTCACAGCTTTGAACTATGAACTTCTGTGAAGTGAGGTGATGCTGAACCAAAGTGACACCTTTTCCTTCTTTTGTACAAACGTACCACAGCTTTGCTGCCATACTTGCTGTTTTTCCACAATGGAAGAATGAATGTGTCAAAAAAATAAAAGATCTTGGCATCATCACCATATAAATATCAGATTTGAAATTATATACTCAACTTTCAACCAGAATAACTTGTCCAAAAACAAGTTAGCTGTGAATAGAAGAGGGAAATCTTAGTACAAATCTAAAGTTAGATATATTTAGTGTGAATTTCTGATTCGGTGAAGGTTTTTAAAGTGAACTGTGGGCATCCATTGGATTTGAGAGCCAAAATTTTGCTTACATATAGAAATATAATGATTTCTTTCACAGATTGCTCTGGTCCATAACATCAGCTCTCCTGTGTAAAATGTAGAAGAGCAGATTGTGTAAATATGAAATTTTATTGCTAGAATTAGAACCCTTGAGATTTATACAAAAATAACTGGCCTCTGCCTACATTAAGAAATAACAGATTGAACTGAATAGTGATTGTTTCCATGTATGCTATATGGGTTATAAGTTCACGGGGTAAGTCCACTTGATTATATTTGCAGAAAGGTGTGGTGGTTTTACAGTGCTAGGCAGCTAAACAGCACAACCACTCTCTCACTCCCCCTCCTTAGATGAAGAGGGGAAGAGAAGTAAAGTAAAGAACAATTCACAGGTTGAGATAAGGATAATTTAATTAAAGGGAAAAATAACAATAATAATTATTATTATTATTAAGGAAAGGTTATTATTAACTAAACAATTTAACTAAAGGGGAAAAAAAAAGGAAAGGGGAAGGGAGGTGGGAAAGGGAAAAAAAGGAAAAACAAACAAACAAACAAAACAAATAAAGGCTATGTGGAAGTGCAGAGGAAATAAATTACTCTCTACTTCCCACAAATGAGTAATGGTTGACCATGTCCTTGCAGCAGGGCCTCAACGCATGTAGCTGGTGTTTGGGAGGAGGACCAACATTTTCATGAGAGCCCATCCCTCCCCTCTTCTTCCTGTTTCCACCTTTTATTGCTGAGTGTGACATCACATGGTATGGAATAGCCCTTTGGTTGGTTTAGGTCAGCTGCCCTGGGGATGTTTCTTTTCTCACTTTTTTGCCCACCCCCTAGGAGGGTTAGAGAGAGTCCTGATGCAGTGCCAGCACTGCTCAGCAGCAGACACAACCCTGGTGTGCTGCCACTGCTGTTCTAGCTAAAATGCAGACCACAGGCTTGGATGGGCTGCTGCAGGAAAAGTTAACATCCCAGCCAGACCCAGTACAAAAGGCTGATTATTAAATACCCCGCTGCATGTCTAAAGGCAATTTCTCCTGCATATGAACTTAGTTTCCAGGATATTCCTAAATACAAAATATTTATCACAGTTATGTTTTGCCCGGACAACTTACTGTAATGTTCAACGAATGCTGAAAGTCTTTCTCAATGAGAGAAAGCCTAGACATTCATTTTGTTCTAGTCCACTTACAAGCTTCTTTGCAACAGAAGAAGGAAAAAAAAAAAAAGTTGTGGTCTTATGGTCTCTCTTCAGTCTGAAATTTCTGAATCTGATGAGCACAGTATTTCACAGTATTTATAAATCTGCTTACTTATAATAGAGAAAAATACACTGTATTCCAACTACATTTCTAATATTGTGTCTTAGACACAATTGGCTTGGGTAAAAGCAAATTATTTTAAATAATTTATGTTACTGTCCAAAATAATACACATCTTCAATATGATAGATCTGTAATTCCGTAATCAAGTAAAATACACAGATGAGCTGTCTACTGATGGACAGTCATGGAATTATCAGATAGTGACTTCAATAGTAGCATTACGGCAGTGTGTAGTTTCTCCTTGACATAGTTTTCCTGAGTTTGCTAGTACATGTCATCTAGTCAAGAGAAAAAATAATAGTATAATTTGGAAAAAGTGAAGATGACATGCCTAATAAAACCAATGACACCTAATCTTATCTACAGAATAACTTGTCTGCATCTCATAACTATTATATGTCGTTAGGAATTTCAGTTTGAAGTGTTACAACGCTTTTCTTGTGCTGCCTTCAAAACCCATTTTGTTAACTACTTTTTAGGGTAAGTTGATCCTTATATCATGCTCTTAGAGAGATACCAGTATTATCTGAGCTTTTTAAAAACTTTTTATTTCATTAATATTGTTGAGGCAATGACATCACTGCACTATTTGAATATGTTGTTAATACTTACGATATTAGCTACTGTTGCTTTGAGATGAGATTTCAGTGAAGGCTGAGCCATGCTGTTTGTGTCTGAGTGGACAGTCCAGACATCTGTCATCATCCTCCTCTCTGATGCACGTTTCACGTAGTGAAGTACTTTGTATTTTACTCTCAGACTTAACATAAAGCAGCCACAAATTGAGCCTTCCAAACAAACAGGTACCAAACTCTCTGTTTTGATGGAGTTAACTCTGATGGGATGTTACACTCGGATGTCTTGCCAAAGTGTGTCTTTAGTGACAGATGTGGATCAGCCCATTCTAATTTTCAGTGCATATGCAAGGATGAGACACACATTTAAATAGGATCAAGACTCTGATCTCTGAACAGGGCACAGAATCTAGGCACAGTGCATGTATCTTTACTGGTACTCTCTTCATGTCCATTTTGAGCTTTAACAATTCTTTCAATAGCACAAAGACAGTAGTAGCACCAACACAATGTCTTCAGTGTATTTGTATTTTTTATCTCTATAAATGAAAAGATCCCAACAAGCTCAGAATGTTAACTGTTTAAATGAAGGTATTAGTCTAAGAAAAACTGAATGCATATGGCTACGTGAATGCAGAGAGAATCTGTATTTCAGTGAGAAATATGGGATACTTAGAAGAAATATTCACAACAGATCATGGCTAGATATTTGAATATGAGGTGAAACTGCAGGTGGTATCTAAAAATTATTAGAAATAAGGTTCTAACTTTATAATGAATTATTATTTTCTGATGCAGAATTTCCCATTTTAATCATACTCCTGGTTATACTCTCAAGAGTATATTTGTTTAGATTTATTTTCATTTTTAGATGTTGCTATTCTAGGTTTCAGTACTGTATTTATCAGAAATGAGATTTGTACTACCTGAAATAGTATTTTTGATAGGAAAGATAGTTCTATAATTCAGACCTGGCCTTTATTTCTATAGGGTGAAAAGCAAAATTATTGTATACATATTTGCTTCCAGCAAATTCATAATCAGTGGCAAAAAAAAAAATAAAAAAATGCATCAACTAGGAATAATCTTTAAAAGTATAAAAAACATACTAGATTAATAATGATTTTCAGGGAAATAGATACAATTGAGACTGGAGTTAAAAATTGGAGGTTTATTCCTCTCAGCTCCTCTATTTGATTCCTTTGACATGACATTGACGGTAAGGAAGGCACACAGTGTAGGACTGGTGTCCTACAGTAATTGTTTCCACTGTAAAAGGAAGTCAGGCTAGGTGATTCTCATGTGTTTGATGATGAATTGATATTGGGGATTATCTTTATAATAATTTTTTGTTTGATTGTTTTTATCCAGGTTGTCTAGTTTATACTTCTAGCTGCCTAATGTCTATATTCCACGGCCATTATCAATATTGATGTAGAAAACCATGTCATTTTTGAAACTATTTATTTCTACTTCCATTAGCAGTAGTCCAGCCATCTGTATCTGTCTCCAAGTGCTTCATAAAGGGGAGAAGGGGAAACAGGACTTAAGATGCATCATGCCATGGAGCACAATTTTACCTGCTGTGTACATACATTGGAAACACAACCCAATAGCCTGGAATAACAGCAATGCTGCCTTGGTGGGCAGTGCAAATCTTCAACTGTTTGCCCATCTTTCCTTTCTGTTGAATTACAGCCTCATAGGGAAACCTGGCACTGATAACATGAGAGATTCAGAGCACTTTTGTGAACAGGCTTGGGTAAATATCATAACATGCATAGGGCATGTGCCTAGCTGGTACTTTCGGTGCTCCTTATAAATACACATGTCGTTTTGAGTTTTGGAAATGTATAATGTTAATCCTTGTTTAGATTCTACCAGTGTGGTATTTTTAAGGAAAAATGAAATCTGTGTTTTACTGAGAACATTTTTTTTTCTATGAAGATTTTCTTTTCTCCTTAAGACACAGCTTTATTTCTATGAAGCAAACAGAAGTAAAAATAGAAGATAAAATACTAACCCCATCTCTTTGTTCCGTGCACATCCTGTACTTTGCATTACAATGTTTGTGCATGAGACAGCTGCATGTTTCTAGCCTAAATGATCTGGCTTGCAAATGTGTAAGAGAGTGAATGGGATTGCCATCTAGTGTTTAATGAACAAAGAAAGTAAGGTATTTAATCTAAATGGATAGAACAGATGAGAACTTTTCTTGCTTCTGTCTTTTGAGACAACCTTAACAATCTCAGCAATATAAAGATTTTTCAAATCTAATATTAATTATTGTACTACTAACAAAGATGATGAATGACACACTATGCCTACAACAGGCCTTTTAGATTCATTGTGAAGTATAGATTCTGTTTTTTTTTTTTTTTTTTTTTTTTTTAAGGCAACCTTTTTCTGTGACTGCGAGGATGAGTACCAAGGCTCCCAGTGTGAGGAATTTGATGCTTGTCAAAGCCAGCCCTGTCAGAACAATGCAACCTGCACCGACCTAGCACAGAAACACGATGGGAACAATTTCACCTGCAGTTGCCTGGCTGGTGGGTATCGTATTGTGCTGTGAATAATGCATTTTGTTTTAACATTTGGTGCATGTCTTCTGCAGAGCAGTCAACTGTGTGTCTTCAGATAGCGGGAAAGGAGGAAAATAAAACCACATAAAGGCAGTTTTAAAAGGCTGGAAGACTCTTCACATGTGAATAGTGCCACAAAAGCACACCACCACACAGCCAAGCCATAATGTAATGAGGGAATTTTTCATAGCTGATAGAACTTTACCTAGTAAAAGATGACCAAAATTAGTAGTTGGTTTGCTGCTTAACATCAGCTTTCTCTTAATCTTTCTCTCTTTTTTTTTTTTTTTTTTTTTGCAAATTTAGGTTTTAAGTATGCGTTGTAGCTAACCCTTCAATAAAGATGCCTTAATTATTACTAGTAAACTCTTTTCTTCAGTTACACTGGTGACACAGAACAATGTTTCTCCAAACTATGCAGCTGTTAAATTACCTTAAATTTTTGAAAACTTTTTTAAAATTCAGAAACTAAACTGAGTAACTTGTGGATTTGATTAATGATCAAGTGCCTGAGTTCTCTGAAGTTATTTTAAGAACATTTGCCATTAAAATTTGATCAAATGAACATAGACATCTTAATTGAAATTAAAATTAAACTAAATATGATGGTCATAGTTGAATGCTGGAGGATAAATTAACGTTACATGCTGATGGAAAAACTTTACAACATATGACTGTTACAGAAAACTCAGTGCTATCTCAAATCTTATATTTCAGAGATAAGCTCTATTATTGTAATAGAACGTTTACTTTATTTCTAAATAATTTTAGAAAATTAAAGTACAATAAAAGTTGTATAAGATTAAGATAAATATCAGGTAATTTATTTTGCCTCCTACAAACATTTTACTGTACATTTTTATTTCTGTCAAAAAAATGAGCAATTTACTGGCTAATGAGTTATGAAATCACTTACTGGTCACTTGACATAAGAGAGAAAGGGGTCTTATCTGGGAAAAATGAAAATGGAAGATGCTTCTGGAACAGATCATCAGCTCTGCAGAATATAAAAGCCATTTAATAAAAAGCAGATGGAGAAATGAATAATTTGGTCAGGCTTCCAGTGGTTGTCTCTAAATGGTTGTCTAAAGATACACATTAATGCTGGGTGGCTATTTATTTGTATGAATTAAAAATAAATAAATATGAAATATATGGTAACAACACTTTATTCTGACCTAAGGTGAGATCATGGAGTGGGCATTCTTACAGTCTCTTAGAGATGGATATACTCTTATTTCTTACCCCTATAAAAATAAAAACAAACATGAACAACAATAACAACAACAAAACACTTTTTTTTTTGCGTGTGTTTGTTTGTTTGTTAATAGTGAACAATAGTCTATTCAGGTGGCCTACTCATTGTTAACTTGTGTTTCTACCCATTAAAAATAATTCATATAGAAAAATATTAAAGATGGGAAAATAAGAGTTTAATCATAGCAACAGTAGTTTAATTATTGTTTTCTTTTGCAAAATTCAGAACCATTCACTGTATGAACAGTATTTTGTTTTCCAAATCTTGCTAGAAGGAAATGATATGAAAATCTATAACAGCACAAAATGAATAGGTGTAATGACTCTTTAAGTATTTGACCAGCAAACATTTTTTTTCCTACAATGATTGCTTAGCACCTCTAAATTTGTAGCACTTGCAACATACTTAGTATTAAACTCCCTAATTGTATTCTCTTGCTGATGGACAAAACATGCCCTATAGATAATATTAAGATGGAACATATTTATTTTCATAAGGCTGACATAAAATATTATCTCTGATGAGTTTTGCCTCAAGCTATAGTGACATTCACAAGAAGCCAGAAAATTCGTTCAGCAAGCTTCAGAGCAACAAAATCAGTTATGCTTTTCTGTGCTAACATTCTTTTGGATGCACACTGAATTCCTGTGTAATTCTTAGCTCTCACATACTTAGAATGACTTGAAGATGGAAAAATGTTTTAATGATTTAAGTGCATTAAACACTTCATTATGATTCATAAAAATAATCAGCTGAATGTGAGAACTGGGAAGCATATAGATGAAACAAATCAGTTGATGTAGTCTCTAGTATTTCATTTCTGGTTTTGTAAATGTTATGTTAATTTAAGACCAATTAGAATTAGATAAAATCCCTGACTAAGAATAAGGCTGAGGTCTCTCCACATGCCCCCTGGTCCAGAGGAGCTATCACACAAGAGCACAGTTCTAGTTTTCAACCTTATTCCTCTTGAGTTTAGGTTACTTATGGGCATTAATCTAGATACAACAGAGTTTCTTTTTCCAGGTTTCACATTGCAGAAAGTAGGATCATAATGTAGTTCTCAATAGCATATAAAAGCGGTAAGGTACACAGAGAAGAAAGTCTTAGAGATTCTTTTCTATAGTAGTGCTCTAGCAACTCCAAATATAACAATCTGTGTTGAGACCTACTTTCTGGTGATATGAATAGATTTGAAAAGACAACTATTAGCCAGATGACAAGGTTTTAATTAAATACAATTATTTAATCCCAATAACACAAACACACACACCTTTTTTATTATTTTTGGTTTTATTTTTTCCTTTCCTGCATGAGCAAAATCAGTCCAGACATGTCCTCTGTCTCATTTTGGAGTCTGTCTCAGATACCTGCTCACAACAGTGTTCTAACAGCGTCATCTAGTCCTAGCTTACGGGTCTTTAACACCAGCCATGGTGCTTATGATTTTATTTATTTATTTATTTTTAAGTAAAACACCTAGTATATAGTGTGTAGTTTCTTCTGTTATTGATTCAAGACAGTTTCAAGGAAGTAAATAAAAATTAGAACAGGAATTTGTGTTGTATTTGTTAAGGTATTTAAGTTAGGAGTATTTAATGATTTAGATTATGCTTTGTAAGTTTGTTCATTTTTTGGATGTTACAGACTTCAGACATATGGAACAAAGCAAACTGATGGTCAAATAATAGAGTACACACAATCTGTAGCTTGTGAACTTACAGAAGCTTATTTGTAAGAGTTTGCAATTGTGCTGAGCAGTTCTTCACAGCTCCCACTTAAAATAAACACCCTCTCTGAAGCCCAGAAGTAGGAACAAATAACAGTCATTCAGCATATGCACAAATATTTCAGATGACAAGTCTTGTTTGAAGTCTTCCTAAAGATTTTTCACTTGAGATTCAAGATGCATTTGAAAATCATTCAAAATGACTTCTTTTTTTTTTGGTTGTACGGGTCCTGATGAGAACCCATCACCGGTAAAATGCAATTTGATATAATCTCTAGATTTCTACCACTTACTTATGTTTCTCCAGTGAAGTATAAGTTCTTATTAAAAATCTCATTTTATAAGAAATTAGGAGACTGTCCCAGTTTCTATTTATTACTTTGGTTAATTCTGTTTAAGGAAACTAATATTAGTGTTTCGGTGACCTAATAATACATTTAGTGAGAAAATCTCATTTTCCCTAAATTTTCTGAATATTGTGTACTGTTTTTGTAGGTTACACTGGAGAGCTGTGCCAGTCAGAGATTGATCACTGCATCCAGCAGCCATGCCAAAATGGAGGTACCTGCTCATCCAACATCCATGGATTCACTTGTCAGTGTCCAGAAGGTAAACAGTAATGATTTTTCTTGTACCTTGTACAAAGTGGTGTTCCATAGGGTGTACTTAGTCTGAACTTTCAGTTACATGAAAATACATTCAAAGTTAGGCCATAACTATAAGCAGAAAAAAATCCAGATGAGATATCTCTGTGTCATCAATAACACACAGAGTATGGTAAGAGCTTAGTGTTTCAGGGCATATGTTGCACAGAAATGTTCTCTCTATTTGCTTTCACCTCCACAATAGAAATTAGGCTCTGGCACTGTGAGAAAGATAAGACAATCTGAGGATCTAGCATTTGTTCTGATTTTTGTGTTGTCTAGTATATGTTTGACAAAAGCTGCCTTCCATGCATTATTTGCATTTTTCTGGATCTGGATCAGCTGGGTAAAAACTAAATGAATATTTTCAGTCCCCAAAATATTTAGTTCATTTTCCTTTCTATTTGGATTTGTTTCTTTTCCTACATGATCCTTTCAGTGATTCTCATTGGTAAACTTTGTAAATGTAACTATGTGAGATGAGGACACTGCGATGGTGATGTGCATGCTTTTGTAACGTTTTGCTGAATGGAATGGCAGATAAGTTATCAGGAGTGAAAGCTCTCAATTATGAATTATTCTATTAGTTATTTATAATTAAGATTAAAACCTTGAGCTAATTATATTTCTGATGTCAGTTAATATGCGGATGTTTTTGTCATGTCAGCACCCTGTGTTTGCTCTAAGGGTATGACTCTGATAACTATTCTGGTAATGCATAATTGCTTAATAATGAAAGATTATTTGTAATTTCTTTAGACTGATTCCTCACTTTTCTAGATTATTATACTTTAATGAGTGACCTACTTAAAACTGTGTTGAAACACAGACGTGTTTTGACATCAGGACAGATTTTGCATTTGGAAGAATTTTAGTGATTGTCTTACAACTAGTGGTAAAATTCAGTGAGAAAATTTTTCAATATTAGGCTTGGTCAGTTATTTATTTGCATTTTTCTTAAGAAATCAGTTCAAGGGCTTCTTTGTGTCATGTAACTTAACTCCTTGCTCCTAATGACCTTTTAATCAATATGACAACCAACGCTCAACTTCTCTTACTGCTGTTTCAGGCTCTGGCCATGACAACAGGGCTGTGTGTGGGTCAGGGTCCCCATGAGCCACCCTCTGCTGTGTGAGTGCTGTGGTGCTGCAACTAGGAAACAGTGCTCAAAGAGTAGCTGCTTGGTGCCCTGCTGAAAGTCATTTACACCTTGATTATTGTGTGGGGTTGCGGCTGCCCTCCTGCCCAGGGAGCTCATGCCAGCAGTGGGTCATCCACGAGGGGGCTGGGGCAGGCCCCGGTGCAGGCATCAGGGGCAGGAGTGGCCGGGGCCTTTGCAGTTCCTCTCTGTGGTGTGAGAGAGCCCCTTGGCTGGGAGCAGGCCCAGCACAGGAGAGAAAAAGCCTCCCTTCATCCCTCTCAAGAACTGTTCTACCTGAAGAGAGGGATGGAGAGGTTATTTGATGTGCCATTGCTCAATGTGTAGTGTTCTTCTTATTAATAGTAGGTTTTCTGCTGCAGGAGGACCAAGTTACTTGTGCTTCTCTCTTATCCTCAGTCTTACTTCTATTTGGCTATCTCTGTGCAATGCCACTTGGTCCTACAGTCTTGTTGGCTGCTTTGTGTCTCCAATATTTCCCAGCATAATTTCTCTAATTCTAAGATCAGCCACATTACAGAGCCAGGATGGAGTTGCTGAAGGAGCTGTTGCTCTGATTACTTATTTATTTGTCTAACATGCTCACATGCTATAAATATTCTCCTCCTCAAAAAGCAATGGGTCATCCCAAGGTAAAAATTGTACTGAAATACATTTACAACTCTTGTTAAAATCAATTTTTGTACATTGACCTGAATTATTCCCAATGTAGGGGGAAAACAACAACAACAACAAAAAACACTTTTGGAGAGAAGAGAAGGTTTCAGGAATCACCTAGTGAGGAATTTCTTCCTGGACTGGCCAGGGTTATTCTCCTTGGAAAGAATAGTTTTGTATACTTCTGATTCTGAGTCCCTTGGAAATTAGCATTTTCTGAGAAAATCATTCTTAGGCTTGTAGAACACATGCCATCTTTTGTGCATGGTTGCTTTTCTATAGTGAGCCTGTGATAGAATAACAGAATGGTTTGGGTTGGAAGGGACCTTAAAGTCCACCGAGTCCCAACTCCCTGCCAAGGGCAGGGATAATTCCCACCAGCCCAGGCTACCCAAATCCCATCCAGCCTGGCCTTGGGCAGTGTGAGGGGTGGGCCACCCACAGCTTCTCTGGGCAGCCTTTAACAGTGCCTCACCACCCTTGTAGAGAAGACTTTCTTCCTTAGATTTTATCTAAATCTACCCTCTTTTAGTTTGAATTTACTACTTGTCCACTACGCTCCCCGACGAAGTGTCCCTCTCCAGCCTTCCTGTAGGCCACCTTTAGTTACTGGAAGACCATTGTAAGGTCTTCTTGAAGTCTTCATGTTAACAGCAGCTCCAGGGGTTTTCCTTGACTTCCTAGTAATTACTGCTGTTACAAAAGGTGAATACTTCTGATGAGGTTATGTAGTCGTGTTTCCTGCTTATGTCCTCACCATAAAGAGAGAAGAGCATTGCTGCAGAAATGATGCTTGGCATGTTTGCAAAGGCCAATGCTGCTGCTGTGGAGTAGCCAGTAGGCTCTTGGATAGTAAGGTGTTGCTTTTCCATCTTGTTTTGGAAGACCTACTAATGCCAACAAGCTCAGGAATTCATGTATTGTGGTGGAGGGAGAGAAAGGTTTCATTTTTCTAGATGCTTTTTGAGACCTTATTCTCTCACAGAGGCATATTTTGAGTGCTTTTGATTGGTTTTGAAGAGATTTGGTTATTTTTGTAGATACAACAAAAAATAGTTAATTGAAAATTACAGGTGCTGCAACTTGCAGATTTGCTTTTTTTTTTTAGTGTGCTCAAATTTTCCATTAAAAATAAAACACACACATAAAAACCATGACAGATTTTCTAATTTAAGTAAGATCTCTAGCTCTGCTGCTGTTCTCCTGCTGTGTGTAATAGCAATTGCTTGTTGAGAAGAGGCCTTTCTTTCTGTAGTGCTAATTCAGCACGGTTGGGGAAAACTAGCCAAAGAGCTTATACATGTGTAAAAACTAAAAACTGGAAATATAGTGTGGACAGGCAGAAAAGGATAAGAGCAGATGGAAAATATCACAAAGGGAGAAGAAAAAGATGGCAGAAAAATGAATGAGATGGAAACAATGAGGAATGTTCTAGAGACTGTACAGTTCTTTTAGAAAATGAGATCTGTGGCTCATGAAAGAGGCATTTGATAACTTACAGAAGGTGAGATTTGAGTGAAAAATCTCTGAAAAAGAAGCCTAGAATGAATACGAAAATGTCATGATTATTCTTTAGACAAATTTATTCTCTTAATAAGGTGAAGTTTTTTACACTTGAAGGTTCCATTTTCTGTGACACATTGTAGAATTTAATGTGTCCAAAATGCTCAAAAATAAATTGCTATATGAAATTTGATGAGTAACCTTTTATTAAAGAGCAAATTGTATTTTACGCTCAAATCTGTAATGAATAAACCTGAGCAATATTAAGGACTGAAAAATGTATTTTAAAATATCACATTATTATTATTGTGAAGGGGTTATTCATTGCAATATTTGTTAAAATAAATAAATATAGAAATAATAATCATTTGTGATAAGGAAATGCAAGTGTTACTAATCTGCTATCACACATGCAAATCTTGTCAAATTGGTAGAATGAAAGACCTGATATTTTTTTATATATAATATGTATGTATTTTATGTATTTTAAACATTTGGAAGAGCCTTTGCCAAGTTCATTCATAAGATACTAGAATCATAGAATCATAGAATCATAGAATATCCTGAGTTGGAAGGGACCCTTAAGGATCATCAAGTCCAACTCTTGACACCGCACAGGTCTACCCAAAAGTTCAGACCATGTGACTAAGTGCACAGTCCAATCTCTTCTTAAATTCAGTCAGGCTCGGTGCAGTGACCACTTCCCTGGGGAGCCTGTTCCAGTGTGCAACCACTCTCTCTGTGAAGAACTTCCTCCTGATGTCAAGCCTAAACTTCCCCTGCCTCAGCTTAACCCCGTTCCCGCGGGTCCTGTCGCTGGTGTTAATGGAGAAAAGGTCTCCTGCCTCTCGACACCCCCTTACGAGGAAGTTGTAGACTGCGATGAGGTCTCCCCTCAGCCTCCTCTTCTCCAGGCTGAACAGGCCCAGTGCCCTCAGCCGTTCCTCGTACGTCTTCCCCTCCAGGCCTTTCACCATCTTTGTAGCCCTCCTCTGGACACTCTCCAACAGTTTCATGTCCTTTTTATACTGTGGTGCCCAGAACTGCACACAGTACTCGAGGTGAGGCCGCACCAGCGCAGAGTAGAGCGGGACAATCACCTCCCTCGACCTACTAGCGATGCCGTGCTTGATGCACCCCAGGACACGGTTGGCCCTCCTGGCTGCCATGGCACACTGCTGGCTCATATTCAACTTGCTGTCTACCACGACCCCCAGATCCCTCTCTTCTAGGCTGCTCTCCAGCGTCTCATCGCCCAGTCTGTACGTGCAGCCAGGGTTTCCCCGTCCCAGGTGCAGGACCCGGCACTTGCTCTTATTGAACTTCATGCGGTTGGTGATTGCCCAGCTCTCCAACCTATCCAGATCCCTCTGCAAGGCCTTTCCACCCTCATTCGAGTCCACAACTCCTCCAAGTTTGGTGTCATCAGCAAACTTGCTCAAAATACCTTCTATTCCTACATCCAGATCGTTTATAAAAATATTGAAAAGTACCGGCCCTAAAATGGAGCCTTGAGGGACCCCACTGGTGACCGCCCGCCAGCCTGACGCAGCCCCATTCACCATAACCCTTTGGGCCCTGCCCGTTAGCCAATTGCTCACCCATCGTATGATGTTTTTATTTAGCTGTATGGTGGACATTTTGTCCAGTAGGATCCTATGGGAAACCATGTCAAAAGCCTTGCTGAAGTCCAAAAAAATCACATCAGCTGGTTTCCCTTGGTCCACCATACGGGTGATCTTATCAATAGTGGAATATGATAGATAGATATCTTTTATCTGAACAAAGCCAGATGAAAAAAACCAACAAAGAGTGGATCAGTTATAAGAAAGAAACAAACTCCTGTAAGATGTTTAGATGTTTCTGAAATTCTCTTATATGCAATTTCAATGTCCTGATAATATCTGCAGATGAACTTTATCCAGTACTGTAGGAATATATTGATTTTCAATTAAAAAAAAAAAGAAAAAAGTCATGTAGTTGACCAGCCATGTGAAACCATCTTAGATTCTTGGGATTTTGCTGCTTCCTCTATCTGGAGGTTACCGGCTCTGATAGGAGTCACATAAAACTTTTAATCCAGATTAACATGAAATACTCTTCAGCAGTAAGTTTCATAACCAGTCTGTAGAAAGAGCTAGAGAGAAAACAATGTTATGTTTAAGAGTTAAATGTTTAGATTACTTGAAATTCACATTTCAGGACTGATTTTATTTTACTGTTGTCAGTTTGATTTGTCTAGCTGCAGGTAATTATAGCTAGGTAACATACAGAGCAAAAGTGCTCTGAAACACCTGCTTATAATAGGAAAACAGCAAATTAATGTTCTTATTGTGGTTTCTGCAATTTACAAAATACAGAGCTTGACAACTATAGAAGATGCTAAGCTGTGATTCATATGTGTTGATTTGCAACAGCAGCTAGAAAATGCACATTATCGCCATGAATTTTAAATGACAGGGAGAAAATAAGTTATTTGCCTATATTAAGAATTAGTTTTTACGATTTTCACTTTTTCTGGGCTTCATTGTTCATGTAAAAGCCTTTTTCTAGATCATATCTTGCAAATGTAATTCTAACTTCTTCAGGTTTACGTACCTGAACCTATTTATTATCTTGATTCCAGGAAACTAGGATACACAGCTGGTGTATCTGTAAGATTTCCCAAGGTTAGCAGTGATTACAGAATGCAGAATACTTCATATTACCAGAAGAGAGTCTAATTTACCTGTAGAACATTTTGTTGTTAATTAAAAATTTTATGGCTGTTTAGTTTCTGGTACTTTATGCTAATCCAGTGCTTTTACCTGGCATTGTCCCAAATTGACCCTATTTTTAGTAGACTTCTTGTTAATTTTTTAACATGTTTAGCCTCTGTTTGTTGAGACTTAGCTAGGGTGAATTTCAATCAAAATCTTGCAACTACTTTTTAATCATTTCTTGTTTCCTTATGATATGTTTTTCCCTTTACAGAATCCTGGTTAAATTCCATCAGACATCTTGTATTTCCTCATAAAACAATTTTCTGTAAGGAAAGTAACAAATTGCTTGTTTTTCTTTCAGTATTTATCCCTGGATTTCAAACCTAAATGTTTTCTAATCACTAGTCATAGCAATTCACAAGTTTATATTTCCACATTCGTGTTTTTCTTGGAATTAGGTCTAAGATAACATTCAGGCAATCTGGTTGTTTCGCAGACTGTATAAAAAGCAGTTGTACAACATCTTCAGAAAATGTTTGACTTCCTTGATTTATTGCTTGACTCTTGCTTTCAATAGCCAAGTAATTAAAATCTCACCATGATGAGAAATCTGGCTTTTATCCAGAGCTTTTCTATCTCTGAAAACATTTTCTGATCTACTTTCTGTCATTGCCCTGGAGGTCTGTAGCAATATAGAAAGAATATCACCTGACTGGCTACCTTTATTCTTGACAACTAACCACATGGTTTGTTCGGTGTAAGCACAAATATTGCATTGTGTCTTTGAACAGTATAACTCTTTTCTAATATTGCCTTTCCCCTTTGCTTTCTGTGTTATTCCTTTGGTAAATTTTGCTTCCAGAAATTTTAAATCATCAGTAGTCTTTACATTTTAGTCACGTCCCTGTTACATGAATAATGACCTAGATGCAGGGTTGTGTTTGTCAGCTAGCTGAAGAACAATTCAGGGGATAATCTTCTGCCATTAAATGTAATCCTCATTCTTTTTTTTCCAGCATTTTACTCTGCTTTCAATCAATACATCTCTGCATTTGATTTTTAAATTTATTGGCATTTTTTGTTTTCAACAATTTTATTGATATGGACACAAAGGTACAATCATAAATGTTGAAATAATACATGTTTGATGCAGATGTGTGACTACTGTTGATTCTAGTACTTTCAGATACTTAACTGGTACCGTAAGATTTAAACTTCCAGAAGAACTGCACATTTCACAGTGCAGTCAAAGATAGCACAAGGGCAACATGTTTTAGTGTATTTTAAACTTGCATATGTTCTTGAAGTGCTTTGTCACTTGAAACATTAGCCATCTGCCAGTAAGCTTCTCTTTGTAGGGAAGATTATGGCAAAGGTTGTAGTGAAGCAGCATTAGTGTAATGTGTGACCTCAGATCTCCTTGATCCTTTTTAATCCGGTTTCAGAGTTAGTGTAGAGATTTCCCCAGACTCATTGGCTGATCTCCTCCTGGTAATACTTAAAAGTCCTTACAGATTCTTTTAAATCCATCTAGGGTTTTATGGTAAAAGTAAAGGCTTTTCTAATTTGCCAGCAAACTGTTGCTGGAATTAGAGATTTGATTTTAGGGTTTCCATTCCCTTCAGTTTCTGATGGCTATGCAGCTACCATCTACAGGAGGGACCTCTACTACAGGATTCCCCAATATCTGTTTTTAGGTTGTCTCTTTTCCACATTAGTGTGCAGGTGGTACTGATAAAGCCCGTGAAGCAATCTGAGCCATAGGACATCAGAGAGGGAAGAATGTCCTTACCTATCTTCTTCTTTGCCAGAACACCGCCATATCTACATTTCTTTCCTGGTCTGTAGCTGAGGTTAGGAGTTACTTATAGTTAACTGTTAATGATTTCAATCTCTGTTTTTTTTTTTTTTTTTTTTTTTTTTTTTTTTTTTTTTAACTGTTCATTCCATATGTCTGGCATGAGTTGTGAACATATGAGGGAAATGTGGCTTTTTCAGTTCCTAAAAGTCTCCTGCCAAAAGTGTCCAATAATATGTTGATTTTGTCTAGAACTCACAGGGCAGTTGTTACCTTTCCATCTTTTCTGTAGCTACAATAATCTGTGGTTTGTTAATTCTCTGAATAGAGCCCTGTAATACACTCTGTGTAGGTTACTAATTTTTTTATACCCATTTTCCCCTCTTTCTCACATAGTTCAATGAGTTTTTGTGGATCTATAAAATAGTGTGCTTCTCTCTGAGGGAGCCCTCAGGAGGTTTCAAATTAATTGCCATTTTATTTTATTTTATTTTATTTTATTTTATTTTATTTTATTTTATTTTATTTTATTTTATTTTATTTTATTTTATTTTATTTTATTTTATTGTGTGTGCTGGAAACTTTAACATCTTTAGGTTAGTTATCTCAATTCTAGCTCTTCAAGTCTTGGAGGTCAGTCGAGTTGACAGACCATGCTCAGTTCACTAGATCTTTCTGGATGAGGTTTTTAACAAACCTAAATAAGAACAAACTAGAGTTTGAACCTGTTCACAATATTTTTGTTACGCTTTAAGATGCAAATTGATCTATTTCTTATATATTTGTTTTCAGAAATGCAAACTTCTTGACTTGCTATCCATGATTACAGTGCTGGAAATAGAGTTAAACAAAGTTCTAATTTAATTCACCTGAATTTCAATTGTGAATAATTAGAAAAAGAAACTCGTATGCTCTGAAACTAACGCATCTGTCAAATTTAACTTAAAACCATTTCCTCATGTATCTTGCTTGAAATGTGAAATGATACTGTTTAGAACAAAAAATATTTACACAGTAAGATAATGAAATGCTGTAAAGTTTATACTGAATATAGTATTTTGTCTCACTTGCAATATTCGTCATATGCTTTATGCCATAGAGAAATTCAGTTCTTGTACATTTGTTTTTAATCCAACATTGAGGCTTTATAAATATAAAATCTATAGATACATGGCCAAAAATCCTCTTCATTCCATCAGGGATAAGATTTAAACATTGAGTGTTAATCCAAAGTGTCACCTGTCATTATTTGTCTTCATGCTCTGAGATGTTGGCAGGCTGCTATAGAACAGAACCAGCTCCTCCATCTTCGTCACTCCTGTCACCAGTAGGCAAATGCTGTGGGATTTCTGTTATCATTATTTCTTTTTATTTCATTTTCTATTTTTCTGATTAAATATTTTTGGTCTGTTAAAATTATTTTTCATGCGTTAGCTTATTTTCTTTTCTTCTTCTGAAGGGTGTCTGAGATGGGGCTGCAACCTCCTCAGTAGCTGTGGCCATGTGGCTTTGTGGCTTGTTCTCTTTTAGACTGGCACAACTGCCATGGTTTATGCTTTCCATTAGAGCAGATTTGTTCAGCTGGCTTGATGGGTCTTGAGTGGAGGCTGGCCTGATTTGCTCCTGATTTGGCATTCCCAGTGATTACAGTATTGAAATTTTAAGAGCTGTTCTGCGATGTCAGATATGCCAGGGAATTTTGACCAGACGTGTTTGCTGAGCAAAAGTGATGATCTGTAAGAATGGGCCATACCATTTCCACGAGGAAATTGTTTAAAAAAAAAAAAAAATTGAAAGTATGGTTTGCTCTTTTATTTGGACGGGTAATAGAATTTGAATATTCTTCTTGGACTTGCTTTACATACAATAATGTTACTATGTAACTGACGTATGCATATGTGTGTGATACAAACTGTAGTAAATAAAATAATATTTCATAATAATTATGAATTTTATGCAAGTATTACTCTTTTCTACATTTAAAACAAAACAGAACTCCTCCCTTTCAATGATATTCTTTTCCTTATGCTGAATTTTACATGGTGTTGCTTCAATAAATCATTGTCAGCTAATAAGAGGTATGTTCTTCAAAAAATGAATTCTTTTAAATTATTATAGATTAGTTAAACTCCATGGGGTCCTTTAGAGTTGTTATTCTTAACCAACACATTAACAGTAATGAAAAAAGATCAATTTTGGCTTTTTTTTTTTTCTTCTTTTCCTTCCAGGCTAGTCTGTTAATAAGTTACTGATCCCTAGAAAATTTCTTCCACTTTTCTAGCCATATGTACTTAAAGTGGATAAGCCCTGTCAGAATCAACAACTACGTTTGGACTTCACTGTTTTAATCATGTGATAGTATGATGCTACCTGAAATATCTTGTATCATACAATGTTAACTGGTAAAATTAGAATTTAAAGTATATAGAGAGTCTGTATTTTTCTAATTTTCATAGAATAAAAAATGTAGATATGTCCATGTCTTAATTTTAACTTGGTTTAATTATTACAATTGTATGTCTCACTATCAAAACCATTTATTTCTTTTAGGGTTTTTAGGAACCTCTTGTGAAGACAAAATAGACCCTTGTGCATCATCTCCCTGCCAGAACAATGGAACCTGTTATGCTGATAGACTTGTCTTCTCCTGCAGTTGTAGTCCTGGATTTACAGGACCTATGTGTGCTCAGCTGATTGACTTCTGTGCTCTGAATCCTTGTGCACATGGCATTTGTCGCAGTGTTGGAACCAGCTACAAATGCCTCTGTATCCCCGGTTTGTACCAAACAATTACATTACATGTTTTATAAATCTATCAAGATTTTATACATAGATTCCAATATATAGTTCATATATAGTTTAAATATATGTAGTTTAAAATTAATTCCTCTTTTCTTTTCAGTATGTAAAACACGTTGAGCAGATGTTCTATCTGTTTAGAATAACAATAGGAATCTTTTGATTTAGAGAATCAAAAATTGCAGGGTAAGCACTGAAAATACCCACTGAGATCCATATGGCTTGGTGATATTTACAGCTGTGTTATAAAAGAGTATTGTGCAGGATAAACCTTTCTAAGGTGAGGTATTGAAATTACAAAATTTGATAGAGAGAATGGAAAACATGACAGCAATGTTGGGGAAGGAATGGAAACAGACAAGGTAGTTCAACAAAAGAAGGAAAAAAATTGTTACCCTAAAGGGTTTAGTTCTGCCATGCTTGTATAAATTATCTCTCTTCAGAAGTTCCAGTGCTACTGCTCAGGTGAGTACAGCTGGTGGGCTTGGGTGGTACCTGCTTGATGACACAGCTTGTCTGTGCATGGTGTCTGGGTTGCATTTTTCTTAGGTCTAGATATTTTTTTCTTTATTATACCAATATTGTAAAGTATTGAGCTTTTATGTCCCCTTTAAATATTTTAGCCCTGAAAACTAATAGGTAGAGTAATTGAATGAATTATACCATATGTGTAGAAAAAGATTATATTTTAGTGCACACCCACTACCACTTATGCATTTACAGGGTAAAAACCAATAATCTTTCTTTTGGTTTAAATAATTTTTGCACTATTGTTTAAAAGAAAAAAAAAGTTCCTATGCAGCTATAAACTTGAAATCTGCAAAAGTTAAGTGGAAAATAAATCCCCAGTGCACAAGAATGAGTTAAGGAGTGAAGCTGGATAGTTAGTAACTACATGAACGTGACACTGCGATGTGCGTGTTGTTTTGGAGAAATGCCTGCTCTCTGCTTTGACTTGTCTTCTGGGAAGCCAGTCACAAGTCTCCATCTCCAGCTCTTTTCCTTGTCTCCTCAGTTAGCAAGTTGTGGAGCTACCCTACCAATCACAAAGCCTGAAGTAGATTGCTAATCTGAGTATTAGTATGTACAGCATCCCAATGCTTTTTTTTTTGGCTTGTACATAGAAAGAAGGTGGCTTCTTTCTCTTCCAGAGAAGTTTCTCTTTCTGCTCCCTAGAAGGAAGCCCACAATCTGTTTCTATAATGTGTTTCTTCTCAGAGTAGTATAGTGAGTATTAAGACAAAAACAAGGTAAAAATAGCTGCTTCATTTGACTTTCAAGTATTGTTGGCATTTTGAGGAAGGAAGATCCAATGTCCCTTCTTGTTGCTTGTGTTTCTTATGCCTTCTTAGAGCAAGGTGAAATATAGACAAGTCTTCTATTTTCCTTGACAGGAGTGAGGTTTTTTCTAAGATTCTGTAGCCCATAAAACTGGTATCTCATCTGAAAAAAGATCTGAAGACACAAGTAAGAACTACCAGCTTATATTTTGGATAGTATATTTTTTGCACACTTCAAAGTGTTAGTTTCAGTAACTGATATATATGATCATCAAGGAAGTTCCATATGTTGAGAAAAAAGTTTGAAACTGGTCAAGGATGAAAGCATTCACCACTTTGTAGGAATAATGGATTGATTTTTGAAAATAAGTTATCACTATTAAATCAATAGATGTGGAAAGAACAGGTTTCAGCATTATGAATACTTCAGCATAAGGAATCGTGTTGTGTAGCAAGATTCTTGCTGATGTATGCTATCCTGAGAAGGAGGCCAAAATATGGTTGTATAGTCTCACAGCTTTATTGCTGAGATTTTCTTCTTTCATTGTGTTTTGATTTTGGGAAGAAGACACTTCTGGTAATAGGTCAGACACTAACATTAATCATCGCTACATAGACACAATGAAAGAACCATCAGAACCTTTTTTTTTTTTTTTTGAGAAGTACTCATGAATGAACAGAAGTTAATGGAAATTACAGGTTTATAATCAAAATACATTCTACATTCTGCTTTATAAAAGGAGAAAGATATAAATGTGAAGTGCAGACTCTACCATAGCAGTATAGCAGTGTTATAATTTATTTCTTGTTCAGGAAATGAGAAATTATACCTATGGTATTATGAAAATCTCATGATATCATATAGGAACTTCTGTAAGCATTGAGACATATTACCTCATTTAAAACAAAACAAACATCACTAACCCCCCCACAAAAATAAACAAATAAATAAAAGCTTGCAGCTTTTCTGAAACTAGAGTGTAGGTAGATTTGTTTGTTTGTTTGTTTGTTTGTTTTGGTGGCATGATAGGGGAGGATATTTAAGTGACTTCAGAATACAGAAGTAGTATGACCTATCATTTGGTTTCTGTTATGTACTTCAGGAAGTGAAGATGACAATTCTTTCATTTCAAATTTTCAGTCCTCCTTTTTGAAGCATTTAAATGCTTTGCCATTGTATTGCACAACAGAGGAACCCCTAGAGAATAGAACTGATTATTGAGATGAAAAGCAACATACTTAATCGTATTTAAATAGAGCTAGCATACCTGTCTTATTGAGAGAACAAGCTAGAATTCATATAAGTTGATAATTAGTTCCATGTCTGAAAAAATATCTTTTTGATTGCAAGTGGTTGAATTTTCCAGGTGATATTTTCCTAAATTCTTTATTAGAAATAATAACTTGATAGTTTAATATTTACCCATTCACTGTTCTTTTCCTTGCCCAGTCCTCAGAAGGACTAAATAGCAGAGGACGTGAACAGGAGAAAACGGGTTGCGATTCTAAATAAATAAATAGATACACCTGTAGATATGATGTGGAGGGGAACACTTGACAGGTAGGAATATGAAAGTTGCTTGGTAGCATCAAGCTATTCCTTGCTTGGCTAGTGTGTATTTTGTTAACTTGTTCAGATTCTGAATAGAAAAGGGCTGTTTTTCTAGCTGTTGCATAGTGCAAGCAGTTAGGGTATGGTCAAGAAAAATCTCTACAGAGGATGGTGAAACTATTCACCATCTGTGTTGCCATCCTCTACAGAGGATGGTGAAACCCTCATCGCAGTCTATAACTTCCTCGTAAGGGGGTGTCGAGAGGCAGGAGACCTTTTCTCCATTAACACCAGCGACAGGACCCGCGGGAACGGGGTTAAGCTGAGGCAGGGGAAGTTTAGGCTTGACATCAGGAGGGGGTTCTTCACAGAGAGAGTGGTTGCACACTGGAACAGGCTCCCCAGGGAAGTGGTCACTGCACCGAGCCTGACTGAATTTAAGAAGAGATTGGACTGTGCACTTAGTCACATGGTCTGAACTTTTGGGTAGACCTGTGCGGTGTCAAGAGTTGGACTTGATGATCCTTAAGGGTCCCTTCCAACTCAGGATATTCTATGATTCTATGATTCTATTGAGATGAGGAGCTGCCTAACTCTGGAGGACATGGAAAGTGATTAAAATATATCTATATGGTTTGATTCTTCAGTGGTTTTTGATGTTATGACTGAAACCAGAGTTAACTGGGGAAAAAAAAAAAAAAAAAAGACTCACAAAGAGTACAAAGAGCACTTTTAAAAAAATACCTGTGCTGTGTATGCTCTGGAAAGTTCTGAAAAGAATAGACAGGAGACAAATGCTTTGAATTATAGAAACTGAAAAACAAAGAAAGATATTTTACCCTTGGATAACTGATGCATTACGTCATCCGAAGCCTGAACTTCCCAGTTAGTGTCAAAATTTTCTCCTACGTTTCTAGCACAAAAAGGGAGTTCCACAACTTGGAACTGGAGTATCAGGAGCTGTCCAGCACAAGGGCTCTCCTGAGGCATCCCTGAAAGGCAATGCTAGGCATTTCTTGTTCTGGGAAATCCAGAGAAGGCTTAAGAATCTTCAGTATGTCTTCTACCTGTCTTCTACCTCTCATATATTATGGAAACTTATTTTTATTTAAATAATATTTGTGATCTTAAAAGTTAGCCAGGTAAGAAGCCATAGAGGTTGTATCCAAGACCCTATATTACCCTTCTTAAAGTTGTACTTTTTTGCATTGCTCCACATGTGAAATTTTATTAGAAGTATTTAAGAAAATGATTTCTTTAAAAACCTTAAAACCGTTGTTTACGATTGACTGCTGCAATTTCAATTTTAAAATGATTATTTGTTTTAGAAGGACTTCCCTCTAAATAGGATTACCTGCTTCATATAGTGGTAAAACTAAAGGCCAAATTATGAAATTGTTCTTTTAACTTGTCAATAATTGAAAAATTTGGATGATTTATTTCTGAAGGTCATTAGAAGAGCACTCAAGATGTAGGAAAATAGGAATAGTGAAAATTGTTTTCTTGTGCCTTTTAATTGTTATGAATCTTTATTTCATTTTTTTTTTTTTAATATAGATTATCAGCAGAATTTTAACAGGCTACTTTCAGAGATTTTCCCCATAGTTTAATGGCACAGCAGACAAATGGAAATTGAGTTCTTTATAGTTCAGTGTTTAGAAGTCACTATAACGCAAACTTTGCAAATGGTTTCCATAATTTTTTTAAAGACAGTCAAGAACAATTAAATTTTAGGATTTCAATGTTATAACTCCTAAAAAGCTAAAGTAGAGACTATAGAGCATGGCCCAACACGTTTTTGCTATCCTCATTAAAAAGCAGTGTGATAAAGTGGATGAATTAGGCCTCAGCTGTATTAAAAACCTGGATTCTATTTACAATTTTGCCTGCAGAGATTTTGATAGTCTCTGCTACATTACTTGTAAAGTGAGTGAATAAAATTTGCGTGCAGTTTGGTAGCATTATCAAGGTTTAATAATAAACATTCTGGACTAAACGGAGATGTTGCAATATATTAGTAAGAAAGAAACGATCCCTTCTTCTTGAGCCTGGGGCTTTCTGACTTGCAGGCTCTCAGCATCAGTGTGCCAGCTCCAGGCCTACAAACTTCTTTGTGATGGTGTCTCTCACTTTCAAACATATCACTGAATTCATATACGTAATGTAGAAACATTAATGGTAGGATTATTAAATTACATTTTAGGTCTCTCTTCTGTCTTGGTTGTACAGTATATCTGGAACCTGCTACTTAAATTAAAAAGGCAAAGCAAACAAACAAACAAAAAAAGGAAATAAATAAAACAAAACAAAACAACCCATAACTTTAGAAGTTGCCAATTTCACTTTTTGTGTGTGTGTTCAGTCCTAGGACGCCATGTTCTTTTTATGAGGTATTTGGCAGGGGATGTGATTTCTTATTACAGAAGCAAAGCACTGCAGAGTTTTGCTTGTATCTGTGACCTGAATGCCATCCTTCCTTTATTCACAGTTTCTACCAGCAGGCATACAGCGTCAGCTGGATTTTCATCTGTGTTACTTCTGTCTCAGAAATTAAACAGGAGAGGAATTTTAAACAGTTCCAATCAGCACAAGGCCTGCAAGACTCCTTGCTTAGTAGGCAATTTGGATTCTTTTTTTTTTTTTCTTTTTTTTTTTTTTTGGCCAGCTTACAGATTTAAAGAATGATAAATGATCATTATTGAACTTGCCTATCTGCATAATTTGCAGAACACACACAACCAGGCATTTGATACTGATTTTCTTTTTGTGTTGGCTCTCGTGAGCATGGTTATGGATAACCTACATCATCTAATAGCTTGTATAGAAAAGCTATTTTGTATAAATTAACTTGGAAAGCTGTCTAATGCTTTTGAATGCTCCCGTTCCCAAATGTAGGGGGTAGGAAGCATAAGTCATCTCTAAATTGAATATGTATCTTATTCAAATGTCCTGCTGAGAGGGTTAGTTGGAACTTAAAAGCCTGTGCAACAAATTCTAAAACTGTTTCTTATTTATGTGTAGTTTCTCAATTGTATGTGAAATCTTACATTTCACATTTACATTTATTTAGTCCCTGAATCCCAGAGCCGTTTCTTTCTCGTCTTAAGCCTTTCCACCTCTTTATTCTCTACTAATTTAATAAAGCTGCTTTTGCTAGTTTCAAATGCAAACATTTAATATATTCTTTTATTATTTTTTCTGCCTCAAAGTGAAGAAATCTATCTAGAAATTGAATAACTTACTATTGCAGCAAACTTTTGCATTTGGCTTTTTTCTTAAAGACATAGGAGTAAGGAGTTTGAAACTGCAAAACACACATACAGACATAAACACTTCTCCCCTGCTTTGTAAACATATATGATAGCAAAAAGAGAGAATTTGAAAATAAGAGGAGTGGCAGAAAAAAATCCCCAGGGTATGAAAAGTGGTGGCAATTTCAGATGTAGTGCCTTGGAGTATTTTGTCTGCACTTGGCTTTTTGCTCATGTGTCTAAATAGCTGGGCGTGGGAGCATAGGTTTATCTTAGTGCATCTGCAGAGGCAGGTGCCACACTTGCCTGCAGCAATAGCAATTTTTCTTTTCTCTGTCTTTTCCCTTCCCATATTTTGGAGCTGGGGTGGGAAATGCAAGCTCTGGCAGAAGTGACTTCAGTTAATTCCAGTTCCAGACTCTCTGTGAGCCCTTTATTGCCTCTGGTTCCTCATCTTGTTTCCACCTGTACTTTAAGACAGCCCTGAATGCAATGTGCCCATGGCAGGCTGGTAAGCATGCCTTCCTACCTTCCTGCCATCTGGAGCAGCTTTTCTCTCTTTCTCACTTATTTAATTTCTATATAAGCTCAGGTTTTAACTGATCACATTTATTTCTTGACCATATAATAAGCAACTCTGTTAGTGAGGGGCTGTGTATGAACTGATGTTCCCTGTGAATTAGAGCACTCTATTGCATTTTATCCTATTAGGCCTTCCAAATAAAGGTGATTTTTTTTGTCTTGCTGTCTTGATTTGCTGAAGTGTTAAGTGTGAATAAGCACAGGGAATCACTGCTGAGGGGCTAGTGTCTGAGAAAGCGTCAAAAGCTTTCAACTTTGTTCTTTATTGATTTGTAAAGGGAGAACAAGCATTTCTCTCTCCCTTTTGTTAACCTGTTAGTGCAGATATTCTCAAGAGGTTGGCAAGCACTGCTGTACTTTTTGCCCCATCAACTGTTCTTCAGGGCTTTGATAAAACCCATGGCTTCTTCTCATCAGCCTGTTTGACACAGATTGTGTGCTCCCTTTCATGTTTTCTCCCTTTGCAATTTTTAACACAGACATGTAAAAAACTACCTTGGTGTACGTAGCTGTCTACAGCCCAATCCTCTCAGTTGCTTCACAGAGAAGGATTTGGGAATCCATAGGAGGGTGGCAGCCAAAAAAACAATAACAAAAGGACGGTCGTGTAGAGGGAGAAGGCATAGTGTAGGGACACTTTATTTTAATTAAATTTTAATTATTTTGTATTTTTTAGTTTCCTTGTCCCTTCCCCAACTCTCTGAAGAGCGCATATCAAGTCAACTGGCGAGTTCTGCTTGTGTGCATGAAGGCACAGTTACTGAAGGCATATTTGCTTTGTAGTGACTTGGAGAAAAAAAAAAAAAAAAAAAAAGAGTTTAATAATTTTAGGTGCCCTTTTTGAAGCTGCAATGTCAAATGTGCTTGTTTTGTTTTGTTTTGTTTTGTTTTTGCTGCCCAGGACACAGAAGCTAGAGTAGTGTTGTTCATGTAGATATCATTTCTTTCTTTCTGAATATGTCCACAGAAATGTTACACCACAAAATAGGCAAAGAGCTCTGTTTGCCATTGCCTGTGAGTACAAAAACATCAGAATTGTAATGGTTTATATGAGTACAATTTAAAAGCGTGGGGCTGGAGAGGGGGGACCATGCATGGGCAAGATGTGCCTTGTCAAGGAGACTGAAAGCACCTTTCCCTCCCTGTGTACCATGCCTTCCATGCCATGTTTCCCATGGGTTTTGGGGAGCGGGCAAGGATTTTCAAGGATTCTTGTCTCTGGGAAGGGTGAAAAGTGTGGGACACGTGGCAAGCACCGGCTCTTGACCTGCAGGCAGAGGAAGGAGGCTAGCACTTAGCTCATCAGTTCTGTGTTGCCTGGCTAGCAGCTTCCGACAAAGTGTTTCTGAAGTTTTTCTTAGTAAGCTGCTCGTCCAACTACGGACTATTGAAAGATAATTGTGTGCAAAACCATGATATTGTGGATGTATCTTGTGCAGTACTAATATCTGGTGTATCTTCAGGCAGCCTTACTTTTAATTATACGTAATGGGAGGAGAGGGAGCAAAACGGTGTCTGGAGGTGCCATTTGTCCTCTTTTCTGTGGTTCTGTGACAATTTGGGGAAAACTTTAGACTACGAGAGTGAATATAGGTTGCCCCTTCCTAAGATGAGAATCTGCCCCTCTTTTTGGTTCCTTCTACTTGAAAGATATCCTCACTTCATATCTGCAAGCTTTTGCAACCTACAGACTATCTGAGAAAGTAAAATTGCTCTGAAATACTATACATTGTAATTCGGCCTTTTTGGCATCTTTATCCATGGCCTTAGCATCTGTGTTCATGGTATACTCATTCACCTGTTGCTTTTATAGTTGGCACATAAATCAAGATTTGAAAAAACATAAACTGTGTTCCAATGCACAGCATTGTGTTATAGATTACAAGCACATATTTATGGTATTGCACCATGCTAACAAGAGGTCAAGAGGGAAATATCGGCTATGATGAGTTAGGAAGATTAAATGTTTAACTGCTTTAACCTAAATTAATCCATGGTAGGGGTTGGAAGAGGAGCTTTACGTAGTGTTAATGTATCATGACATATCTTTTCTGTATGCTTGTTCTTTGTGAAATAGTGTTTTTAATGTGAAAGCAAATCTGAAACTGCCTGTTTCAACTGCCTGTTGATGGATTAATTACCTACAAATGTAGATATCGTTTCTGGAGCTGGAAAGCCCCTACTTGGAATCAAAAAAGAAAAAAAAAGAACGGGAAAAAAAAAGTAGAAAGTAGAAGGCAGAAGAGAGGAAGCTTTTCATTAGTAGAAGTATAACCTGAGTTTATTGGAGGAATTAAATAAGCTAAGGTAACAAATATAATTGTCTTCAAAATGACCAGGATTACCATTCTTCTTATTTAATCCTAAGTAACCAATATAATCAAGAGATTATTATTACTGCATTGCAGTTGGTTTATTTCAATTTTTATACTGTACTAATTTATATTGTTGCTTAAGAATTTGATCTTATCTACTATATCTAGAAAGTTATTTCAACTACTGTTAAAACTGATGATCATATGATAAGCTGAATCATAAGAAAAGCATTATTTCAAGCAGATTAATTCCGTATTTCTTATTTCATGATAGAATTGACTTAGTAAGTGGCTATTAGCAGGTCTTGAACATCTCTTGTGCTCCTGTTTTCTTCAGACCACAATACCTGCCTACTACTTGTGAATACTGCAAAAATAATATATCTTAATGCTTCTAAATTGTTTTGACATAGTAGAGCATTAAAGTTGAAATACATAAACTATTATCATTCTAACTACAGTTATACAGTTATCACCTCATTGATGAAAAGCCTCTTTGATGCAAGGATTCAAGAAAACTCAAAGACATGTAGATAATAGATTATTCTATTTTGCAGAGTGCAGTTGTTTGCATTGTCTGTAGTGGCCTTGGCCAGCTACCTTGGTGCTTATTGCCTTTCTGTGGTTCATCGCATTGGGAGTGGCTGGGGCATCTCTCAGAAAATTGTGCTTCCTTTTTTCCTTTTTTTTTTTTTTTTTTTTTTGATAATTTTACCTGGGGAGCAGATGCCCTTAAAATCAATGTCTTAACATGCATCTGTCTGTACAGTATATTTCAATTAACACGTGTCTGCCTGCAATCTATAAAGACTTAGTTGTTAATTTTTACTGGGAAGTGTTTCGTTGATGGTTTTATTTCCTCTTCACATGATTTAGGTTACCACGGCCTTTACTGTGAAGAGGAATATAATGAATGCCTTTCTGCACCCTGCCAGAATGGGGCCACCTGCAGAGACCTCGTCAATAGCTACGAGTGTGCGTGTCTTGCTGAATATGAAGGTAAAATGGTTTTTGCCTCTTGTTCTTTGAATTGTTTTTTGTTTCTTATAATAGGTTCTGCTACAAACGGATATAAAATATCCTCCATTGAGCAAAAAGAAAACCCACATGTGAAATTAACAGAAACAAATTCTAACGTAGATCCTGATCCCATAGTCTTTATTCAAGTGAGTCATTCAGATGCTGCCGACCTGTTACAAATGTATGTCCTTGTAATGCGGACAAATAGTTTGTCTGTTCTTCTTAGGTATTACTTCTCTTCCCCTTCCCCTTCTTCTTTTTTTTTTTTATTTATATATTTTTTTATATTTTTAAGCTGTTTTTAAGACATGTTAGAAAGTGATACGTTTCTAAAAGACATCATAACTGTTAAATAAATTTTTTCATCAGCTATTCTTGGGAGACATGATAAGGAGGTCTTTCTAAAACATATTTTGTATTTTTATAGTGAAGAGAAATAAAAACACAGTACTAAAATATCAGTATTTGAAACAGATCAACGTAAAGGAGAAAAAATGAAAGTTTTTATTCTGGTTGTTCATTTAGAAGACTGTAAAGCCCAGAGCCAGCAGTAGTTCTGTGATTTCTCCTGTTAACCACATGTAGTCCTGGATATATTTGAATGGAATCTGTCTTCAGTTCTTCATAAGTAATTTATCAAATACAGCAGAAAAGTGTGTGTTCAGCTGTAGAATTTTTTTTATCTTCAGATAGATTTCAGTTTTAGACAGCGTAGTACATATCGGCTCTCTGCGATACATCCCTTTATGGAGGGCTAAAATGCTACTTCGTTTTGTGTATTCAGTTTTGAATCATGCTGTGAGAAATTTTTGAATTTATATATTATTGCTATTAAAAATAAATATATTTTACATTGGATGACTATGTTCTGTGGAACATTAACCCAGCATTTTTCTCATTAAGAGTACCAATCCTTATCTGTGTTGATAAGTAACACTCACTCACAGCTTCATTTCGTGCTGGCTATTGCACTGTTCTTGGACAATAAAGAATTCATCATCTCAGAGGCTTAGTGAGGAAATGACCCTCAGCTTTTCATGACAGTTTAAAGAGCACTTAACCATAATGTTATGACTTCATGTTCTGTTTTCAGCCATCGTGTACACGCAAGTGAGAGCACTGTGTGTTCAGCACATTGTGCTTCAAATGAAAGCAGGGGACCTGGTCCTCTGAACAGTTTTTCCTGATAGCTGAGCTTCCTTCATTCCATACCTAAGGTATTCAGTGACACTAATGAATGGAGCAGAGGTAACCAGCTCAAGATATTGTGTTGGCTTCAATTTTACTGCCCCTGTCTGCAGTCCCCAATCCTGCCTCCACACCCCCTGCCTTCCCCTGCGTGGGCTCCAGGCTGTTAGCACTGCTCTGGACTGCAGCTTGGGCCAGCATGCACGGGTGGGCTTCTGGCTATGCTGGCTTCTGCTGCTGTGCTGCAGGACTAGTGGCAAGAAGCTGATGAACTAAAATGAGATGTTTACTTATAAGTATACATTTGAATAAATTAATGTCTCCTCTTATTGATTTAGCTGTACTCCTCAGTGTCCTGCAAAAGTCACTCAGAGGCATCAGAATGCCTATTAAAGGAATTCTTACATCACATTACTACTGAAGATGATTATTGTTTAAATAATATATTGAGGAATAATATCATACATATATAATATAAAAACAAATTTAATAAATAATGAATAATATATTATATGATATGTATCATATTGAGGAATGTTACATAGCTGATCAGATTATGCTTTATTGTACCATTGGTTTTTCACAGAAACTCCAGCAGTTCTTGGTAGCAGAAACTTCCCTACCTCCCTTGGTGGGTCAGAAGGGAAGCACATGCGTTAAAAGTTTAGCCAGCATAAAATACAGGGCTTTGGTTTTATGGTAGGCTTGACAGCTGGACATTGTTGTGCTCATCCAGATGAAGTTATCACCTGTTCTGACTTCAGACTGTCAGCGTGGGTAAAGTTAACAGCAGTTACTAATTTTTCCCATTCAGGAAGGCACTGTGAATTATACAAAGACCCTTGCATTAACATCAACTGTCAGAATGGTGGCACTTGCGACAGTGAAGGACTGAATGCTACGTGTATTTGTGCACCTGGATATGCAGGCAAGTTAATTTGTATATTACACAGGATGTCAGTGTTTGCGGTGTCCAAGACAAATACCATGTAAAACAACATCTCTTCAAGAAAACAAATTAATTTGGACATCGGTGAATTGTAATCAGTCTGGTGAGAATGAAAAGTTATTGATATTACTTGCAACTGCTTTGATATTTAATAATTTTGCAAAAAAAAAAAAAAACAAACAAAAAACTATGGCTAAAGAGAATTTTCTAGACTAAGAGCTGTTTAATATGCTTTCTGACATTTCTGCTTGAGACTAAATTACGTTTTAAAAATAACATTTTGAAGAATTTCAGGTAAGTTACCGTACTAATTGGACACTGTTGAAACTGGAGGATGTTTTAACCTTGACCTATTAGTTATTGTGAGCTGAAGAAACAGCTCATTCTGTTACCTGAATATGCAATTGCTAAAAGCCCTAAAGTGCTTGTTACGAATCAATTTGTGCTTTCAGAGTAATGGTAAGCAGCCCATTTAATCCTTTGGCCTTGTATTTAAATTGACATGATTGGTGTAATCCAAATATCTGCTGTCAAAATAATTTGCAACCTGATGTTCTGTTAGTCATATAAGGTAATAGACGAGTCATGGGAATAGATGAACCTGTTCATAGCCTTTTTGTAGATCAAATGGTGCTCTTTGTTCTGTGCTTGTTAAAGGCCATTAAAAAACAAACAAACAAACAAACAAAAAACCAGAAAAACTTAGCTTTCTCTTGCACAATGGCTGTTTCTTAGAGGCACTGATTACTTATAATTACTCTAGCACTTCAGGATATATATATAAAATTATAACTATCATATTTGCTTTGGAAGGAACTCGTATTTAAAGAAAGGGGAGATGGATAATCTAAGTGAGGTCAGTCGAGTCACTTAGCCCTCAGGCTTTGTTTTCACCTGTTTGAATGAGGATTTTTCCTTTTTAGGAGCTCTGTGAGACTGACTTCTTGAAACATTATGGAATACTTCTGATGTTCTGAGACTAAAGATGCTATTGAGCTATAAGGTGTTATGCAGTTAGAGAAAAATCAAATGACATTGATGACATACCTGATATACAGATTATATACTTGCTATATAGATTTTTCTTTCCTTTTCTCCATTATATAAGGTGAAGAATGTGAAATTGATATTAATGACTGTGACAGCAACCCCTGTCATCATGCCGGAACTTGCATAGATCAGCCCAGTGGTTACACCTGCCATTGTCCACATGGATGGGTTGGTGCAAACTGCGAAATACGTAAGTTTTGTAAAAACTTTATAGAACTTTTTAAAATTATATATGTAGTAAAGTACGTAAAAAACTTTACAAAAGTTTTATACATATATATCTATGTAGTTAGTTGTCCTAAAAACTTCTAAAAGTGATACAGATGTTACAGAAATTTACACTTGTCTCTAAATATCTGTCTGCTGCACTCTAAATCATCTGTAAATCATCAAAATTCTGTTAAATGTGTTTTAGAGGAAAATGCTGAACCAGATTTGGATGATAGGGATGAAGCATAAGGTTGATTTGGATGAAGGTGAGACTGTAACTGTTCAAAAGTGTCTATGGAAGATAGAAAATTCTGTTTCTGGGCACCCTGCTTGGTTGAGGTGCTGGACCAGATTGTCAGAGATGCTGTTTCACAGTTGGGTACTAAGCAGTTTGCCTTTTAATTGCATGTATGCCTCAGAGCTTGTTTTCATACTTGCCTTGTGTAAAGGATACTTCCACTGAGCCATAAGCAAGGTGCTAACAGACTGGTACCAACTTCTGAGCACCTGCAGTTCCAGCAGTGTTTCTGCAAAACTGTTTTGAACTTGCTTACCTAAGGAAACAAATCCTGTGTAATTCTGCTGACTGGTGTATGCATGCTGTCACTGTCTTTTTCAGGACTAATTTTTCCAACCCTAGGCCAATTTCCACTAGGTTTGTTAGAAAGGTGAAGGTCTCCAGAACAAAGTATTTTCTAATATTTAGTAAGACTTACAGAGGTTCCGGGGTTGGGTCTAGTAACATCTCCAGTGTAATCCTTCTTAGCATGGAAAAAACTTTAGTGTAAATTCACACTAAAGCCTAATTGTGGAAGATTTAAAACAGAAATTAGACTTCATTATTTCTGCTGCTTTGAGAGCTGCTTTGGATTTCACTGATGGCTTGTTTTGGGCTTCAGATGTCTTCTTTATTAGAGAGTTTTGCCATGTATTTAACTGCTTCAATGCTCAGATACTGTGCTCATGGATCCCCTCGAGATATTACACAGATATGCACGTTTCTGTGAGGGGATTTACACCTGTTAGCACAGCTAATGTTGCAGTGATATGCCACTTTTTAAAAAAAAAAAATAAACAGAAGGGACTCAGGACTCAGAAAACTCCTATTGTACACTCATGAGAAAATGCCTACATAAAGGATAGAATAAAAATGTTTTCCTTATCTCACTTCCACAAGGAGGATATGAAACTTCTCTCTTTACTTACACATTACTTAAACATATCAACTGTTTTTTAAGTTTATTTCTATTCTATTCTGTTGCCCTACAGTCACTAAGTTTGGCTCTTTGCACCACATATACCTGGTGTAAACACCTGGGAAGATGGGTGAAGCAGAAGGTTTTCTATTGCCCAGCTGCTCAACTATTCCTGCTTGCACCTGTAAGGGATGCATGCCCCTAAGCACTGTGTAAGGCAGGTGAGGTTCAGGCTTACATCTGCGAGTAGTCAACACCAATTCCTTTCTGACCCCATTAGTAAGTTGGCTGGAGGGAGAGTGGATAAAACTATGCTTGAAATTTCATTCTCTTGAGGGAGGAGATGTCTCTGCTTAGTGCATATTTCTCTATGTGTAGCATCTGCTTATACTTGAACTGCAGTGGCCTTGTCTGCTGCTCAGGAACCTGGTGTTTCTGCTCATTACACAATCATAAACTATGTAAGTTTAAATGATGGGAAGGAGCAATAGCACATAGTTGTTGCTGTTTTAAGCCTTACACTACTGATTTTTCTTTTATCCTGTGATTGCAGTAGTAGGAGGCAGAGAATTATCTAAGTTAACTGGCATCGATAATGATGCAAGTCTGATTCTCAACAAGAAATACTGGACCTTTTATTTTTTCCATCTCAATATTTGGAGAAAAAAAATCATGTAGTAATTTTCATGGCAATTGCTCTCAATTAAAGAGGTTAAAGTTATTGTTTGTTTGTTTGTTTGTTTTTTTTGTTTGTTTGTTTGTTTTTCTCTCTCCAGACAAATCAGGACAGCTACTAGAGTGTGCATATGTAATAATAATAACATAGCAGATATTAAAAATCCAATTTAAAATTTCTGGTTTGGATTAGCCTTAAAAGAGTGAAAATGGGAAAAAAAAATCTTTGCATAATCATGCAGAGGTATATTTTGAAGGACAATTACATTTAAAATTTACCAAAAGTTTCTTCAATAAGCATAACACCAGCAAAGGTCACACATTCCCTTGCTATTAGTTACTTTGAAACAGCATCAAGGTAAAGTGCTGTGTTATTAGGGGGCCCTGTGATGCTTCACAACAGTCAGATCTAAGTATGGACATGCAGCCTCTCTAATCAATGCAGTGGCTTATACCCAAAGCTGTGGAAGCTTTCCTAAACCATCTGGATTTTAACAGGTACATAAAGGATTATGCAAATAGACAGGGACTGAGTTTTGAAGAAACCACTTTGCAGAAGGATTTGAAAGCATTTTGATCTGCAGATTTTTCTAGAGAACTGTCTATTCCCAGGAAGTTCTTTGTGCTGGCTCTCTCCTGCACTGGGTTATCCAGCTGTTCCGAACCCAATCCTGATCATGTCCAGAAACGCCTTTTCTAATTTCTCTTTTCTAACCTGGTGCAGTACATCTGGACTCGCTGGAGTTCAGTCAATGGTGCATTGGATTCCTGTCCACCTCTAAAGATTGAATCTTTTGGTATTTCTGCTTCTGTCAGTCTCTCCATAGCCCCTTGAAATATTTATCATATTGCTGCAGCATTTTGTGCATAATAGTTAATATTGTATTGGAAATTAAATTTAAACCCTGTGCACTGGCTTCCTCACTGGATCATCCCTCTGAATGCTGAAAAAAGACAGGATAAAGCCAGACTTCAGGCTGCTTAAAAGGGGAACAGTCAGGGCTGTAGGAGTCATTTGACTGGGTGGACCACGTTTTATCTTAGGTGATATTCTGTTAGGAGCCATAAAGCATGAAAGAGGGTGATGTACTGATGTACTTTTTTTTTTTTTTTTTTCCCCTGGAAAAACTCTGTAATTGCTGTTAGTAGTTCCCAATTTTTTTCCACTAGCTGTCTGTTTTATGGGCTTGAAGTGACTACCCTAGCAAGATTTCAGGGTTATCTTTTTGTCAAACTGCACTCTTCAATTTTCAAGCGCTGTATATACAAAAAAAAAAACAGCCAAGTGAAATGTAATGTGCCTAGGTGAACTGTGATATTTATTATATCATCTTATTGTTCTTACCAGTGTTAGCAGTACTGATCAATTATGATTAATTTGATCTTAATTGTAAAGAGTAGATTTTTCTTTTCAAGATGAACTGTATTTGCCTAAAAAGTTAATGGAGCGTTCAGTGTAAAAATGCTACAAAACATCTCTCATGAATTCCCTAATGCCTGCTGGTTACTTGTTAATATCATAACCTTTGCCACTTCTTAATTATTAATGTGGTTACCAAGGTAAGCCAAGCCATGTGGTTGCTTGAGTACTAATATTAAAAAGTATTTGTAGTGTAGACTGTATGGTGCTCATTGAAATCTAATTCTTAATTAATTTTATTAATATTACTGTGACAACTGAGTATACAGTAATTTTCAGCTGTCATGTGTTCTTTCTAATCTTTGGAGTATGAGCTGTTAATCTTTGTATTTTTATCTGCTGGAGAAGCAAGGAGGAAATATCTCTCATACTTATCATCCAGAGATGGAAGACACAGAGTCTAAATCAGAACCGTCTTCCCATATATCTGCTCACATTAGATCTGATTTGGCTTAGTCTGACAACCTGACAGAAACCACCATGTGTGACGAATGTGCTGCAGAACAAAAATAGAAACCCATCCCAAACTGCAAGGAGCACAGCTGCATTCACTCCTCAGAGCCTGACTGAGCAAATCGCAGTAACAGCACTTCAGAAACATTAAATCCCCGAATGATTCAAGCTGATCAAAACTTCACTGATCTCCGAGGAAGATAACACAAACAAGGGGTCCTGTAAACTCAGCTCATGTTTGCGAACAAAAAGTCTAAGCCATTCCAAGTGCAGGGGGGCATCAGGACAGCCCTTTACTATTGGAAACAAAAAGCAGCTATTTGTTCAAACTGCCCAGATGAATCCCACATGTCAAACTTTCCAGCTTTCTCCCTACCTTACTCTGAGGATTTTTTTTTCTAGTCTGACATTGATAGATGATAGTTTGAATATCAAGAATATTTGTTAAAAAAAAAAAAAAAAAAAAGAGGTTTGGAATATTTAAATGTAAGAAGCCTCTTCTAGATTAGCATTACTTTAAGGTCTGCTTTGAGACACTTTGAGACCTCTCAGGGAAATTATGCTCTAGAGGACTCTAGTGCTCTCAGTATAATGAAATGCCCTTTTTGTCCTTGAAATGATGTTCTCTAGAGATGATTCTCTAAGGCATATCTGCCTTCTGGGGCTTTCCAGAGCACTATACACCTTACAAGAAGAATGAAAGAGGCACAGTTTTTCTTGAGCACAACAGTTTTACGTGAAAGGACCCAAACATGTTCATGTCCCAGTGTGTTCCAAAATCAAAATCTTCCAAGTCTTACCACACATCATTCAAAGAGTGAATCCCAAACATAAGGTCTTTGGCAGAATGAAGTTGGAAGATGTTAGTGCAAAATGTAATAGGTTTCTTGAGCAAAGCATCATGCCTACATGTAGGAGGGAACTCCTAGACCTGTATTGTCATATTACATACTTCTGGCTTCAAAAGCCTGCACAAAAATATGGAAAGTGAAGAATATAATAAAATAATTCTGTTCAGCAGGAAGGATATAAAATACTATTGAATACTATAAAATACTATTTAATACTACAAAATACTATTTAATACTACAAAATACTAATTATACCTTTTATTTCTCATTGGCAGATCTGCAGTGGAAGTCTGGGCATATGGCAGAGAGTCTAACAAACATGCCCCGTCACTCCCTCTACATCATAATTGGGGCTCTTTGTGTAGCATTTGTCCTGATGCTGATCATTCTGATTGTGGGAATATGTCGCATCAGCCGCATTGAATACCAAGGCTCTTCCAGGCCAGCCTATGAAGAATTTTACAATTGCAGAAGCATCGACAGTGAATTCAGTAATGCAATTGCTTCTATCCGACATGCCAGGTTTGTTCTGGGGATGGTAACTTTAACAAAAATCTGTTATGAAACGTAATTTCAGTCCATGCGTATTGCAGCTAACCACTGCTGGCAGAGAATGGGCTGCTTTGTTGTGAAAAGACAGGATCACCGGCATTGCTCCTTGTTCTTTTTGATCCCTATTCTGTTCTCAGCTCAAGTATGATAATCCAGCACAACTCCTTGAAGACAGTGGGAGTTATTCTGATCTTTTTTGGTGTGACTGGTGAAGAGAGACAGATGCAGTTCCTAGCCTGTAAGATTTTTGGGGGATGTAAACACACTCTAACAGATGCACACAAATAATTTGATTAGACAGCAAAGCCACTTGTTGATTTTATGACTAATTTACCAGGCTATTCAGTGAGACTGTTTTCAAATCACTGATTTTTTGTGCCCCTGTTTGCCTCCAGATGAGGATCTTTCTTACTTGCTTTTCTAGAGATTGTAATCTCTTGACATTTAATTTGAATGGAGCACTGGCAAGCCAGGGCATTGGGTGTCAGAAAAATACAAAAGTAGGACTGGAACGGATTCAACAACTGCAGTGCAAGCTATTGTACTGATGTAACATGAATTATATCTAGCTCCATTCCTCCCTTTCCCTCTAAACAAAGCAGGAGTACTTTTTTAACTCACAGACTAAGCTAGCCCATTCTTTCAGCATCTTCTCCTGGATCGTGTCAGCTTCTTTACTGGTTCTGTCACGTGTTCTGGATTGTCTTTTCTTTTCTGAAATATGGTCCCCAAAACTGGAAATAGTTCTCCAGCTGAAGCTTTACCTGTGCCAAACAAACTAAGCAATCACCTCCTGTATCTTATGTCATTACTGTTCATACATTTGAAAATTAAACTTTTTTTTTTTTTTTAATAGTATTACACTAGGGATGTTTTAATTTTGTGACCTGTAAGACCCCTTCCTCACCCCCAAGATCCTTTCCACCTTGTTGCTTCCTAGCCAGTGCTATTTTTTCAGTATTTGACATCTCTCAATAGCTTTCATATTTCTTGTTTCTTTTTCCCATTTCTTCAATTTGTCAAGATCCCTTTGAATTCCAACAAAAGCATTCATATGTGTTACCATTCAAATGCTTTTAAAAGAATGGAGGGAGACATGTTCCTGTGCAGTGACATGGAGAAATGTGTGCATGTTGGTTGGTGATTGCTGGTAATTCATTTTCTGAATGCTCTATTTCTGTTTCAGTGCAAATTAAGAAGGTTAATTTGTACCAGCACTGAAGTTTTCTAAGTTATCTGAAATACATGTAGATGAGGAATTCCCACAGGCTCAGTTAATCACATCGCAGCTTTGGGCAGTAGCTCTTTAAACTGGTCCAACTAGGTTTACACTAAAACATATGTTCATTGTCAACACGTCAGCCAGTAAATGTTTTAAAAAGACAGTTCTGTATAGTTTATTTAACATAACAATCTAAATAATATGAGTGTTCTTTCAACTCTTCCCTTGACATCTCCTTTGCCACTAAGCCTTACACCTCTTCTACTCAGCATCTCCACACCATACACATCCTGAGAAGTGGTTTTTCTTTCAGTGGTGTATTGGAAGAGGAGGAAGTTGCTTTATGGCCCATAAAAAAGCTTTATAGCTTTTTATTATTTGGCCTTGTGCATGTCTACTGTTATGTACTGCTCATCTCCAAGGGTGGAGAGCAAGGTGCAAAATGATATTGTTAATCTTTCAAATCAGACACCTCTCTTACTACAGAAGCAGTGACGAATGTGTCATTCCTGTTCAGTTTCTACTCACGGAGGTGGTACTTTGTGCTTCCCAAACGCTGGGAATTGTCTCCTGAGGAACAGTGGGAGACACCTTAATTTTCTTAATTACTTCTCAAAGCAAATTTGGCAGCTCTCTATCCAAGGGCACCAAGGGAAGGAATACCAACAAGACAGGATCTTTAGGATCTGAATTCTCCCTGTTTTTTAGAGTTTTGCTGGCAGGTAATGGAAATGGTAAAACGTTTTCCTGTATAAAACCTTTCAAAAAGAAATTGGGCAAAGTCAGGTCTTTTCACTACTCTCTGGATTACTCTGAATAAATTGCCACTTATAACAAAGGGCAGAAGTTTATAAAAAAAAAAATAAGTTCGCATAAGGGTTAAATAACTTCCAAAGAAGTCTTTAAAGTGGGATGCATTCATGATTTTTCAGATCTATATTATGCAGTTAAATATCATGTTATTGGAACCTGTCAGTGAAGGCTTTCCATATCTTGGGAAAGGTGTTTCTATGTAATGCAAATGAAAATAAATGTTTTCATTCCAAATAATAATTCTTTGACTCTCAGAAAATGGATGCAGTATAAAAAGCCAAGATAGAGCTGCCAAGTCAGGTAATTCAAAGAGATGTAGCGTGAAGATTATTGTGTTCATTTTGGCTTCAGGAACATATTAAATACTGTTTTGGTCATTTCAATCCAGGAAAAGATGCACAACTTTTATAGTTATTTTTGCATAAAACTACAAATCTGCATACTAAGAATACCCAAGTCTGAATTTTCAGTTATCATATTTAAGAGACTTGACTTTCAAATAATAGGTTCTCAGCGTTTTCTGAAAATCATCTCCCATTCTCAGTTAGATACCAGAAGTTATTAGTAATTTTGGAAAATGCAGGTCTTGAGAAAAGTGGATAGATTATTTCCTTTAAATGTAAGATTTCTGTTGAAGTCAGTAGGCATCCAGGGAGTGTGGATGCCTGTTGCATATTCAGTAAATTATTTTAAGATCACTTGTTCAGTTTTCTCAGAAGATCTTTAACCAGATCGCTTTTTACAATTTGATCTCTGCTAATCAAGGTGCTTGAAGCAAAAATGAACATGATCATTAATAAATGTCTACTTTTAGTGAATGTTCTTAGGATTAGCAGATAGAACTAGACAGTATTCTAACAAACTGAAGCACAACTGTCTTTACTACTAATTATGCAGAGTAAATAAATACTCCAGTTATATTCATTTTATCTTTAAAGCTTATAAATTTTAAGGCCAAAGAGAATGTTGTTATGAAATAATTGACCACTTGCTAATGCAGTTTTAAGACTTCACTAAGTAGGAACCAGAAACTGCTGCTGAAACTGGATCATTCACTTCAGAAAAGCATCTGTATTGACTTCATAAGATATCCAGTCTCAAAGATGGAACTGCTGTAAATTTTTCTTCTGTTTTGATAGCATTAACATTAGATTCCAAGCACTTCTTCCAGTGTAGTTTGCTTAATCCTAACTTCCACATGCTGACTCTTGTTCTGTCTATGTGTGGGCTGGAGAGCCTGGTTCATCAGCCTCTGATTAAGTCATCTTGTCACAGCGGGGGGTAAGCTTCCCCCCACCACATGTCCTGTGCATGTTCCGTGCAGTGAACATGCTCCTGTGTTTGAGTCTGCTGTGTCAGACTGCAACATCCGAGGCTTCCTCAATCTGATGAGTTTCAGTATATTCTCTTTTTTTATCCTCTACCAGTGTCTCAGCTTTGTGGAAACTCTAGGATTACAGTTCAGTTATATTAAGGAATGCACAATACCACTTGTGCACTATTTTTTTTTCGGTGAATAATGCAGAGGAAATTATTTTCTCATTATTCTCCTCCTGTGGAGAGAAGAATAATCTCTTCCTCCTGTGGGTATGGATTTTCTTTTTCTGATCTCTCTCTTTTTCTTCTCCTGTTTAAACTTATTTGTGGACTCCTTATATGAATTGCTGTTTTTGAGCAGAGTCACAATGTGTGGTTTCTTTCTTCTGCTTTTGGGACCACTCCAAACTCCAGCCTATCTCACAGAAGTTGGAGGTTATCATTTCCTTAAGGCTTGGCCATAAATTTTCTCAAAGTTCTACTTGAATGGAATTGGAGAGGTTAACGACTCTCTGTGGTTAGCCATCTTTTGAAATGCCCTTTAAGAAGTGGATAGGCAGCCCTGTGCCATGCTTGAAGTAGAATTTGCAGACAGACAAACAGGGAGCAGCCTGTGCCAGGAAGAATTCCTGCATTGAATAGGATGTCCCCAAAGTTGTCATGGAGCCCCCAGTCTCTTAGGCAAGTTACACAGGTTGATTATACTCAGTGTTTCATTATGAAGTGTATTTTCCAAATTTCATGCTCTCTATGCCACTAGGAAGTATCTCTGATACATACATTGGCACAGTATCATTGCTCATGAATAGTCATGTCAATGCTAAATGTAGAGGCCATAGAACTTTCCCAGTCCTCCTGATACGCTCTGTTTATAGATCCAAACTAAAAATTGTTCTTCAGATGCACTGTCATGGTAAAGCTAATGTTAAAATGATTATCTGCCACATCCTTTCTGTTTTTTTCCAGTATGTGTGCATCTCAGGACTGAGGTTTAGCCATCTGGTGTACAATCTTTGCTCATAGATGAATAATCTTGTATTTGGTCATAGTTGTCTATTTCATTTATTAATTTTTTTTTTTTTTTTTTTTTTTTTTTAAGCAGTCTATTAATTGATCTGGTGCAGTTTGCAGCAGGAAACTGTATCTTTTCACTATTTATTACCCCTTTAATCATTGTTTTTACAGATTGTATTCGCAATTGTTTTATGTTTTTGTCATCAATTAAACTGCGCAACAGCATCAGATCCGTGTGCGACACTACTAGATACGCACCTATTGAAGTAGGATATCCCATTTAGCAACTCTGCTTTGAGACCTCCAAGTTTTGTGTTAACTATGTTTAATGTTACAAGCTGGGACTGGCTTCTGAACCGCCTGATCAAAGCAATGTGGTCTACCAGTTAGATGGCTCAGCCAGGCCACAAACAACTAGCATATGTTGTGGTCTTTCCTCAGCGTTTTCTAATTAGGGGCACATGTCAACTCTGACCTGCACAAGAGAACAGATTTTGTACTGTTTCACCATATGCAACAAGCCATGTGTTCTCTGTACCTGTCAAAAGGGCAAAATTTTACTTAAATCCCTGGAGAATTTTCATCATCATTTGTGTCTCTGAAAAAAGCTCTGTTTCCTTTAAACCCTTGAGAATGATGCAGAAATTCAGAATTCACTGCTGCCTTTGATTGGTAAGATGCCATAACTTGATTCCTTGATTTGATTCTTGGAATTTCATCCTATATATAGAAAAACAGATTTATCAGTTATGAAGCTGATGAGGGAACATGACCTGTCTATATTAAAGTAAACTATAGAAGAGAGCAGACATTCCTGCATGGCAATGTTATCTAGTGTGGCCTTATTGACAGCTGAAATACTTAGAAGAATGAGATTACCAACAGATAGATCATAATACTTCCAGCAATTTTATCAACAATTCTAGATCATTTAAAATAGCCCAGAATTAAATTGGAGTGGTCAGGAAGTTGAATTAAAATCTTGGAAGAAAATCAAATTACATTTGTTTTCATAAAAATATAATCCTCAAAATCTGAATTTTCTGAACCTCACCTTCAAATGTGCACAAATTAAATTAACATGGAGTTAACATGGCACATAGGAAGGGAATAAAATGAATCCTTTGTTTGGATCACTATACAAATAAGTCTTTCTGTTTCTGTGTTAATATTTTTTTCTCTGCATCAGGTCTACAGGGAAGGCAGTTTTTGGCACTCTTTTGCCTCATTTTTATATAATCCTTTTCATTATTTATAATTCCTGTAATTGTATTCATTTTTAACACATAAGTCATGTTTCTGCATTCAAGTTGCATTTTAGCACTGTATCTTAATAAATGATAAGATGCGTGTGTCGTGGTTTAACCCGGCCAGCAGCTAAACACCACGCAGCCCTTCGCTCACCCTCCCCCCTCCCTCTCTGGGACGGGGGAGAGAAATGGAAAGTGAAGCCCGTGAGTTGAGATAAAGACAGTTTAATAAGACAGGAAAATAATAATAACAATAATAATAATAACAATAATAATAATAATGATACAATGGTGATAATAGGAAATAATAATAATATGTACAAACAAGTGATGCACAATGCAATTGCTCACCACCCGCTGACCAATGCCCAGCCTAACCCCGAGCAGTCTGCCCCCCCCCACCCCAGCTAGCCACCCCTATATATTGTTTAGCATGACCCCAGATGGCATGGAATACCCCTTTGGCCAGTTTGGGTCACCTGTCCTGGGTCTGTCCCCTCCCAGCTCTTGCTGCACCCCCAGCCTGCCCGCTGGCAGGACAGAGCGAGAAGCTGAGACGTCCTTGGCTTGGTGTGAGCACTGCTCTGCAACAATTAAAACATCGGGGTGTTATCAGCACTCTTCTCATCCTAAGCCAAAACATAGCACTCTACCAGCTACTAGGAGGAAAATTAACTCTGTCCTAACTGAAACCAGGACAGCGTGACAGATTGTCTATGCAGTGCAAAGGCACCTAGATGAGTTTTGGACGTGCCGGCACTACTGGGACCACAATGATACAGCCACAGGAAATCTCTGTACTCTGTTGCTTATGATGCCTTTGCAAGACTGGTAGGTTTATGTAGCATTGCAATAATCTCACTGCCATTAATTTTGTCGGTGTTGCAAATAGCATGCTGGATGTTGATAATTTCAACTTGCTTCTCAAGTGGATGTCAGGTGAGCAAAGTCTTCAAAAAATTTTTTAATCCTTTATCTACAGTTTGCAACTCAATTCACTGCACAGCTGTTGCTTTTTTTTTTTTTTTTTTTTTTTTTTTTTTTTAATATATATGACCTGACCTTGATGTTGGTTGTTAGCGTGGGCTCTAAAATAAAATTCTGCCCTTGTTGAAATTGTATCAGTTTCACTCTTGCCTTCCACCGTCTTCCCAGATTCTGGTACTGCTGAATTTCAGGAGCTAAATTCCTGCAGAATTCCTTTGATACGCAGCCTGTTTATTGTGCTGTTGTTATTATTAATCTGATGCATTTATTTTTGAAATTACAGTTCAGATATTTAAATATTTGTACTTCCAGAGTGTTGCAATGTGATTTAGAATTTACCTAGGCTCTCTGGGTTTGTTTCTCACAGCATACCATCACTCAGTGGGCTGTTGCCATTAACTTGTTCATACTTCTGTTTGTCACCACAAGCTTTCTTTTGTTTCCAGGTTCGGCAAGAAATCCCGACCTGCAATGTATGATGCAACCCCCATTGCCTATGAAGATTACAGCCCAGATGACAAACCTTTGGTTACACTGATTAAGACAAAAGATTTGTAACCTAGTGTATCTTTTTTGCATTATTTTTCAAAAGGATGGGCTACTAACCTAATTTAAATATTTTTAAGAAGAAAGCATAAGTAATTTAAAAACATTAGATGCTTCAGAATTTTCTGTAGAATATTTAAGAACCAATTTTCTGCAGCTTTTAGTTTGGAAAAATATTTTAAAACAGAATTTGTGAACTTCATGAATTACATTTTAATGTACCTTGAGCTCTATAAACTATAAGCTTACGATAGTGTGTGCTTTTTTTCTTGGTAGACACTATTACTAAACCCAGATGAGTTTCTTGTGGTTGTTACAGAACAGAAAACAATAATTAATGAGGAATTCTTTATGACATGTCAGTGCCAGCTTTCTCAGTAGAGGTAGGAAAAATGTGAAGCATAATATGATATATAATATATCCATTAATTAAAAAAGTCTAAAATGTTTGTGTTGTGAAAAAGAAACTAGTAAAAATTATTATTCCTAATCTGAATGAATTAGCTTTTGCCTTATTCCATGCATGGATAGACAACCTATTTCTCCATTATTTCCTGAAAGTTGCTGGAACATATTCTTGAGTTGATGTTTGACATTTTTGTAATAGTATTCAGGCTAGGCCTTGTAAAATAATTAAAGTGCCTCCTGAGGCAAAGTAAGGGCATGATCCTTTAAGCATTGAAATCAATGAGAACATTTCCATTGAGTTCAGTGGGCATGGGATTAGATCCTACAATTGGACTGAATCTATATTTTTCTTTAAAAGTTAAAGTTTTTTATATTGTGAGTAAACTAAGCATATGGTTTGAGTTGTTCGTTTCCTAAGGTTGTTGATGTACAGTATCGTTTCATGAAATATTGTGTATTTCTCACAGTGCTTCTAATTTAGGATTAGTATATTTTTTGTTTGGTTGTTGTTTGTTTTTTTTTTTTTTCCTTTTTTTTTTTTTTTTTGTGTGGCTGTATTTGATTGCTTATGGGCTTCTTAAAATTCTTGCTTATTTCAGAAAATATCAAATAAATGTTATCAAGTGAAGACTGGAGCTGTTTCTTTTGTTTTTCTTAATTTGAAAATGCAATGTTGTCTATAAATTTGAAAAGACATTCATGTATGTGCTATAAGTAATGCCTAAGAAGATATTCCAGCTGTTAACCTGAAAAATAAAACAAAAAAAAAAAAGTACTTTGTTTACAAGGTAAGTTATTTTAGCAAAAGTTAGCTTGGAGAATGGCGAAATTGAGAACTATGTGATATTTCTGTTGAAGTATCTGTTTAAGCGTTCAGTACAAGATAAAGACAGGTGAGTGATGAGGTTTCTCTGTCTTTAGGTTTAAGGAATTGGGTCAAGGAGGAGAAAGCTCAGGTTCAAATCCCTGATTAGTTTAGGATGACCTGCAATGAACTATTCTGGTTAGCTCTAAAACTCTAATGCTCATTTTGGTGTGGAGATGGTAGTAAACCCGGGAGTAAAGCCTGTAGTAAATGACTTAGTAAAACTGCTCCCTGTTATAGAGAAGCACTGCTCAAGATAGTCTCTTACTGTTATGAATGGCTGGATGGCTGAATATGTAGGTTAGTAACAGCACACTGTCTGAATTATGTAAATGCCAAATGCACGTCTGAAATACAGAACACCTGCCCTCACATCCTGTATCTGCTACCATGGGTTTTCAGTGATGTTGGCATAAGACAGTAATTGATACTAAGAGACATAAAGAAACTAGACTTAAGCCTCCCTTTCATTTTTCAGGCACAGTTTGAACAAAGGTGGCGTATTTGCATCTGATGGCTGTCATACTATTTTTCAAAAATTCTTTTTTATTCCAGGTATGAAAACTTTTTTATTATGGTGACTTCCAAGTGACTTCCAGAAATGCTTTAAGAACTCCTGCCAGAATAACACTGTCAGAAGCTATACCCTATGCCATTTTTCATATCTCGTGTGGAACAGGCAAAAACATTTGAGTTATAATTTATTTGCTAATCTGGTAGAAAAGAAATACTCATTCTTCAGAGTTTTTGGTCCTTTTAGTGGCAGAATAAATGATTTATCTTTGAAGAAGAACTACAAATCTATGCAAAGTATGTAAACAAGGAACTTGGTTGTTCTAAGGAACATACATATTCATGGTCCATATTTTACAAGAGAGATGTTGCAATGAGCAGTAGCCCTTCTGCATATAAATCATGCCTTGGTAGGGATTCTTGACCATTTTGTATTTCTCTCAAGTGACTGACCTGAAAGATAAGTAATTTGTGAGGAGCTATTTTCCTGTCAGCTTGGAGCCTCTAGCTTCTGTAAATCATCCTGTGGTTCCTGTGAATTGTCCTTTGAAAGTTACTTTTCCTCCTTCCAATTTATTTTATTGAACTCTGATGGCATGTTATGTGCATGTATCAGTGCACTTCTCAGACATTTGTGAGGCAATGCACTGCCTGCCAGATGGAGCTTAGACCTTAGACCTGAGGGACACAAAGCTGTCCTGAGGTACTTCATCCCAGCTCTGAAGCTGCTAGAACAAGTTGGTTATAGCCTATAAGCTACACCATGTCTTTCTGGGGGTAGACGTGAATGTGACAAAGGACATTGGCTATTCAACACCTTATTTCTAAACTACAGAGAACAAATATACCTGTATAGCAAATACCACCTGCTATTAATATACCACACTCCCTCCTCCTCCGCAAATCATCCAGATGCAGAGAAGGGCTGGTTTTATGTGCTCTTTCCCCTGGCAATGGGCTAATGGCCTACAGATCTCCTGTAATTGGGGACAAGTCTCAGGGCTTGTCATTGACCTTCGGTGCTTGTGTGCTCCCCGAGTTTGGCCCCTTTTTCTTCCTTCTCCCTCTGGGAATAGGAGAACATCCCTAACTGTTGCTCCCCAGCAGTGCGGACAACTCATCGTGCATCTGGAAAACTGCGTCCAGTTCTGGTCTCCCTGGCACAAAAAAGACAGGGATCTCCTGGAAAGAGTCCAGTGGAGGGCCACAAAGATGATACGGGGCCTGGAGCAGCTTCCCTATGAGGACCTGAAAGGCTGAGTGACCTGGGTCTGTTCAGCCTTGAGAAAAGAAGACCAAGAGGTGATCTTATCAATGTTTACAAATATCTTAAGTGTGGGAGACAGAGGGATTTAGCCACCCTCTTTTCAGTGGTTTGTGGGGACAGGACAAGGGGCAATGGCCAAAAAATGGATCACAGGAAGCTCCGCACCAACATGTGAAAGAACTTCTTCACAGTGAGGGGGATGGGGCAGTGGGACAGGCTGCCCAGGAAGGTTGTGGGGTCTCCTTCTCTGGAGATGTTCAAGGCTCACCTGGATGCCTACCTGGGCAGTCTGCTCTAGGGAACCTGCTTTGGCAGGGGGGTTGGACCCGATGGCCTCTGGAGGTCCCTTCCAACCCCTACAATCCTGTGATTCTGTGATATCTCCTGTGAAACTTGCAGCTAGGGCTTAGAGTTGTGACATGTGTGCTAACAGGAAAATGTGATTTACATAGACTCTGGATGGAGTCAACCCAAAATGTTAAAGACAGCGTCCCTGTTCTTGTGGTTGGGTTAACTTCAAGGCCCAAAGAGAACAATTGAGCACAAGAGCTAGAAAACATATAGACTAAAAAGACACAAATTTTCCTCCTGTGTGGTCCCCAAAGGTGATGTGCAGCCAGCCCCTTGGGTGACCGTGGCTAGAGGAGAACCCTTGGTCCCTCGGGGACCGGTTTTCAGTCGCTCGGAAGAGGCCGGCCCTCCATCTTCCAGGGGCTCTAACAAACTTCATCTTCCAAGCCAGAGCGAGAGCTGACACAGAGGGCAGCGCGCAGCTGGGAAGGAGCCGGGGCTGCCCGGCGGGAGCGACACCCCTGGGATGGCGGCACCGCGGGGTGGCAGCACCCCGGGGGCGCCCAGCTCGCCTCGCCTCGCCTCGGCGCCCGAAGGGCCCGGCTGCGAGGCGGGTCCGGGCGTGCAGTGTCAGTGCGGGCCGGGCAGGCGGCAGCAGAGGCGCTGCTGTGAGCTCCGCGGGAAGCTCGGGAGGGGGCCCGGCCGGCTCCGGGCTCCGGCCGTGCTGGGGAAGCGGGCGAGGGGAGAGGGCTGTGCCAGCCCGGGCTGGGGAAGGCCTCCTGCCAAAGCCAGCCGGCCGGCCTGGCCCTGCAGGAGGGCTGGGAAGGCTGAAGCCTCACGAGGTGAAACTTCAGTCGCGGCCCTGATGTTTTCATCCCATCTTGGCTTCGTTTCTGGAAGCGGCGTTCCTCCTGCGGGCCTTTGCTGAGAAGCACCTGAGCAGATACAACTTTCCTCAGGATGTGTAGTTTCTCCTTTATAGCAACAGACACTTGATGGGGAATAAATTCAACACCTCTGAATGTAATTATGTGTGTGGATGGCTGAGAGGAATAAAACAGCGCCTCCTCACTTGTCTGGCTGGAGTTACTACTACAGGGAGCTACTTTGCCCCTTCACATGGCTAAATCCTTCTGTACCCCAAATTTCCCTGGTTCCATTCCCATTTTGCCCTCAGCCTCTGAGCTCCAGTGGAGCAGCTCCGCGTGCTGCATGCAGTAGGTAGCGCTGTGCCCCTTCCCTCCAGCAGAGCTAATCCAGCCCAGCCTCCTGCCAGGTGCCTCCAGTCCCATTTCTGTGTGAGCACCGCTGGCTGTGGAAGCCTCTTCTGCCTTCACTGCCACCATGTTTCCAAGCTCCACATGCTATGTGGTGCTGGCTGGGCTGACGCCTGCCACTTGTAGGTGCTCTGCTCTCATGGTCCTGGCACTGGCGGGGAAGCAGAAGCCTCCCATCAGCCTCCCGTTGGCCTTTTCTTCCTGCTTGGACAGGGGAGAAAAACAAACAAAAAACAAAACACAACACAATTTGACTCAGGGAAGGGGTTGGTCTCTCAGGCTATTCCTTGTTATGTATAATTAAAATAAAAGAGTGTGTTATTAAGAAGAGCTAATGAGTTCATACACGTTCCTAACATAAGAAATGGGAGCCTCAGGGCAGTCCAGTATGCGCCTAAAGCCTTGTCAGACCTGTGGGCTACTGTGAAAGCGATGTGCTGGGTTATGGCTTTCGGTCACCTTCTATTTTGCAACAAAAAGTGTGTGGGGAATTGTTTGTTTGTTTAAAATGTGCTTTATCTCTTGGAGCCTAATACTCCTGTGAAACGCTCTGTACAAGCTGGTGAGCAGTGGGAGAAGGGCAAAGCACTTAGTAGGTGCCAGATGAGAGATACGGAGCAGAACTGGGCTTTGACCTGCCTTTTTCTCCTCTTCACAAGTTTGTCTTCTGTTCCTGGAAACCGTGGCTGCATATCTGCCAACACTATGGGGCCATGCAGGGTCAGAAGGGATGGCATGAAATAAATTTGAGTCCGAGTCACCTTTATGGCCATTTTAAGCATCTTATCAGGGAAATGGGACTGGCCTAAGGCCAGAGTCAGAGCAATCTGAATTCTGGTGCTGCCTCAAATAGCTGGAGATTGTCATGAAGATGGGCTGAGCGCTGTGCTCTCAGCTCCCACAGTGATGTGGCAGTCACTGGTGAGGGCTCACGCAGAAGCTGTCTTTGTATTTCCTGGCTCTCCGCTTTCTGCTTGCACTGGAGGCAATCCCACTAGTGCAATTTCTGTGCTGCAGAGCAGCTTGTGTGGGATCCAGCTTCTGAATCTGTTATATCGTTTCCTAGCCCCTCATAATTTGGAAGCACTCCAATTAGGTGAAGGTGATTCTTTCTGATGGGGAGTGGGTCAACCAGTGAAAACAAACAAAACTTCAAAGTGGTTATGCCACATCAAGCCCCATCTGGGCTCAGTTGGCTTCATTCCTTCTGCAGTGCAAAATGGATAACAAAAATGACCTCTCTGGAAAAGTCAGCTTTCTCAGTTATTATGAATTCCATTTCTGAATCCTCTTTTTAAGAAGTTTATGATAAGATGATTATTGTAAATAAGCTTCCCCTTTACAAAGAATAAATCATCAGATAGGCTTTGTTTGGTGAGATCTTTGGCAAAGGAATGTAAATAAATAAGCTAACTGAATAAACTTCTTTATCTGATGTGCTGAGCAGAAAAGGCACAAAGTTAATCATTTAGGAAAATAAGCTGGTCTGCTGTGCTTGCTTCAGTAACAGGCCAGGAAGAGTCTAAGGGAAACAATCTGCTCTAGCTCACTGACCCCAGACTTTTTGCTAGAGTCCCACAGACCCAAAGTGATCCTGTTTGTCTGTCTGGAAGCAATGGTGTCTCCTCAAGGAGATGCTCTTTGGATTAGATTTTTGTTTATGTTCTTTTCCTGTAGACTGGTCTTCTTCACTTTAGGGTTATCTCCCTGCAGCAGAACAGAAATCTGTTAAGAAGCCAGCTGTGACTTCTCTTCCACCTCCTGGGAACAGTACGTACATGAACAGTAATCTGAATTTGTAGTGTCTTAAGCTTTGGAGTCCATTCTTGTTTCCAGATGAGCAAGGTAATGTCCTTGTGCATGGGATGATACATGGATGTTAGCCCATCAATGCCCAAAGAAATGAGAGTGTGACTGTTCTGATCCTTACCTCAGCTTTTTATTGACTTAGATGGATTTGAGCTAATCTGAAGTAAATCTGGTTGGAACCTGAGACGAAGAGCCAGAAACAAGTTGCACATATCACCAAAAACGTGCATAGCTGTTGTGGAACCAGAAAATCACCTAATGCAACTTAGATGACTTTGGCACATAGTAACTGCAATCACACTTAGTTTGTCAGCAGAAGATTTAATTCTTACCTCCTCTCCCCCTAGTGGCTTGAGGGATGATCATTGCCTCATCATCCTGTGCTTTTTCCCTTTGCTTGTGCTGTATCTTCTAGCGTGCCGTTCTTGAGCATTGCGTCAGGCAGTTAGTATCTCAGAGTGACACTGCTTGACCAGGGCTATACAATTTAACACCTAAATGAAACATGAATAGAGATAGTGGTCTGTAGCCTTTGTGAATGCCCCATTTTCTCAAGCCATGGCTTTCTGTTGTTCCTTGTTTCAAACACTCAGTGTTTTGGCATAGCTGCATTTCTGCCCCTTTGCAGTGTTTGACTTAAAAACACAAAGTCAAGATTCCGTGTAAAAACACGAAGTCAAACACTTCCATGGTTTGAGTGAAAGCTCTTGCAGATGCAGAAGTGGCCTTGTGAGCATTGTTCTGGAGTGGGTGGAAACCACAGGAGATTCCTGGGTTCTTACCATGGATCTACAACTATTAGCACAGCCCTTAAATTCACAGGATAGTAATTTTTTCTAAATTCAAACTGCATGTAATTAAATTTGCCTTCTATGCATGTCTCTGAAATGTTCTGAGATCTTTTCATGAAAGTCTTTTTGTGTGTCCATGATTCTAAAATAAAGTTTCACCAAACTTCCCCTTTATCTAACCACTTACATTGTGGTTTAGTAGCTGTAAAATTTATGAATCTGTGTAAAATCTAACAAAAAATATCTCAGCCAGGTTGAAAAAAATATGATCAATGCCCTGTTGAATGTGGAAGCAATATTTATGACAAACCTTTACTGCCAACTCTTTTATGGTCTTTGCTTAGTGTATCTGCCTTTGGGCAATCCGCAATTTGTTAAAATACCATCAGGAAGGCTATTTAAAAATAGTTGTCCCATATGATGGCTTAGCGTCCATTCTTGTATTAAAAGAATTGAAATATAATAGTATACTCACTTGCAATATCTTTCTGGAAATTATATCTTATGCCCTCAAGCCTATGAAACCAAGATGTAGAATCTCAGCTCATATATCTTTCATCTGAAAATGTGACCACTACTAGCTTCAAGAAAATACTTAGGTAATGAATATCAGGGCCATGAGGCCAATTTCATACACGATAAAGCTTCATTTACCCCAGCCACCTTCCAGAAGTTTGGCTTTGGCTTCTCTTTGGAAAAAAACAATGGCTCATGGATACAGGCCATTCAATGTCCTAAAGTTAGCTTATTTCTTACACTGTGTTGGGGTAAAGAGCACATATGATAGGTTCCAGTTCAGAATCATTTTCCATTTTTTAATATAAATCACGACTCAAACTAGACACAAATCTAAATATCCACCTATACCTGCTTTCTTCCTTGGTGTAAGAACAGCTGTAGGAAAGTGTAAAGCTGTGTCTGCATTTGATCAGAATACCCTGGCACCACGGCAGGGGCTGTAAAAGGAGGAGAGCCCGTACCAAATCTCCCCTCTGGTACATTGCAGCAAAGCTGCTTACAGGTCAGAAGAGAGCAGTGACCTTGCTGCTCGTGTCTAGGCTTACAGAGGGGTAAGCTTTATCCCTTGCAGTCCCCAAGGAGCAGGGGTGGGAAGGTGGCCCTCAGTTTTATCCACTGATAGCCCTATTCTAGCGAGCCAGTGTTATTCTTTTGAGGGTTAAGACTAATGTAGCTAAATCAAAACCAGAATGTAGGGTTGGTGACAGACCTTTTAATTGCATACCTGCACAGGAGTGACAGGCAATTTCCACAGCCTCTGCTGCCTCTGCACCACAGGGCTGTGAGGCACCACAAGAGCATCCTGCTTAGGGCCATGCAGCTGCTGCTTTGGAAATTATTTTCTAACCAGCACGGAGGTAGTCTTTTTCTTCTTCTCTTGGGTAATTTGGCCATGTACCCACTGTCAAAATAGGCCTTTAAAGTCAACCCACGAAACTGTGGTGACCTGGCTAACCAGGTGGGAGGAGGCGCTGGGTGGCTGTGGAGGCAGGGGGCTGGCAGGCGCTTGGCAGCTGCTCTGTCCCCCTGGGTTTTGTGTGAGGGTTTCCTTCCTGAGCTGCTCAGCCTAGACTGACTCCCTGCCACAGGAGTCCTGGGGATGTGGTGGGTGGCACTGGCTTGGCCGTCCAAGGAGGAGTGAGGCAGGTAGGCCAGCAGAGAGAAGCCGGAGCGATTCTGCTCATTGCTCGAGCTGGCTGCTCTGGCTGCCTGCTGGCTGCCCGTCCATGCTTCAGCATAGTGTTGACAGGCACGTACAGCTTATTGTCTGCAAATGCTGATTTTTCCTGCCTGTCATAGGCCTGACTGCTTCCTGTGACACATGAGAGGACTGGTTTTGACTTGTCTCAGTCCACTCTGTATATTTAGTTTGAAGGTGCAATTTTGGGCTGCTCCTCTTGCTCCTAGAGGAGATCTTTCCAATGGGTCTAGAAACTTCTCCATGGTTTTATCACTACACCTGTGCTTTGCAAGCCTGTCACCAGGCAGGAGGAAGAGTAGCAGATCGCTTCCAGAAGTCATTCAGAAGACACGTGCACTGGGAAATGCAACTTTCTGCTACGGAAGTGTGTGGGGTCTTTCACTTGGTGAGGGATCTTTCCTGCGTGGCCCGGGGGAGGACAGAGCCTTGGTGCTCTTGGATGGCTGCACGAAATGGAAACTGGGGGCACATGAGGACAGTGCAACACCTGGGATCTCAGGGATCTCAGATCAGTGTTAACTTGCTGAAAACACGGTGTTTGTAGATCCTGCTATATGGCATTGATATTCTACAGAGCAGCCTGTAATTGTTTGACTCACTATGTTGCATCTGTCATGTGAAGAAGGCAACCAGGCAATAACTGTCACGATGCAGAATAATTTCTTTCAAGGATTTTGTACCGAAGATGTGCTATCCATAATGCCTTATTTATGATCTGTATGTAACGCCAATTCCTCCTATTATTTTAATTTGAACATGTATTTTGGTTGTTTTCCTTTTATATTGCTCTTGATAGAACAGGTCTGTCAAAACAAAACTGGCAAAAACCGCATGTATTTAAGAAAGGATCTGCTTTCACACATGCCTATTACGTCATCCTGCCATGAATTTGAAATTGTTATTGTTCTACATATCGCAGCTGATGACCAGCTTTTTTAAATCCCCAGTACTCAAAAAGCTGCTTCTTCCTTTCCCCTTACCCTGTGTTATTCCATGTGTGGTAATGACAAAGCCTGGAGAAGATTTTTAGAGCATTGAATTAGGTGTGGAGTTTATCAGTTTTCCTCTGTCTTTCACCCACTTCATTTCCTTAGACAGATCGTCTTACAGTTCCAGGGAGGTCCCTTAATTCCTCATAAACTTTGAAGAGTTTACTTTGTTTTAATACACGTGATATTTAAAATAGGGTAGTAAGTTAGCAGTAATGACAGACATGCTAGGTTTAAATCAAAGTGTCACAGTTGTGATTTACTTGGTGATACACACTGCTGAATTTTGAAAGAGTTCACTTGGAATAGGCTATTGAATGGTAAATATGGTGAGGCTTTAGTGACATTTTAAAGTTTCATGCAACACACTGCAAAATATCTGTACAAACTGGTTAATAGTTTCTAATTTTGCTCCACTTTAGGGGACTCCTGTCTGCAGAAAAAACTATCTCCCAACAAAACAACTACCATACCCTGGCAGCAGGGCTGGCACTACCCATGTTTTTTCAATTGTTTTTCAAGAAGCCCTGATTTTGTATAAACAGTTTTTTTTTTTTTTTTAAATATTATTATTTCTCTTTTTCCATCTGGCAGTACCTCTTAAGAAGGGCAGAAATTGCAGACAGAGAAATATCTGACTTCAAATTAACAGTTAAATGCACTCTTCATTCAGAAGCAACGGAGATTTCTGAGAATTCATTGTATCTCTCTTTTTCATTTGTATATTGCCTCTGATTTACATCCCTGTTCTTCAAACCTCAGTGTCAGGGGTGATTTATGAGTGCAATTTTCTGTGTAACATTCTGCAGCAATAGTTGGCAAATCCCTTCCCTCAGCACGGGGATGTATTTGTTACACACCAAAGAGGCACACAACTCCTAAATCTCTTTAAAAAGACAATGTTTAATACATTTTTGAAAGGAAAATACAAATCCCATCTCATAATGGATAAACAAATTATGTTACAAGTAGATATGTTACCTGTGCAATAACTGCCCTGTCTGCATGCTGATGGCAGTTTGTGGGATGGAGCCACCCAGCCCCACATCGGTCTGCTTAACTGATCTCTTGCTTTTAGCTTGGACCAAGTTCCCAGATGGTGCTGAGGCAAAACACGAGCCCAGCTGCACTGCTGTGCTAGGGACTGCTCACGTTGAAATTTAAGCAGGAGCTAAGTGAAGGACTTTTGAGATTTGTCAATTTTCTGTTACGTATTTTTGCCTCTTCTAGGGCTGAAAAGGTATACATATTTGTAGAGTTCATTTATAAGTTGCAAAACTTGGTAAAATCTTGTGTGAAATGTTGATGGCATCAGCCTTGTACCTTCAGCATTGACTCATTCACTCTGGTTCCCAAAAACTTAGGAGGGACTTAAGCCCCATTCAATTACCATCCACAAGAGTTGGTTCTTGGGCTTCTCTGAATGCTTTGCAAATCTATATTTACTACCTCCATAGGTATTTGTCAGTGAATCAATTCACATCAGCCCAGCAGCATGTGTCTGAAATCTTCCCAATAATCTGTGCAGTGCCCATGGACTGAGAAGGAAGTGGTTGGCAATTGCGAAATCTAAATGACATTGCAAACCATTTTCTTGCTGCAGTGTTGTACTGCAAACAACTTTAACCATAGATGGTCAAAAGTCTCTTTCCTTAGTAAATTTTCTTATTCTGACAGGATATCCAGTACCTATAAAATTGTCTCATTATTTATTTATCACCTATGACTCTTCATTCATTCATTTTGTAATTTCACTGTCTCTAGTACTTTCCCTAAAAACAGCTTCTCTATATACACATGATTCTTCCCTTGTTTATGTTGCTAAAAATCAGAAGTATTTCACATTAAGTTCACGGTGTCTCATCTGTGCACCTCACAGAAGAGTCATGAACAGGAGCTGTAAGCAAGTCATGGACTTAGCCTGGTGTAAAAGTGATGTGGGGTGATTGTGTTCTCTGAATGTGTTTCTGGAGGGAGTATAACATAGACAAATAAGTATTTAATAATCATCAGAAGTAATTCACAAATAAAACCAGTAAAATCTAGGGTGCATGGAGCTGATGGAGGTCTTTAAAGGTTTTGTTTCAAATTCTTCTGGTCCTAGAAGAGAATGAAGACAGAAATGTCTGGCATGTGTCAAACCCCAAATTGTGTGTTATTTTCTGCTGCTTACAAGATTACATTACAAACTGAACTTGATATTCTTTGTATTTGTTAAGGCAAAATTGGCTGCTAGAGGCACTCTGGGAACGTCTTTGTCCCCGCATGGCAGTGTCTGGCGAACAGCTGTGCCACTGGTGCTGTGGTGGGAGTGTTCCCTGGAGATGAGGACTTCTGTCCCTTCTGCCTTGTCCTTCCTGTGTCACCCCACATGTGGTCACCATCCCCGAAATGCTCTGTGTTTTGGCTCCCTCAGGCTCTGGGCCTCTGCATTTCCCCTTTCCCATCCTCACTGTCCCCTCTCCTCCATGCGGGTCCCGCTGGGCTCCTGCCTGTGACCCCATGCCCTGTGGCTCAGCCTTTCCCGTCACCACTGCTGTAGACCAGAACCTGCCGAAATCACTCTCTGCTGTGGTCTCTCCCCTTTTCTGGATAGCCCAGATTTGGGAGGCCTGGGCTCCCCGGTGCTTCCTGACGGCTGGTGCTAGGCCGCAGTGTGTGGAGCCAGGAGGAGCTGGCCGAGCTCCTGGCAGGCTCTCGCCCTTCCCTGGCTGCTCCACCATTGCCCAAATCTATGGATTTGGTCTTTTAAAGCCATGCAAGCCATTTGTGGTGAGCTGCTGTCTGCAGTCGTTGGCCTGCCTTGGTTTTGGTGCCTTGTTTGTGGCGCTGGTGTCAGCAGGGCTGGCACAGTCCAACACAAAGATGAGGTGACACCAGATGAGGTGACAAAGATGAGGCCAGGAGGTGAGAAGAAAATACAGCTATCACAAAATATGGCCAAGTAGGTCCCTAATTGTGCACGGCACACATTTATTGACTTCTATTGATATGTAACCCCAGACACCTCTGAAGTCATCTTCCAAGTTGCTGTGGGCAGAGGAGGAGAAGCTGTTTGGTGCTCCAGGAAGGCAGTGGGACAGTTCCAGCTGAAGATGCCACTGGGGACATGAACATTTTTGGCACCAGCATGGCTGACAAAAAGCACCTGGTTACCACGGTAACCCCAGCAAGTGCTTCTCAGGCACGTTGGAAATCAGGACTTCATTGCGCCCGGCAAGCCTGGCACAGAGGGGCTGCAGAATATGCCATCTCCAAAACTGAATTATCTCCCTTCTCTGGGATACTTATCACTGCCTCAATTTCACAAATCATTAACACCATGTTGCTTCAGGTTTAGAGGATCTCCCAGTGCCATTTCAAAATATTTGTGAAGAGGATAATGAGCCAGATGCACCACCAGCAGAAGCAGCCTCAGCTGAGCCACCACTGGTGGAGCTGCACTGCCGCATCTGCAGTCATCCCAAAGCACCTAAGTAATCAGAATAAAGACGACTACCTAAATAGAAGGTGCTGCACGGGTGGGATTATACAGTAAGCAAGTATGTCAATAATTTTTTCTTTCAATTTACCAAAGCACAATACTGAAAGGCAACCAAGGACCTTTGGAGATATGTGCTCTGCATTTTGTCAGTATTTGAAAGAAATATTCTTGCTGTTCAATTGCTGTGACTAACAGCGGCCATCCTATATCTCCTGGGTAGGGAATACAGAGCCAGATCTATAGATGTGGCTGTACCTATTAAAGGACGGGTATCTGCCATTTAGAAGTTGCTGTAATTTAAGTTGCCTCTCAGGAGCTACTGAAGCCAGCAGGTGAATGAGTCCCCTCAGAACCCAGGCTGCTGATGTTGGCAGCTTGCCTGCGTCCCACGGCCAGACGCGGCGCTGGAGGCCCAGCCTGGCTGCATCTTCCCTGAGCAGCACCGGCACCACCGCTCTGCCATGCTGAGCCTCCGAGTACACGTGGCACCAATGGAACTGGAAATCTCTGACTTGGTTCTTCACTCTGTCCTCTTTGTATCACTTAGACAGAAAGCAGAGATAATTCCATACGATCTAGCTTTGCCTTCTGTGAAAGATGAAGTTCTACTTAAAAATACATTTATTGTTAATTTGAATGTTGAAGTATGATAAAGCTGTCAAAAACAAAACAAAACAAAACAAACAAACACAAAACACTCAAAGTCTCAATTACTTGGATACTGTATTTTGGGTTGCTTAGGCACAAAATGTTTTTTCAGAAAGATATCACTCATACAATGTACTTCATGTACTTCATCTGTGCAAGGATGCTATGTTGGCTTGGAGTGAGTTGACAACATGTTTAAGAGTGAATTTAGATTTTGGAAGGACATTGTTAATTACAGCTCTTTACGGGACATTAAAGTCATCAATTAGGCAAACTCTTACTCTGCAACAGCAAAAACAAGGTAAACTGAATTCTGAAAAGAAAAAAAAGATGCGTTTAATGACTCGTGTACACTTGATAAACTTGCACAATCAAAATGAGGATCTTGGAAACTGGAGTTGCAAAGTCTGCACAATATTTGGGGAAGCAGCATTTAAGTAACAGGATGACTTTTCTAGTGAGATGTTTCAGTGTGAAACTGTAGTGCCCCTAATGCTAATGGAGCTTCTTAAGTCCAATTATACATTGGGGTTGGCAATCAGACAATTTTAGGTAATTAAAAAGGCAATGTCTACAGAAAAAAAAAAAAAAAGGTTTTTTTTGTTTGTTTGTTTTTGAAAGCAGAGGAGCCACGTTGCTATACACACCTTATATTAGTTAGTGTATGAGATGGCCCCAAAGGGAAGACAAAGAGCCATTGAGAGAGAAAATACCTGGAGTCACTGGAGAAACTTCAAATTTGCTTTGTGAATAAAGCTGAAATTGGCTTATTCCATCAAATACTCCCTTTTGAAATGGGAGAGCACCCCTGGCTTCAGTAGTTCTGCCTCATGACCACTGAGCGACGTGGGCCTAACCTGGGCAATGCACTGCAGTCTTTGGAAAGAATTATCTTCATATTAACTCATTACAAGAAGAGAAATCCCAGAATTTGGCACAGGGGAAGGAAAATTAATAGAAAAAATATCTGTATCTTCTTACAAGCACATTCTGGAACATGGCACATCCTGGAAATATTAATTCACACTATTTATTTAAGCAAAAGCAAAAGATTTCTGACTGGCTGGGGACGGAACTTCCCTAATGCAGAACAGCTCAGATACCCAATAAAAAACGGTGCTCGGATTAAAATATTAGAAAGTCTAGGTAAAAATGACTTCATCTTGGTGAGACTGTGACATGAAATCACCCGAGCTTAATTGATCATTTCCTGAACTCGGCCCTCTCTGGTCCCTCACCAGTCCAGCCGAAAAATGAGTTTCCTGCAGAGGTGTGGCGGGGAGCCTCAGGACGGGGGGGACGCTGCACTCATGCTGGGGACAGGAGGAGCATGTCCCAAGGGGCTGAATCTCCTGGGACAACAGGAACCCGTAGGGCAACTGAGTGCTGCTGGAGGCTGCAGGCCCCCGCACAGGGCAGCTCTGCGGCTGCCTCGCTGCTGCTGTGAGGGACAGTGCCTGGGGAGGCTCGGGGAGCTCGCACGGTGCTTTGATGTCAGGAACCAGCCAGCCTGATTTCAGGAACCTGCAGCCAAGCTGCCCCACCCTACCTACAAGCATATTCCTGCCTTCCTCTCGTGTAACACACAGGCTGAAGCGTACAGTGGGCATCTTCTCCACTTTCCCATACTTTTGGGAATGAAGTGAGTGTTTGTGCTTTCCTCTTGCAATAGCATGCCACCCATTTCACAGAACCTGCGGAGGTTTCCCTCGGTGGCTTTGGTTTGTACAAAAGTCATGTCAACGAAGAATGAAGTAGCCTCCTGCCATACAGCTGCCCCCTTCCTGCTAGCTGTGGATCCCAAACCTGCTTTGTGAGGTGCTGCCGACAGAAGGGTTAGGGTTAGGGTTAGAGTTAGGGTTAGGGTTTGTACGTGCTCCCAGCTGCTACAGGCAGTGGTGGCAGGTAGGTACACTGTTAGGAGAGGGGCAGCATCAAAGTTTGCTTGGGAAAGAGTGGGGCTTTTAGGAAATGCCTCCCTGGCATCAGCTGGAAGAAATGAGAGGGTGACGGGGACACACAGGGCCACCCTGTCAGCTTGTGGGTGAGCAGGGCAGCACCCCGTGGGGTGAGTCTCTCCCCTCCGGGGGAGGGGATGGGCCCAGCCCCTCTGCTTCATCAGTTAGCCGAGCCACAAGCCTCGAATGGCTTTCAGTAGCCCGTCCCCGGTAAGGGCCATGCCGGCGGCGAGTTTCCAGAAGCAATTCCGAGGTCCGCGTTGGCGGAAGCCTCGCTCACAGCCTGGCCGCGGTCCTGCGACGCGCTCCCGGGGCACCCAGCGGGGGCCACCCCTTGCACCGTGCCCCTGCCGCTGCTGCTGCTGCTCCCACCGCCGGTGCCGCTCCGCCCGGGGGCGGGCCGGGGGCGGAGCGGGGCGGAGCGGGGCGCGGAGCGGAGCGGAGGGGAGCGGGGAGCGGGGAGCGGGGCGCGGAGCGGAGCCGAGCGGAGCTGTGCGCGCCCGCCCGGACCCAGCGCGCTCGGCAGCGCCTCCCGCCGCCCCGGCACCATGTGGCAGCCGGCCACGGAGCGCCTGCAGGTAGGCGGCGGGGCCGGCGGAGCATCCCCCGCCCGCGGCAGCGGGACTCTCAGCTGCAACTTCGCCCCCGGCCCGGAGAGGCTGGGGACGGGGCAGGGGGGTGCGGCGGGGCTGCCCCGCGCCCGGTGCCCGCTGCGGGTCCGAGGGGCTGGGGCGCGGGGAGCGCGGCCCCGGGGCTGCAGCGGGGTCCCGGGGGAGCGGGGGTGCCCCGGGGCCGGGTGGCACCGCCGAGTGTGCGGGTCCCGAAGGGTCGGGGAGCTCCGGCCCCGCTCGGCAGGGGTGCTGGCCCCGCTTCTCTGCGTTTTTTTTTCTTTTTTTTTTTTTTTTTCTTTAATGTATGCTTTTATGCAGATTTGCATGTAAATAAAATCAGGGTGAAATCTGAGCCAGGCAGGCGGCGAGAAGAAATCCAACTCACTTTGTAGCTCCGCTGTGTCGACTTCGTTAGTTTCCAGAGCAAGTGTCTGCTGAGAGAGGAGCGGGCATTTTAAGCAAGAACCGGCGGTCTGGCTTAGCTGGCTGCCAGTTAAAGGTTTTTGTGGCTTTTGCAATTGAAATTGAGAGTTTGCTTTGATACCATCAAGCAGAAAATTCAGAGGTTTGGGTTGAGTTGATACTAAAGCCACGCAGAGCAGATCTTTGAGCGTGAATCCCCCCAGCCAGGAGCAGGAGCAGTTATTTTTCTCCAAAAGGCGTGCTTTGCTCTAGGACCAGGAGCTTGGTTTGTAGTTGGTTGGAACAATAGTTTGTGGGTTCCAGGACAAATATTATTGTGTAAATTCTTACGGTGTAAATATTATGAGCCTTATGTAATATTATTATGTAAACGCATTATTATTTGTTTGTTTCCTCTGCATGAGCCAGAAACCTGTAGGTACCAAAGGCAAGCAGTGTGACCACCTGTGTTATGGTGATCCTGGGCCCGGTGCCGAGGCTGGGGCACCTCTTCCACCTGCACTCCGGTGGGACTGTGCCCCTGGCAGGGCATGTGCCCCCGGGATGCTGTGGGGGAAGGACCTGAGGCTGCACCCAGCACTTGGCACAAAGAGCAGCGGAGGGAGGGGAGGAGAAGGGGAAGGCTGAGCTTAGCAGCGGTGTGCAGGTCTGGGTGGTATGGATGTGTCCCGTTCTTGGATTTCGGTTTAAAGCTAAGATACTAATGTAACAAGTGGGTGATGCTGCCTAGGAGCGCGGGAAAGGCTAATTAGAATCACGTGCTTATGCTGTGCAGAGGAAAGTTGTGAGTGTAACCTTATTCAGCTTCCTTGGGCGTGTGCATCCCGCTGCAGTCCGCGACAGCCCACAGGGATGAAGTTATCGTGTCCCGTGCCCATGCAGGCATCTCTCCCTTGGAGCGCATGGGGAAGACCACGTGCTGCCGGGAACCTGGGCTGCCTGAGGGGGGGGGACACGCACCTCGCTTACCTGTTGCAGTGGGATTGAGGTGTAGGGGAGGCTGTGCTCGTGGGAGGCAGCCAGGAGCCCCGAACCGCTCAGCAGTGGTCACTGATCTTGTGCAACTTACTGTTGGCTGCCTCTAGCTGGAGCCTCCGGGCATCCTGAGTCTCCCAAGATGCTGAGTCTGTAACTGTGGTTCTTGCTACTGGGAGTTGCTGGGGAAGCGTATTAAGAGCTGTAGGTGCTGTCAAAAACAAGCCAGAGGGATCCAAACCTCCCAAATTAAATGACATTTTGACTTGTGCTACTTACTGGAATGAGAAGGGGAGAGCTTTGAAAGAACCTCAAGAAGCCATTAATAGTTCTGTGTTCACATGAGGTTAAATAAAAACATAGTGAACAACAGGCAAAATGAGTGCAGTGAGCACCACCAAGGAGGAAGGCTGCTCTGAGTCACTGGGATGCAATCACCTAATTAAAAGTTGGATTCTAAGGTGTACACACACAAGCCAGAGTTGCGTTGGCAATAGATTATCTAATATTCCCAACTTTATTAAAAAAAAATAAAATTGAGATGTGGTCATTTCTAAGTAGCCTGATCTCTGTGTTTGTCTCCAAGAACCACCACACATTGTGCATCACCAGCCTGGCCAGAGCTGCTGGCAGAGCTGCCTGGCCCTCCCACAGGGAGCCTGTGCAAAGCAATAAATACGTGTTTTTTTCCCTTCTTTCCATGTCAACATCTTAATCCAGTTTCAGGTGTCCTGTGTCCTTCTCCTTGTCCCCAGGCTCCCTGTCTCCTGCCACCCAGCTGCTGTGAAACAAATCTCGGTGCCACCAGGGTACCGCGGGGGGGGCCCCACCTCGTCCCTGGTGTTTCCCCGTGCTGTGGGTGGGAGGGTGCTGGGCATGGGGTTTGGGCTGCAGCAGGGGAGGCTTTGGCTACTGGGGCACTGGGTAGTCGCTGATGTCCTGTGGTCTCTGTTCACATGCTCTGCAGTTACGTGCCAGTCATGCCAAGATGCAGCAGTGTTTGGGGGATGTATATGGCAGGTTCCAGCTCTGTCTTTTGTAGGCTCTCCTTCAAGCTGATGGATGGGTGCAGAGAGCATGGAGCTGGGCTTTCGCGAGTTGTATGTGGTGTCACTGTGACTCAGATGCATCTTGCGTCAGTTTCCAGCTGTGCCAAAGTGCAGGTCTGTTATTAGTCCGTGCTGTAGCTCTGTGCTAAGTAAAACGGCAGTGAAAATATTTTCATCTTTCTGCATATTTCTTTTGGCCTGGTTTAGTAAGAGACTGTGAGCCGACTTTGGAAGTGGCTGCCTGCTGTCCTGGGTCAGCCCTGCCCTCCTTGCTGAGGACAGCGGTGTGTGGTTAGCTGAGAAGGGCACACTCGTGGCAGCGTGCAGACACCTGCCTCCTTCTGGGAAGGGTGCAGTGGTTGTCTACTGCTTGTGGGTCTCCTTTCCTTAGTCCCACCTGGTGTGCAACAGGGCTGCATGTTCCTGCTCTTTGGCTGTTCACCTAAAAGCTGCTGTTGTTCCAAATGTGCTCAGTCCTGTCAAGTTTCACAGTTTGTGCTGAAGTTTTTGGCCTTGGCTGTGCATGTACAAAAATCCCAGCAGACTCCCAGTGTAGTTCCCAATGGAATTAAATGGAGTAGAAGAATAAGCAAGAGAAACGTAAATATCTAGGTTTCTGGAATTTCCTTGAAAATGCAATACCGCTTTTTCTTCTTTGTTTCTTCCCCTTCCCCTTCCGCCATTCTTTTACCTATAGCAATATCTCGGCCACGTGCATTTTCCCTAAAGTCTGCGGGACTGTTACTTATGTGGGACACTGCAGGGCTAGGACACTGCTCGAGTATACCATAGGGTCCAGTCGCTCTGGTGTGCTATGTAAGAAGGCTGTGATTTTACAGGTAATACAGGCAAGAGCATTTTTCATGCTCAGTGTAAAAGGGATGATCTTTGTGTCTCTTTTGAAAACTTCTTCTGTTCTAATTTTTGCGGCAGCACTTCTCGTTTGTGTTCAACTTAATGCCGGTGAAAGCAGAGGACTTGTGCGTGCCCTGCCTCTGTTGGAGTCCTCGCTGGGAGGTGCAGCACATATATAAGCACTGGTCCGCTGGTTGTGATCACTGGGCTCCAGCTGTGGGCGCCCTGCGCCCTCTGTGCATGGGTCTGATCATGCCATTTGTGGCAGCGTTTGTTGGTAGTCGCAGGCAGTGCCGCCTGATTTTTGGCTTGATGTTTGCTGTGATGGCACTGGTTGAAATAAAGCCAAAACTCTTCTGAAATCTGTATTTAAAATTAATTCCAAATGTACCCTCTGCGTCTGGTTTGGGACGCGAGGGTCGCAGCTGGGATTTCGGAGCTGCTGGCCACAGTGTTGCTCCCGTGAGGGCTCTGAAGTGGTTTTTGAAAACAACCAAGGTCTTAGTGCAGTTCCATTTGCCTGTCTGTGAGATGACTGGTATTTGCTTTGAAACCTAAATTTTCCTGGAAGCTTGATGCCAGACATTGTTTCTAGATAATAAATCCCTGAGGGTGCATAGTTTCCGAGTTCAGGCTGTCCGTAAGCCCTGTTTATAAGTCTTCCTGCTTCTCCTAGCACGTGTGGGCAGAGGATCGCTGTGTCCAAATACATTTCCTTCAGGAGTAGGGGATGCGGCGGTGCTGTAACCTCGAGTGTCCCTGAGCGGAGCTGTGCCGAGCTCTCATTGTGGAAATAGCTCTTGCTTCTGTCCTGTGCGTGGTACCACTGGTGGCCTTTGAGAAGTGGTGGTGCCTGCTGCCATCATTCTGTGTTGCATCTCTGCCTTTTGGATGCTTTTCTAGGGCAAGTGGTCGCCTCTGGCTAATCAGTCCCTTGATTTCTGCCCCGTGCTACTGGAAGGCAGCCAGAGTCCCCACACCCGTGCGGTACGCTGCACGGGGCTTTCCAGTACTCAGAAAATATCCCCTACCACCTAGGGTAAACATCAAACACCTTTCCTGTGTCAGCAATACGGAAACTGTTCCCTGAAGAAAGGCCAGCTTTGAGCAAAGTGGCACATGTGATGGCTTCAAGGTAATTGGGTTGTGGTGTGCGTGTCTCTGCCACTGGTTTTACGGCAACGTTTGTATCTGTGAGGTGTAATGTGGTGCTGTCGGTGCTTTCAAATCAGCTTCTCATCTTGATATTATATTTGTGGTGTTCCGATGCACGTCTACTGCAAATGCGCTGTGCAGTCAGTTGAAGCAGTGTTCACATTTTTAACAGCATATGGAATAACTCCTGCTTAAAACCAACACAAACAGATTGCAAGTGTAAAGCATACAAACAGCTGTCTAGACAGAAACTGCTGCAAGACATGTATAGCGGGAGTGATACTACTACTGAACTCTGGTTTTATTAAATATTATGTCAGAAGGAAAAAGTGAAAAGTATTTGAAATTTAAGCTGAAGTCATGTGGATGCAAACGTCCGGGACGTCTCACAGCACAGTGTTTTGGCATTATATAGCTACAGGATATTTTTCAAGGCATCAAAGTTTTTATGCCAGTTTGCTACTACGACTTTGCAGCAGTCAGAGATCTTTCAAACAAAGCTCAGTGAATTGCACCAAGCTCATCTGGCACCACTTAGCCTGGGCAGAGCCTTTTTTTACGTTATTTATTCTTTGTAGAAAATGAATGGCTCTGGAAAAATGCTAATTTTGGGAAGCATTCTATGACCAAAAGAAAATCAAAATCAGTGACTCGTTTTGTGGAAAGCCCTCTGGGAAGTGATCTTAGGGGTTCATTTATAGTGTACTACCAGTTTCAGTTTATGAAGCTGACAGCCTGTTTGATGACCAAGACAAATAAAAATAAATAATTAAAAAAAATAAGCAATGATTTCCTTGAGGAAAGTCAGTCAAAGCCCAAAGCATTCAGTCTAAATAGTTCAGGATTTTACCTGCATGCTTTTTTTTTTGTTTGTTTTGTTTTGTTTTTTTGTTCCCTGATGGCAGCCAGTAGTACAGTCCATAGCAGCATTGCCATCACCTTCTATGGGTGGTCGTGTGTGCAGTGGGCAGGCCTTCAGCTGGGCAGCAGAGCCTCTGGCTGCAGGGGCTTTGTGCCTGGGTTGGGGTGGTGGTGGTTCTGCCTGCCGTCCGGCGTGCTGCACAAGCAGGATGAGAGCCTGGCCTGGGTGCTTGTGGATGTGGAACTGAAAAGTCCCTTCAAGCGATGTTTGATACTTGCTTTCTTTTCCGCAATGCTTTCATGTATAATAATTGAACTTGCACTTCAAATAATAGCTGGAAAGTTGCAGGTGACAGCAGCGTTAGTCTGCCGGGCTCTTCTTGATTAAGTGCATAAAAATTTTTGAGCAAAGATTTTAAATGTGGGTGATTGTGTGGGTAAAGTGTCTGTGAAAAGACCTAATGTGACCTTTCATGATGTGTTTTTCTCGCTGAAATACTGAAAATGCGGGGTAGCAAATACAAATCTTGATGCATAAAGTCTTTAGGGGAATCATTTTTTTTTTTTTTTTTTTTAAAGTTGTGTTATTCTGATACTTGATATCTATTTTAATGATAGCACTCCAACAAAATTGTACAGTCTCAGAGGGATTAAGTTGATTTTGTTACAGTGACCCCTATCTTAGCAGTTCAGCATCGGCTTCTGAAGTGTTGGTTGTTTTGAAGAACCTCCATGCCTGTTTTCACTGGCTGTGTTTAAATGGTAGCTCCTTTCCTGATGAACCAATTATTGTTGACAACAGTCCCAGTGCAAATTCAGAAGCTTAAAAATTTTGCCATTCCCACTGTTTGCTGCCTTTGTTCCCTCACAGGCCTCCCTCACCCCCATGCCAAGGGCTTCAAGTGAGGGGTTGAGGTCTGGGATAGGCCCCAGGACTTCTTTGGCTGTCCCACTCCGCTCTTGCTGGTTAATGGCTGACCCTGCTTCCAGGCAGCCTTAACAGCCCTGCGTGTGACCCGGGTCCCTGATGGGCTTCCTGAGCTGTGAGTGCAGGTATCTCGGAGCCGTGGCACCAAAGTCACCGGCAATCTTGTGCTGTCCCCCTTCATGGCACTGGATCTGTGCCATTCCAGATGGTTTTCAAACGTCTCCTCATGTGAAAATATTTTCTCCAGATATATTTGATGGGAATTGCCAGGAACACTGTGAACAGATAGAAAGTTAATTAAATGTCCTGGAGCTCAGATTTGTGGCCGCTTCTTTCTTCCCGCTCCAGGCTCCCTCTGGGTTTCAGAGATGGATATTCCATACGTTTCGTGTCAAGCGTTCAGAATGACCCTGGAGTAAGTTTCCAAATATTCAGAGCCTCCATTTGGGGCCAGGCTTTTCCAGAGAGCTTTTTACCTGGTGGACTGAGCTCTTCTGAAAACATGACCACTCGTTCAGCGCCTGTAGAGAAGTGGTGTTCAGAAGTCTGGTCCCACCGGGGGAGTAGCTGCCCTGAAGATCTTGCAATGGGAGCTAGTCCAAGCTCCACTGGGGTCTGTACTGACCTTCATGGGCCTGACTGGGCTTCAGGGCAGGGCAGCAATCCCACCTACCGTGCTGTTACATGGATCCAGAAATCTTGTATGGCCTCATTTAAAAGAAGCATTTCTCCACACTGTGGAACTTCTTCCTGAGAGTGGGCTGTGGTGCTGAGAGACAAAAGGTGTGGGCAGATGCAACCTTTCCTCTCTGTGTGGCTGCAGGAGGAGGCTCTGCATAGCATATCTTACTCGCTTGGTGGCTTTCCTGTAGCTGGAGATGAGCTTTCCTGCTGTCAGGTTTAATGCTCGCTTTCTGAGCTGATGATGATATTGACCTGAAAACAGGGGTTTTCCTTGGGGGGAAAATCACTCCCTCTAGTCTCTCTGATTAAAACAGAAAAACAAAAATTCTACTGTTATTTATCAAACCTGACCAGTCCAAATTAATATGCTGAATTTGGTTTCTAGTGTTAAGAGACATTTTTCTCAAATTTCCAGTGTTGCCTTCTGCTGGAAACAAGACTGCCACCAGGAGGGTTGTGTGCTGGGTGTGCTGGTTCTTGCAACTCTGGTGCGGAGCTGGAGCACACCAAGACAAACAGCGAAAACATAAGGTTTCAAAAACAGGGTTTTAATCTTTTTTTTTTTTTTTTTCCCCGATTTGAGACTTTTAAAAATAGAATCTTTTTCCAATTTTTAGCTTTTCCATCTGGATTTTTTTTTTTTTTTTCCCAGTTTTTGACCAGAAAAGTTCTTTTTGGAAGCCCTGCCTGTAGCTCCCTGAGCTGCCTGGGGGTCGAGGCCTGGCACAAGCCTCCTCCCTGCATCCCCATACAGCATGTCGGCAGAAGGCGGCAGAGAATTTCTTTCATCCTTCAGAAGGCTGTCAGGGAGGAGTCAAAGCAAGGCCTGGAGAACAGATTTTGGTGGTGTGGTGCTTGGCAATTAGGGCTTTCAAAATGTCTGGTGGGCTGAGTGAAGTTTTCATGGGGTTGTGTGTGAGGGGACACAGGCAGTATTACTGTGGGGTACCAGGCAATTTGGCACATTTCTCACACGTAGATATTTTAAGGTAGAGGTGAGCCCCAACACAGAAGCACTTGGATGTACATGTGGAGTGTAAAGTGAGCTGTTTCTGTGATGCTTTCCATGCTTGCATACTCTACAGTGTCCGTGTTGCTTTCCGTGTTGCCAGTTCCAGCACTGTTGAATGACAGTAAATCAATTTTAACGTGAGGTGTTTTATTTTTCCTCAGTGTTTTGTTTTTTGTTTTTTTTTATAGTCTGCAGGAATATTCCATGCCTGACTATAACTTTGAATCAACATAAATTGTAGAGGCTTGAATCTTGTCCCAGTGCTTTCCAGGAGGAGGCTGTGCAGTGTGGATCTGTGCAGGCTTCAGTTTTCACAGCTGGGCTTTGTTGTTTGGGTTAGAATCAGAAGGAAGGATATTCTGAAAATTTCACAGTGGTCTTCTCAACAGTTTGGCTGAAAGGGGCCATTGAGCCTTTGTTGAAAAACTGTGTGTTTGAGCAAACCTTGACAGTGAACACAGCTTTGGTGTTTCCTGCAAAAAGGAGCTGCAAAGCGAGCACCAAACCCACCAACTTCCCTGAAGTGCAGCCATGTCAGCCATGTCTTGTGTTCAGCCTGCACTCTCACTGCCACTGCTTCTTCTGGCTGGTACCTTGAGTTTCTTCTGGATGTCAGCATCCAACTGTTTCCTTGCAGCACCATCACTTTCTAAGGAGAAATGTGTGTATTCCATGGCTGGCAGAGGATCATGTCTGCAGTCACCAAAATATGTGTCTCTCTGCTGTTTGGCTGATGTAGACTGGGCAGGGTGGAGGAAGAAGGTAAGTGTGAGCCTAGGAAGGAGAGAATTTAATCCCTGTAAAACTCACTGGAAAAATCACAGGAGCAGACCAGCTAGAAAGTGGGCGTTTTGCTTGATTTTGTGTTTAGAGTCACTAAAGAGCCCAGAAGCTTGGTGCTGGGATGTTGCCTTTCAAAAATGTTACACGTTTTAATCTCGTACCTCTAAAATCAAGAGTTCATGCAGAAGGAGGATTTGCACATTTCTCAAGGTTGCAGGGGCCAGGGTGGTCCAGCTGTTGCCTTTTACTGCAGATCATCATGGCAGTCTTCAGCGTGTTCTTTCTGGTAGCTCTGAGGTCACACATGGCTCCCTGTGCCTCTCTTAAGGAGTCCTACAGCTTCTGGCTTGCTCATGGGATGCACACTTCCAAGGAGTAACCCCAGGACAGAGGCGTGGGGTTTTTATTTTCCTCCTCTACTGCCAAGGACAGAGTTCGAGCCATTTCCTGGTATCTGTCCAGTGGTGACTGGGCAGCCTGGTACAGGAGACAACCCCATCAGAAATGCTGGGCTCACTGCAGGGTCTGGAGAGGTGAAGGTCAGCCTTTCTGGAGGACAGAGCAAGCCTTGGACTGAGACAACTTACTTTCATAATCAAGGATAAGGAGAAGCCCTGGCACTTCGGGACAGTATTCACTAAAGTTTTAATTAGTCACTGTTTAATTGTTTCTTCCCTGAAGTCACTCTCCCACATCCTTCTTATGACTGAGATGCTGACAAGTTTTGGGCACAAGCAGTGGAGCTCATCTGACTAAGGAGAGTCATATCTGAAGAGATCGTGAGTTGCAAGCAACAGCTGAAATGAGTTAGAGAGCTCTTCTCCTGGAAAGAGCCATCCCACTGCTGCAGCTGAGGGATTTCACCCTATGGCCGGACAGGCTTCCTCTGGTTTTGTGAGCCCAGGACAGGGCTGTAGCAGGTTAGAGTGGGGCAGTGGGGTGTGGGTAGGTGAACATATCTAGGGATGTTTGTCAGCAAAACATCAACAAGAGAGGCTTTGGACTAATGTGAAGTGCCTTATAGAGATGTGGGGGCAGCAGGATGTCCCCTTGGTGGGGAGCTGTCAGCAGCTGGGGAACAGAGGGGGCTGTGGCCCAGAGCCCTGTCTGCCAAAACCTTGCACTGGCATGACTTGGTTCTGACTGGCTACGAGAAACACAAATATTGTTAAATGATTTTTCAGAGGGCTGTTATGTTGTCTTTTCAATTTAGGATTTTTATTTCTCAACAGCAGGAGTTATTTGTGGCTGCTTACATGACATTAGAAAAATATCCATGTGCGGTGAGCAGCATTAACTGTGGCAATGTCCGTAACTGGTTTGTTCTGCAGTTTACTATGCCGTCTCTGAAAGCAACAGGCTGACCTTCAGTTTCTGTGTTATGCTTTGAGGGTTTTCTTACGTGTATGTGAAGCTTTCCAAGATAAATGAAGTGAATGTGGTTTGGCATTTAAATCACTGATGTTATACCAAGCTGGAGAATTTCAGACATTTCAGACACCATTAATGTCTAAATAGATGTCACTTTGTTCACGTGGGGATAAACTTTGCTCCTGTCTATCTATATGCAGATCTCTTTTGGTCCAAATTCTGATCTTGGTAAGTTGGTATTAATCTAAGTGCTATTACTAATGTCAGTGGAGCTGCTCAGGGTTTCTTTTGCTCTGAAGAAACCTCATGTGTATTTGGGAGTGTCCGAATTTTACCTGATTTTTTTTTTTCTTTATTTTTAAGCAGATACATGTGACTGTGAAAAGATTTAATGTCTAAGCGAGCCAGACTGAGCGTTTCTGTGTTACTCTGTTTGGAACGTGTTGTTACTGAGGTCATTCTTGACTGAGCCCTCGCTGTTTGGACAAGGGGCTGTTACGTATCCAACCGGAACGGCTGTGTCACGCTGCGAGCCGGGAGCCCGCGTGCTTTGGGGTGGAGGAGAAAAGCACTTTGCAAAATATTTATGGAAGCATTAATAAACCTGGTGATCACACGGCTCCTTCCCTTTGTGAGGGTAAGGGGAATGTGTGAAGGGGGCCCATGGGTGCCATGCTGGGTCCCCAGGCACAGGCTGGGAGCATCCCAGGCTCTTGGCCGCCGACCTGCGGCCCTGCGGTGCCCACGGCCACCCCCTGCTGCAGCCTCCAGCTGTCCGTGGGCTGTGGCCTGGCTTCAACAGATGTTTTCGAGATTTTGGTTGAAAAGCGTATTTCTTGTTTGTGAATACAGTCTCTCTGATTCCTTTTCTTATTTTCATGTTTTCGCAAAAAAAATTAACGTTTGTTTCTTCAAAGGGTTTAAAATGCCTACTCCATTTTTTTTTCCCCAGCATTTATCAGGAGCAACAAAAAATGTTTCTTACCCAGCAGCCGTCCTTACAGAGTTGAAATTAGAGAGCAGTCTGTCTTACCCTGGGAAAAAACATCATTTCCAACATTTTCTTATTCTCAGATCCATATGTAGCACAATAGGAAAGTGATGTCATATTCTTCTTTATTATTCCAAAAGCTATCTGGTGCTTTTAAGATTTAATTAATTAATTTATTTTTTATTTTAAAATGCTTTCTGGGAAGTTTTTAAATCTGGCCTCCTGAGGCCAGGTATATGTTGATAACTCAACATATACCTGAACAAAATCAGACTGAAACATCTGCTTTCAAAAATGTCCGAGGCCTTACAGCGTTCTACGTGACTTCCCATACAGATAGCGAAGGGGAGCTGGGAGTTTGAAGAGCCAGATAACGAAGCTGATCGTTGTTAATCACTGCAAGCGTGCTCCAGAGCTATAGGCAGCGGGGTGGTTATGGCTGCATAATAGTTTCCAGAAAAATAGCTTGGCATCTTTGTAGCACCCCAGTTAGCGGGCGTCAGCAGGCAGCAGTACAGCTGTGTTATAGATATGAATTCTTTTGTTAGTGCTCTCCAGCTAGTGGAGCAGGTGAGGGCTTCCTTTAAGTGCCAGCTTGAATCTGACCCATGGGATTGGCACACTGGGGAGGGAGCGGGGCTGCAGGCACCTCGCTGGGGACTACAATGGGAGCAGTGACACCGCACAGCTTGGCCGTCTGTCATCCTTCCCTGGGGATGGAGGAATGGCTTTTAAGCATGTCATCACCTCCTCAGCATAATCAGTTTTTCCTGCTGAAAGGTCATTGCGGTGCCAGTGCTGGCAGTGCCAAGGGGCAGCTGCGCGCTGGAGCCTTTACGCTGCGCAGTGGTGGTGCCCCGGTGTGGAGCGGCTCTGGCGACTCTTTGAGGCAGCTCGCTTTGCCTGGGTGATTGGCGATGCTTGGCCGTTGGTATCACAGCCTTTGGCCTACCTCATCCCTCTTGTCAGTGGTGTATGGGGATGCTGAAGTCCAGTGGGCCTCCAGCTGAGCAGGGGCTGGCCGGACAGTGCATGGCACGTGGGGAATTGGGCTTGGAAAAACTCCTGTGGGCTTCAGAGGAGAATCTGGGGATGGACTCGTGTCTGAAAGGGGAAGCTGTGAGCTCTGTGTCACTGTGTGCCACCAGTTCTTGCCCACCCTGATGGATGTGTGTGGGAGCTGACAGTGTCGTAGCACGAGGTGTGTACTGCGAATGCCGTGCTGTGATGTGCTGGCTGGTCCTGGGTGTGTTACCTGATCCCATGTGCAGACCCAGGGCTTGCTCTAGCGAATGGTTAATGCTGGTCTGCTTTGTACACCTGGAATTCAAAAGAGAACACTTTTTTTTTTTTTTTTTTTTTTTTTTTTTTTATTAGTTCATCATCATATCTTGGAAACTGATTGGAAACAAAATAAAATAAGCTGAGCACGTGGAGTCTGGGCAGATCTTGGTAACATCTGGACCAGCTTGTCTGGTACCATGTTATTTCTATGACCTGATTTGATTTAACTTTCATGCAATGTTGAAATGCTGTTTGTCTGTCTGCTGAGGTGCTGGATGGACAAAGGCTTGGTCCTCACTAGAGGAGCTGCAATGGGGGGCGAGATGATTTCAGGCAGTTCCAATTTCTGTCTATGTTTTGATTAATATCTCGTTAACCTCATGTTAACCCCTAACACTATGTGGTTACAAGTATAAATATTTATTCCCAGAACGTAGCTGTAGATATGTGTTAGGATTAATGCTAAATTGTTAGTATTTAGTACTCACTTTAAGTAAAATCAGTTTATCAGGCTGCTTCCTTTTTTTCTTTTTAATTGCCAAACGAGTGTGCACAAACAGGGTTCAGATGGCCAGAGCCTCCAGAATCTCATTATCTTAATTGAAAAATGTCAGCCTTTGACATTAATAAATGATTTAGCTAGCACATGATTCAGTCACTGGGGAGAAATGAAATTGGCTGTTACAACCATCCCTCGCTTCTAGATGATAATGATAAGCTACAGCCCACAGCACTTCAGAATTAATAGCTCAGGGCTTAGGACATTATTTTCATATATTAGAACATCTCAATTTCATTGCATTTGGTAACATTTTATTCTGGAATATCTTCATGTAGAAAAAAAGGGAAGGTACATGAGGGAGATCCTCCAGTGCGCTCTGATGTTGCCATTCAGCTTTTTACAGTCAGCAGATGTGTTGCCAGTGCTTGGCCTCTTCTTTTCCTTAAAATCAAACTGTTTTGTTTGTGTTGACCATTAAGTGAGGCCACTCTTAACTTACCAGAGGAAATAAGTTGTTTAGTCGATGTTTGGGTCTAGCTGTGTATTGAACTACTGCAGTAAACAAGTAACTAATTCTCATCCGAATGCACTCTGCACGAGGATTTTATGGAGTCTTCTGGAAAAGAAAATATTTTTCTGTCTAAAAAGCATTTCCTACCCAGTGACTAGCTGTAAAAGAAACAGCTTGAAAGTATTTCCTGGCTGAAGGAAAGGTTCGGTGCATACTTTTAGTTTGCCATTGTGGTTAACATCAATGTGTGTTTTTCTAGCACTGCTTAAGCTTTCCTCTCTTTTATGTATCCAGAGTTAATAAACATAGGTACAGAAATAACAATCTGAGTCAACCTGCTTGATCTTTTCTTTTCTTTTGGTAGCACCAGTCCTGAGATTTTGCAAAGGGTAATCTGAAGATTCAGGCTTGGCTCTGCTCCTGGCTGAGATTGCTGGTAAAATGCAGACAGCCTTGCTGCTGGAGCAGGGGCCTGAGGCTTGTGGCTTGGCTGGCTGGCTTTTGGTAGTTCGTGTTTTTGTTTGTTTTTTTTTTTTTTTTTTGAGAACTAGATCAGTGCAAGACTTAGCACTGGCATATTGAAGGAGATAAATGGGTGAGGTGAGCCCAGCCAGAGCAGACAGGTATTGCTTTTGCCTTTTGCTTTGTGAAGCTAAAGTGTCGTTTCTTTTAGTTTCTGAGCTGGGTTAGTGAACAGCTGGCAGGAGTGCTAGGAGATGGGTGGCTGTGGGTTTGCACAGTGCAGGTTTTTTGTGCTGTCTCCAGTCAGCAGAGGAAAGTTGGGATTTGCAATATTGCTTTTTCCAGAAAATAGGAAATCGAAGGCAGCAAACACACATGTCCTCAGGTGCACTCAGGTTTTGAACAGAGAGGCTGGGCTTTGCTTCATGCAGCCTGTCCGTTCTGCTGCCACTCTGCAGTGCTGTCATGCTGCAAATGACTGCCTCGGTCCTTGTCCACCTTCCCTGCTGATCCCTGGCGGAGCTGCTTGCCTTCTTTCAAGTCGTGTATCGCTTCAAACTGACCCTCGTAGCTGGGAACTTCTCTGGAGCCTCATTTCTGTGGATGTGATTGTGTGTAATTTTCTGCCTTAAATTATGTTGGTTTTTTTTTTTTTTTTTTTTTTTTTGCGTCTGTTAGTGTTGCAGGCAAAGTCTAAACTGGTGATTCTGGGATGCTCAGAAACCTGGAGGCAAACGAGTTTCTTAATTTTATTCATTGCTTGCACTCTCTCATTCCTGACTGTTTCTGTACTAACAGATGTGTTACAACTTCAAGAGATCTGGGGTTGAAGAGCCATTAAGGTTAGTCACCTCTGTGGTACCAAAAGCTAGGCTAGATAACCTTAGTCGGTTTTTGGCAAAAGTATGTTTGAAATGGTTTTGAAGGCTGGGTACAGACAGAGCGAAACCCGTAAATATATCCTGTAAATTTGCTCTCCTGAGCTGCAGACTGTCGCCCAGCAGCTCAGGCCTGAGGACTGCGAGCTAGCCGTGCCCTGGGTATCAACACGTGAGTGCCCTGCCGTTACCGTATCACAAAACTGGAGCTGAACCGAGCTGGAAATGGAAAAACCATGTCAATCAAAATAATAACAAGAGGGGCCATGCTCCTAGTAAGTGCTGCAGTGTAACAGTAAATACTTGCACGCTTTTATAGAAATAACAAAGCTCTCATTTCAGCCATGCGCATATTTTTACTTACTGCGAGTAAGCAGCCGCCTGTGCCGAAAGGGCTGTGCTCTGAGCACTAAGTGAAGTCTAACTTCTTGCGGGATAGCATTTGCTAAATATTAAATCATTCGGTGCACATGTATCTCTTCCGGAATTGAAAACATCTTTTATTTATTGGGCTGAGCTGGCAGCCGACACAGAAAGCAGTCTGAGTTTTGTTTATCAATCCACAGAGAAATCCAGTTCTTCGGAGTGCACTTTTCATCTGCCAAGAGCATCAATGGAAAGTTTAACCATCTCCCAGTATCTTTCCTAATTATTTAAACATGGCCATTAAGGAAGGCGTTTAATTCTTTAAATAAGGTGCAGAAGGCGTTAGCGAGTGGGGGACATGGTGGAGGATTTAACTCCATGATCACTGAGGTTTTGCTGGTGACAGACCACTTGGCTGGTCCCTGGAGGTGCTGCAGACCGGCCTTGCTCGGGAAATCCCATCCCTCGGACCCCTGCCCCTCTCACCCCATGGGGATGCTGCTGTGGTGGCTGTGGTTTTGGACCATGTGTAGACTCTTGCTGGGGAAGCCCCGACTGAAAGCATTGCTCTGTGCTGCCATCTATGCAGAGGCTGTTCAGCGAGAAGAAGCAGCCTAGTCCTGACGAGTTCACTAAGCTATTCCGTTCATTTTAATTAGTCTAATTTAAGCTTTGATGTATGCATATAAAAATGGCCCATGATCATTTCAGGGCTTGGCTGAAAACCTCTGGTACAGAGCTGTAAATAAACCCATAGCAATGCGTGAATGCTGGAGGGATTCGGATGGATCTTTTCAGATGGTTTTTGTGCCTGTGTTTGGAGGAATGGGAACATGTAAAAGGTTTTCCTTGCAGCTGAGAAAACTCTAAAAGTCTGCTATTCCATATTTAACTATCGGGGTTTTAGTTATTACAGTCCTAGCAGGAAGATTTCTTGCGTAAATTGTGACATCCAGGTTCACTAACTGAACACAAGGTTTATTACTATATGGACTTGATAATTAGTTTGTAATTTGTGCATAGGCATTTCACCCTGGCGGTTTTCTCGCAGCGAATAATTTGCCTTTTATTTGTTGAGGCTTTTTTTTTTTTTTTTTTTTTTTTTGGTGAACACAGAACTCCCATTCATGATGGGCACAGCAAATGTAGTAAAACATTATCATAGCTGGGATTTGTTGTACACTATGGATTTATGTCAAGAATGTTAATGATTTGTTTATGAATAAGTGAGCCTGTAGTATTGTGAAACAATATCTGGCAGGGCTGCTGAATGGACATTTTGAAAGCAGAGGATTCTTGAACTGAGTAAGCTGTAGATACTTGTATGTCTCAAGCTAGTCATAAGTAGGCTTATGGATTTTAAACAGAAGTGTTTATTTATCATTATGCATTATCATCTTCTACTGCACTCATCTGCCATATGTATGGGCCACTCAATAACATGCAAAGAGGCTGTCAAGTATTTTTTAAGGATAGTTAATCTCCTTCTAGTAGGCTTTATTTTAAAAATAGCTGTTTTTTTTTTTCCTTCTTCCTCAAAAAAAAAAAATAAATAAAAGGCCTTAAGCAGAGCAGTGTGATGTTTGCAGAGTTGCTGGAGATGGGTAATGTACAGTGGGTCTGCAGTGTCTCACTTGGGTGTAGCACCTGGTTTAGCAGAAGAGCCACCTGAATTTCCCAGTGAAATTATGGGCACCTGAGCCCAAAGCCTAGGGGCTTGAGTGCTGGGGTTGAACAGCCGGGCTGCTCTGTGGAGCGTGTCTAAACTCTGCCCAAGAAATTATGGCATTTCTTGAAACGGCATCTTGTACTTTTTAATGAGCTGGGCTATCAGCTCTGTATCACTGGATGGTTAAAATGGAGCAAGAATTGCTTTAACATTAAAACTGTGCCTGGAGGACTTCTCTGAGAAATTGCTTATGATTATTACGTGACTATAATACGGGAAGACAGCTTCGCTTCTTTGCTGTGCCTTTTTTCATACTGACTGCAGTTTTGAGAGTTGAAAGGTGGTCATGGAAAGCAATGTTCAAATGGCTTTGGGAGAACTGCAGTCCTCTCCCCCTTAGAACATGGGTAGGGAAGAGAGGTAAGACACAATTTATTGAGATGCAACTTTTATAGAAGAATTGGGTTTCCTCTAAATACGGTTTGATTGCGTGCCAAATGGAAAAGCGGCTGAGGCCAGAACACATCAGGCACTGAAATGGAGAAGGATCTCTTCCAAACCGAATGGGCTGGAGGAAAATTAGCTGAGCATTGCTTGCTCCTTCTGCTGTGTGTGCGTACACACATCCGAAGAAATGGGAGATACCCTCCTCCGTGACAGCTGAGGATGATGAAGCAGCCGTGGTGGGCAGCCAGGCTGGCTGCAGCCTAACCCAGTACAGGCAGTGACACCCAGGAGTGCTTTACACGGCCTGGGGCAGGCGGCCGGAGCTGCTGATGGAATTGTCTGGTCTGAGCTGGTAATTCAGCAAATATTCAGCCTGCAAGCATCATTTTGCTCCCGTTCTCCAGTGCAGCAGTGCACAGGAAGGGAGGAGGGCACGGAGAGAGGCTGTGGTGGAGCTGATGCACTAATTGTTCTCCATAGGGATGCTTGTGCCCTGCCCTCGCTCAGACCCATACCGCACCATTAAACACTATTAAATGCTGGCAGCATAACAGTAAACTGCATTTGTGATTTGTCTACTGTGTAAGCGGAAAAGGCAATCCCAAATCTGCTTCAGGAACATCTTTGTTCTGTTGGCTTGGGAATATCAGTGGTAGTCACCAGAGCCTGTTAATTTCTAACTGCAGTGGTGATAAAACATGAAAGTGGAAATGCTCATGTCATAGGGCAGGAGTTGGAACTAATCACTTTTCCACAGATGCTATAGGGAAAATAGATTACAGCCACAGCCTGGTTTCATGTGCGGGTTGAAGCTGGTTCCCTATTTATACAAGGGATGGAGCACTGCATGGACCATGGTCATCAGATGGTACCTAATCTTTATTTCTACAAATAATTATTTTTAAAAATCAGTGTTTCAGCAGATGTACTTGTTGTTTAGCTTTTTCATCATGAAACAGTCCAAAGCTGTTGCCATTCCTTATGGATAAGCACTGCATATGCTCGCCTGCCTTGAACAGAAAACTTTCAGTTTGTGTTCGTGTTTCTGTGGGCAGATGATGTAGCTCTTCAACCTCTGATTTCCCTGTTGTGCCCTTTGTAGCGTGGATGACACTGAGATGCTTATGATACCCAACCAGCACTTAAAGATGTTGAAAAACAAAACTTGAAACATTTCTGTTATGGTGGTTGCTGGATTGCACCCAGGAGGGAACAGGCTTTGTCGAATGATCAAAGGTCCCCCGCACTCATCAGCTGCTCAGAATGGAGCAGACAGATGTTTATCTATCTGATTGTCTTGTAAAACTGTAGATTTGCCTTGTGCAAATAGCTGTGCATGCAAATCTTTACTGATGTTATTTCTGAGGCTTTTCTAATGTCATCTGAAAATCTGTTCTAGACAGAGAACCTGGGATCTGAAATAAAATAAAAATCAAACAAGGATACCTTCCACTCCGGAATTCTCCTAAGCCTCAAGATAATGTAGTTGGGTTAAAGGTCAGTATTTTGGAGGGGAACTGGTGGTGATTGAGTGACGTGGAGTTCAAGTGCCCCCTCAAAATCTGTGACTGTGACTAACAGCTCACCCGGACTTTCCACTTCTGGGTTTTTCTGTTTCAAGATTTGCTTCTGGGCTGAATTGACATAGATGTATTTGTTTATTTATTTATTTGGAATGGCAATGCTTTAGTTGTGGTGGTCTCCCAAGTAACTTTCCAACAGCACCAACACTCACAGACTTTCCTTTAAATAAAGGTAAAACTTGGAATGCACGAAGACAATCCTCAGACATCTAGCTTGGGATCAGCCCTCAGGAAGAGAAATATCCATCTCAAGCACTGGGCTCTGACCTTCTGCTGACTTTCCCAAGTGCAGACTGAAGGCAAAACCTTATTCTGTGCCTGTCCGGGGCACTGAGTGCTGCATGTTCTTGAACAGCATGTAGGCAGAGAAAGCTTTGTAGTGGACAGTCTTGGGGATCCCGGCAGTTGCAATGAAAAATCAGCTGGCAGTGCATGGAGGTGAGGTCCTGCATATCTGTTGCGTTATTCTCTGTGTGCTGTACAGCTTATCTGACAAGCTCTGCGTTGAGGTTCTCTTCTGCTGATGGCATTTGGTCAGAGGAGTTGGACCTCATGATACTAGCTGGTGTTTTCTCTAAGTGCTGCACAAATGATCTTCCCTTTCCAACAGTAGGCAGCTGTAGCAGATGCTATGAGCTAGGCAGTTACTCTTCCTAGAAATGTTTGTGGCAGAGGACGGGAGACTTTCAGGAGTCCCTTCAAAAGCCCCATGTGGATTCTTCTCCCATGGCAGAACTGGGGCTGACTCACACAGAAGCAATGTGAAGGTTCCCATTGAATCCCCGTGTGCGTGCATCCATCTGCATCGTATCTGCTGCCTACCTGATTACTGCCGTATCAGTAAATGGCCAGAATCAGCCTTATATATATTTTTCTTTTCTCCAGATTGCCGTCATTGACATCGCTTATCAGTTTGGCCCAGAGATTTTTTTTGAAGGAGCTGTATGTCCATTATACATGCAAATAGCTTAGATAAGCGCAGTTCAAAAGTAGGGCTGCAGCATGAAGAATTGCAAATACAAGAAAAAGTGGATTCTGTGATTGATAACCCTTGGGCTTTGTGGTCAGAATGCAAATAAAAGCTGCAAATCTGAGCAGAGAGACATGCTATAAAAAACATTATCACAAGTTAAGCTGTAGAAGACACATTTCTGCATGGCAATCTACTGGATTTATTTTGGCAATTATTTATTTGTGGCAGTGGTGTTTGTGAAAATGGAATTTTTAGCAACCTTGTTATAATTATAGAGGACTGAGTATGTAAAGCTGCTCAAACATTTTACATCAGAGTTTGCTTTTTTCAGCCAAATACATGTCTTTTTTGATTAAAATAAATGTCCCCCCTTTTTTTTTTTTTTTTTTTTTTTTTTTTTTTTCCAGAGGAATGACTAATTGGTACTCACAAGATTCAAAACTTCAATATTTTATCAGAGGCACCTAAATTCTTTCCCTCCCTTCTCTTTCAGGGTAAATAATTTAGATTTCAGATGCACTGAGTTTGATAAAAGCCACCTTGTTAACATCTCCCGTAGAATTACAGCGCTGTGCATTTTGAGGGATGCTGGAATAACTGCATCAGTAATGCCTGTAAGTTAAATTGAATGGGGCAAAGGAAGAAGGCAGTAGGGAAATGCTGGGCAGGCAATTCATTTATTTTAATTTTTCTGGTTCTTTCACATCTGTTTAACTAGCTGCCCAACACACGTACATTGGAGACTGGAAGTGTCTTGGGCATTCGGAATACTTCTATCGCCTTACATTACAGGAGCGTATGTTAAATCTGCATCTAGGCAAGCTCAGAGGTTTAAAAGCCCAGGCCCTTTTCCTTGGTTGTTGATGTTCTGTATTATTTCATTTCCCACAAGCCTGAATTGTGTTAAAGTTTTGTTTGTGATAATTGGCAGGGTTTGCACCAGGAAACATTTAAAAAGGAAAATGAACCTTGCTCAATTATGTTCCCGTGTCTCCTGCAACTTCACTGCTTGAAGGTGAACCCACACTCTCAAAGTTGGCTTTTTTTAGATACAAAATAAAATTTTAGTTGTAAGGTGGCTGAGAAAGGATCGTGTTTAAGGTAACCATCAGTTGTAGGGGTGGGGTGAGAAAAGACGGGGATGTGCTGAGAAGAACGATTTTCCTATTCTGCTTGTCTGCCGATGTGCAGGGTTGTTTATTTTGCAGATGTTTTCTGCATGGAAAACTTGCCAGTCATTGCTGTGTCAGTCAAAACTTGGAGCAGACTGGGCAAAAGTGAGAGTATACTTCCCAGAAAAAGAGGAATCTGTCTTCCCAATGTAAGAGGTTGAACGACGGCCCTTATGCAGGCCTGAGGTCTTAAATTATGCCAGTCTTGCTGGAAGGGAACACTGGGATAGTTTTGCACTCTTACATTTAATGTAGCTAAATATTAAATATTAAACAATTAAATATTTCCATCAGTCAATGTGCTTCATTGCATTGGTGATGCTGAATTACAGGTCTGAAATAGCAACGCCTAGCTACTGCTGTACAAAGCAGGAGTAATGCTATGTCTAGGTAAACATAGTAGCACATGTAAAGCAGAAGCAAAAAGGGGTCTGGTGCAGGTCCTGTAGCACTTTGTATCTGTTTTGCCCTGTATTTCTGTGGAAGCAGGGATAGTTTTTGCATGGCATACGGGATTCCTAAAGTCTGGGATTTAGCTGTGAATGAGTACGTGTTTCCAGAATGGAATTACTGGAGTTTGTTTAATCAATTGTGGATTCCTCCAGAGTGACGCTGCAGTGCCTTTGTGAGGAGTTAGCTCTGTTTAATTGGTCCCATATGTATTTGCAGATAGTATATTAACCATGCCTTGGGGGGGTAAGGGCTTTTGGTTGAATCTCTTGGTGCATATTTTATTTCTTTTCTGTAGTCTTTTTTTTGTTGTTGTTGTTGTCCTAAGAACTGTAGACATGTATATAAGTATAATCACTAGCATTTTGAAACTTAATACTAAGCAGAGGGTTTAGTTAGGCTTCTGCAAAAATATCTGAACTTTGGCAATTAAAGAAGAAACCGAGGTTTTACAGGGAAGCTGGAGTTTCTGAGTATCTCTGGATTTGGGTGCTTAAATTGGGAGACTCGGGAGCTTAATCTCTCTTCTCATCAAGCACTAAGGACTTGGCCTTTGAAAATCAGAAAAGTGGAAACATCAGCAAACATTAATTACTTCTGGAAAACCTTGAAAACGCCATGCAGATCCAGCCTTTCCATCCGGAGCCCGTGGCTGTGAGAGGTCCTGCCTGTGGCTGCCATGGGTCGGCACCAGGCAGGGGGAGTGCCGCTCTCAGCCACTTCACTTGAATGATTTTGTGCTGCAAAAAGCAGAGTAATGTTGCATCTGTCTGTTTTGGCTTAACTCAACCAGGAAGGTAGTTGCAGGAGAAACAGGAATGTAAATGAGTTGGTTTGATTTCCTTTTGTAAAGGTTTCTTGGTGCAAATGCTGTCAATTATACAACTCTAAAGCTTTGCTGAATTAATGAGACACTTTGTGGAAGGGTATTTTTGATCATTTTCTGTAGACTCTCTTACTCCTGACATAGGCTCTCTGGTGTGCTCTTATTCATGGCTTTAAGAAGTGAGAAGACCTCCTGTGTGAAATCTCCTGGGGACAGGGGTTATGCATTTGCGCTGCAGTGGGACCCGAGTTTTATCTGTATTCTGGATCTTCAGCCCCAAAGGTTTGTATCGCCGTGAATCCTTCTAGAGGGCCTCCCTGATGAATAATTTGCTGATGGTAGTGAGAAGGATTAATAGTGCAGAGATGAAAGGCCTGTGAGTGTAGGGCTGGCCAGAGAGGACGTGTATGTGTGTGATGGGACAGCAGTGCTGGCCAGACGTGCTTCCTCTGGGTATGCCCTGGAGCATGTCCTGATGGCACTCGTGGGGATGTGTGGAGAGAGGGGAGGCTAAAGCCATCAAGCTTCTTCCTTTGTCTGCTGCAAGGCTGGAGGGATGCACGTGATAGAAGCTTTCCAAAAAGGAGGGTGACTTGCTGAAGGAGCAGGTCTGTTCACCTGGAGATGGCTTACATCCCTGGGAAGCAGGAGGACCCCTACTCTGAGACCTTTGGGAATGCCAGGCTTTAGTCTGGGGACTGTGTCAGACCCACAAAAGTCATTTCTCTAAAACAGAATCAAAGAGTAACCAGGAGTCAGTGATAAAATGGACAGCTTTGGAGAAAGGAGTGGATTACCATTGTATTATGTCATTAGGATTGTATCACTATCTCATAGCCGTAAATACAAGAATTAATAGACCTGTTACAAAAGTTAATTTGGTTCATATTTATCCAATAATTTTGGCAAGAATTTGGATGCTTTTTTTCTGCACAGTGTTAGCAAACATGCATGTACCTAACAAATAAATCAGAGCAAATCCCCTGTTTGGAGCAGACACCTCTGTCGTCCAGTCCTTAGCCCTGTCTCAGGAAGCGAGTCCCAGAAAGGCAAGAGGGAGATGAGTGAAATACAGAACTGCCTAACAAGTCATCGATTTATTGCAAAAAGCGAAGGAGATGAGTGAAAGTGACTGAAATGCTTTTTTTGTTGTTGTTGTTTTTGTTTTTGAAAGACCTGTGTTGGGGAATGCAGTGGCTGTCTGGCAAGTATTGTACAAGATGATCTCGCTCTGCCAGGCTCAGAGTGAGGAGAAAGAATGTTTTAAAGCATCCTCTGACACAGAAATTATTGGAAAGCCTCCAAGAGCAAATTGAAAAAGCAACAACCACCTTCGTGCTGCAGGTTTCCATTGTTTTAATATTGGGCCAACTATACCAAATAATACCTCTCCTGGAAACTCATGTTAGGGGAAAAGTATGTTGGAAAGCAGCTAAGGGGTCAAGCTCAAAATCAAAGTGAATGAACTTGACATATCTATGCCGCTGCACGTCCTATTTTGTTCTTTCCTTTCTTGTCAGTTCCTATTTAATTCTATCCACTCTTTTGTTTCCTTTTTTTACCTTAAAAAAAAAGAAAAAAGAACAACAAACCAACAAAAAACACCTTTAGTCTTCTCCTGGGCCTGTGTTCTGGTTCCCATTTGGGCTGAAAAGTACAGGGGCTGATAAATACTTGGGTTTGCATGGAGAAATTCTGGCATACTGGTACTGTTGGAAATGTAATCTAGTTAAAAATCAAGGCTTGCATGTGGTCACAGTGCTCTTGGAGAGGTACTGCTGCTCTGGTGATGAGAAGATGAACAGCAGATAAAGAGGATGACTTTAATTTCCTTTAGTGCTGTGCATGGGGGCCGTGTTTCCCAGGCTGGTTTTCTTTGACTTCTGAGCATAGCAACACATTGCAAAACCTATTTTACACTTATCAGTAAAACAATAAACTGTCAGAGCCCAAATCCAACTAGATGTAGTTAGTTGTACACCTTCAGTCCAGATGCCTAAGTTCCACTGAAATAATGGACTGGATGGACTTGGAATGTTAATGTTACTGTAATGTTAAAAAAAAATAAAATATATATATATATATCAAAAAAGCTATTGTAGTACTATGGTTTATTTTACTTCCTTCACTGACACTTTAAGGATTTCTAATTTTATTTTCCTGCTTACTGGTGTTCTGAGATACTGATTCTATTACTCCGGTGTGGATCTCTATACTGGGACTTAAGATTTTTAGCGTTTACAGCTAAACGGGGAGCATGGTCGCTGAGTATCCTAGGTATTCAGATTTGCTGAGGTCGGGGGGTTTAGTTTGGCTGAGTGTAGAGAGATGTTAGAGGATCAGTCATGAAATTCTCATCTGGCTCTGAAGTTCCCTGCAGTTCGGAGGGTGTTTGTATCTGGGACTGTGTTTTGTTTGGGCAGCAATCCTGCTGATTGGAATCGCATAAGCTTGGCAACAGGATGGAGGAACCCAGCCAGAGCAAACTCAAAGTACACAGGGTCTGAGAACAAAACGTTTCACATGAATTAAATTGTGAGGAAACAGAAGTTCTTTAAACTTGTAAGAAAACAAGGCAATGTGAGCATCGTCACACATGCAGCTGGGTGATCAGGGGGTATAGATAGGCAGTGCAAGTTTTTTTTTATTTTTAATGGAATCTTCATAGTTGTGGATTTTTAAGGGCTTTGTTTTATCACAGCAGGAAGCAGAATATTTCCCAAGAAGCTGGTATTGCAGTGGGGTGGAATAACTCTCAGCACTTGCATGCAGCAGCATCTTTGCTGAAAGGATTTTTAACACTTGGCTGAATTTGGCTTCTTCTGTACCATGCCCTGCACCTGGGCTTGTATCCCCATCCTGCTTTTCTCTCTACAGACCTATGTCCCTCTTCACTTCACCTACCCATTTTTCCTGTATATTACGGGTTCCTCCATCTGACCTTTAACCTTGCCCTCCTTGTTCTGTTCACCGAATACAGGAGAGGCCCTGGAGAAGTCTTTGTGCCCGGCAGCAGGCAGCAGCGCCTGCATGATGCTGGCTCCTGCTCTCCTGCCACTTCCCTCTCTCCAGTCTCATGCCTTGCTTGCTTTGATGCTGTCTTCTGCTTGGTGTCCTGTCACACAGGTTGGGGCGCACCCAGCAGCTGCAGATTACTCTTTTCTGTGCCAAAGAGCTCCCTGCTGCCCCGTCTCTCCTCCAGGCTGCTTGGTAGGGGGTGGTAGGACCAGGGGACACAAGTGGGGACGTGGTGGCTTGTAGTCTTTCAGTTTCTGTTGTGTGACCGCACGGGGTGTGAAGGTCTCTTTGTGGCATGATGTTTGCCAGGTGCTTTGCCCCTGGGAGATGCCATCTCTCAGTGTGGGCACGCAGAGTCACACCATGGGCTGCCTGAGCTCCTGAGCTTCCCAACTGAGTCCCAGGGTCCCTGAAGGTGAATCCATCGTATCCTCGTGCCCACTGCTGCTCCTCTGCCATTGAGATGTGAATTTGAACATAATTATCTGCTCTTTAACCTAAATAGCTTTTGTTATCTGAAAGGCATTGGATGGATTTGGTTTGATAGGCTGGCAAAATCCAGCTCTCTTAAGATGCTAGAGGGGATACACTGGAAATAACCAAATTTCTGGATTTAGATCAGTTTCAAGCAGATTATTCAGGCCCTATCTGCCTGAGTATAAAGACCTGTGACAGGATCTTGGATTTGTGCATGCCGATCAGTGCTGTGCTATAGAGCAGGCTGCTGATGGGATGATTTCTGACTTTGATAAGCGCTTCCATCCCCTTTGTGGAGGGTTTTATTGTAGTGTTCAGTACAATGTTTATATGAACTGCTAGTACAGGATAAATAAATACTGCACAGTGAAGTTTAACATGGGGAAGAGGAAAGAAGTATTTAAAGCGTATTACCAGTATTTGTTTAACAAGAGATGGATCAGATTTGACATTTATCTGTATTGGATTGCATTTGCTTTAAATAAAACAAAGACTTAAAAAGGGTAAGTTTTCATATGAACTGTATCTGAATTCTTCTTTTCTTGCCGAAAATACAGAGCTTGGGGTGGGGCGTTCCTTGGGTCACAGCTCTGCTTGCATTGGTGATGGGATAAGCGTACTGCTGAAGGACGATTGTGTTTTCATCTCCTTTATCTATGAGTAAGATAGTGGAGTCTGTTGTATTTATGGACTGGATGTGGACTTCAGTAGCCAAATTCCGCTGAGGGAAGGGAAAAAGAACATTTGGACTTACCAAAATTCTTTTGCAGTTCATTGCATTTGGTTTTGCCCTTGTTCTCCTAGGCTGCTGTTGCTGTGAGATGCTGTTGAACAGTTTGGGTTTCAAGCCAGAACTAAATTAATTTCCATGATAGAGGAAGTGCTTGCACACGGTAGTACATCATAGAGGTTATTTTTGACTCTTCCCAGTGACTGATCTTTTGCTATTGCTCTAATGTGGATTTCATCTGGCAGTTTTCTTGTAGGTGCTGTAGAAGGTTGAGTTTTGCTTCTCATTTTGGCATAGCCCTATTTCAGAGGCTTTTAACGTGTTAACACCCTACCAGTTTGGGGTTTGCAATACTGTTCATTCAACGTGTGTCTTTGGCAAAATTTGGCAGAAGATATGAAGTATCACATTTCCAGACGAGCTGATGCAGCTGAATGTTGGTTATAACACTGATGTTAGGAAATAATGGGGGCTGAGGGCTATGGGCCTGAAAACTTTGTTACACTCACAGTGTCACAACCCATATAGCCTGTAAACTGAGTCCATTTTTGCTGCATTACAGATTACAATGAGTTATGGTCCCATTTTTGTGACTCACATATATATACATATATACATATATATGAGTCACAAAATATATATATATATATGTATATATGCACATGCAACATATAATACTTTCTTAGTTGTATTTATTGAATTTGAGTTTATTTCCGTCGCCTGATAGAAAATAAAAGGATCTCCTAGCCCAGTCTTGGCTAGTGAGTACTCAATATTGTAAACAACAGCGTCTGTTTAGTTATGACCTAAAAATGAAGAGCTGTGCAGAGGCGTTAAGCATTATTATTACAGACTGTCAGTGCCTACTTTTCTCCTCAAAGACACATTTAATTGTATAGTATCAGAGTTTTCTCCAAGCCATTTGGCCTGGGTTGTGGAAAAGGCCATATTTTTGCTGACAAATTAAACCAAAACGCTGCTAATTTTTTTAACAGCAACAGAAATTAAACTTGGACTAAATGCATAGTAACCTAAAATTTGCAAATTGAATGTTGTAAAATAGTTATTCTAGAGCTAAAATGTGAATGTTGAGTTGATAAAATATATTGAAACTATTCAGAAGTACTTGATTCTTATGTTAAATTAACATGTAGCTAGGTGAGTTAGTGATAATGAAATTTTCACTGCAATACAGAGCACTTACCAAGGAGGAAAGAATCTTTCGTACCTTTGTAGTGACAATCATGGCCTGCTAAGAGTTTGGGCTACCAGTTGTACACTGTCCCATTTTCTTCTATAGGGGGAGATGATGCCATTGGTGTTGGTAACTAAGCAAAACAAAACGATGGAACTTGAATAGCTGAATAAGTAAAACCATGGTTTTATATTAAGATAAATTTTCAATATTAGTAGGGTCTTTACTTAAATTTCACACTGAATGGTTTTATGTTCAGCAAGTAGGAAAAAATACAATGCTAATTACAGCTCTGATCATTTCTTTGGCAATTCAGCTATTTTGTTTGCTCAAAGAATTTCAAAACTTGCTGCCAATTTCTTATTGCTGCGTTGCTCCTCACATTTCTTTTGAACATAAAGTCTGTATCAGTAGCACCATCTAAAATGAAAAAGGATGAATGACATGCAGTTGCGAGCTGCTATATTCGTGCCAGTTCAGAATCTCTTCTTTTGATGTTCAGTTTAAGAGCTACCAAGTGAAGCTAGTGGTTCTGGCACATAAAATGTGAATGCTATAATGTTCTCTGAACCTTTATTTACTGAATTGCCAAAGTCATGCTTTTCAAGAACTTTGTGAACTTAAAGCACTTTAAAGAAATATTTTGGGTTCACAACAGTGGAGAGCTAATGCTTTTTACTCAAAAAATACATTGGCTACTGTTATATGTCAGCATTTGCCAACAGTTTCCGGAGGAGATGCCAGTTTGGAGTGGAAACTAAGAAATGGATTCAGCGAAGCACTTTATCCTGTTCTTGGCTTAAAGCACATGAATAAAACCATTGACTACCCACGTGTGCTTTACTGGGACTGCTCACATAGTGAAAGTTAGGCACATGTTTAAATAACTTGCTTATTTGGGGTCTCACTGCGTGATGTCTTGCTGGCAGAGTCTTGATTTTCTTATGGCAAGCAAAGTATGACCTGGACACAGGGAGTACAGCATTGTCTGCACGAGCCACAGAGTCCAAAGCAAAAGGATATTTCTGTGTCCACCCCTAGTCGGTCCTGCATTTCTCTGGCAACTAGTTATCTATCTGCTGCCAATTGTGCTCTAGTGTTTTTGGCATTCAACCACTCCAACTTGCTGCTCATGCAAGTATTGAATTGCCTTTGTAAGGCGGAGAGTAGGCTTTTCCTTGTTTAAGACTGTATATGTGGCTGTTAAAACATGAAAAAAAAAAAAAGTAGTTTATTGTCATATCTTTCCTCATTTTGGTCAAATTTTGCCCTCTACAACGTTGTTGGTAGTCCCACTGAAGTTGATAGAGATGCTAGCAGAGGAGAGGCACAGTACCAAAGAACCAGCTCAATGCTCTGGAGCCAAACGGAGGTTTTTCATCTGTTGAATATCTAATGGAAGCAGTGTTTGTTATTTAAGAACCTCTGTAAACAGCTCATCAATGCAAATGCAGCTCTTCCAGCGTGCTGGGGGGGAGAAGTACTGTGGTGCTCCTGAGGGTCGGTCCCAGGCTGGGGTCATCCCAGCCCTCACAACCAGCCTCCAGCATGGTCTCCTTTCTACATATTTCCTCCAGAAATACATTTTTTGCAGCAAGTTAGCCAATCTAGAGCCTGTATATAAGAGCAGTACAAGCTACGGCAGTTGTAGGAGATAGCAGTTACTTGATGGGCCCAGCAGGCCCAGTAGGCCCAGTGCTGTGGTTGGTAATCAGCAGTGCTCCATCAAACCCAGGATCTCAGACTGAGCTGGCTTTATGCTCCTCGGGGCTGGCAAGCTAATGGCCTCTGCTAACAGCTTTGCCAGAGAAGCCTAGGAAACTCCAAACAAAAGGCTGCTAATCGGAACTGAAAGGTGAAATGGAATAGGTTCTCTCCATGAGTTCAGTAATCCTGGCTGGCAAAGAGCACTGTTATCTTCAGAAACATGTGTCAAAGAATATTCTTCAATGTATAATCATCTTAAACAGAGTGCTTTTTTTTTTTTTTTTTTTTTTTTTTTCTGGAGATGTGTTGTTTGGGAGAGTGAATGGGATAACACGTAATATGAGCCAGATGAAAAATAGTATGAGTACATTTTTTCACTGGAATGGAAACTTGAACGCTTGCATAAACTGCACAGAGGCTCTGAAGTATTACTGTAACAGGCTGTAACTTCATGCATGAGGTAGGAAAGCAAGTATTATTGTCACAGGCTGTTAGTGTTTGTGCCCCGAATATGCTTACAAGAGTGTTGAAAAAGCTGTAGAGCTAGGATCATAACAATTATTAGATACAGACACTGATGAGGTAAGGATTAAATTGTTTCAGAGGTATATTGTTTTAACAGGCTTTCAGTTAGCTAATGATAAAGTATTTATGAATTACATAGGAGGTTAATTTCCAAGAAACTCTTGTGAATTTTCAATGGAAAACTTGAATCCACAAAAATCTGTATGAAAACATTGTAAAATCCAAATGGCTGGATTCATCCCTTGTGTATAAATAAAATATTTAATAAGCACTCTCCTCACCTAAAGCACAGGACTGAAAAGCAAGGACCCAATTTAAATTTCTAGCTCTGATAGAGCCTTCATGTATGGTTCTGGGAAATCACTTAGCGACTCTTTTTCTGCAGACCAGACCCCGTACTGTTCCTCTGCCTTACAGAGGTTAAGGGGAGGCAGAGGAAACGAGTGGTTGCAAAACAAATTAAGAATCTCCCATCAAAAGTCAGAGCATACTGTTTGGTTTTGATAAAAAAAAAACAAAAACAAAAACAAAAACAAAAACAAAAACAAAAACTAAAGACTAGAAAATAAAAAAGGAGACATTGCACATATGCATAATAGCTGCTGATTTATAAGAGTCAAGTTATGAAGCTTTAACAAATGCATATTTCTTCAGACAGAACTGTAGTATATTTCTAGTTGGAATATGACATTAATTTGTTTTGTATCTGCATAGTTTACCCTTTAAATACATTTTAGCAAGCAAAAATATTTAGTTTCTCAAATCAAGGTCAGTTCAAAGAAACATCTAAACATTGAAAAGAATCTCTGACTCTCCTGATTCTCCAAAATTGATTTAGAAACTTTTCATGGATTGACTTTCTTCACTTAAGCAATTACTGAGAAATTTTTAATTCAACAGTGTTAATGTTCACTTGGCTAGTTCCTCTTCCAAGTCTGGGAAATTTTATTATTTGTTGTAGCAAGTGGCAAGTTTTTAATGACATCCATTTGTTATGTACTTGTAGTGGCATTTACGTTGGAGACTACGGGAGACATTGGAGACAACTGCTTACAAAGCAGGATGATTTAAAATTCATAGGCTAAAGGCAAACTGATGAGGCATTCGGCTTGGCAGGAATGGTAACTTCTTCTAGCCTCAATGGGATGACATTTAAGTACAGATGATAGAAAACAAGAAAGGTTGAAACAGTAATTTTTTGAATGGTCATTGATCACCTGTTCTTTCCTCCATACTGTCATTAGCAGTGGAACTGGATCTAAGAGCAGTTTTTGTAATGTGCCTGGGAGTGATTAGAGGTTGAATATAGACCCTTTTTGGGACATATGTAGATTTTTGTATTAATTTGGCAAATTTGGAAATGTTTTCTTTGCTCAAAATGGCTAAATCATCTCATTTTGTGTGTGTATATCCTTCGAATTTAAAACAGTCTCAAAAATGCTAATTATAGTAAGAGACATTCACTTTAAGTTATAAAGCTTCTTCACTCTCCCCATGGAAACTTCCAAGGCATTGAATAGCAAGCAAAACATGCAGACAGGTCCAACTATTATCTCTCATTTTTCTGCACCAGAATGCAATATAATTGCTTTTGTTTCTCTGTTCAGCACTTTCAGACCATGTTAAAGACCAAGTTGAATGTCTTAACTCTTCGGAAGGAGCCTCTCCCGACAGTGATCTTCCATGAACCAGAAGCCATTGAGCTGTGTACCACAACGCCCCTCATGAAGACCCGGACTCACACTGGATGCAAGGTACTTGCAAGCAAAAACTTAAGGAATGAGACCACTGTGGAATTGTCCCATATACGTAAGAGGAATCCAAAGAGCCCAAAGTAACCAACGTGGTAATTGTTCTGGAAACCCCATTAACTACCACTATTACCATAAGGTTTCTAAATCAAAAATGTCATTAGGGGGTTTCTGAAAAAAATCTGGGCTTCAGTGATAAATGTGGTTGAGGTGTGTGGCTCAACACAAATAGAAAATTCTTGACAGCCTCCCAGAAACGTTACTTGCTGTAAACACAGCAGTTGCTTTCTGTAAGCACTGGTGCTGAGATGGGAGATAAAGAGCCAAGTGCTGCGTATTTGTGTTTAGCAAGCTGTACTATCAGAGGTATAAAACTACTGAAATAGGATTGCAGGATAAAACTCAAGGTTGGTTATATAAAAAAAAAAAAATAAAAATGTTGGGGAGCAGTTAGATCATCATTTGGTTAAGAAAGAACATGAATTTACCTACTTACATCAAAGCAGCTTTGGAAAAAGCTCTGCTGCTTTAAAGTTTAATGGCTTAAGAACTCCGAGTGCATTCTTCTGTGGAAAGAAACCATATAAAAAAGCAAACAAATCTACTGTGTGTACCTTGTGTTGGAGCTGTCTGGCGTCATGGCAGAGCTCGCCTCACCTCACACACAGGCAGCCTGAGCCAGGTCAAAGTTTGGCCTGTGCTGCCCTTTGTGGGGCTCAGCAGCCAAGTCCACTTTGCCTGCCTCAGGTGTTGGTCATGTGGAGAACCCACATAGCCTTAAGGGTCTCCAAAAACAGAGAGAACTGGGTTTGAGCCTCTGTAAAGCATCAGATGTAGAAGAGCCATTCTCTGATGCTTCAAGTGCCAGGTAAGGTCCAAAGTGCAAGTAAGTGTCATAACGCTCTGTTCTGTGTGTATGTGTGCACGCATACACAGGCACTCCTCCTGAGCAGTTGCCTTGTTGGAGAATCTGATGGGACTGCAATGGGGTTGAAATAAGTTGCTTCCTGGTGAAATCCCCTGCTTTTCGTAGCATACTATGCACATAGCGTGGGCTGTGAGCGTGTCATAAAGGGCTGTGCTCTGACACCTCCAGGTCTGGCACTTCCTCAGCAAAGTTTCTTGTGGGGAAGTGTTATTTTTGTTTGACTTTCTGCCTGCCACGATAGCTGAGAAACAAGACCACTGCTGGGTATTGAAGCAGCGCTGCCCTATGCTGATGTGGTGGAACACAGGGCAAGTAACCCTAATATGCTTTGTATGGTAGCACGTAGCATCTGCTCTTCTGTGCTGATGTCTTTTGTCCTTTATGTTGACATCTAATGAATTTTTAGAGAATATTAGCTATCATAAAAACGTTTCACAAAGTATCTGGTTTTCACCCCTAGTGAGAGAGAGTTCAAACATAATAACGCTTTCTGAAATCAGTTTACCTCTGTGAATGTGTGCAGAATTTAAATGAGCCTTTTTATTTAACCTATAGTCCTTGAACTGAAAAGACGGATTGCAGAGATTGCAGAGAGATGTTGAACCACTCAGTGAGGAAAATCTCATTCTATATTTAGAAGTCTTTTTTATTTATTCATTTATTTTTCATGCAATATATCATAGTAGTGGTGACTAGGGAACATCTGCTGCCACAATGTTCCCCTTTTCCTCCCTGTACCAGTTTCGCTTTCTCCCCTTCCCCCAGTAGCCAGTCAGTAGCCACTGACCTCCTGTCAATGCCAGAGCATTACGGGGATGGTTTTGGGGACATGCCAACCTCCGTTTATCAATTCAATAATTGTGAGTTCCAGTACTTTGACCGGGAAGATGATTCTACATCTGTGTTGTTCCTATGGCTAAGAAATCCTCTGTAGTTGTTAACTAAAGTGCTCCAATTTTACCCAGTCTCTCTAGTCACAATCTTTTAAATTTTTTTCCCCCTGACTAAATATATTCTTCTCTAAGGGAGCTTACATCCTCCAGCTATTTCTAGGTAATTAGCCTTTCTCTCCTCTTTCCCCTCTGATTATTAGTTTCTTGCTGAGTGAAGCGATAATAGTGTTGCCATAACAAAGCCAATATTTTATAACATGAGTTTTCGCTCTATGGGGTCTGATGCATCACTGTTACTCCAGGCATAAGTGGGGGAGATGCTGCAGTGTTGCTGGTACCACTGAGGCTCCGCGGTTTGGAGACATAAGCTTTTCAGGCTAGAGCGAAGTACCCAGTTTTTACTTTCTTGCATGAGTCATACCCTTTTGATCCTTAATTGTTTTACTCCTCTTGACTGAAATTCCTCCAATTTTTCTGTGTAATCCCATTAATGAGATAGCATCATTCTTCTGACAGAGGCTTCAGACATCTCATTTTATTGCACTGTTTTAACATAAGCCTCAGCTGGCAACATCACGTTATGGGAACTTGACACATGCAATTGGTTTGCTGTTCAGAGGTCTGGGCATTGGTTTTCTTATGTGATTGCTCTTTTTCTTGTCCTTTCATCACAAGACAAGCTTCTCTTTTTCTTTCATTCAGCATTAGCTGCTGAATCCCAAAGAAACAAAACTTCTCTGCTGAGATCCAATCTCATTCTGTAATTGAATGTGATGGCTTTAAGAACAGCAGAGAAATGTCTTGCTTTAACTAATTCAGGCAGAACCCCCACAAAATCTAGAAAATTAAATAAATGAAAAAAATACTTCCAATTTCTCCACAGTTCCAGATCTGATGCAACTTCACTGCCATTGTGTTTCCTGAAATATATTTTTTACTCACAGCAGAAGGCTTCAGACTCATTCCTCCAATCACTGCACATCCACACCTGCGTGCCTGGGCTGGCTGCACCGTCGCCATTCCACCCTGCCAGCCTTGGCATGATTTCACCAAACAGGAGAGAGCAGATACTGTTTGCACTGATTTGCAGCACGGGGCTGTATGTTCACATGTTTCAGGGCTTGTGATGCTGGTTGCTCACTAAGGCAGCAGTTGACTCGAAGGTTGCAGTTCCCAGGGGGCATCTCCTTGCCCTCCTTCACCTCCATTCCGCACCAGCCATGTTCCCAAATGGGGAGTGACAGACCCACATCCTGGGGTTGCACCGTCACAGTCCCACTCAGCAGGGTTTCTGGGCTCAATAAAGCATTCAGACCCTTGTGAAGGAGGTCCTTTGCTTTTGTTTGAGCCACGGTGTATGTTAGGTGGGAGGCAGGTCTTGGGCTCTGGAGGAATCCCAGCCATGCCTGAGTCCCTATGTGCTGCCTGCTTCTTCCCTACAATGGATGTGGGGTTTGAGTGCTGGAGCACCAAGCATCATTGGTGGTAGCTGGCCTGAAGAATGAAAAATCCCAACTGGCTTACTGTAAACCTGTAAATAGCAAGTCTCAGCTTAAGCTAAACCACCTTGTGCTTTAGAAGGACACGAAACAGTAAGAACAAATCTTCTGTTCTGCCCAGCTGGACCACATTTTCCAATCATGGGCTCCTAATTTGCTGTTACTTAAATTGAGCATGTTTGTGTATACAGGCATGAGTGCCATTTAGATGCATTTAAAAATGCGTCTGTCCTTGTTCAGATCCTAAGGATTTTGATTTAACTGTGTTTGTGTGACTTGTAGGTCTTACATGTCAAATGCGCTCTTGTGTTGTAGCTGGAAACTTCTTCTTGCCTTATCACAGCACTAACTACTGCCAGATGGAGACTGAAAATCTGGAACACCTCCAGAAAATAAGTCTCTGTCTGCTCAGAAATGTGTGCTTTTTCTGTGACTTAACAGATTTCATTTAAGTTCTGTGTGTTTTATTCTTCCTTAATGTCCTCATTGGCTTACACTGATCCTAATGCTTCATGATTTCTGTCCCTTTCAGCTATGGTGCTGGTGTGAAGGGAACTGCCTGAATGACTCCCTCTCTATTGCTGTAGCTTTTCCAGGCACCGCTATATTAATGCAAAAGGACAGAGGTTAAAAATGGTGCCTCCGATTTTTCAAGTGGTGTCATAGGTTTAGCTTTTTTTTTTTTTTTTTTTTTTTTTATATATTGGAAGGCTCTTCAAAGGGAAGTCAGTGCTGAATAATCAGTAGCTAGCTGTAATCCACCTGGATAATGTGATCTTACTCCTTCAGTTCCCACCAGTGGATAAGCTTTTCTCAGCAGCATGGGAGGCTGTGATGAGAGAAACATAAACAGTGCAAATAATTACATTCTTAAGAGAATGCTTTTATTAAATGGCAAAACATATATTCAGGATGTGGTGTTTACAGGCACAATACACATTGCTTGCTTGTCTTATTGCATGCAGTTGTTAAGGTTATTTATTCAGGCTTTGTGGAAAGTATGATGTTGAAATTTCTATGGAGGTATATCTTAGTTTAAGATTGCTAAACAAGATTTAGTCAATTTGCATACATTGCATTACAGCAATACTGGTGTTTTAAAATCAAATCTTGTACATATTGATAGAGATTTTAAAAAAAAAATCAAGCTAAGGATTAATACCAATAAATGGAATTTGGTCTTTTTGTATAGCTTAATCATTTTGCTTACAAGGGAAAAAAAAAAAAGAAAGGAAAAGGTTCCCATGCTAAGCTTGCTGCTAAGCTTGCTCATGACTGCAGTGGGTTTTATCCCATGTGTGTGCAGGAGGGAGGGACTGTGGCCCACAGCTGGGCTTCCCTGGTGCAGCTGTGGGGCCAGCAGCTAGCACCACGCAGCATCTCTGCGTTCCCGCTGCTGTGCTCCAGCCCGTTTTGCTCCCTTTTGTCTCTCTGCCCATTTCTGTTCTTGTCCCAGAAGTAACTGCCACCTTTACAGACAATATGGACACTCCTAATAAATCTCTGCATGTGAAACTGCCCCCAAATGGTATGAGCAATGGCATTTACACCGGAGTAGCAGAGAGTGGCGTGTAGTCTGTGAGGTGAAAGCTCATAATGAGTTTGTGGGATGAATGGAAAGCAATACTGATAGTGATCGGACTATGTTCCATAGAAATAGGATGTTTTTCATTGGAATACTTATTTAAATAAATAAAACGTTGTCTTAAAATTGCCCTGCTAGGCCTGACTCCGATTCTTTGTGTGAGAGAGTCATTTAGGAACAATGTCTGCTCAGATATTGTTGCCTATTTTTGATTTTCTGCCTTGTTAATTTTGATTGCAAAGGCCTTGCAGCAGGGCTGTCTCTTACCATATACTTGTAAAATAACCCAGTTCTACTCTACCCTAAATGCCTCTAGAGCAAATTTATTAATGCTGTTGTTGCTTTTATTAGTCGTGCGGTTTTAAAACTTCTTTTTTCCTTTAGATCAATTTCTTAAGCCATTTTGTCCAGCATTTCTGTCCTGTGTCCTCTCCTAATCAGCACAGCCATGCATCACTGCTCTCAATTTCAGGAGCCAGCTGGTCCATCCCAGTGTGCTCCCCATCTCCTGGGCCTGGTGCCTCCTCAGCATTTGGAAAACACCCCCAATTGTTGAAGCATCCTCCCAGGTGGCAACCCCAGCCTTGTGCCTTTTCCTCTTCATTGCTTCCCAAACCCCAAATTTTTGCTCTGACCAGTCAAAGAATAGGTGGATGGCTCCCCTCTGCTGTGCTGTTAGTGAGTGTAGGTTGTGGTTTGTACCTTGATAATGAATCAGTCAAAATTAACACAAACATTGTGTCTCATTTCCATACCCATAAACCAAGGTGTTCCTTATTGTTCATACCAACATATTGGCTCAAAAAGGTTGAAAATGTGCCTGAAGACTTCCTGAGATGGGGAAATCCAGAAGATACAAATTGATGGCTAATGATCTAGTGTTTTATTTAAATTTCCATTGAGGATTTAAATACCTTACTCCTCTTAAACGTTTATTGCTGTTTTGACTAGTCAAATCATAGCTGGCTGGAAGCTGCACATACTCTTAAAACCACCTCAGTTTATCCTAATAAAGATTAATAAAAATGGTTCTCTTTGCAGCTATCGCATGGTCAAGAATTATTGCCTTGAGTGCAGCTTTACCCAGCTGTAAATGTAAGTCCAGCTAGCTGGCTGGTCTTCGTTACCATTTTGTAAACCTGTAACATTAAGATGGCCATTAACCTTAATAAAGATACAGATTAAACAAGTGAAACAAGCTAAACCATACCATCACTCCCGAGCGTACTCTTTTCTATCATATTTAATGTGAACATGAAGCACATAGCTTATTTTGTCTTGGTTCATTAGAGGCCTTCTGTTATTATCCTTAAGCACTGCATATTTTGTACTATGAAGAGAGCATTTTTCTATTAGTCTATCTTGTTTTTGCACTTCTGCCCCTCATCAAATGACGCATGATGCATAACAGGATGCATGTGAACTCTTGCATGGGGCAGATGTTGATAGGTTCAGTATCTTTAGATACAGTACTCGTTGGTGAGAGATAAAGAGTCTTTAATGATGTGTTTTCCAAAAGTGGAGTTCATCAAATACATTAATGCCCCGACAAGTAAGTTTTCTATGAAGGTGAAGTATTTTATTTACTTTTTCTTAATGCTGTGTTGCAGAAATGGAAAAAAAAAACAAAAAACAAACAAACAAAAAATCAATACTGAAGTTAGGGAAGAGTAAAGTACTTGCAGAAGCCTTTCACATGGCTGCATCCTAGAGTGCTTCACAACAATTTGGCCAAGTCCTGCTCTAATATTAAAAACAGAGTTGAATGTGGTCCTTTCTTAATCAATGCATGACCAAATGGCTGGGTCCTCTCCTGCACCTACGAAGTTAACAGGGGCTTTTGCTCCATTGGGAGCATGATGGGGTGCCCTGCAGGATGGCAGCAATCTTCACACAGCACATGCTCCGTGATGGCTGGCACTGGCTGCTCTCAGATCCTCCCTGAAGCTCAACACTCTTGCATATTTTATTTATTTCATGCACGGAAAGCCCATTTATGTCAGTGAGGATTGATGCTTTAAATGAGTGCAGAAGAGCTAATAGAAATATGAAGGGTAGATGGAAGTGGAGAATGTTGTTAAAATGTCATAATGCTTCCTTTCCTGAAGTCCAGGAGTCCTAGGCGGAGAATATAAATTGGCCAAAATATTTATTAAATCTTAAACTGAGCCTGCTTTCAATAGGACCTTCTGCAATGTTCAGTTTTGCTGTGTTGGGTGTATTTTGGTGTAATTTTATTTGCTTACTGGCAAAGTGGCATTGTAAGACTAACATATTCTGTATTCTGAGAGCAGTATAAGTTATGTCCTGTCAGATATGCTGGTGGTATTTTTTTTTTCGATATCATTTGCACCACTGACATTTTTCCAGCCATGGTTCAAGTAAAGGGCATCTTGTTATTCGGGAAGTTCTTATATCCCATCTGAAAATGGTCTTGTATTTCACAGTCAGCTTTGTGTTTCTGATTTAATCACCTTTAGAGGAAAAAGTATATGGCTGTTTTCTACGTATGGTGGAGTAACTTTGCTCTGAATGTGTGCAGGTTAATTAAAGGAAAACAGTGTTCCCTATTTCTGTCTATTTTTGGATTTTACTGTTGAATGTGCCTGTTAAAACCATTTCAGGGAGTTCCACAAAATGAGTAAGAAAATGACCTTGAGAGAACAGGAGGATTTCTGGGGCCTGCCCTACATCAGTGCAGGACTTGAGGTGCCCTGGATGCAGGCCTTGCTCCCTCTGGTTCCCTTGTGGTTTCCTTCAAGAAGAAGGGAGCTCAGGGCTTTTGCTGGGCATATTGTGAGTGAAGTTAGGAAGTGAACTGGGTTTCGGAGAGAGTTTAATGAACATGGTCATGCGCACTCCAGGGAAGAGGAGAGGATTTTGTTGTCCCCAACGCCTTGGGCTGGGTAGAAAGGCTTCCAATTGCTATGGACCGTGCAGATGATGCTCAGGTCTGGGTTATCCAGCAATCCTGACAGTTAGGATGCTGGGGGTCTCCTCAGCCCCTCCTGGGAGCAAAGCCCAGGTTCCCTGGCTTTGCGTGGGGAGCAGCCTCCAGACAGCACTGCTCTGAAGAAATAGGAGCAGAAATGTCACACCACAGTGACAGCACTCTCATTCCGGTAAGCCAGACTTTGCTCGGATATGTGTGTCCAAGTCCACTTTCACGGGCAGCAGGCTGCAGAAAATGTCCTCTAAACAATAAAAAAAAATCCTTGAAAAACACAGGAAAATAGTCACAGCATCCATTAGTACATTATGCTTTACTCCTCCCATTGGTACGTGTAGTATACGGCTTGCACAACCACCTTGTACATCATATTTCATTTCACACCCCTAGTTCTATCCTGGAGGCAGGTGCAGCAAATGGAAAATGGAAATAATGCATTATATGCAGCCTGGGGAAAGTATTGGTAACATAAACAAAAGTCCCTTTGGCTGGAATCGAGTATGTCCTATGCCTTGAGTGCTTTGATGTTGAGTTTGATTTAACAAAAGCTTGAATTGGAAGTCATTAGCCCTTAGTTTTGTTAGCAAATGATATTTATCAGCAGAAGTAGTCTAAATTCAACCTCTTAATGCAAAACAAGGCACTAAACAGTTTATGTTTCAATTAGGTGTGGAGGGAGAGAACACTGTGTGAAATACAGACATATAGAAATTGATAGTACTTCCTGTGACTTGGCTGATAATGAGCATCAGCCATTCCTGAATTTCACCCTTGCTTGTAAATGCAGATGGAAAACCTGTGTGGTAGCAAGGAGACCAGGAACTGTGTGCTGGTGAATGCTCAGCAGCAGCTTTGCAGTGTGTAACTTGTATTTCTGTAGGATTTATCACCCAGAAAGATCCTAAAACACTTTCTAAAATAGCTCTGTTGTCCCATGCTGTTCAGCTGCAGTTCCCAGCCAGCAGCCCTGTTTGCAGAGGTCAGATCAGCTCACTGGTGCTGGGGGAAGGCTTGATGGGGACACAGTACTGCAGATAAAATGTGTCACAGGAACACTACAAAAGATGGTGAAAATTAAAATGCATAATTCTGTTAAGTAGTAATGGATTGAAACAAGGTAATAAAAAGTAATTTGTATTAATGCAATTTCTTCAGTGCACAATACTCCAGTGAATACTTCTCTATCCTGGAACCCAAATGTGTGTTTTGTCAGTTCTAGAAATCCCAGTCTTCAAGGTACTTACAGCTGTTGTGTAACCATGGCTGTCATCATAGGAGGTAGCATACCAGAGGAGTGTTCTCTCAAAGATTATTTAGATAATTTAAAACAATTTAATCTATCTGCTGATGGAAGTATTTAAACTTAATACATTTGAAATTTCCTATGTTAGGATGTAATCTTCAATTACCTGGCTGTATAATATCATACGGTGTGTGCCCTTAAAGGAGAAAATTCTGCCTTGTGCAGCCTGGCACAAAGCCAAGACACCCATGCGAGGCGTGGGGCAATGGAAAGGTCCTAGATAGCTGCAGTTTTGTTAGTATGTTTATTTCTTGTGCTGTAGGAAACACTGTGCTCATCACAATTGCTCAGGCAAGGCCTTCTGGTCATAGGAGCTAATTGCTTCCATAATAATTAAGGTTCAAATCTCTAAGACGTAATAGCTTTTGACATCTAAAAATTAAAATGAGATTGAAATTTATTATAGTGGTTACGCCGAACAGATGCTGCAGTCACTGACGATTGTTTTGTTCCAGGGCGTCCTTGAGCAATGTTTCTGTGGTGGTTCAGCAGTTTCAGTGGGATGTGGAGCTGTGACTTGAGCGGCACCGCTGCGGTGGCTGCTGCTTCTCGGCGGTGCTCAGAGCCTACAGGGCCCTGCTGTGAGCTGGCGTCTGGGAGAAGGCACCCTTCCTTCATAGCATGTGATGCTATGAACTTCTGGTTCAGTGGCTGGTGCTCCCTTGTATGGTTGCAGCGGGAGGGAACAGGGAACGGGCTGGGAGTGCTGTTGGCAGATCTTTTTAGGCAGTGCTTTTTTTTGCAACAAAGACATGTGTGCTTAGTGCTTATTCTGTGGAGGTATTCTGTGTAGCTCTTCCCCTGCAGCCATGGATATTGTTTCTTTGATTTCCATTAGAATACTGCAGAATTTGCATTTGGCACTGAGCACTCATGTTCACACTGGTTTGAGCCAACATGACCCTTCTAAGGAATATGTAATCTCTGTTTACAGCTGTACTATGCCCAAAGCCATTAATTCTTATTTCGGGGCTGATCCTGGGTGCCCAAAGCTTCCCACTGAAGCAAATGACATTGCCAAATAAAGAAGAAAAGAGGCTGAAATTGGATTGAATTACAGATCCATTCCTCCACTGGCCTCGTTTATGATGCACAGGCTGTGGGACTGTAGATTAATGTTGCAATCAAAAATATATATAATTGGAGAAGAGAACATCATATGTGTGCCACCTCTGTTTTTTTGTTGGTCCCAATAGTAATTGCTTGTAGTATTGCAATATAGCTTGCAATGCAGAACAAAGTATAAATATATTAGCTTGAAAGAGGAAGGAAATGTTTCCATTCTTGGGGATGTATGACAATGTATGAATAGTTCTGTTTGTTTGTTTCATGAAAGATTTGCATATTTAATTAAATGTTTATAACAGTAACTATTTTTACAGCTTACTTCTGGGCAATTTTAAGACTTTTGCTGTATTGCTGACCTACCTTTATTGCAGTCTGCTGTGAATATTAGACTTCAGGCTTGTGGTAATTCAGTAAGATTTCTTCTATAAAATTCTCGCTTGTATAGGAATAACAAGTGCAACAGAGTTATGATTTTTTTTTCCTTTAAAATCGATCTGTCTCCTTTCTTCATTAGACATCCTGGTTTGGAAAAATCTGTAAGTACTTGTTGGTATGAACTTCCCTTGTACTGTCAATCCAAGAATCTCTGGTGTTTGCCTTTAATCACAGCACGATCGTGTTGAATGATACATACTGTCATTGAAATAAGATGCTGAATTTCATGACAATGTCAATTTAGAATTAAGTTTATCAAGTCTTATCTGTGGAAGTCAGCAAAAAATTACAAGGTTGAATTGGTAGAACCTTGATAGAACTGAATACTGTCTTATAGCCAGTGAGAGTGCAATCTACTCCTTTTCAGGAGCTTATGTTCACATGCCTGTTAGATATCAGGATTGTTTCCTAGTTGCCAGAGCATAGCATGCTGGGAGGAAATTAATGAGTTAATCAGCTGGAAGACGGTCTTAATTCAGTACGCAATTTTTCATCTGTAAAGCCATGATGACGATATATTCTTCTGATTTACACGCTCTCAGGATTTAAATGGCATGGCAGTGACCTGCACTTGATAATTAATAACAAACTTGGGATGTGGATGACTTCTTATTTAATAAGGGCCCATATGCAAACATTTCAAATAGAAGGAAACCACTTTAATAAAAGTGAGCAAATTTTGGAAGAAGAATAAGTTGAAAATTTGGGAGATTGGACTAGCTGATCTTTCAAGGTCCCTTCCAATCCCTAACATTCTGTGCTTCTGTGAAAATGTTTGCTACTTTATAAAATTAATTGAACTGTTTGTCAATGAATAGTTATTTGGTTGGATTTTTTTCATCCTCAGGGTCTTCTACTTGTGTGTGTGTGGTTTTTTTCTGGTGCTCCCCCTCCCCGCCAACAATTTATTTTTTTGGTAGGAGAGGGAAAACAGGAGGGAAAAAAGCAAGCTTCAAGTCAAAGATTTAAATTAATCTAAGGTGAGGGAATGATCAACGTAAAGACTGGTGGAGTGGAGTATGAAACTGGGAGAGGAGATAAAGAAAAAAAAAAAAAGAAAGAAGGTAAGATAATATCTGTCTCATTATTATTTTGAGAATGTTCCTGAAGGTGACTCTGGGTATTCTCTGGGACAGGATGGACAGAAAAGCTGGCTCTAGATCTTTATGGAAGCTGCTTCATTGACTGAATTATCTATACGCTGGGAGTAATTCCTGTGTGCTGATTCATCTGACACATGCTTTCAATATAGCACAGTAACATAATTTACCTTTCTCAGCTATTTGTAATCACACTGCCCAGAATCACTGTGGGAATTGCCACAAGATGCAGTTTTGGGGTTGTTTTTGCCATGGTATTAATTGGTGTACTTCCTTTGACTTGGCTGCTATGCTAAATTATGTAATCTGAAAACTTGTGCTTCTGGTTTGACATGTGGCTTGGGATTCCTGATGATTGAAAGTAGTCTGTTAATGAAATCAGAGTAATTGAGTACAGGATATGTGAACCAGTGCTGTTTGTCATTTGTTATTAGGCTTAGGTATTAAAAATATTAAATGATTAAATGATTATTGAAATGCTTTTTATCACATGAAGCATCTTGTAGTGATTAAAAGGGAGGTGTGTTTTTACCCCACAGCTTTGCCCGGAGTTATGTTTGAAGGTCTTTATACAAGGCCAAACAGATTGTGACTCTGCATTCCCAAGTTGGAATATCTGTTATCTATCTAATAAATATCTGACACCTGGTATGTTGCACAACTGAATGAGCTTGTGCACATTTACATACGTAGCCAATGTGGTCTTTAAAGACATATATTTATCTTTACATATACACACTCTAAATAAAAGTTCACAAAGAAAATGTGTTGGCATTTCTGTGGCCTTGTCTTGCTCAGCAGCTGAAGTTGTGTCAGCTTTCCAGGTTGTGAGTGTGGTAGGCATTACTGGTTACTGAGCTTGGCTTTAAATAAATAAAATGAAGTAGGAAGTGAGCAAAGAGACCCGGATTTGGGAGTCCTGCATGCCTCCCTAGGCTGCCTGGCCAGGATGGAGCTGCCCCAGGCCATAGGCAGCTGTGGGCCTGCCTGAGCTCATCGGGCCTGCAGGTCAGAGATGGCCTCGGCCTGCCTCATGGCTATGGTGGGGCTGTGTTGCAGCCTCTCAGATATAAAGGCCATGGTGCTGCAGGGGAAGGAGCTGTGTGGGCCTGCAGCACCCAGGCCTTGCCACAGAATGGCTGTCTCTGTGCAGTGGCTGAAAAATAGCAATGCCTGAGCTAACAAGAGAAAGCTCCTTGGAGCCTGTCTTGATGTTTCTTGCCTCCCAATTAAGTCCTGAAACTTAATTCAGATGTTTTTCTCATCTTTCCAGTAGCTTTAGTGTTCACGAGAAGTTAAATAAGTCAACAGTAAAAAAGCCTTGCTGTCCCCCCAAGAAAGTACCAAAGGAGAGTGCTCAAGGTGTCCTGGTGTGGAGGGCAGGCCGCAGTAGCCCACCCTTCCCGTAGGGCCATCTTGCTGGCCTTTTTGGAGGGGGCTTGCGTATCACTGTAAGGCGAAATTGGCTGTCAGTGACTCGTGGTCATCTGAAGTACTCTTATCCAGAGATTATGCAATGGGAATTAAATTCCTATCATTTCAGGCAAAAGACTTTCAGCTTATGAGTCCTACATTGTGAAACCTGAGGACTCATATTGTGAAAGTCTATTGTGAAACCAGAGGAGAGAAGTAATTTAGCCTCTAGACTTTGTAGCAGGAGCCTTGTGAACAATTGTGAGGCACTCTTGCTGTCTCTTTACATTTGTCAGTGCGCCCTCATTTTGCAATGGAGTCATTATTTGATTGGCCACAGCAAGGCTGGTGGCACACTGGGGCTGGGTGAAGAGCAGCAAGGTAGGGGCAGGCTCATGATGGATGGTCAAGAGCCCCACTTGACAGTTGTACTACGAGGCAAACGGCCAAGGGACGCACATCTTCCAATTAAAAATTAAAATGTTACTTTGCAATACATTTCATAAGATTGTTTTTATTCCAGTATGCTCTTCAATAAATGGTGAATTTTACTTGGAGTGAGACATAGAGATTTTGATTGCAGACATCTGTAATTTTCTCCCCTCTTTGACTTAGATTCCATCATTGCTTTCCGTTATCAATTACTTTTATGTCAGCATGAGTGCAAGAGGTTACAGAAGTGCACGATGTTTCTCACATTGTAGCAGCTTTCTGCATACCAACCCTTTTGCCCTTTTGACTACATGGAAAACTATAAATGTGTCGCATGGGAAGATTTAAATGAATGCTGCTAAGGTCCCAGACGCTCATTTCAGAGTTGCCATTTCTTAAGAGCTGTCTGAGCTTTACCGTACGTGCAGCCATCACAATCAAGCCGACTGAAATCCTGCTAATTATTTTGGAGACATTTTTGTGTGACATGTCTTGAGAAAAGAGTCTGAGCATCTGTGAAACAGATGAAGTAAAAATTCCTCTGTCTTCTATCAGCAAACATAAGCAGGTGGAGCACATCCAAGCTTTTGCAGCAGGGGAGGGGCTCCAGAAAACAGTGTTTTTTACAGCATAGAGGGAAAATCAAAAGAAAAATAATTACTTATCAAAGTAAGATATGCCATGTCATGTAAGGCCAGTCCAGGAACAGCAGCTTTGTTTCAAGGGCTATTGTAACTTGGTTGTCTGGTTCATACAGGAAATTAAGAGGATACTCCAGACCCTTCAAGATGCAAAGTCCCAAATCGAAGACTGTACATTGCAAATAGGATTCATTTCTTGGTTTGAAGGGTGTTACTTCTTGCCTGTGCAGAATTAAAGATAATCTTTGAAATACATTGCTGCATTATTCTCCAAATAGCAGTATTCCTGAAAATCAAATGGTTGGTGTATTTTAAGGCAAAACCCAGGCACTAAAAATGAAAAGCATGCTGCTGGTGCCCACAAAACAAAATGTGTGTGGTAAAAAGCTGTTTTTACTGCCCAGGATGAAAGGCCAGCTGGCATCAATTAGCACTTTATGCATATGCACTTTTATAGAAATAATTTTTACTGAGCATGTCTCAAAGCCTTTTAGTGTCAGTTAATTACTTCTCATAACAATGATGTGCAGAGTTGCTCCATTATACACACAGGCAGAGTAGAGATCAGGGAGGTCAAGTGGCTAATCTGTACCTGCACAGAGAACCAAAGGTAGTTCAGTTCCATCCTGTCCTATCTGTCTTTGCAAGGCAGCACTGCTTTCACTCAGAAAATAAAATACGGCATAAATTCAACATAGAAATTACAGCTGCAATTATGTGGTGTGTTTTAGAACATCTTTCATGAAGCAATGCCTTTAGAGAGTGTATGGGATAGAAATAAGTTTTATTACATGAAGGACAGCTATAAAAAAGTAAGTAATATGTACATTAATTGACTTTTCAACTTCAAGTGCATTCTTGATGTACTTGGATAATTTCATATGCAGAGTGACATTTCCCAGTACATGAAAGAAAGCCTTGCCTTCTTCTCAAGGGGGAAAAAAAAAAAAAGAGCCTCTTTTTTTTTTTAATAAATGCTTTCGTCTTCTGAGTGCATGACAATGCAAAAATGCAGGCATGCCAAATTCAGTCCCGTGTGTGAAATGAGCAAATGTCCTACATTGCTTTCTCAGAAGTTTGCACCCACTTAAAAAGCTCTGCAGTCTAATTTCCATGTTGTCTTTTTGGGCCAAGAAAGTGCAGTCAAAACACCCAAATATGTGGCAAACTTGGTAGTTACTGAGTGCCAAGACGTGATCCTTGGATGAAAGCTCAGTACCTTGCTTTGTGACTTTATGGTGTTTGTGTTTTCTGTCCCTGTCACACGTGCAAGGGGGAGGAAGTGGGAGAGACTGCAGGGTTTAGTTGTGAGGGAGGTGTCTGAAATGTCACCCTTAAGTACAGGGTCTATTCTTATAAGGATTCCAGTATGAGAAATAAGTTCTACCTTTCTTTTTTTTTTTTTTTTTTGAGGGTTATTATAAGGGGGAAGGGCATTCACAGAAAAAGCTACCTAGTTCCCTATTGCCTAGTGCTCCCATTGAAATCAGACAGTATATATACAGATCATCCTGCAGTTGTGCTTGACTGTTGCCTCAAGATATGAATGGCATTTCTTTATTTCCAGCTGACAGGTGGTATGACTGATGGTAAAATGAGGTTCATCACTGTAAATGAGCTAGAAAAGCCTTGTGATTTTACACTGGGGTTTGGTTAAGCTGGTGTGTTAGTTCAGGTCTCAGGGCTATCTTTCCAATTAATTCTCCCAAAGCTGATGGCAGAATAACATGAAACATGTTAAGGTGTCAGGTGATGGTGAAAGAGGGCAAATGCTGCCTGATTATACAGTTATGAAGATATTTTTAATAATGTTGTATATTTGGAAGTATATTTCATTAATTTTGTAACAGTATAATTCCACATCAACTACACTAAACTTGTGGAAGTAACTGATATTCCAGCACTGTAACATAAAGCACTCTTTTAAGTTCCTCCAAGGTGAGAGGAGTATTTAAAAAACAAAACAAACAAACAAAAAAAACAAAACAACAAAACACACACACACAAAATAACCCTAAATATTTTGTTACATAGGAGATATACTATTCATATTCAATGAAGTGAAATCTGTTTTGTATTTCTTCTTCTGAGTGCCCAGATGATATAAATGATTATGGCCATCTCTGTATAGCACGAAGCAAGCCACAAGCTTTTCATATCTGGAACAGCTTGACATAATCAACACACGTCTAAGGTATTTAAGGTGCATATTCGGTGTCTCAAAAAGCCATGGCTCAGGCTGCTGTTCCCAAGAGTAAAATTTGGGGCTCTTTAGTAGAAAATGAACCAAAGAAACAGCATGCATTCCTCACAAATAGTATATATGTTGCTATTAACTTAATCCACAGTTTCATTCTCTCCCTCTTCTAAACATAACAGAAGGATAAGATAGTATTGACTCCTTTTGTCCTGGTTCCCTTACAAGGTGTGAATAATACCCTGTTCCCTGGCTTGTTCCTGGGCCCAGCTGCCTTGCACACCTAATGAAAAGATTCAGGCAGGCAATGGGTCTGAGAGTCAGAGTCACCTTCAATTTAGATTTCAGATTTTGCACTGAGGATACAGACGTTGGCCTTAAAATGCTGTATATTTCTGAATTATTTTGTGGAGGTCATACAGAAAAACTAGGACTGTGGTTATGCTGGGTATATAGCAATGCACTCTGGCTTTGCTACCATGACTAAATCCTCATGGTTTCTATAAATCAAAATTGATTTACCTGGTTTACTTCAACATGGGGGGTGGGGGTGGAATGACAGAAGCAGATACAATATGGTTTTGTCTCAGATAAGTAGCATTGGCTGGAGATGGTAGTTTCACATTTATGACTGTGAAAGTCCTTTAAAAAAATCTCCAAAAGATTAGTTTAAGCAAACAATTTTCCAATTTATTTTGTTTTTCAAAAACAAAGAAAATAAATTATGAACATTATAAGGATCATCTTCCTTTTCTCTTTTGAAGCCCACAGAAATAATAGTATCTTGGGGCCCTTTTGTTCCTCTTTGCAGAGAGCCATGAAGAAAATTGGTTATTGCCTTTTTTTCTCTGTCATTTTCTGTAGATTGAATAGAGATTGATTGCTCTTCTGGGATGAAAAAAAAACAACAGGCTGTGTCTTTCTGTGATATTCTGTGCTAGCATCAGTGGAGAGCATGAAGCAAGCAGTTTAATGTTGATCTCGAGTGTCAATGAATGTAGGTTCAATTAAGTCAATTTACTGATATAGTAGATCCTGTTTGTACAGGCAGCTCCCCTGCTCTCTCACTGTCTGGAAGCTGTTTTTTCATCATAGTTTTAGATACAATTCTTATTCCTGTTTTGAAGTTCATGATGAATCTTGCTTTGATACTGCTAGTAGATAGATTTGTCTGAAGGGTACTGTTGCATTTTATGTCTCCTGTTTTCTTGCCTTTTCTATCCATTAAATAGCATACCCTTGCTAAGCACGCGCTGAAGTTGGTACTTGGTAGATACGCAGATACTTCAAGAAATATGTTCTTATTAAAATTAAGAAGAAAAGTAGTGAAAGACAATTTGAAAATTCACAGTGGTCATATAATTCTCTTGGTGCCTCCTTATTTTCTGATTTTTGCATATGCAAAGAAGCCCAGTAGGCACAGTAGAAGTCATTTACTGGTAGAAATGCTCATTTGCTACTGCAGTTGGCGTAGCTGTGTATGCGTGCAAGGCCCTTTGCTGTCTATCCTGCATATTGTGTCTCCTGAGTAGTGTACGGAACAGAAGTTATAAAAATGACTTAGGATTTTGTTTCCAATGTATTGTTTTTTCCATTATAGGGAATTGTTGTTCTTTTGTTATGTATTTTTATACTCATTTGGTTCTTGGCATTGAGTTCCCTGTAAAATCAACATCTATGTTTAAAAATACATATTTTTTTTTTTTTTTAAAGGCAGGCTGTCATAACATGCATATGGATGTGATGGTATTCATTTAAAATTGTCTGCTCCAAAACCCCACAGAGGTGAACTCATTTGAGAAACAGTCTATCTCCATACATCACATGTTTACCTGAAGAATGTTGCTGTCACCCCCTGGGATATTACCAATGAGAGAAGCAACAAAAGCGAAGGATCATTCACGTGGCTGGAGGAATGTTTTTACTTTGCAGTAATCCTACGGCATGTGTTTGAGTCCCATGCAGAAGTACAAGTATTTTGGCTAGTCCAGGCTTGCCTCCCCTCTGTATGTGCTGAGGTAGCTGTGTGTTTTCCTGACTCTGTCTGTGTGGGGTGAAACAAATGCGTCATCATCTTGTTCTGTATTTGCCCTCCAGCAGTGGATGCCTTGAAGAAATAGAAACTGAAAAGTAAACAAACAAACATTGCTTGCACCTGGCCAATTGCTCAGTGTTTAAAAGGGTGTGGGATGTAGTAGTTTGTGCTTGATCTCAGCTGGTGATCATCATATGGATCCTCTTACCCTTCAAGCATGAGATTTGATTACCTTGGGTCTTTTTGTTCATGCTCACGTAGCTGTGAATACAACACCTGCTAAGTTACCTAACTCTGTAAAATTAATTTTATAACCCTTTAACTAGGGAAGTACACTTGGCTAAAAGAGAGCCTCTTTGTCTCAGCCAGTAGCATAAGGCCAAACAACGTAAAAGTGATTTTCCCCTTGTCACCTCTGCAAAAGCTCGTAGCTTACAGCTGCAGCAATCCGTTTCTCAGGTGGAGGTGTCCTGCTCTGCCCACGCTGTGCCTTGTGTAATGCTTGATACAGGCATGGCGATACAGGTATACGCTGAGTGAAGCACACCAAAATGACTGCACCTGCTGCTGGTCTTGCAAATGGTTCAGTCTTGCAGGCTGGGGCTGAGTCTGAGAGGTCTGTGCAGATCAGGCTGAGATACCTGAAATACCTGTGAATTCTCCTGGTTAAGCAGGACAGCTGACGGGTTAATGCTGACCCTAGTATTCCTGCCCAGTGTTTAAATCACGGGTTAAAAAATAATCCCGTGCGTGTAAAACCCATTTGTCTGTATTTTTCATTGGATGTAATAACTACTGGAAATAATTTTGAAGTGCAAGGGTAATTAAAAAAATTGTTCTCATAGAAGGGAATATTGCAAATTATTAATAAATGAGTGGACCATGGGCACAGCTATCCTCATTGCCAGTGCCAGTCCTGAAATGCAGCAGCATAGCTCAATTGCATTCTGCAGTAAATTTATGCAAATGAATTGTCTTCCCTACTGATGGGAGCTGTTTTCACTCTGGGCAGGATGAAATGACTCTGATGTCTCATCCTGTTTTTTCCTCCCCTTTTTTCCTCCACCCTGATCTTTGGACGTGTGCTCTCATTGTTTTTTCTTTTTCCCCCTGCGGTTCCTCTCTGTATTCCAGACAAAGAACCTGTTTTTAATTTTCATGTGTCATGTCTGTCTCATAAAACACACACGCTGGATCATATGACTGTTGTGCAATATCAGAGTGCTGTTGAAATGAATATCACATATAAAGACTTGTAAAGTCATCTTGAAATAAAAATGTACCAAGTTTCAAATTTGAAAGCAGCAATAATTCTGTGCAGATGACAGACATAGAGATAGGCTGACCACGAATGAACAAGTACATTTACAAATGGTCCTCGTGGTTTTGTCCCCAGCCCCTGTCACCAAAGCCAGCCGAGCAGGGGCAGGAGGGGACTGGCTCAGCACGTCGAGCAGGATGCTGTGGGGCCATGCTCAGCGCTGCGGTTACCCCTTTATTGTGCCTGGGAGAAAGCATCTGTCCGGGATTGACCCGAAGGATAACATCTTTGGCTCACATCAGCATCCAGTTACGAATCAGCTACAAACGCCTTAGTTACGTTGGTCTGCCCTGTCCTAAGGCTGTGTGTGACTGAGGGCCTAGCAAAGGTTGGCTTCATGTGTGCGGGCACAGGTTTGGTAGCACAGCTTCAGGAGGTCAGTGGGAGGTAGGCAAGGGAAGGAGGTCCTTCAGGAGTGTGGGCCACAGACTTCAGCAACTGCTTTCTCTGCAAGGCTTGTGAGCCAAGGATGTCGGTGTGTTTGTTCATTTGAGTATGTTGCAGCAGGAATAGTTACGGGAGTTTAAAGTGAGTCATCCAGCTGAAAACACCTTTTCTGCTCCTAACCATTCAGATAATAATCTGAACTGAAACTTCCTAACATGAGACCCCAGATGGTGTTTGTACAGGTGGGGATATCTGATGATGTGGGAAGATGCGGGGATTTTAATGATGCGTGTTACTGCTGTTTTTCCTGTTTTCCTGGGACTTCTGCAGCATCAACCCCACAGCACATGTTGCAGCAGGAAGACAGCACACAGTCTTTGGACTCCTTGCTCTGGGAAGGGGGCATTGGAGCCAAAACCAGGCCCTTTTCCTCCTCCTCCTCCTCCACCCTCTTCCCTTCCCTTAGCTGAATGCAGTGCAGCAGAGAGCAGGGTGGTGATGGTGATCTGAAGGGGGAAAGAACAAGGGAAACTCTAGAACATGTAGGATGTCATAGGAGCAAGTCAGGAGACTGTGCCAAAGAAAACAATTCTTTCCACATAACTGTGAGCCCATCGTGCGTGTGCATTAGACATGGTGCAAAATAGGATGAGAGAAATTCTTGAATGCTCACACGGAGGGGAAGGGCTGTGCAGCTACGTGACGACCGACAGGATGTCATCATTTGGGGATAATTTTGTTCCTCCAGGATAATTTTGTGTTCCCATCTTACAGAAATATGAATAGCAACAGGAAGGAGTTCACAGATAACTCTGTTAACCTGGAGTGCTTGTACACAGGCTGCTCTTGTTATTGCTGTTATTACACACATCTGTCTTATTGCAGAAAATGTCCTTTGCTTTTCTTTTGTGCAGTGTTTCTTGATTTGCTGTCATCTGGGTGTGCTGAATTGTGACACCTTCCACCATCAGCGTAACAAGAGGTGGTCAGCAAGGTCACCCGTGCTGTCACGCGGCTTCAATTTTTCTGAGTCGGTTTTTGTGGGAATGGGCTGGGACGAGGCAGGAAGGGCTGGGCTGAGCTGAACAAGAGCAGAATGTGCCCTTTGTACCTGAGATGCCTGCTGGGTTTGGGTTGCTCGCCATAATCTTACACACTGCATAGGGGATTAAAGCAACTGCTAGTCCACCAAAGATGTTGCTTGGCCCTCTCCCTTGGGGCTTGTCTCCTCTGCATTGCTTTCAGGTTGAGACATGACTGGGAGCAGAGGTGTGAAAGTGCCCTGGGCAGGGCATTCCTGGGTGTGAGGGAAGTGAGGGAAACACCACGGCCTTCCACATTTGTAGGAGAGAGCATCCATGCACTGCAAAAATGCAGCCCTGCGATACCAGGGCTGAGAGCATCCTGCTGTGGCACAGCTTAGAGAGGTGAGGCCTGTAGTGGGTTTACGTGGCAAGGTTTTGGTAGCAGGGGGCCATAGGGGTGGTTTCTGTGAGAAAGATCTAGAAGCTGCCCCATGTTTGGGAAGGGCCCCGTTGTTTTCCAGATCTGAGCCAATAAGCGATGTTGTTTTGCGCCTCTGTGAGAGCATATTTAAGACAGGGAAAAAAACGCTGCGCCACACAGCAGCCGGGAGAGTGAGAGGAGTGAGGAACAGCCTTGCAGGTGCCAAGGTCAGTGTAGAAGGAGGGGGAGAGGTGCTCCAGGCGCCGGAGCAGAAGTCCCCTGCGGCCTGTGGTGAGGCCCATGGTGAAGCAGGATGTCCCCCTGCAGCCCATGGAGTACCACGGTGGAGCAGGGTTCCACGCTGCAGCCCGTGGAGGAGACCACGGTGGAGCAGGTGGCCCTGCACCGATGGAGGCTGCCGCCTGTGGAAGACCCCTGCCGGAGCAGATTCCGGGCCGGACCTGTAGGCCGTGGAGAGGAGACCACGCAGGAGCAGGTGACCTGGCAGGAGCTGCTGCCCGTAGGGGACCCAGGTTGGAGCAGTTTTCTCCTGAGGGATGGACCCTGTGGTACGGACCCATATCTGGAGCAGTTCTGGAAGAGCTGCTGCCTGTGGGAAGCCCACGCCGGATCAGTTCGTCAAGGACTGCATCCCGTGGGAGGGACCCCACAGCACAGGGGACGAGAGTGATCGAGAAGGAGCGGCAAAGAAGTGCTGTAGACTGACCATAACCCCCATTCCCCTGTTCCCCTGCGCCGCTCGGGGGGAGGAGGTGGAAGAGGGTGGATGGGGGGGTAGGTGCTTTTGGTTTCTTTCCTTTGTTTCTCACTTCTCTAGCTTGTTAGTAATGAGCAATAAATCTTACTATCTGTCTTCTTATGCTGAGTCTGGTTTGCCCGTTACACTAATTATTGCGTGATTTTCTCGTCCTTATCTCAATCCTTGAGCCCCTTTCACATATTTTCTCCCCATTCCTCTTTGAGGAGGGGGAGTGAGAGAGCAGCTGTGGTGGAGCTTGGCTGCCCACTCGAGCGGAACCACGACAAGGCCATGGCCCAGGCCTGCTGCTGCTCGGGCTTTGCTGAGATGGGAGCACAAGCAGTGCACTGACACGTTCCTTCCCAGCACGTGGTGGGGAGAAGGGCTGAGCTCTCTGTCTGTACGTCTGTCCCTGCATTCTGCCAAATCCCACAGTTACTAAGGCTGCCGCACAGACATCACAAAGCTGATGACACAAAGATGATGATTTTGCTGATGACACAAAGCTGGGAGGAGTGGCTGGTACCCCAGAGGGTTGTGCTGCTGTTCAGAGGGACCTCAAGAGGCTGGAGGGCTGGGCCGAGAGGAACCTCATGAAGTTCAACAAAGATAAGTGCAGGGTCCTGAAGCTAGGGAGGAATAACTCCAAGCACCAGTACGGGCTGGGGGCTGACCTGCTGGAGAGCAGATCTGCAGAGAGGGACCTGGGAGCCCCGGTGGGCAGCAGGCTGACCAGGAGCAGGCAATGTGCCCTTGGGGCCAAGCAGGCCAGCGGTGTCCTGGGCTGTGTTTGGAAGTGTTGCCAGCAGGTCGAGGGAGGTGATCCTGCCCCTCTGCTCAGCCCTGGTGAGGCCGCACCTGGAGCATTGTGTCCAGTGCTGGGCTCCCCAGGACGAGGGACATGGAGCTGCTGGAGCGAGTCCAGAGGAGGGCCACTAAGGTGATGAGAGGACTGGAGCACCAGCACACGAGGACAGGCTGGGAGAGCTGGGCCTGTTTAGACTGGCAAAAAGGAGACTGAGGGGAGACCTCATCAATGTGTGTAAATATCTGAGGGGAGGGTGTTGAGAGGATGGAGCCGGTCTCTTTTCAGTTGTGCCCAGCAACAGGACAAGAGGCAACGGGCACAAACTGAAGCACAGGAGGCTTTGGCTGAATACAAGGGGGCACTTCATTACTGTGAGGTGACAGAGCGCTGGGGCAGGCTGCCCAGAGAGGTTGTGGGGTCTCCTTCTTTGGAAATACTCAAAACCTGCCTGGATGCCCTCCTGCACAACATGATCCTGCTTGGCAGGGGTTGGACCAGATGATCTTCAGAGGTCCCGTCCCACCTTGGCCATTCTGTGATTCTGAGACTGCAGACCCAGAGGCAACAGGTTTTGAAGATCAAATCTCACGGTCTTTCCCCAAAGTTTTGAAAATCTCTAGTTTTTAAACAAGTTATTTGGTAACTTCTGTGGGATGGTCTCCTAGGGAAAAATGCTCAGTGAAAAGTATTGTCTGGGCAGCAAACGCTGATCAAGATATAGCAAGCTTCATGGAACTGCTCACTAAGTAGGAGGCAGTCTCCATGCCACAGACCGGAAGCAATTGTTTGCAGGAATAGGAGTTTTTTTGTTCCTGACATGCAGTTTTGTTTTTCAGAAAGTCTATGGTTTGGTATACTGGCCCTGTAAAAGCCAAAAGCAAATAGAAAGGTCGTGGCCATCAGAGCATGTCTCTGTCAGCTTCCTTCTCTCCAGGTTTGGGGGCAGCAGGAGGGAGCACAGCACACAGATTTCCAGCTGACCAGAGCAGGGTATGGCAGCAGCTGCAAAGACTTCTGTTTCAGGTGGAGAGGTAATTTCAGCACTTCTGGAGGCTGATGTTGTGCGAGCTGCAGTTACTTTGGAGGCACTTTTTTTTTTTTCCACATGTGAATACTTGGACAAAGCAAAATATTTTTGCTTGGGATTCTTGGACTCCCCTTCGTGATGCTGTTGTTGTACAGAGATTCTCTGAGTTCTTCAGGCTTTTTGTGGGGTTCCTTTGCGCTGACTCAGAGAAGGATTTCACATATAAGGTGGCAAATTCTAGTCTGACAGGCTGGTGTAAACCTGGAGTCATTCCAGGGCAGTAACTGAATCAAACTCTGGCAGAGAATTGCGCTGCTATTTCTAGATACTAAACTTTCCATGATTTCTTTCTAACTTGCTTTATCTTGTTTTCTATTGTTTTTAACAGTGCTAAAAATAGAACAGATTGTTGTTACAGTGAGTCTGTTTTTAGAAAAATTATACCTAACTATTTTTACATCTGGCTCTGTGTTGCATGTGTGCTCGCTCTCTCCATGCTATTCCCGTGTTTGTCCAAGGCCAGGCGCATGTCCACAGTGCTGTGGGCATGGGGAGGGCTGGTGGCAGAAGTGGCTGTCCTTTGTGACCTTTGTGACAGTACATCCATGCCCATCCTTGTGCTTGTCTGCCAGCTTTGCTTGCTGAGGATTTTTGCTTCACAGGATAAATGGCCATCAGATACCAAGAAGGAGCTGTATTTGTGAGCTGCATGAACGTACAGTGCTACAAACCTGCAGAATATCTTCTTTTAGGGTATTGTATTTGCTGGATTTTTCTATTTCTCCTGCCATGTTCTCACTGCTGGGCAGTGCAAGTTGCAAACAGGAGCCATAAGTTCTCTGTGTTCTGTAACATGAAGTTTGGGTCATGGTAGCTACCTGACTGCAACCACATTGAGAAGCCTTTATTTTTTCCCCCTTTCTTTTTATTTTTTGAAGATGTGGCTTAAGTATGGCTGTGGATGAAATGGTAGTCTTGCTTCATCCCAAGGCACTGGAATGATGTTACTGGGCTATCCAAAGGAATATTTGAAAACATGAACTTGTATATAAACATTTTAAACCTGTTTCAATGGTGAAATAACCCTTTTATGGAGCCCTTTCTGTTTTCCATCACAAAGTCTATTCTGGGTTTGTTTGGTCTCCCTCCACCTTTTCCCCTCCAAATTAACATAGTGTCAAATCTGTTAAGAAAATGTCCTTGCACTTTAGGATCAGTACATAAAATGATTTATTATTTTTGATTAAAGGGCTACCCTCGACAGGGTACTACTTTAGTTAAGGACTCTGCCATACAAAGGGCTCCTGCTGAAGACAACAGAAATTCTGTGCATAAACCCGCTGGGGGCCTGCACTGCAGCAGCCTCAAGGAAAAATCCTAAATTCTCTCATCATTATGTGTTTTGACTGTAATGTTTCGTTGTTGTCTTTGTAATTTAGCCATTCTCACAGCAAGTTAACAATTTATTTATTTATTTATTTATTCCCCCTTGGATTGCTGTAACGATTTCTGCAAAGCTCATTGAATTTGCTTTGCTATGTGGTTGTATCCCAAGTGGGGTTTTTAATTTTAGACCAAACTCAGCCTAAACTTCTTCATTTAAATGTGTTTTACATCAAAGTCATGGCAAAAACAAATGTTTTGCTTGTTTTTAATTATATTACTAAACTGGCAAAACACTGTTTAATGCTGGGCCTGGGTTTTCCACCTAAGGAGAGTTACTGCTTACGTTACCTGAGTTTGCCAAAGCTGGTGGATGAAACAATGTTGTTTATGGAGATGAAAGTAAGTGAATGATGGAGATTTGGGATGTGAAATTTATCAGGGAAATGTTTCAAAGCATTCTTGAGTAAACCCTCCGTTTTCTAATCCCTTCTACCAGTAGAGGTCCTTTTGATGCACACTAAGTGATGTTTATCAATTGAAATGGAAATCTGCTATTTACATTAGGGACTGATGGTTATCAAGTGGGCATCTGTGATGAAAGACCTGTGCTTGGAGGAGCTCCTCCCCAGCAGCTTAGCAGCGAAGCATTGATGGTTTTGCCCCTGGGGCCAGAGAGGACAGGGGTTGCTCCTGAGGGCACCCCACCTCTGCCGTGTTAACTGCAGTCTAACACATCCCTGGATTTTCTGTGTTTGCCGGAGTGAAATCAATTACTCTTTCCATCAGTGCAAATCCAGTGCCATTTGAAGGGCGTTTGGAAGATTTGTGAGGCCTTCTGGTAACTGCAAGGATGAATTATTTTCTTGCTTAGCTGGGGAGTCCTTTTATGATCTTGGAGGCTTTGTGTGGGCAGAGCTTTGTCTGGCTGCTTGGGCTGGGCAGCCTGGGAGGAGGCAGCGCTGTGCCTTCTCTGTCCCTTTCTGCCTCTGTGCCCCAGGCTGGGAGTCACGCCGGCAGTGGGAAGCAGGTCACTGCTGTCCAACCAGGCCAGACTTCAAAGTGGTGGGTAGTAAAGGAAAAATCTTAATCTCAAAACGTTTCTGTGTCAAACCTGCCTCCAGCAGTGCATAGGGAGTGGATGTGAAGGGACCATCAGGACTGCAGTGCCCATGGTCCGTGGCTGCCCACTCATCCCCAGCTCTTCCTGGCCCCCGAGGAGGTGGGGGAGCCTGGGGCTTTGCTCTGTGCTGCGTTTTCTCCAGCAGCTCATCAGGCCTACAAATGGACAGGCTGGCAGCCCACTGGTTAAGCCAGAGCCCATGGCAGTGCAAATTTCCATGCCTGTGCAAGGCAGCTATCTACGAGTCGCAGATAGTTGCTGTCACTGGGAACCAAAGGATTTTGGTGCCACCTCTGCCCTCTCACAAGGAGGAATATTTTCCAGCACTTTCTGCAGAATTCTTTAGACATGCAAATGCTGGCGTGCAGCTCTCCTTCCAGTTTTACTGCTGTTTGCCTCCTGGGAAATTCCCCCATGCCCCACTGCACGTAGCAGGGGCAGCACGGGGATGTGATCCTTTGTGGGCCCCCAGTCCGTACCTTGCTGGGGGTTTTGTGGACACCCAGGCAGTGCAGGAACGCCGTGCTGCAAGGCATGCAGTGCAGGGCACCCAGCACAGGACAGGAGGATGCGACGTGCTTGTGGCAGCTTTCTTGGCCGGGTGTCAAAAGCTGAGCAGAGCTGGTCAAAGAGGGTGAGCCAGGCTTATTTCAAGAAGAGTTTCTACTGTTACTTGGCTGTATCGTATGTTTTATTGAGACATAGCAAAGTTACAATCTAAATTCAGTCATCTGCCCACTTGGAAAATGCCCTAGTGTTGGTTTTACAATTATCTTCGGTTTTTAAATTCTCAGCCATAACTTTCCAGGAAAATCCCTGAGGAGTCTGTGCAAGCCTAGCTGTGAAATTATGTGGGTTTTATTGATTTCCGCAGGATAGATCTCTGATCTCCCATTTTATGTACTGTATAAAACATCTTCACTTACCTGTGCTGTCAGGGATGCTGGCCAGCAGTGAGATAATACATTTGTGGAAACAGATTTATTGCTTCGAGTTGGAGAGCAGGAGACAAGTGTACTAATTGCTACGATATAAACCAGTCCATACCAAACTTTCTTAGGACTGCTGCATGTTCCTTAGAGAATGTATGGAAGTAAAGAGCTGCACTTCATAGCAACTTTGTACAATACTTTGTATAATAATTAGTTTGGCTTGTATTAAGCCATCGTGAATCAACTAACCTGCAATGATTAAGTAGGGATAGGACTAACTCGTGACAGTTACAGATGTAGTTTAACAGCTTATCACACGTGAAATCAGTTAATAAGCAATAGGGCTTAATGCTGTGATAGCATCTGGTTTTGTTTTTTCTAGCTGCAGCTCTTGGCTTTATCCCACGGGAAGATGCACCTTCTCTTTGACAGGCGGCTGGATTTTCCAGCTGCCAAGTCACAGAGTAAGCTTATTTCAGACCTTGGATTTCTGGCTGTGAATCCAAAGTAATTCAGCCAATTTCAAAGAAGCTATTTCATATATGTCTGCATATATATCTGATGGAAAGATTCCGCCTATCATCCCATGTAAAGAGATCTGTCCATCTCCTCATATATTGTACCGAGTGAGCTAATCTTGGCAATGGAAGTTTTATCTTTTTCCATGCAGCCCAAGAAAATGATGAGTCCTGTGCCTTTTTATTTTATTTTTATTTTTCAAGATATCTTTCTTTCTGACTTTCCCTGAGGCTGAGGCATCCAAGTACTATCTCTCTAGAGGAGATTTCAGCAGCAGACATTAGGAATGGGGAAAGAGTAGCATGATATGAGTCATTAAATAGCAATAAAGAAAGCAGATTATAAACTGGAGCTGTCTCAGAACAGGAACCACCTATTGTGAATTTTCAGGAGTTTTGTTTGCTTTTGGTAAATGCCTGCTTCTCTCTAAATTGCAAGCTGAAAGATGAACTGGTGAATGTGCTTTTTCTAGTTTCACAATTAGTAGAAGCTTCAGTCATGTCACAGAAGTGAGTCAAAAGTCCCTATCTCATTCCTTCCCCATTTTTCACTCATCTTTGGTTTCCCACTTACCAAGGTATTAATCACGTTTTCAAGATGAGATTGGGCTGTAATAGCAGCTTTTCTTGACAGCCAGCTTCAGTTCCAAGAGGGAAAATCCAAAACCAGCCAACAAAACAGAGAAAAAAAAAAAAAAGAGAACAGAAAACACCAAAACCAAAAAAAAAAAAAAAAAACAAAAAAAACATAATGACCCAAAGTGAAAAAAAGTAAGAGCTATCTGTTGCAGCAAAGAATTTCTGTGGAGTTGAGAAGGCCACGTGAGAGCAGAGTTGTATCTGGCCCCCAGCCCCTGTTTGGGGTACTCAGGGGCATTTGAGGTGGTGGCTGGAGCCACGTCCTGAGAAGAAGAAATGCAGGTGGCTAATTTGCAAGTGACCTTGAGGAACAGTGCAGGCAGAGGCTGGACTCTAACTAACATGCAATCTGTTATCCAGAGCTCAGGCTCTGCAGCGAGAGGTGCCGCACAGCCACGTGCTGTGTGCAGGCTCCCTGTCGAGTGTGGTCAGAGCAGCCTCAGCAATAAACACCCCTTCCTACACATCAGCCCACAAAATGTAAATATTTAAGGGGTCCTGTTGGAGGGTAAGCTCTTTCAAGAGCCTTCTGTTTATAATCACTCACAAAAGTAACTGTTTCCTATTATACAAAGAGCATGTGGTAGGTTCCTGTGCTTAAGCACTTGGCTAAGGTAGGACGAGGAGCACACGGCGCTGGCGAGCTGGGCTTGCTGCCGCTTTGTGCACACTCCACTGGCTGGGCACAGCTTTCTGCCCCACAGCGATGGGCTCCATGTGGCACACGGTGCTGGTGCCACTGGTCGCTGCCCAACGCTGCCTTCATCCAGCACAAAACCAGGCAGAATTCAGCCATCCTGAGATGCAACAATGGCACGTCACCTCTTAGGTGTACGGCTCGCCTGCTCTCAGCATGTTGGGCTCTTTTATTTCCCCAAGCACAGAATAACACAGAATGCAGCTCCCTGCAGAAATTCACTGATCAGACCCTTTTTTTTTTTTTTTTTTTTTAATGAGGACACAGGTATTTGGAAGGTATTTGGTATTTTGGAAGGTATAAAGGTATTTGCAATATACTTCTTTTGATATCTTTGAGGACCAAACAGTTGATGGCTTTGTAGCTGACTTGCTGCAAATGCTGACATGTTTCAGGGCTCTGCTGGCACCTCCTCTCTGGGGGAAAGATGTGGTTTCAGTACACTGTCACCATTTATTTCTAACTTCTGCTTTATGAAAGTGTTGCTACCAAGAGCCTCCTGCACTCCAGAGCAGCATTTTGTGGTTCCTCATGTGCTGAACTTGTAGGGAACAGTGAGCTCCCAGATTTGTTACGGATAAAAATGTGTTATCTTGTTCCTTTTTCTCTTTCTTCTATCTTTTTGTTGTTGTTGTTCCAGAGATAAATTTGTGCTGCCACAGCTATAGTGACTTTACCTTGTTTCACCATAAATGCTTCCAGCATCCCAGGCTGCAGCTGAGGTGAGCAGGATAAACACGACCTTCAGAGTGTCCTGAGCCTCTGAGGTTTTTCTGCATGGGTCCAGGTCTCCCATGCAGCATCTTCTGGCTTTGCAGGCAGTTTCTTGTTCCTTTAGACTGGTGCCCCTGGATTAATCATGTCAGGGCAGGAGTCTTGCTTCCTAGTGTGGAGTGATGTAGGATGAGTTAATGTCTTGTTGAATTAAGAATGAATCGTTCCCTGCCTTGTGTTGTATTTGACAGTTGTTTATGATCCGATACTAAGTTATTATAAGGTAGTATTGTTTCATCTCTTCAAACTGATGTGGGTGAGTTATTGAAGAAGGCTGAATATTCAGCTAATTTGATCTGATTAGGATTTATTCAGATAATATTTATCGTAAAAGTGCACTCTGATTAGATTTATTAAATGTTACTGTGAGCCATTTACCCTGGAGAGAAAACAAGAGGTAAAAATGTTCTGGGAGGCTGGCCAGCAATTTGGAAAGTTCATAATAAAAATATGATTAATAATGGATGTTTGACATTGTTTGATATAATCTTATTTCTGTAGTTAAGGTTTTTCGTCCAGGATACTCATGTCTGCTCTCATTCACATATATCGTACTACCTGAGGGGAAAAAGGAACAGTTCAGCTAACTCGCATGATTGTTAGGAAGGAAGTTCTCAAATTTTTTAGTATTACTTGAGATTTTTCTATTCTCTTAAGGTCTCTCAAAGACGTAGGTCATGTGTAAACTAATTTTCTCCATATTTTCCTTTACCATCTGCCTGCCCCATGGTACCTGTGCTGAACATTCATGCTGCTGCTGGTGGCTGCTGTTCTGTGAAGAAGCGAGTAGGAATACAGAAATCCCTGTTGCATCTCAGTTTCTCAGAGACAGCTGAGTAAGAGGAAGTTGAGGTTTTCTGATGGTACAGGGAGTGCTTTGCCCTTGAGACTGGCTGCATCAGTGTGATGCAAGGTCAGCTCTGGTTTGCACTTATGAGGTACTGCAAGCAAATAAATGCTAGCTTTTTCTTCCATGACGGCAGTGTACAAGTGGTGCCATAAGGAGATGTTCCCAGCTTTTCAAGCTGCTGGTGGCATGTTCCATCTTAGCTTCTGATTCCTTCCCTGTTTGCAATAGCTGCATCAGCTTCTGTGAATGAACTAGTTGTTTAGGTTGAGATAAAGAAATAAATCAAGCCCCTCAGAGCTACCAGGTCCCAAGTTAGCCCCTGGTGAAGGTGTATTACAGGTCAATCTCTGTGCTTGGTGCACAAGAGGATGTGCTTGTTACAGCTTATTACAGCTATGGAGCTTTTTTTTTAACCCGAGGTGAGAAATTCAGGTTCTAGAGTTGGAGGTCCCCTGGTTCACCAAGGAAGTGTTGGCCGTCACCAATATCCCATGGACAGAGTTCATATGAGGAAGAAGAATGTTTTTATGTTGTGTTAGGCTGTCATATAAGCAACTGCAGAATGATTATTTCCAAATCCAGTGTGTCCCAAACTGTAGACTCAACAAGACTACTTTGGTGGGTTGCATATCCACTCAGATGGCTTTAGATGTCTGCTACCACAGGAGTGCTGTATTCGGCCACCGAGTGGCACTCCAGACCCAGCAATCTAACAGGGGAAGGGCATATATCTAAACAGGTTGCAAGGATCTGAAATACAACTAGTCACAAGTCTGTAGACAGCATTGAATCAAATGGAATTGCTGAAGGTTAAATTACTGCCTTCAGAAATATACTAAAGTATCCGGTTTGACATTTCTTTATCCCAGTACAATATAAACATCAAACTTGATTAGCTGTCAGGCAGCAACAAAAATGAGCCATCATCTTTCCAAACATTGCCCTCCAGAAATATAGTAGGAGGAATTATGAGGGGGGAAAAAAGAAAACAAAAACTTGCTTGCTGAAGGTGGATCAAAGTTTCAAAATACCCATTGAAAATGGTCTTTGTTTGGTTTGCTAGAACGTTTGTTTCCTGGAAGGTGCCATGGTGTTGATGTTGGAGGCAGATGTTCAAGCTGCTGCATCTGTTGCTAGATCCAACCTGTTGCTCTTTGGGCAGTGCTTGTTTTTTCAGCCAGCCTTAGTGTTGCTTCCAAGTTTTGTTTTGACACTTTGAGGTTGTGTTGTGCTTACAGAACCAAACCTTCCTGTAGCTTGCCCATTTATTTTTTTTATCAAGAAAAAAAATCAAACAAAGCATCACATTTAATTGACCTCCTTGGCAAAGTTAATTGTGAGCAACTAGCTGTAATCCATAGCTTTAAATTAAGATACTATAGGTCAAGCAAAGCTCTGGTGTGAATCGAATTTGAGTTACATGACCATATTCCAATTTAGGGTGTGCTGGAATTTAGGCAATGCAATATTTAAAACATTATTCAGTGCCATAAGAAGTCATCCGTCATACTTTGTGGATCTAGAATTGTTTATAACTGCTTTTATTACAGTGAGCAGTTTCTAGCTTATAGTATAATTACTATTCAGACTGTGTGACATCAATCTAATTCTCTTTTGTGAGATTAAAGGGTAACTCCAGTCTACTGGTGTACACGTGTAACTGTGAAGGCAGCTGTTGAAAGAGAACTTCAGCAGTATTTCAGAATAAATGCACCTGGTAGAGCCATCTATCATTAGGTAGAGCCATCATTCATTAGGAACCATCTAGTTCCTAATGAAGATAGGATATCTCATCAGATAAGAAATAATTGTCATTCTCCCTCGAGTCAATCTGTCACACAGCACTGTTAAGTTTAACGACTGTTTTCACAAAAGAGGGAAAAGTTGGTCCTATCCACTGCAGGTTGGTTCCTTGCTTCAGATCGTGCCTTGCGGTAATCACATAGCCCTGGCTGGGGTGAATGATTGTAGCTTCACTGACATCTGTGTGTCTTTCTGACTTACACTGGGCACAGATGATATCCAGCATTCTCCAAACAGCCCTTTAAATGTTAGCATCCTGTGGTGGGAGGTCATATCAGACCAGGATTGAAATTTAGAATTTTAAAATGCTGCCTTTTAGCTTTTAACTGCAAATGCCAATCAAACGTGAAGTTTTCAGAAATCTTTTTTTTCCAAATTATATAATTTAATCTCACAAATGTCTGTGCATTGAATATGGGTACCAATGTGGGATGCCTTTTTGTGACATTGAGTGCTCTAGAGATCACTATGCAGATGTGTCAAGGACAAAATCTTTGTATGTTTTCTGGTTTGTACTCAACTTGCAAAGAAGGCTACTTTCTAGGCTTTTGCTTAATTGAGATAAAAATAAACGTTATTGGCCAAAGTTATAATATTTTTGTACAGCATTTGTACTGCATTATGAGTGGCATCCTTAATGACTGATAATTGCAATCATTATGGAAGTGTGATGTTCCTTTTTCATGGTCGTAGAACTATAAACAGGTTTAATAGCAGCGTAACAGAAATAGTTTATCCTTTAAAGGCCTAAAATGGGAAGTTATTCTTCATTTTTATCTTAACAAGTAAGTAGAACACTTTTTCTATTTTCCTCCCAAGTAGCAGTGACCTGCCTTAGGCAAATGTTTGTCTCATGACTTTCCGTTCTTGAACCTTGAAGAGGTGTTTAGGAAGTTAATCCAAACATTTTGTACTGCATTCATATAACCCGGTGTACTACTATTCTTTATCATACAGGTTTCCATTGGTAATGTTGGATAGTTACACAACAGAAGTAAACGTCTAAGTTTTAGCTTATACTAAAGTTTTAGCATTTAGCATATGATGCCCATAAAATGCTGAGGATGTACATACCTTGGCCACTCACTTAGAATTTGTTTAAAAACGGAAAAAAGGAAAAAGTAAGAAGGTCTGACTGCTCAGCCCTGACCTGCTGGCAGTGCTCAGAGCCCCGCAGCACCACTGACAGAGTGGGTGCTGCTCCGGTGTGGCCAGCTGGAGCGGAGCTCTGCCGGCTGGAGCTGAGAGGTGGGGCACTAATGTATGAACCCCGTCTCTTGCTCTCAAGCTGAGCACCCTGATCACCCTGCTCACTGCCGGGGAGACCAGTTGGGTACAGGGCCACTCTTATTCCAGTGTGCTTTGGGTGAAGATGCCACAGCACAGGGTGCTAGAGAGGGTGTGGGTGATCGGGCTGGATTCCCACTGCTGCCTCTGCCCAGGGCAGCACTCCCCACCTGTGCCATCCTCCCCGGCAGACAGCCCATTTTGGTAGGAATGCTTTGCAGGGTATGTTTAGAAACAGAGAAGGAGGTTATGTTCGTGCTATGGCTGTGCTGATGCTATGGTGATGAGAAGCTCTTTATCTGATCTTCTGGGATTTCCAGGCTTTGTCAGTGGCTCTATTTTAGTATACTATGTCCTTTTGGGATTCTTCTCCTTCTCTGTCAGCCTAAAGAGATCACGCATACCTTGCACAATATCTTTTCTGCACTTTACTTGCTAATCTGACTCATCCAAGCAAATGTGTCATCTATGTATGACCACAAGATTTCCTTCCTGATAGCTTTGATCATGCCAGAAGATGTTGTAAGCCAGCAGAATGGGCTTTTGATCCTTTTCTGTTTTAGTTTTGGGGCAACACAGCTGTTACAATGGTGCCTCGGCTACGTTAGGGACAAGCAGAGTTATTTATCTTGGCTCCTGGTTCTCATTCACCATATGGCACCACGGCTTCACTCTCATCTGTTATGAGAAGCTTCAGTAGTCCCACATTACCTACGTGACACTGATGTACTACTGAACCACAGAATCACAGAATCGTCTAGGTTGGAAGAGACCTCCAAGATCACCGAGTCCAACCTCTAACACTAACCAGTCCTCCACTAAACCATATCCCTAAGCTCTACATCTAAACGTCTTTTAAAGACCTCCAGGGATGGTGACTCCACCACTTCCCTGGGCAGCCCATTCCAATGCCTAACAACCCTCTCAGTAAAGAAGTTCTTCCTAATATCCAACCTAAACCTCCCCTGGCACAACTTTAGTCCGTTCCCTCTTGTCCTGTCACCAGGCATGTGGGAGAATAGACCAACCCCACCTTGCTACAGCCTCCTTTACGGTACTTACAGAGAGCGATAAGGCCACTCCTGAGCCTCCTCTTCTCCAGGTTGAACAACCCCAGCTCCCTAAACCTGATGTATCAGGCAGCTAGTTGTATGTACAGATTTCCACACCGAAAAACAGTATAGGAAATCTTCTGTATTTTCTTGTCAGATCTCTGTGAGGTTTCTGGATTTGTGTATCAGTTCAAACCCTTTAATGCAAGTAGCCATGGAATGTGTGACTGAAGAAGAGGTGAAGGAACAGACACCAAAAAGACATTAAAAACAAGGGGATTGCGCCAAATGACAGATGTCATGGTACAAGAGGCTGGGCTGGCCACCACGTTTCTGCTTTCTCTGCTGGAGGTTAAGGTTGTATTTGTTTCTTTCACTTCACAAATGCTGGTGACCCTGTGAAGAGCAGGTCAAAGCCCAGGCAACCTTCCTCTTGGGCGATGGCTTGGACTAACTCAAGGGCAGCAGAAATACTGTAGACAGTCATCTGTCTGACAACGTGGTATTCGTGCTATGAACCAGAGCCAGGGCTTTGCAGTTGCTTCACACTGTTTTAGTGGCCAGTTTATCTTGGTTATGACAGATCAAACAAGGCCATATCATAGGACTCATAAAGTTTTGGGAAAAGTATGAATAATGCTGTTGCCAAGGAGAGGAGCATTTGTTTTTCCTCGGTGGTGTTAGCTTGCAGGATTGCCTGTGACTGTTACTAGGGCCCCCAGTTCTGCCCTCAGTTTTCTCCCTGTCCAGGTATCCCAACCAGCTCTTTTGCCTTTTTTTGTTCAGGAATGTCAAAATCACATTTTATTTCTGCTGTTGCTCTTCTTCATGAAGTTGCTCTGAGGAGAGTGGGAACTCTGAAGAGCATTGCTGTGCTCTGTGCTGCCAAAACGTAAAATAAATCTACGTGGGCTGATACTGAGGACTGGAAATAAATTTTTTAGGTAATTTAATTAACTTTAGGTAATTTTTGTGCCATGACCTTGGTGAGTTCCTGATGTCTGTTGCTTTGCTATCAAAGAGTTGGACAGCAGTGTATCTTTTTACTAATAATAAGAAAAAAAGAGCCCAAGTTGAATGGGGCTTTGGGCAACTTGTTCTAATGGAAGGTGTCGCTGCCATGGCAGGGGTGTTGGAGCTAGGTGGTCTTTAAGTTCCCTTCCAATACAACCCATTCTGTGACACACACACACACACACACACACACACACACACACATATATATATAAACACACACACAATAATTTCTTAGTAACTTCAAGCTGATATCTGTTGGAAAAAAGATCAGCAATAGCTCTTCTTTGTTTTTTCCAGCAGTGCTGTGGATGCAGTGATGTCCTTCAGGTGTAGTTAGGATTTTCTTCATGTGAGCATCATCTGCTGAGGGCTTTATAAGAAGCAGAAGAAACTTGGATTAGGAGAGTATGTGCTCAGTAGCAGGTTATCAAGGAGAGTGACTGTACACTTAGCCTAACTCAGTCTTCCCTGAGCATTATGAAGGCTGCTGTGTATGGCTTTATCCATCTGTGTGGAAGGATTTGTGTTCCTCTGCTGTTGAATCTTAGCGAATTCTTCAAGGCCTAAGATAATGATTAAGCCAGCTGACAAGCCCTGAGCTTTATGTCCTTTTCCACACGTGTTTTCCAAACTCTTGTATACAACTTTCTGTTGTGTTGTTTTGTGTCCGATCTGCATTGTGTGTGTTTACTTTTTTTCCATTTCAAAAGTAAGTGTCTACATGTAGAAGCATGGTTGCTGGGATTGGGGAAGAATACAAGCAAGATGAAACTTGTCTTTTGCCATTGCACCTTCAATTTAATTAGTTTCAATACAAGATTTTGTTTATACCTGATTTTGCATTGTGTAAGTCTGATTGTTAGCTGGAAAGTGTGAAGGACATTGTCTCCTTTGCCTAAAGTGTGAAATGAAAAGGCCGTTTGCCTTTTAAAAAGAAGCTCTCTAGAACGGTTTCCTGCACATCAAAGAGAAATGTTTGGTTTCCTGATTTTTTCCAGGTGGTTTGTAACACAAGTCCAGACCCAATCTGTAAGTAGTAGCCAAAATGATTTTTGCCCTAAGTTCTCGCTTGCTAAACTTAATCATGCTAGTTATGTATTTTTTCCCAAGTACAGCAGCCTTATATAATAGAGAGTAGATTTCACTTTGGCGTGTGGTACTGTGCCGTCATCCTCTTGGACCACCTCCAGGAGAGCACAGGTGGCAGTTCTGCTGGGATCTCACAGCTTCTCTGTTTTTATTAGCCTTTTCTGGCTGGTATCCTCCACAGCAATGACCCACCCGTGAGATGTACTTCCTTTGGACCACTTCATGGAATTTCTTCTGTTCACCTTCTAGAATTTCTTCCCAATATCTTAAATTAAAAATGTCTGGGTAAACCATTCAACGTTCATTCTAATCATCAATTTATGATCAGATTATCTCCGTTTGAGGTGCTATAAGAAGCCTAGAGGTATTCTTATGGATCATTCAGGGACTTCCACACACTATCATGTGTCCTCAGGTTTGCTGTCCACCTTGGGAACAGCAGCATCTTCAGCAAGAGCTTTTTTGGGGTCCTGTTATGCCTCTTACCCTGTTCCACATCTCCACTAATCCCACTTGCTGTGGTTTTCATGGCTTCCCCACTCTGTGTCTTGACTCTGTCCTGAGCAAATGCAGCTCACACCCATTTCCATCAGGCAGCCTGTGCAGCAGTGCTGTTGTGGCACTTGCCCACGGCCAGCCCTGCTTTCCTGGACAGGAAGGAAGTAGAGCGAGTGGAAAGGAGGAAAGAAGTCAGATGCAAGAAAGCAGCGAAGTTACCTTGCTTCATGGCTACCTCTCCTTTGCATTTACTAACTCCTGGGTGATTATAACAGCCAAGACCTGCTCTGCAAAGTGAGTGGGAGAGTAGCAGACATACTGGTGTCAAGGCAGCACTGCCATATGCTGTTAGCAGGCACTGCTCCTAATGATGCTGTACTGGGAATGAGAGACACAGTATCCTGAGCATGGCAATCACTTGAAACCTCTGTGTCTCTTTTTTTTTTTTTTTTTGCAAGAGTAGTACTCTGAGCATGGCTGCTAGAGCCAAATTTCCATTTGGTTAATTACACTGCTCCCTCATAAACTGCCCTCGCAGTTTCTCTTGGTAACACTATTCATCATCTCCTCTTCTAAACTCTGGAGCTGGTGTATTCTGGGACATTAAGCAGCTGCTCTTTATATTTAGATGATATAGCTTGCTAAATGCTTCTTTGAGATAAAGGTGTTATAAATAATTCAATGGAATTATTTTGTAGTATGTGCATGTTTATCATATCCTGTTAGAATAGTGTAGTGTCACTTTGTGTATGCGCATAGGAAGTTGTTGCTCTGCTAAGCTAAGCAATTTCTTGGGTTTGAGATACCTAAGGCTGTGACAGGCATTACAATATGGTGCATTAATGCCACTTCTTGCTGTTAACGAGTTCATCCACCAAAGGGCCAGGTCCCAGTTCAGTGGTGCACACTGCTTGATCTTGCCGCCTGTACACTGCCATGGCAGGACTGTGTTGTTCTTGCCGTGGACACGTTTTAAACGTGGAGATTTTTATAATCTCTCTTTAGTACTTTTGTGAGAAGGGAAATGCAGTTGTTTTGTGTCCATGTTCTTTAATTAAAATCTTATCTCACTAATGACAAAACAAGAAGACAAATTAGAATCTATACTGTCTGCTGTGTGTCTTGGTTTTTCAGGTAGGGACTAACTTGTATCGCAGCTTTTTCTCCTTGGGAAAGAAAGGTAAACAAGATCCTCCAAAGAAGCATCATGTGCTGGCTGCCCTTGCCTGCAGTGATAAACACTTTTTCTTCTCTCTCTTTTCTTTAAAATTATTAGTATTTTTGTGTGTGTGTGAGTTTCTTGTAGAAGCAGGAATTTTCTTTTAAATAATATCCCCCCACAAGAACAGCCAGGTTGGCCTGTTCAGATTTTTGCATACATGGTTTGAACTTTAATGCTGTTCTTGGCTTTGCTCTGTCATTAAAGAATCTTCTACCTGATTTCAGCCCAAGAGATGTTGGCTTGTTTTGAAGAGGCAGCAGAGGAGAGGAGTAGAAAGATAGAGACAGATGATAGGGGACAAGTAGTACAGTGTGTGCTTTTACTGTAAATATCTAGCATCCAGTAAATTCAGTGTTACCCAAAATGCTGTTTTCTGTCTATTATGCTGTCTCTCATAAGTTTGTGCATAATTAAAACTAAAATATATGTTGTTTTCTATTTAAAATAATTTAACCAAAGTAATAACAGCTTTGGTAGGAAAACAGACTGTTAGGAGAGATGTATTGACGGCTACAAGCCTGTGGCTGGAAGTACACTTGTGTATCGTAACAGAATTGCATCAGGCTCCTTGAGAGCTGGGATGCTTTGACTTTGCTCACTTAAGCTTAGGTGGGGAAAGCTACAAAATTTTAGAAGATGAGTAATCCTCATATTTCTAATGCAAACTCCCATCTCTCTTGCCAAATTTCTATCTGTATTTCTGGATACTGAAAGAGGGGTCGGTTTCTCTTAGCGCATTTGACACATGTTGCTGTCTGCTTTGTTGAAAATCTCTCTGTCAGTATCTCAAAACAAGCGGAGAGCACTCAAACCCCATGGGCTTTATTGAAGTGCCTTGAAAAATTTGGTTCCTGCTGTGTGGGGAAGAAAAACCTTCCCCTGTGGGCTGTTTATTCCAATCTTGGCCATTGCTTTGTCAGTTCAGGCCCTGCTGCTTTGTTCTTCCCCATCTGTCTGATACCACGGAAAGCATTATGCATTATGTACTGCTTGGACTCTTAGTTCAATATGGTGAAGAACGATTAAGCTCTTAAAAAGATATGTCTATTCTATTAAATATTTTCAAAAAATATATGGAAAATTGTCAGTGTATGTTGAAGATAAACTGCATTTATTAGGGAGCTGTAAAACACCTTGTTGATGGAAAGCATTGAATTGTTTATCTGGAAAACAATCATCAGACTTCAGAGATTTTTACAGGATAAATATTGCGGTCATAGCTAGCAATGTTAATTCACTTTTGGGTGGTGAGACCTCATTGCAGAATTACCATTACAGAATACCATGCTGCAGAATTGCCTGTGCTTCACAGGAGGGCTGCATTTTGCTTAGAGACAGCACCACAGACAGCCTGTAACACTCGTTGCTTCAGGAATTTGTCTTTTGTTGTCATGCTCAAGAGTGATTTCAGAGAGTAGTGTTGCTTTATCCAGTGCTGATCCTCTCATCCTTGCTTAGGGCAAGCAGCAACTGGAATGAAGGTGCCTGAGCTTCAGTGGCAGAGCACCTGCTGGGCTCCCTGCTGCCCACAGCTTTGCTGCGTAGTCCCAGCGACTGCCAGGCTGCCAAGAGGAAGATTAAAAATGGGAATGAGTGGAGCTGCTGCTGTATTTCTTTTACCTTAACTTCTCCTAAAGCAACGTGGGCTATAGAGAACAGATGAGTGTGATGCTCAGTGGTCGTTCTGAATCAGTATTGATCCTACCATTGTGTTTTGGCACTGTATCTTTATATCCCTTCTTTTTTACTCTTCATACAAATACAGAGATCCTCTGCAAATACAAATTAGAGCATTCTTCTTTTTTAAAATCAAGATAGCAGTTTTGTTTGGCTAAGAACTGGAAGATGGACCCCTATATAATGATATTGATTATTGTATTTTTAACGCCAGGTATTTGTTGTTGTGTGAGGACAGTAAGTGTCAAGAAAAACAGTGAATGTTTCATTTTCATCAGAAGTAGTTTCTTTTTTTCCTTAGATCCCTAAAATTTGCACCAGGTTGTATTCTGTCAAAATGAGCATCAGCAAGGTTATTTACTATAGATTTTGTCACTAAATCTTTGCAAAGTCAACTTCAGGGCCAGTGGAAACCATGAAAATGAGTTTTCTGCCCTTTGTAAAAGCAATGACCTCTGTAATACCAGAGAGATGAACTGTGGGAATGAAGGGAGCTCTTAGGACTTTGCTGTACAACTGGTGTGAATAGTGATTGGTCTGACCTGCAGCCTTCCGAATTACTCTGCGGAAAGCTGCTATAAAGGATATCTAAATTGCAGCAGTGATAACTAAAGCTGCCCCCAGAGAAAAGGACCTTTGCCCTGCTCCCCTTCTCTCCTTCAGAAAGTCTTCCACTTTGGAGTGCTGCCTTCTAGCCTCTCCAAACCATGGCTTCATCTTCCTTTCATCTTGGCTGAAATGGGTTCCAGAGAAGTCTCCACTTCTTGGTTTTTGCTCCAGGCAGGTCTGGGCAGTGCTTTCTGGCTGCTGTGTAGGTTTACGTGGCCTTAGAGCTGAAATATATGCCAAGAGAGTGGGCTGGGGGTAACACAGCTTTTCTGGGGGAAGCATACAGGTGATGTTGGGATTAAATTAGCCAGATGGAAGGGAGGCTCCTGTTTCAAGTGGCTGTAAAAGATGTCATGTTGCCTGGAGGAGATGAACCTCTTCAGCGCCCAGGTACCCTGCATCACATACCCAGTTCTCTGGGTGCTCAGGTGGGGCTGAGAATCACTTTTGGCTATTTCTGTGCTGGCTGGAATAAGATTACCCATCCTAGCCAAATGGAAACTGTGTTGAAGGCACAGGCCAACACTAAATCCACTGTGAAAACAGGACTTTGGAGGCACTGTAAACCATGGCTTTTGCAATGAGTTGGTATCTGTATGGCATCATCATGTTCTAGCCTTATAGCTACTCTATGGGATGTGCTTGTTTTTTAAAAATCTTTTGTTTAGTCTGCTAACGTACTGTTGTGTGGTTGAGTGGGAAACTTCTGGTTGAATGGTAAAATGGTGTCATGAACCTTAGAGGCAGCGATGAATTCTTGCTGCCTGTACAGAGCCTGGTTTGCTATGCCCCCAATCTACAATTTGATTAAACAAACCTATATCTGATTGATCATTCGTATTTTTATCTAAGAACTTATTTAGCAATAAAAAGAGTTCAACTATGTTTTCTTTTTAATAATGTATTTAGTGCCTTTTACTGTGTTGAAATATGCAAGGTCTGTTTCTCTTTGCTGCAGTGTAGGAGTTGCAGCCCAGTTGTAGGCAGAGTATATCTTCTTCTGCAGCCTTGGAATAAGACTTTTCATGGATATGCTATAAATTGTGAGAGCTGGAAAAAAATCTCTAAGGGTTTTGCTAAGTCATGCAACTCATTTCACATAGTGATGCATGAAGGAGATGTAAAACTAATGATTGAGTACCTTAATAGGAGACTTTGCAGATGCGGGTATAGTTACATTTATATGGGGGGTGATATTTCTGTGGTCTGCCTTTCTCTTCAGGGAATGCATTTCATTTGCAGTATGTGGAGGATAGCGGAAGGAATAAGTGCTGCCATTTCTGGGACTCTCTCGTGTCTTTGTGGTTTGTTTCGTAATTACTGATTTTTTTTTTTTTTTTGAATTTTACTGCTCTTGCAGCACTCAGTGGGGGGAAGAGCTGTAATGGTTTAGTTTACTGCTTTTTAAGTTTTCATCCCTGTTCCTCATGTAATGTAGGCCTAATGTTTCTTGTTTCTTGAAATACAAAAATAATTTATAGTCATCTTCAACCATCACTGATGTTGGATTCTTTCCCTTTGGCTCTTAATTTCAGGTGTTGTCAAGCTGTGCCAGGAAGCAAGTGGAGTTGAGATATTTGGTCTCCAGAACTCAATATCTTAGTAACACAGGCTTTGTTCATTTTTATTACTTGGCATCTTCTTTTGAAAGGAAGAACTAAAGGGAAATACAAGGATCTCATGGGGAATGCTCAAAGAGAGGAACCCTTGGGACAAATCTCTTAACCATAAAAGATCCTGAAAAACATGCACTCTGCATGGCTTTCTGGGAGTACGTCAGTGTCCAAAGTGCTGGAGAGTATATAAAGTACATGTCTCGGTGGAAACAGTGGCCCATGTTATACAGCCGCCTGCACTCGCCCTTTGCATGCTCCATTAAGTACAATTGGAGAAGTTTTTGTAGGACTGGTGCCAAAATGAGCTTTCTGTGGGTTGGAAAGGAAGGGGAACAAAATAAACGCAACCAGCCCATTCCCCCCCTCCACCCATGTGCTCCTTTCCTCCGTCTGTTACGAGACAGCAGCTGTGAGGAACCTGGGGCCGAAAAGCTTTCTTGAGCATGATGAGTTACTTAATCAGATTTCCATGCTCAGTTTCAACCTGATGTAAATGTCATAAAGAATGTGTAGGAAAAAAATAATGTAATTTGAGCATGAAAGTAAAGATAGATGTCTGTTTTGGGGGAGATCATGCTCATGCACACTTACGCCACTTTCTCCTGGCAGAAGGATCTTCTCAAAGTGAAGGTTTTGAGATGGTAGAGGAGAAGTTTTGAAGGGATTTTGTCTGAAGGGAAGTCTTAAATAATTACAAGTAGTAACTGGAGTATGAGCTGGTTTTCTTCTAACTTCCCTGGCTGCCTCCCCATCTCCTCTCCTCGCCTTGGGAAGCCTCCTGAAAGACAGCAAGAAATGACTGAGGGGTATCCAGGAAAGCATTTCAACCCAATGGTTACTGGGCATAGAGAAAGGAAATTATTTGAGGCAAGGAAATGAGACAGAAGACAAAAATGATCTAAATAGCAAGATAAAGAAAATATTTAGGAATATAAGTAATCATCAGCTTGTACAGTAGGGTGTCCAGCAGCCCTGCTGAGGTTGCGTATGATCTTTGTTCATTCCGTTATGTCTTGCTCTGCAACCTTTTTTAATCGCTGTTAGAACTAATGTGATTCCTTGGGTTTTAAATAGCGCAGCGTAAATCTTCACTCACATCAGGACCCAAGTGTCTCTGAGTACAAGCTAATTTCAGTTTGCCAGTTCCACTTGATTTCTTTTCAGACTCATCCCCACAAGCCAAACCACAGAAAGAGTTTCTTGTCCAGTGAAAAATTAAATGCAAAAGAATATCCCTTTGTTGTTAATGGGAGGCTGTGTGGAGCGGTGCTGTGAGGGATGAAAAGCTGGCGCTGCCTGAGGTTGACTTTGGGCTTGGTTAACTGGGCTTTGCTAGTAAGACGGAGCCTCCTGGTTGCTGGATGCAAGTTGCTCTTAGGTCTAACTGAGGACAGTAGTTTAATACCCTGGGTGGTTTATAAAGAAGCTTGTTGAGCAGCAGCCTGATGTAATACAAGGTGAAAAGCTCAGACCGCTGCATTTCTCAGGGTTGTGTTTCCAAACGAGAGCTCCGCTTGCTGCCTTATTTATCCTGTACCGGCTGTTTGGCTTGTGGAACCAGTGGGCTTTTTCTTGTTTGCTTTTATTCCTCTCAGTGTCTACCAATTAAGCTGTAAAGAGTAAATCTTTTCTTTTCCAGCACATTTATTTACCAAATATGAAACTTGCCAAACATCAGCGTTTCCCCCTCGCCCCACGCCGTGGCAGCTGGCTAGGCAGGAGGGAGGGCTGTGCTCAGCCCCGGCGGAGCGCAGTGTCCCCTGCTGCCCTCCCGAAGTGCCATCAGCAGGAGGCCTGGCCACCAGCCCCATGCCTGCTGATGCTCCCTGCTTTTTCTGCAGCTGTGCGTCGGTTCCTCGGCATGAATCAGATGTTAACGAGGGGTGTTTTTTCCCCTCCCTCCTAAACCGGAGGGCAGCCGTCAGACTCGATGGTTATTTTCCATTAGACAGTTGCCCGGCTCAGACTGTTCTCCCTCTGAATTGCTTCTCCAAAATAAAACACTTCTTTACATACTTCTGCAAGCCGCATTACTGCCCTCACTGAGTATTTCTGTGTGCAGAGGAGCCCAGCAGTTCCCACAAAGCCCCCGTGTTTGTGCTGCAAAGGCTTTGGCTGGATGGCCTCAGTGTGGGCAAAGCAGCCCTGACGGGCGGAGGGAAACTGTGCGGCCTTTTTTCTCTCTTCTTGACCGAGTTAGTTTGTTGGGTCTTGAGCAAGCGTTGCTTGAACGCAATTCACAATATTTGCTTAGTGACCCGGTGGAATGTCTGGGATATTTTTGTTTTTCCTCCAGCGCCAAAAGTGCTCCTTGGCTCTGCCTCCCAGCGCCGCTGGCCTGCAGGCGAGGAGGGCCGGGCTGGGCCGCGGGCAGCCGGCTGGCAGGGGGGGCTGCGTGGGGCTGGCTGTGAGCAGGGAGTGCTGTATGTGGCACTGCAGCTGGATCTGCTTTTAGTGAAATAAACGTACCAGGAAGCCTGCTGCAGGCCTGCTTGCATCCCAGCTCTGCCGGGGATGAAAAATCCCACTTCAGGGCTCAGAGCCATGCAAACCCTAGTGAGTGAACCCTGGGACTTCCTGGCTGGGGAGCCAGGGAAGTTGTGTGAGTTCCCATTGCAGCAATACCTGTGTCCTGGCTGCCTTTCTGACTGCTGCACTGTGCCCCCACGCCCTGCGGTGCTGGCAGGTTTCCCAGATGGTCCTGCCAGGCTGTTGTGTGCTCAGGGATGGCAGGGTGGCATGCTGCATGACAGGGAGGTGTGCAGGTGGCATTGGCTGTGGTGATATGAGCCCTTTTTATTTATGTAGTAATTTGTCTCTGAAGCAAAAAGAGGTGATGCTTGGGATCCAACAGCACCATATCTAATTCAGGGAGTGGAAGCAAGGACAGATAACTAGGGAGGAATACAGAGAATCCAGAGATATCCAAGCATCCAGTGATGATATTAAGAAAGCTGAAGAGAGCCATACAACAGCGGGAAGACACTCACCAGTGCTAAGATGTACATAAGACTCCAATTCCTACAGAGTAGTTCTGGCATCCTGCTGGCTTTCCCCTTCCTCTCCCATGGCCAGCCACTGCCCTGAATTGCCTCTTTGGGACCAGCCGTGCAGGAGCTTTGACCTTCTTCTGTTCTGCTGTTCTTACACTTTGTGGTGGTGCTGTTTGGGTGACAAATACCATATTTTATATCAGGGCCTGGACTTTGGTGACTGCAAATATGCAGAGGCACTGGCTCAAGTATAGTGCTTTGTTTCATTTTTTTTTTTATTTATTTTCTTTGTTAACCTTGTTTATTAGTTAATTTTGTTGACAAAGGCCCTCATTGTCTTGCATGGAAGAAATAAATATATTAAAGAAATAACTGAGTAGTTCGTTTTCCATATGGCCCTTTGTTCATATCCTTGAATAGCAAGGGAGGCAGGAGTCCTGTGTGTGTACGTGTTCCTGTGCCAGGTTCCTGTGCCAAGAGAGCATCTGCCCCGCATAATGCGATAATTACACCTCTTTACAGCTTGAATCTGCTTTCCTGGAGCAGTATTATTTGACAGACTGGGAATGGGGAACAGAAAGAGAAAAAGAAATTGGATATCCTGACTTCAGGAACCCAGTTGAGGCTCATGATTTAGGGGCAATATGGACTTGTAGTCCATACCAGTAATGATGGAGCCTTTGTGCCCAGTGAGTGGTCAGCAGCAAAGGACACTGCAGGGCTGGGTCATGAGGCTGTGCTTGGCACATGCAGGAGCTGAGCTGTTCTTTGCTCAGATGTGCTAAAGGCCAATGATGTGTGCTCAACTATAAAGAAAAAAGTTACGTATGGAAAGTGAAACCCCCATATTACATCTGACAAACTGGGCTGTGCTAGAGGGAAGGTTTCTGTCAGCTGTTGTATCGGTCTTTTAAGAGTTTATAAGCTTTTGAGCCTAGTAATTAAAACATATTTTCACTGTACCTTACTGGACTGAAGGGATTTAAAACAACAGTGTCAAAATACTCAGGTGGTTTTGTGTCTGGCAGAGTGCATGAAAATGACATTGATTAATCTTGTGTGTGTTGACATGAAGCACCTAAGTGTCAGATAGCTGTAGGTATGTCATGCAAGGCCAAGGTACAGTGTTTTTCCGTTGAGGACAGTTTTGTTGGATACTGACATTGGTGTTGGCAAGTCTCTAGAGCAAAATAAGGAGCTCTTCAGAGCATCTTGGCTTTTGCGAAAAGTTTGAATGTTTGCAAGCTCAGAAGTGCTGAAACCACAAGTATTTGGTGTCATTTTGGGTGGCAGCAGCTTGCCAGTGAGAAAAGAATCAGATGGAAAATGCCAGTTTGCCACAGAGAGGATGGAAAGAATACAGACAACTTTAGACATGCACAGGACATTGTTATGAGTTGGATCTTTTGGGAATTCATTGGAAAAATGGAACATACAAACCAAAGTGCTTCAAAAACCATAAAGAAATACATTCCTGTCTTAGAACGAGATGCAATAGGAGATGCCTGTGTTCCTTAAGGTTAATGCAGTGGCAATGAACTGGCTTTTCCATTCCTCTTTTTTTTTTTTTTAACTTAATATACAGTGTCCAAATCAAATAAATGCTGCAACAGCTTGATCATAATTTACACATGCCAAACAACCTGAGGCTATTCCATGTTGCACTGAGGCTGGAGAGGGGGAATGTGGCCGTTGTCCTCAGTGCATGTAGGATGATACTTCCATAAGGATGTGTCGTGCTGTCACAAATCGATTGTCTTCCTGGGCGTCTTCCATTGACTTCCGTCCAGTGTTTCAGAGAAAGAAAAAGCATTATTTAGTGAACATTCGCTGGTGTTCAGTGCTGTATTATCACAGGTGCTGCTTTAAGCCTGTAGTGTGACTATGGCCAGTCCTTGTCCCCAAGTTAATAAAGCTATACAGTTGATGCTGCTTTACAGATACTTCTTCAGTGTGTTTTACATGTGCACAAGTAATAATAATTTGTCTTTCTGTGCCCTCACTTCTGGCTCTTACAATTATTAAAGATGAATTTATTTTTTTTTCGTACTCCCTGTTGCCTTTACACTGATGAGACACCATTGATTTTAATGGAAGAGACAACCAGTGGGAATTTGTGCCTCAAAATAATTTTCTTCTCCATCTGATAATGGACGGAATAATCTGTTCTTTGATCTTCAGTTGGCGAATGTAGAAATTGGAAAGGAAAACGGTTGTGCTGTGATAGCTTTCCTCCAATAATGTTTGTGGTCAGCGATTTCTGGGTGTTTAAATAAGATGTTTCCTTTAAAAGGTGTTTGTGTGCTGGGAGACACGATGTGCTTGGAGCCAAAGTGCTGGGAGCATTGCTTGTGGAATAACCTTGTAACTGAGAGTCAGGGAGAGCTGCCCCGTAAATCCATCACTTGTCGGTTTTAATTCATATTGGTACCATCCCTGCAATTATGCAGATGTTAATATCTGAGTTACTAAATTGGCCAGCTCCAAGTAGATTAGTATGTAATACATAATATTTGAATGATATTTAATCATGAAGAAATCATTGTTCTGAAAAGAGAGTAGCTCTTTGTTTGTTTGTTTTTTTTATTGTTTTTTTTTTTTTTGCCAAATACTCAGCGTGTCTCACCAGTCCCTCTGCATTGTCCCCTGCTAGATACAGAACAGGGATTAAGTGATGAAATGTTGAACATTGATCTTAACTAAGAGCTTTGGTAATGCTGTTCTTGTGCAATGCTTGCATCTCAACTGGGAAAAAATGATTTATTTATTTATTTTTTAAACAAAACCTAAAACATTACTAGTCATTGAGGTTTCTGTGCAAGTCACAGTACAGAAGAGACTCAAAGGTTTTATTTTTTCTCTCTTCTGTGGACTCCTTGTTGTATTGTCTAAGCATCTTATAAATATTTATGAATGCATCCTCAAACGAAAACAAATGTATATGATGATCCAAAGTAGTGTAGCAACCTTTGGAAAGTTGCTTCCTTAAACACTGTTATAGTGTGACACAACTGGGACAGTAAATCAGACCATTAAGTCCCATTTTGGTAAACAAGCCATCATCCCATCCCATCCTTCTTACTAGCTACTTTGCCTTGGCCACTTGCAGAGCAATTCACATCTTTTCTTCATCTAGTAACATTATTACGGGATTTATTATTTTTTAATCCAAGACCTAGGCAGCCCATGAAAGGAACAGAGAGAAAGTGAACTCAGCGTGTGCTCCCTTAGGCAGCCTCAGCTGCTGAGGTGCCTGCGCATCACCTGGGAGCCGTCCCGCAGGGGAGCCCGCAGTGCAGCCATGCCCTGCAGGCACTGTGGGCTTGGGCTGGGCACTCTTCTCTGCTTGCTCCATGTGATACTGGTCTTCTCTGAGCAGCGGCTGGGGCACAAATGTTGCAGCTGTGGCGTGATCTCTCTGGTGGCTGGGGATTAAACGCAGTGTTTGGGCAGTGACGGAGTGCATGAGCAAGATGCTAATTCTCTTTTCCTCAGGGTTTATGGGCTTTGTGCAAATCTCCTTGAAGTCAGTGAAGGACTTCTCCGACTGCAGTGGGCTTTGAATCTGACCCCATATGCACAATTAATTTACAGTCTGTGCTCGTCTTTTGCTAGCTGGCTTGTAAATATGAAGCGGTACTGAGCGAACCTTCGCAGGGCACACTGAGTAGTTGTGAACATGCAAAGTTGCTCACTGATCTTGATCTTTTCAAAGTAGTGTGACTGCAAATGTGTGTTGAACTACCCCACAGTATGTTGCAGCCACATTCCTCTTTGGTCTTTTATGTGCTTTTTATATGTGTTCAGTTGGCATTATAAGCTCTGAGGTTTTCTTTTATGCTGTTCTACAGTACTTTAGGGAACTCATCTCTCATCGCTAATAAAATAAAACAAAACAAAGCTCTGGTAGGTCTTGCCTTGTTAACTGTTCTAGCTGGTGTGGTTCCCACTGTTCCAAAAATTATAAAGCCTTATAAGATTTAAAATATTCCCAGTGCAAAGCATGAATATTTATAGACAAAGAATAAGACTTCTTATTTTGAAATTTCAGTGCTATGAAATTGCTTTTTTGGCAAGCATGATTAAGCCACATAGACTTCCAATAATGTTTTGTAAGCTTATTCCTTAATTATGGCTTAATTTAAGTCTCTGAGCTTAAGAAAACCTATGAAACTAGCAGCAAAATATTTTTCTTGTGGAAAATTTTGTTTGCACGGAATACAAAATCTGTATTCCTTGTAGATTTTTGATGTTTTTAAACATGGTGATCCTGTATTTTTCTTTGCATTTTTTGAAAGCGTATCAAAAATAAAAATAGCTGATACTGTGTATTTAATACAGCATTTTGAAGAAATTAGTTTGGAAAGTGCATGTAATTACTTTTTCTCCAAATGCCTTGAGTAAAATACACATGAGGTTATAAAACATGAAGCGAGAGGCACCAGATTCTGTCTCAAACAGTAACTGCTGCAAGAGACAAATTAGAAGTCATTTTGCTTTCATATACTTGTTCTTAAATGCAGCATTCTGACAACAGCAATAAATAGAATTATCTGCATAATTGTATTTATGTAGTGTTACTCTATCTTTTCTAGAGAAAATCTCTTTTCCCAGATTAAATAGTTTTCCATTCAGCTGTAAATGGAAGAATGCCTCTTTAGCAGCTGTACAGATTTAAGGGAATGTTTCTGCACGCACTTAATATGCAATTTTGATAGGGACTACTCAGTGAATTTGATTTTTAGTGAACAAAATACGGTAAGAGCACAAAAGACTTATTGCTTTCCTGTGCAGATTCGATAACAGGATATACACTCAAAATAGCGAGACAGAAAGGAAAAGAGATGATTTGATTAAACTAAGCTGGATTTATTACTAGATTTTGTTTAACAGCTTATTTTCTTAAATCAATGTAAGAGATGTCTCAGCCCTGTAGCTCAGCACTTTTTGAAGACAGTATTGAATAGTTTTGAGCTATTCCTGGCTTAATACCGAAGTAGGAACAGCAGAATTGCTGGAAAGATAGGACTGTTTTAGAAAACAAAACCCAAAACTTTTAAACAGTTGAAAATCCTCTGCTGTAATCATGGTCTTCTGACCCCCCTGCGGCCTTGTGTTATCAAACTAAGAATATCTGTTTCCTTAGTATTTGTATCATATCTCAACCGTTAATAATAATCTAAATATAGTTAAATAAATAAATAAAGATGGTGGCTGGGTGGCATCCCAGCTACCTGGGACGTGCTTCACTGGCACTTAGACTTGCTATCATGAGCTTAGAGATACAGGCATGGGTTTTCAACCTGACTTTTCCAGGTGAGCTGAAAAGAGTGCAATCCCTTGAAATTTGGAGACTGAACATTTTTTACATTTATTTGGGTTTGAGTGGTGAAAACAATGTTTGAAGAAACAAATACCTGGAAACCAGTCTCTCTCTCTCTCTTTTTTTTTTTTTTTCCCCCCCTGTAGTGGTGGGGAAATAGGGAAGTTTGGGTTAGGGGATTGCTTGATGGCTTATATTTTCCAGATATAGGAAAATTTCCTGTCATGGCAGAAAGCAACACTGGAGTCTACTGTCTGTGTTTCACCTATCTTTCCTCTATTTTGCAGGTTACGTATTTGGGTAAGGTTTCCACAACAGGGATGCAATTTTTGTCAGGCTGCACAGAGAAACCAGTCATTGAATTATGGAAGAAGCACACGCTCGCCAGGGAGGATATTTACCCAGCTAATGCCCTTCTGGAAATTCGCCCTTTCCAAGTCTGGCTGCATCATCTGGACCTCAAAGGCGAGGCAACAGTCCATATGGATACCTTTCAGGTAGCACGTATAGCCTACTGCACTGCTGACCACAACATCAGCCCAAATATCTTTGCTTGGGTCTATAGGGAGATCAATGATGACTTGTCCTACCAGATGGACTGCCATGCTGTAGAGTGTGAGAGCAAGCTGGAGGCCAAGAAGCTGGCTCATGCTATGATGGAGGCCTTTAAGAAGACTTTTCACAGCATGAAAAGTGATGGCCGGATCCACAGGAATAGCTCATCAGAGGAAGTGTCTCATGAATTTGAATCTGACGATGGCTGACTGAACTCATTCATGGTTCAGCAAAGGCAGAAATGGCCTAGGGAATGCGAGCTGATAGATAAATAAGCAACAATTGAAATTGGGGAATGAAAAGACTGCCAAACACTTGGCTGACCAGCTTTTTAAATCAAAAGAGCAATTTGGTATCTAAAGATATGCATCATTAAAGTAATTATGTTACATTGAAATCTGCTGCTGTTGTAAACATGAGAAAAAAGCTTCCCTCTCTTTCCCGCCAAATCTCTCACCCACCCATCGCTGTCCCTTTCTCGTCTCTGTAGTTCAGGTGCATACTGCAAAGTAGATTCATTCCAGTTTGTCTTACGAGACTGGTCAGGGAATTTTATTAGTTGCTCCTCTGGCATTCCTTGCTGGGGGCTGATGCTGATGCACAAGAGCAAGTAGACCTACAGAGCCCTAATGGTTCCTGAAGAATCTTTCTCCAAGATGCATCACAAAAATCCTTTGACCATACGTAGGCTGAGAAAGCCGTACATAGCCTTTTAGACTAATGGCCTGGCATTCTACTGTTAATTCACATTTCACAGATTAAAAAATGAAAAACGATCCTTGTATGTACACATTATATCATATGCTATCCTTTATTTTATTCATTGTACCTATTTTCTTAATATACCTGCTGTCACATCTTTTACCTGGCACCAGTAGGTGCAGTTTCAGACTACAGACTGCAGGATACCAAAAACGGGTGGGCCGAACCCCCACGGTGGCTAGGAGTGCAGTGAACCAGCACCTCTTTCCGCTCACGTTCAAGCTCTTGTTTGCTCTGTTGGAGGGCGGCCCACTGGTAAGAGTTGAGGGACACTTGGGTCTGTCAGTGTTTGAACTGTGACTCCTCACCAACCTCAGGTCTGAAGCGGTATGAATACGGTAACCTCGACTCCGTGTCACCAGTCTCCGTGCCACCGGGCTGTTGGGCCTGGTTTGATGGAGCTGGCTCTGCCTGGCCAGGAAGCCAGGGCTGCATTACTGTAAAGATCAAAGGAAACGGCCCCGTAGGAGTCAGGTCTGAACATTTGTTCTGGTTGAGAAGCCCATGTTAAGATTCTCATACCTTTCCTTGTGCAGAGATATAAAGAGTCATGCCTTTCTTAAATGCAAATGTTTAATAAAACTCAAATAAAAGGAAAAACTTGTTTCACTTGATATTTTTTAAGGTCAAGAGCAGATCAATAGTTTGCTAGTAATGCTGCTCCTTTATACAATTTTGTTTGTAATTATGGTAATGTTAGGGGCACTAGGGCACCTTACAGAAGCCTTAAAAGAAAGCTGATTGAAGCGGCTAGCTCTGTGTGTTTTGTGGGTATATATGTTTGTATGTGAGTGTGTATGTGCAAGTCCAGTGTTAAAGCATGTAGATTGAGCATGGAGACATATTGAGGAGGGCCCACACCTCTTGGAAATATGCTTGTTGCTTTACGATGTATGTAAACTATTCTCCAGCATAAATGCATTCATACTTTAATAAAAAAAAAAAAAAGTTTGAGCTAAAGCTTGGGAGTTTTAAGCTGTCTTTCCAATGCAAACTCTGTGGTTTTGTTTCATGTGTGTGGGTTCTGTGTTCAGTTGCTTTATTGGAATGAAAATGTTCATTTAATTCCATTTAGCGTTACATCAGTCTCCATGAGAATTGCCTTCAATAACTTTAAATTATCTTCTTTTAAATATTTGAGGTAAATTATTGCTATTGAGTTGCTGAAGTTTTATTTTATTTTATTTATTTTATTTTATTTATTTTATTTTATTTTATTTTATTTTATTTTATTTTATTTTATTTATTTTATTTTATTTTATTTTATTTTATTTTATTTTATTTTATTTTATTTTATTTTATTTATTTTATTTATTTATTTTTTGCCTTTGCTCTGATGGATATGGTTTATGATTTCTGCATTGCAGGAGGTGGTAGAGATCTCCCCCCACATAGACATCTGGCCAGTTGAGATGAGTTGTGCTGAAGGGGAACAATGTCTCCCATCCAGGGTCATGTATGGGCTATGTGTTGGTCAAAATAAAAAAACGGAGGCCTGTCACATGTATTTATCAGTTTGACCAAAGGCAAAATGAGGCAAAACTTCCTTCAGCTTTTCAGAAATTATTTTTTTTTGCAGAGACGTAATCGTGTTTTAGTTTCTGTACTTGTTTGAATGTTCTGCCACCAGAGCTGCTGTAAACCAGCGTGTGGAAGCCTGTGTTCCCCTGCCTCAGCCAGATGTCCCTGCTGAAGGGAGAGCTTTGACTGTGAGTCTCAACCCTGCACCAAGGGCTGCTCAAGCGTGGCAGAGGGGCAGGTGGGAGACACCAGCTCTCCTCACACTGAGCCACCAGCTGTGCACCCTGCTGGGTCCTTGCCACCCGGCTCACTAACGTGGCTCACGTGTTGATGCTGCACTTGGCCCAGGTTTGGGACCTTTCTGTAGGCCAAGCCTGTCCTCACCCTCTCAGCTGGCTGCAGGGGACCTGCTGCAGCTTTGCAGCATTTACGGGTGGTGTAAATGTTGCTCCAATCTCCTGCCTGGCCTGCAGATTGAAGGTTAGGTCAGATGATCTGGTTTTGGGGAGGGCTCACGTGGTGGCACCCAGCTCAGGAGGAATCCGGGAATGTTATTTGAACCTGTTTTGCCTGTGGTGATGCTTGCTGTGTGTTGTCACAGGTTGGTGTTAGCAGCGCTGTGCATGCTCAGTGATGGGGGTACAGAAGCCACGAGGGGTCACTTGGTGGTGGCTGTGGACTGTCTGCTTCGTGGCTTTTGGGAAATCAGTGCTTTTGGGAGCTCAGGGCCTGCCTGTTTGCTAGGTACTTGTGTGGGTTTGGAAATGTGTTCCTGGGTGCTGGTTAGGGTCCTGGAGGGACTGCTGCACAGGGCGCACTGCCTGCCGCGTATGCAGCTGTTGCCGGCCTTGTGTTGCTGGGCTGCAGCTCAGGGAATTCCTGCAGTATTTGATATTGTGGGGTCTGTAGCATTCCTCAGCATTTGGAGGCTCTGGATCATGGGAGAATATAAATGAAAGGTAACGGAGAAAATTCTAGTTCTTGTGATTAGAAAATCAGACCGCTCGAAACATGAACCTGCTGTTTTCTAAGGCTTCAGACATGCAGGGGAACATGAGGGAATGTGAACTCCAGTTTATCTTAGAAAACTTAAGATTTGAAAAATAATCAGTATCATGAGTTTGGATCCTTAGATCATTTTGCATTCAGGCCAAATCCCTCTTCATTATCAACACCAAATGTGTGATGCCATTTGCATGAAGGAGAAAAGCTTCGACTCCAAAATAGTGAGAGTATCAGCTATCACTGAATGTCCGTTGCCAGTAGATACCAGAACGAAACATCAAGTTAAACTTTTCCTTAAATTAATCTGCTGGAAAGAAAAATCATAAAATTTCCATCAGAAGTCACTTCCAGTTGGCCAAAGACTTTTCTTTTCAAGCACAAAGAGCACAGTTTTGGATCTCACTGTATCCCATTGTGGGTTGACGAGTTCCTTTGGCATCAGCCAGGAGAATGCCTAAGGGATTTCTTTCCCTTTTCTGTGGGTAGGGGAGCGTAGAGAAGGGTCAGATACCTAAGTGTCTTATTAAGAATGCAAAAAAAAGCAGAGAGCATTTAGGTCATTAGACCTCAACATCAATATGCAGTGTCACTGGGTCCTCTGTGTCGGTATAAACATATGTATGTATATATACATGTATATGTATATGTACGTGTGTCCACACATACATCTTGAAAGTTGATGCTTGTTAAGTATTTTGTGCATGATCAATACGTGTAATGGGAGGTGCATTTGTGAACAGAGTCCTGCATAACAGTGGTCAGATAGATGAATGACTTCTTAAAGGCCTTTTTCTCTAGTGGGAAGCAAATTAACTTGTCTATCTACATGCAACATTTGATATACTATATGCATTATTTACCATTTACCACCAGAGCTGGCCCATTCCATGCCCAATTAGCTGCTGTAAGAATGATGTATGATTGGACTTGTTTTTCCCTGTGGCAGTGGAGCTCTGAATCGAGATTTCTTGAATTATTAATTTGTGTGTAATTGGGAAGTGATAGCTAAAATGTATGGTTGTTATCCTGTTGACTAGAGTGTTAAGTCTGCCAAGAGAATACATCCTTTCTGGAATATAAGGACATTCATTATAACTTTTTTTTCTAATGTAATTTTAAACAGATAGAGGGTGTTTTTAAAGGTTCCTCTTCTGTTAAAGTCAAGCAGAGGGTTTCCTTCCTTTCATTGTGCAATTTATCATAGTTGGCAGCTCTTACCCATTGCCCCAACAGTGGGTGCAAGGGTCTTTCATCTCCAGGACATTGCTTTCCTCTGCGCTGCCCTGGGGCCAGGCTGGGGGCAGGCCAGGGATCACCCCCCTCAGCAGGGGCCTGGCTGGACCTGCTGTGGAGGCTGCTGTCTGTCCCATTGCAGCCACATGGACTCCCTGTAGCATGGCTCTACAGAAATACCCGGTGTTTTCCAGCTTGGTCCTTTGTTGCTCATGCACCTGTGCCAGGGCACATGCTTGCAGCAGAGCACACCCCAGAGGCTGGGCGGGCAGAGAGCTCTCTGGGAGCTGAAAGAGGCTGGAAGTAAGGTGGGTCAAGCTGGATTTGTACTGCTAAGTTGTAAACACTAAGCTTCAAGTTTGGGAAAACCTCTCTTGTATGTCAGTAGTTCATTGTAAGTGCCGTAAAAATGGTTTCTTCAGTTAGGACTGTAATTAATTTTGATTGGAGCTTTTAAAGCAGAAACAATTATTTATTGAGAAAGCTCTCATGTTTGGAGAGATGCTATCCTGTCTTCTGCAGTGCCTTCTCTGAAAAGAATTTTGAAATATGCTGGCAGCACAGACCTGGTGCATGTGGTGACCATGTGCTGCAAGCAGGATCAAAGCTGCAAGCTGCAGGACGTGTCCTGGGCCTGGGGCTCCGGGGCTCCTCAGCAGCACTGTCTCTGTCTGTTTTCATTTTCCATCAACTGGATGATTTCAAACAGTTACAAACCTGACTTACCCCACCAAAGGAGGAGTATTTGTAAGCTACAGCTGAGAAAGCATTACAAATCCTTGTGGCAGCAGGTCATGTAGGCATAGGCATGATTTCCAGTTATTGCTAGATGGACACCCCTGGGGGGTGCTTGTTTTGATATTTTTTTTAATTATTTTTTTTAATGTCTGTGGTGGAAGGCATGTGTGAAAAGGCTGTTGATGTTTTCGCACCAGGAGGAAAGTGCTCATGTATTAACACAAGGACTTGGTGCACTTACATGGGCAAGGTGAGAACACCTAATGAAAAATGCCCCTAAAGCAGCCCAGCTCTCATGGAAAATAAGTGTTTTTTAATTATTGTGCATATCATGACCCAAAATCCAGCCATGCCTTCACAAGGGGGAATATTACTATTCAGACAGGAGTGCCTCATTTCTATCCCAACTTTCACTATCGCAAGAGTGGGAATGGGGAAGTTATTACTAGATTAAAGTTGTCTATTATGCTTTGAATTGCATTCTGCATTACATTCTCTGTTATTTTCCTGTAAATCACATTGCTGTCAGAAAGAGAGGAAACATTATAATCCTATGAATAATGCATAATGTGGATGATTTTATTTTTTCCTTCTTTGTGAGCAGCATAGATTTTCTGAGAACGACAGACAGGAGTGTATTGCTGGCATCACTTTACAGATTTAATTCTGGGAAAGTTGGTATCAGTCATATGCACGTGGAAAAAAAAATAAGTTATTGCTATGTCTAATTAGTTACCTCTAGTTTAGAGAGAGTAGAAATAGTTTTTGACGTAATTACTGAGGATATAATTAATCAAGGTTTTCTTGTGCAGTTGGGTTAAATTCTTGTGGCCTTCCTTCTGAGTGTGCATGCTGCTGCTCCCTGGCTCAGTCTCATCTTTAATAGATTCCAGACCTGGTGGTTTCAAGTAACAGCAGATATTCCAGATCCCAGGAGAATGATGAAATATGCAGAGGAACTTCAAAGGAAACTCCTCTAGAAAGGAAAAACAAGGTTAAATGATGACATAGTCACCAGTGGGATATTTTTATATCCATAGAAGATGTCAGGCCTATCCAAATGCAGAAACAGGTGAAATCTGAAACTGTGCTACATCATGGTGGTGCCTGAGACTAACAAACGCTGCTTCATGCTCACCTGGACACTACTAAAGAGTTTGCACCCAACTCTCACCAGGGTTTCCAGTGATTTTTTTGGTGTGCTTTTTTCTCAAGTCTGCTCTGACCACACAAAGAAAAGGCCTTTGTGTCTCCTTTCCCTGTTTCTAATCACTTTTGCTATTGAACAGTGATGGAATGGCTGTGAGGAGCTGGAGTCGGGCCTACCACACGAGGAGCCATGCAGTCCCTGATTTTCTGCCATGGCCGTCCCATTTGCCCATCCTCAACATCCCCAGGAGGTCACTGTCACTTCCAGTTAACTTTGCTCTGCTCCCTGGACCGCCACAGTGTCTTCTGCAGGTAGCATGCCTGGGTGGCATTTGTGTAACGTCAGAAAAATACATCTTTTCTACCAGTGCTGTGGCAGAGTTTATGTGGTAACAGATTAGTCTGTGCAGAGCTGAGGGGGAAAGGCCAGAGCCTCCTTCCTGCTGTTTGCAGAAGGGTGACCAACAGTAATTGCCCAGCAGTCTCTAATTGACTCATTAGAGGTCTCAGCTGGTGTGCTCACAGTAGGGTGAACTGTAAGGCCTCAGCTGACTAGAAGTATGGATGTCAGGATGTGACAGGGCCACAGGCCCAGCTGGTGTATGTGGTGGGTGGCTCGCAGGGAAGGGCATGGGGCTGGGACCTGGGGCTGGCATCACTGGTTGTGGGGTGCTCTGAGCTTGGCTGAGCCACAGGCCGGGGTGCCCAGCATTAGGGTTGGGTTGGGTTGGGCTGGGTTGGGCTGACATCCCTTGCTATGGCCGTCCGCAGCAATTTGCTCTGCTTCACTCACCGCTGTTGGTCTTCCTCCTGTGCCTGGTGATTTCAGGGTGTGAGAAGGAGCAAAAATCCTTACAGAAAATAAATAAATAAAACCCTGACCAATAACTCCCCAGGATGGCGCACCGCTGCCTCGCAGCACCTCATGGTGGGCCTTTCTCCTGGTGTGCACAGTGGGGTGCCTTGGGCAGAGGTATTTAGCGCCCATCTCACACAGGCGTTTGTAGCGTGGTGTATTGCAATAGCTGGGGGATGCGTGTCAGGTTGGCTCATTTCTATTCCTGTCGTTTTATTTGCCTGGCTGGCACCTCTCTGCTCCTCCAGCACTGCAAGGGCCACACAGGAGCTACATACAATGCTTCCTCTGCTTGCAGGATGAGCTGATGCTGAGTTGTGCTGAGCTTTCCTAGGCCAGCACGCTCCAGTACAGCAGGTCACCACGTTCCCTGTGCCTTGCTTACAGAAATCCTAATTTATGCTATTAGAAATGGTAAGAACAAAGAGTTTGAGCATGGTTTATATTTTGCTTGAGCACTGCAGTGGGTCTCAGCTAATTCATCAGCAGCGGTTCGTTCTGCTTGACATCCTAGAGAATGGCTCCTCTCCCGAGGCATTTCTTCCAACTTAATTGCCAAGTTATAGTGAAATACGAGGTTCGTTGTTGTCTGCTGGAGCACTGGGGATTCAGTTTTGTTGGCACATTTTTCATGACCCCGTGTCAGCAGCATAGCTAGGCTATGAGATAATTTGCACGCTTTAGATGAGCAGCTGAATGCATCTTCACTGAAGAGAAAAATAAGTTTGATCAGTCCAGTGGAATTAATTAGGTAAAACAGAGAATTAACTCTAATCTTGTAGATTAAGTGATGTCAGACAATGCAAGACCTTAGTATCTTTCTTGCAGGTGGAAATCAAAAGGCTCCAAGCTGGTAAACTGAGATTTAATAAAAATTAAAAAAACAATAGCTGTAGAAAATGTAGAAAAAAATCTACAGCTCAAAAGGCCATTTAACATCTAAAAGGAAAGAGTGGTGTACCTCTATTTCCCCACAATGCTTCAGTTCTACAATGGCTTTCCCCTCATTTCCTAATTAAGCAGTTCTGAGGTTGTGAGGAAAGACATCAGCCCTGCAAGCCCAGCTCCTCCTCCTTGTGCTGTTGCAGGTGTCCTGCTGCTATCACAGGATTTTGGATGCTATTGAATGTACTGAAATTTTGCTGGCAACAGGGATGAGCGTTGAATAGCAGAGGAAAAAGTAGAAGAAACAGACTTGTAATGGTGCCTGCCTCTCCTGTGGAAGCTGTGTGTGTTGCTTTGAGGAATGATGAAGGACTGATTCTGTGCAAGTTTTTGCTCTGCGTAACCTCCCCTGCATGGGAGGTAACTGATGGCAGTCAAAATCTCTTCATTGGGAATTGCAGCAGTGACCAGCTTGGCAACGCAATTCTCCAGCTTCCTGGAAAAAAAGTATTTCCACAGGGTTATGAGAGCTCCCCCCTGGAAACTTAAGATGTCAGGGCTTGTTGTGGCTGGGACACCAGGGGCCTGATTCTGGCAGCCTGGGGTAGCAGGGAGCATATCTGAGGAGAAAAGCAGCAGAGGTAATAAGCTTCATTCTTTGGAGTGTCGCTACCCCCTTCTTGTTTGTTCATACCTGTTTCTAACTTCAAGGAGTCCCACAGTGAAGTGCCAAGATATGAAATCTCATGATGCAAGCAACAGAAAATAAGTTTAATGAATACTGCATGTTCTACATCCCATAATTTTATCCATAAGCTCTCAGACTTCAAGAAATTGCTCTGAAATTGGCAGCCTAGACTTAATATTTTCTACCATTTTGCCATCACATGCAATTTTAGTTCTCAAGTGACTCCAATTTTAAACTTTCAGTGATTTAAACAGCTGCACTGTGCACAGGCTCGAGTGAGGACATGCTTTTGTAATCAAGGAGCCCAACTCCAAATTTTATGGTATGATGGTTACTGTGCCATTCAAACTATGCCCCATTAGACAGAAGTGCATTCCTTTGATTTTACCAAAGAGACCATAAATATAACAAAACGCATAGCTGGAAAACATGATTTCATGCCTGGATTTTTCAGCTCCTTGCTAATGCAAAGAATAAATAAAGTGGTCCCTGAAAAGGGCATCTCTGCACTGAATCGTGTTTGTATTGTTTGCATGGCTAGCAGAGTTCATCATTAGGCTTACCAGAAAATAGATGCCTGTTACAACATTTAGAGACATAAGGAACTCAGTTTTCAAATCAAAGCAGTAAGAATACAGGCGTAACATCCTATTTCAGCAGTTTAACATGTGGAGACTCAGAGCATGGGGGGAGGGAGTTGTTACGCTTGATATAAAAATGTAGATGATGTTCCATAAATGCATAACTAAAACTAATTGTCAGCAGTCATACACTTGGCAAACTGTGAGTCTTATTGCCTGAAAAATTCTTACTGTATCCTTCCTTTCCCTTCAAGGTGATGTAATGTTTTCATCTCTGAAAACCTGGTTTCCAGAAAGATTTGGCTCCAAAATGGAAATCTGCTTTTGATTCAATGTTAGGTCCTAGCAGACAGTACTTTTCAGTGCCATTTGTTTGATTGCTGCAGCCTTTTTTTTTTTTAAAAAAAAAAAAAAAAAAAAAAGTCCCAGTGCATGTTGCCAACTGTGATTGGCAGTACATAGCCTGTACAGTCTCTATCTGTAATAATAAAGGTTACCCAGGTTCTAGGTTAATTCAGCACCAACACAAAGTAACTGAATAAATTCAATCAAATTTTCAAAATAAAATTGAATGGCTATGCCATCTGGTATTAGTGAAGCAAAAAAATAAAACAGCATGCACAGGTACAATAACTGAGAATTTAATTTGGGTAATTAAGTTTAATACATAATAAAATTTTATAGTAAACATTTAAAATGCTCCTAAAAATATAAGTGCTTATTTGCTCAACATTTTATGCAGAAAGGTACTCATTACAAATAGATCTATTGGGTAATTTTGCACTGTGAGTTTTTATGTAAAGTATTGACTTACATCAAAGCCTGAGCGCAAGCCGTTGGCAAGTGACTTCAGCTGGTATTGGATTAGGTCCAGTGGGTGAATGGGCAAGCTTCGTGCAAGATATAAAAATATAATTGCTCTCCTGAAAACCTCAAATCAGGTACTTTTCCTTGCCAACACTGGTGATTCTCCTTTTAAAAAATGTGCAAAACCAAATATTACTTTCCCTCCTCTCTCTCTGCTTCCCACCCTTAGTTTGCTTGGTGCTTCCTCAGGTGGTGAACCTAGTGCCTGGGCACATTCCAGCAGCATTCCAACAGCCAAAGGCAAAGTGGTATCCAGCTGGCATCCCTTGTCCCACCAACGCTGTGCTCCCTGGACAGGCAGCAGTCAGCAAGCCTCCGTCCCACCACTTGCTGGGGGCAGGTTGGGTGCTGCCAGTGGCCAAGAGGAAGGAGATGGTGGAGAGGAGGTGGCCTGGCTGAAGTTGCTGTCGGATGTGCTGGTGGGACTGGGGATGGACTGGGTTAAAGGCTCCTTGCATCTCCCTTTCCCTGTTTCTTTCCCTGAATTCCTTTGGACAGGCTGATGACAGTGCCAGTATCATAAGAGAAAGGTCAGAAGAAAAGTGGCATTCGATTAGTGCTACCTGTGACTTTTAGCACTGGGGTTGATAGCCCATGGGGGTCCACTGAAAGCGTGTGAATAGGTGGGCTTGGATTTTGGAGGTTATTAAAAGATGATGTAATAACAATAAAGCTTGGCTGCAGACTAGTGCCTTTAGAAATGTTGAGATAGTGGTAGCGATTTGCTAAATTGTTTATCAGTTAAGCACAGAATTGAGGCTCAGTGGGCTCTGCTTCACCGTCAGCTCACTCCAGAACATCAGGAATTCTTGTCTGGAAGCAGCTCAGAGGCACTGTGCATGGGCAGGATAGTGCCAGTGGAAAACCCCAGGCAATTTTACATTTATGTGGGTAGGAAGCCAAAATTCTTGTGTGTACTTCAAGCATAGCAAATACTATTTTTTTTTTCAGACATAAATGTAAGAAGACACACTAAAATGTAATACGAGTCTCTCCTGTAACCCAGGAATTATCATAGCAGGCAGAGCAGTTCTCCGTTTTGTGCATTATCAGGCCTTTGATAATGGCTCGTGCTTAGCTTCAGATGCTGTCCCTGCAATGCTAGAACCTGCCCACTGGAAGAATTTTTTCCCCAGTCTCAGGAGTCTGCCCTGAAATATGTGTGTTTACATCTTTGTAAACCTGTTTACCTCATCCAACCATCTGATATTCTCATTTTTTATGGAAATGTCTAATCTGTATGTGAACCCCATTAAGCAATTGAATGCAATGACAACATGTGGCAATGAGTTAATAGGTTGTGCACATGCTGTGCAACTTTTTTTTCATCAGTAGTAAATCATTAAAGCTGTTGAAAATCTGTTTGCTCTCCCATGCACAATTCCTTGCCCTGATACAGTGAGAAGGGGTAAAGCTAACCCCATTCTTTCCTTTTCTGCTGTTATTTATGAATCCAAATATTTGATGTCGTGTTTGTGTCTGTTCCAAACTAAAAAAAAAAAAATAGCACATCACCACTGATTTTTATTTCCTTTTTACAGGTCTCCTGTTTACATATATGTATATATATTTATATATAAATACATTTAAAAATATGTATAAAACCTCATGAAAGGACATGTCAGATGTAAAGGTTTATGTGCAGAATACAGCTTTTTTACATAACTACAAAAATGTTCCACGGTGCTTTGTTGTTCTTAACAAGCCTGCTTTTAAAACTGCTGTTCATAACCTTCAATATCCATGTTTTGAACTGGAGTGCTTTATAGCAAGTGGTAGTCTTCTCACTCATAAAAATTATCAGTATGTTTGGCATAATGATGAAAAAATGTTTTCATCAGTTGTAGTTGACAATGGATATTTTTTCACTAATTGGCAAGAGGGTTGTTAATCTGGGATATATTAATTGATTTGGCAACTGTTTGTGAGTTTGCACTCTTGAATATACATACTTTGAAAAGCCCTATAGATACTAAACCTCTGCCAGCTTATCTAACGAAAGTATCCTCCCTGTTTTAGTCTTCAGTTAGAGTATTGGCATTAAATGAATAAACTTGATTAAAAAAATAAAATAAAAAATATCTTTGAGGAAACAATATTGCCTTGAAAAGGAAATAGGGCATTCAGTTAAGCACATCTTTTGTATACAGAATATTCTATGTAGATTCTTGTATCGCTTTGCAGGATTGGGTGCTGAGTGTGTATGGGGCTGGTGGACAGTTTTGACAGCCACAGATGTGCCAGAAGGGAAAGTCCTGACATGAAGCCTCAGAGAAACATCTCCAGGCTGTACCTGTTAATCAAGCACACAGGTCTGAGCTGCAGCCTAAATGGGTGCTATTTGTCCCAAATCAGTTAGAGGAACACCACCACGTGAGAGCGAGCGTTCTCAGAGTTAGGGCTTGCAAAGTGATGGCCTTCAGTGTGGAAAGGACGGCTGGCCTTTACTCAGTCCTTGTGAGTAAAGAAAATGCCCACTTTCCCCAGTAATTAACAGGCTACCTAACATCTCCCTGGTGCATCGTCCTGCAGCTCGAGGGGCAGCTGCTCTGCTGGCCAGCCTCACTTGCTCAGTGCATGCACGGGGTTCTCGGTGCTGCACGGCAAAGTGACTCCTCACTGATGCTGCCTCTTCTAGCAAAAGCATTTGCTATGTAGCTTTATTAATTACGAATTGAAGGCATCCGCATATTCAGAATAACTGCAACACTTTCCGCTGGAATGCAGGAGATATTTGGCATTACCAGCTTCAAAGCAGGGCAGAGGGAGAGGAGGAATTTAATTCTGTGCATGTATGAGGTAATGTCAATTCCTTGCAGGCAGGAGACTGGGGCTTAATTGATATCATATGGCTAACAAATGTACTCCAAAACCAGCCTCATTTGATCGCTTTTTAATAACTAATAACTCTCAGTGGGAGTCCGAAATATGTATGTATAAAAAAGCCTGCTGGAGCTGCCTCCCTCGCCTGCCAAGATCGCTGTTACTGAAACAAACGTGTACCTTTTGCAGTCCTGGAACAGACACCAGCGCTGGCTGGACACGTACTCTGTCCGCCAGCCCTGGCCGGCAGTGTCTGGAGGAGCTGCGGCGCGGTGCAGGATGCGTCCCGCTGGCAGTGGTAGCCAGCCCTGGCCTCAAGCCGTGGCTGGAGGGGCTTGCATTGCATCCCCTGGCTCCAAGTGACTGTCTGCCCACAGCCACAGAGCTTACAAGGCTAATGGTGAGCCACCTGAAGATGTTTCTGCCATGAATCATTTTTTCCCTTAGAGTTTATTTCCTTTGTGAACCACAGAGCAAGGATTTGTCCTCAGTTACAGGGCAGGAGATGCAGCAGGGGCTCAGCTTCCAGGCCCTGGGCATCCCTACTCCTTGAGAGCCTCCTGGTTCAACCTCCAGCCTGGCACAACGGTGGGGCTGTGCTGGCTGCAGGCACAGCTGTGTCCCTCTGCGTGTCCCCATGTCCCCACATCCCCATGTGTGTCCCTGGCCCCGAAGCCCCACTGCCAGTTACACAAAAGCTGCATCGGCAGAGCAGGACCTGGCACAAGCAGACATTTGCAGGGCAGGGTGTACGTACAAATGGCATCTATTGATTATAGCTGACTAAATCAGCTTCTCAAGGGAGATCTTCAGGCTTTAGTTTATGTTTTCAATGAGGAGCAGCTGCAGGAGGACGGCTGGCATTGCGCTCTGTTTCATGGGGCCCTATATGAGAGTTAGAGCACTTGCAGCACTTGCCTGCCTTATATAAACTTAATATGCATTTAGGAAGCACTCAGTGCAACCCAAGTTAAGATATAGCAGGGTGAAGTTTCAAACAACGTAAACTTCTCTCTGTCTGATCCGTCTCTTTATGACCTGTTAAGCTAAACATCGAACTAGGAAAGAAGAAAAGCAAGGCCCATGCAACGCGGCCGTTGCAGTGCAGGCGTTGCTCACTGAGCACACCCAGGGCTGCTGAGGCCGGGGAGCAGAACGCTTCTGCTCCCATTTGGCAGGTGTTCGGTGTTGGGGCACTTAGAGTGTGGACTTAAATTATTACTGGCAAATATCAGTTCAAGTAATTCAGAGGGACGCAGCTTGCAGTAGCATGGCTTGTCTCAGTGAACTTTATGGCAAACTGTTTCAGCTGCCATCCTAGGCATCAGCGTAATCTTGGGTAAGTTTTGTGTGGCCCTGAGCTTGAAGCAAGGCAGATCCAGCATGCCTTTGGTTCTGCCCGTGGCTAAACATTCCTCTCATTCGTGTGCATCTGGGACAGTGTTGAAAGGGATTCAGGTTGCTTGTTTATAATCAGAGCTGGAACTGGACAAATTGTGCTTGGGATGACTCCCAAGTATCTGACTTCTGTCGCTTAACACGAGGGGCAGAAGCAGGAGTAATTCAAATCAGAGTTTGCAGGAAGGGTATCAATGTCCATACACTGAAAACAATTAAGGAGAAACCTCTCCTGGGATTAGAGGGACTACCAGGAAGACAGCAAAAAATGTGGAAAACTTTATGCAGGCCAGAAAAAGGAAAACAAAACACGGGGCTGTATAATTAATGATGAAAACAGAATTATATTCTGTTTGGGAAGAAAATAAACACACTGAAAGAGTCCAGAGACACTTGTGCAAACAGGGACTGATGAATGGAGACTACTGTTTTGGTGAAGCAATATTTTAAAATTAGTAGAAAAAATGATGAGCTTTTAAATTATTGCTCCAAAAAGCAGAGTTGAAATGCTAGAAATGGCTGGGTTTTGTTGCAGAAGGGAAGCAGAACCGCCGCAGTGCCTGTTGCCTTTCTGCTCTCCCTTCTGCAAAGCAGCAGAGGTAGCAGGCACATCCCAGCACGTCTTCCCTTCTCACCTCTTCCTGGAGACAGAACAGGGCCAATTTGTAAGTATCATTCCTGGAAGCAATGTCAGGAGAGGTTGTGGCCTGTTACCATTAAAACACCTGGTGACTTCGTATAGTATGTGTTGTACACTGATATTTCTTCACCTCTATAAAGCTGTCTTTGATTATATTTTATTAGGACTTGCACCAAGTTGCACAGTACTAACACAGTTACTTATGTGGGGATCTTTCCCTTGGCCTCCTTTTTGCCTGTTTCTCCCTGTCCATCACAGCTCAACCCGGCCAGCTCAGGGTAACTACATGTTTCGTTTCAGAGGATTAGGTATCAAAAGGCACTGTTCCTTCAGAAATGTTCATTAAAAAGCAAACAAACACAAAACAAACAACACTTACTGCAATGGGATATTAACACGTTGTTCTGAAACTCTGGTACTTCGGCTTTTAACTTCAGTGAATACATTTCATCGGAACTTGCAAGAAATAGCTCACTGCTCTTAGAAACAAACAAGATCTTATGGAAGTGAAGCAGCAGCACGGTTGGACAAAGTAACGGGTGGCTTTGTTATGCTTCCAGGTGGGAGCTGCTAGGTCCTCAGACAGCACTGACTAAACAAACAGCAACCAACAGATAACCCCATGCCCTCTTACAGGAATGGTGCTGCTGTAGGGAAGAATGATAACAGAGATTGATCTTCAGGCCTTTTCCATAAAGTTTTGGCTTTACTGAAGACGCTCAGCAAGCACTAGTGCGACCAGTTCATTTTCCTGTTTCAAATGCAGACCTCCCAGCCTTCTTGGCTGCAAATCTCCTCGATTTGTTCAACTGCTGACCTTTCATTCTCTGCCAGCTGGGTACGATGTTGGTATCAGGCCCAGTTACCAACAGATCTTAGTAACAGCAGCCTTGTGGGGAACCTAAAGACACAATTATTTTCATTTATATTACTAGAGCTTGTGTCCTGCCCATAAGCTGTTACCTGCCATCCCAAAAGCTGTGGCACATCCCAACAGTTTCCACTGCCTCCCTGCCCTGCCTCTGCACTCCTTCATACCACCCACACTGCTGGAAACCCAGGTCCCACCCATGGAGAACTGCGCTGTTTGCTTGGCTGGTGCCAGCTCTGTGCCCGCAGCAGTCCCTGTGCCTGGCTCCAAGTGTGGGGTTGGAGTGGTGGGCGCGAAGGTAAGCATGCAGATGTGGCCCCATCACACTTAATTGTTTCAATTTCTACAATGAGATGATATAAAAATTCTTGTGATGCAAAGCATGCAAAGATGCTTGTAAAAAAAAAAGTTATTAATTTTTATGCCTCATAAATGTAAACCGCAATTCACTTTAAGCTTGCTGTAAAAATATTCCTCTTAAAATTTGAGTTTATAGGATACAGAACAAATAGAATTTCAGAAAAAAGTCTGGCTTCTATTCTCCTGAGAGCTCTGTTATTGTTAATTAATAATTCTGGTTTGCTTTTCTTTGTTTTCAAGGCTTTTCAAGGAAAATGCTGCTGAAGCTCTGCTGTTTCACTGCCTTTCTTTGATAAATATTTTATCAAATAGTAATCAACATCTTGTAATTCAATTGTACAGTCTAACCTAGTGCAACTGAAAGAAGCAAAAGCTGAATGCGGAATTACCAAACCTTTATATTCGCAGAGAAGTTGGATTGCACTGATATTCATTTATTGAAAGCTGAGCAGCATATTGCCGTTTTGCTGCTGCCAGACGTTTCCGAGTGGCAGGATTTGGCTGCTAGCATTTAACCCTAAGATCATGCTTTGGGGAATGCGGGCATAGCAAGTGGTGGTGCTCACGGAGGCACCGGCTGCTGTCTGAGCAGTAAAACAGAGCCTGGCAGGCACCGATGGGTGCTTGTACCTCTTGGGTGGGTGGGAGACACTCCCCCTGCTACGTGCCTGCAGGGTGATCAAGCCGTAGGCTTACTAAGGAGGAGCTGTTTGAAAACCACACGGCCTTTTTGCCCAGGTTGTGCTAGGCACCACACCACCAGCCCAGCACGCGGCCCCCGGCCTGGTGCGGAGCATCGCTGCTGGGTGGGAGGGCTGGGAGCGCACCGGCTTCATTTACAGGCTGCCAAAATGCAGGCCTTGGGGCTGCGCATTAATGTAGTAATCCTAGCTACAATAAAACAACTGTTTTTCAGAAGTGCTGATCTCCCACAGCTTTCAATAGCCTCCATTTATTTATTTATTTATTTATGTATGTTAATGCTGTAAAAATCAGAGCTCTTTCCTTTCACTGTCTGAACAGAGTTGTGTGTCGGGCAGCCTTCAGCATAACGTTGTGTTTCAGGAATGATTCTCACGTTCTGCTGAAGCAAGAGGCTTGAAAACTATTCGGGTTATTTTTTTTTTCTTTTTTTTTTTTTTTTTTCCCTGAAATATTCGAAGCATAATGCTATAACTAGGCACCCTTCCCCTGAACAGGCAGAAACCAGAGGCACGTAAAGGCTGGCCCAGCGCAGAGCCCTGCCTCTCCCCACAGCTCGCCCTGGTGTTTGTCTCTGCCCTCTGAGAGCCACAGCGGAGATCCCCCTGTGGTTTACATGCTGGCTCTTGATGTTCCTCCAAATCCAAGCTTTCCTGGCCTTGTGTGGTCTGGGGTCGCTGATGCACTGTTTGGTAGGAAATGGAAGGCCTAAAAATGGAAGGCCTAAAAAGAGTAGGCCTGTGCCTTGCCCCTGTGGGATGACAGGAGCAAGGGCTTTTTACATGTACGAGGCAGGAGGAGTTGCTGTGATCAGTTCCCAGGACCAAATCCAGCTCAAGGTCAATAAATTAACTTCCAAATCCTTTGGCCCAAGTTTATGTATTTTGGAGCAGAATTCAAAATAAAACAAAAATGCCTGAACAAGAAAAGCAAATCTACAGGTCTGAGCAGATGGAGGGTTTATCGTTTCCCCATCCCGTGGTTCTTTGGCCAAAGGGAAACGTAACAGTGCCAATACTGCTGCATTCATTAAAGGGGAAACTAAGAGGCAAGTTATGTGGCCCACTCTGTGCTCAGTTTGTGAGGAGTGGTCGTGTGCTGAGTGGGGACCAGGCATGTGCAGGAAGGCCTCTGAGCTCCCCGCCGTGCTCGCTGCCATCGGCTGCAGGAGGGTGATGCTCTGCCCAGCTACCACACCTGTGCTTGATAAGCAAAGACCCGTGCTGGCTCCGTGCTGCTCCCCGTGGGGTTTCTGTGGGCTCTGGATGGATGTGGCCATGGCCATGGGGCTCAGCTCGCTGCCCAGAGCTCGGCACCGCTGCTCCTCTGCCAGGGGAAGGTCATGCCTGTCTGGGGTGAGCCTGGTAGGCAAAGTACATGGTGTTTTCTCAGAGTAACAGCCCCTTTTCTTCCTCAGAGGGGCTGTGTGTGCAGAGGTGTTGCTCACTTGTGCACGTTGGGCAGCACAAGTTGCTTGGTGGCAGTTTTGTCCCAGGTGCAGAGCCAAAGGTGGGGAGTCTTTCCTTAGCCTCAGCGCTTCCCCATCACCGTCTACCCTTGGCTGGGCACAGCTGCTCTGGCCAGCAGAGGCTGCAGCACATCGCTGACACCAGAGCACGCTGGCATTTGTGTGAAGTAACATGAGGATTTGAGGCAAATTCACAACAGGAGTGAAACCTCCTAGCTGATAGAAATCCCTCTCAGATGGCACGTAGCTGCTGAAGTCATGCACAGTGCGTGGAGGAAATGCATCCTGGAGCCCATGGGCAGCCCAGGGGCACCTGAGGATGGCGGGTTGCTCTGCATGATGCATTTGGGCACCGAGAGCTTCCATACTCTAGAGGGAGAGGAAAGATATACGTATGCATCATATGCATGCATATTAAAGCTGGAAAGATGACCGGAGAATTTTACAACTGCTTCATCTAAATGCCGAGCTCCCAAGACACTCCAGCCAGCCTCCTGCCCACAGCGGGTGTCTGTGTGTGCTCGAGGGGTGTTTGACAGCTGGGAAGGATGTGGGTGGAATGAATCTTCTGGAGCATGTTGGCTTTTAACAAAACAAACTGTTTCTGAGATAATTTTAATCGCCTCTGTGTCCTCAGGGTGATCAGGAACCGGCCATTTTTGCACTGCTAAATATTCTGCGCATGGGATTGCTACACCCTGCAGCTGAAGGATGATTTAAAAAAATGTTTAGTTACCTAATTCCCTCTAAAATCAATACTTACTAATTAGCACAAATATTTATCTTCACCCACAAACATAAAAATTGCATATTACTGATAGGCTACACAAATATATTCCTTGGTTTCTGGCTGTTATTTACAAAGATAGATGAGAAGAGCTGGAAAACTACCTGCAGGCTGGCCTGGGTCCCACATTCCTGCCTGGGGGTGCTGGTGCTGGAGGTGCAGGCACAGCCCGGCTGCTCCAGGTGGAGGTCGGCACTGTCAGCAGGCAGGTCACCACCCTGTGGCCTTTCCCTCCTCCACTTTAACCTTTTCAGGGCTGAGGACATGTTTATGGGATTGGGGAGCCTGAGAGTACATTTTTCCCTTGATTTTTTTTTTTTTTTTTTTTTTTTGTTTTGTTTTGTTTTGTTTTGTTTTTGGTGATGTTTGAGGTAGTAGAAAAGGCCAAGACAGCAATTGCCCTTTCGTGTGTCCACTCAGCCCCTGGCTTTTTCCAAGGGAGGAGGCAATCAGCCTGACATCACACAGCTTTTCCCTTTTCAAAGGCAGGGAGAAACAGGGGAGGAAGCCCCTGCCCTCATCCCCAGCTAAAAAGAGATGACCTGGGTGTTGCTAACCGTTGGCCAATAAAGCCTTGAATTATGTGCTAAACTGAAGGAAGCCTGAAAGCAGATGGCAATTGCTCATAGTACTGCAGAGCGGAAAAGAAAGAATTCAAAATAAGCAAAATGCTGAAAGATGTAATTCCCTCTGAAGCAGGAGTGTGAGAGACCTGGGACATAAAATGCGGGCACCAAAAGCGGTTCTGTATTGGCAAAGTCTGTTGGCTCTGTATTGGCTCTTTCTGTTACATTCTTTTCTCTTCCCAGCAGGTGCTTTACATTAGGAGCTGAGGGCACTGACAAGGAGATAAACTCCTGTGCTAGCAGCAAGAAGGGAGGTTGTCATAGGGTGTTTGGCCACCAGCCAGGCACCTGTCCCAGCTGCAGAACCAGTGTTGAATAATTGTCATTCTTCTACTGCTGAAAAATACTTACCTACCTGTATAAAAATCTCAGTATATTTCTGAGCAATATGTATCTGAATTCATTATGATAAAATGTTCTTGTTAAAAATTATTATACTCACTTTAGAATTCAATGCAAAGAAGATAAAGAATTAGTGATTTATTTTTTTTTTTACTATAAAAATCTAAGAGTCCTTTGCACTTTCACTCAGTGTAAGTAGGCATATTTACAACCAGCAATTTAGTTTGGTAGTGCTCTCCATGCTTTTTTCTGCTCTGTCATCAATAAAGAAAAACAGTGAGCAATCAATTTTTAAGCAGCAGTTCTTGAGCATTGTGTTTTTATAAGGTTTTTACACCACTTCTATGTTAAAAAAAAAGCAGCAAAATTAGGGTAGAACTAATAAAAACAGTCTTAAAAATGTGTAGCTTATTGGTGTAGCTAGAGACTAGGAAGAAAGATTTGAGCTCTTGCACTTGGTCTTTTCTTCATTGCACATTTCAGGTTAAATCCAGCGTGGACAGACTCATCTTCTGAAGCTCCTAGGTGTTTTAATCTGGGATTTCAGCTTATTTTCAGCAAGGTAAACACTGGGCACTTTGGCCAATCTGCTGCGAAGCTTTCCCTCAACCTCTGGGGTTTTGTTTGCTGCTCATGTCCACAGCACGGGAAGGTGGACTTGCAGCTGACCTGATACAGAGCCCTGAGGATTGACTGTGCCTGATGTGAGCTCTTAGAGACACCTGAAGGGCCAGAGCTTTGCACTGCATACTTCTATCAAAGGCAGACATTTGCTGTTTTGTGCATCTGGAGAATTTTGCCCTAAAGATCCTTTAAAATGTTTTATTCTTAAAGTGGTATTCTTGTAGTTTTTCTATAGGAAGCTGGGCTGCTCCGACAAGATGGCCATGCTTAGGGCAGCTGAGGAGAACCTGGGGGGATTGCCTACCATTACCAATTTTACAGACAAAGTATCCACACCAGTGGGGCATCCTGAGGGCTCACCACGCTTCGGCCGTACACTGAAATACAACTGCTTTCCTCCTGAATCCAACCCAATCAACAAAAGCTGTGTCAGTGCCCAAGGGTGCCCCTCATCCTGCTGGGTTTCCACTGCCCGTTCAGAAGCTTTGCCAGCGTGGAACCTGGCTCCCCTCTGGGTCTGTAGCAGGAGATGTCCAGGGGCAGGAAGGATCATACTGTGTCCTGTGAAGGGGGAGGAAACAAATTATAGACCTCTGATTTCAGTGCTAAAAATATCCCTTTTTGTCCAGGTGGGAGGTTGGGATCAGAGAACAGTGCAGGGAACAAAGTGCAAAACGGACAGCTTGGATTTCAGTCCTTCTGAAGCAAGAAACCCTTCAATTATTTCATGCAACATGTGGCCTTCGGTGCCTGCGGGCAGAGACAAAAGTTGCTACGCAACCAAGCAAGCAGCTAGTGACCTGAGAAGCCCAGAAACCGGGCACTTCAACAAGCAGGAATTGTCTTCAAAACACAAACAGGCAGAATTTTATACTTGCTTCCAGTTTTCATGTTTGTCTTCATCTGGATTCTGAATTTATTCAAAAAAATTTGGCAGAGGGTTGTGGAAGCGGCTGCTCGGGGCTCCATAAAGCTGTGGGAATTGGGGTTTGGAGCTGGTGACGGTGACGCTGCGTGGACACAGCTGATGAGGGACTTTGGGCAGGAGCATGGGGCAGGAGGGGATGGGGTGGCAGAGCAGGTGCCTCGTGGTTTGCAGCTGCCAGCCCCAAATGAGGGCTGGGCGGCATTCTTCATGCAGGTCTGGGTGCTCTGGTGTCGCAGGTGGATGGCTGAGGAACTGACAGGGAGAGCCACAAATCCCCCTCAGTTACAGCCAGGGTGCTCAGGCTGCCACCTTGCACTCCTATTGATAAAATCTGGGCAGTAAATTAGATCAGAATAAAAAAATAAAAGCTGCAAAGTGATAATCATCTCCAATTCCTAGTGGATAAGCAACTACTGAGAGATTAATGTACTGCAAATGGAGGAGGTAAAAAAATAAAATAAAAAATTACAAACCTCTGAGAAAAATGGCAAAAAAAACCTGCTGAAGACCTTTAGAAAGATGGAAAAGGAGGAAAATGTTTTCCAAGTAATGTTTGTTACAGGGTAAATGCACAGCCACCACCCATCTTAAATCAGACACATGAGGGAAATTATAGTCAAGCACGTGCACTTGCTCTGCGTGTTCCTTAAATTGTGCTCCTGCAAGAGACTCCAAGAGACTCTCATCTTTTCTTTTCTTTCCTTTTTTTTTTTTTTTTTTTTTTTTTCCTTATAGTAAAGCTCATTTCTCCACTTCCAGGAAAAGAGTCTGATTTCTCTGATTTCTCTGTTGATGTTTTGGGATGGATAACAGTGCAGGTAGCCAAGCAGCCTTTCTGCCCAAAAGGCTGTTTTAAAATATCTGTTACAAGAAGTTAAACCAACCTGGAGGCACTAATGGAAAAAAGCACTGAGGTGTCCATCTGTGAACCTGCATCCTGTCTGCCCGGAGCTAGGAATCAGCAAGCAATGAAGCTGTGAGGTACAGGCGGACCTGACAAGGAGAACCTCTGTGTTTGTGGGTGGGTGGGTGGTCCATGGGAACGTTATCTGAAAGGAAACGAGCAACAGGATGGAATTTGTGAGTCAAGGCTGTATTCGATGGGACATGTTGCTGCTGAGGATTGTTATGGCTGAATGTGTAAGAAAATTACATCTTACAGATATTTTTAAGCAAGAATCTGTATGATCAAACTGCGTCCCGAACCTGGAGCAGGGAGATGGAGATCCTGCTCAGGTCCCAGGTCTGGCTGTCAGAGGCGACCACGCTGGCTGCAATGGTAACTGAGGAAGGCAGGAGAAAAGGTCTGGGAGGCAGGTGGGAGATAGACTTAGGCTCTGCTTGGCAGGGCTGTTCCTGGAGTGAGGAGAAGGCACCAGGAACTGCTGAGAGTTTAGTTTGGATGGGAATGCGACAACTCAGCAAGAGCAGAAAGGCAGCTAGGAGTCGGCTCGTGCTGTAGGAGGGAACGAGGGGCCTTATGGTGGGTGACAGCTAGGGAAGAACAAACTGCTCCCTGGGGAGAAGCACCATTTCAGATGTCTGCAAGCCAACACTCATTCTTCTGGTGAGAGTGGGCGTGAAGGCTGGTCTGTGGAGACTCTGGCCTTTTTCCAAACACTGAAAATATGATCCTTGTTCAAGAGAGCGTACAGTCAAAACCCAAAGAAGACAAAGATGAGTTCAAAAGAAACAACAAGAAGAGAAATTCAAGAGTATACAATCTTCATCATGTCATTAATTGTAAATAATGATTTGCCTGGCCTTGGCACTGCTCCCAGGAAGTCATGCTGGGGATCAAGAATGCAACAGGATGACGCATGGCTTGGAGATATTGTGTCAAGCACCACCTGGTTCCTGTTAGCTGCATGCCTTGCTGACATTGCTCTGTCATTCTTCACTTGACTGAAAACTCATGGACTCATTGCCTGGATGAGGCTTGATGGAAATGCTTGGTAAACTTTAAGAGTTTAAAAATGTTTGAGAAATTAAATGAGGAAGAAAAACAGAGCTCAATAAAATCTATAAAAATGCCCTTCCCCCCCTCCAACTTCTTGTACACTAAATATGTTAAATTCTGATCTCTAAACCTCTAATTTATGTGGTTTTGTTTTGTTTTGTTTTGTTTTTGTTTTGTTTTTTCCTCAAGGACCTTGATGTTGTTTGTGAATATATGATTTATATGAACCTTGTAAGTAAACCACCCCAGATTGTTTTTACCACCAGAGTTTCACTATCCAGCACATGGGGGTGCCCAGCTGATAGGAGATACAACAACCATGAAACGTTAAATATCCACAATGGCTTCTGGATGCACTGTATGCATTGAATTCACTGAATATTTTTTATGCTTTGAATTTTTAATGTACTGATTATTATTATTATTATTATTATTATCATTATTAACCTCTAAAGCAAATGTAGAGAAGTATGTGAATGCTGGCACCCTTCCTAGCCTCCTGCAGCCTAACTGACCCTTCTGCATTGCCTGCTATTGCTGCTAAACAAGACTTTAACTTTGTGGCTAAGAAACCTTGAGGTCAGCACAGGAAGATGCCCAAGTGGTGGATTCACCTCACAAAGGCCTTTTTGGCCACTTTTAAAAACATAAAGTTATTTTCCTTATTAATAGTGGGGTGACATTTGCTCTTATTGCCTTTCCCTGTGGGGAGATATGTTGGACTGTTGCAATGTGGTGTCTGTGTGTGTGGGGGGGTATGTGCTGGTGCTCATGTAAGTCATGCACACGTGGGCACTTCTGCCTATCTATCTGCCTACCACTAGTCACTGCCTGCAGTGGTTGGCACACACGGCTGGGAAAGCAGCACTGCAAAGCAGCTTGAACTGACACGGGAGGCAGAAGAGCCCGCTGGTGATAATTGGTGTCTCCTGGGGAGTCACTCCGTGTTCCTGAGCTGCCCCCAAGGAAGAAAGCTCTACTGTAAGTGGCACATGTCTGGGTGGACATCCACTGATTCAAGCTTGTCACCTTTTGTTGTGTAAGGGTGCTGTTGTCATTCTTAAGATTGGGATTAATGAATCTAATGAACCTTTGCTGATTCAAATTTGTACTCAGCAGCGTCTCTGTGCAACAAGTGAACATGGTTCAAGTGTTTCCCCCCGATCCTATTTCTGATGATGTAAATACATCTTGCCAAGTTACTTTTTCAAGAGAAAATACAACACTATCTGGCTCTCAATGAGCAATTGTGAAATCAACTGTTTCCTCTATTTAAAAATACCATTTCTATCTAATTATTCAAATCAGAAATACAAGGAGGACCACATAGTTCCTCGTGAGGCCTGAAGAGATCTTGCTGTAACCACAAAACCCCGGCAAACCTAGAGAAATGAAAACAAACCTAAATAATGATAGCTGAATGGAAAGGGGCATGGGGGGGGGGGGGGGGGGGGGGGTGCTTCTTCTGAAAGGCTGCACTTCTACAGGAACTGATGGGTTTTAGTTATCTAAGATACAACATCGGTAACAGAAATAACAAAGTGGAGAAAATATCATCCTTAAGACAACAAATACCAGGAACATCATCAGCAACATGATAAGACGTGGCTCAGACAGGCAATTAAATAAGGCAAGCATTCCTGTCTTTCCTTATCTGGCTGTCTCTTGATGTTTATTTGCTGGCTTTCAGTTGGAATCAGCAGGCTCACATGCTGTATATAAAGTAAAAAATCTGTGCTGCAACACTTCTTTTTGCATAAAAAGATACATTTGACAGAGGTGATGCTATCATAGAAGATGTGACATTCAAATATTCTCACAAATTAAAGTGATTTCATGATGCACCAATAAAACTATCCTGAAGAAAAGCATCCACAGGAGATACAAACAAAAGCCCTAGCCCCAACATCTGCAGTCAGTGTCTGCTTTCTGTTGTCAGTTGCAATCCCTTGACCCAGGACTAGCATGGCAATGGCAGCAAAGCTATCTAGAAGTATAAGGACCTTAAAAAACAGCCAGCCCTTCCTCTCTCCTGCCCTTACAAGAGCCTTTCCTCTAAAGTAGTATTCTCCCTTCAGGTTCAAAGATCTCCATTACCTGTGGTGTTTCAGCAAGCCATCTCTGACTCCAAATGGCAACATTTTCTAAGCTTGATTTGCCTTTTATTAGCAAAACTCTGCTGTTGTACCAGGGAAAGAAGGACGCTGCATTGGTCAGAAGGACTTTGTTCAGTTCTTATAACGTACGGGTTTTTCACGGGTGCCTTGTGTCCAGGTGAGGGTGGTTCAGCCCGCTGGGCAAACCAGAACCTGCCCCTGAAAGAAGGGGCCAGGGAAGACCATTGCTGGCACCCTGGTGTTGCTCTGCCAAACTCAGTGTTGGGAAGCTTCCCTGGAAGTAATTTCTGTGTTGACGAAAGCTTGGGAAGGTGCAAGGGTAAGGGTTTTCACGGTGTGAGTTGTCAGCATGCTGCTGTAGATGGCTTTTGTTTCGTTTCTGCATGCCATGAAGGGCTGCTTTGCCAAAGATAACATTGCTGCTTGTAGAGAGGAGGCTTCTCTGGCTTCAGTAGCCTGAGCTACATGCCATTACAAGAGGAAATCAAAAATGTTAAGCATCACACAGAGTGCTTTGGATGCCTCTGCTTTCTCCCAAACCCTGGGGATTGTCAGGGCTTAGCAGAGATGTGGACTGAAGGAAATCTGGGCTGGTAAATGATCTTCTGCTTCCAAACTTATAAAATTGCATCTGAAAATAGCATCAGAGACAGTAAATATGGGATCACACAAAGCTCTATTTCTGTGGGCACTTTTCAGAAGAACCTTATTTTAAGGCAACACTACTCTTGGAAATAACTTATTGCACTTATTTATAAGATGCTCATAAATAATTTACGGTACATTAACTTGTAAATGTGATAGCTTTTGAAATCATTAAGCCCCAGTAGCTTGCTTTGTAAATCCATTGGCTGAGTCTCATTATTAAAAGCTAATTAGCTCGTTCAGCTGGAACGTATTTTGCAAAATAGCTATGCTGTTACTCTTCTTTATATTACAACAGATTATATTACTTCTTAAAATATACCAGCAATAGCATAATGGAAATATTTAATAATAAGGATATAAAATTCTGTACAAACAGAGAATTGCATTAGATCGACAACATTTTTTTTCCAAAGCCTGAGGAGTTATTATGATTATGATCATTTTTAAGAACATGTGATATTAGCGATCTTTGATATATACCTTACTTATTTCATATTAAGGGTTACAATTTATACTTGGAAGGATATTTCTAAGGTGTTAACCTGGGTGTGGGAGAAGCTTGGGCATTCTGGTCTGTGCTTAAGGCAGTTACCCTCCTGAAGGGACGCTTCTCACCGCTGGCTGCCACGAGGAAGCTGCAGACCAGGCTGTGGGCAGTGCATCCACAGCTGCCAGACCCAGTTGGGGTCCTGATGGGGTGAGCCCCGCTTCATATGGACAATACAGTGCTGAACCACTCTGCACCATCCCGCCCTGCATGCCTGGCCACAGAAACACTGGAGGAGCCGTTTTGTAGAATGGTTTTATTTCAGCATGAAGTAACAAGGCATTTAGAGTCCATGTGCCATGGTCCTGCCTTTAGGAGGAGAGGCTCGGTAGGAAAATCAATGGACACCAGGAATAAAAAAAAAAAAAAAAAAGACAAAGACATCTGGTTTGATAATAGTAATCTCTGTTGTATCTGAAATGTATTTGCTATGTAAAATATCCAAGCATTCCTTTTTTTTTTTTCTTTCTTTCTTTCTTTTTTTTTTTTTTTTCCTCTCCTCCCCCTCCTCCCCAATACATTTTAGGTTCATATTTGTCTTGCCTTCAAATTTAAACATATTTAAACTTCGGTACATTTAAATCCCTATTAGCAGCTTTTAAAGGGATTAGGGCAAATGGCTTTTATTCTGCAGACACAATACTATTGCTTTCAGATACATCTTCTTGGATTTCCTGTTCAAAAGAAAAAAGGAGGAATTTAAGTAATTCACAGCAAAGCTACAACGTCTGCTTCTGCACTGATGAATGTTTCCCTTTAGGAAAGGCAGTTCTCATTAATATAACATCTGGCTTTCATCTTGAATAAATACAACTCAAAAGCAATAGAAAAGGAGTAGAAAAATGTGAATTTTCCAGCATATCAGGCAGCCAAAGGCCTAACTGACACAAAGAGTATCTGGCAAGCAAAGCTGCTCAAGGAACTGCCACAAATAAATGTCTGGGACATGGAGTTTCAGAGAGACCATTTGGTCACCAGCGATCCCAGAGGAGCAGGATGACCAGGAGAGTGGAAAGCAGCAGGGGCTGGTGATTCTGCACAGCCAAAATGGCCACGACCAGCAACCCCTCGAGGGCCTGTGCCATATGAACTACAGTGTGAAAGTGGCAGGCTCAGTACCTGCTCTGCATGCTGTTTGGCAGCCTGCAGCCTCCCTTTGCTGCTCTCCCCCTCATCAGGCCACGCGCTTCACCCCTCTGGGATGCCAAAAGTCCAGATTTTGTGAATTAGTGTTTATAGAAAAAAATAACAGAGAGAAAAATATTGTAATATTTATCCATTTTTACCCTTTAATAGTGAAAACACCCACCCAACCAACTGAAACCCCTAATCACCACTTCACCTTCCTCCCAAAAAATCCACTTGGAGGATGTGGGTGGACTGGGGGAAGCCAGGGCACAAGGCAGGGGCTGCTGCTGCTGGGGCAGGGGAGTGCTGGTGGCACAGTGGCTTGATGGCAGAGTGGCATGGTGGCACGGTGGCACGGTGGCATGGCCACATTGTGGGTACAATCCCGCAGGGACCTGCTGAGGTGCTGCAAGGCTCCCGAGCGGAGCGTGCTGAAGCTTGGACAATCATCGCAGTGACTGCGGCTGCCAACTGGAAGCAGGAGGGAGCTGGCTATAAATGTTTTTTTATTTCTGCTCTGAGCTAATTGTGCAGCATTTCAATTTGAAAGCTCTCATAATTTAGAACTCTTAAATTTAATTTTATGACTTTGAATAGTAGCTAATCTCGCGTTTAATTTTTACTAAGACTTTCTCTTTTCTGAATGCCTTCTGCTTGTGTTTATAAAATGCATTGTGAGGGCAGAGACCAGCGACACGCACCCAGAGCTGTCTGCCTGAGGGCCCTGTACCTTCTCCTTTTATTAGTTCTGCTCCTGTCAGCCTTAAAACTCTGCAGGTTCGCAGCATGCCCCTATAAGGTAAAATTCAATTCCCCCATTCAGCAGAAGGGAAAACTGGTGCACCGACCAGATAAATTACCTGCCCAAGGTCAGAGCATGGCAGAGGGAGCAGCAACATGTCGATGAAACCATCTCTGACCCGTGATAAGCCTGTAAGCTGTTCTTGGTAGGAAGCACTAGTATGGCTTCTCTGTAGCAAAGAAACAATATCATTATTTTTTTTTTCAAACCCTATGCATGTTATTTATTTTTCCTTTCTTTTAGCTTCCTGCAGCACCCTTTACACAAGTCTTAATGGTGAATGTGATGAAGGGATGATTGGGCTACAAGTGAATGAGTGAAAGCAAGTTTCTGGGGCAGAGACAAAATTGTTCCAAATAATTTTGTAAGAACGCCCTGTATTCTGTCCTGAAAAAACACAGGGACCACATCTCGCCCCAGAGACTGCAGCCCTTCCCTCACCCCGTCTTGCAGCAGTTCCTGCGGTGGGCCAGGCCTGGAGGGCCCAGTCTGATCTCCCACATTCCCCAGTGGCAGCCTGTGCATGTGTACTGAAACCAAAGCCCTCATATTTCAAGACATAATGTTTCAAGAAGCTAATAACTATTGACCTGACTTTTTCAACTCTGACATGTACATTATCGCTGATGAAGAGAGAGAGTCACTTTTTCGCTACAGTGGAAATATGGGGAAAATTCTGTTTCCTGCTGAGAAAAATCAGTATATGCAGGAACTGCAACCTGGAAACCGCTTATCACTATGAGAGCTTGGCCTTTTTTGCCTTCAGCTTTCTGTTGTGATGGGCTTGTCTCACCCTGCTCATCACATTTCGGAGCTGGAGCTGCCACTGGTGGGGATGGTGCTGGCCCCTGTGGCACCAACCAGCCCTCATGTGCTGCTGCAAGATTAAATATCCCAAGTGATGATGGCAAAAGCAGGAGCTGTGAGAGACTTTTTCCCAGTCACGGGACTTCCTTAGCAACATTTATTATTCAGCCTGCAAAGAGGAGGAGAAAAGTGGTATTGGAGGCTCCTTGTTCCCCGCCTTGGCCACAGCCCATGCTGCAGGCTGCACGAGGAGGCCCAGCCAGGCCCGCTGCTCTGGCCTCGCTCCTTGCCCATGGGTAGTCACGGTGTGTCGCCACAGACCCGTGCAGGTGGTTGTGAGCTCCGGGCCGAGAGGACTCGTGTCTCCACAGAGATCACCTGCAGGCATGCTGTCTGGTGAACAACGCCACTGTCCTTCAAATAATCTGAAGAATAATTTAGTTTCCTGTATGGGATCTGTAGCACTCCAAACGCTGGTCATCACGTGCATTATACAAATAAAATACCAGCAACATTTGTGAATTTTATTATTATTATTATTGTTGTTATTGTTATTATTATTGTTATTATTATTAACTGTGTAATTTACTATACATAGATAACAACAGAAAAGTGAGGAAAGAGAAAATTTTGATACCCTCCCTTGCTGCTATAGTGGAACCCAGTTGGAAGAGTATTGGTTTTGTGCTTCGTTAGAGGTTCTTCCTCTAAACGGCTTCTTTTGAAAACAGGTTGCAATACTCTTAATTTTCTTGCCAAATTCCTCAGGACAGGAGGCACTAGTAATAGTCCATCGGCCTGTGCAGGAGCTTTCTGTTTTCTGGGAAGCTTTCTGCTTTCTGGGAAGTCAGAGGGCAGAGGATGGAGCAAAGTCAAGAGCTGAAAGTTTCCAAATGCAGATCATTGCTGAGCCTCCACAGCCCTGTGGCACAGAAGAGCCACAGGCATGGGCAGCAGGACCGCCACTGCTGTAGCTTCTTTCTCCAGCTCCTACAGCATCCATTACATATGCTGTCTTCCTCATGCTTTGTGCATGGTCTGGAATGCTATAAAATCCATTTCCCCTGGACAGGAACAGATGTACTTGATCAGTGCTTGTGTTCTCATTGGAACTCACTTTGCTTCGGGTAGCTTTAAAAGGAGGTGAAAACGATGAAGGTGAGACCAAGCAATGCAATGAAACTGTTTCCACTGAACTGGACGTGTTGTATTTATCCCAGGCTGCTTAATGACAAATTCCTCATATAACATGCTGTACTTCTGACATTTATTACAATCTGTGATTTGTGGGGAAAAAAAAAAAAAAAAAAAAAAAGCAATCTATATTAACCTCAAAGCATCTCAACAGGGCTCAGTTTGCTTAAATTTTCAAATGTTTATTATTTCATCTCAGAAGAAAAGCTTTATTTCTATAGTCAGAAGGAAATTTTATTAAGTTCAGAAAAAAATAGATTTTCAGCAAATACCATTTGGCTTTTGAATCAGGAGGAAATAAAGCAACCCAATATGGTGTCATCATGTTACAAAAGGAATACTATGGCTACAGGTCAAAAAATGTGGGTGTTTGTTTCTTCATTTGCATTGAGTGTATTGAATTTGGATGCATTGTTTGGGTCTCTGTAAGCCTGCCTTTTGAGCAGGCAGTTCTTTATGGTGTACATTTGTCTGTACAAACGCACAGTGGTTGCAGGGGGTTGAAGGTACAGTAATTAATGGCTTTTCTGTTAATGCCTTCCCCTGGCTGAGGGCACACCAATGGCATCCTGCAAAATGGTGTCACAAGCCCACTAAAATCAAAGGACCTGGTCATCTTCACAGGCCAGAAATCATTCCTCTTTGTATGGTGGAGAGGCTCCCGTGCCTGCCTCCCTGCAGCCTTGCTGGCAGAGGGGAAAAGAGCTGCTTCTGCTTCCCTTTCCAAAGCACCAAAATCAGGCAAGGCAGGCTCTGTCAGAGGTATTTCCATGCATTTATGCTTATCCCATCACTAATGACAGGAAAATCTCATGGGGAGGGATGGAGCAAGGGGAAGGGGAGATAACTGAATAATTCTGGTTGGTAATATTCTATTTTCTTATATAAATATTAATCATTTCCCTAGGAGTTGTGACTGAGTGCAAACAGAGTTTATTGGATTTTTTTTTTTAAACCATATTAGCAGAAGCACAAGCAGGGGAATCTCTGTGACAACTGTGACCAACAGAAAATTAATTAGGATTCTGACTCTAGTGCTGGTGTCTTAGGGCTCTTTGCTTCTTTGGATTAAATTGCATTAAACTCTTTATTAAACAGAGCAGGCAGCTTGGCACTGGAATCAAGCCCACATCTGCACCTGGATTTTCCTATTAAAAGTGGATAGAGTAAAAAGAATGTTAAATCCTCTTATCCATGACTCAAGACATACCAGGCAGGACATATTAAGTGTATTTTCTTTTTTTAAGGTTTATAATCGTGGGTATTTATCTACCCCGGGTTTCCAGTGGTGTTTGTTTGTTTTTTTCTTGTTGGTTTTGGAGTGGTGTTTTCTTTTATTATTATTATTAATTATTATTATTATTACTGTTGTTATTATTTTTTTATTTTTTTATTTATTTATGGTTAAAACACGTCCCTTTTTTAACGAGTATCTGCCCGATATTCCAGATCCCAGGATGAATGTTTTTCTTGTGTTTACCATGAGGCTGAAGTTAACATGGGCATGTTTGTTTAACAACAACAACGTACACAACACAGCAAGTGAAGGAGCCTTTGTTCATGTACTGCCATCAACAACGCTTTCAGCAGATTTAGGGAATAAAGCTGTGAGTTAACTTCTGGTGTGGATGGAAAATAAGTGTTGAACCTGGCTCTTCTCTCATTGATGTTGCTATAAAGGGTGACTCCTACTAAGTCAGCTGAATTATATCAGAAAACAGGGAATTTGGCTAATGTTATTCAAGGTCTTGTATAAATAAAAGGGATGTTTGTGTCTGGTTTAAGGATCAGGTCCTGATCACTGAATTTAATAAACATTTAGCATTAAATCTACAGGGAACACTAATGACAGGGTAGTTTAAAAAGGAAAAAAAAAAGTTTTATTCAGGTTCTAGAAGGTGATGGAGGGCACATGATCCTTTTTCTCTTCTCAATGCTAATTTCTTCCTGATGGCAATTTCAGTTTTTGAAAATAAATGAAGAGGTGTGAGCATCAAAACCGTCAGCTGCCCTACCGTGGGGCTGTGGCTTCCCTTGCTCGTGGAAATCTGACAGTGAGGTTGGCTGCTTCAGTCTGCAGGGTGAGACTTCAGAGGTGCAGGTGTGACTTTCAGCTTTGTCACAGAATTTCTCTCCCACGAGTCCCAGTTCGGCCTTCCCATGTTGCAAAGAAGAGGTCACCATCATCTCTCCTATGTTGCAGTTCTGCACTGACTGCCAAGGACAGCAATGCTTCAGGATGTGCTGCTTGCTTCCACCATCTAAGCTGAAAGCATTTCAGGGTAGGAATTAGCCTTTGGTTAGCACTCTCTCTGGTGTGCTGGCTCTTGATCTCCCCTGGGGCTTACCTGAAGTAGATCTAGAGGCAACAACTGTTATGTATAGCTCGGCAGAGCCCCTGCATCCTTCAGCCCTGCCCAGAAGCACAGTGGAGTTGTCTTCTGCATCCCAGCTGCGTGTTTCCTTATGCTGTGTGCACTCCTGAAAAACACAGTGTCTGTGGTCCCTCTGGCTTTGCTCTTAAACATTAGTGAAATAATATTTCTGAGACTCATGCCTGAGTAGTGGTCATGTGGTGGCTAAAAAAATGTGGATGTTAAAATGTTTGTTGGAAAACTGCACTCATTCTTCTGCAAAAGTAGCTAGATTAACATCCCACTTTCTCACCACGCAACTATGCATCCTGCAGTTAAACAGAAGGGGAAAGGAGCACTGGCAACTTGTGTGCGTGCTGAAGCTTTGCAGCTGCCTCAGCCTGCTCTTCCTCAGCTGCAGCCACGGAGCTGGGACAGCCGAGAGGCAGGGTGTGAGAACAGGCAGACAGGGTTGCTGTACTCCTGTGGCACTCAGCGGTGTGTCTTTTCTCTTTGGATTAATGTTTTCCAAGCATAACCCATGGTTTTGTACTACCACGTAGGGCTGTGTCAAGGAGCTGTGTGGTACTGGGCATGTCAAACTCTCTGCTTAACAAGTGTCTCCAGTTGACTACTCCTAAATATCAAGGGGTACAATATACAAATTTGAGGAAGCTGGTAGCCCACTTTGTGGATAAGGTTACATGGAAGCTTCCAAACCTTGCAAAATCATTCTGCCAGTGCAGGGACAGATGTGAGACAAAAGCCCCAGATGCACCTATGCAGTTGAAGAGCCCCTGGCAGCCATGAAGAGGCATCTCAGGGGTGACGAGCCCTGCCTGCTGCTGGTATCAGTGCCTGTGGTGCCCACCTGCGGGACTTCAGCTGACTTTAGGAAATAGACGCTTCACTTTGACTCTGCTGCTCATTACCTGATTTAGCAGGATCATTTATGAACAGTTCTGTTTTATCTTTACCAATAAAGCTCAATGACTCTAACTGCTGTAAACAGAACAGCATGCAGTTATGCCCCTGTATGTCTTTTAATGTCATTCCACACCCAGTATTGTGGCTGCACAGCACAGCCAGCATTAGGTTTTCTGTGATAGTTTAATGATTAAATGAATATATGTATGGTATCCTAGGAACCTGATCCCTTATAGATGATAATGTGGAAAACAGAGGGCATGATTAAAACAACTGATGGGTCAGGGCTCACATAACTCATTTTCTTATGATAAAAGCAAGGTCACAACTGGAAAGATGTAATGCGCATTTTATGTGTGTATCCAAAAATTATTTGATGGAGAGTTTTCTTCCAAGACAAGGGGAAGACAGATTTTTAAAATATTTTGAGGTGTTTGGACAGACAGAGGCCCCACTTTCTAGCCTGCACTGATGCTGAACCCTGGGGCTCACAGAGGGCATTTTGCTAGAATGTTTTGGAGACCACCACAAGAAGCTGCAGTGATGTCTGACATTAGCTCATGGCACAGACTGTAATTGGCGCTAGGTCCTGTTTTCCAGCACCATTCCCAGATGTGTCCTCATCACAATTTGTCATAACAATTCCTTCTGCTAGCTGAACTTGAACTCTTGACAGCAAAGTGATGCTTAATTATATTTGCTCTGTTTTCCTAGCAGTCTTCTCACTAACACTGACATACTGCCTTTCTGCCTCAAAACTATTTTAATATCCCTTTATGTATTTTATTCCACTAATTGTCTTCAGTTACTTTCTATTGTTCAAATGTGTGGCTTAATGAACGACAGCAGACAATATATCCCACATTACTGCTGGTACCAAGGCAGTCACCTACAAATTCCATATACCCTTCAGCTGCTGATGCACTTCTGAAATGTGCACAAAGAAATCAGATGACTGCAGCTCAATCTATTGTCGCACAGATCAACATATCCAATACGTTCCTCAGTGAACCATTATTGAATTGAAACAATATTTTTTTCAAGCATTGCATAGAAAATATAGCAAAATGTAGCATATCCCTGACATTTTGGTCTCTATCAGTATTATTTATTGCAAATACTGCTGACTTAATGAGAGATGATGATTTTATTCATTTAGCTGAATGCTCTCGATGCCAATAGCCTCCAGTTCCATGGTCATTTCACACCCGTCCCATTGAGGAACCTGCTAGAGCAGGATTACGCAGCACTGGTATGGTGCTGTGTTTGTTTGTTTGTATGTTTTCTTTTCAGTTGTACTGGTAAGGTACCTTCACATTTGATGGGCCATGAAGGCAGACAGTGAGCCTTTGTATACAACAGATCAGCGACACCAAGTCAGGAATGTTTTTGAGAGATGGGGATTTAAGCATTTACAGCAGGTGAGATGGATGAATTTTGTGAGACAGGAAACTGTCATGCTGCATAGCTGACTACACGGCCATTATTTCTGCAGCTTAGCTATGTGTGTAAATTAGATTGCTGCTGCCTTAAATTCTTATCAAAAACATCTTTCTGAAAAAGTTAGGAACAAAGACGTGAATGTGCAGTGCTTATAATGTACATACATTCCTGGATAGACTGTCTTATTCTTTGGATGCCTCTATGACTGGGAAAACACCACCACCACCACCACCAAAACATTTAACTGGATTAGAGCCTGCAGGATGGATATTTCTACATAAGTGAAAAAGAAAAAAAAAAAAAAGTTACATGTAGTTACCTAAGAATTTCCTAGGAATGGATCATGATACAATCAAGAAACTGGTGCTGGCATTATTAGTAAGATTATCTGTTATTTTCTGATGGCCTTCAGTATCATCGGTGAAAACATACAGAAGCTTCTCCTGCAGAGATTACAACCTGGATACATCACTGGTGGCACACTGCAGAAATTACATACTGAATTCAACACAATGGTAGATAAATATCCAAAGAGTTAAGAGGTTTAGTTAGGAAAATATCCGAAGAGTTGAGGGGTTTAGTTAGAATTTTATCGCCAGCATAAATTAGCTTTTTTAACAAGATCAGGTTCCTTTTAATGTAAACAAACACACAAATGTGAATACTGGCCCATTAAAGGTAATACCTCAGAAACATCCTCAGAGAGGGCTTGTTTTCCCTCCTGAAGACAGCTCAAACCAAAGAGAGGAAAAACAAGAACAAAAAAGAAAACAAATTACTGACAGAGAAAGAATCACCAGACATTTGATGAGGCTGCCATCTCAGCTTGGGGATTCTAATCAGATTTTGTTTTTCCCTAATTAGTTTGACATTTGGGGCTGAAATGACCTAGAGGGGGATGGTAAATGCTGGAGGAGAGGACGCAAGCACGCAGTTTTCTTCTTCCTCTTGGGTTAGCTGCCCCACAAAGGCCAGAGCAGCGTGAGGGTGCCAGCTGGAGGTCCTTGCACTCCAGGGCTGTGCCGGGGGCTCCCAGTCCTGCTCTGCCTCCAGCCAGGACCTGAGCATCCCCAGGAGCTGGATGAGGGTCGGTGCATAGTTACAGCCCCCATCCCTGCATATTGCCTTTTCAGGGGCTTTCTTTGCAAACTTTCAGCAATTGTGTGCTCTCTTGAATGTCGTCAGAATTATTAATGCACCTCTTCCTCGCTCAGACCACCTGTGTCTTGCGTGATAAATAGGAACCATTAAACCCCAGGTTAGGAGTTTAGCAGCTCCTCCACTGCTGTCAGTGATACATAATGTATCAACGGTTTGCTTCTGTTGGATTTCTGCCCTCTCTTGCCCATTTTTTCCCTATTTTATCTTTGAGTCCAGTTCAGTTTTTAATCCCATTCAATAAATGACCTACATACCGTAAGGGTCACCCACCTTTCAGAGCATTTCTGTTGTACCTTTGTGACATCTGCATACAAAGCCTATTTCATCCCACTGTCTGTCCACAAGTCTGAAATAATTTTTGTGTGCAAATATTATTTAGGTTATATTTCATATTTTTAATTGTCCTTTACTAACAGGCACTAATCAGAACAGGAGAATGTCTTTGATACTCATCTGCCCACTTTCCTAAGACCATGTTGGAGCTGCCTTTTCGCAACCACTTCAAGATAGGTATGAGCTCAGGAAAAGCATTTTTTTCATCTCAGCTCATCTTTTAGTGTGGAAACCAGCTGGCATTTGCAGCCAGCATATCAGTTGTGCCTTCATTAAACTCTGCAGCCACTCTGGTGAGTCTTGAATGCGTAATCCATTTTTCGCAGCAAAACACATACAAGAAATACAAATTAGACACATAGATAATTTAAATTCTTACAGTAGATGTGATCTGATTTCTTAAAGACAAAACAACAACAACAACAAAACAGAACCAAGTAGTCAGAATAACATCTGCAGACACTGTAAAAGTAAGATAATAAGTCTGAGTTATTCCAAGACTCGTGACCTGGATGAGTAGCATTTTTCCGTCTTTAACTTTGACATGTGAGTGCCTTCAGAGATCTCTCGGCCTGTCTCCCTTCCCCAGTGACCCTTAAACTTTTGAGCCCTTTGTTCATCACCTACGTCTGAAATGTCTGATTTCTGAATATGCAGCTGCAGTAGCGTAAGGGCAGCCACTGGTGCTTTAGGAGGTGCTCCTGTTTAAATGCTTGGGCTTGACTTTTGTCAGCTATGTCTGGGTATTTTGCTCCTAATGTTTGTCTGGATGGAGACTCCATAGTCTCAGATATTTCCTAACATGAGAAGCAGAAAATTCAGCAAAACACTACAGCAGGCAGAGTTTTTTTCCCTAGACACTGGTCTGTCTCAGAAATATCCTAGGCATGCCAGCAGCTCTCAGCAGGCTCCGATGTCCCCCAGGTAGCCCTGTGCTTCCTCCAGAGAAGGCTGGCTGCACACTGCGGGGTGCAGGCTCGGAAAGCTCTGCCTGGCTGTCAGACATCAGGCGTTTTTTACGACAAGTCCTTCTGGTGTGAAGCCCCTGCTTCTGCAAACAACTGCTTGCTCTCATTTTGGAAGTGGCTGCTGTTATAGAGGTCTTGTGAAGACCCTTGGGAACTGGTGAGGGCTGTGCTGTGCAGGCAGTCCCTGCCTCTCCTCTGGCAGCAGGGAGGAGAAACAGCTGAATGTCTTAAGTCCTTAGAGTATATATATGAAGCACCAGCTTTGGATGGAAAGGCTGGGGTTCTTCACCCTGAGAAATGGTGGTGAGCAGTGTGTGGAGGGCAATGTCTGATAGCATTGATGAAAGGCAGCAGGAAATGTGCTCTAGCATGAGATCTTCATTCACTTTGCTTTGTTCTGCAAGATGTGACAAAACAGTAGAGGAATGAAAGTAATTGTTCCATTACTTCTTTACTGTAGGTGGTGTGAAGAAAAGAGAAGGAAAGAATAAAACTTTTTTCTGTATGATTTTCTGCAAATCATACAGAATCTCCTATGACAACTCAATATTTATTGCCCTAAATCTGTGTCCAGTTAAACAGCAAATGCAGGGTTTTGCTACTGGACAATGATGGTGGTGGAAGGATTGTAATTAACTCATTCAAATGTGTTGCAGGAGCCTTATTCCCATCCTATGCCTTTATTTCCATAATCATGGATGCAGTTTTGTATGCTGGAGGCACTGTATCAAATCTGTGATGGAAACAGTTGTACATCAAAAGGAAATCTTCACTGCTCTCCAAAAGCAAAATAAAGTGCTCTGTGCTCACCAGCCCAGAGCGCTTTCTTTAGAACCTTTGTATGAAACAAGCCAGCCAGTGTTTCCGCTGTTGGCCCAAACCAGGACATTAACAAGTAAACTGCTGATTAATACCTCAGCTGTAACAGCATCAGAGGTTTCAAAGCAACAGTAAAGTTATTTCAGGAGTAAAATAGAAAACCAGCAACAAACCTCAAAAGGAGGACAGTCACTTGGAACTTTGCATTCCTCTCTACTCCTAGCTGCATTTTACTTGGTGTTTCTTTCTTGCCAATCCTGATTTGAATGGATGATTATGTGATTACTGCAGCCAGCCAAAAGTAGTGCAGGGCAAAAATCCATAGATGAGTTAGTGGCATTTTCCGCTTGGTTCTGTCCTGTTCGTGGTAGCTTCAGGTGGTGATGCTGTTGATATTTAATAGAAGAACTGGCTTGTGTCCAGCTACTGTCCTGAATTCCAAAGTAGCAACTGATTGGCTTTGGAAAGCTCCCAGGAAGCACTGTTTTGGGGAATGAAGTAAGAGAAATACTCTAACATGCACATTCTGCCATTCTGTTAACTTCAAAGGGAGGTGAAAGCAGAGTTCAGCTGTGCACCCTGCTATACTTCCACATCACGCCTAAAAAAGCAAGACAAGGTATCGTGCCAAGGGGAGTGGATTTCATTGGAGACAGCATGAAGAAGGAATGGAAGCCAGGACCTGATTATGAGAAAGTTGTACAGGGCTGGCAAGGCTGTAACTGCACTGAATTGTGACTTTTCCAGGTTCAAGTATCTCTGAGGGTTTATCACACTGGAGTGTGCAGAAAAAAGCCTGTGATTCATCCACTGTTAGCTAATTTATTTCTGGAAACTAATTACAGAACATTTAAAAAGCATTCAGTAACAGTATGACGGGCTTCCACTTCAGTAAAAGGAGTTTAAACAGCCTGGTGGATGATGCAGTACAGTTCTACACTGCTTTTCTTTATCCTGAGCAAAGTATGGTTGTCGATTGACCATAAATCTATATCACTTCTAATGGCATGGCACTTTTCAGACTCATTCTGAAAACTCACTCAAGTAGTATCATGCTAAGAAGGACCCCATTTACAAAGGGATATATTTTTTTCCCCCCTCCAATTTCCTATTCAAAATGCATTATTTTTTTTTTTTTTTCCTTTTTTTTTGTGTGTGTGTGTGGCTGCTTGCTTTGGCCACTCCAGCCGAGAATTGTCTCAGGCTAGATAATGCTGCTCCCTCAACTGCTGCACTTTCTAATAAATACTCACCTGTTTCAACTTCTTCTCAAATATATACTTCACACACTGTGGACTTAAGTTTAGTTTCCTTTCCTAAAATCTGTTTTAATGAACAGAGAAATGAGCAATGATATTGTGTTGAATGTAGCTCAGCCTGGCTTTCTCTTAGACTTCCTCCAGCAACAGGCTGTCCTGTGCATTACCCTGCTGTAGACAGCAATGCTGTTCTGCCTTAAATCTGTGAGGGCTCAGTGAGCTGGAAGAAGGTACTTAATATTCCTTGATATCAGCACATGGCAAGGGGGTCATTATTTTCAGCCCAAACCTGTCTCTTACATTCTCTGATATAGCACAGAAACATGGCAGTTAATGCACAAGTTTTTATCTCTGCTGAAGGCCTCTTAAAAATGACACTGTTACCTGTTATTCATCAAGGACTGTCAGAAGCCAGATCCAAAGCGAGTGGATTTCTAGGGTTTGCCTTCTTTCTGTCCAGAAGAGATCCAGAGATAGCGGATATTCCAGACAATATGTTAGGACTTAGTTTTTCAAAATATACATTTTTAAGTACATAAATATATGTAAAATGGAAACATAATGGATACATACATTGTATAGTTGCTACATAAATATGAAAGTCCTAGACATGAAAGCTTTTTGTGTTTTAGTGATATAAACACACATTTCTACAATTCTTTTGAATATGCATTTGCTTTTATCAGTGTACCGAAGAATGCTTTTATTCCACTATATATTTTTTTTCTCCTAATAACAGAAGCAGATTTTTTTATTTGTCCATTGTCTGGTACAGTAATATGACTCATCCCCAAAATCCCAGGATATAACGTAAATCATCTGCAATCCACATTTACAGCCATTTATTCTTAATAACACAGTCCCAAAGAGAGACAATCATTTTCTTCAGGAGAAAGTAAGTATTTTCCTTTGAAATTGTCCTCACTGATTATTGCATACCCTTTCTGTTCACTTTTGAAAGAACACAATTAAATACCTGATTAGATCTGTCAGTGCAGTCCAGAGAGTAGGAAGAGGAGAAGAGCAGTGCAGAAATACATCTCTACAGAAGCAAACTGTTTATTTACTCCAAAGATTCATCAGCCACACTATGCTGTTATAACAACCGACCCAAACAAATGCTGAATGGTATCTTAAATATTTTTAATTAATGATATTCTACTTTTCTCCTCAAAAGAAGGAAAAAAAATGTTTGCCAGCTGGTCACATAGTTGAGATACTTTCCTCTGCTTGTGGGGCTGCCTTTGCTTAAAGCAGTTAAAACAGTGATACAGACTGGCTTAATAGTAAGTGGTTTGGAGCTTGTAGCAAACCATTACTAATACTTGGTAACCATAAATAACTATAATTATAAATAACTATAGTAATTAAAAATATAAATTATTTATTGGTTTGTTTTGAATGTTGTTGTGTCTGCCTTTAATATCTTCATTAATTGCAAGTTTTGGTTGTTCCAGGGTGGTTTACTTATGTACACAAACAATTATTTCATCAGTTTCAACATGTGCTGTATTCATGCAGTAGCACAAAATGGTAAGGTCGGTTACAGTTGTAAAATCTAGATGGCATTTACATAACCCATAGGGCACAAGGCACTAATTTGTCTGAAGGCCTCCTTTAAATGTTTAGTTCATTCACATTTGGATTTATTTAGCCTTTAAAAGAACATTTCACTGCACTGAGATTTTTCTCCCCTGCTCTTACCCCTACAATTAATAACCACAGAGCTCAGCCGTTGCAGCTACCTTTTGTGGTTTCACACGTCATTGCTTCTCATGGTATTTCTGTTGGGCATTCTAGAGAAAAAACAAAACACAAAACCACAAACAACTAATTCCAGGATGCTAAGAATCCGTATTTGCTATGAGGCTTTCTGCTTCACCTTGGTGTATCCCGAAACCCCCAGGAATTTTGCAGAGCCACGTGTCACAGGTGTGCCACTCCAGCCCCACACTGTAAATGAAGGTCTGCCCTTCCCTCAGCCCTCTGGTTCACCTCTGCTGTCACTTGGCTTTCCCAGCCTCTCCCCCACGCTTGTGCAAGGGGTGTGATCCGGACTGTGTGTGACACCAGGAGCAGTGGATCATGTTCAGCTTTGTCAGGGAGCACCAGCTACACAGATGGTTGGCCTCTCCTCAGAGAGTCTCAGCTCTGAAGAAGCAAACAGCCATGAAGTTTGTACTGAAATTCTCCATGTAAACGCAAAAGGCAGTTATACGGCATCATAAGCCAGCGAAGAACAGTTCAGTGGCATTTCCAGATATTTATAGACTTCGGGGAAGAAAATTTTCAAGATTGCTAACCTGTGACCTCTGTGCATTGAAACTCAAAGAAGCTTTATTGCTTATTTCAGAGAAAAGTCAGGTCAGCACTAAGTACTCTTTCCCTCTTCTTTTCCTCCACCCACTACTGAGAAGCATCTCTGGCCTTTTATCACAGTGGTGATAACAGATTTCAGGGTATTCATGAATATCTGTATATATGCTCACTGTTTATTTATGTTTAAAATACACTAGAGGTGTGTTTGAAGTCTCTGCAGTGTCAGACATGGAAATGGACTCAGCCCATAGCAAACTGCTTTTAAAAAGTGCTGATCATCTCAAAAGGCTGTTAAACACTCTTCAGACAAATATGCAGACACTAAACAGATTACTGGATCTTCCTTGGACAAATGTTGCAGCTGTTTGGAAACACACGGAAGCTGTAGCTGATCCTTGAGAAAGGGAAGTGCAGGATGCCTTGTCTTTTGACTTTTCAGTGTGTTTAAGGCAGGCTGCCTTGAAGTACCCATTTTGTTCTGCTGTCAGTGCACAGGGGTTAATAATCTTCCCTGTCCGAAAATGCTTGGAGATTTTTCTAACAATGTGCAACACTATCAGCCTGAAATAGTTCAAGAGATAAGGAAATTAGCAGAATGCTTTATGAGGTGAATTAAATGTACCCATCAGAAATGGTTTTTTGCTTCCATTACAGTGTGTGTGCAGATTCTCAGGACTTTGATGATGTCTAGAGTTATTAATTAATTTAACGTTCACTCAAGGTGAACAGAAGGAGAACAGCAAGAGTCATTTCTGATTTGATATCAGTCACAAGTTGAATGCTAAGGTCTGGTAATTGTTTGAATGGTACCTCCCTTTGCTAACTAGTCAAAAGACACTGAATTTCATTAAATAGGATTACTGGGTCATGACATCCGCTCTATTGTGAATAACATTTGACCAGGGAGAACACAATGAAATAACCTTCAGACAAGGTTTTCAACACACAAAGATATCTTAAATGAAAACAACTTGATTATGAAGCGAATCCAACAACTTTCAGGCAAAATTTCCCCCATTTGTAAAAGAAAGATGCTCGGCTGCAGATTTACAGACCATGTTCAGAACTTGAAAAAGGCTTCCATTTTTTCTGTATCAAATAGAGCACTCCACATGGGCTCAATCCACTGAATAGCGTGGAGGTGGGGTCTGCCCACTAGGCTGACTAGATGTTCAGCTTTGATTTCTAATCTTCAATGAGGTTTTTTCTAACGAAGACATAGGTGTATGTGCTGCCTTCTTTGCCAGATCTGGGGTTAACGCTTCTCACTCTACAGACCATCTTTAAGAAAGCAGTTAAAGGGAAGAGTAACCCAATGCAAAAAGAGTAGCATAATTTTTCCAGCTAAAAGTCTCTGCTTCATTAGACTGAACTACTTCATCTCCTCCAAAGCTAGCAAGGAGCCAGGAAACACTGGTAATCATCAGTGAATAAGTTCATAAGTGTTAAGGAGAAAAGTAAATTGAAAGCTATTCAACATGAAATCACAAATTCAGTTACGGATGATAAACTGCAGCGAGTAATCGCTGCACGACAGTCACGTAATCCAAGCCCCCATTTAATCAAAGTGAATTAGAGATCCTGACTGCTCCTAAGCAACTGGTACCCAGTGCTGGCTCACTACTCCCATCGTCCCAACAGCTGGAATGCAGGTCAGAAAACATGAAAGCAATTCCTGCCTCCTCTTCTGATCCTGTATCAGAGCTAGCCATGACACAGCTAAGGTACCTTGGCTGCCCTTTTCTCCTGGCTGTCTTCCACAACTCTGGAGGCCAAAATACCTGAGGGCAGAGCTGGCATCATTTCAGCTGAAGTCCTAGTGGATCTCTAACAGACACTCTGACCATATCTCAGTACAAACAATCTGGTGTTAGGTGAAGCCATAAAAGTGTAGACATACTGCTAACACTGAGACAGAAGTGATCAGCACAGGCCCAATTTTTCATTGCCTGATACATTACCTAACACTACACTCAAACGTTGCTATTGCTTCTGTTTGGGAATAATGGAAAAACAGATTGTTACAAGGTGGCAGTGCTGGAGTGAAGGCTGGACCTCAAAGAAAATTACAACATGAATTGTGAGAAAAGATTAGGTAATGCAATTTTATCACCTTCCAGAAACTGTGTGCAGCACACTAAGGCTGATTCTATGGGATGGAAGTGTCCAGGGTGTTTCAGTCGAGTGTGTCACTGATGGGCTCAGAAACCAAAAGTTCATAGGAAGTTCTGGACATGTGTGAGGGGAAATAATTTGAAGCAGCATAAAAATGGTCAGTAATGAGGTGAGGGACATGTAAAATAGATAACAAAACACTAAAGGTCTTTTGCAAATCATTTCTGTGATAAAATGTCCCATTTAACAGTCCTGCTTAGATACAAAAGAGAAGAGAATGAAGTGTGTGTGTGTAAGGAAAAGTGAAGTTAGTCAACTGGATATGACACTGAAGTGACCCAAAACACTATTTGGTTATGCAAAGGGCTCCTAATGCAATGCTGTTAATGGCACAGGGCTCGGAGTGCAGGTTCCTTTCCCTCCCTACGGCAGTTTTGTATGACTTGGAAAGTGCTGAGCTTGACGCCGAGCTCACTTTTGTCACAGTAGAAGGAAACACTTCATTAATACTGTTACATTTGTGCAAATCTAATCTGGAGCTAGTTTATTTCTTCTGATTAAATAATAATAATAATAATAAAAAAGAACAACACATATTAAGTCATCCAAAGGTTCTTGAAATGAACCAAAACAAAACCAAATGCTAACTAAACAGAGCAGTCAGGTGGAGTGAATGTTCAGTGAGCCTGGGCTGTTTTCATTTATGTTCAAATGTTTGGCCACAACTTAGAAACAAATATTGAGAGAATAACATGAATTGCTATATACATTACTATCTAGGATTTAGGTGCAGGCTCTGAGCAGACTGTGAGAAAATGTGTATCAGGCAAGGATGCTGGAGCTCTCAAACATGCGAAATCACAACTTTGTTTATTCCATGCAAATTCCTAGGCATTGAGAAGGAAACCCTTTTGTAAGTGGAAGCCACAATGTCAAACACAGCTGTTCCATGTCACTTTTTAGTGTGTCTCAATTTGGCATAAGTGTAGTTATTTCACTAGTAACTCAGGAGGTGAAATGGCCCTTTCAAAGCAGAGCCTTTAGAATAAAAACATTTTCAGTTCTCTGCAAGCCAGAAGGCATCACAGAGCGAGTGAAGCCCTCTGTGTGACATCTGTCCTCCTCCATTGTGCCTTGGAAAATCTGAAGCCATTTCTGTAAAGAATCTGTCACTGAACATTTTATAAAATTCATCTTAGGAAAATGCAAATGGCTGTTAATGTGCAGGAATGAAAAGATAAAAGACCAATTCATTTTCATGAGACACAGTGATGGATCATGGTGTGACACATTATTGGGACTGCAAAGGAATAAGCTCCTCTTACTTATCATGGACTCAGTGATTATTTATGACTGTTAACATCCATCACCAAAAGGGCAGAGTAGTGTTTTTGGTACTGCATCATCACCATGCCTATTAGAGATGCACAAGAATTGAGAGGAGAGCTCCCTGAAAGCAGATTAACACGCTGACTTTTTGGACTGAAGCTTCTTTCACAGCCTGTGAAAGCATTACATAAGAATATTATTGTTCATCACTTCAAACTTTTAGAGGGAGAGCTGTGATATGTGAGAAACAGATCCACTTGCCTTTATAGCATGTGCTAGGAAATACTGACACAAAGAGAATACTCCACATAACCTGCATTTCTTCCCCTGTGTGTCAACCGGCCCCTTTTCCATGCACATGAATTATAAAAGGGCTGTGCCAGGACTGGCAAGGGATGTGCTGAGGGATGTAACCCTGTGGGAGTCATCCTCACCCGGGGTGACCGCAGCCACATCCACCTGCCCAGCAGCACCCACCCGCTGGCAGCCCCTTCTCAGCCCCTCACCTCGTTCCTCCCAGCTGCCCTTCCTGCACTCCCTGCCCCTGCTTCTGCAAAACACGGGTTTGTGTCTCACTGAGCAGCCTCCCATCAGCCCTGTGAGATGTTATGGATGGACATGGGGCACACATCCATCCAGGAGCCTCTGGATAGCACCAGAGGCCATGGGAGGGGTAATACTGCTATGTTTCAAAACCTTTCCTGCTGACATAGGACGTATTTTGCATGGAGGGTTTTCATCTAGCACTGATGAGGAGCTCACACAGATTTTTCAAGCCTTATGAGTCTCATATAAAAATGTTTATCAAGTCCAGAGTTCTACTAACCCTTATGGGTTACTGTTCTTGCCATCAACATTGATGCTGCAGTGATGGGACTTCACTACTCAGTATCCAGTCAGATTGATTGCCTGCTTATCCAACTACAACCATAAGATTTAGAAAAATAATGTTCTAATGTCTGAGTAGGCTTTACCACACTTTGAGTTTAGGAAGCAGGAAGCAAAACCAAAATAGCTTTTTGCCAGTTTTAAACTCTTCTAAGTGCTGGCACCCCTTTGAAATACAAAGGTGCAGATACAGAGCCTCAGCACGTGTAATTCAGTGTAAAGTTAGGGAAGCCCATGTTAGTTTGCTGTGGTGAAAGATTTAACTCCTAGTAATAAAGCATTGGAAATTTCAAGAAAAATAAACAGCAAAAGGAAAAAAAAAAATCCAGCATCAACACTTCTAAATTAGAAGATTCATCATTAGCATTGCAAAACCCTCATAACCTTTTACATCAAGTCAAAACAACACCCTTCTACAAGAGGAGATTATCTACCCTTTCTGGTATTATTTGTTGTTCTTGCCATGTGCTCCCTGTTATTTGGGACAAGGAAACAATGAGTGGAAAGAAGATGGCTCGGCGCGAATGACTCAGCCAGTGCTCATTTGTAAACTGACAGTTGTATACTGGAAAACATTAAGAGAAACCAAGTCTGCTTTGTAAACAGTGGGAAATATCAGGAATATCTACTGCAACTCTTACATAACTCCTGAGTGAGACACTACAATTTCTGGGCGATGTCTGGAACGCTGTAACAGAAATACTGAAAAACAGAATGTCAGACAGAAAAGGCAACATGAGTAAGAGGAAAACATGCAAAACCTTAAACAGCTTGAGAATTTGGAGGCTTCTATAACAAATCACCAAACAGAGTATTTGTAGGTATTGAACCCATGAAACACAAGCATCAAGAATCAAGAAACACAATCCTCCATCTCCTCAGCTCCTTTATATGAGTTTTGATTGATTCTCTAACACAGGCAAGATACCAAGATACTAGATCAAGCCAAAGCCCGCCTCCTTCCCTCTGCTCCCTGATCACCTCCCATGACCCGAGGCAGAGCACATGGAGCAATCACAGCCCCCATCCTGGCTGCTGTCCCCCTGGTTCCAGCACCCAAAAACTATTCAGCGGTGAGATGTAACTGCCCCTGAGTTACATCCCCATGGGGACTGGACAGGCTGGATGGTTATTTAAAAATAAATACATAAATAAATAAGCTTAAAAGGGAAGGAACTAACATTTCTATATATAACAGGATACTGTAAGTTTGTCCCAGGGGTCACTTGGGGAGATTTGGGCTTGGGTGAATGTGGGCATGGTAATGCTGGTTCCCAGCTGGGATAGCTCTATAGAATGGGACTTGCAAGGACTGCCTGCTCAGTACTTTCTTTTGCATATGATTAGAAATTAAAAGTGTTAAAATTAAGGCATAAGCAGAGATTTTGTTGGGTAGACATGAGCAATCAGAATCAATATAATGCATCCTTCATTTCAGTACCTCCTAGGTCACCCATCTCTGGTTTCAACATACAAAACTTGTGTCAGACACCCTTCATGGTTAAGGTATTCCCACATGGTACAGAGAAGGTAAGGTATGTCCAAGGTTTGCTGTCACATTGTGATGTGCTCTTGATTTAGTTTTACCTCCTTCCCCCTCCCCACCATGTTTTGATCATGTGCTACAATTAACCAGAGAGCTAAGCTAAAGTAGCTGTTAGAAATCAGCCAGTGGTACATCTGTAATACTCCCAACAGGGGAGACAAACTGCCTAGATCTGCACAATGTTAATGGTGTCAGTCAAAACGAGCCTGCATCTGATGCATGTGCCCTTTTCTGGTCTGCTCCTGAGGTAGAATGAGGCTCTGTTTCTGTCCTGCTAAGCTCAAAAAAAAAACACCTTTAAGGAAGGCAGAAATGACTTGCTGCTGAATTGCCGCATTGCTGGTGAGTCCACGGTTCAGCAAAGCAGATAAACAATGTTAGCACAGGGGTATTGTCTGAAAGATAAAGCAAGAGAGATTTTAAACAATTATCGGTTTTGTTTTGTTTTTGTTTTTCCTTTGATAATCTTTTCAAATTTAGGACCTTAAGGTCATCTGTGAAAGGTCATTTCAAGTGAAGTTGGATATTTAACACAGATTTAAAAAAAAAAAAGTATACAGACAGCAGCTTCATCAGCCTCCAGAGGGGTGACAGTGAAGCAGCTGTCCCTCTGGCCACTTGGCTTCTTGACTATGGAGAAGATGTAAATAGTAGCTATTGTCTTGAAACTACATTTTTCTTAGTAATACGGTCAGTTTCATGCAACTAAACTGCTAGGAAGTTACTACATGGTCATACTGGTTTCTCCATGTGCAGCCTCTGAATTGAGAGTCTTTCTACAAAACTAAACAAAACAAACAACCCAAAAAACAACCAACCAACAAAACCCCACCATTTTTTGCTTTGACCTTACTAACTCTTACCACTAGGAATTCCCTTGCAATACTCTCAGCATGTGTTTATCCCCAGTACTCCCTCAAGGACTTTCTGAAATGCCATCTTCTAGAAAGCACTTTCCAAGGTGACTGTCAGCTGTAAATCAAATTATACTTGAGCTGCATTATTTCTATCTGAATTAGAACTAAGTGATGCTTACGGCACTGATTTAGACTGATTATCTACAGCTTGAACCAACTACTGAGTGACAACACAGACTCCATTCCTGAAGAAATTTATGATGCTGATTTCTTAAGATGGAAACTGTAGCACAGAGTAACAGATGTTTAAATTGCTCTTCTTCTGTGAGGACCTGCGCATTCAGATTAAGTGCTGAAAAAATCTGTCTGTTTCTCTTTCATTCCCTTGGCTCCCAGTTCCTTGGCTCCCAGTTGCCTTGAATGATTAGAAAAATTTTCAGAACTGATCCTTCAATGACTATGCATACAACATAATTGAGTAGCATTAAGCTATTGCTTTCACCAACATTTCTGTGGTTCCTGGTTGCTCATAGAATAAAAAACTTCAGTTGCGCAATTACTCTGAGCACTTACAGAGGGCAAGTCATAAGTCATGGCTAAAATTTTCTTTTTCTTTTTTTTTTTTTTTTCCTTTGTGGCTTTGCAGGTCATTCTTAAAGGGCTGATAGCCTTCCCAAGCTGGTGACTTTAAAACAACAGTGCTTTACTGCACACTGCACATGAATCCTGTGTAAGCTTCCTCTGACTCATACAATTCCATAAATATTTAATGGACATTTTATTCAGAAAAAGGAAGCACACAGAGTACAATTTAAGTAGAAACAAATGATGTTTGGTGCCTACTTTATAAGACATATTCTTGTGATAAAGGCAAATCATAAAGTGGTGTTTATTTTTCCTGATAACCAGTATTCCACTATTAGATTTTGATGATTGCTGACTTTGATAACTCTTTGGTGTGGCCATTGAGCTAGACTGGGTTAGATTTTCTCCCATACCATCCACATATTTAAGGGGCATTGACGGATAACTTAAGGTTTTGTGCCGCTTTCACTACATCCAATGGTAGTAAGCTTAACTTATTCTGTTTTACAACTAATCAAACCAAAAGCTGGAACTTCTCATGACCTGAGGGGAACAGATGAGCAGAAGAGGTGTGGAAAGGAAGAGGGAAGCCTTCTACTGGTGGCCCTGCAGTGTGTGTGCCCTGCGGTGGGCATTGTGGGCTGGGAGCTATCCCCCACCTCCTGGTTCCCACACAGCTCCCTGATGGGCTGCACATTTGGCTGGCTCCTGGGCTTTCTCCCAACCTCTAAGTTTACTCACTTGTAGATCAATTTAATCCTTCTATGCCACAAGGACATTTTGTGACTCAAGTAATTCATTAACAGATCTCTTTAAGCTCTTCAGTGAAACCCATTACAAAAAATGCAAAGTATCAGTCGTGAAGATGAAGAATGCAGCTCCTGGCTGCATCTCCTTTTGCTCTTGTCCTTTCCTGCCTCCATCCCAGTTTGGCTCTACTCATGCTGTAATATCGTTTGAAGGGCGCATGAGACTCAGCCTCTGCCTGAGCAGTTCCTGCGTGAGGCCAGTACATTTGCTGTATTTATCGCTCTCCATAGGTTATTATGGAATTTCTGAAAACATACAGACACTCACCAAGGCAGTTCATTGAGGAATGGTAATGATAGAGACTGTGAGAGCTGTTTGAGCTGACGTTGGGTCAGCCATTGCATTTACTTGGTGTGGACTGAGCTGGTTTTCCACACACAAAGTCCGTTTGGTCAGAGCACACATCTTTCTTTGCTGTTCTGTCACAGTGAAGATGCACTGCAGCTGTGAAGGATCAGTCCGGGGCCTCTCTTACACCATGACTGCCAATTGTGTCAGATGCTGTGTGGTGGTTTTGTGCCGTGGATTCCCCTAACCACCAGGGACCGAGGAGAGACCACCAAGCTTGTTACACTTTATAGCTATTTCAAAATGAAACTCTGGTTTCAAAGTAAAAGCTTAATACCAAGTCCATTCAGCTCTGATATTGTTATTATTTTTTTCCCTTTTGGTCTTGCTTTATCTGGACTGCTCTGCAGTATCTGTCCAAGGAAAACGTTGAACTTTTCTCCCTGCCATACATATATTTTAGCAGGGAGTTTTCTTCAAGACAGCTTTTCATAGAGGATTGGATTGCTGTTGCTATGATGGTTTTACAATCTGTACCAGTTCTGTCTTTTGGACTTGATTCTGAAAAGTATTGGACAGCCTCAACACCTACTCCCATGAGTGACCAGAATTAGAATTACTCAGCATGCCAGGCATTCATACTATAGGTACTCAGTCAAAGAAAATATTTGGAGAAGAAAATGCAGAATGAATCAAAAGAAAGAGCAAGGGAACATGGTGCCAGATAAATGCAGACAGAATTATGACTGCTAGACAGAAATGTTTCCAGCTTCTAAATTTTATCTAGACTGTGGTGATAAAGACAGACTATCAGTATGTATGCCAAACTAGCTGTCTTCCTTCAAAGCATGAGATTATATTGGGTGGATCCAGAAGGTGTCTGAGGCTTAATCTTAGAAATGGTACTTCAACAGAAATAAAGTGCTCAGGAAAAAAAAAGACAAATGATCTTTCTGGAACTTTTTTTTTTTTTTTTTTTTTTTTTTTTTAATTTGATCCTCCCATGTAAACAAGAGACAATACAACCTTCTGGGACTCTTGCTAGCCAGCAGTCTCAAAACTGCAATGAAAGAAGGATTTCAAAACTATTTCACAATTGTGTTTGGATGAAACATGTGTTTACTGTATGTAAATGAACAAGACATTCTGTTCTTTTAGGACTCAACAGACCCTCACTGTGTTAGACGATTTGGTGTACTCAGGAAAGTGGTCTTCTTCAGAAGATGCTGGACTGACAAATAGTTGTTTTTCACTGGATGTTTCCAGACTTAAAAAAAAAAAAAGGAAAGAAAGAAAAAAAAAAAAAAAAGAGAGAAAAAGTACCAAAGTGCAATTTTTTGGCTCAGAAGTCACTTAACTTGATGCTCACTTGTTTTTTTAGCTACAAATAATGACAAAATAAGTTACTTAATGAAAGAAATGTGGAGTCTGAGTTTCCTCTGACAATAAATCTCTCTCGTACAGTTCACATTTTAAAGCAGCATGTACTCAAAATGTGACCAGCCCCAACAGCTTGAAGCAGTTGATTTTTATGCTTGAAAATTCCCTTTAATAGTTTGGGTGTCCACATGTAGCCAGTGTATGGCATGGTGTGTGTGCCAGCAAGCCTCTTCCCAATTAACCCACGTAAAATGCAGGATCCACTGCAGATTTGGGAAGTTGATCCTTTACCCAGCTGCTTGTGTAAGGGAGGTGTTTAGCTACACAATTTATTTCTTTGTTTTTCTGTTCATTGTTAGCTTATCAGTTGTTGGGTTATGGAGGTTACACCACAGCAGGGGTACTTTTCACCTTGGGCATTATTTCTAGGTGGAACCAGGGAACAAAACTATATAGGACTGCAAGTCTACATGGACCAAAAGCTGCACTTCTGTGAGTCTTGCTGCAAAGAGGAACTGCTACAGATCAGAGACTGGGGCGCCTTAGCACAGGGGTTTTATTGTTCACAAGTCTCCTCTGCATCGCTGTTCAAACACCTCTGGTATTCTTAGAAAAACTCCAGCTTGTGTTTGCCTCAGCTGGGCAGAGGCTAGGCCTCATTTAGGAGGCTTTCTGGAAACTGCTGATAGGCTTCAGGCTAGCCTTGGAAAGTGCTGAGGAACAAATGTGGAGCTGAGTAGTGATTTACCGTTCCCAGGCCAACAAGCAACACTTACATGCTAAGACGGCCAACACTACGCTGTAACCTGCAAAGCTCCTCAGCTTGGGCTGGGTCTGGTTCTTACCGATGTCTCTTGCAGATACTCTGGCCTGGCTGGGCCATGCTTGACTGAAGGCCACAGGGAGCAGTGAGGGATGATGGCAGAAGTCATTCTCTGCCTTGGTTCACAATTCCGCTACTGGCTGTCTTAGTGAGCAACTGCTTTTATCACTCTTTTTCATCTCTATGGCATGAATCTTATCACTTCAAACAAGTTCAAGATGACAGAATCATGCTTGTCAGGAAATCTTCCTCTGTTGTAAAAAGACTATTTTTTTTGTCTTTATATGGGAATATTCAACTATCTGATTGTGTAGATTTTCCCTTGCTCTAATCCCACACTAATGGTGCTTCTAGGGAGGGGAAGAATGCAGCCTTTGCTGCTGTGTCTCTGGAACATTTTTCTGCCCAGCAAGCACAGTTTATAGCAAAACATGGATATCTTTCCCTCGTTTGATCCCTCTACACAAATTCACCAGAATACTGCACAATCACCAGTCCTGCAGTATTTTCTGTAGCAACTCTCAGTTTAAATGTTATACTAAGGAAAAGCATTATAAACATGTGCCAATTCCCTAGCACATTCTGCTGTTACCATTTATGAAATGTTAAGGGTATTACAGTACTGCATCATCTTCTCCCCAAGCACAGCGACAGGTTTTGCAAGGTACTGAGTATCAATTCTTGCTGGAGCTGCTGGGACACAAGAGATTGAGGAGTGAAGATTAGAGGCCAGGCGGCCACATCTAAACACAAACTGGAAGGTCCAAGGCAAGCTCATTTCAAGTTCTGAAAAGTTTGAAAATCTCAGTTTTACCTTCAAGACAACTTGTCGGCAATATTAGATGCATCTCCAAGAATATGTCAGTTGAGAAAAACTGTGCTTTTGAAGCAGGTTTTCTGAACCCATCGCCTACCATGTGCTGGTTCTCTGTGTTCGCTGGTCTTGCAGTGCCCAGCTTCGGTTCCTTTTACAGACAGATAACACAGCATGCAGCTCCAGGAGGACACCTCACATGCTCTAGCATGTGAGCTAATCAGCACTCAGCCTATGGGACTAGGCTGAAGTTAATTTTAAGACCCCTGAGATGTGTAGACCACAGTGTTAGGTCCTCACCACTAATTGCTTTGGTCTGCATAGCCATAGCTATTGCTTCCCACAGGTGCTAATAGTGTTGTCATCAGCTTTAGCTTGAGTTTCAGAGGTGCAGGGTATTCCTATCTCTCATTGAAATAAGCTGTGAGAGCTCAACATTATTATTACTTTTTTTTTTTTTTTTGGAAAATAAAAAGTAGACCCACATTCCAGAAAACCGTGTGAAAGGTGTACAGATTTTCCAGAGAAATTCAGTTCTCTGAGTTAATAGAAGAAGAAAATTTGAAAAATAATTTCTCAGCAGCTTTCTCTTGTGACACATTTAAAATAAATATTTTTGTTTGATAAGTTGCATTACTTTAAAGTCTGCAGGTTATTCTGGACTTTTTTTTTTTAGATTTATTTTGCTACATACTTATCTGCCAATCTATAAATCCAACGTCATAGCAAAAATGTTTTTGAATCATGAAAATATCTAAATGCACAATACACATGCCATTAGGAACTGTCAAAGAAACACTCTTCCAAAAGATCACAGTGTCAGCTGTTCTACATTCATATAGTAATACAGGGCAGAGACTATCAAAGAGAGTAAAATTATTTTTTAATGACATGTGAATACTTATTTAGCCATGTACTGAGCAGATTCTACAAGGCTCTATACAAAACTGATGCAGACTTCAAAATCCCTTTTGACTCTATGATGCAGGGATTAATACCTCTAGCTACACACAGATACTTTCTATACCTTCTGGCATTTTTGTAGCTCTGCTTTTGAGCAGACTGTTTATCTTTTGGAACAAGCTAGTCCTGCTTTTGGTATGGTTTTATTGCCCTGTACTTTTTGCTGGCTCCCTTTCATCTCCCTTCCATCTCTCTATTCCTGTCAGTCGGCTTCTTTCTTTGTGTATTATACTCACACTAAAATATGGAATTTGCAGCATCTGGCTGTTCCTTGATGTTTCCTGCCATCTCTTCTGTTCCTTTACATATTCAGGATGTTTGGCAATCTTTTACCCATGATCTTCACAAGCCAGATGAGGGGATTTTCCTCTACCACCTTGCTGATCAGTCTGCTTTGTGGAACTGGAAGATGGGGCTAGCAGCTTCCAAGCAGCTTGAACTGCAGGAATGCTGGCACATCACCTCCTTCATGGTCCAAACCGTTCGAGTAAATAATGAAATTGCTTTTAATTAAGTGTTCAGCATAAATGATAGCACAGTTAGTTATTACACTGGCTAGCAGAGGTTAAACCACAGAAGTTCCAAAATTAGATTTACACTGGATGCACTTTTCAAACATCCTCGCTGGGCTGAATTTCTCAGGAGAAGGCAGGACTGGTGTGAGGCTGTTATTTAAGAAGCTAATGGATCTACACCAGTATAGCTTCTCAGTTCATCCAGCTCAGTCCCTTTGCTGGTTCCCCACTACAGTGGCAGAAAAGGAGTCGCCAGGTATTGACTACAGCCTGGTGTAGCTAAAACGTAAATCTATTTTATCACACACACACACACAGAAATATATATATATATATATTTCAAATGTGGTCTATTGTTTCACCTATTCACAGGGCACGTGCATTGAAATACAGTGTCTGAACAGATGCATACAGGGAGGCTGTGACTCTGGAACAGACCTATTGCATCTGTGATCAGGACAATGCTACCTCAAGTAGCTAGTTTGAGTGTGATATACAATCCAGTGCTATCAGCATGAATAGGGCATATGGTCCCTAAGGTTTAACAATCTGCAGCAACTCAACGATTGGTCGTTAATATAGGCAACATCTCTTAGGACATCAAGTCCAGGACCAGCTTAACACACCTGTTGGTGGCTCTAGGGCAGATGTGAGCTGCTGTTATCCCAGTCAAAACACAGGATGGTAGCATTAACACATGACCACAATGCATTCCCTATACATCTAAACACATATACATACTCCACAGAATTTTATGACCTTGACAGATACTATAAGGCGTGGAGGAGGCTGCTGGCAGAGACAGGGAAGAGACTCGGAAACAGGTCTTCTAAGGATGATTCATACCATCTGCATCAGAGGATGTGAAAGGGGAACTTGCTACAGTGTAGGCAATGACCACATCTGCCAAATGTGCAGTATAAAATTGTGCTGAGACTGCTTTTCTGGAAAAGCCCAAAAAAGTCAGGGTCTCCAGACCAACTTTTATCCTCTGTTAGTTATAATTCTGAGCTAATGAACCTGAACAGAGTAACCAGCATGCAGCTTTGGTTGGAAAAATATAACAGGGTAGCAATCTGAATAAATCTGTGATGCCAATCACAGCAAGACAAAATGTACAAAACTTGCAGCATGAAGACTACATGATCTTCTCTGTCTTCCTCCATTAAAAATCAGCTCAGTAGTTCTCCAGTGTACACACAACTTGGCCAGAGAACTAAACCCATTTTTCAATGTGCAGCCATCAAGACAATAATCAGATATTAAGAGCCCGGAGATCACTGAGATTGCTGAGAAATCCTCTTAGCCCATGCTAGTTGGCAATTAGAGAAAATCACAGTGTGAAATTTTAGTTTTTAGTTGTTTTCATTATTTGTTCTATAATAATTCTTACTCAACTGTTACTTTTTAACATTTTTAACATTAGCTTTTTTTAACATTTTTGAATTTGTTCCAAGTCCACCGCCTCTAAAGCTAAATTTAGGCAAACTAGCCAAGCAGAGAACTGATGTAAAAGGAAATGGTTTTGAAATACCAGTGACTGTAGCCTACAACAGGCAAAAGTACTATGCACTTTACTCAATCAGTCACTTTAATTGATAGCTGCTGGCCCATATCTCAAATATGCAGTGAAATGAATTACACACAGTTATTGTGACCTTGCAAAATAAATAGCAAAGCCCTGAAGACATACTAAAAACATATAAGGAAGTAGAACCGTTTTCTCTGTTTTGTAAAACATTTCATTCAATGAAAAAAGCCAAGGAATACATTTTTCTAGATGATTTAAGATGCAGTATGCTGATGCTTCTCTTCCAATAGCAACAATTAAAATAACTTGCTTGTGTAACCAAAGCGTAGACATTATTTTTACTATGTTTCTTTAAACAGGGTTTGTATGTTTTTTCCCCCCTTTTTTTGTTCCATAACCTAATACTTGGATAGTAATTAGTGATAAATCTACACGAGAAAGTTCTGCTCACAACTCAATACATACGCCTTCAAACTTAAAGCTGCTTTTCCATTGAAGTCTTTTCATAATGTTTTAAGGAAACAGGCAGGCATTTTGGGCTCTCAGCCAAGGCTTCCCTAAAAGTCAGAAATGTGCTCAGGTCAATATTTTCAGTAGCACTGTTTAAAAAATATTGCTTGAAAAATCATTTATAACCTGCAGTTTAAACATAAATGTAGGCTCTTCTTAGCTAAGGACTGCTTTGCAAGCTCCAGATCTTCATTTGATCATGTCAGTTAATTCTACCAGTCATTTGCCTGAATAAATAAATAAATATGAATCTCAATACATATGAACCTCCTCTTTGATGCAGAGCAAAAGAATTACCTTGCTTTATTGCACGAGGCTGTATTCATGCCCAAAGAATGAATGCTGCTGCTTGGGTGAACAAACAGATGAGAGCCATTTCAGCCTATGCTCCATTAAAAATAGTGGAAGGACACACTCACTGAATTAGAAAATGTAGAAATAAGAAAAATAATATATTTTTTCTGTATTTCAGTTTTTAGTATAGAGATTTAAAACAAAACCTTGTAGGATGATGACAGAAGCCTCTGGGGAATGGGACTGAACCTCCACTCTGCAGATCAGGGAAGCTGCCCTAAGCAGTGGTGACAGCATCTGCATTCTTGTCCTACTGTGGCAAAGGTGGACATTTGAAAGCCTAACCAGTGTGTGTCTTAATAAGGGATGGGTGGTCTTTCTTCAAAAGTCATTATTTACTAACATGTACCACTCAGTAGTATAACATTTTTGATCTACATTTTCATTCAGCTTTATTGTGAAATTAATACTAGTTAATACTTGGTTCTTCAGTTGTTCTTGGATGCTCTTAACTTCTAGAAGACCATAGCAAGGCAGAATTGTCCTGGGGCTATTCTATACTACATCAATAACGAACTGCTCAGCCCTGGAGGTTCAGAAATACAAACATAATGTTAAGAAATTTTTTCCCCTCCTTGTGTAGGCATGGTGGTCCTACAGATTGGAGCCAATACTTCTAGAGGTATCAGCCTCGTACTAGTGATTGTGTCTCTGCCAAGAGAAGCTCACACCCACAACTCCACATGAAATCAGCTCTAGCTTTTAGCTATTGCCTCTTGCATGGATTAGACTTGTTGGACTTCTCTGATTTGCTTGGCAGCTTTATGTAAGGAATGCATTTAAGGCTGGTTTAAATAAATATGATTTTTTTTTCAATTCCTTAATAATCAGAAAGATACAACAGTTAATAGAGCTCCCATTAAGAAATGCCGCAGTCTCTTCATTTTGTCAGAAAGAATTATTAAGGAGAGCAAAGGTCACACACATTGGAAATGTGCTTCTGCTAAAGCAGCTTATTCCTGGAAGAATAAACACAGACAGTACTGAATTACTTTGTCATCATTAGAAATTGTCAGAGTCCCATAGTGCCTGGGAGAGCAGACAGGTTGGCAACCACACAGGACCAGGAAAGAAATGCTTGCATTGAAAAATACAATGAACTTTTTAGTTTAGTGCACGTAGCAATCTTCAGCTAATAGTAATGGCTAAGAGGGGTTGCTGGGAAGGAGCACAGTTTTTAGCTGCTGCAGTGGGAGAAGGCTGCTGGCAATAAGACTCTCCTTGGTGTTGCACCTTAGTGACATCATTTCTTGGTGAACGGCCAAGGAACTTTTTTTGAGAAAAACAAATAACAAATGTAAATATTTTTCCAGGAAATAGAAAAACAGTCTTGTGAGTATTAATTCCCCATTTAAATGGTACAAAAGACAAGGTTTTATGATTCACTTTTTATTTTTTTTTTTTTAATTATTTTTTTTACATGAAAATGGGATGTGGTAATGACAGTAATTATAAAATTAATTAATAACATAGTAAGAAGAAATTTAATGGACAACCTGACACTACAGATAATAAAGGTAATTTAAAAAATCCTTTCCAGATTTTAGACTGAAGTAATTGCTAGAATATTTTTAATGATCTCTAGCAATAATATAGAGAAGATAGTAAATTTATTTATAACTGGTGTCTCACAGCACAAACTTGTGCAGGTGCGGCTGCCTCCAGTCACTACCTTCATTAAGGCTGCAGTAATCCTCTGCCACTGCCACACTAAAGATTTCATCAAATCCCGTGCTTCTTTGGGAGATGCTCACTGTATTCACCTTTTCTTTCTAAAGAGAAACACCTTTCCTTGTCCTTTCCTGTCTCACTTCCATTAGCCAGATGGAAGATAGCTTGGACTGTTCGGGGCATATGACGTATAGCTCCTTGGTCTTTTCTGTTCCCTGTGTGGATAACAACATTTCAGTCTCTCTGTCTCCAAAGCAACTGAATTTTAATTTGACCCAACTGCAGTGTCCACACCAGCAGGGCAGGTGAGAAAAATGTACTTAGTAGCCTGTGTTTCAAATCCTCCCTAATGATCACTGGTACAAAGTGACCTCCTTTCTCAGGGCTGCTGTGAGCCATCACAAATACTTATGGACCATAGAGGTCTGACTGACCAGCCAGTATAATAACCTGTTTCTGATATAATTTCCCCTCAGTATAAATACAGGTATGTAATTTTATTTTAATAAAATCAACACTTTCCCTTTCGTGTTCCAAAAGAATGCATTTATAGGGGGGAAAAAAAAAGAAAAAGATGCAAGATGTAGAAACCCCATAAAAAGAAAAATAATAGATTATTCACAGTCTAATAACTAATATAAAAAATAATAAAAAAGAAAGTACCATTGCTACATAACTGATTTTACATTTCTGTCTCCTCAGAACTTTCAAAAAGATTATGGAATTTGGGCACCAACATCATTTCCAACCATGAAGGTAAATATCAACTCTCTTTAACTGGCCCCCATAAATACTATGTCCTTGACTCACATTTTAAACTTCTACAGAAAAGGCATTATTGTTCAAGTCATAATTGCTCAGAATACAGTTGATAATTCATTATGTCAAGAATTCTGTAATCTTTAAATATGTGTGTACATACATGTTTGTGTATCATATGTGCAGTAGGGATGAATTACTGAACCTTCCAGGCAGGATGCCTAACAGTCACTGCTCCCTGCTATGGGATGTTCCTTAGCGTCACACAATCACCAAGGGAAAGGGATCAGAGGGAAGATATCTATTCAGCACAAATATTTTCACAGTTGCTGGGGAGCTTACAGAGAAATGGCATTTAAAGACTACATGGGCAATTATTCAAATTGTTTTTATCTGAGAATTGCGCCAGATGTCATGGGTCTGCAGGTAACTGGAGTACCACCGTGAAGATGAGTACAGGTAGAACTGGGCCCATCACTGCCAGCTGCTTAGATCAGAATAATAAATTGGAACCACGTGAGCATTTAGCAGGATAGAATATAATGCAAGAGGGAAAGAAAGGAAAAAATAAAGTAAAATTACTAGTATGGAAAACTATGAACTTTGATAGTTTCTGAAACTTTCCTTGTCCTAGAATGTGTCAGAACTCTCTCAAGTCTTGTTCCTGTCATTGCAGTGATTCAAAATAAGAAAGAATGCAGCATTTAAAATGTTTGGCTCATAGGAAATAGCTTGTTAGAACATGAGGCAGCTTTCTCATGTACATTTTTCATGTTCTGCTACAAGAAGATCAAAACATTGTGAAGGATGTGTATTCAGCTGAGAAATGATAAAAATGCCACTTCTAGCTTAAGACATACTTTTGATATTACATCTACTGCACATCTAAAACTGTCAGGCTACAATGAAATTTGCCACCTATATTTTACACTTGTATTAAGTGAGAACATGAGAATTGACCTCTAGTAACACCATGTTTGACAATTCTTGTACATATAACTGTTACCAAAATGATTTTATAAACCAAGGCTGTCAAACACATCCTGTTGTAATCTTTCGGGAGACAGAATGCTACACTGTATTTTTAAAGCCATTTTTACAGCCTTAAAATGTTCTCTCAGGTCATATTAAATCATTTGCAGTGAATTATTTTGTTAGGCAGAAGAGCTTGTCAATGCTGAAACTGAGAATTGCTCTGTCAAGTTAGAGGTAAAAAAAAATCTGATTTGTAATTGAATCCATGTATTCTTTGCAATGGAGTACCTGATCTAAAAGAAAGCAAACTGAAATGTTTAAAAGTACAAGAGACAAGTGAAATTCTGCCTGTCTAGCTTCTAACTTCAAAAGCCATAACAGCATGGATCAGACTTGTACATGAAACTGCAATTTTATATTTCTTTTTGTACGTTTTTTATTGCTGCACGGCCTGTGCTTGGGCACCACCTGAGCCAAGTTAGCATTTGCTTAACTCAGTCTTGATAGTCTGAGCTTAATCCTCTGCTTAAGATTGGGTTTTTGCCAGAGAGCAGAGCTTAACTGAGGATTTCACATGCATACTTTACACCAGAACATCTTGCAAATATTGAAAATAGTGATTCGGGGGATTGTGCCATATTACCAATACTTTTGTGAAGGCACAGCATAATTTCCAGATTAAATGCAAGTTGACCAGAGTCCTGTTATTTTCACTCAAAATGAGAGTCACAAGGAAAAAGAAAAAGAACTACCCTTACTATGCAGATATAAACTAAGGATTATTTTTAAGAAAATGTACAATGTAAATCAAAATGAAATGAAGCCCAGCATGTGCAGGCTGCCATTAATAGACAGGGAGCTGGCTGCATTAGGCCTGGTCCAGGTATGTCATGGAGAAGGGGGCAGCATGGGGAGATGGGCCACCAGCACGCAGCACTGCCAGCTCTCACCTCTTGACTTGAGTTGTATGTGATCTTTGTGTTGAGTGGGAACTCTGTACGTTAAGCATGGAATAACATCGTATAACTAACTTGAAAAATGGGTTTAACTTCAGCTTAAGCCTGTTGGTGATCCCACATTTCCCCATGTTAATTTCTTTTTCTTCTGATGACATATATCATCTGTCAGCACTGTGGAAGGACACTCTGAATCAGCCTCTGTTCCCCGGTGGTTCAGCACTTTGAGGCTGCTCATTAGAAAGCTTCTTCTGACAGTAATTTATAGTCCAGCATTCCAGTGAGCTAATTGCAGGTAACATGCCTGGAATGGCAACTAGACAGTTGCCACTCGCCATGTGAGGAAACGTAATTATGTTAATTACCACAGCTCTCTGATGCGCTCCTCTCGGCCCTGCCCAGCCATGGGGACAATTTCCAACCTGGCTCCTGTAGGCAGCAGCACCACTCTTGGCCCCAGGGGAGGTCTGCTTTGCCAGGGCCTTCATGCACGCCACCACCTCTCGTTAAAGCAGTTGTGAGGTTACTGTCCTCATGGTATCTTTTCAGAACATTACTCAGAAAAAGAAATGCCTTCATCTCCCTTCCTTTTCACTGAGTTTTCCTGTGAAACAGGGTATCCTGCTAAGGGTCACCTATTTTATGCCAGTCAAAGCCTGTATTTTGAATGACATTTTTGCTTGACATCGGTGTGCTTCCCAGAGCTACACTCAGTTGAGGTGAGCTCATTATCGATACTTTTTGTATTCCTCAAATTCCTCTCAGTACTGATGCTAACTTTTTGAAAATGTACTGTGATTCTTTCCATTTAGGTCTTGCACAGGACATGGTGATCAGTCATCCGTCTCGTGCTGAAATCTCCTGTTACATGGATCTTCTGGCAACTCCATTTTCTCTTCATTTTTTCACAAGACATACGAGAGGAGCCCAGTACCTGCTGCACTGACACACTGCAACCACAGCACTTCAGCCCTGGGCTGGCAGACAATTTTGTCTGAAGTGGCTCAAAAGCAGATGTATTCAAGTGTGTCTTTTTCTAAGCTGCTTTGATTATGACATCTATGAATTTGTTTTCTCCCTGTTATTATGCACTATAAAATCCCACTGTATCTTTACTTCCTGTTTTAAAATGATTAGAAGTCTAATGTATTTTGATAACATGAAATGTGCCAGCTGGGATGAAATGAAATTTTGCTTTGATTCAAGCATTTCTCTCTATTAATCTTCATACTATGTTTTAGAGATGTCTGTTTGGTTTTAGTTATATTTACCTAAGTTGTGCATAATATGTGCTGTGTTTGACTCTCCATTCACATCCACATGTGTAAATTTAGAATAACTGCTGCAAAGCCAAGGAAATTATACCTTAGATCCAGTTGTAAGAAGAGGAACTGCAGCTTTGAGCTTGGGTCTTTAATCACATTCGCATCCAGTGGATTTGCCTTTTATATCGACTAGTGCATTTCACTGACAGATATTTATAATGTAACGCAGTGATGTAAGCAGGTGCACAGAACAGATTACAAATAGTAGTTGTAGAATTAAAAATAAATCCTCCTGTAGCAAGAATATTTCTTTACTTCACATTCAATCTCCCATATGATTTTGCTCAGATTTCTGCTGACAAAACTCTGAGTTTATATGTAAATATTAGAACATGTTCAAGATTATTTTCCAAGTCTAAAAAAAATACCATTGCTATAATGTAACAGGGTTGAGGATGCTTCTCATATCTGGAGTACTGCATTTGAAGAAATGTGAGTTTCAGATCCTCAGTTGTGTCTTTTCCTCTGGCATATGAATGATCTTTTGTTTTTACATTTTGGTATGTACAAGTGGCCTCATTCCTGATGCAAGTGTCCACAGTTAACATTTGGACCCACTGCTTGTTTGCTGTTTCATAAATGGTTCCTCTGTCAAAAAGCCTTGCCCAAATTAGTGGAATGCTTAGACTCCACATCTTTATACAAGGTTGAGGAATGGGGAATCATTACTGGGACTGCTTGAAAGAGGAAATAGTAATGTGGAAATCTATGTCCTGAGGGCCTGCAGTGCTCTGAGAGTCTACTGAAAATAAATAAGTTTAAATAAAACCAACACAACTCACAGGAACTGCGCAGAGTAGATACAAATACAGCTTATCCAGCAGATGGCATCTGGTGACAGTGGCAGAGTCAACAAGCCATGACGTTTAGTTTATCTATCGTTGAACACAGACACAAACAGTGTTGAACTTTACTCAGAGATCATCCATTCAACTCCAAACCATTAATGACTTTTCCTAGTGGGAGACAGAGTGTGTCGGTGTGCACCAATACAGAAAACTTGGAAATATTGGTCTGAAAGAGACATTGTGTCTGACGGGCAAAGGTTGTTTTCCAGAAAACAGTGTTTTACTGCCTGGAGTTGAAGGTAGCACTTTGATCATGTACATGTGCAGTGTGCTCTGTCAGATCTCCTCCAGGAGCTGTTTCTACATTTCAGAGTGGATGTGAGGGAGATCACTTGCCATCTCCCATACTCTTTGTCACAAACATGATATCCCCAAGCTGTGCCTCAAGACATGGAGTCCTGTCACACCGGTTAACTGAAGCTGGAAGGTCACTTTACTTCTCTTTACCTGAAACAGAATTAACCCCCTTGAAAATGCTAAAAATTTCTTTTTGGCATCCTCAGAGTGAAAGAGAGAGGAGATCTGAGGGGGGGGAAGTATATACTGGAATATTTTTTACCTTGTCCTTGCCAGAAGAGCTAAAACATAATCTGTCTGGGCACTATTAGTAGCTGGGGTGAACTGAATTTATGGCTGTAAGTCACTTGCTTATTTTGGAAGGATATCTAAACTCATATATATTGGAATGGAGTTCAGGATGCTAGTGGTGGCATTTAAATGGCACAATGAATCACAAGTTGAGGATATTATTCAATACCTTATATTGTATTATCAGATTTGTGACTCATGGTTGATGACAACAGGTCTGGCAGTGTTCTGAATGATGCCTTCAGAAAGAACAATTTGGGTCATTTTCCTTAGGGTTATGCGGTCAAGGTGTTATGCACTCAGCTCACAGGGCTGTGTTATTACGGGACAGCCAGCGTATTGCAATGGATGTGCTGTGTTTCACAAGCACTTGCAAAGAGACCTTCTTCCTAACTTTCACCAGCTGTCCTGAACTGTAGCAAGAATTTCAAAGTGAGATTCCTTGAAAGTATTGGATGCATTATATTATATACTTATTGCTTAAAAAAGCAGTTTTAATCCATGTCTCTCTTTTACTTCTCTGTGTAAATAGAGGACAGGGAGGAGGCAGAAAGGAGTCCAGTGGGTTGCATTGGTCTCACACCCTTCTGCAGCAGCCTCTCAGCACTGGGGATTCAGGTTTCTCAAAATAAATACATTTTTAGCAGGAAGTTGAAATAAAAAGAAGACAAAATGTCACTTCTAATCAAGGAGATTAAAGAATTGTCCATTGTAGGTACTCAGAATACACCTTGAAGGAACCACAGTCCAACAAGAAGAAAGTAACTGAGCTAACTGTGTCTAATATAGACTAATTAAAGAAGTTGTTGAGTTACCTTCACAGTGCTCTTGCCAATTCATGCTATACCCACTGGTATCAAAAGCAGTGCTGAGATCCAAACAAAAGCAAATGTCTACTCCCTAGTACTGGCTGTATATTTAGGCAACTTTACAACACTGGCCACATTAGATTAACATGTTTCTCTAAGGACAACTCCACACAGAAACCATAAACAGTGCTGGAAGTTGAGTATTGTAGAAAAATATCTGTGAAGGGTATGAACAGAAAGAAATCATTTACAGCTTCTTTCTTGGTAAATTTGTCTGCGGATGTGGATAGACATGGACCCAGACAAGCGGCTCTGCTGCAAGAAAGCTGCTGACAGTCTGAGGATTGATCTTAAGGTCCCCATTTGGGTAACATGAAGCAGAAGACAATGCACTTCTAAACCACCTTATATGATTCATATCATGAATAACACCACCCACATCTAATCTATGTTTGCCTGAACTGCCAAAACATTGCAATCTGTGAAGAAAGCAGCCTACTGAATTTAAAGTGGGTGCCTTGCTTTGAAAGAGCACCTTCTTAGAACAAACACTCCAGGCTAGGGAAAACCTAGGATGACTCAAAGTCTGGAGTGGCTGGTTGTGGTGGAAGTGAAATCGTTTCCTCATGGCTGACTCCTCCTTAAAGGGTCAAAAAATTAAAAGGTACATCTCCAAGTGCACAAAACTAGAATCTGTACAAGTTGGGAAGTTTCCCACTTCACAATCTATTGTTTCAACAGTAAATCCATTCTTCCACTATGAAAGAGACCTGGTTCCTGATCCATCACATACAAGCTGATGGATGTATGCTTTCTGATTACTTAGCTGTTAGGTTTTCTCACAGGTGTCCTTGCCCTTTCCTTCCATGCAGCCACTGGGGCTCAGTGAAACTACACAGCTGTAACAATGTCTTCCTTCTCATCTTTCCTCAAAGCTTTGCTTTCCCTACTGGAGATCTGGTGGCAGTCAGGCTTGCTGATGCACTAGGATCATTGCCATTTGTGCTGATCATATATTGGCTCAAGGCTTCCATGTGATGCCAGAGCTGTATGGACCCATGTGTTATCTCTGAGACTGTAAATACAGTGGGACAAGAACTCCCTTGCTGTTCAGAGCCAAGAAAACCAAATCATTATCCAGGAAATGGCTCCCAGACACAGCTGTAATAAACCTACTAATGCTCACATAGGGACATTAAGACCATACTGAGAAGGCCTGGAAGACCTGGGAGGATACCGATCAGCATCCTTCAGGATAAGTATTTATTGTAGATAAACATGAGCTAATTTTATCTATGCTTCAAGCTGGTAGGAAAATATCAGGTTGGGTATAATAGATAATTATGAAACACCACTAGATTCTTGCTCAGGTGACACAGTTTGAGTGTTTGGGCATGTGATAGTTTTAGCATAAAAGAAGGAACTTCAGTCTCATCATCTCACAAAATGTTTTCCCTAGTCCAGGCTGGATAAAACCATGTTAAACACAGAGAAGCGGTGCTATACGTTCTGAGCTTCCTCTGCTGAAAAGCAGTGTTCATTTTTCAGAGGCAGATACCACAGCTGGGGTTGGTGACAGGTTGACTGGAATATACATGGTGAAACCTGGGCATTTGTCAGGAGAGGCACTTTGTGGTTTCATAAAGATGGTCGTTTTGGATTTACACATATCTAACCCTTTGATTTGGGCTCTTGTCTAGGAATAAGTACTTCAGTAACAGTAACCAATTTTATAGGTTACGGTGGGCCTGAGATTTTTCTAAAACAACAAAAACAAACAAATGAAAAAACTATTGCTTTTTACACCAAGGGTAGTGACAAAAACATGGAAGTAGAAACTTTTGTTAGAAATCGAATGACGTGTTCACTGAGACATTTTACATCCCAGCTCAGGTACATGTGTTTTTTTCAGCATTCATTCTCCCAGCCCTAAAATGAGCTTCCATTCAATTTCACTTCTATCCTCAAATCTTCCTAACAGCACACGTTTTTATATTTTATGTTGTCTTCAGCACAACAGCAATTAAAATAAACACATACACACACAGACAAAAAAGGCAAAACCCTTTAGTTTTTGTTCAGTTTGTTCCAAGAAAGAAAATGCTCAGAATTGTTTTCCTTTGAGGAGAGGTAAAAGAAAAAGAGTATTTAAAACCCACAGTGTCACTAGACCATTAAAGGGGAGCAAGAATATTTTCTCTTCTCCACTTGAAGACCAACTTGAGACCAAGTCTCTGACAGCAAGGTGATCCCAACGTATTAAACAAGTGACCAGCAGTGGTGTTTCTCTGCTGGTTTTTCCATCACTTTGAGTTGCCACTATCAATTTGCAAACCCATGTTTTCAAAATCCTCCCATTCTGAAGAGCTTAAAAGTGTCCTGTAGCACTTTAATCACACTCACACCAGTACTGCGGATGTACCTCTCCTCTTGTTAAGATGTATGATAAGAAAATGAAATACAAAAGAGAAGGATAAGAACAATATGAGTTTTATTCCCACAGACTTTACAGTTTTTCTAGCTATTGTCCCAGCCTGCCCCTGGGGAGTACCCAGAGAACATGATGCATCTATTGCTATTGCTCTCTTGACCTCCAACACTGATCTGTTGCCCAATAAAATATCTCTCAAAGGACAGCCTGGTGTCACAGCTGGTTTAGAACCTGAGAGGACCAGTTCTTTGCATAAACATCTTCCATTTGTCCTTTTAAGAAATGTATCCAAAGATTTCTTTACTGTATTATCTGCTAGTCAGTGCCCTCCACTTAGTGCAAAGCACAATGCAGAGAGTCATTAACACAAGGGAAGGATGTCACATAATGTAATATCCTCTGCTCGGCCACCTACTATTATATACTTTTGTACTTGACTGAGTAGATTAAGTAAAGTACAATAATTTATAAAGAAAGACTCATACAAAGAAACTTTTCTTTTGCAGCTTCTCTGTTCATCTCTGTCATGAATCTGCTCCCACATACTACAGTGGAAAAGATACATTAAAATTAATATTCTAAGCTGAGATTTTCAAAGGAGACTATGGCAATGAAGTGTCCAAATGTCACTGACATTCAGTAGGAGCTAAGTCCTTAACCCCTTTGAAAATTCTTAGCCCAAACCCATTAATGCATACTTCAAAGAGAGAGAGATTCACAGTTCTAGGAGTCATTTTCCTAACAGGCTTTCATTCTCATTTCTAACAGACCCTCCTTCCCTAGATCCTAACCCCCTGTTGGGGTACAAAACTGAATTGCTTCCACATCCTTTGTAATTCAGAATTCAGTTTTTGCTTTGACTTTTTTTTTTTTTTTTTAAAGCTTTTCCCTTTATATTTAATGACACACAAAGATCTGCATCTAAAAGAGAAGAAATGGAACTCATTAATATTGCTTTTCCATCTTTTTCTTGTCTTACCAGTCATTACGCCTCCTCTAATTGGACACATGCACCAGTTCATCTAGATATATTGACTCCTTACTGTGAGGAGTTAATTTATTTGCATGTTGTATTCTTTGCTTATGGCCACTTCTCATACTTTACCAAAAATTAATTCACTCCCACCAGTTTAACATCCCATTTGGTCAGCCATTCGTTCTAAAACACAGTGCTACAATATTTATAGTCTGTAGATTATATCCTGAAGAGGACTTTGATGAAATAAATCACGTACAGAAGTTGCGACCTGACCTGATTTTTTTGCAATTAGCTATTCAAGTAACCCACCAGAAGGCAGGTTTTAATCGTGTTAACAGTCAAATGATGTTGTATTAGCAAATCCTTACTACAAATCTGCTACGTTACATTGACACCTTGTGGCTGCTCTATCACAATGCAAAGTGTTCATCTAAACTAGTGTAAATAGTAGGAATTATAAAACCTGGAATGAAAATATTTGCCTTTTAAGAACTGACCGTAGATGGATGCCCACAAAGGACTGTCTAGTCATATTCAGTTTAACCTTTCATCTGATCCCAGTCCAAATTCAAGTATATATGTCATCCAGTGCTGAACATCCAGTCAAGACCTATACATCTCCATCTTAAATACAATTCAGATCCCTGTGGGATCCAGCTTTGAAGTTTGTTCCCTGGGCTTACCTCAGCCTCCAGCAGCTCTGGCTGATGTGTTGTACTTCAGCCTCCACACTAAACGTAGGGAGACAAAGAAGGGACAGCTTTTGTTGTAATGGCACCTGCTGCCAAAACGGAATCAGATTCAAATGATATTTGCAGAAGGAAATACAAACTTTGAAGTATACTGAGTGGAATAACACTCTGAAAAGGTCAGATGGAATGAGGATGCTATGTGCAAGCAGTCATTTTTACTGCCTACCCAATGAAGGGAAATGGCATGATGCAGGAAGCCTATTTAAAACAGGCAGATGGGCTGTGACATAAAGCCAAGACAGCTCATCTGCTCAATATGTAATCATTGTGTTTGAAACCATTTTCATACAATCATCCTGAGTAACACAACTACTGTGGATTTACAAAGGAATGGAACTGCTGAAATGTTAATAGAGGGAAGGATTTCAAAGGGATTCTGATAAATTGGTTACTAACAGTGTTGTGGCCAACAGTCAGTGAATCACTGAGCAGCATGTAATAATTTCCCAGGAAGCCTGCCTTCACCACACAAGCCTTGAAGACAAATAATCAAATAACACTGCTAAGGCTCACAAATAATCTATGGTTCCCCAAAGACCACTGAATCTGCTTTGGCTCATTCCCTTGCAAGGCTGGAGACTCCCTGTGTCATCACAGGAAACTCTGAAGTTAGTGATTTCAGTGAAGAACAGTACTTGAGAATTGTGACACTGGCCTCACCTGGGCAAAGATCATCCCACAGATTAATGTCTAGTAATCCAGCTTTTGGGATAGAGGGAATGGGACATCAGAGAGTTTTTCCTTTCTCCTGCTCATTTGCTGTTTGGAATAACAGCAGGGGGCTGCCTGTGGGCCCTGCTGCTGCCCTGGCAAATGAATTAATGTGAGCCACTGCTGGAGATCTCCTTCCCACCAGGAGCTGAGGTGGTGTCCAGGGGGACCTTGGACAGATCTCAGATGCCTTTGGGCAAGAATGGCTGGGCTGAATTAGTGATTGCACTACTGGCAGGGGTTAACAGGGTTGTTGGTGTATCTGAAGGAGCTGGGCAGGAGGGGAGCAGAGCAGGTGCAGGGGCCTCTCGCATCCAGAAGAGGGGACCTGGTGTTTTTTTCACAATCCTCCACAAGTATAACACTCCTCCAAAGCCCAGCTTCAAGAGAAAGCAAAATGAAGGATGTGAAGTGGAGGAGGAGGAAGAGAGAAATAATGCCCGGACTGACTGGGTCTGCACCCATTTCTATTACCACCCAGAACTCTGCTTTCACCCAGAGGCTGCGGGGTAAACTCTGCCCTTCACAAGAATTCTCAGAAAAGAAACCTCAGCTTACTGACAGTCCTTAACATTAAAAAAAAAAAGACTGCACCAGTTTGTTAGTTCAAAAATTAATAGAGTTAAATGATGATTCTTTGAATAGAATTAGAGCAATTTATTTATTATCATGGACCAGGTATACCACTAAAGAAATTCCTCTAAAAATAACTTTCTGTTATATACTTTTTGTTTAAACTACAGTTTTAAGTTTTAAACTACAGTAAAAGTTACTGACTACAAAACAGTAGCCCAATGCAATAGTTAGTATCCTTAGTATTGCAATAGGATGAAGTAGGTACTTCACATAAGCTTTTGTATGTCTCTCTTCACACAGAATACAAATCTGAATTAGCTGTACACACTGACAAATTGATATTCTCAATCTTGTGCTCAATATAATAATGCATGGCTTTGAGTTGCATACCACACTGTTTTATTATTTATAAAACATCAACTTCAGCTGGTCTATACTACAAATTCAGCAGTCTGGTTAACGATGATATTTTGTATAAACAGTGTGTGAGCAGAAAGAGTGACTATAGGTTTACTGGAAAATGTGCAGATATATCCAAACTAGGTATCAACTACTACTGTGTTTTAGAGAGATGCTTCAGGTCTTGTCAAGCTTCAGACTGGAACATGGGACAGTGTTGGGTTCATTATATTTGTTACTGATGCAGGGGTCCAAAAAAACTCTAAATAACCTCTCATCTGTTTATCATTCTGCAATAAGAATTCCCAGTTTCTGAACCTGTACAACTTGCAAGTACTATATGGCATTCTTCATTAAACACTTTTTCATTGTAAAATACTGATTGCATCAAACCCCAAAATTTTGGTGAGGCCTCAGTTATGGCAAACATCTGATAGATATTAGCTGATGTCCTGAAGGACCTGGTAACAGAGCAAATCAGGATCAATTGCTTTTTCTTTTTCTCTTTAACTACTGAAGCCAAATAAAGTAGGTACATCTGGATAGTTGGGCAAGACCATCTCGTCTCCTGGAGGTTAAGGGGACTGAGCTGAGATTTGGGACCAAGAAACGTGCTCCAGCCCAGGACAGGAAGTCTATGGTATAGTAAGGAACCAAAACAAATGTTAGGGTAATGCTTTAAACAGAAACCTGCTTTCCTTTTTCTTTCTTATTCTTCCTTTCCTCTTTCAGTCAAATAAGAACCTATGAAATCTCTTCCCTCTCTTTAAAATCCTTGCCTTTCCACCCTTTTGGATCCTGCCCAAACCCTTTCCAGCCCAGCATGTATCCTCATATCCCCTCTGCTCTGCTCTTCAGAAGACTACAGGAGTGAGCCCAGCGGCTGCCTGGATGACAGCCATCACCCCAGCCCTCTCTGCTCTGTGGTTTACACAGCACTTGCAATGAATACATATTGGCTTATGAAAATGATAACAGATGTGAAAAAATTACAGCTTCACCACCTGTTGCTAATGTAATGGATTTAATTACTGGCAGACATTTTGAATTATTTTGAGGTCTGCTACAATAGGAAGATTTTTCTTTTTCCCCTGTGGGAGACCCTTGGTACCATAAATGCAAATATCTACAGGGGAGACCCTGTACAGCGAGGCCCTCTGGCTCCTTAGAGATTCTTCTGTGCCAGGAATTTCCCCTTGCACTATTGTCTGATGTGTTAATTATTTCTTTGCCTAATTTACCTGCTGAATTTATCTCAGTTACATACTTTCAAACTGTCCACAAACAGACCCTGGTTTCAGCAGCTGTTTTGCCCACCACACTCCTATTCATTCCTATATTGACCAGTGCTTTTGCTACCATCACAAACCTAAAGAGAAAGGTCAGTAAAACTCAAGTTTTACTTACTCCAGATACTTGCTGCAAGTGGGAAGGTATCTGTGGGCAATTTTCCTTCCAGCTATGGACTTGCTTATTGAAACTGTTTCTACAAAATCTCTGAAAAACTCTCTATTGATTTTAATAGATGTGAGGCAATTAATTTGATTAAACACTAGTATGTTTGAGCTAGATTGTATCCTCAGTATCTGCTTTGAACTGAGAGAGATGGAATTAATATTCTTACTTACAGCATGATGCCTGCTAAGTGGCCACTGAGTTCAAGAGGTTAAAATGAGCTTCTTGATTAGTTATTGGCCTGGTAGCATCCAGACAGAGAAGGCAATTGATGGGCAGAAATAGGCAGAATCTTGTGCAATCACTGATGGGAGAACTTGATCTAAGATGCGGATGTTTTTATTGAAAACTTTGACTGAGATCTTAGCAATCTGTATCAAATGAAGAGATGAGGGTGGGTACTACCTATGGCAAGCAGAGTGAAGACCCTTTTCTTGCTCATGTGCCTCTGTTTAGGAAAACAAAACAAAACAAAACAAAACAAACAAACAACAAAAAAAACCACCCACCTTGTAAACCACACTAAACCTCTATCTACTTCATTGCATAACAAAAAGGTTCAGGGAGGAATACAGAGAAAGTGAAGGGCAGCCAATATGAGACAGACAACAGGAGGTTCTTTTCTCAAAATGTGGAATAAAACTGGGTAACTAAGAGTCTCAAGACACCAATATAGATACACTTCATTTAAGTAGACTTGCTCAGTTAAGTGAGAACTGTTGGAAGCAGCAGTCAATGGAGGAAAGCTCTGTCCCTAGAGAAAATGAGTAAGCAAAACATGGAACCAGGAGAAAGGCAGCACGAGCAGCCTTATCTCAGCAAGCAACTAAAGCAGGTGCCACAAGAGTCCCTTTGAATTCAATGAGATAACCAACATGTTGAGCCACTACATATATGCTGTTGAACTGATGCCAATCAAGAGCTGGAAGAAAGAGAGAAAATAAATCCAAATGGAAGAATAGGAATACGAAGGCATAATGTCAACACAATATAGTCTTCCTTCTTTTCTCTCACTTTTTCTCTCCAGCCTGAATTTTCTGTATATAGTGTTGTATTTCATTTTCATTACTATTATTTTTAGCTACATTGGAAGGTCATTCATGCCATAATTATCAGCGTTGCTTTACTGATTGCAGCTTGCAACTTGGCCTTTGCTGAGCTTTTCCCTACTGAGCTCTTCCCAGTTGTTGTCATTACAGGGCCATCATTAGCTGTGTCCTGTAGTTAACAAAGAAGAAGAAAAGGCTTCTTTAAATTCAGCTGTCTGCTCTTCAGGAAGCTGATGAGTTGTCCTGAAAAAAGATATCAGGGGTTGCTTAGGAATAGAAAGATGACATCCTGCCTGTCATGTGAGGCTTTTTAGATTATTTCCTAGATAAGTACAATAATTGCAGGGAAGCATCTTTGGAGGCTGACTGCCCCCTTGCAATGTATAGGTTAGGCACAAGGAAAAAATGTCAGGCTTAGTTACTGTTCTGCAGTTGATGGCATTTTTTTATGGGGAATTAAACAGTAATAATATGTAATATTGCTTTACCTAGCATCACCTGAAGCTAATGTTATTTTTAATGCATTTAGTACTGTAAATACATATTTAGAAATTACTGCTATCTGTCCAACCATAAAGGTTCCATTAACAATCAGAAAAATAAAGGTTTCATTAACAATAAAGAAGCAAAGGTACTACACCTTAAGAAAAAGATTTAGGTTATTAAAAGTCTCATTTTCTCTAAGCCAGAGTGTAACACAATACCAAAAGATTGAAGCAGTAGGACCAGTACATACACTTGAGCACAGTACATACACTTGAGCACGTGGGTGTTTAAATTTTTATTTTTATTTTTTTTTTTAATTAAGATATTTTCACTTAAATTGTGCCTGTGCATCACTTTGTTAGGGCTATCGGTAACTACCACAGCCTGCTTCACTATATTTCTTTATCACAGGGCACAAGCAAAAGGACACTGTTACTCCTCAGCCCTGCACTTCTTCACGTGGCCATGCTGTGGCACAGGAGACCAGAAATCGCTGTGGTATCTCACTGCTCACTTGGACATTGTGTGAGGCAGGACTTTGCTCAGGGCTGAGGGTGAATGACCACGTACTTTAATGCTAGGATTGATGCATATCATGACAATGCCCTGAGACACCTCAGGAAAGTCCTTGCCACCAGCCAATGGACCCAGAGGCTCTGACCCACCGCAGCAGCCTGGTTCCAGCCAGGCCACCAGCCAGGTGCCCAGTCCTCTCCAGGAGATGGACAGAGGGGAGCAAGGCCACTGAAGCAGCTGCCCTTCACCTCTCTCTCACTTTCTCCTCATCTATATGCAGCTGAGAGGCAGCATATGTATGGTATGACTTCTCTGTGGCTCCTATATGAATAATCTGCACCCAGCTACTGGCACTGAGCCCGTGGCAACACAGCAACTTCTGCAGGCATGCCTGTCTGCCTTGCAGGAGCCAGTGCTTCTGCTAACGTGTTTCTTGCTGGTTTAGTGGTACACCCTGACACTTTTGGTAGGCCTACAAGGCCTAATGCCCACCCTGGGAAATGGCTGTAATTTCTTTCTTTGATTGGGAATGGATCAGAGTGTACCATGCAGTAGATCTACAAGCTTTTCTGGTACTTGCTCTACTAACCAAGCTCCTGAACTCCACATACCTATTTCAGACCAACACCACTCTGGCGGTCATTGGTGCTTAATGATACCAGCCTCAGGGCTGATCTTCCTCAGGTATCAGGGGAATGGGAAAAGCTGTTTCATTCAGGCGGGGAGGACAGTGTGACAGGGCTGTGTCCCTTATAGACACTCTGGAGACCACAGAAATACCACGGCTCAACCTCATGGGGCACTCACAGGGCATCACTACTGAGGTCCATGTAAATACATAGTTATGAGCCCGTCAGTTGTAGCCCTTGTTGTTGTGCTCCAAGGAACATTTCACCTCACTCTCAGATCTGTTCCTCTGCCAGGAACCATTTCCTCCCTCAGGCATTCATTGGCAGCAGGGAGAAGGGAAAGAGCTGTCAATCTGAGCAGGATACATAACGGCTTTGGCTGAATATTATTTCAGGCTTGCATATTTCCTCAGGGTAAATGAAACGGGTCCAATTTTAGAATTAAATTTTGGTTTTGAAATTGAACTTCACTCCCATCTTCCTAATTTTAAGTCCTAGGAGAATCCTAAAATCTCAAACCAAATTTAAAGGAAAAAAGCTAAAAATGCATTGAATTCTCTTGAATTCTCACCCCTTTCATTGCCAACACCACTGCTCCTATCTCCTCCTACTTTGCTGTTGTTTATTCTGCAAGTTGTTTATTCTTTTCCAAACACATAAAAAGCACAGCCACACAATTACCTAGCTCAGATTACCCTAATGATCACCCTAACACCAGGCACTTATTCATGCTTCTATGATTAAACCCCTCTCTTTGGGTACAGCACACACACCCTACAATGGAACTTGGGACGATGCCTGCAGAAGGCAAGCACAGAATACGCTTATCCTCCAGATGGCGATACATTCATATTTTTCCACATTTTCCCTCTGAATTTGAAAGAAAAGCTGATGTTTTAGGTTCTGGACAGCAAGAGCTTGTAATTTAAAATTTATATGTAAACATTGCATTTCCTTGCAGTATTTATTTATAGTGACAACTATTCCGTGTATATATAACTATGTATATACATATACTTAAAAAACATATGTCTTTATATATATACATAGATATGCACACCTACGTCTCACTGTAGGCATGCAAGCTACACGTGTCCATTCTGCTCTGCTCCGCCCAGGCAGGACTGCTTTAAAAATATAGAAAGAAGATGCTCTGTGATGGGAAGGAAAGGACAGTGATGGCAGCAGTTTAATTTCTAATTAATTGATCTGTCATGATTAACTCCTGACATTGAAACCACTGTGTTTATTTGCAGTTGAGTGTCTAATCCAAAGACCAGCACAGTCTGTGTCTCAGGGGAGGACTGATTCAGATTTGGTGGAGATGGGGCTCAAGATTTTTGCAACAGAGACTCCCTGGGTGCCCAGGGTGCCTGCAAGAGGCTGGATGCAGGGTGTGATGGTGTGCTCTCTCCTGCTTTCAGTCTGACCTTTGCCTTGTTCAAACACTGGTCTTTTCATCCAAGGCCTTGATCAGGCAGATAGTGTCTACAGTACTGGCTACACCCAAGGCCTTGCTCATGCTGGTTGCGACCACAATATTGGCTCAAACTGGGTGCTGGAGAGCCTGACAGATGGCCATCTCACTCAGCAGCTGAAGGCCAGTTGAACATGCACCAAAAGAACAGTATGACTATCAGTCCATCATCCCACCCCATAAATAGTGAGCAGACCAAGAGCCCTTTGAGCTTTTCTGCATGGCAGCATGACAGGATCTCCCCTTGAGTTGGGACACCTCTCAAAGTCACCAGTGCTGTAGAGATGTCTTACTCCTTGTGAGAGATTCCTTGCCCCAGAGATCCTTGGTAAGTGATTAACAGCTTGCTAAACTTTGGAAACTTAAGCTTTGTAAGATTATATCTTAGATTGAATGTGCACATACAATCCTTAGACACAAACCATTGACCAAGTCTGGGACTAGGAGTGGATTCAGCTGCGCCTAGGCTCCTTACCAAGAGGTTCAAGTTTAGGAAGCAAGGAGGTCCACTCTGAACCTCATGACTCAACTGGAGGATCTCCCCAACATACTTCACTTTCCCTGTCCTCTATGCAGTAAATAATCAAGTGTACCTTGCCATCTTGCACTGTTTTAAGTGTCTGTGTTATTTACAGTCAGGCTTTGTTAGGTCACTACTTTATATCAGTAAATATATTGCTGCTTCTCTCCTATGAGTGAAGCATATAATTTCATCCTCGACACAGGGCCACATCAACCAGTGGGAGGATGAGGTCCTTCTTTTGAGCAGAGATGAGACAAAGAGGTTTCAGAAAGAGGTGAGTCATGGGAAAGACCTGGAGAGAAAACGAAGGACTGTGAGCAGAACAGAAGTCTCAAGATGTTTGAGGAAGCACAAAATCTGTTTATCCTGCACATTTATGAAATGGATTAAGATTAAAAAAGCAGTTAAACCCAGGCTAATGGCATTCATTTCTTTCCTGAATGCAAACTCTAAGGTTCCTCTAACTGCTTTGTCTGACTTGTAAGGAAAATCATATGCAGAGCAGAATTATATCCACTTCTGTCCAGGTTATATGAGTATTTAATTAAGAGCCAAGCGTGGGAATGAAAGGTTATATGTCTATTGCCAGTTATAAAAGCAGTCTGACTAAGCCTTCTAGATCTTAATTTATGTATTACTTTCCAAAACCTCAGAATTGTGCATATTTCTTACGCTAAGCAAGGCACACCCCTCATCAACTGCAGCACTTCATGCAAGGCATCGACATCCACATCTCTACTGACTCTGCTTCAGTGCATCATGATGCTGTGCCTCAGCCCTGCTAGCTCCAAAGCCAAAGCTTTGTCTTTGCTTTAAAGTAAAGAAAAATTACATATCCATCTAACTTAAATTTGGATCTGAATCTAAGAATGATATCTTATTGCTATTCCTAAATTAATTTCCATGGACCTGCTGATTCATTGCCAACTTTAAGATCAAAACTAATTGCTGTTTTTATCCTCAGAACTAAATCTTGGTCAGACAATACCTGTGCTAAGTATTGCCAAAGAGCTGCTTCTACACCCAGCACTAGCCATAATTCACAACTGCTTTCCAGCTCTAACCATGATGATGTTCTTCGGAAATACCTATTTTGGCTTTGCTTGAATTAAAAGTAAGCTTCTAAATCTTTCTCCAGGAATGAAGGCAGCTTTGGTATACAGACTCAAGGACAGGGAGAGCTGAGCTCTATCTATATGAGCGGACAGAGCTGGTGAAACAGGGTAAAAGATTTGAGACAAACATCATCTTGGTTGAACAGCTTCAAAAGGTCAGATTTGTCTTATGTTACATTTTGATTGAGCCATTCTTGGTGCTAGTATCTAGCCAGCTCCAGAGCAGCAGGGCATGGAAGCAGGCTGAAGGGAAATTGAGTTGTGACAACAAATTAAAGGAATGCTCCTCCTTGCCACTTGCTACTTGTAAAACATGAAAGGTGAGCTGAAAGCAGGTGCATCACTGCCAGGCTCAATAAGTTGTTTCTCAATAGTGAGCAGTTTGTCTTGGCTGTACCCACACTGAAGTAGATCAGGAATTTATCTAATGCATTCCAGATTGTTTAACAATGCAAAATACATTGACTGCACTTTAGGAAAAATGAATTACTGACAAAGCATTATTATTTTTAGTTTACTACTTGGTATAAGCTGAAGTGGCATAGTTAACAGGGTGCATATTTGCCTTAGGATGCCATTTGGAACTTGATGTGCCCTCTGGATGATTGTCACCATACCACACTGGGGTTTACATTTATTTTTCTGCATCTTAAATGTCTGCAACCCCGTTGGAAATGTTCTTATTCACCGTCCCTGTGGCACTTGCTAGTCGGTGCGCAGCCAATACAACACGAGACATTTTTGGGTAGAATATGATGTTTACTTTGATGAATTCATGAATTATACAGCTGACCTAATATCTCTGAATATTAAAAGTTGAATTTCAGCTTGCATATGAAATATAAATTGATGGTTGAAAAAATAATCCAAAATAGCACCACAGAAACAAGATGAAATGAGTTAATGTATAATTCAAACAGTAGAGCTAGGAGCAACATTTCTATTTTAATACTATGAATGTTTCTAAATCAAAACCAGGTTCTGATGCCTGATTTTTTTTTCTTTGAGCCTATATCTGTGTTGTTGGAGCTATGAACAGTAATTAAAAGCAACAGTGAATTATGAGGCTATTAAGAGCTGAGATTAAAAATTTAAAAACGGAGGTACTGTGATTTACGTTACTGAGATCCTAAGGCACATTTAAAGTAAACTCATGAAGAAACTCATGCTATTTCCATGTCAGCCATTTTATTCAATACAAATTCTATTTGTTGAACTTAGCTTTCAATTTCCAGTTAATATTCAGTTAAAAATGTAGCTTGTAGTTCAGGTCAATATATTAACTTTTAAAAGCCACATTGTTAGTAGCCTTAGGTGAAAAACTAAGTTAGAGTTTGGCTGTCGGCCAGGATTTGATCCCGCTGCAATAAACGTGATGTGTTTTGTATGGGCTCTCAGAAGTCAGAAGTTATATTTATGAGAAGTAGCATACTCCATCTCCGCAGACCCTTCTGGGAGCCTGGTAGTGCTGACTGATAGTTTTCTGACTGTCATGAAATAAAAATGTATGCAAGAACTGATAAGATGCACTGCCCCATGGAGCAGGCCTTGCTCTTAGGGCTGTAGAGCATTCCCCGCTCCTCTGCCCCAGCCTTTTCTTAGGAGACCATTACTGTAGTGTATATATCACATGTATGTATATAATGCAGGGAGTCATTGCAATACTTCATGAACTCTGCTGCTAAGCAAGTTGCTTGATCTGGCTTGGGTTGAGGTCCAGGAGAGAGCATTTACTTTTTGGCACCTAAATGCTCATTTACTTTCGGTTAATACTTGGGATTTACTTTTTGGCACCTAAATGCTCATTTACTTTCGGTTAATACTTGGGTTAGGATCATAGAATTATAGGATAAGGTTGTGGTTTTAAGGTTTTAACATCTCATGGATAGCATGACAATAACTTTGAAATGCCCTAAGATTTTGATTCAAGTCCTGCATGCAGTGTAAGGGTACTACTCTGTAGTAAGCATCTAGCCAGTATCTCCTACTTATGTTTAATTTTGTAAGCTGCCTTTTTTTTTTGTTGTTGTTAATAATATGGAGAGAACTGCAATTATTCTGCTGTTAAATACAGCTGAGATCCTTGTGCTTTATCTCAAAAAGTAATGAGATTCTGGTGAACAAATTAGAAAGAGTGGTTAATGGATCTCTTTGCATTTATTTATTTTTAATATGTTGTTTTCTTTTAATACCATAATGCGTATCAGTTATGAAGAATGCTTCCCTTTTAAGGTGCATTTAATGACAAGACCTAAAGATAAGCATAATTAAATACCTAATTACTATTGTATAACTGCTTTGAAACCTTACTGTATTTCAGTTTTCCTATGTAAACCACCTGGAAAAAGCCCCAGATGTAGTGTGAATTTCTTCAGGATCTAAAAGAAGAGGAACTTTAGAGATGAAGTTCCCACTGTGTTTCATTATTTTAATTGTTGTAGTTACTGTAAGAAATACTATTATTAGCCCACTGTCTGTTATTTATTTATAAAAAAATAAAAAATAAAAAAATCAGGTGTAGCATCATGATTTCTTTCTCAGGTTTTTACACCACCCATCATTAAGGAAAGATGATCTGAAGCATGACTGGCAGCATGGAGACATGGGCAATTTCTAACTATCATCTTACCTCGTTAGAAAATCAGATCATTTTCTGTTCATTGGTGCGATAGATGTGTTCTTCTTTGAAATACCACGATACAGAAAGAAAATATATATGTGTGTATATATATATATATTTTTTTCTTTTATTTTCCTGAAAATCTAGAAAATGAACATAAAAACAAATGCATGCCCTCTCCTGGCTAATGTTCAAACCCTGAGGGGCAAATCTATAAACTGTTGGAGAGCATTCAGCATCAGAATGATTTCATTCATAGAGGCTCTGTTTCTCACTTTTAATGAATTACAAAAAAAGATGTTAACAACAGATCTTGGCCCTGTCACTGCTCTCTAGCTGTAGATGGACTCAAGGAATGAAAAGGGGCCACTGTTCAACTTCCACCAAAATGAACCAAAAATCCATAGGAGCAGAACCCACTGCTCTGCTGCCTACTACATTCTCCCTTATCTACAACAACCATAACTCCAAGGACCTGGATAAGCAAGCATGGATTGCAAATTGTCACCAGCAGAGTCACTTTATTCCCTTTCCTTCTTTCTACTTTAAAACCCAAATCAGGTCAGTCTGCAGCCAGCTGAATAACAACTAGAGATAACAAGATATAGATAAGGAGATGGCTTCCCAGAGAACAGGATGCATACCATAGCCGATGATGCTGGTATTGGAACTGATTATACCTTATCAGGAGGATGTATTTACAATCTCATTTTTCATGGAGGGGGCATTTTATCTCAGACTGCTGTGCAGCTAATGTTTTGAAGTTTTTACATAAACATCTAGTCAAAAGAGAAGCTAACCGGTCAAACGCCTCCTTAGCGTTGAATAGAAAACTGAAGCACAACACCAAGACTGAGGATTAAAATCAATCTAGGTAAGAAATAAGGAGTAAAAAAAAAAAAAAAGAGAGAGAGAGAGAGATTAAGATCATGGCTTATACCATATATCTGGCTGCTCGCATGTCATTCAGCTTCTGTTGCCAGGCTCCTTGTGAGGAGGAAATGGGCCCTACTGGCACAGAGAAGCAGCTGGATTTTGTAATACAAAAATATAATTGTTGCAAAGCACCGTTTCTCTTCTTTTAATAAAGCCCTTTAACAAAGCTGTGAGTGTTGCTTGTGACATGAAGGACAACCTTCCTATTACTTAGCACTCTGCTTCCCTGCTTACTGTATGGGCAACTACCACCAGGACTTTCACTGGTAAGCAGTTTGAAGAAAGCAGGACATCCTTGTTACCTGACTGAAAAGATCCCAGTGTTGTGAGGCCAGGATGCACAAAAGAAATGCTAATGCAATAACAGAAGAAAGTAACAAAACACAGCAGTGCAGTCACAAAATATTAAGGACAAATACAAAACACAACGACAAATACCACTTCTGATTTCCAGCTTCTGATGGCACTTAGCTCAGTGAGATGGCCTGGGTGGGACTGAGAGCTGTATGTCAGCCAGTAACTACCGGCTATTCATCAAGTTCATCTTACATCGATATAAAGTAGTGCAACAACTTATAACCTTTGGTTTTATTTTCCATAACTAAGCCAGAGTCCTGGAGGTTGATCCCCTCAAGTTAGTGGATTAAAATCCTGCTATAGGATTTGCCTAGATATGTCCTTATATACAATACCTTATCAACTTTGCTGTGATTCTAGTTGCATACATGGAGCTGACTGAATGAATTTCTACTGAAAAAAAAATGAGTTGTGGCTGATAACTTGGAATCAAGGGAAGTGGTTTTTTATTTAGTTATTTTTTTATTTTAATTCAAAAAAAAAAAGAGGAAAGAGGAAAGAGGAAAGAGGAAAGAGGAAAGAGGAAAGAGGAAAGAGGAAAGAGGAAAGAGGAAAGAGGAAAGAGGAAAGAGGAAAGAGGAAAGAGGAAAGAGGAAAGAGGAAAGAGGAAAGAGGAAAGAGGAAAGAGGAAAGAGGAGAGGAGAGGAGAGGAGAGGAGAGGAGAGGAGAGGAGAGGAGAGGAGAGGAGAGGAGAGGAGAGGAGAGGAGAGGAGAGGAGAGGAGAGGAGAGGAGAGGAGAGGAGAGGAGAGGAGAGGAGAGGAGAGGAGAGGAGAGGAGAGGAGAGGAGAGGAGAGGAGAGGAGAGGAGAGGAGAGGAGAGGAGAGGAGAGGAGAGGAGAGGAGAGGAGAGGAGAGGAGAGGAGAGGAGAGGAGAGGAGAGGAGAGGAGAGGAGAGGAGAGGAGAGGAGAGGAGAGGAGAGGAGAGGAAAGGAAAGGAAAGGAAAGGAAAGGAAAGGAAAGGAAAGGAAAGGAAAGGAAAGGAAAGGAAAGGAAAGGAAAGGAAAGGAAAGGAAAGGAAAGGAAAGGAAAGGAAAGGAAAGGAAAGGAAAGGAAAGGAAAGGAAAGGAAAGGAAAGGAAAGGAAAGGAAAAGAAAGGAAAGGAAAGGAAAGGAAAAGAGGTTACATGTAGGCAGAGACATGCCTCTTTTAGTGCATTCAGTGCTTGGAGTTTTTATCCAGAAAATCAGGATTGCAGGATTTAGAGTGCTCAAGCCTTCTTGCCACTGCCTACAAGAAGCTGAATCTCTCAGGTAACAAAACCATAGCTAGAGAGGAAAAAGCAATACTCTGCATAACTTTGCTCAGCTGAGGGGAGCATGAGTACTGTGAGAGTAATCTTCAAAGGACTAAAGCCCACACCAACTCTGAGGCTGAATATTATTATTTTTATTATAATTTATAATAACATTACTATAAAAGTAAATAAACAAAAATGATAATGAGAAATTATAGAAGAGGTTGCAGGGTCCAGAAGGTCAGGGACAGTATGACTGCACAGTTTAAAACCACCAGAACTTTTCCAAAAACATTGATTTGATTACAGTTTCATGTTCCTCACAATACCATAATTTATATTTTTTTTTCAATACTTTGTTTCCTCTAGTTAATTCTCCTCCTTTTCCTGTCCTTAGGTCTTGTTTATTGACAGCATTTGCACTAATCTAATTTGACTCTAAGCTGTTCAGTGTCCAGTCATACTCTCAATTACCTTGCATGACCTGCCCTTGGACATGCAAAGCATCTTTATACACCAGTACAACCCCATTGCTGTGCTTTCTTTGCCCATTTCTGATGTGATTTTTTTTTCCTGTTTAGAGCACCAGTTCTCCTCCTGAGCAAACCTTAATGGATTTGGTTACAGGCTGCTCCTCACCAGGTGGCTGAGAGCTTTGGAAGTACAGCTTGATAACATTTCCTTGTACTTTCCTGTAGTGTCTCAGCAGAACACAATTACAGAGATGGAGGATTATGTATTTGCTCAAAAATTATTCTTGATAAAGCAAAAATAAGGGCAGATCTTCCAGTTTATTATACTTCAGTTATAAATGAAAGTGCTGTTATCGTGACTTTGTGAGCTCTGATCTCCTGCACAAGTGACTTTACTGTTAGCCCCTTTCAGACATCTGCTTTTAAAGGCACTCTGAGATTATTGGAAAGAGGTTGCTGGATACATGGAAATCCTATTGAAATGTTGACCATATGGCAAACCTCTCTAAATCATGCACACATTAAGTCTGGCACAACCTGTATGCAGCGTATTGCCAAACTGCATATCTGCCTGCTTCAGCAGCTCCTGCACAGGTGGTTTTGCAGCCTGCTTTCTTTAAGCTAAATGTTAATTGTTATGGAATGGGGATATTTGTCATTGTAACAACTCTTTTGATGATCTGAAGAAGCAACACTGCTATAAATTATTTGATGTAAGGGTGGCTTCCATGGGTAAGTATCCAGATCCTACAATATGCATTCAAGTGAATCTTTCAAACTGGTGAGGATTCATATTCTGTAAAGAAAATCCATCTGAGGAAGCATTGAAAAGATAGGTCAAGCAGGTTTAGTCTGCAGTCCACTTAATGATCTTAAGTATCACAGGAATTTTACTTAAAAAGTAGAATTATAGTCATATATGTCATCTGGTTGTGAGTTCAACAGCTAACACCACTCATTTTTATATTTTAGCTGCAGATACAGCTGTCTAATATCTAAAGGTAGCTCAAAAATCACTGGAAGTATTTAAGTGAAACAGGTAAATCACTTCTAAATGTGAGGTTGTAGAATCTAGTCATAAATAGTAAAGACTAACCCAAATACTATTAGTGGTCTTTTTGTCGTGTTGGAAATGACCACTAAAACAACATTCAGGTCAGAAAAATCAACACAAGCATAACTATAGATAATTCTCAGTACACTAGATAACTATGTACCTATATACTGCTTATCTTTTTTGTTCATGGTCTTTACAAGTCATAGACTCAACATTACAGAGTTTCAGTTGAAAAACGCTATTATTTCTTAAATGTCCACAAAAGCTGTCTTAAGTAGGGTCTATTCCTGACCTGGCAGGTACAACCTTACTTGAACTGACTGGATCATGTTAAAAGTTACAACTTTGATGTATTATTTTCTCTGTTTCAGCACAGAGTATGGAATACAGCTCTACTGAAGTAATAGCCATAAAGAACAGTTGTTGCCCTTAATAGATTTGCCACAGTATATGGTAGTGTAACTCACATAAAGATCGAGCTATCAATTAAGACAATGCGTACGTATACTGGGAATATGCCTTTGGTTTCACTTGTGTTACATAAGAGAGATGAGGATGGTAAAATAGGGCCCATCTGTTAATGCCTGCTAACTAGAATCCCCTTTTGAGCCAGCTGTCATAAATGACAAAGCTGAAGGGCAGTGATACCAGGAAAAAAGACTGCAACAGCCATAATTTTTCCTAATATTGCATGTTCAATGAAATGTGGTATGAAGTATATTATGCTATGAGCCTAGGAAAAAAACGTGTGCCCGTTTTCAGAAGTAGAAATACTCAAATCTGTCATTCTTTTATGAAGCTAGAAACTGTTTTTCCCATACCGCTTAGATTGATAGTACACAGGGACAGGCTCGGAGCAGTTGGGCACGTTATGAATTACAGCAGCACAATTGTGCACTTCAAAGGAGTGGCTCTTCATCCTATGTGACCATGAGAATAACGTGATCTAAACAAGTTAAATTTCATTCTTTTGTGATCACAGCAATAGATTTCTCCCAAGAATAGTACCCTGTAACTCCATAAAAATTGCCATGGTTACAGTTAATGTTAAAGAATTTTAGCATTAGTGACTGAAATAGGAAGAGGGTTGACTAATATTATTTTCTCCAGAGACAACATTCATGGTTTCTAGTTGTCTAAATTCATTTGCCACTTCTGACCAGCAGTTTGCTTTACAACTTAATTAAATGATCCTTAACTAAAGTAATCTTGTTGTATAATAACAAATTAAGACAACAATAATTCTCTCAAGTGAAGTTCAAGACACCTCCGTTCTTCAGCAGTGAACATTTGCCTAAATATGAACAGAATGGTTCTTAGAAATGAAGATGAATCTAGACTACAACTACCATGAAGCAGAAATTAGAAACTAGATTTCACATCCAAATATCCTAAAACATGGGGTGAAATTTCATGGTGTTTTTTATTTCCAAGCAGTGAAGGAAACAGGGTGGGGAAAAAAAAAAGGGGGGGGGGGGGGGGTAGAACTGAACATTTAAGGTGTTATCAAAAGCAGGAAAATTATTGAGAAAAATTCACTCAAGAATATCTGAAGGCACAGGACTTCTGAAGAAGAGGAGGATGCATAAAATGTTAGCAAAATCAACTAAGAATAACTCTGTCTCTATAAAATACTACTGCAAACTAGAATTTCAGCAAGCCAGAGGCTTTCAGAGCTGGATGCAAGCTCAGTATATCCCACCACTGAGGTCAGGCTTGCCATTCTCTCTCACAGGAGGAAAGAGATAAGAACAAAAAGGCATTTCTCCAGCCACGAGAAGGCACAAGTTCCCCGACATCAAGTGGAGCTGTTTGAGACCAGACCACTGCCTTTCCCACATCCCACAACCCCACTGGGCAGCAAGGGAGAGAAAAGAAAATGAATTTTCAGAAGTTCTGACGGAACTGACACTCTGCTCACCTTCTGAGATTTTCAGCCTCTCAAAGAGCTGGGTAACACCCCAGGGGTTCTGTCTTCCCCTTAATGGAAATGCTCTGGTGACATTTTGTGTTCTTTTGGGGAAATCTAATACACAGGCATGTTTGAGAATACTATATCTGAAAATACAGAAAACTGTACCTAGCCACTAGAGATTAATAATCCCTTTAATACAAGGGCCTGTGGCAATTCCCAAAAGCGGGACATTGCACTTCTCTGCTTGCACTCCCAGGCGGGAGCTGGTTAGCTGCATTCGGCACAAATTCCGACAGAAATATCTTTCTTGTCACTTGGTATTTTCAGGCATGGTATGTTCATAGACTCTACTTGGAGTTTATGGACATAGGTGATAGGATTAGCACCAAGTTGTCATGCTGGGACAAAGAAAAAGAAACCTCAAATTAGTTTAAGGAAAATAAAATAAAATACCGAAGCAGACTCTAGCCCACCATCAACCTCCAGTGGTTATAGCAAGCATGCCTGTCCCTACCTTAGCCTCTTTTTTGACAAGCTACGCAAGCTAAAGCTTATAACAATCATTTCCTGATTGTCTCAGAAACACTTTTCTTCACCCGTTTCAGTTTATAACCATTCCTCTAACACAGGAGTACGTGGTGAGCATCAGTATTTCAAAAGGGCCTTGACAGCAGCACAAATAATTCCCTGTTGCTGGGTGTCCTTCCCCATGTCACATTCAGAAACACTTAAAGATAAAGCTCTGCCATCTGGGGGAATCTGAAGGTAAACTGCTGATCTCAGCATACATCAACCTGAAGCTATGGAGCATCTGAAGAAAAGGCTGTCAGGGAAAACTGCCTTCAGAAACTGTGTCCAAAAGTCACCCTTATTGCTTCCTCTCTGCACTGCTGCAGGTTTCTATTTGGATTTATGTTGCCATGAGGTTTGCAGGGTCAAAGTGCTGGGGGGATTAAACTGCAAATAGAGACCGAGTACCAACATGTGTCAAAAGCCTTCTCTGCTTAGTTGCAGGGCTTGGATCAATTCTTTCCTCTCACCACTAGCTGCTACATGCCATGCCAGCCAGGTGTGGGCACTGGGAAGAGGGAACATGGTATTTGGCCTCATATGATTGATGACAAATATAATTATCAAAGTAATTTTAAAAAATCTTTTTCTGGGTAGCTCTCCTATTCTTTCTTTTGCATAGCACCTACTGAGCTGTGTAGCTGTGCTACAAAAACAACATTCTTCAATTGATTTTGCCAGTGTGTTGGTAACAGACTGACTGCAGAGCCTTACCTCCTATAAACCAATATCTCTGCGGTGACTTCAGGGATTTAAGAAGGACTTAAACCTGCTGCAAATCTAGATCTAACAGCTTAAAATTAAAAACATAAGATTTAGTTTCATTATATATTTAAATGCTGTTTTAAAATTCACATCTCATCACGCAACAACACATAACAAGAACTCAGAAGGAAAAACATACTTTCTTTAAAAAGAAGAAAAAATTAAAACTAGAATTAGTGTTTCTGAAAATTATTGATCTCTGGCAGTAGGCACCGCTTCTTTCCTTAGAAAATGTTCTAAAATGTCCTGTGTTATGGTTATAGCATTTCCCCTTCCCCTTTAGTTAGCTGCTCAGTGTCTGGAACATCATGAAATATATGCATTTACAAAATGGCTGTTGCTATGGAGACTTCATATATTTAATTGGAGAAGAAACAGCTGAATAAGCCTTCATTTAAAAGCCCACAAAAGATGCTTTGACAGCTTTAACTCAAGGAATGCTTCCTTCTATTTTTTTCTATGCCTTATACTACCTATTTTAGTTTTGTTATATATTCACAAAACAAACTTCCCCACTTATTTTTCCATCCAGTTCTATCTGCATTTGAACAGAAAAGGTTTTTAGGAAATCCGACATGAAGACTTTCAGTTGAGATAAGAATGGTGGTCTTTATATAATTCTCATTACAATAGCATTAATAACTGAATGGGATGCATTTTGTACTTTACCCAGAGAAAAAAATTGGTATCCTGAGCACATACAGCAGGCTTACAACTGCAGACGAGTCTGTGCTCCTCAGCTGTGATCAATTATTCTCCTCTAAAATGTCTAGGACTGATCTGATGAGTTTGGGATGAAGGAAGATGCTGTTTTTTAAAGGTAGCCCAGCAATTATTTCTCATTTAGACACACAAAAGAAGGATGGAATAGCTGAGTTGAAGTTAAATGGGGGTTCTTTAAAACACTTAGTTCCAATCTACTTGTGTATGGGGAAGAGAAGACTGTGCACATTTAACTTGTGTAAATCAACCAGAACCATCAGCTATGTTCATGCTCTTAGGAGTTTCTAATTTTTTAAACCCCAAGATAGTTCACCACCCCCCCCTCCCCATTTGCATTTACTCCTTTCAGAAAAACATCAAATATATTCCCTAAGTAATCTCAAGAAAACAAATCTATGTTTCTTGCATAGGCTTCTCAATAAAATTATGTTTCCTGACAACCTCTAGACCTTAGGCTGTGTATAGCTCTGCTTCTTCCAGCTGCTCTCCCTACCAGAACAGCTGATAATTGCAACACAGCTGGGCCAGGAGATAAACTTCAGCTCAATAATTGCAGAACTTCATGAAGAGATCTGGTGTGGATTGCAAACCATCCAACAATTAGCATGGCAAGTTATTCAACCCCTAACTTAGCTCCTGGGTAGATGGCTAATATGGTAAAATTAGTGCTCAGCCATATGGTGAAGCTTGATGGTCATATGTTCCACCATATGCTTTAATACTGCTTCTGGACTTACTTAACAAATTATTAAAAAAAGGGATATCTTGCAGTATCTAAACATACAATTTATCAGTGGCCCTATTGATCGGTCTCACTTCTATTTTCATTTCCTGGATGTTGTTTAATTTCTAATTTTTAAACCACCAACAATTGTAAGGAATAAAATTGTCTTAATTGTTTAAAACATATAGGGACTGAGATTACTGTATCTTGGTGTGCTTACAAATACTCAAAATCAAGCAAACAAACAAAAACCTGAAAGGAAGTCACAGATTTCAGTGAAGCAGAATATTCACTTGGTGGTTTCTGAATGCCTGGGGTACTTCTGAAGTTTGTTCACATCCTCTGTGATATTTGAACTATTTAGTTGCTCAATGTTTAATGAAGGAAAAATATGTCTTTCTCTGAAGTTTATCTGACGTGTATTCCATATTTTGATTGTATCTGAAGAAGGACAATAGTTTTTAGATGTAATTTTATGTCCTGTAAAAAAAAACAACTTTCTTGATGGAGCAAACTACAATTCTAGAATTGATGTCACAAGGTAGATCAAGACACAGCAAGTAGTGAAATGAAAGGAGAGTCTTAGAAGGCATAGCGAGAGTGTAGAAGAAATGATGAAAGCCTTAACATAGCTTTACTCATAAAGGACTTTGCAATGAAGTAAATTTGGTGTTAGCTGTGTTGTATCAGTGACAATGAAACCTGAAATCCTCAGAAAACAAATAGCTATGTAGCTGTAGCAATGTCTGCATCCTGCAAGAGCCACTAACAATGAATAAGATAATCACCACAACCTGTGAGGTCAGCTCCTCTCATGAGATGTAGGCATATTGATAGATTTGGGAATGGAAGGACAGGTCCTAACGAAGGATATCGCCAAAGGAAAACCAGACTTGGGGGAGATGTAAGGCACGCTGAGACTTCCAAGTCACAGAAAACGTTCGTCTGGAATGGAACAACGCGCTTCTGTGTTTTAAGGGTTTTGAGAGCTGCATATGTTTGTTGGGGATGTGAGGGCATCGTTGTGCTGAAGACTGCTGTATTTTCTCTCAACAATGTTAAGAGGGACTTGCATGTTGTATCACCAAGGGAAGCGTTGATGTGCATATGCAGGCACTGGGGTATAGCATGACTAACATAAATAAACTGCGATTTGAATAAAAAGTATGAATCAGCTATTCTGTACAAATTTCTGGAGTGGCTTCATCCAGCTTTCATGGAAGGTGCCCAGCATGCAATTGGGTTTGCTCCTCTCTAAAGGGCTTAAACCGCACAGTGAAAACACTAGAGATTCATACCATAGCTCTCCACTAATTTCCCTTAGCAAGTGTGCTCCAAACAGGGCTATGGAAAAATGAGAACTTAAAAATGTCTGAATTCTCAGCAGTGTCTCAAGCAGATTTATGGGCAAATAAATAAATAGATACAATTCTTAATGGAGCTCCCCCTCCACACTTTTTTTTTAGTGGAAAACACGAAAAATCAATACTCTATTCTAATATTATGCTCATTCCACAAATATTCATTTTTTTTTTAAAACTAGTTATACTTTTTGATTTGATAACTTGTCCATCCAAGGGGTGCCGAGGGACAAGAGTCGGTAACATCTGGATCATATACCCTCTGAAAGTAATCTTCAATTCTGTAGAAAAAAAAAAAAAAAGATGAGACCATATGTTCCCCAGCTAGAATTCCTCTCCATGGCCAGGGGCTCTTCATTTTACCCTTACTCTTGCCCTCTGTGCAGCTGGCACTGGCAGGTAAGTGCTGACCTGGCATTTCCAATTTAGTACCTATACCTAAAAATTTGATGTTGATTTGCATTTTAGAACATGCATTAAAAAAAAAAAAAAACAAAACCTGTACCAATTCCCAGAAGGAAAAAAAAAAAAGAAAAGAAAAAAGAAAAAAAAAAAAAGAGGCAACTAGAAATTCTCAGTTTCAAATAACAATTTCCTTTGTTATATTTCAAATAACAATTTTCCTTTCCAATTAAAGAAAATTGTAATGGTATAGAAGACAGGTTTAAAGGACTGCAGTTACAGATCTATTTCCAGATTCCTATTTAAAGCCCCAATTTCAGATGTTAAGTACTTTGCTTTATTTTAACAATGTAGACAGTCCTGCTAGCTCCAAATGAGACTACTTTTGCATTTGTATCCCTGGATGAATCAGGCCCTTAATCTGCATGTATTAAACAAATTACATTCTGCATTAGGGAACTCTGAGGACTTGTACAATTATCTCTTGTGGCAATATTTGAGTTAAGTTAATGTCAATGAAACCCATAGTTTAATACATGTGTAAAAGACAGAGCTTCATGATTCATGCAGCACAGCACAAAGATGTGTTTCTGTAGCAACAGAAATTAATTTAAGCTGCAGATGTGATAATATCCTGGAATAAGCATTTCTCAAAGATTATTAATCAATGCAAGTGTGATGTCTATTTCATCGGGTTTTCCTGCAAATTTGCTATTAGTAACTGCTTTAATAGTTTCACAGTTTTACACATCACTGAACAAAATGAATTTTAATGAACTGTATTTTAAATGTATTGGTAATTTAAAATGTTTTCAAAAGGCCTTTTGCAATACGTGAATAGAAAAGGTGCATTTTTTTTAACCTGATTTTCTACAATTAATTTTGGGGTTTGTTTGTATTGTTAAGAGTCTGCATATTTCACCTGTGTGTGGCAGGGTGCAAAAATAAAATAAAATAAAATAAAAATCATACAAGTCCTAGAATAATTTTTATCTGATCTGAATGTGGAAAAGTTTTGTTTTCAGAAGAATTGCTCCAGTTTACAGCAGAGTCCTGACCCAAGAAAAAATGAAACCACGTGCCATGCCTTAGCTTACTTAGCTTTACACAGTCTCACTTCAGTCCTTTAATAAGAAACTCAGAATCTGAGGAACAATTTTTACAGGGATGATAATTGAAGAGACTCAGTTCCCGTTAATCCTTAAAGGCTTAAAAAATATTCTAAATCAAAGGAATTTCCTTGGGCTTGTCAAAACTCTCCCTGCTGTTAATTATACAGGCATGCAAAGTTCACCAAAGTTCTGTTTGAAACACTGTCATAGTCTTCCTAGCAGTTTTGGATCCTAAAATAAGTTAATGATACTTATTAATAAACTAGTAAGTGTTGGACGTGGATGGCCTCCCATTGAAAGGTCTTAACAAGCCAATTTCCTAGCACAGCAATACTTTCTCAAGATGGGTAGGTCTACATTTATGTCCTGAATTGATGGACAGACTGTCAAGACTCTGGTATAATTGTGTCCTAGAGGTAAGCACAGCTGGGATCTAGAGATGGAGAGAATCATCAGAAAAGGCACGGCTGCAAGGCTGCTTGTATTTCTTATTACTGGGTGTAATAACTTGCTAGAGTTGTTTTTGTGTGATATTAATTATCTGAAAGGCTCATGCTGCCAAGTATATCTGTGGTATTTTCTGAAGACGGTAGATTTGACCTGACAGTTGAGATATTTCCAGACAATTATTTTTCAGAAATTGTATTTGTTAAGTTTTTTAGGAAATATCCACTAACCATGAAAGAGAGACAGAAGAAACCAGTAGAGCCCCTGGAGTGTGACACATCTGGAGTCCCCAAATGACAGCTAACATGTTCAGGTCAGTAACTCCCAGTCATTCAATAGGAATTCTGATATTTGGTAATGATATTTTTGAGTCTTTTCATTTATTCAAGAGAATAAAGGAATGGTAATTTTCTGAGGAAATAACTTGTTTCTCTTTGCAGCAGTATTATTCCTCATTTTACAGTGAATACATGCATGGCAGTTATTATTAAATACTGAATGGTTTATAGGTCATTTTATTGCACAGTTTAACATTTATACAGGCAAATAAATTTTATAGGGAAAAAAGGAACCATTTCTCAAAATATTATTATAAGAAACCTAAACCAAACTGTTTTTTAATAAGGTGGAGAACTTACTCAGCATCAAAGTTGTCTTTCCTTAAAGATTGTTACTTAGAAGTTGGGAAGAGAGAAAACTGCCTTACTGCTAAGCAAATCCAATGTACCTAAACATGTCTGCTCTGGAAAACAGAAACCTTGAGGAACCCAGAGCTGAACAGAAAACTCTGCCTTTAAAGACTTCAACGAACTTTTAGGGTGCCAGAACTCTGACGTGCTGCCTGCCTTCTGCAGTAGGTCTGAATATCCACATCTTCACATGCAGGATTTAAGGCCCCTTATTTTTTTCAGAGGATTAACAATCCACGTTAGCATTCATGAGAAACCACTGGGATTACTTATGTCCCTGTCTAATACGTATTTTCTCCAGAAACCTTGCTCCTCACCACTGGACCTCATGTGCTCCTTGCCCAGCCACACCTGCCATTACTCCTATTTCCAGGCAAACCTCCTGGTAAGCAGTCATTGCTGTGATTACTCCAGAACATCTCACTACACAGGGAAATTAATTCCAACATTCATGACTTCAAAAGAAGTAGCACTTAGTTTGCACCTTTAAGACAGATGAAGAAGTAAAGGCAAAACAGATAGAAGTGACATCCAACAAAAATATTCAAGTTTTTGCTAGTATTACTCATAAGGGATAATTTTTGACCCCAAGTTTATTCATTTTTTATGAGGCTGCCTTAAATCTCTTTTATTCTGGATATGTTAGGAGCAAAATTTATTTGTATGTATTAAGGAATGTTTTTTTCTGTTTATGTGGGCATGAAATTTAGTACTACTGTGTCTGAGTAAAGACATTTACAGTTGAGCTCTAGATGAGGGTGCCACCAGTATGACTTATGAATTAGCAAAGCATTGAGACTTCTCTCAGTTGTTTTTTTTTTGTACTCCAATATTGTTTGGATATACCTTTCTTACTCACAGCTGGAAGACAGTGACTAGCAAGTAAAAATGATTTTTTTTTTTTTTTTTTTTAAAGGCTTTTACTGAAATGGTTTATTCCTGCTTCACTTCGTTTTATTCATTCTGTCTTGCTTTTGTTGGTTTGTTTTCTTTTTTCTTCACTTATATTCACTTATACATTGCAAACTATATAGCTCAAAAATTCTATGAGCCATTGCTTAAGAACTCAAACTTCGAAAAGTTTCTGAAAAAGTTCCTAAAGAGTGGAAGACGAAATGAAAGCAATTGGTTCTAAGAAGCTAGAAACAACAGGGAACAAAGAGGCTGATTATCACTTACGCACATCTTCTACCAGATTTAAGTTGATCTTAGTGTGGAGGATTTTCTTCGTTCTTGGAAGAGTAAGGGGAAAATCAGTGGTGTTTATTTTGGATATATATATATATATATAATCTTAATTTTCTTTTGTAGTCTCTGTGAGTTGGTTAGGGATAGGTATTTCTTTTCATTGAATATTTTCTTCGCAGTCTAAAGATATATGCTGTCTCTATGTATGTCTAATAAGAGCCCTTGTTACAGCATCTAGATGCTCATTAAAGATATTTTTACACTGCATGCAAGATGGTATTAATATATTCCCCCAGCATAAGCCCTGAAATGAAACATACTGTGTATTTTGGTAGTCATTGTTTTCCCAGGTGCTGTCTCTATCAGATATTGCAGTGGAAACCATTCACCCCTAAATTAATCTGACATTGCTCACTGACTAAGATAATAAGGCTCAGGAGCAGACAGTAACATACAGTATCAATCTTTGGACTATTTAGTGCTGGAGGAATTGAAGCAACATGAGTTCAGCACATTGCTTGACACAGTCCTGGTTTTATCCTACTGTTTCCAATGCTGTCCTTAGCAGTATCCACAGCTAGAAAAAATAACTAGTGGCAACAATTGTAGTTCATCTAAATAAAATAGATCCTGAACTTTACCTGCTTGAAAATCTTCCTCATCTGACTTTCATTTAATCACAATTGAAAATAACAAGGTCTATGCAATAGGGAACCATGTCTAGAATCTCAAAAGAAATTATTTGTATTCAATTCCTGAAGACTATACCAACATGACTAGATATTTCTTCTATATATAGCTCAATGTATCTCTATAATTCCCTACTGACACTTTGCAGTAGAGAATATTCTCAATATATTGGCAAATATTAAGAAGCCTGTATTTTGAAACCTGTAGCCAAACCCTCAATTTTTCCTTGGAGCTTCAGGAGCTGCATGACTTACTCATATCTGCAGTTGGAATATTAATGTTTCTACATGAATTAATGCAGAAAAAGATCAATGATGATTCAGTACTGTATGGAAAACAACAAACAAAGAAAAACAGGAACAAACAAAGAAAAAAAACCACAAAAACAAAAACACATACACACAAACAAAAAAATAAACACCTGTGTAAGTGAACTATGGTTTGCCATAATCAAAACTGTGCAACAGAGCTGGTTGATGAGCTGTAAATCCATGAGGAGTGATAGCTGGAAATGTGCTTCAGTTTCCATTATTGTTATCTACGGTGTTGTTTTAAGCTCATTTCTATTCCATCTGTTTATTTGAGAGAGGGTTAGAATAGTAGAAAAAAGCAAATGAATGCTTAAACTAGTGTTAGAAGATTACTATGAAGAAAAATCTATGTATTAAGACTCAGGATGGGCAAAGCTTGCAGGCATACTGTCTTTTATTGAGTTTCATTTTCTTAAATAATAAAAAAATTACTACAGAATAAGGCCTGCAAATTACTACAGATCATTGGGCTACATTAAATATATGCATATGGTATAGAGAGGTAAAAAGTATTAAGTATGTAATTCAGCTGTTAAAAACGAACATCTTTTGACTAAATTCAAGTAAACAATAGATAACAAAATATGGTATTTCATCATCAAAAGTCTAAGCTAACAAATCTTTCCCTTTTTGCAATCTTTGTCATTAGTAATGTTTTTTAACCTATTTTTCTGAAGGCTGGTATCTGTTTAAGGGTCTGAGGATATCACTTTTGCTAACCCAGTGCTTCAAAAAGTGGGAGGTAGACTTTCTTGCTGTGCCTGGCCTTGGAATGGCATAATTTCATTCCCCACACCTCTCGTCTCTGCACAGTTAACTAAAGCTGGATACTCAGGTTATTTCCCTCCAGTCACGTTAACTTCAGTAAAAGGCCATGTAGTAAAGTGACATAAAGGTCAATGCTTTTATGGTAACTACTTACAACTCCTGCAAAAATTCAAGTGCTACATCTCTCTTTACACTGCAGCAAAATTGCTATTCTATATCTTTTCCCCTTTAATTGTGAGGAGAAAAAAATGTCTGTTGCTTTATGGGAATGGTAGAGGGGGAACTGTAGAACATAGAAGAGAATTAAAGACACTCAACTGGTATCTCTTTGGCTAGTCATGGAAATAGCTGACAGTGCTAATAAAATGTCTACCTTTCACTGTAGCAGACAATTTAAATGAAAAATGTTACTTCTCATATTAATCGTTTTTGGGTGTAGAAGGAAGAAAGACCTCATGTTAGGAGGGTCTGAAATATTATTCAAGGTAATATAGCAGTAAAGAGAAATCCATACTACCAAAGAAAATTGTTATACATGGAGTGGTAATTCATGTCGAGAAAATGGTTGATATTAATAAAGAAGGAAGAGATTTGAGAGTGTGGCCATGGGGGTCGGAAAGCCCAGTGGTTGATGATAACATTAGACTCTTAACAATGAGACCATCAGGAATGTAAAAGAGTTTAGAGGGAACAAAGAAGGGTGATTCAGGAGACTCCATGCAGTCTCAGGGTTGCTTGTTCTCCAGCCGTTAAGGCATGGAAGTTTCTGGGTGTTTGCTGTTGTTGTTATTTGCAAAGTTGTTTGACCAATGAAAAGTTATTTTTGAAAAGAACTGCTGTGGGGAGAGGGGTATAAGAGGGGAGCCTGCCCTCAAATTAAAAAAAAAAAAAAAAAAAAAGGCAACGCAATGCAATGAAGTTATGTCATCAATAAAGAAGCAAAAAGAAGGAATGAAAAGGAACAGGCTAGCAGAACGGAAACCAGGACGGGAAGAGGCACATTGATTGCCTCATGAAGATCAGTTCGGCCAAACTCAGCAAACGGCTCAGAGAAGCTCGTACTGAAAGTCACTGGAAATAGGCGCACCGGAGCTGGAGAGAAGCTCAAGCTGAGACAAGCAGAGCCTCACACACAGCTGCCCCTCACTGGTAAGCAGTTGCGCATTATGGGGAATCATACGTCCTTAGAAACAAAGACTGTCCTGGTAACCTTACGGCTTATTCTCCTTCTTACCAGTTGGACAGTTTACGATCCTGAAATATGGGACCAAACTGCGGTCAAGGTGTGGGACTCTGCAACTAAAAATGACAAGGTTGCAGTGGGATTGCTCGGCACCTGGCGAGCAGTCTCTGAGGCCTTAAAGAGCCGTGTGGGACCACAGTCAGACACGTGTGGTTTGCCAGACAGTGAGGGAGCTGCGGGCTCCTTTACTGATCCGACTGCTACGCCATCGGCCCCTCTGCTGCTACAGCCATCGAAGGCCTTTGCTGTTCTGCCCCCTGGTGACCTGGACGTGCCTTTTGACCCAGGCCCTACTGGCCTTGAAAAAGAGATGGATATGCTTTTCTTCGATGCGGGAAGAATGGGATACATAAGGCCCGAAGACCGAGTTGCTTAACAACTTAAAGCGAGACATATTGCTCCCATGACTAGCCCTGGAATTCTCCGGTGTTTGTAATGAAGAAAAGGAAAGGAAAATGAAGACTGTCGTTTGTAATCAAGAAAAGGAATGGAAAACGGAGACTGTTAAGTCATGGAACTTAAAGGATTGTTTATTACCTTTCCTGATTGTACGTATGTATAGGCATACTCAAGTTTAGTAAGTCGTGGAACTTAAAGGATTGTTTTCTACCTTTCCTGATTGTACGTATGTATAGGCAGACTTGGGTTTAGTTTGTAAAAGCAGTGTTCTGTATATTTAGAATGCTTGATGTTCGTGTGTGCGAGTTGGTGGAGCGTAGACTCCCCGCACACCCAGCGCTGTTTACTTGCCTTTTATACCTTTTATAAATATTCCTTTTATAAATATTACTAAATTCAGATTGAGTTGAGACTCCATTTATAACAGAAGGAACAACCGCATGTATCAGTACAGGCTGGGGGATGACCTGCTGGAGAGGAACTCTGCGGAGAAGGACCTGGGGGTCCTGGTGGATGACAGGTTGGCCATGAGCCAGCAGTGTGCCCTGGTGGCCAAGAAGGCCAACGGGATCCTGGCGTGCATTAAAAGGAGCGTGGACAGCAGGGCAAGGGAGGTGATGCTGCCCCTCTACTCTGCCCTGGTCAGGTCTCACCTGGAGTACTGTGTCCAGTTCTGAGCTCCCCTGTACAAAAAAGACAGGGATCTCCTGGAAAGAGTCCAGCGGAGGCTCACAGGATACGGGAGCATCTCCCCTAGGAGGAAAGGCTGAGAGACCTGGCTGTGTTCAGCCTGGAGAAAAGAAGACTGAGAGAGGATCTCATCAATGTCTATAAATACCTGAGGTGTGGGAGACACAGGGATATGGCCAATCGCTTTTCAGTGGTCTGTGGGGACAGGACAAGGGGCAATGGCCACAAAATGGAGCACGGGAAGTTCTGCACCACTACGCGAAAGAACTTCACATTGAGGGTGACGGAGCACTGGAACAGGCTGCCCAGGGAGGCTGTGGACTCTCTGCATATATTCAAGCCCCGTCTGGATGCCTACTTGTGCAACCTGCTCTAGGAAACCTGCTTTGGCAGGGGAGTTGGACCCGATGATCTCTGCAGGTCCCTTCCAACCGCTACAATTCTGTGAAACGAGCCCCGCAACGCCTAGGTTTCTCTATCTTCTGTTTAACCTATTGGAGTAACAGCTCCATTAGTACAGTGTTTCCACAGGCTTCTAACACTTGGATTACCCCTAACACTTGAAAAGAGGAAGATGCAGTCTTTCTAGACCTGGCTTGCATCGATAAGAACCCCTGGTTTTGAAGACGACATCGAACGGCGAGTTGCATAGTGGGGCCTTGGTCCTTCCACAGTCCACAGACTCATAAGTTTGCAGAGCGGAAGCTTTGCAGAGCTGTACGAACACTGAAGATCCAGTTCTGCAAGAAGCTGATGCAAAAGCTACCTGGCAATGAGCAGTTTGGGCGAGGAAGAAAGAGACTGGCATTCTCACAGTGCATGGTTTAACCGAGTTTAGTCCTGTGGGCTGTGTCAACAGAACTGGCTTTGGTTTGTACCCTTTCAGGGCACTGAGGACCCAATTTCATGTCTGTGGGCAGCACGGCTAAGCGGGCAGCGTACTCTGTGTCACCGGGGACAGAGGAGGGATCGACTGATGGGCAATGTCAGCGTGCCCTGCACAATGCTGCCTCCACCTTGCTGGAGCAGTTTGCGTGCTCCTAGCGCCAAAATGAGCCTCTTGGAGGGCCGGGGGCAAGGCGAGGCAGAGCTGGAGGTGGTGTCAGGAAAGCCTCATGGCTCCTGCCAGGCACTGCGCCAGGCCTCAGCCCTGGGAGGCCGCCCCGCCCTGCGGCCTCCTGGCGCCCATCGGCTGCCACAGCTCCATGCTGCCTAGCAACAAGCGCCAGCGGCCTCGCTACTGGCTGCGCCCAGAGGCGCCAAGGCAGGCAGCCAATGGGGCGGCGCCTGACTATGATGGAGCAGAGGTGTCACAGGGCAGGGTGGGTGACATGGTGCTGGGTGTGTTGGGGCTGCGGCACTCCGGCGATGGTGGCGCACGGGCAAGGCGCAGCCTTTGGGCTGCTTGTGGCCCCTGAGGAGTGCTCCTGTGTGCAGCTCTCGGTGTGGTCTTCACTGTGTGACCCCGCAGGAGGGTGTCGTCGTGCAGCTTTTGGTGTTCTTATCACGGCAGCCCTGAGCAGTCCTGCATCGTTCAGCTTTTGGTGGTTCTCCACTGCAACCTCTGAGGAGTGGTTTCCTGAGCAGCTTTTGGTGTTTTCTTCACTGCGACTTGAGGAGTGCTTCTGCATCCAGCTTGTTGTGTTTCCTTCACTGCGTTTCCGCTGAGGATGCCTTCATTGTGCAGCTTTTGGGTGTTTTCCCTACACCACGTTTCCCCTGAGGAGCGCTTCATCATTCAGCTTTTTTGCGTTTTCTTCACCGTGGCGCTTGAGGACTAATTCTTCGTGGAGCCTTTTGTGTTTTCTTCACCTTGTGGTCCCTGAGGAGGTCTTCATCGCACAGCTTTTGGGGGTTTTCCCCACACCACATTTCCCCTGAGGAGGGCTTCACTATTCAGCTCGTCGTGTTTTCTTCACTGCGGCGCTTGAGGAGAAATGCTTCGTGGAGCTTTTTGGGGTTTCTTCTCCCTGTGGCCCCCGAGGAGTGCTTCTGCGTGCAGCTACTGGCGTATTCTTCATTGTCATCCATGAGGAGTTCTTCATCGTTCAGCTTTTTGGGATCTCTTCACCACGTTTCCTCTGAGGAGAGCTTCATCGTCCAGCTTTTGGTGTTTCTCCACTGCAGCCTCTAAGGAGTGCCTTCTTGAGCAACTTTTGGTATTTTCTTCACTACGTTGCTGAGGAGCTCTTCATCGTGCAGCTATCATGCAGCTTTTGGGTGTTTTCCCTACACCACGTTTCCCCTGAGGAGCGCTTCATCATTCAGCTTTTTTGCGTTTTCTTCACCGTGGCGCTTGAGGAGTAATTCTTCATGGAGCTTTTTGTGTTTTCTTCACCTTGTGGTCCCTGAGGAGTTCTTTGTCGCACAGCTTTTGGGGTTCTCTTCACTTTGGGACTCCGGAGGAATGCATCATCGTGCAGATTTTGGTGTGTTCTTCACTACGGCCCTGAGGAGTTCATCGTGCAGCTTGTGGTGTTTTCTTCTACTTGGCCCTGAGGAGTTCTGCACCATCCAGCCTTTGGTCTTCTCCTCACCATGTTTTCAATGAGGAGAGCTTCATCATGCCGCTTTTGGTGTTGTTTTCACCTTCCAGCCCCTGAGAAGTGCTTCATCTTCTAACATTTGGTGTTTTTTTTTTTCTCATTCTAGGCCCCGAGGAGTGCTTCTGCGTGCAGCTTCTGGCGTGTTCTTCATTGCGGCCCATGACGAGTTCTTCATCGTTCAGCTTCTTGGGATCCACATTTCCTCTTTAGGAGAGCTTCATCGTCCAGCTTTTGGTGTTTCTCCACTGCAGCCTCTGAGGAGTGCCTTCTTGAGCAGCTTTTGGTGTTTTCTTCACTGCGACTTGAGGAGTGCTTCTGCATCCAGCTTGTTGTGTTTCCTTCACTGCGTTTCCACTGAGGATGCCTTCACTGTGCAGCTTTTGGGGTTCTTCACACCATGTTTCCCCTGAGGAGCGCTTCATCATTCAGCTTTTTTGCGTTTTCTTCACCGTGGCGCTTGAGGAGTAATTCTTCGTGGAGCTTTTTGTGTTTTCTTCACCTTGTGGTCCCTGAGGAGCTCTTCATCGTGCAGCTTTTGGGGGTTTTCCCCACACCACGTTTCCCCTGAGGAGGGCTTCACTATTCAGCTCGTCGTGTTTTCTTCACTGCGGCGCTTGAGGAGAAATGCTTCGTGGAGCTTTTTGGGGTTTCTTCTCCCTGTGGCCCCTGAAGTGTGCTTCTGCGTGCGGCTTGTGGTGTGTTCTTCACTACGGTCCTGAGGAGTTCATCGTGCAGCTTTTCTGGTTCTCTTCACTTCGGTCGTTGAGGATTACTTTGTCGAGCAGCATTTGGTATTTTCTTCATTGCGGCCCTTGAGGAGTTCTGCACCATCCAGCTTTTGGGGTTCCCTTCATTACGTTTACCCGGAGGAGTTCTTCAGCGTGCAGCTTTTCTGGTTCTCTTCACTTTGGCTCCTGAGGAGAGCTTTGTGGTGCAGCTTGTGGTGATTTCTTCTACTCGGCCCTGAGGAGTTCTTCACCATCCAGCCTTTGGGGTTCTTCACCATGTTTTTCCTGAGGAGAGTTTCATCATGCCGCTTTTGGTGTTATTTTCACCTTCCATCCCCTGAGAAGTGCTTCATCTTCTAACATTTGGTGTTTTTTTTTTCTCATTCCAGGCCCCGAGGAGTGCTTCTGTGTGCAGCTACTGGCGTATTCTTCATTGTCATCCATGAGGAGTTCTTCATCGTTCAGCTTTTTGGGATCTCTTCACCACGTTTCCTCTGAGGAGAGCTTCATCGTCCAGCTTTTGGTGTTTCTCCACTGCAGCCTCTAAGGAGTGCCTTCTTGAGCAACTTTTGGTATTTTCTTCACTACGTTGCTGAGGAGCTCTTCATCGTGCAGCTATCATGCAGCTTTTGGGTGTTTTCCCTACACCACGTTTCCCCTGAGGAGCGCTTCATCATTCAGCTTTTTTGCGTTTTCTTCACCGTGGCGCTTGAGGAGTAATTCTTCATGGAGCTTTTTGTGTTTTCTTCACCTTGTGGTCCCTGAGGAGGTCTTCATCGCACAGCTTTTGGGGTTTTTCCCCACACCACGTTTCCCCTGAGGAGGGCTTCACTATTCAGCTCGTCGTGTTTTCTTCACTGTGGCGCTTGAAGAGAAATACTTCGTGGAGCTTTTTGGGGTTTCTTCTCCCTGTGGCCCCTGAAGTGTGCTTCTGCGTGCGGCTTGTGGTGTGTTCTTCACTACGGTCCTGAGGAGTTCATCGTGCAGCTTTTCTGGTTCTCTTCACTTCGGTCGTTGAGGATTGCTTTGTTGAGCAGCATTTGGTATTTTCTTCATTGCAACCCTTGAGGAGTTCTGCATCGTCCAGCTTTTGGGATTCCCTTCATTACATTTACCCGGAGGAGTTCTTCATCGTTCAGCTTTTTGGGATCTCTTCACCACGTTTCCTCTGAGGAGAGCTTCATCATCAATCTTTTGGTGTTTCTCCACTGCAGCCTCTAAGGAGTGCCTTTTTGAGCAACTTTTGGTATTTTCTTCACTACGTTGCTGAGGAGCTCTTCATCGTGCAGCTATCATGCAGCTTTTGGGTGTTTTCCCTACACCATGTTTCCCCTGAGGAGCGCTTCATCATTCAGCTTTTTTGCGTTTTCTTCACCGTGGCGCTTGAGGAGTAATTCTTCGTGGAGCTTTTTGTGTTTTCTTCACCTTGTGGTCCCTGAGGAGTTCTTCATCGCACAGCTTTTGGGGTTCTCTTCACTTTGGGACTCCGGAGGAATGCATCATCGTGCAGATTTTGGTGTTTTCTTCACTACGGCCCTGAGGAGTTCATCGTGCAGCTTGTGGTGTTTTCTTCTACTTGGCCCTGAGGAGTTCTGCACCATCCAGCCTTTGGTCTTCTCCTCACCATGTTTTCAATGAGGAGAGCTTCATCATGCCGCTTTTGGTGTTGTTTTCACCTTCCAGCCCCTGAGAAGTGCTTCATCTTCTAACATTTGGTGTTTTTTTTTTCTCATTCTAGGCCCCGAGGAGTGCTTCTGCGTGCAGCTTCTGGCGTGTTCTTCATTGCGGCCCATGACGAGTTCTTCATCGTTCAGAATCTTGGGATCCACGTTTCCACTTTAGGAGAGCTTCATCGTCCAGCTTTTGGTGTTTCTCCACTGCAGCCTCTGAGGAGTGCCTTCTTGAGCAGCTTTTGGTGTTTTCTTCACTGCGACTTGAGGAGAGCTTCTGCGTCCAGCTTGTTGTGTTTCCTTCACTGCGTTTCCACTGAGGATGCCTTCACTGTGCAGCTTTTGGGGTTCTTCACACCATGTTTCCCCTGAGGAGTGCTTCATCATTCAACTCTTTTGCGTTTTCTTCGCCGTGGCGCTTGAGGAGTAGTTCTTCGTGGAGCTTTTTGTGTTTTCTTCACCTTGTGGTCCCTGAGGAGTTCTTCATCGCTCAGCTTTTGGGGTTCTCTTCACTTTGGGACTCCGGAGGAATGCATCATCGTGCAGCTTGTGGTGTTTTCTTCTACTTGGCCCTGAGGAGTTCTGCACCATCCAGCCTTTGGTCTTCTCCTCACCATGTTTTCCATGAGGAGAGCTTCATCGTGCCGCTTTTGGTGTTTTCTACAATGAGGCGGTTTTTGGCATCTACCATGTCTGCAGCCAGACCGACAGCTCCGTGCCTGATGTGTGAAGAAGCACATTCTTCTGTTTGTTTTCAGTCTGCCAACCGATCATTTCATGTAGAGCTGTCTTTTTTGTACTAGGAGGTGCCATGTTCTGTCATGCTGCTATAAATCTCTTTCAAACCCTTTCCGAGTTCTCTTGCCTCATTTTATACCTTTTATAAATATTCTTTTATAAATATTACTAAATTCAGATTGAGATGAGACTTCATTTATAACAAAATGAACTGTTTCATATCTCCATAGGTATTTCTGATACCTGCAGTAGTCGTTTGGTTGTTTTGGTTGTTGTTGCAGTAGATGTACCAAGAACAATATTTTTATTTTTATGATTTTTTTTTTTTTTGGTTTTAAGTGGACAATGTTCTGGTTGAGATAAATTAGTTTTTTTTTTTTTTTTTTTTTTTTTTTTATCCTCAGAAGTCAGAGAAAATGGACCTACAGCAACACATCAAATCCTGGTATTTTAAAAGTGGTGAAAAAGACAAAAACGTATCCCATCCATCTCCATTCCCTATAATTCTGTAAGCCACAACATAAACGCCATTGATTTTGCTAAGATCAATATTGAATCTTAATGAGTAAAGTCTGAGTGAGATACGGTGGGTTCAACATTCACTTTTGGTTAAATAAATCCCATCCATGGTTTGGCAGCTATGTCTGTAGTGAAGAATACTTTTGAAATAAAAAGCACTGCACTTTTTTCTCTAGATGCAATAAGATTTGACTGAAGCTTTAACATCTTTGAGGAAAAGAGGAACATTTATGGTCAAAGAATAGTTAAGCATGTACGGATCTACTGCAAATCCAACCTTATTTAGAGCCAGTCAGCTCTGTGACAGGTTTTTGTAGAACAGTTTGTTAGCATCCACATGCCAACAGTATATATTAAAGAGGAAAATGGTGGTGCCAGCAGGTCCTTTTGGCCCTTCACTGGTCTCCTGTTCTAGTTAATGTATATGGTAACAAGGTGCTTATCCTTGACCTGAGCTCTCTGGAGCTCACATTAGCTTTTGTAAATTTATTGTGACAATTATCAGCACAGCCTCTGGCTGAAAGGTTGAAAGTATGGACATTATTTGAAAAGTTGTGTATCCTTCTCAAGTTCCTGTCTAAAACATAGCCTGTTTTTAGTGTGCCCTTGTGCTCCTCAGCACTCAAGCTTCTTGAATAGTCATAAAATAACTGCCATTGAAAGAAACCTTCTGATTTAAAACAAAACAAAACAAACAAACAAAAAAACAACGACACCATGAAATATACGCTAGCAGAAGGTCAAGGTATATGCTTTAACCCTCCATTCACTTACATATTTCGAGGTTGCTTTGCGTACTTCACAGCAGTTTGTTTTGCAGAGGTCTTGTTAGCACTTAAGGACTGGCCCCATCAAGACAGCTTAGCAATTACACATATTGTATTGCTTGACAGTCTCCAGAAATGTACTTGCTCACAACTGCCACTGATTTTTGAAGAGTTTTCAGGTTCTTAATCGTGTTTACCTCGCCACTCTTCAGCTCAATAGCTCATTGGCCTGTATTGTTATTTTTATGGGCTTGTGTGGGTGTACAGCTATTTTTTTCCAAGGATGGTGAGTGGACAGCTCGTGAGTGGACAACTAGTTACACTTATATCCCTTGTGTTTTCCTGAGGCTAAGGGAAACACTGACAGGAAACAAATGCACTTTGGATTTCGGATGAGGGCTATTTTTACTTGTAACCTATTGTATTTTTAACACATTTTAAACATGGAATCACTGATCCACTTTTGACAAGCAAAATGAACTTGGAATTAAGTTTAAACTGTCACTGTTATTATTTGTTTCTTTCATACATATGTCTTATGTTTGAATTGAAGTGGCAATTCTGGTAGAGCTGAGAGGATTACTGTGCATCCATTAAATGTGTTAAACAAACCATCTGCAGATTTCTGTGTGTCCTCCTTATAGCAGAAAATGAGTTTTAAAATAAAAGCAATGTAGCACAAGGGGGAGACAGTTAGTCCTTCTACAATTCTCTAAAATAAAATTAATCTTTTTTTTACCTCTCTATATAATATGAAGCATTGTGAATGTTTTCATATTGCATTTTATCTTACATTTGAATTGTATAGTTTATTTTAAATCTGTTTTGAAAATTTCCTTTTTTTTTCATAAACACAGACTTTGCAAATTAAAATTATATATATGTATATATATATATATATAAATTTTAGCACATATTACTTCTCCCTGCTGTCAGCTGGAATTAAACTGACTGCCACAGGAATGCATCTAGAGGCAAGTATGTTCTATGCAGACTTCTAAATTTGGAAAATCTGCATCCTTCCTTCAGTACAGATGCTCTGAGTCTTAACACTACTGCTAAGAGTACATATTACAATTCAGAGAAGAAGATGTCACGACAACTCTTCATGCTCTCCTGAAACAGGCTGTTCTCATCTTTTTCACACAGAAAAGAGAGATTCTACTCAAACAGGAAAGAGTAATTCTACTGCTTATCCTAGATGCCCTGTTGCTCATCTCTCATTTCATCTTCTCTGGACTCTAGAGAACAAATTAGTCATTTAATAAATGGTGATGTGTGGGGATTACACAAAATGGTTGCTCTAGTGGATTAGTAACAGTATTAATTCTTTGGGTGGAATCAACAGTGCAAGAGCCTTCTCTGCTACAGACACTTTCAAACTACCCCAAGATGTATTCTCACATTCTCCCCTTCTGCTGTGCAGAAGAGTGGTTATCCGCTGTAATCTAAAACTTGGATATGAAATAATCCAGAAGTACTGCACTGAGTAGAGGTTACCACTCAGGGCTTTGCCCTAGGTATTGACACCACTGACACATGGGTAATGCCAGTGCTTGATCTGTAATCTTTTCTTATGCAAATCTCTACAGCAATACCCCAACCAATGCACCCACAACACCATCAACATCAGAACCTCAGCAGGAAGGACATACAAGCAGACAACAGGTTTGTTATTATATGGCAGACTGCTTTCCTGCCCAGAGCTCATTCAGGGTTCTCATCTTGGTGGGCTGACCTGGCCACAAGCTTGTTACTAACTTCTAACAAGTACCTACAAAGCTGCTGGTTAACTCCCAGCCTCCCTCATTGGGATGGGAAAGTGAGGAAGAAAAGGGAAATTGAGAAAAGTCATGGGCTGAGGCAAGAGGAAGAGTGTGTGTGGGGGGGGGTGGGAAGTGATGCAAAGGCAACCACTCACTGCCTCCCACAAGCAGACTGATGCCAAGCCAATCTCCAAGCACTGGCCGTCTGAGAAGACAAAACCCTCACTCGCTTCTTCCTCTACCCCAGCACGATGCTACATGGTATGGAATATCACTTTGGACTATTCAGGTCAGTTTTCCCAGCTTCGTCCACTCTCAGCTTCTTGCTCACCCCCAGACTACACACTGCAAAATCCAAACCACAGCACCATGTGAGCTGCAACAGAGAAAGTTCGTCCACTTTTCCTCCTTTTTGTAGCTTTAAAAAACTCATTTAGTCTCTAGGTGTTCTTCTGAATAGGGAAAACCACCATATCAGTGCTCAGCACTAACCAGGGTTAGTGGTCTCTTTCTTGCGTCAATAATAGTCTGAAACCTCTAGCTCAATGCAGACTTGCTAATGATCTGTTCCAGATATAAATCAGCAGCATGGAAATAGCAGGAACCAGCATCTTTTCCTTCCTCTGAAAGGCACAGACCTGTACTCGTCTGTATGGCTGTGCGTTGCTTACTCTTTCAAATTTTTAGCAGTGGGAACACAATGTGTTAGCAGGGCTCCATGGTCTGTGCTGACCATTCAGTTGCAAATGCTCTGTCATAACATTTATTTCTTAGATATGCTGAAATTTCTGCAGTAGATTCTAGGAATATTAAAGAGAGCCTTCCTCCTCCTTAGATCAGCATGGGAATAAATACAAAAATGATTGATAGAAACAGCACAAGGCTTATTTTAATTTCATCTCCAGTATAGCAGGATATTTCTGATTTTAAAAAGTATTTTACATGCCTATTTTTAAAAAGCCCTGAGTAAAAAGTAGCTACTAAGGGAGAGAGAAACACCACATAAACATACACAAGGTTATAGAGTTATAATTACGCTTATGTAACTACGGAGTTTCAGATGATTTCTGAAATTTCCTCACATTATGTTGTTACCTGCAAAAAAATGTAACTTTTGAAGCCATCTCTCTGCTTAAATAGACTGGAGGTAAATAAGGACAAGAGCTTCTTCATATCAGTTATTAACAGTATTTATCAAATACTTTTATGAACCTATTTCTGCCAGTACATCACACTAACAATTTATAAGTGGGACCAACATTTTTTCTTCGGAGAACTAATCTATATAGCCAAGGGCAATTACAGTCCACTTTAAAAAATGGTTTGTCCTCCCCACATTGATGAAAAAAGCCATATAGTGGATACAAATTAGATTTCTCATTTTGCTGCTCTCTCATTTCTCTCTCTGAAGAATCTGAAATCAGTTTGTTTCACAGGGCCCAATTCTGCTGGTTTGAATTAAGGATTTGTGTTTATCTCAACAGGAATGCTATGTGGTAAAGACTGTAAAATTTACCTGTAGTTATTACCTATTTTTTCTCTGTCTCATCCCCAGCACTGTCAACCATAAACTTTTTGTTAGTGTTTACTTGTTGCGGGATTCCTACACAAGTCTGTAGTAGATAAATCTGTAAAAATGCCTGAAATCTGAAGTGCTGATTTCATACCACCCAAGTGAAATGGAAGTTTGTCATTAAAGGCAGTAAGTGCAAAAGCAAGCCAAAAATCTCCTCGGAGACACACCAGTCTCTGAGAAATGCCTTTGACAGGCATCCAGAGACACGCATTCTCCCTGGAGATGTCTGAATGAATAGCAGTCACTGGAGATGCTTCACTGAGTTGGGAGCATTGGACCATTTTCCCGCCCTTACCAAAATTATATCACTTAAGAGCAAGAACTGTTTTCTAATTCTTTTTTTTTTTTTTCCTCATTCTCAAGCAAGAGAAATTTGTGGATGGATGCTTACAACAGTGTTGCAAAATCACTGTATGCAATGCCACCATGCTGACTCTCAAAACACAAGCAGAAGAGACGAGTTGGCCACGAAGGTGACAGGAGAACTCTCCCCTCCTTGCCTTGTCAACACCAGCACATTGAAAGGCAAGACTGGGTCTGGAAGGTGCACCAGCCTCCTGAGGAAAGGTTCTAGCTTTATAAATACACAATTTTGAGGTGGAATATCGTATCAGCCTGTCATTTTGTTATTATTTTTATTTTTTTTTACTCTGCTGAATTCATACTGAAAGGAGAATGCCTCCTTAATTTAGACTTGACATTATCGATAAATATTTCTGCCCTGTGATGGAGCACAGTAGAAAGCTGTTTGAAATATATCGTAGGAGTCTAAACAAGAAGATGGCATGGGCAGAGAAACATGACAGCAAGGAATCCAGCAAAGCAGTCAGATAGCATTTGGAAATGACAAAGCACCTTGTGAATGCCCTGATATGAGCAAAGTATCCCTTTTTTACTGGAAATACAGAATATAATATTCAATTAGCATTTTGTGTTGGTGATAATGTCATATTTTTACTTGATCTAAACATTTAGTAGTACCAGAATTCATCTCATGAATTTCTATTTGCTTTTGTAAAGTAAACAGAATCAAGATATAGAAATAAATACACTTCTCATTTTCTGCACAGTACAGCAGTGAATTAAAATGTATTGGTTATAAACAAAGACTAAGTTTGATGCAAAAAAAAAAAAAAGAAAAAGGAAATTTTAAATTGTGCTAGCTCACCTTCTTCTTGCCATATATATACTAACAAAATCTTTTGTTGCCTTGAAATTTCTGCTTTCAGTGCAAGATCTCATTCCAACTTAGTACTGCCATGCTGTGTCCTTATTACCTCTCAGTTTTGATGAACATGAAAAAAAGTAACAAATGATAGCAATTTTGATAGGGATATTAAATTATATGCCTCAGCCTTAAGCCAATCTCTAATGATTAAAGACAAATAACTTTTGACAGAGGGGAAAAGATTATATCTTTTAGCAGTAGAAAACAAATTTTCTTCTGAAAGATACTATGAATTCCCTTTATTCTGGGAACAGAAAGTAGGACTGAAGGCCTCTGCTTTCCTTGATTATAGCTGTGTGTTCCTATGATGAACAACTGGTAGATGGTAGAGATTTATTAGAGAGACACTGAGAGAGAGTGGCCAAAAGAAAGGCAGGCAAAGAAAAACAAAAGAAAGGATGATACCAATTCCTTTTTTTAAAAAACAACAACAACATCAACAAAAGACTGCTGTCACTGGTAAGAATTCAAACACTCTGCAGTAGAGTCTCAGCCTCAGCAGCAAATTCAGTGGTTCACCTGTAAGCCACAGATGCTCGCACCAGCATTAACACTGTCATGTGTCAAAATTCAGAGCTCTAAACTTCTTCCACAACCACAGCTTGGCTTTCATTATATCAGATTATTTCATACTTACTGCAAAATATCTCTCAGTTTTAAATTAATCATGTCAAATTGGTGTTGGAAAAATGATTATCTCACATTTTTGATCAGGCCAGAAACAATCAATTCTTCACTGAATTGCCCCCTATCTTTTACTCTTCCATACTGCAAATGAGCTGAGTGAAGAAGCATTTGAAAATAATTTACAAAAGATGATTGGGGTAGACAAAAGGTTTAACAGCACTGTGAGAACAAATGCAGTGAGCCTTCTGGCCAGCTTTTACTCAGCAACATCCTATTCTCTTGTGGTACCAGTAAAATTCTCTAAGATTACCAACAAGGTCAGCATAATTAAAACCTACTACAAATCAAAAAAACAACTTTCCGTTTATGGCATAGCTATGACATGTTTTGCCTTTACTATAAATAAGGCAGATACTAATTCAGCAGTATAAAAATACCTTGCTAAAACTAAATGATTCCAACATTAAAATAGCAAAACACTGTTTCTCTAAATTTTCCTCATTATCCTTCTTTCTGTAATGATACCACAGGAAGGCTTCCTGGATGTGAAAGGGGAGCTTTGGAAGATTTAAAGATTCTTAGTAGACAAGTAAAAATATACGGAATGATCACTCAGTACTATAATTATTCAAAAAATACCATTAAAAGACAGCACTGAGCACTTTCACCATGCCCAAGGAGACTCAATTACTTGCTTTTGAACTGCTGGGTCGAAAGAGTATTGTTATCCTCAGCAATTACTGGAGGCAATAATTTAATCCCCTAAGTAAAATTCTTAATGTTCTAAAATGCCCTGCCAATGGAGTTATCGTGTGTCAAAGTGACTGAAGTCTTTCAAAGTGACTGAAGGAACTTTCCATTGTTATTTACCACAGTAAACTAAAAGTTAAGAAGCAGGAAAAAAAGTCTTAATGTAAGAAGCTAGCTTCAAGCAAATGAAAGAATTGACCAAAATTATTAAGCATATTAAGGTCTAAAACAGGCTTGGAAATTCAGACAAATCACAAACTCAAAATCCTTACTGTCACCACAAAGGCATGAAGTACTTTTCTTTAAATAACAAAAATTAATAATGAATTTAAACATTTTCAAAGCCATTAGACCTTACTGAAGTCTCCATGCATTCACTTTAAGCTCTTGGAAGAAGGTTATCTTAATGCTCATAGGAATATAAAATTATAGGCCTGTGTTTTGTCAAAACAAAACAATAAAACAAGACTGAAATTCAATAACATCATTACATGTACCTGCAGAGATTTTCTTTCTCTTTTAGTTTCTTAAGTATGGTTCGTGTTCATTGCAGACTTTCAAATACAGAGTTGGAGATTTTGAGCTTTCTTGGAAATAGCGGTGTTGATTTGTGATAGTTTGTATTACATTTTGCAGTGGCAGTTTATGTTACCAGTATTTCAGTATAATCTAGAAAATCTCACTGAAGATCAGAATCATTTTTTCAGGAAAATCAAACCAATAGCTAACTCATTAATATTCAACAAGTGCTTTAAGTGAATGAGTTTCAGTGAACTGTTAATGAAACATTCCCTTCCTTGATTTAATGCTCACTGAGCATAGTAGTGAGCATGAACAGGTAGATTTTTAGATAAGCAACAATCTATTCCAAAAAAAAAAAAAATCATATTTATACGGTTCCTCATTTGGAAGTTCTGTATCAAGCCCTACATGGAGAAACTTATTTACGACATTTCAGTAATAGTCTGGCCCGCATGGTGATGGGAAGACCTTCGCAGGCAAAAAGGGAAGGAGCCAGCCCCAGGTAAGCTGCAAGGTTCCTCCCTGCCAGGTTGGCCGTGGTTTCAGGCTGCTCCCTGATCACAGCAAACACCAAACGTCTCATCTCAGTGAGTGCCTTGGAAAAGGCAGAAGGTTGTACTTGGGGGGCTAAGCTGGGGTGAGAATAAGAGAGAGACTTTGTTCTGTCCATTTATTTCAAGTCTCAAGTAGTTGGGACTGAGTTTGTATACCACAAGCAATGTTCCCTTCTCCAGCACGAAATTTAAGATTATTTATATGACATGCCTGCCACTTCATCCTCCAGTCTTCCACATGCATAGGCATTTTTTAAATAGTATCAGCTGAATATGTCTTGCAACCATAAAGCATATTAAACAGATACATCAAAACCAGTTTGCTTCTATGAACAGCATCGCCGAGCAGGATCAGTTGTTATGTTTTGAGTCTTACAGAAATCCTTAATCAGTTCCAGTTCAGATGCATATCCATCCCACACTAAAGTCAGCCAGTGATCCCTCCATTTGTTTTTTCAAACACAACTATTTTTATGCAGGAGGAATTGATATCATGAGGGACTTGAGTGAGACTGTACTGACTCATCCATCTTCAGAACATGGATTATATTCCAGACAACTACTCTGATTGAACTGCTAAGCATGAGGAAAATGTTCTCCACTCTCTGAAACAAGAACAGAACTATGTTGTCGCGGAACTGATCAACGGTTTACAGGTATTAGATAATCAGAAGAATAGACAGATAGCTAAAGGCATCACAAAAAATGTTTAAAATCAGAACTGTAAGAGAAGTCCTTACAAGGAAAGCAGCAGAGACAGAAGCTCTGGGGATTTTACCTTCCCACTGGTGGTTACACCTCTCCTATCATTATCAATTTGCCTTCAAAGAAAGCTGGAGAAATCTCTGGAATATATTAGTTCAATGCATTTGCCTTGACACCAATGCCAATTAGCATTTCTTTGTTATTACCTGCTTCTTATAATCTTGTTTCATTGTCATTCCACATAATAGACATCACAACTGAAGAAATTCTTAGACTTTTAGGTCATGGATGAAATAAAATACCAAATGTTATTAAATATAAATCACACAGAATTAAGTGGACAGAGATAGGGTGGGGGGACTTCCCTGGAAGACTTCCCTGGATGACACCATCCCTGGAAGTCTTTAAAAGACATTTAGATGTAGAGCTTAGGGATATGGTTTAGTGGGGACTGTTAGTGTTAGGTCAGAGGTTGGACTCGATGATCTTGAGGTCTCTTCCAACCTAGAAATTCTGTGACTTCTAAAAACTTGCAAAGTTTTATAGCTGATTTAGTTTTTGCTTTTCCTTCAATAGTGATATGTAGAAAATAAATAACTTGATGTGACATTTAAACATAAGAAAAATTGCCTAGTGTGAGGTTCTGCTGCCCCAGTAAGGAAGATTAGACCAATATAACTAAAAACGCAATTTGCCCCAACTACTGGGAGGAATGGCAGTACATCGAAATTGCTATTCACAATGGCTTCTGATGTTGCAAGAGTATTTCTCAGTAGGTTAAAAAAAATACTTCTTCCTCCATTTTACATACCCATTTGTTTGTCTAATGTAAAAAGAAACCAGAACAAAAATCCTAGTGACAAAATGCTCTCTAGCATTTCTGTTGAAAATAGTCTGAAAACAACATGAGCCTGGTAGATATTGTAAAAAGCAGTGGTAATTTTAAAATAAAAATAAAATAAATAAAATAATAAAAAGTGGTAAAAAGCAGAAAGTAATTTTCTTCATGGCTTGACAGTTAAAGCTACTGAGAAAAGACTTATTTCCTACAGAAACAGAAGAAGTTTCAAACCATTTAGAATTAGAGCAGAAGACTCACAAAGCAGAGGCTTAATTTCAGCAGTTCTCATGATAAAAAGATGCAAAGTCCTGTAAAAAAAAATAATATATATATATATATATAAATAAAATATATATATATATATATAGTTGGAACATTCTTCCCTTAGCTACCAAAAAAAAAAAAAAAAAAACCTCTTTCTTCCTTCCTCCACATTATTTGTCTTTCCAGAGTCACAACTAAATCCTCTGCCAATCTGCTCCTATGAGGACATCAGGTTCAGCATCTATTTTTATCAAGTCTCTTGGACCAACAGTCTCCTGGGGAAAAACTTCATCACCTTAAGAGAAGAACTTCACAGTGATGCACATTTATAGACTTTTCATCCCCATAAGCTTTGTCACAAGTGACATTGGGGTGTGTGGAGCAGCCCATCAGCCTATCCTAAGTAAACTGTTTTGTTACATTTTAAAGACTCTAGTAATCATACAGCCTATGTTTAATGAAATAAATGAGATGATAATGCTGAAGAACACTATTGGAAAATCTACACTGTTCCAGCAGTATTAGAAAAGTGCTCATGCAAAAAGATATTTATAACCCAGGACTTGACTTCTGCTGTGATGCTAGGCCCAGGGCTGTGCCGAGACCAGAGCTCCCCTGGCTCTGCAGCCCTGGATCAAAGCAGCCCCAGAGCCACCACAGAGCTGCCTGCACCATCCGTGTAGCAGCCAAAGGCACTCCCAGCCTATTTCCTCTGAGAACAAACCAAGTGGTTCCCAGCCATCTTCCTCTTCAGCTCTAGTACGTGAGGAGCCACTTAGCTAAAGGTATACCTAATAATATGACCAGCAGGGAAATAGTAGCTACAACATTAAAGGTCACTGACATCCCTACCTACAAATGAGACAGACCCTGTCGATGTGGTGAAGAGGCCCTCACTGTCATGCTGAACCGATAATGAGCAGCTGCGGGGAGTGAAAAGGCTCCTGGCCTGAAGCTCCAAGTGATTGCTGCCTGTCCTCTACTTGCTCCAAAGCTCAAAATGCACAAAATGAAGTAGAAACCATTAAACTAAATATACTTGAGACTTTATATATATATATATATATATATATATATGGAAAAAGACAGAACTTTTTGATACTGACACAAGAAGAGCCTCTGGCAGCATGGGAGTTCCCTGTCTGGGGAGAGCAATTGTGATTCTGCTTCCAGGTCTTGGGACCAAAGATATTGGTTGTCTTGCACTATTCTTAGTGAACAGTAGACACAAGAAAAAACCCCAAACTGAGAAACAAGAAAGCAAAATAACTAGCTAAGGAGGGAGGCAGGCTGATACGAAATGGCTTGGTGATTATGCAGATAATCTGCATTTATTTTCCCTTTGTACTTTACAGTTCAGATATAAACGAGAGATGTTACTGAGCATAGCTCTTGTCAAAACACTCTCTCTAGCTCTTTATTTCCATCGTCTGTATCTATTTTCAGTATGCATTAAAATAGCTTGGGTTCATTTGCAGTAACTGCTCTGATCTCTAACTAGTGCTATTTTCACATCTGAAAATAATTCAAGTTTATTTACAGCATTGTTTTGTCTACCAAACTGCTGATGTCAACCAACATCAGAAAAAGAGAATAAATGACCAGGCTTAGATTATTTTCAACCACAGACAAGAATCTTTGACAAGACTGATGATAAATCAGGATGACTCTGCAAGAAAGCCTCTGGATTGTACTGGCATTTCAATTTTATTAAGAAATAATAAACAGCCTTGAGCAATAATATGTTTCTGTATGACAGCTGTGCTACAGAAAGGGTGTGTATTCTGATGATAAGAGTTACTTTCACACCAACTTGCTTCTGATGTGGACCTTACATTTCCATAGCTGAAATGGCATGGATTTGGAACACTCTGTTGCCATCCCGGATTGGGGGATGACATCCCAAGGCTACACTTGTCATACGTCTTTATCTTTTGTGTAGTCAAAACAAACTGTGCAAAATCAATTATTTTTTTAGGATACAAAATTTTATCGAGAATTCACTGGCCACATTTAGAAATCATTTCTGGAAACAATTTTTTTTTTTTAATTATTTTTTTGTGGAAAGTACTTTTCAGTCTGCTCTTTAAATCTTTATTACCTTCATTTTCAATAGCTTGGTTTTAATGTGGAACTTTTGTCTTTCTGTTTCATGGCTAGAACCAGAGAGCATTTTACCAATTAAATCAGTCAACAGCTGTTGATTCATCACTGACTCATTTTGCAAAAGTTCTTAAATATATCAAGAAATCCAGACGACATCAGGCATTTTTTTTTTTCCCATTTAGGTAGAAATCCCTTTAGTACTGGCAGATCACAATTTAGGTTGAAAATAAAACACAATAAAATTCAGCAGCTCAGTTCATTTTGAAAGTGTGAGTAAAGCCAAATGTTGGAGTTATCCAAGTGTGTAAGGAAAGGTGTTTATCAAGGAGGCCCCACAACAGGAACTTCCACTTGTACAGTACCTTTATGATCCATTACACTTGTCTGAAGCTTCTAAATCATCTCTAACATGGGAAAATAAATAAATCAGAAAGCCTCAACAGTTACCTTTGAAAAAGTTTTTTTCTAAAGAGGCAGTTTTGAGCTAGTTTGAAGTTACTGCCATTTTCTCCTCCCCCCCCCCCCCCCCCCCCCCTTTTTTTTTAAAATGAAAAATGCTGAAGTCATGGTCTAAATCACAGTTGCAATATCTCCAGACAGCACAGCAAACCAAGTCCCCCATCGTATGAATATAGTTATAGCTGTAGCATGGCTGTTCAGTTCCCCCGTGTCATTCCCTTGAAACAGTCTGACAGGAAAAGCAAGGAAGGTGCTTATAGTTGCTATTTACAGTTGTATTTAAGACCATACCATAAAAAGTTTATGCAAGAGTTTAGGTTAGGTGTACAAAGTAGATGTCTGGTTCTACTATCAGACCAGGCTGATGTCTGCATGAAGACCCACAAAATGATATTGAATACTGTTGAATTAATGGTTGTTTTTTTTTTTTTATCTCAATTAACAACTCCAGATTTCTTCACACCTATATTTCAATAGCTGATCCTTTGCTACTAAAACAGCCTTGAATAAGTGCGTATCATTAAGTGAAGGAAGGGTAAATGCATTTTGAAGATGCAGCAACATAACAGTTCACCACCTCAACATACAGGAAATGCTTATATGAGTGAGAAATCCTCTAATAACACTGAGCAAGATTAATCATTAAGCAGGCATGAAAGGGTATGGTAATGGTTACCTAAAACTTTAAATTAATTTGCTAACTCTAACCCAATGCTCTCAAACAGTGTGGTATAACAGAAAGGGGATCCACAGATTTGTTATTCATCAAGTCTTTATAAACCTGAATCTTTTATGACTAAAATCTGCTATTAAGTCATTTTTCAATTCACTAATTCTGAAGGAGCAGAGCAATTTACATGAAAATACTTATTTTTAATGTGCTTTTTATGAAATGCTTGTCAAGGTCAAGAACTGTAATTTGAAGAGTGAAATATATTATTTCATTATAATACATTTGATTTTATGCAAGTTAGGAGCATTATTTAAAAAACAGCAACTCCTACAGACAAGTATTAGTTGCACTGAATTTTCAGTTACTTGGTTTTATTTTTTTTTCCTGGTAAGACATAAGTAACTTCTGGAAATTCCCTCTGGCCATTTCTATCCAGCACTTAGGAGATTTCTGTCATTCTTTGCTATTTAATGCTCACAGAAGCCAAAGCCCTTCAAGCAGCATCAGTTGCTTCTCTGGTAACAGGCATCTTTGACTTTACAGGTGACTTTTCCAGCACAGAGCAAGTTGCAGAAGAGGACAGCTGCCAGGCAGAGCAACGAGCTACTGTGCAGCACCAGCGTGCCCCTCACTACTCCCTTCTGCTCTGCAGGCAAAGGCAATCTTAAAAGAAATATGACCAAGTGGAAACATAAACAAGAGCAATTTTCATGTGGAATTTCCTTACAGCTCCTTAGGATGTCATTTTTTACCACCCATTTGTACCACACACATGCTGGAAGCTCATAGCTTGGTAGCTCCTCATTTAGTTAAGACATGCTCCTGGGGTGGTAGGCAGAAACCATCTTCACCTCTCAGCCTCCCGCCAAAACCAACATGCAGGGCCCCCAGCCATCCCCTCTTCCTGGGTTACAGGAAGCTTGGCCCAACTCTTAGGGTATATTTGACCTGAAGCAGAAGCTGTCTAGAGAGAACAGAAATGAAGAATTACTGCCAGATAGTTTTTCCTCATGCTTGAAGCACTTTTGTCTTTTTTCCCAGCCCTAGTCCCACCTGAAGTGGTACCTCTGGCAGGAGGCACAGCTATCCAAGCACACTGACAGGGATGTGGCTCCTGGTAAAAGCAGCCCCACATCCCCCTTCGTCACAGAGAAAGTGTAAAACCTTGCCATCACTTTTTGCTCTATATTCCTTCCACTGCAAGCAAGAAACATGCACAGGGGAAGCTGCCAGTGTGCAGTGCTAGCAGGCTTCTGCAGAACAGTCTGGAGTCCTTCATGTGCCTTGCTTGCCTGTAAGCGATGTGTCCGGCAGGGAAGGCTTTTATCCTACACCAGGCTGAAAACAGGGCCACAGAATGAAGAGTTGAAAGAGGGGTTGTAGGTGAAAAGCCATGGAAACAGCAGTCTCTGTGTATTTGAAAGTTAAACCCTGAGACCAGGTTAGTTCAGGCAGCCACTGAATGACATTTCATTGCATTTGTACCTAGCTCAGGCACGCACAGACAGAAAGGTGATGTATGCATACTTAGAATGCTTGTATTAACACAGCTTTTATGATCAGTCAAATGCGGCCAGAACATGGGGCTATTCACAACAGAAATTTTTGTCCAGTTGTAGCCATGAGCAGATGCCTAGCCCAGAGTACAAGAACAGCATGCATATCCATGCATATCACATTTCTCTTAATGCTCTCTCAGGCTTCAAGTATTCTCAGCTAAGGCATGCTCTGCACTCGCTGCAGTCACTACGTATCTAGCAGCCACAGTGTTTGCCTTTTCTGTGAAGTTACTTTTTAGGGGAATAGTTCACAGCTTTTCTAAGCTGTGCATGAAGACTCAGCCCTTCCTGGTTGTTCAGAGTCTGGTGGCTACCAATAACCAATGTCACGCTCCCAAATTTTTCTCAGAAGACAGAGATATAACCCTTTGCACCATCTCCAAACCATTCCTGATTTTACAGATATCCACCATATCCCTTTTGTTGTTGTTTTTTGTTTGTTTATTTGGTTGTGTGTTCACTTGCTTTATTATTATTTTTTTCTCCACAATGAAAAGTCCTGACTTATGTAGTTGTTCCTCATATGGAAGCCATTTCATAAATTTGGTTAATCATCTTCTGTTTTGCTCTGGACTTTTTCAGTTCTGTCCTTTTGAGATGAACAAGCAATGTTCAAGATGCAGACAAACTTCAGACTCATATGGTAAGGCAAAAGAAGCTCTCTGGTCCTGTCTCAGGAGCCCCAACATTTGGTTTCATTTTGATCGCTGCCAAGCAATGAGATGATGTTTTTATTTAATTATTGCAGCCTGAAGATCTCATTCCTGAAGTTTCCCCCAAGGGAAACCTCTGGTTTGTTACCCAACAAAAGCAGTGGATTCATTTAGCTTCTCTGCAGTGACTTTATCATCTCTGAGTGCTGCATTTTGCCAGGATCATCTGTTGGCTCTACAAACTTTATGGCAGGCTTCCTGTGCCTGATGGGCTTGAAGGTTTATTCTTGTTTTGGATTCCCTTAGCTTGTGTTTCCTTAAAATGGGGAAACCCTTACTGCTTTGCAATGTGACATTTAAAGCTTATGTTAAAATTATCTCTGGATGCATTTTATAATATAGAGCCAGCCACCTGCTCTAGAGTTTTGATTATTAAAGCTTTCAGGCCTGCCTCTTGCTAGGGACTGCTGCCCGGACTTGCTGCCCAGCCTACCTGGCCAGAAAAGAGGGACACTGCACATTGCTTCTCAGCCCTCTCCTATGTAGGATGCAGCATCCCTCTTTTCTTTAAAATATATTGCAGTTAATGTTCTCCTTTGATATATTCTTTACAAAAAGTAGCTATATTTTTCATGTATAATGCATGCACTTAATTGGTTACCATACTAAAAACACAGTCCAGTCCTGCAAATGCACAGGAGAGATCTTGTCAGAGTAATGATTAATTGTCCTCCAGCTCAAGAAATGATTGATGGATCCTTGCTTTCATTTAATTCCTGGCCTTTTCCTTAGTGGACTTTGTGCAATAAAAATCAGATTTTTTTTTTATTTTTTTTTTTAAATAGTCCCTAAATGCTGCATGCACAAATGTTCTCTAGCTTCTCGCTTCAAACCCCTGCTGCTGCTTGGAAAGCCGTGCAATGCCTGTGGCACAGCCGTCGCATGCAATACATTAATCATCAGGGAAGATGGTGCCAAGAACTAGGTAATAGCTTTACTAATATTTGTGCCATTAAAGACCAGGAAGCAGCAACTGAACTTTAACAATCTTATTAAAATATAGTTGTCCTAAGAGAGCTCGGTACTCCAGTGTATGGCAGCACGTCGATTCAAAACACGCAGATGGGCACAAAAGAGGAGGATGCTGGTAACAGCGCTGCCACTGGGTCAGTTCAGAGGGGTATTCAGGAGAAGCTCCAGCCACCAGCAGGGGAAGAACAGTACAGTTACAGACCAGGACCAGGCTCTGCTGCTGGCCAAGCCTGCATTTTCACTGCACTGAGGACAGAGCTACCTCCACCTGGAAAGCAGCCCAGCAGAGGCTGCTGCATCTTGCTGCCTGTAGGAAATGCAAGTCTTGTGCCTGCTGTTACTGTCTCATTTTTCAGATGGACTTTTCCAGCTCCACAGTTTCTTGCTGCTGCCTTATGCCCTATCATGTCATTCTTTCCTCACAGGCATGATTACTCATTTTTACATTTAATTTGTGATGTATTTGGAAAATGTGGAAATCTGTACTGTATTCATCCACGCTGTCATATTTGATGTCCTTGACTAAATAAATGGTTTCCATTTCATAATCTAACATCCTCATTGTAGAAAACTAATGGAATTGCTAGATCATTTATCAATGGATAAATAGTTAGATATAATGGCAAACTGGTACAGACTTAAGTAATATAACAATTTTTACATGAATCCATGTAAATACAACAATCTAGAATTAATAAAGACCGGCTACACTTGAACAGAAAAGTGTGGGTGGATGAGAGGGCGAATCATAAGGAAATTATAATTTCTTTTGGCAAAAATCCACAATTTGTTTCTCATATTTTATTCCCTTAAATTCATGGCACAGCATACATTTCAGATTTTATAATTCCCTTTACACTGCCTTTTCACACGCTATGACTTCAGATGGTCACCTCTCCCATCTCCCAACTACAAATAAAAGGAAAATATATTTGGAGCCATAAAAAAATATCTTCTAGCTGAATTCACACGAAGGAGAATAGTCAATGACACTCTGTCACTAGAAGACCTTTGACGAGAGAACTGCCCCTTTCAGACAAGAGCTACTTCAAATTTCTGTGTTCGATGGGCTGATCTTGTGTCAAGCAGTTACAGCTCAGACACAGAGTTAAGGGATAACCCCCAAAGTGCTAGGTTATAAATATTGTGTCCACAACAGTTAGCCCTGAGTTGTTGCTTTCAATCTGGCCATAGAACTGCCTGAAATTCCAGCTGCTGTGTAACTACAAACGTTTTGTTGTGTGTGCTGCAGCCCTTGTGTGGGTATTGCTCTGCCAATGCCTTGCTTGCCTTCTGTGGAACTGCAGCCCTAGCCTCTACCCTCAACCTGAACTGTTCCTGTCACAGCCTGTGACAAGGAGATCCACTGATTGATCCTTGCTTTTAATAATTAAAGGATTCTGAGGATCTCCAGATATCAAGCCATAAAAAAGATGCACTGACTTTCTTTCCAAGACTTGCTGCATGCTCTGTGCCAGAGAGCCTTGTACCACAACGCGTGTCCCCTTGCTTGTCCTCCCTGCTCTCTGACAGTCCCACGGCATGCAGCAGTCCACAGACACCCCCAAATCACAAAACCCCTGCTCCTCCTCTGCAGCTCCCAGCCTTCTACGCCCTGTTCGTAATGTTCATTGCTGAAGATGACAGCCACGAAGGATTCCCTGTGCCCTCTTTCCCAAGGTGTCCTGCTATTGCTATTTCTCCTCACAGGATTAATTCCACCTGGCAAGCCATTTCAAACACGTACTTTATGCCAGTTAGTCATTAGTTGTGTGTTTCTCATTATGGGACAGAGAGCCTTGACTTGAAATACTTTTATTATTATTATTATTTATTATTTTCTGATTACAGAAGCCTGAATACTCTTTTCTGAGAGTGGTATCACTGGGACCTTCAGCTTGTACCTACAGATGCTTATGTTTACAAGCACAAGGAACAATTAGGCCCTAGAAATGACTGTTTGGCTGTGGGCACACAGTGTCTTAACTCACTCTTTGTGAATTGCGCCTTTGTAAAAGGCAGATTATGACACACTTCTTCATCCAGTCCTTGATACAGCATGTTCAGGAAAGCAATCTACCTGGAAGGGAGCAGCACTGCAGAAAGGCCATTAATTACTGGCAATTTTTCCTTCCCATAGGGTTGGAGTCATGACTAGTAAATGGGCCACAAATTGAACTATGAGTGGATAAGTACTAATAGCATTGCTGATTTTGCAACTCAGTGAAGCAGGAGGCCTATGAAAGCATTGTACAATCATGCTTGGTTATAATAATGAACAATATCATATGTTACACACACAGGAGCACCAGTTCAGTTTCACACAGCCTGACCTTGGAGAACTTGGGGAAGCTTACAGCCATGCCAACATGATATGAACCATGTTGCGGTGAACATGGGACCTTCTGGGGGAACAGCAACAGTGGAGAGTGAATCTGATCATTTCTGGAAATCCTGGACATCTCTGGGCAGAAAAAAAACGTCCCACAGCTTCTCTGCAACCCCATAACTCTCTTTCCTACAGAAGAAGAGAAACTGTAGAAAATGAATTGTTTGGCCTTTTTTGTTTGTTTGTTGTCGTGTTTTTTTTTTGTTTTGTTTTGTTTTTTTCCCCTAAAGACTTTCTCCTGTGTAGATTTCTACAGAAGCATACAAAGTGGCCAAGGCAGTACTTTGCAAAGCCATCTATACTATTTTCCAATACAGATGTCAACCCACATGGGCCTGCACTGCTTTTCCATACATTGACAGAAAGCCCACAGTGCACGGATACTGACACAGTTGTTTGGGTGCTTACAGCAAAAGGAATAAAGAATAAATGCAGCATCTGAGCTTTCAAAAATCTTTCATCCTAGCTGATGTAAAACTCCTTTCACCTTCTGAGGATTTCTGTCCTTGGTATGCTTGTTAGAGCTTTGAAGCTTCTTTTGACTCAATCAGCCAGGATTTAGTGACCTAAATGAACTGAGATCTTTTTCTGATCCTATCCTGTGATAAAATATAGAGCCTGTTCTAAGGTATTTGGAAAAAACATGCAGAAACTTGTGTAAGGTAATCATTTCAAAAAATAATAATAATAAAAAAAGCTCTATATCCTCATTTTTTCGAAGAAAAGTCTACTATCTGTTTTGGAAATGATTTAGCTTCTCCCACAAAATGTATGTAATTTCAAAACCATTTTTGTATCATTAAAATAGAAGTTATTTTCCTTGTGCTACTTTCCTTGCCAAATTTTATTTCTCTTTTCTTGGTACTGATCATCAGCAGAAGTCTATGAGCATGCACAGCACTGCTGTTGATGATATTTGATATTACATCAACTTCGATCCATAACAAATGGAGCTCAGAATAGTTTCTGTTCATTTTCTTACAAAACAAACTGTTCTCTCCTTTCTGTTTTTCTCCTGATGATTCTTAGAATGTCAGATATCATTTCCACTTCCTGGCTGCAATGTAGTTTTTAGAGATAGAAATAAGATGTATGAAGTGAAGTCCTCCCCCCAGCACACACAAACACACCCAAGGAAGCCTGAGAGAGAAACACTGTTCTGTTCTCCATGCGAATGGACGAAGGACTCAGCAGGTCCCCTTGGCTCTGGGGTGAGGCTCATTGGGAGTCTGCAGCACCAGGGATTTTGTGAGACACTTGGTAGCTTGAGTTCCTCACCTGAAATCCCAAATTTCCTGTCCAGCTTTGTGCCCTTCAAGGCTATAGGGATGGGCTGAGATTTTGTCCTGCAGAGATCATTTGATCATATTTTAATGACTTACTCCATCTTCCTCACAGTCCTTTGCACAGACACTCATAAAAGTCTAAGATAGCTGCAACTATTCTCCTGAAATTTGTCTCAACAGCCTGCATCAACAGGGTCACCATGCTGTTTAGCATTCAAACGCAGCAATAAACTCTAGAACTGAAATTTTCTTACTTGATTATTTGAATAAGAGAAATTAATTTAGGCTATTTTGTCTGGCCTGGTAGAATTTACAATAGAAGCCACTTCTCTGGGGTAATTACAACAACACTGTATGAAGACATCTGAAAAATACAGATCTTCTGACACCATCTCTCAAAGCTACAGAAATGCCTGATGAAGCCATTGCTGAAGCCTCGTCTCTCACAACTCTTCTTAAGTTGAGAAAGTAAAGTGATTCAAAGCTGTGAAAGAACATCCCAGCTGGCAAAGTGCTCAGCAACATCTCATGCTCTAGCAACTCCTGCCCATTGAGCTAACCACTGAGCACTGCCCATGACAGGATCACACCAAATAGTGTCCTTTTATCACTTCTCTGCTTCTCTGTTATCAATTAATTTTATTTTCAAAGGGTATGCTCTTCATCTAAAATGATAATTAGTTTTCTTGTTTTGCAAATACAATAAACTGTATTTATACTGTTTTCTTTGTAGGATCTTTCTTTTGTCTAAATACTTAGAAATAACACAAAATAGTAACACAAGTAAAGGCTGCAATATTGTAGACACTTGCCCTGGTCTCTGAAAAAGGAACTACCACAGAACTGTCCATGCCAATCTATCACAGAGCTCTTCCTTCTGTTCATATGTTCAAAATGTTATGGACATTTTGAAACATGGATTTGCTGGATACGTTGGATATCCTGGAACAAAAAGCCTATACCAAGGAAGACACCTGGAGTGTAAAATCTCCGCTCTGCCCCTACTACAAACATTTCACCCTAAATGGTAGCTTTCTTCTTAAAATAAACTCTTCTAGGCCTCCCATAAAGCCACGATTCTCCTTATGCAAGTAGGTGTAGGTGCAACAATAACAAGGAAAACTAACCTCTTAAAATAGACTAGTCCATTATCTCACTTATCCAAGCGTATTACTCAGATTGCTCTTTGCAGACACCTACACCTCTCTGAAAAAAGATCAGAGATAAATATTCTATTTGCTGTTCCTCCCACTCAAGTTGAGCCCATCCCTCCATGGCTGCTCTCCGAGCAACTTCCAGACTAGGGCAGGCATCGGCTATTTCTCTGGTGTGCTCAGAGGCTGGGGTAACAGGGAGCTCCTTCTGACTGGCCCTCAGACATTACAATAACAACTGTGATTAATAATTTTCTAATCAGTGATTCATCCTTCTCCCTGTTTTCTAAAGCAGTAGTGTGGCATAAGATGCTGACACTGCTGCCCCCACTGCTCTGTCCTGCTCACCAGCGAGAGGCCACCAGGTTCCGTGAGATGAGCAGCTGTGCACTCTCACGGAAGTGGCCAGCAGCAATTAGTATAACAGTATAAATTACTATAATTTGCAAACAATACAAACAATGTAATCAGCCCACTTGAGTTAACACACACACACAGTTTTGTTTAAAATGGATTACTATACAGTGCTGTGCCACAGGAGCCAGTGTCTCCAGCAGTGGGGTGTCACAGATCGATGAACATCTTCTCCCAGCCAGCCTCTAGCTGAAACAATTTGTCTGTGCAGCCTCATACCTCTTCTGCACTTGTTCTGTTTTCTGCTTTCTTGTTTTCCTCCTGTTTCAGTCACCCCATGTCCTGATACTGAGCCCGAGACTGAATGCTCTTACTAGCAGTTCTGCACACAACTGTCTTGTCTCCTGTTCACTGCCCATGCCCATGGTAACAACCCTTGCTTTGCCTTTCTGGGAGGAATGAATTTGGTTTGATTCCAGTAAATATATTCCATTGCTCTCAGACCAATTAACATTTTCTTAAAAATGGAGTTTCAAATACAATAAAGCAGTTTTCTTACCTTCCTCATTCATGGGAAAGGGCTCAACTTATATGACTGTCAAGTGCTGAAAGAAAAATGATTTTTTGTTCAGATCTGCACAACTCTTGAACAGCATCAAAATGCAATCATCAAAACAGGCCTGACTCAAAAAGTCTAAATATCAGTGCTGGAACATTCACATCCCAATAAAATCGGAAGCACCTCACATTATCTGAGCAAGCTTTAAGAAAGCGTGAACATATTAAAATAATAAGTTAACTGTCAGACATGACTGAAGGAGTAAGAAGTTTTCCTGAATGTTGTGTGAACAGGGTGACTGATTTAGTATTCCCTTTTGAAACTGCTTTCAGTATAATTTAGTAACACATTTTTGTATCTCAATGGCTAGATTCAAACCAGATAGCAGTTACACTTCTTTCTCTAACAGAAACTCAGTTTCTAAGAACAGTGTTTAAATGGATAATTCTCAAAAAATAAAGGGTAAACCTCTTACAAGGCTGATAGAAGAATAAATTAAAGGAACAGAAATCAAGATAGAAAAAAATCACATTCAAGTTCTCTCCCCGTTGAGATATAAGCACCTTGCTCATTTGTGCTGTAGCAGCATCCTGAAATGGTCCCATGGACCAATACCTGAGCATGCCTGTGTGTCCAGGACCAGACATAGCAATGGAGTGAGATCTAGCCTGGGAAGCCACCTTCCAGGGAAAGGAGGTCATATAACCAGGCAAACCTCAGGAAGGTCAGCTTCCCCTTCCTCATACTTTGTGCCCTGAAAATATCTGGGTTCCCATCTCTAATGCAGGTTCAACATTGTCAGCTTAGCACAGCCCCAGTAACAATGAGCAGCAGAACAAAGGTAAAGCTGAGCAGCTAATTGAACCAAGAGTTATAGCTTGAAGTAGTCACCATATGTGCCTGTCCAGGCACACCTTACACAAATATTATCATAAGCATCCTCTAGGCATCCACTGAGAGCTGGAGCCTGCTTGTGCACTGCCTCCATTTTTGTGCATGAGCCATCTGGATGCTTTCATAAAATCCTGGTGAAGTTATTTAATATTATTGTTGGCTGGCTAACTTGCAAAATACTTCACTTTGAAGGCTAATGTTCTCTCCCACCTTTAGCAAGTCTCAGTGTAATGATCTTTCTGCTTCATTTCCTTACACACAGTTGTGTTTTGCAAAAACATCAGGATTCGCATTTGCCTTTGATGCACAAGCTACCTTGTTAGAAACAAAACTCCCAATTTTATTTTATTTTATTATTTATTTTTTTTTGTGATAGTGATCCTACAAGATCTATGAACTATTTAGCTGTTGTCAGACAGTTTTATGTAGGCAGAATAGTTTTTCCACTGTTTGCATTGATTTTTTTGCTAGCATATTTGACTATACTAAGTAAAGGCTTAATAACATAAGTTTGAAAAGATACATGCGTTGGGTCTGTCTGAGCTAGAGTCACCTTTTCCCTGCAGCAGCCCACACAGTGCTGTGCTCTGCGCTTGTAGCTGGAACAGCACTGATATCACTCCAGTGTTGTGTCTATTGCTGCGTAGTGCTGGCACAGCATCAGGACCCCTTCTGAGCCCCCAGGAGCCAGCAGGCTGGGGGTGGGCAAGTGATGGGGAGGGGACATTGCCGGGGCAGCTGACCTAAACCAACCAAAGGGATATTCCATAACACCTGATGTCACACTCAGCAATAAAAGGGGGGGCTATCGTGGGGGAGGGGGCTGTTCCTCCTGAACAACCACTACGCATTTTGAGGCCCTGCTTCCCAGGACGTGGCTGAACATCGCTCGTTGATGGGAAGTAGAGAATAATTTTTTTTTCCCCTCTCTCTGTGCTTCCACGTGGAATTATTGTTTCTTTTGTTTCCTTTTTTTTTTTTTTTTTTTTTTCCTCCCCATTCCCTTTCCCTTTAATTAAACCTTTCTCATCTCAAACCTCGAGTTCTCTGTGTTGTATTTTCTCCCCGTTCCTCTTTGAGGAGAGGGGGAGTGAGAGAGCGGTTGTGGTGGAGCTTGGCTGCCCACCTGAGTAAAACCACCACAATATATCAAAAGGTACTGCTACAGTTACTTAGTTCCGTAGATATAGTAAAATAAGCATATGCATTCTCTGAGTTCAGAAATGTAATTCAGAGAAGAATAAAAAGAAACCAAAATTATTTGTTTTGGCAAGTCACTGAGCCTGCCAAAGGAGAAAGGTTCCTACTATTAAAATTAAAATAGTGGAAAATGGATCATAGGAATGATTTTGGAATTCTGATTGTCTTTGGCCCAAAAGTATCTTCTTAATTGAACGAAAATGGTTGTTGTTCTATTACTCGGTTACAAACAATTAGGCTTTTGCACACTGCACTTAATATCAATATCATAAACCACTGGCAATCCCAACTACTCACTGTGGTATTCCAGATGAGTTAATAATGGATAAATAGAGCACAGTCTGGGAGTGACTCATCCCAAAAATTCTCTTTGAAACACGTATTCACTAAGACCTATTGAAAAATGCAGCATTTTGTCATACTAATGGGTCCCTTCTAGCTGTAGGAAATGAGACACTGTCATCAGCTGACAGCTAAACACTTCTTGCAGGATTATATATCCTCTAAGCTCCTCCATTCTAACGGACATGGCATACTCAAAACTAAAAGTAATTTAATCAGAATGCAAAATGGTATGTTTTCCATAGGTGCTTTAAGGCTGATAAATATCACAAGGAAGGAACCTGTCAGTAGTACAGCATTAAAATGTACTGATACAAAGTTGAAATAATTAGTTGAAACTATGCGAATGGGTTATCTGAATGTATCCCTGGCTGTCTAGGTTAAAACAAACAGAAAAAAAAAAAAAAAAAAAAAACAACACACAAAACTAGGTATATCACCAGATGTCTAAAAAGCCCCATTTGTTCTTATTGCAGCAGAGATAAGTGCAGTAATGTTAGCCTTTTTGCTGCCCACTTTCATATAACCTAACACAACTGACAGTATAAATGCACTATTAGATTCACTGATTTCTACATATTCAAGGCCTATGAATAATATGATACAGAAAAGAATAGTTAAATCTTGTGATCAAAATTGTTTCCTTTGGTCAAAAAACAAATTAAAAGTGTTTGTATAGTGAACCCATGAATGACTAAGAAATGACTATTTCTACTCCTCCATCCTCTGGCTTTTCCTCAGCCAAGACTGCCAACTTATGCTGAACTCCAGTTACTCTTTTAGCCAGTGACCTTCCTTCCACCTTGTCCAGTTTGCCTCTTGTGCACTGTGACCAGTAAAGCCTCCTCTAGTGTGTGGGGATGGGAGGGAGAGAGAGATGCCTGCATGTTTTAATGATGTCTATTGCATTTATCTAGTGTAGCAGAGGAAGTGCTTTCAGGGTACAGTCACAGATCCACTATTGAGAGCTGCTAGAAGAAGCCCTCAGATAGGAATTCGAGAGAGACAGAACCCACCACCATACCTAGTATGCCAGGTTGGCCACTGATGATTCACTGGCAGCTGAATTGCTGGCAGGCACTGGTGAAGCAAACAGGCAATAATACCCGAATTAAGTGGCTGAGGGATGCTCACAGGTGGAAGCTTCTAAAAGTGTCAGGAAAGTAGCTGAAAGTACATGACTTCAACCTCTTGTGTTACCGGCCAACCTTGAGATAGCCTGGGATTGCTTTTTGCAGTTTTGGAACTTCTTCCCAAAATAAATGATAATTGTTCAAAATTCTCTGAGGAAAAGTTTTAATTCAGTTATTAACTGAAGAAAGCTTCCATCATGGAAGAGGCGAACGCATTACAATCTCTGACCTTGGAAAACAGGGAGTTTGTTGCATTTGAGACATTTTGTTAATATTTTTGGTTCTGAGGAAAAGCTTAATGTGCCAAAAAGCTCATCTGGTTTTCTAGCTGTGTATATATATAACACAGACACTGTTTCTCCACAAAAGCTTGTTTTGCTTGTACCTTATATGACTCCAAAATGCCAACACTATTTCTGAGGAAAGTGACAGCTTTCTTGAATAACTTTAGAGACATAAAGCTTACGAACTCTGAGAAGGATGCTGCTGAATGTGGAAACTTACACAGCTTCTTAAATTCTTGCATTTCATTCTTAAAGAATAAATCTGTATGTTCAACATTCATGCGCTATAAAATACCGAAATTCAGAACCATAGCAATATAAAACTACACATAAAGAAGCAGTTGTGAGCAGCAAACTCCAAAGATAACTCCATAAAGATACATAAAACAGTTTTTCATCTCACTCATTTTAATCATTTTTAGCAGTTGGCCATAAATGTATATATTTTATATGGTATTACATATACATAGAGAAAACCTATGCGGCAGGCTAAGAGAGCCCACATAGCAGGTTTTAACAGAAGAAAATAAAATAACCAGAATAAATCAGATCGGTCTGATCTGCCTTTGTTATTGTGTGCCTGCTTTACATCCCCCTGGCTATATAACTCTGACTAGACATTGCATTTAAAATTCTGAGTGAACATCCCCGAATTCCAATAAATGATTAATAGCAAAAATTTTGTCTATAGAAGAGATTGATTATTCTTTTTGTGGGGAATTTAAAAGCCAGACAAACATCCAGGAACTAAGAAGCAGAAACATCAAGTAAGTGCATGGGTGTGACTAGTTACTCTTTACTTCATCTCAAGAGATGAAGTTTTTTTCTCTTTACTTTTCTGTTTACTTCATCTCCTGTTCCTGCTAAAACAGAGTGGTAAGGATGTACAGTACATTGCCTGTTCGCTATAGCTGACCCTCAGGTAATACAGCCAAAAGGACAACAAAAAGGGCAAGTCTCTGTGTGAATAACAGCTTTAAGGATGAAATAAAATTGTGTCCCAACTTCCTACAGCAAGAAGACTCCTGACCAGAAATCACTTAAGCCAATATCCAAAAGCTATAGTAAATCACAGAAAGGCTTAAAACTACGTGATCTAAAAGCATTAAGCACCTCATCCTACGCTGAATGTGCAAGTCTGCTGCTGGCCTGCGGACAACTACAACAGAAACAACAGGGGGACAAGTCACATTGAAAATTTTAGTCTGAGGTAGTCTGGAAAGATTTGTCTCTGCTGCTCATGGACAAGGCATTGTCCCTCCATTGACAGAAAGCTGTCCTGGTAAAATCCACAAATTTATCATTCCACCTGGCAGCTCCTCCCAGTCCCAACCCACCTTGCTCCAGAATTCCCCATTTTCACTTAAATGGTCACCTCAGCACAGCAAAGAACAAGCACACCTGAGAGCATCTGTGTGCTGGGGTAGCAATGGGGAGAGCATGGCTGACGGTAGCTGCTGCCCTAGCACCAGCGGAGCTCCCATGTGCCGTTACCTCCTGCTGCTTATGGCTGGGGTGCAGCCTTGAGGACATCCTTGTTTTGATTGTACAGGCAGCCATACCACTATTTTATATTGCCTTTTTTGAGGAGTGAAGGAAAAGGCTCTCCCCACACTTTCAGTTTTTCAGGAAAAAAAAAAAAAACTGAAGTCAGAATGAAGCAAACTTTCTTCTAAGTTTTTTTTTTTTTTTTTTTTTTTTAATGACTTTGAGACAGATTAACAAATACAATATCATTGTTTCCACTATCAGGAAACTATGTCACATTACTTGAGCCATTGCTTCTCCGGCATGTTACAACCTTTTACAAGAACTTGGATCAGTAGTTTACAGAAAAGGATTAATAAGTGACTTGAGTTCAGTTTTAATCTTCTCTGCAGACATCACAGAACTTCACTGAATCATTAAGGTTGGCAAAGACCTCCAAGATCATCTGGTCCAACTGTTCCCCTACCACCAATATTACCCACTAAACCATGTCCCTAATATTGCATATCCTGAAAAAAATTTGGAGAAATGTTGGTTGAAAAATGGTTTAGCTGCCACTGATTTAACATTAGAGCCACAGAAAAATGAATGACAGTAAAGAATACAAATAAAGCCATTCTCACCTCCTATGATGCTCATTATGTTCTCAGTGAGGAGAACATTTGTGCCCGCAATGTGAGACTGTTAGAAAGCACCATATGCATTGAGGGGACAGATCACACAATACCTCTCTCTACCAAGAACTGAATGCAAACTGGAAAGGAGGTTGCTCCATTAGGTAGGTGACAAAAGTGTCACAGCCTGTGTAGTCAGCTAAGATTGTAAGCTATAAATATGACCTTTCAATAACAGGTGCAAATCCCCTCTGACTCAGAAGCAGCAGGAAAACAAGTCAAGGGAGAGTGACAAAAATAACATTTCCCTCAACAAACCTCACAGGAGACACAAATTCCAGTCTTCTAACATTCTACTTCTCTTCTTATTCCTCTCATTTCCATTACTCTAGGTAACATGAAGTAATGCTTATATTTTAGAGGATCTGCTTTTAGGGTACTTTTGAATTTCAGATACTTAATACTGAAGTAAACCTCAACTCCTGTACAAGGGATAACTCTAACCTTGGGGAAAAAATAGAGAAGTTAAACAATTTGGACTACACTATTTTCCTCATGTCAAATGGAACAAAATGCATTGAAGACTTAGTCTTTCTTATACCTATGTATTATATCCTAATTTTTTTCCATTACAGATTACAGCAGAATATTTGATACTCAAATCCTAAGAAAATAACATTGAATCAACCTCAAATCAAAAACAAACAAACACCTACTACTGCAGCACAAAAAAAGAAGGAACTGATGGTAAACAGACAATTTACTCCAGGAAAACACGATGTAATAACACTAATGAAGATTAGAGTTCTGCTATTTCTCAACTTATATCGATACAGTGAAGTAAGGACATGAGGACATTAAGTATGTCTATATACCTTGTGAGGGTGTTAAGTATGCCTATATACCTTGATATGAATCTACTCTGAATTGTTCCATATATACCACCTTTAAAAAAATATATAATAAAAAGCTTCTGGTTCTGTATTTTAAGAGAGCTGCTACTCTGAAAAAGTGCATGCAGGACTTCCATGGAGATTACACTTCCTTAGTCACTGACGTATGCTAAAGTAAAACAAAGACTTTCCAACTGAAATTATCTCCATTTATAGAATAAAAAGATTGCCAAGGAGCAAATCAGCCACCTACACAGAATTGCCACATGGAGACACAGCTACAGCATGTGTTTTGGCATAGGATTATTTAATTAGCAAAGTAAGAAAAGTAAAACAGTCAGATGCTCTGCATTGGTCTCCTGCAAATGCAATGCTCCTATCATCTGTAAAGCTCTCTGAATTGTCTGCAGTAGGATCTGGTCAGCTGTTTCCTGGCTTTTGGCAAACCTCTCCAACCCTGGCGCCAGCCCAGTGGACTACATGTTTCAACACCAGGATGGATGAGCACCAATGGATCCTAATGGATGCCCAGTCATTTGCCTTTTGCAGGCCCTCTTTGATTTAACATTCCTGCAATATCCTTGATCATACACAGTCTGGAAAACTACTTATTAAACATCATTTTGCTAGCTTGCTTCTGCACAAAGAAAATGACAAAGGAAGCTTCTCATAGTACAATAGCCCTTTCCATGAGAATTTTTTCAAACATGGATGCAATCAGGAGACATGCAATAGTTTCTTTTGACCTGAGGACTCTACCATTCAAAACTAATGAAGTATCACAGCAATTGTGAAAACTATTTAATGAATGAATAGAGAGCTGGATTTCACATCTGAGATATATTCCCATTTAAAAACTACTGACTCACAATCCACATAAATGTTTAGCAGGAACATTACAGAAGTCAGGCAAATGCCCTGAAACATTAAATAATGCAGTGTGTTTGAAAGTCAAGGCCTTTCTTCAAACAGGTCATGTACTGCAAAAAAAAACAGCACCCAGGAAAACTTCACACACTGATATTACGAATGCACCAAAAAAAAAGTTTGAGCCACCAGCTTTCTAAGTCAGAGTTGAATAAATCCATGAGATTCTGAAACCCACAAGCTGAACATTAGCAAGCAGGGTTCACACCCAGAGCTTTACAGTCAACATAAAATATTAGAAAAACATCTCATGATTTGTTTCTCTCATTCCTTAGGTAATTTGAAACTACTAAGATACACCTTTCAGCCTACATGCAAGCCACAGATGATGACAGGAAATTTTGAAGCTGTTAGACCTGTATTATTTCACTGGTTAAATATGCACAAAAAGTCTGTCACACTACATATGGTAAATAATAATAAATATGTGTTTATAACTATCAGCATTAAAACGACAACAAAACTGGACTGTCCTCCCTTTAAAAAAATCATGATATGGCATCATTTCTATAAAAAAGTTGTTGCAATTTAGAAAGCACAGGAGAGTTCCTCTAATAGACACTGCAATAGACTAAACAAAAGCATTTGTCAGCACAAGATTCACTGAAGTCATTTCCATTTGCTCTAAGCACTGAATAAATGACATGCCTAATCTGGGCAAATAGCAACTTGGAGGGCAAGCAAGAGCCTAGGCGCAGCTGGTTCTGATTTGAACTATTATTAGCAGAATCCTTTCACTGCATAATTGTTTCTGTGCCCTACATTGGGTTCCAGGAGTAGTTTTATTGCTGACCTTTTATAAATCATATCATAAAAAAATAAAAGCATGTATCACATAGCACCTGTGTTCTTATGGACTTCTGGGCTGGGCTGAGCTCCTTATTAACATGTAGTGATTTTTTTTTAATATTTGTTAATTTTTACCAGAGTATGTCAAACTAACTGGTTATAGAAAACTAAATCAAGCTTAATTTAATCTGTTGCATTGTAAAATGGGGTATTAGGAACACTGGTTTACCTGGAATCCGAGAAGCATAGCATAATATAGGATGGAGGTCTCCTAGCCCAGCCCACTGTTCAAAGTGGGACCAATTTAGAGCAGGTTACAGCAATTTACAGCATATTTGAGCTAATTTAATTCTTTTAATTCAGTTAATAGAAATAATACAAAAAAAAAAGAGGGGGGAAAAAAGTAAGTCTGAAAGTAAAGAGAGCTCTTTGAAGCACTCGTCAGATGACTCACAATGGCTGCCTACATTATAGGAAATAATTACAACTGGCAACAGAAGAGATTTTTTAGTGCAGTTGGACTTGATCTTTGTAAGTTCTTTCCAACTGAACTATTTAAGTGTATTCTATCATTCTTAGATACTATTATACAGAGTTGACAAATAAAAGATTTAGGCAAAGTTCTAAGCAAAACAATAAATGCCATTATTAGATCTCAGATGTAGCTGGTGATATTGTGATATTAACCCCTTTCATTTCAACCAATTGTACTTCACTATGAAGTACATATATTAAGACAGATGATCATAAAACAAGCCCTGAAAAGACTAAACCACTTCTGAGCACAAGCATATTTGTACCACTCACAGAGGGTCCTCATTCAGAAATCTGAAGAAAGAATTCAACCATAAAACTTTTAAAACATTTTTCATTAACTTATTTATATTCATTCTCAGAATCTGGGAGAAGTTTCCTCTCATTCATAATTTACATTTTATAAAAACCCTAGGGAAAGTTATATTCTGTAAATGATTTTTAATTAAAGGGGTAGTACAGTGCTGCACAAACAAAATGCAAGAAAATCAGAATTTTTTGAATTTTCAAGAAGGAATTGTTTTTCTTGCTATTACCTTTTTTTTTTGGGGGGGGGGGGAAGGGAGGTGGGATGGGAACAACATATTTTATTCTTAGATATATATCCTTGGCACATGGCTTTCAGGAAGGCCACAAAGCTCCTTGCAAACTTGGTTTTGGTTAGTGTATGCCTGCCAGAGGTGGTGCAGATGAAGAACAGAGAAACATACTTTTTAAGGCCATAGAAAGATAAAGAGATTAATAATAATGGTAATTGCTTGAAAAAAATATCAGAAAGCTCAGAGATTCAGTTTCAATAAGAACCCAGCATGGAAGTAATGATGCAAAAAATACCCAGCTACCACAACTATTATGTTTTGGAAGCTTTTTTTTTCATTATTCTTCATTTAAATGTCTAATGCAGTAATCAAGGCCTCATTCCTATAATATGCAGAGATAACAAATTACTTTAAAAAGAGATGTTTCTTGCTAATTGTCTGCACAGTAATCTTCAAGCCAAATAAATCATTTTTATGTAAGATGTTGTTAAAACAACACTACTAGAAAATACTTGCTTTGCATGGACCTTAAGGCACAATGAAAAACTGCATTCTCTGAAAGCAACATTTTACTATTGCTTTTTTAAAGAAAATGCATAAATCTAGTTTCTACCCTTGGGTATAGCTAGTATCCAAAAAGAAATCCTTCCATGTGAAGAAGTTGCCACACTGATGGAAAAAATCAATTGGTCCAAGTAAGATTACTGAGGGCAAAACTTATCACTGACCATTAAGGGCATTATGGGTTTTGGCAAACTCAACTACAGTACAAATAAGTCTGAACAGAATTTGGCACAAAGCCAGCTCACCAATTTTACATACCTTGTTTTTCTAGAAGTCAAGATTAGTCTAATTTTCAGGAACAATTTCTAAACTCTACATTAGCTGAAGTACAGAAAACTACAGGAAAGAGGTGGTAGACAACCGGGTTATGCAGGATGCTTCTTTCTCAGGCTTTCCTGCCATCAGCTGTTGCACAGATAATCAAAGTTCATGCCAGTGGATCTACTCTTATTGTAACAGGAACTCTCTGGCTCATAGAACAGCCTAATAGCCATCCTCTACTTAGCCTGTGTAAACTGAAACTTGTCTGTGATCTAAATATCACTATTTACTTAAAGCAAACATCCAAAGCTTTGGTCTATTCAATCTTTAAAATACGTAAGAAAAAAAACAACAGCAACAACAAACAAACAAAAAAAAAACAAAGATCCGATAAAGTCAGGAAATACCCTGCTTCAAAAAATATTTATTACATAAATATTTATATATTTATAAATATATATATATATTTATATTTATATATTTATATTTATATATATATATATTTATATATATACATATATATGTACACACAATCACTGTGCCTCTGATTTCTACTCAGAAATTAAAGCAGTACCGCTAAAGAGTTATTAGAGTTTACATCAATCCATGATAGTTTTAAACAGAAATTAAATATAAAGTTAATCCCAACTCTGCAACAAATACTTCAGACTATTTTATAATCCACTCTGGTAAATAAGACCTCTTCCAATAAAGAGGGAGGAATTTTAGAATAGGGTACAATGACTACCCTCTCCCAGGTAGGTATTCAAAGTGGCTATAAAGAGGTTTCAATGATTTAAGTTCCCATATGCTTTTCGGGAACAAAAATATTTACAGGAACAAATGCATGGCAATCTTACCCTTATAAAAATAGGCGATATGATCATTTTAAAAGCTCTTTTTTTTTTTTTTTTTTTTTTTTTTTTTCCCACATCAACCATCATTATAATTTCTTTTCCCTAGTTACTGGACAAGTAACCTGGAGAAGTTATAATGCCATTGGCATTCTGCTCTCATCTGCTATAAGGTGGAGCCCCAATAACATGGTCCCAAATTGCTTGATGATCTGTGTTCACTTCTGCCAAATCAGCAGATCTGAAGGCATTTGTGGCTATCAAGCAGCAAAACTGTCCATGGGTGAATTTGAGAAAATTAGTATATATTAACATAATTCCAGAAAAGTCACATCTGAATTGGGAGACGACTAGATTAGAAAGAATGACAAATACAGAGGAATCAATCAGAGACCTAAAATTTGCAGTGACTTCTGAAATAAAAACCATATTTATTGTGAGAAAATAATTAAAAGTGCTTGTCATAATTCTCATAACAACTGAACAAACCAGCTGGGTGAAAGGTAAGAAGAAATATGTAAATGACAATTGAAAAGTAGAAACTAAGTTTCTACCTACCACCTACCACCTACCCCCAATAAACAGTAGCTTAAAAAGCTCCTTTTGAAAATTTGTCCTCGAATTTTTCCGTTTATCTTCCTAAGTAAGAATAGTGCAGAGGAAATACAAAGAAAACCTATCAGGAATCTCTACCATGGTAATATTTAAAAAGAGTAATAGACCAGGAATAGAAAATATGTTAATTGGATTCCACTTAAAATCTATGCCTATGTCTTGATAATTGGAATATGAATTTCTAAGGGGCAGCTAAAAGGATGCCAGCAGTGAATAAATAGCCTACCAAATTTCATCCTGCCTTGGGAATTGGTTTTATTTAGAACGGGTTTAGAATCACATATTAAGGCAGCAGCTAAGCATACACTAGAGGTTTATGACATAGATTTTCTATTTATTCTATACATATGGGCACGTTCTTTTTTAGAAGAGTCATAAATATCTACTGTATTATACATTATTTGCATGAGTGATGTTCTTTCAGACAGTATGGAGAGGGTACATACAGCCCTATGTACCCTACTTCCATTCTCCCTCTGGAAATCAAAATCTTCTTCTGCCTCCAAATCAGCTACTCATTCCCATGAAACTTGGATTTATCCAAAGAAAATTAGAATCCACTACAGTTCTTCACATGCAAACAAGGAAAATAAAACCTTTGTGTTTATCTCACGCAGTGGTAAAGCATGCAAACTCAATACAAATGTCATCCGTATTTTATCAAAAGACACTTCCATGAGGACAAGATGTTAAAGGTATGTTTTTACGAAAGAACCAGATACGGTTTACAAGGTTTGGGCAAAACAAACCAAAGAATCAGAGGAACAAACAAAACAAAAATCAATGTTAGCAAAATGAAGACTAAGAGGAACATGGAAAGGTCAAAGGAGCAGTGGATTGGGGTAAGGTGATGAGAATTACCATTAGTTTCTGGGTGACAGACTTCTAGATAGGATGAATGAATTGAGCAGATTCATAAGACTGATTTTTTGCTATGTTTACATAGCTACCACTGCAACCATAGGTCTGTTACTAGTACGATATTCCTCTGAAGAATGCCTACAATGTATTTTTTTTTTCCAGTTATATTGAGTCCTACAGAACGTGGGAGAAGGAAAGGAATATTAGGGACAAGTACAAGTCAAGCAGTAGAGGAGCATGCTCTCTCAAAGACCAGTCAGCACCAGCTGACACACACTGAATTATTTTTCCTCCTAACGTCTAACTGGTTTGTTGTTCCTACAGGAAGCCCACTGGGACAACCCGATGATAAGCAGGCTCTGGTCCCAGCTCTGAGGATTTTGCCCAGGAGCTGTCTCTATGTCTTAAGACACCAAAACGCACAGTGGTGGTGCTTTTCTTAAGCATTTGCAATGCTCTCTGCATTGAGACACTTCCTGCACTGACATTTAACTATCTTTAAATGTAATAAGGTTGTTATTTTTAGTTACAATTTGTAGAATCCTGTGACATGTTTCTGCAGTAATTTAATCTTTCATTAGTCATGGAGATGAAAGCATTCAATTAGCTGTTTTGACACTTATGACTGCACTAAATAAAATCTTCAAGTATTTCCCAATGATAATGATAACACCTCCTAGCTAATGGATTTCCCTCACGTAATACACATAGTGAAGAGCAATGGAACCATAATCAGATATACGGATGGTCCCCCATATGAAAGGAGAAAGCCAGCAAGAACCTCTATAGAAAATGAACAGTTGCTCATTAATTCATGTCAGAGTGCTCCAGATTCTCAGTTCTGCAAAGATACTTCCTACAAAGAAAAACACATGCATTAGCCAGTGTGGACAGAGTCCTAAGAAATACACTTGGGCATCTACAGCACATTGTAAAACACATTTTAATCACAAAAAAAATAAGAAAAAATAGAAAAAAAAAAAAAAAGACAGGAAAAAAAAAAAAAAAAGACAACTCTCTCTTCTAGGGAAAATTATTATGTGACACAAAACAGCCTCTTTCCATCCTGGCCAGACAGATTCAGATAAAGATAGCATCCTTCTTTCAGTGGTAGCACCTATGAACCAGAACAGAGATACAGAAACCCCTTTAGAAGGTCCCAACGGAACTAACTTGGAAGCTGCTTCTTGACTACATGTACCAGAGGCATCAAATATTGTGAAGCCAGTGGAGCTATGACTCTTCCATAAAGGAATATATGGAACCATATGTTCATGGAAGGTCTCCACATCCATGTGGCTGTGGCTTTAAAGACAGAGAAGAGACCTATTCAATTAAAGTGCTTCATACACCTCTGCTGCTATCAGAAGAGCTTCTCCAGAGCTTGATTTAATCAGTTTTAGTATAATTAAAATACTGAGACTACCCAGTAATATTTCATGTCAAAAGAAGAGTATGAGTCACCAAGATTAGCGTGGATTGCTGATATGGGGAAGCTGTGTTTGACTCTGCTCCCATCTTCGCACAGTCACGCTGGGATGCCTCATGGGCTGTGCTGAGACAGGCTCCACTGCACGCAAAACAAGAAAGTTTTTACCTGGTAGACACAGAAACACAAGGGATAACACATTCACTTCGTGATGAACTGTAGGGGTCTTTAATTGGAAATTCTCCAAGAGAGGAATTGTCATTTTTGTTTTGTGTAGAGATTCTAGCTCAGAGATATCAATCTCTGGTTTGATACTTGCCTTAAAATAATCCATCTGCTTCTGAGCAGGAGTTTGGCTCCTATGATAAAGGCTTGGTTTTGATGTTGATCTTTTCTGTTGTTTGCTTCTTAAGTTGACTTTCTCTTTCTTTACACTCAAGGAACCTTTGGGTCCTACTGACATCTGTTAGGCAGTTAAGGGCAACTATAAGTCAGAAAAGTTCTTTAGAAAGTCTTACGTGTTGCCTTCGGTTGAGATTTTTAACAATAGCAAGAATGTGCAATATTTGAAAACAGAAAAAACTAATTACCGTATTTTTATTTTAGATTTTGTTTTGCTTTTCTTTTTGATGTCCACATTCACTAAGCTTCCTTAACATCAAAATCTAAGCCAGCACAGCTTAATCTGAAGAGATTTCTGACTGAAAAAAAAAGATTTCAATGCAAAAGATGAAATAAGTTGATTCTTCAGGGATTTAACCCTGCTGCCCAGGCTGATGCACTGAAATCAACAGATGGCAAGGTAGGAATGGATATTCACTTGCAGGATAATTGTCTAGCTGGTGATAGCTTAATTTGTGGAAAGTTTTTTGTTGTTGTTAGTTTTTTTTTTGTTTGTTTGTTTGTTTTTTCCAAAAGAGGCAGAGGATTCCTCTGCATCTTTTTTTTTTTCTTTTTCATTTGTTTTTTGTTTGTTTGTTTTTTAAAGGAACATATTGAAAGTGGAAGTCACAGAATCACAGAATCACAGAATTTCTAGGTTGAAAGAGACCTCAAGATCATTGAGTCCAACCTCTGACCTAACGCTAATAGTCCCCACTAAACCATATCCCTAAGCTCTACATCTAAACGTCTTTTAAAGACCTCCAGGGATGGTGACTCCACCACTTCCTGGGCAGCCTGTTCCAATGCCTCACAACCCTCTCAGTAAAGAAGTTCTTCCTAACATCTAACCTAAAACTCCCCTGGCGCAACTTAAGTCAGTAATATCTCTAATAACAATGGATATTTAAATGTCAAAAATGTATCCTATCAAGACATCAGAAGTGCACTGAATGGAAAAAACATCAATATCAAGATTATCCAACCGTCATCTAAGCCAGAGCCATCCCTGCTGAGCCCTGAGTGTGTCTACAGTTAGAAGATTTTCCATATTCAGTATATGAATGCATAATTATTTTATCATTAAGAAAAAAAAATCCTATAAATCTGAAAATTATAAATAAATATTAAGTCAACTTTACCTTTTGAGGTCAAATCATTTTTGGCTTGACTTCCTTGATCCCTTGTTACACTACTTGCAAAACATACTTTCCTAAATTTCAATTGCTTTGTTCACATGAAAGCTCTTCTCTTTCTCCACACTCATGAAAGTTTAGGCCACTTTTACCTAGCTAGGGACTTGTTTGGTTTTGCTTATCAACACAGCTACCTTTCTAGCTTATCACCCAGCATCCCTATGACCCCCATTATCTATATTAGACTTTGGACACACCAAAAAAAAAAAAATTAAATTAAAAAGTCATTTTGTCCTTGGAACTGCATAACCAGCTAAAGAAGCTAGTCACACTAATTTTTGAAGATAATTTAAATAAAATAAAATAAAATAAAATAAAATAAAATAAAATAAAATAAAATAAAATAAAATAAAATAAAATAAAATAATCAGGAAGTGTTCTTTCTGTATCAAAATTACAGAGATCTAGGTGATGATCAGTTTTTAAATCTAAAAGTAGGTGTAGGAAGATAATTAGTGACTTTTTTTTTTTTTTAATTGCAAATATCATACATAACTAGCAATGATTTAGTCTTGTATTTTTTTCTTAAGCTAACCTTATCTTCTTCCCAAGAGTACACATGCTCTAACTTTCCATGACAGACAGACATCACAGGCTAAAATAGTCTTGACTGTCAGATACAGATAAAAACGTTCACATAAAAGTCTGAGTCAAAGACTGTCTAAGTCCTTGGGCATTTTCTACTCAACAGGTTTTGGATAAAGACCACATTGACTGTAATCACACACTATATTAAAACAGACTTTCTTGATCAGTAATGTTAGCTGTAGTTGAAGGTACTCATGAAATATTAATTCTGCCCTTTGAGAATATTTTACAATACTGATGCAAAGAAAGTATTTGACGAGAAAATGAAATGCAAACACAAGGGCCACAAATTTAGCAACTGTGTTGAATTTTGCATAAGGAACCACAAACAAGGTCTGGAGACTGAATAATACAGATAAATCAAAGACATGAGTAAGCATATTTTTGAACGTGGTAGAGTTATGTCAGATCTAAAATGAGACTGGAAAATAATTCTATGTTCTAAGTCATGTTTCTTTCCCAAGTCTCTCACACTGCAGAGCCTGCAACAGTAATATACATCCTTCATCATAGTGGGTTGATTTCAGAGAGTCTGCATCTGTGTGCAGGCATTCATTTTCTTGAATGCAATTGCAGTATTGCACCTACAGAGGAAAACTCCCCTATCTCTTGAAATAGGATACCAATGCACAGAGATTGTTCAAGGGATGAAGATACATACGGCTCTTGGTTTGTCTCTTATCTGGTGAGTGAGCACAAAAGGGCACATTTTCCTTTACAATAACTTCAGGTTCTTTGTTATGAAACAAAGAATGAGATTCAAAACACCAAAGGCTCAACTTCACCTGCTAGAGTTATTCTTTTTACCAGCTTATTCTTTCCCAAAGGAAGACCAACACTCACACAATTCCCCAGGTTACAAAAGTGATAACAAGTAGAGAGGAGATAACTGGGATAAGCATGCCAAATGCTAGTTCTGTCATCTTTGGTCTGTGAAACCTGTGTGGCTGATAAGATAAAGGTACAGTGAGAACTCCTTAAGATATTTGATTTTATAAAAACTTATGACAACATAGAGCTCTAAGTCACGAAGAAAGAGGAAGCATCCTCTTGGGTACATTTGCATTTTTTAACTTCATCAGTCAAATGAATGAGATGAATTGGTGAAAACAGAGTGACCATGACTGACGTTCTGATCTCTTTTCCCAAAATTGCACTTCTGTTAAATATGTGATCAGGAAGGAAGGTTTGTAAGGAATGTAAGAGTTGGGAGGGTCATCCTGCCTTCAACACCAGGAACAAAGAAGGGAGCAAGCATATGGTGAGAAAGATATCGCATCTTTAAGAGAAGGTATGTGCCAAGGAATATTTTTTTCTTCATCCAGTATATGTCTAACAGTACAATAACATTTTACTGTTTTAGTAAGGTATATTATTGCCTTTTTTTTTTCTTTTTTTTTTTTTTTCAAAAATGATAAAAGGAAGATTGTACTGAACAAAAGGTGTAAGCCACACCATATGACAATGCAAGGGTTCATATGAGCTACAGGAAGGTAGGCTGGATAGAGTCTGTGTTTGAAGGATCTCTTTCATGTATTGATATCACTGTTTACCAGTTAGATGCAGCAAAATCTACAGAAGACAGTTTTCCAATGGAAGAATGACTAGTATGTTATGTTGTCCCAGATACAGAGCAGTGATGATAAGGAAAGGTTGGTTGTTATTAAAAATAAGCACACTCCCTGAGCGGTATGTAGCAATTTCATACCTGAGTGAGCACGGAAGCACAGGGGAACAGGACGTACAAGGTAGCTGTTTGCACAAATTCAAAGCCAAATTATATCATCAGTGGGAATGCATATTCAGTCAGGTGCACGCTTGTGCAAGGCTTACCATAGGGTATTTGCAGTCTGAGACAGACACTTCAATACAAAGGATCTGGCTGCGTTCCTGGATGGAAAGCAGAGCATTTTTGAGAAGCACTGTTTAAACATATGGAGGTAGGGACCTGGGCCAGGACACTCCACCACATAACTGACCTCTGGTTATACAAGCAATTGTTAAAGATTTGTAAGAAATTGTTCTAACACATAAGAATCTATTATTAAAAACTGCAAAATTATGTTTATATACTTACATGGTTTTATACATTTTTATGTGTATATATGTATATATATATTTGTATAGGTCTATGCCTGCAAGAAACTAGTGTTAATACAAGGATATGATTGCATGACAAACAATATTTGAGTTACAAACCCATATCTAAGCGTTATGGTTTTGCAGTTTCTGATAGACAAATTTGAAGAAGAAAATATCACCTAGGCAGCCAGTGACAAAGGACATGTCAGTTCAGGATATGCCTAAAGATTCAGGCTAATGGAGAAGCTAGTTTGAGACTAGTTTGAGTTACTCTACAGAGACTGCAAATTGACAAGTTAAAAAACATAGACATTGAGGTGTGTTTCCATCATACTATGCCATATACCATAGGTGCATAATGGAAATAATTCCATCATCTAGGGATAAGTTCTAGCCTCGTTATGCTCCCTAGATAATCAAAGGACAGAGACAAGCATATTCGGGCAACTGCTTGGATCAATAGCCTATGTGAGCCCCAGTGGAGGAGCCACAACTAGATAGCTAGAGAGCCCAGGATATCACCCTTATCAGTGATTTAGGTGCCTAGCACTCAGCCAAACATTTGATGCTGAGGATGCAATACCTGCCTCACCTTTGTGTTTCCAAGACTCAGTGCAGGTGCAGGGACATGCTGGGATAAAATAATCATCAGCACAGACTTATAGTAGGTCAAACAACAGGAATGCATTCTCTATTCTTCCATGTGGTCATGGTGGGTTTAGGCAAGAAACAACTGATCAAAAGCATAAATAATGATTCAGGGATCTAGAAATAACTGGATGCCTAAGAATAGCAAATGCAGTGCAGGAATGGTTTTCAGCTTCGTGGAGACAGAAGAAATGCTCTTTGCACAGCTTAGTGAGTACACAGCTAAAGTTTGATAATCTCTGTGGAAGAAAAAAAAAAAGTATTTTTTTTTTGGGGGGGGGGGAGGGCTGAGAGCCCATCTTTTCTTAACAAAATTCAAGATGGCAATAGAAAAGACAGCATATTTTTAAAACTGTAAAAACGTTGAGTAACTGTATAGGCACAGCTCCTGTGCATAGTTGCATAGTTGATCCTCTCAATGAAAGCAGTTGCTCACCAGCTGTCTGGAACAGAGAGGAAGAAACCTGGGTAAGGTGGATACATTCCAAATGCTTTAATTTTTGTGTATTTACAAAAACTACACAGCTTTGCAAAGTCTTTAATAGCTGTCTAATTTCTTTTTACCAGGACCACATTTTTTGCCACTATTTTGTGGGTTTATGTTAGTATATTAATTTATCTTTTTGATTTATCATATTCAAGTTCAAAATTTAGACACATCCAGAAAGCCATGACTGACAATACCAATATGTAGGCAACATCTAGGACAAGCTTCTGTATTAAGGCAAACAGCACACAACACAAAGACTCATATCCAAGAGTTCCTAGTTTCTATCTAGGGATATTAGAATGAAAACTTTTGAATGACTCCCTAGATATACTTATGGAATAATTTAAGAAACATGTAGTCTTGATGCCATTTGGGTGTTTTATATCCCCATTCAGGATTAAGATAGATCCTTGTTAATGCCATGCCAATTTTAGGATGTTTGCTGGTATTTTTGGCATCTACTTTTATGTGCTCTGCTGATAAATGTATATAATGCTTCACTGAGGTGCTTTGAGGCATAATGTTTATTTTTTCAATGGTCACTGAATGTAAACCAGCTTTAATATCAATTAGACTCTTCCCATAATTTTTCAGTTTGTGCATTCATTCGATACTCTTCCATGTTAGGAAGCATGAGGTTCATTCAAGGGGTTGCCAAGGATTTTACAGAGTCTTTGGAGAAGAGAAACAGATGGTCCCAGAAAGGCAAGCACTTTGAACATTGCAGTAGATTTGGGAAACAGAACTACAGCTGCCTGGGGATATACTTCAGAATTTTAAAAGGTTATTAACTGAACTACCACAAGCTGGGAAAATAACTCAAAAACAGATGCAATCACTAATTGCTCACTTGAACTTTGCCTATGAAGTTTTTTCAGCAGGAAGAATGTTTATATGCTGACTGACTCTAAACAAAAGTTAGAAAAGGACATCATTCTGTAAGATTAACAAGGCAATTAGAGCTGGTGCTGCTTGAAATTCTCTGTGAATGTTTTACATTTGAATTCATTAGGTGATAGTAGCTGCACAGATCCATCATAAATGGAACACCTTTGTCCTGCAGTCAACAGTGACAAACTAAACTGTTCATTTTTATTTTTTAACACACAGTTAGGAGAAAAAAAATAAAACCATAAATACCAAAACAGATTTCAAATATTCCAAAGAAGTTTTCCCAATGGGCAGAAAGAATCTGCATGCACACTGAACCTATACATGCAGCATACAAACTATAAGCTACCTCCATTAAGACTGCATCTTAACAAGGTAAAGACATGTCTTGTCTGTGTCTTCAAATTAAAACAGATAAATAAAACAAAACAGCATCATCGCTGAGTTCTCACAGATGAATAAACCCAACCTTTAGTTTTAAAAAGATTTTAAGTATTTGAAGTGGAAAAGTAACCAAACAGAACAGGGTGAAATGCCACTGATGCCAGCTGAGAATACACAACAGTGGCAAAAAAAAATAAAATAGTGTGTTCAGCTGCAATGTAAAATTCAACCAAATGGACTTCAGATTTATTCTGCTGTAAGATTCAAAGAGAAAAAATGAATAAGAAAAGAGCAGAGAACTTTGTATTTGGTACTACTGCAGGAACTATGGGACTAGAAGAAATCTGCTACTGTGAGGCAACATCAGCACTTATGAAGTATTACTTACCCCTCCAAGATGATGCACAAGAATATACAAAGTAAACATTTTGTAGACTGACAGTGGTGTTAAAATATGAAGTATATAAGTGTCAGATTGCTTAAGCAAAACTGTGTTTTGGCTGTAAAGAGGAGTATACATACACATGCTTCTTTGCAGCCAACACACAGCTGCTCAGAAACACCAACAAAAGAAGAAGGGGTTTGTTGCCAGGTGGTTCTGAAGTAAACCATAACTGGAGATGTGAAGAGGTAGCTTAATGGGATAAAAAGAGAATGACGATTTTTTTTCTCCTGACTGAAGCCCTCATGTTGTTCAACTATTATACGGAGGTAGGATTTCTTCATGAGAAATATTTAAGGAAACAAACAAACAAATACAACAACAAAAATGCCCACAAGTTCACAGGAATGCCACCTTATCATTCAGGCTAGAAAAGAAACGCTTGCTATCATATTTCATTACTCTACTGCCTAAAAGCTTCAAGGATTCAAGCCTCCCAGTAAGAGGCTATCAAACAATGTAAGTGACAATTCCTAGTATCCAGATGTAAACTGACAAATGTGTTCAAAACTGATTTTGTAAATAAGTGGGAATAGCAGCAAATATTCCCATAGAAAACCAGGACATCCCTTACAAGAGAGCTGAAAATAGAAACAATTTGGTATTTGTTGAAAATTTATTAAAATTGAATAATCCAGCTGTCTGTACTAGTCATTGTACTGAGGCTCCAGGGTGGGATATAAGGGTGGATATCAGAGTATTCCCAACATGAGGGAATCTGCTGCATTCCTGTTAGCATATGCAAGAATGTATGCATTTAGAAACTCCATTGTCCTTACTTAGGTCTCTAAACACGCTTTAAAATCTGCAGGTTAATGCTACTAATTTAAACATGTGGATCTTTCACCACTGTGATTTTACTACACCACCCAATATTCTAGTCAACCCCAGAAGTTTTTTTGCCCTACCCCCACCCTTTTTACATGCTAGACTGATTTATCTGAATTTCAAGCAGTTATGTTTTCCATTAAGTCACCCCAGCCAGATTATTCCCATGTTTACAGTGGCTACTACGTATAAATAGTTGTACTTTGGTTTGTACTGAGGCTTTACAAGACAATATTTTTCATTCTATTAAGCCCTGTATTTCTGATGTCATTCCAGCTGGTTTTCTTGCTCTCTACCTGGATTACACACTCCCTTCCTGCAGTACAAATATCGAACTCTGTGCACACACATCTCATAAGTTTATGTGTCCCAGAAGTAAAAGCGTTCTCCTTTTCTGTAGTGGCCTTGTTCCTTCTTTCAGTGCGATCCAAGGATCTTTAACACCTTTAACAGGAAAATCTACCAAAAGAGAAAGAAACCCTCCAGTATCTCTGCTTTTGATAAGGCAGCCAAGACTCCGGGCTGGTGCTGGCACAGATGTAATCCCTGACTGAGCAGTAAAAATACACTAAGCTTCTGAGCAATTTTTCCTCCAGGGTCAGACGAGTCAACTGCTGCTTGGCCTGATAGGAGCTCAGCATTGTCAGATTCATAAAAAACTGCACGAATACACTCTTCAGCATAATTTATATTCCAGATGGAAATGTAAATACACCAGCAAACCCCAACAGATTTTTTGTCCTTCATAAAATCATTTTATCTTTGGTGATGAGATTCTGCATTAAATCTGGGTGCCATATCTTGCAGTCTCTTGCTCACCAAGGGAGGTTTTTTGAGATGCATATTGCCATTGCTCAGGGGTGATGTGCCACTGGGGGTTCACCAAAGCAGGGTACCATATTATTAAACACTGCATGGTAATGTGTATTTATTATTGCCCCTTGACAATGATAATTTACATTTTTAGAAGAAAAGACATATATGGTATGCTATGACTCCCTCTGTTATTCAACTTCACTTACTTTAAAAAAAAAAAAAAAAAGAGAAAAAATAGAAGAGAAAAACAGATGAAAACTTGGGTGCTGCTGCAACACTAACTAGTTATGCTGCATTTATGAAAACATTTATTTTCTGGAGTTTTGGAGCCACTGGGACTCCCCTGTTATATATCTCCCAAAAGGGCTCTCCAGAGTGTCAGACTGGGGCCTGCCCAGTGTGATCAGCAGCTATTTTTTGCTTTCTGCACCATCAGATCACAATGAAAAAAGAAACAAACTTCCCATATCAAAATTTAAACAAACACATGAAATTTATTTTTTTCTAACTCTACCCAGCACAGTTATTTTCCTTCTTTATAACACGTACTTAATACTGTGGTTTAAACCTTGAGCACACCAGAATCTGTAATAAGCACACCAAAGATATATACTAAAAAAAAGTCCACTCACGCTTAAGAAATTGATGATTTGTATTCAGAACTGCATACCTCATACGAACTAAATTCTGTTTACTAGATTTTGTTTTAAAGCACTCTTCAAAGCAAAACCATTTTTCACAGTCAAATCCATTTAACTAAACAGATAAGGGGACAGGAAACTTGTGTATTATTGAATCTGTTCAAGGCAGGGGTAGCTCACTGGGCTTCCTTTAAAATATATTTTTTTAAATGTCACATTACTAGTAATGCAAAGATTTATGTACTATTTATGCTACATCTTTTATCAGACTGAAGATCTGTTACCAATATTTTGCTTAACCAACCTACTGCCAATTTGTTTTCCATCTGTATGTTTTATTTTTTACTGAAATGGCAAGGAGGATGTAACAAGTGTATCCTCCACCTGACTATAACTCCTTCCCACACCACTGCCAGTATCATATATTTCCAAATCTCCCTTTGCACATGCAGCTGGAGCACAGGTCAAGGTAAGCACAACAATTAAAAAGAAAAAAGAAAAAAAAAAAAACATAACCCTTGCTGAAATTGTTGACAATTCCTGTCCCTCAGTTTTCCAGCCATCACTAATGAGATGACAGCAATAGCTTTAATTATTATACTGTTAAAAGCCAGCATTGCCAACTATACTATACAGCAATTTTTTGTTTCACATTTTAATATCTAGATAATCAACTACCTTGAACCTACCATTATAAAATAAGGTTCTGTGCAGTATGCTTTGACAGAAACTTTGCAAAGCATAATAAAACTTCCACAAATACTCATGCTCCTGCAATATCCCAGGAGCTGGTGGCAACAGGGAGGACAAGAAGAGCTTACAGTTGTCTTTCTCTGAAAGGAGACTTGAGACAGAAAGAGCAGCTGGTCACAGTCTGGCCTCAAATTCTACTTTTCTCTGGAAATAAGCTGTCCACACTAGGCCTACAATAGGAATAGACTGCTCCAGCTTCATCTTCTCTGCCTTCTGACAGTGGCCATTTCCTTAGGTCTCTCAGACTCTGAACATCTTCCTCAAAACACCTTTCACAACAGCAGGCCAGCACTGGCCAGTCTGCTTCTCAGCCAGGACTTTACTGATCAAAATGAAGCTGGCATTCAAAGGTAATTCCATTTAAGAGGTATTTTATTTTGAGAAGAAAATTCTAGATGATTAAACAGATTTTGAATATACATGTTTAATTTCTGGAAGCTCAATTATTTTCCAAGACAACTTAAGGTTGTTTGGTTTACTGTGCTAGCCAAGTAAAAGAGGCCAAGTATTAGATGCTGCATCTTCAAATGAACACGAATGATGGACAACAAGCTGTGATACCAATTTAGTGATAATGTCAGAAGCAAGTTACCAACAGATAAATAACGATGCTTGTGTAACAGCCAGGCAGCTGAAATATGTCCTGCTCTACAGGACTACAAAGACAGATTTTCTGTACTGTCCCATTCAATTATTCTCCTCTTGCTTCTTGTTTCCCAGCAGATAATTGGATTTTAAGAGAAGGCGTCTACAATTTCCAGGGCTTCATTTCTCTTCTGTTTTTCTTCTGATTTCATAAACACACTCATCCCTGAGTCCTACACAGAATCAGCTAAAGCCTTTCTAAACTCTCTTGAAGCCAAATAAAAAACTCTTCAAAAGTTAAGAGTTTGTTCCTGCTCGGTGCTGAGAGATATCCCTAATGTGCTGAGGGCATCACTGCAGGAACTCAGGCTCCACAAAATCAGTCTCTTAATGAGAATCAAATATAATTTAACTGAGGAAAACCAACTTCAAATAATGACTTAAACACATGTTCAAAATGAGAGTAAGAAACTAGTGAATGTTTCTATCCTAATATTAAGACTAATATTAATCCTAATATTCAGAAGCTTCCTGCCAGAACAAAAGGAGGTATTATCAAACACTGTGGGACAGCATAGACATTTAAATAGACATTTAAATATTAAGAAGTGCTGAAGAAATTTATCTGCTCAAGATTAATAATATACATATAGTTTGCCTGTTTTCAGTGACTTTCTGATGCTGTTTGTTCTGGCTTTTTTCTCCTCAGCAGAAAGTGTTTGTAGCAACTTGCAGAAAGATCTGAGTTGACCAAGATGCTCTAGGTTACCATCCCTGGCATGGACAAGAGATACTTACTTAACTACCTGCTGTGAAAGTCTGAACTACCAATTATTTCTCATCTGAGGACAGAGCCTTGCTTTCAGTGCAGGAACACAATGGTCTTATAAAACTATGTGGGCAATTTCTTTCCCAGCAAATGCCTCCCCGCATCAACAACAACAAACACATGCTGGTTATATATGGATTTGTGTCTTCCCCTTCCACATCAAGCAAGGTCACAATATTGTCTACATTTTGCTGATTCTGAGAGCAGCATGCCTAAAAATGCCCAGGAAGTCATGCTGGGAATGGAGCCATAAATTGAAGAGCACCTACCCAATACTAGCAGCGCAGCAGCATCTGTGATATGCTGCACATCAGCAAATGCTCCGGTACGGCATTACAGCACTGTAAATCCATTCAAATGACCTTTGAAAAGCAGCGTCTACAGTCTGGCCATGCTGTAAAGTTGTAGACTCTGTTGTAGAGTCTGTGAGAATGACTTCAGAAAAAGCACTGGATGATACTCTACACACAAGGCTTGCTACCTTGATAAATTAATAGGACCAGACAGCCCATGGAAGGATCGGAATGGTTTTCACCTCATTCTTACCCTGAAGAGCTCATCAGATCTCTCTGTTCAGAAGCAGCCAGGGACCCTCAGGCTGCTGAAGTAATTCCCAGGAGCTGCTCTAGACCTGCTCAAGTGTGAAGCAAGTAACCATAAACATCAGCCTGTCTCTTCAGTTTATGTCTGCAGATTGTTTGCCCTTCTGTAACACTGGCAAAGGAGCTCCAGTGCCTATTTTTACTGAAGGTTTATGTGGCGTGTCCAGGCACAACACAACTTGTGTCTTGTTTTCATCTCGTTATTCTAGTGCCCCCTATAAATCTACAAAGTAGTACTACTGTTAGAACAGTGCACAAGTGCATACTACAATCTTAAATCTGGTCAGTAGCTGCTACATTACATTACAGCCTTGCCATAAAGCTTAAATAACTAGATAGTCCAGAAGAAAACTGCATGGTGAATATCTCACCTTATCTAGTTTTTCACATGAAATCACCCTTATATATTTTGACAGGTTCAAAGCCAACCTAGGACATGTAGCCATCTGGCACAGCAACAAATGTGGCTTCTGTTCCTGAAGATGACGCCACCTTCAAGCCAGGAGTAAACACGTACAAGCCAAGGCACCCCAGGAGAATTCAGATATTTTCAAATCACCCTCATTCTTCAACCATCTCTCTTTGTGGCTTTGGGAAGTGTCTTTCTCAACAAAGATATTCTTTTTGCCTTTGCACTGTCTCTTTTTTCCTACCAAACTGATTGACTCCGTTTCTTAATGGCACTGTAGTGACTAAAAAGGAAAAAAAAAAACACATTTTCTACAAGTGACTGAAGTCACATTTTCCCCTGAAGAGCAATTTTTACTAAGGTTATTGCATTGCTTTTCTTACTGTCTAAAGGTATCTGTAATTGTGGTTATGCCCTTTGCTAGCATTATGCAATTGCCAAAATGTAGCCTGAAAGGATTAAAAATAGAAATATATCATCATGTGCTTACATAGTCATGATTGATCTTTAATGATTTATCAAGCTTTCGTGGCTGTGTAGAAAAAGTACTGCTAACAATAAGGATTACTTAATAACTTATGGGTTGCAACTTAATTCAGTGATTTATTACAACAATTAGTTATTAAGTATCAGAAACCTACATTTTTTCCAATTTAAATTCTAAGGTTGTTTTAACAAATATATAATCCGATTAATGGCTATTCAGAGAAGTAGAAGGGTTAATACTGGAATAGGTCTGCAGCCAAAATGGAGACCATGCATGCTGAAATCACATTTCCATCTTAGATTGGTAGAAATGACATGTTGAAAAAAAATAAAAAATCCCCATGGCAGGAAAAAATCTACAATCCTCTTCCATAACAGCAGAGACTCTCAGGTAAAAGTTGTTGTTTGTCCCCACTGACAAGGAGCATAATTGGAAGTGTTAATATGATTGACACAGACAATGAATAACATTCTTTCAAACCACTGAAATTACTTCAAAGAGCTCCTGATGCATTGACTTTTCTTTTTCTGACATTAAGATAAAAGCAGAAAGAATCCTACTGTAGTCTTTGTATGAATACACTGCACTGCTAAAACTAAAAAGGAGCCTCCAGGAGACAGATCAGTAGGGAAGCTTGCATTCATCTGGCCACAAATGAGATTATTTCAGACTGGCATTGTAAAACTTCTGTTTAATAATCAGTCAGGACACGATGTTGTTCAATTCTAGATTCTGATGTAGCAAAACGCACAGAGCAATTCCACTCACCCACGATGTGGATGCCATTTCAACCAACAAAGAATTTAGTTACCTACATAAACACTTTAGGCTGTTTTTAGTTATTATTATTATTTTTATTTATATCTTAGGACATTCTTTAAGTATCCCATACCATTGCTGACATCAATGCAGTCTGAATACATGCATATTAGAAAAAATAGCTGCTGTTTTGAGTGCATTGAATTTATCTCTTCATGCTTTTTGGGGGGGATTTTTCAAACATCTCTCCTCAATCTTTAGTCTGCTGAATGATGGGCAAATTGTACCGTTATTTTCATGCATACCAAATGAGGTTGTTATCACATGCTAATGCAGATAAGAAGAAATGACACTGCTATATCCCAGAGGTACTCACTGAGAATGAGCTAAATATAAAAGGTCTAATTGTCTACTTACAGAAGTTAAAAAAACTTAAGATTTTGCCAATGCTTTGAATGGAAGTCAAGAACACTCACCACAAGAGAACTTTGCTGCAGTCATTGGCACATGACCACCTAGACTTTCTCTACCTTGCCTACATCTACAGCATCACTTCCTAGCATGAATAAGGTGGTTGTCCGAGTTTTGATCAATACCTGATTTTCTAGTTTTACATCAGTTCTGCTTTGTTCTGCAGCTAATATGTTGTATCCATGTGGATCTGCTTTGCAGTCATTTTTTGTTTGCTCCTACACCATGCGTGTTCAACCCGTCTGTAAGATTCCTAAATGAACCAATTAGCCAGTATCACTGTCACTCTAACATAGAATGGCTGTGGACCCTTCCTACAGTTCTCACCTTTACCTTAGAACTAACAATACATAAATATCCCCACTTCAACTTTCATAGCTCAAGAAAACCAAAACATCCTGAAGGCAAATATAGGTATAAAGGAAAGCCATGTATGCCTGCAGTCTGATGAATTCATATAAGGGGACTATGCCTCAGGCACTTTATCTGTCATTTCAATCTGTTAAGCAAAGGGGTTATTGGCTTATTTCATAGAGCAAACTGTCTCATTGTGTGGGGACATCTTGACTTTTATATGACCTGACTTTCCTCCTGGATTGCCAGACTTTGACTTATTTGAACGCAAATATCTTCAGGGCAGCTTTCAACATCATCAGTGTGTAAAAACCATCAATAAAAGGAACAAAAAATGACTAAAAATAATAAACACCAAGCATGTGAGACATCCATTAGTTGCTTCCTGACTTACTTCCACAAAACAGAAAGAAAACAGCAGCAGGTGTCTGGCAAATTGATCTTCAGGAGTGCTTAGAAGGCTTAACCTTCTTGCACTTAGCCATTTAAGTTTCTCCACTGCACGTTTAACCCACTGAATAGTTCCAGCTCTATGAGTGTTTCACCTTACTTTTCATTTGTGAAAAAAGAGTATATCATTGATCTAACACTGCTCTATGATTCCCATTGCTCCGGCTCTGTTTGTTAGAAGGATGTAGGAAAACAGAAAACTAGGCAGGACATTTATTTAATCTTCTGCAACTCTTCTGGCTGAAGAAAAAAAATAAAAAATCAGTCAAGTCCCTACTATAAAATCTTGAAAAGGTATCTGTGGTGTGAAAATTCCAGGTGGGAGCTGAAATCCTTGGCCTGAACCTTGCATAGAGCATAGATTTTCCAGGGATGCTGTGCATCCACAGACACAGTCCCTTCCCCTTAAGGATTTCAAAGTTATAAATAATTCTCAGGGTGGACTGTACATAAAGAGAGACTGCACTGACCAGCATGCAGCCTCAACTTCCCTGCTTGTTTTAGGGAAAAAAATTAAAGGTCTATTAGCTTCTAATCCCTATGCACAAGCATAGTAAATCAGTACAATCTTCTTGTTGAAGATGATAGAGGAAGACTACATAAAATCCATTCTTTCTGAAGGATGTTAAAAAAATGGATAAGAAGAAAAAAAAAGTCAAAGACATAATCCAAGGATTATAGCGAATACCTCACAAGTGCCAAGCAGAAAATATTAATCAGAAGAATATAATCAAGTAACACAACAATGAAGAGTGCACACTCAGGAAGAGAATATTAGGCACGAAAAGGGGCTTCTACTCTGGCAGGCTTCATCATAGTGACAAGCAGTGTCTGGAAGTTAAAGTCAAACCATAGATCAGATGCAAATTTTAAGCAACTGAGACAAAGAAGAAAAAGATTCCTCTCATCTGTTGATAGAGACACAAAAACTCTAAGTTCTTGAAGATAAAAGGTACATCTACCTTGTCATAACAACTCTCTTCATTTCATTCCATGCCCTGATCTTCTTTGATCATGTACATTTTATGTATATTAGTTTGTGTTTAGACCCTATTTTTGGGCTGGTTGAACCAGTTTCCTTTCAGTGCTGTAGTTCATCTAAGGATAGCTTGTTCAAGGAGCATTGTGCATAGACAGTATGCATAAGTTGCTCTGTCAGACTGAACACCACCTTCTCTACACAGTAGTTCATCACCATCCCAGCAATTCCTGCACCCTCAAACACTCCTTGCACTCCCTCAGGCCATGTCCTGGTCCGTTGGACTCCTAAACCCTTCTGTACTAGTTCCAAGGCTAAGAAGAATCAAAAGTTATGACGACTCATCTCTCTCCCAACACATGACCAGGCATGGTCCTGTGTAGATAGATATAATATCAGAGTACACAGAGTACATCCTGCATATTGACTGGTATATATAGCGTTAACAGCAAATCATAGAATCATAAAGGTTGGAAAAGATCTCCAAGACCATCTGGTCCAACCCTCACCCTACCAGCAATATCACTCACTAGACCATGTCCCTAAGTGCCATGTCCAACCTTTCCTTAAACACCCCCAGGGATGGTGACTCCATCACTTCCCTGGGCAACCCACTCCAATGCCTGCATTGATATAAGATACTATGAACATATGGAACGAAGACAAAGATGAGAACAGAAAACACCCAGCTCTGCAGCCTACCGGCTGACATTACAAGAGAGCACGTTCTAATGGCTAAAATTGCAGTCTTCATACTTCACACCACTGGCTTCTGTCATAAGCCCTACAACAAAATCAAGCAGCTCAGTTTGTTAACAAAATAAGGGCTGTTAATAAACTCCTTAAACACAGTCCTTTGGGGAGACAAAGGAAAACTGACACTGAAGTTCAGCCTAGAGAGTATGCCAGAAGTGCAGGCTTCCAGTGTTAACAAACAGTACAAAATGTCTTAAGATAGTTGCCCTGACACCTCTCTCTAAAGGTCTTCTGTAAAGGTTAAGAAGAGAGGGATGCAGATACGTTGTTCTAACATTGGCAGCAAGTGTATTTCTCCTTAAGTATTTCTTGTTCCCTACACTCAGGGATTTTCATACATGATCAGCATTCAGATACATCTGCCACCACTTATGTTCAAGAGGTAACGTGTGGCTTAGGTGCACAGTAGATGTGCCTAAAAGTAAGTAGTTCTTATAGTTCATTTATCTGCAGGAAAAAAAAAAATATATTGGCGTATGTTCACAATTCCAGTTTTGCTTTGCTGCAGATAGGACTTGCTAATCTTTGAGTAATTATGAAATAGATAAAATATTAACTTTGCAAGGTGCATCTATAAGGAATGGATTGCAGATGCACAGAAATCTCAATGAAATATCCAATTATAAACAATGAATGAAAAATGCACATGGATGCATATTGCCAAGGGCATTGCAAAGCTAAATGTGAAGATTAAGATCAAAGTTTATTTCCTCAGGAGAATATTTATTCGAGCAATCAAGAAATTTTGCATAAATCCATTAATGTTCCATAGCAAAAACAAAACACCCAAATATAACTTCATAACCAAATTATCATCTTGGCTCTTGAACAGAGAAATGAGCATTATCACTTAAAAGGAGTGACAGGTTTATGGGTACAAAATAATGTTCAGAAAGTTGTGGGAAGCAGCATCATTTTTTAGGCAGTCATCCTTCTTGATCTGAACCAAATTAATATTTTAAGCCATCTTTCATACCATACATTGATCAAACTTGCCCTCTGAACACAGCAGTGAGAAATGTCTAAAAGGCAATATTCATCTGGCAGCATATCCCAAGGGCACATCCTCCAACATCACAGCCTGTCCTGGAACTGAAAAATGTGAATGACCTATGGTTGATGAGAACCGCTATGTTTGGAATAGTACTATAAAAAAAATATTTATTTTTTATTATTATTTTTAAATAGTAGAAGGACAGCATTTCTATAATAATGAATACTACATTCCAAAGTTGATTTCTTAATGGTAAAGCAGAGGATTTATGCACATGCCTGAACTGGTGGGTTATGGTTCAGGATGGTGAGAGTTAGCACCAGTTCTCTGATATTCAGTCAATTAAAAGCTGGACAACAGGGAAGTACAGCTGATGGGGTACATGGGAAACATTACAGTTTAATTCCGCTTGTGTCAATACAATACAGATGACGTTAATCAAGAAATGATGTTAATCAAGAAGTGCTTATCTAAAAACATGTATATCATTTTCAAATGACAAAAAAAAAAAAAAAAAAAAAAATCCAACTTTTAAGGAAACTCTATTTTTGACTTGAAAAAACTGTCAAATGAAGAAAATACATTTACTTTTACTGAATAAGGTGGTGAGTACTTTTGACCAGCTACTTGTATTGACATTCATTCCTCTGAATACCATTTCTATAGACTACTTACAGCCTTGAAGACACCTCACAATCTTTGTACAACTCATTTCCCACAATGACGCACCTACCAGCATACATGTATGTGACCCAGTTACACAGTCACACACAAATGTCTCAGACTGAACTAAATCATTTGAATTGAACGAACCATCTCTCACAATGGGCTGACATCTGAAATGGCTCCATGCTGCCTCCTAGCACTCAACAAGTCTTTCCTTAGTGACTCTGCCAGAAGCCTAGTCAGGGAGCAGAAAATGGCTTCTGTACCATAAAAGGTTAGTTACAAAAGCAAAGTTTGTCAGTGACTGTAGCTCCCAATCCTGCCCATTCTGCAAACCACTTTCAAATTAAAGTAACGGTGTAGTTATTATTCAAACTATAATAAGCAAAATAAGAATTCCTCTAATAATACTTCATTCTGGTGTCACCAGAGGAGGAAAAAAAAAAAAAAAAAAAAAAAGGAAAAAGGGACAGAAAGATGGGAAAGAAAGAAGGGAACAAAAGAAGGAAACAAAAAAACCTTCTTAATGTATAAGTTATTTTGATATTTCATCCCTATTGGAGGGAGGAGGCTCTATATACAAGAGCCTGGGGAGTTTTAAGGAGAGAAGATCATTAGGCACCAGTTACCTCCAAGTTTTTGAAAGATTTTAGGGAGATACTGAAAACTTGTTTTCATTTCCATCTGAGCTTCAAAGTACATGAGAAGTTAGCCTTTAAGCAATATTAAATAAATAAATAAATTAGAAAAGAAGAAATACCTTATACTGGAAAAATATCCACTAATGGAAATGTCTCAGCCCCTGCAAAAGGTCATTTTCATGGGGAAGAAGTGAATATATCAATTGCTTCAGTTCTATCTTCAAAGGCTATTTGAAGGACTTTCATGTATGTCTGATCAGCAAAGGTGGAATAGAACACTTGAGGCACTAATAGGAATTTCTACCTTCATATTTCTTTACAGGTTCTTTTAAATCAAAGTAGAAATTCAAGCTGCTGCTTCACTTCTAATAATTCAGGGAGCAACTAAAAAAATTCCAGGCCAACAAACTGAAGTTAATTTGAGTATTATTGTTGTACCAGATTCTTATCAGTTTGTAATATTCACTTTCCAAAAACATCCTAGTCACAAACAGGAAAATAGAATTAGTTCCTTGTACATACAGGAATTAAAAAACTACAGAGAGTGGAAGCTAGCAGCGGGAGATGCAGGAAGCAAGGAATATGCAAAGGTTGGCATTTTTTGAACTGCCTCACTGCACTCTGCTGAACTTTCCCATAGCACCTGCAGCTCTTAAGGTGATCAGACCTAACTACAAGATATAAGGACAAGGAAAATGAGAAGAAAAAAACAGAATCAGAGACTCTTTCTGTCTCCCTGTTAAACTACTTTTTTTTCCAGGCAGCTCAGCAAGTAACTTTCTCAAAGCAGATTCAGACTGAATCAAGTCCTTCCATCAGTAGATCATAAGATCAATAATGACAATTTTTAAAGGCGCTGAAAGAAAATATCCCGGAGTAGGATATAGCCAGCTTTTTTTATGAACAGATGGGAACAAATGTGTTGCATTTCCTTTCTTGACACTAGTTTCATGCTCTGATTATATTATCTTATTTGATATAAAGTTCACTAAGGTTTTTACCTGTCTGGTATGGATGGACCTGCTGTTTGGACTGGCACCCAGCAAGATTATGATTTTCACATAGCTTAAATGAAAATCCAATATATATTAAAATTAAACAAACAACAAACACCTTTTCTATCTAATAATAGCTGTAGTACTAGTTCTTAGAGTAGATGAATTCTGAGCTATACAGGTGTAGTCAAGAACACTGAAACAGGAGTGAAATTTTATTTTTGTAAAATACAAGCTGTAGCCAGTAATTATGTTTTGGACCCCAAACACAAGTAACACTCCAATAAATTTGAGTGAATTCAGTGGAGGGCCAACCAAGATGTTCAAGACTGGAGCATTTGCCCTACAAGAAGAGGCTGAACGAACTTGGCTTAGCTGAGCTGGAGAAGAGAACGCTTTGGCAGGACCTAAAAACATCCTTCCAGGTAACACTATCAGGACAGAGCCAGGCTTTTCACAGTGGTGCATGGCAAGAGACATAAACTAAAACAGACCTTAAACTAAGACATAAACTAAAACAGACCTTACATGAAAGGAGAAGCTTCTTCACTTCAAGGACAATCAAGTAATGGAACAGCTAGCCAGACCTGTGTGGTCTCCATATTGGTTTACAAGACCAGACTGAATAAAGTCCTCAGTAACCTGGTCTGGTCTCATAGCTGACAGAGGAGGAGGAACTAGAGAACATCTGATCCCCCTTTCAATCTGAATTATCCTGTGATGGTAATTTATAATCTTAATATTGATAGTATAGAGAGGAAGAGAGGAAGAGAGGAAGAGTAGAAGGAAAGACAATGTAGATAGATCCATAGGTTCATCAGACACTTCAGCTGCAGTACCTATAACAAATGAAATTATATGTAACAGGGTAACATTAAAAAGCAAATGACACCCCTAGAAAAGTTAGAAGAAAGGTTTCATTTAGTTGCTGATTCCACTAACTAGCATTTTTATTTTCAAGAGAAGGGTTGTTCTCTTAGCTTATTAGTAGTATATTTGCATGAAAATGTGATCTATGCTTCTTTACTGCTCATCTGCTCTCCCTGCTTATGCCTCATTTGACAACACAGTTGGTTTCTGCAAATGACTGTTATGTTACAGAGAGGATGTTGAGTTCAAGTGGGGAAGAGTTGCAGGAGCAGAGAGAACACTTAGAAAGAAATATTCTGTTTTATGAACATCTGTTGATCCATAAAAACCTGAAAGGAAGTAAAGTAGAATAGCACAGAGAATAAACAAATCCTGCACAGTCAATTAAAAACCTTTCCATGAGAAATAAGCTCAACCAACCAGCTTCCAGCCAAGAAGCTATAATGAGAGAACAGTCACATCCAAAGGGAACTGAGGACTTGCATCATGAAGAAAAGAAAAAGAAAAAGAAAAAAAGAGAAAGAGAAAGAGAAAGAAAAAGAAAGGAAAAGGAAAAGGAAAAGGAAAAGGAAAAGGAAAAGGAAAAGGAAAAGGAAAAGGAAAAGGAAAAGGAAAAGGAAAAGGAAAAGGAAAAGGAAAAGGAAAAGGAAAAGGAAAAGAAAAAGAAAAAGAAAAAGAAAAAGAAAAAAAAAGAAAAAGAAAAAGAAAAAGAAAAAGAAAAAGAAAAAGAAAAAGAAAAAGAAAAAGAAAAAGAAAAAGAAAAAGAAAAAGAAAAAGAAAAAGAAAAAGAAAAAGAAAAAGAAAAAGAAAAAGAAAAAGAAAAAGAAAAAGAAAAAGAACACCTTAGCTCAAAAATGCAGCTCTAAATTATACTTGGGATTCGAATTAATCCTTTCTCTCCAAAAAGAAATCTCTCTGCAAACAAATTTGCATTGTGCCCGTTGGCATGGGTTTGTCTAAAGCAAAATGTTTGTTTGGATGAAAGAAATTTTGAAAATTATAACCGTAAGGAAAGGATGTTCTTTATTGAGACAACACCCAATCTTACCAGATTTGAATAAATACAACTGGTACTGAAGTAGTTTTGATTCCTTTAAATCAGCTGGTAGAATTTGGTTTACTGAATTATGTAGTTCCTCCTGATCTGCAAAGCTTTTGGAGCACTCAGCAAGCCTTACAGCAACTTTGGCTAACATTTTGGCAAAAAATGTTTTTCCTTTTTCTTACTGTTCCTTTTATTGCAGGTCATACATGGTAGGAGTAAGGAAAAGTGAACGATGATAATTTCATGAACATTGTGATTTGCAAAGTCTTTTCTCTCTTCCACAGATTATGTTTGCATTTACAGCCATAAATTCCTTGAGAGTTTGGTCTTTCCAATTGTCCTCTTCACTGACTCAATTCCTTCATAGAAGTGAATTCCTCTGGAAACATCATTTTCAATATTTTATGATATAAAAATGAAATCCTAAAAGCTTTCAGAAGTTTCTAATCTTGAAATAAAACTGGTATCACCAGACTGAAAAAGGAAATGTCTTTATCATCTGTAAGAGTGACACCTTCTAGTCTTACAGCATATCCTTCTTATCAGTTTGCCAAGCAAGCTGACCTAGATTTTGAAACAGGATCTAAAAATAGAATGCTAAATTAAGTATTGCATTGAGACCTCTGCAGTCAGCAGTACTGTAAATCTGGTAAGAAGGACATTCTGCTATAAAAACACAGCATTTTATTTATGTGCCAAATTTCAGCTCAATACCTTCAATGTAAGAATAAGTATTATCTATTTCAGTGTGGTAAAATGAATAAAGTCCCAACATACACCAACATCAACGTGACATTTATATTAAAGATTTACCAGAAAATCTGGGGTGAAAACTTAGCTCTGCTGAAAGCCTCAGAAATGTTGTTGTCAACATCAACAGAGCAAAGTTTTCAAGTTTTCAAATCCTTAATTCATACAGATTCTGGAAGCTGGCCCTAAAAGCCAGAACTGACCCCTCGGTTCTGTCTTTTTTGAACTGGGCTGTAGTTCCGTCAGTCCCCTTTTTTCTAACCCCTCTTTTAAAAACCTTTGGACCTGGTGTCGCTTTTTTTTTTCACTTCACCTTCAGAAATGGTTAACATTGAAGTCAACAAAAGCTTTACTGACTGGCCTGATGCCTTGGTATATTCTTGCCTCTAATCATACACACAGCCACACCTTGAACAGGTGGTATCCTTGAAAGAATCAAAGTTGTACTTATGTACAACTCAATGAGCATAGCCACTATGAAAGAAAAGACTAATACTTATTTTTCAGATGTGTGGAATTCTACTTAAAAATTCTTACTAACTGAATGAGAACTGCAATTTGCACAAATTAATGTGGCTCCACTGAACTTACTGGAGGATCACCAGCCTGATCCAGCAGAAAATTTGTTCTGTATGTTTTAGTTGTTTGCCTCCCATTTGCATTTAGCTGAGTATTAACCTGACTATGGCTGATATTTTCTGCTTCTGTCCATCATACCCAGTTTTCCTGCTGTGAGAAATATTAGATGCACGCCAACGGTTTAAATGAAAGTGTCCTCAGTAACTGTAGCTGTAATGGAGCCAACATGGGAGGCTCTCTGCTGATACAACTAGATCACACCTGAGCCCTTCTGCCAATTTGCTTTGACAGCCCCATCTACCATGTCTGCTGCACTCAGAGTCACAAAAAAACAAACAAACAAACAAAAAAACCACACACAAACAAACAAACAAACAAACAAAAAGGTCATGCCATAACAACATTTACATCTTACCTGTGTAAGGTTTCTATTTGTTCCCACATTAACATAAGGGTGTACAAATATTTAACTGCATTAGGTCCGGAGACCCCTAGGCAATTCAACTGAGTCTGGAGACCCTGAGGGAAGTTAGCTGAGCCTCCTGCATGGCCACTTATATCTAGGGATAGAAGGCAGGGTTTGGCCCAGTGTTCCTTTCTGTCAGACAGAAATGCAGTGTGCTGAGCTAAAGCATGCAAGCAATTTATGTCAGTTCTTTGACCACCAATGCAATTTCACGGGAATTTCTAATAGCTGAACGATGTCTCATTAATCTAGCAGGAATTTAAAATGGGGAATTTAAAATGACTAATACTGTCATTCAAGAAACAGAAGAACCCAGACCTATAGCCCAGGCAGACTGATACAAAACCCAAATTATTCCATACTAGCTGGACACCTGAGCCAAGAGCCAAAATGCATTTTCTGGCATTTCAGATTAGAACATTGCACAAAATGCTACACAGTCTCCAGACAGTGTGGAAAGACTTGCATAAAAGATACACACATGCACTCTTTACTCACATATACATAAATACATACGCGTGGACTCTCTAAGCACAGATGCCTGTAGGTGAAGGGACACAGTACTGAACAGTCCACTGTGAACAAATAATGAAGAATTCAGCTGGGGCCCAAGTGAATCTACTCTTGCATTTTTCTCCTAGATAGCAGCAAGTTTTCCCCACTGGGCCAGAAGAACACAGGGAAAAAAATAAGCACTGTCACAACAAGATTTAAAAATGAATTACTCTGAGTTTCACAGTCAGTCTCCCTAATGTGAACCTACAGCCCTACTTCGCTAGCAGCATAGACATCCAGTTCTTTGTGACTCTTCATGATTTTCCCAGGTGCAAGTACAGACCCTGTGGGGAACAGCAATGCTGATAAGAATCTCGTCGTCCACAGCCCAGATGCCAGGGAACTTTGTGGGCATTGCAGAGAGGATATGCAAGGCCCCAGCACTAACCAAAAGCTAAGATGACCCAATAAATTGCACCCAGAGAAGAGCCGTGGCATCTTTAACCATTTGTCAGGATGAAACAGCTGTGATGATGAAAAGGTTGAGCCTTAACTTCTGGTTTCTGAGATCCTATTCAATGACTTGAGAGATTAATTTTACTTGAATATTAATCCTAAGCATTGGTTTGTTCTTTCTGAGATTTTCCACAATTTCAGTTCCTGGCTAGACCTTTTTTGAGCAGACCAGTAGATGGTAGCCAGATATAACAAATTGCTGAAGCCAATTCTGTAAAAGTAGGGGTCCAGAAGATCTGACAAAGGACAGCAGTATCATGGGGGGATGAGCAGATTCCTAAATTCAGAATTCCAACTAATGTGAATAATCCAGGTACAAAAGGGAGTAGAGATTCACCTGTGGAGGTGAGGAGCCTCTTGACTACCATTTGTGACCCAGACCATGCAATGACATTTGCTAAGAGAGCAAGGGTCTGAGCCTATTAAATCAATAGAAAGACTTCAAAGAGCATCAGATTGGATGTTAAGAGCAGGTAAGAGGAAAAAAAAAAAAAAGAGAGAGAGAGAGAGAGAGAGAGATCTCACTAGTTTTACATTTAAACCAATTTTTAAGTGATGTGTTCCCTGGGAGATAGTAATCCCATATTCTGTTTAGGGATATAACTGCTTTAGCTGGTACAGTTTCAGAAAGCAAAATCTTTTCTTTTTGTGTCTTCCTTGACAATCTATCACTTTAATGAACACAATTAGGATGAGAGAAGATGGAGTAGTTTCTAGATTTAGTTTCAAAACAAGCTCTAAGTAGGCCATCTGAATCAGAGTGCCTGCCAAAAGGTCAAGTTAGTATGATTTAATCAAATGTGTCCAGTGGGGACATTTTGCAGAAGTCACACACAAGCACTTCACAGACTCAGCACATAAATAGGCAGCAACGAGCTTACTCAAAAAATATGCAACCTCTATTTGTCAAGTTAAAAAAAAAAATCAAGAAAACAATATGAATTTTAAAAGATTCAAACACTGCTTGCTACGTGGTCCTACTGGCCATTTAATAAAATATATAAATACACCTGTACGTCTACATTAGCAAGTTGATACTGACAAAAGAGCAGAACCAACAATACAGGAAGCAGCACTATAAAAGCACATTTTCTGAAATATCACATTTATTTTAAGGTATTTTAAATAACTGGTTTTCTTTTAGAATAATGTACACAGTATAGTTTTTTCATTAGGTATTTAAAAAATATAAAAGACAAAACAAATGAAGATTCAGTATATACAGCTAAATATTGTATCTTTGCATACTTTTCCCTCATGGATAGTAAAATTAATGCTTTGCAAACATGCTAATTTAGACGAAATAATTATCTGAAAGTGTTTCACAAATTATACCTTAAATTAATTTACAGTATGATATGCCAGCTGCAGTGCTCATTTAGTTTCTATAGGGAAAATGCTCTAAGCAGCATCAATATTCAGCATGCTTTATAGTCATATGCAAGTTTTTCCTACCATAATTAATCTGGCATTGGAATTATACTCAACATATGTAGCTGTACTTGCCAGTTCTTTGCCTGCTATCAAATTAGCTATGTACATAAAACAAGCAAAGCATCTGATATAAGAAACCAAAAACAAACAAACAAAACAAAACAAAACAAAAAACACCTTAAATTCACCCCTTGATGTCAATAGCCATCACAATGACACATTTGTCTACTTCAGCCATATCTTTAAACTCATGTTTGAATTATTTTTTTTTGCTTTTTTTTTCTCCACATCAGATCAGAGATGGAAGGTGGAGAAGGCTGCCATACAATCATAATTTCCAACTAAGGTCAAAGGATTTATTCTGCTTCACCATGTGGATTTGTTGTAGAAATACTAAATGTTTACCAATAGACATTCTAAAAATCAATAGTTAAAATAACCTTAGAATGGAAGACCATGTTGTCCCGTGGAATCTAAAAAGAGATCTAATAAATAAACCCCAGATGAAAACCCCAACATGTATTCTTAAATGGGAGATGAAGTAAATGAGTGGATTGTGATCCAAGACCTCAACAAGACAGACGGACAGACTGATTCTGAGATGCCCCAGTAATAGTCTCCTGCAGAAAGACTGGTTTCTATGAAGTGAGATCAAACAAAAACTTCTTTTTCATGGAATTGAATATATTTCTCTTCTAGGAATTTGAGGCTGAAACATGTGAAACACATCCCCTTGTGTCTGCAGTGTTCCAGCTCTCCTGAAACTCAGTGCATTATTTTGAGGTCGTTACAATCACAACACTACCAGTTTGAAAATATATATGATTAAATCCTTCAGGCTTGCTTTAAAGGCTGGATCCAGTAATACATTCTTTACATCAGTTAAAAAAGCTCAATTTAGGGAGCACTAATTTAAGAACTCTCAGCACAGACAGCACTTTTTTTAATAATTAAGAAGCCCAGCATCCAATTCAGTGCTTCTGGGAAGGTAACTAATCTGAAGACAATTGACATAAATTCTGCATTCACTTCCATATATTTCTTCATCATACACTCAAATTCAAGCTTCACTGTAAGTACCTAGAGGATATGTTATGAACAAACAATTGGAACTGTAATTCAAATCAGGATCTGGAGGGAAAAATAGATGAAGATTTTCTGACCTTGATATTATTGTGAGTTAGTAGCCAAGAGAAATATTTATCTTTTTTTTGAATATATATTTCATATATTCAATAAAGCAGTTTTGATACAGATAAAAGACAGATCTTCCAAATGATGTCTCATTTAAAGAATAAATATAATACATATAAAATGAAGACATCTGTTTTATTCGACAGAGAAAAACAGAATTGAAAATGCATTAAAAACCAGTAGCAACAAATGCGTCCCACATATAAGTCTCAGCACAGTATGCAAACCTGTGACTGCCTAATATATATGTATTTTTTCTATTAGTACCATTTCAACTTTATATATAGGCAACAGCTTACCAAAGTTTAAAAATCTGTCAGTAAACACAAGGAAACCTTTTTATTCAGCCTCACTGCCAAGATAGCATCAGTACCAGAGTTTTATATGATCCTCATCACAACATGGGATAAAAGAGTAGGCTGGCTATCCTTGTAGTAAACAAAACCAAATCTTTTGCATGTTTTATATCCTACTGTCAGAAGAGGTATTTCAAGGTATTGCAATAAAATGCTCCAAGGATCAAAGAAGGTCCCCCCAAAACCTGCACAATCAGATACTAAATGTAGTATTTTTGCAGCATGACATCCAGACTGCCACTTAACTGGTAGATGAGTTAACAAAGCCCAGTGGAGAGATACACAGACTGCACTGGTATGCACTAAAATCCTGGTAGCAATGGCTGTGGACAAACATTGCACAGTACAAAAAAAAAAAAAAAAAAAAAAAAAAAGTGAAACAGCATCTGCCCTTCTAAATCTAAATCTGCATCCCATTAGGCTTTCCAGATAACAGTGTGGTTAGAGTTTGCATCAATTTTGCCCCTTCACCTCTCTACACACATCCATGCCCATGCTTTACAGCAGATTCTGGTTTCCTGCCCTGGAGAATTTTGTAGCATTGATTAAGCATGGAATTTGATGCATGGACATTTGTTTTGCTTCATTTTTGCATGGGATGGATGATACCAACAATTTAGTTATGCAATAACCCTATTTCTGGTGAAAAACTGAATTTGGTATTGTTGACTTCAGTGGCTACACACAGTAGAGTGCACAGACTTCAAAATAACTGAGAACTTCCAGGCCGCATATAGTAGCCCTAGCTCAGCATTACTTTGCTGCCAAAATACAGGATAACATTACAGGCTTGCATCCTGCCCCAAATCTATCTTAACAGCTGTGCAGAGAGATTTCAAGAAAAATTCCAAACAATGTTATATACATAAGAGTGAACAGTGCTTACAGGTTTTATCAAGAGTCTAATGCTGAAGTCTATAAAGTACTCTCTGTCTGACAGTTTCCATTTGTCAAAACCCCACTTTGAACAATTTTAGCAATAAAATGAAATCTAAAGAGGCATTTTTATTCCCCTCCCCCCTCCCCCCCCCCCAGATATGCAACACAATTTACATATGAAGTAAACAGTATCTTTGACTGTTTGTAAAATTGCTCCCAGAGTATCTGATCAGCTTTGAAGCAATTCAGATTACCAGGGAAATCTCAGGTTTTATTTATATATATAATATATATATATTACATTATATGTATTATAATATAATACATAAAACATTATATTATACCATGTATATAATATATATTATTTATATTATATGTATTTATATATAATATATGCTATAATATAATTTACATAATATTATATATATATATATATTTTTTTTTAATGTATTTCTATAAAGCCTTGATCTTACCATTACTCTGGCTTGGACTTCATCTTAAACACAAATATTTGCACTTAAGCTAATGACATTTGTCACATGTTTATCACTAAATACAGCTGTCAATGGCTGCAGGACTGGAAATTAAAATGGAACAGTTTTTTCATCAATGTTGGGCAACAATCCATTTATAGCCCTGAGATGTTTTCTCAAAGCTCTCTGCAAGGGAGGAACTGCTGAGTGTCCCAGCTTTTGACCAGTCTAGACAGACATTACAGATTATCCAGGTGTGTAGACCTGACCTTTGTGACTCCAGATTTCACTGTACTTACTAAAGAAGCTGTAGAAATAGAGAGAAGAAAAATTTAAAATATAAGTACCAGGACTGTTTGTGTTTTCTCTTAATTTACATGACTTGAGATTTCTCATCTAGCCTCACAAAACCTAGCTTGTTGGACAAGTTATGTGATACTTCTGTTCTCAGACTAGAGGACATACAACTATTTTTAAATTCTAAGTTTAAAAAACAAACAAACAAACAAAACCCACTAAATATTCCATTTCACCACACTGAACTTTTCTGAAACTCTTCCGAATTACTCGCCTGACACTACACATTATTTTTTTCACTAAAATCTTTAAAATATCATAACAGATAGGACTACAAGAGAAAAGCTATCAAAAGAAGCAATACAGAGAAAAAGAAGCAGAACCAGGTGAAATCAGACTGCAACTCACGATGCAGGTAGCAGCAATAATTGAACACAAATGCAGTTTCTGTAGACTTGCGTACATGTATATCTGACTCAATTTTTAACAGTTCTACTACTTGTGTACATGTATATTTAACTCAATTTTCAACAGTTTTGCTATTTTACTGTTCTAAGCTAAGATTATTGTTAATTTTTTTTTCAGAACAACCTTTTTTCCTTAAGATTGTTCTAACTCCCTAGAACTTTACATTTACCTAATGCTTTGCAGAGCCTATAGATAATTAATTCAATTTTATTAATAAGAAAACCATTAGAGTCTCAGACATTACTTTCCAGAGCAACTTGATACAGAACACTGTAATTATTAGGGCCTGAGGTGAAACCTTCTTTCTAAAAATAGTATTGTTTTTGCATACCTGAGTAATTATTTAATTTGTTTACTGACATTTGCATGTCACTATGCCTTGCAGTATTATAGCATAATTTGGAACATTATGAACTTTGTAGTTAATTGTTTCCAGCTCAATAGATGATGTATTCTGGACCATTGACTGTTGCACTGATACAAAAAATTATATCCCCTTCATGGCTACCAGTGGTAGTCATTGTCAGTTTGGGTTTTTTGTTTGCCTTTTATTTTTATAATGCCAAAGATCATCTGTGAAGTTTACAAGATAACCATTTCTTGAGTAAGCATGTTTAGAAATTGTGCTTATTAGAAATTAGAAAAGTGCTTATTCTTTAAAGCACTTTTTCAATATTCACCATATTGTGTTTGGATATTTTTTTTTATTCTCATTTTTTGTAAAAAAATCCCTTATCATAAGTTGATAAGCTTATAAATCCTTATATATTAATTACTGTTATTCACAGAAAAATTTCAAGTGACTGACATAGAACGTCCTTACAGAATTTCTGGAGTGAAATACTGGTTCTCTTACCAATCTGATTCATGACTAGAAAGAATGATACGATATTAAATCAGTGATAATCTTTACTTACAGCTTATTTTTAGAACACAAGAGTGGCTAAGTATTTACTGTGAACAGACATGAAAAACTACTGTGAAGTCAGGTAGATGGCAAAAGCTCAGGAATGTCTGTTTAGGTGACACAGAGATTTATCCCTTTTCAAATACATTTTATTCTTATTTTTCCACTAAATTAAGGTTTACCACATTGGTTTGTTTTACTAAGCCAATTTAAAGACAGTTGACAGGATTCTGTTTTGTCATCAATTAAAAGCATTAAAAAAAAGAAGCCATTATCACATGTACATTCAAATTTCATACAAAAACTAACATAAACAACATTACTTTTCCAGTGATATCATTCATCAAACATAAGCAGGGGGAATATCAGTATATACACTGTGCTTTTTATAAAGAAGAAAAACATGTCCTACCATGAAAAACTAAAAATAAGAATGCCTTCAAAGTACAGTAGACCCTTTGTCAGCACATCAGTAAGCATGAACAGCAACAGTTCTGCACTAGATCTGGCAAGAAAGTGGAATCACTTGCTGTGTTGAAAAGTTGCGGCGGTCTCTTTTGAGGCATATTATTACAAAGCCTTAACCCTCAATAAGGCCAAAAAAGAACACTGCAGCGCAGCTAGCAGGTGTTATGCTTCTGAATTATTCCTACAATCAAAATGCTTGCAAAGCTACTGAAGAATGACAGCACAACATTTTGATCTATTTTCCCTTGTAGTCACTCTGTGAGGTAGCAAAAGACAATTATTTCTATTGCCAAGCAACAAGAAATAGAATGGGCAACCAAGTGAGCAAGGGCCTGACTTGGAGAGATGTAGAGGTGTATAAATGCTATGTAACCGGCTAAGCAGTTCAGGTATCTTGCAACCATCACAATTATAGGTGTATAGTATAGGTCCTTAGTAGTTTTATACTTAAGGGTTTTATTTGGTTGTTGTTGTCATTTTCTTTTTAATGTAAATAGTTCTGCATCTGCAACTGAAGGCAACTGTGTACATGGGAGGAAGAAGTGCCTTGTATAATATAAACCATATTTATTTTATATGACTGGTAGGGAAGACTTCCTAAGCCTCTGGTGCTGAGGCTTGTCTGCCTGGATGATCCAATGTATTCATTTATTACCAAGGAAATGACATTCTGTGACGGTCCTGAACCCTTCCTGATGTTAGCCAGGCTGCAGACAGACTGCAGTCTTGCTGTTAAAATGGATGGGACATTCTGAGTGACGTTCTCTGTGAACACAGGAGCTCTTTGCATATGGTTGCAAGGTTTATCTGCATACTAAGCCATGTCTTTCTCAATCACATTCCTGGGTTTTGTAATGGATGCAGCAACATGAATTCCAGTGGACCTGTCCCATGAATGTATGGTAACCATACCTGCATGTCTTCTCAACCCTCCTCACCTATGTAGCGCACAAAATAGACTGTGGGCATAAACATTAATAAAATGAGACTTCTAAATATCAAAAGACAGACTTTTCTAAAAGGAAAGAAAAAAAGGCTATTTTACAGAAGCATATCATTATTCTCCTGGCTAAATCTGCACTAGTCAGATAAGGGAGTTATACTTCACTGTGCATAAACAGAGTTGAGGATTTCCATAGCATAAGGCAGGTCAGTGCTAATAACTCAACACAACTGAGCATCTGTTATCAGAAAAAAAAACCAGCCCATTTATTTACCCAAGGTTCTGGTTACAAATTACCTGCAAAATGATACTACACCAGAACTGTACAAAAATGTCAGTACGTACTGAGGAGGGGTATTAATGACATTAACACATATAGTACCACAGAATTTAAGATAACATATATCCATATCACTTAGGGATCCAAACAATTTCCATGGGAAGTCATAATCTCATTTTCTTTTTACATATGCATTCAAAAATTTTGTACTAAAAGGCTGTCAGAAAAGATTTGTTTCTACATCTTCCCAACAATCTTTCTTAAAGGATTTTAATCAAAAAGAGAATTCCTTGGTTACAAGTTGCTACCCAGAGATTAACACCTGACTTACTAATCAGAATAATGTCCCAAACCAACAAAAAGTTTAAACACAGCCAACCTGAGTCAGAATTTCTAAATTCTATCCCTGGTTCTGTCACTCTCTTAATGTTCAGTCATTATTAAGCCACTAAATTTCCCCACTCTACTGTATCTATATTTGTTCAGCACTCTCATCAAAGTCTGCAAATACCTTCCAGAAACACAATAAATGTTTGATTACCAACTGCAACACACACTTCCTCTCCTTGCTCTAATTTCAGCCTACAGTAATAAAACAGGAATACTAATCCCTTGTTAACAGTTTCAGGGTTATGGAGTTTAATTTATTAATGCCCATGAGGTTGCCTCAGATAGTCAAATAGAGAGAATGGAGAAATGCAAATATATTAGATCAGCAGGGTTACTTAAATAAACTACAGTCCCAATACCTAACTCAATAAATCTAATCAAAAAACTACTTAGTGGGAAAATGGTACAGCAGCCAAAGAACATTTATAAAAGCTTTTATTTTCACATGTCATTTTAGAAAAAGAATTGCACTGGCATTTACCTGTGCATATACAATGACAGTTATTTTCTTAATAATACTGCATACCCATGTTGCTGAATTCCTTTGTGCATTTTCAAACTTACTCTCTCTTATCTAAATCAATTTGAAATACCTGTGATGATTATCTTTATCTTTCAGTACTCAGCACAAATTTTATTGCATTTTACAAAGTCATTAAGAGATGTTGCTAACTTAGATCAGCCAACTCTGTTTTTGAGGGTATTGGCAGGACTGCTCATAAATATAGAAAGGTTATTGTAACATCTGTCTGTATTTACCTATAAGAAAAAGATGGAGAAGATTGCAACATCCCAGAGTCATTGAAATTAATGATTGCTATGTAGCTAGTTAAATTACAATTACCTCAAAAACATGGCAGAAGAAAAGTTACGAAATAATAAGAGTGCTTTCTAAACTGATGCTTCTTGCTTAAAGCACACAGACACACACACGCCACAGAAACAATAGAAAGACAGTTACAGGTATAGAAACCATACAGTGAGATATCCACATTCTTAATAAATAAATAAATAAATAAAATTTATCTCGAGAAGCATATGTGATAGAAAATATGAATCCTTTGTTAGTACAAATGCTGTATACAAAATCAGCTGTGTGGTGGACAACGAATTCCCACCCTTCTCTCCACATGTAATTGTAGTGACGTTTGACTTGTTTAAGTAGCAACAGTAATTAAGGCTCAGCCTACCCTTCCACACACACAGCTGAGTTTTGGGTATACCACCAGATACACTGGGATGTACTTTAACTGACGAACACCTCCAGGAGCAACAGGGAACTCTCTCATGGCCAGGTCCTGACCGTGGCCTCGGACACCTCCTCCAGCCCCCAGCCGCTGCTGCTGCTCTGGGCTGCAGCCCCACACAGGTGAGGCCTGCAGCAAGGCTCCACTCCATGTTAGGGACGCTCTTCCTCGCTCCTCTTTGTGTTTGGAAAATATCCCATCAGTCATCTCTTTAAAAAGCATTTACAGAACTAATTAAGTGGAAGCCACTACCAACCTTTGAATCCTAATTATTTGTGACAGCGTTCTAGAAACTTTTAACCAAGAAGACTGGAAAAGGGGGCTGTTAACAGAAACAGCCACGGTGCACTCCAGCGTTGCTTGCACCATGGCTGCCTCTCCTGCCCACAACAGACCCAGGAGTCTCTGTGCGGTGAAGATTCACCATGGTGCTTTCTCCTGCCACTTCCTCATAGCTCAGCCCAGGAAACAAGTTCAGGGGCCCTCTGCCCTGCTGACAGCCCTGCTGCAAGTAATGCTCCAACTGGGTTGTGCCTCATGCCAAGGACGGGCTGATCTTGCAACACAGGCACCAAAGAGCTAGATTTCCTCTCTGCTGTGGAAAACAAGATATTCCAGCAGCATCCCTGTTCTACCAAGCTCAGCATCCAGCCTGCTGTACAGCTGCATCAGGGAAATGAGCTCTAAAGCTGAGCAACCCAACAAAGAAGTGAAACCTCATTTTTGTAATTATGTACAGCAATTACACAGGAACCAAAATTTCTTTATGTCAGTGGACTGAGTAAAAGCCAGAAGGCTCCTTTATTCATTACTGCTTTCCAGTCATTTCATACTTTGGTGAACAACTTGAAAGCTTTGAGAGAACAAACAACTGCAATTTCACTTTGAAAGGCTAAGCCCAAAGGGAACTGATGGCTGAGGCAAGAACTTTATTTTCTGAAAAATATACATTCCGTGAACTGTAATTAGAGCTGTGGGAATAATTGATTTGTCGGCCCACTAGCCAGAAGAAAAAAAGGGAAAAGAAATCATTTTTTGGTCATCGTTTCCTTTCTGTAACAGCATGTCAGCACAGAAATGACCAGAGTCAGGGACAACAGTTCCATTTGCACGGGGGGGCATTGCGAGACCTGCAGTGCCAGCTCACAGAAATGTTCTACTTGTGCCAAGCAAGGTGCAGAGAGGTGGCTTAGTTCTTATTGTTGACAGGCATTTGCAACTGAATTGAAGCCAAATCCGCCTCATGCTCAGTTACTAATAGTTTCTCAAGCAGTGTTAATGCACTGAGAACTGCATGTCCCAAATCTTCTCCTGCCCTTATTCCCCATGCTTCCCCCTTCACTGCCTGACTGCAGCTAGGATATTGCATGCTGCAGTCGATCAGAAGACAGTGGGCACCTCTACAAATCAAACTGTACCTCCCTCAGAAGAGAGGCAAAAAAGCCTATAAAATGAAAATACCAGACGTCATAGAAAAAGACGAAATGCAAGTGGCCATGACTTCTGTATGTGTCAACATCATCCCCAAATGTTCTCACTCTGCTCTCAATGCAACCAATTTCTTTCCAATGTTTAAATGTCAAACACAGCCAAAAGATGTGACAGACAATTTTCCTCAGTGTGAAGGAGGAGACTTTCAGGATAGTAACTAAATAAATACAAAGATCTCGGTCCTTGTCTCATTGCTTTTGTTATCAATATAACATGTAAACAGCAGACTATATAATCTTATAGATACTCTATACTAAACAATATTGATAATATAGACTACTGAAGCATATACTACTAATTGCAGTTAAATATCATACTAACAAAACACTCTGTGCTGAATTACATTAGAAGCAGGAGTTCTGGCACCCCTTCAGCCTTCCATAAAATTCTCTGTTCATCTTTTGACACCACCAGACACAGAAAGTCTTCTGGCTTAGCTTACATATAGCTTTAACTGTGCTTTACAGAAATGCAGAGGGAAAGAATCTTCAAATAAGTTCATATACTGTACAAGAAATAAAAGCATCGTTCTTAAATGCATTAGTACAATACAATACAATAGTACAAAAAAAAAAAAAAAAAAAAAAAAAAAAAAAAAAAGCAAGCTCTGCAGAGGGCCAAACAAAAAGATTGTACAAAATGTCTTAGCACAACATTCAGTTATATGCTCTTTATCTTCAACATGGATTAAAAGCAGATAATGGATTCTTTGAGGTTGGAATAATTATTGCCAGGGTCACTTAAAGCAAGGTAGGTAATTTATCCTAATCTTACAGAAGCCTGATGTTCAAAGTAATTTGAATTAGACATGGAAAATTTATGTTTACTACCTAAATGTATTTTTCTAGTAGTTCTAGTCATCAAAGCATATAGATTATTGAAGATTATGGGTGTAGTTTTGTGGTCATATTAAAGGAAAGGATATCCAGGTATTTTGCAGAAATAATACAAAATCCTATCTATTGCTTTTTGTTTGCTTGCTTTCTAATAAGGAGCTGGGGATTCACCCAGACCTGTAACAGAGGAATACAGGTAATAAGTTATAAAATGGCAAAACACTAGAAATAACACAGTGGGAAATTCCTAGGGCAAATGTAAGGGTTTGCCCAAAATATAGGAATTTTATCATAGCCTTTTCTGATCTCATTATATGCTTCATTGATTTTTCTTTATCTTGTGGAGGGAAGAGACTTTACAGGCAGCATCAAATCTAGAAAATATTTGGTAAAGATTTCTAGCATACACTCACTGGCAAAAAGGCAGCTTGTTCTAATCATGTCAGATATGAAGGTACTTATTCATTAAGCATGAGGTAAAAACAAGGTTTAAAAAAATCCATTTATTGGGTTCTTTATGCAAACATGTTCCCTTTTAAGTCATTTTATATTTTTAATTATATATAGCCCATGAATATAAAGAAATTCAATACTATTGTGAGTCTCTTACACCCAAAAATAACTCACCATATTGCCCAAATAAGTTTTTACTGAGTAAAATGTTAATAGGATATACTAACATATGCAAAAGTGCTGATACACATACTGCATCTGAACACAGTCCATGTCCATTTAATCCTACAGTTCACAAACAGAATCTGTTGAGATTTACCCAGCTCCACCTGGGGAAGGGTGATGGACAAGTGAAGAGCTTGTGGGTAAGAATTAAGGGGTGGGCTGGTATGGGGGACACTGTTGTGAGGGTATACTACAGGTCACCAGATCAGGAGGAGGAGGTCAACGAGGCCTTCTACAAGCAGCTGGTAGTAGCCTCAGGATCATGGGCACTGGTTCTCATGGGGGACTTCAATTTTCCAGACATCTGTTGGGTAAGCAACTTGGCCAGGCACGCCCAGTCCAAAGGGTTCCTACAATGCGTTGAAGACTAAGTTGACGAGGAGGGGGGTGCTCCTGGACCTTGTCCTTATCAACAGGGATGGGCTTTTTAGGGGTGTGAAGGTTGGGGGCAGCTTGGGATGCAGCAACCTTGAGATGGTGGAGTTCAAGATGGAACTTGGTGGAAGAAGTAAGGCTAAAAGCAGGATTGCAACCCTGGACTTTCAGACAGCCAACTTTGACCTCTTCAGGGACCTGCTTGGGAATATATCTCATGGGCTAGGTTGCTAGAAGGCAAGGGTGCATGTGAGAGCTGGGCTACATTTAAACAGCACTTCTTCCAAGCTCAGGATCGGTGCATCCCTAAGAGTAGGAAATTGGGAAAGGGGGACAGGAAACCTGTGTGGATGAGCAAGGAGCTCATCAATAAGATCAAAAGGAAGAAGAAGGTTTATGAAATGTGGAAAAAGGGCCTGTACTCTTGGGAGGAGTATAGAAGTGTTGTCAGGGCCTGCAGGGATGCAACAAGGAAGGCTAAAGCCCACCTAGAGATGAGGCTTGCAAAAGAGATAAAAGATAATAAGAAGTTGTTTTTGTTTTTGTTAAGCATATAAACGGTAAAAGGAAGACTAGGGATAATGTGGGTCCCTTGCTGAACGAGGGGGGTGTCCTGGTAATGGGAGACGCTGAGAAGGCAGAGATACTGAATGCTTTCTTTGCTTCAGTCTTTGCTTCAAGGACTCCCTCCTGGGACTCCTCAACCCTGGAGGGAGGAGAAAGAGTCTGGGAAGTGGAGATCTCCCCCCTTGTTGACAAGGAAGTGGTTCGGGAACGTCTGAGTGGGCTCAACACACACAAATCCATGGGTCCTGATGGGATGCATCCACATGTGCTAAGGGAGTTGGCAAAGGTGATTGCTGAACCGCTCTCTATCATCTTTGAAAGGTCCTGGAGAAGAGGAGAGGAGTCTGAAGATTGGAGGATAGCCAATGTCCCTCCAGTCTTCAAGAAGAGCAAGAAGGAGGATCTGGGAGACTACGGGACAGTCAGTCTCACCTCTGTCGCTGGAAAGGTGTTGGAACAGCTTGATCTGGATGCCATCTCCAAGCAATTGGAAGAGAAGGAGGTTATGAGGAGTAGTCAGCATGGATTCACCAAGGGGAAGATGTGCTCGACCAACCTCATTGCCTTCTATGATGGCATCACCAGCTGGATAGATGAGGAGAGAGCAGTGGATCTACTTTGACTTTAGCAAGGCTTTCAATACTGTCTCCCATGACATCCTGATAGCAAAGCTGAGAAAGTGTGGGATAGAGGAGTGGACAGTAAGGTGGGTTGAGAACTGGCTGACTGGCCGAGCTCAGAGGGTGGTGATCGGAGGTGCAGAGTCTGGCTGGAGACCTGTGACTAGCGGTGTTCCCCAGGCATCGGTGCTGGGTTCAGTCTTGTTCAACATCTTCATCAATGACCTTGATGAGGGAATAGTGTCTGCCCTCAGCAAGTACGCTGATGACACTAAGCTGGGAGGAGTGGCTGACACACCAGAAGGCTGTGCTGCCATTCAGTGAGACCTGGACAGGCTGGAGCGATGGGTAGAAAGAAACCAAATGAGGTTTAACAAGAGCAAGTGTAGAGTCCTGCACCTGGGAAGGAAAAACCACATGTATCTGTACAGGCTGGGGGATGACCTGCTTGAGAGGAGCTCTGAGGAGAAGGACCTGGGGATCCTGGTGGTTGTCAGGTTGGCCATGAGCGAGCAGTGTGCCCTGGTGGCCAAGAGGGCCAATGGGATCCTGGCGTGCATTAAAAGGAGCATGGCCAGCAGGTCAAGGGAGGTGATCCTCCCCCTCTACTCTGCCCTGGTCAGGCCTCACCTGGAGCAATGTGTCCAGTTCTGGGCTCCCCAGTACAAAAAAGACAAGGACCTCCTGGAAAGAGTCCAGTGGAGGGCCACAAAGATGATACGGGGCCTGGAACATCTTCCTTATGAGGAAAGGCTGAGAGACCTGGCTCTGTTCAGCCTGGAGAAAAGAAGACTGAGAGGGGATCTCATCAATGTGTATAAATACCTGAGGTGTGGGAGACAGAGGGATTTAGCCAACCTCTTTTCAGTGGTTTGTGGGGACAGGACAAGGGGCAATGGCCAAAAAACATATCACAGGAAGCTCCGCACCAACATGCAAAAGAACTTCTTCACGGTGAAGGTGATGGAACACTGGGACAGGCTGCCCAGGGAGGTTGTGGAGTCTCCTTCTCTGGAGATATTTAAGGCCTGTCTGGACGCCTGCCTGGGCAGCCTGTTGTAATGCAGCGGGGTTGGACCCCATAATCTTTCGAGGTCCCTTCCAACCCCTTAAATTCTGTGATTCTGTGAGATTAAAAAATGAATGGCATCTAAAATTTTGCATGAACTCTTCTTGCAGTACAGAGGTAATATTTCCACTGATTGGTCTGGAAGGACCCCATTAATCTCACACAACCATTTAATGGCACAGGAGGCTTCAGGGAATTTGGCCCAAACAATGATGAAATGCTCTGATCCAGGGGGACTAAGCTCCCTGCCCACAACACAGTAAAACAGATCTCACTATTACATTGGCCCTTGGGTTTTAATAGTATTTGTGCTGATCCCCCCGTACTTTGTGGGAAGGAGCACGCCTCTTCATCCAAGGACTATTTACTCTATTTTTGAGCACAGGGACTCTGGAGACTGCCCACAGAGCTACAGATTGGGTAATTCTTACATGGAACAGGAAATAATGTCAGTCTTCAGTCAGATGCTGTGTTAAACCATCACATACACTAGATCTCCACCTAGCAGTATTAAAAAAAAAAAAAAAAAAAAAAAAAAAAAAAAGTGACTGAATCTATCTGCAGACCCTAGATAATAGTAGGTGGCTAGGAAACACTATAAATATAGGAAAGATCTCCTAAATTGTGAAAATTGTGAATTAAAGACATTGTTTTCAGGTGTGACAAGTTAAGACAGGAAAGTATCAAGAAGTGTCCTAGAAAAAATAGTCTGTATTTGATGCCATTCAAAGGAGGGAAAGTGTTACAGAAGGGGTGACTTGTTGAAGAAGATGTCTCTTACTGCTTTGTCTATCATGGGCCACCACTAGCTGAGGATGAAGAGGAAAGAGAAGACTTTGGGAGGGTTAAACAATGAAGAATTGCACTAACCTGGTAGAGTTCAGTGTTTCCCAAGCTTTTCTCATGCTAATGTATGTTGCAGACAGAAGTCTAAGCAGTATTCTAACGTGTTCCGACTGTCTCCCTAGAGCTCAAGCTCTCACTGAGCTTCTCCCACTGTGGGAGAATCTTCTCCTTGAGGTAAGACTGGTGCAATATCATCTTTGCTCTATATGTTCAAACTGCTGATACTGACCTTCATACTACATTTACTTTGACAATACTGACTGTGCATACATACGCTGGGTCTGCCACCTCTTGTGACATGAAGCGTAAGTTGCTTGTTTACACTTACACTGCAAGACTAACCTGCATCCAACTCCATTTATGTCTGAAGGACTGACTCCTCTTCTGTGATCCCATCCCCATTCATCCCCAAGAAAAATAAAGCTTGTAAATATGCTGATTTATTCACAGAAATATATGCTGTCTTACACAATGAACCTGTCCTATATGGCACCATAACTTCAGATGAGTGTCTGAACATATTGCCATACCTGTGAATGACATTGATTCATGCAAGTCCATAATCACATGGTGACTGAGAGTAAAAATGCAATGTGTTTTTAACGACAAAGATCTTTTATTACTTCTACCTCACAATATCCATCTATTAGCATGGAAGTGTACAGGGAATTCAAGATGTTTTAAGTCTCTGACACTAGTATAAAAATAAATAAAATCAATCAGACCTGTCTCAGATAACTTTTCATTTCTAACTTCAGTGACTTGAAAGTGTCACAGAAAGGCAACAGCATTTAAAGACTGGGATGCAGACTGGCTAAAAAATAATTAAGCTGCTTCTTAGGTGAAACAATGGCAATTGTATGGAAAACTGAAAATGGCCCAGTAAAATACTACATTTTATAATTTAGCAAAGGAGACTTTCTGAGATCTAGTTTTTGTCAGTTGATCCATTATTTTCTTGCTGTTCAGAAAACACACAGGTTCTTGAGAACCATGTCTAAAAATAATTAAAAAATGCATACAATTTTTTTTCACTTTCATTTGCTGTCTTCTGATTTCTCCAACTTTTCTTCTTAAAACAGCAACTGCTCCCCAGTCAACTGCTTGGGTTTCATGCAGCTTACCTTCTAATTAATATACATTGCAGCTTGAAAGCTGGTATGAGATGCACACTCTTCTGTGTGTTGAACATACACTAAGAGACATTGATAGAAAAAGCACTTGGGCCAATAACTTCCACAGTGTTTAAAAATATAAAATGGCCATTATGATTAAATGATTTTATTTCACTTCAAGTTTTTTTCTTTTGCTTTTGTCTTGCTGCTGATCCAGCAAGTTTATCTCATTTTATTATTTTTAACAGATCAGTCTCAAAACTTTCCTGAGTGTCCATACCATTAAACAGAACATCTGCTTTTTCCCAGGTATTCAGCTCTACTGTTTAAATGACAGTATAATTCAAAGCCTGTAACAGGGTGGAAAGTGTGCACAAGAAAATTTACAAGAACTGTGTCTATACATGAGTATTGTCCAAAACTGTGGACTCTTTTTCACCTACCTGTTTCTTCACTTAATCCAAACAGTTGTTACTGGAAAAGTCCCTGAAACCCTGTCTTTAAATACCGCAGTAGGTCTTCTAAAATTTTTGAAGTTTTGTCTTGCTCGTGACATACATTTTCTGTTTCCTTCCCTCCACTAGGGCATAATACAGGTGCCATTCATTCTTTACACTTGCTTTTCTATTGTGAGGAAATGCTCTACTGAAAAGATTTAGCCTGATCAGTATTTGAGCAGAATGAGAGAGAAAAACACTGAAGAGTCATGTAACTCATGGTAGGAACACCGTACCTAAGCTAAGAACCAGGTTTGCTTACCTACAGAAAAAGCAGTAGAAGTTTGATCATACTACAGGTATGAAACAATTTCATACAGACATCTGAAATTTGAAACTCATTACATTTTTTTTCCCTTTCAAGTTCAAGTTCTGACTTGTTTTAATGCTGTTTTCTTTTTTTTTTTTTTAATTTTATTTTATTTATTTATTTATTTTTAACCCAAAGTTTGTAAAGCCAAGTGTCATTTCTATACACTGCAATATCCTCTCAGACAGCAGTAGTTCTTTAGCCTCCAGCACTCTGAGGGTGGATGACCTCCTCCATAATATAAAGATAGCTTCTGCAAGCCATTACTTTTTAGTAGAGAATAAAGTTACTTGGTGGTTGAGAAAGAATTACTGTCTGCCATGGAGATGGCTGCTGGGTGGTTAAAGTTCTTTGACACTAAAGAACATACGTTTTAAATAGAATTCACTATGCAGTAAGTAATTTGTGGATATTTGATCAGGCTTTTACAGAAAATACTGTATAAAATATTTCTATTCTTGTGATATAGACTGACTGTTGTACACCTTTCAATCAATTTTGCATAATGCTAGTCTTAAGGGTAGCTCATTATGAACTAAGCATGGCAATTTTACTCCAAACCCCTGATCTCTATTATTCTAAGAAGCTGAAAAATCAAAAGGACCAAGAAGTATTTGTCTTGTGTGTCTATTTATGCACTGACAACGTTTGCTTACTGAGATAAGAAAACATTGCTGATCTCCAACAGCTTTCCATTTGTTCACAGGTTAAAGATTAAACAGGATATGCATTTGAACAAATGTGTCATATGGTTTCCTTAAACACGCATCCATGAGTAGAAAGCTCTTGCATCATTTACTTCAATTATAGCAATCTCTTGAATGTACTTCTAGAGCAAAATCAAGGGGGATATAGGGACAACAATCAAACATTTAGTTGTTGCTACATACAGATCATTAAGCTTTAAAGGTTTATTTATATATGTTTATAAATTTATGTATATATGTATATATATGAGTGATTGCTTCAGGAATTTTAGCAGGCCTTACTTTCTTTGCAACTGATATATTTTTATGACATATTTTGTTATAAATAAAGTTTCAGTATGAGGTACACTAACTTGTTTGTATTTTAAATTTTCATTCCAAAGTAGCTCAAATAATCTTGGATAGCAAGATGGATACCCCTGGCAGCAGGCTCCTGTAGCTTGGACAAATTGCAGAATACTGCAATCAAGTCCAGGAATTATTTACACCAATATTCCTGATACATGGTATATTCCTTGTCTATCCAAGTTAAGCCATTAATTCTGGTAGGCATTCTGAGGAACAAACTCAATTGCAGCATCTCATCTGATCTGAGGGGTTGTATTCTCTTCAGAAAAACTGCTACAGATCAGTGCTATGTGTAAATCAGAACACCGTACAGGAATATATCACAACACGAGGCAGCAATTCCCTGTGGGGGAGATCTTTAAAAGTTCTAAATTTATCTAAGCAGCAAAAGATGACAAAAAAGATAATAGGTGTGAGTTGGCAAGGACAAGATCAAAAGTCAAACACAGCAATAAAGTTTATCTATGGTACGGAGACATATTAAAGCAGCATGCGATGAATCCTGTATGGTCTCTTGCTGTGATTCAGTAATGACTGTATAAACTACTAATAACAGATTATTTTAATTTAAAAGATAATTAAGCAAGCAAAGAGTTTCAAAAGAAAGAAAGAAAAAAGAAATATGTTTTGAGGAGAAAAGTACTTTGATGTTACACGTTCTCCTAGCACATCTCACAAAACCTCTAAAACCTTAAATTAAATAAGAAAAATATACTTATTTCAACAAGGAATAAAAATGTCTTTTCTCCAGCCTCATTAAAAAAAAAAAAATCCCCTCCATTTCAATCTTTTTCACCTCTGTGACAAAGACCACTATAGCTTGTGCTGTCCTTTAATATAGCTGAAATAGAAACAAAATTTTGTCCCAGACGAAACTTTATCAAATTTAAGAACTGTGATTTTGGTTCAAACCTAGACTCTAATACATGCTTACAAGCAATTACCCTGATACGAAGAGGAAAACAGCAAGTATCCCAAAGTGATGGGATTTCCTTCCTTAATCTTTGAGAGTAGTGAGGCAAGAAAAATTCTATCCTGCAGTGCCTCCAGGTATAACAATCCCCCTGCTAAATCTTCTAAACCTGTCACAGCCAGAACTAATCTCACATCTTCCTGCCAATAATTTCCTATGATTTCAATCTAGTAGACATTTTAACACTTTCAGTTAAAGGAATGAAAAGTTAGGAGAGTTTAAAAAAATGTGGAAGGTGATGAAAACAAATTAAAGACTAACAATTCATAAAAACTTTGCTTATTTATCATTAGCCTGAATTAAGATTTTATTTTTATTTATTTTTATTTTTATAGTTATTTTACTTGATCCACTTACTTCACCTTTGACACAAACAGAACACTTCTTGTCACCTGAAAATACACTAGGAATAGCTGATGGAAAGAGCCCTGTCATCCCAGACAGTCATTCTGCTACTGAGAAAAGTACTGCAGGCTGTCACGAGTATGGAACAAAATCTTCTGAGATGTCATGTATCTTATGAACAGTTTTAATTCACTTTAACGTGACAATAAACACAGTTGAAATATGTGCATATGTAAATATTCTTACTAACAAGGCCTTAACTTTACATTTTTACCTCAGGTTCTGCCTGATAAACTCTGAAAGCTGATTTGCATAAACTCACTGTTGGAATGCTTGAACATCCTTTTTTCATTTTTTATTCATATTTGCTGACAACCCCTCTTATTTTAAGGACAAAAAAATTATGTAAAACATAACCGCAGACAAGGTAAATGTAATTAATGAAGCACTTGGTTATTTGGGTGTTGGTTTGTAAGCATAAGGTTCAACATTAAAGTAGATCTATAACGTTGCATGTGATCAAAACAGCGATAGCTTACCTTGTTTGGGCTTGAGTTTCACTTCTGCTCTGCCTTGGCTGAAGCACAGTGCACATAGCCTCATGGGTACCTGCAATATCCATTTAACAGATTCAGTTAGCGGAACAGAGAAAGAACGTGCCCCCTTATTTTTTAAATATTTTGATGAAATGTGAATTGATTATCACATTTGCAGAAGTTCAAAGTCACATCCATAAGTTATGGAGTAAAATTCTGCTTTTACCATATGTGCCCAACTGAACAGCCCTTCTTACTCTTGGGTGTGAGGACAGGCAATAGTGCGCTAGCAGCTTACATAAATACCAAAATCACATGCAGAATTTCCTAGGCGGTGGAGGTTAGCCACTTCCCAGGAAGAACGGCTGAGCTGGTACACATTGCTGTCTCCAGCACTGAAAAGAAAGTGCGGAGACAAGAGGAGACAAACTTTCATTTCTTTGCTGCATCAGGAGCAGGCAGCAAACAGCTCTCTCCAGGTATAAACTGAGACCTATGAGTTGGGGCAGCAGCAGGTTGCTTAAGCCTAAGCCTGCTCAGCATTTTGTTACTTGGCAGCACAACTGACCTGTCCTGCCTCAAGGATGCTCTGCAGAACAGGCTGTGATGGGGAGCGGTGGGAGGCCTGGAGAGACCAGCAGTACCCCAGGAAATAAATAACACTGCTAGGAAATAGAACAGCAGTGGAGTACTGCAGGGGTAGAAGGGGTGTCTTGCTTTCTTTCTTTCACTTTCCCTTCCAAGGGCTGACCTCTCTACATCTGCCATTTTTGTCCCCCTTTAAAAGAACCAGGGCATCCACTGCAACATCCAGCTCCTGCAAAAAAACCTCATCCTCATTCCTTCCCTCCTATCTTCTGTCCCTCTTTACACCTACAATTTCTCCTATGCCTCTGTCTTTCTGATCATATAAACTAGAAACAGATCAGGATCTTGGGACCCTGCAGTGAAATTCATGCCATGTACCTTTCTTCTGCTATTCCTACCCTTCTGAGTTACATTTAAGCTGAAGGCTATTTAGTACTGTCATTTCCTTTTTCATGCATCTACAGTCGAACAGTATAGTGGTAAACACTAGGAAGCTTAAATTTCATACATACCTCCCTCTAGCTGCTATTTAAAAAAATACTTCCTGAATCTAACAGGAGCTTAATTTTTAAAGTAGTACGATGAGAAAACTCTTTGCTTGTCTTCAACATTTTAATGGCAAAATTCATCAATAGACACATATTGCATGCCCCGGGAGTCACAGACAGTATGCTACAAGAGATGAATGTAACAATCCTTCCCACTTCTAGATATATTAATAACAATTTAAACCAAGATCAAAGCATTTACAAGCCAGCCTCTCCATCGACATACTTGAGTACAGAAATATTTCTAAAAGTTGTACAAGTTTGTCTGTGAGATGCCACAGCTTGGTCTTCAGAGAGAACACCAGGCCGTGTACCTTCTCTGTAGCTACCATTGTTTGAAGACTATCTCAAGTCCTAATCATTCCCTCCCATACTGCCTGTTGTTTTTTGTTGTTGTTTTTTTTTTCTTTTGATTCATTTTTTTTTCTTTAGTTGTTTGTTTTGGTATTTGTTTGTTTGTTTTGTCATCTGCCTTTCTCTTATCCTACTGTAACTGGTTAGACTTTTTTATTTATTTGTTTGATTAAAAAAAAAAAAAAAAGAAGAAGAAGAAGAAGAAGAAGTGAACCCAAGTTGCATACCATATCCCTGCCTTCAGCTCTGGGACAGCTTTGGATGGTGATGATAGGAGGGGCTTTTCTTGTATGCTCATACAAGAGCATATAGCCGATAGCTGCAGGTGTTGTTATTCAGCTACTTAATTTTAGGTTGCCCTGGATCCTGCAAATGCCCTGTGAATTGGAGGTTTAGACAGCTGAGTTACCCAAATTTACCCTGCAATTAACAAATGAGAAAGTGGAGGTCTAATTAACGCTAGGATAGTCAGTTGGTCTTATGCATGTTCATTAGCAAACTCTCTCTGTTCAGGACCTCACGTAGCATGTTGTAAAACCTGCAGCACTGTATTCCAACAGGAAAGAAAGCAAAAGAAAACAAAACACAAGAAAATCCACCCATGCAGGCATTTTTGTTTTTCCCATCAAGCTACACAGTGGTAGCTAAAAGCACTGATGTGTGTGCATGACTAACATTGCAGAGAAGCAAAATGGTGATTGAAAGAACTGGCACCAGTTATTGCCACTTGGTTAGCCTCTCAGAGCAGGTGTGATACTGCACAAACATCAGACCTGCTTGCTGTAGCTTCAGAGGAAGAATAACACCAGAAGGGGCTGCTGCTTAGTTCACACACACAGACAGAATCCCTGTGACCTGCCTTAACTTCACAAATGCAGTTTAACTTTTCACTACCATTTTATGTGCTATAGAAGCTAACAAAAATGTAGATATGCTGGCTTCAGACACCCAAAACCCCTTTTCCTAGAAAAGATCACTTGAACTACTGCCCGTTGCAGGGCTACCAACAGTATGCCAAACGCACCCTGGATCTTCTTAGAGAAGCACCAGTCCAGCAGGCAGCATCTCAGTTGTTCTGAGCTGATTTATCTGATCAGGTGCCAAAAAGGTGAATATCAGACCTAGGCTTCTTCTCCAGCCAACTGGGATGACAGCATTGCTCATTCCTCTAGCCAAAACACTGAGGCATCACTGCGGAAACACGCATTCAGAGCATGCGAGTCCCAGAGCATGGGAAGGATGTCTTCATAGCTGGAAATGACCAAGTCCTAATGAGGAGCAGAACAATTCCCAGGGAATACATATATTGGCAGGATCAGAAAGCCAAATTAATGTTGCAGGATGTAAGGATAGCTGTAGCGATCCCTTAGTCCCTGGGTGATTTATCAGACAGAATATGACAAAGTCCTGTGCTAGGATTCTGCCACATTCCCATGGAATCACAGGCTGTATTTCAATGAAGGGCTGGAAATAAAACAAGTGGATTTATGGCACATATGACTTGAGTATCTTAATTGTCTGTTATTTTTTGATTACACAAAACTAAACGGGAAAACATCAGTGCCCTCTTGTGCCTCTGTTCTGGAGTTCTATCACAGCCCCCCTCCTGGGCAATTACCACACTTTCAGGAATTGCCTGGTTTACAGGAATAGAGAGCACTCCTTTAGTACTGGAAGTGCAAAGAGTTGGGAGGTAATTGTAATACCTAGTCATCTATTGCTTCTACTTTGAATGTTCTTTAATGCAACAATTGGGAGAAACTAGACAAACACGTGGTTGTTTAGTTTTTTTTAATACACATCTCTCTGAAACTAAAGGAATCTTTTAGTGACAGAGGGTAAGAGAAGAAGGTGAACATCTTCCTGAGCACTGCCAATCATCGGAAGTAAAGAAACAGGGAGAAAAATTGAGCAATCGAGAGGTGTCACAAGTAAAGGCAATGAAAGAGCCAAGCTCTTCACCAGCACAGCCCCTTCAGATGACTGCTGCTCTAAGATCAGCAGCCAGCAATGGGAGTATTGAATAGCAAGGGGGGTAGGAGAAATGAAGTATCAGTGTCTGAAGCAAGGAAGGACCTTTGATGAAACAGGTATATTCTACATAAAGTCTGAAAATATTTTAAATGATCAAGACTGCCAAAAATCAGTGGCCTTAACCAGGGTTAAAAAAATCCCAGGAAAGCTAAGTGAATATAGAAAGGCTTTGTCCTCCTGTTCACCTACATAATACAGCTACATTGTAATGAATAGTTAAAAAAGATTAAAAAGGCATCTGTCTTCTCCAAAGACTAAGATAGCTGAAAGGCGATGTTGAAGCTTGCCTCTCTACATGTCAGCTTTCCACACAACATATGCAAACCATCCCTGTAGCAACAGGACTCATGAAAGCTGAATGTCAGCCTCCCAGCTAAAAACAAACCTTGCTGGGAAATTAGCTACGAGGGACACCACAGTTGCTACCACTGTCTTTATCATGTGCCACTCTATTAATTCGTTAGAGGAGAGCTGCCATACTGAAGCAGAGTAATGTTAGAAGTACATGTTTATATATATCTGCAATGAAAACAAACACATATGTTAAAATCTTTTGTTTTAATAGACCCAGACAACTGATAGCTTGGAAGATGCCATCCGACAGCACTTTTTCTTTAGAGCTGACCCTTTCAAATCCTAGTGAAATATCATCTTGCATGTACAGGGCAGGGACAGCACAGGCAGCAATACTTCAGCCTTCCAAATACCAGCCGATGTTAAGATATAAAGAAATTACCTAAAATATTTCTCAGAAATCTCTCTTCTTAACCTCCCCAACAGAAAAAGACAGAACATCTCCTGAGCTGAAATGCCTGCTGTGCAAGTTAAGCCATCGAAGCTGGACATATTTACATCCTATTTGACAGCAAATCTGGAGCCTTGTGGAGATGCTGTGGACTGCACCGACACAGTACCAGTCTCTAGGTGTTATGGTGAGAGCTTAGTGACAGCACAAATCAGAGTGAAACAATAACCCATCCTTCTGATCTTTGGAAAAGATCATTTTTCATTTTTGAAAAAATAACAATTTTAATTTTTGCATTCCTATTTAGAATTACAAAGAAAATAATAGCAAGCTATTCAGACATGCTGTGCTGAATTTTAGCTTTCCACCTGAGGAACAAACCAAACATTCTCCTGCATCCCTTTATTTCTGTAAGCTTATAAACCATCCAATTCTCAGCTGGGAGATTCCCAGCAAACACGCAAATTGTTCCATAAGGACTCCGCTATTTTCCTTGATGGCAACTAAAAATTTATCAGGAGTATATGATGCATTACAAACATGCTAACTGTAAGCAGCCTTCTGGATTCTTAACAGTTTACTAAAAAAAAAAATAATAACAACAACAACAAAAAGAAACTACTCTCAGATCTGTAAGCCAGCCAAGAGTGACTGTGCTGCATGCTGCTAACAGAACGATAATGTCACTTGACGCCAGGCATTCTTGTCTATTCTAATGCTACTCCATTTCATGCTTTTTGAGCTTGGTACACAATGTTCCTTTTGGTAAAATTAATTGCACTGTTCCTCTAAACGTTAAAAATATGGTGAACGCTACTGTGCAATTTATTGTAAAATACAATAAAATAAAATTGTTTACTATTTTTATATTTAAATGACATGTAACATTGAATTTAACAATTCACTTGTTAAACAAACAATTTTAAGAATTGCCTTTATATTATAAGTTTGGGCTTTTAAATTTATTCTAAATTTAGCTATTGCTAGGTATAAGAATATGCCAGAAATCTGGACTTTTTCCTTTGTTAAGTTAGATCAGATGATTGAAAAATTTGTTTTCTTTTCTTTTATGAAATTGAAGGGCTATTTTCACTTTCTCGCATGAGAGGAAGATCCTCTTTTTTTTTTTTTTTTTTTTTTTTAATCATACACCAATTTCATGTTGGTTAAAGCCAAATAAAGCCTACAAATTTGAATTAAAATATCACCAGGCTTCAGGCTTCACCACCTTTTCCTTCTTATAAGAATAATATTCATTCTTAACAGCTAGACTTAACCCGATTTATTCTTTTGCTTACAGTTGTGGGTTAGCTTATGCAGTTTGTATCTAATGCGAAATATTTAAGCATACATGTAACAAACTTAAAATACTATATACTCCTAAGATACAGCATCACAACTAAGAACATAAATACGCATAACCATTTAGTACATCTGTATTTACTACCTAAGCTAAAGACATATGACTTGCAGTGTTGCTGTGATGTTATCATGTTCAAACACATGCCTACACATCGCAAATGACCCTGTCTTTCTGCCAGTGTTTTTTTTTTCAGTTCTCAGGAACTCAGCCAGTTGGTCTGGATAAGTTGCTTTCTAGTCCATTCTTAAAATATGGATATCCAATTAAACAATAGGGAGTTAAAAAAAAAAATCAGCATCAAGGAATTAAAAAACAAACAAACAAACAAACAAACAAACAAAACCATTAAAGATAAAGGATAAATTGGATGTAGCTAGTTAGTGAGTTTGAAGCAAGTCAGCTTTTTTAAAAGTGAACATGATGTCCTTGCAAAAGACGTAAAAGATGCAAGGAGGCAGAAGGGGAAAGAAATGGCCGCCTATTAGCCAATGAACAGTAGAAATAAATGCAATTGCAACTCTGCTGTTACAGATGGTGGAAGGATTTTCTCAGTGTTACATCCTCCACTTTGTGTAAAAGTCAGAAATAAATATTTCAAGGACCCTACACAGCATTCACATTTCTTGTTTAGCCCACTCACTTTTCATCCTGGCCTCTGTTTTAGGGAAAAATGATGCATGCACAAAAACTGCAATCAACTGTAGGGTCTATGTTGCCTTCATTTCATCAATCAAACAAACAAACAAAAATCACACTTATCAGAGCTGTGTAAAATATTTATCTCCAACCTAATGACTTATAAACTGACTCTTTTAAAAGTTACTGTTGACCCCCCCCCCCTTTTTTTTTCCTCTACAGAAAATAAATAAATAAATAAATAGATGTGAGAAGCATTCTGTAACTAACAACAGATCAGCAGATTTCCACCCTGTTCATGGGGTTTGGGATGGGGGTGGTTTGGGGGCTGGGATGATTTTGCAGGAGCCAAGGTACCAGGCTGAGGAAAGGCAATGGAAGCTGTGGAATGCTCTTTCCATAGGACACCTCTGCATGGCAGAGAAAAAATACAGGGCTCTTTCCTATTTTCCATATTGTTTCCATTCCTGCCTTTTACTTGTACAAGTGACAGCATACACAGGATCACTCTGTGTTGGACTTTTCATAAATATCCAAGATATATCCAAGATATTGAAGAAGCTTTTCTTTCGATGTACTATATCATGGCACATGAGACCATAATCACAGTCATCAGAGAAAGATGTGAGCTTTCTCCAGAGCTGCATCCAGCAAGGTGCTCTTTGGGAAAAGAAGAGCTTGCACTGCCATGGAAGTCGTCTCCCAGTGTAACCCACCACTCAATCTCAGTTTAATATAAAAAAAAATAAACAGTCCTGCCTCTTCTAGCAAATATAAATGTCTGTTTAGAGGAAGTGGCTTCCATGCATAATGTCAGGAAGCATCAAAAGTAATAAAGGGACCAGAGCAGACCAAACATCTAGCTCTGTCTTGCTGAGAGTTATATATACTTCAGAGAGGGGTATGACTTAACAGGGCCAGTCAGGGGAGCAACAGAAGGCAACACAGGGTAGGTCAGGACACAGGTTAGGCTTTTCAGCATGTGGCCTAAAGACTTCTCTGAGCATCTCTGGCAGCCTCTACTAACCCTGTTCAATAGGCAAAATAATAAAACTGAGTAAATGAAACAATTATGGGAGTTTTAATTCTTTATCCTGTCCTTGTGCGAGGTGTAAGTTGGGAATTACAGCTTCCACCTTGCACAGTGCTCTCTCTTCCCTCCCTACACCATTTTTAAAGTACAGATGCTCTCCCAGCAGTATGTTGTTCTGCTGCCAGCCCGTTTGTCTTTCTTGCACTGTCACCAACTGTAATCTTATGGGGGTAGCTTTTCCTGCTGCTAACAAGATGTGTTTCACAAATCCACAATAAAAGCACTGTAACAAGTCAGCTGGCATGCATGGGAAAAATTGTGTTTGCTAGAGTATAAGCAGAAAGGTGGAAGATGGACTTAATTTAGGTTAGCCTCACTTTGGAAACACACTATTCCAATTTCAGGAAGAAACAGTCATTTTCACAATTTTGTTTTACAGGAAACACTAAAAGTGTCTTGAAAAGATTTTGGTCTTGTCTCCTTTTCTGGATTTTTCTAGTGAAATATTTTGAAAATATCTGCCTTCTGACACTCATTAAAAAATACCTTCAGCCAGTGACGAACTCCAAGAAAAGGCTCGTGCATTCTTGTCTCTATTTTGTCCCTTTGGCACCCCTTTTCTTTCTTTGGCAGCAATGGGCAGTAAAGGCCAGGCTAGCCAAGTGTTCAGCTTTGCAGACAATGAGGGTCTGCAGTGGGCAGGGCATAAATGCTGCTTCACGTCACTGTGCAACCAGATGGATCTCTAACCTGGCTGTGGCCAGCTTTATCACAATAATTTGGAACACTTAGAAGTCACCTACAAAGCCCCAGATCAGCATAGGAAATAGGTGACATTGCAAAAGGTTCATATTTTCAGATAGTTTTATCTTTCAGAAAATTTAACATCTGCTCCTAGTAAGAGAGATGGCCTCATTTCACTTATATTGCCCTCTTCTACAAATAAATGGTCACAAGTTAAAACACCCCAGATTCCTGTTAAATGGGAATTACTGTTCTAAGCATTCAAGCTACTCTTGAAAATGAGAAGATTGATATATTCCCACCTAAGGCGTTAACACCAGATTAACCTCCAGCTAGAGTATTTTTAAATTACTCGGTTTATTGAATGTAAATCTAAAAGAACCACAGTGTTTGTATTTATTCAATGCAAATAATATTTTGAAACATGTATGTTGGGATTATGTTAACTCTTCAAACCATATTGTGACAGTTTCCTTATTAGCATATTTAAGTGAAGCATTATTACCTTTCATCAGAAGATCCTTTCCCATGACACTATTTCCAATATGATATAAAGTTTGTCATTCATAAATATTCATACACCTAGAAAAACACTGCAAGACCAAAGCCAAAAGAAAACAAAACTGAAAAAAAAAAAAAAAAATCATTAAAATTCCTCTTAGTAAGAGAACAAGAGGATAAACAGAGGTAGTTCTACAACATTAGTTTAAGCACATGATAATTAACAATACAATGCCTGTGATTTCATGTTCTACAATCATTTATTCTTGTTAGAGAAGTAATTGAAGAAGCTTTGTTAATATTATTGCAGACAGACATGCAGTGCTATAGATGAACATTTGTTTACTGCCTGAGATAAGTCAACCTATAAGGTAACACTCAGGGTTGCTGAAAGCTGTCTGGGACCCAGCCATGAAGCAAAAACAACTTACACATATATATATGCAAACATTTTTTTAGCACCCTTACCATTACCAGATCCCCTAACTGGCTCCATTACTCTTGATGGCACTTAATGTCCTTGAATATAACTTTCTGCAGATAATAGCAGTTCCTTTCAGATTCCCTAATACAGACTTCTCTCAATATTAAGAACTTGAGCTAGTAGACACACTCCTTGCACTTTCTAATGCTATGTTCTGACTATCATCAGTAGTGATGAAGCACCCAGAAATACCTGTATACAGTTATTTTATCTAAAACATGGGACCCAGGCATCTCTTCACAGTGTTTTGGAAAAACCATCTTTCTGAACAAATTCTGACAGCCCCTGATACTGATAGTCCCCATTCCAGTCTTTGGGAGAAGCAGAGGTGTTGTTCCCGGTTTTGAGTATGAGTTAGATTGTTCTATTAGGTTGCTGATACTCTCGTGACAGTTGTGACAAGATAGGACATTTCCCCTCATTTTTAATCCTCAGCTTGTTGCACGCAACACACTGGCACTGTTGTTTTCATACAGGCAGGATGGCCTTTGTAGGTGAGGTTCCATAAATTACACTGTTCAAATAACTTCATCTTTACAATATACACTGACAAATTTAACTAGTCTTAAGATTGAACAACACTGTCTGTCTCCCAGTTTGCCTTATTATCTCTTTCTACTTCATTTCTACATGTGCATGTGACACTGTATTTTAATTGTCTTATAATATAAATATCAGGAGGGAAGAGGTCTGTTGCATGTATCAGTTAAATGAGATCCATGAGACAAGTCCAGTGACAGCACATTTAATTAAACACAGAACTTCTTTGTAAGACTTAGATTTCTCGGTTTCATCCCTTTTGGAAAAATTCACTTACTGTCTCCATATCTGATGTGTGCATTTTTTCCAGCTATATTTTGAGTTTTCTTGATGACTGTGCAACAGACACCAGTGGTACTACACAGATTTATTTAAAGCCTAACTGAATGATAGGAGCAAAGAGTATTCCCTAAAATTAGAGTGGCTGTTTCCATGGAGACATGAGAGTGCAAACAGAATTGTAATATCTTTACCTCATAAAAAGTCAAAAGAAAGGACATTTTTGTATATTTTGTAGACCAAGGGACAGGGTCTAGCAGTTTTCTATTTATGGAATTTCACCTTTGGGCTTGTCTCTGAACCTTATTTTGTTCAGACAGACATAAGATGCTGGTTTGAGGACAGAGGGAAGGCAAAACAAATGTATATTTGTTAATATACAAAGTAGAGGGTACCACTATTGATGCATAGGTTGTTTTTCCAAATAATACAAATCAGAGTTAGAGTATAGAAACATGGTTTGAAGATGGTTAGGCTAATGTTCAAACAGAATTTAATGTTCAACTACAGGAAAAACACCAACCCACCCACTGGTCCTTAGTTCAAGATTGCTAGTGATGAAAGATCAATCTCAACCCACACATTGTTCCAGTTATACATTATCTTCTCTATTAAAGGACAAAAGAAAATAAAAGGAAAAAAAAAAAAAAAAAAGAAAGAAAAAAAAGAAAAAAGAAAAAAAAAAGACTGTTAGGAAAAAGTTTACATGTGATTTGCTAAACTAAATACTCAATTTCCTGAAACCACCCTTAAGACCTATTTTTTAATCCTCATTAAAGGAATGCTCCCTATTAAGATTCTCCTGAAATTATTGCCCCAGGATTTGACATGGAGCAAGGATACCACTGCTAACCATGAGGTCCAACCTTTGCTGGAAATACCCTCATTTTCTACAACTAATGACCTTATTAGTCCTTCTCATCACTGCAGCCTACTAAGAACTTTTCAGTCCTTAAAATATGACTTCACATTGTCTGATTTCTCACTTGCCTGTTGCATGCAAGCTTTAACAGCTATTTTCTGTTAACCCCTTCAAAATAACACCTATGACAAATATCGCTGACTGAAAGAACCAACAAGGTACCTCCCTGAAAGTCACTGTTACTTGACGGGCATCTTAAAATCACTTCATTACGTACCAGGTGGATTTTTTATCATTCTAATATCACAGTTAAAATTCTGACTAGTATCAGGTCAGATTTTCTATAAAAATATCAACAGTATTGCCTTCATTGGCCAAACTTGTAACTTTACTAAAAAAGACAGATCCTTTCAACTAACTAGTTTCTAGTTGTTTAGTAATATAAATTGTTTCTTCTTTTACTGTGATCTTCTTTTAATACTTTATTATTGAATCTTGTACCAGCTATTCAAAAACTGTGTCAGGAAATGATGACTGTTCCTCTCTACCTTTAACCACCACACAAAAAGTGTAGCTTTAGCTTTCCTCACTTTTAGGCAATTCTTTCAGTGTTCCAAAATGAGCTAAACTAATCAAGACTCAGCAGGCTTCACAGTTCCTCAGGCAGCCCTCAAAAACTTTTTGATGCAAGTTTTTTACTGAACTCTAACTCATTATACAATGTCAATTCTTGTACTTTTAGGATCTATATTGATAGAATACCTTTTATGTTTGTTTGTTTAGCCCCAGACAAGGAAAAAAAATCAACACACCTTCCTTTACAACAAGCTGAAAGCACAGCTAGAATTATTTTTGTTCCCATATTCTTACATTCCCTATCATCTACTGTTTGGCCATGTGTTTCTTCTTATGTCTTTTGGCATATCTAATCAATCATCTACATTTCTGAGATTCTAATTTTAGTTTTGATTGCTTGCTTTCTTCTTTCCATTTATCTTATATTCTTATATATTTTTATAGCTGCCTTTACTCTTTCCTTAAGTGAAATTGCACAGTTGCAAGCTAGTGGCTTATGGAGCATCTAATAAAATATTCTGATTTCTCAATTTGATTTCACATCTGGTTAATTTTTTTTTCAGAAAATTCACTTCTATCTCTCTGAAAATATTATTGTTGTGTATCCTTCTGTGATGTGTATATATGCACTGTAACTCATGGAAACTACTGGTTTTGGAATTCTGTGCACAGAAAGAATAAATTCATAATTATCTGTCCTTTTCAAAGATGAGGCATAAATATCATTTTTCCTACATTTGAGGCAATCCATGGCATGTATTGCAAGGATACCATAATTTCAGCACATAAGAATTCTATCACTCTTCTCTCATTTGACATACCCTAGATAACAGCTTTTTATTCTTCAGCACATATTACAAAGGCACTTGATAAGCCTGTTATTCGAACTTCACATGTGATTTGATAACCTGTAACAGTATCAAAGTTCACGTTGGTCAATTTGGATATCAAGTCACAGGCATTCAAGGTTCGATGACTTGGATAAAGTAGATTTAACATTTATCCAAGCACCATTCCCTCCACCCCATTCCCCAGCACCTACATCCTCTAAGGCTATAACCACTTAATATTTCAGTCATACTATCTCCATCAGGTATCAGTAATAAGGAAAGTAAAACTCTTGCTGATACATAATGCTGGTTTTTCTCAGCATCACTATACATGCAAAAGAATGGTTTTCTCTTGGGGGAGTTTCTCAACCTTAATTAGGAGAAGAAAAAAAAAAAGAAAGAAAAAAAGGGGGGGGGAAGGAAAGGAAAGGAAAGGAAAGGAAAGGAAAGGAAAGGAAAGGAAAGGAAAGGAAAGGAAAGGAAAGGAAAGGAAAGGAAAGGAAAGGAAAGGAAAGGAAAGGAAAGGAAAGGAAAGGAAAGGAAAGGAAAGGAAAGGAAAGGAAAGGAAAGGAAAGGAAAGGAAAGGAAAGGAAAGGAAAGGAAAGGAAAGACAATAGCAATTTTCCTACTTCAACTAAGGCTGTCCCGAGTAAAGGGGCTCTGAATAATGCCTATTTGGATTCATCTCCCTTATCTCTAGGATCCAACATCAGCACAGAAACAGACTAGAGGGGAGCACCAACATCAGGAATTCCTGATAGCTTTGCTTTCACTGTATCTGGATTTTCCACAGGGAAGAACACTCCTGATTGGGCAGCTACTGAATATTTTACTTTCAAATTCTAGAGAAGTCTGAAATGAAAGACACTAGCTTTATTTTAGCACAGAAAAGTAGCATTAACTTGATTGTAGCATAGGAACAATACTAACAAAAGATAAAAAGAAAAAAAACAAAATCCCTGAAAATACTCTCAGCTCATTTCCCATAGAGTATGACTGTAAACTTATGCATGATTTCTTACCAACTCATAAAATACATAATGGAAAAATATTTACTGTATAACATTTTTATTTTTTCAGTATCCACATTACATAGTTCATTCTCTGCTACAGCTACTCATCTGTCAACACTACACAAGACTGTCTGGACTGTGCGGAGTCCATCTATCTTTTGTTAGTTTTAGAAGTTCAACTTACTACACCAGAGTATATCCAGAGAAGTATAGAAAGCTGAGCAACAAATTGATTCTGTTGCTGAATCTCAAAAGCACTTCATCTCAAATTGCCTAAGAATGTTTGTCATGCTTTGAAAATTGTCTGCAATGACAAAGCACTGGAGTAATGAAGAACAAGAGTTTAGGTTAAAAAAAAAAAAGAAAAGATGGAAAGACAAAGACCAACTAAATAACCAGAGTAAGATACCATACAGCTGTAATACTCAATAGTCTATTGCACTTCACATCTTCACTAAAGGTTACCAACATAAATTTTCACAGTACTCCTGCCTGATAGTAATGCAGTTGTGGTAATTTATAGAAAGAACTAGGAAGCAGAGGAATCACATGATTTTTGAAGATCGTACAAAAATAGAGCAGCAGAGCCAGTATTAGGACAGGCATATACTTACCACACTGGTGTAATAGCAGTGATTTTCAATTCTCCTACTTGGAAGGGGATGGAAGAAAGCCAGCTGGTAGCTAACATTTGCTAGCTAACTACAGGGGACAGGGAGGTTGGAAACCAGCACCTTGGAACCTTCAGTAGACAGCAACATTAGAAACAAGTTACTCTAAAATCCCCTTGTGCCTTCTTTCACGATCTATTCTCATTTCCAATTTGGCAAAGTGCAACTGGCCCATGGCCCACATTTTTGTCTGTTTTCAGCAGGTCTGATAATGCTGCTAACACAAGCTCCAGCCTGTCACTGTCATGGCTGCTTCTGTGATGGGACATGCTCTGGACCTGGGCTCCTCTCCCTTGCATGTCAAAGAGGTTTTTAGAGGCATCTGGTGGTCTGTGGTACACACACAGTCCAGAATTAGCAGTACAAAACATGTTCTGTGTGCATAAAGCACAGCATATATATAAGAGATGAAGTAGCCATAGGTCACCAGCAAAGAGTGGTAAACTGGAATGGAGCAGTCAATACAGGGTAGTGGTTTTGGTGGACACGAACGCTTCCAGCAATCCCCAGCTAATTTCAGCCTTCCTTTTTCAGAACAACTCTGAAAGCTACTATACGAATTTTGAGGGAAGACATCTGAACTCAGAAAACCAGCAATGTTCAGGAACAGAATGCATTATTGAAATAATTGTTCTGAATGTTTAAGTTACAAGCAAGCTGTCAAACACCTGTTATTTTGGATGTACATGCATGCATACACACATACACAAGTTCTACTCCCACCTTTTTCTCTCTCACAGAACTTATAAATTCTTTCTCTGAACTAAAAGGGAAGCACACCATCTTGTCACTGGCTTCCCACTACATTCTGTTCAAGCCTTTTCCACCTCAACTGAAACCTGCTTCCAACAATGCATTTCTGTGTTACATGGAATATATTTATTCCAGGGTGCATTTGGAATCGACGGTTTTATAACAAAAGGCATATACTGTAAGATAAAAAGCAGCCAGGTTTTTAAGAGTCCCTACATTGCATCAGCTAGGTTTTCTGTTTTTCAAAGCATAAATACTCAATGTTCCATCACTCTAAGAGTGGCCTGATCGATGCAATGGACTTTCTCACAGGAGAATTCTTCAAATATATAATGCTTGAATACTGAATGCTGACAGAAAGCACAGCATAGGGAAAAGCAATGTCAGAGAGACCATATGAATAAGGGGGGAGGGGGGGGTTGTACTGGTGAACAGATGTAACAATTCATAATGAAATACTTCTAGCCGTGCAAAAAAATATTGGGGTTGCAAGGCTTCTACCAGGATTTCCATGTGTATGAGCTTGTGGTACTTTATATGCCTTCCAGATAAATCAGCTTGTTCCTCCAGGCGTCAGTATCCTTCATGCAGAGAGGTCAATTGCACTGAATTCTGGGCTGATAGACTGGCATAAATTTGTTGAAGTCACCTGAAACACTGCAGCTATTTAAGGTTGCCATAGAGTTATTTCAACCCGATTAAGTTACATACAGTTTTATTTACTTTGAAAAGCGAAATTCTTAGTCTGCTTTATTATTTGTTTATTCTTAACTGGGGAGATAAATTCTTCTGTAAATTAATTCATAAATATATTGGCAGCTAGTGGTACTAATACAAGAATTTGTACAGTAGCTTCTCCCTATAAAACCCCATCTGCTGTGACATTTCCATTTTAAGTCTGTCATTAAACTTTACAGCTGTATAAACAAAACCTGTACGTTTAATTCCTTTCCATACTTCCCTGTAGAGTATCCAAATAGACCAATAAATTAACACCTTTTGAATGAGCACTTTAAGGCCTGCTTTCTGTTAGGATTGATTTTTCTCTTTCCCATTATCACTGTCTTAGTACTTCATGGGTTTTCAATGTTATTTTCACTGGCAAAGATTATATTCTGTGACACAGATGAGGAAAGGAACCAAAAAGAAAAAAATAACTGTGAAACTAAAGCTGTGAAAAGAAGAATTTAACATAGATCTACTAATATCAGCGTGAGAATACTGAAATGCAAAGCAGGTGCCCATTGTTCTTCCATGCAATGTGCAACAGCAAGGAATGTAAGAGTTGGAGACGTTTAACTGAGGCAGTCTTCAGAGAAAGCCACAATTCAGGATACAAGATTACAGGACACAAGATTAGAGATCTTTCACAAGACACAGGATGGGGCCTTGGACATAGTTTCCTTGTGTGTATCTAAGAATCTAATGTCACAGCAAAATTGCAATACTACCTGTAATGGGGCTTTAAATACCTTCCTCTCAATATCTGGTATTTGTAATTTCGCTTAGCAATACACAGCATTTTTGTATGTGGTCAAACACACTTCTGTGACCATCCTGCATGCTCACACAGCACAAGTAGGATAAGAAATGTGACCTGAGCAAATATTCAATGCTTGAATTTAGAGAGAGAGAGAGATTTCTAATGACTCCATAAAGGTTTGCACATCTGTTAATACATAAATACAACTAAAAGATGAAGATTACTGTTATCTGTAACAAATGATTAATAGACTTTAAATTACAGGTTTAGGCCATGAAGTCTTACAATTCCCTAGCTTTTTGTCACTAGTAAGCTTGCTGGCACAGGCTATTAAATCAAGAAGCATGGTACAGAGCCTGCAAACATCCCTCCTACTTCAGGGCTCCAAGATAATGGGATCAGGCAGCGCTGGAATTAGAAATGACGCAGGGATGCTCTTTTACAAATGTAGATGTGAATTTGCCATTCCGTTTTGTGGTCTGCAGGGAACCAGGGGAACCGAATGTGACAGAGCACTGCAGAAGGGTAATTTTACTTCACAGTATTTTAAAGGAAGAGAAGCAGATAATGCTGAGGCTTTACAAATGTAGACACATTTTTCCACAAATAAGCTCTATGTAATAAGTAGTCAAATGTACTTAGACTTCATTTCAGGATGGGAGAAGCAGAATGAAGCATGTAGTACAGAAATACACTCCTACCCATTCTTCTTCAACAGAAAGAAATACCTTTGCACATGTCTTAGTCTTCAACATTGACCTTACCATTAATATACCTAATTATATACCTAATACAGCAGATTTCTCCTAGCAGTTCAGGTTTGCCACATCTTGCAGAACACCAGCCCTTCCACCTACACATTCTGACATTTTGAGAAAATGAAATGACTGTCTTACATTAGTAGGAAGGTTAGTAGGCAGCTGTCTATATTAAAATTGGCTGTAAAACCAGACCTCCACTTGGCACATTTGTGACATTTGTATTTCATTTGCATCAAAACTCTTCCACATTTCTTTCCCCCAAAGATCAGAGAAAACACAGATCTCAGAATAATTAAAGGATTCCAACACTTTTCAGGGATATGGAAAATGGTTTTGAATTCAAAATGCAAAGTGAAAACTGCAAATTTTAGAGCAATATAGAGACTATTCAGGGATCAGGAAGAGGGAGGAATGGGTAGGAGTTCCACATTAAAAGATACTTTTGATAAAAGCTTAGCCAAAACAGACCAATTGCCACACAAAGATTTGTTTATTTGAATTTGTCTGTATGTGAATGGAGGGGAAAAATGCTGAAAACTCACAAAGCCACTGCCCACCTTACAGCAGCAATCCTGAAAGGATCATGGATTTTCTTTTACTAGCATTGTATACTGTGGGAAAAGAGAATTAAAGGTAAAGCATAAACTCAGATGCCAATAATTTTGAATTTATTACAACTTGTCTATTAAATGCAAGATCCTACGATTTTTTGTACAGGGACAGTTTCCTGGGGATAAGCCGCTTCAAAAAGAAAGGCATATTTTATGTTCTCCCTGAGGGAGCTTCCTTGGGTTTGGGTTGTTTGTTTGTTGTTTTTTAATATAGAAGTAATACCAACTGGAAGCCTAATCTTCCTTGTGTATTAAAACCAGGGATTTGAGATGCTATTATCAGACAGAGATATTATCAGTCTAACTTGAAAGAGAAAGTTACAGTGATAAGAGGGAATAAATTAGAAAACAAAAACTTTTCTCTCAGGATGTTTTGCAGACATAAATGCCTGTCACCTATAACAGTTTCTGAGGTGAATTTAGCATAACCTCATTAGCAATGAGATTTAAATTTGCTGTCTTATGTCTGTGGTTTCCAGGAGGCAAAAGTAAGGAGTTAAATTTCAGGAAGATGGAAGTAGAAACTGCTATATTCCATCACGTAAATATTCACAAACAGCCAGGAATATGCCACACAAGGTTAGAATAATTATGCTCCAATATTTCTGACCCACAGAAACCCTTTAACAACATCTATGTACACTGCAGAAGCAGCAACTAAATCATGCCAGGAAGATGGCTCTCTACCTTCCTTATGTGCAAGAGAAAAACTGCATAATTCACCAGCTAGTTGTTCTGCTGTTTACAATTCAAGCAATGCAATATGACAAGCAAATTAATTAAGCTGGCACTATATATGCTCATTCCCAGTGTTCATTTGCTGTGCACATTTCCCTTTACACTTCGTGAGGTGCATGTCAGCCTTGCCCAGACAAAGTGAAAAATGGATTGGCAGGAAAATCCCATCCCACAGCCTTGCTGCAGGTAAGAAAGCAGATCAATCACCCAGAACCAATTTTCTTCCCTCCACCTCCTTGCTTGATTTTCTCCCACACCTGTAAACCTCAGCTATCATTCCCTGGAAAAATGCCTCAGTGTCCTCAAATCTGACTACATACAGTCAGGATAAAGCAGTCACGATACCACAGCCAGGAGCCCTCAGGCTCTCATTCTGCTGTGCTGTCCTCCATCCCAAAACACTTTTTGTGTCTGGTCCAGTTTGCAGCACTGCTGTGACTTCACACAGAAAAGCCCCTAGGTCCCTAGCATGGCTTGTGACAAAAAGCTGTTGACCAGTCTCTGCAATTCAGTTAATCCCATCCCTGGCCTAAGAAGTCCCAGTGAGCTTGGGAATGCAGAAGAGTAAAGATGTCAGCACAGCATTTCTCCATGTTTAGTTTTAAGCTACCCTGTGGGCCTCAAGAAGACTATTCACATGTTGAAGTGAAAAGGAGATTTAAATGTTTTCTTCAGCTAGAGCACAGCTCCCCAGTACATTACAACCAGCATTAAGAAGCAGGCAGATTAGCATAGTCCAAATCCTCTAGAGCCGCGAGTTCCTGAAAGCATTGTGCATTGTGTTGTTTTATCATTTTTAAAGCAAGGACAGAAGCCCTTAAGTGCCAGTTTACTCATCCCAGAGCTGGAATTGCTTCATTTACTCTTTTACTGAATTATTTTGGAGCACTTTGTGACATTGATATTGTGATGCACAGGCTCACATCACCAAGCCTGGGTACCACTGTTAATTGGCAGGACTCAAACACTTCAAAGCAATCAAAATGATGCCAGCAGAAGACCAAGCCAGAATTTCTGTACTGACCTCCTTGCATTTGCCAGAACTTGCCCCAGAAAGGGCTGGGTTGGTTTGTGCAAACAGGGCAGGACCCTCTGGGATTCATGTATTTGTTTGTGTGTGATGTTTACAAACAATATTAATTTCAGATCTTGTTGGAGGTACAAGCTAAAAATAAATTCTTAAATTAGTGTTATTAGTTTGCACCATGCTTTCTGTTTCTCATTTTGGGCAGTGTTGCCACACATTTTGGTCAGTGGACCAATCTGGCACTTGATCCACAAGACAGATGAAGAAGTTGTGGAAGATGCAGGGAGAAGAGCACCAAATGCTGCCATAGGTTCCCTTCTTTCTCCATCAAAGCCCCTCCTCCCACAGCAGACTTCTCTTTACTACCAGAGGACTCCCTCTGTAGCAGAATTACAAATGAGAAAAGTTGGATGATGGAAAAAACAAGCCGCATCTTACAAACAATTTTTGCATTATTTTCCTCATGCATTTCCATCCCTCATACACCTGCTAACAAACTGTGTTAGTTGTGCCTTCACTAATAACCACGTCGTACAGCATCTTGCCTCATGGAGATCTGTGTGGAATTCATTACTGCTCTATAAAAGTAGCGGAGTTTAGTGAGCTCTCCTAATATATGCATTTCTAAATACTTTCAAATTTTATCCAGTTGTTACTACATAAACCTTAATTTTAAACTGTTACGATAAATGTTTTGTTTTGGGGGTATTTTTTATTACACTTATTTTATATAAGTCTGACAAGTCAAATGTGTCTTTTTTTCCACTTGTCAAATATTATTTTTTTTCACAAGCCAATGCTTTCACTGTTGGTTCTCTATCAAAAATATTTTTAATGAGAGAATTTTCAGTCTAATAATTTCACATCTAACACCTTACCAAAAGGCAGAAGAAAATGGCAGTTAAACAATAACTCATGCACACAAAAGGCCTATGATATTTTATTTCCTGATAATTTGCAATCAGCCACAGATAAAGGATATGCCCAGCTTGCTCACAGATTGTTCACCAACATAAAAAACATCCTGCAAACTCAGCTTCCATCAGAAATCTAGGGAAGAAAAGAGTCTAAATTTTCCAAATGGAAAAGCATCACATCACCAGAGGGGCAAGAAGTTATAATTTCAAGCTTCTGAAAGGATACAGCAGAGAAGCAATTTTCTGGAATTCGCAGCTTGCAAAAGCTTCAATTATTTGTTGAGTCAATAGCATTTGTTTTAATTATCCCCCTTTGAGGTCCTGTTCCTAGTCCTACTGTGGTCAGTAACAGCACCACTAATGACCTCGGTGAGTACGGGTTCAGAGCTGAACTGCAGTTATAGTCAGAAAATAGTGCTTAATGCAGAACCACGTTAAGTTACTTTATCAAGCTTATGTTTATTGCCTCTTGATGAATTTCATATCACACTTGCTGTATTTACAACTCAAGCATTCTTCTCACAGCTAGCTACAGGAGAAATAAAAGGCAGGAGTTCAAGAATGATGCTGCTCTTGAAAATAGAAGCATCCAAATTTAATAAGGAGACTGCAGTCAGCCCTTGCAGACAGTCATGGCTGTCAAAGCAATCCAGCAGCACAGCAGCGTGTGCTCAGGAGGATTCCCAACAAGGAATGCAGCAGCGTCTGCCTGCACTGGCTTCACCCACAGGACCAAGGGAACCCAGTGCTCAGTGGCAGAGCAGGCACAAAAGGAGGTCACTTTGTATAGCTCCCACTTTGCTTTAATCAAAATCTAACACCACTGAAGTTAGTGTCATGTTTAAAGCACAGCTTCCCACAGTTGCATTTAATTTTTGTTTAAAAGCTGGACTATCCACAAGTATCACACTGTGGTGCACCGAGGCAAATCTTTGCCAGAAGGCGCTTGCAGCCGCAACACATTGCTCCTTCCAGACCCGTCTGGGAGCAAGCGTGTGCTGTAGACATGGTTTGCTAGAAAAAACAATTAACTACTTTGCATTAATAGTAGTATTATTTTAAGATTTAGATAGACCAATAGATAACTAAATTGATGTTACAAGTTCTTCCCCCCTTTGCCTGCAAGGTAACAACATATGTAGGAACTGAAAAACCAGAAGGGCTTAAAACTAGCATAGAAAGTCTCTCTCATAACAGAGAGAGGCTTTCATCTCCTCTATTCAATGAGTAGATGCCAGTGTGCTGCATCCATTGTGTGCTACATCCATTGAAAAATATAAAGCTTTCCTGCTGAAATCTATGTTCCCTATACAGATAAGCCCACAGTTTGGTGGGGAGCAAAGTGCCTACCCAGAAAACTGCAGTCAAGATGAGACCTCTGACATTTTTAATGAGAGAAAGTTAGTGGCAGCACTCCATTCTCAGGTCACGAAATCATTTTAGAAATGTCTTATTTGGCTTGTAGCTAAAAAAAAAAAAAAAAAAAATCAAATTAAAATATGCCAAAGTTGTATGACCAATATGCACTGTTTTCTCAGTTTTCTCAGTCTTTGCCATTACTGTTGAGCCCGAATTCTCCAGAATTTGGTTATATTTAACATCAAAGCTGTTTTAGTAAATACTTGAGTCTGTGTTTGGACTACTTATTTTTACTTCATTATTCACATCATAGGATTGTTTCTTTGAAAACAATATTTATTTGTTCCCTTTTGCCAAAAGAATAAGGCAGTATTTCTATATTTCTATAGAATATTGGATTTTTTTGTTTTAATATATAACAACTGTAAGACCTCTTAATTCTCTTGGCCATTGTAGCAAATTGTGGTTTTGTTTGTTTGTTTGTTTGTCTTTGTTTGTTTGTTTAAATAAAAAATTAAGGGATAACAGGACACTGAGTACCAAATACAGACAATGAGAGATATCCAAGTGTCTGGGGAATATTGGCAACAGTCCTGTGAGGTGATGAGCATATTCAAATCCTTTCCATTGAGAGCTCTAAATGACTTAAAAGTGAATAGATTTACATAAATTACTTTTTTTTTTCCTCCTTTCCAGGATTAAATTAACACAAACACACAATATACTCAACAGTATCATCTTTGAGCAGCTACTAGAATACTGTGACAGTGTTCAAGCAATAAAGTTAGGCAACAGAAATCATGACTCTTAATTCTATTTTCAGGGAAGAAGAAAAACAATTTTGTTTAATGTAAAAAGGGCAATTTTTCCATTTTTAAAAGAGGTGAGTTTTCCAGAAAAATATGCTAGCTTTCTGGTATTGCAAAACCACAAACCCAATACAAAATATCCTCTTATAAATAAAATAATAATAAAAAATAATAATAATAAAAAAATGCAAATTTCATAAAAAGACTTTAAAGGCTTAAATACAAATACTTTTTTGGTTGTACTCTTCAGCATTTCATTTCCTAGCACTTTAGGCTGTAATAAAAGTGTTTCTAATGTTTCACCTCTTTTCTCATTTTGCAGCGAAACAATTCCCAGTCTAATGTTTGTGTATGATAGCAGTAAGCATGGGAAATTAGAATTCATTCAACGTGATGTCTGAAAAAATCTGTTTCCCTCATAAAAGCAAGCATACATTTCTGTGCTGGTCTTCCTCTCGGGGTAGGTGTTCTGGAAAGCTGCGTGGTAAACTTTTCTTTAATGTTTCAAAGGAATCGATAGAAGGCCCCAGGCTGCTGCTCCTTCTGTCCCATCCTCCACAAGCGCTGTTCGGGGAAGGGAGCCCCCAGGCAGCGCCCACCTGGGGGTGTGGGCCAGGAGCACGGTGGCACAGGCAGCCACAGACCAAACTGCATGAAGAGGAGTCAAGCGAAGACACAGCACAGGTTCAGCAAGTTGGTGTTGTTTGAACAGCTTCTGTTTAACTTCCTGAGTCCTCCTTGACAGAGCGAGGGCTAAAAATCATCTCCCCGTGCTGTATTCCTGCCTAGTCCAGATGGGCTGTGGAGCTCTGAGGGGGAGCTGGATGGAATAAAATCCTAATTGTCACAGCTATCCTGGTGCAATGCAGGGAGGCAAAGTTAACAGGAAAATAGTAACAAATAGTTTTTCTTCTCCTCATACTGGGGAAAACTGAACTGTTCCTTCAAAGTCCTTACTGAACCCAAGTCAACCAAATGAAAAAGTTGTGCTCTTTCAGACCAGCTGATAATGCTGTGGGCTGACCAGATTCACTTCTGCCACACACCCTCCTACCGCATGAGCAGGAGAGGGGAATGAAAGGATGTGCAGCCCACTTTTGCCCCCCTCTCTGGCTGTGCAGGAGCAGCAGGGTCTGGCTGCTCCTGCCTGGAACCACACTTAGCAAATGAAGCCCATCTGCAGACTCATTGAAGTCAAAACCAAATGTATAGAATGTCAAGACATGCATATACCAGACAGAAAAAGGCAGAATTTTCTATGACATTTATTTTAGGGCACAAGATACAAAAGTGCATTTTTAACATCATGTTTAGAACTACTTTGCAGAAGACTATTCTTTCCTCCCAGACTTCTGATGTGGATTAACCTGTCTTATGAACTCCTCTTCATTAGCACAATAAAGAACAATAGAAAATCTTAAGAAAATGTGAGAAATAAAAAAAAAAAAAAAAAAGGGGATTTTTTTAACTGTTGATAAACATATACACGGGTTTGCTGTGATTTCAGACATTTTACATCTAGCCACTGTGATAAAACAAGAAAAAATAACAAAGTGTATTTCCAGGTTTCACCAGGAAGACTCACTCTGTGTACTTATTTACACAAGTGCCCACAAGTGCTTCATCCTTCATCATTAGGAACCAAACCCAAACAATCTGGCCTGACCTGTCTGGCAATCAGGTATTTGCAATCAATCTCTCCATGGGGCAGATGGTGGGCACACCCACAGGCACTGGCAATCAAACACTGTAGTTACACACTAGCATGGACTAATGGGCACAGAGGACATGCTGGTTTTGCTGCTGCTGCTACTGCTAGCCAAATCTTATTAGCAAAGGAAATCTAAAGGCTGCTTTTCTTCCATTTCAGTAACTTGTGATAATGGTGGCATTAGGATCCCGGTTCTGAGCACATTATTTTTAAGCTGCGTGTGCATACACTTTCATGAGCACAAACAGGCTTGTCCAATCTACTGCTCTAAGCATTCTGTCTCTGATGAATTACTTATGCAGCCAATATTAAGTAAATTATGCTTTACACATAAATGTTTCATATCAACTTAATAAAAAGTTCTCAGTCGCTCACTACCAGCCTAAGTAACTTACCTAATTTCTGTCTTCAGAGGTTTCTGTTGTGATTAATCTAACTACAGCCAACCTGTTCTAAATGAGCAATTTATTGAAGTGATACATGATTTCTTCCCCCTGCCAACTGCATTTTGGTGACTGAATTGTGAATCTTCATTGTAGGCTGGATGAAATGAGCCTCTTGTTGAGCAAGACAAATAGAGTAACTGCACCTGAAAGGTGAGTTAATAGAGTGTGGAAATAAAAGAACTGTGCCAAAGCCTCCACATGAAATGGGAACACTTCTATGCTACTAAGTGATGTGAGGTCCCAGCCCATGTGGAGCAGCGGTGTATGTTGTCAAGGAATGGACTTGGATGAGTTAAGGTTTGTCAATAAAGTGTGGATGGGTGGCTGACCTTTTTAATATGTTCCAAACCTGGGAAGGTGGGGGAAGGTGGTTGTTTTTTATTCCAGCAGTGAAGAAACAAACTTGCCTGGTGAAAACACATTGCATTTACCAGTTTAAGATGGCATTTTAGATAAATTCAACACTATTATTCTGTTCAGATGATACATTACCTGGCTACTACTGTTAAATCTGTTTTGGGGGTAATTGTTCAAGGGCACAATAATACCAGTGTCCCAAACTTCTATTTAGAAGAATAAAATGACAGTGGAATTAATTGTCAAATGCTATAAAAAGGATCCCAGTTATATGCCTGTGCCCATGTGAGGTATTTGGTAGTGATGAAGGTTAGTGCTGAGACAAGAAATAGTTAGCTATTCCTATATGCAATATTTACTGATATGTAAAAAAAAAAAAGTTTCAAATTTAGTAATAGAATAGAGATAAGTGTGTGTCACCTCTGGTCTTTTTGTTTGTTTGTTTTGTTTTGTTTTTGTCAGTAAACTGAGTCTGAAATCCATAGCAGTAATTTTAAGACAAGTAAGTATTTATTAATAAGTAATAGCTAAAACACTATTTCACTTTTGTTTTTCCCCAAAACCCTATTAATTATGCTCTTGAAAAATAATGCTCTCAAAAAATATATATATATATATGCTCTTGTCTGACTCAAAGAAACTCATAAATAAGTTAATAGCCACTGTACATCTACTTTGAAGCATTACCACTGCTCTCTTCACATATTCTGCCTGATATTTGTTAGTGAAATTTATGCTTCATCTTGAAATTACTATCTGATTTATTTAGGAGAAAATTAACCCCTAACCTTACTTTAAGTACTGATTGCAGAGAGACTATATAGTGTTTTAATTCCTTTTAGAGTAGCTCATTTATATTGTCTATACTGCCAAAGCCTCAAGATCTGTTATTCACGGATTTGCTTTGAAAATTATAACTACAAGTTTAAAACTACCTGGGAAAATCTTTCATAGTAATTCAGAACAAGAGGATATTTCTTACTATATATTAGAGCTTTTAAAACTACATTTCCTCTACATACAATACAACATAAAGTCCCAATTTCTTTAAAACAACAAACAAACACATACCTCATCCTCCTCGCTGGAAGTAATTTGTGTTATTACAGAAGGCAAATAACAAACAAAGTTTGAATGAAGGGTCAGAATGAACAGATGTCAGTCAATGGGCATTTCTAAGGTAGAGAGAATAAACTTACTAGAGACATTTTAAAATAAATAAATAAATACACCTTGTGCTAAGCTTAAGTGGGACCACAAGCCAAAAACAGTCAAGAAAAATGGATACCTCCTCGCTTTCCACTCTATGGAGAAGGTGGAACCATTTGTTCTCCTTCCAGTGTGAGAAGTAGGGTACATCAAACAAAGCCAGTTGGTATTTCCACATTGGTATTTCCTCTCTACCCATGTGCACACCAATTTTCACATAACTTCTCTTTCACAAAAGCCAGTGCTAAACCTTTCTAGCAGAAGACTTGCGAAACCACTGGCTCCAAAAGACTCACTCATGTTGCCAAGATGTTTACCAGGGCAGAGGCAGCATGACAGGCAGGCACTTTCCTCTTGGGTGCCTTGGTGGGCACACCCTGCTAGGCACCTACTGACAGGCTCACAGACAAACTGGACATATGTGTCTAATTTCATCACATAATGACTCTGTGTCTCAGGGCAAATTCCTCCCTGTTCCCACTTCCCCAAGATACACAGTAGCAGTTCTCCTGAAGAGTAATAAAAAGTGTATGTTTTCCTTCAGATTTAATTAGGAGCCTAATATTTGTAAGGACATATTGGGTTTTTAGGGGAGAAATGCAAGTAAACAGTTTCCAGAAGTCCAGACACTTGCTTTAGTTGTATGATATCTTTTAGTGAATCTGAGTACAGCTTTGAAACTTCTCTTCAATTCTTCCTCTTGGTACACATACCGCTTCCAACTTTTACTCCTATGAGAGCACTCTAAGGAAGGACATAGTCCCACATCAGTCTCTCACTACATTCACTGCCCTTTGGAGTGCAGTAGAAAAAATAGTAGTGTCATATCTAGAAACTGAGCTGTTTGATTTATTCATAATTTCTATTTTCTCAGAGTTTTTGGATTTATGTCCTCATCATCTTACACTTGTTCCTACTAATGATGTGCTCTCAAGCTATTTCCCATTACATACTTACTCCCTTTATTGTTTTCAATATTGAACTATAGTGACTTAATTCCCCCCCCACTACACAATATCTCCAAGGCCCCATCTTTGTTATGACCAGTATATACTAGCTCCTAGCTCTAGGAAGTTAGTATTTTACAAGCTTAAAAACAAATTAAAGAAGATTTTATAACATTATGCAGGTTCTTTGGAGAAAAGAAAAACAATTCAGGGGCTTGCAACCTACTTAATCTTCCAAGGTATCTCTTTGAAGATAGTGACAGTTCTTGGAAACCAGCCATCTGTATCAAAACATCACAAAGAGATGGCAACATCCTGAGTTCAAATTATGAAAGCTCTTTGTAACAGACATTGCCATGATCACAAACATATGACCAAACATGACATGGCAGGGACAAGCTGCTAGGAATCTTACTGAGCAACCAGTTTCCTGAGGCACTACCACAACCCTTCCCAGTCTGTCAGGCAGGAAGGCTCTGTCTCGATATTGAAAAAGCTTCCTAGTGGCAGAGCTGTGCAGGACATGTCCTATCTCCTCCTGCACCGCTTTCCAGCCGAGCAGCAGTGATGCCATATGTACCACCATGATGTTGGACTGAGTTGTCCTGCTATATAGAGAGCACAGAGGGGAAGCAGAACAAAGCAATGAAATCAAGTGAGTTCTCCTAAGCTTGCTTGGACTGCTCAGGATCCAAGTACCAAGCGGTGAATCCTCATCTCTGTGGTATCAGCCTGTCCTATTTCCATTTCCTTGCCCACAACTGCTAGCCAGATTCTTCACAAATCCTTTCAATATTTATCTCCACTGACATACTCTGGAGGTATTCCAATGTAAATGAAAATCATATTTTCACATTACTCCTGTATTATTTTTTTCTAATTATTGAAGATCTAGGGAACTGTGAGAGTCACCTCAGAGCAACTGCAAAGCTATGTAGAGACCAGAGAAAAGCTTCCTGAAAATAAATATGATAGAAAAGCTATTACACCCGAAACAGCAACACACTGCTTTAAATGACATATGGCTACCATACAGAATGTAATGTAGAACTTTAAAATGCTAGAAGCTGGGAAATTGACTCTGTGCATTTAACATACAGATTGCTGCAGTTGCTGCATTTATTTAGGTGCTTTTTAAAAAGAGGAATGAACCAAGATTGATGCCACAGTTATACAGAGTTTTATAACTAATACAGGTAAGCCATTTACAAGGAGCGCAGACAGACACTGCATTTTAACTTCAGAAGAAGGCGTGTTTATAAAACCAGAAACATCTAAGTGGGGTCAAGACACTATAGTTTACAGCAAGTGCACAGTCACATAAAATGAATATCAGAACTCTTAACAGCAGTTTTTCTTCTGGATTTAATGCAAACTAATAACTTGACTGTGGCTCAGATTTCTTCATTCGCTTTGGCTTTTATCTAAATGACAAGACTTGTCCACGTGCCATGGTTAAGTATAGGATGGTGTCAGGGAAATGACAGAAGCATTCTACATTCTGCCAGACAGATCTCAGTAGATGGGACATTATTTTTTTGGTTATTTGACAGTGCCATCTGCCAATTTTCATGAGTTTCTAAGGGCAACTGCTTTCCATTTGTTGAAAAGAAAAGAAGGGTGTGAAAGAGCTAACCATCAGGAAGTTGTTAGGGGCACCCATTTTTGTGCAACTTTTAGAGTACTCCTACCTGCAACATGGAAGAGAAAAAATGCCAAACATAATATGCATGAGGGAGTCAACAGACTGAGAAATACAAATGCAAACTCAGAAAAAGATTTGTTCTCAATTTTTTGCATTAACAATGACCTACTTTGTTCTTGACAGCTAGAATGGGTGCTAGATTGGAACATGAGCACAGGAAAAAAAAAGGCTCATGTGGCTGGATGTATACAATATGATCTAGACCAGAAACAGACTTTTGTGTTAGATACGACTGAAGACATTTACTCTTTTTGGAAAAATTATACTTCAAGTTTTGGAAAAATTTCACTCCAAGTTCCTCCATGCCATCTGCCTGATATTGAGGAACAAGGCTACTGCAGTCAAGTAAACTGGAGAAACTTAGGAAGGAAATAGATGTGTGTGTTCATCTTCATACTGTTCACTGGAATGGTTAGAGACTACCTGAGGAATTTGAGGTCCTTGGATGTTTCAGAAAAAGGGGAGAACAGAGGGAATCTTCTGTAGCAATAACACTGTCTACATATAAAAGATTGTCTTCTCTACTAATGGAGGGGAGGGGAGGGGAGGAGAGGAGAGGGGAGGAGAGGGGAGGAGAGGAGAGGAGAGGGGAGGGGAGGAGAGGGGAGGAGAGGGGAGGAGAGGAGAGGAGAGGAGAGGAGAGGAGAGGAGAGGAGAGGAGAGGAGAGGAGAGGAGAGGAGAGGAGAGGAGAGGAGAGGAGAGGAGAGGAGAGGAGAGGAGAGGAGGTGGGCTTGCAGCCCTCAGAATTGCAAAACACATTGATAAGGTTTATGTTGTATGTGCGAGATCATTGTAGAAGGTTCTGAAGCATTAAACCATTCCAGAGATAAGCAGCCACATGCAGCATTTCTACCTGACTTTTCCTGTGATGCTGACTAAATCAGAGCAGCTTTTGTTCACAGGTCTCTCCCACAGATGAGTTTAGATTACTGCATGCCAATATCTTCTGCAACTTCTCTACCTCTCCCCACTCAAATAGGGTATTAGATGCGAAAATAAATTTGCAATGGTTCAGAACAGCAATACATTTTTTGTCTCAATGGTGGTGGGACATGGCACCATATCCCACCAAATCCATAAGTGTCTCTGTGAGACTGGCTCTACAGTTAGCTTTCTGCATGAATTTGAGTACATTTTTTCAAACTGGATGCTTAAAATCAGTTGGGCATGTATCTAGAGCCAGTATTACTTGCAAATGTTTAAAAATTCTAAGAGAAACAGTGGACTTACGTACCTAAAAACTGTTTAGTACCAGATTACAAGGACATCCGCAGAAGGCTGAATAGCTTCTAAAAATAAAACTGAAGAACTGCAGTCTAAATTTGAGGTTGTGATTAGGTTTAAACATGCATGTGGAACAACTTAGCCTTATTCATTTTCTTTTTTTTTCTTTTTTTTTTTTTTTTCCTCTGCAAAAAGGGATAAAAAACAGCATAAGTCTTTGTCTCTTTATCATGCAAGGTCTTGTAGATGGTATCACTTTGGTTTATCTCTTTCTCCCCTGCAGAAAGATTCAGCATTTAGGTTTATGTGGCAAGGCTTCAGTAGCTGGCAGAGACTGCAGTGGTATCACTCTGCTGCAGAAAATTCGTTACAAAAAGTTAGACATCTACATGGAAGAAGTGGAAGAGGTGGGCTTTCTTAAGAATCTTGTGTATTAAAAATTGCACTTAAAGGAAAAGAGGTTTCTAAGAATTTCATTCAAAATGCCAGAATATATTTCTAGATGACTGTACAGAGCGTGTCATATTCCTGTCTTTGAGCTGGGAATAATATATAAAATACTGCAGGAAATCTAACCTGTTCCTTTCTGTCCTAATGCCAAAGATGGAATCACCCCTGTCAGAAATGTAATTGTGTCATACAAGAAAATGTGATAATATTAAAATACCAGAGCAGCAATTTGATATTAAAGACATTCTTCATGATATTACTTCCTTCATATTGACAAAATCTGGAAGCCCTGTGGGCTTGCTCCTTTAAAATGATACAACCAATTCTGACACAAAGAAATTTAAAGAAATTATATCAGACTAATTTCCAGGTAATAGCAGAAACACAAATCACACTTAAAAATCCAAGTACTGCAATACTCATAGCCTGTGAGGATTATATCGAACATGCTGATAAATGAAGTGTGAGTAGGTGAAATTCCCTGTATGAAGAAATAAATGCAGTGATTACAGAAGTCACAGCAAATTTTGCCCAGGCAACTCTCTGGTGCATTAATATTTTCATTTAAACCAACTTGTAACATCTTGTTTCTTTGAAGCTGTAACAAGAACTGTATAAATTCTCCTGAACCATTATGCACAGAGAGATACTAAGATGCACCTGTAAGTTCAGCTGAACCAGAAGTTGACATGTAAATTATGTCAATCAAATTAGGAAAAAAAAAACAAAAAAAAAAAAACAAAAAAAAAAAACAAAAAAAAAAAAAAAACAAAAAAAAACCCTTAGCATGGAGAAGAAAGTGATTCTTGATGATGACTAAACAGCAGCCATGAGCTAAACATACCACTTTCTCTCTGATGCAGTTCTTCAAAAACTGGGATAGCGTAGCAAGCTGGAAGAAGCTTAGCAGGTCACCTCCCTCTGCACTGCAATCTTAGAGTGCAAAATTAGAATAGAAATAGAAAGACTGAGAGAAACATCATAAAACATAGGTTGTCCTCCTCCTCATGTCACAAACCAGCTTCCATATCAGGAACCTTCTACAGAAGTACTAAGCATTTTCTCTTGGTATCCTTTCATCACACTACTGCTTTGAAGAGAAGAGGTACATGTTTGAATTAATCCTCTCTAAGCCTGCTTGTCAGATTCTTTAACCACTGTCTCCATTTCATGTCAGAGGTCTTAGCAACCTTCCTGACAAAGGACCAAATTGATCACATCTGGTCAAAGTAAGAAAAATACAGGATGCCTGACTGCCATGAAGAGTTCAGAATCCATATTCCTTCCCATCTTGCCAGGATGGCCCAAGACCATGGCTTCAGCCTGTTGGTAAGAGATTTTTCCCCAGTCTTCCTTTTCTGCTCTTCTATTAGAACTTCTTGAATATATGAAAATCATTTTTGTACCACTAAAGCATGAAAAATTGGGCTAATGTTTTTGACTTAAGTTTCTTTTTGGTATTGCTAATCCCATTTCTCTAGTGCATGCATAATCTGACTCTCATTTAATGAAGCAACAAGATATGTATTAATCTTACCATCATGCACTGCATAAAGCAAATGAGTTTTGTATTAGGTTTATTCCTCCCATTATGTTAGAAATCACTCATCCCCATCACTGTACCCATTTCCCAAATCAATAGCTGTCCAACCTCTGATAAAAAATGTGTTCTTTTTTTTTTTTTCTGCAAGAACCTTGAATTAGTGACATATTACTGTATTTTAATCCATTGTTATGGACTCTGATAAAGCACTACCTTGCTAAAGAACATGAGAAATCTTCAGTCTATCTGATGTCCCCTTCATTTCCTTATAGAAGATCATCCTGTGCACCTAGCAGAACTGTGATGAGAACTGAATACAAAAGTGACAAACATTGTTGGAGATACTGTCCCAAAATAAGTACTAAATCTGGAAGAAATACTTTTAGATTATTGCGGAATATAATTAGCTTTTTCCATGAAAAGTGTGAGTGACATCAAAAATAAAGAACTAGGGTTTTTATCTAGATGAGTTTGAAGGGCAGAGATTCTTAGAGCAGCTGACTGGGAACATTCCAGCTAGGACGTATGAACACAGAGACAGGTCTATCATTTACAGTAATGAAAAGTCATAAATGTCTTTATTAAAGAGTAATTTCCTGCATAAAGAGGAACAGGGTACTGAGGGGTTTCTTAGCTGAATGCAGACATAGTAGGTAAGCTACTTTTTTCATAAAATAATTCCAGACAAAATTGAACAAGATGTCAGGTATCAAATCCCTAACCATTGGTCATGCTTTCCACCCCTCCCCAGTCACTATTAAAAAGACTACGGTGGAATTACATGGCACCTAGGTTAAGAATGACAATTTAATCCTTCACTTTTATTTCAGAAGAAACCTTTTTTTCCTTTTTTTTTTTTTTTCATTAATATGACAACATTGATCCAGATGCCAGGTTGAGGCCATGCATTGGATAAATATAGTACTGCACTTTGTATTGAACACAACAGATTCAACTACCACAGCAACAGCAAAACTGAATTAAAACAAACAAAAAAAAAAAATTAAAAGCAGCCTGCTGAGCTCTTCTGAGGCTGTAAAATCATGCAACTTTGTGCCAATACCTCCCATTAAAAAAGAAAAAAGCCAAATTATTTTGTCTTTAAGATTATTTCCTCTGATAAGACTCCAGTGCACTTAACAAACAGCATCCTCGGGGAAGACAGTATTTTATAGATCTAAAAGATCATCGTACCACAGCAGCACTGCTGTAAGCACTGAAGCCAATGGCTGATGGGCCTGAGGGCCATTTTAGAGTATGACCCATAAAGTCATTTCTGCCTCCACATGTAAAACTTCCAGTAAACGTATTCACTGATGAGGGGACTTGTATGAAATATAAATTCACAGAAGCATAAAATCTCCCTTAACCTTTAAGGGAGGAGAGTGCACCATGGATTTCGGATCATGTTCAGACTTCTCAGAGTTAGCATTAAAGTCATAAGTTCATTATTGCCACCTGCTAGGTGGGTCTCTGGGATCTTCTGTAGTAGAAAAGCAGAACTTTTACCTCACAGCAAAACACCCAATCTGCATTCCAGGCCCTAGAAATTATCTGAGGGAAGTTTTGCACAAGCTTCCGCCTTTGGTGGCTGTTCTTTACTCTGAGATGTAGTTTGTGAATCAAAGTCATTCAGCTGCGTGCCATGTCACCTGCTCATTGATTGCAGTCTCACCAACTGCTGAGTAACTTGTCACGGCTGCTGCCTTGCCAGTACATAGCTGCCCACTGTTTGTAAGTTTTATACAAAAATGGAGAAAAGCAAAATTTAATATTTCCTTAATGAAAGGCATTTTAGTGCCCTTTCTGTCACTATGTTTAGGCATATGCCTTTAAATAATTAGCTGCATTAAAATCTCACAGATTTTAAGCCTTTTCCAATAATGTTATGTTACACATTTGTGCTTTTGGTTGTTTACAAAAGAAACACACATGGCTTTTCCCCTCATAACTAAAAGAGGGAATCATTTATTTACCTAAATAATGCCATTCGCCCACACACCAAACTTGCTTGTGACTCAGGGAAAGCGCATTTCCTTCCAAGTTTCCAGTGGAACTGCAATGGCAACTTTAGTTTGTGAGCTTTTTTTTTTTTTTTAAAAAAAAAAAAAGATTTTTTTTTAAAAAGTTTAAAAAAAAAAAGATTTTTGAAAGAAAACTACAGCAACAAAAAAAAAGCAAGGACTCGCTCCTAGGTAAGATAAAGCCATTGCTAGAATATCCAAGTCTAAGGACTCGCTCCTAGGTAAGATAAAGCCATTGCTAGAATATCCAAGTCTTTCTAAGTACGATTTATGAGGCACAGGTACGATTTATGAGGCCCGTTTGCCAGTACAAACGGGCAGTGGGGGAGCCGGTAGGCAGAGAGGTTCCGTCTCCCTTCCAGAAGGCTCCATTCCCCACTGCCATTTCTCTCCTCTCTCAAGATGAGGGCACAACCAGGTGGATTTGAGGCTCTAATGCTCGATTATCACATGGTGCTCTACTCACAACCCATTTTCTGCTGCCACAGGTCAACAGACACTGAATGGGAATTCTTCTGTAGCATCCATTTTTGCCCACCACGTTTTGATTATCAGGCAAGTGTGAATATCAGGTCTCAAAACACCAGGAGTATAGGATCCCTTTTCAGGTCCCTGAAGCAAAGCCATGGGACACACAGGGAATATGCAAGTTGTAGCCTCACCACTGAGAAGGAGACAAGGACTTTGTAAATTATTAAGTTGTCATCCGTTAACTACACATGCATACATTTCTTTAATAAAGGCTGCATTTCTGAGCCTTTATTAAAGGCAGTAGGAACTTTTGGGAAGAGGGTTTGTGGGCATGGAAGGAAAGGGCATGCAAATATTTTTAAACTCTGTTTTATGACCCTGCTATCATGAAAATGTGTTATTAAGTCTTCTGTTCACTTAGATAAGAACTGGATCAGATGTATTTTATATAGTCATTCCTATTAGAAATTGCTGAGAAACTGAGATATAGTGTTTTTATTTTTATTCACTTGTTTGTTTTTAATGCTAAATAGGGCCATTTGTGTTTCTCCTGTTGGAGAGTACACTGTATTTTATATTAATTTATTTTAGAATGTATTTAACACAACATAGGTTAGACCAATCACTGACTGCAGACCATGGGTTTCCTCCACTGGATGTGAAAGCTCTTCCGGTAGTTAGTTCATCTTTAGCACTATAGAGCTCCAGCAAGCAGGAGGCTCTAAAACAAATCATATTAATTATATCTCTTTTTAAAACACCTTTTATAGCTCGTCCATGCCAGGAAAATGCTTCACAGTAGGGTGGTCATCAGACTACAGTGCAAGCATGATGAATACCCCAAGCATGTTTCAGACATCTTAATGTTTCAGACATCTTAATGTTGGGGTGGGGGTAAGTAGTATTTTTGTTTACCAAAGTAAGCCTTAATTTCCACAAGAAGACCATTTCTGAGCATCTTCCACACCCTAGAACTCAGAACAAGGTCACAGAAAAAAAAAAAATCTAAATATCTAGAAGTACCAAGTTAATTTATGACCAAGCACTGAGACCAGACAATGGCTATTGAGGTTCAAGTAACATATGAAGTCTATTTCAACATTTCCTTTGGAAACGTTCCAAAAAGCTGAAGGAGACTGGAGCTCAGCCTGACAGGATTTGTGTCTTTGTAAAACCAAACTGAATAGCAAAATAAATATGGACTGTGAGAGCCATATGAGGAGGAGGCTGGATCTTTAGAGATAAAGCTTTGAATTCTGCACCAACACAAGCAAGCCTTGACTGAGGAGAACAGGAAAAAAAAAAAAAAAATGGAACCTTTGTTTGCTAAAGAGATCTTTCACATCTCATCTGGCAAATTCATAACTTCCTGAATTCATAATTCAGGAAATTTAATGCAAGATTGTTCTGTTTCAGTAACAGGTAAATAACATGTACAGCTGAACTGCTAAGAAACTGCAATCTTAAACATTGGAATTCAGGAGTGTAGAGCAAGGCTGGAAGCATGATATTGATGGAGTTGTTTAATAAACACTCCTGTGCAATGTCATGACAGTATTCCTCATTCTCTGTTCTGCTTCAAGTTTTGTGCTATTTGGTTTGTTTCTGAAAGGCTTAGCTTCTGACATGAAGCATTAACTGAGAACCTTAGCTTTCATTAGAAACAAATAACACTATAATTATCATGAAAGAGAAAAAGTAAATGCCAAAGACCAAAAAAATCCAGAGGAGAATACAGGAAGAAAAACACTTTTTTTTTTTTTTTTTTTAAGCTCCTGGTTGATGAAACAGTCTGGTGGATTTGTTTGTTTTCCCAAGACCTTAGAGTAGCTCATACTAAAATTTATACTTGGCAATTTTATTACAGATCTTTTCCAACAGAACTGGTATGAATATAATTCAATTCACTTGTTAGTGTGGATGACCATATCACAAAAATTAGTCTTGAAGAGTTTTGTTATTTTGCACTGCTCTTCACATTGCAAATACATTAGACTCCAACAGCTATCCAAAGAAAGGTTCATAGATAAGTTTAAGTCATGAAAAACAACAGCTTTCCTCTAAAATCAAACAAAACAACATTTTACATGTAGTTTATAGTAGTCATATATTGGTTATTTTTATATTTTTGGTCATGAGAATGTTAGCAATCAAACCTTACTTTCCTTCAGCAAGTTTGATATACAGTTGTAGTTACATAGAAATCTCTGTCCTTAAATCACCCCCCCCCCCAAAAAAAAAAAAAAGATGAAAGATGACTGTGTTCTCTTTCTGATGCCAAAATTCATTTTTACAAGCAGATCAGTAAACAGCAGTAAGCAAACAGTTCATAATAAGCATATATTTAATTTATTCTAAGGTCTTATTTGTGGTACTGTACTACACAGTGTTTTTAAGCAATGCACAAGCGAACTGCAAAATATAGAGATTCCCATCAGTAAGAATTTAATGAGGAAAAAAACAGGGCAGCATAGGAATATGTGAAACCAGAGCTATTCATGCAGCTGAAAAAAAGTCTTTGGGAAAGCCCATGAGCTAAATCATACGGAGGAACGCAAATGAAAATAGTGATCAGAGCAAGCAATGCTGCCTACAAATAACGTTAGATCAAGCACTATAATGTACAACTATTATAATGAAGTATCAGTCAATTTTATAACTTATTTCAGAAAACAGAGATGAAGTTTTCTAACATTATCTTCTAATCTCAACCATTCTGTGATGTGCACCACAATGGCAAATTTTATTTTTAAATATATAATCTATATTTTAAATGCTAAATCAGAAGTAATTCAGTCATTTATAAGTATTGACATTATTAAAAACTTCTCTTTTGCCCCATTAACAATATTCACTACACAACTATTTTCTTCAGTAGCTCACTTTGTATAGGTGCTTCTTTGTCATCAGCCACTTATGTTTCAACCATTTCTGCAAAAAATACTGCTTAGCAGTTACCCTCCAGCTCATGAACATGCAGTCTCCTGGCACCAAGCAGCTACAGCCTAGGCAGTTGAGGCAATAGGCACAGAACTGCAAGCAGAAATGTGCAGCAGCCTCCTGGTTGTCAATGCTTCTGCTCCTATCACTCAGACAACATGGCAAGGAGAACAAGCTAGCAGGTGGGATGTGAGCCAGGATGAGAGGGTGGAAGGAAGCACAGAATGAAACCAGGAAGCTGCAGGTGGAAGTTTAAAAGCACAATGCAACTTTTTTTTTTTTTCCTACCTTCTTTTGCTATCCTCCTACGGAGCTTTTATGTTACGAAGGCAAATGCTTTACCAGTTTTCTGTTCTTGGTCTATATTAATCTGTGCATTGTCTAACCTAAAGACCAAGACAACCATTTAAATAATCATGCCTTCATCTGCCAATGTGAACATGCAAAAAACTCCACATAAGGAGGAATTCATAACTGCAGTGTTCTAGTAAAAGATCAGGTCCAAGTCTATACTCAATTTCTCAGTACAGCGTAATATATTAAGCCATTCTATTTACAAGAGAAGAACTAGATACCTCTATAAGCTCTTCCCTTTAGTTGTAAATATCTTTTATGTGAGAGCTGTGCTATTAACAGATGTGCAATAGCTTCTCATTGAAATGGTACTTCTGCTGAAAATTCTTTTAAGACCTTTGCATCAATAACCCATTGGAAATGCACATGAACCCTAGATACCTGTTTGACTAATGTGACTGACGTTCATGATATTGAAGCAGGAGATTGTTAACCCCTGTTATAACTAGATTTAGCCTGTAATAGAAACCAATTTTTCCCTTTGAACACAGGACTAGATTTAAAGTGGTGTATACCAACATGGATAACTATGAGCACATCATGTAAAATTGGTTTTGGTATAGCTCAGCTCATTTCTCTGAACGCTGCAGAGCCACTCTTCACTACCCTTCACTCACTGTAACTTTGTTTTGGGTCCAACAGTCATTTTAACAACGAGTCTCAGATTGATTTTTTATATCAACATCATGCATTTGGGAGGAAAATGCAATTATATAAATGACTAACAGCACTATCTCATCGTCCCATACCCTCACCCCCTAAAATATGAAAACCCAAAACCATTCCCTGCAATGTTTTTCTTGGTCAGGATTAGCTATCTTTCTCTTCATTTATCCTTCCCTCTGTGATCATTTTTAATAATAATGGCCTAGAAAAAAACATATTAGCTTGAATATGAAATCTAGTAACTTCTTGCTGTTAGACAAATGATATTCCAACACATTTTCTATATATTCAAATTTTGTTTCCAACATCTCTATACAAGCAGATACTCTTGCTATCTGAGCCATGTCATCTCCCATGCCCCAGGCCATCTTTAAGCACCTGGGATCTGCTGCTAGGGACTCACCTGGTACTGCTGCAGCTCACCCAGAGCTTCTAGGAAGCAGCTCTCTTTGTGAACCCTTAGCAGTCACATTTTCAAAGTCCTGGTTCGTTTACAAGTTTTTACTTCTGTTTCTACAGCTTGTAGAGCCATGATGACCTACTAAGTGACTGCTCAAATTCACAATCTGTAGTCTGGGGATTCAATGGAGTAAAGTCAGGGGAGAAACCTGTAGTTACTTTATCACTTTGGTCCCAGTTATGCACAGACATGTGCAGTCCACACAGCAGTTGTACCAGCTTCAGTGAGGCTGGCATTTTGACACAGCTACTTAGGACCAAAACATGCCCAATCAGGGCCTCTGCTACATCACCAGTGAAGTTCTTATTGACAGAACAATTAAAATGTTTGTAGTCAGCTTATGCTATAACTAGTCATGTGAACACAATAGCCTCTGCATGCTTTGCATGGTGATTATGTTACAATTAGGACAGCAGCTACACATCTGTCAAGAATTTGACATTTTTTACATAGACTCTCTGCAGAAAGATCACCAGATACAATCCTTTGGGAGATGCCTGTTCATTTTAATCACAGAAGCAAATAAGAACTGAGTAACTGCACCATGAAGTCACTGCGCTCACCTCATGCCCATCACGGAGAGAAGTGAACAGTGCTTTGCCTGCCTGAAGCAACACCAACCATGCTGCTGCAAGAGCAGCCTCCGCAGCCTTGTCCTGGCAGCCCTGTGGGCACTGCAGGCAGCTGATCATTCCAGCACACCTTTCCTGAATGAAACATTACTATACTTAAAAAGCTAATTGAACTGACCCATCTTTTTGTCAGCTCTTCAGTCTGGCTTCAAAAAATCCCATAATGGGATTTACCCTTCTGCAGCAGTTTGCATAGGAGCCCTGTAAATTCAGCCCAGAGGGCTTTTGCTAAGAGAAAGTAAGCTGCTATATCATTTCTCTGCAGTACATTTCAAATACTGCAAAAGCACGAAAGTATCCAGGTTCAGCACTGATTTGCATGAGGTCATATGAACATTATTATTGCTATAAAACGCACTTTGTTTCAGCAAATTCAAACTGCATTGCAGGAACACGCTAGAAGAGGAAGAGCACAGGAACCCTCTCAATGGCTTCCTTACCCAGTGAACAAAAAAGATCAACCAAGCAGTTAGACAAAGTAAGCAGGAGGCCTATATTTGGCAGCTCATCTCTACATGCAGCTCCTTTTCAGCGCAGCAAATAAAGTGCCTCTGGTAGCGCATTTCAATCCACAACCTTCATTCAGCTTCGCTCACACACGTATTTGCCGGATTTAGCACATGGCTGAAATTTTCCATTTTCTATTTCAACCACTCTTGACAATTTTCCTAAGATGAAACACATGTAGTAACTATTAAAAAAAAAAACAAACAAACAAACAAAAAAAAAACCACCACCATATGCACACACACACACTCAAGACAACGCCCACAACCTGTCTTTGTCACTCTTCAGTGCTTCCAGGCTCCAGACCAGGAACCTGAGATTTGGAAGAATAGCATGCCTGTGAATGTGCTTTTTGTTGTTCCAAGTTTGCACAAATGTTAAACCTCTGAAAAATGTCATAAAAATGTCATGTAAATAAAGTCTGAAACCTGCTGGAAAAGGTAAAGAGAGGAAGGGGATAAAGAAAAGTTATTGCATGCAGTTCTGGTCACCTCCTCTCAAAATGCAGAGCTAATCAAAATTTACAGAGGAAAAACAAGATCGCTTAAAAGTTTGGGAATACCATTTGTAAGTGACTAAGACTTTGAAATCTTTAAAAGCAAATGACAGACATATGAGATAGGTCTGCAAAATTATGAATAACAAGGAGAACAAGATGGCCCATTCACCTTCTTTTAGTACAAGAACCACAAAGCTAGCAATAGCCAGACTCAAAACAAACAAAAGTTTGTTGTAGGCTTTGTTTGTTTTTTCATAGAAAAGTGGTACAGCTGTGGATCTCCTTGTCATATTATGATGAAAGTATATACGGATTAAAGAGAAACGGAACAAAATTATGGAAGAGTTACCCACTGGCAATTCCTATCAATGCAGACACCATATCACCTCAGGATGTCTCTGTCTGAAAAATAGAGAGGATGAGAGGATGCAAGTCATGTTTGTCTTGTTCTCATGTCTATTCTAGACACCTGTTTTTGAATTCTGTTGGAGGCAAGATCTTGGGCTACAATGTTTTATTATTAAAAATCAAAATTTAAAAAAATAATAATAAAAAAAAACCACCTCTTTTCAAATATTTCTATGCTGCTACCTTCAGTGATTGCAAGCTGTAAAGAAGAGGCAATGGGTGTGTTGCTGAAGTTCTACAGATTGAGAGGTGGCCTGAAGTAGATCGGTCCCAGAGGACTTTGAATGGAGTCCTGATCTATATTACCTTCTATCTTTATTTTTCCCCAAAGGCTGGTCTGTTCAGACCCTACACCTTGAATGCATACCCTAGTACCAAGGACAATAAGGAGGAAAAGAGAAAAGTGACCTGAAGTTTGTCAGCATCCAGAGGGGCCCCATTATACCAAATGGAAAAGTCACACTGCCTCATCTTCAAGTGCTACATAAAGGAAGTAACTTGCCTAACAAGACAAGGGAAAAAAAGGCTTCAGCAGGCTCTCCAGGCAGTGGTTCAAGGCACCAAAGTTCAACACCTACTCAAAAGTCTTTTGAAGGTGCTTCCATCTCTCCTAGGCAGTCTAAGAGAAAGCCGGTAAACACAGAAATCCAAGTAAATTTGAAAAAAATCAGCAGCTAAATACCCCTTCTTGTGAAGACTGGAAATAAAGACTGAGCTTAAAAAAAAAAAAAACAAAAACAAAAAAAAAACAAAAAAAAAAAAAAAACAAAAAAAAAACCTATCAAATAAATTGCTAGTGATTGCTCTTAGACAGCCCAGGAATTAAAGTATTTCATCATATCATCACATCTAATAAACAGAAAATGCAAGAGTTACTCAGTGGGCAGTTTGACTTTTCATTTCTCTTTGATGCTTATAATCCTGTCTAATGTTAACAGCAGAGAGGGCTGGGCTGTGACAGCACAATAAATGATCTTGCAGTGCATATTTTTGCCCACAATGTCATGAAAGTACACAAACAAGACCTAAAGATGAGACTTTCACATGGAGGTTTTTACAGCACTACTGGCATCATTAGGCTTCCAGTCTGTAGAAATCAGATGGCGTTTTTTAGAATAATGGAGCAACCTTTCTTTAGCAAAATGCTGACAGTAGCTAGAACTACCTTGGCACTCTGGAAAGCTTAGAGGGTTTAATATACTTAGGGGTTAGTGGGCTGAATTCTGCACTGCTATTGCCAAAATCCAAGCCCATATGCAGAATTTTTCTATTTTTAACATCACGAGTCAGCCTTTGCCTTCAGTCCTTCTCAATAAATATGAATTGCATGAATTACTGGATTAGCTGTTTTCACAGCCATATGAACTACTTCAGCTAACAGTTATGTAACTTTCACAAGCATAACAGTACTGGCACCACCGTCCAGGCAAACACCTTGCACAATTCCACTCAATTCCTCTGCTAGAAGTCCTTGGATTAATGTTATGTTTGTAAATGTATGTTTTCTAATCACTCTTCTTGTCATCATTTTTTCCATTATATCTTGGTAAGGCTCTGTTTAAATGTTTCCAGCTGAAACATCCTAAAAGATAAATACTCTACTTTGACCACAGACAGTTCAAAGCACAGTATAAATATAGCAGAATTTACCTGTTTGGGAGCACAGAAGTAAGAATACCTTGAACTTGCTAGTTAGATAAATTAACCTATATGCCTATTTGTCCCCTGCTGTTTTAATTCCATGAGTACTCTGAGCTTCTGAATTGTGGTACAAAGGCATCTTAACTGCTATAATGCTAAAGCACATTGCCTATCCAATGCTCTAAAGCACAAAAATAGATTACTTGCAACAGTTACGGAAATATCTGGCAATGAGAGTTTTTAAGAATATGTTGGAGAAACTGCTTCTGAGAGTTGCTTAAGTAGAGCTGACGTTACCTTCAGACAAGGGCATTATCTTTCATGGTTTTTCCCAGACCTGTTTTAAAGAATTTCACAGCACTGAAACATTTAAACTACATTATACATTTATAAAACTGCAGCTGTTTAGATACTCTGGGATTTTGTGTGACTATAGGAACTTCTGAAGTCCAATCCAGCCTGAATTATCCTGTGATTCTCTGTATAGCTATATAGATTGCTATATATCAAACTGCTCCCATCTGTACATCGCTGCGATTTTAAAGGGCAAAGCAAATTTGGAGAGCTATAGAGGAGACTGGTAACAGGCATGCCTATATATAAACATGGCTCTTCTCCTGAACTTTCATACCCTTGATCTCAGTGTGTATAGCCCCGATCTGTTTCTTTCTCTAGTGCTGTCTGCTTGTACTCCCCGTTTCTCTCAAATGTTCTCTTTTCCTCTGGAAAACAATGACAGAATTTCAGTGGCTTCCCTGATGCATTTAGAATTTGTGCACAAACATGTTATCATTCTGAAAGATCTCCACATCTAACCAAACCATACTTACAGATGAACATTCAGAACAAAGAAAAAAATACTTGTCTGAGTTTTAATTTGCAGTTACAGTAACAACTTGGCTGCTAGAACAATAAAGCTTTTAATAAATAAGTAGCTTTTTGAGGCAGTAAATATTTTTCCCTATTTATGATCGATTATGTGGACTTGATATATTGTGTTGGCTCTGAGATCTCAATGCAGAAAATAAGAAAACCCGAAGAAATGATTAGTTTAGAAAAAATGCCACATTCTAGAGTTCAGCCCTCAGCATAACTAGCTTTATAATCTGCCTAGTATAAATGAGCTTTTGATAAATGCTGTAATTTACATGTACTTACAGCATGTTATAAACCCACACAATTTTTATTTTTTTCTCTAGAATGTGCTTCTTACCAAGTGTTTTCTGACAAGAAAAACAGGCTTCATGACTCCATGAAAAATAGAACATTTACAGATTGTTTCTGATGATAGATGTGATTTAGCTATGCCCAAAGCATCATTAAAACTGTAATGATAGCCCATTTTTTTTTCCTAAAACTTAAAGAACTTCACAGCTGATATCCCAAGACAAAAAGTTGTGGGTGGTTGTGTTTGTTTGTTTTTGTTGTTGTTGTTTCTTTTTTTTTTGGGGGGGGGGGGGGAGTGAGATGCTGAGAACTGAATTGTGGTGTGAAAACCATGCAAAACACCATACTGCATACAAAACAGAACTCAGTCAAATTTAAGAAGTGTTTCATGTGAACCTGTCTGTGTTTGTAACAGGGCAGGGAGCAGAGCAGGAGCTCCCTCTGAACCATGCGGCCTTTGTATTCCAGCTACAAGTCAACCACCTCTGAACAGCACACACCTTAGTACAAACTTGGGATTATTTCCTGCTGTTCTCCCTTAAATCAACCATAAATTAAGAATGAAGTCACATCTTTCCTCTATACTTGTAAAAAATAACAAGCCAACATTCCAGTATGGCACAGAGCAGAGCTCTCTCCTGACCCCCATGCCAGGAACGATGCAAATGTACATTGAGTCCACTTAGTCACTCAGGGAAAACAGGCTGTAGGTACCTGTGCAATTGTGTGAAATTACATGTATCTAAGTTATTCAGAACTGAAAACATAGTTACTGAATGAAAGAATTTTAATGCAAAAGCTCTATTGTCATTTTTCTGTATAATGTGGTTTTAAAGAAATATGCCTAAACAATTATTTTCTGAGTTGTCCTACAAGATTGAATAAGAACCAATTGATAAAGAATAACTATTTTCAGTGCAGGTGTCTTGACAATAAATAATAAATTAAATACCTTTAATGTGAGTGTCTTGACAAGCTTTAAATGATTTTATTAAAGCTGAATAGCACAGCTTGTCAGAGTTCATAAAAAGAAATTATTTCTGTTTAAACTCACAGCCATATTTGAAAGGAAAAAATAGGCGAATTTTTAGGTGAAAGCAGCAAAAAGAATTGTTAAGAACCAATTGAATTAGAAGCACAAACCATGAAACAGCCATTTCCACTGCTTCAATAACTGACTTAGAGGTTTACATCCATTCCTGGATAATTCCACCCAGCAAGCTATTCTAATCCTTCAGAAAACCTTTACTGACATCAGATAACCATATTGAGTAGGCTTGCAGAGCATCATTCCCAACCGCTAGTCAATCCAACCCAACAGGACTCAATTATGACCGTATCACTTGAGTCTGTAACATTTGTATAGAATGTTGCAAGAATAAAAATTAGGGTTGTGCCTAGAGAAACTAAAATTAAGAATAGATGTTCATTTTGTGCCATGAGGAGCATAATTTAAAAACTGTGTTATAGTACGATGATTTCTGATGAAACTCCAATTAAAGGCAGATTTAGAGCCCGGTGAGAGGTTTGCCCTGCTCTGTGGACATGCAGGTTGCCTGGATTGCACCCAGAAGTACACTGAGCTGCTAACATGGCAGATGTTAGCGCTGTACAAGTGCAATCTTGGGTGCATTTGACTGGAAAATTTAAGTTTAAAATTAGCTCTAAATTTTAGGAATCTGAAAGCAGGTGGTATACTGATCTGAACAGAAACTCATGAAACTGCCATTGACTTTAGTGAGGAGAGAAGGCCGTCAGTCAGAGATCAGACACCAGTATAGGTCCAGCCTTCCAGCCTGCGTTCAGATCAGTACTCATTCTGCATTTATCAGACTGCTGCCCAGGCTTCTTGCCTTTTGCTCCCTTACCAGTAATCAATAGTGAATTGAGAACTGCATCCTTGGAAAGGTGCAGTGAAGTAGCCCCCTTATTTCTGAAGTATAAAAGCTTTGGCAAGCCAAAAGTGAAACAGAAGCTCTGTACTATTTTATATGCAGCTCTCTAGCAGGAGCTGTGAACAGCACTAAAAATTCAAAGAAAGAAGCAAGCATTGTAGAGGTGCCCTGTCCTGACAGCCAACCCCAGCAAGAAATGCACTTGGAAAGACAGTACAGAAGCCTCTGAGACTTGCAGGTTGAGATGCTAGTGCAAAATTTCAGACAATCCCATCACAATTTAAAGCTCGTTAAAGTTATGCATGATATTACTGCCAGGAACTATACACGTGACTGAATATTATTTGCCAAAAAATACCAAGCAGGTGGCATGGACACTGAGCACCATAAGTCCAAAATTAGTGTTAGCATGCATATGCACACATGCTCAAACCCAGAACATAGATGCCATGCCATATGGATGGGTTTAAAGTGCAATGAGAAATCAATGCAAAAGGAGTCTCGTTGCCATTTACTCTTTTTTGGGGGGATATCTCAAGAGCACTTAGGGAGAAAGATGCAGACTGTTGGTATTATTATGTTGCTAACATCTGCATACTCCCCAAAAGCCTCTTTCCTAGGGCAAATCCATAGTGCAAAAGGATTTACTGGCATCAGTGTGGCAGAATGCATAGGGAACAAATTCAAAAGTTGCAAAGAATGAATATATTTCATGCATGTGTTGTACTCTTGTGCAGATACAGAGCAAGCATACGTACAACCAGCAGTTGTGTGGTGCAATAAATGCACTTAAGAGGGACAAGATGTGTCCTTTATGAATAAAAAAAAAATAAAATTGTTTCAGTCCCCTGCAAGAATATCAGCGTGCTCTGCCTTTGAAACCACTTACATAGAACAAAGCATTTGCAGATTCCAGACCAACTGGTAAGTCCAACTCCAAAGGTTACAATGCAAGTCCAACCTCACTCTGCAAAAGAGAGTGGAACTGGCATTGTATTTTTCATGCCTGAGATAATAAGGAGTGCAAATATGACAGAATGACAAAGAGAAGAAAATCCATTGAGAAAGTGAAAGATGAGACACTTTAAGATTACTGAATTATCAATTCCAGCTGACAGCTGAAGGCAACTTTTTGGAAACTTCACTAAGCAGCAATACTGCAACACTGAGTTTAAACTAATTCTTAAAGACTAAGAAAACTTTTGCTGATTTTAATAGAGTTAAAATTAGATGTGCATGACAGATATTTTTGCAAATTTACTCTATTAACATTTACAGTTTTGATTTCTATCAATTCTGAAAAAAAGTGTTCTCTTCCTATTCTGATATAAAACAAGTAACTTGCCATTACTTATCTACTTGAAAATAAATACAGTTCAGCTTTGGAAAATTGAAAGCTTACTGGCAGGTGCCATGAAATGTAGTCCTCAGATGAAATCTCTCTCTGTATAATAAAACATTTCATTTTGTCAGGCCCTTTGCCATATCAAGTACTTTCACCGTTTGAATATCAACATGCAAGGATAAGCTTCTTTATAATAATCTTTGTATTATCTGCACTTTCTCAAACAGAGACAGTCTCCATTTTTGCAGACTGAAAACTTCTTACCTTAACACACATCTTTGTTGTCACTGAATTTCTGTGGCCTGATTAAAGATTAACAACAGGACTACTCTGGTGATGAGTCTCCAGAGACTGTCAGATCTGCCAACAGAAATGAAAACCCACCATGCTTTTCACATTTGTGTGAGAGAGAAAAAAAAGCTTTATTAGCATTACTGTAGCCTTAAAACACTAGAAAAGAAATCGAATTCCTGAATATGCATGTAAATTAAAGTCATCAAAACAAGTAGTTTATAAACACAAGTTAAGCCTTTGAAATTCATTTTCTATTGGAGGTTTTTGATATTAAAAATATGTGAATCTACAAAGAATTATTCTTTTTTTGTAGTAAAAATGAAAACTTACTCTGGACAGCACCCAAAAAGCATTAGCTCTTGAAAAACAAAGTTTCATACAAAGCATATTTTCTCGTTGCAGAACAACAGTCCTTTTTCCAGCTCTATAATATTTTCTTCATGGTTAGGGCCAGAGACACTATTTCTTGGCCACAGCACTTTAGAAATGCATTGGTACAATGGTGAGCACAATCCAATCAAAAATATTAATACAGATTTAAAGCCGCTTCCTAGATGCAATAATCACCTTGCATGGACAACCAATACACAGCTAATAGTAGTCTGCAAATAATTAGTAACAATACCTTCAGCAATTAGAAAGACACTGCCCATAAGGCAGAGGATATATTCTGCTACTTTTAACATCACCACTCCTCTTCAAAAACAAAAACAATGCTAAATATAAGCCTTAAGATCCTGCAATTGCCATTCCTCAAGCAGGAGGACCTGCATAGGTATGTGCTCAGAGCACGCAATTCTCTCTTACTAGCCTGCTGGAACTGAAAGCCAGCTGGATGAGGCATGCCTTGATTTGAACTCAGATTTCTCAGTGCAGGCAGGGTAAATGCAAGGCTTCCAGCAGGAACCTGACACACTGTGCACGTGCCATGCATGTTGTCCAGGCACACAATAATTATGACATTTTCACACATTAACATGCTCTGCATGTGGAGATCAACTGTGCACCACATTTCTGATAAACTGTTTCTACACACTGTGCAGTTTCTCAGCATGTGCACCACAGGAATACGTGGGATTTCCAGCAGACAGCAGCCCAGGGGAAGCTCAGCACAGCAGTTCCCATCGGACTGCCAAGCACGCAGTAATACTAGACAAACAGTGAATCGACCTAGACAAACAGCAGCCCGAGGAGAGTCCAAGGAAAGATCAATGTGCATACAGTTGGAAAGCACTGACAATTCTCTGAAGGAACTACCTATTAGACTAGTTTTGTGTTCACCTCATTTATGCACTTTTTATGCTTCTCTGACAAAGGACTCGGAAGCAGCTGCTTGCTTGGCTACATACCTAGTGGATGAAGTTCCTCAAAAGACAGCGTGTTCCTTAAATATATTACAGCCTACTAATTAGGCATTGTAATCCAAAAATGAAAGCTCTGGATCTAATTTCCAGAGCATCAAAAGGTTCATAGCCATATAAGCAGCTTGTCAGGGGGATGCTCTAATCACCCCCAAACAGCCTAAGGTAGCACAAACCAACTTTCCTGAAATTCCATTATATGGAATTTCATTATATGGAAAATTTCATTTAATTTCATTATATGGAAAAGATTTTGAGATTCAGTGGGGTAAACAAATACCAGGAAGGGAGCAGAATTCACTGGGAAGGTGGATTCCATTCCATGCTTCCAAGCTAATTATGTATTATGTTCAAAGAACATCTTCCTTAATATGTTGTCTTTCTGAGCCTACAGTCACAAGCCCGAGGCCAAGTAATGAAGCAATACTTCCTAATTTTGAAGATAGTTGAAAATAGTTGAGTGCTACAAAAAATTACATACAAAAACACCCCAAAGCCAAAACAACCTGTAGATGTTTTAGAGCTTTGCAGAATAGTTTTCTCTCAAAAGTCATCTACTTTCTAGATTACATTTTACTACACCACAAAAAAGTCACGATGTAGAATACAGCAGAAAATGCTACCTTTAACTGCAGAAAATGCTACCTTTAATGCTACCTGCATTTCTTCGTTTTCACATCAGAATATCATAATCTTGATTTTAAAAGTCTCTGCATTATAATTGCATAACTTAATAGTTTAGTTCCACAGATCCTTTTGCCAGAATGAAAATTAAAGGCACTACTCAGCTGGACCTGAGTAGTAGGTGTTTAATACAACACCCACATATTAAGGGTCTGATCCTTCCCACGTGCTAGTGTGCTGTACATTAACTCACTTTATGTCAGATCCATAACTCAGTATTCATAGCAGCATGAGAGGAAAATCACACAGGAAAGGTTATTCAAATGAATTCGTGATTCCTTCTCTTATTATGTTTACATGGACTTTTAAAAATTATTTTACAATCTTACACATTTTCCAAAGAAAGTAGGACTGGAAAGAAACTAAAGCCATCCACTACGGAGTGGATATGAGTGTAACATCAGCGTAACACCTATCTTATTCTTACTGATGGCTTCCCCCCACTTCAAAGAACATCCTGTAATGCTAAAGTCACAGATCCTACAATAATTTACTCCATTGATTGACCATGCTTAGGCTCTTAGGCTGAGAACTCCCAAATATTGTTATCTGCCAGAACAGCAGATCTTGACGATGCCTCAATGTAACATCTGTAAACTCAGGAGAAAACTAAAGAAAACAAAACAGAAAGGAGGAAAGAAAGGAGGAAAAAGAAAAAACAAGGCCTTTCAAAGTTTCACATAGAAGTTCCTGAAATAAAACCTTTTTTATTTTTGTTAAAAATATATAAATAAATAAATGAAAAAGTATTCCACTCATTCCTCTCCCAGTCACTAACAATTCATCCAATTCAAGTGAAGTTGCACTGAGCTTCCGCATGAATCACTCTCTGAAATATACCATTCCCTAGGTAGGTCTTCAATTATATTTTTAATGGGATACCTCTGGTTCCAGCTATTTGCAAATTTAGCAGTTAGAAGTCAGACACATATCAAAAGCACATGTGCATCACTTCATTTTTATTATTGCTTCCTATGTCAAAATGTAAGTAACCAAAACATTGAAATATAAGCTTACTGATAGAACTCAAAAATCATGTCCAAAAGCAGAGATTTCTGAAGTGAAATGCCCACCTGCACATATAGTTATGAGATCCTAACTCAAATTTTTCCTCATAAACCAGAAAATTATTTCAGGATCTCAGGCCCCAAACACTTCCCTCTCTCCCCCAAACCTAAATAAACTGTGTCCTTTCAGAGCTATAAATTTACTCTTTGCCTTCTTAAAACTTTCCCCAAGTGTGTTTTATTATTAAATTTATGCACCTGTCTTAGATTGCCCTACAAACAAGTAGAAATGCATGATATTACATGATATTATACATTCAGAAGTGTTTAGGCTCTTGCAAGTTTAGGCAACTTTTTCAGCCCTGATGCAGTCCATGTCTACAAGCGTCCTGAGAAGACATGGAGGATTGCTGGTGAGGGATTGCACTACTTGAATTTCCTTAGAAATCAGAGTAGGACTGAAGTACGTTAAAGATGCTGTGCAGAGAGGCTTTTATACCAATGGCAAAGCTGTACCTGTTACAGTGGAAATGCACATTTCAGTTTAACAGTTGGTATTTATCACTGAAAATGCCATTAGCTACTATGGTGATACAAATTGATTTCATAGTCATTCAAACAAATCTTTAACTCCATAGGATTTTGTACATGACTGTAGGCATCCATTTACAATCTCCCCTCCTGCAGCTATTTAAACAACTGTACATGGTAATTTAACAGCAAAAAGTACCAAAACCATGAAAGGTCAGTGTTTTTATGTTTATTTAAGTCCTTCAGGCTTGCAATTAAGGTTGTTAGCTTTTTGTTGTTCTTGAGAGTTCAGCCAGAGATGTCCAAAATGAGGTTGAAGGACAGTGTACAATCAATGATTTTTTTTTTAGTTGTAATAGCTTCTCTGCTCTTTCCATACACCTGCATTTTATTGTCAGCATGTGTCATTTATCCAACTAGATTGCATGAGCAGTTTTTTACATTGCATCTCATGAGTATATAATGCATCCAGGAAATAAACACTCAGCAGTTGGTGTATGCTTACATTAAAAATCTACAAAAAAAAAAGTAAGCCATTTCCCTCACATTTTAATTGTATGGTCTTACAACCTATGCAATTTTAATGCCTCAATGGCCACCTTTGAAAGCACAGAATACAATAGCTACTGAGAAACCTTTCAAACCAGACTTCCTGCATCATCATTTACATTAGTTTTTGAATTTCCTTTTCCTGATTTTTTTTCCCCTTCTTGCCTGTCTACATAAGGAAAAGTAGATACTACTTCTTCATATCCGCCATGAGGTCTTTTTGACTTGACCTCCCCTTCTGGGGAAATACAAATTAATTCCTGTTTAAAAAACTAACTGCTTCTACCATTCAAAAATTTCACCCAAGAGAATGGCCACAAATATGAAGCCTGAGGAAAGCAGTATTTTGGAGGATTGTAGCTAGACTTAGACAGTCTAGAGATGAAAAACAATCCAGTGATTCTCATAAAAACTCAGAATTCCAGACCCATTTTCAATAATTACTCAGAAGAATTTAAAAATTCTATATGAATTCTCAAAATTTAGCTGGGTCAAGTAGTCACAGTCTTTTGAGTAAGTAGCAGCATTTTAACTCTGGAGTCATAGGAAGGAGCAGTAAGCACACAGCAGTTGTGCAGTGTATTCTCACAGCTCATACAACTAGGTTTGGAGGTGGAGAGAACAAGGTGAAGCCAAAAATGTTTTTTGAAAACTCAGGACAGCACAGATGGAGCCAAAGAGTATATTTGTGAATGTCTGTCCTGCCTACTCTATATGCATTACCACCTTTATATGCCTGAATACTTCCCTGAATGCTACAGATGATGGCTCATTGCCTACCAGCTGATTACTGTTGTCAGCTTCTAGTCCGATTCTGAATCACAGAATTTCTAGGTTGGAAGAGACCTGAGTGTATTATGTTTGACCTAACAGGAACTAAGTAGCCCAGTCTGAGTTTATTGCAAACATCAGCTTCTTTATCTGTGGAACAAAACAGCTCAGATCAGCTGAAATACTCAATACTCTCTAGTTTACTGAAATGAACCTGACAAACAAACCATTTTCAGCAGCGTATCTTCAAAAATCAGGGAAAAACTTTATTCTGTAATATAAATTAAGAATATTTAGATTTAACTCTATCTTCCCTTCTTTTCCCCCCATCTTTTCTGGGAATGCGTGTAGGCTGAAAATACCACGTAAATATGGAAATATGAGAGATTGAATGAGTAGGTTTAATATTTATATTTGTAGATTAACTCAAATATTTTGAGGTTATTTTAGCCAAAAATTCTCTTTGTAGTTACAGATACATATATAGATGAAAAATCAATACAGGTACCACTCACTTTCTATGGTAATGATCTGCACTTATTAAATGGGGAGGCATGTCATCCAGTCTGGAGCCAAGTGGCCAACTGTACTGATTATTCTCTTTTCACAATGTCAACCAGCTACTTTTGTTAGACCATCTTCCTCTAAAGTTTCTAGCCATTGCCAGTGAGAAGCTTATGAGCTAGATCTAATACAAATTAAAGTCATTCATGGTACTTATTTGTTGCAACCCATTATGACACCTCTTCAACACTGGCTTGTTAACAAAGAGTGCTTTAACCATGGCCCCAATACCTGTCTTGACAAAGGTATAAAGGACTTTGATCTAACAAGATTGTATAGTTAAATGACCAAAATTGTATAAATAAATAAATAAATAAATAAAATTGTTATTGTAAAAAAGGCCTTAATCCAAAACATTTCCATATAAAAGCTAACTACCCAACCTTCAATGCTAACAGTTTAACTTATAGGAGTAACTACACATCCACCAAAATAGTAAACTGTGTACACACCACCTGCACAGCAAACATGGACAAAGAAGGATATAGAGGTGCACCAAAAATATAATTTAATTAACATAGAGCCAAAAGGCCGTGATTAGGATCTTGTTGTCACTGGATGAATTTTATTTTTTTCTTTGTTATGCAAGAAAGATGGTCCATCTGTTGTGGATCAGACAGTGTCAAATTTATTCTGGAATGATTATTCCTCTGTCCCGAAAATGTTAAGATGTTGCAAGCTTTTTCGATCCTGATTTTCTAAGCACGTACCACATGCTAAACTTTCTACATCCCTACCTTTAATTAGGACAGTTCAGTAAAAAGCAGCTCATAGGACAAGCAAAGGGAAGTGGAAAACAGAAATCTAATTTCCCCAGTCCCCTACAAAACTGATGTATTCCTGAAAATATCATCAAGTTACATCATCAGTTTAGACTGGATAGGTTTCCTGGGAAAAAACAAGTCATGCATAAGCAGAGTTTTCAAGGACGGCTTTTTACTGAAAGTGAAAAAAACTTCAAACCCACCTCAGTGCCTTAGTGTAAGGTTGGCTCCCTCTGCCTTTTCAGGAATGATTGACATATTTTCTCATGTGATAGTCAGCTCTGTTTGGTACCATTGTTTCTGTTAGTGCAAACTGACAACTCTGCAGCAGTTAATTCTGCCTGTCTTCCCAACAGAAAGGATAATTAATTATTTTTAAATAGCTGCTTGGAATTTTTATTAAAGTCTAAACCAGCAAAAACTGAAGGCAAACAGCTGGCACAGTCTGTATCCTGCGAAGGCACTTCTATTCTCTGGCCATGACTTTCTGTTACCCAGTGTGGGAACGCTGTCCTGGGCTGACACAGAAAGACAGGCAGAGCTAACTGAACTGCCACAGTAGTCTCTTCCTGTTGCCAACACATATCTAAAAGCTGAGGAGAAGATACACTTCCACTGACAGCTCTGAAATAAGTCAATGTGTGACAGTAATCAGTTCTGTTCTGTCAAGGCAGGTTGCAGGCAAGAGAACAGTTTTTTTAGGCAATGTACCCACACTGCCAAGCAATAAGAACAACTGCACAAAGCCAGACAGGGCCAGTTCCTCAGAAACAAAGGCTATGGGCTTTCACAGGAGGGGAGAGCAAGTACCTGAAATGAGGGCATTTCTGGTGGATTGTGAGGAAATTCAGAAGATAACTACTGGCTCCAAGAGGGGCTATAAAATGGGTAGAATTAATAGCAGAGTCCATGTCCCCTGTACAAGACGGGTTTGTGGGTTTTGCAGGATGATCAAGCCAGACAACAAAGAGCAACCAAGGGAAATATAAAAATAAATAAATAAGTAAATAAATAAAGACAGAGAAGGGATCAGTCTTTCTTAACAAACTACGAACCAGTATGTGTGTTAACTCAGTGCTATCTGCAGGAGTAAAGGACAGATGAGCAGCAGTGTTTATGATGAAAAATAATGGTTCAGAGCCATATCAAATCAGGGAACAAATACAAAACATACGGGAAAGCATGAGCAACAAATATCCATGCTTCTAATCAGGGACAAACTTTTCTCTGGCACAGAGCTCTTCCCCTGACCATACACAAGGGCAAGCAATCAGAAAGAAGTAGAGACTGGAAAAGCTTTTAAGAACTTCTGGAGTGCAAACATCAGTGAGAGAAAATTGGTATTTCCTTTCTCAAAACTGTCCCTTGCTGAAGATCTGTCTGTCCTTTTCTTTCACAGCAGGAGCACAGAATCCAGCGGTACTGAAGAAGCTGTTCTGAAACCCAAATGCAGGAATGTGAAAACTGTAGCCTAGAAAGTTAAAGGGACTTACAGCAGAATTGTTGGGAATGAAAAAGCAAAGAGAGTAAAAGTAGAAGAAGCAAGAGAGAGAACAGCAAAGACACAGAGAGAAAGGAATTGCATGCTGCTAGGGAAAAGGAGAGTAACTGAAGAGCTAAAGATGGGAAATGGCATGAGACAGTCAAATAGAACATCTGTAGGTAAGTAATGTCTGAGCTTCTCCAGAATTCATGAAGAATTCAGGTAAGTACAAGATCAGGGGATGAGCTAACATTAAAGGCCTTACCCTTGGCAGTGACAAGAAGGTTCAAATAACTACTGTACATAAATCCAAGAATCAAGGCTAACAGAACAAAGAGAGGCTGAAATGCTGAGGATGTGCCCAAGACCTCAGAGAGGTTAGACAACAAAAAACTGACCATATTGATGGCTGAAATAGATGACCATGTTCCACGACTGGTAACATCAGCTATGTCTGTGTGTGTCAACAGAGCAGGCACAGCCCCACGATTGGTTATACTCTCTAATTGTTAGTGTTTTTCAAATAGAGGGAAAAAAAATGGCAGTACAGAAAAATAATAAAAAAACCCCTACACACACACACACCACCACCACCTGTCTGTATGAGGTCAAACTGTCAAACTGCTTTGCAAACAAAGGGAGTTAGACACAAGCCACGCTCTGCTCTGTGCCCATGGGGCAGAGAACAGGCCTTTCTCTAAAGCCTAGCTTTAATTACTAGCCTAAACACAGCCTAAAGAGACACCTAGGTAGAGTCACGTCTGGTCTGGACTCAATCTGAAGTAATAGTAGACATGTGTGATAGAAGAAATGTTTAAACACAGATAGATAAAGGGTAAGATAATGACAGTGAAGAAGGAGCAGACAAGCTACTAAATGAAGAAGTGTGGGAGATTAGAAGGCAGGTGGCAACAGGATTGAATGTATCCAAACGGGAGTGCCGTGACAAGGAAGAGAAAATAGGACACTTAAATCCAAAACTGGAGATTTGATGCAAAGTCATGTACAAATTGTTTAGAGAGGATTGGTGAAATTAAAGTAACCAATCAAGTGAAAGCTGATAGAAAATGTTAGGCACTGCTTGGGTTGGGCAATGATGTCTATTATAAAAGAGCTGAAGGGAGACAGAGCCAACAGGGTCGAGGGACCCAACAGACCTGGGAATCTGAATGACCCCAAAAGATGAGGTGTGTATGGGGAGAACTGAGGAGGAGGAAAGGGCATTTAAGCCTCTTTCCAGGAAGGAGGGATGCAAGAGCAATTGGAGAGTGAGAAAGGCAGGACACAGTGCCACGGGGGCTGTGTCAAAGGAGGATGTAAGCAGTGCGAGTAAATTGGCATATTCACAGGTAACATTTCATTCAGTTTCAGGAGTGAGCAGGGCTTGTTTTTCCACTCACTCAGAGTCAGTCAGAGCCTGGAAGGATTCCTTAGGTCTCTGTGCTGTCAGATGGGCTGGCATTAGGCCAGCATGCTTCAAGTGCTCCCCTAAGAGGCTGTGTTGTCTGAGATTTCTCAGCTTCTCCACTTTCCGTTTGAAACCCAGAACTTTCAGTTGCTTTGATTCCCATTTACCCATAGCCACCACAATGTAGCTATCAGTCCTGCCATCGCTCATTTGTCACTTTACAAGTTGACAGATCCACTGCTAAAACAGCAAGGATAATCCATACCCTAAGTGCAAAGTCTTAAGAGGTGTTTTAAAATTAACTTGAAACTTTTTCCTCTGGTTTAAGCAAAGTCACCAAGAGCAAACACTTCAGGTAGCCTTTCTTACACTTCCAGAGTAGTCAAATGATACCACGGCTCCAAAGTTGGTTTACAAAATGTCTGCACTGTAAATTGGAACAGAGAACAAAACCTGACATCATATATAAAATTATTCCCTCGACATGTCTCAGACCCTTCCAGACTTTGCTAAGCTTCATGACTTCATAATAGCAAGGTGTAGACAGAACACAGGAACAAAGCATTTAAAGGACAGAAACACCAAGTCTCTGTTGCACAAAGAAAAGATTGCTGTCAAAGCAGGGCTTTAGCTGCCCTGGCCACCTGCCCTCCCTCTAAGTCTTTGAATTCGTTCAGTAAATCTCTGAACACAGCAATGACTAAAGAGCAGGGCTCACTGTACATCAGTTGCATTTCCAGCAGTGTTCGGGGATATTTACAAGTCCTTGCCACGGCCTTACTGCTGAACTCCTCTGCTGAACACAGAGTTTCCCACATAACTAACAGAAGCAAAGTTCCTGTGTCACCCCAGTGGACAGAGCAGAGCAGGGGCTGTGACCTAGAGCACAAACGTACCGAAAACTAATCTCAGGAAAAGGTGGATGGTGGCAGTGGCTGGCGGTGATGCCGGTAACCTCCAGCCCTGAGAGCCTCACACCTGAGCCGGAGGTCTCCTCCCGAGCACAGCTCAGCACAGCGCTCCCCATCACGCTGCCTGCACCACGCCTCACCTTACAAGGCTGCCTTTAACCTCACCTCTTTGTAAATTTATGGTCAGAAACCGATTCTAATCGTTCCCACAGTGCAGGTTCAGCCCAGGCACAAGATGTTTAGTACTGCCTTGGGGGGTAGGGAGGGTAAGACTGCTGCAAGTAGCAAGCCGCTAAATAAAATATCCTGAAAGCGGTCAAAACAAGACCGAGGCGTTTCACCAGAGCCCTCTCCCTCTTCTAAATTCTCCAGGCTCGCATCTGAGGCAGCCGGGCTGACAGACACGCGGACAGACACAACCCTCGGGGCACTTCAGCCGCCCGGGTGCTGGGGCCGGGTCCCGCTCCCCACTGGGCGAGCCCTGCGGCCCCCCGGCACGGCTCCGCGGGCACCGCTTGGGGAAAGCCCCGGGGCCGGGAGGGAGCCGTGAGGGCGGGCGGGGAGGAGGCGGGCCGGGGAGGAGTGAGGCGGGGCGGGCAGGGCTGCCAGGAGCCGCAGCGGCACCGGCAGCAGCGCCGGGGCCGCGCTCCCGCTGCCCCGCCGGAGCGGAGCGGAGGTGCCGCCGCCACCGGAGTCCCGTCACGGCCATGGCCGGCCGCCCCCCGCCCAGGTAGGGCCCGCACCGCGCCCCTCCCCGGGGGAGGAACGGCCCCGCCGGGCGCCCCCTTACCCCGACACGGGGGGCGGCAGCGGGCCCCGCTCCGTACCGGGGCTCCCCGCCATACCGCGGGGCTCGGAGGGAGAGTGGCGCCCGGCCCGGGGCTGCCGGGGGGTCCCGCTGCCGCACCGAGGGAACCGGCGATGTAGTCCTTGGGTTTCCCTCTAACTGCTGTTTTTTCCCCTGCTCTAGCGTCCTAAGAGAGCCGGTGAGTTAATCTTAACGAAGCGCCGTTAGGGTGCCGCGCTTAAGCCGGTTCCGTGTGCGGGCAGGGGCCGGGGCTCGGGCAGGGGCCGGCACCGCGCTCCTGGCATCGAGCCGCCGCTTACGGGGAGCAGATTAGAGCAAAACTTCCTGCAAGAGGGAAATTGAAGCACAGACAGGAGCAGCCTGCTGGAGATGCGAGATGCAGTTAAGCGGAATCTTCAGCGATCGCAAGGAAATCGCATTTTGATGAGAGCGGGCAGGCAGGAGCACAGAAACTGTGCCCGTTGGGTGCATCACGGGCTGGCAGAGATGCAGAGCGTGTGCTGCAGGTGATTACGATTGGGTTTGTTTGGGTCATGCAGCGTCCCAAAGAGAAAGCTAAATATTAGAAATTTAGGCTGTGTTCTCTCAAAAGGAAGGCAATGAAATGATACAGAGCTACCTGGACAGTCAGCAGCGGTGGGAGGGGGGCACGCATTTAATGAGCAATAATCACTTGCATGAAAAATTGCTTTTATTTGTTTAAAAGAAATAACTTAAAACACCCTTTAGAAGAGAATAGGCTTTCAAATCAATAATTATTTTCTGACAAAATCTTAATAATGCTTTTGCACTTTGTTCTGAATTGCCTAACCTAGGAGGAATAGCCCTCTCCCTTGGCATTTAAGGGTGAAGTTAAGAGGATTTAGCTTTTTTTTTTTTTTTAATTAAAAAAAAATCACCATTAGTATTTCCTGTATAAAGCTTCCCTACACACACACCAAGGTGATTTTATAAACTAGTGTTTTATGGGAAGCTGCAGTCTGGGGGTAGAAAGGACTCAGAATTTAAGGACAAAGACTTCCAGCTTGTCTGATCTGACATACTGTATTTCACTCACTAGAAGGAAAAAATGGGTAAAACACAATCTTGAACCCAGTAGCCCAGGTCAGGATAAAACAGACATTCCACAGAGATAGACTTAAAGCTACCAAGCTGGCGTGCTGTTTTCCTTGCTTATGGTCTTGCTTTCACTGTTAAATGCTTGCTTCCTCATAGGGATACAACTGTCTTCCAACTCCACATTGTTGCTAAGCTTTTCATCATCATAGAGAACACCTCTTGAAAAACCAGTCCCACTCTAGAGCTCTGCTAGCTGGTCAGCTCTTCACCCTAGCTAGGCCTATATTACCTGGAAATACTGTCTATTTCTGTAGCAAGGCCAAGACTTAGCTCACTCCTGTGAGCAATGTACCTTTTTCTTCATACTGAAGGATGATTTCCTTTCTGCAGTCTAAGCAAGTCAGCCTTCCTTGCTCCTAGAACTGCAGTTCTCTTTTTCACCCCTTTTATCTCCTGTAGCTAGCATGTTGACAGCTGCTTGTTATTTTTTAATCAAGGTAACCCTCTCTTTGCTGAGCTACATAAACTTCGTATTTTCTGTCTGCAAATAAGGGTCAGAGGATCCCAGAAAAGCTGATAATTAGAACTGCCTAGTCCTGTCTTCACCAGCAAACTTTGGGGAAAAAAAAAAGCACGTTGGGACAAATAGCTACTCTTCATACACCTTCAGCTCATCATACCCACCCACCAGCCCCTAGAATATTTGGGGGATTTTAACTGGAAGCTACTTACAGCAGCTGCCCAGAAGCACAAACAATTAATGTTAGCATTTGGGAGTTAGCTTTATAGACCTTACCAAAGAAGGAAGTCTTACTGCCAAAATGTTAAAGAACAAACAGATTTTTGCATCTTCCCTGCAGAATCACTTTAGACATGGGCATGTTTCTGTGGCTGGTCTTAGTCACATACACCCAGCTTGCTAAACCAGGGCCAAAGCTTTGCCTTCCTTGCTGACTCCGCCATCACATGCTGTGATCACTACGTAAATTTGGGCTGCATGTTGATTCCTGCTCAGTACCCTTGCTTTGGCTTCCATAGCTGAACGTAAAAACAAAAGGCTGTATCTGGATGCCTTCAGCAACCATGGAGCACAGCAGAGCAGAGCCTTTGGGCATCCACTGATAAATTAATTCTCCAGCAGTAGCTCTGGGAGTGAATGCTTACCCTGGGGATCACATGAGCAGTTGCAGAGAACTGCACAGAACTGGTAGCTGTCGCTTCTCCTTCAAGCAGCTAAAAGACATTTTTGGTAGACGTCACAGTTAGGAACCTGCAACTGTGGTCCATAATGATTTTTAATTTATGGTGAATGAACAAAACTGCATTAAGTCCTTAAACCTACCAGCTTGCGCTTTGCTTTTTCAGGAGAAAGGCAGAAAGAAAAACATGTGCATTATTTACATAGAAGCCAGGAACTGCTCTGCTTCTGTGTCCTGTATAAGCTATTGACTACCTGGAATGCTGTTGCACAGTTACCGTTTTTGGTAAAATTGCAGCTTTTCTGCTTAAGCTTATGAAACAAAACCTATAGACATACACAATTTTTTGGCCAAGCCTGTTTATCTGAAAGTCATCTTAGCTGACATAGAAATAAGAGTCTTCAGACGCTCGTCTCTTGGACTGGCACATGTTTTCAACTCACTTTTTGTTTGAAAACCGGAAAGAAAAGGAGGAATAATGTGTTCTTCAGCTGAGAATTAGAAGCATCACTGAGGCTTAGAAGCAACATTAGACTGAATTCAAAAGAATTAAAATGCATTCCCATGAAACACAGATGAGAAATACCAGCTTTTATGTTTTAAACATTGAAAAGAGAAGCCCAAAGAATGTTTGCTATCTTTTATAAACTCACTCTTCATGTACTACAAAAAGTTTTGTATCACCTATATGAAATAAAATCTTTGCTACATCCCAGTAATACTTGGTATTGCAGAAGACTTAAGCTCGCAGAACACAGATAAAAGCTAAGAAAAGCCTTTCTGATTTTATAGGTCCCTGTTGGAAACCAAGCACTTTTCATATTTGATCAATATGCTAGGCCTGATCAAAGATGCAGAGAGGTAAGTTAAGATATTCAAAGCTAAGAACAGATGCAAAAGCTGTGTTTTTATGAGACGTTTCTTACAGACAGTAGGCATGTTGCCCTTGCTCATTTCAGTCGGTAACTTAGACAGCAGCACTAATGTCCCAGACTTCAGCTGGCAGCTGCTCCTGCAGTCCTGCAAAGCCGCCCAGATTTTGTATAGGAGAGAGAACAGATCTGGTGGCTTTGTGCTAAAATGGGAAAAGATGCTTTTAGGAATGAGTGAAATAAAACTTTGATCCTGTAAGGAGACAAAATTGCAGGCAATGACCCAAATTATGAAGTACTACAATCAAGGAACTAAGCTAGATCTAACAGTTTCTTTGAAGGATTCGGTAACGAATTGAAAGCAACAAAAACAGAACACCAGGAAGCAGTACTCTGAATTAATTTGGAGCCATTGTCAGTGATGAGTGGAATGATGGTTCCACTCATGGTTCATCATGTATGACCCATGTATGAAGTAGGCAAAGACTGAGCTACTCGAGGTGACGGGTAGTGTTCGGTGAGACTGCCTAGGCTGCAGATCCATTCTCTGTATTTGTCCACCTTTGCGAACAAAAAGAGAAACAAATATATTACAAATCCTACTGAAATGAAAGAGAACAACTGAAGAAATCTCCTGAACTGTGTATTGCCAGAACTTTAATTATCAGGATAACTGCATGCGTTAGAGCAGTAGATGGTGTCACAAGTTTAATACTCTATGGATATGCTTTTCATTTGCAAATTAGCATGTGAATTAACCAAATGTTTTCATTGGAGTGGCCAGAAAATATATCTAACGTGATCATTTGTGAGATTCACCACCTTCTTAAAATGTCAGCTTGTATTGTCAATTTGATTGTCAGTGGTGGGAATTCTTGAAATGACACGCTCTGTTCTATTTTCAAGGGGAAATACTTTGAACAGTTCATTAACCTGGCTAACCTATGTTGTCAAACAGGCAATAATTCTCAGAGGGATGTTTTTCTTCGGTGAGGTCAAGGGAGAAAAATTCCTCTAAAAGCAGAAGCAACTTAGTATCAATGTTTGTAAGTCTGTGGATGAGAAATCTGCTGCCTCCAGCAGTGGGGTTGCGGGTGACAGGAGGAGGGAGACTTGCAGAAGCAGTAAAGAACTGAACAGCATAAATTCTGTGTTTTGTTTCGCTAACCCAATATGCACTCTTGTGACAAAACCCTAGTGCTTAGCTTCCAGACTTGCATCTACACTTTCTGCTTTATTTTACCAATCTTACCTAATTTGCATTATTTAATCCAGGCTAGCCTAGCCTCCCGCATGAACTTCATACTTGCATCCATTACTCTCCTCTTTTAGTTTCCGTTCTGCTGCTGTGCATCACCTCTCCCCTTCTTACTGCACTGCCTGTAATGGTATCAGTCATAGCATTTGCAGTGCTGCCTATGCTTACCAGTCTTTCTTCTGTATCACCCAGTCCTCTCCTCCTTCAAAACATCTCTCCCCCAGGATAGGCTTCAGAAAACTTCCATGGTAATTTGATTGGCGTCATACTTTGTTCCTGTGCTGTGCATTTTATATATGTTTTAGGCTACGAGTTCTTTCCAATAATGATTGTAAGCACACTTATTAAGTTAGCAGGGTTTTGCCATTTCCTTCCTCAGCCTTAGGTTAATTACTTTATTATTTCTCATCAAATGTAATTTGTTAAGCTATAGTCTGAGCAGGAGTGAGGCAGAGTTAGGCTGATGGGAGCTTTCATCCACAAATGGATAAGGAACCTCAGCACTAAAACCGCCTTCAAGTCACTCCCCGATGCAGCTGTCATTCATCAGCCACTTGGGGCTATGAACATCATAAACTGGAGCATGCATGGAAGCTGTATTTTAAGGCATGATTGGCACCTGCACAGCCAGAAGTCAGGACAGCAAGTCCCATGTTCAGACAGCAGAGTGCTTTGTGTGCCTGAGGTGCTGCAGGGCCAGGGGCAGGCTGCCAGGAGAGGCTGAGAGAGCTCAGCCAGGTGAGGATAGCGGTCCAGGATCGCATAATTCATATGGAGTATTGCTGTTTTTCTCTTAAAAACTAGTACAAATTTAGTATATGCTGATTAGCATTATGATTGCTGGCACTTATTTGGTGCTCAGTATAAATTTTAAATCTTCTTTTTTAGGATTTGCTTAGTCCTGTCAACCTTGGATTATTTTCATTAATCTCTTTAGTTTCCCTCATTAATTTTCTTCACTTCAACACTTGAGTGATTATTATTAAATATCTGGCTGCTGCCAATGTCCATGACACATAGTAGATAGTCAGCATTTTTTATCAAAGCTGTTTTCTGCTGGTTGTGGCATCACAATTTATTGTATACCTAATAAATTCTGCTTGACTGCTACCTAAGAAAAATTCTGTTCTAGATCTCAATGAAGTTTAATCTACAGCTGAAATAAAAGACTTATAAAGAAATCTAACACAGAACCTGATGCAGTGCATGTTTCCCAGTTAGTGAAATGTGGTCATCGAGTCCCGTATAACCCTAGCAGGTCCATTTTAAGACCGGGTCCTACCCTCTACACTCTGTTTCTGAGCTATCTCCATGCACTGGCTGTAACCAGCTTCCAAGAATTACGGGAGTCATTTCTTTTCTGGAAGAGTTTTGGTTTATTACATGAACTGCTGAAAAACTGGAATTCATTGAACTAAGGAGTTTTGTGTTACAGTTAAAACCTCTTAAAAAGAAAGATCCACAGAATTTAGGATGCCCAGACTTGGATAATGGTTTACTGCCTTCCCAAAAATACCCTGGGCACCCATGTGGTGGAATGTTATATAGAATTAGTGACTTTGTAGCATTAACTAATCAGTTAGATGATGTGTAGGCTGCTTTTTTTGTTTGTTTGTTTTCTCTGCACAGAGGCTAATTTTCTTACTGGAGTGGCAGCACAGGATGTATGGGATAGGTAAATTCAGGAAGCTTGAGTGCAACCGTTCAGCCAAATGCCAGAACAGTTATACAAGGAAATGCATTCAGCAGCCCTAAGGGGGCAGCAGTGCTGCCTCGTGTGCTAACCTTAAGTTACTTGAGTTCCTTCAGCAAGAAAAACTTAAGGGGTCCTCAAGTAGCCTCCAGGAGATTGCATACTTCTAAATATGCCTCAGAATTTTGTATACCAGCTACAGTGCATCTCTGCCAGCAGTGGAGCTGTTCATTACATGCAGTGGCTTTTAAAGGGATTAAAAAAAAAAAAAAAAGATGTATCTTAGTTTGCAGAACTGTATTTAAATTAGGTCCTTATCCTGTTCCCCCAAGATTCATTTATAGCTGTCTATGCTATTTCAGTCTGAAAAGGGAAGAGATCAAATCAGCAGGATAACAGTCCAACAACATGCTTATAGATCGCTATTCTATGTTGTCAAGGCAATTTCTTCCCTCTCAGACGAAGATGTGTATTACCATTGTAGATATCCAATAAAAATGAACAGTTCATTTATTTTTAAAAGGAAGAAAATTGCATGCTGTGATAGTGAAATGAAAAACCCATTGTCCTCCCACAAGTCTGGAATGAAACCCTCCCCTCAACTAGAAAAAAATACTTTTTTTTCTGGAATATGTAAAAATATAGAAGTAATAGCATGGCTGTTGAGGGGTGTAGTTAAATGGTCATGTAATTTTGGCTTCATATTGTACCTGCCAATAAATTGTGTACAATATATGCCATAAATCCACTGAAATCCAATGGCCATGTGATTGGAATGTCTCAGTGGTTTGCATGATATAATTTAAACGTTAGTGTAATTTCCTAATGCAAAGCCTTGATGCTGCTTAAAGTGCAGCCATATTTCTAAGGTTATGGAAATCAATACTGTACATTGTGCAATGGGCATCTGAGCATAACACGGATATGTCATGTACAGAAAAATGATTGAATAACTACTGAAAAAAAACCAGAGATGCACCATAAACAAATAACACAAGTGTAAATAATAATCCAAGTCCATCTAAAAAAAAAAAGAAAAAAAAAAAAAAAGAAAAGATGATCTCTTGCTTTTTTTTTTTTTTTTTTTTTTTTTTTAAGAGCAAGAGATCATAGGACCATGTTTATTTTGGAATGGATTTCTTTTGGGTGCACAGAACATGACCTGTATATTATACTGTATCTTTCTCTAGCTGAACTCGCTACAGTGATCTCCCACTAGTAAAACAACAGTAATTTTGCAAAACCTGGATTTATGTGTGTACCGTTTTCTTTGTTCCTTTGAATTAAAGGATTAAGACTTTGCAGTGGTGAGCAGAGTAAAATCTAAATGCTCCCAAAGACCCAAGTCAAGAATCCACCTCTGCGCCCAGTGAAGGTCAGAGGAAGAGCACGGCTGCTGCTGGGCTCTGCTCAAGTAGTTTAATGCCTCTGCCCCAGAAACAATGAACACCTTCAGTTTACTTTGTACTGTTTGTTGTGGTCATTTGACACTTTAGGGTTCATTACAGAATACAAAATTGTCACAGTACCATGTTATTTTTATTTTTTAAAAAAGCCTGGACAAGCTAACAGTTGTGATATAGGAAGTGGGTTTAGTTCATCATGTATGACCCAACTAATTGGTCAGTTTCACTGAATTTACTGTAGGATCATTCCTAGACTATGGTGTAAGTGAATGTGTCTGCATCCGAACTAAAATTGTTCTAACAGAAACACTTATCCTCCTGTCTTCAAGGACCAAACATAAAAAAAGAGCAAGTGGCATCAAAGAGCAATTTCTTCCTTCTCACATTCTCTGCAACCAAATCTTCTCTTGGTTTCTGAGTTGATAACTGAAAAGCCCTGTCTACACATAGTCTGGTTTATATTCTTGTGTTAGGTGTAAATACAAGAATACTCAATTAGCAAATACACACTTAATCACACTGCACATAATGGCAAGGTTATCTGTGAGCTTATCCTGAGCTCCGTCAACAGTGTGTAGTCCTGCCGGATCCCGGGCATCCCAGGAAAAAGTCAGCAAGTATTTCAGACCCAGTTATCACAATTTCGTAGCTATTCTGAAGTTGATTGCAGAGCAGTGGCTGAAGAAGCTCTGGAGTTGCCACCAAGGAAAAAAAAAATGATTAATTAAAATAAATAGCTCAGCGATCTGTTTCATCTCTAGACTCTCAGAGATAAGTTCCTTATACAGTTAGAAAGGCAGAAGATTTTAGGGAATAGAAAGGAGGAGGATTGATCTTGCCAAAAAAAAAAGAAAAAAAAACAGGAAGGCAGCTTCATTTTTGTCACTTCTCTGGTAATATTATTGTGTTGTTAAAAAACAAAAAAAAAACAAACAAAAAAAAAAAAACAAGAAAAAAACTCACTTTTCAAACAGTGGTATTGAGCTCTTGTTGTCTCTATGTTAACACAAATTGCTGTTTGTTGACATATTAACAGCATCAAAATTGATAAAATTTGTGTTTCATTGGGATATTAATAGGAAATCAGAACAGAATTGTTCAGGAATGTTTCAGACATGTAAATTATGTAAAAATAAGTGTTTTGGATGAGCAATGACAGAATGTATTCTTTGGCATTAAAATAACTTCAGAATGTACCCTGACATTTTAACTAGATAGTTTATGAATATAACTGCAGGTGGTCATAGAAACAATACTGGGTTGAAGAGAATAGGACATTTCTGAGATTAATTTAGATGAAGACACTTATTTTTAGAGTACTGTATTATATTTCTGGAGTCGTTAGTTAAGGTAAAATCACTGGTTTGTGAACACTACTATAATCCTAAACAATGTTATGAAAGATTCAGCTCAAATCTGCACAGTTTGACTTTATTTCAAATAAAAAGGACTGGAAACAAGAATGTTTTCAATAGAAAATTTCCAAGCTTCTCCTTTAAATATTGGGGGACAAACCAGCCCCTTCCTACTGTCATATTTCCAAAGCCAGATTTATTATTCCTGAGTAGAAGTGAGTAGGTACAAAGAATTTCCAAAAGTCTTCCTACCATTAGAAACACCCCATTCAGAACACGAAGCGGTGTTCCCCTTCCTATCACACACATAATCCTGAGTACCTACCACATTGCACTCATGCTTTTACAGTCTATTTGTTTTGCAATCAATCTAAAAAGGAAAACACTGAAACATCTAGCAAGTTTTGATTAGCTACCTGCATTTTCTATTCAAATAAAATCATGACATACTCATTAGCTTTTAAGTTACAAACGTTGTCACCCCTCTCTTCCTTTCAAAAATATTTAGTATCTGTCTTGAATTTAATTAATGAAAGGCTTCTATAGAGTACAACTAAGATCTTTAAAAGGTAACTTTCAAGACAGATGTCAGCTAGTGAAATACTTGATAGCACATTTTGCACTCTGACACCCGTTATGTCAATATTTGATTTGTGCTGCTCTAATGCTCCTAATCAGAAACATACTGCATGGCTCTATGGCAAAAGCTAGTTTAGAATCTTGACAGTGAATTTCAGCTATATGATATAAACAAGATGCCAAAAATATTTAACAAGCTAGTTAAGCAAAGATTAACATCCTGCACATGAAATCACCAGGTTCTTCCTGTCTTACGCTCCTCTGGTTCTCCTGAAATGCCCACCTGACAGTGTGTGCATAACAAGATGAGCAGACAGAGAAATCAAATTGTTTATTAAATGCAAGAAACATTTAAACCAGGCTTCTAAAAATTACCCAGTGTTTTTTGGCTTGAAAGCCTATTTTGCAGCATCTTGGACTTCATCTTGAAAAATGCTAAGAATTTCCAAGTCTAGTTGAAATCTGTGGGAGCTGCACACACATTTGTTGTGTGTTTAATTTGGACTAAGTTTCACCAGATTCCAGCTGTGTCACCATGTTTTTTCCATTATTTTAAAAGAAGTAAGGTCAGATAACATCACACCCTCAGAATATTACACTGTGCTACACTAACAACGTAATCCATATTCATTTCTCAAAGAATAGGCATTGCCTTCAAAAGTGCAGTAGTAAGGTAAGATGCTTAATAAATACACAGTTGTTAATATTCTTGAGAGGAAACCCAAGTGTTTTCTCTTTGTCCTTTCTACAGCACAAGAACATGTGCTATTGTACAGTGTACCTACAAAAGCTAAGTAAATAAGGAATTTTTGTTGGGAATGTTTCTGATTTTATATTGCTGCTCACTGGCTTAGTAGTAGCAAACCTATTACTTTGCTGTAGAGGAAATGAAACTGACTTATTCTGTTCTTTTTGTAGTATCTGGATATAGCGGGTTCAGTCTGTATCTCTCTAAAATCATCTTCTTGGTCAGTGCTGCCCACTTAAGTTAGGTACACATAAACAATTCAGTTTTTAGAAACCTTCCTTGAACAAGATTTATCTTTCCTGCAGTCAAACTCTCAGCTGTGCATTAAGTTTCCCACTTAGCTGGCATGCCAGTGCTCTGTATGATCTCCTCACTTGTAGGGTAGTAAAGGAGTCTCAGCTGATCTGTCAGTCCATGTGAATTTAAGCCTCGGTTCCTTAGTCTTTCCCTACATCAGTCAGCCTTTTTCCTCATCAGAATTTGTCTGGTCCTTACTTGTTGATCCAGTACTTCTTTTTATATCTTATTGTTATTTTTCCTTAAAGGATTCAGTCACTAAACAAAGGAAGGGAGGAATATTTCGCAGTAGATCACACAAAATTTTGTTAATTCATTTTGCAGTTATTCTTCCATTAAACTTGTCTCTTCTTTTGTAATATTTTTAAAATGTGTTTTGAAAGGAGTCCGAGCATTGCTAATGCTTGCAAAGGCTTCTAGATTTTTATTTTTTGAATTGAAACAGAATAAAGGGCACTCAGGGCTCTGGAAACATGGAAGGTAAAGGCATCGTATAATTATGGGTTGTATAACCCATACAATACTATGTGTTGTCTTTGTTCTTGTTTTTCGTTACTACACAGCAAAAGACCTGGCATTTTTGCAGCTATATCACCGATAAAAAATGAAATGTAAATCAAGATTACCCAATAAGCATGGTGAAATGAGCAATCTCAATATAAAGGCTTAAACTTCTACTCTTTTGAGTGCGCTAGTTTTACTAGCAACCTGATCCTGTACCTGTTAGACTGCATAGACACTCAGGTCTGATAACGAGGGGAACTATTCAGTATTTTCCATTCCCAGTGAAGTCAGCAGCAGCCAAGGGAGACTGAAACAAGTCTATGAATACCTTAGAAGATCAGCCCCTGGTATTGCCACTGATTACATTCTGCACATGGGTTCCAAATCCATAACAAAATCAGAAAGACATTTGTTTGAGGTATTTATAGAGCATCTGTTTGACTAACCATCTGTGCTCTGATTGAAGTATACACATGGTCCAGACTGAATCAAAACCAATTTTGTGGATTAAAATAGTAACTTTGACAGTGTTACATCTAAAGATTTTACTGCTAGTGACTTTATTGACCTGTTTACATAAAAAGGTAAATTTTAAAACTGCAAAATATGAAAGGTAGCATGAGGAGCAATGTGACTAGTATGTCCACTTCAAAAAGGCTTTGGACTTTGAAGTTAAGGGATTCTGCTTGAACACTGCATGCCTTTCAAAAAACCTGTTTGCTTAGGGTCTGGATTAGGCTAGCTGCCTTCCTCAATTTCTGAGTAGCTTTTTGGTTTATTTCTGAGTACAAAGTGAAGAATATGCTGAAGAATTGTGCCGTGCTTTCACTTGTCTCATATTTCTATTTCAAAATAAGATTCATACAGTTTTTGGTGGCAGTAACATTCAGTACAGATATTACCAGAACATAAGAAACGTGGCCAACTGTAGCTTGGAGTTAATTGCACTGAGAAACCTCACTTTGTAAAATTTGGTTCACTTACTTCATCAAGATTATCTTTTCCATGGATCAGTATGTTTTGTATGTTCCAAATGCTGAGATGAGGGATCATAATGAAAAGATGAAAAGTACTAGGCTATAATAGGATTAGTTCAAAAAAAATTGTAGTGGTCACTTATTATTTATTGAACTTGTTCCTTAGGACCAATTACTAAACAGCAAGGTTTTTTGAAGCAGGTTATGATTGTTCAAGATGGTAGGAAATTGAAGTTTCTGATATTGTTTCACAAGATTAATTTTCTTTAGTGATAACCTGGGGAATTCTATAAATTACCTCTTCGTAGTTGATGTAGCACCATCTGCCACATCTGCAAAGAAGGTAATTATTTTTAGGAGCAGCTGTGGTTTTTTGATTAAGTCTTGAGTCATCAAGGTCAGTATTTCTGAATTATTCAATGTAGGAAAATAGAAGCAATTGCTTTGCATTTTGTTCAATAGCAAAGGATGGGTTTCTATTACAGTTAATGCCATAAACCTCATAGCTCTTTGCTGCAGTCCTCCCATTTCCAAGAATCTGTTTGCATTCTTAGTGAGACAATTTAGCTTTGTAGGAAAGAAGTATCAATCATAATTCATGTATCAGTAAAACAGCATCTGGTGGCAAATAAATGACTCTGGTAACTCTTCTATTAATGGATGTATTAAACTGAAAATAGCATGCTTCTTAGCATCGGGCCACTGGTTCGGGTTCCCAGCTTCAGTTTCAAAAGGCGAATTGTAAATTTGGATCTCTGACACCAAAGGAAAAGTCATTCTCTCACAAGATCCAGAACATTTTTGGTAGCTATTACAGAAGATGTGCACCCTCTGCTGAGCACTGTACTGACTGAAGCCCTACAATAAGCCTTCCTCCTACAAAGATTCCTCACAGAATCACAGAATTTCTAGGTTGGAAGAGACCTCAAGATCATCGAGTCCAACCTCTGACCTAACGCTAACAGTCCCCACTAAACCATATCCCTAAGCTCTACATCTAAATGTCTTTTAAAGACTTCCAGGGATGGTGACTCCACCACCTCCCTGGGCAGCCTATTCCTCATTAAGCCTTCCATGATAGCTCTAAATCCGATGAGCAAGTCCAAGTCAGATCAGCATTCTCCATCAGGTGCTAAACAAGGGGAGCCTAGGAAAGGTGAGAATTAGGACCTGAAGCCTTCAACAGCTTGCTTTATCTTGCAGTGAAAAGGCGTTGATCTGTGCCTGATGCCTTGAAGGACTAGTGCTTTGTGTAGACTCCTGATGTGCTTCAGTAATGAGCATAGGACATGAATGCAGACTTACCATTTGATGATGACACCACCACATCTCTGCAGCAGTTTCTTTCAGCTTTCTGCTGTTGAGAAACTAATGAGAGCAGGCAACTTCTCAGAAAGACAGAATAGTTTTTCTCTAGGGAGTTGATGAAAAGTTGGCCTATCTGACTGGCTTTGCTACAGAGCAAAAGGTGGCACAGCAGAATGGCCTGAGGAGGCTCTCTTAAGAAATCACATAACACGTTGAAAATTGAAGCTTAGAGAGGAGTCTATTAAGAGAGGAAACTGATCTAACGGAAAGAAGAGGTAATTGTAAAAGAGGTGTTGAAAAGACAAACCTGTGTTCTGTGTCGAATGAAAGACCCATGAAAGTAGCTAGACGGAACCTGATACTGTGCATCTGCTTGTGTTGTGAAAGATTTCATTTTGTGATATTGGATGGCCATCCTGAAGAAACTCAGCTGGGTGCTCGTTTTCCCATCAATTAGTATGTGCTGCTGCGTATCTGCTTTGCATGATACCTATGGTGTTCACGTAACTGACTAGCAGTGGTGGCAAAGATGTGGGTGTATGTGTTTCTCTGTACTTCATTTAGAAAGTGTACATCCATAAACTCACTGAAAAACAGCTGAGGAGTCTAGGACTGTTCCCAAATGTAACTCTTATAATCTTGCATTTATGCATGACAATTTTTCCCCTTTTCAGCGTCTGTGAACCCTGACAGGGTGAACTGCTTTGCAAACAGTGAAAAGCTAGAGTTTGTTCTACTAGCACAGCTCCAGACCTGAACTGCAATGCAGCACAAGGATAAAGGTTTAGCTCTACAGCTACAGCACAGGAAACGTGAACCTTTAGACAAAAAAAAAAGAGCTCCAAAGTTTTATAGACCCTCCTGAATGTGTTGCCCCTTGTTCTGGGAAACAGTTACTGGTTTTACCTATGCACAGAGTAATCAGCTGGACGTGAAATACATCTCTGACTACTGGGATAGCTGGCATGAGAATTTAGGTTTATGAGATTTCAGTAATTTCTAAGGCAGTTGCTTTTGCCTTTCTGAACTTCAGTCTGAGACGAAGCTGTTTCTCATTCAAAACATATAATAACATTCTACATTTATTTCACTCATCACATAACTTTAACAAAGTTTTCTATATTTACAAATGAAAAGTCATTTATTTTGGAAAGTAAGCAGATTTTAAAGAATCAAGAAGACGCTATAGATCTTTTTGCTTTCCACATGACTGGGAAGATTGCTTTACTGCTGTATGGAAGTTGCAATGCGTTACCCCTAACTGGAGTACCATCCAGAAATAGCACAGATTTGCCGGTACTGCAGAGCATGACTCCTTAACTTTATTTTCTAGCTATACTTTAATACATTACTCTATTTGTACTGTTTAATTGAGGTCCAAAAAGGCCAGCAGTTAGCAGCTACACCATTATCTTTATTCTTTTAGACACTCTGCCATGTGAGTTCAGTTACCTGCACCCAGTACAATTGAGAGCAACACTCATTGTCAACATACCAGCTCCCTGCAGGGCAAAGCCACTCAGTCTTTCCGTAAGGGAAGAGCATGAGAAAACAGTGGCCATTGTTCTTCAAGATGCAGGTCAGGCTTGATTATAACTTACTATTAGATGGCACAAGTGATGCATCTTATAAAAGGAGGCCATGCACAGCCTGTGCTGGGAAGTCCTGAGCTGTACAGAGTACAGAGGAAGCCGCTAGTCTAAATGTGGAGTTGTCAAGGAGGGCACTTCACTTATACGGTATTTGACCTTTGAATATGATGTTCTTATTTTTAATGAAGATATAAACCTGAGTGACTTCATATGTTTAATGTCCTTCATTCTGCTAAAGAACAGCATATAAGGCTTACAAAGTGCTATTTTGCTCTCTCAAATCCCAGAGAAATATTTTTATCTATACAATCTCAGCAACAGAGTGGTATTTTGTAAACACCCAAAACTCTTCCTTCTAAATACAAATGGTACTGGTATTTTAGAGAGTACTGGGAGTACTGGGGGTATTGCACCTTTCAAGTAAAGTCAGGTAACGTACAGGTCTCCTTTATATTTGTGTGTGTTCAGTCCTCCCTTCATGAATCTTCCCCTTAGTTAGCAATTAATAAGTGCTAAATTAGTTTTATATTTTTCATTCAATGTTCTAATTCCAGTGTATAAATTTTGTGTTCTGTGTTTGTTTGTTTGTTTTTTCCAAAATGTATGGAATAGTACCTCACATATCAACAAAGTTACCTATCCGTGGAAGTGGGAATATCCATATCTGGTCCTAAAGAGATTATCAAGGATTATTAAATAAAATATCTGTACATGAACCTTTGAGAGAAATGTAGCCTTACTGATGTTTGACTGCGGATTTGGGCAAAAAGCTGAAAGTAGCTTCCTCGTAACACATTGACTTAAGCTCTAGTGAAGGTGACTTAATGAATATTCATTTTAGTTTTCAGTTGAGAAAACTAGGAGATTTCATGTGGTCTGTTATCCTGTCAGAACTGATGACAGATTATTAAACCATGGTAACCTGTTTGCTTACTATGGTCTATCACCACGTGTTCCATATCTTCTCATAGGTAACTTGCAGTGAATTAAAAGCACCCTACAGACCCAATTTGGAAAGCAGAACATGAATGCTGCTGGATACTCTAGGAAATTTCTGGAGAAAGAGGCCTTTAGCTCTGTGTGGCTTCTACTAGCTGTCACACTGTGTTCAGAGAGAGAAGTTTCACTAAGCTTGTGACAAGTCAGTTATGATGTAGAGGGAGATCTTACCAGGCTGGCCTGAATGATTCCAAACGTACTGTTCGAGGGGTGATACCAGCTCTGCATGGAAATAATTTGTTGAACTTACTTATCTTTATGGCTGTGTCTTTCACATCAACATCATCCCAAAGCGAGTGTGGCTTTGCAGTATACAACTGGCTCACAAAACAGACTGTGCATGGCTTACCTTTGCTCTAAACCTACAGTATAGCAAGCTGTTCTGCCTGGGTTACAGAATTCAACCACTCTTGTTGTGTGGGTGTTTGTTTGTTTGTTTGTTTACATTTCAGTCACTACACCTTAACTTTTTCAGCAAATGTTTCTTTTTATAATGTCCACCCAGGTGAATTAATCCAGGAAGTATTTCATTTGCTGTTCCAAGCTGCTTACTTATAAAAATGAGCTAGTTCCATGTTTTACAGTATGATTCAGGAGAGATGGATGTGATTACAGGCAACTATGTGTTATTCTCTAGTCTTCAAAAAGCAATGGTCTGCTATTTCATATTCATGTAACATTGCTCCAGAGAGTTGTCCAAGAAAGGAAAATTAAGCTAATAGATAGGACAGTAATGTCAGCAAGGAGACTATAGACAGCTTCTTGTAATCAAGGTTTAAGTTACATCTCTTTAATCCATTGTAGTTTTGGCATCGTTTGAGTTATCTACGTAGCTGAGTCACTGGAAAGGTTTTTGGGGGTTTCTTTTGTGTGTTTTTTTCTTTTGTTCTTCAGCAACTTTGAATCTCCACTGATGCAAGAAGTCCCAGAGCACCAAGGCAACAGCACAGACAGTTCGGGAAGCAGTTTGGGAAGCTCTGTCACAGCATGTAAAAAGGTAACTTCTAAGTTTATGTTATTTTCAAAGGCATATATATCCTGGCTTATAGCTCTTCTTTTTAGCTTTTACTTTTATTGAGGAATACAAAATTTAACTGATGCCTAAAGAAGAAAAGGACTGATACAGAAAAATAAATTCTGGACGCTGTTATGGTATCTTGCAATTTTGCATGCATGGTCTATACTTGTCTTGCTGCAAAATATATTATATACATGTGGGAGGTAAGTTTCCTAAGTATTTCTTGTTTTCCTTGATATCTGGCAACGTGAAATAAGTCATAAAGAACATGGATAATTTCAGAACTGCTCTGTGATAGGTTGCAAGTTTCTGGGTCCCAGCCTGAGGATCTAGAGCTTTGCTTCTCTCAGGTCAAAATGATGCGGGGTCTTTCATGGAAGGGAGCTTTTCTGCCTTCCCTAGTATCTTGCTAGAAGAGTTTCAGCAACTGAGGAAGCAGTATAGATATGACCATTGCTGCTTTTGTTGTCTCAAAATGGCTTTATATGCATTTATGTAATTTGGAGGATAGGGAAAAAAGAAAGCAATGCCTTTATGTGTGTCATTAGGAAGAATCATGTATGACTGGCAGTGGTTCATGCATGTAGGTAATTTCAGTACAACTCAGAATACCTGGATGCAGACCTTGGATGCTTCCATCCACTCCTGCTCCCCAGGGTCAGGCTGTGGCCATGCAGCCCAAGGGAAGACAACTACCAAAGACCTGTTGTGGATGGCAAGCCCTCTTTTGTCTCTCACTTTGCAATAACCCTCTGAGCTCTATTATTTCCCACATAATAGATTAATTCTACTTCTATTCATATTCTATTCATAATAGATTAATTCACATAATTCTAGAGCTAATAAGGAAGCATCTGTTTTACCAAAAAAAATATTATAAAACTTCACAGTTCAATCCATTTCCCCATATTTCTTAATAAGTTTTTCTTTCCTTCACACTGTAATAATTATGCTTTTTCTTTTACCTTTTTTTTTTTTTTTAATAAGTGACAACAATTTATATGCATAAACAGAGATGGAAAGACAAAACATGTAGAAGATAGAGATTTATTTCCCTTATACTTCTGAAAACTCCACTGTGTTGTGTGGATGTGAGGGTTGAGTATTGGCTGTCTACTAAGATTTCAATAACTGTAAAATCACTGAAATAAAAAAGAAACTCACTAGACTAATAATCTGTACGATGGGATTGGGCATCTCCAGCTCATCCCAGCCTGACTGAAAGACAAAGTGTCAGTATTCCATTTGTTCAAAAAGCTTGCTTATTTGCAAAAGAATACCTGAGTTTTTTGTTTGTTTGTTTGTTTTGTTTTGTTTTTTTATATACATCCTGCTGACTGTAACTAGAATCTGTAGAAATAAGCAGAAAATCCTTAATATGGCTGAACATCTTAGATTTTTGTCTAATCTCAGAGCTGGTCATTTTAAGTAAGGCTGAAGGACAGTGGCACAGCACAGAAAAGTGCTTATAAATGTGTTTATAAATGTTCCCAGCATGGTCACCTCCAGAAGCATGACTTACAGACTTGCCTTTACCTCCCAATTTAGAGCTGCTTCACCTGCCTGATCCCTTACATTTGAACTTTTCACTGTAATTCGAGTCAATTTTATGATTGTAGGCACGCTAAAAAAAGTGATTCACTTCTGCCAGCACTTCTGACAAACAGCAGGATATTTTGGGCTTCTTTACAGCATTGTCACAGAATGTGTTAGCATTCCTTATTTGGGGAAAAATGATACAGAATTATCAAAGTAGGACATTATTTTCTTTTTTATCCTAGATTAGTTTTGGTGATTTTTTTTTTTTTTTTTTAAAGTTAGATGTGTAATTGGTGTTAGAGTGAAACCCTATGGGTTGCTGCTGCAAGGGAAGAGTTTAAACAGTTCACTTGTGGGTTCAAGCATTTGGCATGAATGGCTCCTGTTAGGAACCATATGAGATGTGGCCTTTTACCACACAGACCAATCTGAATAAATGCAGAAAATGTGCCCCTTGAAAACTCATTCTGTATGTTCCACTCTAATATCTTTTTTGATGAGTAGTAATTAACCAAAGCAATTAAGATGATCTGCCATGAAGACGCAGATGTTTCATTTGTGGAGCAGGGCCATTTTAATGTTGTCTCAGTTATAGATATTTACTGTATTTTAATGCCTTGCGATCTAAATCAGGGAGCAGGAAGCTGTTACACTAAACTGGTATGCAGTATTTTCCTCTGGGAAAGAGTGACTTTTCTAATCCTCACTCTGCTAGAGGCTGATTTAGTTCATTGATTCACAGCACACTGAGTAATGCTGACGGCTGAGTCTCCAGATGAGAGTGGAAAACTTTTTTTTTAGAACCATGAATTACTGCTGATTTCACATTTTGTGCATGATGCAAATTCATCCTGAATTATTTTCTGAGTGTGATGATCCTGCTCTGAACCAGATATACAGCAGTATAGTGTGTGCAGCTGTTACACATAAGTATGGTCAATGAATAAAGTTCTGTTTTCAGTTGTACCATTGCAGATCAGAAGCAACCTCACTGAATTCAGAAAAACTGCTAACAATATATGCCAGTGGGATTGGCCCAGAACTCATCTCAATTAGATAAGAATATAGAAAACTACAAGATAGGAGCAGGAAATTTTCTCAATTTCTACATTAAAATTGTAGGCTATGAAAAAGAAGGATGCTGACTGACAGCTGAAGTAGTACAAGTTTAGGTTTCTTACCTTTGGTACAGAGCAGCTCAGTATATTTTTGAAAAGATCACTAAATGCAAAAATGGCAATCAGAACATAGTTACATCTCTGAGTAATAATTCTGCTGGCATTTCTTTTCATTCGTTAGCCCTGACAGTTTAGGCCAACTCCTTCATGCTTACATACTTTCGACCATTGCAGTCATACATTACTGTAGTAGAAGGACTTCAGTATATTCCTTAAAAGCACAACTATCCTGGCACGTTTGAATACATATGCAAATTCCCACTTATATAAATACAGTAGTAGAATTGTCCTACAATAGTTAGATCCTAGGAGTATTAAGCTTACTCCTATACACGCATGTCTTTGACCATGATAACATTGCTGTCTGCTACCACAGAAATATGCTCAAAAGTTCACATGGATACTTGAATTTTTTCATAGCAGGAGCATGTAAACCAACAGTGATCAAGATTGTGGAGTGGTCCAAATTATCCTTCCTGCATACAAGTATTAGTGGGAGGGTTCTAAACAATAACGTCTGTAACAGTCATAACGCAGAAACCTGCATTTCAGAAGGTAGAATTTAAACATCCAAAGTTTACTTCTCCTTCCTGCCGCTGCTTATTCAAAAGTCACCTTCTGTCTCCTGAACACCATTCAGATGTTAAAACCAGAGGAAGAAGGCTTCTCCCACACGTTCCTGCATGCCTCCCTTTCCCACAGTGGTCTTTTTTGAGTAATTTCCAGAGGCTTTCCAGATAACTTCAGGCCTTCTTGTATTCCTTAAATTTCTGACCTGCTGCATGGGCTCAAGTATATCTTATTTTGCTTTTCTCACCTATCTTCTTCAAATCTTAATTGCTGGAAAATATTTTCTCAGACCTCCAATGGTAAAAAATGGCATGCCTGTTGCATTCTTCTTCACATTTCTGACTGCATGCTCAAGTGCATGTGCCGCATTCTTTGTGCACATGTGAGAGCAGAATCTGGGCCAGGGAGAACACCCCTTTTCTAATGCTGTTCATCTCCTCAGGGTTACTGAAAATCACATACTGTCCAAATCTTCCATGTAATAATCTCTACTCTTGACTTCAAAGTCTATAATGAAAAGCTGCATACAAAAATGACATCCATTGTAAAGCCCTGAAACATATAAATCATCCTGGAGTGATCCCCAGGCTTGACAACGGTGACCTGACCTGACTAAAATAATTTTTCAGGAGAGTTATTTCTTCTGCTAATATGTTACCTGTATTTGCTTCCTGATTAGAACATCCCCTGAAAGCAAGATAGAGATACCAAGAATGATTTAATATCTCATAGGAAGAAAACTAGCTGAAGTTTGGAATGCCCATCTCATTTTGTGGGTTAATCATCTACAGTGTACATCTGCTGTGATCTAGCTGTTCTGAAAAGAAAGGATGTGTGCACACCAAGTCCTTAGGAGAAAAAGAAGAGTACCACCAAGGTTTTTGGAAGCTTGTTTCTGCATGATAATTTCTGCCTGTTCTGATTTCTCTGAAACTGTCAGATTTGGGAAAGATCTGAAGCCATTAAAGCAGAAGACAATTTCACTATGATTTTTAAGGAAATGATACAAGACCTCATGCTACTGAAAAAGCTATTTGAACTAAAGAGGATTGTTTCCTACCTATGGAAATCATGTCTAACAAGTAATTAGAACTTCAATGCTTGAGCATGAGAATATCTCGAACCAGATGAAATATGAAACCATGTATATATGTGAAAATGTGTATGTGTGTCCGTGTATGTATATGTTGAATTCTTTATCTTCATAAAAGCCACAGAAGATAGGCTTTTGTTTTGTTGGATTTTTTTTTTTGAAAATATGCTAGATTCTAGATTTTACCAACCAGTGTATAATGTTTCAGTATTTCACCATTTGAAAACACTTCTTAAAAAATAAGAATAAAAAGGCTAAATTTATGACAGTAACAGGAAATTGTTTCTTTGGGATATGAAATATATTATTTTTCCCATCTAGTCCCAGAGTTAGTTATGGTGGCAGGAATCCATTCACCCTGGGACAAGAAGCTATAAAATCTATTGAGTGCAGAGTCATTGAGCTGGTACATGAGATTAGCTAGCAGTCCCCAAGAAGAAACTGGTGGTGATGTGAAGCATTCACAAGTTTTTGTCATTCTCAGAAGAGTCTTTGGGCACACTGGTTTTTTTCGGAGTATTTTGAGAGCCCCACATTTGTATTCAGAAGAAATCCCATAGCAGGGCTAGAGTACTGAGAGTCTTTGCATAAAAACGTATCTTCTTTTGGCATGACGAAGAAAGAAGCACAAAGGTGCATAACCTTTTAGAGGGCACTGAAGGAGGGCACCGAAGCAAGCCCCAGTTTATGGGCTGTGGTGTTCCCTATTGCTTCCTCATCCATCCTCCACTGACTTTGATTCAGTGATCAATAGAGAATATTACAGTGAGAACAGTAATAACTATCTGACTTTCTTCCAGAAAGGTAAAAATTAGAGTGGCTGTTAGTCTGTATGTGTTAATAAGCTTACTTCTGGATCGCCCACGAGTGTTAGAAAATTGCATCAGCTGGCCATATGAGCTTTCCACAGTCATTCATCTTCCCTGAGAAGTGAAGAGGCCTCACTACTTCTCACTTCTTAAGGAATGGGACTAGGCTCAGAAGCAAGCGTTCCTGAAGTAGGACAAACATGTCAATGTAAAATATGCAGTAAGGTAACAGAAGATACCGTGGATAGATTTTTTTCCGGGACAGGAGGACAAATGTGTATTTTAAAATATCATTATTAAAGTAAAAGGCTAAAAGCTAGAGTACAGCCTATTTTCATGTAACTGCGCCCCCCCTTCCCCCCCCCCCAAAAAAAAAAAAGTGCAAATAAAATATACATCTATTTCCCAAACATGCTTCTTAATATTACTGCCAGGGTATGATAGGCCATATAAAATATTCTGTAAGTATCATCGCTGTTGCTGCTATTCTTTTCCTCCTGTTACTTAGTTGTTTCAAAAATACTTAGCATCCCTCTTTTTAATGCAAGAATGTTGCAAGGTGTGAAAAACATGACAAATTGTTAAACTGTAGATCATTTTCTCCAGACAGAGTTTTTATCCTTTGCTTCCCTACTTGTAGACTATCACAGTACCTGGAATACATGCCTTAAACTGAATTAAGAGCTGAGTCAGCTAGGCTGACAGGCTTTTTGTACAGCCAGAGAGCACACTTCATCTAGGAAGGGGGTCAGTGTACCTCTTCATTGGCTAGTAAAATTCCTCAAGTTGTGCATATGAGTACCTCCTCTTCCATGCTTCCCCATTCTCAATTATTAGAGAATAACTCAGCTAGAAACAACCTTTTTGGTTTTAATACAGTCTTGACAGCATAGGAATTTAGCCCCTGGTACCTCTCAGCTCCACTTCCATCCCTACTGGAAGTTAGGATAAATTGATCCAGGCTTCATGCTCTCAATAAAAAGGCAAACATGAACTAATGATTCCTAATGTTGTCAGCTGTCTCCCCAGCTTGCTATGGATGTTGCAGTGGCCATGTAAATTTAATAACGCACAAGCCTGCCTGTTTTCAGATGTGACTCTTTAGCCCCCTTAAATTGTGCAGAGACTGGCTGTGTAGTCACTGCAGTACAGTTCTGGTTGTGGCTGGGCACCACCAGCCCAGGGCCATGACTCATTTCCAGACTTGATGGCATTTCAAAGAAATCTCATGCCGTGCTCAAAAAGACAGTCCTTTCTGAACATAATTTTCTACAGATACGTTGCAGGAACATATTGGAGGTCTATTTATTTAAAGGGCAATTTGACCCCCCTGAACACTGTGCATATTAGTACAGGGGTAGCAAATAAGGAATTCACTTCAATCTGAAGCATCAGACTTGCAAAACTAGCTTTGGTTCTTTATAGCCTACAGATTAGCTGTAGTCCCACTTCGTTTTTGTTAGATTAAAGCTTGAGGCATATGTTGTAGGACTGAGTCAACACAGAGAGATTAAACTCAAAGTTTTGGTCTCAGTGTACTGACTAAGCTCAGTATTCATTATGACAGGTCTTAAGTACTTTAGCTTCTCAAAAAGCAGAAAAATATATTTAAGAAGAAAGGATCTGTAGCTGAGGCAGTCCCTGAAATCATAAAAGCTGCAAGTTTATACACTCTGGCAGAATTAAATAATTAGTTTTTCTAACATCTCTGTTGCCACTTTAACATAGAACAAAACTCCTTAGGAATATTTTCACATACTATATATAAAATATATATTAGTGTGTGTGTATATATATATATATATACACACATATATATATTATATATATATATATAATATATAATACATATATATTATATATACATATATAAGGCATTTCCTTCAAGGACTTTCAGTTCATAGAGAAAATTGGCTAGTACTTTAGAGGATATGTGTTACTTGAATCTTAGGTACAAGGACAGGTCCAGATGAAATGGAAACAGGGGTCCCACTCTTACCTTCCAAAAATATTTGTAGGCAATATTTTCTTTGAGCTCAAACAATAGAGTTCAAACCCCAAAGCAGAGTAGGACTAATATTTTTTTTTTAATTATTTTAACTATTTTTAACTATTTTAACAGATTCTCTGCAGTAACAGTCTGCTAGAATCAACAGACTACTGGCTGCAGAATCAGAGGACACCATGCCAAATTGGCTTTCTGGAAGACAAGTCAGAAAGCAACTGTGCCTCAGTAAGTACTCACTATGATCTCCTCTGGGGAAAAGTCCATTGAGAGCTATTTGGGTAAGGTGCGGGGGCAATCACAGTACATGTTAGATTAAAAAAAGACAGTGACTAACTGACTCCAAAATTATAGCAATCTATCTATAGTTTCTGTAGTTTCCATCTTTCTGTTAAAAGCAAACATCCAAAGCAAAAATTTGCATACAGATTTCTATACAGAATACGTTAATAAAGATTGCTTCAGAGGTTTCCCCACATTTGGCTTCAGACTTTGTTCCTCCTCTTTCAAGTATGCTTGTAGCCTGCAACTAACAACAGATAAAAATAAACCAAGAAGAAAATTATTCTAAACTGTAACTTGTTAAGGGGCAGGTAGGAATGAGCAAATGTTTAAAAAGCTGCTCCATGTTCTTGAGGGCATAGAGGTACAATTAGAGAGAAAACTCCATCTTAGATGAGGAGAAGCTACTAAAGAACTCAAATGGAATTTTTCTACATTTGAAATGAAATTTAAATTTCCCCAAGTATTGTTATAACGCAATTAAATTAAGAACAGCTTTTAGTTGAGCTTGTATTTGAAAGAATAGGAGCTTTTAACATATATGTACCATCTATATAAATGTGGATGGCAGTACATCTCTATAGTTGTAATTGTTTTTCATTTGAGAAAGGACTTGAAGAGCAGATCCTTACCAAGGAATCCTGTTTGCTTGCTCCTCTCTGACTCCAGGAGTAGTTACTGACTACTAGTACTGCTATTAGTCAAAACTACTAGTAGTGAAAGTTTTCTCAGGTGAAAGGTTTCCAGCACTGCTCATGCTGCACGATCTAATGACCAGATGAGGACTCCTGCAGATTGTGCTGGGATTGCCTCAAGGACATGCATGCGTCAGCTCTGGCTGACAAAAACCAGATGCCTTCTGTCAAGGAACTGAATTTCCATCCCATGGTGGTGATGACTGGAGGCATTGTGTCTTGCCAGGGGGTAAAACAGGAGGCTAAGAACAGTAGTGATACTATACTGTAACTTCAGCCCTCACCTCCCCACTGACACTGGCAGAACACGGAGCAGAGAAGTCATGTCTCCTTCTGGAAAAAAAAAAAATCTCAACAAACCAAGGACCAAAAACAAACAAGGAACCAGAATTACTTAGAAAACATGCTTTTAGAGCATGTAAAAGTTGGGAACAGGGTCAAAGGTTTTAGGACTCAATGTCATGCTGTCCATTCGACTATCAGCTCCAAAAAGACAGGGGGATCAAAACGCATAACCTAATTAGTGTGTGCTAGTAAGCAACCACATAGGTATAAGGTGAGAAACAGACTTCTGCATCGCTACTTTGGATGACTCTGGGTGAAACAAGGAAGGGGGTATTAAAGAGGAATGGTTAGTTGGATGGAATGGTACTGATTTCCAAGACTCCCAAAACTAAACAGAACTCAGTTTCCTCTTATCATTCTCCCAAGCAGAAAAGTCACAGTATTAGAAAGTACACAACATTGTTCAACTACAGCTGAAATGAGCAGTATGTTGATTGAGCAGTATCCTTGAATATATTCTTAACCAGAACAGGGTAATCAGGCAGGTAATCAGTGGTATCCTTGTTTCTTGATACAGAAGAGGATTGCTTGTAACACAAGAGACATTTACCACAGTTACTTGGTTTTACTGTTCAGTATTTCACATCCTTAAAAAAAAAAAAAAAATCATAAAAAAATATTACCCCTAATAATATAAAAATGAAATGTGCCTTGCTTTTTGGTATGTTAAGCTTTGACGCTACTGAGAAATACAGATCATTAAAGCAAGACTATTCTCAGATGTGGTTGGAAAATAACCAGTACAGCTTCTCGATACACACGACCCCCCACAATACTGCCACTAAACCTTTTCCCCTCAAAAGCACAAATCAGGTTTTATCTAGCCTTGGTCAGTCCCCCTGTAGGGAAAATAAGCATTACTCTTACCATTTTACAGATGTGATAGAAGAGTCAGAAGTACTGAAATGACTTTCATTATAATATCAAAAGGAGTTTCATAGATAAGGTGTTTCAATAAGTCTCAGACCCAAATCTCGCATGTGCTAAAGGTCCACAGCTTTCCCTGACAAAGTCAGGCGGGGTGATAACCTTCTTTTAATCCCCTTTGTCAAAGAGAAGGTGAAAAAGACAAAACTCTTTCCTAATAAAACAGCTTTTGTTACAACAGTATGATGGTATAGTTCTGCATGGAGGCAGTGGGGTGGACAGAGATGTACCATGAGGCTTCTGCCTGACAGTTCCTAATTCCACCCTAAACTACAAGCTCTTGGCAGACCCCTTTCTTACATAAAAGGATAACTAGAATCTGTTTTCAGACAAGGTCTGCTAAGTTGTCTTCCCCCATCGCCTGCTCACTTGCATAGCGTGCTCAGAAGACAGCCAAATTTCGCTATGCAGCTTTCTGCACACAATGCCAGCTCTATGCACACACATACACACAAATGTTCTGTAATTTTCAAAGAGAAAGTTTAGTGCCTAGTTGATTTTGGAATTTACAATTATAACTATGGAAGAGATTGTGCTGAAATAGAGATATTGAAATACATGATTTTGTATTCACCGGATAGAAATAGAATTCACAATAATATATTAAATGAAATTAAAATATATAGAGAGAGCATTCATTTAGAAACTAAGCTGTTAAATGTTCTTTTGGAACATCACTGTTCATATCAAGATGGAAGGTGTTTAGTGGTGTGGAAACAGGTTTTGATCTGTCCCTGAAAAGTTATTCTTTTGAATTAAATAGTCACTCAAACTGTTATTAGCAGAACGGAAGCTTTATTCATGCTCCTGATTGATTTAATCTCAGAGGTAGTGCAGGACAGAATTTTAACTCGAGTACCTAAAATATTACAGAACTAATGTAAGTGCAAGCAGTAGACTAGGAAACTTTGTTGTTAATCATCAAACCCGACATGGAGACCAGAGTGTAAACACGCTACTTTTTACTGTTGTCCCCCCCCCCCCCCCCAAATTGCTCTCCCCACCTTAGGTACATGTATATCCGGCTGTGCACAGAACATGAGCAAACTCAGGAACAGGGAGCACTTAACCACTGTTCAAACATGAAGCGGTAGTTCAGCATCATATGCAGAACCTGCAAAGCATTTCGTTCTGAGTTCTTTCCAGTGTCTGACTCTAAACAAGTGATGACAGCAGCAATGAGGAGGAATATGACCATGGAGTAGTTTCCCCAGTTACTCAGTTAGACAGCAAACCAGACTGCCCTTTGTGGAAAATATGCTTTAATTTCTCTTTTATGGAGACTTTATAAGCTGCTGTTGCCAATAGTGCCAGAGATGTTTTAATCAAAGTTGTCATTAGGTTTGCAGAAGGAAAAATAAATCTAAAATGTACTAGATCATTAATGGTTGCTTTTCTCAAAGATAGTTTTTAATACATTTAGCTATAATGTTCAGTTTTCACTTGGAAGAGTTCATGTTTAGTTATAAGAGGCCTAATCTTACTGTAACTATAAATGCAACAAGACCATATGAACATAGATTTCAGAAATGTTGTATTCATTATCTCCCATTACAGATTAGCACATTTAGTACAAGTAAAAATAGAGTGATGGCTGTCCTACATATGCTCACCAAGTATACTAAAATCAGTTTATTAAAACACTAAACATGTAACTCAGTTATAACAGATTTCTTTTCCAAAGAGAATTTTTTAACAGAATGGGCATTTTGGTACATGTTATAGTCCATTAAACTCCAAACTGGTTAATGAAAAGATAGACATTTTGATATAAAAAATAATAAATTGTGGTAGAGGAATGGTACTGCATATTTGCCTAAGTTGGAGATGTTATCCTGGGCTCTGAAAATAGGACAGTGTTCATGGAATATATTTTTTTCATTACTTCAAGCTCTGGTAACCCATCATAATAGAAGAAATACTAGTGTGTCCATATTTAATCCAAGGACTGTGGTCATCTGCAAGGATGAATAGAAACCACAGGGAGAAATAATAACTAGATGTGATACCTGTTATCTGTTTTTATGCCAACTTTGTGGTATGTTGGTCAGCTGTCTATCAAAAGTGTTATATGTATTATGAGTATGATGTAAACAGAGTTTGAAAGGTTGTCTTGTCCTGTCTTCTTCTAATTTCTGTAGAAGACTAAGAACTATTTTTTGTCCAATTCTCTGTGTTTACACTTAGGAAATTAGATGAGGTACCCTGGAATTTAGCCCAGGTGGACAGGGCTAAATATTAGTTATTAGGGCTTTCTATGAAGACTTCTTGCAGAGGCTACCAGGAAGGGGCTGCTGAAAGAGATTTATGTGAACAAGAAGTGAAGTTTTGATGGGAGAGTGTGAAGGTCCTAGGCTGTAGTGCTGTTTTCTTCCATTTCTGTGTTGAAATGAAACTTCTTAACAGATCTCTTTAAAATGTCCCTGCACTGAAGTCTGCTACCCTCCCTGTTTCAGATGACTCCTTTCAGATTTTGCCATGCTGTCTGCTTAAAAATGTTAAACTCCTGCAAAGAACTTCTACACTGGTCTTATGAGTATGTGTGGTAGAATGCTCTAGCATCTGATTTTTTTCCTCCTAAAAGAATGAGTAATTGCTAAACATTAAATTAAACGATGATTAAAAATAATACTGTTTTGCAACAGTTTACTGCTGCAAAATTAAATACATAGTTTTGTGATATTATAATTAGAGAGTATAAATTATAAGTATAGTTTAATTACACAAGTCTTGCTTTGTTTACACTAGATGAGAACAGTCAAAATCCACCTAATAGAATAAAATATTCATAAAACACAATCATTCATAAGTTGTACAGAGTGACTTATAAACATGGTTAAAATATCTATGATGTGACATTCTTATAACCCCTGTAGAGATGCCATCAAATGTATGTGGCTTCACATTATATATATCTTTGTCCACTAAATTGTCACCAACTATTTTTCATTGGACCTACATCAAATGTTCGCTGCTTTGGACATGGTTTTAAACAAACCTTATTTAAAAAGAAAAACCTGGTAGGTACTTTGTCCCTGCTTTCCCTCCATAGAGCTAGAGTATTTAATTACAAGTGCTAATCGTGTATGGTTGGCCTATGTTAGTATGGGTTAAGAAACTGAAATTCTTCCTTAGATGATTTGCAGTTTTGTCTTTTAGCCAGAAACTCACCTAAAGCACAAAGTCTTAATAATGCATACAAAAAAGTCATTTATGATTCCACAGATCTTAAGATTTGACGTTTTTCTTTTCACTGCCTGTGCAGTAAGCATCAGTATGATTAAGGTGGCATTGCCGTGATACTGAAGCTGAATCTTAATTGTCTTTTAGGAATTCTTCATGGAAAGATTTATTTAGAAAATAAGCACAGTAAAACAAAACAAAACAATAGAATTATAGTCCTGCAAGACATTTGCCATTCATTTAACTTGAGATGCATAACACAGCAGTAAGTTTTCCAGAAGTCCCCTGGACTTTTATGTTCCAGTCCAGTAAAAAATAGAAAAGCCTTTAGAACTGACATCTGCACTGAAAAAATATCTATATATCTATATATAGATATATTCTTTCAAAATGGCCCTAGGCTCCAGTAATATCCCCATAAAATGCAGCATCATGCCCTCACTTCACGCAATCATCTTGTCCCCCCATGGAGGCTGGGCAGCAGGCCTTCCTACACCATGCCAGTCTGCAAAGAATTGATCTTGAAAACCGATAAAATACACCCTTCCCTTCCCAAACAGTGCACTTCCTTGTCAGGGGTAATGGGATTTCCAGAATTTGTCAGAAATGCTTTCTTTGATATAAATACTGCATTTTTTAATGCAAAGTATCCTGGAGTAATAAAAACACAATCTTAACACTATTAGGCAGCAGTGATGGATATAGATGACTGAAAATCCCTGCTCTTCACTTGGAACAAAAGAAACCCGTAAAAAGCAGTGCTCATTTCTTACCTTGGCATAACAAGATACCAGTTTTTAAAGTATCAGGATTTGTCAAGATCTCTAAAGGTCATTTTTAAATCTTTTTATGGCTCCTTATAACTGAAAAAAAAGTCTGGCTTTGCAGGCAGATGGGTGAGAGAAGTTTCAATAAAGAGCTTAAAGATTTGAAACATTCTTGAAATAGTCCAGCAACTTTCCCTCTTGCAAGCACTCCTACTCTGTAACAATACTTCCAAATGCTCACACCAGAGTACTCCATACAAGTACATGTACAGTATAGGGCATAGACACATACATACAGTATACAGCATAGACACAGAGTTGTATACTGGTTGGCTCCAGCCCAAGGGAGCAGCAGGAGCTCATGGACAGAGTGGAGGGAGAGGCAAATTCAGCCCCAATTTAGGCCAAATTCAGTGCTGCTATAGTGCCCTCTTAACTAGATTTTTGTTGCTTCTGCCTGACCCCCTGCCCATGTGCAGTGGTCCTACAAGTGGCCTGATGAATGCTGGGAGCATAGTGGAGAGGGGAAGATGACATGACTAGGGAAACAGGGATGGTGGGCTGTAACCAGCAACTGGATGGGATTATGCTGCATGGAAGAACCCTAATCCATCATCAGCACAGGGGGAGGAAGAATTGCAGCATGGGGTTGTTAGCTGGTCAGTCAAGAGTAGAATATACTCGGTCTAGAATACAGACATCAGCATATCAAGGAAAGGGAGTAATAGTTATTTTAATCAAAGGTGGCAAGACTGTTGTCTTGGTGAGAAAGGAAGCAGACTTAAGAAAACAAACAGGTGATGTATTATAGATCATGTTTTCTGTGATCTCTGTTTACTGAGACAATGAAGAATGTCATTTTGACATCATAACAGCTGGACTTTCAGAACTGATCGCTCACCTTGATACTGCATAGCATGGCTACCCTAAGTGGATGCTTAGGTGTTGTCAATTTTGTGGCAGTTTAGCCATCAAGTTTTTAAAGAGATTCAGGGGGAGGTTAAGGCCATTACACACTAATTTGAGCTGGTTGAATAGGAGCTTCTGTGGTCTCATCTCCCCCATTCCCTTCTTTGACTTTTTTACTGCCCCTGCATATGAACATGCAGTAAGTCAAGCCACATAGAAAAGCAATTGTGAAATGAAGAAATTAGTTTTTCTGGCCAATTCTGTGAGTCATCTCTCAGTATTGTCAGACAAATGCCAGTACTTACTCAAGTGATAGAACAGAAACATCCAGGAAACAGCTCTCACAAATTAATTCAAACTGAATGATAACATATGCAGAAAGGGAGAATCCTTGGCAAGGTGTACTTCGAGGAAAAGAGCATGTGTGCTTTTTAGTCAAATTAAAGTATATTATGAGTGGTTTTCATCTGTTTCTTCACCAAAGGGTTTTTGAAGATTTGACACTACGTGTCTTTAGAAGTTTAGGTACAGATATACCTATTTATGTTTTACATCAACCTCTTTCGTATGAGAATAACTTCCAAGTAACTTCTTAGTGCAATTACCAAGTGGTCAGGGTGTGAAAATCTGTGCACTGGGGCACTTTGTTATCTTTTAATCAAGGCCCATATGTTCTCCAAAGATTCTAGAGGAGGGGAGCATGCCCTTACTGAAGGGTGGAAATCCTTAAAAGGTTCAAAAAAGAGAATGTTTCTTCCCAGGTTTGATTCAGCAGGGCTTTTACACAGCCAAGTATGGAAGTGCACTCGAATTCCAAAGAAGGTTTTCTGTTTGTTTTAAATCAAAAACACATTCAGAAAAATTCTTAAATACAGCTTCCTGAGTAGTGACCATACGTGGCTGAAACAACTTCATATTTTATCGTGTTTGAATGAACGTTTCCTAGTAAGCATAGTGAAGGCCTATTTCTCCACAGAAAATAGATAAACCTACACATGAAGATGCATATCCTCCCTACATACACACACTCATCAATCTGTTACATGGACAGAGACTTACAGGAGTGTTTATTTTGCCTTTCAGTCAGTAGTTACTCAGGCTTCTTCCAGAACAGCATTGTCTCTTTCAGAAATCAAAATCCAGCCATTGCTTTCCAGATCTAAGCCATAATTACTAGAGGTATTTTTAGTTTTAAGTCCCATCTTCCTATTCAGCCCGACGATACCTTAATTATATCCTGACAAGGAGCAGGAATCAGCAGCTGCAGGCTAGATTGTGGCATTGAGTCTTAGCCCTTTCTCAGACTTGTGTGGGTGTTGTGCTCTGGTAAGGATTAGCACCTTTCAGAGAACCACTCTCTAGCTCACACGGAGGAACAAGAAACGCTCTTCTTGTTGTTCTCTGCCTTATGGAGCCCAGAGCAGGCAGACTGATTACCAGTTCGGAAAACCACTGACCTCTGTGTTGAAAGGATTACTCGTAGTCTGTAAAATATATTTCTCTTTTTACTCTTGTACATATTTGTCTGAGAAAAAAAGCTATATATATAAGAGCTAATGTTCAGGCAGAAATTAAATATTCCTATAAAAAGTTGCATTTCCACATTTTCAGTGTCAATCACATTTTATACAGCAAACAAGTTTCCTTACATGTTGGAGGGGGGAGGACTGACAACAACCTTTCCTCTCTTTCCTCCGTAACTTTAGACTTGAATGCTCATTAATCTTCTGCCTGGATCTGCTATCTTCTCTTCTGTCCCTCTGTGATATTCTTATACAGCAGTGGTTTCCTACCTTTATTTAAGAGCATTGGATGCTTAGCCTCACTCTGATAAAGCTGTAAGTAGGGTTGTCCAAAACTGGGAGGATCAAGTGCCATAGTGTAGTGTACTAGCACTGTATCCCCATCAGCATGTCAAAAAATGTCCTATTCTTAGTGCCTCCATGGTCTGATGTCTCAAGAAATGGGATTCTTGTGCTGTCTCCAGAGTGGACATCTACAACTGCCTGCTGCTATCATAACCACAGTCTCCCTCTAACATAAACTGCAGCATGAGGCATGCAGAAATCTGTTAAAAGTCGAGTGTACAGGGCACTAGAGAAAACAGATGGGGCATGTGGCATAAATATTTATTGGCATATTTTCTTTAAGTCATAAGTGACAATTAATTACATCAAACCCAAAGGAATGACTCTTAATGGGAAGAAAATATTCACAGCTGGTTTTGAGGCAATAAATTACGAGGAGATGGCTGTGGATGATTCATTACAGCAGTCCAGCCGTTAAAACAGGGATAGTCTCTAAAATATCAAGACATAAATCCACCAAGTTGCTTGAGATATGCACCTTGTAAAGAGTAATTGGGACTAAATTTCAGGTCCCGTCAGGTCACATCAGGACCTAATTCATGTGAACTTGAGTGACTCACAAAAGACAGTATATACTGGGTTGTCTTCTTTTGGAAAGAATATTAGGGCTTGCAGGAAGAGAAGTTTGAAACCCTATCTGCACATCAGATAGCAGTTGTGCAGCTCATGGGGCAGATTTCTACATAAGTGAGCCTCTTGAACCCTATGTACAAGGTAGTGAAGGATGTAGGGGATTAAAGCAAATCAAGAGAAGATGTGTTCAGGCACTTTCATTTCCGTAGTGCTGGTTCCCAATCCCATTTTCCTCCTCCCCTTACAGAAAAGGCAGAGATTTTTAAAAGGCTTATCTTACCTTTTTGCCATGTTCTCAAAGACTTCCGCTATTTTGTTTCCACCTTTGAGCTGCTGCTTGATGCTAGACACAATACAGTAGGCATGGAATAACCCCACTTAGCTGACACTAAATTACTTAAGTTGTTTAGCCTTTCAAGTCAACACAGTCTTTCTGTACCCAAATCCGTGTCTGCACACACTCTCTGTTTCAGTTATAGGGGTTCTGACCCATTAAACTCCACAGAAGTGTCCACGGAGGGATGCCATCACTAGGAACATTTTAAGGAGCAAAAGTAGAAATGAGCACACATAGTTTACAGGTGTCTTGCATCTCTACAGGAGTTACAAGATCTCTGACAGAAGACAAATTGACAAACTGAACTAATCATGTAATACTTACCTGGCTTTAACAGGTATGCAGTTCAGTCTGTTATTTTTATTTTAGCTAAAAAGGCCACTCACATCTCTTCCTTCATGCACATCCTAGAAGTCTATCTCAAATTCACAGCAATTCAGTTTTCTAAGTATGGCAAAGAAATAAGATGGCTGTTTCCGTAATATATATACATTGGCCAGAGAGAGGCCCTCAGATTTTAGAATATGAAGAATATGTGATGTTTTGGCTATCCTAATGAAGATAGAAAGGAAGAAGGGAGAAAAATACTTTTTCCACTTACAGCTGAAGTGGGAAACTGTCATCCTCTATTCATGTAAAGGATTGTATGATAAAAGGAACTTCTGGACAAACTATGAGCAGAGAGTGCCATTGTCCTATTTTTTGCTGTTTTGCAGCAGTCTGATCTCACTTCTGTGAGGTCAGGAAGGTACCGCTGTATAGCTGAGGGATCCTCATCATAAAGCCTTTTGAGTTATTGAGGTTACGGTGCAGAAGGTGTACCTGAGCTTCTTTGTATTCTGGGGTTACCACTTGTAATTCCTCCCACATGTATTATACCACTGCCTCTGCTTCCAACTGTGTGGCGTATCTAGTACTTCCAAACCAATATTTTTTTAATTTCTACATTTTACAGCTGGTTCCTCTGCCAGAATCATTTTGGCAAGCATGGAAATTAACGTGAGACAAGCATTGCATCCAAATGTTAATGGATAATTAGCTCTGTCTTCCAGAGGGTGTTATTTTTTTTTTTTTCCCTGAATCACTATCGTATTATTCCAAACATCTCATATAAGACATTCAACTCAAGATCCTCTTTAACCATTTAAGTATTATGGATCAAATTCTACTGTGTGTGGAGGAGAACTACATCCCTTATACCATTTCCAGTCTCCTATCTACCAAAAGGTTGAGCTGTACTCATTAGTTATAAGCATTAGTGCCTCCAAAAAGAAGAAATGAAAGCCAATGGAGAGAAACCAATATTTAATGGGGGGAAAAATGTAATCTTAAAGCAAATACTCGGGAAAAAAAAAAAAAAAAAAAAAAAAGCAACCACTGGTAATTTTTAGTTTCTTGATTACTTGCAAAATATCTCAGATCCCTACAGAAAGGACATGTGAACCCTTGTAACACATCCTTCTTCAGTAGGTATTTCTCACTTTGCTCAGGAAAAGGAAACACTTGGGTATTAACTAATTGCCTTCTTCCCTCCCAAGACAACACACCAATTCAATAGCAAGGTAGGAAACAAAAAACAGCCTCCTTCCCAAAGCTACTCAGAGGTGGAGTGATAGGAGGCAAAATAACAGTGATGACAGAAAAAAAAAAAAAAAAGTGGGGGAACACTACAGAATATTAGCTGACACTTAGCAAATTTCAGTTGGCAGTTTGTTAACAGTTGGGATCTCCTTCTCCCAGAAACTATAGGACAATGCCTTTTCCTGTACATGCATTATAATGTGGGTGTCACAAATCTGACTGCTCTGCTTAGAGATATTTTAAAGAAGCACAATATAGAAGCTGAATGAAGATCACATGCTAAACATTATGAAATTGTATGCACAAGAAAGCCACGCACACACTCCTACTTAAAATAATTCTCATTTCCTCTTCATTAGGGAGCATGTGACTGCACAGTTATGTCTTAAAACAGCTGAGAAATTAGTGAGCAGGCCTGGGTGAATGCAAGCCCATCTGCCCCCAGGCAGCTATGCTAACTGCTTCCTTGCCAGCTCAGTCTGCTGCTGGCTGCAGCAAACTCCCTTAAAGTAAAATGAGCAGTTCTTTATAACAGATAATCACACATACCCAAGGACAGAGCAAGAGGGAACATGAGAACATACTAGGGTTGGAATTCCTTCCCAATGGCTTTGTGCCCCTTGTTGTATTGGTCCCCAGCTCTCAGCATACAGAATTTAAAGCTTATCTTCAATGGAAGTTACACCTAGTTGCCATGACTGTTTTCTTCTGCAGAATTCAGAACCTTGTCCATACAAAGTGCATATTCACATGTCCTTTGAACTGAGTGATCAACTACATCCATACAGCATCCATTATATCATCACAGTATCAGCACATGATTTTTTTTCCTACCATAATTAAGAACAACTTACCACCAGCTATGAGAAGCAGAGATGGGGGTTCTGTTTTGTAGAGAGATTTCCTTTCCTGAAGTATCAGCATAAGTCAGAAAACAATCAGGAACCACGCCACACAGTGCTTCTGAAATTACCTAAATTTCTGCTCCTGGCAGTGTTGCAGCAAACTAGCTCAGGCTGAGAGGTTTTCTTGCTCCTTTTCCAGAAAGATCCAATCAAATCCTTAACTAGATGTCAGGATTTCTCATCTCTTTGCTCTTCCACAGATACACTGGGAGCTACAAAAGCCCTGACTTTAACCATCACTGTAGGATCTTGCAGACCTCTGTCTGTCACACTGCAACAGGAGCCCAAATTAGGGGATGAGCTGGAATTAGGTGACTAGCCACAGAAAGTATGGCAGGGAGCCTCACAGTCCTGTTCACATAGGAGCTAGAGGTTTAAGAAGCTTACACGGAAAGCAGTCGTTTTTCTGGTAGAAGCTTGTTTAGCACTAGAAGAAAGCTTAGACCAGAAACATCCTTTTAATTTTCAGCCTTGTCATTTCAGATATGATAAATTGGAAGCTACAAAACTCTTGTTTTGTTTAAGGAGCTTGTTCTAAAATATCCCAGTCTTTTCAGACACTTTTTCTCCTGACAGTTATATAAATGCAATTCTTATATATATGTAGAATGAACATCTCAGGTTTTCTGAGCTTCAGAGCTTAAAAATGGGAATGGTAAAGCTAAGAATCTAACTGACTCACAAGCAGAAAGATCTTTATTTCTGCTTCCTTCTATCTAACTTAGTAGAAAAACATCCACAATTTCAGCAGATGCGTGGTCTAGCTTGGAAAATACGTGCAAATAGGTGAGTGCAGAACAGCTACTTGGCCTGACACACAGGGGCTGGGGATGGTATCGACAGTTCTGATGCGGTAGCCCTCTCCTCCAGATTCCAGCAGAATATGTTTAGCTGAGACCTTTTATGTTCTCTTCAACTGATGCTATACAAACGTGGGTAGAATCATGCTTTTCTAAGTAATTTTTCCAAGCATTTAGAAAGAATCAATGTCAAATTCACCAAAATTAGGCTTTCCAGTTAAAATCACTTTATGCACTATAAATAGTTAAGAGAATTTCCCATCTTGCTTCTTAAACAGTGCATTTGGGAAAGATAACTTCTTCCAGATCCCCTTTCCCACATCCCTCCTTTTTTTCCCCCCTCTCCTGAAAGATGTTTAAAGAACTCCGTGAGAGGAAATGATTTATCTTTGCTATTTAATACTAGATTCCGGAAATCAATAAATCATACTTCAACTGGGTCAAGACCTATATCTCTCAAAAACTACATGTAATTAGGCAAAACATTGTCCCAAATTAGCTGTAGATTTGTGTGCATAAAAATATTTTGACAAAGTAGTTGAATTAGAGTTAATTTAGTTAAAATATTGTTTTTAAGAATAAGGAGAATACCTAGGATTACAGCGACAGTAAAGAAGCCTAATTGCAGTTTCTGTTTGCCTGTTTACCAATAGTAATAATTTCAGGCTCAACTGAGAACAATGAAAGAGCAAATCCAAGCTGAGGGGGGAGCAAACGAATAAAGGAGAAGGGGGAAAAAAAGGAAATCTCAAAGTTCAGTCAAGCCTTTCTTTCTAATTATGCAGTGGCATTTAGGGTTTTGAGAGCATGTATTTAAGATGTCAAATTAACTGACTTGATGGATCTTTTTAATGTGACTGAACAACACATTCTCCAAGCATGGTAGGCATGGTGATTCATGATTTCATTTAAAAAAATAAAAAAATAAAAATGTGGGATCAGAGATGGTGATATCTTAGATAATTTTTATGGATGCTTACACAAAACAGTCCTCTAAAAATAGGCAGAGAGCAAGAGAGGGCAGCACCAAAGTAAACCTGCACTTACGCAGAAGCAGACAGACCTGCGGGCCCACTCCTTTCAGGGACACATTTGGCAACAGAGCCTCCTCTGATGTCTCTGAGAGCCCCAAATAGAAAAACAGAGGGGACCAATGTCTTCACAGTGCCATGTCAAACAATCTCCTACAGAAACAGACATCATCAACAGAAATTAAGCATTGGGCTTCAGCTTTTTCCAAGTCAAACTTAAAGCCCTGATGGTATGTGGGAGGTGGGTGAGAAGAAGGAAGAAGGCAAGAGGGTGGGTAGCCTTGATCAAGAGACAGACTGTGTCACCACCAGTGCCGACAGTGGGAGGAACTGGTGCTTCTGCCCCACCAGCGTTGTTCTTGCGACTCCTCCACAGTTTGTAGGATCCAGTATGCTATGCAGAGCTACCATTCTGCGTGCTGGAGATTAGATCTTAATTTCCAGTCATGACATAGCTTGTGAGGACACGCAGTCTAGGTGAGCCCAGGTGACAACCTGCAGTAGCTTTTGAAGTTGTTGGATGACATCTGTTTAAGTACATAATAGAGTTCAGGGGTCCCAGAGACAGAGGTTTGTACTGGCCTCATGAGTGCAGGTGGCACTGGGAGACTGTAAGCACACTGGCTGTGTGTGAAGCCTGCGCCTTCCTGCACAGCACAGAATCCAGACAAGGCCGCACCTTCACAAATGTTCTTCTGAGGGGAAAGTGCCCACCAGAGCTTACATCTCAACATGCTAAAAAAGTTACCCTTGAAACATTACTACATGGGTGAGAGAGCCTTTTGAATTCCAGCACTCACATATCCCATCAGAAATTCAGCTTGTTTCTGCACCATTTCACAAGCACAACAACATTTAATACTACTACTTTTTCTAGCAATCTTGCTGCTTCAGAGCTCAGTTTATAACCTGTCTAACTGCTGGGGCAGAGCTGCCCTGGAATTTATAAAGCGTGTGTGAGCAGACAGATGCTGTGCAAGTCTCCTTCAGTGGAAACAGAGGTCAGGCCGTAGAGACCTACATGTAGTTTGACATGACAGAAGCTGTTGGCAAACCGTACGCTATCTTTATTATAGAACTTCAGTCAGAAATGCTGAAAATAGAGATTGGTGAGCCACAGCAGGAGCAAAGGCCATAGCAAAAGACTGAGCTAGAGAAGTTGGGGAATTGGCCCTTGGTTTGAAACACACTGTTAAGAGAGGACCCACAAAGCAGAGGGCATTTTGTGTAACTGAACTCCTGTAAGTTAGTAGATTTAAGGCTCTGTTTAGAGACTGTGAATTGATGAATTTAGAGACCATGCCATGTGTTGTCAACTCAGTGCTGAGAACAGGACATGTTATCTTCTGAATTGCAGTGGAAACCACTAGCTGTGTTGGTAAGAGTTTGTTTTCTGTGAGAAAGTCCCTAAAAAAAATCAATTGGTTCATTTACAGAATAAGAGATTTATTTATTTTTATTTATACTTCAACTTCACCTAGCGATATCTAGAGTGACTATGTTAGTTCCACACACCTTATTGGTAACATCTAAGAACACTTTCACCAAACTGTTTCCATTATAAAACTAATTTCTGCTTCTTGTAACACTGGTCAGCTGTAGCTGGTCTTTTGCAGGCTGAATGCCAGTGCTGTTAAGGATAAGATGAAGTACTCATTGTCACAGGAGAGAAAAATATGAGTATTGGCTAAAAAAATTAATCATGATCCAGGAAGCAAGAAAAGCACTGGAGCAAGGATAGACTTGAGGAGGAGAGGAAAGAGTTTAGGGCATTGGCCTAATCATATCTTATAAACTTGATTTTTATTCCTAATATGTATATTGATGTATATTTATCATATAGTTGAGTTCAGTAAAAGTCCACCAGCAAATGTCCATGTTTCCTTCCTTAATTAGTTCACACTTCATTTTCTCAAAAGCAGAGAAAAGTTACAGTATGCTGTGCCTGTGCTACAGAAGGATCACACTAAGTAGCAAAGTGGATTGTTTTTCATCTAGAGACAATTTCTGATCCACAGGACCCAGTACTGAAATCCTTTCTGCAGAAGGCTTTGAGCTAATATTTAATCAGGAGACTTGTTTCAGAAACTGTGACAACCTTGGTGCTGCTGAATTTGACTGCAGCCCTGCAAAGTACCACTCCTCTAGCCCTTCCCCTCTGCTGCAGCCCAGAGGAAAGGCACCTATGCTCAGGGGACACTAATCTGTAGCACAACTTCCCCACAGTGCAAATGACAGCACAAATATGAAAAATACAGGCTAAACCATTATGCACATTAACATTGTACTACAAAAGGGAAAAAAATATCATACTAGGTATCATCATGACATGGTAAACATTTCTGAATGTAAGAGCTAGCTCGCTCAGTTAAATATATATTTTCCAGATATTTCTATCTTAACTTCTGATCTAACAGCTTACATCTAGATTTTAACACAATTCACTCCTTCCATCCAGCTGATGGATATACTTATGCTTTGGTACTACCTGCTAATCATACACCCCAGAGACTTGGAACAGCTGGAACTTGCTCATTCCCCTCTAGACACTCCTATAGAATGTTTTCACTTGATATCTCTGTTTAGTAAAAACATTTGCATTTTTATATTAGGCTTCACAGCATTTACTTCGCTGTCTCTCACAAGCACTGAAAATGCCCGCTCTTTCGTGCACAATAGAACTGACATGGACAGATAAGGAGAATGGATTTATGCACTTATTCTTTTTACTTACCTTTCTTGATTCTTGAAAAACAAATGACTTTCATAGTACTTTAGAGCAACATTTTACCAAATGAGACTATCTAGATGTGTTAAGAAATAGTAGACAAATATTCAACTGTCCCAGAAATATGAACATTCATTTGATGCACCATCAGTGTTTTCCATATATCCAAGATTGTAGTAATTCCCCACTTCAGTTACTTATAAGATTAAAGAATGCATCTGTTTGACTTTGTAGACTATGGGCAGTTATATTTCTTGGCATACCAAGACTGGCCTAAGCAGAGACTGCCAAAGGATTGGAAATTCAAGGCTGCAGGGAGTCTCTTTCATTTTGCTTTCATTGTTAAAGAGATCATTTTTCCAAACCATTAAATAATTTATATCCTTTAGTGCATTTATTTAACAGAGCCTGCCCTTTAGTTAGCTGCAACAGTTAAAACTTCATGGCATTTTGACAACTGAAAGTTTCAACAATTTCCATGCAATCTTTTCCCTTAAAGTGTCTAAAATTTGGTAGTACTGTTTTATGAAGTTTAGTCTTTGGCTTCCAGAAGCGGTCCTGTAACTGACATACTGTTCGAGGCTGCACTGAGATTTGGTTAAGTCACTGGCCTGCCCTACTGAGCAGGAGATCAAAGGAAGCAGGAGGAGGAGAAGAAGCAGGACTTCCTTCTGTGCCACCCACAAACTGATCTCAGATCTATACTCATTATTTTGCTCAGGAAAAAATCCTCATTGAAAATAACATCCCCTGCCATGGTCTAATGGAACCATAATTTTTCCGTGTCAACAATCTTAACACATAGGAAATGGAGAAAGACGAGATTAACTACAATGAAGCTAAATTATGGTATAAATTAGGGCTTATTGGTTTAGATGTATCACTGTTTTATTCAAGCTAGCCTTAAAATCGGAGTTCTCAGCTTTGTCAACTGTCACGCTTACATTATCTAGTTCTCTAAGACTGTACATGACATTTAAATGCATATAGAAAGAAAGAAAATAAGCACGCATAAGGTCTAGCAAAAATGTAATTCAAGAAGACTAACGTGAATGTAAGGTTTTATAGAAATATACATTAACTTGGTGGTCTTACATGAGCCATAATAGTTTTTATTCCTTCTGCAGCAAGGACTATTTTTGACCCCAATCTGCAAATTAAAATGGTGATGTAGAAACACAAAACTTTTAATGTTCATGGGAGACAAGCAAAGAATAGAAATATTGGGTAGGATGTTGCTTTTGGCCTTGATGGATGCAGGGTCATTCCTGTGAAGTTCTGCACCCAACACACGCATATTTGCTGGGGAGGTCACTGTGCCATCAGTAACAAGACTCCCATTAAACTCGGAGTTGCTCCAAGACCTCTGATTTCTGAAGCTGCAGTGTAGGAAGACTTCTACTCTCTCAAGTCTCACTGAGTCACAGTGCAACCCTTATAGAAGCTTTTCATTATCCAAACACATCTCAAGCATCAGTTAGTTTTTTCTTTAAATGATTGTTTTGAAATGACCAAAGACACATACTTCCCAAAAACTTGTGCAAGCAGACTTCTTTCAAGTAAAAAAGACTTATTTGTACAAAGCCAAGATGTGAAAAAACTCATAGGATCCCCAAAATTATAAGATTAATTATTAATGAAAGGGTAATCTTGTGACATTTTAGAACATTTATTAAGAAATCATCATTTTGCAGATATTTGGTTTGACCTCGTAAGAAAAAATATTAAATGGCCGTTGAAATTCTATTGGAATTATAAGATTCAAAAAGCTGCAAGTTCAAAGAACAGTCAGATCAATAATTAGGGGCCCTTACAGATCAGAAGAGGTCCCAGTGTTTTTATTTAAACTTTACATTGGCATAAATAATTCAAGTGAAAATAAAGTGCAAGCTCTTTTAGGGAGTCTTGCAGACCAGCATTTTGATAACCATCAGAACCAGTGATCTTAAAAAAAAAAAAAAAAAAAAAAAAAAGCTATAATTGCATTGCCAAAACCTACTGGAAAAGGCATTTTATGCCATCCTAATATAAGTCAAAAATGTGTAAATGTCACTGGTCACTTTCAAAGAGAAAAAGATTACTGAACATTTCTGGACAAAACATGGCACACTGCCACTTCTCTTTCCTGTGGGTTACAGTTTACTTTGATTCAGATGCATGAAGTAAAACAATATTTTTATCTTGAGCTTTTGCTGACTTCAGCTCCTAAGGGAGCCCAACATGCAGCTGTATGTTGTACAAAACAGACACCATTCTGGTGAGCGAGGACTTGGAGTCACTATATTTGGTTACTGTGCTATGGGGAAATTATGGTGGTTTAAACTATCTTTCTAGAAACCAGGAGACTCTGACTTGGCTCTAATAGTTTAGAGCATATTGTTTGTATTTGTTATAAGTTTGGAGCAACTGTATTGTTTTACTACTTTTGTACCAATGAAATTAAGATGAGAAGAGAGCTCAGTATTGCAAAACTGCCATCACGTTGCAGAGCTACTGCTGAGAGCAGAAATAAGTGAGGTCAGACACTCCATTAAATCCTTAAAGACAACTGTCAAAGCAATCATAGTTGCTGTAAAATTTCACAACCCTCTTCACAAACAGTACCTTCATAATTGCAAATTAAAACTAAAAAAAATAATAATTTAAAAAAAAAAAAAAAAGATAAAGCGTTCCAGTAGGATGTTAGCATATAAAAAACAATCCACATCCTGAGAACAGGCAACACCAGCCCACCACAGAGATGGGAAACAAGGTGGTCATAAACTCCAGGTCTTCAGTTTCTCAAAGGATAATGTTTTAAAAAAAATCAGAAAAACATCACAGCATTAATGTGAGATGAATGTTTCTCACATAGGGCAGAAGGAGCAAGGGCACAGGCAGAGTCAGGTTAATACTAATTTAAAAGCTGTATTGTGAGAGCATCATACCCACGTTCCGCAGACAGGGACAGGAGGAGAGGCGGCTGACTGCCCTGCCATGCAGCCCTTTGCCTCCTCCCACCATCGGACTCTTAAGTTGCTAATTTGTAAAGAGAATTAAATCACTACTGAATGTCACTGGGGAGAGCTTAAGGTGCAAGGAACGCAATTTGAACTTGCCTTCTTTGCTATGGAGGTACAGTCACTGCTCAAACTCTTTGCCCTTGAGGACTGCATTCTCTCAGGCTGGTTTTGTATACAGAACTGCTACCAGCCTCCGTCTCAGCAGTTACTCAGCCTTCCTAGGACATGCTTTTTTATCCCACATGTCCTCAGGCTTTGGCATTTAAACCATATTTTACTTTGCACCCAGGAACTGCCTGCTCAGATTTTTTTCCTCCCATAATCTCTCCTGGGGCTAATGATCTTTTTCACTTCTGTTAGTAGGAAGCTAAATGTGAGTCTTACAGTCTCATAGCCACACTGAAGTGCAATCCCAAACTGGTTATCTCCTCTAACTCTCTCCTGGGCTGTCTGAATTGGGACCTTGCACATCTAAATAGACTTGGTCCTATGAGAGAAGACAGGAGAGAGGATGGAAGAAGCAGAGCAGCACAGACCTGGGACATGAAGTCCCTGTAAGCTTAGTTTCTGGACAGCATTTACATGGATATAGCAACCAGCACAGCAGTGAGTTCTGCACAGTTCCACCACAAATCCGTGCACATATGTAGAAGTTGAGCTAATGCTGGGGTGTATGACACCAAATCCAGCCTGCTAGTGACCCTGAATGAGCTATCCCAAAGCTGATGGCAATCAGCTGTTATATATACAGCATCAGAGTGGCCTGAATGAAGTGGTTTGTGCCACCTGAATTTTCTCATCGCCACTTCAGCATTTTGATACTGTCTTTACATGGTCATACTCCACCTGCTGACAGAGATTCTTCAGAGTGGTGGTGTTCTCTTCAAGCACCCCCAATGAAGCATCTCCAAGAACTAATATCCTCACAATGAATTTTCTAGACTGTAGCAGCAGTGCAGAGCCTGCTAGGATGGAGCTGAAGAGTTCATTTATGATGAGGCGGTTATCTAGTCCCACTACCTACTCAAAGCAGAGTTAATCTCAAACTAAACAGCAACAGGATAGGGAAAAGTAAACCAGTTCTTCAGTGCCTTTCACTGGTCTGAAACTATTTTTGTGTAAAAATTGCCTACAATTAAAACTGTAAAATGCACAGAACCGGAAAGCGCTAAGAGACTACAGTGACAAGACAGTGTAATAAATCAATGTCAATGGAATTGATGAGTGTATTTGGAAACTGCATTCAGTACTGCTGCACGAGTTACATAATCAGTTCATTGAGGTCTGAAAATAAAATGTAGATGAAGGAAACAGGATATGACTTTAACAGATAGTCCTGCATATACTGTTATTCCTTCTCCCAGGGCGTTAGTGAGTTACATGCAATCCACAGCACATGAAACAGATGATGATTTATCTGGCTGCTTGGAACAGGCATGTTTTTAGGATGGCAGTCAGTGTCCCTGTTGGAAGTGCCAGTGTATATATATAGCACACCATCCTACCAATGGCTAGGTAGCAAATGCCTATGCACAGACAAAACTGCTCCAACATAGCTTTTTCATAAAGCCTTTACACCTAATCCAGTGCAAAATTAGACCTTACATTTCTGAGAGCTTGAAAACAAAGGTCCTAAGCAAGAGCCCTGACTTCGGTACAGTAGTAAGCCTGCTTGAGAGGACCAGAAACCAGCCGTATGCCTTCCAGTATTCCTACTCCAGCTGCCAAATGAACGTGTCTTTGAGCACACACACTGCCGTGCACCTGTGGACTTAGGTATCACTTTTGTGAACACCAAAGTGTGTGTGCAACAGCGTAGTTTCCTAATGCTTTGTAATAAGCACCTATTGCCAGTGTGCGAAATGACTGCATGTAAAATCCCAGTGAAAAGTTAAGAGAGATTTTTGTCTATGTGATAAACTGTCATGTGTTCAGGACATTATGCAACTACCAAGCTGTATTGCTATAGGGTATTTTTAATATTCCATAATTTCAACATTTTAATAACTATCTTAAAACTCTGCCAGCCATGAAACACAGATGACTGTTGCATATCCTGATTTTTGACATTGTCAGGCAGAGAAATACATTTTCTTTAAATTGGAGAAGTGTTAGAAAATATGTTTTTAAGTTCATATAAAGATGCATTAAGCCATTAAAACATTCTAAAGGGCTAAAGCTTTCTTACTGAGGTTGGGGTTTTTTTGGTTCATAATGGGAGGTCTGGCTGGATCTTTCCATCTGCTGTGCTGGCTGTTGCTGCAGATGGTCATAATCTGTACATATGGTATGTGCATATATAAGCTGAAATCAATGTTGTCTTGGGTTAAAAGCAGGCACACAAGATAAGCTTGGGTGCCTAACACAAGAATATTGGTAAAGGACATAGTTCAGAGCATTTTACTTTTCGAGGGGAATTTTACATGGAGTTAGGGAAAGAAATATTTACAGCTTACTGAAAAAAAAAATAAAAAAATCTCAACTCAGAAAATGTAAAGTCTGGATCTGCAATTTGTTTGGAATACATTTTTGGCATTAGCTCAACCCTGAATCTGTGCCAGACTTTGGTTTAAACTGAAACAGACCTGAAGTTGCTGTTTAAGCCAGTCTCACTGCCACTAAAAGGTTGCTGAAACTGATGGTGACTAGAGAAGGGGTAAAAGACCTCATAGTTAAAAATAGTATCTAACAATGAATCACACATAAACCTAGCAAATATTAAGCTGTTCTCTGCTACCTACTGTAGTACCTGGTTAGCACTGAAAACTTCTGCTTGCAAATTGGCTTATGAACTTCTTGTTAGGAAAAAACACTACAGTATTTCTTTGACATGGAGAAAACTCTAGAAGAAACTCACAATTTGTACAGATACCCATACTTGCACTTAGAAAAGATTTAGTAGCAAGTGGCTGAAAAGAGAAATTCATTGGAAAAGCAAGACATGAGTAATTTCTGACACATGATCAAATGCATTTTCAATATTTCCTGTATCTTTTCCTCTAACCTCTGTATTACAATTTATCAGCAACATTTGCCCATTCATGAGATGAAATAATTGTCAGAGCAGGTGAAGCCATGAATCTTCTTCTGTCCCTTTTTTGTACTTTTTATTTTATTTTATTTTTTAAGAGTTTTGCTGTTCTCTTTGCTAACTTTTCTTGCACTGGGAAAACACTGCACATATTCAGCTACAAGAGTAGAAAAGGAACATAAATTGGCTTAAAAAGAGTTGCTACCATTCTAGCGTGACTTTGTAAGCTACTGTTTTCTTTCTTATTTCAGGTTTGCTTTGTGAATTTAGATGCAAATAGAGATGATTGCAGCGATGAGCAAGTGCAACAGGTAACAATTTCTGTCCTAATAACATGTACAATGAATGTAGATACACCAGGACTTTCCAAAACAAACCCAGATCAAAATTCTATGGACAATTCAAAGACAGAATTTAGCTCTTACAGAACGGAATGCACCATGAAATGAATGCATTTCAACGCCTGTCCCTATTTTGTAGCTTTTCTTATTCCCATCCCCAAAATGCCTACTTTATTACTGCAACCTGTGAATTAACAGCATTTATCCTGTCAGTGGACTTCTTGCTCAGCCATGGTTTTGTCAGAGACTTGGATGTGTCATACATCCAGGTATTTAATTTAACACAATAATACATCAAAATCATTTCTGAAGTCACTCTTTGCTATTGTCAAAAAGCCTTTGAAACTTTAGTCATTTGACCCATCTCACTCAGTCAAACTCCAGGTGGTTTGAATGTGTGGTCTTGAGGAAAAGATTAGATAAAACAGAACTAGAGGTGTGTTTGACCTGCTTAACTGAAAGTTTAGAGGGGTAGGAAAAAAAGGGGGGATTTAAATATATATAGGAAAAAAAAAAAAAAGAAAAAAAGCTTGGTTACTTTACAAAAAACTAAGACAAACTATGCCATGATATTCTATTTAAAATATGTATGCTCATTCCAAAACATTCTCAAATCTGAGGAACTCACATTTTAAAGGTATGGCCCAATAATCAATTTTGAGCTTACATCTTCCTTTACCAGTTCATTTCTATCATCCTGGCTTGGTGCCTATGCCTGACACGTAACTGCTCGCAGCAGTATGTGGTAAGTGCTCAAAGGCAGGGTCTCCTGGCTATTCAGGGGGTTCCTCAGTAAAGCATTTAGGTTAGTTTGCTGGAACCATTTTAGCTCATGGGAGGACAACCGATGTAGGGAACTAGTTGCCTCCTGCAAGTTGTAAATTAGCTGTTTCTCTATGCTGTTTTCTACGTCCTGGATCTGTGAAAATTCAGGTGACAAAAATAAATACAGTTTCTTGCAGAAAAAATATTTTTCTGTTGAATCAGCAGGTTAACTGTGCAGAACAGATTGAGAGGTTTAACTTCACTGATCCCACAAAAGTACCAGTTGTTTTCTAATAAACAATCATTTTGCTAGCTAATCCTTAAACTGGTTTAATGCAGCCACTGTTTACAATAGCTGGAGGTGAGTTTATTCTTTCACAAGCACAAATCACCTCTGAAAGCAGCAGAAGCGTGATTTTTACCTCAGCCCTACAGCAGCAGTGCACACAGCACTGGCACGCTTCACGTGGCCACCAGTAGCTTTGTTCCCAGCAGAGTCAGCAGCCCCCAAGCACTGCCCCCCAGGGCGCCCACCCCTGCCACCTCCCGTGACTCGTGACTTGTACCAGCACAACCACACTTTTTGGGCTCGTTTTACAAATGCACTTTCTGGTGCAGAGTCAACACATTCATTAGGTGTGACTAGGGCTGATATTTTAATTTTCAGTGTAGATAATAAAACACTCGATGCTAGCACAGGCATTGTGTATTCTTCCTATAGTACTGCATTTAATGTAAATTGGCTTTGAGTGAGGTGGGGTTTTAATACCCACTAATGCAGTGAAAGCGTGTCACATAAGAAAATATGTTAGCATAGCTGTCATTCATATGAAATATATAATTATTTACTAATAGATACTGTTGGGGTTTTGCATTATCCTCTGGACCTTGAAACAGGTTACACTGTTGGAGGGCTTTTTATTATTATTTTTTAAGCATAATCATCTTTCCATTATTTTTTATTCTGAACAAAAAGCAAATTCAAAAGTCATAATTTTGTACCTAAAAAATCTGATAAAATGTGGCAATTTAAGCAGTAAAAGACAGAGATATGTAGAGAAATGTGTGTGATAACAGAAAGGTTATAATTTAAAAAAAAAAAAAAAAGATGAGAACTTTTTTGAGCTATACTGAAATGTCAAACTGAAGTGCTGAATTTAGTTATGTCAAATATAAATACTTAGTCCCATCTGAAGATCAGTCTACTGAAAAGTAAATTGTTCCCCAAAACCGAATTAGATTTGCTAAGCCAGAAAGTTTTATTATATCTAATTTAATTCACTCTGAGGAAAAAAAACAGTACTGCAAGATTATCATTCTAAAGATGAAAAGGAAAAAGTAAAGTGTCATTGAATTGCATAGTAACTAAAGCATGGGGCTGGGTCCAGGAGATCTGCATTCCCTTAATGGCTTTGCCATTTGATGAGTTCTGTTCGTGTATAAAATGGAAGTGGTATTTACTTCCTCTGCAACGGGTTGTCCTTGATTTCCTGTTCATAACGCACACTGAGATCCTCGGCAAGAAAGGACTGCAAGCACTCTTAGAGCAGGTATTGTCCTCCTTGTCTGGCCTTCGTGCACAAATGAGCCCAGATATTTACTGGCACACCACTGGGACTGTAGCAGTATTGCAGTACAAGTTTCCTGTGTTACTAAGCATGATTGATGTTATTGTTATTGCCATCTTTGGCTCTAGCAAATACATGACAGCCAGAAAGCGACTGCATCATTACAAATGAAAGGTCATGAAAGTGTCCAGTGGAGCAGCAAAGAAGCGTATATTCCATCTGTGTATTAATACTTTTGTTATTCCAGATTTAGAAATGCATTAATTTGATCAGCAATTTAAAGCTAACTTTCCCTTTGGGTCCTTGCCTATCATATGCCTGAAAGATTTGCCCTATTCTCATTACCATACTTATTGTCTAAACCAGAAAAGATTCAGCAACAAACACAGTGTTCTCAGTCTCTTAGGAACTCTCTTGTAATAGGAAAGCCAAGCATTTAGATGTGCAAAGGCAGTCAAGCTCTTTAGCACATACCAGTGTAAGGGATGACAGATTGTCCTACTGCAGTGCTGCGCAGGAGCTTACACTGTCACCATAGTCATGGCCTGGGGGCTCAAAAGGAAGAACATGCATTTTAATGCTGCCAGTTCCACTTTTGATGAACCCGAAATAGTAAGTTTAAGCTTTCTAAAGGAATGCCTACGTTGTATTTCATTTTGTTATTTATGAATATAACTGCACAACTCAGACTTCATTACCTGAGAGCAAAATCTGTCTTTCAAACTACAGAAACTGATCAGCGTCTCTCCAAATCTCCCCAAACTCATCAGTTCTATGAATGTACAACCACCGAAGGAAAACGAAATAGTCCTGCTGAGTGGATTAACGTCAGGAAACCTTCAAGCTGATTATGAAGTTCCCCAGGTAGGAATCATAAACTCTTCTTTAGAACCACATCACAGCTGTGAAGGAATTTGGAAACTGGAAAAAGGAAGGTGAAAACAGGGACTGTATACCAGTTTAAGAACTGAGTAGCAGTTTGCAAACATAAAAATATAGAGAGAGACTTTTTTTTGAGAGGTTAAGTGTAAGAGAGGGGAGGACAAAGACAGAGGAGAGATGCCTCTATTCCCCATAGATCCTGCAGATATCTGGGTTACAGATGATAATGCTGTAAGCCACATTAACAGTTGATACTTCAGGAAAGGCAGGCAGTGGTGGCAGAGATGATTCACAATCCCAGATTTCAAGAGTAGAGTAGCAGGAGTCAGAAGGACAGCACAGAGGGGGAAAAGGAATGAAATAACATTTTCTGTACACACAGCTACAAGAGGGCACAACTCCTACAGACTCCCTTCCAAGTCTTTCTTACTACTGATGTCTACTTCCTACTTTTGTTCCCAGTCCATCTGGTCCCACACATCCACCTCAGAAAAAAGCTGACAATAGGGCTTGAAAATCCTAGAGGCTACCCTAAGCCTGAGTATGACAACTGAAAATACCAGGACACATTAACCATATCAGAGCTGATACTTCATTTAGCTTCTGTCAATGTAAAAAGTAATTAACGCATAAATTAAAACTTAGCATTTAAAAGAGCTAAAGGCAAAGTTCTCACACAAACTCCTTCATTCCTGTTATTGCCAATGAAATGTGCTATAATCAGAAACTGCAGGCCAAAAATTCCTCCTACTGGCACCACATTGAGAAAGGAAACAAATGATAACATTTGCTTAAGGGCATTTCAACACACAAGTTCCAGGAACTTAACTCCTTATTATAATAAAAAGGTGGCTTGCGGGGAGTGGGGGTGTTTTGTTTTGTTTGTTTGTTTTCAAAAAAAAAAAAAATATTACTCCTTTCCACTTTTATCTTGTTATTTCTTTCTCTTCATGTCTGTGCAAAGAAAAATAACAAAAAATCCTTTGGTATTTCCGGTCCGATTGTGATCTCATTTGCCTAAGCATGAATTGGAAACCACTTCATTAAAACTGCAGATGTGTCCTGCAGTACAAAACTGTCCAACTAGCTTAAAAATGAACAGGTAACTGCAGGAAGGAAAAAAAAAAAAAAAGTCAGAAAACTTCCTTCCACTGATACTGATTTGTGTACATAAGTCTTCATGAAGCAGGCACTAGCTATTTTATTTTATACCAATGAGATGCTCATTAAAGAGATAAATTAACTGATTATAGAGCTTCCTTGCCACTTGTGACTAGTGGCTGAATTGAGAAAGATTTAGAAAGAAAAGCACACAAGCCTTGAGTGGGGGTAGAGGTGCTCCAAGCCAGGCATCCCTGGGGGGAAGCCTCTGTGGTACACACAGCGATGACACTGCTTCCCAAATAAAGAGTCAGCCCAGTGCTAAAAGAACACAGCCATTGGGACTAGCAGCCTTCACAGAGTGTAGGTAACAGAGAAATAAAAACTAACCTACATTTCTGTAAGATGAGTAGAGCTTTTGCATTGAGATAGTGAGATTTATTGAATAGATAAGCAAATGCTATATTGGCCCTTATATTTTCTAGGCTTTCCGGAGAACTTTATTTGTAAGGAGACTTACATCATCCTTATACCCTTTCACAAGCATAGCCCTGCAAACCAAGGACTGGAGAAACAGCATGGGAATGTTTGCTCTAAGACTGCATCTGTTATTAATAACAGTTCTCACAACATAGCATATGCTTAGGTCTGATTCAGTAACAATTCCTGAGGGGCAATTATCAAAAAATAAATAAATAATAAATATTTCTTTTGTATTTTACTTTTAACAGGCTAACATATCTAGTTTTCTGTTCAGACACATTTTTCAGTTGTAAAGGAATAGTAGGCTAATAAAACAGGCAGTTCCAACAAAATAATCATCCCACTATTATTACTAAGTTTCTACTTTGCTTTCACACCCATTCCTAGGATGGGGTTGCGTTATGTTAGGTATTCTGCAAATGCACAGGGAGTCCAGGGTGTCTTTTACATAGCTGAAAGTCTTGATCCAGAGTTGGTTACACTTAGGCTGGCTCCTTCCTGGGGGTCTTGAGTTAAAGCTCACAAGCTGCAAAAATTTGGCTTTGCTTCAGAGTATATCTGTACCACAAACATAGTCCCATGCAGAGATATCAACTTAGCTTTGAGGGAGTATAAACATCCAACAGGTTTAATATCAATAAAGTGAGGATAACAAGAGTTCTTTTTTCTCAGTTTCTGCCCAACTTCCTGCTTAACTATACAGCCTCTCTAGCTAAGACATCTTTTATGTAAAGGTTCACCACATTGCACGTTTGCAATTGGAGGTTATGCTGGTCTGAAATAACAGGGCTTTGGGCAAATAAGGAGTGAGAGAGATAACAAAGAAAATAAAACTATCTTAAAATAGTCTGCAAGAACATCTAAAGGTGACCTGCTCTTCATCTCACCAGCCAGTATGTACAGGGCTGCCTTCAAAACAAGCGTTTCAGCAGAAATTATCCTGAAACGGAATTCATGCCCACAAACAATTCCCTCCAGAGACAGGTAATACTGGGTGGCGTGAGGGCTATAATAACGGTGTGTCAGGTGGCTAACTCTGACATAGTTTAAAGCCAGTAACACTGTCATTAAGACAAGAAATTGATTGGAAAAAAAATAATGGTTATTTCAACAAAATAAAGACACCCCTGTGGTGCAACTGGGTTCTCTAGTAAAATGCTTCTTTAACAGATGTTGATCCAAGCGGTCTTATTTTGGCATATATCTGACTACACACTGCGTTACATGACAAACTGTATCTTCACAACAGAACATTCCTGAGACTTTGATGGAGGGATGCTTAAAACAAGCTTGTTTGTTTGTTTGTTTTTAATTAAATAACTCTTTGAGATTCTTTTCCCCTCTAGTGTCCTTGGCTAGCAGATGTCTGCTTGGTTCAGTGTGCAAGGGGGAACAGGAAGAACAGTGCAAGCTGCATCATCTTTGAAATAAACAAGTTTCTGATTGGGCTTGAGCTTGTTCAGGAGAGACAGCTGCAGATAGAAGCTCATGTCTCAAAGCCTGAGGATGACACAAACTGCTCAGTGTCCTCAATAGAAGAAGATTTCCTCACAGCGTCTGAGCACCTCGAGGAGGAAAACGAGGCTGATGAGTATAAAACTGGTAAAAGCAATGAGACTGAGCATAATTCTGCTGTTGCATAATTCTGTATTGCAGAACAGCCATAGCAGTGCTTACAGAAATTGTACTCAGTGTTAATCTATGCATATATTTGTTTGTAATTTAGAAAACGGATGGCTATTCATATTTTAAATTTTTCTTCAAAGACAAGGATACGTGGTTGTACAGCAGTTTTACAGAGCAGTAATGCATTAGACAGTTATACAACCATTTTCTTTTTAAAGTTCCAGAGTATTCTGCAAAGATTAATACCTTACTTTTCTTTTAGTAGGCCATGAAAAAATAAGTGTTTCAGAATCATCTTCAGATATCAAAAAAAATAAAGGAAAAGGATTTGAAAATCTCCACTACAGGAAAGCCAGGTTGCCATTCATTCTGGAAGGAAATTCCATTAATAAAGAAAATACAGCTACTAGAGTCTCTGAAGCTGTGAATGCTGTGGCTGAAGATGGTATCTCACAACCTGAAGATAAGCCAGACCAGGAAATCCCATGGCAGAAGGAATTAGTGGAAACAGCTACATCATCTGTCAGTACTAGTAATTTGACTAGTGGGGTTGAACACTCCTGCTCAGTTAATGTATTAGAAGATGTATCTTTAACCAAAATGGCTAAAGAGGAGCTGGGGCCTCTTCATGACCCCATAGCAAAACACATCAGTAAGGTAGACATAGAGGAATGTGCAGGTGGTAGGAAAAGTGATCCCCCCTGGCAACATGAGCAAGCATCTACAGGTCAGTATGCCACGAATTTAGCAGAATCTGTTCTGCAAGATGCATTCATCAGACTGTCACAGTCTCAACCCACTTTCAATGAGGAGGCTGCAGTCAGCATCTCTGTAGGGAGCTCCTGCAAGTCAGAAGATGTGTCTGCTGCCCGATCATGGAATGAACTTCCAAAGATCGTCATAGTGCAAAGTCCAGACAGCTGTGAGAATGTGTCTGACTGGCCAGGGTCTGCCTTCCCAAATGTGTGCCACTGGACTGAATCAGAAAGTTCTGCTGAAGTTTCAGATTACTTCGAGGAAGAACATTCAAATGGGCAAAGCCAGAGTGCACTGGAGATGGCCTTGGCGTGTGCAGCGACTGTCATTGGCACCATCTCAAGTCCGAAGGCTGCAGAAAAGTTCAGACAGGACCAAGAAACCACAGACTCCAAAAATGGAGCAGTAGATAATGAAGAGACACAGACGGCATCTTCACAGCTACTTGAGGATTGTGCTGGTACAGAATATTCATTTCCATCTGCGCTGTGTGGCATGACTCAGGTAGCAAGTGCTGTAGCAGTCTGTGGACTGGGGGAAGCAAAGGAAGAGAAGTACCCTGTAACTTCGGGTGGTCTGCTGCCTGCAGCTCAGACTTCTGCAGCCATCACTCTTCATTGCAGCATAGCTATAGGAAGCAGCATGGAGAAGCTGAACGATAGCATTGCAGAGGCACTTCTCAAAGAGGCATCAACAATTTTGACAAAACCCAATACATACAAAAATGTAGGGCATTTTATGGAATCCATGAATGGAAGAATTATTGAAACAGCAGCAAGGCCACAGATTCCACACTCTGATGGAGTAATCAGGGATGAACTTGCACAAAACTTATCTAATATTATTCTACGTCATTCTATCGAAGAGGTTAGGAAGAAGAGACAGCTACAGCCCCCTTCAGAAAACAGCTCAAGTACACAAGACATTTTCATGGAGACTGCAAATGAGTTGCTTTTTAATGTGATATATTTCACTTGCAAGAAGATGAATGACATAAGACAAGTTGAAGAGTGTTCTCCTCTGTTTTCTGACAGCCCAAAAGCCAAGAAAGTAACAAGAATGGAAGGATGGCCTACACAGGCAACCGCACATGAAACATCACACAGACCCCTTGATCATTCTGCTGTTAAGTCATTTGGTACATGTTACAGTGCTAGCAAAGAACTTGGAAATGGTACAGGCACTAGGAAAACTAATGTGAGAGATATAAATAGCAAGGAAAGTGCCACACTGAATTCAGAACTAAGTAGAGCCACTGGGCATAATGGGCTTGTTGCAAAAACATCTCCCAAGAAAAGATACCTGAAAAGAACCACACGAGACTGTTACAAATCCCCAAATCAGGGTAGCAATCAGAAGAAGAAAGACTACAGATCATTTTCAGACAGAGAAAACATCTTTGCAAACAATGAATGCAGGCATGGTGTTCAAGAACAACAGTCTTCCAATGCCGCTGTGAATGCAGATAACCAGCTGAAGCATAAGTGTGATGCTGTGCTAAAAGATGAAGTCCAAGTTAGCTTATCTTTGTTAGGAAGCCATGTCTTGCTTCCTTCTCAGCCTGTGCTCCAGGTGAAACATTCAAGGGATAAATATTGCATAACAGATTTTGCAGAAGAATTGGCAGAAACAGTGGTCTCTATGGCAACAGAAATAGCTGCCATTTGTCTTGAAAACTCAAATGGAAAGCAACCCTGGTTCTGTGCATGGAAGAGAGGCAACGAGTATCTGGTGACCCAGAGTTTGTCATGCAGAACCATGAAGAGGAAAAAGGAAACCCATGCTAATAGCTCAGTTGTTCGGAAGCACAGGGCACCTAGACTCAGCGAGATCAAAAGAAAGACAGATGAGCATCCTGAGCTAAAGGAAAAGTTGATGAATCGGGTAGTAGATGAATCTATAAACCTTGAGGATGCACCAGATTCTGTCAATATCTTTGCAAATGAAGTGGCTGCAAAGATCATGAACCTCACTGAACTCTCCATGGTTGATAGCATCTGGCAAGGTCCAAACCATCCCAGGAACAGGCTGCACTGTGACAGATGGAGCCGAGCCAAAGCCTCAAGCTGTGAGAGCATCCCAGAGGAGGATGCAGATTCCAAAGCCTCTGTCAATACCTTAGGCCTAATGAACTCCTTTGGTCAATCGGTGAGCCAGACAAGTTCTGTCTCAAAGCAATCTAGCTGTGAAAGCATTACAGATGAATTTTCAAGATTTATGGTGAACCAGATGGAAAATGAAGGAAGAGGCTTTGATTTGTTACTGGATTATTATGCAGGAAAAAATGCAAACAACATCTTAACTTCTGCTTTGCAACAAGTAGCCAAGAAAAATGGTCACCTTAACGTAAGACCAAGTTGCCCATCCAAACAGTCCAGTACAGAAAGCATAACAGAAGAATTTTATAGGTATATGCTAAGAGAAATAGAGAAGGAAAACAAAGATAACTTATCTTCCCCTCGAAATTCAAAGGACTGGTGTGGCAGTTTGCTACCACCCTCTCTACGATCACCTTTTTGCTTCAGACAATCCTCAATGCCTGACACCAGATCATCCAGCTCTAGACTAACAGTTAACATCCCAGTCAAGGCAAACTCATTAGATGGATTTGCCCAGCATCACCGGGATTCCCTAAGCGTACAGCCAGTCAGTACTGTGGCTTCTTCAGGTCTTTGCAAGTCTGATTCCTGCCTGTACCAAAGATGCAAGACTGACCAGATCACTGATATGTTGATTCACGAGACGTGGGCGAGTTCTATTGAATCTCTAATGCGCAAGAACAAAATCATAGCAGATGAGGCAGAGGTTGCAGAGGCAGATCGCTTTCACAGTGATTCCCCACCACATGTGGAACAATATGCAAACAGACTGGCTGCAAATATTGTTGAAAGTGGTAAAAGTTTAATAGTTGTCCAGCAGGATTCCTTTGATTCTATGAGCCAAGATCATATGCTGGAAAGCAAATATCCCCAAAGCACAACTCAGATTCAAACAAAACCCAAAAGAGATGAAATAAATTTGGATGAGCAAAAAGAGAAGATGAAGAGCCCTGGATGCCTCCCTGCAGGTCAGCACAGGGAAGTGCCTTTAATTCAGATAGAAACTGATCAACGAGATGAGCCAGATAAAGACTCTGAGTCCTTAACTTCACATGACTCTTCTGGAAAGGAGCATCAAAGCAATGAAAAACCTCCAGAAGCTTATGCTGGGAAGCACACGGTTTCTGGTTCCTTACTGAATAGGTAGGTGATAAACAGAAAATCAGCTTATTGTTTTGCTGTTCAATTTCCCAGTAAACATTATTGTGATGAAGGGAGAAGATGAAGAGAATTTTTTTGGAGAAATAGACAGGATAGATTATCACTGCAGGTTTCTAACTACATAAAACTACCAAATTATACATCACGGTTCTGGTATGTGGAACAAACTTTTGTTAAATATTACAGTATTATGGTTCTAAGTTTCAAATCCAATACCACACAGACAAGTAAAATTTTCCTTTCACACTAGGTCTTCCATAGTCAAGAAAGGAGAGATGGACGAAGTCTGATTTTTCATTTAACACTGGCTGAGATCTCAATCCAAAACTAAAAATCAGAATTAGTATAAAACAGAAGATAGAATTTGAGCTGTAGTTCTCTCCTGTGCTTGCTTATGTACCCAATGTTTTGCGTACCTGGAAACAAGCCAGGCTTCCAAAAGCTTGAGGTTCAGCTTTGTGTTTACAGTCTAGAAGAATAAGTAAAAAAAATTTTTTACTGGAAGGGGAGAATAAATTAAAAGCACCCCTCAACTACTTGAGTTCAACCTCTCGGTAGAATTCAGATAGAGAAGAGAATAAAATTTCATTTTGGTGGAGTTTATAGCACAGCCTAACACCCTCTCCTTGCAGCTATACTCCTTTTGTTGAGGAATCTAAACTTTGATTAAGGCAAAGGGTAAGCCCTGTTGTGCGAGAGTGTCATGCAAGCACAAAGGATTACTGTGGATGTTAGGAGGTTAAGAACAAAGCTGTCTCTCAAGGTATTGCCTATTTTTAACTATACTTCTTAATCATATTTGTTATTTTAATGGTGTCTAAGCTGCCAATCACTCAGAGGATCGCAGCACTCTGTTATCTTAGAGTGCTAGAAAGAGTGCAGATACTAGTGTTCGAAACCATTTTGTAGCTCATTTTATGCTAGGCAGTGCTGTGTTTTGGCTTTTGACAAAGCTCTGCTGGAAGTGAGAAAGCATGCACTTCCCTGTGTATGGTAGCAATTAGGTGGGTAATTACTATAGTCTCTCTATTTTGTGCTGACTCTCCCCCACTAACCTTCATCTTCCTTGGAACGCAACCTGCTTTTAATAAGATACATTTAGAAATCTGCCTATTTGGAATCTTGACTGTTTGGAAATAAAGTTATTTTCTGCACAGTTTATGAGCCCTTTAATAACAGCTTTTCCTCTATGTTTGATGCAGAGTTCTCAAAGTGCCTATTGAAAGTTTAAAGTCATAGGACTGGTAGAGCAGAATTAGTACCCAGAGGCTACACCTATATTAGCACTTTTCTTTGGCAATGCCTTGCAGTTCTGAACCAACTCATTCCCATTTCTATGCATCAGCTCTGTGTGCAGCATGCAAAGCAGATTCCCTTGGGAGGAATGTCAATGAGAAGCTGTGCTGCAAGTGGGGACCAGGTGTGCTCGTCCCCCAGCTAGCAAGGGGAAGCTTCTGGTGATTCTTCACATGGATTTGAACCACTTGTGGCAGGGCCATCTGGACCAAGCAGAGGCTGAAGTAAAAACCCTGAAACATGTAACAGATAAACAAGCGTCAGCACCACTTGCTTTGATCCACTGAACTACTCCTATTGCGTGCAATTACTTGGAAGAATAGGTACAGGAACACAGGGCTCCAGACAAAATACCAAGCAGACATATAGTCGTTATCAAAAAGCATCACTGGTCTGTCACATAAGTGCATAATGAATCAAACGAACCCAAAGTGCTCCCATAAGGTTGCTATCCCCCCAAAAAATCTCTTATATTTTGGGCTTTATATTGGATGCTACCTGCCTTGTATTAAAATAGCCTCTGGATAGCACCACTACCCTGCTACCGAGCTGCTCAGGATGATGAGTTTTGTACCCAAGAGGTCAGAGATGACAGTTTGGGATATTTGACAGATGTTGACTGCCTTGTAGTTCAAAGGCCCTCGGGCAAATACATCGCCTTTCTCTCTGTATAGGAGGCTGCCTCTCTCTCTAACATTCAGCATTAGCACAGCAACTTCTCAGTTGTCTCCAGAGTGAGAGCACAGCACATGGAGATATCCATAGTGATTTTATCTTAGTATATTCTTAATTGAGTTAATTACTTGGGGACAATAGAATTTTGGGGTTGATCTCTTGCTCTGACCAAATTCAGGATGCCTTAGCCATGCCTACAGATAAAAGCCTGGAGAAATTCTCACTTTCAGAGGGGTCCTCCAGAGAGTTGCAAGTACATGACTTTTTTTTTTTTTTTTTTTTTAAATCACAGAGTTGCAAAAACAGACCATCCAGTAAATATTAACATAACTAGTTTTGCTTTAACTGTTACGCTGTTGCAGCAGCAATTATTTCTTTCTGATCACCCAGAAAGAGGTGGCATTTTTTATTATATACTTTTCTGCCTGCATAGCAAAAATCCTTTGGTAAATCTCACAATGCACAGTTTGCCTGTGAAAAGTTACCTTAACTATAGCTTTTATTCTTCATTTGTGTATATATACAACAAATATATACATATGCATGCATGCATGGCATACACCAAGTATGAAGATTTATAAACCATTTTTTCCTAACCCTGTATTCTTCAAAATCAATCTGGTTTCTACCTATTGCAAACTTACCAAGAGAAAAAATTATTTTATCCATCCACAACCAAAGCAACAAAGCTCTTAAGAAATAAAGCAGGCTAAAAGTCATTAGTGATTCACAACCCACAATGCTTTCCTACTTTTAGACCTTTCTTGAATCTACACTGTTCACAGGGTAGAAGAGCTGGAGGCTTGCTTGTATGATAGGGTGATCCATGCAAGGGTATGTGAATGTGGATATCTGTAGGAGTCAGTTCTGCTAAGAAAAAAAAAAAAAGCGTGAAATGTCATAGACTTGCTACAGAATGCACAGCTATACTTGTAGGAAAAGCTCTAAATATATCACCTCAGAAAAATTTTCTTCCTGCAACGTGCAGTTAAAGAAGTGGGTATGGTTTAAGTGTGTCTGTGTAGCCAGTGGAGCACATTGTGGTCTCATGTGATGGAAGGTGTTGTTTGTTTGTTTGGTTTTTTACTTGCTAACTTGCTATAAATGATATATCTGAATGTTGTAGGTCTTTTCTGTGTTGCTTTAAAATAGGTGGCTTTGTTTGAAATGCATTTAGTACAACTTTTCTGAAAATTTCCACTGCATTTAAATAAAGCAAAGTGTGTTTCAAGCAATTCAGAAAAATGTACACAAAACAGAAATGAGAGACCTTTAGAAAGTAGCATTGTCAGTGAAGATGCCGTGCAATGTGTTGGTATTTTTCATGTCAGGTTGAGTCAGGTTTACAACAAAAAATACCATAGTAGAGAATGCACTCATTCTCCAATCTGGGATCCTGCACAGCTCAGACAGGAACTAGATGTATCTGATTTCATCTTGTTATTTCACTTCTAGATAGGATAATACAGTCTTCTTCTGTTCTTATACTCTATTATAACAATTTTGACCTTCTTATATATATATATATACACCATGCATTTCTACTTCTTGATTAACATATTTTGTGAAGTTTAACACTACTGTCATACACCAGAAACTGGAGAAATCTGAACATACAGATAAAAATCTGAACAGAACTCAACATGCTCCATCTCTTCACTGTTAAGAATTACCACTGGCATTAGAAGAGCAGGCAAGGATAATTTTTGATCCAGATTTTATTCTCGATTACCTCCCCTAGCTAGAAAATGTTCACATACACATGTAACATACTTAACTATAATCAATGGTCCAATAAAAATAAAAGACCACATCAAGCAGGCAGAAAACCTTGTCAAGAAACTTTTTCACCCACCATCAGGACAGAAATTTAGTGCCTATATGTAGTTCGAGCTACGCTGTCATCCTGCACTAATATTTATCCCATATTTCCACCACTCGTTGACCAAAGTACATTAAGCAATAAATTTATTCAGCAAGCGGCTCTTTTTGTACAAGTTAAGCCTTTTCTGTGCATATATCCACATATGGCTTATTTTGCTTTGTATTTGTTTGTAGCACCGACAAGAAGACCATTTTTAAAGAGCAGCCCAGACCATATGTTGAACTAGTCTCCTCATATGAATTTATAAGTTTGTCCAGTCTCTTGCATCTGTACAGTTTGTGCAGCTCAGTTAACTTTAATGAGTAGCATTGCCTGAAGATTTGCAGTAGTAGTTTGTTTGCCTATATTACAATTATCAATATGCCTTCCTTATCATCCTACCAGCAAGAATGCTCAGAGCAGACTGGATGCTGAAGTACCAGGAGAGACAAAAACAGCTGAAGAATTTCCAAACCATCTCAGCAGCAGTGAAGAAAGCACTGGTAGCTGGTCCCAGCTGGCCAACGATGAGGACAATCCAGATGACACAAGTAGCTACTTACAACTCAGTGAACGATCCCTGAGGTACCGGTATTATCTGTTCTCAGTATACATAATGGTTTGGTCAACTAAGCATATGATTTGATAACCATATCTTGGAAATGAGGGGCAATAACTCAAGATTGAGAACATTGTAAAGAAAGCCTAGTGACAGTTCATCTCATTTAAAAATAAAAAATAAAAAAAAATAAGAGCCACATCCTCATTTTCTGCCAGATCTTTCTTTGGTGAGCAGTTACATTCAGACCATGAAAGCACTTCCTTGCCCCATGCAAGTGCCCCCATCCTACAGTGAAAGGGCTGTCAGGCAAGCTAATTGCTATGATCTTTGCTTTGCTTTATTTGCTACTGTTTCCAAAACAATGACATCTTTTTAGCCAAAACTGATGAGACTGCTATTCCCACCAGGTATCTGTATAATGAGAGCACAGATAGCACCCTGATCTGCTTAGACTAGCACAGGGAACCGGATCAAAAAAGGATAGCTGTTTGCCCCTAGTATGCATAAGTTCCAGTGTTCCCACTGCACTGTGCCACTTTGTTTTCCTACTCTAGCCAGGACATGTTTAAAGGTGTTACCTAGCCCTTAGAGTATGCACAAACAAATGTTAGCTTGACTTCAGCCCTTTCACAACATCAAATTGAGCAAGGTTTTTTCTTACCTTTTTCCAAGTTTTTTTTTTCCTCCTTAAATCTGATCTTAAATCAGATTTTAAAAAATATTGTCAAGTAATTACTTCTTTCTCTTGGGTATTAAGACAGGAAGGGAAGACTACGGTAACAAAGCAGGTAGAAGAGTCTGTCAGAGAGCACTGTTGGCTCATTGAAAAAAATGGGTGAACATTCACCTCGTTGTAGTATCAACCCTTGAAGTCTTTGGTATAAGAGAGCTAATGCATTGTGCCATTTGGCTCTGCATTGAAACTGAAATTGTCTCTGAAGTCTGAATGCATGGCAGACTGACCTTGATTCAGGAAAAAAAAAAAAATGACTGAGAAAAGAACTGTCTAGACAATACCTCAGATGTAAGAAATAATACTATTATCTGCTTTTCTAGTGTAAATTAATTGGTTCAAGTTTACTTAATGCACAGCATTCATTGATGCTAACTGACTAGCAGCCAGCAAACTCACAACCTGTTCATCAGACTATTACAGCTGTGTAAACATTCACTGTCAAACATGTAGTACCTGTTCACTTTATAACATTGCTATTTTTTCCAAGTATTCTTAGATTTTATACTTCATCCTTTTGAAGCAGCCAAAGAATACTTCGAGGTATTAATGGTCCCAACAAGCATTGGCTTTTTAATTGAAGTCTCAGTCTTTCAGAGTAGCCAGAAGCATCAGGGACCATCACTCTACCTGAGGCAGCCTCAGATCCTTGACAGTACGTAGGGTAGGATGTAATATGCTGAAACTGCTGCTGGTTACAGGCATGGAGTCAGCCAACAGGTAAGTAGTATAATAGGCAACCTCAGTGTGTGTGTATATATACATACATCTACACGTACCTATATCTATATACACATACACACAAACAAACCTTGGTTTAACTCAACACATTCTGAATCTGTATCTGAGTCTCTGCAAGTTTTTCCAGGACATCTCTATGCTCGGTAATCTTTCTTTTCAAGGACACACGCAGACTGTTTTTCTGTTTGAGACTGAATGTTCATTGCATAAGCTATTCACAAGAAGACAGTCTATGATTTTTTTCAGTTCACAGCATCACTTGTTACATGATCTGCCTAGAACTATTTTAATAAAAAATTCATTATTTTGAGCAGATTAGTGTGCTGCATTCTGGGAAACACTTGCTGAGCACAGTTGATTTTGTGGAACTCTGTATAACAGGGGACTGCCTCCTCACTTTACTTGTACAGAAAAAAAAAATATGTATAGAGATGTGTTCAGTGCAGCTTGGCACTAATATTTAAACTTTTGCTTTGTCAGCAATGGCAACAGCAGTACAACTAGCAGTCTTGGCATTATGGACCTGGAAATTTATCAGGAGAACATGTCACCTTCTCCTATAATTAAGTAAGTAGTCACTGAAGTGAGATTTGATGTTTAGTCTAATTTTAACTGCAAATCATTTACACCATCTAAAATGCGCCAAGCCCTGCTTTGCACCTGCTGCTTAGCCTGTCCTTAGTTTCAGAAAAGCTCACAAGTAGGTGTCTGTGCAGTGTGGAAGCATTAGACGGTGAAAAGTTACAGGAAAGCCCACCCAGGTGGACCTCTTGAGAATATGGATCCAACTGTTTTGCCTAGAAGACAGCCTTCTGAGCATCCATTTCACATTGTGTGAACTTTCTTCTCTGAGAAATTTCAAATATTACCAACACTTTAATGTAAGAGCAAGTAAGATCAAGCAAATAAAGATCAATTAAAGTAATATATATATATATGGCATTATTATTGTAATTTGGCTTAAGTTATGTCTTAAGTATTGTTTCAGGGTGTTTTTCTATCGAGCATACAAAGTAATTGTCAAGAGATGTGTAAGAATTTGCCTGAAGATGCTGGTACCCTGAAACATGATATGTACCAGTCAGCTGGTGAATGCCACGATGAAGACAGGGCATGGCCACTGCAGAAGAGTACATACAGACTGTAGATCACATATTGAACACAGAAACTTTGTGAAGTCAGTTATATCAGAAGACCTTTATAGCTCATTACCAGGCTATTCTACAACAAACCATCCTGCTTTTGAGGAGCTTTTTTTTTTTTTTTTTTTTCCAGAAACCCAGACATTTGTATTTCTGTAGAGTTGCATGCATGCTCTCTGGATCAGGACACTAACCTCGTTAAAACTTTTCCATCTTAACAGTAGGCAGCGATACCTCCTACACACATTCCTTAAGGTCACCCCTCTCCCTGACATTTCCAAAGATTAAAGTGATACACTTCCAACTCCTCATTAGCTTTCAGTGGCTGTTCACAGGTGTTAGCCAACAGGCACGAGATCCTGGCAGGACAGATGTTGGGGAACACAGCACCACCACTCAGGGCAGTTCGTCCTTCCACAAATCAAAGTCAAGGCCCAGAATACATCTGCTGATCAAACAGAACACTGGTAAAGTAAAATCTGATGGAAGGGACATTATTAGGCACCTATGATTCTGTCGTGACAAACCATAGACTGCATACTGCCATTTTATTCTTCCACATCTTGCAGTAACCACTACACGAGTGTGTGTATATGCTTGGTCCTTTGAAGCCTTGGGGGAGATTCTGAAAGCCTGTGAAAGAGCGTGGTAAGGGTAGCATCCTCCCATGTGGGAAACGATGTCTTGCTGTCCTTCGCTGAGGACAGAACAGGACAGTCCAGGAACACCTAAGTGCTAACTCTGCAGTACTGACGAAGTGACTGCCAGAACTAACATCAGACATGAATTTACAGGTTCCTGCCACATGTACAGGAACGTGGACATTATGTTCAGAAATGGAAGCTGAAGCAGTGAAAATGTAGCCAGGGTTTGTAGTTTAACAGGAAAAATGGAACATAAGAAGAGAAGTCTTGAAATTTTTGCAATGTGTAAGCAGAATTTGTTTATCCAAACAGCTAATATATTTGAGAAGAGCAGTAGTTGAAGACATTGATAGCTATGTTTGTGTTTAGCTATGAAAAATAGTTAAACTGTTAAAAAATAATAGTTAATATAAATTAATAAAACTAGTAAGCAAAACTGAAAAAAATTCACCCAACAACTATAGCACTGCAAAACGCAGACACTGGAAATTCAGTATTTCCCCCTAGGTTACAAGACCTGCTGCATCTTACCATAATGCCATTCTCTTTGTCATTACATAAACTGCAAAGATAACACAGATAAAACGTAACATGTAGTGCAACTAGTACAAGTACTTCATCGTATCACAGGAATAACACTGCAATTCCCATGGCTTTTCCTGATTTACAGATTAAATTACTGTAATATATTCAGCCTTTTATTATTTTATCCTGTTTAGCATTTTTCTTGCAGTTTTCTAGGTCTTACATTGGGGGAGAAGTTTGTCCATCATGACGCAGTGTTGTAGACTGTTCCTAAATATCACTAACAAGCTTTGTTGTTGTTTGTTTCTAAGCGAATTAGTAGAAGAAAAGGTTTTCCTTAAAGAACAGACAGAAAATACAGAGGGTAAGTTGAACCTTATCAATCACAGCATACAATTTGAAGTTAATACATACAATTCCACGATAACTGTTGGAATTATTTTTCCAGAAAGTACTTCAGGGCTCTCAGTGGGAACAGCCAATTGTCAGAAGGACCTCTTGGTGATAAATTTTGATCTGGAACCAGAATGCCCTGACGCAGAGCTTCGAGCCACCCTGCAGTGGATAGCTGCTTCTGAACTTGGAATCCCAACCATCTATTTTAAAAAATCTCAGGAAAACAGAATTGAAAAGGTAGTGTTCACAGAATTGGGCACAATATTAATTCACTTTAATCGCAGTAACAGTTATGATGTATTGAAGTTACTGAGCCTAAAAGCAATTTTACTGAGCCTAAAAGCAATTTTATTCCAGTTCACAATCTGCTGGAGACACCACTAAATGCTATCTACAACATTTCAGAAATAACCAGAATGACCTTTTCCAAGGTCAGAAAGATTGGTTCAAGCCTTAAAGCTAATGAGATGTGTCACAGTATTCAAATCAATTAACGAAAAAAAGTATTACAAATCAGTATTTTCATCTGTTAAAATAATGTCTATGGGAAGATCATTTTGAGTAGCAGGGATATTGTTTGATTTTCTTGAGTACACGCATTTGGGAATCACAAACATAATTTAAAATGCATTCAGCATCAACAGTCCAAATTGCATCTAATTAAAGAAACAGCTGTCAGCTTCACCCATGTGCTTTGGCAAACAGTTAATTCAATTGCAAAAATACACTAGAGAATAATGAAGCACATCCTGCCTACAACAGTGCTCTTGGAAATCGTGCGCCTATTAAGCATCGTTAAAATACATATTAAAAGTTTAGGCTTCAGTATGTAAATAGCAAACAGCTACACGAACTAGAGACACAATATTTTCTTGTGTCGTTTAAAACTGGAAATGTAGAAGGAGCAAGCTAATTAGATATTGATTGTGAAATTCAAGGAAATGAAAAGCTTTGATTTTCATTTATATGCTGCTGAAAAAAAGTGGGACCAGATGCGTGACACTGTGAAGCCCATTATTAAGTACAAAGTGGACAAAATTCAGGATTTTTTACAGCTGTTTAAGAATGTATATTTAACCCTTGATTTATATGGAGACTAAACAAAACAGGCAAATATAGACCCTAATCATGATTCAACTGCAACTGTGGCAAAAGTCTTCGTGTGACAGTTTACCCAGAAACACTCACCAGTACTGTTTGAATATTTGAAACACTGGGTGGAAATACAGAAACATAAATGTAAGTTAAAATATAACTGATGGTAACGAAGGAGGATATATTTCTGTGAAATGGATAGCCACATTTTCATTATTTTAAGAGTGAGTTGTTGATAGGTTTTGATTCTGTAGCAAGCTCACTTTCACTGTTCTCGCTTCCGCTGATAGAGCACTGTACGTAAGGATGGTCTCACAGCTGTTTGCATGTAATTCATTTAACAAAACCTTAGCAAAGTGCTAATCAAATCCTAAGTGCTATCGCTTTTTTTTGTTTGTTTTCCTCTAATTTAGTTTTTAGATGTTGTGCAACTAGTGCAACGGAAGTCCTGGAAGGTTGGCGATATCTTTCACGCTGTGGTGCAGTACTGCAAGCTCAGTGAGGAAGGCAGAGAGATGACACCAAGCCTGTTTGATTGGCTCCTTGAATTGGGTTAAGAAAGTTCACCTGTTGGCATTTTTGTTTTAATCCAGTTTAAATAAGCAGTGATTTGTGTAACGCTCTGACTTTCAAACATCACTGAGTACAACGAGCAAAGACAGACAAACTCTACAGAAACAGCACACGTCTGTTCCACAGCTGAGCACTGAGCAAAGTGAAACCAAGGCGTATTGTATCTTTCTGTATCCTGAGGGACTCTTGACATATTGTGCTATAGGATGTACTGTACTAGGATGGGATGGATTTTTAGCCTTCTGAATTAATGGACTACACAGTAAAGACTTACATCTCCAATAAGATCCATTTTCATCAATTTGATTAAATCAAGCAGCTGAAATGGGATAGTATGCTAACATTCAGTTCTAAAACAACACTGATGTTTGTACAGTTTACCTATTAGAACCTGAGTGTGTTCCAGGATGCACAGAGAAACCCATGTCCCTAGATAAATAAAACCAAACCAAACCTCCAAGGTCTTCTAAGGGGTAAAAACTTTTGAACACACCAGATCTTTACAGCTAGATGGCACAATAAAAGCCTACTGAAAACACATTTCAGTTTCTTTCCATGCAGTTATTTCTCTCCCATAGCTGTTTGCCATCCCTGTATTCTTCTCAAGGAAATGAGATCTAGAATCTCAGTTAGTACCCTCAAAAGAAATTTCTTTTCCCTCAGAGGCAGTGCAGTTTGGGATCTCTATGCCTGGTATGTCCCCGAGCACAGCTCTGGGAGTCATGGGAGTCACGGCAGCGGGTTTCTGAAGCCCTGTCCCACCGCAGGCCTGCCAGGTGACCTCAGGCGAGTCATTTCACCTCCGTGCCTCAGTGTCCCTACCTGGTTAAAGGGAGTGATGATAGTAAATGTGTTACACAAAGTGCTTTTATTTAAAGCACCATGTAACATGCTACATGTGAGTTAAAAGTAGTGAAAAAAATACTATTTTAGTTCTAGCTTAATCAAGTAAATTGTTAATAAAGTAAAAAAATACACATCTGAAAAGAGTGCTGCCTCGACAGAAAGTTATGAAAATTAAGATTTTTAAGAAATCAAAATGATTGTTAAAATCTCAGCACACGTGCTTGTTCATTTTGGATGCAAGTGTTTGGACTATGTATGATAGTTCACATTGCTATAACATTTATATAACTTTGATAAGATATACTACAGCATCTTCTTGCTGAGATGATCTGTTAGTATCATGCGCTCAGTGATACTCTCGACTCTGCCAAAGAGATTGGTTTTGAATTTAAAGGTAAATATAACCTATCACATCAAAGCTCTTCTGAGATTTATTTCTTTGAAAATCTTTATCTTTTGCCTCTCCCTTCCCAAATAGCATAATAGAAAACCAGCCTTTCCCAATAAAATATTTAAGAGATTTTATTTTCCATATAACAATATATGCTTCTGTACTATTACTTGGGAGGGGGGGAAGAGAAAACTATCCTTTTGCACTAACTATTTTTGAAGATTTTGAAGTAGTTTTAAATAATTTATGAAAAAGAGCCATATTATTCTCAATTTTATCTTTAAAACCATTCATGAAGTTGAATGATTTTCACTCATTTGTTGAGAGAAACAAATTGTCAGTGAAACCTAATACAGAACATTAAATAACATGAGAAATTCTACATCTCTGCAACATATACAGAACAGTGGGGGTCTCTTTACTGTTGAGATAAAGGTCAGTTTGTTGCACACACTAAACTTAATTGTGCAGTCACTGGGCTTATTCCTACAAACTGCTGAACATCCACAACTCACACCAACACGCGTGGTAACACTGAATGCTCAGCATTTCCGAGGCTGAAAGTCAGTAAAAAGCACCAAGTATTATATAAAAGTGCTTTGAGTTAATAAATGGGAAAGTGTATTTATTTTAAGCCAAATACAGTTAGTTGTCAGTATATCAATTTTTTGCTGTGATAGAATTAATGTTTACTTATCCTACAAAGCACAAATATCATGACTAAGTTGTAAGCGTGATGCAGTTTCTCTGTATAGTTCTTAATGTTGCAGTTTGTTCAGAAATAAATTTATGTTATAACATGTCGTCTTTGTCTTCCTAAAAAAAAATGTTTGACCAATTAAATAATATTTGCATGTCATCCCTGTAGCATCCATTATTTGCTTCTCAAAGCAATGCTTCTGAATGAAACATCTGACCCACAGCCCTAACTAAAGCAGCACTGGGTTTTACCTCATTCCCAGAGCAGTGGCTTTCCTCACATTCCACAATTCATTCAGGTGACATAAGGCTAATCAGAACATTCTTGCTATCACAGAAAATAAATTACACATTCATTGCAAAGAATTAACCCCAGAATAATGCCAACATAACAAAACCCTGTTAGTGCTTACTAATATGTTTACAGTTTATATGCTTACAGACATTAAGGAGTTTCCTCTGTCAAAGTCTGCACGAATATTTCTTTCCCTACTGCCTAGATGGAAAGGTATTTCTACTGCTAAACAAAAAAAGGAAACCAACATTTAACATAGCTGTGTAAATTAGAACAAGAGTTGTTGTTCACTATTAAAAAAATATATCCTGAAAAAAAATTCAAGTCAACTTTAAATACATAAGAACTTCATACTATGTACAGATTTCAGTAAAAGCTTAGAGTAAATTATGTGTGGTTTAGCCTGTTTACCTGAGTGGGATGCATGTTGTTAATACCATGAGGATGCAGTGAGTGGCTGCTCACTGTCTTTTGCAACATAAAAGCTAGAACCCATCAAATTAAACCCATAAAATAAACAAAAAGAGGTGACTCTTAATCAGATGAAAGGATGCAAAACTTGGGCATAGGTTCAAGTGGAGCCTGATTAAGTACTTGAAAGTGATGCACCATGATTTTGTAAAGAGAGAAGCCCTATAATACTCAGGGAATCCCTGGCTATCCAAAGCAGCCCATGAGATTTGCTTCTGCAGCAGGTGCAGTGCAGGTCCCAGTAGTGGCTGTACAACCCAGCTAACAAAGTGCACAATGTGGCCTGTAAATACCTGAATTACACAGGAGAACTACCTATTGAAAAAACAAGCATTTTAAAAGATTTTGCATTTAGTTTGGTTTAGCTTAGGGTGCTTTCAATAGTGGAATTATTAGAATCTGAAAAACAATCTTCCTCCATTTTGTGAGAAATCTTCAGTGTTATGACTTCAGTAGCTTACTCATTGTATCGCGGTCAACAATGAAAACTGTTGCCTATTTACATTTAGCCTATTAAATTCCACAAATAACTTTCTGGAGAGGCTGATTTAATTTTCTCTTGTCTGGTTTCACACAGAGATGCATAACATGAGTATAGGGATGTCACAATGAATCCTACACTCTGATGTTCAAAATGCCTTTAAAAAACAGCAAAAACCACCCCACTGAAATCAAGAGCCCACATAAGTGACTTAATAAATTATAAAAAATAAAAGTCCAACTGAGAAGGAAATTTTAATTCAAGCCAGAGCCATTCCTAAGTAACATTTAAGCAAACTCACAATGCCACTGCATTAACATTTAAAATCCACTCTAAGGCCGTTGCCATCACTAGGAATAGGCCCTCAGAAAATACCTTGTAGTTGCCAAGCATTTAGCAGGATAGACCGTTAAATTAGACAGCTGGATTGTCAAACTAATTAAAACAACTTGTTGTAGGACAGGTCTGGCTGAGGGGTACTGTGCCCTCCTCCAACCTTCAGCTGAAAATCCCACAGTACAGCACAGCAAACTGGAACATCCAACCACGCAGGGCATGTCCCATATCCTTTCACTGAATACCCAGGAAATACAAGTGACCACACAGGAGGAGCACAAAAACAAGTTCTTGCAAAATGCCATTTTTAAAACCTGAGTGGGTATGAGTATTAACATCATCCTCACATATTCAGAAAAGGATCTGAATCTCGAGAGACACGAAAAGCATATGTCAAGTCTAAGTACACCTCATACACTTACATGGAAATCTTTGTCCTTGTTTTGCAAAATGTATGTACTGTCCTGGGAAAACAACATGACACAAGCTAAGGGCTTTTTTCTCCATAAAAAGAAACTTGTATATTTACAGAGGTAAATGCTAGAAGGATTCAGAGGTCTAAAGGACAGAAACAGAAACAATAAAGCCAATCTGATTTCCACTGTGACAGTCCTTACTGCAGCAAACTCCAGGAGCTTCCTGCAGTAATGCTCGTCAATAATATGGCACGGGGTGAAGCTGACAGAGTTTCAGTAAGATGCTGAAAACCTCACTCCACCCCATCTGCCCCGTGATTACAAGTGGGAATCACTCAAGTGGTAGCTTGGAGAGCACAAGGTACATAGAAGGCAAGTGTTTTGGTAAGACTAAAAATGTACCAGACAACAGAGTTAGAGCACACACATAAGAAATTTTGGTTGTGAAGACTGAAGTGGTCTCAAGCTGGTTTCATTCATAGACAGAATGGTTTTAGAATGATAAATCTATAGAATGCATTCCTGATAAGTCTCTGTATAATGTATTAAATCTACAGGTGGGTAAATCAAGGTGTAGAGAGCCTACCATCGAAGCATACACTATAGTATACACCTAGCACAGACACAAGCATATACCTGGTGTACCATTTAAGTTTTTGAAGTACCAAGTCAGTACATTTTTCCACAATGCTGTGAATCGGAGCAGATGTATTAAACATTTGAGCAAGAAACCTGGATAACATAACATGAAAAGTAATTCTATTCCCTCGAGAAACCTAAAGAGAAACAGAAATAAAGTCCATGTGGCCTCCCAGTCCAATGCTTTGTCTGTGAAACCTCAACTCAGCCAGAATTTTGTCATAAAAAATAGGACAAGGCCCAAAAGCTAGAAGATACTACAGGTGTTTGATTCATTGAATCGCTAGCATAGTACAGGAGAAAATTTAAAATGGAATAGAAAATAGAAAAGAACACAAAGATTAAGCAAAAATCTATTTCCTTTTCACAGTCCAAAGATTTTTTTGTGTGATCATTTTACAGCAGGTCAAATTTCAGTTTTTAACTATCAAGCAGTATTTGCACATGTTTCATTATACTCCCTTTCCTCCACTTTCGTTAACCAGAATTCACCATTTCACATCTCCTATTAAAGTTGCAAATTGATTTAGGGGTTTTGGTCAGTTCTAAAATAAAACAGAAATGTATTGTCCTTCCTGACCCTTTTAATTCTAGATTAGGGATACACTCTGATACCACAAGTCTTTGCACAAGACACAAGGAAACACCACAAGCATTACTGCAACATTAATACTAGCCACCTTGTCTCCTGCTACAGGTTTAACTCTAAATGAGACACAGCACATTGCTTAGTTCTCCCACTGATGACATTTCTTCAAACAACCAGGGTGTTTTCCAGGGCACTTTTGTTTCTTCATTTATGCTTAAAGATACTGGCAAGCATTCAGCAAGAGCCAGACCGTACCAGCACTACTACTTCGCGTTACACTTAACATTTTTAAGTCTACAACCACCCTAAGATACACAATATAAACACATACCTTCAAGTGCATTCTCTGCTACGTGCTTCCTTTCTTCCTTGTCTCTCTTACTCTCTTACCTCATCCCTTATTTTCTTCTATCCTACCCTCTTTGCTTCTTCATCCCTTCTTCCAAGCCTGCCAGAGGTCACCACTCAGCTCTGCTACTTTGCTACTCACCTGAAAAGAGCAGCTGCAGCTTCAGGTGCTCTGGTAGGAGGTGGGAGAGTTGAGCACAGGTGAAGCGTGTTGGCAATTGGTGGAGAGAGCTCATTGTATGATGGCAAATAACTTGCAGGAGTTCATTATCCACTTCGCAGCTCATGCCATGATCCTTAGCTACAAATCTTAGATGGGCAGTGTTTCAAGTTGCTACTAAAATTATTATTTTTATTTTTTTTACCTTAGGTAAGAATGGAAGAACTAGGGATGACCAAAAAGGAAAGGTGTGGGCAAATATGAAAGGGTATGAGTAGAAGTTTAACTGCAGCATGCATGCAAAAGTTAGTAGCAATACAGTTCATAAATGATTTTTAATGTTTTTCACTGGAAATATCAAGTGAGGTATTTTATTACAAATAACAAAACTAATGTTTTAACTCAATACTTTATTATTACACAAAAAAATACAAAATTACTCAAAGCAGGTGCATAACAACACACCTTTCACTCTTGAGAGTATACTAATGCTGTATTTTTTGTTTTTATTTATTTTTATTAGGAGAGCTACAAGAAAACAAAGACACAAAGAAATGGGGGTGTCCCAGGTTCATTCATGCTAATCATGATTTCTCTCAGGTAACAGAGATGACAGAGCCAGACTCTTTTCAGTAGTATTTAGTGAGGAGGCAACAAGCACAAACTGAAATACAAAAAAGCATTCCACTTCAGCATGACGGTGATCAAACACTAGAGCAGACTGCCTAGAAAAACTGTGGAGTCTCCATCCTTGGAGATATGCATAACCCACTTGACTGGGCCCTGGGCAGCCTGCTGAGCTGACATGCTCTGAGCAGGGATATTGTACTAGACAATCTCCAGAGGTCACTTCTGCTACTCTGTGATTCTCCATCTACTAGGTAAGTCTAACCTATCAAAATCTAGGTAACTTGGTTACTTCAGCAAAGCTGAAACAACAAACGGGTTAATAGAAAAATGATCTGAAGACTGAGTTTATTGACTACAAAACTCATGATGCAGGCACATACTATACTGGATCTTTCCTTGTCTTCAGTCAGTGCCATATTCTGCAGGTGTTATCCTTGCTCCCTAGTAATAAACACACATTGTGAGGGAAAGTTTAGGACAACATACTCATTTTTGTTAACTATATCAACAGACTGCTTTGAAAGTAGAGAAGACAGAAAGATAACATTTTTTCTTTCCACAACCAGCAAAAGACAGCAGGACCTGCAGCAGTATCTTTCACTGAGATCATCCTGCACCCCCATATTTTGGTAGTTCAATACAAAGGTCAAAGCAATCACAAATACTCTTTACATGTTTTCCCACTCCCAGGACTTTTTGGCTGAAATGAAAGAAACCTGAACAGAGTGCTGCATCAAGTACCCAACAGGTATGCTCCCATTCAAAAAGCTTTGCATTTTTCTAACCCAGAACTTCCTCACTGCAATGCATTACAAGAGCATGGCTTCCTTGCTGGCCTGGGGCCAGTACATGCCCATAGGACAGACAGTAAGGTATGTTCATGTCTCTACACAAATTTCTTCATGGCCATAGTTATATATTAAATATTTACATACTTAATATATATTAAAAATATTTAAAGGTTATAGCTTTTCTGTATTTTAAGTCACTGCTAAGTTATTTTTGGCGTGTCACCACAGGACTCTTCAGACTCCTTAATTTTTTAGCATAACAAGATTTAAAATGTATTACAAAAACAGAGAAAAAAAAAAGATAATTTGGAATAAGTTAGTTACCTGTAATGATTATATCGCCTTTGTAATTGAAAGCACAGGAGAATATCTCATCACTGTGACCCTCTAATATCTGAAGGCAGTGTCCAGTAGCAGCATCCCAGAGTCGAGCTGTTTTATCGGAGCTGGCTGTTAGTATACGATTGCCTTTAGGGTTGAAACATATCTTTTAAAAAGATAGAAAAGAATTATATTACTTAACATATTACTTTGTCCAGAAAAAGAAGCATATCTAGAAATTAAAAGATGAAAACAGAGGCCAGCAACTCCTGCATTCTTTTTTTTATTTTTTTCCTGCTAAAATTAAGGAAAGTATTCCGCTAGCATCATCCTGGCAAACTTCTGTGGCTGGAAATTTTGTGCATGTACCAAGGTCCATAGACAATGACCACACTGGGATCAAGACTTTAGAATATTATCTGCCAAGATCACAATTGCTCTACAATGGTAACAACTTTATTTAAACATTATAATTATTCCAATGTAGCAGATACACATATTTTATAGAGTTCTACTTTAAATACCATATGTCTGTATAATATCCAAACTCCCACTGAATGTAACTTATTATGCAGTATGTTTTCATATTTTGTTAAACATTCATTCCCTAAATTGCATGCATTTCCAGATAATCAGATTTTTTTAAGCACTAACCAGACACTACCTGGTTTATCATGTAAAGCAATTTTATTTAATTTCTGAGGGCAAAATGCCCATTCTCCAGAAATCAGATTCTAAGTAATCCTTAGATTCCAAGTGATCACAGCTACACAGAACATCTGCAGAAATAGATTGACTTCTCAGAATGCTCCCAGATCAGCAGATTCTCACTTCCAGCAGAGAAATCATGCCAGAACTGTGGACCCTGATGAGCAGTGTCCCTAACCCTCCCACATCAGCAAGTATTCAGACTACGTTCCTCAGTGCACCTACACTGAGTGTCAAATATTGTACTGCGTGTATTAAGTGAGGAAGGACTAGCACTGCTGAACTTAATATTCTCAGTAGAGTGATTATACTAGCCAAATCAACACAATTTTGTTCATAGAGAACCATCCTAGTTTCAAAATATGAACAATTCAATTACAAAATGCATCCAAAAAAAGCAACACAAGTATATCACACTAGCATGGAAGCTAATGAAAATTACCTATTTGAAAATGAAATTTGAAAACTTGCAAGCGTTAAATAACAAAGTTTTTAAAATATGCAAAATTTTGGAAGTAACTAAATGCATTTGACATTGAACTTTGGCATTCAAAATTGAGCTTGAGAAGATTTTCAGTGAAGCACGAGTAAACTTCTCAAAACCAAGTGATTTTTAAAATGGGCTTTGAGCTTCCAAGTACCTTAAGCACTTTTGAAAATTAGACCTTTTATGTATTTTCCCACAGAAATGTTCTTTCTCTTCCATTTCATAAATCAGGTGTGCATAGAAATGAAAAAGAGTGAAGAGCAGGAGGTCCAACAGAAGCAAGGAGTACGGGTGATGGCAGAAGTCTCAGAAGGCAGTGGTCTTAACATTTCACCAAAATACTAAAAACCATGTGCTTATTCTTTTAACAGTATTCCTGTGTCACAGAATAATTATGGCGGATAATAATTATATATAATAATTATGGCAGATTGAATGTCATGCATAATTAAATAAGAAAAGGTGCAAATCACATACAACTTACTTTCGAAATCTCACATCCGTGCCCTTCTAGTTTTGCAATGCACTTTCTTGTTTCTGCATTATAGACTCTTCCTGATCCTGTTAATAGATTAGGAGCCATTTGCAATTCTTCTGTTTAAGTATGCTTTTCAATAAGAGCATCTTAATAAGGCCAGAAGGGCCTCATCCTCAAGTTCGATTTCTAATGATAAAGATTTTAACTCAGTTTCCCCCCAAGGATAAAGTACATTTAAAGGAGCTATGATCTGGCTGGGAAAGGTTGTCTTCTTAATGGTTTCTGCTGGTGAATACAGAAAACTATTTATTGTGATTCTTAAAAAATAATAATAAGCATGCAAAATTGCTGCATACCAATAACAAACAAATTTGCTTATTTCACCAACTCTTCATTGTGTATTATCCTGCTGTGCTTAAATCTGTGCTATCCAAAGCAAAATTCACTCAAAAGCCACTTATCTAAATATTTAAAATACATTTCCAGCCACAAACAAGTTATATTCTAACAGGCTTGATGTTAAAGGTGAATAAAATATGAAAAATACAAAAATTTTCACTGGGGAAAAGATCCAAAGTTTAATGCAAAACTTTCTATAATGCAACAAATATAGCTCAATCTATAGTTTCAACTAATAATACTCCATTTTGATCAAGCTGAGTTCAGAACAGAAACAAAGGAAATGGACAAAGATGCTTTTATGCAAATATTGGAATCTTTACAGTAGTCCAAGTCACTTCACTTACCATCAGCGGAGGCTGTTGCGATACGCTGGCCAGCATAATCAAAGCAGACATCCAGTATCTCATCACTGTGACCTGTTAAAGTTGCTATATGTGCCCCAGTCATAGCATTCCACAGCTGCATAGGTAAACAAAGGTATTTTTTGGCTTATTTTCGCGAATTTACTTGAAAGGTAACTAGTTGATCAATGAAGTGACATGTATAGGTCTTTTCTGATGCCTGAATGAATGTGTTAACGTGAAACCTGGATATCAATCAATAGAATCACTGCATTTTCAGCCTAATGAAGTACTACATATTTTGTATTTCAGCATCTTGATTAAATGAAACTTACAATATACATCATTATTTAACTGAACTTCATTGAAATGAACAAGCTCATAAAAGAAGCTCATGGGCTTTGCATTTACTTACAAGTTTGTTAATGAATAATGTGTATTAGTTTAAATTAATGCTCTCACGTTTACAAAAGACATAGTTTTACATATCAAGGAGCTGACAAGAAGGCTTCCGTAAGAGCTAAACAGAACAGAATTCCAAAAATACAGTAAACAAGATACAAGAGAGAGAGAATTCAGGAAACGAACCAGTATCTGTCTAAATTGTTACAATCTGCTTATGCTGCCTAAAATGAAGGAAGAATGGGGTTTGGTTTGCTGGTGTGGTTTTTTTTGTTTGTTTGTTTGATTTGGTTTGGTTTGGTTTGGTTGTTTTGTTTTTTAAATATAGGCATTTTGAATTCCCAAGGTGGGAAGGTGTCTGCAACACACAAAAATATTCATAAGAGCTTATCTTCTGAAATATCTTTCGAGGTATTCAGCTATTACACACAGCATGGTGGGCTTGGACCTTCAGAGTCAGACACTTAATTCCTCCATTCTGTGATTCTGCTTTGATTCTGATAAGCAAAACTCCACCTTTCTGGTAAAAACCTTTTGTATGATAAACTGTGAAGAGGTGGATTTGGGAAATAAAAAGCTGTAAAGCTTTGTCTGTTCCGTAGCGAGCAAAACAAGAATGCTATAAATGTGACTGCTTTTGTTTGTTTTGTTTGGTTGGTTGGTTGGTTTTGTTTTGTTGTTGGTGGTTTTGTTTGGTTTTTTTTAGGTGTTGGCATACCAAAGTTGCCAAACTGCTGAGCACCTCAATCTCAATTTTATTTCAGTTGTGTGTGCAGTATCAGTGCAGATGAAATAAGGACAATTTCTCACCACTGAAATGTAATCCTTTTGCAGTTTAATGCTAACAATCATAGGCATTCATCAGAAGCAATCCAACTGAAAATCTATCTCCTAGTGACCTGCCAAAAGTACATGTGATGCTTGTGACACAAGTATTAAGGGGAAAAAAAGAAGAAAGAAAAAAAAAAGAATTAGACTCCAGGACATGTAAAAATAGTCCTTTATTTTCCATACTAACAACAGTAATTACTTTTAACAGCCCAGGTCTGCCTTTTAGTTCAGCTGTACTGGGTGACATTTTAAACCACATAGTTAACTAACTTATAGAAAAGTTTTTAAAATAGTCTACAGTGCTTTTCTGAATGAAAACAGGGATTCACGATAAAATCTGACAATTAATTGCTTGCTACATTATAATGAATATCAAGAGAGCTTATGTACAGGAGTGTCCAGTGCATATTCAAGTTCCTTACCATGCATGTTTTGTCCATTGATCCAGTGACAATGAGAGAACAGTCCCAGTTGAACTGTGCACTGCTAATCTCTCCTCGGTGGCCTATTAAAGTATGTAACATCCTACAAAAAAAAAAAAAAATGAGAGAGAATTTAGATTTTTAGTGTGTATTATGATCTAACAATATAAATTAAAAGCAGCTTTATAAAACGGTATATTATATATATATATAAAGGTGTCAAATCTTCACTACTTTATCCATCAAAGCAATTAAACGGAGAGGTACAGCTCATTTAACATTCCAGCACTACATCAATTCCATTGTTTCTCTTTGAGACAAAGAGGCAGTGAAGAATAAAATGAAAGAGTCCTCCCTTCTGTTTCAAAAATATGTTAATGACTGTATTTCCAGTGAAATGTGATGACTTCAGTGTGAGACCAATTTCTTCTTTTCATCTAGATATAAATCATATGCAGCAAGTTTTTCCACATTACTCTCCCATTATCCTACTTCAATGAGCTGTAAACAGTGTATTTTTAAAACTCCATATCACCAGAGTATTTAATCTAAATCTTTTCTAAAATCCACTGAATATCAAATGGAACTTAATCAGGTACTTAAAGTAAGCATGTACCCAAGTAACAAGCAAATGACAGCCAAATTGGAATATGATTTCTAATCCTCATTAATCCTAAACTTGCTGCACAAGGACTGACAAATACTAGTTCCATTAAAATCTTCAATCAGCTTTAGCTGAATAAAGACGGGTACAATTAGCCATTATTGCTTACTATGAATTAATGGCCTATAAAGCAATGAACCCTAAAAAAGATTAATTGATATACATATTAAAGGATAAGTAAATTAGGATATTATCACAATGCTAATATCATGGAATCATTAATAGAAAACAGCTTTAACTAATGGATAAACTAATGACTAGAAAAACAACTAAATGAGTTTAAGTAACTGAAATGTTTTTATTTGTCACATAAGATTTGGAAGGGTAAATAAATTAATATATATGCTAAATGAACACATCACAAAGCAAGTCTCCTGAGCAATTGAATTCTTTGTTTATGATAATAAAAACTTGATGCTACTCATGTTGTTTTATAGAATGACTACTTTTCCTTTCTAACAATGTGAGGCCTGCATTGTTGCAATGGAGCAGAGCTTCTTACAGTAAATACAAAAATTAACAAACAGAAAAGTTATCTTTGTTATTTTTTGAATGTATTATTTGGCCATCAAGAATGTTATTATTCTAATAACTAATACCCAAAAAATCTAATCATGAAAGAGGTTGATAAAGCTTTGATTCCCATATTTTGAAAAGACAGCCCAGGCTTCAGACCTCAGTGTAAATCTCTGGTAATTAAGCAGAATAAATATGAACGTGTGGAACACATCTCACAGAAACCATGAGCTAATCAGGAAGAACCAAGAAAACAGGCTGGTGAAATGCCATATAAAATTTTCAATTTAAATGAATAACTTGAGTCTTCTTGAGGTTTCTTTCTTGTCTACTATGTCTGCTTCCCTCAAGACATTTCTGGGTATCTACCCTGAAAAGAACTGAGGAATACAGGTACTCTATCAGAGTCAGCCAACATACTCAAAAACTAAATTAATATATTCCATATAATCCATATTTCAAAAAAACTTCAACTATACCCACATTTGGAAAGCAGTGTTTCTCTGTGATTTCATGTGGTGAAGGAAGGGCACACAACCTCACATACAAGCTTTTTGCAAATCTACCTGACATCGTGTGCAGACAAGCATGATTTGCTCACAAGTCTTTCTAACCATACCTCCTCTTTATTACTAAAGGCATCCATGCCCCACTGACATTTAGAAGGCTGAATGCTGGCCCTGGCACAATTGTATTGCCCACTTGCTAATTACCAGAATTACCAGTGTTTAAAGAATTTCTTCCTTCATATTCCACTTCCTGCTATTGCCACTGATGTGAAGCCCACACTCATGTTGTAGAAAAAAGAATGCAACAATAAATCCCAAGACTTTGACTTCAGTGCAGCCTTAGACAAGAAGCTGGAAGAAGCTGTTTTCAAACAAAAATATTTGCAAGAACACCAGGCTGAATTAAGTTGAAACCAAACATCCTGTTTGCTGAATGAGTGACTCCAAGGTGCTACCAAACATTAAACTGCTAAAGTTGAGTAAGCTCAAAGCTTACAGAATCAAGCCTTAAATGTACACACTAATGTGTGTATGTTACTTTTTAAAATCATGATAACTCTTATTTTGAAGCTATACAACATTGTTTTTTTACTCCAAAATATTATTATGCTCCCATTCTCCTTTTATTTATTAATTTCAGTGGTATTTTTCTTGCTCTTGCAAAAAAAAAAAAAAAAAATCACCTCTGAAGACACAGTATCTTTATCTTCATAAATTACTTTGTCAGTAATCAGAGCAATCATTTTATTATCCTACTTGTACTGAGTTTCCAGTTGAAAAAAACAAGAGGATTTTTCAGGATAATACAAGATCATACTTAGCTATTACGTTATTATTTGGTGGCATAATAAAGACATTTTGTTCTCTACAGTCAGAGGGACCAAATTTTCTCCTCTTCATAAATATACATTAACATAAAGTAGTGTGAGGAGGAAAATGGTCACTGTGGTTTTTTTTAAAGTCAATGTGACCAGACTAATTTTCTATGAAATAACAGTCTTTATTTTACTTGAACAGTCAGTTCCATCTAGAAATTCTAGACACTTTCAAAACCACAAGTTTCCATGCTGATAAAATATTTTCCTGTTTGGAGCATTCTCCAGTAACAAGTGTAGGATATAACCATTCTGTCTATCTCCTCCAATCCCATGAATAAATGGGAATTTAGAACAAAAACCTAAACCCGTTGCATACAAAAGCATTTGGTGAGTGGCACTTCTTTTTAGAAGAATAAAACTAGATAAGAGATGAATAGATGAAAGAATACAGAATCTAAAAGAAAGGAAAAAAAGTCTGTAATTTGTAGCTCAACATTGTCTCTTTCGTTTGTCATTAAATATGTAATGCAAAATGATATTTATTAGTACTTTAGTACCTGCCAGTGACAACTTCCCACACTGCTACTGTATTGTCAAAGGAGCCAGTGATAATCCTATCTCCGGTGGTGTTAAAAGACAATGTAATAATTTCTGCAGAATGCCCCTGAGAAAATTTTAAGAAAGGACTGTGAGAATGCAAATAGGACTTTTCCATTACCTTAGTTCAATATGTAGCTTTTTCAGCAGCATAATCTGTCTACAACAATTTAGTATCTTATTTACTGCCTTGTCCAATATATCACAAGTTTAACAAAAAGACCTACTGGACTGTAGAACAGTCGATATCCCAACAACTGCAAAAAATCAGGCACATCACTTAAGCAGTGAGTACACTGAGCCAGTGATAGATAATGAATCAGATACATGACTGGTATTTTTCCATATTTGATTTTAGCAAAATCACATTTGTTCATCAATGCATACCAAAATCAGATGATTCATTTATCCCAGCAAACCACGTAGAGCAAAACAAAATCACAATCTAGAGGTAACTGGATGGATTTCCTCCGCCAATATTTACAGGAAGAAGATCCATGTAGATGACACTGATTTCTCAGAGTTACTTTAGGCAGATGAGGTGATAAATTACAGTATTAACAACATGATTTGTCCAATGCAATGGAAGACATTCTAACCTGTAACAGTAACATCACTAAAATGAGAAAATCTGCCTTTTTATAAACAGGACTCCTTACAAAACATCATAATCTTATCATTCTCTTCAAGCTTTCTTAATGTTTTGTAATTGCAGCCTCTGTGGGACCATCTAGTAACAGAAATTCTGTGCAAGTTTTAAAACTGTAGTATTAGTTATACTGTTAGTCAGAAAACTAGGAAAGGAAGGAACACCTTTAAAAACATAAAGAAAGAAAACATACACTTAAAGTAACTACTTCTTCTCCTTTCTCTATATCCCATAACTTGGCAGTGGTATCCATGCTTCCAGTTGCCACCAATGTGCTTTGAAGATTAAATGATAAACATACCTGTAGCAAGAAACATTGGAGAGAAAAATGTGGGAAAGATTAGTTGCATACCCTTTCTCAAAACAAAGAAAGAGGCTCACAATATTTCTAAACAAGACAACAGTCTGATTTAATAGTTTATGACTTACAGAAAAATTATAAGGCTGACAGTTCATTAGGAGAGCAACAAATCCTTGTCCCATGGCTCCTGATGACTACTCAAATCTAGAAGACTAATTGGCTGCTTTACAATGACATTGTGTTAAAAAGACTTACTGGAACTTTCCATGTATTGTTTTCTGAGCCTGGATTATAATTCACTATTTAGGTGCTTCATTTTGCATCACAGGGATAAATCTAGTTCACAAAGTTTTAAACAGAATTGAAGCAGTTTATTAATGCATTGACAGTGCATACATATCTGGCAGAGAGCTATATATTCAGCATCAATATATGTAAATAAACCACAGCATCAGAATCTTAGGAAATCTTAACAGCAACAAATTTCTAAACACTCTTCTACAGCTCCAAGAAGTTTCAGTCACACCCAAACTGCCACACTCCCGCATGCTCACGTCGCCTCTCCCAGGATGTGTGGGTTACAAACACACCACCTTCTACGAGTATGTGTTCCCCTACTAGCACGCACCTTCCACAGGAGACACAAGTGCTCTAGCTGTAGGTAAATCTATGTCACTTCATGTAATCTGCTGATCCCCATGCCAGTGAGCAGGCATCCAAATTCACATACTCACACCTTATGGGGTGGGAAGGAAGCCTGCTTGTCAGCCATGCTGACAATCCACCAGCCAGACTCCACCTGGTCTCTCAAAAAATAAGGCTACACTGTCTGATCTACTCTGAGATCGTGATGGTCAAGGTGACTTCTGACCATGTCAGAGCAGCTTTTCCCAACTGCTGCTTCCAGTCTAATGTTTCCCCAACCTTGTTATAAATCATCTTGTTTCTCATATACTTCATTTCAGGGTCTTCCACTTCTTTATTTCAAAACTATCTTTGAAATTCCCTTGCTACTGTACAAGTTGGCTGAGAGTGCTCCCATTTAGCACTTGGGGGCTGATGGTAGCCTTCCTCTTTAACAAAATCAGTCTGGGGCAAAAGCATTCCAGTTTTGAATACACACACACTCTGTAAACTCACACTTTTAACAGGTGTCACTATCTAGGCCATTTGCCATAGGTGCCCCCATATTTACTTATATAACATCATATTTACTTATGACAGAGCAAGAACAAAAGTTCAACAACTTCCATAATTCATTTTTTCACATAAAAAAAAAAAAAAGCATTCTCTGTAATTATTCAATACGACTGTTCTGCTAACAAGGAGCTGGAGGTGCCATATAAAAAGGAAAACAGTAGCTAAAGCCACTCATGCACTTCCATTCTGTCCATTTGTCTTTTTTAATACTGAATTGCCAAGGACATGCCCCTGCCAGGGGCATCCACAACAACAGCCTTCTTTTAGAAACAAGTCTCATTCAGAGAAACAGAATTTTCTGCTGGCTATAATCTTCTACTAATTATTTGCGAGCACACCTCATAACACTTTGGGTAGTAAACTCATTACACATCAGACTAAACCCCTACAGAAGTCAGAAATCGAAAGGGCCTTTAGCTAACCTATTTGTAGAAGCAAAATCATTACAAACTATCTCAATGAGCAATCATGTTCTTCATGGTAAGGGAGACCTGTCTCAGAAGTATACAGAGAATTAAAAATCTACTGAAACCAACACTGCCTTCCCCCATTGTAAAGCAGCATTTTCTCACACTAGTTACGGGTCTTGCAACTGACAACATACATGCAGACTGTTTCCAGAAACAGTTTCCAGAAATGCTTATTGAATAATGATTCTATAGTTAATTTTATTCAGAAATATATTCTGCACTGAAACAGAGCGTTTTAGTGGGTTTGCCCTGATCTTTTAAATTGAAGTGCTGTGCATCAAGACATTTGCTGTTGCTAATAGAAGAACCAGAACGGAAATCAAAGATCTTTAAGCTTAAACTGTTTCGTTGTCATAAATCATTAACATTTCATCATCCCACATACTCTCAGTTAACATACTAAAATGCTATTTTATTTTAGAAATTGATTCTTCTGTGGCTCCAGTTGGTCCTGGGCATGAAGCAAGCAATGATGTTCTTGTGTATTTAGCTCAGCAAATGAGAGGCAATACAACATATGTAGAAACATAACAGAACAATACATTAAAAAAATCAAGGAATAATATGTGCAATAAATTGAAAATTCAGATTGTTGTGTTTTTCAAAAACCTTTAAACATTTAGCAAATAAAAATGTAGAAAAAAATAAACACTTCAACTGTATATAGTTTGTTCTATTTCATAAGAACTTTCAGAGTATCTTTTCTTTGTGCAGAGCAGGAAAACTCTCAGGATCTGAATGTGTGAACAGATGTTATGAAACGTCTGCCCCTTCCAATGTCAGCTCCCAGAGACACGGAACCCAAAGCTATTTATAATGTTGCACGGAAACAGAAAGGAGTAAGAAACATTCATCAGCACTCACAATTTCTGCAGTATGTCCTCTGAAAGTATAGTAACATTTTCCTGTTTCTGTACTCCACAGTTTGCAGGTATTGTCAAATGATCCAGTGGCAATCTTGTCACTAAATGGAAAAACACTGTCATTTTTATTTGGAAGAAAAGTCTTTGACTTCAAAGACAGTAGAACTCACAGAAACAATACCCAGTCTTCAAAGCATAAGAGCAGTATATTTCTTCAGATTCCCGCTTGCATGGTGTTTTAGTTTAGCAATAAATTCTATTAAGTACTGACTGCTCCTTTGCAGATTTGCAAAGAAGAGAGTGGCAGCTGTGACCTTCTCTACCTCTGCTCCCGTTCACAGAATGAAGGGCACCTGCCATCACTTCAGCAAGCAGTCACTCCCTCTGCACAAGCTTGACACAAGACAGAGGTCAATGTATCTGGAGTTCCCTGCAGAAAGCTGCATGAAGGGGTTTCAGCTTTTGCATGCATTTTGGTGCATTCTGCTACACTACAAGATCCTAGAGCAGGATTTTACAAGCATAAGTTACATTAATGGGAAAAATTAGCAGATAACTGATGAGGAACTTACATTAGGAATGAGGTTATCTGCTGTACTTCCAGAAGTATTTAATAGCTATGTCATTTCATCTGAGAGGGCTTGTTTGTTTATAAACTGTTCCAGTCTGGTTTTTGTAAGCAGTTTCCGCAGATTTCAGTGAGTGAACTCTCTTCCCACTTAAGTCAATGGAAGAGTTGTGACTAACTGCAGTTAGAGCAAGATTGAAGTGAGGTACCCAGAAAATATAGCAAGGGAATGGATATTGAAGCCTAAGAATTTGCGGAAAAATGGTCTTTTTAAATTGAAGTTTTGAATTAAAATAGCACAAGGTTTCCATCAGGTTTTCACTCTCCATATATTGCTTCTCCACTCCTATATTACAGTCTAGTTATTGACCTCTGCACAGTTTTTTGTTATATATTAGTTCACTTGAACTATATAAAACAATTTCATGAATTATTATTTTAAAGTAAAAAATAATATCAGAATATAAGACGTTGACATAGTGGGCTCTAGGCTGGAAAAAGTCTTTTCATTCAGAAGGAAATGATGATGCTCCAAGTAGTATAAGAACAAGTCTTTAACATTTAATTCCTGATGTTAACTGTGTATTGCTTAACTGGTAAATAGGGCATCTGACAGTGAAAGCAGTAATGTAATTCAATATAAACACAGGAATTATTTTCTATCTTATTTTGCAGAGAAGCAAAACGACTTACTTATACAAAAGCTTCCTCAGGAAGCAAACAACAATGAAAAGTCAGTGCCTAACATAATTTTCTTCATCTAACAGGTGGCAATTCTGACCTAGGGCAAACAGTTATTGCAGAAAACAAAAGATGCACAGATGCATATTTGACATTCATACAGCGGCACCCTGTGGATTTTATAAAAATTACTCAACATCTCTGATATTTTTATATCATGTCTTAAATAGTAATGACTATGTAATACACATGTAACAAAAAGTGGAGAAATCCATTTTTGTTATGACAGAAATATTTCTCTTTAACTGCAGCAACAGAAACTGTATTAAATTCATATCTCACATACAATTACATGGAGGCAGTAAGGAATGATTATAATCTGATGATGTAGATATTATCAGAAATAAATCTGTGTTACAATACATTAAACTGGCATGTACATAGATTTATCAAGACACTGCATACCTAATGAAATTTAAGGTTTGAATTTCTAAATATCATTTAAAAAATCAAAGCAGAAAATATGCTTATATGTATGGCTTATACAAGCAATACACAGTGTCATCCTGGTGATTAGCTACAGTAGAACTTTTCCAGTTCAGAATTTGAACTCTTTGAGATAGTGTATTTTACTTCAAAACTCTAGTACCAGTGTTGTATTTGCAAAATAATGCAATTAGCAATTGTTATTTATTCAGCAAAAATATAAATTACCCGTAAGGGTTATTGAAAGCTATTGCAAAAACAACATTTCTGTGTCCCTCCAGTGTACGTAGCTCTTCTCCTGATGCAGTATCCCATACTTTGCAGGTTCTATCATAGCTTCCAGTGATAAAGCTAAAACAAAGAAAATAATTTCTGAATACTGTGAATATGTTACTGCTCCTGGTACATCAGAAAATAAGTGACTTCCACAAATTTCAGTTAGCATTGTCTCAGACCCTAAATCTCTTCTTTCTAAAATATTAATGACCATGGAAGATCCCTTTTTATTATTTATTTAGAGATATAAAACACTTGTTTCTAATCTTTAGTGTATTTCAATTAAAATGCAAGCTGCTGCTTTCAAGACGTTAAAGAAAAACGATTTGGTATAGGTCCATAGTGAAATCAATCAACACAAAATTCCACAAGCACGAAAGTCCCAAATTAATTTATGTCAAAGACTCTTTCAGCTTTCAATGGTGCTTGCTGTATTGCCATAAAGGCGCTTCTTTGTGAAATACGGTAATTGTCAACAAACTATCATCTTGCAAGAAGAAAATGACATTCACTGAATCTCACTCACTACTTCTTTGCATATCCCGTTGGTTCTCCTACAGAAGCCTAAAGTCTAATCCCTAGTCATGGCTAACATTGTTTATAAATAGCATGGCTGACTTTTTTTTCAGAAAGATAAGAGCAGTGAATTTGATTTGCAATGTAAATTACAAATACAAGATTTCAATTAGGGATTATGTTTCTAGAATTTAAAAACAACTTACCGAGAACCAGATTTATTGAATGCTACATTAGTCAGTGGTAACATATGTGCCCTAAGGACCTGAAATAGAAGGGGGAAGAAAGGAGAAAACAGTTGACACGTGAAAAAAAAAATAACATAAATATATATATACATGTATATATATATATTCAAAATATTCAATAGGTTAATATTTTTCCTATGTGACATGATCTAGGTGTCCCTGCTCCAGCAGGGGGTTTGGACTAGATGATCTTTCAAGGTCCCTTTTGATCCCTAACATCTTGTGATTGTGCAATCTTCTCCTCCTATCAGATTAGCAGTTACAGCCATAATATATCAATCTCTAACTTAAAAAACAAATGACCAAAAAAGTCATGCCTCAGCAAGTTATTGCTGCAGACATTACAAAGCATTGATTTAGAATTCTTTTTTCACTTGAATGAACTGTGTTTTCCTGTTTGCTTTTCCTCCAATTTCTCTGAGACCAGTGAGGTAACCTAGGCCTTAGCTGACAGGGCAAAAACAAATGAGTGAAGGCGACATGCCTAGTGAGCTCCCTGATGAAGAAAATCCTAACCACTATTAAGCCTTAAATAGTGAAACATCAGATCCAGATGAATCAAGTATTCTGAATGTTTTATGTCATATGTGGGATGCTTTCAGCTAGTATATGATTTTGCTTTTAAAAACAGGAAGAACAAAAATAAGCTATATCCTATGAGGTCATGACAAAAAAGCATACAGAACAGTAACAAAGATATTTATCAAAACAAAATTCAATGAGGCGACTTCAGATTGGATTTCTGCCTGTGTTGTTCAGATTCTGGAGGATACTGTTTTTCTAATGTTTCAAAGGCCCTTTAATCAGACAGTACATATGCTTAATGTAAATTACCTCATATCAATAATAACATATACTAAAGCCTATTAAACATATATAAAAATAGTTTCAGACACATAGGTAACCATAGTTTCAGATACTGGTCAATAAAAGTCAGTGTGCCAATATATAATCTGGCTACTGTATAATATGGTTTGCATTTGAACAACTTCCATCTACCACAAGCTGGACTCTCCTCTAAAGAATAACAATATAATGACCTGGGAAATCACAGCAACTGCTGAGAGTGAAGGGATGATAAAAATACAGCAGTGGTCCGCTGCTCTGTAGCATCACGAATGGAGAAGGAATGACTTACGAACAATGCCATTTAATCAGTGACATATTACCACGGCTTCAACTTTTTGTTCTCATCTCTAGCTTTCTCAGCTGCCTGTCTCAGAAAGGAAAATAATGGAAGCTCAGAGATCTTCAACTCAGAAGAGTATGAACTCATGGAAATGGAAGAGAAATAACAATGGTCAGGTAAGGGACAGAGAGAGAGAGAAATTTCTGTTCTCTAAAGAAAGTGAAACAAGTTGTCCTTTCAGCTGCAAGAATAGGAATGGGTAATCAAGATATGGAAATGACAAAAATACTTTGGTTCTGGTTTGTTGTCGTTTTTTGAAACACCCACTGTGTACAAATGTCTGCATATAAGTATGAAAAATTATGGAAATTAATGGAAATTTGATCCGTGACATCTTTAGGGCTCCATGCAGGCAAATCCGAACAACAAATATATTTAACAGTGATGAACAAAAAGGGAGGAAAATTAGATAGGTTTATGCTCAATTTCAGACCACAAGACTAACGCTATTCTTTCAATGCCTACTGCTGCAGTTGCTTCATCCACAGAACTCCAAGCCTGCAAGAATTTCTTGTGCAAATGATATAATAACCAAATTGTAGGGCAATATTAAAAAACATATCTCCATTCTGCGAGATCTGTTACAGAAGTCCCTAGGATAATATCTGCAAATCAGTGCAGAGTGCCTTTGCAATGCAGTAATTTAAAACCTGAGAACTCATTACAATGGCTCGCTTCCCTGCGGGGTGCCTAACACTGCACTGTCACCACAATTACTGGAAATAACCAAAGGATGGATTTATCTCGCTGCCTATCTACTCACTTAAGATCATGCTCTTGAGCAATAGGAAAAAAATATTCATTTCCAAACAATGCAAGTACTGAACATTGTTTAAAAAAAATCATGCTCACACTCATATTTTATATTTTATTAGAATCTCAGAAAGTCAGATACCCGTTTCGTTTACATGCATTAAATGGAACTGAAAATTAAACCAAGTTTTTTTCCCCACACTTCTAACTACTCTTTTGTGAAAGAACTAAGCCAGCATCAATTGGATTTGCCCTCCTCAAGTATTTCTGAACTGATCAAACACGGCACTATACCCAACAAATGACAGTTAGGTTATTTACACTGAAATCTGGACATAAATTTTAGTATTTGTCAGTCTTGGTGAGGAACAAACAATTTTAGAAGATTGTGAAAAGCAAGTTATTATAACAGCTGAGAGCATACCTTAAATTTAAAAAGTCTTTATTGTGTTTTAAGAAACTGTATTATAGAAAGCTCTGTTTTCAAGGTTAAACGTACAGATCTTTTGTATTATTCACTCAGATGTGCACTGTTGGTCAGAAGAATCCAAATTATATCTAACAACATTGCAAATTCTGTTTTTAACCAAACCAACCAACACAAAACTTGTCCCTTCTCTCTCTATGCTGAGGACGATCAATACCGTACTCCTGACCAGCAATTTTTAACAGCTACACAACGCCATCTGCTGACACAATGAAGACAGAACACTTAGTTGTTTCAGATTGCAACATGCCACCTCTGGAAGCAATTTCGTTTTTCTTTGCCTAATTAAATACAGTTAGGTCTGTTGTCTTCTGATAGACTGAATCCTGGATTTGAAGTCCCAAAAGGTCTCTCTAGTCGTTGCTCTTAAAAAGCTGTATTATTTCAAATACAAAGTGCTGTCTGTAAACTGAAGATCAAACCATCCATATTTGCATATTGATGTGGATATTTACGTATTAATATTTACAACTTAAAAGAAGACAAATTAATTTAGAAAAAAAAAAAAACACAGTATAAACACAGAAACTATGACTCCATTACTCAAAGAAAAGAAGTGTGGGTACATGCCCATACACTACATTTTCATCAGCTTTCCAAGGAAAAAAGAATGAAGAATCTTTTTATTATCATTATTCCATTTATTATTCCAGTCCTATTGACAAAATTCACTATGGAAGGCTTATATGAACCCTAACCTTGAAAACTGCTCTTTATCCAGTTTAATGGCTTATGTCCTGGCTGGCAGAAAGTAATTACAACTAGTATTACTGTATGTACCCGAATATCTAAATCAAACTTAAGTTCCACAAAACAAAGAACAAGAAGACAATGGTATAAAAATATTCAGGGCCTTTCCCAGCAGCTAATTATTTAGGTTCTATTTGTAGTTTTTGTTTAAACTTAACTATGGGTGTTGCTTGTCCACAGAGTTACTTGAATAATAAGGTAGTTATTTGTTTCCATCCAAAACACACCCTTGTACATATGCCTGTGTAAATAGAGTTTAGGAACAGTTATACCTCTGGCCTTTTGGGGGAATTCCTGACAGGCACAACCAGGCCATATTCAGTCTCTATAACAATGTGATCAAAAAGACACAAGACATGATCAAAAAGACACAAAAAATTAGTAATGAAGCCCAAATGTTGCTCTCAGGTACCAATACACAGCTCTAAAAACAATCACAACATTCCAATGAAACCCCCCAAATCTCCAATATTATTTTAAAGATGACTCTGACCTTAAAAAGATAGAACTTGTGATCTTCTTGTTCCCCTAGCTTCTCCTGCAATCTTCGTACTAAATTTATGACATATTCCTTGCATGAAGCTGTGATGAGAGGTTCTCCTTTTTGAATTTCTTCTACTAAGGCTATGACATCTGTGCTAATTATGAGGAAAAAAAAAAAACAGATTTCATCCTCTGGCAATAGTTATGATTATAAATGCAAGCATATTATTTACTTGCAGAGAAATGAAAGCAAGAAGTTAAATGAAATTCATTTATCTCATCCTGTAATGGCTTAAAAGAAATGTGAATAAATCTTTCTTGCATTCTTCTTTCCCTCTTTAGTAAAGCAGTTCAGTCAGATTTAACTTGTTAGAATTTTAGCTTAGCAAGAGCTTTATCTTCTCAATGGGTTTCCACAGAGGGTCAGACATGGGAGATGTGCATCCAAACATGGTTTTGGCATAAACATTTAAATTACAGTGGAGCTTCGTGAATTGCCCATGAAGTAGCAACAACAAAAATTAGATGTGGAAAGCATTAAAATGATCTCTGTGTGTGTCTTCACAGATATATGTATCTCATATATCTGTAACTCATAATTATGATAGGAATTACTAGAACATGGTCCACAGTCCACTGGTACTCATAAAGACCCCAGGAAGTAGTTCACAGCTAACCTGTAGAATCAGATCTTCATTTTCTACAATCAGATAAACTGCTGAATCCTACCCATCCATCAGATAAACTGAGGACTGACAATATGCAGCACTGAAAGTGCAAACATACACTTATAACCGGTCCTACTGAGAAAGCCTAGCCTTCCTGCTAGCATGGAAATCATTGCAGTCTAAAAGGGATTTTCTATTTCAGTCCTCTAAACAGGAGCTACTAATATACCCATAAATTAGTATCCCCTCAATGGTTATACTCCTGTTAAGTAATGCAAGACAACTTTCATCTTTCACACAGTGACTTGTTATACCAAGAATACTGAGCTGGACAGTTTCAGGTAGGCAAAAATAAATAGTTTTTATATTTGGATCTTTCAGTGTGCATTTTAGTGAAAGAAACATCATTCACCTCAATTATGTTTAAAATAATCAGAATTGTATATAAGCACGCTATAAAACAGCAGATACTGTTGTTGCCTGAAATACTTACTCAGGACTAAGATCAAGTAGATCTATAGGTCTGGTCTTCGGCTCACCACCTTGTACATATTCCAGAATAATTCCTTTAAAAATATATGATAAACAGGTTATAATTCGATGTTAGGGATTTTATAATGCATACTGTTAATGCTTCTGCTTGTGTTGCCCTACTGACTTAGCAGACCTACTTCCAGCTACTGAGACAAGAAGGAGGTTAGGAATTCTCAGCAGAACAACTCTGCTATGTTTATATGATAACAAATACTAAATCTTATTACTTAAATATTTATGATCCATTTTCAATTCTGGAAAATAACACGTTGTTGGTGTTTGCTTTACCCCAACCACTTCTCACATGATTTCATCAGCTCTGTTTTCAAATAAACTGTACTGAAGATACTTGCTGCAGTTTGTATTTCCAAGAAGCCCAGAAAATTTGTTTTACAAAAACTGTTACATTTATTTCACTGTTTGCAAAGGCCTATGTGCAGTGACACACAGAAAACCAGAGCACACTTCCTATTTCCAGGTGTGCTCCGTCACCTCCACAAGATGTACTTTCAGCTAACGCATTAAAACGTTTAACCTCACTGCTTAGTATTCTGCCGCTCCTTGCTTTTCTGTGGGAAGGGATAATTTGGATTAATGTTCACGTCACTGTATGTAAGGAAAACATTTAATTGGACAGAAAGATCTGTCATCACATCACGCTCCCTGGGCTTGTCCTCTCCACCTCGTTCCAGTCCGTGAAAGCGGTCGCTCTCCTGAAGGAGTTAGCGACGAGGCCAGCTCGCTGCCAATACCTCATCAAAGCACGGAGCTGCTCCGAGAAGCCACACAACAACCACACGAAAAATAAGCAACACGGCAACTTTCCACTAAGCAGGCCGTTACACCACACGTACGCTTTTTGGGGCTAATTGCCGCGATTTTGGAATTTTAAACGCCCCGCGCCTCAGCAGAACGAGGCGATGCACAAACACCTGCCTCGCCTACACGAGGTGCCAGCACCATCCCCAGCACCCCCTCCGCAGCACGCCGCGGGCGGACAGGAGCCCTACAGCAGCTGCCCTGCGCCCCACAGCGCCCCACACGAGCAAGGTGCACACGCGAGGAAGGTAACACGAGTGGTTACCGACAGCCCCCACCCAGCCACCCAGCCGTCCCCAGGCCGCCAAGCCCCGCACCCGGCGGGTAGTAGCGCAGCAGCAGCCGCCTCAGCCCCATCGTGCGCCGCCAGCCCCGAGCCCCGAGCCCCGAGCCCCGAGCCCCGAGCCCCGAGCCCCGAGCCCCGAGCCCCGAGCCCCGAGCCCCGTCCCGCTGCCACGGCAACGGCCAAACAGAGCCTGCGCGCGTGCGCCGCCACCCGCCGCGGCGGCCGCCATCTCCCGGCCCCGCCGCCTGAGGGGCAGGCAAATGGTGGTGGTGGTGGTGCCCTGCCCGGGGTCCCTCACAGCGAGGGCTGTGCCGTGTCTGCAACAGGCGGGCAGCAGAGCGCTGGTTTCTTCCTTCCTCTGTTCTCCATCATCCAGGCTTTCAACCTGCATTTCAGCAGAACTAGCTGCTGTAACAGCAAGGTGTCACCTGGGAGCTCGTCAATATACAAAGTTAGGCTTGCTTTTTCCCAGGTGGACTGATTTGTACCTCTCCCTATTAATTTTACTTGTAACGATGTGTTGTGTGTGGGCTCAGTATTTGAAGGCTTTTCTGCCATTCTTGCAGTCACCTCATGGTGCCCCCCTGAGCACCACCAGCTGGAAGGGCTGGCCCAGGGCTTCACCTGTGCGCCGCGGAAATCAAGGTGTCAGCCTGAAAGCCTGAGCTGGAGCGTGCTACAAGTGTAACCAACATGGAACCATTAGAAGATAATGTACCAAAGAGTCAATCTTTATGCAGAAATGGCCGTAGATCATCGACAGCGGAAGCAGCCAACATCCTTTCATTTCATCAGTCTCCTCACAGCCCGTATCATTGGTGAGGGGTCACTAGAGCAAGGTTCAGGTCACTGTCTAACAGTACGTGACTTGTGTGAAACACTCACAGGGCTCCCTACAGCTTCACTTTGAAGACAGACCTTTGGTTCTGCAAAACTAGGAAGTAAAATACAATGGCCAGTTCCAGGTTGTCTGTGAGACATGACTGGGGTTTGGTTTGATCTTTTGTCTCGTTCATATGTGGAAGGTTGGTTATCTTGAGGCAGATAGGAAATATTTTCATTGAAAACAATCTAAACAGCTTTACAACAGAACTGACTTATTTGGAATGACACTGTTCAAAAACAACTTTTTGAACAACCCCTAGTCTTGGCGTCCTCTAGTGTCTTAACAGTTTTTTATATTTGTTTAGCGTAACATGTAACCACCTCAATTATTCTTTCTAGGCATAAATATTTTTCTGTTCTTTTAGCTTAAATGATGCTAACAATGAACATGCCATGGGTGCTGCTTCTATATTAACTCCTTCCTCTCTGTTCTTTGCAAACACACATTCATGCAGCCTCTCTGGTGTCTTCAGTATTAGTTAACACCATCTAGAAGTGTTATGTGTGATTTGTATGTTAAATTTGAAGGCTTGGTACTTCTATACAGCATAAATGAGGAGTATCTGCTATTTTAATATATTTTCTACAATAAGCCTCTCTTCAGTCCTGTACTTCAGGATGGTATTTGCGTCATTGGATCAATTACTGTGGTATTCTTGAGAAATATTTTTTTTTCAAGGTTTTGCATACCATATACCAACAAGCTTGTTTTGTTTGTTTTTCATGAGGCATGGAAAGGACAAACGCAGCCCAGTCTGAACAGGGAAGAGGGAAGTGGAGCAGCCACAGAGCTCTGTAACAACAGCTCCTTCCATGTTCTTGCCTTACTTTCTCCCTGTAAATCTCCATTCAAACACACATCTCACAGCTTGTCATCATCAGGAGTAAAAGGTAATGATGCTGATGACATTATCAGTCAAATCAGGCCTCGACTCTCATCCGCTTTCCTTGCTGGCATGATGGCATTGTTTACTCTATTCCTATATAAAAAAATAGAAAAAAATAAAATGCTGACTATCTGAGAAGGTGGCGAAGAGCTATGCTATTCTGAGATGAAGTTTTTCCCAAAGTGCCACTGTGGATAGGCTTGCATGCAAAATAAATAGATAGTAACTAATGGTATGTGACAAAACAGAACTACAGCTCTGGTGCAGGTAGGATTATCCATGGAGACTTTTGGCAGCATAGGTAACAACTGTAGGGAAAGGAAGGACTTCAACACAGGTAATTGCTTAAGGGCTAGGCAAGCAATGATGCACAAAAGTAGGGCGCCTGAGCTGAAGTCCATACCACTAACCCTGCACTATTAAGCATAAATGCTAAGCTTTTTAGAGTTCATGAAAACAGGCAACAAGTGCATAATTTTAGAAAGATTTTTTTTCAGCTGCTGGGGTAAAATTGTTTCCTGAGGATTTTCAGCATCCAAAAGGTACACGCAGCCTCTGAACAATGGAAGGCCAGCTTTGAAGACTCTATGCACACTGTAGAGAGTTCAAAAATATCTGCACTGGAAAGAAAAGACATGCTGAGACATCCACTCAGGATCTGCAGCAATGTAATCAGCTTTTATGTACAGAGATCAAAATTATTGATGTTATCAGCTTGGAAAGATAACATACATCAGTTGTGACCTGTGCATTTTTGCTTATGTCTGCAGTCTGCAGGAGTGGCTGAAAGTTAAGCTACTATAAACCTCACTATCAGTCAGTATTCAAAAGCCTTTGAAAGGCTGCAGTATACATTTATGTAGAGTGCTGGAGACAACTGTGTTGAATAGTGTGAAGTAAAATTAATATGGTTACAACAAAGAGCTTCCTTTTGAGAACTGTGGGTTCTTTCTGCCAACACAGATTCTCCAAATCTCTTTTCTTGACCCAAAGTACCATCCTAAGAAGAGTAAGAATGTGTTTCTGACTCAAACACACTCTTGCTTGCAGAGAAGAGCGGGTTTTAGGCTTCCTGATTTGAAGTTGTATCATGACCCACTTGTTCCGAAGTAGGTCAGTCTGTGGTAAGCTGAACTAAATCAGAAAGGCCAGCCCAAGAGTTTGAGTTAAGGGAAAGATGTAGAAAGCCACTTCCTATGTCTGTTATGTCAGTAATGGGTGCAGTGAATTTTTACTAAGGGGAGTTTTTTATTCTGTCCTTTCTCATAATTGTAAGGTCTGGCAGATGCAGAAAGACTGTACTGTGATATTTCCTTGTTTCTGCTTGGTGAATTAAATGGGTTTGGCTATTTTTTTTCAAGGTTGTTCTATTCTGGCATAGGGATCCTGCTTCCTCTTAGTGAAACACACACCTCTGTACTCATACACTTCCTTCTGCAATGTTAGCACTCCTTCTCACTTCTGCTCTGTTATTTCCAATGCTAACCATGGCACCAGAGCCATGAAAATGTTAAAACTGTCATATTTGTATGTGGAAGATGATTTTCTAGGAGTTTTCAGTTTGCCAGGTAAGAGCCATTCTGGGAGAATGAAAGCATGTTATGCTGTAAACAGAACACTCTCTTTCCCAAAGATTCTGTTTTTCATCCTTGCCTGGCTGTTTTCATCAATTTAATATTATACCAAATAAAGAGAGAGAGTTGCTATTTGCCTAGGAAATATGTTGCAAGTTTCTGTTCACACGAATAGATACATATGTGGTTTACCTACAATGAGATAATAGCAAGCACTAGAAAGGAACATCAGTTCCGTTCTGTGCTCTTTTGTCCATCTACTTGTTCTCACACTGCTTACAATGTCACGTGCAGTCAGGCTCATTCCATATATTCTTACATCCTTCAGTCAAATTTTCACTTAGCTAAAATATAATTTCCTTTCCTTTCCTTCCCTTCCCTTCCCAAGGGAGAGCTTTCTTTCCTCTTAATCTTAACACACTGATAGGTAGACCTGGCAACAAAAAAAATCAAAGGAAAAAACCACACACACAGTAAAATGTGTTTGTCTTACCCCCCTCTGAGAAGAACTCAGAAATGCCTTTAATCTTTCTTTCCACAGTCCAGACTGTGGGGTGCTGAAGACCTTTGCAGTGGAGAAGAGTCCTGTACCAGTCAGTCAAGGCAGCAAAGCTGACAGCATCAGGTAATTACGCAACTATTCTGTGGTCAGATTGTCTGAGCTGCAAGATGAAAGCCAGCGAGGTATCCGGATGCACCTAGTAAGGAAAACAGAGGAGTACTTCTCCTATAGTTACCTAACACACAGTCGAGTCAAACTACTTTCAGTCAGGAGGAAGCAAAAATCTTCCTCAGGATTTCTACCAAGTCTACAATAGAATTGATGAACATAAGTCAGGAAAGACACTTTGCTTTAGAAAACACAGCTTCATTAAAGTCAAAGCGTGTTTATTTCACCACTGCTTTTAATAAAAAAAAAAAAAAAAAAAAAAAAAAAAAAAAAAAGTCAAAATATCACATTTGGGCTTTTGTATTTAATTTTTATGATTCCAAAATGCATTAAGCATTTCACATGAACTTTCATGTTTTCCACATTTCTGTAGTACTATTGCATTGTCTCTGTGTTTCTTGTTTTGTATGTTTTTTACCATCATTTTCATGTAATTCATATATAAGCATATATGTGCATATCATGTATTCGTTGATTGTAATTGGCATTAATACAGTACTACCCACTTTAAAATTAACCAAACATTTTTGCCTACTCCTGTAACAATTTGGAGCAATGCTATGGAGTGAGCATCTCTGAGATTTGTGTTATTTCAGACATCTTTGATATGCATTGTCACTGAAAGATATATTAACCATTTATTCCTAGTCATAACAATCTGAAACACTCAAATGCCCACTGGAACACAATCATATTTTTCAAGCAGCTCTAGTAAATGTTCACTGAAAAAAGCAATCACTATAGTTAACCAGTCTGCCAAAATACCATTATTTTTCTCATTTGCATAACATTTTACATTAAGATTTGTTTTGTATTCCTTACATTCAGCTATATAACAAAGCTTATTTGTGTGTGAAATCCTATGACATTTGAGTGAATAGTTCTTACCAAACTGACCACTCTGCAGCTCTGATTTTAGCTGCCACATTGAATCTATCATTCTCAAATTCCCATTTGCCTACTTTTCTAGTTTATAGTTTTCTCACTAGCTTCATACCTGATCAATGATGCTGCAAGGATATTAAACTGCTAGTTTAATCTTGACACTGTAATTGACGATTTCACTGTAAATTGAGCCAATTACTTGAACCCATCTCCACTGACACAATTCTAGTTAGACTGACCGTTTAGTGCATAATACCTTGCTATTTCCCTGAGTTATGAGTATAGAGCTATTTACAAATTTCTGATGTTCCTCTCTCCTTGATACCTAATGATGTTATCTACTGTCATTTCAGTGTTTGCTATATGAATTCTTGGTACAGAGTTCACCCCCTCGCAAGCAGTGTTCCTTCAAGAACAATCTATGTTTTGATTACTGTTTATCATCTAGAAAACACAGGGGGAGGATGTAAAATTGAAAATTAAATTGTTCTAGTTTGTCCTACACATAAAATTGTTTTGCCTTGGCTCATGGCCACAGAAGACAACTTGCATCGCTAACATACCTTAATGTTGAATCAGAAATAAGAAATAGTTTGTGCTCTGTTTCATACGTTTCAGTACACACTTTCACTAAACATAGTACCCCCAACTCTTTGTCTAAGTGAAATATGAGTAAATTTATATGTGTAGAAATTAATTATCTGTTTTGTGAATCCTAGTGATTACATCTCATACCTTCCTTTGACAGCTTTCTGATATTAACAATTGGGAAGGAATCAGTCTTAGCAGAACCCAAGTAAGAGACTACACAATAGGGAGCCACACAAGTTCAACTCCCGTTTCCTTCAGTGACCTCTTCTGAAAGGAAGGTAGTGCTTTCTATTTGGATTTTCACATCCCTTTGATGGCACTATTAGTCTAGGGAAATCTGCCATCTGCAATGCCTCTCTTCCTCACTGCTGTGTGGCTGTGACAATAGGTAAAAATCCCTCCAATACAGGACATACATTGTATACACATACATACAAGCATACCCAGCATAATTCCTTGTATGGCCACTCTATACAGCATCCCTGTTTCTTCAAGTGATCTCAATCCAGACTATCAATTGTCTCCTTGCAACAAAAAGAATATTAAAAATAATTTTTAAAAAGTTTTCAATTTAAAGTTATGAGTAGCAATATTTCTGGAATATGGAAATGTAGACATGGATGCTTACAAACAAAATTGTTATTTTATTTTGGGGAGTTAAACTGAATTCATATAAACAAAATTATGGATATGCTACTGTAAATTTGTTAACAGCAATTAATAATAGTATTTTAGATACTACATTTCCTGTGATATATTTCCTTTTTAAGCATACAGTATTCTAAATTTCACCTGTCATTACATTAATTGCGTATTTAGGATCACATAATCTTTGAATAATGCTGTAAGAAGAACCTCTTTTTAACAAAAGATTATTAAGTGCCTGGCTTGACTTACAGTAGCTACGTGATCTAATGTGTATTAGCAGCCACAGTCTAATTAGCACCATGCCTAATACGTAATAGCAGCCACAGCATATCTGTTGTATACCATACTTTAATCTAATGCCAGCAACTCTTGGTTAACTTTGACTGGAAGTTATCTGCATTAATAACACACAAGAAACAAACAGCAGTTTAAAAACCTTTAGCAGAGTTAGGACTGATGCACTACCGAAACAGTATAACCACAAAATCTTAGGGACAGAACTTAGTTTTGCATTTATGTAAATTTGTACGACTACAATTGATCAGTAAACTTGCCATACACGGTGACTGCTTTTAGTCCAAAGGCTAAATAGCGCTTTTATGATTTATATTTTGGGAAAGGATGTTGCTTATAGCACGGTATTTGGGATAACTCTGCCAGAGCCATAACATAGCTGTGATCAGCAAATGATCATCTGTTTTATTTTGGAGTTCATCCAGCTGGGTTAATGCCATTAAAATCAAGTGACAGTTTCATAAGTCTAAAGCCTTTCTAGGTTCACAGGTTCCCTGACTCACTTCCCAATAAAATTACAGCTGAACAATGCATTCCTGTTTAGAAGTCACGTTCAGTTAGCACAGAGGCTCACTGGCATTGGTAACTGAAAATAACCGACCAATTATCAATAACCGACCAATCCTACAAAAGAGCTAAAAACATCACTGTCACTAAGCACACGCAGTAATGGTCAATTTTCAGTGAGATAATGTACTCAAAAGCATGCATAGCTCAGGCTGAGAAGGACTTCACCTATTTCTCTTGGACTTTCAAGTGCTTTTTGACCTGCACTTTGTGTAGAGGGTGGAGGAAAAAAAAAAAAAAAGAAAAAAAAAAAAAGATGAGAAACAACAAAGTGTCTTCAACTGATGGTTAAAGGCTACAATCAATAGAATAGTAATTCAACAAGTAACTTCAAGTAACTTGTTAGTACTTGCCCAACACATGAGATATGACAGGTTTTATGTTTTAATGGCAAGATGAAGTCAGCATAGTGCTTACAACTCCTTAGAAAATCACTGTCCGTGCAATACTAAATTGTTTTTGTCATCAGCAGCTTTGCTACCTTTCACTAACACCCACTGTTTGTTTAAATACGTAATGTGCAGTAGAAGATAAAAATGCATACTAAGAGCAATTCCTTGTTGCACACCATTTTTATGTGTATTTTTTCCCTGAGATGAATTCACAGGACCATATGCAGATGTGACAGTATAATATTTAACTAAATTCCCACTAACCAAAAACAGATCCAAGTGCAGAACTGAAAGAGATCCCGTCAGTCACGCATCAGACTATACTAACCAATAGTGGTAATACTGCTAACTTCCTTTAAACTGATAATTTACACTATAGTAATTACAATTTCACAGTTATTCTGACAACTGCTCCGTGTAACAGGAGCCTTAGGAGGCTTTTTTTTCTGTGTGTAAGAAGGGCAGCAGTCACGGTTGATTTGTGCTGGAGTAGGAGAAGAAATATTAGGAAATTAATAAATATGATTCCATACATGAAGAGAATGCTTTCTGACAAAGATCCCAAACTAACAAAATACCATTATGTACTGACTTGGAATGGCATGAGAGAAAAGGAAAAAAAGAGAATTAAGGAAAAACCACAGAATGTAAACACATGCACAGAGACAATAATAATACTCCAGCAGGTACAGGAATCACTGAAACATGGTCTCAACACAGCAAAAGCAGTTAAGTTTGGAACTGCAGTATGAAGTTGTGCTGAGGCTTTTATGGGAAAGCTCTCACACTTTTTCTCCAAATTATTTCCAAGCTCTAATAAAATTCTTTTTTTTAGCATTTTGCAAGAGAAAAATGTTTGTTTGTTTTTAGTAAAGTGGAGGGAAAAATCTACAAATGACTGTCTAATGATGCACCTCAGATTGTTCAGCAGTGCAAACAAGCTGGGAGGCTGAAGATATAAAGCAAAAATAAACAGCTACACAAATGCAACAACCCTACCAAAGAAGCCTGTCTCAAGGTCTTCCTAGAAATGGTCACTATTTGCAAAGCTGTCAGAACTTTTACTGGTGATTTAAGGCTACTTACAAAAACATGCTTCCGACCTAATCATTTTGAAGATGCTTGCTTATAAAGCCTGCTCGCGTCCCCAGAAATTCATGACAGGACATGCTGTTTTTGCATAGAACTTCCTACCAGTTGCCTAACAACCTAATCAGTCAGTGTTATTGAACATATGAACCAATTTCCAGGTGATTTTTTTTATTCCTTCAATGAGATTGGTTATGCAACTATACATGTACAACTACAAAGAAAGGAACTTACAAAAAAATCCCACTCGAAACAGATCTGTGGATAAAGCACCTGGGTTTTTGTGGAGAGAGAGCCATGGCTGACTCAATGGAAGGGGAGTAACAGAAGCAATACGAAACTCACGGCCCCAATTTGTGACTACAAAGAGCCACCCACAGAATTTCACATCAAACTTCATTTTATTTTGCTCTTCTGCTTTGAATTCCCCAGCGTGGACTCCAAGCTTTTCTGAACAAAATTCATACATAGCACTGGTTCTTAATATCTCCACAGCTCTCTGCAGCTTGTCTTTCACCACTGTGCTGCCCATTGCCATCTTCCTATCAATCCCACTCCACATCCCCTCTCCTTCCCAGATCAACCTCAGCACCAACATTAGTGACAGACACAGCATTTACCTTTCTGTTAGCAGCTACCAAATAGTCTTTTTTCCTCTTATCCCACTACTCTTTCAAAACACCCTACACACCCATACCCAAGGTGGTCTTGAACATGAATCCGTTCATTGTGTCCATACTGTTTTGCTGGTGCATGATTTAGGCCACGTGCTCCTTGAGCCCACCCAAGAGCTTTGGGGTTTACCCCGGTCCTGTCGAGAAGTTCTGGGAATTCCGAGGAAACATGCTGATTAATTACTTCTCTGGGAGGGTGATAGGTTCTTACCTCATATCCTTAATGTAAGGGACATGGAATCCACCTGTTGGAAACTTAAGCAAATTAATCTCACACTTTCAGACCTTCACCACAGAGAATTGCTGGTTCCCAGATTTGCAGGACCAGAAGCAGATTGCATAAGTTCTGGCAAGTTTTAAAAGCAGAATCAACAGCCTTATCTCTCAGCTCCTCTCTCAAGGACGCTAAAAATAATTTTGAAATTAAATTTTAATTAATTTTTCTATCTCCATGACTAAAAGGTACCTAAAACCAAGGCATAGATTTATCTGCCAAATTCTGGTGCTGACACTGAGTACACCTACACAGCCTACTTGCTCACATCCCTGAAGTCTCCGAGCCATGTAATAGCAGCTACAGAGCTGAGTAGTCTTTCCTGATTCACCAGCACTCACATCCTACCTACTCCATGAAGACCTACTACTTTTATCATGCATCATTTGTACTGCATTAGTGGCTGCAGACCTCCACCAAGAGATCCTGCACCAGGAAAACCTCATTATGCTAAAAGCCACCCTGAGGAAACTCATAAAGGGAAGGAAAGAACTGCAAATTCCTCCTCCAGAGATGAGTAAGTTGAGGGCAGACACTTACCATAATCATAAGCCTTGTCAGCAGATGAGCTAGAAGCTTGCCCTGTGACAATGTGTTTAACACTTCTCCTGCACAAACAGAGAAACCAGTAAGAGAAATTCCCTCAAGTCTCATTAAATGAGATTGAGCTAAAAAACAGGTCTTCATGTTAAGCAAAAGCTTTGTATATAGCTGCCATCTGGGTAAGCAGAAGGAATTATATCCTATGGAGTTCACAGCTACCCACCTGGCAAACACAACCAGGTGGACACTGGCTTTATCAGGGGTTAATACACTTGAGTAGTCATTTCAGCTGGGGCTCATGAGCAAAGGAATTTATTTTGAGGGAAAGTCGCCTTTTTCAATTACAAAAACAAACATACCACACAGAATGCAGTTTTTAACATTTATTTTCAACTCCAGTTTCCATTTTTTCCACAAGCAGACATAAACAGTTGTTCAAAAAGTATTATAATGCTAACTACAGTTAAAAGGAACCTTTTGGGACAAGAAAGTGCTAGAGAAGTAACAAAATAAAGAGAATAAATATCCTTTACAAAGGTTTACACATGCTGAGCAACACAAAAATACTGTGCAATAAACCTACTACAATTCATATTCTGTACAACAGCTTAAGGTACTCTTTACTAAATAGTACTCATGTCATATTAGGAATACATTAGTAAACATAGAAACTTTAACAAAATGCTTAATTCAAGCAAAACAGCGATGCAATATGAATCAATGAGAAGTTCAACGGTTCCAAAGAAGCCAGAGATGGTGGCGAGTAAGCACACAACAGTGTACAAGACGATGATCTCAACCAAGAGGTTGAACCTAGTGGTTCTTCAGCCACGACTGCGTTTAGTTCCCTGCTGGAAACCATATCACATTGACATCTTCTTTAGCTTGTGGCTGTTGAAAAGAACAAGAGAACACAAATAATCACCTCAGACATAGATCAAATACACGTTACTCTTTCCAAGATATAGCACCTGCTGAGAGAATAGGTCAGGTAGAAAAAGGGACATGTGACATGACTGTCCCTGAGAGGACTCTTAAAAAGGAATAGGCACATCTGACAGGAGATGGAAAGAAAAATCAGTTCAGAATTGTCATCAGAAGCTGCCTTCAGGAGATGTAAGTGAAGAACTTTCATATATGCTCCATTTTCATCAACATAGTAGTTTTTAGATTCTTACCTCAGGAAAAGAAGGTGCTTCTTCACCCAGACATCCTTAGGGTTTACGCAGGCTTTCAATCCACTGAAAGTGTGGAAACTGGAAAATAAATAATGATAAAGAGATCAATAAATAATCATTAGAAATCCCTGCCAGTAAGTACTGTGAAGCTGCATTTAATCAAAAAGCATGCACCATAGTTACTCTACATAATGAAGAGCAAGAGCTTTTGTAAATGCCAGTTCAATATGGGATGCTACACAACCCCTTCAATACTATATGAAAATAATAATAATAACAACAACCACCACCACCACCACCACCCAATGAAGCTTAAATGTAATAGCTTCAGTCTCAGGAGCCATTTCTTGCACCATGAAATGTTAAATTTGTTCTAACTATTGAGACAAATAACTTTTCTAGGTGCAAGAAATAACATATAAGACTAAAGAAAACAGTTGCTGTTATGCTAAGGTGAGAGATCACTTGGGGGGGAAAATTATGATCTCTGAATTCAGAAAAGTCTCATTTGCACGTTATGTGGTTCATGTGTGTCTGTTAACAAGTTTTGGCAATGAAACACCCTGTATTGAGTAGGTACGCTCAGCTGTAGATTAAGCACATCCTTGTCTGCACAGGTGATTCCTAAACAAATCTAGATTGTACAGCTGTCCTATAAGTTAGTAGTCTCTATCAACTACTGGTTGGATATTTTCTATACTATCACTATATGCAATTTAATTAGTTAAATTGACTTTTGGGAAGAAAAAAAAAGAGAGAGAGAAAGAACAAGAAAAATCACACTTCTAGCATTCAAATCATTGATCCTGCCCCAATAGGCATCCTAAGGTTAATACATGACAGTCAGAAAAACAGAATCATCTGAAAAGTAACCTACATGATTGCATCAATATCGCAGACTTCGCTGGAGAGCTGTTCAGTATAACCCTTAATGGCCCACCGAGGCAGACGGGCTTTGGTGTAAGACAGACAGCAGTCCTGGTTGCTTTGTGCTGGAATCAAGGAAAAAAAAAGTTAATAAAATCTATTTAGATCATATTTCCATGCTGTCTAGCACCCACCCACCCCCCAGCTATTCAGCTCCCCTTCAACAGAGAAGGAGGATTAGGCAGTATACTTTGCTGAATTAATGCCCTTCTACATCATCCTGAAGCCAGTACGCACACCCTGGTGTGGCTGGCATAGTGCAAAGTAGCCCAAGAGCTGCATCCTAGGGCGGCGTGCCCAAGCGCACTCACCTTGGGAGGTACTGCACAGCAGCAGGAGCCCAAGCAGAGAAGCCAGGACCAAGCTCTTTGTGCTGAAGGCAGACATTTTCACTCTAAGCAGCAGCTGTGCTCCAGTGAGTGCTCTTTCACCACCTGCCTGTCCTGCCAAGCTTGCCTCTCCTCCACCTGCTTATAAAGCCGCAGCAGGAGCCACGGGAATTCACACGCGGGCGGGTTCCACTATCATCACTGGGTTTCCCCACGGCAAATTCCATCATGCCCAATACAACCTCAGCACTCCTTCCTGGTGCTATAACCGGAGATAGCGTACAGGGGAAATTTTTTTGTTGTTTTTTAAAGTAGGTTAGAAGATTCAGCCAAAAAGAAAAGGAAATAAAAGGCTGTGAGGTAATGGTTCTGTGGGTGAAACATGTATTTTTAGGGGTAAGAGTGTGGGTTGTGAAATGAGGAAAGTCAAATGTAGGTAACTGAATGTTACCTACCAAAACTGTGTCTTTGCTGTGCTCTATTTTAATAAGCACATTGTGGCGGTAGAGGGAGGTGGGCCTAGCCCAGACAGATTCATTTCACTATGGTATCGTCTCAGAAACTGGGTAACTATCTTTAATTATGCCAAAAGACTATATTAATATTTACAGGTTGGCCAACACAGTAACATCAGACTTTCCAGATGACTGCTTTGTGCGCTGTAGATTGTAATACTGGCAGGGCCCACATGGGCCAAGTATTCATGGAAATTAGTTTTGTTTAGTTTCTTCTCACTGTCACCACTTTTTGCCTGTTCATTACAAATCTGAACCATTTCATTAGAAACGGACTCTATACTGTTCCAAATGCATTGATGCTACCTCATAAGCCATGGTTGCATCTTGTTTGCTCCCCATGCCATACGGCACCCAAATACTTTTACTTCTGAGCATTCAGCTAAAACACGCACAGTCCTAACAGGGCCTCTCATGGCTCAGAAGAAACCCATGCAGAGAGATTATGTCATTGCACTAAGTGCACTGTTTGAGCTGCTGCTGAAGGCTGCTATTTCCAGTACCATTCAGTGACCCCCGTATAACGAATGTGACGGCTGCAGGCCACGTCCTGCTCTGCTGCTGCACAAAGGAGCTGTTACCAGCTCCAGGTGGTTATAGAGTAACCTGAGCTTTAAGTAGCTTCTCTTAAGTTAGAGCTCAAGGACGTGGTCAGAAACTGTTCAGAATGACATACCCTCTATTCTTTGTGTATTGCTGATAACTTTTTGCTTTCCATAAATGTAGCTTATTTATGGATCACTTATTTCTAGACTGACGGGTATTAAGCAATGGTTAGCAATGAACAATTCTCCATTTACCCCACTGTCACCATTTTTTCTTTTTCTTTTTTCGATTTTTACTGTTTTTCAGTGACAGACTGGGATTTCTTTTTATTTATTTATTTTTAAGGGAGAAAGGCATGCCACCCAGTTTCTGCCAAGCAATAAGATATGAAACTTAGGCATTGGGTTATCAACCCTCATTCCTCCGCTTCCACCCTCCCATTTCACTCCAGCATTGATACTAGTAAGGTGTCCATCTACTTTGGAAAGAGAATTTTCTAGGATTGTTGAGACAGTAACCATACATTCTTATCCATAGACTAGCATCACAATCATCAAAAGCACTAGGGAAACAATAGTTTAAAAAATTGCTAGCAAAGCCTTCTAAAAAGGAAATCAGTTTGTCTCCTTTATTGATAACATACTTGTTATTCCTTAAGTCCAACTCTTCTCCCGTTAGATTGGATATTCAAGACATAACTGATCAGGACTATAACATTTCTTTTTTAAGATGTCCTGCCTAATCAATAAAACTGACATTTTGTCTAATAAAACATTGCTATTAGACAATATTACTACACAATACTACATAATTGTATCACTAAGTAGTATTGAGTTGCAATTATATTATTTGTTAATGGTATTAATATATTAGCATTAATACATAATTCTTATTTTATTATTATAAAAAAGAATAACTAGTAAGTACTATTAAATTGCAGTTCTGCTGCCCTTCCTCCTACACTGAGTGTTAAACCTATCCTTCTTTACAAGTTTCCAAGCAAGTCTTACAAGTTTTCTTCTTACTCCAGCCTGCCATGCCACCTTTCAGACAGTCCTGGTGGATTGTCCAGTGGGTTGTCCACAGGATCTGCCCCCAGTTTCTCTGGAGGCTTAGGGACCACAGGACAGCGTCACCACTGCCTTGAAGCAGCTGTACTCCTCCTGGCATAAGACCATCCCCGTTCCTTCTTCTATACCTCATTTCCTACCTTATTCACTGTTTGTTTTTTTGTTTGTTTGTTTTCTTTTAAATCTTTTCTTGAACCCACCTTTTCATCACTCCTACATCTCCTTCCTCTGCCTAAACTATTCCTAAGTAAACAAATCACCCCAAATTCCTTTTTTCTCATTTGTGCCAAATCTGCTCTCCCACCACCCCACCCAAATTCAGTGCTTCTGACACCATTATCTAGGCCGTTTCAGCTTAACATACTATTACTGAAACCATCACTTAGATGGAAGTAGCCTTGCACCTCAAGCCTCCCTTCTGACTCTACAGTTGTATTTCCTTTCTAAACAGTGCTTTTTGGACACAGTCTTTTCACCAGATCCTTGATACCCCTACCTAATCCTGATTAAGCACAAGCAGTTTGGACACCATAGCAATGACATAACCCAGATAACGTTCTCCCCATGCTTCTTCCCTCAGGCAGTTTCCATCACACCTCTGGTTCCTGTCTGAGCCCTTCACGACTGTTGTGCCTGGTGTCACAGGCAACTGCTGCTCCTTTCAAGACAAAGTTTATTTGATTTAGGAAAATTCAATTAAGATTTAAAACAAATGCCATCGTAAGGGCCTCAGCTTCAGGAGAAAATTTCACTTTGCTTGTACTTAGTGTGTACAAAGTACCCTCAGTATATTTGCACATAGTTAAAAATCAGCAAAAGCCATAACGCAAATGGCTGGAGAAAGTTGCCTGGTAAGTCCTGACTTGGCTCTCAAGCATATCTTATCTGTTTTTACAACTTGATAATGCAAACAAAAAGGGGAGAAAAGGGGTGGGGAGGGTGCTTACATGTTCAAAGAAAGTGATGATTCCCAATGGATGAGGGGAGGGTGACTGCTGCCCACCCTGACCAAACAAGGCTTTCGGTCTCCCTCAGCACCTGTGTGACCAGAAGGGGCTATAGGAACCTGACAGGTGACTGCAGAATGGCTGAAAACACAGGCCCTCAGGCTCCAAGGCAGCAATCAGTGGGCTAAAGGTCTGCTGGAGGCCCGGCTGCAGGTGGCTAGTGCTGGAACAAAACATTGTTTAACGTCCCAGTACTGGGATAACTGGGGAGCTGCACAGGAGGCCCTACAGCAAAGGGCTGTGCACTGAGTGCGGGCCAGCAGGGCTCCCTGAGCTCACTGCCCTCCTGGCCGCCCCAGCAAGGGCTGCCGTTCCTCCCCAAGGCTGTGTGGGGAGGCCTTTACCCAAAGTCTCCTCAGCGAGGCATGGCAAAAAGCACAAGAAGCAACAGCCACAAGCTGCGAGAAGGAAAATTTGCATCAGACACTGAAAAATTCTCTTCATGGTGGTGAAGCACTGGGACAGGGCCCAGAGGGGATGTGAAAGCCCAGTTTGAATAGCCTTGGAGATGTTCCAAACTTAACTGGACACAATACTGCCCTGATCGTGATCTTTAAAAATTTTGGCTCCTCCCCAAGCCACAGTCAAGCCCATATTATTATTAGTTTTCCCACTTGACATTTCTGTCATGACTAACTCTCTATTTCTTCTTTTAGTTTGTCTCTTCCTGACACTTCCTTTGTTACACGTTGAAAAGCTTCCCATCCTCTTCTTGCTCCCCTATTAGCCCCTATCACATCCCAGCTCTCCCTCCCTGTCGATATGCTTGTAGTAAGACAAAATGCCAAAGCATGGATCCACAAAGTTTTCAGCCTCTCTTAAAACTCCCCTGCTTTTGTTCCAGAGGTCAAAGCTGGAGAACAGGCCTCATCCCTACTGAATGTATTTTAAGAGATGAAGTAACACAGACTAGGTACTAATGCTGTACAGCAGTTCAGTTAGAGCCATAAAAGAGGAGGACACATCAGGAGAAACTGCATATGAGAAGCTGTATACACACAAAGAATTCAGAACTGTTCATGATTTCGAAAACTGCTTGAAATTTTTTGAAAATGGGGGCCCACAATGGTGATATACTTCACCGTGTGGTTCAATGAGTACCCAGAAGAGCCATGTAGATGCAAGGCTTAAAACATACCGCTAACTTCTGAAGAGAGACACAGAGGAGGGACTCTATAATCACTGACTGATAGACTGCAGTTTATAGTGACTTCTTTATGGGTTTAGGTCTAATAGTAAACAATTATTTAAATCTCTTGCCTACCTTGATGTTAGACACTGCCTATAATATCTTTACCTATTGCCTACAGTAAGAATCACATTGCCAATTTTTGTTTAAATTGAAAATTACTTTTTTTTTTTTTTTTAATTGTTTTAAGCTGTCTTCACAAAGAGATGTTTTATTAATATTACTGCTCTTGGCCAAACTGCTGAAAATAAAGAATTATAGCAGCTGATCTACTAGGGAAAAAGAGTACTAAAGGGAAATCCCCTTCTGTAATTTCCAATTGTTTAGGGCAGAGCAAAGGGCAGGAGAAGGCACCAGTTCAAAGGAACAGGGCCAAACCAGGGGATTTAGTCGTTGCATAATCCCCAGTGATGAGATGTACAATAAATCCCAAGCATAAAAGTTCCACACATAACTTGCTCAATACCTCTGGCATTACAGTGATGCAATACTGTGATTTCATTCACTTCAGCACTTGCATTACTGATTAACAAAAATCCCTCTCTGAAGGAGGAAATTAATTTTCACTAATTATATGTTGCACCTTGTGAGGAACAGATATAGAAATACTATTGAAAGACATTTGTTAGATGCAATTACTGATAAATTATATGCCTGGTGGGAGAAATGAACCTCTGACCTGAATCCACAGCCTGAACATCAAGTTGTTTCCGATATTAACAAATAAGTGATTGCACTTAAAAATATTTAACTCATAAAGTAGAAAAGCATATTATGCCTTAGCAATTATGAAAGAGAGAGAGTGACATTTTCCAGATTTTCGCAATCTGTAGACAGGAATAGAGACAGGCAAGAAAAAGAAAATCATACCATGTAATTAGAAGTGAAGTTTTAGCTGGGCTGAAGGTTTCATAAATTCCAGTGAAACACAACAATAGTTTCATCTAAAAATTAGAAAATATTTTAGAAAATGTAAAGCATCCTTTTCCTCAACTGTTCTGTGTTTTCTTCCTCAAGTTGACATTAGTAAAAAAAAAAAAAAAAAAAAAAAAAAAAAGGGAAAAAAAAAGAGAAAATATAAGAAGAACCAAGTAACATGAAGTGGTAAAGTTTGAGGCTGACCTAGAACTCAATGACTGCTGGTTTTACTAAACCAGACTTGACATTTAGAGTGCTTGATCACTCTGGGCTACTTAGTACATGTTTGACAACTGGGATTTTGTCATGTATTACTGGAAGACTAGCTTAAAACTATCCAGTAACACCTGCTTGCTTTGGATTGCTAAACAGGGGGGACAAAAAAAAAAAAAAAGACAATCATGTTTGTGTTTAATAGATATTAGTTAACATAATTTATTGATTGTAAAATGAGCATTGGCAAAGTAGCCACAAACACTGGCCTTCTCAAGTGCTGCAGTCACTGTAGCTTTACAGCAGTGCAGAGTTAAATTATGGAGGACTTTCCTGGGGGGGGGGGGTTTAAACTGTAGTTGCCAAAAACAGCTGGTTTGGACTTATATCTGTCCAAGAGTCCTGCTCTTTTTCCAAGGAAACAACAGCTCTAGGCGCTTCCACCTTGACCCTTACAGCTTATTTTGCATAACACAACTGCCTTGCTTATCCTCATATACCCTTAAAACTCCTTTTCTGAACCTTAGCTATTCACAGAAAAAATCTTGGACCACGTTAAAAAAAAAATCACTTTTCAAAGGGACAAAAAAATTAACATTTTGCTGGGAAAAAAATGCCTCCCTAATATGTTTCATTGCAAGTGTTTGGTGATTTTGTTATCCAAACCCTTCTGAACTGGCATGGAGTCAAAGTTTTATAAGAATCCAGGACACTTGGAGTGAAAGAACTCTTACTTTCAATCAAACGCTAGCAGCCTGATGCATATGTAGTTTATGTTAAGTATCTCTCAAATATCATTAGGCATACAACATTAAACGAAGCATCCAGCTAGTTATGTGCACTTGTCTAGACATAACAAATGTTCTTCCTGCAGGACTTTACAACTCTTGGGCAGTTGCAACAGTTCAAACTCTCCCAGTGTCTGTAATGAGATTTACCTTGAGGGGAGGGGGAAGGAATAGATAGAGTGGAGGTGAAATTTCTTACCCAAGTTGTGAAAATGCAAATTTTTACTCTGAAAAAAGATGTCCGTCCATTATGACAGGGCAAAACTGTCACTAGTAGGAGGTTCATAGGATAAACATGCCAAGTGTACAAAGGAACACTCCCCAAAGCAATATTTCAACATGGAAAGTTACTTAGAAATCCTCTCAGGTTTTTCCTCCCGTCTCTTTTTGGCAATCCACAGCAAGTCACTATTAGTCACTAAAAGTATTAACCAACTTAATTGAGATTTGTTTGACCTATATATCATTTCCTTTTTGTTACTTAACTGGAAATGAAGAAAGCAAGCAAAGACTACAAGTTAAAAGTGCACTGAACTAAACTGTACAACAAAAATAGTGATGGCAAAGTTATGAGGTCCAGCCATCAAGCAGAGATCCTCCTGGGATTTTTTTTTTGTTTTGTTTTGGTGTTTTTTCGTTTGTTTGTTTAGTGCTGGGATTTGTATATTGGATACGTTCATGAGTGACTGAAGTGTCCTCCAAATTCTAAAAAGTGAAGCTTAATAAATACTACTATTCTCTCCCTGAACTCCTAAAAGTCTGATTTCCTCTTTATTACAACATTGAACAATTATTGAACTATTATCAAACTGAAGTAAAAATGAGGTTTTGCATTTCTATCAAAAGAAGTGAGAGTTAGCACAAGCCTCTATAGCCACAGACTATGTGCTTAATCAGCTTTTTTGGACCCAAGTCATGCTATGGACCTTGGCTAGCTCATTGGTCATGTGGAGCTCACAGCTTCACAAGAATTATCTGTGGATGGCACTGATAGGAAAAATAGGCCATAACTATTAAAGCATTTAGTATTTCATGAAAATGATCTTCTCATTCTTAAGCGTAACATGTAGTTCATATCAAAGAAGTACTGAGCAAAATTCTCTTATTAGCCACAGAAAGATGTTACTCTCAACCACATTTTTTTTTTTTTTTTGCAGAAGCAAAGAGCTCAAAGCCAACTTGTGAACCACACGGACAATCTTAACGTGATGGTGAAAGATAGCTTTGCAGTGACAACAAAAATTCAACTATCTTTTCTCACCAGGAGCATTTATCCTGTCTCATCCATGAATACCATTAAACCACTGTTTTTCCTTGAAACACTAATGGCTTCCAGCCATTGGAAGAGCTGAGACATACTGTGTGTGGGGCAGAGGAAAAAGAGCACAGTACACCCACCAACAGCCACCAAAGGTCAGCTTCAGACATACAGTAACCGCTATGTAAAATAAAGCCCCAGAGAATCCCACTGACAAAGTAGTTCTTGTCCTTCACTGATCTGGAAAGAAAGCATAAGGAAAACAAAACAAAACAAAAAAAAAAAAAAAAACAAAACAAAACAAACAAACAAAAAAACCTCTTTGAGCCATAACTCAACACTTCTGTAAGCCTTTCTACCCTACTGTAACATTCGTTGAAGACAAGAGGTAGTCTTTCTCCAGATTCCAGTAGGCTTTAGATCACACTAGTTTTGGATTTGGGTTCTCTGTTCTAAGTGTTTCAAGATAGTATTTTGTTATTGGTATAACTGCAACAGAAATTAATGTTCTGTTGGGGCTATTAGTGCCTTATAGAAAGGTAGTTAACATACATGTAAGGGTTGTTTGTTTTTTTTTTTTTCTCAAGCCTGGAAGTTTTATCATCTATTAAACTTGCTTTTATTGTTCAAAAGTAGTTTTGAACCATAAAAATTAAGGCTGAAAGTGTTAAAATTGAACTTTCCAACATTTTCAAGCCTATAAATCAGAAGAGGAAGATACCTCAAAGTTCACATAGAGCATCAGTCTGAACAATTGGTTTTGCAGCAGAACAGTCTCAGCAGATATCTTCACAAGCTAGAACATTTTTCAGCTCTGTTCTGTGGCTCCTCTGGACTGGACTGCTTTTCACCCCTCAGCTGAGAGCTGCAGCAGACCAGAACGTTTTGTGCCAGAGAGCAAGCTGCTGTGCTGAGGAAACAAGAAAGTAAAAGGGGGATATTGACCAACTAACAAACCCAGTCCTCAGACAACATGAGATGCTGTTACCAGGAAACCTCAAGGTCTGACAGGCTTTCTCAAGAGATGGGGAGCAAACCCGAGAGCCACAGTGCAGGTCACCGCAATGTAAACAAGCATGTCATACACCTGTAAGGTCTCAGCAATGATCCCATGATGATACCCACTGTTATTTGGGTGCTACTTTCCCAGCCTCTCATATATAGGGACCAGACACCTGCATTTAATTCAACAATGAAAACGCAACAACAACAACAAAAAAAAGGAAAAACAAAAAGAAAATCTAACCAGTAACCAGTGACTTATTTTCCAGAAAACTGAAGATATTAAAGTTAACTTTCACTGGCCAATAACAATAAATTAATAGGATAGAGTCTCCTGACCCAGCACACTCATAAAAGGGAACTAAAGCATGGCTCTGTAAGCAAAGGTCAACCAACTCATCACAAAAGCTCTACATGCTCCAGGCTACATTGGTAGCACATTCTAGCAAGAGCTTCAGGCCTTCGTTACGCAAACATCTCAGTGTGCAACCACTAAAATGGTGCCCGTGAGAAGGAAAATGAACCTCCCAATGACCCAGAACAACAATGCTCTCCGTTCCAAGTACTGCACCGCTACCACCAGCCACTACCGCGTGGTGTAAACAGACGTGCACTGCGGTGACACGTGAATACGAAGCGTGACTACTCTGGTGCCATCTTTAAGCATTTAGAACAGATAAAAAAGGAAGGGCATTGGCCTCTTAAGTAGCAGTGCAGTGAAAAATAATGTCACATCATTCCTTTTAGTAAGGAATTGCTCTACATTTGGACCACAAGTACCTGGAATGTTGGCTTGATTGAACGTATTTTCTGACTTACTCCTTGGGGCAAGTACTTTCTAGCTAAATAAAAGTGTCACTCAGTACTTTCTAGCTGAATATTCTAAACTGGACTTTGCATAAGCATTTAAATGTCTCAGATGAAAAACATTTCAAGACCAGCATGTGACCACCTTCCCCATAGCAAGATGCTTCAACAGCTCAGCTGAGAGGTGAATCATGGAAACCCTCACCTGTGCAGAGTGGGGCTCATACCCAGACTGTGAACAGCAGCCCCAAACAGGTACTGAGCATACAAGAACAGATGATCTGTGCATTAATAAATCAAAAAGTGAACTTGCCCTGTAAATACTCCTGGGTCTGAGGAAACTAACAAAGAGGCAGTTTAATCTTCATAACTGACACCATGGCCTTTCTGTGCATGGATGCTATTTGACCACCATGGATGCTATTTTCTTTTTTGAGAAAAAATTCTAGTATTGGCCACACTAAACTTTCTTTGCTATCACTCTTTAAAGGCAGCTCAATACATGTTCTCCAAAAGGTATAAGCCTTCAGTTTGATTTGCAAAGTATGTCCTTCTGTGCTAGGCATGTGTCAAGAAACAGATGTGATTTGGGAGCTGGAAGTTTGTGCCTAAGCCAGCATTCAACCAGGTCTGAGAGACAGTCCTGGCAGCCCCACCTTGAGAGATGTACCTCTCTCAGCTGAGGTGGGGCTCTCAATGCAACCCTGTGAAGCATCAGAGATAGCAGTGCCAAGATCAAGCCCATAGAGCAGGAGGAAGCCCTGGAGAGAGAGTTTTGCAGCCTTGTTCACTTACTGCCTTCTCTTCCCCTTCCCTTCCCAGCATTTTCCCATCTCCTTGATGCATTACAGCTCACCTTATATAAACTCTAAGATATGCTGCTGCTACAAAACTCACTTTTTCTCTAGGCCTTCACGCCTTCCCTTTCCCAAGGAAAGGTAATTTGGATGCCAGCTATAAGCATATCCCCCAGCCTACCCGCCTAAGCAGAACACTTGCTTCCAACCAGACTATGTTCAAACTCAGCATGAAGAGCACGGTCCCCTTCAAACCCAGTGATCAAGCTCTGCAGCAGGCAGCTTATAACACAGGGCATAACCTGATCAAATACTTACACAAGGCCATTGTATTTTAGCTATCTTCCATTTGGCATTCAGATATGAATCACTGAAGAAGGGTGACTTTTAGGTACAACAGACATGGACTATGGAGTGCTTAAAAAAAAAAAAAAAATCTAATAGAGGACGAAAGAATCTGAAAGCAGAAAAAAAATAACTGGAAGGCACTGAAATCATTCTCTCATGATTACATTACAGGAAAAACAGCTTTTTTGTTTGTTTCAAGAAATTTGAGTAAGATTCTTACCTCAGTTAAGTCAATACAAACCCTGAGAAACACTATGCACTTCAACAGTTTCTCTTCATTTTAGTGAGAGTCCCTGAGAACAAAATCAAATGCAGGTATACAGTCTCAAATGAGCTGTCATTTCCTATTGCTATAGATTCAATTAACCATGCAGAGAATTAGAGCAAGATAGCTCTAGAATAAGTGCCAGAGAGCGTCTGATGGCTGGGAAAGTGCCAAAAGGAATTATCGCACCCTTTTCACACATTAGTTTCACATACGATCGCTAAAGCTCATCCACAGCACACAGCAGTGTCCCAAGAGGAATTAGATGGATTTATGGTTCATGAATTTATGGTTGATAAAGGCAGTGTGCAGGGATCACTTTGTTAACATCACTTATCCCAAAACTTTGAGTGTTGAGAAGGCAAATACGTTGCAAAAATGTGGCCAGGCTGACACCACAGCTAAAGGCATACTACTGACTTATAGGAAAATTCTTGTATTTTTCTTATTCATGCATATGTCTCCCATTCTGAAGTGATCAAGGTAGCTTAGCAGTAACTTTCCTATTGTACTGGGCACATTCCTAAGAAATTATCATATCCCTCATTCCAGACTTACATGTTGGAAGCAGCAGGGTGGGGATGAGATCTGAGATCCCAGGTACATACTTTCCATGTGTATCTGTGCCTTCCAAATTGCACTCCTCACTGTTTTGTACCCCCACAGGAACTTCCATGGATGACTATAGGATCATCTCCATCATCAGTAGGGCTGTGAGACCTTTCCCTAAGCAAAAGATTTGAGAAGTATGCTAATAACCAAGAGCAAAACAGAGGCAGAGCATTTTACTTTTTAAAGCTGACAGAATGTCACAAAACAAGGTATTTAGTGAGAAAACATTTAAGCCTTACAACACTGGCATTTGCTCTCCCTTATTTATGCCATTACTCAGGCATAGGGTACTGTTCCATCCTTAACATGGAGCAGTTTCCCAAGCCACACACCCTGCCAAATAGATCCAAAGATATTTGGAACAGGATTAGCCCTATTGCTTTTGTGCCAGTCAAGCATCAAATCACGGTATCAGTCTTGATTTACTGCTGCCTTTGGGCAAGAAGAGGCCAGGATTGTCTGGCTGTTCCTTTAAGGGTGCTGAAAGTGAGCCAGCTGGAAATGCTTTCAAAAGGTGTCATTAGAACAAGTTGAAATACCAGAAGAACAGGAAAAGCACAAAAAATAAATACAGTCCAGTAGCTGCCACACAGAGAGGACAGCCAGAAGAGACTGGAGATACTAAAAGAGGACATTATCCATGGAAGCGGGAAAGGAGGAGCTCAAGCAGACAAGGTATGGTTATATACGAGCTTCAGAAATCCTGCAGCAACAGGGGAAAGAGGGAGGAGAGAAGAGAACAGTCCAGTGGGGAACTGGGGGCTAAATGATGATTGTGGGAGAAGAGTGGGTGGCTCTGGCGCTAAGTAAGAATTGATGGAGCATGCAGTGAAAACAAGAAACAGATTTTTCCACAGAGGGACAACAAGGCATCCCACCATCTCACCAAAAGAGAAGAAAAACCTAGTTATAAAAGAAAAAAAGTGATCCTAAGGGGTGAATGAAGGGGAAAAATTTGGCTGCCTTCCACTTCAGCACCGAGGTACAGATTTCACTGTTTGTGGTTGTAAATGCAGAAAGTGACAATGACAGCAGTGGCCAGCAGAGCTGAGCTAGGGCTGCAGCAGAGCCCTTTGATACCGCAGTGCTGGGGTGCAAGGTGGGCACGTACCCCGCTGTGGTTAGGTTATTGCCCACCTCCTGGCTCCCCAAGGGCAGAGCAGGCTGCCCCTGCACAACCTCACACCCTCAGCCCACTGCACCTCTTGGCTCAGCTGCTCAAATCAGGTGGGAAACTTCTCATCTAAAATATCTGCAAGTCTAGCACAGGTGCCTCCACTAGTAAATCTCCAGAACAGAGCTGTGTGTCTAACCCCAAGTAACGCATGTGTTGGGAATGGAGGGATGCACTTACCAGGGTGCTCCTGAAGTTTTTTTGTACACAGTTTGAAACAGATCACTGCAGCTGATGGCACAGCCCTGCCACCAAGGGCCAGTGCCAGGGTGTAGCACCCAGTGCTCTCCGAGACCCTGGGCATGCAGTAGCCTCCAGCCTCCCTAGAAGTCTGTCCATGTCCTGCTTGCATCCCAAGACATGGGATATTTTGAAAGGGTCCCTGAAACCTGCCACTTTCACTCCACAGAGCCTGCCCGCTGTAGACTGAGCACAGCAAGACCTGAAAGAGTCAGGAGCAGATGTAACCTGAGAATCTAATCTGGCAAGGGGCAAATGCAACCTGGTTAAATTACAGAGCTAGTATGGACCTCTGATGGATATTAAAGTGCTAGAGATGCACTTCACCCACCCTCTTCTTAGCGCCTGTCTCAGAGCCTTTCAGTATCACCTTAAGAGTTCATACGGCATTAGGGTGCTATAAGGCATTAATGATTATCCTATGAAAGGATAGCGAGAGGATGTTTTGGTGACTAAGCAAGAAGGATCCTAGGCAGGGCCAAAACTAGTCCTTGTCAACTCCTTATGTGCAGCAGAAACTATTGCAACAACAGGGAATGAAGGAGGGGCAGAAATGCCTTTCCTTGAGTGCTCTGAATGTGTCCCAGTCACATTTTTTCTTTGCTGAGGTCATCTTGCCCTCTAGTGGTTCAAGCCGCAGAGTTGACATACAGCTAGATTAATTTCTGCTGTAAATCCTGTAATGGCAGTAGTTTCAGAAGTTATAGCATAAAATGAAATAATTCAAGTTCCTTTTCATCTGAACCTTTTCTTTGAGTATCATTAGCAAAATGCGTTCGTGGTATGAACTTCTAAAAGGTACAGAAGAACTGCTACCTTATACTTCATATATCACATCCCAGGTAACCTTGCACCCTAACAAGAGGAGCCTCCACCCAACCTACAGGGAGTGATGCAGTCAACAGCTACATGAACGTTTATTTTGGGGTAGATCTTAACTCATCTTTTAAAAAGTTGAGGAAAAACACTGCCTCCCAAAATACTACTTTAAAATTAGAACAATATTTTGCCTGAAAAGAGTTCCCAGGAAGTAGGTGGACATCTGCAGAGTAACAGCAACACCAGCTGGCAACAGGAACAGTCCAGAGGGCTCCAGAAGATAAACCCTGAAAGTTTAGATTCCTGATATTGCCTACACCTACATGACTATGGAGTACAGCCTACACTGTTTCCTCTGCATGCCCCCATCATACCCATTTTGATGTCTCTTGGGCTCTCTCCAGAAGAGTTGCACCAAGATTTAATTTATTTCATAAGTCTCAGCTAGAGAAAAGAGCCCAAATATCTGCTTCATTTCATTTTAATGTGAACTATTACTTTTAGTAACCACAAATGTGTTTTTTATAGACTGAATATAGAAGGCCTACATCCAAACTGGACTTCTGATGAATCTGAAGCAATAAATTCCAGCTGAGAATCTGGCTTGACATCCTTTCTGTTTTTATTAGTGAACCACATTTGCTAGGCTCTAGCTCTCCGTAACAGAAAAGCCACACACATCTAGGAGGCCATGGAGAAAAACAGTGATTGTGAACTAGATGCTTGTTAATCAACATGGTGCTTGGGGGGGGCATCTCAGTGCTCTGCAATCTCCAGGGAAAAAAAGCCTTCCTAGATGAAGGAAGGCTTCCCCAGTGGCTAGCTTGGCCAGCACAGAATGAATGATGGTGTAATTTGTCTCCCACTCAAAGATCTTTCAAGTCATTCTTTATATCCTGTCTACAAGGAGATGTATGTACAGAAAGCTTTCCACTTAAAGTGAAGAAAAATGCTTTCCAGTTGCCAACCTCTAAAGAACACTCCTTAGCATTAGAAACCACAAAACAGAACTTACAATTACAAAATATCTTTGTGCTTGCATGGGTAGTGTCATCTAACAGACTTCCTCCCCAGCTTTGCTGCACGAATCATGGGCTGCTGGAAGCAAGAAGGAAACACTTGGACTTTCCCCACCCTGGTCCTCTGCCTCTATGGATTCTTCAACATGATGAAGCCATCAGAACCTTTTCTAACCCCTTATCTAACAGGACCAGATAAAAATCTGACAATAGATGAGGTATGGTTTTATTCTACATTTTCTTTTAAACGGAGCACCAAAAATCAAAAGTAAAATTGTAAACAAAGCCTTTAAAGAAAAACAAAGGTGGAGAAAAAAAAAGCAAAACTGTAACCAGCTTGGGAAGGTTACAATTTGCGGTAGGTAGTATAAGTAAAAGACTCAAAATATATAACAGGGTTTCTAAAATTTAAAATTCAGTAGCATGTTCAACACACTCATGGTGCTTCAGACCAGCATGGTTGTGGATGTTATGAATTCTTCCCTTCTGTAAAGCCATTTAAAATAAATCAGCTTATTTCCCCAAAGAGGAATTACATACATTTCTTCTCTTGTAGGTTACCAACCAGATCTTCCCTGTTTGGACATACTCCTACCTCGCACTCCTGCTCCCGGTCTTCCTGATCACAGACTACGTGCGCTACAAGCCCGTCCTCCTCCTCCAGGGCATCAGCTACATCGTCACCTGGCTCTTGCTGCTCTTCGCTCACGGCGTGGTGGCCATGCAGGTGATGGAATTCTTCTACGGGATGGTGACAGCCACCGAGGTCGCCTATTACGCCTACATCTACAGCGTCGTCAGCGCCGATCGCTATCAGCGAGTGACGAGCTACTGCAGGAGCATCACCCTTGTTGCGGCCACAGTTGCCGCAGTGCTGGGACAGCTGCTGGTTTCCTTGGCAGACGTGTCCTACTTCCACCTCAACGCCATTACCCTCGCTTCCGTCTCCCTGGCATTCCTGTGCTCCTTTCTCCTGCCGATGCCCCAGAAGAGCATGTTCTTCCATAAAAAAGGGGTCTCGGAAACCCTCCCGCAACCACAGAAAGCTGTGGCTACGCTCGCTTCCAACAGGCCGCCGAGCTGCCAGCAACAGGACGAGGACTGCGCAGCTGCTGACACGGGGCCAGCACCACAGCAGCAGGCTGAACAGCCCAAGCCCCAAAACCACATGCTCAGAGTACTGGTGCAGCTCAGCAGGGACTTGAGGGATTGCTACAGCTCTCGGAAGCTGCTTTACTGGTCCCTGTGGTGGGCTTTGGCTACGGCAGGCTTCAATCAGGTTGTGAATTACATCCAAGTGCTGTGGGATTTCAGAGCCCCCTCCCACAGCTCTGCAGTGTACAATGGAGCTGTTGAAGCAATAGCAACTTTCCTGAGTAAGTTCATGTCTAAGCATCAATCACAAAGGTAGTCTCCAAAGTTTTACTTTAGCACAGTTTTGCAGTTCCTTTCCATTGTAGATACCCCAAGGAAACAGTATGTGCGTTGTGCATTCAAGATCCAGTTTTTTGATGTACAAAACAGTTCAAACATGAGCTATGCTATATTTCTGTATGACTGGGGCACCAACCTTTATCCTGCCAGCACACAGAAGCCTACACATCACACAGACCTTCCATCCAGCTGCTTGATCCATTCGGAGGCACTCATGTTTCTTTTGCAAGTTTTTGCTTTTTTTTTTTTTTTTTTATCTTGCCTCCCATCCCACCAGCAAGCATCACAACAGTTCCCATAGCAATAGTAGCAGCTTACAAAGATGAGTTTTTCCATAAATATTTTATACAAGAACTTAAACCTCTCATTAAGATCTTTCTCTATTAAATTGCTCTTGCACAGCAGGAAGCAAAGAATTTCAGCAATTCCAAGATATGGGGATTTGCAGGAAAAAATGCTTACTGAATTCACGATGTTACTGATGTTAACCATATTCTTTTGCAGTGGGAGCAGATGCCTGCTTCATATAAGCAAAGATATCCAAAGGCAAAACACTGCCTTACTTGGCAGTGTTCCACACTCTCATTGTGCTGCTGTGGAGGACTTGCACAAGACATTGGGGCGTGATCCACCAGGGAAAATAAGTATGTCTATGTTGCATCTGGCCATTCAAGTTACCATTCCTGTCACTAAGGAGAAACAGATACTTCTAAGTATTTGTTAAAAGTTACTCTGGTCTGGAGGTAGACAGCTAATACAGACCAAGTGACTCATGCATTAGAAGGAACTCCTATAGTGCCTATTCCTTTCTCCTGGAATCACCTAGTTCTCACTGTAGAGGCTTTAAAATTGTACAAGACCCATAAATGGATACTCTGATGGCTTACGTTCAAAGCAGATGTCTTTATATAGCAGACCCACCAAAAGAAAATACTGCTTATCCTTTCATTTTCTTGAGTACATTCACAGAAGTTATCTTTCCCCCTCCCCTTTTTTTTTTGGTAGTTTAGTCCCTTTATGAGCTGCACAGAGCTAATCTATTAACCAAAAAGGTAACTGGCTTACTATACAACCAAGCTAGTAAGCAATAAAAGCTGGAAAGATTTGGAAGAATTGTTCCTTTTGAGCTTGCTGGGTACTACACAGATAACAAGGAATCTTTCCACAAGACGGTTTATCCAAAAAGTGGAGTAAAATAATATGAAAGGAATTGCAGATAATTTATGCTGTTGTCTAAAAATGACCAGTCGTCTGCACAGTTTCTGAACTAGTCTTCTTCATTATTCAGTGTTGCCTTTTGGTATGTGAGGGTGGCACTTGGTGATGCAGGCTACAAAACAGATGCAACATTTACTTTTTTTTTTCCTCCCTCTCTAGGCTCGGTAACGTCTTTCATGGTGGCATATGTGAAAGTGAACTGGGACCTTTTTGGAGAACTGGCATTAGGGATATTCTCCACAATAGATGCTGGTTCTCTCTTCCTCATGCACTTTACTACCAACATCTGGTCATGTTATGCTGGCTACCTCATTTTCAAGGCAAGCTATATGCTCCTTATAACAATAGCAACGTAAGTATAAACCCTTACAGTGCTACCATTACGTGTGTAATATTAACCCTACTTTAAGCATACGTTGGGCATTCCTCTTTTTACTCAAGAGATAGCTGATCTAAAAGTAGACGTAACTGTTTAGGTAAAGATAAGGACACTTAAATGCCCACTTATGTTGTTTTCATCCTTCTAAACAGCCATAAGTTATCAAAAGAACACTGAACAATTGCCTATGCAGAAGCTAAACATATAAAGTATCCTTACTATTACAGGCAATGGTAACAGCAAAACATAAGTTACTTTCCTTGTGCAAAAACACTGGCATAGGAGATGTGGGGACAACACAACCATCTTTAAAAAGCAGATCAAGAACCATCTTTTAATATCCCCTTATGTCTTGACCACCTTGCTGATAGTTTTCAAGCTATGAACTATGTGAAAGCAGAAAAAGATTTGCCATGAGCATTCCCCAGCACAACTTTATACATGCATCTTTAATGACATTATGGTGTAAACAAAATATAATAGCATAGCACATTTAAATGCAGATGACCTCAAATGAGATCAAGCTATTTTGTTGTCAGATATAGAAAAAATATAAACAACACATTTTCCCACTTATTGCATTGGTCAGAATGCCTTCAGACTAGCTCAAAGTTTTACTATACTATTTCATTAACAAAAATACTAGATGCATTTTTGTGTCAAAAACAAGATTACTCAGATAATTTAAAAACTGCTATAACTGCAGTTCATGACAAGATGAATCTTGAATGAAGACAGTTGAATCCATCTTGAATGAAGTCAGTTGAATCCAGTTTATATTTTGGTGGATTTTCAGTGCATTATAGTGGATAATACCTGAACTACTTCAATATATTCAATAGAAAAAGAATAAAAGTTTGCACAAATGAGCCCTGCTGAAAGTCAGTGCAAAGCATATTGAAGGAAGAGCAGATAGATTTGTTCAAATAGAAACTTGGGAGGTAAATATCGCTAAGATAGATATTCCAATTACTGTCAAAAAAAGATATTGCAAGGATAAAAAATTTGTGTGCTCTTGACAAGAATAAACTGCATTCTACCTCCACTCTTAAGCCACAAAGCAGAAAGTGATTCACTTCATAAAAATTTTGATTAGAACAAACCCATGGTGACCACTGAAGTCCAACCTCCCAGCCAGGGCAGAACTGCCAATGCCAGATCAGGTGATGGTTTTGTCCATCCAAACCTTCAAAGCCTATAGCCATGGGAACTTCATAACCCGTCTGGAAAACTTAACCCAGCGCTCTATTTCCCTGTGAGGTATTCCCTCCCCTCTACCCCTTATGTCCAACTTGAACTCTTCAAGACAGTTATGGCACTGCTATAGTCTGGCACAAGACCAAGTGAACAAGTGTTCGAGCACTCAGAAAAAGCCCTATTGATATTGCTAAGCTTTCTGAGGCCCAAAAAGGGAACCACAGGCCATCTGCCTGGGATCAGCACAGTCTGAAGGTAGAAAAGGAAGATCCAATCTTCTGATCACCTGATGTGGTTTGGAAAAGCAACACAGACAAGTACAAAGTCACTGAAATGCACTCCAGTAGTCAGGACCCTGCTGGGAGCAATCAAACAGATGAAGCGCCATTTAGCCCACCCTTCGGGTATCACCTCTATGATGCGTTTCTCTATCAACCACATGAAGAGCAACAGCTTCCCACCCAGTGTGAAGTACCTGACAGCCAGTCTCACCTTAGGTTCCAGATCGCTGTAAACCTGAGCATGGAGCGCTACGCTTTGATGTTTGGATTGAACAACTTCATCGCACTGGTGATTCAGACAATCCTTACAGTAGTCGTAGTGGATTCAAGAGGCCTGGGACTGAACATAGTGACTCAGGTATGTACTGTTAATTTGCTTCCATTTCACTGACTAGCTGATTCATTTTCAAACGTTTACCAAGAAAAATCACTTCTAATTGCAGCCCAGGAACAAACCTGGTCTGTATCTCAAGGTGAGTAATAAAATCTTTCCACCCATGGTTTGGTCATATAAAGTAGCGTGGGATATCCTATCTCACATCAGTGCCAATAGCTTCAGTCAAGGCAATTCCACTCACATTGAAGTCAACAGACATTTACTGACTTCTGCAATTTCTCAGACGGTGTCTGAGAAGCTGGGACAACTTCCTACTCCTATGGACGTGAAGAAAACTAAACCTATTCAGATATTCTGCATGGAGACAACAAAAGATATTTTGAAAGATTTAACCTTTAATCTTTAAGATTAAGAACATAAACACGTACAGACATCATAAATAGGCTTGCCACTGTTGTCAGAAAGACCGATACAAATTCATGTTATATTTACTGAAGCCAGTGTGGTGACACCAGTGAAATGTGCAAGTAAGAGCAAAAAAAAAAAAATAAGGACAGTCTTCGCTTGCATTATTCATGACTATGTGAGTAATGGGCATGCTGGTAGTGAAACTACTTCTACATTTTGCAATAGAAAAAATCCTGTTCCCATCCCTTCCCCCTCTGATGGTTATTAGGAAGCACAGGGAGTAGAAACAACATGGCAGTTCTTCGTACCTCAGAGACCTGCTGGTTGCTGGGAAAGCTAAGATTTTGCTTAAACACAAAGCAAGAACTTGAACAGAGAAATTGTGCTAGGATATAAGTAAACAAAATAGTGTCTGTCTCCAGGAGAAACAGTGTTTCCCTACCATGTGTTTTTCATCACTTTTTTTTTTTTTTGCCTTTTTCTCCCACCTCATCTCCAGTTTTTAATTTATGGCAGCTACTTCGCAGTCATAGCTGGGATTTTCTTGATCAGAAGCATTTGCATGCTTCTTTCAAGCAAATGCAGAAGGAAAATAGCAAGATCATGGAAAGAGCCGCTGAACCTTGCCGAACACGAACCAAAAGAGCAGACTGTGACTGGCTATACGACCCGGCTGTAGGAGTCAAGCAAAGGCTCACGTGGCCTGGCTCTCATGGGAGAAGAGCTCCTACTGCAGCATACAGAGAACAGCAATGCAAGAGGAACGTACAACACAGCCCTGAAAAGCTATGCTGAATCATTACAGCACTTCCTTACAACATATGCCAGCTAAGAATGATCATCAGAATGGCACCGAGCCAAGAATAAAGGATAAGTTGCTTTAGATTTTTCCTTATTTGCCTTTAAACAGCTTAACAGCAATACTTTATAATCAAAAAAGCACAGCAACCACCTTGGCATCCCACTGCGCACAAAAAAGATGCAAGTTCATTGCCTTGCTTGGTCTGGCTCTTGCAACCAGTGTCGCCAAGCTGCTTCCACACACACTTGCTCATACACGCGGGCCACAGGGCTACTGCCCTCCTTGTGTGAACCTTGCTCTGAACACAGGAAGAAGGTATTGCATTTGCGTTGTGATGTTCCTTCCTGCCTAAATACAGGTGATTCAGAGGGTGAAAGCCCACCTCAGAAGCACACCTTTTGCATACAACAGTGAAAAGACAGGGCTTGCACGACCTGTCTGAGAAGGTTCAGCCACTGCTAGGCCACAGTTGCTGTTTGGCCCATGTTTGAAAACTGCAACCTAAACACTGCACTGAACCCGTAGCAATTTCAGCCCAGAAAGGTAAACATTTCAGAGTCAAAACAAAAATGAACCTTCCCCACTCATTTCTTTGTGCTTCCAGTAAAATTAATATTTTAAGACTGTCTTCCTGTTTCAACAGGAAGAAGAGAAAAAACAAAAAGAGGTTGAGTAGTACGGACTAAACCCAGAAAAAGTATGTTGTTGAGGAATTTGAGCGACTCTGCATAGGAATCCAGATTAACAGGAAGATTTAAAATTGAAATGAGGAGGAAAAAAAAAAAAAAACTAGCGTCATGCAATTTTGCTCAGCAGATGAGGAGGTTCACTGATCTTGGCCAAGGATTTGTCAGGGTCAGCATCTCAGAATTTAGCAAGAGACTTTATGCTAAACTAAATTAGTTGTAAGACTTAAAGGACAGTCAGTCCAGGAAGAGAAAAAATTATAAAAAAAGCTTGCATAGTGAATGCATAGTTCAATATAAAAACATACCCATATGTTAAAGTTATTTCTGTACTGCAGCTTGCTTCAAGCTTGCAATACCTACATATCACTAATAAAAATAGAAAATACTTTGCATTTGCAGAATAAATATGTTTCCTGTGGAGAAAAGTTATTATCTGTACAAACATTTGTGCTTTTCATACAATTGTCATATACTGGAAGTAGGCAAACTATCTAGAGGCAAGACTAAGCAGGAGAGAATTTGCTTTAAGTCACAAGAATCAGTAGGACTTGCCCAAATGAACCCAGCTCATTTTCTAGTCATTTTATCTAGTATTGCACACTGCGTTGACGTTCTCAGTTGTAAACTGTCTTTAAGCACAACTGTTTAACCAATGCAGATGTAAAAGCAGATGTACTTAGCCTCCACTAAGCACTACCTTGTATTACTACAGAACTACCTACATAACATTCCTGCCTGGGGGACAGAAGTCCAATAGAGCATGGACTACTTTGTATTACCTCATGAATAGAAAACCTCTTTTGAGGCTTTTACTTACAAACACAGATGCAAGTTCTGGACTGGCAGCTAACTAGAATTTGTGCTTAAATGAAAAAAAAAACTTAGTATTTAAAATTGATAAAAAAACAGTAAAAGTTCTGAACTGGTCAAATCTGTCTTCTCTGTATTGCCACTGAAGAGCAGAAGAACCAAGCAGACAATATATTCAGTTTTCAGCTATAGAGAACCCTGTCTTCAGAAAAGTCTTTAAACATGTATACGGTTTATATTTGGATACCTGTTCTCCCTCTACAAAAGGTTATGGGGTTGGGATTTTGGAGGAGCATTCGGGAGCGGAGGAGGGATAGGGAAGCTCTGAGGAGTGTCAGGAAGGACGTGACGCAGTGAAATTACAAACTACAGCAAAAGAAAGGTAAAGCCTCATGTTACCTTGAGTTTTCAGCTGCAAATCAACGTTAACCCAGTAATCAGATTTCATCCAAAATAGCAAGATGCACATCCACCTGTGCATTCACACACAATGCACACATTTTGGAGAGGCCATAGTTTGGGTCTGGCAGGCTATTTGATCTGCAGAAGGATACTGAAGAAATCCACCTCCTCTTGCATGCAGTTGTGTTTAGTATTAAGAGCTCGTCTTTCCTCCCAGGGTGACCAAAAATTCCACAGAACTACAAAAACTGAAGTGGAACACATTGCTCCCCGTAGCTACAGCCCCATCTCAGTGCATCACTAACTACCTTTGAAACACCAGTGGTTTTGGAGACACGTCTTCACCATGATACCATCCAGCAAGCTGGGAAGGCCAGTTTTGGCCATGCCAGCAAGAAAACTGCGTATTTCTATTCAAAGTCAGTAGACATCAACCAAGCACTGTGTGGGTTACCAGAGAAATGCCAGTCAGCAGCCACCTTGCAGTAGGCCGGTTGACTTACCCAGCAGCATTGTCTCCATGTTTTCATTTCTCAAAAAACCATTTGTAAAGAGCGAGCATGAAACATGGAGACAGAACATGCCTCGCTTCCCTGAACGCTTCTAGCACTACAGGCTAGAAGCAGAGTGAGAGGTTTCCATAACTGTAAAACAAAACCTCACAAAAACTCCAAATAGTGTGTGGGGCCACTCCTGCCAGGGCCATGGGGTTGGTCAATACCCAACCCTCAGCCCACGTGCGGACTTCAGGGCCAGCTCCCTCTTCTGATGAGCCATGGGAGAAGTAGGAAGCCCAGTCAAAAATTGCTGAAGGAAAGCAAAACTACTTCTGAGGCTTTCTGCAGCTATGTTTTTTTGTTTTGTTTTTAGATACTTTAGAAACTTTTTGTCATTAAGAAAAGTGACAGACTGGTCCTTTGATGTAATTTCTGGCCAAGTAACATTAGGAAGTTTTCTGTGTCCTACCTCCCCACACACCCACATCGAAGGCAGTCAGAAAACTGAGCCCAGAGGTCTCGGTGTTATGCCCAGGAAAAACCTATGTCAGCCCAAGCTTTAAAACATGTGCTGTTATATTCTTATCCACAAACTGAAGGATACACCTTTAAGAGGTACTCATTAACATAAAAAGGTAATCAAGTAATTGCTTTCTTGCCCTGTCAATTTTAATTAATCATTATTAAGAACTGTGAGTCTTAATCCTTTATCTTAGAGTCACTTGCTGACAAAACCTATAAAGTAGAAGGCTTCCCCTGCACTCTTTATGAGGAAGTTCTGCAAGCAAGAAAAGTTGAGATGAATTATTATTTAGTGCTGTTAACTTTTTATCAAGTTCATTTCCTAAGAGTTCTTACTAATACGACACAAGTCTTCTTATCTTCTACAGTACAGGAACCTATCCTAGGAGGAAACTGCACATGCATCCACAAACAACAGACCACAACCCCAGCTTTGACAGGTAATTTATGGCCCTAGAGGTTAGTTGGAAGAGTGCAAAAGCTACTCAACTCAGCACATTTGGAAGGGATGTAAGATTTATGCTGATGTCATTCATTAGGCTGAGTTTTAGTATATTTTTATTTGTAATTAACTTATCAAGAATTCAAATACAAATTTAAGGAGTTAAGGATAACACAGGCTACTTTGGTACAAATCACTGTATCTAAGTACAAAGTACAATGATTTACACAAGGAGGATAATCGGAGGTAGTCGTTTAAAATCAAGTTTTGATGTTAGGGTTGTTTTTTGTAACCTTCCTCTAAGGTCACAGCAATGCTGCCTTAACATCCTATTTATAGTACCTATGGTACCTTAGTGTTAAGTAAGTAAAATAAGCTTAAAAGACACAAGTTTCTTTATTTTTGCTGCCAACTACAAAGAGGAAGTCTTTTTTTTTTTTTCCTTATTAATCACCACTTTTAAAAGTGAAGCCAGGAGCCCTCTTTAAGACTGAGGAGGTAGATTCAAGAGGCTGCGAGTTTCTACATCTATGTACTCACTCAACCAGTGTGTAAGAAAGATGAGTATTAAAGTGTTTTGAAGAAGCCAAGCTCACAACGGGTTGCAATCTGGATGTTATTTTTTTTTTTTTTTTTTTACTGTCTGCAAAACGTCTTGCACTTCTGTTGTTCTACTTGGCTCCCAGATAGGAAATCATTAGAAAAACGCCTCCCTGAGCATTCTGAGAATGAGCTCTAATCTGACAGTTTGCCCTCTCATCTATTCAGAAATGAGACTGTAATGGATCTTTTTTCTTCCACTACATCTACTTAATTTTAAGTGAGTCAGTAAGAACAACCTTTGATAGACAAGACAGAGATCAGAGTTTGCCACCAATGTCCCTTAATCCGAGTTACTCATTTACAGGCTCTCTGTGATTAGCAGCAAGTGTGGTGAAAGCAGCATTAGCTGAAGCAGCGTGGATTAAAAAGTAAACCTACAAATGAATTTTTAGCAACTGTGAACAGTATTTTTTAAACTTCTGGTGCACTACGTTTCTACATGGACTATGGATTGCTGGAAAGGAGCCATAGGCAGCAACTGGATTTATCCCACAGTCATCATTTGTGCGAATGGATTTTTTTCCACAATGAGGCCATCAGAATCTTTTCTCACTCCTTACTTAAGTGGACCAGATAAAAACCTAACAATTGAACAGGTAAGCAGCTGTTCTTGTACATAATAATTAGAAACCTTAAAGCAGTAAGCCTCACAGTAATAACTGAATGGGAGAAAAAACATTCAGTAAGATAGGTGTATTTTATCGAGATACCCCTATGTAAGATTGTCCTGGAAAAGGATAAGGATTCTCCTCTTTTGCAATTTATGTTCTGAAGTCCCCACATTCCTGGACTTTGAAACCATTTTGGTTGTTGTTTAAGAAATTGATACTTTCAACAAGATCAGGTCAGACAGTTCCTTCCCCCCAAGAAAAAAAGAAAGAGCAACAATGAGATTTATTGATACTTATTGGGGAACTATACTAACGATAAATATGAAATAGTGATCAGACATAAGGCAACCAAGCACACTTCCGCTGATGACCTGTTAGATTATTACCTACGTTACTAAGGTGTTCTGTGCATCCATCAGTCTAGTCTGTGCAGGTCAGATTCACATAAAAGTTGTTTTTTAATTTTTAATTATTTTTTTAAAAGCATGTACTGTGATAGTCTGTGTTCTGCTCCTCTGTTCAGCACTGGTTGCTTCAGGTGCATGCTTCATAATAAAAAGAGGACACAAATTAAAAGAGAATCATGAATCTAATGGCAGAATTAGACAACACAATCTATGTACACCCACATAACTGCAAGCATGAAATCACTCCTGATTTGCACTAGTAAAAGTTGAGGCAGAATCTGCCAGCATAGCATGAACCCAATTTTTCCTCTGAAAAAGGTGTATTTCGTTTTGTTTTTTGAAATCAGAAGTGAAAGCTTTCTTACATTAAGTATATAAGTAAGATGATGAAATGCCTTAATTCTCTTTTCAGCACCAACCAGCTCAAAAATAAGAACAGTACAGATACTGGCTCTTTCAGCTACACTCTCCTGTCATGAGCTAAATCCCCAAGTTTCAGTCACTTAAAGTGCAGATAAACAAAGGCAACCCCCAGAAAGATGCAGCGATCCTGCTGCTCACCAGTCATACTAGTTCATAAAACAATAAACAGCTATCGTTGTTCTCTCAGCACGTGAAACAATTCAAGTCTAACTGCTTAAGCCGAGAACAAGAAATCGTGACCTAATATCCAAGCAGGTCCAGCACTTACTAGGTAAGACATCCCCAAAACAGACATCTTACGGTCAGAGTTCACTTGGTGATGTGTATCCAGAAGAAACACACACACCCCTGCTGCAGCTGTAGCCAAAGCTACCTGGGCAAATGCTGAGCTTTAGTGTAGAGCTCAGCACCTGCCAGCTTGGATGGAGATCAGTTTTAGAAAAATACAGGTGCTAGAACAAGTCCAGAGGAGGGCCACAATGATCAAGGGGCTAGAGCACCTCTGCGATGGCGACAGGCTGAGGGAGTTGGGGTTGTTCAGCCTGGAGAAGGCTCCGGGGAGCCCTTACAGTGGCCTGCCAGTGCCTAAAGGGGGCCAACAGGAGAGCTGGGGAGGGACTGTCTGTTAGGGAGTGCAGTGACACCACAAGGGGGAAGGGCTTTAAACTAAAGGAGGGTAGGTTTAGGTGAGATACAAGGAGATTATTTTTTTCCTACGGAGGTGGTGAGGCTCAGGAGGAGGTGGCTCAGAAGCTGTGGATGCCACATCCCTGGAAGCACTCAGGACCAGGCTGGATGGGGCAGGGTAGGGCTTTGGTATTAGATCACCTTTAAGGTCCCTTCCAACCCAAACCATTCTGATTCTAGGGAAAACAATTTATTTCTGGAGCATCTATGCAATTGAAGGCCAACTGAAACTTATTCAAATACTGTTTCATTAAGAACTTACTTTTCACTCAATATTTAAAGATAATACGTGAAGACAACATAGTAATAACTAGATACCAAGTCCAACTCCAGTTCCCCCACCATAAGAGCATCTTTTTTTTCTAATCCAGCAGTGAGGAGAGGTAATCAGCAGTATGCAATGACTCATGGAAAGTAAAACTAAACAGGCATTAATTTTCAGATACCACAGGGAATAGTATTTGATGCAAGATAACGCTTGTGTCAGAGCAAAGTCAATTTCCTTCTAGGTTACCAACCAGATCTTCCCTGTTTGGACATACTCCTACCTCGCACTCCTGCTCCCGGTCTTCCTGATCACAGACTACGTGCGCTACAAGCCCGTCCTCCTCCTCCAGGGCATCAGCTACATCGTCACCTGGCTCTTGCTGCTCTTCGCTCACGGCGTGGTGGCCATGCAGGTGATGGAATTCTTCTACGGGATGGTGACAGCCACCGAGGTCGCCTATTACGCCTACATCTACAGCGTCGTCAGCGCCGATCGCTATCAGCGAGTGACGAGCTATTGCAGGAGCATCACCCTTGTTGCGGCCACAGTTGCCGCAGTGCTGGGACAGCTGCTGGTTTCCTTGGCAGACGTGTCCTACTTCCACCTCAACGCCATTACCCTCGCTTCCGTCTCCCTGGCATTCCTGTGCTCCTTTCTCCTGCCGATGCCCCAGAAGAGCATGTTCTTCCATAAAAAAGGGGTCTCGGAAACCCTCCCGCAACCACAGAAAGCTGTGGCTACGCTCGCTTCCAACGGGCCTCCGAGCTGCCAGCAACAGGACGTGGACTGCACGGCTGCTGACACGGGGCCAGCACCACAGCAGCAGGCTGAACAGCCCAAGCCCCAAAACCACATGCTCAGAGTACTGGTGCAGCTCAGCAGGGACTTGAGGGATTGCTACAGCTCTAGGAAGCTGCTTTACTGGTCCCTGTGGTGGGCTTTGGCTACAGCAGGCTTCAATCAGGTTGTGAATTACATCCAAGTGCTGTGGGATTTCAGAGCCCCCTCCCACAGCTCTGCAGTGTACAATGGAGCTGTTGAAGCAATAGCAACTTTCCTGAGTAAGTTCATGTCTAAGCATCAATCACAAAGGTAGTCTCCAAAGTTTTACTTTAGCACAGTTTTGCAGTTCCTTTCCATTGTAGATACCCCAAGGAAACAGTATGTGCGTTGTGCATTCAGGATCCATTTTTTTGATGTACAAAACAGTTCAAACATGAGCTATGCTGTATTTCTGTATGACTGGGGCACCAACCTTTATCCTGCCAGCACACAGAAGCCTACACATCACACAGACCTTCCATCCAGCTGCTTGATCCATTCGGAGGCACTCATGTTTCTTTTGCAAGGTTTTGCTTTTTTTTTTTTTTATCTTGCCTCCCATCCCACCAGCAAGCATCACAACAGTTCCCATAGCAATAGTAGCAGCTTACAAAGATGAGTTTTTCCATAGATATTTTATACAAGAACTTAAACATCTCATTAAGATCTTTCTCTATTAAAATGCTCTTGCACAGCAGGAAGCAAAGAATTTCAGCAATTCCAAGATACGGGGATTTGCAGGAAAAAATGCTTACTGAATTCACGATGTTACTGATGTTAACCATATTCTTTTGCAGTGGGAGCAGATGCCTGCTTCATATAAGCAAAGATATCCAAAGGCAAAACACTGCCTTACTTGGCAGTGTTCCACACTCTCATTGTGCTGCTGTGGAGGACTTGCACAAGACATTGGGGCGTGATCCACCAGGGAAAATAAGTATGTCTATGTTGCATCTGGCCATTCAAGTTACCATTCCTGTCTTTAAGGAGAAACAGATACTTCTAAGTATTTGTTAAAAGTTACTCTGGTCTGGAGGTAGACAGCTAACACAGACCAAGTGACTCATGCATTAGAAGGAACTCCTATAGTGCCTATTCCTCTTTCTCCTGGAATCACCTAGTTCTCACTGTAGAGGCTTTAAAATTGTACAAGACACATAAATGGATACTCTGACGGCTTACTTTCAAAGCAGATGTCTTTATAGCAGACCCACCAAAAGAAAATACTGCTTATCCTTTCATTTTCTTGAGTACATTCACAGAAGTTATCTCCCCACCCCCCCTTTTTTTTTTGGCAGCTTAGTCCCTTTATGAGCTGCACAGAGCTAATCTATTAACCAAAAAGGTAACTGTCTTACTATACAACCAAGCTAGTAAGCAATAAAAGCTGGAAAGATTTGGAAGAATTGTTCCTTTTGAGCTTGCTGGGTACTACACAGATAACAATGAATCTTTCCACAAGACGGTTTATCCAAAAAGTGGAGTAAAATACTATGAAAGGAAATGCAGATAATTTATGCTGTTGTCTAAAAATGACCAGTCATCTGCACAGTTTCTGAACTAGTCTTCTTCATTATTCAGCATTGCCTTTTGGTATGTGAGGGTGGCACTTGGTGATGCAGGCTACAAAACAGATGCAACATTTACTCTTTTTCCTCCCTCTCTAGGCTCGGTAACGTCTTTCATGGTGGCATATGTGAAAGTGAACTGGGACCTTTTTGGAGAACTGGCATTAGGGATATTCTCCACAATAGATGCTGGTTCTCTCTTCCTCATGCACTTTACTACCAACATCTGGTCATGTTATGCTGGCTACCTCATTTTCAAGGCAAGCTATATGCTCCTTATAACAATAGCAACGTAAGTATAAACCCTTACAGTGCTACCATTACGTGTGTAATATTAACCCTACTTTACACATACGTTGGGCATTCCTCTTTTTACTCAAGAGATAGCTGATCTAAAAGTAGACATAACTGTTTAGGTAAAGATAAGGACACTTAAATGCCCACTTATGTTGTTTTCTTCCTTCTAAACAGCCATAAGTTATCAAAAGAACACTGAACAATTGCCTATGCAGAAGCTAAACATATCACAGAATCACAGAATTTCTAGGTTGGAAGAGACCTCAAGATCATCGAGTCCAACCTCTGACCTAACACTAACAGTCCCCACTAAACCATATCCCTAAGCTCTACATCTAAACGTCTTTTGAAGACTTCCAGGGATGGTGACTCCACCACCTCCCTGGGCAGCCTGTTCCAGTGCCTAACAACCCTTTCAGTAAAGAAGTTCTTCCTAACATCTAACCTAAAACTCCCCTGGCGTAACTTTAGCCCATTCCCCCTCGTCCTGTCACCAGGCACATGGGAGAACAGGCCAACCCCCACCTCGCTACAGCCTCCTTTAATGTACTTATACAGAGCAATAAGGTCACCCCTGAGCCTCCTCTTCTCTAGGCTGAACAAGCCCAGCTCCTTCAGCTGCTCCTCATAGGACTTGCTCTCCAGGCCCCTCACCAGCTTATAAAGTATCCTTATTATTACAGGCAATGGTAACAGCAAAACATAAGTTACTTTCCTTGTGCAAAAACACTGGCATAGGAGATGTGGGGACAACACAACCATCTTTAAAAAGCAGATCAAGAACCATCTTTTAATATCCCCTTATGTCTTGACCACCTTGCTGATAGTTTTCAAGCTATGAGCTATGTGAAAGCAGGAAAAGATTTGCCATGAGCATTCCCCAGCACAACTTTATACATGCATCTTTAATGACATTATGGTGTAAACAAAATATAATAGCATAGCACATTTAAATGCAGATGACCTCAAATGAGATCAAGCTATTTTGTTGTCAGATATAGAAAAAATATAAACAACACATTTTCCCACTTATTGCATTGGTCAGAATGCCTTCAGACTAGCTCAAAGTTTTACTATACTATTTCATTAACAAAAATACTAGATGCATTTTTGTGTCAAAAACAAGATTACTCAGATAATTTAAAAACTGCTATAACTGCAGTTCATGACAAGATGAATCTTGAATGAAGACAGTTGAATCCATCTTGAATGAAGTCAGTTGAATCCAGTTTATATTTTGGTGGATTTTCAGTGCATTATAGTGGATAATACCTGAACTACTTCAATATATTCAATAGAAAAAGAATAAAAGTTTGCACAAATGAGCCCTGCTGAAAGTCAGTGCAAAGCATACTGAAGGAAGAGCAGATAAATTTGTTCAAATAGAAACTTGGGAGGTAAATATCGCTAAGATAGATATTCCAATTACTGTCAAAAAAAGATATTGCAAGGATAAAAAATTTGTGTGCTCTTGACAAGAATAAACTGCATTCTACCTCCACTCTTAAGCCACAAAGCAGAAAGTGATTCACTTCATAAAAATTTTGATTAGAATATACCCATGGTGACCACTGAATTCCAACCTCCCAGCCAGGGCAGAACTGCCAATGCCAGATCAGGTGATGGTTTTGTCCATCCAAACCTTCAAAGCCTATAGCCATGGGAACTTCACAACCTGTCTGGGAAACTTAACCCAGCGCTCTATTTCCCTGTGAGGTATTCCCTCCCCTCTACCCCTTATGTCCAACTTGAACTCTTCAAGACAGTTATGGCACTGCTATAGTCTGGCACAAGACCACCAAGTGAAGAAGTGTTCGAGCACTCAGAAAAAGCCCTATTGATATTGCTAAGCTTTCTGAGGCCCAAAAGGGGAACCACAGGCCATCTGCCTGGGACCAGCACAGTCTGAAGGTAGAAAAGGAAGATCCGATCTTCTGATCACCTGATGTGGTTTGGAAAAGCAACACAGACAAGTACAAAGTCACTGAAATGCACTCCAGTAGTCAGGACCCTGCTGGGAGCAATCAAACAGATGAAGCACCGTTTAGCCCACCCTTCGGGTATCACCTCTATGATGTGTTTTTTTAATCAATCACATGGAGAGCAACAGCTTCCCACCCAGTGTGAAGTACCTGATAGCCAGTCTCACCTTAGGTTCCAGATCGCCGTAAACCTGAGCATGGAGCGCTACGCTTTGATGTTTGGATTGAACAACTTCATCGCACTGGTGATTCAGACAATCCTTACAGTAGTCGTAGTGGATTCAAGAGGCCTGGGACTGAACATAGTGACTCAGGTATGTACTGTTAATTTGCTTCCATTTCACTGATTAGCTGATTCATTTTCAAAAGTTTACCAAGAAAATCACTTCTAATTGCAGCCCAGGAACAAACCTGGTCTGTATCTCAAGGTGAGTAATAAAATCTTTCCACCCATGGTTTGGTCATATAAGGTAGCATGGGATATCCTATCTCACATCAGTGCCAATAGCTTCAGTCAAGGCAATTCCACTCACATTGAAGTCGATTGAAATTTACTGATTTCTGCAATTTCTCAGATGGTGTCTGAGAAGTTTGGACAACTTCCTACTCCTTTGGATGTGAAGAAAACTAAACCTATTCAGATATTCTGCATGGAGACAACAACAGATATTTTGAAAGATTTAACCTTTAATCTTTCAGATTAAGAACATAAACATGTACAGACATCATAAATAGGCTTGCCACTGTTGTCAGAAAGACTGATACAAATTCATGTTGTATTTACTGAAGCCAGTGTGGTGACACCAGTGAAACATGCAAGTAAGAGCAAAAAAAAAAATGAGGACTAACTCAATCTTCGCTTGCATTATTCATGACTATGTGAGTAATGGGCATGCTGGTAGTGAAATGTGAGTAATGGGCATGCTGGTAGTGAAACTACTTCTACATTTTGCAATAGAAAAAATCCTGTTCCCATCCCTTCCCCCTCTGATGGTTATTAGGAAGCACAGGGAGTAGAAACAACATGGCAGTTCTTCATACCTCAGAGACCTGCTGGTTGCTGGGAAAGCTAAGATTTTGCTTAAACACAAAGCAAGAACTTGAACGGAGAAATTGTGCTAGGATATAAGTAAACAAAATAGTGTCTGTGTCCAGGAGAAACAGTGTTTCCCTACCATGTGTTTTTCATCGCTTTTTTTTTTTTTTTTGCCTTTTTCTCCCACCTCATCTCCAGTTTTTAATTTATGGCAGCTACTTCGCAGTCATAGCCGGGATTTTCTTGATCAGAAGCATTTACATGCTTCTTTCAAGCAAATGCAGAAGGAAAATAGCAAGATCATGGAAAGAGCCTCTGAACCTTGCCGAACACGAACCAAAAGAGCAGACTGTGATTGGCTATATGACCCGGCTGTAGGAGTCAAGCAAAGGCTCACGGCCTGGCTCTCATGGGAGAAGAGCTCCTACTGCAGCATACAGAGAACAGCAATGCAAGAGGAACGTACAACACAGCCCTGAAAAGCTATGCTGAATCATCACAGCACTTCCTTACAACATATGCCAGCTAAGAATGATCATCAGAATGGCACCAAGCCAAGAATAAAGGATAAGTTGCTTTAGATTTTTCCTTATTTGCCTTTAAACAGCTTAACAGCAATACTTTATAATCAAAAAAGCACAGCAACCACCTTGGCATCCCACTGCGCACAAAAAAGATCCAAGTTCATTGCCTTGCTTGGTCTGGCTCTTGCAACCAGTGTCGCCAAGCTGCTTCCACACACACTTGCTCATACACGCGGGCCACAGGGCTACTGCCCTCCTTGTGTGAACCTTGCTCTGAACACAGGAAGGTATTGCATTTGTGTTGTGATGTTCCTTCCTGCCTAAATACAGGTGATTCAGAGGGTGAAAGCCCACCTCAGAAGCACACCTTTTGCATACAACAGTGAAAAGACAGGGCTTGCACGACCTGTCTGAGAAGGTTCAGCCACTGCTAGGCCACAGTTGCTGTTTGGCCCATGTTTGAAAACTGCAACCTAAACACTGCACTGAACCCGTAGCAATTTCAGCCCAGAAAGGTAAACATTTCAGAGTCAAAACAAAAATGAACCTTCCCCACTCATTTCTTTGTGCTTCCAGTAAAATTAATATTTTAAGACTGTCTTCCTGTTTCAACAGGAAGAAGAGAAAAAACAAAAAGAGGTTGAGTAGTACGGACTAAACCCAGAAAAAGTATGTTGTTGAGGAATTTGAGCGACTCTGCATAGGAATCCAGATTAACAGGAAGATTTAAAATTGAAATGAGGAGGAAAAAAAAAAAAAAACTAGCGTCATGCAATTTTGCTCAGCAGATGAGGAGGTTCACTGATCTTGGCCAAGGATTTGTCAGGGTCAGCATCCCAGAATTTAGCAAGAGACTTTATGCTAAACTAAATTAGTTGTAAGACTTAAAGGACAGTCAGTCCAGGAAGAGAAAAAATTATAAAAAAAGCTTGCATAGTGAATGCATAGTTCAATATAAAAACATACCCATATGTTAAAGTTATTTCTGTACTGCAGCTTGCTTCAAGCTTGCAATACCTACATATCACTAATAAAAATAGAAAATACTTTGCATTTGCAGAATAAATATGTTTCCTGTGGAGAAAAGTTATTATCTGTACAAACATTTGTGCTTTTCATACAATTGTCATATACTGGAAGTAGGCAAACTATCTAGAGGCAAGACTAAGCAGGAGAGAATTTGCTTTAAGTCACAAGAATCAGTAGGACTTGCCCAAATGAACCCAGCTCATTTTCTAGTCATTTTATCTAGTATTGCACACTGCGTTGACGTTCTCAGTTGTAAACTGTCTTTAAGCACAACTGTTTAACCAATGCAGATGTAAAAGCAGATGTACTTAGCCTCCACTAAGCACTACCTTGTATTACCACAGAACTACCTACATAACATTCCTGCCTGGGGGACAGAAGTCCAATAGAGCATGGACTACTTTGTATTACCTCATGAATAGAAAACCTCTTTTGAGGCTTTTACTTACAAACACAGATGCAAGTTCTGGACTGGCAGCTAACTAGAATTTGTGCTTAAATGAAAAAAAAAACTTAGTATTTAAAATTGATAAAAAAACAGTAAAAGTTCTGAACTGGTCAAATCTGTCTTCTCTGTATTGCCACTGAAGAGCAGAAGAACCAAGCAGACAATATATTCAGTTTTCAGCTATAGAGAACCCTGTCTTCAGAAAAGTCTTTAAACATGTATACGGTTTATATTTGGATACCTGTTCTCCCTCTACAAAAGGTTATGGGGTTGGGATTTTGGAGGAGCATTCGGGAGCGGAGGAGGGATAGGGAAGCTCTGAGGAGTGTCAGGAAGGACGTGACGCAATGAAATTACAAACTACAGCAAAAGAAAGGTAAAGCCTCATGTTACCTTGAGTTTTCAGCTGCAAATCAACGTTAACCCAGTAATCAGATTTCATCCAAAATAGCAAGATGCACATCCACCTGTGCATTCACACACAATGCACACATTTTGGAGAGGCCATAGTTTGGGTCTGGCAGGCTATTTGATCTGCAGAAGGATACTGAAGAAATCCACCTCCTCTTGCATGCAGTTGTGTTTAGTATTAAGAGCTCGTCTTTCCTCCCAGGGTGACCAAAAATTCCACAGAACTACAAAAACTGAAGTGGAACACATTGCTCCCCGTAGCTACAGCCCCATCTCAGTGCATCACTAACTACCTTTGAAACACCAGTGGTTTTGGAGACACGTCTTCACCATGATACCATCCAGCAAGCTGGGAAGGCCAGTTTTGGCCATGCCAGCAAGAAAACTGCGTATTTCTATTCAAAGTCAGTAGACATCAACCAAGCACTGTGTGGGTTACCAGAGAAATGCCAGTCAGCAGCCACCTTGCAGTAGGCCGGTTGACTTACCCAGCAGCATTGTCTCCATGTTTTCATTTCTCAAAAAACCATTTGTAAAGAGCGAGCATGAAACATGGAGACAGAACATGCCTCGCTTCCCTGAACGCTTCTAGCACTACAGGCTAGAAGCAGAGTGAGAGGTTTCCATAACTGTAAAACAAAACCTCACAAAAACTCCAAATAGTGTGTGGGGCCACTCCTGCCAGGGCCATGGGGTTGGTCAATACCCAACCCTCAGCCCACGTGCGGACTTCAGGGCCAGCTCCCTCTTCTGATGAGCCATGGGAGAAGTAGGAAGCCCAGTCAAAAATTGCTGAAGGAAAGCAAAACTACTTCTGAGGCTTTCTGCAGCTATGTTTTTTTGTTTTGTTTTTAGATACTTTAGAAACTTTTTGTCATTAAGAAAAGTGACAGACTGGTCCTTTGATGTAATTTCTGGCCAAGTAACATTAGGAAGATTTCTGTGTCCTACCTCCCCACGCACCCACATTGAAGGCAGTCAGAAAACTGAGCCCAGAGGTCTCGGTGCTATGCCCAGGAAAAACCTATGTCAGCCCAAGCTTTAAAACATGTGCTGTTATATTCTTATCCACAAACTGAAGGATACACCTTTAAGAGGTACTCATTAACATAAAAAGGTAATCAAGTAATTGCTTTCTTGCCCTGTCATTTTCAATTAATCATTATTAAGAACTGTGAGTCTTAATCCTTTATCTTAGAGTCACTTGCTGAAAAAACCTATAAAGTAGAAGGCTTCCCCTGCACTCTTTATGAGGAAGTTCTGCAAGCAGGAAAAGTTGAGATGAATTATTATTTAGTTCTGTTAACTTTTATCAAGTTCATTTCCTAAGAGTTCTTACTAATACGACACAAGTCTTCTTATCTTCTACAGTACAGGAACCTATCCTAGGAGGAAACTGCACATGCATCCACAAACAACAGACCACAACCCCAGCTTTGACAGGTAATTTATGGCCCTAGAGGTTAGTTGGAAGAGTGCAAAAGCTACTCAACTCAGCACATTTGGAAGGGATGTAAGATTTATGCTGATGTCATTCATTAGGCTGAGTTTTAGTATATTTTTATTTGTAATTAACTTATCAAGAATTCAAATACAAATTTAAGGAGTTAAGGATAACACAGGCTACTTTGGTACAAATCATTGTATCTAAGTACAAAGTACAATGATTTACACAAGGAGGATAATCGGAGGTAGTCGTTTAAAATCAAGTTTTGATGTTAGGGTTGTTTTTTGTAACCTTCCTCTAAGGTCACAGCAATGCTGCCTTAACATCCTATTTATAGTACCTATGGTACCTTAGTGTTAAGTAAGTAAAATAAGCTTAAAAGACACAAGTTTCTTTATTTTTGCTGCCAACTACAAAGAGGAAGTCTTTTTTTTTTTTTCCTTATTAATCACCACTTTTAAAAGTGAAGCCAGGAGCCCTCTTTAAGACTGAGGAGGTAGATTCAAGAGGCTGCGAGTTTCTACATCTATGTACTCACTCAACCAGTGTGTAAGAAAGATGAGTATTAAAGTGTTTTGAAGAAGCCAAGCTCACAACGGGTTGCAATCTGGCTGTTATTTTTTTATTTTTTTTTTTTTTACTGTCTGCAAAACGTCTTGCACTTCTGTTGTTCCACTTGGCTCCCAGATAGGAAATCATTAGAAAAATGCCTCCCTGAGCATTCTGAGAATGAGCTCTAATCTGACAGTTTGCCCTCTCATCTATTCAGAAATGAGACTGTAATGGATCTTTTTTCTTCCACTACATCTACTTAATTTTAAGTGAGTCAGTAAGAACAACCTTTGATAGACAAGACAGAGATCAGAGTTTGCCACCAATGTCCCTTGATCCGAGTTGTTCATTTACAGGCTCTCTGTGATTAGCAGCAAGTGTGGTGAAAGCAGCATTAGCTGAAGCAGCGTGGATTAAGAAGTAAACCTACAAATGAATTTTTAGCAACTGTGAACAGTATTTTTTAAACTTCTGGTGCACTACGTTTCTACATGGACTATGGATTGCTGGAAAGGAGCCATAGGCAGCAACTGGATTTATCCCACAGTCATCATTTGTGCGAATGGATTTTTTTCCACAATGAGGCCATCAGAATCTTTTCTCACTCCTTACTTAAGTGGACCAGATAAAAACCTAACAATTGAACAGGTAAGCAGCTGTTCTTGTACATAATAATTAGAAACCTTAAAGCAGTAAGCCTCACAGTAATAACTGAATGGGAGAAAAAGCATTCAGTAAGATAGGTGTATTTTATCGAGATACCCCTATGTAAGATTGTCCTGGAAAAGGATAAGGATTCTCCTCTTTTGCAATTTATGTTCTGAAGTCCCCACATTCCTGGACTTTGAAACCATTTTGGTTGTTGTTTAAGAAATTGATACTTTCAACAAGATCAGGTCAGACAGTTCCTTCCCCCCAAGAAAAAAAGAAAGAGCAACAGTGAGATTTATTGATACTTATTGGGGAACTATACTAACAATAAATATGAAATAGTGATCAGACATAAGGCAACCAAGCACACTTCCGCTATTAGATTATTACCTACGTTACTAAGGTGTTCTGTGCATCCATCAGTCTAGTCTGTGCAGGTCAAATTCACATAAAAGTTGCTTTTTAATTTTTAATTATTTTTTAAAAAGCATGTACTGTGATAGTCTGTGTTCTGCTCCTCTGTTCAGCACTGGTTGCTTCAGGTGCACGCTTCATAATAAAAAGAGGACACAAAAGAGAATCATGAATCTAATGGCAGAATTAGACAACACAATCTATGTACACCCATATACCTGCAAGCACAAAATCACTCCTGATTTGCACTAGTAAAAGTTGAGGCAGAATCTGCCAGCATAGCATGAACCCAATTTTTCCTCTGAAAAAGGTGTATTTCGTTTTGTTTTTTGAAATCAGAAGTGAAAGCTTTCTTACATTAAGTATATAAGTAAGATGATGAAATGCCTTAATTCTCTTTTCAGCAACAACCAGCTCAAAAATAAGAACAGTACAGATACTGGCTCTTTCAGCTACACTCTCCTGTCATGAGCTAAATCCCCAAGTTTCAGTCACTTAAAGTGCAGATAAACAAAGGCAACCCCCAGAAAGATGCAGCGATCCTGCTGCTCACCAGTCATACTAGTTCATAAAACAATAAACAGCCATCGTTGTTCTCTCAGCACGTGAAACAATTCAAGTCTAACTGCTTAAGCCGAGAACAAGAAATCGTGACCTAATATCCAAGCAGGTCCAGCACTTACTAGGTAAGACATCCCCAAAACAGACATCTTACGGTCAGAGTTCACTTGGTGATGTTTCCAGAAGAAACACACACCCCTGCTGCAGCTGTAGCCAAAGCTACCTGGGCAAACACTGAGCTTTAGTGTAGAGCTCAGCACCTGCCAGCTTGGCTGGAGATCAGTTTTAGAAAAATACAGGTGCTAGAACAAGTCCAGAGGAGGGCCACAATGATCAAGGGGCTAGAGCACCTCTGCGATGGCAACAGGCTGAGGGAGTTGGGGTTGTTCAGCCTGGAGAAGGCTCCGGGGAGCCCTTACAGTGGCCTGCCAGTGCCTAAAGGGGGCCAACAGGAGAGCTGGGGAGGGACTGTCTGTTAGGGAGTGCAGTGACACCACAAGGGGGAAGGGCTTTAACCTAAAGGAGGGTAGGTTTAGGTGAGATACAAGGAGATTATTTTTTTCCTACGGAGGTGGTGAGGCCATGGCTCAGAAGCTGTGGATGCCACATCCCTGGAAGCACTCAGGACCAGGCTGGATGGGGCAGGGTAGGGCTTTGGTATTAGATCACCTTTAAGGTCCCTTCCAACCCAAACCATTCTGATTCTAGGGAAAACAATTTATTTCTGGAGCATCTATGCAATTGAAGGCCAACTGAAACTTATTCAAATACTGTTTCATTAAGAACTTACTTTTCACTCAATATTTAAAGATAATACGTGAAGACAACATAGTAATAACTAGATACCAAGTCCAACTCCAGTTCCCCCACCATAAGAGCATCTTTTTTTTCTAATCCAGCAGTGAGGAGAGGTAATCAGCAGTATGCAATGACTCATGGAAAGTAAAACTAAACAGGCATTAATTTTCAGATACCACAGGGAATAGTATTTGATGCAAGATAACGCTTGTGTCAGAGCAAAGTCAATTTCCTTCTAGGTTACCAACCAGATCTTCCCTGTTTGGACATACTCCTACCTCGCACTCCTGCTCCCGGTCTTCCTGATCACAGACTACGTGCGCTACAAGCCTGTCCTCCTCCTCCAGGGCATCAGCTACATCGTCACCTGGCTCTTGCTGCTCTTCGCTCACGGCGTGGTGGCCATGCAGGTGATGGAATTCTTCTACGGGATGGTGACAGCCACCGAGGTCGCCTATTACGCCTACATCTACAGCGTCGTCAGCGCCGATCGCTATCAGCGAGTGACGAGCTATTGCAGGAGCATCACCCTTGTTGCGGCCACAGTTGCCGCAGTGCTGGGACAGCTGCTGGTTTCCTTGGCAGACGTGTCCTACTTCCATCTCAACGCCATTACCCTCGCTTCCGTCTCCCTGGCATTCCTGTGCTCCTTTCTCCTGCCGATGCCCCAGAAGAGCATGTTCTTCCATAAAAAAGGGGTCTCGGAAACCCTCCCGCAACCACAGAAAGCTGTGGCTACGCTCGCTTCCAACAGGCCATCGAGCTGCCAACAACAGGACGAGGACTGCACGGCTGCTGACACGGGACCAGCACCACAGCAGCAGGCTGAACAGCCCAAGCCCCAAAACCACATGCTCAGAGTACTGGTGCAGCTCAGCAGGGACTTGAGGGATTGCTACAGCTCTAGGAAGCTGCTGTACTGGTCCCTGTGGTGGGCTTTGGCTACGGCAGGCTTCAATCAGGTTGTGAATTACATCCAAGTGCTGTGGGATTTCAGAGCCCCCTCCCACAGCTCTGCAGTGTACAATGGAGCTGTTGAAGCAATAGCAACTTTTTTAGGTACGTAAAAAAACACTAGCAGCTACTTCTAATCAGTCTTGGCTGATGGTATCCTTTCACGATGTCTTCAGCAACTATTTCTTGTAACGATTAAGGTCAATAGTAACAGCTTCCAACACATAACCCCCACATAAATAGCACGCAAAGCATCTCTTTACTATACGGCTTTATCCCTGGGGTCTTTAAAATACTCATATATACACACACACACACACACAAAATATGTAGTTTTTTTCTTCTTGGGGCACTTTGTTCCACCAAGAAGTTTTAGAAGTTTTCATTCACAGCTCTGTTTAGTTCATAAATTCAATGCAGAGTAAGCAGTTCAAAAAACTTGTGCAGTTCCACCTTGCCTACTCGTCTCCAAAATACATATTACATATAAATGAGTTGATACAAAAAGTAAAAAAAAATAAACTGAACTAGAGATATCTGCTCTAGACAGTCCGTTCTGACACTGGATGAGTAGTCGTTTCAGGCTAAGTGATCCTGGATAAGCATGTTGTGACCCAACAACATAATGATCCATTGACCCAATGATATCCCTCTTTACCTCTGTGCCACTTCAAAGTGCAACTTTGTTTAAAAAGTTATGCAGTACCAATGCAGCCTCATTTCCAAGCTTCCATGTATCTCCTTCATACCAGCAGTCTTATCTCACAAGTAATACAGGGAATTGTCTGCCTACTCTCCCTCCCTGCACACAGCATGAAGTGCATTTTACTGAAATTACCCCAAAGCTTCAAGTCTACTGGTTTGAGCAGCATTCCCAAGAGCTTTCATGCTTTTGCACTGTCTGGAACTTGACACTATTCTGGAGTGCAGAAAGCACTCAGATTACCAGGAAGCTCTGCCTATTGTAGTTACAGACCAAGGAAGGAGGCCTACTGACTTTTGAATTCTGATGAGGAACACAAGCAGCCAGCAAGTCCTGACCACCAGTGTACTATCCTGCCGAAAAGCTCAGGGGTAGCCGGTACTCACTGCTGTATAACCTGCCTGGACCAGACTTCTTTTGCATTTGAGCTACTACCCTCAGCATAGTGTTTCAAAAAGCTTTCATAAACACACAGGAGGCCTCAGTGCTAGAGGAGCACAAAAAACATAGCTGGATAGCATTCTTACAGGTAATAGAAGGTATTTTTGCTATATGTCATTATCAATAAGGAGTATGACATTTTTCACCAGAAAAATTTTCACTGAAGCTATACTTTCATTAGGTTAAAAAAAAAAAACGGTATGAAGGAGTGCAACAGACTGTCATTTCATGAAGAGCTTTACATGAAAGAATTAAACTCCCCCAGGCACCAGGCATGAAGTGCTTGGTGGGGTTGTTCTCTTACTCATGGTTGTCAGAAATGGCACAACAACAATACGCCAGGCACTGCTGCCTCCAACCTTAGGTATTAGGCACTTTCTCAGAGTGCTTCATCCTGACAAAGCTCTGTAAGCAAGAAAAAAGCAAAAAAACAGAAGACTCCCACGGCACTAATAGAAAATAGAAGCCACACTGTTATCAAAGGCTACTGTGGCCTTAAAAAAAAAAAAAAAAAAAGTACCAAGAGCTCCTGTAATGATCCATTTACAGAGTAATGCCACGTCTCTAGAAGGATAGTAATGTTTGAATTTAAATTATTTTTCATTTTTAGGTTCAGCAACATCCATGGCAGTTGGATACATCAAAGTAGACTGGGATCTTTCTGGAGAACTGGCTTTGGGAATGTTCTCTGCCATGGATGCTGGTTCTCTGTTTCTCATGTACTTTACAGACAACATCTGGGCATGTTATGCTGGTTACCTTGTATTTAAGGCATGCTACATGTTCCTTATAACAATAGCAACGTAAGTATAATGCACAACTGTTCCAGTTAAATTGATTTGAATCAGCACAAATATCACTTTCACACGAATTTTTACTAGAAATTTCCACAGAAATAAGATTTTTGAATAGGTCACTGTAACAAAATAGTATTTCTAGCCTATATAAAACTACACTTAAATGTATGACCTAACCATAAAAATAGCTTATTTCAAGTCAGTCATTACCTTATTCTACATTTAACTGTCCAATTATTTATGTATGAGACTTCTCTAAATAATCACATGAACATACACAGGTCCTCGTTTAGCAAAAACATCGGAAGTAAGAGAAGATGCACGATAACATGGCAAAAGTGAAATAACAAAAAATAGATCTTTGCCAAAATGAAGATATTAAAACTGTAACTATCAAAAATAAAGAAGCTTTATCCTGTGAAGACTGCACTGTGAGAATGAAATCGTTCCCAAACTTCCTCCCTTAGGTTGCAAGCACTCAAGTTCTCCAGAGCTCAGTTAACCTGGCTGTATATTCATTTTCAGGTTCCAGATTGCTGTCAACCTAAGTATGGAGCGTTATGCTTTGATGTTTGGCTTCAACAACTTTGTTGCACTGCTGATCCAGACAATTTTGACTGTTATTGTAGTAGATACAAGAGGTCTAGGACTGGATATCAGTACCCAGGTAAGCTACATTACTCATATCACTCTCATGTTCCCTGCTCTCCTCCAGAAGAGGGTTCTCTTCAAAGTTTAGCCTCTGGGGAGATATTAGGGGATGGATTAGCTTAGGGCACTTACATGAAAACAGGTTCATTTGAAGTGAACTGAGAGTAGTTACTAGAGCCCACTTGTCCTCTAATCCTGTCCATGTTGCATTTCTGTAGTAATCTTAAGAACATATTTCACAGAGCAGAAGGGAGAACCATCACCTGTTACCCAGTTTCTTCTTATTTAAAGGCTTACTATTGACAAGGTTATTGTAAAAACACACTAAACAGAAGCAAGAAGCAAGCTGAAAGGTAATCTGTAGGTCTTTATTACTACAGAAATTCAAAGTTATGTAGTTTCATTGGATGCACTTTGAAGTTACTTTAATTCTGAAAATTACCTAATCTCATGCTCCCAGACAGCTTTAGCATGTAAGCACACATACTGAATACCGCCCAAGTCTCTAGCTGTCATCTTTTCAGATAAGAGCCAGGAAGTGCTAGGCAGCTGTCCTCCTCCCTTACTGAGGTAGGGAGGGCACGCAAGTAACGGGATATTCTCTCCACCCCCCTTTTATGACTGCATTCTTTCTACTGGATGAAGTCAAGCAGCCCGACTTCGAGCCATTCCAAGAGGGGATTGTTCTGGGAACGTGGGTGGCAGGGAAGGGAAGAAGTCAGTGTAGGGACACCCCATATGTTATTTAACAGCAAATACAGTTCTTGATTCTTCCTCCCCTCTTCTCCCCACCCCCATCTCCCAGTTTCTCATTTATGGCAGCTACTTTGCATTCATAGCTGGAATTTTCCTGACCAGAAGCGTATACACCATTATCTCCATCAAATGCAGAAATGCCAGTGTGGCTGGTGAACCTATTGATCATTAAGGGAAAAGAGATGAAAAGAATGGTTGCAAGCAACAGTGCAGAAGGCTGTATCACCCAAACAATTAATTAGCGGAAACAATGCTCAAACAAACAAGACTGGTCAATGATGGAAAAGGCTGTTTATGAAACTTCAGCACAAAAGGCTTTGTAAACAGCATGATGCATTTTTTCCCAGTTCTCTTCACCAACAATTCTAATCCCAGATAATCCTCAAAAAATCTTCTATTTCAACTCAAATTTAGTTATGCAGTCCTGACACCAAAACTTGCATTAATGCTCAACGAGCACAAGAGGAGGCAGTTTCATACCGATGCCTGAACCTCACAACAGAAGAGCTTACAGAATAATACAACCTTTGAACTTTCACTTCTACTGAGTATTTTAATTAAAGGCAATTTGCCATTAAACATAAGACTTTCAAACATGCCTGTAGAACCGAAAGTAATTGCCCCATAGCAGCAGGATGATCTGTAGGAAAGGTTGCCACCAAAACTTTTTGGTGACTTGCACTTTTTCAACTGGAAGTTCACATGCATTTTTAAAGCAAGTTTATGCAAGTAGCATCTAACCACCCCCCTGTCCCCAGAATGTTACCTCAGTAGGTTCAGAGGGATTACTACATTCTCACAAATGACCAAATGCAGTAACTTATCTGTGGAGGCAAAGTTTTTTTTAAGCCAGCCACAGGGAGAATTCAATTTCTATACAAGGCAGTCATACTTAAATAAGAACACTTGAAATTCTGGATATAACTAAAGCTAATCAGACTTTCAACTGTGTTCAGTAATGGCCACTTTGGAGTCATTTATATCAGCAGCAATTTTCATTATGTTTCTCTACCACAAGGTACAGCTTAGTCAAGAGAGAATTGAGAATTGTTATTTTCCACTTTTCAGCTCACAAGAAAATAAAAGTCATGAATTCCTTTAAAAACATACTTTTTAAAACTTCTTAAGCTTACCTTTACGCCCCAGTAATTTCTCCCTCCAGCAGAGAAGAACATTTGCATCGTATTTATGGCTCTCTTTCAGGATTCAAACTGAATTTGGTCCTTTTCAAACTACCCTGTTTCAATATTTGTTTCAGTGCAGCACTTAGGAAGTATGCAACCATTAAATTAAGTAACTAAGCTGCAGTACCTGGGCATCCATCTTGCAGAGTTCATGATGTACCTCTTCCAGCATCATCTTAAACATATGAGAACTGATATATCAGGATTAAAAATATTACTCTAGAAGCTCACCAAATTAATTTCTGTAAAACAGGGATAAAGTTATCAAGTAAAATGCTTTGACATTAAAGCAAAAGAAGATATCTAGAGGTTAATGGGAGTATAGCTTTTTGGCAACTATGACAGTCGTGTGAGCAACTGCATGAACAACTGTAGAAAATTTTAAGACAAGACACAATTTCTAATCATGGGAGAAATATTTATTCATTTTGTACTTATAGCTTTTATTAAAAAAAGTCAAGGCAGCTATGGTGTCAGTTTCTGTTCAATATGAAGGAGATTCAAGACAATACAAGATCTTCAGCCACTTGTCTGGAGTTTGATGAAGTTAGCAAGTGTACACTAAACTGGTGTGGTGATGTATAAAGTAAGAATTGGCAGCCTTTTACGCGTTCAAGCTAGTAATGGAAAAATAAGACATTTCTGCAGCATAATTTTAAATATGCAGCCTTGCATATTTAAATGAATTCCAGTATCTTTTAGCAGCAAACAGCTTCACTTAGGTCAGAATAATTTGTCCAAATCCTAGTTTACATCAATTTAGAAATTCAGGGAGCACAGGATTGTTCCCCTTCCACAGTATGGTCTTCATCTCATTGATGAGACATTCAGCTCTCTGCAATAAGTGTATTTAAGTCTTCCACAATTCCTTCTAAACCCTTGAAGATTCCCATTCTTTACTGCATTCCTGTTTCATTATTCCAAAACAGATGTCAACAACAGAGAAATACAGCTATTTATATTATACTGGTGAGGGCATCACTAACACCCTGAAAAAAAGTGTAGTTGCTGGGGGGTTTGCCTATGAATTCCCCAAAGGGTCTCAGGAATTAAGACACACACACTACTCCACATCCAGCCAGCTATAGTCGGAAGAACAAGCAAGACTCCAAGTCTCTTTAACTTGAAATACATCAACAGGACAGAACAGACCTTTAAGTTTGGAATACTACTAGAAGCAATCTGTTATGTCTGCTTGTCCTTTGGGATCTCCAAAGCTTCAGAAGAAGTTAACACGGAAACCACCATTTTCCACAGGCAGACAACATCAGTCTGCAGCCCTGGCATAAGAGTATTAAACAAGCAACGATCAAGCCTTTCAGTTCCCCTGGAAATAAGCATATCTAGCATTCAGGCAGGCAGTTACAAATAAAGTTTCTTACCTTCAGGAATTCTCCCACTTGTCTCAAACTGGCTTCCACACCATTTTCTCAAATATCTGTAATAAACTGATCCCATTTATTCCTGTTATTTTGAAAACTGTTAGATCTTTATTCTTCAACTGGCCAGAAGCTTGAAGTCCTTGTATTCACAATGTTCACATTAATTGCTTAGCTGTGGTATTACACTTGAACTTAAGCCAAATTAAATGTTTAAAACCTACCACTGACTACTTTGATAAACGTACACTTGTTGCAACTTCCCTATTAAGGATTAGGCAAGCCACACATTCACTCCTCTACAGATGCTACTCTAGTATGACAGGGAATATTCCAGTAAATAAAAAAAAACGAACAATAAATTAACATTCCACAGGATATCTTACTAACATATGTGCATTTTTAATAAAATGAGCACTAGTCCATTTGTTGTACCTTGGCCTGCTATTACACATACCATTCTGCTCACAACTAAGTCATGTTCAAAGACTCCATCATTAGCTACCCACAATTGTATCTTTTAGTAGTTAACCTTTTTTCAAGTCACTATCAGTGACTTTGTGTCCTTCATTACACAGGTATCCTGTCAGAGTAACTCAAGTTTCCTGTTAGATAAGTCACTTCACTAGAGTGAGAACAGCAGGCTTAATCACAAGGTCAAAATGTAGCTAAAACTGAGGGATGTGAAAATTAAGCTTAAATCACCTTTGAGCATATCACTTTTGGTAACTCATTTGTGTATGAGATTCACAGTATGAACATTCTAACCCAATAAAATGTTATTGCACAGAAATAAAGCTACACAATCTTTTTCCTAATATTTATTTTTTTTCACCTGCAAACTGTAGCAAAACATGATCAGCTTTATTATGCAGACAGGTATCCCTCTAACATTAGAGATTTAGGCATGTATAAATAGAAGAGCTCTTAGGAAAGGAAACAAACCTTCAATTTAACTTCATGACTTCCAATACCAATGGTTAAAATGATGTAGCTCATTCATTCCAAGAGATACAACAGCACCTTAAAGTGGCTGATCTATTTCCCAGTAACATTTTCCACATAACAATGTGTTAAAGTTACAAATACTGATATGCACAAATAGCTATTTTCTAAGAAAAATATGTACAGTACTGCAGCATAATGAACGTGGTATCTGCAATAACTTATTAGCCAATTTTAATATACATGATACCGCTACTTTTTACCTGCCAGTTCACAGGTTCAAGGATGTTACCACAGCCCTCTGTTTTGCACATTATTACCTGGGGAGAGGTGTGTGTGTGTGTGGAGGGGAGGGGGTGTTGATTTTCTTTGTTTGGGGGGGCTTGTTTTTTTGTGTTTGTTTTTTCGTGTTTGTGTGTGTTTTCCCCCCCCAAAGGTACACAAAGCAGGCTTTTATTTTAACTTCTTAAAGACTTCTTTTTTGTTTAAAGCTAATATCAGTGAAACAAGACAACAGTGCAAGAGGCGCAGAGATGTTATGTGACCACATAAGAGTTCTTTTGGGTAAAGTGTCTATAAGGCTATAAGAAAGGGTTGGTTGATGAGCTTCCTGTTGGGAATTGTCCTGTTGGTGCACCAGCCTGGGAGAAAATGAAAAAAGACATATTTAAGACTTTTTTCTGAATCACAATTATAAATACAGTGTACGTAAAATGGTAAACAACTTCTTAGGATATTTATTTTACATTGGAGTTTTTTGTGTGTTTTTCTTTGAAGTGATACTGTTGTAAGAGCATGGTATATAAATACCTCCGTTTAAATTTGAGAAGCCTTACAAATGCCATGTCATCATTATATTGAATTGCATTTAGGAGATTCACATGCTGCCTTCCCTTATTTGAAGCAAAAAAATATCATGCAGCTCTATAATTGTTACAGATTATGTATCTTCAGACATACAGAAGTTATTAATATCATGCAACAACTCACTCACCATAAAAGGGTTACTAGATACTCCAACAGCTGCAACTTGTCCAAAAGGAGTTACTACAGGCTTTGCCTGTCCAAATGCAGCAAAACCTGCTCCTTCAAGAGATAACAGTGGAAAACATTAACACTAGTAACCAGTCTACATAGAGATCTTTGCTGCAGCTCCAAAACAAAAGCAAGTGGAAGCTTGGACTGCACCAATCAGCAGGACTCACAATACTACATTGTTCATGCAGGATAAGAGCTTTTAAGCACAAAGCTTTCACTTAACAGCTCAATCTATTTATACTAGGACTTCTTGCAGACACATATAGTCTCAGTTCAAGAAACATTATAGGTACTAGCAAGATCAGTTCCCAATTCAATGCAGTCTGTCTCTCTCCTCCCCCTCCCAGCAAAGTAGCCTGAATGCAGAAAAAATTTGTAGACTAAAAGTCTGAAGTTCAGGAAGAACTTTGAATGTTCCAGATGAAAAGCAATGAAAACAATAAGAAAACCAGAACCAACTTTGGCTCAGAGCTTGCCTCTGTTCACAAATTTGGAAAACCAAGCTCTTAAAATCATTCTCATCTAGAAGCTACTGCCTCACACTTCAGCTGTACAACCACACAAACACTTTAATCTGCCTCAGTGCACAGTCAAACTGATAGAATGAAGCAGATACATCACTTCTTTATCTTCACAGCTCTAAAAAGTTTAGTTAACTAACAGCCATGTAAATTATATGTGTCTGCAACAAAGTTTACACTCGCGTAGGTAACAAGCCTAAAGTATAGCTGCCTGTCTTCTCTACAACACTGCTTCAATAGATGACTGCTTTTCTATTAATGTCATCATTAACAGTGCACTCTTAAGATGACACTTGACAACATGGCTACTTCAGATATATTAGTTATTGCATCTTCGAGCTAAAGTCCAGGAGTACTGTGCTGCAGAGCTCTGGAGAACTGATTATAAAAGTTTAACATGACACATATGAATATCAAAAAGCTAAGTTTCTTAATAGTAGAAAACTTGTAAAAAATGTACAGTAAGAAACCATCACGTATGTAAGTATAAAAACAACATAGCTGATCTTTTTATTTTCAGCTGTTCATAACTACTCAATTCTCAACTTCTACATGTGCTTTTTTTCAATGTTTATTTTATCATATAAATTTTGGGAGAAAGTACATTCTGGTTTTCTTGTGTCTGCTTTCTGAAAGTTAGCGAAAGCATTATCTGATGCAGACACTCCCAAATGAAGACAAAACAATTCTTGCGACTAAACCTTTTAGGCCTTTGAACACTTATAGTTTTAGTATCAAATTATGGTGAAGTTTGTTACATCGCTGCACACAGTCAAGCCTGAAAGCTCAGCTACAGAGCCAAAACTGTTGTGTGAGGGGAACCTCTCACCAATATAATTAGAAAGTTCATACAGAAATAAATATGCACCCCTTGTTGCTGACAGAGTCAAATCATTTTCTCCATGTTTCTGATTTAAACAAGATTATCTAAAGGATGTAGACCTACCATTTGGCTGCTGACCAAAAGCAGTCTGTTGGGGGAAAGCTGCCTGGGTCGGGAATGTGGGCTGCTGGAAGTTGCCACTAAAACTAGTAGGAAGACTGTAGGAGGCAGGAGTTCCAAATCCTGCAGGCATGCTCATGGATGCAGTACCAAATGTTGCTGCTGGTAGGAAAAAAAACAGCATTAAGTTATTTACAGAAGATAACTTCTTTTCATAAGACATTACAATAAAGCCATGTTAAGGGTCTCTTAATGCCTCAGTGACCACACAAAAGTTATGTTTAAATCCTACAGCCACTGAACTGATTTGTTACCTTGGATCACCAGAAATGAGGTGCTTAACTTACTTCTGCACTTTAAAAAAATAAACAGAATAATTTAAAACGTGCTTGATCCAGCACATTCAGATATACTTTCTGGAAAGACCTCTTCCATATTCTTGATATCAAATATTTCGCCTGAGGTTTTTCTGGTAAAAAAAAAAGTCTGCACACATCAGAAGCAAGCACTTTCAGGCAGCGTAAGCCCCTCTTTTTCTCTACTGAGAAAAGCATGGCAATATCTTCCTATGTTACAAGCTGCATTACAGGAAGTTACAAGTAAAAAAAAAATCCTAAGGGATACATGCATCCCTCTCACAATCCCATCCTATGTATCACTTTAAAGGAAATCTCTCATCATGCACATTAATTTGCACATAAAGTTCCTAGTGCAAACTCTCTTACTGTTGAAGTAAGACTTAAAACAAACAAACCAAACAAAATCTTGTCATCTGATTCTCTGCTGAAACATTTCAAGTAAAAGAACATACAGCACATATGCAATTCTACATGCCTCCAGCAAAAACAGGAGCACATCGAGTGGTATGTATACTCTCAATGTACACAGGATGTAGTAACAAAACCATTATTCAGTGTTTTGGGAGTTATTGTTGTAGGGAGAAGACTATAGAAGGCTTTTTGGTACAAATACAGACACCAAGCATTTTTTTCTAGTCCAACTTAGACAGAACTGTTCTTTTGAACTGCCAGATGTTAGATTTTACACAAACCCAACAATACAAAATCCTTGTTTTTAAATAAATATAGTTTAAATCATCAGTTGAAAAGTTTACCCCCAAAGTACTCAAGGGCAAGACATTATACACACAAACCGCTGACAAAGTACACACAAAACTAATGTACTAACATTGTTTTAAGTTAAAATTAGCAAAGCAGCTACTCATCAGGAAGACTTGCTAGAACAAACAAAAGCACAACAAATTGAGTAACAACTTGGGATATCCCAAAAGGCAAACTACTAGCACAAGCTACAGGAGTCACTCAACTTGTTAGCATTCTATTGTGTCCATGGAGGATGCCAATAATGGTTTTGTTTTAGTTGCTTAATACATTTCTAAGCTCCTCTCTCCCTTTGCCCAGTCGCCAGATACCCATACCCACTCCATTTTTAAAACATGGAAAGTCTGAAATTCTACGTGCAGAGAACCAGATAGCTGCCAATAAGCTTTTACAAGCAAGTACAATTAGCCACAAGAAACTTGATACCAAATGTGGCCACCTACCAAAGTGAGCGTGAGGAAATATGTGAGAGTGCATTGCTCCCGAGAGGCCTTATGGAAGCCACAAAGAGACCAGACAATGTCAAATCATTTATACGCATTTGAACAGTAATTTCTTAGATAACTTTATAAATATACTCACACACACAGCAAACCATTCAGCCATAGCACAACCAGTGATATATTACATTAAGAAAGCCATTAGAAATAAATGCTACAAACCAGACCTCCCTAGTAATAAATAGAGTCCATGCAGAAAGAAAGTTTAGCATAAAAGGACAAGCTACAAGTTTGTAACTTACATTGAAATCAGTTGGGTATTATCATTACCTACAGCCACATTCTCTTATCTAGTACAGAACACTATAGCTGAAAGCGTTAGAAACTCTGCGAGCCAAAAAAAGCAGCTTAGAAGATGGAAGGACAGAGTTGCCACATTCAAATAAATTTATCTGAAGAGCATTAATCCGGTTATCTTTCATATGTTGCCATTGGGAGGAGGGACATATTGAAGTAACTTCCTTCATAGTCCGAGAATGCTGCTTCTAAAGGCTACGAGTTCTTAAAGATGATCCAAGATAGCACAGTTAGCGATAAGTGATAAAGTGAGGTAAACTATTATGTAGCTTAACTTATTTCCCTCATTAAATAGCTGAATATCTCAAAAGGGACTTAAAACCAAATTCATTTTAGCAGAGGATGTGAATCGGATCAATTCAATTTTAACTCTGTTTCATTCAGCCTACCTAGAGCTCTGAACAAAGCACAACTCTGTTAAAATGCATACATAAGCAGATTTAAGCCTGTGGAAGCCCAATTAGCAGATAAAAGCGGCCAAGTTTAGCAGTGTATTCTACTAGTTTTCCCGTTTAAAGACAGGATTAATTAAAATCCAAAGATCAATGCTTTAAAGAGTTTTTTTTTAAATAAGTGATTGAGTTTTGTGAATGAATTATAATTCCATAGAATCCTGCCCCAGAAAATTAATATAAGTCATGAGCGTAAAGATTGTATTTAAATGTACATTTTCTTATTTATGCAAGGGAATAATATAAAGGACATCAATTCACCTGCTGTTTCAACCTATGCATTCATTTCAATCCATTACCGATTCTGTCAACGTGACCATTTTCATATTAGCCTGAATGAATGTCTTCCTGTGCTTCTTGAAACCAAGTTTTATTTCTAATACAGTTTAGCCTCAGCATATAGGCTTTGTATGACTTACATAAATTTCAGGTAAAGTGGAGTTAGATCTTCCAGTTTGTTGCAAAGTTCAAGTTTAAAGTCTGTTTAAAACAGACTTTAATGAAGTATACTCCAGGATGTTTTTCTTTCCCAAATCCACCCCAAAAATTTCTATAAAATATACAACATTAACTTGACATTCTTTCGTGTATTAATTTTAACTGGATCCTAAATAATTCTAAATTAAAGATTGTAATCTAAAGCTTCAGTTTTTTCTGCTCTACTGTATAGTTATTTGTCCCAATCTAGGCACATTTTGAAACATTCCACTGTCTGTCCCTTCCATGTTAATCCGCTTCATGTTCTTTAGATAAGGCACTGAATAAGAGAACTTGCAAAAAGCTAACAGTCCAGAACTTCACCTTTCCTGGTTTTAACTCCAGCTCTGACAACCTCAGTTTTGAGGGCTTTCAGGACTTGGAACAAAAGAAAGAAAAAAAATCAAGTGTATCAGCTTGGCAGCAAGGCTTTCAAGATCCCTGACTTCAGGGCAACCTGCTGTGAAGCATGCTTCAAAGCTAAAAAGTAATAATCTTGCACATTACTAAGCTATTCAATAGCCTATGTATTACCAGATAGGTAGTATTAAAACATCTTAACGGATCATTTTGACTTTTTTCATGGCCACACAGTCTGTAATTCTAGGACTGGACCAGAAACAGAAAACTGGTGTCCTCAACCCAACAAAAATATCATATAACACCACACAAAGAAAGCAAAGGTAAGCTATTCATAAATATCATACTCTACATTGAACACACACACACCTCTAAAGACAGGTAACACAAAAAGCCTTTAAGAAAAATTACACAGCCATGAACAAAGAATCAATGCAAGCCCTGAAGAGTTTCACAAGCACAGGGTTGCTTTTTCTTTTTCCTAACCTGTTGTTCCTCGGCTATTGGTCTGGAATGGATTTGTTGAAGGTGCCACTGGGGCAACAGGGGCAGCTACAAATGGATTTGTGGAAGGTGTTGCTGAAAGATTAAAAACATTGTATTTAATAAAGCCTTTTAAAAATAGCCAGTCTTAGTCATATTAGGTTTATAATACCTTTAGATAGAGATATGTAAGTATCTATACAATTTCTTGGAAACTTAGTAATCAATAATGAAATACTTAATTTGAAATGCAACACATGCACAAACAACAGTACTTTTTGGTGTCCTGTGGTAACTTCATTATACGTAGTGTCACACTACAGCACTATCAATTAAAAATTAATAAGCTGCTTGCTTAGAGTCCGTGAAAGGTGTTAGTAACACTTACATACCTCCAAATGGAGCAGGCACGCTTGAAGATACAGGTTGTGTCTGTGCAGTAGCAGCCACAGGTACTGTTCCAAAAGCATTGCTGAAAATAATTCATACATTCAGGACAGTCAGAATTGCTTGTTTAACAATTAAATACAACTTACATTTATTGTCAGCATATAAAAAAAGAAAAAGGAATGCTTACACACAGTTTGCAATGTGCATTATAATTCAATGACGCCAGCATCAGAGATAACTACTGCTGAGCAATGAAAAGTCCTCTCCACCAACAGCAAGAGAAAGAATATTGAACAGAGGTCATAAGTATAAGGTTGCAAATCAAAATCGTTAGGGGGCACTTGCAATACCAGGAAGTGTTAAGAGACATTTAGTGTTTAGTACCCTAATGATCTAGAAAGAAGCCACTGCTAATCTTTACATCAAAAATATTAGATTAACATTTTGCTAGGGATGATGCTATGATTTTTGGTATGTATGCAAATAATCTGTACATAAGTGTTACCATCTAACAGGTTCAGCATATAACAACTAGAAAGGTGCACAGAGCATTCTGCTGACTGCTTTATATCATCATACAGTACTAGTATTTAAAACACAGGATGCAGTTTCAATAGTGCTTCTAAACATCTAACATTTCCTCAGTTTTTGATAAAATTGGAAACAAGTTTAAGAAACAACTTTGAGATACTTCTCCGCATATTGTTTAAGTCTATGAAGAAAGTCACAATTATGTCTAACAAAAAGTACCTGCTGACATTACTGGTGGAAGTATATGCATTACTAGAGGTTGCTGTGGAGCTGAACACGCTGTCTAATTCTGCTAGAGCTGCATACTTGTCTGAAGATGCACTTGATTGATTTGGGGCCGACAAAGCAGGACCTCCTGATGCTGACACTACTGTACTGAAGCCACTTCCTTGCTCACTACCACCTAGAAAGAGAGAATACAGATTAAAAGAGATTAAGGTTTCACTTTCTGCCCTACTGATGTTGAGTACTAACATACAGATTTCATTTTCAGACTTATACTCAATACAAACTATGGCATGCAGAAGTGACACGCTTCTCTAGATACTCTGCAGTTCCAAAGAGCGTCCAGTTTCCCTGAGAAGACTCAATACTACTGTCATTTTCAATCAGAAGATAAAACATATTTGAAGGTGTGTCTTTTTGTTACAGAACAAAGCTCTACATTATACACCAACACAAATTTTCACATACCACTTGCAAAGATAAGTTAGAATTTCTTCTCATGATTAATACAACTTCACATCTCCTGAATATACATTTCCAAACACTGAAAGAGATGCTGATGCTACTTCACTTTCTACAGAGAAAATGGACTCAAAGGACTATTCTTACAGCACCAAGTGATTCCACAAGATCTCACAAAGCCAGTGGAGCTTTCTACTAGAAGAGGTGACCTTTATTTGATCCCTACACCTTATCTGTAGTCCTTCAAAAAGATTGCTAAACCATGGAGGCAGTGTCTTGACAATGCAGTCTTGGGTAGGCTAGCACTGAATTGAGAGTGAAGTTGAGTTTTGTATCTGTGCTGAAAATAACTTGAACTCTAGTTTTGTCAGAACTGGTGTTCACTGCCAATGAACTTTAATCAAAACCAAGCAGAAACCTTGAGGTGCCTATACATTTGTGAACAAGACCAACAAAGCCACATATCGTATTAGGCCACACTGTTTGGCAGCTGATGCAACTTTACTGTTCCAGCAATATACAGAGTAAAACTGATCTGAACACTAGTGAAATTCAAGCTACTTTTTAGACAGCACTTCTTTAGCGCACACATACAAAAAAAAAATTTTATTGTAAGAATATCAATGCTCCTAGCTTATAAAATAGTAAAGCAAAACCTTTTTGTGGCAGAGAGGTACGACAGTTACTCTGGCAATTCTTTGCAACAACTGCAGCTCTCCACTTGAGAGCCTTCACCATAGCTTTTTATATAAATATATTTGAGCTAAGTTTTTTTATATTTATATGTATTTGAATGTGTATATATGTGCGTTGCTGTATGACTCATTTAGACAGTTATTCATCTTGATATCAATTAGATTCCTAACAAGCAGCCTTCTGATGACATCCTTTTGGAGTAAGGCCTTAAAAAAAATCTCAAGCTTTAATTTCTTACACATTAAGGATATATTGATGTGAAATTCAACTCATAATTTAAAGAAAGGACATTTTTAAATAGTTACCAACTTGACAGGCACAGCCATCCTTGTGGTAAGTACACATACATTATAAGCATGTCAAAAATAAAATTAGTTACCTTGCCCTGCACTGAAGATATTATCTAAATTAGCCAGAGCTGCATATTTGTCTGCTGACTGAAGATTTGGTTTATTCACTGCAGCTTTACTGGCTCCAGTTGCTGTTGCGTTGCTCTGAGAAGCATTGAAGGCTCCGAAGTCAGCACTGGAGGATTTGGGGAAGTTATCAAAGTGAGCAAAGTTAGCATTCACTGATCCAGCACTTCCACCTGTAACAGAAGTTAGATGTGATCGATACTTTATTTAGCTCTGAAGCATCTCCAATGTTAACTGCTGGTACAATAATCCCACCTCTCTGCAGTTACCTGAGGCAACAAGTTCCCCCTGCCCCATCCCACAGGTATAAGACCCTTTCCCTTATACTTCAAATTTAAGTTTGGCCAACAGGAAAAAAAAAATTGTCTTTTTCAGTCTGCAGATCAGGGACAAAAGCTTCACCAGATTAAATCACTCATAATTTGATCTTTCATGTCTTTCAGATCTACATGTTACCCATCAGCTGTTAAAGCAATTTTAGGAATATTTTGTTAGACTAACAAATATTTGTCTGAACCTTTAATATTCAGAATATTGGAGCTTTGTTCTCTGTTATGTATCTAATGAACTACTTGAATTTACTTAATGGTATGATATGCTTGACCATTTCAGATATCAGTCATCATTCCAGCCTAGAAGTCCAGAAGTAGAATGATTCTACATTAAAGTTTAGAGAGTTTTGTTCTCTTTTCTCAGATTCTTAGACTAAATCCAATCAGAAAAAGGGTTGAGATAGAGAATATGCAAAACAGCTGTTTTTATACTGGGTTTCTACTTACATCAGATATACGTAAATCAACTGGAAAAATCCACATTAACTAAACTTATGTTTAAATACAAAACCATGAGCTTCCATCTCTCCACCATCCAAAAATTTTCTTGATACAGACAGGTCACGTACTTAAATTTAAATGAATTACTCCATTACATGTATCACACTCTACAACAACTGGTTGAAGACTCCACTCATACTCTAAAACCGAAACATTTTAATAGCTTAATCAATGAAGTTAAAACATACGCAACAGTAGAAATGACGATGCTATACTACAATGGCATAAAATGAAGCAAGCTGAGTTTTCCACTGTGTGGAACTTACTGTGTACAGCCTGAAGAGGAAAAGCTGAAGTAAATTCACCAAAACTGCAGCTAGATGAAAGCGTTCTGAACGCTGGACAGCCAGAAATTGTGTGAGGGTTAAAGTTAACATAAGAGGGGAGAAAGAAAATTTGAAAAAAAGTTTAAAACGACACCACACTCAAAAGAAAAAAAAAGGAAAAGAAAGTCAGTCAGCCAAAGATCTAGACAAACAGCAAGTGTAAACTCAAGCAAAAGTTTTAAAGCATGATCAAATTAAAGGAAAGCAAAAATAAATCTTAGCAATAGGCTCTACACATGAAGTCACAAGAACATACACAAAGTATGTACACCTATTACACATTTGCACAGATGCCCTTGTTTTGGTACTGTGATGTGATTTTGGGTCTACCAAAACCCCTCACTTACAAGAGTGACAAGTGATTCAGTATTTACCAAAAGCAGTACTTTTTTTTATTATTTATTTCAGGTGTAGAGCTAATAAACACATGGTGCCATAAAAAGACTTCTTAGTAGCATTAGGAAAAAAAGGAAATTAACAACAAACAAAGAATTCATTTTGAGTTTCCCCAGAGCTTCAGATGGCTTGATTGCATTAAAGCAGGCAGATGCAAGAAACAACCTCAGCTTAAGTACCTTCCGACATAAAGGTAAGAAGTATTTCAATTAAGTATTAATCAAAAGTGCTAGGAGTTCTACCTGTATTTTGGGGCTGAAAAGAAGACTGACTTGCTGTGGGGAAACCTCCAAAACTACTCGAGCCACTAGACTGTCCAAATGCATCAAAGTTTGCAAAACCTGCATTTGCAGAGTTCTGCGCTGTAAATTGCAAAGGAACAAAACATGTTAATGGATATGGGAAACAAACAGAAACAGATGTATTAACTGAATTAATGGTCATGACAGCCACCAAGGGTTGTGTCCTACCTTGCAATTGCTTTTTACATGAAAGCTATATATGATATTCTACAAATAAAAGCTGTCTTTGGAACAAGCTTTCATGACTCATCTTCACAGACCTATATCAGTTAATGCTGTTTCCTCCTCACACACGCTACTACTCACAACTGCATGACTTGATTCAGTACAGTTCACCTTAACCCTAAAAGGTCTGAAGAGGTGCTTGGTCAGGAAGAAACAACCCAAAACGTACAGAATACCAGATGTTTACCTGCAGAACCCAAACTAGTTTTTAAATGCTACTTTTCAAAACAGTTTTTAGATTAACTGAATTTTTTTTTTTTTATTTTTAGGAATAAAGTTACAAGGTAATTCCTGTAACATACTGACAATTTGAATTCCTAATATACAAAGTGCCACTTAGAAAAAAAATAGTTTGGTACCACCTGAATAGTTTTGACTAGGTTTATAAGTTCATATTACTGGAAAATTCAGTTTAAAACAAAAAAGTAAAGTCAGAGTACAGAAATCAATACCAATGTCAAGAAGATTGCATTCATAGACTGTATCCACAAAATAAAATCCAAGGAAAGTTCAAATAGCATTTCAGTTTGTGCCTTCCTTTTGTGCCATACTACAGAAGGAAATAAAAGTTAAAAACCATCTAACTTCAAACAGCTGGATATCCAAGCATCAACAGATTCAACAAAAATTAAAAGCCAAACTCGTAAGCTCCACAGAAAGTCTTAACCACTTACAAGCAAGGAATAAGCAGAAAAATGTTCTTAATCAAATGCAAACCAAAACCTTGTATATATGTGTGTGTACGTATGTATATATGTGTATATATATATATACACACATGCATATCTATATAGAGAGAGATAGATTGAGTTGCTTTTTAAAGCTCACAAAATGCCTTCTAGCATAATAGATTGCAATATATTATTAGGTCACAATTTGTTTATTCTAGAGGGACTCTGTAGATTAAATATACACAAAAACAGTAAGTTAAGCCAATTAAGTACTTTTACTTAACAGCCAGGTAATGCTGACTACTAATATGTTGCATTATTTCACTTCATTTCTATTTTAAAAGCATCTGTACCTCAGGTTTATAAACTTAAAGAACATTCATACACAAACACAATGCTGCTAAAAAATAAAAGTGCAATTTTTTCCTTCATAAAGGATACTGGGTAAGGTACTTAACGTTACTTTTCATTGGAAGCAAGCACAAGAGTCAACAAGCAAGAAAACTAATGAGAAAGCAAGGCCTTGAGAAAGTTCTGTCCTAAAGCTTTCACCTTTGAGGTATGCAAGGACAAAACACTGACACAAACAGGGGGAAAAAAAACTTCAGTTGTACTGTCTGTATTGGTTCAAACAGTATCTCTTCAAACTTTATCTCCAAATTCCACAGCTTTAAGCCAGTAGCTTTTTAAGAAGAATAAATGAAGAATTCAATTGTAAGTTGCTTATGAAAGTGGTGCTTTAAATACTGATGCATCCTTTGGATAGAGGCTCCTCAGACTCCAGTTTAAATGACCAAACAGGATTAAACACAAACGTCACTCCTAGAATTGTCACAGGTTTTTGGTTTTTTAAAACCACTCAGACTTATGTCAAGCATCTGATATCAAATACCTATGAGTCTAGATCAAAGAATTAGAATGTATTATGTTATGGTCCACTTAATTTTATTGCATCAGCTGACACAAAATTATGATTTGCAAGTGGATCCATGTTAAAGCATTAGTGCTCTAAAAGCTTCTGCAGAGTATTCAGATGTTAATCTTGCTTTATTTCATGTGGTAAAGTTTTAATCTGTATAGAAGTGGCACAAAGGTAAAGACCAGGTAAGACTTGTATTTTCCTGTCCCTGAATGATTTGTGTATCATGTTTTTAAGTTCTGGCATTGACAGTCCACCTTGAGTTTTCCTCCCAGAAACCCAAGAACAACATTAATTTAGGCAACCTGTGGGGAGTGCAAATTGACACAGATTTGCAACTGTTGTTGTGACTGCAGATGAATGAGGCAGTATAAAAACTGGCTGGCTAAACCTAGCTTGAGTTTGACAGCACCAGTCACAGGAATGAAAGCTGTGCCCAGTCTTCACTCAGTTTCATCTGTGAGATTTGCTCTACTCAGTGTGCAATAAAATGTATGAAACGTTAAAAAACTCAAGAGAAAACGTTCAACTACAAAATCGAAAGTAATTCTCTAGAAGACAATGCCTGTGTCATACTACTTTACTTTTTCCAAGTAAATTCTCTTCTCCATCACTACATGTGACAGCTGTCCTGCGTCACCACACTTCTTTAAAATCTTTTTGTACACATTCTCTTAGTTTATAGGAAGTCCACAGGCCAAAAAAGTTTTTTTTAATCCTTTTTGTCACTATTACCAGTATGTAAGCTACAAGGAACAGCCACCTATAGTCATCTTCAAAATCTAGTTTTGCAGAAGCTATGGAACTTTAAATACAGAAAGTAAATGTAAAGTCAGTAAGGTTTTTCCTCAACATGCAGCAGTGTCCTGAGCAAACACAGTACATAAGAAATAAACTTGGAGAAAAAAAGGAGCATATCAAAAGCTGTTCTTCATGTAAGATTTTCAAGGTTTACATCTAGACTTTATAGATCGCAGCACAAGTTTTATTATTTTCCTAAGAGCTGCTGCACTCACTTGTTCCTTAATTGCAGAGACAGTAACTTATACTAGAAGACCTTAAATTTACTGATGCTCTTCAGTGGTTTCTTTAGTTAGCCACAGTGTGCATGAAGGGAAAGAGACAAGTCCATCCCCTGCACACATAGCAAAAAAAACTCTAAAACAAGAACAGCAGACCATAAACTTTGATTAAATAGTGCCTGATCACATACAAGTTCTTCCATCCTCCACTGTAGGTATGTGACAGAAATGACAAATATGCCACTCAGTTTTGTGCCAAAGGTGGTGGATAGGCTGACCAACCTTCCTTCTTGTGTTCCAAAGGGACAATGCTGTAACACTGCATTATTAGTTGTAGTTAACACTACCCCGTGGTTACTGCACAAAGTAGAAGCCTTACAAATATTTTATCCTAGCAAATACGAAAACTTCTGCTAAAACAGTTTAGCACACATATTCAGCTATTACATGCTCAGAAATTGTTTTCTATAAATGAATTTACCTGAAACTGTTTTGGGTTCTAAAGGTTTTCCCTAAGAGCCATGGATATGATCACTATGTATAACTATTGAAGTAGAAAACTAGTCACTACATCTGGGCATTACTCATGCTTTGGATTTTCAGCACTTAAGAGATGCTGTTAATTTTTGGTTGAAATATTTTATTTATGCTGGAGCATTTATACTCTTTTTACCATTTTAAAAAGTAACCAGAAGAGATATGGAAGAATTTTTACCTAGTTTTGGAACACAGTATTGAAATATAGGTGTAACAGGACTTTCACCTTTTGAAATCAACATATAGTAAGTATACTATTTAGACTCATTCAGCACAAATTTGACAAGTTACTGGAAAGAGTTAAACACCTGCAGTCTCTCCAGTAACAATTACACTATTGGCCAGTCACTACAAGTTCTCCCACTTAAATATACCTCCAAAACCAGGATTAACATGAGATCTTCCATTAAGGATTTTACAGGATACACTGCAATGTTATTCCATTTCACTGAGTTTAGCTAATTATTCAGCAACACTTTTTGAAAGTTAACTTTAAGCAAGCTTTGATACTTTGCTTAATTCTTCAGGTATATGATGGGAGTCCTCTCAATCACACTTCCTCTCAGCCATTAACAACTTCAGGATTTCTAAGAAACATCTCTTGTTGGCTTAGCAGCACTGCAGTTTCTCTCAGAAAAAAATAGATGAAAAGCTCATTCAGACTAGGCAGGCAAAGGTACTTTCCCACAATTGCAATGCAAGTTAACAACAACATACTTCAGTGACCACAGAATCAACCTCTTATTTAGAATGACTTCTATGGTTCAAGATCTTTGGCTGAAAATAAACCCCGAGGGCTCAATGTATTTTACTGAAGATGTTCTTAAAGAACTCAAGGCCTACCCCTATCCTTAGTCAAGACATATGTCTGAGGCTTGTTTGTTCTTCTCAAAACTAGAAAATACCACCCACTACAGGCTTCATTCAGTTTTCAAAGACACTCACACAAGGGGCAGGGTGGAACAGGTCATTCTTTAAACTAAGGATGCCTTTGTTTATCCTCTAAAAACCTGATAGTCATTGTCAATGCATTTGAACTCGAAGTCTTTATATCTGCTTTCTTTTCCTGAATTCTCTTCCTAATAATTTTCAGAAAGAAAATGGAAAGTCTAATATCAGCTTCTCCCTATATTCGGTTACTCATCCTCTCACTCTCTCCCACAAAATTTAAAGTTCTAGTAGTGGGCAGAAAACATTCTATGCACACATATCATACAAAATAGCTATAGCAACTCCCACTCCAAAAAAAAAAATCATGATTACCAGCATTTGTGTTCCACCTCTCTCTATAAAAAGAGGAAAGGAAATCTTGACTGATAAAGCATTCTAAAGGCACAGAAATCAGATATACCTTATTCATAAGTGTAGCCTAGCGACATAAAAAAAATAAATCTACTTTTTACACATATAAAGAGGATACACTGCTCTGAATACTCACCTGTATGACTGTTGAAGTGTGCAAAATTAGCAAAATTTGCTGTTGCAGTTGACTGAGGAGCAGGAGCAGCAAAGATATCTGAGCCAAGGTCACTGAGGAGGTCAAATTGTTTCTTTTCTTGTTGCTGCTGTCCTTGAGATCGAACTACAACAGGAGACTACAAACAACATTTCAATTAGATAAGACAAAAAAGACCCTGATATTTTTGCCAAAGTGGCTTTTGCAAAATGCTAAGCATATTTAACTGGTCATTTATTCCTCAAGTTTAAGATACTGTATGTGGCACAGACCCCCCTCTAACAGTAGGAGGAAGATACTCTATTTTATGATACTGTGACAGCATTTAAGAAAATGCCACTGCAGCATTTTGGATTAAAATGACCTAGAAGAATAAAGTAGCAGCACATAAACAAGCAAGTTCAAAATTATGCATGCAAAACTGCAAATATTGTACTAACACAAGCAAAAAAAGCTATTTTACAAGGTGGATAATAGTTATTCACTGCATTCTGAAGTCTTTAAAATTCAGTACAGGGAAAATAAAGAGTTTAATAAGAAGGCTGCAAGATGCAGATTTCTACTGTGAAAGGTCCACTTCGGAGCTGACAGCTCTTCAGCTGTCATTAGGTACTCACTTGGCTAGGTGTGCCCTTGTTTAAGTGCAGTGCAGGTGCAGCTTCTCCCAGGAGAGATTTGAGGGGCTTCACCTCAGGTGTGCTGCTTGTACTACTAGCAGAAGACCCCGATATGGACGCGTGGACTGACGCCACCACCTTTGCTTGCTCTGGAGGAACATACCTACATTCAAAAAAGCAATTTTGTTTTGTTTTGTTTTTGTGTTTGTTTTTTTTGTTTGTTTGTTTATAAGTTTAGCATGAAAAGCTCTGCCCAACACATACAAGACTCAAGTATGGATACTGGTAGATCTCAGCTTTGCTATTTTAACCACTAGGCCTGCAATAAATTATCAGTACTTCAGTTTGTAAAAATACCTAGGATATAAATGACAGATTTTTAAATAGACTACAACGCCTTTTTTTTTTTTTTATAAATACAAACCACCCATTGTCTTCTACATCCTAATAAAACCTGCAGGACTCATACTTCACATTGCTACTGAAACAGAAATGGCTTAAGGTGATGTCATCAGTATGTCTTCTCTGCTTCCTGCAGGAAATATGAATGAAGTCCAAAAATCATTTTTACCTTAGAGAGCCATGCAATCAATCCAAAGAGCATACAAAAAGGAAAGCACACTCCAGAACAAGGATAAAGTCAGTCACTCTTTCCCTCTGGTCAGAAGCAAACTTTATGAATTGTAAAACTGTCTTACCATCTTTTCTTCTCATATTTTTCCTGTAGAAATTCCTTTACTTTCTGTGGATCTCTGAAGTCTGGAATTGCTGATGATCTATCATCAAATAGGCCTAGCCAAATCTGTTTGCATACCTTGTACAAAAAAAGGACTGATTAATCACAGAAAATATCTTAATTCAAAAGATATTTAAGTTTACAATTGCTAATATATCAAAGGATTAAGAAGTGCATGAGTGCATACATTTTCTTCCAGGCTTAGCTTTCTGTAACAACTGACTGGTGCAGCATGTACTGGGTCTAAATACTTGAAGTTGAGAGACCATCTGTCACTGCAGTGAAAGTGAATCCTAACATCCATTCACTGGAAACACTGCTTTTCAAAAAAATACTTGCAATATACATTCATGAAGCGCCAAAGCAACTAATTGTTACTTGTGCTGATCTTCAGGACACTTCTTCACCTAATGTACACAAAACGTTAACCGCACTTCATGGTTTAAACTGCATTGACAGAGTCCATATGCCACATCATTAAGTACCAGATGCAAGCCTTAAACTATTTTAATATTTACAATAACTATTTGGATATAGAAACTTTTTTTAAACAGTCTTTCTTACTATGCTGCTGTCTCTGAACTTTAGCTATCATTTTGGTATCATATACTTTTAATTTTAGCGAGGGTGAGAGAAGAGGGAAAAGAACTACTCTCGCTCTGCTTTCATTTTCTCAACGCAGTTGTGAGTCAGCAAAAGTTGAATCAATTGCAAAACCCTTCATATCTTCAGCTTCAACTCCCAGCCAAAATGAGAGGAAAGGTGACAGTTCTGAAAATCAAACAAGACGCAAGAGTTCCAACACTGTTAAAATGAGGCTTTCCTTAAGCACTTCAGAGCACTCCATGCCTAACCTGCATATGCATCCAGACAATACACCAAACATTAGCTATCCTCTAAAAACAGACTCTGCCATTTTAGAACAGGTTTCCTCCAGAGAATCAGAGTCAAAAAGGTTCTGGTTTTATGATGCATGTGCTTTCTTCCCACAACCTTTCTGAAATAGTCCTGACCATCCCGCTCATCAACCTCCTACAAGTGTTCTCCTCTACAGTATCAGGTTTTCAGCATTGTCTCCCATGACCTTCAAAGGAAGTACATGCTCTAACAGGCCTATGCATAAACTGAGTGCCCTGAAAGTTGGCAAATTGTGGTAGCAGCTGTGATACTTACACCTTCCCAAGACAGGCACTAACTCTGGGAGTGGACAATGCTGGGGGGGAACAAATAAATCTACCTGTAGGTTGCTACAAATTAGCTGGCTATCTTCAAACACAGTAGTCAAATTGCATAGATCTTAGCTGTCATTTCAAAGATTTCTTAGGATTACACAGATTGGACAGACAGTGTAAGTATTTTTTATCCTTGGCATCTTGGTTTTATTTAGCCTGCTTGTATGTATCTCACACTCCGTAGTCTCATTGTTTACAGGACAGAGGCAAACAACGGAAAACATCTAACAATCAAAGGACAGCTCTAAATTATTTAAATACTCATCTAAAAAAAGTAACATTAGTAATTGAGGAGTTTAATTGAAGTACAAACTATACAGCATTTGTTCAGCAGCTATGCTCCACAAAAGGGTTAACTTTCATACACTGAGTGGAGTTTGCAAAGTTAAACAGCCATAATTTGTTGTCTGTTAGTGGGTGGAATGAAATTGAAAGTAATTGTTTCATACTTCTTGGTGTGAAGAAGTTGCAAGCTACAGGCAGTCAAAAAGTCACACGCCTGTCCTAAACCACTCTAAATGAACAATACCAATCCTTCACTCTGTCCACCATAAGCCCTACCTTACTGACAAGGTGTTTAAGTCGCAATATCCACGGGATGCTCTGATGTGGGCCAGCAGTAGTATTTCTGTGTACAGCTTTGTAGGTATAACTGTACCAACTATGTAACTGTACCAACTAGCATTCAGGTGATTGCTAGGAGCAGAAAAGCCTTGTTTATGGCTAAATCCAGAATATCTGTTAACAGGAGTTGGTATTTGAACTTACACAGCTGTGCCCTCCCCCCCAGTGTAACATTGTGAGGAACATCAGGAAACACTGATGGAAAGGAAGAGCTGTACCTAATTTTGGACAAGCCCCAGCTTCATCCTGCACCCAGCAGAAAAACACCCAGGGCTGAACAGTGATGATCAGTTTACATCCAGCCTAAAATAAGCTAGCGTGTGAGAGAGGAGGTCCCATTCCCTACCCATTTCAGGTCATTAAATTCCTCCCCCTTCTTGTATCACATGAGTCAGATCAAGTAAACTTACCACAACTACCATGCCATTGGTAGCACTGAAACCCACCCCAAGACCAACTCGATCAAACCACAACCCACTTCTTCACCTTTCTCCCTGTCTTCTGCTTCACCTTCACCCTGAAGTGCCTAAGCATTGAGAGGGTAGGCAAGAGAAGAAAGAAAAAAAAAAAAACTCCCAAACTCCACCTCAGGTAAGGCTCAAGCCCTTCTGGCAATTCCTAGGAGAAACCAGAAAGTGAGATGTTGTGTGACTTGAGGTCACTACCAGCTGTAGAGCTAGAGCAGCATCAGCTCTGTGAGTATGTAAACAGGCCATAAGGAAGATGTAAGGAGGATGTACTGCCCAAATCCATCGTTTTACAGCAGTACTTGATGCGAGTGTCTTAAGCGTGTGGGTTCTTGCATATTTAACCTTCAGAAAGGAAGCTTCCAAAAACATTTCCTGGAGCAACTCATTTCTTCTAAATAGCTGAACACAAAAGCACTAACTGAAATGTGTCTTAAGTCACTGTAATAGCTTATTTAAACCTGACAGGCATTCTTTATTGGTTCTCTTACTGGAAGCAGAGAGCAAAGCATTACTAATGAGTAAGGGTGAAACTGCAAGATGAAGCCACCAGGCAGCAGAATCCACACTTAGCCTCACTCTCTTCGGCAAGCAGTGCTCACTTTAATGAGCAGCTTGACAGCAGTAGCCATACAAATACTGTCTGAAACATTTGCTTTTGCACACCAGAGATGCAAGTTACATTTTATACAAGTTCCTTTACATAAAGCATTCGTAGAAGAGTAAATGTAATTTCTTAGAAGTCTTATAAAGAAAACGTTCTTTAGAAAGCCAAGTTTTAGCAAGCTTTATTATCACACAAGGAACTAATAAAAGGCACAGTTTTGTCTATTTCTGTATGAAGTACCACCCAATGCTTTGAACATCAGCAGCCGTTCCAAGCAAGCATTCAGAACACAATAAAGGCCTCTTGTCTTTACTTGCTTGTTGGTGACCTGTACGCTCTTTCTGGCTATACTTTTGTTACTATCATCTGACTTGACAGGGATCCACAATACTGCATTGATTATGCTTCAAGCGAGCCCTAATACACAATATCCATCTATCTACAAAAAAGGCAAATGGCAGTATGCTGTACAGTATTATAGGATGAAATCAAAATTGGAAGTTAAAATACAAGGAAATACTGTGGTCAGCATACTCATTCTATAGGTGTATTTTGAAATAGTGACATTTTAAGATTACAGAAAGACAGCTAACAGTACTAGGTAGATAGCTAACATACTAGGTAGATAACTAGATAATAGATAGCTAACTAGATGCTTACAGGTGGTGCAAAGTAAGAAATGTGCATATTTTTACCTACCAGATCATGACGCTATTTCAAAGATATTTAAAAGACAGTCTTACAAGAAAGATCAAGGAACTGCCTTTTTTTTTTTAAAAAAAAAAAAAAAAAAGCCATACAACTTTCTGTTAAATTATGGTAGGGAATGATCATTCAGCATTTACATCTTTGGTACCCTAGTTACTTACCACTAATCACAGCTTTTAAATCTACTACCTGAACATGATGATACCTGAGATAACACAAGATTAATTGTAAAAAAAAAAAAAAAAAAATCCAGTGGAAAAGCAGAGAATCAGATCAGCAACTTCAGCTGACATTACTTCTGTGTGAGCTTCAGTTTCTTGCTCTATCTGGCCTGATAGCTGCATGGTCAAGGCACCTGAACAGATCAGCACAGCCATTCCCAGCAGGTGCTGACTCATGCCCAGGCATTACCTCCAGGACATGGAACAAAGGTACAAAGAGCTGGTAAAGGGCACATAAATCTGCACAAAGACAAACTTTAGGAGACCAGTTGCTCTATTAGACACAAATTTTCTTTAGCTTTTAAATATAAACTTAGTACAAGAGAAAAAACAAAGTAATTATAAACAAAAATTACATGCTTTGAAAAATTTGCATTTGATATTCCAAAAAGCGTGTATTTTAGAATACCTACTTCATACATTAACCAGACTTGTAGGGCTGATTAACAAAACATTCCTGCCCAGGTTTCATGATGGAACTTACATTCCATGATAACAGAATTACTTACTCCTTTGCTTTTCTGGGTAGTACATAAAGAAGCACCTGAACTCATCACAAAGTTGCAGAACGTTACTATAAAGGTAGCAGACCTAAAAATTCTACAGGTCTCTGAAATCCTTCTCCGTTACCCCATCTCCTTGGGCACACTAGTTCAGCCATTTAATATTAGTATTCTTCTTCTCACAGCACCACAAGTAAGCCTCTGCTCAAAAGCTCTGTTCATTCACCGAACACCTGACTATACTTCTCCTTTTGATAACCAAAGCTCTATTAAACAAAACGCTCTGCTTAGAGGAGAAGAGCCTGGCCAGTTGGAGCCAAGAGTAAACATTCACATTACACGGGAGCCCCTAGGAACAGTGGAACATATCCAACAATCCATAATCATTGCCCACTGTCCCTGAAAAGTATAATTAATTCATGTCCTACTGGTTCACCAATGCAGCGAGAAGAAAAAAGACAGCATTGAAGTCACAATGATCAAGCGTATGCAGTATTTGAACATCTACTTCTGTTGAAGGGTTGACAGAAGCGAGACTGAAGTTTTGCTTGCCTCCACTATATCTCAGTGAATATCATGGGAGCTGCAAAATAAGATACAGCAAAGACAAACAGATATTGTCCCGTGACAATAAGAAGCAGAAATCAAGATGTAGAATAGCTGTCCTCATGCAATCTAAGAGTTCAGGAGGACTCTTTTACAACTGGTTTGGGAAGAACAACATCTGTTCTCTGCCAACAAGCTTCAAGCCTGCATGGAATGTCATTAGACATTTGGCAACTAGATACTGGGAAGTTCAGAATTAAATCAGTAAGTACAGCATGCAGCAACAAGGGAAACAGAAGCACAACCAGCTTCAACCTACTCACCCTGACCTAGTTAAAAACCCAGGAGGTATTAAGGAATAGACTGAGTTGCCATAACTTAAATTTATGATAGAAAGGAGAAAATGGGCCAAGCGCATGCAGTATGTTATGATAAAGTTTTCACCTCTTTTTCTCTTCATACCATCGGTTACACTGAGCCTATACTTCAGGAAAAACTCTTAAAAATAACTGTATTTACCTACCATGATTTCCGTAAATGTTTAAGTTTGCGGTCCTATGGTCTGAGCAATCACCTATTTTCAGCTTTGGCACAGAGTGCCACAGAACTCATCCTACTCATTGTGTAGAACTCCGCCTATTCATTTGTTGACCAAACAAAGTTGACCTGAAAAGCTTCTGGTTTGAAAACTATCCTCCTAGCTGGATTCCATACTTACAGGAGTTCCAGAAGGGCTCAAAGGCTAAGAGCAATACAAATTTACCTGTCTGTAGGTTTATTGTTGTTGCATTTGGTGGTAGGGTTGTAGACTTGTGAGGTGGGGAGGGAAAGGCACACTAAAAACTGCTCATAAAGAAAAATCAGCAGCATCCATCTCATTTTGCAGAAAGCCTGAAAGAATCTGAGAGTTCAGTTACTTCTGTTCTGGTGCCATGTATTTCAACCACCAAACCTTTTACCGTGTCATAACTGCTTCACTGATACCGATCTCCAGTGTGTGGGAAGGCGGATATGGGAGAGACAAAAGGCCTTCTGCTTGCACAACACATCGAGCCACCACACTTCAGAAACTCCTGTTCGCGCGGTTGTGCTAGTCGGGAATAACACAGATTCAGCTGGGACAGCAAAACTGAGCTTTTAGTCATGCAGTACCCTGCTCTTCTATGCCGTGAAGGTAGCATAACAAGGCAACTCTGACAGAGCATCCTCTGCTAGTAGCAGCTGTCCTTCAGCTAGAAAAAGCACGCTGTCAGACCTACAGTAACGGAGCACTGCGAGTTTAGACCCAGACGTAGCACTGCATAGGAAGATTACAAATGTCAGTCTGGTTTAAACAGCTCTAATGAGATATTACCTCTCAGGCGCCCAGTAAGTGTCAAATTAGCTTTCTCCCTCCCCCCAAGAAGATATCCTCAGTTATGCACCAAATGTAATGCTGACAGTGCAAAGAGCTACAGATTACTACACACCAAAACTATGTTCCAAAACACAGCACTCACCACAGGAAGAAAGATTTGGAAACAGTTCCCTTCTGTAAGCAAGTTAGAGCTTTGTTTAGTAGTTCAGCACTTCTGATGTCAATATTATTCATTAATCTCTGTAGGTTTAAGGAATTTTAGACTGCCAGGATACTGATTTCAAAGCCGGTTTGGGTCCAGCTGCTTTCATAAGCCGAGTCCAAGCTGGCAAATCCTGCTCACAACGACATCGCTCCACACACAATCAGCTCACATCTCTCTCTAGCGCATTAACAGAACTGGGGATGTACTACAAGGACACCTGACTGCACAGCTCCTGCTGTCAGGACTCATCAGCTCCAGCCTAGTACTATTCTTCCCACTCCCAGGTTTCTAGGCCACTTTCCTTAGCAAAGGAGATTCCAGGAAAGCACTCCAGTAGGGCCAGACACCAGCTCCAAACCAGTCCCATGCTGCTACTAGTTTGGGAGATGTAAATCTTCAGCAAGTTAGAGTGCAGGAACCCGATAAGAAACATTTGCACAGGTGGTGTGGTTTAAGCTGGGAAGCAGCAGGCAGCACACAGCCATTCCCTCACTGCCCTTCAGGGGGACAGGGGACACACTTTGGGGGAAAAAAAAAAAAACAACAGTAAAACTTGTAGGTGGAGGTGAAGACAGTTTAATAGGAAAGCAAATGGAATGGGGAAAAAATAAACATAGAAAATAAGTCATGTACAACAACTGATGCTCAGCCAGTCCCCAGGCAGCAGTAGCTCCCAGCCAGCTCCCCCGGCCTTATTACAGAGCCCGATATCATATGGCATGCTACCTCCCTTTGGCCCATTTGGGTCAGCTGTCCTGGCTGTGTCCCCTCCCAGCTCCTTGTGCATCCCCAGCCTCCTCGCTGGCAGGGCACTGAGAGGCTGCAAGGCCTTGGCTTTGGATAAGCGCTGCTCTGCAACAATGAACATGTCTGTGTGTTATCAGCATTGTTCTCATCCTAACCCCAAAACACAGCACTGCACAGCAAAGGAACTCTATCCCAGCTGAAACCAGGCCAACAGGTGCTATCAGGAGTCAGGAGGGTTGGCACTAAAACCCATTTAAGCACTGCTAAACTGATCCCAAGCAGCTGAGGTCTCCATTCTTGCTGCAAAAGTGAGCTAACCCCGACACCTGCAAAACCAGAGTCTAGATGTCTGTTTACACCTGCAGATGACAAAGCAACACCAAAATACAGACCTTTCCAAACACAGCAAGAAGGTTTAAATCTGAACTTGAAGTAAAAACGCACAGTCACCTGTGCTAAGACGACATTCCTTGCAGATATACACACAGGGAAGGAAGTGGCACCTCCCATCTGAAGAAATCTGCTCTGAGCGTCATCTTCCCAAAGTAATCCCTCTGTGGAGGCCTTCTAGTAAGTAAAGGTTTTTAGCCATATGTGCCAGTAAAGCTGGCCATTTGTGACAACCAGGGAAAAACTATTTCAGAAATGAAGAAAGTGTTACCATTTAATTTTTAAGGGAACTTCAGCCTCACACAACACATTGACCTTACAAATAACTCCCTGAAGGACAGTGGAAAAACTACTTCCTCCAAGAACCTTACTACCTACCTTATCTCAGGGAAGGTTTGCATAACATGCTTTCTTGCTATTCTCCTTTCTGTTGAGAACAAATTCCCTGCAGTATACCACGAGCTACTAATCCAGAAGCAGGAAAAAACTTACCACAGAGGTCCTGGACACATTGAAGAATGACTAGGTGGACAAAGTGGAAATGAAGTATTTTAACACACCACAGAAAAACAGAAGGTAAAAATACCAAATTGGAAAGAAAAAACAAACTTTTCAAATGGCACAGAACTAAACAACTGAATGTTACAACAGCATTTAATTGCTGTACTTTGTTTCACATTGATCTCTAAAATGTTGGACAGGTCCATGTCAGGCTGAACAAATTAATCGCACAAAGTTTGGTTGTTTAGCATATACACAACAGACACCTAGGCTGAAGAGCAAAGTAGACAAAGTTTTTTGTAAGGCGAGATGAACTTCATTTACCCAATACTTTATCTTATCTGCAGAGAAGTATTCCAAAGTCCAATACCAACAAAAGAAAGCTACTATTTAACTACAGCAACATACAGCATGGCAAATTGAAATTGTGTTTTACTTAGGTTTTAAACTTCTAATGCTGTTTAAAATAGTATCACTCAAATATTTCAACACCCGTTAAGCCTACCACCTGCAAGTCCAGAAGCACATCTTATTTATGGGGTAGCTTATTTAAACCATTGCCACGCTTTTGTTAATGAGAGAAATAAGCACTACAACAAACACATTCCTGCACTTTTGAAGCATATTATACGATCACAGATACCCGTTAAGTGGTTTTAGGTTGATAATTTTATATAAACTGAATCATTATGATTGAAGGGCGGTCAGGTCTATTATAAGGACAATTACCCTGAGTACTGATCACTTAAGACTTCAGATCAGAGAAAGAAACGGTTACATTCTGTAGCCTTTGCAGAGTCCAGAAATAAATCAAAACAGATGCAGGTGCATATATATATATATATACACACACACCCCGCTGCATATACATGTATGCATTTTTATGTTTTCCTATACACTTGTGAAATAAAGCAATGTTGGAGTTTATAGCCAAATCTTACAGGAAGAGATTCTTACAAAAGGCATCTAAACCCACAAAAGATTCTTTATGACCCTCCTTATGCAAAGCATCAATAACATACTCTATCATATACAATGTCACACAGCTTTACCATGCCAAAGAAATTTCAATAAACACTAGTCAATATCACTGACAAAAATTTGTAGTGTCTGGAAAAGTTTTGACCTTGTTCCAGCTTTGTCTAGAAGAATTGTCCACTAACAATCATTTCAACAAATAACACATTTGCTAGGACAGAAAAAGAAACTGCTATTTCTATTTTCATTCTTAAAGAAGGCAGTTACAAACAGGGCTAAGTTTAAGAAAGTTAAGTATCAGCATTTTAACTAAGGATGGGCTTTACCCCCACAGAGCTTCACAACAACTTGTTAACAAGATACTCCATAGCCTACAATCAATAATTCTACTAACCAAAACACAGATCCAATCAAAAATAAAAAAGAATCTTGTCTATATTTGGATTAGAAGAAAGAGTTGCCTTAAATAATTTTCATATACTGTAACTTAATGTTATAGCATATTAAAATACAAACTTCTTCCTCAAACTGAAGACATGAACAGCCACAACCAGGGTTTACACTCTCTACACATCTCCATAGAGGCAACTCAACATTCACCTCAGATTTAGTTTTCATCTATTAGAAAGAAAAAAGAGCAGTACACTGGAACTTCCTCTCTTCAAAGCTGCCCAAGCCACTCTAAACATACAGTTGCCTCTTATCTAATCCTTAGAGGAAAAAGGATTTCTCCCTTTCCTTCCTCTCTTTAAGGACCTTCAAAATATTGATATATTTTCGTTACAGAAGGAGGCTGTTGAAACTGCTGGAAGACTGACACCTACTCAATAGAAATACAACTATAGGTAACAAAATTATTTTTGTCACCATTGACTCTTTCAGGAAATACTGCTGCATTCAGCCTAAAGGTCTAGGCTTCCAGAGGAAAAGTAGAGTCAGATGCATACCGCCTTCCGCAAGAGCAAAAGAAAACCCCACTCAGAAGCACTGATCACGTGAACCGAGGTTGTCTGCATTGGGCAATAACACACAGTATTGATCAGCTACCTAAGTGAAACGAGTGTGGTTTTTTTAAAAAAAAAAAAAAAAAAAGAAAAAAAAAAAAAAAGAAAGATATGCAATCCAGTGAACTTGGCTTCAAAAGACTCTTGTCTACCTTTTGCTTCAAAAAAAAAAAAAAGCTCAAGCTTTAAGTACTTAAAGTTGAATATTTAAAAAGTGTCCATCACTGGGTACTCTGTAATGAATACTTACTTCATTTCCATGTTTCTGCAGAAATTCTATTTCCTGTTGTGTGAAAGTAGTCATTGAAATTGACTTCACTCTGTGGGGAGGATTCAAGCCCCGTCTAAAAGAAGAAGCAAGCAGTATTTCGTCAGTATTCAGGAAGTCTGTCATCACACAATCACTTTTAACATAACAAGTCAGCCTACCCCCAACTAGCATTCAGAAAGCAAAAATCTAATACTGGGATTTCAGAGGAGACCAGTGCTGCACATGCTTAACTGCCCCTTTTTATGCAACTTCATGAACACATTAGACTTGAACTTTTTGAAATCTTAACCTGCTTCCCCAAACTCGTTTGCCTTTTCTTCTTTCATCTCTTAATGATCAACATCAACATCATTTTTCTTTCCCTCCAGCTCCCCTCTTGGTTCAACCTACTCCTACCAGTACTTCTACTTAACCATTACATTTCTGCCAACCAAACTCCCCAGCTCAGACTCTTTTCCTCCCACTTTAACCTTTGCTTCCTGTCTCCTCTCAGCATTTTTTTTGCTAGTTTATTTTTTGCTCCTCTGCACAGGTCTGTTGTCTTCCTCCCCCTGAACACTACGCAAGTAGCAGCAGCTGAAGAAAAAAGCTGCCATTTTTACTGTGCTTCAAACAAGAACAAACATTATTAGTGCAGTAGCTCAAAACTCAGTGGCTCTGCCTTAAGCAGAAACTGGCACCAGCCTCACATCCACAGACTGCTGCAGCAGGACTCGTAGCAAGTCAAGTCAATTTTGTTGCCAAAGCCTAATATTGTCAAACCCAGGTCAGTCAACAGCTACAAGCATAGAGAAAAATCTTACTGAGCAACTGTGCGAGTATAAGAAAAAGCTTGAGAAGAAAAAACTTTTTCCTTAAGTACTGCTTTGGCCTGCAGATACTTGCGATTGAAATCACGCTGTGCTTTGCTCAGTGGCACCAAGGACATTACATCCCACATGCACCAAACAGCAGACACTAACATAGGCAGCACAGCTGTTAGCTTAACAGGCGGGTTCAACAAGTCTTGATGCTTGTCACATCACCTTAAAGAATAGGTAACTATGAGATTTCAAAGAATGTGCTATGTATGTGAGAAGAAAGTTTCCAGAAGCAAAGCTTGGAGAAGCTTTCCAGGAACGTAGTACAGGGCTAACACGTTGCTACCAGATCAGCTGATACGAGCTAGCTTTATTGCTTCTCTCTGCTACTTAGCATTAATAATAAATTTGGTTCAGATTGCCTTTAGGAATAGAAATCACTGACTACTAAGTTAAGATTTAAGTTTTCTTTAACTTGATGATTATTTCAGGAACACTGTAATTGTTATTTATCAAACCAGCGCATTGCAAATCTGATGTTCCGAGTATTAAAAGATCCTAACCTCTGTACTCCAGTTTTAAAAAGAAAATTTTAGCTGAGGTTCTATTTAAATGTGACAAAAAACAAACAAACAAACCACTACTGTGATTTTAGCTTGCAATTTCACCTTGATGCATAAATCCACTGTACCTGTAAAAGGACAACTCTGCCCCTGTGTTTACAAAACACCTTTGTTTCCACATGTTCAGTTTAATTAAAGCTGGATACTGAGAAGAACAACGAGCAGGACATTTTTGTTTAAGATTCATATTAAAAGAAACAAATTTAGGACACCCCATTTGAAATACCTGAATAAAAATGGACAATGAATTGTATCTTGCTAAGACATACAATGAACTTAAATGTACCTTAAATGCAAAAGTCATATGTGAATCTACCGATAGTATTCTGTAAAACTAATTCTCATCTTATGCTTAAGCAAATTCTCATCTCATGCTTAAGCAAATTCTTCAAACCTGACTGTCTAAAAATGGACTCCATGGTTTAGTACCTCAGCAAGAAGGCAGAGAAAGTTTTATTAAACTTTGTGAGAGCTTTCAAGTTGGTTTGTCTATTCGGATCAAGCATCACCAAATAAACTGCTCATCTTAAGATGTCTGAACTCCACATTAAATTGAAATCAATTTAACTTATTTACCAGATTTTAAGCCAAATCCACATTTATTTCACAAATAAACACCACATTAAAATACTGTAATGTTACCTAAAATTTAGGAAGTAAATATTCATTTTACGACGATGCAAATTTTAAGAAAATAATCTACAACTTCAACACAATTACACATCACATCACAGCTGCTGCTGGTATAATGATGTTTGCAGGTTTTGTTTGGCTTTTTCTTTAAATACGCCTTGTTGTCCCATGCATGCAAGGGAAAAACTACTCACTGCATCACACCGCAGCATCACGTTAAATGACAGGATAGAAATAAAGGTGGTATCTGATGTGTGCTTCACAGAAATATGCTCCTCAAATAATATACAACAACCAGTGTCTTGCTTTTACACCACATACGAAGCGGTTCTGTCTGCCTTAGTCTGGTCAATTTACTCTCCTCATTTTAAGGAAGATACCCATAAAAACGTTTAGAACTACTTTAAAAGCTGTTCACTAACCAGTCCGCATTACTCAGCACAGGCAGGATATCCGAGCTTCCACACTACCTTCTGCTGGGAATTCACATTTACAACAGATATGGATTAAGTGCTATATTTTACCCATGCTTGCAATTTAAAAGCACTGCACACGTTATTTAACCAGGAAAAACACATGTACCTACATTGATTTATCAGGGCTCTTAACGGCTTTTTACACGAGCAAACACACACTGTCAGCTGTGTTAAGCAGCTGCACAGACGCATTTAAAGCCGTGACTAGCACAGCTTACCCTAACACGAGGCTTCCAGCAGTCCTCTCTTGCCATTGCAAGGTATATAGTTTTCAAGTTCGGGTTGTAAAATTCCAGATCTGTATAATCTGTGTTTACAGATTACATCCATGATGTGTGGTTGAGGTGGATTCTCATTTCTTTTCCGCTCTCCTGCTAAAGGAGGCAAACAGGCCCTGTCCCAAAAGGTCAGATCCCAGCCCAGCAGCACCAGATGCTCGCATGACGGCACAGAGCACATCACCGTACCAGTGAGCCACCAAAGTGGGAAATCTTGAACCTTAATGGCCAGCAATGCAAAGCTAACTGGCTGACTATCAAGCTGCATTATTATACATACAAGTAATTCTTACATATACGTGTAAGATGGCAAGGGGTGGGAGGAAGCCTACAAAAAGCCTCCTCTTACACTAAGCTGTGTATGAAATCAGACTGGAACAAAGGGTTCAATACAAGAGGCTGTATTGCTCAGCATGGAAATACAACCCAAAGCACATGCATAAACTTGCTTAGATAAATTACTTAGAGCCTACAATCAGAACAGCTTAAAAGCAGTTTTAGGATTTTCAACTAGGATGAGCCACTTTCAAGCACCCGACACTCATGAACTGACTAGAGCCTCCCTAACACAGTGCAGTTACATTTACAAATTAGAGCTTAAAACAGAAAACCTAAGTACTGAAGCCCCTCTTGCTTCACAAATCCTACAAGATTTTACCCTTCCTCACATACAGAAATCATTTGATGACCCAGATGATTCACTAACAACTCATCTACATGCAGAGGAAGCTCACTGGTAGGCAGCCAAGTACAATTATGCTTTATGAGGAATTAAGGACCCCCCTTTTTATATGAAAAAACATATCTAACACTTGCTTCGCTATTCTGTGCATCTGACAAGTGCTTTGCACGGTTCTAATGCCCGGCAGTATTCCTTGTTTAACAGCAGAAAACATTGATTATAATCCTTTAGCAATGACTAAACTCTAACTGACCCTGAACAAATATTTGTGACCCGCAGGGGCGCAGCGGTACCAGTTACTCCTTGCTGTCACCGGGCTCCCAGGGACGCCAGGCAGCAGCTGCCACCGCAGCACCCCCAGAGCAGCGCTCGGGAAGGTGCCTGAGCCAGATGGCACCACTGCAGCATCCCACACCGAGAGCCCACTCACCAACACAAGCTTCATACTCAAAATGGGGCATTTCTGGGGGACAGTGCTTCCAGCTGGGAGAATCTCCTCCACCGATTCCATCTACGCTGCCAGTGACCCAGCCCGCCAGCCGGGAAGTCACAGAGACCACAGGCATGGCTCTCCTTCGGGGGTACTGATAAGGCATGTGCTTTTACGGAGGAAGCTTCGAGGCTGCTGGCACAAGGTTGTGAAGTCCCACAATTTAAACATTAAACATTCAAAACACCGTCAGTGAGTGTTTGTTCCTAACAATTCAGTGGCCAGTTATGGCTGAACTCGGGCTTGTTGGTGGAACAGCCTTTTCTGTGTTCATTGCAAACAAACGTCAGCAGAGGTTCAGAGAATACTGGCCAGGGCTGGACACGCACACAGTAAGTGGGCTTTGCTGGGGTAGAGGGTCACTCCCATGGGAGGACAGGGGACAGATGGCTACTCGCCACCGTTAGTGTCACCCTGTGTCAGATCCTAACACGACCTCAAGTCTGAGCCAGCAAACTCCGACCCTCTAGGAAGCAGGAAGTTACTGAGAGATAGCAAACACCAAGCCAGCAGAGAGCACCTACATCCCCAAGTGCCTGGACAGCAAGTTTTGGAAAGGCAGTGTCACCATTCATTGCTATTTCTGTGTTACTGTTACTAGCAAAAAGCAGTAATGGCCTTTCCTGGTACCTGGGGACTTCCCTGCAAACCTTCCACCACCTCACAAGCTCACTTTATATTTTAACAGCCAAAGGCTTACGTACACAGTTAAGATTAATTTAACCCATTTCTTGGAAAATAAATCCTTTCTGGACTGCATAGTATTTACTGTGGCATAGACATTTCCTTAGCTTTCCAGCCATGACACTGAAGAAAAAAAATGAAATATACATACACATACACATAACCCAGAGCTTTTTTCTGAGCACGTCCCCAAGAAAAAAAAAAAGTCCTGGAAAACAATGCTAACACAGACAGCATCACCTTCACTCTAACACCACTTTTTTAGGCAATTTCAACTTCTGCAGAAATTCTTCTGGGGAAAGGGACAGTAAATCACAGCCATTACACCAAGATTTATTGTTGAGTTTGTTCCTGGTATTGGCCAAACACACTTATCTGGCTGATACAGAAGTCCCTTAGCCAGGAAAATGTAAGATTTCAACTAGGAATACCATAGGCAGCCAACAGAAGGCCACATCATCCAGTAATCGTAAGAAGTTACATAAAAAAAGCTTTATCATTCCCCACAGTAACAATATGCTCTGAGTATTCTTGGTTGCTCCTTCCTAACAGAAGCCCAAAGTGCAACCACCTGAATGGGAAAGATCCCGGAGGGCTGGAGGGGAAGGGGTGAGGAGGGGTACCGGGGGGAGGAAGGGGAGCCCTGGTTATCACATCAGCAGGCAGTACACACGCCTCCTGCCAGGCAGTGTTACATCAGGTGTTTGTACACTACAAAATTTGGGGAAGTAAGCTCATAATCAAACCAAGGGACCTCTGTCAAATGAGAAGAACCTTTCTGCCAACCCTGACATCACGAGGAGAAGCCTTCTGACCTGGCACTATCATAATCCTTGACCTGATGAGACGGCTCCGGCACAGCACTTCCTCCCACTTGGGGGAAAAAAACATGACGTGCGTATTTCTACACATCCTACATTCTTGTCCAACACCAGAAGGCAGGATTCGGCACAGCTTCCATGACGTAGCATGCTTTCTTTCCACATAAAGAGAGCTTGAACACAGGGCACAAGCAGAGCCGCTATCCACACCACTATGCATGACCATGCATGCTCCATTTTACACAGCCCGGCCTTTGTTCTGGTAAACCCAATCCATAGGAAATATCCAAGCCCTACATATTATAGGAAACAAGTTAGTTATTCATAACAGAGGAGGTTGACAAGACTCACTTTCAACATTTAAATCAGAAACAGATCATCTTCAAGTCACTAGTTTTTCATCATTTTCAGCAGCATCTGAACAAGCCAGTCATACTATTTTGGGAGCAGTGGGGAAAGCGGTGGTTTTCTTAAAGCTCTATCTAGTAATAAGGCATCACTCTCTTTCTATACATAGAATTGTCAGTAGAAATAAATGATGGACCCCAAATGAATATTTGGGGTTTTAACAGATCGTCCTTACCAGAACAATGAATAAACACCTCAAAAAACCTGCAAAAAAAACTCATCAGACATCAGATCTCGAAAGTTTAGAGCTGACTGTACCGATGTCTACCCAAGATCATATGATGTTAGCAGCTGTTTGTTATAGCTAACTGAGCACCTTTCTGAAGGAAACTTGTTAATGTAGGAGCATTAGTCTGGCACCGCACCTTACGCTTGAAAGACAGGCTACTTGACTCTAAGAATACTTCCTGCACCAGGCTAGAAAAAAAAAAATTAATTGAAAGAGGAAGCAGTGCAAGTCATTCACATAGCATACGAACAGGGCAAAGTAATAATAATATTAAAGCCTTACAGTAAAACAAGTGCTATGAGGTGGAATGCAAACAGCCATTAAGGACTATGGAGGCAGCAGTACTTCCACACATTTACCATCATGTGGTTCCTCCACTGTGGAAACCTACGTTAGGCAATTGGAAATAAGTTGTACGAATGGCTATTCTGACAAAGTGTTACAAATATCAGTTTCTGATAGTAAAGCAGACCTCACCTGTCTCTAAGTCTCATTATTAAGAAAATATCCCATCACCTAGGGTCTGACGCTTTAACCACTACGTGAGATCTCGCATGCACCATTTATGAAAGCATTACTGAATCAATATGAAAGAAGGAGCCCAATTTTACTTCAGGAGAAAGTTTTAAGTCCTCTTCATAGTCATTTACATCAACTTCAAACATAGATTTTTTTTTATATACAGAAACACTGTATATTTATAATAAGAGATACTTTATATTAGAATAACATATTAAGAAATGTCTTTCAGAAAAAAGTCCTGGTTTCTTTAAGCACAGTAGCATCCAAATGATGGCCAACCCAACAGCAAGTGACAGCTGTTCCTTGCTCACTACCTGTTTCACTGCACGTGCATCCTTTACATTACTGTAAATTGGACTATGGACTTCCGTAGGCCGTACATCGCAGCTAACAGATAAGAGGTTTTTTTTCCTCCTGAACCTGTGTTAAACATCTCAGCAACACACACAATATATTTGTGTATTAAGATTAGGACACCTGCCTGAAAAATAAAGGAGAACACTCTCATATGGCAGTTTTGTCATGCTATTAGTTTAACTAGTAAGAACACGTGCAACCATTAAATAAGCTCTGTGCAGTGGCTTAAAATAGTTTCACATGCCAGCACAAATAACAGTTTGCTAACACAGCAAACAATAGCCAGGGCTGGCTGATTAAGTGCCATGTACATGTCAAAAACGGGAGACTCTTCAGCTCCACAACCTGAATGCAGTTTCTGTATTTGCGTCAAGCCTGTTCAAAAGTCTACACAAAGTAGAAGAAAAAAAAACAAGTCTAATTAGCTGCCTAGCATAAAAGGCGGCTTGTTCCATGTAAATTCAGCACAGAACGAACATGGTTGCTTTGTTTCAAGCCTCATTGTAATTAGCAACTTTGTTCCAAAAGAGCAGGCTATGGAAGACCTGTGTGGGGCAGGGTACACAGTCAGCCCTTCTGAGTAAGGGACAGAAATTAGTTCAGGCTCTCTCGTGGGCGTTTTATGAACTAAAACCTTTACAAACAATCGGGATCCTCTGGCACACTGCTTATTACTTGGGCCACTTCTCTGACTGCTCCATTCCACACACACAATGCCACAGAAACACCAACATGCGGCCGGGCTGAGCTGAGCACGCAGTACCGCTGCACACAGCCGGCTTTTTCCCCGGTCACACATACACACCCGGCATCCCACAGACACACTGAGACCCTGACCCGCCTGGTCCCAGCTGTTCCTGCTCCAGCCCTGCTCCTCAGGGGAGGAAGGGTGGAAAAGGGAGGAGTGGGGGAGGCCCGTGCAGGAATGAGGAACAGGAAAAATGCGATCTGCTTTATCAGAGCCAACCCCTTTCTAAGGCTCATACGTAAAGTTTGTATGAAGCAAGAGGAAGGCTTCAGAAAGAAGTAGTGGATTTTTTTTTTTTTTTTGGATCACGTTAAACTGCTAAGCCCGGAGATTATCCTTTGAGCTGGAGCGTGAAGAGCTGCCTCACAAACTTGTGGCGGGCACGATTTGGGACACGGCCGGCTACCCCGGCACCCAGCACCACCGCCCGCTGCTGCCGGCGGGGGCAGCCCCCGGCCCCGGCACTGCCACGCCGCCATCCCCCAGAGACCCCCCGGCAGGCTGCCCCCGCCGCCCCGTCCCTCCCACCCCCGGCACGGAGCCGGGCGGCCCCCGTGGGGCGAAGCAGCGCCGCCCGCCCCGACTCACAGGATGCCGGAGCAGGAGGTGCAGACGAAGCTGCCCACCGTCATGTCGGTGTAGGTGGGGCCGCGCTGGTCGCAGTCGAAGCACTTGCGGTTGGGCGGCAGGCTGCTCATCTCCCGCAGCAGCTTCAGGTGCTTCTCCTCCTGCTTCCGCTTGGCGCTGGCGGCCATGGCCCCGCCGGCCCGGGGTCGGCCCGGCACGGCGCCGGGACCCGCTCGCACCCCGACGGCGCCGGCGCTGCGGGGCCCGGCCGGCGGGAGGAGAAGGGGAGCGGGGCGGGCAGCAGGGGGAGAAGGGCGAGGAGGAAGGGGCGGGCAGGGCAGGGCAGGGCAGGCGGCGGGCCGGGCAGGGAGCGAAGCGCGGCCCGGCGGGAGGGCGGGGAGGGGCGGAGGGGGAGGGCAGGGAGCAGCGGCGCGGAGGAGGCCGGCGGCGGCGGCGCCAGGCCCGGGGCGGCTGAATGACGAGCCCGGGCGGAACCTGCGCGACACCTTTATGAGATCAGACAAGGAGATGGCGGCGGCGGCGGGGCCGAGCGGGTTCTCTGGAGGCAGCGCCCTCTGCCGCCCGGGAGGACGCATCCCCTCCCTCCCTCCGCCCGCCCGCCGAGGAGGCGCTCCCGGAGCCACCGGGGCTGCGAGAGCCGTGCCGGGCAGCGGGCAGGGCGGCTCCGTAGCGAGCCTCGGTGCGGAAAGCTCCGCGAAATGGAGGCTTCGCCCCCCGCACCCGCCGCCCTCCTCCACTCGCCCCGCGGCCCCGCTTGGGGAGGCCGGGCGGCGGGTTCCGCCCTGCACGAGGAAAATGTTACCTCGCCACACCGCCCCTGCTGCCCCCCGAGGCGCCCTCGTTTAGCCAAAGTGTGAAATTTCTGTCATGGAGGTGACCATGTGGGAGGCTCAAGGCCTTGGCGTCCGTCCTGGGCTGGAAATGCCTTGGGGGGGTGGCTTCCACTCCTGTGGTGGGACCCCAGGGACTGAGTGCCCTGTAGTGCTTCACAGGGGCTCGGGGAAAATTGGTGTGATTTTCACAAGACAAGTTTGGGAACTTTGATATCTACGTTGGTTTCTTTGTAACTGCCATCAGAGGTCCCCAGGTTCCACTTGTGAATATAACTGAATCACAGAATCGTCTAGGTTGGAAGAGACCTCCAAGATCACCCAGTCCAACCTCTGACCTAACACTAACCCGTCCTCCACTAAACCATATCACTAAGTTCTAAACATCTAAACATCTTTTAAAGACCTCCAGGGATGGTGACTCCACCACCTCCCTGGGCAGCCCATTCCAATGCCTAACAACCCTTTCAGTAAAGAAATTCTTCCTAACATCCAACCTAAACCTCCCCTGGCGTAACTTTAGCCCATTCCCCCTCGTCCTGTCACCAGACACGTGGGAGAACAGGCCAACCCCCACCTCGCTACAGCCTCCTTTAAGGTATCTGTAGAGAGCGATAAGGTCGCCCCTGAGCCTCCTTTTCTCCAGGCTGAACAAACCCAGCTCCCTCAGCCACTCCTCATAAGACTTGTTCTCCAGACCCTTTCCCCTTAAAAGAGAATAAAATGAGTTAAGTCACATATATTTACTGATATCTTTGAGGAATCCTGGGCTCTGGCTTGAGCTCAGACCTACCACTCATCTACAAAATAGTGTTTGTTATCTATAAAGGTGTCTAAAGGAATGCCCTTTCCAACAGAGTACAAAATACTTTCAAAGAAAAATATTCAATCTAATTTATTACACATGTATTATTTGGTGATTCAGTTTGCAGAACCACCTAGCAACACTGTAAGTGATTAAAATCTTTTAAGGTTTAATGATTCCCTGTACTGTTTATTTACGGTCAAATCTTGCACCCTTGACGTCAGTATCTGTTAGCACTGGCTTGTAGAAGCAAGATCTGATCTACTGTATTTTCCTCATAGTTTGTGTTTTCCTCATAGTTTGGTGGGGGTTTAGTTCAAAAACAAAACAAAACAAAACAAAAAACTAGGTTTTAAGCATCAGTAAATTTGGCATTTCTCTGATTTCTCTGGACTTGCTCATTTACATGAGCTGATCACAGAATCACAGAATGGCCGAGGTGGGACGGGACCTCTGAAGATCATCTGGTCCGACCCCCCTGCCAAGCAGCATCACCTAGAGCACATTGCGCAGGAGGGCATCCAGGCGGATTTTGAGTATCTCCAGAGAAGGAGACCCCACAACCTCTCTGGGCAGCCTGTCCCAGTGCTCTGTCACCTCACAGTAACAAAGTGCCCCCTCGTATTCAGCCGGAACCTCCTGTGCTTCAGTTTGTGCCCATTGCCTCTTGTCCTGTCACTGGGCACAACTGAAAAGAGACCGGCTCCATCCTCTCAACACCCTCCCCTCAGATATTTACACACATTGATGAGGTCTCCCCTCAGTCTTCTCTTTTCTGGGCTAAACAGGCCCAGCTCTCCCAGCCTGTCCTCGTGTGATGGTGCTCCAGTCCTCTCATCACCAGCAGCTCCATGTCCCTCTTGTCCTGGGGAGCCCAGCTCTGGACACAATGCTCCAGGTGCGGCCTCACCAGGGCTGAGCAGAGGGGCAGGATCACCTTCCTCGACCTGCTGGCAACACTTCCAAACACAGCCCAGGACACCGCTGGCCTGCTTGGCCCCAAGGGCACATTGCTGGCTCCTGGTCAGTCCACTGGGACTCTCAGGTCCCTCTCTGCAGATCTGCTCTCCAGCAGGTCAGCCCCCAGCCCGTACTGGTGCTTGGGGTTATTCCTCCCTAGGTGCAGGACTCTGCACTCACCCTTGTTGAACTTCATGAGGTTCCTCTTGGCCCAACCCTCCAGCCTGTCCCTCTGAATGGCAGCACAGCCCTCTGGGGCATCAGCCACTCCTCCGATCAAGCCGCCCTAAATCTACAAGCCAGGGTACAATGTACTGACCTGAAATATTTATAATGCAGATGGCAGGACCCTTTCACAATGAAACATAAGCATCACTAAATCACTAAATAGTCACAAATACTTAAAAAGTATTTATTAAAGTAAACACTGAATATTTCCAGTCTTATAAGGACCAAATTCTATCTTTTTTTTTTTTTTTGTCTAATTTCTAACTTTTCTCTGAAATGCTAATATTTTTGTTACTCAGAAGTTTAGTTTTTCTTTTTTCTTCTATGAAACATGCTAACATTGGAGGTTTTCCAGTGACCTAAATGACCTAAAGCAGATGAGCTAAATTTAGAAAAAAAAAAAAAAAAGTTTAAAGGTTAAAAGGAAAGTTTTGTTGTTGTTATTGGTTGTTGTTGTTTTTTTTTCTTGGAAAATACTTTGTACAGAGAGTACTGGTATTGGGTAAAAGACCTGCTGTAGCAGAGATTTGCTGCTACAATTTCATTTTTGTTTCAATGAGAGTCAAAGGTGCTTTTACCTCGCCTGAGTAAGATACTGTCCAACTCTGCTTGCTTCTATCATGAATATCACATAGGAACAGGTGTTAATGAAAATGATACTGTCATCATTGAAGTTTTCATCATCATTAAAAGGTAGAACTGAGCTTACAGGGAAAATCCTAGTACTATATAAGTCAATCACAAGGTTCAAGAGGAATTTTATGAATTTTGTATTACAGTGAACTCTAATTTGTTTCATTAAGAAAATGCTAAGATGCTATTCATGGACAGCACCAAGATGGGCCTATAGAATCATTTAGGTTGGAAAAATCATTCGAGATCATCAAGTCCACCCATCAACCTGACCTACTTACCAAGTCCCATCACTAAACAATGAGTTTTAGGGCCACTTAAGGTCATAGAATTCATAGAATCATTATGTTAGTAGAAAAATATTTTAAACATTAATTGGCTTTAGAAATCATTTTTTAAAAATATTGAGCCTCTTTGTTCTGTCTTCTAAAGCCGATTTAGACCAAGAAATTATGTAATGAGTTAATGAGACTTTGCAGGTTTGTGAGGATGCACCCTTTTATAAACACCCAAAAGGTCTATGAGTTTTGGATTCTCTTAAAGATTGTAAGTGATGTGCTCCAAATCTTGGGTGCCTACAAGCAAGCATCTAAATCTTGAGGTGTTGATTCCCGTAGGAACTGGTACTTGAGAAATACAACTACCTATGCATAAATGTATGTGTTACACTGTTGACATATGTAGGGCTGAAAACTGGCTGAATCAGCTTCCAGCCTTGTTCTATCTCCCCACAAGCAGTAAGTAGCTGTGCTGTTCTTCCCTTTCTATTTTTTTCACAGCTAGCATTACTTTCCTCAAGGCAGATGGCTCATTTTATTTCTTCTCCAAATTACTAAGGGCAAAAATGCAGAAATAATACACACAATTAAAAACTCTACTGTTCAGTGTCATTCTTTGATTTTCTTTTGCATTATGTATTTTTCAGTTTCTCAACCCTAGGACCTGAATTTCCTTTCCTACAGCTTCTCTGTCCAGATTTGTTCTGCGTTCTCTCCTCTAAATGACCATACTTACACTTCTGTGAAAATATACTGGACATATGTTTATTCCAAAAATGTTTAATCCCTACCACACCTGCTACAGCTTTTAGCATTAAAATTAACTTCTTAACAAAGGGCAAAAGAATGGTTTCTCATGTTTGCAACATTTCTCTTTATATAGATACATATACAAATTAAAAGTTCTCCCCAGTCACAGGCAACAATTTCTGAAAGACAGAGCTTCAGTAATCCTTCAAATCTGGGCTAATATGGTATAAATTATAATATACAAGCACATAATCTAGGGGACTTGTTGTCAGGACCAAAAGAAACAAGTGTCTAAGAATGTACATCTGGGAGATGAATAAGACATCCTCTGTTTGTCACTAGGATTGAGGTCAATAATATCCATTTTAAAGCAATTAACCCAGCAGGCTAAGTGATGTGGAAATTATCATGCTGAAAGACTAATGGGCTATTAAATCCATCTTGCTTCACTACTGATGGGCATACAAAATTAATCCTGGGATTAGGTGTATCACATCTGTGGTAAACCACTTCTGCAAGATTTGTATACGAAGAGTTTTCTGAAAAATGCTAAGAAAGATCGCAGCAAGTTTATCTGACGGGAACGTTCGCTGGTATGCTCTACCAAAGATTTGGTCAACTGAGTATAAATTAACATGTCTTGTCCTGGCCTTAGTTGAGCAGTGTCTTTTTGTTAATGACTAGATACATTTCAGTAAAAGATCAAAACAAAAGTCATAGTAGTGTTCATACAAACCACTTTTTCTTGTTGACAGTTATTTAAATCAAGAAAATTTAACTGTGGGCAATGGTCAAACGAACATGATTGAATTACAGAAATGTTTTTATTTGAAATGCCATTTCCCTTTGACATTTCCCATCCACTGCTATACCATTAACATAGGAAGAAAAGTAAGAGATAGATAGCCCTGCCTTTCCACATAACAGCAGTTGTAGGAAGCAGGCCTTACAGTGAAGGGAAAGGCGCAATCACATCGGGTTGGTTGCATTTTCATAATGCACATTAGCAGTTTGACATTTTTTTGGAGCAACATGTTCTGGTAGTGTGACATACACCTAAATCCTTTGGAGTAACGTAGGGTAGGAAGGGATTCTCAGACACCACAGGGATGGAAGCCTGAGATTCAGAGCAGAAGCACTGGCGGCTCTCAGGATGACACGGAGGAGCTGGAAGACATTGGGTGAGAGGCACAAAACCAAGTGCTAGCAGAAGAGCAAGAAGTATCAAAAAGACCAAAAAAATATGGACTGAAAAAGCAATTCTTCTTTAATTTCATCCCTTCATAGTGTATGACTTAGTGCATTATATCTGTATTAACAGAACAGCTTTTACACTTTTCTTGAGACACTGAAGCTGTGTAGGGTCAGGTTTCAGGCATTAATGGCAAGACACACACTCTTCTTTCTGCAAAGTAAGCTAGAATTTTCCTAGTAACCTGAACAAACCAGACTAGTTTTAAGAAGAGGATCATAAAGATGCAGAACACCTTTCTAAAGTTAGCACAAGAGATCAATGCCAGAGGTAGAAAAAAGCCCAAAGTCTCATTGCTCTTATCTTGATGTTCTACTTTGGTGATAATTGCTCAGAATGAAGGCTGCACTGTAAACGATCATTTTGGTGAGCTTCTTGCAGCCATTAATTTCTCAAATTATTTTTCTAAATTGAATGAAAATAGAAAAAAAAAAAATGAACTTTTGCCTGATTTAAATCTGTTACCGTGTAGTTCAGTTGAATCTAATTGAAGTGTTGCAATGGGAAGGCCTGAGATTTCCCAGATGGACTCCCACCTAGCACTGTTATCCTGTACACTTCTCTCTCTTTTTCTCTTCATTGCCTCAAGTTAACTAAGCACGTTACTTCTCTCTCACAGAAATGCTTTCCTTATGCTTTCTTCATCTTCTACTTTTGTTTTCTTTAGATTAGATTTAGATTTAGATTTCTAGATTGTATATCCGTCAGTAAGGTAAAAAAATAAGTTCTGTTTTAGCTTTTAAGCTATTTTATTTTATTTTTAAACTTTTTAGCTAATGTTACTCAGAAGAGTGAGAAGCTTCTGTTTTATTTAATTTTTGTTGGCAGTCAGTAATTAAACACTGTGCTCTTCTGCCTGGACTGGAGCTACGAGGGGACCTTCTGAGTCTGCCTCACCTAAGAGTCCAACTATTTAACTGCCTTTAGATTTGCAAGTTCCTTTAGGCATCATGCTCACTGAAGAACAGATTTATTATTCTTTCTTTTTCCAGTGGGGATTTTTTGAGTGCAGGATTGTCCGACCTCATAGTGCAATCTGGTCTGGTTCAGCAGGAGGTTTTCAAAGCCAGGGAGGCCGTTTCAGCTGACTGACCTGTTCCCTTTTCCATGGATTTTTCCATTTTCTTAATTTTAATGAGAAATGTTGTTAGCTCAGGAGGCCTTATTCTCTTCCTGCTTCCTACCTTGGTCAGTGATGTTGAAAGGTTATCAATATTTCAACCTTGCCCCTTTATTTGACACAGTTCTTGAATTTCCATCATGCCTTGAGAGTACAAGATCACATTCCAGTTTGTAATCACAGACTAGGTAGTGGAAAGAATGTGCCTATATACAGTTGCAGTGAAGGCAAAACATCTGTCACAGGGACATCTCGTATGTGAGGTGGTTGTATTTTATTTTTAAATTCATCCTTACAGTAAATGTTCCTTATTTTTAGGGTGTAGTCGATGCTTCTGTTGCTGATTCTGATTTGTATTTTTTTATCATTGTTCTGTAAGTTCCTGTAGTTGATCAATGCTTTATGAACTGCACTATAGGTCACAGGACTGCTTGAAAAAGGATTTTTTTTTCATGATGTGGCCTTTCAGAGAAAAATCCCAGAGGAGAGTGGAACCCTTTACACTGAAAGGGGAGTATATTCACATGTGACAAAAGAAAATTCCTAAATGGCAACAGAAAAGTAATGGTGAGCCATAGCAGGGCTTCCATTTACTGGGGCTGCCCATGGGAATGTGAGCAGTACATGAGGCAGCCTAGAGCCCGTAGGCAGGAGAGAGGTTGTGAAAATACTAGAAAGAGGCAAATGAATAAACTAGGAAAGAAAGAGCTGAAAGACAGGCCTAGGAGATGGAAAAATATTTGGTTCTAAATTAGAAGAGGAAGAGAGAGATTTATGTTCTGTCTAAACCACCACCAATTTCTTTGTTATTCAGCTACCTAAATTACTAAATCGGGAAACATTCTCCCAGCTCTCTGAACAGGAACAACTTAATTTTCACATTAATCTTTATATAACGTAGCTTATTTCTTGAGCTATGAATGATATTATATTTAAAGCCCAGTGTATTTTCAGACTCAGTTCTTTAGTACCTCCTCTACGTGATGATGAGCATTTCCTGCCTGTTTTCTGTAAAACCCCCACGGGAGTGAAGAGAGGCCTTTGTTCCTCTCCACTAATGAATCTAAATTATTGATTAGTCAGTCTAATTGGTGGAAACTTCTACCAGTTAGTGCCGTCTTAGAACTACCTTAGATTTGGTAAAAAGAATTAGAGGTAGTTTGACAAACATCTTCACAGAAGGACATGCACAGTTAGAACAGAGACAAGTAACATTTTCAACCGTTTTTCTCCCATTTCCCTACGCTTTACAAAATGCACATGTTCTGCTGCAGACTTCCCTAAAATTTCAGTTCTATTAATAAATATCATTTGAAGGTTAATTTGTAGAACAGAATTTACTGTTGTGAGCAGACATCCTTTGGTGCTTGTGTTAATGCTGAAACAGTTTTTACAACTGTAATCTACATGCAGAAAACAGGACAAAATTCTGTAATTCTCTGAGTCTTGCATTATTGTAGCGATATAGGCCCGTGATGTCAAGAGAAAAGAGAGCACTATGTCAATCTGAATATATAGAGAGAATGAGCTGAGTCTGAAATTGCCAAGTCAAGCCATGAAATACTAATCATGCACTGAGAAACACTAAGGAGGTAAATATGTGACTCCAGTGTAGCAGTGTTTTAATTTTTATAAAAATAGGTGAACAAATGCAGCGAACAAATCAATCAGCATAAATATCAGGAAGACGAAAAGTCCTGGAAATATCATTTTGGATTTGAAGTGAGACAAAAAAGAACAGTATCTTAGCGTAAAGTAATGAAAATGGACATGAAATAGGAAAATTTGGGAAACAGAGCTTTCAGATGCCAGATATTCAAATAGAAGAACAAAAGAAAATAAGCCACAAAACATGAATATGGGAAAGCTCAGTTCTTTGATCACACAGATTCTGAAAAAAAAATATACTTAGAAGTGGACTGACAAAGGGAAACCTGATGCTTCAAATTTCGTTTATTTTTTCTCATTACTGTAATTTTTAAGTCTGAGATACCATCAAGATTTCTTTTTTTCCAGGAATCCCTGAGAATCTGTCATGTGCAAACTGCAGTTCTGTTTTTCAAGGAGGACAAGAGAAAAGGGCTTTGTTACTGGCAGTATTAACACGTTAGAAGAGCACTACCAAGATGCACAACAAACAAAAATCCCCTGGAGAACATAGTAAAGGTTAATGCAGTTGGAGTGAATAGATGCGGATAATCCTTGGTAACTGCAAATATCCTCTTAAGGGAGGTTTTCTGGAGGAGAGACCTAATCTCAGCCCATACATGGGAAAAATACTGCTAAGACTAATAATATTTTAGCACTTTCTATGCTATTTAGTTTGGAAGTAAGGGGCAAACCCTCAAATTGTTGTTTAGAATAATTAACTGAACATGAAAAGGAGACACGTGGGTCTCCTGTACAGTCTGCTGTATGGCAAGAGCACCTTCAGTTCCTCTCCTTCAGCTGACTTTTCAACACTGCAAGTCATTGCTGCAGATACAAAGAGATAAAAAAAAAAAAAAAAAAGGTTTCTTTCAAGACTGTAGTCTCTGATTACACGGCAATGACAGGTATGCCTACTCACTGAAAAAACATACGTGAATTTCAATTAAGAAGGCCAATTTTGGGGTATTTGTAAGTATTTGACAAATAAGTCAAAAAATAAGTCAAATAAGTCAAAAAAAAAAGTATTTGACAAATAAAAAAACTCTTTCCTAACCAAAAGGAAAAAGAGAAATGCTTATCAGTGTACGGCTTAACTAAAAAGACTTCACATGAAAAAGAAGCTGTCTTGATGACATAAAAATATTTCAAATGTAATGCTTACCTACCTAAATAAATTAAAAAACAAAACAAAGCACTTAAAGCATGGTGGGCACCATAGTAAATAGTATTCTTTTCCAATTTGGGACTGGAAAATAATAAGTGTTCAGAACAAAACCTTGTCGTTTTTTGTTTGTTGGTTTTTCTTTTTTTTTTTGTTTTCTTTCTTTTTTTTTTTTTTTCCCCCGTTTGGTTTGTGGACAAGGTATTTAACTGAAGAGATTGAACAGATACCCTGAAAGAGCACACTGAAAATTTGGGGACAATGTCCATTCAGACCAATAGTTATTAAAGAGCAGTGCCTTACTGACACAGACGCAGAAATTTTAGAAATACAACCACCGTTATACAGGAGATTTTTAAGCAAAAGAAAAAAATTCCTCCATGGATGAAGAAAATAGGCAGCAAGGAGGAACCTGACAGTTAAGAAATCATCACAAATACGGCAACAAAAGCATTTAAGCATTTCAGAAGCTATTAGCCAGTGTAGTATTCCTTACAGCCTAGCTCTTCTAATCAAGTATCTCCTAACTGTTAGAAGTTGTGCCACTGCCTGTACAGCTTCCCCAGAGAGAAGTTCATGTTGACCTTCTTAAGTTATCAAGATCCCCTTTCTGAATACCCAAGTTTTTTGCATCCTGCTCCTCTATGCATAGGGTTGTTTCTGACCTCAGGATTTGCTGCTTAAGTTCCAGCTGGCCAATTTTTCTGATTCAACGTATTCTTGAGCAGTTTATAAATACCTCCATGATAGCACAGCTGCCCTCCAGCTTAAATTTTCCCTCCCTGTACACAGTGGTGTGCAGGCAGATAAAGGCCTAGCTGAAACATGCACACATGTGGGTGGGAGATAGAGCAGGCGTGTGCCCAGCGGGGCCGATCAGCTGGGGCTCAGCACCCTCAGCACGGGGCCCAGCCCACCTCTTTCCCGATTCTGTGGGAACTATGAGCATAACCACGCTAGAAAAAAGGGAAAAACAAACAGAAAAAACACCACACCAAAACATTTTAAGCTCACTAATGATTAACAGCGAAAGGTTTCATACTAGTTATTGAAGTTTCAGGTTTTACAGCCCAAAAAATCAATATGAGCTGACCTAGACATTAGCCAGGGTAAAGTCTTGTTTTACGCTCCTCTTTCCATCACTGGTGGCTGCACAAACCCACCTGTCACAGGGTCTAATTCTTCCTAGTTCACCCTCATTACAGACCAGCAGCCGATGGATGTTCAGAGCACTGTCCTCAGTCCCACCTGTGCTGCAGAGCGCCCCGTGTTTTCTGCCTGCAGGGAGAGCCCCTCAGCACTGCAGGCAATGGCCATAACTGCCCTCGGTCCTCTCTGCATGGAGTTTCATCCCCTTGTGTAGTGAAATCAGAGTAACTCCTTGTCAGCATAAACCCTTTGGAATGACATCTTCGTGTTGAAAGGATGTATTGATACGCTTCAGAAAAATCACCGTGCTGTTGCAGTGTGAACAGTGTGCTTTGCAGGCTCCATAAGCAGCCTGGTAAGAGTCAGCAGAACGCAGCAGTAGATTCAGTCACTACAACCAAATCCCTTCTGTGATCGGGGGGATTCTTCTTTAAAGGAAAGATTTGAAGCTTATCCCAAATTTTATCATACTTTAAAAATATATATTTTTTCCTAGTTCCTGACCTAGTTTTGATTTACTAGAAAGTGATTATTAGAATAATCCAGTCAAGAAAAAAGCTCAAATTTATTTTAAATTGCCTGCTTTTTTCTCACTTGGACTAAGGAGATCAACCAAATTCAGTCTGGCCCATGACCGTCTCCTAACACTTGATCTTAAACCCAGGCTTGCAGCAGGGAGTTGAAATACCCAACCAAGAACCGACAAACTCAGCAAGAATCTTTCAAAGAAACAAACCATCAAATGGTTTGCCTACCCCTGAAGCCAGGGAACAGCCAATGGTTTTGATACTGGTCCAGACTTCCAAGAAGTGTCTCAGGCTGCCTCTATTCGTGCTGCACGTGGGCTGTTGGGAACCTTGTCTGCAGCCAGCGGGCACCGCGTCGCTGTGCTGGCTCCCAGCGGCTGCAAGAACAAAACAGGCAGAGCCGAGGGCCTGAGCGTGAAACTATGGGTGGGAGCATCGCACGCGTGTTCTTCCTAAAGTAATAAAAGCAGCAATGGGAGCAACAATGACTTCTCCTGACCTATGTGTGGATCCACTGGCTGTCAGCGGGAGTGTCATCGTCCCCCAGGTGCTGTCTCCTTGGCAGGGCAATGCAGGGCGCTGAACATGCCTGCCTGGTTGAAAACGTGCTGAAAAACCATCTCACAGTATCTGGGGGAAGACATGAAACATGTAACAAATATTTCCATTGCAAAAGGAACATAAAAGCCAAACTGAACTGTACTCTGCTATAATAAATAGAAAATGATGCTTAAATCACTCCATTTGAGAGCCATCAGCCCCCTGGTGAGGGGAGGCCGAGGAAATGATCCCAGCGGCCGTGCTGAGCTCACTGCCGCAGCTGTGGTTTGAGGCAGGAGGTCTGCGAAATGGCACAAGCAGCCCTCAGCTACACAGATTTAGATTAGGCAACAGTTTTATTTCTGGTGGGACTATAAATAATGATATTTTGTAAACATTCTCAGCTCTCATCTCTTGAAATTAAAGAGAATAATCATCATTAGCATTCAACTAGCATTCAGCAAATGAAGCCATTTTCTCTAGACTTTTCATCCTTAAAAATTTCTGATGTTGGAGTTATTTCTACAAATTTTTCCCGTTACTTTGTCACCCTAAACGTTGATCTTTTTGCCCTCTAGTGGTGGGAATGCTTCTCCCGGTCCACCTTGCCACTAATGCCACACGAATTTTGCAACACCTGTTCAGTTTCATTAGGATTTTCTTAGTTACATAGGTAGTACTGCCTCCACGGGGGAGATGAACCACAAGAAGAGATTGCAGAATTATGTCTTTGAACCCTAAATCTCTGATATTTCACTGGAGGTTTAGGTCTAATGTAGGACACTGGTGCTCCACCATTGTGCTTCCTTCAGCCTTAAAGGATGCGTAATGATTTTCACGTAGCTGGATTAATTACTTTTTTGATCTGGCAATATCCCCTGCTTTACCTCATAATCATGGATCTGGACATGTTTCCCCAGAACGCCATCTCAGTGTCACGGTGGGGCTGCTGTCAGTTAATGGTACTATGGAAGTGGTGGCACCATTCTCTACAAGTAGGCAAGTGAGCAATTTTTTTAAAGCTTCCAAACCTGGAACCTTTACACATGCATCTCCCACACTGGTCAAAAGTGCTTCTTTTCTCTACAACATGGAAATTTGCCAATGGCACTCTTTTCCCCTCCACAATTAATTTTGGTGGCCTACATAGAGTACCAAAATTAAATATTTTAAGCAGAAATCATGCCTTCAGGACAAAGAACAATAAACTGGGCATGTGAGGTAATCATTAATCTCAAACATGTTAGTCAAGTTACCATAAAATAAATGTTGTTCTCATTTACATAAGCATCCCAGTCTAATTAGGGGAAGACAGGACTGCAGAGCTACTGGGATGCCATGTAAGAGGAAACTTGCAAGCATGTCCAGAACTGTATGGAACTGTGATCTCACTGGAATTAAATACAAATTCTGCCAACACCAATAAAAATCATGATTTATTCTGATAAAAAACTGGTATCAGAACAAGTGAGCACAACTGGCAATGAATACTTACAGAGGTAAGGCCTCGTTTTTAATTTCCATATCAGAACAGTCAGGTTCTGTAATTGTTTCCAGCTGAAGCAGTGGGAGCAAAAGACCTAACTACTTTTAATCTGGAGCACCATCTGTTTAGGAAAAGGATCATTAAACTTAGCTATGATGGCAGGAGGTTGTCTCGATGACCCAGGAGGTCCTTTATAATTGTACAACACCTGCAGATACCATACTTGAACATAAAAGTTCAGTGACCAAAAAAAAAGGCGTAGTCAAAGCACAACTACAACAGACTGGCAGAAAGCATTATATTTATTACACATACGTAGAAAGGATGATCATGTTTTACTTTCTCCCAACAGCTACCTTTTTTCCAGGGAAGCGCAACCCATTTTTAGGTGCACCACAATGAGCTGCATTGCTGCATCCTCTGGGATTTAGGAACAGCAGCCAGCCTTCAATACTCGGATTCTGTCACACAGATTAACTTGTTCCCCCAACACAACTGTGCTCTACAACAGTTGGCTATTTACTGACCAACTGGTGACCATTTTATTTTCCTAATTTATCCGCAATGTCTTACACAAGCTGAAATGGTAAACACACAACCACTGCCATTGGATCACTGGAATCAATTTGAAAAGATAAAAACAATCTGTCCTTGGATGCTCCCTTCTCTACAGTTAATGCGTCTCTGAACATTAAACTTCAAAGCCCAGAAGTACTTTAGAAGAGCAACTGAATAGTTTTGAGCCTGTTTAAAGTTTACCACAGCACTTGGTGACGTTGAGGACAAGAAAATGTAGGGCTTTTCTAACATTTTTGCACTGCAGCATCCGCCCTCCCCAAAAAAGAAAGAACACATCTTTTGATGTTTTGAATTCTTTTTGGCTTTTTATAGCACCAGAGTGCCAGAGCAACTTATCCTCATTTTTGATCTCTCATAAAAAGAGAGAGAGTTTGGTATTAATTTCAATAAAGCTTTAACTTTTCACAGACAAGTTTAAATACAATCACTTTATAGGTATCTCTCCCTGTTGATGTCCAGTATTTCAGTCACTGTTAAAATACAAGAATTATTTCTGGATGTTTTTAGAGAAAATTACAGAAAAAACGTCTGGTTATTGTAACCAGCAGAAGCTGCAGCTGTGAACAAGGAGATGCACAGAGCATTCAGTTGTGCTACTGAACAGCTCAAAACAGCAGCAAAAGCACATTTTGAGAACAAGAAGTAACTTAATAACAGAACATGAGTGCACATTAAGAAGTTTTTTTTTCTATTTGCTTAGCTGGCACCGATACAGTAGATCTTCTCTTAACTTTCTTTAAAGAAAGTCAGTTTTAAAACTCTTTAAAGAAAAAGACAGAATCTTGATGATGGAGGGAGAAGAGCTACCTAAGGCCATTCACACATGTAGCTTGTTCAGTATTTGGGTAAAACCAAGTCTAGACCAAACTCAGCAGCAAAACTGCCATCGCCTTTAATGAATTAACAACTAGTGGCCCATTTTTTATTATTATTATTAAGTCTACTTATGTGTAAGCATATTTGCATCTTTATGCTAATTACAAAGATCAAGAGAGAAATTAAAGAAAAATGAAAAAGGGTTAGCATTATAGTACTGTACTTTTGTTAAAACATAGCTGTTAGCACACCCGTGACTTTTAGGTTAGCCCAGAAAGACTGGTATTTGTCTTCTGGTTTACTTGCAGTTAAGAAAAGATCTTCATTAGGATATATGGTTTGAATGGGTTAAAGGATAAACGCAATGACAGTAACAAATACCTGTATCAGATAAAGTTAGCGTAGCACCCAGAAAGGCATAATCAGGGCTGACTCAAGATCACGTTAACCTATTATAAAATTCCATAAATGCCAGAGAACACAGCCTTTTCTACTGCGAAGTCAGTTTAAGAATATAACCGTAACAATCATTGGTGAAACAAGTTGTTCAAAGGGTTGCAAGAATAAACTAACCTGATTCTTTTTAATCAGTTGATTATTATCCTGATGCTTGGTTTAGTTTCCCTGAAAGATAAAACGGGATTTGAGGAAGGAAGGATCATTGGGAGATACAAATGCACTTGGGTCAGAACTCACTGCCTGGGTCAGAACTAACGCAAGTAGCTTTAAAAAGTACTCAGACCACAAAACTACCAGGGAATTCCATCAACAAACCTTGTAGCAGAAGAAAAGCTGCCACTTCCACTGTCTACTTTTGAAGATACTTAATTCTGTAAATCTAACCAATCTTTTAACATCAGTGAGTTAGTGATACACACTTAGAAGCCAGAACCTGAAGCACAGATACCGTATCAAATGCTTTTCTGACCTTTAGAAGATTGAAAATGGGACATGTTTTCTTGTATAAACTCCTTATTTTCCACTCACACCTCTATAAAAAAAAAGTCAACCTTTCTTTCCATGTCCCCAAACTGTCTCTCTCTTTGAACTCAAAACATTCCATACATATGTTACACAATACATTGATTTATCTTACATTAAGCAGTTTCTTTCCAGCAAGGAAGAACTCAGTAATCCACTTGTCCTAGGATTTATTCTCATATTCCAAACTGTGGAGCAACAGTAAGTAGACGCTAAATATTCTTTTAAGGTAAACTGACAGAATACTGTTTTTTCCTCTCCTAAAAGAGGTAAATATATGTATTTAAAAAAGTAGGTAAATCAAACTGGATGAAAAAAAAATACACAAAATAACACTACTGTCCTTTTAAAATAGGTAAAGGTAAGGGAAATATCTCATCTGAAAAACTAAAAATAGCCTAAGTAATTTCAGAGTCAGCTATTATTCCCCTGGAATATCATGACCTTACTGGCTATGGTTATGTAAGTGATAATAGATCACCTAGATGTTTTTTTTTCACTTAAACACAAGCAATTTTATGCAAAATTTATGTTAGACTGATCTTTCTGCTCTCCTTTTTACATTTTAACTCTCACCCATGGAATTTACAATGCCAGAATCTAAAAGACAGATTTCACTGTGACCTAGCACACGAAGTGTTGTACACGTGTTTCAGATGTGTGGCACGACAAATAATAGCGAATGGCAGACAGGTGTTGGTTGGTTTTTGTCCCCCAGTCAAGTAGAAGAGAGCCAGATCTCATTCTCACCGCAGGGAATGCAGCACCTGCAGTGTGCCAGAGCTGCTCAGCAGCCACAATCGCAGCCTGGGACCCCTTTCACTGCTAGGCAGCCTTCACACAAACACAAAATAAAACTGGTGTTTACAACGGGATATGGCAGGAAACACTTCTTTAACCACCGTCCTACATTCAACTTTTTTCTTTCCTCCTCTGAGGGCTCAGTTGCAATTCGCAATGTCATCTCACTAAATTTTAAAGGAAACAATTCCAAGAGAGACACACGGTTCCCATGTATCTGTCTCTCTACACGCTGTTTTCTGGTACATGTACTGAGTTCCTATTTAATAGGAACATTATAAAGGTACCTGAGTTGTTCCTCAGCAGCTTTTCAATCACTTGAGTTACACTGGAACAGCTGCAGATGGTGCAAACAAACCAAACACCAATTTCACTGAATCCAATATACCTTAGTGTCATGACCACTTAAACTTAGATCATCTAGTAGTCTAATATTACACAATGTTCTCCAATTTCTTTGAGCACAAGCCTTCGTGATCCTTATATTCCTTTTTACAAAATTTAAGATAAAAAATACATCCTCCCAATCCTCCCAAAGCATACTTGAACAACAGAAGCCAACGTGTACGGCAAATAAATGTTGCAAGCAGTAAAACCTCAAAAGTGCCATTTCCTTTTTTAATTGGACCACCAGTGTTAATACCACTGACATCGCATTTTACATTTTCACAAGGTCAAGGACAAATAAATCCAGATAGAACCCAAAGCCCAATGCTGCATATCTAATTCACCTCATCTTATTAACGACACCCTCAATCAAAGCCCCAAGAGAGCTCACATAAAACCTTTCTCTACGTAGCAAAGTTCCTCAAGAGCAAGGACTTTGTCACATTATTAAACATCCTTAAGAACAGTCTCCCATGTTGTATGGAAAAACTTCTCAGACAGAATGCATACATTCATAAAAAATGTACTTTTGTTGTTCAGGAGAATGACTGAATATTAAGCTTTATGTAAAAGGGAAAGATTACATTCATTTTAAAACCGTATTTAATTTGAAAATTGCATACACTTAAGACAAAAAAATGAACCGAATTTTGCTTTCTGAAATGCATCCATATTTGCATGAAAGCCACTAATTCTTGAGAGAAACTAGAAGCGGCCTGTATTATCTAGTTACTGCTGATAGCCTTTTCAGCTGTCCACCCTTGTTTGGGTTTCGAGTAATCCCAAGGTCTCCTGTTCTCTGTATACCCATACAGCTTCCGCAGCGCCACGCGGGCAGCTTCTTCCTCTGCCGCAAGCAGCGTTTCACCAGGGCCTTCAGCGATCATCTTCTTATCACTTGAAAAAAAACAAACAAAACGTTTTCACATTTTCATCAAAATCCTGAGCACTACTGTACATCATGAATAAGAGCTGTTAGATATTTTTTCCTCCACTGTCAGTGACCGCTGAAGGTAATTTCTACGTACACACACGAGTGTCAACATTTCCGTTGGCCTTTCCTGCAAAGATAAGCGATCAGATATTCAGCAGTAGAAACTCCGATCAGAAAGACATCCTCTTTCTGGAAGAACACTGCTTTGTTCGCTTAGACTCCTAACACATTACCGATTGTTCACAGTGTTCAATTTCTGCTAGCCCTGTTAAAAATATGCAAATTTGTTATTCTGGTCAGCTTAAACAAACATTCTTTTCTCCTCCCCTGGTAAGAAAGCATTTTAGGAATTCTTCCGAAGGATTCACAGAGAAGTTCTCTGTGTTAGGAGTTATGTATTCAGATCTGTTTAATCAACATCTATAGGCACTGAATAGGGGCATTTCGTGGAGGGACACAAGAGATTCCAGGAAAAAATGCAAAGTTCTTTTTTTTTTTTTTTTTTTTTATATATATATATATAAGATAAATCTTAGAAACCAAATGAACTGAAGCAGGGTAATTCAGAACAGGTTAAGGCAATCTTCCCAACTGCTCATCTGTAGCTCATGTAGCAAAGCAACACCATGGGCTAGGAGGCAGGAAATCCCACCCTGCTCCAGAGGAGCGATGTTTCCACCGGGCAACACACCTGGGCAGACCCTGACCACGCTCACCAGGGCCACCTGGCACGTACGTTTTGTCTGGGCAGAGACACTCCTCTTGCTTGGTTTCTAATGCCATGATTTGACCCCTATGTAAAAAGCTCTAGAACATAACGTTAGCATTTGTTCAGCCCCTCCGCCCTTGGTATCTCTTAATCTTGACAGTTTTCTATCTTGACTCTCAGGTGCATCTTGTTTAGACTTCGAAGCCCTTTAGTCCAAGACAGTTTTGTTTTTTACTACAGCAAGGCACTAACAATGCATAAGTGGTTGATTTTAGATGGAAGTCACTGCATGGTTTCTTTTCTCTAATAACTTGGCCAAAGAACACAAGTAAAAAAGTAAAAAGACCATCTTCCCTCCTTCCCTCCCCCCGAGCTTAACTCCATTTCACTTTGCATTAGCATTGTACTAACCAGTACAGCCCAACGAAGTACAGAGGAAGAACTGTGGTGACTCCCAGCTGCCTCGTAATTCTTGGCTCTGGAGAAGAGATGTTCCTCTTGGTCAACTCTTCCACTAGTAAGCCCATGGGATTTACAACTTCCCAGATCTCAAACAGATCTTTTCCAATCAGATGGGGCATTAAAAAATCCTAAACAAAAAAAAAAAGAATTAGAAATTACAATCAGTGGGAAAGGGAACAAAGGCTTTAGCTTCTATGGTCTGCTAATAAAAATGCAATGTGAAGAGGCACTAACGCACTCGACAGTGAAGAGCTGAAAGGAATGATCAGCTCCACACCACAGCCAGGCAGAGCCATCCGTGTTACTGAGCTCAGCAGCACTGGTTCTGCTTCAGCCTTGCACTGGACTCACGAGGAGGTGCCCATTCACATGTAAGGAAGGAGCAGCATGGGCCTGGGAGAGGCTGACAACACCCCCGTGCAGCTCTGAGCACCAGACACACCACTCAGCATGTTTAGCATGAACAAACCCCAAGCTGTACTTCTGGAGGGCTCTGCAAAGAGGCTGGAGGCACCACACAGCCCCAGAGGATGTGCACTTGATCTGATCACTGCTCCTACACAGCCCCTGGACTCGTTTCAGAAATCAGGTTCTCGCAAACATTCCTCCACTGCAAAAATAGAAGTAAGTGAAAAGGACACCTGAAAGGGCAGCAGCTCCTAAAACTACCTTGTTACACTGCATTTTAGTTGGACTTGCTTGTATGAAAAGATGTTTAGGTGTTTGCAGCAGCAGCTTTATATTGAATATAAATACATACTGAAAGCTATACGATATTCTTTAAAACTGAAGAGGTGTGTGAGCTGAGGTGGAGTAGTTCCGTTACTTGGTAGGGCAGCATAGGTCTTTAAAAGATGTTTAGATGTTGAATTTAGTGATATGGTTTAGCGGAGGCCTTGTTAGTGTTAGGTCAGAGGTTGGACTCGATGATCTTGGGGTCTCTTCCAACCCAGACAATTCTGTGATTCTGTGACAACTTTCCTCTAGCAAGTGGCAGCAAGTATTGTAACACCACCGCTATAAAGCACCCTAAGTACATCACTTTATGCATCTGACCAGCCTTTTTTTTTTTTGAACAAACAAACAACAACCTCTCTGAATCCCTGGCATCACAGTACAGGCCAACACACAATTTTTGCCCTTTTTTTGTAACTTTCGTGGCCCACAGATGCTATGACGCCTTTTATCGGTGGAAAAACAAACAAATCCCCCCAGGCTCCGACTCACCCTGAGGAAGATGCCCGTTCTCTCGGGCCCGCTGCTGCCGAGCAGCGCTCCGACGACGGCGAAGAAGGTCCTGTGCAGCACGGGCGGCGGGACGGGGAACTGCGCGCACAGCGCCAGGTCCTGCAGCGCCAGGCCCCGGGACACCTCGGCGACCAGCTCCGGGCCCGTCAGGAAGGCGACGAGCGCCGCCGTGCCCGGGGCGGGCAGGGCCGGGTGGGCGGCCTGCAGGCAGCGCCCCAGCTGGGAGCGGGCGAAGGGCAGCCCCCGCGCACACAGCTCGCCGTTGTCCCGCAGGGCGAGGGCAGCCGCCCCCGCCTCCAGCCCCAGCTGCCGGCGCCTCGCCTCCTCGCTCTGCACGTAGCAGGGGTTGACGAAGGCGGTTTTGAGGAGGTCCAAGGAAAAATCCTCCTGGAGGCGGCGGCTGAAGGCTTGGATCTCCGCGTGGTAATCCCAGCCGGGCTGCTCGGACCTGCGGGCACCAGAGCACACGGTTAGGAGCCGGGGCAGCCGCCCAAAGGCGAGCCCGGCTCGTTCCCGCGGGCCGCGACCGCCGCTTAACGCCCCCGGGGCTCCCGTTCGCGAGCGGGCCCGGCCCCGGCCGCCCCTCACCGCCGCCGCGGGGGCGCCTCCAGGCGCTGCTGCTCCAGGTAGGCGCGGAGCCACCGCTTCTTGGCGCGGGGCGGAGCGGGGCCGTGCGCGGCACGAACGGCCCCGGGCCCGGCCCCGGCCGCAGCCAGCAGCCGCCGCGACGCCCTGAGGAGAGCCCCGAGCCCGGCCGCCATGGCGGGGCGGAGCAAGGAGGCGGCACGGCGGGGAAAGGCGCCCGGCCCTGCGCGCTGCCGGCCCCGAGCGGCCCCGCCACAAACGGTCCGGGCGCGGCGGGAACGCTGAGGGGCGGCTGACAGGGCTGAGGGGGGAGAGCCGCCCCCCGCCCCCCACCGTGTTAGGAACTCATTTACCACACAAAGTCTTTTTATTTTATTTTTATTTTTTAATTGTCGTAAAAGAAGCTCCATTTATTTATTTTCTTCACCTGTTACCCATACATCTCTTGGAAACACACAGTAGTTCCCATCCTCCTTTACAGCAGACTTAAGGTAGCGCAGCTCTCGCTTACAGTCGGTGGTGTAGAATTAATGAAAGTACCGAAAATGTGCACAGCAGGCCTTCCCTATTGTCTTTCACTAAAAGACAAAGGCATTCATGGTACAAAAAAGCACAGCAAAGCCAATGGAGGCATGTAATACAAGATGAACAAAGCTAAAAAAAATAAATAAATACAGGGAACAGCCAAATTTAGATGATACACAAGGAAGGAGGCATAGCAACCCACACAAAGCCAGCGCAAAAGCTATGTAATAGCAGATAGCGTGCCCTGCTTTACTTGTGGTAGTACATGAAATGTGTGAGTGCAGCCTTCCTCACCCAGGCCCTTACAGGCTACATCTGTGTCCAGCTCTTCTCGTGCCCAACAACCTGTCCTGGTGGTCATCTTCCAGAGGAAGAAATCTCAGCGGCTTGTGCCATCCAAACGTTTGTATCTTGGGCTCCCAGCTCATACACTCTCCCAGATAAATACTGTGCAAATCAGCAGTCAGTCATAAGCAAAGTCAGATACTGCACAGCTGCATGAAGGATTTGGATATGCATTTACCATCTTTGCAGTCTTCCAGGATGACGTCCCATTCACCACAGCAGAGAAGAGCAGGCGGGGGCTCCTCAGTCACTTTATGTCCCAGTGTGCTGCCACCCTAGTTCTGCCAGCTGCCATGTGGAAGGGGAGCGGTGCTGCCACACCAAACCGTACAGCTGGCAGCTGCACAGAGCTGCGGGGCACCTTCCCAGCCTGTGGGGCAGTGCTCCCTGCGGCTGCAGGATGAGCCAAGGACAGTGCTCAAAGGGGCCCCATGTCATCCACTTCTGCAGCTGCTGTGCATCATTATCTCTCACCAGTCTGTGTACTTGTAGAGCCCAGAAATGGTCCTGCAGAGTGGTCCCAGCTGTTCCAGGAAAGGTCCCCTCTGAAGCATCTTTTTGATGTCACTGCACTTTCTCCCATGCAGCAGCGCTGTTAGGAGGCTTCACACACACCCAGGAAAGGGGCTGTGGCTGCTACAGCATTGCACAGAAGTGGCAGCCACACATTGCCTGGCAACACCAACACACAGGTCCCCTTCAGCAGCACAGCACCATGCACCATCCTCCCTCAGAGTAGCCTGGCAGCTACCAAAATGGTGTGACTCAACCAGGGATGTTTGAACTGAGGACATGAGGACACCAGGCTAGCTTCTCATACCTATGTACTCACCACACACACCAAGAACAGTCAACACGCAGGGCCTGGTAGCACTGCAGCAGGCTGTATGGTGACCTCCTGCTCCTTTTTGAATTGTTCAGACCATCACAGCCACTTACTCCAATGCCTGCTAATTTAGATAACCCCTTAAATAAACTCTTAAAATAACAGTAAACAATGCTTTTTTTGTTTGTTTTATTAAATACACTACATTGGTATCTTGTACTCAATCTTTTGTTCACTCACAGACTGACTTGCTTAAAAATGTATTTTATAGAAAAACATCTGTAAAATTAAAGCTAAAATAAAAAATACATATTACACACCTCTGGACAGTCTGCATGTTAGCAAAGACCACCTTTTATTATTTGACCTGAACATGTGCTTAAACAAGGAACACACTCATGAAACAGGACACACTCCTTGAATATGGCACACCTCTGAAACTAGGCAGACTAAAGGAAAACTAGTGCAGTGATGTTTAATTGCATCTAACAACAGAACAATAAAAACTACTTTTTATTCTTTTTTTTTCCCCCCAAACCCATTCCATTTCTTCTCTTCCCACCACAAGAAAACATCCAGTAATTACTCCTGTAGGTCACTGTCCTTACATTGCATGAAGCAAACTTCATCTCAAAATCAGCTGATCCATATTTACATTGAAGCATGCAAAGGAGGATACTGCAAGTATCTGCAATGCAAATCTATTAAATACAGTATAACTGAACAACAAGGTGTCCCTTTAACACTGCAATTCTACAGCCTTTTTCTGTGGTGGTAGTTTCCAGTGTATGAATTATAAAACAGCATACAATTCAGAAACAGAAACAAAGAATTCTGCAAATTTTGTTTGTATTTTCAACTATTAAGTTTTCTGGGAGAGCTGTGTCTAGCGCCGAAACCAAAGCCAGCTATTGAGTAGCCAGAAAGCTACAGTAATTGAGTACATAATCATTTCCCGCTTAGCACGCTCTTTGTTTTCTTCTTCCAGAAGTTGTAGACGCCGATTAAGTTTGATTATCTAGAAATAAATAAAAGCTTTTAATACTTTAAAATTGCCAGACTTTCTAGAAGCTTCTGAATAAGCATCTTAGTATAATAGTGGGTTGGATTTTAAACAATTGACATCGTGACTTTATCTTCAACTGCTAGTGAGCAGACCTTTCTATTCCTGATAAGTCGGGGGTCAACGGAATTGGGCTTTCCAGATAGCGAGACCGATACAGATTTCTAAAGGCAGTCCAGCAGGGCTACAGAGAGGATTCCTCACCATACTTGTTACATGGCTGCCCTACCTCTGCAGCCATACCATTATATTACAAAAGACAACCTGCTTCTCCATTTTACCATTACAGATTTTTCTGAATATCAACGCCTATGCTTTACTTACCTGTCTTCTTAAGGAAGCAGCATCTACAACAGTCATGTCATCTGGTGTTCCCTCAAGCGTTGTATCCATGTTGGAAAGACCGTATCTATCAGGTTAAAGAGATTGCTTAGTCCATAGATTAGCAAGTACTGTATTTTATGAACATTCGAGTTGATATACTTTTTGCTGGTGATAGGCAGAAGAACTATAAAACTTCTTAGCTTTTACAGAGTTGTATAACTCAATTGGATCCTAAATGAATAAAGCACAAAGACATATGAAATGGGTACTTGACTGAACCTGAGTGTATCGTTCTCCACATTTAAATATTTTTTGAAGATTCTCCACATCAACAGACTTCATGCTGTCACTTGGTGTCTCAAAATACTACTTCTAGTTATTCAACTGAGTAGTGAATGCTGAAAATTGCCCAAGCTAAAATACTAAAATTGCAATGGATTTGAACCAACCAAATGAAGATTTGGCAAGAACTGGGTGTCTTATGCTCAGTACCTCTTCAAATATCCCACAAGAAAACCTATGGAGGTTAATGATCTCAGTCACAATAACCGTAGCATTTTAGGTGAGACAGAGAACCTTGCAAATGAAGAATTAGGTAGTCGGTGCTTGCTGAACTCAGCATACATCAGAAAGAAGGCTGCTCTCAGAACACCTCTCAATCTTCTTGATGCAGTGATTCAGAGAAAGCATTATTCTAACTTCATGGGCAAGTTATTTCAATACAGCACAATTATTAGTTGGGAGGGGGCAAAAAGTCTACATAAAGTATGTGATTTGATCATCCAAATACTACATCTTACCTAGATTTTTTTTTCCAACAACCAACAGATAAACTCCTGATGCCATACCTACCACTGAGTTTCTCTCTTCCTATCTTAAAGTCTGTTTCCAACATTAATTCTCCTTGACTTAACCTGCTTTCTCATGAGGACACATGAACACCTGCTGCAAACAGCTGAGGATATCGAACAAAATACATGTCAAAGCTACCAAATTGAAAACACAATACACCTAAAAGAGCGTTTACCATTTCATGACATAGTTATTGGTTAACTTTGACTAACATTTGAATACAAGCAGAGTTCCTTAAGCTCACGGAATGCACTTAAATTCAGATCCTATTTTTGTACCGCATGTTCTTCCATCATTTTTAGCAGGTATCTATAGCATGAATGAGCTAAGGGCATTATCTCTCCCCACACCCCATACACCATTTGTCAAAAGTTTTCCTGCCCCATTGTTCAGTAATATATTGCTTCTAAGAGTTGTTGTTTCTAAATGACAATTGCATTAGTCTGGACTTAGGAAACAATGAGATCATTGAGCAACACTGCATAAAGGAAATTAGTTTTTAATCTGTGGTTTTGGGGGGTTGAAGGTTAAACAGGTAAAAGGAAACACTTCTCTAGGTAAGATCAGGGTAAAAACAGGTTTTAGTAAAGAAATATTTGATTAAGCAACTGTCTGTCAAAGTCAAAACTGTTTCAAAAACATGGTATGAGACAAGGTTTTGGTAACTATGTTAGCCTTAATGAGTTTTTTTTTTTTCTATTTTTTAATATTCTAAAGACACTAAGCATTCATTTCAATATAGTTTGTGTTTACACTACTTATTGTTCTTTCAGTTTAGGCACTATTAAAAAGATTGAAACTTGTTATTTGCTTAGTTCTGTGAAGCTCATATTGCCATTAACAAGTTATTTTAAAATAAACTTAAGTTCTTGATAAAACAATACAAACATTCCTACTCAAAAAAAGGCCTAAAGCTCTGCACAAAAAAATCAAGTTTCATTTTCTACCATGATTTCAAAGCCGAAGAAGTTTCTGAGGATGGCCTTTCATAGCCTTTTTTTTTAAACAAACAACAACAAAAAAAAAACTTATAGAAGGTAAAAAAAAAAAAAGAAATAAATTAGAAGATCCCACCCACAGCATCTCTTGGGGAAAAAGAGAAGAGGCTCATAATTTCAACGGATAAGCATGTCACAAAAAATATTAAGTCACAGGACATCACTGCTGCTCTACCAATTTCCAAACAATTCCAAATATTAAATCAAGAGCATCACCAACAAGAAATCTCTTGGACCATGACAAAAACTGAATTCTCAAGTTAGAGCTCAAGAACCACCTCCAATATTTACTGAACTATAAGCATTATCTCCACTTTGATGAAAACAGAAGTATAGTGCAAAACGGACACAACAGATGTGGAAATCCCTTAATCCTGACCACGACATAACACATTAAATTTACATCTAATTCCACTGAAGTGATATCAATCTGAAAGAATGGCTGTAAAAACGTATCTAGCTACAACTAACAATCATAGGCATGTCTGAGAACACCTGAAAAAATAACATGGTTCAAGGCCAAATTTTCCAGCAATAAAATAATGAAACTCAACCACTACTAATTAGGAAATACCCAAAGTATCCTGCTAATGAAATTTAAAAGCCTCCAATTGCACATACATTTGAGTCTGAAATTCAGCAGCATGTTGTATCCACTATGTAAGTGAGGTCTTGCAAATAACTTGGATGGGTAAGGAACAAGGGCCTAAGATACCTCAAGAGATGAGGGGGGAGGATATGAATTAGCATCATTTATAAAACACAGGAACACTCAGAAATAGGGGAATGGAAATCTGAATTTTGAAATCTAAACTAGTGGGTCATGACTAACAAAAAAAACACTCTTTACCTGGTGTTGTCATGATGAGGGTTAGAGGAAGTGGTAGCAGCTGACCCACCACGTAACACTGGCCTACAGCAGGAGTTTGTAGATAGAAAGCACAAGACGGAAACAGGAAACGACAAACAGAGATAAGAGGTAAAACACAGAACAAAAGAACATCAAAATACTTCCACTTATATTGTATATTATTTCAACACAATATAATACCTGTATATTTTATTGTGAATTGCACTTTCATATTTTAATTAACACTAAGTGTATGCAGCTAGGATCTGTAGGTAAGTTCTTGATGGTACAGCTTCATTTATGGAAGATTGGAACAGAGGTTTGGGAGGAGGTTATCAATCTTGTAAAAGTAACGATGGAAGACATTTTAAAGAGTCTCCCCAAAAACACAAAATCCCAGGAAAAAAAAAAGTTATCTCCACATTTACAGAACAGAATAGCTCAGTTGATTGGGACCTACAGATTTTGAGTTCAACTGCCTGACCACTTCAGGCTGACCAGGAGTTAAGGCATGTTACTGAGGGCACTATTCAAATGCCTCAAACACTGGCAGGCCTAGGGCATCAGCCACCTCGCTAGGAAGCCTGTTCCAGTGTTTGGCCACGCTCAGCAACCGCCTCTAGTGCCCACCTGAACGTCCCCTGATACAGCTTTGTGCATTGATGTGTCCTGTCTGTGGTGACAGGGAGCAGAGACCCGCATGTCCCCCTCCTCAGGGGAAGGCAGAGAGCAGCAAGATGGCCTCTTGGCCTCCTTCTCTCAAACCCTGAAGAGCCTCTCCTCATAGCACAAGCCTTCCAGGCTTATAAAAGCTTTTTTAGCCATCTTCTCCTCTCTCTAAGAGAAGTTTTTTGTCTTTTCTTTATTCATCTATGCTAAATGTAATTCAGAAAACCTGGGCTAGTAGCATAAGGACCATTTATAAAGGAGTGGCAGATCGCTCCAGGAAAAAGCGACTAAAAGCTTCAAGTAGATGCTATGACTTCCCTGGAAGTACCGCTCTTTCAGATTTCCCTCCCTCCTTTTCTTTTTTTTTTTTTCTCTTCTTCAGCAGAGAATAAAAGGTTAGAGCTTTTTAAGTTGCTACAACTATATAAGCAGCAGCCTGTCAGGAAGCAGCTGCCATGTCCCAGAGCACAGGAACACCAGCAGTACCTTCCGACAAAGACAGCACTGTGCATTTCAGTGCCTCTTGTAAGGAGCCATTACTGTTCCACAGCTATGCTGGGTAACAAACAGAAAAAAGATTTCAGGCTTTTGAACGATTTCTCCCATTTTCCCAATGCCAACAGCAGGTATTTGAACTGTGCACTGAACCAACGTATGCTCCAGCCCCTAAAATGAAAGAATCTGTGGACGAAGGCTGTTCTGGGTTGGAGGCAGAGGCTTGGTGCTGAGATGGCTGGGAGAACACTGTGGCCTGACCTGAAAACGAGCAAACACTGTGCAAAAATACCACAACCACTTGTTCCACTTCAAGATTCAGGGTCGAGGAACCTTAGCAAACTCTGCTACCCTGTGCAAGACATACTGGGAGGAGGTCCTGCTCTAAAGAGCAAAGTGTTCCAGTTACAGAAGATGTATATACATCTGTAAAGTTAAAAACAAAGTCCCATTGCATACCATCATGTTTTCCTGTCTAGCACAGAAGCCAGCATGATATATTTCACAAAAAAAAAATCTCAATACACACAATAAATATTCTTACCCAAACAAATGAGGTCTTTCAAAAAAGTTATCAAAATTGGTATTTTTATTTTCTAATCAGAGAAATAACTCAGCTAGTTTGAAGTCCTGTCTGTCAGAGGCTGTAACTTAATACTTGGAGACAACACAAGGAATTCAGCAAAAAGCAGCTATGGAACAGGTCACAGAGTTTCTCAGTGACCATAGCTGCCTGTAACTGGCAGATAAGCCAACAGCAGCTTGTCAGCATTCAGCATGCATTTTCCATGCTATCTAACAAAGGACAGCAACATTTGAACTTTGTGTCATGAGAACAACAGATCTTAAATGTTCTCTCAGCTCTTGGCCTCTGTGGTAAACTTCAGGTTTCAGAGATGTTGTGGAACTAATCGATACTAACCAACCTACGCTGCCTTTACCAAAAAAAAAAAAAAAAAAAAAAAGCCACAGGTCTGGAGGTGGCCGAGTGCTGCAGCAAAGAACAAAACTAGGGTACTGTGGGTTCTGTCCAAATCGGAAACTTGATCTAAACTAAAGACAAGCCTTTAATTACACTTCCCAACACAGCCAGGCTTAGTTAAGCAGCTGCACATGGCTTCCTCCTTTTTTCTGCAGCTCACATTTTTATTTCTTTACAGGAGCACCCAAAAGGTTCATCAGAATATTCTCCTGCCTCACCCACCCTTCCTACTTGCTCAGTTCCAAATATCAACAAAAAGTTTACTACCTAGATAACAGTGACCTCTTAACTGAGATTGCCTTAGCCCAGAATCAGCAGCAAATTTTTAGGTAAATACAGTATGCACAACTATAATATAGTCAAACTATTAAATACATGACCCTCTGAAAAGGAATATATTAAAAACTTTGTTTTCTGGCTACTTCTGTCCACTCCAGCCTCAACATTACACATGATCAGAAGCAGCCTTAACCCATGTATACTCAGCACTTAACTATTTAACTGCAAATATAATTGCAGCCTAAAACATGAAGGGAATGAACAGTAATGCACTTTAATAACAGTGGGAAAACAGGCAATAACATAATGACCAAATTAATCTGGTCTGTCTTCCTCTGCTTAGAGCAGAGTATGTAGTGGAAATACCATGGAAATGATGCAATCGGAATTGGGTTTGGGAGGAAAACAAGAGGTGTGGATGATCTAGGTACCTGTGTCCAGCTTTCATCACTTGCGCACCTGAGACTGAGGCCAGCACGTTCTTTGTTCAGTAGGGGCAGCAGCTATGTTGACTGCTCACTGTACTTTTAAACTTCTCTGGAAATCTCAGAATGACCATAAGAACAGGCCCTAGGACTTTATGGATGTGATCCAGATGTGAACTGGGTAAGAAGCTCAGCTTCTAAAGTACAGAATGGATTTGGGCACAGAGCAATCAGTGCCTAGGTAAAACTGCTCTCCCTGCTTGCCTCAGCACTACAATTACCTATCAAAGCTGTAGGTTTGTGTTTCTCACGGGCTCCTTCACATTTGCAGACCATTTCATTTGCTTCTGAAATGCATTACTCTCATCCAAAGTCATGTGTAATAACTTCCATGGTCTTAACTCACATCTTATTTTACTTCTGCCACAAAAAACGTCATTAACACCCTCAATATAAAACACGATCTTGCAACACCTCAGGAAATGATTATGTGGGTGAAGATTAGCACTTAAGGAGGGCTGTGGTTTTTTAGGAAGGACTGTCCTGAAGAAAGGGTACAGTGATGAACTTTCATACTTCTTTCTTCTTAATACAAAGTTACTGGTCTAAGAGGTAAAGAGTAGTTCAGATAAAGTACAGATATTAAGACAACTTTATTCTCATATGATAATGTCTTTTTACCTGCATTTAAGACATTACTAAAATCCCTAAATACAGTTTTTATTTATTGCTTAAAGGACTGATCTATGTAAGATCAGTCTTTTAAAGACCAGTGTTTGGCCCTACAGTCATTTCATAGAAATTGAAATGGAAAGAGGGTTAGAACTGGGAAGCAAAACTGACCTATTGTCCTTGTCCAAGCTGAAGAAAATGCAAGAGTAAACAGCATAAACAGCAATCATTAGGTTGTTGCCCATTTGATTAACCTATCATGCCAGCAATGCCAACCAAACCAGGCATAATTCATCTGCAGCAGATGAACCAGCACCTACTGTTAGCAGTTTTAGTAGATGGAGAGCTAATTTTGAGAGTTTTTTGAAAAAAGCAAGCCATGAAACAAGTGAAAACTATGTCTAGTGAATAGCACAAGTCAGATCTTGCTCATTTTAATAAGTGATCTCTTCTAGTCATAAGCATAATATTTAAAATAGATAACATTTTCAGATAGAAAGCACATTATATAGAGCAAAAGAACAGAGTGCAGTTTCAAACAATTTAAAATAAAGAATATTTTGCAACCATGCAAGTGGATCATCCAAATTTCACATTCCTACGCCAGCTGTAGAATAAGTGGGTATCTAAACACCCAACCACGAAGAATACACTTTTACCCTATTGATTAGTTCATTATTTTGGCAACATTCATTCATAGGTGAATAGCACCAGTTTCCTGTTTCTTCTAAGAAGTTTAGTAAGTATAAATCAAAAATTACCCCAAACCAGGAAGAGTAATGCAGCTTTTGAAGTATTCAGAACCCTAGAATTTTTCTGGTAACTAAGGTAAGATGAAAAGATATGTATGAATATGTGTATCCAAGAAAATGTGGGCAAGAACACGCCCAATGGAAGCCAGGAATAAATCCCACCAGCTTCACTGCAGACTGGGAAAAGGGCTAGAATTTCACTTAATTTTAACAAGGACTTTTGGCACAACACACAGTGCTGTTATTCAACAACAGCTGAATTCCTCCTTATCTAGGAGCTTTAATTTTGTAAAAAGAGAAAAAAATATTCCATTTGATCTTTTAATATTGACAACTGAAAAAAAAAAAAACACAAAATTATCCAACTGTGGACATACCACAGTTTGCTCTTTCATAGAAATCAGTGGGGGTTAAGCACCCAACTCAAGTTCAAGGAGAACTAAGCATTTTTTTTTTTTTTGGTGCTATATAGATATATTATTTTTAATTTCTTCAAGTCCCAGTTAAGGGTATAAAGGTCAGCAAGACTGGAGTTCTACATAACGTCAATACTGAAATTTATATACTGTCGCGTCAGCAGGCATGGTGAGCTACAGGAGGTGCCAGTTTGGAAAGCGACTGCTAAAACTTCTCAATAAGATTGGTTTGATAGTTACACTTTCTTACCAAAAGAACTGGAAAACAAACCCTTTGACTTCACACTAAAAAAATATTAGGAATGCTGCTGGTATGTTAGCAACCAGAGGCAGACTGGGAATTGGAAAGAACTTCCTACCACAGGCCACACTGAAGGACTGCAGGAGGAATGAGCAGCTCCTTCCAACCCTCCTTCAAGTCCACCTCTCAGCAAGGACTACAGACCATGTGCAATTCTTTCCTGAATCTGTGTTAACATACTACTGAAATGAAAATTGCTTTTCATAAATTAACCTTGTTTTCACTCTTTATAAATGCTTCTGCAGTGATGAAAATGACATTCTCCCAATGCTCACAGCAAGGCTTGTTTTGGCTCATTACCTCTCAAAGTATCAGCTTACTCATTAGAACAAAGACAATTAATTAGAGGAGCAAGTATATATTGCCTTTTTGCTCACAATATTGGGTGAAGTGGTCACCATCAGTCACATATCAACAAGAGGTACTATTCACTAAACTGACAGTCTAACGTCTTCACACGTTATTACAAGCAGCATCTACAATGTCTTGCATAACATTCTACCTAGTTTCTGCACATTTCTTTTAACGATTTATGGCAACATCACCCCAATCTTATTGATTTGCACCATTACTCACCAACAGAAAAGCAGTAGGCAAGGCTAATAAACGTGCAGTTTTAGGATCAAGTATTAATTGCAGCAAACGCTGACAATCTGGCAACTGCAAAATCTCTTGCACTCACAAATTAGCATTTCCTATTTTGATTTTTATGTGGAAGGAAATCTTAATGTTATATTTGACTGAAACAGAAGCATTTTGAAATGTGAATTTTGGACAATTAAATTGCTTATGAATAGTGAAAGCAAAGGAAAGCAAAAGCAAATAATTTCATCTCATTGTTTTATGAACAGAAACCACACTTCACTAAAAAGAAGGAAAAAAAAAAGAAGCAGCAGAAGCTGGCAGAATCAGTGACAACCAATCACCTGCGATTTTCATCCAGCACATCCAAGACCTGCTGGTAAGCCCTACGAGTGGAAGACTGGATAAACGACAAAATGCCACGAGCAGAGTAAAGATTAGTTCCATCTTCAGGTAACATATTGGGAGGACAAACACGAGCCTGTTGCAGTGATGGTGTCACACTGTTCATACAAGCATAGTAAATGAAGAGAGAAATACTACAGTCAGATTTTTAATCAAAAAACTTTTCAGATAGTCCCCATTCCAAAATGTTTATCGCTTGTTTTCGGTTTACCCTTCTCCCGCCATTGTAAGCTGACATCCCCAAATCCAGTAGCACAGGGATTATGAGCTATGTTTATATCAGCAGTTTAAAACTGTTATACAGGATAGTTGTATGAAGTCCTTGCCCAGATAAGTCTGTACCTGTCAGAGTCCATAGTGAAGTCCTTATTGATATCAATGAGAAAAGTGTTTTTAAAAGCACAGGCATTTTAAAAAAATCCTACCCATAATCTCTCTCAAAACACAAGCTTTTTCAATAAGGAGAATCTCACACGGAATTCAACATTTCTTTTTCTTTGTGCTGTGAGTAAAGATAGAATTTTGATTTGCATGTGAACAAAGTTTAAAGGCAACTGCTAGAACTCAATAAAAAAGGGGCACAGAATTCATATCCCAGTGATAACAACTTACATGATCTGAGGTTTTGGCCATGATGCATAACAATACTTTAAAAAAATAAAAATACAAAGGATTGAAATACAAGCATGAGCATTTTGGTTTACAGGATTACACAAACCTAACAGAAAGAAATGAATTTTGATAAACTGCATTTCATGTGCTCGTTTTACCTGCCATTATCCACACTGTCCTTCACACATCAAGGTTTTTCTTAAATCAGGAGTTTTTAATTTAAAATGAGATACTTTAAGAGGAAGTCATATGTTAGCTTAATCATTAATATTAATATAAATGCAAGACAACGTGTGAGTTTGCTGTACCCTTTAAATCTTGGAATAGTTTTTATTCCAAGATTAGCATCTTTAATTCAACATAATCCCTTTAGCCTTGCCACTTGTACTTTGCCACAACAGTTTATAGAGTTATAATGCCAATCTTCCCACTCTTGTTGGCATTGTTATGAAATTAAGCATTACCAGCAGAGTACTTGGAAGTGGACTTGATATGTGGATAATTTCTAGATAGGTCATAGCTCTACAGATACTCTGTTTTGAATAGAGCTTCTTTGCAACTGGCTGGCACCACAATCTGAACTGAGTAAGAAAGAAAATTCAATGGAAAAGACAGATTCAAAACATGTTACACAGATGTCACTTCAACCACAAAAGAGTTAGAGCTATCTTAAGCTTCAAGAGACATGCAAAGACAGAAGTGGCTGGTGCTTGACTGATATTGGTCGTTATTAATCAGTTGAAACACAAATATCTTTTCTTGTTGCTGTTGAGTAAGCTTGACCAAAAGAAAGGAAAAGGAAAAGAGGAGAGTGAGAAATCAGTAAGCATCTACTTCACTTCTTTATGTATTTTATTTTTCCCTGTAAGAGCTGCAGATTATTTTTTTTTATATTTATAATGACCTACTTTGCCATCAATAGTAGTGGTCACAGCCACAAGTTTTACTCTTCAGTTGCATTGGAAATTCCAATATTCTCTAGAAAAATCTCCAGAAGCAGGAAAATTTTGTCACTAAAGAATTAATGCGACTTTCTATTCACGTATGGATTTGCTAGCTTGAGGAAAGAGCTGAAGGGTTGAGTTCATATTATGATTTTGTATTACAGTATTTTTTCTTATTCAGCCTAGTATTTGAGATGATGAACAACATCTTAAAAAATATTGCAAACTAAGATATTGTAGAATTCCTGTTGTCCAGAATGCTATTACTGTGAATAACCACAGCAATGGCATTCATAAAGTTCGTGTAGATATTGAAAAATAAACAAAAAACACCTACTAAACTAGAACTACACAAAATTCTCTACAAGAAAGTTACAGGTGGGAAACATTATTACAATAATCTCATAACTATAAGAATAATTCTATGAAGGGCTCAAACCTCAGGATTAGGGAAGGGGAGGGAAGGCCAAATTCTTCTTCTAAGTTTCTTTTTCAGGATTCAAAATTGTTCATCTGTAAGCATGTGGTAGTCCCTTGAACTACAGTGGAGACCACGGAGAAGCAATGTTATGAAGCAAATACCCGATATACAAATCAGCCAAGATAACGTAAGAATTCTCTAACACTTAACGTGACTACTTATCATTAGAGATTGTAGCTATCCTCCTCCTCTCTTTCATTGATAGCAAAATGATCTTAGTCTTCAATATAATTTTGTTCAAATGTTCTGAAAAGAATTCTTATTTGCAGCTACAGCCAGTTATTGTCTCAACGCTTTCTGGCTGAAGAAAAATAATAGAATTTGGAACTAAAACAAACACCTTAGAGTTATAGAAGTTACTATGGAGGAGCTCAGTAACATTCTATGACATGCAGAGTTTCTAGCTTCACAGGAATCTCCCCAAAGCCTTCTCAAAATATTTGAGGTATATGTAGGGCTTATTTCAGAATTTCTCAAACTATTAAATCCAACTCTCTAGGGAGAAAGAGAGTTTTCCCTTTCTCTAGGGGAACGGCAGGAGAAGAGAAAAAATTACCTGTTCTCCCTTTTTCAATGCAGTCTTGGTGCTTTGTTGACTTCTGATTCAAAGGAGAATCTTTACATCCAACATCAGCTAACAATGACCAACTAAAAGCTTAGTTTCTCCAGCTAATCATAAACAGCCAAAGAGCAAAGAATCAGACTAATTTTTTTTTTTTTTTAATAAATCAGTTGTTAATTGAAGCTCTCCCTTTCCTTCTAATGCCATTTACTTTTTCCTGTGTTTCTTACACAAGGAAATGATTTGGCAAAGTTTGAGGAAGCCTGCAACAAAATTAGAAACCACACATTCAGTGTAGTAAAGCCTGTTTCACATTTTATATTCCAAATTAATCTTAGTCAGAAAATTAGTATTGCAGAGAACTACACAATTAAACACACTCTTCATTTTCTTATATCAGGTAACATGTAGGCTTACGTGCAATCCTTAGTCGAAAGAGGTGACTGGAACCGTGGCATTTTATTTCTTGGGACAGTATCTGATCTGTGACACCTTGAATAATAATTGTAATCTCTTAAGTAAGCATCCTTTATAAATAGAGGGAATAAAATGTAGAGAGACATTATTATTGCTACACACATAGGTAGTTATTGTGCAAGCAGGTTCCTACTTGTTAGTCTCTTTTTTTTTAAAAAAAAAGCATTTGAGAATTACTATCTCTAACTCCCAACAAATTCTTGGAAGAGTCTCTGCATGCAAATGGATGACAATAGGCAAAAAAAAAAAAAACAAAAAAAAACAGAAAAACCTATCTGTACCATGTGGAGAACACAATGATAAGTAGCCCAGCCAACTTCTTGGCTTCAGTCTGACAAGCTAATATAAAACATTTTGTCACTTTTAAGGCCAGACACTGGAATTTCACAGAGTACATCTGAACATTTTGTCTGAGGACAGCAACGTCCTAGATTAAAACTGGAGTATTATACTCCTATTCGGATAAAGGTTCTAAGTGACAGTACTCCATATGCCTTCTCAATGGGATCCTCACCACAGCATCTTCATAGCCTATCATGTCTATCAGAAATTTGAATCAAGGAGGTAAGAAAAACAAGCAACATTTTTTTGTTTTTAATAGAAATTAAATATTTGAAGTAATTTGAAATTGGCTGTAAGATGTGGACTGTTCTTCCTATGAAGCTGTAAATCAGACTCAAACATTGGAATAAAGAGATAATCTTTCTCAAATTAGATCACCAAAATATTCATTATTGTAGAAATAAACTACCTGGACATGACATGAACTTACAAGTCAAGCTAGTTTTGATGATGCAGCATTGTACCGCCAGGACAATTAGAACAAAGCTAATGCTTTCAGCCAACAGCACTCGAAATAAGAACTGCAGGAGCAGCTGGTTCCTTGCACATTTGTAAAACAGTGAAAAAAACATTTCTCAGGGATGTGACAGAAATTTTGAAGTGATATGAATGAGACATAATAGTTACACACTTCAGTTTTCTGCAGTGCAAACAATACATTTGTAGTGTAATTTCTTTACTTCAGTGGTCTGATTTATCAACAAGTGAATTCATCTTAGAATAAATGCATCATATTTACCAGGAACCTCTAGAAGAAATAGCAGTCTACAAACTAAGTGAAAATCAATACCATCTGATGTAGCATAATTTGTACCAACCAGGTTGGTTTGCTTGTATTTCTTATTTGAACCACTCAGTAGCACTTCCATGCCAGCAGCTTCTCCAAGCAGCTACTACAGCTAAAACTGAATGCTACATTATTAGTTTTGTTTCTAGAGTCACCACCACTATTTTATTTCCATTAAGCTTGCTTTTTTTTTTTAAATCTCAAATTTACAATATATGCCTTCTGGACCTACATTGTGAAGAACCACTAGTCAAGAAATACCTTTCCCACCAAGTACAAAAGACTTGTATGGCTCACACAAATGCAGGAAAACCAAGTTTCACCTCGAGCATTGTAGTTTCATAATAAGCATTCACAGAATGTTCTCCTGAGGATTAACCAGGTTCACAGGTATGTTCTCCATCCAGAGATTGACTCAACCCAGGTGAGCCAGAAATGTCAGACTCAGCATCACTGAGAACACCACAGCATGTTCAAAGTGATTTCCTTTTCTGGATCACACTGCATCAAAAGAAGCAATGATGACAGAAAAAGAAGCAATTGCTAGGAATCAGTGATTTCAGAGCAGATGATCTAAGCAGGAGGCACAGCATAACTTCTGTCATAAGAAAACAAGTGCCTGAGAGGATGAGAGACAAATGAAGTTCTACAAATATAAGTTATCTGCAGGCTGGCAAGTGTGGAATTTCTTCACCACAGTGAAGAAATACAGATTCTTCCACATTGTCAGTAGAGAGCACAGATACGGAAGGCTTGATATTAGTTGTTATTATTCATACAAACAAATAGAAGAGATTCTGGATCAATCTCAAGTTTATATAATTTTCCTAAAAGAATGGAAATGCTTTCAGGACTTGTACTTGACAGATATTATGCAGGCACAAGTATGAGCATTGAGAGAGGGAAAACTCATCTCCGGATGTGTCAGGATTTCCTAGCTGTTGTATATGATAAACTGAGTCATGCCAAGTAGAAGTTACTTACTTCATTGATCACATCATTTTTATATTTACAGAATTCCAGGTTTGTATTGCCTTGCTAAGCCTCTTTGAAGGACTGCTAATAGATTAAGCAATTGTGACAGCAAATAGCATTTAGACAGTTTGAAACCAGCAATTCCACATACAGCAAAGCACACAGGTGAGCTTTGCAGGTTTAGAGAACTTTTGGATTTGAGAAACCCAGATGTGAGAAATCTCAGAGTGACTGGGTACAGCCATTCAGAGCTGATCCTGCCAGCTTTTCAGATCACAGCCCAGGACCTTCAGAAGAGTAAAAAAAACAAAGCAAGAATAAAAGTGACTTCAAGAAACTGCAACAATTCATACACCATCTGTTTTTCCTTCAAGAGCAACACATCACAGCTCACAGAATTTATCAAAGACTGAAAAAGCAGAGCTGGTAACAAAGTGCTAAACCTTTTCACAAACAGCTTCCACCACACGAAGACCTGCCTGCATTGTGTGCAGACTATCACATAGGCATTCCTGCAGAGTAATTACAGGCACATCCAGCCCAACATATTTTAACCGGATGACCGATATCAAAGTGAAATCGGGCACTTAGTAGGCTGCTATAATATCTGCAGACTGAGATGATCAAGGAGCTTATGGACATGGATTTCATTTTGCCAGTTCAGTGAACGTATATAATTCAGTAGACTTGAGCACCTAGATATGTGCAATACTCTTGTATCAACTAAAAGCCTGATTAAGTAGGGGAAGAAAGATATGCAACAATATTTCCATGAAGATCTGGAGGAAGAAAAAGAAAGTTATAACCTCTGAAATAGGCATTAGAGTACATTTCACCAGTTTCAGACAAAATAACTCACAGGTAAATAGATATATGTACATTTAGTACTTCCTAGTAACGCTGCTGTAAATAGAAGAAAACAGGCACTTCTAGGACATAATTCACCTGATCTGTTTTACGCTAAAAATAAATAGATCCTAAGTAGGTCTTGCACTTACTTCCCTCAATGTACTGCAAATTAAATTTCAGGTGATTTAATAATACTGTGTTACACAGCCTACATTTGTCTAGTGTTGATGACTCCCATTGTGTGGTCTCACTTCTTATATCCTTTCAACAAGGGAAAAGGTACTCTTTATGGTAGCTGTATTAGGAATTGTTCTGACCAATACATGAAGTTTAAGTGTTAAGTTGTGAAAACAATTACTGGCAAGTGGAAGAATGCCATCACTCAGAACACAGTGATTAGTCAAATGACTATCATGTCTAATCAGAATATACAGACATGTATGTCTTCAGAAAGCACCATAAGAACTGTTACCACTGATGGTATCAGAAGATGAAGCTTCCGACTTTAAGTGCTACTTGCCATTTTGGTATTAAAAGATTACGATATGAATTCACAGATTCCAATGCATTAAGTATATAGACACCAAAGAAAATTGACTTTTTCTAATATTTATGAGAAATACCAGAGACACCCATATTCCTTTGCCTATGAATTAAAACCATTATGTAATACCAGTTGGAAAAGGAAACACTTTACTGCACAAAGAACTCAATTTCTTTGAGCAGATAACCTGAAAATTCAGGAAAAAAAACAACCCTATACCACTTCAACTCAAGAAAAAACACCTCCTAAAGTAACAATTCAGAGTAACTGGTGAAACAGTGGTGAGCCCAGAAACACTCTCACCCATACACTCTAGGAAGACACTTCCCAAATACCTTACTGAATGAAATGCAAAGAAATTAAGAAAAATGCTAGCATACTACCGTTAAAAATTAAGTTTGCTACTACATTTAAAATGTTAGGAAAACAAATACACAGAGATAAGGCATAAAAGAAATACGTAACAAAGCTGTAGTGCAGCCCAGCACCCCATTGCTCTACTCACAGGGAATCATTTCGGGCCAGCTGGCCGTTCTGCCGAGTGGCATTTTCGCTCATGGAGCGTTCTCTTTTCAGCCTTCCCACTGAACGAACCTGTGTACGAGCGGAGGAAGATGGACATAAAAGACAGGGAATTCCAGCAGAGACTTAATAACTTAACACTGGAAGATTAGCACTGGAGATTTAAGTTAGATCTGTTCTCAGATACAAAGCCATATTTTCATGGGTTCCCAGAGATTAGAAGACATCAGATGAGAGGATCTGATGCAGGTACATGTAAAACCAACTTCCAAACTTGTTGCCATCCTTTATATATGGATTTGAATTCGTAAGAAAGCAATCTGTTACACTTAATATTACTTCATTTCACCAGAGGCAAACACTTTTCTACTTTGTTTTCCAAGTAGACAGAATATGCAACTTCTTAAATATTTCTCAGTTATTCAGATGTCAATTACATGTCATCCACCTGGATGCCAATACCATACAATTCTTTGAAGTACTTTTTCAGTTTAAACAAAACTCACTAGTTCTATGTGTTGCAATATCATATATCAATGAATAACAAAGATTAATAATACATGTCAAGACAATGTGTGTGTTTTCTGATAACCTGCAAATTAAACTCACAGCTTTCTCTTTAATCGAAAGGGTTATTTCGTTAAAAGTACTTTGAGCAGTTCTAATTATGACTTCATTTTATAAGTGCTGTGTAAGCTTACTGAGACTGCCAACCCCTAGTCATCTGTCAGTGAAATACGGAACTTAAAAGGCACAGTTTAGAACAACTGCAGTGCTTATAGAAATATGTATTTTCCCAGCTTCTGTTTGTACCAGATACGTCTGCACTACTATGGAGAAATCACTGGTTCTTTCACTTTGCTTTAGAAAAAAAGTTTCTCAACCAGGGAAAGAGCAAAATAAGTACTAGCCTCTTCATTCTGAGGTGTCTGCTGTGGAGGTTTTTCTAGGTCCAAAAAATCTAGTGGTCGATCACTAAGAGAAATAACACGGGGAGGAGTTTTCAATGCCAGTGGTTTGAATGGAGTAGACTGAAGAAGGTCAAGGTCTGGTGGTCTGGAAAGTGGAATGTCTTCACTGTTACCTGCAAGAACATCAGTTGTCAATAGAAAGATTTCTGTGGCCTAAGGGCTGATTTTCTCAGAATATGCCAAATAATGAGGAATATTTTTTTTAAAAGATCCTTGTTTGTTAAATACCACGTTTAAAGCTTTCTTAGCTAGCACATTAACTGACACTTATTTGAGCAGTATGCCTGAGAAATCCTGAGCAACATCAACTGTTATTGAAGTGAGGGCACTTTTAATCTCTAGACATAGACCTATTAAAGCATATTTGTATACAAATACAACTAACTGGTGATTTGAACATTTCCTTCTTTCAAAGCATAAAATACACACTTCACACATTTAGCAAATTGTAAGGCCTTCAGCAGCTTCAGGTCTCTCGCTGTAAAGCCCACAGCCATAAATACTGGAGAACTCTTGAGAGAGTGCACGCCATACAAACAGGACCTTAACATGATGGGCGTTCCAATTATAATAAAAAAACATTTTGAATAAGAAGTGTCTAATATATAGTACATGCCCCAAACTTCTAACAGGAATTTTTAGCTTATTAATTAAAAAAAGCAGGTATAAATCAATAACCATTAAATCTTCTTGCCCATAATCCAGAAATAGTTTAGTAAGATGAAAAGTCAGCAATTCAATTTCCTGTTCCTAATTCCTTCATTAATTATCTCTGCTACATTACACCAAAATTATTCATGAAGCATTTTCAGGGATTGAGATACTCATTGATTTAAGAAGTAACAACTGTCTGAAAACTGGAAAAGCATCACACATCTTTTTCTTTATAAAAATGTATAGAGACACATGACCTGTAAGAAATTTGGGGAATTAATTTAAATGTTTGCTTATTTTTCTTATATTGAGGTGCAGCCATACCTGCCACTACAATCCGCTCTGGAACCTGCATCGTTACACTGGCATTTGGGAATCCTTCTGGGACGTCCTTCTCAAGGTCAGCATTTGGAGGAGCCACTTTGAGTTTTTCTGGGACCCTCATGCGCTGGCTGATTCCCTCAGTGTACTCCATTTCGTACTGAAGGCGATTAATCTCTGCCATCTCGGCAGCTGGCGATGGGAACGCAGCCCCACTCATTCTGACAAAAGAAAACCAGAAGCTCTAACAGCAGTACATGAAACCAACAGAGAGCAACTAAAGGAATCTCTCTGCTGTGATTCCTGGGCATGTGTTAAAAGATCCCAAGTAGACTTCTTTAGAGAAACAAACTACACAATAAAACATGTAGAAACTTCAGTCCCAAGGGGCTAAGCACAGAGGGCAACGAGCTGAGAACAAAGCAGTGCTGCATGTAGCACCCAAAGCTGCACGAGGGTCCTCAACTGGAGTTGTACACCACATGCAGAACTCCTCCTGGGACACGTTTGTTTGCTTTTCTAAATCGCTATTCCTGCACTGGCTGGCAGAAGGAGAAAAAACATTGGTAAGATCTTCGGGATTGTTAAGAAATGAAAACATCAGTCTGTATTTGCACAGATCCAGCGTACCGGTATTTGAGAAAGTGGATAAAGCCTCACAAAACCACACATTGAAAGAGGGGAAGAAAAGAGACCTAGGCCTCTGCTATCACTCATCCAGATCTCAGTCTTACAAGGACACGTTTTCTTATCAACAACCTGTTGAGTTGGCTTGAAGACTAAGCATGTTCATAACCTGCTACCAATTACACGCAATCATGTAAACAATTCCCTTCTGAATTTTCTGTAAATGAAAATCTTACAAGGGTTTACCAATACTTTTATTTACGCAAACATTTTCTTCGAAAGCAAAGGGATTTCATAGGAAGCAGCAAAGGAATTTCCTAGAAACTGGGCTGTGATGGTTATTGACAGGGCAATTGCTGGAGAACTGTATTGAAGACACAGACAGAGATAACTTTTCTCTTGTTTTAAAGGTGTGCGGGGTATTCAGCTTAAGACTGGGAGGAAAATAAATCCTAGAGCTACACTTGAGGGGCTGGAAAGGGGCCACTGATGGAAACTAAAGGCTAGAAAGAAGATTCACATGGCTGAGAAAATTTTTTCTTTGAGGCAGTGGTTAGCAGACCTTGTCGATGGCCCATAGCCACTCAGATTATGGTGATGGCTTCGGTTAAGACGATGAAAATCTGGAGCTGCAGTTAGAGCGAGACTGGGAAGTGGCTCCAACAGAAGCTGAGCTGCAAGAAAGACTCAGATGTGAGAAGCTTTTAATCCAGTCAGTGGCAGGGGGGCCCTGTCCATAGCTCAGCCTGAGATAAGTTATTTTTACTGTTAGGGTTAAGAGAATTATGTATTTTTACATATATATGTACACATACAAGGTGCAAACACAGTTACCATGGGAAACCCACCCAAAGGAAACAAAACTTGCTGTACCAAGAAATCTTTTGCTGGTACTGCTTCAAGTAGCTCCCTAAATGAAGCAATTGATTCTGGCAAAAGAGCATTTTTTTGCCACTATAATTGCAACTGCATTCTTGTACTATTTTGGGCAGCAAGGCCACGTCTGTTGCTGTGCACACGCTCTAACAAGCCGAGCACACAGAACTTGGCCAACAAAACAGCGGGACCCACCCAAGGAAATTCAGCCCCTGCGACCCTATTTTTTGGTATCAGTGTTAAGGTTGCAATCATGACACACAAGCACAGATTTTGCTTCTTTTTCAACATGGGTAGTGTGCTTCCTACGGAACCAAACCAAGCCAGCTACGCTTAGTCCCATCAACCTTCCTGGGCACAGAACGAACAGAACATCTCCAATTGTTTATAGTTTCATGGGTGTTTGTCGTGTGTAGTTATAATTAAGACTAATGCTTGGCCACATCACACAGAAATGGTACCTTCCCTATTTATCAATCAAACCTCAAGTTAATAGTAATCTGCAGACAACAGAAATAAGCACACAGAAGGATGTGGTCACCGTCAGACTGTATTAAATGCACAAATTCAATATATTAAAAGCGTAATCCCTTTGGCAATCCATCCTGGGACCCTTGGTGCTGTTCTCAAGACTCCCAATCACCACGGATCAAACAAAACAATCTCACTCATCTGAAAGCCTGACTCACGCCAGCACGCTAAGAACTGGGGCTCACAGAGGTCTCCATTCCACATAAACTTAAAAAAAACACACCACCACAAAAACACAAAGAAAATACCTGAAATCATGCACTGATTTAATCCATCTGTATTAACTCTTACTGTTTGTGTGTACCAAACGACAGGAATTTGAACAACCCTTTTGACTAGCAATAAACAGTTCAAAATACACCCGGCCTTTGTAGTAGCTCAGGAGGTGCACGAGCAGCTCTGTCACTTCACAGCTCTTAGATTTGAGATTTTTTTTCTTGTTGTTTCTGCCCTTTGGTCTTGCAAACTATGTTTATCTCTCCTGTGAGCTGTCAGCCCCATCAGCCAGTGACTTGAAAAAAGACCACAGCCTTCAGCAATTCTGCTTCCCAAAATATGCTTGCCCTTTCCAACGAGGGTCTGCGATCAATAAAGCACTTCCAGACCAACAGTAGTGTAAAAAAAAAAAAAAAAAAAAAAAAAAAAAAAAGGTATTAAGGATCATAATATCAGTATCGGTAACGAATGTCAAGACCTTAAAGTCCCCAGGCTGTGTGCTGGCAGCAGCATACGAGGCAGTTACCGCTCCAGAGACTTGCTAAAGGTCCCTGCCAGCGTGTTTGCTGTGTGACTGCAACTCCCACACAGCCCTAACGCGGGCTCTCAAGCATCACCACAGCTTCCCTTACGTTGGGCATCGCCTCGGTGCGTCAGTCAGCACGGCAGCTGCCTTCCAGCTGCAGGGTAAAACACACACACACCGACAGCAGCCGAGAATCGTCCCATGAAGGGTTTATGAATAAAACATTGCTGCTCAGGCTCGGCTGCACCCGCTGCTTGCCAAGGGCTGAGTAACAGCAGCTCCGGGGCTCCCCGCTCCTGCCTCTGAAAATCGTTTTCCTTCTGCCCCATCGATCTCACCTCCCAGCCCTCCCGGCAAGGGAAGGGCAAAGCAACCGGCACCGAGGCTGCTGCGAGAAGAAGCTGCGGACACCCGAGCGGGGCTGGGTAATAAGAATGTGACTGTTTAGAGGGAGCAGGAGCAGAAGGCAGGCGGCTTGGCGGGACAGCGGCAGTACCGCGTCCTGAAGGGAGGCTGCGGGGCTGGGCCGGTGCTCTCGGAACGCAGCGGCCCTGAGGGGCGAGCCCAGGGCAGCGCCTGGGAGCGAGGAGGGGGGCGCGGGGCCGGCACGGGAACAGGGGCCGGGGCAGCGCCTCACGGGCCCTGCCCCGTTCTCCCCGCACCCCCCCGTGCCCCCGGGGCTGGCAGGAGCCGGGGAGGCCCTGTCGGGGCCGGGCGGGGCCGCACTCACCCACAGGCGGCCGGGCCGGGCCGGGGCCGGGGCCGGTCCCGCGGCGCGGCGTCAGGCGTCGCTCAGCCCGGCGGCACGGAGGACGCGAAGCCCGGCGGGACTGACCCCATCGGGCCGCCGTAAGGGCTGCGGGGCCGGGCACCGCGCGTCACGTGGGTAAAAGAGGGCGGAAGCGCTTCCCGCCGAGGCCTCACGCGCGGGACACGGCGGTGGCGGCCATTTTGAGTGAGGGCAGCGGAGGCCCCGAGGGGAGCTGGGCCCGCGCGGCGCCTGCGGCGTTGTTAATTACGGCTAATTAACGTGCTGCCGGCGTGTGAGGCGCTCTAATTAGCGCCTAGTTAGGTGCTCGGTGCTGGAACGTGTGGCTCAGAGCGCGGTGAGGCTGGAGGAGGCAGCAGGCGCCTCCCAGGCTCCAGCCCCGCAGCGCCGCGCCCGGGTTCCACCCCCACACAGAAAGATGAAGTGAAGAGCGCTGTCGTGCAAAGCAGATTCATTTATTTATTTATTGTTAAATGGGATTAAATAATAATAATAAAAAAACCTCTGCTTTTCGTTATATTTTGACTAACGGTCACAATTATAGCGTAGAGGTCACCATGTGCCGCCGTGCCAGAAGAGCTGAAGCGCCCATCAATCCGTGGCCTTCCAAGGCCAGCGACATGAAATGTGATCTCTTTTTAGATAAAAATAAAAGTGGAATGACACTGGAAGTTACATGTTATTTGTCTCCGGATACGTGGTTTAACACCTATCCTTAAAACACAAATCATTGGCCTGAGCTGGTGTTAACAGAAAATCTACGTTGGTCCTTGCTTTTACCACTTCTCCCGGTCTTCATACGATTTACAGATTATCAATATAGATTTTGTCTTATAAAAAAAGGAAATAAAAATAAAAAGCCTTGAAGCACACTTGAAAAGCAGTCCTGCAGCTGTGACCCTGCCTGTCATCCTGCTGGAGGGCTCAGGCAAGGCCCAGGGTCTTGGGCTGGGGTGAGGGCCCTACCAAGGCCTTCATTGTCCTAGCTTTCCCCTGATGTCCTCACAACCCCTTATCCCATACTGTTGTCAACATCAACCTGCTACCCATGTTCTGTGCTTCTTGAGTATGAGTCCATTAGAAAATAAGACTAGAACAGGCTCCCTGGGGACATCGTCATGGCACCAAGCCCATTGGAGTTTAAGAAGCGATTGGACTGTGCACTTAGTCACAGGGTCTGAATTTTGGATAGACCTGTGTGGAGCCAGAAGTTGGACTCGATGATCCTTATGGGCCCCTTCCAACTCAGGATATTCTAGGATTCTATGAACGTGAGCAGTAGTAGAACATGGCTCAGATGTTCCAGATCAAAACCACTGTGACCAGCCCATCACCATACCCCTTGCAGAAATATGCCTAAGAGGAAAGGTTGGGCACGCAGCAAGACAGCTGCATATCTACACTAAAATGCTAGATGTCTAATAGCTACACTGAAGTGCTAGACGTCTATGGTAGTCTACACAGGATAGAGAGAGGTGGTCTTCCTAGGACAAAAGCCATGTCTTTCATTCAGATGACACTAATATACTTAATATTATGCATAGGTATAGGAAAAGATCATTAGCACTGAGAAATTATAAAACAAAGAAACAAAAAAACCCACCAAAACAAGTGAAATAGTTCTTTTGCGTAGTCAAAATATTTTTATTTGGTTGTATTTAGCAGAAGGTTTCTTTTCCTCCTTTTTCTTTTTTTTTTTTTTTCTATTGTTTTCTCATTATTTCTGATTTCTTATGCTTCCATTCTTTCAGTACAATATATTAACACTTTGCACCTCTTCAGCACTTTCCAGTTAAGGCTCTCAATTTATTTACAGACACAAGTTAAGTAATTCTCACAACAATCATTAACAATAGAGAAATAAAATGATCTGCACCTGCAGTGAGAAATAAAGATAAACTTTTTTTCAAGTTTTTCTTTGATTTTCAGTTTCCAGCTTGTATTATGCTGGGCTCGATATTTGTCCCTGCAGTTTGGAGTGTTTCATGTTTTGGAAAGAAAGCTCAAGTATGAGCACTCGAAATCTAAAGCTATTTACGGAAGTTTTTCTTTAGTAACTTGTTGAAGGCCACGTGATAAGTGAGCAGCAGAATTCAAAACTGGGAGCAAGACGTAACTGCCCATTATCTGGAGAACTGTGTTCAGTTCTGGGACTCCCACCATAGGAAAGACATGGACCTGTTCAAGTGGGTCCAGAGGTGGGCCACAAAAATGCAGAGGGCTGGAGCACCATTCCTACAAAGTCATACAGATAGGTTTGGGGTTGTTTAGCCCAACTGAAGAGAAGATAAGGCTCCCAGGAGACCTTGCAGTGGCCTTCCAGTACTTAAAGGGGGCCTAAAGGAAAAATGGGGAGGGAGTCTTTATAAAGGAATGTAGCAAAAAGACAAGGGTTAATGGTTTTAAACTAGAAGAAAGCAACTTTTGATTAGGTATTAGGAAGAAATTAATTACTACAAGGGTGGTGAGGCACTGGAACAGGTTGCCCAGAGAAATTATGGATAACCCATCTCTGGAAGTGTTCAAGGCCAGGCTGGATGGGGCTCTGAGCAACCTGCTCTCATGGGAGGTGACCCCTACCCATGGCAGGGGGCTTGGAACGAGATGATCTTCAAGGTCACTTCCAACACAAACCAGTCTATGATTCTGTGCTATGAGACATGGCTCTTTGTAACTTACCTTTGACTTTAAGGCCACAATCCATTCCCTTCTCCTCATACATTATCCTCTACTGAATATTTCTAGAAGGCTTCAATGTCAGTTACTTTCTGCATTTTAGTAAGTTTTGCATAAGCATCTCCACAGTCATTAATTGTATACAGTATACAATGCCTTTGTGTGACTGCAGTGAGCTTTAATGAAAAATTAAATCTTAACAAGCAACAGATATAGGTTTTATCTTTGAGTACTTAAATAAACTTCAGAGCTCATGGAAAAATCTATCAAGTGATTGTCTTATAAAAAACACCTCCATCCCCAAATCTTGTTTAAATGGAAGTTTGAATATTAACTTGACATTAATACCTTCTTATCAATAGTGCATCTGCATAGAGATTCTTCATAAAAACCTGCAAATTCACAATTATACCTGGCAAACAGAAGTACTGTAATTGTTCAGGCTAACAATACTTTTAAAATATTCATTCAGTTCATGTAGTAAATGGTATCTTCAAGTTACCTCCATCAGAAGATACTGACATGAAACACAGATGAAACCGTTTCATAGTTAGGTTAACACTGAAAATTCAAACAGACAAACATAATGCAAGTATTTTAACAGAAACAATATAAAATATCAGTGACTTAAAAAAGATCTAAATGAGAAATCTTGGTTATTTCAATGAATTGCTAGACCCTACATTTAAAATGATAGATTTACAGAACTCTTCAGATGAATTAGGCTTCTTCTCTAACACTAAATACTGGAATTCTGATAATTTGTGCAAGTATTAAAAATATTAACATCTTAAATGTTAACATTACAATTTTAAATAGCCTTGCAAGTGCAATGTTACAAATATTAAAAACAAATCAGAGCTACAATTTTGCATAAGTTATATGAGTAAGTGAAAGTGCTTTTCAAGTATTTATGTTCATTTACAGTTGGATTCTCATGTTAAGTCAGTGCTCAGTGGTACAATTTAAATATCAGTCTTATTTCCATTTTGGATGCATGAATTTAACTGGATGGAATAGAAGAAATGTGAAGAAATGTTTGTGATACATATTTAAAAATGAAATACCATTTCTGATAAATATGTAAATGGAATTTTAATGGAATATTAAAAAAAATGAATTACAGATTACCTCCTGGAGGTTGTGGGATAATCTGATAATGCCACAGGAGCTCTTTAACCATACAGTAATTGTAAATTACATCAATTTCTTAAATTATGATATGTTAAATAGTTGCTCTTTAGTAGAGACAAAAACCACGTGATCATAATAAAGGCCAAATACTGTCAATTTCTGAGAACTTTAAAAGATCTCATAATCTGTGTCAAAAGCATGGATTCTAAAGAACATTTTCATATGCTTACAATTAGAGCTTAGGTGATGTCACCCTGGAGAACAGAGCTGGTGCATGTCAGCTCTCTAGTGTCTATCCAGTGCACAGTTTAGCTCCCTTTCTGGATAGTCAAAATCCATTATTATTGCAGTGATACAAAAAAGACTGCATTCCTGCTTCCCAGCCCAAGGAAGGGTGAGCTAAGTGGGGAAATACTTCTTTATTAGACAAGAAACCCAAACCAAAACAACCCTAAATTAACCAATACGTAATTAAAAGTGCACTGAAAATATTTCCTATCCCACCCTATCTCTCATAAGTGCCAGACTTTTATCTTAAATTATACCTACTTTGAACACTGAACTGTAAGCTGATATTACAGCATTTTGTCTTGCGGTTTGAAAAGCACATGACACAAGGCAGCATTAATGTCTTTCATTAAAGATCTGGCAACGCCACAGATTTTGTTGTGAAGATGCAGCATAGAGATGACACGGTTCTGGAGGAGACCCTGCAGACTGCCATTACACGCTTACTTCAACAAAGTGCTTTGTCATTTGCTAAAGACCAAAAGTCAAACTGTTGTCCTACCTCACCACAGTGCTGCACTGGCAATTTACAGTTTTCTTTCCAGATGCAGTTGGACTTTAATAAATTATTGCTCTTCAAAGTTAGGCAATTCTTTGTAATAAAAGCAGAGTTTCACGTTCCATCAAGAGAGGCCCTTGTTTACACTGGTCTCTTCATGCAGACCTGACAACGACTGATGATGTTCTCTAGTTCTCCTGCTTTCAATGTCTGTGGCAGAGGTTTCCTAAAAGAAACAAACATTACTTTTTTGTTAAAAAACAGGAAGGGGTGATGAAACTTTGGATATGACATTACTGACACTGACATTTAAATTCTTGGCTCGCTGAAGCTCTCTTTGTGCTACAGAATGACCACAAACCTGACAAAGGGGGACATTAATCTGACAGGAGCTAGTAGGGGAGCCCCCGCAGGTAGGGACTTCTCAGCCACCTGCAGCATGGATGCTGGAAACAGGAGTGGGACAGCTAAGAAAGTACAATTTACCTGAACATTCTTTGTGGATTTAGTGATGCCAACCAGAAGCTGTAGGAGTTCGTGTAGTAGTTGCATGTGCCCCTGCCATGGCACTCTATGAACGGGATGGCTCGAAATTCTTCCAAGCAAGATCCAGGAGATGCCAGCGCTTGGCCAGAAGCTTCTGAGCCAGCACTCGTATACTGTAACCACCAATACGTTTTTTTATGAGAACATGTACATCAGTATTTAGCAATCTGCTTGCAAAAAATAAATCTCTCAAACATACCATATTTTCTGTGCTGTTTCTTGAACAAAACAAAAATCAGCATAGATTGGTTTTGATCAGACTTATAATGAAGCACAGAAGCCTTATGAAAATTCAAGCACAGTTAGGCTATTTCTGAGTTCTTGCAAAGGCCTTTTTCTGCTCTATGAGAAGGCATGAAAATGTAACCAGTTCAAAGACTAGAAAGTAGCTGGCTTCTGTCCATTTGAGGGCTACAGTAACTGAATTACAAATAAGCCAAATCCCATATTTTGTGGGTGTGTGCACGTTTGTATTCATATTTTTTATTGCATTTATTGCTTTTCCAAACACAAACAGCAAAGAATGCATCTTCCATCTCTGATGTTGGTAAATGCTTGTAGAAATAGCTCTAAAATAATTTATGACAGAAGAAATTTCATTAGAAAAATACCATTTTAATTTGCTGATGTTTAAAAAGATAAAGATTGCAGCTCGATGATGCAAAAAAAAAAAAAAAATCCCTCCTTTCCAAGATGTTTATTATTACTTAGGGCCAAATCCCAGGAGAGACAACAAATTTCACATTAGACCTAAAAGAAGTTTCCATCAAGCAGAAGAAATGCAGACCTACAAGAGAGGATTTCGGTTCTTTCATCCTCATTTGCTGGCATTCCTATGGCATGCCACAGGCACGGACAACAAAACTGGAGGGCCACATCCCCTCGTATGGACACACCCTTATTCCCATACTCAGTTCTCACTTTACAAGCACATTACGAAGTTTCTTCAGTCATATCGCATTGTGGCATCAAAATTGCTGAGGCAGTCCTCTACAGAGAATGTACTGCATCAGTTTTGATTTTAGCTTTGATTTTAGAGTTTGGTCCTAACAGCTGATTTATAAAAGAACAGCTGGGTAGAGCAGTGGGTAGCGTATTTTTGCATATCTGTGGTCAGGACTGCTTTAATCACCTAGCTCCCCAAACCTGTGCTTCCTAGAGTTCAGTGTAATGCATAAGAGTATGCAGTTATTTTTGACACACTAAAATCCTGTGGTTTTCCTTTCATCTCCCCTTTTCCTTCTGCCACCTATTTTTGCAGACAGATCTGAATAGTTGTTCCCATTTTTGAACAGGCTGCTCAGGGAAGTAGTTTAGTCACCATCCCCGGAGGCATTCAAGACGTGGAGATGTGCTGTTTAGGGACATGGTTTAGTGTAGATTGACAGAGTTAGATTAATGGTTGGACTTGATCTTAGAGGTCTTTTCCAATCTAAAAGATTCTCTGCTTTTATGCTTTGACATTATATAAGAGTTAATAGAATTATTGTCTAATGATAGGCAAAGAAAAAATAATAATTGTTAATACACAAATGCACTAAAAGCAGATGAAAATGCCATTGAAAGTGAGAGGAGAGAAAATAAGTATTTCCAAGCTTTTTTATCCTTACCATAACAAAAGAAAAACCCTTCCAGAGAGATATCCAGCCTTCTGGACATGCAGGAACTACAGTTGTTTGGCTGTGAACTGCTATTACCATTGCAGGTCCTTCACAGACAATGCATCTGTAAGAAGTGCACATGCATTCAGTGCAAAGTTGAGGGAAAACATGTAAGCAGACAAAAAAAAAAAATCTGCTGGGATACTGGTTACCTAATGGCAGGGCTTACTACAGATTCACCACTTGCACATATTCTCTCTGTTTAATGAGATAAGTACATTGAAGGTAACCTAAATATCTGCTTTGACGTCTCTACTAAACAAAAACTGGTGAAAGATGGGAATTGATCCCAGAACATTTGACCCTCCTAATACTGCCTTTACCAAAGTAACAAGCTAGATTCTGCCCTCTTCAGGTGTTCATTAATTATGTTGCTATGGTTTAGATCAAAGTTCTGTACTTTTATTTGCTAAAATTATTCTTCATTATTTCCAAAATGAAGAAATGATGAAGCTAGATTACAGTAACTGTGTACAGCAGGCTAGAAGGAAGAGTGCAAAGCTTGCCTTCCCATTTTTGATATTGCTACTCTTTGTCTTTTGTACTTTCAGAGCTTTCCCTCTTAAGAGGCTTTTCATCCTTCTCAGCTAACTTAAAGCAACTAGAAAGGCCCACATTTTCACAAGGGTGTTTCATAGTAGAGAACCTTTAGCCCCAATTTACAATATTCTTCATCAGCTACAGTAAATATATTACGTGTAATTGGAAGCAGAATTTAATTTGTACTATTTATCTAAATATTGAAGCTGTTATGTCATTTTAGCCTGCCTCTTCCATGTATGACAATAGTTTAAAAAAATCTATCGAGCATTGCAATCAGTAATGCGTGCCCTTTTCTCTTGTCAGCTGTGCAGATTAAGCCTGTGGTGATACCTTAACATTTCTTAGGGTATCACTGAATATCTGACATATTCGGGTGAGAAAATCAGGCAACTAAAAGCAGTGCTTGTACTTACTGAGATGGACAGGTCTTGGTCCGTTTGCTGTTCAAAACAAATGCATGGTTTCAGGCCAGAAGAACTGAAGTTCTTATACTCTTACCTGCTTATATGCGGTTCTAGTGCTCTGCCAGAAATCGGTGCCATGTCTACTGGCATTGCTGTCACAGTTGACAGCCAGTATGAATAGTCGTTGCGAGAAGCAAAGCTACAAACATCATTGGTGTTACAGAATAGGAATGGCATGGTGGTAAATCTCTGCAAGCAGCTACCAGCTGTTCCTAAAAGACAAAAGAGGAAAACTTGTGACAAACGAGATTATATACAGCACAGTAAATAGAAGAGACTCATGATGTGATTGTCTACTACAGTAAGAATTAAAAAAAAAAAAGATAACTATAAAGAGAGAAGCATCTATACAGTGAAATTATAGGAAAACAAAATACTTATGGCATATATATATATGAATTTGTATTTAAAATATTAAGGCTAAGAATTAGATTCGTTAAAAGTATTATCTTATTGAGTGATATCAGTCCTTGGCGCAGTGGCAGGCAGTCAGCTACCTAAACACAAGCTTCTAATGCCATTTTTGACACTCTATGGCATTCAGTTTGGCCTCTAAAAATAAGATTCTCTCCCAGATACTGTAACATTACTAACAACCCTACATAGATATTGTGGACATTTACGTTAGACATCTATCCATAAGTGACTGAATTCCTCCTGAAAAATGTGTAGGGAGAGCAAAAGGGAATATAAAAGTGCAGGAAGAAAAGATGTCTTTCAAACCATGATTACTGAATTGTCTCAGAACAGTAGACTGCTCTGCAGACTGATGGTTGAAACCAACGTTCATCTCAGACACAATGCCAGTTTGTTTTCATGGAAACAACTTGGATTATTGTACTCTACTGAAGGTGATACGGATATTTTACTAATACAGTACCAAGGTCTTGTCCATGCGCTCGTTCGTTTCCTTGAACAAAAAGCAGCGAAAAGCCAACATAGATCTGTGATGTCCCTGGCGGACACGAAGGAGTCTTTGTTGTTTGACTATGCCGGGTAAAGATAAAACCTCTTCTTGTTGGACCAGTGATGATAGTACCTGGTGATCCAGGTAACCCCTGTAGACCAGGAAAGCCAATCAGTCCAGGTTGTCCTGTGGAGGGGAAGAAAAACATGACTGCAAATATTGTCATTTTGTTTGAGTTCCTACTTTACTTAAATTAGGGGAACAACCTGAAAGTAAATCAAAAATTTGAAACTTCAAAATGGGTAGAATTTGTTGCTAGATATATTAATTCCTTCAGACCTAGCTCAGGCAGCTTTACTATTGCTCCAAAATGATGCAATGTGAGATATTTCAAAGAATCATAGCCATTTTTATGAAAAGAAGTTATAAAGTAAAATCGTTTTTATGGTGATTCACTTAAAATATTCAGTTCCATATTGATGCCACGTGAAGACACACTGGTACTTAGGGATTTGAATGAATTTTCAAGCAGATATGTAAATGTGATTAATAACAGAGGAGCACAGTCAAGGCACACTTTTGTAAATTATTATTTCAGTTGTGAAAATGCATCTGTTAAAAACTAAGCAACTGCTTGCATGTGTTGATGGCTGTAAAGCTGCTGCAAATGTTACAGAATTTCACTATATACAAAAGGAAGGCTTTAAAGAAATTGGGAATACAGCCTATCTATAGATTCAGTGGTAGCAGTCAGTGATGCCTGCTTTCCTCTACCTCTTTCTCCTGGAAATCCCCGGTCTCCTTTTGGACCAGGCAGTCCTGGTTGACCTGGACGACCAAAGCTTCCTGGTAGACCTTTTACTCCTTTAGGTCCTAAAATGGAATCAAGAAAAAACAGATTAATATAGCAATATTTATTCTAGATATTAGTAACTGCCAATCAATAGTTAAAATCCCTCCATGAACGTAGTTGTGTTAGAATAAAAACACCAGCACAGATTTTGTAAATTTTGAGACTGTCTGTAGTGTTACTGTCTCCATATTTCACATCAAGAAGATGGCAAGGAAGTACTGAATGTATTGCAGAAGAACAGATTCTTTGCAGATTCTTACAAAGAACATCTATATAAGTGTTCCATCAAGCAAGACACAAAAATAACTACAGAAATAAAAATATAAACCACCTTGTAGCCCAGGAATCCCTTGAATTCCTTGATCTCCTGGTGTTCCTGGGACTCCGGGCAGTCCAGGAGGCCCCTTGCTTCCTGGGACAGAGAATATTCTCCCAGAGATTCCAGGTGGACCTAGTAGCAAAAATATAATGAAGAGCCAGATACTTTACATTAAAAAACAAACAAGCAAAATAAAGTAGTAACAAGAAATCAAGATAAGTTAGCTGTTATTAGAATGAGAAGAGTTATAACAAGTTACCACGTTGGCCTTTTGGTCCCCTTGGCCCTTCTGCACCTTGTGGTCCAGGGGGTCCTTGATTACCCTTTTCTCCTAAAAAGGGAGATTGAAGACGTGTCTTTCTGGTTTGAAATGTTAAAACAATTGTCAGATGTTCAGAACTTTAAGTGTCTTGCGGTCAGCAGATTAATTTGAAATATGGGTGTGCACTTCTACATAGCTTTTGTTACTCTATAGTTTATAGGCCAAGTGCAGTCAGTTTACAAGAATTTGTTTCGATGTTTATCTCCCTATAGAGCAGTTCAACTCCCTTCAAACCCCATCAGTTATGCGGATGACTGTTAGGAAGGTTGTAAAGTTTTTCAAATGTTTGAAATCTGCTACGCAATTCTTTTTACAGTGTAAAATATAGTTATTCTCATCCAGGTTATTCTCTTGAAAGTTCTGCTGGAAATAAATAAATAAATAAAATAGAATTTTTATTAAGTCAGGAGATTTGACTATGTGAAGAAATGAGGGCTTTTGCTTAAGGAAATAGAATTTGTCTGTGCAGTGATTTTTCAAATTAGAACCACAAACTTGAAGTACACAATTTGCATGGAACTCAATGCACTGGGTTAAACCAGTAATGACAGTTTTGTATCACTGTAAATTATGTAACTGAAAATGAACATACTGGAGCAATGCAAACCTATATCATATTTAAATCACTAAAAGAAAGTTTCAAAAGCATTTTTAGCCAGATAAAACTAAAATCCACTAAATCCAACTAACCCTTAGGAATATGAAATTTATAAAGCCAATAAATTTTACAAATTGTCTACTGATAAGCTGGTGAATGAGAACATAATTGAGTCTATTCTTCTGGCAAGCAGATGACCCAGTGCTTTGTCTTTGAAATGCTCTTGAGTTCTGTAACTAAGATGTTGCCAAAAATCGCATCTTCTAGTAGTCGTGTGGCACTTCATACCATTCATACCATTACAACACAACATGCATATTACTGTATTTGGCACGTAGAAGTGTACATAGTAAATATATGAATACCTTTTACACCTGGAAATCCAAGAAAACCAGGGTCCCCTCTAGCACCAGGATAACCTGGTCGACCTTCTATTCCCTGCAAATCATATAACATCAATAATAAACAAGAAAATAGGCACTCTATGAAGTATACTTCCTTTTTGTTCGGAATATCTAAAGCATTGTGTCCACAGAAAATGCTGCAACTAAAATTATTTGCTCCATTATGAGCATGTTAGATATAGTCATATTATTGTTAACATTGTTCAGTAATACAAAATGGCCAAGGAAACAACATATCAGAAAGACCCAATAATTTCTTTTTGGTACATTTAAGTCTAACAGAACTATATTTCTGTATCTGTTTTAATATCTTTCCCCTATTATGCATTTATTTGTTTTCCTCTGGATGTTATTTTCATGGCAAGACTGAAGTTAACAGTTGAGTAAGAAACAAGTAGCATTTCTTTCACTGACTTTTGGACCTGGAGGTCCAGTGTCGCCGTTTGGACCTGTTGGCCCTGGTATGCCATCTGCCCCTCTAGCACCTTTGTTTCCTTTCATGCTGGGAGTGGGAAGACCAGGCAACCCTTGAAAACCAGGAGCACCTGTATAGAAACAGAATACCTAAAGATCACTGCCAACAGCATTTCACATACATTACATAAAACACAGTACAACATTCAGCAAATCTGTAATGGTACTTCATGTTTACTGTCTCTGCAATTCTAAAGGACATAGATCAATTATAAATCAGCAACAACAACAACAAAAAAAACCACTAATTTTTCTGTAGACTATTAATTTAGTCTGAGAACAGAGCTGAGTTCTTGCAATCCTTAATAGCACTACATTTTTTAATATCTTTCCATTGCAGTTATGCTTGGAATAACACCCGATATTTCACTTCTTTAAGCTGGATTTCAGCTGTCCTACAGATTGCAGCAGAGGGCAGCAAAACTGGGTGAACTGAAAAAACTTAGCATTATTTTAATTTACATCATTCTGTACAGACCATCCTGCTGTTTGCAATGATAAGATTGCATCAGATGGTAAAGGCACTACTTGCTCAATTATAAAGATGTCTGGGGAAGAACCCCCTTCAATTTTGAGTTTTAGACAGACTGAATTCAGCTTCCAATTATTGGTATATCTTTTCAGATAAAGAAGTTATAACAACACACCTGGTCTTCCATCTGCACCAGCAAGGCCTCTATTTCCTTTTGGGCCAGTAATTGCCATGCCTGTTGCACCTTGAAATCCAGGTAACCCCATTAAGCCAGGAGGTCCAACGGGTCCTTGATCACCCTGACGACCTTTCACACCTGGTGGCCCAGGAAAACCAGGCAGCCCCATGTCCCCTTTGATTCCTGCAGAGTATAAGTAATATATTTGAGGAGAGCTGTCATGATGGTGAGAGGCTATGATAGCTTTTAGAAACAGGACTACACAGAGTACGTGTGTCTACTCTAACACAAAGGTGGAATGCAGCCTTTGTTTTTAGCATGGCTAAATCCCCAAAGCCACCTTGCTACTCTAAAGCAAAATGGTTGTGAGAAGACGTGACTCACTGCAAGGGAGTGTACACACCACTTCTTTTAAAATTCCAGAGTTTGCTCATACAATGGAAGAAACTTGAAAGAAGGGCATAAAGACCAGAGCTGGGGATATTGTTTGATGCTACAGTCAAGAAATGCTAGTTTGAACATCAGAACTGGCAAATCCTATTAAACTAAATTCCAGATAAAAGCATCAGTATGAGTACAGGAAAATAAGAGACTATTCCGAACGGATTTTTTTAAGGTCAGTCTTGAGAGCACAGGGCCAAAATATGGAGGGAGAATTATTAATAATTTTTCTTTTTTAAGTAAAGCAGATCAATGGATTTGTATCAGTACTGTAAGTACAATGTGAAACCTAAAATACGGGAAGAGTGCCTCCTCTCCCCCCCAAGTCAACCATTCTCCTTGTGACTGCATCAACAAAAAAGAGGAAGTGAAGTAAATTAAAATACACCATCATAGCTTTCCTACGAACTATGCTTGGTGTTCAGCAACATCATCTGTTTTCATAAAAATATACACTGTTAATCAAATATGTATTAAAGTTTCAAAAGCTCTATAATCTGTATATTGCCTTCGCAAAACCACAGAAGTTAGTTCCTTTATTTTCCCTTTACAATAGTCTTAACTTTGCAAGCACGAATTCTTGATATTTAACATATAATCCAAATAATTGATCATAAGCACAGAATCACTCTTTATTTCCTCTGACACTAAGTGCCAATTTAAATAGCCAAAAGCAGGAGGTGTTTTAAAGATGCAATTAATGATTCTGGTATTTAAAAACAAGGCTTCTGCTTTCTGAAAAGACAACTTACCTCTACGACCAGGAACACCTCGAAGTCCAGGGATACCTCTCCCTGGTGCCCCTACAAAATGTTAGGTCATATTATACTCAGTAGTCCTGAAAAATTGCTAGAAAACATCATAGTTATCTAATATTTCACACATTTCTTCAGAATTCACTAATATTCTTCAAAATAACAATGGTTATTTTCCATTGGTTCTATCCAGAAATATGAATTATATTTGTAAGTTTTCCTTTAAAGTGGGAACTCTTATTTACCAGTTGTATTTGAGGTACAACCTATAATAATAAGATTTGCTTTTTTTTTTTTCCCCCCAGAGGAAAAAAGCAGAATAAAAATCTGTATTTCTGTTACTAAGAAAAATAAGAGAAAAACCATACATACCTATAATTACAACAATGATTACTCAAAACTTAATATAGAAAGACTTATTAAATACTATAAATGCTTTTCCAGTATATTTTTTGTAAATACTAATATACAAAAACATTCTCACTGTAAAATATGAAAACATTTTGTCAGAATTCAGCAGAGGACTGTATGCACGGATACTGATGACATCATATTTAAGTGAAAGATTTTACAACTCAAAGGCTAGGTCATGTAAACATTCACAGTTCATGTGAGTAAACACTGATTTGTTTCATCCTATTTCCACAAAAGAGCTGAGACTTCTTTACAAAGATTTTGGTTCTCTTAATTATTTTGAGATGGAACACAGAAGAACCACACGATACTTATGCTCGTGCAGACATTAATATTTTAAGGGGAAATTAGGACAAATCATATGCATAACAGAGGAGTGACATACATTTGTGTTGTTAACAGCATGTACGATTATGTAGAAAAACAGTGAATTATGTGCAATTTAAAAGCCTTCTACTTATTAACCTATCTTTGGATCCACAAAAGCTCCTTATTAATACTTTCCAAAAAATCCTTATCAGTTCAGCTAGGGAAAAAAAAAAGTAATTTTAAAACAGAATGAAAATATTTCACTGTTGTTACCTGGTTCTCCCTTTACTCCTGGGGGACCAGGCATACCATCCCGACCCTGATTGCCTCTTTCACCAGCAAGTCCATTTTCTCCAGGGTATCCAACAGCACCTGTGAATTATGAAGGACCACAGTATAATTTTCATTTTTTTTATTTTACACAAAGAGAGAAGATATGAATCCCCTTTTTAAAGATTTTATTAGTGCAAGTGCAGCTACTTCAATGATAGAAGCAACTATCTTGGTACATAAGCATTTGTAAAGAGCAGAATATAATTATTGAGTCCCCTGACCTTCAAGAAACTTAGCACTCCCACTATTTCCACAGGCATTAACCTCCTGCCTTTCAAAGACGTTTTAGGACTCTGCCTTTGATTTAATCCATGCTGGTGGGAATCTGTACAGGTAGTATGGTTCCGCTCCATAAAAATTCAACTTTCCTGTAAACAGCGAGTAGATTCTGATCTTTTCTGACTCTCTCGCTACGTCTGTGTAAGTTCACTAATATGATCCACAGAACCGCAATGTAATGTATACGAGGATCTGCATAAGAGAACATTTAATACGCTTTTTGAAGATAACGACTGTCACCAACATTAATGTAGTCTCCATATTGTTGCTGCATATCGACACAATCCCCCTTATGGTTTTTTTTTGTTTGTTTTTGTTTTGTTTTTGTTTTTAATGATTTAATCTTTTCTTTTGTGAAAGAAACAAATGACTGCAACTCTGCCTTTCCCCTCTTTCAACTTTAATTTATTCTTCCTCCTTGTATAGCTACATCTTAGGTTATTATTTTCTTTTAGGAGGTAAAACAAGCCATTCCTACGATATATGTGGATATTTCATCTTGAGAACTCTGAATTGAAAAAAAGAAGAGCAGTAAGTTCTACAATAGTGAAACAAAATTAAAATTTCTTGCCTCAGCTGAATTAGTAACATTGAGAACAGGCTGTTAAAGACTTTAGCTGGAACTGGAGAAGGTAAACAGAGCCTCCTACCAACATAAACAGAGACTGCAACTATATCAGGTAAATTCTAAAAAGCTCGGAAGAATATCAACTGCCTCATCACAGAGAAAATAACGAGCCAGAGGGCAGTGATTTGGGAGAGATGCTATATACCATACCAGGAGGGCCTATAATGCCCTGTTGTCCTGGGCGACCCTGCTGTCCTTTAACACCAACATCTCCAGGAGGTCCAGGTTTCCCTGTAAGAAGAAAGAATTTGGGGGAGGAAAGCTGGCATTATCACTTGCAATTCAGTTCAGCACTAGGCCCAGGCACAATCTGAAAACCCTGCTATTGTTTCTACTTCACCCAGCTGGGACCTATCTCTAGCTAAAATAAGCCAGCCTGGCTGTGCTGACTAAAAAGGAGCTGTTCGCATTTACAACATTTTAATGTAAATGTGCCACCCCACAGGCACCCTGCATAGTATTGAGAAATTCTCTTCTTCTAGAAGCACATCAGCATCTCAACACTCCTCCAAAGCAAAACATACCTGGGATTCCTGCAACTCCTGTTTCCCCTCTGATCCCTTGTGGCCCTGGTATTCCTCTATGTCCTGGCTGACCTTGGGACCCTTTTTCTCCTTTGCTGCCCAGAAGTCCAGGAGCACCTGAATCTCCCTAAGAAACAGCAGTTGCACACAAACAGGTAAAGAATCACATTGTATTAAATACATTACATGCATATGAACAATAGAAAAATATATAATTTTAATGTTTAAGTTTAATCATGGTTCATTATGATTTTCAGATGAAAATCAAAGACGATTAATATGAAGTCTTCTCATAACAGCACTGATCCTTTAGACATATCTAACAAGCAATGTCTATCTTTAATCTGTACAAACCAAGTTCAGTCTTAAAGTATTTTCATAGACTTTTCTCCAATTTTATTCTAACTCCTCTTTTGAACCAAAAATACATACCTTACATAATACACATCTATACAAAATAACAAAACATATATTTATTTGAATTCCTACAAATTTGCACAACAGCAATCCCTTTTTGGATACGCAGCTAATAAAGAAACTAACGGATAATTTGGACAAATTACAGGAGTTACAGTACAGTTTACAGCCAGCAACATATTTTAAATTATCTCATATGTAAAGATTCACAGTTGTTCAACAACCAGGATATGTGGAGTAAAATTTTCTAACTTACTTTTTATATTATATATTCCTAAGACAAAAATGCTATTAATAGACTTTCAAAAACCAACAGAAAAATTTTAGATCACACCACTTTACTACTAAGATAATTTTTCTGAAATTCTTGATGTACAAATATTTCTACCATAGACTTTTTGGACACAAATCATTGTTCCTAGCAAGTAAGTAACTTTTACAGAAACAATGCTATTTCCAAGCCACTACATTTTTACAAATAAGAAATTCTTGCATTGCAAGAAAAATGAAATGCAATGAACTCAGCATGTTCTCCTAAATACTGACCTAACGGGATTTCCATATGTATCATCACTAAGCTATCATCTACCAATCTCCTGAAAACTCTGCAACTCTTGCTTACATGTTATTCTGTTTCTGTTGTCAAAGGCTCTGCTTATTGCTTAATATGACAATGTTTCCACGGCCTTTATACCTTTGGACCAGGTTCTCCTGGGGGCCCAGGAGATGGGTGCCCAGGGTCTCCTTTTTCACCTGGAAAGCCACCATAGCCTGTTGGACCAGGGTCACCTGATGCTCCTGGAAAGCCTGGAGATCCTTTCTGTCCTTTTGAACCTGGAGAAACACAGATAGCAATTACATTCTTAAAAGGATCATCATCAAATATTACATCTCTTACTTTGTTAACTATTGCTTGTATTTTCATATTCACTTTTTCCATCAGAGATAGAATAATTTTTGTGCACTCAGTGATTTTTACTCTAAACACATTCAAACTAGGTTCTTATAAGTATCAGTATATAAATTAATTATATGTAATTTATTACCTGTAATTTCAATAGTCAAAGCTTACAAAAATAAAGACCCATGATCACTGGGCAGACATTTGGTTACAAAGTCAGATAGAGCCACTATATGTCACCACATCCTAACTAATTAACACCCTGAAATTGTTATTCGGAAAGTTACTATAAGCTATATACTGAGATGGCCAGCTGCAATACATCGGTAATGTCATGCTCCAAAACTAGACAGAGGGAGAACTCCATTCTGCAATTCAAGCAAATGGTGGGGTGATGAGAAGTTTACAGGCACTGCAGAGAATAAATCCCAGTCTGAGTTAAGTATTGTGTAGTGTGCTTACAGAAACACCTCAGACCTGTGTAAAGGCTCTACCAATTTGCAACATAACGTGAGAAAATAACCTGGAATTCCCATGTTCCCTTTGTCTCCTGGTGCACCTGGGAATCCTTGTCCTCCAGGAATACCTGGAAGACCCATAAATCCTTTGGCACCTGCAAGATGAAGAAATGAGCGTCATCTTCACGTGTCCAGTTTAGACACCGGCTGGCTGGCAGAGTTGTGATGAATACAGAATCCTCTCTCTCACACACTGCCATGGTACTTTTTGATTTTATAAATCAACAAACAGTGAAGCATAATTCTTCCTCTTGCTCTAGAAGCACATAGAATTATCATTAATGTTGTCAGGAAATCAAGTTAAAAAACAAGTATCTTCTGTATGTATCAAAATATAGCATACAGAGAAGTAAAGATGTTTTAATTAATCTGAAAAAATAGGTTCATTTTCTCACTCAAGATCAGCATGTATCATTATGGATGTGGGCATAGCGATGGCAGAGCAAAACTTTGTGAAATGGCTTAGGTAGGTCTATAATTACATTGGTTCTTTTTAAGACTACTTTTAACTGAAGACCTGTTAACTTCCAATATATAAGCCAAATATGAAGGCCTTCAACAGGGAAATAGAATCAATCTTAAATACAAAAAGCTTCTGAAATATTTTGTGCACACCTATGGTAAACTTAGAATTCCTGCTGCTTCTTTATGATAGTAGGAATCAAACTTCTCTTAAATTTTATAAATACCAAGTTTTATTCATTGGCCTCACCGGCTTTTAGATTTTAAGGTTATTATTATTTTATATTATTTAAAGTTAATATTATTTTCTATGTATCACCTCACATAATCATCCACATTTGGAAGGAAATAAAGAATCATTCAGTTGTAGCTAGTATGACTTTGAAATAGCAGCTTTTGAAATTGCTCCATTTCAGAATTCTCAGAGAAGCTTCAGAGTTAATATAGAAAACAGAGTGCTGCTGCTAGAGTTAAGTTTATGCGCTACTGCTGAGGTAACACTATCCTTGCTCTCCATTCTGTGATAACAGTAATTTTCAATATACATACTCCATACCTGGTACACCAGGTACTCCTTCAGATCCAGCAAGACCTGGGGGACCTTGTACACCTGCATATCCTTTTTCTCCTCTTAGACCCATGCTTCCTTGGACTCCTAAAACAATTTCATTAAACGAACACACATACAACAGCATTTTAGAAGATAAGTTTATATAAAGTTTAACATTTTATAACTCTTAAAACTAATGAAGCCAAAGTGGAGCACAGGACTTTTACTTTGCAAGAAACACAAGCAAGACACAAGCTCATGGTTAATGAGTTCTGTATTTCCTATATGGAGATGAAAGGAAATTTCTGAAACCTACCACACAAAATGTCTACACAAAAAGCCAGATAGCATTAAATATGTGCAACTTGTATACAGAGAGTCTATATTAATATTACACATAAAATAATAATTCTGGCAGTCAAATATTTCTAAGCAGACTTCATTTCTTTGAAATCCAGCATCCAGTTGGTAAGCACAACCATTTCTGTGCTCATGGACTACTAAATCATAGAATCATTTAGGTTGAAAAAGGCCTCTAAATTATCAATTTTAACTTTGCACTGCCAAGTCTACCATTAAACCATGTCCCTAGGCACCACATCCACATGTCTTCTGAATACCTCCATGGATGGTGACTTAACTACTTTGCTGGGCAGCCTGTTCTAATGCCTCACAACTTTTTCAGTGAAGAAAATTTTTCCTAATATCCAACCTAAACCTCTCCTAGCACAACTTGAGGCCATTTCCTCTTGTCCTATTTCTTGGTGCCTGGGAGAAGAGATTGATCCCAACCCCACTAAAGCCTCCTTTGAGGTAGCTGTAGAAAGTGATAAGGTCTCCCTTGAGCCTCCTTTTCTTTAGGTTGAATAACCCCAGTTCCAATTAGGTACAAAGCTGGCCAGAGCCATGAGGTGCAGTAGGGAAGATGGGTGAAGTGTGTAGAAACATGACTATGTAAGATGCATATATATAAATTTACTACCTGTGACGCTTTATTACTAATTTGACATTACAATGAAAGGATTTTTAAGGAATATAGACTTGTTAAAATGGAAATAAATGTTTGGTGTAACATCCAACTACCCCATAAAAGGCATTTATGGTGTTTGGCAAAAATTATTTCAAAGCCATGTCAATACTTTAAGTAGTTAAGCCAGTTTCTTCCATTTGTTAGAGCCCACTGGAACTGCCACACAGCTAACTCTACCTGGTTTTGAATGACAGAAAAATGAATAGGTACCTTTTGGGCCTTGCTCTCCTTTATTTCCAATGCTAACCAAGGTCTCAGAAGGTCCAGGAAAACCTTTATCACCTGGTTCACCTTTTGCTCCAAGAAACCCCTTTCTTCCTTTTAGCCCTGGGAAGCCAAAAGAACCTGCAAGAAAATACAATGACATTTTCTGAAGTAGCGTGTCTAGGTGATAGCATGTAAGGGAAGCAATTAAACTCCATCTCTAAGGTCAACAACATATGTAAGTACACATGCCAAATCAACAACTTAAACCAGCTTCTTGATTACTCAAAACATCAATAAACGTTTATGACCATGGATTATTATGAGAAATAGTTATGGTATCTTGGCATGAATATAAATATAATCTTATAGCTGTTAAACAGATATAATATGTTGAATATGAATGAGACAAAAAAAAAGGGGGGGGGGGGAAGCTCTCTTCTTTATTTAGAAAATCTCCAACCATTTTCACACATACCTGTGAAATGGAAAAGGTGGCAACTCAATATTGCTAAAAGAAAATGTAATTCAGCCTGTAGACGGCACAGGTACAGAAGTCAAATATTTACCAAAGCACAAAGAAGTTCTGGTCATTAATTGACCAGCACATACTCAGGAGTGATAACACATCAAGATTGATCACAAGTCTTCTTCAGCATGACAGTTCCTATATTCTTAAGGAATAACAAAAACAGATACTATAGTCACTTACCCCTGACACCTGGGTTGCCTGGACTTCCAATCATGCCTGGGGGTCCAGGAATTCCTAATGGGCCCATTATACCTGGCTCTCCCCTAGGGCCTGTGGAAAGGAAGCAATAGGAACTTATTTAATCAGTGAAACATCAGAAAGGCATGCATGTAGCTGTCAGATAGTTAATCAATTCTTTTAACATTTTCTCCATTTCTATAACATGTCATAGAAGCAAGTTTTCCAGCTTTTAACTACATGAACTGCATTTAAATACAGATTAATGTGGGTAGTTTGAGGGGTTACTAACAGCTGCAACAGCTTCAATCAATGAATGAAACAATTAAGAGTGATTAATGTATCTGAGATAGCCATCCTAAGCTGGGAGACCCATATCCGTCACAAGATGTATGGGAAAGACATTCCTTTCTGGCTCAGGAGCTAGAGGCCAGCTGGGACATGACAGCTCATCTCAAATGGCATTAGAAGCCTAGGTTTGGCCTACAACTTCATCTTTAGTTTTACAGGTTGTATATATAAAAAGGTATCTAGCATCTCCTTGCAACAGGATAATACAGGATTTGAGAATAACGAAAAATCTTTTTTAGAGATAAGCAGCATTACATACCCAATTTTTTGTGCTCTACAAATCAAGTTTGAACACATTTCTAAAAGAAAAAAAAACAAACCTATGGGGATTACTTACTTAAGTAAAGTCAGCTCTGGTTAACATGATGGAGTCTGATCTGAGTCACAACTCTCATAGACTCAAGGTCTTCTTGTTGTTTCTTTTTTTTTTGGCATTAACAAGCCATCTGTTTCAAAAGGGATGCCGAGTAAGATCTTACCTTACACTTTCATTATGCTGGGAAGCAGCTTTGAACTAGTTAATGTCCTGTTGCAAGAATGTTGCAGTACAGAAAACAATGGGAAGTAGTTTCCTATTCTAAGTGGAGTGCTGTAGAATATTCAATACTCGGTCATCATAGCTTCACGATATGCTAGTCATTCAGGGAATGACAACTGACTTGTTTTCCATATAGATCATATAAATGTATATATGAAAGCTGCTAATGGAAAATATTTCTGCATCCTCAATTTACAGTCGATGGCATGTTAGCATGACTACTTTTTGTAGAGACTGACTAATTTTCTATGTCAAAACAGGTATTTGGGGAATCCTTACCTGGCACACCATCGATTCCTGGTCTTCCAGACTGTCCCTTGAAACCAGGTAATCCTGCGTTTCCCTGAAGACCGATTAAGCCAGGTTCCCCTGGTTTTCCATAGATTCCTGGGATACCCAAGCCAGGAGGACCAAGTTTTCCTTTTGAACCTAATGAACCTCTTCCTCCTAAGAAAAATGCATGACAGTATATGTAGGATACTTCTTGCTGGAAACCTTCATCTCTATCTTGCCATCATGAGTATCAAGCTCTTCTTGAGCCTGTTTGAGGGCTATACAGTAAATCTATACAAGACAATATACACATTAAGGAGATCTTGAAGAGATTTAAAAGAAAAAAAAAAGACAGTAGAGACAAAAATAAAACAAAACAAACACCCCACCAATTCTGCATTCATCCTCCAAACACTCTTGAGTATGCATTTTCATTCCCCCACAGGATGAAAAAGTCTTAATCCATTTTAATTAGTACATGTGTTTTCCTCCAATCCATAGACTATGCATCTTTTAAATGTGATGTTGCATAGTAACCTATAACCAATATCCATAAACAACTTCACGTCCCGCATGATATTTGAAGGCATAAATATAACCCAGTCACCCGGCCAAATGGCACATTTGAGTTGGAAGGTCCTACCTGGTGGGCCTGTAGCTCCCTGGCCACCTGGCAAACCTGGCCGGCCAGTAAGACACTCAGCAGGTTTCCCTGGAAAACCTGGATCCCCTGGAACTCCAGGTGAGCCAGGATCTCCTAAAAGAAAGGAGATTGGTTTCATAATGATTTAGATAGTAGTTTGAGGCTTTGAGTGAGCATTGTTTGACTTGGTTTCCTTTCCTTAACACAGGGAGGTAACTTGCTGTGTATCTGGTGCTTGTTTGACCACAGTACCTCTTAGGCCATCATCACCATCACGTCCAGCACGTCCTGGTAGGCCTGGAAGTCCTGGAAATCCTGTATCACCTTTTGGGCCAGGAATGCCACGACCTCCTGGTGAACCAAGTCTGCCTGGCTCCCCATGAATAATCATGCCTGGGTCCCCCTGCAACACAGAGATGTAAACAACACACTTGTACTACGTTTTGCAAGTCTGTCAAAATATTCTTTCCTCCCCACAATCAACTAGCTTCTTTAATTAGGGTTATCACCTCCATACCCTGGGGATCTTTCACATTTGTAATGGCTGTAGTTCAGTAGATCACTGGATGTTCCTTATTGACCACCTGCAGGTTCCACACCAGAAGATTAATTTGTCTAAACAGCTTTTGAACTGTCTCATTGCTCTAAGAAATTGTTCCTGAGCATTACGAGACATCTCTTTCTCTTTGGCTGTTACTGCATTACGATGCTTGCTGTAACTATGTAAGGTGTTGGACCTGTACGTAAAAGTTTGTGCAAATACAATTTTTCCTTTATTTTACATGGTAGTTGTATTTTCATCATAATATTTATTGAAATAATCAAAGTCAGCACCCAGATATGTCTCAGAATACTTAATTACTGCATTTTTACCCCTGTAATTTTTCTGAACATTGTTTTCTATGAAGACTGTTTTTACGATAAATATCTGAAGTCTATTTCCTGAAAGGAAAAGTTGAAATGTTTTTTCTTATTGGCTGACCAAACTGCTTGTTGTTTTGGGTACTAGTTTTGAATATGAGCAAATCAATATGTTCTTAAAACAGGCCAGTAGAGCTGAGATTATACCAGTCATTGATTACATATTTGGACCAGAAAGGTCACTCCAAATCCAGCTGTTCTGGTTTCAAGCACAGGGTAAGTAATAATTAAACAAAACAAAAATCCCCATACTTTATCATATCAGAAAAACACATAAAAGAATGACATATGGGCATAAAAACAAAAAGTAATGCCACCTTTTCAAAACAGTTAAGTGTTACTATTTTGTTCACATTTGGATCCTAATTACAGAGTAGTCAAGAGTGCTACCTTTATATATTTCATCAGTAATTTCTGAATAGCCATGTCTTCAGAAACTGTGGCTTTAATTTTTTGCTGTAAGCAATGCAGTATTTTTCTTATGCTCTGAAAATTGAAGTATCAAAACATCCCAACAACTTGGGAGTTCTGAAATCCCGTATCTCTAGTTAAAATTTGACTTGACAACTTCTTTCATAAAATATTTCATTTTATAGTTTGTGCATCACTGGTCAGAAAATACAGGAACTCTTATTTTCCATGCACTTATTAATTTATTTGCTTAATGTCACAGTTAATGAATGGGACCTATGGAAAAGTCTGTGCTGTATTTCTAGTCAAACCTTTTCTCCTGGTTGTCCCAGATTTCCAGCTCGTCCTGGCTCTCCAATTTTTCCTTCACAACCTGGTGATCCTCTGCCTCCAGTAAGTCCCTTATCTCCTGCAAAAGGAATTATATGTCAGTATAAAAATACCCCTTATTTTAGAATGGAGTATTTGTATGGCTGTGGTTATGGACTTCTGCCCTATTGTAGGTTACACGAGCTGAAAACAAAATCCTGATACATTTGACACATTGCATCTTCCCTCAACACTCATTGTAACACTGCTCAGTTATGTGCTTCAAAAACATACTGCATTAAGTAACTGATTTGGAGTGAACCTATTCTGATGCCAGTTCCTCACTGTTCTCTTCAAAAAACTACACTGTAGTAGTTTTAGTATTCTATTTCTCTCAAATACTTCAAAATATTTCAAAAACAAAATCACAAAAACCCCTCAAAGGCAGTAAATTACACGAGAGCTGAAAGACATCTGATTAATGCTCATTCTTTTTTTTTTTTTAAAGATGAATGTTGTCAATCCAGATTTAAAAAAAAAAAAGGTAGAAGTTTTTTTTTTGTTTTTTTTTTTTTTTTTTAAAGAATATCAAAAAGTGTATTTTACCTTTTGGACCTGGGTTTCCAGGAAACCCAAGCCCTGGAAAGCCTGTGTCACCTGTTGGCCCTGGATGTCCTGGATCACCTGGCTGACCGTTTGTTCCGACCCTTCCTGTTCAAAGAAAGTAAGTAAATTGCAGTCTGTTTTACCACACAACACGTGACGACGGGGTGTTTTCCAGCTTATCATTATTAATTAGGACATGAGTGTAGATGGTATCATTAGAACTTAGACACTATTTTTACTTCACAGTAGTTAAAATGCTAATTGTGATCTCTGTGTTCTCAGTATCAAACCGTGCACGAGTCTGTTAAGTCTTTATGCAATTTGCCCTTGATACGAAATCCTTCATAGAGTTCTCCCAAAATAACCCAACAGTTTTATCTGGCCAGAGTTGGTAGACAAATCCCAATCAGGTCATCTCTAACTTTGTCCTTTGAGCAAACATACTCACCAGGCACCCCTGGGGGTCCAGGTAAACCATCTGGTCCTTGAGGTCCTGGCAATTCAGGCAATGGAGTTATCCTACTGGTCTCTCCTTTCAGACCTTCAGTAAATACATTATCAAAGTCTTACAGTTTGGAAATAGTTTAAAAATACATAATTTGCAATTTTAAAATATTAATGAGCAAGCTAGTTAGTTAAAAATCTGGTCTGCTATTGTTTCCATCTTTCTGAGGCTCCAACAGATTTTGAAAATCCTTCAAACCCTGACTTCATAAAGCAAAAGAATTTTATTGACACCCAGACCACCTCAAGCCCTTCTCTCAGCCCTCCTACAGTCTAACAGAAACCCAGAGAGCACAAAATAATTTTAAGTAGGGAATATGAGTTATTGTCAACATCAGGTCGAGGACCCTCAGAACAGATTAAACAAACAAACAAACAAAAAAACTCACAATTAGCAAAGTCTCCAACAGTGATTCATGTGCATTTCCTCATACAATGTGACAACCCCAGACAGAGTGACAAAGACTCAGATTGACACACTCTGAAAGTTTCATCCCTTCGGATAATAAACTCACATCTTATATCAGTCAATAGCAAAAGCATGGGTATATTGTGCCCAACATATCACTGCAGTTATAAGCACTAATCCCCAGAATCCACTGGATTTAAAATTCAAAAATTCTCTTAAGGAGTGACTTGACTGTATCTCTCCTGCCCAGCTTCAAGTTCTTCCAGATTATACTTGTCTATAAATAAATACACTGGTATGTTTCTGGCACTCCAAAGTAATTAAGTCCTTCATATTTTCTTCTGATGACTTAGCTCACACTAATGATGAGAAATGGATCTATAGTCAAAGAATTTTTTTTTCATGATGAGGACAGTCAAGCACTGAAACAGGTTGCCCCGAAATTCTGTGTAGTCTTTGTCCTTGAAGGTTTTCAAGTATTATTCAGTCAAGACTTGAAGTAAGCATTCTCTAATCTCATAGCTAACCCTGCTCTGAGCAGGAGTTTGGACTGAAAACCTCATAAGGTTCCTTCCAATCTCAATGATCTTATGACCCTAAGACTTTTGCTATTATCTCTAGTGAAACCAAAGATGGAACAACGCTTTGGAAATCTCATCCCAAGAAAAAACTTCCTACATTTCATAATTTATGTCTTTGCCTTCAATCTCTCTCTGTAGTTGAAAACTTTAACATAGGTAAAGAAAAGTAAAACAGTAAGTTACAAACCAGCTTCTCCAGGCAATCCAGGAGGACCAGGTACTCCTTTAGAGCCTTTGAAACCTCTTATTCCTTGTGGTCCATATCCTGGTGGTCCAGGAAGCCCCATCTCTCCAGGGAGACCAGGATTACCAGGCAGTCCAGGTAGTCCTCTACCTCCTTTTGTACCAGGCAATCCCTATTAACGATATATATGTCTGTACACCAAGCATTACTTGCTCTCTGTGCCAGCTTTCACAACAAAATGCCTGATTCTCTGTATGACTGATCTCATACTATTTTAGCAGCAGAGTAGTTCTGCCGATTGAACAGGACTTTTTCAACCAATTTACTTGTGATGAAACAAATAAGAATTTTAATATCAATGCTTGTAAACTGTAGGGCATTCATCCATTCTTTCTATTAAAATTGAAAAAGTACAAAACCAGCTTGATTTTCAATTACCATGGCATTATGTTGTGTGACTTTTTTATTTTTCAAAACACATTAGGGAAAAAACCTATTTCAGCACTCATTTGCCTTAAGTACTAGGGGGTCAGGTTTAAAAATAGCAATATCCGAATCACTTTTACAGTTTCTCAGCCAACACAGTGCAACAACAATTGCTAGTTTTTTGTTTCTGCTGATCCAAGAGCTCTGCCCTAAGAAAGCTAGTCTTAAAGTAGTTCTCGCAGCTTTTGTGATTTCTCTCAGCCCTGATGGGAGATTAATTCCTGAAGACCAAACTGGTATTATTTGTACTATTATTTCACTTCAAGCATTATGACTAGACAGAAAAACTATTTTTATTTGTTTGGTTTTGGTCCGTGTCTTATTATTCAGAGCAATCAAAGATAACACTCCAATACAAATGTCCAAACTAACAGCACAATAAACTAATAAACTGCTGAGGCTTTGCAGCAGCATGCATCCACACTAGCCTCATTTGTCCCTGGTATTACATAAGAATATTTATTCTAATTCTTTTGTTTCCACTTACGTGTACTGTTTGCTATAGTTGAGCATAGCACCTCTAAGTCAGGCAGATGATTCTCAGTTAAAATACTGGACTAGGTAGAACAGTGTCATACAAGATACAACCACTGACTTAGCTTTTCATGAACTCTATGTTAATTGCAAACAATGCATACCTACCTCTTCACCTTTAGAACCCTTGTAGCCCTTTGGTCCAGATCTTCCCGGAAATCCACTTGAACCTTTTCTTCCTTTGTCTCCCCTGGACCCTGGATCTCCTTGCTCACCTTTTGGCCCTTCTGGATACACGTATCCTGGCTCACCTTTTGATCCTTTATGTCCTTGATCTCCTTTAAAACCTGGAGGTCCCTGGAACAAAGAAAATTTCAGTGCTAAACATGTCAACCATTTTCATGTTATCTTTTTTAAATTAAATACCTAAGAACAGTTCTCCTTATTTGTATCTTATTCTCTGTAACTGCCCACTCCAACTACTGGCATAAGCAGAAGGACAAGAAAAAAAACAAACCACCTTAAAATCTGATTAGAGAGGACATTGTTCTCTACAAGGAAAGATCTCCCTAGGGATACCAGAGCCACCACAGCTGTCTGTCTGTAGCTAACTTCTGTGCTTTTTTCTTAACCCCTCAGGGCACAATGTGGAACTGAAAGCACTCAAGCACACTGGGCTCTAGTGGGATCTTGGGCTCACAAATTCTTGGGAGTTTTCTGGAAAAACTTGCTAGCAGGCTCTTTCAATTATGCATCTATATGACAGCCACCACAATATATTCTTGTGCATGACAGTTTTGTTTTGGGCAGTGTTTTCTGTAATCTCCCAAGAATTATTACTACTACAGGCACAAATTAGAACTACCAAGTAGTATGTCTGTGGAAGGTGCTTGCCTTCCCACTCCAGCAAGTTTCCCAAATGCCTCTTGAACACTTACAGACATGGGGAATCAGCCACCTCACTGGGAAGACTGTCCCAGCATTTGATCACCCTCACAGTAAAGAGCTTTTTCCTAACATTCAGGCAGAACCCCTTCCCTGGCACAGCTCTGTGCTGTTCCCTTGTTCCCTCGCATCCTATCACTAGTTACCGGGGTGAAGAGATCAGCACCTCTCTCTCCATTTCCCCTACTCAAGAAGTTGTAGAGAGCAATGAGTGTGCTTCTTAGCCTTCTTTCATCCAAACTAGACAAACCAAGTGTCCTCCGTCTCTCCTCATAAGACATGCCCTCCAGCCTTTTTAATACCAACTTTGTTATCTTCCTCTGGAAGCTTTCAAGTTTCTTAATATCCTTTCTACATTGTGGAGCCCAAAACTGTACACAATACTCAAGGTGAGGCTGCAACAGAAAACTGTTGATATCACCTAATATGACACTTCATTTAATGTTGGCCATGACATTTCCATGAAATTCTTGTGGGATCTGAAAAATAATTTGAAAAATGCAAGTCTTACTTGAGCTCCTGGAAACCCTGGTGCTCCTGGAGAACCTGGAGCTCCTTTGGGACCTTGTATTCCTTCCCTACCTGCAAAAGAACAAACATATTTTGTAAATAAAATAGAAAATAAGGAAATGGATTTTGACAAGCTCTGATAATCACACACAGCCCTGTATGTTACTCCCATTCACACTCACTGCATGAGCATAGACTGACCTGGCTTCAGGCTGCACCTAAGCCCATTACCATTTAGTCTTCAACTCTTTCAGGGCTTGTGCTCACATCAGCAGATGGAGCTGCATTATGCTATCACACTCATCACAACCTCAGGGCTACTTCTGGGATCTGGAATATTGCACGATGCAGACATGCTCATACCTGTCCTGATTCTCATGCTAAAAGCAAAAGCAGTGGCATTTCCTACCATCCTGTTAGAAATACTGAGATCATTTACCTGGGATGCCATCCTGGCCGTGTGGCCCAGGCGAACCAGGAAGACCAGGTGTTCCCGGAACATAGCTACAATCAGTACACACGCAAGCTTCATCACCTAGAAGGAATACAATTCATTAGTTGTTCCACACAAAGCAAGTCCCAAGCTGAACTAACGTGTTAATTTTTTTTTTTCTATAGAGGGTGGTCAACACCTCTTGGTCAAAGAGCAGTAGGCATGTGACCTTAATTTTGATGGAAGATCACCTCCAACACAGTACAATTTCACTTGTGGTCAGACAGTGAATCAGAACTGATTACATTTAACTGAAAACATAGGGACACACAATTTAAATCTCTCTCTCTCTCTCTTTTTTTTTTTTTTTTTCCAAGTCTGGTTTCAGTAAGCTATTTGGATACAAACACTCTATCAATAGGCCAAATTCTCTCAAAAGAAGAAAGGCACACAGGCTTTGAACTAACATGGCTTCATAGCAGCCTGAGTGACTTCAAAGACTAGCAGGTGGCATTTAACCAACAAAAATTAGCAGCTCCTGTGGTTATATTCACAGAATGAACCTTCTTTCAAAGAACAACCATTAGTGCTGACATAACAACACAGAAATACAAAAACCCCACCAACCTGTAATAAGTACTGTCCAGAGAAGAACTACACCCTGGCTGCAGTGCTTTACAACTGGTGCTTGGCACTGGCACAGGCACTGTTCTCAGTCACTGTTTACAGGGAGGACATCTTGCTATCCCTAATGAATTTTTTAAAAATCTCTGAAGTCATCAAATAGCTTGAGAGGTCAATTAATTTCAAAATTTCATGAGGATCTATGAAGATAAATGGATTGTACCATCAACTTCTAAGCGGTAGCTTTCAGAAAGGAAGTAGAAATGGAAAAAATGATTTTTCAGCTCTGCATCTTAGTTGTCAGTTGAAAAGGCCAGTAACTGTCAATAATGATATGTTCCTGATCTCATTCAGAGAAAACACTCCCACGCAAAAAATGTGGTACATGAAAGTGAAATGTACAGAACCCTGTACCAAGAATGAACATGAACTTTTTCCACTCTGTTTTAATTTCTCATAATTTATACATGCTCTCTTGAATATGGAAGGGCTTGCTCCAAAACCGTAAGATTACCTGACAGTTTTGTCACCCTGTTGAGTGAACACTATGTCAGTCCTTCAAACAGTCTATAAACACAGTAACTGACCTTTCATGCCAACATCTCCTGGAGGTCCTGGAGGTCCTGCATACCCTGGCTCTCCAGGACGTCCTGGTGGGCCTGTTCTAAATATTACTCTACCTGTGAATGAAATGAGCATGGCACCATTACATTTACAGATTATTCAGACATTCTCTATTTGCTAAGGCAGAAAAAAGGTGCAAGGATGATCTGGAGACAGTATTCATTTAAAAGAGAACTACCTGGACAAATCCACAACTCCTTTAACTGGAATTACTTGAGGAAAAATATGGTGATTCTAAAGTAAATCTCAGCAGACTGCTAGATTTATCTGTCTAGCTGGGGGGCTGCCTTTAAAAAGCACAGTTCCTCCTTTGGGAAGTATTTACATTCTAACAGAAACATAATTCTTTCTTTTCCAGCTTTGGATGGAAAACTTTTATTTGTAAATTATTAATCCTGCTCAAGTATCTTTATCAGAATTATTCTGCTGTATTTACTATTACTCTGGAAAAAAAAAAGATGACATATTGAGCTCTTCCTAAGGCAATCATTTGGAGGACAGATTTTTTATTTTAAGAGAGGAAAGATAAGCATTGCATCTGTATTATTTCTGAAAACAACTTGTTTTGGCCATACCACATGTAAAGGAAATACGATGCTGTTTGTACTCCTAGTTTAAGAGGTACTCCTGGTTAATACACTTTCTAAAAGATGTATGAACTGAAACTACTCAGCTGGTTCAAAGCTGCTACTGCTTTGTTTTCATGCTCCCAGTACTTCAAGTCTGCTCTAAGGCCCACTAAGACCTAGGAAGGCATGCAAGTGATTTTTCTAACTTTTAGATTAGCCCTTTCTGAATTTAGTTTTACAGATGAACTGCAATTTTTGGAACAGTTAAGAACAGATTTTTTTTCTCATTAGTCCTTCCTGTTTTTAAGTAGTATTTCTAAGTAGTATATTTTTAGTCACAGTTAAAAAAAAAAAAGTGAGAAATCTTTATATTGGAAAGTCATTGTACCTTCCCCACAGAATATCATTAGAAATGGAGCACAGAGAATTGCTACACATATTTTTTGTGAATATTCTAAAGTGAAATTTCAAAAAAAAATAAATCTATTTAACCACTTTACTCAAGATATACTCCATAAATCATATATGTATATAATCTCATACATCAGCAATTGAGATAAGCTGGAGTTGTTGCTGTGCATTATATATACAATAATGAAATGTCACCTGGTTCTCCTGGAGGACCTGGTAATCCAACAGAACCAGGTCTGCCAGTAATCCCAGGTAGTCCTGGAGGGCCTACAATGCACAAGCCTGTTTGTCCTTTTTCTCCTTTTTTTCCTTTTGGGCCAGGAAATCCTGGGGGACCTCTCAGACCAGGTCTTGACACACCTAACCAAAGAGGAAAAAATACAAAAATGATGTTAAAGAAAAAAAAAACGGAACTTCAAAGCAAAGTAAGCAAGTACTCACCAGAATGAGTGAGAGACAAACCCAGGGTTTCAAAGTTCATACCGTGAATCTGTTTTACATTGTGATATATTAAATAATCACAATGAGAATGTAAAGATATTTTAAAATGTTCTTTAATCTCTCTTGAAATGCTTGGCTCATCAAAACTTGTGGCTGACATTTTTTATTTTTATTTAATCCCTATGTACACATGTACACATAGTGATTAAATAAAAATGGCCTTCACAGACATCCAAAATTAAGATTTCACAACAGTGATTTGCTATAACTGGCAGGAAGAACAATTTTTGTGCTACTGGAGCATTACACATACCTGGTCTACCAGCACCTCCAGGAGGACCCTGTGGCCCTGCAAAAGCAACATGTTTAGAACTTGAGTTAAACCATTCTCAGCAAAGTCACTACTCAGTAACATTGACTGCAATCTTTGCACTTCTGCATTCTATGCTTATTTTATCTTTTAAGAATTTGTTTTTTTCCTCAGTAGTCGTACAGCATTTATGCAACTGTTGCACACTGGCAATTCTCACTGAAATCTGGCAAGATATGGGTGTTTACAAGAGGTAGGAATAGGACCCACCACATTTATCCTCAGGTGGGGATGCACCAGTTACTTGAGAGGGGCTTACAGGCCTGCAAACTTCCTTCTTTTTTTGCCACTATTACTTGCTGTAATAGAGATACCACTTCTTAAAAATGCATTATCTTTTCAAGGCTCAACTCTCCTCTTGTCATCCCTTGGAAGCATGTAAGTAGATTTATTAAAACAAAAGGTATTCACTGAATGCAACGTGATCACTTGCACACATGAATATTCATAAAAACAGAACACCAGAATACAGTAGGCAAGCATTTGCTGGCGAGTGTGAGGTATAGCTCACAACATGCTGCCTTAGAGTTCAGCCCACAAATTATTATTACATTGTGACACAGCTCAAATAATAAATCAAGACATTTTAATTTTACAGCATGGCCAAACTAAACAAAAAACAACAACAAAAATATTATTTGGGGATGATAGGCAATAAAAATGGCATAAGAAACTCTGAAGGCTACAAAAAATAGTATGACCTTTATCAGGAAACTTAAAGCTCTGTCGTTTTGTCTATGGCATACATAAGTAACACTGATGCAGTAATCCACTAAAGTCATTATATCGGATGTGAGTGAGCTTAGATGCTCAACTCAATTATGTGCACAAAGAAGTATGCCAGCTTCATTATTTTTACAGAAATCTTACGACATATCTCAGGATAAATTTGATGGGAGTAATTTGGAAATACTCTCGGAAAGGCAGAAGCAGGTTGCTGTGTGCTCAGAAACCTAGCCTGGAACAAACCCTTTGAAAAAAACAGCCCCCATATCCTGGCTTCTGAGATAATTTTCTTCATAGAGGCTGGTACGTGCTGTGCTTTGGATTTAGGAGAAACTTAATACTGACAACACACCAATGTTTTAGTTGTTGTAGAGCAGTACTTACACAGAGCCAAGGCCTTTTCAGCTTCTCACATCACCCTGCCAGTGAGCAGGCTGGGAGTGCACAAGAAGCTGGGAGGGGACACAACAGGGAGAGCTGACCCAAAAGGGATATTCCATAGCAGCAATAAGAACTGGGGTGGTTGGCTGGGAGAGGGGCCACTGCTCAGGGACTGGCTGGGCATTGGTTGGCGCGTGGTGAGCAATTGCATTGGGCACCACTTTTTTTGTATATATCGTTATTATTATCATTATTCTTTTCCCTTCCTTTCTGTCCTATTAAACAGTCTTTATCTCAATCCACAAATTTTACCTTTTTAATTTTTTTTTTAAATTTATTTTCTCCTCCATCCTACTTGGCAAGGGAGTGAGTGAACGGCTGTTCACTCAGCTTCAGGGGTGCTTAGCTGCTCATGGGGTTACACCACAACATCATGCTAAAAGATTGTAGTCGTGATATGCTACTCACCAGGCATACCACGTTGACCTTTTGGTCCTGGAGGCCCAGGGGGTCCTTCATCTCCCTTATCACCAACTACATACTCATAATACTCTGTCTTAATAGAAAGATTGTAAGAAAAGAATGAATAGTAAGAATGAAGAGAAAAGCACCGTGCCTCATACTGACCATTTGGTTAGTACAATGTTATGGCCTTATTCATCTTTCCAATGCTGTGACACCATGAGACCTTCCTAATCACATGTTAATTACTCACAAGTAGTCAGAAATTAAATCAAATTGGCATTACCTGTGTTACACACAGATAATACCAAAAGACCTGTACAAATAGAGAGGGCTGGGATTTTCAGCCCAGTTCCTTAATTCCCAAATAATTCCTCTGCCTGTGGATGCAATTATACAGGCAGATTGGGATTTAGAGACCCAATCAGGAATATTACAGTAGCATAAGATAGAAAATATTCTTGACAGAAACCTCTAGGAATTATAAAGTCTATTCTACTGCTTCAAATCAGATTCAGCTATACAGAAACTACTCTTTTAAGTAATCATACATGAAAACAGACACAAATCAACTAGTTAAATCACAAATGCATACAAAATTAATTCCTATTAAATTAATATTCTCAATTTATTATAGTTTAATATGATGACATTTTGAAATTTATATAAATGACAGGCAGAATCAAAATGCTATTAGCTATAGCTCTACTTTTTTCTAACTACAAATTTTTGCTCTTTTCTGGATTATTCTGAATGGGCACTTTTACCTGAAAATAAGATTATGGTAAGAGTTGTGCCTTGACACATAAACATGACACTAAAATTTAAATGGACTACTAAAACACCAATTTTAAAAGGCATAAAAAACTGTTTAAAATATACAATTTCTATTCTTCTTCTATTGATTTTTTGAAAAGCAGTGGTTTTTAGTACTCTGTCAATATCACAGTCCATTCAGCTTATTTAAAGTTATTTCTTTTTGGACAACTTGAGCAGAAAGTTTCCATTAGATGCACACAGGGCCTTTAAGAAGGACACTGGAGAGACAGCATAACGAGACAAAGAAATTGTACTCATAGTATCTGTTAGTTTGATGTTTTTTGATTTTGTTTTTTTAATAAAGAACCTTGGGATTTTCAAATTAAAAACACCTGTTTTGGAACTGATTAGTTTGGTTTTAAAAAAATCAGCTCCAGCAATGTTTGTAACTGTTCTGTGACAGTCCAGTCTCCTGCCAAAACTGCTGGAAATGAGTGAAATCTAACCAGGTGTTGATCTTCCATCCAGTTCTACATGAAGGGAGATGCTATGCCTTCGAGATGTCCAGCAATAACAGTACTTTGAGAATGACATACCCCAGTTAGAGCACCATGGCATCCATTATTGCTACATACAGTCAGTTTGACTTATTTTAATGGTTTACACACATGACTTGGTGAAGATAATTTACACTTACTCGACCACAAGCTCCAGGCGGACCAGTGTTGCCTTTTATCCCCTTCATTAGAGCACAGAAATTGATTAAATTTATTTATTAAAATAAATACATGACATGACATTTGATAACCACTGTCATTTCAGTACATAGCTTATAACATTAAAGGATTAAATTCTACTCCTGAGCAGTCCTTCAGCACCCTGTCCTCTGTTCCTGCCACGACTGCTCAGCCACATGCTCCAAAAATTACAGGAGTACACCAGCAGGCAAAGATGGACACCAGTTCATGCATATCATCTATCTCAGCTGACCAATTCCCCATTCCACAATATCATTACTTGTCATCTCATACACATATTGTCTATGTAAAAACATCGTAGTGACAGTGATAAAAAAGAATATAAAATAACCCCCAAACATACCTTATCCTTATCCTCACAAACAACAAAAGCATTAGACAATACCTTGGCTCCTTGTCTGCCAGCCATTCCTGGTTTGCCCTGTTCACCCTTTTGTCCCTGCAGATGACAGTATACAATTTTATGAGAAAAAATCTTTTAGCACTGTCATCAATCAAATTTAATATTGAAAGCTTTAATCTTTCAGGGCAATGGCAACACAAATATGAGTTGCTCAGAGGAAGAAATTCCAGGGTAAGACTCGGTACAGGGCAAAGTTCCATGTCTGCAGGCATTACCACAGGTCTCATATCCAAACCTGCCTTTACAATGGCACATTCTACCAATCCCAAGATGAAGCCACTCCAGATAACACAAGTGTAAGAGGCTCTGGTTTGTCCTCCCTCTGTAAACTGCTGTTCCTGAAAGGGGAGAAACTGAACACAATGTGATATTCTCATATTCATCAACTCCATCTTGCAGACCTTGTCCAGCTAGTGTCTACTGAAGGGTGTCAGCAAGACCAGGAGAGAAAGTAGCCTTAGCAGCGGTCTGCACTATCTGCAAGTGTACGTATGTGTCAAAAAGGATTTTGCAGAGCTTTATGGAGCTGAATGCACCCCTAGTTGGTAAAAGGTAGAAACAGGAACAGAACAATGACATGTCTTTATCATGACAGAAGGCTTTTTTTCTGTTAGCTGAGTAATAAGGCAGTAGAGTCTTGCAAACTGTCATTCCAAGTTTTTTTTTTTTGTCAGACTGGAATGTGTTTAGACTGGGTGCTAAGGTTGTTTTGACACAATGAGGATGGCGTTTTAGTTAGATATTTATGAAATGGGTTATACCAACAATAATAATTCTGCTAAGATTTTTGTAAGGTCACTGTGACCCTAGTGATATCATTGAAGTGGAAGTGAATTAAATAGAGAAGAACTGGTATTTAACCAACTAAATAAGCATTCCAAGGACAATTCAACAACTTGAGCTTTTGAACCAGTATACAAATAAGATCATTTTGGGTATGAAATGATATATTTTATGAACTATATTTTGGTACTTCCTCCAAAATGATGATTTTAATATCCATCAGTCATCTCATTTCAGGCCAAGATGGTTGTGACACTGACTATAGCTTCTCCTTTTAAAGGATGTCTTTGATTTTAGTGATTAAAATTATTCATTTTGCTTCTTGATTTCTGAAGTGAAGATATAACTCTTTTGCAAATATTTCAACGTGACTAACCAGAATGAAAATCAGTAATTTTGCATAACTAAGTGTTCATTTGACCTCCATCTCAAACTCACTTGATAGTCAGAAGCAAACTACAGGTCTTTTTGTTTTACACAGAAGGAACAAGATCTATGTAGCAAACCTCTCTCTCCTGCACACATCTATGGGTACATGGTATGTCCCTAGGCCAGTTTAATGAAAAGCAATGTTTCACCATGTATGCAAATCAACATCCCCAGACACATTCCACAATGCAAAAAAGCTGTGACAGAAAGATATGACCACCAAATAAAGATGACTGTTACTTAAAAGACCTTTTGAAGGCTTCCTTCATTACCGGTAAGCCAGGTGGACCTGGGGCACCTTCTTTTCCAGGTTTACCCTACAGAGGAAAATAATAATTAAAAAAAAAATCAAAAAGAACTAAAGAAGTCTCATCGCATTCTAAGAGCATAACAACTAAATGTTGTGCTTGTAACTGTACTTTAGGTTCTTACTAATTTTGAAAAGCTCTTAGGGTATTTACTAAATGTTCATTATTTCTAATCAGAATTAATGTTTAGAAAAACAGAGGAAGATATTCCCTGGACATTCATTCTCACATGGAGAATTAACTGAGGCAGACACTTCAACAGCACAAAGCGCCAGGGAAGTACACAAAGCTTGGTGCAAAATGACGTCCCTGCAGGAGCAAGACAAGCTATGACCAAACAATACAGTGGCTAAAAGCCCTTCTAGTGATGAGCATGGAAAGATACCAAAGGGAAAAAGATATGAAAGACTTACAGGATTTGGGCTTAAGAGATGGCTTGAACAGAAACTATTTAATGAAGAAGAATAGGGACTGCACTTCAAAGGTAAAGGAAGTAGGGCAGCAAATGGAAAAGTGAGAACAGGAGAAGGCAGTGTGCCAGACATATCTGTTGTTTTCCACAGTGTACAGTACATTGTGGCAGCTTTCTGCTGGCATCCTGGCTTCTAGTGTGGCAACTATGCATGAAGTTAAGCAACTTAAAAAAAAACAAACAAAACCCGAAAATGTTGTTTGTTAAAAGAAATTACAAGGGAAGGCAGAGGAGGGGGAAAAACGGAGAGCAAAACAGAAGTAAATGACAAAATAATTATGGATACCTTAACTTAACACCCTGAAGGCAGAAATCAGGAAAAGTTGGTTTGTTAAAATAGCAGGAAGGTAGTGACAAGATAAAGGGGGGTGAAAGATTATGAGTTCAGAACAACAGGAAAGAAAGTACATTTCAGAGGTTTATTTTGCACAGAATAAGTCCAAGGAAATGAAAATAATTAAAAAAAAAAAAGAAAAGAAAAAAAAAGATCAGACCATGAATTATGATGAAAGCAACAGAAAAACCAGTAATACTGAAGAGATGGCAGAACTTAACCAAAGGTTAAGGTTTAAGAGAAGAGCGGGAGCTGGAAGTAGCAGTGATATCACTAGTGACTCAAACTTATTTGCACAAAATGATCCTTTTTTTCTAGAACATGAAATTCACACTTATTTGGTATATTGTAGTAATATTTTTTTTTTAGAATGGCTGGTCAGTCAATGTCTTAACACAGTTTGTTAGAAAAGCAAGAGTGTTCTACTACTTTCTCCAGAAAAGAGGATGTGAAAGGTCAGTTAAGACGAGTTCTAGTAAAGTTTTGCATACTGTTAACATAATACAGAATACAGAAGATAGAAAAATGACAATACATCCTGGATGGCAAGAAATTTTGGTACTTTAAATTTTTGTCTGAGTTACTGCTTCAATTTTTCATAATGCATAGGAATAATAAAAGTAAACATTGGGCTGGTCTACAGCATCATTGTTGTTAAAGCACCACGCAAGTGAAGAAAGAGCAATCTACAGATAGTACAAGTCCTCCATTGTTAACCTTTCTTGCATGAAAAAAATTATTATAGCCACAATAAGCATGGAAAAGTTTAAAAATGTGTTTATGTTAGACATTAAGATAAGTAAGACAGTAAGAGATATTTCTTAATATTGTTTTGAAAAATTATTTGAAATTGAGGGATTAGAATGTTTTGTTCAGAAAAATGTCACAAAACATTATTATTTGAGTATTTTAGGGTTATAAATTTTATATAAAGCTATAATTTTTTGATTATAAATTGGTACACTGTTAGAAATTCATACATGTTTAGTTACCATGAACAGGAACCTTTTGTTGAGAAGTTTTTATGTGAAACTTTGGAAGTCATTTCAATAACAAGTGGTACCTTCCTATTTAATTCTCTAACTTATTTATAAATGCTTTTTCCACATACCTGTGCTCCGGGTTCTCCTCGGTCACCCTTTTCACTTTGAGAATCACCAACTGGCCCCTGTAACAAAAACACCATCAGAATATTTTGATAATTGTGGTCACATTTTCCAAATTAAATACATCTTTTATCATTTTTTAATCTTTAAAAAAAGTACAAATATAATGTCATCAATAGGTATTTATACTTAAAGGTCAGAATAAATAGCATAAATATGGGACTCTAAAGAGTAGCATTTAGTAGGTGATGCTGCCTGAATGTCTGGGTTTAAGGGATTTATTCTGGTCACTTACTGTAAACCCCATTGGTCCTGGAAGTCCTCTTGATCCTTTTTCCCCTTTCTCTCCTTTCAAGTCCTATTACACAGAAAGTCAAAATCTAGCATGGTCTCTGGGATGTTTCTGTGCTTACGAAAACATTTATGTGTTACAAATAGGAAAGCCAAACCTTACTAACAAGCTTACTTAAGCATAGATAGTTCTACTTAAATGACTAAAAGAAACAGAAACTTTGCATCAGCAAAGTACATCCCCGATATAATTTTGATGCCAAAAATCAGTTTTTATTCTAGCCCATAACAGAGAAGTTTTGAAAACTCCATGGATTAGATGTAGCTTAAATAAGGAAAACATTCAAAAACAGGTTGAAAAGTTGTTTCAGTTAACATGTGAACATATAAAACCACATATCAAGAACTGCTGTCTAAGTACTACAAAAGGACAAAATGCAAGACTATTAATGCACAAAACATTATTTACAATGAAAGTTGATTCAGAGTATTTCCTTCCTCAAATACTCATTGTTTTTCCAACACTTTCTATGGTTACTCACATTCCAGTAAAAACATGAGAAAACAAACTTTGAAATGTATATGAACAACTTGTAAGCTTTTGTGAAACTCAGTAGCTCAGAATCCTGGTATTTTCAGTGACGAGGCCCAGAGGTCATCACAGTTGTTGCTTTGATGGCCTATCAAAAAACTTGTGTTGATTTGGTGAAGCTATAAGTGATTTACTTTTCATGTACTCAGAGATCCACAGCAGATGGGTTACTAATGAGCATTTAACATTCCACTGGAATTGTTCAGATGAGTGTGTGAATATACAGGGCCTCAGCTGAGCCGAATACACATGCTCTAAGAAGAAATTTGCATCTACCTAAATAAATCTGAAAAAAGTTAGGATGGATGAAAGGAAATGGGTGGATAAAAAACAGTAAGATGGCTTATCTAAATGTCATCTTTGACAATTTTATTACCGTCATGTTGTCTGGACCACTTAATGTCACAATAACGGTTCCTGGTGGTCCAGGGGGTCCAGTTAATCCAGTGTCACCCTTAAAAGAAAGATAAAAATGAAGCAATTATAAGCTGTGTGTTTTTGTCTTTATTTCAAATTACTACTGCTATGCTTTTGACATTGTAAAAACTTTTCAAGCCTTCTCCTAGGTAAGAAATCTAAAAATGCATATACTGACATTTTAAAGTATCTAGAATTAGCTTAAAGAGTGTTTTTAATACAATTTTATCTCTAAATTAATTACGATTTCTCTGATAGTTAAAACAATTATCAGTTTTCTCCCAATTTGATTAGATTCAGTTAACAAAAATATATGAAGCACCTTCAGTGACATTCTCAGAAATGCAGTCTGTATACTGTAAGTAGATGATTGTCACATGTTGCTGTCAGGTAAAATTAGCTTTCCTGTACTCAGTGCACTTTTTCACTATGGATCTTTTAGAACAGGGAAAGTCCTAAATATGATCTTTCCTGCAGAGCTCAACAAAACATTAGCTATGATTGTAAGTGATTTTAAGCCAAGGGAATGTCTCTGCATGCACTTGCAGCATAACAGCAAAGAATGCATCACTCTTTTGTAAGAAAGCAAGATGTTACATGCTCACTTCAGCTAATGCTAATGAATAATAAGTTATGCTTCTAGAGATTTTGCCAGGAAACTTCTAGCATGTCTTTGGTAGTAAACAATTAAAATCAATCCCACTGTCAGATAGTGATGTTTCAGCCCACAACTGAATCTGTGCAGGTCAATTAGCTGAACTGAGATGCTCCAAGTTCCTAAAAGGGTGCTATAAGGACACTCAGACTGACTACACTGGCCTTCCAACAGCACCTTGAGGTCCTGAGATAATGTATTTATTCATAGTTATTTCTGTGAATGTAAATTATATAGGATAAAAAGTAAAACAATGAAAGATAAGCCATTCAGTTTTTCCTCAAAATCTGGGACATTTGCTAGCATCATGAGGGCTGACACCAAAGAGATATTGGCCACAGTAAGTCATGAGTCTGTATGGTAAGTCATGATTTACCACTGTTTACATGCTTGGATAACTATTTAGGAGTACAGTGAAGATTATATATAAATGAATGTAATGCTATGTATTAGTAAATATTAACTGTTTCTACCCTTCTGTTAGGAAGTTTTTATCTTCAGCTCTTGTGTGAACACAGTTTGTCTTCAGACTGCCATGTTCCAATCTTCCAGTAAAATATTTTCATATATATATATATTGAAAACTTTTATTTCACAGTACTTTTCCAGTGTTTCAACATAATATATCAGAAACAAACAATGTTTTAAGCATTTTATACATGTACCTTTCTTCCTTTGGTTCCTATTACTTTTATTCCCATAAGACCCTGGAAAAAAAAAATGTTATTTTTATTTTAAATTGTATCCATAAAATGAGATAATAGCAAGCTTTCATTTTTATTACCAATCTGAGTCTACCTTAGGTCCAGGAGGTCCTGGTCTCCCTGGCATTCCCTACAAAAAAAAAAAAAAAAAAAAAAGTAAAAACCATACTGTAAAAATTACAATCTTCAGCACCAATATAGGAGTTTTGGTACCCAGTTTTCACCAGAGTTATATTACTTTTTAAAATTTTGTCTTCCACCATTACAACTGCAATTTATTGTCAGTGGAAGTGATAGCAGAATGTCTATATGGTCTGGTTGCAAACATATACTTTGTTATAGTTATTTACATTAGTATTTAATGTGAATTTATGGGTAATTATTTGAAAATGAAAATGTAGCTTCTGAAAACATGTAAATCATGTTTTCATGATCATGCATAATAAATATCAAAAGAAAAAGAAAAAAACAGATGGGTGTAGAAAGGTATGGATTTCACATATCCATGTTTCTAAACATCAAGGAAGTCTGGGACAGTCAGGTAATTCTTTTGGTTACTTTGAAAATCAAAAGGTTAAAGTAACAAGTGGGACATAAATTCATACTCACTGAAGTTCCTGGAGGGCCCTTTGGCCCATTTTCCCCAGGATATCCTTGAACACCCTGTGCACCCTGCATATTAACAAAATGAAAGAAACAAACCACAACAGGAATAAATATCCTGACAAGATGATGAGTAAACCACTATGCTAAGTTCAATGAACTGAATGAGGAGCAGCCCTGTCTCTTGATTTCCTTTTCATGTCTCAGGATAACACAGAACTACAATTCTTCCCTGCTGCATCATCATTTGGTAGATGTTTTGAAACACAACAATACGCACCTGTTCTAAAACTAAACTACTCTAAGGTGTAAGTCCTTTTTAATGCAACCGACATTTTAGTTATCCATTTAGCCCTATTGCTAGCCCTAGTGAGCCTACAATCTTCAGAATATTCTATGCAATAAATTCTATCCTTTAAATCTTCACTTTCAAATAAATGGAAAATGAAAAATGTTGACTATCAGCTTAATTCAACGTCTTCCATTTATTTTAACAGTCAAAAGAAACATCTGTTCTGCCTCCTTCTATTAATCTCATTAAAAAAAAAATATGGATCATATTGTTTTTTGTTAATGCTTCTCTAGAAGTTGAATCAATCTTACTTCCTGGGGAACTCCATTTCTTCTCCATTTCTGAAATATTTTTGCTCATCTGCAACCTGACTTCCTCATCCCACTTTACTAACTGTTGACTATACTGACTATTGGTTCTGATGACAAAGTAATTACTATTGTCTTGGAGTACTTTGTCCTGAAAAGTCAGAAGAAAGACTTTTAATATATTGCATTAGTCATATTATAGATATTTTTCTGGTTTAGAAATGAGTAATTGTAAGAATACTAAGAATATATAATATATAATACATAAAGTTATGCGTTATGTGGATATATGTGTATACATACACATACACACATATATATATGCATTTATATCTCTTATGAGATATAAATGAATTAATTCAGAATTACCTGAAGCCCAGGCATTCCTGGCAACCCAGGATCACCTTTTGCATCGTATCTTTGGTTATATCCATCTGCAGGGGACCCCTAGACAATTAGATAAAATGGAAGGGATTAGATAAAATAAAAGGGATATAATCAGTATCAAAACGGTATGATGAAGGCAACTGTCTACTACAGATAGCTCTACCTTCAAAAAAAAGATTTTATTAAACAGAATACACCATTTTCAGGCATTTTAGGCAGTTTTCTGTGTTAGAAGTAGTCTTCATTTCAGACCTACGTACTTCTCTTACACAGTCTTGACCTTTTTCAATTTTTCTGCACTTTTTTTCCCCTTTGACCTACTCTCTATTTCCATATGAATTCATAACCTGTTTGAGGAGAGGCTTAATTCTTTGTGTGTTTGAAAGAGTTAATTCTTTACATGCAACAACGGTAGTTAAGGGAAAGGAAATAAACAAATACACTTTTTTGACTTGGGGTGAGTTAACTCGTAGAGACCATGCATCAAAATCAGTTGTTGCTTCTTATGGAAAGTAAATCTTCTGTTTTCCCTGATATCAAGCATTCCTTTCCATCATCAAGTATAAGTACATAATATTACCAATACATACTTCACATAATATGGTGTAAATAACTGACCTTCTCTCCTTTGATGCCAGTGACACCCTAGGAAGAAGAACAATCATATTATTAAAAGAGAAAAGTAAGCAACAATGATGAAAGGACACTTTCTAAATACTTTCTAAGCTCAATGCTCTTGAAGTGACTTATTTTCATGACCATGGTGTATAGCCAGGCACATGTTTGCTGTGCCAGACTTCAACTGAGGAAGAAAGAACATAATGTCAAAAAGTAGTCCAATCTCACTGCTGCAATTCTACAAATGAATGTGGAACATTTTTGAGGCCTGATCTTAAAAAAAAAAAAAAAAAAAAAAAAAAAAAAGAGAAAGCTGGTGCAATAAAGATCATGTTTAGAAATTATCAGATCTGAAGCCACAGGAACCTGACAGGTAGCATTCCTTTCCCCATTTGTTGTTTATAAGTTTCTTTTAAAATCACATTCCTACAGAGAAAAAAAAAAAAAAAAAAAAACAAATCCTAGGGTTAAAACAATGCAGCCATAATCAGAAGTTCCAGGTTTAATTCCTGGTTCTGTCATTAACTTAACTGGGCCATGTCCTCAATGATATTTACACATGAACTGAAACTGGAATCTGTTTAACACATATTGGACACCTTTAAAGATGGAAGTTAAATGTTGACAAGTATGCTCTGAGACACTGAAGAGCAAACACCAGTCAATGAATGTGTGTGCATTCACACCTTAAGAAGTTGAGGCCTGACACTCAGCAGATTAAGCATCACTTTTAACTTTTTTCTCTTTACTGCACTGTTTTCATGCTAATAAAATGGGAGTATTTATATATTTCACCTGTTGTCAATATCAGCTTATCTGAGACTTTACACTCCTTCACTGAGTGGCTGTAAGTGGTAGAAATTCATACAATCACCAATTTCAAAGACACTTACTGGAATGCCTGGAGCACCTCTTCTACCTGGAGGACCTGGAAAACCTTGATCGCCCTGCAAGCAGTAAGAGCAACTGTTAATGCACATTATTGATTATTATTCTGAGTCTAGCAAATGCTACTACAAAAGAAGTTTTTTATATTATCATACTAAAATTATGAGTTGCATTACCACTATATTTACTAAAGAGGCACAGCTTGACCTTAGGGACCTTTACTTTTATCACAAAGACCAGCCTCTATTAGTTATGTCAAACCAGTTTCCTGTTTCACTAGAAATGTCTGATTTTCTGTAGTAGGCATTCTTCTAACTCCCTCTTTCAGATTGTTTGAAGCTATGAGCAAAGAAAAATGATTAAACCTGTAACATAATGTTAAATTTTTTCTATTAATTGCCTTCAGGATTTATGAATTGTCAGCTGCAAGCTATGTACTGGTAAAATGAAATTAACTAATTCTCTCAGATGTAACGCATTTCAACAGAAGGATTGGTTAGGAAAAAACTTAGGTCTTCCAGATTTTAAATGAAGAAAAAGGGTTTTCAGTCAAACAGAATACATGTTCAACATGTATTTCATTATCAATCTTACACATAAAGGCAGCATTTATCCATCCTCTGGTGACTGCCAAATTTTTCCTAGTCAATAAAGTCACAAACAAAAACAAATCAAAATGGTTGTTTATTGGGGGAAAAATTAATGCTTTTTCTTCATTCCCACTCACAGCCAAACATAATCCCCACGATATTCAGCTTGGTTTGTACCTTTGTGCCGTTGCATCCTGGAACACCCGAGCGTCCAGGAGGGCCAGCAGCTCCTGGTTCACCCTAAAAGCAAGTGCAAAATTGACACAAGCTTTGTTTTTGCACATTCATATTACCCTACAGCAACACTGAAACAGTTTATGTTGGAGCAGTTTCCATAAGACTTGACAGATTACAATGTGTTCTGAAATCATTACAATGAGTAAGAATTGCTGATGCTATGATTGTTATCTCTAGGTTAACAGACAGTGACAATGCTGATGTTGACACTAGAGTGAGTACACTGGGTTGAGGGTAATTGTGTACTGAAGACTATGTTAAGAGAGAAATCAGATAAATCAGTTTCAATTTTACTTACTGGAAGACCTGGGGGACCTGAAAATCCAGGTATTCCTGGAGCTCCCTAATGATTTAAAAACAGAGGAAGAGTATTGCAAGTATTAAGAAAGAGCTTGTGATGCAGTTTACCTTTTTATCACGTTCACAAGAATAATGAATGTAAGTATAGTTCTGTCAAAAAATCATGGTTTCATTACTTAATCCTTCTGACTGTGCATCAAGTATAATGGTAGCTTATGAACTGTTAAAACAGGCAGGTTTCCCCTGCCAAGAGAAACTCAAAATCAACCCTTTGTGGAATTCAAGTCTGACTTCTTCATCGCATATCCTAATACTAAATACATACAGCATTAAACTTGTGCAGAAGCTGTAGCAAAAAAGGTAAAATTCTAAAGCATAGACAGCGTGTGTACATACTCCATGTCATGATTTTAAAAATATTTTAAAATCATCTGTAATGTTTTATTTTTCACAAATTGCTGATTGAACTATCGAACTACTGATTGAACTATTATTAGCTTTAAACAGAGTATTTAATACATAAAAGCTTCTTTATAACAAAAATACTTACCCGTATACCTTTGGGTCCAACTAAGCCTGTAAGTCCTGGTGAACCCTGGACCAGAAATAGACAACAGCACATTGCAATATAATTGAGAAAACGCACGTATATATCAACAGGACATGCAACATTTTAAAATATCAGTACCAACATACGCACACAAAACTATATGAATAAATACCAGATTTGTCCATTACAGATACTAAAAGAAACAAGCTTTAAATCCAACTTGTATAAATCTTGACATCTTGCCCTCCCTTTCAGTGTTTACAGGGGATAAATCTCATCAGAGGCTAAAAAATAACATTCAGGGTATGTTAAGAAAGCAGTTGCTATGGGTCTGTTCAAACTGTGAGACCTGAAAGGGTTTCTCCATGAGGAAATAGCTGGAAGCCTCTCATCAGTATTCTGGAGAGTTTTTCAGCTCTCAAGCATGAGTGATGTCCATGTAACAATCAGATACATACAGGCACCACTCTACCCTGCATTGTCTTACTTGGAAAGGAAACCCAGGAGCAGGCTGACAGGGAGCTAAGCAGGATGGGAGAGCAGGGCTGAACGGATGGCAGCTGAACACGCCACAGCACTGTCTAGACAGAATCTGCTAGAATTATTTCAAGACACTTAGAGCTTTACTGAGAATAAGAAACAACTTTTGTTTTGCTCAGAAATGAAATGGGGAATGTACAGAAATGCACAGCTCCTTAAATCCTGGGTGACAGTTGCTAATAATGCATAAGACAATGCATCAGATAATTGCAATATGGAAAGCTAACTGGAATACACTGCAACATAAGATATTCAAGCTAACAGTGATGTCCTTGCTAGGTAAATTATTCTTACTTTTCCCCATTCTTGCAGAAGTCATTATCAGTTATAACAGAGGAAATGCTCTACTGAACACTTTTCAATGAGCTTACATAAACACCTCAACAAACATGTATGAGATCTACCATGAGTATCAGTTTAAAGAAATATTGTAATAATGAGACAGGAGAAAATAGTACAGCAACACCTAAACAAATTAAAACTGCAAAGAAACATTTATTTAAAGGTGTGGATAAAGGCTGGAGTCACATTAGTGCAGGTCCTAGATAATAATGTGACTGTGGCACTACTGTCACTCCTTTTTCCTGATTTATGTTGTAGCTGAGTTTAGACCATACTTACAGATAGTTTATTCATCAAAGAATCATTTCATTAATGACAGCAGAAATGCTGTTCCTCAAGACAAATATAAATGATTTATTTTTTTTTTTTAATGAGCAATACTTTATTTTTTTCCTGCTCATTCAGGAGTTACTGAAAATTCATATTCTGCCTGAGTTTTAGCCATATGGGAAAGCCCAACTCGCCAAAGTCACTCTCCCCATACTGCAGGTAATTATGACATATGGTATTTCCTAGACAGAGCAAGATTTATCTTAAAAACCTTCAACTTTTCTTAAATCTATTTTTAATTATTTGTCTCAGAAGTAGCTTGTTTCCTCTCTTTCTAACAACAGAAGTCAGAGTATACTTAAGACAAAATTGTGGTTATGCTACTAAAATCTATTTAGAGCCATGTTTCTTGCCTCTGGAAGGTCAGTCCAGGTGCTTTAGAACTCATTCCTCGACAACTGACCGCAAAAGCCCATGTTTGTATTAACTACTTTCACTTTGTCTAAAATGAATGTTGCAGCTGTTGACCACACATCGCTTACCAAATGGAAGACTCTGAAACAGAGTTCTGTTGTTGTTGCTTTTCGTTTTAAACAGAATTCTTTATCCAGCCATACCTCACTTCCACAGTCAAGCACAGATGTAGTGTTGCTACCCCCGTGCCTCCATGGGAACATACCTTTGGCCCCTGTGGCCCTGGAGGCCCTTCTGGACCGGGAAAGCCTCTATGACCAGGTGGACCTGGGACACCAGGGAAGCCTTTTTCACCCTGTAAACATTAAGAGAAAGAAGTCCTGAGAAAATCCTTGATTCTTTTTTTGATAACTTACTTTTAAGACATTTATTATTTTCAGTACCTCTTAATACTGTGATGGATTATCCTTGCTCATACTGACCTGTTCTCCTGTGTGCTGCCTAGGCCGCATGGTACCACTAACGTAACAAGCTAATTATGAAGGTATCAGAAGACATCAGTACACAAGTTTTCACAGAGCACCAAAGTTAATTAGCAGCATGAAAAGTTTAAGAAAGCAGCTGATACATATTTCTTCTTAATATTCTATACCATGCTTAGCCTCTACAAGAAACACAAATCCAAGTCCACTACAGTACTCCTAATTTGCAACTCGCAAACTTAATAACTGCTGCTGTACAGTAAGGTCGTTCCAAATCATCAGTACTTCTCTCTCTTCATGCAAGCCATGGAAAGAAACAGTGGGAGCAAAATATAGCAAAACTGTACAGATAGAAGAAAAGTAAGTTTGCTTTAAGTCACAACATTGTAACATTATTCTGAGTCTCAAAGATTAAGCCGCCCAATTACTTTTATATATATTTATTTCAAGGTTGAATTCAAATAAGCAAACAATGTAAAGGAGACAGAAAAAATTAAAGTTACACAAATGGAATAAAGGAGACTATGTTACAGTAGGAGGGGCATTTTCTTTTCTTTTTTCTTTTTTAAATTAAATATAATGAACATGCAAGTGTTATCCTGGTTAAAATAAAGTGCTTTGAGCCTAAGAAACTCACATAAAAGGTGTCTAACTCTTTAGATAGCAGCAGTTTAGCATGCTCAGTGTTACATCAGTGAAGAGCTGTCCACTTAAGACAGTTTACAGGACAGCTTGAGATAGGAGAGAGAGGATGGGGTTATTGATTCTCTTGGAGTCAAATTTCCTATTTTCAGAGGAGAGTTACAGAAAAAAAGCAATTGAAATTCTGCTGTGCAGAAGTTATCTTGCTGCTATCTTAGTAGTCAATGTACAAGGTAGGATCCAAAAGAAATCTTGAGGAGCTAAAATATTTTGGCTTGTCCCACCACCAATTTTCACCCCTCAAAATCTCCCAGCCTCACCAGATTTAAAATAATTTCTGAATTAAAAATAAAATAGATAAACACAGAAGATAATCCCAGAACATCTGAACACAACTGCAAGATGAGGCATTATGAAGTGTCTATGAGATCTGTATCATAAACTGGCATAGCTTTTTACAACAAATCAGTTTTTTCATCCGGAGCCATGCCAAGAAAGGCAAAAAGATTAATGCTGTACCGAGATGTGCCACTGGAGGGGGTGTGGAACTAACTCACTGAAGAACGACACAAATCCTTGATTCCTACTGAGCTTGCTAATCCTCACTGCAGCAAGTGGGGGGACTCCCTCCCGCCGCAGAGCAGCCCCGCATTCTCCTGACTGCTTTGCTCATCACCACACAGCACCGGCAGTTTTACCCACAGTGTCTTCTTGACAGGTCAACAAGATCAGATAATTCTCAGGTTGGCGATTTACTCAACATCGAACAGTTACGAAAACTTACTGGTGAATAAAATTGTCCTTACTTTCCACAGTTGTATGAAAAACTAGATCAGTGTAAACAATGCTTAACTATTACCTCCACATTTCTCAGTTGATTTACATGGAACTGAAGGTGACAAGTTTCAGGTTTTCACTCACTAATATCTTTCGTTTAGTGGGCATCTTAAGTTACGTTTTTCTTATTTTTCAGTTGGTGTCAATCTGCATGGCTTAGGACAAAGGTCAAACCCACTAAGAACATGAAAAACAAGCACTGAGATTTTTTTTAAAGACGTAGGTATCCTCCTTTACCACATTCAACTATGTTTTAGTAAAGAACATTTACTTTGAGATTACTTCTCTGCACCACTTTAGCTTTCTAAAGGCAAGATTAGTAGTGTTTACTGTGGTGCAACATGAGATACTTTCTTGGCAATAAAAGTCCAGCAGGGAAGTCAAAAGTAGTTCTTTACCAACCAGTTGCATCAAGCTGTGGGACTAATCATAACCGTCAGTCCATATAGACACTGTGGTGTGTGCAGATCTGAAATCTGTTGAAAAGGTTTAGTACAGCAATCACCGTGTCCACGGTTAGCCTGAACTACAACCGTGACTTCTCTAATAATGCCCCTTTCATTTGTGAACCGGTTGTTTTTCCAACTACAAGAAAGAGTTTGAAAGAATTTTTGGCATTTGTGTAATTCAGGTTTGTCTAAAAGCCACACTGAGCCTCTGCCAAGCTACTGCTGGCAACAGGCAGAGCTGCAGCTCTGTTGCTTTCGGTAGACTTGACACTGTTCCCCTGCTCCTGGCAAGGTGTTTGTGATTAGGACCCAGAATCTTGTCCTGTGTCTCGATCTGCGGGACATGCATTGTCTGTTGGATACCAGCACTTTTACTTTTCCTCCAGGAACCAGAAAATGCACAGGGGTCCAGGGGTAGGAGGGAGATGGCAAGGTCCTAACACAGAAAGAGGGAGGCATTGAACATGGCTCTGTTGATGCCACTACGAAGTTTGTAACAGGAGAGCTGCTGATAGTGGTAACTGACAGCAATTGTTAGGAGTTTGTAAAACGTTTGGTGGTTGTTCTGTTGGTATCCAAACATCATGAAACACCATAAACAAACTACTGCATTAAAAAATAAAAAATTATTAGTTAAACAGTGCGTCCAGAGCTACTTTAAAAGACTTTTTTGTAAGGTAATGCATTGCTTTTACAATTCTCCATAGACTTTGTTGACAGAATACTATCACACAAAATATTGACTCGCTAGTTCAACTCAATTACTAACAATTTTCCAGTATAAAATAATCTTAGGAAAAATGTATTTGCTCTTACCTTATTACCTTTCGTGCCATCACAGAAGCAAGGACTTTTACCTTTGCATACACAGCTCTGAAAAATAAAAAGACAAATTCTATAGTAAAACAATTTTTCCCATCATGTTGCTTGGGGAAGGGCAAATGAAAGCCCAATGGTTTTAGTAAGGTAATTATTTTATAGATAGTACAATTTAAAAAAATGTTTACAAAGTGTGGTAATTCTCAACAGAAGAAAATAGCTCATTATTCCTCAGTGCTGTCTTTTGAGACAAGTAAGGTCATTGCTTCCATTTAAAAGTTGGGGTAAAGGCCAAGAAGCTGTGCTTGACAGCATCAGGGTTATAATTTCAGTATGATGTGTGAAATTTAAGAGTTTGGGATCACAGCAGTAAACACTGATGATTCATTTAAAAACTTAATATAAACTTAAGTTAAAAAAAAAAAAAAACAACAAACAAAAACACAACAACAAGGATGTTCAGAGTGTAACTGGATAGAAAGCATGACTAAATTATCTAGCTCATGTACCCAACATTGGTTTTAGCAGTGAGCTCAGAAAGGGCTGCAAACCACATCTGAGATACCCTGGTGAGTATGAGAAATGTTAACCCCCCATGCTGTGATCCTGCTACAGCTACCATGCACTCCATACCCAAGCCAACCAAGTCGGGCTGCAAAGGACTTTTTTTTACACTCATGGTAGATACGTCCTATTTCAGTGGAGTGGAGGAGAAAAAGCATCAATATTAACATAAATATTGTACATACAAAAGTATTATTAAGGCTACTGAAGCAATATATTCCATACAGATACGGAGTAATGTGCATTTATTGTTCTCATTTGTGTATTTAATTTTTTTCCATTTATTTTTGAAGCTATTGCTGAATGACTTTTTCAACTGTACCCCTGTAGAAAGAAGGTTGTTCTTCAGTTTAACTTCTCATTTCAGTCTATTTGTTTATCACAATTACTTATACTATGGTACAGCTCCAGACAATAGGAAAGGGACAAATATCCTACATTGGCTATGATGGTATTTTCCAGAGTTTCATAAAACTCAGAGAAGAGGGAGGAACTATATTTCCTACAAGATTAAAGCCTTTAATATGGTATGGCATGAAATTTCTATTTAGATGCTGAAGACAGAATTAATTAACCCCTACAGCTGTTCATAATACAACGGCAGCACTGTTCCAAATTTGTAACTTTTCCAGTGGTGTTCTCAAAAAAGCAGAAAGCAAAAGATAGAGAAAACGTTCTCCGTGGCATTTTAAAAGGATGGTGTCAGATTGTCATTAAATTTGAATCTCTCTGTAGCAGTATGTTCAGGTAAAACATTTTACAGCATTGAAAAGCATCTTTTCTTCCCACAAGCTAGGATCGATTTCATCTATCTTTATCAGCCAAAACCAGGGTATCCGGTATCAGGTATCTGCCTTCCTTTCCTACACAGTTGATGGTGTCCATCTCCTTCCCTTGACTCCACACAGGAACCTGACAGCTAGTTTGGAACAACTCATTCCGTCTTTTTAGGTGCCTCTTTTCGGATGAAGGAAGGATGCTGCAGGTATCTGCTGTTTTCTGGGGGCTAGACCATTGCTGGCGGAAGCGGTCTGCCTTTTAGGTGAGAACTCCCTCTAGTAGTTTAAAAACAGATGCAGGAAATATTCCTCAAGTGAACAGCTATTTACAAAATAAAGCATAAATCAGAATCCATCAGCCATGAAAAGCAAATCCCCCAAGAAATCTCTGTGGCAATGTGTTCCATGGACAGATTAACAGGCAATTATGTGATGGTTCAGGCGAGGTTTTTAGTGTTGCAAACTTTAATTCTTTAGCAGATTTAAGAAGACTTTCTTCCCTAGATCTGACAGCTAGAGTTTAAGTAGCACTGCATCAGAAATTTGGAAATCAATGTTGTCTTGTAAAACAGAAGAGACATGACTATGCTATCTTTGATATTATTTTCATCAGTATAATTTAATAACCAGAGGCACAAGAATAAACAGGAACTCAGAACTAACAACAAATATTATCCTAATTTCTTCTTGGTGAGGTCTGCAAGTTTGCCACTGGGTATTCTAAATTCACCAATTGAATTATATGACAGGTATCTTAAGCCTTTAAGTATCAGCATAAAAGGATAAATTGATAGACATCTCAAAATAAATTGGGAATGGATTGTTTCCTATTCAATAACATTACCTTCCATCCCAAATAATTCTCTACAAAATAGTACATTTTACTGACACAGTTTTGGTACATGTCTGATAAACAGTAAAAAAAGGGTACCTGCTCATGTTGAGGTGTTCATCACACAATATGATAAAAGCAGTCTTCGCTTGCAGACACCACACTGTGCTGCTGGTGAGTTACTCAAGCTATCACGTTTTTAAGGCTTGCATATGAAAATTTTAAGTTAACTACAAGAGCTGTGAGACCCAGTTACTTTGCAAACTCAATTGCTAATACAAAGATTTAGCTTACAGATTTAGTAGCCACCTCAGCCCAGGAAAGGTGCCATTTAATAGGAAAAAATACTTGAAGCTGTCCAAATTCTCTGGATTTATTCAGAGTACCTGGGAGCACATCTTGCTGAGCAGAGTGAGCTTTTCTGATAAATACTCACAGGCTTCTACATTGCTAGTACTTGCCATCGTAATTCTACAGACCTTAATGGAGTTGTGCCTTATTTCTAACTACAAAAGAAAAAAGCAGATTCTTTAAAGTGTTTGTACGCAAAGCACAGTTTTCAGGACACGCAGAGAAATCACCAAGGGACATGACTCTTCCCTAGTAAGTATAATCTGCAGAAGCCCTGGTATGTACGGATACAGACGAAAATATTACTTTTAATTAATAATCACAGATTAATCCAACGTGAAGTTAAATGCATGAACATGTAAAAACTTATGATGCTACATAACTACTGAAGGTTACTAAGCCATTTGAAGAAAGAGAGCCTTTGTTCTTCAAGATGTCAGAATGCTTCAAATGTGTTTAATTTTCCATTAGTTAGCTTTCAAATCAATTTAGATCTTTTTGTGAACGCATCTCACTTTAAACTAAACTGAAAAGACCAAAGATGATTCTACATTACACAGACAGTTAGTTGGATAACACTAAATGTTTTGGCATATGATTTTTACATAAGATTAGACTATGCCTTCTGTAAAGGAGCTTTGAACCAAAAAGTCATTGCTCACTTACACTACTGATGTTGTCTGGATGTTTCCACAGCCTTGCAAGATGCCTGCAGCTTCTTTATCAAAGGGTCATAATAAAGCAATAGTTTACTGCCAAGTTGTAAGATAGGGAAATTTAATATTAGCTATTAACAGATTATTCAAAATACTCACAATAACAGCTCTGTAAGTGGCTGCGTGTTTTTCAGCTTTGTGAGTTTTCTAATAATCACCTCGTTTTATTTCAAATAACCAGACAGGGAGATGGAACTAGATTTCTGATCCAAAAATCTAGGCTAATGAACAAAGCCAAGCCCTTGTGTGGATAACAAATGAAATAAATTAACCAATGAAGCAAAATTAAAAACAAAAACCATCAAACAAACAAACAAAAAAACCCACAACACTTTCTTGGAGTAACCTAGAAGAGTTCTTTTCAGAGAAGTTTTGAGTGGCAGTGAAGTAGCATGTGCATTTTAAATAATTCCAGCAGTGTACACTGAAGCACCTATTCTGCAGCAGCACATCTTCTGCAGTTTTATTCACTGGGTGACTCCACTATGGGGCCCCTACGATGGTATGTGTAATGCCGAGGTGCCCTTCCCACACTATGGGATTGGGTTCTGTGAGGCTCTGACCTCTTCCTTCCCCCAATTCAGAGACTAATGTAAGTATCTGTTTAAAAAGTGAGTCCTCTCCCTTTACCGAATCCCTCAAAGAAACAACAATGAAAGAAGGAAGAAAAACCATACTAGGACTGCATTGTCACCTAAGCAAAGCTCGATGTGGGTTCAGGAGGGCACCGCAACTCCCAGCACTACAGTCATGGTGGAGCATCAAGGAATGTCACCCAGCTCACAGCAATGTGCCCACAGACCTAGCTACACAGAGGATGTCGGGGAATGTATTTAGGGATATTACCAACCCCTAATGCCTCAAAGGAGATCACAAAGCATCAATGCAAGGAAAAAAAAAAAAAAGCAAACAATAGGCATTTCTACCAAAAGCACAGGCTTTGAGTTCTGTCACTCACATTTGGAGGGTAGTACAGTTAAGGGCAAGAAGATGAGGAACATACAAAAGGAGCCAGAGAGGAGGATGTGCCAGTATTTCTCCACACGTCAGTCCATAAAGACATCTATGACGACAGAGGAGACAGAGCATTTGCTTATTTTTCTAGATCTGGAGAAGAGTATAGTAGGTCAGCCATAATGGTCAGCTACAATTTGAAAATACATTATTTATATATTAAAAGGCACAAACAAATAAACCTGCACAAGGACAGCAAAGATCAGGTATCGTATTCCTTAAGCAGGTTTCAGATGAAGCCTACATCAAAACCACCCAGGCTGAGTAACAAAGACATTCAGATGAAAGGTGAGCTGAAATTAAATGTGTGCTGTAGGAACAAAGTAACCTGGTTGAGTCAGTGCTTAAATTCACACATTTGGCCTGATTGGTCTTTAATTTCATGGGTGAATGCCACTGATTCCAGGGGTAAGTCCTGGTTAACATAAATGAAAGATGACTGTGCAACATGAGGAATTTTAACATGAATTAAGAGCAGTGCAAGTGATATTCATTAATTACAGCAGACAGTAAAAATAACCCAGGTGTCTTCTCTCAAGTGAGTACTGAAGCTGTCACTTGCCTGCACTGCTGGTTCTGGACGCTGATCTGGCTCATTATTAAAAACGCAAGTCTGATTTTTCATTTAAAGTTCATTTTTATTGGCATCTCACCCATCCTGTAATTAGGTCTTTATCTTCTAACTTCAAAGATCACTGAAGTAGAACTCCACTAAAACATGAGACAACTTTTGTTAGACAAGATCTACTTTTCTGTGGTAACTCTTCTTTCCCCCCATCTTTCCGCTCAGTAATGGTATCCTGAGCAGCCTAAAATTATGCATGTCATGACAACACTCCTTTTTAAGTAGCAATAAATTATCGGCTAATTTCCCATTTTCTGTATTTTCTCTTAAATTCCAATAGTTATTAAAAATGATGTATCAGTGAGCCAATTCCTTTAAGAACCTTGTCTATGAATTTTCAGGGCTGCTGACACACGGAGATTTCTGAATTCTTCCTGAGCTGTCTCAGTGCAAAGCAATCACTTCACACATTCCAGCTGCATCTACAAACCACAGCTCAGACCAGAATAATATTGCTCAAATAGCTGATGTTCATATACTGTTTGAAACTACAGAATACCCATTCCTCTAATGTTCTCTGCTACGTGTTTTCTATTGCATCTAATAAAAATGTGTTTAAAATATTATCATAGCACCGTAGAAAGTCCTGAGTTGGAAGGGACCCACAAGGACCATCGAGTCCAACCCCTGACTCCACACAGGATCACCCCAAAACCAGGCCACGTGTCTGAGAGCGCTGCCCAAACGCTCCCTGAACTCCAGCAGCTCAGTGCTGTGATCACTGCCCTGAGGAGCCAGTTAAGTGCCCGACCACCTCTGGGTGCAGAACCTTTCCCTAACCCCAGCCTGACCCTCCCCTATCCCAGCTCCATGCTGTTCCCTCGGATCCTGTCGCTGTCCCCAGAGAGCAGAGATCAGCACCTGCCCCCCTGCTCCCCTCGTGAGGGAGCTGCAGGCCGCCATGAAAAAAGTTAATCATAGAATATCCCGAGTTGGAAGGGACCCATAAGGATCATCGAGTCCAACTCCTGGCACCACACAGGTCTACTCCAAAATTCAAACTATGTAACTAAGAGCACACTGTATACGCTTCTTAAACTCAGACAGGCTTGGTGCTGTGACTACATCCCTGAGGAGCCTGTCCCAGTGTGTGACCACCCTCTTGGTGAAGAACCTCTTCCTGATGTCCAGCCTGAACCTCCCCTGCCGCAGCCTGACACCATTCCCTCGGGTCCTACCGCTGGTCACTAAAGAGAATAGATGGGCACCTGCCCCTCCACTCCCCCTCGAGGGAAGCTGTAGACCGCGATGAGGTCTCCACTCAGCCTCCTCCCTGCCAGGCTGAACAGGCCCAGTGCCCTCAGCCGCTCCTCACACATCATCCCCTCTAGGCCCTTCACCATCTTTGTATCCCCTGAAAAAAGTTCCTAGTGTGGAAAAAGTTATATAAAGAAAACCTTTTTTTCTGAGTCTAAGATGCACTTGCATTAGGATACTTAGCTAGACCAGCACTGTTAGTAATTCCACCTAGACTAGTAAATACGTGACCTTGGCAGCATTTTCCTCTTGTTGCACAACTGCAAGCCACCACGTAGCGTACAAGGTACTGGAGAATGAAGCTCCCTCACTCCAAAACATTGCTATCATAACAAAATACCACTCTCACAATCACAATCTGTATACTAAAAGTTTTTCATGCATTCTAAGCATCAAACATGAATTCATTAAAATTATCAAAGACTATGAAGAACTTTGTGTTTTTTTAGTGATTGCTGGACCAGTACAACAAAACCGAATTATTAAGCCTTCAATAAGTATAGACAACATAGAGCAGAAATAGGAGATGATGAGATGAAGGAAAATATGTCAGTTCCCAAACCCTGAAACATTGTGTAGTCACTTGTGAACTGGAAGGCAGCCAGACATTCCTACCTTAGAAGACTCCTGTTAATAGCAACGAATGCTATCAGAATTCACAGCATTTTGCCTATCAGATGCATACCTTGCACCTGACACAAATTATTTCATTTTTACTTTCCATTACCAGAAACACACCTGCAATTTTAACTAATAAATAACTCAGTCAATGTCTTATGCAGGGAGAACTGATCTCGGAGGCTGTGGAAGACAACTGTAATGCTCCAGCCACGGTTGTTGTTGAATAACCTCCATTAAACACGTGTAATGGGAACCTTGCTCAGGGAATAGCTACTGAATCACTACCCCTCCCTGGTAACATGGCCCTTATATTACTGGATATGTGCTGCTTTCAGCATGAGGCATGGAAGAGAAGTCCTAAGCATTTATGATCTTTGGAAAAAATCTTCAGAACGTTTCACAGCAGCAGTATTTTGTGTCTAATTAACAAATACACAATTTGCAATCAATGTGAACGTACAACATATGCCTATCTGTATTTGATAAGAACTTCCTTGCTTTCTGTCCCTAATTTAAAGCCTAGAGTTACTTTGAAAAGGATTGTTTTTAATGTAATAGGAGGATGTATTTATAACTGCATTTGCAAATCAACCAAAAATCAATGGTAAATGACTGATATGGACAAATAGAAGAAGCTGCTGTAGATTAACAGTTACAGCCTTCCACTGTGTCACAGGTACACGGGTACAGAAACTCTCTTCACTTCATAAATTTAAACAGTTTCGAAATCCTGATCAGTTTTTAAATTAAAAAAATATTGCATAAGAACTTCGCTTGATGACAATTTTGTTGTTAGTCAAGTCTCTTCATTAGTAGTATTCACATTTGTTACAAGAAACAAACCAAGAACAAAAACCTGACACAGAACAGTGCAAAACAGAAACAAATTTTTTATAAAACTTTTGGTATCTCTCTCAGCCTCTGTTCAAATGAGGTATATTATGCACTTGAAAAAAAAAAAGACTTAAAACACTCTGCAACTCTCCTTCTGTACAACACGTAACTAAGCAGTGTATCCCCTTTTGCTGTGAACGAACCCAGCTGTGTGCAAGTTCCAAGAAGCTCCCGTAGCATCGCTGTTTATACTGTGGTGATGAAAGCATACCGCTCTGCCATCTTCCTCATAGCTCCACGTCCAGCTTCCACAGTGCCAGCCGCATTCTTGTCCAGGCAGATACAGTGCAATTAATTGCACGGTGCTACTCCCTTCTCCTCTCCAACTCACCAATGGTAAAGAATTAGGGAGTGTGAGAACAGTTGGGCTTAGCAATCTTCATTGTGCCTGCATGTTGTCATCCGTATGTTTGGATAAAACAAGTAAAATGTTGTCATTTAGAAGAAAAACACCCCTGAGTTTTCCCCAACTGAAATTTGCAAGCTCAGTGACAACCACCGTGGCCTGTGTTGTAGAAGCTGCCTAAAATTACTGTGTCTATGTAACTAAACCTGGCACGTTGTGGGCAGTTTTGGAAAACAATCAATTGAAATTAAATTGAATCTGTTATTTTTTAAGATACAGAATTATGCCCTCTTTAAGCAGAGGGAATGATGGCTTGCTTTCTTCTGCTGGAACCCAGGAGTTTTTGATGCAGTGACCACTGCCCTACTTTACAAGCTGTCTCACTGGGGTGGAAGATACTGTGATGAGGGCTATCAGAAACTGGACCTAAATGTTCACGATACATTCAAACTGGTTCAAACTCAAAGGGCAGTCCCATAAACACTATCTCTGTGTTTTCTTTTTTCTTTTTTTTTCTCCTGACCTTGAACAGGACATTGGGACAACACAAATAAATATTCTTCCTATCCCCAGGGAAAAAAAGATTAGGCAATTCAGGCCACAGAATTTTTTTGTGTAGCAAACTTAAGGGTGTTTAAGCAGCTTATTCATCCGTGCTCTTCCTTCCTAAGAGGAAGGCATCTTAAAACAGCAACCCAATAGCACAGAACACATATAATTTAACTAGTGAATTTTTGCCATCCTATCATAATATGATTAGCATTAGATCACAGCATTTCTTCCCAACTGTTGAGTGTGGGAATGGTATTCATTATAATTGTTGTCTCCTCAGGCCTGTATATTTGTATATTCATAAAATTCCTGGTGTGCATCTTCTGGTAAGTGGTGCAAATAGAAATGAAAGCAACAGTAGCTTGCTCAGAGTAAGCCTACTGGATATGCTTTGGTTTTTGCTTTTTGGAAAGGCTTTGTGACTTTACAGATGTAAAAAAAAGCAAAACAACAACAACAACAAGGTTGTTTTTTCTTGCAGCTTTCTCCACAAATGGGAAAATGCAGCTTCAAGTCCCAATTACAAAGCCTTCACTGAACCAGGCCAAATGGAAAACCTGTAAACCTGTGAGACTTGTATCCTATCACAAGACTTCTAAGTTAGAAAACAAGACAAAGAATGAAAACAAAACTAGAAATAGACTGTGTGACAAAACAGAACTTCAGTGAGCAAGAGAGATTGAGACTGTAAACAGTTAAGAAAAAAGCCTTTTTGTATTTCACTGTCCTCCTAAGCTTCTGTAACTCATGCCAGAATACTGAGCCTTCTAGTATTACTGTGTTAGGCAGCGGGGTGAGAATGTGACAGTAAAATAGATGACCGGACATCCCATACTAGTTGCACTTAATAGCAAAGTATTTTGTTTCAAAGACATGTTATGATAAACCAGCGCTAGGTACTGCAGAAGAGAGTGCTTGCACAGATCTCAGAATAAAATGGTGTTATTTCTATATGAAATGCAAAGCAATGAAGAAAGAACCAATGTCTGCCAGCCTAGTTTGATCATTTTAATATTATTCAGTCAGCAATATAACTTGAATTATATAGTTTTGGCTGAAAATATATTTACTTTGCAGATTTGTTAGAAAAAAAACGCAACACATTAAGTGTTACCAGTTCAGTTTTCACAGGCATTTTATGAAGATCACCCAAGGAGGTTTCAGCTGTGTGCTGCGGCCTGCAGCTCTAAACAGAGCACTTCACATTTCTGGGCCACCAGAGCAAGCTTACACATAGTGTAAGAGAGCTGAATTCTATCAATTGTGTGATGCACCACCATTAGGGCAATTCCACGAATTCATAGTAACTCTGGTCAAGGCTCAGTGGGAAAAACGTCCTTCTGCAGTGCTCTGACATTGGCCTGTTTATGAAAATGATGGCTGCAACTAATTGCAGAGGCAATCAGGATCAGAACAGTCTTGTATAAATTGGGGTCAATTATCAGAGTAACACCCCCACTGACTTCAGACTTGGGATCATATTAACCAAATCAAAGAGAGCACTTCACAAAGAATTCCTTCTATCATGCTCAGTGAACTCTTTTGTATGTTCAGGTGCACGTCGTCCCTTCTCAGTTGCCTCATGGGATGGAGCCTGGTGCTTCCAAAGGCCGGCAGAGAAGGCCATACATTCTCACTGTACCACTGATTGGTCCCTCCAGCATTTTGATTCCTAGATCCACAAAGCCAGTTAGCCTGCATCCCATTCTTACCAGACCTGGAGGTGCTCATGGCTGAGCCAGAACACTGTGCTGTTCCCTTCCAGAGCCATGTGCTATGATCTATGTGACAGGAATATGGTTTGTATATAATTAGGGAAAAATATCAGTGTTGCATAAAGAAGAGACTAGCTTACAAGTATTTGCCTGTGAATTTTAAAATTCCTGACAAAAAATAAAAATTAATTGTGGAAAGTAAACACTTGCATCTAGTCATAGCCAGTAAACATAAGCAAGAGAGAGGATGGAAAAAAAGATCTCTAGTTTTGTAGTCATTGTTTTTGTATTTTTTGTATTTTAACTCCCCTCCTTTGCCATGATGAAAAAATGCAGAGTAATGATTGATGCAAATACAGGATACAGAGTATTTGACTTTATCCTGTGAGCTAATACAATATTGTAGTTGTATTACAATGAAAATCCAGCACTAGCAGTAATGTGAGGTGATGAACAACTAACTTGCAATTAAGTAATCTCGCTCAAGTAGAAGCCTTTTTAATCCTGAACACGTCAACATGATGCTACCATAAAAGTGATCAATGCTACTAAGGAGCAGTTACCGATAAACTGACCCATGTCTTTTTCGTATTATTGTCACTTGATACAACAAACTTCAGGAAGCTTTTTTAGGTTCACATTTAATTTTAAGACATACATCACTGTAAACCAGAAAAGAAAAGCATGAATGATACTAAAGTCATGACACTTTCAGAATTGGCTTGTATGGGCACATCAAGATAGTACCAGCTCCAGATGCTGTTAAAGTTAATGAAAAGGAAAGCAAAATATTTTTTTTTCTGAGAGGTAAAAAAAACCAACCACATACATATATATATATATATGTGAGGAATGAGAAAGACTTCATTCCTTGCGGGAAAAAAAATAGATATATATATATATTATTTTGTATTATTCTAAGGTATTTAAATGAACAGTGGAAAAATCCAAAGGATTATAACATCAATATTCAGAGTGAAGGAATACATCAAGCAAGCTGAAAAGCCTTTTACATGGGAAGATGCTACTTCTGCTGAGTTTTCAGAAGATGTGATTAGAGCATGCCAGTGGCCAGGAATGCAGATAATAATACTCCCTAGCACGTGCCAGAAAGTTCAGGCTCCTAAGGACAGGGAAGTCACGACGGTGCAGGGCTGTGAGGACCAAAACTTGCTATATCAAACAGCAGCAGGCAAAAAATAATAGTTTTATTTCTTGTCTTTGGGAATAAACTGCTTATTGAGTGATTAAGAAACAAATAAAAAACTTTTATAGATTGAAACATCTTCTAACTTATTCATACAGCTGGTCAAATATCAATTAATTTTCATATGAAATGCAGCATGATTTTAAAACATAAACAATGACTATTTCCTTGCAATGGCAGTCCAGCTAAGATGCACTGACTTATTCAGTCAGTTATTATAATGAATCACTTCATGCCAGTTAACATTAACCACTAATTAGGATGTCAAATTAAACTTCTGGTTTTAAAGTTCCAATTTCCTCCATCATCTAGAAAACTTCCTTAGATTTTTTTTTCTGCAGAATATAGCGGAAGAGCAGAAACTGACACCTGAATCTTAAACTGACCTCGGTTACCTGTTGTAAATCCAGTTTAATCTCAGACAACGTTTGAAATCTGAACTTTCAGAGAACCACTGAATCGCTACCTTGCATTCAAGCTCTGCTTAAACAGCAAGATTTCAGTAGAAATCTCGTAGAAGTGCAGACACTTCTCACCATCCTACATCGTGTCTTTAAGCCCTAAGCATACACAAGGCTCTAGTAATGACAACAATTTAGCAAACCGGTACCTTGGAACTTCGTGATTTACCCTTAGCAAAAAGGCTGCTGATGAACTGAGGTACCCGAGTCTGTAAGACTGGCGAGTACTCCAGTATCCTACTGAGCATGCTAGAAAGTGCGTTACTGGGACGTATGTGGTCTCCTGTCAGCACACCTCTTTTTCCCTTGTAGTTAAAAAACCAACACAGGCAGGACAGAAGGCTAGAGACAGCGTGTGTGTGCTGGGGGAGGCGCTCCTGGGGCACTGCCCGTGCCCGGGGGCAGCCCCCCAGCAGCGCACGGTGATGCCCGTGCCCTAGGAGCAACGAGGGCGATGCGGGTGCCCGCAGAGGAGGAACGGAATTAAGAACAACCAGGCAGGAGAGGGAGGCAGGACCTAGTACAGGTTACTCGTCCGGCTTTCTACGCTGAGCCTGAAACAACCGTGCAGACAATTAGTGATTTAACGGCAGACGGGTCTGGTGCCTCTGCTCGAGTTAAGAACCGGGAGGTGCCGTAACTCCATAAATAAAGCAATTAGAGTTTTGTTACACGACTGGACGTGCCTGCGGGTTAGTCACAGAGCGCCAGGGAAGAACACGATGGGTGAGGTGCTGGGTCTGCTCCTGGACGCGGAACGAGACCATGAGAGAGGCGCAGTATTTTACAAGACACGTTATTACTAATTAGCAATAGTTGTTTCAGACACCCTGTACGGCAGGAGCAGCGTGTGGCCGGTGCCCTCACAACGCTGCCCGGCGCGGTGCTGTAACAGGCTGCGAAGCAACCGCGCGGCCGGAGCGCAGCCGGGGGGGGGACGGCGCCCACCCGGCCCCGACGGGGCGGCGGCACCCGAGGGCGCGGCGCGGCTGGGGCAGGCGGGCGAGGCCTGAGGGCGGCCCCGCTCCCTCCTCGCGGCTCCGAGCGCGCTCCCGACCCCCGCACTCACCTCAGCCGCCGCGGCGCGGCCCGGCCGGAGCAGGGCGAGCAGCACCGGCAGCAGCAGCAGCAGCAGCAGCAGGGGCAGGGGCGGCAGCGGGCGGCCGGGACAGCCCCCGGCGGCCATCCCCGCGCTGCCCGCGGAGCTCGGCTCGGGCCGCTCCGACTCTGCCCCCCGGGGCTGCCGCCTCGCACCCTCCACAGCGCTCCCGGCCCCCCGGGGTGGGGACAGGGGACAGGGCTGGCCGGGGCGGGGCCACCCCTCTCCTCCCACACCCCCGCACACCCCGCGGCCCCTGCCCGGGGCAGCGCCGTCTGTCCGGCCGGCCGTCGGGCACGGGGTAGCGAGGAACCGGGGGCTCTCCCACCTGGGAGCTGAGGTGAGCGGAGGGGCGGCCCCGGGCCGTGCTGGGACCGGGATGGGGACGGGGACGCGGCCCGAGAGGGGTCGGGGGGGCAGCGCTGAGGTGCGGCGGGACCGGGAGCTGGCGGCGGGGCTGGGTAATGAGGCGGCGGCCAGCGGGTGGCTAATTGCACGCTGCTGGCCGCTGGCAGCCCCCGGGCAGGTTTTCTGAATGGCAGCGCGATTTGCGAAGTGTTGGCTGTACCTGAACTTTATCGCATCGGTGTTACTGACAGGCGTAGCATCTCGCCAGAAAGGCTGCCGGGACTGTGGAGGTACCTTGGCCAGGCCAGCCCCACCTCGTTTGTGGTGTTCTGACTACGGGACATCCTGTGGTAGGGGGTTTGGCGAGCGCTACAGGAGATACAGGAGAAGCCTAACTGTACAATATAATATATGTATCTGAATTGAGTCTGGATTACTCATGAGATAGAAATCTAAAGTCTATCATGAGCATAAAGCTAACCACAGAGCTTTGTAAAACAGCCGCTCATACAGGCATGGGAGGGGAAGAGCTGGGTCTCCGTTCAGTACAGTGCACTGTCAGCCCCCTCCGAAATCTGCTGTGAAAGCGAGTTAGTAGAGGCTACTTGTCCCCACAGCTAAAACATGTCTCTGGAAGAGCAGAGTATCATGATCAGTGCCAAAGATCTTGTACATCAAGACAGACATGATCATCTTTACTCTAAAATCCCAAATATTGATGAGAGCAAGCTGGCAGGTACAGAAAGAGAAGGAAAAAAAATCCCTGGTTTTCAAACCAGATTGATGGTGACGATATAGAGAAAATGATACCTCCGGGAGAAAATCACTAAATCCATCCAATTGTGAGATTCCCTAAACCAATCGACTGTATCCGTGCTATGACTGTTATGCAGGAATACTGCAATAAGGACAAAAATGTGGCCTACAGTTTATAAGCCATAGGCATCTGTACATTGTAAGCACCTACATGTAAATCCATTGCTGAAATTCAACATTAGAAGAACTGCTGTAAGAGAGAAGGTAGCAGAGCGCCACACAAAAGTGAAAACAGGTGTGAGGTTCTCTGGGACAGCAGGGTCAGCGGAAGAGAACGGTCAGAAATGATGAAAGTTCAGACGCAGGATGAATGGTATAACTCTCACTGAGTAAACAAGAAGATACTTAATTGGGGCTTTTGAATACAAATATTGGATGAAACACAAAGAATACAAAGAAATATTGGATGAAACAGAAGAAGTTAGGAAAAACACTATGAGGAGAAAAGAATATATGCAGAGGTCCTAGTGAATGAAATACTGCTATAATACAAAGCTATTAAGTCAGTTTTCAAATGATGAAAACCCATGTGACAATTTCCAAAAAATAAATCAACAAGGCTAAAAGCAAAGATGGGAAAATACTGATAAGGGATCTGTGGTCTTACTTCATCAGAGTCCCTAAGTGTGAAGTGGTCTTCCTTCACGATTGTTGTCTAGAGACTAAACACTAGGTTATGTTACAGCATGAGCTTTCTCTGCACTTTAAGTGTTAGGTAAATATTCTATGGCGGTAACTTTTGTGATTATTTCAAAACGTAAAACATGAGATCAGATGGCTATATCTGCCTAAATAACACTTTACAATTCTTATATTCTTCCACTGGCTGCTAAACACTTTGAACTACATGAAGCTTGTTCAGAAAATGATGGGTTTTAGGTGGGCATGATGAAAAAGCAAACAGAGTTAAGTCTTCCACTCATGCTTTAAGTATGATTTCAAATTATGTCAATGGGTTGGATCAAAATTGAATTTAATTTGAAAATTAAAGCTTCTGTGCTAATACAAAGCAAGCATACCTAATTGAATTTCTTCATCGTTTTCAGAAGCTGTCTGGATAATGAAATAATGACATGGATAGCAGGCAACGAGAACAAATTTCTGTGAACTCTAACACTTTATTACTGGCTTGGAATTTCCATTTGAGGCAGTCCCTCCCTGTTGGATTTTAATGCCTCACAGTCTTGCTTATATTACTAATCTAAAAAAATCAGTGAGGTATCAAAGCATTTGTGCATCCTTCCTTCCTTGCTTGCTTCTTTCCATACAGATGAAAAACTGGGGCACAGAAATAGACTAAGAACTTGGCAGATGAAGGGAGTACTGCACAGTATATGTAGAGTGTGATCTTGCAGCATGGACTGGTTGTCTGTAGGCTGTTCATTCATTAGTCAGTGCATGGTAGTTTACAAAGTCTCTACCCTGGGATATGGATATACTGTGCATACACATAGGAGTCAATATTATTCACAAATTAGTTCTAGTTAGCAAGCCGTTACAGTAAATTACAGAAAGCAAAACAGTAATGTTTCCAGAACTGCACACTCATTTGTTTTACAAAAAAAAATATATCTGTTTGTTGAACAGCTGAAAGAGAGCGGCTGGTTTGCTGCAGGTTCGTGTCCTTGCTCCCTTCTCAGTAGCTGATTGCCTTTGCTTACTCAGGGGACTTCTTCATAGGAAGTGAACCCCTGGCTGTTTACTCTAGGCAGTGTTCAGTCTCTCAAAATTAACCTCCCCAGATTTGGAAGACTACAGCACGGAAATATAAAAGGTTCTAAAAACTTGTGCTATCCTAGGAAAAACCAAGCCTGTAAGTCTTCACTTTGAGATAACCTCTGTGAATCCTTGCCAGAGATACCTTATTCTAAAGGATTTCAGCTTTTGTCTTATTTGGGGTATGTGGAAGTCTGCACAGGACTTGGCCATTTTTCTAGATCTGTGAAGCTCGAGCTTACAAAAAAGTTGGCGCAGCACATTTTCATGTAAAACTACATGTATTCTGCTGGACCCAAGTCAGAGGTCACAAATGCGTGGTATAGTTAATTTATTCCAGCTTCCTAAATCCTGGCAAAAGCTGTGGAAAAAAATGTCTAAAAATAAAGTTATAAAATCTAGGTAATGTTTGCTATGAGTGTTGCCTATCCATGCATGTGAATATAACTCTTTACCTGAAACTCTGTAACGCTTATGCTGCACTCAGAGTAATACTCCTTTGCTCAGAAGCACATAGATGCCTACACACCAATCCAACTCAGTTTGCAGAAGATACTGCTAATTCTAGTCTTGATATTAATATCTAGACTATATATATATATATAAATATATATATAGTCATCTAGATATTAATATCTAGACTATATATATATATATAAAGTTCATTAGGTCTTTACACTAGAAAGGTGTCATCTTTTTTAAATGCTCTTACCCAAAACAGTAGGTATGATAGCTTTTTAAGAAGTAATTATGCAAGTTGCTCTTTGTTCATTATTTCAAACAGTGGGTGAAGACTACTTTTCTAGAGTAAAATCTTGTACTCTTCTCATGTTATCTGTAATTTCATATATAGTCCTCTTGAAATAATTGTATACATAATAAAAATGCTGCTTAATAGGGGTAATAGTGCCACTATAAAGTTGTGCAGTGTGATGTATTTCAATTGCTGACAAATTTTGGTTTTCCAGTAATTATTCTTGTAAAATTATACCTCAGTTATATATTTTAATATAAACAGGTTCAGAGGGGAAAACAAACACAGAATGGAATGGTGTCTGTAAACCATCCGCAAACAGAAGGAAACAGAAGACCTGCTGTTTTATTTTAAAAAGAAAAAAAAAGTGCAGATCATCAATCAATGTGAATGGCATTACCAAAGGATTCGTTTGAACGGATTAAGTGGCTTATCAGAGCTGCCTGGTGAGTTTTACAGATCACTAAATTTTTTTAACTAGAGTCACTGAGATACATTCTTAGCTATCAATTAAACAGTAATCACCAGTTAAATGATCTGCAGTCTGTCTTAAATTTTATAAGTATATAGTTTATATGATTTCTATTCATCTGTAAGTTCATATCATTTAAACTTAGGGTACTACACCATTTAAATAGTAGAGAACAGGAACTATAATTCTGAATCTGTTTTAATAGAAAAGATGTTCTTCCACCTACATTCTCATGTAAAATGAGAATGCACATTTGTAGAAGTAAAAGTAATGATTAAACCTTAATGCCTGTGCCAGAATAATTTTGCAGATGAGGGATAAATATTAAAAGGTATGAAGACAACTTTTAGAAACTATGATGAGAATACTTGCTAGTACTAGCTGTGGCAGGAGTTCTTTATAGAGGAAAATGATCCTAAGGAGAAGATGACGGCCAGTGTGACCAGGAATGTACAAAGAGCAATGTGTGAGATAAACAATTCCATTTCTATGATATCTTCCATAGAAAGTCAATGCAAACCCAAATATTCCCAAATTCGTAATAAACCCAAGTAACTGCTATGGCACACTGGTTCTTTTAAACTCATTTGTCACACAAATAACTCATTCTTTCTATTTTGGATAGTATTTCTGTCTTTATTATACCACCTGCACATGCGGTTTAAAAAAAGCCCACTGAACCAGTTCATCTTAAGAGTATTTCCTGTGTTTCCTATGGTTTCTGCCAGCTAGATTTAATGCTGCCAGTAAGTCTTATGGATGTAAGGTCATTAAGAATAATGCACATCACCAAGCCCAGGAATTTCTGTCATACCCTCTCTTCCCTTGTTGTGTTGTGTGATTTCATCTACTAGATGAAACACTTAGATATAGGGCATCTTCACTGTCCTTTGACGGTGAACCATACTGAAAGACAGTGCTTTAAGGAGCTTTAATCTTTCTTGCAGCTCAGGTCTTCAGAGGCCCATGTCAGGGGACTAACCAGAGGCAGTGATAGTGATTCTAGTGAGAATGAAGCCTAACAGCAGAGAAAAGTTTTGAACTGCAGAGTTCTTTAGGTACAAAAAAGGGCTGTGTAATAATGTTGGTATGTATAAATATATTCCAAATCTGATTAAATTCCAGTAGACTTTCTCTCAGCTGTGTGTGGAGAGCAGTGTTATGCAAAATTCCACTGTTCACTACTATATAGCTGATCATAGGACAGCCTCACCTTGTTTAACCAATCATTTATTTCACTTTTAGCAAGACAGAATATGAGTTTGTCTTCAGTCATCAGCAACCATTTTCATGAACATTTAATTTCCATAAAATCTGCACACTTGAAAAACAGTAGCAGACAATGTAAGTTTAAAAAGTGTATAGAGTAAATGTGCATAAATAGCTAAAATACATTATATTTGTCAGCATTCAATTTGTCAGTATGTATCAGTGCATACAGAGGTTTTATATTTGCAGTCTGAACTGTGAACAATTAATAGTCTGAAACGATAAGCCTAGGTTTGCTGGCACAGTTGTCAATGCTGCAAAGGGCTGGTCATATGAATAACATAAAAAATAAAGTTGGGTTGAACTAGGTTGAATAGGACTTTGGGAGATTTGCTAAATTTGCAGGGTTGAAGCATTTTGTTACAGGCTTTACTGTAGCTTGTAGCCTAATACGCAGTATAGCCTGTACATTACAGCTGTATCTAATGTATGTTTCCATGTAAAGAGTGGGCACCTATTTACTTGTCATTAATAGTAATGTTAATATTAATCATTACTAATAATGATTATTTCTTGTATTGCTGCAGAAATGTTGGCCTATGTTTATTTATTTATTTATTTATTTATTAATTCATTTAGAAATCAGAAAAGGCATGATTGCATGATTGCAACTTCATAATCCACCATGTGTAGTGGTTGGGATGGAGCTGGGCTTCCTCAGCAGCTGCTCTGGAAGCATGCCACTATTTTGAGTGCACTTCTGCTCCCTGCCTTCTTTCTCTCTTGCTGTGTTTCTGAGCAAAAGAAAACAGTTCCAGCTAATGCATTCGGGGGCAGATGGCAAATCACCCTCACCTCTGCTCCATCTTCACCCATGGTGTCTGGACCTGCAGAAGTCTGTCTGGAATGCTTTCTCTCTGGCTGTTTCTAATTGTGAGACTGGAAATAGGTTATCAGGAGGAAAAAGAACTTTTACATATTCTTGCACATCCCTATCTGTTTGTACTCAGGATCACAAATCCAAAAAGATAAAATTATATAGCATATGCTGACCATTTTTTGATGACACATGTTTCTTATATCCTTTAAGTAATCACCTCAAACAGGACTTAATCATGTGTCTACACTTCTTTCTTCATAGAGGCTACATGTTTGTGAATGTTGAATATTGGAAGTTTAGTTTTAAATGAGTTTTCTCATTCTTTTAAATCAGGTGGCTGCTGATTGTTTTTTCAGCACAAGAAATTGATGGGGTAAGTGACAATATTTATTTTTGACAGTTGATAAATAGGATGGTATAGTTCAGAAAAAAAACAGGATATACGCCAAAATAACCCGTGAGAAAACTGTGATGTTTCTTTTAGTATTTCTTGCAGTTCTTACTTTCATGTTCCTGTTGCTCAGCTTGACTATTTTGTAATTTTCTTCTTTGGATTCTTCTAGATTATAATTTCAGCACCTTTACACACTTTTGGAAACCTGCCTTTACAAAAGCACTTTCATGCACTGTATCTTTCCTCATGAAATCCCTTCAGTGGCTCTCCATTATATATATCATGCTTATTCTAGCTTTCAAGCCCTTTTCTCTATGTCAGAACTGCCTCTCTGTAAATTCCCACCTTCTTGAAGTCAAAACTTTCATTTAAAAATTTAATGTTCTCTCAATATCTGCTTTACTTTCCTCTCTGTACTGTCCACTGTATTAATCTCATGTTTGCAGTGCCCTCAGTGAAACTTCTTTTGAGTCCATCCTCTTTGTTTCTTTCAGATATGTATGAAAAGCTTTTTTATGTGTTTTTTTTTTCCTGTCACTCCCTTTTAGTTAAAATATTAAAGATTGAAGTATTTTTTTAAATAAATGTGTTCTATTAGAACAAAAGGAAACAGCTTATGTGTTATTAGAAAGCTGCATTCCATTCACATTCCAGTAGAGTCAAGTTTTTAATAACTAGGTGAGAGTCTAGTGTGAAATAGATCAGGAATTTCATGGGAAGTCCAGTATGGGAAAGAGAAGCAGTCTATGAGAGAGACTATCATACCCTCAATCTAGTTCTAAGGCTTGGGAGTACCAGATATTCTAAAAATATTGTAAATAGTACAGAAATTTTCTTCCTTATCTGATACTTGTCAATGCTTTCTCCTTGAAAAATTGAAGTATGAACCTATTGTGTTCTGTTGATTATTAAAATGAATAACAAAACATTTTGACCTTGATATAAATGAAATCCATACTAAGCAAATATTTTAATGTTATCACTGTTTACTTGTTAAACTGCTTTTAAATCTTTTAAGTTCTTGTCATCCTATTCAGAGCCACAGTGATCATTTACACACGTAATTTTAGTGAAAATTTGTGACCGAACGGACATTCCAACCACATAAGCGAATTTATAAGTGAAGAGTTAGAAACTCTTTATGAAGTGTTAGAAATGATGAGATGTGGATCACATGCTTCTGGTACCAAGGTCCCTCAGAGGCCCTGACTTTGCCCAGTGACTTCTAAAATGTAGGAGAAGCTCGGCATACAAGAACACCTTTTGAGGCAAAACACTGCTTTTCTAGCAGTGTTTTGTGGTGACAGTCCATACTACAAACAGGCAAGTTGTGTCAATGCTGTGTTTGCTATGGTCCTCAGCTAAGCAGTCTGGACACACCACAGCTGTGCTGGAAGAGCATGTCTTGAGACCTCACCAGCTTGAAAGTGTGGGCATCATTCCCGTAAAATACTGTATTTCCTGCAAAATCAAAACCATCTTCGCTTTTCTGCATCAAGTTGAAAATCTACGCTGTATTCTGACATTTGGTGCTCTGCAAGTTCCTTCCTCAGCAGAGAATTGCCCTGTGGGTATGCAAAAGTAGCCAAATCTTTTGCTTTAAAAATCATCTAATTGACCAGTATGTGTACAAATCAAAAAATTTAGTGCATATCTTAATTAAATAGGAATAAATAATATATTATTAATTTTGATAACATTTTAGCAGAGAATTCACATTTTTTGTTCAGTTCTTCAATACTGGGTAAGTTTGCTTTGACAGCAATTTCTTCCTATTGTACTCTTTCAGAAACAACCAAGAATTTAATAATAATAATAATAATAATAATAATAATAATAATAATAATAATAATAATAATAATAATAATAATAATATAGTGCCATGCCGTATTATAAGCTGTTTGCTGTCTATTGCATATTATTAAATTCATAACCTGTCAATTTTTAGGGAGGATACGCATATATTGACCCATGTGGGGGACAGGATTGTTCAGTTTGTCGGTGCTTTCCAGAAAAAGGATCAAGAGTAAGTGATAAGCAGAACTACTGATAATTGCTGTTACAAATACTGTTCATTTTGTGCACATTGCTATTCTTTAAAATCAGTATGGCTTGTGAGCATAAACAAGTCTGAATATGGCAAGCTAGCATAATTCTGTCACTGCTATGAAGTACACCTAACATTGAAGGAAGTTAAGATTGTAAACAGGTTTGCTTGTAAATTAGGTTTCTAATAATCCTGGTGCCATTTTTTTTTGGGTAAGTATTCTTTGAGATCAATTTGGAAGTTAGACAAAGCCTAATCATATAATGTATTAAGTTTAGAAATCTATGCTTGTTTTCTCCTAAGAAGTTGTTTAAAAGAGAATGTCTATGCCATTTACTAGTTTCGTGGGAACTTAAGTGTTTCTTGTTCCCTGATGACCAAGCAACTGAAAAATTGTCAGTGATTGAAACAATTTTCTTTCAAAGCACTAATGTTAATGTTTTGGGCTTAAAACATAAAGTTTGGGGCATAGTGGATCAGTTTTTGGAAGAGCTGCAAGCCCCGTTTGTTTCTGTACAACCTGAGTGGCCACAAAAGCAAGGCACACCTTTCCCTTCCTCTGCTTCTGCAGTCATCGGCATGCTTTGCTGTGTCATGATCACTGCCCTGGTGTCCTTGGATCCTATCCTAATCCTCCAGGATTATGTCTATACAAGATTCCCCCATACTGTAGGGTTTTCATAATAGGGGCCTAGGATGTGTCTATCTCTGTAACACTGTTAACAAATTGGCATCCCAGAAAGAATATTTTGACTAGCATCATTGCAGTGTCTCACAGTGCTACAGAGTAGACTGATTTGGATACCAAAAATATGATCTGAAGTACCATTTAAAAACAACTAACTGTGAAACAAGAGGAAAAAGAAAGGATGATGAAATTTCCCCCTGGATCTGGTTCTCTCTCAGTAGTCTGGAAGTTCTGAATTACATGCCTGTAATCAGTCAGTAATCAATATTCACTGCAGTCAGTAAGGCTCTTTCTTCAGCTGTTGTCCCCACCAAGGGTAAACCGAACCATGACTGATGGATTTGCAATTAGTTTTCTAAATACTTACAAGGTCTAGACCTAAGTGCCTAACAGAAGTGTAGTATAAAAATAAACATTTCAAAATAAATTCAATTATCATATGCTAATGTAAATTGAGAATTTACCCTTCTCTGAAACAGCTCTGAAATCTATATGCACACTGACAAGTACAATCTCTCCAATGCAACAGGAATTTATATGCCATGCAATTATTACTGGTCATCAATAGACAAGGAGTTAAAGTTCTTAACAGCCATTGTATGAAATACAGTTTAAATAAACATCATTCAGATAGATTGCTGCAAACATTTTCTAATGTATGGTGTTGAATTATTCTATATAGTATTACTTAATCTTTTTTTTAAGCCTGCAATCCTGTTGATTCTCTGCTGTGTTCTGCCTTTACACTCTGACACACTAATTTTGCTTTCCTAGCTTTTGTGGAGACTACTTATTAAAAAACAAAACCCTTACTTATCTTGTTGTTAGCTTCCTAGAATGCAAAACATCATGCTTCATCTACTTTCCAGTCTGAATTCTGCTCCCAGGCTGGTTCATCAGAGGTTTACATCTTCCTCAATTTGGTCTTCAAAGTGCAAGATAGATGGACATTGAAAGACTGGAATTGTACAGTATCAAAGCATAAAATTTCAGAAGTGTGCAGTTTATTAAATAAACCTTCTTTGTAAAGGAGTGGAGATATGAGTAACAGTGTATATTTTGTTGCTTAGTGCTTCATTTTTTTCCCCTTTTTTTCTATTTAGAATAGGCTAGATGTCAAAAATAAGGATGAGCTAGTCCCCTCAGCAAACATCTGCTGAAAGCACAAAAAGACTAGAAGATTCATGTACTTGCTGGGCAAAAGGCAGTGGGACAGTAATGTCATCCAGACCAGCTGGAAAGCCAGACTTAGAGCAACCAGCTATGTTCAAGCAACTGCAATACGGGGGGCTTTTGAAAAGACTGAAAGAGAAAGGCAGCATCTGAGTGAGCTGCAACAGTGTATGTAAAATTGAATTACATTGGTATATGTAGCCCACGCCAACTTTTTTTCCCCTGTTGTGTATTTTTGAATTCTTTTGCCATGGGGATTCAGATGTATGGCATTCTCTTTATTCTCTTCAGTTGAACATGGTAGTCTAAGACTTATCCTTACCCTTAGAGGAGGAGCACCTCTCCTATGGAGAAAGGCTGAGAGAGCTGGGGATGTGCAGTAAGTGTTCTTCATGATTTTTGGTGCCAGCCCTGCACAATTGAGACTTTTTGCCTCTTCTGTCCCAGTAGACTTGGAGACTTTAAGGAGGCAGTAGCAATCAACGTAATTAGAGGCAAACAGCAAATTCATTGGTTTAGTTTATCTTCCTCTTTATTCTTTCATATGATATGTCAAAGAGATAGTGAAATCTTTCCTCCATTTTCCCCTCTTTCTCTAACATGGGAAGTTATACCCTTAATAATTTTTGAAGTGTTGAATCAGAGGCCTAAAAAGTGCTGGTTGCTCTAATAGTATTTAACAGATAATTAAAAAAATGTTTGCAGTTAGCACTGACCGATTGTAAACCTGTCCTGTGCCGACCCCGGAGTTTGATCCCATTCAATTCCTTTGGCTTTGTATATAGAGTTAAGTAGATTTAGAAAGCAAGCGTCTATTCATGACCCAACCTGATCAAGCTTTATGAGATCATGTGAAATGCCTGGAGCAAAGTGAATAACAAGTATAACTCAGCAAGACCAATGTTCATTCTTTTGCAGATGAAGCGAGTGGCCTATTTTTATACTAGTGAGGAGAGAACATAGCAAAGAGGTACCTAAGAGGAACGTCTTGAATATGAGGTGTAAGGAGTAAGCATTTGTGAGGGATACTAAATGAGTTGGACAGTGGGATACTAATGGTGAAATTTAACACAGTGATAGGTCTGTCTTCTGATATTGCTGTTCTCATCACATCTTTCTAATAGATCCTGTGGGTTATCATGTCTTCCTAGTGGGTTCTGTGGCTTAACCGAGTTCAATTTACAGCACAGTGTAAAGATTTTCTAACTGAGAAACAGGAAATTGTCATTTTTGTGCCTAAGAAGCATTATTAAACCACACTTTTTTTGCCTGCCACTATGGTGTAGAAATACTGAACATAAATAACACAAACAAATTGCAATCTGTCATTCACATGGAATATCCAGCGCTTGTAAAATACGCAAAATCCATGTATTTGATCTCAAAATGCATGTGCTTAGCTGAATCCTTTATCAGAGATGCATACTAGCATTTGAAAAAACCCAGATCTGTCCCACTTTTTGCCTTGTGCTTGACCATTTTTCTCAGTATGTTAGCTAAAATACAATTTAATTTCTTTAAAATATAAGACTCCTGACATAAGTTACACATTTCTGTAGCACTTCTATTATATTTCACTTACATTAGCTGAGAACCATAGAACAACAGACCTAGAGAAAGGAGGTCCCCAGACCTATATCTGAAGCAGATTTTTTTTTTTTTTTGGTAGCTGAGCAGAACAGAAAGTGGTTCTCTGGTTTCAGAAATTAGGATTTAAATGATAGGGAATGGAACCTACTTTCCAGAATGTGAAGTAAGAACAGGAGCACTCCATTCTCCTCACTGTAAGGTCTCTTTGAGACTGTTCTTCATACACAGTGTCCAACAACAGCATCTGTAAATTAGCAATTTTCATATTGGATATGTTTCCAAATTTTTCAAGAGTTTTGAATTTAATAAGTTATCTCTTCTTTTGTCCTTGAATGTTTTCTTTCCTTAATAATTTTGGTACTCCTGTCCCATCATACTATTAATAGTGTTTTTCTTAGTTGCTTCAGATTAGTAACCTTTTCCACATTGGGCAACAGAATTTGAAGGATTACGAAACCCTACAAAATCATTCTTCTTCATAGATTTGAATCAACCAACTATCACCAATCAGTGACTTGTTTCAATAAAATGGATCACAAAATCAAAGAATGATTTGAGTAAAAAGGGACTTCAAGACCATCTAATTCCAACTCCCCTGCCATGGGCAGAGATATCTTCCAGTAGATCAGATTGCTCAAAGCCCCAGACAACCTGGACTTGAACACTTCAAGAGATGGAATAAGAGCAAAAGTTTATTTTATTTTACTAGCTAATCTGATGTTAGTCATTTGTGGTCCAAGACACTCTATTTGCAGCTCTCTGCTTTCAACCCTTGTCTTTCTTGGAGTGTCTGTGCCAAGATCGTTCTGGTTCAGTACTTCTTTGACACAATAGTGACACCCGCTGGTTTATTGGATACCTCCTCTTTTCATGGTTATTCAGTGTTAACATTTTTCACAATTTTGTTATGTTTTTTTTTTTTTCAGCTCTTCACTGTGATTTGTTGTGATTCACTAAAATATCATGGTTAGGCTGCATCATCAGGTACTATGTTCTCTAGCATATTGTATCATTACAAAATATGCTAAAAGAGCACAGAATTTCCTAGTAGGTTGTAGCATAATCTAGATGCTGAGACAAGTCAAACGTGAAGGGTTACTACTGCATTTAATCAGCTCAAAATCTGACTATAAAAAGAAGTTACCTAATACTTAAAAGGCGCTATGTGATCTGTTATTTCTGAACAAATTGACAATAAAGTACATCCCATATATTTGTTTGATCCTCAAAGAAAAAATTACTCTAATAATGAAAAGAGGGAGGATTTAAAGTCACTTAGTCATGTGTTTTCCTATCTGTATCTCATCTTGATAATGTTAATATTTAGAAGGTTGATTTTGAAGCCTTGACTTTGAGTGAAAAAGTTTTGGTCCCAGTCCTACACAGTTACAGTGGAGGAGTGGAAACTTCCCAGAATGGACACCCCTACAAGTACTGGAAGCTGTGGCTTGGCTGTATAAAAGACCTGTTCTTCCAAAAGGGGAGAAGACAAGAGTGGAGCTTAGAGTAGCAGCAGATACTTCCACCTCACAAAGCAAATTACAAAAGAAAACATCTGTCTGCAAATGCCTTTGTGCACACTCTCTGTTGCCTCCAGACTACTCTTACTTCCCTCCCTTTCTCAATCCTGCCACTGGTAAAATGAAAAAGACTGGTTACGTGCCAGAGTCTAGTGTAGAATGAAAAGGAGCACTATAGTATTTGCCTACAATCTGATTCTGTGCAGTTGCTGAGAAGTTGTGCTTTTGTTTATGAGAATAGAAGGTATATCCATTTCCCGTATCATTGATTCATCCACATAGCATGTAACATAGGTACTATTCTAACTGAAGGCAATAACTGGACTTCTTTTAACTTTATTGATAACAAGAAGTGAAACATAGAATTCACTCTGATAGCTTGAACTGTTTGCTTTTCCAGTGAAGATGCCTCTAAAATGTCTGATTTTTGTGCAGACAGTGCTCAGGGCAATCTAAAAATCAGGTGCTCTTCAGTGTCTCAGGCTACCAAAAAAAAGTAATTCCAAATAATCCTGGCGATTGTTTTTTCTACACAGTATTAAATGCTTTTCTGCATGATTGTGAAATATTTCAAGTCTTAGTCACAGGAAGCATTATTTTTAAAAGATATGGTCTTGTTTTGTCAAAAGTCAGTTTCTTACTGCAGGTCAAGTCCAGGACATGCTAAAATGACAGACCATAGTCTTGACATGGGCAGTTCCTGAGCTAGACAATTAACAGGGCAGTGAGGATCTAAATGAATTTATTGGCGTCAGATGGCAGAGAAGACATAATATTCTGTCCATTTTAACTGAGCTAATTTGTCATTTCCACATAAGCATGACTACCTTCATCCTCTTTATTTGTACAGCTGTCCTGAGACTGTAATGCTGTGGTAGTCACATTGGATGGGCACAAATAATGGATGTGATAATAGATGTTATGACATGGTATCAGTTTGGTCTTAACAAAGCTCCCAGTCATTATCAGTCTTTGAGCTGAAAGAAAGAGAGACAATCCACCAGCTTCACATGGCATGCTAAAGTTGTATCAGCTGTCAAACCTATTGTGAATTCTGGATTCAGTGACTGTGTTTTATGACTTCACTACCTCCTGCTGAAGACATAAACCATGGAGTCAATTAAATTCATAGCTTAGCAACTAGAGAAGGCATTTTGTCAGCCTAAAGGACCATATATCCTGGAAGTGTTTATTGCTTATGAGGGTTAGTTACCATCATGAGGTTTCTCACCTTTTTTCTGAGTACTCTGTAAATCATGTTTCTTCAACTGTCCAAAAGGATGTATCATCTGAAAAATTTCTCAACTATTGGCTGCAGAGTGTACACATTAATTAAAAATATTAAAGTTGCTGCAGAAACACGTTGTCAGCAAAATGCATTGTTAGGACCAAGGCATCAGAACATTAGCGAGAAATATCTTGTCCTTTTTTTTTTTTGCTCTAGTACTCAGAATTGTGCTATAATTAAAATGGTTGTCCAGTCTTTTTTATCAAGTATTAAGAGTCTGTCATAGCTGCTTTAAAAGGTACTTCAATGAATAAATTCAGTTTTAGAACAGAGGATGTGCAAGGCACTGCCAACAGACTGTCTGCAATTGCCCATACAAGCAAATATTCAAATAATACCCAGAGTCCTTACTGTCCATTCATTGTTAACAAAAATGTAGAATCAGCAGATTCTAATACTTGTAGCTCTTAATTTCCATAATATTGTATACTTCAAATTCTGCTATCAAAAAATTATAACAACTGTTGCTGAAGACAAAATGCTGGTTCTGCTCTGGAATTTTTGCAAGTGACTTCATTGGAAACAAAGTCATGGTTTAAGTGAGGGATGCCAGTAATGACAAACGGAACACAAGGTGTATGAGGATACTCTTTCAGATAGTCCTCTGCTATCCTTGTAGGACTTACTTTCCTAGCCTCTAGACTAAATTCTTTTTCATAGTTTTAGTGCCCTGAGGTTTAGAGAAAAAAAAAAAAAAAAGGTTTAAGGCCCTGCTTGCAATTTGTGAGAAATATTATGTTCAGACAGATTCAGTCTACACTCAGCAGAATGGAATTTGGTTCTATCACTTCAACATAATTTGATGCCTGGAGCTAACATACGTGTCTACAGCCACCTTTGATTTCTATCCTTTTGTTTATCCTAAATCCATTCATAGAAATGAATATATGGTTTGTCGTTTCTGTGAATGGAGATTGTACTGAAACATCGTTTACTGCCCTCAAGTGGTCTTAGAGCCATAGCCTTTTTTTTTTTTTTTTTTTTTTTTTTTCGGAAAGCATGGGGATCCATTTTGCTATCTTTTTAAATGATGTGGTATAACTGATGGACTAACTCTGAAATAAAGCAAAACGCTCTTAAAACAACTTATAGCAAAACTGTTGATATTTAATGAAAAATACGAATAACATTATGATGAAAAAATGAGTAACGAAGAGCATTATGTAGGCTTTGTAGGATGAAAGTGCAGACAGCTCATATGTGAAATGTTTGACTAGAAACCTTATTTTACTTAGCACTGAGTCTGTGATTTAATAGTTGTTAAGTAGCACAGAACAAAAACCAAAAGAACTCCATACCAACGCTATAGACTAAGAAATCCAGTTGTTTTGTAATGCGGAGTGTTTTTACTTGAAAATATGGATTACCTTGGAAAACTTCATAGAAACACATAGAGATGATCTGTATGATACTGCAGGTGCAGATATTGAATTTAGAGTTGTGTATAAATAAGTGACATTCTGCAGCCTCCTAAACATTTGTAACTCAATCTGTTCAAATTTATACTTTCTGTAAATGCATTTGCTAATAACTATCATTTTTTTCTATGGGAAACTTCACACCTGTTATATAAAGCATTAAAATCTGAGAGTGATGATAGAAGATATGTGAGATAGAAAAACTTAAGATAATGAATATATAATGTGGCTTGAAAGAGAGAGGGAACTCTCTTGATTTGTTCTAATGTCTACAAAGCCCTTTTGTCTAAAATGAGCCAACACTTATTGGCAAAAATATGATGCTCAGTAGAGTCTTGTTCTTGCAGAAGGAGTTACACTGATAGACCCAGGAGAAATTGCAGTTTATCCCAGATATCTTGGAGAGGTGGTGCTGGACACCTGATGAAGATGAAAAGAAATTATCACGTTAACCAAATTGTTAAATTTGAAACTTCTGTTCCTACAACATCTAATGCGTGGAACAGATCTGCTGCCTGTACTGTAAGCTGGTTTGAATGATAACATTGTAAGCCTTGTTTTATCCATACAGTCATCTCCAAAATGCTGCCTATTGTGAGGTTTACAGTATTATTCACTGGCTTATTTGGACTCTTTTCAGGGTCAGCCTGGTGAGTTGGGAGCTCAAGGTCCAATTGGATCCTTGGGATCTACAGGACCAGCCGGTCTGCCAGGGGAAAAAGGACAGAGAGGTGAGAATGGGCAGCCTGGGCCAGCTGGAGAAAAAGGTGATAAGGTAGGAAACATCATAGACATATGTTTTGGATGTATACAATATATATTGTTAAATGCTAGCAAGTAAAACAGAACCTGAATGATTAGAAAGCATTTGCCAAACTACCCTCTTGCTCACCCAAAATTCTCACTGAAATCAATTACAGCTTTCTTTGGAAAAGGTATTTCAGGGATTATTTTTCCCTTTGGATTGAAAATTTAGAATTCTCAGAAGAAAAAAATGAAAAAGATCAAGTTTCTGATTAGTATATATCGTGTCATCCTCCTTAACCTCAGAGGACTGTGGGAGGAATGTAGAGGAATGGGGAATAGGGAGGAATGGAGGGAGGAGCAAGGTGGTTTTAAAAGCACCGTACACTAAATATAATTTTACTGCCATTTACGGAGTATAAACTGCAGTTCAGGTCTGTGTCGTTCATAGCAGTGCAATCCCTGTACTTAGCTCTTTGTACTTTATATTAATTTTAATGGTCTAATTTCACATCTTAGTGGATGATTAAAATCACTAGGGCAAGTGTCTAATAGGTGAGATATAAGCCCTGTAAATAGAAATTGTGCTACAGGTATTATCAAAACAGGAGCAGGTCATGAAATTAAGTGCAGAATAATGTTGTAAGTTATAGTCAACTTTCACTTTGTATATTTATAGTTGTTGGAGAAAGAATGAATATGAGAAATTGACATTTGTCCTGTTACATGAGTACCTATTGGCTAGTCTGATACTAAGCCTTTTGTGGGATATTTATTTCTGATAATAATTAAGGCTTTGATTCATATTTCAAACAAGCATTTATTGTTTTTCAATATATAATATTTATTTAGTTAGTAAGTTAGTTCTTCTAAAGAGTTAATGACCTCAGCAACTTTTTTTTTTTTTTTTTTTTTTATGTCACCTGTTTTTAGGGCCCAACTGGAGTCCCAGGATTTCCTGGTCTAGATGGTGTTCCTGTACGTATTGAATGAATATTGCTATAGAAAATCATGGTTTCTATAAAGTCAAAGCAAGTCTTCTGATAGAATAATACACTTAATAAATTGTTTGGTTTTATATCCGTCCATTCTTATTGTACTACCTCAGAATTACCTATGTTGCAAAAATGTTAAGTAGCCAGGATAACATTGACTGTGTTTACTACTTATATCAAATTGCACAAAATCTCAGTGAGGTAAGTAGATCATTTTCATGGGGGAGAGGGGCAGTGAAGATAGAGACTAACCCAAGTCTACCCGCATGTGGTAGGATTAACAACAGTGAGTTTATTTTCTTAGGCACTGTAATATGCTATAGCCTGCGTGCTGCATTATTTACATCTCTGAAATCTCGGCAAGTTATCTCAAATTGTATATTGTTTTCTGTTCAAACTTTTTTTTTTTTTTTCCCATAGTCCTTTGGCAGGGAAATAAATAAATCAAAAAATCAATCACTGAATTTTACCTGAATAGAGACTGAAGTAGTAAAGTGAGTCCTACATATATAAGCATTTGATGATACATTTTTCCGAATGTGGTTTTCAGTATGGAAATGGGTGTGGTAAAAGAAAAATAGTCTCTCTTAGATGTAGTATTTTGAAAAATGTTTATTATAACTAAATTCTTATGCTGTTATTAGTTTCATATGGATCAAAGAAAGTTAAAATGCTATATTTTTAAAGTGAAAACAGAACTAGAAACTGAGTGGGTATCTTAGCATCTGCTTGTCAGCTGTCCAAACTTGACAATGGGACTATTACCAGAATGTACGATGTAGAGTTCATGGGGCCAAAATCTAGCACTCCCAAGAAATGTATAACTTTTTGATGAAAAACGTTAATCGGAAAAAGTGTCCGCAAATTGGGTTGAAGTGCCTTAAAGGTAAGAAGAAAGTAAAATTGGCAAGAACATTTCAGGCAAATGGCCAGGATACTTTCCTGACTATTTTTCAGAACCGAAAATACTCACTGCTTATATTGCCTACTATCTAACTTGAAGTAGAACTAAACTTTACATTGGTTAAGTCTTGCTATGTTGGAAAATTACTTCTTCAATTCAATATAGTCATTCTCTGTGATTACTTTATACTTGAGTTAAGCTGTATCTTCTTTTTCATCATTTTATCCTATCAATTAAAAAATATGAGGCTGTTTCAGATGACCTTTGTGTATGCCCTTTAGAAATAGTAAAATTACATCATGTGTTCCTAGACAGGATGACTTTTCTTTACGGCCACAGGAAAGGTTGTAGTTAGAGAGCTGGAGTCTGCTTTCCCTGAGAAAATAGCACATTAGTTATTGATTCAAATGGGAGTTCAGTCTGGCCCTCTACCCAGTGCTGTCCCTGTCATATTTGTGATGCATCAAAAAACAACATGTTAAAAAGGCAGGGATTCTTCACTTCTTATCACACAAAAAAACATGTATATAGAGAGAGATCACAAAATCACTAGAAAACATTTCTAGTGTAAAGAGGATGAAGCTGGGAGCACTGTGAGATGTCCTCTGTTTCAGTTCTGTGATATTTGTTCCTGAATTGTTTTGTTAATTTAAAAACTAGTTTTCTGTGTATCATGGCATGTCTCTAATAAAAAGTAAACTGTCTTTCAGGGATTACCAGGAAGTGAAGGACCCAGGGGCAAACGTGGTGTAGATGGCTGCAATGGCTCAAGAGGCGATCCAGGATTTCCAGGCGAAAATGGATATATTGGACCTAGAGGTCCTTGTGTATGTTAAAGGCATTCCTATTGGCTGTTATTCTTGCATGTCTGCATTTCCTTTGCAAGCTAATAGCTCTTTAAATGAAAGGATTTTACACTATGGCACTAGCTTTCCACTTGACAGTGAAGTTCCAGGCACCTTCTATTCTTGCTAAGGTTAAAAGGAATGAAGAACACTTGATGCCTTGGTGGATTAAGTTTGAGCTTGAATGTGAAATAAAGTCCTATAGCCTTTAAGTATATATGTCTAGCTTGAGAGTTAAATTCTACTTTGTTTCCCTGGTACTTAACCACACCAAAGCTAGTACCATTTTGTGGAAGCAAAACTGAGAAGGAGTACCCTGAAAACATACCATTTATTACTGCTTGAAACTTCATGAAAGCCTTAATACTATGAACACACCTGAGATGAGTTAGCAGTCAATCAGTGGAAGTTTCAACAAGTCCTGTAATACTTTAAGATTTTTTAGTGTTAGATCACAAAAATGTACTAGTAGGTCTCTTCCAAAATCATTCTCTTACAGTTTCACGTGTCTCTTTTTAGATATCTACTCACGATCACTCTGTGCACACCTAATCTTGCCTCGTTGTTTATCTTTATACATGGAGATAATTTCAGTTGAAATTGCCACTTTCATATTGTTCACTTTTCCTGTTAAAATTGAAAGCATTTTAAAATTGTTTATATAGTCAGATTAGCAGTGATTTTCTAATGAAGATAAAACACAGATTCATATCAGTAAGGGATATAAGTTATTGTAGCTCCAGAGAAGTTGTAGTCACCAGTTTTTGAGTTTTTGTGGAAACAATTTTTACTTGTCAGTAATTAATAATATGTCCTTAGTTGGTCTGAGTGCTTCCCTTTCTAAATAAAACAGTAAAAAGCAGTGCAATTTACATGAGAAGTTGAATGTGTTTAGTAGGAGTTAAATAAGATGCTGATTCAGACATATGCAAACAATGAGAGGGGGTGTGAAGACATTACCAAATTTTATCAATTAGAAAAAACATACAGTTCAAGTGTTGGACCTGTAGTAAATACTGTCAAACACACAATCTGATAAAAAACCTGCTAATAACCTCATTTCTTATACCTCTCAAGGTAACCCATTACACTCCAAATGGTAAAATGGTTTCAGCTGTATTACATTTACCTGTGTTTTCCTACTTACGGCTTTCAAAATGGAGTTTTGCCTTTAATAATTAGACAAATGATATAAAAGAAAAATGAGACATGGGACAAACTGCAGCATAAACCCTCCCAGTTCCAGGAGCATGCTTTTTGTTAGGCCTAGAAAAATATTTGCAACCTACAAAGAAAAGGAAACACAACAGGCATGTAGCCTTGGATATCCACACTAAAATCCAATGCAAATTAATTTGGCTATCCAGAAAAACAAGACATAGTAACCATATTTGCTTGAGTGCAAGAATGCTACTCCAACCTCAGTGTGGATTGCCTGTTTTTAATCAATTTTCTTGCACCAAGTACCAACTTGACTATATATTACAGCTAATATTGTTATGTTACTTATTATTTACAACATAATCTTGTATAATTTTATACAGCACTGTGTACATATTCCTCAGCTTTACTTCATTTACCTTACCAATAAATTAAAAAAATAGATTAATTTCTATTTGCAAGTTCTTACTTAAGTCAGTTAATAAACTGAATCTAATAAAGATTTTTTATTACACAAGAGATGACATGTAAAATAAAGAAAGACAAGCATAACTTCTGAGATGTTTAATGTGCTCCCTAGCAGCTGTTGTGTGACCTGTAAATGTCATCCCACCTACTGTAGGTATATCCAGCTGCAGGCAGCTGTAACTCTTATTCTACCATTCTAGGGATAACTACTTTCCCTGTTTCATTCTGACTTCAGGATTTGAACAGCCAGTGGATAATATCAGGAAACCAGTAAAGTTTTAAAGTGGTTAAACTCCATGGAAAACAGTAACCCAGTTTATTGAAATCAATAGTTAAGTGGTTATGGGCTTCAGTTAAATTGTACCTGGTATGTCAGGATTTCAAAGGAGAAAATATCAGAAATAATGTCTTAATATATTTGTTCTTCAGATATACATGTATTATGCTGTTAACAGTCAACTGAACGTTACAGTTAAATTTTGAAAAAGTGGTCATCTGCTCTTGCTAACTCATACTGAGGTTTTGAGGGTGTTATGATATGCCAAGTTATACAAAGGACTTCACAGCAAGAACCACAAGAACTTTATTTTTAAAAATAAATATGACCTATAGGTGTGTGTGTGTGTGTGTGTAATTTTTTTTTTTTGTAGACTGTGAAACATATTTGCTAATATGTGGAAATGTTGAATATTGTGCATGTAACACAGTCCATACTCCCAGCTTTTTAACTGTATGCAGAAACACACTAAATCCTTCTAAATCACAGCATGGACTTTTGGAGAAGGCAGTGTATGTAAGACTTAAAGCCACTGACTCACTGAAAGGAAATATAATGTTGATATACTTCATTCTAAAGGCAAAATCTGTGAAAATTGTAGAATATTGAAGTAGCCAAGAGCTAAGGAGATACTCAGAGCAGGAGTCAGAATCTATGAGGAGTTGTTTTGCTCAGCTTTCCAGAAGAAAACTTCACATTTAAGGGTCTTGTAAGACAAAAGAGCTGCAACATGCTAAAACAGTTATGGTGGTTCTAGTGGATTACCTAGTGACATATGGACACCAGGAAAGTACAGCCTAACATAAAAGATTTTTTTTTTCTTCATTATAGGGAAATCCAGGGCAAAAAGGAGAAAAAGGAAATTCAGTGTTTGTATCACATTTTGGAAAAGGACCCCCAGTAAGTATCTGATTTTGAAAAAATACATTTTTTCCTACGAGATATGTATGGCAAATTTAATTGTTCTATCTCCTAATTGTTTGTGAAGCTTGTTGCAAACACAAATTAAAAGCAAATATACAACTGGAACAGATAGATTGAAATCTTAAAAGCTATAAAATTTAGAGAACTCCAATAACAATTTGAAGTCAACACTTGTGATACTTCCTTTGCTAAATGATTGTCATTACAGGGAGAGAGGGGTGATCCTGGACCCCCTGGCATTCCTGTAAGTACAGTTGGTGGATTCTATACATGCTTTTTGCCTTGAATATCTTTCAAATTTTCCTTCTTAATAAAATAAAGCAATACCGGGGTTTCTCCTTGTCTGCCTTAAATAGCAAAATTCCAGAATAAAGTCTAACAAACATCGATCCCCTGTTGTCAGCCTCCACGACCAGTTCATGGTGGCTGCATTGTACCCACCTGCATTGTGGTTTGTGTGCAGGCAATCACTGTGCATTGAGCAGTTGTCACTCTTCATGTATTCAGTTTGCAAAACATTTTTTCCTTGAAATTCAAGACTTCACAGGAGAGATGTAGAAATGTGACACCTTCTTCAGTGGTATCTGGTGGGTCTGCCAAGAAATATGTAGCACATGACCACATTTTTTTTGCCATTAAAACATGTAAGAAGAAGAGTTTAACTTCATTGTTGAGCTCTTACAGACTTTCACTCGTTTGACTTTGGTTCCTCTTCTTATGCTTGTTAACAAAGTATGCACTGATGAGTTGTTTCAAATCCCCATACTATATGTAGCACAGTTACTAGCACAGTATTCTTTTAACTATTAATAATATATCATTGTATTGACATGTGCCTGTACAGTATTATCCAGAAACTGGTGCTGAGCTGCCCTAGTGACAGTGAGGTTTCAGGTATGGTATACCTTCAAGCAAGGAATACCTGGGTGGAGCACCATTAGTCTGAGTCCAAGTGACGCAGGCATTTTGGAGAAACTAGTTTTGTGAAGAAAATGGTAAACTCTCGGTATTTTCACCAACAAGCCTTTTGCCATCTTTTTCAGGGTCCTAGAGGGTCAAGAGGTTCAACAGGCCCACCTGGATACCCAGGCCAACCAGGCTTGCCTGTAAGATCACCATGGTTTTACAGCCTTGCATTTTCAGATTTGTGTAAATTCTTGTTTACATGTTTTAGAACTTGCCTTAGAGAGAATCAAAGCCTAGAGGTAATTTTTGAGGCAGCTGATAAAAAGAAAGATGTTTGCTGTACCTTACCAGTTTTGAAGTATAGGATGTGTTGTTTCATTCCATGCCTGTGTTAACCTGAAGCATCCTGGCAGTCTGTGGTCATGGGGGAATGCTGCTAGTGTTCCCTCCTTATTTCCCATATTTCCCTTGTGAAACAGAAAAGTGGGGAGCCAGAGTTGAGCCCTCCTGAAAGCAGTGACTATGATAAGTAAATTGCGCTTTGGGATAGGAACATCCCAAGAGGAAATTCTGCCTCTAGGTGATACTGGCAAGTAGAGGTAATTTTCAAAGCAAAGTTATTTCTCTAAATCAGACATACTAACTTGTCTTCACTCTCTTTTAAAGGGTATTCCAGGTTACCCTGGTTTGCCAGGTGAACAGGTAGGCAATGACTTTTCCTGAAGTTCTTAGTGAACCAATAGATTAATTAATAGAGATATTTGAAATGTCCTTCATGGCTATTTGTTACCATTTTTTTCAGAAGAGTTACTTGATTAAATTATCATGTCAACGTTTTCTAATTACTTTCAAACTATGCACTTCTTTTTTTCTTTGTCATCTAGGGAAATCCAGGTATTGGAGTAGATGGACAAAAGGGGGAGCCGGTAAGAAAAAAAATACTATTAAATATGTTATTACTATTGTAGAATTAGAAGTATACCCTAAGAACCACAGGAATACTTTTGCAGTAATAGTGTCTGTACTAGGTCAGTTCCTGAATGTAATCTCTTGCTGTGTTCAGTAGCAGATGCCAGGGAAAGGGTGTAAGAAAAGAACAAGCACAATGTGTCCTCTCCCAGTCTCTCCCTGGTAGCATACCAAGGATTTACAGAATCAAAGTGGAATATTTGATTTTTCTTCTGTGAATATTTCCAGTCACTTTTTAGAATTGGTGTAAGTTTCTAACATGCACAAGGTGTTGGTCTGGAGCATGACAGACTGTATGTGCACACAAGATTAAACAACCATCCTGTAACCATCTCCACAGCAGGCTCGGAGCAGGAGCCATGAGTACAAGGTTCTCATTTATTTCCTTACTTGTAACATTATCTTTAATGAGTGATGAGAATAGAATGGTTATTAAGATTGTGAGCCATACTTATCAGCGAAGACTGTGGAGAGGCTTGCAGATCTCAGTACAAACCCTTCTTTACCTATAGGCATTAGTACAAGTATGTGCTCCATAAGTACAAAAATATGTAGTGCTGTAGTACAACAGAAAAACATGCTGAGTCTCACTGAAAGCTGCATGGAACAGAACATCTTTCTGTATACCTTTCACTTCCACAGGGCGATGTTGGACTTCCTGGACCACCTGGGTCACCATTGTTAGTTGGACCTCCTGGAGCTCAGCTGTTTAAAGGAGAAAAGGTGTTAATTGTCTTCACATTTAACCGTAATCAACTTGGCAACTACAATCCTGTGATGTAATTTTTGTAAGGATGGCATAAACAGCCTGTCTTGATGAAAAAAGGAGCTACTGCCCTTGCTTTGGTTTTCATTACTTCGCATCATTAGTAAATCATATTTCAGGCAAATCTTTGCATTTCAAGCAAAGATTGTTACTTCAGTATTGAATCTCTTTTGTGGCTCTTCAGTAAGGCTTTTATTTTCAGACCTTTGGCATATTCTCTTTGAGATTTATCCAGTGCAATGTTTTGAGCTGTCAACCTTAATCCTTCTAGGGTGCTCTGTTGATAAGAAAATAAGGGCGATTTTGTTTATTATTAATGCAAAATCCTTTTATTGTATTTCTTCAGTGATACACCTACTGTAGCTACAACTGTATACCTTAAAGCATTAGAATGCATGTTAAAAAAGGAATTGCAAATCTTGTGTTTTGGAGAACCCTGTGTTGTTGTCTCTGTGTTTCTCAAGTCTGATTTGCAGGAATACAGAAATGAAAATGTGAATTTCAACATTGCCAGCCCCACAGCCTCAACTCAGGGAGCTGATAGATTTCATGTACTGGATCTTAGGCTTTCATTATGGAAAGGGCTGCTATGTAGAGCTGTATGGGAAAGAAGCACAAGAATCTGTATAAACTCCACGTTACTGCTGAGTGTGACTTAGGACATTGTGCAACACAACGTGATTGTGACCATGTAATGCACCACGTATCCCATTCAGACTGGAGCTGTGTGCAAAGGCATAGATTTATATATGTGAAAACTTGCATCAAACTAGTAGAGCCACAGAGAAAAAAGAACTACTCATACATGTTTGTAGGAACAAGTCGCAATTAGCATGTCTCTGCAAATGAAAAGATACATCTATCTCAGTCTGTAGTCATTGTGCTGGTTTGACAATGTGTTAACAAATAAAAATCAGTAACTAATTATTTTTCTTGTTTCCGTCTGCCTGGTACACCTAGGAGAACAGGCCCGGTAGCATTTTAATAGTTGTAATTCAGAACAGGACTTTAAAATGTTAAATGACACATAAGTATGTCCTCTGTAGTAACATATACAAAAACTTTTCCTGCATACACAGGGCCAAAAAGGACTACCCGGAATAACAGGATACCGAGGACCACGTGGACCCAAAGTAAGTAATGCAATTTTTTTTTTTGAATGATGCTGGTGAAGTCCTGTTATTTTTAAGTTAATATTTTAAAGCACAAGATCATAGAAGAAATAACAGCACTTAATCACCACCTATATCAGTGTGAAAGCAAAAATATTTCAAAACCCTTTCAAAATCATTTCAAAAACCTCACCAAGTCTGTTTTATACCTACCTATCAGATGTTGCCTGGCTGTGAAAGGTCAGTGTTGTTTCCAGTTGGACTATTGACACAAGTGACTGGGACTGTGAAGAAAACAGAAGAACGTATTATTTTTTCTCAAGGAGAGAAATTGAGAAGATATGTTTGTGTTCTTTATGGGGCATATGTCTCTTTCCCTAAGTTTGTAAGGGAAAGACTTTACCTTCAGATTCTGGGTGTCCTCGAGAGTAGACAAAGCAGAGACACCTGTCTGAAGAGAGAGTTGCTGTTTGTAGTCTCCTCCAGCTTTGCTTTTCTTTCTGTCAGTATAATTTGCTTAAACGCTGATATGCCAGTAAGGAGTTCCTGAATGCTGAGCAGAAACAGTCACAGAAAGGATAGATTTGGAGGGGAGAAATCCACAGACAGGAAACTACCAGATCTCAGAAAAAATAGAAGATAACAGAAGATAACAAAAGAATGAAGCTAGTTTATGTTACACACTTATTTAACTTTGTAGGCAGAAGAGAAGAAGCAAGAAGTATGAACACTGGAAAAGGAGACAACCCCCCCCCCATCCTTTTATATAAGATTTACTTTGAAAAATGTGGGATTTATATGGTTGTTCTACTATTGTACAACCTATAGAGCTGTACTTGTTGGTAATTGTACACTTGTTAGTTACAAGCAGGAACTGAGGAATTGTGTTATGGTGCCCACAGCCCCAAAAAATTCAAACTGCTGAAAGCACTTTAAGGTTGGAGAAGAGATCATGCAGGGTTCTTGAATAACTAAAGCTATGAAGAACCTTACTATGGTAGTACTGTATGAACTAAGTCCCAATGGTTGACCCTAGCAAGTGAAACAAGATGCATTAATCTAATATATACATAAACAAATAAACATGCACTTAAAATAAATTTTATGCCTAACTTAACCAAGCAGTTTGTTTAAACTGAGTGTTTTGAATGCTCCAGGGCATACTTGGGAGAGGAGAAAAGGGTGAAAAAGGCATTGCTGGATTCCCCGGATTGCGGGTAAGGAAGTTCCGGAATAAATTATTTTGCAAATTCGCTATTATTCGATTCATAAAATATTTGTTGGTTTAAGTATGTATTTCCAGACAAGATTTCCCTTTTTTTTTTTTTTCCTTCTTTTTTTTTTTTTTTTTTATAAATAATTTGTCATACTTTCTGTATAGAATATTTAGGAGTCCGGGGAGTCACCCTGTTCCACACTTAAACATAAGCTCATAGAGACTTTCCTTCCTTGGAAAGAAAGCAAATCTCTACGGTTTTCCTTTAAATATTCAGTGCTGCATAAAGCTTCTCTAGAATAGCACAATACTAACACACCGGTTTAAATGTATTCCATACCTGCCAATGGCAGGTTTTTTACAGCAGCTTGTTCTTGATTTGCCTAACAGTACTCACATGGAGCAACATACCTATTACTATACTTACTGCGATGTGATAAAAATAAATGAAGACCTGTCTGGTTTACTCTGAGCTATAGTTCAAATTCATGACCATCTCTCATAAACTATTTGCAAAAACTTTGCAAGTGCTAGCTACTGGGAAATAACCCAGGTAATAATTGTCTGAGGAATATTAACTGCTTAGCAATTCTGCACAAGTGTAATTTTGATTAAGTTTTTACCATTTTATCTTGGATTCTATTTACTTTTATCAGGGTAGTCCTGGTTCTTACGGACCTGCAGGCTTTCCTGGAATAAAGGTAAGAAGACAAAGCACAAGCAGCTCTCTGAACAGTAGCGTCAGTGAGGTTTGATTTTCTATTGGTTTGTGCAGATATAGAATTTCCTCATACTTGATAGCTTGACAGCCTTATGTCCTTGTGTTACCTGTTGTCACAAAAGTTTTATGAACTGTGTCTTTGAATTTCTGCCACTCTCTGAAATTTGTCTGGAATTGGCTAATGGGATATGAAGTTGTAAGCAGAAGGGAAAGCAGTGGGACATGCAGATATCACAATAGAAAAGGCACGCAGCATGGTACACTTGCCATGGTCACATTCTTTTTGTGATTTTGTATTATACACATTTTTTTAATACTTCTGGCTCAAAAAAATCCAGTAGTAGTTATGAACTTAGAACATGGATTAAAGAATAACAGATGTACATACATAGATCTATGTCTCATCCTTTTTCTTCTTCCCTGTTCATTTCTAAATCTAATGAAGGTAATGATGATGCTATTCACAAAGCACATTAATGTACAGGTATTTGTGTGTAGAGTTATGTTCCAGATGACTTCTATCTGCAGAATTACATTTTACTCTGTTTTTTCTTTTTTTAAACCACTGCCTACCTAAGGGGATGGATAAGTATATCATAAAAGATCATAAAAGGCCAGGAGGAACTGATAAGCAGCTGTTTCCCATGCAATAATATTTTAGGAGGATCATTCACCAGGCAGCAAGCCAGTTTCAGTTGTGTTAAACAGTCTGTTAAAGTCTTCTGGTATGTATTCCAAGTAGTTCTGTGCCCCAGCTACATTGAATCCACTGACAACTCTCTAAATAACCTGGAGAAATACTTGTTTTTATTACTAATTTTTATGGAAAGGATTCTGTGTAACGTCATCTCTCATACAAACCCAGTGAATTTCTCTGAAAAAAACAACTGTGGATGCAATTATAAGGTGACAGTCCCATTGTACGACTTTCTCATTGTCTTTTGTACAGTTAATTATATTAATTTTGCAACAGATCTACCAAATATTACATATGTGATCCTTTACAGGGAGAAACAGGAACTGCTGGTTTTCCTGGGCAACCTGGCTATCCAGGCATAAAGGTAAAAAACCAAACAAACAAACAAACAAAAACAAAACTCAAGCATGCGCACACACACAGACACACACTCCCTTATATCAATGCTAATGATTCTTCCCAAATGTACCTGTTTATCAGATCCTTGCCTTTTCTAAAGTCATAATTGCTTTTAAGATTTACTGTTTTCATTACAGTCACGCTTACTCAGTACAGTGGTAGTAACCAGCAGTGTAAGTAAGCATTCGTGCTTGGTGTGTGGGAGGGTGGAAATTCCACTTTGTATACCATAAGGATTCGTAAATTCCATTTGCCAATAGTTACCCTTACCTGTACCAGTGTGGAAAATCTAATCCATGAGTTGTACTCTGCAAGTTATTCATTGTTGAGTTGTGTTCCCAAGAGTGGTATGGATACTTCCTTTACCATAGGTAGCCTGCTATGGTAGTTAATTTGGCCCATGAACTAGTATAATAATTGTCATCAAAGGAGGTGGAAAATTTTGAGTCAGGTGGGCTTGTTTGCATGACTTACCAAAGTCTCTTTGCATGCATTCATCCTGCTCTCATAAATAGCTTTTTCAAGGTGGTTACCAGAGTAGAAACTGCACTCCTTCACACTGGCTTTGTTTAAACATTTATTGCTTTTGCTCACATAGATGACGCTGGCATTTTATAATGGATGCTGCTTTCTATTAGGGGCTAGAAGTATCAGTGTCATGTCTGGGGAGCTAAGGAGTAAAAGAGAAGAACATTCTTCTGAAAAGCATGCTTAATCCAATTCCAGAAGATCCAGATGCCAGTCTAGTGATATTTCACATTAAAAATTCTTTGAATTCTTTTCTGAAGGCTGCAAAAGGGAGATGATCAGTTATATTCTGTTTTTCAAAAACCACCAAGACCAGACACTGTCGACCTTGGCTTGAAAATTCTTCAGTTCTTTCTTATCTTACGCTAGTGTTAAACATACAAATCATAAAAGACTTGGGCCATATGCATCTATTCCACAAATCTTTTTTAGTTTTATCATCATTACATTGATTTTTAAATTCTCAAAATATTTAAGTTCATCAGAGGAGGAAAAATGTTAGGTTTATTTTTTTATTTCCTGCTACACAGAGGACTCTCCTATAATCATTAGGGAAGACAAGTTTACATTATTAATTAAAATAGAGAGAACACAATTATGTTACTTCATTCAGCAAAAAATCAGTCAAAGGGAAAAGGCCATTCAAAAGCTAAAGATTAAGGGGCCAGCAATCAGTGGTAGCTCCAGTACTGTTTAAATGTCATAGAAATATCAATTTTAAAAAGGGAAACCCCATAAAGAGGCATGTACTCCTTGTTTTTACTAGTGTAAAGATAGGCATCCAGTTTTGCAGTCTCAGTTCTCCTTGTCTGTGTCCTAAAAGGCCCTGAACTCCAACCTGAGGAATGCTACATAACTATGCAGTTCCCAGATTCACATTCTTGTTTCCTCTGTTCCCATTTGCTGAAGAGAGCAGGGTTTATTCCTAATCTACACCAAAGCAAAAAGTCTAATACAATTTGCCACATAAAAGACTTCCCTAAAGTTCACTTCACTTGCAATTCTAAATATCAGAATCCAAGCTAATTTAGAAATCCTCCAAGCAAAAGTGATTTTCCTTGCTATTAGTAGGCACTTTTATGTTTCCCTAACGCAGATGATTTCAATTTATTATAAGAATTTTGAGTATCTCTTATCATTGATAGCTGTCAAACTGAAATTTGTTTTCTTAATCCTCATCTGTTATCGCAGAAGTAATTTCCAAATTCTTGTATGGAATTCTAAGGCAAATAATTACAACTTGGTTGCTAATTTGAAACATCTCATTGGTACTGGTACTGATTTGGTACTGATTTTACTGTAATTGACTCAGCTTTAAAATACGTGAAAGAAATCAGATGCAACAGTTGCAAGTTCTGAAAACCCAAACAGATATGTGTGATAGTTACATTATTAAGTCACAGTTATTCTGAAAGATCATTATTTTAAGTCTTGCCCAGGTGATATGAATAGGTCACATCCCTGTATACCCCATCATTTTGGAATTTTTAGTTGCATGCTAAGGCATTGCATATTTGTATCTATCAGTGAAATCTACTGTTGGATTCTTACAGGGGGATCCTGGAGAAAAAGGGCCCCCAGGTCCTCCTGGAGCTGTTGGAACTCCATTGCTTCCCATGAAAGGTTAAAGCTAATTTTAACTACTCTTTCTGCTGTGTGAAGTGTGTACGACCTATTTTGCTAAGGTGTTTTTAGAAAGTGATCGTTAGGAACAAGACACTAAAACATTATACTTCTGGTGGCCACATTCTGAGTTTGTGTCTCACTGATCTTACTGGAACTACATTAAACATACATGTTTCAGATTAAATGTTCACTTGAAAGATCTTTATGCACACAGTCACAGCTAGGTCTGCCAGACTATCCCTTGTTATTAGACCTAGGCATATTTAGGAAACACCTATGAAAAATAAGCCTGTGCTGGGTAATGGGTAGTAAATAAAACAATCAGACTTCATATTGTAATTTAGAAATCCTGATTTCAGAATTGCCACAACACACAGATTTTAGATAGTATTTAAACCTCTCGTTCACAGCAGGGATGAAATCCTGGTTCTTAAGTTTGTGGTAAGCTAATTCAGACAGGATTTCATCACTGAGGTCCCACTGCTTTTAATAGCCATGTTAACTCAAGTTCCAGGCTATTATCATTCTATGTCAGTGTTTCACTGAGTACTGCAAACATAAAAAATGGAAGATTTCAGAATTTCATAAGCCATTATTTCCCCCTCTATTCCCTGAACATGCTGTTTTGTTTTGTTTTCCCCTGAAGAAATCTAATCTGGGCAGATGGAGATAAATCACTTTTTATCTAAAATTTCTTGAACTACATAGTACATTTGTGGTACTGTGAGATGATCTGCTCAAACTTACCTCTAGATTTTCTGAACAGACAAAGCATGTGTTCTGTGGTTGTACATCCAGAACTACCAAAGTATTTGGAAAGTGCTGATCTTGCTGTGCACGTTACCTAATCTGAACATGTACTGAGGTCCTAGAGGTCCTAGAAGCATCCAGTTTACATTCCTTATATAAAAAGGCACAGGTAAATCATGGTTGCCTGCAAAAAAAGATTGATCATCATATATTAATTCTACCTTAGTATCACATTATCACTCATTAATTCAGTCTATAACTTTAATGCTTTAGAATAGACATTTCCGAGCATTGTTTGCCTGGCTGTGCCTGAGAGCTGCAACTGTGTCTGTTGGTACCATCAATAAACACCTCTTGGTGTTTATTTCATGTACATTTATAGAAGGGAACATGTGTACCCTCTCTTCCTTCCTCCCTCAACTTTCTGTCATCTTTTCCCCATCTATCTGGAACTTGTACTCCTAACAGAATACCTGTCGGTCTCACTGCCTTCCTATCAAAACCTCAGGCATTTGTTTTATATCCTATCTCCCTTATCCATATCTTTATTATCTAATTGGTGATAATGTGTGGAAGTTCTTACTTCTTACACAGCAGGAGGCAGTGGGGAGCAGCCAAGCATGCTGCCTTTAAGGGATTTGTTTTGGCATCTCACAGTTAGGGAACTGTATTGTAGGATCATTTTAACAAAGAATTTCCCATAAATTGCATTTCTAGTGCAGGAAATGCTGATAGTAGCCTAATCAAAAATCAATTAAAATTGTTTCCCATCGGCTTCTGAGGGTTTCCAGCTCATGTGGCAAAAGATTTAAGCCCATGCTTAATTTTAATATCTCAAGTAACATTTAAAGTTAATCATGTGCATGCTGCGTGAGTAGATACTGAAATACTCTTACATTCTTAAGAGAAAATGTCATTTTGCAGAGCTGTTTGACAACAGAATTAGTTCAAATATTTCGCTTTTCCAGTTTAATGAAGCCCTTTATATCTGATTTAAATTTTCTTTATCACTCAAAAATAACAAAAATTTATTTACTATAGAAATTTTGAAGATACACTTTTAAAAATTTGGATAACTTCAAGTAGGATGATCCTGAAATGACCTTCTGTGTACACTGTCAGATATGCATCCAGTGTGCATTTATTTTAATTCCTACATGTGTTTATTTTGGGCAAACACTTCTCTCAGTATTCTGAAATGTATACCATGAAGATACTACTACTGAGTGACAAAGTTTTAAAACTGTGTCCGTGAAATGGGCAGGAATCCATAGAAAAGCAACCAAATCCTCCTACCTTAAAATTTGTCACACATTTAAAACTGTTTCATAAAGCCAAAAAAAAAAAAAAAAGTCACTGTATTTTACTTTTATGTAGTTTCTGAATTATAATTTCAGTTGCAGTCTAATTTAGATATAAACTGTCAATTGCATACATTGTTCAATTCACATTTTTAAAATTCTGTGTAGGTCCACAAGGAGATCCTGGATTTCCAGGTCCTGCTGGTGATATGGGGTCAGTTGGGCCATCTGGTCCTGCAGGCGCACTGGGGAGACCAGGAGATGATGGAGCAAGTAAGAGATTTGGGGGATAAAACATGAACTATATACCAGTAGGAGATAAGACAGCCAAAATAAAATTATTTTTTCTTGTTTCATGTAAGTCACCAACAATAAGGATTAGGGCTCTGTAAACAGTTCACTAAAAATACTAACTCAGCACTTGCTAGTAGCCAAAAAGGAACTAAAATATTCCAAATAAACCTTAGGAATTACTAGAAAAGGAACAAAAAACAAAGCAGAATGCTGCTATGCACTGTAAATCTATGGTATGCCTGTATCTGGAGTGTTGTGCTCAAAATTTTGTTCCCCGTCACAAAAAGATACTAAGAGGAGTGATGTGGCTGACTTTGCTCTGTATAAGAAACAACTACGTTAATTGGGATGTCTGGAAAGGAGATAATGGGGAGGAGAAGGGGCATTTGTATGTACAAAGCAGAAAGCACTTTTTTCCTGGGAATCCTGAAATATCTGAAGACTTAGATTTAAGTCCTTATTATACAGAAGCTCTTCTGCATGGCAGTTCTGAATGGTCTGTAGTTTTGTTCTTGACACCTGGTATTAATCCTTACTGTGAAGTTGTTTGGGCCCTATATCATTACTTTCTTTACAGGTCTGCCTGGCCTGCCAGGACTAAGTGGGGCACCAGGACCTCAAGGTTTTCATGGTGATCCTGGTTTGCCAGGAACAGGTGAACCACTTCCAGGAAGACCTGGATATCCTGGACCACCAGGACTACCGGGACAGCCAGGAAGGCAAGGGTTACCTGGACTACCTAGTATGTGCAACAGCAATTTATTCCATGAAAATATCATTCTACATATTAAGGTTAGGGTTAAGGTTAGGTTAGCAAACCCATTGCTTTTGTTGGTTCTACAAACAAAAAAGTGAGAATTGCCTTTTGACAGATATATCAAATTTTATATGTGATATAGAAAACATGTGTTTCCCATTCACTGTCAATCACCAAGATACCAAGATTTTCTTTGTTTTTTGGCCAATTTAAACCCACAAAATAACATGTGAAAAAAGTCCTTAAATACATATCACCTGAAGTTAAAAACATAGTACACTGGGGAGGAAACCCAAATCAGCATCCTTTATAAAGAAACGAGCTGTAAAATTCTGCAGCAGAAAAATGAAGAAATAGTAGCAATGAAAAAACACTTGTGTCAACATCAACTCTAGCCAGACTGACTCTTGTAGTATGATCTGTAAGCAACAACGTGTAAAGCATTTCTTAAGATCTCTAGATTTTTTCACATGAGAATAACAAGGTAAGAGAGAGGAGAATGCATGAACTAAGCTCTGGAAAAAGTCAACCTGATTTATAGTAGCTGTACAATTTGTTTTTTCAAAGGTGTAATTTGTACTGACAGAGGGATCCCTGGGGAACCTGGAGCAAAAGGTCAGATAGGCCTTCCAGGAAGAAAAGGTGAAAAAGGAGAAAAAGGTAGGTATGTATGCCTGGCTAGCAATAATTTGAATATGTGACCTTTGTCAGATCAGCACCTCAGGCCTATATTTGCAAGCAAAAGTTTATGGTAGCTTGTAGGATCAGGACCATCAAAATGTATAGTTAAAGTTCTGTTCACATTGCAGCAGCTTCTAAATCAGCAGTCATATCATACAACACTTACTCAGCACTGTGAAAAAGTACTGACACGTTTCACTCCTTTGAAGGCCATAATGAGATAAAATAGTTTGTGCACTACACGTACAGAAAAGAAAAAGGGAAGTATTTTTTATGTATTGTGCAACTGTTTCAATGTAATTTTAATACATTTACATAGGAAACCAAGGCCTCTGCTCATGTAGTGCTGGTCCTCCTGGTCCCCGTGGTATACAAGGACCTCCGGGTACTCAAGGAAGGAAAGGACAAATGGGTTACCCTGGAAGACATGGAGAAAAGGGTGATCCAGGCTTATCTGGTGCAATGGGATCACCAGGGCTCCCTGTGAGTAGTTCGTATGAGCTTCAGTAAATAAGTAACATCAACTGGTCACGCACAGAGGAGGCGTTTAAGATGAGTCGTGGAGGAACTGACTTGGAAAATCATGTAAAAGTTTTATCTACTTTTGCTTATTACAGTCTTGTGGGAGGATGCACTTCCTAGCTTTTGTCAGATTGTGGCAGTGGGAAGAGTTTTATGCTGGGGGACAGAATCCTGTGCTGTGTAGATGGAGTCGTCAGGAGGTTTAGGAAAGATTGTGTTTGTTAATCCTGTTTTGTTTTTGACTTGTTTTTACTTTTATTTTCAAATACCTATTTTTTTCTTGAAAACAATGCACAAATTCCTCGACAGGAGATGATTTTTCAGTGAGTTCAAATGAAAGTGTTTCCAACAAAATGTTATCGAGACAAAGAATTGCATGGTGTCTTCCAATCAAGATGTATTTTAAGTCAACAACTATGTCTCTCTGTTATGCGTGTGTACAAACCTTAGGTTTTATTCTGACATTTCAAGTCATTTTCTTTATTCTTTTTTTTTCTCTCTTTTTCTTTTTCCTTTTTTTTTTTTTTATCGATTTAATTGAAATGCTTCATTTATTTGATGAGGTGGTCTGAACAAAATACAGTCTTCACTCCCAAAGAGCCTAAAAGGCAGTGCTACAGTTTTAGTTTTGTTTATCCTTTTACTGTTCTGTATTACTTTATAATCTCCCATTTTTAGTCACTACTCAGTCAAAGTTTGTTCTTCATTTGGATCAGCTGCTATAGGCAATGCCTTTATAACACATGTATTAGCAATGAAGCTGAAGTGGAATCAAGATTTTGCCCTTCATTTAATAATCCTTAGAAGAAAACTTTCCATGAATACAAAGACTTTTCATTTGCTTGAGTAGGTTCCTAGCAATATAATAATTTCATTTCAAGTTCCTCAAGAAAAACTGAATTAAGTTTTAGGTGGTAAAGATTTTGTGTACTAAATCATTTGACATCAGCCTATAATGTTCATTTTTCCATTCTAGTGTTAACAAATCTGAAATGCAGTTTTTCATGAAAAAACATACGTTTTTAAAAATGTCCATCTAAGATGCTGCATAGCAAAGTGATGCCAAGTAGAGATTTTTTTTTAATAGTTCCTTGTGTGCATGAGATCACTTTCTTCGAAAATATATTTGGATATGCTTAGCTTTATAGCAACTGCTTTTTTTTTTGGGGGGGGGGGTTCGTGGGAGGGCAAGGGGGAGTTGTTTGGGTTTTTCAGATGGCAGAACTCTTTTTCATACATTTAGAGGAATGGCTAAACAATAACCCATTTTTAAAACCTTAGTGGCCTTTTATTTGTGTGAACTGAACAAGGTAAAATGTATTTACCCACATATCCTGTTGCACAATCGGACTCTCACAGCAAGGTGCTATGCAATCCAGACTGTTCGGAGAGCCGAGGGCACAAATCAGCATAAGAGTGAAGAAAAGCATTTTTTCCATTCTCTAAACCTGGCAAGTAATAGACTATTCTGACAACACCAAGTACTAAACTAGATGCAGATGATATTTTATACTGGCAGTGTTGTGGGCTTTCACTTAGCAAAAAAGCAGCACTTAACCAACTGCCATGTTCAGTAGCAGGAGGGCAGCCTCATCCAGCAGTCACAACACTCCAGAGAGATTTCCTTCTTCTGTAGCCTTGGTGAATCATGGGTCAAAATCTGCAGCGGGAAGTTTATGAATTGTTAATTGTTTGCATCTTAATATTTTTGCATTTTCAGTCACAGCTGAATGAGGCCATGGACCCAATTCTTCCAGCATTACTTGGTTTCACACAGTTGCATCTGTTTGCATTTGGTGGCAGTCAGGCTGAAAATGTCAGGTGCCATTCACACAACTCTTTATAGATATCAAAAGAGATAAAACAGTGAGTTTTTTGCTTTGTTGGCTTGTTACCTTAATTAGTGTGATTTGGGAAACAATGCAAGAGCAAGAGACAAGTAATGTTCCCCTCAATTCCCGTACTGCTTCTTTTCTGGAGATTAAATTACTTTTTTTTTTTTTTTTTTTTTGGTGGTGCTGGTGTTGTCAATGGTAAGGGGACACCTGGTTCTGCTGGACAACATGGTGAAAAAGGAGAAAAGGGTGACCTAGGAAGAGTTAGAATAAAAGGTAAATACATTTTTTATCCTTTATCCTTTTTGTTTCCTACACAGTGCCTTATATAGTGTGAGACAGACACATTCATCTGCTCTTTAAGTCATTAATTTAGCAAGTTACTGAAACCTAGAGGTCACATATAACCAAGACTGCTTGCTTGATACAATCTCTCATTTTCTTTTTGCTCAACACAAGGTCAACACAATTTTTTGTGCTTTTTACTTAATAGTTCAGCCGTAAACTAGTTGTAACAGATTGATATTAATGCTAACAAATGACTTTGTATCATTTGACGGATAATCAGGGTTTTACAGAGGTCTGTGTAGCAAAGACTAAGCAGAACACAATCACTGTGAAAGTATGAAGAAATATTATCATATAAAAAGGCACCTCCTGAAGTGTCATATGTCAGTATCCCAGCTGTTATTTCCACTTAAACAACCAAAATTCTTGGGAAAAACTCACAATCTCAGTGGCCGTTTGAATTCCTACTCCTCTTTCTGAAAAATTGCTTTTGAGCAGGCATTGAAAAGAAACAATAGGCCACCAGTTGCACAACTGAAATTCTTGTAACTAAATAGATCAAAAACTCTCCACAGTTATGGTTATAATTTGCAAAACCAAAAGAGAAAGAGCACAGCAAATTACAGTAATGTGATGGGAAAGCTTAGTTACAAATGCTACATTAATTATTGAAACAAAAAAAAAGTCTGTCTTATTGTTTGTGAAAAGTTAGTTTAGCTTTGGATGCCTGTGTTTATTTACAGGCATTGGAGAAGGGCAAAGCATTTGCTGTTTATTTATAAAGAATTTCTTGACACAGCAAAATGAGTTTTTGGGTTAGAATAGTACTATTGTCCTTTATGCAAAAATTACATTTTAATAAATATCAGTCCAAGAGAAATCTGGAGGGAAAAGAAAGAAAAAAATAAAACAATTAAAACCTTTTGGGAATATTTGTGCATACTGATTTCACTGAAATTAAGGATCAAACTCTGACTGATTTCAATAGCACAATGTTTTCACTCTGTGTATAACACGAACAGAAGCCACATTCTTTCAATGCCTGTAAACACATCTTTTACAGAGACCAAGTTGTTCCATGAGGTGTCCAAGTACGTACTGCCTTCCTAAGCCTAAATTACCTCATTTAGGAAACCAGAATTCAAGAACTAAAAATTGCCGTACAGATCCAGATATGATGAATGATTACCCTGTGTTTATTTAAGCAGAAAATAAATAAGAAAACATGCTGTAAATATTATACCTTTTAAATTGTTTTAAGGAATAAAAGGTGAAAGAGGTCCTACTGGGGTTCCAGGATTTCCAGGCCAAAGAGGTAATGATGGCAGAGATGGGGATTTAGGATTGCCTGGGGAGAAAGGAGCTGAGGTACGTTTGACTTTCTTAAGATTTTTATTTGTTTTTTACATCAGTTAATATAGTGTCTTAAGAAAGGCTAGCTCTTAATGAAAACTGTCATCGTATTCCAAATTTGTAGCAGATTAATCAGTTCCAACATTTTCTGTTAGCCTAGATCAAAAATCATAGTATCCATTGAAAAAAAAAGATTTTCTTGGAAATACTACTGTTTATTTTGTTATTTCTAGACATCTGAATATACTGTGTCAATATTATGGGATCAGGAAGAAACAAAATCTGCCCTCTGTTCCTATTGCCTTTGAATATTTAAAACTAATAACGTCACCCATATAGTTACATGAAGACCAGAGTTTCTCCAGTTAATTTTCTAATGTGGCTTTTGATAATCAAAGAGAGGAAAGGAATCAGGTCATGCTATTTCTTATTAACAGTTTATTACTTTTAGGGTGATTCTGGAATACCAGTGCCAGGTGATAAAGGAATCCCTGGAGTCCCAGGACTCCCTGGAGTAAAAGGACCAATAGGATTGCCAGGTTTGGGGATTCCTGGCCCTCCTGGAGTCAGAGGTACCCCTGGAGACTTTGGTGATACTGGTAGCGTTGGGCCACCTGGTCTAAAGGGTCAGAAAGGTAATTTTGAATATTTACTTTAAAAGCCAAGCAATGAAAAAGCATGTTTGATAGCATCCATTACAGCTTCATATGTATTCTATACAGTGTTATTCGTTTATAGTAAAAATCAATTTTGGCAAGCTCAGTGGTCCCATGAAGCATGGCTACTGAAAGGTACAAAACTGTCAGCATTTAGCAGCGCACACTGGTGACTATATGAATCTCAAGGGGCCTTGAACCTGCATTGTGTTACTTGCACACTACCAGAGGAATTAATTGCTGGAGTGAAGACTACTCCTGTGTATAAGGATTTGCAGGGCAATGCTTTTTTGCTGAAGGAGCAGGAAAAGACAACTAATACTTAAGGCATGGCCTTTTTGTTTGTTTGTTTACAAAAATTCCCTACCAAAGAAAGATATTTTCACTGATTGTCAATATGTATAAATCAGAAACGTACATAAAACTGAGATGAAAATACAATTTCTTTTTTTTTTTTTTTTAAGACTCTATTGTAAAGACAAATTTCTGCCAACACAGACACAAAAAATCTTTGTCTTTATAGAATGCAACTGTATTGCATCAACTTGAGTCATTACCAAAATTCTGTACAAAATAAGTGGCAAGAGAAATACATTTTAAGATTCTCATCAAACCTTAAATAATGTGGAAATAACTATAGACGTAAACAGACCTTTCTCTTTACGTATCTGGCTGGTTATTTCCACAGAAATATTATAGTAAATGTTCGGACTATTTATTCTAAAATCAAATAGACCTATTTCTTTGTCCCTCTTGCTTCAGGTGAGACTGTCTGTATTGTATCACCATCCCCTGGAAACCCAGGTCCCCCAGGTTTTAAAGGTGTTCAAGGTATGTTTACAAATGAGGGAATTTTTGTTTTTAATCAAAACAGAGTTTTAATTGCTAATTTAAAAAAGAAGCTATACTAAAAAGATACACTAAGCATTCTGTTTTTTCAACAGATAGATGTCTCAAAATGTAAAACAGCAAATGCACAGGAATTTAATAATCTTTTACAACCAAGAGCTAGACAGCTGCAATTTGCGTGATCAAAATGTGTGCAGATTGCCTCCATAGAAATGGTTACATGATGGTATGATAAGGAGGAAAAAAGGGTGTGCTTGGCAAAAGATATGGCAAGTCTATAATTTCTAAGATAATATTGTACATGGCAAGTTGCAAGTGAGCCCTAAAATCTCAATACTTACTACTTCCCTTGTTCAACTTAATTTAAATTCAAAGAACTCATTCAGAAACTGTCCAGATATTGCTTTGATCACCTCTGAAACATGTGAAATACCACAGAAAATCACGATCAGAACAAATGGATTTTCAAGTTGTCCCTTCAGTGTGGTATTACACAGCTCCTCGATATCAGTATTGTGAGTGGTAGCTAAATTCCATGCAGACATGAGAGAACAGAGATTAGTGTATTGAGTTCAACTGCATGATTCCAGAAGCAGATAGCACAGAAGAATGTGATTTGACAACTGTAATTTTGTCAAATTACTAGGTTACTAATTTTGCAAATTTACAAATTACTAGGTTACTAATAATTGACAAATTACCAGTAATTTGTCAATAACTAGGTTGCTATCCTCTAAAATGTTACAGATGTTTTTTTCCTAATTTACTCTGGTGATTTGCAGTCTGCTGTTTATGGATTAGGGTACAACTCCATTTAGAAAAAACAGCAGCCATAGATTTGGTTGTGACTTGGGTGTTGGATCTTGTCTAAAATGATAGAAGTGTATGAGTTTACTTGTCTTCAGAGTACATGAACCTGCAGGGAATAAAGATGAAATGTTGTTTCCTTAGGTCACAAATTTTAGAGCTCTATTGGGTTTTGACTTCTTTTCTTTCTGTTTCCAGGACCAAAGGGTTTAAAAGGACTGCCTGGTCGTCCTGGTCCAAATGGCTTTGATGGGCAAAAAGGCCAGCGAGGCAGACCAGGAGCTGGAATCCCTGGGCCAGAAGGTGAATTTGCTTTTCTCAGTCCAGGGGACATGCTGGTCAAGCTGTAATGCATATATACAGGGTAAAGTAGCTACTGTGGTGGAATAGAATTATATTTCAACCAAACCTAATAGAAGAGGAATCTTTACCAGTGTCTGTCCTTTCTTCTAGCAGGTACTGCAGTGACCTGAAGTTCATTGTATAGGGAGGAAATAAATTTGGTGTTATAAATTTTCACAGAAAACTGAGAGTAACTAGTATAATTTTAATAAAGGTATTGAACAAAAATGATAACACACAAGATAGATGCTGCCCTAGAAAAAATAACGGTCACTTCCCACAGGAATAATTATCTTCTTCTTTCTTCACGTATTATTAGCTGTAAATGAAAAGTCTGAAATTTTCTGTATAATATTTTTCTTTGCGAACTGATAATGTAATTCTAGTTAAATTTGCATTTTAATATTCCACAGTTTTTGAAAAAAAAAAACTTTTGATATCATACCAACAGGCTTCCGAGGCAAAGCTGGTGATCCTGGTGAGGAAGGTGAAAGAGGATCCACCATTAATGGTAAAAATGGTGCTCCAGGTCCACCTGGCCCAGATGGTCAGAAAGGTGTTCCAGGTGATACTACATATGGTCCTCCAGGAATCCCAGGCAATAGGGGACTGCCAGGACCACCTGGTGCACAAGGAGCAAGGGGTGATCCAGGCATTCCTGGGCTTCAAGGTACAAAAAATTTTATGAAGCATTTCTACATAGTCAAAGGAGAAAGTCTGAGTGAGGTTATTGGTGATAACATTTAAACCTACTCTTGTCTGCATCCTGTCTGCATAATGGTGACTATGTAGGGTATTCGATATTTTTACATTCCCATTGTCACAGTTAAGGTTGATCAGCCACTGAGGAGATCTGAACTGCAGGAGGAGGAAGATGCCTTTCCCCAGTCTGTTCAGTAACAGCGTAGCTTCCTATTGTTACTGCTGTTACTGTCTGCCTATAGGACATCTGTGCTTAGGGTCTCTTACTTTGGTCTACAGACACAAAGATAGTCCCTGCCTCAAATTGCTTACTCAAATCTAGAAAGACAGGCTAAAGGTGGGAGAACATGCAGGGAAAGAGAGGTGAAATTCTTTGCGCAGAATTATGCAATATAATCCTGAACAATATTATATTGTACAATATAAGCCCTCCTCACCTATAGGTTAGAGCTGAATAATTGTTCTTTAAAGAAGGAAGCTCTCCACAACAGCCAATTCTAAATGGCAAAAAAGATCAGTTTTCACAAAGTATGTAAAAGTCGTAGGATAAGTGAGATATTCCAATTATTGAACATATAATTTCAAAATTGGAGTTAGGAATTCTGAATGATAGTGAGAAGTTTAAGGGGAAGATTTTACAATGTTTTTGTTTGTTTGTTTGTTTCCAGGGCAGCCTGGTACTCCAGGATTTCCAGGTGCTAAAGGTTTTAGAGGCCCAGAAGGTGATATAGGAGCACCAGGCTGTCCAGGCTTCCCTGGTCCACTGTGTGACATGGGATTACCAGGGCCACCAGGACTCAGAGGTGTCATAGGCCTGCCAGGCCCTCAAGGTACGTAGCATCCCTCACAGGTCTAAGCTTTGCACGTCTTTTCTAGCAGATTTAACCATGTGGTTTTTGTGGCTAGTATGACAAATACTTCCATGGGGGTTGCTCGTTAGTAGAGGTGTATTTTGTACATTTCCTATAACTTGGGGAATGTATAGTATGTTCAACTCAGATTTCTTCCAACTCTCCATCCCTTCCCATAAATACTGATCCTTAACGGACCAAATCATAATGTGTTTACTGTAAAGTAATAAAGAGAAGAGTTAATTACCTTATACTCTGTTGTCCTGTGTAACTTAATTGAATTCCTGGCATTGCTGTGATTATTTTTATCTTCCTTATTCTTAAGCTGAAATGTTACTTAAGGAGAGTTAGTAGATATGTATATTAAAAGTACTTAGCAATGAAAAGTTGGGATTTTTCACAGGGAACTTCTACTGATACGTCTCTGACTAAAGAAATATAAGAAAACAAAATATTCCAAACGAAAATCTAGACAGAGGCAGGACTTAGCATGGTGGCAAAGTTTCCAAGTCATTTTGCTATGTTTGATGATATTTATCACTTTTTACTTTTTAGATACAATTGCTGAATCCTTTCCCAACGTTTATATACATAGAATAAAAACTGTTCTTTTCAGGCTTACCAGGCTTTAAAGGTCAGAAGGGAGATAGGGGCCTATCTGGGCCACCTGGAATCAAAGGTCTCAAGGGCTCTCCTGGCTCACGGGGTCCCCCAGGTCCTCCAGGCTCCCGAGGACTTCCAGGACTTCCAGGTGATAACGGACCACCTGGCTTCCCAGGACAAACAGGTATGTTAAACATCCTGCAAAACATCTCGTCTGTAGCATCTCTTGTACAGGGAGCTATTTTTACTGTTTTTAAAGCTAGGAAATACTTTGCACTCTCCTCCCTTTCCAGCTTCTAGAATAAGATCCTGCAGCAAGGCAGAATCAGGAACAATAGAATCCTTTGTTCTTTCTCTTATCATAAAAGCAAAGGGATGGAAAGAGGTTGATACACCTTGATGCATGCTGGTGCACTGGTTGTTTTACAATGACACTTTTCAGTGTATTATTTACTAACTATTTGTAATAGTTTGTTGTTATAAGAGCAAGATACTTTTTATTACCTGCAGGCTATTTCCTTTACTGATGCAGTCTGTAATTGTATTCTGTATCTAGAATGTATGCTGATGAGTAAGTGGAGAAATGGATTCACATTATGTCTAGTACTTCTGAAAATGTGAGAAATTGTGCCACAAAACTTAAAAAAGCACTTAGGTATGAAAATAACATTGGAAGTGGGCATTTACATTCATTTTAGATCATATGTCCTTTACCGTTCACAGGAAAATGGCTGGTCCAAAAGTTGAGGTGCACTAAGGCTGGAGTAACCTAGTTAGCGGGGTGTAGATTACAGGGTTTGCTTAGATTTAAACTAAGGCTAAATGTCACTGAAAATTAAAAGAAAGGAAAAAACCATAAAACTTCCAACTTGCAGCATCAATTATCTTGAGAGTTAGCTGCTTTAGTAATAAGAATAGTGTTAATTTATGGGAGAGAGGGGGTGGTACAGGAGGAGGAGATGTTTGCTTCAAGGCAATCTAGATTTCAAGACAAGTTTGACCTTGGCATGAAGCCATGCTTCAAGTATTGGCTCTCTAGCTATGATGATTTCCTTACGAGTCCTTGTAAGCCTCCTACCTTTTGCTTTATACTCTTTAGAATTTGACAGCAACAGCATAGCAGACTGTGTGTCAATAAAGCATTTAATATTATCAGGAAGCAAAGGGATCCAAGGACCCCAAGGATTCCTAGGACTCCCAGGAACACAAGGCCCAATGGGAATCTCTGGTGTTAAAGGTGAAGAAGGAAAAATGGGTCCATCTGGGCCTAGTGGAGAATGTGGGGATATGGGAATGAAAGGTTTGTAAAAATCTGCTTCACTCTGTACTTTTATTTATTTCTATGATTAGTTTTGTTAAGACTATGTTTGGTATAGATTTACATTTTCTGCTTGGTATAAGCGTATATTCACTTGTTTTCAGCGATACTAAATCCAGCTCTTGTCCTTTATGAATGCATAACCAACTAAAGAAAAATTAATGGCATAGAGATCAGTGGATACATTTACCACTGTAAATCAAAACACACATAAGAATCACTCATTCAAACAAACCCTGAATTTTGTCCTGTACATATGAGAAACCAGATTTTTAAAGTTTTCTGTCATATTGTCTGTGTTCAATCTATCTAAAACATACAAGAAGTCATCTTTATGAACATTAGTATGGAAGAGAATAACCATTTCCAAGGTGTATTCAGTCACAGACAATACAGTGTAGACTGGAAAGTAAAATTGCTAACTTCCTTATTCCAGACAAACAGGAAGTAATTCTGATTTAATATCAGCTGAGTTACCCCTGAATTAACTAAAAAGCAAGCAAAAGAAAATGAATTTTGCTAGCAGTGAGCCTTCTCAAACAACTGGTATCTGTATTAGTATTTCAAGGCTTCCTCTGGTAGAGAAGTCCTCAGTAAAAATTAATTTTCAGGATGTGTCATTTATAAGGATTTACTTACATTCCATATGTTTGGTTCAAAGGTGAAAGAGGACCTCCAGGAGACAGTGGCTCCATTAACATTCGGCTTGAGAAAGGACAAAAGGGAGAGCCAGGCTTTCCTGGTGAGAATGGATTTAGAGGTGAAAGAGGTACGTTCATAAAATAAAGCTGTGCACACACACATTCATCTGATTTCATAATAAATGGTGTGTTTGGATTGATAGTTGCAGTAATATCCAGCTACCTTACTGTGTTTATAGATTCTTAAGGTAGCAAACTAGTTTCGTTGAGCAATTACTAAGGCAATACATGAAGTGTGAAAGCATAGCCATATTCAAGATAAGGGTCAAATAATTGTTTGACCATATTGGTCATTATCTTGTTCTGCAATTAACTCCAGGTGAAAAAGGCAATATTGGTTTCAGAGGTGCCCCAGGATTTCCAGGGAAGAATGGTGTCCCAGGACTGCCAGGTGACCATGGTGACACTGGACTGATGGGGTTTCCAGGATTACGGGGTTTCCCAGGACCAAAGGGCTTCAAAGGAATGACAGGGTTCCAAGGACAACCAGGTGACCAGGTAAATTGAAAGTTACAGTGCCACAGAAATTACAGTTACATCTTTACCAACTCCAAGAAATACGATGGATGCCTGTATTGTACTTACCCAATAGATGCTCCTCCTGAGAGGAGACTGTCGATGCTTCAATTACGTTTTGGCAGAAGCTATAGTCAGGGTCAACAAAGGGCGTCTCTCCCAGCAGCATGTTGTGATTTTGTTATGCTGCCACTTGGTGGAAGTTCAGGCTATACTTCACTAATTAGAACAGCACAGGACTGAAGTTAACATGGCTTCTTCTTTATATCATGCTATGAGGAGCTGCCAAACCAACAGACAAGGAAAAAAAAAAAGACCTGTGCCCATACAGACAGCTTGCACCAAACAGAAACCAGAGAAGCCATATTGCTCCAGAACAAATATACAAAAACACATGTCCCATATGGGTATGAGGTTACATTCTTCACTAGCTTGTGCATTAGGTAGATAGGCAATGAGATTACATGAAACAAATCACAGTTCATTTTTGGTGCAGGGACATACCTTTGCTTAGCTTGTTTTGTGTTATATTTCTTTGAAGAAAGAATCTTCTTTGGTGATCATAGGTCATTATTTAAAAGAACAATAGAGAAATCTTTACATTTTTACTGTAATGTCACAACATATTTCTCATTAATATTTATAGTAAAATTGGGGGTAAAACTCAGTAATATTTGGTATGCTGTTGTGGTACCTTTTATATCAAATAACTCAAGCCATCTGTGAGGAATTCAAGATGTTCAAGCCAAGTGTTAGCATAAACACATTCAAAATTATTAGCAATTCTAATCTAGAGTTTCTTGGAAGTATTAATGGTCAGTGTTTGATGTAGCAAACAAAATGCTTTTCTGTTGAGCTAAAGATACAGTTTTGCTATTTGTATTGATTTCTGGTCTGTTTACTAGCATATGAGAACCAAATGTTCTTACAGATCATTCCTATTACGAATATCATAAATCAATATATATATTTTTTGCTGTTTATCAGGGTGATGTCGGCTTACCAGGAATGCCTGGAAACCCAGGATTGACTGGCCCAAAAGGATCTAAAGGTTCATATAAACATGCTTTTGTAAAGATCCATAGCGTTATGTTATATATGCTTTCATATATGGAGAGTACTCACTAGACATTAGAAAACAGGACAGAAGTGAACATAATTCAAACATGAATAGCATTACAAACGAGTCTGACATGAAGGCAAAATTTGCATTTTAATACATTTATAACAAATTTTTTATTAATTTAAAGGATAAAACTATCAGATTTCATGGAGTTTCAAAACTCCAAAAAAAACAAGTACAAACTTACATATCTGTAAAACCAGTTAAACAAAATGAGAGAAAATACAATTATTTATGGTATTATGCAGATAGGTAGTTTTTAAAATAGTACAGCAGGATTTATCATTACTTTTACATCACTTATTTTCCAACAATTTAGGCTATGATTGTTAATTCCTGTAACATCTGAAAATAACAAAAATCAGGCAAAGGTTGTACCCGTGTAAGCAAAGTTACTCTGCTCACAAGATGAAGTTTTGTATCTGTATTTTTTGTGTAGGTAGAGATTACTCTGACAAATTTATAATACTTAGATTTTTTTTTAATATTTCAACAAAATACAAAATGGTGTCGTCCATGATATTTCAAATTTCCTTGGAGCGTGGTTTCATTACTAATAAATAACATAATAAAATCATTGCAAGGAAAAAAAAAATGTCAAGGGGACGGGATAAGCTCTTTTTCTCAGCTACAGTTTGCATTTCTTCAAATATTCAACACCTTCTTGGCCAGGGAATATATTCCCAACCACTCCCCTCCCCCCCCCCCCCAAAAAAAAAAAAAAAAAAAAAAAAAAGGCAAAAAACAAAGGTCTGTACAGAGAATATAAGACAAAATCACTTGCAATTGTCGACTCTCTGATAAAAAGGACTTTCAGGGCAAACAGAAGTTGCTGTGCTGGCTTAAAGTCCCCAGCTAGTCCCTAAAAGGTCTTTACTGAGTAAATGGACTCATGCTGTACTGATGGTGCAAATTCTTACAAACCTATGTAAGGAGCTCTTTGTGTTTAATAAAGTATTATAGGGAATTTATGCAGTATCTTTCATATTCAGTATATGCTGTCAGTATTGGAAAATTTTTCCCCCCCTTTTTTTCTCCTTAGTGGGAAATTTACATGAATATTGACTGGAATCATATTAAATACGAGCTGAGTTAGTACTTCATGATCGGATGAGCTGTCTGCTAATTTCCATGTGCCAAAGTATTTTTGTGTTCTCTCATTCCCTTTTATAGTTGCTATATCTATGACTAAATTATCAGATATTAAAAAACTGTCCAGCTTTGTATTCATGGATGAAAATAATACTTGTATCAAATGAAAATCACTGTACCTTAACAGGCAAGAGAGGTGACCCAACTCTTCTGCTTGGTATACGTGGTCAAAAAGGGCCTCCTGGAGACCCAGGATTAACAGGTAATTCCATCTGATTAAAGAAAAAAATGGACCTAAGGAATTTTCTGTAAGCTTTGTTAGTGGAGAGGGAGCTCTATTTTCTGTAGGCATTGAGTTGTATTTTGCACAGTTAGAAGCCCTGGGATTGGAGTGGCATCACAGTGTGCAATATGGCTAGCACAAACATAAGAGATAGACTGGTATTGTCTAGTACAGCACTGGAGAACACCCCAAGACCTCCCAGAATACCTGTCTTGTCTATCTCTTGCTAGCCATTTCTGCTCTTTCAGATATCATCAGAGATACCACTGTAATTCATTGCTAATAAATAGATGCAAGGGCCTGCAGTATTTGAAAACAAAACAAAACAAAAACAAACACTTACAGAACTTTTATATTTTATATATTTTTTAAAGGATTCTGTGGGTTACCTGGAGAGAAGGGTTCAGCAGGTATCCAAGGACAACCTGGAAGACTAGGATCCAAGGGCGAGTCTGGATACCCAGGAATACCTGGATTTCCAGGTAACGTCAAAGTTTTAAAATTAGCGTGATCTAATAGCTCAAAAGGCATCAGGAAAACACAGCTGAGGAGGCACCTCTGTTGAGAAGGTTATAGAACGGAGAGGTTGTATAAGGCTTGTACTGAAAGCTATTTCAGTATTTGTAGACAGTGGCAGTAGAGCTAGCTCAGAGTTTGACAGCAGATACATCAGTTCTTCAGGCAGTCCCATATGCTTCCAGGTACCTCTGAATATTATAGTGTGCTAAATTGTGTAGGGAAAATAAATAAATAAATAACTGTTCAATGGATGTGCATAGTCAAGGATTTTTTTTTCCTCCATTCTCAGGAGCTCCAGGTCCTCCAGGATTGCCAGGAGAACCTGGAGAAAAAGGGAAACAAGGACTTTTGGGACCTCCAGGATTGCAAGGATTAGCTGGATTGCAGGGTAGGAAAGGTAAACAGCATACGGTGTAGTTCTACTGGTAATGTGACATCACCATATATTAATACCATATAAAAAATAACAAATGCTACCTTGCAAAATTGGACTATGATCCAAAATGAGTCAAGAAGAAGAAAGAAACAGATTCTGGCTCTCCTAATGTAACTGATAGCAGAAGTTAAGGAAAGGAGAAGGAGTTTGCATTAATTCAGATGTTTCACTTTAACTTCAATTACACTGTGTTCTACCTTTTCACCATGGAGTGCCACTGTTCCTCTACAAAAACAACAGAATGCTGTGGACAGTTTCATCCACAACAAACTGTGATCATAAGATAACTTGTTTTGTTTTGATTTTCTAAAAATAAATAAATAAATAAATAAATTGTGGATTTTATGTAGGAATATTTCACCAAAACCCTAAATTATAGTTTTCATAACGATTGTTACATTTGGATTGAACAGCAGCTCATCTGTATAGTTGTTGGAAGCCAGTATGTCATTCTGAGTATAGTAAAAGTTAATATTGAAATCATAAGCTACAATAATGTTTTATAAAGAAAGATAATCAACTACGAAATTTGTATGCCCTCTCTGCAATAATGAGCTTCATAACCAGATCCTGGGCAAAGAAGAATATTAATGATGGATATACAGATACCATAGTAAAGTAATAAATGTGACCATGAAAAATGGCTAGGGAGGACAACAGATTCACTTCAAATTCAGACTAAGGATAAACTGAGAAGTTTTCTTAAAAACTACTGAAAATTTAAATGAAAAATGGAAGTTTCAGATTACTTGCAGAAAGTAAAGGGTGTTGCTTTAAACTGTTGTGACAGACTGCTTGCTGGTGCATAATTTGCAAGAGAACATTTCATTGTTGCAAACAGTATTTGCTGTAACAAAGGCAGAAATCTGCAATGACAGGGATGTCTAAATTGAGAGAGCAAAATTTGTCTGCTGAAAACTTCTTAGTAAAAAGATGGACTCGTTCCATCTTGCCATGAGTGGTCAGACACTTCTCTATTACACAGAAGTTATCCCGAGTCCCGCGAAGGAAACATAACAAATTAACACATGTGCTGCAGAGGGAAAAGTTCTGTTCCAAATAGAAATTCATTAGAGACCAAGTGGCTTGCCTGCCTTAGGATCCTATATATTACCAGCCAAGTTGAAAAGAAGGTTAACAACCCTGAAATTATACTCAGTAATGAAAACTGAATGGAATTAGTATTCCAGTTCTACTGGAGAATATATCATATGCTGTTTTTAATAAATAATGTAGCTACCATTAGATGTGAAATGGTTAATTGGCTGTTCCTTGTTAAGGACACAGCCTTGTTAGTCTAATTGCTTCTCATTTACATTAAACGTCTCGTGCCTGAAGAACTTATAGATTAAAAAATGTAGTTAAAGGGCTTTTAACCAAAGCATAATCACATTTTCTTTGTTACAGAGACAGTTTTACTAGTTAAGGGCTCAGTCTGGCAAGTCTTACTTGTGTGAGTAATCCCTCATGAAGCAAGTAATATTGAGAACATCGGCATAATTACTTGTGTGAGTAGAAGCTGAATTGGGCTGTAAAATGCAGAATAGTGGTTCATACGTAGGTCAGCCAATTCAGCTGTACCTAGAAGTATGGGACTAGAGCAATCCAAAAATCTAGAAATACAAGTGCTGATATTATAATGGATTGTTGGCAAAGGTGTCAGAAATTCCCTGGAAAGCAAGTAAACCAACCCATCAATCTTGACTGAATAAGCTAAAGATCAAAAAAGTTTTAAATGGTGGACAGGATGCCAAATGTTGTTAGTATTTCATAATCATTTTAAAATACCACTGTTAAGTTCCCTGGATTGGCATGCAGCTCTCACATAAATTTGAAAATGGGAAGATTTTCAAGACAAGCTGGCTACAGAAAGCAGGACTGAAACTTAAGAAATTTAAGAGCAGTGAATTAAGGGCACAGAAGATACTACAGGTTGGGTTAGTAGTATCCCATACTATAAAAGGGTATTACAGAGTATATTATCAATGTGTTACGGGTTTTCAAGCAACCTTTTGGATTTAAATTTTCCCAGACCAGTGTTTGCTGTTGGCTGTTTTTGTTTGTTTAGTTTGTTGTTGTTGTTGTTTGGCTGATTTGGATTCCATTCCTTTGTTATATTTTAACAAAAATAATTTGGCACTTTTTTCTGAGAATAAAGCTCCAAGATTTATATTTATTATTTATTAAAGAACCTTAGTGAACTTTTATTTGTCCTTTCTCAGGAGACCCCATCTTTGAACTAAGGATGTTTAAATTTGGCAGGTGAACCATTTGATGAAGGGCATTCCTATTAGTGTTCCTATGGCAGTTCATCCCTGCCAAATTTGACCGGTTTAGAAACAAATGAAAAAAATATTTCCATTCATATGTGCACAGTACAGCAATAAATTCGTCTATGATTTATGCTCTGGATAAACAGCAGACTTTGATGCTGCCGACATGCTGGGATCGAGCACAGGAACTGAAACAGAGAACCTACATCTTCTATTCTAGGAAATGGCTAGACAGGGAAAAAGAGAAATAATTCCAAACTGTGGAGAAAAATGCTGGAACTGGACTGGGAAACCTACATCATAGGGAGAGGAACTGGCAGAAGAAGGAAATTAGAGATAAGCAGCAAAGGTAGAAAAAGAACAAGAGCAAGCACTGTCAGTGTTGTTCCATTTCTTGCAGATCACTATCTGCTCTAGTCTGTCCCACTCTGGCAGGAGAAATGTCACAATGCCACAACTCTATTCCTCTGTCTGAAATCTTTGTAACCTGTTGCCAAGTCAGTTTTGTCAAATCTGGTCCTATCACCAGGTGCAGCCTTAGCATGAGTAACAGATCCAAATATTGCATTCTCATTTCCCTGGCAAACATCCAACTGCTAGGGCCCCCATCTTGCCTCCCCAGTTTTATACAAAAAGCAAAGTATGAGAAAACACTAAAAAAGATTGCAGCATTCAGCACTTTTAAGATAGAAACCATAAAAATACAATTGATTTCACCCTGCATTTTATAATTTGTGATTGCTCCAGTTTTAAATTGTAGCTGAATGCTGAATTCTGGTTTTGCCTGGACAGGAGCACCATAACATAATTCATTTATTTCTCAAGAAACAAAACCATAATAATCAGGCTGAGAGAGGATTTTTAATCGGACTTTTTGACTCAGTTCTGGAATATTTGTAATAAACCAGGCAAATAACTACTGCAAAAAAAATAATCTCAGATTAGTTCCAAAAGATAAGGAAAAATGGAGGTAGATTTTTGAAAATTGAAAACAAAAATAAAAAAAAAGCTCAGATGATAAAGCAAAAATTATTTTCAACTAGCACAAACAGTAGTTTATGATCTGGTCATCTAAGTGCACATTGCTAGCAACAAAGCTGCTATATGCTATAACGTGTCAAGATCAACCTTACAGATGTCTAATTCTGTATTTTCAAAGACTTTCTGCTGTTGAGCTGAAGAATTTTTGTAGCAGTATGATGCAAAACAGCATGGTTTCCTTCATGAAATCTGCAGGACCAGGAAAAATAAGAAGACAGGTGAAAAATTTGCTTCTTTCTAGTGCAGCTAGATTAAATTGCATTTACATTTATCTTCATGTAAAGAAAATGTAACGAAGTTCTGTTTTTCCAGTAATTTTATGTAGATCTTCATTCTAGTCTGTAGGTTATTACAGGGCTATGCAGTGATAAGATGACTAATGTTGGACTAGGTAATCACAGGCAGCAGTAGTACTCTAGCCACAACCACGAGGTTCAGCATAGAGTAAATCAGCCCACAGTGAGCTTCCTGCTGCTAGCTGCAATGTAGAAGTACCTAAAGGTTTAAAGTGTGCGTTTTCTGGTTACTTTGAAACAAAACTGTATTATGATTGCCATTTTCAGGTTTTCCTTTTCAAGATGGCAGCACCCAGGTGCAATGCGATCTCTTCAGTTACCAATAGGAATCAAACTCAGCAAATGTCCTGCCTTGATCCACAGTGCATTGTCAACAAAAAATGCGTAATTTTTAATTGCAGCTTTAAAGAATTATGTTGGCACTCATTCATGCCTGCAATACCTCTTAGGTCTTCCTGGACTGCCTGGACTGGATGGCTTGGATGGACTAAAAGGTCAAAAAGGTTCTGCAGGAGCTCCAGGTAAAGAATAGAAACTGCCTTGAGGAACAGAAAATACATTCTTGAATGACTAAATGCACAAGGAATAATGCATATTATTTTGATATTTGCCTTGCCCAGAAGAGATCATTAAGGCTCAAACTAACCTTTCAAACAGAATCTAAAGTGTGCCTAATGACAAACCTGTAGTTATTTGTGAAGAAACCTTTAAAACTTCCATTACTCGTATAGTTTTGCTGGAACATTTCAAGGCTATTTATACAATAAAAATGTTCGGTGCAGGAGGTGGTTTTTTGTTTGTTTGTTTGTTTTTTACATGTAAAAGGTAAACTAACAAATTGAAAGGAGATTTGAAATCCCAGCCCCATTAAAGTCAATGGGATTTGTAGTGCAAACTTTAGAGGAACCAGCTTTTCACTTACGCTGATCTATTTGCAGCTTTCAAAAGGTACTTTTGAAGCAGTATTTAAAAAACAGAGTGCTCACTATCTATCAAGAAATTACAAATTTGTACTGATAGAAAAGTAAATTTAGGACCCTGCAATCAGTTTACATTTCAAATTATAGGTAATAATGACACTGTATAAAATAAACCCTGAAGAACAGCCTTAAAGCAGAGATAACTTTCTTCAAAAGAGATGACTAAGGGCTGTACTCAACAAAACTGTATCCAGCTCCCAAGGGAAATCCAAAAGAAAACAGTGCTAGGCAACCCTTGTAAGGAGGAACATCTACAGCTGGCATTTCTATCCTGCAAATCTGTATTTGTACTCACTCTAGACATTATGTACATAATTGTTTTCCTATAAAGGTCAAAGTGAAACAGGGCGCCCAGGATACTCAGGAGAACTTGGACCGAAAGGTGACAGAGGTGAACCTGGATGGCCCGGTATTTCCATTCCAGGCGCCCCTGGAGAAAGGGGATTTCCAGGATTCCCAGGTAAGAAAGGGTTTTCTCCTCGGTGATGCTCTGCAGAACTGAAGTAAAGTTCATAAAGGCTCTTCCCCAGGTTAGTATCAACATGAATATATGCACAGGAGATTCGTTCACTGACATCATTCCTATTGCAAACATTTATGTTACCAGAGAAGAAAGAATGGGAATAGAAAATGACTTGGACACTCAGGGAACTGCTAGGTGGAGTTGCCTCTTGGGAAAAAAGTACCTAAAGAAAGAGTACAGTGAAGCTGGTAATCGCAGAAATACAGTAAATCAACTATTCCAATGTAAATGCAAGATGGAACTATATCACAAGACTGCTAAGATTATTCAACAGCCTTGGTGATGTAGGAATTGCACAGAAATAGGAAAAAATTGTGAGAGACATATTCAAAACCCAGCTGGATGCAGTCTGCAAGCTGTTCTAGCTGACCCTGCTCTAAGGAGGGAGTTGGACTAGAAAGTTTCCAGAAGCCTATTCCAGCCCCAGCAATTCTGTGATTAGAAACAACATTAGTTTTACTCTATCAAACCTTGCTACAGAGTCACATAACAGGGAAAAAAAAATCTAGCTGAGATGAACTCTGGTGAAGTGAATTATTTTAAGATGAACACAGTTTTCTCAATTCAGTCAGCTACTCGTTTGTGAACTGAATGATGTGGTTGAGAAAAAAGAAGTTTTATTCCAAGATGTACTAACATTGCTTGAGATTAGATGGTCAAGGCCTCCCATGGCATACTGTGTGTCCAGCTGTGACAGTTTAGGGAGAACTCACTAGAGAGTAAATGGATGGGTGGAGTTGGAACAAACTGAAAGAAACTAGATTTGTTTTCTTTAGAAAAGAGAAGGCAGCAGAGTGCAACACATGCTAAATGCCTTCTAGTAGTCAGAAATGTTACCCAGAGGATGGTAACCGATAACTTTTCTTGCCTGTCACATGTAAGACATTTTGCAAATGTCTTAATTTGCAAAAATCCAGATTACACGTCAAAAAAATACATTTAATGCTATAAAGTTCATCTTGTTCACTAAGGTTTTTAGGAAATGACTGAACTCACTTTTCTTAGGAATAGTCTGTGGCTACTTATCCTGCCTCAGGCTAAATAATTTTCTAGACCTCTATTGCCTTAAATTTTTACCATTTCTTTGATTGCTAGAACTCAAGAGTTCATTTGTGGCAATGTGTTGATGTATAATGATGCATTCTTTAGTTTAAGTAGATTTAAGAGAAAGTTTTGAGAAGATAAATATTTTCACATATATATTGTCTTCCCAATCACTGGTACATTCAGTAGACAAGTGAGAGCATACATTATCCTCTGTCCATGACACTATGTCATCATTCTTTTGGTTAGTAACTTATCTTTAAGAAAAACACACTTACTGTTTTTGCTTATGTTTATTTTAATGTGATCCCTTAGGTATAAGAGGGCCTGTTGGACCTGCTGGACCTATGGGAAGATCTCCCAGTAGTGCCCCTCCCGGTCTTCCAGGGGATCAAGGACCACCTGGTTTAGATGGCATCAGAGGTATATAAAAAGAAAAAAAAAATCAATTTTGTTCATTTAAAAAATCCCTGAGGCTGTTAGAAGTCAGGTAGGTTTGCTGCCTGTGGAGCAACATTTAAAAGCAGATGGGAAACAAACCAATCAATCCTGCAGTAAATACACAGAAGTGAACACTGGATAGATAGATCACCAGAACAAGAATAAATTCATGTATCTCCAGATACACTTTTCTGGCCTATATGGTAATTCTGTACAAGTCCTGTTGCTACAGCAGGTCTTTGACTTCCACAAAAAACAAACAAACAAAAAAAAGCATAAAACACATTGTCCATAGACCTGCCATTGTTTGTAAACCCACAAAAAGCTTTCCAATCAAAACATAGCCCTGAGAAAGCTAAAACTGGCAACCCTTTTGTAAGGATTTATATAGACCTTAGTTCCTCTTTCTGTAGACACTGGTCCTCAAATGGAGGTTTTTTTTTTTATTTTTTCTGACCCATTCCTTACCCAGACCAAAGACTAATAATAGGGGTGGAGATAATAGGGGTGGAAGGATAAGCAACACTATAATAAACAGAGAAACACTGTCTCAGTGCAGGTAACAGCTTGCCACCTTTTGTTTGCACAGAATCTACACATTTTGGGAGCTATTCATATTATGCTTTCTTTACAGTGCCTTAGAGAAAAGCTAATGATAATATATCCAAAAACATGCAAGGGTTGTCCTATGTCCCAGCAGAAAAAATTGATAGATTTTAATGGAACGTTACTATTTTTAGATGTTTATTATTTGTGCATTAAGAGCTTTTTTAAAAATTATTATTTTTTACTGTAGGTCAGCCTGGGAATCCTGGTCCTCCTGGAGAAACCATCTTTGTGCAAGGAGATCCAGGCGACATTGGTATTCAAGGGGCACCAGGCATTTCTGGGCAGCGAGGGCAACAAGGAGCCAGAGGTCCTCCAGGGAACCAAGGAAGAGAAGGCCCAAAGGGTATGATCAGAGATGTTTTTAACTAGTACATGCACTTAGGCCCAGCCTTGTGCAACTGAGCCTTATGCACAGGGGATTGCTGTTGGACAGTCTGCTGTGGCCTGATGGAAAGGGTACAATAGATATTTCTTAGCTCTGTCTTCTTACTTACAGATACAACAGGGCTGCAGAAGACGGTCAGAGTAGCCAGGTTTGTACGTACTTCTTCCAACAAATATTGGAAGAGTACCAGACCAACCTGAGATTCTGAAGTAAAATTATAATGTGATTATTCTAGATAAAGTAAACCTCGTCCTGTCTACAGTGGTCTTGAGGAACCATGGAAGCTGCAGATGTATTTGAAGTAGGTGTCTCATATCTGCCCCATATCAGTAGTTTGCAGCTTTCAACAGATTCCTCAGTTTGAAAGCAGGGATCTTAATGCTGCTTCCTCCACACTGTACAGTAGCCCTGCCTAAACAAATCGATTCTGATCTCTGCAAAAAGAAAAGTCAAATTTTAATTCAGTTCAAGACTAAGAAGAGATGTGAAAAAGATGCATTTCTTTTTGCAAGACAACAGAGTTTAGCTGTCTCAAGCATATATTTTTTTTTTGTTACTCAAGCAGTCAGACTTCATCTTATTTATGTGTTCACCTTCTTGGAATGCAACTGTGCAATTGTATAATTTTCTTTCCAGGTCCTATGGGAATCCATGGCCCACAGGGTCCACCTGGTGCTGTAGGACACCCAGGAGACCAAGGTTTTCAAGGGAAACCTGGTCCTAAAGGTCCCACAGGTACTTATGAATTTGTTGCTCATTATCATTCAACTGTAATGATGATATTTGTGTATACATGTAAATCAATCTTACTAATGTTTACTTGCATACAAACAATTCAAGCAAACTTAGAAAAAATCTAAATTGATTTCTCATTTGAGCTGTGTAAGGATTTGTGAACTATGTATTTATATACTCACATATGTAGTTTATATATTTATCACCTCACATAATTGATTTTGTTCTCATTTGATTCTTTACTCTAATTTCTATGTCTGAAACTTGTTTCCTCTTACACCACAATGGCTGCAATCTACTGTCCATTTTTCACATCAGGTTTCATTGGTAAGTTGATGACTATTGATTATTGTTCATCTGGTCTTCCTTATGTATAGATATATTATGCTCTTATTAGGAGGTAGTCTTGGCTTGGCTGTTGGGAATGATAGATAATGCCACAACAACATAGTGCTAAGCAATTTTTCACATAAATAGCTAGTGCTTCCAAGCAGACCAATATCATAATAATGCTACACTGATATGAAGTCTTGTGCTAAGATGTCAGTTAAGACATGCAAAATATCTTTATTTCAATTTATCACTTCTATTGCTGTTGCCACACCAGATAATTTCTAACCAAAAAGTTGATAAAAGCTTTAATCCTACCCTGGGTTAGTACAGACACTGAGCTCTTAATCTGACTGACGTGATTCTGATTTTTCTCAAAAAATATAAATAGCCAATAGCTCCTGGTAACTTTCAGCATGAGTGGCAATTCTTCATTATCGTTTTAAATGGGCATTGTGGGTTAGAAGAGTTAGCTCTTTTCCTTTGGCCTGCTTGTTGAGGTTTTACAGCCACAGCAGAGGCAAAGTACTGTAAATCTTCACATCTGCTAAGGTGTTGGAGCTAAAGTTGGGTAGACTTAATGCTTTAACTTAAATCAATTTGGGGCACATTAAAACAGAAACTGTACACCAAATATTTGAAACATGCCAGCTAGCATATGCTTGCTAACACATGCTTGCCATGCTGTTAAATGCTGTTCTTAAAGACCAAGAGTAAAATTAAAAGCAGTGAAACTCAATAACTCGAGGTTTTAAAATATTAAAGTATACGCTTGAATACCAGAAACAACTAACATATATGTTTAGTTTTCACATGGGAGCTATTACCCATTTTTGTTGTTGTTGTTACTATTTTAATCTAATTTACTTTCCTATTACATACAACAGGTGACCCTGGTGAACCAGGAAGAATAGATGACTCATGCCCTACAATTCCAGGACCTCCCGGGGAAGCGGGACAAAGAGGAGATGATGGCTCTATAGGATTATCAGGGCCAATAGGTCATCCTGGACCCCAAGGTAAGCTTGCTTTTGAAGTCTTGGATGTCTATTTTGGCCATTTAGACAAGGAACTGCAAAGGGTTGGTGTCTGTTTCTTTTTTACCCTGTCGTCTCTTCCCCTTAAATTAATGGTCCCCAGAAGTATGCAGTGTGCTGGTTAATGCTGAGGGTAGTAGACCAATATGGCTAAACCAGGCTACCTGAGCCTGCCTGCACTACATTCTCTTTTCCTAGGCCAGGGAGGGCAAAAGCATCACACACAGTTCAGAAAAAGAACTTCTTCAGATGGTGTTTTTCCTTTTGCCAACAAATGAAAAGTAACACTTCAAACGCTCTCCATATTTTAGTATTAACAGGTGGTTTGGCCCAGACAGGTTATATTTGGAAGATTGGTTAGCATAGCTTTATGAAAGTCCTAAAAAGATACCAAAGTCAGAAGCTGCTATGTCTCTGTTAGAATATGAAAAATTGTAGCAAAATAAAACTCTCCAAAGATCTCAGAAAGAAGTAATGAAAGACTGACAACTGAAAAATCCTTCTGATAGATGAAAACAAGGGTAATGCAGGTGCTGATGAATCCAAAAAAGTCACCATCTTCAGAAAAACCGCGTAGCATATCATCAAAGTGTCGTCAGTTCAGACAGTGAAACCCTTCTCTGGTTTTAGACGTTTCTTACTCAGTAAAGTTTATTAAGTTTATTGTGTTGACTATACTTTGTATAACAGTATCTGGCAAGTGTAATTCAGATTGTGTTTAAAGTAGCCAGTGAGCAGAATCATCCCTATCTGTGCACCGTGTAATGAGATATCTGTTACTGTCATGACCACACTTCATTAGCATTACCTGCTAATGTATATAAATGTTTGGATATGTGAGGAATATAAAAAGGTGAGGCTATAAAGAACCTAAAATGCCTTTATCCTTTCCCATGGGATATAGTCCAAATCAGCTGTCCCTCTCTGTTCTGTAAATACTTTAATACATGCAGTGCTTCACTGTAAGTTCAGTAAATTTAAAGACTTAGTGGAATTGAGTCCTAAAAGATGAAGGCCTGCCACAGGATGAGTTGTAGCACATTACATGGTACAGATACTGCAGTTCTGCAAGAGGCTTGTCATTATAATGTTTGTCAATGGCTTGATTTCAACTGTAAATCACACAAAATTTCACAGAGAGAAAAAAAAAACTTATCAGCAGTTGCTGTTATTGAACACCCACCTCCAAGCTACTGCTGCATTCACCAGGAGAGTCAGCTGTAAAGAGAATTCCACCACAAGGCAGTTCTGCTCCTCTCTGTTCCTTGAGTGTTGTTTCTTGGTGGTGTTGGTTCTGCTCTTGGGCCCTTTGCATGCCTGTGTGTGCTTAGACAATATGTAAACATTAAATACAGGCATATGAAGTGTATATTTTACATTTATCTAGGAAGAAAAGGTGAAGAAGGGTCCTGCGGACTGCCAGGTCAAGATGGTTTACCTGGGGCACCTGGACCACCAGGTGACCAAGGGCATGTAGGAGAGCAAGGATACACTGGACCGCAAGGTAGGAATGGTTGCTTTTTCTTTCCCGTTTACCACCCTGGGATGGAATAAGCAGAAACTTCTTCATTTTGAAAATAACTTCCTTGATGTTTTTGGGTAGTGATGGCTCCAATTCAGATAACTGTTGCAGGAAGCACGGCCGAAAGCACGACAGACACCAGTAGAGTCAGATCATGCTCCATTTTATTGCCCGAATAGCCTAACTTTTATAGTGAACTTAACAGGGGTGGACAGTGTTTCACACAAGATTATTGGTCAAAAGCACTCAGACAAACAACTACAAGAAAACAACCCCACCTGCAAGAAAACAACCCCCTTGTGATTAGCAGTCACATAGACCTTGTCTGTCGGTTCGCAGCTGAAGGAACAAATGCAGCCAACTCAATGTGAGTGATAAAGCACAGTTCAACGTTATTGTCCGGATAGCACATATTTATACAGATGATTATAATTATGCCTACTAGTCACTCGCTGATTCGCTAAGCCTAAAAGTTGCATTTTACAAATCCCTCCTACTTGCAGTTACAGCTTCCTCACTGTTCCTTAGCTACTTCCCTGTACACAGTTCCTCTTTATCTCAAGGACACTCTGACCTTGTTGCTCAGTACTTTTCCACTCCTCTTGGTACTTTCCCCCACTTCAGTTAGCATAACTGAGGCCTACTCCTGGTTGCTTAAAACAAGCTCTGGTCGAACAATTGTTCCGCGGACTCGTGTCTATGCCCTTTGTGCCATTTCCCAACAATTCCCCCTTTTTCTTTTTGTACGAGCAGTACTTGGCTGAAGGTTTTTTCCATCAGACGTCGAATACATGACATAACACAGCTTAAACATAATAACACTACAACTACTATAATCAAGAGTATGAAAACACTTTGCAATAGACCCTTAAGCCACGCAATGGTGGAAATAGCGTCTGCACCACTATTGATATTGTCCATTTGTAATCAGCATCAATAACTCCAGGTAATATAAAGAGTCCCTTAATTCCACTTGACGAACGTCCTATTAATAAAGCACCGTGGGGTCTCTTATTAATCATTAAGGGTCCCATAGCAGTAGAGGGAATTTTAACAGGCTTCTGATCTATTATGGTCACGTCTATTGCTGTTGCCAAGTCCAAGCCGAGGTTCCCTCTTGTGGCTGGCTGCAGGGCACTGTCTGGAATGGGTTGTTGCGGGACACTGCTGCTGGTGCCCGTTGTCCTGTCGGAGCTGAAGCATTCCCCTCCACTTGGGCTGGAGCTGCCACTGTTGTCGTAGCGCGGCGACTCGGCGCGCTTGGTCTGCCGTTTCCCGAGCGGTTGCATGCCACGGTATTGTGGTTCGCCGACTTGCAGTTTTCACACCACACCTGTCCTGCTCAACAGTCACGGCAATGGTGTCCCTCCTTTCCACACCGGAAGCATTGATTTCCTCATCGAGATGGAGCTCGAGGTCGCCTTTCTTCTGTCCGCAGCGGGGCTAGAGCTGCAAAGGCTTGCTGCTGTGCTTGTATAAGATCTTTCCCTAACTCGCGTACCGCCTCTACTAACATAGCTTGGGGCCCTACCGGAATCCTGCTCATTCTTTCTAATATTTGTTCAATAGTGGCATCCCCAGGCAGTGTCAATATAATAGCCTTTGTAGCCGAATTTGTATTTCCCATAACACACTGTCGCAATAAAGCACCCTTCATCCACTCCGGGACATCTGCTTGATCTATGGCAGCAGTTACCTGATCAATAAACCCTGCAAAGGGCTCGTCCCTGCCTTGCTTCATAGGCGTGTAAGAGGGGGCCGTTGGAGTGGTTTTAACATTCTCCACGGCTGCTCGAGCTGTTCTCATGGACTCAAGGCGACACTCCGGACCTAACTCGAGCTGAGCAGTGATGGTAACAAACATGCCTGCCCCCATAAGCTGCTCTACAGTAACTCCGCGTAACGGATCGTTAGGGTCCCTTGGTCGCTGCACTGAGATTTCGCAATGCCTCTGCCAATGGGCTTGCCATAACAGCAACTGCGACTGGGTCATTATCATTCTCATTATCACCTTAATATCTTCGGGGCATAGTAGCGTCTCTCCCCAGATATAATTCAACATTTGCTTCGTAGGTTCCTGTCTCATTGACTGTACTACGTAATTGAGACAACAGCTTCCGAGACAACAGCTTCCAATTAAGCATACTGTGACTGCCTTGCATGTTTCCCTGGTACGCCATGGGATCCTGACATATGTCTGTAAATGCTCCTAATTGTTTATCCTCCACAGCTTCGCCCATGATCCTCCGCCAATTAACTCTCCCCACTATCCTTCTCTCCCCTCTTTCATCTTCCTTATCCCTAACCTTACTATGTTCTTGCCCACTGACACGTTCTTCCTTTCCTTCGCTTAATTCTTCCATAGCTCGATCTCCCTCTGGCGAAACGGCCTCTTTCCCTCACGTAACCGCTACGGAGCCCCAGCACGGAGGACCAGGAACCTTACTAGTACTAAAAAGCAAGGTGCTGTCTTCCCTGGCACCTGCTGCCGCTGCCTCCATGGTTCCGTCAGACAGGCTGCAGGGTCCTGATCTCGGCCCCTCTGCTCTGTGCCGACTCGCCACACGGTGAGGGTCGGCTGCTGGTGTCCACTGACACCTCTGGTCTCCCGTAGCAACTCGATCTCGGATGTCCCGCGTTGCACTGCAATTACTTCAATTCCCCGCGTTTTCCTTTGTCCGGGTCGGTGCTTGGAGTTTCTCAATGTCTCTCAGGTGTTCTGGCGTCCGCCAGGTCTGTCCTTGTCTTTCGTAGTTGGCCGTAGCCCTGCAGCGTCAGTCAGTGCTCTCTCCGTGCAGCATTCTGTGTGCCTCGGGTCTCCCGGCGCCGCTCCGATGTCCCGGCACTGCTGCGATCCCTCTGCCTGTTCGGGTCTCAGCCTGTTCGGGCGCCATATGTTGCAGGAAGCACAGCCGAAAGCACGACAGACACCAGTAGAGTCAGATCATGCTCCATTTTATTGCCCGAATAGCCTAACTTTTATAGTGAACTTATCAGGGGCGGACAGTGTTTTACACAAGATTAGTGGTCAAAAGCACTCAGACAAACAACTAGAAGAAAACAACCCCACCTGCAAGAAAACAACCCCCCTGTGATTAGCAGTCACATAGACCTTGTCCTTGAAGCCAGGTGCTGGTAACAATATTTTTCTGAATTCCTCAATTGGGCGATGTGGGAACACTGTCATGGGAACTTCTCATAGTTGCCCTGGTAGCTTGGTTTGCCATGGGATTTTTGCTGTTTCAAAAAATCCCTCAACAGAAAACCTTCAAAGAACTCAGCAAGAGTGGCAAATCAGCAGGAGTTTGATTTCCTGTCAGTGCTATTCCTACAGCTACCTACCTAATCACAGGACTTTTCTGAGGGGAGTTGTGCAAGGTGCATAGACCAAGTTCTCCCTGCTCCCTCAATTGGATGCATTCACCTCTAGCCTGAGATACCACGACACTTCTTTCCCCTCTCAGTTCAAGCACTGATTGTGACATTTGTGACTGATACCATGACACAAAAAAGCCTCTGAAAGAAAATTTCTCTCTGCAGCCACAATCAATCAGAAAAGCAATTAATCACACATCAACTTAACTGCCATATATCAGCAGGAAGGCAATTCTGAGTCAAGACTAAAGGTGCAATTGTCCGAGTAATTAAAACTGTATTTCAGCTGTGGCTGCCATTGAATAATCTATTGGTTTACCATGAAAAAGGCATTGACTGTTACTGCAGGGATTCAAATTCAGTCCAAAGTCATCCCTGTAAGTCTGGGAAATCATTGCCCACCTCAGATTATTTCTTAATGGATGAATATCCATGCAGCACAGGACAGAGGCACAATAGAAAAGCCAGCTGTGAAGCATTCAGTGGCAATTTAATTAATTTCTCTCCAATAAGAAAGATAACATGAGTCTATCAGTGTCTTTATCGCCAACGACAACCTCCAAAGTTGCATTAGATTCAGTCAGGACCCCCCTTGTTGAACGCTGAAATACAGTAAAAGATAAATGTTCCCACCAGCTATGTGTTCATACAAGCAAATTTATTTTACCTTTTTTCCTATGTACTCTAAGGTCCACCTGGCCAGACTGGTATCCCAGGACCACCAGGCCCTCATGTTAGATCTTCAAGTGGATTCTTGCTTGTCCTTCACAGTCAGTCAGACAGAGAACCACTGTGTCCACAGGGAATGCCAAAGTTATGGACAGGCTATAGCCTGCTGTACCTGGAAGGACAAGAAAAAGCTCACAATCAAGATCTTGGTATGTATTGCAGTATAATTGTAATTGCCCTCTGGTCAAGGTCTAATGTGGTGTGATCTACACAATTAAAGACAAGTCAAATGTAGCATGGTAAGTAATCACCAATCACTTATTTGCTATAGACTCAAAAGTGATTTCCAAAATTAGCCTTCGTTTGCTTCACACACCATGGCTAGTCATGTGGGGCTGTCTTTGAACTCATTGGAGATTCTCTTTGATCAGGAATCCCATTTGGCACTTTGAAATAACTCCATGGAGCATCTTGCTCCCCTTTACTGTATCTTGGAAAAAATAGCTGCATAGGTTAGATGGCTGGATGGCAGAAATAAGCTTTACAAATAAAATTTTGCATCATATACAGCAGAATGATGTGCTTTTGAGTGTAAAAATCTATTTTTTTCTTCCTTTGCTTTTGGAAAAAGAGTTTTTCCCAAAGATAACTCCTCCTGGTGTCTTGGATTATTTCTTCTACATATACAATTCTGACTAGAGCTAACAGTCTATAATAAGTGGCCTGGCTTGCAGCCTGAAAAACTGATTGGCTTCGGTTTGCATAGAAGTGATTTCCTAAATTGTCATCTTCTTATGCAAGAGGCAGAGAAATCTACTAGGAGGAAAAATCAAGGACCTAATTAGCTTGACAATAAAAGTTTTCAAAAGAATAATAAAAAACATTTTTAGTACAGCAGTATCATTCTGAAATATTTTCACTAGCATGTGTTTGGCATTCCCCAGGATAACCACACTTGGTAATGGAATGCCTTATAACAACAGTGAAAATAAAAGCCAAATAAAATAGAAGTCCATGATCTCTGTGACCATCGTATTGTTTTTGCAGGCATTTTCCTTATTCAGGCTACTCCAGATCCCATATTATTACTGGTATGGAATATTATCAGTGATAAAAAAAATAATATAAAATTGACTTCTCTATGTTACCTGTCCTTAAAGATCACTTCAAGGTTTGGGAGCATTGCAGAAATAATGCATCATGCCCAAAGTTCAGGGCAGATCATACATGAAATGATTATTGTTGTTAACTAAATAGGTCATTATGAAACTTCTCTTAATTCAATTTTGGAGGAAGAACTTCACTTCTGAAGTACACAGGAGTCACTTCTCAGTTCCCACTGATGTCTCTCTGATAAGGAGTGCAGGAGTGGCTCTCAGTCTGTTTCTTTTACTCAGAGTCTGTGAAACCTTTCTGGAATGCAGTAGGAACAGCTGCTGAGATTTCAGCTTCGTGCACTGGTAGCAGGGGTTTGTCATACTTTACAAAACCTATTTATTGGAGTTGGCATGTGGTTTTTCACTGCTTCTAATGAGCTTGTAAATAGATAATCTTTTAAACCAGCCACCACCTCGTGCCTAATTTATTTTTCAGCATTGGCATAGCTAGGATATTCGTTATGATAACTGTTTCCCGTAGTGACAAGTTGCATCATGCTTAAATACTGGATTGTGACACCACTAAACATTATTGGTCAAATTAAGGCATTGATTGGTTAAAAAAAAAAAAAATGCTTACAATATAGCTAGCCATTTGTGTAAGGAACCTGGGAGCTTTAAGATACAGGAATTAGGTAACTCTTGTCAAGGCCTGTAGTCCCGTAGCAACAAAAGCTACAAGATTATTTTCAACTTGACCTGGAAAGAAGTGAAGTAATTTTGTTATTATTATTTTCAGGTCTAGCAGGATCTTGTCTTCCTGTATTTAATACTATGCCCTTCGCCTACTGTAACATCAACCAAGTTTGTTACTATGCCAGCCGAAATGATAAGTCTTACTGGTTGTCAAGTGCTGCTCCTTTACCAATGACGCCACTCTCTGAAGAAGAAATAGAACCCTACATAAGTAGGTGTGCTGTATGTGAGGCCCCAGCCCAAGCAGTAGCAGTTCACAGCCAAGATCAGTCAATTCCTCCCTGCCCCATGAACTGGAGAAGTCTTTGGATAGGATATTCTTTTTTGATGGTAAGTCTGGGCACATGAGCATATATACACACTAAAGTCATAGTCTTAAGCTACGTGTTTCTTAACATTGCAAAGAAATTGAAATCCTTTACCATGAGGACAGTAAGGCCCTGGCCCAGGCTGCCCAGATGCCCCATCCCTGGCAGTGCCCAAGGCCAGGCTGGATGGGATTTGGGCAGCCTGGGCTGGTGGGAGGCATCCCTGCTTGTGGCAGGGGGGTTGGGACAGGGTGGGCTTTAAGGTCCCTTCTAACCCAAACCATTCTGTGGTTCTATGAGTTAGAGGTCCAGGTCTTTTCAGTGCTGTCCTCTAGTCATGTTAGAGGCAGTTCAGATTGAACCGCACCATTTGGAATCCACCTGGGATTACTGTTTTCTTCAGCTTGATAAATACCAGGAAAATAAGAGAGCTGGTGCCACACTTTTGAAATTAAGATTTTCTCTGGCAAAGGAGGTTTACTCTCACCTGAGATCACCAAAGATAGTGTAATTAAAAGCAATTAAAGCAAAAAAAGCAAAAAAAGAAAAAAAAAAGGACATAAAATGATTTAACATCATTTACCTACTTTTCATGCACAGTTACCAAGATCTTTCATTGTTCTTTCAGCACACTGGATCGGGTGATCAGGGTGGTGGACAGTCCCTTACGTCACCTGGAAGTTGCTTAGAAGACTTCAGATCAGCACCATTCATTGAATGCCAGGGTCAGCGGGGAACTTGTCAGTTTTTTGCTAATGAGTACAGCTTTTGGCTAACAACAGTGATGCCTGAACTGCAGTTTGCATCAGCCCCCTTGTCAGGAACTCTTAAAGAGGGACAAGAGCAGAGGAAAAAAATCAGTAGATGTCAAGTCTGCCTGAAGCATGGTTAACAAGTGAAACAAATTAACAGCTAGAGCGAGATGCAGAAGGAAAAGCATGCTAAAGAGTTAAGCAGTATTTAATATGTGAATATATTTTTAAGCTGCAGCTCTGTTCTTTTTGCTTGAATGGACATCCAAGATGGAAAGATGCATCTATTGAGTCTCATCCACCCTGTGCACACATCAACAGATAGTGAAATGCAGTGTAAAGAGCGTAATTTAAAAAAAAAAAAAAAAAAAGGAAAAAAAAGCTGTATTACACTGGAGTCCAGTACCATAATATTCATGCAACAAGGTGAACTCAGAAGGCTGAATTAAGTCTGGAATACCAACGAGACGTACATGATTGTGCAAGACAATGGATTTTCTGTTAGAATTGGCATTTAGAACAGAAGGAGCAGAAGGAGTATAGGTATTTATGTGGCTTAGTATAAATAATTATCCCTTAAAAGATGTATAAATACAGATGTGCAAACACGTAAATGTCTTAAAGCCCTGTAGCTGAATCTCCCAAGCTAAAGAAGCTTGCACAAGCTTTTTCTGAGGGAAGGGGAAAAAGTAATTGTTAAAATACATTCTTACACATAATAAAAACAATGAAGATCAAAGTCTCACTGTTGCAGTATTGAACAAAACTGAAAGAACTGTTAATTGATCTTTCATAAGCAACAAAGTTGCAAATCCGTTTGACAGCAGATTATGTAAGAAAATAAAATTAGCTGAGATAATGAAACCTTAACAAGCAATATTTATATTTGCGATTAATTTCTAAGAGCAGTTGCATTAAATCAAGCTCCAATCCAAGAAGCTGAAGAAAACAAAGCAGTTTCTAATAGTAATTGAAAGGAAATTTCAGTGTGGTGATAAAATGAGTGAACTCGTGTGATGAATATAAGTCTTTGGACAGTTGTCTAAACCTGAAGATAATTTTTTGCCTTTTTTTTTCTTTTGGTAAATATACTACTGAAAATAACAGTAATGTCACCTTTCAGAGTCTTATGGAATTATAGCTCTAAATGCTTTTTATTATTGGAAACAGCGACTGTTAGAAATTTTATGAGTTAAAGCACTGATCACCTTATGAAATAAATAAATTCCTCTTTACCTTCTTGATTCTGCTATAAAACCATAAAAATGCACATTTAAATTATAGCGAAACTACTGAAAACTCACTGATTAAAGACTGAAAATTCACTTTGTGCAGAAGGGCCACAAATGCTGCTGTTATCATTTAAACAAGCCTTCTTTAAAAAAAGAAAAAAATAGATGGAATAAAATGCTTTTTCAGTACTTTTCATTTCACTGTGTTTATTAAGAGAACACAAGCAGAAGGATTTTCAAACAGATTAAGATCATCCAGAAATCCTTATTCCAGGAAAACTCCCTCCAAAGCCATCACAATTTCCTGAGCAGCCAGCTTCAACTTTGGATGCACAAACTCAAAAAGTGGGAAAAACAGACATTCCTGTCTCAGCCAGAGAAAAACAAACCAGAGTAATTCCATTCAAGTGTAAACACTTCAGGCTGCAATTCCTTTCCAACAAAGCCACCCAAACCACGTTGATCTTCTGTGCTGCTGTGGTGGTCAACTCTCCTGCTCTTTCACCTGGGAAAGGGTGAAGAACCTTCTTGGGACACATTCCTATATCCACCTGGCTAGGGAAACATTGCACTTTGGGGTCCTGGATGACCACTAGCACAGGGCACGCCTCTCAGTTCACAGCTCAGTAATCATAGCTGCATGCCCTTCCTTTCAAATCTGGCATGTCACTTTTTTTTTTTTTTTTTTTTTTGAGGGACCAATCTGCAAAAGAATTTGATCCCCTCCTGCTTCAGACAGCATCCCACAGACACAAGACCAGCTTTCTGGTTTAGAAGTGAAAACCAAGGCTGCGACTCTCCAAGGTGCTGAGAAACTTCAGAGCTTATTCCTGAGAAGAAAGCAGTATGTGAAGGGTGGCTCTGTGCCCTAGTCACCTACCCCATAAGGTGTGCAAACTGGATTTCTAAAAAGGTCACCTCTAAAACCACATTGAGCTAGTGGCTTCAGCATATTGGTAGCAGCTGAACATACCATTTTCCTCAGGTGATACCATTTTTTTCCATGGATAAAGAGAATTCCACATCTATGTCTCAGGAGATTTTCCTGGCAGTACTCACCAGCTTCTCTGTTACTTCTTTGCAGCCCCTTTTCAGGTCAGAGGCACTGGAAAAGGGCACTCATTTTGCTAGAAGTATTTACAGTGTGGTTTATGGCACTAACTGCATTTAGGTAAATAACGAAGAAATTCTTATACGCTACATTATTGAAAGCTTTGAGTTAATAAGACAAAGACGTAAAATGGAATGAAATTGGATTGGATGGACTTGAATGTAGTTCCAACTTGAAGTAGTACAAAGAAGTCTTAAAAACATCTGCAAGAATCAAAGACCCAATAATCTTGAACCATAGAATCATTTTTGTTGGGAAAGACCCTAAAGATAATCAAATCCAGCCATCAACCTAGCACAGCCAAATCCACCACTGACCATGGCTGTAAGCACAACATCCATGTCTCTTAAATACCTCTGGAGATGGCAACTCCAGCACATCGTTGGGCAGCCTGTTCCAATGCCTAACCACCCTTTCCGTTAACAAATTCTTCCCAATATCAAATCTCAACTTCCCCTTGCTGCTTCCTCATGTTCTATCACTTGTCTCCCAAGACGAGAGACCAACACCCTTCTCACTGCAACTTATTCCAGATGTAGAGCGATGATGTCTCCCCTAAGCCGTCTCCCTAAATAAGCTGTCTCTCTGCCATCTTGTTAGATTTTAAACACGACATAAAACAATCATGTTTTTCTATGATTTTGATGCAGTTTTTGCACGTGCTAGTTACGTGTTACGATTTTCTACAGAAGCACACTATATCAGAGATGTATTTCAAGCTACTACCGACACCTTAGAATACCCAATAGCTGCCGAAGCTCCTGTGTTGTGCTTAGCTAAGGCATTTGTCAAATGTGATACTAATTCCAAATGAAGTTGCAAATAAATTGCTTAATATTATAAAGCAAATAAGACAGACCAAATTATAAAGCAGCATGTACTCCTGCAATCATTTGTCCAGTGACTGTACACAGAAAATAATTAGGTAAATTACTCATGTGGGATCTAATTATAAAATTATATGTAAAAGCGTATAGTTGAAACTATTCGTAACACTTCTAAGGGAACACCCTTGTTCTAGTCCTTATAATCCACATAATACTCACTGTTGCATTCAAGTGCTTTGGATCTTGTGTAGGCCCCATAGAGAAGCAAATATTTTCCTCCAGAGCACACGATCATTAATAGCACTACAGAACGCGATGCTGGCAATGCGCTGAGCATTACAGCCAGTCAGGATGAACCACCCTGGAGTGAAGCCATTCACAACCCCTGAGTGACAATGAGAATTTTCCTTCCTGCCGCCCTCACAAACCATGACACCCATTTGCCCATGTGGCAGAGAAAAACCTGTTAACACGTGGCCATTTCTGCTTCATTTGCTGTTTTTCACTAGAAAGGGAAATAAATGCACAGGCCTAGTACTGAAGACGTCTTTTCAAGTGAATTTCTTCTTTTGGTGTACAGAAAGCATGCAGGCATGGGGAAACTAAAGCAAACCCGAAATCAGCTATCGCTCATTTTATCACAACTGTGCTATATTGTAAAAATTATGTTCTCTAAAGTATACTTTAAATTCATTCCATGAAGTAAAGTCTCTGTAGTGAAAGTCCAGAATTGACATGCCAAAACCAGGTATCAGAATGAGGTAACAGGGGACACTTAAACTCCACACAGAGCCCACCTGGGGCTGTTACCTCCACGAGCAGACCCCCAGGTGCAGCCTCCTGCTACGTGCAGCTCCATGGGCCCGACCGAGCTCCCTGGTCATCAGGTGCCCTAGTGCCAGACCACCTCGATGCCTGGGGGAGCTGATCGCAGACACACTGCCCGTGTGGGACGGGAGAAAACGGGAGGAAGAGGAGTTAGAAAACTCATGGATCCCAGTGAAGACAGGGAAATCCCTTGGTGAGTACTGCTGCAGGCTAAACAGACTCAGCTTGGGCAGCGTAAATAATTCATCACCGATCAGCTTAAAAATGTAATTACTGATTTGTGTATTGGGAAACAAGATGGCAAACTTTGGAACACCTTTCCTCCCATTTTCCCAGGCCTAACTTAATTCCAGACTCCTCTCCTGCATCCCTGCTAGTGCTGCAGGTGGCGTTCGGGCCTGTCAGTGAGGCAACAGGCGGCACAAAGCACGGGCTCCTGGCACACAGCTGGCAGCTCCTCTCCACCGCTTCTCCTCTTTTCTGTGCTCTGACACTGCACCTCCATGGGCCGTGGTCCTCTGGCACTGTACCTGCTCTGGCATGGGTTCCTCTGCACACCACAGCCTCTTCTGGGGCACCTGCACTCGGTGTGGGCACTCTGCGGGCTGCAGAGCCGGCTCTTCAGGGCTGTGCCCCACGGAGCATCGCCTCCTCTTCCTCTGACCTTGGTGTTCCCTCTGCTGGTTTTCACTTCTACTCCCTCCTCTTCAAGTTAACGGATGTCTATAGGCAGATACCTGTCAAGTTACAGATATCTATATTGCTAGGAAGCTTTCTGAGCCCTTTGATTTTATTCCTTTGACCAGGCAAAATTACAATGCTGAAATCTTCAGAAAAATAAAGGATGTGGAAAACAAAGTCAGATGAAAGTTGGCACAAGGAGTAGGGAACAGGCTTCCTGTTCCCTTTGGACTGTGCTGTCCACCAGTGCTGGTAAGATAAAAACTAGATGCATGTTTATGTGAAGTCCCATTGAATTCAGTAGTTTAACTGTGGCTGTGTGGAAGTGCCAACGAGGTTATCTTTACAGAACCTGCTCTTGGGGACAAGGCTGCTGTGGGTGTGGGTCAGCAGGGCCAGCAGCACAGCTGTTCTCCCTGCTGAAAAGCTCACCGGGAGTTTACTGGCACATGGCCGCGGCAGCAGATAAAGCTTTGTCAGGCTACCAGTGGAGAGGAACAGGAGCAGCAGCAGTCTGTCTATTCCTAGATCAGAAAAAATGCTTAAAGACTCATTCCCAGAACTGCACTGCTATATGAAACAAATTTAGGCAAAACTGTTCCAGGAATTCTTCCAGTGTAAACTCTTAACCAAAACAACTCTTTCCTACATCGGCTGGTTCGTAAGCACCAGTGAAATAGTCAAAAAAATATGTAAGTCTTGTAGTCTAAATGGGTTTTGCCTGTGTTTGGGGTAACTTTAAAAAACATGAGTGGTGCAAGTTGATGGGTATGTCTCTTACCTGCCAACCCGAGTCTTGTTTCCTTTATTAAAAAGATGTCCCTAAAGCTTTAAAGTACACTATTTGAGGAAAAACTGATTCTGATCTGATTTCATGCCAACTCTTCCCAACACACAGCTGGAGACAGCCAGCTTACAATGACCATGCGAGCCCTCCAGCACAGCACGAGACCACAATGTTCACCCTCACCAATTCTTTAAGTATCACCAAGATCCAAACTCAGGAAACAAACCACGTCCACCTGGGGAACTCTCCGGTGTGCCAGACAGGCTGCTGAAAATGACATCACTTCACAGACTGAAGCCTGGCCTTGTAAGGTCTTACGCAAACAACCCCTAAATAACCTTTAATTGAATTCAGCCTGCCATACTTAGAGAAGGGCTGCAAATGAGGACTTATGTGCCAATGCTCTATGTGCCCTCTGGTGTCAACTGTCTGGGCAAGAAAGAAAAAAGCATTCAAGACCACAGGGAAGATTAGTCAATTAAAAGAGTAATGGGTGGGGAGCAGCTGTTTGAAAAAAAAAAATTAAAATAAATCACTCAAAAACCAGTTGTGAAGACAAGCAGTCAGACAAGGACAGAGTGGATTTGATTCAACTCTGAAGTGATAAAAACTTTCTGATAATGGCTGTGGTAAAAACTTTTTTGGCAAGTGAAGCAATTGTTTCATCAAAATGGGAATCTGTTTCACAACTGGATACTATTTCAGAAGTCAGCATTTTAAATAAGTCAACCTTTGAAGTTTTGCCCAATTTAACCAGCTGGAAAACTAGCCAGGTGGGGGGAAAAAATCCTCATCATTCAAATAAATACTGCGCTGTTCATACTTAGACTTTCCCCTTTCTAGTCACTTCATCTAGATGTTCCAGAAGGTACTGGAAATTCAATTAGAGGTGATACAAGTTTAAAGAGGAAGAACAACTCCATGGTTCTTCAGTATTACATAGATGGCCTTCAGCATCTAAAACCACTTCAAAGAAAAACTCACCTTTTCAACCACTATGGGGTATTTCTTGGCTGCTTCTCAAAAGGAGACAGGTTTGAGCTCACAGTATTTAACTTACACATTTTAGTAGTTTATAGAAAGACTTGGAATAAAGGATTTGAGCCCCAAAACTACATCATGTTCAGCTTGGTAAAACAAAGTATCACTACACAGAAAAGCAAGATCTTTTTGCAGGATTTACAGAATCACAGAATTTCTAGGTTGGAAGAGACCTCCAAGATCACCCAGTCCAACCTCTGACCTAACACTAACAGTCCTCCATTAAACCATGTCACTAAGCTCTACATCTAAACGTCTTTTGAAGACCTCCAGGGATGGTGACTCCACCACTTCCCTGGGCAGCCTGTTCCAGTGCCTAACAACCCTTCTGGTAAAAAAGTTCTTCCTGATACCCAATCTAAACCTCCCCTGGTGCAACTTTAACCCGTTCTCCCTCATCCTGTCTTTCATGCGCTGATTACAAATATCACTGGTTTAGATGCTCATTCTCAGTCAATTTTTCCAGGAAGGTGGCTCTGACCTAAGCTCTCTTTTTTTTTTTCTTCCCCCAAAACACTGATCAGAATGAAAGTGGGAAGCTTGACCCTTGCACACCAGCTATTTCAAAGATTTTATCAATTGTTACTGAATTACACTGTACTGACACAAGTGAAAGAAACGTTACCAAAAAACATTGAGCTACATCATTAGCAGCATAGCTGAATTGAGCTAATTAGGAACAATACAATCCATCCGTTAATTAGGAAAAATAATATACAATACACACTTCAGCATCTGAGAAGGCTATGCATACATCTGAACTAATTTTAAGGAGTCAGCAAAAAAAGTCATTCCACGCTCAACATTGTAGAGGTTTTGGGACCATTCCTTAACTTGCTACATGGGAAGGGAAGTACTACCCACCATGCTGATTCACAGAAGCGACCTTCGCACCAATAGCTTCTAAATGATCCCTGTGATGAATTATTTGTTGAAGGACCTGACACAAACCATTGCTCTCCTACTGTTTACTTCCTCTTGTCTTAGTGATGTTTAACACTCCTGAAGAGATATTTGTCTAACCTGCTCCTAGAAGACTACAAAGGGAAACTGCAGAGTATCCCTAGCTCATTACAAAGCTTCACTGTCAACATGGTTAGAAATTCTTTGCTTACGTTTCATTTTGCTGCAAATTAGGAAGTTTCTAGTAGCCAGTGAACAACAGAGATGAACTTCTCTCTGTTCTCATGCGGCAGAAGACTGCTGCCACATGGATACTCACTCTTGTCTTTCACTAACCCAGTTGCTTTACCATTTGTGAGTATAAACAAAATACCTAAACCATACAAAATTGTGTGGAAAACTGTCCTTCTCTAATTGTCTCAGCTTGCAATTAATGGATATGAGTATCACTAAATTTAGACTTTCTGAAAGAGTAATTTTCCTTTAGAAAGGGTTCAAGAATTGAAAGCTGAAGATTGTCAGTATTTACTTACCCTGATTTTCAGCGATGACAATTTAAGGGAAGTAGGGCAGATTTTAATCTCACTTACAGCCTGTACTGAGAACAACATTACCATTGACACTCATCAAGCACAAGCTCCCCTGCTGTGGTGTGGGACATGTATGAATGCCATTTTGTTAGTATTTTTTAGGGCACTCTACCCCTTAGGAGAAGCAGTGCTGCCAGGAAAAAAGTATTACATACGTGAATACGTTATTTGCTTTTGCTTAAAGATAAAACAGAAGTGGAAAAAAAACTTTAAAAGTTAAACACATTTAACCACATCTTAATTCTGGACTGAAAAAAAAAAAACGTTTATAAGCAGTAAAACGTTTGGTCATTTAATCATTAAGTTTCAGGAATGGGCCTGTTAACAAGTCTGTTGATTAGGATTAATTAAGGGGGTGGAATTTCTTACATGGTACTTGATCAGAGTTTAGATGAAGCATAAAATATTCACAAGAAATCACAGCTCCTGAAACAAAGGAACCAAACTTCAGGTGTTAAAGGTTTTTTTGTTTGTTTTTAAACCAAACTACTCTTTCTTTAAAGATCCATATTTTATATATAGTTAGTCAGCCTCTAAACAGCCAGAAAATATCCGAGGTGGAGGACCCATTTATGTACACTGCCCTGAATTTTTGTCAGCATACATTAGGGATTCATCTGTGACTTGCATCTATCATCATCAGGGCTCCCAACCTGAACAGATGGTAAGGCCCAACTGAAGAATCATTCTGGTACAATTTCCAGAACACCAAGTGTATTGGAACTGCCCAATAATCCAATCCAAAAACTTCCACTGAATTCAAAAGAAGAAAAATTAGTCCTGATCATCTGCCCCCCTCTGCATCCAGCCTTCATTTCTAACAATATTGTGGCAGCTCTGCTATTTTAAAATATATGCCTTATCATTGAAAAGAAAAGCAGACAATTTGAAGTGTACAAAAATTTATTTCAATTTTTTATATGAAAAAGTGAAAACAACTATTAGTACTGACAGTTTTTATAGGCATTTAGTTGCATGTGCTTGACAAAACAAGAACAGGGGGACTGAAACAGATCCTTCGTATGAGACATACTTATGGTAATAAAAATGAGAGCTCTTGTTAGTATGAGGAACTTCCTGTGTTACTCCTCATGTGGTTGGTATTAATCCTTCCTTTACAAAAGCATGCAAGTGCTTTTAAATTTGTAATCACGTTCTTGGTTTTACTCCCCCCCCCCCCCCTTTCAACTGACTAGTGATATCCAGTGTTTTAAAACAATTTCTTGTCTGCTAAACTGTTGTTTTAGTTTCACAAACTTTTGACCGGAGCATTAAGTTCAGTTTGGGGAAACAATGCTACGTCCTTCTTCACACACAATTTTTGCACCCTGAGCAAAATATGCAAACTCTATGCATTTTTTTGATATTTAATTTTAGAAGGCATAGAAAAGTTAGTCTGCAGTAAGGTACAAGTATCTGCTTTTTTTTTTTTTTTTCAGGACATTCAGTAGCCACAGAATAACAAACAAGACACACATATATTGAAAAACAACCAAAACCAAGGATACAGAAATTCATCACTTATCTACTGACTTCAAATCTGCCAGAGAACATTATGATAACACCAGTGTTTTAGTATTACCTTAACAAGGACATCCAAAGTCGCATTGCAGCCATGTCTGTTGTCTCTCAGAGCCTTGAACATACCCCGCCTAATTTTTTTGTTTTGCTGCTTCTTGGCATACAATCAGCAATAGGTATAAGTAAGACAGATGGTGAAAGTGAGAATGGCACAGGTGAAGAACAGTTTTTGAATTTTTCAACTAACAAAAGTTTCCCCTACATACATTAATTAAAACCAGAAGGTGTACTCTACTTACACAACATAATCACAAATTCAGTTTCAGTATCTTTCTTTTCTGTATGAAAAATACAACAGTGCTTTACACTCTAACTCCATAGAGAGGTAGACTTCATAAAGCACAGACTGGTGATCACCATTAAATTGCTCATCATAAAAAACATTAAATTGCTCATCCTAACACTTTACTAAAGGAGCGTTGGTGAGATTCAAAGAATTATGTGCCTAAAGACAATAATGGAATCATTCCTGTGCAAGCACATCTCTTCAGGACTGAAGAGTTACAGGATCACTCCCAGATTCAGACAGATTTCCTCCATTACAAGGTAAAAAACATCTAGGCAATGAGTATTTTTCCTGACTGTTAGATACTCAAAAAACCTTCAGGTTTGCTAATTTACATCATCGAACAGGCAGATGTGCCACAAGCAGGACAGGCACTGCGCGCCAAGCAGCCAACAGAGGTCCCGTCCAAAGCGACAACCGAGTTCTCCGGTCTGCTGCCAGCTACTCTGGAGTTGCGTCAAGAAATGCTCTCTAGAAAATGAGAAACTCAAGGTAAACTATATTAAGGTGTGATCTCCACAAGTCTGCAGACGGCATGGGAACTGGACCTCAGATGAGATACATACAGAGAAATAGTAGAATTTCTATAGCTCCATGAACAGCATACACATGATACAGTTTCTAAGCCTTTTTAAAAAGGAAAAATAGTTATTCCAAAACAGTAAGTCAACAAATAAATATATTTTCATGACATATCCACCTTCCTTTCCATAAAGCTCCTAACAACAAGTTATTTCAACTCTGTAAAAGCAAGGTTTTTTTTTGTTTGTTTTAATTAAAAAGGTAAACATTAGGATTGGTTCTAGGGAATAAGTAGTTAGAACTCAGTTTTGTCACACTCAAGCTCTACACTAAATGGCACATTTTAAGGAAGACTCCAACACTAAAAATTCTATTACGTAACTCCTTAGGATAACAATAGCTCCAACTATTTTTCACAGTTTGCAAAACTGCGGAAAAGCTTAAGCCCAACTCTTATGAGCTACCTGTTGTCATCAAAGCAGTCGTTTCAAGTGACAATTCACATGCCAATCACAAGAGTTATTCATCATAGAAAAATGGGAAATATGTAGGAAAGAATTGCATAGTTTTAAAATTATATTTCAAAAGTATTATCCATCATAGAAAAGAATAAAGAAACCCTGCCATCTGAGAATACCAGCAGCCAAAAAGCCAATGAATTCTTGAAGCTACAAAGAATAACTTTGAAGAGAAAAAGGTTGGTGAAACCATCAGTCTTCTTCCAGATTTAACATACATCAGAATGGAGATTGGCAAAGATCACATTTTGATTCCCAACTCATTTTTTATGCAAGTTCAAATTTGGAGCCTGAACTCACAAAATCTTCTGCAGTTTTGCAATGAATAGTAAAAATAAAATAAATCTGCAAATATTTTAACTCTGAAGAGCACTTTACAATTTACATCAACACCTGCCAACTTCATCTTCTGTCAAACCTACGAAGTCTTTGCCTTCTTACTTCCTCTTCTGAATTCTGCTCAGGTGGAAACCAAAAACCATAGGGTCGCCGCTCATTATTGTATGTTGCTCCACCAAAATCTACAAGACAATGAAACACAACTGTTATTTTGTTCTGTAATTTGAAAAAATGCACATATATCCTGTAATCCAAAGCACTGCAACACAAAGAAAATGGGGAATTATTTCCAGGTCAATTGGTTCGAGGACTGTTAGTTTCCAACAACTGCTCTTAAAACACCGAAATGAAGAACACCACCAGAAGATCTCCCAAACCCAAAGCCTAGCATGTATTAAACTGGGAGCAAACGTTTTCCTCAATCCTTACTTTATACAGTAAACTCCAGATTGTTAGAATATTTAAACATCCTCAATAGCTACTTCTGGCAAAACAAGCTTTTGTATTTGCTTTTAGTGTAGCAGTCCAACATGTGCTGACCCATACCAGATGCGCACACAACTCCCATCCTGTTGGCAGCAAGCAATTTCATAAATCAACTCCACGTGGCAGCTCAGCTAGAGAGAATTGTAAGTTAATGTGAGCAGAAATATCACACCAAGACTGAAGAAAGGTTCTCTGCCCTGGCACTGCAAGAGAAAACAAAGGAAAGCAACTGCTCACAATTCACATTAAGTTACAGAGCAAAGAAAAGATTGAAAGGTTGTGGTTACACACAACTGAGGGGCCTTGGGAAACAAAAATGAGAAACTGAGCTCACTTACAGAGGTAAGGATAAACAAAGTAGCTTTAAAGGTAACACAACAGTCTTTGTAATACTCGGTATTTCTTAAACATCCACCTCAGAACTTCATTTATATTAGCAATATGGAAAACCAAAGGCAAATACTGTATTAAGCTAATTTTCAAAATGGATTTTAACTGCAGCTGTATCCTGTATCCAGAATTGTTTGTAGCGAACACATAATATTGTTTATATTGCATAATAGCAGGAAGTCCAGTTCACAAAGTAGTTCTGTTAGTTTCTTATTCACTTACAAGAGCATTTTAATTTGTAGGGTGCTAACCAAATGTAGGATTTTGAAAACACGTTCAGGATTTCTTCTGTGCTTGCCAAGCAGTCAAGCTCTTGGAAAGTACTTCCAGAGATAACTATAGCTGTTCAAGTTTTTGCTGCTTAGCACTGTTTAAGTGTTTATAAAATTAGAGGCAATGGTCAGAAGTATTTTTCTAATTAATTAATATACAGACAACTTAATTCATATTTTTGTATTTTATCTTCAGTTTGTCCCTCTGTTTCAATTTACCAGAGACAATCCTCAAAATAATTTAAGATGTTACTCTGCTTCTGAAAATGCTATGTCGCTGACAAACATTACATGAACTCCTTGGGACCCACCATCGCTTACCCTACACCTAGGTGCATACTTCTCCCTTGCAAAATAGCATGCCATGCTAGCAAGTTCATCAAGTTTAAGTGATGAAATGATGCCACCTCTTTTATAATGTGCTCCAACAGTTTATCTTTATACCGTGGAAATTATAAATATACATGCATGGCAGCAACAGCAAATGAACATTAGAAGAAATTGTTCAGAATGCTACTAAAAGCTAATGTGTATTGCAAATTGCAGGCCTTAGCACAAGGCAAATTGCTTCTCAATTTTATTTTTTACTTAAAATCCAAGAACAATCTCACTGTCTGGAAAACAAACAAACAAAAACAAAACAAAACAAAAAAAACCACCAGTTCATATGCAGCATGGCAGAATGGTTTTCATTAACAAAAAGATTCAGCTGAGCTAAGTGTTCATTTACTACGTTTATTTATTTCCCCTCATTTTACTTTCTGATACAAGGTGTGTTCAAAAAGCAAAGAACAAGCAGTTGTTTTACTGTGTTCCACTGACCACAAGCTGAGATACACAAGGGCTTACAATATTTCATAACCCAATAAATATCCTTTCCAAAGCAACAGTAACTTCAAACTGGAAGGCACAAAGCAAGGTCAGTAAAGATCTGTGGAAGGGAGCCTACGAACCGTGTGTGCTGTGTGCTGTGGAAGGGCTGACAACTCAAAGACCAAACTAGTGGGAAGTCAGGTGTGGCTAGTGAAGTTAGGAAGAAAAGTAGCATACAATGAGACCAGATTCAACTGGATTGTTAGAAGAGCAGGTCAGGTCAATGCTGACCACACAGTTTCTTCTAAGACAGATGATAGCAGTGAGAAATGTAAAACCTTCCCTCCAGAAGGGCTGAGAGCCTGTTCTGGGTAACACATAAGGTTTTCTATGCTTCACATAAGGTTGATTTTTAAAAGTACTAAATAAATGCATTATTCTTCCTTTACGTATCATGTCATAGTAACATAGCAAAACCTGCCTAGCTGAACACTTAAGCTGTGAGATCAATTGGATAAATACAGGCAAGAAGTCCCAAGTAATGCTCATCTGAACCACCATTTCTCCCTCTTGAAAAACACACAGAAAGATTAAAATTTTATCAGGTTCATCAAACACAGATGCCAGCCACACCTCTCCATGTACGACATGGTACGAATGGTGCTACACAGCCGCTGCTGGGTTACCAAAGAACTGGACAAGGGCAGGCTTCACACTCACTGCCACCTTACAACACTTTGCCTGGGAACCACATCCAAAATATGAAACTGAGGTGATTCTAATTAATCCCTTCCAGAATGGATTGGTTCTCTCTGTACTTAAGCCTGCTAAATATAACTGAATTCATTAGCAAAAAAACCTGCTTGAGCTAATGACAGTAAGACTTCCTGATCACATCCAGCCAGCTTTCAGGGCCAGCTGAGCTGCTTGCTCATCGATGTCTACACAACTGCACGTACCACATTAAAGATGAAAGACAGAAGTGTCCCATATATTCCTTTTGAGCATAATTGTAAAACCTACCTGCACACTGACAACAGCAGGGAACATACGTAATTATTATGTGTGTATAAAATCAGTATATATATATTTTAATGCAAGCTACAGACTATCAGTAGAAAAAATTAAAAAAAATATATAGAAGGGACACAACACAGTTGGCCTTAGGACCATAAGGATGTAGATGTGACTTTGGCCAACAAGACACAGCATGGAGATTTATAGTTTTCTTGAAACTACTAGAATATGGTAATTTATTTAGTCAGACATCAGGAAAAGGTCCAGAACATTATTTTTAAGTCTCAATAAACAAAGTGCAAGTTATACCCAATCTATAAAATTAATCCAGTGATAAAACAACAAGAGAAAAAATAGTAAATCAATGGGTAAATCCAACGTTAGGATTATTCACTGACCTTAGTCTGGAGCTGCTTTTAACTGTAAATTAAATTTGTTATATATAGTTACATGTCATATAAATAAATGTTATATATTTATATATTATATATATTTAAAGTCACATTTGAAAAAAAAAAAAAAAGCTTTGTCTTTCTTTTAGGGCATTTCTGCATGCCTAACAAAGACACAACAAAGCAATTCTAAACAATATCCATTTTCCAATGCCAAGACCAAGAAACCCAGATGAATGGAAACACCAGTGCAGACTGAAGCCACTCCACAGCAACTACCACTTTCTCCAACGTGGAAGAGCGTTTTTTTGTAGCCCACACACAGCTTCTTCTAATTATGCCCACAGCTGTTACGCAGAACTGCTTGTTCTCCAGCAAGGTGACCCTGCCAAACCCACTGTGGAAGGAACAACATTTGTTCCTTTACAAAAACATCCAAGTTACTAAGAAAAAAAATGTCGAGAGACCACTGAAGTCAATATAAAAACTCCCACTTGTATCACTGTGTCTTGGGTCAAAGCACCAAGAACAGAGTTACTCCATATGCAGACCATGCATTTATAAATAGATGCAGCATGAATGTAAGCAAAACATTGCTAACTACAATTGAAGATTTAACTTTTTTTTTTTGTTGTTTTCTTGCTATTTTTACTTTTCTTTGGCAGTTGACACTTTTGCATGAAAAAAAGCATCCAAAAGAAAGCTGTATTGGTGATACTTTCCAAAATGTTCTTGCATACTTAGGAAGTCAGAGAAAAAAAAGCAGCATTCTGTATAGCTTTCAGCATGAAGTTCTAAATGTAGCAGTATCATATACTTTTTTTAGTGCAAATAAAATTAATGGTTATTGAGACATAAGATAAAATCTTTTGTATCGATAATCAGAACCTAGGAACTACTGTATCACTGTGATTTGTTGCTAAAAGACCAAAGGAAGTTAACCCTTCAAGGCAAGGTTTCCAGAAATACAGGATATAGTACCAAGCATTTGATGGAAGGCATGAAACATGTGCTGCACAGCAAAATGAATGCCATCATCTCCAGGTATTAAATACTGAGTATAGTAAACTCACCACAGCGCTACATCCAGGGCAAACTAGAGAAAAGCAAATACCAGGGCAAAACTTGGAGCAGAACAGCCTTGAAAGGCATACTGTATTAGGGTATGAAACACAATCTAAAGTTATGTTCTAAACTATTGAGGTGTACTAGCATCACAATGCTTCAATAATCTATTTATTTTTTTCCCCACTTTCTAAGTGCAAATGCTTCATCATTCAAGTAGGGTAAGTCCTACTTTTAAATTACTGGCATCTTTTTAATCCCCTGAATACACAACTCAAGAGTACTGCACCCAAGCAAGCCCCAAACCTGAGGCAATCCTGTATGAACAACTGGGCAGAACTTTTTCAGGAAGACAGAATAGAAATTGTTCCCGATTCCATTCATCTGCATCAACAACTTTACAATTGGACTTCGCATCAAGAAGTTTCTGGTAATGATCACTTAACAGAACACAGCTCTGCTCTTCCAGTTCACTAAGCCGTTGAACTAATGAGTTCGTGTGTAAACAGATTTCAGAACAGAACCACTTCCCTGCTTTCCAGAACGATTTGTCAAGAACAGTAACTCATGGGTGCCAAATGCTCACGGGTCTACAGTTCACACCACGCCTGCTGGGAAAGGCTTAGTGGTGCTGCTTCTTACATATCTGGTGAGCATTCATCTCCACTACCAAGAAAATCGGAACTTTTATTCTCAAAAATATTTTTTTTGTTGTTTTGTTTTAATACTACGCATCACTAATCTTCTTTCAGAAATTGAGCTCTGTTGCTGGAAAATTCTAGCTATGATTCTTGCTACAATTCTATTGCTAGAAAAAGAGCGACAGTATTAGCTTTTCACTGGGAGAACCTGCTAAAGAACTCCCTAATTTATTAGTTTCCAGTGCAATTTCATCATTTACTAAGAGATTCTAATTTGTTTAAAATACAAGTGCAGCACATGAAACAGAAAATTAAATGGGACAAGGGTCCCTTCAAGGAATGAGATATTCCTGAGACAAACCAAATACTTCACTTGTGACAGACTTGTATCTGAAACTTGGTATCTATCTACTTAACTATGGGAGTCCGAGAAGCAGAAGTAATACTGCAAATGAAACTGGAATGCTGTCTGAATACAACTACCCAAGACAAAAATCAAGCACAGTCTGCAGTTTTGAAAAAAATGACAGGATTTTGCTTATCTGCGTCTCATAAATACTGAAAGAGAACTGCTCGATGAAATCAGGAAGATATTTTAATCAGCGGTTATCAATTATGAACATTTCTACTCCTACGCATGTTGGTTGGGATTTTTATTTATTTTTAACTTAAATGATATTTATCTTTTAGATTATATATTAACAAGGAAATAAGAAAGCTCCAATGGTAAACTTGCTTATTAGCCTCAGGAAAATTTTGAAGTTCAAAAATGTTCAGAAACCAGGAGTCCGTAAGTATTTATAACAGACTTCTGGCTACTGTGGTCTGCTACTAACACCAAGCACACACCAAAACTTTACGTGAAAATGCTGAATATCTACCAATTAAACTTCCTGGAAATTTGCCTAAACAAAATGCTAGCAATCAGAATCTTAGACCACATATGCAATGTTATAAAAAGTTATTTCCAAAGATATTTAGAGGAAGAACTTCACTTGAAGGAGAGAGCTTTTCTCCCAGAACATGTTTCTGGGTACTTAAGACCAACTAAAAGAAAAGTTGGCCTTTCAGAATCAGATGCCAATCATTACACGTGACTTTATGAAAGGTACTTTAATCTGATATCATGTACTGCGTATCGAAGCATGTAATTTACGACATTTCTACAGAAAACCATTTCAATGCAATGAGTGGCATTTCTACCGTAGCAGAAGGGGAAAGACAACCCTGCTTGGAGAGAAATGGAATCATACAGCATTTCTGTTTCAAACTACTCACAATCTTCAATGGATTTAGCAAGTTTCATAGCCTGAATAGAACAAAGAATCCCAGTCTCAATAAAAGAAAGCAGAAATGGGAAGTAAAGTTAAAGTCAGAGAACTGCTAAGCCAGATGACTAAATATTTCATAACCACATTGCAGATGTACCTATGATTAGTACATACTGGGACATCTAAACATTTCTTTTTTTCCTTTAATTTAAATCAGATTAGAATTAAAGAAATGCATATTTGCACTGAAACCTATGAGGACTTTCTATATACACATATTTCACTTTAACCACAAAATACAAAAACTACACGTTTAAAAACTTTATTCTTAAGAGAAAAATGCTTTTGTGCAGAGACACAAGCACGCAGGGGGATTCTTAACATTATTGAGACTGAAAGACATAAACTTAGAAGTCCGGCTCAAAAAAAAAACCCACCACCCACCACCACAAAAATCCCCGTCCCACACTAATCCAGATATTTCTTCTGAGCAAAAGAGCAAGGAAAAAACAGATAAGAACAAGAGAGACGGTATACCGGGGTTACCATATACAGCTGCTAATATGAGGATTAAACCAAAAAAAAAAAGTAAAGCCATATATTTTTAATTTCATAGTGAAACCATATAATTTAAATATCATAAATAAATTTTAATTAAAACAATAATTGTCCTTATCTGACTTAACTGAAGGAGAAGTTATTTTAATTTGTGAGTAATATGAAATTACTTTATGAGAATCAGAATGAAAATAAAAAGTAAACCAATGTAAACAGCATTAGTTCTTGTTTGACAATATCTAAAACTAGTGATAGAAAGAATATAGAAGTTCTTTTTAGTAAATGAGCATAGGTCGTTATGACAATTTGACAGACTGCCAAAACCAGTGCCTACATAAATCTCACATAAACAGCCCTAGCAATTACTTTTTCTTGCATTAGATACCTATTACTATTATTAAAGAATTTCTCAGGATAGGGCACCAAAATAAAATTGCAGTTCTGGAATGTGTGAATGCAGATTAAGTAGGAAGACAGTACCTTTATGCCGAGTTTAAATAAATTCATGTATGGGATTATATAAAAATAATTACTTAGATTAAACTTGTTGCCTGTCTTAATGTGTCTTAATACAAATTAGTTTTCAGTTGTGGATGACTGATACCAGGAAATTCTGGACTATGCCACTGAGCATCTTAAAAGCTCAGCAGGATATAAACACAGCAGTTTGTAAGACTGGATCAACATTCCAAACCTAATGGTACATTTTGTGGCCTAAAACCCCTAATAAATACATTTGTCTAAGAAAAAAAATATGTTTATTTTCAGCCAAGCTACAGAGCAAGTGCAATAGTATAAATTTCACAGTTGGAAACAAAAAGATGCGGAAAGACTGCCTTGAATTTTGGTTCTGGTACCTGTTTTTACATCCATTTAGCCGCCTGTTTCAAATTATGCTAGGCAATTTTTAGTCATGTTAAGTACCTGTTTCATCCATATAACTGCAAGCTACAGCAAATGCCATGCTTCAAGGAAAAACACGTCCTGCTCAAAGGACTGTACTCACTCAAGCTTTATTTTTCAGACTGACACGGGAGAATACCCTATTTGCTCATTAGCACAATACATTTCGTTTCATCCTTTCTGTCACTCTGAAGCAGGTATGATCAATTACAAACTCTATACTACTTTCTTTTGGAAATAAGATGTGCCCATAGGTAACTTTAACCTTTGAGTAGCGTGTTTTATGAAATGTTTTTCAAAGTTGAGCTCTGTAGTCTTACTTTTCCAAACTAAAGTACTGTGACAAACAGGAAAAGCCGCAAAATTAAAGTGCTGCTGTGAAACCATAATAAAAATACCACCTATGTAAGTTTAATTGCACCAAACTATATTGGAAACGACAATAGATTTCCCACTTCGCTTATCCATGAGGTTTAACAACTTTAACTAGCACTGAAAACAGACACGAGCATAGACATAAGAAATGCTGTTGTCTCAAACCGAAGTTAAAAATGTGACTTGGTATGCCAGTTATCTGCTAGCGAGACATACTTAGCTAGAGAGGCTATTTGAACTCTTTCTCGGGTTTCAAAGGGCATTTTCCAAGTAAGATTTTCAACTATAAGAGGAAACGTGTTCTATCTTTGTCCAAATACAGCACAGTACTTCAAAAAGCAAACAGAAACAAACACTTACCTATAGTGATGTAGGTTATTTAAGGCTACAGACAGAAAGCTGCAGGTGTTCCATACTGATGGATGACAGACTAAAATGTATGCTGTCCAGTTTTATTATCATAATCTTGTCATTGTTATTACAAACTGACTTCATTTTATGGCATTGAAAATAAAAGCATTTTCTTTTATTGTAATACCAACTCCTACATGCACGTATTTTCTACAGAGCGCTAAGAATTTGACATCTTTGTCAAAGATGTCTTGAGATTTGAGTAATAATTTATGTTTTTTCCTTCTGCAGTGTGACTTAAGGCCTCAAAAGAATATCAAATGGCTTTAAAACTACACCTAAAATCATCATTCATCCAAAGACATGAGGCATCCATTAGATGCCTAAGCTCCAATGACTTAAAAGCCGTCGGCACTCAGCTGTTACAGACAAAGCTCACAAGAGCAGGAATCTTATACAGAGTGTTTTGAAAAACAAGTAAACAAAAAAAAAAACAACACAGTTTTACTGTGTTCATAGTATAAAAACACAAACAAACAGATACAAACAAGGTTCATGCTCTTGCAAGACAACACATCCCAAAACACTTAAAAGCTTTGAAAGATTTTTCTCAAAATCAATCTGTAAAAAATGATGTAAAACATCAAGTAAAAATGTCAGTAAAGTAAAAAATGTTCCTTCCATTAAAGCTCACTTTAGACCCAGTCCTTCCCAAAACCGTATTTAGGACAGATGTATATAGGACAAAATATTGATATTACCTGTTTGTTGTGGTGGTTTTGTTGGTTTTTGTTTTGTTTTAAAACATCTAAAACAGCATGAACAATATCTGATTTGCCAACTTTTGCCAGCAGACCAGATAGACTCTTACATTATTAGGACTCATACATTATTAATTTGCTTGAAACCTAAGACCCTCACCAGCTTCTAAGTTTTTCGGAAAAGTTTGATTTAAAAGGAACTGCTCAGATTATCATCATTTCTAAAACTTCTTACACTATTAATTTTGCTGCAGAAAATAGTTTTTTGTTTGAAAAACAGTTTTTTTTGTTTGGTTTTTGTTTTTAAGTTTATAGTTTCACAATATTTATGGACAGTTAGAAACCTAAGTATGTAACACAACTACAAAAAACACTTTAAAAACTAGTTTTCCCAAAAAACTGCACTTCAGCCTCAAAAGTGACTTCTCACAATAGATGTAAAGCAAAAAGCTGTATTTACATTAAAAAACACGTTAATCAATTTTTCAAACTGAAGAAACCTTTTCATACACAACATTGCCTCATCTGCTGCCTTTTTAAAATTATCTTCCAGATAACACAACATCCTTCATAATATATATGATCACAGACGGTGTGAAAGAAAGTGATGACGACGTGTCAAGATATTTACTTTCATATTTTGCCTGATATTTCTAACAGCCATAAACCAGTGATGTAAGTTATTTTTCCGAGCAAAGATTAATGAATAGTGCATCGTGTTTTAACAGTTGCAGCGACAAGTATGAGTTTCTGTTATCTTTTTCCTAATTAAGACTTCCTTGTACCCAGGAAGTTAGAATAACAAGCCTATGAACAAAAGAAGAAAAATTACATTGATAAGTGGCAGTCAGGTTATTTTTATTAAGATTTAATGTTAGAGCTTCATCAAATTTAAAAGAAACCTTTCAGCTTTGTTAACTTAAGGAGAACGTAAAGCCTTTGGTTGAAGTCATATATTGACATACAATATACAGGATTAAAGAGCAGTATTTGATATTAAAAATCTCAATACCAGACAACATATGTAGTAATTTATGTCCTTTGTATAATCACTTAATATTAAAATGTTGCAAAACTACTAAAGCATCAGGTTTAACATTTACATTAATATACTGTTAGCCTAGTATATTTTCGCTCAAGTTTTCAGAATGAGAAATATATCGTTCTAAGATTTTTTTCTCTTGACTTTACTTCCATTATAGAAAAATAAAGTATATCCCAGTTAATATATTTTATACCAATTCAACTAATAATTTGCAATTAAAAACAAATACTATATTTATTCCTAAACTGCTTTTATTTTTTCTTCTGGTCTTTCCACTAGCCAGCACAAACTTTCTTTAGAGTGAAAGAGGAAAATGTGAGGAGTAAGACATCAGTACATTTCTCCTCAAATACAAATAAAAAGCAAAAAATACAAAAAAAGTTTAAATATTGGCAGCATCGATTCCTCTGTTACACTGCTCCCTACTACTCTTTAGAATGTGAGGGGTTTATTTGGCACAGTAACTTAATTTACTTTGGTTTTGTTTGTTATAAAAGCAGTTCTTTTACTCCAGAAGTAGCAGGTAAATCAAACAGTAAGCAACTGCTAATAAATGCAGTTACACTAAGAATGGTACTCCATCCTCACACATCATTCTCTGAAAATTCTACCAGAAAACTTTTGTCCATTTCTGAATGGATGTCAAAAGACTGGAAATAAATCATGAACAATACATCTTCCCTGTGTTCCTCCCACCTCAATATGAATCATAATTTGATATATGAAACACAATAGAAGCCTTACCTCTTTCATTAAGACTGTTTAGCACTGCTCTTTCAAGCTGTTCTTCCTCTGTAAGCCCACCCGTATAATCATAGTAGTTCCTTGGTGTTGTGTATTGATACTCTGGATATCTATAATAATAATCTGTAAAATTAAAAGGAAAATAAACTGATGATATTCAGTAGAAGGGGAGGAAGCCAGACATTATTTTTGTTATCTTTCTTCTACAAATTTGTTTAATTTGGGAGAGAAAAAAATAGGATTTATGATATGCCATGAATCAAAATATATTTTTGTAATTTGCAAAGCCAGACTACAGTAACAGGAGAACAATAATAACAAGCAAGATGCATCAAACACCTCCATCTTTTATCAGTTATAAATAAGTAACATAGAACTACCATTATTTTAAATTTCAAACAAATTGAAAGATGGTTTTCATCATCTCCTTTTAACATTTAAATGTCATTACTAGGACACCTTATCTATGTCACTGAAACAGCAACCACACCACCGGTTTGCTTCAGGCTTTTTTCCACCTGTGTCTTGTTTCACCCTTGTGGCCATAAACAGTATGTACCACTGTCATCCTAAATTCAAGTAATGTTTGAAACTAGAATATGCATGGATGAAGTCTGCATTTTTTGTAGGGAAATATGCAATTGGTTTGTGCTACGTCTGCTCTAACCAAACTAACAAAACCCAAACACACTGCAGATCTCATCTAATGCCACAGCCACTGTATGCTGCCTCTGCTAATGACCACCAAGCATTTCTGACCACTTACAAAGTCTGTCAAAACAAGCATGAACAAGCCATCACCCACCCAAATCCTTTTGGGATTAAAAAGAAAAGAAAACAACTTGGCAAGAGACTTGAATGAGAATCTCTTCCTTTAACACAACCTAAACCTGAACACAGAAAATCTCTGCTGAGTTAAACTAAGGGGAGAAGTGTCATTTCTATTCCTCTTTCGTATTGTCAGTATATAAAACTTTGGATATTTAACTTCTCTTCTAGACATCTGGACAGTAGATTTTGAAGAATCAAAGTACAGAAACACGGCCAGTTTCTCCAAGTGATAGAAAACTTATACAAGATTTTCCAAATGAAAAAAATAATGAAGATATTTATGTGACAAGTACAGCATGCCATTCTTTTTATCTTCAGATTAACACAAGATTATTATTGATGTTGATATCTCAATAGTTACATAGATTTAATGTATAGCTTTCCTGTGAAGTTTCCGTGATTAATACCAAGCACACACTACAAAGTGAGGACATACATAATTTTATATCCGTGTGTGTGTATGGATGCAAATGCACATTATACATGGACACACAAAAAAGTAATTTTACCCATTTAAAAATTCTTCCTTTTTGGAACATACAACAACTAACATTGGCAGAAATTTTCATACAACTGCAGTGAAGACTTGGTATTATCGTCCTGTAACTTGAATTTCTGCCATTTCTCAAGCTATTTGCTATTCCTCTGGCTAGAAAGAGATAGATACATAATTTCAAATCTGTATGAATTAGTCATATTGTTAACAACCTTTAAAAGCCTTTCAGTCATACTGGCTATATTTAAGAGACAGTTCTGCAGAAAAAAATAAAATCAACTGCAGGATACCTTTTAGCTGATATAGATACATATTCCAGATGCAATCTTTATATATTCCTCTCATTCCCCTCTGCATTATGCTTATCTGAAGGAACATTGGTTTAGCTACAAATCTATTTTCTGGAGGCTTCAAAACAGCGTGCATGAAGACTATAAAAATCATGGTGCTATCTGATGAAAAAGGATGTCATTAAGTTTGCTCTATTGTAAATTTTGTGTGTGATGTTTTACATTGTCATCAAGATGTAAGTGCTGACAAAGCTGCAATCTTTTATTTTACAAAGAGAAACAATTTAGTAATATTGAAGTGTTAAAGGTGTTCCTATTAATCAAAATAAGCGTCCCTATACTTTATTCATGAACTGCATTTAGAGAAAACTTAATTCAGTCACCAAACGCTAAATGTGTTAAAAATCACACTTGAAATCTTCATTTTCCTTGTAAAGCTGTTTCTCTGTACTGGTTTATAAAATCTGCTATTATCTATTTATTATTTAGTTAATTGGTATTTGAAGTCAGAAAGTAATAAATCACCAATACCAGAAAATGAAAAATTAATCAAGGTAAGAATATACTGCACATGCATCATTAGCATACAATTCTAGAAAGTTTTCTTAATTCACAGACAGCAAAATCCATTACTATATCATACAAAAAGCAAAAGGTTAACCCTTCCATGAAGACTCCTATGAATAGGTGAAAGAAAATTACGATATATATTTAATACGTTCATTCCCTGTGTATATATACATCTTTTATAATTACAATTATAAATCAATTCAGAGTATTGAATTTACTACAAAAAATGATTTACATCTAAAGCCAAGCATGCAAGATAGGATAATTTGTGTTAACCCTGCTCCTTTATCTCCCTTTCATCCACACCAACCCAAAGCAACACCATGGTTTCTTTGGGGACTGCCCTAGACACGCAACACAAAACAAGTTTATTTTTCATCAGTGTACCAGATCTTTTTCTCTGGTGCTGTGTCATTATTTATCATTCTAAATATACTACATGAAATATCTTCACTTCTCCATGATTAGAGAGACCTGGAAAAGAAGTAAAGGGCAGTACAGAATCTGCTCCTATTCTACAAAAGTTGTCTTTGACACCCACCCACACGCTGAGCAGCTGGTGTTTATAGAGTGGATGCAACAGATTACAGAGTTTAAATGTCAAGTGCAAATTCTTATTCTCATTAGCAAATCAAATTCCTTTTTCTGATACAATTTCTTAATTTCCACATGCTACTGTATTGGCATACTGAAGGAAGATTTTGAAGGAAGATTTGGTTGTTACAAACGTGGAACAGAGCAATGCAACAGAACAGTAACTGCAGCTCAGCAAACATCTGTAACTAGCCCGAGACTGCCAGCTGGAAACAGGTAGCTCACACTCCCTTTGTGGTCTAGATCCTAGAAAGGAATGGGTAAGTTTGCCAAATCAGGGCAGATCTACCAATGTTTAAAAGGATGCTTCTGGTAGACAATTTCCTCCTTGCTGCAGGCTCTGTGAAAAGGATGGTATTGGCCCAGGGTAGCATTTTACGAAGTCATACCCTTAATTTAAGGCTTAAAGATTCTTGTATAAAACACATCCAACATGGTTCCCCAAGTAGGAAAAGACAAGGCCAGAAAAATTGTTTTTTATTAGCAAGTGCACAAATAGGCAGAATACTTGGTAGGTTTTCTATTACTAGCAAAAACGATACCCATATTTGTAAAGCTGAAAATGAGCTGAAATAAGCTTGTAGGTAAGTGGGTGACAGCATTTACCTGAATAACCTGAGTAGTAGTCTCTTGGCCTGTCAGGATCAGTGAATGAAGTAACAGCACCTAAATATAAGAATAATGCATGCTCTATTAGAATAAAATAATCATAGTCTCTCTTTAAAACACAGAATCAAATTTAAGCAACATAGCCAAGTAGACTAGAAAAATGCAAACCAACCTATGTTCTCCAGAACTTATAATGAGTAATTTTTGCACTGTGATTGTACAGTGGTAAAAATGGGTTAATGCACAGAGACCTTAGAATTGGAAGAACACTGCATTGTTTGTGCTCTGCTGACAAAAATCACCTGTTTAATGGAAAATCCCTTCTTCCACTCTTTAGTCACATAGCAACCTTCACGGAAGCAGGATCTCCACAGCATGTTTCACTAACAGTACCATGGCTCTTATCCCGGAATCACAGAACAATTCTGTTTGGAAGGGACCTCAGGAGGCCCAAAGCCCACTCAAAGCAGGGTCAGCTATGATATCAGACCAGTTTATTTAGTTAGGGTTTTAATTCTGCCAGGTCTTGAAAACATCCAAGGATGGAGACTGCAGAATTTCCCTCTGCAACCTAATCCAATGCTCAACAGTCCTAATAGTCATGATGCCGCAGAACGAGAAAATATTAACTTTTAAGTAAGTGAGTTTACTCAAGTAGGGTAGGAACTCTGATGCTTCGGTCTTTATTTTTCCAGGCTAACACCAAAATGGGATAAAACCTCCCATGAGAATGCAAACATCTGACCAAGTAATTTTTCACTGTACAAACACCACATCCATGGTCAACTTAATGGCACAGTCATAAATAAGGTGCCCAACTTATTAAGTAATTGGACAAAAAGTATTCTGACAACCAAGCCCAGCACAACTGTCGTAACAGGGCTTAGGTTTCTAACACACTGAAGTTTAAGGGCATGTTCATATGAAAGTTTGTAGGGCTATATGTCTAAAGATTCTACCTTTAAAAAATTACTTCTACAATATGAAAAGCCATATCAACTCACTACTGGAAAGCCTGCGGAATCTTGCAACAATTTCTCAAGCATCCCACAATCTTTTTTTGAAATTTAGCAGCTTCCACATGAATGGATGTAAGCAACAGAAACCCGCCATAGAAACACACTGTGTTCTGACAAACATCTACAGCTTCACAACTCCATTTAAAATGACATTTCCATTGGCATCTTACATGAAAGATTTTACTTTAAATGTGTATTTTAAAAACATGACACCTGAAAGGCACCTTTAACACAGGTAAGAACAAGTAAAGACAAAGTGCTTCTGCATTCAGTTTATCAGTGTATCTTTAATCCCCTAAAAACTGCTGGAATTGCCTCCATGTCTGCAAATATATAAGGTTTACTGAATTTTAAGACTAAAAGTGGCTCATGCAGATTTTACAAACCAAACCGAATTATATACCTGCACAGGCTTTCATGATCTTTTTCAGAGGTCCCATGGTGTACATCAGTCCAACAAGAATCCCTGCCAGATGCCCAGCAAAAGAAGTCCTAAAAAAAATGATAATAATAATCTTGTGAGTGATGGAAAGAAAGATTTTTTTGTTCGGTAGGAATCATTTAGGGGAAGTGCAAAGTTTGCTGTAACCCAGGAAGTCCCTGAGTAACTAAGCATGGAAGAGTGACTTGTCTGCAAAGACCCAGGACAATACAAACATGTATTAATTTCTGCTCTGACCTACTAAGTTCGATTTCTAATATTAGTTATTAGTGTTAACTACTGATTAAACCCACATGTGTGGTTTGCAAAAAAAATTTTTTAAACCTTATTCATTTTGAGGAAAAGCTCCAAGCAAACCTCACTCCCAGCTGTGCCTGAGAAGTGTGGCCACAACAAATTAAAGACTGAGCTATAAAGTTAATCATGTAGTTTAATACAGTGCTCCTTACAAGAGTTATTTATTTTCCTCATTTCATGATTTATAGAAGTATCCTACACAATCAATTTGAACTAAGCAACATTAATTTGAATGAAAGTGCCAAGTTTTCTTTCTTCATGAATACCCTAGAAGTGGTGGGTATATACAGTTAAAGAAAAGCATGTAACAAATATCCTGACAAAGACAGAAGCTAATTGGAGAGATCCCTTGAGTTGCTTGTTTAGCAGATAGAATATTGGTTCCCTAAAAGCACTTAAACTTAAGTCTTATTGAGGTAGTAAACTAGTTTTAATTCACATGGAACTTAAATCCACAGAATTGCACCAAAATGTCCTGGTAGGATCTACCAAAACTATTTCAAGTGAAAGCATGAATACAGTACTTTACTACTGTACTATCAATACAACCCCACCGTGAGTTTATCTTAACCATAACTGCATACCCGTTGCAACATGTTTGTAAAACAGTGCTTTCAAAAGTAAAAGAACAATCAGTGAAATACTGAAACCCAATTTTTTTTTCTAGATGTATCAACAATTGCTTTTAAAAACTTATCACTGCCTATTTTTATATGGAATGAAAAGACTTGAAAAATGAATGAAAAATCTTGAGAAATCACCAACATGGAAGCATAAATGCAGGATAAATGAGGAAATTTGCTCCAAGTATCACCAAGTATCAAGTATCAAATATTGTGATTTAATAAATTCATAAACTAATTTTCAGCACTCAAATTAGGAGTTTAGTGAAAAATTCATAACATATCTGTTTTGAATTTGCTGAAGCCACTTTTTTTAAGAGAAAACATTCCTGAAATACACGATTATAAATAAATCAGCCCACTATATTTATAGTGGCTGTCCAAACAACAAATACCACTGTATCTTTTTTTCCCCCCCTTTCCCTTTATAAAGCAGAAAAGGAACTTCTGTCTGAAGTAAAAATAGATTTAAACATACATTTTACATTCTGGTCAAAAATCCAAAACAGATATCGTAATGATACCATATGCACTCATGATGGTAAAACTTCCAGACACCACTAGTAGAAGTGAGAGAAAGCATGTGTCACTAGAGGGAGATAAAGATCAGATTTAAATTCACTCCTTTGCCACCTACTAAACCACAAACTTGAGTTCTGCTACACAGAGTTGCAACTCTCCCAAGTAGCATAAATGTTGCTGTAAAAATGTATAGGTAAGAGGTAGTTAGCAAAATTAGGGATTTATAAACGAACTTATTTTCCAAACAATTTTTTCTGGAACAGATTTTCCAAATTAGCACACATATATCCCTGATGTGGAGAATGCCTGTATGCAAAAAACGTTACATACTTCAAGATGCCTTACACCAGAAATTACCAACATGCAATCGATTCACCTATATTACTGGCAGTGTTTTAAACAAATTTTATGCTTATCTAAGCACAACACTGTTCCACGAAGTCCAAAATCGAAGCCTTTGCTTGCAACACAGTGAAGCTGCGTATTCATACAATATGTACAATCAGAAACCTTCAACTTTCAAAAGTCTTTCGGGGGATAAATTCCACTTCATGTCTACTGAACAGTGTGTAGGCACCTAGTACACTAACCTAATACTTGTTTTATTATATTCAAGGAGAATGCACTAATAATGAAGATGTTTAAACAGCTTGTCCTAAAGCAAACATGATATCAGGTACACTGTCACACATACACGCTACCACTGAAATCACAAAATAAGTATATTTGGTAAACCAAACCTTCATATATCTTGTCGTACAATTTGTGTGGCAAACACAAATACACGACTTGTAATTAGTTAGGAAAAGCAATTATGTACCATAAAGACAGAAACCCTTATATTAGGGAAATGCTTAATGGTTCATCCACGTTAAGCAAACATCACTTCTTACAACAATATCTCAGAACATATTATATTCTAATTTACTCTAATGATGACTTAATATTTTTGTTTTGTTTTGTTTTCTAATGTGTAATCTATAGTATGGAAAAGATCTGTATAGGCATTTCCTAAATGTAACAACTAAAAAACACAGACACTATGCAATTTTACAAAGAAAACCAGTTTTTCTATTAAAAACTTCAAGCTCATGGTAGACATTTTTTTTTTTTTTTTTAAATTTTTATTAAAAGCTCATAATAGAAAGTGATAGGACAATGGGAATGGTTTTAAACTAAAAGAGGGGAGATTTAGATTAGATGTTAGGAGGAAACTCTTCACTCAGAGGGTGGTGAGGCACTGGCACAGGTTGCCCAGAGGAGCTGCGGGTGCCCCATCCTTGGAGGTGCCCAAGGCCAGGCTGGATGGGGCTGGGGGCAGCCTGGGCTGGTGGGCCATGGGCACAGGGGTTGGCTCCAGGTGATCTTTAAGGTCGCTTCGCAACACAAGCCACTCTATGCAAACAAATGAAATAACAACCATACAGCTAAATTCTGAAGTAGTCAGACTGTCTTTTGCAGATATTTTGAGGATAGGTTAGGTTTTGGAAGACTGGAAGGGTATTTCTATACTCAAGTAAGTAACATGAAAAGCAGAAAACAGCTATGTCACGAATAAGTCAGTCAAATCCCCCCCATTCCCTCCTTTGACAGGGCACCAAGGCTCCCAAGGAAGGGAGAAACATCGGACGCCAGGCTGTAAGTGAAACACTGTCTTATGGCATTTCTCTCGAGGAGGGTTTCTCATACACTTTGAGCAGTAAGACTACACTAAGCAGATACATATCTGGCCAAAAAGCCTGGCTTAATGCTTATCAGTGATTCATTATCAAACTAAGGATATGAACCAAGTGGATTTCCACAAGAGTCTATACCAAGTATTGCTTGCAAATGACAACAAGCTGAGAGAAGCTACACGAGTGACAGGAGATGGCATTATAATTTAAAGCAACCTTGACACAGTGACAAAGCATTAGGATGTAATTCAAAGACAGGCATGAAGTTCTGAACACGTCACAGGAATCAGCTATCCGAGCAGGCTGGAGGGGACTGCAGGAGAGCAGCCGGCACATGCAGCGAGCCACACAACAAAGCAGGGCTCAGCAGGCCACACCGCTACAGGAAACAAGGATTTCACTGTGAACACACAGACAGGAGTGCTGCCTGAAAGCAAAATGAAGTAAAACTTTCCACTCTATTCAACAGTGGTAGGTCTCAGCTGGAAAATTAAGCCAAACGCAACAGAACCAAGGAGCCTACGGCTTCTGGGCAAAGACTGAAGGAACCACTATTACTTAGCCCATTGACTAAACCTCTCATGGATACAACATATTTAAATAATGCAAAAGAGCCAGAAATAGGAATGAACAAACTCTGCACCTTCCCAACCCATAGAGTAAATGGTAACAAACACGTTGCAGCAAGAGGCTTGAGGACACCGGAGCGGCAGAGCCTGGAGGGACTGGTCCCCGCACCCAGAGGGGCAGAGGCCTCCCAAACCCTGCTGGGTTCGGGCCCACCTGCCCAGGCTTAGCGAGGGAAAATGTGAGGCTGCTAAGCCCCTGCAAAGATCTGTTTGGTATAGTGGTGATCTTGGGAAGCACATTATACTAAATGCTGATGAGTATTAACATTTATGGTTATAGAAGTATGTGTGTATAGAGATATATGCTTGTCCTTTCGCAGTTATTGCTCAAAGCATTCATTCTGATATCAGATTCATTCAGATCCCCTATAATGTTTCTTATTTAATGAAAATATGTAGACTGGAATTATTCAATATAAGTAAACTGGATAAAATAACTTTCACACATGCGATTAATGTTCTTCTAACCGCATGCCTTACCCAAAGTGGATATTCCTGTTTCCAATGAACTCAAATATAATTGAACCATTAATTCCTGATAATACTTCAGTGTCAATGTCAACCTTCTTGACATTTTACAGTGAATTTTAATTTCCAGTAGACTGGCTTTTCAAAAAATTTGCATAATGGATTTCTGGCCTACGAGGCTGTATGAGTTTTATCTGCTGACATTAAAGCTAAGAGCAAAACTACAACTGTTTCTACAAAGCAGGACAACATACAAGTTTTCAAATTAAATGTCATTTTAGCTGAAGTGAACAAATATAGTTTATAGAACAGCACAAAAGTTGTGTGAAACTCTTGTCCAATCACATTACTAAGGCTCCTTTCACTTGTATGATAAACTCCACTCAAATCTAATCCAGAAAATTGAGGTTACTTCTATTTTCTGCTTTTTGTATATTGTGAAATAATCCTGTATACAGTTAAAAACCCTAGAAGCCATAGAGCAACTTCCATTATCAAATTCCAAAATAGTATTTTTACATTATTTGTAATAATAACAATATCTTGACTTGAATGTATATTTTTCTAAGTTGACTGTTATTAGACTGTTGGACTAATAAATGTTCTTCTGATTGCAACAAGATAAACTACTGCCTTTTCTCCTGCTGAAAAACTGACAGAATTATTGCTTATGGTATAACTTATAGTTTGTATAATGCAAACTGAACTTTGAGTGGGAATAAAAACAGGATTCTTGACTTTTTAAATTGCATGCTTTTTTCCGAAATGTCAATGAGCTTTATCAATATTAAATAATGTTCTCTCTGGTATAAAGAAATTCAAATGATGTCTCATCTAATTTTTGTTTGAAAATGTAGATCTCCCCAGAGATCTTATTTCAACCATTCACTTCATACCAATGATAATTATGCAATATGTCTAAATACCGTTTCCTGAAGAAATCTGCCATCAAGCTGATGCGCACATTACTTGAACAAAATCTTCTAAACAGAATTAACTAGACTTTTCATTTGACTGTGTAGTTTCCATGAAAATTGCTATCATTACAGGAAAGCCATTTGAACAAGATTTACGCTTCATCTATCTTATTCTGATCAGATGTTTACAAGCATCTCGCGGTATTATTTTTATATGAATAATGTTCCAGTATTCTTATACTGAATTCAAATCAACTCCTTGCTGCTACTGCATTTTTCCTGACTTATTTCAATTCTGTGGTGACAGGCACCCAGCAGCACACATGAAAGCAGAGAACAAAAACCTACACCTGTATTACTTCATTTCTCCAATTTCCACCTAACAACAAACCCAAAAGGCTGGTAGGAATCACCATTTAAGTACCCTAGTCTATCACAGGACAAAGCCATTTATTTAGCAACAAAAGTTTGTCGTTAGTTTAGCCACTGTCACAGTCTTCCATGACAAGAACTTACTTCCATCATCTCCTCCACTGATGCTCTGCTAGGAGGCATATAATCACTAAACAAATAAACAAGTAAGGTAAGTGACATACTACAAGAATCTAGGCTGGCTTTATCTTTGAAAAATAATGAATTTCTTGAAACAATAGGATGAAATCCATGTGTTTATACACACAATTCATTTCCATATTAACTCAACCACATAGTCACATGCACATTACAATTTATTGCCTCTGTTTCTAAATTTAATCTTGCTTAGAAAGAAGGGCATGTAGTCAATTTACCAGTGCTAAGCAACCTATCTGAATGCAAATTAAACCAAATTAAATGATTGCATAAGTATAAGACAACTTGTTTTACACAACCGTGTACAGGAAAACACTGCTGCTTCTTTAACTGGAAGTTGGGAATTTGTTACTAATTTTGTAATAAATTGGGAACATAATATAGGAAAGTAAAAGCTGTTTGACAAACCAGAACAACAGAAAATGGTTTTCACCATATAATGCCATTCCCACCAAACCCTCTTTTTTTTTGTAAGCCCTCTTATTCCAGAGGAACAGTTCTCATCAATAAAAAAGTTCAACAGTAAATCTAACTGATAACCGGTGAAGACTCAGTGATATCCTTAGGCATTAAACAAGCAATTAAAAAGGCAGACTAAACAGGAAAATAAATACATTGAGAAGATTTCATGAGGTTAAAAATGTCAGAGCAATGCAAGATATTTTTACTGACAAGAGAGGCCACACCAGGGGTAAAGCTGAGAGGTATACAAGTGAAATAAAAAAAGCAGAATTCAAAACCAGATTTTTCAGAATGTTCCTCTACTTTCAAATATACATAGATGTTTTGGTTTTTAATGCAAAGCTCATTATTCCTATTATGTTTACCTCTTTTGACTGTGATTTGCTTTGAGACTGAGCTCTTTTGGATCCTTGAACCCATACAAATTAAGCAACTAATATTCACTGCTGATTCATAATGCGTTACAACTGATTTCAATTGTCAGCCATGAATGTTTGTGACAGAGATCTGCATCTCAGTTCGCAAGATGAAGACTTGCCCCTGTGCTATTGGTCTTTAACTGGGGTAGTCGGGTAGTTCTCAGTTTGCTAGGTCACCTAGTTTTTTGAACATCTTAAGTTGCCAAAAACAACCTGTAAAACTAGCTCAGATCAACACTGTCAATATAGATTATTCAGAAATAGTCACGTATCCCATGGTTAGGTTATTTTACTGAATGTGCACGTGCCTTTCCTTGACCATCAACTTTTCATATCTTCCCTCCAATAGTTCACAATACCTTCCAAACACGGTACTACAGTTTCTCATTTTGAAACATGGTCAAAAGGTGTTACAGAAAAAAGCATAGTGTAGCCCCAGTGCACAATTTGGGTATCAGATAACTACTCTTACTTCATAAAACATTTCAAACTACTTCAGAAAACCCAAATCTCTTCTACTAACTTCAAAGAATTAAATGCACTTACCCTGGGGAAATTAAATGAATAGCCACCAGCTCCACCCAACAGGCGTATTTGCTGGATATCTGCAATCCAAGGACACTGCTGACTCTTCCTGGATTGTAATGGTTGTTAAGAACTTTCAAAGCAAACAAGACTCCTGCGAACAAGAACAAATCACATCAAAAGAGAAGTATGCGTGCCCAAAAAAATGAATAGTGACTTAACTACCAAAATGAATTATTTACTGAAACTGCAATACCATGCAGGTTCACAGCACCAGGAAGCAATACTGTTGCATGCCAGAACAACAGCTCTAAGCTGTTTTGTCAGTGATAATTTTCAGTCACTTAAGAAAAAAAGTATTAAAAATTTACATATGACAGCCAATTTGAAGTTGTTTTTGTTTTTTAAATGCACCTATTTACTGTAGTTATTAAAGTAATCAAAACAATAGAAACAAAAAGTTCTAGTTATAATAATGGACAAAATTATTGAACTCAAACTGTTCTGTGCGTTGAGAAAAGCCATGACTGAAAACAAGACAAATGCATTTGTGAAGCTCAACAGTAAGCTCAAAAATTCAGAATTAATGGAAAAAAATCTTACATATGCTCCAGATCACTTGTTTCTGAAAAGAAAAATTAGATAAATCACCTTTAAACACAACAATTTCCAATTGACTCCCACTGTTCTATCATGCAAGTAAGAGCTGATGTGATCGAATTAATTCACATAATTTATCAGAACATTCAACTTTTTTTGAAAAAGTTACTCTGGAGAGAAATCTAACACAATTGCCTGAAAAATCCACAGAATTGAGAAGTAAAATACTTTAATATGGAAAAGATAACCGAGTTGGACACGAATTCAGATACGCTAAATAAAGAAAATATGAAAAAGGTTCTCCCCCTTCTAAAACCACAGAAAACATGAAATGGCAAAACTCCTCTATCCAGTGATGTAAATATTCTTATTTTAGGAACAAATTTAAAAAGAAATGCTTTTATGCACGCACGCACACACTATTTGCTGCTGATAAAACTGGACATGGTTCAGAAACTATAAATTTACTCAAGGGGAGAAATATTCGATAGCAGTACATAGTTCAGGAGTTGCCTCTATCCAATTCACCCTTGACTCACCAGAAACCTCTATGCACAGCTTCAATTAATTTAATTTTATTTAAGGATTAAGCACCTATTGGAAGGGCCTATGCCTGCTGTATTGTCATGTTCCTATTAGGGGGACAAGGGCCTGGCCTATTTCATCCAGCTGCAAAAGAAGTAAATAAATAATCCAGTCATCTTAAAACTCCAAGAGCCCAGATTGCCAGGCTGACCCTTTTGCCAAGCAGGGCCCAAGGAATTCAGGACACCCAGCTGGAGGTCCAGGTCAGCGAGGCACACGGCCAGACACATGCATGGATGCAGCATCGCTATGCCAGGGACAAGGCCGAGGGTCTAAGCTTAGAAGCAGCTGCCAGGCAAAAGCTTCTCAGCTCTTTTCCCACCAGCTTGAGATGGCTTGCAGTGTCCCATATCAAAACTGTCCTTGAGCAAGGCAGCCAGATCCCCTAGACAGAGGAAGAGGTTGTGCTCAGGGCCGTTACAGCCATGACAGAGGCCAGTACTAGAACCGGGCCTGCCTTGTTACCAAAAGGTGGGTGACCAGTGAGTACTGAAGCTCCAAATGAGCAACTACCAGGATGTTTCAGCCTAGTGCTGCCCTGAGTACCACAGGGAAACCTAAAAAGCATCAACACCTTCCTCGGAGATAGAATTAAATGGCAAATCCCCTTTTCTAAGTCCCAATGGTATCAAGGAAAAACCCTCTATGTACCTAGGAGAGCAGTGCTACTACTCCACTTCAGACTTTCTTAAAGGAATTCATCAACTTGAAACCCTGACTTCCTAAATAAGAAGATGTGACCATTACTGGAAGATGACTACAAGCAGCTGCTTGATTGTTTCTAGCAGAAAAATGAAGACAGGCATGAACTGTTTACAATTTGAAGCTAAAGGCCTGACTTATAGTGCACAGCTCACACCAGCAAAGATGCTCAGAAAAAATAGTCAAGCAATGGGCTTTTCTAGAGCCTACTAACAAGCATCATGAACATCAGCAAACGAGAAGTTCCAGGCTTCGGCTAGTCAGTGACACTGAACACCAGTTGGAACCATGATTTTGCAGAGGTCATCATATTTGTCATGTTTTGGGGTAAAGACTGTGCTGATCATACAAGCACGTACTCACACCGTGTACATCCCCAGAGCACATGCTTTAAATAAGACAGGATTACTTCAGTGACATAACATACGTGCATACGGCTGGACAGGTGTCCATCTGCTACATTCAAAAACATTGCTAATACCTATAAATTTTCATTTTCACATATTTACATTGGACCAACTTACCTGAGAAACCCACGGCACAATTCATTTCATACGAAGGATCATTCAGAATTTTCACAAGCATGAATTCCAGCGCCATATAAACAACTCCAATCAGCACTGAAAACACGGCAATTATATAAGCAAACCACACACTCTTAAGCTTTCTTTCCAACATTATCCCCTTCCAGAGCATGGAAATCATGTTATAATACAAATGCCAATCGTCTGCATGGTGGACAGGAGAAAGCAGTAAGCGCTGCCAATTCTGTTTGTAGAAGCCTTCGTTGACACTGATACATACTTCATGCAGCGGTCTCACAGGATTCAGAAAGAGAAAAATATTCAGTACAAGCACTGCAAGGGTAACAGAAGGAATGTTCTGAAGTCCAACTTGAGAAATTTGATAAAGCAGCAAAAGCAGTCCAGCATTGACTCTTCCCTGTCTTCGTTGCATTATCACTTCTTACTCAAACGCAAAGTTGATCTGATTTCTAGACTTTTGTTCAAATCCAAGACCATACACGTTTGGGAAATTCTGAAAGAGAAAAACAACTGTATTATAATACAGAAACAAGGGCGTTTTCAAGCTCAATGCAGTTAAGAAAACATAAATTCTTCAATTTCATCAGCTGAGACACCTCTTAATCAGAAAAAAAATCAAGTGAGAAAAAAAAAGTCACAATTTTTAAACCAGTTTAAGACAAATAAAATGGATTTATACAGTTAACCCAGACAAGCATTATGACAAAAAGGAATCTGCAACCTCCCTCCAGTGGCACTCGACAGACTATTTCATCTACAAAATTCCTGGGTGTGCTAGACATCTTTTCACTACTACCGTGATTCACTTATAATCTCTAAATGTTCAGGCAGGAAACTGGTTAAAAAAAAAAAAAAAAAATCTTTAGAGAGCCTCAATTTTCAGGCCTCCCATCTTTGCTACGTGTAATTTTTTTCATGATTTAATCCCAACTTTTATAAATACTCAGCACAAGCTCTGAATGAAAATTAAAAGTTACTCTTTCAAAGAGTAACACAGACACAGCTACATATCCTAACAGTAAGCTCTGAAAATTGTTCTTGTTTTTGTAGTCTACAACTCCAACTAGGGGGTACTTGTGCTGGGAGAACACAGAACAAATGGGCACAGAGACTGTGCTGTGGACCTGCCTACAGATGAAAGGAATGACAAGAAATTTGAAGTAGGTTCTCAGGGCTGGCCAAACTTGGCCGGCACTATTTTTACTTTTCAAAACTCTCCAGAAGGGCACAACAAGGTGGCCACACTTCTCCACTTATAGGATGCCAGTTCTTTGCTCAGCTATTAAAGACTCACAATTCATTACTCAAAACTAAGCGGAGCCAGCAAAATACAGTTATTCTTCCAAACTTCCCCATCAGGTTTCCGCTGAAACTTCCTGAATATCCTGATACACACACAATTCTCATCTTAGCATCCCATTCACTTCCTTCTCCATTAGATGTTAAAACAGTTCAAATAAACTATCAATATACTTATTTATTTTGGTTAAATTCCTTTCCAGCTCATCAAATCAAACACTCCCTCTGTAAGGATTTTTATTTTGGATAAGCAACCACCTCATTCTTCTGGAGAACAGCAGGAAAAAACAACACCTGTATAAGGGGGAAAGGCCAACAGCTCCTGATACAAAGTTTAACATCCCACATTATTCCTAGCAGGATTTACTAAATTTGGCTTTTTTTACAGACAGCTGCTACGTCTGCAAACATTTTTCTTTAGGCATTCAGAGCATCATTAATAAACTGAGAGGGAAATCACCTCTGATTTCTGTCATCCTATAACAGCAAAAGGAATAAAGAGCCTGCACAGGGTTGAACATCTGAAAAGATTGTCTCCAGCCCAGCCTATCTCCTCTACCTAAACGTAAGCAAAAGCAGTACATGCTTCCGCAGCAGTTCACCCAGTACAGTAACATCAAATAATTGATCAAATTAAGTTTAAGTCACTCCAGCCTCTGGATTTCTCTTCAAATTGCATTTGTGTGTAGTATAGCACTTTAAGAGAAGAAAAAAATGCTGGCATTCTCAAAGCCAGCGCAGTAGAACAGAATGCAAATAAACTTATTTGTTACAATGAGAGGAAATTCACTGCATTTTTTCCCATGGTCTAATCTACGAGATGCTCCACAATGCCTCGGCCCTGTCCAAAGCAGAGTGGAAACAGCAGAAACCCGCTCCGGGCCAGGCTTCCCAAGCACATAACCAAACCGCACTGGTACCTTCAGAAACTGGTTTCAAATCCTCCTCATTTAACTACAGAGACCACAGCTGCAGTCCCTACGAAGTCCAAATGAGCTAAGGCCTCTTAAAATGTAAATCAGTTGTTGTAGAGGATAATCAACATTGTCAGCTGTTGTTTTAATGTCGATGTTGTAAGCAAAGCCCTTAGCTAATCAGAAACTTTAATTAATGTCATCCTCTCTTCCGTATGACATGCCAGGTGTACCAACCCTCCAAAATCTTCTTGCACTCATCTGCCCAACCCTCTGCCTTCTCTTTTACCACTGCCACAGCGGCATTTTCCCCACCCCAGAACGGCTGACAAAAACCGTTGAATGTAAAAGTCAACATGGCCTGGGCACAAGTTCTGTGGAAACCCCGGAGCGCTGCCGTCCCGCATTGTTCACACCGCCAAGTAATTCACACTCCTGCTTTTTAAAGGCTTTCCCCCCTTTTGATGGTCTGCGATTCCCAGCATTCACACTTCCAACACACGTGCACCCAGGAAGAGCAGCCTGCACGCAGCACAGCTCAGGGCACGCGCTGCTCCACGCTGACAGCTGTGCTGGGTATTACAAATCGCTCCTGTTACTGGGGGCACAAACATAAGCCAAGACACACCATGCATTTGATTATAAAGGACAAATACATAAAGAAAGAAAAACTAGTTATTTCAGAGCCTTCTGGAATGCAACTCACTTAAAATCTACAGAGCTTTCAACTGCTTGAACATTCTTCCTCAGCCTCTACTTTGTTTATTAAAAGCCTAACGAGACTCAAAACAATGAAGCATTTATTCCTTTTCTTTTGAAAACATGCCACCCACTTCAAAATGTACAAATTTCCAGAACAGACTTGAAATGGACATTTGTCTTGCATTGAGACTGCCACGTGTCTGCATTTTTGTCACCTACTCAAGATAAATGTCCGAACTAAACATTCTTGGAATGTATTTGTTTGTTTTGTACTAACCAAGTGCAATGCATTTCAGCTTTTATTTTTACTGTGACAAACCCCCTTGCTTGCTTGGCACCCCTACAACATTACGACCTCATATTACTGAAAAATCATGTAATAAAATAAATATTTTAGTAAATACCAGTTAAAATGAAATGTTACGCGGTCTCTTCCTTCAACTATAGTTTGAAGTTAGACGAAAAGAATCTCCTTACACCCTTGTTCCCCCCAGAATGGACAGAACTGTAGATGCTCTAGCCTGAAGTTTTCATTTGTATTTCTGTGAAACAAAACCCAGCCCACTGTGCTTCTCCTCCATAATCACAATGTGATATAGGCCTAGGTTTTATGAATTGACAAAAAAGTGCGACCTGGCTTTTCATACAGAGGGTGGATACAGCTGTGACCTACAGATTTTGCTTTTACCTGCATGGCACATCCTGACCTCAAGAAGCCCTGCCAGCTTCTCTCCAGAACCACTGGGCTCTTCTTGCCTTCCAAAACTGTTTTGTAAGGAGGAACCTCAGCACTGTGGAACCTCCACTGACAGAAAAAATACCAGTGTTAATGCTTTTGTTTGGCTTGGGAGTCTGATTTTGAAGTGAACCTCTCCATTGCTCCCACTGGTTTCACTTGTTCTCTGCAGTGGGCACGAGCTGTTTGGTCTCTTTTCAGGTTGAGACAAACCGGGAGATGTGCTCCAGGAAGGAACCCCGGGCATTCCAGAAAAAAGTGGGCCTTCTGCTTCCAGGTACAGACTGCAGCTTGTCCAAAGTAACAAAACAGAACAAAACAAAACATCATCAAAAACATACACAGACACATCAGGGTGAGAGGGGCAAAGGTTGGATCCTGAGCAGAACCTGTAAGAACGCTACCTGTAAGCTCAACAGACCCATAGTACTTGCCTATGAAGATGCAGTCTCGGGGTACAAAATCTTACCCAAGCAAAGAACAAAACAGAAGTAGCAGTGGTTTTAAGGCAAAAGGAGGGTCCTACAATGGAAGCACAAGCAAACTGCAAACACTTACTATTGTCCTCAAATTTTGACAGGAACAGAAGGCAGAATAAACAGAAAAACAAATCAGTGCAAGCAAAACCTCAACAATCTGAAACACAAAGAACCAGCCCGATGATATTTAATATGTATGCAAGCAGAAGGACAACCATGGTCGGTCAGTTACAATAAGCTTTCAAATATACAGTCAATTACATAGTTCAGGGCAAAAAACAAGCTTCTGATGTAGATACAGAGGTAATTAATTTATAGAGAATAACTTCTATATTAATAAAATGGCCATTAAAGGCCATAAGGTGCTTCCATTCACAAAATACTGAACTTGAAACTGAAAAACAGGCAGCATGACAGATCAGAAAACGTCAAAATAAATCAGGAACTACCTTGCTGATAGGAAATAACACAAAGTGAAATATTAACATAAAATGACTGCATTGAAGGCTATGTCTACCACTAAGCTCATTCCTTCTTGATCTTTCAGTCTCTCCATTACCTTTCAAAGGCAGGCACTGCCGAAATGGATACTTTGCTCCCGTGCCTCAAAACTAAGGTGTTATCTGTGGTGAAAAGGATTTACCGGTAATACACATACTGGTCATATTCACTGCCTCCTCCTCTGGAGACAAAGGTCACATCACTTTTCAGAATGCAATATAAATAATCTCCCCAAACGGAACAACCTAATGCTGTCTTAGGTCTATCCCTCTCATGAGTCTCTCCCTCTGGATATATACACATACACACATGCACACCCCCTTTTCACGGATGTAGCTTAGTTTAGTCACTAAGTGTAGTTATAGCTTTCCATCAAAAAGAGTAGTTTGGGCTTATCTAAGTTTATATAACAGGAATTCTGCTGCCATTTCAGTGTAAAGCAGACAAAAAAGCTGGATCCTTTATAGATTTTTAAAGTTTACATTTTGTGAGTCTACATTTTAGTAACTCTCCTTAGAAATTAAGTTCATTAGCAATTACTGTTTTCTTTTATTGGAAAAAGCCTGTTCAAGATTCAGACAGAGGCCACCCAACAGCCATGAGCCACCACTGGTTTCATTGCTTTGGAATCCTAAAATGGAGACAGCCCTGTACCTCTGAATTTATATGACACATATAATCAAACAGATAAAAAAGAAGAAAGAAGTCAATAGAGTGTTTCTTTCTTTGAAAGCTCAGCTCTTTTTGAACCTCTGTGGTCAGTTGGTCAGAGTTACTTGCTATTATAATGCCATTTTGCGGGGGAGACAATGGGCATACTAAGCTCCTTCCCAGTTTTGTGGGAACAAAGTGACACAAAAAGATTTGACAAACATGCTTACTACCCCCATCTCATAACAGATAACAAATAACTACTTCTCAAAATGCTAGGATACACCTGAACATATATAAATTAAGCTAGAGAAGTAACATCACCATTTACAGCTGTATCACTGCTGGTGGTGAGGGGGTGTGGGCTGTGAACAGATACACACTCACCAAAACAAAGGGGATTCAGATTAGGGCACAGCCAGATTTTTAACTTCGTGGATGCTTAATTACTTTAAATAGGGACAGGATTTTTTTTGGATTTGACTGTAATCTTTATACAGGTATAATAAAAAACCCGGTGCAGTTAGAGCAGAAGCGCAGCCTCCCCTGCTCAGCTCAGGAACTAGGAAACGACCCGTGCTTCCCTGACTGCTCCGGAAGGCCCTCAGGAGCTTCGTGCTTTGTTTTTATTGCTTCAGGAGCCGTCTGCCCGCAGTTCGGAGCAGCAGAGCACGAAGCCGGCCTCGCCATGGCAGCGCCGCAGCCCAGCGCCCACTGCCCGCCCCTGCGCCCCTCAGCACACGCGCCCATCGCTCGGCGGGCTCTTTGTTGTTGTTGGTGAGCGCTTTCAGAGCAGAGGCGCCTCGTTCTGGTTAAAAAATATAGGAAAAATGTAAACAACGCCCCTGGATGCTTTCACGCAGCGCGTAAAGGCGCTGCCCGAGGGGGCGAGCTAACACCCCCGCTCCATGAGGCTCCTCGCACGGCACCCGAGCGGGCGCTGAGGAAGAGGAGAAGGAAGAAGAAGGATAAGAAGAGGAAGAGGAGGAAGAAGAGGGGACAGGGGAGGAAGAGGCGGAGGGAGATGAGGAAGCGCCGCGCCCCCCACCCCCGGCCCGGCCCCGCCCCCCCGTCCCCTCCCCTCCACTCACGCTCCCCGCGCAGCCCCGGCCCCGCTCCCGGCCCCGCCGCCGCCCCACGTGACCCGGCCGCCACTCGGCGCGCAGGGATCCGGGTTCGAGACCCGCCCCCGCCGCTCCCCCTCAGCCGCGCCTGCGCGTTGGGGCGGGGCGGGGCGCGGCGCCTCACAGCGGGGGTGGGAAGATGGCGGCCGCGCGCTGCTGGCGGCGCTCGGAGCAGGCATAGCGCGCCGAGGGCGGCGGCTGGCTGAGGCGGGGGGGCGTAGGGCCCGTGGGCCCCGCATTTCGCCTCGTAGGGAGGCTTTGAATTGTGTCAGTACAATAAATTGTGCGAAAATGCCGCCTACTGATACTTAATCCAATTAAAACGCATAATCAGGTTCTTTCTGAAAACCTCCTATATACTCAAGCACTGGTTCAATAAGTTTAATACTTCAACGGCTTTGTTAAGTACTAAAGGTGCTTGGATGAACACATTAGTTTTATTTGTGTGGAGAACTGCTCACCGGTGTTTAGTGACTCCCCAAATTTGATGCAGATACCTAGGCTGTGAGCTTTGTTACTAGCATTCAGCAGGGAATACACTGAGCAAACGATAAATGTCTAAAATAATAGGTTATCACAGAAATGTTGGCAAGCTGGTGGTGCAAATATGTGACTAAAAATGAATCATACAAAATCCATAGCCAAAGCTACTTGTAAATGGCCCTATTTTGCTGTCATTTATGTGGCACTTAGGTTTCAGAGAACATTTTGGCAATTCATACAAGTATGTCATAGAATTTATATGAAAATTGTATTCTGCCCTTCCAAAAACAGCACACAGCTCAGCAGACTGGCAGGCATGAAAGAGGCTGAATTCCTAGAAATAGGGTGGAGATCAAGTTAAAGGAGCAGACTGTGCCAAAACAAGCAACTTCAGCATAGTCTTCTCTTCCAAGAATGAACAGAAGCCAAAAGAGGAGGGCAGATTCTGTGTGCCACCATTTAGACACGTTATCTTAAACTCTTTAGTTTTGGCACATTTAGATCTGTTACCACAATTAACGCTAATCATAATAATTCATAGAAATCACAGGGTGTGGGAGTTACAAATGCCTAGACTGATAGATTTTCTAACATACACCAGGTTTTCTGTAATTGGCACCATTTTCTGTAATAGTGTACTCCATTTTCATGCAATCATAATTCCAGTCTATAATTCTTAACGATGCAGTATTTATTGCCTGTGTGCAGGTCCAGATCTTATTACTGGATGTACAAGTCTTGAGGTTGTGGTTCTCTTCTGGGACCTAGAAGATCCTGACTTCATTCCTAATTCACATCCTGTGTTATCCCAAGCAATCTTACGTTTTCTATCTTTTTGGGCCCTTACTGATAAGTCAGGAAGAACAGAAGTCACAGGAACAATGGTAGGTGAAGTAAATGAATGATGCTGTGATCATTTGGCCCCATATGTAGAAAACCACTGTTCTTGTAGTTTTTACCCAAGTATGAGATTTGACACTGCATTAAGAACTGAAATACAGATTTTCCTCCTCTTCTACAAAAACTGTTTGCTAAACAAGACAATCAAACAAAACCAAACATCTTCTGTATTATTTTACTTACATAAATATCTTTAATTATTTTTTCTTTAAGAAAAAAAATCTGCTTTCTATCCTTAATCTCATGCCACCGTCCACCTCATGGATTTCTTTTACCTTTTTGTCTGAAGGTTTATTTTTCTTATAATAAAATGGCGTAAAATGTAAAATGCTGTTTTACAAACTACAACTTTTTAATGGAGAGTTTCAATAAATGATGAAATTTATTTCTTTAGCCATGCTTATATATTTCGTGTACATGAGATTACCCAGATGCCCTTAACATGGAAGATGTTTTTGAGTAAGAACAGCAGTCTGGTTAGGCTGAAGAGTTGGCACCTAGAAAGTTACCTGAGTACCTGTAAGACAATGTCCCTTTCAATTTAAGCAGCTTTTTACAGTATAGCTTCTGTTTCCTATTTTTGTCTGAGCTGACTGAAAGAAAAATCAGTAGTTTGAAAGAAAATAAGGGAAAAATAAACAAAAACATCATTTTCATAGCCACGTACAGTTAGCACAGCAGTGACGCATATGGTTTAGTACTGCTTACGCCTTACTGCTAACTATATAATCCATGAAAATATTTATATTACAGCTATTATCACTGTAAACATTCAACTTAGTCATATGTTGACCAATAATGAAAAAGTGACATTGAGATTTTTCCCTTGCTTAATAGCACAAGGTTTAAACGGGTTTTAGGAGCAGTAGAGTATTTTTCTGATAGTTATACTGAGTCTTTTTTATCATAAAATAATTGGGAAGGAACAGCTTGCTATGGAATGCGTGGATGCAGATTAAATGCATATCCGAAGGATATTTTTTTAATTAATGCTTTGAATCCAATAGCAGCATGTTTGAAACACTGTTTATGTTAATCTCAAAGAACTGGTTAGGACTAGCCTACAAACATCAGAAGAATGTCTAAGCACGGCTAGAATAAAGGAACTGTGTGACTTTCTTATGACAGTATTTACAAACAGTAGAAGGAGAAGTAGTAGCCCAAAATTTGATACACAGGATATCATGCATCTGTCAGAAAATTAATTAAATACAGATGATTAAAGGACTGGTTTAAATATGTAATTAGTTTATATACAGCTATTTTACCTCTGCTACCATTCTGGTTCTGAAAACAAAATGATGCTTTGGAAACTGTGGAGCCAAGCCCTTCTGAGAGATACATACGGAAATATGATCTGATAACAAATGTTTTGTGTGAATTCAGGGCTTAATCTTTTGGAGTCTTTGATCTGATAATAACTTTGTCTTTGTCACGTAGCCCACCCATACTAGCTTTTCTTTAGCTGGTAGTGTACTTTCTCCAGTTCAGCTGTCACCATCACTAACGCTACCACTTTATAATATAGTGTGGACAAATGGTGTGAAAAATGTAGATGCTTTGTCTCCAGCCTGTAGAGATAAAAAGGAATATATCCTGGAGGTTCTTGATCTGCACATACAGTCTGCCGGAAGGAAAAGAAGAAACATCTGTTGAAAAATAAAAGAGTCTATTGGTCTGAATATGGGCCGGAAGAAATGGACTAACATCAAAAAGGTTTCATAATGCTTACATTCAAAGGGCCTTTGATCATCTAGTCACCTCCTGCTTATCCAGATACTTCTACATTACATTGGGAGACTTCAGTTAAACCAAAGCATTTTCATCCTTAAAATCCTAAGCTGTTGTATGTCACCAGTGGAGAACAGAATAGAGCAAAAGACAATGTTAAGGAAATGAATGTGTGAAACATGCCAGGAAGATGGTACCAGACAATCTCTCTACTCAACTAAAGGGCTTTATAAAAATAAAATAAAATGAATAACTCAAGGTCACCGGTGAAAACAAGCTATAATACAAAAGTTTATTGACTGTGAGATAATAAGACGGTAACCTGCAATCACCTAAAATTGATTTAAAAACATGTAATGAATATGCAAACATATTTGCTTGACCACAGGAATCTTAATAATCATTACTGAAACAGTCTGAAAAGTTGTTAACTGTAATAATTCTATAGGCAGAAAGTATTCTGTTGAATACAGTTCTTTTTTCAGTGGCAACATAATTTACATCTCATCATTCACAGTTCATACAAAATGCAAAGCTAAATTATATTCTGTTGCTGGCAGAGTTTTTGTTAATACTGTAGCTGTGAAAATTTTGTGATTATTTCCCATTTCTATAAAGCATTCACATAATGTTTTCTTTTGTGGAAACATGGGTTTTGATCCAATTTTGTACAAAATTTTAACTGCTTTGTAGCAAGGCTGTGTCAGTAATCTGGTGACATTTTTGTGCATGCTGTTGGCCTGTGCAGTGCCAGGGCAATTGAAGCAATGTGCTCGCCTGGAGTGATGAAACATCAGTTTTTAGTACTCTCGGGTTCCCAGCTCTTAGTTGGGCTAATCCAGAGGCAATAGTGAAGGGCTTTATCTGGCACTCCTTACAAATAAGGATTTGTCAAAGATAGTAAAGGAATTTCTCCAGAAATTATAGTAAGCCCCTTTTTGGAAGTCTTTTCTTGTTCTGTATTTGTTACAGATGTAGGAGTAGAATTTGTGTTCTTCACGTTTTTGTCTTTTTAATCTAACCTTGGATGTACAACATATACACTCATCAACTCAATACATATAGCATGTGCTTTGCAGAGAGGCTGAGAGGCCGGGCCGTGGGGAAGCATTTGGAAGAGGGGCTGCTGCCTTTTGTCCGTGAAAGACTGGTCCTGAAAATTTACTTCACGATTCTGTCTTTTTTTATTTCTGATTTTATACAATGAAAGAAGCTGAATTTCCCTTGGAAGTTTGAATCCCCGAAATATTACATTCATAGCTGAAATGAGAATTGCTAGCTTGTTTGCTTGTTTTCCTGTTTCAAGCAGTCTTTAAGTTATGTTCAACAAAATTAAGCCTAACCAAGGCATCTGTCCTGGGGAGTGCACTGACAGGCCTTAATTCCCCTGATCGGCCTCACCTGGGTTCCCCCACCCACAGGCACCACCCATGGGCCCAGGAGCCCCATTTCAGGACAGCCCCAGGCCTTGGGTTCCCCTTACTGTCCTCAGCTCTACCCCAGCTCTGCCTGGGGGCCCTGCTGGCTTAGGCTGGGCCTGGCATGGCCTGGACTGAGCCCGCCTTGTGGGCACACAGCTCAGCCTGGCCATCCTGGGGCTGTGCCTGTCCTGTGTGCCCTCAGCAGGACTGATCCTGGCCATGTCCCGCAGATTTTGTAATCAAAGCTTGGCTTCTGGCCTGCCTCGTCACTGTGGGCATCCTCTGTCATCTGGGCTCTTGTCTGAACCTGGCTGCCACCCCTGGGCCTTCCCTGCGCCTTCCAGCGTGACCAAGGGGTGAATGTGATACTCGAGGCAGTGGATCTGAAAGTGATGATTCAGAATTGGTAAACTCTTTTTAAAGCATCTATTTAATTTCCTTTGTTGGTGCTTCTGCTTTTAAAGCATTCAATAGAAATGATAAAGCGTCCTCAGAAAGGAGAAAAGCAAATTGAATGAAGACCAAACTGGTTTTATGGCACATCTAAGTATTTTTAATGTAAGCTATACTGCAAGCATTATAATGAAACGCTGTAACACTATTGACTTTTACCAAACCTGGGAGTTGCATTGTATTCATAGGTTGTAGCTAGGTCTGAATGAGGTTCTGACCAAGAGAAATTTCATTTCTACCCCGTGGTGGTGGTGTGTGTAAGGAATTTTCTGGCAAGTGTAATATATTCTAATTAATCAGCTAATATAGATAGAGATGCTTTCAGGCACACGAGGCCTTAAGTTAGCTCTGAAAGAGAAGCAGGAGACTTCAAAATTAATACAAATTGGGGGCAATTCTTGATTCTCTTCAGAGCATACTAGAAGTTGTACATAGCAGCTGAGTGGCAATGGCTTTCTCTCATGTCTCCATACGAAACAGGCATCAGTGTTTAGGCTGGTTTCAAACAGTAAGTTGCACACCTGTTTTTGTGGTAGTGCTGTTGGTGTCCAAAGGACAAAGACAGGGGCATGTAGTACCTCTTGTTGGAACCAGCACATACAGATGGAAGTTCTGCTTCAGACTTGAAACAGCAGTGGGAGATGCTTTGGTGTTGCATTTTTGTGCCTGCCTCTCGTGATGCCCAGCAGAGGCTGAGAAGTGATGTGCTATGGTGCAGTCACTGTGCCAACAACTGCAACACCCAAGAGGCTGCTGTCTGCCTTCTGTAGCTTATTTTCCCCTTTGCTGGAGGTGATTGCCTGTCACTTGTCTACTGATAGAGCTTTCTAGTCTTCCTTAAACAAAAAACACAAGGGGAAGGGCTTTGGGACCTGGCTGGGGCTGTCTCCAGGGCCTGGGTGGGGCTGGTGGTGGTAGGACTCCATCATCCTGCTGAGAGGAGGCAATACAGCTCTGAGCAAGAACAGGTAGTGCAGCCTGGAGCTGTATTACTTGTCCCACAGACCGTCCTGAGAGCAGGGATCTCACACTTCAAAGGCCATCTCTGGAACAAAGCGGAGTCCGGGGCAGGGAACATGCAATTGGTGTGGAATGAGCTCCAGCAAGGGCATAAAGATAGTGCTGAGCCTCCCACGTGGTTTTTGATGTGAACTTTCTAGGACTTGTTGAGGTTTCTGGGGATCTTCCAGCTTTCTAGGTAGAAGGGCAGGTTTTTCAGCAGTTCCAAGGAGGCAAAGCCTCCTACTTCCCAAAGAGCCAAAGAATTTCCTTGGGGATTTCCCTGGGGACTTCTTCCTCCTCTACCAAAATACATGTAAGAGCATATTTACAGCTTTTTCTTTCAGCAGCTGTATAATCTGTATTTTTCTGCTACCTGTCACATTTACTTCAGTTATTCATTGTTTTTTAATCTTGATTTCTATCCAATAAGCTTGAGAAATAAATTTTTAATTACTTTTCTTATTCTCCTTACTGGCTTTCCATCTGTAGAATAATGGTCTCTGGCAGTTTGTTGGCTTTTGGCATTGCAGAGTACCTAGATCAGTTGCAACAAGGTGACTCAGCGTTCTGCACAGCCGCCTGCGAAGACTTCAGCCAGGCCTTTGCTTGATTAATGAGCTTTGGCCTGCTCTTGAGATAAATTCATGCTGGATTTTGCCCAAGGCCTACAGAGTGGGCACTCTGGGGAATTTAGTGGAAGAAATCTGTACTTGAAATGACTTTTCTTTTAGATATATTTACTTAATGATTGCTTGAAGGTAATACCCACGATAAGGGGGAAAGGTCAGTCAAAAATGTAAAGAGAAGTGTGTTCATTAGAATTTTCCACCATTCATGTATTAAAGCCAGTCCTCTCTGAGGGAAAACTTTGGCGTACTCCCTACCGGGCCAAGCCCCCGAACTAGGTGGGAGCTCAAAAGGCATCAGCTTGTACAGGCATGGTGCCTTTTTGAGGTGGCATTTGTGACACCAGGGACTTGGCAGCAAGCAGGAGTACCTCTCCTGTCCCTGCCAGAGTTGCTCTCCTCAGGGATGACTGACATAGCCACGTTTATGTTGATCACCAGCCACTTATTAACATGCATTTAATTTGATTTCCTGAAAAAAAAAAAAATGAATGTGTGGCAAGTTTTACCTACATGTTAGCCTCTGCCACGAACATCTGAATCAATTAACCTGATTCAGTCGTATCTGCCAGAAGCCTGCATTGCTCATGGGCTGCAGCTCCAGCACCTCCTGCAGCTCACTGAGGCTCCCACTCTTTGGTGAGGGGAGCTGCTCTGTGCCACGTAACAAGAATGGGGCCAATGCAAATCCAGGGGCTGAGCTCAAGTACGAGAGACCTAGCTAGAGAGGCCGATTAGACAAAGGTGGGCTGCCTAGCACCGATCACTTTTTGCCCTCTCGGTTGCTGAGGGGCAGTGCATCAGTGGCTTTGTGAGTAAGGACACAGCTTTACACGCACACACCGTGTGGTGGTGGTTCTCCAGACAGCAGGTCGACATAGCTGCACAGGAAACATCAGAGACTTGAAGGCTTTAGGTTAGAAATGAGAAGCAGAGAGGAAGAGGGGTAGCTGAGCAGTGTGTTGGGTGAGCTGAGTACTGTGGATGAACTGTGGAACGGGAGATCAGGGTTAATTTTTCTGCTACTCACAACTTCTACTTTTTTTAAGAAGTTGAATGCCTACCTGTTTTGATGCAGCATTAGGTTGGGGGAGGTGAAATAGTGTGCCAAAAATCCCGCCTTACGAAGTGCATAATTTATGCAGTATTTGAGAGCATGTATTGGCATATGAGAGAGAAGTTTCTCTGAAGGAATCATATGATTCTGCGTATCCCAGGCTCATTTGCAGAAGAAATCAGTGGATGTGCACACAAAGTCAGTACAGTGAAATGAAGCAAGCACCAGAATACAACCCAGTATGTGTGTTTTTAGAGTATCTGTCAATCTAATGTAATAATAAATAAGTAAACAGAACCTTTTTAATTTGTGCAAGTTACTCTGTTTCAGGGATGAATTAACTAAAGCATATCCCTATGAAATAACCTTCATTATATAAATCAGTGTGCTGATGGATTACTGAGTTTGCAGCCAAAAAACTGCTCCACCATAGGTGTGAAGTTTCCTGATCATCTAATAAATTGATAACTTTGAAGCCTAGTTGTGACAATTTAAATGTCATCACTATTAAACAAGTTGCCAAAATGCAAACAACTGTCCTAAGTCATTAAAATGTAATTATAAAGGACAGCTGGGTCTACTATCAATCTGGGCTATGGGGACTCATAATAGGGAAAAATATGAAAGTTCCACATGAACAAAATGAGGCTGCTGTACGTGCCAAAGAGAGCCTGCACGGAATCAAGTGAAATGTCTACTTTGTGCATACCCAGTCACTAATGCTAATAGAAGGCTTGCGTTATGGATATGGACATAGGAGATGGTGATGGCATGACACCCAACAAACGTCTTTGCCATATCTGAGAAGTCCTTTTGCTTATAAATAGGGTAGGTTTTGAGAACAAGAGGTGGATAGACTGGATAGCAGTGGCAGTATAGCAGAAATGATTATGAAGTGGGATGAAATTTGCTCTGTTGTAGAATGCCAGAACAGGTGTTAAGCCCTGCCTTGAGAACCAGGTGGACTTTAAATTTGCCTTTTTGGCTGAGAATATTAATAAAGAAAAAAGGGGCCGTCAGGCTTTGCAGGATTTTACCAGGTATGTTTGACTCCTGCTTTTCTCTTTGCGGGACAGAAAAAGATGAGCAAGAATTGATGGGATAAATGGGTGAGAGTCAGGCTGGAGCGTTGTGGGGCTCTTTGAGGACAAGGGGTGCTTGGGCAAGGACTGCAGGCACCCCAGGGATTGGGGTGTGCTCAGCCTGGGGCAGCTGCTAAGTCCCATTTGTCAGCTCGGGCTGCAAGCCGTGCCAGTCCCTGGGATGCCTGCCCTGTTCTGCCTTAGCAGCCTGTCACTGTCCTCACTGTCCCTTGCTGGAAGCTACTCCTTGCACCTGCGGGGTCTTTCCCCAGTCTGTTCCAATCTGGATGGAGGCATGATAGAGAAGATTGGTAATTCTAGCTGCATGTGCCAGCAGGGTTTACAGAGCAGTTGCACAGAGCTGGTAGAGCTGAGCTGTCCTCCAGCGGGGATGGGGAGCAATGTGTTCCTCAGGGGGCCCAACTGTGGCTGGAAGAGCACTTATGAATGGCCTCCAAACAAAGCATTCAGAGTCCAGGAAATGAATAAAACCTCTCCGAGATGTTCTTGGTGTGAACAACAAACCCAGTCCTTGCTCAGAACTCGCAGCTCCCACTGAATATGGCGTAGCTCTGAGTTCATCCCAGTTTCAGCTGTGTCCCAGGAGGTTTTGTTTATTATTCAGTAATGCAGCATGTAGCTGATATCAGATTTACTACTGATACAGACAGTGCAAATGGTGTAACGTGCTATAACTGCTATCCTGCTTCCTTGAAATAGGAACACAAAATGGGTCCACAGTCTCTTGGTGTTGTGTGTATTATGGGGCTACAACAGTTGCCAACTTCCATAACTAAGCCCCATTTTCCCTCTGTGTGGCAGGAGAGGTGGAAGAAGCGGGAGATGATGATAATTGTTAATATTCTAAAAGAAACATATTAAGTGCATTGATGCACAACATAAAATAAGTAATTCAGGCATTGGATAGATACTTTTTGAGGCTTTTACAATTCTAAATACAGAAAAAACCCTATGTACGAATGCTACTGTGCTATTTGAAATATTAGGATTTTTCCCCCCTGTAAATCAGCCTATAGCACATTGTTCTCAAGACAAAAGAACCGAGTATTATGCAAACGATCCCAATGTGTATTCTAACTGATCAGTATTCCTAAAATATTAAGGCTCTGAATTCTTCGTATATCTTTTTCTAATATGAAGTAAACCCTTGTGGTGCCTTGGGGTGTTCATTGTGCTGAAGAACTTGTACATTTATCTGAAGAAAAGTGTGCTGTTGCATATGGCTGTTTGAACCATTCATTTACTTCCTTTTGTGTTCTTGGAAATGATATAATAATGTGGTGTGCTAGTGCAATTATCTACCTTTCACTTTTGTAAATTGTAATTTTTTGTTTGTTTTGTAAAGAAAATCAGTTGGTGTGGAGCTTAGAGAACCTTGGAAGTTTAGGAACTGTTTCTAATGAGCCGTGTTTTCTGATGCAAATGAAAAGCCAAGTTGGGAGATTTTATTTTATTTTTTTTTTTAATGCAGCAATGATGCAGCTCGAAGTCTCAACAGACATTGGCCTTTTTTGGCAGGTTCGGACTGCCCTACTCAAGGGCATAAAGGAGCTCCAGCCTATCAAGAACAGAAACGGGATGCAGACCTGCCAAATGTAGGGAAATGAATAAGTGGGAGAACAATAAAAGCCAGTAAAGCAGGAAATCTCATGCAGTGTGAATGATTTCCTATATAGCATAAGCAAGATTTTCTGCTGTTTGTTTCACACAGCTACACTAAGGGAGAATAAATTTTAGTCACCGGTGCTTGTATGAAAAGCATGCAAATTCCACCAATCACGCTGGCTAATGGATGGGTTAGTTATTTTGGAAAAGGAAAATGAAGCTTTCCTCTAATTTCCATTCATGTCCTCCCAACGTGAGATGACAATTTACTGCTGTTTTAGGAAATTAAAATGAAATGTTAGTTTTCCAGGTACACCAAAGCGGTTTTGAAATTAACTTGTTAAAGGTGAAGCTACGTGGTATTTCTCACTGCATAGAGTCAGCAGGATGACATTGTAAAATATCCACGGTAATAGTCAGTTAGAAAGTCTGCAGGGGATAAGGTCAAAGAAAGGTTAGCAGCTGACATCAAATCAGAAGCCAGATGTGCTGACCCTTAATCATAGGCTTTGTGGACTGCAATTCAGCATAACATTATTGAATTCACCTTTAGATTAAGCTGGCCTGCATTGACATGTACAAACCCATATGCAAGTTAATGGCTGTGGCATCCACTTAATTATGCAAGCTTTGATAACAGATCAGTGAGGTGACCTCTGCAGCCACCATTTTCAAGGTCCTTAACTATTTGCATTTTCAACGAATGGAAAGTGGCATTCCTCGTTTAGGTCACGTTGGATCATTAGCTTTGTGTATACAAATTGCTACCTGGGAATAGTAATCTGCAGAGAAGGTTTTTTTTTTGTTTGTTTTTGGTTTTTTTTTATGATCATAATAGAGCTGTCAAGCTCTGCATTCTTACGTTTAGTCATCTATTCATGTACTGATGCAAAATTTTCCAAAACCTTTGGGATTGTGGAGGACCCATTCATAGGGACAGTAGTTCCAGTACAGCCATCGGTATTGCTCAGTAAGCTAAAGTTAAGCATGGGTGGAAACTTTTGGAAGATTGAAACCTCTTGAAAAAAAAAAGTTTCAGAAATGTCAGAAGATAACAAAAATGCAGATTATGTATGCAAACCCTGACTGTTCCTTGTTGCTTGTATGAGTTTGAAGTCTTCAGTTGTGAGATCACACGGTAGAGATGCTTTGTATTGAAGCTGAAGTGAGAGGGCTTTGCATGGTGCAAAGTGAGATTCCTTCTAGTTTAACAAATATTTTTGGATTAATGTAAGCTTAACATAATGATATATTGATGTGGTGTTATCTTTATTCAGTGGCTATGCTTCTGACTTGCTCGCTTACACAGTGCTTACTCAACAAACTGCATAGTAATCAGTAGTATTAAGGTCACCGGCAACAGATCTGCCTGTCACTCTGCACTAAAGACATGTAGTGAATATTGCACTGCTACAGAATCAAACTCATTGCTGAGTCCACTGAGATCGTGCCCTTTTCTTGCAGGTGAAGGGGTTTAGCCAGGAGCTGGACAGGGGTTCGATGCTCTTTGCAGTGTGTAGCCGGACCCACAGAATAAGGTACCTGTGCTAAAGAGGTGGCGTATCTCTTAGACGGTACACCTGACCCTCCTCTCAATGAGGCCACTGCAGTGGGAGTTGTGTATTCCTGCAGTGAAACACCTCGACAGCATCCATAATGACCTGGAAACCCACATCAAATGTTGTAATCACAGCTATTAGCATAGTGCCCTCATTCTCAGATGCAGAAACCACAGAACTCAGTGGCCTCATCTCTCCACAAGGCAAGGGGAGGTGTATCTATGGGCCAAGCTTTTTCCCTGCCTGACTCTAGCATGTTTTCTGTATTTCTCAGTTCCTACTTTATTCTTTTGCATTCTACCTTTTGTTCCCATCAGCTGTTGCTGTGGGAAAGCACAGTTGAAGAAAAGTTATTTCAACACTGAAACCTGAATTTGTGGTCATTGTGATTTCATTTGGACGAGGAGGTTCAAGCCAACAGGCTTTGGTGGTGTTCTCTGCTCGCAGGAGCTTCACCCAGGAGATCAGTTGCTGCAGGTCTGAGGAATGAAGCTGTCAAGGAAGACTGTCCCCACAGATTTCAGAAAATTATCTTGGCTATATGAGCCAACTGCAGCCCTCCAGTTCCCCTAATAAGTAAGTGTCTACTCCTGGGGAAGGCTTTGTACTTCTAACCAGGTAACCTCACTTGCAAGTCTTAAGGCTTCGCAGTGTGCACCTCCTTCTTACACACACGCTTCCTTTTGGATGCCTGATGTGCATGTGCCTAGGACGCTACACGCTGTCTAGCAAGTTGGGCCTGCATTTTATACCAAGTTTGTTCAGCACCCCAACGTAACAGAAGAAACTGGATATTCTATGGTAGCTTAATTGAAGTTAAAAGAAGACATTCGAAGTTAGTTAAATATGAATGTTTCATAATAAGAATGAATTCCTCTGGGATAATATTTTTATTAATTTCTCCACCACACGGACAGCTTTGGACTGGAGGTTAAGAACAAAAGCTGGATGCTTCTGCTGAAATTATTCATATAGGAATAATTACTGAGGGCAACATTTCAACTTATCTTCCAGTTCCAGACTTGACAGCCCTTTGAGACGATTAGGGTGAAGCAGACTGCTCCATTAACTTTTTTTCAGGTTGTTCTGCAGACTCAGGAAGGCATTATTTATACTCTGCTCATGTATTTAAGTTGATCTTTGTCATTGTGTGGCCAGAAACATCTGTTTGAAACAACAGAAGCTGAGATTGTTAATCAGCATTCTGTTGGAGGGAATTAATTCCGTAACAAACTCCGTGGCTATAGAATCGTGCAATAACTGGAGCCTTGCTGATAGCGTGGGTAAAGTGAGGATTTCATTGTATTGAGATGTCAGTCTCGCATCTGTCTTTGCTGCTAAATAATTTTTAAAGGATTAAAAAGCCCAAGAGGTATCCTGTCCCTGTATAAATTCACAGTTCCTTTGCTATCTCCTGGGTGCTATTTTTAGAAATAGCGGAAGAAACAGACAAATCAGTTGAGCGACTGTGTTCATGCTTACAGCTTAATCCTATGAAAGAGGGAACAAGTAAAGCAATTGTACTCATCTGCATAAATCAGAAAATCCTCAGTACCATGTTCAGGTTTTATTTTTGGTAAAAATATTCAAATTGGAAACTCGTGTGATCCCTAAAGATTTCGGCCTGAGAAAGCAAGCAGAGGAACTACAAATGGACGGAGAAGGGGTGTCTGAAGGAAGCCTCTATGAATGCTGGTAGTAACAGCCAGGAAATGTTAGGGTGCAAAACATACAAATATTATTCATAGTGTTTGCACTAGCTTTGTGATTGTAACATGAGGCAATAAATACAGAAGAGATCAAAACAGCCAGGTAAATCCAAGCGGTGCAGACTTGGGGAGATACTGGGTGAGGAAGTAGGTGAAACTGACCTGTGTTTATTGGAGATCTGGTCCTAGAAGTCAGAGCTCTCATCCAGAGGCAAAAATGGAGATAATATTCCCTTTGAGACCCTTCCCTCCTTAGCTGGTCTTGTGCTGGGTGACAAACAAGTGCTCCCTGTCCCTTCAGTGTAAATGCAAGCATGTAAATCTGTGTAAGTAGGGAGACCACAGGAGGAGGGTGCTCACAGACTCTCTTGTCTGGTTTCTGTGGGCAGATGATATGTTCTGTGTATATTTATATCTCCTGTATATCTGCTGGCTACTAATGATCCCCAGAAATGCTTTGTAGAAAAAAAAAAAATAATCTAGTGAATGTAATAGCATAATAGGAGGGCAGGATATATTTATGTAAATGAACTCAAACATCCCCAAGAATTAATTTATTAAAGTGGTTAGAAAAACTAGCAGAGGATAATAGGCATGGAGACCTTCTGCTTGTCAGCAGAGCCTGTTAATTGCTGGGACTCGCTGGAGTGCTGTGCGTGCCAAAGAGGTGCAAAATCATTTTCAGCACTAGAAAATCACCTAATAGCAATAACTCTACAGTAACATGTGTTCATGTATTTATCTTGTTATATGTATTAAATGCTTAATACTGGTGTGTGTGAATGCATAGTGAAATAATCAAATCAGAAAAGTCCAAGTTACTTATCAGTGTTCTTATGGGCACTTTATTGTGGAAAAACCTTCTCTAAATTCAGTCACCTGAATTTCTTAAGATGTCTTTTGGTTCCCCAAACTAACAAAGATATTTTACAAAAAAATAGACTTGTCAGACCTTTTTATTTTATTTTATTTTATTTTATTTTATTTTATTTTATTTTATTTTATTTATTTTATTTTTAGGAGCAATTAGTGAAAGAGGTGGAAATTCTGCTCCATTTGTACTAGCTATGTCATGCTGAATACAGTATTAGGGCAACAAGTAGTTCTCTCTAATGTTGGTAGACACGCAAAGGAGACCCAAGTGTATTTAATACCATTCCATTTAGATAACTTGGCTTAATTTTTGCTAAAACTGGTGTTGACCACAATAGTACCTCATCGGAATTTGTCATTTATAATTACGTTGGTGTTTGTGGAGCTGCAGCTCCTGGGGTGAGTACAGACCATGGCTGCAAAACAGGAAAGAATGCAAGAACCAGAGAACTCCGGTACAGTAATAGTAGAGCCGGTTTATTCTAATTCTGTAACTTCAGAGGGACTCTGTAAACTGCACATGATGTGGTTTAGGTCTTCTAAAACAACTGTCAGAATTGAACAAAAAAATTAAACTCAGGTCAATGTTTGATTTGTAATGTTTGGCTTTTGGTTAATTGTCCTTATCTTTGTGTCTCATTCTACTCCTAAGAGAGTTTAATTCAGCTAATAAAAATGTTTATCTGGAAAAGATGTGCATAAATTACTATTTCCTTTTCTTTCTGTATATACTACATTTTCCTTTCTGCTGGAATATTTTCACTGCAAACAAACTGAGTTTACCTTGGCCCTGGAGTTAACAGTAACTTGGATCTCCACAGTTTACTAATGAAACAGGGTTAGAACCGATATACAAGAAATATTTTCTTAATATAAAATGAGCTCAATAATTGTTTTATGGCTGGGTCAACACTCAATTGGATGACAGGCTATTTCCTATTTTTGTATTTCTGGTAATCGGAAAGAAGAGCCTATTTCTCTATTATTAAGCTCCCAGAAATCTCAAAAGACATTTTTTTGGAAGAAAGTTCTGCTATCTGTTACACAGCAATTCTTCACAGTACTTGCTGGAAACAAATGATGTAACAGCACTGTTGAACAGATTTATTTAGGGCTAAACATACATACTGTGGTGTGGTAAATACCTTTTTGTTGCATATATTCAGGGTGCCTGCTTTGCTCATGAGATGAAAATTGGACCTTTTTATGGCTTACGTTTAGTCATCTTTATGCTTAGTCATCTCTGATTCGAACCATCTCAGATGCAGAATTAAAGATGAAAACCACAGCCCATTATTTTAGCACAATCCTTTCCAAACCTGCCTGGTTCTTTAGATCTCAGACAAATAATAAACAAATACTAAGACTTTCAGTAATGTAATACATGTACAGTTCTTCAATAATTTAAAAAATATCTTAATTTTAACCTACAAGCCAAAACTGGCTTTCACAGACCAGTGTCTGCTTTTCTTGCTCACTTCTAAAGCATTAGACGTAGGAAAATATAAATAAAGAGAAATGACATTTTAAGAAGGCAGATAAACTTAAGTTTTCTTCCCATTTGATTTCCTTGCTCATTTGCATTTTTAAAAAAGTTGCTGTTCCTGTTACTAAATACCCCATCCATGTCGTTTCCATGGATTGGAGTCCCACTCACGTGCCTGTACCCATATTGTTGGCATTCCTGAACTTCAGAGGCCCCAAGCTCATTACTTTACAGCCAAGTAGCGGTTCTATCCATTTGAACTAGGTCAGTGTTCCTAATCTGAGCCCTGTCTTTTTGGGGTGATCATGGCAAATAAACACTTGGAGCCAGGTGCCTGGTCCCAAGTGAGCCGTGCCATTCCAGGCACTCAGTGTATCCCTGGTGCTCTCCCAGGACTGGCAGATATCATCCAAGGTCCACGCAGGACCTCGGCCCTTCCAGAGGAGAACCTGCAGTGGTTCCTCTCTGTGCCTTCAGCTGAGTCTGAGATATTTGCAGGAACCAGGATTAGCAGGCGTTTCTGAGAATACCCTTGCTTCAGACCTGTTAATTACGCTTGACCTTACTGAAGCAATGATGGTAATGATGTCCGACTAGCAGCTCTTCAACTTCCATTAGTCTGAAATCAGTTTTTTTCAGAGATGTCCCCCAAAATGACTGTTCTAATTTGGCATGTATTGTCTAAGTAGCAATTACTGAGGTAGCATGTTAAAGGCATTTTGTACTACACAGCAAACCTGTGCCTAGAAGTAGGAGCTGAGAGAATCTAATGGGTTTTGACTAGACTGCTCAGAACAGGCTAAAAGGAAACATTTGAATAGTGGTAATAAAGAACAAATGTAGTTTGGGTTTCTTTGTGCAGGCAGAAGACAAAACTATTGATTGGGTTTTGTCTAAGAGATTTTTGTCTGAGATCAGTCAAAATCTTGAGTTCTCAAAGCATGTGAAAATGGAATGAAGTTCTTCCAATGCCCTCCTTTGCATAATAAAATGTGTGAAGTTGCAGCTATACTTGCTTGTCATGGGGCAGATATGAAAATAAATACTTTTCAGTGCTTGATACACCCCCATTCACCCTGCAAACTCCACCAAATGCGAATAAAAGCTTTTGGAAACCAGGTCAGACTAATACATAAAGCATTCTAATTACCGTGCTTAAGTCTGGTTAAACTGTAGTTTTATGCTTAAAGCTTAAAAAGAGATCTTTGAAAAACTGCAGCGAATACACTTGCATCAGCTGCAGGTGCATCTTTGCACCTCTGGGTGATACCTTCTGCCTGAGCATTTTCTACACAACTTTTGCTTGCTGATGTAATGCTGTGGTGGGAATGATTAGAAACATTTAGCAGAAATCAGCAAGCAGGGAGAGGTAATAGATGATGACCAATAACTACATCCAGGTGAGGTGATTCCATGCTGAGTTCAGTTCAGGTCTGCCTGGAAAGGCCGCTTGCTATGTTAGGCAGCATGGTTACAGTGTCTGGGGTGTTATTCAGAAGGACAAAGTCTTTTTGCATGACAGGTGTAACAAAAAGCAGTGTATAAATAGTAAAATTAGTATATTACTGCTGCTTGCATCATACACAAGCACATGGATATTTTCTGGGTCTCATCCCAGAAACTGCTCAGATAGTATGGTTTAGGAGAGGTATGGGATTCTCAGCAACTCATTTAATTTCTACTTTGAATCATTCTCTGTCCAATACATCTTTTAAAAAGCCATTGGATTCCCCACTGCAGTAACTTAAAAGAATACTTGGCAGATTCATAAATGTTCCTGTTTAAATAATGTAGAATTAATACCACTGTTTACAAATGTATGTTTCCTGAAATGTAGAGAACTTTATTTTACAAATAGGCGTATGAATTTCTCTAGAAGTGGGAAACTTTTTGCCTTTGTACTTTGTTACATTAAGAGTAATGTGCAGTAACTGTTGAGAGATGGAAGGGGATGTCTGCATCTGCATTGCTTCCTAATTTGTTGCAGTCTCACTCAAGAGGCTACTCAGAGTCTGCCCTTAACGCTACCCCTCCTATGCTGTGCCATACTGTGTCCAGAGGGTTGTGGAAATGCATCCTGCTAAGCTTGTGCTTAGTAATCTAAACTTTGCTTTAGTTTGACAAAACCTTCTCAAAGTTCGGCTCCACTGACCATCTTTCATAATTAAAAAAAAAAAAAAAAAAAAAAAGCATAAGCATGTCTGCTGAATAATCCTAAGGCTGGTCTAGGCTGCTACTTGACAGTAGCCAACAGAGGATGTGTAGAGGCATGTGCAAGTGGCACCCAGAAATGGTGACGCTTATCCAGAGCTCCCAGCTTTTGCAGATCTGTACTTCATGCGGCTCCAGAGCTGGATATGGTATCTTTGTATTGCATGGATGGTATTTAAGTATTTATCTGCTGATTTTTCAAGTCACAGCATCTTTTGGCAATGATTTCACAGGTTCACTGATGTTGTCTGAAGAAGTGGCTTCATACTTGTTTTGAACCTTCTGCTTCTGCGTCCTTTATCTTCTGCATTGGAACAATCACTCCTCTTTCACTTTCTCCGTTCCAGTAATGATATTTGCAGATGTCACATCCCATCTCAGGCACTCTTTTTCCAGCCTGAAAAATCTTAGTCTGTTAGCTCAGTTTGGGCTATCTTTGATCACACATCCTTATCTTTTCCAATTCCTTAATAGTGTTTTCAAGACCAGAAGGATTTTCCCACAGTAGGCCAAGGCAAAGTGCACAATAGATTTATACATTTACAAAATTGTTCTCTATTTTGTTTTCTATCCTTTACATGATAATTCCTAATCTTTTTTTATTTATTTATTTATTTATTTTTTACAAGAGCACCGAGCTGATATTTTCATAGTGCTACCTCTTACAGTTCCCAGAGCTTGTTCACATGTACCCGTAATTAGCTGTCTCTCACTGGATATGAAAAGTCAGTTGCTTTTTCCTTTGTATATATAAGTGTATCAAAAAGCCAGCATAGTATAGTGTCATGAGATTTTTTTTGGCAGCTCTTTGAATCTGTAGTAATTCTTTGAAAGACCAGAAACTAAGAAAGCATGTTCCATTTATGATCAGCATGCCACAATTAAGTTTGATCCTATCACATAAGTGAAAGCTCAAGGAAGCCAGAATCAGAGCTGGAGTCTGTGAAAGAAGTCCATACCTTCCTAGATCAATAAAAATCAATAAACTTTGTCAACTATCACTGGACGTAAGCTGGGTCTTTAGATAAGCTCTATTTCTAAACTCTTTGAAAAACACAGTAGTGCTCCTTTTTCTCTAGAAACCATTCCTGGTTAATATAACTGAGAAATCAGTAATGATCAAAGACCAGCAGCACTTCCTGCTAGGAAGTAATTGGCACTGAGACTAGACTGCAGTGTGAGGACTAGCAGAAAGACAATCGGTCACAGGCAGCTTCTTTATGGCCAAAAGAAGGTCTCTGACTTCACACTGACATGTCTTCCATGCATCTTCTGACACAGCGGACCTCAAAGTATAGTAAGGCCACCTCCATTTGCTCCTTTCCCGCAGAGCAAGCAGACAGGTAGCTGATTCTCGTATCTCACCCATGGGATCCTGTAGGGATTGACACTTCCTCCTTTTCTTCTGTGTTTGCTAAAAAAAAACACTGCTGGCAGCAAGAGGCACATTATCTTCTGCTTTATCTATCCTTCATGGTTAAACAATGTGATAACTTAAAGACGAAATAAAGCTGACTGAGCAAGGCCAAGATGCTGCTATCATCAAGCAACCATGGGCAAAACTTTGTATTTGGCTTTCATTTTCATACCTCTGTGGACTTTGCTACTGGGGTTAAAAAAAAAAAGGCAGACTTACGCAATTCCCTTCCTCAGTCAAAAGCTGCTTGAGACCATTGCTTTAAGACATGCACAGACAAAAATTATTATAAATTGGATAAAAGATCCTGTAACTTCACTTTTGAAATTCATGCTCCAGGCAATTTTGTCTGTGGAGAAGGAAACAGAATTGAAGCAAAGACAAAAAGCCTGTGAAGCACTGACACCTTTTCTGAACATATTACAAGATGGAAATCTAAAGATAATAGATGCAGAGCTGAAGGTTGATCAATGTAGTCTGGGAATTATCCAAAAGTATTGCTTAGCTTCCTGTTAGTTTAGTGATACTTCAGTGGGATAGCCACTTACACTTCAGTGGAAAGCATCAGAATGGTATTTTAGCTTTCCTTGCTTCTTTAAACACAGACATACAAAGGTACTTTAAAAAAATCTATATGAATTATATATATATTTTAAGATAAGACCTGGTTAATCAATGCATAAAATATAATTTAAATATTTGATGTAATTAGTGTATGTACTCTGTCTATATGTTGGTATCAGTAAAACTGTTTTACACGTGTACTGGCCGATCCACAGAGAATACACTGTAGAAACAATCCTAATAAGTGACAGATGGAAAAGATGACTTAGACATTTTTAGTTCTCATTACCATGATACGCTTAAGTACAACTGCTATCAGATAAGCTTACTGTTTGTAATGTAATACATTTGAAGATTGTCGTTAGCCATTCCATTAGCGCGCTTGATTTGCCTCAAAGAGATGACAGTAGAAGCTGGGGATGTAAGATCTGTTTCCACTGTAGTCATGGTATTACTACCACTCCTTTAACAGAAATTAAACAGCTTGTTTACTTAAGTAATGATTTAACTAGCTTACAGTCAACTATTCTATTTTTGAAGGAGTTATGCAAGTTTCATCCTTACTGTTGAATGCAGAGAAAAGTAAATAATACAAATGAGCTTAAACAAATAAAATATGCAATCAAGTCAACCTTGGAACAAGGGCCAGAACGTAACCATGTCAATGTGTAAAAATGCCTGGTGGAAGGGACACAGAGCTGGACTCCTCTCAGTGATGCCCCGTGGCAGGACAACAGGCAACAGGCACAGACTGAAATAGAGGGAATTCTGCTCAAACATGAGCCTTTCTTACAGTGAGGGTGGTCAAACACTGGAGCAGGTCACCAGAGAGGCTCTGGGATCTCCATCCTTGGAGATATTCAAAACCCAGCTGGACAAAGACCCGAGTAACTTGCTGTGTTTTATGCTGTATTGATTTACTGCTGGGATATTCTACAATGTGAGGCCCTTTGCAATTAATTATGCAGCCCTAACTCTCAATGGTCCCCTGTCAAAGCAGGGGGAATATTTAATAGAAAAAGCCAGGGAATAGTCTTCTCTTTAATCTACTGGTGTGTGTGCTGATGTACCTTACATAAAAGCGTTGTGTTTCAGATCTTTGGAATGCAAGGAGAGAAAAAACAAAAACTGAAAAACAATTCCAAGATGTCCTGTGGTATGATGTAAGATATCTTCAAAAAATAGGCTTGAAAATATGCTAGAAGTATTAGTTATTGCCTGTTAGTTCTGCTGGACATGAATCTTCATGAAGTTTGAAAACACTTCTGGGACACTCAGTGAATCCCACTGAAAACCAGATAACAACCAAAAGTCATTACATCTGTCAGATCAGCTTTGTTATTAAAAGGAATGTTCCCATGACAGATGGAACAAGTTAAATATACTGTCTACCCACATGTTGTGGACAGGACCATCTCCTGCTTTTACCCTCAGATCTATGTTCCCTTGTGCAACACAGTGCACATCAGGTGTTTTTTGTCCTCCATCAAGAGCTCATTCCTCTTGCCTGCTGTATCACTTGCCAAGGACATCAGGATCCTTTGGAAGGGAAAGAACAGGGCAGAGTAAATGCCAGCTATTACTTAATATTAATGACATTACCTACTACATGTAAAATATTTGATTAAAGAATAGTCTGTATTCTGTGCACAGACATGCATTCCCGCATCTGTGGGGGGACAGGGAGAGGAAGCTTGGGAGCTATTCTCTTGCCACAGGAGCCACTACCTTTTTAGTGTGTGCAGCTCAACGCGGGTGCGGTGGCAGTGCCCTCTGCCAACACAGCGTACCTGGCGTTAGTGACAGCCACGATAGATGATCACGATACTGCCCCACGGCTGGAATTCTGTCCCACAACTCCGTGACATGGGCTGGGGAAGCAATTTCCTGACATCCTATTTCAGGATGTAGCAAGCTTCATCTCAAGGTACATACAATGGATTTATTTTCAATACAAACATACGTTTCTTTCTTTTGGTCTATTCTCCCATGTGCCTGGTGACAGGATGAGGGAGAACAGGCTAAAGTTGCGCCAGGGGTGTTTTAGGTTGGATATTAGGAAGAACTTCTTTACTGAGAGGGTTGTGAGGCTTTGGAATGGGCTGCCCAGGGAGGTGGTGGAGTCACCATCCCTGGAGGTCTTTAAAAGACGTTTAGATGTTGAACTTAGCGATATGGTTTAGTGGAGGACTGCTTAGTGTTAGGTCAGAGGTTGGACTCGATGATCTTGAGGTCTCTTCCAACCTAGACAATTCTGTGATTCTGTCATGGTGCACTGCAGCACAAAGGGGAGGAAAGAACAAGATGACAATACGGGTCGTTATGGTATAGGCTATTCTCTGCTCAGTCCTTGTGTCTTACCAAGTAGATTCTGCTCTTACATTGCAAATTGTTACCATGTGCTTGGTAAATGCCTTTAAGCAGAGCTATGGTTTGTATGGTTTGTGTTATCTGTAAGACATCAAGAGACAGGCTCTGCAGTGCTGCCTGTTGTCCTCTCCGAGTTCTCCGCGTCTCTGCAAATATTCCAGGGGAATTTTTCCCATTTTGAGCAGCAAAGCCGTGCCCTCAGATAGCTGCACAGCCACGGCCTCCGGACAACAAAGCTGGCCACGCACTGGCAAAGCCTTTAGCTTGTGGGCCTCCGCTGAGGGGCAGCTCCAGCCCCGGGGCAGGCGGGGAAATGGCGGCGGGGCGCGGGCACAGGCAGCGGGCTGGGCGCGGGGCCCCCGCCTGCCTGCGGGGACGGGGCCGAGCCCGGAGCGCTGCGGGGCGGCCTGGAGATGGCAGCATTGAGCAATGGATTGCTCCGAGCCGCCTCGCAGCGCTGCGCTTCCCCCTCGGAGCTGGAAGGCGTGCGCGCAGCACGTTTCGGGCCTGCTGCGGGGCGCCCTGAGCGCTCGCTGTAACCCAGCCCAACGCCCCGCAGCACCCCCGGCCGCCGGCACCGCGCCGAGCCCCGCGCTGCGGTTCGGGGACCCTGCCCCGGCTGCCCCGGGGGGCTGGGGGGGGAGCTCGGGGGCTGCCCCGGCGGCGGCTCCCAGCGCCCGCCCGCCGCCAAATGGCGTCGCCGCCTCCTCCTCGCTCCCCGCCTCGCCTCGGCGCGGCCCGGGCGCCGCCTCCCTGACTGACGGGCGGCGGCACCAATGCGGGCCGCGGCCCCCGGCGGGCGGAGCCGGGGCTGGAGCCGGGGCCGGGCCCGGCGGTGGCGGCGGCGGCGGCGGCCCCCGCGGCCGCGCTGAATGAGGGCAGGGAGGGAGGGAGCGCAGCGCTGGCCGGGAGCCTGGCGGCGGCAGCGGCGGCGGCTCCGGGGATGCTCCACGCAGCGGCGCCGTCCCGCGTCGTTGTGCTCGCAGCGAGCCTGAGCCGCGGCGGCGGCGGCGGGCGGAGGGGGTCCCCGCCGCCGGGCTGGGTGCGGGGCGCCGGGAAAGTGCTTGGAGCCGCCGCCGGGCTGGGGCGCGGGAGGGGGCTGCGCCGCCGGGCGCCGAGGCGCTGCCGCCTGGAATGAGGAGGAGGAGGAAGAGGGGATGCGCCCGCCCGCCCGCCCGCCTGGAGATGGCTCTCGGAGCGCCTAACGCGATGGGACTGAATGGGGTCGGCAGCCGCCGCACGGCCGAGCGGGAGCAGCAGCAGCAGCAGCCGCAGCGCTGAGCCTCGGAGGGCGGCTGCCGCGTGGTTCTTCGCTATTTTTTTGGGATTTTTTATTTCGGGGGGGGACACGACGAAGAGTGCTTTTTTTTTTTTTTTTTTTTTTTTTTTTTTTTCGGGTGCAAAGCCCGGACTTTGCAAAACAATCCCCGCCCCCAGGAGGATATTTAATCTGCAGCAGGAATCGCCGCTCGCCGAGGCAAACTTGCGAAGGGGAGCGGGGCGCTGGGCCAGGCGGGTGCCCCCGGCCCGCAGGATGCGTGTCCCCCCCCCGGCCGCCGCTCCTGGGACGAGGCTTTCGGCTGCACCGAGCGGGGCTGGACTTTTTATGGACACGCTCACCCACCGGAGGGCGATTCGGGCATAAACAGCGACACAAACTCTGCTTCGGTGCTGGAAGCTGCCCCTGCCGCTGAACAGCTGCTCGCCCCCTGCTTCTGTCCTGGTTTCGAAAGGGGATCCTGAGCTCTTTTGCCTTTTTTTGTTGTTGTTGTTGTTGTAAATTGTTGCATGAATTTTGTTTTAGGTGGTTGTCTTTTCCGGCTGGCTTGGCTGTTTTGGGGTCTTGTGGACTACTGACTGCCGTAACAGCACCGCCACCTCTCGCCATGGCCAGCCCCACAGATAATAACGAGGGCTTCTTCTCGGATGTCAGAAAGGTGGGTTACTTGCGCAAACCCAAGAGCATGCATAAACGCTTTTTCGTGCTGAGGGCAGCCAGCGAGTCTGGACCCGCCCGGCTGGAGTATTACGAGAATGAGAAGAAATGGAGACACAAGTCAGGGGCCCCCAAGCGCTCCATCCCACTGGAAAGCTGCTTCAACATCAACAAACGGGCTGACTCCAAGAACAAGCACCTGGTGGCCCTCTACACCAAGGACGAGCACTTTGCCATTGCGGCTGACAACGAGCCCGAGCAGGAGAGCTGGTACCAAGCGCTGCTGCAGTTGCACAACCGGGCCAAGGGCCACCACCACCTCCACCACCATCACCACCACCACCACAGCGATGTCACCTTTGGAGGCAGCAGCGTGGGGCTGGGGGAGGCGGGAGAGGACAGCTATGGCGAGGTAGCCCCTGGCCCGGCTTTTAAGGAGGTTTGGCAAGTAATCCTGAAGCCGAAGGGGCTAGGCCAGACAAAGAACCTGATTGGCATCTACCGCCTGTGCCTGACTAACAAGACCATCAGCTTTGTGAAGCTGAACTCCGATGCGGCTGCTGTGGTGCTGCAGCTGCTCAATATCCGCCGCTGCGGTCACTCCGAGAACTTCTTCTTCATTGAGGTGGGGCGCTCGGCTGTGACCGGGCCTGGCGAGTTCTGGATGCAAGTGGATGACTCGGTGGTGGCGCAGAACATGCACGAAACCATCCTGGAGGCCATGCGAGCCATGAGTGAGGAATTTCGGCCCCGCAGCAAGAGCCAGTCCTCCTCCAACTGTTCCAACCCCATTTCTGTGCCCCTCCGTAGTAGGCACCACATCAACAACCCTCCGCCCAGCCAAGTGGGGCTCAGTCGCCGCTCCAGGACTGAGAGTGTCACGGCCACCTCTCCTGCCGGCGGAGGGGGTGGAGGCACGGGTGGCAAACCCAGCTCTTTCCGGGTTCGTGCATCAAGCGACGGGGAAGGCACGATGTCAAGGCCTGCCTCCGTGGATGGCAGCCCAGTTAGTCCCAGCGCCAACCGGACACACTCGCATAGACATCGTGGCAACTCCAGGCTCCATCCTCCGCTCAACCACAGCCGTTCCATCCCGATGCCTTCCTCGCGCTGCTCTCCTTCAGCCACCAGCCCTGTCAGCCTGTCATCCAGTAGCACCAGTGGCCACGGCTCCACATCAGACTGCCTATTTCCACGGAGGTCTAGTGCTTCGGTTTCTGGCTCCCCAAGCGATGGCGGATTTATTTCTTCTGATGAGTATGGTTCTAGCCCGTGTGACTTTCGCAGCTCTTTCCGCAGTGTCACCCCAGATTCGTTGGGGCACACCCCGCCAGCTAGGGGCGATGAAGAGCTCAACTACATCTGCATGGGGGGGAAGGCCACCTCATCTTGCTGCAGCCTGGCAGCTCCCAATGGCCACTTCATCCCACGCACCTGCCACCCGCAGCAGCAGCCCCGCTACCCTGGTACGCCGTGCTGTCCCCGAGGTGGCAGCGAGGACGTTGCCGACTTGGAGAAGGCCTTCAGAAAGCGGACTCACTCTGCAGGTACTTCACCCACCATCTCCCACCAGAAGACCCCCTCGCAGTCTTCAGTGGCCTCCATTGAGGAATACACAGAGATGTTGCCTTCGTACCCCTGTGGCGGTGGCCGGCTGCCCTCCTACCGGCACTCTGCCTTTGTGCCCACTCACTCCTACCCAGAGGAGTGTCTGGAGATGCACCACCTGGATGGCGGCCACCATCGGACCAACTCCGCCCCTCACACAGATGACGGATACATGCCCATGTCACCTGGCGTGGCCCCCGTCCCCAGCGGTGGAGCGCCCCCCAAGGGCGGTGACTACATGCCCATGAGTCCTAAGAGTGTGTCGGCCCCACAGCAGATCATCAACCCCGGCAGGGGGGGCCGCCACCCTCCAGCCACGGTGGACTCCAACGGCTACATGATGATGTCCCCCAGTGGCAGCTACTCCCCGGACGGTGGCTCCACAGGCTACGGCAAGATCTGGACAAATGGCACCGGCCACCACCCAAAGCTCTCGGTGGAGAGCAATGAGGGGAAGCTCCCCTGTGGCGGCAGCGACTATATCAACATGTCCCCGGCCAGCGGCTCCACCACCAGCACACCACCTGACTGCTACTTTGGGGGTGCGGGGCAGCCGGGCGTCGAGGAGGCTGCTGCTGCGGCCCACCACAAGCCCATCTACTCCTACTTCTCGCTGCCACGCTCCTTCAAGCACGTGCACCGGCGTGGTGGCGGGGCAGCGGGTGAGGAGGGCAGCCCCCAGCCCCGCGTTGCCCTCGGTTCCAGCCGCCTCCTGTACGCTGCCGAGGACTCGTCCTCCTCTACCAGCAGTGACAGCCTGGGCGGTGGTGGTGGCGGCCCTGACGGTGTCCCCTTGTCCCACCCGCAGCCGCCGCGCAAGGTGGACACGGCCGTGCAGACCAAGGGCCGCCTGGCGCGACCCACGCGCCTGTCGCTCGGCGGCCCCAAGGCCAGCACCCTGCCGCGGGCCCGGGAGCAGCCCCCGCTGCTGCTGCCCCCGGAGCCCAAGAGCCCGGGCGAGTACGTCAACATCGAGTTCATCGCCGGCGACAAGCCACCCTTCCCCGCGGCCGCCCTGGGCCTGCCACGGCCGCCGGGGAGCGAGGCAGCTGAGGAGTACATGAACATGGAGCTGGGCCCGCGGGCGGCCCCCGCGGCCCCCTCTGGCCGGGACTACGTGACCATGCGGCTGGGGGGCTCCTGCTCCGACAGCCCCTCGCCCTCCTCGCCAGCCCTGCTGCTGGGTTACGCTGATAAACCCCCGGCGGTGGCTTCCCCGGAGCTGGCGGCGGCGGCACCTCCGCGCTCCTCGTCCTCCTCCCTGCTCGGGGGGCCTGGTGCGGGCAGCGCCTTCACCCGCGTCAGCCTCAGCCCCGGCCGCACGCCCAGCGCCAAAGTGATCCGTGCTGACCCGCAGGGCGGCCGCCGGCGGCACAGCTCGGAGACCTTCTCCTCCACGCCAACTGCTGCCCGTGGGGCGCCGGGGGGCTGCCCCGGGGCACCGTTCCCCTGTGGGGGCGCGGGGGGAGCCGAGGAGGTGAAGCGCCACAGCTCGGCCTCCTTTGACAACGTGTGGCTGCGGCCTGCTGCTGGGGAGGCGGCCGGAGCCCCCGCTGCCCGCAGGGAGCCCGGGGCTGCCCCCGCCTTGGAGAACGGGCTCAATTACATTGACCTGGACCTGGTGAAGGATTTTGGGCACCGCCGCCACCACCACCACCACCACCACCACCTGCACCCCGCCGCCGAGGGCGCCTCCCTGTCGGGGGGGAAGCCCCCGCCACCGCCGCAGCCCAAGTCCCCGAGCCAGCCTCGTGGGAGCGGCCACCCCAGCGATGACTCGAGCGCATACGCCAGCATCAGCTTCCAGAAGCGGGAGGAGATGTAGGAGCCAGGCGCCAGCCAGGGAAGGTGAGCCCCGCCGCCGGCACCGGGCTCCCTGGGGGCACCGGGACCCTCACGGTGGGCATCAGGGAAGGGTGGGTGGCTCTGAGTCCCTTTGGGGTGGCTCTGTGTCCCTTTGGGGTGGCTCTGCTGCCCGTCTGCACCCGGGTTCCTGCTGCCTGGCCTTGTTGCAGGCTGCCTGAGGGTGCAGCACCCTGGAGGTGGGGGCCAGGGTCCCCTCTGGTGAGGGTGCTCCTGCTGAGACAGAGATGGGACTTGGTTGTGGCACTGCCTCATCTCCTCAGCGTTTAGGATTGGGTGTATTTCAGAAGTGGGTGTAGGACTTGAGCGAGTGAAGTAGCTGGGGGCGTAGGGCTGGAAATGGGAAGCTCCCATTTTAATCCCTGCCGGGGTAAGGCAGCGACCCACACCAACTCTTGTTATCCCGCACATGAAGCACGGCTAATGGCACCTACCTCACAGGGCTGTGATGAGTGCCAATTCAGCTTTGCTTGGAAAGGGCTGTGAATTTGAGCAAGATTTGAAAGTCTTCAAAGCCCTGTATCCATCCCTCGTGCTTCAGCTGATAGGAAGTGTGGCTGTCGGGGGCTTGCAGCAGGGTTACAGACTGCATGAGAAAACAGGCCCTCAGAACGGTGCCTTTGCCATTGGCTGCATTGCTGTGCTTTATTTTCCCTTACAGCTTTCCTCTTTTAATTTGAGAAAATCTTTGGCCAGGCTGCCACACCTTGGTTCCAGGCGCAAAGTGAGCAGCATCACAAGCACTGTGATGCCCTGCCGCGTAGCAGCACGGAGCTGGGGGCCCGGGAGGCACGTTACGGTGCGTGCAGGTGGATCCTCGTGAGAGGGTCCTCGAGCACTGGCGGCTAGCTGCACTGTATTTGAGCAGCAGCAGGTATCACTATGAGTGTGTACAAGGAGATATGAGGGGCTGGATCCCATACGGCTGTTTATTATTTTACTGGAAGCACAATAATGTTTGTACTGTGCGTTCACTCGGTGTGCAGGAGTGCTGGGAGCCGGTGTTGGAAAGATGCCTGGGATCATCACTTCCGTGTCACTGCGGGACACGTTTATATACCTGAACAAAGGTGAAATAAGCTCTCCATATTTGCTGCTTAGCACTCCCACCGTTGCCTGTCAGAGCAGTGCGGTGCGAAGGACTGCTCTTAGGTGACCTGTGAACGGCAGATTCATTGCAGCGTTCGAGGTGAGGCTTCACCTGAGCACGGATACTGCAGGTCTGCTTCGAGTGGTGCCTGTAGGAACCAATCGTTTCCGTGGCTGTGTGACAGGAGCGTGCTGGCTGTCACAATCCTTGGTGAGCAGCCCTACCCGCCACGCCTTTCCTCTCTTCTGGAGGTGCTTTCAGGCGGCTGCCTGGGCTGGCCGTGTCGTGCTGCCCTGACCTGTGAGCGCCGAGCTCCTGGTGTGGGGATGTTCACCGGAGGATGCAGTGTGTTGTGCTCATGTCGGTGGGTGTGTTGCTATTTTCTCCTGTTGTGTGCTAAGATGGGGGGAGCAAGCGCGAGAGAAAATCCACTGCTGAGATCTGGATGAATGATAAACGTGTGAGAGGAAGAGAGCACAGGTCTGAGGAGGAGCAGTGCCGCAGCTGGTTACTTGCACAGATTTTTGCACCTGTGCTGCTTACGTTGCTGCAGACACCTTGCCTTAATCGATCCAGTTTGTCACTGCTAGTGTAAAAGCTGCAGCAGATTTTCCACCCCGGAGGCAGGGAGATCCCCACTGTGCTGTGGGATCAGGACAGGAGAGAGCCGGCACCAGGAGGTGCGGGAAGGCACCGCGCAGCTGCTCGCAGAGAAGCGTGGTGAAAGGTAGTGTCTAGTGGCGTCCTTGCCATCTGAAGTTGGTTCTTATTTCCCCGAATTAGGATTGGACTAAGTGAGCACGGCTTCTGGGAGGCCGGGAAGAGTTGGTTTGTAATTATGCGGGGAGTCAGCAGCCGAGCCTGTTCCCGTGCCCTCCCCTTTATGCAGCTCGCCTGCTTGCAGCTTGCTCAGACGTTAACTCGTTGGGCTCCTGTTTCCCACGCTGCATTTCTTACCATCAGCTGCAGCTTTCCTCAGAGTTCAGCCCGACTAGCTCATCTTCTTGAGTGTGCTAAGGAAAAAAACTGTGTTACACCACGTTGACATCTGTTTTTAGACCAGTCCTCAGACCTTTTCGGCTTTGCGGGTGGAACTGGGGTTAGGCAGGGGAATCGGCCCGTGTAGGGCACACCTTATGCCATCCTTAAGAAAAGCTGCCCGGAGGTGAGTGATTTATAGGCCTGCACACAGTCTGCTTGCACATGCCTGCAGAAGCTGCTGAGCACCTCAAGCTAAACCATTCTCCTGTGAGTGGGGAGCGCTGCAGGTCCCAGGGCTCTGCGTGCCCTCCCCAAGGAGCCGCTGAGCATCGCCCCGCACTGCTCCTGCAGGCGTGGGCTGCGAGGGCAGGGGGGCTGCTCCTGCTGCTGCTTCTCCTCATGCTGCCTGAGCAGCGTGGAGTAGCAAGGGGAAGCCACCTGGGCTGTTCGCAGGTACAGCAGAGAAGGGAGAACATCAGGACCTGGGGAGGGAGAGGCAAAGCTGCAGGTGTTGGAATCAGGGATGGGGAAGGCTGCTTTAAGTGCCCTTTCTTTGTTCTCCATGTCTGTTGTAGCTGTGGGCTGTTACTTAACGCTTGTAATCTCAGAAGTGGCAGAAGGACTGCACGTGCTATTTCTTTACTTTCTTTTTCCTCCCTTTCCATAAAGCAGTCTTCCCTCCCTCCTCCCCAGCAAAGGCCAAAACTATCTGGATAACTCTTGCTTTACCCATTCGGGAATTTTCTGTTGTTCCAGACTACAAAGCAAAGACCTCACATGTTTGCCATTCAGCTCCCAGTGGGTAAAATGATTGCTGTTGCTTTGCTGCAAGCCAGCTTGCTCCTCTCTTCCTTGCTGCCCTGTCCTTTCCCCCACCCCTGCCACTTCCAGGCTGCTGAGGCATTACGTTCTGCAGGGGTTTTGTCCTCATTCAGGTGGTACTTATTTCTCCTAACATTAAAGATAGTAGCTGAAATAATAAATGATTTGCAAATTAAAAAAAAAAATAATATAAAAATCTCTCCCATCCATAGCACTTCTCTGCACTCCCCCTCAAATCCCATTGCTTTCCCTGTCCTGTGTTCCTGGCTGCGTTGTAACGTGTGGCCCTGCCCTAGCTGCCTTTCTTCTCTCATCCTTTTAAAAGTTCAGTGGTTGACAAGCTGCCCTGCAAGCTCCTCTGCCCACACATTTCCCTCTGCTTGTGAGAAGTGGATATTGCTACGTGTGCCGAGCCCAGCCGGTGGCTCCTTGGTGCCTGGATCCCATGACAGGTGGACTTCCATGCATCAGTGGCCAAATCCTGCTGGAAAACACCGGCCTGTGAGGCGAGGAAGCTGAGGCTGTAGCTGGGGGGAGTGGTGTTGCTGTAGGGCATTTTCCTCCTGCTCGGGATTTTGCATGCACAGATGAGCAGATAGCGCGGATGTGCTTCTTACCTGCTTTTGGAGTTGCTGTGAGAAGAGAAACCTCCTAGAATTAGCAGGGGTATGAAGATGAGCTGCTGAGAGCTTGTGTTCAGAGAATACAGTCAAAAAATATTCCAGAAAGGAAACCATTAGACGTTGGCTCTTGAGAAACAGGAAAGGCTGAAGCAGGATGGCAGAATGAATCCAGGTACGTGGCTTTGATCTCCAGAGCTTCAAAGCAAAGACATTATTCCCCCGCCTCATTTCCATTTCGTTGATGAGTCTGAGAACTTGTGAAAGTGAGTACTAATAACACTGCATGGAATATGTGCAGCCCGAGCAAGTGGTAACTTGGCTCCCTCGCAGCCTTAATGATGCCTCTCTGCCCGGCGCGTGGTGGGCGTTTGGGTGCTGGAGGAAACCAGCACGCAGGGCGAGGACGTCTGGAAGGTGCCCCTGCCTCGTGTCCGCCTCCAGTGAAAGCAAAGTGCTGCTGCGGCGAAAAGCTCGAACGTATGTTTTGCTTCTGAAAATACACATAATGGTAAACAGAGAATACCTCGGGTGATTCGTGGCTGGTGTATCTGGAATGGTTTGTTGGCGCGTTGCTTGCTTTTTTCGCTTTATTTATTTTTTAATAGTTTTCAATAGTTGGTTTTGCTTCCTCGAGCTAGAAGCTTAAGGTGGAACAACTTAAACACAGCAATTGCCAAAACAAGACGTGTACCATTAAAATAAGTTTTGGGGGGAGGTTGTTTCCAGAACTGAAAGAACAGAAGTTTCCCTCGTTTTGGGTCAGCACCAACACAAATACCAGTACATTATGAAACTTTTCCATGCTCTATGGGTGTGCTGTAGACAAAACAGTCGATTTCTTACTGTATGCACACACCAGTTTTCCCCATACCTAATTATTTGCCAAAATTGAGCCTCTGTCTCCACATACTTGCATATTTGCAGTTCTCCTGCATAACAAGACCACAAGCTTATTATTAATGCCTTTCTTTTTTTTTTTTTCTTTTCATTCTTTCATAATTGAGGCTGTAGATCAGTTCCTTTAATACAGCTACACTGCGTTTTAGTATTGATTTATTCCCTCCCTCCCTTGATTTTAATGACAGGCTTCTTAAGAGTTTTCTTTTTTGTTTTCCTGGCTTAAAAATTGCAGCCGTATGATTTATAAACCAACACAGTAGATAATGAAGTACTATCTGGAATTCTCCAGCCCATAGGTTTCCTACTTACTCAATATTTTCAAATTTAAACCACGTTCAGAAACCAGTTCAAATGAAACAGGGCATTGCAGGGCCAGGAGGATGCTCGTTTTTAGCCAGCAGCTGCGGCGAGTCGTGTGTTTCCTTAGATAACACTGGCAAATGGGGAATCACAACCCCTGAACAAAACACAGCAAGCAGCTCGGGAGGAGGAATGCCGACCGACTGACACCCCTCGTGTGTTGTGTTGTTTCAGGGATGCTTCATGTTAGCTGCAATTTTGCTATTCATTAGGACTATCCAGTCCTTCGTGACTCTATAGATACATAAGTGCAAGTACCTAACTAAAGAGTGCTTGAATATTCGTTCGGACAAGTTGCAGTCAGTTTGCAATTGCTTGCTTGTGAATAAATTTTTTGTTTATATACAAAAATCACTTGTACAATACTCAGAAGAGAACACGTCCACTTTCAGAGATTCAGTAAAGTCACCAGAGAAAGTAAACTTAAAAAAAAAAAACTGTTTTAGTGTCCAGTGATCTGGCTGAAATACAGATAGGCTTTTCCAAAACTAATCAGACACCGGATTTAATCTCTGTTCCAAGTAGCACTGGAAACTAATTACTGCGTTTGATTGACAGTTTTGACATACATTAGGTAAAAGGTGGGAGGGAAAATGGGGGAGATGCTGTTGCTGGGCCCCCTACTGTGGCTGGAAGAGAAACTGTGGGATGCTGACATGAGATAATGGGAGCTGGAGGCACTGACCGGGGAGCAGCTGTAGAAACTGGGAGGGCAGGGAGCTGGGAGTGGGGCACAGAAACGACTTGGGGGGGCACAGAGGAGCTGTGGCATGATGATGTAGGTGGACAGGGTGCTTGTGATCCGATAGGAGCTGGGGTGTTGGTAAGGGAAAGTTTGAGGAATCGTAGAGAGAAAGGCGGAAAGCCTGTGTACACACAAAGAGCTTATTCCAGAGGTGCTCATTTAACATGGTGCTGCAGTTTCTTGGAGGTATTTTTACTTCTATATTTTTCTTTTCACCTTTATAACCAGTAGACATTATTTAGAAAGCATATGTACCCCTTACTTGTGATGAGATTTGAGTTTTATGTATTATTTGGTTGGTTTGCTGGCCTTAACAGGATGATGTGCACTGGTAAGGTAAGCCGAGTTTGCCTCAGGCTCTTCTTTCCCGAGTTCTTTGTCTTCTAGCATCTCTGTCACAACCACAACAGTAAACCACAGCTAGGGATATGAGTTGAGTACAAAGCAAATAAGAATGAGTGACTTTTAGCATGGGAAATAATCTTGTTATTGTAAAACATGTAGTGAAAGGAGAACTGTGTTCACACAGACTTTATTTCACGGCAGCGTCTTCTTTACACTGTACTGCTCGGACAGTTAGGATAAATTGATTTAAAATGAGGTTCACCAGTGTTTTGTGATTTGTCTTCTGGATTAGTAAGTATAGATTCCCTTAAAACTCTTCAGTGTACAGAATATCTTGTAGAAGAAGATTTAAAATGGCAAAAATGTTGCGGCTTGTTACAGCAGATCTTGAGGTTTTCATTTTGTGGTGAAAACAGCAATGCAAATATGTTAATATTAACAAATGTATCTAAATTCCCAATTTGTCAGAGCGCTAAGAGCTGGCTTTTGGCCTTCCATGTGTAATAAGACATATCAGAGTACCTGTTTGTGAAAGCGAGTAGTGGCATTCTGCTTCTACATCATTCTGTGGTTTAGATAAACGGGGATCATGATGGTTGTTATTCTGACTTCATGAGATAAAGGTAACGAAGGAGAGATGTCAGTAACTTAAAAAAGATTCTGAAGCTTAACAGCTTTATTCTCCACTTACAGAAATATTGAGAAATGTAACAAAAGCCAAGGTGTGAACAGATAAAGGAGATTTAAATAAGTCTGGCGCTCGTAACTAACTAAAAGATGTCTTGATATATATCTCTCTGATCATGTTTGACACATCTAGGTCATGTTCTCTGAAGACTATTATTAGAGATTTAACCTTGGGTAATTGCAAACTGTATTTTCTTCAGAGGAGGTTTTGATCAGGTAGGTGGGACAGCGAAAGTTTGTTTGTGTTCAGCTGCTTGTAGGAATTCAGGAGCCTAGTTAAAAGACCCGCTGGCAGCCGCCTGAGCCGTGTGACGAGGGGCAGCGCTCCTGTGCCGCAGCACGGAAGATTTGCCTGTGTATGTTTTGACAACTGTTGTAAAATTCCATTTATTTGGGAGCTGGGGATGTGCAAAAAATATCCTATTAAATTTTCAAGTAAGATGCACTTCAGGGGGAAAGGAATCAGGTTGTAAGTGTTTCACTCCTTACAGCTGGTAGGACTATTGAAGTGTGTTTGTGCATCTGAACTGTCTGCTGATACAGGGTGCAAATGCAGTAGTGTGGGAGCATCTAGGGGTTGCTTGTAATTTACTGTGTATTTTTTGTTTGTTTGTTTTCCAGTCTGCGGAGGTTGGATAGTTGTAAGTTGCTAGGGCGCCTAAGCATGGGACGAGTTTTCTTTGAAATACAGAATCTGAAGAAAAACGTGACATATCCATCAGCCTTGATTCTTGTCAGCTTCCAGTGATCTGGCGTTTGGTGTGGTGCACGGTGCTTGCTAAAGCACACCTATGGGGCAGCAGCTCCTTAGGCTGGCTTTGCCACTCAATAAGTCGGCTCTGCAGGGGCTGCCCTACAGCCGAGCAGTTCCCTGGGGGGGGGGGGGGGGGGAAAGCTGGAGTGAAGGAGATTAAGCCAAACCAGAAAAATCTTCAACAAACAACAACCAAACCAACCCCAAGCCGCCTTCATCCTCCTCACGAGCTGATGGGCACATGGACATCAGCAGTAACATCGTTGCTGAACAATGTCTAGACACGTGTCTTCGTCAAGAGAATGGAAGAAGCTCCTGGAGCATAGATGGAGGTAACAGGTTGGCTGAATTCATTGCTGCTCTTGCAGCATTTATTGGTTTGAGTCCCGCTGCTTATCAGCTGTAAGTGACCGTGGAGGAGGGGGGCGGGGAGCTGGAGCTGTGACTTCCTTGCTTCAGGTCAGACCCCAGCTTCCCGTTCCCTGTGCTGCATGCGAGAGGCAGAAAGACGTGCTGACAGCGCATCGTGGCAGGGAGGGTATCTAGATTAAAGCACTGGATGGTGATTCATCTTCAGCATAGCTGGCCTGCTTTTGGAGAACAGGTTACGTGTTAGAAAAGATATTTTTTACCCATAGAGAACAGGAACAAGCAACCTTCTAGTTTGGAATATATCCTTGAGGATATTTCCTTCCATAGTATTGTTGCATTTCATGGAAGAGACCAGTGCGGGTAGCACAGCTGCGTGGCTGTAGAAAGAGGTGGGGTCTGTGCTCCCTGGGGACAGCGACAGGACCCGAGGGAACAGCACGGAGCTGGGACAGGGGAGGGTCAGGCTGGGGGTTAGGGAAGGGGTCTGCACCCAGAGGGTGGCCGAGCACCGAACTGGCTCCTCAGTGGTCACAGCACTGAGCTGCTGGAGCTCAAGGAGCGTTTGGGCAGCGCTCTCAGACACATGGCCTGGTTTTGGGGTGGTCCTATGTGGAGTCAGGGGTTGGACTCGATGGTGCTTGTGGGTCCCTTCCAACTCGGGACATTCTGTGACTCTGTGGCACCTAGGCTTGCTCAGGGGGTTCAGAAGGACTCAGATGTCCAGAGGGTGAGGTATTGCTCGTCGTGGTGGGGGTGAAGATCTCTGCCATGGCTATGTGAAGAGCGAGCAATGCTCGTCTACCTGCAGGGATAGTCAATTCAAGCTACACGATTTTCATCTGCTGAAAATAAATGACAATTGAAATCCTTAGTATGGTCTGAATGTGGTTTGGGCAGGTGTGATCTGCTTTGGTAAAGGTGAAAAAAATGCCTCCCTTAACCTGCTCCTCTTACTCTGTTTCTCTTATTGACTTCTCTGCTTGCAAAGCACAGGCACAGTGCACCAGCCTTTCTTGCTTTGCTGTGTTACGGTGTTTGTAGCACTTTGTCCATGTTTGATTTTCTGCATTGCAGAACAAAGTTGAGTAGTTATTTTTTTAAGTAATGGCAACTAGACTTCAGAATAATAAGTATTTATTGTCCTTAAAAGCAACGGAAAGTGCACGAGTATTAGATAGCTAATGGCTTGGTCACGTACGTGATCCATATGAACCAGAGGTAAGGAAACCCTAGCATTTTACAGCTTAGGTGTGCCAAAGCAACCAGAACCAGAGGGAACTCCCCCTCTGCCTTGGCTGAGGAATCTCAACAAGCAGGCTGGCTGCTGCAGCTGGGGTGTGGGCCTGCGAGGCGTTGGGGCAGATGTAAGCAGCACGCTGTGCTGAGAAGGGTGGGCTCACCTTGGCCTTTGCTCCTGCTGCTCCTTTTGTTCTGCCTTCGGGGGAGGCAGGCGGCGTGCAGGGATGCCTGCATTGTTCTGCCTTATTTTTCGGCTGGCGTGGGGAGCAGTGAGAGCCTGTGACAGGTCAGGGAGCTGCACCAGCCACGGAGATGTGGCCAGGACCAGGGGCATCTGCAGCAGTTGTGCCTTGACTCATTCTGTACAAGTAACAGTGACTGTAGTTAGGTCGGCGTATTATTTAGTAACTTGTTTATATTTTCCCATTTTGCACATAACAGCATGCAGTTTTCTGAGAAAGGGCAAAATAAAAAGTATAAAGAGGAATTTAGTTTGTTTAGGAAGCTGTAGGTTGAAAGCTGTAAATATTTTTCTTATTGAAAGTTAATATTTGTCCTAGCATCAATATTTTGGAAATAATCTTGTATTTTGTTGACTTTACATAATCATCTGGCGAACATGAGCTGAGTGTGCTGGCAGTCCTTGGACGTCCTGATCGGGGTGTGCAGCCCTGTGCCATTTCCACCGATCTCAGTTTGGGGGCCCAGAGGCAGACGATGCTGAGCAGAAGAAGGGAGCGGTGGTGGAAGCGGGACAGGGTCCCGGCCAGCTCCCCTCCCCTCCCAGCACCCCGCTAGGAACCGCCGTAGGTCGAGCACGTAAATGGTGAAACTTCATTCTTACATGGGCCAGCGTAGCTCAGGAGCTTGTACGCAGCTCAGCCTCGAATGCTTTAAACAATGTTCAGGAACAAAACTTTCATATAGGTTTCATTCTTCTTGGTGTGAAACTTTTCCTCGCGAGCTGTGGTGCAAGGGAAAAGCCCTTCTGGAGGTGTGCAGGCATGTAGCTAGGGCATGTTTTTTCAGGCCTTTGAACTAGGTTAGGAATGTGTCTCAAGATGGAAGAATGAATAGTTATTTGGTGCTTTTAGCCTCCGGGCTCGAAGCCAGCGAGAGGAATGTTATTGTGTCTTCGGAGCCTGGTGCACGCCAGCCTGTGTTGAGCAGGGGCTGGCACGGCTCGGTGTCACCCGCGCCCGGCCACCCGGGGGTGTTTCTTTGGGTGGGAAGCTCTGGGAAACGGGGTGCATCTTTTCAGTGAGGGACTACCCCTCAGAGCAGAGGGATTGCCTGCAGGGAAAGGTACCGGCTTAGCAAAGCTCTCGGGTTGCCCCGATGCGATTCCCTGGGCGCGCATCCCCTTTTTTCCCTCCGCGCCGTGGAGTGCTTTTCCGGGAAGAGAATAAATATTTACATTTCTCTCAGATTCTGTTTTGACCCTGAGGTGGTGGTAGCACGTCCCTGGAGAGAAAGGCAAGCTGAGGCTGAGAAAGTAGGGTGGTTCGGGTTGGAATAACTTTTGGAATGTTTTCTGAAAAATAAACCTGGGTTTGGAACTAAATGTGCTTTAATATACCAATTTTAGCTAAACTAAGATGGACCTGTTCAGTCACTGTAACTATCGAATATTTAGGGAAATCAAAGCTACTGCTGTAGTGAGCATGATTGAAGAAGTATCCAGAATCGGGGTTTCAAATGTTAAAAACTCATTTTTGAGAACAGCAGCTGCTATGGTAGATACTCAGAGAACTTCGTTTTGATTTTAATAGACAGCTAGTGTGATTATGTGAGTAGTATATTCAGAGTTGAGTGAGATCAGCTGAAATTGAATAGATGGGGAAAAAAGATTTCTTTTCTGCAGTTGTTCAGTTTAAAACAACCAAAAAAACCCATTTACTAAATCTGAAGTTTGGGAGTCCATAATAACCTAGCCCATTCAGTTTCATCTACTAAATGTGGAATCAGCTTTAAAAACATAAACTGTAATTAAATGCAAGGTTTATTTTGTTAAGCAACTTCTTTATGTATCCAGGATGTTTTGTTAGTTTCTACTTGACTGATAACTAAGCACAGAGCATGCTATCAACGTTTCATCCTCGTTTTCATTCACGTACAGCTTGAGGAGTCATAAATACGAAATTTAACCAACGAGCAAATGGTGACTTGCATTGGCCGTTAATTTTTATTGATCGAGAATCTGCATAAATATACACTAATGGCATTGTCTAACTGGAGACTACACCAAATGCTAAATTAAAAGGTTGTATTGCAAATCAGCATGATTTACTGGTTATCGCCCTTTGAGAATGACCATTAAGAACATAAAAAAGATAAGTTTCCTCATTTGCTAATCTAAATTTGATTATTTTAATCACTTTAATTTGAATTAATCCACCGTGAAGTCAAGTGTCAGTACATATATGATAATTAAATATATTTGAACTGATATGATCAAGCAGAAATAGAGCGTAGCCACAGAAGAGACCTGGTTACAGGACCTCGCGTGATCTGAGGGAGGAGAGCAGACAGCACATGGCATGGTGAGAGGTCGTGATGGCGCGAGGAGAGGACAAACCACAAGGACAGAGAAATGGAGCTTCGGTGTGATGAAGGATAAGAGCGTAGAGGCGTTCCACGAAGTTATAGAAGGCAAAGTTGTGTAGGCAGGGGTACAGGGAAAGAGTGAACAAAAGGAGAAACTGGAATGGGGCTGGGAGCTCACATTTCAGTCAGTGTAATTGGGCTTTAATGGCTTGGATGAATCATAATCTCTTAGCTTGATAGGCTGTTATAAAATTTTAAACATAGGTATGAATGAAGTTACGCTGATTTCATTGTGTGCTTGCAGTAGTAGGAAGCGTTGACGTGCCAAGGATTGTTAGAGGAAAAAAAATGGTGTAAGATATTGGTAACATTTGTGTAAACATATTTTGGAGGAATGTTTGCACGATGATCCTTGTGCATGAGTGCTATGAAATATTTCTCATCTTGGTGGGAAAGGGGAGGAATCTGCAGCTGATATAAATTGCTGTAGCCCGCTTGTAGCTGAGGGGGCTGGGGCATCATATACCTCCTTTTAGGATGCGTCCCTTTAAACTTTTTTTCTTCTGTAAGCTGTTACTACACTGTTCTTGTTTGAATTTATAGCAAGTCTCCATTAATTTTAATTAGCTCTACTAATGAGTTAGTTCTAAAGTGCTACAAAATGATCTGTAATTCACTGTCTAATTTATCTCCTACCTTGGGTATTTCATCTTTTCCAAAAATTCTTCTGCAGATTGGTGCAGACATTTGATCTGTCTCGATTCAAGCTTGTTTACTTCTATGTTTGTTAGAGTAGCTCATCAGCTTTTATTCCTTTAGCAAATGTCTCTTGTGATGTTAATGGTGCCGTATGTATCTGGGTCACGTTTTAGCATTTGCATTTAGGCAGAGGAAACAGGTAAAGGAGAAGGACTTGTACAAAACACAGGAGTGCTGTATGGTGAGTGTTCAGAATAAACGAGACTGCAGAACACTGAATTGTAGCCTTTGCTTTACAGGACTCGAACGTGGTATGTCTGTATTTATGCTATGGAGAAAACACTTTTCCTTTATGGCCTGTTTTGGTCCAGGTAAAAAGATAGTAAGCTGTATATAAGAAAAGGCATCTTTCACCAGCAGTACTGCTGCTTTGAGCATCCATACTGGTGGAGCTGTCTGTGCTTGTCATCAGTTCAGACAAACCTTTCCTCCAAAACCAAAAGCCTCTCTGACGAATCAGGCTTTCTAGTTTAGATAAGGCCATGTGTACATGGAAATCGTTTTCAGGTGAAAGTGATAAGTACGTGTAATGGCTTTGGACAGCGGTTGTTCGGAGCTGCTGGGTTACTCCAGACGTCACATGAGAAACAGGCAGGGACCCTCTTCTGCCCCCAGACCCCAGTTCATTATAGGAGGCTTGGTAAGTCACTGACAGACACGAGGAAGCATCAGTCTCCCTGAAACATTCCCTGCTCAGATGAGCCTGGGGAAGAAAATTGTTGTTCATTCATTAAAAGTCTTTTGCGTGTTGTCCCCTGTGGTGTGATATAAAAGCTGAATGCACGTTGTCCAGCAGATGCGTGATTGCAAGAACAAAACTGGCTTTTAACTATGTGATGCGCTTCTAACACTATGATTCGTGTTGGGAAGCAAGCTCTGAAAGATAGCTCTGCCTTCCTGCCGCTCCACGGAGCGGTTCCAGATGTAGTTTGAGTACAGCTGGAGGATTAACATGCCTCAAGAACTACCAGAATCATCTCTAGCTTGACTTTTTTTTTTCATTCACCTCCGTTCTCTAGCTTTCTGTTTTAAGCCTTATTTATTAAGAAGTGTTATTGCATTCTGTTTGTTTTTTCAAACTACTGTGTCATTTATTTGGCAGGATAGGGGGAAGGTTAAAGTTCCTCCTTACCTCCTCCCCCTCTCTCCAGTGAAATTTTTGATTGTTCTCTTTAATGAGTCATTTTCTCTACAGCTGAAGTTAATTTAGTGGCTTATCCAAACAATGAATGTTTTCTGAGCAAGGAAGTGAGGGAACTTTAGTTCTTTCCCCTTTTCTTTATATAAAGGTGTGTCTTGGGTGTTTCCAAAACACATGCAAAAGCACACAGGCACAGGTTTCCTACAACTTTGCAGAAAGAAATTCTAATTTTGCTTTCATGATCTTGCCGTATTGTGTTTAAGTTATGTTCCTCCTCTTCACAGCCTCACGGAAATCCAGCAGTCCAGACAGATGAGTAGTTTTCCTCCACCTTAAGAGGCTCTGGCAGTGCAAGCATTTTGGCACCTCCTAGGCGATGTGCTTGCCTGTCAGTGACAGGATTCCCCCAAGTTCATTCTGCTTCAGCAACTGAAGGTCACACAGCACACTCTTTTCATTTGCCATCTGGCAGCTCATTATTAGCAATGGTATGGAAACCAGAAATAAGAAAAGCAGAACCAAGATGCTGAGCGTATTGTTTCAGAGGCACAGCACAGGCTGGGTTCGCGGGCGCTGTGCAGCGGCAGCTCCCTCGGAGGGGCATCCCGCCCTGCCAGCTGGAGGGGAGGCACTTTGCTCTCTGCTGGAGAGGCTGATCTCCACAGGGCTTCTTCCTCACCTCCACAGCTGCCTTCTGGATCCTTTTGCTGTTGGAATAGCACTGCCTTAGAAAAAATGGGCTCGTTTTGGTTTCTTGGTACTGCTAGCATGTTTTAACGTCAGGTTGTGCTTTGCGCCGTTACCCTGAGGGTGGCAGGAGGAGATGGCTTGGCTCATGTGTGTGCACACTATGGAGGAATTCTGTCCTTCAAGGGTTTGGGAGCAAAACTGCCATCCACTTCAGTGGAGTGGCACGTCCTCACTGCTACAGAGAGAGCAGATAGGGCTTGCTGTGCCGCAGTGCTGCTCATGTCCACATATGCTCTTTTCCATGGGTTCCTTATCAGCGTTTCAAAGTTGATAGCGGATGTGATTGAACTCCTATTTTCTCTGGTTCTTACTTCCCTACTGACATGTATGTGAGTGTTAGAGTGAGGGTTGTATGCTCAGTGCTGCTGAAGCCAATCTGCTCAAGAGCATTGTTTTCTGGAGAAAAAAGGGTCATCAAAGATTGGAAATGAAAATCACTTGTGAAATATTTCTGACATGTATGTCATGGATTTGTAAAATCTGTTTCATACGTCTGTTTGTTGAACGTGGGGTGTTCTGATTTGGCTGAATAGCACCAAGTTATTGTGTGTCAGTGTCCTCACACAAGGCTTTGATTAAGCAAGAAGAAATGCTGTGATTTTAAAGGCTGGCCTATGTACATGCTTGCACAGAGAAACAAGAAGTGTGAATTAGAAGAAGTTAGCGTTTTTATGTAAGTGTTTCAATACCATGCATAATAGTGGCTGGTCTGGACAAAAAGAAAGCCGTAAAATAAAGCAAAATATTCATTTTGACCTTTGGGGAAGACACAAAGACATTCCATAGCAGATGAGTTTTTTTTTTCTTTTTTTTTTTCTTTTTTTACAGCAGGGTATAATTTTAACCAGGGTAGGTTCAGTGACTTTGTTTACTTATGTGGGCTGCAGGTATGAGCAGCTATTCAAGGTTCAGTCATCAGCTCAAGTTCCATGTGGCTAAACCAGAAACCCCCAGCCCCCTGTAAGTCCTTTGTGTTTTTGATCACAGCATATGACATTATATTCCTGTGCTGAATCAGGCCGCTGATGTGAACATGCTGTCATTGATTCGGACCTCCTTCTCCAGCTGTATATCTCAATTCTGTGGACTGTAAAATTTTAGAGCTGGCTTTTTCTTGCTAGTTTCCCAGTTCAGCTTTTGTCCAGAGTTCCGTCATTTGAAGTCAGTACTTTCTGCTTTCCTTTTTTCAGCTCTGGCTTGTTTAGTTTTTCCCCATCTAATCCACACATCGACTGTGTGTGGCTGGAAATACAATTTTCCTAGGTTGTTAGGTCAACTATATTTGTTCTCCTTTTACAACCTTATGATAGCTTTTGCTTTCTCCACTCTGCCAAAAATAAATGCCTTGTATGCTTGTGGAGCCTTGATAAAACCCCTCCTTTGTCCAGATGGCAGACAAGAGGTCACATTCCCTACCCTGTTCCAAACTTGGTTGTTTTCCACTTCATTTCTACCTTTGTCCCCCAGTGCCTCTGATCTCCATTGTTTGGAGGAGCCTCCTTCTCTTGAGTGCTGCTTCCTTTTTGATTTTTTTTTTTGTTAGATACCATGTTAGGAGGAAGAAGGGGTTATTGGAGCTTCAGCACAGGCTTCAAGTAGGTATGAAACCATGACTGTCATCTCCTTGCAACATTTTCATTTGGTTTTCAGAGTGCTGATTTCATCTGTGCAGGATGATAGGAGGGTCCTGAGGCATTATACTGGTGGTGTGAAGCAGAAGGGACGAGGTCTCTTCCTGCTTTAGGGTGAGGGAAAATTTTTCAGTCTAATATGTGGAAGTGAGCCTTATGCACAAAATTGATTTTTTTGTTTGTTTGTTTTGTTTTGTTTTTCTGGTTTTCATAGTGTATTTTTTTTCATGTTGTTTTGTTTTGTTTTGCTTTGTTTTGTTTTCTCTTGAGTTAGCTATCCTGAAAGGCGCTCTCTCTGTTTTCCCTGGGCTTGCTGGAAGCATACAGTCTCTTGCTGCTTGGGAAATGTGTCGCACAAAACTTTTTGTAACACTTAGCTGGTAGAAAAATACAATGAGGTTTGTTCTATAAACATGTCATTATCAACAAAATGTGAGCTGGTTGTTTATGGTGCCCAATGCAGGACTTTGACATACAGAGAAGGGATGAGTAATTCACTTTGCCATGAAGCCCTAAAAGGTGGTTCTTTACACCACAAGGCATATTCTAGATTGTGTTTCTAAGATCTACATGCAAATGTTTTAGTTTAGGCTTTTTACCATTTTATTACTTGTTTGAAAGTTAAGAACAGATGTGTGTTTCCTTGTTTTTGTAACGTGGATGAAATACTAATAACTCAAGGCATTCTTTCAAGCAGGGAAATAAAGATTTTTCCTTGTGTTTGAGGCCTAGGAAGCTAGACAGAGGAGGGGAGAAAAATAATGAACTTCAAAGAAAAACTGTAGGGATCTTTTCAGGAAATGCCAAGTAAGGAGTAAGTCCCTAAGACCAAAAGTGAGTTAATGAAATTTTTTACTTCAAAAGAAGAAGCCTTGAGATTTGTGGGTGGTGTAACTGATGGGTGGTGCGGTGACCTCTGCAGCAGGCCGCGTTTGGAGGCAGCACCCACGTCATCCAAGGCCTCTGGCCATGAAGGAGTTAATGGAGGCTCTGCCTCTGTAACCCATCACTTATCTTTTGACCATCCAAATGTTACCTGGTGTTTGGTAATAGTGAAGAGGTGTTTCTAAAGCTTTACTCTGTGCAGGACGATAGTCACCTGAGGCAGGAGAATGAAAATGCCCAAGCCCAGCCTGCAGCGCTCAGCCTTTTGGAGTGGTGTGAGCTGTGCTGGTGTGCTAAGCACAGTTAAAGATAAGAGTCCTCACCGTTTGGATGGAAGTCCTCTGATGTGGACACAGGCAGGAGGCTGGGTGGTTGCACCACTGCAGCTGTACGTTCATTAATCGATGAGAAATAGCCCAGCTGCGTCCCTTGGCAAGTCACACTGTAGCTCGCGACACGTTGACAAATATTACGCTGTTATTTCCCTGTGCTCCGATGTATCTGCTTGTCTTTTTTCTCTCTCCCTATAGGTCTGCTGAGGCAGGGCCTGTCATTTTATTCTGTTTGCTCAGCAGCCAGCAAAGCGAGGCCTTCACCTGCGGCTGAGGCTGCCGCGCGCTTGCAGTGCAAGCAATACAGATAGCCACTATCACGGGTTATTGCACCCGCTCCGGTGCCACGCTGGGTCTGGTCCAAGCCTGCAACTTGCTGCCGAGATTCAAAGTCTTCATAAGGCTTAGATTGATGAGCCTCACCGTGCTTATAAACCTCGAGTGAAGCTGTCAGGCCTTCTCCCTCTTCTCCGTCCCGGTAGCTGTTTCTGCCGAAACATGCCCAGAAGTGCTGGCTGTAGGATTTTTTCAAGCCTGCATCATAAAGGTTATAACCAGGAATACGATGGATGTACCAGCTTCCTTTCCTGTGTTAACTTTGAATCACACGTGTAATTTCTGTCATTACCTTGTAATCTGTCTTGCTGTCTCTACTTGCTGATTGGAATTTAAGAATAACAGAGAGCTTTTTAAGAAGCCCATCTTTCATTATTCTGTAAGAACTGGATCTTTTGTAACATCAAGTGATACTTGCTTAAAAAGCCAATGACAGATGATCTGCCTCTTTTTTTTTTTCTTTTTCTTTTTTTCTTTTTCATCCTCTGCAATGGTTGCAGGGGTGTGCAACGTGCTTTGTGTGCCGTGTGAGCTGCGGACTTGGCTTCTCGGTGCAGTGGAGCAGACAGACGTGGTCACTGCCCTGAAAACTACCTGAAACTTAAGCATTTTGAAGAGGGAGGAAGAGCTCCCAACTCTTTCTGACCCGGGTCATTTAACTTTGAATCCTCAGTGATTTCAGCAATGATGAAACTGGATAGCCTGGGAGGCTCTTCTTTTGAGGGCACCTGAGAGAACACCAGGCCAGGCAACTGACGCAGACAAGTGAAAGGTATCAAAATGCACAGCATGATCACTTGAGCAGTGCAAGAGGGAGAGCTGAATTTAACAAATAGACCTGCTAATAAGGAGACTTCAAAGAGAGCACGCCCTTCCCTTCCACAGCTGTGCTTTGCCACGGAGAAGAGGCAGGGAGTTTTCCGGTGGAAGTTTGCTTCATATCTTTGCCTTGGGGAAGAAGTTCAGAAAGCTCTGAAATTAACTTAGAATTTTAGAGAGGTGAAAGGAAGGGAGAAGATAATTATGAATTTTGATGCCAAACCCATCATTCTTTAACAAGTTTTGTTTTTTTTTTTTATTCCATCTTGCACTTCAGGGGATAAAAAGGTGTGGGTTCCTCTCCCTCCCCTCCTCCCCACCAAGTTTTCCTTTACTTTATTCTTTCTCAGTGTGAGTTTGTACTTGCTTTTTTACCTACTGCCATCTAAAGATCTCCCCCTGTGTTTATTGCTGGAAGCTGTTTGCTTAGCTTTATCAAAGCACAGATAGACGCTTGGGATATCTTTTTGGACGAAACGTTCACAGTCCTTCCATAACTGAAGTCCTTTCCATAAGGTAGGGTATAGCATTTGATTCTGTTTATTTTTGAGTTTTTTTCCACTCGCATATGAAGCCGTAAACTGTAAAGGGAACTTGATATACTTGTACTGTATTTGCAATTTAGATTGCAGAGTGTTTTGGAGTGCACATGTTTGGCTGCCAGTGAAACCACTGGCTGTGAGTCAGAAGGCATCGAACGCTGTTTTCTAAAGTGTCCTTAAGGGTGAGGTCACGTAAAGGATGGAAAAATGTTTCAGAGTGTTCTGGGAAGCGGGAGAAGGGTATTTTGGATCTTGTGAGCAGGTGACCTGGGGGGGCTGCAGGGCTGAAAAGCCATTTCAGGTGAACTAACAGGGAACCTGGGGGCAGGGGGGGGCAATTTGAGGGTGGGAATTAGCAGAGACTTAGCAAGGCACAAACGGAACCGCAGCTGAAGTGAAAGAAAAAGGGAAGCTGCACAGAAACTAAGTTCTTGGAAAAACAGAATAACCTTTCAACTTCTCTTGTGATTTAGAAATAGTCAGATATTTACTTCGGGATGTGTGGATTTTTCTGTAGAGGCTTTAGGTGTGGTGTCCAGCACCCCAGGTCACGAAGTGCAGTGCCACAGGCGCCGTGGGGCACAGGGGAGCTGCTGGTGGCCCGGCTTGTTCACAGCTGGGCCTCCCTGTCCATTCCCTGCTCGGCGTGGTGGGAGGCTGAGGCAGCTTGGTGGAGAGGCAGGACACAAACCTCTTTGTAGGGTGCTGCTACCTACTCAGCTGCTTCGGGCCCGGAGCTGGCAGCGTGTTGCTGACAAACCTGAAGAAAACAGCCCTGTGGACTGCGAGCGCTGGGGCTGCTGCTCACAGGCAGGAGCCACGGGACGGGAATTCGGGAAATGGGGCAAAGTTCAGCGCTCGCCTCCAGCTCGCGGGTGCGCACTCGGCCGCGCCAGCTGCCGGCCAGCTGCTTGCTCGCCGCTTCCCAGAGCCGCATCACCGCTTTTCCTCCTCAACTTCTCTTATTAAAGTGCGTGCTGCTAACATGTTAAGTTGTTATTATTTTTAAAACGTCGGGCCATGCTAAACCTGGCAGCCAGGACAGCTTCTCTTTTGCTGGAGAGGTCAGAGGGAGTTTCAAGCAAGCAGGAGGGATCGGCAGCGCAAGGAAAACCTGTTCTGGGGACACGCAGGGGATTGCACGCCCTGGAGTCAGCACGGACAGGAGCGAGCGTGGCGCTTGCAAGCACTGAATTAACTTTTCTTCTTGGAAAAGTGCATGTGCAATATTTCCTTTAATTATCACTGGCAATACGCATACTGTTTCTTTTGCAACTTGACATTGTGTTTTGTACTTTAATTCTGTTTTCCTCAGGCCTTTTAATTAGTGCTGAAATTCTTATCCCTTGCTACAAAATGCCACTTCCTTAGACCATCAAACCTGTATTAGTTTTGTGTGAATCATTCAGATTATTTCAGTAGAGCAAGCGACAAGGTTATCTGTAGTAGGAACCTGTAGTGCTCCACCTCTGTGAGCGTAATTTGTGCTGGGATCACTGCCGCTCTCATGTGCAGGCCAAGTTACACGTGACTGACAGAATGCTACAGTTTGGTCTTGCTGAAAAAATCTCGGATGAAACTGTTTACTCTTCTTCACTGTGTCCATTATCCTTGTGGTCAAGCATGAACAATTCATAAAAGACGTAGGATAATAGATAATCATCTTAGATTCACTAACCTGTCATCATCATGTGCCTCACCTCCCTTAATAGCTTAATGCCTTAACAGATGAAAGTCCTAGTAGAGGGAACCTCAAATTAATAATTCATTCAAATGGAACAAGACAGATATAAATGAACACATGTAAACGGTGCTAGTCAACTGAGGGTGACTGCATCTTCCCTTCGGTGCGTCAGTCTGGGGTGTGAGGCGAGGCTGAGCGCTAAGAAGTGACCCCTGCAGCCACGGGCAGTGCTCAGCTCGGACATCCCTGGGGCAGTCCTGCAGCACCTTGGAAATGAAAGTGAATGTTTCTTCACTGCTGTGGATAGATATAAAAAGACAAATATCGAGGTTGTAAGTGCATCTTTCAGGCATTGTCTTCATTTCATGTGTCAGCTCTTCTGTTTCCTTTTAGAAAGTACCACATGTTTTACAGGGAGCCTTTTCCAATCTAATGTGTTTTTAAATAGCAAATGCAGATTAAAGAAACCAGAAGATTTGATCTGGGACATAGAGCAGAGAAGTTGAGAGAGGAGAGGGATGAGTTACAGTGTTAGAGATACGGTCATTGCCTGTCCTAAGGAGATTATAAATGATGTTACTCATTGCCTCTGACTTATGTGGGGCCAAGTGCTTTTTTGTGGAGGATTGAGTATACGTGCCAAGGTAAATGTGATAGTAATAGTCCTTTTCTGTTTCACTGAGTTAAACAAACTTGGAATGCCCGAGTAAGGTACTTACAACTCAAAACCTGATTTAGCACATGCTAATATCTCAAGTGTGTGTATTCTGGCAGCTTACTCGCTAACAAGTTGTTGCACACGCAGGTTTCAAAATGTTGTGAAAACAGATTCTGCGTACAAAGGCTGTAAGGAAAGTAAAACAGAGATAAGTACGGTTTCAGAGCAGCAGACTTGTTACTTAGGACACTTCACAAGGAAAGGACAGCAGATGTAACATTGAGTGGAAAGTTGTCTTTAGGTTATGAAATTGTATCTTTCTGATGTCTTGTGGGATTGAAGTAGGCAGAACATCTGGAGCTGGACAAGGGAGGAAATAATTTTTAGGATGAAAGGAAGAACGTTTGAGAATGGCTTCATTTTAATGAACTATTTGCATCTTTGTTTAAAAGTGTAAACAGACTGTCCTGAGTGAAAGAAAATATTTAAATCATAAGGAAAGGAGAAGATAAAAATCTATATAAGTAAGAAAGGTGTTTATTTTTTTTCTTTCAAGAGAAATTTATTCTTTTAATAATGTGAAAATCTGTTTTTACTTGAATGTTGAGGCAAACACCATTCCCTGTGTAGAATCAGAAAGTCAGCACGTTACGTGAGGGAATGGTGATGCATGATAATTACGAGCCAAATTGCTCTCTCCTGATAGTCCCCAGAGGAATTTGGAGCTGCTGGTTGTGTGGTCAAGACTGAGAGGCCGCAACACGTAGCGCCATGCAGCTTAATGCTTCCAGCTATTTTCCCTTCACTGCAACAACACTAATGTCTACTTGGTAACATTTCTTACTACACAAATCCTTCCTTTAATTTATTTATTTTTTCTTTCCTGAACTTCTTGATGCCTCCCACATTTGCTAGTGTTTAATTTGCTGTCTGGTCTGAAATCTTGCACTCGTTCTGTGGGCTGGTTTGCCATTTTCACCTGCTTGGGAGCCTGGGGGCCAGCTCCTGCTCCTTCAGAGAAGCCCTCTGGCAGAGGAGGAGATGAAACGTGCCTCCTGCTTCAGCTTCCAGCAGAGTAGCACTGCAAAGAGATCTCTCTTGTTCGGTGGCAGTAGGTAACTGATAACAAAGTCACTTAATAATTTTCTTTCCATTTAGGAATGGAAGTGCTTTTTATTTTGTTTTTAGCATCCAGCTATTTGGGGACAGATGTGCGGAGGGGATGCCAGTGGTGTGTCCAGCAGAGCAGTGGGTGCCTGGCTGAGAAAAGCAGGGAAGGAAAAGCGACCTCTGCCTCGGGGTGCCCATGGCCGCGTTCTGCCCTGGGGGCTAGGAGGGGGTGTGCTGTCTGTCCTGTTTGCTGAGTGGGTTCAAAAAGTTCTCTGCATGGCTTTGCCACTATGATACCATAGTGCAGCGTGCTTCTGACTGGCTGGCTTGTAGGGAAACAGAAAGAAGCAAAAAAAAAAAAAAAAAAAGACTTCTATTTAAGAGACAGCATGCAGAATCATGAGGTTAGTGGAGTTCTTGGGGGGGGGGGGGAGGGGAGAATGCCTTTTTCCATTAAATAGGATAGATCTTCATTGTTATGTGCAATGGATACACTTTTTTTTTTTAAGATGAAAAGCACAAAAGGAATGTGGTACTTATATTTGGTTGGAAGCAGACTCCCAGCAAGTTACTACTGCTTTGCTCGCATTGAGAGTGCACGCTTAGCTGCCGTGTTACCTAAATCTACTACCAGCTATGGCTGAGAACAGTAGCTTTCAGAGTCTGATGAAACTCTCAGTTTCAAAATTAGCGTTGTTTTTTTTTTTTTTCTGTCTTTTTTTTTTTTTTTTTTTTGATTTCCAGTGTTGTACTTATGCGACGTGATGTTTGTGTGCTGTCTTTTAGGGGACGGCTCCTGGCAGTGCTGTGCGTGATAGATGACAGTTCCTATGGTGGTACGACAGCTAGTGCTCAGGAGGCAGCCGAGCCAAAATACTTGTTTTCTTAAGGTCTTGCATTAATCACAGATGTTCTTAAGGCTTTTGTTTACCATTGTTGGTCAATTATTCTTCTGTGATAAGCTGTCGCAACCCTCTAATTTGAATAAGTTTTTGTTTCATTTCTGTCCGTATTGTGGTGATTCAGTTTTGTTCTAATACAGAATTCTTTAGCAGAAAAAAACTAAAATTCAAGCTTCACTATGATAGTAAATTTTTTTCCCTCTAATGTTATTTGGATTTTCCTTTAACTTTTTAAAAGGTAGTTTTGAAGACTGTCTTCACAGTCATTTCTCATTGCAAAGTAGGAGTGAGGACTGATGGTTGATGGATCTGAAAGTGCCCTAGGGACCTTGCTTTCTGGTCATTGTGCCAGAGCGTTACCAGAGTTAGTGTTGCAGGAGATCTGATTTCCTCCATAGCAATGATCAAGTAGCTGCCTCCATGAACTGTCTGAAATGCTGTGAACAATCCATTACAGTCTGGTATATTATTTATATGTAAATGCAGGGAATGGTCCGTTGGTATTATGGATACATGTAACAGCTAAACTTCAAACAGATAAGAAGAAAGAAGTGAATTGGACTTGAGAAGTCAAATCCAAGGAAAAGTCAAGTAGGAAATAAAAGACAAAAAAGATATTAACCCCCCTCCACTGAGTTACAAATACCGAAGTTTCAATTAATTTTTTCAATACATTTAAAAATATTTGGTGCACTTCTTTGTTCCAAATACTACCGACTCACATCATGCAGTAAGACCCAAAGTGTGTCGTGTCCAAAGACAGTGCCACCTGTTGAGTGATCAGCAGTGCCTGCTGGCACATCCCAGCCCACACAAGGCATGCTGAGCTCCTGGGGATTGCTCAGTCTGTTTTCCAAGTTCAGTTGAAGGCATTGGGATTGGGCAAGTTGTTTGTGAAACTCGGGCAGAATCAGTCCTCTGACTTTGAGGACTGTAAGGGAATGTTTGCCTGTTAAGGGAGAAATGAATGGAAGTGCACTGAAAAACACGTTACCCTATACTTCTATTTTTTTCTTCAAGCACCACCACTTTCACAGGTGGGAGGGCTAGCTGTAGACTAAACAAGGGCTGGTATTAATGCCAATAAACAGAGCTGCAGAGAATGTCCAAAAAATCCCTTTAAGATCAAAATTCAGGTCTTTAATGTCTCAAAAGCCCTTTGGGTACTCTTCCCAAATCTAATCAGGTGATAGGAAAAGAGATTGTTTGCTATCCTCATCCATCAGTCATGGAGGTGTGGTCATTCTTTTTTATTTTCTTTAGTTTTAGAACATTCTAAAATTTTGCCTATGATTTCTGCCCTGCTTAATAAATCTTCTGTCTTTAGTAATCTTCCCACAATGATAGAAGTAGCTGTAGTGGTCTTGACTGATCTCAGTTGCCTTCCCTGTGGCTTCCAGACATTACTCAACTCAGCAGCCCGATTTGTTAACTTGTACCAGCCTCAGAATAATTCCAGTTCTGATGAAAACCAACATTACTGTTCCTGACGGGTAGGCAGATGCTTCGTCAGTGCTGAGGAATTCCAGAAGGCCGTCGTTGTAACTGAGTGGGCAGGAACGTGGTAGAGGAACGTCAGCATAGGTAAACACAAGTCTTCAAGCAGAAGTTTTTTTCCAGTAAGCAAAAAATGTGTCTAAACCATGCCTGTGTGACGCTGACCTCAGACCTGAGGGTTGTAACTTGTTAGAGGCCTTGTCGTTGTCACTCACAGCTCCCCTCTGTCCTTGTTGCAAGCGTGGAGCAGCAGCAGCCGGAAAACCACAGGCAGTGCTTTTTGGCATCATAAGAGAAAGGTACTGAGAATCAGAAAAAGGCATCATTTTGCCAATGTTTAAAACATTGGTGTGCCCGCATGTTGAGCACTGGGCGCAGCTTTGGTGTCTGCATCTTAAGACAGATGTAGTTTAGGGAAGGTACAGAGAAAGGCAACTCAAGGTCAAAGGGATGGTACCGCTGCCCTGCGTGCAGCAGCACTTCTTGTCTTTTGCAAGGCTCCAGTTAGGAGAGGAGAAGCCGAGAGGGGCAAGGTGATAAAGATTTACAAAATCCTGAAGGTGGTGGGTAAGGTGAATGCAGAACTTGACAGAAATCCTGCAGTACCAGAATTACAGGACACTTGATGAAACTGGTTGGGAATCAGTTTAAAACAGATTAAAGAAAGTATTTGTTTACACAGCAGCTAGTGAATTTATGCAGCTTGCAGCCAGAGGATGTTTTGAAAACAGGCAGTCAGAGCAGGTTCAAGACAGGGTCAGGAGAAGTCCTGGTCAGCAGGTAGTGGTTGCACAGACCATGGTTTATAGATTCTCTCGAAACAGCACCTTCTGCTGCCCTGCTGGAGACGCCTTCTGGACAAGGGGAGCTGTGGGTCTGACCCAGCTGGGCACTTTGTACACTGGGCTCTACAGCTCTGTGGTGTCTTTCTGTCACTCGCTCAAAATTATATTCTCGTTTGTAGCAGGGTTAGGTGGAGACATGAAGGCTCCTCTCTGTTTTTTTCATGTTCAGTAAGCTGTACCTCCCAGGGAGACTTTTGATCTACTTATTCAAATTTATCAGTATTGCAAGCTGACATGATTATTGCTTCATAGGAAACTGGAAAAAATTTCCTTCTTTCTAGCCAGGAAAAAAAGACTGGGAAGTCCATCTGGGAATGTGATTCATCTGGGTCACACTCATCATTTTCCTTTCGGATTGCAAGGAGAGGTTCAGGACAGTGCTCAGCTAGAAGTGATAAGATTTTATTTAGATATAGCTCCCTTTAGTGTTTGTGGTGGGGAGCAGGTACACTGTTGTTTATGCAACAAGACTCCAAACACCTTCTATCACTTGATCAGCACGACATACTCCTTGGTGTTTGGTTATGTCCTGCTGCACTTTGAGAAGTGTGAGTTCTTCAGCCTCTGCCTAAGTTGCCAGTGCTGCGTATTGATGCAAGTACTTGGGTGGACCTTGCTCCTGAGGGGGAGTAAAACCTCAGTTAAAAGAAATTGAATCTTAATCTGAAGAATGTGAGTAGCTCTTTTGTTAGAGTCTGAGAGTGCATTACACCATTTTCAAGTAAATGTGGTTTTGTGAAAATCTCTTAAAGTTAACTTCAGTGTAGCAGTGGCTTGTAGGGTGGTAACCACTAGTAACTGGAAGACAGTATGCCTAGTGCTGTTAGTGGTTTTCTTCGCTATATTTTTAGCTGGGTGGAAATCTTCTAAAAGTCATAGTAATAAAGAGAACTTGGAGTCTATGCATAATTTTAAGACCGGAGAGGTTGCAAGGCTAAAAACATCCAATTTGAACAAATGCTAATAGTGGCATAACAGGAAAAAGAGAAAAAAGGGTGAGGACATTCCTTTCAAAGACATTTGTTTTAAACTTGACCCATTTTTAACCTGTTGTTCTGCAATGTATTTATTCTGCAGGAAAGCTTTCTTAATAAAAGTGCTAGGTTATGTCCAAATCTGAACATAGTCAGCCTTCACCTTAGTCTAGTGTCAAACTGCTCTAGCATTTGTCACTAAGAAGGCTGTGCTAGCAATAGTTGGTTATTCACGTGGATATATCCATCTGAATTTCTCTTGCTGGGGCATAGTTGTCTTGGAAGAAGGCCGAGCACGAGCCCTGTGAGAGCTTCTCTCGCTCTCTTCCTGCCCTCTGTCCCTTCTTTCTCTTTCCACAACTCAGAAGTAAAATTTGATAGCTCAGAATGTAAATTAATCCTAAGTTATATGAAAGTCTTTCCTTGAAAGAGACCATAAATCTCATCTGTAGACGTTGACTTCTTAGAATACAGAAAAAGAGCCTCTGATTTATTTATTTATTTTTAATGCTGAGTGCAAGTGTATAAAGTGAAGCCTGCTCAGTAACTTCAGAACTGAAGAACAACAAAAAAGGCTGCTTCTTCAGACCAGGGAATAGTTTCTTAAATTATGAAATACGTACATACAAATGTCGATATTTACTACTCTGTGAACTGTTTTTCATATTTGCTGTTTGAAGCAGCTCTGTACCTTTTTTGGTTTGGTTTTGAGTATCTACTGTTTCCATCCAGTCCAATGAAAATGCTGCTAAATGTCGATGCTGTATTTACCAATGAAAATAGTGTTTTAATTTGCATTAGATGAGTATGATGAGCCTATCTAAAAGCCACTCTTGGTGGGTGGGGAGGAAGGCACTAAAAGAGTATGACCAGAGTGGTTGGTAACATGATGAGCACTGACATCGGAGACATGACCTTAGGAGGCTTAGGATTTCAGTTGGTTTGGTGCCAGCCATGGCATGCAACACTGAAAAACAAGTGGATGGAGAAAGCCTCCTTTGCTTTTCGTCACCTTCTAGGATGCGCCTGCCTGAAAAACTCCGGAGAAATTCAGCGCCCCACTGCCTTACGGCGTTACTGCTCTGCTGGCTGGGGAGAAAGGCGGTGAGGCCATTGTGCCTTCTTCCTGTTTCCTAGAAATGATCAGCTGTGAGGATGAAGGAAGTGTGTGGGGAAATCAAGACCTTCTCCAACCTGGCCTTTTAGGGAAGGGCAAGGTATAACATAAAACACTGCCGGGCTGCTTTTTGCATCCATAGGCAGCCCTACCGCTCCTCCAGACGGTACAGGGCTCCAGGTGGGCCTAGGCCCAAGGTGAGCGCTGGCCCAACTCTGTGAAGTTTGGGGTCGATGCAGAACCCCCCTTGCAGCACAGAGGTGTGCAGAGGGCCATCAGACCCTGTGTGTCGCATACCAGTGCTCAGGGGTGAGTTTCAACACGAGGGGAGGAATAAAAAAATGGCAGCTGAAAGCACATGTCTGAGTACGCTTTTGAGGGAGAGAGGATTTGACAAACGCAGCATAAAGAGGAATGTAAGATGCTGAGATTCTCTCTGTGGCTAAGTAAAGCTGTAAACTGCATACCGAGAGTGATGAATTCGGAGCACTCGATACCCATTCAAGTGGCCTTGCTGCTTAAAGCATGGGCATTATTCTTCTGCAGATGGATGCTTACAGATAACGTTACAGCCTGCTCGCTGCTGAAGGGAGAGAGCTCTCAGCCTGTACAACTGGAGCAATTCTATTTCTCTGTTTCTATGGAAGCTGTTTGTTGTGGTCTTCGTGGTGTGGTTTTTTTTTGTTTTTTTTTTTTTTCAACTATATTTGTAGAGCAGAAACTGAAACCCAATCCAACTTCCTAATATATGTGTATTCCTATTGGCAGTTGGATTTGAAGCTTTGCTTGGTTATTTAGCTGTGAGAGGTTGGCAGAAGCAGTCCAAAATACTCTTCTCTAATAATGAAGTAATTGACCATAACATAGCATGTCAGGGAGGGCTTCTTGGGCAGCTGCATCCTCCCAGCAGCTCGAGGCATAGGAGAGGCGGTGGAAGACATGCAGCTCCAAGCCGGCTGGGAAGTGGGGACAATCAGAGCTACTGTCCCCAGCTGCTGCTGCAGGCTGCAGGACATTACCACAGATAGAAAAGATGCAGCTTGGTTGGATCAAATACAAAAGGAGCTTGTTAGAAGGAGGAAAAAACATCTGATAAGTTGTCGAATGAGCTGTATCCAGAATTCTGTTTGTACCTCTGGCTAGCGTGGGGCTGGCAGCCTGTCTGTCACATTTGCCATTAGAATGGAAGAATTATTTTAACGAGAAGATTAAATACTGAAGGCTGCGAACCTCTGCCTGGACTCCTGTCCTCTCCCTGCCTCAGGTTCCTGGTGCTGCAGAACATCAGACCTTGCAGGAGTCGATTCCCATGGCAGCCCCCTGAATCCAGCTGCCCCAGGCAGCAGTGACCCAGCCCGGCCACAGGCAGAGATGGCTGAAGCTATGAGCTGAGTGAGGTTTTGCTTTTGGTGTTTCCTACCCTTTAGTTTCTTGTGGAGCAATACATAAAGTATCCATACAACCTCTTCAGCCTTTCTGCTCCCACAAATGGCAGAGCGTTGCTTGGTTGCCCTTTCCTGGCTGTTCTAAAACAACCTATTTGTTATGAGAAGGGAGAAGTCATGTTGTATGGTTTGAAAGGTAATTTCAGCACCTCCGTGGAAGTTATCTCAGTATGTGAAATTTGTGACTTTTTATATTTAGCCCAAACTGTCTGCTGTAAATGGCATTTACACGGTTATAAAAAGGTAGCTAGCTCTCCATGACGTGCACTTGTATTTCATTGTACTTAAAAATACACATCTTTTTGTCCTCTCAAAATCTCTGCTCGGGGTAACATTTGTTGGCAGAACATGAATTTACTTCCTTCACTTCCTTACTTGAGTAAGGATGAGATCAGGCTCCCTGTGCATCAGCTTTCTTGGCTGCACACTTGTCTTGATTCCCCCGATGGTGCTCAGCTTGCCTTCTAACTTTAGTTTCACGTAAACAGCCAGCAGTGAAACCCAGAGGTATTGGTTTTCATTGAAGCAGATAGGAAAGCTCCAGCAAATGTTGAAGCTCTGCTGCAGAGTACGCTGTTATGCTGGGCTGTGGCAGTGCGGTGACTTGATGTCATCATTTCCCAGCCTATCTTATCGTCTAATTGCAGAAGAAAGCAGTGCAGTTACACAGTTGCTTGATTTTGGCTTTTTAGGAAAAACGATGTATGACCATGATGATATTGATAGCTGTTCTCGATGCCTTCTTGCAGCCTTGGGGTGATACTGCAAGAGAAATTAAGTTGATGAATTCCTTCAAAACATTTGGTGAATGGTGTGAGAACAAAATACGGGGGAAATCTGACATTTCAGTGCTGCTGTTTTTTTATCTGCAATAAATATTTTTCGTTGACTTACAGCTCGGCTGCACTATCTAAAGGTTCGTCGTACTCAGTTTTGTAGCTGCACCTAGAGTGGTGGTTCCCAGCTGATGTGCAGAGGCATGCGGGAGAGCTAGCAGGCTGTTAGATGTGCTTGGAAATGTGAGGTAATTATAGCTGCCTCTCGAACTGTTGTGTTTGGTTTCTCAGCATGTCTACAGGCAGGGTGGCGGCAGGCAGGTGGAGGTTTGTGGTGCAGCAGGGAAGGAGCAGGCGATGGGTGGGTGGAGCGGGACACTGGGGAGCCGTGGGGAAGGTTTGGCTGCGGGGGTGTCAGGACACATCGAGTGTGAACCTAATGGTAGAGGAGTGTTCCCGTGAGCTCACCTTGTTTCTTCTTTGTGTACACGTTGGAGCTCTCACCTGCTGCCTGCAGATGTTCCTGTGTTTGTGGTAACTACCGAGATTGCGACCTCGTGGCTGTGTTAGTGACACCTCCGACACTCTTGCTTGTTTTGTTTTTTTCTATGTGGTTACTATAAGCATCTTGCTACATGTGAAACAGAGCTAACCCTGTCTTTTCACTAGTTTAAAAAAACTTCCCTCACTTGGTGGCCATTCAGTGATCAGGAAAACGGGTGCAGCAAGGACTTGGGTTTGCTGCAGCTGCCGTGCAGGGGTTGGTACCCGGGGATGCTCAGCGGCTGCTGCGGCGTGCGCAGGCCTGGGGCTCGGTGCTTGCCCTGCCACTCGAACCACTCAGGCACTTTTTCCAAAAAGAGGTAGGAATGGGATGATGGAAGAAAAACATAAAGCAGACCACTTGTTTTGCACTGTGTTTAGTTAATGGCCTTTCAAATTTGTAAACAGCATTTCTCGCAAACGCTAACGTAACCAGCGATTTGGTAATCAGGCTGGGCGTTTGTGACTTCCCACCGCCCGGCCGATCAGCCTGTGAGTGAAGTCAGCTGCAGGAGGAGCTGCGGATTTGGGGCAGGAGCACGGGCAGCTTCCCCACCTGGAAAGGGGCCAGATCCAGCAACGTGCGGAGGGGCGGCTGGGCCCCGCTGAAACTCAATCCGGGGACAGATAAATTCTTCTCAAAGTCAAAGCAAGCAGTGCCTTCCTGCAGGTCTCCTGTCTTCTTCACAGCCCGCGAGATGGAAGGGTGAGCTGGCCTGTGTGTCAGCACGTGCTGCTGCTACCACAGGATTTGGTCTTCCCTGAAACAATGACCACCAATGCAGAAAATATTTTATTGCTATAGGAAGGCTGGGTGTTGCTTGGTAACCCAGCTTGGGTTGTTTTGGTATTGTAGGTACCAGGGGCTCTTAAAAGCTTTAATTTTTCTTTTCATTTTTCCTTCTGATAAGGGTTAAAACGACAGAAAGTAAACACCAGGTTCTTTTCTCACAAGAGCCTCTCTACAAGCTTTTTGGTGAGCTAAAATAAAAGCAATACCGACTAACTAAAATCAGCAAAACCACTAAAAACTTCGTTTGGGAGTTGCCTGCTGAACTAGTTACTGATGGTGCCTCATTCGTGAGATGGTAGCCAAGCTGTCGCTTGGCATCTGCAGGTCATTTGGGGATGAGCAGGAAAGGAGATGGTCAAGTTGTGATCACCTCAGGTAGCTCTGTCAGCAGTGAACTGATGTTCCTTGGGAAGTGGCTGAAATCTGGGTTGTGGGTTCTGTGCAGATGTGCTTGTGAGACTCTGCAGATACCTGCAGGTTTGCAACCAAATCTCATCCCCAAAAGCCTGAGCCAGCTGCTTTTGGGCACTGCTGCAGTGCAGGTAACAGGGCTCTGTTTGAATGCTGCTTTGCTGGAAATGAAGGCAGAAGGTAAGGTAGCCTGATGTTCATCACACGTTTCAAAGAGATGTTGATGATCACACGATGTGCCACAGCTGCTAAGTTTAAAAGTGATTTCAGTGTCTGTTTTCTCCCTCAGTTAGCCTATAAGCTGCTTCAAACGTGTCACAAGAGCTTTGAAAGTTTCTGGATCATTTGTTTTGGGTTGGTTATTTTCTAGTAGTGGATAAATCCGTGCACGTGGTTTGTACCTATAGCTAATACCAGTGGGAAACGTAACACATACTGTAGACATTTGAAGGAAATTGTAAGAAAAATCTTGCTTCCCGCTAACCCATACCAGCAAAGTATGAGTGTCTGTATGTTTTGAGTTACATATATCAATGTATATTGATATCTATATTCTATGTAATCAGTCTCTCTGTACAGATGTATAGAGAGAGAGACATAATAGCACAGTTTCGTGGCAAAGGAAGGCAAAGAGTAGGCACCCTCACCTAAAAACACCTTTGTGTATCTAACAGCAGTCTCAGAGGTGCTGGGGAGGTGCTGGGGGTGAGCTGTGCAGCAGAGCCAGGCGTGCCTCTTGTCCCTCCCCACCTCGGGCTTCTTCCTCCTTTGAAGCAGGCGAGCTCTCAGGCTGCAGCCTGGAGTGGGATTTGCGTAATATTGCAGGAAGTGCAGTGTTTTAAAACTACTGTTGTTGTTGTTTTGTCCTTCGTTTAGGCACAGCATGTTTTGATTTGCATGGACAATATTTTAAAGAGCGGATGCTTTAGAAATATAAACAATCAGGAAGGAGAAGGCAGCTGTTTTCTGTTACTATTTAATATTATGCACATCTACGGCCTCTAAGTAATGGGTACTTGTTTACATATTACAGAATATGGATTATAATGTTATAAACATATTGTTCAGGGTTGCATGCTGGTTTCCTAAGTCAGAAGAAAGACAAGCGGCGCTGCCTTTCCCAAAGCCTCGTGATGAGGCAGTGAGTGCGGACGGAGGCAGCAGCCGGGCTGTTCGGGGCCGCTGCTCCGTGGCACAGGTACTGGCCCCGCTATGTTGAAATCTGCTCGTTGCTAGCAAGGAACTTGGCTTTCTTAGGGGTTCTTATAAATGAAGATTGTAGCACAGTTTTTTTTTGTAACCAGATCTGATTTGTAAACCATTAAGTGAAGGGGAAGGTCGTCTTCAAGTCTTCTAAAGTAAAATGTCAGCAGACATCTGTGTTCTTATCTGGCTCAATCATTTTTTTTTCAATGGGAACTGTGGGGTGTTTCCAAAATCCTGGTATTTTTTCTCGTATTTCCATTAATTTTGTGATCTGACTTTCACTGAAGCATAACTCTGCTTAGTGAAGTCATATTTTATGTGTTTGAAGTGGCGAGTTCAACATTGGAAATATACAGCTTTGAAATCTTGCACGTGTCTGAATATGTTACTATTTTTTGCTGTCCTAAGATGGCTCTGACTGAAAGAACAGTGCAAAAAAATGTGTTGTTTACTTCATTCTTGAAAGCTTAAGATGAGAAATAATATAGCAGCAAGTAATTGTCTGCACATGGAGAAGGACTTAAGAGGATGGAAGCATGCGTGGGCATACTCTTAAGCACACCTGGAAAATAGATGCCAAATAAAAACAGTAGCAAAGGAGTATTTATTTAATAAAAAGTTACATTTACAGTTATGCAAAGACTGTGCGAGCAATAATCTTGACTGTGTAAATCATCACAGAATCACAGAATGGGTTGGGTTGGAAGGGACCCTAAAGCCCAGCCAGGGCCAGCCTCCAGCCCTGGGCAGGGACACCACCTCCCATGAGCTGTGAACGCATAATTTGCTAATATTTTTGACAACTTTCAGAGTTTAAGGATGAATTTTACCATGCTTTGTACCAATGTCCCTCAGTCTAAATTTATCGGAAAGCTTTATCTGGTCATCCTCAGGAGCACGGCTGAGCATTGTACCTTCCAGCCCTTCCAGGCAATACTCTGAGCAGCTCTGATGTGTTGCTGGTGTCAAATGGTGACCTTGAAGGTTGGAAGGAAGTCCTCTCTAAATTTCAGGTGCTGTATTTGTTTGAAAGCCATGCTTTGTTATGTCAATACTCAAATAACTGAAAATTGCGGAGTTGTATTTACAGTAGAACTTGTTACACCTTTCAGTTATTATTTCTGAAAGCTGTGGCTCCCGCTATGCTGCACGTGCCAGCCTCTGCACACCTTGATGCATCTTCGCCTACCAGCTGTGACTTGTAGCTGGAAGAGAATCACAGACAAAAAGAAAAGTCGGAAAGCTTGTTTGGCCTTGCTGAAACACCAGGACAGTGACCCATGGAAAGGGAAGTTTTCCTGTGTTTGTATTTCATCTTGGTGTCTTTGAAGAACAAGGTATCTACAGGTGCTGCAGGAGCTCTGACTTCTAATTGTCCTAATTCTTAGTTGACATTAAACATTTCAGTAAGCATCCTACCTAGTTGGTAACTAGAAATGAAGCACATTTGAGAAGTTGAAAGGAATGCTTTTAAGTAGATGTTGATGCAGTTATTGGGACTGTGGATAAAATGTAATAGAAAGCTATCATTACCCATACTGGAAGTAGTTATCTGGAGAAATAACTGTTCCTTGCTTTTCCTCCTCCTCCTTCCAAGAGAGTTCTTATTTCTGAGACCACTCGGAGTTTGTGTTAGGTATCAGAAATGAACTGAAATAATTTTTTTTCATGCAATTATAGCCTTCTTTAGCTCATCTTTGTATATATGTTTACTTGTAGGCAAGGTTCATTATAGCCCTTTAATTTATATGATGAAATTCTGAACTGCGTGGTATGTGTATTTTATATATGAAATAGTTGCAAGGGTGTTTTCTTTTGTTTCCTATGTGATTTAAAAAGATGAAATGTCCCCTCAAAAAACCTTTCTAACAATATGAAAAATTGACTGTTACTGAAAATTGACTGAAAACAGATGGAAAAATAATGTAGACTGGCCTCTCTTCGGTTGTTGTGCTGGGCATTTGTTGTTTGTTTTCTTCCCCCAAAGCCCATGAAAAACAAAGATAAAACTAGAATTTTTATTATAAAATGTAATTAAAGCTTTTATTTAAGAGAAATGGACCTAAAATTAGACTTAAATGATTTTTGATGCAGGCATGAATAGGCAGCTAGCAAGTAGAAGTCTAGATGCTTTCTGCCATTCTTCATCTGTTCTCCTAACTGTAGCAAGGACATCTGCAGTCCCTACCACTAGGTGTGCAGAGAGTTTCCAAGCATATGAAGATCTTAAAAAAAATAAATAAATGAGTGCAGTAGTTTGTTGGATAAGGAAAAGGATGCAGGGAGAATTTTAAAAAGATACCTTCTGAAAGTGGAAAAGGTTTTGGAAGGGACAGGGAGAGAAACTCGGCTCAATGAAATGGATAGTTCGCTTAGAAAACCATTTCTTCAACTTCTTACATTCAAGCTTATTTATTAATCATATTAGTTTTTTGCTTTTTTCTCTCAAAGTTGGAAGTATTTCAAATCTGCTTATGTTGCCTGTATTAACAAAAATATTTTTATTTTCATTTTCCCTTGGATAATTAAGGAATTATGCCAGGGAATTTAATAGCTTTTTAGTGAGAATTTTTTATCTACCACTTCTCCATTGTCCCTGGCAGCACGCTACCTTCATTTTTTGATACTAGTTGCATAAAGGATGTCTCATGAGCAACTTCGGGGGTATTTTAGTTCCTATCTTGTAGAAAGTTTTCTTAGAACATGCTTAATTGTTATTATCTGCTACTATTCCCCCAGGTATATGGATTTTCAGGATAGATACAGGTAGACAGGATCTTTGGAAGTGACTTCCCACGAGATACACTGAATCGCATAGCTGCTTGGCTGTGGTCTTGCTGTGGTTTGGGTTACCTTTGTAACTAAGATCCAAGCTGCAAGAGTTTTTCTAAAAACTGCACTGTTGCTTGTTACAACCACTGATATTTTTGCTCTGCACATCAGGGTGCCTCCATCTCAGGCATTCATTGTGACTGCACTTGCTCCTTGACGTATACTTCAGGCTTCTGTTTTTTAAATGATATGATGAGGCTGAGCAGAATGTTACTCACCTCGTTTGACCTCCCACATACGATACACGAGCCGTGAAATCTTGTGTAATATTTAAGAATTTAATACACTCTTTGTATAACGTAACAGTGACGGTAGTGACAAAACACTGCTCTGAGCAAAACTGCAAATCCCAACAGATGATCTGTGAGCAGTGGGACTGATGAGGCCCTACTTCCCATAGATTTCTCTTCCATGTGTTGTATGACGGGTCCTTTCCTGCCCCCAGCACACCTCTGCCCACTTCTGCCAGACACGGTGCTGGGGTGGATGCTGATCCCCTTGGTCTCTGCTGCCTCTTGAGCCACGCTGGCTGGAGCTGTGCCTCAGAAACGGAGTCCTTTACTCGGCCGGAGATTTTTACAAATCATCAGGAAACTTGGTATCTCTGAAATCAGTCGCATGAGCTCCAGTTACTCAGGAAGCCAGACCAAAGAAACCAGTGCAAGCTGAGGTTTCTTGAGTATGGCTGGACATACTTTCTGCTTTTGGCAACCAGCCATGCTGCTCGTGCTGTCTGTTTTTGTGCTAACTGCCCGTATTTCTGCTTCTCTCCAGATGAATGTCTTTGCCCCTTAACTGGCCTGTTTAGCTGCCATTTGGGCAGTCTGCTGAGCAATTGTCCTGAAGGAAAAGAAGAAGTTTAAGTGCCTAGAAATGCTCTTTTCAGGCTATTTTAATCAATGGATTATTTGAGGTGTGGCTGAGCGTTAACAAAGATTTCAGTAGTGGGGTACACAGTTGTTAAAACACCTGATGGCAAAAGGAAGCATAGGGTAATATCAAACTCAGGAGTTTGAGTAACATTTCGTATTAAGTGAATACAAAAGAGTGAGTAATGTGGTTTATTTTTTGTGGGGGTTTAGCTGTAGCATCAATTGTACTTGTAGCCACTGAGACTGTCAGCAGCCCAAGGTAGTTAAAAGTGCCTCTCTTGGTTAAAAAGACCGGGTGGCAGATGGTGTAAGTTCATGTCCTAGGTTATAAGAACACGGAGAACTTTTTATTTTATGAGCTTGTATAGTGTAGTCATACTGTGTCATAAAGCTGATTTTATATATATTTTGTCAAGGTTAATGTTTAGTGGATGTTTTTAATCATTGATTAACCAAGACATCTTAATGATGTTTTAATGAGATGTAATATCATGTACAGATCCTTTTGTGTGTGTGCTAAGCCTCTAATCCGTATTACTATATGCTTTTAATTTTCTGTTGACTTACACTAATAGCTTCTACGGGGTTATCTGTAATACTGGATGTGACAACTGATGGAAGATTTATGTGTCACAATAACACGGTACCTATCATCCGGCAAGATACTTGCTGATACTGTTGTGAACAACTTCCATTATATGGGGAAATTTTCTCCTTGGCACGCCTTGAAAAAGTTTAAGAATCACTGAATTAAAATGCCTGGCTGCAAATTCTGCGATGAGAACAACTTTTACCTACTTTGACTTTTGCTTGTGAAACCATACGGTCTAATAACGCTAGATGGGTGTTGAAATGAGGTTATTAATGTGAGTGTTGATTGGTTTCCCTTTTGAAATCATAGCAACTGAGCAAGTGAAGACTAGTCTGTTGAAGCTGTTCGTATCTTTAAAATACAATATTGGCAGGCATTCAGGCTTTTAGGATTTCACAGAGTGGAGCTCTAAAGAAACAGCAGTAAAGGACTTACTTGATTTCTCTGATCGGTGTTTGTCCTTTGGATTTAACTCACAGCTGTATCCAAACAGGTGCCTGGAGAGCCTGCCAGGTGCTGCTTCCTCTGCCCATGGGCTTCCAGCTTGAGGTAGCCCCTTGTTTGGAATCCTTTACATTGCCTTTGCGCCCTCTCATCGCCTTCTGTTTACTCTTTTCTTGTTACCATGGTTTCTGAAAATAAGCTGGATAACAATTGTTTCGAAAACCTCATCTATGTCCAAACAACCATTTCAGTGTTCAAATGGTGCAGTGAGCCACAGGCTACCTCAGACCTCACTGAAGTGCTCAGCATTATTTTTAAGGTTAATCCCGTTGCAGCTCAGAATATCTTCATCGCAAAATTGGTGCGAGTAGAAGGGTGCAACTCATGTCCTATGAATAAAAAAAACCACATTCCTATGTTGGAATTCTGTTTCCTTTTCCATTTAAAAATTCTATTTGCTTGTAGAGTTTTCTTAATTTTACAAATCTGATCTAATGTAGAATAATGCTTGGCAATATACAGTCAGAAAAATCTCAAAAATCTTAGGTCAGAGGTTGGACTCGATGATCTTGAGGTCTCTTCCAACCTAGAAATTCTGTGATTCTGTGATTCAAATGCTATGTCATTTTTAAGCACTGATAACTTTGTCCCTGCCCTGTGCACATGCATTCTTGTTGTTTAAGACCATGTAGTATGAACAGAGTAGAACTGTCTGGTGCCTTGGATTTCAGTTGTCAGTTTAAGTGCCAAAGGATCCTGACCACCAGGTTTGAAGTTCTGAGAAGGGGAAAATACTGCATGGATGCACCACTACAGCCGTGTGCGGCAGTGGGAGAGGGGGCAGGTCTCTGGCGACCCTTGCCTGGTCTAACCAGAAGGCTGCCCTCGTGTTGTCCTGAAGCCCAGGTTTGTTGTATATGTGCCATTCACCTTGCAAGAGGAAGCCATCAGATCCACAGACGGCAGCTATTTGTGATCCAGCTGTCACCAACGCTGCTGGAAGCATCTTAGGGCTGGAAACTGGGGTGGTGAGCAGCTGATGGAGGGGGAGCAGGGGTCCCACAGCCTCCCGAGCACGCCTGCGCCCGCTCACGAGGCACTGGGGAGGTCAGCTCGGATGAGTACAGATTGCTATGGTTCAATAATCTCCTAGTGCACCTTCAAGTTATAACAAACTTGACTGGGGCTTTTTGCCACTTACCGAAGGCCTTCTCCTTGTCTTAACAAAGCACTATCTCTATTTGTTTTTAACTGCTATTACTAAGTCATGGCAAATGGTGTCAAAATAACGTGTGCTTTGCATCTACTTCAGCTTTTTGAACTTCTGGTTACATTTTTTCTACTTCATCGCATTTCATTTCTGCAAATCCCCTCCTGTGCGCTCTTGGCTTGTTTTTGAGAATGTGTTCTCCAGCACTTCCTTATTACCATTATTATCCTTTCTGATATTTAATGTGCTGTTGTTGGGAATTGAGGAAGTGTTTCATCCAAAATCACTGCCGAACTTCCTTCCCACGCTGCTGCCAGAAGTGCTGCAGACTAGCTACTTAATTTGCACTGGCAGAATTTCAAAGGGAAGGTCAACTGGCCAGGTTATCCCCCATGGGGCTTCTGTATGTCTTCCTTTTAAATGCCATTTTTCTTCCGTCTTGTTCCCCTTACTGTCCATTGGGAGGAAATGGCTCCAGCTAAACCAAATGGTGCAAAACCTTGCTTTAAGGTGGAACTCTTACAATTTAGTGTGTGTCACAGAAATAATTTCAAGGTAGATGGGACTAATTATGCAGGGTCTTGTTGTCACTTTATTCTTTGAATAAGATAGGGTGAGAAAAGCAGCGAGAAGTGGCAATGCTGGCTGCAGGAGTGGGGAGATAGACCACAGCACAGAAAGGCAGGTGAAATACAGGTTCACAGGAAGATAACGAACACGATTCAGTGGCTGAGTTGTATTCTAATGCTCTGGAAGCTACACGGGGTGTTAGGAGTTGCTCAGCTCTGCTGCTGATGTAGTTTCTTTGATATAGTATGAGCACAGCTTCCATGCACTCAAGTTGGTCAAATTTAATTGTGTATTTAAATCAGTAGCAAGTTGAGGGTGTGTGAGTGCATCTAAAAGTGCATTGATCATCTGCTTCCCCATAGGGATGGAGCAGTTGCAGTGGTTCCCAGCGTTGCTGAGTTTTACTGAATTCCAAATTACTATAAAAGTAATAAGTAAAATAAAAAAATCTCCACTAAGAACGCTCCTTTGAGAAGCCAAGTGCAGAATGAAGATGTGGTTTTGAATGCTACTTGTTAACGTGGTTGATATATAGTTACATTTTTTAATAAAGATAAACACTGAGCAGGGGTTTTCTCTTTCAAGGATACAGCCATAAACACTGCACTAGTAACATTATTATTTTCAGTCCTGAAACAGAAGGAATTTCTCTGTGTAAGCTGGGCTCAGCCTTGAGGTGATTACTCAGCCTGGACTATTAGCAAAGGCAGGGGAAAGATCCAGACCTTCTGTCCTTAGAAAGCTGGAAGAAAAACGATGATAATCCCACTTACAATGTAGCGCTTTTTCATGACAGATACTCTTCTCATGTTTTCCATTTCATCATAAAGAAGAAAAAAAACCCAACCTGAATCTGGGACTACATCTGTTTGGTTTGTAACTGCTGGGCGGTCCTCTTGTTCTAATGCTCAGCTGCATCACAGCAAGGAAAGTTGCAGCATTTATTTATTAAACAGAGTCTATTGATAGAATTAAAGGTCTTTCTTTTTAAACCCAGTCGTATCTTGTTTCTTTTAAGAAAAACAAAAGCTCAGTACATTTTTCCCTATAATTGAATAGATATTTAATCAGAAATTCAATTAAATCAGTTTTGTTCAACCTTGTAAGTGCTGCTGATTTGGCATAAAAGAGCAGGGGATGCATTAAACAATTTTTCTGTGGTGAAGGACTATTTCCAGTATCAACATAGCAGGGCAGACAGTTGGCTTGTTTCCTGCTCCTTACAGGTGGCAAAGGACAAACCTGACCTCTAATGATGTCGCTCTCCCTGTGCTAGATGTTTGCTGGCAGTCGCTCCTTGGTTTCCTGCCTGTGCCTTTCCTTTCTTGCTGACTTCAGTGAAGGCTTTAGTTTTGTCTTGAGTGAGTGTAAGTCAGGTTGACGTGCTGTAAAGTTGAAATTAGATGTACAAGCTCTTCACTGGGCAGAAGCTCGCTCAGAGAATGTCCATGGCTTAGTTCCCATTACACTCACAACACAGGAAACAGGAGTGTGAGCTTCAGAAGTGTGAGGATGTTGTTCTGTTCTTCATCTTGTTTTAAAAGTCATTTAGTTTTGTTTATTCCTGTCATCTCTTTCTGGGTAATAGAGAAGACTCTTCCCTTGTGGGGAAGATGGCTTTTTCCCCGTGCTGTATGTGATAGGTGGAAATTTTGTCTGAGTTCATAGCAGAAAGACTGTACAACCTATTACTAGTCTTGATGTGCCTCCATCAGTAAATGTTTACCTATACGAAGAAGAAAAAGGGGATGAAAACACCAAATCCAATTACTGGTCTGGTAGGAAAGGACTTGGTGAAACCAAATCATCAGCAATTCCCTATTTATGATGTTCACAAGAAAGCTGAAATAGGCATTTTGGGGTACAATGAAGAAAAGCTTGTCTAGGCTTATTAAATGTAGATTATAGCCTGTCAAGTTAAATAGCAACGTTGTAATTACCTTGTTTAGTTCTATTTTGAATTCCTTTTGTTAGTACTCAGACTGCAATTAACATACTAGAGCAACCATTGTTTCTTCTTGCATTCCTTTACTCTTTCAAGGTCTGTGTGAGATTGGGAAAATTGTACCGTATGTATGCATCTCTTTGAAAAGAAGCTATTTGAGCTAGTTTAAGTTTTGGTTGATGTTTTTAATTTATCCGAATGGGATACTTCCCATATCTGTGTGCACGTTAGTAATGCCAAGAAAAACGTAAACAGACACTACTTATGGTCATGAGTGTGGCGAACACAAAGACATGGACAAATTCAGCTTTTAAGTAGACCTGTGGCAATTCATTATAATTAGACAATGGCTCATGCAAAAGTCACTGAGAGCTGTAACCGAGTTTTTCAGCACTATTTAACATGTTTACCTCATGTCAGACTTCTAAAGACACTTGTTACCTGGGCAGATCACAGGTGCCCAGGTCAGGTGCTAACTGGGGTTTGTGAAGTTCTGCACAAGTCTTCTGGTGTGTTTTCATGATGGCTGTCTATTTAATTTCAACCTTTTGTTCATGACCTTTTAATTTTGTAACTTTTTAGTTTTGTATGAGGTAGATGGGTTCATTTTGCACTAAAGCCCTCTTTAATCTACACAGAATAAGATGCATTGTACAATCCTGAAGTAAACAACAAATGCATTTGTTCCTTGTTCGTTGTTTCAAATAAGATGCTGGTGGGAGAGGAACAGTTCTGGAGAATCTGTTTGATTAGCAGGACTGGGACATGATCTTCCTGCAGCAGATGTAGAAAAATCTACTGTTTCTTCAGTCAGGGGTGATCTTTTAATTCCCCTGGCTCTGTTGCCTTTAGGGATACCTTCCTTTAGGAATGCCTTCAGAGCTGTTTCCCGTTGCTGTCAGCATTGTGTCCCACGGATGTCCAGCTGTCACAGGGTATTGAGCAGCTCTGGCATTTGGGAGCTGTGCTTTGCCCCACTACGTTCATCCCTGATGAAGTAGGTGCATTTATTTGCCACGTTGATCACAGAAATTCAACAGCTACTGCACATCATCTTTTGCAGTGGAATGACCCTTTGGGAGGACATCTCTCTCAGTGTTTTTGGGGCAGGACGCACTGTTGGCCCTCAGCAATACACAGAAGCTTTAACTGCTGACTGAAGTCTTTTACTTGAGGGTCACTGCAGTTTTTGCATTTGCTGAAACATTTGGTCTTTGGGTACCTTTTAACAAGGGCAGATTGTAAGGAGGGAGTAAGGATTGCACCGTGAGTATATTTTAACAGTGCACCTCTTTTATGTATGAAAATGCAGTTAACTTCAGGAAAGATATATTGGTAGCTTGTCTAGACACTCTGCTCTTTGAGAATTTGAACTTTAGGTATGCCTCTCCAGCTCCCCCATAATGGAAATAAAATGCGGTATCCACTTATTTTTAGTTACTGGATTTAAGAATGGGCCTTGTGCTGTAATAGGAACTGCAGTTGGTTGTGTTGTATCCTGCCTGGACTAATAGATTGGAGCAGAAATTGCTGCCAGCTGGAACGTGCATTAGTGTTATCTGCGTGTGTGCTGTAACAGATGTTGAGCAGAGACTACTTGTCAGAGGTACCTTACAGTAACTTTTAAAGATGCTTGTTTGTTTCAGTACATTTTTCTTGCATCGCTAATCTTTTCCATAAAGGCAACCACAAAGTGCATTATTGGGGACTCCAGCTAAAGCCTGTGGTGAATAGGAAATAGATTAAACACAGGTTTTCCCTTCTCTGTGCTTGCCAACGGTGATGTCAGTGGTTTTAATGATCCTTACCTCAGCTCACTGTAGCCGTCGTGCTCTCTATTAAAACACTTGTCTTCCGCACTGTTTTCATATGTTGTTAAGGAAATGCTGATGGCTGTTGATAAGAAACAATGGGGTATCCAGCTGATGACTTCAGCGCTGTAGAAGGTGCTTTCTCCTTGAAACATACTGTACTCGTTCACTGAGGAGAGAAGATTATGCCAAAAAATTAAGAACTGCTCCTTTGAGTCTAACAAAGAGCTTTTGTACTCTAAAAGTGAGGACGGGGCTTTTTGCTAGAAGTTGTGCACAGCTGAGAATTGCCTGGATCAAAGCCCTACAGGTTGGCAGTTTCCAGTGACTCTCCATCTCCATCATCTCCAGAGTTTTCCATCGCTCTCAGGGCTGCTTTCTGGGCACTTGGGGCGTTTAGACAAATCGTGGTAGTAGCAGGCGTTGTGCTCGGGTGCACAGTCCTTGTTTTAGGGAAGAGATTTGTAAAAGGAACTGGGGAATTGAAAGCAAATCATTGCAATCAGCAGTCTCGGAGGGTCCATAACATACAGTCTCATTTTTTCCTCTCACAAAATCAGAAGAAAATTTCTCCTCCTCCAGTATAGCTTGTTGTTCTGAAATCATAGAAAACGTGTAGCAGGTTTTAAACATGTGCACTGACACCCCAAGAACTGGAATAGCTTTGGATTGTTTTTTGTTTGTTTAATTAAAGTTGTAAAGGTGGGGGGTGTTCTGCTTAGGCCAAAGCAATGAGCAGTTTTTAAATGGACTTCTAGACCGTGGGAAGCAATAGGAATTCTTTAAAACAACTTCTAAAGAGAACTCCTTGATGATGCTAGTTCTTCTTACAAGATCACTGACACTTGTGCACTGGAATATCATTACGGACTAAAACAACTGAGTTTTGATCTGGTAATGCTTTCCAATTAACTTGCATCAGTTTCTTTTTCCTGCTTGATACTTCACCACCACCACCCAACATATTTTGTAGAGGGGGTACCAAGTAGGTTTCCGTGTTGTACTGAAGATGCCGGATGGAGGTGCAATGACAAGGTTGAAGACAGGGTCCGTGCCCCTGGCACACCTGCAGCTGAAGTTGGGCTGAAACACAGCGCTCTCCTGTTCACACCCTGCATGGCTCAGTTCCATCATCCCCAGTCTCAAACTCCCAGATATTTCAGCCTGCTGGGTTTTGGGTTGTTTTTTTGTTTTTTTTTTTTGTTTTCTATTCCTTTGACATGTGCTCAGGACTTCAGTATGTGAATGTCTGGGTTGCTGTAACTGTGATTATCCCCAGAACTATTTTCTTAGTGAATTCCTCTAGGAAGTGCTTTCTTTTTTGGATAGACTTGTTGTTCTTTCTTCCTTTGCTTTTCGGACTTCTCAATCCAGCAATGCTACTCACTCGCCTGTGAGTAGTGCTTGGAATACATTGACTGAAAGGGTGAGGAATTGAACTGGATGAACCATTTTGTTTTCTAGATTATATATTTCAGTTGAGATTACCTGAATGCTAGTTAAGAGATCTGATAGCTAATTGTGAAACTGCAAATTATTACTTATATATATATATACACAATTCCTTTAATACAATAAGCTCTGACGAGATGGGTACCTGTCTTCTCTATCTTGCCCTGTCCAAGCAGGGTCAGGCTGGGGCCCTGCTGGTGGTCACCAAACTCTTCCTGCAGCCCTGCTGGACCCCAGCTGGGTGTGAAACGCACCCTTCCATGCACACATCACTCCTCAATTTAATTTAAGCCATTTCTTCTTTGTCGTTAGTCTTTATTAATGCAGTATGGCATTGCTGGCTAATTTTAGGTGCAGCATAGCTGAACACTGCAAGGCTCTGCGACGGTGTACATAGATATCCTGGGAGGAACATTCCAGTAGATCACAACATGAGTGCAGAAGAAAGTTGAAAGTAAATAAGAGATCTGTGAGATAATTCTCTGGGGAGTTTTCACAGCATACCACACATCACTCGCAAGGATAGGCTTTCCTTTCACTTGAAGGACCACACAAAGTAAATTCTGTTTCTTGGGCAATTAAAGAATATAGGACAGGAGGTCTTTTCAGTTTCATACTCCAGTGTGTCTATGGGAAGCCTTTATTTGTACTGAGGAAAATACGCTATTTACATATCTTTTCAGGAGTAGTTAATATTAAATATAGAAATAGACACACGTTTATGTAAAATCTAAGTCTTGCTTCATCAGTTTTGGTGTGAAACTCCCCAGACGTAAGTGGCGGCAGTCCTCTAAGCCCCGCTCAAACAAAACCAGTATTCATTTCATGGGGGTGTTACGCAGGCCCCAGTGGGAACCGCGTCCTGCCGGGGGCTGAAGGCTCTGCCCTGGGGTTCCCAGCGGGATGCCAGACCAAAGGGCACCGGGAGCCCCGCTCCATCGTGTGGATGCAAAACGTGGCATTTGGGGGTGGCCAGGAAGCCCTACAAGGAGGCCCAGATCTTGGAGTGGGTAAAAATGCCAGCAGCAGGCTAACGGTTTGAGCTTTGCTTTTTTTTATTTTTTTTTTTTAGTCATAGGAGTTTGTCAGGGTTAATCATTATAGACATTAAATTGTTTCTGCTTAGGTGAATCTCTTGCAAATTCTACGTGTATTTCTGACTGCTTGGAGTTTTCTCGCCAACATCTGTTTGAAATGCTTTTGGGGATTCAGATGCTCCAGTACGGTTCAAATGTGAATGCCATCATTTTTCAAGGTGCTAATGTTTTCAGTTTGGATGATAATGCTTTAAACAAAACGGACAAAAACAAAACAAAATGGCAACATTAAAAAAAAAGGAGGATGGCACAGGTAGTGTGATGATTACAGCAACATTTTTTAAGTGCCCACAATGATAATTTTCTTTCTCTTTCCATTTCAGATTGATGACCTATACAACCTCAGCAAATCCTTCTTTTAACTCATGGGTATCAAGACTCTAAATGTTTCATGTTATCACAACTAGGACCTCACCTCCTCCTCCTCCTCTTCCTCTGTAAATGGGTACGATGCATCCAGTTCAGTTTGTTTACTTTACACAAACCTCAGGAGTTAGTTGACTGAGCTGCACATCCTGTGTTGTGCCAAGCAGAAGCACTGTGACACCTGGACAATGAGTCTCTCTTACTTCATCCTCTACCATAAGGACTTAGCTGGCCACAATGAACTGATGTGCCCACCACTATGTCATGGTGAGAATGGGTATTTTACTAGCACATTTACACAACTTCATTTGCTGCTGAAAACCTGTATGACAAATCATCATTGTAAATTATTACATACAAAACTTAATGTTGGTTGAAGAGTATTAAATATTTAACATAGGTTTTGATTTATACATGTACTTTTTTAATTAAAATGTAACTTTTCCTACAGCACATCTTTTTTGATGTGGAACTGAGGTATACTATATTCTGTTGTAAACAGAGTGGGAAACCTGCTTAAAACAAGGCTTCTAAGAATAGAGTTAGGGTACTATTCTTGTTTTAAGATTGTAATTCAGAAAATAATATAATACGAGTCATTGGTCCCTGGGCCTTGATTGTACAGTCATATTTACTGATACTATCAGTTGTAAGATAACCCTGATGTTGAGTTGAGTTCTTTCCAAAAGAAAAGTAATTTTGTACTCCTTGTAAAATAATAGTCTGTATTAACTACAATGAAGACAAAATTTACTGTACATGGTATTTACAAGTGTCAACTTGAATTCATCAATTGCACAGAAACTGACAAAAAAATCAGAAAAAAAAAAGAAATCAAAGTCTTCCATTGTATATATTGTAAAGAAAAGAAAAGGAAAAAAAAAACAACCAACAGGAAACCACAAAACAAAATGAACATGAAAAAAGGGTGAACTTTTCAAATTAACTCTTTCCCTGGAATGAAAATGTGGGTGTTTGTAAATTCTGGAAATCTCTTTCTATATGTAATAAACTAGATACTGTTTTATCTGCTGTAGTTTGTTTGTTTGTTTTTCTTGGTAAGCTGTCTCACATGTTTCAGATTCGCCCACCAGCTTTCTTTGACGTTGCCACTGTGTTTTTAAGAACATCTGTGGATCACCACAGTTTAAGAATAATAAAAAAAGAATATTGTAATTAGGTGTAGCAGGGAGTATGCTTCCTTGAATATTTCACTAAAATTCTTATTCAGTTTTCTGGGGAATCTTCAGGATACAGTCCTCCTTCCACTTAAGCCAGTAGGAGAATTCGCAGCAAGTGAAACCATTGGAAGCCACAGCAAGACTTCAGCGTGAGATTTTTGAAGAACAGCCTAGATGATTGTCTGGAATTCGGTGCAAGAGGAAGAGTTCTTCTGCAACTTCTCCTGTGCTTTACTCTGGGTCTATGCATATGAAATTCTTTCGTGTGTAACATTTGCAGAGCTGTAATGCTTCTGGGGACTGGAGAAACACTGAGATCCTGGATGTCAAAGCAAAATGTTGTTGAAGTGATAACTGACCATGAAGCCATGTCAGGTCCCTGTTGGTTTCCCTCTTGCTTCTGCGAAGCAGCTCGATGGATCAGGGCACGTTCAACAGGATTTTTGTTACCACAAAAAGTCAGGCACTCAGTGCACCAGCCCTCTCTGCACGATGGCTGTCAAACCCTCAAAGAAAGGATTTCTTTGCCCTGAGGTGTTTATGATGTCTGGGGTTAGGCTGAGGTTAATGCAGTGTCCTCTTCTGCCTGCAGTCTAGATGAAGGGGACATTGCACAGCTGTTTTTCACCTCGCCTTTTGCTTGGAGGCTGATCGTTCCCTTAGATTTGCTGGTTATCATTGCACATATATAACCCCTTTTTGACCTTGCCAAGTTAAAATATTCAGTTAAGAAGGATCTTACAGCTTAAAAATATTTAAAATATTTGAATCATTCCAGATCACTAGCAAAAATTGCATGAATAGTGATTCTGGCAGACCTGAGAGTGTTGTTGAATGGTTGAGACTGCAGCCTGAGATGGACCTGTGGCTACCAAGGTGCTGTCTTTGGAATCTTGGCCTTTGCTGCCAGGACAGTCTCCACCAAAACAGGCTGATACTGATTGGTAAAATGTGAGGCATTGCTCCTTGTTTATATAGGAAGGGGCAAGTTGATCCACAGGAGCTTGTCAGTTGCTCATGAAGAGCATTAATATGTGTTTTTCTAAAGAACCATGAATATGTAAGAAGGTAGCATTTGCTTCAAAAAGAAAGCCACATGCCTCAGACGAGTGCTTAAATTCGTAAGTTCCTCATTTTCATTTTATCTTATGATCCTTTTTAATGGGGTTTAGTTGCAATGTCAATCTGCATATGTTCAGAAGTAAAGTGAATAAATAATCACCCCTGTCAAACACTTTCCCCACAGCCTTCTCCATCCTAACATAAATTCTCACAGTGTTTGATTTGGTTGCTAAATATTAGCATGTGTTGATGTTAAAGTGCCTTGGATAAAACAGTGTTTTATGGCCATTGTTCTTCGCATTGTTTCAGATAACTTGCATGCTCCAGCAATAACAAAAACATTTGTTGGTACTGGAAGCTACTGTTAAATGCTAAGAGGCATTAGTGAGCACATTTAATTGAGGCGGAACTATTTTGCAATGATAGACCTATGAACACATTTTATTTATGTAGTCTATATATTTTTTAAATGTAGATATTGGCAATGGTGATTATATTGGTTGGAGAAGTGGGTGGAGGATAGTGCTGCTGTGATGGGTCCATTCATGTCATTAGTACATACTGCCACAAAAAAGTCCTTATTAATGATGTTAACATGTTGGTTTAGTGGTTATCTTTTTCTTCAGTAAAATTAAACCTGCCTGTTTAGCAAATACATTTTGATAATATTTTTAAACAAAAATAATCTGTAACCAAATGATAGTCTTGATGTTTTTTTCATAATTATTCTTACAAATTCCAGACTTTAATAAATACAATGTTATAAAGCAAACCCTTTTAAATTAAAGTACAAACTTGTCAACAATATGGTACTACCCTACCTTATCCCTTTATGTATTCTGTTGTTTTGTCTGACGCAGAAGAGATCATTTTGTTAAGTTGGAAAATGAAGAAATGGGATCTGTCCTGCATCAGCTTGTCAAACGCAGATGCTCAGGAGTTGGTTGTTTTTTTGGTTTCAGCTGGAAGTTGCTTGGTTATTATTTGTTTCTTCCTGCTTCCATTACTGGGGCAGCTTCACTCCACCCCCACCCCCCAAAAAAATCAATGCCGAATGCATTTATTAGTGCTATAGGTTGAAAATGAATGGGGTTGGAAAAATGGTTTGAAGCAGTCTGCAGGAGTGCTGGCAATGCTTATAGATGGTTTTTGTTTGTTTTGCAAGGATTGCTGTGTTAAAGCTAAATTTATTGCTGAGTTGGCACATATGTTGTCAAGCTCCAGATACATTTTCATTCTTCTAGCCTTTGATATTAACCTATTTAATTAGCATTTAAAATGTCAAGTCTTCTTTATTTTTCTTTCCTAGCAGACGTACAAGTTCAGAAAGGAAAAAGGAAACTCAGGCCACGTTTGTAGGTATATTCTAGTGCTGTTGCCTTACTTTATGCATATTTAAGAACTAAGCATCCGTGTCCATCTTTATACCAGCTGACTTTTAGCTGATGCTTTTATTCATGCCCTCTATAACACTCAAGGGCTGTGTAATGAGTAGTATGTGCTTAAATGGGTTCTATCAATTCAATATATCTTGTACTTTAGTTACGTAAGTCTACTGTGCAATAACGGAGAGTAATGCTGCAATACGAATAGCTTTCACGTTTGCTTTTGAAATGATTAGCCAAAGCTGGTACTTGGTAGGAGCTTAGTATAGCACATCAACTGTTAATTGAATCAGTCTGGATAGATGTGTAAGTGCTTTGTTCTGCAGCTTAATTCGCCTAAGCTAGTTTACCTTGAAGAAGTGATACTGAAAATAACTAATAACTTATCCTCTTAAAGTGAGAGTGAATCCTTTGCCCATCTCTTGTGTGACCTCCCACCCATCTTTGGGTGAAGCCTATGTTTTTGGCCTGCAAGCCTTGAGGCTAGTTCACTGGTGTAAAGTTACAGTATTCACACTTGTATTTATCTGCTTATTAGTAATTTCATTTTGCTACGACTTCGAAGATACCATAAATAAGCTGTTTATGAACATACTGGATGCCCATATAAAATTATCCCATCTGTAGGATGGCGAATGGAAAAAAGAGTGGAAATTGGGAAAAAAAAAGAACTTTGTAGAAAAGCTTTTTTTTTTTTTTTTTTTTCCTCTCTCTCTCTCTCTTCCCTTTGGGGGCCTCTAATATGACACTATTGCCATAAAGGATGAAATGAGAAATCTAGCTGAAATAGGGAGGACCTTGATCTGCCCCACACACTTCTTTCCAAATACATGTTCTGAAAAAGCATATATGAGAGGAAAAGGTGGAGGCTGATAAAAAAGCAGACATTATTAGAACTTCTTCATTTAAATACATTCACGTTCTACATTTGGGATTGCAGTAAGGGGATAATCAAATGTTTGTCTATGCTTGTAATGGATGGGCCTCTGGGAGGGAGAGGGAGCTTGGACACCTTGTGCCTCATAAATTGTACCAAGAGTATGTTTTCTGTATGAAGCTCTGTGCTGTTCTGATCTCCTGATCTGAATTGGTAGATGGTTTGAAAATCAGTGCTTTGCATTACCAAAATGCATGGAAGAAAAAACAAACCAACAAAAAAAGCATGGAAAAGTAACTGCTGGGAAATACCCCCAACACTGCACAACCTATGAAAAGGTTCTGTTCAGTAGGTACCTCTGGCTGCTGGGACCCCCAGCCTCCTATTTCTGCTGTATTAGGATACTTGACAGTTATATTTGGAGACTGGCAGCAAACAAATGAAATAAAACTTAGGTGCACTCTGTGGGTTAAACAAAAGGAATTCATCTTTTTGGAGAAATCAAATTAATCTGTAGGCAGATAAATGATAACGAATCAGAATGACATAATGTGTTGTGACTGGAAAAAGAAAAAATATATATTTACGCTTTTTCAGCTGCTCTCAGGCCCTGCTTGTATTTATGGAAGCACAGAGTATTTGGAGGAATGAGACCTGACTGGAGAACTTGCCTCCTGTGTTTGTAGAGGGTAGAATGTCACAGGGAAAAACTATTACAGCATCAGTGATGGCACAGAATTTATAAAAATACAGGATAACTCCTGTGACAATTTGCCAGAAACTTTTGAAAAGTTCCTCCTTACAGCTCTGTTCCTGTTTGAGAAGTCAAAGGTTTGTGGCATTTTAAGTATATTGTATGTGGTAGTCACAAAGTCAGTCTTTCTTGTATACTTTTATTTTTTTTTTTTTATTTTTAATTTAGTGTCATGAAGCAATGTTCCTGATGCAGAAGAAGGCCTAGAAATCCCGTCCTGCTGCTTAAAGCTGGCCTGTACAGGGACAGTAGTGGGAGAAGGCCTCAGGGCCCACCACCCCATTTAACTAGGAAATGATAGCCTCTATCTCTCATTTTCTTGTTTGCTTGTTTGTTTGTTTTTTAAATAACCAATTATCAATTAGACTGTGTAAAATGTCAGTTATTCTGTGAATCTTTTCTTGTCAACAAAATGTTGAAATGTCAGGGTGTTCTCAGTTTTTCCTCAACAGTGAGATTCTGCCCCTTCAGATTTATTCAGAGCAACATAGTGCTGGTTTTCCAATTCTTTGAACATTGACTGAAAAAGAAAGGATTCAGTTCTTTCTAGACTGTTTGGAAATTTGAGGAATGCAAGAGCTTGAGGACAACAGAATTTCTCACAGCCTGATTCTTTCTGCAGTCAGCTCAGGTGAGTGCAAGGCAAACTCATCTCTTTTTGTCCTCTGGCCATGTTGTCTGAAATCAACAACGAGAGGTTGGTTTTTCTTTTAAAAAGTTTACAGAAATGAGGTGACCATGGTCACAGTCTCAATCCCAAACACTACAGCCCATGGAAGGCCAAGAAGTGGTGATTATTTGTCTTTTAAATATGGATATGACTGACCTGAGAGGAAAAGGGTGTCTTCCAGCAACCTTTATGTACTCCCAAATTTTCAGTAACTTCCAGCAACCTTTATATACTCCCAAGTTTTCAGTAACTAGAATTTGATTATATTTCCTTCAGTGCAGCCTGAAGGCCCTGTGCACTGAATCTGAATGCCTTTCAGATCCTCACAGGAGGAAGCCATCGATGTCCTGCCTAGCCTGCCATTTTACCTCATCATCTGGCTTCCCTCAGCTACATGGCAGAGTAATCTCACTCATACTGCCAGTGTGCCTTTATCAGCAGCATGCTTTGCATTAATTTCAGCTGCTTCTCAGTGGGCCTGTGATGGCCATAATGCGGCCTGTTGCTGGAGCTTGCTGGCTTCCCTCAGTAACACAGCCCTCCTCCCGTCCCAACCCTCAGTGCCACCTCAGGGGCACCCCCCAGGAAAAGGTGAGCTGAAACTCTGCTCTTTCCCAAACCTGCCAGAAAAGTTTGTCTGGGCCGATTCTTTTTCAGGCTTTCTCTGTGTGAAGTGGTGTGGTAATCTGTTGGCTCATCACCAGCCTCTCAGTCATGTGGCTAATCCAGAGGGTTGTCATCTGAGGCGAAAGATGAGGGGAAGGATCTGAACATGACACATGTATGTGAAAGATCAAGACACTTCTGTCCGCTGTGTTATTTTTAAAATTAGAGCTAACAATGAGGCGTGAGCGAGCTGTTTGTTCTTACCTCCTCCTAAACACTGTATGAGTGTGGATAAACCAGTTAATTTTGTTGTCTTACTTTTTCATGTGCAAAATGAAGATGATTGTTACCTTCTTCACTGAGCTGCTAGGAGGATTAAATATAGAATAAGAACTACTCAGCTCCTGCAGTGTTGAGTAACACAAATGTAAAGAGAATACGTGAGCTTCATTGTTGCAGAACAGTAGTACTATCCAGCCCTTCATCTCTCTCCAGATTTCCACTTTAATGCTTCCTCTGTTCTTTTTAGTGTTATCTTGTTCAGTCACTTGGTTGCTGGAAGGTCTCATTCTCCATCCCAGCAGTCTCCTTCGATCTTGTGTTTCTTTTTAGCTGTTGCTCAGTCAATGTGTTCCCACCAGAACCTAAGTGTTTTGAGCCAGGTCTGCAGTTCTGCTCAAAAACCTTCTTTGTAATCTATTAATGGAAGTCACGCTTCCCCCTGATCGAGGAGAACGTACCAGCAAAGCTTTCTGGAGACATACTGTGAGTAATATCACTGAATTGACTTGGACTTAAATGACCCAGGAATTAGGAAAAGTGCGAAACTCTTAACTTGAAATTGGTCTGCTGCCACTGGGTCCTGCAACTACAGCCTCTGCGATTTTTATGAAGAGTACATGAGCTTGTAGCATTAATTTGGGGGGGGGGGGGGGGGGCGGGGACAAGACTGTTTCTCCACAGTCAAGAATTTGGTTTAAAAAGTCTCTGTCCTCTCTGTTGTCTGGCTGGGCAATTTTGTTCCTGACTAGCTAGATGCCATGATTTCATTGGAAATAAGACCTATGAAATAACAAGTGGACTAACATGTTTATTCTTATCCTCTCTTTTTCCTTTCTAAACATAATTTCATGACTACAACTTCAAACACTGTCGCACAGGTCACAATACTACTCAAAAATTGTCAACTTCCAGTGTGGATTATAGCAACCTATTAAGCTTATTCTGGCTCTAGAAGAGAAGTAACAAGAAACTAGAAGACTAATAGCTAGGTGAATTTGCTACTTTCTTTTGATGAGATCCAGAATGAACTTTGTGTTAGGAGCAGTTGTGTTCGTTCACCCAATGTGTTTGTTAACACCTCGCTAGCTGGCAGAGCAGTGAAATTGTTTCCTCATGAAACTTCCAGCCCTGTAAAATCATCACATATCCCTGATAAGCAAATAACACAGTGATAACAGTAATGTGGGTGTGTCCATCCATTTTCGTAGCAGTGTTGTTATTTACGCAAAATGGTTGTCAGGTATAACAGCAATATAAACTGATGCCAAATAGGTTAGCTCTTTCAAGCAGAGCTGTGATGAACATCACAGCTTTGAGAGTTCACTGTTTTGTTTGGTTGTTGTTTGCTTAGTGTATTTTTGCTACTTAGTACCTTTGTGTGTGTGTGTGCAGGGTTGAAAGCACTTTCAGATGCTTGTCAGTGAAGAATCTATGATTGATCACATCACAGTAGACATTCAGATAGGTGCTCTCTAATAAATTCATACTTGATCTTTATGTAGACACTTAATGTGTCACTTTGCAGAAATCAGCAGCTCTTCTAGCTCCAGGGATGGCCAGAAGTTATTTTGGGAAATTACTGGAAGTACACTCTCAGTCTGAAAATAGTTCAAGCCAATTCTCAAAGAGTTGAGACATGAATGACATACAATTCACATAGGTAACTGTCATTAGATATAATACTGCCCTAAAAAAAAAAATACTTCAATAGCTATAATGAGAAGGAAACCAGAAAGAAAACTCAATAAAGGAAATAAATTACAGGTCCAATGTACTCAAATTCCTCCTTTGTCATCTTTGCCTATTTTGTTGCTTTCAGTATGTCTGCACATTTATTTATTTATTTATTTATTTAAGGTAAATTTACCCAACAAACAAGTCAGGTTTCTTATGTCTATCACTTACATTCTTGGTTTGTAATGTTGACAAAGCAAATTTAGATTTATGACTATCTTTGATTTAACGGCCTTAGTGTTCTTCTGTAATTCCATTTTTAATATACCTATTTGGTGCTATAGCTGTACTACAATACTCTTAGTTAAATTGTTACCTCTCAACTAAATTCTCTCTCCAAGTGTAAGACTGTGCACATTTTCATTGATCATGTATGTTTCATGATCAAAATATTCAAAAACAAAACCCTCCAGAAACAGGTTTTGCACAGAACTCTCCCGTGCTTCTGCAGAGGAGAAAGGTCATGAGGGTTAAACTGTCAATGCTGATTTTGCTGCAGTAAATACAGAGCTTCCATGTGATCACAACTTTAAACTCCTTCTACAACTTTGTCACTGCCAAAATTAATCAGGGTAATGTATGGCAGTGAACTGAAATATGTGAACATGATACGGTATCCTGACTTCTTAAAGCAGGAAAAAAACATTCATTTTTTCAGAGTAAGCTGAGTTAAAAGAAGATAATTCTCTAGACCAGCAGCTTATATTGAAAATAATTATACCATATGAAGTAATCTAAGACACTGGTGTTTGTATGTTGTTTAAATAGAGTAGCTAGCAGTGAGGCTGCTTAAACAATGGAGGGAGTTTGGTGTTGATATGGTGGGTTTACGTGGCAAAGTTTTGGTAGCAGGGGGCCATAGGGGTGGTTTCTGTGCGAAAGATCTAGAAGCTGCCTCATGTTTGGGAAGGGCCCTATTGTTTTCCAGAGCTGAGCCAATAAGCGATGTTGTAAACCCACTACAGTTGTGAGGGTTCTTTTTTTGGGGGCGAGGGGAAAGGAGCGGTTCCCTGCCGGTGTTTTAGGTAACGGGAACTGCGCGTGGGCTTGTGTGGGAGAACATCACGCTCTGCTCCATAAACCAGTGCCACGAGGCACAAAGCAATAATACTCCTGGTATTATTATTGGTCACTCAATCCCCTGGTTTAGAGCCAGTTTAGGGAGTGGAGAGTAGAGGCAACAGTTCCCCAAATCAGCAGAATTCAGCTGAGCTGGAAGTTAGGCAGTAGTCTCAAGATCACAGCCGTGATCTTTGCCCACGGACACTGCATGACCAGCACGAAGCTTGGCTGCTGACCTGAAGCCGCTTGGCACCAGACGTCGCTCCTCTCTGCACCGGCCTTGCCTGACCCCGCGCAGCACTCGAGGCCTGCGGAGCAAGGTGCACCTCGCTGGCAGGGGGCTCAGCCCGTGGTCACCAGTGTCTGCAGCCCTCCCTGTGGAGCATCTCCAGTGCTGTGAGGGCTCTGCCAGCCCAGGGTGCAGCTGCACCCAGCCCATCTCCAGCAGTGGGAAGCCACGCGTGTGCTAGCAACCACTCACCCCAATGGGGGAAGTTATGGGGCCATTGTTCAGGTGTACAGTGGCAACATACCTGACTAAAACAAATGAGCCTTTGGCTGTGAGCACCTGAATGCCTGCCTTGGCCACAGTAGCAGACAGAACATGTCATGACTAAGTAAATTCCTGCAGCCCACACAGTCAAAGTGGTCCTCTTCTGGTTTTATAATTTATGAATATGTCGCTGGGAATAAACACAGGGCTTGTGTGCTCCAGGCAGTGTTTAAGGCTGTATATTGCTCTTGTTTCACTGCATAACAAAATCCCCGCCACAGATGGCAGCAAGGCCAGAGACAAAGCTTATAATGAATTGGTGTTAATCTTTTTTTTCCCCACATACAGTTAGGGTTTTGTAAACATTTTTGTGTTCGTATCTTCTCGTCTATACAGAATCCCTGCATCCTCTGCACCTGTGTGGAAAATCTACAGCTGCTCTTCGAGTGACGTGACCTAGATTTTAAAACAAAAACTGCCCAGGAGGCTTTCAGCTGTAGCCTTACATTTTCACTGGAACTGAACTTTCCAAAAGTACGTTGGCCTTGATAAAGTTCTGGAACGGGTGAGCTGAGGAGGGAATTCTTGCAATTCAACCCTGGCTTTCAAATCCAGCTAGTGTAATTACAGTTTTGCTACTGGCCAGTAGCGCTGCTCTGGATAGCATCAAAGCATTCTTGTAAAACATTTTGAACTACTCCCAGTGACCACTTCTGTGGTCAGTATATAGTAACTTCTGAGCACATATTAAACTGTGCCTTGTCCAAAGAGTTGTGCAGTTGCTATAGGCAGCCACCAGCACAGATCTGCGTGAATTAGCCACGTACCAAAATGACCAGGTAATTGTGAAGAACAAATAATTTGAGTAGCTGGGCATCGAGGCGTTCATTGCATAACTGCACTTCAAACACTGTCTGGAGTCAGTGGCAGCTTCCCAGGCAAGATCTATCATATCGGCTCCTGCATCTGGAACGGGCTATATCAAAAGCTTTAGCAAATCTATGCCTACAGAAATGCAATTTGACTTTAATCAATTGTATTATTAAAGAGGAAAATGTAAATAAAAGCTTTAAGACTGCAGAAAGGAAAAATGTAATTTGTAGGAAGCTTATTAATTTATTTATAAAGTGCTTTTTTTCCAGTCTCTTGGCAGAGGGCAGCTTATTTAGAGAACCTGACTGGCCAGTAGTAGAAGACAGCATCCATAGCAGCGGTGTTTCTCTGTGTGAAGGTTAGTGAAAATTGCTTGTATTTATTTTCTTCTTTCTCAAAGGAAATACACTATGGCCATCCAAAGGAAAATAAAAAGAAGAAAAAAATGAACTATATGGTTGTGTAGTAGATAAGGAAGGACACACTGGGAGAAGAATCAGAAAGTGACTGTCTATCAAAATGTGTGTGTATCAATCTGTGTGTAAAAACAACAAATGTACAAACAGCACCTATTGCAAGCTAACCAACAGTCACAAATCATCCTTGAAAAATCTATTTTTGTCCCCCAACAGCCTTAACATCTGTATTAAGTAGGCATTTATTCATTATTGGATTACATAGTGAATTACAAGTCGTGTTTTTTGTATGGGATTCAGGTTATGGCTTGCTTTGTATTGCAGTTGTGATGCACATGTTGTAGCAGATGTTTTTAAAGAGGAGTATCTGTTGGAGGAAACGTTGAATTATTTGTGTTTTAAATGTGTAAAATATTCACTCAGGACTCAATTTCATTAACAGACACATTTCTATGAGATTGGTGTATGGCTCAGCAGTTTCTGTTGAAGCAAGGGAAGTTTGGAATTGTTTTCCTGAAGGTGATAGTCATCCTGGATCTCTGTCAGTGTAAATGCAGTCAGTATATGATTCAGGCTACTCAGTAAATTAGACAATCCTTTTGTATTGCTGCTAGGTTTGAGGGCTCTCTCTTCTGGAAGAAGACAAATACACAGATAAATCTACCTACCTATTTAGATGATACCTGAAGAATTTCTCTGAAATGCTTGTGTAATATTTTGGGTATATGTGCAATACAAATGACTGGCATAGAGAAGGAAATAAATTGAGGCCAAATGTTTACGTTACCTGTTGTCATTGCATATTAATTGCAGTTCATACTTATAATACTGTATGTAATGAAAGAAATGAAATAATGAAATTTCCCATAAAGTATGTAAGGTTACCATAGTCGTCAGTCAGCCTATTCTGATAATGCTGTGGAGCTAAGCATCAATTTTCAAATGCTCTCCTCTTCCTACTTTTCCTATCAGCTTGCTGCTGCTATTCCTAACTCCTAAGCAGACAGCATTTGGGTTGGAGGAAGCTGAAAAGGAGGTATTTCATGTCTGTGTTTCTCATTGAGGACAGTTTAAAAGCTGGAGAGATACATCTGAACGTTTGTGCAAAAATGCAACTAATACAAACCTATGAGTTTTCCAATGAAGTATTATTTTTAAAACAGGTGAATTTTTTACAAGGTCATTAGCAATTGCTTCAATGTGACAGACATAGAAAGAGTCTTTATTATTTATTTCCAGATGTTAGAATTGGCCTGATTTCCCTAAGTGTGAGGCAGTGACAGATAGTCTTCTCCATTGGGAACAGAGGTTGTGCAGCATTTCTGAGAACCAAGCCACTTGCTGCTACTTCTGCACTCCTGAAATTAACTTCTTAAGGCATTCAGAACTATAAAAAGTGATTTATATCATTCTCTGATATTGTGAATTATTTGTAAAACCTTTGTATTTTCGGGAAAAATAGAGCCATTCTTATGACATCATTAAAGAGCAACAGACCTAAAACTAAACAAAACAAAAAATCACACTTGGGTAAGCTATCATGCATCATTTTGGGGTTTAAATCTTTCTTCTTTGCATTTTATTAGGATTTGCACTGCTTTTTCTGTTCTTTTCTGTTCAAAGGAGATAGTGCTGATAAAGAAATAGCTCTCTTTTCCTGCTTGGTATGAACTCTAGCCTTTAAGTTGATAAACTACATAACATACACGTGTATGCATGCACATAAATAGGTTTTTAGAAAGAGAGAGAGGTGAATGCTGTGAGAACCACCTCAACAACTTTATGAACTTCAGTGCTGACTGCTCCGAAGAGTTATGATCCTTCTGTTTAATGGTGAGCATTGCTGTAGGGTCATATTACTATTCTTTCTGCCGTATATATTTGCTTTCCTTCTTGCAATAAAAAGAACCCTTGCTTTTATTGTAGGCATTTCCAATTTGCAACAGATCAGCAACCCAGTGTTGTTTCTTTGTCAAGGCAAGGCCCTCAGTACCTGTCCTTTATGGGGCTTTCCAGGTGATTTACTAGCTATGACTTTCCCTTCGCACAACATCTGAAATTTCATCAAAATAATTTGGAACATACTGGGATCAAATAAACAGCATAGCTTGAAATATTTATTTTCCAAGATAACCACACTAAAACTTGCCAAACCAAACATTATCATTAAAAATGTGGCTCAACAATAATGCCTACATCTGAACTGGAGTGGAAGGGGTTTTATGGGAAAAAGTTTTCTCAACGATATACTCTCTGCTTGGAATAGAGAAAGCATATCTAATTTAAATAAGTTTAAACTGAAGCCAGTACTGTGGCTGATCTTTATTACCTGCTATCTTTTCAGAGACTATTTCTTTATTTTTAAAATGCTAGCTCAAGAAAATTCCCCCCTCACTTTTTTTTGTTTTGTTTTGTTTTTGAGGAGTAATAGGGAAAGTAAACTATATTTCCATCGAAATCTCTTCTTCTGCTCTGCCTTTGGATTTTGTGACATTGGGACCCCTAACAGAACATTGAGCTGATTCTTGGCTACACAGTGCTTGGGGAGTTCGGCTTGAAGCATAATTTGTAGCATTTGAAACTTGGAAAAAATAAAGGTTACATGATGAGATTATTGGAAAGGAAGTGGGAAGAGAGAAACTGGATGTTGGGCTTATCAGCTTTGCATTCAGTACTGGAGACAGATTCCCAAATTTAGTAGTGTCATCTAAGAACAGCTCATGCCTTTTAAGTGGCTTAAAGGCTGAGGCTCTGAGAGGCAGTTTCCACACTTTTCATAATCTACCTGAAGTTTGTTAATAGAGTAATGTCTGTCACAGATGGGAGCGACAGAGCAGGGCATGTTCTTCAACATCCTCACCTCGTCCAGCTCCACAGATGAAGACCAACGTGAGTTGATAAAGCCAGCTGCTAATTTGGTTGAAACATCTTTTCCCTTCATTTCTTGTGAATGAAACAGGTGAGTTAAGTGCTCTGAGGAGGACGGTGGCAGAGGGCGAGCCATGTGAACAGTTTGTTGCCCAGGGACTGGATAGCAGTAGTACAGATGCAAAGCACCAGATCAAGAGGATAAGGGGATTAAGTAATCAGGGTAAATTCCTCTTCCTGATAAACTCAGTGGAAACTTTCCTATTGTCTCCTCTGATTCTTTAGCAACGAGAGCTATGATTAATCAGCAGTGTGGAGTTTGTCTTCTTTTCTGTGTGCAGTTTGTTCCAGGAGGCTCCTAGGAGGAGGGAGAGGGGATGGTGAAGCATTAGACTGCCGTGCTTTCAGCTGGCCTTGCCTCTCCTTTTCACGTAAACTTTTCTATCAAGTATCATACAAGTACATGCCATCCTGCCTCCTGAATGAATCTAGTGTTTCATTTTGTATTGCTTGGAATTCTCAAGTTGTTTCTTTTTCCTAAACATCAGCGCAACTAACATTTTGTCCTTCCTACAGCTCCCGTTGCACTTTGATAAATGTTGACTATCCTTTCACCAGCTTTATTGTCACTGATCGGTCTATTACTGTTTCCTATCTTGTCATTTAATAACTGAAATACTAGGACATATAAGAATATGGGAAATGACACGTGTCACCCAGTTGTCATGTTTGGAATTGTAACAGCTCTGTTACACATGATACAGTTGTAAATCAAAATTTTCCATTGACCTGCAGCTTAGAAGGGTACTCTCAGTACAGTATTTGCTTAGTCAGTTTTGCTGCTCTTGATAGAAATAACTGTTTTTCTTTTTTCTTTTTTTTTTAATTATTATTATTATTCCTATTTCTTATTTCAATTTGCTATTCCTAGTAAACGTGTTTTATGTAAACATATGCCTGCTCTTGTCTTTATGGGAAAAGACATTTGCAACCGTCCTTGAGATTGGGTAGAAGGTTTTGATTGTAAATTGATTGGTAAAGAGTGTATAAAATCTTGCATGTTTTCCGTAGGCAAGAAGTTATGAAAGTGGAGAGAGTTCCTACAGTATCAAAGGAGAAAACGATGTTTGTTTAAAAAATGGCTATTGGCTATCTGAAATAATTCAGGATAGGAAGGTTTTATGAAGCGTTATAAATTCAGGGCTGAATGTATTTGTCTCTAAAATTTATCTAAAGTCAAGAGAAAAATTAAAGATGATTTAGTTCTGATAGTGTAAAACTGAGCCACATAACTGAGTAACTAAAAAAACCTGTCAAAAACACCTGCTTTCCACCAGGACTAGCACATGGAAGCAAATTTAGGATTCTGAATTCACCCTATTTTTGAGATGCAGTCTGCCAAGATCACATAATCTCTCTAAAAACTTTGAGATCTCAAACACTGATTTGCTTCAGTATTTCCAGGTAGTTTTTGCCTTGCCCTAAGGTCTTGCTTGTGAATTTCAGACGTGGTGGTGTTATTTTACTAAAGTTGAGACTGCGTGTGTCAAAATCAGCTTTCGAACGGAAGGATTGTTGCAGCCTTAGCTACGGAGAGGCCATTGTCTCTCCAGAATAAAGTAGTAGATATTTCAGAAGTGCTTTGAAGTTGTTCCAGCCTCTTCACAGAGCTGTGAAATCTGATAGCTCAGCTTTTAAGCTGTTTGTGAAAGCACAAACTGTAGTACTTGTGGAATTCATTCAGTGACTTCCAAACTGGAGCCTGGCCTGGGAGTGGGAAGAAAGAGTTTAAGAAAAAGGGAGGAAAAAAAAAAAAAGGCTTCAGTAGTATGTGGCAGTTAACTGTCAACTTTGGCATCTTTTCAGATTTGCGGCTTCATGCTTTCTAGAGATAAACTGTGACTTTTCCCCAAGGACTGGAGGATTTTATTTTCTTTTCCACTGAAACTCTTAGAGCTGTATGACTGCAGGGAAGCACAGAACTATCAGCATCATTCCTGCTGTGCTCTTAGATGGTAAATCTATGGGTGCAGGACATTTCTGGGAGCTTGTTCCCATTTACATTTGTTTCTCGATATTTTCCATTTGTAAAACAGATAAATAGGACCCCCATCTATCCTATTTATTTACAGTACTTGCTGTGTAGTGCTTCATCTGGGTTTGCTAGAAGCCTTTTGTTTCATTAGCAGGTGTATTGAGGATGTTCTGTGGGCTCAGAGCATTCCTGTGCACCCTCTGGGACAGGCGAGCTAGTGCGAAAGCAGAGAAGGAGCAACCCCGGGAGTAACCGCATCCTGAAAACATCAAACTTTCTTATCCTTTTCATTGTCACCAGAGCTGAAATATGAGTGGGCAGCGAGGCCTCTGTTCCTGCTGTGCAGCCTGTTGCTTTTGTTTTATATCAGTAGAGATGAAGAAATGTATTCACTTAATATCTCTTCCTAGTGTTCTCTGGACTTGCCTTGACAATGCAGTACGCTGGAGTCAGGACTTCAGTTTTGCCCCAGCTCAAGTCTTGTCCAAATGCAGAAATTTTGAGATGAGGACGGTGGCAGTTTTGCTTGAATTGCCTGGCTTGTCTGGTCAAATGGGCTACAGCTCGAGTTAACACAGTTTGACAGCTGCTAACACAGTTATTCTGTGCAGTAATCCAATCCCTCTGTGCAATGCAAGTGTTATTTTGCAGCGCGGCCGCTCTCAGCTAATGATCCCAAAGAGTGAGAGATGAGCATTCAGCTAACAATCCCCAAAAGTGAGAGATGAGCATGACTTACAGCAGTGGGGGGGAGAATGTGCATTTCTACTTGCCAAGGACTGACAGGACAGATCCATGAACATGTAGGTAAAAGTCAGAAAGCTCAGGCTAAAATGAAATTGCAGCTACTAAGGCAGGAAGGATAGCAAGGACATACCTGAGTAATCAAGTAGAGGAAAGTAGACGTTTATTACCTAATGAGGAAATGAGCGAATAATAGGTGACCTAGGCAAAGGTGTTGGATGTCTTTCTCCCTTCAGCTACCAAAGAAAAGATGAATTGTGACCAGATGCTTAATGCAGTTAATTTTAACAAAAAACAGGCAGAAATAAAAAGGAACAGGTCAGGTGTACTTGACAGATAAGATAGATTATGCAAGTCAGCAGGACCTGATACTATATCCTAGAATATGAAAAAAATTGCAAATGCTAAGCTATCTGCCATTATCTTTAAGAAAACTGGAAGATGAGTGACTCTCCTGATGATGTCAAGAAGCCAAATGTATTATCTGTGCTTGAAAATGCAGGGGAATCTGAGAGGAGGGATGTCATGGAGAATTTACAGAAAGCTAATGCTTATTCACTATCAAAAATGAATAATGGTCTAAATTATTTGCTGATACTTTAAAATCTGTACTGTTCTCACAAATGGGTTAGATAACTATCATGGTGCCACTGTGTGTGACGGGTCTAGTGGATTTGGAGGAACCTTTTTTTCAAAGACAGCTAGGATACAGTCCTACATGATGTTCTCGTGCACAAATGATGTTTTTATCTATCATGAGAACACGGTATGGTGAGCACGCAACCGACCAAAACATCCCTGGGATGAACCAGCAAACGGGGATTTAAAACTTCTAATCTAAAGACTGCCAAGGGAGGTCATGAAGACTTTGTTGCTGGAGTCTTTTAAAAGCAGTGTAGATATATGGCACTTGATTGCACCTCAGAGGTGGGGTTTGGATGAGATGGTTTCCTGAGATTCCTTCCACTTCTCTGTTCTTGTGACTGTGATGTGAGGCTGACTGGGGAGATATTAACTCAAGCACAAATAACTCAAGTTAACTGTGCACTGAAGACGCAACCCTCAGCTTAATAGAGGTCGTTTTAAAACCTGAATGGGAAAACGTGGTTTCATACGTGGTAATAATGTCCCAGGAGGACATCCCAAGATGAATGGTAGCTTTGAGAGTGATAGGGATTGATTGGAGAGGCTCCAAAGAGTAAATGATCAAACAACTAGAAAACAAGCCTAGAAGGGGGACTGAAACTACCTGGCTTGTTTAAAGAAGAAAGGACCAGAGGAAACATTGCAAGACTCTTCAAATACAGAAAAGGCTGCTCTAAGGAAGAGCAGTGTGTTGTTTGCAGAGAGTAAAAGCTCTGTGGTAGATGGAACAAGAATTATTAGAACTAAATTGCAGCAGAAGAGATTCAAAGAAGACAGGGGAAAAAAAAGAAAAGTAGAAGAAGACAAGGGGAAAATAAGCCTGTCCAAAGCAGGGGCAGCAATGCACTGGAAAGGAGAGCTAGGGTTGATTATGAAATCCCCGATGGTCAATCAAGAATAGGTTAGAGGAATATCTCTCAAGAATGACATGGAGAAACTTGTTCCTACTTCGGGACCTGTGACGGACTAGATGTCCTTTCAGTGTCCCTATCTGATTTCTTTTTCAAAGATCTTTTTTCTCCTGAGAAGGAATATTTTGTTTTAATACTCGAGGTATGTGGGGATTAAATTTATTCATTTACTTTTCAAAATAGAGTCGTTACTCCCTGTTCCTAACAATCCTCTTGGCTTGGCAAGTAGGGAAAGCAGCCAGGACTGCATCTAAGATTTTCACATTTCCATTCCTTGTTTGTCTGTGTCAAGGAATATCTGGAGGATAAGCTGTCCCCTAGCCCACTGCAGCCAGCATTGCAGCTTGTGTACAGGAAGTCAGAGATGTGTTTCTTTGCATGGGAGACTGCAAGCTGTGAGCAGCTAGGCCATATTTAATATCCAGACATTGCAAATGAAGCTGTTTTATGCAGTTGCTGTGTATGTGGATTCCTAATTAGCATTTGCAACAGTTCTTCAAATAACACCTTGGCTTTGGCTAATTGCATATATTCAGATTCTTTTGCAATTAAAATCCTCCCCAGCTAGAGCTTATGTTTAAATTTTCATTGTCTTTTTGGTGCTATGCTGTTTGGTGCTGTGATGTAAATTAAAGAATAAAATAAAATTGGATGCAGAATGTAGTTCAAATGTAGGCCATGTCAGATAAGATTTCTGAGTGTAGATCTGTTAAAAACTACAAAATGATCTGTCATTTCTGTTTAAGAGTTCAGAAGGAAGCAGACAGTTTGGATCAGGCAACAGTCTGCAGCGATGTGTCCAAAACAAGAGCTTTTGTTCCACGCTGGGCTGATGCATGCCATCAAATATGCCAAGAATGCAGGGCCGTTTGTGGTGCTACTGCAGATACCATCACAGGGAAGCTAAGCACCCAAATTCCTGTTGAAATAACATCAGTTAAGATGAAGGCAGTCAAAATAAGGCAAATTCAAAGCAGGAGGACGCCATAGCCTGCAAGCGTGCAGTGTTTGATATAAAATGATCTCTGTTTTCCTTTGAAATCCATCATTTGAGAACCTTTCCCTCAAGCAAGTGCCTGGCTCAGGCAATTAGTCAGGAAACCTTTCAGGGTTGAAGGGTCAAGGTTAGTTACAAGAAGGGGTTTAAGAATTTTGAATCAGCTTGTGTGATTTCAGTGAAAATCTATGAAGACAACATCCCTTACATCAGGAAATGATGTATTTCCAATTGGCTTCATTTCCAAAATCAAACATATCCATATATTTGAAAGCTCTGTGTGTAAATATGTATGGATTGGAGAAGTTGCACTGGTTTGTGAAAAGGTTTTGTCAATTGCTCTGAGCGATTTTCTTACCCATTTCAGTGGTGTTTGTTTGTTTGTTTATAACAGCACCACAATTAATGGTTAAGATTGCATTCATACTTTAAAGTGAAGTGGGATTTATTATTGTTTTTGTGCACGAAAACAGTGGTTGAACATAACCAAAACTAACAGTGCTTTTCAGGGAAAAAAATATCTTTCCAGACAATTGTATGGAAAAGTATTTGTTTGTTTGGGAATTCAAGCAAATTAAGAGTAACTCTCTTTAAATTTTGCATCTGTAACACTTAAACTGTCAAGGATGTTTTAGAGCTAGAAATTCTAGGCAGGCATAGACAGAAATTCACTCCAATAGGTTGACTACCTTGGTAATAATTGAAGTGAACAAAATTTCTAACATACAACAGCATTAGTAGTAGATGAAGACTTAAAAAAACAAACACAGAAATCACCAAGTCTGTTAAATGGCACATCTGAACTCCAATACTTGTCATTTTTGGAATTAGCTCCTTTGGGCAGCTGGTAGGGTTCATCTTCAGTAAAGCAAATATTTTACAGAAGTGAGTTTATCTTTTACACCAGAATTTGAGGCAAAATAAGGAGCTACATTTCTCAGGACCATGGCTCAAGAGGTTGCTCTGTGTCGGGACCACCATCTGCTGGTGCTTGTCAGTGTGCTGGAGTGGGAGGCATTTTTCATCAGCCCTAGGGTAGAGCTAAAGTAATTCTCTTCTGCTTGCTGTGTGCAACTTTAAGACATCATAAGCACAAGTAAGTGCATCTGAAGAATTGGAGTTCATGGCTATTAAACACCTCTCAGCTGGTTACAAGATCTCCTGTTGGAGCGAGGCTAAGGGGACCCTTGGCCTGACCCAAGCTGGCGCTTCTGGTGCTGGAAATCAGAGTGCTAGAAGTCAGGGTGCCTGGAGGTTACCTGTACGGTGTCACAGAAGAAACAGCCTGGAAAATACTGATTAATATGGAAAAGCAGGCAGGTGGATTGCAGCAGCAGGGGCTGGACCAGCAGTGAAATGGGAAACGAAGCAGATTAAACTCCTTCTGGAAAGCTCGGCTGGTAGAAGCATTGGTTTGGATGCCAGGCCCCTGTTAACCCATCTCTTCCAGAGGAGTCACTGTGGAGAATCCCCCCAGCCTCTGTGTCAAAAAAGTAGTTGGGTGATATGAAACCACAAATTCGACACAACTGGTATTTTACTATTTTTAATTCAACCTCATTTTAAATTATGCTCCTTTTTCTTAAGCTCTTAATTCATGTATCAGATTAACAGATTTTCCTGCCTTTTTAAATGGAAACTGTGTGCTAACCGAAGAGGTAGGGGAAAGGGGAAATTTATTTCCAGTGTCCTTATCTTCCATCGATGAAAAGATGGCCAGGAACCTTTGCAGAACTGAGTTTGAGTTCTAATGGACAGGTCTAGTCAGAGCTAAAAGGAAATTTCACAATATATTTTTTGTAGAGAAGGCTCCCAATGCTAATGAGCAGCCGAATCTGTCTCAGGGAAACAGCGTGTTACTAAAAATAGGTTGCAGCCTAACTGTAACTAAAATCAGACTGCAGAAACCAAGCTATTCGGGGTCCTGATTTCTACTGCAGGAGATGAATCTATTACAACCAGCCCTGATTATTGTGTATTTTAAAATGTGCTGCCTGAGCCCTGTTCTGAAATTAATGCACTTGTGAGCGTCTATCAGATACGGTTGTAGCATTCTCTGCAGATTTTCTTCAGGCTCCTCAAAGCCAGTGAAGATCCAGTTCATGGTTATGAGGCCAAAAGGAACAGCACTGCATGCAATCTATTTATAGAAGATGAAGCAAAACAGTGTGATAAAGGGCAAATGAGAGCCTACGAGAGGCGTCTCTCCATTCCCAGTCACGTGCTCTTTACATGCAATTTATTTTTTTACTATATGATGTTCTGGGGAAATGAAATCACTTGACAACAGCCTTAATTCTGGGTAGACAAGAGCCATTCAGGGTTTCTTTACTGTTTATAATACACTCACTTGTGGGTGTTGCAGTCTGAGAGGTTCTGTTTGCAGGAGTTTCTGCAGGGGCCAGGACTTCTCCTGCAGGTGCCTGCAGAGAGGTGACCACAGGCTGCCCCAGGGACGTTCAGGATGCAGCATTCAAAGCCACCCTCAGAACTCTCACTCCTGAGCCTCAGACGTTTGGTACAACAGGACAATCAGCCACCTGCTCTGACACATCGACATTTAAAGGCAGCAGTATAAGCACAGAAAGTGGAAACCACCTCTTCTGAGTTTTTGTGTGCCAATACCCTCTGAACACACAAGTTGCTGTTCCCTGGTCCCGTACTTTTGTTCTCAACACAAGGAGCAAAGGACTTCTCTGTCCCAGGAGAGTGTCTACATTCACTTTAATTAGATACTTTATGTCTTAGGTGTGATGTCTCCAGGAAGGGGAATGGTGCTGAAGAAAAACTGGGTGAATTATATTCATGAGGTCCAGGCAGACGAAAATAAATGGCTTCTCAGGTAGCTTGCTTTCTTGTTCCCTTTCTCTTTCCTTTGTGTTTGTGATAAAGTTTGAAGGAGGCTGAAGAAGCTGAAGTTTGTCTCCCAAATACAGAGAATGGTACTGTCATTTCAGAGTATTTTCCTAGAGAAGGTGATCTGTGGCAGCAGGCTTTTTCCCTGGACCTTAAACAACACGTTTGCAGGTTTGCAGCGTGTGCGCTTCCTGAGCTCCTCACCAGCATCGGTGGGTCAGCCATCACCCAGGCCGTCGTGTCTCACCTTTGCCAAACTACTTTTCCCTCCTGTGAGCTCACAAGTTTGTTTAAAAATATTAAGACTCGTTCTGCATTGTGACAAGTGTAAGAATGGATGAAATATCTAGGCTTTAATGCTTAGTGATGCTGCATGAGAGCTAAGCGCCACAGCCAGGAAGCTGGGTAGCAAGGATCAGCGAATGTGATGCATCTATCTGTATTCCCATATGTCAGTCTCTCAGACAATTTCACAGATTTGCTAATGGGAACAAGGCTTTTCAGTAAAGCTTCTTCAGGGCCCTTACCGAGATGTGAATGTACTCCAGAACCTTGATGAGTGATAAGAGGAAACACTGAAAGACAAATTTCCACTGCTGTTTCTTAGACACATGACCTCCTTCAGAAGTCAGGAGTCACTCAGAGTTTAAAGAAATCAATGCTGGCTTCCTCCCAGGATGCGAACTCTCGAGAGCTCTGTTTTATGTGCGTGTATGAATGTATACACACACATATAATGCTGTTTTCAAGTACTCAGTGGGAACTGAATGGAGCTGCAGGAGCAGCAGAATGGAGGGCTAATTCTGCATCCAGTGCATAACCCAAACACCGAGCTGATGGCAGGGAGGCAGAGCAGGAAAGCCAGCCCTGAAGCGAGGCTGGGGGATGCCCTACAGAGCTTAGTCCAGTGTAATGGCTAGAAAAATCCCCACCTGCTCTGATCCTGGGGTGTCCTTGCTGAATGCTAGAACTGGCATAAACAAAGAAAAAAAGGAAGAAAAAAATAACTTGTGAAGTATGGAAGAGAGGAAGGGTTATTTTTCAACAATGCATGCTGTGGAGGACTTACTGGGCACAAGAGAAAATGGTGATTTTGCAACGCCCTGATGGTTCATAGCAGTAGTTGTGCAGATGCATCGTGCTATGCTTCCCCTCCATGCCTTGGCCATCCCAGCTAGACCAAGCCTGTCTCGTGTGGAGCCCTGCCCTTCCAGCCAGCAGGCAGGCAGACGAAGCAGGGGAGCAGATGGGGTTGTCAGTGCCCTGCTGCCTTGGCGAGGAGGGACCTGCCAGAGCAGCAGGACGGGTGCCCCGGCCACCCAAGGTGGTGCTGGTGGGTTGGGCACGGGTGGTTGGAGCTGCCCGGGCTTGGCTTTGCCTCCCCCCATAGGTGTTTCTGAGCACGCTGTGAAGTCTCAGCTCATCTGTTCCTGTCTGTTGTGGCATCGCTGGTATGTTTTCACTTGTAGTCATCTGTGCCTGCAGCCGGTACGGCTCTCCCTCGGAGCTGGGATACAAGCAGAGCTCGTCAGTGCGTTATGGATGGAGGAGCAAAACAAATCCTCAAATGCTGGTTCCCTTAGCAACAACCTGGAGCGAGGGGGAGTCCAAGAGAAGGGCTTTAAAGCTGCAGTGCTGGAGCCCAAATGGACACAAATCTGCCTCAGCGCCCTGCCTGTCTCAGCCTGAGCCTCGCCTCTTGCTAACACGGAACAGGCTGATCCCATTCATTACTGTCACCTTCAAATATAAACCTGCTGGAACAGATAGCTCTTCACAAAGCCATTCTGTACTCCCACTAAGTGCTGACAAACAAGACTGTGCTTGTAAGAGCACCATAAAGTGGCAGTGTGTTCTTTCCTTTTCTTTTTTTTTTTCCTTTCTTTTTTTTTTTTTTTTAAAGATGATCAAGAGGGCCCAGACACAGGACACCGGCTTAGGGATGTTCAGATTACCAGACTTTGTGATGGAGAGAATGTGCAGCTGACTGCATATGCTATTCCAGAAAAATAAACACCCCTCTTAAATATCTAGCCCTCTTTCCATCTCTGAAGGATTTCTGCCGGGTGATGTAAGCATCTGAGGGGAGAGCTTGGAGCCTGTGGGGCTGCCACCCTGGTGCTTTGGCGGGCTGGAACAGCACAGCCTGCAAACTCCAAGGCATCTACATGCTCTTGTGTGCTCTCGGCTGACTATAGCTGGCTTTTGTCCTGAGGCTCCAGCTGTGGGGTAGTCCTTCGGCACAGAAGTGCCTCCCCTGGCATAGCAGGGGGCTGAGTGCCTGGCAGAGCAGGGGCTGGCTGCGAGGGCACCCACTGCCTGGGTTTTAGCTGAGCTTTCACTTTGAGGCGCTTTTTGGACTCAGTGTAAAGTAAAGCAGCCTTTACTCAGAGAGACTTCTCTGGCACGGAGGAAGCGCTTGGACTGGGAGACTGCCAGATCTGCAAGTCTTGCTGTTAATAGACATGTTTTGAAGCAAGCATTGATTTGTAAAGTATTATGTAAAGTGATAGGTCTCTTTCCTGAAGAGTGGCTGAAGCTTCAGAACAAAGCACTAAGCCTTTTATGTATTTCTTTTTCCTTTGCTCTTACTGTGATAAAGTCTCCCGCGTGAATACTTTTAACTACGTTGTGAGAATTCATCTGTGTCTGCTCCTCGTTTCTCCTCTGAAGGCAGTGATGTGAAAGTTCAGGTAGATATCCAGGTGTGCTTACCCAACTTCAGGATTAAGAGTTTCCAAAATATACCCGGATTGCTGGCTTTGGACTCCAGCCCACAGACACATGCAATTCTGATGCAACATGTCGGATTCTCTGCGTTTTTACCTCCCTTTTCAGTGCTTTGCTTATACTGCAGTAAGATCAAATGGGCTTCACTCTATCACGAGTCATATGGGAGCACGCATGCAGGTCTGTATGTATATAGAAACAGGGAGATAGGAAATACACCGTGATACTTTGAGTGCTTAATGTGTATGTGTTTGCATAACAAAATCCAGCCTATTCTGTTTCCATTTTTACAGGGACTTGTCTGATTACTTAATCCAGACCTCATCCTACGCTCGCTTACTGCCAAGGCTAACAGGCAGGCAGGAGGTGAGCCGAGTGGTGTGTGGTTAGTCCCCATACACGGTCTCTCCTCCTTCTCTTTCCCTGCTCTGCATTTTGCTTTCTCTCTTTCTCTCTTTCCTTCTTTCCCTCTTTCTCTTTTTCTCTCTTTCTCTCCTGTGTTTTGTTGTTGTTGTCATTTTAGATTATGCCTTGCTTAGGTCGGGAGGCTCTTCACCTACGTGTTTACATTACACCCAGTAGTACTGGGCTCTGATCCCAAATTTGGATCTGTGTGCTAGTGCAATATAAATAATAATAAGCGTAGCTGCTTTGGCATGCAATCAGGTTGGAATCGCGGCAGCTCTGCTGTGCTTGTGGGCACTACCCGTTGCAAGAGCGTTTTCTTATTTTTCTGCCTGAAAGTTACGCTGTGTACAGTGCAAATAACCCCCCAGCACAACAAAACCATAAACAGCAACAGCATGGCAAAAACTTTAAGCTGTGCCAATGGTGAATGTATTTTCTTGCAAGACTGCAAATGTGCTGTGAGCATTTCTTGGTTTGTTAGCCGTCCTGGGATGTGTAAATATAACTAATCCAATCTAGGCTTTCATAGTGGAGTTTGTTGGTGAGGCTGAGGTCAGAAACCCCCCGAGGCTCAAAGGATAAGAGAAACAGGTGCTTTCCTGGAGCCTTAGAAGTCATGCTACAATTAGTTTCTTCCTTTCCTTTGGGCTTAATAACGTACTCAAGTTGGTACATTATAACTATGGTAACATTTATAATAAGAAAATATGCAAATACAGCAACAACATAATTTTTCCAGGCTGCTTAGCAAGTAAATGGTTGTGTACAGAATGGCCTTCAATGCTAGGAATATCTTCCTGTCAGAGACAGCTCCTGTTATTTACGATGGCAATAAAACTCCTGATTATTATTGGACAAATTTCCCAAACAGAAAAAAATCAGATGTTTTAACTTTCAGATCCTTCAGTACGGAACAAAAGGCATGGGTTTTCAGAAGTTTAGTCCCTGAGGATAAACAAATAAAGTTGTACAGAGCACACCTTGCTAATATGATTGCTCCTTATTAGCATAATAGTTTTCAAATAAACAACCTGCTAATGTCTCTAATAAGCAATTACTCTGTGATGAAAACTGCAAATGGAGCCCACTGGTGGATAACAGATAACAGTAAAATCTGTCAATAAAACAAATACTGTTCTGCCTGAGCAGCTCTCTTCTTTACTCCAAGCGAGCAGAGCTGCCTAGGTATTTTTATAGGCTGAGATTTGACAGCCAGGCATGTCACAGCACTGCTCTTCTGATATGCTGCTATGACGTTATGTGGAGCCTTTACACTTTATAATGTGAGTATTATAACTTAGTTGGAAGCAACCTGCTTGGGGTACTCAGGCCAAAGGAAACCACGGTAGGATGAGTGTTTGCCCCAGAACAGTGATTTGCCAGATTATTAGTTTTTTTTTTTATTATTATTATTATTATTTTTTTGCTTTCATAAAACAAAGTTCGTAATTAAAAAATCAGAGCCCATGCTATCTCTGAAACATGCAAATGAATGGAATTTGTCTCAGCATTCTTTCTTCTTGCTATTCTAAAACATAAAAAATCATTCACAATAGCAAAAAAGTGTTAAATGTATGCAGCAGTCTCACTTTTCCAAACATTCAGAAGTGTGAAAGATTTTCATAATTTTTCAAGCATAGTTGACAAACTATTTTCAAAACATTTGCAGATGTAATTTACATATTTGCCTAGTTGCTTTACCATTGATTAGAAAGCCATGCTGTGCTTGCTGTGCTCTCTGTATTCCTACAATCATTTTTCCAAAATCATTTTGCATATGTTCTCTTAGTTTTCAGGAAATAAGGATACGGAATATGAGAGGACCGTAAATCCCCAGGCCTGGCCCTCCCTGAATTCCATGGTGGATATTAGGTTTTTATTTTATATATAGCTTTGAAGAAAAGGGATCATTTGAAGGAAAATCATGAGCCATTCTTATCTTTGTTCCAACTCTGGACTGACATCATGGTATGAAAATGCAAGGAATGTACAGTAAAGCCTGGTGTGGGAAGAAGATCTTGGCAGAGGGATGATTAATAGTGTCTAAAAGAGGGAAAACAGTTATGTAATAAATACAGCCCATGAGATTCGAACTGAAGAAAGCATCACAGGTGCAGATTGTAAACAGGCCCCGGAGGAAAAAGTATCGGTCTTTTAAAGGTGGACTCTGTAAACAAACAGATGAGGCATAGGAAATATCCTTCCATATACATTTATATGGTACAAATCAGAACACGGAGCGTATAAGCACCATAAGTGTTTAGAAACCCAAAGAACAGCCATACTGCAGCAAAGCAGCACAAATTGTGCCACGGTGTAAATTTCTATAGAGTGGGGAAGATGTGTGGTCTGATGGCTCAGTTTGTTTTTCTGACTTTCGCAAACGACGTGATTTCTGCCTCTCTGGTTTTGTTTTGTTCCATTTAGCTGCTCTCAGCTACATAATTGTTCTTTTAGCTTGTAAATATTATGGTCAACCTCCAGCAAAGTTTAGATGAGGCCAATCCAACGTAAACAAGTGTGCCTATGCCAATGATGTGAGTAAGCAAAGCCATCCCTTGTGATATTTACTCCCCCTTTTCCTAACTCCCCTAGGACTGTGAGAACTTTGCCTAGCCAGTAGTGGTAGCACACAGCCTAGAGTTCAGTTTAACTGCCTGTCTGGGATTTTTAGTCTATTTATTTTATTTTTTTCCATGTAGACAGAATGTAGATGATGTAGAAATTATCCAGTGAAATGAGAACAATAGAGCAGAGGAACTTCTAGGCAGCGTCCTCACATCTTTCCATGCTCGCATGCCTGGCCCCGCTGCCTGCAAACTCAGCACGATGGCAGTGCAGGTGGAGCGGACAGAGCTGAGAGACCCCAGAGGGCTGAGGATTAATGGCACGAGTTGCCAAGACTCCAGATAAGCTGTGGTTTTGCATGAGGCTGCAGTGCTGTGGCATGAGACGGCGGTGTCGCAGCGATGCTGTGTGACTGTCTCGGATCCTCTGCTCGACTGTGCTGGGACCGCAGTTCTCCGGCAGGGCTCAGGCTCACCTGTGCAGCAGCTGCAAGCAGGCGCTGTGGCTCTGCTGCACCCCTGGAGCTGCTACGGTGTGGGAGTTGCAGGCAGCCCAATGCTGGAATCCCTGAACCTGCTGCTTGCAAGCCTTGACTTAAAAGGGTAGGACATGCCATACCTTTGAATGTTATCTTTGAGGTTCAGCACCTTACACTGCTCCTCTGTACAGCCCCCAACCTTCAGGATGTGCTCTCAGTGTAGGAGATGAATCCTACAGGTGTGTTGCTGTGTAAATGCAAACACAGGTGTGCAGGTAGGTTTCCCCAGCATGCCATCCCCTCCCAGACCCTTTGGAGCCCCTCGTGCTGTGCACAGGACACAGGTACTACCCCCATCCCTGCACTCAGCCGTCCCCCGTCCCCCAGCCTGGCCTTCCCATCCCAGCTTTGTCTCTTCCAAGTGTCTGAAGCCTGCTGCTTTCTGCAGCCGCAGCAGTTCAACACAAGTGGCATCCTGCTGTCCCGTGCCTCTTCCTCCCATAAGCAGGGAGTTGGGTTTGGTGGCTGTTGGGTCACAATTTGCAATTAGATGTGAGCTAACCTTTAAGGAAAAACAACACACAGCAAAACAAAGTAATCATTGCAACACTATTGATCTCCTGGGACAGGAGGGAGGGAGGTGCCTGACATTTTGCATTATCTATGGGAGAGGAAGGAGCTGGGCTGTTTTTTCCCACAAGAAATATATCTATTTTTGAATGCAAAGTGCTTTCTTTGCCATGGGACCCAAACCAGTTTTCATTCACTGACTCATGGTCTCTGGAGACTTTTTCCCTGAATTTAGGAGGCAAATGCTTTAGTGATTTGCAACTGGAAAAGTGGCAGCCCAATTAGCTAAAAGTGTTAATTTAAAGGTAAAGTTGTTACCTGCTTATAGTTATTTTGGCTTTGAAGAACCAAACAGTTTCCAGCAGCCCTGTTCCTTGTTGTTTACATATGGAGTTGCTTTAGATTTGATCATAACAGCTATTGGGTGAGAATCCTAAAGAGATGTATCAACAGCATATGATTTATTCTGTAGTTCTTGTGCAAGAAGCCAAAATATGATTTCATGCTTTCCTCCTGCTTCTCTTTAGGGTTCTTTCTTTCTTTCTTTCTTTCTTTCTTTCTTTCTTTCTTTCTTTCTTTCTTTCTTTCTTTCTTTCTTTCTTTCTTTCTTTCTTTCTTTCTTTCTTTCTTTCTTTCTCTCTCTCTCTCTCTCTCTCTCTCTCTCTCTCTCTTTCTCTCTTTCTCTCTTTCTCTCTTTCTCTCTTTCTCTCTTTCTCTCTTTCTCTCTTTCTTTCTTTCTTTCTTTCTTTCTTTCTTTCTTTCTTTCTTTCTTTCTTTCTTTCTTTCTTTCTTTCTTTCTTTTTCTTTCTATCTCTTTCTTTCTATCTCTTTCTCTTTCTCTCTTTCTCTCTTTCTTTCTCTCTTTCTCTCTCTTTCTCTCTTTTTCTCTTTCTTTCTCTCTCTCTTTCTCTCTCTTTTTCTCTTTTTCTCTTTTTCTCTTTTTCTCTTTTTCTCTTTCTCTCTTTTTCTCTTTCTCTTTCTCTTTTTCGCTTTCTCTCTTTCTCTCTCTTTCTCTCTTTCTCCCTTTCTCTCTTTCTCTCTCTCTTTCTCTCTTTCTCCCTTTCTCTCTTTCTCTCTTTCTCTCTCTCTTTCTCTCTCTCTTTTTCTCTTTCTCTCTTGCCTTGCCTTGCCTTGCCTTGCCTTGCCTTGCCTTGCCTTGCCTTGCCTTGCCTTGCCTTGCCTTCCCTTCCCTTCCCTTCCCTTCCCTTCCCTCTTTTTATAGTATAAATATAATTCAGGAGTTTTTTGCCATTTTATTAGATTTGTTCAATAGCCTATGCACTTAATCATGGATAAATGCTTCCCGATTACTGCTGACTAATCTCTCCTTCCTAAGAGACAGTCTTGCCAAGGCCCAGTCAAGAAATGTATTTGGACAGTGTTCAAGTAGCCTCTCTTACGGCGTATGGCAGAACCAGCGCGGGTCAGTTTGGCAGCTCATGGCCTCGGTTTCATTCACAGGACGCCTCTGTATGCTTGGAGTGCTTGTTTTTAGAAAGATAAGGGCTGTCTGTAGGCAGCAATCATGGTCCAACAACTGAAAGCCGCTTTCAGTATCTCTGGAGGGCACGATGCTTGGATCCGTCTGTTTTGCCCACGTGGAAGGAAAGGATTTGGTGGCAGACGTGCTTTGGGAGCTGTCAGTGCTTGTGCAGCCTGGCAGGAGTGTCAGGTGTGGGACCAGATATCTAAGCAGGTTTTTCTGTTTCATTCATAGATTACATGGGGACTGTTTAACCTTCAGGCAAAGCCTTTCCAAATAAAATAATAATAATAATAACAATAAAGAAAAAAAATACCAAGGAATAGGATATAACAATATTTATAATTCCCCCACATTGCAAAATCTGTGCAATAAACTTTGTTTGAGGCACCACTAAATGTGCACAGTAACACTTCTTTGTACTTGGAGTTGTTCTTGTATCTGTACACAATCAGCTCTTTAAACTACACTCCAGGCATGAAGTGGTGTCCTGGTTTCAGTTAGAACAGAGTTAATTTTCTTCCTAGTAGCTGGTGGAATGCTATGTTTTGGCTTAGGATGAGAAGAGTTCTGATAACACCCCAATGTTTTAATTGTTGCAGAGCAGTGCTCACACCAAGCCAATGATGTCTCAGCTTCTTGCCCTGTCCTGCCAACAGGCAGGCTGGGGGTGCAGCAAGAGCTGGGACGGGACAGACCCAGGACAGGTGACCCAAACTAGCCAAAGGGGTATTCCATACCATCTGGGGTCATGCTAAACAATATATAGGGGTGGCTAGCTGGGGGAGGGGGCCGGACTGCTTGGGGTTAGGCTGGGCATCGGTCAGCGAGTGGTGAGCAATTGCATTGTGCATCACTTGTCTGTACACATTAGTAGTAGTAGTAGTAGTATCACCATTGTATTATTATTATTATTATTATTGTTATTATTATTATTGTTATTATTATTTTCCTGTCTTATTAAACTGTCTTTATCTCAACTCACGGGCTTCACTTTCCATTTCTCTCCCCCGTCCCAGAGAGGGAGGGGGGAGGGTGAGTGAACGGCTGCGTGGTGTTTAGCTGCTGGCCGGGTTAAACCACGACAAGTGGAAACAAATATTAAAAAAATGCCTGCAAAGATCAAGTCTTTTGGTATCTTTGGTAAATGCACCGCCTTTGCTTTTGTGTGGTTTTATCAGCTTGAATTCTCTGTCTTAATGCATTTTATAGACAATATAGTTATAGATGGTAAAGGAGATCCCAAACAGCATGTTACCATGAAGTACTTTTACTGTTAATACATGTTACCTTGAAATATTTTTCCTGTTAATATGTAATAAAGAGGTAAGCCTCTTTACTTCAAAAATCAAAATGCAACTGCAAAGAGATTGGACTGTGCACTTAGTCACATGGTCTGAACTTTTGGGTAGACCTGTGCGGTGTCAAGAGTTGGACTTGATGATCCTTAAGGGTCCCTTCCAACTCAGGATATTCTATGATTCTATGATTCTATGATTCTATGCAGATTTCGTATTTAGGAGATGGCATCTTAGTAGAGCTCCACCGGGGAGATGACTGGGCAAAGCTCACGTGACGTTTTTGCATGAGGTGTGGCTAACCTCTAGGTGCAGTTGGTTGTTTTGACAAACGTATTAAAGAATTTCAGTGCAGTGAAACCATTCTTGCTGCTTGCTCTAAGTCCAGGTTTTCTGCTGGCTCTCTAGAGCTTAGCTTGACTGAGCCTTTGGGAGACGCGGGATGGGAGAGGGTGTGTGTGCTGAGGTACCCCTAGGTACACAGGCAAGCAGATCTCCGGGAGAGCATGCTGCAGTGGGGTCCGAGCTGTGTGCTGCTCTGTATTTTATCAAACACCTGAGAGCTCCTTGCACGACTCCTTTTGGAGCGGGTGGCAGGCTGTGAGGTGCTGAGTGCGGACAGGACCAGCCGGTACCTCGTGTCTGTGGTGGAGGAGCATCTTTGATCCACGTCTGTTTCTGGAGTAACAGCTGCTGTATGCAAAGACCTAAAGTGGCTGGTGCTACACAAGGATTTTACCTCCTCTACTTTTGAATTGGCCTGATGGGCAGGACCTTTGCTCAGAGTACTTCCTACTTTCTGCTTTCCATTATCTGCCAATTACTAAAAAGAGGTCTTATAACCACTACAGCATTAAGAGTAGATCTTAGCTCAAGCAGTAGTTTGAGCAACTCTTTCTATTTCCCCTGCTTTTGTGGCATGTTATAAAAGTGTCAATCTCTCTCTACTATCTAACAAACAAACTTCTGCCCTAGATCCATTTCCTCTTGGGCAGTTTGCCAGGAATAACAAATTTAACTTCAGCTCTCAGCTTAAGAAGTTTCACTTCACTGAGTAGAGTTCAAGTGCAGTCTATTACTGCTCTATCTAAGCGATAGAGGAGTCCTTTGATGTTTGCTTCTTGAGTGGCTTACACAAGCCAGGGCTTCCTGTAGGAAAAAGAACTGCAGCTGAAGGAAATACTTGATTGATCAGGTAACCTTTTCCTCTCACTCTTATTTGAGAGTGCCTGAGTGTCCAGTGACAGGGTTATGCAGAGATATGAAGAGAGAGGCTGGATTCTGACCTGTTGTTTATGGGAATTTTCACCACTGACTTCCACAGAAGGGCCTGGGAAACATACACAGACTGACTCCACCGCTGCTTTCCCAACCTAACCACCATTTCAGGATATAAAACCCGTGGGGTGTTTATGTCCTTCCCGTGGTTGGTGGGAGCAGAGAGCAGTATCCAGGGTACAGCCGTTTCCTACAGCTTCTTGTAGGAATTCCTTCAGCCAGAGCCTCTGCCTCCTGCCCCGAGTCCTCCCCGGGCACCAGTGGGTAGCCGTGGCTGAGCTTGCTGACATTTACTGACATTCAGGATATACACTTCTGTATGTGGTAATTTTCAATAAGCACTACAATTGGCATCTAATCACTCGCTTGTGAGTGGGAAGAGGTGAGGTGACTATTAATTACTTTATTTAATGAATGGGTTTGTGCCCACTGCTGTGTTATCAGGAGTGTTGTTCACACAATGTTCTTTTTGGAGCTACATTTATGTCCTCTGAAGCTAACAGCCAAACCACCATCTGATGATGACGGCAGTAGATAATAGAGGCCACGCAACACAGGAACTCCAGAGTTAACAGATCACACGTATGTCTACAGCTTGATTCCAACAGCTTTTGCCTTTGCTTCATAAGAAGCCAGCAAAAACATGTGCCTGCAGGAGGCAGGTCGGTACCTGTCTAGGTAAGCCCATGTGAAGAGTCACTCTTATCTTTCTCCTACTCTTGCCTCCTCAGAACTGCATTGTCCCCAAATCCCTGGGAGCTATCGCAGTGTTAGCTCGCCACGAGTGTGACTTCTGCGTGACACGGACAGTGCCAGGCCTGGAGACGCAATGCACCTGGACTGAGTGCCGAGGAGACAGCGGGCTGCGTGCAGCACTCAGCAGGTTTCTGGTAGGCAGGAGTAAATGTCACAGTGCACGCCAGTCTCTGGCTGGTGTATGCCACCTCCCACCCAGCCTTGCATGTCATCACCTCTCCCTCTCTACATGCCCCTGGGGTTATCCTGGTTGTTTTGTGCCCCTAGTCTTAGGATGCCTCTTTGAGGGGCAGGGTTGCAAAAAATAAGAGCGTTAAGTATGATGAGTAAGAAATGGTCCCTGTTTGTCACAGAGGCTCAGAGGGGCAACAAGCGCTCTCCTGTTATGGTGCTCTGTCACACTGACATAACAAAACACTGTTCTTGTTTATTTCCAAAACTGCAATCAAGCTTATAGACACTTAAAAGCCAGAGCTGTTGCTTCTGTCTATGTGAATTTTAAATCTACTGCGTGTATGAACCACTCATTAATAAGCTGGCACTGCCAGAACAGGTCATCCTGCGAGGTCAACGTGAACACCGGTGCTGTGTGAACAGTACATTCCCTGAAATATTGCTAGTGTTATTCTAAGCCAGGTTTCTCAGTGTCCATTAGCTATTGTGTGTTTGCTGCAGTCTTCCATTTGGGATGTCCTCTCTGTGCAGTACTGCTGCCTCCATCCTCCTCCTGCTGCCTCCCTCCTCCTCCCGCGTGTGAAGCCTTGGTGGTGAGGGGTGCTCCCAGCACTTCAGCGGAGGCATCGCTGGGGCTGAGCCCCCTCGACTCATTGCTCCATCAGCAGAAGTCATGTAAGGTTTGAAGATGCTGCTCAGTTTATCAAGTGAGAGGGAGCAGTCCTGCTCCTTCCATCTTCCTGTCACCCTCCATGCTCTCCTGCTGCTTTCCCTGCACCAGCTCTGGCGTACCATTGCGGCTTGCTCAACCTGCTTAGTTTGTGAGACTGAGGAACTGACAATGAGCCAACCTGGATAATCAGCAGGGCCCCTGCCGCACGAGGGGCTGGGCTGCACAGATAGCACCCAGAGACACAGGGGGAAGGAGAGTAACAGCATGAGGGCACAGGAGCCCTCTGGCTGTGCCTGCATGGCTAGGTAGCTGAGCCATGGCCTCAGGGGGTCCTCCAGAGCCCTTCAACTTTCAGCTGGGTCTCACAGAACTCTGCTGGAAGGCGCTGTTCTTCTCTTGTGACCATCAGGGTAGTTCAGCTCACCTTTTGACCTGAACTGTTTCTGCACCATATTTTGTCTGTCTGTAACAGCCAGTGTTACTCCACTTCCAGTGATCCTGGCATGGAAAGTGGAGGAAGGGGTAGAAGTTGGCTATGGTATGCAGAGGAAAAATTGGGTGCGTGCATGGAAAAGGAGATCAGGGCACTAGGACCACATAGGAACATGGGAATAGGTACCAGGTATTTGTACTAAGTTATTGCAAGGTACCCACTGTGCTTTGGTCAGCAGCCATGAACTGCTGTGCTTCTCCTCTGACCTGGTGTGTTTAAAAGCTCCTTCTGGTAGTTTGTCACTCACAGATAATTGCATTTTGCAGACCAATATATCACAGAATCATCTAGGTTGGAAGAGCCCTCCAAGATCACCTCCAAGATCAATGTATGTTCATTAAACTTTGCATCCCCCTGGTCTTTGTAACTGTGGCCACAGTGCCAGTGGTGGGAGTGCAGCAGAGCTTTCCTGTCGCTGCTGTAGCTTCTGGGCACAGTACTGATGTGCAGAACTCTCTGCAGTAACCAAGGGGACAACTGAGCAGTTTGCAAGTAACGCTGCAGTCTCAGAAGTTGCTCTGCTAATAGCCCAGCATTACTGACAGGAGAAGTCTTACTCCCCTTCTTAGCCCCTGGCCCTGCAATTCTGCCATTTCCCTCGAGTTGGATGTGCTGAGCGACTGTCAGACATTTATTGAGCTGATACAACTCACTAACCAAAAAGAAAACTAGCCCTGTGTAACACTGTCACTGTTGGCTGAAAGGAGGGCATGAGGAGGTTTGGAGGAAAACAGTCTTGGTTTTGCAATTAGATGTTGCAATACCTGTGGATATTGCATGTTGCAGTGTTGCAAGACAGTCCCTTGAGCAGACCTCATTGAATTTGGTTTGTAAAAGTTTCTCCTAAGTATGGGCATTGAAAGTTGTGAAATTACCCATTATTCAGTACATGCAAAATAACAAGATATTTCCTAATTTTTTTTATTTTTTTTTTTTGATTGTGTCGAAGCAGCTTTTCCTTCAGCCACTTCCATGCCCAAGTTCTGGAACAATTTTGGTCCTGAACACCCCGCTCTGGCTCTCCAGAGTACCGCCAGTCTGAAATGCAATGTTGAACACCTTAACGAGGTCTAACTGCCTGCACAAATGCATGTGTCGCAGACCTCTGTGTTTTCTCCCCTCACAGCTCTGACACAGCAGGCAGTTTCAGGGCACCCTCAGGATGCCTGAATAAACCTGGGAATTGGCTGTTCTGCCAAGTTATCTGATGTTGCTATCCTGCTTTCAAGGTCTAGGCCCTTCTGAAGCTTTTTTCAGATAGCCCAAGTGTGTGACCTGCGTAGTGGACACTGATATTTTCCGATCAGCAGTGTTATTTTTAATCTCTGCTGTGTCATCAGCTAGTCTGTATCTTATTGCTTCACAGCCCCTGCTGCCTGCTTGCGCCTGCAGACACAGCTGCCCCAGGCTGCAGGCTTACATCTGGGGCAAGTAGGGGAGGGTAATTTCTCCTTTTCTGCTTGCTCCTTCCCTTCTCACATCCCACCGATCTATTTCTAGCTGGGAATGGGAGCTGATTTCAAGAGGGCGAGCAAGATATGGTGACTGCATACGGCAGTGCCTTCTTGAATCCAGACAGCTCCACTGCCTGGCTTCTGTGTGTCCCCCCGGTAACTCATGGGACTCCTTCTTCCCTAATGGCACTTGCAGCCCTAAGAACGTTGTCATTTTCTTGGGAATTATTTCAAACGGAATGGTGATTTTCCTGTAGTACACCTAAGACGTACCTTCTCTGAAAACCCCAAGCGTTACACCTGGAGTGGGCTGCAGAGGTCATTTTTTGCACTGTGGTACTTTTCCTGCCTTCTCACAGAAATGCTGCCCATCAGCTAGTTTAACATTTGTGCATTCCTTTTCTAATCCTAGAGCTCAACACTACTCATTTCCCAGACTGAGAATGGATAAAGTGATGGTCCCGCACTAAATGGAAACATGTTTTTCCCCTCAAGAGATTTGCTTTTATCCAACTTGTTTCTTGAAGAAAGACAAAAATGCCAGAAACAGAGATCAGAGCTGAAGCAATTTGTTTGTCTGGCTGCAGGCTCACCCTTCCTTCAAAGTACAGTATGGTTGTGTAGTCAGATTGTCAGGTGTGTGTCCCAAGTGTGAGGAAATGAAGTCTGAATGATTGCAAATGGATAAACTTCTAAAAAAGTCGAATTGGCTGAGTATCAATCACGTTTCCTTAGGTTCTACTCATTAAAAAACAAGTTCTTACTTTCTCATGAACTCTCTTCTGGATGAAACATTAGAATGAATTCCATTATGCTCATCTTGTGCAGGTAATAAATATTACAGGACTCCTCTGGAAAATTTAAGTGATAAAATTCTGCTGTCTTTGCCAAGATTCTCATTTTTGCATTCAATGAAACATATTCCAGGGTGGTGGAAACCAGAGTTTCTGCTTTGTAGCAAATTTTATTGTTGGTGTTTTTTAATTGGATTTTGGACTTTGGTTTTTAGGATCACCAGCCTTGGAGCAGGAATCCAGGCTTGGTCCTGACTCAACTGGTTTCGGACCTGGGGAAAGTTTGGAACAAGATATTTTAAATGAACAGCATTTTCCTTGGAAAAACCCTGACAATTTGAAGTGTCTATTACTTCATACTGCTGATCAATTGGCTTTGTTATGCAAAGGAGCCAGACTCCGTCCCAGCTGCCAAAACCTTGCATTTTCCCTGGCTATGCTCAGTGAGGCAGCCATGCAGGTACCCCAGCTTTCCCTCCACCAAGTCACCTCTGCCCAGTTGTGTGATGTCTCCCCTCGCAATTGCAAGGCTGAAAACGTAGCTGTTGTGTCCAAGTGCCACTCTGATGGTAAACATGAAATATACTGGCTATTTACACTAAGAAACATAGCAGCCCTACAGCAAAAGGTCTCCTGACTGCCAGCATTTCTTAACTGCCATTTTACTTCCAGAGTAACTGGGATAAGGCCTCAGGGGAAAAAAATGTGTCAAGGAACAGCACGAAATATGAAGTCCCTTTTCTTTAGCAGCAGCTGCTCTTCCTGCACTTGGCAATGAGCGAACAGACATGAAGAGAGCCTGCAACATCTTTGTGCCCAAAGTGGAGCTTGTCGATTGATTTCCTCCAAGAGCAATGGGAACGTCAGAAATTCCTGCCCCAGTGGGTTGTTCCTGTCCAGAAGTTTTAGCTTGCATCGTGACACAGAAGCGGTACGCACACTGCCCCGGGGTACCCCTGTGAGTATCCTGGTGTCCCTGGCACAGCAAGCTGCACGTTGTGGCTGCCAGCACTGTACCCACGAGGGAAAACAGACGCTTACAGCACACCCTGGGCAGCCTGTGTAGCCCGAGGGCATGTAGCCTTCCCACCTGCTGGCCAAGTAACACAGGACATCCCGTGTTGTTCTTGTTCAGGGCTGTCACAGGTAATCTCGATGTGCTGGAGAGTTGCCCATTTTTCTGTAACAAAAGAGGAAAGAAGAACGTGGTAAAATCACTCATTTAAAAAAGCTTCGTATGCAAGGAAGGATGGAGGGAGATACCTCTCCACCAGGAATGGAAGAGGAAAATGATTGGTTCTTTTTAGGAAGGCTGCTTTTTAGGAAAGCTTGGCTGCTTTCTTATCAGTCACTCCCAGACAGCTGGAGGGCCTCCTGCTGTGCTTTGCCCAGCACAGGAGTAAACCTACGCCTCTACCACAGAAAGTGGAGGCCTCACCAGCCAACATCCTCTGAAATCAGCCTTGGGAACTCCACAGGCTCCATGTGCATCTCTCTGCATGTGCCACTGCTGGTGAAGGCATTGCTTGCAAAATAGTTTTGAGACCCTCTGGCTGTTTGACTTTATTTTTTTTTTGTCTAAAAGTACCCTTCCTAAAACTTTGGAGAAAGGATGAGAAAAAGGGAAAACCAAATGCAACAGACATTTTTACATCATTATAGAACTGTTCAGATGAGAGTGGGAATCCTGAAAGTTCTCTGATGACTGGAAAGATTTTAATATCTTTGGAAAGCTCCTTGCAGAAGTGGAATTCTGGATTTTGGCTGGCATTCCCCAGGAGCTGTTGCCAGCTCTCTTACAGGTCAGGTAGAAAGCACATGGGCTCCGGTGTGCTGCAGGGCTGTACGTTCCTTGACTTGTTTTGCCTCTGTGACAGTCCCCAGTCCTCATTTCAAGTTTAAAAATTCTGCAAAAAGGTGAAGGCTTGGACATTATCTTGTGCAAGTGCAAATGGAAACTTTGTTTGATCCCTCTACTGCCCATAGTCTTTGCTAATGGAGATTCTCTGTGTAACTCCCCATTAAAAGCAGCAGTTGGAGGTCAGGAAGAATATCAGTTACCTAATGTTTGAAACATCCGTTTAGCTGCTGGGAGCACCATTTGATCTTGAGCAGCATGCTGAGGTGAGTTCATTTTTTAAGTGTCAGGTAGTCCGATGACTTCACTCCACATTTGCACTTTATGGGTGTAAATGCAACCTGAAGAATAAAAAGAAATCTCGTGCTTCCTGTAAACAGTTTTATATAAAAGCATCACATGAAAGGCTGTTAGATGAAAAAAATACTCTATTATTGAGTGCCTGGAAAAAATCACTTAGGCATGATTTTAGTCCTTGGCAGTAGCTATTCTGATGTGTACTGTTTGTTTTAAGAAATCTAGAACACTGTTTCTACAATGGCTTTCTTAAGACCATCTATATGGAGACAAATACAGGGAATCTGTTACGGATTAGCAGACAGAGACTCCCCTTCGGGTGGGTAAGACCACGTAAAGGTGCAGAAGACCTCTGACCATTTTACCTGGGATTTAATCCAGACAATGTTGGGATAGCAGTGGCATGACCCTGTAACCAAGTAAGCCTAAAGGTTGGCAGTCATTAGGGGATTTTTCCTTGTACTGCGACCAATGTGCATTGACAGAGAATCCTCTCTCCTCACTTCCTCAGGTTCTTTAGACTGGTTGAAAGGTGTTGAACATATTACTTTTAGAGGGCTTTCATCTTTATGGGAACAGGGTTACGGCGCTCTCCTTGTGTATTTATGGTTGTATCTGCAAAAAAGAAAAAATACGAGCAGCAGAAGAAAGAAGAACCTAGGAAAGTCTGAAGACACTCAAATGAGACAAGCAAAAATACATTTGGGGAGGAAGAGGTGTAAATCAAAGATCTCATAATGGAAGAACTCAACAGTAACTTTTGTCTTTTCTGGTGACAAAATTATTTTGGTCATTACTTTTTTTTTTTGTGTTTAGTCTTGTATTCTGTCACAGAAATGAAAGTTGAAAGTGAGATCTCTGGCCTGACAACAGAAACAGATTGAGAATTCTGAGCCTTGGTATGTCCCTAGCAGAAAATAAGTGCCAGTAGGAAACAAAAAGATCCCTTAAATAGGGAAATTGGTGGCACAGGTCATCATCTATTTTGACAAGTCTTTTTCTCTTGTGTCATTTGTTGTTTTTGCTGTTATCTCTGGGAATGATCAAGGAGGCTGATATGTCATCGGAGAGCAGGAGAGAGGTCGCACATGAAGCATGTTTTCTGTACTGCCTTTAATTGAACCTTCCCTGCTGCCCTGCCAGGCTGGTGGCTTTTCTGCACAGAACTAGCCGCAGGCAGCGCCTTCAGAGAAGCCAGTTCAGTGTGACAGCTTGGCTAGAGCTAGGCAGAAGTCTTGAGATATGGCAGAAGAACTGAAAAAATTGATAGGGGAAAGAATTTTTGAGAAGAGGAGATGGAAAACAGATAAATCTAGAGAGAGGAAGGCAGCCATAAAAGGTCAGTAAAATGCATAATGGAGGCAGACAGGACACAGTCTGTCAATGTTTAAAGAACCTTCTTTATACATGTGACATTTATGGCTACGTGAGCTGGTCTTATGCAGCTAGATATTTTTCCCAGGAAACCTTTAAACTATTCAAATGTTCTAATTTTATTTTTGTGGTGCTTGTCAGAGCTGCTTATTTGACGATCTCAGGCAGTCTGCGAGTGCTAGTACTAAGGGAGGGGCTAACAAAATGGCCAGAGAGAATGCCCTCACTGTGTTTAGTGAGGCATACCTGCCTTCGTTTGCTTGTAATTCATGAATATTTAGTTGCCAGTCACCATGGTGAAGACGTACAGGTCCGAAGAGGAGGCAGCATCTTTCCTATCTCCTGATGCCATTGTCCCTGGGGGAGGAGGGACAGAAACCAGAGCCTCTTATTTCAAATATCCCTTTCTTGGGGCATCCTCCAAGGATTTTAAAGTCATTTCATCAATCTCTATAGCCCTGGTTTCACATTTTCCTTGAATTCTCATTTAATAAGGCCATCCTTATTAAATTTACCATTTCTTATTTACCTTTTCTATGTTGTAGCTCTACAAGTGCTTCACAGTGAAAGTCAGGATGGGTCTTATTTTACAATAGGAGGTGAGGTTGAAAGAGGCAAGACAGCGTTGCCCCTGTGATCCTGCTGTACCTGGCTGGAGGTTTCCACTGGGAAGTCTCCAGAGGCTGTTTACCCACTGTAGCAGAGGAGTGAGTGGGGGAACAGCTCCCTCACCCCTTGCCCCTGCTCATCAGAAGTGGCCAGCTGACACGTGGCAAATCTTGGCCTCTTGGAGGGCTGGTCAAATGACATGTTGTCCTCATTAAATCTTCAGGTAAAAGAAATGCTGAAAAAGGTAAACGTGTTCAAGAGGGGAATTGGCTCCCTGGGGGTACTTTCTCTGCTGTACTTTAACACTATTACAGTGAAATACCATGGGATACTGGATGCTCTTTTTGTATAAGAGAAGCTATGTGATTTGAAGCTGTATGATATTGAGTTTTCTGGGCTAAATAACACCCAGTGACATAAACCCGTCTCTTTGGTCCCTGCCTTCTTGCAGCATTCACAGTTTCTATCTGGCTTGCTTGCTTGCCTGCTTGCCTAGTGTGTTGCTGAACCCTCAAGAGGGTTAAGAAGCAGTGCCATCTTCAGACCTGGGCTGAGAGCCAGAAGCAACGCAGCAATGGTGTTAACTCTCCAAGGCAGAATCAGTCCTGTGTTTGAGATTTCTTTCTCTATAACCTGGACAAGAAAGAGCTGTTAAAAGCTAAGTAAATGATAAATATTGAAGGTGCGTTAAATCGTCAGTGAGTTACTGAACTCGGGTACCCAGCTGGCTTGCCAGAAGCTCGAGATGCAGTTGTGTGTTCTTACGGTGGGCAGACTGCTTAATGGAAGCTTGATCTGAGCCCTGTCCTGCCCCCGTGCTTTTTGCAGTGACTATATCTAAATTGCTGTTTTCTGTCATGATTGCAGAACTGCCCTCTCCAGGCTTCCTTCCTGACGCAGGAGCATCATGTCCTACTGGCTGTGCCCACCACACTCAGCACCTCTGTGCATTGAATTTAGCGCTTGGCAAAGGTGAGGCCACGACATGCTCATGTACTTCCTCCTGAGTACTCCTCTCCACAGGAAAAGACATGGAGATTTTATTCTCCTGGTGTTGCATTTTGCACTGTACCATTCAGGACAGAGCCAAGTTCTCACAGGCAGGAGGGTGAAAGCATTTCTAAGCTTCTTCCTGTCACGTCAACTTGTCAGGGAACCACTAATAGCTATTTTTATTCTCACATCGGTTGAGTCAAATCCATTCCATTCAAAATTACTGCCCTGACATTTGAACCTTTGAGGCAGACTGCCAGTGGCAGCACCTTATTTTTTCTGTTGGAAAAAGAGAAAAAAAAGATCCCTGACATGTAATTAACAGAGCCAGATTAATTTTGAAATCTGAATGACACTCATTATTGAATAATGAGCTTCAGATCTTTTGTTACAAACCTCTTCACACAGCAGTGGTATGGGAAGATTCAGAGAGGATAACATCGTGGTTTGCCTGAGCACTGATCTTATAGGTTGACAAATGCACACGCATGTTGTTTCATTAAGGCAGACCTCTACAGGGCACTCAAAACAGTGGACCAAAATGGCAAAACCGTGTGGTTAAGAGGGAACTTATGCAGCAATAAGACACCAAATGCATCGTGTAAAATGAGAGCAAATGCTTCAAAGACCCACACTTCTGCTTGAAGAAACTGCGCCGAGCCCTGTGCAGGTGCCACCTGCGTGGCTGTCCCGGCACAAGAAATCCTGTGCAGTGTGCTGGGCAGGCTGCGTGCGTGAACCTGAGTGTGGAGCATGAGCTATGGTCCTGCGAGTGTTGCTCTATGCTGGCCTTAGGGCTGTCGGATATCCGTGGGCTATGTGGGGTCTGTGACCACTGTGCTGCACCTAGTTACACTAATGGAGGGAGGGGGGCAAGGAGATTAAAATCTTACTTTGCCTTCTCCTCATTGGATTCCTACTGGATCTCATTTTATAGAATCAGGAGTGTGGAGTTCTAGAAAGGTGTCTGGAGTCTGCTTTTAGGAAGCAGTCATCAACAAATGTTTTTCTGTCTGTATAACTTGTCTTGGAATACAAAATTCTGTAACCAAATGCATGGCTTATAATTGAGTTCTGAGCTATAATTAATTGTTCTTTTAAATTTAGATGTAGTTTTGATGCCCTAAGATTTCAGAATACTAAAAGTTATTAGTTGCAGATTAAATGAGAAGCCAAATAAGGTTTAATAAACCAAAATTCAAATTTGATAAAATGGCTAAATGCTGTAAGGTTAAATGGGGCAAAAGGTTATGACTGTTTGAATTTTCATTTTATCGGTCCCCCAAAATTGAGTTTCTGTATTACTCGCAATGCAGGTAAGTTTGGGAGGCAGTTTATATAGTATTATGGGGTTCAGAGATAGGTCGGGGGTGTCAGACTGACACTGGTTAGAAACAAATGTAGGTTAGCTGAAATTCTAGGGCAGTTCAGGGATGTTTTAAGGAAGTGTGATTCTAGTATGTTTTTAAGAAGATGAGAGAGGAAAAACAAACAGACATTTGCCTGTTTCAATAAGACAGTCTGCAAAGATTTTGACATCAGTTTTTAGTGGTAACTGAAAGCTTAAGGGTTTTGGGAAAATGCTGTTACAGAGCTGTCTCTGTGGGCAGTCAGAGGAATGTTCTTTAGTGCCACATCCTAGGATCTGAGCTGACAAAGCTGGTTTCTATGCAAAGAGTGTAAGACACGATCTTTTTCATGCCTTTTGTGAAAAGGCTGGACCTCTGGTAAAATTGTTGCAATGCTCAAAGTTCAAAGCTTTGCTCTGTTTAGACCCCCCTGCAATTCAGAAAACTATCAAAATTTTTCTTTCTTATCTCAGGACAAATTCCCTAGCCCAAGTGCAAGCTGGCCCTGTGCTCTCTTGCTTTGACTCACTCCTGATCTGAATCAGCTCCCACTCAAGCTCCTGCACTGCCTGAAGAATATTTGTCTGTCCGGCCTGACAGGCTGCCACCACGTATCGAGCATGCTCCAGGGATTTTTCTCAGCATCAGAAAGGTACAAAATCTATTCAGTTCCTCTGTCTGTGGGGAAGCCTGTCAGCAAGTAAGATTTGGAGATAACCCAGCAGAGCGTTTACTGAGTCTGCTGAGATACAGCTGTGTTTCACAGATTATCAGCAAAGGAATCCCCCTGACATCTTTTGGAGAAGAAAGGGCTGGGTAGGTCCCTAAGTGGATTTCTCTCTGGAAGATGTCTTTTGGTTTATACTGGTGAGAAAAAATAAATTCCCGGGTAGTTTTAAAGTGTACTCATAATTCTGTGATGTGTCAGCCACTGTAATCTAGCTACTCTCCTTCCTGAATCTTATTTTTGCAGGTACATTGGAGGCCAAGAAACTAGAGCCCAACTCAACAGACTAGGGCATAGCACAATGCAGTGAGATAGCATTCCAGAATATTTGAGTATCCCACACGTCTTGAGGACAGGTCAGCAAAGGCTGTTTGGAGAAGTCTTTATATGCCTCAACAGTTGGAGCTTGTGTCAACTCATGCAAGAGGCAGAGGAAAGCAGCTAAAATGTAGAATTAATTTACTCATAGGAACAGTCAAGTAGTAAGAATTTTAAGTCATGCTTTAATAGCTAACAAGTTAAAAATGCACCCCGTTTTACACATTTTTTTACACGTGTAGCTTCTTATTTAAATGATTTTATATTTGATGCAACCTCTTAAGAAGTTTTCTTCCAGAAAGACTGCAAGGTAAAAATGTCTAAAATAGTTTCTTTCATGGTTCTTCATCACTTGAAACAGTAATTCCATAACTCTGTGTGTTTCCTGCAATTGCATATGATGTACTCGTGCTAATACTGCAAATGGCTTGGGTAGTATAGAAATACTACTTGTCTTGAAGAAGTGTGTTGCCAATGAAATGGACGTTAGACAGCTGTATTGTGTTCTGACATTAAGCTACTTCAGTTTATTTAATTAATTAATTTATTTTTAATCTGGTTAGTTGTGATATTCTGAAGGGACTGGAGAAGATAAGGCTACAGGAAGAGGTTGATATAAGAAAACCCTATGTGCTACATTAGATTGAGTGGGTCAAATGCATGGCATTGTACAAAGATAAAGAAGTCAATTCTTGTTTGTTAGCAGTTACTTTTATTATGGAGCAGAGGAAAAGATTGAGCTTCTTCATCTCTTTTACAATCCAGTAGAAGTCCATTCCTCATCTAAGCTTTAGTGATTGTTTATTCAATCTGACATGATGTCTTGGGGAAGAATGACATAAAAGAAATGTCTGGAGAGGAAAATCCACTTGACCTCACAGGCTTGTCCCCCCTTAAGTTTATCTTAACCCCCAGTTTTCTGTTTTGTCACTATATCCTTTAATCCCTTCTCTCTCCATAAAAGTGCCAAGATGTCTCCAAGCCACTTAGACTGCAGTGCTTGTTTCCATGTTCTTACTTGGCAACTAATTCCATGAGTTCATTATTCTGACCCTGAGTGAAATAGTTTGAATTTCCGGTATACACAATTATTTTGGGTTATGACTTCTGACTTTTGAACCCCTCACCAGAATGCACCATTTAAATCTCTTCATCAACTCTGAGTGCTGTTTGCGGGTCAACTCAGTGTCAATACTCATCTAACAATATTATGCTGGTCAGAATTTCTTCTTCTTACGTCTTCTCTTGGAATGACTGCAGCAAAAACTGGGATCTTCTGTTCAGAGGGCATGATCCTTCCGCTATTATGCATGATCTCCAGAAGCCAGAGGATTGTTTACAGCCTATGAGACACTTAGGTGCTTTAAGAAAAGTAGAATTAAACTTAGTAATTAATAGTCTTTGTCATGTATTTTGTGCTCTCCATCACTGTGCTGTCCAGTGTGCATTCTGATTTCATTTGCAACAATAAAACAGTAAGCAGCACGAGTAATTTTACTACACAATCTGAGTGCAAGAAGAGGGTATAACATGAGAATGCATTCGGCACTCTGCTACTCCTGCTGTACAGTCATTTCCTTTGTGTAGTAAAAATATTCTATATGCATTTAGTTTTCAGAGTTCAAAACATCGATGACAAAAAACAAAACAAAAAAGAAAAAAGTAGCAGATGTTAAGTATCCAGCCGCTGCATATAGAAATAGATCACCTGATTTACTTTATTCTTTCTTTCACACATTGTGTTCTGTAGCTGCAGGAAGTAATATGATATTGAAGAGTGATTTTCCTTCCTGTTGCTTCATCCATTTATTGTATTGATATCATCAAGTACTCCTGTAAAATAAACTGGCAGCTCAGACCCACTTAGTTCAGCCAAACATTAAGTCTACCAGTACACATCTTTAGGAAAGACCAATTTGGTGGAAGGGAATTTAACTGAGGGTGCAAAATGGAAATACAGATGGACTCCCAGCTGGAACTGTTTTGAAGTTTGTGTAAAAGTCAATAATAATCTCCTAAAATGTACTCTCAGCCAAAAAAAGAGCAGAAAAGGGCTTACAACACTGAAGTGGTATTTACTATTTTTTATTTCCTTCCTTAGCTTACTATCAGGCATGGGAATTTACAAGCTTTCCGACGAGGCTGAAGAAAGCCAGGAAACCACAATGACAGATCCACTTGAACAGACCATTTCATGAGAGTGATTTGAGAAAATAAAAAATATTTTTATCAGTGGCTGAAGATGTGTATTAGAAACATTACTAATAATACAAAGTTTAGTGTAATAAAAGGAGTGTTTCTAATGCACAACTGGTGGGCATTTGTTTGCATCATTACTTTTTTTTTTTCCCCCATGAAAGCCACTATAAGCAACCCAGTTCTCTCAGAAATGAATGTAAGATTACACATTTGGGGCACATTCTTTATATAAGCAATTTGTTATTCTCTTTAAATATTAAATTATAAACAAGAAATATTCTAAATTTTTTTCTTTATCTTTTATTTTGACTATGCAAATATCAACAAACATTGTGTAAAATCTTGATTTCAGGAACAACATGAAGTGTTGATAGCATGAGAAAACAATTCTTGTTCAGAATTTGTTGGGCTTGAAAATTCTTGCTGGTATTTTGGTCAAAAATAAGAGGTAGGGTGAGGAAGGAAGCCTGTCTAACAGTATGTTAGTAGCTGTCAGCCAGAAACAGAAAGTGCAGAGGCACAGAAAAATGAACAGGGGAAAAAAAGAAAAAAAAAAAAAAAGGTAAGAAATTCCTTGCAGACCTCAAAGAAACAAGTGCAAAATAAAATAAAAATCTTTGGCTTGAGGTTAGGATAAGGATTTGGTGCTATTACTCTTTATTGTTCCAATTTTTGAGTAAGATTTGTGTCCCCAATTCTTCTCTAGGACAAATTCAGAGAGCAGCCTGAAAGAACTATTCAGACAGCTTGGAGAGGATGTCTGGCTGATATGTTCTTAGGGAGCTGAAGCGTTGGTCCCACAGTAAGTATAGTTACCTCCACAGCACCTTGTATTTAAAATTCATGGCTACCCAGAGCAATCACTATCAGAAAACTTGTGCTGTGCCCATCTCTGTGTGTGGTATTTGCACACCTCCCACCAGCTGGAAGGAATTTTCAGTACTGGATGAGCTTGCACTTCTCTGAGAAGTGATGCCCGTTATCAAGTATACCTCATCTTTTTATTGTAAACCTGCTGATTTCCATGACTATGGCATTTCAACTACTTATTAGTTCTATATTAACTGTTCAAAGCCTGGATCTGGGGAAGAGTGTGGGATTCGGTGCTGTTTTGTGCAGCTTCCACGTAAGTCCATGCAAAGTCTCATTCAGTTACACAAGTGTTGGCCTGAGATTGCTTGGGTGTTCCTGGCAGCGTAGCATACAGGCGTTCAGGCACTCAACTGCTACGTTTCTGACAGAATGCTCAGAAGAAAGAGTCAGATGTATTATGTGAAGGGGCTTCACAGTGATGTGTGAAAGGCTGGACAGACTTGTGCTTATGCACCCACTCCCTTACCATTACAAGTTGGAATTGCCTCAGCAGAAACTGCCCATGTTGACCTTCAATTTTTTCTGTTCCGCAGGCCTCCCTAGCCCTCTCCCACTCACTTCCCAACTGTACCAGAGACTCAAAGCTCTTCCCTGCCCCTTTCCCACTGTTCCTCTTTCCCCAAGCTTTCTCATCCTGGTGGACCAGAAAGGGAGTTGAGTACACTCTGTTACTCCTTTGCCTTGGGCTCAGAGCCAGTTCAGAATAACAACTTGTGCACGTATTGAGACTGGGCAGTAGAGGAGTTCTGGGCAAGGAAAATCATCTTCTCCTTTCCATTTCTAGACAAAATTCTGGGGCAGGAAAGCTGGGTCCAGTGCAGAGATGTAATCAATGTCTTTATTTGTCCCACAAACTATTATTATGGGTTGAGATGGAGAATGAAAGTTGCCAGATTGGTTCTAAGATCCCAAGCTGAGCTTCCAAAGCAAACAAAATAAAATAAAATGAGCACAATTTATGTGGAAATCAGTAAGATACAGAGTGGAACCTCAAGTGCAATACTAGTAAGAATAGCCAAACTGTTGTAGCTGGTGAGGTACTGATGGTGTATCTGAGCACGTGAATTTTAGATTGCTTCTGAAACTTCTCTTCATCAGGTGTGCTGTCCTCCCTTTTTTTTCATGCTTTGCTGAGTCCTCAGATTAGTCTACTTTATTCTCATGAACTGAACAGTTTCTTTGACTGCTGCTTGCAGGTGATAACAGTGTCACAAGAAAAGAACATATGGGCAGTGATGCCCATCCCAAACTATGTTGTTTTGGAGTAGAGCTGCATTTAAGACAACGTTTTGGTCCAGACTAAGCCATATAGGCCCATGCTCTCCAAACTATGAGCTGTCTTTTTCCATTTTTTTTCTTTCCTTTTTTTTCTTCTTCTTTTTTTATTATATTTTTTTTTCTTTTCTGGATTCTACAGTGTGGTTTCTAGTATATTCAACACCAAGAGCTATTAATTTAATGGGATTGAGACTGTTTCCCATAACACAGTGCTCCACTGCTTCCTTGTAAAAAAATAATCATGTGGGTTTTTTGTAGGTTACATGCAGTCCTCAGGATTTTGCAATTTAATTGGAAGATGCCTACAATTATCAACTATCTTCAGGCTTAATTACCTTATTAGCTTGTCCTGTAACTCTGCATGCCCTTTAAAGTTTCATTTTTTTTCCAAATGTTGCCCAGAGTGTCATTTTGTACTTAATTCATTTTGTGGATGCTTGGTGATGAATTCTTCTTAGTTTTGAATCCAGTTTAAATAACTATTCTTCTGCAGAACCTAGTTTTCTGTGCATAAAATATTATGCTGGCACCAAAGTAAACAGAGCTGAAATCGCTAGCAGGCCACAGTAAAACAAATCAGAATGATTAGTCATCCTCCTGGGACACAGATGAGTCACCTAAGGTCAAGACACTTCTGGGAAAACTAGATAGCTGGTAAATGTATTACCAACTGACTATCAAAGTCCTTGTGCCATACCAGGAAATATCCCTGACTTGGGCAATTCTTCTCTTCCTGCAATGACAAAAGCAAACCGACTACTTAACAAGTCATTCCCCTTTCTTCAGTCGCTTACTACCAGTTCTGACAAGCCAAACGAATTGCTTCTCCATGACATTCTGTGTATTTGCGGGCTAGCAACAAAGCTTTTTGTCAGATGAAATACTGTCTGCAAAGTAACATGCAGCCTTTTTTGTTTCTAGTAGGCAAGAGGCAGGGTTACCTCATCATCTTTTAAAATTAAAAAAATTTAATCATGTTTTACTCTTATTGATGTTATCTAGACTGTAGTTTCAGAAAAAAAATCAATGCATTTTTTTTTTTTTTACTGCACCACATTCTACCGTGACATTAAAGCCAATGCTCTCACCTGACTAAAGATTGCACAGTTTGCTCCATTTTGGGGATGTGCAACCAGAAAACCATTTGTTTTCATCAATGTCTTCTTCTTGTAAAACTGGTAGTTAAGGGGAGTTGTGAAGTGCCTTGTTGACTTGGGGACGAGCACAGATGCTTTACCCCAGCTCAACGTAAAGATTTTTCTTAATCTTGTTTGGAAGAATCCACAGCTCCTTTTTATTTTGATAGGCAGAGCTGCTCAACACATCCAAAAGGCCCTTTGCCTGTTTATTTATTTATAAATAACTACTCCCCAAATAAATCATAAACTCCTTCTATATTAGCCTTTTTCACATCCTCTTATTTTAGGTGTCTCTAGATATGTCACAAACAGGGATAGCCTCAGTGATTTGCTCATGACTTCACCATAGATGAATTTACCAGGGAGGCTGCTAGTTCCCTCTTCTCCCTCCCTTCCATCTGCCTCTGCCTATTAGCATTTCCCAGTACAACGTGTCAGCCAGGACCTGTTGAACATCACAGCTGAATTCAGGTCTGATCTAATCATTTGTCTCTGTCATTCATGCTGCCGAAGCTTTGGGCTGTAATCTCATTCCAGTGTGCCTTCTATCTTATGCGTACCTGTGTGTCAGAGGTGTAGTACCACCCAGAGATCTGGGATGAGCAGAGTAGATGGGAGTGGAGTTGTCTGGAAATGTTCCAATGACGCCAAGTTCTACAAACACAGGTCTGTTGAGGCTGAAATGTTTGGAATTGCATGCATTTTTGCTGAATTGCTGCAGCTTTGCTAAAGAATATAATCTTGCATCTGGCATATGGCTATCTTGGAAATGTGATCTCAGTGCCTCTTGGAGCCTCAGATCTAAGGCTGACCAATAGTGGCCTGTTCTGCACCTGGAGACTTTGGGTACTCAGCATGGGGCAGCTCTTTGAGGGCATGTGCTCTGGAAGGTGGGTTCCTTGTTTTTGGTGCTGTGCCCAGCTCTGGAAATGTAGATTTCAGCAATTCCACATACTTGACCATATTCTTTGGTAAAGCTCTCTACAGTGCCAAATCAGTGAACTGAACACATTTCTATTTCTGTAGTGTGTGACCATCTTTGTATTTGCTTCTTTCAAATTCCACCAGGACAGACAGTTACAAAAAGAGTAATTGTGACTCAGAATGTTGCCAGTGAATATACTTTTTGAAATTAGTGTTCTTTGAGCCATATCAGTCTCAAGTCTGCTTTTGAATGACAGGCTTTTTTACCTTACCAGCACAATGTGAATGATGTACCTGTCCTCTCTTAGAGCGAGGGATGTGAAGCTGAAGACACATATGTGACATTCATTTTGACTTTTTGCTGTTTGGTATGTAGTCCTGTATGGTCTTCCACAATATATTTGATAATTTTGCAATGAGTAGACAACCTGCAAACAGAGAAAAAAAAATAGTCAAATGATTTAGTTAGATCCAGTCTGTACATGCCAGTATTTTCAGGTAATAAATAACTTAATGCAAATAGATAAAATGGTCTACAATGCAATATATTTGTATACACAGCTCCTCATTGCTCTTTTGGTCACTTATGTACCTTGGCCAGAACTGCAGTTTCTAAACCTATGAAAAACTTGATATAGTTTCACAACAGAAAAAACGTTTTGTCACAAAAGAGTTTGATTATTTCAGTCTAATAGAGATCCAGGAGGATTTGATATTGCTGGGTTAGATAAATGTGATTCTTAGTTTTTTTTCTGAGTGATCTTTTGAAGCTCAATATTTGAGAGCTTGGTGACGGGCACTTTACAAACCTTAAAATAAGATATATGTCGTATGGCCTCTCCAAAGCTCTGTTTCATAGGCTGGATGGGATTCCAAGCTTTCAGACAGATAAATCATGTGTATGGCTCCTGGGAGATTCAGATGTTAAACTGATCCTATCGTGATAATAAAGCTCTGTTAAGTATCCCTTAAAGATTTTAAAATGTAGGCCTCAGTCCTGCGGTATATGGCACATTGATTCACTGTCTTCAGCTAAGGGTTGACTTGAAAACAGGTGGCCTCTAGCACATAACACATTGCAAGATTGAACAAGTTCTCCCTTATTTTGTTTTCTGTGAAACTTCTACCTGAGAGTAGGGAAAAATAGTGTTACAGCCATATGGATACTCTTCTCAATAGCATAAAAATCCTAGCAGTCCATGGAAATTGAATCCGACTGGTATTTTTTTTTTTTTCTCCTGACTGAACAGATCTAGTTATCACGTACCATTATTATTTATTTCTGCTGCAGTTGTGAGTGAGACTTTGGAAATATAAGCAATTATGTCAAAGCCACAGAGTATGTCTGAAATTGAAATGCTATCTTGGTCCTGTGGCTTTCAGTTTGTAACACAGATCTTCACTCTATAAAAAATCCAGGTAGAATTAACGCTTCTGGCTTCACACATCTCTTTTGGACTCATTCCTTGCAAGCAGAACTGCACTAATAGAAGCCCCTTCCATCGAAATCTCTTTGTAGGATTAGGACTGTAAGCAAGCTGTGACAGAAATGCCAGCTGTGACACAGGATTGCATGTCAGCACTGTGGGAAGACGGTGAACAAGCCTAGTTCCTGTGCGGCACTTCTCACTGATAGATTTTGAGGACTTGAGTGTCATTTTACATGGAGAGGCAGTGATACCCCGAGGTTACCCAGCAGATAAGCGACACAGCTGGGAATGAAGTCCAGGTGTCCTGAGCCCCAGTCCACTGCTCCATCCATCCTACCTCCAAAGAAGCAATGTTTGCAAAAGAGCTGTAGGAAATGCCTGGTTTGCCTGTGTTTCACCCCAGGAATGGAATGCTGGGTCAGCAGTATTTATTTTCTTATCTTGATCCCCCTAATTTTTACTTTTTAAAGAGCTCCCTCTCTGCCCAGGCCTCTTGCAAACTCAAAACATGTTGCTAGTAGAGCCTGGAAAATTACTTGGAAGTTATTAACACTTGTAAAACGGTGATTCTCAAATTTGCCTGTGGAACTTGGAAGATGGGGGTGGGAGGAACTGACCTCCTGGCACCATCTCAGCTGTGGTCCTTTGTGCCACTCCAGTCCCACTGCTGGCTGCTTTGGAGAGTAAAGCATGGCTGGTCTTGCCTCAGCCCTGCACCAGGTTTCACCCCGGTGCCCTTGCCCTGGAGTTAATGGGTTTAGTGATACGAACTTGCTGCGTGTTTTTTGCTCTGCAGCTAAACGGGTTGCTGCACATAAAAGCCCCACCACCCATTGCTACAAATCTATTAAACATCTCCAGTTAAGCATACAGCCTCCTGCTACATTCAGCAGCTGAGCATGTAAATTCCTGTGACCAAATAGCTGCACAGTTAACTGCTTTCACATGTGCTCCCACCATGGCCATCTCGAAAGGCAAAATCCCGGCCCAGCTTTGCCCTATGGGCAGCCAGCCAGTGACCAGGGCACGACTGCGCTGCGGGCCAGAAGGGGCATCCTGGGTCTTGCTCTTCACAGGGCAGCTCCCCGGGAGCTGGGCCGAGGGCAGCGCAGGCGGTGGTGTGACTTGTGGCTCACCCTCACCCTCCTCTGCCCCTGGCACTAGGAGCCTGTGGGTGCTGTGGGAGGCCAGGCTGGTTGCCAGGCTTTGCTTGGACCTGACCCTCCCCGTTAAGGGGTTCCCGGTGGCTCCGAGGCCTTGGCCTGGACACAGCTCAATGTCCCTGGGTGTGCTCCCTTCTGCCCCCTCCTGCCCCACTGCACCTCGTGGAAGGGGAAACCACTTTCATTTTTCTGCCTCCCAGGCTGTGCAGAGGCTTTTGCTCCAAATGAACCAATACACATCCCAGCACGAAGCACTGCTGCGGCTCTGAGGGCCACAGGGCTTCCCTGGCTACCACAGCCCAGCTGCCACATGCCCAAGGCGGGTCCCAACCTCGCCGCCCGGGGCTGCACCCCGTGTGCCCACCGCCACTGCCCTCACTGCCGGGCCCCGCAATGTGGAGGAGCGGTGGGGCCCAGCGGCGGGGCGGTGGGTGCCCGGGCAGCCCGGGAGCACCGGTAGCAGTGCTGGAGGTAACCGGGCACGTTAGAAACAAAAGGGCTGTGTCCCCTTCGTCTGGAAGCAGGGGCCGGAGAGCCCTCTGAAAGGCAGCGGTTAATTTGAAACACAGGCGAAAATAGCGGCGGCGCTGGGAGCGTGTTTGCCTTGGCTGCTCCGAGCCCCGCGCCGCGGCACTGAGCAGGCCCCTGGCTGCCGGCCAGGCTGTAATATTTCCTTTTGCTGTTGTTCATAAAGGCATTCAGGAAAACAATTAAGTGCAACGAGGGCTTCCCGTTCCGGCGCCGTGCGAGCCTCCAGCGAGCGCACACCCAGGCTGTGCAGAGCCTGCCTGGCCCAGGTGGCCGTGGGGCCTGGGGCCACACTTGGCCCCATGGCGGGCTGGCTGCCCCGGGGGGAGCTGCCTTTTGAAAGTCGTTTCTCCCACCCCTCAAGGCACAACGGGATTTCTCCCGGCAAACAAAAGGAAATGTCACAGCCGTATTTTGGTGAGGGGGTTATGGGTATGCAGTTTAAGAGGATTTATTGATGCTTGAGCTGTGGCTTTTTAAAGGCCCCGATAGCCTGGGTCTGGGCTGCAGCACTGTGAAGATGACAGGAGGAGGAATACATTGTACCACTACAGGGCGCCTTCATGGCTGGCTTCATCCGAGGCAGAGCTGAGTGGGTTGGTTTAAAACAAAAAAGCCGCTCACCTCACACTATTAGTTATATGGGTATAAAGTCTGCAAAAAGCAGATCTTGGGCTACCCAAGAGGTCAGCTATGCAAAGGAAGTCACATGGAACATAAACTAATAGGGACAGAAATGTTCAAATTACATTACCTGGGGCATGGCAGCAAAAAATGTGCATGCGAGGGAAGTTTGGCAAGCCTCTCTTTCCTTGTACATGTACAACTGCACCAGTTGTAACAGAGCCAGCCAGGTGTTGGGAATGCCCCTTCATAGCTAAGGGAAGCTCTGAGGCTGCCTGAGACCTTGCAGAATCCTGGCTCTTAGTATTCAGCATTTGCTGAAGTGCTAAAACACCACTACTTAAGGACTGCAGCTTGATGGCCTTACACGAATTGGGACAACTATGAAGGCCATGTTTATGCTTATTAATAGCCCTGATTCACTGTTGGAGGGTAGTCCTTGTTGTAGCTGTGACAGGACAAATCTCAGTGTACAGAAAGCACCTGGCTGGCCTTGTGCTGACTGAGTTAATGGAAAGTGAGGTCAGCAAATCCTGGACTGATGACAGGATCTAAGAGTCTGATGTTTCACATCTGGGATGGCCAACTGGTGGTCCAGGAATTGAACCAGGCTGCAGGGTGTTTTTGTTTCTGTTATTTGGGCTCACTGGCCAGTTCACATGAATGCTTCTGGGGGCACAGGAGGGAATGTTTCATTTTCTATCTCTTCTTAAAGACAGGCAGGCTGGGAGCATTGTATTCTTCATCCAGTGCAGTGTAGCCCAAATGTGTCCTCTGGTGTTCCTGCCTGTGGACTCTCTAGCTGGACAAGGGAGTGCTTCTCTGTGCACAAGTAGCCATCCATGTTTTAGATGGCACAAGAGGAAGTTTGTCTGCATCCATAACAGCCCTGGCTCTGTCAGCTAAGGCACTGGCCGCTGAAGCTGTAGCTAATTAAGCTAAGGCAGAAGGAGATAATCAGTGGTAGGAGGGAGAGGATTAGAGGTCTTTGTGATCACTTGTGTGAAACTTGTTCAACCAGCAGCTAAACTTTTTGGTGTCACTACTGTACAGAGCATTTTTTATTATGGTGACCTTACATTTATGTCTTTTCCAGGTCATTTGGGCCTTGTGTAGACCTGTGCCTTTAAAACAAACAAACTTCAAAAGGAAAATCAATACTTGAGGTGGAAGAGTTCATGCATTTCAGAGCCTCAGGTGAGCAAGATGATTTGTATTTTAACACATGAGTTTGTTAAGGAGAATGCAGCTATGGACCAGGGGTTCCAGAGAGGCTTGACACCCCTGCTGATGTTGGAGAGACAGGTGCCCTCATCATCTCAGTACAGCCCAGAGAATCTGGAAGAGAAGCAGCTGCCTGGGCTGGTGTACAGTAGTAAAAATGGAGATGGAAACCTTGGCTGCAGTGTGTTTTTAGTTCCCCTCAACATAGCTAGTGCCTGCTATCTTGCTTTGGGAAAGTAACTGCTAGCTGGGTAAAGCCTTGCACATGCTGACGTGGCACATTCACTGTTGCTGCAGCTCAAATTCTTAAGTTTAGGGATCAAATTTAAAGGTGTTTCCTTGTTCGGGAGGCAGAAATGCTAAAAATATAACTTTGAATAGTTAAGTGATGCCTCATCAGAATCCTGTTAGGAATGGGTTGTGCATGAATAACCATTGTGAATAGAATAATCTTTTTCTTTTGAGTTAATGCTCACCTGACATCTCGCTACAGGAATTCGTATTGGTACTGGGAGGACCATACTCTTAAGGGCAAGTACAATGGTTATACAGTGTCCATGTTTACATAGTAGGTGATAATGCCTTTGGCATATTGCAGCTGGAAGATGTATTGAGTATGCATTCAGGTGAGCAAGTGGGCTTCCACTTGGAGTGATAACCATGGGGCTTTCTGGTGTAAGTATCTCTTGTTAGAAAAGCTATACGAGCAATTTGAGGGTTCAAAGCAAAAACCTGCCTGCAGCCTACTGTTTGTCATAGCCAAGCAGTGGCAGAGGTCCCATGATGACTCCCAAGACAACCCAAGTGGATTAGCTACTATTCTACAGATTCAGAACCTTGGAATTAAAATAAATAAATAAATAAATAATAAAAAAACAATGTGCCAGTGATCATTAAAGTAAAAAACAGCAATCAGAAAGTTAATGAATTTTTATTTTATTTTTTTTTATTGACAATTGAAATGCACATGGATGTTTTTAAACCTTTTTTTTCTTTTTTTTTTTTTTTCTTTTTCTTTTTTCCCTCCTAAATGTAGATTTTCTATAATTTCTGTCTTCATGAGTCTTATCTGGTAAATCCAAAAATATATTTGCCCTTCCTTTGCTTCGTTGGTTGTTTGCTGAGAAGTTCAGCATAGATATTCTAGAGGAAAATGTTTTGTGTTATGTAGTTTTTCAGACCATGAGCTTCATGGTACCAGGACAAAACTAGGCTGAGGTTTTTGAGACAGATGAGAGAGATTTTAATGTTTTTTTCTTTTAACACGTACCCCAAATTCAGCTGATCCCTTCAGTGTGAATAGTTTGTGCAAATCCTTTCCACTTTTTCCAGTGTCTGCAAAAATGAGTGTTGGTTACTTTTCTTTTTTAATGCCAGCAATTGATTTATACCATTTGGTGTTTCAACACTGTTCTGGCAGGGCAGGGACTTGAAACTTTACCTAGGAAAGAAGTCAACAAATAGTCCCAAGAGCACAAGCTGCAATTTTCAGGTGCATTTTTCCTCTTCCACATCTGAGGTGAGTGGCAGGTATATGCTACCTCTGGCAAAAACACTTCATTGCTCTTGTTGCTGTTCAGACTGGAGGGGGATGCACTGCCTGTTTCTGATTTGGGCAGAATAGTCGTATCTCACATCTAGCAATACCAAAGGGGAGTTTTAAAACACAGTTCCCCTGAGTATCATGCCTTACCATATTTGAAGAAACGCTAGGAACTGTACTTCAGTGGCAGTGAGTTTGTAATGTTCCTTTAACTCTGTGAAGTTTTCCTAGAAGTTGTGGCAGTCCATGAAATGGGCTTGTTTTTGGAGCTATAAACTCTGAATTCAAATTTTATCACTTCTTGGAGCTTAACAGAGCACTAGGTTTGCGATTTTATTCACAAAGCTATGGATCATTGCAAATTGCTTCCTACTATTTGACAGCTTCCTTTTTAGAAATTTCAACACTCCAGCTATCTGCCCGCAGCAGTGTATGATTCTAATCACTGCTATGATTTCATAATCCTCCTTTAATTCAGCAAACATTCCAGATTATCGACATATGTGATTTGTAGTTTGGGAGAGCACACTGCAGCAAATTTTTCCTGTTGTCAGGCTTTTAGGTTTTGTAGCTGAAAGAAGCATACTGTTAACCAGGGGTAACTTCTTAGATATAGGTTATAAATATATGCAACTATTTTGGGTTGCAGAGATGACATTCCCCTCAATGAATGTAAGAAGGAAAGCTGCAGAGTTTAAAGCCAAATTCAGCAGGAAGAAAGAAAATTACTTCCATATTATCTTCTGTATGTCATTAAATGGAAAATGAGATAATTCTTCCGTACATCTGAAAACTAAATAAAGAGGTCTATTCTCCTCTCAGTTTCTGTGGATAACTTCAGCTAATTTTTGTGGCAGTTATGCACGTTGATGGGAGAAAAGATGCCTCAAGTAGGATGATACGGTATACATATATTACTAAATAAAATGCTCATTTTACTTAGGATAATCCATCTTTGTTCCAGATATATGTATGCATTCCTCTTACAGCAAGTATTTCAGTTGTCAGGATGACTTGATACATTTGTTCTTTGATGTCAAATCGAGTTGCATCACTGTGGAATGGTTGCTACAGAAACCCCAGCCCATTTTTTATATGTATTGAGTTCAATCCTTTTTACTTAGAGAAGCTGGATTTGATTTTTCCTCTAAAGAAGTTCATAGTAAAATGGGTGAAACCTCTAATAAACCGCAGCAATAAGCGTGGCAAAAATACCCAGATAGTGAGATCAGAGACAATAAGGAAAAAAGCAATTTAAAGTCCAACAGACAAAGTCTATCTCTTGATAAAATGCTCCCTGTTGTAATTGAAACCAGAGCTAAATTAGATCAATACCAAAATATTAAAGTGTGCCAAACCTGTTTTCTGTAGGCTTTGCTATAATTGGATTCTGATGCGAGAGATAGCTTAAGTAGGCAAAGTCTGTTGACTCAAGACCATGATTATTCATAGAAAAAGAGCTCCCTGCTAAGGTATACAGTACTTTTATCTAGTGTTTCTTGAAGAATTAATACATTTCTATCCTTCCCCTCCATGCTGATGCATTTGAAGTCCATATCTTGCCTACAGTAAATCTCTGTCTTGCTTAACAAGAAACTATTTCACTGTATAAGCAAGGCATATTGACAACAGATTTAACCCAGACATCTCAGCTTTATTCAATCAGAAGAATGCTGGCCTGGTTTCAGGTTTCTGGGATACAGGCACAAATGGACATGCCCCAAGTAGAATCCATTTGTTTTCCCGTGAATGCACCTAGTAGGAGGTCAAATAAAAATAAATATTTTGGCTCTTCAGAACAAGATAGGTTACTGGAGTATTTCTGATTCAGACTGGAAATGCGGTTACAACAAACAGAGGTAGCATCAGAAGAATGGCCTAAGAGTAAAATGTTTCTTTTTTCTTTTCTTTTCTTTTCTTTTCTTTTCTTTTCTTTTCTTTTCTTTTCTTTTCTTTTCTTTTCTTTTCTTTTCTTTTCTTTTCTTTTCTTTTCTTTTCTTTTCTTTTCTTTTCTTTTCTTTTCTTTTCTTTTCTTTTCTTTTCTTTTCTTTTCTTTTCTTTTCTTTTCTTTCTTTTTCTCTTTTAAACTGGGGTTATTCCTTGTCATCACTAATCAGGTTTATAAGAATAACTACAGATACCTTAATGCCCCTCGCCTCTTTGTAGAAATCATTCTGTTCAGCAGTTAAGGAAAAATAGCCATTTGGTAGCCTGCTAGGATATTTTTAATGTAGATCTAACTTATACAAAAGATTAGCTTATGAACTTCCCCTGTGATAGTAAGAATAAATCAATTTAGATCCAGTATACCAGGGGCCCCAGATTCTCTGTGGAGTTCCACCAAACAATGGAATAAATTGTGCAAGGGCAATTTGTCCCTAATGTTTTTGGCTATTTGATTTTGTTGAGGTTTTGCTGGTGTTATTTAGATATTCACTGTAATTTATACTGCAGTGTAAAAAAAAGAAAAAAAAAACAACAAAAAAACCCCAACAACAACAAAAGAAACCCCTGAATATTTGCCTGCAGGGGAGTGAGTGCTCACTGCAAAAATCCTTTGAACATAATAAAAATGAAATCCCCAGGTAATAAAAAAAATAATAAAATAATTCCTGGCTTTTATGAATAATGCATTGGTGGAGCAGGGGGGAGGAAGTGCTTTTAAGATTTATTCCTCTTCCCCCCCTCTCCCCTCCCAACCTGTTCTGTTGGCAGAAATAAAAGCTAGGTTGGGAATGTTTTCCTTCATTGTGAATGTGTTCTCAGGCTTTTTTGCAGGGTCTGGCCTAAATGCTGAAACACAACCAGACGCTAAATAGTGGGAATTCTGATTTATGTCTTTGTTTGTTTGTTTGTTTGTTTTTAAAGTCTGTGGGTGTCTTCCCCTGTGTGTTGACCATCTGGTTGTGGGTTTGACTGTTTGGGATGTGCCTGGCGTGCTGAAAAACAACACAGAATTGCAAAGCGGTTGGCAGCCCCTGGAGGGGGGCGTGTTGGGGGTCCTAGGTGGGCTTTGACAGAGAGCAGGTGCTGTGATGGGAAATTCAGGGCAGTGCAGAGGATTTCTCTCTCTTCAGTTGGTAAATAAATGGGAAATGCTAGAGAAGCACTGCAGAAGTAAATGGTACCTATTCAGGTGATACTGAGATGGAAACACTTCTGTGTCACAATCTCAATGGAAAAGCTCTTTGTGGATTTATAATGGGTTTTGCCCCATAGCAGTAGCTCAAGTTTGGCGGTGGAGGACCCAGACTCAGAGCTGAATTTGGGCTGTTGAAGAGCCTAAGAGAGTCTTAAAAATGGAGTTTCAGTGCAGTTCCCATGACCAAGCATCCCAGTCTTGAAAACTGCCACAATGCCCACCACTGTACCGCTGTTTCTGGCGGCGTGCAGCCTGTGCTCCCCAGCCCTTGCGGAAATCCTATACTTTCTCCATCATTCCATCAAGTGATTTAGAAAGGCTATAGGTTTCCGGTTCTCTGTCACTGAAATAATTGCTTTGTAGGATGGGAGACAAGAAAAAAAGCTGTCAGCTTCCCAATCGAGGATACGGGAGGAAATTTCCGTACCGTGTGTGCGGGCTATACATCAGGCAGCAGAGAAGCAGCTCTCCCAGGGTTCAGTTTCGGAGAGTCATAGCGGATGTGGCGCTCTTACAGCCAGTTAAACTTTGAATAATCCTTTCAGGAATAAAATATATTTTCTGTGACTATGACGGTGCCAAATCATTTTAAGTTGCCAAAAAGCTGCTTTGGAAGGACTTGAGGAAACCACAGCTGGGAATTGTGTCACAGATATAAAATGAGATTTATTTACTCTTCTACATCCAACACTGAAATAATAAGGAAGACAGGAACAGATGAAAGAAGCATTTTTTTTTCTCCCTTTTTACAGATTTTCTTTCTTTTTAATTTAATTTACTTTTTATAGAGTTTCTGTAGAAAATGCACATTTTCAACAGTGACTTAAAGCTCTTCTCAATGAGGTCACTGGCCAAATGAGTACTAGGAATTAATCTCGTGGTGTATTTTATGCATGGGGGTAGGGAGGAGAGTGCATGTGCTTGGCGACTCAGCAGCCTTTTGGGGATTTCAAAGAGCCACGTTTGTTTTGCGAGCCTGCTTCCAGGCCCATGCTCAATGGTGCTCTTTTCTGCATGCTTGCTCTGCATGTGGGCCCTACTAATTTTGTTGCCCAATATCAGAATTGAAGTGGTGCCCGGGGACTGACCTCCACAGATAACAAATTTATAACTAGGACTTTTAAATGCTAGGAAATGTTTAATTTTTCTGTGGGTTGACAGCATCCTTCCTTGTGCTGTGAGTATTTGTGGATTGCCTTCATTTCAGCCTTCTCTCCTAGACAGTACTTTAGAACTGGAGCCACACGAAACCTGTGGGTTTTGCTTGGATATGTATACCTAATACTAATACAGACTCCCTCCTGCAGTTGCGTATACGTGGAGCCTTTTTTTTTTTTTTTTTTTTTTTTTTTTTTTTCCCAAGAGTAAATTGAAAAGAATCAGAACTGCAAGAACTGCAGATGAAAAAAAAAATTTTAAATGTCTTTACTTTTGGTGTTGCTTGTATTTGCATAACAAACCAAATTTCAGAGTTAGGAGGATATAGTGTGTTCTCTTCTGCTTTCCCTTATCTAATTTACTGAGAGATATGTTAGCAAGAAATCTCTTTTCTATCCTGTTGTAGACAGAAGTGTTCATAGATCAGAGATGATAAGGAATATTGTACTAATGGGAATCTGAAAATACAATACAGCTGAATACATGTGTGTATGTATACATCCCATCTCATTGTGTTCATTTGTGTTTCTAAAAGTATTAGTCCAATAAATTTTGTGTTCTGTTAATATGAATTATTTATTAAAATAGTCTTGCTTTGTGCACCAAATGAAAGATATTAAAATGCAATGTTTTTTCCCCCCTCAAATGAATGCCCATTAAAAAATAGCACTTAAATAAATTTATTTTTGAGTAACTGATTTGAGCATTTGACAGGTATCTACTTTATGAACAGCAACTGCCAGGGGAGAAAAAAGGGAGGCAGAGCAGAGACAAGTAGGAACTGCTAATTGTTAGAGGTTCCGCACCACTGGAAAGGAAATACAGAGAGCACTTTTCTACTGTAAGGGAGAGGCAGCAGTAGCGTGGTAAAGAAATTGGAATAGGAGGAAAAGTCTTTAAACAGTGAAGACATTTTTAAGGACTCCCTAAGAAGCAATAGAATGCTTGAAGGGTAAAGCACAGAGCCCTTTGTCGGATCACGAAATTAGGATTGTATAGTTTCAAAAATTGAAACTGGGATTTGAAGCACGCACTTCTTACCAAAAGGCTTGTTTATATTTTACAGTTATTAGAAAATACCTAAATTTGGCAAAGTTGAGAGAAATGAGCCAAAATTAGGCAGGAGAAGATGGATATATTTGAAATGAAATAAAGTATTTTGTCTGGTTTCTTTACAATCGATAGAGATGTTTCTGTTAGGATTTGTGTGAGCAAATCCATAATTGCGGAGGTGTCGGTTCTGTAACCACTGCGTAAGGTGCACTTGCCACCATCACAGTGACGTTCCCTCTGCTTCTGGGGGACATGAGGTCCTGGTTTATGGACAGCTAGTCCAAGGGTTCTGATTTAGGGACTTATTAAGGATGTAGGTGAGGTTCTTGACACCTGTGTTGAAAACTTAAAAAAAAATAATTAACTGAAAGGGGAGCAATGTCTCCGTATTAGCGTGCTACAGGCATGTGTCCATCTTCCTGGAATTAATGCACGTTTAGTACAGTTCAGCTGATCCACTCATGTAGCAAGGGTGTGTATGTGGCCTCAACATTAAAAAAGGAAATTAATCTTTTAGCTCATAGGCATTTGCAGCATCTTTAGGCACCGCAGGCCTTGGCATTCGCACCGAGTGTTTCCACTGGTTGTAGTTGGTTTAGCTTTCTCTCTGGTTTTGCACAGCTGCAGATGTGCCTCAATATTACTGTGAGGTGTATTAAGCACTTTCCATCAAAGTTGTTTTTTCAACCGAATATTGGGTCTTAGAATATTTACTGTTTTAAAGCACCCACCCCTTATGGGGAGTTCTGGGCTTCTTGTTTTAGTTTTGAAGAACAGAGAAAATGTTGCTTGACTAAACTATTATAATGACTGTTGGCCATATTTTCCCGCTGTCCTTCCCTGGTCTTCTTTAAGCTTTATATTCAGAATTCACTGTTTGAGTGGGAAAACAAAGATGCAGAGTAAAACAAAATTTTATAGGAGTTGTTTGAACAAAACATCCTGGGTGAGAAAGCTCAAGCAAGGGGAGTAACCCGTGGGGTAGGATGAGAACAGGAAGATCTGCTCATCTTCATCTCCAGGCTCTAGAGCAGTGCATGAACAAAAGTGCTCAGTTTTCAGTTTTTCATTCACAGTAGACATTTTCTCTGAGCAGAGAAAATGTTGCCTCCAAAGACCAGTTTTTGTTGCTGGTTGCAATCCCTGCATTGAACGCCCTGTGAATATTGAGAGGTCCCTCATGTTCTCTTTGAGAGAGATGAGGATTAAAGAAGACTTGAGCTCTTATATTGCTACTTTGGCAATTTCAGTAGACCCAGTTTGCTACCTTGCTATTTATCACATGCTTACAGCAGAGGTGTTTAGCTCTTTTTCAAATCACATAATGGATTTTCTTGTTGTGATTTTGTAAATTGATTTTTCAGTAAAGCTCCAAACTTTATTGTATTCATGGCTTTACTAGATGCCAAAGATAGCAATCCTTCAAACTGAGAATCTGGACGTAAAATATTAACAAATTCCTTGCTGGACCTAATACATCTCCTGACAGAGTGCTCCGTGTTCCTATTCCTTATGGTGCTGAGTTGAAAGATCTTAGACAAATAAATTGCCTTCAGTTCTCACACTTTAAATTAACTCCTTGTTAGTACAATCATCATCAGCTCTTCCTGTAGTTTGGGAGCCTTTTCTTGCTATCACATATCATTGGCTTCTGTACATGTAAAACCTTCCTGGAGAATGCATGTTTCTATGTTGCTGTTTTCTTTCGTCTAGCTGAATGGATCGGTGAATATTGCAATGAATACTCTGTGCTGTAATTGGTCTTTTTCTTGGGTCGGTGATAGGAATCAGCTGCCTTTGCTTGCTTCTCACTTTATTATTTGGTTCCTTCAGAGTTAGTGCAGTTACAGCATGTTTAATCTTCTATAACTGAACATCTTCTGAGAAGTAATAGCATTCTAGTTCTGTTGCACTGGCCATTGGCGTCCTAGGAAATGTTGGAAGAGCATCTCAGATTTGGAAACTAACGCAGATTTCCTACTAGGTTTGTACAAGCTCTGTGAGCACAATTCCGAGGAAAATTATGTATATAGAGAGAGATTTGTACAATGCTATTGATAGTTGTGGAACAGATATTAATAATGTTTTTAAATATTATGTAGCAGATCTCTTTCATACACATAGAAAGTGTGAATAATGAAAACCATAGCCCACCATACCCAGGACTAAATGCTTGAGATTTTTTAGTTTTCAGAATAAAACAATTTCATTATTATGGAAGCATGCCAAAAAGACTTTGAAACGACTAGCTTCCACTTTTTGTTTGATGTATCTGTATTATAAATGAGAGTGTTATTTGGCTATTTTTAGAAGGAGACATTTGCATCTACACTGGCAATTTTGTATGATGCTTCAGCTTAGTATGCCTTAAATGGTAAAACTAATAAAGTGGTTTTAAAAGGAAATTGAAGTGATATGTTTAAAGAAAATTATAGTGATTATCTCTAATACTTTGTTAAGTTAAATAAATATTTGCTTAGGGAAATATGTACAGGATGGAAGAATTTTCTAAACAGTTTCGGTACTACCTGTCTGCCATGCAGCACGTTTGTGGGCTTGGATTGTTTCTTACAGCACAGAAGATTCAGCCATGCCCAGAGGATCAAAATGGGTCAGTGACCCAAAAGCTAACATTGCCCAGGAATGAACAGCAGATCAAAAAGGGCCTCTCTTGGATAGTGAAAAAACAGAGGCAAAAGAATAGTCCTTTCTAAGCACTGGAAGGTTGCCTATTCCAGAGTTACTTGCGAAGGAAATTCTGTCATTTAGAAACACAGAAGTCCCAGTGGAGCTTCATTTGACATTTTGTAACACAACTGTTCAACTGTATTTATGAAAACACAGAAACCGTGCAATGCTCTGATCATTTCCTAAGGGTAAGAGATCACGGTTAGCAGTTTGTAGGGGTTTCCTCTATAGCTGTAGAGTCTGGTTGCTTGAAGGGTAGGGAAGCATGCAGAGGACTGCAAGTCTCTTAAAAACAAAAAACAAACAAACAAAAAACCTGTAATCAAACTTAGTGTTTGTTAATTATAGAAACTGCAAACTGCTCTTCCTCCAGCCTTTCTTCCTTCCTAGCTCTGGCGGTGCTCTGTGCAGTTTGCAGTAGCAGCTTTCATCAGGGTCTGCCTTGGGGTGCAGTCTGCGAGGCACAGCAGGTCCCAGTGCTCAGAGGGTGCCTTCAACCCTACATGCTGCCATGGAGCTGGTATGGCACTGCCATGTCCCTGGAAGCTGTGCTGGTGCACCAGTGTTTTTTTGGCTTTCTTTGCAAAACTTAAGGTGACTTGCGTGATTTTGACTGAAGTCCTGGTTATGAGCAGGCAGTGTGGTCGCTGTGGCCTGAGGAGGCCTCGTGATTGAGAGGGCCACCAGGGTGGAACAGTGACCAGCTGCCAGCTGCCCTCAGGTGGGCTGAAACTGCTGATCTGCCTGTCAGACCTTTCTGGAAAGTGAGTATGAAAGCTGGTCTGGGATACAGCAGCCCAACTGAGAGGTTAGCCAGTGTCCAAAGTGAAGAAAGCTACGTCTGTATTAACCCAGGAGTGTTTTAGATAGAGAAGGTATGGATGGAGAGACCTTTCATTTTATATGGTAGCAAAAGGCAAAGGGTACATAATCTCAGAGATGCATTTCTTTGCCTGATATCGTTAACAGGACAGGGAACCCCGGAGCTTTGATGCGCTGTGCTACAAAAGGAGCAGTGCAATGTCTCAGGGTTGGGAGTGCCTTCTGGATGGAGTGGGAGGGAAAAATAGAAACAGAGGGATGGTAAATGGAAGTGCAGACTGGAAGAAAGGGATTTTGAAAGTATCCAGACAGTGTGTGAGGGCTCAGGAGAAGCTTATAAATGAAGGGGAAGAAAATATAATATAATGAGAAGGAGGTGCATGCACACCAGTTAGTATCAGCTGCAACTGCAGCACATACTTTTGATCACTCGGTTTTGTTTCTTTGAATTGAAAATTTCTGTGGCCTGACCTCTGGCCTCTTCTGCCACTTCTTCTTACACGTGATGGAGAAAGTACAGGCAAGCTATGGAAGGATTTCAGCTTTCTGTGTACCAGGTAACTCAAATACTGGAAACAATCTTTCCACAAGAGTTTGGAGATTTACCCATTGAAATTTACTTGGCAGGCAGGTTGGTGGTGTTTTGCAGCCTTTGTAGGATTCCATGCTGTTGTGAGCAGCCTACTAAGCTAGGTAGCTCAAACTTACCTATGTCATGGCCTTTACAGACAAAACTTGAATGGACTTCCTTGTCTGCAGCCAACTTCTACATGAGGATCTACTACATGAGTTGGAGGAAGTCAAGGAGCAGAGGAATCAGACTTTCAAAAATACCTCTGAGGTTGAATAGATTTCAAGGAATCTCCTTTGTCAGCACTGATATATCAGGGTGACTCTGTGCCTAACGCAGGGATGTTCTCATTCTCTGCTTTGTTAGTGTCTGGCACCAAGAGCTTTCTATTTGGTTGAGCCTTAAGCATCAGCTTAAGAAACATAACGCTGATTCGTAGTGTTCCCTTCAGTCCTGTCTGTTCCGGGCTACCAGCTGGCATTGCTGTACTAACCGTGGTGGGTCTGATGGTCGATACGTGCCCTGTTTGGGCAGCGGGATGAGAAGACTGAACTCCCTTCCCCTGTGCTCCTTCTTCCCTATGGACACGGCAGTAGAGCTCAGTCAGTGTTACGCCTGATAAAACTCTGCAGAGATAGATCAAGGGGTAAGATCAGCTGATCATGGCTGCAAACACATGGAATTTATAACAAATAATGAGCCTATTTAAGCAAGCAGAAAACAACAGTCTTATAAAAGAGAGCACTGCACACTGATTATACGAGAGCTGGAAAATCCTGGTTGTGGAAAACCTGCTGAGTTTCAAGTAAATATGGAGACTGGCGAAGTTCTGTGCTCTTTCAGAATGTGGATGCTAAAGGAAATTTGGAGCTGATGTTTTGCCACTAACTTCTGCATCTAATTGACCTATCTGATCTTGCTTACTGTCCACCAATTGTGCAGCTGCTAGTGTGGCTCCCAGCTCCCAGAAGAGTGCACAAAGGGCACTTCTTTTTGTACGCTCAGCTTTCCAGACACATGCTTTACAACAGGAACACCTGTGTGCATCTGAGTGCTGCCTTCCCTCCCCTGCAAGCACAGATGTCACGCTCAGAAAGTGCACTTACAGGGGTTGTGACACAGAATAACATGGAACCAAACGAAGGCAGCTTTTGCAAAGCTTGATGCAAGAATATATCCACGGACACGGATCTCTTTCTTACCTCCACCCCTTTGGTCTTCTGCAACTGAGGGGAGGCACCCAAGGGCCCCTGTGCAATGTAATGCGAGAGCCTTTTGCAGCTACTGTGTTTGCCAGTATTTTTATATTCACCATCTATCAGAACCCAGGAAAACAAAGAGCAGCCACTAGAAAGCTGCTCCTAAACTTTCAGAACAAGTCTTTTTCCTGGTGGGGCTGCAAGGAAAGGCCTCGGTCTGAGATGGTCACTTATCTGCCCATTAGGAACAGGAGGCGTCTATTTCTTGAACCTCTGCCTTTCTGGAAAAGTTGGCTGAAATTGGCCAATGGCTTCAGAAGTTACTGGAGGAGAGGGAATTTATAATCAGATACAGACAAGCTGGCTTTATGTTACTACATGAGCCTTATTTCTTTAGGAAACCATGGTAAAATATGTGGATAAAGTTGCAGTAATATTAAGGTTAGAGTTCATGCTGGCCTGTATTTCTCTCATAATTTTTCTGGCACGATGGTGTTAGTCAGCCTGGAGCTTTTTGAAACTTTTTATGGCACATGGAGAAATTTTCAAACCCAGCTTCTCTATCTTCTCTGATTTTTTCTTGATGAACTTAGTCATTAGGTGGGAAAAGCAAACACTTTAAAAATAGAGGAGCCTGTGTGGAAATGTTGCTGGCTGGAGTTTTTTGTTTATTTGTTTGTAAAAAGCTTAATATTGGCAGAACTTTCTGATTCATTATGGTCCTAAAACAGCATTAAAGCATTCTGGCTAGTTAGATTCCTTCATGGCTTGCCAGGAGTCCCAGTGCCATAATGATGTTACTTGAGAAAGGAAACATGCCCTACATCTGAGAGCAGGGCTGGGTACTGCATCCCGCATGGTCAGGGAGTGCCAACTGTGTTCTCCCCACTGCATTTTTTTCTTTCAACCTGGTCTATCGGACTATAAGGTGCCTCTAAGGACTATAAAGTCTACAGCAATGAGGACAGACCCAGAAGGGAAAGAGTTGGCAAGTATTTCAAGGGGGAGAAAAAAGCACTGCCTGACATCTGTGGATTTTGCTTCCAGTGTTTGAAGTAAGTACAACTGCCCACATAGGAATCGATTTCCAGCTGCTTGCTTGCCACAGCATATCAAATAGGTCTTGCTGGCTTGAATGGAGAGCTACCTGGCTGGTACCTGGCTGGTTTCCTCACCAGGTTCAGTGTGTATGGGGAAGGGCATGCCTTTTCTGGGAAGTGTAACCTATTGCGGGCTTTGGCCCTGTGTATTGAATAAAGGGAAGATAGCAGCTGTGGCAGGAGACAGTCAGGCTTATTTGCTCCTACAAATGAAACAGCTCTAACAGGAAAAAAAAAAAAAAAAGAAAAAAGAAAAAAAGAAAAAAGTCTTAACAGAATTAGCTAAAAAAAATGTGTCAGACAAAATTGTGCTTTGAATGCATTATAAGAGCTTACTGTTTTGCAGTGAGAAAAGACAGTCAGGTGTTGATAGCATGTAGGAGGCAAGAGCTGTTATTAGTGAGTGGGAAGAAACACATCGAGTGTGGTGTGGGAGTAGGGCAGATGGGAATGAATCTAGAGGCTTTTTTGGAATTACTCATATTCTGAATCATCTTCCTACAAACTTACTCTCAAAGCCTCCAGTGCATCACCCTCCAAGGTCCCAAAATATTGCCGTGCTGAGCATGGCATGAGAGGGATGTTGAGTCAGCTCCGTGTGCCGTAGTAATGCGAGGTGTTCAGTGAGGATTCAAGTAACTATTTCAGCCAAGTAGGCTATGACACACAGACACAGGTGGGATGCATAGTCATTAATTCAAACCCTCTGTGAGATGACAAAAAGGTAGCATGTTGTTTTTACAGTAGTTCAAAGTGTCTGTGTAGATTACTCCATTAATGGAGTAATTTCTACACTCACCCACTTGTGAATGCAAGGGCTTGGCTGCCTGGAGTCTAGCAGCACATCAGCCTTGGTTGGAGCCATGAAAGTGTGTCCAGGTGGCCTAAGATAGCCCAGAATGTCTACTGAGAAAGCTGTTCCTTGGACTCTACATACATACTGCGTGCTCTGGCTGGAGACAGATAGTGATGGTGTTGTAAGTCTGGCCTGGCCCTGCAGCCTGTGGCTTTGCCTACACCATCTTTGAGCACCACTGTTGCTGTCCAGGCTCCAAGAGTTGCAACACAAAGGATGCAAGGGCAGGTGGACTCAATGCCACAAGTTTGGTGCTGCAGGAGTCAGTGTACCCAGACATTGACAAACGTGAGCACGCTGTGGGCTGGCAGTAGGAGCTGCGTGGAGGGCAGCCGGGCTGCTAGAGAAGGACCTCGTGCCTCCCACCAGTGACAACGTGACAACTCAGCAGCGTGCAAAAACCAGCAGCAGTGAGGTTTCCCCAGAACCTCCTGACCTCAGGGGCTGTACTGGGTGTTTTATGCTGAAGGCTCATGATGGGTGATCACTGAGGCACGAGGTCCTGCCTTGCGGTGAGGAGCTCCTGAGCAGTAGTTTTTACCACTTGCTGCATCACCTGCTGCCGTGAGGGGAAAGTCGCAGAAGGAAACTTGTTTAGGAGCAGGTCCATACAACAAGCCTATGAGTCTCACCGAGTGTATGGTGTTACGCTTTTTATGCACAGCTATGCCCTAAAAAGTGCTTGGCAATTTGAAGAAAATGGTAGAATCTGTGAGTCTGTTCTGTTATCTTTTCCTGGCCTTTTCAGAAAGAGCTTTCGTAGTCCCTTGGCTGATGCCTGACTTCTGCAAGTATTTTAGGGCTGACGTGGGCCACCTTCAGTGTCTCTCTTTAAATATTAAAGCTAGGCACATTCTCATTAATGGAAAATACCAACAGCAGCAGGTTGATAAAACTTTACACAAAGAAGCCTGTTTTCTGGGCTTCTTAAATCCATTAACTTCTTCATTAATGGATCCTAATTCTGAACTTTTGGGATTATATTCTAAAAGACAAGAATATATAATTTTAGCAGACTTGCTTGTGACTGTACACCTTCCTCTTTGTTGCTTTTATTTGTTGCAGAATGTGCTTGTAGCTATATTTTTACTTCTGCTGCTTTTGCCTACTAATCTATTTTACCCCCAAAGGCCCGAGGAAGATTTATATTACAAATTTACACTTGAACTTCCTAGCACAAAGCGGTGGTTTTGCTCTCAGGTTTCAGGACTGGTGATGAAAGGCATTTCCCACAACACTTGTGAAATTTAAATGAAAATGCACCTCCGCGTGAAATTTTTATTGCACTTTATATGTAATATTACATTTATTGAATATTCTTTTTGAGGCTTATTATGGAGGGATTGTGTGATGCTGCATGACCTTCAAAATTAATTTTGCACACAGCTACATTATGTCTATCTATCTATATAGATGGGTGGCTAGCTAGATATTAATGTATTTATAGGTTATTTCTGGGAAACTGTTATCCTGTCTGCATAGTATTTGGAAAAAAAAAAAGGAAAAACGTTGGCAGGAAAACATATTTTCATGTCCAAAATCTCAGGTGGCTGAAAAGTAGGGACATGAGAGAGGAGGCAGGAAAGACGGAAGAAAAGAATCAGCAAACTCTCATAACAGAGAGGCAAAAGCACACATCTGAAAAAAAAAATAGAAGCTGTAGATTCCTTCTGTGTTTTTCTGAAGCCCTGAAACGACATAAAATATGAAAAACTCAGGCTAATTGAGAGCATTATATTGATTGGCCCCAATTTTCTTTCTTTCTTTGTTTTCAATCCAGCATCTCTCATTATAACCTCTTAAAATAAATAAATAAAAACTCTCACTCTATAAATATCTGAAAGAGTCAGTCTTATATAATAGCCCTTTTCTTGCAGCAAAATTTATCATTATAACAATACTGTAGTAGTTTTGCTGGCAGAATCACAGCCAATCAAAGCTATTACAATAATGGAACATTGCATGGTTTTGGAAATTAAATGAGTAACCATGGCACTGAAATGTCTCTTAAATCATATTTGGTGATGTATTTTTCACCAAATGATTTGCACATTATCTCATTCCATCTGAATTCTATTTTCATTAAAATTACACCATTGATTTTTTCCCCTTTTTTTGTTTCTGCAGCAATTTTGCAATAGAACTTCCCATCTGCTTTCACTTTTTGTGAGTTTGATCATACTTGTTCAAGAAGCAGATCTAAACCTTATTTTATCACGAGGCATAATTTAACGGCTGACTAATGGTCAGACTGTAAATTTTGCTGTAAATAGTTAGCATGCTAAGTCGCAGCAGTGAGTAATATTGTTATTAAGATCAGTAGCTGAGCTATTTTCACTCTGTAAGAAAGTGTCTGATGCAGTCAGCGTTCCAGGACCCAGAACCAGCTCGGGGTCTGGGACTCCTCAGGAGCTTCACCTGTCGAAGAACCATGAGAGCCAGGCATTTCTCTGTAAAAAAGGATAGAAATCCGTAAGTGTGTCTTCTCTGCACACATCCAGAGTCTTTCCAGGGGTGTTCGCACGCACCTTGGACCATTTCTGGTAATGAGCTAACTTGCTTGCTCACCTTTGCTATGAACCATGTTTAAGGCAGAAGGTTTAGTAGTAGAGCTCTCTGAACAATTGGCAGGGAAGATGAAATAGAATCTGGAAAACAGAAAATAAAAAATATGCAGAGAAAAATACATCCGTTGTATGACAGGCTTGATTTTAACTTGTAGAGTTTTCCTTGGGGAAACGGAGTATTAGTAAAATCGGAGTTTGTGAGGTGTTTGCGTGAATGTACAGCTTTGAACAAAATGTTAGGTGAGGAAATGTATTAACATCTCTTCTTGGTTTTCTTGTTTCGGTTATGAGAAAATGTTTTTTCAGCTTTTAAACTAATGTTTATATGAATTTTTATAAATTGTATGTAAATAAGATACTAGAATGCATGAATATAGCTTGCATTTTAGTAACGTTCTCAAAATAAAGTGACAGCATTTAAGCAAAACAACTATTGATACCAGAGAGCGAGTCTGGATTTGCCCCGAGGTTTGTCCAGCCCTTGAGCAAGCCAGAGGTGTGGTCGCACGTTGGGGTCCAGTGGTGCTTGAGGTAGTTCCAGCAGGGAGGGAGGTGCAGAGACATTAGGGGGGCGGTGGGAGTTGTTCTGTGAGGATGACCCCGGTGCATCAGAAGGGCTGATTAGCCTGGGCACAGGTCCACCCGAATACAGCTCTGCTGGGCTGGGATGTCCGCAGGATGCCTTGTGAAATCAGGTGGGCGCACCACTGAGGGACACCGTTAGGCTGGGTATTTCCTCACCTCTGGTGCGGGGATCTGAATGCTATTTCAGGGCACTGGCCTAGTGATGGGGTTGTTGGCTGCTCTTGGGGAATGATTTCTCTGCTCAGAAATTCCATCTTGTACCCAAGAAAATGTTCCAGAGAAAGTCAGTTTGTGTTTCCCTGCCAAAAGCTTTGGTTTCAACTAATTGGCATTTTCTTTTGAAAAACAACTTTGTCAGAAAATGACCAAGCAGCTCTGGTTTCACACCCTCTGATCTGCCATCTTTAATCTGCTTAATGCAGTCGGGGTTCCAGTAGTACTTGTTGCTGGGCTTTTAAACATCTCCTAAGCTCCTTCTGCTTTCGTCTAGATTTCTCTCTTACTCGACTCATCTGCAGCTATTTTCTTCTCCTTAGGGAGAGCCCTAATCCTGTTTCAGTCTCTTTTACAAAGGCTGCCTGCTGCTTTCCTGGCTTTTCTTACTGCTCTTTTTCACCAGAAGCGCCCATGATGAATAAGTAATGGGAAAAAATCGTGCAAACCTATTTTCAAACTCAAATCAAGATTACACTGGAATTCAGGAAAGGTTCACACCATGATTTCTTATGAGAACTGGATCTGATTCCTGATTCCTCTGTCTGGTTTGTATTTGCTGTACTGTCTGCAAACCAGTATTTGCAGGTAATTTCAGCAACCAAACCACTTGTGTTATTCTGACTCATCCCAAGCTAGATTTTGCTCTTTATCATTCCTGCTCTTTTTTTTTTTCTCCTATCTTCTGTTTTTAAAATTAATAAAAATCTGTATCTTTTACTCTGCTTGTCACAGCATCCTGTTCCCTCAAATAACCAGATTTTTGTATTCTAGACTTTGACTGGTGTTTGGAAAACTGTCAAAGATAACCGCTTTGTGTGGTATTTCGTGTTGAAAAGGGAAAACAACACATTATGGGTGAGGGAGCTATAGGCAGAGTTCTGAATGTGGTGTGCTTCAGTGAGCAAATGCATTTGCAAATCTACTTGCTTTGATATAGTAGATTGCAAGAACACTTTACACATCTTTTTCAATGTGCCCATAAGTTACACAGGGAAAAAAACAAAACAAAACAAAACAAAAAACTCCAACAACCTCTAACTAAAACTGGCAAGTGTTCAGAAACCACAACTATTCAGTGTATTGCCTGACCATTTTTAAAATGTATTTTGCACTTTTGGTAGATGTTGTAATGCATTCAGCACAGTGTGAAGTCTTGGCATAGATGCTGGGTACTAAAATAAGATGAGCTCTGCCTTTCAAAAAAGAAATGTTTGCCTGTGAAATACCTTTGCTATTAAGGGTCTTTGGGAAGAGGGGCAGGAATTAGGGGCGATGATACTGCCGGCAGCAAGAACACAGATTTATTTTGAATTCTAACAGTTACAGCAATGGATAAAACCCTTCTTAGTGAATGCTGAGAGGGCAGAATTTTATCCTCCTTGTATACTGTTGTCCTTTCCTGCATGCTTCTTAACAGTCAAATCTGCTCTCAGCTTGTGTGCAGGAAGGTGGCTTTTGATTTGATAAGGTGGGCAGGGGTCTGTCCCACAACAAGCTGTATTTCTGAGACTGGGTTCTCATCAGCAGCTCCTTGCCAGTGGCCAGGGGAAGCCTGCACAAGTGCCGGTGGGCAGGCTGGCTGTCATCCCCCTCTCTGTGTGCACGGAGTCAGATAAAGGTGAAGAGCACCAGAGCCTCCGGCGGGCGTCAGGGGGATTTGGTCCCCTCCAGCAGGCTGAAGCCTTGCGTTGGAGCCAGGTGTGCCGGTGTACCCAGCGAGCTGGTCACGGTGTCAGTAACACACCCGACATGCCATGCCACGTATTTGGCTCCCGTCCTTAATGTCTGCTGCAGAATATTCCAACTGCACAGATGCTAAATTTTCGGTAAAGGTGAGTAGGTGTTAGGAGAGAGAAAGGAAAAGGGGAGTTAAGTAGGCCCACGTGAAACCTGTAATGAGCTCCAAATATGTGAAATTCATGCTGTGGCAGTGTGAAGAAAACCTTTGAGTACAAATGAAGCCCACCGAGCAATTTGCCATCCAGACTTGGGAATTCTTGCCAGCTTGTGTCAAGCTGAAGATTTATGGCTCCTTCCCAGGTTCTCCTGTGATGTGTTTTGTCCATTTGGTTTAACCGTCCTTGAAAGAGCCTGTGGAGTCTCATCATCTCTAGAGAAGCAACAAAGTCCAGCACACAGTCCAGAAGTCCAAACACAGTCCAAAGTCTAGAGAAGTTCAACAACGCAGAGCAGGATCCTCATCCAAGCCCTGGGGTGGCTGCCCTCCAGGCTCCACCAGTGCTGCAGCTCAGGAGGAGCCGCTGGGAACTTCACAAATGTGACTTGAGGCACTGGTGCTTGCTGGTGCAGGCTGCAGTGGCTGTTACAGCATTGCTTCACACGGGGCAAGGTAACTGGTAGCACTGCTCTATTTTAGATGGAAGATAGAGTTCTCTGCTCCTGGAGTACTGCCCTGAGAAAGAAAGAAAGAAAGAAAGAAAGAAAGAAAGAAAGAAAGAAAGAAAGAAAGAAAGAAAGAAAGAAAGAAAGAAAGAAAGAAAGAAAAAGAACGAACGAACCTGCAGCATGGCTTTAACCTCCTCAGCAACAGGTGAGATGAACCACGTCACTTGGCCACAGCACTTCCCTGAGGACACGGGGAGGACAGAGTGACAGGGGGTCTTCACTCTCCTATGGCCAGCACTGGCTCTGAGGTTCTCCTTTTGGCTCCAGGCGCTCTCCATTATGTGCCATGAAGATCAAACAAAGTGAGGAAGTGGAACCAGTGATATGAAATGTCCTTTCTAGGTTGTGCTTTGTTTTTCTCCATATTTTCATTTCTTCTTGCTGCACAGTCCGGTTGCAGCTGCCTGGTGCAAGAAGCCTTTCTCACGCTGAGCGCCGACCACGTGTGTATGTACCCCACACTGCTCCTGGCCATCCAGAAGCACCTCGTGCGTTCCCACAGCTCTGCAGCTCCCCGTGGGGCTGGCTGGCTGTGTGTGGGCAGCACACGCACCTCCGCTGGGACAGATAAGGCACCGTTTTCTGTTTTGCTGCATGGTAGCTGGCCATGTGTCTTCTTTCCTCTCAAAACAGGACAGATTCTGCCTCAGATACTCCTGCCTGAAATCCTGTAGTGCGTCCCTGCCTTGAATGCACGTCCCCGCTGTGTGCCCCATGCCGATGACCAGGGCAGCGTTAGGGCTCGCCCTCAGCAGCGCTGTGGGCGCTGGGCTTCAAGTTCCCGTTTGTCAGCCCTGCAGTGTGTGGCTGCTTGTGCAGCTGTGTCATGGACCAGAAGGAAGGCCTCTTGGGTTAAGTTACCTTGTTTATTAGGGCTCCAGGGAGATGTTTTGTGGCCCTGGAAGCTTGTCTCATGTGCTTCTCTCACAAGTGCTGTCCCTCACTCACAGCGCGTTGCCTCTGAAATCCTTCCAGCTGCTGGCTGCACCTTCTGAAGTATCCTGCTGGGAACCTGCAGCTCCTTCCCCGGGCAGCATGAAGGCAGCAGCCGATGCTGCTTTGGGAGTGTGGGCACAGCGTGCTCCCTGGGCAGCCTCCCTGGGGCCCTGCCATGGCAGGCTGCGTGCCTGGAGGCAGGCCTGGTGGCAGCGGCCTCCCCCGACAGTGGCTGCCTGCAGAAAGGAAAGGCATCGGGGCTTCGAAGGGGTTGAACTGTGTCTCTGCAATAATTTAGGTGTTGCAGCGAGTGCAAAGATGCTCTGCTGCCTGGTTGCACAATAGAGGGACCATTTGCTTCTGCTGCTGCCCGCGGGTTGGTGAGGGCCTGGCAGAGAGCGCTCACGGGGCTGCCGCCGTGCTGCCAGCGTCCCCTGGGCACCGTGCTGAGGCTGGCCCCTGCCCAGGTGTGGCAGGGAGGGGAGGAGGGCTCCATCTGGCCTCTTCTTTGTCTTGTGCACCCCTGGGAAAGGCAAGCGTGATTTAGCTCCAAAGCATTAAACAAAAAACCCTGAAACACTATCCCTCAAGAACCGTCTAACCCTTTATGGCTTAATCTAAGCATGCCTGAGGATTGATGAGGAAAGGATGTTGCTCCTGTTGGTAATTACAAGTTTGCGCCATTCAGTGTTTTCTATTCTGGTTGCTCCATTTCAGCATTTAAACTTTGTCTTGAGTCTGTGCAAATGCTTTCTGCTGTGTCAGGATCTTTGCTTAGCTATTCATGTGCTCAGACCCTAGGTAGGATATTTATCCTTTCAGGCAGATCAAAGACGTATGTTTGGTCGCTTGGAATTGGTAAGCAGGAAGAAAGAAATCTCTTAACAGTGATGAGACAGTAGAACTGCTAAGTAACAAATACAGTTATGTTCACATGCGTGCACGTCCCGCTAATAATCAGTGTTGCCAATGGCACAAAAATGCATAACAATTGAAATCTTCCTGTTAATTGCGATGGCTGTCAGTCAACCTGTCTTGCCAATGAAATTTTCTATTTCAGTGATAAACTCCCTGCTATTCAAGAGACGATCTTCTGTCAACAGAAGGAGAATACATAAGTGTTGCTTTAAGAAAATGAGTTTTGGCCTGGGTGATAGGACTAAAATGAAGAATTCTTCCCTCCCCACAAGACTAAGGACACAAGAGCTAACTGGTAATTACTGGGATTCATTCAAAACTCTATTTCACACACAATATAAGCATGTGAAATACTGAAGACAGAATAGGAAATGTTGTGAAATGCAGGTGCTCTGTAGATTGAGATGTGTGGACAGATAAATACGGTTCAGTTTAGGAACAGACATTATTGCATATTGAAGTGTTTAGAATTCAGACAAAGAAACGTCATTCCAGCAGCACTGGGTCCGCGGGAGCAGGGTTGTGATACATGGAACAGATAAGGCTCAGCGGTGCAGAGACAAGTTTTTACTCTTTGCAGTGTGGGGCTATAGAGAAATGCAAAGGAGCTAGCTTTGGATGAAGGCAGTATAAAGCAGAGCTAGCCTGAGCTCATTAGCTTGGGCGTAATGCCATGCTAATATATCTGTACTATTCCCTGGACCCGAGCTAATGGCTCAGCATGGTGCTATGCTGGGTACTCACACCAGCTGGTGCAGGGATTTCTGCATTGTGTAGTGTGGATGTGCCATAAGGTTTTCACACCAGCTCTGAAAGCAAAGCAAAATGACTTAAGGGCAAGATATAGTCCAAGATTTTGAAAAGCAGGGATGCTTAAACCTGAGTTCCTAAATCCTCGTTTGTACTCATCAGGAGGAGTCCAATGTAAAGGTCACAGCAGTCAAGGAGAGCCTTTACAATGCCTGCCACAGGCTTTGGATCAAACTCAAGTACTCAACAGTCTGGAATACCTTGTAATTCATACAGATATAATTTTTCAACACCATTTAATTTTATCTGTGGAAAACAGGCTTGTTGAGCTAGTCAGTCAGCTGCTGTACTTCCTTGTGAATTTATCAGGAGTGAAAAGGGACTCCCAAGCTTCTACCTCTATTCACTTAGCAAAGAATATTTATGGGCAAAGTAAAAGTGATGCCCTTTTCTCTGTCTCTCAGACCCGAGGAACAAATGGTAGATGGACAAGAGACAGAGGGTTTAGTTAATATTATTTAATAATGACCTAGCTGCCCATCTCTGCCTGAAGCTCTAATTTTTCTATAAAAAAACACACACAAAACCACCACCACCAAAACAAAACAAAACAAAACAAAACAAAACACAACACAACAACTTGGGGCTAATATTTGAGTCATAGTTTTATTCTTTTCACTGGCTTGATTGTTCCTACCAACTCACTCTTATTAAGGTTGTAACTGTAGATGCCAAAAAACAGAAAAGAGACAGTTCAAAATATAATTGTGGCTAAGATGAATTCAAGTAGTGCTGAAATTGAAGAGCTCAACTGTGTGACAGCCAGATTAGATTAGATTGCTCAGTAAGCAAGAGTGGGGAATTTGAGTTGGGTTTTGGGTCACCAAAGTCACTGCATTTTTAACTCCCAGCACAGGAGTCAATATGAACCAACAGATAGACATAGGAAATGCAATATATTCCAGTGGGATTTTGCCCAAGAACTACAAATTTGGCCTAGGAAGAGCAGGAGATAGGCAATTTACGTCTGAAAAAGTTGTATATGATTTCAGAAAATACCATACAAACAGTAAGACTACAAAACAAGAAATCATTTTCACTGGGCAATCAATGCCCACTGCAAGTAACTGTCCCAGTCCAAAGCAGGATTTGTACCGTCTCTGCAACAGACAGGCTGAATGATTTTTTAATACAGAGAAGCCTGCAGCACTCTTGTAAAAATGGGTGCTTATTTCCTGATTGTTCCATGACAGAGACTAGTATAACTCCAGGGAAGTACATAATAAAATGTTTATAATGTCCACTTGGGAATATAATTTTTTCCAAAATGTTTTCTGGAAGGACTGAAAGAATGAGAGTAGGGTCTAATGCCTACTCTGACACTTCTGACACTTTTTCATTGCTAAGACTCCTGTCATGTTAATTATATATATATATATATATTTAATATTTTAACATTAACATATTACCACTGAAAACACCAAGGAGGTAATTAAAAAATCAAGTATTTATTATGCCCCTTTTATAGTCGAGGAAACTGAGGAAGAGAGATTAAATGTCGAATTCTTCTTTTAAGCAACTTGTGCCTCATGGTAGGTCTAACCTGAGATTGTTGTGCATGTGGTAATTCTCACCTCAGTACTGCTCTTCCCTATAGTCAAGGTCATTGATACTGCAGTGAAAAAAACAAAACAAAACACACAAACAAACAAACAACAACCAAAACAAACAACCAAACAAACAATGAAGCCAACACTAGAAATCAAGACTGGTATATTGGTGTGTTCCTGATTCCCACTTCTCAGTCCAACAGTACTATATTTGACTTTAATAGCTGTTTTTTTGCCTCTGGAAATTCTCACATTTATAAGTGATAAACAAATCATTTTTAAAATTAAATTATGTTTATGATTACATAAACAAATGTATTTTCTGACAGCATTTCTATGATTTTGGAAACGTAGAATATAAATTTCCCCTAGAAAAGTCACTTCTATAACACTGCTCACAGCTGAAGCAGGCTGTGTGGAAACAGTACCTGCAAGAAAACTTGATGAGGCCCTGAGGTTAAATCCCTCCTTCCAAGTGGTAATAGATGGTAGCTCAGCTGCTATGTTCTAAAAATATTTGTCGGATAAAACTGTTACCTACCCAACAAAGAGAGAGTATTCTGTGGTGCAGATGGGAGCACACAACTGTCTGACTTAACATGTGAGTAAGTGCCAGTGCCCTGAAAGCTGTAGTTTTAAAATTCAGATCATGTAGCATCAACAAAATTGTATTTGCAGTCTAAACAGAGAGCTACGAGCTGCCATTGTAATGGTGGCGAATGCTAGTGCTCTAATATGCCCCAAGGACTGCTAGGACATGTGCTAGGGGATTGTAAAAAGAACTTGAGAATATGGGACGATGTTTTCATCAAAATAGGATTCACCATAAATATCAATCTTCCATGCAATCCTAAATGACTTCTCTGATGTAGCCTTGATGATGACTCTCGAGTGCTTTGGAGCTCACAAGGAAATCTCATTGAACTTAAATATTTTTAAAGTGCCTCTGCTAATTCAGAGTATAAGCCGGCTGGACTGCTTTTCATCATCCCCCCCTTTCCCAGGTAGCTCTTTGGCAATATGTTTTTGGAGGATTTTGAAAAAAATCTGTGGCCTATTGCACTTTCTGACTGTAACAGTTTGTTTTCAATTTTTCACTTCAGCTTGAACATTTTATTTATAGCTTTTCCAATTCATTATTTCATTTCATTTCCTTAATGCTTTATTGAGTTTCTCACTTGCAGGAACTTGTGGTAGGAGTGGGGAAAAAGGTCACTCCTAACCCAATTTTCTTTTGTTGGTTTGGAAACCACTTGTTGTTTCTCATGGGGCAGCAAAGCTCTGGAGCTGTATGATTAAAAGCAGCCTCTCCTTGCAACTCGGTTTGCCTGTCAGAAGGTGTGTAGAGGGCAGAGCAAAGCTGTTGGCTTCTTTGGAAAATAAATTTAAGGAATGGATTTACACCTTTTCCCATTTCTGCAGACAGTCATGTGGCATCCTTTTTCTCAGACGTCCCTTATTATTTTGAGTGCTGAAATGGCTCTGCTCCTTCCAAAGGCAAGAATGGGTTGCAGAGTTCACCATGCGCCCAGGCCATCTACTGTCCCTGAAGTCATTTTGCAATATGACATGATGTCCCGTAACGCTACGGTTATCTCAGCAGAGATTAGATGTTTCTGCTGGTGATGACCCTCCAAGGAGCAGCATTGCCTCCTTGCCCACAGAGACTGAATCAGAAGAATTTTGACCGCGTGGCCGCAGTGGCTGTGCTGTGCCAAGGCTGGAACGAGAAGTCGTGTTGGCCAAACACGTTAGGCAATGCTAAGACCTGTTTGTCAGTGCTGCCTGGTACTGTGGACAGACTCCTTAGGGACAGTCCTTCAGCGTCCTGTAGGTGCACACAGCTTTTGCCACGAACACGCAGACGCAGTGACCTTCCTTCATCTGAAAGGACCGGCAGCACCACGACCTTCCTCTGGGTAACGAGACCCAGCAGCTGCGTTTGCACGGGCTTGGCTAGCGAAGGGCAGAAGAGGAGTGTCTGTTGCTGGGAAAGGAGAGCTGCGTATCACTGCCTCATGCCTCTGCCTCACAGCTTGCCCGAGTATTGTGAAAACAGTGCTTCTTTTCTGCAGGTCGATAGCTTTGTTTAATACTGAGTGTTGTTTGTTTACTGCTAACAGTTCTGTTGCTGGTATGATTTGGGACAAGCAAGCACCTTTGGAAAGGGCATGTCTTCTTCCCTTTTGTTTGAGTCTAAACAAATGGAGAAGAAAGAGGTTTTGCACTACGTTTTGCTGACTCAGTGTCTTCATGTTCACACAATGAATGCTGCTGCTTTTCTGCTAGCGACAAATATGCTGAGATCTGGCAGAAGGTAACCAGGGGAATAGTGAGGAGATGCAAATGTTCCTCCTCCTTTAATTGTGCCTTTTTTTTTTTTTTTTTTTTTAATCATTTACAAAGTATTAAGCAGCAACTGGTTTGACATTTCCTTTATTTTTATTATTGGTATGTGAGTCTCAGGAGATGCAAAACAACCCTTTGAGGAGATTTCCTCGTTTGTTTTGGCTCTGCTTCTAGTGAGGAAGGTAGTATGGGTGAGAGAAGTAAATGGTGACTTCTAATGGGGAATACTGGGGAAATCTGAGATGAGCTGTACTGCATGGCACACTCCATGGAGCAATGAAGTTACTAGAGGTAATGATTTTAATTAGTTGCACAGGTAATCAATTTAGAAGTACAAAAAAGGACTGTATATGAATCAATATGACTGCAGAATGGCTGATTTCAGAAAGACTTTAGAAGCATTACAAGAGTGGTAAATAAGGGATCCCCTAGATGACCCACCCAAAAAGCAGCAGTAAAAAAAGGAGATACAAAATGAAAAAAGAAAGATGTTCATGTTGTGAGGGGTGCCAGTAAAGTAAGTCTGTGTCAGGTGTGTGTCAGACTTGCACAGAGGAGTGAGAGTAGTGGTGTATCCCACTAAGTATCCAAGAAATTTCTGAACTGTATGTTTCCTATGCTATCAGACATCATTTAAACCGTGATCAAGCCTTTATGATTCCTGTTGTGCTCTTAGCTGAAGCAGTCTTTTGTCCCTCTAACTATGGGGCAGTTACCAAAACAACAAACATATTGAGATACCTGGTAAAGAAAAAACAAAACATTAAAAAAATCTTTATTTTTTGTTGCAAAAGAAAACAATTCCCTAAATAAAATAAAATCCCAAATAAATTTATGTATTATTCTTCTCTGTTTGTAGTAGAGTAGAGGACGTTCATAGAAGAAAACACGTTTTGAAGCTGGTCAGCAGCCTCTGTGCAACCACCTTCGGACTGCCTGTGCTGGGCTGTGCTGGTAAGCAGGGCCAGCGGCACCCCAGGGCTGCTGCTTCCTTTCCCTGGGCTCGGCACCCCACGACTGCCCTCCCTCTCTTCAGCAATGAGCTCTGTGAGATAAGATGAGATGGGTCAGAAAAGTGAGGCATTAAGAAGCCAGCTTGATATTGATACCAGTGCAGTGGGTGTCCTGGCACTGAAAAAGCAGGACAGTTTTCAGGGTCATATAACCAGAAACGATGCCCACGGTTTGGAGAAGATGGCACTGGTTCATCTGTTTTTCCTGTGCCATTGGGAAATCTTACTGACAGCTCTGTTTTGTTTCCTATCCATTCTGCTGGATCACTTCTAGACAACCTCAGCTGTATTTGTGTAAATATGCATATATATATTTGCATGCATTTGAATCTGTTTATCCCGTGTGTTATTCTTAGATATCTGAGTAAATGAAAGAAAAATAATTAATGCAGAGTTAACAAGGAGTTTTAAGATTTATTTGTATATTTTTAAACCATGAAGAAATAATTGCTTACTAAAAAGTATCTAATACTAAGGTGTTCAGAGAATATTGTAACCTACAGATGTGTCTCTGTTGATATAATATAGATGAGGTAAGGCATGAGGAGGAGTGGTAAAAGAGATTATAGTGCAAATAGCTCTATAAAATATTCTTAAGAGATTTTAACTGAGGAAAAATGAAAAAGAGTCGGGATTTCATACTCTAAACTTCTTAACTGATTTTTTTTTTTTTTTTCATGTCTGGTCTGCTCTTTCTTTGGACAATTTGATATATTTGGGAGTTTTATGAGGGTGATCCCTCTTCCTCCATACTGTTGTTGTATGTTCAAAGCAAAATTTTTGTGTGCTCATAACTCAGTAACAGAAGCTGGAAACAGTCCTCTGCTTCACAGCCCTCGGTGAGAAAGAGGAGGCAGTGACTATTTGAAAAAAAAACAAGTCAAGTATTTTTAGTTTGGATGCTTGGAATATCATTAGCATTGTGGTAGTACTGAAGGACTTTATACTGGCTGAGCTCACACTGAAATTTCCTGTATATAGCCAACATATTGCAAAAGGATGTCAGAGCATATAAAAATCAACCTCAGAAAGCTTCTAATTTGGCATTTTTGCATACAGAGTTTGGAAATTTCAACCCCTTCTTCTCCCCCCCACCCCTACTTAATTTAAAAGCATTTCAGCTCTAGGCTCTTGGTTTGTTGGACCAAAAATGCTTCATTTTATGCACCTCAGTTAAAAGGTGTTCTTTACCTTAACAGCTTTCTTTTTATTTCCTTAAAGACAATTATGACTTTTTTTATTTCTACCTACAGACATGCTAAGTCACTGTATGAGTATGAGAAATTATATGCTGACAGGCAGAGATTTACCCCAATTCTGGAACCTCGCTCGCCTCTCGGGAGGGCCCCGCTGCTACAGCAGGATCTGCTGTCAGTAAAAGGAAAGAGACAATTGGATCTGGCCTGGGCTCAACTCACTAAAGAAAGGAGCTCTGGGTATAAAATTTTGATTTTTATTCTTTTTCTGAGTTCAAAGTTTAGGACCACTTGGATTCAAAGGGTTTGGTTTGGCTGCTCCCAGGCTTTATAAACAATCTTACCATCTCTGTTTGGTTGCTTCCCAAGAGGCCACTGATACCCGTAAAAGGAGTTCTAGCAGATGCAGCAGTTGTTATTTTGGCAGTAGTTAAAGGTCAGTAGGCAAGGTTTACCTGTGCTTAAAACATGAAGTTAAGGCTAGGGATTTTGGAAGGGTCTAAAAGAATTAGCCAATATATTAAATTTGATGAGAGTGTCATGCCAGTGCTCCTTATGCTTCCTTGAAAGTCCCAGTTTAGCTTACATCATTCTGGTCTCCTGGGCCAGCACGATGATGAATCACTGTAAGAAGCCAGACAGGGCTGCTGATAGTACTTCCACAGAAACCCACGTTGAAGAAATACGTGGAATCAATACATTGCATAGTTTCCTCCATTGGCTCCCTCTGTGGCTGTGTTGCCCACTTTTCAGGAAGCAAAAAAAATCTGGGGCACGTTTCTACTCAATACCGAGCATATGCTGGTATGGTTGGAAATGTTTTTCTATCGATGTTGTTGAATAAAGATGCTCAGTTGAGCATTTTGTTTTGGCTGAGTCTGCCCTTTCAGGATGCATGTGTAACCTCTTTGTGAATTACTGAAATAAAGGAATTGCCTAATGCGAAAGAGAAATTCCACAAATATGAAACCCTTGGAATGTTTTTTACATCAACCATTTCCTTTTTCGCTTGTGCAATGTGTATGGATTGTCAGCATGATGTGGTATGTGGTAACCAATGCATGCAGGAGGCTATTAATCTTCTTGTTACAGTACTGTGTTAATGTAAGATTTAGGAGAGCAGTGGAATTCTGTTCAAACACTCTCAGCTTGTAGTACTTATCTGCCTGTATGGATCTCTTCTAAGCACCCACAAGCCAGAATCTGCTCCCTCTGTGTGCCAGTATACTCACTGTTTATACTCCTTGGGCAAATGGTCAGCTCATGGACCACAACAGCCTTTATTGGTACGTTCCTGTTATTGGGAAGGGGGTTCATATCATCCTGGGTGTGCTCACAGTAGAGAGAATGATGGAAACAATTAGATCCAACCTACCAGCCTTGGGATTTAAATGCCTGAGGGTATGCGTTGTGCTTTTAGATAAGTAGGTTTTCAGTTTGCTAATTTATAGATCAAGATTTTATTCTCCAACAACTTGCCAGACAGTGAGGCCTGCCGAATAAAGATTTGTTATACTGCAATTTTACTGCAAGCACTTAGCCAAAAAAGGAGAGAATTCTGAAAGGCAAAAATATTGGAAGAAAAGTGATTTATTAAACTTTTTATTTCCACTGTCTTTGCAATTATAAGCTATCACATTGTATACAGTTTTTCTTTACAATGCTAATACTCCCTCTGGTATATGTAGGTATGTTTTTTTCTGCAGTGTTTAAAGACCGAGGCTTTTAGCAGTTTAATCCAAACCAAAGCATCTTTATCATGGGACTTGCCTTTAATTCACTCTTAGATGCTTTTTTCCCTGTATGCCAAATTAGATACCATTCTGAAGGCATGCATTCTTAATTAACATTTTTTTAATCAATGACTGGATTCTCAGGAGGATTTTTTCTCTATGCATCATTATTTTTCTCTTTCCACAGCAACTTCACAAGCAGATTAAATAAACAGAAAGAAACACTTTGTGGATATTTCTCATGACAGCCTGCAAACCTGTGAACTTTTTTTTATTTATTTTTAACTTGAAGCTGCTAATTGTAGAACTGTATAATTAATGCATTATCCACGACAACAAGGTTACATGGTTTGTGTTTAGCAAACATGCTTTTTCTGGAGGGTGGAAAAATACATAGTGAAAACACTAAGCTGTTTTTCACCACTCTGCATGACAGCTAGTCTCTCTGCCGTCATTAGAGCTGTGTGCCTAATCTGACTCTGAAAAGGTACCCTGAAAATTGGCTGGAGCCCTGGTATCATCGTCTGAGTCCACAGCTTGAACCTTGTGATTTAGCCCTCCAAGACGCACAGTTACAGCCAGATATTCTCAGAACTGGAATGTTTGCACTGCTAATTGGCACATTCCTGCTTAGATTTGGTAGGACATGCTTATTTGTAACATGTCTTGAGAATTTACTTAATGGGTAATTGCTTCAACTTTCCTAAATTTTTCTGCTCACCAGCCTCTTTCTTTATTGTGCCTGTCCACTGCTTTTTCAGCATTTTTTTTTTTTTTAATCTAGACTTCCTTCTGATTATTTCACATGTTTTTCACTGGTTTGAGAATTTCTTTGTTCCCTGACCTTTTCATAAATCAAGTATATGTTGGCATGTGTTGGAAATGATGGAGTGATTTCCTTATAGCTTGCAGCAAATTGATGGTGTATTGATACTGACTTTGTAATTGCAGTCATAGAAACACTTAAAACAAAGCGGATGATGCTTTCTGTATTCAGAAATCAAATGCAGTATGTCTAGGGATTGCTCTGGGAACTGGATACTTGGTGGTCCTGGAAATAGAGGGACCGCTTCTATTATGAAAACTAGAAGCTGTTTTATGACTTAGACAGGTTTTAGTGCATCTCTCAGTTCAAAGGGATGCTTGTAAATACCATAGATTTGGGTCTGACCTGGTCTTTTTGGCAAGTTTTTTCATGTCAATTTTCCCCTCTCACTCTGATCATTTCATTCTCATGATGTGAAGACCTTAGTGATAGGAAAAATGTACTTCAGTCTTGGATGAGTTTTGCAGTTATTGAAATTATCATTATAAAGTTCTTGACCTCGGAGAGTTTCTTGGTGAAACCGTTACATCACCGTTCTGCAATGAGATCTCCGCAGAAAAACAATTCTGCTCTCAGGCAAAGTTTTTACTGGGTTTGCACTTTCCATGCTTCTGTGAAAATGCTGCAAGCTGTACAGGTGGCTTTGAGAGCAGTGTTTTTTTCTCTTGTCCTAACAATTTTGTAACACTAAATTTGATCAGCTTTTACCTGAATGACTTACCTGTTGGGTCAAGCTGCAGGCCTGCACGTACCAGCGGTTGGAGTGTGTGCAGGAAGCACCGTGGGAGAAGGGAAACCTTGTGCTACTCCCTTCCTATTATTCTGTGTCTATAATTCATTGCCTTTCAGAACTGTCTTATCACAGCATCGACTCATTAGTGGTTTAATACAGGATAAGCTTATTAGAGATAATCTGTTTACTGAATGTCCTTACCACTGTGCAATCTAGTTAATAGCATCTTTTGAATCTTTGTCTTCTGGATATATCTTTTAAACTGATCCCTGATTATTTATCTATATCTACATCTTTTGATGCTTTTCTTTAGACTTGTAGCTGCTTTGACATAAAATTACAGTGTCTGCTGAATACACTAGTAAATTAAATACTCCTGTGGGGAAACAAGGCAAAGCAACACTACTTTATAATGAGCTAGTGAGGGCAAATAATTCAGTCTGTTTGTAGTTGTTTAGACTTAAAAATAATTTTCAGCAGCATTAGGGTAGGACTTTTCTAAAGAGCTACTCTTCCACCAAATGTTGCCACATTCTCAGCAGTGCTTATCAGACAGCAGTTTGATATCCAGATGTTTCCCATCCAGCATGCTGACCTCCCTGAAATCTGGCCCACTGCTTGAGATGTACAGAAGAGGAAATGGATCCCGGTGATTCATCCTCAGATGGCGAGATATGAGTGGAAAAAAAAATTACATTTTATCAGAAAAAAAAAAAAAAAAGAGATGAGGAAAGAGCATTACAACAGAAAAGCTGAAGAAAAGAAGGTGGAAGCTGTGAGAAATGTAAAGTAGTTAGCCGGTTCTAGCTTCAGAAATGGCTGCATGAAATTCTGCACTGATGGTTCAAAATAATCTCTCTACATGTTTATCCTGACACAATAGCAGCTCCATCAATTACTGAAGAAGACAATGCTAATTTAAGTAGCACATGGGCCCTTTGTGTTTCCTCTTTTCTCCTGGTAGTTTACACGCATTTAAAACAGAACCAAAAATTGTCAAACAGACTTTTCCTTTTAAAGGAAAGAGTCTCAGGCTTCCCAATACCATCAGTGTTTGACTGTTTTAAGAGAGATTCTGTTTTCTACAAAAAGAAACAGGTTTGAGTCATATAGATAACTGGTGACATTTTGTCTCTGATGAAGGGTCAAAGTGAATCTGACTCACTGATTAACAAACTATATTGTACTCTCTGTACTTCCTGCTCGAATGATCCTTCATCTATTGATGAAGCCTGAATGCCAAGGCTTTAACCACCCTGTCTGAAACCTCGTGGGGAAATAACAGATTTATATGCTACACTTAGACTAATTTTGTTACAGTGGTTATTGAATCTGGTCAGGTCTTACAGAGTGGTAGGCAACAAAACCTCTGTACTTGGCAGGTATTGCATTGCAGTGTAAGGCATACAAGAGACTACACACATGATTAAGGTCTTGTAGGAAAATCTAGCACCTTGCCAGAATTTTTATTTTGGGTCTTCTCTTATCTCCTTTTATTTTCTTTAGTTCCTTAGCTGCATTCACAAAAGCAGATTAGAAAAAAAAAAAAAAAAAGAGAGAAAAGGCTGGGGTCGATACACATGTATCAGTGTGGTGTTCATTCAGATTTTGTTCAAAAAATGAGCAATCAGACCTTTGAATAGGAGCAAGTGATTCTGTAATATTGTAGGCAAATTACGCAAAGTTCATTCTTTGCAATGATAAATAATATACTCATTCCATGGGGTGCTGAAACTATTGTGTACATCAGGAGAAAACAAAACAAAACAAAACAAACAAACAAACAAAAAACCACTTCCCTGCCCATGTTTTTAGAAATGCGGTACCTAATTTTGCTTGTGTGGACTGAATATTGCTATCCCAGTTAGAATGCAGTTGCTACATGCTGCGGGAAAAGGGAGAAGCGGCTCTCTGCAAGCACTTTAAAGCTACTATTGAGTTTCTGTAAGCCCAGAGAAGTCTAGTACCTCCAGCCTGTAAAACAAGCTTCACTATTTGGCCTCATTCATGTTTAGTCTGTTTCTTCTTGGCAAAAGCACTTCAGTGACGGTCTCCACCAGATTGACTCTAAAGTGTTTTCTTTACTTGCCATCTGTCTGGACTGATTGGAAAAAGTAAAGTGGGGCTTGTTTAGAAAAATATATAAGCAGTTCATTTGGCACAAAGTTTGTTATAGATGTATGAAAAGCAGCTGGGTCCAGCTCAGGAGGTTAAAAAAAAAGTTTTATTACAGAGAGATGACTTTTCATGTACAAGTTCATGCACTAAATGTGTTCTTTCATATCACTTACAAGAAGTGACTAAATAAATTAGCTATGGCATTTAATTAGTTTTATTTGTGTTTTCCCAGGCCACTTATAATATTACAGGTGTGAATAGTGATCTGATTTTCAAATGTTGCCAGTCAGTTATAAGCATAACTTTTAAGAGTAACAGAATAGGGTTCAAAGCTTCTTAAATGCTTTCTTTCACCTTAATTCAGCAAAGCACTTAAACACATTAAAGTTCAGTGTTTTTCTAGATTGCTTCTGTTTTTTACACATTTGTCTGCTGAGAGGCCTGCAGTGCTGTGACTGTTTGTTGGTTTGGCTGTTTTTTTGAACATTGTGAAAATTTTGCTAACAACAGCTTAGAATAGCAATGAAATCCTTTTCACACGAATGCTTTCTCCAAATATGTGTGTTTGTGTGTGTGTCTGTGTGTATACAGAGAGAGCATAAGCATGCTCCCATGATGCTTTTTTTTTTTTCCCCAGCTCTGTGAATTGCTCAAATTCATCCTTATTAGCATTCAAAATCCGTTAAGTTCAGGAGGTCAGAGTCAGGCCTTAAACTAGCTATGTTTGGCCCAGTCTTTTTTTTCTCCAAACGCTTTGTTGTAGTAGAGTTGTCTTTTGCTTTTACCAGGAGTCTTACTCTCTGCCTTTATTGGCTGAACCTCTGCCATGGTGAGTGTGAAGCTGAGCAAGAGACATTTTTCTGTTGTTTCTGAAAAAAGAGGGAGACTGAATTCCAGTAGCCGAAAAACAAGGAAAAAAACAAAACAACAACAACAAAACCCCACCAACTTTCTACCTTCTGAGGAACATTAATTCTCGGTGGGAATTTTCTACTGTATTCATTGCAATGCTCCCACTTGATCACAGCTATCTCAATTATTTATTGGAAAGCTGAATCAGTTTTAGGAAGGAAATTTTATTTTCAGGATCTCAGAAAGGTGTCAGACCTCAGTCTTCTGTATTTCCAATTATGGGATCTGTGACTTTGTTATGTATATTTGAGTATACATAATAATTGCAGAAGCATTAACAAAAGATTTTTTCCCCTCACTTTAAAACTCTGTTGTTTCATCAGAGCTAGAGGCTAGTTCAGTTTCTGGATCCAGAAACTGAAGAAACTGGGCTATATCATAATTTTTTTTTGTTCATGTTTCATAGTCGAGGAAGACACAAAACTGTAACCGAGTGTGTTTTTAAATTTCAGAGCCTCTGGAATTTTGTGTTTACAGATACACTTGTTAATGTCTTTAACTGAACCAGTAAGATATTGCAGTGTGCTAATATTTTTGTCTTCTGAGATTCCATTTTTGGAAGCATTACTCACAATAAGTTCTAATTCCTGACTTAAATATGTATTTTTAGGCCTCATGGATCAGGTCTCATCTGCTACTAGATGAGAATTGCCCTTGGATGTGCATGTTTAACATCGCTTCTGTAACCTTTTCTGAAACCTTAGGATTGAATTCTGAACATGGGCTAGAGGAGCTGACTTTGGTCTTCTGAATTGAAAGTTTAGAATGGTAAGGTGCCGTTCAGCAGTTCCCTTCTGATAAGCACAGCCTGTGGCAGCAAATGATGCATCTGGAAATTATTTAGGAACAGGTGAATGTGAGCATTCAGGTACTCAGCTGTGTTGCTCTATCAGCCAGACAGCTAGAAACATCCACGTATCAATTACCGAAATGGATTGTACCCGCATCTCCTCCATGGCTGGATTTGCAGATGGGATTTTTGCAAGTGCAAATTCTGTTGTCCAAAACTAGATGCAGCTGTTTTGAAACTTGCTAATACATTGATTTTTTTTTTCTCTTGAGACTTTGATTAACATATAATTATTTTTGCCATTGTGTTTGTTTTGCAGCATCTGTTCTACATGACATATTTACTTCGTCACATCTTGTCTCTGTGGCATGTTCCCATTCAGTATTTTTCACATATTGTCTGCTAGGCTGGGTGATTCATGTTTTTTTTCTGGACCTTATAAGTTCAATTTATTGCTTTCACTACTGTTTGCTTTCAGCTCTGATGTTGAGGTTCATTCCTCCCTCCCTCGTTCAAATTATTATTTTTGGTGCATAATCTTTTTACAAATACGTTGGTTAACTTTAGTAGATGGAGAAGCTAATTTTCTTAGAAATTTGGTGTGTCCATATGAGGCTTGGTTTGTTATTGTTAAACTTGTTTGCTTGTTTGTCAGTGCAAAATTTATTTAACCAAGTCCCTTGTTTTTGATAATATACATTAAGATAATACAGCATCTTTTATAAATATAGGAGGACATGAAGGTGTATTTAGAACACTTATGGCTCATTCTGTGGTCCAAGACCCATGTGATACAAACTGGTGTATGTCCAGCAAAGTTATTGATTTAACAAATCAAAAGGTCTTGCCACCTTTCAAACTCTACGTTTGAATTTTTAAATCTAATTGCTTTCATAGAAGAATTTGGAGAAACATGCATTGCATTCACATAACATTACTGGTCACTGAACAGTGATAACATTGTTACTTTAGACAAACTGTTGATTCATACCAGTATTTTTTGTGGAGTGATAAACTAGATTTGACCACGCCCAGGAGACTGGTTTCTTTACAATGAAGAGAATACCATGAAGAAACAAATCATACTAAACTAGAGAAATACAAAGGACATGTTTAGGAGGGGTAATCATGTGTGCTCTCATTTTGAGCAGAGACAGATGAGTGTCTTCCTACATCTTTGAAGAAAGAACCCAGTCTCTTACTAAAAATCTACCAAAACAAGTGGTGTATTCTTCTTCTTCTTCTTCTTCTTCTTCTTCTTCTTCTTCTTCTTTTTTTTTCTTCTTCCCCTTTGTATAAATAATTGGATATGAACATAGGAAATTTATGGGATAACAGTTTTTGTGATAGACGCAGTGTGAGCATAGGGCAGTGTTCATTATAATGTTACCATTGGATGTCAGCAACAACGCTGAATTAATCAAGGAAGTCCTTTTGGTAGAGATGCAATTTTTGCTAAGTTTATGGAATGAACAGAGAAAGATTAGTATGAGAGAAGAAAATGTTGTCCAGTTTATGCTTATTATTGTGTACTTCTTCAAAGTTAAACATAGTCTTCCAGGATGCAGTAAAAAGATAAAAAGATAGGAAAATAATACAGAAGTAGTGGTTGTGTGGTTAAGGAGACTATATTCAGTACCTGACTCTGTCTTAGCTCATTCATCTGGCATTAGATGATTTACTTTCACTAGTGATAGCAAATAGCCTGTACCTGTATTCAGGTTACATGTATTCTGATTTAACACACAAGGCATGAAGTCAGTGAAGAGATGAGGTATGACTTTGTCAGTGTTTCCTTATACTGCTCCAATCAAATGATCATGGGCTTAGAAGAAATAAGATGAGGCTGAACCAAAACAATTTGGGAGGCTGATGCAGGGGAGGAAGTGTTTTTTTGTTTGTTTGTTTGTTTTTTAAACATTATATATACGTATATATATGTATATATATATGTTTTTTTTTTTTTTTTTTTTTTTTTTTTTTTTTTTTTTTTTTTTCTTAAAATACTTTCTCAAGCACAGGGCCATCTCCTTTGACTGGTAAACCTATTCATAATTAGTCAGTCCTGGCACAGAGTACTCAGTTCCTCAAAAACTTATGTTCATCTGTAAATGGCCAGGAGCAGAAACCCAAGAAAAGACTGGAGGTAGTGGGTGGTGCATCCTTATACTTCATAACATTCTGTATAAAAACTAGTTCCTATTCTAGTTTTTTAGCCCTGGAAAAGAGAGTCAAGAAATCTCCCTTTGGCTTGTAGAAAGTTGTTCTGGTTTTCTTCCCATGCAGGTTCGAAAATCCAGCTGCAATTTGTTGCAATTCATCCAAATCCCACTGTGGAATTTGGGTCATGACAAGAAAATGCAGGTGGTTTGGGTACTGATGCTGAGACCGTTAGCAGACTTACTATCTGTGGGATGTGATGAGTGAGCAGGGATGGGTGCTGTGAACCCAGCACAAAATTTGGCTTGGGGTTTAGGTGCTGGTGAGTGATGTGGTTGCTGGAGTGGTTACTGACTATGGAAACTAAATGGTGTTTCTCATCCTCTCCACCCTTATCTGTCCATATAAAATCAACATAGCACAGTGTTGCTGAGATTTGTCTCAAGATTTCTTCCACACAAAGGATTCTTAGCCACACCTCAACTACCATCTACATGAGTACTTACATGCTGAATGAAGGTCAAGAAAGCAGTCCATCATATCATTTTATAGATTTCCATTTGCACATTCACTTCCCAGTCAAACCCAGAATGTCAGCAGCACCCTACAGACCTTTGACAGACTTTGTCAGAAATTCTTCTTTGAGTTAGGGAAGTGCTTTACTTCCTCATCAACTAGTAAACAGGAAGAAATTTTTAATTTCTTCAGTATATGAAATATATATGTTGTATATCCTAATGCTTTTAGCATTCAAAGTACTTTGCAGGGAACTTTTTTCAGATGTACTCATCTCCCCCTCAATTTTTTGCTTGAAAACTCAGGCTCAAATGAAAGACTGAATGGAAAAAAAAAAAAGAAAAAAAGAAAAAAAAAAAAGAAAAGCCACATTCCCATAAAACCATTTGATAGATAGGGAAACAAAGACATAGGAGACCGACCACACAGTAGTTTGATGGCAGAGCCAGGAGTAGCTTCAGATAATCCGATACATGTGCTTTAGTGATGAGAACACACCATTATCCTTCTCGATTCCTAAAGTTGGTTCACGCTCCTTCTCCATTCCAGAGTGAGATTTCCACGTAAAGAGCTTCTGAGAATCACTACTCTGGGGATCGCTGTCAACTCCAAAGTGTGTTATTTGCACATTGAAGTACTTAACTGAGGACCTTTTCTTTTTCCAGTCGCATTCACAGGAGGTTTGATGGTAATAGAGCTGTCTTCTGGTCTCTGCCAAGTTTATTTTCCAAAAGAAATATCTGAATGAGGAAACAATGACTAAAGAGGATATGTGAACTGTCTAGCATACTGCAAGGGTCCAAACATTCAGAAGAGAGAGGATTTTTAGGATGGCTGAAGGGTGTATTATTAGGAATAAAAGCATGAAATTGAGCAAAAGAAAATTTAGGCTGACTATTAGGAAACATTTCCTCATACAGTGTAGAGTTACCTCCCAGGAGAAATAGTGAAAACCTCACGGTTTGAATGGTTTCAAAGGGCCGAAAAGTTTTGGGAATGACTTTCCATTAGTATGTGACACACTGTATAACCAAAGAGGTATTTTCCGGCTCCCCACTTCTCGTAACTGACTCCACGTTCAATGTCAAATCCATGAGTTAGTTATCAGGCTTAAACAATGCCTATAAAATTGGGCTTAACTGCAAGGTTATTTAGAGGGAAAAAAAAAAAAGAGGAAAAAGGCTCTAAAACTGGGAATCATTAGAATCTCTGAGGAGATGGTTGCCAGGTTTGGAAGCTGAAGGTGAGACCTGGCCCAGGCCTGCACACCTGCCTCGTGGGAGGTCCGGGACAGACCGCTAATGGCAGGGCCTTACCCGTCCTGAGTGGCCTCACCTGAGGTCTCTCAAACACCTGCCACAGTCCCGGGAGCCCTATTTAATCCAACACTAGGGGCATTTGCTCTTTTCTTGAATGGTGCTGCAATGGGGCTCTTTTCCAGCTCAATTATAGCCCTGTCCTGTCCCGTTCCCACAGAGGTGCTGGGTGCTGCAGCTGCCCAGGCTTGGCCATGGAGAGCCCCCACTGCTGCTTGCGTGCGGGTGAGTTCAAGGCTGCAATTGCTGTTTGTGTGGAGAATGTTAATGATGATTCAGCTTCAGCACTGACTTTATAGCCTACTTTAAGTTTAGAAGGTTTGGGGGGATTTTTTTTTGTAATTTGTCTTGTGAAATCAATTTATGTCTATATAGAAAGTGATCTTAGTCACAGTTCTTTGAACGCTCAAAATCAGATCCCTTGCTGAGGAGAAAAGGAAAGCTGTGTTGTCTGCCAGGTTTCAGGCTTGGATGGAGATGTGCTGAAGTTAAAATGTCAGCCAAGTGGGCCAAATCATAACCTGTGATAAACCCTGTGCTTCTGAAGTGCATTAAAGATTGCTAGGCTTTGTCTGACTTTGGTATGAAATCAACCTGTAGCAGTTAGAGCCGCACTCTCTCTTAATTTCCTATTTTTATTATGTTTATTATATGCTGAGATTTTAAAGTTGTTGTTTTAGTTGAGCATATACAGAAGTGAAAAATAGAATTTTAAGACATAAATGTGCTTTTGCATTTCTTAAAGAGCCTTAACCAGCCATGACCACTTTAAACAATCCTCTTTAGAGCCAGGGATGGTGTTTTGTATCCACACAGGTTGTAACATTTAAACTCATCATGTTGTAGTGCACTGAGGTCCACCTGTGCTTTTAATCAGGAGTTTAGAAGTACCTGTGAGGGATGGGTGGGTGTGCTGCACCCTGGGGAGGTGGAAGGAGGGGGTTTGTGTTCCTATGAAAGTTGCTGTGGAAGAGAGGTGGTAAAAACTGTGCAGGAATTTTACTATGCTGTAACAAGATAGTAGTATTTCCTCTGTCTCGTTACAATAAATGAGATAAATCTTTGCACTGAAGGACTTATATTTCCCCACTTCCTCCTTTGTAAGGATCTAGGGAATAAGTGCAATGTGGCTCCAGGAGGGGTGCTGCCCCTTGGCTTGGGCAGCTCAGAGTTCTTAGCGATTGCGCTGGCCTCTGTCTGCCCTGCTGTTTTTCTGGTTATTTTCTTGTGATTGTTAAAGATATTTTCAAATACTGCTTGTGAGAAAAGATCTCCCAGTCTTAAAAATTATTTCTATTAAGAATAAACTAAAAACACCACCAAAAGGAAAAAAAAAAAAAAAAAGAAAAAAAAAATATGCTGCCATCCTAGCCTTGTCCAAAGCCCGTAGTCTGCATCAAGCATACAATGCAGAACCCCTTTCCAGTTGCTACAAGTTGGCTGTGTGTGCACTAATACTGAAAAGTTTCCTAAAGCCTTTCAGTGGTTTATTTAGAGTTTGGAAGAGCCAGTGTACTTCAGAAGTAGACGTAATATTCTAAACTTAGCTAAGCATAATAGCCATTGAGTGCATTGCTACAGCAATCCATGAAAAAGGCGAAATGAATACAAAATCCTTGTTAAGTTTCAGTGAATCTATCTTTGGTTACATTATATGAAATCAGGGTCAAATATTGAGAGTTGGCTGCTCTTTTTTGTTTATATAGCTCTACATTAGGCCACATATCAACTATATGCTCCTATGCAAAAGAGGTGTAATAGTTTCTGTTCAGTTCCCAGTGGACATTACTTCATTTAACAAAACTGTAAGTGCAGCATGTTTTGGCTGATTCTGCATGAGACAGGTGGAGGGAGTGAGCTTCATACTGCAGCTTTTACTGTAAAGCAGACTGAGTTCTTACCACAGATGGGAAGAACTGTCAGCTCCATTTAAAGGTGATGTTATTGGCTTAGTGGGACAATTATGCTGTAAATGCCCATATCCTGGATAATATCTGGGTCTGTAGAAACATGCTATATAGCATTTCTTGATTGATTGGAGACGATTTTTCATTATTATTGTTAGAATAGTCTATAAATCTATTTAACTGTCTAAGCTTAATAAGTAAATACATACATTTTCCAGCAGCAGTGGGAAAGGTGTCAAACCATATGTTGGGGTCACTGTTTAGGAGTCATAGATGTGACTTGGTTAATTTAATAGTCTTACTCTGCAAGTTGTCAAAGTCAATTGGATGACTCTCAAATTTCATTGCTATTTTCTGTCAGTAAAGGTACTAGAGCCTGTTCCTTGGCCATTGTTTTACAAGGATTATAACAGTAAAAGTGAAAATAATCCTGTTATTCTATAGAAATAGTTACTGCAAGTTTTCAGGTCATGGGGAATCAAGGTGGCTTTGTTACTTGGTTTTGAGAGAGAAATACTTGAGGAAAGGCACCTTTGCATTCCATGTAACTTATTGCAAATCTTGATTATATAATAATAGAGTACACCAATCATGAAATGCAGACAGAATTTATTGGTAATGTGTGATGGAAAAATACAATGGCCATAAGGAGATAGGAATGACTATTTTAAGATGCAAGCAGCCTGAGAAATAGAGTAAGTCAAGAAAAATGTGGCCTGATTAGTTTGTTTTTTTTGGAGGGGCAATAGGCTGAATGCATCATGCAAATGGACCACATACACCTGTAAGCTGCAGGAAATAAATGGAGTCTCTTCAGTTGAAGACCCACTCAAACAAATGCATCTGAAGCCTTTGAAAACCTATAAGGTTTTCTCTGCCATCTTAAATATTTCTTCCATTATTATGAGGAATTCCAGATATGGTGATACTATTTGCTCAGTGCTTGCATCATCCTTTTATTAAAAGGTCTCTTTCCAAAGATAAGCCTATTTTTTTCCTCCTTTCTAAAAAGAAAAGCAAGAATGCTTGACAGCTCCTTTCTTTCTCTTTCCTCTGCTCACTATGCAGCAAATAATCAATCTTGGTTGAATGACATTTTAGAGAAATTGCAGTTGTAAATGTGTCAGTACTTAAAAGTGTAAAATGCCTCTTACATTTGCATAGTTGGGAAATCAGAATTTACCTAAACATACATGTACATGTGGTTGATGAAAGCATAAAAATAGAACTGCTTTTGTAACAAGAAAATTACAGGGTAGCTTTTTGAAGGAATTGGGTGATTTACCTGAAGAAAATTTCATGAATGGTTGCCACTGTGAAGACTTAAATGGGCAGGTCCCAACTAAGCCCTTCAAGAGTGAGGGTGCCTAATTCTGGGTGCTCACTGCCCTGGGCCTCAGACCCCTTCTTACAGAAAGGTCTCATCCTGCTTTCTTTAACTTTACTGCTACAGGATCAGGTATACTGTACTGCATCTAATTCACCTTCTGCAAATTGATCTGCAACTATTTTTCTATTTCTTTTTTCTTCATTTTTTTTACAATATATTTACCATTATTTCAGTAATAATGTAATAATATACATTGATTCTTTAAACACATACAGTTTAATTCTTTTCCCAGTGGCATCTCAGCAGGCTTTGCAAGCAGCAATCAATCAATAACCTTCACAAGGCCCCTTCAATCACTTTTTTTAGCTACGCAGTTCGAGAGCTGAAGGATAAGGGTGTTGAAAGACTTGCCCAAGGTCACACAAGGAGTTGGTAGCTGATTTTTTTAAATCCCAGACTCCTATTTCAAACTTCAGAACACACTGCCTCCATATAAGTGTGTTTTATGTGTTTATGTTTTGGGCAGGGTATAGGAACAGTCTTGCCACAGTGACTTTCTGGGTCAGTGACTATTTCTTTATAAATTTTAAGCTTTTCAAAGCCGAACATCTGAAAAGTAGAAACATGAGGGATACTTCAGGAGTGTGAAAGCTGATGTAGTGAGGATGTAGATTTCTCACTAGGGGAAACCACTGATGTGTTCCAACATCATTTGGTTTGCCACCAACCAACAAGCTAGTGATGGTGGCACTGACTCGCAGTCAGTCTGTGCGAGGTATTTGTTAATGTTGCTACAACAGATATTCATTCTAAACTACAGTTACCCACAGTTTACTCTGTTTATACAACCATTTAGTGGTTATTTATTAAAAATAAAATTTATGTATGGTTATTGGAAGTATATTTTGGCAGGGAAGTGACCCTAGCAGAAATATGTCTGAATCAACACTCAGCTAGCAGTCACTCTTTATGCTGTCATATAAAACCTTGTTAAATAATATTTTGTTTCTATCTTCAATTGCTGTTATGTAAGGCCAGTAATGAAAATCTCCCAAAGGATTGGTTAAATGGAGTAAGTTTTTCTGTACATTTTCTCCATAAAATAAAAAAAAAGCCAATGAGTGTCAACATTATTACCTACCTGAAGTGCATGCAATAAACTTCAATAGGAAATTGTTTACATTCAGATTTTTGCAGGTAGAAAGGTCCTCTACATTTAAATACAATTTGAATGGCTTTTTGAGAGCTACAGGTAATTTGCATTCAGAAAGAAATTAGCTTGCATTTCAGTGGGACTACTCACATGCTTAGAGTTAAGTGGCTGACTGAATTGTTTAATGCTCAGAGCAGACACTAAAAATAGTATCTGAAGATGCTTATATTATAAGAGAAACCTTAGATTTAGACAAGAAAGCAGTGCCAAACCTGATTGTACTTCTGTTACTCTAGAGACATTTTTACCTTTTAATAATTTGTATTTGCCTTGATGGTATTTCAATATAGCAGAAATGTCAGCATTTTTCCTCAGTTTGTGGTGTTTTTTTTTTTTTTTTTTGGGGGGGGGAGCCCTTAAAATAACTTCAGATGAAAGCCATTGGACTGGAAGCTGCTATGTAAAACTCAGAATAGGTTCCTATGTGATAGAAGATACTTAAATATACTAATATAGTTCAGTGTGAGGACAAAGTGGTTTCCATTTTGGCAATAGAACAGACAATGTGTGGAAACCACCCTGCTTCTCCTGCGTGAGAATAAAGGATGTGTTGGCTTGAAGGACAGAGCTTTTGGGAGTAAGAAACAATGCCCCTGGATTAGCAGCAAGCAGGTTGTTATTTATCACATGTTTGGAGGAGGAGGAGAGGTGTTTTGATACGAGGTAACTGTGGTGTGCATATAAAGGAAGGCTGATTATTGTCAAGTCAGGTCCATCTCTATAGTTTACTATGAGGAGTGATCAGAGGGGTGCATTTTGTGCTTCTTGAGGCAAGGGTGTGTGTTTATGTTGAGAGGGATGTGGCTCCTCAGCCTGTGGAGTGCCAGAAGGAGGAGTGGTGGGGAGGTTTGGCTGTTCTTTGTGGGTGCAGATCCTGCTCACAGGAGAGGGACAGCAGAGGCGCAGCCCTGCAGCTCCTCTTCCTGCTGCATTAGCTGCCTGCAAAGACTTGCAGGGAAGCACCTGGGGAGGCTGCTTGTAGTCCTAAGTGTCTGGATAATTCAAAAAGCGAAGAACGGTCATGAAAGGTTCTCCAACAAAGATAAACAAGGACAAATACTGTCCCTTTCTTCAAGCCTTGTCTGAAATTGGTGCAAGTGTCACTCAAACCTGCCTGAAGCCAATTCTTCATTAATCTGCTCCTTGAATAAGGAGAACATGCTGTAGAGCCTTGGTTGTCAGGGGAATGTAAAACATACTAGCCCTTGGCTTCCTGAACAAAAAGGAGGTCAGTCCCTAGCTGTTGGGGGAAAAAAAAAAAAAGTCAGGCCCTTGTTTTGGGGTAAAAACAAAGGAGTCCCCTTTGCTCTGGCTGGCTGCAGTAGTCACTCTCTAGGCTTCACCCACAGTTACCACATGGCAATAGCTGATTGCCTCATGTTTAGGGGATACCCTCTTTCTGACTGCAGAACTGTGGTCATATGGCCAAGGGATCAGCTTGTGTGGCCCTAACAGGGACAGGCCCCAGTAATGCGCTGTGCCTTGTAGCTCCTGGCTCATCAGTGTTCCCTTGGGCACTCAGCCTCTGCAGGTGCTTGCTCAGGGACTCTCCCATGGGACAAAAGATGTGGGAAGTTTTTGAGGGTCTCACTTCCTAGTCTCCAAAAGCCGTAGCACCTGGCTGTGTGTTTGCTCTGAAAGCCAGTGCTCGTGTTGAACCCTCCCACAGCAGCGGCAAATCTCTTCCTACCTCCTCTTTTCTCTTTGCCACAGAGAAGTGTCCTTGTCCATGAGAGCTGCTGTGTTGGGTGTCTTGCTGAGAGGTTCAGCTTGTATGTGAGGGACTCCAGATCACTTCTGTTGCTTTGCCTTTTACTAGAATGCATAGCCCTTGCAGTCCCTAGTGCTCTGTAAGAACCTCTTAGGAAAACCTAGAGGCATTGTGATACAAAGGAATAATCAATACCGCTAAAGGATATAACCCAGTGAGGAGAAAGAGTTTATTTTTGAGAGCTGGGACTTTCGAAACCTTTCAAAAACCTCTTACAAAATTGCTTGCTTGTGTTTGTAGCTGTTTCTGTAGTGTTTTTCACTCTGTACAGCCCTAATGTTGCTCTGTATTTCTTAGATTTAGGGCGAGAGCTACATGCTGTGCTGTGAATGGAGTAGTGAAGGGGCCTTTATCCGCAGGCCATTGGGAGTCATGAAGTAAGTATTGCTCTTCGTAGCAAAACAAAGCGTGTGGTTAGGAGTTTGAATCCATAGCAAAGCTTGTCATTTGACCTGGATTAAGAGCTAATATGGGAGAAGAACATATCAAGTGATACAACAGCAAAAAAGAGGGCCGTTTTTTACAGCCACAGACATCGATTCCACTACACAAGCATGGCTTGTTTGTGTGTGTCTGAGTGTTTATTTACCAGATCCTAAACATATGCTACTCCCTCCTTTCATAGTTTTTCCTCCTCTACTGTAAAGCTACTCAGGAGCTGAGTAAGCTGTATTCTGGAAAAACACATTGCAGGAAATGGTATTTACCCTTTGATCTTTAGATCCTTGTGCTGCTGTGATATACAGTAACTGGTTTTGTCTTTGCTCAGTGAACAGGCTTTCTTCATTTAGATTTATGGCAATTACTCATTGCTAGTGGAAAAAGCTTTAGTGCCTTTTATAAAATAAATGGAAAACATGGTCTTTTTCCTTTATCTTATTACTTTTCATGCTGTCTGGAGACTACGTGTTTTTTTTTTCTTTTAAGATATGGATTTCTTGGATTGCAAAGTATTAATTGTATTGGCTTGGCTGTAACCATCTTGACTTTGAAGTGTCATTCTTCTGTATGCAGCCCCAATGAACTCAAAAGAAGCCTTTGTAGAGTAATCTGGCTAAATCAGAGTGGATGTTTGCAGCACTTGTCTTAGAATGGGGTGCTCATGGACAGACACTTTGGTGTGTAGTAGCCAGTGGAGCTGTGTGTTTGCCTTGGGGTCCATCCCATCATGATTTGTTTGTGCTGGTATATGCTGGGGTGCTATTCAATATGAGCAAGAAGGTCAGAAGCTGGACTACATATATTACATGATAAAGGGGAAAAGCTGAAGCAGGTGGAGAAGCTGATGGCCTCTAGTCTGGCCTGAAGTCTTTCTATTTAAATATGAGAAAGAGGGGACTGCTTGACTTCTCATTAAATCCTGAGGTGATGGCAGAAAGGAATTGCTGTCTTTGCCTTTGTTTATCTGCCTTTTTATGTTGGAGGCACCCTGTGATTGAGTGATAACCAGACTGTCTCCACCTGGGAGGAGCCAAAGTCTATCCCAAACTGTCTCCGTTTCCCTTGGAAATGCCAGACCAGTTGAGGCTCTTTGTTATTGTCAGGAGACATTCTGCACATTCGACATCTAGTATCATATGGGTCAGTGTTTGGAGTGTGTGTGCGCCTCCCAGGCACTCAGCGAAGCCGGAAACTTCAGCAATAGAGTGGCAATTGATGGCAGGACCATGTTTCACTTTTTTCGCCTCTTAACCACATCCTCTTCAAAATTTCACTGAAAGAAAAACTTCCAGTGTATAAAAATGTTGTGTGAGAAATCTAAATGTTTTGGAGTAAAGTTTGTGGTGAAGTTCTGTCACTTGTACCTGTATCCAGTTATAAGGCTTTGTATTAATTACTTTTAAAGACTGTTGTATGCTTTTAGAGTGATACTTTTTTTTTACACAATATAAAGGATGTTATGAAGTGAAGACCAAAGAAGAAGAAATGTAGAGGTATTTTTCTACCCAGTCTGATTCAATTATAGAAGCTGTAGATGAGCATATTTTTATAATGTCACTGCAAGTCTTTTATGAAATTAGCCAAATTAGGAGAGAAAAACAACTTTCTGTTGTATTATTTATCTGGAACTTTATCTGTATGTAAATACACCTTGCAATAAGGAACAAGTACGAAATCAGTGAAAAACTCTCCATAATTTTTTTGCATTTTGATTGCTTTATTTGCTAGCCCTGATGATCTTTAATCTCCAAGATCTACAATCATGCAATTACTTCCTTTTTTAATAACACTTGCACTTGAATTTTTCGAAGCATAAAAGAAGCCTTTCTATACAGCTGTATGCTTTCATGAAGAATTAATGACTTGATAAACATTAGACTGTTATTGTTTATGCAAATGCAGTCAGCCCCCTGAAAAGAAGGCCAGGTTGCATAGCGCGTGCATGATTTACTGTAAGAAAAAGAAAATATTTCTTTTTTTGTAGGAAAACAAAGAGTTGGTTCCATGGCATAAACACAATAATTTCATACATAGCAAATTCTACTGTTAAAGAGAGCTTCCCACTACTGTTCTTTTCTTCTTGCTAGGAATTGATAAGAGGAAAGTCCAAGCAGCTTTCTGTAGCTGTTCATGGGTCTCCTAATAGACACAGCTTGTTAATTGATTTTAGATACTGAAATACCAGCGATGCCTAAAAGTAAGGGTAATCCTTTTGGCTGCTGCCTTCCCAAAGTGGGCCTGTTAATCAGCACTTTATGTGGAAAGCTGGAGAAGGCAAGGAGGAGAAGAGTTTTAGATTTGTGTGTAGTGCTTTTGTTGGTTGCCTGTAGAAGAGCAGCTAAGAGATGCCTTTTGCTTCTTAGAGTTCAGGAGGGGACTCTGAAATACACATTTTTAGAAACATCTGTATGAGGTGTCATACCAGAACAAGGTGTAATGTTGACAGCAAGGAATTTCAAATGTGTTTTCAATCTGAAGGTTATGTTTGTGAGGGTCTTTACTAGCAGCCTGGGTTTTGATCCAAATTTTGTTTGGGGGCTGTTAATTGTAGGCATGGCTTGCGATGTTCTTTGCCCCATGGATGCTACCTGTCATCGAGGTCTAAATGTTGCCCTTCAGCTCTAAATGCTTGGAGGCTTCTACGTGTGCTATATTGAATTACCTATATGGTTTTGTAGTGTGAGCCCTGTTCAGGTCTCCTCACAAAAAAACAACTCTTACCTAATGTCTTAACTTTTACTTTTGTTTTCTGTGGTGTTATTTGAGATGATTTCTTGCATACACTTCATGAACAATACTGGGTTGGGGGTCCTGTGCTTTTACTATATCAAAGCTGGATACTTACAATGCTTCCTACTGATCAAGGTTTAATAAACTGAGCGTATTTATGGCTGAAATCCACTTTTTTCTTTTTTTTCTGAGATGCCAGAAACCATCTGGTCACAGCAGGACTGAGTTTAGCACTGGCTAATTTTCCTGTCTTTCTGGACACTCGCTAATTTATTCCAGGTATGAACTCTGTTAAAGCTCATACCAATGCATTTCTGCAGCTCTGGTCAGTTATTTAACATTAGTTTTATTCAGCATAACATTAACTAATGCTATGATGGTCTGCCCTGTGACTGTAAGGACGTGAACATCAGAGCAGCTATACAGCTTTGGACTACAGGTACAGCTTGGTCATTACAACAGTGACCAGAACTGGCTGCCTGCAGGAAAAATCCCTGAATAGGGCAAGTATGAAAGAGTACTTCATGCAGACACTATTGATAACTTGCAACTCAGACTTCTGAAGCAGAGATGTGTCCTTTGTTTTGGTAACTTTTTGGTATTTCTCTTCCATTACCTTGTGCAGTCTCCCCGTAAACTTGCATAAACTTTGATACCTGCAACATCCCGTGTCACAAAGTACTGTAATTTAACTATAGGCTGTGTGAGGCACCTTTCAACTCTGTTTTGAATATACCACTTCTAAGTTTCATTTACCAGTCCTTAACTATTATATGGTGTGAGCCTTTCCCACCGCTATTGTACCTTTTTTGTGTGTGTGTAAAACCCTACATTGTACGTAAGATGTGGCTGCATCAAGTTACACTGTGGTGGATTGGCATTCTTTTTATCATATTCTGTTCCTGTCTCCTAATGCCTTTGCTGCAGCTTGCTGGGGAGTCGGATCAAAGGATGCAGTCGGGATGCTTCCATTGCAGAGTGTGGTGTTTGGGAAGCAGCAATGCCCTGGTTTGTGAGAACTTGCTGAAGGACTGGCAGCAGTCAGGCTGCCCTGGCACTGTAGCTGTGAAAATTAACCATGGAGTTGCTTCAGCTAGAGGCTTTCTGGTACTCTGATTTATTTACCACTAACTCTGGCATCCTTTTTTCCAGTGTGCAGTCCACAGTATAGACATACACAAATCATATGCTGGTCACGGTACTGAGCAGAAACTAAATAGGGACTCTTGCTTTTGTCATTGGCAGGAGAATTCATTCCCAATTTGACATAGAACTCTCAACAACTTATAATAAAGCTACTGTGGTAAAATAAGTCCCACCTGCACGTGCTACTTGTGAAAGCCATTGCACTCTGGACTGTCAGGGACAGTTTGGGCCCTCACGAGTCTACCACATGACTAACATTTCTTTAAATGGAACAAATGTCTCTGGGTATGAAGTCAATTCATGTCTAGTATTACTTCATACATTTTTGGGATGCTCACACTTGATTTATTTGCATATTAATTATAGTTCTCATCAATTAATTATGTTCAAATGCATTCTATACATTCAGGAACGTGTGCTGGGTTTTATCTTCCTGTTCAAGTACATCCTATTGGCAAATGGCAGCATTTGGAAGCAATAAAATTAAATGGAACACAAACACAACTTAATTTTCCTGGGTATGGTTCAGTTTCTTGACAGACAGGGCCAAAGTCTTTTATCTTTGCTGTTTAATAGGGAAATGATTAATATTTTAAATGATGGTAGAAAAATGAAAGGCTTATAGTTGCTGTGCAAAAGCAGCTGAAGTTCTGCCTGGTAGTAGCTGGGATGATGTAATGAGAAAGGACAGCTTGTGGCTAAGCACAGTTCAAATAAGCTTGAGCAAATTGATTCTTTTTTTTTCCATGTCTGAATGTGAGAGAGACTTTTTTTTTCTGGTTGTAAATCATGGAAGAAATCCAGGAAACCTATTGCTGGTGTCAAAAGTAATTGTGTGTGTTACTGGGGCCATTCTATTGGTGCTCTGTCTGTATGTATAGTATGTAATGTATAGTATGCAGTATGATTGTTAGCCTCTCCATGAGGACAGCTATGTCAAGAACTCCTCAGCAAGACTTTGCTTTGTTCAGTGCTCTTCTGTTGGTGTGTTTGAGACCATTTCCCACTGAGTTGTCTCCATTTTTATCTTTGACAATACCTACCATTCTGAATGTAGATGTAATTAATATGAAAAAAAAAACACTGATCAATAGCCAGGTAGCAGTTCTGTGCTTCTGATAAAGTTAGCATGAGCAAAACTTCTGTTTTGAGCTCATAGGACTTAATTCTGATCAATCACCTTGTAGCTGCTGAGGTCTGTGTGTGGAATGTGACTCTCATATGTAATTGTTGACAACTTGTTCTCTAACAGTTGTTGATTTGAATGACAATGGTGATACGCTCAGCAGGGCAAATCCTCTTGCACACATAAAGCTGTGCTGCTGTGCTTCAGAATCCTCTTATAACTTAGCAAATCTGATAAGGGAAGGTTCGAGTCCCATATTTATCTCATTTTTTCATTTTTAATTCCAGAATGACTGTGTAAAAGCAGAACTAAGAACAGCAGAAGAATAGTCTGTTGTATGTTGCAGTTACTAGTTCATACAGGTCTAAGCAGTGGATATATAAATAACCAGGTAGTATCCAAGGCTTTCTGGAAACTATTTAAATTTCTCACTCCAGAAATATTTCCTATGAGCAATGCAGCTTGGGAAACTCTGGATTTGTTGAGACTCTCAAAGTTCCCCAGGAGTATTTCTATATGCTGATTAGTTCCAAAATTGCTGATCTGATGAGATGATTTGGGTTATTTTTCTGCTGCTGGATGCCATTTGTTTGTATAATATCCCCTGATGAGTTTCTTCCTGTTGTACTGGAGAGAATGGTTACAGCAAATACTGGGATACAAAATCTGGTGAAATATGGAATATATTTTTGCAATGTCTACATTGTGCATATTTGACAATTCGCCCTTCCTGAAGCTCAGCTGGCTGTGTGGGCTTAACCTGGGAAGTCCATGAGATGAAGGCTATTGGAGTGCAGGGCAGGGCGGAGAGAAATGAGCTGTGTTTGGGTGAAGAACAGTGAGTGACTGACCTGTATGGCACACCACAACACAAAGTATTTTTAATATCATCAGAATTAGTCTTCCAGTCTTAAGTGTTATGAAATCTGAAGGTGTGTGTTTCCGTATCATAAGCATAAAGTTCAGGATGAGTATATGTGAACTCAAACCTGCTGTTCATAATGTGAACTAAACACTTAAAATACAAATTTCTATCAACGAGCTTGTGCTGTTTTCCAGGTGCAGTTCAGGTTGGCAGGTTGTCTCCTTAGGTGGCTATGAGATGGGTTGAGACTTGTCTCCATGTAATTTCCTTTAGGCTTGGGAAAAGGCATGGGACAGCAATAAAGGGCTCACAGATACCTTATTCTGGTAAGGGAAGGATTTTTTTTGTAGTGCTAGCAGTGTGAAATGAATACTTAAGCACTCGTAGTACAGCTTCAGAGGACATAGAGACATTGCTGTACTCACTCCAAAGATGTAGATTCAAATCTAGTCAGACAGTAGAGGTGGCTCCACAGGTGGCTTTAGGGTTCTGACTAACGTTGCAACCCCATGAAGACAGGAGACTAACACTATCATTAGCAATATGGCCAGATTTGTCCAAAAAACTGCTGAGGAAATCCTCAAAACCTGTCCAAAATGTATCTGCTGTCACCTTGAGATTAGATAACTTTTTGAATCAATTGTTTGGGGCTAACTTAGCAACACATATGCTCTTGAGTAAAAGTATAAAAACTAAAAAATCTTCAGTCCAATTCCCACCTGTCCTCTTCCCTTCCTTTCCTGTGTTCTGGATGACCAAAGGGACGGTGTCTCTGAAAGACATGTCTGTAAGGGAACAGAATAAATATTAGTGTTGCTTTTATGAGCTGGAAGGAATTGCCTTCCAAACTGCAGGAGATAAACATGGCAGAGCTCACTGTTGCCCAGGAATTCAATGTATTGCAGAATATAGGCGAAAAAATATTGCATAACACTGTTGTGGATGGGCTGGCTATGCAGCTGGAGATTTTATGCATTGTTAAATGTTGGAAGATGCCAGCAGTGCTCAGACTGCTGCAGTATTCGTACAAGGTGCTTTTCCAAATTGGCTGCTTCACTAGACTGGCAGACAGAAGACTAACAAAGATTTTTAAATATAGAGAGAGCTTCTATAACTGAAACTTTCCCCAGTCCACATTGAGCCACTATAGCATAGTAGCATCTATGTAGGTCATTAAAAAAAGTTATATATACAAATGATGTTAAATAAAAACTTTGTTGGCTCAACTACATAGTGCCAAAACAGTTGCTGCAGATGTATTAGGTGACTGAGGCTGTAGCTCATTTACAGTATTAAGTCCCTCTATTTCCCTGTGTGGCCTTGGAAACAAGCCCACTACATTTAAAGGGGAGCCCGTATTTACTTCTGTGCTTATTCTGTTTCCACATATTCTCTCAGATCTCTTGTGAGGGGAAAGGATTGAAAGTAACATAGACACTTAACACGATGAAATATAACATGGAATTTTCTGATTCAGCCTCTGTAATTACAGTTTATGCAGGAAGAAGCACTCCCAGGAGATTCCTGCAGATAAGCAACAGGAATGATGGTGCCTCTTTATTGCTGTGTGGAATTGTGGCGTTTTCCATGTGCTTCAAGGTTTCAGATAACGAATCCGGAGGCTGCTTGTGCTGCATGCACTGCCTGACATGGGACACCTCCAAGGGGAACCTCTTAGAAGGTACTTTCATTACCTTCATATAGCTCTCACTTAGGTGGGGGCCATGTTCTTGCACTGTGTAACAGGAGTCAATTTCTGGTTGACCGAGGCTATATGTGGTGTCAGAACTTTGTGGGGTTGGTCTTCATGGTGCTTTAACAGAAGAATGACCAACGCCGATTGAAAACAAGCAGGTGAATTGATGCACATGCACAGACCTGCTAAATTACCACTTTCATAGAAAAGTACTGCACTTGGATTGCCAGTTCCTCTGTAAACATTCATGACTGGTGATATTTTTTTAAATAGAGTTTTGACTCTGCTACAGCATTCTGTGTTGCCCAGCAGTGTAAGTAATCTGTATTTAAAATCATATGACTTACAAAAAAAAATAAAATAAAATAATTGAAGGTTTTGATGGGTTTTCTGGTCTTTGAGACTTTATGGTATGCCGGAGTCTGGAGACTGCTAATTCTCTGGCCATGAGAGTTAGACTTTCTTTAAAAACAAACAATCTGTTTTGATTTGCATGCAGTCCGACTGCTGGAAAAGCTCAGGCAATTCCAATTAAAATAAAATTTAAAGAAACACAAAGTATGCACTCAGACTTGGTGATAGAATAAGGAAGATTGTACCAAATATTCAAGTATGAAAAGACCACGCCTACCCTATGTATAATTTCACAGACATAGATTTGCTTAAAAGGAAACTAAGTGTATCTATCATCTTGTAGTCTGGTCCTTCACAAGCATATGTCTGTGAGCATGAGTGGCACTTGCCCTGTGCAGAACCAAAGAATATCCTGAGTTGGAAGAGACCCACAAGGATCATCAAGTCCAGCTCCTGGCTTGCTCAACACTGGACCACCCAAAAGTCAGACCATATGTCTGAGAGCATCGTCCAAACGCTTAACTCTGGCAGGCTCGGTGCTGTGGCCACTTATCTGGGGAGCCTGTTCCAGTGCAGACACCATATGCACTGCACGCAGATCTTTCGATGTTTCAGAGCTGGGTGTCAGTGGAATTCTCAAGGTGCCTCACTCCCAGAATGTCCTTTGCACAAGTCTGTGTCACTCCTGTGCCCTCATAGGTAGCCTGATGTGTCTATGGGGAAATGGTAGAATTTGCTGATCTAGGTACTTGCACTTAAATATACCCCGTACTTGAAACAAAATAAAAATGAGGGGGGAGAACACACACAAAACCAACTTGATATAAAACCTATCACAAACTGACTGTGGAGGAAGGTAATTGCATTCAGAGGTGGGCAGCTCTTTGGGAAAAGCTCTGAATCTGGCCCTCTGTGTAGCCACTCATCCTTTGTCCTCTGTTAATTAAGGTGAGGCTGGGGAAAGACACAGGTTGTTATTACTCACGAACTGTGGTGTATTGATTTCATGTGCCAAAGAGTCTGTAGTAACTTTTTTCCCCTGTCTTTAATACTAGCAGTGTTACTGGTTTGTGTGAAACTGGAAGTTGGAATGAAATCTGAGGAGAGATCCTTTTGTTTGCATTAATTTTCCACTGGTACATCTGCTGTGAAGTCACCAGGGATTTACACTGTAATGGAGACCTGCCTGTCAGTGGAGCAGGGGGGTTCCCTGGGTAACCCTTCTCCCAGGAAGGGATAGAGGAGGGAAATGGGCAATGCAGACTCATTTTAGCTTCGCATTAGGATTTAGAAAATGAGGCAGAGGGGAGGGCTATCTTTTGATTTTTATTCTGATTTTTTTTTTTACCTAAGTTGCTGTGGGGCAATTTTTTTGTTATTGTGGTGAATCTTATTTTGCCTACCTTAGTGTGTGAAGGATACAAAAGTGGGAAAGGTAAGAAGAGTATGTTGGAATTTCTTTTCGTGTGCTTACTGACTAACTTCCATCTTTTTCTAACAAAGTTGTGACACTTGAAACATAAGTCTTGTCTTTTAATTTGACAGACAGGCAACTGTAACACATTGCCCATTTTGTGGCTGGCTGCTAAATCTTATTAATAATCTTATTAATTCTTCTATTTGTCCATCACAGAAATGGTTACACTTCTTTTGCTATGGGTCTGCAGGGAAAGATTAGATTTGTTGAACCCACCTTCCTGCAAATTGATGGAAAGACAGCTGTGCTTCATTCATTTTGAATGACCTGGCATACTGGAGGCAGTGGGCTTCAGCTTTTCACCTGAAAGTGCTGATGGTTTCACAGTAGCATGTAGGAGCTGGAAGCCTGGTCTGAAATGAGTGCTTATACAGCTGTAATTAGGCCATCCAGCTGTCCTTTAGCTGAGATTTTTTTTTTTCCTCCAGGAAATTGAGAATTCACCTTTGCAATGGCTTGAACTCTCAAGCTTGTGTGTTTTCACTTAAGTGGTTCACAGTATATTTAGTTATTTGTGAGATCAATGCAGTGCTTTGTTCAAGTTTCTGGGCTATTAAAGACAGTTGATTTACTTAGCCATATGCTTATGCTAAGCCTTGAAGCTGGAGTAGGAGCATGTAACTTGGAGTCTTCACTCTTCCTGATGCTCTCAGCAGCTTTCCTGAAGAGGAAGGGAAATACCAGCATACAGGTTTTTGATGGTGGTGCTGCTAATTCTTCTCTGCCCAGGTGTTATATGTGCAATGAATCATCATCAGTCCAGGGTGTGACTAGCATGTTCAGCTACTTGTGTTAAGGATGATTTTCCTCCATGAAAGGAGGCATCTAAAAGAGGCTTTAAAAGGACTTTCCTGTTATGTAGGAAATATTAATACAATCTGTCCATTTTTGTAACATCTTTACATGTCCACTTTAAGCTGGATCCATTCCTTTGGATAAAGACAGATTGCACTGGTTTTGGTGGAGATGGGTGTGAGAAGTGTGGAAAAGGAAGAAAAGCTACTGTGACAGGAGCCTGAGGTGCAATGTGTGAGGAAGCATGTGGCTCTTCTGCATTGGTCTGTTCTCACCTGGTTTAATTCCCTACATGCACTAATGTGTGGGATCAATAAGTTATGTTGATTTGTGCCTTAGTTGAAAAAAGGTATACTTTTGTATCAGCTATCTGTGGGGCAACCCTGCTTGTAACTGCTATGCCATATTGGAAATGAAGAAGGCTTTTATGTCTTTGCTGTTCCAGAAGCAGACAATAGAATGGGAAATTGCTGTGGCTGAGAGGAGATCAGCACTGCTGCTCACTGCTTACTTTAATCAGCTTGCTGCATACCCACACTGAACTAAAACAGAAGTCTTGGACTCATGGCACTAGCACAAAATTTTTCTTGGGGAATGTAGATAGTTACATGATTCAGTGCATAGGTACCTGGCATCTCAGCTGCAGTGCAGCCCTCTCTACATCTAAGTTGCTGCTTTCTGTTTGGGAAATCCTGCCTCTTGTTTAGGCTTTGTGCAGTTCTGTGTATGAATTCTCTACTGATATTTTTGGGCAATGGCAGGCTGGCACAGCAGTGCCCTGATTCTATTCAGTGTTTTTAAGCGCAATGATTTGTCATAAATGTAATTCTTAAACATCGTTTTAACATTTCAGATGGCTTTGTTTAACATTATTGCTGACATGTCATCAGTCCACAACATTGCATTTTGTGACATACTTAGAGAAGAACAGAAACCTGTTTGCTTTTGTAATGGTTCCTGCACCTCTGCCTTCTTGCCAGTAATAAAGCAACAGTCTGCCTTGGCCCACCTGATGCTTTCTGTATGTCAGAGGCCATGTATCTCCTGGACTTCCCTTAAAGTATCAGGCCAAAACATTTGTTATTCAGAGCTGATCACGTTCATTATGGTTTGTTCTTGGATTTTGATTAAACCACTGTAGAGAATCCTGCTGTGGTGGAGACTCTCACCTGCTGCTCAGTTCACTGGGGCTCAGGGGAGTTAAGGTGGCTTACAGTGTTGTGAGATGATAGGAGTAGGGGCAGTACCGCAAACCTCTTAAAGCATTCCTGCAGTGATTTACAATCAAAACCTAATGCCCCTCTTTCTTTTTGGTTGCTCACAGAAATTCAGTTAGAACTTCTGTTTTAAATTAACCAGTTTATAATCTCATTTGCCAATTAGTATTAAATTTTGGCAAACATGTAAGTGGCTTTGAGAGAATTAAAAACATGAACAAGGAACTATAAGAAGAAAAGTTTGTTGAAGCTGTATGTATAACTAAAGTATAAGGTAAAGAATACACTATGAAAATTCAATTAAAATTTAACTAGAGGAATCCTTCACAAATGTAATGAAAATTTCAAGTGCACTGAAATAATTTTATGGAAGAAGCTGAAAAAGTATTTTGCATTTCAAAAGCAAATGAGATCAAAATTCTTTTTATAACAGCCACAAGAGCTATAAGGTAGAACTTAAGATACTGTGCATATCATGCTATTAAAATTAAAACCTTACGGAACGTGCATTGATCAAGCATTAATACGCCTGCAATAAGCGAGTCTGAATAATACCAGATGATGAGTGGAGAGACTGAAGTGAACTCTGAAAGGTAAGAAAAGGAATAATGTTTAGGTTTATTCTGATTTTTCAAAAAGCAGGTTTAGTGAACTGTGCCTGCCAATGACCCCTTGTTCAGGGACTGAAATCTGGCTGCACTGCTCCCCCTCTGTGTCTGATGTGGTGGCCATGGAAGGGAGATATTTAATTATACATGGCATTTTTAAAAATCTGGCAGTGAATGGATTTGAAATGTTGCCAATGATAACACTCAAATAATATTCTTGCTGCTTCAGAGAGAATGAGTACCAGAGTGCCAGCAGATGCCTTCCTTTTAATTCCTCCATGACTGGCAGAAGCTGTTTTAAATAAGTAGAATGTAGTCAGACATTGAAGTCTGCTGCATGTAAAATGCTTTTTGACCTGAATAGGATTGTTTACAATCAACAAAACATCATTTGTATATGGATTTACCTGTGGCATTTCAGGTAGCCATTATCTTGCTTCTGCTGGCACCCGTTGTGCATTACCCAGCTCCCGGTGCTCCCGCTCAGGAGCGGGGTGGTAGTATGGAGGTAGCGCTGCCCTGCTCCTTTTGTCTGTTCACTGAATAGCTCACCAGGCATGGATGAGCAGGGCCAAGCTTTTTACCTCATACGGGGGGAATGGTCTGTTGTGTGAGGAGCTTTCCAGTATGCTCCTCTGTGCTGTCCCAACATCGCACTTGGTATATGGCCTGTTCTGGTCTAGAATTTCTAAACCATGGAAAATTTTGTTACTCCCCTAATGGGTTTCCAGAGCTGCGCTTATCAGGTTTATAGAATTACAGCTCTAGTTTCATGCTGGGGTAATTTTTTTTTCTGATGAATGCTTTATTGAGCAAAAAATCCATCATTGGTTCACCTGAAGTTATCCTTAGATTATTTCATCCTAGGAAGTGGTTTCAGTTGAAGAAAAGCATGTTGTCACAGCTAAGGTGAGGTGTGCGGGTGCTTCCTTCCCATTCTTAAAGTTTGTAGACTCCTGGATGTTATATGGGGTGTGATATAGGAGACCCCAGTTCAGATTCCTTCTGTCTGGCTGAGCATGGGAACATGAACTTGAATTTTGTCACCCCTGTGGTCATTCCAACCACTGACAAAATGCTGTTTGGTGAAATCAGTTCATCTTGCATTAAATATAAAATCCCCTACATGTCCCTGAACCCTCTGCCCACCTTCCCCACAAAAACAAGTGAAAAAATACAAACAAAACTCAGCAAACGAACAAAAGGGAATGTTGCTGTAGAGAAAGGGTTTTCTTGACTTGAAACAAATGTTTTCACCTTACGTAAAACTTAGGGTAAGTTTGCTTTTGGGACTGATGTGAAATACTTCTGGCTCTTCATCTCCTGAGCCGTGACATTGATTATTCACACACATTTTTATTGTGGGCTGTGTTAGGCAGGCATTTTATGGGAGGTTTTATGTTTGGCCTCTAAGAACTGTGGACAAGAAGGGGAGGGGGGAGAGGGAGGGGGGAGTCTACCTGATCTCTGTCCCTGGCAGATGCTATGAATAAGTTATTTACAGCAAGTGATTCACAGTCAGAAGACAGAGGAGAGATAAGCAGCTCTTTTTCATGGCCTGTATCTGCTGTGCCTGCCTGTCAAGAGATGCCCGTACAGGTTGGTTGAGGTTGGGATGGGGGAAAGGCTGCTTTTTTTTTTATGTTAATGCACAGCAGAGGAGGGAACAGCCCTGTATGGAGCTGGCAGATCGGAAGATGCGAATGGCCCCTAGGAATGGTAGCAGTGCATCCATCAAGTTCCCTGGGTGGAAGTAGGAGGAAACACTTGAAAAACTTGGCAGTTGCAGAGGTCAGAGGGGAGCTGAGCTTTCTTCTTGGAGTGTTTATATTGTTGCCAGAACTCTCCCCGTGCCCCCCGATAGCTTTATATACCCGGAGAAAAAGTTGGTAACTGTTTAATGTGATTTCAGAGCCGTTTCTGTATTTGGAAAGATGATGTACTGTCTCAAAGCTACAAAAACAAACACACAATAAAACCAACAACAAAAATATATATATATTAAAGTGTATGTTGTATTATATCACTATTTCAGGTTCTTCTTGGGATCTGAATGTAACAGTTTTCCAGAACTAAGTTTGGTCAGCTGTTAAGTCCTGGTGAGCATGCAGTTTTTCTTGCTAAATCCCGTTATGTGACCTATGTCCTCTTATAGGCACAGAGCAGGCAGGACCTCTGCCTTGTTTTTATAAATCTTACTCATTCGGCTCCTAAGGCTAACCAGGAAAGTGCCTGTTAATACGGTCAGCTGATTCCCATGCCTCCTCACCTCAATCCACTCCCAGCAGCTCTGCAGTGAGCAGGAAACTTCAGCTGTGTATAGCCTTCCTGTCAAGGGGCCGCTGCAGGGGGATGCCAAAGACGTTTCTCTGCTTTCCATGTGAACGCGGGGTCTCTTGCTGAATTTCACAGCAGTCTCCTCTCTTACTCCCCATGAAATCGCTGAATTGTGGGTCTGACAGACTAACTTCTGTAACTCTGAGAAGCTGGATCATGTACTGGGTACTGTAACAGGAAAAAACTCTCAAAAATAGGCCTACTGGTATTCGTGAAATACCAAAGACTGCCTTTGTGAGGTTTGATGCTTAATTTTGCTTTTTCTAGATGCAGCTTTTATCTGACCCACAGAGGTTTTCTGGAACACGTTAAGTTGACTGTTCATAGTTGTCTCAGTGATAAGTCTTGCTGCATTTTCCATGATACATGCTTTGTGTGCAATTCCCATTGATAGTTTTCCAGTTAGAATTTATTTTTGTCATTTATCTGCACATATTTGGAGACAGACATGTAATTTAAAATTGTAATAGTGAAACAAGATGAGAACTTGAAAAAGGGTTAAAAGTGAATGTAATAAGATAATCTAGAGTTATGTTAGAAAGGATTAAAAGCATAAGATATATAAATCCCTGTGCCTCAGGGGGATAATTGATGGAGTTTAAAAAGGAATTTCCCTGATGGGGAAATTAGTCTATAATTGCCCCCATAGGGATTGCCTCCTTAAATATCTGATACTGGTGTCTGCTGATACTGTGCTTGATGGACCTTCAAAGTAATTCAGGATGGCAATTCGCATATCGTAGTTACTAATATAGTATTGTGCTTAGATCTATCTATTTTTTAAGGGGTGGAGCTAACTTCCATGTAAGTGATCAGCATACATTCGGTGGTCAGCTAGAACTGTGAACTACTACCTTTAATTACAGGCTAGACGTTATTTTGGGCAGGTAGGCAGAATGCTTTCTTGCCCAAATTCAGCAAAGATGTAACATTCTCAGTGAGACTCAACCTAGTAGAAGTCTGAGTTGAGACAAGTGAGTTGCAAACGCTGCTGCTAGGAAAGTTCTGATCTCTCAGTGAAACATTCACTTCTTTGCACAGAGTAGTTCAAAAAAGTTATTAATCTGTGCTTCAAAATAGATTCATCAAAAGATAGTTTTTAAAAAATGTGCTTACAGAACAGCCATAGCCTGGCCATTGGTTGAACTGTGGCAGTAAGTGGTGCAAGGCACCCACTTCTGTTGCTATACTGAGTGAGTACCAAGTGAGGCAAATTGTGCTCTTGGTGCCTTGGAAGATGGAGCCAGAGCCAGGTGGTGTAAAAAAGCTTGAAGCTAAAGGGAATCAAAAGAGATGAGAAGACATCTGGGAAGGGGTGAGATGCCTAGCTGAAGGGTTAAGGAGGTGTAGAGGCATGGATATTGCAGAACATAAGTTATATCGGGCTTTTTACTATGACACCAGTTGTGGGGGAAAAAATGTGCCTGTAAAAGCTGTTGCTTTTGTGTCATCTTTTAAGTATTTGTAGCTTGTTTCTGTGCAGTCACTTAGTAAAAGGCTCTTACAGGAATTTTCTAGATGAATGTTAGATGATAATACTTTTATATGAAGACCTCATACTCAAATGTTCTGTGCAGTTAATTGGGAAGCAGATAATCAGTCTGCTAGTTCTTGTAGATACAAGGAAGCGTAAAATTTGCACATCTGATTTTGCTACAGACATGAGATATAAAAGCCAGGTTTGATGAAAGATATGCAGGAGTTCATGAACTTTGTTTGTACTGTGAGTCAGCTTGGTCAGCCAACTGTCTGCACAGGCACAATCAACGAGTCAGGTATTGTATCTGCCTCAGATATGTATCTGCCATTGTTTTTACAGGGTTGCTAAGACAATGTACATCTGAAATTTGGCTGGGGTGGTAAGAGATGAATGTATTGCTAACTTGAGTGTCCTTAAGCTGTAAGATTGACAATGCGAAGAATGGAAGTTTCTCCTCTCTCTGCCCCTCAAACCATAAGGATGACTCAACCATGGAGTCTGCAGGTCTAGTGCATGTAAATGAGAACGGGTCTTTTTACATAGCTAATCTTGCCACAGTAAATAGCGTGATGCATTAGAATGTGAAAAGGAAATAAACATCTGCTGACAGATGAAAGGAAAGTCACTTTTCCTGTAGAGAAAGCAAAGAAACTTTGAGCAACTATCTTCAGGCAAGTTTTCTTGCAAACAAGTGTGTATGCATTTACATACAAATTTTAAAAAGAAAAAAAAATAATGAAAGGAGCTAAAGGTTATTGAGTACTGTGAGTTTTAGCCATTTATCACAGGTGTTCCTGTAATTGTGATTCATGGGGAGCGGTCTGCCTGTTCAATGGCCATCCGCTTCTGGCTTTGTGGAGTGCAGGTCTTGTGCTAGTGCTCTGGGCTGCACCATAAATCATCTCGGCTGACTTATACAGGAGCACTCTCGTATGTGCTCTGTGCTCACATTTCTTTTTGCCCATAGTTGAATCTTCCCCGTTTCTTTGCTTTATCGAAACTTGTATTTCCTGCTGGGCAGTTAGTACACAGCTGCACTTCTGAAGCCCTGGGGAAGTTTTCAGGTGTGGTGTCCCTGCCCATGAGGGCTCTGGCTCCAGCAGGAGCTGTGTGGCTTGGGAGGAGGGGATGGTGCAGGAAAGGATGGGTGGACTTGTGCATTCTTCCTTGTATGGGGTGCATGGATGGCTCTGAAGACTTAACTGGAAGAACTGACCCCTGTTATGTCTGAGATCTGGCTTCTCAGGCTGTATTGCTTACCTCCTTCCTTGTCAGCCTGACTGACCATTTCATCTGCAAGTTCTGCATTAATTCTTCTTGGCTTTACAGTTCTCTTCAAAACTTACTGTGAAAGAGCACTAGGAGTGGTCTGGTTGCCTTGAAGTGAAAGTGAAGTGTTGCATTGATTCCACTGGTAAAACAGGACCAAGCTTTAATAATCCGACTTTTAACTAGAATTTTTAATGTCTTTAATACAGAAATAAATTTAGGTAGCTACAACAGTGTTTGTGGCAAAAGTAAACTAGAAATAGGCTTGGTTATTTAGTGTATCTGTTGGCCTATACAACTTGCACTTAGCAACATGATAAAAGCAAGCAACATGGTAGGGCAACAAACATGGTGAAGGGTCTGGAAGGCAACATGTATGAGGAGCAGCTGAGGTCCCTGGGTTTGCTCAGCCCAGAGCAGGCTGAGGGGAGGCATCATGATGGCCTGCAGCTCCTTCACAAGGGGAGTGGAGGGGCAGGTGCTGAGCTCTGCCCTCTGGGGACAGCAACAGGACCTGAGGGAATGGAGCTGGGACAGGGGAGGGTCAGGCTGGGGGTTAGGGAAGGGGTCTGCACCCAGAGGTGGTCAGGCACTGAACTGGCTCCTCAGGGCAGTGGTCACAGTACCCAGCTGCTGGAGTTCTGGGTGCTCCTGTGTGGAGCTGGGAATTTGACTTGGTGATCAACCTTGTGGGTCCCTTCCAACATGGGGTATGCTATGATAAAAGCATGGAGTTATCAATGTGTCATAGTTAATAATATCAGGTATATTTCCTTAGGCTACAGTCGTACTTTAATAAATATTAAAAAAAATGTATTGACTCAGTGGCTCTAAGTAGATTGTTTTGGGCTTAATGTGGTATCAGCGATGTTAGGCAGAGCTTTTTTCTCACATGAAAATATCCCAAAGGCCTCTGCAGTGAGCATCAATACACAGCCTTTTTCTCCTGCTTCATTGTTGTCTTAAATACTCTTTTTTCACAATATCACTTGATGACCTTGACAAGTGTTTGGGGAGAATTCCTGCTTATAATGTCTGGGGGGACCAGAGGGACCAAAAAAAAAAAATTATCAAACCACTTGTAAGTTTTCTGCTTTAATCTATGTAGTTCCTCAAAACATTGTGGCCCTCCATGTAGCTTGTGGGATGTGGATTGTTTTCTGTATTCTGTGGGCAGAATTTCAATTTTTAAAGAGATCTCTTTACTTCTAAGAACCTGTTCAATTTTGCTATTAAGGTGGTTTTAAATCATTTTTAAAAATCATTGTAGTGTGATATTTATTCTGAATTCTGTGCTGTGTAATGAAGTTACCAGGAGATTTAGTCTTCATTATCGGTGTGAGAACACCTGTATGTTTCTCTGTAGGAACACAGTGTTTGTATGCCCTATTAAAAGCCCAGAATAAATTAATAATCCATGCCACCTGTAGCTTCTGGGATTTTGGCAGCCATTTACCAATTCACGTTTTCCCTCTAATTTCCATATAACAAGCTTCCTTGTTTTTTAGATTATTTTCTGAGCTGATCAGTGTTCTTACAGGATTAACATCTTTGATATTAAAAAGATATGTTAAAAGTGTAGAACTGTATTGTAACTCTTCAGCAGTTTGTATCTTGAACCAAATTCTGTGCTTATAATATTGCTTGTCGAGTATGTCCCATTTCTTTTCCTCTCTGCCCTGGCACACTCACAACTCCCCACATGCTGGGATGCCCCTTTTCCCTCATGAAATCCTGTTAATGACTCGATTTTCTGAAATAATTACAGAGCATTAGCTAGTTAACTTTTTCTAAGTTCACCTTATAACTTCCAGTATTTACTACCTCATTGGAGTATTTTGTGCGTATTCATGAGCACACTTTTTTGAGTAAGGAATATTTTGTTCTGTTTTGTACTTTCATGCACAAATTCAGTGGTACTTTTTTATGACACAAACTTGTTGCTTGCTTTTTTTGTTTGGTATTTATTTGTGTAGCCACTCTAACAGTTTGAATATTCCCTGTACCTATAGAAAACTGCCCTCCTTGTGCTTGTACAGTCCTCTTCTCTGTAGCATTACACATTCATAAATGAAGGGTGAATATGGCACCTAAGGTGGATGAATTGCACTTGAGCTCACTTTACGTACTTAGGTGGGGATTTATGCAACATCAAACAAGCTGCACGTCAGATTAAGTAAATCAAAGAGTTTTCCGGTTAGGACAGCCTAGCATAGAGCCTTATGAAGAACAATGAGAGAAGGCTTGTGTTTGCTTTAACAGGGTAACTTTGTATTTCCAGAAGTGGGATACTTTACTGATATAATAAAGGAAACTCAAACACAAGCTGCTAGATCTTGATGAGAATGTAAATTGACTTGTTCTGCATGGTGGGAAAGCCTCCTGACCCAAAGCACGTCATTCCATCTGTCAGCATATAGGCACTGGAGGAGAAGAAAAATGAATGCTGTGGCTTTAGAGGAGCTGCTTTTGGAAACATTTACACAGAACCTAGTCTGTGCCCTGGGTTAAAATATAAATTGTTTTCTACCTTACATCAAAGGTAAATAATTCCTTAAGTAAAAAGTTGGCTTAAAAAAATGCTACATAAAACTTTATATTGATTCTATTTCTACTCCTACTCTGTTTAATCATCACAGACAGAATGACAAAGGTATTAAGCTTAGATTCATCATATGAGATGTGTTATTCCACCTTGCTTGTAGACAACTTCTGGGCTAGTGTTTGGAGTAGCTTTAGGTTGGTTTTGCAAACTTCTTGCTGACAGTATTAGCTTTGATTGTTTATTTGATGTATGCTATTTGTTCAAGTTTTCTTTTAGATAAAGGCTTGGAGTAAATCAGAAAAAAAATTATTTAAGAAATGTCTCAAGTATGTTCTATTGTACTTAGAAAAAACCTCAAGCATCTGGGGAAACATCCCCTCTTTATTTTCTCATGAAGCATTTCTTTTTTACAGATGTGAGATGCTTTTCATCTGTTTCTTCTGAAATTTATGAATTTATTCTGTTTTTGTGACAAGCTTCCAGGAAAGGACAAGGAATACATTCAGTTTTGGTACAATTTCTCTGAACTGTTGAATCTTCATGTGCATGATTTCCTTTACTATTACTAGATGAAAAACGTAGTCATCCAAAATGGTTTTTACTTCACTGCTTTGTGCAAACCTTTGGCTGCTTTTTCCTCACAGATGTCATAGGTATTTGTGTCAGTTTACAGAACAAATATGATATGATTCCACTGTTGGAGGCTAATATCTAATGTTTGTGTGCCACAGTGGAGGAACAATCATGGGTTTAACTGTTTTTTTGAGTATAGTAGACTACTGGCCATAGCGGTGATGTTGACTCTCAGGTACTAGGGAAGATCCTCAGCTGCTATAAATCAGCATAGTTCCTTTGGGCTTGGTAGTGTTTTATACAAAGAAAATTAGATGTTATGTCAGACTGATTTTTTGCATAATAACAAATTATATGCACTTGCTGCTGCTTTTTTATTTTGCCTCTCTGAGAGCTCTCAAAACAATTTGTAACTATAGGAATATTTTCTGATGATAGTGTCATGGAAGTCAGTGCTCTGCAACACCTGAAACATCAGCATGTTATCAGCACTCTTCTCATCCTAAGCCAAAACATAGCACCCTAACAGCTACTAGGAGGAAAATTAACTCTGTCCTAAACGAAACCAGGACAAGTTATTTGTTAAACAGATATATATCACCTGACAGTAGTGGACAAACATAGCTGTTTCTTTAGTGCTCAGCATTTATGTTTTTCAAGGTGGACCATTAATGAAACAGATGCAGATATTATTTTATGGTGAAGTAATTTTGAAGACATGTTACAAAAAACTTGAAGTGCATTAAACATTTCTTTCAAAGCCCAAATACAGTCTACAGGGAATAATGTAACGAAGTATTCAGTATTGCCTTGTGCTGAAAATATTAGTTCTGGACAAAGTGGAGCTGACCAGCCTTCTATTTCTTCTGTATCAGTTGGAGGTGATCTTAGACTTGAAAAAGTTACCTATATGTTACATATCAAAAAGATTCCTCTCTGGACTGAGCAAGTGATAGTTGTTTTATGTATGTCACTGCACTACTTAAAGTAAGCAAAGCACAGTTTTATCTTTTTTGTACTTGCATAGGATTTAAAAATATACACAGACTTGTTTTTAGTAGTGTTGGACAGAGTATAGTATATTTCATTGTTTTAGGAACTCAGATATTTACACTACTATAGAAAATTTGGCATTAAAAATTATTCTTTCTCAGTTAGTCCTGTCTGACAGAAAGATAACTTACAAATGTGAAACTTTGTAAACCTATCTTGGCCTTCTGTTTTAAACAAAAAAAGGCATGGCGTTTCTTGCATTTTTAGCATAAAAAGGCTTGTTTCATGCAGAGCAAACTTTTGCAACTCAAATACACGTAATACATGTAAAATGGCAGATTGTTGTGAATGCATAAATCTTAAGATTCTTGAATCAGTAGCTGATTTTTGTTTTATTGCCAGCTGTCCAACAGTCTACAGCTATAACAGTAGTGATGCAGAAGAAACCATCTCATCCACAATAAACATCCACATCAGTGTAGCTGACAAACTATCTGGGCTGTTCAGGTGTGAACTAGATGTAGTTTAGGTGCACAAGGACTAAAATGTCACTCAATGAGCATCTTCATTAATATAAGAAGTGTTCTTAAAAGGAATTCATGTAGGACAGGTGGAGATGAAAGGCATGTAAAAGATAGGAAACTATATGTGGTAATGGGGTGAATTCCTCTAAGTTTTTCTCTGGCTTTTGCATCTGAGACATGCTTTACCTAATTAAGATGATGAATATTGTAGCAACTGTGAAGGAGTCCTGCAATTAAGTCAAGACTAAACTTGCACTGAAGTTTTTCTTGAATCTTGAAATCTTTGTTGCTTTTGTGACACAGTACTTCAGTCTCAATAGAAATGTCCTTAGTTTAATTTCTGGGTGCTTAAGGGAATGGACATCAGAGATGGTGATGGAAATTGGCAGGCATGGAAAACCTTCACTGAGGCAGTGGTTACTTTACAGCTGTGTTAGAGACTTTTCTAAATGCATCCAAGCATATAGATTCTTCAGGAATCTGCAGGAAAAATTGGGTGCTCCTGATCTACAGGAGATCACCATGGAGGTTAAGAGCACTAGAATACCAGCTTGTGGGCAGTAATTCCCTCAGGTAGGAACAACTGATAAATAGGTAGGAAAGGCAACCAGATAAACCCTGTCATATCACAAGGGTTTTTAGAGATTAGTAGGAGGTGTCTGAGTTATAGCTCCTTGTTAAACTTCCATCTGGAGTAGGTGCTATATTCTGTGACAGAACAGTGATCTAAAGCAACCTGAAGCAGGTGGGGAGCCCTTTTGCCTTAAAAAGGGCATTCAATTAGTGGCTTACTGAGGACTGTTTGTTTCTTAGTGGAAGTAATGCATTATAATAGCAAGTCATGTTGTTAGGAATCATTTGCTTAACATGTGAAGCATATTTTGGTCTATATTCACATAGAAGGAATTAAAGCCCGAGTTACTGAAGTTCAGTTTCTCTACCTGAGATTGAGTGAGCTGTGGAAATGTCAGGTGTGCCCCAGATCTACTCCTGCACATGAGAAAGCACCAGAATCACATTCTGCATCCTAACAAAGAACGTGGGAATCAAAAATAGGTTTTATCTAAATATAGAAATGCTTCATTTTTAGGGCATCCTCATCAGTTTTTTAAAGGGGGGGGGGGGGAGGGAGTTCTTTGGGCTGACAAACCTATAAGTTAGTGATTGTCAAGTGCCTGCAAGCTATAAAATTTGGTAGTCAAATTGTAACATCAGATGTATTGTTTGGTCACAAGTGAGACTTCAGTTTTGGAAATAATACCTTTTAAAGGCTACTACTCAGCTAAAGGGAAAAAAGCAATCTAACATCAACCCATTTGAAAAAAAAAAAACCAAAACCACAAACATTCAACAGACTACACAGGATGATTTCTAGAGTTTCTGCTGGCATATTTGAAAGGCTTATCATATTTTACTTGATGGAAAATATTGGATCATAAGAGAAGGAAGGGCTTGCCCTGTAGCTCCTACCTATTTTTGGGTCGAGATTTGGTTCTGAGTTGAATATTGAGTGGTTTGTCAATAAAAGTTTGTGCCACTTGAAATAAAGTGCTAAGCAGCTACATTAAACTCTTCTTTGTCTCATACTGTACCAAAATAGATGTGTTAGTTTTCCTGTGAGGAAAACCTTTTCCATAGGTTTTCCATCTGTGTAAGTTAAAGTAGACTCTTGAGTAAGACGTTGTCAATTCTGAGGAGAATTGACATTAAAATGCTGTTAGGATCCTGTACCTTACAGCTCAATTCTGCTATCTTTATACAGTGGAACTCCAGCTTACAACAAAGTGCAAATGTACATGGTCATTTGGAGGGAGATTCAGGCTTGAATTGACCCGGTTACAAGCCTAGAAGTATGTTAGTTTACCAGAGTGTCTAACTGACAAATCCTGGAAGTTATCTTAGCAGGTGTTCAGCACTAGGCTAACATACCTGAATGACTGCTTGCCAGTTTGCAGCCCAGGAAGATCATTTTTTTTCCTTCCAATCTGCTCTGTAAGTATCTAGAACTCTGAAGAGTTTTACCTTGCAAGAGCTACAGGAGAAGTCTTCAGATATTTTGGGGCTGCGCTTCAATTTGGAGGTTTTAAGAACTTCCATTGTGTTTTGAAAGGTGGCTATGGCTTCTGATCCAGACCATGCAGTGTAGCAGTTCCTCGCTTTCTGCACGCTTTGGTATTAGTTTTAGCATTGCCTGGCTCTCGGATGGTATTAATGCAGTTAAAGGGAGGTAGTGTAACTGCTGTCCTAATAGGTGGTTGTTCTAAGTGGGGAAAACCTTGTAGCACTGTAATTTCAGTGTTTATATCCTATGAGCTAAGGAAAAAGGAGATGCTATTAGAGTTGCATATATTTTACTGTACACAATAGACACTTTTAAGCAATATTTTGTTTCAGGATTTTTGAAACAGTATCTATTACCTGCTGTACTTCTTTCATAGCCTTAATGTCTGGCATTTTATTCCACTAGAAAATATACCTATTTATCAACATCCCATTACAGAAGAAGTAGGAAGTTTACCAGATGTATGTGAAAAATCTTACAGTCAAGAGGATCGAGATGGTCAGCTCTAATATTTCTGTAGCACTGCTCTGATACACCAAGTTTGTTGAATTTCTCTGAAATACAACTGCTAGCTTTCATGAAGAATTTTCTCATTTGTCTAATGCCTGACTGCATTTAAGCATGTATAAGTGAATGAGTGTCCACACGTGGGGAATCCTATGCCCATGTATCATTGAGACCTTTTCTCCAATGAACTAACTTCAGAATTTGCCTGGATAACTTTAGAAAAGTTGCCAGAGAAATTTCTGATTTTAAATGTTGGACTGAGTGAGGAGTTCAAAAACAATCTGTGTAGTAGTAATGCTTCTTTTTTTTTTTTTCGTGCTTGCTTTTATTTTTTTGTCACTTCTGCAGGAGCTCTGCTGTATTCAGTGAAGCATGTTGAGCGTGCTGAAAGTTGACCTTAGGAATAAATGCTTTGCTGAGTAAGGGAGATGCTCTGAACTGCAGCCAGAATTTTATATTTTGCAAATCTATGCTCTACCCATGGTGCTGGTTTTCCTAATATAAAATTAAAAATCTCACGCATCTCCGAAGGGAATATCCAGTCTTCCATCTGTTATAATGCAACTACTTCCTGCAAGTTGACTCTCTGGTAGGTAAAATGAACTGGCAGAGTACCTTCTGTCCCTGTTGGGAACATCTTAGACACCAGTACCACAGTAATTGTTCAGTGGGCACTCAGAGGACACCATTACCGGGGCACTAGGAAGACCCTTTGAAATGCTATGGTCCTTTCTCTCTTTTTACACCTTGTGATGACGGTGCTCATTCTGTGGACAAGTAGCAATTCCTTCCATAGGACGTTAAAGTCTAATCTTAAAAGGGCAGCAAAAAAAGCATGACTTTCATAAGGCCATAGTCATTCACTGCATATCAAAACAAACTTATTAGCACATTTCCATCTGCTTTGCAGTGTACTGCTAAGGTGATTTTTACCTTATGAAGTAAATACTTTCAGGAATATGTGAGGTCTGGTATGCAGCTCCTGAGGCCCCATTACAAAGTTTATGTACCATTTCAGTTATCAACATCTTGTATGATGTTTATCTCATATTATTCACCAATATGTTATTAGCTTAAAAACAAAACAATAAAACCCTAGTCAATTAAGGTTCTTCTAAGAATATTAAAATATTTCTGCCATGTGCTGGGAATTATTCTTTTGAAAGAAGAAGTAAAGAGGTTTCTGGACCCGGTAATCTGGCAACCTTTTGAGCAAGACCATGGGAAGAGTCTGTGTTCTCTAAAGGCAGCAGTCTCAGCTTTTATTTAAAAAAATGTTATTCAGTGAGTAGTGAGAATAAAGATGATTCACGGCAGACCAGAAAGTCTGTGGTTGACAGTATTGAAGTGAGATTGAAACTCTATTCACAATGTTTTCTTATGTAGGTAGAATAAGGGAGAAACAAAACTTTTTCTATTGTTGCCTGTGTAGGAAAGCAATACTTCCTAGTGTACACAGTCAGTAAAGAAGCTACCTATTCCTTTGTCACAGATGAAAGAAAGGGCAGACGATCTTTTAATCCCCTTCATTGCTGATTTCTTTTTCAGATGAAAGATTTAGTTTGACTGGAGAACAGTTGAAATAGTTCACCGTGAATCTCCATGACACATCTTTCTAGATATCTAGAGCTGTCTTAGCAATATTAGGTCTTGTTGGGTCTAGAATCCTTGTTAACAAAGGATGAACATAACATATTTGGATTTTTTTGTCTCTACTGTTTACTAGCTTCATTTTTCTGTTGTGTCTCCAGACATCTGTGCCTGGCTCTGCTAAAATGAAGTGTTTATAATATAACTGCATTTGATTCATCTGCGATTCTCATATTTTTGTGGCTTCTGTTTCACAAATAAGGTGACGTGGGTAGATCATATGCTGTTTTCAAGTAATTTGTTACTCTCTGTTCCAGCAAGTCTGGCCAAGTGAATTTCCTTTGTGAGATGGCTTTCTATTTCATGTGCAGCCTTTGTTTCCTCAGTCATATTGCATATTCCCTTCTCTCTCTCTCCTGTTCTTTTAAACTACATTGTGAACGGTATCTATTATCAGTGATCATCAAAAATTCCATATGTAATATTCCTGTTTTTCTAGTATGGACAATACTAAATCTCCACTGCTTGAAGTATTGCTACCTTTTGTAATGAGTCAAAATGGAAATCATCTCTCTACTGCCCTAGATGCATGAGTTAAAAGCTGCCAGTTACAAAAGCAGACACAAGTATTCTATTGGTATAATATTGACAAGCAAAAATATTCTACCAAAATCATTTTGATCAACAAAATTTGCATAATGCTTTTGTTCTCATGGTGGCTTCTGACAACCATTTGACTTGTGTTTTTTCATGATCATGTAATTTTGCTCTTGTTTATTTCACTTAGGTGTTGTGTTTTAGGAGATGAACAATGCAATATTTGTATTGTTGGGGAGAATTCCCAATCTGTCATTTTGAGAAAAATGATTTTTACTTTGCACATCTGCCCTAGAAACCTATTACTCTATGTACAAAAGGGTAGTAAGGTATTCTTGATATCTGTGAAGTTAACAGTGAAATTAAAAAAAAAAAAACACTGAAAAATGTGAATGAAATTTCCCACTTCGTGTAAGAGCTCAGGAAATGCAGAATCCAATGTTTAGGAACTAGCTGAAGATTTAGGGTACCCTGTGTCAGTGTGCTACTCCTGTGTGGATTTCCTGTTTGAGGGCTTTGTGCTTTATTTCTTTAATTGTAATGTGCTTACAGCTGCACAAAGGTGCTATGATCAATATTTACCAGGTGGTATAATATCACTTTGATGGGAGCCATCTCAATTAGCAAAACCCAAAACATCAGCTATGTATTTCTCAGAAGTGTAGAGACTGATTTTTAGAAACATCCATTGAATCTCACAGAATGAATACAGAACAATGTGCCTGCAGATAAAAAAAAAAAAAAAAAAAACATTTTCACCCCTCCTAAAATTGTGCCCTTGAAAAATGAGATCATATTTGAAAGGATAGTGGCTATGATGCTCATTTATTTAATAGCTGGTTTTCATAACTCCTGAGAGTCTCCTGGTCTGAGAGTTCTGGAGGCCAATCTGTGTACGGCATAACATGTGTCCTCCTACATAGACACCAAGAGCTGGGCAAAAGAAGCCTTTATCATTCATTTGTGCACCTCTCGTATCCTGTGTCTGTGTACTCCTATATTAGATCAAGTCCCCAGTCACATGAAGGGGCTGTTGGTCTTCGTCCCTTACGATAACTGGTGAAAGTCAAGGTCATTCATCTGTGCAGCGCTCAGAACATCTACAAATCCCAGTAGGTGAATTTATGTTAGAGGTTTCAACCTAGAACGTTTTTCTAGAAGACTTCTGAAACCTTGTTCACTTTTTTTTTTATAGAAATGATGAGGGTCGATGTCTTAGACGAATGCAGTCTTTGTTGTATAGAAAGATCCCATTCACTTTGGGCCTGAAAATTGTGAAAACTATTGGCATTTGTTTAAGGAGGAAAAAATGGATTCCTAATGTAAAAACTGATAGCTTTGACAATAGCTGGACCTCAATTAGCACAGAAATTAACCATAGGAGTATTAGCTGCACCCCAGATTCTTGCTAGCTTAAGCTAGAATTCTTAAAATGTTCTTGGAAATCAAGGGGGGAAAAAATCTGTCATCTTAATGCACCCTTGGATATACTTAACAGATTTTACTGTTGTGAGTTACTTCTAAAAGGCCAAATGACATGCACAGGTATTTCCTTAACAACTTTTTCAGTTTCCTGTCCTGAGTCTGGCATTTCACAGTAGCATTACTACAAGCATTTAATTGGTCTCTCTTGCATATCTAGCAGCTTTCCTCATCAGTTCAAACTTCCTGTTTGTGTTACCTCCCACTCTCAGTGACAGATGTATACCTGCACATACATGGTCTTATTCTTTTTTTTTTAACATTCTTGCATATTAAACTTCTCAAATTATGGAGTCACTCAGGCCCTTTTTACTTCTTGGTATTAGCTAATCTTGTGCTCTTTGGCTGTGAAAACTTCATTTTCAGCAAAATAATTTGGTAGAACTTGCAAGAACTTTGGCAGTATTTATATTCAACTGTGGAAGTCATCTCATGTTGGGAACATCACTCGGGTTTGCACAGGGACCTGGATCCATCATCACCTGTGTATACCTATGAGAAGGATTGTTGATGTCAGCATCATTCTTCATGGGCTCAGGGTAAAATTCTGCAGGAGCAATGCCCTGTGCTGTAACTTTGAACATGACCTTCCCTGAAAATGTTTCTCAGAATTGTTCTTAACAGGTCTTCCAAGTTTGAGTTTGTCACTTTCTCAGTAAGCTCGTTTTGCTTATGAATCTGCAACTTAGCTGAGTAACATTAAATGCCTCTGTCAAAAGTTGATTGATTGCAGCTTTTCATGAACTTGGATCCAGGCCACCCAGTAGGTAATAGAGTTTTCCATGCTGCTCTGTTTCTGGCTCCTTGATGGTCATTTCTTGCTTTCTCTTCTACTTCTCTCTTTCTGTACAGAGCTACTGCAGCTACAACTCATTAACCTCTCCTCCTCTCTTTCTCACCTCCGGATCCATCAAAGCTATTTCTTTGTACTCTGCATCCTTAGAGGGTTAATTTTATCACTTGAGCAACGGTATTTTTGCAAAATTATACAACAGAAAACAACTGTGCTGCCAAGTGAAATGCAGTTGGCTCCACAGGTGGCCCAGAGAACATGGGGATTGGGCTCTTCAGTACCTGCCTTCCTGCAAAAAGGACAGCAACAGCAGCAGTCATCAGCGATCCTGCAGCTTCAGGCTTCTCTGGGGATGGCCTATAAAGTTTATCTTTCAAAGGCTTTTTGAAGCTTGTTACTTTTTGTTACAGGCACCAATAAGTGCCTGTATGGTAAAAGGGAAGATGAGTGCCATTTACATCTTATGGAGCTGTTTATAGAGGAGTAACTTTTGCTCCTTTGGAATGGTGGGAGCAGTTAGAGCATGCTCTTTTTCATGCTAAAAATCAGTTTCACTGACTACATTATTTTCTAGCTCTGTACTCTAGAAGAGTAGGAGGCTTCCAAAGGCCCTGTCTCACTGAGTGTGTGAACAAGCTGGATGCCATGTGGCTGTTCCTTTAAAAATCTTCTGCAAAAACTTCAGACGGAAACAGGTTCTCCATCCTGGTTTCCAAAGGCCACTTCCTTTATTAAAAGGGCCAGAGGAGGCTCCCTCTACCAGAGAGTGAATTCCAAATCAAATTGGTAAATTCACAGGAACAAAAAAAGCTCCTTGGTTTGGCTGGGCTGTGCCTTACTTTGGTACTACTTTGGCTTGTCTTGGATTTTGTGTTCTAGAAACTGCTGTTTTAACTGGAAGTCTTGTACTGAAGTCTGTGTCTTTATGCTGTGTTTTTGTACTACTTTTTCAGAGATTTTAGTAAAGAGTTTGCCTTTTATATATATATGCATGTGTGTATACATATATTAATAATATCGATAAAACTTTCTAGTATAAAACTTCATAGATATCTAAGCCAGAGAGTTCTAAATCTATGAATTTGAAGATTTGCTCTAGTGAGGGTGGAAGTGATCACTGGCAAAGTACATCTGAATGGAGTATTCTGTTTCTACTCCTTTAACTTGGCAGAGATATGTGATATCACTATTAGGGTAAAATTATGTGAAGCAGCTGCACTGACAGATAAGATTAATTATCCTTTACATTGCTGACATTAACCCTACTTGAAATCAGGGCTGTGGGAAGTGCTGCCCCCTCATCAGGTCGCTCTGTGAACATGCTACCAATGTGCTATTTTAGATTATCAGAATCTAATGAGACAAAATGGAGACTGTCACCTGCAATTTTCTATCAACACTTAAGGATTATCACATCTCTCAGTTAAAAATGAAGAGGGAAAATGCTAGCTTCCATTTAGGCTTTGGAGTTTCTGCAGGGCATATGTGCCTTAGATACCCTTATAAGCAACTTACAGTGAACATGAGATGGTGTCCTTAAAAAGATCCCTGAGTCTAGGAAGTTAGCATAGGGTGTAGTTCTGCTTCCTATAGAGAGATTCTCAAATATGGAAAGAAAGAAATACTGGTGTACCATAGGGGGGAGGCCATCTTTGTAAGATGTCTAGCTAGTGAGTTTAGGAAAAGGCTGTTCTAGCTTCATTTTCTTGTCTGTATTTATCTGTACCAATAACTAGAGCCATCAGGTAAATATTTACATCTAGTGTTGGACTGTGCTACCAGAAACCAGGACCTGGACTAAGCTGCCACACTCAGGTGAGATGAGCATGCCTGTCACCTCTCTGTTGTGCTGCCTGGCTCCAGACCTCTTAGAAAAATGTCTGGGTCTGGGGAGCTCTGCTAGTGAAAGGTGTCTTGATGGCAGCCCAGGGGTGTGAAGGTCCTTGGCCTCTGCCAGACTGGTGGCCTGACTGTTGCTGAGGAACCCTGCAGTAATTCTTTGTGTGCTGTGGGGGTGATCCCCAGGCCACACCTACAGATAGAAAGAGCTGGAAGCCTGGGGGTGGTTCTTTCACTTTGGCAAGATCTCTGGTGGAGGACGTGGTGTCCATAGACTTGTAGGGACTGAAATTGAGTAAGGACGTTGATAGTGAATTCCTTTCTGGGTTTCTGGTGGAAAGTGGGAAACTGCCAGTGTTCAGTCTGGGGACACAACTCTGCATATGAAAATAACGTTACTCTCTTTTCTCTGTCATACTAAGGTCTATTTTATCCTGAGTTTGGAGAATTCTTCACTGATAAACATCTGTGTTGGGAGTAAGAAAACTCATCTGTATTTGAAATTGCACATTAAAAAAAAAACCTTCCTGGAAAGAAGAAAACTCAGTTGTTTGTAGAGAAATGATCTTTGTAACTTAACAGGCTGCAGTAGCCCATCCCTTAGTTTGCAACACTAAGCTAATCAAAATTATGAAAGCCATGAAGTATAAAGTGTTAACTTGATTAAATTTGGAATGGGGCTGCCCACCTGTTCCTCTAAATATAAATGACTCTGCAACATGACCTGTTCAGTCGTCAGAGAGGGGTAAGCCAGTGAAAGCTTGCACTGAGCCCTGTCTCAGCCTGGGCTTTCTGTCCGTGAATGAGGGCAAGCCAAGGAAGGGAGAAGCCTGCAAGAATCTTTTGGCACTACTTCCTGGCTCTAACAGTGACCTTAGATACATATCACTTTATGTAATTTTTTTTGAATGTGTATAGTCAGCTCTAATGGTGCGTTGATCCCAACTAAGCTCCTTAGCTTGGCTCTGCTGTCAAGTGCTCTTGTTTGACCAGGTCTAGTTTGTTTTATGCCTTGAAGCTATGGGCGCTTCCTTGCTATATGGAAATAAATTCAAAAGCTGTATTGCGATCACTTGTTGAAACAGCTCTGACTTATTGCACTAAGGTTCCCTGATGCTGACAAGCTAAACAACTTTCACTTGGTGCAAGACTCTGCCAAGCAAACCTGCTTCCAGATCTTATCCGCAGTGTGAAGGAGGTGTCTTACAGGATCTCGTTTAAACAACTTCACGCCATCCTTCTGAATAGAATAGAGTCTGCAGAATCCACGTGAAGCTCTTGACATAAGCATTGAATCTCAATGCATCATTGCTTAGTGGGTGACAGTCACCATTCTAGTACTACTAATTACCTTTTTAAAATTAGTTCAGAACTAAACTTTTGAGAGGTTGGTATGCTTGCCAGTTGCAAGTCGGAGCAAAGCTCTGAAGTACTGATAATTCCATGTGTTCCTCTTAGGCATGTTTTCTATCTTGTTCCACAGTTACCTTCCTCTGCTATGCTGCTGGTATCCTAGTAGTCTTATGAAAATGGATATATTAAGTAGAATAAATAATAAGGGGCCGTGGCTATCGAGTATTAAATATCTGTTTTGATGAAGTAATGTTGTGTATCTGGTTGTGCTGTAACTCTGCCTCTGTGTGGTGTCCCTATATTGGTTGCACTGATGGATCTTAAACCCTTTAGTATGAACTGGTTATTAGCTTCCTTTTAGAATATGCATTTTTTTCCCCATTGGCACAGATTAGGAGAAACAGCCCACCTACTGATGATAATATAGAGCTGGAATGTTTCTTGCAATTTAATGGTATGTTGGCATTGAAATTGTCTTCACTCCAATCTTATATGTTTTATTTTGTGTTATATATGGTATTTGTTACAAGATTAAAAATTGTATTTCTAATGACTTCCATGGTAATTTTGAAATAGCTGCATATATTGCATAAATAGCGAACCTTTCAGCTGAGAAGTGATTTACATCTTCCTAAGTTGCATGATTTCTTTGTAAGGCTTATTAAAAACTCTCAAAGGGCACTTTATTTTTACCTCCCTTTCCTTTCCTTGCCATTGCATCTGTGCTGTAATTTAGCGCTCTGAGAAGCCACTGGGGAATGGCAACCCTCTGCAAGCAGGCAGGCTGACAACAAGTAGCGCTGGCTCCAGGTCCTACCCCCGTGCTTTTGCTATGATTACACCTTAGCTCTGCGCTGCAATATCCTGCCTGTTTTTTCCTGGACCTCTTCTAAGCAAGGATTAAGGGCATAAAAATGAATTGTGCAAGACTCTTCTTTATGGTGATTTTATGCTGAGAGGAATTCCATTCGAGATTAGCTTTTTGGACCATAAAACTTTCAAATCTCTTCTAAGCTGGATGTGAATTCTAGTTTCCTGAGGTAAATAAATACAACTTTCAAATCCTGTTCCATCCACCTGCCAAAATCAGGTCCATAAGGGCAGCCAGAATCTATTATTGGTTTACACTGGTGCAAGTCTGACGTTCAAGGTTGAAACTGTGTAACTGAGAGTAGAATTTGGCTTGTGTCCTTTATATTTTATATGGCATGGCTGAAAGCCTACAGTTCAAACAAAACTCTTGTGACTAGATATAAAGAGGACACTGGGGTGGGATTGATGAAAGAGTGAAAGATATTTTTCTTCACAAAAGTCATCTGTATGAATGCATTTAGATCTATGAGCATGTAAATGCTCTAATTGCTTATTTCTCCTTTGTATATCAATACACATATATAGTAAAGCCTGCAAATAGAGACTCATTCATTTCCTTCCTAAAAAGATTATTTTTGGAAATATTTAATAATACATGTGTGTGAAATGCCAGTCCATTAATATTTTCCTCTTACACGGGGAATGTTTGGATGTCAACTTTGCAAGTTTGTGCAGTACATAATGCCCAGCTGGTAGTGGTTAGAGGGGAGATGCCATTACAACAGTGCATTATGAGAAGTAGCTGTTTGTTTTTTTTTCTTTGGTTTTTACTCTTGTATCCTCTCCCTTTGTTTTTCCCCTATCTTTTTTTTTTTTTTTTTTTTTCGCTACAATGTGGTTAGATGCTATGGTCATTGTATTTTCAGTTGAATGCTTCAGTGTTCCACTAAGACAATTCAGTGGCTCCTGTATGTTGAGCAATTTTAGGTAAAGTTAGAGGCCATGAATTTGAAAATCAATTAAATCACTATTATGACTTTTCTTCTTTAAAGAAAAAAGTCTACATAAAGAACACTTCCTGTGCATAAAAAGCTTCTGAAATACTGGTACTGAGTCACTCCAAATATAAAGAATAATGGAATTGGGCCCCTTCTGGTTAACCAAGGATTCTGGAAGAAAAAATTATTTTCACTTGCACTGTTGTAGTGCCGCACCATAGAATCAAAAGGAATTACTCAAGATTCAGATGCTGGCAATCTATTCACTGTTGTATGACTTTACACTAATTTATTGGTGATGTCTTTGTTTCAGTGACTTTAGGCAATGTGGTCTATTTCCATGGGAAGAAAGGGCGATTTTAAACTTGGAGAAGTGAAAAGAAGGCAGCTAAAGCCAGACTGATTTTGTGTTTTTAAGCATTGCTTGTCAGAGCACTGAAGTATTATGATAGAGGAGGGAGTGTTGCATAATATGATACCAGCTGGAGTAGGCTCTTGGCCTGCTGTGGAGTAAGTGCTGCGCTGTGCGTGTGTAAGCTACTTAAAGTCTATGGAGTCTTCCATGAGTGCAGCTGGAAAGAATTTCTCTCAGCTTCTCTGTCCAGTATGAAAGCTTAGCCAGTCTCCAGTAATTAAAAGTATGTATTGTGATTCCACATAACATTTTGTTCACTAATTGCAATGGATCAACTCATCAACACTTCTGGTTTTGCCTTGAATTTTGGCTGTCTGATATTTGCAAACAATAATTGCTTTAGTGAAGGTTTTTGCTTTTCTAAATTTTTTGTTGTTGTTTTACTTCTTCTAAAGTTATTCTTGAGCCAAATTGTTTTTCTCACAGAAGTTATTAGTGTTTCTGGATTCGCTGGTTCTTAACTTGGATTCTTAACAAATTTGCTTCAGAGGTTGGTTTACCCTCCTGTGGGAATTGAGAATTTGAGATGATTATTGGATCTTTCCTTTCAGACTCTGAAAGATGGAAGGAAACCTAAAACAGAAGGGTACTTCTTCAGGGAACAGCTGTACTGGTAGTCCCTTAGGGTTTCCTCTAAAAAAAAATGGCTTCCCAGACTCAGAAATGGATGAATGCTTTGTCATCTGAGCCTGCCTAGCAAATGCACTGAATTATACTGGGAGAGGATGAAAAGCTGGATAGTTCTGGCAGAAATGAGGAAAAAAGTCCAGGTCAATGCTCCTGGCTTCAGCTCTACTTTCTGATGGCTACAGTATGACTTTAAAGAACAAAAAATAAGTTGCCTCCTGTCCTGATGTGTTATGGGAAATGTGCAAGAACGTCTTTTTTTCCTGGGATTTTGTGTATTTTATGTAACATCATAATTTTATACTTTGAGTAGAAAATTAATGTGTCAATGACTGAAGACAGAGGGACTGATTGCACTAGAAATGACACCGCTATGCTCTTTATCTTGATGAACATATTAAGAAGAAATGTACCAGTAGGTGTCTTCTCCATGTACATATTATTCCACTCCTCGTCCATGAATGAAACTAATAACACTTAACCAGTCTGTAACATTACATAGCATACTCAGACTTTTTTTCCTCCTGCTTTTCATCAGCATTAGCTTCAGCTAATGATTAGCGAAAATATAAAATAAATGTGTTTCAAGGATATGAGGATTGAAATACTTTTTGAACAGTATGTAGCAAGTAACATGATTCTGGCTGATGCTATGGAGCAGGGTGACAAAAGGGCCCTAAGTGGTGTGAGAAATCCTATCCTGGAGAAAGCAGATCCTGCTGCTGCTCCCAGCTCCAGCTTGAGGAAGGTGAGGGGCGATGACCAGCAGGGGAAGAAAGGTGCAGCCAGGTGCTGGTCCCAAGCTCTCCTGGGGCTGGTGACACCCGCTGGCAACTTGCACCTCTGGGAATGGGCTGCTGCTTGTTTGAGAGCTAGCACTATCAAGAGAGCTGCTTACAGCAAAGTTTACCAGGAAAGCTTAAACATTTTAATAAAATTAGATAAACGGATAAAAAGCTTCTCTTTCTGGCAAAGAGAATTGGTGACGAGTATGTAGATCTGGAAGTCAAGTGGGAAGATGGGAGGCTAGTATTTCCAAGTCTTCTGCTTAATGACCACAGCCCACCTTGTTGTGGGAGTTTTCCTACAGTCTGCATGGAGGAGGTGAAAAACGGCAGAGATAGTATGAAGTGTTGTGATCGTTTGAATTTAAGTGGTGATTTCTTGTATATAAAGAGTCAATTTAAATATGGTTTGCTGCCGAACTCTTTAGAAAACCAGGCAATGCATGTAATCTGGCTTACATAAGAATGCAGAGGAATGCCGCACAACTGTGATATGAAGGCCGTGGTGCATATTAAATGGTATGTAGGACAATGTGGTAATCACGCGAATGAGCTCCAAGTAGTCTGAGATTTTAATGGAAAAACTGTGAGGTATGTACAGCAGTGCCCTTACTGGTTTCCCTTGTTACAGTTTATATTGTAACAGATACCTGGTGACCAAGGAAACTTTGAGTGTGATGGGTCAGTTACTAGCAAATAAATGATCCCCTTAATTTTGCTTTTCTGTTTTTTCTTTTTTTTTCCTCCTCTTTTTACAACAAGCAACAAAGATGGCTTTTCTCTCCCATTTCTCTTTCACTCCCCTCAGCCATTCAGAAAATAAGAGCATGAAGTATGCAAACACATTGTCCTGGAGTAGGTGTTGAGAACTGGTCAGGCTTTTTGATTTCATGTATAGGTGTAAGTCAAGTACAGGTATGAAATGCTAAATGACTTTGAAGAATCTTACTAAAACTAGGGGAAGACTTGCAATCATAAAACTGTCATCTTTCTCAAGCTTCTTTGTTTTCAACTTTCTGGTAAGAAGCATGGTAAAGCATTTACCAGAGGCTTCAGTTGCAGAAACCCACTCTAAAGTCTGTGAACTCATCCCTTGCCTTTCAGGAAGGCATTGACAAATGATAAGTTGAACTCCATGCTGCTGCTTGCAAATTTTGAATTGCTGTAAGCAAAGCAACCTGCAGAGCTGCTGAATGCTATAATGTAAGACTTGGCACTATGAATTCTTACAGGTTTTGCCAGGAATTTTGGTGTTTTGTTATTTTTCATATCACATGAACTTAGTCTTCTACACTGTTAAAAACAAATCAAAAAATGGAAAGGTAATGAGCAAAGTTGTTTTAGCTGCTTTTGGGTTACTGAGTATCTAAACTAAAAGACCTGCTGTAACTTTTTCAAAGTAATGAAAATGAAAAGCAAGGTTTTGTCTTAATTATAGATTCAGGTCTGGAGGGAGAGAGGGACAACAGGCAGGCATCTAAAGCCCATCTTGATGACCATTTACACAGCATTTATCTGTTCATGAGGCAGTAGCGTTTTGTGTGAAGAAAGGTACAGGGTAACTTCAATTTGGCTGGGGAGTGGAAGGCTTTAGCAGCTGAGTAGAATAGGGATTCTTGCCTCTGGAAGTAGCAGATTATTGTCTGATCAGGAAAATGATGATGGAGGAGGGAAAAAAATATTCAATGCAGCAGGCTGGCTTTTGTAGAATTTCCATACTGGAACATCAGGCTGGTGAGGGATGCAGAGTGTCTTCTGGAGGCTGAGACCAAATTACATCAGTCTGCTACTATCTTATGAAGGTTTGCTTTAACTGTTTAATTTTTGTATGTGCATTTACTTCTCAGAGTTGTTTTTACTGAACTGGTGGTGTTTCAAATATTTTCAATAGTTCAGATGTTAACACTTATCTCTTGTGCCAAACTAGTCTTCTTTAGAAGAGGTATTTCTCTGTATGTTGGCATGACTCAATGAGCAACATCAATTTTCCTGTTGAAAGCATCTGTGACAAATTTAAGTGGAAAAAGTTTAGATGCTTTTTGCAGTTCTAATTGAGATTAAAAACGATGTAGAAGTGAATTGATATTTAAACACTTCATTTAAAAGCTAGAAATGGTTCAGTATTAAACAGATGCAGTTCAATTTTTCAAACTTTTGAACATGATTAATTATGAAAGGATGAATGTGAACATGCCCTTTGGTATCAAAGGTCATACTACTGGAAACGTAACTTTTCCCTGCATTTTCAATGAAATTGCAGATCCAATTTACTTTGTGTTGCAAGAATTTTGACTGGTTTCAGGGACCCAGTCTTGTGACTCAAATCCAAACATCTTTTTATTGTAAAGAGCTTAGAGTCTGTATCAACACCTATAAAGCAAAACAAAGGTTAATGACAGGAAACTTTTCAGCTATCTGCTCTGAACATAAAAGGTGTCTTCTACTTAAGGTCAGTGTTCTAGATGTCCAGTTGATCCATCTGTATGTGACCAGTGTGAACATGGATGAACTTGACTGCATCTAAAAATTATGTGGTGGCATATGTAGAATAAGTTTGCAAGTCCCAGCTTTAAATGGAGAGAAACCTGTGGCACAGGAGCTATATCCACAACTGACATTTCTGTTGGGGCTTTTGATGCAGGCACAAAGGTGAACTAAAATCATCCTCCTGGCCTCTGGATGTAATTCTTTGAGTCCGGTCTTAGATGCCTCAATGTGAGAATAGTGTTGGCTGCCCCTGTTTTGTATCTGTTTGGGGATCTCCATGTCTAAGACCCCCAGCTGAGCACGTATCACATGATACTTACCTAAGATAGGGATTCCCTTTCCCTCCTGGAATATTCTAGTGAGGGAGATTTGGATGGATGAATATGTGGATTTAGAAGGTTGAATACTTAAATGCCAGAACCTTGGGCAGCCTCCCACCCCCAGGGCAGCTGATCTTGTTTCCTTCCTGGTAGATTAGGGTTGGCTGGCTCTTCCCTTCTCTGGGAATAATAGTATCATGGAGTAGGCATTCTGTGTAGTTGGATCCAGTGCCCATCAGTAACAGAAAAGCAAAGACAGTAGCACCAGCAATTAAAGCACTTTCTGTTTATCACTCTGCTAGTATTTTTAGGAAGCTGATGGAATTTGGCTTGTCATCTAACACGCTGATCTTATGCCAAATGTCAGGTCCCCTGACCAGCCGCCCAAATCGTTCTGGCAACTGTCATCCTCCCTTGCAGAAAGAGGAATGCACTGGAGTCGGCAACTTGATGAAGAATTAACAGCCTCTGCCAGCATGCTCTAATTAAACAGCTATATAGACAACAGCTGTGAAAAATTCATCAATCACAGAATGTTTATTATTGGAATTAAAACACCTCATAACTAATGCATAGATTTGCATTGATTACCATCTCCTAGAAAGAACAATCTGTGCTAGCTTACTGTGGGCATTTTGAATATCTCTGTCACTTGCATGGTCACCCATCTGCCTCTGGTTTAACCATAGTTAAAAGGTTGATTAGCTTCCTTGAAGCAAAGTCAGGATCTACAAGTGTAGAACTGCAACCCTGACCTGACCGCTACAAGGAACTCTAACTTCATGTTAACACATGGGCCATGGGGTGTTCCAGTATACCAGTCTTCTAGGCACCGGGACATGAATAGGCTAGAAAAGAAAGAATAATGATGATAGTAATAATAATAACAATGTGTATGAAACAAGTGACATACACTGCAGTTGCTTACCACCCACTGACTGATGCCCATCCCACCCAGCCACCCCATATTAATTGTTCAGCGTGTTGCCATAGGATATGGAATATCCCTTTGGCCAGACTGGGTCAGCTGTCCTGGTTCTGTTCCCCTCTCAGCTCCTTGTGCATCCCCAGCCTCCTCACTGGTGGGGCAGCATGAGAAGCTGAAAAGTCTTTGTCTTAGTGTAAGCACCGTTATGCAACCATTAAAACATCAGCATATTATCAATATTACTCTCATCCTAAATCCAAAGCACAGCACCATATCAGCTACTAGGAGGAAAATTAACTCTAACTCTATCCTAGCCAAAACCAGGACATGCAGCAAATGCTGATTTTAGTTGCGTTAATTTAAAACCATACCAAGCTCAGAAATAAGGACCATAGTAACACACCCTGTTTCATTTTCTCCTGGTATTCCACTGTACAACCTAACAGTGTCAGTCATCTGCCCTTCTTTAATTGGAGGTGTCTTCAGGCAGTGTATGTTGCAGTCAAATGACTAAAAATGCTCAATATATAACATTTGGAAATGGTTCTATACAAATATGCTGACATGGACTCACATTTGTATGTATTTAATGCAATGTGTTTTTGTTGGTGATAGCAACATCTCTGGTTAGAAGCACACTTCTCTGTTAACACTTGCAAGGATAGATGCAATATGACTACAGCTGCAGTTCTGAAGCACTTGATCCATGTGTTTAAGGCTGGTGAAAAGCCTGAAGCCCCACTTAAGCTCTCAAAACTTGAGGTTTTCTGCCTGGAAACATCATATTGGATCTAAAGGGAACAGGAGCTTAATACAACATCTTTTGCTCTGAAGCACAAAAGAACTTGAGCAGAAAAGAGGCAAGCAAGAGGTTGACTCCAAAGCTCTGAAGCTGTGACAAAAGGTCTCTTGCTGTCTTCAGTACTCGTGAAATGGTACTTCCATAATTATCCACCCAGAAAAATGTTTTTCTTTTTTTTTAGAGAAAAAAATTTTGTGGCACACATTTTGGAAAAAAATGTAGTTGAAAAAATAAATTTGAGAACTTTTAAAGGAGAGGAACTGTTGTATTAATTTTTGAGTAAAGAAAATGCACGGACTGCTGTCCTGGAGTGCTTTTATGGTATGGCATTTAGCAGTGCTGTTTGTTTGTCTGCATTAGCATCTAATTCTGACTTGTATCACAACAAAAATATGGAGGTGTGAGAGGACATTGACTGGATGTCTTTAAAAAATAAAAATAAAAACAAATATAAAACAGGGTGCAGAGATCTTGGTGATGGATTCCTGCCAGATAAAGTTACCAGTCATGACTACATGGCTATATTGTAAACTGTTTCGTATTTTAAATTAACTCTTTGGCCAGACTTATGTCTATTTAGTGGGGAAGTCATTTAATGAGGCATTTAATAACAATTCCAATTATGATACAGTTAAGAGGTAAATAATTGTTTTAAATGAACTGGCACTTCTGTCAAGAGGTAGAGACTACAATCTAGAAAATATTATTAGACTAAATTCAGTAACCAATATGTTTTTCTCTTCCTTTTGACAGGTACTTTTTCTATATGCTGAGCACAGCCCAGATTCTAGCAAGACGAGGGGAAGGATCTGTCTGATGGTTCTTAGAGATTCTGCTGTCACATGCTTTTCAGCTTTCACACAGGCTTGATCCCAAAGTACCATTGACTTCAGTTAAGGTAGAACTAAAACATTTGTTAGTTATTTATTTATTTTTTTCCATGAAAACTAATTGGATACATTCTGTACTCCCCACTTGCCATGGAGCAGTATAGCAGCAAGATAAGGTGTTTAAAAAAAAAACCCACAATATAAAACAAACAAAACCACTAGAGAGATGTTTATTGGTAACAGCATATAAATACTTCATGAGTTTTATAAAAACTCATTGAGTATTTATAAAAACTCATTTTATAAAAACTCATGAAGACTGTAGTCCTGTCCAAGCTGAGTTTCAATTTTCATGGAGAAATGAGCTGTTAGAACGTGCCCTTTATTTAGCAACATTCACTTAGCCTTGCACCAGGACAAAACTTGCTAACTCTGGAGAACGAATGCTGTATGTTGGTGAGGCAGGGCTACTAAGCTGCTGTGCTCAAACTGTGGTCACTTTTTTTCTGACATAATGTCCTTCTTATAAACTTCTGTCACACGTTCATACATTGTGGAGGACTTTGATGCTGAGCACAGATAAGTGGGTCTTAAGAAGTCCTCCAGAGGATACAGAGCTTTTGGACAAGAGAGGTTTTAAAAGGCATTCATACTTTCTGCACTGCAGTGTTTGACTTTACTGCCATCCTTGCAATATTTCTTCTATTTAAGAACAGTCAGGAATACTACTAATTCAGCAGTAAAGTTAATTAGCACAGACTGTAAATGTTTATTTGTTTTTTAATAGCAGAAAATGCATTATAAATGACTCCCATGTTTGTCTATTGTAAAACCCTGCTGTTAGAGTAATTTGTAACCTAGCTTTTTCTTATGCTAACTCTTGGCATTGCAAAAGCAAAATATGGATTTGGTGTTAACTGTGGAATAACCAGCCACAAAAAGTATAATCCTGCTACATTTTCTAAATTGGCCTTGCAATGTGAAAAAGATTAGAAGTATTGCGTTCATATTGATGGTTTTGAATTAATGTATGTTCATTATTTTCAGAAACCTGACTTTGTATGCTCCTATTACTGAATTAGTATATTTTTCTTAAATATAGAGTTACTGCACCTAAGCTCTAAGTACATTATGATAATTGGTTAAAATTCTTAGCTTCTGAAATAAGTGTAAAAAAAAATAACGTACTTTGCTTTATCTCTTATTGAATGCAACTTTTCAGATGGTTATGAAAATTGATAGCAAAAATTAATTAAATTTTGAGAAAGTTACAGGCTTTTTATAATGTTTTTGGTGGCAAGGTCTGTGTTTATAACATTGTAAATGTATGCAGTAGGGTTCTAAAGTGAGCATTTGTCAATATTTTAGTGAACTAAAGTAATTAAATGGGTTTTAATTCATCCCTTCACTTTATGCAGTTCTGTGTGTGGGCACTTACTTCATATTATATGTATTCTAATGAGTAAGATTTCTTTTTAGTTAAATTATATTTTATGGGTCACTCTACCTAGAAGTGAAATGCAAGTTTGTACTGAAATACCATCTTTGAATGAAGAGCTGCTCCCATAGTCCTGCATCATGCAGGACACACGTCCTGTACTGTAACAAGTCCCATCTACCTAAATGAGGAAAGCTAAACTAATTCAGGACTGAGACAGAGCTGTAATAAAGATGGGAATTAGCGAAGTGCAATTTCTGCTGACACTGAGGTGATGTGCTTGGAGATGTACGGTTTAGAGAAAGATTGAGAGGATGAGAAACAGCAAGACTGGATTACTGGAGAGGGTACCTTCATTAGGCGTGGAGAACAAAGTATTGTAGAAATCACAAAAATAAAAACAATACACAGTGCTGGGTTGGGGGAATGATGGGTGTTATGGGCAGAAATAAGTTATGCGTACCTAATTAAGTTTACTCTAGAGAACTGAGAAATTGCTATCACAGTGTCTTTTTGCCTTTAGTTTTAAATATGTTTTACTCCTGGGTATTGAGGAAAAAAGAAACTTTCACTTTTAATACCTTGATTGGTGCTGTCTTGTTTTCTGCAACTACAGTCTTTTCATAGTTATTTCAGTCTTGATTGCTGGTCAAACTTTATTGAGCTGCTTGCATTGATTTAAGGTCTTTCCAATTTTGCAACATCATCCCTAAAGCAATGAATCTAATGACCTAACCATCTTTTTGGTGTCATTTCTGTCTCCTAAGATAAGTTTGGAAGGTTATCCAGCTGTTAATAGGCTGGATTCTATATTTGTAATATCTTCATGAAAAGCAAATATTGAAGGGTCTTGAACTCTTTTTGACAGCTAAGAGGAACACCTTATACATCCAGATATACTGTTGGAGGTGCTAAGATATCACTGTAAAGACTGCATACTACTTGCTTTTACAGCAAGAGCTCAACTTGTGGAAAGATCTGACATTGTGGCAGATACTCTGGTTTTTATTCCACAGTTTTCAAGATCTTTTCCACATTAGGCATGTGTTTTCAGAGGATCTCCAAGTAAATATGTTAATTTTTCAATTAGAGTGTTTCTATGTAAATGTGACTTTTTGGACTTTAATCATGTAATGGTGACTTCTATATACAGTACCTATAACTTCAGCTTCTGAAAAAGTTCCAATTCCAGGAAGGCAATTCCTTGTTTTTTGAAATAAGTTTGATAGATTTATTTATTTGAATTAGCCATTGCCTACTTTATGCTTTTCACAAAGATATTTTAGTTGATATGAAACTGTGGAATAGCATCATCTGATGTGACAGTATGTGGAGCCATCTGGATTCTTTTCACTGACCCATTAGGAGTACTACTTTAAGTAAAATAATGCTTAAAGCCATGGGTTATATTTCTGAGATTTAGAAGTCTAGATTCAAATCTGACAAAGGCAAGCTTACTTTTGTTTTGCACCCACACAGATAAAAAAGAAAACAACAGAAGTCCCCTGGCTTTGATGTGCATTCACTTTTGGTATTGCTGTTAGACTGGTGCTGGATTAGGGGAACAGGAAAGGAGCAGAACATTGACAGGTGACTTTATCCTTGATTTTAAATTCCTACTGAAGGCTTCATCTCCTTTGCTCTAGCATTAAGTGAATATCTGAGTCTTCGGGAAAAGGGTTAATTTCATGAAGCAATCCACTTCAGAAGTTGTCTTAAAAATTGTCATGTCTTTTTTTTTTTTTAAACTGAGAAAAGGTTGATAGAGCATTTAGGCATGGGACATACTTGTAATCAATGTGTCAAGCTGGCAGGGGGAAGATAGTGTCTACAGACATCATGTGGTGTCAGTTGTTCACTGTTTCAGTGTGTAAGACCTGGTGTTTCTCATGTGATGTGATATCTTTCCACTAGCTCCCTCCATGCGGGTGTCTTTTTTCCCTCCACATTTCTTTTCCTTGTAGCAAAACACAACTTTATGGGCACCCATCTAGTCTAACAGAAGCTCAGCTAGCTTTAAATGGCATATATGACTTTTTTTTTACATACAGTGGGCAGTCTTTACTAATATCCTTTTATTTCCTATGTTGAGGTAAGCTCACATCAGACAGAATGTGTACTTTTATTAGAGGACTTGTACTGCAGATAACTTGATAAAGAAAACTAAAATGTATGTGGATCTCACATCCTGTCATAGTGCTTGAAGGGCTTCAGAGAAAATAGTTAAAGGGCTGGGTAATCTTCAAGAAGTAAAAAAAAAATAATAAAAAAATGTAAGAATGCTGAAGGAAAATGCCTTTATATTATTTGCAATCTGACCTTCTGCTTTATAGTTGTGGCCAGATGATCCTGAAAGCAATATACCTTTTAGTAATGTGCTTTGATAAATAATTACGCTTGTTCAGTTGATGTTTTGTCATTACTCTTTTTGATCTGTAGTGCTGGGATAGTAGTGGATTAATGCTAGGATAATGTGTTTAATGACTTTCTGGGTGTGATTACAACAACTTCTCTTTCTGCCCTCCCAAACAAAATTTCATAGCATGTGCAGGTGGTGCTGAACTCTCCTGTCAGGAAGCTGGTTTTGCTCACGTTATCCCTGCATTTGGGTCCTCTTTGTAACTACTTAGGAACTTCTTACTAAGCAATGTATTGATGGTAAAGTCGCTCTTATTTCAGCATCCCTGGCTGTTTATTTTTCTATTTGGTGAATGCAGTTGCTTTCTCTGGTCTCTAAAAGTATTCTAGAACTTCAACTACCCTAAAAGAACTCTTACGCAACATTGATACTGTTTTGATTTCTTGCCCTTCTGTGGAGAATACTACACCTCTTCTCAGGGTGCCTTGGAATTAGTGGTGGATAAAAATCAATATATGATACTTCACATATAAAATGTGTGTATCTAGATTATTTTGTCCTCTAGCTCTGTCAGATTCTGTTACTGAAGAGGAATGGTGCTGAAGGCATCACTGAAATTCACTATCAAAATTTACTTGATCTATTGAATTTTCAGAAAATTTGATAGATCAAGTAAATTTTGATAATGAATTTATCAAATTTTCAGAAGTTCAATTCTAAAGTTTGTTTTATAACTTTAAAAGGTTGACTTATGATGCAAATTGGAAATGCTCAGTTAAAAAAAATAGCACAATGTCATTTCACAGTATGTTGTTACTTGTATCCAACCTTATGAAAACAGTTATTGACACGGATGGAAGAATAATCATAACCCTATTGTTATCAAAATGCTTTAATATATTTTCAGAGGGGATTTCCGATTCGCCTATAGGTGTGGCTGCACTTTTCCAAGTTTAATAATGACAGCAATGAAAGCCAAAGTATTTATAGCACCCTTACATAGGGGTGTGTATTTGGAACACTTGAAGTGTATGTGTGCTTTTTCAGGGAATCTTCTAGAACAAGCACTCATTAATCCATGAGATTTGGCTCACAGGTTTACTGTTTACTTCCTTTGAAAGAAGATGGTGCTATTTCTACTCTCCCTGAGGGTTATATTGTCTTCTGCAGGGTTTCTGGTTTGCTTATAGCTGAGGGCCATGAAGTTCTCCCTCCACTGTGCAAATGGCACGCGTCAATTCCCCATCGCCTTTTGGCTCATGTCGCATGCAGAGCCATCATGCAGCCTGGCTAAATACTATCTCTTTGGCTAGTGTTCGGGTCAGTATTACTGGGAGTTAAAATGAAGGGATAAAACACTGAACAGTACAGGCTGCAATTTCCAGAGTGCCTGTGAATCAGAGCCTCACCAACGCAAGGTTTTTGTTCATACATTTTATTTCTGTTTTCATCTTAAATGAATAAAACTTACACACATTGCTCAAGAAATAGAGAACTGAATTAGTGAAGTCCTGCTGAGTAGGTGATGTCTGAACCCCTGGATAGCAAATGAAATGAAAAGTACTTTCTGCTTTAAGTAGTAAAGAATTTTATCTCCCTTTTGAAAACTCTATGGACACATCCATCAGGCAGTCTGACAGAGAAATTAAATTGGGTTGCAGCACTGCAAGAAGTCCAGATTAGGTTCCTGCTGAGCAGTAACAAATTGTGGTGAACTTTATAAAAAGCTTCTTTCTGTTTTTCACAAGGTAATGCAGTCTAGAGTTAGTCCGTGATTGCGAGAGAAACTGGGGAGACTTCTGGAAAAGCTTGGTGTTCCTCAGTAAGGAAATTAAATGAAATAGATATGAGTTTTCTTTCCTTTCTTGAGTTTCTACACAAGAAGCATTTGTTTTCTGCGCTTCTTTTTTGTAACACCAAATTTGCACAAGCACCAACTTGCTTTATTCATGGCAAAATGGAAAAAGTATTGCTTTCCTGATCATGGGATAGTAAACTTTCTCACCTGTTTGCGGTGGTCACTGTTAACTTCCAATAAACGTGGTAAGAGATGCAGCTATTCTGCTGGAGGTCACAATGGGACTTTATTTTTTCCCCAGTGAATTTTACCTGAATAGTCAAAGAATGCATTAATCCAAATCACCTCACTTGTGCATTTCAAATAGACTGGTATTTCACTAATCTGTCCTAATCTTCCATTTATTTAGAGAGGAGCTATTACATGCAAGCAGGATCTAGGTGCTTTTCAACTTAGTAATGCTAATTTCTAGAACTGTAGCTTATCTTTGCCTCTCTTATCTCTCCATCCTGGCTCTGAATACCCTCCAACTTTAGGCAACTTCAGATTCATCTCTAATGGCAAGGAAAAGCTATGAATTCTTAAAAACAGGTCTAGAGCTGTTTTCAAGCTTTGTGAACTTCAGCCAGCCATTCCATTGAGTCATTTTTTTTAAACCAAATCTGAAACAGGGAAAGGTTTCTGGTATTAGGTTGCTTTGCATCCTCCTGAAAGGCCGGGTATTCATATGAAAAAAATAATCAATTGTTTATATATTTGCATGTATCTAGGTATGAATGATCAAGTAAAACTTCCAGTATGTGTGACTGATTTTTTTCTCTCCCAGCACGGTTACATTTAGCTATACTGCTTGGGCTATTTTTGAGCAACACCTGTGCATTCTTAAATGAAAAAAAAAGGGTGGTGGTGTAAAAATTCCCTTTCATTTGGATGTTTCTGTTAGTGTGAGCCTTAAAAGCCATTGCTCTCCAAATATCTTGTTTATATGGAAGTTAAGCTACCTTTTAAAAATAGATACAAATGAATGCAACTCAAGTTAAATAAAGAAGAAAGTTTAAACAACATTAGCGTTGCTTGTCTAATAATGAATGTGGCATTTTGATCTGTTTCAAAAGCCTTGTTCTTTTTCAGTAAGCAATAGGAGTAAAATATTTCTCTTACTGGCTTCTGCTGTACATGCTGTATGCTAGCCTTAAGGGATTCAAAACCTAAATAAACCTTAACTTGCAAAAGATATAAGTCTGAGAAATCTCCTTTTTCTGGAATGCCTTGGGGGCTGGGGCTGATTGTTTATTTAACAAGCTGGTGCCCTGATTTTGCCACTTTGAAAAAAATCCCTCTCTGACATTTAAAGATGCAAAAAGGAAAAAAATTGGAAAGATGCATGCCAGTGCTCAAAGCCCCAAAGGTATGCTGACCAAGGTGTTTTCAGTGTTTTGTTACCATATTTAACAGTTGTACAGCTGGAATGATCATAGAGTGGTCAGTAATGTTCTGATGTAATCAAACCAAATGAAATCTTCCTATTAGTCTGTACAGCTACTTGGTACAGGAACTCTGGCGGAGAGAGAAGTTGCATCTAAGGAAAGATCCAGAAGACTCCTTTAAAAAATCCTAACAGACTGAAGTGAGACTTTAATAGTGCACAGGCTTTGTGCCAGCTCATAAAAGGTGAATACGTTTTATCCTTGAATGTCAAGAACAGGGTCATTGAGTGGCTGAATTTGGGAATTCTCTTGTTCTGTTCACTGCAGCAGCTGGGAATTGTGGTGGGAGGCAGGTGCAGGGACTGACTGTGCATATGACTAGCACTTCCCAGGGACAGTGAAGTGCCAAAATCAACCAACTTTTGCAGCCAGTGCAAAAGCTGATGTTTTGTTTATGGAATATTTTTGTAGAAAGTATACTGTTTTGAAACACCAATCCAAAATGCTTTTTATTTTTTGCAAGATTCCCTTCCTGCTTGATAGTATTTTGTGAAATAATTTTTCCTTCTATTTATGCAGCCTTTTAAACTGAAAGCTATCAGCTATCCATCAAGGAAGAAAGTCTTTCCTATGTCCAGTCACTTTTCCTTTTCTCATTTCCAATCCTTTTTCATACCAGGAAGCAAGAAGGGTGTATGGAGCAAACTAAGGAGTAGGAAACAGTTGGGAAAAATGCTTTTGATATTTTTTGGAACAAAATAGGGAAGAGTGAAAATAATTTTCCTATTAAATTACTACTTATTTGTACAGTTGGGAGGAAAGAGCAAAAAGGAAGGTGAAGAAACTTTCTTTCATGTCATGCACGTTCTCACCTTTGTCACATGGGCTTCTCCAACTGGTTTTTACAAGACCAAACTATCATATTTCCCTGGATGAGATTTCCTATGCTAGTCTCATTCCAAGTCACAGCAGGCTCTTCAGTTATTGCTTTGATTTCTTGTTTCTGACAGTGTGAAACTTGGATTCTACCACAAATCTTATATTAAGATTCAAAACAAAATGTTAAAGTAAGGAAAATTTTGCCTTTTCACTTACCTGGACTGTTCATGCTATTTTTATGAAACAATATTTCAATATGATTTCACCTTGCACATGATTCTGAAATGTACAAATAAATGTCTATATCATTCGTAAATTATGTGCATTTAAGAGGATGGACACTGTAATTAAATTCTACCTCATAGCATCCTGTTTCATTATTATCATTTATTTTTATTTCAGTTCAAGTAATGGTTTGAAATTGACCTGAACTTCTCTGACAATTTCTTGATCACAGGAAGGAAGTTTGGAAGGAGTAGGCATATACATGTATGGTTTCTTGTATTATCTAGGGTTGAGTGAGTTCAAACCCACTTAAGATTTTTTTTTCTTGTTGTTTTCATTTGAGCCCTTTGAAAACTTGGAAGTAAGAAGTGGAAAAGAAAAAAGGAAGAAAAACAAAACAAAGTTTGATTTGGCTTTGGTTTGAGTTTAATCTGAATTAACTTACTCAACACTTTAAAGTTGTCTTAATTTATTCACTGGAAATACAATAAAAAATATATATATATAATTTAAAGGCTAAGAGCTCTAAAATGACTCTTTTACTAAATTGGAGTAAAACACAGTATCTTAAGCTGTCTGAACTAAAGATCTTACTCCTCCTTTCATACTCACCCTAAAGAAATAGACTTCAAGTAGTTCAAGAAACTTGGTGAAAACATTTCATTTTTACTTTAATCTATTATAACAAATAACAGTACCTACTATTTCCCTTTAAGTATATTCAGTGGAAAAAGGTTATAATTATTTGTTTCATTTCAAATTGAACAATTTTTTCCCAAATAATCTTTTCCTCTGAGAAATTTTGCCTCCAGTGTTCTAATTTGTTGAGGGGGAAGCAGAAGAATAGGGCAGGGCAGAGAAGTGCCTATTTTGCTGAAAGCTTTCCAGTCAGTTCCACTCTGTAGTTTTTTTTTTCTAGGCTTGATTTTTTTTCATTGAGTAAGGGATTCTCCCTCATATCTACATTTGTAATTTCATTGTTTGTCCTATTAACTAATGTATGCAGCAAATCTCTTATTTTCAATACTTGATGGCTAAAGATGAAAATGTTTGAGTAACTGCAAAATGAGCTTTAAATTCTAATTAAAACACCTTATCAACACTAAATTTCACTTTGTATAGTTATGGGTTTTGGTATTTTCTGGATTTGTTATGCTAGATTGCTTTATAATACTTAGTGATTGAGAAAGAGCATGACTTTTTTGAACAATTTCTTTTGCACTGCAGTGTGACTTACATTAGTGTGACTGACATCCTCCTAATATGCTTAAAAATCTTTGGAACAATTGATCTGAAACTTGAGCATTTTCATTCTGATTGGATCAGACCCAAGAGTATCTGGATACACAAGGATATTTATATAGACTGTTCTTCTAAAACCTGATCCAAGGTATATCTGGGCATATTGAGTAAATTTCATACATGAACACCACTAAATCAAACAGAGAAATTATGGTTCAACAGAAACTGTCATATCTCATGGACAAAAATGAGTCCAGGACTTCACCCAATGAGTAAAGTAACAAAATACATGTGCTTAAATATTTGATAGAAATGCATACTAGAGACATGGAGAAAATGTTGCTATTGTTGATGCTTTCCCAGAAGACGGGTCTTCATATATACAGTTAATATCAGATATTCTTTTCCTGGACTAAACAAAAATTTTTCTCTTGGCTAAACTCTAAAAAATAATTTTCCTTGGCAATAAGCAACAGCCAGCATGTAATATGTTCACATGAGCTGGGAGTCTCTTGTATGGAATATTATTCTATTTCCCAGTCTGTTACTAATTTGACTCCCTTAATAAAATGTTTTATAGATGTAGTGCCTATAGATATCTAAGCACCTCTCAGTTGTATCTGGCCAGTAGAGAAGTGGGAGCATTGTAAAAGACAAATTGGAAAAGAGTAGCTAGGGATCAAATCATCAATCCAACAAACGAGACAATCTGAATAGTCGCATCCCTTCTGCTGGTGTGTGTACCTGTAGTGCATCTTTCAGGGTGGTAACTGATGTACATGTGATTGAGCTGCAGAACTGCTCAGAAAAATTAAGAGCTCCTGCATATGAAGGCTTCCTGAACTATGAAAATCTGAATTATCCTCTAGCTGTAGAGCAGTATTTACAGCCTATTGATTTTTTAAGGTATTATCCCAAAGTAATGGAAATAAATTTTGAGTAAAAATGCATATGCATATCCTATTAAATAGATATGTGAACGCTGATATGGCTAGACTTCAGTGATGTTACTGGGCTTAGTATTTATCTAGTCAAGAAGTGGAAGGATCAGTCTTCTGTATTAACTCTCTCTGTACTGTAAAATTTATTTTAGACAATTGTTAGACCTGTTCAACAGCATTCCTTTAAGAGCTTCCATCCTGATGCTTCAAGATGCAGAACTTCAGAACTCGGTGAAAACATGCATGAACGTGTTACGCTTTGGGTATATTTATTTTGCCTTAGAGAGGTCTTTAGAGCTCTTTCATTTAGGAATGGATTATTATGAAGAAACAATCTATTTTTTAGATGATTATAAAATATAATCAAGTGGAATGCGTAATGCAAGGTACACTATTACAGCTGTAACACTTTCCTGGTGACAATGTGCGTTCCTTTGCAGAAGTAATACTACCATTGTGCCCCTGACTTTTCAGGTGAAAAATTCTTCTGCATCTGCTGTTGATATCAATGTGGCAGCATTAAAGAAATGTACAGTCTTTTCCTTTTAGTTGCCTCGCCTTGTCCATTTTTCTCATGAGACAAGTGTTATCTAGCTGGAACTAATATGTGTTGAAGGGGAAATCATGTTAGTAAAGGTTTGTGGGTTGACTGAGCATGCCCTTTGGTACCCCTATAGTGTGTCATGGGGCTGCTCAGACATCTGAGCAGAGGTTTGGAGTTCAGTTAGTATTTAGCACACATGATGTCATAGGACCTACAGGGTGCACTTAGATGGCATGGCTCAAGAGCTGATGCTAACCAGGTATTGATGCGTAGTTCGTTATGCTATGCATTAAGGTTATACGATATTACTGATAGCATCACTAATAATGTATTTTGTATCACTAAATATACTGCTTTAAGAAAAAAGGTGTTAAATACATAAGGTCGAAGATCCAGAGAGAGGTTATCTAAAAATAGCTTTTGTGATTCCCATGTGGTAATTGTCTGTTTGTGCAATAAACTAGAGGATAACTACTCTTCATACCTAGGCTGGGTTTTGGAGAGAAAAGGGCATGAGAGAACATGGAGGAAAAAGTCTAAGAGTGATGTGTGATGCCAAAAGATTGTGGTGAAGCGTTATTACTATTCTGAATGTTTGCTTAAAATTTAAAATAAAACTGAATTAAACCTAAGCTGGAAGACCTTGCCTGTATGCAGCTTGAAGTGCTGACAAGTTAGGCAGGAGCGTGTGGTTTCTTTTCTATAAATAAGCAGTTGTAATAGCAACCTCACCATCATGTAGCACCCACACACACAGAGCCATTAAACCAGAACATCCAAAGACCATCTCACAACAAACACCTTCATATCCCCCCCAGGCACTAACCCAGCCCTCTCTGCTTTCCTTCAGCTGCTATCCTTATGGCTTCTTTCATTTTTCATATGCTTACAATACAACAATAACCAGAGGGTAAGGTAGAGCTGCCAAAACCTGGTTGCTAGAAAGGATGGCATGCAGGGCTCTGATCTGGGCCTGGAAACCAAGGAATGGAAAACTTCCAGTGTATGGTTTTTTACTCAAATTAGCTTAGTTTAAAAGAGTAGGCAAGTGATACCTTGAAGCCAAGTGCCACCTTAAAGGCCACAAATAGGCCATCTTAAAGCTGGATACAAGCACCAACTACACACCTATTTCCCACAAATTTGTGCCTGTGTCACCATAGCAAGTTTGGAGTATCTGAGTATCATTGGTGATGGCTAGAGAGTGTGTGCACCTGATTTCAATGTGTTGGGTGTCTGTTCCTCTTCCTCTGCATCTGAATGGTGGTTGTCTTTTTCCCCTACTACTACTAAGGGAAAAAGAACGTAGCCTGTTGGGAATAATTTTCTTTCTTTTGAGCTTGTAAGTGGTCACAAAATTCCTGTTCTTACATTTGATTTCTGCAGGGTGTTGTCTTTTGGGCTAGTTCCAATAAAGAACTTAGATGCTGCCCTGTTAAGTGTGTAAATCCACCATACTGACCCTTGAAGTCCTGCTCAGTTTTCACCTAGTTGTGGAAGTATTGTTTCATACAACTTGCATTCTCACAAATGAAATCTGCTATATGTGCTTGAGTGATCTGGGGTTTGAGTGTGTTTTGTGGTGTTTTTTTTTTTGGTTCCTTCTTTCAATGCCAGAGCCTGAATCAGTAGGTATGTTTGTAGCATACTTTGAATACTATGCAGCCTCATGGTCACCTCTTTGTCAGTCTAACTGGAGTTTTAGTGCACTTTCATGCTATGTGTATGTCTTCGTGACAGATAAAGCAGCCTAGCTGGCCAATGAAAAAAAACTATTTTGACTTTTCCACAGTTTTAAAAAACAAAAACACACAAAAAACCCACAACCAAACAAAAGCAACACAACAAAATTCAAACTCTTGATGTGTATAATATTTAACATCTCACAAAACAATGCTGAATCATGTGAACACGTTGCAGTCTGTGATGGATCAGAACTAGATTGCTGACAAATCTGAAGTGTTTTTTGAAGGTTGGTAACTGTTCAAATCTTATCAGCTTCTGCGATTTCATCTGTTTCTTTGGGAGGGTGGATAAATGTCTCTGGACACGATGCCAAGCCTGAATCTTTGAGAAGGCTTGGATGAAAATCCCTTCCTTCTTCTGACCCCATCTCTTCTCACCCATTGTGGTACTATACAAATTGAATTTCAGGGCTCATGAGGTAAGGTTTCTGCTATGGTCAGCAGAAGTGTCTTTCCATCTGATTTCCCCTGAGGTCAGAAGCACGTAATACGTTGAGGGGTGTGTCAAATTGAACGAAGCTTGGAATATGTGAGGGTTGTAGACAGCAGCTGGCCCCAGCAGAGACTAACAGATTTGCTGAGAACCTGCAAAGATCTTGGCAGGTTGTCAACAAAGATACCGCAGGGTTGCTAGATGCCAGGAAAATGAGATCTTTAGTTTGCAGTGAGGAAGTTGTAGTTTATTATATCCCATCCTCCCTAAATACCAATATAAGTAGTGTGAACAAATTGCATTGGAGACTGTGACTGGTGGGCAAGTCGTGTACTTTGTTTCATGGATGAGTAGGCTGAAGTAGAAGCAGGTGAAAGAAATGTTCTTTCTTACAGCAGCTGAGTACTACCAGAGCCAGGAAAAGTCATTTAGTCCTAAGTAAGAATTGGTATTAAAAGAAGTGGAGGATGAAGGGAACAAAAGCAATGATGGAGAAAGTTTATCTGACTTAGAAGACTAGGAAAGAGAAAAATGGAGGCTGTGTGGATAAGATGGAGATGTTTGTAGAGAAAAGATCACAGAAGGTTTTGGAGGGACTTTCTTGTCTTTCTGGAAGAGCAAGAAATTGTGTCTGCAGCATCCGGCATCCAGAAACTTCCAGCATGCAGTATCCAACTACACATTTAGGCTTACTCTGATGTACTTCCTAGCGATTTGTGCCAGCAAAATATGTAGGTATTTATTTGAAAGCTTCAGGTGCTGAAAATTTTAGCTGTCTGTTTCTCTGATAAAGTGTAATGGTGCATGCCTCACCATGCTGGACTCTTAGATGTATTGAGAAGATTTCTAGTCAGTCTGAAAGCAATTGCTTGACCTGTTTTGTTGATGTGTCCTCTTTGTCTCTCACCAGGGTTTTACCAAAAAGGTGCTTTCCAAAGAAGTTGGCCAGAATTAGTACATTACTGAGGCAGAACTGTGGCATTAAAAGAGCTAGAAAAAGAGAGTATTCTCATCTAATCTGCACATTAACCATGACACAGAGATTAGCAACCCCAATGGAGAATGCCAGCATGGAAAATTTTTGCTCCACATGGTGCAGTCTTGAGTCTTTAAGGCTGATAGAATTTGATGTTGGAGGCCTCAGTCGATGCTCAGAGTTCCGCAAATTTGACATAAATTATTTCAGAGATTTCCTCTTCATTTACCTGGTAAAGCAATCACAATTATCTATCACTATTCTTAGGACCCAATTTAATAATAGCCTCCCTGATGACTTTATCAGGTTGAAGCCTATGGATTATTGACAGTTCTGTTAACTAGGCGGCTTTGTTCTTCTGGCAAGATGCCAGCAGAGGGGGGAAAGCAGCTGCTGCTTGGGATGGGAATACTGAAAAATGCCAGCTGATGAAATCTTTCTGACTTTTGCAGAACTGAAAGAGACCATCAGAACTTCATGAAATTCCTCTTTTTTGCACCCTTGTGCTACAAAAGAAATAATGTGGTAGGCAGGATACCATCGAAAATGTAATGCAATGGGTACTGGTGGAAATGCCAGACAGGATGAAAAAAAAAAAAACAAACACAAAGGCAAAATAGCAGTAAAATACATGGATGGAAGCAGTCTCTTACTGATATGTGTCTGTTTCAAAGTAGGAGACAACATGGGCTAGTTTTAGAACTACTGAATGGGACAAATCCCAACTTCCTTCTGTGCTACCACCCTGCTCCAAAAATAATGGCTTTAAGCAGCAGTTCAAACCTTTATGGTTTTGTGACACTTACAAAAGCCTATATAGAAATTTCCCACTATTTGCTTTCTGCGTTCCTCCCTGAGTTCCACTGCCCCAAATAACATTTAGCTGTGAAGCATTACCTTTAGCACAAGTATTCGACTTCTGTACGAGGGCACAGAGCTTGGGAGTGGGCACTAATTGGGAGTGGTATGATGTGCAAGAGCTAAACAGATCCACTGAGGTGTTTGTCTGCTTGTAGGCTGTCACCAGAATCTGATGTAGAAAAGAGAAAGCCCTGAGAGTCTCTGAACCCTTGGGCATAAATTTCTGTTTTTCAAGATGCTGTTAAAATAGGGAGCCAATGGAAGCAGGCTGGTCAATGTGGCTTCAAAAGCTGTGGGGAGCTTTCGACAGCAGCTGCTGTGTGTCAGAAGTCTATAAATTGACTTCCTGCCATGGGAGGCCTCCAGCTGGTTCAGCTGGAGAGTTACTGGGGGGAAATCCTCATCCTGTCTGTCTTACCAGCAGAGCAAATGTATCCAGGGCCGTGCCCAGGGCTGGGGAGGGGGGTCAAGCTGGTGGATTCCTCGTCAGCCAACAAGATCTTGATTAATAAAACTGGTGTGAGTGGAGACCTCAGGGTTGGTTGTTGAGGGTCACCCTGTTGAGGGTGAGGGTGGAAAGGTGTTCTTCTGAGTAATGTATACACATGTCCTTCAAGTTCTTCATTTATGAAAACTTGTAGATGAAAGCACACTTATTTCATTGTGTCTCAGCTAACTTCAAAAAAAAAAAAAACATGCTTTTTTTTTTTTCCTTTCTTTATCTTTCAGGAAGCAATGTGCTATCCCTTTTGTTCAGGGTGGATGCATGCTCTTTTTCTAACATTCAATTCCCCCTCACTATCTTTATCTACCAGTTTTGGAACTGTCCTTCTCCAGGAGGATTTAATTTCCTTTAAAATTTGCACTCTCACTGAATCAATAACCTAGCTGGAATCTCTGGCAAAGGACTGAGTTTTGGTGCAGTAGGTGTCTCTAGATTTAGTGGCCTTTATCATCATCTCTGTTGGAATTCATTATTTAGTTAAACTTTAACTCCTCTGCTGCTAAGACTTGAGTTTGCTTTCTGTACCCAGTGAAACACCCTGTCCTCTGCTAAGAGAGGTATTTAATGATCTCAGGGAATATGTGAGCTGCTTCTCTACCTGTCTCCTCTCTTACTGAAATTCTTTACTAATTCAGCATATTACGTATCACATCCCTTTGCACCAAATCTCAGCACCAGGTTTGAACTCCTTTAGGCTAAAAATGAACCTGAATATGCTGTTTCATACCAAGAATCATCATTTTTTTTTTTGTGTATCTGTGGTTTTCAAATGTAGTCATGAATCTTGAAATGAGGAGGAAAAAAAACCAACAAGATATTTTGAAAGTTTAGTCTGACATATGTCCATCCTTGATTCCTTTTTTGTGCAGGATAGGGTATGCTTGTAGGGAAATGGGAAATCCAAAAGAAAACTGAATGTTCAAAATTCTGGAGATGTTTTTGAGACTTGTGGACCCTTGTGGATGTTGGTAAGGTGGAGGAAATACTTAACTTGACTTAGGAAAAAACAAAATGTAATTCCTCACTCCTCAGAAGTGATTTAGGTCTAGATTTTTTAAGCATCAGAGATTTTGGAAACTTTGTTTAGGTGAAATTTAGATACCTGTTCAATAAAACTTTCTGATCTTGGTGACTTTTGGTCTGGGAGAATGAGGCGTGAATAATGGTGGGCAAAAAAAATAACTGAGATGTAGCAATTCTTAAACCACACTTATTAGAGATGGGGTCAGATTTGAGCACCCCGAGCTTTAGCTGCTTATTGGAAACTTCTCTAGATTTAAACCTTGACAACAGCTTTCTCACTGCTTGAGCTCACGTCCCAGCTTCATATGCCCACAATCACAGACCCTAGATATGAATCTTATGGCTTTTTGCCATACTTCTCACAGTGTTATACCATGTGTGGCTGCGTGGGTAATGAGTGCTATGCAAAGATATCAGGTTCCACCCTGCAAAAGCAATTCATGTACTTAAATATGGGGTTTGTTCTTCTGCCTTTTTCTGCTTAAGGCGATGGGTTCAAACACAGTCTGTACCACTTGTCAGCACATCAGCTTGGTCAGTGTTGTTAAATAATGCTGTTAATTCTTTCCAATTTATTTCATATAAGGGAAGGACAGAAGACAGGGAGAGCTTAATTTTAAAGCTCCTGTGGCATGCTGTTGCAATTTCATCTGAGGAAACTTCACTGTCTTTCTGCATACCTGTTTTGGAGGTACAATATTGGGAAAGTGCTCTGAACCCCATCAGGTACACAGACTAAGGTTTATAGGTGAGCCCTCTTAGGAGTCCCCTGTGCCCTTCTGCGCAATTACCTGATACGTGTGTTGGAATGGTTCGTGCATATGTAAATACAGAGTGCGCTCATACAAAGTGTATGGATATAATTTCGAAAGCACTGTTGAATTTTTGGCTTGTATATGCACATTCTGTGGCCTGACAGGATTACTCCCGTTGGAGTAATAACTAAGAATTTTGCTTACTTAGGGCCTGTTCCTACTCCCTTTGAAGCCAATGGCATAATTCCCAGTAATGTTTAGTGGTGCAGGGTCAAGTCTTTAAGGATGATAGAATTTGATGTTGGAGGCCTCAGTCAGCGCTCACTGAAGTACACAGGGGTTTCCCCAGTTATTTCAGTGAGCTTTGGTTAAGACTGGAAATTCTCATTGTTTCTTCAAAGTAATTACTTTACCATCTCTATAGAAGTTGTTGTTATTAGAGTGTTACACTCTAAAAAGAAGAAAGTCAAGAGAATGTCTTTAAACTGGCTGATGCCGTGCACTTTTTATAGCACTAAAACATTTACTTCAGAGAAGTTCCCAGAAGTTTGGAACAGCTACATCCAAAAGCAACGGGCTTATTAAATTGAAAAGGACATTTTGCGTTGCTGTCACATCTTGTGACTTCTGAATACATTTAATTTATACTGTTGCAGGAACAGCAATTCTCATGGTATCTCAGCCTTCAGACTCCTGGTCCCAGCTGGTGTGACCCCACAGCATCTGTGGGGAAATGGAGATGATGACGAGAGACATTGCAGCTGCTTGAGGGGGGGAAAAAGCTGGCTCTTGCTCATCTCAAAGGCCAGTACCACTTGGAACCCTTGTGAGTATGAAAAATATCTCATCCTCTTTCAATATGCTCCCTGATATGTAAGGACTTCCCTTTAGTTCTGTAATTGCTTTCATCTCAATTTCTCATATGCTACCAGGAGTTTGCCAAAGCTCAGTTATTTTTATACTTAGCAAGCCTGAAGTACCAAAATCTAAATGACATCTTTAAAGGGAGAAAGTAAAAATACAGCAGACTAGGGAGAAGCATAGAAAGCTACTAGAGAATGTTTGCTGGCATTTGCTTATTGTTTGGTTCAACAAATGTATTGACCTAAAGGGCATACAGGCCAGCCCATCTGTTTTCCCATGGCTTTAAAAAGGAAAAGGACACTAAATCTGTGTGTATGAATATTTCATTTGGATACTGCTGACATACTGAGTTGCTTGAAACGATGAACAAACCAATTTTCCAATCTTGTTTTCTTCTGTTTGTATCTGCTTATGTTCAGTTACAATATAGATAAGTGCATATATAAGAGCAATATAAATAATGTTACTGGTTAGGTTGCTACAGAACTTGGCTGGATGCAGCTTGGGCTTAACATATGAATCATTCCATCAGTGAGACTTAAACTTCTTTGGGCTTTTATGTCTATGACACTTCTTTACACTGGCTTATCTTCGAGTCCTTCCACAGGAGTGGGGCCCAGTAATCCAGATGCCCTTTCTCTTTTAGAGGCAGCATTGATGCTTCAAGCCTTCACATACCTTAAATACTTGTCTTAGAGTCCCAGCTTTGGGTATATGGCCACTTTGCATAGGGTGGCATTAGATTTCACTTTAGATGTAATGAATGATACTGAACTGTGTAAGCTAATAAATATAATAAAAGGTTTTCCTGCCTTTCATTACCGTTTTGAAGAGTAGTGGGACTGTAGCCTTCTTTGTATCTAGCATATGACAAAGTACAGCAATGTACAAACTCTTGTTCTTTGCTATTCTCATTGGAAGTGGAGATTCTGTCTCATTGCATTATACTATGGATATGCCTTTATGGTTTATGATATTTCCTGGTCTAATCCATGTCTGCTCTTGCATGGAATGGAAGATTTTACAGCCATTTGTATGAGCAACAGAGAACGTGGCTATAAGCTTCAATTAACCCTGCACCAATTCTTCTACACTCAATTGATCTAGAGTATCTTTTATATGAAGCTTGTTGTACTCCAGCTGAATATCCCATTGGTCATGGTGGACCGCTTGGTGTTCATGGAGACACTTGTGGATTGCTAGGCAATCTGCTGGAAGATATGAAGCAGTCAGGACTGTTGAGATCAATGTTGCTGTGTTCTGGGACTGAACTGCATGCCCAACCCACCTTTGTTCTCTAGTGAAACTATGGATCCTTCAGGACATATTCAGACTACTCCTGGAACTTCTCTTATCTTTTTATCTCTGAAGTGGTGCTACCTGTGTAGCTTTCAGCCACGGGGGTCACAGGGTCAGGAAGGTTGTCTGATTCTGGGCTCTGTCAAGAAACAAAAATAAATTCATTTTCATGCATGTCTGTGATCATATATACAAAAGTGTGCTAATAGTACAAGTATGTATAGCTGTAATGTGCGTTAATGTTCAAGTTCACAGCAGAATCACAAATGGGGACTTGAATTTATATGTTCAGAGCAAACTACATGTACAGATTACTGTAAGAGTGACTACAAAATGATGCAGGATGTGTATTTATAAAAGGAAGTTCTTTGTCCAGTTGTCCCCCTGTACTCCTTCGGGAGTGTTTGTGATTGCTCTCTAACGTATATCATTTCAGATGAAATATATGATTCAAAGGCCCCCAGGGCCAGGAAAATTAGTAAAGGCACTTAAACTGTACAGCAGCATCACTTAACTACTCTAGCTGAATTATATTATGAATGAGCTATCACAGAAGCCTCTGGGGAGCTTCTGGTTGAACGTTTGAATGTGAGAGAAAGCTGCTTTTCTTGTTTTTGTTTTTAAAATGACTTTCCCATTTGCACCGAAGGAGAGAGGAAGCAGAACACTCAGGCCACAATATTAGTCGAGGAAATTCAGAAAGGTTCTTAGTGCTCATCAAAACTGATGAGGCTGTTTTTTTGTTCCCCCCCCACCTCCTTAGGCTGAAAAATGTGCCTGAGAGATGTAAAATTTGATTTAGTAAAGCTTTATGCTATCACTTTGTGCAGCAATGAATAGCTGTAAGGGGATAGAAATGTCAAATCAAGCCTAACAGGAGATGTAAGGTGTCCCTCATTTTTAACATAAGGCCAGCATAACACAATTAGATCCTAAAGGGTAAGATATTTTAAACGAAGCTTTTAGCTTAGGATTTTGACACTGAGACTCTGGCACTAGTCAAAAGTATGGGCAGGAACTGACCAGAAGAACACCTTACCTAGCTTCTACAGGCTTCTAGTGCTTGCTAAAGATTTTGTGTGCAGAAGGTGACCTTGAGCTTTTAGCTCAGGGTTGCTTGCAGAAAACAATTTCTTGATCTCAAATGAAGTAGTGGATCTTTTGTAACTTGGTGAAGATTTCAGGTTGGCCTTTTTTTAAAACTGTTTAGAGATACTGTGCTGGTCATAAAAAAAAAATCAACAGTATCAGCAAAAAACAAGTATCTGTAATCGTTAAAAGCTTTTAAAATAGTTTCTAATAGATCTGTATATGAGATGATCTTATGACATTCTACTCTATACAATCAAAAAAGGTGAAAAGAGTTATCGAGGCATATAGAGCACAAATTTATAAGTCCTGGGAAAAGAAAAAGTTTCTTTTTCTTTTTTTTTTTTTTTACTCTAACTTAATCTTTTATTTATTATCTGTGTGGCAGTATTCAATTTTCAGTTTGTTGGCACTGAGATCAAGTTTTAGGACAGACCAGGACTGATTTGAAAAACAAGAATTTTTCTTGGTGCTAATTTTTTATTATGACAGGAGTGAAAAAGGAAGGATGGAAGACTGGAATACTTATTCCATGATAGGTATGAGTTATTTTGCACAAATTTTTTAGTGGGCTACAGTGCATGAGAGATCCTTCAAGGAGTAAGCGAAATACAGATGAATTTTTTTTTGTACATCACTCTCTTGTTCATGCTACTGTGGTTTTTCTTTAGGCCAATAAATGCTGACTCCTATTACAATATGGCATGGCTTCAACAACTCTTACAAACATGAGGACAGTGTGCATCTGTAGATTAGTGGTAGAATGCATTCTTGTGGGATGTGATAGATTGGACCTCACCCTCCATTTTTTCTCTTCCATCTGAGCCGTGTACTGAACCATGTCTTGCATGATGACTAACAGCTTGTGTACAATTGTTACCTCTTCTCTTCTCATTGTGTGTTTGAAATAGACTATCAGTCTCCATGTTTTCAAACTAGTTTTCCTAGGTGTGTCTTGAGTCAGCATGACAAACTTGCCTATTGTATCCTGTTCCTCTGGAGCTAGGTGAAGAACTCTTAGCAGGAACATGAGTAGGCCCAATTAAGAGCCACACACCAAGCAGAGCAGTACTGGTAGCATCTGCAGAGTATCTGTTCTGAGCATGCAAAAAAGTGGAACTTCACGCATTCAAAGACCTTTAGCGACAAAATGATTGAATTTCTCAAGGGAAGGTTGGATCTTGCAGCTGGGAACTCAAAATGCCACTTAAGTCTGAATAACTGGTCCCTTCATCTTCTGAATTGCAATAAAATAACTATCACCTTGTAGCTCTTGCCTAGACAGAGAAGACGGGGTGCAGGAGATAGCATTGAAAACTAGCAAGTTATCTGGATTATACCAGCCAGTTGCTGCAACTACCAAAGGAGTTTTAGGAGACAAAAACTTCCAGCTTTGCCAGGTGGAAAGCAGTTAGATATGGGTTAAATGAGGCATGCATGTAAGGATTGCCTTAAGTCCTGCTTTTTTATATTATTTTCTGTAAATGCTTTCTAAATAACAAAAGACAATAAAGTGCTAAACAAATAATGTTATTTCAGAAGTTGCTTGTTATGGTACCCCCACGGTAGCTGTCAAACGCAACAGATCTCTAAAGGCTGATAGTAGATATCAGATTGCTTTAGTATAAAGAATGATGGAAAAGGCCACTTACCTCTGGGACTAATGTGAAAATGTGAAAATTCTCTAAGCACTTACTAGAAGGTGTTGGTTAGAGACATAGATGAGCATAAGTATGCTTGAAAAGACAAGGTGGTGTTAGAAGGACGTTTAGCTTGGTAGCGCTAACACTTTGGACTTTTCAAGCAAACACGGAGACCAGAGTTCAAGTAAAGTAAGGATTAGTGTGGAAACTGGGAAAATGCTGATTTCTCAGATGCTGAAGAAAGGGGACAATGAGGAGAGAGCTCACATAGGAATATAATTATTTAGAAATAAACAGTGAAGGAAAGAACCACTTAGAAAAGACATACACAAACTCTTTGAACTATGCAGTAGTTAAAATCCATATAATTAATTTTTGTATCTTTACTTTCTGTAAGCAAAGCAGAGTTTTTTCTATAAATTACAGTGATGAGCTTGCTCCTCAGATGCAATCTACTGATCTGGTCAGAGCGGTCACTGGGTTGTCTTGAGAAATGAGTGGGATGATCACTCTAAAGCTTAGAGGTTACAATTTTCTGCTCAAACTAACCTGCTGACTAAACTGATTCTTTGTCTGTTTATGGGGATTTTATTTTACTCAGTTAACCCAGAGATTGAACTTCATATCAAATTGCTTTAAGAAGGTATTAAATCTCACTTTTTAAATTGTATAATTCTCTATAGCCATTAGACATATTTTATCGGATCTGCAAGTAATACTTGTATTATGACCTATTGCCATTCTGCAGCTAAGAAACTTTTAGGGGGGAAAAAGAAGTTATTTTATTTGGGCAGACACTAAATTTGTTTGGCCTTAGCCTTCCTCAAGAAGCAGCATCGTTTTATGGAAGGATGACTTTCTCTTGAAGAAATTTATTAGAAAGGGCAATTGCAGCAGTTAGAGAAGATTTCTTAAGTCTTCATGATGCTTTGTGATTTTTGGCAGATATTTAATATGATTTCTAAAACACAAATCAATAATGTAATTTTGATTAAACTCTTCTGGTTGATTCTGTCAAGCTTATATGATGCAGCAGTTCTCACAAGTGGCCCCTCTTAATTCGCTGCACTCCCTCATGCTGTGTCACTATTAATATAAGCAATACAGCAAATAATTCAAAGTTGTTTATTATGGGAGGGAGGGAGAAGAGATTTGTGTTCTAGCGATACTGAAGTTTTGCTGAAAGATGTTTACTGTTAATGAAAAAGGGGATATTCCATGAAACAAACAAACAAAATCCTTTCCAGGTGCTCTTTTTATTTATTGTGGTGGGGGAAGGAACCTCCTCCTCCCCCTCCCCCCCAGTTGTCTTACTTGATGTTTGGCAATATTAAGGATTTGGTTTTTCATTTTTATTTGGGGAACAATATGATTCCCACTTCTTTCCCATATTCTCATTAATCTCTATCCCTCTACTGCATCCATGTTCCCAAAGAGAAAGGAGAGGACAGAAGTCAAATAAAAGAATAACCTCAAAATTCTTATCACATAGATGTAACAGTAACCGTGCTTCAGTCTTTGAGATTGGCTTAGGTGTGTGAGCATTTCTAAAGCTTTTCATAATGTTGCATTACAGAGACTACGTTTTTTCTTCGTTTGAAAATAAAAGCTGATGTTACTGTCTTGAACATAGTGTTGCACCAATTAGGGATGAAAATTAGCTTGTTAATGTAGTCTACTGTAAAATTTTCCAAGACTAAAAACTATTCTGCACCGCAAAACAAATGAAAAGATAGTTCAATCTAAGAAAAGTTTGAAAACTCAACGTCATACAAACACCACCATGTTTTCAGTGGATTAATGTATTGCATAGCCTTTGAAAGTTACCCAGGAAAAGCTGCTGTAACTTACATCGGGCAAATGCTTAATTAAAGGGGAAAGATCACAAATTTCTGGTTGGTATGGATAGAGAAATCCCCGCTGATTTTTCTATATTACTGCTACTATCTGGGAATCCAAGATTCTGAAAGAATTCAGAAGGGACTGAAGACTGAAGCTTTTTGTGATTTGTATATACCTTCTAGAAGACAAATGTACTAGTCTTCTCTGTGTATGTAAATATAGTTGTAAGTGTGTATATATATATTCTTAGTTTCATCTTAATTTTTCCCTTTAACTGAAGAAGTAGTGGAAAAATATGGATGTAGACTATTGTTGTATTTGTTGTAATTTAGGCAATGTCTTAGCTTTTCCACCATGTTTATCAACAAATATATAGCAGAAAAATAGAAAACATTGCGATTCAAGAAAGAAAATTGTCCCATGTATGAAAACAGCCTGCTACAGTAGTTTTCCAGATGTCTAGACACTGTATAAGTCAACGATGTCAAAGGAATAGCCATCAAGATGCTTATTCACTTTTCATTTGGATACAATTTAAATTCATAAACAATAACTGGATTATGAAAGTCTACTGGAAAAAGTAGCTTACTCTTTGCTTTCTGACTTGTGTCTGAGGCTGAAGGACATCCCTTGCGGAATATAAATTCAGTCATCTAAGAGTGGAGTGAGTTTTTGCCAAGCAGATTTTCCTTAACACCATCAATTTTAATAAGTGCAGGAGTTTGTGAGACCAAGGTAGTACATTCTACTTGCTGCTGGAGAAAGTGGAAGAAACAGGCAGACCTCAGGCTTTGGCTCCCTTTCACACATCACTGCTGCAAATCAGTTGCAGACAGGATTGAGAAACCTCTATGGTGACTCTGTTTCAGAGCTTCTTCTGTGAGCAGAATCCAGAAATTTAATTGGTTATGCAACCTATTACCACAGCTCTTCAGATTGAGTGGCACTAAGTAATTACACTGTAACTGCAGCACAACTGTTGTAATTTTTCATGCAGCTATGTTACATGATAACACGATAGTGCTGATGCTAATACTAATGTTGGGTTAGGCAGCTAAAGAGGGGATTACAATAGAGAAGTGCTAATAGTATGTTGTTAGGAAACAGGATGCCAAGAAGCCATTAGAAGTGGGAGTAAGAATAAAATGAAAACTACAGTGGGAAATTAGAAAAGGTTTAAGGCAAGCGCTAGGCAGAAGCTATTGTGCTGTTAGTGTCTTTAAATCCTTGTTAAAACACATAGACTGAGAGGTCAAAAATCATGATGATGTGAGAAGTGGGAAGTGATGGGCTTGAGAGCAATCACTGCACTTAATGACTGCAAGGTGTCTTCGCATAATGTATCCGCCAGGTTTGTAGAGTATTTCTCTGGCAAACGTGGATGTTTTTCTGAGAAGTACAAATTGATGTTCCTAAAAATACCGAGGGATCTCCTGAGTAACAGGAAAGGAAGTAAAGGGCTCCAGATGGCAGTGGCAGTGATGAGATAGCAGCCTCTGCTGCATTTCTGTAGCAGCCAAAGTGAAGAAGGTCAAAAAAGTGTTGTAGTTCTATGTGGATGAGAAGCCTCCATACCCAGAACGCTGTGACCTCTCCTTTGTAATCAAACCAGCTTCCTTAAAAATGTTATACATCTAAATGCCAGCACATCGAGATTGGGATTTTCACAAGTACATGCAGAATGTGATAAGTTTCCTGCCACGCTATCATCACAGTGACATACACACAAGTGTTAGCAAGGCTTGTTTTATTCTGTATCCGTATGTGGCAACAGGAGCAGTACAGGGATCTGAAGTGCAAGGGGCCAGGCAGCGCATTGAGCCCTGCACGGGCTGCAGGGCATGCTCCTCCCAGAACCCCCTGTCTAAGTGAGAAGGGCCCAGGGCAGGCAGGGGCATGCAGGGGCTGAAGGCCCACCTGGGTGATCTGCAGAACAGGAGTCCCTTGGAGACCAGTGCTTGGACACAGGTAGTTTTGGCCAGAGTGGTCACAGAGAAGGCTTGGTAGAAGGTGAAGTCTGTGTCAGTGATCTGGCTGGTCTCTTCTTCACTGCTGCTACTTTCACATCTCCTCCCTCTTGTCAGAATACAGTATATTTCCATATGGAAGATATAGTCCTTTATGGTACTCTGATAGTGTTTGCTGACAACTTGTTTATACCTGCCACTTGACCATATTTGAGAAATGAAAATGAGGATTTTAATTTTAGACACACGTGCACATGCAAAGGACTCTATGCACAACAGTATATGGACAATATACTGCCCAATCCTTACTGCAAGACATGTAAGTGTAAATTACCACCTTCTCTGTCCAAATGGTCTACACCAGCATTATTAGGCTTGTGTTTCACTAATGAGAGGTAAGCCTAAAGAAAACAAGGCTTTTTAAAAATCAGGCTGACCATTTCAGAAGCTTCCCCCATGATTTATGATATGGATGTGGAAGGCAGTGAGTTTAAGAGGATGTTGAACAAACCATCGCTCTGGAGATAGTAGGAGTTTCAAATCCAGAGGCATGCATAGCTTTATTAAGAACAAGCAAACAAACTCTAAATAGAAAATAATTTTTCAAACACAACAGTCTACTTGCATTTAGTTATTTTCCCTGCTGGAGATGGGAAAATGACATCTGGTCCCCACATGTTTTGTCTGAGAAACATCAGGATTATTAAACCTGTTCTTTGCTAGTGAGGGGTCTCATAACAAGCCTGTTGTTATTTCTTATGTCTCAGCTAAATTTGTGAGAGTGCTTTGTATCTGAAATTAATTAATCGCTTCAAATCAGTCTTCCGTTAATGTAAGCATATCTGATTTCTTTCTCAATTTTTGTGATCATGCAACAGGGTTTTCTCCATTCCACTAATTATTACAAGGTACCCCAGATTTTACAATACCTGGTCCTCAAGCACAACAGCTGCATCTTAAGGAAATGCTCAGGACTTTGGCCAACAAAGGTGCCAATGAACAAACATTGGTTTTCTTTTGAACCTGACCCTTCCTAGTCAGAGAGCTGGCATGACCCACTGCTTAACACTGGGTTTCTCAATAAAGCATTACTAAACCTGAGGCCCTGCAGAGGTGTGTTTTCTTTTTGGTTTGCATGTCTACTTCTTTATGTATTGGGCATCCAATATTCACTTGAACTGTAGCACAGCATCATCACATCCCTGGCAGTACTGGGTTTCATCATAGGCTTGTAAGGACAGTTAGGAACCTTGTCAAAAAACATTTGTGATTTCATGCTGGGTTCATTGGTGGGAATCTATACAATATCTATACAGTATTCAACAACGTGGTACTATGTTCTGTTTCACTTTATCAGCATACGGTTAAAATTTAGGTACGCAGCCTGAATTCTGCTTTTAATTAAAATTAACTTTGAAGGAAGTTAACTAGGTAAATAAAGGGTAGCATTTGTTGTAACTGCCTTAGCAATATGAAGCCAAATTCTAACTCTTTTTTGCCAGTGTATTTATTATTTTAGAAAACACTTCAAGTATGTCAGCTAGCCCAAAGGCTACAGCTGCAGTCTGACCATAAATAAAAGCTAATGAAAAGAACTTCACTGTCTGTAGTGCATTTCTTTATTCTGATAGAACATAAACATATATAAATAAGCTTTAGGGTTTAATTTTCTACAGTAAGTGCTCCAGTTTAGTGGCTTCCTGAGGAATTAACAAAAATGCTCCAAGTGGGAACTTCTTTGCTCTTAGAAACACCTTAGAAAACACTTAAATAACATGGTAGAATACCATGGAATTGATAGCACTGCTGTATAAGCGAACAAGTAGTAGCATAAGATCCTTTAGGAAAAGCACCATGGGTATTCCATCCACAGTGGAAGTGTTGATGTTCTTTGGGAAGCTGCCCCTAACAGCACTAGAGCATGAGCATGCTATGGGTCTCATAATAGGACACTTCTGAAAATGAAAGCTGCTCTAATGCATTTGTAAAAATCACTCCTTGGAAAGCAGGAGGTGAATACATATAGTTGCCAACAGCTGGACTTAGTGACCAGTGGTGTTCCAGTTCTTAGAATAATTAGGGTTTATAATGATTGTTTTGGTCTAGGCTATATTATTATGATAATCCAGAAATATTTGCTTCAGCAGGTGGTATTTTCAGCAATAAAATAATAATTACAATAAAATTATTAGATCTGTCAAACCTGCCGAATAATATATTTAACAATTAGATTTTCTGATATTCCACTAGGCCTAATTACCACCTGAATTTTGAGTTTACAGTTTCACATTGTTTGGGTTGTTTTTGTTCCTGCAAATATGTCTGACTTGATAACATTGGCAATCCCAAGTGTAAAGTGTAAATTCTCACCGTTTTAAGTGCATAAAATACCAAGCAGCAAAAATGTTACCTACAACCTATTTCTGTATTTCCTATGGGGTTGTCATAAGCACAGCAGTTTAAGAGCTAATATTGGCAAAACTAGCAAACTGATAACTTTCGGGAAAGCCTGTTTTGAAAGGTTTGCTATGCACCCTCAACAAAAAACCCTCTCTGATGTGATGCTGACACAATTTGAAGGTGTTTGAGCTCATCTGTTGCCAAAAATGGCCCCAAGAGAGCTGGGATTGAACCCAAGGTTGTTCTGACTGTGGCTGTGGGACAGGCTTGCAGGTTTGTTGATAAGTAATCCTTTGTGGCTCTTCTGGTGCAGATGGCTATGTGTATTTCTCAGAACAGTAGAAAGAAAACAGTGGAAAATGTACTTGTTTCCTATGAGAAATATAAGATTTAGCTGCAGCCTTACTTCTGCTGTATTGACCTCAACTTCACTGGTTGTGCCGATATGTAGGGGGAATGTCACCAGTTCACCTGGGGAGCTTCTGCTGAGAGGCAGTACCCAGTAGCTGAACTTTTGACTTCATACCCACACGGTATTACATGCAGACATCATTGCAGCTCCAACCCCTCGTGGTTTGACAGGCACTCCTCTACAGCCTCAAGCAGTTTATTTTTTGGGTCAAAGCATCTTTGGCTGCCAATATGTGCTAAAGGCCATTCTAAACTCTGTTGCACAACATGTGCTGGGGCCAGGTTTTGAAACTTCAGAGTTGTGGAAGTACTTCAGGTAGCTAAATGAAAGAACAGGTACTTTGGAATTGCTGCACCATTTCCAGCATTCATATGGGGTCCTTGAATCTGAGGCATGAACTTTATCTTAACACAAAAGATAATCACAGAATCACAAAATTGTCTAGGTTGGAAGAGACCTCGGATGCTAATGAGAGGCAAACATACCAAAAGAAATGCTAGTTCTTCCTCCTAAGGACTTTTCAGGTGTTATTTGAGGTGGAGAAGCTCGTGAGCTCACTGTCTCATTGCCGCCTTTTTGCCTCCTGCTGACTGTATCTCTTTTACACCTTCCCATCACAAGATGATTCTTCTGGTTTCCCCCTCCTGAATATGAGTTAAAATACATAGTTTTAAGGGACTTGGATAGCAAACAGAAATGCTAGCTAATTGTTCATCACTTCTTGTACATGTAGGGCATAATCCTAGGAACTGCTGAGCACTGTTGATCTGTTGATAAAGCCAGCAGGCTCTCCAGGTTCATCGGTGTTGAAAGAGGAGATCAAGAATGTGAAACTGACCTGGAAAGGATGTTGTCATGGAGGGGAGCAGAGTGCAAAGAGATGTCACTGTCGCATCACCTGCAGTATGCTCTTGGATGATGCTCAGAGAGAGAATACAGCCCCCTAACTGGCCTCTATCTCCATCTTTTTGAAGGCCTATAAAACACAACTGCATGGAAAACACAGTAGATCTGAGTTCAGATCTGCGTTCATTGCTGAAGAAATACTAGGGGAACCAGTCAAAACGGCTTGGGGGGAAAGAGGCTGCAAGCATGGCCACTGCATTCCTTATACGTGTCTCTGGTCTTAACAAAATCCAGGCTGGTGGTGCATACCAAAAAGAATTTGAGTCTCATTCATCACTTCCTATTTGTCTTAAAATGAATGATTGTAGATGGGATCCGATTACCACCGCACAAAAACCTTTTGTTTTGCTTTGTGGTGACACAATTTTGCACCAAGATTGTATGGATCCTGTTTTCCCAAGATCTGCCTGTGGCAGCTGGGATTTCAAAAGCGTTAGGAAGCTTTCCAGCACAAATGGTGTGTTCCTCAGCAGTCCTGCAGCTCCCACGATCCGGGGAGCAGTGGGAGACCAGAGGCAGCTGTGGTAAAGCCTCTCCTCAGCTGAGGTGGTGGGGCATGCCCTGGTGGCAGGGAGAGGTGGCAGAGCTAATTCCTCACTGCTGTGTGCTCTGTCTACTAATGTGGGTCAAAGAACTGGTAGTAGCACGTTTAGCAGCTAGTTTTTGCTATTTTTCTATCCATCCAACTTTTTATGAGTAATTTTTGTAAGTCTTTGCAGATCAATTTGGGACAATACATTTCTAACTTGTTACTTACATTGGCTGCAAGCTTCAGTCACTGTTTGGTGTGTGTAGTGTGTGGCTGGGCACAGAAATCCTGGTCTGTTATTTGCTTGATAAACAAAATTATTTTCCAACAAGAATAATGAACAGCCAGTTGCAAACAATGAATAACCATAAAGAATGCTCTTATTTATGCATGAATTATCTTTCTAGCATTTTAATATTGGCATTTGTATGAGGAGTCATTCCTATAATATTGTAAACCAAAACTTTCTAATAGATATTTGCTTGTTGAATACGATGAGAATATTTATACTCAAACATCTGGGATTTGACTGAATAGTTGCACACACTTGCTTTTACTATTTCATCAGAGAGAGCTCAGAGGGAGATTTCAAAGGCATGAGGGCATTGAAAACAGAAGAACCAGCTGAGACTCAGAAGTTTTATGATGGGGAGAGGCGCTGGAGGAGAGATGAATTCCAATATGTTTTTGTTCTGAATTGGAACAAAAAAATGACATTTCAAAAATTTCCACTCAAAGGAAAATGGGAAAATTTTCAGTTCAGGAAAATCAAAAAATGTGTTTTGAGTTTTCCTAAATGAAACAATCAACAGCTGTCATAACTTCTGACTCCTGGCTCTGCCATGGCTCCCTGGGGTGGCCTGGGATGCTCCCGGCTTGTTGGAAGCTGCTTGGGAAGCTCCCTGAAGTTAGAAGGGTTGCTCAGGTTGAAGCTGCAATGGCTGTCAGGCTTCAAATTGTGGAAGAAAATCTGGAAGCCCTAGATGTGTCAGCTATGACTTTGAGGGCTTCCAAGCTTTCTTCTGCTGGCTTGGGAACTTGCAAGTTCCTGATATTCTGGTAGCCAGCGTGGCAAGGTCAGTGTTCAATGTCAAATCTGGGAAGGTGGGTTTGCAGCAGTGCATCAAGTGAGCTGGAAGGAAACGGGAAATGTTTCCATCAGGAATCTATCTGTCTGGGAAGAAGTCAAATAATTTTGGTGAGATATTTATCAATATTCCCCAGGACAAAGCTATATCAACAACTATTGGAAAGGCAATAAGATTTTGAATACCAAATTGTTAAGATCTTTTAGAAGATTTTCCTTTAAGAAGTTAATGAATGCATTAATAATTATTACATGTATTTCAGTCCTTCACACCCTGCCCCATCACTTGGCTGGGAAGTGCAGCGATTGGGCTTGATTCAGTTTGCATTTTTTCTTTGCAGCTTATCTGCCTCCTTCTGAAGCCTGGGAGTCATCCTCACTCCCATCCTTTAAATACCCATAAATTGCAGGCCTTTATATCTTCTATGTGTGAAAACATACAGATTATTTTTGGAAAACCTGCACCCATTGGGTATCTGCTGACTCATTCATTAGGGGATAATTACAACCTTGTGAAGTGTTAGTAATATTAAGGGGCAGTTAAAAGATCTCAGATGAGAATTCAGACTGTCATCTAGGTTTTTTTTTTTAAATGCATGGGTAAACTTGTTTTATGCCATTATGAGTCACAGGGAAGGGACCTGTCCATGGGTCGATGGTATAAAAAGCAGGAAACTAGCATCTTGTACTTAAAAACAAAAAAGTATCCAGTACAGAAAAATGGAGGGGGCTGTGGGGATGGAGCGGCAAGGGAGGCTAAGCTGAAGAATGTACCAGCACAGTGTAGCTGAAAATGAAATCCTGGAAGATGAAATAAATAAAAAAGCATACACGTAGGCAAAGCAACTATTGATGTTTGTTTGTTTCTTTCAAGCATTTTACCTTGAAAACCGGAGCTATTTTTCATCTTTATTTTCTCATAAAAATAAGCCAAACATTAAGAAAGAAGGGAGCGTTGGTGGACGTGTTGCTATAATAATGAACATATGCCTGCATGTGTGCGATTTCTTTTTTTATGCTTTATAATTGGCATAAACTCCTCATGTGACAAGTCTTCAACTTTAACTACTGAACTTGTGCCAACATCAAAAGTCATTGTGGAGTTTCAGACCTTTGATGTCTGGTTTAAGAGAAGAGCTGATGGCTGCTAAAGAGAAGCTACCAGGAACAAACGGATTTTCTAGGTCTCATCACACAACTTATTTTGTGTTGATTTCTGGCATTTTTCAAAGTTGCACAAATATTCTTCATGATGCCTGGCTGCATGTACTTTTGCTGGTTTTGATGTTCACAATGACAATTTGGCCTAGAAAATATCTTTGTAGAGGTAGAAAAACAAAATTAGGTTATTAAAACCAGCTAAAAATGTTTAAAAAGAGATTTTACACTATTTTTAGTGACTTTATAAGCATTTTTAGTTTGTCTTGCATACCCTATTTTCCAAAAATTACATCTTTCTGACCCTGTAAGTGCTCATAGATATGTACTCAGTTCCTTTTCCTAATATAACTTATAATTGCAAAAGTTAGTAAACAATATACAACAAATCATATTTACTCTTTCAAGTGCTGCACCTTGACTTGTTCTCACCTTTTCCATATTACTGTATACCTCAGTAATATGGACTGCTATTTTGGTGCAAGTGTAAGCAGAATCCAACACCTAGAAGAGGAGTGGGAACATAAAATTTGGGTCTCCAATATATAGGGCACTAGCATTGCTCTGTAGCATGCATGAACTGTTCCTGAAGTAGAGCAGAGGTAGGGAAGAAGAGCTAGAGATGGCAGTGAAGGTGAAATTGCAAAAACGAAGAAAAAGTAATACAATGGGTAAAGAACAAAGGCAAAATCTAGAAGGAGAATGAAAGTGGAGGAAAAGAAAAAAAGAATGGGAGAGAAAATGAGGAAACAGCTTTACAGAGCTGTGCTTTTATCCTCACTTGTGCTGCTGTTAACGTTGCTCTGGAAAGCAGTGATATATTGGGTGGATCCAGCTGTTTTTGTGTAGCAGTGTTAGCAAGCAGAAATTCTTCAGGATTCAGACAGCCTTTTTCAGAAATAAAAAGATATGCAAAAGAAATAAGAATTTGCTGTTAGTCTAGAATCTGCTTCATAGGAAGGTGTCCCTCCACGCTGTGGATGTTGAGTAGATCTGCCAGGAAAGGCTGCTTTAGCATTGTATGTGAGGCTCCTGTGCCTCATGGGATCTGAAATCCAGACTGCGTGATCCTCCTGAGACATCTCCAAGCACAGCCAGAAAGCCGGCAGGATGCCCGTTACTGTGGGTGCTGAGCTGCCCTCTCTGTGCTGACCCAGTCCATGAACTTTCTCTGTTCATAAATACAGACGTGTCTGCTTAGTTCCTTCTCCCTTAACTTTGTACAGCCATAGATTGTTTCTGTCAAATGCAATGCTAAGCACCTTAGGAGATTTCTGTGCTTGTGCGTATTTGAGTAAGAGGATTAAAAACAATAGTTCTGTGTCTGGGACACTCCCTGAACAGTGTCCTTATTTAGCTTCTTGCTGAGGTGTGAATACTTTTTGGATGATGGAAAGTCATTTTCATCAGCGTTTCTAAGAGGTTTTCACGCTGAGACATGATTTTCTGGACTTCTCTGACTGAAGAATATGAGGGCATGTTTCTGCAGCTTCACATGAGCAATACTGCATGCATTTGTTTATTTCGTAAGCAAGTAGCCATCACGGCATAGCATCGCAAAGCACCTTTATTCTCCAAGGACAATCTGAAATCTGCTTGATGCTCTTGACTACTATTTGCATTTGGCTTCAACAGATTTATAAGTTCATGAGCTGTCCTGGGACTCTGGCAACAACTGCTGATTATCATCGCATCTGCAGAGACTACTGAACAGCAGTTAATTGAGCTGATGGAATTTTTCTGCGAGATAGAGCCCTGACTTTCACAGCCTTTATGGTAACAGTATCTGCATCAGCTGTGTGATGGTACAAAGATACTCCGTGCTCCCACTGCCCCCCAGCCTCTGTTTCGTGAAGAATTTAAGAATGCAGTTATGTTGCTGTTCTTGGGAGACGCTGCAATATGTGAACAAGGCTTACTTCATCAACTTCAGATAAAACGTTTTATTCTTTGCTTATCTCAGCTCATCCCCCTGAGTATCATAGAGCATGAAGCCTACAGTCTGAATCCAAGTTGCTCACTGGAACAACAGGCAGTATTTTCAATTGACTGTGCAATAAGCTCTGCAGTACAGATGTTTCAGGCAGAATGTAGCTCCCTAAGGACAGATGTCCACAAGAGGATTAAAAAATGTCTGTAACCACCTGTGTGGGGTTTAGGAGCAGAAGGCAGTAGAATTTTCCATAGTTTAAAGACCTACCTAGAAATAGGGGGCCCGTGAGGGCTAACAACATCCAAAGGAGTGATGTGTGGCCATCTGGAAGAGCTAGGTATTCATTAACAGCTGAAGCAACTGGAATCAGCCTTTCTGGTGAGCAAACCCTGAGCAAAGCTTTGGACAAAGTCTTTGGGTCCATAGCAAGACATTCTACCTGTCATAGAGCATGGTGTTTGTAATTTGGTCTGCTGAGGGGTAGGTGGAAGTGCCTGCACAACAGATTCAAAAAGAGAGGGCTGAAGAGATGCAAGCTGCAGAGTTATAGCCCAGAGGGGTAATGCATTATGGACAGGAGCAATAGATGAGCTTGAATTTTTTGGAATAAACAAAGTAAATCAGCTCAGGTGGAACAGCATACTGAAAAGGTGAGGCTGCTTCTGATTTGTTTTGGACTACTTTACAAAGCTTCAGCTTACACTGATAATGGCTTGAAGGGTATGCATCCCTTTGAACACACACTTAGGTTCCTAAACCACAAACTTCAGTTTTCAAAACCTTACTCTACTTCCAGCACGTCATAGAGGTGACTTATTGAGTTTTCTGATAGACATTGGAAATCTCCCCTGACTTACTTTTTGGTTACAACATCATGTTGAGCTCTGCTGCTGCCAGGTAGCCAGAGATTTGTCTGGTGCCCGTGCCTTGACAGACAGAACCGAAATGCCTGGTGACCTGCTAGAGCCCAGCTCACCTGCCTGCTGGAAGCTCAGCACTCTGAAGGCTCTGCACAAACCACAGCACTATGCAACTCCTGTCCTGCAATCAGTTCTCTCTGAAATTGTAGTGGGACAGGTGCATGCAGCCTTAGTGACACATTTGGGTGCAAAGGAGCTGTGCAGACATTGCAAACTTGATAGAGAAGCAGGGAAAGAGAGTAGAGTAGAGTGTAGAAAGGAGCTACCACTTGTATAGTTTTCCTTGTATATCTGTGCACTGTGTTCAGCTTTGGGTTCCTCAGTACATTACAAGGACATCGAGGCCCTGGAATGTGACAAGTGAAGAGCTATGAAGCTGTTGAAGGGCCTGGAACACAAGCTCTATGAGGAACAGCTGAGGGAACTGGGTTTGTTTAGTCTGGAGAAGAGGAGGCTCAGGACAGACCTTATTGCTCTCTACAACTACCTGAAAGGAAGCGTGGGGAGCTGGGGATCAGCCTCTTCTCACAGGTACATAGTGATAGGACTAGAGGCAATGGCCTCAAGTTGTGCCAGGGGAGGTTCAGGTTGGAAATTAGGAGACATTTCTTCTCATAAAGAGCAGTCAGGCTTTGAAATGGGTTGCCCAGGGAGGTGGGGTCACCATCCCTGGGGGGGTGTTTAAGGAAAGGTTGGACGTGGTGCTTAGGTACATGGTTTGGTGGGTGGCATTGGTAATAGGTGGTGGTTGGACCAGATGATCTTGGAGGTCTTTTCCAACCTTAATGCTTCTGTGTTCTGGATGGAGCTCTTGCCCTGTGTAGCAATCTGTGAAATCAGAGTGTGTGTTCCCTCATCTACCCTGTCCACCAGCCTCTAAGCTATTTTGTTAAAGGGAGGCAAGGATAAGCAGTCTCTCTCCTCCTCTTTCCAGAACTGTTCTGCTCCATATTTCTGTAAGTCAGAGAGAAATAGTGACTCTTATTCTTCACAAGATATCCTATGTATTGGTGCAGTGGAAAGGAGATCTGACTTCGACCCCTTGCTTCAGAAACAGTTTGTGCATCTTTGTTGCTGGGTAATGCAGATACAAAAATAACCTTTAAACCATGGACTGAAATCCAGGGATTCCTCCTTTGCCAAGCTAGACACTGCTTCCTCTAGTGTCCTTCTTTCCCTCCAGAGCCTGTACCGTATAGAGAGTATGATCAGTTGATTTATTTTTCTAGGGATAATATGCTTTGGTGATCATCCACAATAGCGTAAGTACTACCCTAGGCTGCTAAGCCGTAATTCATCAAATGTATCTAAAGCAGGCTCCCCTTTTTATTGGTTTTAAAGGGAAGGATTTGAGCTGTTGAATTTCATTTTAATTTTTCACAATGAGTAATTAATACTGCTACCTGCTGTTAAAGCTCTTTTATGAACTAAACCAGCGGCTGGTTTAAATCATCACCGTTCTGTTGAAGCCTGGCAGAATGATGCCAGTGTAAACCATTGAACAACTTGGCCCCATTTAACTTGTTCAAGTGCTCAGAAAAATGTATTAGTCTTATTAAAAAATAGTAAGAGACACAGAGCATATCCTTGAGAAGTCCACCCATAATAAATCAGGCTTATAAACAAATGAGATGGGAAGCAGGACTGAAAACTTGGCAGGAATCAGATTTTACTCCAAGTTACAACTGGTCATAAGGTAAACAATTGTGAGAAAATACCATTCAAAACAGCAGTGAAATATGTCTGGTGTGGGTATCTATGAATGCAGAGACGATGTTAATAGAATCATCTGAATATGCTCGGCATACAGCACCAGAAAATTAATAATTTGCTAGGACCCTTTTTTCAGGTAAAACCCATCGAAGGGAATAAATGTATATGTACAGAATATTACCATGTCAAGAATAAGTGCTACAGCATTTCAGTTGCTAAAGATCTTATAACCGTGCTTATGGCAAAGCATTCTTTTGCAGCCAGCCAAAGACTGTTGCTATAATCATGGCAAGATTAAAGTTTGTGCTGTGGGGCATGATCCAGTTAGTACATGGGCTGTGAATATGCACTGTCCTACTCACTCTACTGCCAGACCCATTGTACCATTGCATGCCTATTGTAACTGGCTTATTTATTAAACATTAGCTCTAAGTAAAATTCAAGACCTTGCTAGAACAACGACTGCATGCTTTATTTCCTGATCATTAATATTTCACCTATTCTGGCTCTCATAAAAGCCTGGACCTTCATTTGTAGAAAGCACTTATGTATTTGTATCTAAGCACAAAGTGCGATGAAGGCAGGACGTGTATTTATTGCTGCGTTTTTGGGGGTCACGATGTGGTAGAGTTTTCAGCGAGTTTGGTTCAGTTCACGATACCATGATCTTTTTTTCTCATAAACCCTCAGCAGTTTGGTTCTTGAAGCTCTATCTGAGTGTAAACAAGCAAATCATGGACAAGGAGATAATTTGCACATCACTAATTTTTACCTTTGTGGTCACAGAATGGATGGGAGTTGCATATGGGAGAGTGTGTAGCTGTACTTACAGGAGCCAGAAACCAATTTATACTGCTAAAAAATGTGTATATCAAGTATGACAGCTTCTCATATTTGTCATTCTCTCTCCAGCCCTCTTTCTCCCTATAAGCAAGTAAAGAAAGCTGATCTGCCATTGATATCCCTGATGATGCTTTTCTTTGCTAGACAAACAAAGACTTAAAGTTGCCATGGAAATACCCAAATCTCTCACTTCATGCATTCATCAAAAAAAAGGAGCATCATTATGAAATAATATTGATAGAGTGCACACTGTCTTTCTCTAGATGTTTCTCACAAGACTCTTAATGTCAAAATAAAGAAAAAAAGAAACGAGGTATGCTATTTTATTAGTGTCATACCCATTGATCAGTGTCTACATGACCCATTTCTCATTTTAATGGTGGTTGAACTGAAAATTACACTCACAGAAAACAAATACATAGGTATTATGCCAGTGTGCTTTCATTCAAGAAGTGTGACAATTTCGAAGATCTTAGCTTTCCAGAAAGCCAGCTTGTGAAAGGTTCCTGTCTCTGAGTGTTTCATATTTTCGCATGTTTTCTCTTCTAAATAGACATTTATTTTTTTTCTCATTCTTCTTCCTCCATGAGCACAGAAAAGGGGGCCAAGTGTTTGTTTTCTATGTCCATTTGATATGCAGTAGCTATTTGCACCAAATATTCTAGTACTGCTGTAGAACATCCTAAGGTCTTTAGCCTTCCTAACTTTTCTAGGTTTGGGTTCTCTTTGATCTATAGAGGCTGCTGGAGCAAATGAGTAAGATTTAACTGTAAATTATCCCCTACACTTTATACGTGTGAGCATTGATGAACTAGTAAAGGCTACTAACATTTTCTGTTTCTGTGAAACAGGTATAGATGTGTCATCCTCTCTTGCCGTGGTTCCAGTTCTCAGATTTATTTCTGAATTGCTTTTGCATAAGCTTTTTATTGCATATTTCAATTTCACAGATTACCAGCACCATCAGAGCAAATCATCTGAGCACTAGATGTGTAAGCAAAACTGAGATATCCAACATTTGTATAAAGGCAGATATATTTAAGAAAAAAACAGCATCAAAATGAGCAAGTCCTGAAGAGAAACTATTGAGTTGATAGCCTTGAAGAAAAACAAATGCAAAAAACTAGATAGTTGTGACTTTGCAGCACAGGAATGGCACCAATCCAAAACTATACTGGAATATTTTGGTAGTGGAGTTTTTAGTGCTATCATTTAAAATGTTTGCTTTGCTTCACAGTGCTGTATTTTCACTGGTGTTGGATGAATCTCTGAAGCTTCTGGGTTTGTGATGTGATCAGACCCCCTAAACCCCTCATTTTTAGGTGAATATTCAAGCCTCCTAGGTTTGCAGATATGAACAGAAAAGCTTCAAACATGGATGCAATGAGTTTCAAAAGCAGGTAAATCTGAATGCTGCTTTATAGTCTGGTTTCCTTAGGAGCTAAGCTTTGCGCAATTGTACTTTATGGTTAATATCAGTGTCACGGGGATGAGAACCCAGGAAAAAAAGTTAGTTTCCCAAAAATTTGAGGAGTAGGTGAGAGCAGTGCACATGAAGGAGGTCCTGTAATTATGTCCTGTAAATTCTTTGAGAAATGGGAGGGGCTACAGCTGAGTTCATGCTAAGTGGCATTAGTGTCCATAGGGAAGAAACATTTTTGAAGAGTCCCAAACACTGAAAAATATTCTGTCAGAGTTTGCAGAAATTTTACAAATTCTGTTGTGACATTTCTTGCTTGTTCTCATTTTTCTGTTTCCATCATTAATGGAGACAGATTTCATTGAGTGGATGCTCAGTCTTAAAGAAAAGCCATGGCAGTTTCCAGCATCTCATATAGAAGTACTGTAGTTGACTGGATTTACTTCTGGTAAGAGTAAATCATCGTGGTAACTTACATGATGTTATTCAGTTAAATAGGATCGAAGTGTGTTATACTGTATATTAGCTAATAACAGCAGGTTTACTTTCTAACAAATACCTTTCTCATCGTTACCATGTTTCCTTGCAGCTCTGCTCTAGGGATAGCATATAATTGCTAGCCTCAGGTATAGCATTTTTTTCTTATTATTCAAATATTGTTATCCATCCATAATAGCTGTATTTAACAGTCTCCAAGGCCAGTAAAGGAGTTGCATAATTTACTGTAGATTCAGTGTGTATTCCTTGGCAAAGAATATTCTCTGTACCCTTTTCAGCTCAAGTGTGTTGTCTCTGCTTCATTTGCAGTGTAGTGGCTGGCCTGGATAGTGGTTGGACAGACTGTTGAGGATGCAATTTCTTATAATTAAAAGACAAGATCTAATTTCATTGTACAAATCAGCTACTTGTTATCACAATTGCTTTCCTTAATTAATTGTATTTCAGGGTAGGCACATTCTAAACTAATCAGTCTATTGTCACATGCCTGTTAATTTTGTAATTAATGATCATGGCTAAAGCTGAGTGAATAATTTTTTTTTAAAGCAAAACCAACACACCTTATTCTGTGACTCTTTGACTCTTGCCTCTTTTCAGTTCATTAATGGTTTGCAAACATCATGGTTTTCTGAAATTGGCTTGTTATTTCACTGTTATTCATTGAGTTATTCTTGGTCAGTAAATACACAATGCAAAGTTTGCTACAACGCTTTACAGCCTTGAAATAGGATGCATTGTGACTAGAAGCAAATGGTCACATTATTTATCACCTCTTTTGTAACACTGATTTCTTGGAGTGTTTTTTTTTTTTTTTTTTTTCCCCAAGAATGCTTATGATCACCAGTCTGACATTTATTTTGTATCTATGTTCTTCCAGTGTTTAATTATTATTCTTTCTTAATTGGAAATGTTTTTGCCTGCTAACTTGTTTGGTAGAACATCAAAATGCAGCAGGAGTCTGAAGAGGTTTCTTTTGAAAAGCTGTGAGGAGTGCAGTTGTGCTGCTGGGCACCATACCCAATTAAATAGTTCATGGACACGGTCCATGCTAATTCAGTTGTGCTGTATCCTGATATGAATTAAATATCTGTGACCAGCTAGCATCCTCACGATTAGAGGCATGTTTATAGGTTTGCTTGTATTACCTCTGTTGTGGCAGTAATGGTGGGTTGCAGACATGTCCTATTGTTTGACTTTGCTTTTCCACTGTCAGTTCATCCCTCTTTAATTGCTCTTCTTGCTTTCTTGGCAGAATAAAATTACTGGAAAACTGGGCCCTACTTGGGCCAAGTTTGCATTTTGTGTTTGGCTTGGGCCTGAATCAATGTTTATGTCGCCGTTTACTAACCATCCACGCTGCTGAGTAAATAGTGTCATTGCCCTGAGCCTAGTCAGTGACACTGAGGTTTCTCTTCTGAGAAGCAAAGACCTGGAGGTGCTTGCAGATGCTTCAATGCCGTGTCAACATAGAAATTTACATTAAGAGCAGCAAGCAGTAGTTGAGAGGCAGTACAAACCAGCTCCTCACTACCTTTCAGCTGTACCTGATTGGAGGGGAAAACACTTTCTCTGCCTCGGCCACAGGTGCAGGGGTTCAGGCCAACCCGTGATGACTCTGCATTGAAGCTGATGAAGCACTCCTATACTTGCACTCCAAAACCAGCTGAAAAGGGGGGGGTTAAGAAATTGTTCCTTACCACCTCTCGGCTCTCAGTTGCCTCCCCTCAGCAGGGAGCATGCCGGTTGTGTGCTAATTTGGATGCTAGCAGCAATCAGTCAAGAGATTTGCCAGGCCAAAGCCCCTGAGTCTAGGCTGCAGGCCAAATATGCAGTGTAGACATGCCTTAAGAGACGGGAGTGAAACTATAAGCCCGAACCTTGCTGGCAGAATCTACAGAGTGACTCTAGCCCTCTGTTAGCAATAATTCATTTTGGACAAAGCTGTTTCCCAGTTGGCCTGTGTGAATCCTTACAGTGTGACATTCCTGGTGAGCCCCCAGCTCACACCCTGGGGCTCTGTTGCCATAGCTCTGTTTTGCTGCTGTTTGCCATTCCTAGCTAGATAACCTTCTGAGGTTCCCATTACTTCACGCACTCCATGGGTGCCCAGAATTCGGTGCAATTGTTTCCCAACTTTTTTGGTACGTGTTTACAGCCTCTGAACTCTCCCGCTGCCCTGTCAGATGACACTCCACCTCAGCGGCTCTCCAGTTTCCAGGCTACCTATGGTATTTGTTTTGCTTGGCCTCTTTGCTCCCAGGCAGACAGCACTTTTATGGAATTAACTTCTCTCAGAGCAAGACCAAACCATTTGAATTTTGCTTTTATTATCTTTAATGAGATGTTGTTCCCTGGTGAAATAAGAAGATTGGTATATTAGGGCACTGTTTCTTACCCAAGTCCTACCAAAGCAAGCACCCCATGGCACCTGCAGTGGTGGTGTGCATTACGATGTTTTACAGGACAGTGTTAGCATTTAGAATGACGTTTGCTTTCAGTTGCAATAGCTGTGGTTTCTAGCAAGGTGGAACCAGTACAACTGCATTGGATATGGCTAGGGAAGACATGAAATGGAGACCCTCTACCTCCTGAAGCCCTTGGCAAAACCAAGTATCAGAGCAGCTCATTCTGAGAACGTTGGGATAGGTTTGGTTAGCAGGATGTGGATTTGAAAGTATTCAGGATAGAAAGACTGCAGATGTGGAAGTCCTCCTTGTTTTATTCCACAACAGGGACAAAGTGGAGATACAGAAATCCTACAGCCTAGTCAGAGGAAAGGATTCAGTCTCTCCACTTGGCAAGTGGGTGGGGGATGTGGGAACACCCAGGAAGGATTGCACCTTCACTGAGTGATTTTCTAGTAGTGCTGATTGAAATTTTATTCACACTTCTGTCTTTCAAATCTGCGCTTTGTCCTGTAATGTATGATACCTTTGAAACATACCTACAAGTATTTATTTATAGAGTTTATATTTAGAAGATTTTTTTTTTTTTTTGGTAATTAATAGTGATGCATGGGTCTGGACATCTCTGATTAACTTCACACTGGTATATCATGACATGTTATAATGGAGTTCAGACTGCTGTTCCCTAGACAATACATTTGTTTCCTAACTGCATTTTCTTTTAAACTCCTCCTTTTTACCATGTGCCACCTTTATAGTAACTTCTAATTTCTATAACCACTAGTTTAAATGCAAGCTGTAGTTTATCTACGTATTCCTGAAATACGAGCAATCTATATGTTCTGTTCGTACTCTGTATTGGCAGGAACTTGCTTTAAGAATGCTGTGAAATAAAATGTCCATTTTCAGAGGCACACAGAGGTGCATCTCCTTCAATACTTACACCCCACAGTTGTCTGTGCTCTACCCTGTGCCTCCAGTTAATCCCTGTCTTGTTCCACGGTCTTCCAACCAGTCCTGACACCTTACTGCTTTCTATTTAGGACTTGCAAGATTTTTCACTTCCTTGTATTGGACAGCAGCAGTGGCAGTAGGCTTTTGGTGGATTGATGCTGTTCCATACCCTTCCATGGTTACAGCTTTTGTGGCTGCAGTGAGAGCTTCTGGGGCTAAATATTAGGTGTGCTCAGCTTCATGAGTAGCTGTTAAGAGAAATGTTTCTCAGTAGCAGTCCAGAGTAAAGCCCTAACAGGCAGTCAGAGAGTGAGGCAGGACTGGCTTTTAGGCCCTTGTAAAACATTAGTCTTATTTTTCTCTAAAAATATCTTTCTGAAGCTCGCTCAGGCTTGTTTTTTTTTTTTTTTTTTTTTTTTTTTTGTTTTTTGTTTTTTGTTTTTTTTCCATTTTGTGTTATGTTATAATAAGGTCTTCAAGTTCTTCCACTGAAAGTTGCATTGAAACTGAACACAAATACAGTTCTAGATAAAACACCAGTGCAATTTTACAATTTATAAATCAAGGTGATAGATTCAGAATAGTGAGGTGTCACATTTTGCAAATTTATTTCTGTTTATAAACCACACACATTTCAGTGTTATTCATGGGTGTTATGGGAATACTGGATAGTTTTGTTTTGGCCTTGGAAGTGCTTTGAGTTGACTTGAAACGTTTTATTTGTCCCAAAACTGTGTATTTCATTCCATCTTCATGTTGCTTTACCCTTTGAAAACTTTTTTAAGAAAGATTATTTGAAACTTTTTATAGTTGAAAATTTTGTTAAATTCATCTTGTATTTAAAAGCTATTCTTTGCATGTATACTATTTGCCAAAATAATCACACTAGTTCCTCTGGATTAATCCTTTACTTATTTTGGTGTCTATGGAAATTGCATTTGTACATGGCAGATTTGCTGTATGCTAACCAAACAAAAACCCAAAATGAATTACTTTAGCATGGTATTTAACATTAAATATATTCAGGGACTGTTACTGAGCAGGTTAGCTCCTGGATTAGAGGAGTATCTGGACATCTCAGATCCTGCACAGGCACAGTTCCTCCTGGAAGCACCTTGGGCTGAGCAGGAGAAATAATATCTGCCTCTAGGCTGCTTGGCCTGGCTTTTGTCACATGAATCCTAGTATGTAGCATCATGCTAATATAGCTTTAGGTGTCTAATTTTCTTTTTCTAGGATTTCATCTGTAACTGGTAAGCCTTGCCAAAGTGATCATATGCATATTTTTACATTAATGACACATGACATGCATACACATAGCTTATAGTAAACAGAAAATGCTGGAGGACTGCATTAAGAAGTCTTTCTTTTTTTTTTTTTAAAAAAAAAAAGGGGGGGGGGGGTGGAGGTGGGGGTTAAATTACCAGCAATATCAAAAGCAGGTGTTGATGTCTGGTGAGAAACGCACCATCTGATGGTGGCTGCACAGATTCTTCCTTGAAGATGGAGGGTTAGATACAGCTTCAATTTAGCTGATGGGAGCTTTTCAGTTGCCACCAGTTAGGATATTATGCCCTATAGCTGGCTGTGTGGATGTGGCAAGGTGCATCCAACGTTATAGCCTGTCTGCTGGCCCAAGCAATATGAATACCACTGCCCAAGTCAAAGAAACAAGGATGTGGAGAAGAGAACAAGTGGGTGAATCAACGGACACCAGGGACTTCACAGAGGCTTACACGTGTTAGTGTCAGCTCAGTGTTGGTTGCACCTGGCTGATGTGTGTACCTAAACCAGGTTGTATTATTCAGCTTGCACAGCCTCATTACTTGAGCCAGGAAGTCTGACTAAGCTTTCACCCCATGTCTGTCATCTTGTACCTGCCACCCCTAGGAATGTGCAGAATGAAACTGAGTTTTTTTTTTTTTTTTTTTTTTTTTTTTTTTTTTTTTGTTGTTGTTTGTTTTGTTTTATGGTTTTTTTTTGGGGAGTGTGGGAAGTATATGAAAAATCAGCATTTAGATGAGGTCAGGTTCTTCTGTTTAACTTACCGTAGATCCGGTCATATGCAAACATAGAGGCATACACTTGCACACACATCTGTTTACATAATATAGCCTGAAGAAAATGTTTTTCCATCCTAAACGTGTTTACTCACTACCTCTTCACAGCTGGGTGGTTTAAACAGGAATATAAAGAGTCTTAAAAACAAAAACTGGTATTAGAAGTTTGTGTGTAGTTTTAACTGAAGGTGAAAATACTCTGTGCTAGTGGTCAGATGTTGCCTTCTACACAGGGTTATAAAATGAGCCCATGCTCAATGTGCTGATCAATGACTGACTAAAAACAAAAGCTTCAAAATTATTGAAACTCTTTTTTTTGCTATGGTCTAAAAGTAAACATTTGTTTCACAAAAAGAATTAGGTCCTCTCATTCCATTTATTGGACGTGCATATTGTAATTATATTTTGATTTTTCAGGGCAGGAATTTCACAGCTAAAGCTGTGAACCCCTTGGCGCACGTGGTGACTGTACAGTGCCCAGCAGGCTCCCACCATGGAGGAGAGTTGCTGCGTGCTGGCATGGTGGTGGTGCTGTGGTGTCTCTGTCAGGGCTGTGCACCCAGCTCCATCGATGAAGTGGCTCAGCCTGAGCAGTAACACAAGGAGAGCTAATGTCCCTACAGACATCTCCTAACTTGTATTAATATTTTAGCAATAGTAGATATTTAAAAGTTGCAACCACTTTCCACTGGTAATTTTTTTGATGAGGTTGAATATTTCCTCATTGAGTATCTCACTCATTCAGGTGAAACTTAATCATTGATAATTTAAAATGTGAGTCCTATGATAAAATTTAGTATTTCTTTCTGTGGAGAACTTCCTCACAGGCAGGGAATATTCAGTCCTATTTCCTTCCAAGGGGTGAAAGAATCATATGCTAGAGATTCTGGGGTCTCCTCCATCGTAATCTTAAATAAAATCAGGGGAAGATTCAAGGCAGTGGGTTCACAGGCCCCCTTGGCCACATGCTAAGGGGCAGGACACCCAGGCTGCCAGCTACAGTACATGGGAGCAGTCTCTTTTGCCCTCCCTTTGCCAGGAATGGGGCTGTCTCCAGCTCTGAGTGAGACCCAAGAGCTCTGAGCCAGCTACAAAAGCTCCAGAGCAGAGCACAGACCACTAAGGGCAGAGCAGTAAAGACACACTACTTCTGGTCTATATGAGCTTTATTTATTATTTTTTTTTTAATGAAAAGACCTTTTATAGCAAATATTTTTATGTGACTGTTTTCTTCAAGGTAGCTTTTTTTAGCTTGAGTTATACTTGTTTTTCATGACTTCTAAAATAGCTTGAATTTCTTTGGATCTGACTGCTATGTAATTAAGTTACCACGGGTATGGCATCACTTTGGTTTTGGAAAGATGTTGCGTGTAAATACATCGTACTATGGCTACTACCAGAAGGGCTTCCCTGCATTCTTACAGGCATAATGGGTAGTCAGAATTATGCTCGTTCTAGGGGTATCATCTGATGGTTCATATGATTCATGGTCATATATGTGTATATATTTGTATACATGTTTATATTCAGAAATAGATTCAAACATGCACACTGATGAACATAAATTGTTGAATGTCATTCTTGGGATTGTGGAGAAGTGGATCTAGAAAAGAAATAAGGAAATTTCAGGTGTTGAGGGGAAAATCTTATAAATTCTAAACCAGGAACTGTTTCGTGTAAAGATACAGATTTCTCATACAGACTGGAAGACACTGGGATCATGATATTCAATTTTCAATGGCTTGCTCATTTTGTCAAACTGTACAATTATTTTGCATTGAATGCAGAATGAGTCATAAAAGTGATAGCTTTTTGAGAAACAGTTCCAATCTAAGACAATTTCGTACTTACATATTCCTGTGTGAATGTATGATTGGTTTGTGTGTGTTTCTGAAGTGGATTCAAGGCCTTTGAGGTTTAAGAAACTCAATATCAAGGAGCAACTGAGGTACATAGCCACATTCTGCAATATGTGGTATTGTTCCATGTTTTTGTAAGGGTATTCTGTATCAAACAGCAGGATTAGAAAGATTTTATATATCATCAGTTGTTTGGGATCACAGAGGTAATTGATTCTGAGCCATTTATCATGGAACTCAGTGGGAATAAGGCTGAACCTGATGAACTACATTTTAAAATTTGTACAGCTAACTCAAAAGGTACAAGTCTGACCAAGTAATCTGGTTTTCAGAGGTAAGCAGCAGCATCAGTTCACAGTGAATGTAATGAGATTGGCAGATGAATTGTACTTTGCAGATCTTTTACGATGGTGCCTAAACATAGATGCAAGTCCTTAACAATAATATTAAAATTTGTAAATGATAATGTGTAGTGGATATCTTTGGGATTTGCATGTTTGTTTTTTCTGTCTAATGACATTGATGGGATTATGAGGAATACACGTTCAGTAATCCTGGAGACATCAAAATCTCTTAGTAATAGAGAAAATCATTCCTTCGGATATTCTTCAGATACTTTCCATTTTGCTTGCTTAGAAGTGCTTCAGTCCAGCTCAGGGATCTTGAATTTCCTTTGTCTACTGTGATCCATTTTCAGTGTATGGGCTCTCAGTGCACGTGCCTCTGTCCATCATCAGCTGCTGGCCTGGGCACTCTGCTGTGAGGCAGTAAATGTGGACTTCTCATTCCGAATAAAAGAGGCATGGCTTCTTCCAGTGGCAGAAGACTGCTTAAATAAGGCTGTTGTTTCCTTCCAAGTTCTCTGAAACAACCAGTGTTGGCACCCAAGGGTAAGGCTTCAATTTGTGAATCATGATAGAAGTGAAATGCTTTCTTATAGCTGAGTCATGTGCATCAGACCCCTAGTTGGTGCATGAGATTTTTTGTCACCTTACATTGTGGCACTTCAATTCTTGCAGTTCAGAGATTGTAGGTGCCTTATTCTGAAGACTGAAATAATGTAATTAATGCAATTCCAAACACTTTATGGAGTCAGAAATATTTTCAAAAGTACTAGCTTTTATTTGTTCTGAGCTCACCTGTTCCGTAACCTCTCTTCATGGAGCTTCATCCATGTATAGAAAGTCATACAAATGAGGCAAGCAGAAGCAAAATGTTTCAGTGAGACGTAACTAATTTAAAATTGTTTATAGTGTATAAACTCCTCCTTATCCAGATTTTTTGTTTTCAAAACTTTCTCAAGTTTGTATTCATAGAAATAATCTGTAGCCTTGTTGACCCAACTACCAGAAAATGCCCTTACAGTGCTGATGGAAGGTGAAGAACACTTAACAGCAGATTCAGCCTGGAAAGATGTGTTTTCTTTAAGTTAGGCTTTTATTACAGAAGCACTCACTTTACACTTCAGTATTTTTAAAAGATTGGGGTTGCAGTCAGTGCACATCATTGCAAGCTGAAGTGACAGACTGGAGAGCAACGTTAACATGACTCAGAGGAAATTAATCAACATTAGTCAGCACTTGTCTCTCATGTGCTTGGGGTCATGGCCTGTTCTAAGCCAACTTATTTTCTTCCTATTCAGTGATGCAGGAAGGTAGATTTAAAAGGAGCAGTAGGGTAGTAATAGCGTGACTGTCAGATAAAGGTCAACAGGAACAATATGAAAGCTGATTAATAGGATCACCCTCATAGGTGAATTAGAATTCTGCAAATGACTTATATTTTTCATTCTTTCCCCTTTTTCAAAGTAGTTTTATTCCTGAACAATGCATCTGAATAGATGTGCCTGAAAAATGTCTCAAAAGCTATTTTTTCCATTGAATTTCCTCTGTATTCTTTTTTGAGCATTAGTGAGTACTAAGCCAAAGAGTTCCAAGCTGAGTATGGACTTTGAAGAAGAAACGAGCAACAAAACCCCACATTTATGTCCAGAAAGGTTTGGGCATCCAATACAATAAAAACTATTCTTGCTGTTCACAGACGACGAAAAATGACTCTCAGTATTATGCAAGAGCATTTCCTAAATCAAAGTGCTCATGATATACTTGATCTCAAATAAGTTTAAGGAGTCTAAAGTTTTATCCTAGTCAGCATGGAGGGCAGTGTGATGCTAAGAAGTAAATAGATATGAGCCATGAACCTGTGATGCGCAGTGCTGCTGCAAATAAGGTCTTTGTAAGGTTATCGAAGTGGAACTTCTCTCAGCTGCCTTTAAAGACCTGAAAGCTGATGGTCTGGGCTCCTTCTACAGAAAGTGGAAACAGAAGAGTGCATATAAGGAGATGTTCTGACTATAAAGTTGCCTTCTTGAGGTGTAAGTCTGCCAGCTTCAGAGGTAAAGCTCAGATGCAAACTTGACTCCACGGGGCTAGGCAACAGGAAAGTGCCCGGCTTCCTGCCAGGGTACCCTATCTTCTGTCAGCGCAAAGACACAGGTGCTTTCTGGGGAACCTGCAGCACTGCCAGCATTTCCCATCACAAGGATGCGTAGTCTTCAGCTCTGAATTATGATTGCAAGTCCTTCTCTTGGGAGAATGCATCATGTGCATGATTTAACCCATAACTAGAAGATTAAGAGTATAGAGCACCCCTTTACTTATTTAGTACTCTACTGGTAGTTCCGCTGGGGTAAAATGGAGAAGACATCAGTGAGCAATACCATGGATTTGGGTCTGTTTCTCTGCTTGTAACTCATCTGTAAGCAGGCTTAGTTTGTTCTTTATTCAACAAACATGTTCTGTGGGCATATTGCAGTGTATCAGTTGCTTATGAGCTATGTTCTTGCACTGTTGATTTGAATATTGTTGGTAGATCTCTTTTCATGCCATGTTTAATTAGTCTTCTGTGTTCTTTTTACTTTTTTTTTTTTTTTCTTTCCTCTGCTTCTTAACTGCTACAACCCAGACACGGTGAGGAATTGCAAGATTCCGGTAGGTATATACACGCATCCTGTGGAAGATACATGTGAGCACAGATTAATATGCTCAGATGGGATTTTCATATCTTATGTTTAATTTTTAGTGGGCAGTTGTGTTTTTAAGTGAAAAGTGAATATAAGGGCCAATGCTGTTTAGGCTACATTATTGTTCTGCCCCAGTATTATTCAGAAATTACTAGATTACTAGGATATAAATCAAGGTTTTATATCCTATGGTGGTTTTGTTTTTTTTTTTTCATTTTATTTTCAGTAATACTCTCCAAGGAAGTCAAAAAACAAAGCTGCATTAAAATACAAAGTTTGTGTAAAGATGAATTATATTTGGGTAACATTGAAATGACAATAATCAGGCCCGTGGGGTAAATGCAAGAGAACAAAAGATGGGAGGGAACAAATTTAGATCCTCCATGCTATAAATCCATATCCTGACTTGTATGAGCTGAGGTTTCATTCTAATATCTTCTAATTATTTTACCCATTCACTTGCTCATTTTGGCTATTGAAGTACATTAGGCCTAGCAATTTGTAAGAGATCTTGAGGTTCCTGTCATGTGAAAGTCCTCTCCTACAGTATAAATGTATAAACTTTTACAGTATATGGCAAATATGTTCTGCCAATATGAGGAGCTAAAGTGCCTTTGGGCTGAGGTTTCAATGCAATGAACATTTTACTCATTGGCATTAAATTCATAGCCTTAGAAGAACAAATCAACTGATTGGATTTTTTCAGGAAATTTTTATTTATTTAAAGAAACAATCAAACCAAGCACGCATAAAAGGTAAATTATCTCAATGTGCAGGGATGTCTGCATTCATAAAGAAGTGGCACTTGTACCATCAAAACAGCGAAGATGTTTCTATACAATTAAACCAGGTCAATATTAATGGTAAAAAGAAAAGAATACAACGAGACAGTGCTCGTCTTTAAATGGCGTAAAGAAGAGGAAGGGCAAATTAAATCCATGTGCCATGAAATGAGCTTAGGGCAGGTTTGCTGCCATTTGCCTGTTTACTGAAGCCAGAAATCAATGCAAGAGCTGGAACCAGCACCAGAACATCAATGCCACTTGTCCAGAGCCAGTCTGCATCTTGTTCATATCTTGGAAGCTGACCAAACAAACGATGTACAGAGAACTTGGCTGTGACAATAAGGTTGGTGCCTCAAGTAGCTTTTCTGAACAGGGACTTGGTGTGCTCTTGGAGTAAATCTCACCCCAAATGAATTAATTCTGAATTTAAACATCGAAAAATGGGAATCCTAATTAATAGTGACACACAGACCACAATACCAGAGAACAGACAGCACGAAGACGCTTAGTGAAATATTTTGTGGAAAGATACTGTTCTTACTCTCTTTTTTAAACTTAAATTTCCTCTCAATTTCTTTTGTAACTTTTAATAATTTAATTTTACTTTTGAGTTTGCATCATATGAATTACAGAAGTCTCAAGTCAAAATTGATTTGTTTCCTATTGTGTTAGAATGACTAACACAAATTGATGACAGATATATCAGAAGTTTTCAAAGCATACTGAATTTATTACCCTGGGCATTTCCTAGCAAGGGTCAGCTTCCAAACTGTGCAAAATGTCTGGTTTCTGCTTTACTCAGTTACATGGAAGATGTTTATTTGAAGATGAATGTGCGAGTTCTTGTGGCAAATACCTGTCATCTGAGTTACATTATGCTTCTGTCCTGACAGGGACAAACTTCATGAGGAACTTTACTTTTACTTTTACCTCACTTTACTTTACTTTACCTTATTGTTGTTTTCCTGTTTGCAACTGGTAAGGGAACACACTATACATAACACTTTCACCTCCTTAGCTTGTACTGCAACTTTTAATTATGACCCGTTGATTGCTCCATGAACACATAATACAACACAGGCTTTGTCTGAGCACCCGTACCAATAAGAATTTTTGATGCTGTTCAAGCTGTTGCATGGAGTTTATTTTCTGATTTTTCCTGCACTGAGGATCATGAGAGCTCTTACAGATTTGCTTGTGTTTGCAATTTTGTGTTGAGAAAATGTGCCAATCTTATATGGCATGTGAGGACACAGCACTGTTATAATGATGAGTTTGCTTGACTGTCTCTGTCTGTCACAACTTCTATTACTGAGCTCTTAATAATTTAACAAATTTTAGCAGCTTCTGGTTACAGTATGGCTTTTCTCTGAGGTAATGACATGAGAAAGCATCTTTAGCTTACAACTACATTGTGGTGAATGATAGAGGTAGATCTTTGCAGGTACAGCTGTCACTACCTTTACTGAATCTATTAATGTGCACTTAGATTTTTGTAACCAGCTACCCCTGTTAACTTAGATTAGAGGGAAATTAGGTATTTGCGTAAGGAGAAAAACTTACAGAAATTGAATCTCACTGGAAACCTGTTTAAGCCCGTAGTTTGTTTTCTCTGTGTGCCAATCCTGTAATAAGGAGCAAGTCAAGACAGTGACTTTGTGTCTGCTGTAAATTTGGAGTCTTCAAAATCTCGTTTCATTCTAAATGAGTAAAACAACAACAACAAAAAGACACAAAACAAAACAAAACACCACCACCAAGACTTTTTAATATTCCAGTTAGATTTAATCAGTTTTGTTTGTAGCACAAATGCAGGATTTTACAACTGAAATAAAATGTTAGCAGCTTATAGCAATAATGTCTTTGAATTCTTCCTCCCTGAAGTTTTGACAAAATTATACTTTCTATCCAAAAATTGTAATTTTATTGAAGTATGACTTGCAGTTGGAAGGCTATTACCTATTTTTTTTCCTTGGAGTATCATCTGCATACTGCTGAAATCAAGTTGAGTTCTCTGTGATTATACTGAGTGGGCTGCAGCTAAAATGCTTTAGAGCAAGCTTTATTTTCTAATTAACAACTCATGCAGGGTAGATTGAACACTGGAAGCAACCTAGATTTAGTAGGATGGCCTGAGAGCACCCTACCCTGGGATATCTGAGGGTCCCGTGAGTAGAGACTTCTCTTGATGCGTCTCTAGGAAGGGGGAAGATGAGCATTTCAGTTAACTTGCAGAACTGTTTTCTCTATGAGTCATGTTAGGTAAACTCTTAGGTGGAAGGAGTGATAGACTGGAAAAGGCCAGATTTCTGATTGCTGATATGTTTAATAAGTAGGAAAAGAGCATAGCTATAGCCAAGTCAAAACTTGCATGGCTTGGATCATGGATCAAAGCAATTAGTAGTAAAAAATAGCATTTGCAGGAAAGTTAGGTGCTTTCAGGATGAGGTAATAGATGAGTAGAAGATATTAGGTTCTGAAATCTGAGCTGAGTTTTTAGATTTGCTACAAGGTGTAGGCACCTACTTAGTACTTGAGAGGGCTAAGTTTGGTTCGTTGTTAAATTTTTAGTCCTAAAGGTCACTGCCTCCAGGTAAAGATTAAGGTGCAATGTGTGCATAGGCCTCTTGCAAAAACTTTGTCTTAGAATAGTGTTAGTCTTGTGTACAGATTATGAAAATCTAATTTGTAGCCCTAAATGGTGTTTTGAACCACTGCTGCCTTTCAAATATTTCTGTTTATGCAGGGAATGGAAGGAGGGCAAAGATGTTTCAGTTAAAGTTTGATGTTTTAACTCTTTGGCATGGTTTACTAAGGGAAACCTTTGTGGAAAAAGAATCTTGGCTTATGTGAACATTGTTTCTCAGTCCTATTCTTTATGAAAATGTAATCAGAGGAAGCACTTTCTTCAATCAAAAGTAGTATGAAACTGTAAATGTTTCTAGAACTCTCCATGTTAGATGTATCAGTATCTTTCATTCAACTCTACAGCCATTTTCTGTGGTTAATATATCAAAGCATCCTGACAGTTAATATTCAGAAACAGATTTTTTGACAGTGTCTTTATGTATTAGAAATGTTAAAGGTTCTGCTTTGATTTGAGGTAATGTTCTTAGCTTACCTAAAAGAATTGAAAGCAATTAGTATTAATTGCTATTAAAATAGCAGCTCTATGCTCTATTTTGTTAGTATTTGTTTCTTCTGAAAATTGTTCAGGGAATTAGTTAAAAATGGCTAAAAAAAATCAAGTAAGCCTGGCCTTCTAAATAAAGGCTCTGTGATACCCTCTTCAAAATTTGAAGAACAGATCCTCAGTTAGTTTAACTTGCTTAAACTTCATGGAGGGTGATGGCCTCATAAGCTAAAGAGATGCTTTTCATGCATCAGTGAGATGCTTTAGACGTGCTATAGGAATATGCTATGCATCTGGTTAGTTGTAGTCTCCTGCTCATCAACAGCTGTATTCTATTCCTTTTTGCATGGATTTGAATATATTTTGGAAATGTTAATGTGCGTTGATAATGTGAGAGAATTTCTGCTATAACACAGAAGACAAAATTAAGCAACAAAGAATGTAAAACTTTGAACAACCTTTGATAAGACTATGCAGGACATGAGTTGGAATTCTGACTAGTTCTGCATGATAATTGCAACATCTTACTTCCCCACCATCTTTCATAAGAAGACTAAGTTATCCTGTAAATATCCGAAAGCTCTCTGGGCTACTTTTAGCTGCTTGCCTTTTAATACAATATTAACATGCTTAATATTATATGCAGTTTTACTATTTGCACCTTGTGAAGATTTTCTAGTCCTCTTTTGTTCATTGGTATGATTTATTTAGGCCTTCTATTGCTTCTATTTTCAGGTATGATATTCTATTTTATTTATTTATTATCCTTTATAAACGTTTATGGGACTTAGAGAAGCCTTTCCAAGTTTTCTTCAGTTAAATCTGTTGTCAGGTTCTGAGAATTGATGATGTGAAGTGTATTCTTCTTTTGATATAAGCACATGTACATAATGATGCTAATAGAAATTGGGTGTAAGCTGAGGCTAGAACAGGCCGGATTGGGACTATGATGAAGTACTAGAGAAAAACAAAACAAACAAAAAACACTTTTATTTTGACTGGTAACAGATAAAGTTGTGTATAATCTTTCCTTTTGTTGTTATTTCTTCTCCTTCCTTTCTCATTTCTCTTTCCTCTATAAAATAACCTTTCCTTCTTTTTGCTGAAAACAAGAAATCCTAGAAAGACTGACAGGGGAAAAAAAGAGAGAAGGATAAACAGAAGCTGAATTGTGTTTTTCTTATAATAATTTTCTCTGTATTATTCCAGTAGCAAAGTAAAAAAAGCTAATCTGTTCAATTTTTGTTAGTTTATATTTTTTTTCCTTGTACAATAACAAATGAGGATAGCAGGAGACACCAGGATTTCTCAGGTTGTTTTCACTTTTTGTGTGCAATGACTTCCGGAGGAAATAACAATAGATTATTTAATAAATATGGAAATTATTAGGTTTTTACTGTTCACCAGTGACCACTTTGGCTCCGAAGATTGCATGTCTCATTTCTTAATAACAAATTCTTGATTTGCTCTCAAATATCTGATAATGTGTGTAAGTAGGTCAAATGTGTAGACTTTTTTTTCTCTTGCACAGGAATAGTTACACTCAGATTTATTGGTAAATTTGCCTAATCCTCTGTTATCTCCTACATTTGGAAACATGGAGTTTTTGTAATAAGGAGTTGTTTAAGATCTATATGTGTGGGCACTTTTTTTTTTTGTGGTTTAAATTTTCAGGTTGGTAGCTGGGGATATGTTCATGTGTTTTATGTCTAAATATACATGTAGTTCCCCCCAATGAGCACTGTGAAGTGTGGAGCATGCCCCCTTCAAAACTCAGACCTGTATCTTGAAGTGGGTGCTCAGAGGAAGACACCTTTGAATATTATGAGTAACAACAGAGTAAACATATACAGTAATGTACTTTGAGAATTTGGAAACAGAAAACTGAGGAAATTGGGAACTTTCATGTTTTTATGATTTGCAGTAGGGGACCTCTCTCTGAGGCAGGGTTCTTCCTATCCAGTGTCAAGGTGGTCTTGTTCTTCTTACTGCAGATTCAGATGCCTGTATGAGTACTGTTGACACTCTTAAGGTCACTGAAAGCCAAGGATCCTGGTCTTGGACACAGGATAGCAGAGTACTGCTGATGGATCCACACGAGCATTACTGTTTTCATCTGCAGAAAACATTCCCATGCGGAACTGCTCTGGGTGGAGCGCAAGTCTCTGCACGAGGTTTCAGCACTGAGCAGGGAGTGTTAAAACATTCAGTGCCATTAGCAAAATCACGCAGATGTGGCTGGGGATCACATTTGATTTTGGTGTTAAATGCATGGCAGAAGACTTTGAAATGCTGACCTTTATAAATGGCCCAAGAAATTTAATCCTGTGGTTTACACTGCTGAATCCTAGGCTTACTCTAATATCCCATGCTACTCTACATTACAGGGCTTTTTGCTGTTTTCCCTCCACAAGAGAAAAAAAATAAATAAATAGAATTTTCCATATCTGAGGAGCTCTGACATTATTACAGCTGTTATAGAGAAGAAAATGGATTTTTATCATGGTCTGGGCCATGTGTTTTACAGCTGAAGCTCCATCTACCTGTAGAGAGGCTGGTATCACACCTTCAGCTTCAAATTCAATGGAGCTGTAGTAGTGTGGGAAAATGCTACTGATTTTCCCATCTGCGGTGGACTTGTGAGCTGGAGACAGAGTGATTGTTTGGAAGACTTGCTGGATAGTGGATCCTTCGTGGTAGTGAGGCAAGCAAATCATATTAGAGGAGCAGTGGTTAACAGTGTTGTAATCAGAGTTCATTTAAAATAATGAATACACTTTTTACAGTAGCATAATTTTTAATAAGTGCTTATGAAAAGGAGGGGAACAGAAGGAGATGCAGTAAAATGAAACCTAGATATTGCATTTAGATAAATAGATGTCATATTTTGGGCCAGATATTGACCATATTCATTATGGTTCACTGATCTTCCTTGATCACATAAACTGTGCCAATTCATGCAAATACATTTCCTGTAAGTTAACTCAGAAACCATTTGGCATGTCTAAATTGGTGGTAACACACAACAGTCAGTAGGAATGGCAGCTTAATGACTTCCACTTTGATAACCTTATTATTTTGCAGAGATACTTAATAATAGCGCTTTAGTTTCTATCAAAAACAATTTAGCAAATGTATTAATTTGAAGAAGGATGCTAATTATGTAAAATTGTTCAGTACAACTTGGAGGCTATGCAGGATTCTCTCATAGCACTGATAGCAACATGAAGAATCACACGTTGGTTTGTACAAGTGTTAAAATTCCCAGAAAATTCTGTGAATCTTTGGGTGAAGCAGTAAAAATATCTCGTATCTGTTAATCTTGTTCCCTCACTTAGCCTGCTGCAGCAGTGTCGAAGGTTATGTAAGAACAGGGAAACTTTCCTTAAAAAAAAAAAAAAAAAAAAAAGGAGGACTTTCAGTGAACATGGAAATTAGAGCTTAACTAGTGAATTGTCTCTTCCATTCAGGTTTGACAGTCTGTGCTTTTTCTTCTTGTTGTTTATTGACTTGGAGAGGAGGGAGGTGAAGAAGAGAAGGCAGCACCACATCCCCTTACTGTTGTAAGATTCTGCCTGTTTCTGGGCAGTTTGGCTTATTTTCTGGCCGGTCCTGTGCCAGCTTTTGGAAAAGACTTGTGATAACCACTGGTATAAACCTCTAGGACAAACAGCCAAGGTGCAGACATATTGCTCCTTGTTGACATACAGAACATTTCTAATCACAACAGAACTGTTTTTTGTTTGTTTGTTGTTTTTTTTTGTTGTTGTTGTTTTGTTTTGTTGTTTTGTTTTGTTTTCCATTTAGTAGCACAGATCTACACAGCCCACTGGTGGGTGGCTCGGGGAAAAAAAAGGCTTTTACAAGTGCAAGTACAAGTACAAGTGCAAGATCAGAAATAATGGTCTAGTAGACCAGATTCCATCCCTGTGTTTCTACTTTTGCCTGAGCCACGTGATTCCAGAAAGGAGCAAAAGATAAGGGGGCCTATTGTGTGCATGAGACGTGCAGGTTGCAGTCACATTTTCCTTGTGGGCATTTGGAGCTAAGATGAGCTGAGATTATCCACAAATCTCATTTTCCCTTGTCACAGATGATATCAAGAGCCTTCTAGAAGGATTACAAGGACTTTGGTCTGTGTCTTGTGTTGAGTCTTGATCACGTGGCATTGCCAAACAGCAGGAGGGGTAAAGGATGCTGCTGTGCCTGGCACAGCACATTACGCTCTGCCTGTCTTAGTAGTGTTGCTTTTGTGTATCTTTGATAACACTCTACTGGCAGAAAATTTTTCTCAGCTGGTTTTTGTATTAGCAGAATTCTTTCTTTTGCTATAAAAAGCATTTTTAATAATTTATCTAAGATGAAACTAAAGTTGTATTCCAGAGGAAACCCTACAATCTTAAGTATCAGTTAAGCAATCCAGTTCAAGTACGTAGTAAAATCTTCATCCAGAAAAGGCTATTACGAATGCTATGAACATTCCCTAGAACATCATAAATCCTTTTCTCCCCGGTAGATTTTAACTTGCCCCATGGAAAAATCAGACCACCTTCTGTCCATAATATGTTTAACATACATTAGTTAGTATCTGGTAGTGAAAGCATACTTTGACTGTAACTGCTTGCCCTAATGAAGACCAGAACCTGCTCAGTTCTTGTCAGGTGGGGATGATAAAAAGAGGCAGTCCCGGAGATCTAACAGAGCTTATGAAAGATAACTGAGCATCTGTGCAGAACATAAACACAATGTATCTAGGAAATTACCAAACTTAAACTACATTAACAAAGAAGGTTTCAAATGAGAAATGTTAACAAATACTAAATGTACGAGAAATGAAAAGAGGTTTAAGGGAAAATTCCCTGATGGTCAGCAGCATCTACAAACTTAGCTGTGGAGTGAAATGATTTAAAGACATGCTGTGGAGAGGAAATCCATGCAGTGCAGCAAGATACCTACCTGTAGCTGAAGCAGACCGTGATGCTGCAGCAGTATCACGTATGTGGGACCTTGTGATAGGATTCAGGCCTGTACTTGACTAGAAGCATTGCTCAAGGTTGGCATCCCATTACAAGATGTAGAGAGAAGACAGGGTGCTTCCAAGCCGTGTTTGTGTGTGCACGCTCTAACCCTGCCCTCTGTGTGTAAGGGAGTTACTTGTGTTGTCACAGGGACGGGCACCATAGCACAGCAGCCTGCTGGGTGCGTCCTATGGGTACAACACTACACCCGTATCAGTGATACAGTGCGATGGCCCATCAGCCCCTAGCATGCCATGCTTCTCCCATCCATGGCTTCCACAATGTGTACTCTAGTGGGGAATAGGGATAAAAAAAGAGCCTAAGACCTGTATTATTAGGGTTTTCTTTCATCAAAAATAGTGTTTCTTGTTTATTAAGTACCAGTGGCTTTATTTACTTCATATAGTTTAATTATTCCTTTGATTATCCTTTACATCATTTTTAACTTTTTGTTTGTTTTTTCTTCATCTGGCTTTTAGCCAGGAACATGAAGAAGTCTCAGGATGTTGACCCTTTGAGTATTTCTCTAAATTTGTGTGGATGATTTCCAGAACTGATGTGAGATTGGTCCTATAGAAATCTTGGAAGTCTTATACTCTTTTCAAGGAGCAGGGAGTGAAATGAGAGTTGAATGTTTATATTGACATAATTTTTCTGGATTTATTTTTTTGTTGATGTAAATTAGGTTTTTCTGCTACACTGAAACTTCATCACAGATGGGGATCTGGATTTAAATCTTTAAAATATCCACTGTAAAACTTTATTCCTTAGCTACTAATTTCAAGTTTGACATTTTCATATTTTATCTGGTGTGTACTAGAGAAAATATTATTCACATCCAAATAGGTTAAAGGATAGTAGTCCTTTAATGCATACTGTTTTCAGCCTAATGTATCTGAAATAATAGAGCTGGGAAATGAACTGATGAGCTCAGAGGACTGAATTGTTGTGTTTTCATGTACCAACCACAATTTTAAACTTTTTAACATCTTAAAGATTTCTAGTTATTATCTAGATAATAGTTCTAGATTTATCACAGGGAAAATCTGCTAGATTTTACATAGGCTGGGCTGGCACATGAACTGGGAATACATTTAAGTCCGATACATTTTAAAAGTTCCAAATATTACATTCCTATGCTTCTACTTCACTGCATTTCCTGAGAGGTTCAGTGTGAACACTAGCCTTAAAGAATATGAAAAGTTAGTATTTCTGCTAAAGGGATATTTTATTAGGCTTTGCTGTTTTGCTTGCCATGCCATTAGCATATTAATAACTACGTATTTTAAGAACAGTAAAATACATGTCTCTGTACTGTACAAGATAATGTGAGAAAATAAGAACAGTGGATTCTCTGTCTCCCGAGATCTAGGTAGCTGTAGCATGTGACCTCATTTTTGGTCCATGGCTATAAAAATACCCCATCCTTTAAACATAGAGGTTACCTTGAATAACCCATCCCTACACAGAGTTATATTGCTAGCTTTCCAAATCATACAAATTACTCTGAAGTGAAAACCACAATGGAAACAGTCCAAAATCACATTCTTGGCTCAGCTCATCATACCCATAGTTATTTGCCAGTTCCCTTTTCCTTGAGTTTTCAGGGTAGTTTATACAAATGTTTATATGTGCCACACTGAACACTGGAACCAATGTTATTTTCTTCACGTTCACTGCTTGCTGCTACCAAGATAGTGTCAAGAATGAACAAATTAATGTAAATTCAGTAACACGTCTGTAGATCAAGTTTATTATGTTAAAAATGACTGGTTTTATTCTGTTTGTATGCTCTTTGTATTGAAGGTTATAATTCCATGCCTGGAAAACAAACATACAAATAAAGAGATGGAAAACATATCTTTGATGTGCCACAAGGTGTCTTGTGGTTGTTCAGAGCCTCAACCAATCACTCAGGAATTTCTGGGCCATTAAAGTACTTTGCAGGGGATGTTTCTTGAAAAGGGATTTTGATGCAAGATGGCATATAAATAATCAGAATACCTGGTAGATATATTTCAGGAGAGAGAATTTCAAGGAAAAAAAAAAACAAAACCTCTATAAATAGGAAAGATGGATAATATCTTAAAAAATGCTCAAATATCAAGGGGAAACTTTCTGGTATGTTCATATGAAAAAAGGCAAGCAGCACCCATGCTGCTTAAGACATTTAGAAGCAGCTAAGAATCAGATTGTTATCATTCTGTATCTGGCATGTCCCATGAGTCCTCAAACAAATCTATTAGAAGGCAGTTGGATTAGGAAAAGGTGATGTTATTCTGCAGAGGTAAGTGTCTCATAATTTCAGTATTAAATAGTAAATCCTCTGAAGGATTTTTCATACAGGACTTTGGAAAAGATATGCTATTGCTATTGTTAACTGTAACAGACTGTAGTAAGGTTGAATTATAAAGACAACTACTTTCCCTTATAAAGGCAGATAATACAATTCCAAAAATGAAGCACCAAAAAATTATCCTGAAAAATGAAGCACTCATATTTAATTGCAGTGTTTGATTTCCTCTCTGCTCATGGGAAGGACAGAAGTACTGGTGATTTCAACAGTCAGTGCATCAGCTTACGCTGTAGTCTGTTCTGGGACTTTTTCTGCATCAAACTAATGACCTATACAGTGACTTGCAAACACTGTCTTGAATTCTGAATGTTGCAGACTTAACACAGTCTTTTAGTATCAACCATTCATCTATATTTGTGCTTCCGTAAACTTTTGGACAATGGCTGTCCTTTACATTGTTTTATTCCCCTGTGAGTATGACTATTTATTGTGTAAAAAATATTTGCTGATAAATTGTTAATATGCAATAGGTCAGTTGGAAGGGACCTACGACAATCATCAAAGCCAACTGCCTGACCACTTCAGGGCTGATGAAAAGTTTAAGCATGTTATTGAGGGCATTATCCAAATGCTTCTTGAGCATTGACAGGCATGGGGCATCAACCACCTTGCTAGGAAGCCCATTACAGTGTTTGACCACCCCCATGGTAAACAATTTTTCCTAATGTCCAGCCTGAACCTCCCCACACATCCTATTGTTAGTTACCAGATAGATGAGACTGGCACCTCCCTCTCCATTTCCCCTGCTCAGAAGTTGTAGAGTTAATACCATGATTAAAAGATTTCATATATTTAGGCTGGAAAAAACAACAACACAATATGTATTGCTTGAATGACCAGTAACACAGCATAAATAACAAGGGTGAAACAGTCCAAATAAATATTTCACGAATTCTTCAAATAGTTTGTTCATCTACAGCCCTTTCCCATAGCCCAGTGAAGCTGATGAGAATCTGGGGCTTTGGCTCAGGCACTTCAATTGTCTGTTCCACAATTACAATAAAAAACACAACAGTAGTCTGTTTGGAAAGAGCTGGTAATTGGAAAAAGAGTGAGTTTGTCAGCAAATGTATTTGTCAGCACTGATTTGACCAGTATTATATGTTGTACGCGTTGTAAATGACATTTCTTCCCTTCCATTAGAGATTATAGAGTCTATGTCCAACTTCTTTCTTCAGTGGGTCTCTTACTGTGGGCAGAGCATTCTGTGGTGCATGTCAATTGCATGTTAAACGCACTACAGCACTTGTACTTTATTATTCCAGACAAATGGATTGTTTTCCAATTGCTTTATCAAAACACAGTTCTCATGTCACAGTAGACATGTATTTGTGACAAGTGGAGTTTGGTTCCTCTAAGTAACTTAAGGTTGATTACAGGAGATGCTATGTATTCTGTCATCAAGAGAATGGTAACACTTTTTCAAACAAAAAATATCTTAATCCAACCTATAGTTACTCACTTATATTAGCTTACGAAGTGTTTCTTATAAAGGGGTAATTGTGAACTCAGGCATCCCAGTGCATAGTACCCCTATGACGGACCAAACTTGTGTAGTAGTTACTGAAGCTCATACAGGAGATGATTGATTTTCCACGTTTTTTTATATCCTGTTTACAGGTTTAAATATCTCCACTGAATTTATCTGCATTTCCAAAAACCTGTCTGCCTGAGAATTGTGCTGAATCCTTGGCTACAGTAAGTGCACTCCACTGCGATAGCACAGACACCTCCTTTGCCTGTGCGATTTAAGTGCTGCCTTTCCTGCCCTTTCTCAGCTTTCCCTTTTACGGTAGCAAGAGCCAGGAGCTCTTGGCCATTCCCCGTTTCTCTCACTGTGTGTGTATACACACACACAAACACACACCCCTGGAGAAAAGGGTTGGAAAACACAAACTGTAGTCATCAGTCCTGTTTGTAAGCTGAGCTGTGACACTGTCAAGATACAATTCTTTTTCTAGTCTGAGGCTTATATCCTTCCTTCTTTACCTTTTGTGGTTCACAGGCTCTGATATAAATGTTCATGAATGACCTGTTAGTCACCTCTTTTTTTTTTTTTTTTCCCCCACTGTTGTTTTTCACCATCTTGTTTTCTGTTCTTCCCACTTGCTTGCGTTCAGCCCTGAGCAGGTACCTCTGAAGCTTAGCTAACCATCCTGTAGTAAAAATATATGATCACCTCCTGTTCCTTCTAAAATTGCCTTTCTGTACAATGGTTTATTGATAGAAGTGAAAGGAATTAGTGTTTGGTATGTCTTAGCCCTGACCAGTCTATCTCAGTGTTTTTGTTACTTAGGCAGTTATAAAACAAACAAGACAGTATTGTCATTGACATGAGGATAAATTTTAAAATAATAATAAGAAGAAGAAAAGAAAGCAAAAAGGTTAATTAATGAAGTCTATGGTGAAACACAACAAAAAGTTGGAATGCTACAAAACCAGTTCTGTTGCAAATGATTTTTGTTCCCCTTAGCCATGGTATCTGTATTTTCCTGCCATGAGATGCAGAGTGCACTTATTTATTGTAGTCTCATAATACAAAGAGATTCAAATCCAGATTTGGGTTGCTGTGGTCAGATGGATAGAAAATGGGACAAAGGGAAGCTGTGAATCTTGCTACTATCCCCTGAACTGCTAGGGTGAAAAGATGCATGACAGGCTTCATGTGAGTGAAATCCCCTCCTGTATTTTGTACTCATGCTATTGTCACTTCTGTGATTAATTGCACATCCTGTGTTCTATAGTTATTTTCCATGATTTTTTTTTTTTTTTTTTCAGGTTGTGGCTTTTTCCATACAGATTGGCACAGGAGTTTTCCTATACTATACACCCATAACAGTCTGTATTCCACTGAATAGTCTGGAAGCACTTAAGTTTACAAGTGAATGTCCAATGGTAGCTTGTGGACTAGTAGTCTTTGACATGACTGTTTTTGGAAGAATCAATTTTGCAATCCTTAGGTAAAGCAGCATTTGGTAGAACTAACTACTGAAGTGTTAGAATATCAGTTCCTCATTATGATGCTTAACAATTAGGAAAAAAGCCAGAGTGCATATTTGATTAATTGTGAAATCAGAAATGATGAAGGCATTGTTAATGATAAATAAGCTCTCTGCTGGAAGTGAATATATACTATCTCTTATGTATCTTTTTATTTAACACTGTATGTTTATTTTCTTTCATTCTCTTTCTCTTGTTGTTTATTAAGCTTCCCTTTGTGCTGTTGAGGACAATGTTTTACGTTAGCAGATTTTTCAGTATTAATGCAATGCTTCAGTCAACAACCTGTGATCTAATGGATGGGCAGTGCACAGCCTGACTCATTACAAAGAAGCACCCTTACTGGGATACTTAAAACATAAAACTCAAAGCGAGTAATGGAAAACCTGGAGTCAAAATGATCTCATCTGTATGTGCCCCATTATCAGAAGTGGAAGCTGGTTGAATATTTGCCTGTCACAATTTTTCTACTGGTAATTATCATGTCAAGACTGAAGATATTCTATCCACAGGGAGTTAGTGGATACTATGCATTTTTAAATATTCTGTATGCATTTAAGACTTCCTTCTCTGTTAGCTTGCTTATCATTTTGACTATTTCTTTTGAAGTAAGAAACAGATGGCAGCATTCACTGTAATAAGTGCGGAAAAACATGCCAGCCAATTAGGGAGGCTTCAACTGACTGAAAACCTGGATCCTTTTCCAATATTTTGGTGATGTTTTTCCCCCTGCGTGTCTAGAGGAAATTTTTTATTTATCATTTGTTTAATAGAATCATAAAAATAGAGATTAAAGGAATATTAGGTCATTAAATCTCTAGTAATGAACCTGAAAAAAAAAAAAAGCTGGAATACATTTTATAGACTTTGTTCTCCAAAAGATCGTTGTCTTTCTCTCAAAAAAAAAAAAGTAAACAGCCATGTTAATGTGAAAACTGTCCCTCGCCTGAATGGCCCAGTATCAACTGTTTATATATTGTCTTTGTATATGCACTAATACTTCAGACTCTAGCACATCAAACTATATCTTCCAATATGTTGCCTTGCAAATATCATAGGTCTTTCTTAAATCCTTTATACAATGTCCTGTTCCAGACACTATCAAATTACCATTCCCCTAGTTTGCTTCTCAACCAAATTTTGGGAGTGCCATGTCTCCCACTCAGCTTTGAGAAGACTCCCTCATCAGGGAGGATTGCTTTGGTCTGAATTTGTACAAAAATCAAGGAGAGTTTAAGACGATTAGGTTCTCAAAATAAGCGTTTTTGTTGTTGTTCGTTGTTGTTTGTTCATTTTTGTCATGAACATTAGGGCTCACTTCTGAAAATGCAGGTCATTACCCGTATGCTCCTTATGGAGAATCATAAACCTCTACATCCCTTGACTTCTTTTAGCAGTCAGCATTATTTAGACTATGACCAAAAAAAAAAAAAAAGCATTTTGTTTTCTAACATGTGATTCTATTCCCTGGTAATTTAGTGCTTAGATCATTTTTCTGAGAGATTCTACAGCCATGTCCTTGCTGTTCTACTGTGTCATTTTGGAGGCAGAGATAGGCAGGTTTCACTGTTTCAGGATTTTCAGCTCAACTTTTAGTTTTCTTTATTTTATTGCTTTCTGCGGCAACCTTTCTTTGCTATTCTTAACATTACACTCTAAATGCCTACGGTAATAGCATTACATATATTTCTCTGCTAACCTTTTGGTATTACCCTTTTGCAATGACTTTTCAATTGTAGTCAATGAGCTTCTAAGGATGTAACTTAAAGCAGAATGGGTCCCACTTACTAGGGTGGATTTAGTCTATGAAAGATGAAATTCTGCTTCAGGCACTAAAGCAATTTTCAGAGCAGCATATCAGCTCTTATCAGACTTGGTCTGTTGTTCCTAAATGAAGATATTTTGCGTGTTTATGGGTGACTACGGTCACTCTGGGAAGCATTTGGTGGTAGTTAAGTGTAAAATAGTGATTGTTCTTCAAAATTAGAAACAACTGGTAGCTCTGCAATGATGATTTAAAATTCTTTTTAAATTCTTTCAAACCACAAAGCTGTGTGTTGTTCAGTGATTGAATGCATTTGAACTTATGGAACTTTTCATTTAATGCTGGTCTCTATTGTTTTTGGCTGAAGCCCAAGCCTCACATCTCCTAGTTGCAGGATTCCGTTCTGCAAACTCCCTCAGTTGCTGAAGGCCCAGTGTAACGTGAGACTATCCCTGTTTCCCAGCAGGCAGCACATTACAGATCTGCATGTTGACCAGCTGCAAAGACAGGTGTTATTCTCCTTGCCTTTATTCTTCCCCCTTCATCTTATATGCCCCCTAAAATACTGTCAAGGCCTGAACACAGTAAATGAGTAAACTTTAAAAGCTTGGAAAAAACTCTGATTCTGGTGGTGTGGAGCTGGGGATTTTGGTCTGAAGTTGAATGCTCTTGACTTTGTTTGCCACATTTTCATTGGGCCTCCAAGACAGTGAGCCAAACTGGAAATCCAGCTCATAAGAATATGCGCAGTGATCACAGGCATTCAGTATTTGCCTTTCCAGGCCATTTAGCACCAACAGTACCATATTGTAAATGCTACAGAATCCTCAAGGTTTGGCTACAACATGCTAGTACTCTGTTTTCCTTCCATAAGAGAACCACCCATAAATGCCTGCATGTAGAACTGTGAGCTATCAGTGCATCTCTCTCATCCATGTCTGTTCCATGTGCACGTTACCTTTGTGTTGGATCAAACCCCTGCAGTCATGGAGCTATGGGAATCAGAGCCTATTTCCATTGAGTTCAGCTGTCTGTGAGAAGAATAAAAAAGTAAGGCCTGAGAGGAAAACGCAGTGAGAGCCAGTCCTAAACTCAGACTAGTTTCCTGATGCTTTATTGACAAAATACATCTCTTCTTCCAGCTTCCATCAAAATCACATGCTTTCAGTACTCTGTTTAATGACTAAATTAAACCATAACCTTCTCTGCTATGACTGTTTTCTTATACTTGCCTGTACAATGTCATGCATGCCTTTGGTGTTTTACAGGTACCATGGTGTGATACATCTTAGGAACACAATATTTCTTGGAGGAAGATTTTTTTTATTTTTTTTTTTTTAAACAACAACAAAGGATACTAGAACCTAAAACAATCCAGAAATTTACTTTACTTGCTACCCAGTCATAATGATTCAATCTAATAATGGTCTATCAATCAGTTAACATATTTTTGAGGAAGATTTACCAATCTACATCAGCTTTATGGACCTGTGTAATCCATAACTGGTATAACAGCCTTGCATGTCTCACTATTGCCTTGAAATGATTATGGGAAAAACTAATTTTTATGGCCCTGGGAAAATATTGTTGATTTTTTGTAATGGTTTTGACAGTGCAGACTGGCCTTATTGTGTGTAATGGTGGCTTACATCATCTATTAGAACAGGATGGAAGAGCTCTGAAGACATTTTCAAAACCTTTCTGACTCACGCATTTTTCATGAACTAAGAAATGAGAGAACTGATAATCCATAGTTTCATTTAAATTGCAGTTTAGTGATCAAATTAATCTTTCTGTGGTTGATTTGGTTATCATAATAAACACTTTACACTGGGTATTTGGATATTTTTATGTAAGAATTCTGAGTTTAAAAAAAGGGCAAATCTTCAAAAGGATTTATTGCAAAGAAGAAATTATTATTCAAAAAGTATGAGATGTCAGTAACCTCACCCACTAAAATAATTAAAAGTACTGAAGACACAAACACTAGCCACCCATAAAACTTTACCACATCCACTTTTCTGCTTTTCATGGCATAGTCAAAAAGCATTAACCGAGCTATAAAATATGTGAAAAATGAACTTGGCTGATAGGGCAATAATTTCATCCATCAACCAGTTTCACTGTTCAATTCATACTAGCCTTACTTTGTTCTAACAGAGTTTAGGTAACCTTCTGAAAGTTTATTAACTGTTTTTATGATGTTTTAAAATTGAAAGTGAATTAAAATGTAGAAATGCTGACAGCGAGCTCAATATTATTCCTTTTTCTTCTCTCTTAGGTATAAACCCCAGTGATACTAGGATTTTCCTTAAAGACCTAGTAGATTTCAGTGAAATCTGATTCAAGCTGTTTAAAGCAAATGTCCACGCTCAGAAAAGTATACCAGGATCTCATTTGCTGGAGATGAAGTCAGGCCTTGCTGTGATATTTCTGCTCCTCCTGACCAAAGCCTTGCCCTTGACTTAGAAAAATACTACGCATTATTCACTGCCTGAAATTGAACAGAACTAAAAAGTACTTAAAAAAAAAAAAAAGAAAGAAAAAACTTAAAAATAGATTTTAATCAATGGCAGAATTCGTACTAGTGTCAATGGAAGGAAGTGTGACAGCTATTGTTGATTAGTTGCTTTAGGTGCTTCATGTTTGCTTCTAGAACAGAATGACATATGGAGCCTGTGCTGCTTACTCAAAATATGTTATTTGTAGATTACTCTTATTGAGGTCAGCAACTGAAACTTGCATTTTGGAGTATGTCCGGCAACATTGCTGGTCTGAACTGTTCCTTTAAACTTTTCAAAATTATTTCCCTTTGGTAATGTAAAATAGTACAGCCTGATGGAAGAACACTGGGATGTGTGGTGTTAACATCTTGTTTACTGGAAGTGGACTTCGTAGGAAAGTAGTGATCTTCTGACCAAGCCTATTTGTGCTTCCTCCATCTTCTCTGCTCTCTTCAGTGTGGTATGGCTCAGCTTCCCATAGACAGCACGAGTCAAATTGCAATGAGGTATGCCAGTAGAATTGTAGTACTCTTGCTTTAAGTGTAGAACATTGAATAGATTAGCAGAGTTGAGTCACCACTGCTCTTACCTTTTCATAGTCGTCTCTGCTTTGCGAAAGGAGATTAGAAATCTTCTAAATGGAAAAGTTTTGCATCCATATTGCCCAGATTAAAATGGCAATGTGATGCCTAAGTCAAGCAAGAGTTAGATCCTAAATTTCAGTTGTGAAAATATGGGTATTTGATTTTGCTTGGGTTGTTGTGAAGTAAGTATTATTAAAAGAAATATGTTTGCTCATATTTCTGAGAATGTTGCAGGGTATTATAGATAGTTATATTTAGCTTGCAGCACAGCTAATAAGCTCTTGCATGCTGACAGGGAAAAACCATACTGACATTTACTGTTGGATTATGATCCTTCAGTCAAAAGTCCTGGACCTTTACCATGGCTTCTTTGAACAGTGCAGACCCTTCTCATCACTTGTTTCCATGGTAATTTACTTATATGTTCTATATATATATAAAATATAATATATAGTGTATGTTATGTGTTGTGTACATAATATATGTGTGTATTTATATAGTAAGCTTCAGTTTGACTGTGTTAATGTGCCTCAGCAGGAGGGTTAAGTGAAATAATAGGGTTACATGCAAGTCATGCCACTATACAAAAAGCTATTTCACTTGATCTAGAGACATAACAAATATCCAGAGGGGGTGATGCATGATAGCTAACAGTTGGCCCAAATCACTAGTTTGATTCTAAAGTCACTTTCCAAGGATTTAATTGGTATTGCTGTTTGGATAGTTTGTTTCCGCCCTTTGTAGAGGTTTTATGAAATTTGAACGTGGATTTATCTTATTTCCAGGTCTGGAGATGTGTGATTATATCTGATAAACTGCAGTTACCTCATTAAATAAAATACAATGCACGATTGGTCAGAAAAGTTTTCAGTCACATTGTTTGCTGAGCCTGCAAAACTGAACTGTCACAAATATAGTCCATTTTTATCTAAATGGACGAAAGGCGGAGGGTTTCTGGAACCCCACCTGCCTTCTGCCTGCTCACCTGCTGGGCTAACGGCTGCAGGGGAGCCCCGGCCCTGGCTCAGTGGTCCCAGGTTCTGCCATGGCCATTGCACTGCCTGAGTGCAGGAGCCCAGAGCTTCTGGACTCTGGTTTTATGTCAGCCAGACAGCGACTTAGTTTTCACTACTGAAGAAGTGCTTTGCTTTGGGGGATGATTGAAATAATATTTGCAAATACTACTGCTAATGTAATTTTCCAAAATACTTTTTGCAACAAGGATTTTTTTTAGAATTAGTATTTAACTTCTTAACTGGCACCTGCTGTGGCTAAGTAACACAAAGGTCTGAATTGTGGTATTCCTATCAAATGGATATTTCTCTTTGAGATGCAATAACCTATTCAGAATTCCTACTTGTCCATATTTTCCAAGTCATTTCACAAAACCCTTTGAAAGATAGAGATGGATGTGCTGACTAGCTTAGGAGTTGATTCTTTGCAGCCACTAATTTTAGCTCAGTTGAGCTCTACAATAGTACATCCCATAAAATATTTGCCTTATCAGGACAAGCTTGATATACAAAGAGTAATAATAACTTTGTTTCCTCCTTATAATGGTCTCCAGATACATGAGAAAAAACAAACCTAGTGAAGTTAAGTGACATCATCTAGCATTTTTGAACATCTATCCTAAAGACACAGATCCTTCCTCAGAGGTTCTGTTGCCATTTTCTTATGGCCGTCTTCTGTTCTGAGGAAACCTTGCCCTTTGTGTCCTCAAACACCAGGGCTAAGTCACTGTGCATTAAACAACAACAAATCAGTGACAGAACTCAGTTGGTGTCAGAAGAGATTTCATGAACTGAAGGACTGCAGAGTTTGACTGAGCATTGGGAAGATCACTACAGAGGGTTAAGTTAGTTGCATACAAAAAATACGTGAACATACAGTGTTTTGCTTTATGTTCTGTTCACACCAAAGTTTGATTTCTGAGGTTTTGGCCACAGATTGTGCTTGAGGCTTTTCCACCTCAGCAATTAGGAACTAATATTTTGATTCAGGGGCCAGAAGTTTCTTGGTTTTGTTGATTCTGACATTGGGGTCAGGATTTACCCTGTCCTCTGGCCACTGTTAGTAGCAAGAAGGAAGAAGGCACACGTCCTCTCTCCAGCCATGCGTGGAAGCTGGACCACAGCAGGGTTGTAGTGTCTCCACGCCCAAACAGCTGTTCATCTTATGCTTAATAAGCAGGAATGTATTCTTGTACAGCAAGATTTAGTTTTGACTGTCATTTATCTGGCTATGTTATTGTTTTCTGTGATGTTGCCCCTCATATCACCTGCATGTTGCAAGAAGAATCAGACTGATAGACGTGAAAAAAGTCATAACAAGTAGGGTTTGATGTACTTAAGAACAGACAGCACAAGTGAGGTTTCTGAACAATGTATTCTGAAAATGACTTCACCCTTCTTGCACCTCAGTGGGAGGTCCTTAAAGAGTGCACTCAGCTGTAGAATAAGCCAATGCAGGCTGGAAAGGGTTGGCAGAGATCTGTGTAAACAGATTTGCCAGAAAGGAATAAAGTTGTTCCATGGCTTCTGACTTATGGAAGATACACAAAATACTATAAAAGTTCAAGTGTGTAAGCCCATGCTCTCTATTAATACAACAAACCCTATGAACCTCCTACCCTGCTGTGTTGAGAATTGCTAGCAACTAAGGCTCAGTTTTCATCTGCTGATTTCTTTTGGGCCTCTGATAGCATAACATGTGCTAGACACACTGAGGCTGGTAAATTCCTACATCCCCTGTAGGTGTATCCCATACTGGGTGTACTGTGATTTGAGTTCTGCCCTACATGGACCCCTTTTTGATATGGATGCAAAGGTATTTATAGGTAAATGAAAACAATCTCGTCTGAAAGCAGGATTGTTCCTTGTGAGTGAAACCATAAAACAGGAGTAAAATAAGTTGTTTCCAAAGAACCGTCACAGAATGCATTAGCCAGCAAAGGGAGCACTGTCAGAAATAGTGACAGAAAATAAGTAGCTTATGAGAAGGGGAGATGTTTTTTCCCTCAAGTGATAAGGGATGTGTTTTCAGCTCTGTGGGAAATACAAGACTCATTAAACATCAGACATGAGCTGAAGCTATAATAGAATCTGTATTTGTTTCTGGATTTGGAGTTCAAACAAAATTCCAAAGAATTTTTGTCTACAGGTTTTCATCATATTGTTGTCAACATGACACCTAAATAGAGAGACAAATGCATTTAAGTGATGCAACGTCACAATATAATATGCGTCATCCAAGTTGTGATATTTATTTCTATATGCTTTGAAGTCACAGCAAATGCAATGCAATGCATTTTGGATAACCCTCTTTAATAGTAGGCTAGTTAAATTGAATTAAACTTGCAGTGGGCCTGTGAATGCATCCAGACAGTTACCATGGCTCAGCTGATTTGCACTGACTTGAATTCCTTGTTTCATCTGAGCCTGCTTAAGCTTTTGTTTTGGGTGGGAGGGAACTGCTTGCTGCACAAATCTCAGATGTCTGAAGTTTCAGACTGCCTAATTGTATTTCTCTGCCCATCTCTGCAAAAGGTAGGATGCAATATTGTTTTATGGACATTTTTGTTTATAAATATATAGCTGTAGAAATAATGCTGATGCCTTCTGGTTGAAAGTGCCTCGTTCTGCAAATCATTCACAGTTAAGGCTTTTTCCAGATAGCTCACTGATGTTGCTTGCAGGCTGTAGTGTACATGCACAAGTAATTTTACTCCAAATCAACCTTCTACTGAATAGAAACTGTGCTTGAGCTGGCACCTATTTCTCTCAAAAGCATTCATAATCATTTTATTTTTTTTTTGTCAGAAAAAGAACCCTGTTGGTTGATCCAAAAAATACCTGCTTGTCCAAAATCCAGTTCTTTCCACAGTACAATGGATGCAATCCCAGCTTTGTCATATATTTCTTTGACCAGACATTTCATTAATATAGAGGGTTTTGCGCTAATAAGTTGCTCCATGTTAATGTGAGGTACCTTCAAATCATGGGAGATTTCATTCTGGAAAATACTTTGTAAAGCTGCGTATCCTAAATGGCTGCCCTCCAAAGTCTGGAATTCAAATCTCATTTACTGTAAATGACTGGCAACCAGAGGATGTAGAAGGTTTTTTGTTTTGTTTGGTGTTTTGTTTTGTTTTTCAAACACTTCTTAGTGAGAATATAGGGGAAAGAGAATTGATTTTTCAATTCCCACATAACACACATGGGTTTATTCAAGGAATTAAAGGAAATAGTTCTCAGATAGTAATTAGCATAATACATGTTATACTTGGAAGTGATACTGTGAGATGTGATATGTCCTTAAGTAGTGTGTATAGAGATTTTTCTTCTTACTGCTTCGGTGTTCAGTTGACGTTCTCAGTTCAGGTGGGATTGCTGAAGAGCCCAGTTCTGGTCTCATCCTACCTCAAGTTATAGACAGCTAATGGCAAGAGAGGTTGAGTTGGATGGATGGTGATTGCTTTTTAAAATCTCACATACATAACCATAATGCAAGTAGTGTGGATGTGAGGGGTCTCAAAACTAGGAGCCTAAAGTCAAGCTGATAAATCTACATGTATGCTCATTATCAGTGGTCCTCACCACTCCATGCTGCCACCTGGGAATCAGGGAACTGCCTACAAAACAAATTTGGTGCCTAAGTCTGGTCTCCTATATTTTAAACCATATATTGACTTACATAAACCCTCGTGTTTGTGGACTACTGCTCTTCGTATTGCTGTAAGTAACTGGATTCATTTATCTCTAAGTGTTTTAAGTACACAATTTAAAAGATATGATAGCTTCCATCCTGATTTTGACAACTGACAATTATGCTTAGGAACACTGGAGAGGAGAATATTCTGCATGTACTTGAGTTATTCTTTATTGATCTGGGGGAGTTACTTATTCCTTTGTTTATTCCTGTACCAGTCATCGTCTCCCCATTCATGTGAACGGGAGAAGGTAGCCAGCCCCTTTACAGAAGGAACTCGCACCAGTTTCCTCTACAAGGAAAAAAAACATTCTGAGGTGAAAGAAGACAAGCAAAATACAGTGGAATATAAATAATGTCCATAAATATTAATGAAGGACTTAAAGTAGGTCTTGGCAGAGACTGTGGACTAATCGGGATCTTGATGGGCCACATAGCCTACTAGATGTGGCAAAGAGAATTAAGAAACTTGAATCCTGTGCTTGGATTTGCCACTGACTGGCTGGTGTGACCCTGGGCCAGACATTTAATTCCTTTGTGTTTTTGTTTTCCTCTTACACATAGCCTGTCTTGTCTGTTTGGTTTGTAAGCATGCCTAGACAAGGACTGTCCCATGTGGTGTTCATATAATGCCAAGCTAGCAGGGTTCCAGTCTTGGCTGGAGCTTTGAGGTGCTACCTGGGTATAAAATGATTATTACGTTAGTAGAGTTATTCCAGTTTATGTTGCACTGTTTGCTTTGTTGGCTCTAAGCAGTTCAGATGAAATCAGAGTGGGTCCCCATGTATTCCTGCAGTGGATATTGAGCTATAGAAATAAAAACAGTCATAACAAAGGATGTGCTGGAGCCTTCTGTGCAATGCTGGCACCGTTTGGGTTGTTGTAACAACTCTCTCTTTCATTGGGCTGAATCGGTTTGGGGATGGAGATCGTAATGCTTTGAATTGAAGCCACAGTCTCTGCAAGACACCGAGTGAACTGTAGCAGGTTACATCACTTGGGTTAAACACCTCTTTTCACAACCACTACGCTTGTTGGCATGCTCAGCAGAGATGTCACAGGCTGTATGTGCTTGGAGAGTGAATTACCCAGTCTGTTATGTGAGTTCCCCCTGAGCTGGAGAGAAGTCCTACTCCCTTGAGATGGGAATGCAATGGGGGGAATTAGGTAGCTGATTGAGGAGCCTGATGAGATTTTTTGAGATCAAAAGTGCTTCAGAGAATTTGCTGAATACAAATAAAGTCAAGGGAATATTCCTAAAAAAGACTATAATTCTGATGTGCTTAATGGCACTCTAAATAACTTTTTCAGTATGCCTCTGAATTGTCAAACATTGCCTTGTGGATGATTGCTTTCAGAGGCCATGTGAAAGCAGCCTCACTGGGAGTCACTTGTGCATGGCTCCCTGCTGCTATCCAGGGTGAGCATGAGATGATCTTTTGGGCTGCACTAAGCGGGCATTGCTCTGTGTCCTGAGTGGTGGACAGGCAGATATATTCACCCACACTATATTATAATGCACGTCTTTGAGGGATTTCAGAAAGGGGATGGGAATAAGCCTCCACAAATACAAGGAAAAAACACCACCTACCCTTAGGTCAGGAAAAGCTAGCACTGCTCAGTAATAAAAGATTGTAGGGAGTAACTTTAAAGACTGAAACATACTTTTCAGCAAAGGTGAATGCTGAGCTATGCTGGCTGTAAAAGAAGAAATTTCACAATACTCCTGCAATAGGAAAAGAACTGGAGGGAACAGTTTAGCAGGTAAGGAAAATCACCTGATTTCAGAAGATTTAATTCCCCCAAAGAATAAGATATTCTAAACTTTTTTTTTTTTTTTTTCTTGAAGAGTCAAGTGAAATCTTGTTTGTAGTAAAGGTTCTCTTCTTCTCTGGCATGTCTGCTGCTTTCTTAGGTTAATCAGCACTGCTGCTTTGACAGTAGCCTGTTAGGAGTTGTGTGAACGTGTAGTGTTATTATGCGTAGTGTTATTTCACCCATGATGGAGAACACACAGGCCTGTTAGGCAAGGGAGGGGTGTTGGTGTTTTTTTCCTGGATACTGGCACGGCTGGGACATGATCTCTTGTTTCTTACATCCAAGCTTAGTGCATCAGTCACAGCACTGCTATGGAGTCCATCACAGATGTCTGCTTGCAGAGAAAAGTGATCTTTGGGACTTTCAGAACTGGCTTTTTGCAATAGTAAGAACCTTGGTAAAGTGTCAGAAGTACAGTACCCTATATGCACAGTATGAGCATATGCTAATCCCATGGAGTTGAGCAAAATCTGCTTTGTATGGCCTGTTCTGTGAATATGTCCTTTTCATGCAATAGCTCCAGCTTTTCCCACTGATGCAAAAATCCTGATTGTCCATAGTGCAGTTTTGGTGATTTAAATGGGCCACTTCTATGAAAAATCTGGGGAAGTAGCACGTACCACACTCGTGTTGGTGGCATATACCTCTGAAAGATGCAATGGAAGGAAATCATCTCGATGTTTTCCCTGGCTGGTGCAGCCTTGCACTGGCTCCCACTTAGGGAGAAAGTCCTGAAAGACACAAAGGAACACGCAAGCCCTACTTGTCTCGTGGTATTCAGAAAAAAAAAAAGAAAAAGAGAGAGACAAAGGAAAAAAAAAAAAAAATCAAAATAAATAATAATAATAATAATAATAATAATAATAATAATAATAATAATAATAATAATAATAATAGCTGAAAGCTGTATCCCTCATTTTAGTGCACTGAGTTTCAATGTATGATTGACAAGTCAGAAAAATATCATCCCTATCATCCCTGTCTTTCTCACTTGAGCCCTGGGAAGGCCTTGATGGTGGCCAACACTGAAGCAGGTCCTGGTTATGGGGAGAGGTTGAGGACAGGAATGTGCTGCAAATTAATAGTGATGTAGTGAGAGCTGACTTCCCCGTGCGTGTTCCTGCCAGCTGCAAGTAGCGCTGTGGCCCCTTAATGATTATCCGTGAGCTCAGAAAAGTGTGCTACCCTGTCTGTTAGGAACACACTCACACTTGCTCTATTGAATAATTTGGCTTTAATTACTCTTCCATATTGTCATAATTTTGGTTTTGTCTCATTTTTCTTTGTCTTACCATCAAAGATTTCACCTTGAGTCTTAATTCTCATTCTAGATGTAGATGTGTCATTCTACAAAATTAAATGAGGATTTATGATTGTTGTATCTCCTTGATCAGCTCAGATCCTACATATTAAATGAAATACCGTGATCGGTTTGGCATGTTTCAGAAAACAGTTACCATGTGCTCTTGATAAGAACAATTGTAATCTGTGGAGTCATGGATTTTGTGTGAATAACAGATTCTGCTGGGCACCTCTTGGGAATATGTAAAATCTGGAAGTCTTAAAAAATGCTAATTCTTCCATACTGTTACAAATGGCAGCTCCTGCTAAGTTGGAGATGATTTCTGTCACTAAAACATGTATTTGTACTTGAAGTTTTTCCACAGTGATACAGAGAATTAAATCTCTGTTGGATTGTGTTGATGTAGATGGAATGGATTTAAGTAAAGGCTTTGCCTTTTTTTCCATAAAGGTTTGAAATACTTTGAAGCCTTCCATGAAATGCACTATCTGGTCACAAGACTTTCCTATTAAATCACTAGAATGAGGAACTGAGAAACAGTCTGTGATTAGCTGTTTGCTTATGGCATTCTTTGTTTTGACTCCTCTTGGAGATGTGTACAAAGTAGCTCTTTGGGATGGGATCATCTCTGTGTTCTGTGTTTGCATAGCACCTAAATTAATTGCTTCATGAGTGGGCTTCTGAGGAGCTCCTACCACACAAATAAAGGAGTGCAGGAAAGAAAAAGGTTGCTTTGGTGGATTTAGAGTGTGCTTCAATGCAAACATACACTAAATGAATCTTGGACACGAGTTTGGTTCTTTGGTCTTGCTGTTCATTTCCAAATGTACCAGGGCAAACTGCCGAGGGCTCGACCCTGCTAGGTGCTGAGCGTATTTAGGACCTGTAGAGGTTGCTCAATAATGAACACAGTTTTTTGTTCTCATAATGAAACTGTTGTGCTTTAGACATTGGCAGCTTGGAGTTCTCTGAAATGGCAAACGTTTTGGAAGAGACATTGCTGTCGGCTTTCGCAACAGTCGGCTCTTTGGAAACATTCCCCTTGAATAATGTTAAAAGCAATTCCAGTTTCTGTAATTTAACTCATCCGTATCATCAGCACCAATAAACGAAACCTCTACAGATTCCAAGCTCACCAGGACCTTGCCAAGAGCTGGCATTATACTCTGAGCCAAGTAACTTACTATAAACAATGAGTATGGAGCTCAACAAGTGTGTACGTTCTTGCAGTGTATGTGCCTGGCTGGCACCAGAGGTGAAGAGCTTTAAATCCTGCTGTTAACCTCAGTTATGTTGATCATAGTAGCTACCAAAATTGCACAGCCAGGTAGAACCATACAGCTCCTGAGAGGTTACACAGGTGTGATCTATTACAAAAAAAAAAAAAAAAAAAAAAAAAAGAGAGAGAGAGAAAGAAAAAAGGGAGAGTACAGGAATTTCATATTTTAGTTTAAGGGGTGTGGAAGCATTAGGAAGCTAACGATTATTGTACTGGGGCCTCTCTGGGCTTACCATGCTTTGCAGTACTACTGTGTACTCTTAGAAGAATCACATTTCCTTTAGTTGCATATCAGAAAACGTGAGTGAAGATAACTGTGATTTTCTGAGAGCCTCAAGCTTTGCTGCATCTCCACAGGAGCCATTTGTGTACTGAATGGTGGTGGGAGTACAAAGCCGTTACGTTATACTTGTATAGCTGACTGTAACCCAAATGGCTTCAGCAGCATCAAGCGATGCCTGGCTCCAACAGTCCAGGGCACAATCACAAGAAGAGCTGTGCTTCACTGCAGAAACAGATATTAGAGCAGGCACAATATCCAGCTCTGACTTTTTCCTCTTCCAGTGTCTCTCAGGTTTACATCCACTGCATTTGTGCTAGAAGAGACTGTTGCAAGGTGTGACACAAACCAAACTGCTTCTGTCCTTTTAGTCTCACATGCTATTTGTACAGCTTAATAGGTAAGTAGCTTTGATATAGCTTGTTAGTAGTGCTGTTTGTGGGTAATAGCTCTCATTAGCATTTTCACTTTCAAATAAAACTTTAAGACACGGATTTTCAGAAACCTTTTGCATCTTTTTAATGAAACTGGGTTTCTTTGCTTCTTGTTTTAATACATCTTCCAGCAGAGAGTGATGAAATTTCCAGTCCTGCGTGAGACCTTGTCTTTGCAGTTTTCCAAGGGCCAGAAGCCTGCTGACACGGAGCATGACAAATGTATGGAAATACATGGTATCTCCAATCTGTTTGCTTTGGATAGTGGAAGGTGATCTTCTATTACCTATTTATTTAACCTCCTCGTCCTTCCTTTTTGGAGACACAAAATATTTTCTGTCTTTTCCCTACCATGATGCTTTCAGGACATCTATTTCTTTGGATCTTTTCTCCCTCTAATTTCCAGAGCAATAAGCTAGCACAGTTCCTGTCTTGGCTTGGGCTTTTTCAACTCTATCTTGCACTTTCACAAAAATTCTGTGTTCCTATGGCAGGCTTCCTCTGCCTTTTTTCAGTTCCCTTGCTTTTCCAAACCGTGTATCACTTTCATCACAAAAGTGATACGAGGTGCCTTTAGCTTCCCTTTTCTTGATGGGGGATGAACCTGAACCACTGTATAAAAAGACTGAATGTTAGTCATTTGCTCCCAATGCTTTTTCATTCTCCCAATTGAAACCTGTTGGCTTTTGCACCAGTGTCTAATTTAAAAGCAATAAATGAGTGCTTGCAGGCTTGTAGCACATCTGCACATTCTGTAGCAGAGTTGTGGCCTTGTGAGGGAGTTATCTGCGCCCACTCCACAGGCATGAGCAAACTCTTCTCAAGTGACAGCGTTCCCTGTCTGGCCTTGTCCTGGCTTGTGTTTGTGCTAGCTGTTCTGGTGTGAGCTTGCAGGGCTGTCCTCCCTCCCCTTTGCCCTCCGAGGTGCTAAGGGACTCTCGCGCATCTGCAGTGGCACAGCGCTGGCCACTCTTCCCAGCCATGGTCCCAGCTGGAGGACTAACGTTTGTCAGATTGTGATAGTGTATCAAGAATTAATTTGGAGTCCTTTATTTCTGTTTGAGTGTCTGTCTTTCCCAAGATCTCCCTCACCAGCTGATCTCTTACCAGGTGCTGAAGCTCACTCTTTGGCTTTAGCTGAACATGTCTCATCTGCTTCCTTGTTCTCTTCATTTAAAAGCAGAGCTCTTTGATGTTTTATTTTTGTGCAGCATGCAATACTAGGGTGTCTGTAATCCCACTGCCTAATTAACAGCAAATTATGAAGAACATTGCAGTACTTTCTAAATCAACTGTTTCCCTGTACAGATCTGTCATCTGACTGGTTTCTGTTTGCTGACACCCACTGCTTGCAGGTAGAAGGTGAACATCCAGGGTGAGAAGCTCACGCAGACTTGTCTGAATTAAGGGCTTAAAGTGCCTGGGGGTAGTGGGAGCCGTTACAGAGGTATGTGAATATCCTCAAGGTGAAAATTCATAGTCATTTTCTCAGTCAACTTCTGAAAGCTGTAGCTATTAGGAAGCTTCAGAAGCTCTGTTCTCCCAGTCAGAAGACAGAGGTAGTTTTTACTCTCTGTACTGTGTGCTGTGCTTGGTAATAGTGCATGGTGTTTGAAACACCGTTCTCTCTTATTTTGTGCCTAGTCCCACTTGGCTGTGTGTAACAAAATCTTCCCTGCATCCTACCTAGATGTCTGTAGGCTGAGAAACCTTTTTTCTTACAGGCAGAGCCCTCCGTTCTGCAGCCATGGGGACTGGAAAAGAAGGGCATCACAGCCGGTGTAGTGCCCGTGTTACCTGAATCCTTTCTGCCCCAGAGAGGAGTAAAACTATTCCAGTGAGAGGCAGAGCAGAGTTGCTCTGGGCTTTTAAGTTGATGTTTGCCCTTTCCGCATGCTCGCAGGATTACTATCTGCGTAACTTACTAGACAAACGTATAAAGCTGCAGTTGAAATCTTTGTTTTATATTACACAATGACACTGCATTCAATTTCTCCCGTAAGATGCTTTATATCTCTCCAAAGTGTCTTAGCCAGCTTTGGCTCCAAGCAATTGCTTTTTATAACTGAGACTGACCAAAAGGACGTTGTCGTCTTCAGTAGCTTAGCTGTGAGGTATGATAGATCAATTTATTATTGTCAAAGGATGGATTTCTTTCACTCCATTGGCAGCATGTTTGATCCTGGATCTTGTTACTCTGGTCTGCTGCTGCTCACTGGGACAGAAAGAGGGGAGGGAAGAGGAATTCTGCCTTTTAATGGTAGAACCACTTAGTTTTATTGAGAAGCAAACAAATGTTTGGTCCCATTTGTAAATTAACTTAGTGACTTGACTGACACATTGCTGGAAGAATGAGAAAGTAAAACACATCGTTGCTTGTCTATTTCTGACAATGTAGATTTCTTGTGAAAAATTGCTTGAAGTACTGGATAGCACCCAAATGTGAAATCTTGTGCTGGCCTAAAACTGAAGTGTTCTTAAAATTGGCTTCATCTGATGTGTTACAAGTAGAATGTTCAGCTGTAGGCTGAAAAAGCTAAAAATTCAGCACCATTCAGATAATTTGGTGAGAGTGCAACACCTCACCTTTATACTGAATTCATCCTCTTTGATTAGGGCTAATTATCATTTGAAATCAGTTTTATGTGAGGGTAATACTGTCAATTTTATCCAGTGATTTGCGCTGGGGCAATGTCTCAGTTTTCCTCCCTTCCCTGCTCCTGCAGGCAGGTTTTATCCGAGAAGCTTTGAGAGGGGCCCATGCTGAGAGTACCTGCAGTGTGTAATTCACAGGGCTGGAGGTGTTTTCTGACAAGGTCCAGCTTTCCCTAAATACCAGTCACACATGGGCATTTTAGTACTGGGAGCAAAATATTGACCGAGTGATCCCTTGGCTTCTTGTCCCTCCACACAACCTCACCACTTGCTGTCGCGCTGCCTTCCCCACACAAAGTCGTGCTTGCTTTTACTCTGGCTGAACTACAAAACGATGCCTGGGGGAACGTGGGCTTGGGATGGTCACAAGTTTTTACTTGAATGCAAGAGGAAAGTTTATTTTTCAGGGTGTGTCTCTGCTGCCAATAGCTGCGATAGCTGCTGTGGGGACTGAACAGAGCCGCATCAGACTGCCAGGCGTGGGCGACGACAGGGCCATGCTCAAGGCCACACAGGGCCCAGTAGGATTCTGCTGTCTTAGGGCACTACGTCAGACCTTCAGTCCTTTTTTTTTATTTCCTGCACCTTGTGGACTTTTGTGTTGTTACAGCTCCAATGTGACCTGTGCCTAGATTCACTGAGGTATATTGGGGTGCGCTCCTGCCCCTGGGAGACCTGCACCTGGAGCTGGGGGCTCTGAGGCCAGCGAGGTGGGTGCTTCCACGAGCAGGGCAGCACCACGTAGCTTCGGTCTGGATGCTGATTACTACAACTTCCAGCATCAAGGAGGCTGAATAAGAATTTTATGATTGGTTAGATCCAACCCAATTTATTCTGGAGTAATGCAGTGCTGCATTTTGGTAACAGCCCATTTCATGTTACTGTTTTGGGAGGATGGGCTTGTCCTGACGGCAGATGCCACTGGTTCCAAGAGCACCTGGACTCCAAAGTTAGGCTTGGTCTGCATCTCAAGCTGTTAAAAAATAAATAAATAAATATATATATATATATATATATATATATATATAGGATCTAAACATATCCTGCAAAGACTTGAAGACTAGGATGTGAATTTTTTAGTTCCAGTTTATTGGTATCAAATTTTTATTAAAAAATAAATCCTGAGCAGAAGCTGCTATATATATATATTTCAGATTCTTTGCAGGCTGTGTGCTTAGACTGTAGAGTATGTCACTTTTGTAAATGGGAAGTCTACAATCCTGTAATTTTTGGCTAAGCTACCTCCTGCTCTGTGCAACAGGATGGTGGGCTCTTTTTGGTGTGTTGATGTGCACATATGGTGCATAGACAGTTGGTGAATTCTAAAGGAATGACCTTCAGGACTGACATTCTTCTATATTTTCATGTTTTTGTCATGCTGTGGTGGGTTTGTTCATTCCTCTTTCATCTCCTCTGAGTAAAAAACTCTGCAGTCTTCCAGACAGCGTCTCTCTCTCCCAGACCATCTGTTCTCAGATTACAGATTTCTCTGCATGAGTACCAGGTAACAGACGTGACTTCGCCCAGTAACTACAGCAAAAAAGACTTTCACACACTCTCTGCAATCTGTGAACATATGATCAGTCTAGGATAACATGTAGTGCCAAACACACACCAGAGAAATTTATATGAGGTATCAGAATGAACCCTGAAATCAGGTACTTGGCAAACCCAAACCTGGCATTTCCTCTGCACGTTTCAAAAAGGGGCTTCAGTGCCTGCAAGGAAGTCTGTATTCCTGCCCTGGTGCCTTTTTCCCAGGGGAGAGAGGCATAACATGCATCTCTGGGGTTTTACTTGAGGGGAAGCTGGCAGCATCGCTGCCCCATGTCAGCATCTGAGGTCAGTGTGCGAACAGTGTCTCAGTAATGAGTGTTCGCCAGGTGATGGGAGTCACCAGGAAGGGTATTTTTTAATTCATTTAGCATCTTTACTGGATTCTGCCCATTCTGTGAGTAGGATATATAGACAGAGATACAAATGTCTGAATATAAATTTATCTATAAATAGATAATATTTAAGTACTTTTATCGCCTTTCCTGTTGCTACCTGAGCCCTTAAAGGACAATAACTAGACTGAATATTAAAGGTGTTGTTGACTGGAGAGAGCTGTCACTCACTCAAATGATCATTGAGTACTTGCCTCAAGTCTGTACTGCTCTTTTTTCATTAATGGTTGAAAAGCTTGGAAGCTGGCTTAAAGCTGAGGGACCATGTGTGGGTACCAAGAATAGATAAGGTGCAAAGCACCAGTTTGTTGAGCTATCCTGTAGTCTGTTAGCCTTTATCTCTGCTGCGTGGTATGTAGTGCAATGTATTCCAACAAATGGATAGCGTGTTTATTTTTTGATAAGAGGCTCTGCGTGTTAAATATCCAGTGTCTTGTGCCATCCAGTCATTTCAATGAAAATCAGAAGAAAAAAGTCTTACACGAATTAATACCCAAGAGAAAGTATTACAGCAGTATTAAAGGAATTTACTATGAACCGTTTACTTTTTAGATGTCTTTTACAATATTATTTACTACTAGTTGGAGTTCTGGTGAGAAAAGGAATTGATCACCTGCACTTTAGGACTACAAGAAAAATAATTGAGCAACTCAAAACTTGAGTGTAAAGATTTTTCACAAAGGTGGGAGGACCTCAGTACATTGTGTTTGTGCGTGCATTGGTTTCTACCGATAGAATAAAAGGAAGTAATGTTCAGCGAGTCAAGATGCATTTATGTCTTCATTTATTATTAATGTGCCTCACGTGGCCTTGCCTGGTTCTTGGGACCCAAGAGCCATCCTACTCTATCATGGTTAAAATGTGATAAACAGTGGTAGAACAGTATTTTGAGAAGTCTCGGTCCTGGAAACAGGCTGCTTCCTCATACCCACAGTGCAAACTGAGGACAAGAAGTTTCTCTGTGTATGCTTGGCAGGATCAAAGACAAAAAGGCAGTAGGTGTGTGCAAGTGGTAAGCTGTAGGCACGTATTGCTGTGTGCAGAACTGCTTTTCTGGGAATCCGTACCCACCCCTGCATGCTTGAACTGGGGGGCGTGCTGGTTTGGGGATGAACATGCGTGTCTTCTGAATGTTTTCAAATGAACATACTCATTTAATAGGCATGGTCATTTACTGTACTCTTTTTGTCTCAAAATGCAGATGTAATAAGGCACTGCTGGTGTAAAGGCTTTATTTTATATTTCATAGCGCAGACAACTTATATACCAGGTGTATGTAAGTTACCAGCAAACTCACAGCTCAAGCCTGGCCCTGGTCTGATATTTATTTGAGAGACATTCACTGCTGAAACGGTTCCTTTTGTGATTTTGTCCTGTTGAAAGAGCAGTCATTTTCCATAACATCCAGCAGCTCCTCCTGGAACCTGAAGAGGATTACACCTGCAGGACAGTGTTAGGAGATGTAGTGGGGTAAGTTAAATGGGCAGGTCGACCTCATGTCTCCTCATGGAGCTGTTGCATTTCAGATGGTTGGTGCTGCCCAGGCTTCACTGAGGAGGTGGGGAAGGGATTTCTGAGAGCTGGGGCAGAGCCCCTGTACTGTGTGTGCAGGGCTGAGTACCCAGGGTGTGTAGGTGCGTGTGGTGGGCGACATCATGGACCAAGTCTGGGACATGGGACAGCTCTCACTCTTATTGGGGAATACCAAGGAAGAGCTTCCTCCAACACACCTCCCTCCAAAGCAGGGATCATTTTTGCAGGGAATTTTTTTTTTTTTTTTTTGAGCTAGGGGAAGGAATGCAAGTTATGTTACATTTCTGGTACCCAGGACAGGAAAACTTGTCTGTTCTGGATGCCAGAGGAGGTAATTCACTTGTGCAGTCACAGCAGCAGACACCTCTCCTTTGCTTTTGGAGAAAACAGAAAATAAATAAAAACAAACAAACAAAAAAACAGCCATTTAAGGTCTGGAGTGGTAATATTTTTGTCAGAAAAAATGCTTTGTTATGAAAATTGGGATGATCTAGGTATTATTACTTCTGTGTGTGGCGATTTATGCCTTCAGCATTAGGCAGAAGGTGTTCAAATAAATGTTGACTCAGGCTTCTGCATTTTCTCTCAAATTCCCTACATCTTAATTCTTTACTTTGTGCAACTGCTTCTGCAACCTGAAACTAAATCTTCATTTTAATGCTCTTTTTTTGTGTTTCTTTCACTGCTTCATCCACATTTTTCAGCTTTAATGTTATAATAGTATGTGGGAGGATTAGTTACACTGATTAAAAAAAAGAGAGAATGAATTAATCTAAAAGCCAGACACCTTCATTAAGCAAAGTAGGGAGAATAATATATATAATTAGCAAGAGTTCTGCTTACCGTATGCTCTAATGTAATATATTAGCCAACTAATTATTTTAAAATATTATTAATTGCCTTGAAATTGTTAGCTACTCCTGCTAATAGTCAATTAGGGCTACTCTTACAAGGGAGTTACTTGCTGATAATAATCAAATTTTAGACAATCAGGGTACTTAGCTGCATTTGCTTTCATACTTTTTGTTTGTTCCTTTTCATAATCTGCAATTCATTTCCCCCACATAAAACAGTAAGACAAAGATAAACCAACATGTTATAAAAGGTATATACATTGGGGAAAAAAAAAAAAAAAAAGAGCAAAAGGTCTTTCTCCTTTCTGATACTATGAGTGGACAAATACTCTCAGTGAACTTCGCAATAGAGTAGAAGCCTCTGTTTACTGCTCTGAGCCTGTACCTGTATTCCACAACCAGGGAGCATGATGGATACCTGCACAACCTCTGACTTTTTTAATTAAAAAAAAATAAATATATATATATATATTTTATATATATATATATATATATATACACACATTTTTCCATTTAATGTTTATGTTTTCCATTTAATGTTTTCAGAATAGTTCATTACACATACCACATTCCTGGTCACTAAGCTCCTCCTGTTCTGCAAGCTCTGTTCTCCTGTTTTTACTTTTACTGCTTTTACTTAAACTTTTGCATTCATTTTCTTCCATATTATTACAAATTAACACATAGCTCATTGCATGGCTGGAGTGAGATGGGGGCTGGAAAAATCTATTTTTTCTCTTTGGCATTTACTTCACAGTAGGGAAGTGGATGTATAGGAATTCCCAATTGTGACCAGAAGCTTTTTTAGCTGTGTTGCCTGTAGATTACTGTTTCTTCCCTGTCGTGGCTGCATGTTTACTGAACGTACAGAGAGGATTGTGACAAATGTTCTAGAATAACAAATACAGTTTTTTTTTGGTAATTTTTGCCCTTGCTGCTGTGTTTGTTATGAGCAGCAGGATATGACCTCTGACAGAAACAAGGATGCGATGGATATAGGAAATCCAGCATTTTCCCCACCCTGCACATCACAGGGTGCAATCCCATTTTAGCACTTCCTATCTGTAACTAATCTGATTGAGGTGCCCAGGGAACTTAAGTGTCTTAGGGCTTACTGATGAGCTTCTAACCCTCTTTAGGCCTTTTTGAGCACTCTAGCTTTCATTTTCAATGGTAGCTACTCTCTCACAGCAAGCTCTAGCTCTCAGGATTCCTATAGACATACCAGCAGATTCCTAGGGAGCAAATCAGACTCATCAGAAACCCATAAGCAACCGGCACATCAATGGCCCAGTCTTGTCCTGAGAGAAATGGGTACAATCCATTAAATAAGCAGAGATGTTTCCACTTACACTTAGGCTGGTTGTGATTCATTAACAGTTGTCTCATTATGTTGACTAAAATTAAAAGGAAATTTTGAATGAAAACTCTTTATCCTATTACTGAGTGATGAATTATAAACCACGCCTTACAAATGTATTGGAGTTCTTTGAAGAGGTCACTAATGAAGTGAGGGAGGGTGAGCTAGTTGCTATACTTGTATTTCTAAAAGGCTTTTGGTGAAGTCCTGTGCTATAGACTTTTCTTTCTTTCCTGCTCTTGGATGCTATGACCTGTGAGACCCAGAGTCTCTCTTACATATCTCAGAATAAATTAAGAAATATTCTGTATTGTCCAGGAAGAAAAGCTATCAGAAATTGTGAAAGCATTTTCTTCATTGTGAATTTATTTCTAGAGGCTCCTGCACAGAAGAATAGAAATCTGGCTTCTGCATAAATGATGTTACAAAAGGCTGTAAGAAGATCAGCTCTGATTGCTCACTGGTGGCCTAATTTACAGCAATATGCTGCTGTAGCAGAATGAAATTTCACTTTACAAAGCTTATATGTTAAGGCACTATGCTACAGGACTGACAGCATGTAAACTACACTACTAGTCCAGGAAATGTGCTATTGTGGCTCAGGGAAAGCAGTCCAGACATGACTTTTCTGCTTCTCCCATTGCAGCTGTACATTAGTAGCAAATTAAAACTCATTATCACTGCTTGGAGTTCCCTTGCTCTAGCGAGTGGCTGATGGGTGTTTTATGATTAGGGTCTGTCTCTTCTCCACCTCTTTCAAATCCCTCCCAGTTACTCCAGAAAAAAAAATACAAGAAGAGACCTCCATTTGCTCCGAAGTCCCTAAGCCAAAGGTCTGGATGGTGGAGAGTATGCTTATAGTGCCAAAGCCTGGGTCCTTGGGTTCTTCTACATTCATGCAGTATTTAGTTTTAGTTGTGCCATTGCCCCAGTAAAAGATTATTCTTTTATGAGATCTGATGTGTGATCTGTAAACATTACCTTTCAAGTAAATCCATTAATTTTTTTTTTTTTTAGCTTTCAATTACATGTGCAAATATATGGCTACATCCATATGTATTAAATAATTATGTATCAACCTAGCAAGATTTCTCTGTAGTGTACTGATTTTGGCAAATACAAGAAGTGATCCAGATTTTTGACATCAGTAGACTCAAAATGCTCATGTTCCACTTTCTTTTACGTTAATTATACTGTTATAATTTCTAAATGTGTCATTGCTGCTTAGCATAGATTTTTTAGTTTCTGTACTGAGTAAATTCTGAAATTTGTGGTCCAGTTCTGGTTTAGAATAAAAGACAATTTCAAGATGTTGCAATTTTCCCTAGAAAAGGAATACAGGAATTTAGTCAGCTGTATTTGAGCCATTATCAAGCAGATTGATTTGTACTTGTTTTTAGTTTCTCTGTCCAATCCCAACTCTTCTTGCATGCAATGTTTATATATATGCGTGTGTACATGTCCATTTTTTGGCGAAAGCAGCCTTCTTTTTATTCTATATTTATAAGGTTTTTTAGTTCCACCAATATTGTAGCCAATGAAAGTTACCTCATTTCACCTGAAGAAAGGGGAAATGTATTTTGAATGTGTGTCACGGAGGAATTGTTTTTTAATTAAACCCTTAGCTGCAAAAATTATTCACAGAATGAGGATTTAGATAACACAATTAAACCTTTTTCTATCTTATATTACTGCATATAGATGTTGTTTTTTTCCCCCTTTCATGGTATGTTTTAAGAAGAAGAAAAGTAAAAATGTATTTTGTAATTGGTATTTTAAAATCCAGAATGTTAATTCTCCAGTATGAATTAACATGAAAAATATATCTAATTGTTTGTTATGTTCCATCACAACATTTCATCACTCCAGGAGGTTTGGTTTTGACCAGTTAATATACAATTCCTGTTTTTATATTCTGCATGGTTTAAAATATCAACTCCAGAAATATTGGTTTTGTTTTAGACATAAAGATCTATGGATAAGAAACAAGGAGAAGTTTATGTGAAGAGGTGCTGTTTTACATGGTAAGTTGAAAAATGGCTAATAAAGAACATTCAATCATAAAAATCACAATGAATGGATAGAATGAATTGATTTGAATTTTTGAGTGAGATTGCTTACATCTTGAAGATGGAAATGAAAATGACAAAAATTCATACAGTTAAATAGGAAGAAAAAAATCCCCTAAAATAATTAATTTATACAAAAGAAGGAAAAGCTGTATGACTCATGGCACTCCAACTAGAAACTCTCCATCCTGAGGGAAAACACGTCTGTGTTGATACAAAATACATTATTAGAGGGAGTGTTCTTTAAGAAGAGACAGAGGGAACTTCCATTAGGTTTTAAATGTCATTGACATGTTAAGAAAATTACAGAGTACCGAGAAGTTCTATTAAAAAAAATATTCTACCACTTGAAACATTATGATTTCTTGGCTAGCATAGGGTTGTTTAGCTTTTAAGACCAGAAGAGATGACTATAATCATCTGCTCTGACCCTATGAATAAAATGGGCCGTAGCAATTCACAAAATTATTCAAGGCAAAAGCTGGAGTGTAGCTTTTGGAGAAGTGCCCAGTCTTGAAAAGTTGAGTGTCTCAAAACACCAACAAAATAAAATATCTTGACATTTATATTTGAAGTGTCAAGGAAAGGCTAGAACCTAATGAATTGTTGTGTTTTTTGTTTTGTTTTGTTTGTTTGTTTTGTTGTTTTAAAACAGTGACTTCAGTTGGCTGTAACTGATGCCAGTAAAGTGTTACCATAAAGGAAAAGTGCAGGGAATATGTTAACTACCTTCCAGAGGATTTTTTTTTTCCTCCTGTATAACATTACCTGAAGTAGTTGCCTTAGCCCTGAGTTTTACCCCTTCTCTGAGATGTGCTCATTTCCTTTTCTTAAGTCCCAGGACCCACTGGAGAATTAACCTCAGGCACTGAATCACAAGCTTGAAATAAGTTGTAGTGAAAGTTGAGACTCCTGTGCGCTTCACTATTTTGTTTAATTCAGAAGTCAAGAATGGATTTATCTAACTTAATAAACAAGTTAAGGAAACCTAAATAGCACAGAGCTCTTATGAAACTCTTTAACAAAGGTTTAAAAACTTTCTCTGTGGAGATATGACTGAGGCTGCTACTGTAATCTTAGGGGAGTTTTTGAAATGGGTAGAGGAGTAAAGCTGTAAAAACAAATAGCAAGCAACACCTTCCACCCATGCCCAAATTCCCATGTGAACAGAAACACCACTAACTACAACATCTTCCTTCTGATTGTATTTATCCTGTCTGTTTTGTTATTTCTTACCCTATAAAGTTTAATTTGGATATTAGTCTGCTTTACAAGAGTAAGTTGAGCCTGTAGCTGTTATGCTAATTCACAGAACAAATGACCATATAAAGAGTTACCATCTTAAATTTATTTTCTGTATACTTTCAAGTAACAGGTAAGGATTTTTCTACAGTTTGATCTTTTAATGGTCTGTCTCCTGCCTTCCAAGCTTCAAAACTTCAGTATGACATTGAGCATTGTTTCTGTCCCTTCTCTAATCCCACTCTACCAGCTCAGTCTTACATGTACTAGGAAAGAGGGGCATTCAGTATGCTAACAAAATACTTTCAGAAAGACACATTTCAAAGAAAATACCCCATTCCACAAATATCTGCCTCCAATGAAACCAGTGATGTATTACAGATTTTGGACTGTGGAAACCAGAAAATGCTTTTGTTCAGTCCTCATTCAGCTCCTGTTCACAAATATGCAGCTTAATGCAAGTTCTCAAGTGAACATAGCTAATTTTCTTCACCTTTTGCACATAGGAGAACCTAGTTAGCATTGTATCTATTCATAAACGCCTAAATGAATAGCATTTCTGACCATTTTACCTTCATTGTTTTCTCTGGTAAGAAGCACTGATTCAATGTGTATGCTCTCAAAACACCTAGCAATACCTTTTCAGTATTGAACCTGCCTGTAGTTCAAAAAGATTGTTGGTGTCCAGCTGGAGATGACAGGTATAATGGTAACACATTGTTACTCTGTGCTGAACTGAACGTATATGACATTGTCGTGGGCACACACAAAATTAAAACATGATGAAGTCAAATAGCTTCCTTATATTACCTCTTCATGCTAGTTATTAATCAGTACAACCAGGCTGTCCTGGGATGACTTACTCTTGATTTGCATTAAAGTGAGTGGGACCTGTTATTTTATGGAATCCAATTACTTCTAGAAAATATAATTAATGTGCCCAATATTTCCAGTTTATGAAATCCAGATTTTAATAGGGTGCCTGCAGATGCTCCTACTCTTTGAGTTGTAAAAAGCAGTTTGTTCCAAAGTGAGAGTAAACACCATCTTAAAAGCAGCCAGCATCACTTTGCATGCCTGAAAAGTGCGTAAAGCAAAGTAAATGGAGAAAGCAAAAGTAAATGGAGAAAGACCACTGTTTGGTCAGTTTTCCACACATCACATCTACCTTAGTGTTTCCAGTGTTTGCCATTTCCTTGATGGACCTGACTGATGAATATGTTTGTACATGTATGGTTTGTAAAGCATAGGTGGTATCTTTATTAGGTGTAATTGCTTTCTTTTCATGTGTGAGAGGTGTGATATGGGTAGCTAGACTGGTATTCTCACCAACAAAAACTACTGCCAAAAAAGAGATGTCCTTTCTTCACTTATTTGTGATATACAAAGGTGAACAGTGCAGTGGTGGAAGATGATTACATGGCTTCTTCAGTTTTAACTTGATATTTCAAGTTATTTGAAGGGCTGTGTGGCTTAGAGGAGGACTGATCTTTTTAGGGTATTGCGGATATTAGGCAAGTTAATCCTGATATAAACAGAAAGTGATTTCTAGATGTCAGTGTGCTGTTTGATCTTTATTTGCACTGAGGCAAGAGTCCCTTCAGTAAGTCAGTCTTGGCTCGATGAGAAGGCATGTCTTTGCTTTTGAGCTGTTGTCAAGTAACTCATTTTGCTGAACCATTAGAGGAAAAATATTTTTGGTAAGAATTTAGCATTTGCTATCCTTTAGGAACTGTCAGATCTCTCACCTACATTTTTCTTAGTCACTCTGAAAGTCTTGTTTTGCCTTAAATTTCCAGGAAAGTAACAACAGGGAAATTAAAACAAAAATTGTACATGTTATACATCTACAGAGATCCCCATACAAATGTAAGTCCTTCAGCCCACCCAAAAGCAAGGAGAACGTTTCTCAGGAAGTGAAGTGGTGGTGTTTGCTGTCTGGTATGGCCAGCTGTGGAGATGTCCTGGGCATGACCCTGTTACGCCAACTGCTCTCATTCCCATGAATAATTACTGTCAAGTCAGTGGGGAGATTATGTGTAGGAGCAGTCATTTTCAAGAGTCAGGCTTGAGGAAATAAGGGCTGCATTTTTGCAGCAGGCTTCTAGACTTTGTTTATGAGATGTTACTTGCTGCATACGTTATCCATTCAGAAATCACTGCCTAGCTGAAGCTGAATATTTAAGTTGGTTATGTGTGTTGTCACTTCTCACTTCTGCAACAGGAGAGGCTGAAAGGCTTGCCATGGGAGTGAGAGAAAAATTTCTGCACAGGCTACACCTGAACAGAGGACGCCTTACCTCCTTCCGAAGGTTTGACCTCTTCTGTCACACTTATGATTGCCTAAATCTATGCCCAACGTGTGCTGTTTGTTACCTAAAATGATATTCTACAAGGATTTCAATACTGTTACTGGCACGTGACAAATGATCTCCTTGGCCTCTAGCATGTTATTATGAATGTTTTTATTGGCGAACAAAGCAAATAGGTTTCAAGTTAGTATCAAAGACTCATGATTTTGAGATACCAGTTTTCTTGTGGTCCTGCTGATTCCCACTTAACCCATGGAAATATTAATACAGGTGTGATGTGACATCTTCTCTCTGAGTCTTTGACCACTACTAAAGCACAGTACTTTGTAGTGTTATCCTGCACCCATTTGTCAACTGTACCTAATTGATTAAGCTACTGTAACATTTTTATTCTCCCCATGAAGTTCCCTCCTCAGCAATTTCTCCATTACAAAATGTAAATTCATCATTAATTACAAAATCAATAGGAGGGATGGCCTGGACATATACAATTGATAGCTGCCCTCTTCAGATTAGCATAACCTACCCATTCATTATGTGGAGTGAATAATACAATTTCTGCCACTGTGAAAAGGGGCAGGTCACCTGCTGTAAATTCCTTAACAAAGTGTGGTGTCATGTGCCTTTTTATTCACCAAGTGTTTACTGTGTGTTTGGAGAGATCCATCTTCCTTTCTGATTTATCTCCTATTTTATAACAATGATCATGAAGTTAGACAACTTAATGCTTAAACATTGAAAGACCGAGAGGTTTCTCCTGAAAGCTGCAGTGATTAAATTATGAGCTGCCCAGTGCTGAGACTGTGACTATGAGTAAGATATAAAAGGATCAAAACTGTTGGTCCCTTTTAAACCAATGATGTTTCTTGCATGAGAACAGTGATTGGAATTTAGGCCACAGTGTGCACACTTTTCTGTGTTTTAACATATTAAAACAGTGAAATCTTCCAGATATTTATTTCATTCTATACTATATCAGAATTAGTGTCTTCCATTTCTTTCTCGTAAGAGAAACAAACTTTCAATCAATTTTTTCACAGTAGTTTCTGTGGTCTTTCAGTAGCTACCCACTTAAGACTTAATAAGCCAGATCAATTATGAAAGAGAGAGAACACTTCCTGTAAGGGTCAGGAGTATCTCTCATAGATAGATGGAAGAATAATCCCCACTTTTTTTTTTTTTTTTTTGAATGGCAGTCAAGAATCAGATTCTGATATTGTTGTCTACCTAGTACCTTATTCCAACTCTATTTAGAGTCTCACTCTAAATAATTCTTCCCATTTTATAGTGTGCTCTTCAAATCTTAGTAGCCATTTATCATATCTTTCCTGTCTTAGCCAAATTGTGTATACAATGTTTTCATTACCATGACACATGGAAAAAGGAAGGACAGATGAAAAAAATCTGATTATTTCTGCATGAGTAAGGTTTTCTTAGCTAAACAGGGAGCCTTTTCATGTGAAAGAAAAACTTGCTGATTATTGGCCTATGTAACTACATTTATGAAGTTTCCTGAAAGCTCATTATTGACTTATTTGTCTGTCATACAGCGTTGTTACATATTATCATGTAAATATGTACTTGGAGGCCTTTGTAAAATACAGGTTACAGACCCAGTCCTATAAATATTTACAAACAGTTTTAAAGCTTAAATGATTTGAACTGGTTGTATAGCTATTCATTATTTTTATTACAAAAAAAAAAAAAAGAGAAAATACCTCTATAGTAGTATATCTGTATTTGAAAGTAAAAAGCAATCAATTGAACAAAGAATGACAACAAAACCCACCACCTTATAATCATTCCAAAAAGCTGTTAACAGTACTTTTGGAATCACTTCTAATGCTGTGCATTGTGTGTTTCTATGATAGCTTAATGGCGTGCAAATTTTTGTTGTTAAAATTCCACTTTTTTTTTTTTTTAATTATAGGAAGAAAAAAATTAAACATATTTCAGTCCTTTACCTTGTTTGCCAAGTTTCAGCCCAGAGAAAAATTCTTATGGTTGAGTTACAAACCTCTGAAAATAGGGGTTTATAATGGAAACACTGACACCACCTTAACTTTAGTGGCACTAGCAGTGCTGTATAATATACACTAGAAATAGAAAACAAGATTAGAGATGACATTTAGGGCATGGGTCTTCAGGCTGTGGGAAAAATAACTGTGCTCTATTTTTTTCCACAGCTTGGAAAAGGCATCTAGATCTAAGTGTCATCTCTAATCCTATTTCCCATTCCTACCACATATTCAATTAACCTGTTTGTTTTTTTATTATTATTGGCAGACTTTTTTTTTTTTTTTTGCAGTTTTAAGTACCATAGATTCCCTAGCTACTGTATGTCAAGGTGGGGGGAAAGGACCAAGAAGACCCAGCACTTTGTAGTATTTCTGTACAGAAGACTCGGTCCTGTAGCTGGCTGGACCCTGTCCCTATGACCTGAGTTAGCTGATAAATCAGGTAGAGTTGGGTCCCTTGCCTGTGCAACAGGAAAGTGTAGGACCATGCATGTATGCAAGCTACTTTTCCTAAAGGTAAAATCAAGGTTGGCAATTAAATACATGTAGCTGGGAGCCTCCAGAAACTGTAACTGGGATATGCAGTTACTCAAGTGCCGTGATTTCCACCACCACTTCTGGAGTAGGTCACATCTTTCCCTGTAATTTAGCCTTGAGCCAGGGAGTTATAACTGAGTCTGGAATACTATGAAGTAAGAATGCCATTGAACGCTAAGAAATTATTTAGTAATAAGTGTCTCTGGGTTGGGTTGCTTTCATCACAATGCCCTACTGTTAACATTGTCATTGTACCACTGTTTTTGTATGGATATACTCTACGTAGTTTACTGCTGTTCTGAAGAAAAATTCATGCCTAAATTGAGATTAGTGTATCTAGATATACACTTACTGTACTCCTCCATTAACTAAGAATTTCTCCTTCCAGACTTCATGATACAGCTCTAGCAGAGCCAGCCGCCTTCTGCTGCGAAGCAGATGATGTCCATCATGCTTAACACAATTGCTTTGGAGAAACACAGGGATCCTTGGTGCCCATAACATAACTGTTAGGCCACAGAAGATAGATCTGATGTATATCTTGTGGTGACAAGAGACACAAGAAGAATTGATGTAGAGCACGCAACTTTGCCAAGACAGAGAAAACTGGTGGAAAGCAACTATTCACGTACAACGGAGGGACTTGGTACTTTCTCAGAAGCGTAACTTACCTCTTGAGATAAGTTTTCATTTTCTCAGTGTTTCTCAGAGTGTCTTCCAACTCACAACTACTTCAGTTTCCTATTCATTGCTCTGAATGATGTGGACCTTTAACACCTACTGTGGTGCTGCAGCACTGCTTTGCTGTGATGCTGCAAGCTCCATTCTTTCAGTGTGGGATTAAAAGGGGCAATAAGCAAAGTTACCACTGCAGTATAAGTGCGACTGTACTTAACTACTTCCACCCACCAGGATAATATCAGTAGGAAATTAACATCCTTAGGAAGATCAGACAGAATCTATCTATCCTGTCTATATTGCTAGAGTGAACAAGGAAGAAAGTTGTACTATGTTTGAACTACATTTTCAGTGCTCATTAATTCTTCTCATTGCTGCATCAATGGTAGACAAAGCTACTGGAAGCTTCCACCCATTCTCCAAGAAATGTATCCTGAAAAGCTAGCAATGGGGGCATATTATTTGCTGAAGCAACTGCCTGTTGAAAATGCTTTGTTCCAGCACTGTGAAAGTTGATATAAATGTATAGATAAAAGTAAACTAGACTGTTCCTTAGATGTAAATAGGTGTATAATAATGTACATATGGTTTGTTTGCAGTGTCTTCTTGGCAGGTAATCTGCAGCTAGCAGATTTAGTCAGCTGCTAAACATTCATGGAAATATGATTTGAATTGCTCTCCACACTGCTGGTGAGTGGACAGGAAAGGAAAAATTCACATCTAATATAATCAATGGGTTCAGCTCCTGTAAAAAAGATACAGAAAAACTTGTTGATCTATATACATTTTTTTAATTTTAATTTTCAGAAAAAGATGTGAATAATAATTCTCTCTTATACAAATCATACATCTTAAAGAATAGGATGGGTTCTACAGAACATCTGAAATATGATTTGGTAAGGCTTTATGATATTTTTTCAACAGGATTTTGACTTCATTAGTGGTACAACACTTTATTCAACCTTGTGTTCTTTATAGACACAGGAAAATGTCATATACCTTAATTTTTAGGAAATGTAAACATTCTTTTTAAAAAAATTATTTCTAGTGACTACACCTCTCACTGAACAGTACTTTTTGTACAAGCCAAATGCATGATATAGTCATCTGAAAAAAGTAGCATGATGTTCTGGAATGGCATTAGTTACTGACGCTGCTGCAGTGGTCTGGTAACCACAGTACTTGTTCATAGGCAACAACTGGGAGACAGAATGTTCTTCCAAAAACACGTTCTTGGTCATACGGGGTTGTGAACGTGTGACATGAAGAAAGGTTGGAACAAAACTCTGTGTTGGGGAGGCAAAACCTTCCTCTTCAGGATTTAATTGTGTTAATGGCTGCACACAGAGTGCTAAATTACTCCAAGAGACATGCTGAACCCACCTGACACATCAGAACTCTGTGTTACACCAGCCACTATGTTTCACTCGTGATAGTCTCCAGTCACTTTCCTGACGTGCAGGAGTGAAATGGGAGTTCTAGGGAAAAGGTTCTCTAGGCACAGAAACTGCAAGAAGCTCTGTTAAAATGGTACAAGGGGATGAGAGAGTAATGTATGGTAATTTCACCTGATCCAGACATGATATGATCCTGTATAACTCTGGTTTAAATGGTTACATGAGTTTTTACACCAAAAGTGATTTATCTAAAACACACAGCATTGCAAATTCTGTTATCCTAGCACAGCACGGTGTACAGGTAATTCTCTCACAGCTAACCTTAGATGATTGCTTTGCCATGCTGTCGTGTGGATGGGAGGAATGTATTTACAAAGCAAAGATCACAGCTGGTGGGCATTTGTCTGCAGCTTTCAAGATCCCAGCAATCATCCAAGTCTTTCATTCTTCCAAATCCTCCCTTCAGGGCCAGAAAACCTTGTATAATCTCTTTAGTGCAGGTAAATGACCTCAGAAATACTCAGATAGTAGGGAATATTAAGTCAGTTCTAGGTCATTTTCCTTGTTTGTTCTTGAAATCTTTTGTGTGATGATTCTGAGTATATATGGTCTTACGGGTCCTCTACACTGTCAGAGTCAGCAGGACGTTAACTGAGTGCTGATAATGAGCAAAGGAAAAGATGTGGCAAAGTTTGAATAGTCTGATTTTCCAGCAAACTTAAATCAGAAATTTGTTGGTTTCCTAAAGGGTAGGTAAGCCAAAGCTGTGAGCTTCATACAGCTCTAGGTCCAGCTTAGCCAATTCTAGCAAAATTTTATCTTTTCATGCTGCCCTTCTTGCTCTGAAAGTCAATGTTACTATCTCCTGGTGTTTTATGTCCTTTTTGAGTATTACAGGGACATGACAGTGAGAGCTCAGTCTGTGTGCATGCAGGGGTTTTGAGTTATCTCGTTTTGACAGCAAGCCTTGTGCTGCATCATCATTCACAGGAGGCATGTTACAAGGGAGGAATGTTACAGTGCCGAATTGTGAAGATTTACAGAAACAGCTGTGATACCTTTATGCTGATCAGAAGTTACTTGAAATCCCTGAAATATCATGCTGATGTTATAGTAGTACTAAACTGGATCCAGAAATTTTTCACCATATTTCTCCCCACGACTTGGTAGGCACATTGGCTGGAGTTGCTGACTGTACAGACTTGCTCCGGCTGATAGAGTGTTTTCAATTTACACTCACCTTGGCCAGTTCCCCTTCTTGGTGAACCTTTCCCTTACAGTCAGCTTGGGAAGCAGCAAAAATCTTCCTGCAAGAGATGAGGGTTTGTGTCAGTGTGAGGATACACACTACACCTGCACAGATAACTGTCCCGTTGCTCTCTCGTGGTGCCTTTGGATGAATCTTTAAAGCTGACCATCGGCTGACAAATTTATAGGCACCATGTCTCAAGCTGAACCTCCTGAGGGGATGGAGTATGCTCCATGGTACTCTGTGTCTCTCTTTCTTTCTGTGCCCTAGACATTCCTCACTTCACTCTGAGCAGATACTTGAATCACAGTTTCAGAGATGACAGGGAGCACCCTAGCCAGCACAATCAGTTTGGCAGTGCTTCTTTATCTGGGTCAGTGACTCTTTAGCAATTCAGATTGGGTTAAAATGCCCTAACAGGAAAAGAGCCTGTCCGTCAGTTCAGGACAGCCCGTGACCAAGTGCTTAGGGCACTCAGCTGAGAAGGAAGCTCTTGCTCTGACTGAGAAGAATTTGCTGATTATTCTAAAATCCTCTCCCACCATATAAAATATGAGACTCCACGAGAATGTTTATATCTGGGAAGGCCCTGGGGAAACAAATACAGAGGTGCCTAAGTCCCACTCCATTCATAGGCGTCTCATTTCTTAGCTATTTCTTAGCTTTTTTAGAAATCTAATTCACTGCACAAGTTCTTGAGAAAGCCTGTCTTTAATAAAGATGTGCTACAAGCCAAGCATTGTGATGCTAACCTTGAATATGTTTTGGCAGAAGTTGCTGATGGGTTTTCTTATCTTACCTCTGTACCACTCACTGCAAAAGGAGTTTTCTCTTTGGTTTTAGGAAAAAGTCTCTCTGACTTGCAAGTTAAACAATTAAAAAAATGAAAACAAAGTTTGACATGTTGTGCCACACAGAAATACTAAACTACATCATGATTTTGCAGTACTTTGATCACAAAACAGTTACAGCATTGCACCATGAATTCTTTGAGTGAAACTGATTTGCTGCTATTGTGTGGGCAGAATGCTGCCTAAAAAAGACACCGTGTCTCTTGTGACTACTGGGCCATGCCAGATCCTACAGACTGGCCCAAACCTCCCTTTGATCATCTGCAAGGGAAAAACAGTACATTTGATTAACTTATTGAGTGTATAAATAATAGTAATAATATACTGTAGTGAAGGTTACTTTGCAAAACTTAAATATTTGAAGAAGACTCAACACTTCGTGCCTTAATAAAGATATATTTTTACAGAACAGCAGGTTTTTGGTGTATGCTGTAGTAGCGGCTGCAGAGGTAAGGGTCATCTTGCCATGTATTTAATGCAGAAGGTAGCGTGTAGAGCTGCCACCTTGGCTGGGGTCAGTTTCAGGGTGTTGGTTGAATAGCTGAGAGCTCAACTGTGACAAGTGGACCAGCGGTGTGACAGCCTCCATGCTAACGTGTCTGCAGGAATTTGCACAGGGGAAACAGGGCACTGATGAGAGCAGCAGAATAAATCAAAGTGTGAAAGCAACTGCAGTCAAATGTCACACCCAAGTAGTTAGTGACTTGGCATGCTGTTTGGAAATAGGTTGGGTTACCTGTCAGTGTGGCATTTTCTTTCTGTTGCTAGAGCATAATGTTATCTAAGGATAAAACCCAAGGAGCACAGATGGTTGTTACACAGGCCGGATTCTCTAAACCCTTATCGCAGCAAAATTATTCCATTGACGTAAATGGGACCACTCCTATGGTGAAGATCTCGGTTATATTCTCTAATTCTTTTACTACTGAATTATAATTTTGTTTTATGCATGTAAATATCTATGCACCTTAAAAATATAACATTATCTGGGGGACAAACCCTGTTACATTCCTGACAGTCACTGGGATCAAAGTCATTGTTTAGGACTGCAGGATACAAATCTTGCTTGGAAACGTTACCCCTGCACTTTCTAGACAAAGAGATACAGGTTCTGATTCGACTTTACTTTCTCTGCTTGGGAGCCACCAGCCCAGAGCCCTCTGCCTGACCAGCACTTAATGCTTCCCCTTGGTTTATGCACAGGCGTTGAAGGGCATTGAAGATTTGTGGAGCAAGAATTTAGATTGTAAACCAAAGTAATGGAAAGAAAACAGATCAAAATTTAGAATCAAGCATTAGTTCTTCTCACCTATTCCAAATTTTAGTCTATGTATTATGGTGAAAATCTCTTATCCTTTCCTGAGCTATTGACCATTTGAATATAAATCATTTTTGCGGGTGCTATTTCTGTTGGCAAGCAGGCCTCTATGCTCTGTGAAACCTTCACACGCAGAGGAACACACAGTTCGAGCTGTTTCCCTTACCCCATGCACTAAGGAAACAGTCCGGCTGGCTTCAGGATTATCACAATCAAAATAAGAGAAAGTTGCCTTCGGATGGAAATCTTGCAGCCAAGAACCTGACTCAGTTGCATAACTTTATGTCAGTGCCTTGCTACAACACTGGATAATTTTGGCAAGACAGCTTTATGCAATTTAGTTAGAAATCACCTCCCTTCTTACTTCTTTTTGCTTGTTTCACTGCTAGTTTAGGATTAAAGTCAAACTCTCAGATGTCCATTTTATCTAAGCAAGGTAAAATATTGAATACCTGCTTCTCTTCAGCTTTGAGAAAAAATCATATTTCTTAGAAATCTTTGCATATAAGCTGTGAAATTCAGCTCTGAGCCTAAATTTTCCTCACCTCTCAATTGTTTGTAGGATTTCTGACCATTATTTAGACCTTCTCATTGACAGTATACTATTTTCTTTTATTATTATTTATTTTGAAAATACCTTTTCTTCAGGAAAACCTGTAGTGTTGGGGTTGCAGCTATGTCGTGATTGGGGGTTTGAGATCTTCAAGGATTAACTCATACTGGTGCCAGGCAGCAGCAGACTGGTTACACAGAAATGTCCCTTAGTGTTTGAATGCTGGGTTGCCTCTAATTGAAAACGCATTATGAAATCTCTGAAAGGATCAAAAAAAATAAATTGCAGCATCACTGATTTTCATTATAGCTGTCACTGTCACACCATGGATTCAGCTAGTTGAACTATTTGTTATGAATAACATTTAGTTTGAATTCTGGTATTTTTAATTGAGTAACTAGGAGTATTTTGTCATTATTTTACCAGAGATGGATTGCAGTGATTCTGTCTGCAATGTTTCTGGCCCATAGTTTATTTAAAAACAACATAACCACCTGCAAGTATTTTGCATTCTTTGGTGCTGTTTACTCCAGCATTCTCCACTAGTAGGAGCATATTTCATCATGAAATACAGAAAAGAATATTGATATTAATCATAGGTCCTCAAATACAAAAGCCATGAAGAAAAAGAATGAGCCATTTTCACAAATAACAGACCAGCCCAGAGCTCCTCTTAGCAAACAATGTAAAGAAATTTTAAATGTCTGTCTATGAAGAAAAGAAGCTATCCACTTGGTGGTGGTGGTTTTTTGCCTTTTTTTTTTCCCCACCAAAACATGTTTGCCTCTGGTATAACAGAGCATTCATCCCTGCCCTTTATCTAAAGAAGCCAATCCATAGACATTGTTTGGAGTCAATTTTCTGGAGTCCCATCTGAAGCTCAGTCCATGTCTGTGTAACTCAGTAACTCATCTGCTGATGGAGAGGCACATACACCTATTGTGCAAGGTTAATCAATGGCTAGGCCTATCACCCCAATTAATACAAATTGCTACTAATTAAATGAATAATTTTTAAAGATTATTTAGATTAATAAAATTGCTACAAATAAGCAAACTTTAATCCTGACTGCAAAGAAAACTACAGTATAAACAGAGAGTCAGGGAATAATTTTTGATACATAGACTTAAAAGGCAAGTTATTTACTTCCTTTCGTTTCCCTTACTGTGCTTTACGTAGTGACACAGCATTAGGAGCAGCACAGGGGACACATCCTAGTTCTGGTCCTCTAAGAGTGAGCAGTAACTTCTCTGATGCTCCTGCTTGCCTGATTCTTCTCTCTCACCAGATCTGCCTGTGGTGGTGATGCCACTCAATATTGTGTATCTCTAGATGTAGAAATAATTCATCTTATCCATTGTCTTTACCACATCTCCAGAAGAGCCATTGCCCTTTCTGACTTACTGCCATCACTTTTGAACACCAGCATATCCTCAACATCACTGGGCAATCCCCCTTGTCTATTTATTCTACCAAAAAAAAACAACACACAAAACAACCTGTTCTTCAGTTCCCATAACTTCTCCGTAACTTTCTTCCTGCCTTTCTTCCTCCCGGTGGTTCTGCTCGCTCTGTGCTTCCACCTGTCCCCATGTTTTTTTTCTCCTCTTTCATTATTCTGCCCATATCATCAGCCCGTAACCTGGGGATACTGGAAATGCTGGGAAAACAATACTATGGAATGAATTCACACTATTACATTGGTTTCCAGCTCATTCTACTAAGGGGCATATGGTGTTAATCTAAACTGTCCAACACGTTAGTGGGAGAGAAGTTGCACCCAGAGGAATATTACAACACTTTACCTGGTAGATGTCAACGTATTTATTGATATGGAATCTCTTTTCCTCCATATAAACCACTGAAACCTCTCTCTGTGGAGTTCTCTTGAATAAGGCTTAACTCTATTAAAATATTTAATTAAACTTCAGAAAGTTTTGCTGTGGCTAGAGTTTGCATTCTTTATTCAGGAAGTTATCACTAAGGTCATTATAACTTCAAAGTAATGAATGATTTGTTTATTGTATTTGGCTAGTTGAACACACATTGCAACTAGGAGTAATTTCTGACGGCTATGCATATGTGTATACGCATGTATATGTGTATATTTGATTTTGATCTCTAAAACCTCTATTTTATTTCAAATGTTCCTGAAGAGAGTACTTAAATACAATTAATACTGACACATGAAAATAATAGAAAGCAGGGCCAAAGTAAAGTATTACTTGAATTAGCTTTCAGATAATCCTGAAGTGTGTTAGAATGTCAAGCCAAAACTGGAAAGAATTTATAAAAAATGATAGGAGATATTTGAAGAAAAATCATTAAAGTTTCCTTATTTGTCTTCTGAAAATAATCTTTTGAATCAGATGTCCTACAGTTTTAATCAAGTGCCAATATGAACACAAAGAAAAATGGTTAAAGACAATTTTAAAAAAACATCCCTTGGAAGGGTAGAAGCTGTTTGGTTTTACTCTCACAGAGAAAACTGCATTCAATACAGTGAAGCACTGCGTTTTCAAAAATGTTGTGGTTCGGGCTTGATTCCACAAAAGAGAAAAACTTCAAAGTTAAGGATCAAGCCTCCAATATTTGGTCACAATATGACACAGTCGGGTAAAATTAAGGAAGGTAACCCATTGAGATAGACAGTGGGGAGGGGGCGATCTCCAACCCTGGATTTCCTTTCTTTCGCTGACTGAATCATAGCAAATTCAGGACATAGATGATTTTTTTTTTTTTTTCCTTTTGGAAGTGAGTAAGTAAAAGCCTTCTAGAAATTCTGCACACGTGTATTGGTAATTAAACATTTGCTGATCATTCTGTACCTCTAAGATAGCTACCAGATCTGACTGCTCTACCCTGGTGACCTGTTCTGTGTTCTTTGTGCCTGCAGGTCTTTACGAGCACCCTTCTTTTTCAGCTGGCTGGCATGGGGCCATGATCACCATATCCAGTAAGACGCAATACAGTGGTATGTTGGCCTTCCTCTAATAGGCTGAGAATATGAGAAAAAGCAAGGTTCACACAGGGAAACATCTTAAATAAATCTGTTGTTAGAGCCTGAAAAAGCAGGCAATGTTTTCGGCTCAGAGCCAGTGACATTTAGTGCAATTTTCTGTAGCAATTCAATGGGTATGCAGAAAAGATTGTTTTGGGGAAGAAAAATCATGCGTGTTGTTACATCTTATAGGTTAAAAATTTTCTATCACCATCTGTTCTTTAAAGGGAAAATTGAATTTTTTGAGAGTATTTTCTCCAGAAAAAAAAAAAAAAAGTATCTGCTTTCTGTAGAAAATTAGGGCTATTCATCAGAAAGCCAAACACCTGCAAGCCAAATATTTCTGGTTGAAAGTATTGATTTGGAGAGCTGCTGCTGCACCTCTCGGGAGAATGGCAGCTTGGTGCTTCATTTTTCATGCCCTCTGTGATGGGGCTCACAAGTGCCACATCTTTACTCCCTTACATGGCTGTACTCAGGTAGGGACAGGAGCCTCTGTGGCCAAACGTCTGCAGCACGTGGCAGCAATGCTGTGTGAAGCAGAATCTAGATGCGAGCTGCTTTCTCTCTCCTCGTGCAAGGCAAGGCCCAAGTGCAAGCAAGCCAGGGCAGCGTGGATGCTCAGGCAGTTTGGGTGCCAGGATCGGGCTCAGCAGGGCGCTCATTCTGATGCAGCACCACAGCGATGTCCCTGATCACCTAAGTCTACCATTTACGTGGCTAGAGGGGTATTTCTGACTAGGAGTTTTCAGATGAAACCTCTGTTATTTCACCATTATAAAAAGAAATCCCTTCAGCTTTTCCAATTAAAAATAAATCAATATGCTCTAATAGCTTTTTGGAAGTGATGGGCCTGACTGCTCCATTAAACTCCAAGAGGCGTATTAGGAGCTAGGTTACCTAAAGCTGGAGCTTCACAATATATGAAATTTTGGTCAATATTCTAACTAATATTTTTTTTCAGAATTTTAGTTTGGTTTTATTCAAATCCAAATTTAAAAAGAAAAAGTTGGCAAAACAAAAAATAATCAGGAAAAGTATCTTTTTTTGTTCAACCCAAAATATTTAGTTCAGCTTCAAAGGAGTGGCTTCATTTTTGGTCTTGGGCTGTTTCACACATTTCAAAGCTTTTTTCTTTTTAAATTTAGGCCAATTTAAAAATGACAGTCAAAAGTCTTTGTTTTGAAATGGAAGTGTTTTGGCAGTTCTAGAATGAAACGCTCCATTTTGAAAATACTAAAATGAAGTGTTTTGACATTTTATTTTTTTTTTCTCTGCATTGTTTCATCTGGGTCTATTTGCTAAATTCCATTCAAATTCAGGAAGTGTACCGCTCCCTCTGAAATTCATTTGTGTGGTATATTATTTGTCAGAAAGCATGAGTCATTAAGCTCTGCATCAGTTCAACTTTAAATAACAGGAAAGAATGCTTAATAGGGAATTGATCGTATACAGCTATGTTTCTCACTTACCTTATGATAACTACTGTAAAGGAGAGCACCCAGCTCTGCAGAGCTGCTTCACCCATGCGGAAGAAGAGGTGGCAGACAGTCCCCAGATCCTTCAACTGGTGTTGCGTTCTCCTCTCCATCAAGTAGGCCAGTCTTCTTTCTCCATGAGCGACAATTTAAATTGTATGCCATTCTCCAGTGTTTCTGTGGCTGTTTGCTAGGCTTCTTCCTTCTCTTCCTGCCTAAATCACTGCTCCTGCCATTGGTATTTCCTAAAACCTGTGAGGGGAAAGCTTCAGACAGACCTTTCACTCCCGCTGGTGTGAAAAATCCTTCTCCCTGCTCTGTTCTGATCCTTCTTCCCCTTCACCACCCCTGCAGAGGCCTTGCTGAAGGACGTAACTCCCATTTATAAGAAGCATCTCTAGAAAAATATTTATCACAGTGTGTAATCTTGGGATGCAGCTGAAAGATGCAAAGTGAGGTCGAGTCCAGATCCTCCAGAAGGACTGCATGTTGAGAGGAGAGGTACAAAACGCTTCAGGAGGTATGAGGCATTTCCATACCCATGCATAAAATTGCTTTTTCCAGCTTTAATCATTAAGCTGAGACAATAGAGTCTTCATACTCCCCAATTACACATTTGAACTAAAAAACAAACAACAAAAGCCTAAAACTTTTTTTTTTTTTTTCTCGTTTCAAGGCTGCTATTTATGAACATTTTAAAGAGTCTAGATGGCCTCACAAGAACTGCTGTCAATTATGAAGTTGTAGCCTGAGAAGTGTAGTTTGATAAAAGTTGTTCTGAGGAACAGTCCTGCAAATTTCTTGAGTATTGCTTATATTGACTGACCAGAAAAAGACCACTAGAGAGGGCAAAAACGTGCCAGGTAATGCTAGTGACACCCAGACAGTACTGAAGTTTCCTGGACAATGCAAGGTTTCCATGTACCACCTCCTCATCTCTGGAAAGACATGGTCTTCTTTTAGGAGGTGCACAATGGAAATTCATGTGTAACCAGGCAGGAAGGAAACTTGAGGAGTACTCAGTCTAGAGAGACAGCAGCAAAACTTTGAAGGAAGAATCTTTGCTGTTAAATGTTGGTATATGTGGTCGTTGCACTTCTTATGATTTATTACTTTTCTTCTTTATTTTTCCCATTAATGAAGATTGGAGATGAGTGCACTCCAACTGGTTTAAGTATTTCTAAAGCTATTCACCTGCATTAGAAGCAAACAGCTGGCATACCAACATTTATCTCTTTTCAGGCTGCTCGCTTCACCAGGGCTATTCACAGCTTGCACTTTACTAAGGTCGTTGGTATCGCTGTTACACTTTTCCTGTATTACATGAAGATCAAATTCCAGTAGTTAACAAGTCAAAAAAATATTCTTGGGGGTGGGAGAGGAACTAGGTAGATGAGTGTGTTCCACATGTCTGCTTTATTTCTGGAATTACCGCCTTCATCCACGTGAGAAATAATTGTGATCAAAAATAGGTCTGACCTGCAGCACCACAAATGACAAAGAAATGCTTTTGCAGGGTGGGCTCTGAGTGTTCTGGTCCACCTGGGCCAAAGCACGAAGGGACCTCAACTGCTGGCTACAGCCCAGTGCCTGGACATTGAGTAGTCTCTGGGCCAGAAGTTGCAGTACTGTAACTGGGAATAGTTCCAATAAAATCAGTTTCTCAATATCTATTCTTTTGAAATTCAGAGGCAGATTTGGCCCACTACATGGACTGAATCCAACTGAAAGCCAGGGACCAGATTCTGATTTGTGGTAAAGTAGATGAGAATTAACTCTATTGCAGTTAATTGGTCTCGATCCTCATGTGTCTCACGCTGGCATAACTGTTCTGACCTCAGTGGAATTGATCCTAATTTATGCCACTGTAACTGAGATTGCAGCATGCATTGTTTAAATTCTGTTGGGTGCGTCTTCTTCCAGGATGGAAACTATTTGCAGACTATAACAGCCTCTTTCCTAAAATTGAGGCTTGTCATATCTGAAATTTTTGGTGGGGCAAGGGTGTGGGGCAAAGGATATAAAGCCAACTTTGTGCTTAGTGCTACCTTGTATACTTTGAATCCTGCAGTCCCCTGCTAAATTATCAGTGCCTAATTAGGAGACTAGAAGACTTCCATACTCTTGCTCTAATACAAAGAATTTCCTAGCTCTGTGATCACCCTAAAGGAAGCTGGGACAGCTCTAGGAACTTGAAATGATAATGTGGTGATTTTTTCAGGCTTTTTTTTTTTTTTCTTCTCTAAGCTTTTCTGCTAATTGTTTTTTTCTTGCTTCTGCAGCTTGTTTTTCCCACCTTTACATATTCCATTTTTGAATCATTTGATGAACGGGATGTTGTGCAGCTGAAAGATCATGTACATGTATCTCAAATGGCTCACTCGCTGTGCTCTCACTGAACTGACTGGCTGAGTTGCAGCTGGTTGCTTTTCTCTCAGGACACTATAAGTCTTAAATGCCACATAAAGAAGCCTTCATCTTGCAAGATATATACATATATATGAGAGTGTATATATTTATACATATATATACACAAACATATGAACGTGTACATACAAAAATATATTTTTGGAGTAAAAGGCAAATCTGTCTTCCTTTGATTGCACTGGAAATACACAGTTTGTCAGGCTGACTTTTTCCCCCGTTAGCAATGAAATTTGGCCAGGAGTCCTAGCACGCCATTAGAAATCAAGCCGTGACCACATCAAGTGTGAATGGCAGGGCAAGGTTATAGCATGTAACACTATGCTGTGGTGACCTGTTGCAGAGTTAGAGGCTGGGAGGTGTGAGGCTGGGTCAGATAACTTTATTGCAAGTGAAGCACAAAGTGAAGCTCAAAGCTGTGCTGGCTGTTTACTCTTTCAAGAGGCATTTAGCGAGGACTTTTTATTTTGAGAGCATATTTTGAAAACTTCAGCTGCAGCACTTGTAGCTTAAATTTCATAATTGAACTGGAATACTTACTAGTTTTAACTACAAGTGTACCCATGGCATACTCCTACTTATTCTACGGTGATTTGAAAAGCTTTTCTAAAACCTCCTGCACAAAGTGACTGATGAAAACAGGCCATTGAAGGCAGAGATGTTCAGCTGCTGTGAAATAAAGCAATGCATCACCTAGCCAGTACCAGCAGTAGGTTGGTGGGTCTTTCCTGTGATCCACTCTAGAGTTGTTCTTCTCAGCAGGAAGTTAGGCACTCTCTTAAGAGAGAAAGAAAGATGTAGGTGAATTCTTAGCACCGCTTATGAATTTTCTTCTGCAAATTTGTACTTTGCCTCTTGAAATACTGTTCTGAAATGACTTTTAAAATATTTTTAGGCTTTCTTATTAATTTATTTTTCCTTTTATTTTTGTCAGTTTTAATTTCACTTACTCCTTAGACCTAGTAGCCCAAGAGGTAGTCTGTTTAATGCACCTCTGAAAGGAATTTGGCGGAGTGTTGTAAGGTAGAGTAAGGAAGATCCTAGTCTTAAAATAGACACAAGACACACAACATAAATCAGTTCCAGGGTCACATTGAAGCCCTGTGTGAACTTTGCTTTGTGGAGTGGCATATCTGAAGGGCATGCTGCCCATTTTCCAAGTGTAAACTGGAAAGAAAAGGACATTTTCAAGACAATCACAACCAGGACTGCAAAAGATCTCAGTGTCCCACCCTCTTACAGTGACAAATAAGTTCTAATGAAGCTCATTCATCTACTCTGTTTTTGTCATGGTCTAAGACCATACATCTTTGTGTGGCATCACTTGTGATTTATCTCACTGTGAGGAGAGGGTAAACCGACTTTCTCACATGACACTCTGTTGGGAAATATTTCAAATTTAGTTGAAGACATCACTGAAGCTCACAGAAAGATGGCCTTTTGATATTTTGGCCCACAAACTTGATGGGTAAGGTCTAAGTACAATTAGGATTTAGGTGTTTAAAAGGTCACTACCACAGCTGTGCTTCAATAATATAATCCAGAGCTGTACACTAGCTGTATGTATCGGATCAGTGGCAGCAGCACCCCAGGCAGGGAGGTGCCTCATCTCAGCTTACTCATTTGGAAGCTGTGTATGGCCGCAACAAAACACAGACGGCAGAAATACCACCTCTACCTAGGGTGCAGGAGCTGCAGGGAATTACCGAATGCCAGTCCTTGCAAGCACGTGTAGGTTAGCAGGAGTGTGGAGCACTTTCTACATTCCACAAAGCTTAAGATGCTGCAGGCATGAAAGGTCACGTAGGACTGCCCCAGAATAGGCCCTGGCACATCTACTTCATTTCTGGTTGTGTCAGGCTAGCCTGTCCTTAAAACCTTCACAACGCAGCACCTCTGTAGCTTTCCAGAAAGCAAGCTACGTGTGTGCTGGTTCTTATGATTAGAAAGCTTTTCCTAACATCCAGCGTGAGTCTTTCTTGCTGTCAGTTATGTTGCTCTTACTTGTCTCGTTACCTGCTGAGCACATGGAGATGGAATTAATTTGTTTTTATACTAGCCTTTTCTGTGCAGACTGTTATCCCAGTCATCTCTTCTGCACTTTAATTATCTCTACTTTTTCAATATAATGCTTTCATTTTATTTTCTGTATGTTTGGTTCTTCTCAGAGCTCTTTCCCGGTAGCACTCTCACCTTTCACTTCCCTCTTTGTGAAGGACATGTTCAAGGCTGGACCTGATACTTAAGCTAAAGCCTTACCACTGCCCAGTACCCTCTCCTAAGGCTGACTTACCGTTCTTTCAGTCTCTGGTAGCACCAGTTTCACCAGGGGTGCCAATGTCTATTTTCACCACTTCATTAAAAGCAGAAGCAGATGAACTGATGCTAAGAGAAGACAGACGTTTAGCTGTCATATTTCGGTGTCTATAAACAACACTGACTTACATTATCTGAGCACGGTGAACTTACCAGGTTTACAAATGCCCTGGCATTAAAACATCCGAGCCTCCCAATCTGTTTGACTGCAAGGGCTGCTTTTGCCAACTGCAGGTTGGAACTATACCATCTCCCTTGGATCTGTGTCTGTAAGTCTAAACCTGCTTTGATGCTGTGATGGATATAAAACCCTGGTTTATGAATGATTCATGCATGCATAATTAATGCCAATTGTTTAACCAGAAGCAGTTGTTGCATGAAGTATTAAAATCATATTAAATCAAATACTGCGATATTTTGGTTTGTGGATACTACTATTTAAAACTCAGTAAATAAAAGATTGTAATTATTTCAGTTACATTAAAATGCACCAATAGTACATTACATTCAGTGTTGTCAGCTCTGACTTACTCTAAAATAGAAAAACATTTCATTGATTTGAGGCATTGCAAAATGTTCATGAAGGTATACCAAGTAACAACGTAATTCAGGTTTATAGGCAGCACAATTGATTTTATAGGCATAACAGTTGAAATTTAACTAATAAAGCCTGAGCAAATAATGCTAATTAGCAGTATTTTGAGAAGCAAAAGATTTCCTTGCAATCAAATTTGGATAGCGTCTTATCTTTTCTATTCTTCCCATTCTGTGCCGGTTTGTTACTCTGCTCCCACATTTTCAGATTTGCTGATCTCTTTGGTTAGACTTGACTGTTGGAGGAAGAGAATGAACATATTTTACAGAAGAAAATCTTTAGCTGATAAATCATACTATTCCATTTAAATTGTTCTCATTTTATTCAGCCTGGCCTTCAGACTTGTTGCATGTTTCCATCTATACCTTGGTCATATGTTTATTTCATTCATCGTATAGCAGAAATAACGTATTGCATTCTTGGAACTGAGAGATTCTAAAAGTTTTTGAGACTGATTACTATGGTGGCACTTATAGCAATGTACTTCTGTTGCCGTGCAGTGGAAGCCTTTCAGAGTAGAATGGATTGGAATAATTATTTTTCTTACACTTGGTTTACTAAAATCACGCAACCCGCATTTCTGTTACCATTATTTGATGTTTACATTGCAGTAACGTCAAGAGGTAGAGCTCCACTGTTTTAGTGATCATTTTGTTTTGTTTAGGTGTGTTGGTAAATTCCCTACTTCAATAACTGATGAGAAAAGAAGACTGAGATGGATGGTTATTCACAACAAAGGTTAAAAGCCTTAAAATTTGGTCCCTCTCTGAAAGCTGTCAGGGCAGATCATTCCATGTCATTAAAACAAAGTGATATAAAATTGCATTCGTAGGTACCACCTAGTCTCTGTGCTATAACCAACGTTGTACTGCTATATGTACCTACTGCTATAACCAATGCCTTTCCATAGAATCACTCTTCTGAATACTGTCACTATACTTGCTATTTGCATTGGCTTTGTTAAAAATACATAATGCAAGAATAAAAATACTGAAGACTAGGAAAAAATTCCTAGTCTTGGTGTAGCTTCTGAAGTTCACGCCTCACTGCGGTGAGTACTCTGAGGTTGGTTTCTTTGGTTGGTTTGTTTTTGTAAAAAGTACCTTTGTGCTTTGAATGGAGGCAGCTTACAGAATTGGGTTATCAGAGCAGCAGCATCATGCTATATTGACAATGTCTTGGCAAATGAGAGACTGAGAAATTGTTTTGTAATGGAATCATAAACTATATGGAATATTGTGTCCCTCTGGTCTCCAAGAGATTGCATTTTTTTATTGCCTGCGATATTTTTTCTAATTTCAGTACTGAAGCAGTTTCACTTGGGAAAGTGCTTGTTTCCTTCTGCATGAGCAGGAGGACCCAGCAATACCCTGAGACCAGCACTTGTGCCTGTCAGATTAAGTACAGAAAATCTAGACTGATGTGTTATAGAGGCTAGTAGCTCTGTTAGGGGTTAAGCACAAAAACTTAAAAATTTGTCCCATCAAAAGAACTTCAGGGTAGGTATTCAAAGAGTTAATGTCAATGGAGATTCAAATTAGACTTCAGGTAAAGGTCTCTGGAAGTGTAGATGGATACAACTTCTTAGGGAAGTTATGGAATGCCTATTACTGTCTTAATTAAAATAAAGTCTCCAGCAAAACACAGTCATCATTAAAGCTAAAAGCAAAGACCATGGAGATTTGACTTGTTGCTGAGGATGCACCAGAGGACTTCTCACAGCTTCCATTTCTGCTTTCTGGGTGAAATCTGGAACTGGTGCTGCGCTCCTCTCAGTTGGATAGAGTGTACAGATCTGTGTGTTGGTACTGATTTGTCTTGCTACCTAAACTGTGCTCTATAAAATTATATTTCTGTGGCCTGCTTTTTCACAGGTGTGTTTCTTGACTATTCCCTGATGTATTACGCAGTCATTCAAAATACTGGCCTCTCCCAAGATACACACTACAGATTTGTATCTAACTACTGATTTCTACACTTTTAATGTCACAAAGACTCCTGTGTTTTGACATGAAAATTTTTATCACTCTAAAAATGAATTACAGTATACCTCCAATTGTAAAATGACATTATGAAAGCAGCTCTTTTGCTGATGTGGTGACTATAGAGTTGCTTGACATTATTCTGACACAATTTGACTGGATATATTTTTTGGCATCTAGGAAACAATGACACTGATGGAAACTGATGGAGCCAGTGTCAGAAAAACAAAACAACCAAAACCCACACAAGCTGACTGCAGGAGGACACCCAGCAAATTAACAGGTGGATTGTGAAAAATCCCATTTCCAAAGGGCAAAGTCAATAAAGAGAGGAAGAAAAGAGAGAAGAAAAGAAAAAAAAAAAGACAAACCAAGACTCGTATTTCTTTCTTATAAAACTAACAAAGAGATACTAAGGGGATATTTAAAATTGTGTAGATGTGGACTGAGGAAGCGGGAGTTTTAACCAGAATAGTTGACATTCAATATTCATGTTTGTGTCTTGTTATTAAGCATCCTTTATCTTGTTCATACTTTTAGTCTTTTTCTTAACTTCCAACATAAACATGTTCCAGAATACTGCGAAAAAAATGCCATCCTCAGGAGCACTAGTATTTCAAGACATATTTTGTTGTGGACATTTCATTGCAGAAGACAAGACCTTTTCTTACTTTCCTCAAGGGCCTTTGTAAATATGTCTGCTTTCATGTGCATAAAGTGCACTTATATATTATCTCCCAGATCTCTGAGATTTAAAAAATAAAAAATGTTTTGAGAATCAGCTATACGCAAACACTTCCATATATTTTGTCCCCTCTGAAGTGAGCATTTGTATGTATCATAGATTGGTTGCTTTTCCCTGTCATTGAATGATATGTCATAGGTAAGAGATTTGTGACAGTGCTTAAGGCAGAACTGTGATAAGTAACGCAGTGCCAAGACTTCAGTATTAGCACAGTCAACAAACTCCTCCAAGTAAATGATAACATTTACATATTTTGCCACCTGCTTGACATCATGTTTCCATTTGTACTGACTCCAGAATCAGACTATATCTAAACCCAGTCAAAAAGACTTGATTATGCTGATGGTTTTGAGCAGTCTGGGAAGTCCTTGAGCAGCAGATCTTGGAAGCTGGGAGTTTGGTGTGGCTAATATGTTCTTATTGTTCTGTTATATCTTCTGTAGTCATCTAACTGTGGACCACTATTGTATGTAGAATACACATTGGAAAGACGGACCTTTGGCCTTCTCCAGAATGGCCATTCCTATTGTTTTATGAAAAAAACACCTACAAACAAAACCCAATCAGTCATCCAAAGTCATCAATAACAAGAAACAATCTTGTTAGCAAAATGATCCTAAAAGAAAACAAACAATAATAATAATAATAAAAATAAAAACAACTGGAAATCAAGGAAAAGAAAAAAAAGTTTCTGTCAAAGTGACTTGGCTCAGTTTTCCTTAGTTCTTGGCTAGAACATTTCCATTGATAGAGTTGCTAAGTGCATTCTATTTACAAATATAAACACTTGATTTTGATCAGCAAAAACGCATCAGCACACTTGAACAGTGTCAATGATGACATAATTACACTCACAATTTCCTCTCTGTAATGATTTTTAAATGTCAGCAGTCATTTTTTGTCTAATTGTAGCCTTCATGTCAGCACTTCCTCTTAAAACAGCATGTTTCTCTCTGCTGGAATTTCACACCTCTCCACGCTCTCACTCACTTCACCAGTGAAGATAATGAAGATGATATAGGGCTTCAGGATATTTTCACTCCTGTGCTGCTTTGCCATTTAACATCAAGCAGGCAGAATAAAGTTTCTTTTGTTGTAGCGTGTGTTTTGTTGTTTTGTTTTGTTTCTTAAAGTGCAGAGTTTGATCATTTAGGCTGTAAATAATTATTTGATTTGAATGAACAAATCAAGTCTTCATTTCTCTGGCCCCCTGCTGGTGCTGTGCTAATAACCTGTTTAAAAGCATGGGCTTGTGATAAAAACATTCTCATGCATCTGTGTTGTAACCTTATTCACTGGAGGAGAAGGCTTATCCTGCAATGCCAGACAGTTTCTTGATCAGTTCCATGTTTGATGTGGTGGGAAGCCAGATGACGCTTTCTCTGCAAAGGCAGCATGTTTAGCGATGTTACTGCTAGTGTCTCATGCAATGGCCCGGGAAGAGACTTATGAAATGCTATTTTGCATGGTGCTAGGCCTCCAGAGCCCACAGCATAACAAATAGGTGCATCTGGAGTTCATCTCAGTGCCCTCTTTCTCTTTCCATAGATCACAGACTGCATCGTCAGGTTTATGGAAGTGTATCACTTGTGCAGTGAACTGGAAGACCTGCACTGAGGTTAGCAGCAAACATTTTCCACTTATCTGAACATAAACTGAAGTAGGAAATGGGGGCCAAAGAGGCCTCCCTCAATCCAATTTGCTTGTGACTCCATGTCTCTGATGATGCTTAACTCTAGGGTTTAGGAGATAAAGCTTATAGTTTACTGGCCCGTTTATTATCAAAATAAATGAAGAGCCCTGAAGAATGTGTACAGTGAAATCAAATTAAGAAATAATGTTGAGATGCCTGATAAAAAAAGAATGCTATCAAATACTCCTAATTAAACACGCACGCAACCCTGTTTGTCTGTCTCAATGGGTCCCAAAAGATGAATAAATAAAAAACATGGTGTTGGGGGTGAGGCAGTCTGAAGGCCATGGTAACTCATATATTGTGTGTATATTCATACAAACCAATGCTAAACTAGTTCTCTAATTTTTTGTTAATTATACTGAATTTGTATTGTACACTTTAATTTTTCCTTTTTGTATAAAATGGCTCCTCAGAAATTTCCTGTTGGACAAGAAAAGAGTTTTTTAACAATCAAGCCCTACCTGCTTCTGAGAAGTATGCATGAGTAGAAACTATCTGAAAGCAGGTGCTTTTTGGTCACCCCCCTGCAGACGGATGTCCTCAAGGACAATTTCATTAAGGAGCAAAGCAAACCAAAGATGCTAACAACCCAGCAATCAAAAGGAAAAGAAACCAAATTATTTGAGCACTTCCAGGAGAATATGGGTACTGAAGCCAGAGGAAGGCCTACTATAGGGAACACGATGGGTGACACTAGCTTGCTTATGTCTATCTCTGAGAGAAAAGGAGCGAGTCAAGAACTGGTAAGACTGAAAGCAAAAAGATTGTGTGAGAGATGGACCTAGAAAGAAGAGACACAGATCTAGAACTTCCTCCCTAGCTTTTCCCTTCGTATTTTATTATGGAGAGAAAAGGAGGAGATAAGCTTAACTTAAATTGTGTGTAATATGCTCATAGGGATGTCGGCTATACCAAAACTTTACCACTAAGTTTACTTTTCCTATGAGCAGACAACATTTCTATGCACTGCACTATAAAAAAGAACAACATGTCTTTTCCCAATTGCTCAGCAAAAGCTAAATTGAGAAAAGGAGAAGGAAGGAAAGAGCCTTTTGGGAGTCTTTGGTAGTTCCTGATGGATTGTTGGAAGCAGTGAAAAGGATTTTCTTTAGGTAAAGAGGCTACTTTGAAGAGCAGGGACATCTGTTTCTATAGAACTGCAAAAAGTATTTATACGCATCCCTCTAATTCTTTAGGCACATGAGCAGAAGACAATGCAAACGCTACACAGAGTTACCTGAGCTAATTCTTGATTACCCTTGCTAGGTGTTTTGGACTTTATTGCTGAGGTTCAGTGTTTCTGGTTTGAACCTCAGGCTTTTTAATGACTTCTAAAACCTTAGAATCATAGAATGGCTTGGGCTAGAAAGGACCCTCAACATTTAAAAGGAAATTTGGAAAAGGAAAGGGGAAATGGAGTTTTCCATTTCAATGGATCCAACTATTTGGTTATTTCATGTTATACACAGGAATGAAGTTTATGTTTTACATTACAGACTTAAGCATTCCTATATTTTCAGACAAATGAGTAAATGTTGCTGGGAGACTATCATATTGTTCATTTAGTGGCTAACGTTGGTAAGGTCAGCCTGCAGGAGTACAGAAACAGTCCCCATACCAACTGAAATAGGTTTATGGCTTTTCAAAATAAGACTGTTACAGACTGTGCTGTTTGGCAGATTATTCATGATTCAGTCACTGCATACAGGGCATTGGCTTCTGCTGCATCTGAAGGTGCTTGACATCTCATAAATTCATGCCAAAAGTATTTCAAGTTGGCCTCTCAGAAAATGATGCACATTACATTAGAGCCCACATCTGAAAACTTCAGTTGATATGCTTCATGTGAACTTGAATTGAACCTCAACCTTAGAAAACAGGGCATGCTAAAGCATAAAGACAGCTGAATGGTAACCATGACAACAGGCCGTCCAAAAACCATATGTATAGCCAACATTTATATATACCAGGCGGGATAACACATTATTTTGTGCACTTATTAATATCAGTTCATGCTGTTTGCATTATTTTTCACCAGCAAAACCATAAGTTATGTGGGTCTTTTCAGATAACCTAATCATTTACCTTTGCTGCTTTTTGCCAATCTGACCAGGTGTATATAAAATGCATTCGGCCAAAACTTTTTAAGTTTTAGAATTGGCTATCATATGGTCTCAAAAATTTTAAGTTGCACTTTAAAATTTATTTCTTTTGGTAACCTTGGTGTTATGAATATAGTTTGTGTTTCACTGACCCATAATATTGTCTATGCTATTTTTACATTTCTAATTGTGCCAAAAAAGTGTTTTTGTTTGTTTCTTTGTTTTTTCCATACCTTTGCTTTATGAAGAGGGCTACCAAGATTTCAAGTAGCTCACCATATTAAAAGAGGCTTTAGACTAGATAAATGTCTATTTTTTTTTTCGTTAATCTGACATAGTTAGTCTTTCGTATGGACCCTCGTAGGCACTGATGTAAAATGCTTTGTGTCTCATTTTTAATAAGCCATTTCACCTTTTTAATCCGCTTTTCTCTAACTAACTTGAGAAATACAGCTCTTTCCACCAGTTTAAATAGAAAAGATGTTTAGTTTACTTTGAAATACCCCCATCAAGGGGCATTTTGTAAATGATGATTTTTCTAATCTTTAATTGGCATCAAAAATACTTTTGCTGCCTGCACATTGCTCCAGTGAAAGTTTGTTTAGAGTAAGTGACTGAGCCTCCCTTCCCCCCCCAATCTGAACTGCTAAATCTACAGGTGCAATACTGAGGGCTGGATATTGATGACCTGGCTTTCTTGGCTTATATCAGGGTAAGGCTTTTGGTAGCTCTAGAATTCATCTGTCATCTTTTCTTTTGACATGCCATTGCTTTTCTTTCCTTCTTATGTGTTTCCTTTACAGTATAGACACAATATTTATTATTTATTTGGAGACCTAATGAAATGCAATTACAATGTTCTTCTTTCCCCTCACAAAACTAGGGTGTATATTGTTCAGGTACTGTTGGAGTCACTACAGAGAGAAGGGGAGAGAGAGGGAGGGAGTTTTTGTTTGCTTGTTTTTTAATATATATAAAATGCAGTCCAGTTAAGACATGTCTTAATCCTTTAACTACCTGACATATATCTTTGGGATCAGCCACTTCTGTTATATATCACATATGCGAGAGAGAGAGCTAAGTCAGCTGCAACAGTGCAAAAGCTCTGTTTTTGTGCATATCATTCTTAGCTCACCTGGTACACTGCCTAGTTGAACACTCTATTAAAAGCTTCCCTCACTGGTTCTGTGGTCATAACATTTAATCCACGCTTTGTTTTGGGACCTAGACCCACCTTGTATCTGTCCTGACCTTGATAGCAATGTCTGCAGTCTCAGAATAGTGATTTTAAGTGAGACTTACCTATCCTGCTGGGAGAAACCTTAAATGTTATCTGGTCTTTAATTTGACTTGACTTCCTCTGTCTAGAGGACGTGGTTGGCTTTTCCCAGACTACAACCTGAGTGCAAGGTAACATCTAAGCAGTATGGATAAAAAGAGTGCCAATATTTGACTTTCCATTGCTGCTCGATTTAGCAGCTTGTTGTATAGCTGCCATTACTACAAATTGCATAAGATTTTAAAGAGACCTTCAAAACTTGAGCTGGTGCAGCTCTCCTGTTTTTAAATACACACTTCTATTGCTTGTCTTTTCAAAATAACGAGAGCCAAAAAGGAAACTTTCTTTGCTCATTCCTATTGCTTATTCCAGGTTATGTATAGGTTAAGTTGGATTAATTCTCAGATGATGGACTGACAAATAGATGATAGTTGTTGGGTGTATCAGTGACGGCTGAAGCGATAGTGGCACCTGCCTTTTATTGATTTTTTCCCTATCTAAATTTTCTCTTCCTTAGTGTTTGAAACCCTTTCCTACCCAGGGAAAAGCAGGAATAGAAAACACTGTAAATTGTATTGTCTCCATTTAGATGTACATCCCCTGTTCCATTCTTCATCTCGCACTTATTGCGTGAATGGTACTATAAAGTTACCATGAGCAAGAGTCAAGGGCACAACTACACATTGTTAATTGTCCTAGTACTGAGACATTCAAGAGCCAGTGACATCCTGCAGGCTTTCATAGACAGAAGACTCACGGCATGAGCAATAATGACCTGTCAAGCTGTCCTCTTGCTGTGACCCTTCCTCTGTCTGTTCAGTCCATGCACTGGCCTTGAGCTCTCTCAGCACACGTGCTATTGCAATGGCAACAGTTTGCAGCTGCTGCTGGCACCCGTGATCCTGCCGTCAGTTTCTGTAACTGAAGGCTATTCAAGCCACTGAGCAGAATTTTAGCCTGGAATTGGTCCTGGCATAATAACTGTTTGGATGTCACCACCACATTGAAATTGCATGAGACGTTTTTTATTTTTATTTTTTATCTATCTAATGTCATCATGCTCCTTCCATCTTACATGCAGTTGGCCTAAGAAAACTTGATATTAAACGCAGTGTTAGCTGGAATTTGTGTTGCAGTAATGCTGTAAAATCTTGAGAAGAATGGGGTATTTATAAACAGCAGAACATGCTAAGGCACCCTGGCTCCTCCCAACCAAGACAATGCCTCCACACCACACAGAACAAAGCCAAACAGTTCCCAGCTCCACTGTGAAGGTATCACCATCTCGGTGTGGCGCTGTGCCTGTGTTGGCCTTGGCATGATGCCACACTGATATGATATGATATGATCCACACTGGCTGGTTTAGTGCAAAACCCAAGCTATCTCTAGCAAGACTTAAACTCTTATTTGTAGGGAAAAGGGAAAAGAGAGGTTCCCTGTCTTACAGTCCTTTGTGAAAAGTTTCTGCTTGCCCAAATACTTAGGGTCTTTAGGAGAAAAGAAACAAACTGACTGACTTCTCCAGTAAATTGGGAAAACACACCCTTTACTGCTGCAGAGGTTCCCAATGAAGCACAGCTGGATGGCTGCCAGTGAAGCCTTAGTACAGTAGTTGGCTAGGGAACAAGGATGCCCTGGCAACCATGCACTAGCAAGGATGCTGCATAATCTTTAGCAAACTGTTGTGTGCTAAGCCTGAGGGTGGAGGAGGGGAGTGGTCTCTGCCTCCCAGTGATTTACGTAGGAGCTGCTGCAGAGGAACAGGTGAGCACTCTCCATGGATGGAGAGAATGGGGTAGTGATGGAGCCTCAGATGTTTAAGGCTAAAGGGCTTTAAAAAAAAAATTGGTAAGTGTACTTACTCTTTCTTGTATCTGCTTGAAGCTACAAAATACAGCAATATTCTTCACTGTCATGGGATGGACGTATGTAAGGGAAGGTCACACAGGCTCCTTTTGAGAAAAACAAAATTAAAGCTTATGAAGGGAGAAAACGTGAGTTATGAAAGGTAATTGCTTTAGACTGCACTGACATCTGTTTGAGCTATTATTTAGTTTTGCAACCTTCAACTCTTCCTTTGTGCAAGTGTGCATCAGTGCATTGGTAGTACAGCACTAGTCGTATGTTTAACATGGGTTCTGGTGGTTTCTCTTGCTCTCCTATGAGCCATATCAAGTGACTTATAGCCTGAGGAAGCAAGATAGGCTCTCTTCATACAACTGCTAAACCCCTTTTCATGACAGCCCACTACCACCTACCCCAGGCTAATGTGCTACAGAAGATGTCACTCTTTAATTCTTTCATACGCATAAACTACTGATGGAAGACAACAGGAGTCAGAGCGTTGTCTTAAATAAACTGCAGCATACCACTGGTGCCTGCAACCATAAGAACTGAAGCCTTGTAAGTGTGTTCGTTAATTTTGCCTGCTAACGACAACTACAGCAGCTCTTCGTGAGGTTCACACGAGGTCTGGTGGCTTCCAATACCCTACATATGCATTTAGCTGGAGGTTCCTCTTCCAAACCTTTGTGTGATAGGAACAGTGCCTGCTAAGGGGCAATACCATCACAAGAGACTCCAGTTCACTGGGCAGCAGAATAAACTCTTGGGCAGATCTCATATATTTCACACAGATGGTGTAAATATTATTTGGTCACATTAGTTAATATTTATGGAATATTTTACATTCTCAGAGGAATCATTACAAAGTTGCTATGGACATTGTGATTGCTATAATTGACAGGAAAAAGATTGTATTCTATTCTCTACATAAATGCTAATATTGTTTTGTTTCTTCTCTTAAGAGTGTTTATGTGCTTTATAAAATTCATTTTGTATTTTTCCTTGTGTGCTCTGATCTCTAGAAACTTTATAATGGTCTTAAACATTGATGTTTGGGGATTTTTTTTACAGTCTTCTTTTCACACAGACTTCTGTGGAGGGTTTGCTAATGGTATGCACATTTGTTTGAATTAAACCCTTTAATGCTAGGGGAGGAGATCAGTTTGACATGGAATTCAACTGCTGTTGTTTTTTTAAGGAGAAAAGAACTGGTGGATTTAAGAGTGTTTAAGTATATCTGTTTGACTGAACTGTTTCCTCAAGGAAGTATTCATTCAGTCAATGTTCTCAAGGGTTAAGAAAACAGAAACCCATAGTTTTAGTGAGTTGTTGTTATGTACGTTGCCAAGGGAACTGTAGCTGGAATGTTTAAATGTGTTGTTCCTCCCCAAACCCACAGGAGTGGAGCTTGAGTGTCTCGGTGTGCTCTAATCCTTGCAATTAGCTTCTATGTGGTGGGGGGCTCACGTGGCTGAATCAGACCAAATACTTGTTAGCTAGTGGCACTAGGTAACATTCCCACCATTCTGGATGGATCATACTCATTAGCTATGTGAATCACAATCTAAAGCAGAAAATGAAGAATATTAAAAGCCTCTCTTAATACCTCTCCCTGGACACCATGGACTTCTTTTAGTAATGCACATTATAGAAATTAATGATCTCCAAGGAACACTCCTTAGGACTTAGGTAAGAGAAATCATGAGGTTAATCGATTGATCTTGACACAGGTCATTAGTATTTATATTGTCTTACCTCAAGTGTAACTTAGGTTCACTGGTATATATTTGGAGGAAGTTATATTGAAAATGATTTTCAACAGAGGAAGCAAATTTTTGTCTTTTTTCCATTTTAATGGTTAGTCTCATGCACTGCCAACAGCTCTGTCTGCAGACAATCTAATCAAACTCCCCTCATTGCCAAATCAATAACTGTACGAAACATCTATATCTGAATCTATATATCTGTAGAGTTCTACTGTGACTTGGGTCCTTCAGGAAACTGGGAAAAATCACAGGGTCCAAACACTTTTCCAAAACCTTCCACCGTATCATCACTCTCAAATATTGGTCCTCAGCTGCCACCATGCTTTTTCATGAAAGGCCAGCAGCATCTAGTTGAGCCAAACCTAGCTGAGTGGCACTAAACCCCTGGTTGAATCAGACCTTTTTCAAAGCAGAAACTGATCCACACTTTGGTTTATGTATTTCGTCTGGTATGCAGTAGCATCTGCATTCAGGGAAATGCTTTTAGTTCTCTATTTGGACTTCCCTGTGTGACTCAACATAAGATTTTTCATACTGTCCTAGATAAATCTTAACATAAGTTGAGCCATTTCTCATTCCAATGGACATGGAAAACAAAGACTATTTCCTGCTTTGCAGCTGCCATTTAAAAGCCCTGTCTTTCTCCTTCCGTAGGCTGAGCAATGCTCTTCCAAACCATGTTTTTTAAACAGCTGATCATAAAACAGAATCATAGAATCATTAAGATTGGAAAAGCCCTCCAAGATGATCTGGTCCAACCATCCCTCTACCACCACTATCACCCACTAAACCATGTCCCTAAGTACCAAGTCCAACCATTCCTTAAACACCCCTGATGACTCTTACTGCCTTCTATGGCTCCTAAGCAGGACCTGCATTTTGAGCTGTGGCTCCTGAGACAGAATTAAAGTCTGTCTTGTCAGTGCTGAGGCAGATTACAAATGGAATAGAAGTTCTGTGTATATACATCCTACTGTGACATTTCTTTTTTATTATTAAAAAAAAAAAAAATTAGTACTGCCTCAGTATAAAACCATTGACCAACAGGCTTTCTTTCTGCATCCAGATAAAACCAGTATCTTTCAGTATATCCTGGGGTCCCTTCACCCTCCAGTTGTCTAAGCTGGGTGTCATCTGAACTGCAGAACAAGGAGGAAGACTGATTCACACTTGTGTCTTTCACAGATCCATGTTCTCAAAACATCCTTCAAGTTCTAACATTCATAAAAAGCAGAAAAACAGACCCATGTGATCAGTGATAGTAAAATCCAGGGGCGAGAATTCTGGTCAGAGGCCAAGGGCCCTATGTCCGCTCTGGTCAGAACAAGCTGGCAGTGCTGCAGCTACCTTGGGCATTCTGACAGCTCACGTTTCCCAGCCTCAGTGTTGGCATCATTTGCGTGAGACTTCCTGATGAGCATGATGGTTTGAAATAGAACAAAGAAATAAAGGCCAGATCCTGATCCGTTGTTTCTGTGTCTCTTTTACTCCACGTCTTTTGATGCTGTGAGGCAAAAAAGGGGATTTGAAGAAAACATTCGTATTTATTTATTTATTTATTTATTTTCTTACCTACATTTGTGCTTCACGAAGCCTCCACATGGTTTATTTTGACCAGGCGTTTCTGCACACTTCTGAAAGCACAGCTTAAGGCTGGACTGAGGTGCGTTGGCAGGAGCCAAACATGGCTTGCCTGCACTCTGCTTGGCTCAGGTTTGTACTTCATCGCTCAGATTTATCTGCGTTTTTGTTTAAAATAGTCCTTTATCAGTTTCCTTAGATAGCTAAAGTCTTCTAAACTGAATTCACAACAAAAACTCTGATATGAGCTCAGTCTCCTATGTAAAAGGCAACCTCTAAAATGTGGAGGGAAACTGTAACCAAAGCTCTGCACTCAGAAGAGTTAATCCTGCAATGGGTGCTAAACTCCAGAGCCCTAACAGTGCATGGGGCGCGCCTTATGTTTTTTTTGTTTATTGCCATTAGCAGCCACAAGGTATTGGATGAGCAAAAACCTGCCTTTTTCCTTTTATTAGATGCAGGAAACTCTTTTGTTTTGGCAATGCTTCTATTTGTCATTCACAAAGTTTGTTTTTCTCTTGAGTTTTTTGGGAGCTTTTTATTTCCTGTCAGAGTGTGGAGGAGAAAGCTGTTCTCGTCTGTAAGTTATGCGCCCCTTACAGTGCCCCTTAGTTACACAGCACAAGGAAAAGAGAAACAGAATCCATGGCATCGTGCAGAAATGCTGCACTATATGGTTTGCCCTGGTTAAACATTCCCAGAAAGGGAATAATACAACACTGTGGAGCTCTTGAATGTCTTTTGACCATTGTGCTGCAGAGGATGCAGGCGTTCAGGGTTAAACTGAAAGAGAGTTGGATTCTGGGCAAATTTGATTTCAGATCTGAGCACCACAGAATACAATTATTTCCCATTTGTAACAGTACAACAGTGTCTTCTCCATACCTGAAAAAGGTGTCATCTGTAGCCTCGAAAAGCGCTACTCAGCTGCCACGAGAGAGCTTCAGTTTGGTTTAGCTGTGTGCCCCAAACATCCCCCACTTTTCTTAATCTTTGTCAAAACAACCTGATGTATGCCTGCAAAATAATGCTGGAAGTTTTGCATGTACAGTTTTGTTTTGTTTGTCTTTCTGTAGTACGCAATTCCGTCATTTTCCCTTTGTGCTCCAGATACTCAGTGAGATGTCAAATCGGAAAGAAAACAAACAAACAAACAATAATTTAATCACACTTTGCAGAACCTGTAAGAGGAAAGGTTTGCATTTTTGGCTCAAGTTTGGGGTGACCTCACTGTGTTCTCAGGACCCATCTTTAATTCACTTTATCTTCCTCTAAAATGTGTTAGTGAGGGAAGATGAGCATTGAATCTAGTCAGCTCCTTACAGCTGCAGGAGTTTTCTGAATTACACCTCAGTACATTCAGAGCTGGTGGTCCCTAATCTAACAACAGAATGGATCAAACCACTGGATCAAAATAGCAGCATACATGAAATTTGAAAGTGCATCTGCATTTTATGACTTGTGTCAGCTGCTTTTTCTTTGCTGGCAGTATTTGAATCTTTCTTGTTCCTATGCATATGCTTTAACGCCTCACCTTCAAGATCAAACACTTTATCTGCTTATGTTTATGCTTCTCCGTAAAGTATCATGCAGCATTTAAAGTTGCAAGGACCTTTCAAACTAACATGTTTATCACAGACCAAGTCCACACCAAATGCAGGATGGCAGATCGCATTTTGGCTATGCATTAAATCATCTGCAACTGGGAGACAACAGGATTTTAACAGCGTAAACAAGAAAAAAAAATAAACATTGAGAGCACACATTGCTGTTAACACAGTAGCAGAGAATATGTTTCTACAGGAAAGTGAGCATTGGTTAAGAGAAAAGCCCTTTTCTGATTTGTAAGTAATCTTACTGTAAACTAAGAATTATGGTTTATCTGCTGTTCTGCCAATTAATAACTTACTTTCTGTTATGTTCAATTAATTAGTTATTGGAAATACAATGAATCAAACCTTTCAGCACACTCAGCTGTTGGGGACGGGGATATACATCCTCCTTTTCTGCAGCTATGTAGAGCAACAACAACAACCGAGCCCACGGCCTTTGGTTAGCCTCTGCATTTTTACACTAGGATTTGTTCGGTTGACATAAAATGGTAGCTCAGGCATTCCGAGCCATCACTACAGGGGGCCTCTGCAGGGGAAAACACAGCCCCTAAACATGCTCCGCAGAGCCCCCCTAACCAGGTTCAAAGAATGCAGCTTTAACCACCGCTCGGAAGAAATCCCCACCAACTTTTACAGAGGCCACCCTCTGCTCACAAAACCTAGTCCCTTCCCTGCAGGCATTCGGGATCCTTTGAAATGGAAAATTTATGCTGTACTGAAATAATTCATACTATAATAAACAACCAGTGCCATCACTCTGCTGGTATTCGGAGTGCAATTAAACCTGAACCTCATGTGAGTACAGCATTTGGGGTGGGGAGGTGGTGGGAAGGGGGGTACGGGCAGCTCACCCCCAAGCATTTTTTCCTACGGGAGCAGGTTTACTGCTTTCCCTCCCCTCCCTCTCCTTTCAATGAAACCCCTTTCCCCCTCCCCACATTTACACGGGGCACAGGGGCTTGTGGGTGATTATATAACTTATAGGTCAATTTGTTGTTTGGGCAGAAGTGCCGCAAGAATGTGGTATGTTGGCCGAAGCTGTTTGTTTGCTTAAGTTCTCAGAGTTCAATGAGGTCATTTTCTCATCTTCCCTGTGTTTTCTGTATTTTCCACAGACCTGCCAGCCTCAAACAACACCCTCTTTCTTCGCATTAGAAATGGAAACACGTCCTCTGCAGGAATTTTCCACTTAATAGCTCCTGCTTTCCTACCGGGGGCCTCAGTGCACCACCACTGCAATGCTGTATTTCTTTCCACTGCAGTTTGACATTTTGCAGCCAGAACAACGAGCGGCATTCACTCCATCCTGAGTTTTGAAAAACATATCTCTATAGGCACACAGAGAGCACCCAGCGCAGTAATCACTGGGGGAAAATGGCAAAGGTATTTAAACATCATTACAGGTCACCAAGGATGTGACATTGTCTCAGAATACTGATCTGTTACACAGACTCTTTTCCTTACTCCCCACTCCTCCCCCCTACAACCCTTTCACATACACACACAGACACCAAAGCCTCTGCCCTGCTCTCCCATTGTGAGCCAGGCTCATGTTCTACGCTTGATTGTAATTGTTTTCCTTTGTGAATTATTTCCTCTGCATAATATTTGCAAACTGTATACCAGGTCCTGATATCGTGATGAGCAGAAATGCAGATTGCAGCTAATCTCAGCAGTAAACAAGGAGGCTGCTTTAAAATGCGCCGAGTGACCTGTCAGAAAGCAGAAGCATTTGCAAACTGTTTACTGCTGAGATGCAATGATGTGGTCTGAAATGCAGCAGCCTGAAGATTGGAGCAAAACGGGATCTCAGAGGCTCGGTCAAGCACAACCTGAAATGTTTTCTTTTTTCTCATTATTATTATTTTAAAGCTAGAGCTTTATTATAAATTATTAAGAGCTAATTTCCAAAAATCCCTTTGCTATGTCTGGGGACTATTTTTATATTCCTTTACAGGAAGATAAATGCATGAAGGTAAACATTGTTTATTGGTAGAGAGAAGGTTTCCCCTGTCTGCACAGTGGTAGAGTCTCAGACAGCAAGGTCCCAGTAGGTCAGACTGGCACACTGAATTGCGTATCAAATGAAAGTGGTATTCAGGAGAAAGGGTGGAAAGAGGAAGAGGGGTGTTAGTAAGGAGGTTGTTCAAGCCAGGAGGGTGGGCCACAGAAAAACAACAAGGAAAAAAATAGGATTGATGATTTGCAGGACACCTAGGGTATTTCTTTCAGGGGGTATTACTTCCACTTTTAACCAGGAACAAGAGCTGGTAGAAAAAAAAGCGGCAGGAGCTGACAGCTTTGTGCTGATCAAAGGGACATAGCATTGAATGCCTGCCTTTGCTAGCTATTTATTAGAAAGAGAGAGGGCTCCTTTGCCATTCTACTTGGGAGAGAAGGGATTAAAGATCAAAAAAAGAAAGGAACTGGCCTGACTTCTTTGTTCAGAAAATATTTCTCTCTTTTTTTTTCCTTTGTGTGTGTGTGTGCGCTATGCTGTCCACTATAAGAGAAAAACACCCTTTCTTTTCTTGGTGTTGCTGCCTTTATTTTCTCAATGAGCAAAATTTCTGGTGATGAACATTTCCAGCAGCATCTTTTTTTTTTTTTTTTTTTTTTAATGTAAAGAAGGCCCCTTTTGGGAAACTTAGTTAACTGTCTTTTAGCCTGATTAACCTAGGAAATAAAGTTTAAATGCACTGCTGGGATTCTATTAGGAGCCTCACTTCACACAGATAACAGCAAAAGGTGTTAAAATGCACTTCACTGGTGCAAGTGATCTCATGTTGTAAAAATGATTATCCCCGGCAGAACAGGGAAGGATTAAGGGGCCATGTCTACATCTGGGAAACTCTGTAAGTGTTTTATTAGCATTAATACATGTATTGATCCCCCCCACACACACACCAAAAAAAAAAAAAAAAAAAAAAGCCTGTCAAGATGGTGGCAAATGGCATAGTGCATTAAACCTATTTGTAAGTCAGTGAAATGTGATCATCGTTATTCCTAGAATTGCAATAAAGCTGTTATGCAGTTTCAATGAAATAGGGAAACGCCTACTTTTATGATTGTGGATCATCGTGGATTACCTGTCGTGTACAAAGAAAGAGTGTTACCTAAATAAGACTCTCTTATTACAGAGCCTTTGAAGAAGTGTGGGGTAAATTTGGTGTTCTAGCTCTAAATAATTGAACTACACTTCACATGAGTCTGATCAGAGAGCCCCAACTCCTCTTTTATATCCTCCAAACATTTCTGTTACATAGACCAGGAATAGTTGCTGCTTCCTAGTGCAAGCACGAGTGAGACTAGACAACTGTGCAAGTGTGGTTGAGGTAGACACTGATAAAAGTAAATGCTGTTAACCAGACAAGTGAGTAACTCAGCAGCTGAACAGAACAGAACAGACAGAGTAGTTGGAAGGGACCTACAAAGATCACCCAGTCCAACTGCCTCGCCACTGCAGGGCTGACCAGAAGTTAAAGCATGTTATTGAGGGCATTATCCAAATGTTTCTTGCACATGACAGGCATGGGCTATCAACTGCCTTTCTAGGAAGCCTGTTGTGGTGTTTGACCACCCTCAGGGAAAAGAAATTTTCCTGATGTCCAGGCTGAACCCTGAAACAGCTTTGTGCAGTGCCATTACATTCTGTTGAACTTAGTTGAATACTAAATTATGTTTCAGCTTGGGAGCAACCACAAGTATCAAAATGAAACATAGCCAAATATGCATGATTTTAAAGCAAGGCTTTTTATACTCTCTACTACCAAAGTTAGGCTAGAAAATCAAATACAAAGTGAAAATCATCAGTGTCCTTTTTGATCTACAGCCTTGAGCACTACCCAAACAAATTGAAGTCCTTCAGTGGAAATTAGGAATGCAAATCTTGAAAAAAAAATGTTCTCCCATCTGTGCTGTAGTCTTCTTTCAACGAGGCTATGTTCATTGACAATCGCCATACTAGCATAGCATACAAGACAGTCTTAGTAAAAACTACTTTAGCACCATGATAGATGTTATAGTGAGACAAATTATTGACTTTATTGCTAAAAATATTGTAGTTACACATGTTCAAATCTTGTCAAGCAGTTGCCTCTTTCATTCCTGTATTAAAGATTTCTTTCAGTGGATATTTGGAATATTGTATATGTCTATCACCACAGCAGTGGCTTTTGTTATTTTGCTCATCAAAATGTCACCTGTCTATCAAGAAATCTAGGATAAGTAGGAGTGGGAAACTTCGTTGAGTCATGCACAGGCTCTTTTTCTGCCAACAGATGTATTACAAGAGGCACTTACATTGATGTGGAATAGCAACAGAAGTCAGCTTTCCTGACTGCAAAATTAAAGGAATTAACAGTTGCCTCAAAAGGACATTTTAGAAATTGCTCCAGAACATTAAGGGAGGGCTGGGAGGACTATTAAACCAGTCCATCCCTGACAATACAGGATTGTTCCTATTGCAACAAGTATTTGCAAAGGACTTCAAAGATGAAGGCTGAAAGTGTTAAGCATTTTAAGTCCTATAGCATTTTGAGCCTTCTTAGCACTTGGTAGCCCTAAAAGCCTGAAGAAAAACTTAGCTGAGGGCCTAGTAAGTAGCCAGGTGACAAAAGAGACAGGAAATAGGGATGCTAGATAAGTGGAAAGCAAATTCCAAACAGGGAAGCAAAGATGTAATTGAAAAGCCAAGCCTACAAAAATATGGTGAGGTTTTCAGAAATGACACCATTATGACAAATGATCAACACTGTTTCAAATATACTGTATTTCTCCACCCATCCCTGAGTAGATGTTAAGTACCCTTCACCGCCTTGGAGTCAGATTTCATGCCAAAATGTCTGTGTTACTAGTTTTGCAAGTGCTACCACTAATTGAAACCACATAATGTTGCAGTTCTGAAATAAGGCAGGCAGGGCATCCCTGCTGAAAAGCTACCCAGCAGGACAAACCCTTTGTTCTCTTTTAAAATGAACTAATTCAAGGGAAATGTTGTCTAAATCATTATAACTAAATGTATGCAGAATTTCCTCCATACCATCCCCCCACCTATAATTTTCCTTGTTAGCTATCAAAGGACTTCACTTCTCTTGTAAACTGCAAAAATGTTTTAATATGCACACTTGTCATTTCTAGGTATATAAATTTTGCTTTTGCAGGGATCTTACATGGCACATATTGTGATCACCTGTGGGTAAGGTGGTTAATTAGAAGAGTCCAAGTCCTGTTTCATTTCATTTATACCAGAGTAATTTAAACTAGGAAAATGATCACAGCCACACTCAGTAATTTAACTCCCTCCTTTCAGGCTGTTTTAGTAATTATATTTTCACTGAATGTGTTCAGGAAGCTTTTACAGTGCTTGTTTTCTTCAACCAAGTAGGCTCGCTCCCTTCCCACCTCCCTTCCACCCTGTCTGTTTGTCTTTCTGAGTAGTGTTAGCTTCATGCCTTTGAGAAACAGAAAGATGCAGCTGTCATTATCTTGTTGATTATAAAATCTATAACAGGCAGAAAGAGTTAGGAAGGGGGGGGGGGGGGAGGGGGGGGTTGTATGATTTTTATTGAGAAAAGAGGCTGTACCCTCATCTTTCCAGCAGTACTTCTATTTGACCTGAAAGGAAAGAGTAACAGACAGACATCTATTATCAGGGCTTGGATGTCCAAGTGGATCAGAGCAATGTGTATTCATAAACATCACTTGACACCTGTTTTGGAAACCTCAAACACCATCCTCAACTCATTATGGAAAATAACACATCATATAGTTTCATTCTAAGCTTCCTCATGGTTAATAGCAAGCATTTAGCTACATACATGACCAGTAGAATGGGTAACGGGCTGTGGCCCAGACCTGAAGTGTCCCAGTCAAAGTACGTTCCTGGTCACGGTGGATGGAAAAACTGATGATAGCATGTATCTGGTAACTTGCAAATAACCTGCTCATTTGTAGCTTCATAGCGAAGGCCTTGCCCACTGTGTGTCCTTTTAAAATCTGTCCTTTTGGACCCTGACTTCAAGATTTAGGAGGAGTTTCTGGGATGGAAGGACTTACAGAACTGTATTTTTGTTTTCTCTCTAAACAGACACTAGGAAAAACATGTTTGTGGTAATATCAAGATTCCCAGAATAGATTGTACAGTTTTTCAGTTGAAATTGCAAAGTATTAGACAAATAGGTACGCACTTCCTTTTGAGTATTCTAAAATGTCTGTCCTTTACTGATGATATTAATATTTCCAGTTAACCACGTTCTCATCATGCATGCATTAGTTAAAAATCAATTAAATAAAATTCTGCATATTTCTGTATGTCTCCTACAGATTACACACCAAAAAAATCAAACTTTTAACGTTTATTGTTGTTAGAAAATATTTTTGTATGCGTGTTTTCTTGACTAAAAATTCTTATTTAATATGCCAAATAATTTGGTACTTATGAAAAATTCTTTCCTGAATATTGGTTATGTCCTTTGTGGGGAAACACAAATCTCAACAGTGACATCACTTGTAATTTAGACAGCTGGTGGCGATCTAATTATTTATTTTCTTGAGTCCATGGCCTTTGGAGACACAAATTTCCAGTCACTGATTAGTCTCCAAGTAGTGGGAAACCTTTGTGAAATGTGGGACTTTGGAGGAGGCGGGAGGGATTTTCTTTAAAACAAGAAAAATGTCTGTGGATTTTGTTTGAAGCTACAATGTGTGATTAATGATTCTCTATTCATTGGAAAACTGTAAATCTCATTAAGTTAAATGAAAGTACACCAGTGTAAAATGCAGCCTAACTGAAAAAAAGAATTAGGCTTAGGAAATCCAAGAATCAACCTTTTTTTCTGGGCAGTGAAAACCAATGTGTACTGTAGAGGTATTAATCTCAAATTTCAAGGAAGAAGCCAGATATTTTGTTACTTTCTCTGTGCTATACAAAGGACAGGTCCTGAGCTTTTCCAAGGGTTGCACATTGCTTCTCTGGGCTAATGGGTGAGTTATCAAAATGCAAGATTTATGACAGCTGTCAAGGAATTAATGAACAGAATTATGAAGGCTGAGGAAGTCTTTGCAAATCCCCAAAATAGAAAGAAATCTCTGCTTGAATCATCTTTGTAGTGAATTGGTATGGCATCTGCTGCTATGAGTCTAAAAGCAGAATGAATAGACAAAGAGGTTCAGATGCACAAGCTATGCTTAATCACCAGATAGTAACAAATAGGAACTCCTCAACAACCCTCTGTGAAATCAGGCTCAAATTAGCTACACATTCAAGTTTTAGAGCAACAATTTCCTCACTTCTATTTATGGGAAAACTGTAGTATTTATACCAGCCACAGAACTTCCTGCATCACATGACATGGATGATTTTCTAATTGACTCACCCTCTATATTGCTTCATGCATGGTCCCTTTGGAACTTTTTTTTTACTGTCGAACTCAATGAAGACAATGTAAAGCACTTCTCAAGGGCACCTCCTGGCTAACTTTTGGAAGTGAAGAACAGAAAAATTAGCAGAACATTTCCTGATGCCCAAAATAAGAGTTTTGACTTTGAGACTTCATGTATTAACCTGAGATACATCTAACTGCTTACTGTGCTTTCACAGTAAGCAGTGACAGAAGAGCTGCACAAAAGTTTGATTTTTACATAGTATTTTTCATTCTGAAATTATCTCAGTAGACATAGGCAAGTAATGTGCGTTGACAGAAGCTGTTAAGTGTGCTTACTGGATAAGCAGAATAGAGCAGTCATGTTGTGGTTAATGGTAATTTACATAAAGCTCCACACAATGAGAATTTGTTTGAATGGGAGAGTAGTTAAAACTTGGCCAGGGACTCAAAGGGTATCAGTATGTCCCTCATTTTTTTTTTCTTCCCTTCTTTCCTCCCTCACCAAAAATCTTTAGATCTTAAACTGAGTGAGTAGCAACCTGAATTATGCTTTTCATCCGCTCCTTGACATGCCTTTTTCTCATTCAACCAGGCATAAAATAGTGCACTTCGCTGCATAAAGGGTGAAATGTTGCAGGAGTAGATTTCAAAGGCATTAGATGCCTAAACGTGTAGTTAGGAGTGCAGCAGGAATTATCAAAGGTGAAGGCAGAAGGTAGTCAATGGGAATTAGGAGCCCTCCTGCTTTTTTAGCTGCCCGCATGACTTCAAAGAAACACAACCCAAAACAGCCTCTTGAGGATCACTGGCCCAGCAGCCAGTCCTACAGGAGCTGGGCTGAATTGTTTCAGTTAAATTGAAACTAGAATAGTAATTGGAAGGAGTAGATCTATTTCAGAAGAGGTATTGGGCCCATTGGAGTTTACATTGTTCACTGCAGAACAAGATGGATCTCTGGCACTCGTGGTAGAAGCCCTCAAGTACACCTCAGCAAGGTTGCCAATGAGGTCCCCAGTTAATGTGATAGTGATGCATATTTAAATCTAGGTATTAATAAAAATGAAGTTAGGCTCAAAACAAAACAAAACAAAACAAAACAAAACCAAACCTCATACCAGCAACAATTAGTTTATTAATTCAAATAATGCTCTGTGAGTTGCTGTCTGAACTATCTCTGCTCAATAGTTTGAGGTTAATTAACACTATGATATGGGTCTCTTCTGATAAAGCTATTCAATTTTGGATGGAGCTCTACAGCAGCCACTGAGAAAAAAAGCATTTGGACACTTACCCAGGGTGTGGAGCAGCTATGTGCCTGTCTCCTTATCAGCATAAACACCAATAGTCGGTCATCTGACAGAGTCCTGACCATAGGGCCTGCAGCTCCGAATCACACATAGGCTCAGGGTTAAAAGTTTCTCTGAAAGTAAAAGGCTCAGATGAAGTTCTCTTACAGCATGGGTGAGTGATCTGGACATTTTTGTTTTTTTTTCACTGCTGGGAAAGAAGGGAACTTTTTCCAATTTCTTGCATGTATAAATCATGCCTGCTCTAATTTCCAGTATTCATATTTAAACAAACACAAACATAATACAAATTGATGCCTGGAAGGGAAAGAATATGTTTTTTAGATGACTGAGTGAAAGCAAATGTCAGTTTGGGGTCAACTTAAACATTTAATTCCACCCCAAATCAATTGTTCACACAAGTCTAAACACAAGGTGCTAGAACCACGTCATAAAAGCTATTGCCAGGAGCAGAGCTGTTTCTCAGTTACCGTCCATGCTCTGAGGCTGCCTGGAAAGCTGGTGTACAGCCACTAGAGGAGAAATAGGTATACGTTCAATTGACAAATATGAAAAATGTAGTATCCTTTTGCCCTTTTTCTCTTCCTCTCCCATATCTGCTGCAGGTGGCTTCTCCATCATGTGCAGTCCCACCCTCCTTCTCTGCTTTGAGCTACAATTAGTACATATTTTCATAATAAAAATAAGCCTCTCCCTCTGTCCTCCCAGCTGTGCTTCCCACCCAAATTCCCAATATGAATCAAGAAAAGTAGATAACGTTTAAAATAACAAAAAATTGTCTTTGTTCCCTCTCCAGCCCTGTCTTTTCTTTCCACCCATCACCTCGGCTTCACTGAAATATTTCCTGGAGGGCTCCAGAGTTTCTGCTGAGTTGAAGGCACCTCATCCATCCCACTTCTGTTTCAGTGTTTTGAGAGCAACACATCACCACGGCACCAGGCAGAGATGTCAGGAGTCTCTGTCACACTTGTTTAAGACAGTCAGAAGAAACAGGCATAAAAGGACCAGGCAATCTGGAAGGAGACCTAATGGGAACACAGAAGGGTGAAGGTCATACTTATCTTCGTGAATCTATAGGGGTTTACACCACAGAGCTCAGCTTGCCGACAAACAGGCCATTGCCGGAGCACTCCGGCTGTGAACACGAAGAGGAAGAACATGCCAGCTGAGCGGATTTGCATACATGTATATGGTTCTAGAAGGACTGAAAAATGCATGTCAAGGAGAGTACCCACAGAGGAGACGCACCACTATTCCAACAGAAGATTACAGACTTAGGTTCACATGGCATGCCCAGCAGCCCTTCCCTGCTATGGAGGTATGTATGTAGTCTGGCTAGAAATATCACACCACTTCTTCCATGACACAAATGATAGCTGCATTCAACATCTCTCTCTGTGCCTCAGAAAAGTTCCTCTGGAACACAACTCCTACTGAACACCTTAAGACACTCCAAGATGAGCTTCTTTGTATTTACAGGTTATTAAAATAAATGCCAGAAGAATCAAATAATGTATGCTTCCCAAGGGAGGTTTCTGTTCATTTTCTTTTCAACATTGCCTGCTTTCCAAATCTAACACTACGGTATCACCACTTGAAGTCTGACCAAGTCTTTTTCAAACCAAAGCCTGCTTCCTACTTCTCTGCTTTCAGCCTCTGAGCTATTAATCAGCCTTCATCTCACTGCTTTTCTTCCTTTGGCCTTTAATGGTAACTGGGGTGGCTAACCCAAAGACAAATGGTGTTTTAGCTGTGTTGTGAGGTCCAAAACTGGACTCACCCGGCCACTTCTCTACAAAACTTTACCCACAATGAAAAACACTGAGGATGTTCTCATTTCAAGTGACTGTCAACCAGCAACAACCATGACCTACAAAAAGTTCTAGGGGTACTCATTGCTTTAAACAAGCTTGGCAGACTGATGCAGAAAAGACATTATTTTGAGCTCGTCTAACCATGAGGATTGCATCAATAAGCACAAGGACATGGACATTGGCTCACTTTGCTGCTGGCTGAAAGGGCAAATTATGAACAAAATTGTTTCATATGGAGCTCCCTTTTCCCAGTGTCTTACCTCAGCACATAGAGTTTCAGGGCAGGCTGATAAACCTTCCCATGGGCAAAGTGTGGGCCCAGCTAGCAGAGCAGTGCCTGCCCTGACCTCTGCCAAGTGCTCTGAGCCCTCAGGGTGAGCAGCCAAGGCACAGGGCAAGCTCACAGCCATGGGCCACATGCCGAAAGGGGACCCAGAGTCCTTGGGGTGGGCGCCTGCCTGCCTTGCTCTACCTACTACATGTGCCCGAGTCGAGTATATGGGCAGGCAGGTGCCTCAGCATTTCCTTTATTAAAAATCAGAACCTAGGTCAAAATGCTATTTTGTCAGTAGGAAGTATTCAGCTCTGTTCTTACCATTAATTACTGATATTCCTAAGGGCGTTATCTAGCGGGCCAGAGGGGACTCATAATGAATACATGGCTATCCTAGTACATCTGTCATTATTGGCATAAGCATAACCTATTTTCATTGCTTTGTGGGTACTGTGTATAGTTTTTATTTATTGTTAAGGCTTGTGCTTTCTGTAGAGATGAGGGTAGGTAAGTTTGCCATAGGAAGGAATAACCTCTGTATGGTGAACAATTCCTCATCCATCTCCTGGCTTTCCATTGCTTGATCTCACAACCTGTCCACCATCTTAGATGCCTTGACATCTACCAAAGAGATCATTACAGCAAAGACGGTATGATCTTAAAAAAAAGAGTAGCAGATGGCAGCATTGCTAGGGATGAGTGTTTCTTGAGTACTCCTGGGTACTCCAGGAGGGCAAATCTTGGAATACACTTCTTACCTTGAGAGCTCAGCCTCCTTCTCCAGCAGCCATCAGTGGTGGTGGTCTTGCAGCTCATGATGGAGAACAATACGGAGGCATCTTCCCTGGTAGAGCTCTCCCTGAATCAGATCACATCTGGTGTCAGAGCCAACCACCATGGACTTAGGTTTCTATCTAAAAACTCTGCATTTTATCTGCTTATTAATAGACAACAAAACCTTAACCCTCAGCATGGTGTTTCATGTTTTTTGTTTGTTTGTTTGCTTGTTTCCTTCATTCCCGGTACAGATTAAAACAGGCTTTTAACATTCCTAAAATACAGGCTGTCTTACCAGGCCCTCCATCCCTGGAGGACGAGCTGTCTTTGGGAGATCACCTGCCTTTCAGCTTGAGTTAGTCCCTGCCCTGGCTGTGCAGGGCAGGCAGCTTGGAGGCAGCGCTAATGAGCCAAACAGCAGCTGAGAGCAGGGGGCAGCTTGGCAAGTGGCATGTGGCCAACAAGACGGGATTGAAGAGAGAGGAGGAAGGGACTGTGGCTCTGTGTAGCAGTGCAGATAACATATGCTCAGAGCCAGCCCTGGATGGCACAAAACGTCTAGACTAAGACAGTTCTTAGATCTTTTATTGCAGCCAATATTCTGTAATATTTCCACACCAGACAAATCTTGTTTTCCAGCAGCTCTATTTGAAGGAAACCCTGTCCTGATCATCCTATATCAGGCACAAGATGATGGCCTCAAAGTAGGATAAGCATCAACACAAACTATCTTCACCCTAATCTTGACACAGTGAAGAACCATTAGTGTTGGGAGTGACACAGCAAAGGACATGAGATTGGTTAGTATCTCTTGGGAGTGGGGATCTACGAGTACTACTGCCTTTCTACCTGCCTTCAGGCATGTAGGAGTGCAAAGACTTCAGTAAAATTTTTGTTATTCCTGTAGACACCAGAAGAGAGCTGTACACTCAAATCATCATGAAGAAATTCACACTTGCTTATGCCATATTTGTACTTGATAAGACTGCTCAGAGATGATACCTTTTCTTTCTTAAGAGTTTGCTTGCATAAAACTAATTCAGGGTTGTACTTTGGGAAGATGGTGCAAAGTAGTAGATTTTTTCTTTCTATTTCATTGATATTTCTGTTATTTGGACAATGCTGAAAACATGCTAGGTGTTTGTTGTTCAAGCATGCCCAGATTAAAAACAACAATAAATAAATAAAAAACGGTATATTGAGTCATTTACAGAGAACAGGTCGGTGCAGACTTTCTGCTGGGGTAATCACATGGGGAGAAAGGATTAATGTCTCTGCATTATTAAGCTTTGGTGCGCTTGTCATAACCTTCTACCAGCTTTTGCATTTGCTGACTAAAACCTGGCTACCAGATGGCATTATTTGGCTTTGCCTATGCTTCTGAGACACCCTAGCATCATCCTGTATTGTATCCAGAACCCCTTGGTGTGTTGTTATACAGTAAGAAGAGTGAGTCTGGCACCTTTCATTAGCAAACCATGCAATAAATAGCATGAGATCCACAGGAACAAGCTGATGCTGTTTAGATGCTCATTTAAGTCTAGCATTTTTCTGACCAATCTTCTCTGGATTTTAATTTATACAATTATTTCATATGTCTATTTTAGTTTCTGATTATTTTTTTTTTTCTTTTTACCTTCCTGCACCAGGAAAAGCAGGCATAAAAGCTTCAATCATCTAATTTCTCTCCCATTAGTTTTCTGTTTTTGTAATTCTAATGCCAGTATTGATTGAAGTTAACCCCTAAATTTGCTGGTATAAATTGAAAGTAAACTGGCCCTGATATATATCCCAGCATCTTCCAGGTATTTATTTCCTGCAATGTTTTTTGGTCCTCTGCCTCACTCCAGTGATACCTGTCAATATTTTTTGGCCTTTTCCACACATTATACAAAAATGTTCAGCAAAACTAATTTTTGAAAACAGAATTTTCCTCTTATTAAGACTTCATGAAGCAAATCATGAGGTTGAGAAGTCGTGGTATTTCATAATCAGTTAAGCAATCATCCCTGCGTACTACTGATAGCGACATTTTCGTTCTATTTATATTCTTCCTATGTTCTCTATTCTGCTAAGTCTGAGGCAACCCTTTATAGCACTGACTGCTGTTGTGAGCTCTGCCTTCCATCTCCCAGCTAGCCGAAGTACCCATGGCAGTCTACACAGTTGCTTTTAGCAGTTCTGGACAACAATCACACCTATGAAAAGCTCCAGAACATCTTTCAAAACTGGAGGCTAGCAAGCCCTTAGCCATGAGGTTTCATTACTGAAGACTGGAATAAAAATCTGTTGGTGCAAAAAGTTTAGCCCTTCAGCCTCAGTTCTGTTGAGGAAACCACTGCAGGGCCTGCAAGGTATCTGACTCAGTGCAAAAGTGCCCGACGGACACCTTTGGACCTGGTGTTCACCATGGGCTCGGACCAGGCAATGAACCCTGAGCTGCTCCTGGCTGTGGCCCTGCTGCCTGGCCCTGGGCTGCTGCCTCTCCAGCTCTTCTCACAGAGGTCGCTCCTTTGGAGCCAGACCAGGACTTTTGCAAATATTGGCTGTTCTGACAAAGTGTGTGCATGGGGCATGGGCTGTGCATTAAGAAAATCCCTCAGCAGGATCTGTTTATGGGTATTTCATGACTGCTTGTTATTACCTAATATTAATGGTGTAAAAATAAAATGAATGGTTGTTTGCCTGTGTATGTGAGGGAAAACCTTGACATCTTGCTGCCATGGGTTGTGCTGCCTCTTGCAGTAAACCTCTTCAGACAGGGTTTGGTGCAAACTACAGAGCCTGTGCACTTCCACACACATTTGCCTCCAGGCTCAATTCTGCTTTCTGTAGCTAAAGCTCAAGGTCCTGGTTACAAAATTTTGAGGCTCCACAGTTGGCAGTTCCAGGGAGCTGCCATTTGGCACCTCCTCCCAGTAATGTCGTTTGCTCTGTCAGGCTTGCAAGGTCCTGCAGTTAAAATGCACACAGACATCCCAAGATGAGGCAGGGAACACAATGAGTATCTATGGCCATTGTATTTTCATAAAGCAATTTTTTGCTCATTTAGGTAAATAATGTACCTAAGCAACATAAATCTCTGCAGTTGTTCATATGAAGCCATATTTGTCACCTACTTTTGAATTCTTCTAGTGATATTAGAGAAATCCAGCCACATGAAGAGCAGGAATAAACTCATTGAGTTGGTCACATGTTCTCAGTATCTCTGTAGGACTGGGTTCTGCTACAAAGACACAGTCTGTGCTTGAACATTTGCTTTTTTTTTTCTCTCTTTATAGACCAAGGTGGAGCACATGACAAAAGTATATACACTCCTGAAATATTCCACAGGACAGAGCCATTTCTTGTGAGGAGGAGACACAGATGTTGTCTTCTTTCTTTCTCTGTTAACAGTTAATTCAGCGCTGCCTTCTTTCTCTCTTCCCAGTGAATGTATAAAAAATTGTCCATCTGTTGCACTTCCTCGGTAATTTAGACCAACTTCTTACTGACACAATGTAGGAATAGCCCAATGATAAATAAGATATGTGTTGATGCATAAGAGGCTTCCTGCAGCTTTCATTTGTTATTGTCTATGCAAGTCTGCAGTTAGAGCACCAACAGCTGCAGGTAGATTTGTTTCATCTCTTGTCCTGCTTGCAGGGCAGTGTTTTAGGCAGCAACAGAGCTGGTGGGAAGCTGAAAACCACAGCTGAAACCAACAGACACATTCGTTGCTGCTGAAGAACCTGTGCTAGAGAAATGGCTCCTTGGTTGCATTACTCTCTGTGTAGCAGAGGACAGGTTTGCATTTGTTTACAGAACTTACACATTTGCAGAGCTAGTATCAATAAATAAATCCGCTGTGTAGGATCTTTCAGGAAACCATCACAGAGTAGCCTTAGCTGTATTCTCTGAAATCAACCAGTTTAGCAGTGACCTGATGAGACACTGTTGCCACAAGCAGGGAGAAATCTGTGTGGTCAGGCCCTGGGCTGGACCCGTATGTGCTGCAGACGTGGGTGCAGCAGCCCTTGCTCTTTGCCCCTCTTTAGAAGCCTCTGTGGGGCCTTTGAGTCCTGTTACGTTAATGCCAGTGGTAGCGTCTCATGGTGCTGTCTTTGCAACACAGCTCTCTTTAGCAATGCAAAAGCCTGCTTTGCTGAAAACACACACACAAACCCCTCATTTGGAGCTGCATAGGAGGGCTGAGAAAATCTTCTCTTGGTGAACATTGAGGGGGGTTACCATTGACATTAGTGGGGCCACCTTCCCACCCCTTGTTCAAGCAAGACTGAAAACACTGTGGTCGGCTGACTGGAGGAAATTGTGCAAGAATTACAACCACCAGGATAGAAACACAGTAGGCTGTGATGTAAATCTTGGGTGTAACAGGGGATCAATGAGTGTCAATGCAGTTTTATGAGCATACATTTATTTATTGATGCCATCACTTCGAGGCAGAGCTTACACGTCCTAGGGAAGTGCTGCAAAGCTCCCACACCTCATTATATAGATGCATGTAAATCTGCCACGTGTCGTAAATGAACTCAGAAAGATTTATTTTGGATGTTGCCTTTCTAAGCTCTTCTAATGTTAGCTCTAAGCAAACATGCAAACAAAGCCTCACAACCACACGTGGAGAAACAAGATGTTAGAGGCATTTCAACCACCTGTCCGAGGGAGCTGCTTTGGGCTGCGAGGTGTGCCAGCAATGGAAAGGTCGGAATGAAGATGCTGGCAAATGGAAAGGCAGGGTCGTGTCTTAGTACAGCTGTGCTGCTGTGCTGCCCTTTTGGTTCCCCTGTCTGTCTGAGTCCTGGGACTGCTGCTTGGCCAGCGAGTGGTGGACAGCAGCAGCACAGCCCCCCTGCAAGCTGACTTGTGTACGAGGGCTTGATCAGGCATTTGTGCTGCTGCTGAAAAGGAACAAGCAAGGTGTTCTCAGCTCCTACAGCAGAAGACATGGGGACAGAGACAGCTGGAGCAGGCCACCTCCTCCAACAACTCTGGTGACATCCCGAAGCCAGCAGCACTCGGATCCCACACTGCTGCCAGGGAGCGCACAGAGCCTGTGCAGAACCAGGAGTGTGCACAAGCAAAACAGCCGGGTGCATGGCCTGGAGAGCTCACCCTCAGGCACCAAATCGGAGAGAAACCCCAGAATTTTCCAAATTTTGAGATACTTCTAATCCTGTTTCTAATCTGGAGAGGAGTTATGCTTTCTAGCATAGGCCAGGGTGAGTGAACAGGCTAACACTTTCCTAATTAGCATCTAGGGAAAGGCTCTTCTTGGAGACTCCTGGACTGCCGTAAGTGGCAGGATGATGAAAAAGTCCATGGCACAGTGACTTTGTAGTACACCGAATTAATAAATCAGAGAGAGAGATCACACTTGTCAGATACATCAGTAAATATCAATGTCCTTCCCCATAACCAGGCCTGCCCCGGTGTTGAAACAAGAAATGGGCAGAAATTGCTAAGTGTATTTCCATGGATTAGTCTGCATTGCCAAAGCATAATGACTTCTGAAGAAGTACAGATTCAACAACTTTTAAATGTGAATATTCCTGCGGTCCAGATCACTTACAATCAGAGAAAGAAAAGGGAAAAACAGTGAATCAAAAAATGTATTTCTTTCCAATTTAAAATAGGCCAATGTAACAGTTCTCTTTTGTGATATTTTCCAAGACCATGTTTTGTGTTCCAGTCTGGAATAGAAAGAATCTGAGATCTTTAAAGTTATCACAGAATAGACCTGTTTTCCTCTGTTTGGCTGTATTAAGGAATTACCCTCAGAAATGAGAGATGTAAAGAAAAAGTGAGGCATAGGCAGCTGAGAAACTTTACTGTATGTTTAATTCAGGACAACAATAGTCTGTTGTCATCTCTCTGATTCCAAGGACAGTAATATCTTAAGGACCACACATAAGATCTTTGGAATGAAATAACCTTAGACAAGTGAGAACCCACCCACAGAGCATCTAATAATATCATAGCAGAGAGAAAGGGCATATATATTTTTTTTAAAGTTGCCTTTATCTCTCTCCAAATAGCTGTGCAGATGCATAGCCCAACCTAGCAACTTTGCAAACATTAACACTTGGGAGCAGTTGATAAATTCTGCAAAAGCCAATGTCTGTACTAGCTCTGCAATAAATAGAGCCTGGAATTTATCGGATTAATAGTTGCAGTGTGGCAGTCTAATACCAAAAGAACTTTTAAACATTTTCATATTTCTGAAGAGAACTTTCATGCTGTTTCTGCAGCTCGTGAAATCACTGTTTCTGGAGGAGTTATCACTACCTAGCTTACCAGCTGGCCAGTGGGCCTGCCCTTCACTGCTGGCTTGGCTTTAAAAGATGGCATCAAAATCAGTGAACAAACTGGCAGTGACTGCTAGTAGAATTTCTTGATTTAAATACGATGAATGAATGAGAATGCAGAGTTAAATAAAACAGAGTGGTAATCAGGATAGATGGTAAACTTGCTTCTCGTGTCCATGCCTATCCCAAGCTGCTACATTGACCAGTGAGGCTGAAAGCCCTTTGGGACCCAGGATGCATCTTGTTAATATCCGTAAAGTCCTTGTCACATTTGCAGCTCTGCATTACTATTAAAGCCAAGCTGGAGATTCCAGTGTTGTACAGAAAATTAAATGCTTATTAAAATTAACAAGACTGTGGAGCTCAAACACAGTGCCCTTCTGCTTCGTTCCATGTAGAGAGTGTGTCCTTGTCCCTTGTTTGTACAGCACAGATCCCCGATCTTTGCAATCTTTGCCCACACTGCAAATTAAAGCATTTTACTGCATATTCTTTGAAGGAGACAAGCATGGAGGCACTATAAATGTGCTATATTGTACCAAGAGATAGACAAAAATATGCGGTATGAATTTATTTTTGTTAACAGTCAGAGAAATAATGCTAGTTATTTTAACTCGCCCTTGGAGTTACTGCTCTGAAGGAATGTGCTAAATGCTATGCATTTCTCATGTGTCTATTTGAATACGAAGATTCAACAGCATGGGGCTACATCTGTTCTAAAAAAAGTCAGTGCTTGGCATCTTGGTGTGCACTGTGCTACGATGCGTCAGATTCCTTGCAATGTAGCTAAGATCTACATTTTTAATATTGGCTAGCAATCCCTCCATTTCTGGCTTGTTAGCCTAAATTGCCTTACAGATGTTGGGTGTTCTGAGAGTGAGCACTCTGTGCTGCTTTGAAAAGTCTTAAATGAGAAATCCAGTAATATTTTGGGAGGCAATCCAGCATTATCAATTGCCTAAATACATGAATATTTCAAGTGCTCCTGAAGATAATAGTGCTTGAAAACCTCATGCAATAATATTCTGAGATGCAGAGCTTACTTCCCATTAAATCTCTTCCAACATTGATCAAATATTATCTGCTACTTCTTCCAGAATTCCTGAGTGGCTCTGTGAGACTTTAAAATATCTTTAAAATCTGGAGTTGCTTAGCTGAGTCAGAAGCCCTGTTGCTCTGTTGAGAAGTTTCAATATATAGCAAGTTCAGATTTTTTTCAAAGGCAATAAAACAGTACTATTTTTTCCGCGGGGTGTGAATTTTGCAAGTCATTCCAATACTGTTGGATAATGCTACATGATTTGAACAAAAACTGAGCCTGCAATTATCTGAACAAGTGCAATAAGCAGCATTTACTGCCAAACAGAATTAAATTAATGATTCATAGAAATGGCTTCATTTGAACTTGAAAATCTTAGTTAATAAATACGTAAATAAATCAGCTCCTGAACCTCAAATTCCACAAAACCAGAGAAGCAAGTGCTGCTAATTACTGTCAAGTAGTACTTTTTGTCCCTGGCTTCACTTTCAGATCGCAATGGATGCAACATCCAACCTGTGCAACACCTGAACACTTGCACTGTTCAGCCACTTTCATTTCACCCACTGGTAGCCATCTGAAAACAGCGTGTGTGAGCTGGCTGTCTATGGTCCCTCACTGCTCGCTCCAAAGAGACGAATATGGCCAGAGGGGGTGCAACGAATAGTCCTTTTGCAGGTACTAAAGTTATTTGATGTAAAACTCTCCCTAGATTTGCTAAAAAGCAGAGTATAATTCAACTTTAAACACAAGCAAGCACTTTGGAAGATGTGCATTTGCGTTCCTGCCTTCTGTTTTATTAGGTCAGTCCTGACCACGGATGTTTTCATCTGCTAGAATCAGTATTGTTGAAAGCCAGGGAGCAAGAATTCCTCCCCAAACACACATATTCCATTGTTTTTAAAATTCACTTATGAACAACTGTTCAAAATTATTAAAAAAAAAAAAGTTTCAAAGGCGCATCATAGAAAATTTGTGGAAACTGGCACATGTGAGGATCTGCTTCATAAATGCCTGAATATGTAAAAAGTACTGTGACTTCTCTGATGAATAACAACTGAGCAGCACAGCTTGACTTTCAAATATTCATAATCAATTCATTAAATAAGGAATGAATGGGAGAAAATTATGATCACAGATATTCCACAAACAGAAGGGAAAGCTAAATGACAATTCTGATGTGTCCTCTGAATATTTTCATGAGAAAACTATATTAATATTTAATGCATGCATTACCTTTTTCAGTCTGCTCTAATTTAAGTGAATTTCATTCCCTGTGAAATGTCTGCTAATAGAATACTAATGCTACTGATCGTTGCTTGCCATACAATACTAATGCTACTAATAGTGGCTTCCCATACTTGGGAAGGCAGAAGTTAATAGTACTAACGTCTGTGTCTGAAGATGTTATTCTTAACACTGAATTAGAGAATGTTGTAACCATGTAAATTTATACACCAGCACAATAGAAATGGAAGCAGTGTGTCAGAGTGAGCTATTTAATCTATCTACATAAATACTTAATCTCACAGATGGCAAACAACCCCAGATTTGAGAAACAGACTGTGAGCAATACTGGTACTAGAGAAAAACATGTCCCTAAAATGGCAAAAGCTGGGGTGTCTACCAGCAGAGTCAACACACCAGGCTTCTATTTAGCCTGAGCTGCCAGATGCCTGCCCTGAGCTGCTAGCTGGGTTTCCCAGGTCTGTGGCCCACTCTGAGACTGACGGTGCTGTTTTCTCCCTTTGAGCCCCCCAGTGACTGCTTATTTATGGGTTTCTGAGCAGTCCCTGCCAAGCACCTCCAGGGCGGTTAGCAGGAGAACCTTGCCTCCCATGGGAAGTTCCTGAAGAAACCCAGCCCTCCTCCTCCCAGGGCTGGCTCTCCAGTCCTACTGCTTCCTGCTCTTCAGGACTGGCAGATGGACTGGCCCTCCAGAGCTTCATTGCCTTCAGCCATCCATTTCAAGAGAAGAAACATGCCACCTTGGATTGTTTTAGCTTAATCCAGCTCCGTGCTACCAAGTACTAAGGGATCAACCCAGTAGCTACACCTTAGGAAAAGCAAAAGCAAACTGCGTGCAGGACTTGATGCACTCACTTGATGTGAGGAGGCATTTCATTCTGCATCATGCCACCTCTTTGTAGTTCATTATTTTCTTTCCAAGAGGTCCAAGGAAACAAACAACATTTAGAGTTACCAAGAAGTTCATGAAGAAATGAAGGGCACAGCCACATATTCACATGCAAATATAATATATACAATTAAAGGAACTGAGGGCTTAATGAATGCACTAAAGAAAGGTTATTTTAAGTGCCTGATGCTAATGATTTCTCAGTCAGCTTTCTGATATCTGTGGAAATGATTGACTTTAAAAACAGAGCTTCTGTACAAGTTTGTTCAAAGATGTTTAAAAACAAACTTCTGTACAATGCTAGGAGGGATGGACCTACGTCAGTACGTCTGTGAAGAGATATATAACTGCAGGAAGAAATGCCAGCCAAAGGGGAAAAAGAAAAATCCTGAAAAAGCTTGAGCATAAGGAAAAGTACAACTAAGCTTATTGGGGCAGCATGCTCAGGACTTCCTTGAACTAAAAGTGTCACCTTTTAGCCAAGTTCTTGCTAAATTTCTTTGCTAAATCCAGTTTACCAAACAGAATAAGCAGAACAAATTTCATGTAGATTACAAAATATTGAATGTGACCTCCTTTCTATTGGGGTTGAGATGAACCACGTGAATTAATTCCTTACCCATGGCGCCTCTGTCTGATGGCAGCCAAGCCTTACAGGGAGACAGGCCAACACTTCAGCAGACAACAAAACCTCTTTTCTTAAGAAGTTTCTTCTCACACTAGAAAAAACACGGCTAGCTTTTCTTTCATCGTATATCGAAAATAAACTTTTTGTGCTTCCTGGGGCAGCTCCTGCTTCCCAAGTCATCTCCCGGCAGGGAGGTAGGTGTCACTGCTGAGGGAGGCTGAGGGGGAGGCAGGTGGCCCTGCAGCCTGGCAAGGCTCAGGGGCAGGGTCTGCAGTGCCTGGCACAGGAGGCATGGGGCAGTGGGGGATCCCCAGCCCTGCGCCCCATGGGGACACTATCCCGTGGTGGGGAGTCACCTCCTTGTGCAGCACCGTGTGCCCTCAGACCCGCTGACCAGCATCTCCTGGCTTCCACTGCCTTTCTGCTGGTACGCTCAGCCCCTGAACCAGGAAGGAAAATTACAGCCTGAACGACCAGCACCAAAAAGTTGCCAGAATCAGCTCTGAAGCACAGAAAGGGGGGCTGCATTTTATGTCATCTACCATTCTCCTGTTCATGGGCATCTGAGGCCAGGTGATGCTAAACCAAGGCTCCTTCCTGAGGGAGGAGGTGCTGCGAGAGCAATAACCCACCTCAGAAGCAGGCAGAAGCATCACCAACAGCCTGAAAAATGGAGGATTGGGGCATTTTCTCACTTTTTACCTCACTCTAATGCTATTCAAGAACAGGAGTGTAGTAAGTCAGCGCAGCGAGAGGTGGGAAGGCATGCTGGGTTACTCCTGATGTCTACTCTGACGGGCTGACAGGGCTAAGTCTTCGTTTTAGCTGCCGTGTGCAAGTGATTCTTACATCTGAAGATGCACTGACTGAGCCACCTTCCTTCACCTCAGGCATCGGATTTACCAGGGGCACATGTGCAAACTCTACAGAGATCCTAGAGGTTTTTCCTCACTTCATCTGGCCAAGCACAAGCAAATTCTTCTAGAATTGAGAGATGTTTTCACTGCGTGGCCCTGCCTAAGTGTTCCCTTTTGCACAGATCAGGTCATGTCCAGATATGAATAATACACTGAGAAAGTAAGTTGCTGAACAGGCATTTTGTAGTGCCCAACCTCCTTACAGAACCCCAGTCTACTGTACATCCTATTTCTTCTGAGGGATCAATGGCAGTGGCTGCAGTGAGGTTTGAGGGCTCGTCACATTCATAGCTGTAGAAAAGGAGAGGCTTTCTGCACGAGGGTTTGGAGGATGACACTGAGGACTTTATTCACAGTGCCACCGCGCTGCCCCAGAGCTGTGCCTTTTTCTCCCCTCTTCCTGGAGCATATGAAGTGCTCTGAGAGCAGAAAAACAAATTGGGTCATTGACCTTTCCCATGACCTTGACACAAATTCCAGCTTGCATTGACCAGCACAGCGCCTACTTGAATGAGACCTGTCCTGTCCTCTTTCTCACCATGCCTCACCCATTTCAAAGTAGCAGAAACAGAATAGAAACCAAAGTTCAGATAGAAAGGAGGATTTTTTATTTTTTCATAACAAAACCCTGGAGGCCTTCCTGCCATCACGATTTAAGGAAAATAAGTTATTTCATTCTAATTCTCATATTTAGTAAAGTTGACAGCTTTAATGCACTATAGATCCTTTGGATCATATTGTTAGACCAACTCACATTTACAAATTAAGCTGTAAAAAGTCTGATGCCATAAATTATGAGGCTGATAGGTAATGACAATTGTGCTTGCATTTAAACACAGTACATTTAATTTCCTCTTGTTCAGCATCCTCTCATCAGAGAGCACCTTAACATTTTCACAGCAAGAATTGTATCTTACGTTTGTGTTATGGGCTACTTCTATCATGGGGGAGTAACACAGATCACTTCTTCCTCTTGACTAACAGCAACTACAGTTGTTTATATCAAGTTCCTTACAATCAAAAAGTATTTAGGTGCAGTATGCTCAAAGACTTATGGTTAATTCACAGCTGCCATGGTTAATTGTCACAAAAAGTCATAGGAATTTAGATGTATAACTTCTTCGAATGCAACGCTGATAAATATCTAATGCGGCTAAACTCTATGGCTGTGTGTGTAAGCAAGTGTTCAGTTTTGGCCAGAACTATATAATCATTTATAGTGGGGGCAGCAAGATTCAGGGCACAGGCAGCAGAAGGATTTGCTTTCTGCAGCTTTTTAAAAACTGTGCACAAGAACCCTGCAACTGGGAAATCCCTGCGTGCCTCCTGACCAGCTCCAGTTCTAGGCTGAGAGAAGCGAGCGTGCAGAGGGATTTTCGCAGAAGTTCTATTGCACTGGTGCTAATGAGGGGCTAAAACCCCTTTATCTCCACTCCTTCCCTAGTGAATCCATATTTTATGGGTTTGCCCAGACTTCATGCCACTGATTTCTCCTCCAGCAGGAAGGAGACTTTAAAAGAACTGTGAGTGTGGTGTGAGGTCATTAAGTGATGAGAAGAAAAATTTTGTAGCAAACCATAATGCAGTTCAGTTGGCAGAAGTGATGAGAAGGATCAAGACCCAAGTATATAGCCACGTCCTTCCACACGTTTTAGGCTACTAGTCAGTTTTGGACCAAAGTCTGAATGTGTGTGATGAGGGAGAAAGTGTTTTCCAGAGTATTCATCACAGGCCTAATTTGATCTCCTGTAAGTCGATAATGAATTCTTGGATTTCTATCAACTGAAGCAGAGTTAAGCTAATGCTAAACAGTTTTGAAAAACTCACCCAAAAACCTCATCCAGCCATTCAATTCCCATTAAGGATCCGCCTGTATAAATCCACAAGCAATGCAGACACACAGTCCCAGCAGCAGTTGCTCACACTGCACGATCAGGGCAGAGTGCTTTATATGTAGTTACCAAAATGGATTCATCCCTTGCTCTTTAACAAGTAGGCATTTGATTTCTTTGCATGAGGAATTCAAGTGTGTGCTCAGCACATGTATAAGCCATTGCCCACATATTTTTGCAGAGAGGCAGAGGACCAGAATAAAACATTTTTTGTTGTTAGGTGACTTTCTGTTTACGAAGACATCTTTCTTCCTCAGCTATGCAGCCTTAAAGAAGAAAGGAGGCTTTAGTTCAAAGAAAAGCTTTCAGCCTTGTTTAAGATTATCTTGAAACTTACTCAGTGTTTTGTTGCTCTAAATAATTATGCCAGCTGCAAACCATAAAGATTAAATATACGATCATAGCCTGAGCAGAAGGCTAATCTCCCACAAAGGGAGATGAGCCAAAGACTACATCAACTCAAGGAGGGATTTCAGCATTGCTCCTGCGTTTTATAAGGAAGGTGTCCATACACAATCCTGGCAGAAAGACAGACAGATGAGGAAGGAGAAAACTTGTAAGCTCTGTCATGGGAATTTTGGATGAACTGCATGATTTATCTCATTTTTTTTAAGTAACAGGAAAGGAAAGCATGATTAGGAGGATGTTGGAAATCAGACAAGCAACTTTTTACAGAAGGGATGATGACTTTTCCAAATCATTTCAATAGAAATCATCACAGCTATTAATATTCAATAGTTAAGTAAGAGCTCTTTAGAAACAGAGAAAACAGAAGGAAGCAATTGCATATTTAAAGTAGAAATCACTTATCTGTCTGAAAGGTGTCCCCTGGGACCTGTGCACTTCTCCTTCGTGACCAGCCCTACAGTCTAAATTGGGGTTGTCTGGCCTTGGTGGTCAGCTGTCATCAGGGGTTTAGCGAGGGCCTTGATTTCATTTCCCATCTGAGAGTTTACCCTCGTGTTTTCACACCAGAGAGGAGCTGCGTTTCTCACTCAAAGGCTGAGTGACTGCTCCCTCCTCAGCCCTGCGCCAGGGCTGTTTCTCAGGAGAGCTCCAGGAGCCACCTGGGGCTCAGTGGCTCTCTGGACACCGCAGGAGAAGGCACGTCCCTCAGCTCCCAGCCTGTTTCCCCATGTGCAGCAGTTCACTGCCAACCAGCTACAACACCTTCTGCAGCCTTCTTCCTCTGCTACCACCATACCACACATGCTTTGTAAACATTTTCAATCATCACAGCTATAAAAAAAGTGAAGCTTTATAGTAACAAAATACTTATTTGTCTCCTTAAGTGCTTGTCTGTAATTCAGTTTAATGATGCTGCACTTTCTTGTGGTGTCTCATTGCCTAGAGGGTAGTTTGTATTGATTTAGTCATTGTGTTGGTCTCAGTAACAAACAACCACATAAAACGCAGACTGGAAGAGGAAAAACCTTCCTCAGGTGGAAAAACACATTTATCAGAGTAATGAAACTTTTGATTTGGAGAATTATTTAGAAGAAATACAAAAAGAAAGAAATTTATTGCTTAAATAGAAACCTTTGTAGAGAGGATAGAGAAATACCCGCTCAGTTTGTTGTACCCTGTCCTTTCCTCAACAAACTGACCAGGCTGAAATTCCCATCACAGTATGGGAAACATTGGTGTGTATGCACTGCATCAAGTCCCAGCGAATATGTGTCACGTACACAACACTTACCTGAATTCCAAAACACTGCTTTTGTCACAGCTTTAGTTATTACAAATACTAACTCAATTCAATTTATTTATGTGATAAATGATCAAGCTATTATGTTTACATATGTAATCAATTATCTGAGAAACAGGACCCATCATCTGTACGGCTGTCACTGAAAGAAAGCAGTTCTGTGGCTGGGAAAACCATATAGTCTGTTCATCTCCATTTACCTGCGGCAGAGTGATGCCATAATCTCAATGCAAGAAGTAGCTCACTATCCAAAGTGACTTTTGAACACTTGAAATGGGTAAGAGCACAGAAATCTCTTCCCTTCTGGCTCCAGTATAAAGACAACTCCTTCAGTCCTGTAGAATTTTTTCCCAGAGAACAAATTTGCTGATGTGCTCAGAGCAGTTGTGTAAGAAAAAGGTAATGAAAAAAATGTGAGGATTTCCAGCAAAATATGCAGGCTCCATCGCTGAGGAGCCCTTCAGGTTCCTCCTCCCCAAAGGGACCAGAGCCGTGCCTGACCACCAGGCTCCCCACCGTGACCGTGGGCACCGCGGGTGCCTCCGCTGGGACACGGGATGGCAGGCAGCGAGCTGCCTCACACAGCCAGAAGGAAGCAATAGAGACAAAAAGCCTAGGGAAAAGTCTTGTGTTACTGCCTTTCATGTCCAAGTTTACAGGCCAGTGCTCTCCACTAAAAAGCAGTGGCAGTTTCAGCTTCCCATCCTTTGATGGTGATTTCTTGAAGGAAGCTGTTGCTGACAAACGAAGCCATTCCTTAGCTCACACGGCTGTCCCCCTGAACCCTCCCAGCTTCTGCAACTTGGTGTAAAATGTAAGCCAACAGGCAACATCCTGAGACACTCTCGCTCACGAGGGAATATTATGGCTGCCATTTATTTGACAGCACTGGGTTCTAGGTATCTTTATTTTTTGCCCTCCAGAAGCAGAAATGATGAAGAGAGGCTGTACACCCTATGCAGAAATTTGGGAACTGTAGAAGTGCTCTGCTAAGAGCGTCACCTTGGATGACAGCACCATGCGGGAGCTAAGGAACCCAAGCCTTGGGGCCGCTTGATCTGAACCACAACCCCGAGAGCTCCCAGAGTAAGGGCTGGCTCTCAGCGCAGAGGGAAGGCCTTCCCTTTAACTCGGTCCCTTTTTGATTTGCCACTCATCACACTCACTGGTGAGTCGCCTCACACACCCATAACCGAGTGGCTCTGTAAGTCCTGGAAACAGCCTTTAGTGCTGATTTACAGCTCTCACACTATTAACCACCCGACTGGCACAAACTGAAAAATGGTATTTAAGACTGTTTAGACAATGTCTGTGTTACCGATTTCCGCAACAGTAAGGAGATGGATGTGCTTTTTGTGTGGCACACAGCTACAGACAAGCAAAGATAATTTTTGAGGCCACGCCATTTTCTTACTGGCATTCATTTGCAATGCTCTTATCATGTGGTAATAGTCATGAAGGACCACAAAACAAGCAAAATAAAACTTACAGTCTGAATGATGTTGGAAATAACTGTATAGACAGTTCCCCCAGAAGAGCAATCTAGCGCTAATTGCCTCAGCCGTACGAGAGGAAGCAGAGTCTTGGTTGAAGGCCTGGAATTCTCTTTTTCAGAAGATGCATGGGCCTGGAAACATATTTGTGTTCCTAACTGTAAGCATGTGAATAATCCCATTAGAGAGTTTTTGTGACTGGTTTTGTGCTTGAAGTTAAAATCACAGTAAGTGTTTAGAGGATCTGTGCCTAAGGCAGGCGTCAATATTGAAAGAGAAAAGCTCGTTAATACACAACAGTTCCTCCTGCCTTTTTTTTTTTTTTAATAATATCATTTTCTGTCATGTCTTTTTTTCTGGAAATTACAAGAACTGAAAAATCAATTTTGTTTTTAATAAATAATTCATTGCACTTCTGATGTTTTGTATTTTTTTCTGTGAAATCACCAGAACTGGGAATTTCTCCCTATGCATTTTTTGTCTTTTTGCACAGAGCCCTGATGAGGAATAAATGCTGTAAATGAAAAATTGTTACTGACCACGGCATTTAAAACTTCAGTTTTGGTAGCCAACTTTGCCTCTTTGTTATCCATTTACAGACTTCTAAGTCATATTTAAATATGCCTGCAGTAGACACTTTAAATGAATCAATAGATTCCTAAACAAAAGCTACCTTTGTAAGACTTCCAGAATTTTGAATGCATTGCTTCTATTCAAGCTACTAGCAATAAATATAATATTTATATAAAAATATTGCATGGAACATTAATACTACACCACTAGTAAAAGTGCTTGAAATAATTTATGGCAGATAAACAGCACTTCAGGCATTTTCTTTGGCAGTCTTTAATAAACCATGAACTCTAGGATTTCTGCAAGTCCTCGTAGCTCATGTACAATGCTACACAGTGCTGTAGCTCATCCACAATAGACCAGGAAGGTTTCCCCAGTCCATGTCTCTTGGGCTGGACGTTTTACCACAGATGAGAGAGGAATAGTTTAAGTAAACAAATTCCAACTGATTGCTCTTCAGCAGCATAATCAAGGGTTTGTGGGCACAAATCATTGATCCTGACCCATAGGAGTGCTATCTCGTGTAGGGTTAGCACAGAATCAACAGCCAGCCACTTGCCTGTCAATGTGTTTTCCAGATTTTAAGAATATAAGTGCTATAATTTGAGGCTAAGGATCATAACCAACAATAATACTTAAAATGTGAATAATGCACAGTGCAAGAAATGCCAATACCCTCACAGTGCCCACCCCTCATCCTGCACAGGATTTGCAAGAAATTACATTTCACTAGGTGCACAGTGTAGGAGTGGTGGAGGTGGCTGTTGAAAACAGCACGTGATGCTAATCTGTCTCAGGGAGGAGTTAAAGGATGTTTCCTAAAGCCCTGAGCAAAAAGAATATACATTTAATCCAGTTTGCCAGATTTTCTTCATTCAGATCTTTTAAAATAGATAGCGAAGGTGTGGCAGGTGTAAAGGGAGGGTAATAACTTCGGTAATTTCTTAGGAAAAGAAGCAACAATTCTACCGTAAACAAATTCTAAGAGAAGCTACAAACACATCTTTATCATGCAAATCCATGACCTTCCTGGGTTCTTGTCAGAAGCAATCAAGATTTCATTACCAGCAACCATTCCCCTCAGCTCCATATAAAATAAATCCAGCCTCTAGGACAAAATGAGAAAGGAACACTGAAAATAATATGATCAAATGTCCCAGAGTGACTACATTAGAAGGAATGAACTGTCCACATTACAAACACTTACTTTCAGTCACGAATAAAATGCAACCAGGATCTGCTAAATACACTGACTCCTCCCTCTTATGTTCTCAGACAGTGATGAAAACTGGAAGCCAAGAAACTCACAGAAATTAGTCTCTTTAGCCCTTTCAAAAGGAGTTTTTCTGACAGCTGACAGCAATTGCTGTATTGCTGTCTGGGCACAATACAGCCCTGGCTCCTCAGCCTCTGTCCTACAGACTGTCCATGCTTTTAGAGCAAGCTCTCCTGAACTGGCTGTAACTTGTGCAGTTGTAGGGTTGTAGCAGGCTACAGCAGCACCATGCTCACATCTGATTAATGCCAGTTCCACTAGGAGATGGCTTCTCACTTCTTTATCAATAGGATTAGATATGCTCTTTTTCTGCCATGGGGTCTCTGGCACAGAGGAGCATGGCTACTGGGGATGGTATCCACAACCTCAGGCTCCTGTTCCAAGACATCCTTTGGAGCCTCCTTTTTTCTGCTGGGTGCATAAGAGGACCTCCAAGGATGAGCAGTGCTTCCTGCAAGGTGTCACACATCTCCCACACAGTCTTGTCAGTGACAGTAAGGCTGGCAAACAATATTCAAATATCTCCAAGGAGAGGTAGCTACTGATTATCTCCAATGTCTTTGAGTTTTTCTAATTTGTGAAACAGGTGACAGCACCAACAACTTACTTTTTTATAAGTCAGAAGTGCCTTAATTTTACTTTAAGGCATCCATCTCCAGAATTTCTGGAGTGGAGAAGTCCAAGAAAGAATTACATTTGTTTCTTTCTTATAGAATTTGCTGGGTAATTCTTTTCTTTCTCAGTACATACTGTGCTTGCATCTGGTAAGCATTTCTAGATGCCAGTATAATAGAGAGCAGCCATGTGGGAAGGAAGCCAAGTGTGGCTGCTGAAGATACAGATGTGATTTTAAAAACCATGCGGAAGATGTCACAACTCTAACCATCCTCTGGTCCAAAGGGAATCCAAAACATACATGAGAATTAGTATCTGCTGAAATGATCTTTACCACATAGCTCTAGGGCAGTCAGTAGCGGAACCTGTGAACCTTGACGTGCCTTCTGGGATAGAGGCAGGTCATCCTTTTGTGTGCTTAAACCACAAAAGTGGGTGTGCAATATGAGGTACTTAAAGTTTATGAGGATTCTGGTTTAAGAAGAATCCATCGGAGCTGTAAAATGCCATGATGATGCTTGTGGATCAGAAAGTTCCCGACCTGCTCATTCCTGAAGACTGGAGGAGTGCCCCACTGAAGTGCACTTGCCCTGCTCTCTACTCCCAGTGAGGTTTTTGACCACTGTCAGAAATAGGAAATGAGTTTAAGAGACTTTTGCTGGTTCAGTACAGAACAAGAATTCTGATGTTATTAAAAAAAGTTGTGAGTGTGACTTTTAGAGATGCTAACAATCAAAACCCTGCCTGAAGTCTATGGCAACTGTGGGTGTTCAAATCTTCCAAAAAAATCAAACTTTAAGTATTTTATTTATTGAGACTAACAACCAATTTTGAAATTAACAACCATTCTGAATATTACCATTATAAATGGCATGGCATTCTCCTGGCACAGCTCTCCTTTCCAGGAAAACCTTAGGAACATCCTGTAATTTGTGTTCATAAGAAATTCAGGCTTAAGCAGCACTGCCAACTCTTGTGATTTTATCAGAAAACTGATGATATTTCATGTTTTTTTTTAAGACCTAAAATCTTGGATTGATGATGGAAATCTTAGTTTACACATTTGAAAAGGTAATCTGGTTAACATGGCTGTGGAGAAAGCTTGAAAATCTGAATTTTAGGCTCTGCAATCAGAAGACACCACCTCTAATCATTAGGTAAATTAAAAAAAAAAAAAAAGGAAAAAAGAAAAGAGACTATAAGCCAATTTCTTACTTTTTGGGAACCTGACTCACAGAATATGAATGCTTTGATTTGGCATTAATGTTTAACTTCAGCTTTGCAAGGCAGTCTTCATGTTAATGTCTAAGTCTTCGTATTTTCCATATGAAATTGGCAGGCTTACACATTTTTAGTGGCTATAGTTTTATGACAATACTTGTTTGTGAAGACCATAAACACAAGTCCTTTCTAGCCATCTTGAACATTTTTTTATTTTTTTATTTTTTCATTATTTCTGGATTGTGACCCACTTGGATTTCCATGCTGAAGTTGGAAGTTTATCAGCACTGCTAATAAAGGTATCTGCACTGTGTTGAGTGCTCTCCCACTGGGTTCAGAGCAACATGCATCTTCAGCTCTTCTGACTCTCACTCAAGAGCAGTTTCTTGCAGGTTTAAACAAACTGTGGTTGATTCTTGCTGCTAGCAGGATTGAGAAAATTGAGCTCTCCCCACGTGGCTGCCTTCCCAGCTGCCTGGCAATGTCCTTGCAGTGCACACACCCTCCTGATGGGACAAGGGAGGGCTGGCAGAGCTGGGCATTGAACACATTGTGAGCCCCCCTCTCAAACCAGACTCGCCTGATCCTGTGTTGGATTCACTCTTTGCCTTGCTTAGCTGGACTGGTAGGCATTGAGAGACAATAGGTACTTCAGCATCTATCAAGTACCCACAACAGAGTCCAGAGCAAAATTTTTAGGGATGCAATCAATAGGTAGTTTGTTGGATTCTCTTGTGATGCTGTGCCAAGGGTTTCTTCTGCATCCTCATCTGCAAAGCTTCTGCAGAAGGCTGCTTTCCCTGGAGCTCCCTAGATATGCCCAGCTTTCCAGAAGGTTTCTATGTTTGATACTCATTTTGCTGTGAGAGGAGGAGGGAAAGCTTAGGTACTATGCCCTACTGTCTTAAGATAGGAAATAAGCTAGTATTTTTTCCCTGACATTTGCTTAAGGCTGCAGAAGAAATTACATGAACACAGTCTTCTGAGGACTGGAGTAGAGAGCTAAGCCTAGTGAGCTTCAGGACTCCCGTCTACGTGAAGAACTGTCTCTAGCAAAGTCTCTGTCACTACCCCTGTGTGCCTTGGCAGGGGTGTGTCGCATGGTGAGTTGGTCATCGAGAGAATGTGACGGTCACCTACATTCACAACTTTGCAGGTGACAGAAAGACAGCCTCCTAAGGATGATGAAGGCCAAAATAGAAATAAGCCTGATGGTTGCCTTGTGTTTCATAGCTTCCAGAAATTACTCACGTTGGGTGCTTCTCTTGGAAGCTCAGTAACCAGAGGCAGACCCTGCCCATCGAAAGCTGTTGCTCCCCCAGGCTGTGAGCCCAGGTGAGGAGGCCTGGCAGAGCTGGGACCGTGCTGTCCTTCCCTGTGTGCCCGTGGGAGCACCACCATGGCCACTGCTCCACAGCCTGGGTATTCCTCATCCCAAAGGCAGACATTAAATAAACGCCCTGCAGAAACACTCTCTCACCAACACGCAATTCTCTTCTCCTGCTCTCCACCTCTATACACACAGACTTCAATAGATACCAATGACATTTTATGTCAGATTAAAAGACAGAAAAAAATGACAGTGAGAATAATATTGAAAGTCATCTCCAGCATGTCTGAGTTACAGAATATTTATCTTTTGGTAACTGCTTATTGGTGCATGAAGAGTGGCTTTCATCTAAAATATAGCTCTGTTCTATCCCCAGCAGAAAATTAATATCTTGTTTAATATTTGCTTTTTTTTTTTTTTTTTTTTTTCTCCCACCAAGAGCAAATGAATGGCCTGCATTAAACTGTTCTGTTTTACAGAATACAGTCCACACAAATAGTTCTGGTGTTCGGTCACAAAAATATTGAGGGGGTGGGAGAGAAGAAGGGTGGAGTGAGATCTGCTCCCCAAGCACTCTTGGATATCAGTCGTTCAGGAAGGCCTAAATGGAGCTCAGTAGGGAAGAACACAAGTAAGCCTCACAAATGTATAATTTTAAATGTAATTCATACCTTTTAAAAATCTAGTAACCTCAGTGTCAAGCTTTCTGAGGTAAGAAATACATAGTAATTGTATCTTGAGTTGCACCCTAAGTAGCTATAACTGAAATAAAGTAGGTCTGAAAAGAAAGGTTACGTAATAACATAATTGAGAAATACCACTACAATCGTTATTAATAACAGAACAATTGAGAAACACTGTGTGGCATTTGTGTGCATTCAAGAACCTTTGATTCACCAGTCCCAGTTGTTTATGGTGAAGTAGGAATGTACTCAATCTCAAGTTATCTGCACCCCATCACTTCACGTCTGCCCATTCCTAGATCTACATGGGGTTCACTCAGTTTTGGGGCAAGGGGAGAACTTGCACATCCTAACACGTAACTCTGCCAAAATCCTGCGATGAGCCCATTGCTGTGAACCAGTAAATAAGGTAATTCTAGAAGCCCAAGTTTGTTTCCGTAGCTACATAACATTGCACAAACATTTTGGTTGCAATTTTGTGGCAATGGTTTCACAGTTATTTGATTAAAATACAGTGCAGTGCTGCTTGGAGCCTGGGACTGTCTGATATCAGTGAAAGCTCTTTAGAAGTGCTACAATTTAAAATTACAGCTTACCCTGTTTGAAGGGATATTTTTAGTCTATTTATTCAGAGTATAAATATAGTTCTATACATCACTGGTTTAATGTCCCTCTCCGGAGCTGGTCAGAAAGACATTGTACCCAGTACCAAGCAAAGGTCAACAAATGGGTATCTTTTTTTTCCCCCTCTCTCCCTCTTTTTCTTTTTTTTTTTTTTTTTTTTTTTTTTAATAAAGCAGAATTAAGTGCTTTAGAAAACAAAACATCTTGTCAGCAAAGGCTGCACATCTAACCTTTTTACTGCAGTGACCTACTTACAGGAAATACTCCTAATGAAAAAGGCTTTTCCAAGACGTAGCATTTCAAACAAAAATGTATCTAAAATTAGGTGGGAAGTGTTAAAGGGATCCCTGAGCAAAGATAATCGAAAGAATAAAAGGCGAGAGCAGGGAAATGGTGATGAATCACTGTGTAGTCAGGAGGAGTGATGTAGTGCATATTTCTATGAATGGCCATTCTCTGGCTTTATTATCAACAGCTTCATGAGTTATTTATTTCTGATTATTTGTTTGGGTGTCAGGGGGATGTTTGTGTCTGCAAATCCCTAGAAACCAGAGTTTTATGTGCATACAAAAGGCACAGCAGTGACAGTGCAGGCAACCACGTCCCTGCTCAGCTGTTGCCCTTGCCCTTGACCTAAAGGGAACCTCCCTTCCACTCAACAACCCCACAGCATATATTTGGTTTCTGTGTTAATGTAGCTCTGGGCTTTTCTTGAGCTGGGTTTGCTAGTTGTACTGAACTGTGACAAATTCTTTAAAGAGCAGTAGGGCTGGGCTGATTTCAGGTTTGATTTGTGCTGGGGGAATGCAGAAAAAGGTTGAATTTCTTCTGACAAGTGGCCTCTCCTCAACATGTCGCTCTTCCAGTTGGGGCCTACCTGAGTCCTGCCATAACTTGCACGCCTGAGCAGGTAGAAAAGACCACAAGGATTAAGTGGGCTCTGCAGTTCTCTTCCCAGTGGAGTTCCCACCAGGAAAAAAAAAACACATCAGATACACTTCTGGGTGGTGTTTCTCATCATCTCACGTCCATAACAGCTATTTATGCTCAACCTCTTTATAATATATTTTTAATACTTGATTTTGGGTGTGATCTTTTTGCTAGTGGCATACAACAAATAAATACTCCAGGTGAGATGGGGCTGGGTTTCAGTGAGGAATATTATGTATGTATGTGCGTGTTTATTTTTCAGTTGTGACTATATATTTGCAAAATTCTCCCCAAAAATCATTCACCAGAGAGTCAGGAGGGACTTTGCAAGACATCTGAGTCCTGTTTCCAGTTTGCTATAAGGTCCTGCAAGCCTGGGCACATACCACGATCTCTGTATGTCCCACTTCTTTCATTTCTGGTGAATCTCCCTGTCTCATATTTGCAATCTGGGGCTACATTCTTAACATTTTACATATCACTCAGATGCTGGCGAGACTGAGCAGTAGAATTACAAAAATAATACACATGTTACAAAAGGATGAGATGAATTAAATCTTTACTTCATTACCTGAACTTCCTTTTATTCTGTTATTTATTCTCGCCATTTCAAAAAAATGGAGATTTCCGCTTTCCCTCTGCTATTAAAATGCAAGGGGTGATCTGGAGAGCTGTTCTGCTCCCCAGGCTGTGGCGCAGAGGGCTGGATTGCCCGCTCCGCACTCGCCTGGTGTGTGGAATACATATCCACATCCACGTCAAAGGGAGTTCCTCCTGCAGAACAAAGGTGGAATGCGCAAGCGGGAATGCGCGGGGCGCCGCCGAAAAAAGGGAGCTGCTCCTGTTGGGCAGATGAAGGGAAAATACCGTCTCCTCTGCAGTCGGGAGAATGGTGTGAGGTGGTATACTGCTTTCCTGGTACTTTTTATCTCACCGTAAAGGAAGCAGTGAAAAACCCCAAACAGCCCCATAGCAGAACAAATAAAAATATTGGGGAGATCGTTTCCCACTCCTGTGAGGCACATGGGAGCCCCAAGAGCAGAACATTTATTTCTGTGCTGCTTGTTCAGTTTTGCATCCCCTGAGCACTCTGAATCAAATCCCCGGTGTCTGCACACTGTAACAGAGCTCCCCCACACCCTGCAGTTCTCCCAGCACAAACCTCTGAGTTTCCAAGTACAGACAGCCCTTTCTGAACTCTGGGTGGATTTTATTGTGTTCTCAGCCACCAGCTTCCAGCTGTCCTTTTTCATTCCTTTGTAAATGGTTATGGACATAATGAGAAGTATATACCTTAACCTGGACATTCACAAAGCCACATGAACCATATTGCTTAGTAAGAGAAGTAAAACGTGTTCACTCTTTCCCTCAGTGCTTTTGTGTTTTTAATTGCTACTAGGTTAAACACAGATTTTCATGATTATTTTTATATATTTTGAAGTCTTCAGGCTACATACAGTAGCCCACATCCTAGTCCACTGAGAAAAATGCCACTTCTTATTTAAAGGGCAGAAACAAAAAAGACAGATGACAAGATGATCACTGTCTAACATATCACCTACCCCACAGCAAGGATTGCACCTGGAAAGTGTTTATTATAGCCAGAAAGACAGCCCTCCCTAAGATATTTTAGGATGTGACTCATGATAATGACTAATAGAAAGTTACTTTACTCATAAATCTGCTCTGTCCTGAATCCATCTGTTATTCTTGTTCTTACAAAAGGCAAAACAATTTGGCAGAATGTTTTTACACAGATATAATACATTTGCATGATTGACTCTCCATTGCTGCTGGAAAAGCAAGCCATTGTGGCGTGAGAATATGCTGTAGGAATTCCTTTATGGATAGCATTTTTGCAATGGCAGTTCCAGGTGAGCCATCTAGAGGCAAAAGCAAGATTGTCTTAAGAATACTCTACACTAGTAGTGTAATGAATTCCTCTCAAATAAATATCCTAAAAAAACTCATAGCATCATATGCACCAAGAGCTGAGATTGCCATCTGTTAAATTCATAAACCTCTTAAAGGCTTTAATTTCCTGTATGCTCACACTATGAGTTTAACAGTTTCCTCTGCTTTTAAAAATGATTTCTGAGAGCGATTTGGATTGCTTTATGCTAATGTAGTATCAAGAAAAGCCTATATTAATTATAATAAATAATATATTAATTAAAGGAGAGAGCATAGAGTTAAAGAGAAACTTGGAATCTCTTCCTGCTCTTGACTCACTGTGTGACGCTGGGCTATTCTCTTAATTGGAGTCAGTTTTACCACCCATAAAGTAGGACTCATGATTTTACTATCTTTGTAAAGCACTTTATGGCCTTGGAAGAGACACCAAAACACTACAATAAAGATACACACAGTGTAAATACAGGGGTTGGCCACGTTTTGCCTTTGCTTCCCTCTTGCTTGGCCCTATTAAAACCCGAACTACGCGGTGCATGAAGCAGAGCGCAGCCAACAGCCGCCTTTGCACTTTGCAGCAGCACAACACAGCTAAAGGAGGATGAAAGTCACCAACCTAAGACACACCTGGGGTGGTCTGGGAGGGGGGGTGCACCTGGTGCTCCCTGTGGGAGAGTTAGAACAGGTAGCCATCAAAGGCTTATTTACCATCAGAACTGGTAAATTCCTTTGAAAATGGTTTTATTCGCACAAGACTTCCCCGTGCCACCTGACTGAAACCACCAAAAGACAAGACTTTCTTCTCAACGTGCTGGCTAAAGCGATGCAGTTGGAAGCCTGACCTCTGCTGCAGAGCTCACAGCTGATTACACGGAGCAACATCGGCGGGGCTCCTGGGCTGTGAAGCAGGAGGTACAGCAACAACCCCAGGGGTGCCAAGTCCCAAATCCAGCTCAGACTGCCCCAATTTAGCAATTGCTGGTGTCCAGTGCAGCCACAGCTACACCAACTGCTAAAAGGAGATGTGGATCCTGTGCCTTCATACCAATTACAACAATTTCAATGGGAAACAGAAGTGAAAAACCTCACTTAGGGGCACTGTTCCAAGCCCACACATGGGTGTCTCTGCTGCACACATGCGATCACCCTCTGGAGCTGGCAGGGCTGTTCCCTGACTATCAACAGGCCTGAATGACTATTTAAAAAACACCGTGTGAAGCCTGGGCTGTAATCTGTCTGCCATTTAACCTTTCCCTGTAGCATAAAATGTGAAAACTGCATCAGCATATGTCAGGCAGATCACACACTGCGTGTGAGCACTGGCGTGTGATGTTGGCCCACCGAAGGCCAAGGCCGTCCACATGGTGGCCGCTGTGGGTAGGAGCCTTGGGAAAGCGAGGAAGGACGGGGAGGAGGAACAGGCTGGTGATCTTCTCTCCCTTCCCCAAATTCACAGGGCATGTTGGGATAGCCACTCTGGGAAAAACACTGTGTTCTTGTCAAAAACAAAAATGAAATGGGTAAGGGCAAGGAGCCAATGGAACGATGGTTCCCAGTGGGAGCCAGAATGAAACAGAAAATGGCTTCTGGCCTGGAAATGTAGGCTTCTCACGTGGCATGACTCCGTGTGTGGAAGGGGTGGGTGGGATGCACAGACAAGGGTGAAAAATGTGCTTCAGCCCGTGAGCGGGTCACTGCTTTGTGCCGAACAGAGTCAGGAGACGAGGGCACCTAGATTTCTGCCTGACCCTCCACTGAGAGCTGGTGTTTTACTGAGCCTCCTAGGACCAGGGCTGCCTGACTTCGAAGACTCACTCTCTTGGCTCCTAGGAGCGTGCTTGGGGTGAGCTGTTCTTCCCCCACGTCTGTTCCTCTCTGCACCGCCGGCTTTGGAGAGCCGTGGGCAGCCCCGGGGGCTCGCAGCATCCTCCAGGTGCACGCTGCTATCTCCTGTGGAAGCAGCCAGCTGGGCTGCCGGCCCCGCTCCGTTCAGACAGCTGTGGTCTCCTGTGGCTTCTGTCTGACCCAACATCTTCCATGCTCGATGATACATTTGAACAGTTCCTCCTTCACCCTTTTCTTTGGGGAATTACAGAGGATTTTTGTTAACTGTTTAAACAGCGCCAATAATTGTCCTCGCGTAGTTGGAGATACCTGGTGTCCGCCTAATCGCACAGAAAAACATTCACCAACTTCCCACAGACACCAGCAGGGTAAGCCTCATGTATATATCACAGACACTTATTCAGACAGAATAAATAAATTCCATCCTACAGCTGTTTCCTAGGTAACTGAACCAGGACCACAGCAACAGACTGTGCACAGCATAAAGAGGCTGAACAACAAACTGCAGCATTTCTTCCTGGCTCCAAACTTTTGATTATGTGGGGCTACAAATATGACAGAAATAAAAATGTTTCAAGAATGAAATGCGCAAGCAGAAATTCTGTAACCATTCTCACATAGCCAAAACACGTGATATCGAGAGTCAGGTGAGATATCGCTTCTATAATCCACTTGGAGCTACCTTGCTCGGGTGTCAGCCAGTGCCCGATCCTCTGGAAAGCCTCAGAGAGCAGTCACCAAAATCCCAGCTGTGAAACCCCAGACAAATAGGCTTAACGTGCGTGCTCAGCAGAAGTCAGTGCTGTACGAGGGACTGGTGAAAGTTGTGGTCTTCTCATCAAGGGTCTATTACCACCAACAAGCCGGAAGGGTCCAGCAGATGGTGCCACCTTGCACGAGCAAGGTGCAAACAAAACTTTTCCTTAGAGGAAATTGTCTGCACCCGCAATGCAGACATGCTGCAGGAATATGCAATCAGATCCTTTGAAATCCTGCTCTGCCTTATTTTGTGCACGACACTGGCTGCCATCGTGGCTTGTTTATTTTTTCTAATCACATACTTACCAATGTGACTATCTGTGCTTTCAGTAAACTTCAGAGTCTGTTTTTGTGGGACATAACCCCCTTTTTTAAGCACTTGCAACTCCACTGAATTAACTACAATCGGTAATGGCTGATTTTCTTGTGCCTTGCTTCTTTTTGCTGCCCAGAGCAGCCTGGGCACGTTAGCACACTGGGCTCGTTCCCGAGTCCATGTGCTGACTGCCTCCCCAGGGGCAGAGGCAGAGCCTTGGGCTGAGCACTCCTCTCCTGGGCCCACCAGGAAGGGGCAGCAGCTTGTGCAAAGGGCTCCGCTGCCACACTGGGGAGTTAGGGAAGAAAAATAAATCCACATGATCCTTGGCAGGGAAATAGGCAGGTGCAACTTTGCATCTGCAACGCAAACAGAGGGAGAGCAGTTATGAAAAATCTATGTAGATGGGCTGACTATCTGTGTAGACAAAATCTACGTAGACAGACAAAGGTAAAATTATTTGGCTTCCCACAGTGCAATAACCTGAAACACTTTCTGTTTGGACCTTGCATTCAGCTATGAAAATTAGAAAAAATAGCTTACACTGGATACACCCTCATTTAATCTATGGCAAGTAATACGCGAGCCATCAGCTGGGAAGTGATGCTTGTTTGTGACACTAGTAATTCTCTCAAATGCATATTGCGCTAGTTGAAATAAATGTGTTTGGTTGTTGGGCACAGCTACAGAGCAGCATCTCTGCCTTGTGAAGCAGCACCTTTCTGCGGATTAGAATCACTATAAATGTGCTTCTCTAATGAAAGATGGCCTGATGAACAAATATTTAAGCAAACTGTTTTCTGTTAACTATAGGGCCATGGAAAGGCAAATATAGTTTCTCATCATGAGAACTGAGCTGGTCTAGTTTTCAGTTCCTAAGTGAATGCCAATCAGACACTGAAGAATCAATGAACTTAGTAATTTTGGTTAAAAATAAAAATCTGACTTCTTCAGTTGTACTAATATATCTAGCTACTTTTTAAAAGACACAAAATTTGTATGCCAATGTGGGGAAGGAAAGTTTTAAAGTAGTAACACCAACGCAAACTCATATTCCTGTGTAAAAGGGTCAGAGGATCATAAATACCATTAGGGAAAGAGAGGCCTTCTGTTTTCATGATGAATTACATGCAATTTTTAGAAGAGGAATTAGAATATGTGCTTATCCACCCAGAAACTGGAGTTCACAGACTGGATTTCAGGAAATGTGGTGCCAGCTTTTCCCTGAACTACATTTGTGTGGTCCCACTGAACATAATGGGGTTATATGAGGTGAAAGTCTATGCAAAAATGAGCTCAGCCAGACTCTCCAGAGGTACACAGAAACTGTAGGGCCTGAGTCTGATCTCTTTGGCAGTGATTTGAGTTTCATTTATAGTAAAGTCTATTGATTTCAGTGGATGAACCATGAATGTATACCTATGTAAATGTAGCCAGAGTCAGATCACCCACAGCTATATCCAGCCCTGCAGATATGAAACAGAGTCAGCTTCTGATAATACGGGTTCAATGCTTCTGGTCTGTTTGACTTCTACACGCAAATTCTCAGTCTGCAGGGAAGCAAACTCCCATGTCATCTGCTACCTGTTTCAACTCAGCAATTCTGAGAATTGCTTATTCTGCCCCTTTGCATTTTACCAGTAAATGGGGCACGCAATAGTTACTCTTAATGTACATATCCAACTGTATCAAGGACAATAAGTCTTCACCTGAACTTCAACTAGAAGATCCTTAGATGACAGGAAAAAAGCTGAGTTCTCCCATTAGATGGCTGGCCAGAAGCAAAAATTAAAACAGCAAACACCCTTTGTCACCAAAAATCAGAGATCTCATTTTGAATCCACACACATTTTTCAAGCAGTAAATCATGTAGTCGCTGTAGTCACTTGCCTGAATGGACTTATTTTAGAATCTGATCACTGACATAAAACTACGACTAGGACCATCACCGCTAGCTGCAAGGCATAGCCTTTCTTTAAAGCTGTGCACTACCTTATGGTCCCGTGAACACAGCAGGCACTAAAATCCTGATACTATTCATATTTCATCCCACTAGGAAAAACAGACGTTCTCCTGTGGTGAAGCTCTTTAATAAGCATGGCAGCTTGAGGATTTTACCACCCAGGCAACTTTCCCCTGGGTAACGGGGAAGCACCTGAGGGCCAGGCTGGACCCCCAGCTCACAGAAGCGCTCGACTTTTGGCTGCAGCATAGCTGGCAGGCACCAGGACACGTCTGGCTGGCACCTGTGGCACTAGCCTTTCAGATGCAAGGGTGCCTATTTTGCTCTGACGTTAAAAAGCTAGGGACGTGTCTCTTCTGAAGATGTTATCCATTATCAATGCCCGTTACCATCTAATGTGAACAGAAAGCTGCAGCCTGCCAGGGAAGCGCAGCTGATCTGCAGGCTGGCTGTCTCACATGGGAAGTTGCCTCCAAATGCATTTTGCTCTCTTCTTGCTGGGTAGTCTTATTCCTTCCCAAACATGATTCAAAAGCAGCCTGCAGAATTGTTAAACCAATAAATCACAGAACTGGATGGCTTGAATGTGAAAATATGGAAGTGAATTTAAAAACAGACAAGAGAACCCTAAGGGTCAGGCTCATTGCCATCCTCTTGATGGACTCCAGGAGAAGCATCTGTTCACACTGCCTGATGACCTGGCTCATCCAATTTGTTGTGAAGTGCAAATAAATGTACAAGAAAATGGTACTACAGCTAAATTTTAGACCAGAGATAACGCCACAATCACGAGTAAACCTATGCACACACCTCTAATTCTGTGATACAAGCTGCATATATCCTAGAGAGTATAAGTTGACATATATCCATGACTTGGCTTGCATTTTCCATTCAACCTTCTTTCTCCCATACCTGTAATTAATGCTAAACTGAAGAAAGCTTTGTCTTTGCCTCCTACATCTACCAGGCTGCACCCACCTCAGGATTTATACTGGCTCTCCTTATTTGAAATAAAGTCCAGAACCAAAGAAGTTCATTACTGTCCCAAAGGGCTTGTGGAAAGACCATAGGCTGGTTTGAACCACCCATCCCTTTTAACTAATGCAGACCACTGTGAAAAGTTCATCTTATATCTGTGGGATATGATACATCCCACAGGTAGTTCTGTGTTTAGTACATCATGCTCAGTGCGGAGTCTATGGGACATCACGTAAGGTACTCAGGCTCATCCTTTCTTCCCATTAGCTCTGAGAACCTGGCAGATTTTTTTGTCCTGTTGTTTTTAGTTGCCTCTTGATTTGTTTCAGTCATTCTGTTCTAGTTCCCTCCTAGCCTAGCAGACTTTCAAAATATAAGAGAGTGAATTGAAAATATAAATCCGAAGGAAGGCATTCAGCTTTAGGTTCACAAGCTGCACCATTTATGCACATACTTAGGAAGTACAGAATGGATAGCAACTGAAAGGAAGCAAGCCCGAAGTAATTAACCTCAAACACTGTAATTATCAGTGTTTTTTTTCTTTTTTTTTTTTTTTTCCCCCAGACTCTTAAGAAATCTCTTCAATGACTGTTTTGTTATTATGGAAACCACTTAATACGAAACACCTCACGTTAGACATGTTAATAGCAGATGAGCTTATGTAATCACAGGTCTCCTAGTGATGGGTCAATAAAAGTGGTGTAACTGGCAGGCAGCCAGCAGCTTTTTTTTGGTTGTTTGTTGTTGTTTTGTTGGTTGGTTTTTAGAGCTATTTCTGGCAGAATCTGGTATAGTTATAAATATCATTTTAATATAGAATTCAATGGAAAAACAACGGTGTGTTTTCCTTAGGTTTACACTGTGCAGTATTTCCTGACTGAAGCAACTGTTGGGTTTGGTCGCAAATACAACAAGGCTCATAACGTGCCAGCTGCACAGACAAGACAAAATTGCCCTCAATTCTCACTCCAGCATACACTTTAACTTTGTAGGAATGCCTGGCAGTTCATACACAAGTCTTAGTTTATGTGTCTCGTTCTCCTCTGTTCCTTTCATCCTTTTCCTTGATCCACCTCAAAAACCACTTTCAATGAAACTAAGTTAAGACAAAATTTAGTTTAAATGACTAATGCTGTTACCCAAATTGCCATTACGTTGTTCAGTGAACCATTCTACTGGACTGGGCTTTCAAGACTTTAAAGAAAGCTAGTGAGATTTAGATGCTGTGAGCCCAATGCTGACATTTTACTTGTCTCCAGCTATTAAAGACTGTTCTCTGGCTGGGGATAATCCATTTCCATAGAGGGGACATTAGACATCAAGCCTTTTGGGCATGGATAGATCAACGCAGTGAGCTGGATCAGTGCTTCAGGGACCACTTCAGACCAGGTACTCAGTTTGCCTCGCTGGTGTGTAGGCTTTCAAAGATGATGAATGAGACAAAATTTAAATATATAAATAAGCATTGGAGTCTGTTAGAAATATACTTAGCATATGACATGGAAGATTATACAGGCAGGACATGCCTGTTATGCTCGTGTGATGGTATGAAGATGGTATGTTCATTTTGATATTTAAGGGTGAAAATAAAAGGCAAAGAACACTCAGTGTTTGCCTTACAGTGGTAAATCACAAGTTTGTAGGATATGGATTATATTTCCTAGGCTAAGTTCTTTATGATTATTCACAAGTATCTGAAGGCTCCCCGTGAGGAAAGAAAATGTCCTTGTACACCCTTCAACATTACCAAAACCTAAAGATCCTCCTTACTATTTGCAAAAGTAGAAGAGGATGTGATGGTTCCACCTTGGTGTACTGGGAGTCTTGAGCTGCCACTCCAGAAACATCTGTGTTCTTAATTCTCTGTGCCCCAGGGTGAGAAATGCCTTTTTCTCTTGCATTATATAATCATTAATAGCAATCATTTAATTAATTTATTGTAATGACAAGCAACCCTGACATTGAACCCATCAGGGAACTGTACAAGCAATTAAAAATACAATCCTGCAGAAGGCATCACAAAACTGATAACATAAAATGAAATAAGTTATTAAAGTGCCACTTAGAAGTCTTATGAACCTATAAATACGAAGTGCTGAAATATATGAAGTTATTTCTCCCAAATGTAAACAGCTAGTGCTGAGATATGCCAAAAAATAAAGGGTATATAGCGGGAAGCAGGGGACCCTGTTTTCACTCTATAGGTCTGTTTGCAAAATAGGTTATGCAGAAAAGTTTCACGTGCAAATAACGAGAAATTCTTTGACCTCATGGGCTATGTATTCCTGGGGTTGAGGTCATGTGTCCCTAGTTTGATTTTTCTGGACCCAGAGTATTGTACTGTAATTGCTGATTCTACAATGAAAACGCTAACAATATTGTTAACTGACTTCCCACCCCAATTTATTTTGGTAATACAGTAATTTTTCCACCTCCAGGATTGCATTACCTACCAACACAACCACAAATGGCCTGGAAAAGAAGGGAATGTTATTGCATTGCTTTAGGCCATGTCTACATGGGGTTGAACCACTTTAACTGTGGTTACCTTGCATTAAAGTAGCTGGTGCATACATCAGACTGGTTTTCACAGTGATTTAGTACCTCAGGCTGCACGAAGCATCTCTCCTTGGAGCAGCCACTAATCCATTCCGCAGGGAGCCTGTTCCCTGTGGAGTTCCTGTAACCCTAGCTGTCCTGCTGCCAGAAGCCCTTTACTGAGTAACTTGTCCTGTCCTAAGCTGCCTTGATATTTCAGTGTCTCCAGTGTGTTGATGCTGCCTTGGCCAGATACACTTTTTCTGTTTTAATGTCTGCAGCCCTGCAGACATTAACATATCTAGCTTATACATCAGCTCTAGGACACATGTATCTCTCTCCAGGTTTCTTCATGGATCCATGCGTAATTCTCAGGCCTGACTGCTCTTGCTAAACACAATTCAGCCTCACCACAGTAAGGTATCCCACAATTTAGATACTTCCACAGAGTTTTTCACAGAATTGCTAGATCAGAAAGGCAAAAGGATGAACAAAGCTTGATTCAAGGCTGAGTCAAAGCAAAGGACTCCGGTGAAGGTGCCTTAGTTGAAAAGACTATGATGGAAACAGAAGCAAAGCTCCTGGACACACGATGACAACTGTATTTTCATACTCAGGACAAAGACAAAGCCAAAATAACATGGTGGATATTTTATGCAGCAGCATTGTGATAAGCACCCATGATTCAACTCCGTGAAACCACCAAGAGCACCCAGCACCCCATGCATACATGAGGTCTGACCCAGAGGAGAATTACAGGGTGGCTGAGACTTGGCATATGTGGTGGAGACACAGAGAACCCCAGAAGGACAGCTTCACTGACTCATAAACTCAATAGACAGTTAAAAAACACTGCTGGGACTCACCAAAAAGTGTGATGCTACATTATTTAATAAGTATTTACACTGATTTCAATGTGTTTTGTGTTTGTTTTTCACAGTTTTCTTCACGGTCTCTCCTCTGCCCCAAAGACTGGGTCCTTTCTCCTCACAAATCCTATTACTGCATTAAATACACTGATGCTTTAAATTTCTGGTTTAGGAGCATATTTTGTATTTAGGGCTTCATCCTGCTCCTGCAACACTTTACAATGTCTCTGAGAGGGGTAAGACTGCACAGAAGCAAGAGTTCTGGGCAGGACGTGGCCCATTGCACCACCCTCGGTCCAGCTGATGACAAAGCCCATACCCTGCACAGCAGCTGGGACTGAATTGCCACCCCAGCAGAGGAGATGATGCTGGCTTAGGAGCAGCCATGGAGGCTGTGGATTTGTGACAGGAAAGGAGAAGAAAGGGGAACAAAGCCAGAATACTCTCTGCCTCTCTCAGAAAAGAAGGGTGAGGGCACAGAGGAGATGCACACCACACCACATCCCCTTCTGAGCCCAGCCATGTCATTATGGCCCATGGCCTCTAGATGAGGAACACAGCCCTGAAGAGATGCTGTCTTCAATACAGTTGAGCTCTCCAAGAACTGGAAGACCTATGCAAGCTCTAAGGTTTTAATTCCTCCTCGCCAGTGTGCGCGATCATTGTATCTTAATGCTTCACCTATTTGTCGTTCAAGTCCTTTTGGGATAGGCAGTCCAAGTGTAACAAGGCAGTTTTTGCACTCGTAACTGGGGTAAAGCACTGCCAAAGCTTCTACTGACATGAAGTCTACTGACAGTCAACAGTTACACCCAAGAGGGGCTGGTTCTAGTCTCATTAAAAATATCAACTGTAGGATTACTTCTGCAAGTCCCTATGTAAAGACAGAGGTGCAAAAGGTGTTCATCACCCCATTCAGTGACTCTGTGAGCTTGCCACACTGAAGTCTTTGGGGATGACACTCTTACTAGAGTAAACGCGAGACCAGAACCCCCGTTTGGTCTTCTCTGCCAGAGGAAGAGATTGAAGTTAGAGTTTCAGACAGGGAAATGGCCAGCAAAGCCTAGTAAGCCCTTGATTAAAACTTGAATTCAAACTTTCTCAACATCCATATTTCAGAAAGACAAAAGAGCTCTTGATTCTTGCTTCAATAGTTTCAAGCCAGAAAACTCTCTTCCTTTCCAATACAACAGAAGACAGTAAATTTCATTTGTTCTAACCTCTTGTATGAATAAAGGAAGGCTATAATTCCTGAGCAAATGAATAGAATCTATCACAGTGTTGCCCTTGTATTTCTCTTTTATGCTGCAAGTTCTTTCCTTTAGTCTTGAATTAGCTGTAAAGCAAAGGGAGGGAAGAGATATATAATCTTCAAACCTCTGTATACAAAGGTATGAATAGTAGTGGTTACTGGCCTATTTGCCTGATGGCAAATATCTAGTGCTAGCTGGGTACCCAGAGCAGCCTGCCTGGCCTCCACAGTGCTACTCCAGGAAGCTGCAGGTCAGCCCAAGATCTTCCAGTGCATCTCATCTCCATTCTTAATAAGCAAACTTCTCAAGCAGCCCTAGGTGTTTTCAAGGTACCCAAAAGGTACCTACTTTCCAAGGTTCAAGGTACCTGCTGCTGCTTCCATAATTCTTAATTTCTAAGACAAGTTGTTCATCAGTACACAGGAGCACAGCCTCATGTTTTGTATTGCACAAGTGAAAAAACTCGTCCTGAATGGAAGCACCAGCTATGTGTAATATGGGTCCCTCTAACACCCCGACTCTCCAGCTTCTGCTGGATGTTTTGATCCTTGCTGTGAGACAGCACTGAACGATTCAGGTTCTGACTGGCCATCTCTAACACTGCCTTTGTGTTAGAAAAGGCCAAGTGCTGATTTCACATAAAAAAAATAATTAAGCTTTGAACAAGCTAGTGTCATGGTATTCAATGTATTACACATCTGTCAAAACGCAGAACCACTTTGACTTAGCATAAAATTCTGCAACCAGATCTGGGTCCCACTGAACCAAATGGCAAGACTCACTCAGGGCTTGCCCTACACTGATTGTCAGGAATGCAGGTTTCTTCAGATTTTTTTAGTCCGGTTTCCTAAGGGAATGAAATTTATGCAATCGTGCTGTGTGTATAAGCATGTCAGTCTACCCCAGTAACATTTGTACCCACTGGATCGTTTCAAAAGAGAGCCCAAAGATATTGAGTTTCCACTAATTTAGTAAAAATAAGCACATGGGTGGAGGAGGAAGACCCTATCAGCACCCAGCAAAGGCTACGTGGCAAACAGCTCACTCCTTGTTACACATCAGAGAATCTATGGAGGAGACAGCAATACGACACCAGATGACTGTAGTCCTGCAGCTCCTGAGACAGCTCAGTGTTGTTACTTTTTGTCACTCTATGCTTAAGATTCAGGATTGTTTTATATATATATAATATACATACATACATATATATATATATATATATGTAAAGAGAGAGAGAGAGAGAGAGAGAGAGAGAGAGAGAGAATACACCCTGGCTGCACAAGGGAGCAGAGGAGTTGCATTAACAAATCCCAAATCATGGGTTCAAAGGGACCCCTAAAGATCATCTAGCCACACGCAGGGACTTCTTTCACTAGAGCAGGTTGCTCAAAGTCCTGTCTGATGCTACTTTGAACATTTCCAGTGATGGTACACCCCATCCCAGGGGCACAGCATCATCATAGTGAAAAATTTCCTCTTTATATCCAGCCTAAATCTCCTCTTTTCCAGTATAAAACCAACCTCTGGTCTGGTCTAGCAGCGTTCAAGCACCAGTCTTCCTGTGACAATATCAAGCTCTCAAATATCCTATCTGTAGGCAGGCTAAGAAGTGATTTGGAAGAACACCCTGACCATGAAGGTTTTGCAAAGGCCTAATTATCTTCCCATTTTCTTATTCCTGATTCTTGAGCAGTCACTGACACTGTATTAAGCTATTCTCCAGTTGGCATCTCAGTGATTTTCCTTGGTAAATCAAGAATTGGGTTCCTAAATATTAGTTGTAAAACAAAACAAAACAAAAACACAAAAACAGTAGCCAGGTTGAGCTATGATCCAGTGACATGGACAGAGGTATTCCTAGGGTAGATGTGCAATTTATAGTCATGACTATACATTTTTGTAGGTTTTGTATTGAGCTAACACCCAATTAACATGCATTCATTCAGGTAAATGGCCTTTTCCTGGCTATATTTATAATTTTATTAGATATTTATTTATTAGAAGAAAACAATTATAAGTTTGTCTATTTAAATTCATAGATGCTAACAAGACACTAAGTATATTTTACACTAGAAAACTACTCTGAACACATTTTTCATTTTTTCCTGAATAAAAGAGATATTACATAGAAAAATGAGTCAGTTATCCAGAAGCGTAGCCCTAATAGCATTGCTTTCACATTCATTTTTTTCTGTGCCAAAATGATTACATTTTTTTTTTTGGAAATACTATTAAAAATACTATAGTTGTAGGATGTTTGCATTCTTAGAACCTGAGAACCTTCCATTTTTACTGCACACATTCCAATAAATGAGAAATATCGTTGAATGAGAGAAAGCTTAGTGACAAATGAGGATGGAAAATCTTCAGTAAGACTAAATGATGCTCTGGATTTTTTTTTTTATTTGCTATAACACAATTTCTCGAGGACACTATCTAGTTTTGACAGCTTCTACTGACTTCTGATGAATTCATGCATACATGAACACGTGTGCCCACACATGCTTTCATGCTCATGTGCACACAGCCTTGAAGTCTGCACTGCATTGTGGTGTGCGGATATTTTTGCATTATCTCCAGTTGCACCGTAATGTTGCATCTCTTATTTTAAGGATTTTATTTTAATCTAAAAGGTACTTTCTCTATATTTATTTCTTCTAGAATCTAATGTTCTGCTTCCAACAAACAGAAAGCAATTGTCAGTCTCAACAAGAGTTATATCCCTAGTAGCTAAAAAGATGTCTTCCTTATGTAATAAAAGGATGGCTGTTATTGTAAAACAATTAGTTTTCTTTGCAGATTATGTAAAGTAATCTGCTACTTTGAAGTAGAGTTGCTTTATAAAGCAGAACATCTATTTCCTGGCATACACCAGGAAAAGCAAGAGAAAAAGTATCCAAAGAAGATTTATAAACAGTTTATCATAAAAGGATTTAAGATTAGTTTATCCTACTTCTTAATAATGTTATTGCTTGCCTTCAAGTGAGATGGTGCTGATACTGTGACAGGATCAACCAAGATTGTTAGGGGAAACTCTGCATGGCAAGTTGGAGTTTAACCATCACTGTTGTCTTCCAGAGACTGTTTATACCAGCTGCAACTAATGGTCCTTAAAGGCCTTCCATACTGGCTGTAAGGAATGGTAACCTTGAAAAAGATCTGGGTGCCTTGACAGCCATAGCAAGAACACAGTGTGATAAAGATTCCCCAACAGCAAAATTCGAACATTTTAATAGAAGCGCAACAGTTGATCAGAGAGATGTGCAGTACTCACAGGTACAGAGAAAGGATACTCAGGGTCCTTATATCAGTCATAAAGCACTAATAGGGACCCATGAGTACACTACAGCCAATTTACTTAAACTAAAGTAAATTCCGGAACCTTAAATTATTAGACAACCAGATTTCTTGCATCACTTAATTTCACTTTTGCCTTCCACCCTAATGGCTGAAACTCAGAGCCTTCAATCCCACTTGTTTCATAAACTGTGCAATTAACAACTGCTGACTTTGGGTTGGGTTGTACCATATCCAGAGCTTTGTATCACGTAGAGCAGAAATGAGAGATTTTCTTAAGAAAGCATAAGAAAAGTTGCATCTTTCCTGTACGATGCCTCAGCACTGGGATTTCCAAGAGTATGACCCTTGCATAGGAGGGCGCCTTGGTGAGTGCTTCCAAGTCCTTACACTCAGTGACAGCATCGGACAGCTGAAGGTTCCAACACAGGCTTATAAACATACAAAAGGAAGCATGATTTTTTTTTTCCCAGTTGGAAAATAATGTAAACTTTCTACAGGGAAACTATTATAGGAATAGTTACATAAGTTAGTCATGTGTATCCCATGTGTGAGACTGGGAGACTAAAATTTCAAGAGCCAGGAGCCTTCAACACCCAACTTTCACTGAGTTCCCTAAGCCCCTCTGAAAGAGCTCTGCCTTTCTGAAGGCCAAGGCTGTAACATTATTTCTAAAGACTTCAGTGGGGTCAGGGTTGCATGCTGGCTATTACTCTAAAACAAATAGGCAGCTTCAACCCTGGGCCCGAGGAGCCGCAGCGATGTGCCGCGCGTTATGTAAGAGGCTGGCCTAGATAACCAGAGTGGGCCCTTGTGGCCTTATGAAACAATCAGGCTTCACATGCCAAAAATATTATCATTTGAAGAAAACAAAACTTTTGCAAAATCAGATCTTTTGGATTTATGCGCATACCTAAACGCTCTGCCAAATCCAGCTTTTTTGCATTATTATTTTAAAATCAGAGTTTTATTGGCTGAAGCGCTCAGTAATTGTGGTTGTTTGCTTTACTGCAGAAGTATGTGACAGCTAGCGATTGGGAATGCGGCTTGAAGAGTTCACAGGGCAATCAGAAGTATCCAAGCGTTTCTGAACTCTTTGCACAAGGGGATGGTGAGATAGCCCAGGGCTGCAGACAGAGATGGTCTGTCCCACCACTAGCTCTCCCTCGGTTTTCATTCCTTTGCCCCCCTGGATCTCACCACACAGCAGGCCCCATTCCCAGGGAGCACAACGAGAGGAGCTGTGGAACAAAGCAGAGTTGGGCTCCAATCCCTCGCTGAAGGCAAAGGGCTCCTGTTGGCAGCGCAGCCCTGGGCTGGCTCTGCGGAACTGTGATGCTGGAGATGCTCATGTGGAAAAAAAGATGTGTATTAGGAATCGACCCAAGATGAGCTTTTAACTGTTGATGCTCGCTGTCCACAAACAATCTCCACACCCCTTTGCAGGAAGGAGCTGACAGTGGATTTCTGAAATCATATCAGTTGCCTCCCCATTTCCCACCCTCACTCCCCAGACTCTGGGTACCTAACGGGGCTTCAGCTCTGCCTCATTCTTGCATTAGCCACGTGCTTGGGCTGCTGTAAACCCAGCTCCTTGCTGACAGCAACTGGAGCTTTCCATCCTCCACTGCCTTGTTTTTGGTCACTGTTTGTTTTGTTTTTTTTAAATACTTGGTAGGATCAAGAGCAATGGTCTCACACATATGCTATGATGAACACACATTATAAATTCAAAGGTAAAGTTTGCCACAGAACTGTATCGCATACAGTTAAAGTGCTTACAAATGCACAAGTCTCTAAGCTCCCCTCAATATATCCACGTATTCTCAAATCATGTGCCCAGGGACAATTTGGCAACGTACAAATCATGGTTGTGAGGTGCCTTTTTAAGAGTTTTATTCTCTTAAGTGAGGTTTTGATTAGTTTTCAGACCTTTGCCATTATTGCACAGTGAGAACATTTTACAGAGAAACACATGGCCATACTTTGGGGGTTTTGAATTTGCATTACTCAGATTTAGGAAAAAAAACTCTTGCTTTGGGCTTCCCTGTCAGTAAGTTTGGACTCTCTCTTTGCTGAAGAACACAAAACCAAGCTCTGCTTTCTCTGTTAAAATGCATGGGACTTTTACTTGCACATCTGAAACACTGTTAAAGTGGGGGCCTGATGATTGAATCATGCAGGTAGGGACAAGACCTTTTGCATCACTCCAGACCATGTTTTGTTTAAATTCAAAGTTTCCTTGGCACACAGTGTTGTAGGTAACATGAATCTGAATTCTAGAGAGAGTATCAATTATCTTATGAAATCATATTTCTAGCCATAATATTGAGGAGAGCGAGGGGGACAGGGAAGGTAGAATTGAGTAGAAAACTGGCCTTCAATCATGGAAATACTTATAAGTGAAAAAGACCTACATATCATCCATGTAGCACATGACATTACATATAGGAACATGATTCACACTAAATTCAAATCCTTCACCTATTACCAGAAGGTGAGAAAACTAAAAACTGAATACAGACATCCTAAAGGTAGTTAATATTTTACTACAGTGTAGTAGGTCCAGACCCTCTAGGGGCCTGTCCACTCTCAGCCTCGTCATTTCCTGTGAGTGCTGCCCTGAGAGCTTGCAACATCCATAAGCAGCCCTAACACAGCTTTCATACACTAAGAGCTGTTCCAAAGCAATAGGACTTGCTGCTTTGAACTTGAAGTCTACAATGAGCTGGGTTCAGAGGAGCAGGGGGATAACTACAAATATGAACAGTATGCAAGTATCCTACATGCGTATACACAAGAAATTTCCATTTCCATTGCACATCTTCAACATGGCCATTTATCAATTAATTCCCTGATTAGTTCTACCATATATTAGATCTTTAACTTAAGCAGAATAAAACAGGTCACGTAAAAATCTGTTGTAGGTAATTCATGTACATCCTGAAGATTTAGTTCAAAACCTGAAAGTTAAGATAATCAAAGCACAAAAGCCCCAGCAAAAAACCCACTGGATCAAGTCATACTTTCAGCTGCACCCAATTAATTCAAATGTGCTTACAGATTCTAGGTGGTCCAAGTGGTAACTTATGTTTACAGCGATAAGACAAACAGCTTTTAGACCAACTAATTGTTGAAGTATACATGTATATTAAACACTACAAGTAACCACTGATTTGTAAGACTAAAGACCATGCTCCAAAAGAATTAGTTTTTTGTTTTTAAATAAAATATTAAAAAAAAAAATGACCTAGATGACAGAGGTTAATTCTATTTACAGGCAGTGTTTCCATCTAAGCATCTACACTCACTTTGGACTTACTAAGTTACTATTGGGTGCTGACAACTGTACATACGTAAACATGGGCTGAACTGGAACAAACTTTTTAAACAGATTGTTTGATAGCCAAATTGCAGTAATACAGCCAAAAGCAAAATAAATCTGTGCAATAGGGCAGCAAACATTGCTGGTTAGCTACAGTTTGCTTTGTTCTGAAATAGCATTCAACAGTGGTGCATAACATGTCTGACAAAAGAAGGTAATAAACAAAAAAGTAATTTGTTTATAATGCAGTTATTCAACAATGCACAAATAAGAGCACTTTGGTTTTCCCAGCATGCCAGGCAGACATTTGTACTTAAACAGTAAAAGTTTAAGCACGTGTTATGAAAATTAAACAAACTGCAATTTTCTCAGTCACAGAAGCATAAGGCAAGTGTAAGGATGCTGGCTACACTGCAGGAAGGTAGGTGTTTCCAAGTACATTAAAGGAAGCATTATGACTGATAAGCTTTGATTTTACCTTTGAATTCATTATGGGACCAAGTATGGCTCATAGCAGCTTAAGTGTTCAGGAGAGAGGCAAGAAGGGAACTGCCAGAACTGAAGTGACTTATTTCTGTAAAGAGCATGCCTTCCCCCTGGGACCTTGAGAAGGAGGAATAAGAAAGATACCAATGGGTTCATGTTCTCTACGTTTATTACCGTAGGATAGATTATTTTCATCTTTTAGGGCTTGAGGAAAGAATGCTCTCCACATTCTCTACAGTTGAATGCTCAAACGTAGACCTCAACTGAAGTAAAGCTGGATCAGAAACTTTCTTACTGAAAATAATTTAGTTCCCTAGTATCAACATAACCTTATAAGGTAGGTTTCAGCTGATATCAGGGCAGTTATTATTAACTACCAAAGCTGATCACATTGTTGCTTGGATTCATTCTGATGGCCAAATTCAAGTAAATCAACTTCCTCCTTTGAAGTAACATGCATAATGTCTTTCCAATCAACCCACAAGTGATACTGGCTATTTGCTTACACTGTTTACTCATGAGGTCAAGGTGAGCCCTAGGTATAACAATATGCTTATTTGCAAGGCAGTTTCATAACTAAATTCTTAGATGCATAACTGCTTTAACTATTGATAACAATATTTAAGAATAATTATGACAAGTAATTATGATACGTGCCACCAATGTACAACCTCCTGCTGAGTGCTAGCAGCCAAGAAGACAGCAGAAGAGAAGGGAGGGTGGCTTTGGACCATGCATGTCAGGAGGTGGTCTGTAACCTGCCCTGTCACTGCAGCAGTCCCACACAACCTGACAGCATGAGGCCATCACAATCTCAAACTGCAAATTCAGCTCATTTCTTCCTGAGTTTACATGGGATTGAATTACATCTGTATTAGGAAGGCATCCTCCTTTACCAAAAGCCATAGCTAGGAACAAATTTTTCCCACTACAAGGTCTAGGTTTAAAACCAGGTGCTGCTAAGTTTCCACCTTCACAAGTCATATTAAGATTAGTCATTAACTCACCTCATTTGGTAGTACAAAAAATAGTAAGAGTTACAAGAAAACACTAACACTTATTACTTGCCAATTAGTTTAACTGGTTAAGCCGTGCCTAGAAAGCATGGAAAATTGACAGTTAATACAACACAGGTACATGTGATTGCAGACAGGTTAAAGAAATTATACCTTTATAAAATGCATTGACTTCAATTTCAGTTTTCATGGAGGTGACAAAAACTAGGAGCTCCATCTTTTAAAAATTCACTTACTCCCTGCAAGCAGCATTTCAAATTCCAGGAACTTGCAGAAGAAGTATTATTCTGCCACTGGATACTTAACAGAGTGGTAAAATGCAGCGATTATTTTGAAGATTCTTTCTACAGTTCTTTGAAGTTGCATCTGAGTTTGAAAGACTTCAATGTTTGAAAACTAGCATCAAGAAAGTACACAAATTTTTCCTTAAAAAAAAAAAATATATATAATCAAATGAAGGGTTACTAACAGGGTGAGCATGAGCAACTGTGAATGTGAAAACACTAAAATAAATATCCAAGGCCAACATAATTCATGTTCCTAAGGCATACAAAAATACACATGATCAATGTTATCAGTTTCTGCAAGCAAGAAGTTAAAATGCATACTGTCTGAAAGTATGAAAATTCACATTCAGGTGACTCACATAAAGTACCAAATAAAGTACCAGTCCTACACAAATAAATTCGTTACTGGACTCCACATCTCCATCCTTCCAGTTCATCCCTGCTCTGAACTTCAAGACCTGCTGACAGTGTTTGCCTCTCCACCTTCTGCTCAGTACCTTGGTTCAGACAGCCAACACCCTTCCACTGAGCCTTGGGGTCTTTAAGTGCTTTTTTTTTTGCTTCAGCTGAAGCAAATGCTAGCAGGCAGAGGTCATAGCAAAGCCCACTAGTGAATGTAAGGTAAGAAAATAAGGTAAAGAGCATTAAAAGGGGTCTAAAGGAAACTGAACTGCAGGGGGATCTGCACAATAAATGCTCAGCAGAAAAAAAAAAAACAAAAACATTCAAGACTGAGAAAAGTTACTCTGAAGCAACTGAGCAGGTATCAAAATAAGTGAAAAATTGCCGAAGGATCTTGATACACCAAGCCATCAATAAAATGGTAAGTGAAATTGCATGTGAGAGGAAAATAACTAAAATGCACTAGAATTCATCACTGCCTAATTACATGGAAATGACACTGGATTTTACATAGACAGTTGTGTGGAATATGCAGCTTCGTGCCCAGAAGCACTCAGGAATGCAAGTGGAAGTAAAAGAAGGGCAATGAACAGAAAAACAGCATTGCATTGCTTTGCTAATCTGCAGTGCAGCCACTCCTTGGTACTTTGTATAGTTATGATCACTTTGCCTAAGACCACAGACTGCCAAAAAACTATTTGTTTACAGCAAGGACTATTATATGCTTGCCCTATTCTTATACCACTTGTTTCAGCATCTGTTGATGGCTGCTGTCAAAGGCAAGCCATTAGTTCAGAGGGACAACAAGCCTAAACCAGTAGGGCTGATCTGGATTCAGCCAGGTCTAAAGGATATGTCATAAGTTTTGACCATCCATACCACTTTAAATTATTTAAATGTCAAAAAAGAACAAGGGAATATTTCTATTGTTTTCAATCTTTAGTAATTTGAATTTTACTACTATTCAGGCCAACTTCCCTTAACTTCAAATATGTCCTCACATTACAGAATATTTAAGAAGTCCGTCCCTTATTAAAAAGATTACCATACAGTATTTAAAAACACAAACATCCTTAGTGCATATGAATTCCTTTCTTTTTCTTTGATCCAGTCATTAATGGTTATGTGCTTTCTCTATAAAGTTGTCCAACTGCTGCATTCTAAAAATAAAAACTAGAACCATCTCTCACCTTCAAATAATAGTACAGAAAATACATAACTTAATGGCTTTGAAAAAATTGTAAGAAAAAATTTACAAAGGAGAGGCTTTGCAAATACTATTGAGTTGATCTCAAGAGTCTGCAGAAGTCAGGTTTGGAGGAGTTGGGGGCTGGGGGGGGGGAATATCAAAACTCAAGTTTTTTTTTTTAGTGCCTTTACTCAGCAAGAGGAATCCAAGTTCAAGCCTTTGACTGAGCATTCCTAAGCATGAGCATTTCTCCTCTCCCCCCACCCACCCCCCACCCCAGACAACAGGAAGATGCATAAAACTTCCATTCCCTTTGCTTACCGACACCATCAAACTGAATAAATGCTTTACTTGTTCTCCACAGTGCACAAACCATCTCCTGGTTAAGAAACAGTACTGGAATGCCTCAAATACTAATGCTCCATTTACTAGTACTCCATTTTCAGATGGAAATGGCTTCAAGGACAGTGAGTGGCTAAACCCCTCTAGGAAAAGGAATGGCTTTAACAAGTAAATATCAGGCACTACTGAACTTATCAACAGATAACTTACAAATACAGGACTTGTTCTATATACAAGCAAGAGCATGTTTTATTTCTCTATAACCACTGACTGTCTGCAGAATTATGTAGCCTCTTTGGCTGGCAAAAATAAGGCATCTCCACATTCATCCTTTTCACTTCTGTGCTCTTCTGCCTTAGTCATTGTCAGAATAATTGACCTCTCCCACAATCATTCATACTATTTCATAAACCACTGCTAGCCAACCAACCTTTTTCATCCTGTCCTCAAGATCTATAAAAATGTGTAGTGCTACTGTACCTTATTGTTCTTAAAACAATGAATGTGTGTCACTATAACAAGTAACCTGGGCAAGACATTTGCCTTTCAGACTTTTCGTTTTCCATTTCCAGTTTCTACAGACTTCCTCTCCTATAGGCCGAATCTTGCAGTGCACTTCATATCCTTGAAGCTTTGTATTTGAATCAACTGTACTGATACAGCTGAATTGCAGTGACATCACACTCCTGAAAGTGTTTAAGGGTAGATTTTTTCTCCCGTGCTGAAATTTGCTTTAAAAAACAGGCTCAATAAATGAATGCAAGAATTCATGGTTTTGATCACATGTTGTCTTCAACTTCATTCTCAATTTATTTTTACAGAATGTGTTTGCCAGCTGTTCTTTTGTTATTTTCATACCTCTCTATATCCAATTTTATAGTTAAAAAATACTTACTATTTGGCCCAAATTCTGCTTCCTAATGTGCATGATCAGAAGTCACAAGTATATCCAAGAACTGGAATTGGCTCTAGCTATTCACCCACAGCTTGTCATATCCTTGTTTTTTTTGGACTACATCCGTTTCATTTTTCTTAAATGATCTGAGCCATTTTACTTCAGCAGCTTTTAACAGACATGTTTACAGCTAGCAGCAACTTTCCTGAATTTAACATTACCCAGATTTGATGTTTTTAAATTTAGTGTGAAGCATTCTTTCTGATAAAATATTTTTGGTAGCTGAACATAATCCAGTTCTTCTCACGTATCGGTGGAATTTTTAAAATCACATTCAATTAAGGAAGCCAAATTAGATGAGTTATATGAGCTTTCTAGCAAATTTAATCTACAATAAAATGCCTGTTTGCCAAGTGTGGGAGCATTTAGATAGTGTTGTTACATTCCCCTCCTTTTATAGTTCTGTAATATATTACCAGGCACTTCTATCACCTCACTCTACATAAACACATGGAAATCTTTTACACAAGCATACCATAGTCAGACTGTCTGTATACAATATAAGCTTCATCTGTTAATTTGGCACCTATATTTTGAACCTAATAAAGAACTATTTTTAATTTAACATGGAAGACCATACTTAAGATCTGCCTCCACTATTACTTTGTCCTTCATTTTAAACTGACAGCTATTCATTAGGAAAATGGATCATCTGTTAATTTGTGTCTTACCATACTATTTTTACTAAACTAAGAGTTAGAGGGGAAGAAAGCCCTAGCAGTCTTGGATCAGATGATTTATTTGCGTAAGTAAAAATTTGGAGTAAGCATTGGCAAAACTTACCAGGTTGTAAAATGGCTCCTACTACTGACTCACATTTAACTATTGCACAGACTGCGCTTCACTGGGCCAACTTGTAGCAAGTTCCTGCTGCAGAGGAAAAGTTGAACTCTCTTCTCAGCATCAGTGAGCTCAGGCCCTTGCATAAAATTGTACATAGGAGGAGGCTGTAAAGACTGCTTGCTTGCTACAAACTATCATTGTCTGAAGATTCAGATAATCACCTGTCAAATTTCTAGATACTTTCTAACATGAAATGCATGTTATTGCAACTGTAGCGTTATATCAACAGATGCTTTAATAGACAGGGCACAGTATATACCACCCTGCCTAACTTCAATACCTGGCAAAATATTTTGAGCCATTAAAAATACCTAAAAGAAACCTGGCAACTGACACAGACATATTAGACATTATCCTGGAACAGAAAGGAACTAGAAAACTAGATTGATTTGACATGATTTGCTTTAGATTGTAAGGTCAGTGGAGATAAAGGATAGAGGAGAAGCAGTAGATAGCATACCCTAATTTTAGTAAGGATTTTGAAAATGGTTGGAAAGCCATATCCGGAGAGCAGCTGTCTGTTGCTCACTGTCAGGCACAAGGGTACAGCAAAGGAGAGTTCTGCAAGGGGCTGCACTGGCTCTGGTACTGCTTGCTGTTTTGGAAATTGGGATGGTCAAAGTTAATCTGAACTCTAAACAAACAAAAGCAAGCACACAGATATAAGTCAATAGATGAAGAGATTGAGTTTTCTTGGACAAGAAGAATGAACTGCACCAAACAACACTGTGCAAGTTGTGATCTACAGAGAAGAACCAGGGAGCTCCAGAAGCTTTCAATCATGAGTTACACAAGATGGTCCCTTTGTGCTATTGATCACAATGGTGCCACAGGGGAAGGGCTATTTGTGGACACCAGACTATAACAATTTAGGTCAATTAGAAAGATCAGGGGAAAGCGCAAAAATAGTCAAGGCCTAGAAAGAACAACATGTGAGGAAAGAATGAGTGAACTGGGGTTGTTTAATCTTAAAGAAGCTGAAGCAGACAATGAACAGTGATGAGAGAAAGGAATTCATTCTATCCCCACACCACATAGGCTTAGGGGCTAACAGGCTCCAGCTAATGGAAATGACACCAAAGGACACAAGGAAAAGACATCCAAAGGTAGAGTTCAGAAGGGCAGGAGTGAACAGCAAGAACAGAAGTGGCCTTCACTATAGGGCAAAGAAACAGCTGGAACACAGCATAGGCACAGCTGACCCCACCTTGGGAAAAAAAAAATGGGTGTACCTTTCAGATCAAACACACACCCCATAGAGCAGGTTGGTTTTTTAGTAGTCCTCTTGCATTTCTGCCACTGTTCTGAAAGTTATACCTGCTTTAGTGATATCCAATATTTTCAGAGACTTTCATTACGCTTTCATTTTGAAGAATTTCTTTACTGGTTGAACCCCACTTCCTCACGTTTTGTACTTCACCTTATGGAGAACACTGTGCAACTGCTTGTTACTGGCCAGGAAACAGCAGCATGTTCAGCTACGGAGTACTGATCTGCAGGATTACAAGCAGGGGCAAGCCACAAGAGATCCCCCTGCCTATTTGTGCTTACTTCTGCTTGGTCGAAGCCTACAGACATTTCAGCTATTGCCTTGTGAGCTTTTTCAGAATGAAAATAACATGATCTCTGCATTTCAAGCTAAGAAAGTGGTTAGGAAGTGATGAGAAACTACATGGCACACGTTGCTTTAACGGTTCTCCCAAAAGAGTTAATTTCTTAGCAGAAGTTACCAAATTAGGCCATCAGTGAATTAAACAAAAGCTTAAGTTTAATGTACAATAAATAAGCATGCAATGAAAGATAAATGCTGCTACTTAAACATGATAAAGAATGTAGAATTTTTATAGTGATTTATAAAAGGCTTAGCATTTGCAATAAGCAAGATAAGTTTGGGGAAAAAAAGATTTTTTGATGAAAATAGGCTTTGCTTGCATTATTTTTTTGAAAGAAACCTGCACTCCAAAGTATTTTAATATATTGACAGCATCCAGACTTCATCCAGACTTTTAAGGTGTTTTATAATGCCACAGAATCATCTATTTTATGTCATGGGTGTCACTTGCATGCATTTTGCAGTGAAATTACATCCCACATCACAGTAGGTCCAGAAACAGGACTCAAGAAGCTCATAACACCTCCCAAATTATTAATTTCTGGATTTCAGACAAGTTTTACACCACCATCACGACTCCTACATAGTCAAAATGTTTTTTTGGAAGCTTTCTTACCCCCTTCACATCTTTTCCCCAATTTTCCATGGCAATTTTTCCATAGTTGTAATACACTCATGCAAACCTCAAATTCCTCTAGAGATAAATTTGACTACTGCCAGATTTTCTGTTACAAACTATACCAAAAGCACAAACTATTAAGTAGAAGAATATCAGAGCTGGGCACGACCTCTGGGACATAACACCCACACTTGCACACACAAGTTCCTATCAGTACAAGGAGAAATTCACCAGCTGCTACAAAACTCAGATTTCAATACAACGAGCATACAAAGAATGATAAAAATAAAGCAGAAACCATTATCTCATAGGCATCACAACCTGAATTTATTGATATTGCCACATCATACCTGCATCCCATTTTAAACAAGATGCTAGCTTTAAGGAGACAAAAATAAGGAATCCAAGTTTTCCAAGCAAGGCCTAAGGAACATTTTGAAGTATAAAGATGCACATGCCTGGATGAAGCAGTTTTCAGAATTGCCTAATAAAATTACTTAGGTAATTGAGCTTAGAAAATAAATTTCTCACCCGTGTTTTTTTTTTTTTTTTTTTTTTTTTTTTTTTTTTTTTGTTGTTTGTTTTTTTTGTTTGTTTTTTTTTTTTTTTTTTTTTTTTTTATGGATATGATTCATTTATATATATTTATATTCAAAGAAAACATAATATTCCTTGCTCTTGCCATCCCACTCTGAACACGGTAACACAGAGACTGGTGAAGTCTTTAAAAGACTTCCTTTTCCCTACCACCTCTCTAAAAGCTGCGTAAGCAATTACCTTCTGCCCCAGTTACAGCCATACAGCCTTATGATTGCACAATGCAGCCCAGTTACTCAGCCTTTATATCAACGCCTCAAGACTCACTGTTGAGAAGAGCTTGAGATGAAATACAAGTAGAAATGGGTTATAATTTCCCCCCCTCATGTCTAGTTATGCAACATTGACTCAGCATCAAAACATTTGCTAAATAGGAAGCTTTTTGAATCATGACTTTTAGCTTAATTTACACTGAAGGTTTCAAATGAGATTTATTCCTCCAAGCATTAATCCAGAGATAAATTGTACACATGGGCATGGATGTTAAGTGGGAACATTCCTCCTCAGTCATCAAGCAAACAGCGTTGAACTATTTTAAAAAAGTAGTAAATAACTTAGAGTAAGAATGACATCTCTTGGATTTTTGCTCTGTTTAAATTGGCAGCTTAAACCTTTATCTTATTCTCACTGAATTTCTACATAGCCACAGTTATGCAAAATTAACCTTCTGCATCTGAAGACTAGGTGCCTGATCTTCCTTCTGCAGAGATTAAACCAATATGCTCCCCTTGGCTTCAGAGATGGCAATTCTGCATTTTTAAAGATTGTTTCTTTAACTAAATTGCATTACATTTCATTTCAGATCTCAGCTTGTTAGGGACTTTGTTTTTCAGGATGAAAAACTAAAATGCCATTGGTTTGTTTCTAGAAAGTGGACTCAGAGACCTATTAGTGCACAAGTTCAACAGAGATGAGATGTAACACAATCACCTGCTCAACAACTATTTTCAAAGAGAAAATGGTTTGCCCCCATTTGTCCACAAAACAGGAAAGGACGTGATCATGAACATGATTAAGTGTGGTACCAAGCATGGATCATATGCTCAATATCAAGTAATTCTTTCTTTAATCGATTTTCTCACCTTCATTCACTTTAACACTGCAAGCCTGTCCTGCTGCACTAAATGTGAAAACTCATTACAAAGGACTATTTGTCCTCCACATTCATAATACAACAGTAAGTATTAAATACACTTGTGATACAATCTAAGTTATTATATACCATGTGAAGTTTTTTCTTTATCAATGAGTTTATCTGAGTTTAATAAAGCTATTAAAAATGGCTGAAAATTGCTTTTCCTGAAATAGCTTGTTTGTGCCAAATGTCTTCCTATTTAGCTCAGACTCCACAAAGACACTTTGCCTCAATCTCCTTTGCATTTCTGAACACTTGTCCATATCTGCAGTTATTTCAGTATTTCAGTAATATCTGCAATATTTCAGTCACAAGAAGAAAGCAAAACCACGTTAATTTTTTACATTTCTTGTAGTACTTGACCAGAATTTGAAAAGAATAAAGAGACTGTACATTAAGAAAGTTATCACTGAAAAAAGTACTGTAAGAAGTGTTTGGCCGCAGTTCTTAGTGTCTTGAGACCTACTGATCATTTCCTTCTTACAGCGAAAGGGCTCTCAAAAAGAGTAGTTTTGTTGTGGAACTATTTGCATATAGAACTACAGCATGCCAAAACTATGCGTTTGAGCACTGCCACAAGCCTTGGTCAGGTTCTCGCTGTATGGTTCAGAGATGAGAGTTAATCAGGAAACTCCTGCAGCAGTGCCTCCTTTCTAAAATGCCACATTTCATCATGAAATAGAAGAGCATGCCACAGTCCCATCCAAGAATTCACTGTGCCAATGTTCTAACATTGCTGCAGGAATTGGTTGCTCTTCTTAAGCTTTTCAAGAAGGTTTAAACACCATCTAGCAATGGAGTTACGGCTTTCCAATTACAGAAGATTTCACAATTGCTCTTGAAGTTCAAGCACACTAGAAATACTTAGAATTGGCCCTACACAGATATAAATTGGTCTCAGCTTTGGGATGGGCTCCACATTACAGATCAGCCTGCAGAACCAGGATTTACTTTGTACTAAAAAAAGTGTTCTCTTGCTTTCAAGACCTCAACAGGTAACTGAGACACTGGGAACCATGTCAGAGGCTACCCACACTTGCAGCACTCAAGGCAAGAACAGCTCAGACACCCTGAGCACCCACACAAGTGCTGCTAAGGCACCTCATCCCACCTGCAGTGTTATTACTGGCCATCCACATTTCTCCCTACTTCTCTCCCTTGCCCAGAAAAGTCACCTGAATACAATCCAAGCATTGGCAGGGTCTCCCCCAGGCTGTGCAGATGCCCAGCAGCCAAGGCAGTCCTTGAGCCATAAAGCAGGTTCTGCCCACCTCTAACTGCATGTTTCCCCCAGCCATGCCCTGAACTGTCCCTGCTTTATGTATGATGCAGTGGAAGAGCTCACAGCACCCCCAGGAAGAGTGACTGGTGATCCCATTCTGACCCCCCCAACAGCCAGCACTGGATCCTATCTCACAGGTATCACAAGAGAAAGACTTGGTCCCTCTCCAGTCCACAGTACTCATTAACACTACCCTGAGGAGGGACAGCTGGGGCCACAGCAGTTTTTGTGGGACACTGAAGTGCTCCCCTAGAGGAAAAAACAAGGCTGCTCTGTAGTCTGCATGGCCATGGTACATTAAGCTACCAAATAGAGGACCTAGCTCTTCTCTTCACAAATTAAAATTACTCCTACTGGATGGACTACAATAATTTCAGAGAAATAAATACCTATTTTAAGGGGAATTTGACAATTAAGATGTGTTGGGCTAATGGGATTTAACAGGTTTTTCAGTGTGATCTAATGAATTCTGAAATACAGTCTCAGGTTTTGCTGTAGAGACAGCTCAACCTCAGCAGATCCCAAGATAAAAATCTTTTAGGAGCATTATGTACTTAGCTGACACAAATAACATTTTAATTACAGTTAATAAGAGTCAGATTTTGTTTTGAATTCCATGATGTCAAACCTGGCATGCTCCTTTAAGGAGTCTGTACAGAGAGCACAATAGATTTTTCTGTAACTCATCTAGACTTTTTTTGCTCATGTCAATTTGACCTTGAAGAGAACATGATGTCCTTCGAGATTCTTATTTTAAAGAAAGTCACACTCAAGGCCAACAACTCTTCCACTAAAGAGACCTCTATCTTTAGCTGGAGAAATCTGTTGCTTTAACATGGATTAGAGACAGCATTCCTTGTGCTCCCAGTTTGCAATATAACACAAATACATCTGAGCTCTGACTTCAGAAGTAGCACCACCACTAATCCCCACGCTAGAATTTTTTGTATGAGTGTTGGGAATCTGATGAGATAGGCTGTTAAATACAGCAAGGGGATGCAAATCTGAACAAGCTGATTTAAGGCCTGGTCTTTTAATTAGAAAGAAACAAGTCTCAAGTTACTACAGTTTGAATAGTCCAATTGATTTCAGTAAGCATTTTTATGTATTATCCATTATTAAACTATCTGCAAATTGGGGCCATTACACTAACAATCAATTGTAGCTGCTGTCAGTTAATTCATTACATTTGCCCACATGTAACATCTGTTGTTTTTATTGATATCATAGGCTGTCCTTCAGATTTCATTATCCTGCAGCAGTTCAGCAGATAGCCATGAATACTGCTGTAACCTGACTAGGACTTCACTAAATACTTCAGTGGAATTAAGGAAACAAGACTGATAACAACAGATATTTTCCTACCATTACTGTTCTGCGGAACTGTGAGCAATGTAAAGAAGGAGTTCAGAAAATCCACAGGACCAAATTTATCTATGTATTATGGTATTCAAATGCACATCAATACTTTTGTTTACTTGATCCAGAAAGCAAATACATAAAATTCAAGCTCAGTAGGGATATTTATCTAAGATAGGAAGCTGATAATTTGTGTTTGAGTTATAGCATCTTTTAAAGAGATATTCAGTCATAGCTTGAATACTCTACGTGTTGAAGAAACTACCACATGTCTAGGGAAGTTGCTCCAGTCATAACTATCTTTGCTAATAAGAGACTCCCTTGTTTCTAGTCTGAATTTACATAGCTTCACTTTTTGTTATTGGATTTGTGCTTTTCCTGCTGAATGTAAGAGCTATTTTTCCCCTACAACACTTGTTGACTACTGTCAGCTCTTAACCTTCACCCGGAGAAATTAATAGACCAAGTGGAAATTTGTCAAGGCACGGCATTTCCATGTTCCCTAAAATTGTGGGTTTCTGCCATTTTTTTTGTATTTTGATGTATGCTTTGTGGAATTTCACACCAAAAGGGACAACGTCAATTCTACACCCCCAAGAACATTTCCTGATCTATCGATGTTCGTGCTCAGTGAACAAATCCCCATAAACTTGTCCTCACACATTAGAGCTAATTACTTAAATATAGTAGCTTTATAACAGCAAAGTAATTAGAAAATTTAAAAACAATTAAAGCACATAGATATCTTGGTACGTAATTCTCACTGACAGGATGAAAAATAACATCATAGATTTAAAAGCATGCAGCTTTAATAGCTGTGGCTTTACTGCAGCCTTCCTCTACTGTGAAGCTTGATTTTTACCCCCCTAGGATCGATATAATTCATAGATTATTTCACAAGCTCATACAGAAAAGTTTGTATTTTTTCTTCATTGGGATCCAATAATGCTTCCACCACTGTAACGTTGGACATGACCAAAGTCAGGATTCAGTTCTATCAAACAAGGATTTCTTATAACTACCCTTTACTTAAAAGAAGCTAGACCAAGTTCAAGTATTTTTAGAATGTCTGATTTTATCAAAACTTCATATTTGGGTGTGTCATTTTTAGCTTTAGGCTGCATTTCAGTTCCCAGAACCCTAAAAAAAAAGAAATCTCCCTAACAACAAAACCACAAACTTTTGACATTTTTTACCCATACTTAAAAAGTCAGTTTTGACAGGAATGATGTTTTCCAGTAAGGTCCACATTGTTGGAAAATAAATGCAAACAAGTATTTAGTTCTACTTGGTGCTCTTTAGAAATGGCAGTATAACCCCCTGAACTTATGAAAACTTATTCACGGGAAGCGATCACTCCAAACAGGACCTATTAACCCACTCCTTAGCTGGAGCAAGTTTCTATGTCAAGGTGTCTCCCAAGAAACTGCAAAAAGCAATCACTTCTCAGCTCCCCACGTGTACCCTGCTTTTTTATTTCTTCTCTGATTCTCTGGACATCTCACTAATTTCTCCTGAGCTGTGTACATACACGCACACGTGAACTCATACATATGTATCTACTCTGGCTGACTGCCTTTTTCTTTTAAAAAAAAAGTTTCTTTGACCAGTGCACACATTCTCTTCCTATGCCAAATCAATTACTACACTGGGCTACAGCACGTTGGGCTCAGTGGCTTCTCCTGAAGTTAGTTGCGTGTGGATATCACTGCACCTCACAGACACAGGTGATGCTAGTTTCACACAAGTAGAGAGCAATTCAACCCAAGATCTATAAAATAATCATGACAACATTTGGGCATGTTATTGTCTACTTTACCTACTTTACAGTCTTAACATAAAAACATTCAAAATTTGTGGTCACTTAAATTGGTTGCTTTATTGATACAGAAAATACTAGAGAAAATGAGGGTAGGGGATTTCTGTTCCTTTATGACAGAAACAGTACAAGATCAAGATCCAGGGCAGCTAAGTTCAAGACTGTCATTAAAGATCTGGTAAGTTAATTACCAGTATTAACAATTAGAAGCCAAGCACAATGTGAGGATATATTTAATGAAACCCATGCCTCAGGCAGTAGAGATGACAAGGCACATGACATTAAATATCTTCATATTTAATGCATTGCACAATTATTGCAGGAGATTTTGGCCTTCTGCTAAGGAGTGTCTGTGTACAGGGGACTGGGAAACACACGGCAAAAAGACCTGCTCTAGCTGCTGTGGCAGGTGCCTCTACCTCTCTGAAACAGTTTCAGCAGTGACATTGAGGTGAAAGAATACAGGATCAGTACAAAGGGAATTAAACCCAGTCTTCTTCGCCTCTCACAGATTTCTCTGCTCCAGGAGAACAGACAACCAGAGTTACTGTGGAGGTCAGCATGGAAATAGCTGTGCTTAATTAATTCAACATGAAGTTTAAAACTAGATTCAAAAATTACATGAAGCAGTGATATTGAAGAAAAATTGTTACTTATAATTCAAAAGACTTGGAGGGAAATCATAAGTATCTGTACAAGCTTAAAACATTAAGTTTTTCTATAAAGCAAGAAACAGAAGCAAAAATAATTGTGACATAAGAAAATATTTCAAGTTTCTGTAAAATTTCTTTTGAACAAGAAAGTTTGCCTCATTAACATGTACTGTGAGAAGCTACATGGAAGCAGCTAGGTGTGTCCAGTCATACAGTAAACCGCATAAAATGATCAAGCCACTCTTAGGATTTATTCACAGGGTAAATATCTATGGCTTTAGCTCACAAAGCAACACTTCCTGCAGATGCAACACGGAAACCACCAAAAGTCTGACTCATTACTACAAGTTATAAATCACAGATTAAATCTTGATGAAAGTAGCCATGGAAGAGCCCACAGTTTTGAGATCACTGGTGTGGTATAAACAGCTCTAGCATTAGTAATCTTATTTGATAGGGTTAAAGTGAATTACAACTTTTCTGAATTACCCTGTTAGACTCACGGGGTTAAATAATGAAGGTTCAGGTAGAGATCTTACTTTTCAGAGCTTATTCCTGTTAACAGGACAAGCTTAAAATTTTAAAGCTGCTCTTATTTTTGAAGGACTATCAGAATACTTCACAGAAGAAGTGTTTTTCCCCCACTGTTTTTTTTTATTGCATTCAAGCACATGACTTTCATGAATTTTCTATCCATGATAGATATTGTTGAAAGGACACACCAGAACTAAAAGTATTGTTTCAAAGTCCTTTGCATTATGAATCAACTACGGAAGGGTCTAGACCAACATAAGATAGAGGTACAATTTGTTTGAAAGCTGCAAGGAAAATTAAAAATAGTGTCACTCTAAGAAGTTCAGGCAATAGTGATGAAAACCATTTTCCTTCTAGAGTTCATATGCCACTGATATTCTGAGAAGAAAAAAAAAGACATCAAAAGGATGATCACACATTGCTCCCAATGAACACTAAATACAAGCACGTTTATATATAATATTGGCTTTTTAGATAGCAATCTTAAGTGCCTGAAGGTAGCCACATAAAAGGACTTGACTTACCTTCACCCATTTCCCAGGTACTTCATTGCAAGTCTCCCTTGCTCTGGAAAAAATGACTTGCTTCTCAGTCCACATCCACTGCCTTCCCTAAAGGGGAAAGAAGAGCTGTGTTAGCAATGCAGCCACAGCTTCCAGAGCCTGCAAGCGGGCCACTGAGCTTGCTATGGAGCTAGCCCACCTTTGTCCCACACCATCCTGTCTCCCATCAGGGGGTCTATCTACAGGAGAAAGGACCCCGCGTTTTCCATCAAAACACCAGCTCCTTGGGAACAACTGATAAAACAGCCACACACACAAACATGCCCTTTCAGACATCTCTCACTTGTTCAGTATCATAGGTGGGTCATCTGAAAGCTTAGATTTTTATCCTAATTCTTTGGTATTAGTGCTAACCTCAAATAGTTTTTCACTTGGTCCCTAGGCTTTTTTCAAGCCAGGACATCCTTGGAAGACCCCAGCATTAAACAAGCACTTAGCTCAGCTCCCAGGGGACTTTTAAATTACCATAAACAATAGAAACACCTCGGTAGCACCACAAAGTAACACTGCTCCCCTTCCCCAGGCCCCCTCACCTCCAAGGCACCCAGAGGCTGCACATCACAGAACCAAACCCAGCTTCGCACTGCCCACAGCTTTCCTGCCCTGCACGTGGCAGCAGGAAGGTGAAGATCCTAGGACAGCTGAGCCTCATGGCCCGAAACGATAGCAGCTCCAAGAGAGGCCCAGGTGCTCAGGCTGGCACATTCATCACACCTGGGGCTGGTTGATCTGGCAATTGTGGGTGCACTTGGATGTTGCACATGAAGTAAAACTTTTCACCCCATCCCAAACAAAGCTCTCTTTGACATCAATACATCCAGATATACCTGAGAAAATCTGTTTTATCTGGCAGAGCATTTTACAGGTGCATATACTGTAATTCAATAGGATTGCATGACTCACTCTGTAATTAGCAAGAAGCCTTTTAACAGGCACAAACAAGATCCCAGGAAACTAATACCTTCCAGGAAACTTCTTTCTCACCTTCTAAGAGTCATACACCAGGGTGAGGAGCAGCTGGCCAGGCTGTCCATGAGCAGAGACAGCTGGCAAGTACCGCTACAAGGTTTCTGCAGAGCCAAATTCAAGACATTAGCAATAAAAATGAATTTCATTGTATTCAGCTGTTCAGAAACAAACGTAAGGAAAAAACAGAACAGGCAACAACAATGGATCTATTCTTGTTAAGTATGCTTCGGTTTTGATATTCATGTATTCCTATGCAGAAGTTAACAGTATACGTATTGCCATGACTTTTTGTTTCTAGGAGGTGTTGATTGAACTATGCAGACCTTTAAGAGGAAGACGTTGGAGTCACCACTCCTGTAACAACTTTATCATTTAGCTACAGTATAGTCAGGCAAGGAATCAACTAAGGGACCTGCTGTGAACATGCCCAGTGTCAAGAGGAAGAAAATGTGTGTAAAAAGTGCACAAGCAGCTAAGGTAAACATTGTGTTAGCAAACCTCTTGGTATTGCCTTTGTTATATGAATTTCAATTTCTGTTTCCCTACAGGGTCATTGCTATAAGCAAAACAAAGGGAGAAATAAGCCCTGGACTTGTTCAGGTGAAGAGAAACTCACACCCATTCCAGTTCCCCTTGACTTGTTCCACCTCAGGTTTGTGATGAAGTAATGCAGGCTAGTTTAGCTTCTGCTACCCACTGAAGTCTCAATTCTATCTGATAGTCAAGTCAGCATTTGCAGGGAGAGGTACCAGCCTTCATTACCACTGGAAAATTAAAATAAATAAATAAAATAATAATAATAATTAAAAAAAAAAAAAAGCTGAGTAGTTTGCAGGCACTCAGCCTCTCAGCCCAGGGCAGGCTATGCAGAAAAGAAGCCAATTTCAGACCTGAAGACAAGCTGAGTGCCTGAAAGCCTGTCTTTTTCCAAGAATATCAATCTAATAAAAACTATTACTTCTTCCCACAGATCCTGCCGCCCTCTTAGACTATCATGGTTTCAAAAATGATCTAACAAGCATCTGGGAGCCACTGCTGGCAGGGGCAGCCGAGTTCCAGCAGTGTTGTCTGTGCCAGGCCATCCCTCTCATTTGCCAGCCAGAAATAAAAAGATGTGCTCCCTGTAAGAGGACTTTGAAGGGAGGGTGGCCATCATGTTCACCACAATTAGAGAGAAGACTTGTAAAAAGTATACTATGGGATTATAAAAGAACAACCTTGCTACTTTTTATGTCTCTAGTTCAAAGCTGCCAAGCCTCTCTTTCTCTGCTGGAGTAAGGCTGATTTAGACCACAAGATACAGATTGTTACAGATAAATTGCCAACTTCAGGCCAAAGTAGGAACAAAATACAGTTTTTAAAGAGGCAGGTAGAGCTCATAGAGAAATGCATCAACCCTTCCCATTCATCTCTGACCTTTTACAGAATATGAAAACTCAGTCAATTAAAGAAAACCAAAACTAAAAAGCCAAACCAAAAACCCCAAACCAACTCCAAACTTTTTTTTCTTTAACTAAACACTACAGCTGGATTTACTAAAATTATAGTCAAGACCACTGGAAAATTGCTAGGGTGATAAAACAGCTTGTATCATAACCACCACTTTCATTCTGCTGTGTGGTTTGAGAACTCATCTGGTTTACTCTTGGCATTTTTCTTGTCTGAAAATATGTTGCTACATGATCCTTAGTGGTTAAAACTATGGCTGAGTCATTCTAGTCTGCCACAGTCAACTTATCCTTCAGAAAGCTTGCTCCCACCACAGTGTTTGGAGAGCGATTGGACATGCTTTAGCTCCTGCAGAGCATCCCACAGAAGGAGACTGTATATCCACAGCTTGCAACCATACAGGAAGTTTTTTGGAAGGCACTAGCCAAGAAAATGGAAGAAAAGTGTCTAAACAAAGTAAGAGCGAATGCAAAGCTAATTTCTGTAGTTGTTAGCCTCTATCAAATCTTGGCCAGAGAGTATTTTAGAAAACAGACTGCTTCCTGCACATCTCATCTTCCACTTGTAGGCTGTCACTGAGAGATGAGGATCTCTCTACAGCAGATTATCTGTTTGACTGATTAGTCAGATGGGAAGAAAAAAGGGATGCAACAAGACCAGGACTGGGAGAAATGAGAGACTGAGACAAGGTTGACTGAGAGCGTGCAGTGGGATGGAGAGAAGTGAGCCTGCCAAATAAGCTCACTAGAACAAGATCACTTTCCATTGTCCTCCACTTCTGCTTGCCAATACTGCATGGGTATCCCATGCTGGTCTGCAAACCCAGCAGACCATTATTCCCCTGGCTTCTGTCATCACATGCTATAAATATACACGCTTTGAACACTAAAGATGTGGCAAGTATCCCCCTGGAGACTTGCTGGGTTTCCATTGCATGTGCCACCCATGAAATAAGACCCTGATTCTTTCTCATGAATAGCAATTTCTCCCTCCATGGCAATAAAAAACTTTAGAAGTCCCTGAATGTGTTGAACTTTCATATTTTATCCCAAAACTCAGCATCCATCTCATTTACTATTTGGCACCAGTTGGTTTATCATGGGAAAAGATACCAAATTGTTGGTGAGATTAGTCAGGCAAAAGGAAAGAGCCACATCAAAAAGCAAATATTTAAAGCAATCCTATGAAAAACTGTTCTTGGGCTTTCATTCCTTGAGTAATAACAGATCTTACTGGAAGTATAAATTCGGATATATAATCTTAAATGATCAGAGAAGTAATTCAACAGACTGTGTTTTCAGACAGTTCAAAGACACCATAATAAACTTTTTTACTGCAGCCCCCAAAGATTGCACAGCAGAAAGGTGAATTCTGTACTGTGCATGTCCTACCCTAAGTCTATTTCATTCCACTTGGGCATCTTGTTTCATCTTGTTTTCACTGGTTTTAAATGACTTCCTACCTGTCTGTGGGCAGTGAAAGACAGCTAGGTATGGCTTGTGTAAAAGAGCTAGCCAGCTTTCTCTAATTGTTCTCCCTGCATAGCTAGACCTCACAGTAAGCACAGGTAGACTTTTCGTGGTTGAGTAAAGTTGCTGGAAGCTGGTGGAAGTAGGCTCTCTCCAGGAAACTCCATGCAGTTAACACGCACACAGCGGCAGTGAAGGAAAGAATCCCATGACCCTGTGCTGGAGAAGCAGTGAAGCAACATAATGGCCAGGGTTTAAAACACAATGTAAACACAGCAGCTTTCTCTGGACCAAAACAGTGCAGGATTTCATAAAATGAAGCAATTTTTTTTTTATTTTTTATTTTTTATTTTTTATTTTTTATTTTTTTTTACCCCATGACTTTTGCTTGAGCTATGCAAGAGAAAACATAACCATGAAGACCTGGCCCAGAATACTGGCAATGCCTTAAACATCTCTGAACAAAGCCCAAGCTTTATCAACGTAAGCCCATGTATCCTTTGACAGAATAAAAAGTGAAAAAAGCAAAAACTACCACATGTAAACTGTTACCAAAAATTAACCACAAGTATCTTTTCCAATTACAGGCAGAAATTGTGGCTATGTTGGACATTCTGTGGCAAACTTCAGCAAATGCTGCAGTTACAGTGGCAGATACCATATGCAATACTGCCAGTTCTGAAAGATATCAATTCTGAAAGATGGTTCCTGAATACATGTTTTAACACCACCTTCCTGAAATGCACAGGTGATTGCAACAACGTTGTCTGAATTTTCTCAGGTCCATGATGCAAGGGTAGAACAATAACAGAGTTAGGGAGTGAGAGGTGTGAGGGGATGTCTTCACTGCCAGACAACTGACCTTGCCTCTGTCGCCCTCAGGCTTTTCACAAAATTTTGAAAAGTTTCAGACTATTCAACATGAAATAAGAAAAATCCAGATTTAAAATATATATATATTAAATAGAAGTGTTTTCTAGATAAATGTTTATGTTGTCAGAGATGAGCCCATAATGCGATTGCAATACTAAATATAATCTTTAGATTGTAACACTATATTGATCGTGACAATAATCAGCACATATAAAGTTAGACAAAACCCTATTTTTCCCTAATTTGAGTGCACAATGCAGTTGTGAAATCCCTGTAATGCTGCATTTTTAGTTAGTGCGTTTTTAAATTTGAGAAGTACTCTGTGAATGAAAAATGATTAAAACTAAAGTTGCCAGTATCTTACATGTTACGCATTTAGAGATGTTTAGACTTGTTTAGCTTAATGCTAGGTCCCCAACTTTCCTTCCCCTCCAGTAACTCAGAACTCTTATTTATTATTAACAGCACAAACAAGAATGGAAGTTTATAATAGGGAAAAAAAAAAAAAAAAAAAAAAAGGAAAAAAAAGAACCTTAATAGAAGAAAAAGGTAGCAAAAGAAGAAACATTCACTTAGTCCCTAAGGAACTGAATAGTATATATAACGTTGATTTGTCAGGAAAAAAACTATTGACTTTGTTGTTCACATTGAGCTTCAGACGGTAAATAAACTTGTGAAAATCAGATTTGTAGGTAAGCAACAAAACAATCCACCTGCCATAGCCTTAGTTTCTATCTCAAACAAAGGAAAAAGTCTACTAAAAAGATGTAAGAACTAAGGTGTTGATTATTTTCTTGATATGACACCAGAATAATATTGGTATGTAACTAACCTCTAGAGCTCAGAAATTTGCACTCTGGGGTCAATTAGTACTAATACAATGGAAATCAAACTGTGGAAGGCATCCAAGGCAGAGCTCAGTTGCTTTAGCTTGCTTTGGCTATACTCATAGTTTATCCATAGTCTTTACTCAGCTTCTATCAAATTTAACTGCAATCAAATCTATCCTGAAATTTAATTTACAGGAAAATGAGTAATCCAGAAACTGAAGCCAGCAGGTATGATGATACTGTTTCCCAGAAAGAGACTGGTTTTGTAGTTCCACTATTGTAGAACACATATAACAAAATTGCAAAAAGCAGAGTAAATGAAGGCATTTATTCACCACCTTTACATGAACACGTATCACAACCGTATTTATATATACCAAATTGGATCAGACTAGGCTCAGAACTCTCAGAACAGAACTCTTTAGCCTTTGAATAAAGTTATTCTGCTGCTGATGGATGGTTGCACTCCAGCCATCCATAAGCTGAAAAGCAAAGTACAGCATGGAAGTGAAACAGGTGTTTGACTGCCTGGAAACATTTCCAGGTCAGGGAACCTTTCCCTGCCCTACTAAGGCAATTTTTGACCATTTTTGGACGTCTGGTGTCAAGGTATTGCTGCTGTTTCAACAACTAAGTAAAATTCTATTTGTCAGGCCACCTATTGCTAAAGATCATGAAATTAAAATTAGGAAGTGTTCCCTATTTTCCATTAACCACAAAATTTTTTTTTTTTTTTTTTAAAGGAAATTAACTTGCACATCTCATTTTCACCACTCTCATTTGATTCAGCTCAACTGGTATTTTATTATTATTATTATTCCTGGTTATATCCCAATTTAATGGGCTTTAGACTTATAGTGGTCCAGAAGAAACAAACTGAAGAAGCAAACTCTCCTGTGACCCATCAAGTACTTTGCATGGTCATGCTTGAACAAAACCAAAACAATTTAAAATTAAGTTTTACACTCTATAAACATACAAACACAGTCCCAATGACAGCACGACTTGTGTTTTCCTTTGTTGGTCAGAAGTGAACTTCAGTAGTAAACAGTGGAGTGCCAAATTTCCATGTCTGAATACTGAAGACTTAGCCTTGTTATTAGTATGGGACAGAGAAAGGTAGACCTAAGGCAAATTAAGCTAAGCCTTTTTCACTTAGGCCCAGATCCAGAGCTTTCTATTAGCTCTTAACTCACATTTGTTTCAATCTCCCTCAGAGAATTAGGCAGCTACATATGAGGTCTGCTTTTAAATAACCTTGTGAACCTGGGACTTAATTTACAAAGTGCTTAATGGAGGTTAAGGGTAATTTATTTATGAATATTCTCCTGTGCTTCCATTCCAGAAACCGGGGCTGGCATTAAGTTAACTACTGGAAATTGCCTTGACAAAATATGGATTCGTGATCTAGTGCTGAACTAGCAACAGTCAGTGCTTGCAAGAAGAGGTTTTGAGCACATTTTGACTAGCAAAAAAACTTTATACTTAGCAGAAGTTGGATTTTTATATTGAAATCTCTGGAAATGACTTAGAAACTTTTTTTTTTTTTTAATCAAGAAAATATTCTACAAAGGTTGACTGATTATAAGCTCATACTACACAAGACTGAAATAAGTGACAACTGGACATAAAACAAATCCAATCAATTCCTAATAAATCCTTTATTCTAACTTTCCCAAATTCATGTTTGCTTCTGACAAACTTGTTGGAAGAGCCAAGATCTCCTAGAATATGCATGATTAAATCTTGGAGTGAGGTTTGTTCCCTCAGCCATTCCCTTCTTAGAGGTTCTGCTCCCTAAGATGAGAGGCTCCTTAGTCAGACCTAACTCAAGTTTTTCAATACTCAACCTAACGTTGTAACTGCTTGTTATTTCCAAAGTCAGGATGGGATTTCCACATGCCAGCTGATCCCACGCATGCCTTCGGCACGTAGCAGGTGTGCACACAGCCAGCTTGCCTCCTACCTCCTCATTGCTTGAAATAAAATTAAAGCAGCAATTGCCAAAACAAGGTATGTGCAACAGTGACAGCAAAACCACCAAAACTTGTTGTAATCCATGCTTATTTACAAATGGTCTTTCAACAGATAACAGCTTTCACTCATGAAGCCTGGGATGATCTGGAGTGACAGAACCACAAACACAAGCAAAGCTCACACTCTAGTTAACTTTCCCAGGAAGCCTGGAGTCACACTGCAGCACATCAGAGCAGTTCAGATTCACACTTTTGTTTTCCTCAAAGTAGTTTTACCATGCCCACATTCGCTGTGTATTTAATTCATTTTAAAGCACTATATTCCTCTTGAAAAAGAACAAAACTCAAGAAAGACCTATCCACTTTAAGACATACAAAATTGATTACTAGTTTAAAAATCATTACATGGTTACACATTTTTCTTAAAGTGCTTCTTCACTGAGCAATATTTATCATGTAACTGAAGTGGTTTTTGGTGTAGATATATAACAATTGGCATGAAAACACTGTTCTAATGAATGATCCTCATGGTTTCTGTAAAACCCAATGACCCTAAGAAAAGGGAATAATAGATTATTTTTGTATTGACTTTTTTTTTATTTTGAAGCTGTTAAACTTTTGTCTTTTTTCTTAGTATACACACTTCAGCTCATGCAGCTTGCCTCAGTTTATGTTCATACATGTTCTGGCATTTGGTGTTGCATAAAGACAGAAGATATATTTGTATTGATTAAATTCCACAATGGTAACACATTTATTTTGACTGATTCTGACTGATTCTTGAATTACATGTAGGTCAGAGTAATGTAATACCGTATTGCTAGTTTCTATATTAGATGCTAAAAATCCATTACAAGATACTGAAAGTTATTATGCAATGGTGAATGAAGGTTCTTCATCTTTTTCTTAACTAATCAGCCTTGAAAAAGCAGAATTTTTGCATTAAAAAACACAAACTAAGGCATGGCTTTTTTCTTTGGTGAAATTATCATCTAAAGATTCCGCTCATGGTCACACAGAGGGTAAATGAAAGCAAAAATGAAAATATGGCATGGTTCTCAAGGGTTTGGACTTGAGCTTTTCCAATGAAGAACAGCTTTTGGGACCAGAAATATAGCTGGCTCCTACTTGTAATTAGAGGCAAAGTCCTGGAACTAACTAGTTTTGTATAAAAACTTTCAAAAGGTTAAATGTGAAAAGGTATAGAAAGCAAGCGACACTTTACTGGGGTTACTGGTTTTGGAATTTACCTTATATTTAACAATGAGGGCTGCTATGGCTTTACAGCTCAGGATGACTCTCAAGGAAGTGAAATCACCTCTGGTGCTTCCCTTTAATGAAAAGAGTTGCTAGTTATTTGTAGTTCCAGCAAAAGAAGTAATTCAAGCCTTATTCTTCCATATTCTTCTACATCTTTGAAACAGAATGGAGCTCCAAATAGTTCACCTGCCTATTTGCAGTAGTATCTACCTAGGGAGGTCAGGGCAAGATTAGCATCTCATCAGTACTGCTTGCTGACCCAAGATACTCAATTCACTTCCCAACATACTGGTTAGTTCAATGAACTCTAGGACAGTAGATTAGAAGGATAACATGAAAAATGAATTGCTTTGCTGACTATAAAACTGGAGATAGTGTACTACCTATTTTCTACTTCCTGAAATAGTCTTCAAGTCTCTTTTCACAAGAGACATTGATTGCTCAGACTTAATTCAAGGTGAAGTTTTCCAATTTCTACAAGAATACTTTGAAATCTTTCCCAATAAATATATAAACATGATTTACAGAAATTTGCTTCATGCAAATTTGATGGTTCAGAGAAAATTGATACAAAATACACTAACATAGCTGCTAGGCAGCAGCCCCAGCCTAACTACCACTCAACAACATAAAATAAAAGATATAAATGAGCACAAAGGAATAAAAGATATAAATGAGCACAATACCCAGTCTTCATGAAATTAGAGAGATCTGTGTTCCTACTGTAATCTCTTTTGAAGCATCAGGCCAAGTGTTGCTAATGAGAGACTGAGTTACTAGCACATACTTCCCGTTACTCAAGCACAGCCTGTCCAGTAACCAGGCATGGACAAAGTGATAACCAACTATACAGAAGAACCGTTGTTGTTGCATATGTGATGCAAAATATCTCAGAAAGAATGACAAATTACATATTTTGGCAGATTTAAATAAAAGCTTTCCAGGTGCTGAAAGAAGTAGAATGTCATCTGGTTGTATCTTTGTGACTAATGGAATTGGACAACGTGTTCTTGTAAATATTGTATTGTGATTTGTCAGCAAGTATAAAGGAAGCAGAAGAGTTCTGATTTCAAGCAACAGAGAATTCAAGGAAGCCCAAGCTTAAATGTCTTGCTGGTAATACTTGAAATTACTCAACCTGAAGTAATTTTAAATTTAGCAGATGGAACTCTCTAATGACAAAACTCAACATGATTAATCTGTGATTTAAATACTATTCTACTCTAAAGTGTTCAAAAAAGCTGAAACCAAATATTGTAACCATAGCTAATTTCAGAACAAATGAGAACATTGCAACATAGGATTCAAACCAAAACATGGAAGCTGAATATTAAACAAGGTCTAGGAGAAAAAACAGTCATATAATTTAAAGTGTCATTCTAAAAAAATTAATGGACATGAAAAGCAATTTTAAGTAGTCTAGTTAGAAAAGGTAAACAAACAGGTTCTCATGTAATCAAACCCACTGAGCTCTACCTGAAGTGTCAAATTGTGTAACTGTAGATGTAAGATGAAAGCTAGTTCAGAACCATGACCTAGACTCACCTCAAAGAAGAGGTGAAAGAATTAATATTTATTTGAAGCCCTCAGTTACTTTGGTGCATCATAAGCATCAGATTATTATAATCTCTCACTAGAAGTATCTACAAACAAAAAGATTGCCAACAGCACTATTTTTTTCCTTAGTCAACCCAGTCAGAAGTGAACGTGGTTACTTTTTTCTGATGGAAAATTTTACTATTTTAGGAAATTCTGCTAAAAAAATACTGCTCAGGAAATTGACATGCGATCACCAAAAAATATCATTTAAAATCGAGGAGGCTTGCAGGCTTGAATAACTATGTACCTGCCAAGCAGGAGCACGGGCAGACAAATACATATATGACAATTTCTGAATTTATCAACCAAAGGCTGATCTACTCCCACTTGTGGCCCAAGAACTAGTTTATCGATAGGAACGTACTGTGTAAATATCAGTTCAAGGGAATCATCAATGTCATTAATCCCAGAATAGGGAACAAGTCAACAAGAGCAAAAAGCACCAATGCCCTTATACCACAGTAGTTTGTGAAGAGAACAAATACATACATCACAGAATTGCACTGATATTATTGCCTTGTCATCCAGGGAGAGCCTTCTAGTATTAAAACGGTGCATGCTCGTTTTAATCATCCATGGCATAAGCATTCAGGCTATGCCATTTCATTTTTTACTTTGCCAGAAGGAATACTGGTGTCACTGTCTAGTTCTCCTCTTCTGACATATCTTGGAAGGCGTCTTTCAGTATGATGAAGATTAAAATGCTGTTATCAGTAGGAAACGGGATTGAATCCAACAGATTCGTGTCATGCCCCTTCCCTGCCCCCCAAGAAGGAAGTTTGTATAGGAAAAAAGTAGGTGCTGCATAAAGAGAAACATGATAGGAAAAAAAAAAAAAAGATAATCCAGAGAAAGAGATAAGCAGTGAAAAAAAATCTGAACTGGCTGACAAAAGGAATCTTAGTAGACAGCTCCCAGAATTTAACACAATACAATTTGTGTGGCTCAGCTGGAGATTTCAGGATGAAGGAGGCTGCCTATGAGGCCTGTAATATCTTTGATCTTAGGGCAAGCCCACTGAGATGGCAGCATTCACCCCCACCAGGGACAACGCTCCTTCTCATGGCATGGCACTCCTTCCACAATAGCTATGTTGGACAAATATCCAGCGAACGTCTCAGAATTGACTGGGAGGTGTCATCCACTCCTGTAGAAAAAGTGATAAAGGTTTGAATGTTTTCCCCCTTGCTCTGGAGGGAGGTAAAAACTCAGAATTGGGGCGGTTGCTCTGAAGAAAGGGGATTCTAAAAAGCATCATTTTGGGAGAATCACAAGAAATTGTCTCTTCATGGTGTCTACTGAAAAAAATCCTGGCACTTTGACAGGAACAGTCTAGGCTGATAGAGAAGCAGAGCACCCACGTGTATTTTTTCCCTCCCTTGACTGGTTGCTGAAGGGGCAGGGAGGCTGCAGGGTACTCAGCATCTTCATCTCACAGAAAGATATTCAGAAGCAAAGATCTCAATATCATTTTCTTCAGACAAAGCTTTCTTGAGTGGAAAATACTTTCTTTCCCATAGAAAATATTTGATTTCACCAAAAAAGGCATTTTATTTAAGAGACCCAAGGGATTTTACCACCCAATAAAACCAACTTCACTATTCTTTTTATGTTGTTAGGAACAGGTTATTAGCTCTTGAGAAATCATTACATTGCCTTTCTATTTAGATCCCCCCCCCCCTTTTTTTTTTAATTATTTTTTATAAATACTGTTTCCAAAGGAATAACTTAACAATAAGCTTCCTTTCCAACTCTTGGAGTTACTGCTCTTTCCCATCTCAACTGCTCCTCCCAGCACCCCAGTATTTCACATGCCTGTCTGGAGCCACGGGGGTCTTTGAGAAGTCCTCAGCCTCAGAAGGTGAAATGCTGCCTGTCTTAACACACAGGTATGCCTAGACCATCCCTTGTGTTTCCTGGAAAAGGTTCAAGCCATCAGCTGGAAGATTCAGGTTACCAAGCATAAATGGTCAGTAAAATTTCCAGCCTCAGAAATGACACAAGAACTGGGAAGGTAGAAGTAAGTAAAGATTAAATGGAACCTCCACTCCTCAGAAATACACATGAAACAATAAGCAGTGAAACCACAGAACCTCCTTGTGCCCCCTCAGCATCATGCAGTGAATCAAGCTCAAGGCCCTTTTAACTTTAGTGGCTGTATTTTTGCTCCGTGTTACCAAATTGATCCCTTAATCTCCATGTGCCAAGTGAACTCCGTTCTCACACAGCTCACCTCCTTCCAAAGCCCTGCTGCAGCCTCAGGGGCTGCCCGTGCTCTGTCAAGGCTCCCAGGTACTTACTGCAGTGATTCATTCAGGAACTCTACGTTCATAACCATTAATGCCTAAAACAAACTTTTTATCAGTTTCAGGTTGGGACATTACTTCTTCATTCTTTCTTAAGTCTTATTTCAGGGATTTTTAACAACTATTGAAAGTATTCCTTAGAATATCCAGGAACACAAACAAATCAATGTCACTCTTCTAGATAAATGTGCTCAAAGAATGAGTCAAAAATATTAATTAATTACAGACAATGAATTATCAGTCTCTGAGCAAGGAACATCAAATGCAAAATATCTTAAATAAGACAGTTGTATTTCCCTTATTCTGCAATGTAGCCAGTACTATATAATAAACAGCACTTCACACTTTGCATCATTTGAAAATTCACCTGTCCTGGCTTTACTAAAAAGTCAATGTAGAATAAATACCAACAATTTTATGTGAATTAAATTTGGCTGAATAAAAAAAAAAAAAAAAAACAAACAAAAAAAACCACACACACATATCAAACATTGTAACAACTCCACCTAGTTTACTGTATGTTTTTACTAGGAAACTGTGGTCTTCCTGTGCCAAACACCTCCAGAAAGACTACTCTAAACCAGGAAGCCTTGAAAAAATGCAAATGAATTCATGTATTTTTTCCTGCTCTCCATGTAGACACAAAATCTTCATTCAAACCCTCCCATTTTCAGCTGAACTCACAGCCTCTCGAATAATTAGAACAAATTCTTGCCACAGTTAGCTCACTCTGACCTTAGGGAAGTATTGCTCTAGAAAATCAGAAAGCAGTGTGCCCGCTGGCCTTAGGGATATAATCAGATAGATCCGATTCCTTCTCATTCTGAGGTCAGGAGCATCTAAGAATAGACACAAATAAGAAAGTTATTCAGCATAAGCTTTCAGAGACAAAGCTACTTCAATTGAAAGCTTCTTTACTGTTCACTCACCTGCCTCAAAAGGCTGGGAGCCCGTGTTCCTCCTGCAGGTGATACCTCACTCTAAGCTGTTTACAGCTTCGGCACCTCCTGAACCTGGGAGCAGCCTGCTACAGGCTCCCTTCGTTATGGCAGCTCTTATCACTGGGCAATCGGGAACACAGGATGCTGGGCCTTGCCTCAGCAGCACCATGCATTTGGAGTGACACCACGGACCAGGGCTCCTGTGAACACCAGCTGTTACCCCAGCCAGCAAGAGGTGGGGGAGTAGCAAGTGGAGTTGAGGACGTCTTTCCCGGGAGGCAACAGGAGCAGAAAAGCACTAATGAAAATCAAGACTCGAAGAAAAATGAGTAAAAGCTATGAACAGATGGGAGGGTTTCCCTCCCTGGTGGTACAAATTCTTATTTTAAGAACAGCTTTTACATCTCTCATCCCTTACAGGACAGGTGCAGTGGGAACATCCTCTACTGCGACAGAAATGCTTTGCTTGGAAACCACTTCTGGATGTCTGGAGCTAAGACACGGTGTCACCTGGTTAATAAGCTGCTTTGTGGATTTGTGATCCTTTTCAGCCTTGTACACAACTCCTTGCACACTTCTATTTACCACTCCTGTAGCAATCGAGCAGAAGCACTGAAATCTTTGTGGTTTTCTGTTCTTGGAAAGGAAGATGAACAAAGCAAGCACAATCCTGCCTTGTAAGTATTCCAGCAGAGACACCTGATGAGTGAAAGTTCTGATGAGGTACTGACAGCTAGAAACTCAGACTTATAATCATCCTCGGGGTACTTAATAGGCTTAACTAATAATGCCTTTAAATATCAACTTCACATAAGCCATTAGTTGAGTCATAGATCTCTGTTTAAATGAGTACCTGGGAAATCTGAACAACTCTTGCATGACATTTTTGAAAGCTGAAACGTGCCTTATGGAGGGAGCTTCATTCCCTGGTGTAAGAGTCACTGCAGACAGTACCAACCCAGCCTCCTGAAATTAAACACAACAGCTCATACATTTGATCAGGAAGGATCCAAAACAGTCACACGATAAGCAGGAGGTGACCGTAATTTGATTTGATGTTAGCAGCCCAGGGACACGAGTTGCTTCAGTAGATAACTGAAATGTGATGCCAAGTGGCTGTTGCTGGCTCTGGGACAATTTCCAACCTCCTGAGAACAAGAGGCCTGAAGACGCCGCTCTGGAGCAGGTTTCTGCACAGCTCAGCGCTGCGTCTCTTCGTAACACCACAGTAACACCATGCCATGCATTTGTTAGCGCTTAGGGACAGAGATGCACCTCTATTCTTGCTCAATGAGCACTTGGGGTAAATAGACAGTGTCCAAATACAGAGTTTTCCAGTCTTAAGAACTGACTGAAACTGAGTAGAACACATGAAAGCAGGCAAGTGTATTTTCTTTTATTTTAGACTTAACCTTCCTTCAAACATCAATTGTACTTCTGGTATTTCAATATTTGTCTTGTCCTGAAGTTTCTTTATGGTATTCATTTCTGGAGATGCGTATATATATCTTTCATTTTAATTATAGTTTCAAGATACTTGTTAACCTATGATTAGCACAGTGTGAAGCTGAAGGGGAGCATCCATTGGGCCCAGAATAACCTTGTAATTTTCTCCCTATTCTCAGCTTTCTAAGCTCCGAGGCTCCAGATTGTTTGATTCCTGTTTGGATTTTTAGCCCATCATGAACGTGACACAGTTGCTAAGATACATATCAGTCTGCACCATGTTGATACAATATTATTTAAACACTTTAAAGGGCAGCCTAACAGTTCTCTATAAACACACATCTCCGCTGTAAACTGTTCTCAGCAGAAACAAGCAGCCTGACACCAAAATTAAATCCAGGGTATTTCAAAGATTACTGTGCAAGGCTTCACGAGCATCCTCCCACGACCACCACAGCACCTCGCAGACAACACGGGTGTGTTGCCACCCCTGCTCTAGACTCAGTGCGCACACATCCCCTGGCACTATGCCTGCAGCTCTGCATCGAGCGAGATTCCTCTCCTGCTACCACTGTCACGAATACGCAGCGAATTTGATTTGATGTTAGCAGCCCAGGGACACAAGTTGCTTCAGTTACCTGCCCAAAGTCAGCCCAACCAGAGCAGCTGGGGCTGAGCCGGGGTTCCTGCCCACAGCCCTCACGTGCTGCCTTGCTGCACATCACCACACCGCTTCTCGTGCGGCAGCCAGGGGCCCTGCTCAAGGCCAAAGACCTTGCTGCACCACGTGCTGGTGAAATTTAAATTAGAAGCTTAAAAAGCAAGGCAAGAGATTCGCATGGCCAGCAGGAAAATACTAGGAAATAACACAGAGCAGGCCTGGTGCACCTTCCTGTGTGACCACCCAGTTTCCCTCTGCATCTGACAGCGCCCTGCAAACCACCAATAAACCCCAGCAGCCCGCTCGCCACGGGACAGCTCTGCAACAACACTGATTTTAGTAGCTGTTACAAAGAACAGCAACTCCCATGACCATTTCCAACTTTCTGAAGCTAGTGAGGAATATTTTAATGGCAAAACATCCAGACTTCAGAAGTACATAGTGGGGGCCCAAGATTCAAGGACGAGAATGTCTCACAGTGGCTGTCAACAGTCACCCCCTGCACCAAACTGAACAGAACACGTTTTCAAACCAAAAACATATCCCAAAACAGTACACCGTTTCCAGTGTGGAAAAAAATATCTATTTACAGCATACCTTGGTGAGTCCAGCATGCCATAAGCCTCAGAGCTGTTTCACAAGTGCCAGGCATCTATGTAGGCAACGCAGGTGCTCTGAGTACCTGGAATTACTCTGCCACTTACTCAATTAAGGGTTGTGGTTTTTTTAATACACAAAGTGTACCAAGTTTCTTTGCATTGGCTTTAAATTACAACAGTATCTTAGGATGTTTTCTCAGTGTTATTTAACTGTATTACTTAAGATACTGGTAAATATTTATTGCCTCCCTGTAATTCTTGCTTCCTCCACTAGAGCACATCCAGTCTATTCATAAATATCTCCTTTTTTTTTTTTTTTTTTTTTTTTTTTGATCAAACTGCGATTTTTTCAATGCTGCTTTAACTCCACTTCTGCCTGGTTTCACCTCTGCTTAGATGTTTCTGTTCAGCCTGTGAAGCACTAAGCTGAAGATGCTGAGATGGCAGCAGCCAGGAGCTCAGCTAGCCAGCCAAGCCCACAGCCACCAGGCAGGACAGGGCTGCAGCAGAACTGGAGACCAGCCCCACTTCCATCCTCCTTAGGAAAGGGAACAAGATCCTTGGGCTGAGTTTAAATGCAGCTCCTGGGCCCACGGCAGGTAAGGTGGGTGCTGGAGGCTCCAGGTGTTGCTGGTCAGGACCAATAAGGAAAATGAGTGTCCACGCTGGCCTGACACCACACACAGAGCCAGGGGCGTTGCAGTAGGACAGAAATGACAGCAAAGCGTCGCTGCCAGGTGAGATGCAAGGTCAGTTATTCAGGAGAGGACAGAAGGGTGGCCTACAGCTATATGGGTTTTAAGTTAATACGCTCACTTGCCTGATTCCTCGTTAGGCACTTGTGAGAATCCTCTACAGAATGAAACTAACAAAATATTAAATATCTATAACATATAAGGAAATACTTCTTTTATATATATTTTTCCTGAAAATATTTTCAACCTTCCTAACCCAGGGAAATTATAATGTATTGATTTATTTTGGGTGCACTGCCTCATCTGCCCAAAAGTTCTCAACTGTTCTTCATGAGTCTCAGGGCTTGTTTCAGGGGCATTTTCTTAATATTCACGATCTCCACTGACACTATGCCCACAGACAGTTCTTCTGAAAGACCACACCATGGCCACTGACCTTGTGTTAATGTGTCACCAGGTCCACTCCAACCTTTTATGTTTTCTTTGCAGACCACACAAACATTTTAAAACTTATTCTTAAAGCCTGTTGCCAAAAGGAACAAGGTTTTTAGTCTTTCCTACTCCCAGTTCATAAACTTCATGAACAACACCAAAAAGTTGTTTTTGACTTGTTCAATTTTTTTATATTAATGTAGAACAGCTACTTAAAGTTAAAACTGCATTTCAAAATGTAAAAACATCCTGCTTTGGAAATAAAATCATAGGATTTTATCACAAGAATTATAGGATTTTAACATCCAAGAATTGATTCATATATTTTTTAATCAAAACCAGAATTTTCTTATGTTTTGGTATCAATACAAAAGGATAACTAGACAATTTTTTTGGCAAGAATTTTCTAGTCAACTGTACTTCCTGTTCTATGCACTTATCCTCCTGGTATGTCCTCACATTTATAATATCTATACAAGTTTTTCTTGGCCACATGGTATTTCATTCTATTGTGAACATCATCCCCCCTCCCCAATGAAAATTGAAAGCAATCCAACTAATATCTTCTTTAAAGCCAAGGCTGAGTGATACAGTAAAATCAGACCACTAATGGCACAAATTATCCCACCTGGCAATCCTTCATTATTCTGCTCATCCTGCCAGCCTGGAGCAGATGCTTGCCTCCTTTCTGCACAGCCACCAGCACTCTGCAAGCCCGGCAGTGCCTCCGAGCACATGATGAGTGCTCAGGGCTTTCAGCAATGCGAGAGATGGCATCAGTGGCCAAAATATTGTACATACATAGCTGCCTGCTGTAGGCACCTCTCTCCTTGTAAACTGACTGTCATTTCAAAAAAGTCACTTGCTTCAGGAATGACAGCAGGAAAACTCTTTTGCCGCCACTTAGCTATGCAGGCATTCTCTGCTTTCTTTTCCCTAAAGATGTCTCTTTGATTTGAAAATCACTATGTAAGCTAGGAGGTAGGAAGACATGGAATACTTTATTTTGTATGAAGTGCTAAATGACAGAAGACATTACCATTTGTTGATGCTCACAAAGCATTTTTTTGTCATAGTGTGGCAATTGCCAGGCCTCTTGTGTTGGAGACAGATGACCATGGAAAACCCATTGGAGATGAAGCAGAGCACAGCGGAGGCACCTGGTCACAACACAGATGACACCTGCTAGTACGAGGGCTTTGTTGCAGAGGGAGGGAGAACAGAAACTATTCTCTAGTCCTGCTCTGATCTCATGAACAAACCATGGAAATTCAGTAAATAAGAACCTTATGGAGAGTCAAGATGTTCCATTCAAGATGTTCTATTACATATTTGTAGGTAAATATTTCCACTATTTTTTAAAGAAAATAAACCAAAGTACTGGTTTAAGATCCTGGTGCTTGGATGAATATTGAACTCAGCATACATTCTTCATCCTGAATTTATCATTAGTAAGTGTTCCCACGTGTTCTTAGGCCACAATGACACTCTCTAGTTAGGAGTTATGAGGAAGGTGATAATGTGAGAAAAATCAATAGTGTTATTTTAAAATGTTCAGCCATGAAAGAACAATCGACGCTTGAAAAGACCAGAAACAATCAATTTCAATGAGCAGTTAATATTAGGTAACAAGGCAGCAAAGCCATAGATAAAGATTAAACTGATGGGAAAGAATATTTAAGGCATTAATTAGATACACTAGAGCTTAATGCCCCCCAGAAGAGTTTTTAAAAGAAGGCTCTATCTTAAAGTTTCACAATCCTTTGCAGAACTGTATCAATCGAATAGCACATGACAAATGGGATGCTGAAAACTATTTTTTAAAACAATTATAATTTGTTAAACTTAAGTATATACTGATGGCTGGATTTTGCAAGAGTAGGTGATGACTGACAATCCTTTCCCCCTATGAAGGCAATATTGTACTCCCCAGAATAAAGATACTCACACACCTAAGTGCCTAAATCTATGGTAAGGTAAATTACATTGTTAGGATTTCGAGTTGGAGCTGTCCTAACATAAACACTATGACACCTTCTTACTGTGAAAGACATGAATGCCAAAAAAGCAGATGACCCTACTTTCTCATTCTTGTTCAGAGACACTTGGAATCTGGTAACTATTTTCTTGTACTATATGCATACAGGTGGTATGTCCCCTCTTTGTCACGGCAAACCAATGTACATGTATTCTTTATTTCAGAGGCTTACAGGGGAGTTTTCAAGAGAAGAGAAGAATACCATAAGACATTAAAATAAATAAAAAAAAAAAAGAAAAAGAAATAAAAGAGAGAGAAAGAAAGAAAAATAAACCATCTAATAGCAGGAATCTGTAAACCACCTGTAAGGTGCAGATAATAGAAGATGGGACTATATTTAGAAGTTGGGGGAAGGAGGCAACAGCATACTCAGGGCTGAAATCTCCAAAGTTTTAAATGTTCTCCGAAATACAGTGAGACAGGTTGTCACTGGACTCACATTAAGGCTTTGATTTACCCTTGACAGTATCAGACAGCCAATAACAGTCTACCCAAAGATAAATCAAACTGGTATAAAATAATCTCTGTCTAGAATAAATCTAAGAGTGCATTCCTCTTAGCTAGCACAGCAGTAAATGTAGCATTAATTATTCTTTGTTGTATTATCAAGTGCTCTTCAGTAGAGATACAATTTGAAGGACAGAGGACTCTTTGTCATAAGCAAAAATCCCAGGTCAGCATTTTGCCTGATTTCCTATTAGTTTGTCATGGAAACAGTATAAAAGTTTTCTAAGACATGCCTTGAACTAGCAGAACATATAACAGCTATATTTCACCATACCAAGATAGTAGACAACCCTTCCCTCCCTCAGTCTCACCATTGTCACTTCACAGAGCATTCATTTATCTTGTGGACATATAAAGGAAAACCTGAGCAAAAAGAACTATGTATTAATTCTATCTCAGAGAGAGGGGAGAAAGGTGATTTACCTGTGGTAGAAGTCTGTTAACAAAAACAGTTGTGTCTCTGTGGAAATGAAATAGGCAGTAAGAACTTTCTTGCAGAAGTACAGAAAGCCTGAGCTCAAATTTGCTTTCCTATGTTCCTGAAGGTGAGATTATGTTTAGATTATGCTAACTTGGATTAAAACTTGTCAAAATATGAAATTTCTTTTTGGTAGCAAGTCTTAAAATATCATGTGTATTTGAATGCCCAAACCAGATGGAAAGTAGAGGAATCTCAAATTTTTTGAAAAAAAAAAAACATTTACATGAAGTGTTACTTAGTTAATTTCAAAAAATGTTATTATGAAGGGTTCTCAGCGTTTCTCAGATAGACGTTCAGAGTATTAATCCAGACAGCATACTAGAGATTTTTACATCTCTCTGTATCTACAAAAATACCATAAGTGATAAAACAGAGGAGAGCCTCCGAGTAGAAATGAAATGCCAGCAAGAGTACAAGGCAGCGTAGTAACTGGTCAACGTGGTAACTGGTCAAATTCCTAGTACCCTCCAGTCCATAGCACTAAATCCCTGACACGTGTTGGTAAAATCATTCTAGAATCATCTGTGGTAACTATGTGCAGTACCTGTTTCTGAAGTGCTTACAGCGATACCCTGGTCACACACGAAGGCACACACAGGAATGCGTACAGTGCCAGAGCAGCCCCTGATCTGGTATTCCCTTGAGAAGTCTGGGTGGGCTTTCCCTCAAAGATACATCCACTTTCAGCTTTCCATTCCTCAAAGTGATTCTGCAAACCCAGAAGAGTGCTGCAAGATGCTCTAAACAGGATATTCAGGGTCTAGGAAATGCCTAATTACCCTTCTAGAAGTTAATTTTCAAACATTTGACTCAGTGTACAGTACCGCAGGTTTTCCCCTGCTGACCACACTCTCCTTGTCTTGCATTGGCAGGTTCTGATCGAGGTATTGCTTGCAGCCTCGAATACCCTGAACACATTGGATTTCAGTTATTTTGGATATTTCATCCCTTCTTTTGTGGTACCACTAGATTATGTGCCTTTAAGAAGTTAGGCCAGACATACTGTCACAATCGTCAAGGAGAGAAATGGCCAGAACATAGCAGGAAAGGCTTACAGATGCTGTGTGCAGAAATTTCAATTGGAACAATTCAGAGGGTGAAGCAACATCTCCACAGTTCATATGGTTATAACAGCACAGCAGAAATGTATGCCAGGAGGACACAATGTTTTCCCCTGGTGCATTCATTCTTTTGAATCAGTCTTTGTTTTTCATTCCTGCTTGACTTTCTTCCACTGCATGAAAATACACAAAAGAGGCCTCATATCTATATTGTTCTGAAATCTCTCAATCTTCATGTCAGTCTAGAGCAGCATCTGCTGCTGCCTAGCCCAGAAACCAGCATCCAGGGGATGATGGAACAGATTGGGGTGGACACAACCTTACAGCCTGCTGCAAATCACTCATGACAAATTTTGCATGGAGACCTCATCATGGCTCCGCTTCCCAAACCCATTGCTCCCAATGCCACAGGGTGTGCCAGCACAGCCCAGCTCACCACAGCCACCTGCAGGCAAGTGCCATCAGCCCTGCTGGAGCTCACTGCCCTACTATCTGACACGCCAGGCAGTGTTCGGCCAGGCAAACACTTGCCATAGAGAATTTATCCTGTCAGGTTATTGCATATGTAGTTTCTGTCACTATATCACGACCTTTCTCACACACAGGATAGGAGCCAGGGGAAAGAATGTGTTGGGTTCAGACTTCTTGGATGGACCACACAGCAGAAACTCAGGTGAGACCAAAAGCCAGGCAGAAAGTGAATGCCTCTACACTAGAGATTCAGTTGCTGTGTTTACAAGAACAACAAACAAAAAAAAAAAAAAAAAAAAAAAAAAAAAAAAAAAACTGAAGAATTTAGGAAGGAAAAGAGCTCTTTGATGGGAGCTGAATTCCACAGGAGTTACTTTGAATTACACCAGCCAGCTGGAGACCCAGGGAAGGCTGATTTTCCATTGCCTGGCACCTTGTAGAATCATTTACACTCTTCAAGTGGACATAAAAACGTTACCAACCATAACAGCACCGTTTAACACCCACTTTGCAGAGGTGCTAATGTCTAAACAAAGTATAAGGTCATAGAGCACACGGCCCAGAGAAATTCAATTAGGAGTGGTGGCTGAGAAAGTGCAGGCTCCCCTCCTGCACTGACAGCCAGGGCGTGCCTCCCCCACTTCCCCAGGCACTGCACCACCTTTCTGCGGGAACACGGCACAGCGGTCAAATAATTTTTCTGAGTTTACCTTTTGGTGGGTGTCGTACATGCTGGTGAACTGCACCCCTGTGATCTCCCGTCATCTGGGGTGATGCTTCTGAGATGGCCACAGTGCTCTGCTTGCTTCCACGTCAGCCAGCACAGGGCCTGTCCCCACAGGAAACATCCAGAAGGCCGCCATTATCTGAAATGAGAGCGCAGGAGGGAGGTTGGGATGCTTGCTCAAGATGGCGGGCATGACCCACAGGAATCTCGTCAGCCCAAAGCCTGCTTGGCACACCTGAACATGGGGTAGCTGTGCCCTTGCTTGTCTCACAGGCTGGAGACCAGAGCTCTGGCTGCTGGCTCACCTCAGTGGCTTTCTTGCACCGAAGCCTGATGTTTACCACTTACCACCATTTTCCCAGTCATTTCTCACTCCCTAACTCCAACCGCCACACTCCCGCAACCTGCGTTGTGAGACCCAGCCTGTGTGAAAACAAGAGAGCCCGTCCCTCATGGTGGGGCCCGAGCTGCTTCCCCCTGTCCTCCTCAGGCTGGGGCCCTTCTGTGGTGGCCACCTCACACCTTTTCATCTTCCTGAAATGCTTGGATTTTTATTTATTTATTTATTTATTTTTAACATAACCTTGAGGCAGCAGTTTTATTTTTATTTTGGTTATATCAGTAAAGCTGTACATCTATAAATGTGAAGGGGTTTAATCCAATGCATTTCATGTTTCTCTAAAGGATTTAGAAAACATTTCTGCTAAATTCAAACTGCATCTCAGAGTAAATCATGTATTCCGGTAAAATGATCCAGTCACATATTGTGGCTGTATTTGGATCAAGTGAAGCCTCTGAGCACCTGGCCCAGTTGTGCCAGAAGCTCATGTACAACCACTGGCCCCCAGAAGGGAAAGCGACCCAGCTTCCTGAGGAGCCCAACCCCAGAATCCCACTCCCTCCCAAATCCCATCATCTCCTGTCATCCCAGTTGATGTACCCTGCACAACCTCCTACAATGCCCCTGCTCCTCAGAGGCTGCAGTGAGCTCCCAGCAGGTTTGTCACCCATTTTGCTGCCTCCAACCCCAGGGCCAGGCACAGAGCACGAAGGTGCCCAGCCCACACCCATACCTTGCTTGAAGGTGAAGCTCTTGGACTCCTCTGCCAGCTTCCTTGGGGCTAGGAGAGGTAGGCAGAGCTCCTGAGCCATTGCTGCGGGCTGCTCATGGCGCAAGAGATGTGCAAGAGAGAGGTGAGAGCTGGCGGAGAAGGTGTGTGGGAAAAGTTGTCCTTAGTTTTAATATACTTCATTTTACTTCCTCCTGGCCTGTGTTGATGTCCTGCCAGCTGCAGTCAGAGAACCTCTCCCCTAATGCCTACTCTTTCTATTCCTCCACCCAAAGTTGCTTTTGGGATGAGGATGTTATAGCCCAGGAGAAATGTGACCACCAGCCTAGCCATTAGCTTCACCGCTGACTGGCTAGTATGCCAGTAGCCATGGCCCAGTATGTAGCTTCTCAGTACCTCCAAGTTTTATCCACTCTTTTTAGGCATATCTGAATCCCCTCATAAAACTTGCTGTATATACACTTGGAGCAGCAGCAATAAATGCTATTATTTAAAATGAAATTGATGATGTTTCCTGCTCCTGCTTTCTTTGTATATTTTCATGAAAGGTTAGCAAGCATGGAGCCAGCTGAGAACAGAGTACAATATTAAAAGGAACAAAAGAGGAGAGGGGAACTCTCACTGGTACCTACAAATATATTTCCCAAAGCACACCATGAAAGAAATGATTGAGACAGAAAGAAAGAAAGAAGAGGATGAAGAAAGATGAGAATATGCCACAGGTGGGAAGAGCATGAAAACAATAACCCATCATTGTGCCAAAAATCTCAATTAATAGGTGACAGGTATGTAATTCTGTTTTAAAGGCAAAACTGTATCATAAAAGAGATGTTGGCAGGTTTAGAAAACAAATGCCAAATGTGTTCAGTCTTGCCTTTGAGCAGTGTTTCTTTTCAGTTGTCTTTAGTTTTTGTAAATTTTATTTAGTTTCCTGCAGTTCCCTTGCCAGCTCTGTCAGCTCTGGCCATAGATCTGAGGGATGTTGGCCCATCGCTCCTCTAACGGCTGCTTGACTTCTCCGCTTTGCTCAGGGCAGGTTACTTGTTCCCCAGCAAGACAGGCCCCTGCCTGCTTTAATTGCTTCACAGCCACTCTGGCACCAGCTAAGGTCACTCTGAATGACTGCAGCGAAGAAACAGCAGTAACTCCAGCCAGTGCTATTGTGACAGCTTTTAAAATGCAAAGGGAGCAGAGACCCAAGATGTAGCACTGCAGACACCTTTCAACTTTCAAATAAACTTAGAGAAAATGCAAGTGTAAAACTCAACCATTGCTTTTTATGGTCTTGTCTCCTTTTAATTTAAACCTCTTCTGTTTAAGAAACAAAGGCACATAGAAAGTGTTTTTGCAGTGGCAAAGGAAGCCAATGCACATATTCTAAATAGGAAAAAAACAGTCTGATTTTGCCCCAGATTTATGCTCCTTGCTGCATTTGGCAATCTTCCCCCTTCATTCCTTCTCTGGTTCAGTTGCCACTGCCTCCAGCAATGGTCAGGCATGGCATGGGGAGGGCATGGATGTTGGGGGCATACTGGAAGGTCTTTAGAAAGGAGCTAGGAGGCTGGACTTTGTGAACTGTCCTGCAGAAAAGAACAGACCACAATCTGACTCTTAAACTGACAGAAAAATCCCTTGTCCTCTTTTAGGCATGGAGATCTTTGGAGAAATCCTTGAAAAACCTTTTTTTGTTAATTTCTAGTCATCACTGTAAGATTTCCCTGTAAAATACCAAGCCTCGGACAAAAGGTTGCAGTTTGCAGTTTGCAGCTTGCAGAGGGTGAGTCACTGTGAACATCCGTGGCAGTGGCTGCAGAGAGGAAGAGGAGCAGAAAGAGGTAGGCTCTTCAGCTGTTTCACAGGCATTAGCAGTGGGGTTGCTGCTGAAGAGAGAGGGGCTGTGCCTCAGGGAAAGCATTTGGGTCCAGGAGCAGGAAAGCTCTTGGAAAGCACATTTTGGTTATCTGCAACCTGATTCAGAATCCACTCCAGAAGACAACCAAAAGAGTCCCACTAGATTAGTTCTGCATACAGATACATACAAACATGAATAATGCAGCACTGGTGTCAGTGATACAGAAAGAACATTACTGCTCCTTACTGGCTTCTTTTTTAAATAGTTGCTTACTTGCTCTTGGAAACTTTATATTATAAAATCTCATCTCAGAAATTTAGGCTGGGAGATTCTCAGTTGCAGAATCCAGTCTACAAAACTTCAACAAAGTCCACGTAATGAAAAACAGCACTAGAAGATCAGTATCATTTGCAAGGTTGTACAGGTGCTCTCCTTCCTCCATAGCTCCTGTCCTGACCCCACTGCCCCATGGAAGTCTGCTGGTAGGACTGGGATTTACATCCCAGTAGGGGTAAAGCTTCTGGCTGGATCCACATGAAATTACACTGACTTTTAGATATTTTTTTTAGAGCTTTATGGAGTATGTGATGTGTCCTTCTCCCCTTAGTGGATATTCTACAAATGGGGATCTCCAAAGAAGAGTCTTTGATGTGACCATCTTCTGTCCCAAACTCTGATAAGCACTTGAAGAAAAAACTTCTGGAAGCTCTTCAGAAAAATCTTATCTTGAGCATTTACTGGAGGATGGCACTCATGGCATTAGATGCAACCAGGCATGTCTTGCAAATACTAACCTATTAAAGCAATTCATTGATTTCCCTCAACAAATGATGCAATTACGAATGTGCCTATGGAATTCTATGAATACACATCTATGACTTGATTTTCCTTCCAAGCAATCTCTGCCTAGTCCCTAGTGAACAACACAGCTTTAAGATGAAACCACCAAATGAAAATGAACAGCCAAATATTTTAAACTATTGCTTTTTATTATAATTACACTGGAGCACAAATAAATAAGCACTAAAATATTGTAAAATATTGTCAATGCACTAAAGAAAGCAGAATTGATCTTCAAACAACATCTTATTACTTCAGAAGTATCAAAGTACATTTAATTACATCTTACCTAAAAAAATCAAGTACAAAAATGAAAAGAAAATTAATATGTATTTATACTGTGTATATAGAAACGGCTAGTAATATATGATTACAGTTAGCCTCTAGCTACTCCTTACTCCTACACAATCTCAGGCACATACCTGACAATTTCTAATGAAATATGAAAAAAAGCAACATGACATTCAATTTTAAGATATTGGTAAATGTATTACATTGGAATGAACACAGAATGATTTCATTTTATTTAAAAACCCTGTCATTTAAAAACATAGTGCTGTTGTCCACTTAAAAAGAAACCCAAACAAACAAACAAAAAAAACCATACCATTTTATACCATTTGCTTTAATTTGTCATAAGGAGCAATAAAGTAGACATACATTGGCTAATATACGTAAACACATTTTTAGTGCAAGAATAACAAGACCTGTGACTTTACTGTGCTTTCTTGAAATCACAGTGCACTTTACACAAATTGCTACACAATAATGTTTAACTTCAGGAGTTTAAAGCAAAATAAGTGCATACCAAACAATTTCATATATACAGTCTTCATAAGTGTGTGTATATATGTGATCTGTATGTATATACAGATTGCATATTTATACAGACTACAGCTTCAATGAGTGCGTGTAACTAAGCACTGTCATTCACCCTGTGACACAGAAACTGCTGAGACAATAGGTGACTTGGGAAATGTGTGAACAGCATTTTGACAGCACGCTCTGGGCAGTATGACACACCTTTTACTCAAGCGATTGGGTGAGCCAGCAATCACCGGACAGAAGGAAACGCTTGCTGAGCCCAGGTCTGTCTGTGACCTTTGGAAATCACTCAGCCTGAGCCTCACTCCCCTCATGATTCTCGCAAGCGTGAGGTTCAGTCCACATTTCTAAAGTGCTTGGAAGGTAAGTGCTAAGTTATATTTTACTTTTTCATGTGGTGTCACAATTTAAAACAAAAAGCCATTGTTTCCATGGGATACAATGGAGGTCTGGAAGCACATGGGCAGTTATTTAAGGACAACATAAATAGCATTGAGTAATAGAAGCAAAACATTGAGTGGCTTTTATGGCAGGCTGAATGTACAAGCAAGTCTGTTTACGACAAGAATGCTTCAATTCCCTGATCATTATTCCTATTACGCGTTGATATGAAAAGGACACAACATGAACAAACACTATTAAACACAGTAACTGTTCACATTAATGTTTGCCATCCTCCAAAGGGTTTGACACCGCAGCGCCCGAGCATACCCATGGGTCTGGACTGCAAAGCCAGTGCTTCGGCAGAGCTTTGAAGTGACTGCTCCGGGAGGAGAGCAGCGCGGAGAAGAAGTACCGGGACTGCCTGAATGCTGGCTTTGCTTTTGTTGCCAGAGATTTAGTGCAGCGGAGGGAAAGGGTTGAGCTGAGTATTTCACACATGGTTATGAGAAGTTCTTCTCTTGCCACATAACAAGGAAGACAAAGCATAAACGCTTTCTGAACAATGAACCTGTTATCTCAACAGATTTCTCACGACCAACAAGTCGTCTTCTTTCCAGGAGATTCTGGAACTTTGCGAGATCTCTTGAGTTTTTCTTCTGCCATTTTCTTTCTTTAAAAAAAGAGAATAAGCAGAATGTACAGTTGGTGTCGTGGATGTAACATGTATTCAAAGATTCCTTCACAGCCTCTGGAGTTTTTCATTTCTTCTGTCATTTGGGCTGTGAGGGGCTCTTTAAATCTGCATTTCAATTGCGTACCCATTCCAGCCACTGTATATTCATAACACACACAAATATTTAATGCACACATCTATGCGTATAAATAGAGAGATACATGCATATATACATATATATGTGTGTATACATATGCATATATACATACACAATAATGCTAATATACATACACACATATAAACACACACTTTATCTTTTACAGAAATCTCAGTTTGGACATCAAAATATACATTAGTTAGTTATAAAATATTTAAAAACTTTATTTCAGAGGCTGAAAAGAAACTACTACTGATAAAGCATTACTCAAACTCAAACTTTAGCAATATAGATTACAAAAACCTTCTAAAATTTGATATTTTTGGTTTTTTTGATCAGCAATTACAGCTGTTGCAATGCTGTCAATAGAATTTCAAAGAAAAGCCAATATAACAAGAAGTTTCAAACAACACACCTTTTCTTCTCAGAGAATATAATACTAAAATGATTGTTTTAAAGAGGAACTTTTGTGCTACCAAATTTCAGACACATAGAAATTTAAATATACAAAATATATGCCATAGATCTTTTTTTTTTTTTTTTTTTCCATTCCACAATTCCACAGCAGTACAAGTTTCCCTCGTTCTCAACAGCTTCTTTTGGAAGATTTTTCACCTCATAGATTTCACCCTCATAATCAGCATAAGCCATCTTTTTCTCCCGTTAAAACCAGGAGGTCATAATTCTTTGGTCATGACATAATATTCTGTTAAAGTGGGTGTGATATAATACAAGATTGTAAGCCAATTGCAGAGGCAGCCAGGGAGATGACGTGGCGTACCTGGGAGGATGGATATATGGCCTCTGCTCCCAAACCACATGAAATCGAGGGAGATCTCCCTACCAGCTTTTGGGGGTCTGAATGCCAGCCTTCATAGGTAACACAAGGTAATCTGACACAGGACGTGTTGCTGGATTTAAAACTAATAAACATGTAAACAGGTTTTGTCACCTTTATTTTCTGGACCAAAGACAAATGCGGACAGGAGCCGTGGCTGCAGGGCCACGGCCTTGACCTGCTAACGACTGGGGCTCCTCGCCACGGGCTGTACAACGCTCAGTCACAGTGAACCATGGTCTCCGCTAGCCAGCTGAAGGTCATGAAGGAGGAGTTTCTGTTGCAGGCTTTTCTGCAGAAAATTTAGTTTCCCTTCTTGGCCAAATAATTATAGCTGGAGATTTTAATAACTGATTAGGATAAAACCAAGGGCAATTTATGTGATTACGAGAAAACTGATACAGAACAATTCGTGTTGTAAATGCAACTTGGGCATCCACATCAAGCACTTGTATTTGCATTGCTTGCAGTTTTGTTGTTTCCCACCAAAACTCTCTCCCTTGTCCAGCCCTCCCCCAAAACAGCTAAGGATGTCTAATGAGCACAACTCTAGGTAACTTCTACAGCCCTAGCACCGAGTTGTTTTGTACATTGTCATGTTAAACAAAAGGTACAACCACATGCTTTGTACAGAGTCCAAATCTAGGCAGGTAAGAGAAATAAAATGGTGGAAGGGGGTCAGGGGAGAGCGTTAGAATACCACATAGAAAATAGTTAATAAAACAGTATAACAGTAACATTATATAGTAAAATTCTTCATAAATTTTTTTGAATTTATAGATATATATATATTTAAGCAGTGTCATTAGTTTGGGTGTTTTCAATATATCGGCAAAATATTTACATTCTGATATCTTCTGGATCCAAAAAAAAATCCTGGATAAATATGTATGCCTTAATCCAGTCAGAAACTTAAATCTCTCTCTTGATTGACAGGTGAGCACTGTATGGGTGTGTTTTTCCCTAGGAAGTTCACCACCTGCAGGTAAGTCTTACGTTAGAGCCTTTGCCTTATTAAGAAAGCTGGCTACCTGTGCATGGTGCAACATGGTGGAGAGGGCATCCTCCACATGCCTGTCAAATTGCAGTGTCCCAGAAAACAGTCTGTTGTTTGGAGTAAGGAGGAGGGCTGTATTTCTTGGTCCCGGTATTCTTTTTCCAACTCGGCAAAATAGGCATGCTGTCCTGTTTGCAGAGTCCTTTTTCTGATTTCTGTCGAGCTTTTATTTCTTTGCAGAGGCAACGTTTTTTCTCAATCATATCCAGCATTGTATGGTCCCCTTGCAACCACTGCATGCACGTCACCTGTTAGGGGGAAAAAAGGATAGAAAGAAAGGAAAGAGAAGAAAAGCATACAAATAACTATTTGGCCATGAATTGATGACATCGTTTCTTTCCAAGTTAGCATTACTCTTGAAATACTCTCATTTGTCTCACAAACAAAAAATCTCTATGCCAACAACAGAAACAAAGTCAGTCTTCACTTCTAACTACTACCCTACGGGGAAAAAAATGGTAATAAAAGGTCCCCTTTCTAACTTCTCCAGAGCACTGAAAGCTAATAAAGATAAATGTTTTCAGCAAACTAGCACTACTTGGATTTTAAATGATGGAATAGATATTAAAAAGGCACATGGATCTTAACAATGTCCTTAAGTTGTGGAAATAAAAAATTCTATACACTCAAAACCATGTTTTATATTGCTTTCCAAATCCAATCTGTCACATTAAAAGCATGGTGTTAACACTAGTGAGTATCAAGCTAAATATAACTCCGTGTTTAATTTTTTTTTAAATGATTTAATGAACTCCATGCGAATTATATGGATTAACCTATCCTCCTCTATGATGATATTTCATTAACTGGAAAGCATCAACTGTTTAGAAACTCCATGTCTTCACACATGTAGAATATTTCAAAACATGATCCTGATCCAGAAAAAGAGGTTAGCATATGTTTAGTTGTAAGTATATGTCACAGCCCCGCCAAAGCCTGAGAAAGTGGCTTCATTAGAGTTCAGTGGGGTGCTCACATGATTGAAAATGTGTGTGCTTTCAAATGCTTTAGACTGGAACTGAAATGCCAAATACTAAACTATCTTGAAAGGGCTTATCACATTTGGATCACACACTGTATACCTGCAGAACAGAGAACTTCCTCTGAGCACTTACTTGCAAATCTGAAGTGATTTCTTAAGTCTCCCAAAATCTACTTTCCACATTAGTCATAAATTAAGGATTTGTAAGTAAATGCATGCCATACATTTGCAGGGGCTGTCCAAGTACATCTCTGATCTTGTCATGCAAATGCACATGTACAGTAATACTTTGGCAGCATTTTATGATTCATGAAGGAAATGTGTGTTTATTATTAGGAGTCTGTGAGTGTATTCAACAATGCATATACATTTCGATTACAAATCTGAAAATGCTAAGTGTGGGCATGCACCAAGTTCCTAGCACTGGGGATTGGTCTTAGAAGCCAAAAATGAAACTGTCATCGACTCCTACAGCTTTTGTGGTCAGCTTGAAATGCATTTATAGCATTTATAGATAATGTTCAGATTATAGTAAATAAAGCAAAAGGAATAAACGTGAACAAGAAAAAGTAAAAGCAAACCATGCAGCCAAACAGAAAAAAAAAAGAGAATAGAGAAATGTAGTTGTTTTTTTTTCAAAAACAAAACAAAACATGTAACAGAATGTTTTTAATGCCTGACACAGAATAAAAGAATTTCAGATAAAATTACCTTTCTTTATACTGAAACAAAAACAAGTTTACCTTGCCTTATACATTAAATAGTATTTTGGGTACCTTGCCTTATATATTACATAGTATTTCAGGTAGACCACAATAGGAACTTCACTCTCAAATGTTCTTAAGAACTTAGAGTTACAGGGGCAAAGTATCTGTAGGGTATCCTCCTGCACAGATGAACTAAAAGCCTTCTGGAAGCCCACCACGCCTGCTCTTTCTAATACCATCCTTGGGTTTCACCTCAGTGGTGATCTAATGCGGTGCAGGTGTGAGGCATGCCATCTGCCACGACCTTCAGACTTTCTCTCTTTAGGTGCCCAGGCCTGATCCAAAACTCACCGAAACGGAGAGACTCGCTCCTCCCCGCCCCCCGGGCGACTCCACGCATCTTTGGACGAGGCCCAGTGTGGGGCAGGTTTCCTGCCATGCTATTCATCGGTGACGTGTTACTACTTACGCAGCAGTGTCTTCACTTTGGCTGGGTCCTCCTACGTGGGGCAGGACAGGGACAACACAAGTCTGCACACAGTTCATTAAACACAACATGGACAACACACGGTGGCACACCGCCTTCTGGGCTGAACCTGAGGGCAACAGCACTCGGGTGCCGACTGCCCCTTGGAGACATCGGGAGCACCTTCTCCTCCACAACCATCCTGTCAGCAACCAGCATGCTAACACCAGCCCCTCACTGCCTGTGCTCACTTCAGTTCCCCCACATCGCGAGCACGGCCCTGACACGTTCGACAGTGCGAGGTGCTACCTCTACGCCACCCATGCTCCCGCCATCGCACTATGCACAGGGTGGCCAGCACAGCATCGTCTGGTAGCTAATCCTCTTCATGGGATGCAAGGGCTCGGAAGCGGGATTTTGACATGCTAAGCTCTAAAATACCAGTTGCAGCCTCCCAAAGATAGAAGTAGTGTTGCAGAATGTATCAGTTACACCAACACTCTGCCACCCCCTTAAACAACAGCCCCTAAAATAAACCTAAGTGTAGACAGCTCCCAAATCCTTTTTTATACTGGCCACCATATTGTGTAGCAGTTAGAGAATCACTTACTATGACAAATTTGAGTATTTCCACATTCCAGGACAGAGGTTTTTAAGACTGGTGTTTTTTTAAATGTTATTTTTGTTTGAGGGCTAAGCCTTCCATACCATACACAGGTATGACAATAATCATAGAATCATAGAAACACAGGGTTGGAAAGGACCTACAAGATCATCTAGTCCACCCGTCCTCCTATCACCAATGCTACCCACTAAGCTACTAAAGCATATCTTGTAGCGCATTGTCCAGGCGTTTCCTGAACACCACAAGGGATGGTGACCCCACCACCTCCCTGGGCAGGCTGTTCCAGCACTTGACCACTCTTTGAGAGAAAAAGTGTTTCCTGATATCTAATCTAAATCTCCCCAGGTGAAACTTGTGGCCATTTCCTCGAGTTCTATCTTTAGTTATCTGGAGAAGAGACCGACCCCCCTCCTCATCACAACCTCCCCTCAGCCTCCTCTTCTCCAGACTAAGCAACCCCAGCTCCCTCAGCTGCTCCTCAAAAGACTTGTGCTCAAGACTCCTCACCAGTTTTGTTGCCCTTCTCTGGACACGCTCCAGGGCCTCGATGTCCTTTTTGTAGTGAGGGACCCATATTGCTAATACGAAATCCCAAAGAGTCTTATCTAAATTTTCAGTGTCTGTTGGACAAACCGTGGGCACCAAGGCTCCCAAGCCAGCACAGCACTCAGCACAGCTGTGAAATCACAGCAGTAACCTTTGATGACTTCAGTAGGGCTACTACTGAGGTGTTTAAAGCTTAAGTGTTTAGCACTGTGGACTTAGGCCTAATCCTTTCTGTGACTGCTGAACTGATGGGGCTCACGCTTCGCTCCAGTACTAATTCTTTTCATATCCTCCCTCCTTTCTGCCTTCAGCTGGCTCCTCTGGTCATGCACCAGGTTGTTAATATCACTGCTCTATCATAACAAAGGATTTATTTAATGTGAGAGACACACAAAAAAATAATGATGTTACAAGTTAATTTATAGAAAAAAGTAGAGCATTTGTACTATGCACAGCTATATGACTCTCCTGTTCCTGGAGGACCCCAGAGCACATGGGACCTGTACGCATCTGGCAGCATGTCAGAGCTTGGCTGCAGATGTGGATGTAGGCATACAGGTGCAAAACCCATCATGCTAGCAGCCAACAAGACACAGCACAGGAGAAGCAAAGTTGATTTTGACTGAAGAGTCTTGGCCCAAAGCCTGTTTTTACTGAAAAGGGAAGGACGAGGCAGCATCTACTATGAGGCCTGTAAGAACAGGAGGGCTCTCCTGACCACTCCATATCAGGTGGATCAGGCTGCCGCACAATCACTTATGAACTGTGAAATTTACTGATTCTTCTTGTTAAAGTATCTGGGGCCTAAGACACAATTTATCTTCAAAATCAGAGAGAGCAAGGATTTTCCTCAAAAATCTTATTTAAAGCAAATGTTTGTTCCAAACTTAAACATCAGCAACAACAACAAACATCAAGAAACCTCTTCCACTACGCAAAAGTGAATTCTTCCACACAGTTTTAAACACCAAGTTTCTGAAAGGCCTTAGGAGATATCAATGTGTTGTCACCTTACTTTTAGTACCTGCCCTTATTCCTCTGATATTTTTATTCCCAAAACATTAGAAGTAACTTTTATGATGATCTGTAAAACACTCTCAGATTTTACATTGGCAGTGCCACAGAACAAGAAATAACATTATAAACCATCTTTCAATTAAGAAAAAGCAGTAACTCCAACAACTTTACACATCCTCAAAACATAATGCAAAATATTTCCTCTAAGAAAATCTTTCTGAGTAAAAGATGGAGTCCAAAAGATCACTCCCGGTGAATGTTTCAATGCTTTATGAAGATCTGAGAGACAAAAGAGACAAACTCTATCCATCACAGGAAGTGTGACTGGTGTATTTTTGTGTATGTAGGTACCCCCATTAGCAGCGGGCCTGTCTTTATTTCTTCTGACCTCACTGGACTGATATTTTGCATCACTCTAGAAATACATGAAACAGTCCCAAGGGTTTACAAATTTGTAGTTAAATTAGATTGCCCTGACCAAGATCACAGCACTGTCTTGGGGCAGTGGTTTGATGGGCAGAACATGTACAGCCCAACAGCTCTTAGAGGACAGGTCCTCCAAGCAGAGGGCAGTACGCTCCACAGCTCTCCACCACTTCAGAACTTATTGAGAAAAACTCATAATCCTGGAGAAAACCCAGAAGATGCTTTGGGGAACAGGCAGTGACTTACGCTGCCAGGCCCAGCCTGGTGTCACAGCAGACTATTTCTATTTTCTCCTGCCCTGGCAGGGGCTCTGCCCTGGCTCTGGGCACCCCTACGGCTCTGGCAGAGCGATGCCGGCCCCAGCAGCCTGCACTTGCATTGCTCTGCCCATCAGGCAGGCAGTGGGTTCACAAAGTGCTCAAATGTGGATGTCTAAGCAAGAAACTTAAAACTAACATAATTCTTCCCCTTTCCTTAACTAAGCATAATTGTTTTGTTCAGCAAAGAGAATAACAGTTATGGATGGAAAAAAGGTAGAAGGAAATATTCTCTAGTAACATGATTAAGCAGCTATTGATGGATGTGATTTTTCACACCTGCTAGCTGGAGTTACAAAGTACAGCAAACATCTTGCATCTCTTTGTTGGTGACAACTGAGAACACGGGATAGGACTTTCTGGCCCTTCAGGAATTGGACTTTCACCCGGAGGCCACAACGTGCCACACGAAGTGCACGAACGTAGTGCACAAGCAGTTCTTTGTGAGTTGCTAAACACATGCATGCTACTGAAGAAAGATGCAACACCTTTGAGCTTCATACAAACCAAATGATCCCATACAGCACAGCCTTTCCACATGAAAAATACAAGGGCTGTGAAAAGAAAAATGTGGAAGCCAGACTGAAAATATAGAGTGAAATATCCTCAGCACCAGGCCTGGAACTCTGTTTCTTAAGTGTGATTAAATTTTACTTGCTTGTGTGTGACAGATAAAGAGATTCATAAATACGCAGATAAGGCTCTCTTGGGAAAAAGACTTATGTGCAATCTAAGTCCCACTCCTATCCTTTTGTCTCAAACCGAGCCCCATGAAAGATTAATTGTGAGCCCCAGGCTTGGGGCAGGCAGGTGCCCTGCGCTCCTGCTGCACCGGGACAAGAGGAACAAGTGCAGGGTGTGATTCTGCTCGTCTGGACCCAAAGAACATCGTCCTCGCTGTAGGGGCCTCTGCTCCCAACCTGGGGACTTCTCTGGAGGCAGGCCCAGCGGGTGAAGCACAGGTTGTATGAATTCATGCTACTTCCCAGTCATGCTGAGAGGCATTTCAGGAAATGTTTCATTGAGAGGTGCAATACAGTTTCATAAGAGTGCCCATGAAAATATGTGCTGCTATAAATTCCATGGGGGAGGAGACTATTACTAGTCACAAAATTCAAAGATGTTGCCCATTTTCATTAATTTTTGAGCAAACTTTTCTAATATTTGAATTGACCACTCAGCATTTCATGTTCTGAACACTTCCATGAGTGTTTTCTTTTGTGGTGTATGAACCTTTAATAACCCAAAAGACATATTTTTCATTATATGAGGGCTTAGACAATACAAAATCCTATTTTAATGCTTTTCCTTGTGACATTTTAGCTAACAAGTTCCTGGTTTGCCGATTTTTAATGCTGCTGTTTTTTTGGAAGGTAAATCAGAAGCGATAAATGTGTCCCATGATACAGTGGTCCTTTCATAATTTGTTCCTAGTACTGTAGGTTCCCAATTACATTGCTGAAATTGTACGGATTATGGGGCTGAAGAAGATACTGCTTTCTCCTGGACCTTTTGAGTGTCCTCCCTCTCCTACGGGACAGTTTGACTTCACTTACAGGAACAATGGGAAAAACCACATCACACACGTGTGATTGTGGATGCCATACAAATACTCTTTTCTTCATGACAACTGCATACCATAGCTAAAATGAAAGCCAAAGCGCTGACATAAGGCTGTAACAAAGTGATCTTAAACAAATGCAAATTATACTGAAATAAAAAACATCATCGTCATTTGGAGGCTATTATTAGAAATGTCTCCAGTATCAGCACACAAAGTGAGCTATGAGCAGTGCAGTCTGTGAGCAGTGCTACACATCCCTCAGCAGAGCCAAGCATGCTGGTTTGCCTTGGCAGGCTACAACAAGTGAAGAAGAAAGGCTTTCTGAAAGCCACTTACCATCCTCTGGGAGGAAGAGGTACTCCCTCCCTCTTGCCTTTTCTCATACAGGAGTTTCCAAACTCTCTTTCCCACTGAAACTCTCGATGGCACTTGCTCTGATGCAGGTGGGTCCCAGCCACCCAGCCGGGCAAGGTATTTCCACGCAGGAGGGCGACTCCTAGGAGGTAGCCGTGTGCCACAGGTGCAAGTGGCAGAGGGCCATGGTGAGTAGCAAGAGTTACTTCATGGAGTGTTATCTGATAGTCTTAATTTGATGTGGAGATCCTCTTAGCACACATGTGCAAAAGGGGAGTTGTCCAGTGCAGGAGTTCAGCATGAATCAGGTTTCAAAAGCTCTGAGCGCTGAGGACCTTGCTAGAAGCCAACAGGAATGTGCCCACTGGCTTCACGGGTCCAAGAATTCAACTACAGTTTGTTCAGACAAATAGTAAAAAACACTCAAACATTTTAAAAAGCCTTCTGAAAAGCGGTTGGAAAATGATGCTGGACAAGGTTTCTGTTGCTCACTGTGAGCTATAAACATTGCACTGCACTTAAATGTTCCTAAATCCAGTGGCTGAAAAGCTGGTAAGCGAGGGTGAAGCTACAGGCTACATCTGCAGCCATATCTCTCTGTGACAGAGGTACTCGAACACTGCTAACACAAAAGACTGAGTAATTTGGCCCAGGACAGTCAGCCAGCTATATAGCTCTGTACCGCTACTCAGTTCTTCCATTACTGCTAAATTCAAAACAATAATTGATTATTAACACAGAGGTGATTAAAAGCATGTTCGGGAACACACAGCATGTGCACCGTGAGCTGTGAAAGCAGAAGCTCTCCATGCAGCCAGCAGTGCATGGCAACGCTACCAGGGACACTTGATAACGCGACTGCAAATTCTCTGGAAGTGCCTGAGGTGTTTTCTAGCAGGTGTCCTACTGTACCAGCAGCTGCATGAAGATGGCCCCTGTGCATTTACATACTCACATCACAAGCACAGGCACACACGATGTGCTAAGCGCCACACAAACTGCTCCCTCGGTTCTTCCACAAATTCTTTTTAAGAGACACAAGTAAACTCCCCATTCTCCCCTGAATAGGGAGGGTTATTAACTCAAACAGGTGTAAAAATCAGTATCAATGGCCTGCACTAGGCATATGTTTCCACAAACCTTGATAGCAGTACATTTCTGATTGACACAGAATACACCTGAAGTGGGAGAAAACACACGTGTGTTCTGCTTTCTCAAGATTTTTTCCCTCTGCATTTCTAATGCAATACAAGTCACTAAAAGCCAATTTTCTATTTTTGTTTTTATAGCAACATCTTTAATGTTACTGGCACAGATCTGGAAATCAACATTTGCCAGTTAGCCTGTTATGTCTGCTGTGGCAGAAATAATGTAGGTGTTAGGAACACAGTCTTACTTGGTACTAGAATCCAGGTAATAATGCATCTAAGCACTGGAAAAGGATTCTCCTAGCACACCAGTTTTAATTCTAACAAAATATTTGTGCAGGAAGGAACACCTTGTAATCTTACACCGTGTATTTAACATTAAAGGAATTCACTGACACCTGCTATTTCAACTTATAAAACTGCATGTGCATCACATTTTAGGGCTATTATAATACTGTAACAAAGGAACTGCTGTGTTTAGTGTTTTGATTTCCATTACTCTGAATTTCTAAACTTCTAGGAATATGTTTTCTTCCAAATGATACCACTACAGGAAAAAAAAATAGAATCCGCGTAAAAATTGTTCTACCACTTAATGAAGATCCTGTAATTATACGATGTGATATCACAAGAGACCTTTTTTAAATATGGGACTCACTTAAAGACTTACTACATCATCTGTGCTCTACGGCCCAACTGATCCACTACTTAAAATCAGTTTAACAGAATCTTTGGAACTCCAAGAATTCTCAAAGATTCGAGATTATGAACAATTAATACTTATCCTAAAATTAAATTAGCAAATGGTTAGTAAACCATCAGCACCTCTGACTCCAGACCTCCAGTTTCATGATTCATTGCTTCCAATTACTAAATGTCACAGCTACTTTATACAGAATCAGCACTACACACACTCCTATGTCTCGAGTTTTCCAGCTACCCTCAGTTTATTGCTGAGGCTATCAATAAAGCAAACTCTAAATGATAAATTTACCATCCTGCATTTCATTTTCACTCTGACAGTCTGGCTATAGATCTTCCGGACCTTGCATTATTAACATATTTGTAAACTTGTATCTGTCTCATCTAAGCTAATTTTTTTAAGCCAAACAACTGTCTGAAATGTACTGCTTGATCTGCTATTTACACATCCTGTAAATGCTATTCTGTTTAAAGTAAAAGTCTGTAAAGCAACTTGTATTAGGCATATTGTGTAAAGTTGTCTCATGCATCTCATTTATGCAGTGGTTCATCACAAAGTGCATTCCTATTGAGATTGCTTATGAAAAATCAAAGCTTAATCTATGCCTTTGCTAAGCAGTAAATACAGAACACAAGCAACCCACCATGATACATCCTTTTGCTCACTGTAAAACAGAAAGGAAAATTCAATGTTGTATTAAGTCAGTCACAGGAGGAACAAAGGACAGAATATCCAGACTTTGTTAGAGTTCAGTGATACCGAGACCTCATGAGACCTCATGCTAACCACATTTTGCAGTACAGCACCTGCAGGGTAACACTTTAACATCCCAGATTACGTTAAGATGTTACTAACTCTATCTCCTCACCTTTTCCTTGTGCTGGAGGTTGCTACTTCATCACATGTGTGCCTTAACTGTTCATCAACCAGTCTTAAACAGCAGGATGGGTTGAGGCAGCGACCTCAATGATCACTACAGCTGGCCCTGACTATGACTGAGTAACCATGTCCACAGTACAAAACACCTGTAATTAGTGTTTCTTACTCTAAATTGTGGTAGCTTTGAAAAACTGCCAGACTCTAAATCTCATACTGAAAGGAAGTCTGTCCTCCTTTATGCTCAGATGTGGCATGTAGCAGTGATTGTTGCTGGTGGGAAAGATTCTCAACTCTGCAAGACCCAACCCTTGCAGGCTGCAAAAGCTCTCATGTAGAAGGGTAGCAGAGTGCACACTCTAGGTCACTGTTTCTGCTCATTCAGCAGCAGCCAAGGAAGAAAGAGAAAATAAATTCTGAAGAATGACAATGAGTGCTAACAAGACCAAGACTTTGGAAGAACTAAGAGAAAGTCAACAGTGAGGCCAAGTCTAAAGTTAAAAAAAAAAAAAAAAAAAAAAAAAGTGACACAGAGAAACCACAAAATCAATGAGTTTCTCCACTTTGGGGAACCTAAATTGGACCTCATTTTACCCAAGCCAGAAACACATACATGAGCTTCAGCACTCTTCCTAGTGATGCTAGTATTGAATATTTAACTAACCTTCATTGCTATGACAGCTGAAGAACCTCAGCACACCAGTTTTTCAGCAAAGCCACTAAAGCTTTGCATTTATCTAGCGTTTTCAAGAAAATGCTCACAAGAATATTTTAAAAATAGTAATAAAAAAAATAAAATGATCAAAGTAATACAGGAAGGGAGAATGCTTCAGCCCTGAAAGGGCTGGTTTGTGCTTTCAAATCCTCATTCATTATTTAGTGATCTAAACACACTAATACTTCAATTAAAGACTATGAAGTTGCTTTACAGATGAGAAATTTCAATATGTGCTCTTATATTTCTCCTTTTCTAATGGTGAAATTGAGTCAATGACCATTTTCTTACATTACATGTAATTTTTCAAGTATTGCATTGATTGTACCAGAGAAAAAGTTTTTAGGAAAGTATGACTGAAAACAACACAATGTACACAGATTATCTTGTTCTTTTATGTGCTCACATCTTCCTTTTTAAAAACGCATAAAGTGAGATTAATAGACAGGGATAACCATTTATGATTCACCACTAACCCCAATTTGAAATGTAGTTAATGCACAGATACCAGGCTTATAAACTGTACTGAAAATGTCTAAAGAATTTGAATGTGAGAGATATCCGTAGTATAAGATAAGCCTTTACTCTAGCCTCAGAAAAACGTCATGTAATCTCATTTATATCAAGAATTGCTAAATAAGACAGTAGCCAAATCTCATAAAGACATGATTTACTGACAAACAGAAGAGCTGAAATACAGGCAAGAAAAAAAGGCTGGCAACCCGAGTCCACTAATTACCACTCTGACTTTTAAGACCAGGCTGCTGGCCCATGCACACACAGCTCGATTAATGGAACATGTCCTTTCCCCATCCTATTCTCTGTTGAGAAAAAGCATTCCTTGGACATTCCAGTTGTAGCTTATGAGTTAAATGGGAATTTGCTATTGACGTGAGTGAGGTCAGAATTTAACCTTGCATCTTTAAAGAAAAAATGAAAAGGATTTTTTATCATGCATTTTTAGTTTGGGTGAAGGCTCTTTGTAACAGTGGCTGTGTCATGCTAAAAATTCTTTTGTATTTCCTGTATAAGGATCTATCTTCTAAGATTTATTTTTTTTCCTGAGTAGCTACTGCCACTGTGCTGCAGTAACTTAACTTTGCACTGAGACTGGCCTGGCTGACATGATAATACGACGATAAGTTTAACTTCAAAGGAAGTAAATTTATCACTCATAGGCCTCAGACAGAAACACATATGATTATCATTGTAGCTCCTATTCAATGAAGAACGAATACATGCTCAACTGGAAAACACGTAATTGGCCCCTAGATTTACAGGGATGTTCTGCTATTTAAGATAACCAGTGCTTTGCTGGCTCAAGGCCAGTTAGCTGCGCCTACATGCAGAGGCGTGGTGATTAATAATAACTTTACAAAGGGCTAATAAATGACTGTTGGCTGTTTCAATAACTGCTTAATCAATCGGCAATTATATGTTACTGTGGACTGCGAACTAAGAGGCAGTTTGAAATCATAGCTGACAACCAGTGTCTGCAATGTTCCTGTTCAACTGACTCATAAGGGATGGTACAGCCACCTGCTCCTACTGTGTACCTGCACTGCAGAAACTTTTCTTTCCAGGCTGAGTAAGGCCCTTCTCTATCCGGTATTGGAACGTGCGAGATGTTACAGACATAGCTTGTCCCCTAGATTTAATGCAAGTGCCCCAGTGAATGGAGTTGGGGTTTTCTGTATGAGAGTCCAGCCGGGTAAAGGCATCTCCAAACCTAGGAACCCTTGAGCAGCACAAGATCCAGCACAAGCTACAGAGTGTGGACTGTTATCAAATATTTTTCAGCTACAGAAAGCTGTCATAAGAAATACAAGTATTTTTGCAATTTTTTTTTTTTTTTCTGAAGAACTGGAAACCTTAAATTAGTAAAAAAATAATAATCTTTTAAAGTTCTCATTTAAAATACATGACATTTTTATTTTCATTGTTTAACAAGACAAAATGAGGACAAAAGTAGGTTATCAAAAGTGGGTGCCGGCATTCATACCTCTTCATAGTTGGCATACAGAATGTATATGAATAGCCACACATTGCTAGTGAAAGACTATGAACAAACACACATACATATACATAGATATATAAACATACTATACATACATACATGAGTGAATATACATATTTATGTGCATACAGTATACAGACAAGATACTATACAGGTACAGTAAGTGCAATATACTGTATAAGGCTATACAAACATCGAAAGATTCTGGTGAAATGACAACAACCATGAGAACAAAGCTCGGATGGTTCATGACTTAACGCAGATGGTGAGCAAAACCTTTCTGTTCTGTGTCGTGTTTTATGCATCAGGCACACACAGTTCAAACAGAAAACATGGTACAATACATTCAGTTCATATACGGAAAAGGTAAGACAAGTGGGAGTGCATGGAGGTAACAGAAATGTGTATGAGCAGACAGATAAGTTTTTTTCTACCTAGAATACAGAACATTTGGTTCATTTACAGAAAATGCCTATATATAAACCCATGCTTTCATGAATTCATGCCATTTTTATTTCTACTTTTTTTTTTTTTCCTTTAAGAATATTATAAAATTCTTGCCCTGAGTTAAACATAAATACACACAGAAAAGGGAGAAAAAGGAAATTGCATGCTTCAGGTTTTTTTTTTATTATTCTTTTTTTTTTTTTTTTAACCAAGGCACAATGTCTTCAATAGTGGTTGCAACACCATTTGAAATAAACTTTTCAATTGTTATTGTTCTGGTACTGCATCCTTCTTAATGTGACTAAGCTAATTGTTTGCACATAAAAGTCTCAGAACAAGTTTTGAAGTGAATTTACAAGTTTTAGAAGAGAATAAGCAAATTTATGAGAAATGCCTTAAAGAGAGATTCCGTAAAGAGGAAGGAATGCTACTAAATGAAATCCTTATAGGCAACTTATGGATGCTTAGGCTGAAATTATTTCACATAATTACATTATATATTTTTTTACTACTGTAAATTGTTACTTATTTGTAGTAGAATCACAAACAATGCTGTAAGAGCTGTTAAAAATGAGATGAAGAACCTCCAATTAATTCTTAGTTTCTTGTTGTAGACAGGATAGGACAGTGATCTCACTAATTCAGTGTTTCATAAGCTGCAAGAGGTATTGCTTAGTAACATTTTTCCAATTAAACACTAAGACTTTCAAGGCATACATCTCCCCATATGTCTCATGGACCTGCCTAAGTCTTTTATCGGGAATATTAGCTCGTTTCTGTTTCTGAATACATCACATTAAATTCTACACCCCATGCAGAACTCTGACTCTCAAAAAAAAAAAAAAAAAAAAAAAAAAAAAACCCTGGGTGGAAAGACTGTGCTTTGGCTGCTGTGCCTATGTCTGAGCCCTCTTTGTGGGGTACTGAAAGCACGCAGCCATACAAAAGTCCTACAAAGAGAAGGTGCAAGAGTAAGCCAAAGTTGCTGCCCTGTCATTCAGGACAGGCAGCACCAGGAGCAGGGCACCCTGCTCTTCACTGCCTCCTTCCATCTCAGTTCCTGACTACTTTCTTTCTTTTTTCTTGATAAAAGCATTGTGTGCCCACACTATGAGGTGCTGATCCACTTTTGCTTTAATCATGCTGAGAACCTACTTCCTTTCACTTACAATACAGGATGTACAATGGACTAGATCTGCCTGTCTTCTTGTCCTCCTACTGATGTAGTCTGTTTTGAACTCCCCACCAGCTTCCAGGGGCTATGGAGTGTAAGTCACCTTCCAGGGAACAGTTGCAGTGTCTTCTTCCACACATTTATTTCTCTGTTGAGCTAAGGTTATTTTTCAAGGTACTGAAAGACTGTCCCAACTCTATCAAAAACAGACACAACCTGCCCATCTCCTCCCCCCAACCCTTCCCCCCCCCCCCCCCCAAAAAAAAAGAAGTAGATAATATCTTGATAATATCTTCTTATGCCTATCCTCTCCATTTTTTAAAACAGTAATCTCCCAGATCTGTGAAACGACTAGGTAAAGCGTTTTTTTTTTCTTTTTTTTTTAAAAAAAAAAAAAAAAAACATGGAGAGGGAAGTGAAAACCATCATAAACACTGTATTCCATTCTTTGTCAGAGTATTATTGTATTTGAAAAGTTTCAGCTACTTATGTGAGGGAACAAACCTCTTTCTGTACTCTACTGGCAAGCTTACAAGGCCCGTCCAAGAACAACAAGAGATCAGAGCACGAGAATGCAATATTCTTCCTCCCACTCTCTTCCACTGTATCTTAACTAGCGGCAGCCAAGCTGGCACTCGAGGAGTGAGGAAAGGTAGGAAGACAAAATATAGGCCTGGTGCTCAGAGATTGCAAGGCCTGATCACTCTGCTCCCATGTCCAACGCCCTCTTTCTGCTGAAGTACATTTCTTAAAGATGGTCTATGTGCCTCAACCTGTGTGTTCTAAAAGGCCTTGACCATTGACACATCTAAAAAATGAGCAACAACGTCGTAGAGGCGCTGCTGCTGTGTGGTCACAGCCCAGAGTGCTCCTGTTCAATACTTTTTGTGCCCAGGAGCCAAGCAGAAGCCCCGCGCTGTCAGCGGCACGAAGTGAGCCACCACCACCATGCCTGGGCCTAGGAGCCTACTGCAGCCACAGCATGCGCTCAGGCCTTGCCGTGTGCGCTTTCTCAGGCTCTTGAAACAGGGACCCAGCTTCTGAAACAGTGACCTGCTTCTGCTGCATGACCAGAGCAGCTGAATGCTGAAGAAAAAATTCTGGGACAGCAGCAGCAGCAGCGGGGCTGTCTGCCAACAGAAGGTGGCTCTGACACGTCTGCTTCCCGTGCCAATCGGTCAGGCGTGCCTTGGAGGTGAGGGATGATGGATGTGGCAATTCCATCCACTTCAAGGTCTGCATTTTCTTTTCTTTCTTTCTTTTTAATAAGAGTTCTCTGTTTGCAGTTTGTATATTTAGAAACTATTTTGCACGGCTTTGGACCCGTTCATGGATTATGTAAGACCAGACTCAAGCTGAAACTCAACATAATGCACTGTGGAGCCTTCCCTACAGCATTAAAATTCCTGTTATTGCTCTCATCCAAAATGTGACAGTGTTTTTAGCTGGACTAACGACAGCAGAATTTTGCCTTCATGTGTGCAGAGTATTTGTCCTTGCAGGAAAAAAAAGATGTTGTAAAGTAATCCAATTGCTCCCTCTCGTGGGCATGGGGCCCTGCTGCACTCTGTAAAGCATGAAAACACCAAGAAATTCAGCCTCCAAGCCCTTTAGCAGTGCAAACTCCCCAGACGGGTGTGTGGCACGGCACTTCAGGACATAGGTTGTGCCCTAACACTTCTTTCTAGGTGGTGGCAATTGGTGCGATTCCTCGTCTCTGTCCTGTGAGCGTCTGGCCTGAACAAGGCCTGCGGCTCTGAATGACTCGGATTTTCACGTACACTCAGGCCAAACTCTGAGCAAATCCAGACATCTTAAGGTAAAAGGTGGCCCACATCCCATCAGTGAAGTGCCTGTGCCAGGGGGTTCTCTCAGTACTCTACCTTGGGTTCTTCCATGCCTGTCCATCCTCCCAGGTGGGACCCAGAGGGGCTTCCCCCTCCCAGCCATTTGCAAAACCAGCATCACAAAATCAGTCTGTGTCTACCTTCTCTTGTTTTCTCCTACACAGACACTAAAGACATCTCCATGGAAGCAGCAATCCACCTCCGTAAGTGGGACTCTTGAAAAAGAGACATAATTTGTAAACTTTTTCTAATCAGATTTACTTTATTATCTGGTGTTAGCCATCCAAATGCATTTCATTATGTTAGTGGCATATAAAAATAATTAAAATCACTGTCAAAAATATATGGATTTTACACCATATAGTTTTGCACTTTCAGTGCAAATTTCAGTGTAAACCAAAGCTTAAGCAGTCACATACGTACCAATCTATTCCTTTCTACAACTGCTTTCTTTCTCTTCTGTTATGCTGGACTTATAAAACCTTAGGGTAAGGACAGGATTTGTTCTACTAACATTGTCTATCGACACAGATATCTTATTTATGATATTTAGACAACCTTATTTATGGACTTTATTTATGATTCTTCAATGCCACAGATGACATTGTGGTAGATCCTACTGGCCAGTGTTAGGAACACTTTGGATCTAGTGACTATCCCAAGCCTTATTAAAAGTGACGGTTAAACAGAAGGAGTAATTAAGTCCCTTTAAGGAAACAGCATCACAGGCTACCATCCAAAGCAACAAATGGTGTATAGAAAATATAGACCAAAAACCCATGAGACTTTACAGAGCAAGAGGCTAAGGTACTGTTCCTGCACTGGGGACATACATTTTGAATGAAGAAAAACATCAAGTAGCAAAAAGGAACAACCACAGGAGCATAGAGACAGCGATCTCAGAGCCACTGCACTGGCTGAAGGGGAACACAGACTTTACACATAGGAAGGAGAAGAAAACTATCATCACCATGCCATGAATTGTTCTGTATGTTTCTACATCTCCTACATCCCAAATACAGAGTATACTTTCAAAAATTTTGAAAATGAAGGGTGAAAAAGAGACGGAGAGCCATACCAGAGCAGTAATTAGCACTGTAGCTAGGTACGCCTTTTGAATAGGAATTTGGGACTGTGCCTCACCTGAGCTCTTTAACCAGCAACCCAGGGGGATCTTTATTTTCCCTCCAGCCCAGAGGGCAGGTATGACAGAAGTTGCTGCTTTCATTGCAACCCCCCTGCACTATTAGAACCATAAAAGCAGAATCATTAGGGTTTGATGTTGCTTTCAGATTATGATTCTTCAAGGACTGCATCCAGCCAGGATTTACAGTACCGAGCAATGACACTCATTTACGCCATTAGCAGACACTAATTCTCTTACTAGCACACTTTTTTTTTTTTCCCCTGTTACAATTTCACTAGTGTTCAGACAGGATGAAAGAGTACTCCAGTCTACAGAGTTCTCCATCTACCTGCAATTACTGTATTTCTTTCATATAATGGAAGTTTAAAAAAGACTGCTGTGATCAGATATGGAACAGCATGGATCTTCATTTATAGATGTTCATTTTTCAGCAGCGGAAGTCATTAAATGTGGCAGCCAGGAACCCAGCCCTGCTAAGAGGCCTAACGAGTGCAGGGTGTTTATCGCCTGCGTTGAACTCCTGTACACTACTGCTGGGGAAAACTACAACTTCAAACTGAGAATAATAGAAGAGCACAGATGCATTGTTTGGGCTCAGAGTAATATAGAGACCATATGCTTTCAGATGCACATTTGCCAACTAAAGCATGATAATGCCAATTCATTGAGGATGCTTTTTGTCTAGGTGCTTTCAAAAATAATTATAGCCATAATAGCAACAATTTAACCTTCTTGCATTCATTAATTACAGGGTGAACACAATGCTTACAAGGCATACAAAGACTATAATACACTTTGTATACACAACGAAGGCCGGAGACATTAAGAACTGGGTTTGTGATACTTAGTTGACCCAGAACAGAATTACTCTGCACTTAGCCATGAGGCAAACACTTGGCTGCATTGCTGAGGCATGCTCAGTACCTGTCAGGATTCAACTCTACATTATTTCTCTCAAGTTTTGTGAATTTCTTTCGGTGAGCCTATACTGCACTTAAACTACAGGGCATTGTTCTAAGAATGCATGCGGAGAGCAGCTAAATAGATATCTAAGCTTTTTTTTGTATGTCATCGTATTTCCCTCCCACCATTCTTTTTCTTTACAGCGGAACAGTTCACACTGTGCTTGGGATTTTTCAGCTAGAGTATAAAATTAAATACCAGTTGCCCTGAGGATAAGGTCTCACGTCACTTTTAATGCGAGAAATTTTTTTTTCATGATAAAACGTGGGTGTTTTAATTGCATTTTCCTTAGCACCTAAACATTCAGGCTTAAACACAAGGCTATCTGTGCTGCTGTGCGGAGGAATTTGGGATTTCACTGGTGAGGACGGCGCAGGCCCTAAAGCCAGCGCTGTGCTCCAGCCAGGGAGCTGCCACGGACAGGGGCAGTCTGCAGCCACAGCTGCAAATAATCATTTATATTTCATAATTTATCTCCCAGAGACCTGGGGAGAGGCTCTCAGCACACGCCGGGCTTTTCCCCGGGGCCTGCCCCGTGCCGCAGCGGGGCTCGGCGAGGGCCGTGGCGCTGCCGGGGGCCGCCAGGCGGCGCTGTCGCCTCACGGAGCGCCGCGAGCGGACTCATGGCGCCGCGCTGGGCCGGGCCGGGCCGGGCCGGGCCGGGCCAAGTCGGGCCGAGCTGGGCCGAGCCGGGCCAAGTCGGGTCGAGCCGGGCCGAGCAAGGCCGGGCCGGGCCGAGAAGGGCCGTTGCAGGCGGCAGCCGGCGCTTGGTCGCCCAGGCTTTGCTCCGTCCAAGCGGTGACACGACAGAAAGCGCAGAGGCTGTGGGAATGGGCGGGTGGCACTTGGTGCTGATGGGAAGACTTCAAAAGCGTCCTCCAGCTGCCGACTGGAGTTGGAAGTTCTGCTTTCTGCTTCCCTGCAGGCCTTAGTATGTGCACAGTACAAAACTACACTAGAAAAGGCCTGGTTTCTTGCCTTCAGGACTGTGCAAAGCTCGCTTTTCCGTTTCCTTGAATCAGCTTTGGTAGTGGGTTCAAACAGCACAATTAAGTATCTACAATTCTTGCCCATCAAAGACACCCACTCAAATAAAGCGTTGGCAGAGTCCCTTCCCTTGGTGCGAGGCCACTTGGACGTGGTCTGCTCAGTGGGGTGTGCGGCCCCCTCCTGCAATCCCACACCCGACAGGGCACGGGCTGAAAGCTGCCCAGCTGCTGCGGACACTGCTGGGTCTGCTGCAGGCTGGGGAAGATACCACACGTTTTGAGCTGCATTTTGGGAGAAAAAAAAAAAAAAAAAGCCACACACACACAAAAACAAGTTCAGTGTTGATTCACTTTTCTAGTCTTTTCACTCTGTTCTTGCAATGGAAGTTGAAGCTCCTTCATAGCTGCCCGCCTATCTTTATTTCCTCCTCTAAATTATTCCTTCTAATCTCAGCACGGTTTCTGGATTTTACTTTGATCACCACTGTTACGTTTAAACCTTCTTTCCTTGCTTAAATTGGAGATAGGTATCAGTGCCCTGTACCCCCCACCAGAAGACACCAGGCCTTGCAAGGCATGCTTGCCTTCCAGAGATTAGAACAGCACACCTCAAGGAGACAAAAGTAAAGGGACTAGAGTGCTGTCTTCCCACTGAAAAGCAAGTAACTAACTGGCAGCATGAGGAGAGGCTGCATATCTGCAGATAAGGTACATAGTTTTGTGGAAATGTCTGAAAGCAGGCTCTGCTTCACAGAAAAGCTGACATATTGAATTGTAGCTATCAGGGGCTTTGTTATCAAAGGGTGTGTTTTCCCTGAGGTTGTGGATCATATAAACATGCGGATCTTTCCTTCAGGATGCATCTATAAACATGTGCCATTGCGCTGATATGCAGCTTAATACACATGGCTATGGCTGTCTACATCTTAATGAAAATGAATTTCATTTTGCAAAATTTGTTTGCCAATAAATAAATAAATAAAACAAGACATAGCTATATCAGCTACTTTTCTTTAAAATAGAATTTAGCAGATTTGTATGTGTGTTTGTGTTTCAGAGAAGCCTGGCAGTGACCTAGAGATGGCTTTATGTACATTAAAAATATGGATGCAAGATACTCAGCTATCCAGCAGGGGGACTTCCACAGTACAGGTTGCTTGAAACATTTTACTCTACAAATAAGCATGCTCAGTGCACACACATCCTTTATGTCGCATGGATTTTTGATTCCTATGTAATCCTTTGTTACCCTGAGATGAAGACAGAGAGAATGACAGGAGGCAGGGAACCGTCAAATCATTGCAGAGGTATCCATGACTCCAAATCCTTCTTACTTTTCACAAGTGAAAAATTTAGTTCACTAGAGGTGTTCCCTGCTATGCTTGAGGATTGGCCATTGCAGGGGCAAGAACACCTGAGCATGTCTGCTACAGAAGCTGCAGCAATATGGGAGATCATTTATTTATTGGGGCATCCTGGGACCATACTTGATTTCTACTTTATAAACCTCGTGATCTGGTTAACTTCTGTTTTGTCTGCTTGGGTGGCTACAAAAGACTGGTACTTGTTTGCATTTCAATATAATGGTCAAATTCAGATGGACTTCCACTGTTTCTAGTTTTTCCACACATTACTTGGATCTAAGGTGCAACTTTCTTTACTTTCTAGAATGTTTTTCCATTCCCGGTAAGCTCTCTGCTAACATTGGAGAACCTCTATAGGGGAACACATTCTGTGATATGTAGAACACCTCTCCACTACTTACATTCCTCTCTTTAGGATATATGTTTATATTAGGATATGTATTTAGCATATATAGCTATTTGCCACTTCTGCAACTCAAAAATATTCCATACTTCTGCCATATTATATTTTCATGTTCACAGTTGAATTTTGACTTTTTTTTTTCTATTTCCTTAATTTCTTCAACTTTTTTCTTATACAATTAATAACTTTAGTTACATGATTTATTTTATTTTTTATCCTTCACTCTAAATTTAGTTAATTCACGACTTAATCCAAGGTTGTGTCCTGCAACCATCTTTCAAAATGCCCTCACCACCTTCTACTAAAGTAGCACTTCTGTACTACTTTACCAGAAGTACAGAACAGCATGCTCTCTGCCTCTGCGTGTCTGGACTGCTGGTCACCACTTCTAAGTGTTACTTTTAAGTGTTCTTCATCAGAGACCAGCCACATAATTCATTGTAAGCCCTTTCTTTTTATTTATAAGTGATCACTGTAATGCTTACCATTCATATGCCATAAATATGTTCCATAAATATTATCTGGTTAATCCTCACAACTCCTACACCATTACAGAAGCAAGAAAATAAGGCATACAGGAGTTAAATGCCAATAGTTATAAAATTAGCCAGTATTTGTTTGAAATTCAAATTCAGGTTTCCTCAGTTCAGACCTTCTTTGAGTTACTAAGCATTCTTACCACTTGCATGAGTCATTCTGTATTAAAACTGATGAGACTTGGAGAGCTCGGTTGTACATCTAAATTTTTCTCAAGTTAAATGCTTGAAAAATATTAGTTGGGGATCCATGAAGATTTGAGAAAAACAATCAAAACAGTATTCTGCCCTTTCCCAGATGTACCCCTCTACCTTGAATCCCTGTGGGAACGTCAGCTGTGCCCATATCATCAACAGAGTGGTGGATGACAAGAAGCATCCTCTTAATCTTTTGGAAAGCGTAACTGCTGATTATGATTTAGTTAAGGAAACCATATTAATATAATCAATAGCCACAGCACACAAAAACAAATACAGTGTATGCCACAATCTGTCAGACTCAGAATGGGTTAACAACCCAGGCATTTCTAAACACATTTCACCCATCATAGACTATTTGCACATGAAGATAGAGTAGGTGTATAACGAACGCAATTGAAGCAATGTTTGTGTCAGCCAGGGAGATAATGAGACTTCTGCCTTTCAGCTGGAATCAGGGTCAAATCCACACCTTTACAAATTTATGCATTCATAATAAATGGCAATTTAATAGATTGATAGTAAGAAATTGACAACTGGAGGGGAAGAGGAGCGGAAATAAAGCTTTTACCAGTTTTTGTTTTTTCTTATGAAGCCATGCCCATACATTATTCAATTAACAAGAATACCCTCTACAGTCACTTGAAAATTCCTCTTATCATCTTTGTTCCTTTCTTCTGTATAAAGTGAGGTGGATTTTTCCTCCACAGTTTCAGTGAACCCTGACTGCAGCTTCTAAGAGGCTCATTATCTCTTCTATCACATCGGCTTCTGCTTTCAAGGCTTATTGTTTAGTTCTTAATATAAATTGAGAGACTAAAATGCCTTCAAAACACCCAAGGTGCCTTTGACACTGAGTATCCAGCAAATCATCATGTCTGACGTGAGACTTGTTTTATCAAAAAAGGTGTACTACATGAACACCAGGACACTCAAATCCTTTGGAAATAGTATTGCCTTAATTTCTTCCTTCAATAAGAATAAAAATAAAAATAAATACTTGATGCACTATTTAAATAGGCTGTCATTTTGAATCTCCATTATGTATTTGCTTTTATGTAAAATATGTTTTAGTAACATGCAAGGCATTGTGTCCAGCAGGACTCTAAAGTAATACAGTAGCTTCAGTTTTGCAGTTAAATAATTTTAACCAGTATGGACTAGGCTACACAACTATAACCTTCCTAACAAGTACATGATGCTCTGGATTGAGTAAATTGACCTTATTCTTCTGGTCTCTGCTTTGGCCAAGAGCTTCTTGAAGCAACTCACCAAGCTACAATAAACTTAAATAGGGAATTACATATGAAGTATTCGTAAGGGAGTTTACCACTCAGATCTCATTGAAGTTCAATAGGATTATGGGAACGAATTCCCTGAAAACCAATTGAAAATTCACCATCTAAATAAGGGTGCTTGTGTGTGTGTGCGTACCTGTATGTGTGTGCACATATATACATATGTGTTCATGCCTGTGTACACACGTACACCCACACACGTACACAGGCATGTGCAGGCCCATACGTGTACACACACGTGGTACAATACGGGAGCGCTCTGAGCTTGACAGAAGGTATTCACGTTATGTTTAAGTGAAACCTTTCCTCTCAATTACTACTCTCAGCAGTTCGTTCTGTCAAACTAATAATACAGGTCTGTGCAGCGAAATGATACAATATCAAGTATTAGCATATAAAATAAAGGTAAGTATAGGTTTCCCATGTCTTTATTTCTTTTCCATTTTCTCTCTGTTGGAGAAATTTGCCAAACCCAAACACTTCCATTTCTTTCTTAAGGGTCTGTGTGACATTATTGTCTCTGATGGGGGAAAAAAAGTATCTCAGTTTAAGATATGAGGAGAATTTTACCCCTTTAGTTTGTTGGTTTTGGTTTTTTTTTGGTTCCTAACAATATACAATAGATATAACTACAGCAGACTATTTCATAGTCCTGTAAGCCTTACATGGCCCAAAGCTGAAGAGAGTCTAGCTGCCTTAACTAAACAAAACAACTTGCTGTAAGAGCAGTTTTCAGGACAGTGATAAATCACAGTGTAATACAATCATGCACTGAGCTCAAAACAAATGTAAGACTGGCACAAATATTATAGTACGACTGGGCAGAAGTCAAAGGTATGTACAAGTCATTGACAAACATTGGTGCAAGTGCTTTAGACGACATTTAAAAGAAATTTACACTTAAACACAGATTAAATTTATCAAGGTTTGATAAATTTTAAAGACAGTAAAAAAGTACAGAAAACGTGAAAAAATAAAAAATCCAGCAAATCCATACAGTACAGTTTCACTACATTTATATTACAGAATGAAGACAGAAAAGGATACAAAGAATTAAGAGCAAAGAAAATTCTACTGGCTGCATCCAGTGGAATTTCGTTGCCAATGAGAGATGCGCACACACAAATGCACGCAGACGCACAGAAAATAAAGATAAGAAAACAAAAACTCATCTACTGTAACAAATGACAGACACAGAGGTGAGAAACATTTGGCATGTTGCAGCACATGGAGTCATTCACGATTGGCTAACGATGGTACCTGGCTCGGCTGAAGGTCACTGGCTTGCCTGAGCGGAGTAACGGATGGAGGAGGCACACCTGATGTGGACGCAGACCGACCTAATCTGCAACTTGCTTTAGGCTCTGGGAAAGAAGAGAAAAGCAAAGAAACCAGTGAATTGGAGGCCAGTTACCGCTGAGTTAATTGAAACATGGTGGACCCAGGATTCACTTGAAATGGAGTCTCCAGGCTTAGTTCCAGTTCGTCTTGGGCATTTGGCCCAAAAGTTGGGTTAGAAGAAGGGGGGTTAGGATGGAACCCATCCAACATCCCGGCTTCTCTCCTTGCTCTCTATCATCTCAGAAGCTGAAGTAGAGAGTATAAAGCAGCAAACAGACAGGCAGCATATAAAAAACTTTCTCATTGCTCTCCTCCTAAGGACTGTACAAAAGCAGTGAAGATACTGTGGTACTTTGGATTTGGAATGACACCAAAAGCTCTAGGAAATGTGTTAAGAGCAATAACTTGACAGACAAGAAAGCAGGAAGAAAGGAGAGAAATTGGAACTTAACAGTGGTAAATTCCAAACTCAGTTCCCCTGCACTGAGGTGATTACAGAGGCCTTGAATAGAAGGGAGTGTTCAATTCCAGAGAGGAACTGAACAGAAAAAAACATAGGTTTTGCATTTTCCCTCTGTTGTCCATGGAGGCATTTCCCAGAAGGCTCCCTACTGATTCCAGTGCAGCCTACTACTGTTAACATCCTGCCATGAAGGTGACCGTGCAGCTCAGGAGTTCTGGAGGGTTTTTGTGTCTGAGCTATGCTGACACCAGTGTGCTACCCCACAGTGTTCTGTGGGGTAGCCCCACGTCTGGTCTAGAAGAAACTGCTGTTTCCTGAGAAAAGGGTCTGCCTGTTTGTGCTTGAGAAAAACAGCTGTCCCTACACTTCACGTTTATGGCTGAGGAAATATCTCTTTGCAACCTGTGACTTCTGGCTTAGATGAACGTGTTTGCTCTCTTCATGTTTTATAAGCCTTCCTTCTAACCCTATACCTCTCTTTTCTATATAGCGGGTAAACACTGACAACAAGGACACTCTCATTCAGCAGATACACTTTGTACAATAGTAAACTTCCAATTTTATCTGAAATGATAGTGGTTTAATACAAATAACAAATAATTATAATAGTACCATGCCTCTTCACAAGGAGTTGAAAGAATTTCTCCTATTTGGTCCTATATTTTCATGAAGAGAAGACTTATGCCTTCTGTAGTCCAGGTTTAGGATATGCCTTTGAAGTGCATATTCTCATATATCTTATTCTCATATATCTTTTGCTTCCATGTCTCTGAAATATATCTTCTCATGCCTCATTTGCACTGTTGCTTTGTCTGTGTATGCTTTATATTAGTATCTCTTTACTACCTGGATATCTAGTATCATTATTAGCCACTGGTCAGGCCATTGTTTGAAAGGAATAAAATTGTCCATCACTAGCACATCCTTAAGGTCACTTGGCATATCTTGGAAACTTGAGGACAGCTGGCACAGTACGCCACCTACCAGCAGTGTGCTGAAATATGTCCTTCCAATCTCACTGATGCTTTTTCATTGTCACCTTAAATGCTTATTTTCATTGGAATTCAGAATTCAATAGAGTATGGAGAAGAGCTATCCACTTAAGCTGGAGCACTTAGACCAGTGAAAGCATCTGTATGGGTGAATATTCATCAACTAAATATTAATAGGTTGGTTAACATCCAGCTGGCTGAGCAGCAAAAATATTGATGCTGTTTGACGAATGCATTATTCAATTCACTCATTCCTAGTCAGTCTGTAAACATACCACGAGTCAACACAGCAATAAGCAGGCAGAAAGGAGCGGACTGATCTCCCCCATAACCTTGTGTTTTGTACATAATCTGTTGTTTTGCTTTTTTTGGACTTGGGTTGTTATTTCAAAGGTTTGATTAGATTTTTTGTTCAGATTTCACAGTCTGCGTGCCAGATTTCCGACTGGTTCTTTCCGTAGTATACATATAACAACAGATCTTGTGTCCCCTCCTAGAATTTTTCTGGGGTTTCAGAGAGGGCAAGAAGTGGGGTTTTTGGTTGTTTTTCACCTACTGCTAAGTAGAGGCTTTGTTTTTGCTGTGACAAGCAAAATCAGACATGCAGCATGTCAAAAACTCTGAGGCATTGTCTGCCGTTGCTTCTGAGTTGTTTTCTTTACTTTGGAAAAGCAGAGAGAAGTGTCATAATCTCTAATTTGGATATATATATAGTACCATTTCCTTGCCAAAGAGACTCCTTTCATCTAGAATCAAAGAAATAAAATCTATCACGCACAGATGAAGTATTAGTTCCTTTATCTCCCTGTAATATATTTTACAGTATTAAGGAAACTATTGCATTTTCCATGGTGATCCTCAACAAGAGTGGTTTCAAAGACTGTTCTATCTATTTTATTTTTTAATAAAAAAAAAAAATCAGGAAGTTAGGTTATGCAGTGAAATGAAATGGATTATTATTATTTTTTTAATATCCATTCCATTGCTCTCAGAGGGAATATTTTTAGACCAAATAAATATTCTGTTCTACTGTAATTAGTGCTCTGAGTAACATCTTCACACTGCACGTTATTGTGGAAAAAAAACCATAAATGCTCTGTTGCATAAGTGATGTCCAACTCACTATTCTGCATTCTTCAGCATGTTTTTTTCTGGCTGGACAACTTATTCACTGTACTGAGGGTAACTAGATTTTGAGTACAGTTGTTATTTCAAACACTAATTTGTACTTTAGGCCATCTAAAAAGTAGTGAGAGGTTTTCTTGAATAATTTTGTGCACTATCCAACATCTTTCAGTATCTTGAACTCTTGGTTTCCATGTTCATATGGTCAGTTCAGCTTGTCTGCAAGGTCTGCATATTGATACTTATCCTGGTTCTAGAAAGAAAATGGTATTAGTATTTCCTGATTAGAACCTTGAAGGCAGACCAGCTTCTGGCAGAACATCTTCTCAGGGATGTTTGTAATGTGAATGATATTGAGATAGCTCACTATTAACATATTGAAATGAGTAGTCATGAGACTTCTTGAGAAGTTCCCTCTGTAACTATAATACATGGTGTGGAGCAGGGGACGTTTTTATCAGGCAGCCTAAGCACATATGTGGATGTATCCTCTGGTTTGAAAGCAAAACTGCTTGAAAGAGTTCCAGAGTCGCCACTCCGAACATAAGACCCTCTCTGCATCCAACCACTAGAAGCTTTTTGCCATTGCTGCAAGCTGTTCGAAGGCTGACGAGGACTAGCAGCCTACTGCCAAGCAAGGGAACTAGTAGACGTATGTCTAAGTGCTTTACTGGACGGGGTCCAGAGGATGCAGTGCACTTGAGTAGCCATTAGAAATGCCCCTTGCAATCAATGGGGCTTGAATTCTGGAGCATGAGGTTGGAATTCAGTAGATTATTCAGGGTAGCTACTGAGCTGCTCTGTAGATCTTATTTAGTTGTGTTATGCACAAAAACGTTCATCAGATTCGGTTGCTATGTTTAACCTATGAAACTTTCTTAGTGTCATTTTGCACAGCTTCAAATGACGCGTCCCTCTTACCCTGCCGAGTTACAAAAACCGCACTGCTCACCAAGTGCCTGAACCACCTCCAGCAACCAGGTGCCGACGCAGAGCAGTGCTAGGATGGGCTGGCTGGTCAGCTGTGTATCAGTGCCATCAGGTCACCCGTTCTGTCACCCACCCCATGGTAGGGACCACCTCCACCTCCATGTGAAGTATGCCCACAGACATAGTCAGCTGCACTGGGACTGGCATTACTCAACTCTAAAAAGCTGAGTCCCGACAATGCCAGCAGGGTTACATGTGGATATAAATGAGCAGACAGCCCCCGTGGGACAGCATCATGGGTGTGAATTTTAGGAGAGAATACCCAACACAGAAATACAGGTTTTCCAATCACAAATAAGATCGCCTTAAAATTGTGTACTTAATTTGTATTTGAGCACTCACATAAATGACCTGTTTTCCAGAAGTATAACAAAGTGCTGTCATCTTAGCTAAAAGACATAGAAGCTTGGTTGGTTGCATTTAGGGCAGAGGGAGTTGCTGGATTTTTCTCAGTAAAGCAGAATGCTGAGATGAGACAAGATTTTATGGAAATATTTTCTATCAGTTTTATACCAATGTGTTATGGCTTTCTATATTCTCCAGAAATACAACAGCTCTGCAGAATTTTTATTTTTGGATCTTAACGGGAAGAGTTCTTTTATTCATCCAAGGAAGACTTCATTCTGCCTATCCTAATCTTAATTCAAAAAAATACTCTGGCTGTCACTTACATTGGAGAAGCTTCTTATCCTGTCACAGTCTCTTCTTTGCACATGAAAAGAGAAATATTGCTTATTTGCTACAGCTGCCAAGAAGCACGTTTTGAATTAAACAAGGCGATGTGACAGGCTGAGAGTAATCACATGCAAAAAAAAAAAAAAAAAAAAAAGAAAACATGCATACTGGAAAAATGAATCACACCTATTATCATCATACTGGCCTGGCCATGTTGGTCTCCTAAAAAGGAGTAAGCTGAAACATAACTGGAAATTATGCAACCTTCAGGTGGAATGAAATCTATATTATTCTTTCACATACAGAAAGTATTCAGGACTCCACCTTTAGGAGTCACTTAGTGCTGAAAGCACAGCAGCATGTCAAACTGAACTGTTTTCACAAAGGAAGCACCAAACCCATGCAACTCAGTGTTACTAGATACCAAGAGGCCAAAAGCTTAGCTGTACTCAAAAACAAGTCAGATGACAAAGCCCATGTCTGCATTAGATGAGGTATGTTTTAAATTAAGATTTGTTCTGAACTGTCATGTTTCAGATCAATGTCAACAACATAAACAATGAGGTAAGGAATAAACTCTGGCAGTGTGTTGTTTTTTTTTTTGTTTGTTTGTTTTGTTTTGTGTTTTTTTTTTTTTTTTTTTTTTTTCTTTTTCTTTAACACTTCTTTCTGTTTTTCTCTGAAGCTTCTGGCATGGATATCCATCAATCTGAGGACTCTGGACCAAAAGGACAATTTGGGAATTGCTTTGTTTCAAACAGCTGTAACGCCACCGCCGCAGAGAGCAGTGCATACAGGCTCTGGCATGGTGTGACCCAGCACACTGGAGATCACACGCCTGGCTCCTGGCACACTGGGTTGATCCTCTTAGTGTACAGCGCCCAGTACTGCTCATTTGGTTTAGGCAAGTAGGCAAACTCCAGCAGCATTGGGTCCTGGCCTGGACCTGGCTGCCCAGTAATGTGCATCTCCAGCGTTAAGTTACCTTTGCTTCAAGAATCCTTGAGGTTTTAGTAGCACAGTGATACCCTGAAATTGCTTGAGGAGAAAAAATAGGGTTTGGTGGGAATGCTGAGTCTTTGAGTGAAGCAGCCCTACCTAGCTTTAATTGGTACTTTGCCACTATTTCCTTCTCGTGTTAATGAATGTCACCTTGGGCTCCACAAGCATCTCTTCGTTCCCAAGGAGCTGGAAGCTAACTATTCCTTGCTTCTGCAAATCCACCACAATATGAACCAGTAGTTCCAGTGAAAGACTTACTCCCTTCCTGATTATCTGCAACGTTTGCAGCTTGAATACTAAATGGATTGTCTGAGAGACAAGATGATGGCGATTCAAAACCAGTACACAACTGAAGAGAATTTGATAAAGGCAGTGCAGTGCCTGTCTCTAGCAGCAGGTGGCAATGCAAAATACTGCTTCATGGCTGCAGTTAGAAAAAAAGAAGCAACATTCCAGAAAATACTCTTCAAAGCTCCTGGAGTGCAGTTATCACAGCTTTCTGTTTCACAGATCTCATTTGGCTGCTCAGTACAATCGCAATGACTTTCTTAAAGGCCAGCGTGTCTCCAAGCCACTTACATTGCTTTCTGTTAAGAAACAATACGATGACAAGAAACAGAAAGTGGTCTTGACAAATTACGTGGCATATGAGAGATCAGTCATTAGTGACAGTGCATCTGACAGGCCATGCTCATTTGAACAAAATGACCAAAAGATTCAAGATCCCATTTGGAGCAGGTTAATTCCCCTACTGATCTTACAAGCAGGTGCAGCGATCCCACAAAAAAATCAGGTACTCACTCCAGCTCCAGTAGTTAATCTGTCTCAACAGAGCTCCTATTGAACACACACGAAAAGTCCTTGCAGATTGTTTCTGTTTTACCGCAGAGCAATTCAACCCCATTTTCTTTAAATTATTCCAACAGTGCCCTAACAAATGGTTGGACCAGTGCAAACGAGGAGGTAAGGAGGTAGGCAGCAAACTGCGGTGTTTCAAGGGCATGACCACACAAAAAAATATTTATTTATTTATTTATTTTCTCATGTCTATGGTATTGGAAAGAGAGTGAGAACTGTACTGGGGATTGCCCTGATTTTATTTGGTCCTGTGATAAATCTAAGTTCCATATTTGTAGCACAGAATCCCTATCTCCTTGATCCCACAGAATGTTATACCCATACAAATGTATTAAATTTCTTTTCTTGCATTCAGTTACGGTTTTAATTTAATTGTAAGAAATGAACTGTTACAGTTCATGTACAAGTTCATTGATCAGAACTGTATACAGCATTTTAAATGCAATGCCCAACCGATTAAGGTAAACCATGTTGCTCAGGCAACAGCTAGAGACACTGGGGAAAAATACTCCCGGCAGATGAGAGGCAATATTCATCAAATAAAATCACAAAATCTGTGGGGAAGGGAAAATCATAATCAGCTCACAAATTTTCCAGGATAAAAAAGGAGTCAAAATTGAGCCAATAAATATTTCTGTAATTTTGCTTTCCATATGAGTCTTTGGAAGTCTTAGTTAAGCTGGACAAAGTCACAGTTAACTAAATCAAGGCATGATTCAACAACTATTGCAGTTTGCTGACGCCAAACTAAGACTGAGGCCAAAATGTTTTGTCTGCTTTTGGAGATCAACCAACTGTTTAAAATAAAACTTATGCAGAAAGTTTGTAGAGAAGTGCCATATTTTGCTAAGAACTTACTCTTTAATTTTCATTTCCCTTCCATTCTGCTCCACAGTGTCATCCAGCAGAACTGAAAATATTGCTACAGACATTTGGTGTAATTATGAAATGTCCTGATATGATTTGGTGTGGCACCTTTAAACCTACTCTTTTACCTGCACTGGCACTGATGTCGTGTAATATACCGGGAACAGAATTCTTAGCAAAGCTGTGTGCTAACCTGGAAAATTTCTAGGTACCAGAAAGCTTTGTAAGAACAGAAATGTTAACAAAAGGAACTAAAACCTACATTACCCATGCTGGAGTCATGAAATTTGCAGAAAAGTCCCTTTTGCGGTTACAGGCAGGACTGTTTCATGGGCATGCTGTAGCAAGACAAGCTGGACTATACAACTGCTGTAAATGATACTTCACATCAGTAAAGGCTGTTCAAGTTATCTACTGAGTTTCTGGTGTAATTTCCAGCAAGGCAGAGAAAATGCAAGTCCCATTATCATACAGGGAAGTAATGCCCTGCATGAGTGCTGAGCAACTCTGCTATCTCAGCACTGTAAAGACTAATCTCTGCCACTGACTGCCCAGCAGACCACTCCGGCAGGAATAGTTTCTTGTTTGAGTAGCTCCCTCATAGCCTTATTTTTACTGAAGACTGGCCATGAGGCTCCAATTCTATATATGCCAGCTGTTTTTAAAGTGGGTATTTTTCACAGCCCAACCAATAAGCAATACTCTAAGTGAACTGTCAAATCTCAGAAGTGATAATGCAGTGCTTATCCAAGAGCTATACATATCTGTTTAGGTGGACATTCATTTATCAGGTGTGTTTGTCTTATTCAATTTATTAAACAGGCTGCATTACTTTTCATGGTCTATGGCAATTCATTATTATATATATATGAAATATGATGGATAAAATGGATAGATATGAATTTGAGACTTCTGAAATCTATAGTCACTTTGATAGAAATTTATGTATAGGCATAAAGAAAAGGCAACTGTGTCCACTCACCTAGCATACCAATAAGAACCTTGTTTCTGCAGTGTGTTTTTGTTACCATATGTGACATCTGAATATGTGAACTTTTCTCTAAGTTGTCATTTGCAAAGAGGGGAGGGCTCTCTGCCTTAGTGTTCCTCTTCAATGTCAAATGGATTTTTTTTTTAAACTTCTTTTAAAATAGCCGAATGGCAAGTTTACAGGTTTACATTTTCTATCACTATCCCAATCCTGTTTCAGCAGAGAGCACAAGCAGACAGTGCAACGCTTATTACAGCAGCAGCTAATGGGCAGATTCTAGAAGATATCTGGAAGCCTGAAGAATCCAGATGCTTCCCTACATCTTCAGAGATCCTTTAGCTCACAAGGAGATTCATGAGATCTTCCCCCCTCTGCTATTTGACTTACCTGAGCTGTTGCTTCCAGCCAACATGGTTGGACTGACAGAGGATCTCCCCAGCCTGCTGGAGACCATGGGTGGGCCCGGCGTTCCATCCCATTCCTGAGCTTTCCCTGGCTCCCTGGAGGAAGCTGTCCCATGGTGGACTCCCCTCTCTTTGTTTTCCAGCTTTGGTAGTGGTTCAGTGCTGTGACTTCTGATCTTCAGCTCATCTAGCGGTTCTACAAAATACACAAATGCATATTTCATTATAGAGTGCCTGCTAATTACGTATATCATGTAACAATGTTTTGCTCAGTATTCTATATATACCAATCATAAATCTTTTAAGCGCAATTTATATCACCATTTTACTATCTAGGCCCCAAACCTATTACTTATGTTGGTTTCAACACACTGTTTAATTAAAACAATACACAATGCAGGAGATGGGTAAAATGTGACTTTTCTGCTAAAACTTTGCACACCAGGAAAATATTTCTGAAAATGGTATCCTATCAAATTATGCTTTTATTAACAGTTTAGGGAAATACTTCAATTCTTTTGAGCTGTCATTTCTCTGAGAATAAGTTCTCTGGGCACTTTCTAAGGAAGCTGTCTCCTAAGGCAATATTGTGCAAGCAACATATCTGCACTCCTCCATGAGCACTAACAGAAGGCACACAAACCACAAATCTGTCCAGCATTAATATTTTGGGTGTGCCCAACACCATAACCTAGGGAATAATATTTCACTTCTCTGAAAAATCCTTGGAGTCGTACAATGACTTTCTGCTTGCAACACCACGAGTCAATATTAGGGAAGAAATTCAAAAAACAATTGAATGATTTTTTCTTTCTTTTTTTTTTTTTTTTCAGGCAGTGATATCAGCTTTCTTCATGGCTGGTGATTTTCTGTTCCTTTCCTGAGACGCTCATTTCTTTTCTTGCAGGTTGAGCAATGCAATGGAGAAACAATTCAACCTTTTCCATCTGTAGCTGTGAAAAACTCACATGAAAAACTATACACTGAAGAAGTATTAGATTACTAAGTCATAACAGCTAATCACTGTGGTACTCAGTTATTCAAAGCCTTAACTGTTTAATTCCTTTTAATAGAAAACATTTGTATGAGTTTGGATTTTTATGCTTCATATTTAAGCTCAAAAACATCCTTATGTGATGCTCTCAGTTCTAGCCATACAGGTTTAGAAATCAGCCCCCTGATGTACCTTAATTTCAGCGTGTACCAACAGTCTTGGAATTTACACTTAATACAGACGGACAATCTTTCCTTGAGACTTGCCTGGAAATCTTTTTGTGGCTACAAAAGACATTCCAAAATGGGGGAAAGCCAAGTGGAGGGAAAATGCCAGGAGCCATTCACAAGCAGGAGGTGACAACAGCCCCCAGGGGATCCACATATCTCCGGCAGTGCTCTGGGTGTGCAGGACTGCCAGAGATGCAGTGCCAAAATTTGCCTGAGTAACCCCTTCCTCTCCTGATCCCCCCCAGGGCCTGGAACTGAGACTATCCAGCGGGAACTGCCACGCAGGTGGTGCAGTCCCATGAAAAGGAACTCTGCTTTGTGGCTCAGCCCTTCTCCCACCATTCACCCTTGCGACAGTAGAAGTGGTAGAGGCAATATTTGACATCTACATGGGATGACAGGGACCACACTTAAGCACAACAGCAACAAAATCTCATATTTTGGCTTTGAGTTCTTTGACATTCCAGTCTGCAGATGAACTTGTTGAAGAGCACTAACAGAGTCATTCTGAAATTTCCTCAAGGAAACATATTGGGAAAAAAAAATCTAACTGGATATGCAGTGTAATATTAATTGTGTAACCATTAATGTACTTCACGAATTACTATTAATTAATGGTGAAAATTCATGTTAAGGATATCATACCACAACCTCCAAAATTTTATTTATTTTGTTATTACTCACAGTAGTAACATTCCATCAGAAAAGTAAAAAACGATCCCAGTTTAGCAAGTCCCATAAACAACACTCAGTGATATTTGTGTGACAAAGACAGTCAAAAATCAAACCACTTCCTTGAACTTCTAGGTCACTTACCTACTTTAATGTGTGCAAAAAAGAATACTGTAATGAAAATCCAAACTGCTTGTTTTTCCTGTTCGGTACCCCCACAGGGTATGAAGTTGAATAGCAGTCTGTATCAGTAGAACATGACATCTGCCTTTCAGGGACCTGTGCTATGGTGTCTGTAACACAGCTCTGTGACGGTGTAAAGAGACTTGCTAATACAAAGAGCTGCGCAAAGAATTGCTGAGCCCAAATTACTAGATTTGAACTGTTTCACTTACCAATAAAAAGGCTTTTTTTTTTTTGATTATCAATCTATCAAAAATAATTACGCAAAAATAATATGCACACGCATCTGATTTTCTGGTTCTTTTTACCAATAACATGCACTTTGAACAACCAAAATTTCAAATTTCATTTTTGTGTTCAATGTGTTCGTTTGCACACAACTCTCTTTCCCACCAATACAGGACTCTGTCTAGCTTGCAGTGCTTACATTCCAGCAAAATGAAGAGAAAGCCAAAAGAATAGCAAGTGTGTTCAAAAATACCGAAGCTGGCCCTACAAGCACCCCCCAGCTCAACGCATCATGCAGTAGAGTTAATTTACTATGCCATGCTACTGGAAACGCTGTGATTGCCTTGGTGAAAACCTTCCCTGTGTGCATCCCATTGACACTACTTGAACACCAGCCCTTGAAATCTCACATGCTCGTGCAGTCAGCCCTTAGTTACAGTGGAAACACTCCATCTGAGTGTGGAGCTAAGGATCTGTCCACTTCAGTTTACTCAAAAGAGGAGCATTTGTGCTTGGTGCTTGATAAAAATGATTTGTGCATTCCTAGTTTTATTATCAGCTAGATCAAAGTACAGCAGTTCTCTACAAACAGCTGGAAACTATGGAAGTATTCAGGCTAAATAAAGAGTTGGCTTATAGTCTGTTTCTTTGTAAGGTGTAGAAAATCAGTTTTCAGCTGGCTGTCTAGACTTCGTAAATTTATATTCCACTATTCTTTCGGGGGGGCTTTTCAGTTCTCAGTTTATCTGAAAAGTAATATATCCTAAAAATGAAAAGCAGATTGAATCAGATTATAATGTCAAGCAACCCATCCCAGAGCCCAAATCATTATTATTTTGTGATCATTATCAGTAACACTGATACACAATCAGAAAAACAACCTGTCAGTGTTTTATCTGGTTTTCTATAATATTACTTTCCTGTTTACTTCAGAATACATTTAGAAAATAATAAAAAATTGTACTGCTTCACTTTCACTCAAATAATTTGTAGGGAATTTTACAAGAATTTCAGCTTCCTTAATAACTGTCAGTGGGAATCATACTCAGTCAGTAAGAAAAAAATCACTGTGCTAGTTCTTGCTTGATTAAAAAAGTATCTCACTTTTAGTGTGTCTGGGACAGCTCCAGAAGTGCCAAACACTCCTCTCCCAGGTCCTGGAGCAACACTGGGACCTTTTGGTGACTCCCACCTGCACTTGGAGCTTTTCATACTGTCAGCTAGTCTCTGCTGAAAATGCAGCCCCATGGAGCAAACTCAGTGGCAGAAATTATTGTCCCTCATAAAAATACGGTGGTCATGGCTTCGTATTTTTGCTCATGCCATCAGGCAGGAGGCACTGGCAGACAGCAGAGCACACGTAGCTCCTGGCTGTTGGTACCTATGGGGTGGTGGCCTTATCATCGACTGAAACTCAAACCAGTGTATTTTAAACAGGGCAATACTTGAAAAAGACTACAGCAAGATTTAAGAGGCCACTTTACCCGCATTGCTGCCCTACTAAAGACACAAACTCTGACTGGTCACATATACTCTGCTGGAACATAACAGAAGCTGCCACACATATATTTTTTTAAATTATTATTATTACTTTTTATTTGAGAAGTGCAGCAACACAGATGGGATCTAAGTTACCTCATGCTGCTAAAAACCTTAATTTGAAGTTCGGAGATACTGAAGCTCAGTATTATGCTGGGAATTCACCGAATCATATGATGGCCACAGGCAAATCTTTTCACAGTCAAGTGCTGTATTTTGAAAGCTGAAATTATTATGGAAAGCATCTTTATTGTTCAATAATTCGTAAGCCAAAATAGTACATAAAAATGTAAATTTCAAGAAATAATTCACTGCTTTAAATATTTATGGATACAGTTGGTTGAACTGCCATAAAGGCATTCAAATGCTTCAAGCACTTCCAGGTGTCACTGTATTTTAATATTCAAAGACATGCATTTTCCTTATTTATATCACGTAAATCTCAGGCTTTTCAATGTCAAGAATAAGATGGTGGCTAGAATCTTGTACAGAGAACATATTTTATTTATAATTGATGTGTACAGTTTCCCCTTTATGAAGGATCCCCTAACAGCTACGCACTCGGCAAGGCTGGCATGTGAGCTGGGGGACTGGAAGACTTGTAAATGCTGAAGAAAGTGAGAAACAAACCGGGTTAATCAGCTGTAGCTCAGACCAAAGCAGACTGCAAAACACAGCTAAGGAAAACATCTTACCTGAAAAGCTGCCACTCCAATGAATATATACTCTGTGCTCAGGCTGCCACTAAGCTCTTACAAACACAAATTAACCTCAGGTTCTGGTTAGCACAAAGCTAGGTGATAAACAGCAGAACCTTTGTAACTGTTTGGGCCTTTTCTGGGGGAGAGAAGAGCCATTGTCTTAAAGAACTTTAAAGGAGGCTTGCTCTCTGCCGTCTTTGTCAGTTGTGAGCTGAAACGTATAAGCTAATCAACCATGCATTATTCATGTAGTCTTCTTCTGTGTGTTTGTTATAAACCTAAATAAATAATACATCACTCCAGGCAGAACTCGGATACTTTGGGAAGTAAATGGCACTGCTCACTGGGCCTATATTTAAGCATGAGCAGGCACATGTAAAGCCAGGACAGCCCCTGGGATGGGGCGATGGGGTGAATGACAAACCCCAACCACCCCAGCCTCACTACAGGCCTCACCCCACACCTACAGCTGCATGGTGGGCATGCAGGAGCAGTGATGTCCCCAAGGGCACACCTGGCCACCAGCAGCAGTGAGGGACATACCCAAAGGGACACCTGGCCACCAGGAGGGACAGAGACATGGGATCAGAATGCAGCCAGCACGTGTGTGGTCGGAGCTAACAGACATGTCTCAGGCTTCAGCCCCTTCCTCATCCTTTCCCTCTAGCTCCTGGTGAGGACAAAAAGCCACCCGCAGCTCCACCTGTGTCCTACATCATGCCACCAGCACAACAGCAGCATGTGCCCATCCACTGTGGACATCGTATATGGAGCCCTTGAGGAAATCCTAGGCCAGTGTTACTTCTTTCTGCACACCAGGAATTGGTATTTACCTGTACTACACATTTCAAAAATAGGATCAGCCTTTTAATGGCTTTCTTGATGTGTGGTTGTCTGATCTGTACAGTCGTAAATGTATCACAAGCCCGCCCAAAGAAAACAAATAGGCTATTAATACTGCACATGAGAAACGTGGATAATGCTCGGTGCTTAAGCCATTTTTCCACCAAAACGGGAGTATATTATACTGTCAGTGAAAGCCATTTCCTCATCTTTATTAACTATGGTGGTTTGTCTATGCTGACTTCATCTGCTTGCTAATTAGGCAGAAGTTTGCTTTGCATATCAATTTTTAATACCCCTTTTTACAGTTAAGTGAGAGTTGCAGCAGCCAGCTTGTTCAATTAAAAGCAGCTCTGACCTAGTTCCATGCAAAATCAATAGAAAGCCTGAAAGAGTCTCACAAACCATCTAACATTTAAGGAGACATGGCTGAAATGCTGCTTGGTGTTCACTGAGCACATGCTCCTGTGAGCAGCCTGGGGTTTGTTGTTACAGAGAAATACGGATGAGTTCACATCTGCCCGGTACGGACCTGCCAAGATCAGCCCTGCCTGCTACAGACAGCAAGGGGAGGGAAAGAGGCACCGCTGAAGAATCTGTTTGGTCGATTTTCTGTGACTATCCCAAAGCTGTTAAGTGGGCAATCCTGGCAAGAACAACGACGAGATAGGAAGAGAAAAAGCCCACACTGCAATTAATTGGAGAACGACAAAAAAAAATAAAAAAGGGGGGGGAGGGGGGGGGGGGGTAGACTTATAACAAAAGATCATCCAAAGCTTCAGAATTAAATAAATAAATAAATAAATAAATAAATAAATAATAACACAAAACAGAAATTTGGAAAAGGAGAAAAACATTGAAAACATTGTAAAGGGAGACAGAGATATTCTCATATGTTAACTTTATTGAGTAAACTTACTATTAATATATATGAAACTCCAGAAATTTCTGAAGGGCCATTAGGGAAGTAAGAGATATTCAATGAAAAATTAAGATTATTAAGATCTAGGTGAGAAAAAGAATTCTTCAAATTTCAATAAATTTCAACCAGCATTATCAGTAGCTTAAAAGATAAAGTTTTAGAAGTTCTGCATTTTAAGACATACATTTAACACTGTTTGATGGCATACAGTAAGAGGAGAAACCCTCTTGTGATTTAGTCAGTCATCTTCTTGATTGACTGAAATATAGGAAAACCTGTTTTTAATCTTACATAAGGAGAGCCATTTAAGACAGTTATATTTTGCCACATATTATAGAAATGGTGACAACATAATACCTCCCGTTTCCAATGGGGCCATCATTATCTCATAATGATTTCTTTCACTCCCACCCTTGATCTTTCACATGTGCCTATTCTGATCCAGTTCACGTCACAGCCTGATCTTTTGACTAAGAATATACCTGAAGTATATGCGTTATTTTACAGCTGTATTACCAAGGCAATTAAAAATCAACATCCTGGGATTCTCACCGTTAAATCAAGTGGTATTCTTAGAAAGGACGTGTTGTGGTACTCTATTAGTAGGTTTACTACTTACCTCGGAGCAGTCACAGTTACGTAATTAAGCAGAACACTTTATTCTCTGATATATACATATATATATATATATATATATATATATCTAATTCCAGTTTTCAAAGCTGGATATATTGGGAATAACCAAAACCTCACAGAACCTTAACACAAGCCTCTCTGTTCCCCACTGCTTTCTTGGGCAAAAATCTAAGTACAGCAAGTCAAAGGCAATTTTGTCATTGACCTCAACAAAGCAAGGACTTTCCTGCAGTTATTATTTTGGGCTAGCCAGCTAGGCTGATTCATATGAGTGTATAGCATAGTTGCTATGGGTGAGCTGCAAACATCTCTCCTACGTAGTCTGTGCACCCAGACCCCCTCACTGATAATCCAGGCTGCCCTTTCAGTCAAACTAAATGCATGCACATAGAATTTGTACTTGTAGATGGGTACATACATGGTCTATGTCTATTTGCAGCAAACAAGATTTAAGTGCAAGAAGAAGAAAGATGATTATTTTGAAATGATGGGATAGTTTTGTGGCAGTCTTGAGAACCTTACCTCTCCTCCTGCCTTCCATACTGGTATCACTGACACTGCCCTTGGACTGACACTATTCAGCGACATGCGTGTGCAACACAAGCACATCTTGCCATCCCCACCCTAAACTCAGCACTGATCAAAGAAAACACTGTTAGACAAAACAGGCAATTAAACTGTGGAAATCAGTGACACTTGCTATGAAAGATTGCCCACCTGTTACTAGCTTTCAATGTGAAAGGAAGATGGAACCTACTCTTACTTAACTGCTTTCCTTCCCAACATTGTTCATCTCACTACGTTCTCATTCCATTATTCAGGTTCTTAGGTGCACAGCCTTCAGGTTTTGATGTGGAACTGATGGTTGGATGGTCACTGCATATGTGCTAGCACAGTATGACAACAAATCAGAAGAAAAGGGAGAGACAAAAAAGCTGAAATATACAGACATTTTAATAAAAATGTTTTGGAAGACAGTTCATGACCTTAAGTTTCAAAGCTTCACTTCAAAATATCAATTGTTAATAGAAGTGCTGACTATATCAAACTTGGCAACATTTTTTGTCAAGTTTTCTGCTGAAAAGCAGCCTTTGAACTACAACAGCAGTTCAAATGCAGTGTTTTTCCATTGTTTGATCACTTTCGTATCTTCTAAAGTATAAGGCATCATCTACATACGGTAGTAAACAAAAATCTGTCATTGGCCAAAAAAATATGAAGATAGCAATGCGTGGACTGGTTGTGAAAACTGGAGAAAAAATCCTCACCCTTGGATTTTCACATAAAAAAATCAGATAGAAAGTTGGAAAGAAAATAAATTACTTCTTCTTTTTCTTTTTTAACTACCTGTGTATATATATATGTATATACATATATATATAAGTTATTGATGGTTTTCTCTTTATAGAGCCCTTTAGCAAATGAGAAAATTTACCGTTCAATATTGGAACAAATTTCTGATCCGTACAGCTTTCCTTCTATCACAGTATGTTACCAGTGAAAGGAAAGACTGAAGTTGTTGTAATGTTGGCTTTACCTGAATTTTGCTCTCAGCCTTACAAAGCCAGGCACAAGCACATGGACTTTCCAGTGCAGATGCTGTGCCAAGCCATAGCTGGGTACTGTTCTGCAAGTCCTACCGATTACAGAATGAAACATCCATACCATTCTGTCTTTCTCTGTCTCTTAACAAAGTTAATGATTTTAGGCCCTCCCTCCTTTCTAATTACTGGTTTCATTTTGTGAAACTGTTTTTTACTCTTGCTAGCTAAGCAACTGTTAAGCCATGGCAGCACAGACTTCAGATCCCGAGGAAATCAGTAAAACCGCAGATGGCCTTACACAGCTCCGGCTGATGCCCGTGCTTGCAAGACATTACCATTATTGCTTTCGCAAGTGCACAGCAAGTGTGTCTGTATGTGTTACAACACATATAAATTAAAAATAAATTATACAAACGTTGCCCAAGCAGTAAAATGGTTGTAGATTTCCTGGAGGAAGGTACTTTTCGAGTTATGAATTCACACGTTAAAATAAAGACATTCCCATCTCCGACAAAATTATACATACAGCTTCTCTTTTTCAGATGAATAGTTACAAGAACAATAGTTCTCCTTACTCATTCTTAAATGCCAGATAAAGTGCTAATTGCATGTTACTGTTTTAACAAAAAATAATTATTAGGGATGGATAATTCCGTTCAGAGAATTGAAAGTAACCTGAACCTTCACAGAAAATTGAATGCAAATGAACCTATTTTTTTTATATGCATTATCATCTTGACAATTATTTCTTCAGTGTTCCTGTACTTCTCACCTTATATATACCTTGGATGTTTATACACTCCTACAGTTTAAGGGTTCAATATTTGAATCAAAGTTATGTGTATAACCCAAATAAAGCTATTTCCAACTCGGTGATTTCTCTTGTTATTGATAGACTCCTGGCAAGCCCAGAGAAAACTTAAGGAGACCGTATCTACCTTTTCTCAATTCAGAGTTTTTTATTTTTTTATTTTTATCATGGTGTTATGGGTAGATTAGATAATACACTGACAAAAAATATGTGGAATACCATGCAGTCCACATGCTATTTTTTTCTTAGACTTTGTATTATTCACTGTTACATTCTGGAGGTATAAATGCCTTGATTTGCAGAGTGGTTTTGCAAGAAACAACAACTTAATACAAGAAGAGGAACACTCTTGCCGTAATTTATAATGGGATCCCCTGAAGTATGTCTTATCTCATACTTCAAGGACCTTTGGATTGGACCTTTAATGACGGGGTTTAAAAATTGAGCTCACTCTGCCAGGAATCAAATCAGACATGCCAGAAAATCTGTGTTTTTAAAAATGGATATATAAGCCACTTAGCCCAAGAAATTGTCAGTCTTTGTTACACAGATCAGCATGGTAAAGACGTTTTAAGAAACATCAAGAAGAGCAGTCAGAAGTACTGGAGGATTTTAGAACTGAGGGAGGAAACCTTGTTCTTTCCTTTATTCTTCCCCAAATTCCCACCATCTTCTCTTAAAAGCACATAGCTTTTAGAGCAAGAGTTTTTTCACTATAAGTGTAGATAAGGCATTTAATTAAACTCCACTTCTTGTAAAGACGCAATGACAGCAGCTCAAAAGATCATGAAACCAGGTTTGAAGTCATAAGCTAGCATTCAAAGGACTTGCATTTAAAAATGATCTTGAGCAGCTCCTTTGGCTATGATGTAGATATTCCAATTTCAGGGGCGGGGGTTGGGGGTGGGGGTTTGCAGATTTTTGCTAGTGAAACTCTTTTTTGCGTTCATGGTAAATTTGGGTGAAATTGTTAAGCTCTGTTTCATTGTTTCACCTTGGTAAAGCTCACAGTCCTCAGGTTGGTGGTGGTAGGTTGGTCTAGGGGAATTTGGTTATTTTTCCTAAACAAAACTGTGATCTCATTTCTTGTGATTTAATTTGAGCAAACAGGCTGAAATGCTATCTCCATATGCCTACCTATGGAATATGCCACATCTGGTTAAAAGCACTTCATGAACATTGTTCTTCTTAAAAATAAACACAGACAAAATGTAGGCCTTCCCATTCAGGGTCTCTAGTTTTACTTTTTTAAAACAAAGAAAAATGCATTTGAATCCTAATTAAAAGAAAAAGTGATTCAGTTCCAGGTACCAGCCCCTGGTTATAAAGTCCGGTTCTAAAAGATATAGCAACTGCCTTGAAAAAGGAGCCCTGTATTGCCAGCCAGATGGCAACCCCAAAATTCATGGCTTCACCCTGACAGCATGGCTGGCTGACCAAAAGATGCACTACCTCACCATCCACTGGTCTGATTCACACTTTTATGAACTCACCTTATCCCTTTTGGAAAGCTAACCTGCACAGATACCCTTTTTGTATGCCCAAACTGCAATTCCACTAAGACTGCTAATGCTCCAATTGCTGCAACGCATGATACGAGTTTAGAAAAGCACGCCATGGAAGTGCTATAAACCAAAGCTGTCTGATGCCAGACATCTCCTCTAGCATGAGATTCCATATTATCTTCAAATAAATTATCTCTAATTCACACCAGTTTAAAAATAATCAGCCAGTCCTGTAACACCTCTCCGGGGTACAAGGTTTCAACATGTCCATGCTCAATGCAGCCATTCGCTGTTCTAGCAGACAGGAATGAAACGCGGCCACATATCAAATCCAGGACATGGATGGCAGCATGGGGTTAGGACAGCCACCCACCGTAGGTGTCACAGCTGCCACCCTCTGAGCTCTGGGCACATCCTCTCCAGCATCTGACACTGCCAACCTGTGGAGCCACAACACTGCACTGCCGGGCTGGCCACTGCCCTTCGATACAGCCACGCCAACATCCTGAGTAGAGGCTATGCAAATAAAAATGCATCATTCCCTTAAACCAAAGTAGTTAGATTACTACCTATTTGTTTTTATTTATTTATTTATTTTTCTCCTTAGTTCCATTGGAGAAGGAGTAACCAGATACCCTAAATGGCTACCGCCTTACCTAAAAAACGCAATGAGAAATTTTAACAAATTGTATTTATCCCTTTCATTGAAGATAATGTATGCTTATGGAAACCTTCACCAGATTAAATGTCTTTAACCACTTCTACTGAGCACCCACAAATTGGTCTATAATTATGTAGTCCCATTTAAAACAAAAAGACAATAAATTCTCCAATTCACCATTCTGCTGTATGACTACCCCATTCTGTTCTAGCCACAAAGGACAAATTTATTTTCTTGAAGCCAGAAACACAGATGGTGTAAACTGGAGTACCTCTTCTGACTTCAAATAAGAAGTGGTGATTTATAAGTGCTGAGGATTTGGCCTAAAGGTCAAGATATTTCTCTGGCTTAAAAAGCTTTGTTCAGGGAAAAAGAAAAAAAAAAATCAATGGCACTCAAAACTGAGAATCTATTATCATTATCCACATCCTTAAGTGCAGCACATGTTGCTTTGCTTATTGGTGACACTGTAAAATAGTTGCCAGTAACTGAATTAAAGGGGCTTTTTCCTTTATTTTTAACAACTTTCAGACAACTCAACGTTATCCTGTTATATTAAAAACCAAAAGAAACCATCTTTTTCAGTCTTTTACCTGAAACCATCTTTTACTTGAAATCTAACAAACAGAAAGTAGCTTTATCTCTATTTTTTTCTTTTTTTTTTTTTTTTACCATTTATAAGTTGATTTCTTCTTCATAAAAAGACATGTTGATTAAATTGCTACCCAGAAAGTATATCGAGCAGTCAAATAATACAAACAGAAGGAATAAATAAATCCATATACATCAATCAGAAACAGCAGCTGTTTCCAGAAAAACCTGAGCAATTATTTATGAAATTATGTCTTCTTCAATGATTCTGTATACGGTCGTGATCCCAGGAGGACCTGATTTTCTGATGAGCCTAAATTGCTGAATTAGAAGAGGAGACAATGTCATGGTACCAATTAGCAAAACCGTTGCATATCATCTCAAACCGCGTGTTTTTTGTTTTAATAACTGTGGGTAACAAAGACATTCATTCATCTCAAAAGTGGAGGGGACTTCCCACCTTTTAGTGACTTGACTGATTAAGGGCCCTTTAAATAGACATACTCACTTTTGTGTGAAAGCAGCAAGACGACAAATGGTGCAGTGTGCATTTCAATCAAGGAATGGGTACCTACCGATTTATCCTTTCGAAACACAAGCTCTCAAACCTGGCATTATTCCTGGTGCTGAGAGAGGACTGCATTACTGGCACGCAATGCACAATGAGGCAGTGAAGGCACCCAGAGACACGCAATCTGCCACGGAGCTGCCATGCATCCCTTCACACGTTTCACATCTTTGTATCTTTGTTCCGCAGCTCAGTCTTTCCCACTTAGTGTAAACCTTGGAAACGTTGGTTAGCTTAGTGCTTAGCTGAATAACCTAACTGCCATGTTACGATTTTGCTTTCTGCTTCTTTCCTGTGATTGCTGATTGGGGAAACATATTTCACCTTTAACAAGTAAGAGGCTCCAGCTGGCCAGACGAGCTGATGCATATCAAAGTATTTAGCCCATTGCCCACCATCTCGCAGTGGGGAATTTAGGGATTACTAGTAAAGGACAACAAAAGGCATGGCTGAAGCAGTACTCAACACCACTCAACTGCAGAAGCTATTTATTTATTTATTGCTTCAAAAGCTTGGTTCCTGAAGGATGCTGAGCACATCCTCATCCTGTCACTCCTGTGTTTACACTTCCACCATTTTCAGTTCTGTCTCCCAACAGCTACTGCTGGCATCCAGTCATCACAACAGGCAGGTTCCTCAGCACAGGGCACTGTTTCAAAGACCTGCTGCCAGCAGAGCAGGCAGCTCGTGGCTTGTGTGTGCGCAGATGTACGCAGCTCTTCTGAACATGCACTTACAAGTGGGCACCTGAAGAAGGCATTTCTGATGCTGCAACGCTTAAGCTTGTTTATATCTCAATGAATAGTAGCTCAGGGGCAAGAACAGAGACTTCTTCAGGCTTTAACTAAATGCAACAACCTGTGGTAAGCCCACATCCTACCTGTGGTGAGTGAGTGTCATCCTCATCAAAGCTGGTGTTCTCCTTCACTCTAATCCACTTCCCGCGGCATTTCCCACTGCTCCCTCACCTAAGTCTCTTCTTTCAGATCAACTTTCAGGACTGTTAAATGAGATGTGACTGCTGTGACCACCTGGTCCAACCCCCTGTATATCACGGGTCACTAGACTAGAAAATACAACCTCTAGTGGAACAGCTGCTTCACCTGTGATGGAGCAGCCAATATACCTCTGGCGCAAGAGTACAGCATCATTCACGAATAATTTCAGGTATGCAGTGTTATTTCTGTTAAACTGTAGCTATCTCAGACTGAACAGAACATTCAGACTGCCTGCAATCAATGGCTATAAAGGGCTGAAGGACTAGGATGACAACCCTCTATATAAAGCCACAGAAAATATATTAACCTAGAGGTTAGACATTATTTCAGCTTCTGAGTTTCGGTATCTGACTCTGACTCTCAGCTGTGCGGTAGCCGAGGAATAGCGGTATGCAATGGAACAGCTCTAACACTGCCTATAGCCAGCCTAGTCTTGTAGGCAAGCCCTACCCCTTCAGAATACCAGAAGCTGAGAATGTACCCAAATTTTTAGAAAGTTCAATGGCATATTAAGTCCACCTTCCTTAAGTCAGCATTTTTCATTCTAACTTCATTAGAAATACACAAACTGAAATCCTGCCCTACGTCCCTCGTCCTGTGTTTAATGCACAGAGGTGGAGGTTAAACAACCAAATAAACCCCATGAGAAGGATTTGCACTTGACTCATTTCCCAAACTCTTTTTCCAAAATATTGTTCTACCTAATGGGGACCCCAAAGCTATTTTCAAGCTCTCTGGAAAATACTAGCATAGAAATAAATTAATTAATTTAAAAGTGCATTTAAAATGTCTCCACTAATACTCCACAAATTATTCGTGGCAGGGCCTCAGCTGTCTGAAATTGGGATGAGTTCCTTTTTAACAAGTTGAACCATTTTTCCTCTCAGCCCTCTATTTACACACTATTTGTCAAATTATAATAAAATATTTTAGATTCCTAACACAGTGGGCACCAGCCAAGAACAGGAAATCTTAATAATCATCCCAATTTACAATCACTTTAACTGAATCTTCAAAGTAGCACGTTCACAAATTTCCTCCCTGTTTATGACTAAAAGCTGAAGAGGGAAACTCCATAGGCAAAACCCAGAAGGTACAAAGCCCTGCAGAGTAGCTAAGGAAAGCAGCAGCAAACTGCCCTGCATCGTGTGTGCCGATCTCATGCATCGTGCACAGGCTCAGAGCATGCTAGATAGGTGACTACTGGGTGCAGTTCATTAGGAGGAACATTCGCAAATTTGCTCAAATCAGGCAGGAAGTTCCCAGGAGGTTGGAAGGAAAGTGGAGCCTTAGCAAATGGAAGCAAGCAGTATACAAACAAAAAGGTTTGGTCAGCCGTGGCAAGGGTTTACAGGACCATTTTGCCCTGAAAAAAAAAAAACAAAAACAAAAACAAAAACATAAGAGTGCAGCTCAGATACACAGCAGCAGCTTCAGTGCTTTGCTTTCCAGTAGGTGGGTGTGCCTGGATGTGAACAAGTTCAGGTCAGTATTTTCACGGCGCGCTACGTTTCTGTGCTGCAGAATAGACAGACACAGCAAACAGCTTCAGAAACACTATTCCCACCTTCCCTGCCTCCCTCGCTGCCTAATTCCAGCTTTCTGAAGGGCATGTGTAACACAGAAACTTAGTGAATATGCTACAAGGAAAGGCAACGTGGTGTTCAGCACAGCTGGATGCAGCAGCCGTGCACACACACACCTTCCAAAGGCATGAGGAAAGTGCACCGTGTATCCCAACCTCAGCAGCTGGCACTCTTAAAACAGTTTCCTCTAACCTCTGAGACTGACATTATGCTTTATGGGGCTCTGCCAACTTTAGGGCATGCTACCATGTTACCTCACACAGTCACTGACAATTAATAACATTTGTCTTTATTTTTTCACATTTTTCGTGCTTGACATCTTTCTTCAGTTTTCTGTAGGGTTCTCTCCATCCTTCTGCTTTTATTTGTGATCTTCCTCATTTTCATTTCTGATTTCCCCTTACAATTTATTTTCCTTTGTTCTTCTCTCTCCACCTTCCTAATTGTGTCTTAATGCATATTTAAGAAGCTAACAGCACACAAGAGAACTTTTATGGGAACACAGCACAGTAAGTGAGCTGCCTGTAAAATCTGGCTACGCACATCACAACAGCAGCCTGAGGATGCTGAGCGCGTTTGGTAACTCGGCTGGGGCTTCACCAGAAGCTCTTATCTTCAGAAAATGTGGCCCTGAGGTGACAATCTCCTTCATATCACTGATTTACCCCAATTTCCCACTACTGTAATTCCAGTGAACTCAACAATAATAAAATGGAAGAGGGGGGTGGAGGGAGGAATGCCAGAAGAACAAAGAAAATAATACAGAAGGGGGGACAGGGGCAGCTTTACACGACTGGAAATAGGGGTTGTGCAGGTCCCCTCCCCCAAAAGAAACACACTCAAAAATGCCACAAAATAAAAGCCGGGGAATAAATTCTGAGTCTGGACTCAGGTGCAAAATTTCCACAAAGTTAGTTGCAGCAATAACAATAAAGATGAGAGAGAATTTTCTCTGTAACTGCTGCAATATTTTCCAAATACACGCATCTGAATATAAAATTTAGTATTGTGCTATTTTTTTGGACTAGCATATGGCAGTGAGAGCTTCAGACAAGTCACAGAGGGCTGTGTCTTGGAGGATTCAATGAGAAAGTTACTTGAGATGTGCTCAGAATAATTTCATATTTTAGAAGCACATATTCTTAGTTTCTTAGCACAATTTCATAAAGCCATGTAACTGCTCTTCTGTGGTTTTCTTTTTTTTTTTTTTTATCCTCTGGATTCTGGAAATCTTTCTTTATGTGAAGACCAAATTACACTGAAGTGACACATATACAAATGTGGCAGTCCTAGTTAGTCCCATGCTATGCATTTGCTCTCTCATAGTTTAAAAAACTGATCCAGAACTGAATGAGTGCCTTAAACTTCCAGTATGATTTACAGGGGCAAGATTTCTTTAACACATCTTACGATTAGTCCAGTCTACCCATGGTATCACTACATATCATCATGGTGAGAAAATGTTGCAGTCTGAACACGTTCTACTTTAAAATACCACGGTTTAGATTTATTATTTTTTTTTTTTTTTTTATGGTGGATCATTTCAATGCAAAATTGCAGGACATGAAATGCTAGCCCTGTATGTGTTTTCTATGCATCCTAAAAGGACTTCCATAATATCTGAGTACAAACCCGGTTCTTCCTCAGTGCAGTAATCCCGTAGGATTAAGGCATAATGTAAATACCAGACAAATTACAATTGGATTAGGTGGGCAGTCAGTTCATTTACTCAACACAGCTGCACTCCAGAGTCTTTTCACCACTGGCATCCATTTATAAAATGAATGTTTTGTCCTTAAAGTAAAGGAACAAGGTTTCCATTTCATGACTCTTGTATTACCATTTATGACCAATGACGAGCACATTTCTGCTTCCTAAAGAGGAAGCACAATGCTTCTTGAGATGCCAGTAAGAAAAGCTGCTCTTGGTACAGATCTGCAGGGCAAGATTTATTTTAAATTTATCACTGAGATGTCCTTTGATAGTCTGTATTCAATTTCAGTCAAGTGGAATATAGAGATCTTTTTGGAGTTAGGTATGGGACAGAAGCACACACATTGCCTGACATTTCCCTGGACTCGCCACACTCACTGCAGGTATTTCCACAGGTTCCAAACCTAGTGCTTCTGCCAACATCAGTAAGCATAAAACCATCAAATTTGTGAGGCTCAACACTAGCTCTGGCGTAGCATGGTGTTTACAGAGGACTTCTGGTCACTGCTCAGTAAGTAGCATGTTTAATAATGTTCAGTCTTGCCTGCATTTTGCCAAACTCTCTCTACCACTTCACTACAATTATTTCTAAATGTCACAGCACATCCCTCATAATTGGTCCCAATTGCAAAAATCACCTTACCTTTTAGGCACAGTTTTGCTTCCACCCAACATACAACTCTGGTGTTATTGTATTTTTATTACTGTAATCACTTCATAAAACCCTACTGAGTCATGGAGCTATGGCTCATATAACAATATTTATGATTGCAGGCTACAAAAGTATTACAGCCAGATAAGGAGAGTTGCTGCCCTGACTCACATTCCCAGTATCCTGCTCATTCTCAGTATCCATTCTCACCTCCACCTTCTGACTTCAGTCATTATTCCTGATTTGCAGAGATGCAAGAATAAAACTGCCGGGGCTGAGGCAGAGGAGCCCATGAATGAGGAGGAAGGCTTTGTACACCAACCCAAACCATTACCACCGAGCTTCTCCATACTTACCTGTTTGCACGTACTCGCTCAGCAGCTGAGGATGGCACTGATGGGCAGCCCAGTTGAGCTGGTGGTGATCACAGACACGCAGGAACCAAGTGAGCTGCTTACCAAGGAGAGGTGTTAGCAGGACACCAGTGCAGTACCTGGTATTGCAGGCACCTCATGATCAACCACTGCTCACCTGAGCTTTGGCACAACCAGCACCAGGCAGAGCAAGGTGACCTGCCAACACCAGCCTAGCTTTCTGTGACCGTAAAGCAGATGTGAAAGGCAGATACAATCTGCCCATAAAAATCTGGAAGGGGAGTTCTTGTGAGCTCCCTGAGTGTGCCCCAAAGCAGCGTGAGCTAAGGAGTTCAGCCGTGACCACTCTGCTGTCAGTAAGGTAACAGAGCAGCATAAACACAACTGCAAAGGCAGTGGAAAATTCACCTTTTCTGCAGCAATATACTGGCCTGGAAACAAGGATACCTTCTTTTAACAGCCACCACAGTTTGTCACATGGCACTTTACACATTACAGCTACCAAATAGGTATAACACTTGCACAAACATAAAATTGGCCGTTCTCCAAAAAACAGCTTTCCTTTCAGGCAGGCAGCAAGACTTCAAATTCATAAACTGATTTTATGGAAGTCAGAGGAGAAAGTGTACTGAGCACACTTTGCTCTCTGACAAAAGGTGTTATGGCTAATGTTCATGGCAAGGCATTGCCTTTGGCACCACTGAGCAGGAACATTTCTTTGCACCAGAAACACTGGTGCTAGGTCTTGCTTTCCCTCACACCTCTGACTCCTGCTGATTTCATTAAGAGTTTCCGTATTTCACTAACTCAGAAGGCGTGCTTTGTGTAAACCTGAATGCACACAGGACAGTGGTTTTACGATACAGTATATTCAAAGTCAATATTGGCTTAAGGTTTTCCTGCACAACTTCCTCCTGTACTTGTCTCTGTGTGCGGTTAATGTGTTTTAGGTCATGTTAGTTTTGAGATTGATTCACACAGTATGGCCTCGCAAGCAGTCACGCTACCACAGCTGAAAGAGATACTCCATGGCACAGCACAGAAGCCGTCAGTAGGAAAGAGGGGAATGGCTCAAGCTGATACTTCTGGTTTACACCATACATGTTGTGATCATTGGCAAAGTTAAGGGCGATAAATCAATCTCTGCCAAAAAACAACTACAGTCTGGTTATTTCACTGCAGACCTCTTGGACAATCACTGCATTTTAGCACCCGCTGTGAAATTAAGAATGTGAGATACTGAGAGGACCCTAACTCACATGAGACCACTATGACTGTGGAAAAGTTAATAAAACTGACTCCTTTCTCAAGACTGAGCCATGAATTGTACTCCTGCCTGACAGGCTTCTGTAGTAAGGTATACATGCTTAAAAATCTTTAAAATATAACCATATGAAAACTAATTTTAACAATAATTACTTTTATTCTAGATAAATATATATATATATACAGAATTCAGACTTTTGAGGGATTTGCTTTTTGCAAATGTTTGATTTAGTAAAATACAGTGGAAGCTGTTACTTTGTGAGGAAGAACGAGGAAAAAATATATCAAGAACTTACTTTCTGCAGGTTCCTTAGATCTTCTGCCACTGGAGGACTTCCTCAGGAGACTTCGTCCTGAGGTAAAGAGGCTGGTTAGTTCCTCTAGAGGACTGGTAGGTGTCCGAGAACGGGAACCACTCTGAGATGACGACCCATATGTACTGACCGAGACATTTACCATCTTTCCTCCTTCTTGCAATGTATTTCTGGCTGTAGAATGAGGCACTGATGGGGAGCTTCTTGAGAGACTTCCTGAATGTACAGAGTCATAAGGTGGAGGTCTTTTGAGGCTTAAAGGGGTAAGAGACCTACCCATACTGACAGGAGAGGGTGAGGCAGAGTGACTTTTAGGATAACCATGTGGAGACTGTGTTCTGTATAAGGTAGAAGGATGAGGAGGTGAGGAGGTGTGCCCAGGAGTGCTAGTTCCATGAGATACTGTCTGCTCTTTCTCCAGTTTTTGATGGCCTGGTGTATGAGGTGGCAATGAAGATGGAGAAGCTCCAGCTTGTTGTTTGATGTAAGACACATTTTCTAAAACGGGAAGCTTTGTGACCTCTAGCGGAGTTAGAGGAGACTCGTCAGAATTTGGGGAACACTGCACTGGTGCTGGTGGGAACACCAGCAGTGGAGGTCTGTGAGAAAGCAGATTTGGAAATGGTGGGGGTATATCACAAAGCAAGCCCTTGGGAGTAGATGGCACTGAAGACTTGGTGAAATCTAGGTCAGGCACTGTGGGAGTAGCACACTGAGAAGAACAAGTGTGATGGTCATATTCACATTGACATTTTGAATCTTGGCCTACGTCATCAAATATAGGGTACTTCATTTCCTCATAAACTGCTTCACTTTGGTCATCCTCATCTTTTTTGAAGTCTCTGAGTATATTCCCAACCATTTCAATGTATACAGGCTCTTCTTCCTCTGTGTCTGGGGCAGGACTGCTGACCTGTGACAAGGAGGCATCCCTAGTGAGTGGTGTCTTCATAGGGCCATGCTTTTTGATATAAGTTTCATCAAAAGATGTGCTTAGCTGAGTGTTTGGATTTCGTTTCGGTTTAGGAGGTGGAATCTTCTTTGTATATTCATCACTGTGAGGTCTTGGTTTGGCTGACACTGAAAAAAGAACAAAATACAAATTCATCAGAAATATTTAACAACCTTTATCAAACGTAGGATGTGTGTTAGTGTCATAATTCTGGAATGGATTTACTGGGACCAGCTTGTTGCTGGTTCTCTCTAGTATTACATCAGTAGAACACTAGTAGAACACTAGAAGAATAACATCCTATTAAAAAACACTCCTAATCTTTCCCAAGGAGGTTGTGACTCTCCAGTATTCAGTAGCTAGTGAGCACTTTCCTTCCTCTAAAATAACTGTTCTCTACCTACCTCTTTGGACAGGGAACTTCCCATTTTTGAATACTACACTTTTGAAATACCACTGTAGCATTAAAAAAAAAAAAAAAAAAAAAAAAAAAAAGTTGCCAAAGACATAAAACCAAATGAATTACTTATGGCTGCAAGACAACAGTTAAGATCCTAGACTCCTGGACTCACACTGGAATAACAATGGTGCAACTCTGCAGTAACACAGTGATGAATCAGACTTTTTTATTTGTTGTAACTTTTTGTATAAAGTACAACAATTATCAGAGCACTGATTGAGAAAGGAAACTCTAACATACAAATACTGTAAAATGTACTGTTGGGATAGTCCTAATCATTTCTCTGGATTCCGTCCTATGGCTTCACAAGATTTCAGTGAAATCAAGAGGAACAGAATACCTCACAGACTCAGATTGTTCCCAAATAGGTTGTATGTAGAAATAAGATCATTTTATCTGTGAAATTACAAATCAAAATAGAATACCAAAATTAATTTGAAATGACAGGTTAAGGGTTTCTTAAAAAAATATCCTGATGAATTAAAGACAAAAGAAACTCATTTTGTTATTTCTCAATGAATATTTAATAAAATACCTCATTAAATGTTGGGGTTAATAAAATATCTCATTAAAGGCTTGGCTGAAGTCAGTTTTGCTCCTATGTGGACTCAACAAACTAATTCAGAAATTAAATTTACCACATATACTAAAACTAATTAGTATTCCAGAGGGTAAACAGTTCTTGCAATGAAAGCCTTGACACCTCTTTTGTAAGTTTCTCGGTTTCCAAAAAATCCTAAACTATAGGCCAGCTTAGAATGGCAGCTTTCTGGTCTTACCAGACAGCATTGCTCCTTGCAATTCACTGCTATGCATCTGTTGCTGCAAACTCAGCATTCAGAGAATTTTCAGATACCATTTGCTGACCCATCAGACAACAGCTAGTGAATATCTGCTGTTAAACCAACCGGGCAGCACTCATGAAGTTAAAAATCCTCATTTAGAAACAGCCTCAATTGTGCTCCTACAGCCAGCAGCTCTGCTAGCTGCAAGGTAGCATTTTGAGTTTTTCTAAGACACCGGCTGCGGGTGGAAGGTACCTGCACAACAGCATTTTACTGATGTGCTTTGGTCAGTGTCAGAGGAGGTTTCTGATACCATGTTACTGCTTTGTCACTCTTCTGCTTTGATCTGCTAAATAACTCCTCTGCACTTCTTAAAAGGCATAGCAATAGAGGCAGATGTTAAACAAGATTCTGGCTTTGTTTAGGAACAAGGGACTTGAATGTGGGTGTGTACACATATGTGATGTAACAAGACAAGACTACTCTTCTTCAATGCATTTGTTTAAGTTGAACATATAAGTAAGAAAAGAAAAAAAATGTAGACAAAAAAAAGGAAAAAAAAAAAACACAAAGAATGATATTATGCTTTCATGACGGTTCCAATTAATGTGTTCCACTTTGCAGCAGGCTAGGGACATGCAAAAGCTACTACAGATAAGTGCACTTGGTAGCTTGATAGTTTTTCACTATGTGGATATATCCTAATGCACTTTAAATTTGTCTTTTTAATTAACCCAAATTAATTTTCTTGAATGTCTTAGGATAGACTTTGGGGAATGAGATGTAGGCTACAGGAATCATTTGGGCTTTGCAGAAAGTATTACTCCTCATGTATTTGACAATACTATCAGATTTTTCTTGCTCTGCTCCAGCTAAATCACCATTCCCTTTCTATTTAGTATCTTATTTGTATATTACATTCATACAAGTTCTACTGACACAAACTTGATCTCAATCCTCTCTCCACACCTCTGTTAAAGTCATTTGCATCCCTGGCATGCACAATGTTCTTCAGATTGGCGCAATTAAAATGAAGAGGTCGTCAATGAGACTGGCACAAACTGCCCGAGCATTTCTGAACATTTTGCCCAGGACCTGAACTTTGCTTTATACCAGCTCAAGGATTACAGACTTGGATGCCTTTGGAAATTGTGTATTTTATACAGAGGGGCTCCCTGCAGGCTTCAGTTCCATATGCACCATAACTGTTTCCTGCTCCTCTGCCCTCCGTAGACCCCTGTTCCCTATTCTGTCTTCTACATCTCTTATGCTGCTGGTGTCACACAGAGAGCACCATCATAGACATATCCCTGCTCTTCCATCTTTTATCTGGAGAGATGACGATGGACAAAGTAAACAAAAAGACACTCTTGTGCTGGAGGTGATTCAATGCCAGACATTATGCTAGCATTAGTTGACACTAATACCAGTGTCAACTGGCTTTTCACTTAGAAATGGATAAAAGTGGTTAAGAGCACTGTGTTTTCCAACAAATTGCTAGAAATAGCATATTTTGTCTCTTTTTGTCATCTGTTTTCACAATTTTTATCCAAGATGATGAGGTTCTGCCATGTGGTCTAGACCTCTCTTGAAGTGTTGGGGTTCACATATACAACAGTCAGACATTATTACATTACAGACAAGGAAATGAGAAATGTCATGGAAAAATGAGTGACATTCTGCCATCTAGTCTTGTAAAGTATTTTTGCATGGGTTGAAATTAACTGCTGCACTGACACACACAGCATGCTCATCTGCCATCGCGTGATATGTAGCATTAGCCTAAAATATCTTGGTGACATTATCAACAAAAAGGTCAAATGACCTGGTCCTGCTGGATGAACCACAGGATAAAACATGACAAGGTGAAAGATTTGCTTTCCTCTTTCTATTCAAAGCATTTTTCCTCTGCCATAGTTTATTTTATTAAAGCATCTATTGCCAGTATGTCATGGAGATCTTTTTCTCTCCTTAATAAAGAGGACTATTAAAACTAAAATTTAAAACTAAGTTCTTTAAATGCTTTACCTCCTATATTCTACTTAGCGTGGGAACATTGGGTCCTGAAAGACTTCCTAGAGAAAATACCATAGCAAAGAAATCTTTTATCATGATTGGGAACAAAGGAGCTGCTCAACACCTACTCAGAACTCCCTTCATTCCCGCCAATGAGCTGGCGGGGCTCATTGAGAGGGCTTTAAACTAGGTAAGAAGGGGGACGGGGCTGAAACAAGGATTGTTGGAGCTGTGCCAGGGGGAACAATGGCAAGGCGGGGGGATAAGGTAATGGCCCAGCTGAAGTGCATCTACACCAATGCACGCAGCATGGGTAACAAACAGGAGGAGCTGGAAGCCATCGTGCAGCAGGCAGGCTATGACTTGGTTGCCATCACAGAGACGTGGTGGGACCACTCTCATGACTGGAGTGCTGCAATGCCTGGCTAAAAGCTCTTCAGAAGGGACAGGCAGCACAGAAGGGGTGGCGGTGTGGCTCTCTATATTAGAGAATCTTTCAATGTTGTAGAACTCGAGGCTGGGAATGACAAGGTCGAGTCCCTTTGGGTTAGGATCGGCAGGGACAACAAGGCTAGTGTCCTGGTCAGGGTCTGTTATAGACCGCTGAACCAGGATGAGGAGACGGATGAGGAGTTCTACAGGCATCTGACAGAAGTTGCGAAATCGTTGGCACTTGTTCTCGTGGGGGACTTCAACTTCCCTGACATATCCTGGAAGCACAACACAGCCCAGAGGAAGCAGTCTAGGAGGTTTCTGGAGAAAGTGGAAGATAGCTTCCTGACGCCAGCTGGTTAGTGAGCCTACCAGGGGTGGTGCCCCGCTAGACCTTCTCTTCACAAACAGAGAAGGACTGGTGGAGGATGTGGTTGTCAGGAGCTGTCTTGGGCAGAGTGACCATGAAATGGTGGAGTTCACTATTCTTGGCGAGGCCAGGAAGGGAACCAGTAAAACCGCTGTATTGGACTTTCGGAGGGCTGACTTCGGGCTGCTCAGGACACTGGTTGGTAGAGTCCCTTGGGAGGCAGTTCTGAAGGGCAGAGGAGTCCAGGAAGGCTGGGCGCTCTTCAAGAGGGAAATCTTAATGGCGCAGGAGCGGTCTGTCCCCACGTGCCCAAAGATGAGCTGGCGGGGAAGAAGACCAGCCTGGCTGAACAGAGAATTGTGGCTTGAGCTTGGGAGAAAAAAGAGGGTTTATAATCTTTGGAAAAGAGGGCAGGCCACTAGGGAGGACTATAAGGATGTTGCGAGGCTGTGCAGGGACAAAATTAGGAAGCCCAAAGCTCATCTAGAGCTCAATCTGGCTACTGCCATTAAAGATAACAAAAAACGTTTTTATAAATACATCAACACAAAAAGGAGGACTAAGGAGAATCTCCATCCTTTACTGGATGCGGGGGGAAACTTAGTTACAAGAGATGAGGAAAAGGTGGAGGTGCTTAATGCCTTCTTCTGTCAGTTTGACCTCAGTACCAGGGAAGCTCATGGAGCAGATCCTCTTGAGAGTCATCATGCGGCGCTTGCAGGTCAAGCAGGCGATCAGGCCCAGTCAGCATGGGTTTATGAAAGGCAGATCCTGCTTGACGAACCTGATCTCCTTCTATGACAAAGTGACGCGCTGGGTGGACGAGGGAAAGGCTGTGGATGTGGTCTACCTTGACTTCAGCAAGGCTTTTGACACCGTCTCCCACAGTATTCTCCTCAAGAAACTGGCTGCTCTTGGCTTGGACTGGCGCACGCTTCGTTGGGTTAGAAACTGGCTGGATAGCCGGGCCCAAAGAGTCGTGGTGAATGGAGTCAAGTCCAGTTGGAGGCCGGTCACTAGTGGCGTCCCCCAGGGCTCGGTGCTGGGGCCGGTCCTCTAATATCTTCATCGATGATCTGGATGAGGGCATTGAGTGCACCCTCAGTAAGTTTGCAGATGACACCAAGCTATGCACATGTGTCGATCTGCTCGAGGGTAGGAAGGCTCTGCAGGAGGATCTGGATAGGCTGCACCGATGGGCTGAGGTCAACTGCATGAAGTTCAACAAGGCCAAGTGCCGGGTCCTGCACCTGGGGCGCAATAACCCCAAGCAGAGCTACAGGCTGGGAGATGAGTGGTTGGAGAGCTGCCAGGCAGAGAAGGACCTGGGAGTGATGGTGGACAGTCGGCTGAATATGAGCCAGCAGTGTGCTCAGGTGGCCAAGAAGGCCAGCAGCATTCTGGCTTGTATCAGAAACAGCGTGGCCAGCAGGGCTAGGGAGGTGATCGTCCCCCTGTACTCGGCTCTGGTGAGGCCGCACCTCGAGTACTGTGTTCAGTTTTGGGCCCCTCGCTACAAGAAGGACATCGAGGTGCTTGAGCGGGTCCAGAGAAGGGCGACGAAGCTGGTGAGGGGTCTGGAGAACAAGTCCTACGAGGAGCGGCTGACGGAGCTGGGCTTGTTCAGCCTGGAGAAAAGGAGGCTCAGGGGCGACCTTATTGCTCTCTACAGATACCTTAAAGGAGGCTGTAGTGAGGTGGGGGTTGGCCTGTTCTCCCACGTGCCTGGTGACAGGACGAGGGGGAATGGGCGTAAGTTGCACCAGGGGAGTTTTAGGCTGGATCTTAGGAAGAACTTCTTTACCGAAAGGGTTGTTAGACATTGGAACAGGCTGCTCAGGGGAGTGGTGGAGTCACAGTCACAATCCCTGGAAGTCTTTAAAAGACGTTTAGATGTAGAGCTTAGGGATATGGTTTAGTGGGGACTGTTAGTGTTAGGTCAGAGGTTGGACTCGATGATCTTGAGGTCTCTTCCAACCTAGAAATTCTGTGATTTTGTGATTCTGTGTGATTCTGTGATTCATCTGCAATGGGGCATTCAGGAGATAAACTGAGTTAGATTCAAGAAGGCTACAATCCAAGACACTTACTATGTTTAATGAACTAAGGTTCTACTCTGAAATACAGCTCCATGGCAAGGGCTGCTCTATGGCACATGTGGTTATGGAATACCTGCTCACAAACTCCTGCCCTGTCCCTGAATGACAGAGGAAAAATGGGAATCCCGTAACTGAACAGAGCGGTGCAAAGCTAGCGAAAGGAGCAGGGAGTATTTGCACAGATCCTCTGTTACCAACATTTGGCAGGGATAAATGTGCATGAATGCAGAAGGCCTGGCAAGAGCCCATAGCCAATGAGAGGAGATTATTTGGCAATCTCCTGAGAAGAGCAGGCAAGATTGCTTTAAGTACTTGACATTTATCAGGCAGAAAAAGCATTCAGTGCCTGCTGGGAACATAAACTCCTTTGAAAAGCAAACTATGCTGACATATTGGTGATACACACACTGCAGTGGTGTCTGCTCTAAACATGGAGTAATGAAGCGCTTTTCAATATGGATTTCCATGTCCCCAGTTCGTCTGTCCCTAGAAACCTGCCCTGAGGCTCAGCCACCAGCACCTCAGAGCACACGGAGCCCGATCCAACACTAAAAGGAAAATAATGAAAGTTCCTGTGGACTTTGGTGGGCTTTGATCCGGGCTGTGCTTCCTCAAGGCGCTGCTCTGACAGCCACCACTGCCACTGAAATCCAAGGAAACGGCTGAGACTGCAACTCCTCCGCTCCAGGGACTGTCCATCTGTCTTCTGCAGCGTGCTGTGTGCATTGCTATGATCTGGGGGATGCTGAGCCATGGAAAAACATTACAACTGGTCTGTAACCGGAGTTTTCCTTTCTGGAGGATAGCGAGAATCTGTCACAGCTTTTTCAATCAGAAATAAACTTGTTCTTTGTTAATTCTCTACAGGTGAGAAGTCCCAATTAATCATGACATTGAGTTTCAAAACAATGTTCACTTTTTTTAAAAAAAAATACCACAATCCCACAGAGAAAGTGTATGAAGATAACTCAAGGCAATGACACATTTGTAACAAATAGTTGTCTAAATAGAAAAAAAAGTAAAGCATTTTGCTTTCTTCCCCAAAAGCTCAGAAAGCAGGGCATTACGATACAGTCACCTCACTCCCCACAGTCCTGTCTTGTTTGCCCTCCCTCTTTGATTTTGATGGAAATGCACAGTTTGATATAGCACCTTTTTGGAAATGCGCTGTTTGATGTTTGACTCACTGTATAAATTCCACTTTAAAAGTATACACATTCCAAGACAGACAAGCCTGGTTAAAGTTTCTGACCCTTGTAATACCATTTTTAACTACCGAGCTGCGAACTGTTGAGACTGGCTTGAGGCAGCTCTTGCGTTCAGACCGCTACCGCTCTGCACCCCCATGCCTAGGACAGGACAGCACTGCAGAGGGAGAGCTTCTTCATACAAAACAACCATTGTTACTCCAAATATCAAATCCGGTCCAAATCCAAGCAATTTTCCAAAAGGTAAAAGGGTATGCCTGGAATTTTTTTCTTGATTTCTTGATCTACTTGTAAACAGAGAATGAAGCTGGACAGTTGTTAAGAGAGCATGCCTGGAGCCAGCACAACCTGCAGAAAGCAAGAAACGGCTCCCAGCCGTGGGATCCCCTCATCCTCCGTGGTCCCCACCCACTGCCGCCGCTGGGATTGGGAAGCAGAGGGCACGGAGCAGGCGTGCTCAGCTGCAGGCTGGCAGAGCTACATATTTTCATATGTTCAGTTTCTCCTAAATTGGGCATTTTTCCAGATCTCTCCTCCCAAAACAAAAGATTGTGGATTTTCCTTTTCATCTCCAAACAGGGCAGTTCCCTTCCCTCCCTTTTTCCCCTCCACAAATCCGACATCTCCTCCATAAACCAGCCTGAGGGATCCCCTCAGAGAGATTCTCTGGTTTTCAGTCAGCTCTATTTTTCTCCCCACCAGGGTAAGTCATAGAGTAAGATGAAGGCAGGAACGATTTCTCCCCCTGCCAGGTACCAGCTCTGTAAACTAGCCATGCAAAACTGCCTGACAAAGCCCCTGTGGGCACCTTTATCACAGAGCACAAAACAGATACGCTGCCAGGGCTGCGAGGAAGCAGCGCAGACCCGGGGTGCGAGGAGGAGGATGGCTTGGCAGCTCTGCCACTACCCTGGCTGCAGGAGCTTGGGGGCCGTGCTGAGGGCCCTATTTTTTGGCAATCTGAATTCCCAAAACTACCACAGCTGAAAAACTGGAGGCACCACAAGCCCTGCAAATAAAACTGAACTTCACCGAGTTTACACCTCCTGGGCTGCCACTGCCTGTATTTAATAGCTTTCTGCTACCTAGCAATTATCCACCTCTAATAAACTGCAAAGAAAACCAAACATACAGGCAGGAATAACTTCAGTCCTGATCTGGAAGCAAGCAGCATGGTGCTTAAAATAGCCTTATGGAAGCCCTACTGAATAAGCAGAATATGACATTTTTGAAATGAGATATTTGTAGCGCAAAGGTTACGCATAGCTTTCAGACATGCCCAGATGATCTGTCTTTCACAGTTAATTTTGGAAATACAGAATGCTGCTTGTCATCCTATCCTCTTGAAGTATTTTTTTTTCTTTTTAAGGAGAGAGAGAAATATGAAAATGTTAGCACATTGTTGTTTTGTTTTTTTTTTTTTAATTATTATTATTATTTGCACACTCTATAAGGAATGAGCGAAAACATCTGAAAACTAAAATGGATTTTATCATTTTCTGTAATCCTTTAGGTGTTTACCAGCTCCTGTAGTTCAGAGACTGGGATGATTTATTGCATTGTTCACTCTAACAAACAGAATAAAAATATGTGTAACAGGAGAATTCCTTCCTTTCAATTTCTGCAAGAGGCCATTGCATTCAATCTATTTCTAAATGAAGGAATGATCTGAGGCCTAGCAAATTTTGAAATTCTTAAAAATGTTACTTTAAAGGCAAATGGAATTAATGAGGCTGCATTTTGAGGGGTACCTCGATCAAAAAGAGCCTCCAGGAGTGAAAGGAAATGGAATTTCTTTAATTAAACACTGAACTTGCTGGGTACCCAACCAAAGACACACAGATTATGATTTACAACACGCAATTTAACAGAGAAAATCCAGCTCAAACGTAACACAGCACCTCTGTGCGTGTGTCAGTTCAAGCCTATAAGTAATCCTGCTGGCTTTAATGAAATGAACTGCTTGTTCAAAGTTGCACCTGATTTTAAGTGCATTTGTGCACTGGTGCTTACATTGGGTCTGATTTCATTATCTCTGTAGATGAATTTTGAATATTCTTAGGGAGATTGAATTTGAAAAGGCACAAAAGTCTTCTGAACTGTGCAAAAAATGGGCACTCAGGAGACCTGAGTTTAATTTCTATCTCTGTCATCAGGCCACAGGGCCTCGGGTGTCATTTCAGCCCTTAAAGCCTGTTTTTCATATCTGTCTTTTGTAAGTTTAACTTCTAAAGTATTTTAGGAAATGGGCTTCTTTGTTGTTTATATCAATCCTTGCACAGTGGCTCCCATCCTTGGGAAGCCATGGTAGAAATAAAAACAAATGTAAATGCATCTATTGGAGACCTGGTGTTTTGAGCAAGCATCTTTTCTTCTCCAAAGAATTTTCAATGGCAAATGTTCTTACACCATGAACAGCTAGAAAATGTACACACATGGAGACGTCTTAGCAAGTGACTACAGAAACGTCATCTCTGGGCTGCAGTAATGTCAGAGAGCATCTCTCAGTCACGAAGAAAAACTGGCTTTCAAAACAGCACCGTTCTCATGGACACCAGTCCTTTCCCTACAGGTTACCTATTGCTAGTGGGAAGAAAGCAAAGAGGGAAAGAACACGGAAGGAATAAAAGAACCATCTGATTCATTCAAACACCTCCGCAAGCAATAAGTGGTTTCAGCACAATGATTTCATGCAGAACATATTTCTTCCACCTCCTGGATCTATTACCTCTTACTGGAAATTATTTGGGCGTTTAAAGAAGACAAAACTGTACTCAGAGTGAAAGGACTAAAAGTCAGTGTCATAAAATAATACTGACACTAAAATAGCAATACATACTAATGCTAAAATAATCCTCAGATGTCTTAAGGCTATGATTAAGGAGACTTCTTCAAAAGTACTCAGATCCCTTTATTTTGGCTACAGATTCTTCCAGCTTTTAAAATGATGGATATCTGCTCTAATTCAGAGTGGTGGAAACCTAGAGGCTTCCACAGTGATATTCCAGAACTGAACACCTGTAGAATATCAGAACAGGACCCTGCAATTAAATTCCGTTCTGCACTAATCCAACAACACAACTGATGCAACCAATAGGCACCATGGTTGGAAGACACGCTGCTGCCAGATTTGGTTTAGCCCTTGTATCTGAGCCAAAAAAACAAACTTGCAGCATCAATTGCACAGCTCTTTACGGGCCATATGCCAACTGAGCCACATCTGCCTGGGATTCACCAAACCAACCTGCTGCCAGAGCCTGGACCTGGAATGGCGGAGGCTGAAGGTCCTTTGCTCCATATTATGCAGGTAACTGGAGATCCACAGACACCAGGAGATTTCAAGAACTTTGCACTCTGGCATATCAGCATGTTGGATGGAGCCTGTCCCCACACTGCCAAGCTCCAAGCAGAGCGACTTCCAGGCTTTCTCCTTCATAGCCCTCCACTGCTCTGTGCATTCACCCGATAAACCGAGCTTTGCTCAGCAACCTTTCCCCCAGTAAAAGCTCTCCAAAAAGCTTTTAGAAAATTGCAGTGACGCAATAATCACTGAAGCTGGAAGCTATGGTCAGTCATCACAGCGCTGAAAAACCATCACAAGCAAGATTTGGGGTAGGTAAAACAAAAAACCAAAGCCAATTTGTATCATCCTCCTTTTAAAGGAAAACTGACAAATTGAGTGTAAATGGAGGTAAACAGAACCTCATCCTAACTTCTTTGAGGTTGCAATGATTCCTGAGTATCCATTTAGAAAAATATCCTTGAACGAGTACACCTAGACACAAGGGGCCAGGATCTATTTCATTCCATGGGTGTTAAGTTGCAGCAATTCCTGTGGAAGCAGGCTCTGAGAGAAGAGGTGGGAGGATAACCAGGGAAATGGGAATCTGAGTAAAGGATCCTTACACTACCCACACAGCACCCGATGTTGCTGCTAAAGTGTCTGTTTGTTCCGTTTCAGATAGCCTGCAGTCCGCATGTGAAACAGATTTTGCAGCCTGTGCAACGGTAGCACTAAAAAAAATACAAGGACTGTATATAATCGCAAGGGTTTCTAGATATAGAAAGGCAATTGGCATGGCAACTCCCCAATAGCAAGCATCATTAGATGAATTACATGAAGAGTATGTGAATAAAACTACTGAACCATACTTGCTGAGAAATTAATTTACTAAGCATATTCGCTTGTTTGTTCGGGGCTCTGGTGCTCTTCTGCAGAAATCTGTGCAGAGTCGGAGCACTGAAGAGTTAAACATGGTCACAATGGAGTATGGAAAAGCATCCAGAGAACAACATGAGTGAAGCCCTTCAGCTTTAAAACAACATTTATGGTATCTTCACTGTCACCTTGGAGATGGAACCTGAACAGCTTTCACCATTTTATTGTAAATTAATTGTTATCACTCTATTCTTACAGCTACCCACAAACTGACTTCACCTCACACTGAGCACTCGGGCTGAAATCAGCCCCCGCCAGCCTCCACCTAGCACCTTCATTATGGAACAGCCATTAGAGCCCAGTTCCAGTGCAGCTGTCATCCTGAGTTATCTGCCCCCTTCCCTCCCCACAGCTATCCATCTATCCTTCTCCAAACACCTTGCAAAAGATGGTGAGGCTCTGCGTTTTGTCTTACAGTTTGTGCTGTGTGATGAGCCAAGCCGTGCATTAGACACTGATGTAACATCAGTTCGGTATGTACGGGACACCACTCCGATACTACTCAGCTTTGGAGGGCTTAGGGGTTCTTCCATGCAAGATCTGCTGCCTGGAAGGCACCAACAGCCTCTGCAGTGTCGCTCTGCAAGGCTCACATGAACAAAGGCATATTCCAGTCTGAACGCAACCCCGGGCTTCATGGGAAGAACATTCATATCAATTACTAGTCATGGGAGCTGAGGGAGATGACGTGTGAAAGCATCACTTGTTGGCCTCCAAGGACTCCTTGGAGAAGGAACAGTGCAGAGGCTTTCTGGTCCCATGCTCACAGAAACACTGAGTGGAACTGACCTCTGCAAGAGTTCCCGGCTCAGTTATTTCTAATACAATACCTACACCCAAATACTGGAGTTTGAAATGATTTACAGAGTAAAAGGGAAAGAATGAAATCAAGCCAGAGAAAGAGCAAACGCTTAATGAAACAATGAGCTTCATTTGTTTAGAACAGTATCTTGTATCCACTGACTTGGCCCATAAAAATCCTGCCCAGAATATTAGCAGTGACTATATGCAAATACTCGAATAATTTATCCAGAGGTATGTGACTCTTCATCTTGTAGATCCCCGGTAACGCCTGTCTTCTACTCACAGATACAGTAAGTAGGTCAAACCCATTACTCTCTTACATAAGTAGCGATCTGTTTGCCGAGCTTCTAAAATAATTGTAGCCCATTAAATCAAGCTGGCAGACCCACCAAGGTGATATTGTGCATAACACTGACCCCTTGGGGACTCCAGCAGGAGCCATGTGCCCAAATACTCCCCAGGCCTGGCAGCGTTCACTCGAGGTGCGCGCCCGCAGTGCCTCCCACCGGTGCCACGGACCCCACAGCCTTCCCAAGCCCCTCTCCCCTCAAGTCCTGTGGACTGTGTACAAATCTTTTCCTTCAGACTGCAGTACAAAAAGCCTCTCGCTGCTGCTGACTGACATATCCGGCAGGCCTGTCCGCGATGAAGTTCACGTTTCAAAACGAAGCGTGGTGTTGGTTGCAGGGGTCAAACGAGTCACCGCAGCAGGAGCGTCAGGGAAGCAAATAACCCGGCCTTCCCCAAAACGACACAAGGTGACCCTGCAGAAGCAGCTTCTGCAGGTTGTCACCGGGCATCTTTTGGAGGGTGAACATAATGATAGCTGAAAGGGACAGAGCATTGTCAGAGCAGCTCTCAACCACGCAGCATGGCCCGGAGACATAACACCTCCGTGGTCAGAGGCTGAGCATTGCTGGAATGCTCTGTGCAATCGGCTTTAGGAAAAGAGCCTCGCAGCTCTTCATTTTACGTCTTTCTCTGCAGGGGTGACTCCTCTCTCCTCCTCAACTCTAAATAAAGTGTTGACAAAATCACAGACAAGCCACACATCATCAGCTGCCTCCCCCTCTGAGCTTCTCGGTGTGCCTGGCATCCATCATTTCACAGTGTTTGTTTTTGCAGAGCGGTCAGCTGAAACTAGCAGAGCCAAGTGCTGATCTATAAGGGTCACACAGCCTGGCCTAACCACCATAAATTTACCTGGTATAGGTGCTCTGTACAGTACCATTTTGGAGGTGTTGCATGCGGCTCCAGACAAGCTTTGAGGGAATTTTCTACTGTTTCAAAGGCCAGACTTAACCTCATTCTGCCACCTACGAAGTCAGATGGAGGGTGAAAGACAAAGATGGAGCACAAAGAGGAACAGAAGAATTGCTGCCAGAAGCTGTTCCAACCTCACCCATGACTGCCAAACCCATTTAGCTCAGGCAGCACTTAAACCAAAGGGTTACTTCCCATCTTATTCACCAAAATCCAAGTATTAAAAGACTTCCATTGTCATTAGCAAAAACTTAACCTCATTAAAATCTTCCCAGTTGAGGAGACAGATCACCTGCACACTTGTGGCATTACCACACTGATCCTAAGTCAAGATTTACAGAGAAGCCACTCTTTTGTATTCTACCAAGAACATAAATGTTCACGGGGAAGCTGTTGCCTTTGCAGTCAAGCATGAAGGAGGAGATGCCAGCAAGGAATCTTCTTCATCACACAAGGCCCTGTGAGGACCAACACCCCACGGGTTTTACTGCTCCCTACACAGAGCTGAGATTTTCCAGGCATCTTTATGCTCAGAGTCCTGTACTTGCACTACTGCTCTGGTTTTACTACTAGGCATAGAAGGAGCTAGAATTACTCAAGTGTTACACAAAAACTGGTTGAGCATTATTCATGACTACCTCAGAGAAGTGGTGGAAGCCATTGCATATATTACACCACTGCACTGGGAAAGGACGTTAAGTCGTCTTGATGATGATCTCTTGATCATCCCCCAGCTTTTTACTTCCTGCATTCCAAGCACCCCCAAACCCAAACCAGCAACCAGCTGTAAATTGCACCACATTGGATTTCAGGGGATGTGCTTCTTGTCTGAGATGCCAGCAGTTCAAAGTTGTGGCCACTAAAATTAGCACAAAAAATGTGTTTGTGCTTGTTTTCATTTTTTGTTGTTGTTGTTTGTTTTTCCATGCATCTTTGAAAAGTCCATGCTTGTACACTTTGACCTGCAGGCAAGTTGATGGCATTGCAAAAAAGAAGCTGTGCTCTGCTGAGCTGTCACTGCTGCACACGTTATCCCTACACAGCACCGTTTGCACACATACAAACTGAAAAGCATGAAGTGCCAAACACAGTTCCAGCATGTCAGGCATATGTTGCTTGATGTCACCCAGTATTAAGCCAAGTGGAAGAGATGAAAGCAGCAATTCAGTGCACCAAGCAAGACTATTATACTCTAACAGTCATTAGAAAGAAATTACCAATGAAACGGGATAGCCATGACTGGATCTCACCTGGAGACAGACTTCAGTCTCTTAAGATGTGATTCTGCTAAGCGCTGTGCCTTCCCAGCAAAGCCAACATGAGATTAGGGTGCTTGGCCCCCGGTATCAACCTCTTGGCAGGAAATGTTTTTGAGTGCTTGGTCTTACTTCACTCCATAAGGACTTGTCTCATTTGTTTGTTTAAGTGAGAGTGGAGTTAGGGCACCAGTGAAAAATAAGGAAAGATGAAGAGGTGGACATCCAATGCATTTGCTATGGAATAAGCACTGCAGCTGTTTTCTGTTCTTTAATCCCAAATGACTTTCACCACCCATCTCTACTGCCACAGACCAGCTCTAAGAGACCAACTCAACTTTAGGATTTCAGCCTGATTCCTCAAGCCCTTACCCATTTGTCCATGGTGCCTTTAACAGACAATGCCAAAGACAGTATGGAAAACAACAATGCAGTATGAGCATTCCAAAATTATTTTTGTAGTTTCACAGGCATTGCATTTTACTTAACGTATTCTGAAGGGCTGTCAAAATGAGGCAAGAGAATTACCTGGATCTCTCCTCCCCTCCTCTCCTGGCCCTGATTTCAGGGCTGTTCAGTGATGCAAAAAAATGCAAAAATCTAGTGTTTCATAGGATTTCAGCTCACAGGTGGAAATGCTGAGAAGGCCCATTATTATGGTTCCCTGAGGTATAAATAAGATAAAAAATGAAATATAGTCACAAATATTATGACTTAAGAGGTGTTTTTTTTTTTTCTAGCAATTTTCCAGACTTGACATACAGTGACTTGACAATAATGAATGCATGTATTGACTCTATAACCTCCTAGTTACATAGGGGCTGCGTATCGAGGCTGCAAATTAACCATGCAGTGGCCGAGAGCACCCACATGGCACCTTTCTGCACAGACTTTCTCTTCATTGTGGTCCTTCTGGTAAAGATTATTGATTCACACCTCAAGAGCAGAGCTGAAGTGCTTTCAGAGCTGGGTTGGCTCTAAAAGCAGCCTAGCGACCTTCATGCAATGTGAAATCTGTGCTAATACTTTCTCCCAGACCCAAGCCAGCTGCATGAACAAGTCACTCATGTTCTCTTGTGCCGTTGACATGCCCTGGAACTGTGGTGACCCTATATAGTTGGTGAGCCTCAGGATGCCAGCACAGAATCACAGAATCACAGAATTTCTAGGTTGGAAGAGACCTCAAGATCATCGAGTCCAACCTCTAACCTAACACTAACAGTCCCCACTAAACCATATCCCTAAGCTCTACATCTAAACGTCTTTTGAAGACTTCCAGGGATGGTGACTCCACCACCTCCCTGGGCAGTCCGTTCCAGCAGCCTTCAGTCTCCCTCTCAGTAGCTTTGTATTATACTCAACAGTGCTTTGAGGCCCTAGATGGTTTGCTAATTCTGGGGTAAAATGATGCGAATTCTCCAGCACAGTTTGGACCATGGGCTGCAACCACGCTTACTAACTCCCCTGAGCCCTGCAAAATACACTGCAGAAAAATCCACGTGCTCTGCAGGAGTCACCTGAGTTTGGCAGGACTTACTAGCCTTAGCTCAGGGATGCAGCCTCTTCCTGGACTGGCTGCACTTGTAGCCAACCTGGTAAATCAGCACAACGCTCCCTGTACTCACATTATGAAGGCTTTTCCATTACCAAGAACATCACAGCTTCCATCACCCTAGAGAGCAGAGAGAGATCTGTACTGCAGGGTGGCTGCACATTTAATTTTGTGCTTTTTTCAGAGGTGCAGTGTCTCTCTGAGCAAATGAGTAACATCCTAATGTGAAAAGAGACGTGAGAAATACGGGAAGCAACTTTGTTAAATTAAAAAAGAAAAAAAAGACGTTAAGTACACAGGATAGACTAGCACAGCACTGCTAAAGTACCAACTGCCAAGTCCTGGGCACAAGGCAATTCCCAAGTCAGTAACTAGATCTTCATGTCTTTTACCACTGCGTGGTCTATTTTCTGTTCAATGCTTGCAACTTCCATTAACGTTAATGAGTATGCATATGTGCCTTGAGGGTAAGAACATACTCCCTCTGTGGCTTCAAAACTTGTTTATAAATCCCTCCAAAAATCACATTGTGTTCATTGTTCTGCGCAGAAAGCTATTATAACAGCTATTAGAACCGCTGCTTCCATTCCTTCCTTCCCCCTTGCCCTCCCTTATCTGAGGGACCAGAAAACAGACCCAAAAGATGAAATGCTGCAGGAAATTGTGCACACAGGCAAGCAACCCAGCTCTGGGAGCTGGCATATGAAAACCAGCTCGCTGCAGGGAGGGACAAACTGAAATCTCAGTTTAAAAAAAAAAAAAAAGACAAAAAACTACCACTCCCCACCCCCAAAAGCAAAGCCTTTGAAACTCTCAAAGCTATCAAATGGTAGCGATTAGACCGAAATCTTTGCTGTGTGCCTCCTACTAGAGAGCAACTCAGTGGGAACAGGCTGGCGTAGAGCCTGGAGGCACTGCATCCATCCCTGCACCACTCGGGCACCCAGGGCAGACCTCTGGAGTCATGTATGGCAGCTATTGTCAGGAACCAGATGAAAGTAGGGGCAGGAAAACCAGTCCTGCTTTACGCATGGCTGCGCACTGTCTGGCATCACACCTCCGTAGCTAACAGCCCCATGGTGCTGCGCACCCCCGTGCTCCACCACAAGGCACGGTGATGCCCAGCTGTGGCTACGAGGGAGCCTAAAATATTCCATTCTGCTGCCTCAGCATGGGGCTGCCAGGTCTGGCAGGAGGTGAGCCGACAGCCAGGAGCAGTAGCTAGTGCCTGTGGCTACACCCACCAGGACTCGCCTGTCAGTCCCTTTAGACTTGCTAGGTGTAAACAGGGCTCGTTAGTGATGTTTCTGTCTTTTGTAGGCACAGATGAAAAGATGCAGGAGTAAGATCTGGCTATAAGGAAGGCTATGGCATGGTCCTGCAGAGGACACTATTTCAAAGTTCACGTTGAATACAATGTTAGCTAAGGTAGGAAATAAAAGGAAACCAGCACCTTGTAAAAACAGTGAAAGCTTTAACTCCCTTTAACCCAAGTCCTGTTTAATGACAGTAGCAAAAGTTCAAGTTTACAACACAGAGTCACCAGTGTAGCTGACAGAAAACTAGATTTATGAGCGAGACCAGCTGGACTGCAACCCCACTTACAGTTATTGTAATTGCTTTTCTCCAGAGGAAAATTTTCCCTACAAGTCACCCACTTTCAGAGATTACTGAGCAACGCAGAGAGGCTGCCACTGCGCGGGCTTAGAAAGCAGCATGAAGGTTATCTTCTTCCACACCAGGCACCCAGGAGGAAAGCCCTGAACGACCTGAGTGGGCTCCAGAGGTGGGGTCCCTGCAGCATTTTCACTTATCAGACCTAAACCTCCCATGGGCTCTGGCAGAATTACAGTGAACAGCATTTTCTGACTTTTAAGAGGCATTTGCATGCACGTTTATGTGTACACACAAGCACAAGCAACTGGCATTTACATTATATATAAATGTGAATATTAAATATACATAAATTACACTATTATATATATTTTACACGTATGTATTTTTATTTATATATAATGTAGATGCCATCCAAATTACCCAACAAGTTCAGAAATTTTTAACAAAAATTATCTTTCAAAACACAATTCACTGATCATTTTTCATTCATGTTGGTGCTGCAATAGGTTTGGAAATCTTTCTTGCAGAGAAGCAATGATCACAACAAAAACCACCACTTGAGGCTGGGTACGTTCACCAATTATACTGTTGTATTACTTCCTTTTTCTGCAAGCTTGGGTACTGAGAGCACATCATGTAGTTAAACTCTTGCATTTTCTCATTAAAAAGCCTCTCAGGATCCAGATTAGATATGCCTTCCGTGCTGAAATATGTTATTTAAAATTACCCTGTTCAGTTCACTTCTCACTTCCAACGTGTGATGTAAGGGGCACAGCACATTTGTTTGCTGTTCCTACCAGGGTTTGAAAGCTCTGCAGAAAGGCAGCCTACGTTTCTAAAAACAACTTTCTAGAAACTGTCTCAGAGGAGAAACGTATTTGGTGGAAGGCTTTCAATGGGTGCATATGGGAGGTAGCCGGAAGAACAAAAAAGGAACATAGGAGGGGATACAAAAGCATGTGTGGCAAAACACCAACAAAATTAAAGTTAAGAGGAATCAGGCTTTCGCTTTGGAGACCGCTCTTTGAGGCAGAGCCAAGGTAGACCATGACAAAATACACAAACAGAAGCGTTATCACACTGCTGCATAATGAGACAGGGTTAACGTGTATCATTACATCTTAAAAATAAGTTTTTCACACTCCCACAAATTTGGAAGCAAGAGCACATATAGAAGAGTTTACAGAGCTCCTGAGGCTGTTACGGATGCTATTTGTGTTTCAAGAGGAAAAGGTCTTTCAAGCTCATGACCAAATTTTTTCCTGCTACTTCTGCAGCAAAGTCAGGCTCATATTCAAAACATAATCTACTGTTATGGTAGTTGTTATGATGTGATGGATTCAATATTTTGACTTTACCACGATCAGGAAAAGAATAAAAGTTACCATCAGCAACTGCTTTTGTTGGTACAAACTGGATCATTATCAAAAAACAGAAAGTAAACATGTTCAATAAAAACGAGTGGTAAGGCTGTCCCTGGTTGCCTAGGAAATGCAGCAAATTCCCTTTGAAAGTAGCCACTGGGTCACACAATAGATACTATAGTTTGAATTATTCTGCATTGCCATAAAAAAAATGAGCTTGGAACAATTTTTTGACAACTCTTTTGTATAGATTCCACAATAGTTGATGGAGAAACAATAGGGTTTTTTATCATTGCTTTCCGTAGTTCCTGGAAAGAGCTGTAGATATTCAGCCAGCAAATGCCACAAGTACATGCAAATGTGTGAGAGACATATGCATACACAAATATCTGTGTACAATATGGGCAGCAGTAACTGAAATTTAAATCTGGATGTTCTTGTACCTCCACAGGAGAACATGGAAAGCATTTTAGAAACCCAGCCTGTTCATCCAAATACCATACTCTAACACACCTGACTATATCTCAGACTTTAAAATCTGACTGCTTATTTCAAAAAACACCCTACAATGTGGCCCCTAAAAATCTGGCATGTATTAAACCAGACACATGCAAATAGGGCAGATGTTCAGAACACATGAAGATAATGGCACGATTAAAGGGTTCCATCAGTTCAAAATCTCCAGGGAAATCTATTGTGACTATAGTCTAAATCTATCGTGAGATAGTCTAAAGGTGTCCACTGCTGCACAATATATAAACTAGAAGAACAAACAGAATACAGGTCAGATATTAAGCATCAAAGAGATTCTCAATACTCCCTGAAGGAATTTAGTCACACTAAAATGTAACATTTAGGTATTATCTCTCATGAGACTAATGGAGAGTTATTCATTCACCAGTTCTTTCCAGAGATCTTGCTATGAATAGTCAGCTCTTGATTATAATAATGAAGCTGAGGTGGTCTGCAATACTTGTTGGAGTGTATGGTAGTACGGTGGTCACACTCATCAGTCAGTGAAGACTGCTACAATGCTTCATGTGCCACTGAAAACCATCGTGTGATGGGACAGATCACACTCAACCTGCACGGAATGGGAGCACCAAAGTGGTACTTGGTCTTGGAAACAGAAATGTCTCAAACCTTCAGATCTATCAGAAGGGATGTGACCACATATTATGTTCTTGGTATCAAACTTCAGATGGCAGGAAGAGATGAGGGAAAAGAGGCAAAACTTTCAGAACATTGCAAAATGATAATGCTGAAGAAGATTGTGTCATGAGGACGTGGACTGCTTAAGGAGTCTGCCATAACTTCTGTGAGATAGGTAAAAGACATGGATGCATTTCAATTACTATCACCATTATTCCTACTACTGTAAAGGCTGTCATAGTCCCTTACTTCTCAGTAAATAAGGAAAAGTGCTGGGGAGTAGGTGTAAAATGGACCCCATTCCTAATCAGTCCAGAGAGAAAACCAAGGTTATCTACAGCAAAGAACCCAATGATACAGTGTGACTCAATACGCACTTGCAGGAATATTCATTTAACAGGTTAGAAAATCTGAGAACCTATCTTAGAGGTGCCTTCACAGCAAAATGAGCTTCCTTTAGCCTCTGGGAATCTGGTTGCACAGATTCAGGGAGAAAAAGTGCTAATAAATACTAAAGAGTTATTAAAATATTTTAAAACACACCATTTTTTTTTAATAGCTTTTGAGTACCTTCAGAGCTCCTGCCTTTGCTCCTCACAGCCTATCAGACCAAGAAGTTTGTGCCATATGTTCTGTTTTGTAATAAACAACAGACTTCTAAGACTTTCTGATATGAGATTTTAAATCTGTCCATGGCACAAATCTGAATGGTTTCTATGTAGGTTTCAGGTCCAATAAAATCATGGTAAACTGTTTTTATTAAGAACAGCTACTCAATGCTCAGACTTTTTATGTTAGTTGATCAGGGGAGCTGGTGTAGTGGTACTGCAATGAACAAGATATGGAAAGTAATGATAAACGTCACAGGCAAAGTAACGACCCACAGCAGCATAAATAAGCCTCACAGCAGCATAAAAAAAGTTTTGTCCAGCATGTGTTCATCCTTGTAAGTGTAGGCATACATATTACTAGCTGAAATACACATTCCTTTGTGCCTTTGTTACCACTGATGACCTTATAAATCAGATTTACCTAAAAGGGGTTGCAGCATGAGTGTAACTAACCGGTATTTATGGCCACAACCGCAAGCAAAAGGGATATGCACTAAGAGCATAGCATATTGCGCGGGATGTCAAATCTGATATGTAACATAGCAGTGGGAGAGACCAGCACCGATCAAAACCATTTGTCCCTCAGGGTTCCTCCTACAGTTCACACTGTGAAGCAGAGTCATTCTGATCTCTCCTAGCAGGGAGTAGAGCTGGTCCTACTGCCAGACAAAATGTGTTTCCAGCATGGAAGAAAGGAAGACCCCTATACAGTTAGCTCATCTGTAGTAGTTCAGAGTAAGAAAGGGATATCCTCATCGGTGCATTCTTTCAGCAGATTCAGCATTCAGGAGAAAATAAAATTTAATTGGGAGGAATGGGAAGAGAAATGTAAACTAATGAGGAAAGACAAGTTTGGGGCAATAGGTTACACCACCTCAGGTACAACTGTTACCACCAGATGATACTTTCTTGTTGTTGAGTTTCAAGGCCAGAGAGTATTCTTTTAAATAATTTCTGTCCTTTACTTCTATGTTGACCCTCTCCAAATCAGTGGTTTGCACAGTGCTAGTGACCACAGTGATAAGTCATTGGCTGGTGTGCAGGCAACAGTATCTCATATGCCACCTGACAGCAGTTTCTTCCCTCCATTTTGAATGAATTCAACTCATTCCCCCCTTATATAACAATATAGTAAGTGGTGTAGTTCTGAGAAATGTCACAGTTTGGCAATTAACTGCTAGTCCAAAATCTAGGGAACGGTGATCTAGGATACTTGTGCTGACACTGTGGAAGCATACAAGTAATACCCACATGCATGATTATCAACTGGTTAATCTTAACACTGGGTCTACCAAACCCTTCTTCCACAGAATAATAGTGTTTACCTTCAGTCCTATCTGGTAGTTTCCCACTCTTACTTGTTGTTCCAGTGTTGACTGTTTCTGATGAGGTGCTCAGTTTGGTGTTGGGATCTCGCTTAGGTTTAGGTGGTGGCTGCTTGCGAGAGCTGCTACTTTCATCGTCAGTTCCTCCAACAGAATGAAGAGACTGGGATCTCACGGCAAAGCCACTGGAACAAGGATGTGGCAGTCTGTCCTGAGGAGCAGGCATTGTCATAAATCCCATGCGGAAATGCTTCCCCACGTAGCTTCCTTCATTTCCTCTCACTACTTCTCCACCTATGCTGTAAGAGAAAATACACACACAAGTAAGCGATCCACCTTGCCTCGGATGTACCTGAAACCATGGTCTCAGTTCTGCCTGTGATGAGCAGACTGCACTTTCTGCATTGTAAATACACAATGCTCTTTCCTTAAAACAAGATGACTACTAGAAAGGAGTAATCAGTTTTTCAACACAAGTGGCCAATAACTGAAATGTCAATATACTGCTATGCACTCATTCCAAATTTTACAAGAAGAAATTGAGAAAAGCTTTTTGTTCAGGTTTCATAGCTCTGTGACTTGAAATTGCCTACAGGGCAAATTTCAAACATCAGAAGTCAGAACTGAGATTTTTAGGATGACAAGAGATTGCCAGTAGGACCAAGAACACAGCTTTAGAAATGCAACGTAGTGTATTGATCTGCCCTCATCTTTAACCACAGACAGACGTGTATCTTGGGAAATAAGGCTCTTTGGGCCCAGTCAATCATTCCCCTTCAGACTAAAGAACAGTTAGACAAAGTAATGTTCTAAAAATTGTTGGATATAGGAGACTGAAAATTAACACCTTAACAAATCTATATGAAGCTGCAACATGAGAAGCATCAGACTCGTAAGACAAGTGTAGGTAGGAGATGAAAACACCACAGGCTGTGGAACACTGGGAAGAAAATAACCTCTGGCCATTCAGAAACACGGGTACAGAAGAAGGAAAGCGCAGTTGAAACAAGTGCTGTCACATCAAATCCATTATTCTGGGAATGGCAGGACTCAGAACCTGGTGCTGTTTCTGCTATCCTCATGCATGGCCATGAGTTTTGAAACACAGCTTTTACTCATGCTTATACTGCTAACCCACAGTACATTAAGGCCTTTCAGTGACTGCGTAAAGAAACCCAGCAACACACACAGGTCAAAATGGTCCTGTTTGCTAGGAGGGTTGAAGTAGTACTACTGCAGGCATGTAGAGATGTCTGTATGAGAACTGCCGAGTCTCGGAAAGCCCTAATTACCTCCTGTTTCCCCTTCACACCGAATGAAGCTCTAAGCAGGGTCAGACTGCTCCTCTCTAAGTTTTTACTCAATGTTGCCGTGGGCTGGTGTAATTTATTTGGTGCTGAAAACATCTCCCTCTCTAAAAGACAAGCACATTTCTCAATGGTTCATTTGAAGAGTGAGTAAGGTCACTTCATTCCCTGATACTGCCCCCAGCAGATGGTAAATCTTCATCTTCTTTGTAGGTTACACACAAGCTGTACCTGTTTGTCCTAAAAACATCAGATTGGCACTGTGCAATGCACAACTTTGAGCATGGTAAAGCAGAATCTTTATGAGCTTACTGAGGTCCCTGCATTTTTATTTTAATTTCTGCTAGTGGAGAGGTCCACTTTCTAAATTGGTAACAACCAAACAGGTCTAAATAAAGATGTGCCACCCTCCAGGGGCAATGACACATACCCACACATGTATACATACACACACGAATCCCCTGCTCACACGCGTGCCACGCATACACACACACCAGTCCACATTCAAAACCAAGTTATTACCAAAACCTAATTGGCATCAGTTCCAGAGGGATTTGCAGCAAGAAAGATCAAAAGGTAGAACTCATTAATTTCAAGATTAATAAAAAACCTGTAGCCAATTTAAATGATTAACTATGCCTCTACTAATCTTTCATAAATTGTCCTGAAAATAATATAATCCTCAGACGCTAGACTACAAAAAGTGCCTGCCATGTTATTTAAAGAAGATTACTATCCAAATATGCTGAAGAATACAGGTGAGGAATCTGCTTTTTCCTACCTTTATTGTAGAAATCACATTTAGCAAACAAAATTTCAGTTCACCATGTGTCCAACACTATAATTTTTACCAGGTTACTCTATTTACTTGATGCATTTACTTTGCTTCTGTGTAGAGGTGTTCAGACCAACTATTATAGAGCAGATCCTGTTCTGGATGCACTTACATAAATTCCACTGAGCAAAAAGGTTTGAGTCTTCTCCTAAGAATACACAGAACTGCACTTACATGAAGCTTTTTCTTTTTCATCCAAACTTTCATCTTATATTTCAGAAATAAAAACGAAATAAAAACACTATCTCAAGAAAGAAGAAGAAGAAAAAAAAAACAACAGTATTCTCTCGTTCCTTCCCTCTCCATCATTTCTTTTTTTCTTTTTTTACTGAATTTCTTTTAACATTACCGGTGAAAACCTGCCTCTCCTGCTTCCTACACTTGAGAATAAACAGCCTATAGCCAGAGAGAGGTGGTGGGCACAGCTGGAGACAGACCTTGTTCTTCTGCTTCATGACTGAAGTAGATCTGGCCTTGCTCTTCTACATCATCTGCTCAGTGACTAGGCAAAGACCGGAGAACACAATCTCCCCCTTTTCAGCCACATTTAAGCAACAGTCCATTTATTTTTGGGCACAGGAACCGACCTTCTGCTGATGGTTGGGTACTGTAAACCCCAAACTGAAGAACTAATTCTTGGTCCTGGACTCTACTCATTGACCAGGATCCCAAAGGCTTAGCTTACTTAAGCTGGAGATGATGCCTGAATGTCAAGCAGTGGATGTTTCCTAGAATAGCTTGACTAATAAGCACAAGCATAATATCAGGTGGAGCACCATGTTCACTTGTCAGTTATACAGGCAGAAATACACCATGGTGTGCAAAGTCTCTCCAGACTCATACCCAGAGTACAAAAGCAGAATGGCACAAATCAGATGTGGCATCCTCAACCCTCTGGCAGCAGCATGGTGCAGTTCAACTTGGACATGTGCAGCACAGCTTTGCAATGCACAGAGCTGCTGGTGGTACGTGATAAAACCAGACAGTGTTAAAGGATTTACTTGTACACTCCTCCTGCTTGCATCCACATGAGTTGGCTGAAGCTGGCTACTTCCCACTGTACCACAACAGGCTGGAATAGATTTATATGCACCTTGCTGCATAAATGACTACAGAGACAGCTAGGGAAAATAATTGTGGAGATGATCTCACTCCATTATTTCTGACAGGAAAGAGCCTGTGCTCCTCATTGTACTGATAATGGGTTCTATCTCATTTCAAAACTGTATTATGTGAGTTGCTTCAAGTATTAAGCAGTTTATTAATATATATGGAAATACAGATTTTGATTATTCCTCTGGGAAGTTTCAATTTGAACTTGGCCAGGTTCAACTGCTTCTCTGACAAAGAATTATGTACGGCGTTCAAATAACCGTTAAAAATGCAACAGACATCTGTCTACAAAAAAAGACATGACTTATATAATAACGAAATTACTCATGTTACACACATAAAGCAAAGCTGACTGTGCTGAAATGCGCTTTGGCATATGCCTAAGTCTAGAGACCGAAGCTGCAGTGGATGAAAAAGAGCTGTGAGGTGAGGCTATCTCCAGCCAGCCTTCAGAAGAAGGTTCCAAAGCAGATTTCCACCAAAGAACACATTCCAAGCCTTTCCCAAAGTTTCCCTAACAAGACCCTTGTAGACCATCGAGTGCTGCCAGATTACACATTTCCTCCTGGGTGCACTGGGAGGCAGGGGAGCTTTCCATCTCTCCCTCTTCTACACAAGACTGGAACTGAATTATTATGGCAAACACCAAAACAGTTGAACCTGCCAATAATAGTCGATTTTAGCTTCCATTTCTAAAACAAGAGCAAGAGCTCCAGTTGATGGATCTGATGAATCTTGTTGCATCTCCAATATAGGTTTTATCTGTCAGCTGAGACTTCTGAGGTCAGAAGCGGGCTAGCATAAAACCACACTGCAGCTGCTGTTCCTACCTGCGGTATCATCCTGCCTGTATGTAAGCTGCAATCGATGCAGTCCTGGACACAATATAGCCCAGCCTATTGTGCTCTGCTTGATCTGTTGGATCAAGCAGGTACTGGAGCATTGACCAAACTGGAACATGGAATAACCAAAACCTTCAAGTGTTTGAACTACAGAGGAAAAAGTCTTTGCCATTATTAATTTTATGACACAACACAAGGGGGCATGTTATAGTGGATAGCTAAATGTAAATGAACACAGAAGTACTCTAAATGGGTAAAGCACTAAGAAGGTCATCATCACCTTGCTTTGCTATGAGTCATAATGTTTCTGTTGACTTGGAAAGTATTTTCAAGTTGTTAAGTTAGAAAGGCAAGAAGAACTCATCATCACATTGCTGTAAAAAACATAGCAAATAAGAAGTATCCAGAGACTGTCTGCCTTAGTCAGTGTGGTCTTTTCAATTTGCATTGTTCCTACTTAGCATTGCAAATAATGGTTTTATTTTCCTGCAAAGTTTCATTACTTGATCCAGGCAGAAATTGAATTAATTCCTGGAAAACCATTGAATAGTTGTGTGCAAATTTGTTTTCCTTGATTTTGCTTCTTTAACTGTAAACAGTATGGAATATTAAATCCCTCAATCCAGTTCTAAGGAGTAGGAGAATTCTTGGAAATAAGTCCCATAAAAACAGAATACCCTAGAGCTACATTTTCTTCCCAGCCATCTACCTTCCACTGTTCTTGCTATTCATCCAGAAACTCTCTTTTCAGTTCAGACTTACAATGGATTAGTTTCATGCCCCAGGCACCAAGAACCACTCAGTAGTTTTCATTATCTTTGTTTGGTTTCCATTTTTCTTCCTGTGCTCCTATTATGAGACTTTCAAACTTTTTATCCACAAGCTCAAAAATGGAATTACACCTGAGTATGAAACTTGACTTCCTAAACAGGAGGAAGGGAAAAGCACCCTGCTGATGGCGTGGCATCTTTGAAGATACTTTTGCCCTTTCTGTGCTCTGATCCACCCCAGCTGAGGACTACAGTTGGAACACTTCCTTCTCTGAGTGCTGAAATTCCAGAGAACCAAATGAAGCTGTTGCAATGGCAGCTGTTTGCTCACTCCTCTTCTGAGCAAGGAGGCAGCCTCGGTCACACATACTGTTGTGTTTTTTTTGTTTTTTTTTTTTTTTTTAGCCAGGAGCAACTGGGATGGGAGCCTCTGCAAGCTCCTCTGCAGAAATGGGGAGGACTGTGAACTACAGGGCAAACAGCCCAAGGGGGTGGCCAAGACTCTCCCTGGCAATGAGCTGCCTGCCTGTGCAGTGCCACCCTCATGTGGCAGGCATCTAATCCATCAGGGAAGCCATCTGACCAGAGAGAGAAGAAAAGAGAAATCACAAAAAAAATGAACTACAATGAATGATTTAGGAAGATTTTTCTCAGTCCATCATGAAAATGACTAACAAACAGCAAAAATACAAAAGGAATAAACATAGTTAACTCAAGAACTGTATATGAGCTGACTTGACTGATTAAACAGCAGTCCATCCCTCACTGCCTCTAGCCTTTTTTGGGTTAAGAGAATATCTACAGTTATTTTAGGCTATTTTTTAACTGCTTCCTAACTCTTACAGCAGTGAACATGCAGCTCCTCTGCTCATATCAAATGTTCTGAGTATAAAGGGCTGAAATGGCTTTGAAATGTCTATTCCCCATCAGAATAAATTATACACACACATACCAAGTATGACACATTTTACTTTGTATCTGAGAAGCACTTTCAAGATTAGCATAAATTATATTTGTAAATTAGAGGTTGGATGCCAAAAAACAGAAGATATACTATTTTTATCCCCCTAAACATGATTTCAGCAGACCATGAAATATAATACTGAGGGAAGAAGGGCAGGATCACAATCATGAATTCAGGAACTGCGCTGCAAGTACAGTTTTATACAAAGCTGCACCACTTTTGATTATAGAAATTAAACATATAAACAAATTACATTTCTTCTCTCTCTCTCTCTTTTTTTTTCTTTTTTTTTTTTCAAGAATCATATTTCAGAGGCTTCATTCCTTGGAAGCAAGGAATAGATGATTTTGTCTGCATTACTTTGCTGAAAAACTCTAAACGAGACCCGGTGATCCAACGTCAAGATCCATAGGATAAAGCTACCCTCACTTTTAGATACAGGCTGAAGTGTAAATGAATCATGGCAAAGGTCAAATTTGAGTCCTTTTATGCACCTGGAGGAATATCTACAGTGAGCAACTGATGTGTCCGTGCACATCAAACATTCCTCTGCCATATGCCTCTGCTTCTGAGGCAAGAGATCAGGTGCTGCTTAAGCAGCCAGGCCTCTCAGGACACAGAATGCATTAATGCTATAAAGTAAACTTGATTCTTTTATCATACCTGCCAAACCCATAGGTTTGATCCTGCAAACATGCCATGAGCTTATACTCCCTCTGTGCACCTGCATTATTGCACTGGGAAATCTAGGAAGCCCTGCAGAAATTGCGTGTAGCCTCCGAATCTGCTCCAAGCAATAGCACTTGCAGAGGTGTGCCCACATGGGCTTTCCAACACCAGGTTATTTCCAGAAAATCCTTTTTTTTTCCTGCCCAACCTGTATGTGTAACAGAACCCAAACAGGATCCTGCACTGCTGCTGTGAGCCTGGCTCCTGTCACCCGAGGCAGCCCTGAGCTGTGTGTGTGGAAGCCTGAATCCACTGGGGCGTTAACTGGGTCCCTGAAGAGCCACCAAAGGGCAGCTCGGGTCCTACACACTGCATGAGGGAGGAAGAACACGACCAGCCAACCGTGGCCCATAAACAGCCAAACAACCTCAGAAGCCAAACAAGAGCATTCCCAACAGAGAGCTGCTATCCTGCAAGTCAATTCGTACAATCCCTGTAACACAAAAGGTTCAAAACGGGACCAGTGGCTGGGATTTTGAAAAATTCTGTAGGTAAAACATTGATAAATAAAACCTATACATACAATTCTCACACCAGATCTGGCAATCCAGTCAGCTTGGATAGAAGTAACTGAGCAGCAGGGCCACTTCAGGGCCACGGAGTGCTGAACGGAGCTGTATTTCATGAAGGAACAGAAGTGCAGGCACCACTTATTGCCCCCAGTGACACTGCTGTCCTCACAGGCTGCCTCAAACAGGGGCCTAACGAGGAGGGTGCCAGGCTGGACGCCGGCAGGAGCCTGGTGCTGCTGCATGGAGAGGCCCAGCGCCCGATGCGGTACCAGGAGCACAAGGCCGCCACGGCCCCGGCCCACACAGGGCTGAGGGACGGGTGTGGGACAGGCTGTGCGTGGTGAAAACACAGGTCTGAGTGAAAAGCTCCCTGCTTTTACAGGACTAGAGATATTTTAAATTTTACATGGGAGATGCACAGCTGAAAGCCAGAAATGAAAGCTCATATGCTCAGTCACCTAGCATTAGACACCAACCATATGCAATGTTTAAACTGAGCGTAAATGGGTGCTCGTGTTAATGGATGGGGGGTTGCATCCTGTCAAAAACGGGTGGAGCTGGAACAAGGTTGTGTTTTTGTCACATTTAGTGGAAAACCACATGGCACAGACTCCATCATGCCTGAGCAACTGGGGAAGAAGGAATTATTTCGATGACATATGAGAATAAATTAACATAGATTTAATTTTATTTTTTTTTTCTTCTTGCAATAAAATGCTTCTTTGGGTTGGAGTAAGAGTTGTAAATGAAGGAAAAATAAGTAAAAAGTAAAAGAGCCTTTTTGTGGATCAGAGGTGGGGAAAAGATAAAGCCTAGACAAATGAATGAAAGGAGCTGATGTTCTCAGAATGGATATTTGTAAACCAAGTGCACATAAGCCTCGCTGCGCTGCCAAGATATTACACTGTGCCTAACCTTTCCCGATTCAGGCTCATTTCAAACAGTGGCTGTACAGATATTCTTCTGAGTCCCTCAAGCAAACATCACTCTACTTTCCTTTTAAAATCCAAGCTCAAATACAAGGAAATTAAGGTTTTAAATTAAGGTTTTTAGTGCTTCCTAAGGCCTCCAGCCCCAAAGAGAAGGGAGTCAGATCCTGACCTGGCAGGGAACAGGAAAAAAAAAATTGTTTTGGAACAAAACCCCTCACAAATTTCACTTCAGAGTGACCCACTTCAAAACAGAGAAATAGATTTTTTGGTTCAACTAGTGACCTGGAACTCCAGTTCTTCTCATAATTCTCTGATAATTTGGTTATTCACAAGCCACAGTTCTAGATTCACTCCCTGGGCTGACTTGTCTCTCAGCTGCTTTTATTAATGCCAGATGAGTAGGTAAGGAACAGAGGCATGCACAGCTTGCAGAGCCATGGAGCTATTCTCATTTGCACAGTCACAGTAGGGATGTTGCAGGGACACAAGCTCCATGGGAGGGACACTTTTATGCAAATGTTTGTCTTCTGGCAGCTCACCACTCCAGAGCTGTTATATTCACATAGGGCAATTTTGCTTCCGGACATTTCAGTGCATGGCAAAACTTGGGGATTTGCATTCTGTAGAACAGGCATGCATCCAAACACTTCAGATACAATGTTAGGTAATACTTTCATATATACTTGGGTTCAGTTTGCAGTTACCACAAAAGCATCTGCATATTAGCAACTTTAATGGGACTGAAACCATTTTAACATACAAATTGTATTCTGAAATTATTTATTTAAGAGGAATGCATAGTTTAAGTTCTGACAAATCAGAACAAGGCGTACTTGGATATTTCCTCCACTTACAGTGTTTGCTGAACTGCTCCTTAAGCACAGGGAACAAAATAGAAAGTTTAACCTACTGTAGCTTACTCTACCTAGCTACATAAACTTTCTGCTGTGCATATCACCTTACTGTCACAGATGCTGGAACCTATAGAAATCATCCCCAGAAAACTCTTTTCTGTCCCGGTACAGCCTTGTTGGAGTCCTTTGCCTTAACTTTACAGCTAGCACTAGCTTGGGGTACCAGGTACACAAACTACCAAATCTCTGCTCCTCCTCAGTTTTGGAAGGAAGGTTTCTGAATGTTTGTTGATCACCTCTGTTATTGTCAATAAACGAACAATAGCTCATCATTAATATCTGTCTGCATCCTGCAAAATGAAACAGACCCTAAAAAAATACGCACATTTTTCACAGGTGTGATAAACCCAGAAAATGGGAGAAAGATTCCTTTCCCCCAAACTTGTACAAGTTATGCCTTCTGATCTTCTTTCACAGGTAGCCTCAATAAAACATCCTGAAATCTTGTATAAGCTGTACTGACAGGTCTCAACATCAAAGCCTGAAGAAGCTTCTTCACTAAGAAACAAAGTACCACTGAAAATATCTCTTCGTATGTCACTTTTTTTTTTTTTATCCATAACAAAATGACCATTATTGTCACATCAGAATATTAATGTGCTTCACACCTATATTTAGAAATAATAATAAGAAAAAAAAGATCTTTCATTGTCTTGATGGATGTCAGTGACTTAGCCAGGATTGTCAGACGCTGGTTATTTGTTCAGAGAAATAAATAAAAAAGGACAATATATCTTCAGAAACATAGTTGATTTAATATTGCATGTCAGAATGTGTGAGAAGCAAATGTAATGTGCATGTGAGGTGGTGAAAACCCCGTGAATTCAGTCAGCTCCCTGGAGAAGGCTAGCCAGCAAAAGCACTGCTTGCCCCATGCATGCACACACAGCCAGCCCCTGAAGCGCATCCAGACTTGGGTCTTCCAAAACGGTCACTGCAGGTCCATGCATTTCCCTTTGAAATCAGAGGGAATTGCATAAATGTAAAGTACAGAAATATTTCCTCCTCTATCTACAGACAGAGCTAATGGGACAGATCCAGGGATTCTAGCAGCCATATACACGAATTTAACATCAGAGACAACCAGCTATGATAAAAGCTACAAGTAATCTGCCAAAGCTGCCAAAAAATCAGCACATGCTGATTTTCATCACTCACAGAATTGCTTTGCAAATGGGGATGTTCAGCTAATTACTGGTTTTTGGTCACTGCTGTTTGTGTGGTGTGTTTTGTTATTGTTGTTGTTGTTTTTCCCCTTACAGGGGAAGCTTTTTGCCAAATAGTAGAGCAAGAACTGACACGGAAGGAAGCTGGTATCTAAATGCTCCTTTAGTAGCATACTTACATTGCCCAAAGGACCATCAGTACAGCTTATGAAGCTGCAGCCAAATGAAATTTTGCTTTCAACAGTAGGAATACTTTCCAAGCTGTAAAAATCTGTGTGAAGATTTGTAAGGAGTTAAACGTTAGAACAAAAGAAATAGTAAATATTCATGTAGCCTGCAGAAAAGGGGTATGCAATGGTAATGATGCCAAATAAGTGGGGGAATCTATCAGCTTAGTTCACTGCGTGAGGGATGATCAGCTCAATGCTGTTAACAGCACAGGTCTATAAACTCCCTTTATTTCTCATCTCATTCTTTGAGCTGTCATTCATTTAGAGGCATGCTCAAAATATTTGAGTTTGCAAGAAGCAGCACTGTGTGTTGAGGTGGTAAGCTGTGGCAGCTGGGGTTACATGAAGCCGGGACCTCATTTTACAGAAAGATGGCAAACCAGGATAATGTGTTACTACTTTTCTTTGCACTATGAGTTATCATTAAAATCACCAAATCAGTTGGTAGAAAATTTTAGTGGATGTACATTTCTAGGTCACTTAAGTCCCTTTGAAAAATCTTATTTCTAGATAGTATAATCCTGACTAATATGAACTTTCATCTCCCATTGCTGCACTGCAGGCAGGAGTCTACTTTAAAACAACTTAAGCCAGCAAGGGGCCCAGAGATACCAAGTACTGCAGCCCAAATCAGCAGACTAGAAAACATTGAGGGATATCTGTGTGTCTAGTAGGAGCAATTCAGCTTTTTTTAAAACAACAACAAACACCTTTAAATACTTTAAATCCTGCTGCAGAATTCTAAGAGGGAAAACCAAGGCCAATCTAAGGATTGTGAGATACTACAGAAAAAAATCAGGAAATCAAAACTATGGAGTTCAGCAGATGTTTGAGAGTGATTCAAGCTGAACTTTTCAATCTAGCCTCAGATATTGAAAGGCAGTTTATTCTTCTTCACAGGTGTATCCAGTAAAATTTTCAGGACAGCTTTGATTCAAGACCTAGATTAACTTCAGTAGGGCTCACGAAATAGTTGATTGAAGGAAAGAAAACATTTCCCAGGCAGAGAACATTCCCTGCTGTGCAGGTGACAAAACTGGGTTGTCTAACAGAGTTTCTCAAAAGCTAGCATCTATAATTCTTGAACTGCAGGTAAAAATGCAAATTATAATATTTCATAATACATATGAGTTATTTAGGCATATGCTTATTAATCTGTGTTTATTGCCCTTCAAGATGAATAGAGAAACAATTAGATCCCATTTTAGCCGTCGTATTATGGGGCATGCAGATATCTAACTTTGATTTACAGAGTATGACAGGCAATCAATGTGCGTCAGAGAAAGCCTACATCAGCAAAGAGACATGTTAAAGCCGCATTTAAATTTTCTTTTTTAGGATTGAACAGATGACGGTTTCCTTCACATTCTGAGCACAATGGGACTGGGAAATAACCTGGATTTTGGGCTCAGAGAAAACATATTGCTTCAAATTATATGAAAATGAGCAGCATTAATTTTATTCCTCACTTTCAATAGAATCGAGTACACCAGAAAAGGGAAAAGCAGGCATATCCCAAAGTCTGTCATTAGACCTTTCCACTTGCACATACCACAAAGAGTGTGTAGGAATGACAGCTAGAAGACAACTGCTTTCCTACATTTTTCACTCACATGACATATACATTAATTTCAGCTGATGAACTGAAAAGGAGAAAGAAATTCAATTAATTTTAATTTTTATTTTTTATTTTTTATTTTTTTTTTTATGACTAAATAAAACAGGAATACATCCAGGGAATGAAAGACAAAATTCCTGTATTGAGTGCAATGAGAGTAGTTAAATAGCTCGTTTAAAAGACATTGAAACATTCTATAAAAGGTTTACATCAGTTGGCAGAATATGAACCAACCTCCTATTCCAGCTAGGAAGTACCTGATTGCAAAGTTATGAAGCTAACCAATGAGGCAGGGTTCTAGGACGCAAGCTTGAAAAAAACATTACAAAACCAGGAACCTGAGCAGGGCTCCATTCCCCAATCCCTTCTGTCCCATTATCACAGACATCACATCCTCTGTCAAGGCCAGGCTTGGGACCCTTCCCACCAAAATTTTGCTATCCCTTTGTCCTGCCTTTAGGGCAATTCTGAGGCGAAACAGGGACTAGAACACCCTCAGAACAAAACTCTTGCAATTCGAGCTCCTCCCAAATTTCCTTTAGGTTCAGAATTATACATATGCGTATTAAACCCCCCAGCACACACACACGATTTAGACATCTCATGCAGAAAGCTGCAGTCTCAGCAGGTGTCATTTTCCAATGAAAATGCTCCAATACATAATTTGGTAATTCCACTGGTATTCCTTGGGAATTGTGACCATTATTGATCCTCCTTGTTTTGCTGTATTTTCTATTTTTAGGCCAGCTTTTGTTCCTAGTGTTTTGTTATTATTATGGTCGTTGCCAAGCCTGCCCGTTATCTGCTCATTAGAACTTCTGTGACAGAAAACATTCCTTCAAGAAACTAATTCTAGTACCTTTCAGTCTATTTTCAGGCTGAGTAAGTCTATAAACTCAGATTATTATTAAGGTGAGCTTGCAGGTGTGTTCAATACACTCTGAATCTTGTATTAAAGCAAAGGAAAATTCATCTATATAGTTTTAACTTTATACTTGGAAATCTGAACAAAATATACATGACTTCAAACCCTCAAAAAAGCTTGCCTTCACTGGGATTCTTTGTCCATACATAAAAGAGGAATCTATGGGCACGAGCAACACAGGGTTGTTCTGATGACTGTTACACAATGGAAACCCCTCTGGAATTCTCCACAGCAACTTCAAAATGTCCAAGAGCAGGCAAGCTGAAAACATACCTGCTTTTAGTTAGTATTTCTAATAAAACCATTGAGTAGCTCAGTGAGTTTAACCTACAGTAAGCTCCAACAAAGCAGAGTTTTTATATGCAATTTGAAAGCTGAGTCCCCTACTGAATAATTGTAGAGTTCTTATTCCACTACAGTTATGACTACAAAATATTAGCAACCTTAAGTAAATTGCGAGAGCTTACATGAGAAAGGCCTTCCATCGGTTAACGGCTGTGCCTCCAAGCTAACCAAAACAGACCTCATTAATAAATAAAAATAATAATAATAATAAAAAAAATCAGAGACAAGTAAAGTTATTTACTAACATTTAAAATAAAAAAGAAGTTTAAATAATCATGGTTCAATGGTTTACAGCATGCACATTTTTCCAATTTATTATTACTAACAGCACTGAAAATTGACTGTGATTTTACAGGACAGGAAAAAAATAAGCAAATTATCTACAACTTCCAACTTAAATTTTAAACACTCTGGGGCTTTGAATATAAATGACAATTTTATCATTGGCATTAGAGATGTAGAGACATAGTCTTTTTGCAGAGGGAGCCTGGCTCCACCCCAATCATGCCTTAATGAGAAGCTCATCCCTCCTTATTATGAAAGACACCAAACAAATTTGGATATTTAGGTCTCACATTGCCACAAGAGGGGAAACTGTTACTATTAGTTTTTTGCTAGAGTCCATGTCTCAGTTCCCAGGCTTCGGTCTCAAACCCAGAACCACCCTTCCTCTGCCAGGGTTGTCTTATTCACTATGTGGTTAGAATTTCAGAGAGCATGCCCGGTGAGCACAGTGAAGCACCAAGGCTGGGGGGCCCAGTAAGGACTTCAGAAACACACAGGCAAGTTTTTTTCACTTTTCAGGAGGCAGGTGCACAAGAGGAAGACGAAGAAAGCGGAAGTCCTGCCCTCAGCACACTAAGATGCTTCATGGATGGATGCGTATTTGCTGCACTGCAGATACACTTACACATAATAAACCTGAATTCATTAATACTAAATATTTACGCTCAGCTTGTAACTGGTCCAACAAAGCAATTATGATACATCATGCTGACAGTGTATAAAACCATTAAAACTTGCATCAGCTGCACAATACAGCGTATCAATGCACTGTTAACAATAATGCTCCTAGCACAGTACATTTGCATGGGGACAATTCAATGCTTTCTATTAAAGCAATGCAAAACCTAAAAGTTTTGCTGTTACATGTAACCTGACGTAAGACCCCTTTAATTGACAATAAGCTACATTCAAGGCCACAAATGTAATTTCAAGTGCCCATTAAATTTAGCATTATTTGTCTGGAAACTCAGAGGGAGTTCCTGGACTTCACTTTGGCTGTAACATTTTCCTAGCTGCCTAACCTGTTACAGGTGTCATTCACGGGGCACTTGGATATTAGGGATGAGCTGGCAACAACAGAACCTTCAGCCTCATGATGGAAGGTGAGGAGTGCCTCTTAGACTATTGTCAGTCCACTGGAAACTCTTTGAAAAATGAAGAAACAATAGCAATAATTCCTCAGTTGGAATTGAAGAGCATAGCTCGCAAAAGTTGGACTTCAAGCTGTGACGGTAACATTCAGCAACCTTCTCTCTTTCACAAACAACAGTCTTAAGAGGCTGACTGTGGCATTTTAAAATGCAACACAATCATTGCGTATTCTCCATTGAAGACATTGTCCATTGCAGTGGACTGGGTATGACTTCCAGCTCTGACAACACACTGGACTTGGAATCAAACTCTTACAAGCAGATATAGTAAAAGGTTCTGAAGTTACCAATAGCTACTTCAAAAGACAAACAGTTTAAGATGCAGTCCAAGTACCCTGCAGGGAAACAAATGCAAACTGATGACAGAGGCTTTAAGGGAAGCAGCTCTGCAGCTTGGCACTGTGAATTATATTACTACAACATGACTTAGACAAGTCATGGGTGTCCCCTCATTCCATTTACTCTTCCCTTTAGATAACTCTGTATATAAATACATGGTGCCACTGGTAAAATGTTTGCTGCCAAGATAAATGGTAAAAGACATGGTATTAAATCAGCCATTTCCATGGACCAGATCCAAAGACACTAATCCTTTCATCAGGATTCAAACTGGCAATACTCCACAGAGGAGGACATTTGTTCTCTCTCTGAACTGGATATAAAACCCATCTGTTGAAGAGAGCAAACTCTTTTCTATTTTCAGTTCCATTATTGAATAAAAGGCTAAAACCACATCTGCCTTCTGTGCATCTCCAGAATAACCAAGGTGGTGACGAATGCTACAGTGACACTATCTGGTTACATGTTATAATGCTCAGGTCAGCTCAGATATAAGATTTTGTATTGAATTTTGTAAATCATGTCAGTGTAATAGGAGTATATGACATGTTTGATCTACATCAGAATCAAACACCCTTACCTGTTGTCTTTTGATACAGGCTCACCTTTGCACATGATTTGATAAGGGTCCTGAATTCACAAACAAATCAAAAGTTTGGGTTTAGATCTGCTGACATGGCACTCATTGCTGGCATGGCAAAGGTATACTTCAAAAATTCTCTTTGTTTGCAATGAGAAAACTAGGTCAGTGTTTTAGATACCGCACCATGCAACTGCTGACTTTTTTTTTTTGGTGACACTCATTTCCTCGCAATACTCATCTACAGTGAGCAGCCTTCCACAACAGAAATTGCCATTCTGATACAGAAAGACAATCTGGTGCTTCAATGACATAAAATGAGAGTCAAGATTACTTCAGAAGAGTCAATCAGTGATCGTTTCCCTGAATTCCAGCTTTGCCATTTCATTTATTCTTGAGGCTAAGCCTGAGAACTTACATCCATGCTCAGATCAAATTGTATGTTGCTACTTTGGGCAACCACACACTGTAAATGTCATTGTACATATAAATCAATAAGGATGTCTTATGTATTTCTCTGCTTGATTCCTCTGCACCATGTTTACAAGATGGCCAAAGTCAAATCAGTATTTTTTTCTGGAAGGAATGAAATCTGATCATTAACTTGGAAATTCTACTTCACCCTAAAACCACTGCATAAAGATATGATACTACCACTTCAAATAAAGGAGACGCAGGATTATTCCAATGATTCAAACAGAAATCCTAGTGACAGTTTACTTAGATTTAGAAGGAAATCTTAGATGATATGTTAAATTAGCCACTACAACATATCCCAGGTAATTTAATTGCTATAAAGAATTTTTTCCAATTCTAATGCTGGCCATCTTATATCAACATAATAAATGAAGAACCTCATACTGCAGATTCCTGTATGTATAAGCAGAGTATATTCACTGCAGGGTCTTTTCTATTTCTTTGTGCTTATGAATTATATAATGTCAAATCTGGTTCAGGTAGGTCAGTCGGAAAAATAATTCATTTTTTCTGTACATGCTTGCTACATTGAGAAGGAAAACATTTTGATAACAACCGTGTTTTAAAAGTAGTTTTCTCTAGCTCAAAAATAAAGCAAGGCTCAATAAGCTGTGTTTTAGCAACTGCCCAAGGAGAAACCTGCTTTCTAGAAACATAATTAAAAACACTGCTTAGCAGAAATTAAAAAACTATTCCCCCTCCCCTCCCCTCAAAAAAAAAAAAAAAATGTTGCTTTTTTGTACAAAATATACAAAGAAATACTTACCGCTTACATCATGAATTGGTAGAACTCAGAATCTTAAGATATAGTGCACAAAGCATGAAAACCCAAAACCCTTAAAACTGCGTATTCATAAGTTTTAGCACAGAGGAGTCATAGAATTAAGGTAAAAGAACATTCTTCCCTTCTTTTTCCAAGTCAAATAATCCCCATCTCTTCAGTTGTTCCTTATGCTGCTGTCTAGCTAGACTTACCTTGTCAACAAAATGTCATAATATTTCTTCAAAGTACTTAAAAATACTTTCTAAATGCATTCTTTTAGGATAGATTAAAGCACAATAAGCCATGCCAGTGTCTTATACAAATTATAACTAGCTTAAACCTGCCTAAATATTGATTCAACTGCTAGAATAAAATAACTCATTTGGGTAACCCTAATAAAGGATTTAAAATACTTCCTAAACATGTTTGATCTATTGGGTAAACACAACTGTGAAGAATGTATTCCAGTCTCCTAAGTAACACTTTGCATATTTTATAACTTTCTAGGGAAAACTTTCAGAAGTTCAGTAGTTTATTACATATTTATTATTGAAGTATACCTAGGGACCTAATTTAAACTTCCATCATGTGAGAAGAAATTAAGATTGCTGTTCTTTCCCAAGCCTGTACTGTATTTGCCCTGGATCTGAGCACCATGGATCCAAGTGTTCTGCACCAACAACATTGTAAAGAATGCTGCTTCCAAGTTCAACAGCACCAGGATTTTACTCTCTGAATTAAGGATGAATTTTGGCTTCCACTGTGGGCTTCCCTCACTGCCGTAGCTTATTATAGAAAGTTACCAGTGAAATATTGCCTCAGCAGTGGAAAGAAATTGAGGAATAATGCTGCTCCTGGTAATGTTGGCTATACAGGCAAAAGCAGGGTGTGCCTTCTCAGCAGCAATGCCAGCACTAGCACATCAGCCAGTAAGCTACAAACCAGATCCAGGCTGCTGGATTTTAAAGGCTTTCTAGTTCTTCTGTCTGGGGTCTCCGTGTCAGGGTCAATCTGAAAAGCAATCTGAAAAGTCCCAGGGGTAGGCCAAAGCTGGTGATCCTGGCCTGAAGCATCCATGTTACTGCTGGCCAAGAAAAACATCGCATTAGTAGAGCACAACCCTGGCACAAAACTATTTATTCTGCTTCTTTGCTACCCCACAGAGCAGGCTTCACAGCACAGATTTAAGAACATCACAAGAGGAGAAACAAACCACCTTTAATAACTACTAATCACCTCAGAGCTCCCATGATGGGTACTGTCTTCATGGAGCCTTCCCACTGAAGGACTGTTAGCAATCAGTGCTAGGCTGAGCTCTTACCATTCTCTAGACAGATTGCTGTTCCTCATCCCGGTTCCTCAAAACAAAGGGGTTCTGACTTGGGATGAAAACCAAATTCAGCTGGTACTGTAAAGAGACCATCTCCTCATGTCTGCTCCCACAGCAGAGAGTAAGCTGTAGTGCTTGGATCTGCCTTGTAAAGCCCGGCATACAAACATGAGGTGAGACAGCGTACTGCAGTGAACAGGGAGGGGATACATCTCTTACTTAGCCAACTCCAGCAGGGCTGCAAGGAGGCTAGCTGGGAGAGATGACTCATTCAGCCTGCAAGCACAACCCACAGCCCTCACCTTGCTTTCAGACAAATGAGGCCACCGCCTTCCAGTCCACGCAGCACAAGGCCCAGGAAAACCAGGCAGTGAGCAGCATCAGTGAGACAAGCCAAACAAAGACAGACTGGACCTCTGAGGAATGACAAAACTGCTTCAAGTGACTACATTTTTGCAAGTGAAAATGTTCTGCAGAAGGCGGGAGCTGATCGGGGAGCACAGTTCAGTGCAGCTTGAGAAAGGCAGGGAAAGCAACAGAGCAGAAGGGGCTGCAGAGGTGCACGAGTGTCTGGGAGAGGGGAGGGATGGGTGGCATCCGTGTACTCTGTACTCACTAGACTAGAAAGTTAATTTTACTTTAGAACAGGAGGAAATACCTTTGGATCTGTAACAGTCACTGACTTTCTTTGCCTTGGCAATACAAGCTTTGAGACCAGCCTTTTGCCTCACCTGAAGTCCTCATGTAGCCTAACCACTTTGTGGGAGAGTTTTGGGGTGATGAGACAAGCCGCTTTAGGAGATGGTTCTAATTCAAAATGGGACTTTTGTGTCAGAAAATCAGGACTTTCCTAGCTCCTTCTCCTCAAACCTGTCTCCAGGAGAATGATACGCAATTACCAATTACCAACTTTCCAAGCAGTGGAAATTCCACTGTCCTTCCCAAAGCATCTCCCACTGCCCTGCATATAACCTCAGGTAGTTAGGTAGATTCCCAGATTGGCAAGGATCCAAGATTAGTCTTAAACCTCAAGGGAAAGAATAGCGATGGAGCTTTTAAAAGATTTCCAGGTAATTCACAACGACATTACACCCCTCATTACGGTCATCTTAAATGTAGTAGAATTGACTGAATTGGAGTTTCTGAAATGAAAGCAGATACAGCCTAAAGCATCCTGAACAGCCCTTTCCTGGGCATCTTCCCCATTTCCTACTCATGCTCCTTGGGTGATAAATGTAATCTCTCCATTTATTGGATCATCATATTTTATCAAACACAGATGTGTGTGTCACTGTACATCTGTGCACTCTCTAGATGGCCTCTCCAGCTTGTGCTAATGAGGCTGCAACACAACAGAGCAAGGCTCAAGTCCCCATAAAGCAAAACTAAAGACAAGGAAGGCTGACACTGGGAATCAGATTTCTCTGGGTATTTCTGGGTATTTCTCTGGGTATACATTCAGGGAATATATGGAAAAGAAATGGTTCGTTTATTCAGAAGAGCTCTCTGGTTTAATTCTCAGCTATGCAACAGTGTGGTTTCTGTTCTTACTTGACTAAAGAGATCCTGGGGTGAGCACCCCCCAAGAACAAGGTTGAGGTAGCGGTGTGTCGTGGTTTAACCCGGCCAGCAGCTAAACACCACACAGCCGTTCGCTCACACTCCCCCCTCCCTCTCTGAGACGGGGGAGAGAAACGGAAAGTGAAGCCTGTGAGTTGAGATAAAGACAGTTTAATAAGACAGGAAAATAATAATAACAATAATAATAATAACAATAATAATAGTACTACTAATAATAATGTGTACAAACAAGTGATGCACAATGCAATTGCTCACCACTCGCTGACCGATGCCCAGCCTAACCCCGAGCAGTCCGGCCCCCTCCCCCAGCTAGCCACCCCTATATATTGTTTAGCATGACCCCAGATGGCATGGAATACCCCTTTGGCTAGTTTGGGTCACCTGTCCTGGGTCTGTCCCCTCCCAACTCTTGCTGCACCCCCAGCCTGCCCGTTGGCAGGACAGAGCGAGAAGCTGAGACGTCCTTGGCTTGGTATAAGCACTGCTCTGCAACAATTAAAACATCAGGGTGTTATCAGCACTTTTCTCATCCTAAGCCAAAACACAGCATTCCACCAGCTACTAGGAAGAAAATTAACTCTGTTCTAACTGAAACCAGGACACAGTGGCTGATGGCCAGGACTCCTGGGATGGTGGGAGGATACTGCTGTGCACCCATTCACCCTGGCCTGCCACTGGCTCGGATCTGGCTCAGCTTAGGGCTAAACATTGCCAAATCTCCCCAGACAGCAAAATTCAAAGTGGAGCATTCATGCTAGACACTGACACACTGCTCTGTTACAGCAGCCCTGTAAAAGTCCTTGCTTTTCAACTGCAGGCACCCTCAGTGGCCCTGCAGGGGCCCAACATGTCCTACAGACCATGAAGAAGTGAGAACCCAGGAAACCAGCTCCTGATAGCTGCTGAATTCTGAGTTTAAAACCCTCAAAAAGAATTGTTTATGAACTATTTAGTAACTCACAAATCAGCTATGGAATTATCCAAACAGTTATAAGAAATTTATAAATATATGGATAAAATCATAAGCCCCCTTAAGTAATTTATAAAGGAGAAAAAAAAAAAAAAAAAAAAAACACGACAATTATTTGCTGTAAATAATGCTTTCTATTTTAGTTTCTATTTATGTAGCTGCAAAAATAAACTATGTGCAATCCTGTTGTTTTGGCATAACTGCATTTGAATTTAACTCTTAAAATCAGCTGTTTTTTATTATTATTTTGTTTTTAATCTTTGTGTTTACTAAATATGCGTGGACTCTAGCAAGAGTAGCCTACAGTGAAGGAAGTCTGGCCTGGAGGAATTGCAGAAGTGCCTCTGGAGATCCTGGAGAGATCACCAAGAGTCACTGAGAAATTAGTCAGGATTCAGAAATTCCCATTTACCAAGGACAAGAGCCTGCAAGCTCACTAAATGTGCCCTATTTCAAATCTAAATGAGGTTCAGATACAAAGCTAAACTCTATGTCTATTGTAAAGACAGTGAGAGGAATACTAGATCCAAACCATCTGATGTCTCGTTAAATCTAGTTCTGGGGTCCAACTGTAAGGGGGTTACTCTCGAAAACCCCCAGGACAGAAATACAAAGCTGAGGCAGCATTACACAGTGGAATGTTTTGATGAACAGAGAGACTGAGAAAATGGATGGAGAACAGCTGAGGCATTACATCAAGAAGTAGCTGAGCTTCATTTAATAAACATACAGAGAATTGATTTCAAAGGGAGAGAGGATAGTAAAATGAACTTCATGGGGAAACCCAAGAGGATCTGGATACCTTTGAATGCGTGTGACTCAGTATCACTCATTGTGCCCATCAACTATAATACTTTGGCCCTACAAATTCCAGCTAATATAAAAATCAGTTAATTATCCATATTCACATGTAAAATAGATAATAGCATACAGTTATTTTCCGAGTACAGTGAGACCTATTTCTCGAATTGTATAACTTCTAAAACCGATATGCTATAGATATGCAGCAGGAAATATGTGAACTTAATATGTCAGCTTTTACTTTAAACAATTTAAAGTTTGAAATTCTTTCTTACTTGTTAAGCTAATAGCATATAATAACCATAAGAACAAGTCATAAAGTTATCATCTTATTTGAATGGATATCATACTAGAGTCAATGAAATTATTCCAGATTTACACAGTCACTGTGAGGAAGATCAAGCCCACAGTGTATAAACATTAAAAAGAAATCTAATTAGGATCAAGTATTTTTGACAATTTTATTTCCAGATAATTAGCACTGATGTTTTAGTGCTAGGACCTGACTGTGCTGTGTTCCGCAATAAAGAATGATTCATACCTATATTCAAATAAATAATTCAGCAAAGAAAGATGCATAGAAGTGCTTTTGTTTATAGCGCTGTCAAAACAAAACGCTTGGAAAAAAATGTTAATCACCACGCACTTTTAACAGGTTGAGACTAGACTAAGTGCTATTTACAGAGAATCAGAGAGCCACCCTGCAGACTCAGGATAATGAGTCACCAGAGCAGGTTTCTTGCAATCTGGCATGTAAGGGCCAATTTCTGGGGTGTGTACACCCTCCCACATCTGTAACAGGAGCAGCACTTCTCCAGGTACAACTGGGAGGCTGCGGCTGCAGCTGTGTGGTTGTGACACCTTAGGTGGCTGCCTTTCTCCAGGCCTTCAAGAGACTGAAGGGGGCTGCTGGCAATGAGGGGAAGAATTCTGCCCCAAATCCTGCAAAGGAGTATGGTTTTGTGCTTGCACAACCTGGTGCCCAAAGGCAGCGCCCAGCTCCAGGACTGTGCTCCACCCTGGGGCTTCTGCACAGGGCAGAGAGCTGTCTGGGTACCACACACCTGCCATACGAACACAAGGGTGCACCAAAGCAGCAGGTACAAGCCTGAAGAAATGGGACCACAGCACTTGGAAATCTGCATTGCCGTGTGTAAAGTTTTCTGTGCACATGCAGAACACCTCAGGCTGCACATACAAGCCTCAGTATTTAAAGTAGAATCTGTAGCTGAAGCTACCCAGAAATACACTAACCGCTAAGAAAGGTTTCATATCTAAAACCCAGAAATATACTGGCAGTTGTAAGCACAGAAACCCATAGCATTCTTGTGCACAAAACAATTACTTTATCCAAGGTGATTTTAAAAAAAGAAATGATCTCTAGGCAACAGTGCTATCAGAAACAGCACTCAATGAAAACAGGACATCAGAACAGTGTTCATGAGATTGCTGCAAAGGAGAGGACATTCCTAAACTTACATGACGTTCAGGATTTGGAAGATCTCCATACCTCTCTCTGCTTCACTACATACTGCCTGAGCTCCCATTTACATCATCCTTCATAGAAATAAGCCTCAGCTGTGATTCATCCTTTGGAGGCCCCTGTCCTCCCTCAGCAGGTGCCCAGGAAATCTGAACATGCAGCTCTAGTGATTCAAACCACGGGCCTGAATTGGGATGAATCCAAGTTTTTGCCCCATTTCAGAGCTAGGGAACATAGAGATCTGTACACTGTGGACCATAAGATACAGAGGTGCTACAACAGGCAACATGTAGGTATTTAAGATAAACCAAGAAGAGGTGCATTACAGCCGTCATCTGTTCAGTACATTAACAAAATCAATTCAACACGTAACTGGCAGCAACTGAAAAAACAGAACTGTATTTTCTCTTCAAATTTCAGTCAATGTGTACAAAACATCCAAATGAGGATAAGCAATTTTAGTGTCTTATTTTGTTCCTCTGGCAGTGGCAAAGCACTGACTTTGGCTGCAGGAACATTCCTATACACAAGCACCTTGTAAAGGATGTTTCTCTTCCAGTGTCTCAGCCCTCCTTTGGGCCAGACCCTCTGCTGTTGCAGGCCAGCAAAACTTCACAGCACACAAGGAACGATGCTGCCTTACAGCAACCAAGGATCTATGCTTTGTCAAGTACAAGGAGGAGGGAAAAGGGGAATTTATTAGTGTAGTTATTTTAAATGGCCAATTACAATTTTATTAGAGGAAAAGCTTCAGCAATTTCAGTTATTTACAATTTAACAACCATGCTACAAATTAAATTTATATGGATCATTTTTTTCAAAAAATAATTAACACCAAAACCAATAAAAATGAATTTAGTGTTGATCAAGACAGTTTGGAGTAGACTGGTGGTATTTTTCATTTGGTGAATTCTTTATTATTACCACTTTAATGCCCTGAGCTTAGACATTCTACTTCCTTTCACCATATGTCACTTGTACTCTGCTCGTCTGGATACATGCGTGGGAAGGAGCGGGACTGATGTATATTGGAAAAGTTAACTCAGTCAATTAATTAAAGCCTTTATTTTTATGTAACTAGCATTCATAAAGTGGGAAATAAAAAATTAATTCTAAACCAATAATAAAGAATCAACAGCATTAATTAGTCCTTTAATAATGAGTGACAGTAATAACCCAAGAAGAAAAAAAAAAAAAAAACATTTCAGCTCTAGCGAATAAAAGCTGATGCAATGGCTCGTGGTTCAGGTTAACTCACAGCAGCGGCACTGAGGACAACAACATCTTTGCTGAGGTCCCAGCCCAATGCACAGTGGCTTTTCTGTTGGAGGGCAGTACTCAGCTCAGTCTTACCCCCAGGTGGCTGACACAATTAGCCTGACTCCAGCATCACACCAGTTTAATACATCAGCAACATTTCGGTAGTATAATTCACTCTATGAAAGCAGAGTGAATTGATTTGCACTGATAGCTGGGCAGGTGAAAAACCAGGCCACAAGAACAATTGCAGAAGCGAGGTTGCTTTCTCTGGAGACAGAAACACGCACACCTCCCACATACCCATTCTCCACGGTCATTTCAATCCGTTCATCCAGAACAAGCAAACACCAGCAGAAGAAGAAGTGCAGCATTTTGCTTTCTCCTTGGAACCATAGCATGACGAGCTATGACCCACCCTGGCTGCCATGGGCACATAGCGCCGCTCCTTCTGCCTCAAGGGCCCAAAGACTTGAGGGATGAGACAACTCCACCACTGCCCGCCGCCCCAGCAGGACACCACCAGCATGCCACTGGAGCCTGGGAATGAACAGGTCCTCCCTCCTCACCCAGCCAGCCACCAGCACTTCTCCTCCCTCCATCCCCATCTCTGGGGCTGCTCTCCCAGCCTCCTGCTTCCAGCAGGCACGCAGCAGACAGGAGCAAAGCATCCTGCAGCTGCAGCTCCCCCTCCAGCAACAGCCTTTCTCACGCAGCACCCCTTCCTTGGCAACACTCTCACCCCAAAAGGAAGACGAGTTTTGGAAAGAAGGCACATTTATTTGAAGCAGGCTCCACATGTAGCAGGAGCTGCATCCTTTTTCCAGAAGAGCCAGTCATTAAAACCGCCTGGGCCTGAGTGCCAGACTCTGCTCGCCTGCATTTTACAAAGCAGTCGTGGCAGCTCCTCGTTTGCTGCTCCATGCAAACGCTAGCAATTACAGCTCACACAGACATGAAATGTAGGTAACCTGGGCCTAATTAGAGCTGAAAAGATTTAAAGACAAATATTTTCCTTAGAGAAAACCCATCTGAAACAATACTTCAGACACTTGCTTGGACAGGTCCTTTGTGCTAAAGCGAGTTATCCACATTACACTGTGCTGGAAACCCTTAAGGAGAGGGAAGGAATCAAGAGCTCAGAGCAAGCTTTAATTCCAAGTACACCACTGATGTCTATATTCCTGTGATCCCTTGACACATTTCTATAACCAGCCAGCTGGGACTGCAGCCAGGCCAGTAACACTATTTTACTTTCAGACTACAGGAAAAGCTATTTGCACATTCAGCCCTCTACCATAGATCAGCAACACTAATAATTATCATTGCGTTATATATAACAATGAATTAGGGATCAGACAAACTAGCTTTTAAAAGAAGATGCTTTCATTAAACCATAATGCAGCGAGTTTGAAACCAAGTAAAATGCTGTTACCTGTCTCATTTGGGTCGACTTTTACTTTTCTGTATAGCCAGTCCATTGTCTCTTATAGTAATAGGTGGTGATATTTTAATCATCTTTGAGCACTTTTTTTTTTTTGTGGAAACAGATAAAAATAAGGAGTGCATGGAGCCATGTCATCCTGTCCCCTCTCATACCACTCACACTGACTCCAGAGCTGTGAATTCCTTGGCTGATGACAGAAGTTTTGTAACTTCATCAGAATCAGCGGCATAATGTGAGTTAGCGTGCTTCAACATTTGGCTCGGTAAAGATTTATCTACCGTACCAAAATGTGGTCCCAAATAGCAATTTGCTTCCTCCAGCTAAATTAAAAATCCAAAGTTAAATTTGTTTAAAACACTAAAACAGAAAATCTATTTTCTTCTTGAACAGACCCCATGTGGAAACTTTAGAAGTCTGAATCTTCATAAGCAGATTAACTTTGGCATCTCCCACCATGAAGCTAGAATATTTAAATCTAAAAATAGCACACTAAAGCTGTTTTAAGTTGGATAATTCAGCTGGAGGTGGCTCTCATTTCATCTAGCTCTACCTCATTTGCTACAGCTAAAACCTATTTGATACATGCTGAGCAAAAGGGACAAGCAGTGTCCCCTTGTCTGTAGCTTAAAGCTCCACATTAAATCTTGCAAGTCATTGCACATATCCTATCCTACATTTAAAAAGTCACATTTGACCAAGCTGTCACTAACCACACATCCGCACAACTCAATCAATTGGTAGAGAGATTATATTAGCAGCTTCCTATAGCAGCATGCAAATCTTTTTGCCCTAGTTCAGCTTCTTTCCAACAAAGCCAAGGCAGTTCAGAGCAGGAAGGCGACAAGCTGATGCTCATCTGCCAGATGAGACAAACATGGGAGATGCCTCTTCTTTTTGTTTTCGTACTCAAAGATCAAGGAGAATGTACATCGGTATGGGGAGGTTGTTGTTTAATTATACAATAGCTGTGGAGAGGTAATCTCTTTGAAGTGCTTTAACTTCTGTGCCACTTTCTCGAGTGAAAAAGGAAAAAAGATCCTCATCACTTTGAATGCTACCAGCTTAGATCTGGGGGAGGAGGAAAGGGGGTAGAATGTCACATTGAGGAAGATATATATTCAAATTGATTAATAAATGTAAACACATCATTAGATTAAATAGTACGTTAGTTTCCTGACAGCCTGTCAGTAAAAAAAAAAAAAAAAAAAAAAAAAAATCACAATAAAAACAAACAAACAGCCCCTAAAATGCTAGAATTGTGTGGAGCTTGATGTTGTTTTTATTTGAGTGGGTGAGAATCCTTCCATCAACTTAAGGCAGCAGGAGCTAGCCCTGGGCTGTTTTCCACAATCCTTTCTATTAGTAGAAATTAACTGTTTCTTACTTTATTCAGCTGATGCATAAATAGAAACTAACTTTCAGCCACAGAGCAATTCCTGCTTCCCTTTCCAGGACTGGGACCTGAAGTTCTTTTGTGAGGGATTTCTTGTTTTCAGGGAGGCTATTCTGGACTGGGGCAGGTAAGTATACTGTCCTGCTAGCCACAAAGATTTTCTTTTCAGCTATGGAAATATTTAGGAGTAGTTGGGAAGAAGGAAAATCCCACAAGTGTCCTGAACTAATCATCAGTGACAAAAAAAAAATATATATATAAAAAAAAAATACATTTCAGATAGGTCAGTTTTTTGAATGTGGGAAGGCAGAGCACACTAACCATTTTTGCCTTTTGCTGAAATCCTTTAGTAATGTGCATTCTCAGTGGGAAAACTATACACTTTAAAACAAATCTTTGGAAAAGATGGAAAATCTAGAGCAAGTACGTGAACAAGGAATAGAATGAGTTCCACTGTCTCTGTTATTTATTGCAGGATTGAAGATCTCCAGTTGCAAATTTCTCCATTCAAAAACTCATATTTTTCAGATGTAAGGATGGCTTAATTTACTGAAAAATATGGACTGATAACATAAGCAGCGAAACCACTGCCAATTCAATTACACAGCTGATTAGTACCCAGTAAAGCAGAGGGAAAATGAAAAGATTATAATTTAAGCACAATATGAGAGAGAACATAAGAACTGATACCTTTTCTTGGGGTCTCCAGATCTAATAAAATAATCTTCAGCTATTGCCTACAGAATTTTTGCCCTTTCCATGACAAATACTTATTTGATCTTATATACGAGATAAATACTTTTAAGTGAAATGCTGCTTTTAAATTAAATGTTGCTTAAAGACAGAAAGAATTTTATTAAATAGTATATCATTTATATGTGCCATAAGACACACATGGTTTGATTATCATAGCAATAACTTACATTTATCCGTGTACTTGCAAATACTCCCCAGGGACCAATAAAAGGGCATATGGCATAATGGCATCTCTTCAGCTGTCATCATTACTAGTGGTACATATTAAACTTTTCAAGGTGAACAGAGGGCTTGTAAAAGAGATATGAGCCCTTTAATACAGATATTTGTTTTTTTTTGTTTCACTGTACTACAATAGGTGGCACATCATTCATTGCTTTACACTCAGGGTGCAGCTGTAGGAAGCACTAGTTTTGGCAGCAAAACTCCTTAAGAACTTCTTTACTTCTTTCACAGCTCAAAAGTCTTTCAGCTGAGTTAATTTTACTCTTTGGATTAAAACAACCCTTTTATTTGCAGACACTACCAAAATTTCTTCTCAATAAACATACTGCTCCAAGTGTGCGGTGCTCCTGCCTCATAAGGCTTACCTAGACATGAGAAAGTATTTCTGGCAACTCTCCAATCCCACTCCAGCAGAACAACTGGTTGCATCCTATCCTAACTTTCACCACAGCAGGTCAGAGGCATTCAGGCCTTCTGAGCAAGTCATCCAAACTCTCCTCTCAGCATTGCAGATACTGTATAGAAGCAGAGACACTGGCTGAGGAACGCAGCCTCCACAACGTCACACATCTCACGGGAATTCTACGCTGTGATTTCTCTGTTTTCATCCTAGCACCCAAATAAAATCTCAAATAGTCACTGCCTCAGATCTTCTTGTGAGCTATACTTAATGACCAGGCCTTCAGAAATGCCACTCTATCGTGACGCATGAGGCTGCTTTTAATCTTCCTTAGAGCTTTTGGAAGCTGCAGTTGTACAAATATCAGACAATCAATATTTATTGCATTCCAAACAGAGATAATTAGGATGCATGTGATTGTTTGTCTCGGCAAGAAGATGCATATTAGTAACTTCAAGGCTCTGCCATGTGTACGTCTGTGTCTATACACAAGAGATGGGGTCTGCTCATCACTCCAGATGTATGCTGTGCAAGATGTCTGATGCCCACAATAAGGAGAGATGACATATCAAATGTTTAGCCATTACTAGCAATTTTTTACCATGTTCTGCTTCTCCTCGCAATAAAGCAATTCAGTATCACTGTGTTAACAAACACAGGGTTTCAAATAACTGAAAATGCTCTCTTGTCTCAAAATCTATACCTCAACAGCTGTTTAAAAAGCACCTTATCCATCCCTTTTGATAACTCATCTATTCTCTGTAATGAAGAGAAAACTGAAAACTTGTTTCTAGTTGTTTTCCTACAGGTCAAAAGAATTAAGTGGTGCCTGAGTTGCAGTATCTCTCAGAATCCACAGTAAGGAATGATACATCTATTTTAGAGATATTCAGTTATTAAAAACAAGCACTGCAAGACAAAAGTGACCCTTGGGTAACATTTTGCCCACTGGAGTGCCATTTACGACAAGAGAGTTCAAGCAGGAGTCTCCCCAACCTTCTTCCTATGGCCAACAGGAGACTCCTCACACTTTAACTTCATGTCTTACTTAAAATGAACTGAGGTTTACTTTACATCAGCTCATTTCATGAAGATTTTTTGAAACATAATTTCCAAAATTTACACACACACACTTGTCTACTGCTTTCCCCTATTACCTTCTCCCTGCTCCTCACCTCTTCTGCCCCAAGACCCTAACTCCTCCAGCTCCCCAGCATGGTAATCAAGTGTATCATAGTCTTCATGGAGATACAACCACTAAAGCGTGTATCTCCATGCAAAAATAATTCTGAAGGAAAAAAAGGAGAAGAAAAAAAAGAAGGCCAATTTGTCATGAAAAAAAATCCTGGGGAAAAAAAATAACAGCACAGAACTAAAAGATACTAGGAGTTTGGATGTACGATTCTTAAGAAGAAAAAACATAACTGAACAGTGTCTTTGTGGGCTTCTGCTTGAAGATGTAAGCAGCTACAGACTCAACAGTGCTGCTGTGTTTATGGCAGCAATCGCAACATGCGACATAAATACTCTTTGTCTCATACAGGAAAGGTATTCCACTTGCTTTGGGAACTGTTCAGTGTTATCTGCTACTCTCCTACTTAAAAGTTGCATACAATAAGAAAACAGAATCCAGTGCCATGATCACATGTTAAGAATAACAAATATAAAACTCAGGGGTACTCTATAGGCTGAAATTTGTTTGCACAAATTATTCAGTGAGCACTTATGAATAATGAATACATTGTGGAAATCAGGACCAGTTTATGAATGATTTATGAACTGAAGTATGGGCTGGATTTGTCAGATAACCTTATTTTCCACAAGTCACTCAACCATCTCTTACATTAAATGGTACCAACTGGTTTCCGAATAGCCCTACCTGCAAAATACCATCTGTGCTTTCTGTGGCATGAGAAGAGCTTTTTAAACCAAACTTCTGGATAACGTCCACATTATTGTCTGTGAAAGCTTTTCTAGAAAAACAATTATCCAGAACTGATACTAATGCCTCCTCCTCCCAGGTTAATTAGAAAAGGCTACATAACATGACAGTTTGGCACCTACCCTATCAAATGCACGCCTGCAAAGAGCACATGGGTGGGAGCTATCTATCACAGAGTACTTCATAGACTAGGAGCAGTCCTGCCAATCACAGTGCCTTTAAAGCAATTCATTATTTTTGAGTGAGCTGTCTGTGAGTCTGGAAGAGAAAGAATAACTAAACCAATCACAACTAGGGAATTAATATGACCAGAAATGTAAAATATTTAATTTTGAAATATTTTTAAATGCTCAGGAAATTAACTCAAAATTGACAGTTTATAACATAGCCTCATTTCTTGAAGATTTTGCTCTACTGTCAGTTTAGCCAAAGAATCTGAAAGAAACGTATCAGTATATACAAAAGGTTCCTTCCACATGGTACGTAATGCTGGTGCACAGGAGCTGTTCTACTGGATCAGACCCAAAGCCTAGCTAGCCTGCTCTCTTTGATGGCACCCAGTGTTTACAGAAAGCTGTAAAAAATCTGCAGTAAGAATCAAGGTCCCTGTCATGCTCATAAACATCAGAAGCACAAGCTGCTCCTCTTGGCCCAGTTTCTCCTTGGTGCCAGAGGCATATGGAAGGTGTTATCACTGCATCCCTCTGGACCCAGGCACTGCTTATCTCTGGGCCTCCCACAGCAGCCACGAGGCAGAGCGAGTCTCCTCTTAGTGCCCCCCTTTCCTCAGCATCCCCACAGAGCAAGGAAAGACTTGGCTGAGGGGGACTCAGGGAACATCCTTTCAAAAAGCATCGTGGTTTTACAAGTAATGCCTCTAATGTACAGACAGCAGCGGGTTTAACACACCATTACTGTCAAATGGCGTGTGGGGACTACTGCCTTCATTTTATGCTCATGATTTGCTGAGTGAACACCAGGATGCAGAGAGCCTGCTAGCCATCGCACGCGATGTCAGCAGCCGCTCGGGTTGTTCCTTCACAGCCTGTCACACCTTCAAAGAAGGGGGACATGAAACAGCTGGTGGATGCAGCAGCTTAAGAAGGAGCAGCTTCTCAGGTGGGATTTCATCTCCCTTGGGGTGGAACAACTCCACACGGTGGAAAGCCACTAATGATCACGCAGTGCTGAGATGAGAAAGGCAACTTGATAGTACTGTATTTGTTGCTTGCTTATGCAATTGTAAGGAAGGATTGCTGCAGAATTGCAAAAAGACCTGGAGTGCTTGTGACCTTTTGTTTTGCTTACTGCAATCCCTGACAGTTTCAGCAGCATGATGGTTGGCAGCAAACAGCACAAGCTGAACTACTTCTTTGGAGTACTAATGAATAATGAATAGGAGCTGAATCAGAACCCCCACATCAGCATTCTTACTTTAACAGTGCCAAAATGCAACAGGCTACTCACAAATAAACTGTACTAGATGAGTAAAAAATAGCACTTCCCCAATGATTTATTGCAAACAAAATTCAGGAACGAATTCATATTTTTTACACTGATTAGTCTTTGTATGCATACAGATTGCTTGATGCTGTAGTTTTCAGTGCGTAACCCTATGCAGCTGACATCAAGTTTCCTGGAGAGGTAATGCTTGGGAAAAATCATACTTGCCACTGAAGGCAGCCTATACTGGCACTTAAGATCACATTAACTAAATGATTTAGGACCATTTTTCTCAGATCTCCTTTTGACACTGATCTACTGTTGGTTGGGTGCTTTTTGTCCCATTGCTATCAACAGCCCCTTTGGGAGGCACAGCCCAGGGGCCAACACCACTCTGTCCTACACGGTCTGCAGGGCCAGAGCAGGAGGCAGCTCTGCAAGATGCAGCAAAGCCCAGGCTGAACAGGCAATGAGACAAAACTCAAGCAGACTACGAGGCCATTTCCAGCTAAATCTGGTGCTCTTGGGCCTCCTACAAACACCTTCATGAGACTGGAGACACCCAACTGCTTCTTTACAAGACCCCAAACAAGAAACCAGAGTGTGTTAGCCAGCTCGCAGAACAACCCTTGGCAACGACCTGTTAGTGCAGGGAAGTTTAGCTGTGTGCTTGCATCCATGAGATCTACAGCAAAAAGCAGCTTATAGTTGGGTAAGACTAACAGCAAGGGTGCTGAAAGTCTCTTGGAGGTGGCTCCAGCATGGGGTTAATAGAGAAGAAAACACCAGAGCATCCAGATTGGTACTGTAGCTGGCAGCCCACGCTGCCATATTGCCATTCCCTACACTGGCTAGCTGCAAGCTAATGCAGCTGCACCAACTTCTCGCATTTTTTCCTCTGTAGCTTTGCACATCAAACCTTAAAGCTTTCACAACTCCTTTTCATCAAATATGTTAAGTAAATATTAGAGTTAATCCATAACAAATGTCTCAGGCTGTAGTCAGGAACCACATTCAAATACACCTCATATTTAAAATCCCACTTCAAATGGGCATTACAGATACATATTTTTCAGCACCCATGATTTTATTTACTTTTTTTTTTTTTTTTTTTTTAAGAGAAAGGCTACTTTTAAGATTAAGCTCAATTCATGCTTAATGCTTGATCAGCTAATAAGACACATTTGTTTGAAAAAGAATTCATGACTGGATCTCATGTTTTCCTTCTATACTCGAATGAGACCCACAGGCTCAAAGTGGGATCAGAGCATGCCATAAATGCCTGAGCCCCCACAGGATCAAAAATGCTCAAATTAGGGTACGTTTCACTATTTCACATGCACACACTTAGAGGAAGATGACAGGGACTGTAAAGAGTGATTTGCATCACTTTCAGTAGAAAGTATTGCAGAGACCAATGAAGAGGTAGCAGTGAAAACAAAATAACTGCAAAGCTTGAGGTGAGGCAATCGGAGAAGATGAATCATCTGAAGAATCTTGCCACTGCTTGTCAAACAAATTATTCATCGAATTAATTCTGCTGATGTTTGACTAGTTCTAATAAATATCCCAAGCTAAAACAAAACAAAACAAAACAAAACCAACAAAACCCATGCAATTATAACTCAGTTAGAGTAGATGTTTTTATACCCCACAGACTACATAACCACAGCTAACAACCAAAATGAAGGCATGTCTGAGGACACAAACAATCACTTTTGATCAAACAACCAGAAATGTTTCTTAGTTTGAAGCAAAAATGATTAATGCTTTGATTTCACAGAGAAGAAGAGAAGGTGAGCAGGCATTATCCTTCTTTTTCATCTTTATCTCCCATTTCATACACTTCCACACTCAAGTGCCACCCACATTAACTTTCTTAAGGCTAAATGTAGCCTTTTAAATAAAAGCTCTGGTAAGCCTGCACCATACTGGGACTTGAGTCCTCTTGCAAGTTCTAACACTGAGTTACTTACAGCCATACAGCAAACTTTCAGGCAAGCTTGCTCATCCAGGTACCTTCTGCTACAACATTAATACCTGAGTCATATGGGTGGAGGCACTTACAATGGGATATGGTGCAAAAACTAAACCTGAAAATGCCTGAATCTGAGCACCATCTGCTCGTGAATGTGGCTGTGCTGTTTGACAAGCCAAGAGATGCCCCACTTGAAAACAACAAAAAGTAAATCTTTTAAACCATAAAAGCTTGCAGTCACCAGAATTGCAATTCTCCACATATACAAAGCTATCAAAATACTCATGAATTCACAGGGACATTGCAGCAAAGAGCAGGCAGCAGAAATTTGCCCTGTTTCAACCTTTACAGGTGGAGTCTAAAATTTGCAGTCCAAGCTGGAGGTCTGGGAAGTACTGACACTGCCCAAGAGCAGCATGGCTAGGAAATAGCTGCTGGTAGCAAGCAAGCACCTCAGTTTTCTTCACGTGGATGTCTGCTCTCCTGCTTTGATTTACGTGACCAACAAATAGAAAAAATAAAGTCAACTATGCAAATAATAACAGCAATATTAATAGTCTTGGACTTAAGCAAGGGGAAAAGGGCAAAGCATATAAAATAACATGTTTTAGGTGGAAAAATGAGTTCAATTTGATCTTCCAATGAAATTAAGAAGGCCTTCTTCGATGTAAAGTGTAGTGCTATAATTTGCTGAAGAAAGATTACATCTTAATAAGCCTAAATTATTCTTTATATATTACTTTTCTTTTCTGTGGTCATTTTGTGCAGATCTTACCTTCTCTTTCTTTGCTGAAAGCTAGTGGAGGGTTTTCCATATTCTAGAGAGGACAAAGGGAGAGTGGGCTTCCAGTTCCCAAACCAAGAAATGGAAAGGGTGAGTTGTGGGTCCAAGAACGAACAGTAGCTAATTAAACCACTCTGTCCCTTATGCCTTAGCTGAAAATAATTGAGAAATTCAGTTCCTCTGATGGCTTTCTTTGTTCTCCTATCTCTGCTTCAATTACTCTGGTGGTGGAAGGTTTCTTTCTGCAAGGCTGATAATAAGTAGAACAAAAGAAGTAGCACTTTGAATCACTGATGGTTCATAAAGCTCATTGAAATAATCATGGCTCAACTAGTGTAGGCCTTCATGCAATCTCAGCCCATTAGTTGTAGGCTAATGCAGGCCTTCTTCACAGCCTCTAGACTTCTGTTTTGGATTAATCTAAATACTGCTGCTCTGTCTTCCCTCACGCACTTCAGTGAAACAATCACATTTCCTTATCACCAGCGTGGAAAACAGCAAATCCCCACACAGGACAGAACAAGCATCAAAGGCATCTTGCACATTAACAGCTGTGCCACCTTCTAGGGAGAAGGGATACAGGTGATGGTTTCAAACAAGCAGAATTAATGTTTTCAATATTCCCATTGTACCTCCTAAGTATTGCTCAGACATCTGTGCCAAAGGCTTACCTGGAGCCTTCTGACAGCAGACGCACTGCCGTGTAACACTGGCTTAGCCTCCTGCTGCCCCCTTGCCTTTCTCCTTTCTGGCTCAGGCAGCAGGAGACACCACAACACCAGCTGTATACAGAGCAGCTGGTGCGGAAACATGCTTTCTACCTGAAATCCAGTGCTGAGATGCTGCTGGTGGCTCTGCCCAGTAAAACTTGATGTACTCAGAGGAGTGACAGGAGGCATAGTGAGAATGAAGGTTCAAGCTCAGGGAAGCGTCTCTCTGGCCCACGTGTAATCAGACCACAAGGCATAGAAACACTCAACATGAATTTGTGCAACCTTGTGAAGCGAAACAAAAACAAGTACCAAAAAAGTTCCAAAAAGGACCTAGAATATTGAAGGCACTCAAGTACATTGACAGCTTTTTCCACCAAAAGCTTCTTACTCTGTCCTAATACAAAATACAACTGAATATGTGAAGAAAGTTAAATGATTTAGAAAAGTAAAGGGGAAATATTATTCAGAAGATGAACTACATGCCATTTGGACATGGAAGTGACCACGCAGTAGGAGATTTAGCATGACAGCATGTACAGCACTAGGGGATGCTGGAAGAAAATGTTATTTAAATTAAACATTATCTCACAAACTAAACTACAGTAGTGAACACAATACTGCTAATCATGCATGGAATGATGATTTGCATTTCTTTAATTAATGAAAACATAAGCCACCATACACTCCATCAAATTGTTTAGGGTCACTTTTGCAAATGAGTATGAACTAAAATGGCTGGTCTTTAAAATAAAATTATAAAAGGCCGGATTATCACTAACATCTCAAAGATAGAAAACATGAAGGGAAAGACCCTTTGAAACAGCCACTCCAGGAATTTCAGCATCAAAGACATTTAGCTCCCATTTCAGATTTTACTTGTATTATTTCCATATTGTAAGATTAAGGCAAAGAGTAGGTGATTACTCAAGAGAGCAAATTGGAAATTGCATAGGAAAAGCTGTGTGCTAAAGAAACAGCAAAAGTACACATACCATCATCGCATTCAGTGTCAACAGCATCACTGGAATGTTTATCCCAATCTTTTACAAAGCACTGTATAATACGAGGTCTACAATAAATATACAGTTCTGCTGACATTGCCATTAAAGAAAGACATGTAAAAAAGCTTTTCCTGCCCCTCATTTGCATGAAAGGGGCAAAAAAAAAAAAAAAAAGGTTGAAAATAATCAACCTCACTTTGTGCTTTTTGTCATTGCATATTATTTGTTCTCAGAGAACATCCTAAAGTGATTCTGCATATGAAAAAAGTAAAAATTTAGGAGAATCAGAATCAAATCTGAACCTTTTTCCCTGTTTGAACAGCAGCCTTTTTCATTTTGACAGTTGTACATCTAACACTTGAAACAGGTAAAGGAATACTATTGAAAGGACGTCTTTTTTTCCTGACTACATGTTTATGATGGAGTATAAATTCATCTTAGAAAAAAAATAAAGAAAAAGTAGCAGCAAATCCCTTCGTGGAATTGCATTTTCTTCCCCTTAAGGTTTTCTGCATCTGAACACAGTACCTGGGCAGTGTTGCAGGGACAACCCCACTACTTTTCTTAACCCCACTGCTTTTCGTAAAACAGCATGCCTTGTCCACGCATCAGCTGTACATTGGAGCAAACAGCAGATCACTGGGTCCCCAAAGAGAAAAGAAGCAACCACCAGAAAGTCCCTCCCAAGCTCCTGTGGCCTAGCAGAGCTTTCCAGAGCAGCCAGCAGGTGTACTTTTTAATAGGACAACTGGGATGTAATCCTTTGGCTATCCATACAGAGTCCCACTGCTGTTGCTGCCAGCAGAAGGGTGACTATGTGAAAGAAGCTGACGTGCCTGAAGCTCTGTTGTTTCTGAGGCAGTCTTCAAAAGACACCTTTAGACAGAACTTAAGCAAGACTCCTGCTGCAGCACCGAGGATCAGAGAATGTGTGAGATGGACGCTCATGGGCTGATACTAATGTTTTTTTCATGACATCTCTAAAAACTCTGGTGTGTTTCCCTGAAGGAGTGTGTACAAGGCAAGCGGTTACCTCTATCTACAAAACAAAAACATTGTTTTGGGACAACTTTCTGGTGAAGTGACCTGTATTTTGTCCATGCTAGAGCTTCATGAAAACATCTTTCTTCTATTCTGATGAACTTCAGTGAGTGAATGGACTCAAAGCCTCTCCTGGACAAGTTGCTAAGGCCAGAGATGACTAAAGTCTTCAACAATGCCCTGCTCCAGCCTTCCCAGAGCAATGCCCCCAAAACCATGATGTCCATGGACATATTTCATCTACTGACCAAATGCCAACTCAGGTTTCAGCTTACTATGAGTCTGGTCAGAAGCATTTCAGTACTTCAGCGAGTTCTTCAGTTTTACAACTAGTGTTTCATACTAATGAGAATAAAACTCATTTTTTAACTAAATAAAAAAACAGTGGAAGGTGTTTCCATTCTGAAAACCAAGGGAGAAACCTCTGCTGCTCTTTGCACTGTCTGTACCTCATTTGCTAGATACATGCCCTTAAAACCAAGCAAATGCATAGCTTAGGATGGCATAAATCTTACACTGCCTACATAATAGTCACATTGACACAGAGAAATGTTAGCTTCACTGTGGCACCAACTTATTTTGCACGCAAAATAAATCGCGCTACTTATCTCCAAGTGCGAGAGCAACACAAAGCATTTTAGAAAAAAGCGAGTCAATGACTCACGCTGGTCAACCTTAAATTAACATCAGCATACATCAGTAACCTTATCATAACACAGAGATGCTGAACATTGCTACTATTAAAGTAAGACTACCATTTTCAAGAAAGTGTAGTTGGAAATCCTTTGCTAGAAAAATTATACAGTTTATACATTTCACATGTTTGCATTTTCTGTATCATCAGTTAAAATACATGCAACAAGAATATGCAGATTTGGGGATGGAGAGGGAAATGAAAATAACTGATATACATTTAGAAAAAACTCACAGGTCACAGTTAAAGCTCCTGTGTCATTTTCAAATGCTCTTTTAGAAAAGCATTTGATAAGAAAATGCATTTTGGCTTATTTTGTATATGGCTTTGAATTCAGGCAGTCCACAGCTCTCGCCCTGCTAAGTGTTTGGGAATGGTAAACAAGTTGGCAGATAATTGCATGCTGTCTCTTAGCAACCAGAACTGTCTTGCAATGAAGTTACTGGGCCTTTTTTTTTTCCGATATATTCTGGTAATGACACGATTTCCACAAATTTTAGACCCAGTCAGGCAAACCCCTTTCATATAGTATCTCCTGGATGAGCCCATCATTAAGCGCCAGTAGAGATCTGCTAGGGAAAGCTACCGCTTTGTTTGCAATCTCTTGGGAAGACAATTCACAATAAACATACACTGAGGACAAACAAATGAGTAAGTAGGAAGAGGCTAGTCAAAATATTTTGTCATGAGCCCAAATAGCCTTTTCCGTGGCTGTAACTGCAACCAAATACAATATAGAAACCTGTGGTGGTGTACATAATCCTTGAGATAGCAAAACTTGCAATTGCGTAAATGCAGCAATGAAACTCAAATTCTGGAACAGAGGAGAGGCTTAGGCCAGTTTTCCAGAAAAGCTCCAATTTTGGTGACTTCTTTTGCAAATGCAGTCCTGCTTTCAGGCACAAAGGAATTTTGAAAAGCCTGCTCTTTGCACACAGAAGGGGAAACGCTGCTGCCACTACTTCACTCTGCAGATCTAGGACTACACAGTGCTCATAGACAGCTGAGAGTGACTGCCAAAATTTTACTACATTTCATTTGGAGTGGGCAGGGCCTTTGTTTAGTGCCTTCCTGGGAAATCCATGATCGTTAGGTTCTATTTCTCTCTACAGTACCAGAGCAGGTATTAATAAAGTAGCACAAGAATGTTTAAAGAGATCAATAGTGCCATAAAATACAATTAAAACTGCCACTTAAAATACCTTGCCCTGCCAATAGGCTTTTAAAATGTCTCCCTACTCAATGCTGATTTTGCATTACAGCCCGTGTCTGCTGGCTGGCAGAGATGCGTGGATGCACACTTCAGAAGAGAGCACCCTTCTCATCCGTGTCCCTCCATGGACATCATGCTGCTTCTTTGCTCAATGGTCAATTTGCGCATAAGTACCTCTTTAAATTAATTCTCAGAGCAGGTTACTGTTCCTTTATTATGTGCCATCTCCAAAATGGTAACCAAACTCACTTGAAGCAGAATGCAAGGAGCCATTACTCTCTCACTGCCTGGTGTTAGTGGCACGTCTTTGCACCCTGCCTGGCTACTTCGGAAATGAAGATGAAAATCTAACTGACTGATTCTGGAAATTGAAAATAGATTTTTCTTAAGTTCAAAAGCAACACCATAAATCACAAAAAAAAATATTAATTTCAGCACACAGACTTGAGAGTCTGTCCCTGTAACTCTTGTTAAATTGCAGCTGCACAGCAGACACAAGAGCTAGCAGTCTTTTCACCACGTTTTGCTGTGCAGAGTGTGGGTCTCCATTTTAGTCAGGCACTTGGAGCTGCACCTGGCCTCAGATGAAGTGCTTTCTACAAAAACTCAGGTTCCAGCTAAAGAGAAAGAGAAACCATGCCACTTCAGTCAGGGATCTGACAGAAGAAAGGAAATCAGAAGAAGAAAGGGATTCCCTGCAATAGTACACTGTTCCAGTAAATAGCTCCAATGGTGCTCTGAGTGCACCAGCATGCTCCCCTCAGCACCGATGGGCAGCAGAAGAGCTGGTGGCACCAGTCCAGCGTGCACAGCACCTGCCCTGGAGCAACATAATTATGCTGTCCTCCTCTCCTTCAGGGCATTAAGGTGCAGGCAAACATAAGTTGTCAACTCCCTCTGGCTTTAATCCACCCCCATCTCCATGTCTCTTTGCCCACCACAAAAACTAGTCCCTCTGCTGAGGCTGCTGCCCCTCAGATTAGCTCATCATGTGCCTTGGGTGACTTCTCCTAGTCGAGTGAAGTCCTGCCAGGCTGCACCTTGCTGGTGAGGAGCTAGAGATCACTGCCATCTCCATCAGCGCTCCTCTGAGCGGATACGTGTTAAGTGGCAAGGAAAAGCTCTTCTGGTAAGTGCTTTGGCAACACACCATCAATACTGAGATGGATTAGTCTCCCCATCCTCCCCCCGCCCCATTCTTCTTTACACTCAGAATTGTACAGGAGTCCACAGGAGGTAACAACAGAGAATGTGTCCAGAGAAGCAGCATACTGCTTGTCCCACTGCAGAGACCCTTCAATTTTAATTACACTAATCAAAACCTACTATTTTATTTTCTCAGACAGATTTTTTCCAAATGAAAGAAAGTGAAATACCTATAGCAGAGCCTTGCCAACTTTCTTGCCTTTTTTTTTTTTTTTTTTTTTTTTTAAACTTAACACAGAATCAAAGAGGATAGGAAGGAACTCCAGCAAGATGATGCTGATGAGGAAATCGCGGCGATGCTCAAATACAGTTTCCCTTTAAGAATCTGCCAGGGCTGGAGCAGTCACGTGGCAGACTGGTGTGTGCATGGGTCTGTGCGTGCCTGTTTAATAAGCCATGAAGCTCTTTGGCTGAACTAGCATGTCTGTCATGTGGTATAGGGTTGCCATGGCAAGTACATATGCAGTTTTTGATCTACTTCAGAGACTTAGCAGAATTCAGATTAACAATGCAAGAATATGATTTCACAGGAAAAGCTGTCCTTTGCTTAGCCTAACAGTTCAGATGTGAAGCTGAAATGATTTAAAATATCTGCTGAAAAGTTTTAATCAGCATGTCACAAATAGCATTTAGCTCAAAACAATAGCTCTTCAGCGTGAATCCCATCGGTTCTGTCTTTGAAAGCAGCTGTGTATTTGTCACATGTTGCAGTGCATGAATTTCTGCACACTTGTCCATTTACATTCATAGAAAATTGTATTTCTGCTCCAGCCATCAAAACAAGGACAATTATTCCAGTGGGAAATAAATAAATAAATAAATAATTCTCCTGTGAACGTTGTCCCTGACACTGAGGTAGAAAAGGTCTTCAGGTTTTAATACCTGGTACCAAAGTTAAGATCTTGCTCATACAACAGGCTGATGCACACCTGCGTTACACAGACTTTAACGCAGCGAGAGAATACGGCTGAAGCCACTTGCAACTCAAAGCCAGACTTGGGAAGGGAGCTGTTTCTGCAGGAGCAGTCAGAGGGCTGTTCTGAGTGACTGAGGCCAGCTCCAACAAAACACACCGCTCATGTGCTTCTGGAAACCTCACCATGGTGCCAGCAGACACCTTGACCTGAGCTCATCAGTGTTTAGTACACATTCAGGTGATTTTCATGTGTGCTACTGCTCCAGAGAAAAGATTTCCAAGTCCTGAAATAATTTTTGATGCTACTGAACAAGCTTCAAGTAAAAACATTACAAGGAGTCTAGCCATACAGAGTGTCCAAGCCTCTAAGCAACTGAGTAAATGCAAGCAGACCTCAATACCACACAATTTTTTAATAAAAGTTAGCCCTTTGTTTCCTTGCTTTTCATAAAAGTCCTTGAAAAAGAATAACCTATATTGAAAAGACAATTGATTCTCAGTGTTTCCTTCCAGCAAGGAAACCAAATGAAAACTAAATTTGAGTTAAAGCCAAGTGGATTCCTCTCCCCCTCCCACACTGGCTTCCAAACTCTTCCAACAGCCCCATTCATGCCTGTAATTACCACCAACGCATGCCATCAGGAGGTGCAGAGCCTTCCCACCAAGCAGGGAACAAGATGTTGCTTTTGTTCTTTCCCTTTCTTAGAAGATACTGTGTTTGGGTTTTGCAGGCTAAATTTGAATCCTTCTCCTTTTTAACCTTCTGCTTCTTACTCCACTTAGATTCTCCATGTCCCCATACACATCTCACTTCCACTGTGTATCATATCCTTTTCTCCAATAGCAATAAAAGGAAAAATCTCCATTGCAGATCTCTTGCTGATTTAAACAAACCTGAATACTAAAACATGAAGTGATGCTCTAGGATTTCCTCTCCTCTATTAGAGTGGGTTGCATTTAATGTTGATTGATAATCTGATATCCATAAAATTGGACACCTGCATCACTACATTTACAATCAAGAGCTTTCTCCCGTAGCAAAATTGCCTAACAGAATATACGGATTTTTACCGAAACTGTTTTGAATCTGTTTACAGAAGATGAACATCAAAATCTAGCCACTGAAATACTGGATGCAGTTTCAAGATGCAAATACCAAATTTTGCTGCACTACTGTTTTTTGTTTATTACAAAATTGCTGACATCTCTCAAGTTCATCTCATTACCAGAAATTAGAAAAATGAGATCACTAGTCAGAGCTCCTACTAATGTGATTTTGGTGTTAGCAGTCTAATTTTTTAATTAGCCTCTCTTTGTTTCCTGATTCAGACCTGCACATTGTGGAAGGCTGCAGGATTTTCTGTCGGAGTTACAGAGCTGGGCACAGAACAACTTGTCATGCTCCCCAGCACCTCTGTTTCAGCCCTGAGCCTTCTGCAGACAGCAGGAATTTGCTTCTGCATAGCTGCATGCAGAGAAGCAAAACAAACTTTATGTTTAATTATAGAAGATTATTCTCTAGATGGGCTACATTTTTAAACAATCTTTTTTTGCAATACTAATGGACTCAGCAGTTTCCTTTTGTCTTTAAAGATTCAATTAAAAGTATGTTTCAGAAATTAAATTACAGCATGAAATTAGCTAAGGGTATGAAATACTGCATTTGCCCTAGCATTCAGGGAAAGGCTGTACAAAGCAATTCACTTAATGGCTCCTAACACGTGATCTTGACTTAATAACTAAAGTGCCCTCAGCTAGCAGAGGATCTACTGGTGAGATATGCCCTATATAACCCACCAAAAGGAAGAATGGATTAAATGCAGGTAAATTTTGTTAATTTATGGTAAGCCCTGCAGTCATTCTCATTTCTGATCTTTTAAAACATTACAATTTAGTCACATAACATACTTGTCAGCAGGAGTATTTCTGTGTGTTTTGGCAGGCTGTGGCCCTCTGTCTTCACGCGTTCCAGAAGCATCTGCCCAGGTCTATTGGAAGCATTTCTTTCTCTCCAGCTTTCGGAGAGTATTGCTGGATGTAATTCATCACAGCCACCAGGGATACACTTCAGTTTATTCTGTGCTGTACTAATATAGAGAAGGAAATGAACAGTCCCCTAACTCTTCAGCTGTCCCTTTAGTCACTAGTTGGGCACAATTTCGACTCGTGCTGTGTGCTGCCCTTGCGCACGCACAGTGTTAGTGCTACGGAGGAGTCTAACCCATTTGGGATCCTTGGGTACTGTGCAATAACAAAACAAAACCCAATTCCACTTACGACTGCTGTTCTGGGACCAGAACAGCTCACTTGGTTCATTTGTAAGCTCCCCAGCAGCACCCAAGCCCAGCGGGGCTTCCCCCAGGGCTGAGCGGATCCTGCCCTGCGCTGCTGGCACCGCAGTATTGCTGAAGGCCCTGTGCCAACAATACTTTTCACCTCTTTTTTTTTTTTTTAAATATATATTTTTAAACTGATTTCACTTAGGATTACAACACAAATTAGAATAGAAAGCCAGAAAAAATCAAATGAGTCTCAAATTAACTATAAAACCTACAGCTAGCAATGTCTCTGCAATCTATTTCTTCTCTAATCTCTCCTTTCTCCCATTTCATAAAAATCTAATCAGTACAAATGCATATTCCTATTTCATACGCATTTTAGCCACTGATCTAGGTCAATCTGGCAACAAGGTGCCCATCACCTGATGCTTCTGTTGCAGAGGTGGTCTGCTGAAATTCTGCATTTTCAGGGGTATACCTAAGAGCCAACTCTCTTCTTTAGGCTAAGAAAATAAAGATTCTGATTAAATTGTCAAGGACCATACCATGTTTATGTTTTCCTGCAAAGGAAAATGAATAAATAAGAAGCATGTGTAGCCTGTCAGAAGGGTGCTGAGAAAGAGAAGAGGCAAAGTGAACAAATGCCTACCAGCTGGGTGGGGCATGAAGTAATCTGTATTATCATCAACAGGAAAATACATAGAGATGTGATTTATGGCCCCAGAAGGAGCAAGGGACTGAGCTGTTTTGATGAAATAACATGTTTGTTTTCAACTTTATGAACAGCTATTGTTAAACAATAGATTTTCCTGAAGGTACAGAAGGATTCAGCCATTAGGCTAGCGCAGATTTTTGGTTCTGCCGTGTTGTGTGACCGGTGTTCATTACAGATAGTTTTGGCAGAGCTTCCTACATGTATGTGCATGAACATGCTTTGAGCATGCTGAAGACTGTGACTAGCTGTAATTTTACTGCTTATGGGTCACAAGACTACTTTCTGTATGTCTTCATATCCGTGCTTCAGGCTGTAACATGAATTCTTAATCCAGGTCACAGCCAATGACAGCATTTGTCAGGTGTCACTGAACTTCAGTGTGGAGTACATTGTGGTTACTGGAAGCCTTGAACGAACGAGAACAGATCGATGCTTGCGTTCTGCCAGCAGTCCTGGCTAGGCTTGCTAGTGTTACATGACATCAGTTGTGCTGTTGTACTGAATGCATTTCTTCATTAATGAACTCCAACCTAGATTAGTTATAAAGACTTTATCTGGGAATGCTTCAAAATAGTCTTGCTTTTTTTTTTTCTTTTTTTTTTTTTTTCCCAATCCAGTCTTCACAATAGCAGTTTTTATTTTTTTTTCTGCCATTGGTAAACACTATGCAATTTCATAGTGTATTTTAAGACATTTTTCAAAGCACATGCAAGCCTCTGACTACAAATAGCAGTACCACCAGAACCCTACAGGCTTGTGCAAAACATCTACTTAACAGCTCTACGTGCATTTCTGTCTTGCTAAGGGGGCCTTCTTGGTAAGAGGCAATGCAGGATAATTTTAACTTTCAAATTAAAATCACATTCTCTCATTATAGTGTAATAAAGAGATAGTGAGAAAACTAGAAACAAAGTTAGCTTAGGAACAAATGGCTGAAGTGTACATTATGATCCATACACCCCCGCCCCCCACCACTACACAGCCTTTCCAGTCCCTTCCAACCCAAACCATTCCATGATTCTGTGATTCTGTCATCTCCCGGTGGTACACCGACCTTCTCCACAATGACTCAGGCTGCCGAAAGCACACGAGACTGTAGGTTGTGTGTGAACATCCGTCCAAATGGAGCTGGACCACGGCCAGCTCACTCATTTACACAGGTGGTCAGACAGCCCGCAATAGCAACAGTGTGGAGCCACTTAGACTGGATCTTCACTAGAAGAGGGCTCTGTAACCCACTTATAAGTCCTTTGGGCTCTCTGTGACCCCATGCTTCTAATTATGCTTTTAAATATAGCAAATGAATCTTGAGCCAAAATGCACTTGCTTATGTAGTGGACCAGTACACGCCTGGGCAATTTGTAAAGTGATGAAGGGGAAGAGATCTCGTACTTCCCCCTGAAAAAGAGTAAAAGGAATAGGCAGAAGCCCTAAAAACATGGAAGTTTTATAGAAAACAACATCAATGTTTAAATACCAAACTGGAGATGATTTTATTTTTATTTATTTTTTAAAAACTTTGGATTACCAAGTTGCTATCAGCCACTATAGTAAATTTTAAATAACATCTGTTGCATGACTGTCCTAAAATAAAACTTCTCAGAACAGCAGCAATAGAAATATAATATAGCTTGCATTGTGTCTGTAGTTTATTTTCTATGGCAATAATACAGGCAGCCATATGGATACAAGCATTTGGAAAGGAGGATTTGTTGGCTAGACCGCCACATCTGTTTACTTATAAAATACAACCAAAATACATTTGGAGGTCACTGACTGCACAACGGTTTTACTTACTCTCGATGAAAAAACTGTCAATGCTACTCTTTCTAAATCAACTCAGCTTCAAAAGAGGCTATCATTCTTATAAGGAAAAGGTTATGAAATCATACTAAAATTAGTCTCTATCGTGCCTCATCAGACACTTCAACCATAAAGGTGGTATAACAACATTAATTTAATCCAGGATGAAATCAGCATGCAACACATCCAGGAGAAAGAAAACTGAACATATTCCACATGCATAACTTTCTCATAACCCATGCCCTTTGATTAAGGGAGCAAATACCACCAACTCCATATGCAAAGCCCACATTCATAGCGGGAACTTACATTTGAATTAAAAACAGAACACCAGAAGCAGCTGCACACATACACAAAACCCCCACACAAACCATGAACAACAGGTTCATAAGCTAGTAACTTAAAACATCTCAATGACATGCTTGCAGGTATTTTAATTGAGCCCCTCACCATGATCAGAAAAAAATTATTGCACTTCCTTGACATTTTTCTTGAGGTCTGGCTGTAAGCATATTGTAATCTAGTAAGCATACATTCCAAATTTAGAAATGTCTAGTTCACTATGCAAAATTTCAACTACAGGCAAGGCAAATGTTTAGGAAAAAAACAACAACAACAACAACAACAACAAAAAACACACACACAACAAGCAGTATTTTAAACATTATTTTGCCTAAAGTATTTCTCTGATTTCAATACATCATTGAAATTAATTTTATTATAAACAGTAAGATCATAATGAAATTATTTTCCTTTGGTTATTTTTTATTCTGGTAGAAACTTTTGGTAGAAACACATCAATATGACCTCATACTCTAAGTTAACACACATTTTCTCAGCTAAACAGAGCTTTTGGCAGTGAATAGTCCCATACATAGAAGTATTTTTATATTTGCTTGCTGTCGCCCACACTTGATAACATTTAACTTTTAGCCAAAGGACACATAACTTATATCTTGTTTATGAAGAAACCTAAGGACATAATCTACAGAAAACAACAGACAGGCAATACCTGAATGCAATTGCCTCCACAACCTTAAAAAAAAAAAAAAAAAAAAAAAAAAAAAGGAGGGGGAGAGAGCAAGAGAAAAATATTATCTTACTTTTGCCGATGGGTTAGTCTTCTTCAATATTTGAGTTGCCATAGAAAGGAGAGGTTAGGATGACAGCTGTTCATTACAATTCCTTCTTTATTATAAGAGCTTAACTCTGCCACTGGCTGGCTGGCCCATTTCTGCTAGCTTTAGCACAAACAGTGCTCCTAAAAGCTCCTCCTCTTGACAGCATCTGTCTGGATACTTCCCTCAACAAGCAGAAACACAGCTTTGCACAGAGCCATTTAGGTGCTGGGAATGAGCTAGGAGTCAGAGAAACCATCAGAAGCAGAAATATTTTGGTGGCAACATCCAAGATTTGCCAGGCAGAAACGTATGCCTACTGACACCACCAGCTTTGCACTGGAGCAGTCACATTTTTGTAGTATTACAAATCAAAATGTCAACTCCCCCAATTGAAACATTATCTTAAATGATACCTAAAAACTAGAAGCCAAAACTTTGAAAGCATGCATCTCCTATGAAAGTGTGCAACCCCTGCCACTCCCTATGATTAATGCAACACGCCTCAGACTTAAGAGAAAGAGGAGGAAGGGTTCGTTATTTCTTACAAAGGCTTTGTACTTATACAATTTTAGAATGTCACCAATGAAGTATCACACAAGACTAAATATAATAGATGCAAAGTATTTAAATATATGTATTTCAATTAAGGATGAGTAAGGAAGCAACTGCTTATTGTAAGAGGTGCCTTAAGTAAACTCAAAATTCTTACCTTTTCCCTGGCACCCAGAGCAGCAGAGCCAAATCTACCTTCTGTTCCCAGAAAAACTGCCTACGGCAAATATTGTATCATCATCATAAATGTACATCTCACAGTACTGCAACTTACTCCCAGTGAAACTAATGCTGCTTCGTAACTTTATTTGCAATTTATAAGCTCTGTGGGCAACACGCCAGTGTATTCTCTTGGTCTGGACACAACCCCCTGAACAGACAATGATCAAGTAAGTGAGTCCAGACAAATAAAAGAAGGAAGAAACAGGGTCTAAAAATTAGGCTCAAAATGTATATGCATTAATATTTACTGTGGCTTACTCCCAGCTAACTGATCAGCATGTTAACCTTATTTTCTCTGCATGATCGCTAAGTACTCTACTAAAATTAGGTCAGAAATTCAGATCAGATCAGCTGACTCAGCCCAGCAAGATCAGACAAAGGCTAGTTGCTTTTTTTTCCAATGCAATGCATGGTTTATCCCCTTCAATTTACAATAGATCCATACATTTTTCCCCACAATTAACCTATCAGAACCACAGAGAATGAAACAGCAGTCGCGCTAACAGTACATCAGTGCTATTGAAGAAACACAGCATAATGTATCCTTTTGTAAGGCAAAAATATAATTGCACTTTTTTTTTTTTTTTTTAGGGTAATTTTTCAGATCTTGTTTCCAAACTGCCAATACTAATGCATTTCAATGAAGTTTTAAGTCATTCAGCATGGTTATCAGACAACTCAGGTAAATAACAGCTTCTTTGCAATGTTTGCGTGAATTCCAACACTGTATTAATATTAAATAAAGTGCTCATTAATTTGTTAATATACATGAACAGCCTACTTCTCAAAGAGACCATCTGAACACCAACATTGAATAGCTTCTCAAAAATTAAATCACCAGACTTACGCAATTTTCAGGAGGTGCCAAAGATTCGCAACTGCTTTATTTTGATTCCTGCCATCAAAAGGAGAGTATTTGCTGGAACCCTCTCCCCTGCTCAAAATTTACCTGCTGGGAGTCACGGGGGAAGGCTCCCTTGTTGCTACGGAGATTGTTTTTGGCTGTTGATAGTCTCCAGACTGTTAGCACTGCTATCACTGCACATGTGCACCATTTGCTATCTAGGCCACACTATCAGGAAATAGGGTAATATAAATACCCACGAAGATAAGGTAAAGACATAAGGAAACTAGTACAGAACAAAAAAGAAATCAATAATCCTACTTTACCTTTTCTCACTTCCATGTCTCAATAGACATGGGCTTGGGTGAACCTCTGGAGGTTACTACAGGGAGAAGACTTGATTGCAGTCAGCCTAAGTGACTTTAGACATCACTGTTCCTGTAGCTACATCAGTTGTTTTCCCATAGTCTGTCATTGCTCTTAGTTGTACCGATCAAGGGTTGATCATGAATATCTATTTTCCCTTCCCAAGTTTACACAGGGAAAAGACAGAAAAAGTCTAGGTAAATAAAAAATTTTCTAAAATTTCCTAGGGTGCTTGTCCTACTCCATTTCCTTAGAAGGATATTGCACGCACACACATGCACACCGATGCTACTGCAATAAGCCAAATTGGCAGGGAGTAGAGGGGCCCACCACAAACACAGTTTCACACAGAATAGTGCTATATCCAAGAATGTTGGTGCCTACAAGTCACATACACACATTTATGCATGCACAACACACATATACTGTTCCTCAGATAAACCATAGCATAGCTGGGAATCTTCCTTGCATTTTCTGACACTATCTGGGGAGCAGAGCTCTGTTCTCAGCCATCTCTGTTTAACGTAAGCAAAGAAATTCATGATTTGGCTCAGCCCTAAATCATCAACACTTATCCAGACCTTTTCATCAAATCACTTTGCCAGGATCAATAAACAAAACCACACGAAACAACCACAAGGTTGGAAATACTATTACCACCATTCAAATTAGGTATGGAGAAGCTTAAGAACCAGGTAGGTCCAAAACTTACTCCCTTGCCTCAAGAAACTTCATTTACAACAAAGCCTGTTCTGGCATTTAGTGACCTTTATGATCACTCATAAAAGTGCTCATGAAAGACTTAGCCAGAGCATGGCCTAATTAGCTGTCAACCATGAAGACCATATTCTAAATAAATCTGTATACATTGACCGTTTAACAGCTTATCAAATGAAGTTGCAACCACAAGGACCAAGGAATTTATTTTTGCAGCAGTTGTAAATTAATGAAAAAGTGAAATTTCAGTAAATTAAAAAAAAAAAAAGTTCAAATTAGATTTGCAAATAATTTTCTTCAGTGGGAAAAGCCAATAATTTAAGATCATAGAATAATTAAGGCTGGAAAAGACCTCTGAGATCATCTAGTCCAACCTTCCACTTACCAACTTACCACCAATATTGCCCACAGATAAGAAGGTACTTTTCATCTTATTACTTTAGAACAGTGTTTTACTGACTGGCACTTTTACTTAGCAGGTGAGACATTCAAATTTTTCCTTTTCTTCATGTAACTACTGTTTAACTCCCCCTTACCATCAGACCCTACTCATCTGCGGTGTATGTAACTACGGTAGTCAAAAGAAAGAGAAGACTCAAACTGCAGGGTTTCTTGTGGTTGTTATTGTTTTGTTTTTTACTGCTAAAGGCACATCTTCAACACAAACTTTCCAGTACCTGCTCCCAGGAACACTAAACAAAACTGGCAAGAATTAAACAAAATGCATAAATCCTGCATAGATCAAAACAAAACAAAAACTGCATTTATTTGCTGCAAGGAAAAATGTTTTTCTTTGTCAAGTCATGCATAGCATAGCTCCTGCTACAAGCTACCTATGCCTTTGACTCCTCAACACTTTGAATCCCTCTAAACATCACCCAGAAGGAACTGACAAGGTAGCTAGTCCAGAAGACATGAAAAAAAAACATTGCATTGGCTCTCATTATTCACTTTAATTACACATTACTCTTATATCCTCTACAGAAAACAAATTAGTGGAAATCCAGATAATTCTAATTCCTGGAATGTAAAGCAGCCATTATTTTTGCTTTATGTTGCTTCTTCTCCTTCCCCCAAACTATATGGGCTGCTCTTTTCCTTTTAACATTCCATCAAAATTACCAGACTACTGAGGCGTCACTGGAATGTTCACAGCACAGCGTGTCTGTTATACCTGGAAGTACAGTACCCAAGACATGGCATAAAATTTAATCACTTAAGCTGAAATATGGAAAATTCATGCTGGGGGGAAAAAATTCAAAGGACTCCTACCAGTTTGTGCTCAAGCCATCCATTTGCATATAAAAGTTTAGCATTTAAATGAATGGTTTAACTGTATTACACAATTTGTCCATTTTGAGAAAATACAAATTTTGGACATGCAAATGCGTGTGTGCGTATACATGTATACAGATAAATAACTCGATAGATAGATAGATAGATAGACAGATAGATAGATAGATAGATAACTATCCCATGCACCCTTCTTTTCCTGTCAAAAAGACTGCAGAGATTTCATACTACCCTCTGGCACAAGAGGCCACATTATGTAAGTGCTCTTCTCATTAACTGTCAATTAAAATTTATGGAATTGTTCAAGAGCCATTACAGGGTTGTTCCCATCAGGTGTGTGATCCACTTCAAATATTCAAACAAATACAATTATTTTTTTACTGACTTCAGAGAGCGTAGAATGGTGAAGAAGCCAAATAACACAAAACAGAATTTTTGTAGATACCAATTAGAGAGCTTTGAAAACTTACCAGAATTTGAAACCAACTCAAGAAGAATCTGTTTTCATCTGTGAGACTGTGAGGCTTTGCACAATACGTCTTTGCACAAAGTAGACACTGTTGAACTAAAAGCACCAGATGGCTGAGGACCTATTTTCCATTAGATATAGGTCTCCAGTTGCAAACACCTAACATTTTTTGTTACAAATCACACCTGCTGAAGACGCCACACATGCTTAAATTTAATAAATTTTGATGGAAGTACTCTCTTCCACTGAGGAGAGGAGAACCATTCAGTACTGTGTCTATACAATATAATACACATGCAATTAGCAGCCTGACACAGGCCTGTAATGCCTTTTTTTTTTTTTAAACCAACAAGCAGCTGGAAGTCAACTGATCTAAGCAGATTTACCACTGCTGAGACTCTGAGCCCCTCACTGTTCATTCACTGTGCCAGACCACTCATCTTTTTATCAAAATATTTACCGTTTTATTGCTTCTTCTTGTTTTCGGCGTTTTTCGCTCTTTTCTTTCAAGTAAGCCAGGTTTGTTTCATTCCTCATGCGATCATTCTCTCGAGCAATGTCTGATGCATTCTGTATAACCAAGCCATCATAGGCCTTCATCCCCATGTCTTCAATATACTGGAGAAAAGCGCCCAAAGTGACCTCCTCCTGATTAGAACTCATCATCTTGCAGGAGATAATGAACAAAGGAAAGCAACGTTTCCTGCAGGTTGAAAAACATATAATACGTTAATCAGTAGGAAAACAACTTATGGTTTATGACAGAGAGACCATGTCAATTATAATCAACATCTCTGTAAGAACTTTTATACTTTCTCCTGCCTAAAGGACAATAAACAAAGCAATTCAGAACACAGAACTGTATTATTATAGAGACAAGACAAAACCCTAAAACCTCTTCTTTCCAGTGATGTTGATCCATCCAATTATATATTGTTCAAATCCCCCAAATTATGTGGATTATAGGGTTTTCTCCCACCCCTTGCTTTTCCTAACAGCTTTCAGTTGCAAGGACATTGGTTTCCCCAAATCTTGGTTTGAAGTGGACTGAAAAATTTCCAAGGACAACAGGTCCTTTTTACAGTTTAGACACAGCTTCACCAAAGCAGATAACCAGACAAAATTCCTGTTCTGCAGAATATTTCCACCTCAAAACCTTGAGGTGGAAATCACTGTTCCATTTTTTGGAACAAAAAAGTTCAATTTTTTCTTCAGGTTCAAAATCTAGAAAGAAATATTGTAAAATAGCTTCCCGTACTTCTCAGTAACACAGAAATTAATGCATGAGCCCCTAGTCATCTACTGCCTGGCAGCTTATTAGCTTGAAGCTCCAAGAACAGACAAGAAAACTCAGCTCAGCTGGGACCTTCAGAACTGTGAAGTGCTTGAGTTCTCCAAGCTTCTGTATTTCTTCCACAGGTATGACAGACACTTGCATTTACAGCACCTCCAGCTATGCAGCATGGAGCTGGCACGCACTGGGATCCCCAGCCCACTTACGGCTCCATGGCAGGCAGCCTGAAGGCTCTCAGAAAGGCCTGAAGGCTTCCCACTCAGAAGCAGCCAGCCTTGGAGTCACAACAACCCTGCTGTGCAGGCATCAATAAATACTACAGGTGACTAAAGACAAGGTATAACTTGGAGAAACATATTGGCCAGCTAAATTCTGTACAATCAGATTAACAATCTGTGATGTGAGTAATACAGAATGTTAAAAAGCAGGGGAGCACCACCTTATTTTACATGCTGATTGCAGCCTTCCTGTTCTAAGGTACAGAAATGCTACGATCCTGACTGGCGCCGTCCTGCACCCGCTGTGAGGGGGTCTCCATCTTACCACCAAGGCCTGAGGTGGGGTGATGGCGCGAGGCACCGGCAGGCCCACTTGCCTCGTCGCGGCGAGAGCAGCCCTCCCTTCCTGCAGCAGGATGCTGTGACTTCTCGGAATGTGCCTGAGAACGGTGCCAGCACTGCTCCTAGAAGTGATCTGACTGAATAGGCAATGAGCAGCCTGTCTGCACACAGATTTTTAGGGGCAGAGCCCCTGTGTAATCATCATCAATTTTTTTCCTCCGTCTCCTAGCATTCTGCCATATTTCTAATCTTTATTACTCTGCTGGACAGGCAACGTTCTGATCAGGGTAGGCCCTGATTTATAAAAATAAAATAAAAAAGTAATAGATTCTAGCAATCACTGTGGACATTTAGGCACAGCCCTGAGCATAAAAAAAAAATGTTTCCACATCCATGGAGTAAGCAATCTGCAAGGCACATGAAGGGTAGAGAAGTATTTTCCATCCTTTCCCTCCCCCTTTTTGATCATGTGAAGTGGCAATGGCAACAAGCTGATTTTAGACAGTTAATGATTAATGCGATGCACACCAATGACTTTTCCCTTGTTCTTTGCTTTTCTATATCAAGATTATTTCTGTTCAGTGGTAAGCTGTGTTAAAAACCTGAAGATTCAGAGGTTGGGAAGGGCCTGCTCCCGTCACCTCTGCCTCCAAAGACAACCCTTGCTATCATCTCAGCCTGAACACAAGGATGAGCCTGATGTTCAGGGTCACTGGATTGATCTTAATGTATTTTCAGCAGGGATATAGGTATCTTCTACTAATCCCTGCAGGCTACAACCAGTGAAGAGGTCTTAGCACAGCCCAAATGTGAACGCTGCCAATTTCACATAGCTGTCGCACTGGAGGTGGCTAGCACTCCACTGGGCCGGAACATGCACTGAGCCATCAGATATATTTACTGTAAGCGGCGCAGTGTCTACAAAGGAGTGAATGCTCCAGTAGACATCATTTTAGACCTGTTCTTAACCCTTCTGATTAAGAAAAACAAGTTCAGGCACTAAATCCCCTACTTGGGGGCTCTCTTTACAGCAGTGAGGCCTGCCTGATTAAAAGCAATACTAATGACATGGGCTGCTCCAACTCCAGAGCCTCCAAGCTTCCCAAATGGTTCCTGCTTCCTGATGGTTAAGATCTAGGCCGTTGCCACAGCAGATGTTTATTTCACTTTATTTTATATTTTGGAATTCTAGTAATGTCTAGTTTCTGCATTGGTGTTGCATTTAATTAAATTCAGATAAACCTGTAAAACAGAGAAACCCCACTATAGTGACCTTAATGGTAGTTTTGCCATTGATTTCTCCAAGGACCAGATTTTACTCCTGAAATATAATATGAAATTTAATCCTGGAGATAACCTCAGCAGGCCCTCAATAAATGCAGTCCAGATCCATTTTTCCAAGAGACAGAACTTGATCTGCTTTGCACCCTCTTTTATGACAATACTGCATTTTTCCATGCTTAACCTTTCTTTTTAGAGGTCTAAAATGATTGACTCTTAAGGGTATGCTGAATCTCCTTTTATAGTTAAATTTGTTTATATATGGGAGGATTAATACCAAGGTCGTTCCAATTAGAAAAAGACTAACAAGACTAAAAAGACTAGCAAGTCTCTGGTCACTGCACACAGCTGAACAAATATTTTATATACTGTTTTATCACTACTACAAAGCTCATTCAGAATGCCAAAAATTTGCATGGTATTTAATTAAATAGATCAAGATGTTCTTTGCCCCAACAGGGGTCCAATCCTGCAACAATAATGAGGATAGCTGTTGTTATTGAACTCCTCACTGACAGTCAATGCCTGCATGCTACTGACACCAAATTCAGCTTGGGGTATTCCTGGAGGAACTGTTGGGGTGCTCACAGAGACTTCAAAGCCTTTAACCAGCTCTTATGGCACTAATTTTGAAACACATCTATACCTACAGCAAGCATTTTCTGGATTAAAACCTGCATATCTCCTGCCTGCATGGTATTTTACAGCCTCATTGCATTTACTAATATCTGATGGCTGTACATGCTCTGCTTAAACAGGGAATAAAAAGGCAAACAGCTGGGGCAAAAAGCTTAACTAATTACTGTAAACATTTTTATAGTATTAGTATTCCTTGCATAGCACATTCAGAACAATTTTACTGAAAGGTAGCAATACCACTTCTGAGATACTATGTTAATGTAGGAAATGAGCTTTTCAACTGCAGTCCACGTGGCCCACCAAGTCATACACATCATTTGCTTGCCACTCTTATCAGGAAATGCTGATTATGGGCAGCACCGATCAACCTGTGATCAAAGGTTCTGCTTGCTGGTGAACTCAGGCAGCAAGCAATTCCTAGCCATCTGTCAGGGCAGATACAAGTACAAGCAAGTGTTCTGAGTATATTTATATTTGATTAAAAAATGCAAATGCCAGTTGTTAAATACGTAGTGTAAGCTGTAGGTGAGGCACCACCATTTTGGTAACCCTAATACACATGTTGCAGGCAGATATTTTATTAGCTAGTAACGAGGACCATGCAGGGCCACTTTCTATTTGTAACCAAATTGTATTCAGTACATTTTGGTTTTGAAATCAATACACTCTGGAAAATAGTAACTGAGAGTTGTTCTGTTTGGGATATTCTCATAATACTCCTTTCTCTTCCTCCCTTCATTGTATGGGGACAGAAGGAAACATGATGAAAAGCCCTGAATTTTGCCCCTTTTTATTTTATTTTATTTATTTATTTTTTGCCTCTATATACTAGCCAACATACTGAGAGAACTGAAATTAATGGAAGGAACTTTGTTGTAAACATTCAACAAACACTGAACATTTTTGGAAATTCTTCTGAGTGGCGCATATAAGGAGTTGTTCAACATGTTCACTTTGCCTCTTAAAGGTTGCACTAACACTATGTGAAACCTCACTGAGAAATATAGTTGTGTTCATTGTCACCTGATTATAGTTGTGTTCATTGCCTCCAAATAGCCACAAATGGAGTTTCACACATCTCCACCTGTAGCTTAATCTTTTTTTTCTAAGCTATAGATAGAGCTTTTACAATTATGAGAACTCTGTACATGTTCTTACAAGCAGCAACATAGGCCAGGTGACTGGACAGTGAATAATCCTACATTTATTACATTATGGTGCATTGGTCCTTTCAATGCTACTCTGTTAAATATACACTGATGAATTAAAACATCAGGTGTTTTAGATTTAAGTTCTGTAACAAGTGTTATCATCCTGGGGAAAGATTTTAAGACCATCCAGAACAGGAGTCGCTGACAATATAACCTTTTTCAAAATTCAGGAAGATAAAATTTCCTCAAAATCTAGAATAGCTTTCTTCCAAATCAGAGAGACATTTGCAAAGCAGCAGAGAGCAGCTCGCACTGTCATGGCCTGTGTAATAAGCTGTCAGCATGGAAGGCGTAAAGCAAGCAAGATTTTTGTGGGTGGGTGTCCCCTGTCCCCCCCAACCAGTACATCTGGCTTGCTGCTGGCAAGGGCAAGCAATCCCCTTATTGGTTTTGCCTACTAATATTTACATAACAGAAGTGAAGGTCTTTGTAATGATTCAGAAATAATTTATATGCGAGAGTAATGCACTGTCATTCACAAGACTGTTGCACATCTTACTTTTTACTCAACTATTTGCTCCCATGCCAAACATACAGCTTCTTTGTCAAAACCAGACACCTCTTTTTCATGTGATCAGCATGCAAAGCTACTGAATTCGTAAAATAAGATGCAATTCTCCTAGTATCATAATATTGCAGTGATGCTTGGTGCTACCATTTAGATATGTGGTTCCCCCTCTTACTCACATGAGGATCCCCAAAATATCGGTTGCTTTTCAGCATGCTTGACAGCCATAAGCTGCAGCTGTGCTGCACTGAAAATTGGCAATGCTGACATTAAACCGAAGGAGCTTTTTGAAGTAGTAACAAAGGCACTGATTGCCTTCTTCCTAAACCAGGGGGATTTTTTTTTGTTGTTATTTTAACGTAGCAGAACCAAGCACAGTAACACAAGAGTGCAGTTGCCCAAAGTCCTGACCCAACCTTTTATTTATGAGAGGTCTACACCTCCCCTATCCTGCCTGTCTCCCTTCCAGATACTGCCTCCTCTTTGAAAACACATCCACTTTTGCATTGCCTGTCAATTCCCTCAACAAAATATTTCAGGAGGATTCTGCACAAATCAAGGAGACTGACCAGCCATTCAACCCTTAAGTTTGTGCTGTTGTGTTCTAGTCACTTGCAAGGCAATAAGAGATGAGTAGACAAGCCATATCCAATTTTCACAAACTGCTGACCACAGCAGTGCCAGTAAGGACCTAATGGTATGGGGTGTACAAAGAATACTTCCTCTGCAACCAAGAAAAATTCAGTGATGGAAAAAAAAATACTAGAGACTACTTTCCAGAATTCTCCTCTTATCATAGCTGTGCCTTATGCCAACTGACCTTTGAAATACCCGAACAGTTGGATATGATGTGAAAAATTTCTAAGACATGCTTTTTGAAGTTGTATTCCCTCCTCATTCTTAATGATCTGGCATTACTATTTTCACACAGTAATGCATTAAATTCTCATCTCAAATAGAAAGTAAAGACTGTCTCAAATAGGCTACAAGTTTTCTGCTATATATCATTTGACAAGTTTTTATGCAGGCATTTAAAGAAAAATACTACATTAATTTGGAAATACAAAATGTACCCCCATATTTTGACTGGGATTACAAATTATATACCTTGTCCTCATTCTATTGTACAGCACGAGCTCTAGCACCTGGATGGAATCAATGAAGCTAAGTAGTGCTAAGTCCTTCACTTAAAGAGGTTAAAAGTGGCTCCTTCAGTAGAATGAGAATGCTATTGCATGGGTTCAAAGTAATAGCCCATTTCTATAGACATCCCGCCCTTCATATGGGAAAGTCATCCTCCCTGTAGTTTTAAGAAACGGGAGAAGAAAAGAAAAAAAAAAAAAAAAGAAGAAGGAAAAAAAAGCCTTGAATTTTGCATCCCTTGGTAGTGCTTTCTGAAAAGGGAAAGGTCTTTGCTAACAACGACTCCTCGATGACTCTAGAATGTAAAGAGCTGATGTTTACTTTGCAATAAGGCAACACTTCTATCACTTTTATCCCCTGAGGAAAATAATGCTTCCTCCTAACCACACGGATGTTGGACAATTACAAAACTAGATTCAGAACAGCCAGTACTTAAGTGCAATTATGACATTTTATCATCCCATTATTATGTGGACGATTTATGAACAAAAAGAAGAAATAAAGCCACACAGGGACATATACACACGTATTCTGTATGCAGACAGGAGTGTATTAGAACTCAGAAGAATGAGCTTGCTCGTTGATAGACATGGGTTTTTTTCTCTCTACTTAAAATGAAATGGAGATTTCACTACCACCAGCATCATGTTAAGATGCTGTAAAATATTAATGGTGTAACGTGTCTAATAAGTAACTAACATAGATGGTAAGAATTATTTCAATTAATTCATCAGAAAATAGCAAAGAATGTTTTTAATTATTTAACAGTGCCTTTTACCAACAAAAAATGCAGCTGCAAAATGTCTCTATTACAAGCACAATCGACATGTGAAGTACACAAAAACAGTCAAATAGACTTCAGCTTTTACTTTAGCAATGGCTTGATTAATACCTCCCTAAAAGACATGCAAGTTCATCATTATGCGTTCCAGCTACTCATTATTTCATTCTGTAAGTATGATCATTTCTTCATTCTAATTAGCACCATATTTTATCAGCATGCTCAAAGAATTTTCAAAAATACGTACGTACCAAAATTCAAGTCCACGGGGACTGCTAAGTGCAATAATCAAAGGTGACTTTTGCCTGTAAAAGCCCTTTCCTGTGGTTATCTCAGTGCAGTCGGAAGGGATATTTCAGCACCATAAGAAACAGATTTGCAGTTAGGCTCAGTTTTTTCTTCAGTTAAAGTGCATTAAATCTTGTTGGCAAAATTGCCCAGATTGTAGAATTCGGCATCACTGTAAGTCAGCGTTACATTACGGATCTTCTTAACGTATGATTAAAATGGCATGGAAAGTTTGGCTTTTAAAAAAAAGCAGTGGCAAGAGAAGACAGGTGCTTGCTTCTTTAAATCCACATTCAGAGAAGAGAGGGTACAGATAATGGGAGGGTATAAACAACACCCTGCTTTGAGGTCCAGCAGAGAAGAAACTGGATGGTTTTTACCCACTTTACAACATAGAAGATTACAGCACCATCATATGCACTAACACAGAGATTGCTAAGGTGCCTCATTTGAATATGTTCTGTGGAGACAAAAAGAAAGGAATGTAAGGAGTAGAAAACATCCTCTCCGAATGGCTTCTTGCAGCAGGAAAGACACTCGCTCCCTCATCGCCACTTAGACATAGAAGGTCTGAAGCAGCCTAGCTTGTGGCATCGCCTCTCTCTCTCTCCCCCCCGTGACTACAGGCAGGCTTGCTCTCTCCAGCTGCCTTAGTCTGCTGCCGCCGATTAATCAGGGCTTCTCAAACAAAGAGCAAGCCTACCTTCGGGTGCCAGCAGGACGGCGGGGCTCGGCGGCTGCTGCAATCCGGCTGCCGGCGCGGCCGCATCCCAGCACCGCGGACAGCTCCTGCCGCCTCCCCGGGCCGAGCAAAGGGGGACGGGGGCAGCCACAGCCACGGCCCCAACCCCAACCCCAACCCCAAACCCAACCCTAACCCCAACCCCAACCCCAACCCCGGCCCGGGGGCTCGGCGCCCCCCCGGCCAGCGCCGGGCTGGTCTCCGCCGCGCTGGGGCCAGCTAGCAAGTCATCCAGCGGGAAGAGCCCTGCGTCAAGAGCACTGGCGCGTTTGGTCTATAGGTAGGAAAGAATATGCAACACCACCCTTCCCCCTCCCCCTCTTCTTCCCTCCTCCCCCTTCCCCCCCCCCCAAAAAAAAAAAATGTTCTTCCACGGAGAATGTGTAAGTTAACCTTTAGCCCGTGTTATGGCTCAAGGAAATGAGCAGCCACTTAAAAGGAACGTCTACGCCTCGGTTTGATACCTCGTATTGATGTATCTTTTGCACTCACCCTCACTGAAAGCAGTGCAAGGCACACAATTACTGCTGACGCAGATTAGGCTGCTGCTTGGGGATGGAGGGGAGGAGCTTTTTAACCTCATCAAAACAACCTCCCACCACCTGCTCCCATTGCACGGGAACAAAACTATGCTCCTCGGACAGAACAAGCCTGACATTTATGTTGTTTTACTTGTATTGCTATAAGATGCACGCTCTGGAATGAGGCATTCTGTTTGAGAAGCATCCAGGATGAAATCACGCAGGTTTAGGCTCATCCAGAATTTGTAAGCATGGTGCTTTGGAGGGAAACATTTCCTTTTTTTTTTTTTCTGGAGTGGAAACCTGTGTTATAGCTCCTCCTTTCAGAACGTGTGCAGTTTTGCTTTCTCCCCCAACCTGCAGCCTGGACACAAAGCAGAAGCGTTCACTCCCTGCATTAAAACCAGTAAAAGGGGAGATGTCCAAATATGCACAGAGTGTATTCCCCATTAATAAATGTCAATTCGATCTGCCTCCTTTCTCAACTGACAGGCATATTTCTCTCGCATGAATCTTGGCTCAAATGAATTTATTTCTAAAACTAGCATCTGCTATTCTAATACCAGAAATCAAGTACAAAGAATAAACTCCTTTCAAAATAATGCATGTTCACATCAAAAGCAGTGCTAAAACACAAGCGCTCATGTACAGAGCACAAAATGAGTACTTCCTGCAGATCCCAGCCCCAGACTGGGATGCCAATATCACATCCCCTTCAGGAGCACTCAAGATAGTCACCTAAACAACCACAGTGCAAGACTGGTCACCTCCTTCAGGCTGCATTGGCCAACACTAACATCAGAAGCATGGCCTGAGAAAAGTTTGCTCCTAGACCCCTGCCTGTTGCGGGCAGGACTCTTACTGCTTCCCATTACAGTGCGCAGCCCAGAGCTCCTCTTACAGCCCTGTGGAACAGGGCACTGAGGCTTCCACATAACACTTCCAAAAGAAGATTTCAAATGGATGCTTTAAGAAGGGTTAAAAAGACAGCAGGGCCTGAAGACATGGATGGTTTCTCTTTTGGTCAGGGAAGAAGAAAGGAAAGGAAGTACCTGCAGCACAGAAGAACTGGAGGCAGTCCTAAAAGAGCTCTCCTCCTAGCCCAGAGGCTAGCCTACAGCTCCACCACTGTTTTTTTTTCTCCTTGAAGGATACTTTAAAAGGAAGAGCTGTAGCTGTGCTATAATTGAGGAATTCCTTCTTTCCTTTCCTTTTTTTTTTTTTTTTTTTTTTTTGGTCAAGTGGAGATTCCTGTCATGTAATAGCCTTTTATTTCCCATATTTTTCCAAAGTTTCAGACCTTCCTTATCTCTGCCCCAAGTCAATGTACCACAAAGAGAAATTGCCTACTGAGATTTCTTCCATGTTACTTTAAAAATGATATCCCTGTAAATTCATTATAATTTCATTAACAACTTGAAGAACTATGAATTTTAATCCATAGGGTTGAAACACCCAAGTAATGGGCATCTCCATTAATAACTTTGTGTGTAGCTCTAACTCAGCCTCCAGAGGAACAGAAATTGAAAGAAAAGATTCTGATACTGGCTCAGAAATAGAGCTAGCATCTTCTTTTCCAGAGTAACTTTGCTCTTGGCTATGTCTTCACCGCATGATTCATCCCAGTAATTGAACTAACCCAGATACAATCCCCTTGCAGACTACATATGTTATTGCAACTTTTGGCAATTTCCAAGTCTTATCGCTCTTGTACCAATGATCCTGGGGACCATGTTTCCATTAGCTCTGGAAGGAAATGTTCATTTTGCCTTCTGGTGTCACTGTGGGAAGGGCAGTGGAGAACTATTGTGACCTCTGTAAGGCCAGTGGTTCCATTCCCAGTTAAACTACAGACAAGCTTCTTGTCTCAGCCAGATAGCATCAGCCTGGGAAAAAGTACCTATAGTATCAATTGTAGGATTTTCTGCATGGATGGCAGAAGGATTGGATCAAAATTCAGGTAACCTGATTTCCACCCCTCACCCCCCCCCCAAAAAAAAAAAGAAAGCTCATTACAGAACAATCCAAGGATCATCTTTAAATATATATAAATATGTATAAAGACAATGTTAATGAAGCCATGACTAGCTTTCACTCCTTAGTTATAAAGGGGGCCTAACCAGAACAAATATATGCATTTCCAAAGAGTACTACCTACGTTCTCATATTGCAGAGCTCTATACCTGACTTCATGGTTTCAAGACAGCCAGCAGTGGAAAACCATTGAACCATTCCTCAGAGAAGCCACCAAGCCCATCTCCTTTGTACTACATCCTTCCTGGAAGTTACAACCATGCAAGATTCTGGCAGACAGATTATCTGCACTTTGAATTTCTTAAAAACAAGCAAAAAAAAAAACCCAAAAAACAAACAAACAAACAAACAAACAAACAACAAAAAAAAACTAAACCAAAACAAAACAAACCAAAAAAAAAACACAAACACACAAGGCTTCATTATATAACAGATACATTTATTTTATTTATGTGCATGTACACACATGAGTACATATATATGTGTATAAATATACACAAAGTCAGGGGGAGATATCACTTGACCTGTGGTTGCATTTGCACACTGAGAAAAGAGAGAAAAATGAACAATCTGCTATAGAAATGCACACTGGTGTCTGCTCAGTCTTTTAATAGATACAGGACACAACAGGGCCAGGCAGAGAGCTGCAGTAAGTAGCCTGGAAGGACAAACCACAGAATAGGAGGAGACAGACCTCTGCAGGAGGCTTCTTTGCCAAGGGGACAACAAGCCCTTTCAAGCTCAGAGCAAAGTGGATTTGCAAGGCCTGAAGTCTGCAGGCAGAGAGACAAAAGGCTTTCAAGAGGAAGAGAACATTTAATTTAAGATGCTAACTGACCACTTAGTGACTGAGAAAGGCTGTCCGCCTGTCCCTGAAGTAAGGGAAACTTGTAGAAAAATGGATTACAGAGTTTGGGTTTATTGACTCAGTCTCTGCTTGGCTGGAAAATGGGGGAAGGCTCCCCAAGAAGAAGGAAAACCCATGATTTCCAGGTCTGAGCCTGGCCACACATGACTTAGTGCAGAGACCCTTATGTAATTATTTAGATTAATTACATTTATGTAACTATTAACAGGTTTCATCACCTTGAAAGACCTCCCCACCCCCCCACCCTCCACCCCCCAAAAAATAATTAAATAAATAAAATCCTTGGTTAAGCTAAGATAAACTTGGCTTGCTTCTTTCTCCTTTACACCCTTTACACCCTCCCCTTATTTATTTATTTATTTATTTATTTGTTTGTTTGTTTGTTTGTTTGTTTGTTTTGTCCTGGTTCTTAGTTTCTATTGCTGCCAGTCTTCAATTGCTGCAGCCACACCATGCTGCTTGTAGTATGGATTCCTTGCCTTCCTGACCTCTGAGCACATCTCTTAACCTAAGCCTTTTCTTGCTACTCTCTTTGACTTTTCCAGGCTTGCACTCAACTCCAGGACCTAGTACCTGGTTCTAAGTAGTTCTAGCTGATAGGACCAAGTTAACAGTATTAATTTCATTATAACACAATAGTTTCATCACAGAGACTATCATAAACCTCGTGTATGAGAGGCAAATGAAATTTTCAATGGCAATGTTGCCTATGCCGCATCCTAAGTCTTGGCTTAGCAATCACGATGACATGCCTTTAACACTGAACATGCGCATATGCTCACCAGTACACAACAGCCAGAGCTCACGCGTCTGCACTAGGGACTGCTGAAGTTATAGTTCAACTCTCTTAGCAGAAAGACACTTTTTAAATACAAAATGATTTTTTTTTTTTATTTTTTTTTTTTGTTTCTGCATAGACTGAGCAAAAAGGGAATTATTGGTATAGAAAAGAAACTGCTTAGATTTTTATTTGGATTTTAACACGAGTTAATATTTTTAAATGGCAGCTGCCTAGAGGAAATATATAGAAAAGTCTTGTTTATTACATCACCTTTCTGTTTATTATCATAGTAAGCCTAAGGTAGCTTTTACATGACTGAATGCAAGTATGGTGTCACATTAGGAAGCGGAGCTTTTACTCAGAGAGCAATAAGCAAGCCATGTCTACACTTTGCAAGCTGCACAATTACTACCAGAGCCAGAACTCATACTGCCACCACCACAACCACCTGTAGAACTATACAACCTAACACAGAGTTCACTGTAACCCCAACTTCAAGTGACTTTCTGAGGTTTGGTTTGTTAGTATCAGGCTATGATCACTCCAAGCAAAGTGCAAACCTAACCATCTCCCTATTTGCAAGTAACTTTCAACATATGCTGAAAGATTACACAGAGACTTCTAGACAACTGTTTCCAAATTATTTCATCCCATGTGTCAGGACAGCTTTAACATTCACATCTCTTTGCCTCGTTCTTAAATGCCTGGAACTTCTGCAGTTTCTCCTTCTTGCAGCTGCGTTTGGTTCCTTTGGCCCTGCTCTCCCTCCTCACACATCCAGTGCTACCACAACAAGCCTAACAGAGAACACAGAGTCAAGGAAGCTCTCACTGCTTTATTGTGGCATTTGTTTCAGCTATTTCATATCCCTCGACAGTGCCCTTTCACTTCCCTGGAGTACACTGGCTCTACCCCATCCCAGGGACTGACTATCCACAGCCACTGCAGGCATTTCTCTTATTTTGGCAAGGCATTGCCAGCATACTGACGAGGAGTCTTCTAAAGGTACAACGGTAGAGGGGTCCCTACTCATGTAAAAAGCCAATTAAAGTTAAATGCTTAACTGCCATCTGTGCCTTTAAGAAAAATCTCTTAATTTTCCCCAGTGATCAATTTTTTTTCACATGGGACCAATTTTGCTGTTATTGCTTAGGCAAAATTCCCATTGAAGTCCATGGGGAACTTTGCCTGAATACAAAATGTGGAGCGAAACCCTGTGCTTATTTGCATAGAGCACAAATCATAAAGATCATATCCTGATGCAAGTGATTTATCCTATATGACAGTTGGTGCAACTGGGCTATTTTTAACCATCATTTGCTGTAAAATATTTCATGATATTTACCATTCCAAAAAAAAAAAAAAAAAAAGTCAATTGATTCTTTTTCCTTAAACTGGATTAGATTGAAAGATTCTGGCTGCTTTCCAAACCCATTAATTACTAAATGGTACATTTTCAACAGAAATGTTAAGCTATAAGTAGTTCTTCTAGAGCCAGTTTGCTCCTAGCTAAAATCAATTAAAGCTGGTAAAGATACATTTCTCTGGTCAGGTCCAGATACAGACATCTATATTTATAGCGTAATGGATCCTGGCAAAATTGTCCAGCCTGGATGCAGTTGTACAAGCAAAACTGTTTTTACTGTGTAGCTCTTGAAAGGGATAAGTAGGTGGCTTTCTGGGATAAATCCAGCTGTGTCAGTAGGGCTGCGCTCGCACTATGCTCTGTTTCTGCTTAGAGTAGCCTCAATCTCCCAGGCCACAAACAAGCACACACTGCCCTATGGAGTATAAAGGCAAGGCAGTTTAAGCTTGCTTGTCACCACCACACCCGCTACTCGTTCCCATTTTTGTGGCCTTGCAGGGAACTGGGTCATGGAAATGATTCAAAGCAGAAATCATTTGGGGTGGGAACGAAGGGAAACCCAAAAAAAAAAACACAAAGAAGAGGGTGTTCTTTTCAACCAGATCACTTCCTTGCACCACACAATGCAGAGGGCACTTCACAGCGTGAGAATGAGTCCCCCTGCCAAAGCGGTCGGTGACTTTTAAAGTGAAAAGTCCTTATGCTACAGACACCAGTGCGCTTCAGCTTCTATCTGCATGACTCTGCTGCACAAATGGCACACATGCCAGAGCTGTTGCACAGAGGCTTGGCCTCCTGAAGCCTACAGGAGCAGAAAATCCCACAGTTCGTGGGGGTGCTGACTGCCCTAGAAACCCCAGGACATCTGACAACATAAGCAACCCTCTCAATTAGCTCCAAGCTGGCGGAGAAGGGGGTGTGCACAGTGCATAAAATGTGACCATGTACATGTATGTAAGCTGTAAAGTGATTTTATCAGAGCACTTGACAATCTCCAGCCATCTCAGGGTTTTGTGTAGCTGCGGCGCTGGCTCACATGCAGAACCAAGACCACCAGCCTGCTTCCCTCCCAGCCCCTGCTACTGCTCTGGCCTCACGCTGGCAAAGCACTGCTTGGCCGTGTGGTGAAGCAGATTGGCAAAGCAATCAAGCTGAGAACTAGCCTGGGATTTTGGCACTACGTGGATGTTATTACTTGAGAGGACCACCCTGCCTATGCAATCAGTGGGCAGCAGAGAGCCAGGGCAGCCCAGCAGATGGAAGGCAGGCCAGCTGGGTCTCATTCAGGAGCAGCCAACTTCTTGTTTATATCCAAGCTACTCAGAGAGCAAGGAGCTCCAGCGAGCCCCACAGGTTTTTGGAACTCCACAAATAAAGTGCCTGGAAGGGCACAGAGCACAAAACCTGTAAAAGCAACCCACGATGAAGCATGCTACAAGAGATTTGGGAATGGGAGGTGAGAGGCAACTTCTTTTCTTGAAATAGAAGGTCTCCTGTCTGTATTCTCTAACATTATGTGACATCCCCATCCCACCACCCCAACACTGCAGGTAAGTCCTGTTTAGTTAGGAAATGGGTGCAGATGGGGAAAGCTGGAGTTGCTCACTTGCACAAAACAGAATTTGGACCATTAGGTAAAGAAATACTAGAAACTGAAAGACTGGAAAGACTCATAGAAGAAATTGCATTTTGCATTTAAGGGCTGACAAATTGACAGATTCCTCTATTAAATAATTCAGTTTTGCTATGTACACTGAGATGACATTTAAGAGTAAGTTGTTGCTATTGGCTACGTTCATTAAGGAATTAATTTTATAAAGAAATTAAAAGACTATATATTCATTCAGTAAAATATACTTAAGCTTTATAAACCACAAAACTAAAACATTTGTCAAATGTGTTTTCTTTCAGTATTTAAAAAATCCACACAGAGTATTTGTTACTACATGCTTCAGGACTGGGCAGGAGGGCAAAGACAGTTTGGAAGAAAAAGCTGACAGACCCATAGGGAGAGCGCGTACAACTCAAAGGCTGGGCAGGGGGAAAAGTGCAACAGGCAAAAAATAACAAGGATGTAGAGATGGTGAAGTGAAGCTAAAGAAGTGGCAATAGCAGAAAAAAAAAAAATTGAGGGCACAGCTACGTGAAGTCTTTTGCTTGTTTTTCTTAATTAGACAAAGATAGTCGCATTAACTCGAGTTGAAGAAAGCAAGCTTCATGGAAGAGGAAGGCCTTGCACAGGGGATTTCCAGTGGAGAGGGAGGCTGGTTTCCTGCTGCTCTTTGTGCACTGAGGAGAGGCCGTGACTACGGAGGTGCTGGGCAGGCCCTGGGCTTCTGCCGCTGGCTGCCACAGGAGCAGGAGGGAGATCACCACCCCCTGGAGCCAGCTCCAAGCACAGAGAGCCGTGGGCAGATGATGGAGGGAGGCCTGTCACAGCCAGAAGTCACCGCCAGCAGCTGGCCTCCTCGGCACGGGGCTGGGCTCCATCATGGGATGCTCCAGGCCCCAACACCGTGCTGGGATCCAAAGTTGCAAAGTGTGTGGGAAAAGTTGTCAACAGAAGGGACCGGTGGCAAGGCGAGAGGTAGCCTGGCAGCCCCAGGGCACCAATTCCTCTGGTCATGGCCTAACCAAGCACCAAGGAGGGCAGCAGAGGCCCGTTTTATTCTGTTAGTACAGGGAGGTGGGCATCGTTTTAGGGTTCTGTATAAGTATTCCCCTCAGCACCTGAGACAGAGGAGGAAAAGAGCAGTAGCTTCTCTCATACGTTTCCAAAATTTTCCATTTCCATAGAGAAGCAGGCTGAAGTTTACCATGATTTACGTGTTGTTGCAAACATTTTAGTGGAAGTGAGCTATTTTTCCCAAGCAATTAAAAAGATCAAATTCTTCTAATTACTATGGAAACAATTTCCTGCAGGCACTCCCTACATACACCGTTAGGAAAACTGCTTTTCTCCAGTTAGAGCTGGCTAATCATCATGTGTCAGTTAACTTATTTCTCTTCCACATATACATACTTATTTTCTTGGAGAAAATATTGTGATCCTTTATATTCTCTCAGTATAATAGCCATTCCTATCAATAGATGAGCTACAATTGCTACCACTCAGGAAGAAAGGAATGCAAATGAGGAATACCAATTAACCTCTTTACAATTAAAAATATCTCTATCTATTATAGCACCCATTAGTGATACTCTAGTTAATGGTCTGTCAACATTTCCATTAGACCTTTTCCCCCTGCTCCCACACAGAACTAAATCCTAGCTAATCACCTTGAATATACCTCTATGGATTTACACAATAGAGATACACAGCTCAAATGAGAATCTCAATACAGATTCTGTTATCTTGAGCCATTACATTCTCTTAAGTACCTGTTTTCTAATGTATCAGTCTGAATACTCTGTCCTGTGAATACACTAAATTTTACAAGATGATGATTCCCTGCCCCCCGCTCCGCAATGTTACAGCTACTTCATGTATCAAACCCTCCCCAACTGCAAAGACTTAAATATATTATATTATGTTTAAGACAATATATTGTCCTAAATACACACTGTGAAAATTGTAGGGTGAAAGTGTGTTCACAGCAGATTCCTTTTGTCCAATATAATTCACATCATATATTTCTTTATTAAACACTAGATGTGAGGCAGTGGGCTCCGTTTGGTGCCATGCACTGTAATACCTAGAAATGACAGGGTGAATTAAGGACAAAGCATCAGCCTTAATAGCTTAAGATCCCCTGGCATCCTTATGGTCAAACCACACTCTCCACACTACCGTAATGTAGTTTTTGTATGTCCAATTCATTACAAATGTATCACATTCATATATATTGCATTTGTTAGTCCTTCCCACTCTCAAAACACGCTTAAGCATTTTATAATGTGCTCATCATCAACTGTCCTCAGCAAGAGGACTGGCGTACAAGGGAGGGTAAGCACTGTGCAACCAGTACCCAGAGGGTAAAAGAGAAGTCCCCAGTATGAATCCTAGGCTATGGTTAAACCTTTATTTTCACCACAGGATTTCTCAGTAAAATTACAATAGTACTGTTGGTTATCTATATGTACCTTGGCAACATTTTGAGCACTGAGCTTGCACACAGCAATTCAGATATGCCAGGTTATCCTGTCTTGTTTTTAGTCTAAAAATAGAGGTTCTGACAGAGGCTAATTAAATGCAAGTACACAGACTACCCCTCAGAAACAAAAACTGCCCTCTGTGCAGCAGAGTTAATGTTTAATGCAGAGCGACTGGCTTTTGTTTGGTATTACAATTTGCAAAACTCTAATTCGATCAACCAAAAGTGACTTGCATTTTATATATTACAGCTGATAAAATACTAGTTGGAAAAACTATATTTTTTCATACTCAACAGGCATACAAACCAATGCCACCACATACGTAAATGCTAGAAATACTGTTTTGTGGCAGCCGTGCAGGGATGTCCTTAATTTAAGAGACTGGTTTGTTATAAATGAAGTCTCAACTCAGTCTGAATTTTGTATTATTTATAACTATAAAAAGCATAAAAGGTATAAAAGCTATAAAAGGCAAGTAAACAGCGCTGGGTGTGTGGGGAGTCTATGCCCCAACAACACGCACACAAGAACATCAAACATTCTAAATGTACAGAACATTAATTTACATATTAAACTCAAGTATGCCTATACAATCAGAAAAGGTAACAAACAATCCATTAAGTTCCATGACTTACTAAACTTGAGTACACTTATACGTATCTAACATCAGAAAAGGTATCAAATAATCCTTTAAGTTCCGTGACTTAACAGTCTTTGCCGACCCCCATGGCCACACTCCCACATCTCCCCCTTCTTTATTAATATCAACCATCTTCTCGACACGAATTACCACTCCATATATAACACTTCCTGGGTGCAACTTGCTTTTGTTAAACCTCATCTGGTTTCTTCCTGCCCAGCTCTCCAGCCTGTCCAGGTCTCGCCGAATGGCAGCACAGCCTTCTGGCATGCAAGCCACTCCTCCCAGCTTTGTATCATCAGCGTAGTTGCTGAGGGTGGACACTGTTCCCTCATCAGAGTCGCTGATGAAGCTGTCGAACAAGACAGGACCCAGCACCGACCCCTGAGCTTGTCACGGGTCTCCAACCGGTCTCTGCGCCGCCGATCACCACCCTCTGAGCTCGGCCAGTCAGCCAGTTCTCAACCCACCTTACTGTCCGCTCTTCTGTCCTGCGCTTTGTCAGCTTTGTTAGCAGGGTATCATGGGAGACAGTAGCAAGAGCCTTTCCTTTTTGTTGTGTTGTTTTTGCTTGGTGTTGGAGATTCACATCACACTCTGTGGTAGAAAAGTTTAGCACATCAGCATCCCACTGGGAAGACACAAAATGCATTCCCAAAGTCTTTCCCCGTCTCCTTAGCACTGGAGGTGCCTTAAGAGGAGAGCGGTCATGGCTGGGCCACTACAACGCTAGCAAATTCTATGAAAAGTTGCATTCGGCTGAAAAGTAAGTGAATGACATGAGCATGATCTCACTATTTGAACTAATGAGTTAAATGTCCACTCCTGCAAAAATACTCCAAGAAATAATCCAATAGGTTATGTGTAGTGAGACAACCACAGCTGAAACTGCCACAAAGTGCCGATGGTGAGAAACAAACGACAAAGCCGTTTCCTTCTCTGACAGCGGAACACCTTGCTCAGGGAAGACCCCCATGTGTCACCTTCAGAAAGCCTGCGACACCCTCCACCTCGTGCTCCCATCAGCAGGTTGAAGAAGGTGAGAGGGAGCGGCTGACGGAAGACTGCTCTATCCAGAGTGTGGGGTCTACTGTGAAATTTTCCACTGAAATTGTGTCCACTTCTGAGGATTGTATTTCAAGGAACACACACACCAAGCAGAAAGCACCCAAGGAACCCAGGAAGCAATGCTAAGAACGACCCTTCTTAGGATCAGACTCTTAGGAAACATGGTCTCTGAGGAAAGATTAAACATTGGATTAATGGACTAAGGCTTTAATGTCAAGAGAAGGCAGAACTGAGATGTGGAGAAGGATGCTGCAAATAAAAAGCGAGCAAACTCCTCCCCAGGCCATAGATTTAGGACAAGGAAGAAAGGACTTCAGATGCAGCAAAGGGACTTTAGTTTAGGTGTTACAGTGTGGTGCTTTGACTCGGGTGGGCAGCCGAGTACCACCATGGCCGCTCTCTCACTCCCCCTCCTGAAAGGGAAAGGGAGAGAAAATACGATGCCAAGGGCTCAAGGGCTGAGATAAGGACAGGGAGATCGCTCAGCAGGTGTCGTGATGGGCAAAGCAGACTCAGAGTAGGGAGACCGTAAGATTTTTCCTCCCCAGTCCACCCTCTCCCACCTCCTCCCCCCGAGCGGCTCAGGGGAGCAGGGCAATGGGGGCTGCGGTCAGTCTGTAGCACTTTGTCTCTGCCACTCCTTCTCAGTCGCTCTCTGCCCCTGCTCCACGGGGGTCTCCTCCACGGGCTGCAGCGTGGAACCCTGCTCCACTGTGGTACACCATGGGCTGCAGGGGGACATCCTGCTTCACCATGGTCCTCACCACAGGCTGCAGGCTCTGGCGCCTGGAGCACCTCTCCCCCTCCCTCTTCACCGACCTTGGAGTCTGCAAGGCTGTTTCTCATTCCTCCCTCTCTCCCAGCTGCTCTTCCGCAGCAATTTTGTTGTTGTTGTTGTTTGTTTTTTGTTTTTTGTTTCTTTTAACCTTTCTTAAATCTGGCCTCACAGAGCCGCAAACAACAGCGCTTCTTGGCCTGGCTGTGGCCAGCAGCGGGCCCTTCTCTAACATGGCGCAGTTTCTGGATTCTTCTCGCAGAACCCACCCTGATGGCCCCCCCGCTACCAAAACCTTGCCACGTAAACCCAGTACATGAGGCAAGAGAACTCGGAAATGGTTTGAAAGAGATTTATAGCAGCATGACAGAACATGGCACCTCCTAGTACAAAAAAGACAGCTCTACATGAAATGATCGGTTGGCAGATTGAAAACAAACAGAAGAATGTGCTTCTTCACACATCAGGCACGGAGCTGTCGGTCTGGCTGCAGACACGGTAGATGCCAAAAAGCGCCTCATTGTAGAAAACACCAAAAGCTGCACGATGAAGAGCTCCTCAGCGACGTAGTGAAGAAAACATCAAAAGCTGCTCAAGAAGGCACTCCTCAGAGGCTGCAGTGGAGAAACGCCAAAAGCTGGACAATGAAGCTCTCCTCAGAGGAAACATGGTGAAGAGATCCTGAAAAGCTGAACTATGAAGAACTCCTCATGGACGACAATGAAGAATACACCAGAAGCTGTATGCAGAAGCACACCTCGGGATCTTGAATGAGAAAGAAAAACACCAAATGTTAGAAGATGAAGCACTTCTCAGGGACTGGAAGGTGAAAACAACACCAGCATTGGCATGATGAAGCTCTCCTCAGGGAAAACATGGTGAAGAACCCCAAAGGCTGGGTGGTGCAGAACTCCTCCAGGGCCGCAATGAAGAAAATACCAAATGCTGCTCGACAAAGCAATCCTCAATGGCCAAAGTGAAGAGAACCAGAAAAGCTGCACGATGAAGAACTCCTCAGGACTGTAGTGAAGAACACACCAAAAGCAGCACTCAGAAGCACACTTCAGGGGCCACAGGGAGAAGAAACCCCAAAAAGCTCCACGAAGCATTTCTCCTCAAGCGCCACAGTGAAGAAAACACGACGAGCTGAATAGTGAATAGTTTTCCTCAGGGGAAACGTGGTGTGGGGAAAACCCCAAAAAGCTGCACGATGAAGAGCTCCTCAGCGACGTAGTGAAGAAAACACCAAAAGCTGCACGATGATGCATTCCTCCAGAGTCCCAAAGTGAAGAGAACCCCAAAAGCTGCGCGATGAAGAACTCCTCAGGGACCACAAGGTGAAGAAAACACAAAAAGCTCCACGAAGAATTATTCCTCAAGCGCCACGGTGAAGAAAATGCAAAAAAGCTGAATGACGAAGCGCTCCTCAGGGGAAACGTGGTGTGAAGAAGCCCAAAAGCTGCACAATGAAGGCATCCTCAGTGGAAACGCAGTGAAGGAAACACAACAAGCTGGACGCAGAAGCACTCCTCAAGTCGCAGTGAAGAAAACACCAAAAGCTGCTCAAGAAGGCACTCCTCAGAGGCTGCAGTGGAGAAACACCAAAAGCTAGACGATGAAGCTCTCCTGAAGTGGAAATGTGGATCCCAAGAAGCTAAACGATGAAGAACTCGTCATGGGCCGCAATGAAGAATACGCCAGAAGCCGCACGCAGAAGTACTCCTCGGGGCCTAGAATGAGAAAAAAAAAAAAAACAAAAAAACAAATGTTAGAAGATGAAGCACTTCTCAGGGGCTGGAAGGTGAAAACAACACCAGCATTGGCATGATGAAGCTCTCCTCAGGGAAAACATGGCGAAGAACCCCAAAGGCTGGATGGTGCAGAACTCCTCAGGGCCGAGTAGAAGAAAACACCACAAGCTGCACGATGAACTCCTCAGGGCCGTAGTGAAGAAAACAACAAAATCTGCACGATGATGCATTCCTCCAGAGTCCCAAAGTGAAGAGAACCCCAAAAGCTGCGCGATGAAGAACTCCTCAGGGACCACAAGGTGAAGAAAACACAAAAAGCTCCATGAAGAATTATTCCTCAAGCGCCACGGTGAAGAAAACGCAAAAAAGCTGAACGATGAAGCGCTCCTCAGGGGAAACATGGTGAAGAAACCCAAAGGCTGGATGGTGCAGAACTCCTCAGGGCCGCAGTGAAGAAAACACCACAAGCTGCACTACAAAGCTCTCCTCAGGAGCCGAAGTGAAGAGAAGCAGAAAAGCTGCACGCTGAAGAACTCCTCCGGGTAAACGTAATGAAGGGAACCCCAAAAGCTGGACGATGCAGAACTCCTCAAGGGCCGCAATGAAGAAAATACCAAATGCTGCTCGACAAAGCAATCTTCAACGACCGAAGTGAAGAGAACCAGAAAAGCTGCACGATGAACTCCTCAGGGCCGTAGTGAAGAAAACACCAAAAGCTGCACAATGATGCATTCCTCCAGAGTCCCAAAGTGAAGAGAACCCCAAAAGCTGCGCGATGAAGAACTCCTCAGGGACCACAAGGTGAAGAAAATACAAAAAGCTCCACGAAAAATTATTCCTCAAGCGCCACGGTGAAGAAAATGCAAAAAAGCTGAACGATGAAGCGCTCCTCAGGGGAAACATGGTGAAGAACCCCAAAGGCTGGATGGTGCAGAACTCCTCCAGGGCCGCAATGAAGAAAATACCAAATGCTGCTCGACAAAGCAATCCTCAATGGCCGAAGTGAAGAGAACCAGAAAAGCTGCACGATGAAGAACTCCTCAGGACTGTAGTGAAGAACATACCAAAAGCCGCACGCGGAAGCACACTTCAGGGGCCACAGGGAGAAGAAACCCCAAAAAGCTCCACAAAGCATTTCTCCTCAAGCGCCACAGTGAAGAAAACACGACGAGCTGAATAGTGAAGCCCTCCTCAGGGGAAACATGGTGTGGGGAAAACCCCCAAAAGCTGCACGATGAAGAGCTCCTCAGTGACGTAGTAAGGAAAACACCAAAAGCTGCTCAAGAAGGCACTCCTCAGAGGCTGCAGTGGAGAAACATCAAAAGCTGGACGATGAAGCTCTCCTAAAGTAGAAACGTGGATCCCAAGAAGCTGAACGATGAAGAACTCGTCATGGGCCGCAATGAAGAATACGCCAGAAGCCGCACGCAGAAGTACTCCTTGGGGCCTAGAATGAGAAAAAAAAACACCAAATGTTAGAAGATGAAGCACTTCTCAGGGGCTGGAAGGTGAAAACAACACCAAAAGCGGCATGATGAAGCTCTCATCAAGGAAAACATGGTGAGGAGAACCCCAAAGGCTGGATGGTGCAGAACTCCTCAGGGCCGAGTAGAAGAAAACACCACAAGCTGCACGATGAACTCCTCAGGGCCGTAGTGAAGAAAACACCAAAATCTGCACGATGATGCATTCCTCCGGAGTCCCAAAGTGAAGAGAACCCCAAAAGCTGCGCGATGAAGAACTCCTCAGGGACCACAAGGTGAAGAAAACACAAAAAGCTCCATGAAGAATTATTCCTCAAGCGCCACGGTGATGAAAACGCAAAAAAGCTGAACGATGAAGCGCTCCTCAGGGGAAACATGGTGAAGAACCCCAAAGGCTGGATGGTGCAGAACTCCTCAGGGCCGCAGTGAAGAAAACACCAAAATCTGCACGATGATGCATTCCTCCAGAGTCCCAAAGTGAAGAGAACCCCAAAAGCTGCACGATGAAGAACTCCTCAGGGACCACAAGGTGAAGAAAACACAAAAAGCTCCATGAAGAATTATTCCTCAAGCGCCACGGTGAAGAAAACGCAAAAAAGCTGAATGATGAAGCGCTCCTCAGGGGAAACGTGGTGTGAAGGAGCCCAAAAGCCGCAAAATGAAGGCATCCTCAGCGGAAACACAGTGAAGGAAACACAACAAGCTGGACGCAGAAGCACTCCTCAAGTCGCAGTGAAGAAAACACCAAAAGCTGCTCAAGAAAGCACTCCTCAGAGGCTGCAGTGGAGAACCACCAAAAGCCGAACGATGCAGGACTGCTCATGGCTGCCGTGATAAGAACACCAAAAGCTGCACGACGACACCCTCCTGCGGGGTCACACAGTGAAGACCACACCGAGAGCTGCACACAGGAGCACTCCTCAGGGGCCACAAGCAGCCCAAAGGCTGCGCCTTGCCTGTGCGCCACCATCGCCGGAGTGCCGCAGCCCCAACACACCCAGCACCATGTCACCCACCCTGCCCTGTGACACCTCTGCTCCATCATAGTCAGGCGCCGCCCCATTGGCTGTCTGCCTTGGCGCCTCTGGGCGCAGCCAATAGCGAGGCCGCTGGCGCTTGTTGCTAGGCAGCATGGAGCTGTGGCAGCCGATGGGCGCCAGGAGGCCGCAGGGCGGGGCGGGCCTCCCAGGGCTGAGGCCTGGCACAGTGCCTGGCGGGAGCCATGAGGCTTTCCTGACACCACCTCCAGCTCTGCCTCGCCTTGCCCCCGGCCCTCCAAGAGGCTCGTTTTGGCGCTAGGAGCACGCAAACTGCTCCAGCAAGGTGGCGGCAGCATTGTGCAGGGCACACTGACATTGCCCATCAGTCAATCCCTCCTCTGTCCCCGGTGACACAGAGTACGCTGCCCGCTTAGCCGTGCTGCCCACAGACATGAAATTGGGTCCTCAGTGTCCTGAAAGGGTACAAACCAAAGCCAGTTCTGTTGACACAGCCCACAGGACTAAACTCGATTAAACCATGCACTGTGAGAATGCCAGTCTCTTTCTTCCTCGCCCAAACTGCTCATTGCCAGGTAGCTTTTGCATCAGCTTCTTGCAGAACTGGATCTTCAGTGTTCGTACAGCTCTGCAAAGCTTCCGCTCTGCAAACTTGTGAGTCTGTGGACTGTGGAAGGACCAAGGCCCCACTATGCAACTCGCCGTTCGATGTCGTCTTCAAAACCAGGGGTTCTTATCGATGCAAGCGAGGTCTAGAAAGACTGCATCTTCCTCTTTTCAAGTGTTAGGGGTAATCCAAGTGTTAGAAGACTGTGGAAACACTGTATTAATGGAGCTGTTACTCCAAGAGGTTAAACAGAAGACAGAGAAACCTAGGCGTTGCGGGGCTCGTTTCACAGAATTGTAGCGGTTGGAAGGGACCTGCAGAGATCATCGGGTCCAACTCCCCTGCCAAAGCAGGTTTCCTAGAGCAGGTTGCACAAGTAGGCGTCCAGACGGGGCTTGAATATCTGCAGAGAGTCCACAGCCTCCCTGGGCAGCCTGTTCCAGTGCTCCATCACCCTCACCGTGAAGAAGTTCTTTCGCGTAGTGGTGTGGAACTTCCTGTGCTCCATTTTGTGGCTGTTGCCCCTTGTCCTGCCCCCACAGACCACTGAAAAGCAGTTGGCCATATCCCTGTGTCTCCCACACCTCAGGTATTTATAGACATTGATAAGATCCCCTCTCAGTCTTCTTTTCTCCAGGCTGAACACAGCCAGGTCTCTCAGCCTTTCCTCCTAGGGGAGATGCTCCCGTATCCTGTCTGTGAGCCTCCGCTGGACTCTTTCCAGGAGATCCCTGTCTTTTTTGTACAGGGGAGCCCAGAACTGGACACAGTACTCCAGGTGAGACCTGACCAGGGCAGAGTAGAGGGGCAGCATCACCTCCCTTGCCCTGCTGTCCACGCTCCTTTTAATGCACCCCAGGATCCCATTGGCCTTCTTGGCCACCAGGGCACACTGCTGGCTCATGGCCAACCTGTCGTCCACCAGGACCCCAGGTCCTTCTCCGCAGAGCTCCTCTCCCGCAGGCCATCCCCCAGCCTCTACTGATACATGTGGTTGTTCCTTCTGTTATAAATGGAGTCTCACCTCAACCTGAATATAGTAATACTTATAAAATGAATATTTATAAAAGGTATAAAAGGCAAGTAAACAGCGCTGGGTGTGCGGGGAGTCTACGCTCCACCAACACGCACACACGAACATCAAGCATTCTAAATATACAGAATACTGCTTTTGCAAACTAAACCCAAGTCTGCCTATACATAGGTACAATCAGGAAAGGTAGAAAACAATCCTTTAAGTTCCACGACTTACTAAACTTGAGTATGCCTATACATAGGTACAATCAGAAAAGTTAACAAACAATCCTTTAAGTTCCACGACTTAACAGTCTCCGTTTTCCATTCCTTTTCTTCATTACAAACAATAGTCTCCGTTTTCCATTCCTTTTCTTCATTACAAACACCGGAGAATTCCAGGGCTAGTCGTGGGAGCAATATGTCTCGCTTTAAGTTGTTAAGCAACTCGGTCTTCGGGCCTTATGTATCCCATTCTTCCCGCATCGAAGAAAAGCATATCCATCTCCTTTTCAAGGCCATAGGGCCTGGGTCAAAAGGCACGTCCAGGTCACCAGGGGGCGGAACAGCAAAGGCTTCGATGGCTGTAGCAGCAGAGGGGCTGATGGCGTAGCAGTCGGATCAGTAAAGGAGCCCGCAGCTCCCTCGCTGTCTGGCAAACCACACGTGTCTGACCATGGTCCCACACGGCTCTTTAAGGCCTCAGAGACTGCTCGCCACATGCCGAGCAATCCCACTGCAACCTTGTCATTTTCAGTTGCAGAGTCCCACACCTTGACCTCAGTTTGGTCCCATATTTCAGGATCGTAAACTGTCCAACTGGTAAGAAGGAGAATAAGCCGTAAGGTTACCAGGACAGTCTTTGTTTCTAAGGACGTATGATTCCCCATAATGCGCAACTGCTTACCAGTGAGGGGCAGCTGTGTGTGAGGCTCCGCTTGTCTCAGCTTGAGCTTCTCTCCAGCTCCGGTGCGCCTGTTTCCAGCGACTTTCAGTACGAGCTTCTCTGAGCCGTTTGCTGAGTTTGGCCGAACCGATCTTCGTGAGGTGATCAATGTGCCTGTTCCCGTCCTGGTCTCCGTTCTGCTAGCCTGTTCCTTTTCATTCCTTCTTTCTGCTTCTTTATTGATGACATAACTTCATCGCATCGCCTTTTTTTTTTTTTCTTTTTTTTTTTTTTATCTTGACGGCAGGCTCCCCTCTTATACCCTTCACCCCACAGCAGTCCTTTTCAAGAACAACTTTTCATTGGTCAAACAACTCTGCAAATAACAACAGCAAACACCCAGAAACTTCCATGCCTTAACGGCTGGAGAACAAGCAACCCTGAGACTGCATGGATTCTCCTGAATCACCTTTCTTTGTTCCCTCTAAACTCTTTTACATTCCTGATGGCCTCATAGTTAAGAGTCTACTGTTATCATTAACCACGAGGTTTGCCGACCCCCATGGCCACACTCCCACATCTCCCCCTTCTTTATTAATATCAACCATCTTCTCGACACGAATTACCACTCCATATATAACAGTCTGAAGTCACTATTCTTTCAATTCTTATGGCTGCTCTAGCTCATTAAGTCAAAAAAGCACGGAATTGCTTGGAAATTCATAGAATGAATGACAGTCCAATTGAAGCTACAGTTCACATTCTCCAATGTGTATATAAATCTCAAGGCCTTAATTTCCTCGAAAATGTGTCTGGCACTACGACAGGCCAGCCACAGAATAACATCTTTCTGTAAGTGCCTTCGTTTGGTAGAACAGCCCTCACACACCAGCTTTTTGCCCTAATCTTATTTAAAATTAATGTTGTATTTAGGAAGAAAATGATACCACTGCACAGTAACAACAAGTGCATCTGGCATTTTTTATTAATCAGAAATGTATACTTAATAATGAGCTGGGTTTTTTTGTTTGTTTGCTTCTCTAAGAAAACAGGGTAAATCAGAGAAAAAGTGCAGCTTCCTTGTCTGTCTTGAGTTAACATGTTAAAGGCCAGCTGCTGGTTTATTTTCTGGAAATATTTCAAAGCAAAAAACACTTCAAGCTGAAAAATCATTTCATTAATGGAACTGGTTGGGATTTTAAGTGGCACCAACTTCAGTGAGGCCCAGAAAGCGTGGACGATCTCCTGAAGAGCTGTCTGAGGGACATCTTTCACTTAAATATGGTGGCTGTGGAGCAGTGTGCAGACGTTACAGGCATATCTGAGCTTTCATTTTCAGATGCCATTAATCGTTTTGGACCACTAAGAGATCAACAACAGTGACTAAATAGGCAGCACAGCCTAGAAATTTAATAGTGATTTTAGCCCTTTTGTTATCTAGATTAAGCATTCAAAATCTTCAAAACTGACTGAATTGTGTGCCTCTACCTACAGATCTACATAGACCAATTCTGATTCAATGCTCACAGTATGCTTTTCTTAAATGAAATTTCCTCCAAACTTACACATTTGGAAGGAATGTTAATGACAATACTCTTTTTCTTCCATTGTCAGGAGAATTTTACATTACTGCTATTTAAATGCTTTCCAGTGACCGAAGAGAAATTTAAATGAATGTTTTGCCAGAATTTTCTTCTGGAAGTAAATAATAATAATAATGATGATAAATTGCTTCTATTTTAACACAAGAACAGCACAAATGGCATACTTTTCAAAAAGGTTCCACTACATAGTTCTCCTGCATTCTGGTTAGTCAACTTTAACATGAAAGCAAAATAAAAAAGCCTTCCTGGGCATGGAAAATTCAGAAGCCCTTGCCATATTGTAAGCTATGCTAATAAGGTGGCAGCGGGAACATAATCTGTTATTTTCATTTGGCTTTATTTATAGAGGTTTAAAAATGTGTACTGCAGAATTCCTGTCTTTCAGTCTCCTTGAACATCATTCAGCATACCTATTCTCAAATCATTCACCATTTGCCTCTCCCTTTAGGAGATGTGCTCTCTTTTAGAGTTATTAGGGAATTGTGTGGATTGGACAGTACAAAAACAGAACTCAGTCGAGGATGTACTGAATTCAAGGTACTGTCACCGATACAGCCACGCTGAGAGCTGGAGTACAGCCTCAACCAGGTATGTGAGGAGCAGAGCTGCAGTTTTCCATTACCCCTTCACAGCATACTACTACAGGCAGATAGTGTTGTGGGTCTGCGCAATGTGATCTGTCAACTGAAGGCACCACCTGTGTTATCCATCCAAATGCGTAGATCTCTCCAGGAAATCACTACATGCACTTCTAGGATGATGTCACTATAAACCCATTTCCCAAGGTGCTACTAAAAGGAATTAAGGCTATTTCCACAGGTTTTGTTGCAGCCCCTCTAGAGTGGGTTTTTAGATGTATAAAGTGTTTTTTTTCCCCTACTTGAATAGAGCAATTACATTGTGGGTCTCCAACACACCGCAGATGGAGCCTGCTTTCCCTAGTGCAGCACAGAGAATGAACGTGAAGAGCTGGTATTGTTTAAAGGCTCCATGGCATATGAGTCAGTTGATTCCATGCACACACACAAAGGATATGCACGATCAAAAGCAACTCAAGGTTCATTTTATTATTTAAGTTTCACATTGGCTTTGAATACCTTAGTTAACATTCACTGCAATTCCTTTGGCAGGCTGCTATTGTGAACACCACTGAAGATTTGCTCAGAGATGTTCTGACAAAGCTTTCTCATATTGGAAAATACCATCTTGTTAAGCTGAAAAGCTTTTGTGGCAATATAAAACTGTAGCAGAAACCTGCCAGGTTAGTGGCAAGCATTAGGGGAACTCAGATCCTTGACACACCAGCTTTAGGATTCATGACAAATTATCAGGCACGCACCCATCCAACATAAGCAACTCCTTCAGGGCTCCCATCTTCTATTACACAGATCACCAGAAGCCCTCTGGGCTGCTATATAGCCAGAGTAAACATGGTACTTTGACCAAACTATTTCCTGATTATCTCCTCAATCTCCTGGCACGATGTAGAGAATAAAGAAACAATGCTAATCCCATGTCTTGCTTAAACTGGCAGCAAGAGAACAAGCCCAAGTCAGAATGTTTTTGCAGCATTCTGCGCAAATGATCAGCATTGTGTTACATCCTCCAGGCACCTCACGGAACTCTTCAAGTGATTACATTCCCCTCTGTATCGGAGCACACTGCTGGGTTTGGTCCTTTGCATCTGATCTTTGGCTTGTTTTTGCCACAGGAACTTCTTCTGAATCTCTCTGCATTATATCACTTGCCTGTAGTGCTGAGGATTCAGACCTAATGCCTCCACATTCTTCTTACTGCCAATCAGTCCACAATGACCCACCCAAACTTCTCACTTCAGCACACTACACAGAAGCATTTAATGGGATTTTTACTTCCCGCTTTCCAGATTGCTAAAGACACGACTACATATAGAGCAGGATACAAATAACATCACATAAATTTTGTGAACCTAAATTGCCAGACATAACAGGACTCAAACTTCTTCCAAAAGTGAGAATTAGCAGCAAATTCCACTGAAAGCAATAAAGAAACATCCCTGTAAAACTAGTGTAAACACAGAAAGAAGCAGGTCCACTGACTTTTATAGCTCTAACATGTTTTTCTCACATAGAAAAATAATACAAGAGCTAAAAAATCTGCACAGGGAGTCTCCAGACCCCCGTGATCTCCTGCTCATAAAAGCAAAGCTTAGTGGACGATATTTATCACAAGTGTCTATTATCCATGAACACAGGATTGTCTCAGGCTAACATCTGGGAAGAAATAAAAAGGAAACGATGTACAGTGTCTCAGCTGCACTCACATGGTAGTCAATCTAAGAAAAATACAGGAGTCTTCCCCCCTCTTTCCTTTATCCTCATGTGTCTAAGTTAAACTGCACTAGAAATCTCACAGATACTTCTTAATCTGCAGCAAAAGAGGCCTTGAAGTTTCTCATTTCCATAATTAAAGCAGAAATCTAAGGACTGTTCTTTGCTGGGATATTTTTTTTTCTTAATCATTCCTGTGAGTCATAAATAGGATATGAAGTAGTAAAAGGTGACGTGAACTCTCTGCCAGAATAGGCACTCCAGAATGAAAGTGGCATTACTGCTTATCTTTTGCTTCTCATTATTCATCTGTTTCATGCCTCTTCATTGCCAAGATAGTTTAACATTTCTGATGCTTCGTATTTCACTGAGGTTTAATTGCAAAGAGCTTCAAGGGAGGAGGAAAAAAGGCAATAGAGACAGACATGTGCTAAGAGATTTTTGGTTAAACAGTAAATGTTGTTGCTATACAATTTAAAACAAATTAGCTCAGAGGATGACGCACAGGATTGGAAGCAGACTAGACTGCTTCCCCATCTCTAGCGGATGAAGGTCAGGGTGACAGAGGTTACCATAACCAGTGCAGATTGTGTGGCCAGCTCCCAATTGTTATGGTTACAGAGTTCTCATCCCAAACAATAAGGCACATGTGCTTTGAAATACATGTAGACTGACTTTCACACTTAAATAAGGCAGCCACTGAACATGTTCCCATCTGCTAAAATGGAAGGGTTTTACAAACAAATGCAAATATAAGAGAAGGATTCCTAAAATAATAATAATAATAATGTCTCAAGAAATTAAGACGGCACAAATGTCCCTGTCTAGATTAAAGCTGAGGTTTGGGAATACCAAGTTACTTGATAGATTCCTCCAGAAATACTAACAGCCAACCCCAGAAAGCCCCTTTCATCGTACTGTTGGTCAGCACAATATACTAGAGCACTAGCCATTTACAAAGCAACACATGGGATAACGTACTCATGTTGGTGTTTGACGTGGAGCTACCACCACACTGTGCCTCAGAAGTAGGAAAAGCAGTCTGTTGTGGCAGGCCCAAATCAAGGCGATATGCGTGACAGCATTGACTCAAACTGAAGAGCACAAAATCCTTTCCCTGCTATGGATTTCCCACCAAGTTTGCTGCTCTCTGAACAATAACGGTTGACTTGGACATCCATTATAACATCTTCGCCCTCTTTTAGGCATGCTGGCACATCAGAATCACCTCGCCAGCATCCTAACAGGGATGCACACTGGAGTGCAGAGAGGTGCATCACAACAAAGCATTTCCTGTAAGGCACAAAATCCCAGTAGTCCCGTCTTGAGCAGTTATTTTCTGAGAAGCCTCACCACCTTGCCCAGCCCTCAAGAAGTCCTGTCCAAACACCACAGTGATGAATTCCCCATTTCCAGGGTGGGAGAGGGGCACACACCACATGCTGACAGCTGAGAGAACACTGCACTGACATTTCTCATGTACAGCTGGGGAAGCACAACACTGACCTTGCAAACAATCCCCTCAAAAACAAACAAGCTTATTCAGAAGGGCTAACTTATCCCACAGCAAATCCATGAGTAAGGGTAGTGAGATCACTACTGACTTTAGGACTACAGTGATTCCTACAGAAATTAACTTACTCTGAATTTGTCTCAGATCAGGCAGCTGCTTTCACGAGATTCAAGAAAGGCCCTTCAGAACGGTAACTTGCCAGCCCAGAAACAAAATCTGAGCAGTGGGACCAACTTATCCCAAACCACTGCATTCACCCATGGGGCTTCAGATCCACCGGACGATGAGTTCACTATTATTGGGAGTAGGGTTGCTCAGAGGACAGCTAATCTTACTGCCTATGGAACTTCATGCACAGTACAGTTCTGCTAACCTGTGGTAGCATTACTAACAGCAGCTTTTAAGTCATTTTCTATTGCCCAGCAGCAGATTCCAGTCTGACATTTTATTTGTCTATTCAGTAATCACACATTGCTTCTGCAGTCGGAGTTTTTGAGTAACCAGAACAGATCAAAAAGTCTGGTGATGGAATTAAGCCGGTGCTATTACACAATACCAATATTTGAGCACTCTTAAAATATTTGCCACACATTCATCTACAATTCTGTTACTCCCTAAAATTTCAAACTTGAATGAGGTTCTCTGTAGGTCAGGGTGTCTGACCTTGCGCTTGGTGTTTCCTTCAGTCAGGTCTCAGATACAAGCTAACTCTGAACAGCCGTTCCTGTACAGGACAAGTGGCATTTGTCCCTACGCAACTCTACTGGAAAGCTGCTGCTGGGTGAGTCAAATGGCAGCAAGTAAAAACTAAGAGCTAGGGAAAACTGTGCTGATTTAGAAGTGGTTTCCAATTTTATTAACCCTTCATTAGAAACAAAAACCTAGAACCTCTAAGTTTTTGGGCCTCTTTCTTTCCTAATATTTTCTAAAAGTTTCAGATCACCTCTGCACTGAAGAGCAAGGAGACCTTGCAAGTCTTCACACACATTTAGCAGTTTTACCAGAAACCTTAATCCATTTTTCACTCTCCCATTCTTCCTTTAGAAAAGACCCAAAACAGCATCTGACATCGCTGTAATATATAACTGCTCTAAAAATATATTGCTGTAGGCAGCAGCTATGACAGTGAAGACCTGATGGAAAGCCACCAGTCCAGCCCCCGCCACATCTCATTTCTGATCACGCCTCTCTGCTCCCTCCCTCAATGGGAGCAAGGTACACCGAGCTGCACCCACTCGCAGCCTTCCTTAAATAGACGCAGTGACTTGCCAAAATGGTATTTACACTGTCTCACATGCCACGAAAGTTCATAGCACTCTTGAGTGGATAGGCAAAAAGATGAGGGTGGTAAGGAAGCCTGAAAGAGACTATGCAGAGGGCCACGTAATTGCAATTCATGCAGCTTTAATTTACACCACGTAATTTTCTGCCCACATTTTGAATCACAAGTGCCAACAGTTTAGTCCTCTAAACTCACTTATTAGTCTCAAGACTGGAAGGAAAAGAGTTTGACAGTAGCAAAGTAACTCTGCTAGCAGGTTCAGGCTAAGGCTGTACAAAGGAAAAAAAAAAAAAAAAAAAAAGAGGGCTCACAACTTTAAAGGTCAGGGAAAAAAGTGACCAGGTTTGATTGGAACAAACCATCATCTCTTCAGCTTTCTCACCCAACTCACAGAAACATCGACCGTGCAACTGTTTTTTCCCTCCATTTCCATCAAGGGACTTTTGACCCTTCAACAGTGTGAAGGAAACGGCAGGTTCTGTTTGAGCACCCTTCACAAAACAGGATCCCTTATGGACACATTTTCCAAAAGTGCATTTTTGGTGCCAGCAACTGATGCTACCTGGTCTTCAATCACTGCCTTCAAATACTCTGACTATTAAAGCAAGAGACCACAGGAAAGATTAAAAGGATATTTTTTTTCCACCAAACCTAGAGCTTCACAGTGCAGAAACAATACAACAGTTGTCTTTTATATGTCATCTGAAAAATGCTGGATACCTGCAGGGAATGACATAGACTACTCCAGGAGTTGTCTGGGCTTCTATATAAGATATAGGACGGGGTTCTCAGACGTCCTTGCTGCACTTTTCAGTTATTGGTGGTGTTGTCTGTTTACACACACACGTTCCTGAGCTGTTGCTCACTTTGCACAACACAGTAGCGGGCAACTAGCACTCCATAGCTGCAGGTGAAGTAAAAAGAGTTTCAGGAGGAGCAGAACTACAGGCAATGGCAGGGTTGTTATCATCAGGAAACGCTGCAATGTGTTCAAAGCGTTGCTAACAATACCCCTGTCCACATGCAAAGCTTGAAATAAGACTGCCAGACTGAAATACCAATACAGAAAAACTAATTTCTCCACGTGCTCAAAATAAGCTTTCACTTCAAAACATGACATCTGCCCAAAGCCTGACCTTAGATCTTTGATTTGGGACAAGAACCACAAGGCACAAACATGGACTTAAGCATATTTTCACTCAACTTTGATCTACTAAAACATATGCAAAACAAGTTCAAAGTTACCAATGCAAAAGCAATAGAGGAAAGCCTGGCTCATAAACAAAGGACTACAGCTAAGTGTATTTAAGGCACATATGTATGGCTGAATATTTTATTTTCATTTCAGATGCCGATATTCAGCCATCTGGCTTTCCTTGAGGCATTTCTTTCTCTCTCTCTCTCTCTCTTTTTTTTTTTTTTAATAGAGACACTTCAATAGCAAGGCATTAACAAGAAAAAAAAATAAGCTCTTTAGCGTGAACCACTGCAGGCTACCAACCACCACGCCATTGTTAATGTTATGTTTCATGTAGGCTTAAGAAAGTTTGTATTTTCTAAAACCGTTCTTTATTGTCTGAAATACTCATTTTCTCTTTATCCCACTAAACATTAGTCCTAATGGCCATATGGTTGGACATTTATAATTAACAGCTTCTATCTAAATAAATTCAGTGCTTTGAATTTTTAATAGGTTTGTCCATTAGCAGCCCTCAATGCAAGGTGGAAAAAAGCTCTTTTTAAAATAATAACAGAGCAATGTGAACTTCAGGAGGTACCTGCAGGCAGGAAGCAGTCGGTTAGGTGAGGTACTGGCCAAACACTCTCAACAAGCACTGCACACCTGCATGAGAACTGCAGTGTATAGCTGATCAAATGCCAGATGAATGAGGAGGAGTCTCAGGTAATGGATAAGCCACAGCCCTACTGCTTGCACAGCACAGGGATCTGCATGGATCAGCCTTGGAGACATCTGCCCCCAGACACTCGTTTGCTCACAAACAACACAGCACCAAGAGAGCTCAGCTTTTGTATGGCTTTACAGTCTAACCCTGCTGATTACGTGTGCTTTCTGCTTTTCCTGGGATGTGAAAGGCAGAGAACTGCAGCCTTTCCCACAGCTTCCCCACGCCGGCGCAGTGCTCTGAGTGCTTCCAGCGAGGCACTGCACATTGGCGCTGTCTCCTCGTGGCAGGGTCTCGCAGCTTTCTCCATCCATACTGCCACATTTGGTGCTGCACTAACAACCAAGTTCTTGTTAGATTTCCACATCCACTCGTTATTTCCTTTCCTTGTTTATATAAATTACCGTGGCTTGTTATTTGTCAGGATTCATATCTGTGAATTTAATGGAACCGCACTTCTCAAAATCACCCACACTGTCAACAGCTCTAATTTGTTTATGTCAAATCAGTCTTTTTTTTCCCCATTTACCCTTCTGTTTCATACCATTTATATTAGCTTGTCAGCTGGGATTTTATTTATTTATTTGCTTTGGAAGGTTTGCATCTGTGAAACCCTGATGGCAGAACTGCACAGCTCAAGGGACAAGTAATGAGATATAAATGCTTTCAACATCAAGCTGTTACTTCCAATTCGGTCCTGGTCAAAAGCAACAGAAGTTCTGGCCAGTTTTTGCATTTACTACAGAAACTGATATGGGGTGCTTTTTTATTTTTTTCCTCCTCTCTGCAGACTGCTCTTTCTTACTATTTTACTAGCCACCACCCTACAAAATGCTCAAGAAACACTTGGCTCATTAGTGGGAATTTCAGCATCCAGTCATTACAAGCACACAGTTTACCAGCTCTCCCCAACATCGGCGCACTCATAACTGAGAGGTTTGCTCTGCCATCTCCCCTGGCCACACAGGCACTAGCGCTGCATCTCTTCTCTCAAAAAGCTCTCAGGCAAGGAGACAAAGAAAACAGAAATACTCTGGTAGTAAGCATTTCCACATACAGTTTTGCCAAGAGGAACTAGTGTGAAGATACTGAAGCATGTATGAATATGTATTCAGCAGAAATGAAAATCACCGTTCATCTGCATGCACAGTATTTGCTTCAGTGTCATGCAAGGTCTGATGGTGCTTGCAGTGCCTCCACTGCGCTTGGTGCCACAGAAACCCAAAGCAAAGAGACAGTCACAGCTTACACTGATCATTAAGGAAGGACTGAAGCAAACTGCAGCACAGCAACACCCACCCATGACAAGCTAGATGAATACTTAAAGGATGTGATTTTGTCCAGACTCAACAAGGGGAGCAGCCAATTTTTAATTTAATAGTTTAGAAAAGACTGGGAGGGAAGGGAAATACTTCAGGGAAAAACTGGGACCCTCAATCTTAAAGACCAAATCATTGACCCAGAAGGCAGTTCGGGTGATTGTGCACTGTGCAGTAATTCCAAAGAAAAAGAAACCCAACTCAATCTATGCATTTGAAGGCAGTCCATCACCTCACCTCTCCTCCTGCTCCCCATGGCCGAGCTGCAGCTTTCATGGCCCCAGGAGCACCCACATAGAGGCACCCCCACAGCCCCTGCACAAAGAGGCAAGCGCCTGGGCTCCACAAGCACACACAGGGCAGCTCTGTCTGTTCTCGACCCATTTTTGTGCTACACCAATTTCATCAAGCAGTAAGCTCCTTTTGTCAGGGCTCTCAGGCTGCAGCCTGGCACACCAGCTCATTTGCTGGCCAACTTGCTTTTTAGACTTTTGACAATAGCTCAGTATTTTGAATGGTTTACACATCATATATTCTATTGTGGTGCTTCTGATTTCCAATTCATTTTGGGTACTGATTTTTCCTAGCCATGGCAAGATTTACATGCTGGCAAGCCTTAACAAAATGATTAATGGGAAGTATTTCTGGATATCATAGCAGAGCTCCATTTAGAAAGAGAACAAAAATCCCATATTTCAGTTGTCATGCTGAAATTGACAAATTCTTATTACCATTAAAATACTTACTATAATTTTTGTGTATATTTTACTTTTTTTTTTTTTTTGGAGGGAATTTACAATCTTAAGCTTCACAGCAGCAATATTAGTGCCATTATTGTGTCATCACAAACAAGCATCAAAACAAGCTGCTATTTTAGGAGTACATAGACCTTCCTAGCTGTAAAAAAATAAAGCACCTTAAGCTAAATTTAGCTTACACAGTTTTCACATTTACATGGGAAAGGAAAGCATTTTGAAATCATGGTGCATCTTCAGACAGTGTGCACACTTTCCAGATTTCAACAGGCCAGGATTTATTCCATTCATATTTGCTGAGTTGAGGCCAAAAAAGAAAAATAATAAATAAATAAATACATGAATGTAGGATCAGATCTTCCAGATCTTCTTGCTCATTTATACAATATATTTTCAGCTGCACATAAGCATAACATGCACTAATTTTACAAACAATTTGAAACTCTAATTTAAGCCCTGAATGAGAAATATGCCGAGTACCTCAGAGTTGCAATCATCATTATTCTCCTTGCAGCACACTGAGATGGGACTGATCCCATCTGCTCGGTCAATGAAGCCAGAAATCAAACTTGAGATAATGTGAAATCTGGACTGATTACCTCCTTGTGTCAAGAAGATCTATTCTTTGGGACAAAAACCAGGGTGATTCTTAATCTTGAGATCTACCTTAATATGATTATAGGTAAGATTTGAAACCCTGCACAAACAATTCTGCTAGACATCATCAGTTTAAGAGACTTCACATGCTATACAATACACAGCAAATAAGCCTAGAAAAGCTGTCACCCATTGCCTTGACCCAAGCCGAGAGGGATAACAATCCAACCCACAGAGGTGCTTTCAACCTACTGGTAAAGGCTTCCAGTGATGGAGAACAGGCCATCTCTTTGTCTAAACTGCTCCAGATTGACATTTCAGCTAGCAACTCCTTGGTCTGCTCTCAGGGCAGACAGAGCAACAAGTCGTCTTTGTTTACTAACTTCCACATACCGTAGGTTAACTGCCTCAGCTTCTCATAGCTTGTGTGGTCTAAAAGAGAGCAACAACAAAATAAATCTAGAATTTTCATCTACATCTTTCTCAAAACCTGGTTCCCAAAAGAGGACTTCCAGAATGTAGTAAATGTCTTACATAGGATCACTCTATTCAGTCACCCAAGAGCAATCACGGAACAGCACAGTACCCAAGCTTTATGACCAGTTTGCTGCCTGCTTACAAGGTCTGGAACATTTTTCAAAGTACTGCTACCTATCCAGTTTTTCTTCATGTTATATTTGATCATTACATCAGCTATTTTTCATTCTTACATGCAGCATCACCTGCGGCTGAATGAACCTCACAGATGTGTCATCGTGCTCACAGGTTCCCTTTTTAAACATTGTGTAGGAACATTACCATTCTTGTAAATAGAGCTTTTATACAAATAGGCCACTTTACATCAGAAGCCAGTGGACCAGACAATCAAGTAAACAAAAATAGCTGTGGCCACAATAGCTTTTCTACTCATCCACATCAGCTGTAGCAATGCATTTTCTTTCATTATTGCTGTTCAATTGATATTAAGCACTAATTAGACTCAGTTCTTCACCAACAGAACCCTGAACAGACTGAGGACATGGAAGTGATGAGGTCAGGACTGGCTGTTCTATGAGTAATAAACCATATTCTGGGATATTCACAAAAAGGAAATATCACATTTTATTTATTTTTTTTAATCAATTCTCTTCTTCACATGAGAGTTACACTGGTTGAACTGAGACATGATCCCTTTGGAGTCTATTAACTCTTCTGATTACCTACACAAATACAGCAAAGCCAATGAACTGCTTCTATGCACAAACACCAAACAAAGGCTCTGATTTTTCTGGTGGGCAAGAGCCAGCAGTATTATAAACAATTTGAGAGAATAAACTTGGCTCATTCATTCTGCCTAACATTTGAAGACCATGAGCTGCACAGCAGTGAAAGTATCAGAGCAGAGATGCAAGCTTAAGTCTCATGCTGAAAACCTTTCCCTTTCAACCTGGATACAAGAGGTCTTTCAAGACAGGAAACCCAAAGTGACTGGATACTACATTAGCTACATCACCTCTCTGGCTCCTGCATGCTACAGACCTTTAACCAAGAAAAGGCACAGGAGCCCACCTAGCTAGGGCACAACACCAGCCTCTTTTGACCAGAGCTATAATGCAGTGTTATCTTTTCTCCTCCTCCCTTCCCCCCATAAATAAATAAATAAATAATCTGGAGTTGTATTTATATCTCAAGTCAGTACTGATTGCTGACAGGTGTTCAAATTTGGAAGTTTGTTGAACTCCTTTACAAGACACACAAATGCACTTGAACTCCACTACTAGAGGAAATGGCGAGGGAGGGATCTCAGACATAATCAAAATGGGAAACACGATTTAGACCTAGACGAACAGAACAGGAGGATGAATTTACATTTATTTCACTGTAGCTGCTGAGTTATACATCCCTGCAGCATCATGAGAAGACCCAGTCTATTACATTTCCAATGATACTGTTAGCATACACAGAGTCAAATAGAATCATAAAACAGGATGATCTGGCTCCCAATTGCAGCTGTGACATAGTAGAGGTCCAAATATTTGCTTTGCTGCCTGTAATATGGCAGCTCAGTGAACAGTTGAAGGTACGTAGCACAGTTGGAAGTGAACATTTGTGTCCAACAGCCCATGCTGGTTATATCCATGTATCTGTAGTAAAGGCTGCCTCTAAACTTGAGGGCGAGTCATTGTAAAACAAGAAGACTTTCACCCACAACACTTCTGTTCCTTTATGTTCTCACAAACGCCACAAGAATAATAGTCTGGTTACCTTGTTTCTTTGTGAACTTTTCTATCTAGACCTACACTCATGCTTTGGATTCAAACATCTGCCACAATTATCTCAGGACCTTTGCCAATTTGTGGGGCCAGCAGAACTGAGATAGGAGCATTTCAGATCATCTACTGATAAAAAAATAAAATAAAAAATTAAAAAAAATCAAGGCAGAGCAGTACTCAATATTTGTTCCTTTTCAAAGAAAAAGAAGTTGTGAACAATAACTGGTTGTATACTTCAGAGTGATGTTTCTTGGGCTTTTTCTAAAGGACAACACTTATCTGAAACATTGTATTGAAGTGAAAGCAATAATCCCAGCTGGGACCAATACGTAGGCAATGCATTCCATTAGGGGATTACTTGTCAGTGTATGGTCTGGGCTAATACATGATCCCTCAGAAACATTAGGTTTGATAACAATCACAAGGATTGATTAAATTGCCTCAGATAAGATTATCAGCTTCCATCAGGTTAGCTAGTTATGCTAACACTATGTGGCAGCAGTTACAAAGCAGATGAATGCCATTATATCCTCAAAACTTCTGTAGAAATTTTCAGTCTCATTTTGGCTGTTCAGATTAACATGCTTTTCCCTCCTCCCCCCTAATACCTCAAAAACAGATGTATAAATACATTAAAGACAACAATTCTGAGCTCCTCTTTTTATTTAGAACTTGCTTAATTAAGGCATTTATATTTCTGCAAATTACTGCAAAATTCTTGACCTAGAGGTTGCTCTGAACCTTACAGATGGAAGAATTCATATGAACTTCTCGGTAGTTTTTTTCCAAATTCATTTGGCTTAAAATCCTTTCAAAGGGCTTCTTCTGATCATTATCCATAAATGAAACTTAGTTAGCCAGAACAGAAAAATATTTGATTATCTCACCATGAATTTGTTCCTTAAAGCTGATTAACTCCCATTTCATAGCAGCTCTAGGCATTCTGTTATCAACAGTGACTCCCAAATAATCACATTGGACACTTACAATGAAGCAAAATTTATTTGAAAGCAAACAATCACAAATGCAGCATGCTTCAGATTTCATAATGTCATTTTAAGTATTATTGCCTATTAGGAACCACAACAGCACAGCTGAGGCAGCTAATAGAAATGAACAAGTCAGAGTTTTAATTGTAGCCTTAGAGCCATGTTCATTAGTGATGAGCACATCCCCTTCGCACTGCAAGCAGCATGCCAGCATACCTGATTTCAAAAGGGACACAGATCTGCACAGACTATCACCCCTGTCTTCCCACACCTATCTGTTGAGGGCAATAATGCTTCTCTCCTAGACTTAGCAGCTGTGTAGTGTAAAACAGTGCATACCTTAGCCAAGAAAATAAATTATGCTGGTATTTCTTTAATCAAGGCTTTAAAATGTGATGCAATTTAAAGCGAGTCACACAGATACATGGAAATGACTTGCTATTCTTGCTACAACTATCCTACCACAAGAAACAGTTTATTTCCAGTCCTGAGAAAACTATACCTGCCACACAAAAAAAAACTCCTCAAAGTCTCAATACTATCACTTAGAAACACAAAAATATGTTACATTATGTTATTTCCTGTGTTGGTAGAGGTCAGCTATTGCACAGGGGTCATTTACATCTCTGGAGGCAAACAGTGGTTGTAGAACTCTTAACGCCACCCTGTTTATGTTAGTTCATGGAGCCTTCAAGAATACAACATCTTGTACACTTCCTCAGAAGTCCCAAAGCAGAGTTCTGTAACAACAGCTGGTCACAGAGGCACAGGAGAAAGAAAAAAAAAAAAAAAGAAAAAAAAACACAGGGAAGACTGTATGGGCTTGAAAAGAGGCCAGTAAAGGAGCAGTGTAAATGAAACGGGAAACAGTCTGACATATTTATTTGTAACAGCTAAATATACATGATATCTGTCTGAAATGGCCCATCTGGGTGGAAAGGCCTTGCAGAGGGATCTGGATAGGTTGGAGAGCTGGGCGATCGCCAACCGCATGAAGTTCAATAAGAGCAAGTGCCGGGTCCTGCACCTGGGAAGGGGAAACCCTGGCTGCATGTACAGACTGGGAGATGAGACGCTGGAGAGCAGCCTAGAAGAGAGGGATCTGGGGGTCGTGGTAGACAGCAAGTTGAATATGAGCCAGCAGTGTGCCCTGGCAGCCAGGAGGGCCAACCGTGTCCTGGGGTGCATCAAGCACGGCTAGCAGGTCGGGGGAGGTGATTGTCCCGCTCTACTCTGCGCTGGTGAGGCCTCACCTCGAGTACTGTGTGCAGTTCTGGGCACCACAGTATAAAAAGGACATGAAACTGTTGGAGAGTGTCCAGAGGAGGGCTACGAAGATGGTGAAAGGCCTGGAGGGGAAGACGTACGAGGAACGGCTGAGGGCACTGGGCCTGTTCAGCCTGGAGAAGAGGAGGCTGAGGGGAGACCTCATCGCAGTCTACAACTTCCTCGTAAGGGGGTGTCGAGAGGCAGGAGACCTTTTCTCCATTAACACCAGCGACAGGACCCGCGGGAACGGAGTTAAGCTGAGGCAGGGGAAATTTAGGCTTGACATCAGGAGGGGGTTCTTCACAGAGAGGGTGGTTGCACACTGGAACAGGCTCCCCAGGGAAGTGGTCACTGCACCGAGCCTGACTGAATTTAAGAAGAGATTGGACTGTGCGCTTAGTCACATGGTCTGAACTTTTGGGTAGACCTGTGCGGTGTCAAGAGTTGGACTTGATGATCCTTAAGGGTCCCTTCCAACTCAGGATATTCTATGAAAAAGGAAAAGGATATTAACACAGATCTGAGATGCGGCATTGCTGTGATCTGCTAGGTGTCCATGAGCAATTTCCAACCTTCCAGACACTAGCCTTTAGGGAAGGCAACTCCCAGTGGATGCAGGAACAGTAACAGACTGGAAAGCTCATCAAATGAAAAGAGAACTCATATCTTGGCCTACTCTCAAGTGGAGTGAAAACTTGAGACCACCACAGGGCAAGGTCTATCCCTCCAATGGACTCCTGAGTTTCACATCACTATTTACGTGACATGTGGAAAAGCAGAAGCATGTCACTCTACAAAGGTCAAGTATTTCATATATTCGAAGAGCTACAGGAGTCCAGGAGAAAACATTTACATTCCACGTGTCAATAGTGTTATAGTCCCGTATTCCTGACTCTTGTTTAAAAAAGCATTATATAAACAAAGAAAAGTAATCAAGGCTTTTTTCTATATAAATATACATGTGATACAATATATACTGCACTTGAACTCTGAAAAAGGGTTCCTTTTGCATGATTTATTTTTCATTTTCTACTGATAGACATTGCAAGATAGCTTGTAAGGGTCAGTGTACTCTGATGAATCCATATATTATCAATTACAAAACACTGCATTAGCATGTCATCCACAGAAAGTACATACAAAGGTTAATACAGTATGATTAGTCATTTATTAATTAGAAGATAATGTTGAATAATTGTATTCCTTCAGAATGAACACTAGCTTTCTCATTTGAAAGTCAGTAGAAACACGAAAGGAAAATAGAGACTACAGAAGAAGGAACATGCAACTATGCTGAAAACAAATTTGGCTGCATCTAAATGACTTGCAATTTACTGGCAACAACCACCACCACCAATTTCACCTAGTGAAAGAAATTCTTTCACTGTTATTAACTAGTTCGGTAGACAGTTGCATTGCCTTCACCATTCCTGCTTAAGTCAAAACTGCAGCCTCAACCTCAACAACCTTTAAAGGGTAGTCTCTGAGGAAATTAAGGTCTTTTCAATTCTTAACTCTAGCTCTTCATCTTCATTTATCCATAATGCATTTTGATGCGAGCTGCTAAACAAGAAAATTGTGTGAACAGTAACAGCACCACACTAAAATGGTATTAATAGGCTGCAGCCCAATAAGCAAAAGTCCGATTAGAAAGGCAAAGGCCTAAGGAGCTTTGTGTTGCAACTTCTCAGGGAGCTACTGAAATAATATAATTGGATTCTGACTACCAAGAGCCTCCTCGAAGCCCCGAGTTGAATTTCCTAGCCTATTCAAACTTCACCTTTAATTCTCCACTTGGGGTGCACACGCTGTTTATGATTTATGCAATTCACACATTACACTTGAGCATCCCTGTCCTTCCCCAGTTCCTGTCCCCATTCCTCTTGAACTAGAGAAACTAACCCCCCAACTACTATGGATCATTTTCCTCCAGCTGCATAGAATGTACCTAGAGAGCAGTAATCCATACATTTTATTTAATGAAATTTAATATTCGGGAAAGCCACGCAACAATACTGCTTTTCTCCTCATATTCTTCCAATAATGAAAACTGTTCAGTCTATCCATATATATATATATATATATATATATATATATATATGTGATATATATATATATAATTATTTTTTTTCCCCGAGGCACAAGTAAGATCAACTGAAGAGCAACAAGAACTGAGATGGTCCTGCTGCTTGGTTCCAGGAAGGACATCACAGAGAGCAAGCTTAAGCAGCAAAAGATTGCAATCTGCCTTATTTAAGAAGTCAGATCATTTTTTCACAACAAAATTTCAGTCCTGCTCACTCGCACCCTGAAGTGCCCACCTCCTGCTACAGATCTAAAGAAACAGCACAGACATGTTCACAGACACAAGACACAGCTGAAAGCACTTCTGATGTTTCCACCCTCTCTCACCTCCTTTTCACACCTGTTTCTGATGGTAGCCACCCCAAGACTGAGCATTTGGCCTTGACATGAAGTGGTAAATACCACGTCTATAAGAGAGCAGTAACAGAAATTTCAAACAAACAAACAAAAATCACCCAATAATGACCTGCTCTCCAAGGAGCTCCCTCATCAGCTCCCAGAAGGATTTCTGCATGTGAGAGGTGTGAGCACTGGTCCCCCACTGCACTCTGAAGAGCACATTTAGGTGTTTCCCTTCTGCTCCCACTGAAAAGTCACACACAAATGCATGCTCATTAGCACATCACCCTCCAGGTGGTACGCTTCTGTTTTATCTTTTTGTACTGGAAAGACAATTTCCTCATTAAACCTGTGTGACCTCCAGCTAACTGATTCAGGGTCTTACTCCAGCCTGGATTTCTGGCCCCTTTTCATCATTATGTACATGGAATTTCAGCCAGCAATCACTAATGCTGTCTTTTATAAAATGCAGTCACATGTAGCAGCACAGCCTTTGAGAAAGGCTGTGAAGAAGAGGGGCAGGGCACCGAAGGGAGAAAAAACAGACAGAACACTGATGTTTACACTGTGTAGTCCACAGACCAGAGGCAAGAGATGCACAGCATGGCATTCAGAATTGCTGAAGAATTGCAGTGCAGAAAACCAGCAGTGAGTCACCAAGCATCTCTATGAAGGCCTCAGGTCAGTGTGATAAATACTGATTAGAAACAGTTTAAGCACTTAGCTGAATTAGAGCATAGGAATAGCGGTCTTGGATCTTTCCTGCAAGTCACCATCAAGGATGTAGACACAGTTTAAAAAGCTTGGACTTGCAGTAGGCTCAGGAGACACGTTCATTTACGGAGACTTTTAAATAATGAAATCACTTCAAACACAGGAAACCTGGTCTTCCTTTATGTTTTCTCAGAGAAGGTAAAACCCCTTACTCCAGTCCAAGCTCACCTAAAAGGTTGATTTCCCACTTTCACCCCAAAGGAGAAAGCAAACTCCCTTTCCAGTCAATAAAAAGTCACGTTCTTGCTAGTGGAATCAGAGGTAATGAAGGAGGGGAGGAAAAACAAAAACAGGATATAACCCACTTCCTTTACGAGCTGCATTATTTATTTCTTGGTTATTAGGTATCAAATCCTTCCCAGATAATGCAGAGATAAACACAAAGATAAAGTCAAGAACAAGTCAAGGGGTCTATACCACAGACTGCCTGCTGCTTCTTGACACAATGGGGAGAAAGACATCAACAGTGAGGGAGTCCTCCAGTGCTCTGCAGCCTTACAACAAAAACTATCAAATAAATAAATAAATAAATAAATAAATAAATAAATAATTGTTAAAGCCATTACACATGCTCATTAACAAAGGCTGCTAACAGGTCCTGGTGCCCCTGGCTAGAAGGTGCTGGCGGCAGAGGAGAAAAGTCTGTTCCTGAGGTGAGCGAGTCAGCTCCAGGGGCTTCACCCCCTACCCATGCTCGTACATGGCTGTTTGCTAGCACATACCACAACACAGAGGTGATAACAACATGCTGCTAGGGAAAAACAAACAAACAAATAAAAACAACTAAAAAGGTAAGCAAAAAAACAGGATAACATCCTGTGTAAAGGCACTACACTCATGCTGAAGCACTGGTCAAGTGTGAGGTGATGTCTTGTAAAGGAAGGGGGAGTACCTTCCAAATAGGAAGGGATTGCTATCATCTAGACTGAGAGCTTTGATCTTAAAAGAAGGTTAGGGTTTAGTCCAGCAAGAGTTCTTGTAAGGTGGTAATTACTTGACTTTCCACACAAGAAAACGCACTGGTTTATCTATGGAGACCAAACACTAGCACTATGCTGCTGCTCTAGGTGTATGGGTGCAGGCATTTGCAGGCCTCTCACAAGTTCCTCCCCAGACATACTGATTTTCAAAATGCAAATCACATCCAGCATGACAGATTATGTTAGGAGGTGCATACTAAGATACCCACACAGCACACTGACTCCCCAAAACCCTTGCCTGAGGACAGGAGCCTCCCAGCTGACTTCCCCAGCCCTGACAGTCCCACAGAGGGGTCCCCAGCACCACTGCTGCATTGCCCAAGCTTCACCTCAGCACTTCAGGGGGCAGTCAGCACAAGGCACTGGGATGCTTGAGATTTTCTTTCAAACTTCTTTCAAACAAACAACTTCTTTTCTTCATCTTTAAGAAGCCCCCAGCAGCCCCAAATACCAGTCTATCCCTCTCTCTATGCCTCAATATGTCCTGAGCAGTATGAGCCCCTCCAACTACTCCCATGCCTTACGGGCACCCCAGCCTACCTGAGTGCTGCAAGTAGCCAGACACCATCCTTCATCTCTGCTTCCGTGAGGGTTTAATGGCCCAAGGCAGCTGGGTGGCTGGAAGGGCAGCACCACCCCAGCCCTAGCGAGGTGATGTGAGGCAATAAGTGCTACCTTTCCTGCAATGGGCTAGCATGAGGTACCAGCCATCTGCCACTGCTGCCATCCCCCTAGCAGTGCCTCAGCACCTGCCTCAGTGGAGCCTGCCCTGAGAAACACCAGGTAAGAGGCTTCTGTGGGGAGTGCTGGTTGCCTGCAAGCCAGGGCCTACCTTAGCCTGGGCAGGCTTTTTTCCATGTGGGGTCTGAGAGATCTTGGCTGGGTAGGCGTGGCAGGGAAGGTGTGTTTCATTAAATTAAGTGGTCTGGAGTTTCAGGAGTTTTTAGAGGAGTTTTTAGCTGCAGTAATTGTTTTTCCCCAGGCAACATGCTGGATGTATATGAGTAACTTGGTTTAGTAGAAGGTGTCCCTGTCCATGGCAGGGGTGTTGGAATTAAATCATCTTTAAGGACCCTTCCAACCCATCCCATTCTACGATGCACATCTTGTGTGAGGAACGGAGATAGGAGGCCTGGAAGTAGAGGTGAGGTGTTTACCAATACAGAGCAGGCCTAGAAGCAACCCATGAAAGCAAGGGTTTGGGTTTGTGTGTCCCTCTGGAAAACACCATGGTGAATACACCATACGTAGAGTGTATTCATTAACAAATGAACACACGCTAGGGTTGCACAGTTGTTTTTGTGGTTCCCTCCTAATGTCTTACAGTAAATGTTATTTTATGTATCTTTATACTTTTTTCTTTTTTTGATTTGATTTTCTTTTTTTTTTTTGGTGGCATAGTAGATGATTCCGACCTCCTTTTGTAGAGACCATACTTGCCTCTGGCTTCTCCTCAGAGGTTAAGGTGGAGAAGATTAGCCTTGTTTTCTGCTTCAGATGTAATGCTTTCCTGCAAGCAGCTGTGGGCTGGACTGCGGAGTCACTATTTCAGTGTGTTTAAAAATACAAGAGCTGCAATAAATGCAATTGAAAGGTTTGGTAATCGTGAATGAAGGGGATCAAGCTTGTTACTTTGTCCTATTTCCTCAGGGAAATCCAAATGTAGAGCAGTAGTTTAAATAAAAACATAGGGGCTTTTGAATCTGTTTGAAGCACATGTTTTTTTAATAATCTGCAATGGAAATCTTCTAGGCATAAATGAAAAAAAAGTATTTAAGGCAACATTAATTACTGCTGACCAAAGGGGCTTAGATAGCCTGAGATGTAATGGTCAGAACTTGCATTCTGGGGTTAAACTAGGTAAGTTTACTTCCTTTCGGTTAGTAAAGCGGCAGTCTCTTTGGAGTTATGAAGAGTATAAACTTACGGTTCTTCTAATGATTGGTATTATGTTTGTCAAAGCATTTGACATGTAGGTTACCTAAAGATTCTGGATGTTCATATGGTCAGTAACTTCCTACATGTATATAAACAAAAAACACATAGGAGGAATGTTTCCAGTTGTTATTTTCACAACACTGTAAATTTACTAAGGGAAAACATGACCAAACATGTTTTATACAGATTGAGTACGTTATAAGTTATTGTATTAGACTTAGAATTTATTGTGTTGACTGGAACATCACCTTTGCAAAAAAGGAAAAAAATAAAAATAAAAATCATGGATATTGCAATGTGCAGAATACCTTTGTCAGACTCCTGTCCAGTGGTCTGGCTGTGAGGAAGGTTCTCAGAAAAACTTTTTTTTTTTTTTTTTTTTTTTTTTTTTTTTTTGTTAAGAATCTTGGGGATGAGGAATCTCTCTGAGATGTGAGATGCAGGACTGTTGTAGCACACTTTAATTGGGTGCTTTGGTTCATGCCTTTCTGTACCGCTTAAAAATTGAACCGATCATTTTTTATGACATGGGACATATTGCTGCCTGTCTTATGACAATATTCTTCATAACTTTTTAAAAACATATTTAAATCTTATGAAAGGTGAGAGATTTATAGCTGTAAATAGAGTGGGATTTTCCAGGCCACTTGAAGGGAAATCAAGCACCCAAAGATGCATCAAGCAGGTCTAAAAGATGTTAGTCTTATAGAGGAGTGAAGTTAATAATCCTGTTTGCCTTAAAGTACCCTTGATTTTTCAATATCTCTTTCTTTGAAATGTAAACAAAACTTACTAAAATTATTTTGAATGGTATAGTTTAAAAAAAAAAATGTTTATCCAAGACTTTGATGTGGGGACACCTGGAAGATTCAATTATGTGTGATTCAAAGTAAATCAGACCACAAAGGGACTTGAAGCCCGATATCTAGTCTGAAAAAAGCTGTCGTGTAAAAATTCTTTCATGAGAGCCTTCTGAATGGCATGGATTGAAATGAACAGCATATTTTGTGGCTAGCAGTAGGAACACTGCTTGTGCATAGCATGTCTTTGTTTTACTGCAAGCCTGGTCAAATAGTTTCAGGAAGGCATATCATGTCTCTTAATTCTTTCCCTAGCCCTGCAAAAGGGTTAAAATGCTATTGCTTTGTGTTCTTTTTTTTTTGTTTTTTTGTTTGTTTGTTTGTTTTTTGTTTTTTTTAAAGTGCAACCTACAGTACTATTAAATGCTTTTTTTGTCTGTGAAAAAATCATTGTAATACCGACTTGCTTTGCATGTTGCAGGTCACCTCTTCTATTGGTGAACTTAATCTTGCAAGTTCTGACAATATATATGCTTTTCTGCAATATATTACCAATATATGCTTATGTATAGTATTTATAAACATATATAGTTGCTTTTTTTTTCTTAAAAGAAATTTAGATACTTTATGCTTTGTGATAAAGAGAAATATATTAGTAGCTTCAGCTGTTTGCTGTATTGCCATGACATTGTACTGGGAAAGAGCACAAACAAATCATTTTTATAACTGTGTGAATGAGAAATTATTGTTTTTAGCTTCACTCATCTCTTTTTATTAACTTCAGGCACAAATGCAAATCATCAGCAACCAGATGTGTAGTCTTTGTAGTCTTACCTTATTTATGCTACATGATTATGAAACAACAATGCTAAAAAAAAATTTTAAAAAAAAACATTTATTTTTAGATCACCCAAACTTACATGCCAAGAATTCAAGTCTGATTTGTAAGTAATTCTTGTTCTTGGCTGTATCTCATGTATGTGCTCTGGATTTTGATGTTGGAGTTTACTATATTTTTTTTTCCATGATTGAGAGGAGTCGCAGAATGAAGCATTGTTAGAGGTAGGAAAGACCTCCTGGAATATCCAGTAAGAGAATTACTTTATCAGTATGTGTTTGCAAGAGCTTTTCAGTCTGCTTCAATAAGACCAAAGTGATCAATCATGTTTCAGCTGCTTTCTCAGGAACAATTTTGTTGATCTCAAATTTTTACCCTGTATTTCACATATGTATTTGTTCCCATACTACTTACATTAAATAATTTCTTCTTCATGGCAGTATTTTGTAGCAGTTTAGTGCATTTATTTTCTTGGTAAATGTTAATTCCTGATGTGCGCATCTTTTCACGTTCCACCCAAACAGAAATTAACCCTCCAATTATTTCTGTTGCTAATTCAGGGAAATTGTGCTCTGTCTCACTGCTGTGCTAGAGGTGGCAATGCTGTGATATTGCTAGTCTTGTCAGATCTGGGTCAGGTGGAAGAGGATTAATCTGCCTGTTTAGTGGTAGTGGTTTTGCATATGCCACTCAGTCATGGCCATCTTTCCTCGTGTGAATATTGTTTTATGCTCTTGATGGGCTCATTGTCTGTGTTTGCCTTCAGGCCTTGTTCAGGTTTAGTATTGATCTATATCCTAAATCCTTGTCTCCCTATTCCTTTTGAAGAGGCAGCTTTTTGAGTGGAATAGTAGGCTTTTGTCCCACTAAGTCCAAAAGTAGTATTTTTCTGCCTGCTTGATGTTTACTTTTGTGCCCCCTAAAAAAAAAACCTTTCCCTTTACTCCACAGAGGTTTTCAGCTCTTCTGCATCCTTTAAGTGTGCCTTCCAGTTATTTTTCCCAAAGTGTCTCAGTGGATAATCAAAGAAAACTGAATTACCTAAAGACGTTGGTTCTCTGAACAGAGGGTTCAAGATAAAGCCATCAGAGTTGCAATGCACAGCCTGGGACAGGCAATTTAGGCAGGTGTTGCTGTGTATGGCAGAAATGGGAGAGGGTAAAACGCCTCACGAGCCACATCTTCCTATAATGTGCCTGTTTGCTTGACCAGTGTTCAGCAAGGATTGAATCTCTTCTATTGTAAATAGAAGGTAATTAAAATAGTTGCTATATAGGCTTCTGGATTTAGTGTCTGTCTTGTTTCTGTGCAACAAGCGCTTTCCTTAAGAGAAACGTTACTAATTTACCAGTCAGACAAGTAGTAAGCCTGCAAAATACTTATGTGTAACAGCTCCACGGCAGACAATTAAGACAGTGCTCTCCAAGCATCGTCTGTTCATAGGATTTCAGAAGCTTTTGAAGCCAGTGATTTTGGAAAAGTTGCCCAGGTTGCAGAGCTTAAGGAGCTGTATATTTCATAGAATATTTTAGTTCAGTTATTTCCACTGCTCTGGTCTTTCCAGTAACTGGAGCATAAAGAATCGTGCTTTACTTTAATGCATCCGAGGGAATACTTTTAATTTACCTTTCGTTTGTGAAAAGGCAGCAATGAAAAATTGAAAGCCATGACTTTTTCTAGGAAATAAATCATCAAAAAATACTGTGAACAATTGATTGGGGTTTTAACTGGTCAAAGTATTCTTGAATACATACAGAACCAGAAATTTATTCCTAGTTAAGAAATGTGTACTCCCTTTTCCTCATGTATTTTTTAGATTCTCAACCAGCTTGTACTCAGAAGTTCTCATGATCACAAAGTCTGTTTCCATACAACTATGAATGAAATGTCACAGCTCCTCATGTTGTAGTAACAATGAAATGGAATCAAATTTTTTTTTCCTGTGGCTAGGGATGAATAACACGTACTTTTGAGTAATTTTCAGTTGCACTTTCTTCCCTTCAGACATCAAATAAAGCTAAAGAGCAATGATCATTGAATCACTAAATAACTTTTAGAAATAGCTAAATTTCAGGGCAGAGATGCATTCTAATTAAAAAAATAATCTTGGGACTTTCAAATCATTTGATCTTTGTCTTGTGGTTGTAGTATATGTGTATTAGTCATAATTACCGCTGTCAAAGCACAGTTTCCTAGAAGCCATGGCAAAAAGACAGTAAGAAATCCTTCCTCACTGACAGTACCATCACAGCAATGCCCAGCATGGAAAATACATTGTGAGGGTTTGGGATGTACTCTTCCTAGGATTGCATTGTAGCCTACTGAACATAGGCTTTAAAGCATTTTTCAGATATGTTCCTGGTGAATAGAGGCTCCTGTCCAACTGGAATTAGCCTTCTGAAAGGCTTCAAATTTTACAGAACCAGCTAGAACACAAAGCTGCCTTTAGAGCTTGGTTTTGCATAGGTCTGGGCATTCAAACATTCATGGAATTACAGGATTCCCCACCAACCCTGCATGCTGGGAAGTATGTGAAGGCCATTCCAAGGAGGTAGCTGTTCTCAGGACATATATGTGTGTGTGTGTATAAAGCATGGCTGCATGTGCTTGTCAAGCCTTTGTGATTCTTCCTGATGAAGAGGGAGTTTGGGGACAGTGATTAATGATCTGCTGGGATGAAATTACAAGGAAAGATTAACTGTTTATAAATCCATTAAGTAGTGACAAAGGAAGGGGTCTGTCGTCTTAGAGTATTTGAAAGCTGAATAGGGCATGAAGGGAAATTAATTGTTTAACATAACAAGAAAATTCATTGTACTGGGAAAAGGACTGTGGAAAGGGAATCAGACTTCTATGAACACTTATGCAGAGACAAAAGTATTTTTGCTCTTAGTGTGCAACATGGGCAGCAGAAATGCTGTAGTCATTTATGGAAACCTTTTTCTTCCCCGTGATTTTCTTCATCTAAAACAAGCCATTCTGCAGTTTGTGCATGCAAATTGTACTGCTTTCACCTTTGCCTTTCAGCCTCCTGAAGCAGATTAGAATTAGCAGCCATGTACTATGAGGATAATCTTTATCACACTAACCTTTTGTTTTACTGACATAGGTGAGAAGAAGGATAATATTTCATGGGCTTTGGTATATCACAAGGAACAGAATCGGTGCAGAGAATGCAAGCAAGTCAGCTCTGATTTAATGAAGTTCTAAGGTCTCTTTTTGACTTGAAGTATTATGGTGATTTTATTGAAATACCAGTAAGCAGTGTCCTAAGTTTAAGTCTTATGCTTTGAATTTCTTAGTTTGTCATGCACTGAGATTTTTTAAATACCTTGTTTAAAAAGATAGCCATATACTTCTTGTAGCAGCATATTCAGAAAATTCTACAATTTTATCATTTTTAATACTTTTTTTTTCATAAGGTAAGCTATATAATGAAAATAGAAAAACACTTATAGTCTTTAGAAATGTATAAAAACTTTGAAAATCTTAACCTTTAGAGAAGGAAATTTGATAGTGGAAACAACTTCTTTAGAGTACATGTTCTTTTTTTATAGTGAGAATTTACGAGAATAGCAGAACAAAACTGTTTAATGAAAAATACATTATTTTTTTTTTTTTAATTTAAAGGTAGTTTTATTGGAACCATGTGTCTCATTCAAGATAAAAAATCCGTGATTGACAAAAAGGGAAAACTGAGGGTTTTTTTGTGGTTATCATTCATCTGAAAGTTCTTTAATTCTTTGTATTACGGCACAGTGTGCACCTTATCTGCACTGTTGCTGTCCCAGTAGGAGGCTTTATGCCTTTTGGGCCTCTCTGTAGATTTGTGTTTGAGCAGTTAAAATTCATGCGGCATTAACTGGTAAAATCTTTTTTCTTTGCTCCCATTTTTTAGCTGTTTACAGTTCATAAAGAAGCTAGAGAGGTTCATGCAGCACTGCAGTAACTATGGAGCTTGTGCGCTGATTGCTCACGACATTCCCCCTAGGATGACATGGAGCAACAGAGGAGGGCTAGATCTCACTCGGTTTGCCCTGGGAGGTGGAACCAGTTAATTTAGTGAAAATCAGAGAAGTAAAAAGAATGAACTTTGTCTGCTAGACCAAGAGAGAGGTATATGCAGAAGAAAGGTGGCTTCTTTCTTTCATTTCTCAGTGTGAAGGTGTCCAGATAAAAACATACGTTTCCTGACTTCCCCACCATCTGTTCTAACCTTCATGTGTACTTCTTGCGTCTGTGGGGAATAAAAGTGCTAACTTCCAATCTAGGTACCTAGCAGCTTTGCATATGGTGTCAAACTGACACCTTTTAACTTGAAACCTGGTTACAGGAAATGAGGAGCCTTGGTGACAAATGTTTCAGTGTATTGTAAGGGAAATGCTTTTGTTTTCACTGCTGGGAAAATTTCCAGGACTTCACCGTGAGGTTTTGGCGGGGCTGACCATTAATAATTTCTTACTGATTTCCTCTAGTAAACTGGTGAGAAAAATAATACGGTTTTGAGGATGTGAAGGTGTACTGCACTGCAGTGTAACAGTTGGGGATCAGGCTGTGTTGTGTAACAGTGACTTGATCCTGAAAGACTTGAGGCCAGGGACTAAACTTCCTGGATTAGCAGAACTGGCACAAATTTGACAGTTATTTGGGGCCAGGGAGCGCATTTTATACCATCTTCAAGCTGCTTCTAGATTGAGTGTCTGCTGATAAACTCCCCATAACTCATGTCTTTGGAGCTGAAGGATAGTAAGAGTTTACTAGAAGTAACTGGGGGTCAGGGTAAAGTGTTTGGGTAACTAAAGTGGTCTGAAATTTAATCTAGTTCTGTTACAGGTAGAAGTTTTCCAGCTGACTTAGTTCACTGAGGCCTGCAGAAGGATTTGAAGTTTTGTTTGTTGGTAGGAGAAGGGGAAATTCCTTTTTTAATCATGAGGATTGATTGTTTTGAATGGGATATCAGACATGATGGATAGCAATTCCAACCTGACATAATGGACTTTACCTGCACACTCTTTGATAATCTGATTGTTTGATCCCTTTAAAATATGAGACAGCCTAGACACAGTTTATCAATAGTTCTTTTACAATGAGATTCTTTTTCTTGTTACTCAGAAATTATGTTATTTATTTCCATAGCTACATCATTGGAATACTAAATCTGTATGGTCAAAATCACTTTTCTATATTTTATAGAAAGAAATAATTTGTAAACAAAACCACGACTGTATCTCTCCTGTGACAACTGAGTCATTTGAAGCTGTGCAAAATGAGAACCGATGCTAAAAGCTGGGGATGATTTAAGGGAAATGACAACTTCGCTCTCTTGCAATGGTAAAGAACTGTGTGTTTTAATAAAGGAAGGGAGGAACATGGACAGGCACATAGCTGCATGTCTCTAATTTATCATGAGGAACTAAAGGTATCTGTATAAACTCCACAGGCATGACAGAACACTACCTGAGAGTAGTTTTTTGTATCTTGAATGTGAACATTCATTTTTGTACTCCATGGTTATTTCATATTCATACAAACCACAAATATTTATATAATCAATACAAAATTTTTGTGAATGCACAAGAGCAGACCAAGGAAGTCCAACAAGAATGGAACTCGAGCCTAAGAGCACTGTTCCTGTAGCAGTAGCCCACATTGGTGGGAAGGACTCAATGCGTGACGGCTCAGGCTGGCTGGCCTCTTCAAGTTCTCCACTGGTGGATTCTTCTCAATGTGTCTGGCTCCAAGAAAACACCTTCTTAGTAATGCTGGCACATGAGCAGTAGGACGTAACCATTCAATAAACAAGCCATGAATAGAGATTTATAAACTTTGATATTTTTTTTCAGGTATTTGCTTATTGGAGCTTTCCATTTGCTTATTAGGTGAATTCAGGCATTCCTTTGGGTTTCTCACATTTCAATCTTGTGTCATCAAACTGGCTACACTTCCTCAGAAATAGACTTAAGCTTCAAGTGGGAGTCTAGCTTCTCTGCTAGCATTTCTTCTGCCTTTTCTTCCATATAGCTATTACCTTTGCAATTCTTGTGTATTAAAAGAAGCACGGTCAGTGTTCCTTATCAAGTTGCTTGGAGACTGTACACCTGAAAACCTCATCTCTGCTTGTTGGGACTTGGTGGTGTTAAAGGATCCAATTCTTTATTGTACAAGTCTAAGTCTGGGGTAACTGCCCTGAGGACAGGGTGTTGCCTGCAAAGAAAATCAAGACCAAGGTGCCCTGCTGCATTAGCAGCTCCCTTCTCTCCTTTTGCAGTCCCTCCATCCACTGTCCAGCCAAAGACCTCCTACTGCCTGTGATCTTAGGGCCTGACTCTGTCTCAGACCAAGCTACCTTGCGGTGAACTCAGTCCAGATTTTTTGCTTTCTTCCCAAGTCGTTACTCATTTGTACATTGCTTATTGGCTAAGATCTGACCTTGAGAAACTAAATGAAGAAGGACAGCAAGAGGAAATCAGCTTAAAGAAGGGGCCAGAGGAAACCTGCCAACATAATCACTACAGTAAGACTCGGGAATAGGGTACCAAGGAGTACTAAGGAAAAGCCTGGTTCTCACAAGGCTCCTCTGCAATGCTTCAGGAACTTGATTCCTGCAGCCTTCTTGCTTGAGGCTTTCTGGACCCTTCCTTATTGCTTGACCCCAAGAGCTCTTGGGATAACTTCATCACTAATGAACAGTTCTTGCAGATTTTCCCAGGCTTGGGCCAATATGCATATACATTTCTGGAGTTTAACTTTCCCTTTTTCTTCCTTTATTTTTGATATGGGTCACAACAGTTTGACAAATTAACCATATTATTGAATTTGCTATTTGTTATATAAAGATTATACCCATATGTAGCATTTGTTTGAATTTTCATTTTATTTCTGGTTATAATGCTCATGCCAGCCTAATTAAATGCTATTTTTCTGCTGGAATGTAACATTGTCTCAGCCAAATAATTAGATTGGCTGATGATCTGTGACATACAATTTCTTTGTCTCTGCATTTGTATTTTTCTTCTGGGGAGCATAACTTTGTTCCAAGTCTGTCAGCAGAGTGAGACCCAAGCAGGGTGTGTAAGAGATGCTGCATGTCCGTGGGAGATGGGCATGGCACTTGCAAGGGTCTGGAGCTCCCAGTGGGACGTGGTTTTGAAAAATGTACAGCTTCTGTTGTGTGTTTGACTTTACCTTTGTGGCAGCTGTGAAAACAGCTGGTGTTTCTTTCTTCCCATATTTCTTCTCTTTCCCCTTCAAATTGTGAATCAAGCCTTAAATGTTTTATTAAATGAAATCCAATTACTCTGGCTGAATGCATATCCTTTGTTTTATTGAAAACAAAAAAAAAACTATGAAAAGAAAGTAATTATGTGAGAAGGTATGCTCTCATGAGTGACACTGCTTCTTTCAAAGCCTGGGTCCTCTTTCTACTACATTTCTTTGCCTTAATTATTTCTCTCTGAGCTCGACTTGAGACAGGACTGAAGGTGATGGGAGAAGCTTGTGCAGGTTCTGGGGCCTGATTTCAAGGTGTAGAATAACCAGCACAACTCAAAGCTTCCTAAAAAACGGAGGAGAAAGGCTGAAGAGCCCAAATTCACTGAACTTAAGCCATGCTGTAGATATGCTACAAGGCAGCTGCTCTGGTCCATCTGCCACACTTTTCTAGTGGCATAACATGCTTGGCACTGGCTGCCTTGCACTGCACAGAAGAACTTCTGCCCATCCAGGGAGCACAGCAGTGGTGGTGGGGAAGGGGGAGACTGGCCACGGTGCCATAGCGTGCTGAGCACACGTGTCCTGCAGGGCAGCGCCAACACAAGGGAAAGCAGGTGACAGCCCCACACTCCCAGGAGATGTGCTGTGGGCCGAACACTGATGCTTCTTTCTACCTTCAGCCTTCTTCATTAGCTGGCACCCACATCTTGATATGCCCTTAGGTACAGGTTTCTACATGCTGGGCAGGGTTTGTGCATAGTGGGACTTCTGTAATTCCTTTCCTTTTCTGTTTGTAAAAGGACAGACTGAAGGAATGCAGCCTTTTCCTAACTAAATGTGTGCATAAGTACTTTATGAGGAGTGATTGCTGGTGAACAATTTTGGCAATGCATTTTATTTTTATACCATCTTAATGTACAGTATTATCAATTCATGTTTTTATTGCTTGAATTCCTTTTCAAACTGGAAAAAGTAGTAATTTTACAGAAGAAAGACAGATTAGTGGGGTACCCTGTTCTATAGGAACTCTATTCTGAGAGCAATTTGGATATCAGTTTCGGTATGCAAGATTTTTATTATGTACTTTTATTTTTAAATGAAACTGTCTATCATAAAAATGAATCTCTTGCATAGAGGTTCTCCCATGCTGTTTTCAGCACCATTTCATATTAAAATGATGTAACTGGATAATCTAGCTTATGTAGAAAATGTTATTCAGCAAGGGAATTATTATAATTCATGTTTGGTGCTGGCACTGAGGTCTCAGTGCATGTACTGCTGACAGCACTTTACCTGTCTTATAAAGTATTCTCACCCCAGCAGAGATACCTGATGCTGCTCTGGAAGGTTCCAGTCTTACAATCATTAAAATTGATGAGTCTTTCACTGATTTTTAAAAAGATAGAGATTAGATCCTAACTTCATTGGCTGCAGATGCAATACCTTAGCACGAGGGAAGGAGAAATCACTTTCCAGTCCATCAATTTATACCTTAGAACTGAGAATAAATCAGAGGAAATATCTGGATGTACAGCGCATGATGAACAGTCCTATACATGTACATAATTTCAGCCCCTTGTATAATGTTATATAACTAGGTAAGTCAATAATATAAAGGAAAAAAATTTCTTCGTTATAGTTTCATTTATGGTTTTGATTTCCTATCTTCCTTTTTTTTACTAGTAAACAATATGCAGCTAAATTATTTTAAGGTCTTCCCTTTTAGAGAACTTAGCAGTGCCAATTTGAATTTTCATTCTTAGACCGTTCTTAGACCCTAAATAAGTTTTATGAAAACTTTCTCTTATCTGAAGTGACCACCTGAAGTGAATAAGGCAAAGAATTGGGTTAGAAAAAGTAAAAAGAAATAGATCACTTCAGTGTTTTTTTTTTTTTGTTTTTTTTTTCTAAATGGTACTTTAAAAACCCAAAAGCTTTCTGAGAATCATTAAATATTTAAAGTTAGTTCATTAGGAATAAAAAAATATATTTAAGCTTTTAAATCCTTTCATCTGTTCTGATGTGAACTCGAGGGTTTAATCACAGAAACCCTTGGATGCTTGCTGATGATGCACCTGTCAGCTTGCCTTACCAGTATAGAAAGCAGGGAAAGTAGGGCTAATCTTTCAAACTGACAGTCACTTTTGAAATCACTTTTTGGGGTATTGAAATGAATGTTTAAAATGTAAATAATGTTATTTTTAAGGAATATGGAAAGATTAAGCTGGTTTGCATTAAGAGAGCAATTTGATTAGGAAGTTTTAGAAGCATATAATCTGACATTCTTGCTATGTTCTAGTAAAAAATATAAAAAAAATAGAAGGGCAGAATAGAGGAAGGGAGGGTAGAGTCAGCTCCGTCAGGATCGTTAGGTCTTCTAAAAAAGTGGGCTTGAAATTCAAAAGAAAAGAAATAACTTAATGGTGTTTATTGCGCATGGGTTAGGTAAATGGGAGTCAAAACCCGAGTATTTCAATATTATGCTCCTAAAGGGCACAAAGTCATGTTGTAGTAAAGCTGAAAACTTTTTAAGGGCCTGCCAATCTGTAATCTGTAGCCATATACGTCTCCTGCTGACTTCCATTCAGGTACCTGGCAGACCCAAGCTGCACAGATGCAGTGCCCTAGAAATCCTCTTGCAGTAGCTGGATGTGCCTTTCATTTGCTTTGGGTTCACAACTTGCAGCTCGGGGCCTGCTTTGTGCTGGGCTGTATTCTTTGTATTGACAATGAATAAACATATTAGTAACATCCTCATGATGGTTGAACTTCATGCATCTTCTTAACTGTGTCTTTTCTTAGTGTCTCCTTTATGTAAATTCTTACTCCTGTGCCTGTTAATGATAAGATTTCATGTCAGGCTTCCATCACCCTTGTTTGGATTAAGTTGTTGAAGGTGTTAAAAACGGGCACCTCTGTTCCTGGAGAGCTCTAAATTTGCCCTAAGCAAGCTGTGGTGGGCTGTAAATTTCACTGGTGCTGTTTAACTTCCTCTACACCCTGAAGAACTGGGAGATCACCCAGTTCTTTCAGTTTTAACGTGGAGACTACATTCAGTGGATCTGGTCATATCCAATGGAAATTCTTTTGATGTGTGTGCTAGCTTTCTGAGTCTTTACCGTAAGTAGCATAATCAGGTATCACCCTTGAGAACTTCTGAAGAGCAAACTGTAAGTTTGCTTCCCCACAAATCATCCCTGTCAGAAATTCTTATTACACACAGGAAACAGCTTTGGAGCCACGTGGCTCTGATGGTATAATATCTCAACCAATACTTTTATATATATAAGTATTTTAAACTCTGGAATAACTTACAATCCTTTTAAAACAGTGGCTAGATAACCTCCCACAGCACTTGTCAGAAGGATCTGTCTGCCTTGGTGTGGAAAAGGAATTAAATTCAGCAAAGGTGGTCTCCTCAGAAATATTCCTTTTCCATTTTTGGATAAGGTTGTATGTGTATATATATACACAATCAGTATGAGGTGTAAAAAAAAATATATCAAATTATAGTGACAGGTAAGAAAAACAGGTTCTTAAAGATTTTTTTTTGCTAGGTACTGAGCCTCAAGTAGCAGAATGTCAAAGTGAATGAACCTTGAAGCAAAAGCTGACACAGGAGGGGAGGCAAGCACAGGAACCACAGTAAGAAAGCTAGATATTTTGATCCAGAAAACTTTAATTGAGAAACTTTTCAAGAAGCAGAGAAGACTGATGTCCAAGTTCCTGAAGCAGAGCTGCAAGCCAGTAGCCAGAAAGATCTATATTACCTATAGAGAAGTCTATTTAATAATTCTGCCAGTTAGGAAGGCTGATTTCTATGGAAACTTGCAGGAATCTTCTGCGTACAATCTACCTTTCATTTTTAGTGGGGAACACTCTTCAAGGTGGAGCATGTGCTGCAGGCCAAGGCCTGCCAGGCTGAGGGCATGTGGGTGGGCCTGCAGCAGGCACATGGCGGCCTCCCCCTGGGCACCTTGCTGTGCTCCAGGGCAGGGGCAGGGCGATCAACACCAGCAGGTGATGGAGAAAACAGGCCTAAAAGTGCCTTCAACTACAGACACTGTGGGAGGAAGGCTGCCATGTGGAAATATTTCCCCATTACTGCTTGCTGGAGTAAATAAGAGCAGTGGTGACAAAGTATAGTTGTGTTTTCCTCATTAGCTGCCCCTATTTCCAACTAGAACATCCCCAAACTGTGTTGTAGGCAAAACCCCTGTTGTGTGCCAGGAACTTGGAGCTGCTAATGAATGCTGATAGAGGAGAAGTGCTTCAGTAGTTCTTTCACGTAAATGGGATCAACAGTAGGTCAGTGACAAACATGTAAAGGAAGGCAGACGTTTAAAGAAAATGATTTAGTGAGATAATTTGTGTGATATTTTTTTCTCATCATACACTGAAAGAAAAGTTTCTGAACATGTAAATGAAAGGAGGCTGCAACTGTCTGGGAAGCTACAGGACTCTGCGTGGGAAGGTGACAGTGAATTTGGATAACCATCACATGAGCTAGCAAGCCTTTCAGCTGAGTTTCGGCGGGCAAGAGCACTGCTTTTGTTCCCCATTCCTTCCTCTGTGTCTGTGTTGGGTCTGTCTAATATACAAAAGAATAAAAATAAGGTTTGGGGAAACCTTATGCCTGCCATGGTAAATTGATACAAATTCTATCGTATGAACCTTGTCTAAGGTCTGTAACTAGTCAGAACATCAGCTGGTACAGATTGCTTAACCCCACAGAGGTCACTGTAGCAGGACACTTACACAAATGGTCAGCTTTGTCTTGTGTTATGTCCCCTGAGGGGTAGAACACTTTTTTTTTTTTTTTCCTTAACCTCTGGTTTGTCATTCATTAGGTATTTGGTAGATGGATAGTTTAGGAGATCACCTTCTGCACTGTAGCTATGTCTCAGTGTTCAGCAGCTGCAGGTACTTGATCTAAAGCAACCCAAAGACAGACCTCAGTACCAAAGGAAGGATGTAGACAGGAAAATCAGTTTCATAATCATAGGTATTTATGAAAGGTTGCTTGAAAAGGGATATGTCTAAAGCCAAATTCAACTTACCTTCACCTGTATTATGATTGATGCTGAAAATGAGTGGCTATTTTTGTGAAATTTCTTTCTATGGAGCTATGGAATCAATGCTACTGCAATCCTCATTTATTGTTTTCCAGGATTTTCTGTTTGCATCTAAGCAAACCATTTTTCCAAACAAAGCCTCTGTGCTTCAAGCATTACATAAAGCTGAAGGTTAGTATTTAGCACTTCAAAATATAATATATGTCTCCTTGAAAATAGAAAGGTTAGTACTTCTGTGATTATACACAACTCTCTTGTATCTGCTGTGTAATACAAAATTCAAAGTTACTCTGATTAGACTTTTTAATGATCAGAATAATTGCCTTTGGCTGCCTAATACTTAATGTTTGTGTTCTGCATCAATATTCAGGTGAACTAAGTATATGACTCCCTCACACTATGAAATGATTGCAGCACTTAATGTGTAAGGGCTTGCTCCAGAGATACTGAGTGCCCTTGTTTTCATTGACTGCTGAGTGTTCAAAGAGCTGAGATCTTCTTAAGAGCTACCTCTGAGTCTCTCTGGATCAGGACCTGAAAGTGTTCAGAATAAGCCACAGAGTAAAGCAGTCTTAGGACATGATCTGCGTGAGCCTGTCAAGGATCAGTTCATTATGGATTCTATTAAATGAAATGCCCTCTACAGTTGGCAGAAAGTTGAAAGCAAATTAGTCTATGAACATGTAATTTTAAATTCTGGCAACCTCAAGGAAGTTGGCATTTCCCTTATGAGAAGCCTTTTTTGTCCCTTCACGGGTTTCCTGTCCCATTGGAACAGTCCCTTTGTCTTTTAACCTGCCTCAGTTTTCAGGGAAAATGCCTGAGGGGACAGATCAATCCCTTGGGACCACAGAAACTGCTCCAAAAGCTTGTTTTTCCAGGCTCACACTGACAGGTTGAACCTGGGTGGCAGGAGTCAAAGACAAGGGCTGTGATCAGGGCCTTTCAGCTGTTCTGTGGCTCTCTGGCAACATTTCCCTGTGGACACAACTGAGCATCCAATGAGTATGGAGCTGAACCTCAGGGTCCCATCTCAAGCACTGCGCCTGGTGCTGTTCCATCACTTCATCCTGATCCATACTTTTTTGTATAAAGTAGAAGAGTTCTAACAAAGCAGGAAAAAAAAAAAAAAAGCAAAATGCAAAAAACTCAACTAATAAGTTGAGTGGGTAGTTACTGGCAAGACAGGTCCAGTTTCCCAGTCACACTCAGCCACGGCAATACAGTTTTGTTAGAAACCAAGTAAAGCTCCAGCACTCAGAGGTATTATTGGTTGACCTGGACAGAATCTCTCTTCAGGGCTAATGGCTATTTTCCCTTTTCCAACATTTCCCTTTTTTCCAACATTTATAAATTGAAACAAAACCACTATGATATTAATTTACTAGCTTTTTTTTTTTTTTCATGGGAAAATGCTTTGTTAAAATATTCACCATTATATCTGCTCATCAAGCTGAAGTTGTAAGTCTTGTTTGGGCTAGGAGCTTGTTGAAGATGATGGCTAGATTGCTTAGGTCTTTGTAAGGCCAGCTGGTATCTTCCTCATAGTGATGGTTCTGATGTTGAAACCACTGGGGCCTTGCAATAAAGGAGAGAATGTTTCCCCTTATCCAAATAAAAAACTTGAGTCTTTTTACAGATTCTATTGTGTAACCATCTAAACCCAAATTCACAATGGAGTGTGAATCCTGTTCTTATCTTTTATCAGTAAAAAGCCTGCATTATGCTGCTACAAATGTGTGCAGGCTGCATAGCTGCATTGACCACAAAGACTGCGGGCTATGTCTGAACTCAGTCTGCTGAGTGTCAGCATAACTGGGAGAACACTCCTGGGAACTATCACCTCTCTTCCTCCCCCATCTGTATATATATGTGTGTGTGTGTGCATATATATATAGATATGTATGTATTTGTTGTTCATATAACATTCCCCTGTGGCCTCTCCCAAAGACCCGGATGAGCCGTTATGGGTAGTTTTATATTCTTCAAGTCTGAAGGTGACCACATAGGTCAGTTCTTGGGAGCAAAGTCAGGGAAACCTACTGTGATATGGATGTATGAGATGCTGATAAAAAACTCAAATCATGTTTATGGCAACCTAGCTGTTGTGGACTACCCTAGAGTCCCTATATAGCATAGGCAGAATTATTGTAACCATGTTTTGTTTTAGTTCATCAGCACGTACATCTTAGAAAACCTAAAATCAGCCATCGTCATTGCAGGAGTTGTATCTTTTGAGCATCTTTAAAGATCCTGTTGAGCCAAAATGTCAGTTGTTATGAAAGTACATGGCTTTGGTGATATTAGGAGATCTCTGGTGATTTATGTGGACTAGGGATTTGGTGTTACCTTAAAGAAAGAAAGATACTGTGAAATAATGTGATACATGCCAGGTAGCAGCTTATTCTTTTTATCTAATGATTTGCAATGTGTGAGAATAAGATGAATTGGCAACGCTTGCATACTGTTGAAATAACACTTAGAAGTGATCCAAGTATCAGGGAGGACAGAAGTTTAATACTACCTAACCTTTTCTTCATCTTGGAGTATAAATGGGGAGCTAAAGCAGAGGAAAAACAAAACTGAAACCATGAACATCTTTATATATATGTTCAGTTATCCAAAATAACTGTTTCAAATGCTATAAAAGTTCTTGAAAACAAATCTAAAATCACTTTATTTGATTAAAAAAAAAAAAAAAAACTATTTTTTATTTTTTAAGGAAAAAAAAAAGCGGAGAGTCATGTGCATGTGTGAATAAGAAACTTATGATAAATAACAGTTCTATCTGTTATAATGAATGAAAGCTGAAACTAGACCGTATCGGTGTTATGCAGATGAGCTGGCTTAGCCATTTTTATTAAAAGTCAAAACGTGTGAGTAACAAATATATGCAGAGACAATCTCACAAAGGATATTAAAAATCCTTGTGAATGTTTCTGGTATAAAAAAGTGGGGAAGAAAATGCTTTCACCCTGAGCAATAATGACAGTTTGAAATAATGGATATCTGAGTGAAATATCTAGTATTGCTTTCGGAGAAAGCGGATAGGAGAATGAAGTGAATAGAAGGTGATTATTTACTACTTCTCACAGTCTTAAGGACAAAGAAATGAACAATGATATGATTGGGTATCAGATTTAACTACTAAAAGGAGGTACTTTCTATGCACACAAGGTAATTAAATCTTGCAGCTCATTGCCACCGTAGAGACAAGATATAATGGGTCCCAAATTTCGTTTCTTAAAGTAGCACTAGGTAGCCTTCAGTCGTGTTTGTGGTCCAGTGCAGGAATCTTTTTACATGTGGATGGCAAAACTTCCAAGGGTCTAGCGAGGAAAGGATGACTTTCAGTTACTCTGGCTCTTAGACTGTTTTTGCAAGTCTCTACTGCTGGCAGCATTTGGAGGTGGGATGCTGGATTAGAAAAACCTTTGGTCTTACAGTCCATAAGCATTTGTTTATGGTATCCTGGGGACGTGAATATGATAGCAGATTTTTCAATCTGTTTGAGAGCAGTGCTCTATTTCCCTGTGCCATCTGCAGGGGTACAGCATTCCCAGGAGTAGATGCAGAGTCTGTAGAAAGTGAAAAACAATATTTCAGTGTTTGCACCACATCCTGTCACTGAGGGCACTGTGACTGCCTCTGCTTTGTGATGGGAGCAGAGCAAGTGCTGTTCTGTTCTTGTGTGCCTGGGTTTTCTTCTTCTGGACACCTGGGTACCTGGGCAGAGAAGCTGTGCTGGTTCCCTGATTGTTTCCAAACAGGAAGCATGTCCTTACTGATACTAAGCAAGCCAACACTAATAGAGCTGGGTATGGAAATGAGCACTAGCCTTCTCCAGACCAGAGCTGCATATGGTGCTTTTTGATGCTGTGTTTGTACACAGATCTGTTAGGATGGGCCATTAAGGAAAGAGTGAGAGCACAGTTATTACTACCAGATCATAACTGAGAACTGTGAGGAGGATTAAAGCTTTGCCTGCTTGAATTTTTTGATCCCAGTTTCTTCAAATACAGGAAACTTTCTTTGAAAGCTGAATCCCTAATAACTTCACTAATGAAATATGACTAAACAGGAGATTTTATATTTTCAAAATGTGCAGTTGATAAAGAATCTCCTCTGAAGAGCTGTTGTGCATTCAGCTAGTGTATGCATGGCTGTGAATCCCTAACGAACTGCTTGCTATCCTACTCCTAACTTACTCGGACTAGGAAATCACTTTGGTGACGTGTAGTATTATATACTCTAATATTACATTGTATTTGCTGTGATTATGCATAGCTGCTGCCTGCTGTCATTGCCAGTACAGTAAACTTGATACCCTGCAGTGGTTGTGTATGCAAGTTGGAATGTGTGTACACGCATACATCCAGCCGGTGTGTGTACGGATGCATGTGTATATGCACACAGATAGGAACTGTGGGGTTTGTCAGTGAAGCATTTTTGCAAACAAAAGCACAATGAAATTACTTTTATAATCAGAAATGCACAGTAAACAGCATCTGTATGTTACTGTTTATTGCTATAAATCTACATCTACTATGTGCTCACTATAAATCTTGTGAATCTTTTCAAGTGTTTACATTGTGTATTTTAAGAGATAATGTAATCTTCACACCATATTAAACTTCCCCTGGATATTTCTTCAGAAGAAGCTCTTATCTAAGGACTTTCAAGTTTTTAATTCATTTTCTGCTTCAAAAAAATCTGACACTTCAAAATAGCAATCAGGAACTTCAAACTACAACTTGTGAGTCATGTTCAAATCCTATTAGTTCCCCTAATATGACTCTGGTTTGCAGATTGAAAATCACACTATTTCTTGCATTCTCTGTTTAATTGAGAATGATATGAGATGCCAGAACTTTTTTGTGTGTGAAGAAGTCAACAACTGGATGTAAAAAAGACTCCCCTCCTTCGATTTATGGGCAAAATCCCATAAATCAAAGTTAATCCCAGCCATGGCAAATAAAACATTGGGAGTTCGCTTAGATAATTTATGAATATTAATGATTTGTTTTTTTGTTATAATTTTTTTGAGGTGGTAAGATTTTGCCTGGTGTCAGCCTGGTAATAGTGAACAGATAAATGGATATAGCATTCTAGAATGTCTCCTCTGGACAATTTAGTTTAGTTTTTCTTTGTGAGTTATCATGGTGTCTTTCTACTCTTGTGTGACCATGGTGGAACATCTCTAGTCTCAGGTATCCTTTGCAGCTATAATACTCTAAGACTACAAAAGAAGCTTGTGTCCCATGCCCCAGTTTTCTGCCGTTTTGCCTACCCAGTAGTGTCACGGCTTTAAGTTGGGTCACAGGATCTAAAAGGGAAACGCCTTCAAAAATACTTGCTTGTCTTATTTGTGGCAGGTTTGTGAGTGGGGATGAGCAGGCAGATGCAAGAAACTTGCCGAGGTAGCTTTTTGGCAGAATAAAGACAGCTTGGGACTGTACCCAGGTGGCATTCTAATGGCTGCACAAACCTGGCCGTGGAGTTGAGGCTGTGTTGTAAGCATAGCCTTAACTTTCATGATGACCTTCACAATGATGGGAAATGGCTCCTGTTTTGCTTGAGAGTCTAGGTTAAAGAACTTAGGGGTCCAGTCCTCTGTCCTAGTATCCATTTTTGTGCTTCTGGGCAAAGTGCAGTTTTGCACTGGAAAACCTTACCGATGTCAGTGAGTTTCATCTCAGTTGTTTTCATTACTGAATGGTAAGGAATAAAAAATCCTGCTATATGAAGGGACTGTAGCATTATGTGAACGAGGTATTTACAGTGTCATAAATTTCTGGTGACAATTTAAGGATGCAAAACCCAAAGAGCAGCACGTGCACTGTGCAAGTGCACCACGTGGAAAATGAAAGTGCTGTTATTGTCAGTCGTAATTGCAGTAGATCATCGGGAGCACCACCTCTGTTCTTGGGCCTGGATATATTTGGACAGGGAGCAGTACATATTTCATGATGCTGGATTTTGCACAATATTCCATTAGTATTTTTGCAACACTCCATTATTTTAATGAAATATGAACATGCATATATTTAACTTCCATCTATACTTTGCTGGTAAAGAATGTCAAATTGAATCATGGTGCTTTTTAGGAAGAAAAAGGGAGCATTGTGGATATTATGTCTACCTTCTTTAAAGTGCTGCATAATGTACTTTGCCCTACAATCTGCTTCATTGCTTTTGTACGTATAGCATTCCATTTAGAAATACTTTAGATTTCAGTTGTTGGGAAACCTAGTGCATCCTTTGATAAAGGTATCCAAATCGTTAGGCTATCTCACTGTTGTTCTTTGAAATGGCTTTTGTTGTGTTTTTTTTTTTTTGTTTGTTTACTTTAAATATGTTAGGTCAGATGACTAGCATGGCAGTTTTTTTCAATTTTAAAACACTTTCATTAAAAACAAATTCTGATTTCAACAATTTACAGATGTAAAGCAAGAAAAAAACTAAATGCCAAACAGCCTTCAAGTGTTTGTTTAATTCTGGGAATTGTTTCAAATTATAGCAAAATGGAGAATTATCCTCAATGTCAAAATTTCCCAAACTTTGTTTTCATTTCCTGATTCACTGAATGATGCTATTCATGGTAGCTTTTATATCAAGAAACTCAATAGAAATGAGATTTTTGTGTTTCTCTGGTGACAATGACTTTGTGCTTGGGACCATAAAAAATCTTGTGTGAAATTGTGGATAGATCAGCCACATGACACTGGCAAAAATCACAGCCAAGGTTGCAAGAGTCTGAAGGAATGGCTTTTTCTGTAAAACATGGGGGAGAAAAGCTGAACAGCTGGTTGAGGAACCATATGAAATGAGGAAATGGGCAAATCTCCGTATTCTTGTGTTCCTTTTTTTGCAGCAGAGCTTCTGCCTAGGGTTTTTCCTGGCCTGACTTAGCTTGCTTCCTACTGCTGCTATACTGGAAAGTGCATTGTGTCTAAGGCCCATATATTTAATGAAATTCTCATGGCTAGACCCGAAGTTATTAGAATTGGTATTGCAAAGTACATGCATGGTAAGAGTCAGGGGACACAAGTCTTTCATTTTATTTTACCAGAAGCAAACAATATTTCAGTTCAGGCCCTCGCATAATCCTCATGCATGCCTCGCCTTGCTGCTCGAAGCCAGAAGTGGTTCACCCACAACTCTGATGGCTGAATAGAGCAGGGGCAAAGTTCTGCAGTGGCGAAAGTGATCACCTCTAAGAGCTAGGGTCACTTCTGGAAATCTGTCATCAAACAAGCGTGTGGGAAAGGAAAAATAGAAACCACACATACACACAGGGCTTCTTGACTTGAAAAGTCTCAAAACAGAAAATGTCAAAACAGCACGGTTGAAGTGCGCTTTAATGAATGTGAACAATACAGACCCCACTTCTGTAGACAGGCTTTTCAGCTGAATAGTCTCTTCAGTCTACTGCATTTCATTTTGTTAGCTTATCGCTGACATTTTAACCAATCCTTCCCGGGGTCCATCTGGTGGTCCATCTGTCTTCAGCATCTAGAGTTCACTGTGACAAATGAGGTAGAGACTATTGAAGAATAACAATTAGTTCCAACATTAACCATAAAGGTTACATAAATTACATATTTCTGTTAACAAAGTGTCACACAAAGGCAGGAAGAGTTTGGCAAGGCAGACAGTAAAAGTGTATTTTATTATCACTGAGCAAAATGTATTTAGGTCAAATGATTTTACTGTGTCTGATTATTTTTTTTTAATTTTTTTTCCTCAAACCCCTCAGGTCTTTTGAATAACAGATGTTGGCTGTACAGTATTTTGGTTATGTAGAATCTTCTCTAGTACAGTAGTGTTTATAATAAAGGTCAGATTTGCATGCAAAGGAAAATACCCAAATGATTCATCAACCAAATATTTATTTCCTATGCATTACTTTAGGACAATCATCCTGAGGCAGGGAAATCTGTAGGATCCTTCTTGTTTAAAACAGCATAACAAAATTTCTGTACAGCCACAGTGAGGGCATACCACTTGTTCCATCTCTTCTGGTTCAAAATAATCTCTCCTCTGATACAGGCGAGTTGTGCAGTGTCTAAGTCAGATTGCTTGAGATCAAAAGAGGAAAAAACACAACTGAACTTTGGGGTGATTCCTGAGTGTGCCTGTGAACTATAAGTGGATATCTATGCCCAGGGAGAAGAAAACGTGGAGGAAGGCCACAGCACTCCATGTACCAGACATGGTGGAGAAATCATACAGGGATCGGCAAAAGGTACTACAAGAGGAGTGGTGGCTTGAGTTGAGAAAGATGAAAAACAGGAGAAGTGACAGAAGGACATTTTCGCAAGGCACCGTCTTTGCATGAGCAGGGTTTAGTAACTCAGCAAGTCTCTTTCAGTTACTTCATGCCAAAAAGTGGCATTCATCCAAATTCCTTGTGTCCTATTGATACATTCTGGTAGGAGCAGCTTTCCCACCTGTTGGCCCCCTGTGCAAGAGTATTGAATGCTTAATGACTACTTCTCACCTGGTGACACGACTGATCTTTGCAAATACAGCTCCTCAATTTTGGGAAGCAGATGGAGAGGAAAAGTTACTTCCATGCATGTTCAGAGTTTTGTGTTTTGTTTTGTTTTGTTTTCTCCAAATCAAGACCCTTATGCAGGTTCTCTGTGTTTTTGTCTTTTTATCCTTTGGGACCCTAAAATTCTTTGAAAAAGAAATGTTGTCCTGATAGGCGAGTCTGTTCTCTTTCATCTCTGTCATTCTGGCCTCCTTCTCCTTTTGGAGAGGCCTAGATTCAGCTCCTGCCCCTTCATTCTCTTGCCTTCCCCTCTTCTGTAGCTAACCTCATCACCACCTTGAAGCTCCTGTTCTCTCTGAACAACCAGGTGGCATGTATGGGGAACGTATGGAGCTGCTTACCTTTAAGTACTCTGTTCTTAAAAATATTATTTCCTGATGGGAAAAAAAGAATGGATATCTGGAGTTCTAGTCAGAAAAGAGTTTTTAAATTGATGGAACTATTATTGCTGTTGCTTAAGTTCTTAGTAAGAAGAAACACATTTAAAAAATCTGTACTCGCCTCTGTCGTATACTGAGGGCAGTAACAAGGGTTTCTTCTGCTCCGAATGAAATGAAAAGAGTTGAGCAAAGTAACTCCTGTTTGTTAGAGGTCAGTGGACTGTAAATTATTGATGACATGCAGCTTTTGACCCTTCCCGTGTTTGGCAAACCATGCTAGAATACGTGGCTATTGTCTAACCCTGATTGTTGTGGTGAATTAATATGCCCTAAGGGAAGCACAGAGATGACTAAAGAGATACGGGGCATGCACAAGGCCATAAGGATGTCCTGAAGCATAAAGGAGTAGTGACCTGAGGCGACCAGGTCATAGTTCTGGATCAGTACTAGGAAAAAAGGCTGAGAGGGACAGAAATTAGGAAGAATGAAGATATAGGAACATCCTACATCCTAGGGGAGGAGGAGGTCAAGCTAACCACAGAAATGTCATGCTCCTTCTTCAGGCAGAAGAAAGGTGCTGGGGAGAAGCCTTGTATTCTTTCTTTCCTAGAAGGTAAGAGGGACGAGATGGCAGATGGAGGCCCAGGAGAGAGCAAGTGTTTGTCGCTTCCTTGCCACTGTTCTATTGCATAAGACTTCTGAGGCTTTCAGCCCTAATAATACAAAAATCGTACCTGAGCATAAGCTAGTAACTGTCTGTGGAAGCAGCCTTCAGTACAAATGCTCAGGCTGTGTCTGTGTGGTACCAACCCTGGCCATGTCGGAGGAATTCAGCTTGGCCGCTCGCTTGTGGACCACAGCTCTGCCTGGGCCCTGGGCAGTGGGAGAGGAGGAGGAGGTGGTCTTCTGGTGAGAAAGAGCTGGTCAGTTCTCTGCAAGAGCAGGAACTAGCTGCGGGGGCAAGCTGTAATTCTGTGCATGGAACAGTGCTTAACATCTTTATTGGTAACCAGTTAGGGAGGATGAGTGGGAGGATGACAAAATTTCCTAGTGATGCAAAATTAATAAAGTTAACACAGGGTAGGCATTGAGGAGAACTTAAGAAATGTTAATGGCACTGGTAGGATGATGGCAATTGAATATCTGTGTAGACATGAAACTGTCGTACTATGTCATGTCAGACATGAAACTATGTAAATTATTGGTGAAATGGCTTCTCTTTTTCATGGTAGGAGACTACCAAAACACCTTTCTATGCTACAAAATGTTTAATAGGGGTTAAACATCTGTGGGGTACAAGTGGCAAGCAATCTCTGCTCCTCGGGGAATGTTGGTAAGATTTGTGCCTAGTGACAAACATCCCAGTGGTGAACTTCGCTATGTTAGAATTTCCCCTTTCCCTTTCCCATGCTAAAGTGTTGGAGGAAAGTAAAATTGTCATTCTTCATTGCAAACATGGCTTTATTCTATGGGTGTGTGAAATGATCCCTGTCTTAATCTGCTTTGTGTGTTCATAAAATATGTAAGCCCACTTGAATCCTACAGGATGAAGGGCATTCTTGAAGAGAGTTATTACAGTCTACCAGACTGTAGCAAAAATAATAATGTCTAATCATTTTCAATAGTAATAAAATTGTTATCGCTCTATTTTCAAATAGCCAAACTGAAATGCAAAAAGGGGCAGGTGCAGTTCTAAAAATGTGACCTTGGCTATCTAAATGTGTGAAGCTAATTGCAGGTTCCTACAAAAACTATTAAAAGCCTTCGTACTTCTAAGCACATAGCGAATCCCATGGCTGTATAAGTACTGGTTAAGTGTTGTACTCATTTATTCAGTTTCTGCAGTCAATAGCTGACATAACATTTGTTTTGCTTTTGTTGACTTTCTTAACAACCTAATGCAGAGTGCCTAAATGTTGCACTTAATTTATTTTTCTGCTTGAATGATGAATGCCAATTTGTCTTGAGGCAACAATTTCAGTGTACTATCAGCTAGTATTCCTCTCTCAGCAATAAATGCAGCATATTCTTGAAAGAGCAGTAGCATTAAGAAAAATTACCACTTGTATGAGAAGTTTAAGAATAAATCTTCAAAGTGTCAAAATTGCTATGATAGTTTTTATCTCTATTTGAAAAAATCATGATCAGAGCTTATAATTTATGAATGACACTTTTTTTAGAAGATAATACTACTCACGAGGTAATCTTGGGAATAGAGAATAAGCATATACCTCTGGCATAGTTATCAGTCTTCAATAGTAAAGCAAAACAAATTTTTTGTGTACACTGCAATGGTTCCTGTGCAGCCATACATGGTGTAGGTACTGGTGGTGTTAAAGAGCTGATCCCAGGAGGGGTTTCAGCAGAGAGCTGCTGCTGAGCAGCATTCCGTGTAACCCTCCTGCCCCTCTTAGATCTGTGCCTTGTCCCCAGACACCAGATGATCTTGTGTACTCTGCTCTGTGCTGCTTTGGTAACAAAGCTCTCTGCTGCTTGCATGTCTACACCCCCTGCAGTCATCCTGCTCAGCTGCAGCGTAGGCATCGCTTAGCCTTGTTTGTGGGCTATAATGAACACTCTGAAGGTGCCCAAGTGATAATCTTAGAGAATAAATTCCTCTTTTCAGCACAAAACAGATAACTGCCTGTGAAATGGCAGTACGGGTCTCAGCCTTGACCTGCAAGGAGATGAAGGACTGCCCAAGACTGCAATGCTTTCAGGCCATGATCACTCAGATGCCTCCCAAGATGCTAAGTGCATGTGGCAGTGATGCCATGTTGCAGACAGCCTGTCCTCCCTGATGGACTGAGGTTTCTGCGTGTGTTTTTTCAGCCGATGGAATATCCCTGAGATATCCTGGAAATTTTACATTTGCATTTGTTTTGGACGGAAATAAAAGGCTTGTTTTCCTGTGGAAAGGCCAGTAATACTCCTTTCCTTAAAATACAATTTTGGAACAAACAAATATTTTTATGCTAACTTGAAATGTGAAGGGTTGAATACTCTAAGTCAATAATGTTAGATACGAAGTAGCAGAACTTCTAACCAAACTGTTTCTGTGAGGGAAACCAGAAGCATTCTTGGTTTGGGGTGGGCGGGGGTTGCCAGCTCTGTCTTTGTAGAAAACACTTTGCTGTTAGTGGTGTTCAGCAGGATTGGTGTTGTGGTGCTAGGCAGGGAGGGGAGCCGGGCCTGCTGCTAAAGCAGCAACTGTTCCTGGCCATCACCAATCTGAGGCAGATTTGAACTGACAAGATAAAGACGAAGTGCTGCGGGCTCTCATACCGCTTGGTAACATCCAAAGAGGGACAGGCTGGTAGGGGCGGACTGGCTCTCCTTGCGCTTCCTACCCGCTCCCCTTTCAGTGCTCTGCGCCCACCTGGTCACACTGCTTCCCCCTCACTTAATTCACTGGTTTCCTTTAAATGGCCTAAAACAGAATTATGTACCGAATACTGTACCAATACCAACACTGGTCCAGTATCTGCCTGTATTGCACATCACCTTGTGTATCCTAAATAAATTCAGATGTTGGCTGCAGACTCGGTAGCCCCTTCTCCCAGAGCTTGTTGTCACAGAACCTCTTCTTCCTGGCAACTTCCATACGCAGGGATCAGGCAGAAATACTGACCATCTCCGAGGCTGCCCAAAGGCAGCAGTGGGATGACAGCTGAAGTTATATTCCTATTTAAACAAGCACACTCTCCCAGTGAAGGACTCTGTGTTTGTACCAGTCTAGACACAAGTATTAGTGTAAAATGGTCCCAAAGATAGAGTTCACTTATTGTATTCCTAAATGCTTCCCAGTGTTTGAAAGCATTTTCCTTGATGGCAGTTGATCTTGCCACTTAGCCGATTTCAGGAATGCTTGAGACAGTTTTTCCTGGATCAGCTCTGACAGCATGTCCAAGCAATTTCTAGAAGCAGCAATGTTGAATAAATGGCACGGGGTTTGGTCATTCTTTGAGGCTCGGCTCTACCCACATCTGCTTTCCAATCACATCAAAAGGCCTTCTTGGTGTCTTGTTTGATAATGTTTGAAAGACAAAGCTTCAAATGCAGCATGTGAGTAGGAACCTCACGAGAGGGATGTTCATGCCATTGCGTGTGGTAGAGCTGAGCGAGTGCAGTGCACAGTCAGTCGTGAACGCCGCCGCCAGGTCGCATTACTTGCCTGCTGGAAGTATTCAGCATCATCCTGGTGCTCGTGGAAATGCTCAAAATTCTCTTACACTTCATAAGCTGGAAGGACATCGTTGTCTTTTTCCTGTTTTCTTTGTCTTCAATGTCAACGTGTTGTCTTGCTGAATTTTCTCAGTAAAAATGGCTACAGGATCTGACTTTGAGTTCCCAGGATTTTGTGTTGTCAAACAAAGCAAAGGCGAGAGGAAAAACCTGTGTGTCTCTGTCAGATTGCTCCAAGGCCAGCAGCGAGGCCCTGTTGCTAAAAGGACCTGTCTTTTTATTGCCTGTACTCACACTGGGTAACAGTGGGGTCCCCATCAAGGGCCGGAGCTTTTTGAAGTTGGTGTAACAGATAACATGAGAAATAATTGCTGTGCTAGCAGGGGAGCAAACTGGAGCTTGGCAGGGATACTTTCCTCATCCTGGGTCCTTTTTTAAAAGTGCTGGAAAGCTAGCTGTGCGAGTTAGCTTGTCCAGCTTCTGCTGCAGAGGGTATGAAGGGGATTTATCCAGGTTTTCCCCGCTGGTGTTAATGGCTGTGGTGGGTGGTGTCCTGTGGCTGTCAGAAACACTGAGTAAGGAAGGCTGCTGTCTGTGTGGCACCACTGCATTTGGAAGTGAATTCAGAATAAACGTACATTGCAAAGGCTTCACAGATCTGCCCTGATGTTGTCAAGAGCATTGCTGTATTGAGAATGCCCTCCGAGGTGAATTTTTTTGTGCTTTTTTTTTTTTTTTTTTTTCTTTCTTTTAATGTAAAAAAGGTAGTGTAATGTAAGAGGGGGAAAGAAGATGCTGCAAATCAGGGACAAAAGCACAAGTGGAAAAATGTGTTAGAAGACTGTGTCATTCATGGCCTCTGTTTACAGGTAGAGCAAATAGATCCTGCGTGCCTCATCAGTGCTTTGAAGCTTTCTGTCCTGGCAGAAGGGAAGGGCGTTTGAAGAGCCGAGACTCTGCCTATGTGTGTATGTAGACTTCTCAGTCAAATGGCCTGCTATTGCCTGCTCTCTTGCTGAGCAGATAACCAGAAGATAGCCTTTTCATGCCCTCATGTGCGTATTTATATGGTGAGAGATCTTACAGCAGCAAGACTTCCATGCCCAAAGAGAAACAAAACAAAATCTTTCTGCATTGGAATGAAGCTTACCATTGCTCAATTTACTGGAAACAAAAGTCCTCATCTGAAGGGACCAGAAGTGTTTAAAAACAATTGTCTGGTTCCCCTTTGCATCATGAAGCACTGGCTGTTTGCCTGATGCTCTAACAAGAAGCTCAGAGCTCAAAAGATGTTGGAGAGACTGATCCAGCCATAGTTTCTAAGGCCCTGGCACTTCTCAGCATGCGAGAAACGGAGCTGGCAAGAAATCAAGGTTTGAAGAGTCAGCAAATCTGACTGCCCCTCCAAACTTTTCAGTTTTGACAAATCATTTTTCAAAAAAATGTTCCTGCAGGAAATGTACAAGTACCCCAGAGATAAGGGGAGGGAAGGAGAGAGAAAAGATTTACATTTTACTCTTTCTGCCTTTTTAATTGAACAGGCCAGGGAGATGCTCTGATGGTGCAGGCAGGGACTGAGTCAGGGGGAACTGGATTAAGAATATTATTAGAAAGAGCAGTGAATGTTGCCAGCGTGTTGTACTCTACAGATGTGATTTGTCTGTTACATTTTGGCTGCTTGTTTCTGGGTTAAAATGGAAACCTCTGCAGTAGATGTGTTTTGTTCTGTGAATGCAGAGCCCTGAACACAGAGCCTGGTGCTCGGTACCCATGGCCAGCCCTTGCCAGGTCCTGGCTGAATGCCTGCCGAAAGCCAAAAGGAAACCACCCGACTTGTGAGCCTGGTGGAAGTTCAGGCTCAGCATGCAACACAAGTTACAGTCCTGGCGGCAGTTGTACTTCATTTGTGGACTTGTACATTATGTTCAGGGCCGAAGGTATTTAAAAACCATTTAATTACATGAAAACATTTCTTTCATGCAGTTGCTGGTTAAGAGACCCAGTGATTTAACAGTTACAATCATGACCCACACAAGGTAATGCACAGGGCTGTAACTAAAGCTCGTAAATGACTGCTGCTGTTGACAAATCCCTGAAAACAAAAGGGTTCTCTGATGGTCACAGGGTCCAACCTGTTGGTCGAAGCAGGACAACTCAAATTGAAAAGAACCAGCAATTTGAAGCAACTTCCTAAATATATATATATATATATTTAAAAATAAATAAATAAATACCTGTTTATAATTTTCAACATTGAGGCTGAAAATGTGAACGTGTGCCAGACTTTAATTTGTGGCCATCAAGTGAACGTCTGCAATATGCATGTTTGATTTTCTACAATATTAACCACAGAGGCTGTATAACTATGAATACAAAATCGCCAATGCAGTTGAAGCCAGCAGTAATTAACTAGGATGATGGTCAGGGCAATGCTGCTGCTACACCATACTTGAAGTACTGGAGGTGTTTTGTGACACGTGACATGCTAAGCCTAATTAAAATATTTGCCAATCTCCCAGTTCAGTTTCTTTGCGTCAACTAAAATTTCCAGAAACTTCAGGTTATTACAGCTGCACTGTAAAAAGTCAGATTTTAAACTAAAGCACAGAATTAATCTGCAAAAGCATATGGTTAATATGGGGTTCAGGAGTAGTGGGTGTGAAAGAGAAGTGAATTTCAGCCAGCATGTGTTTATCAAGCTTTTCCATTGCCAGCTACTTGAAATTCATTTTTTGCCATTTGGAAATGTTAACATTATAATTCTTATGTTTTTCCAGACACAAAGAGCAAACAGATACTTTCTATGTGAATTAGGTTTATTTGATTAAGAGAACAACAAACCAACCAACAAAAAGTCCCCTTGGAAGACTGCTGCAGTGTGTTTCTGAGAATCATCACGAGGTTTTCTGAACTCCCCAAATAAAGGTCGCCAAGAAATGGAAAGGTGCAGCAAGTAGAAAAGGGGCTCCCTGCTGCAGCTGGCCCCATCGTGCCTTGGGGACCAAGAACAAGGAACGGGAGAAGGTTGGTAGCAAGCCTTCCTGTGTTAGCTCAGAGGACTGAACCCAGGGCGTGCTGCCTGCAGGCTGTCCTCTTTGTGGACATGTGGAAATGCCAGCCCTGAGAAGGCAGGAGGTGGGTGGTGAGGCTGGCTGAAGGGGCTTGTACGCCTGGCTGGGCTCTGGCCACCGCAGAGCTGATGGGAGCTGTCCCCAGCACAGTCAGAGCTCTAGGGGTATGTGCAAACACAAATGGGTTTTGTAGCATACTGAGTTCATCACACAGGTCAGGGGTTCATTGACAGTCAACGCAGCTCTTAATATCATCTTGGTTTCTTCTTTTTAAGTTTATTTATTGGAAAAAAAAAAAAATGTAGTCTGGAAGAAGAGGTCTGAGAGTTTGCATAACAAAAGGCTTAGTTTTCATATTTCTGCTGGAGTGATACATCTAATTTGCCATATCACACATCAGATTCACACTTTATTTCTCTAAATATTGTTTATACAGAAGCTTTCTCTGCAAAGAACATCATACAGCAGTAATTATTATGCATAATTATTGGGAAAAAAAATGCTGAGCTTTGTGCTTTGTTTTTTAAACCACTGTTCCTTAAAGATACAGCCATGGGCATTTTTTACCTCCTCAGGATGAGTGATGTGCTCCGTTTTCCAGGGCTGGCAGTATTCTCAGGGGCATGGGTTGAGCTAAAGGCTGAGCTAAATGAGTGAGGAGAGGGTGGGTGCCCAGGAGACGCTGGGCTGGGGGGCTGGAGCTGCTGCTGTGGGGATGTGAGCCCCTTGCAGGGCAGCAGGGGGAGGCAGGCACCTCATGAGGGCGTGCTGCAAGGAACTGCTCCTCGACTGAGCCCGTTACACAGGTATCATGCATCTGTCTTGGAAATTAAGACTTACCTTCTTGTTGGGAAAGAAGGTGGAGTCAGTCAGCATTTGGCAATTTAGTTAAAAGCACAAATGCAATGTGAAAGGAGGTGTCTGACCTTAGCATGTAGTTAGTGGGATTTGGTGTATTCCTCCTCCTGTTTATCAAATGTCCATTCACTTACAAGTGGTTTGGTTTGTGTTGTTTCAAAGGCTCAAAGCTTAAAATAGAAAAGGCACTGAAAGCAGAGAGGTCTGTGGAAAAAGTTCACTGCCTTGCATCTGTTTGGGTTTATTTTTAGGTCTTTAAACTACTTCTTGCCTTTCTGCCTTGTGTCAATGTCAGTGAGCACGGATGAGATGCCCCAGCTCCAGTTCCCCTTGGTTGTTAGCACTGAGATTGCATTTGGAAGAGTTTGGGTTGTGATGCTATGTTGTGTGATGCTGTCATTTGAGAAGGGTGAGGGAGTGCAGATATCTCCTCCTGCAGTCCTACAAAGCTATTTTCATACACTAGGCAGATTAATGCTAATACTTGTGCTGCGAGAAATCCAGATCTGAGACCACACACGCGGCCTTCTAATGTGCCTGCAGGTCCTTTGTGTGTCCCAGCAAAGGTAACACCCGGAGCGCCCCCAGAGCTGTCTTGGTTTGCACAAAACCACACTGTGTTACTCACCGCAAGCATGGACTGTACATACAGACATTTTCTAAGCTGGAATAGCAGTTACTGTGAACAGACAGAAAAATGCAGTATTTTCTCAATTCTGACGGAAATGTTCATTGTGGGCCAGCAACATCTGCAAGTCCTGTGTGCCGCGGTGACAGGTTCCTTAGAAAGCCAGAGACAGGGTGAGATCAAAGAGCGTGCTTTGATGTAGCCTGAGTTCAAAACCTAAGGCGGCACACCAGGCCGTGTCCTACAGCGGCCAAGCCTGCTCTGTTTATCAGCCTCTACTTGACAAACAAGTGCCCTGAGCAACAGATCGAAGTCGTGCTGTAGGCACCGGGGAAGACAGAAGGCAGAACCTCTTCCCTATGCTGGCAGAAGTGTGGGACGCTGCCAACGCAGCGTGCAGGATGTCGTGGGAGCACTTAAATAATGAGTTGGTTTGAGTACCAGGGGCTTCACCAGGTCTCTGCTTTTAAGCTCTTAACACTTCAGTGTGGAGCATCCTGGAGGTGACCAGGTGACACTGTAAGAACGCAGCGAGCTCTTAAAATGGGAGTTTGGACCCACTGTGCCAGCAGGGAGACTGTTCTTCATACAACATCATTCCTCTGGCTGAAAATCTTCTGTTGACATCCAGTTTTAAGTTAATCCAGGAAAAGCTCACATGCCTTTATTCTTCTGCCAGCATCTTCTATTTTCACTTAGAGATCTTCCCCCTTCCTGGCATTTATCCCTGTCATGTATTTATAGACACTAATGGGTTTCTGTCCATTCTCAGCTCTCATTTGTTAGCAGAAGTAAGTCAAGCTTCACCGGTCCCCTTCATGTGAGCAAAAATTATAAGCAGTATTGTAGTCAAAGCTGTTCAGTGTCCTGTAGCCTCCCCCCAGGCATTACCTGCATGCTTTTGACAAAGTAGTTCCTTGGTTGCTTTCATGGGTGTCACTGTAGCAGCCTGTTGTCATCTTACATTCAGACAGCATGCCCACAGTCTTCTCCAGCTACTTCTACCCCAATGAGCTCCCATGCTGTAGCACAAGGTTTTTATTAGGCTGTTGTGACCTAACTTTGTATGCTGCTGAATTTCATTCTGTTTCTATTACTCTAATTCTGTCTAACCTTCTAATCTTCTTTATTGCTGATCCAACCTAAATTTGTGTCACTGGCAAATTTCATTAGTATGCTTTTTATGGTAAGGTCATTGTTGAAAATATTAAATAAAATTGGTCAGCATAGCTCATTGTCATCTCCTATTTATCCATTTCCCTTGCTCTCTTACAATTCATTTACCAGCCTTCACCTTCTTCATCTCAACTAATGAACTCCCATGTGGCTTTCTACTGAACTCCAGACAGACCAAATCTTTCTTGGGCTTAGAACATCAGTTATCTTATCAAAGAAACCTAGATGAAGCCAAGCTAATCTGATACTGCCTGTCATTTCCTGTCCAATGCACTCAGAATTTGGAGCTGGAAATAACTTAATTCTGTTTAGTTTCCTCAATGCAGTACGTTCATTTGAGCTTTATTTTCCTATAGCTTGTGGTCATCCTAATTCCTCAGCCAATTTGCTTTGGCTCCTATATTCTTTTCAGTTTGGGCCATGCTCTATTTTCTTTTTTTCCCCTACTGAGTAATGATGTGTTTTTTGAATGAGCCAAATACTAAACTCTTCCCGTGGCAAGTGAGCCTGGTGTGATAGTTGACAATATTGACTTATATATTATGAGATAAAGGCTCTTCCTAGTCCTCATGCTATGTGGTTGTGGACAACAGGCAAAGCAGTGCTAGCTCTGTGTCCCAGCCATACAAGAGCAGAATAAGCTGGCAGGGTCACTGTGAAAGCAAATATACACCATCAGCGAGTATAGAGTTCTTAACTTCCTCAGGAAGGTCAGAGACAAAGGTTTAGCCATAGTTAAATACTCTGTTACAGGGCTAAAGATGAGATGCCCGACTTGCTGTTACTTGTGGCACACAAGGTGGCAGGCCCAGCAGCATCCAGAGTCCTCTACACCCTCGCTGGCAATGATCCTATTATTGACGGTGGCTTTGGGCCCATGGGAGGAGATTTCAGTTGCTGAACCCCTCAGCATAAGCAGTGGACAGTCTCAATACACAGGGCAAAATTTGGAAGTGGAATAAACCAAAAGAAGAGTGGATTTTTTTTCCCTCTTCTGAAAAAATAGTGACTGTAATAATAAAAAGGGAAGGTGGGGGAATAATGGAAATGGATGTAAAGCTAGCTACTAGCAGCAAGACTTTGGGGAGTTGCAAAGGAATCTGGCATTCAGCATGTTGAAGGTAATAAAATGGTGAGCTCCTGCTTGCTTTCTGAAAGTGCCCACTAAAAGAGATGAACATTGTCTCTAGTACTGACTGGGCTTAGGAAAGAGCCCTCTACATCAGGGAATACCCAGTCTTGGTGCCTCTCCAAGTTTCAGGTGTTTGCTGCACCTTACACGACTGTCCTCAAGTGTGACAGCAGCTTTTTAGAGTCAACTCCACCTTTGTATTTTACCTGTTGGAAGGAAGGACTCATCACTGCAGTTGTGATGTGCCTTGAGAACCTCCCTAGAAGCAGCATAAAACTGTAAATATTAATGGAATTGGTATCACAGCCTTGAAATCCTCTACATCACATCCATGGCATTACTGAAGGAAGGGTCTCAATGAGTTTTTCACAAACCAAAAAAAAAAAAAAAGTGGGAAATAATTTCCCCAGTACTGATTCTGGAGAAGTCTCTTGTTTGATCTGGAATGATTTTGATGACTTTGAATCCTTAAAGTGTTAAATGCAATTTTCTTCTATCCGTTAAATCTTATAATGTTGATTATAGACTGCTTTTGATACATTGCTATTGGCTCAAAACAAAATAGTTCAATAGCTGTTACAGAACAGCCATTTATATTCTTACCCTAACAGCCATCACAGTTTCAATTTAAAATTCCTGTTTTCATGGATTTATCATTTGGCTATAAAATGTTCCAGACTGAAGCTTGGCATAGAGACTCAGCTAGGGATTGCATGTATTCAATTAATCTGGGGATCCTTTGTATTTCAGAGCTGCCATATAATACAAAATAAAAATAAATAAAAAAAAAAAAAAAAATTAAGAAGTCTTTTCGTCCAGAATATGAATTAATGCCACTGGGTACTTGAAAGTGAATGCCAAATGCATTTTCTTTACTAACAGGTTTACTGCACAGTGCATTCCTTTCAAACCATATTACATGCATTTCTGTCACAAAGCCTGGGACAAAAATACTCTGGACTCACTTCTGTGTAGTGTTAAGGTGGCTTTGTGATGAAAAGCTGCTGTGAAGGTGACAGTCAGGAGCAGATCATTCTAACTGCTCGAGAGTCTTCAGTTGGCAGGGATGCGAAGGAAGCTTGCATGCTAACTTCATAGCTTTAATGCTGCTGCTGGGGTCAGGTTTTGTGCTGCTGACCTTGCATTTCCATAGAAACTTCTTGAAGTCACAGGCTGGTATCAGCCACTCACTGTCATTACGCCACTGGTGAGAGGTGACTTAAAAACTGTCAGTGTGCAGAAGTTGTCCTTCACTTAGCTTTTTTCTTCTTTTTTCAATCTTTTCCAGGTTTTATTTCATAATTACTAACAGGAGCAGAAGATTGGAAGCAATACCTGGAGTGCAGAAATTGTCTGCAAGTCCAAAGAACAGGGCCACAGAATTGTAAGTTTTGGAACAAACAACTTTTTCCTGACAAAATGTTGTTTCTTTCCTGGTGCATGCTATAGTCTAAGTATAATAACAACAAAGGATGCTTGTCATGAGGGCAACAGCCAGGACCCCCAGCTCAGGGATCTGTCCAGACAACAGTCCATGCACAGGTTCTTGGGGTGTGGGATAGGCAGAGCCTGAGCCATGTGAGAGCCAGACACAGCACAGGGACTGCAGCCTGTCTCCTTCTATTCTTTGTCCTTGGGTTAGTGTGGTATTGTAGCAAAGGAGATGTTTTATTTTGTGTATATTTGTAGAGATAATTAGAAATCTAAACTATATATGTTAATGCTTCCCTCTCCAAACCCTGAATTCAACCCTAACCCCACACAAAGCCCACCTAAGTCTCCCATGAACTACTGCTCACAACGGAAACCTTTTGGGAGACTTGAACTTCCTTTGGCAGCCTTTACATAATCCCACTGACAACAGGACTCTGCACTTTATCTCTCTCCAAACACTATCACTAACCCCAGTTATGACCCCATGCTTAATTAGTTGTTTATGAGTATGGATTAGCTCAGCCACTAACAATATTAATGGTATTAACAATAACAAATCTTGTGTTTTCAGCATCATTTATCAACAGATATTCCAAAATTCATTGCAGTTATAACCTTATGATTTATACAGACTCTTTGATGTGCACAGAAGTCACTCTCTAATTGCAGGCCAAAGAAAACAGCAAATTAAGTGTAACTATTAATGTATTCAAGCATAGTAACAAGGTCATCTGAAAGTAATAGACTTTAGGGAGAGGAGTTGCCAATATTAGAATTCAGAGTCTCTGGTCTACCATCCTTTTGTAGCAAGTCAGCAGTAATAATGACAATACTTTGTGGTCTTAAAGGATACAAATAGTCCAACGACGTCAGTTTGCAGCCTACTGGAAGCATTACCTTCCAAGTGCAGTAACTTGGACCAGTAACTGTTCCAGGATGAGAGAGAAAATGGTTATCACTCATGACTTGGTGAGGAAAAAAAAATGACCAAGTCACATGGTCTGCAATTTAAAAATATAAAATAAAATATTTTTTGTTCACCATCATTGTAGGCCTTCAAAACAGTTTTATTAAATATTGTAATCATGCTTCTGTGAGAATTGTCACAATTACTCTGCATTTTAGCCAAACTTCTCAATCAGAAATATCGAAAGTGTCTCCTTAGATTGATTCATACATTCCACAACAGGAGATACATAAAAGTCAGGAGATGAACTCTATTTGCTATAATGAATTTTATCCTTAATTCTTTTAATACTTAACAAGTACAAATACATGATTAAATTGAAAATGTAATATATAACAGGATAAGGAGAGAAGAAAAGACCTATGAAGCACAGGAACAATGATAGCAAACAAGCCAGACCAATTGAATGCAACTGAAGGATGAACGCCAGGGTCATATATGGCTCATCTCTGGTCAGAGACACTGTCCTGGCTGTGTTTGTGTTGATCTCGAAAACAGAAACAGGAGGAAACGTGGAGCAGAGAATTGCAGAAGGAATGGCTACAAGTCAGGTTGCCTTTGCGTATCATTCATCACATTGCATGGACATAGAAAGCCCTGCCAAGAGATTCTGGATCCAAATAAATGTATCCGTTTGGCACTGGACTGCATAGACGTACTGGCTCTGGTCTCAGAACATAGCTCTGGATTTTCTAAACTACATTCTATTTTTTTTAGTGCAGGCATGGCTGAAAATAACTTCTTGGCCAGCTCTTCCATCAGCTGTAAACAGTAAAGAACCAGGGATGGAAAGGAAACTTAGCGATGTTGTATCATATTGAGCATATAGCAGTTACTGTGGTGTTACGTGAAACATGCAGCTTTGGGAGCATGGTGATTACAGCTAGCTAAGACAAAGTATGTTGTTTTTTCTTTACATAAAGAAAAAAAATCAAGATTTCTCAAAGCATATTGGTATTTCAAGGTTCAGGTGGGAAACGTGAGCAAGGCACATTAAGAATAATGTGATCTGTAGAGCTGGGACTAGGAGATTCTGTAGAGTGGTACGTTACAAATCTGTGTAAGAACAAATGAGGCCATAAATTAGAGGTGACTGGTAGAATTCAGTTAATTAGAATTTATGATTGTATAGGGGATGCTTTGTGCTACTAAGAGACATTAGACTACATCGTGTTAAATACAGTCTGTGTACATAATTGTGGTCTGGGATTTTGACCCAGTAGTTTTTCCTCACTGTGGGGTTACAAGTCCGCTGTGCTGTTACAAATTTCTTTATATTCCTATAACTTCATCTGATGTTGTTTTCTTGCTGTGACATGCTATAAGAAGAAAAACATTGGCAGCAGTAAGCCAAAGCCTTCAGTTCCTCCGAGGTCTGCTCACTATGCTGATGGCTCAGTAATACTATCGCAGAGCGAGGTGGGCATGCAAGTGTTTGCTCTCCATTTCTGAGCACAGCCTTTATGAACAAACAGAGACAGTCTGCTTCAGTTTCTCGTAAATGTTTGTGTGGAACTGCCTAAAAGAGAAGATTTATTTCCTAAGAGATATTCAAGGCCTCCTGCCCTCTCCTTTTGTTGTGAGGACATACTGAAGGTGAAACTCATTCCTCATGAGAAAGTCTTTGAAAAATCCTAATGTATAGGACATGGAAACTTGTGCCAAATTCTGAATGGTTCCAAACATCTGGGTGCTCCTGCATCGAAATCTGTTCCCTGGTGCCAGCTCTGTGGTTTAGTGCCGTAATGAGCAATCACCACTTTTTTTTTTTTTTAATAAAAAAGTTCCTCACATACAAGTCATTTATGTTTCTGTGCTATTGGTTTGTGCTACAGGGAGATGCAGCTTGGGAATTAGTCCCACTGGCAATGGGGCTAATGACTTTTTTTTCAGAACTTTTTAATACAGTCACAACTATTTCTACCTTGCCATTGTTCTGAAGATAACATAACGAGTAATGAACAAACAAATACTGGGAAAACATGAGGAATGTTTGAGAGGAAAATCAAGGCCTTTTGAGTGACATGAGAAATTTAGGAACTGTCTTACAATTATGATCATTAAAGATCTGATGATTTATTTTTTTTTTTTATTTAAAAAGCCAAGGTGATATATCTGAATAAGTAATCAGTTGCAATAATGTGCATGTGTCCTTTCCAGAAAAAGAAAATAAATCTATGTTAGATGCAGCCAAGGAATGTAAGGTACTTTTGTGGAAAATAATCTTCCAAAGGCCTGTTTTGTTGTTGTGTTTTTTTGGTTTTTTTGTTTGTTTGTTTTTGTTTTTTTGTTTGTTGTTTTTTTTTTTTTTTACCTCTTATATCCTTGCAGCTCTCCATGAATGTTTGAATTTGTCTGCTTGTACTGCCCACCCAACAGATTATTTTTGTTATGTTGTCTGTTTGCTTTATAGTGTGATGTCCTTCATGGATTTTAAAAGAATGCCATTTTTGGAAGTATTTTAATGCTTATGGATTAATGCAGCCAATATGGGATTAGATCTATTGGAATTTTATTCCTTTCCTTCTGTACTTCTTAGCCAAGCTGAATATGTTTCTGGCAAGTCTTGTCTGCTAGCTGATCCTCCTTGATTTGCTGAAGTCAGCCTGCAGACTGCTTTTTTGACAAAGTCATTGTAAACTGGCATCTTTCTGTAATGTCCATTCAGATCCCACTTGGTTACTGCTTAATTGAAATTCTAGATAGAGCACTTGCTCTTGCAAGAGATTTTTTTCTTTGTGTGTGTCCAAAGGCAAAACAAGATCATATCAGTGGTAGTCAAAGTCTTTGAATTATAAATGGAAGGTTACTTGTGATTTGCAACTTGGTAATGCCTTCATGATCCCTTGGTCCTGATGCACTAGTGTGAGGCATGTTGGTGTGAATACTGCCTGGTCTTACATAAGGGCTCTTCCCATCCACCCAGGACATGCATCCACTACTACTCCCCCTCTTGGTTAGTGACCGGATTGTAAGCCAGAACTGGCAGAAGCACTAGCTTTCACTTAATTTTGTCAAGTCTTGCTGAGTCTCATCCAGATCCACTCTTCATGTCTTTGGTTTCAATAACTGATCCAATCTTGTTAAATGAATTTCCCCAGACTGATCATCCTGTAAATGAAACTTGTAATTTTTGGTAAGGGAAGTGTTTCACCTGAGACTGATCTAATTAGCACAAACAACGCCATGTCTGTCTGTCAGAGGTTACCGTAAAACTTCAGGCTGTTACAGGCTGAGGCCTTAGACTCCTTCTGAAAACATTCTAGTGTGAAGTTTACTGGATTCATGTGCTGGACTGGCACAAACTTTCATCCAGAAATCCATGCTTCAGATCACCCTCTTATCCAACACGGTTAGCATGAGTAGAGGAAATTCAAAATTATCTTTCCAAAACTATGCACACTGACTTTTAAAGGTTTTGGTACCAAACTCTGCTGAGTGGAAGTTGGTTGAATCAGTCCCTTTAAAAGACTGAAGAAAAGATAGTTGTTTTTTAAATTATTTGAAATCCTAATTACATTTTCTCTCCTTTGAGAGAGAGACCCTATTTCACCACACTGATATACACTGATACCTGAAGAGAAGAGGAAAGATAAGGAAAGGAAATTTGAAATGAGTGAATTGGTGTCTGATCATGTAAAAGCCTATCATAAATATCAAAACTTGCGATGTGTATCTTCCCTCAAAGTTATTTTTCATGATTAAATTAGAGAATTTAGTGTTAGCATAAATGTCTAATGAAATAAAGCCGTGCAGTCTCTTGCTTTGGTGGTAGAAACTAATCCTCCTGTAGTCAGTGAATCTAAAGAAATGGAGATTGAGAAATGTGGTTTTCAAATGAACTGGATGCTGTCCAGGTTTCGTTACTATAGCTGAAGTGAAATTTGTAGGACACCACTGGATCCCTCAACAACAAATTCTAATGGAGCTTGAGATTGTGAGCTTTCTGTTCAGGCAGAACAGAGCAACTTTCAAAGGTTGTCAGGGATGAAACTCAAACAGGTGCTGCAAGAGACCAGGAAATAATAATTCAAATTGCATGATGTTTAACTCATTGAAATATAAAAGCATTAAAGGCCAGATGTCATGCATATAATCACAGAGCATTGGGAGAATTTGTAGGAAGTCTGGGCTAATAGGAATATCTAGGCATCATAGGAGCACTTTGTGCCTTAATGGTGCTAGAGAACTTGAATGTGACTGATGCTGCAGTAGGAGCCAGGAAAGTGAAACCAGAAACAATTCATATCCATAAACTTCACAAGACAACTAAAACCCATGCTAGGTGTATGAAAACCTACGACAAATATTCAGAAAGTTAATGTTTCCACCATACCGATCAGCATCAGGTAAATTAATAATGGTACTGCAAGAGGATGTAATGGCCAGAAAAATAGAACACCGCTACCAGTTTTGCAAAAGCGAACAAGGTTTATCTCTTGTCATTATCACCAAGATTTTTTTTACTAGGAAAAAGGAACTGAATGAAAAAAGCAAAAATACAAACCAATTTCCCATCTTCTAATGGGACTTTTCTCATCTGTGAAAAATGCAACAACCAAATTCTTTCTACTCACTGCTGCAGCTGGTTTCCTCCTATACGTCATCAAATCCTTTTATAGATATCATTAGCGCAGCGTCTCCTTCTTTAATAATATCAGACTTCTTTTCTGTGCTAAATACATGCAAATGAATATTAATACATGCCTCTTTTGTTTGACTCTTCTAACTTAGAGCTGTAGCAGATGCAAATTTGGGTCACTGTATGTGTACTCAATTAGAACACAAAGGACAACAGATTTTTTCATAGATTTGGATAAAAAATTTAGAAACGCAGAGTAGGTAAGGTAAGTTTATTGATATATGTTGAGCAGCTATGTGAAAATAAGATCATCCTAAATAAAAATTTGAGGGGGGCGGGGAGTGGAAGGGGGTGGAATCCATCAAAATCCATCATGAATGTTGATCACTTTCAGTAAGAAGAGCATCTTGTTTTTCTTACATCTAGATTCTGTATTGCCCAGTGTATTTTATTTTTTTTTTTTTGCTTTATTTACAAAAGGAAAACAAGGAGGTCATTTCAATGTAGCATTTTGTTATCATGCAGTTTCAAATATTTCAAAAAAAATTTTTTTTTTTAATTTTTTATTTTTTTGAAAAGCAGGAGTGGAATAAAGTTTCTGGACTAAGGTGGCATTTTAACCAGCCTCCCCAACTAATCCGAAGAACAGGAATTAGTAGCTTATGTAGGAAAGTACTGAGGAGAAGCAAAGGACATGGGAAAGGAACATGCTGTAATACAGTCAAGTCATGGAAGACAAGATTTGCTAAACTCTGGTTCCTCTTTTTTTCATATTTTGATCAAAGGAAGAAAGTGTCGCTGAACTGAATTCATTCTGCTCTCACCCCCCTCCATCCTGGAGGATATGTTTGCATGTTTTGCTTTCATCTGTTTTATGCCAATCTAGTTTGGAGTCCCCTGCTTCTGCTCTGTCCTTTCCAGTTCTGCCAGATATTTTTTTTTTTCTGTCTAGTATAACAAGATATTTCATTTCTGTGTTTCAAACTTAATATGGCTGTTCACAATGCGATTTATTCTTTAAGCATCCATCTGTTACTGGATGTCCACCTAAAAGTAATGTATGTGTAGAAAATTAACTTGATGGTGCCCACAGATGTAGAAAGCTTTCGTTAAGATCAGTTCTCAATTACTAAAGTGATGTAAATGTAGTATGTTTATACTGAAAACCTTTCCTTTTAGGGGAGTTTTAAGTATCAGGTGGCATTTGACTTGAGATGGTCATCAATTTATGCCACAAGTCAGTAGTACGCTTCACGTGGTTTAAATGAATTTCACTTTGGTTAGGCTTAAATTAATTAGGGACAGTATTAAGTTGTAGAAGCATATTAGTAAACAGCTCCAGTATTTCAATATATTATTTCTTCATATGTACTACTGAATGTTCAGTCCACAGCTCTACCAGTGGAACAGAACATGTGAACACTTACTAATCCCTTTTAGCATGAAGTGCAGAGGCATAGCTTAGGATGTGCTTGGGTATTCTACAAGTTTTCTGTTTCATTATGTATGTACTGAAGTTGAAATGAAAAGGGACAATTTATTCTGTCTTCACTGAGAGACCTGGAAATAGCTGAAAGAATTTGATTCCATTACAGTATTTGCTTTTGAATCCAGCCTGAAGTTCACACTACTGGGTGCAAAGGGTTGTTTGGTTTGTGATTTTTTTGTTTGGTTGGTTGTTTTTTTGTTGTTTGTTGTTTTTAATATGTTCATGAGCTCTACAGAATGCCCATTGAGTGGCATATTTGGCAGCTATAAGATCATTCTTGTTCAGGAAAGCTCTATTTTATCCTAGCTTATTTTAAAAGCATCCTGCCAAGGAAGTGCGTAGCAAGAAGATCGTTCACTTATCCTGATATTAAAAATGTATTTGCAGATGCCATCTGAAACTTCTATACAAAGCTATTTCTTCTGCTGTCATTCCTGCAGTTAGCATTTTCTCCTCCTCCGTGTATGTCTGTGTCCTCAGAAAGCTGAAGATCAACCCCAACATGTTTTCCCAGTTGGGCTGGAGTCAAGAGCAGAAACCTCGCTTCAGGTCAGTGCCCCGCTGTGGTGTGGGGAGGTCAGATCAGCAGCTGGGGGGCTCTGATGGTGCCCCAATGAACTTCACCATGCTGGCTCCCGGGCCAGCTGGGGCTGTTGCTGCTGCCCCTTCTCTTCTTCCCAGCTGTCTGCAGCTGGAGCATCTGGGCATACTTGTGTTGGCTGTGACGGCTAGCTTTTAGGTGACTTCACTCCGACTTTTATTGAGGTCAGAGCTGATTTCAAGACTGATCAACTTTACTTGAATTCAGAATATAGCAAAGTCCCCTTGTATATATAAGCCCTTCTGTTCCCTTTAGAGGGAGTTAAACCTGGCCTTGAATATTGACCATGTTTAAATTTTATTTTGCATTTATTTTGGATAATTGATGATTGCAGTACTCCAGTCTATCATTTTCTGCACTCCCTTTCTTGTTTCTGCCAGCTCACTTGAAAGTGACAAGTTCTACCAGGGAAGGGTTAACAAAGATGCATCGCTGTATTCTAGGGATGGATGAACTTTTCTCTCACTTCATTTAGGATGCAGTAAATAATTCATTTTGCTGAGAGAATTAGTATGTGCTTCCTCTAGATTTGGTTAAAGACCCAGCTGAGGGCAGAAATTTTAAGAACCCCAACGTAAACAATAATTGAGCATTTTAGTTATTCACATACTGGGGTCTTTCCAGGACTCTGGCTTGCAGCAGACAGGAATCCAGGTGTTAGAATTTGCATTCTAAAAATTTAAGAATGGCCAAGGCCTCTCAAGCTTACCTAACTTCTGGAAGTGTGCAGCACTTTCAAATTTTGATCCTTAAATTATCAACAATAAATTTCAGTGAGAGATATGTGGCTAATATTAGGAATCTATCTGTTCACATAATGTGAGTGTTCAAACACAGAATGCATAGTCAATTTAGTCACTGGGTTTTGAAAATGTAAGTTGTACTGCACGTAAATAATTTGTAATACTACTGTTTTTAATGCTTTGTACTTTTACCTTTAGGGGTTGGTAATCATACCATTGGGTCCAAAAGGAAGGGAAAAAAACAAAAAACAAACAAACAAACAAAACAAAAAAAAACAACAAAAAAAAACTTGGCATAAAGTAGTCATCTTTTCTGCCTGAAATGTATTTCAGTTTACCACTGTACTGCATTTTTAATTCTAAATTGAAATCGTTAAAAGGGGAAAAGGCACTGGATAGACACCTTTCATTAAATGTCTAATTATATTCATAGCTGGAGCTGTAGTGATTACTCCCTGACCTTTAATAGAGAAGTTGCTCTCCCAATAATTATAATTGCTTATTAAACTAACCTAATAGTGCAGTACCAGCACATAAAGACCTGTTTAAACTAGAGATTCAGGTAGCTCTTTCTAATTCTAGGCACCTTTTTTTTTTGGTAAGGCTAATTGAATCATAGCCATTATTCCACTGTCCTCTGACAAGCAGCATTCTTGCTTTGCCACTCACACTAAATCTTGCTAAACAATTGTGCAGCAGCATGTATAGCTAGGCTGCCTTTTTACTAATTTGCAACAAATGCCACTAAGCCTAAGTGCTGAAATCAATTCACAAATAGCAGAAAACATTTTAAAATATTATATTTAAATTTAGGAATAATACATACTCTGTCATCCAGTTGCCTGAATGTGGAATCCTTCTTATTCAGGGGAAGGGAGTTCAGATCACGTGGAAAAACTAAGCAATTCAGTGGCTAGATACTGCTACACTGGAATAAAATAAAAATATAAAATAAAAATATAAAATAAATATAAAATAAATATATAGAATAAAAATATAAAATGAAAATATAAAATAAAATAAGGAAGGGTGATGCTAGAGATAAATGCAAACTAATTTTAAACTTTGAAATTTTAGAGCAAAGTACTTCCTACTTTTTACTTGAACAACGGTCACGACTGTGTAGAGCTGTCCTAAGTGATGAGTTTCCTGTTTGCTGATTCAACTAGGAACAAAAAATTGATTAAACAACTTCAACGAAAAATCAGGAGGGTGAAGTTTGAATGAATTTGGTAGAGACCATGTTTTTTATGTATAAAGTTTTTTTCTGAAATTAACACTTTCCCAGTTTTATTTCCAAAATATTCCTAGGCCTTCCTCCCCTTACTTAGAATAAATAAATAAATAAATAAAACATCTCATCAAAATCAAATTTCCAGTCATTTTGGATGACCTCAATCTGCATATTTCAGCAAATTAAACATTTTCTTACAGAATTTCCAACAACTCAAAGTGCAAGATGAAGCACTGATTCTCCTCTTGTAAGCTGAGTGAAAGCTTACCGTCATGCTTGCACTAAACTGAAAATTAAGAGTAATTTCATATAAAGCCAAGAGCCTGCTCCGTGTTAAATGATGGGTAAAGTTGTAAACTTGGGTAAGTTATTTACCAGTTCCAAGTTTTTCAGCTGGCATGCTCTACAAAGCCCTTGCTTCTGTGCATGACCACTTCACGTACCTGAAAAATAAGGGGGAAACATATGATTAGAATCTGGTGTTGCCCCCAGGGAATGGTGAAATGAGCATCCTGTTTGAGGGAGGATGTGGTTTGCAGGTGGCAAAGAGGAACTGGAGATTTGCCAGTGTGAACACCAGTATGGCATTCAAGCTCACTCCATCAACTTCCCAGCCAACTGAAAGTAACACATGCTGCATGCTAATAAACATCATATGGCTCTTCAGTCTGTGGTGGGGAGGGCCAAAGCTGAAATTTTCTAGACAGACCAAGTACTGCTCTGAGATGCAAGATGATTTAATTAACAAGATGAGTTGTAAAGGCAGTATATGAATCAACAAAATTATTGTTCAGAATCACTTCAAGAAGTCATCAGAAATTTCAGAAGGTAAAAGCTTTTTTTGTGTGTGTGTGTGTGTTTGTGTTTGTGAGGGGGAACATGTGGCTAATAAGGTGGTGTCAAGAGAAAATTCAGGCTATTGGGAAACTCAACAGAAACTCAACCATGAAACGCCTAGGTGCATCTTCCATGGTATCTTCAGGCACTGAAAGAGCGTAGTACTGAAATGAAGGAAGACATTTAAAAAAAAATTGTCAGTAAGACACTCTATGAAGGCTTATTGGGTGGGTTTATTTTGTCATTTGTTATTTCAATGCTCAGTGGCTACCAGGCAACATAAAGGTCCTTAAATAAGATTATATTTATGGAGTTTTACTGTGTTACCGTGTTTGTCAGCTTCACTTGGTGATGTCAGAGAGGAGCCAGAGAAGGAGACCCCCAGCTGGGGGCTATAGGTTTTGGTGCTCTGTTTGTCAAATCTTTCGGTCATAATGGTCTTATTAGAATGTGTTTTCTAGTATAAATATTAGCGAGGGGGTTAGGAGTTAGAAAGCTCTTAAATGTTTGCCAGAAGTGTTAACAAAAATGGTGGGACCTAATTACAGTTGAAAAGGTGCAAAACAAGTATTCAGTATGTAGTCACAAATCTTCATTACCAATCTCTTTCATGACCAGTTGGGTGTTTGTTTGGTTTTTAGTTTTCATTACTCCAATTCTGTACAGTCTGTAACAATCAGTCAATGTATAGAAAGTTAAAGAAGGATCTTATTGTTGGAGGGAATATGTCAACTTGGATTGTAAATGACAGATACAAAAAATGAGGAGAGAACAATAGGAAATGTTATCAGTCCTTCTGCAAGGCTACATCTGGTAGCTCTGAATCAAAGAAAAAAAACCTGGACTGGATTCTTAGGCACCCTAAGTTGAATTTTCTAGATGAGCATAAACAGAAGAGATTTATAGTAGCTGAGAGCTTGTCCCACAGGGTTGAAATTTCACAGTATATTTTACAGCATGTCAGAAAACCCCCATTCTTTTTTTCTGAGAGAAAGTTCTGCTGGTTATTCCTGCAGTGAACTAAAGCAGTCCTGATCTCAGAGAAGCTTTACTATTTTCTAAAAAGAAGAGTGTACAGTTGACTGTCTGTTACGGGCACACATTTAGGATGCAGTGTGGTTATCTAGCATCCAACAATGGTCCACAGGTATGGAAGTAATTGGCTTTAGCAGAATTTAGGTAAAAGGAATATATATGCTTCAGTTTCATGAGGAAAATGGGAATTCCACGTGTAAATCCGTAACTTGTACAGCACAGGATGAACACTTAAAATTCTCGTAATTCAGGAAAGCAGGAAATGAGATGGCATAATAAAAACTGTAGGGTGGTATGATCATAAAGCAAGTTAAGCTCAATGCACAGACAGATCATAGCTGCATTGGTCCAGATTCAAGTTTATTTGGGCAAGATGCTCAAGAATAAGCCAGTATATATTCTTGAATAAAATAGAATTTCTTTCACATAATAACTATTCTTGTACTCAACTTTCTAAACCTTTGGCTTCAAAAATTATCCTGGAAGAGGAAGATAGTATGGAAGCTAAAACTTTATTCTCTTCCAATTTGGAAGGGTTTAGCATTAAAATCTTACAAAGCCTTATTTTCCACTGACTCTCCTAATGGCAGTAAAACGATTCTAGCAGCCCTGCAGAGTCGAACTGTTCCAGCACATATGCCATATGTTTTTCTAGTAACTTTAATGCACCGAGGTGTGTCAGTCCAGATAAAAAAACTTAGCTCTTTGAAATAAGCCCATTTAGGTCAATGTGTCAGAGAAATTAAATGATTTTAGGCTGTAACTATTTATTTTTTTATTTTTTGGTGAAGAACTGGTAGCAAAGAGAAAATTTCCTGTCATCAGAGTTGAGTAGTGTGTTTATTTGAATCTAAGGCTCTACTGTCATGGAAATAAACTTTTTTTTTTCGGGGGGGGAGGTATTTAAAAACAAAACAAAAATATGAATGCTGAAAACTATTTTAATTCCACCGTTTGATTGAGGATATAAACACAGCTGCGAAGAAATTCAGAGTGATGGTTCCCACAGCAACTGTAGTTCCACCATGGAACACACAACAATGTTCTTACATTCTCTTTTGAAAATGAAAGTCTACCATTGTCTGTAAAAATCCGAGCAATTACGCACACACGGGGAAAGTTACATGTTTTTGAAGGAACAACATTATTGAATTTTGAGCTTCAAGGGTTTTTCATTTCTCATCTATAATTTTCCATTAAGATAGGGTTTTGTACCACTATTTCTATAGAAGATGACAACACTTTCTTTTACAGGCACTTATTTTTGTAGTATTTCAAATGTGAAGATCAAAGTGATTAATGGATTCCATTTCATTTCAGAAGTACTAAAGAGAACACTTCCTTAGTATGACTTCTGTAATCAGGTTTAATTAAAACAATTTTTTGTACTGCATAAAATGAGATTCAGATATTTATTTGAATGTAACTATAGTCATTTAATTAAATCATTAGCAATCACAGAGATGACATTATTAGTTCTAGCTCACTTAACTTGTATTTTAGCTTGAGGCAAAGCCATGGGCTAAATCCAAGACAGACAACTGTTATTTTTTTCCTTTCTCATTAACATAAAATTTTGCAAATGTGATGTATTACTATTGTAATCTGAAGTACAGCAAGCTCTAGCCAGTTTTACCTAAGACTGGAATCCAGTGTGCTGCATAACAGTTTCTTGGAAAAGAGAGCTTTTGCCATACAGTTTGTAGTTTAAGTGGACAATGCCAATGAAGAGCATGAAGGAAAAGAGGCAGATGCTGCTCCCAAACCTGCTACAGCCATAGCGTATCTTCAGATGACCAGGTTTGAGGCAGTAGCCCATGTACTCTCCACCAACTCCACAGCAGTTGTAAATCACCCCTCTTGACTCCACATTAACACCATTTCTTGTTTCTCTGCTTATATTTTGCTGAACTCAAAGGTCTGTCATCACTATTGATGTGAAAAGTCGGAGTGAGCATCTGTTTGCATAGATGTGTTGCTTTGTCAGCTTCCTTTTATTCTACCTTTGTGCAATGCAGGTTTTCTCCTGATGCTACTGACGTTTCCCTTGTTATTTTTGCTGCAATGGGACTTAAAAATCTGGAGGTGAATTGGGCACCATAATACTTATGATGAGGATAAGAGAAAAGAAGAGAAGACTCTCTTAGCCAGTGACGCTCCAGAGGTAGGGCTTATCCTGGGCTCCCGCAGAGATCTCTGGGGGCACGTGGCAAGCTGGGTGCTGTTCCAAGTGCTCCTGCTGTGGCTCAGAGCCCCCACCTTGAAACCAGAACCAAGCAAATGGTTGTTAGGCTATTAGAAGAGTTCCAACAGATGCAATTTCTGTATTGCCACAGTTCAACCCTAATTAGTGTTTTAAAACGCCCTCTCTTTGAGGTGGGAGAGCAGGCAACAATGTTTGAGAGGTGGGGGTGGGAGCCAGAAGCCAAATTGCAGAGTATTAGTGTATTAGTGTGGGAATGATAATAGGAGGGTTCCCCTAAAAGCTGGAAGGACCCGCAGGGAGAACTGGGATACTTGGCTGTGGAGATCTTAGGCAGGAGTGTAATATGCTGGCAGTTTATTCCAATTCTCTCATTTGCAATTTATGAATAGATGAAAAGAGCAACTAAAAACAAAATACAAGTGCAATTGCCTTTTTCAGTCTTCATTAGCATTCTCCTGTTGAACAGATGGGGCTTCACTGGGTATTCTTATGTTAGGTTTTGTTTTGTTCTGGGCAATATTATGTTATTTTAATTATTTAATAGACTTAAATTTATCAACAGAACATCTGAATTGTCATGAACAAAAAGGAAGTTTTTTATTTTTCTCTTTAGAGTGAGGAGAAATACATCTTTCTCCTCGACTCACTGGGATTTTACCTAGCTTCTGATTTTTCTTATTGACCTGAAGTCAAGGCCACATGCAGAAATAGATTCACTTTGGATTACAGACCACATCTAATCTGAGACTACCTTCCTTGTTAAGTTTCATTACCAGTTTAAAATTTACCTCATATTTTCTAAAGTGGTTGCTGAGATTTACAGATATAAAACATGTCTGCAAACTGCACCAGCTTTACTGTCTTCAGGTGTGTGTGCAGCTGTTCTTTTATTTTGCTGTTTTATTGGTCTGTGGGCAGCAGAAAAGATTGAGATAGATCAGCAGTAAATGAACTCTTTTTTTTTTTTTTTTTTTTTTTTCTTGTTGTCTTTTTCTGTTCAGTCTGCTTGCAGTTATTTGCCTTCACATGGTGTGCTGTGGCTGGGTAGAAAGTTGTTGTTGTTTTCATAACAGCTGCAGAATTAAGTAACTTTTAAATAAATAATAGTTATTGGGGAAAAAAAAAAATCTGGAAAAAACAAGACTTTATTTGTCAAATTTAGCTAACGTTTTCTTTAAGAAAAGGACGTGGGAATTCTGAGCTTTTAGACACCCTTCTCTTGACATTTCATTCCGGAGCTGACAAAACATTTGATTTTAACATCTGAGATGTCATTTGAAATGTGATTTAAGTAATATCAGCAGGTTAATGAGGCTTTAAATCTAAGAGGAAAACATAATTTTGAGTCAAATTAACTGTTTTAACTCTTCATTTTATTATGAACATCTAAAATGCTTAATGTTGAATCAAGCTTTGTTCAGACATTTTTTTTCTTTCAGCTATCAAAAAGTCATTCTCTCATAGAGCAGGTATATGCGATATCCATACAAGACAGGAGACAGACTGGGGAAAGACAGACTGAGAAAGAGGCAGAAAGAAAAATGTGTTTTCCTTCCTTATTTTTCTTGTTAGGCTTGACCTTTGCACTTGCTGCAGCCTTGTTCTGTGAAGCAAATGTTCATCATCATGAGATCTGCTCTGTCAGTCACTCCCAATATTAGCTGTCTTCAAAAAAATTCCTGGTGTGACAGGCATTGATAATTCAAAATGTGTGATAAAAAGAAAACAGACTATTACGAGGTGAGAGGTTTACAAAGCTGCCTGACTGAAACTACCCAAAGCTGGTGAAGATGGTATCTGAAAGGGAGGATTTGGGACAAGGTAATCCTTAGTCAATGATTTACAAAGAGATGTTTTCTGGTAAACACAAATCTAGAGGGGAGAGAAGTTGGGAAGTGGCTTGGAAAGAAGAAAAAACACTCAAACACTCTTGAGTCCTGTTGGGCTTGGTCAAGGAGTGTAGGCAAAGCTGCCCGCTGCTGGGAGGGTGAGATGAAGGCAAGGAGAGGTGGCTGCTGAGATAGGTGGCTGCAGGAGGAAGTTGGAGAAACAGCTCCATCTCGGCTCCTTCTCACTGAAGAGCTTTCACATTTTGTTTTTATTTCTTTCCAGTCTAACTGAACGTAGCATGAGGTTGGCTGTTTCTGTGATCTCCATCTCTTGTTTTCTTTCCTTCTGCTTCAGACTTAGCTTTGCTGTGTTCTCCTTTTGCCACATGACTCATTTTTGTTATCTTCTTCTGTTGCTCACCTTCTTGAAACTAACCCAGCATGGTCACTTACTGTGCTGCTCTCACAAAGGAAGTATTTGCTTTTTTAAAATTTATGAGGCTGGAGACGGAGGGAAGATGAATAATCAGAAAAAAAATTGAAGATTCCAAGCTGGGAGTTGAAAACAAAAGGAGGAAAGTAACAGACAGATCTTTAAATCAATGGATGACTTGGCTGAAATGAATTATGTGTCTTACCAATGTTTATTAAAGTGAACCCAAGAATAGATACATGGGACAAAAACAAAATTCCACCGAGGCCAGACGGCAGCTCAGGAGCTTCATGAGGCGAAAGTGTTTTTTTGTCTTCTGTAACCATCTGAGTTTTTCTGCTACGAGCTTTCCCACCTCTCCTTAAATCCATGCACTCATTTAGCATCCATAGCATCCATTTCCCTTTGACCCAAATTGGGATTCTCATGCTCCTCTTTTGACCCTCTTCCATGCTCCACTCTTGAACCATTTAAGAACCTGTTTCCCTGCCAGGTGATGGGGTGCTGACTTCAATGGGAATTTGAGAAGCAGTTGGAAAGCTCGGTAATTCAAAAGAAATTGTAACGAAACTATAAATTGAGAGGTTAGTAATTTCTTCTCTGGTATTGTGCTCTGTTCTAAGAGGTTTACAAAAATAAGAAAAAAAAAAATCCTGCTCTTTCAAAAGCTTTCTGTAAAGAAACTTTGGGAAAAGTGGTATTGTCTCTATGCAATTAACTGGGTCAGTGTCCCAGGCACTTGAGAGGGAGATGACCGTTTATAACTCCCAGTGTAAAATGAATAGTATCATAGTATCAACAAACCATCAGAAGAGGTTACCATAAGCAAAACAGATGTCAGGTCTTGTACAGTAATTAGCAAGAGGAAACACTATGCTTTCTCCTTTACATTGTACCAACAGGTGTAGTAATTCTGCTGTTTCTAGAGAAATGTATTTCTCCATACATCTGTTTTTATGAGCTTTTTGACTAAGTATACAGCCCTGTCTGACCTGTTAATTGTTACTTATTTTGCTTCTCTGTAGAGGCTGTCATTGCAGTGCAGACCCTGCTGCGAGCAGCTTTGTACTAGTACATGGGGAAAAGCTGTCTGTGCCTGAAAGACTGTAGTGTCTTCTTTCAGTTTGTTTTGCTTAGAGGCATCTCTGATTTATTTCAGTGTTCCAACACTAAAATGTGTAATGCAATATTTAAATCCTTGTTCTTCTCTTCAACCTCATGTTAAGCGTGTATCTGTACAGAGGCCATAGGCTTGCAAGTGGAAAAAAGCAACAGAGGATCCAAGATACCTTTTGGCCATCTGAGGGTGGGTCTGTGGGATCTTTGAGCTGCCTGGTACTTGTGGGAGAGCCCTGTGCTCCCAGGGGAGCTAAGCACGCAGTGCTGGTCACACTGATGCTTCCTGGGGTTAGGTGCTGGGTAAAGCAGCAGCCATCACCTTTTGGAAGCTGGCAATAGCCTCCTGTGGTACCTTCTGGTTCTGTGTGCCATGGTGGTGCACAAAGGTGGCTATAAATGTGGGGAGGAAAGCTTAACTTGTTGCCAACATTTTTCTTCTTTCTGTACAAACAGAGCAACTCTGTTCACAGAGCGTGGAGGCAAAGGGACAAGATACTGAGGTTTTGCTGGGAAACTTGAAGTCCTGCTTTAGGAACCTGCCTGGTACATAAGGCAAAGCATTTCTGTGTCTGAGGCTGTACTTTTGCAGCTTTGAAAGTTACTACAGTGATATTGACATGCACAGTGAAGCCCTTGGTGCATTGCAGCAGTCGAGGTCCTAAGCTAGGGGTTGCTGTTGTTGGGAGCAAGAATCTAGAGTAAATGCTAGAGAATTGATATCACCCCAAGTGATTTCTGAAGCCAGAACCAGTGACCTGCATTTTACCCTTACTGTTTATCCACTATTTTCACTTGCTTTTTCCTGTCTGGTATTTTAATGGCAAATGTCTTGTTTTACATTTCTGGAGCCTCCCTTGTGACCTGCGCTGTTCCTGATCTGACTCCCCAATTCCATTTCCTTGCCTGCCAGCATGTGGGGTTGCATCTTGACCTACAGCTGGGTCTCTCTCCCAAGAGAAGAAACCCCAGGCCAGCACAGGTCCCCAGACTTCAGAGGCCATGTTCCTTGTTACGTTAGTTTAATGTATTTACTAACCATCACTGAGCTCATGTTTCTCAGAGGTCTTTGTGGGTACCAGGGAGACTGAAGAATGACCCCCTGCCTCTGTTGGCCACAAATATGTTTCCAGTATGAAGCTATGGGAGAGTTGTTTTAATTCTGGATGGAAGGTTTTTTTCTGCTGGAAATCTGGCATTGGCTGCCAACAAGTAAGAGAAAAATTAGGAATTCCCAGACTGTTCCTACCATATTACAAATCTGGCTTCTCCAACTATAGTCTTGGCATTCTTCCTCACCATAAAAAGTGTGTGAACATCTTGTCATACTCACTAAACTAAGACTTTGAGAAACATACTGGAATATTTGTCGAGGGAAACCATGTAACTTGAAAATATGCACATCTTGAATAAATCATTTATTTTTGAAAGACATGAAATAAAACTCATCTCTTGGAGTCATTTTATTAATATTGCTATTTTTTGTGCTTCATAATTAAAGGGAGGGAGTGCTTTTTAGCTGTACGTTGTGTTTAATTTACCCTATTGATTGGAGACAATTTTATTTCTAGTTTAAAACGTGGCCTAGGGAACATTAAAAATGAAACTATTAATAAGTGTAACATTATTAAGAATCTATTAAAAAGAAAAAAAAAGGAAGGGGTCAAGCTGATCTTTGTCTTCTTTAAAGCTAGAGAAATAACACAGATACTGCTATGGTAACAAGAAGTGAGTGCTTTACCCCTAGTAAGTTTATATTGATCCTTTTCTTCCTTTACCTTGTTTTGGTTGTTGAAGTTCAAGGATACAAAGATTATGGATGAGGGCTTTACAAGCAGACTAATAAGAAAATTAAGTTCTCTTTGGTTTAAAATAAAAAGCAAACTGAGTTTTTGAAGTGTTGTCATAATTTTGCATGGGAGTGAAACAGACTACTCCAACATGGTTTTTGAAAGAGCTTCCCCACATTGGCTTTCCTGTTTCTCACACTTCCTTTGGCTCAGCAAATATTTAATTATCTACCTGAAATGAAACAGTTCCAGCAGGAGAGACAGACTCTATGAAGTCTACTTAATATTATAGCTTCCTTTTACAAAAACACATTGCAGTTACTATTCTGGTATCAGGATGAGCTTGGCCATGACTCACAAGGATCTGGCATTTCCCTGTACAGCGCCTGGCATTCAGACTCCGTACCTGCAGCCTTTCACCAGCTACAGTCCTCTGGCAGAAGAGAGCAGCTTTTACTCCCGTTTCTGTACAGAAATGGACCATTTAATCTGCCCTTGAACTTAATCATGTTGTGCTGCTAAGTGCCATGTCACAGATACAAGAGCCTTTATCTGGTGAGGGAAATTGTGTGAGTTCATGTTCAGGACATGGTCGAAACAGACAGGGATCTGAATCTTCCTTTCCCCTGTGGATGCTTTCTCCACCAGGCTGCTATTTAGAAGGAAGAGCTGGCATTTTATAAACAAAAAAGTTCCATCAGAAATTCCATATTAGTTCTCATGGCAGTTAGCCTAGAAGGCCTAATGAAAATATTTTATGGTTTAAAAGAGAATAGCTAGACATTTCCCTGAATATTCATTTGCTTAGTATGTTATTTACATGGCTGCTTTCAAATTTTTACTTGTGCTTTCAAATCAACCACTGATCTAAGCCTCTTTGGACCTTTTTGCTATAGAAACTCTTGATCTTCCCAGGGATGTATTTTGTTGTTGTTTTATATTCTCTTCTCCATCTGAGGCCCTTTCTGCTCCCATTATGCACAACTGAAATAACCCCAAATACAATTCCTACAATCTAAGCATTGCTGCCTTATTTAGCAGCTTTATTTGTCATGGTCCCCATGTTGCCTCAGTCTTTAATAGCTCCAGGGTGTCTTAGTAGGCTCTTGGCCAGCATTGTCCTCTGCAAGAAGCATTACTGATGTAGGAAATAGGTTTTAACTTAGGACTCTTAACTTCTCTACTCAAGAATCAAGCTCGAGTGGTTTATGTTAGGCTGGGCAAATATTCGACAAATCTTCCCCTCTTATTGCTCCATAAGACAGTCCTTGTTCAGCCCTGGGACATTCAGGAAGAAAATGCACCAGCCCTGGCTGTTTTGGTGGCTTTCCACAAAACTCACTGCATTTTATCTATGTATTTCATTTACTGTGACAATAGCCTAAACGAGCCAGCTGCAGATAACGAGTCTAGCTAACTGGTACGTCTGCTTTCTATGCTACAATATAAACATGCCCTAATATTGTCACACAGTCATTAGCAACAGACGCCCCGTATCTGACAGCTGCTCCCTTGACTTGTTGGAAGAAGGGACATCACCTGTGCCTTGGATCCTGTAGCACATTGTGGTCCCATGCGTTGTCAGGAATAGGCAACACTAGTAGTGGACAGGTATAAACCACCTGCCTTGTGTTTTCTATATTTGTCTTACTTTCAGGCAGGTGTCTGTGCTGTTATGCCGCTGTACAAATTCTTGTATAGTGCAGCTAGCTGTTCCAGAGAGCATTTGTTTGTTGTGGCAGGGGATGTGCCAAGGTGACTGTAAGAAGATGCTGGCCAGAAGCTCCATATTTTGAGAGCAGAGAAGAATGAGCCACTGAGTCCTGAGCTTCTTCTTTGCACCTAGAATTTCATCTGCCCATTGGCTTTATTGCTAGCACAGCAACACAGAAACGGTGGCTTCAGAGGAGAACTTGATGCAGGAAATTGTGAAAAAAGGAAGATGGTGTTATCAGCACCAGAATGCTTGCGTTTATTTTTAAGGTAGCCTGTTGCTTGGCTTAATCTGGAAAGACCAGTAAAACTAATTACCTGAAATTCCTCTGTATGGAGAAGTGTCTGCCTTGGACCAGCTGCATTGGATCCTTTCTTGCAATAGTATTGCTTTCAGTTTGCAAAAAATCTGTGCTGCCCAATGAAGCATTATACTTGGGAAAGGAGTAACCTAAGGTACCTTTAGGTAAAGGGTAACATTCTTCTTGGCACTGAGTGTTCCTGTTCTAGAATACAAATGAAGGTTTACAGCTGGTCATTCAGCAAAGCTTATTAGAGTGAGCTTCATTAGCTCTTTTGTATGATTTTGCTAAAGGCTAAGCAGTATTCTTTATGTCTTTGTTACTTCTTGCACATGCTTGTATGCAGTCTAAATATAGGAACCTATAGAGATGCAATTGGTTACAGAAGACACAGCTGTGGAGTTATTATTTACAATCACATTAGAGAAGAAGAACAATTGAAGGGAACAGAGACCCCACTAATAACTGCTGGGAGCTTTGATTGAAAAACTGTTTCTTTTTTCTTATATCCAAATGTATCATCACGAGAGAAACAATTCCATATGTTGGCTGTGTTACTGGAGTACGAGATTGTTGTTTTTACATTGCCAAAATTTACTTTTATCCATGCTGTTCACCATTTTATATGGTTACTGTCTCAGATTAGTCTACTGCTTTCATTTTTTCTTGTTTTCTTTCCCTTGTGAATTGCTACATTCCACTGTGGCACCCAAAGAAGAAAAGAAGGGAACCCAGCATCCCCCTCCCTTAATCCAAACCAAACCACAGAGCTGGTACCAGAGACATGAAAGCAAACGTCACCTTCCCAAACCAGTGATGTCATTCCAACACCTTGGTGGCTGGGGAAGAGGCTCAAAGACTAACTCTGGTGTCCTTTATCTCTTCCCTTGAACCAACGGCTCTGGGTGTGTTTATTTTGAGCCCACATTCTCACTGCTCTAGTCTGTTCGGCAGAATTCCTCCAGATGCCTGTGCATCGCCATGTTGACTCCATGAACATTTTGTCACAGCATTATCCCGAGGTGTTCGTGTCCTTTAACACCCGCGTTTCTGGTTGTATTTAACACTCTGCTGCAACCTACTGATGCTCAGAGGAACTACATCCTAGGCAGTCTCCCATCCAGCTTCTTCCCTCTCCGGCCCCACCCAAGCATAAGGTTTAAAAGAATTTGAACATTCCTTTTTCAGCAGTCATTGCTTGGAGGGGAACACTCTTCTATTTTGACGTTTCTGTGTTTGAAGGTTCCCTATAATGCAAACTCAGAGTGAATTGCAGGCTCTGAAAATGGCTGTCATGTTTGATGAGTGCAGCAAGATGAACAGATTGTTAAAGTCACTAACATCTTTTTTTTTTCCTTCACTGTTATTTTATTTTCAGATCTTCAGTAAGTCCTCTGAAATATGCAGAAAGATTAATAAAATCTGCTTTGATAACAGTAAGCAGTCAATGTTCAGGCACAACTTGCTCTGTTAAGCTTCTACTAAGCTACTAAGATAGATAATGTGTAGAAGGCAACATTTCTCTAACAGGAGGCCTCAATACCAAGGTGCTGGGAATGGTACTTGTTCTGGCATGCAATTCCTATGTGCACCTCTTAGCAGTCTTTTCAAAAAGACATGGAAATGTAAAACCAGAATTCTCAAAGGCAAGTAGCTCCGAAGTCTTACTAATTTTACTAGAGATTAGGGACCCAAAGCTGAGCTGGACTGAGAGACAAAAAGACAAAAACTGTTATATCTGTACAGCTGCTAGTCTGAGCTGTGGGTCTTTGTCCCATGTCTAACTCTTATATGTTAAATCTGCCATAGCACCGTTGAGTAATACTTTCCTTTGTGTGAAGACCTTTGGAATAACAGAGCCATACCGGGAACTGATTTATATTCCTACACCTTCAGAATTGGAGAATGAGGACATGTTTCTGTATTTCTTATAACAGACATCAGGATAGAAACAGTGAAAAAACACTTTCAGGTTTAGCCTGAAAGGAGGATTCAGCAGTCTGCTTCCATACCGAAGAAGACACAGAGGTACTTTGCACACTGACCCGCTCACGGTATAGCACATAACCTTATTCTTTTTCTAAAGACAGCCTTCAAGTAATTGAAGCCAGCAGCCTGCACCTGCCTGACAAGTTGTGTTAAGGAGCTGTATCTCTTTGGCAGAGAGTTCAGTGTGGAAAGCAGTAAGTTGCAAGGTGACATAAAGGAGGTGGTTCGTGGGCCATGTGCTCCACAGGGAGACCTCATGTGGCTATAGCTGCAGAATCGCTGTGGGTCTGGAGGGCAGCCAAAGGGTGGCAGGACATGCTTGAAATGTCCTGCTGCCCTGGCGTGCCTTGTCCCCTGCTTCCACGCCTGATGCTGAGATGCTCTCTGTTAGTTGTGGTACCAATAATCTAACCAGAATAAGCCAGTTATTTGCCTATTAGGACCTCTAAGTGTCCATTCTACACAGAATAGTCCAGAGGAAAAGCTCTTGAGGACTGATTATCTGGGAGCAGAAGTTAATTAGGCTGTGGATGGCTTGGGTAAGGACAGCAGGGCGACAGAGGTGTGAAATACTGTATTAGTTCTGGAGCATGGGAACCCCTCCACGATATTCTCTAAAGGGAGGATGATGCTTTTGTTTAACACTGGCAGCAGAAGATGAATTATCTGGATACTTGGAGGAAATTGTGTGAGGAGATGAGTTAAGAGCTATTAATCAACAAGGACTGCTAAATTGAAACGAATGCAATCCAATGTGCTTCAGACTGTCCTGGGCACCAGAACACTTACACAGATTGGGATCACAAGAAAATAATCTATGCTGGAAAAGTTTCAATCCAGGAGGAAATTATAAGCATGTGTTTTGGGGCAGCTGTAACCTAGAGCATTCTGGAATATGATTCTTACTAATTAATATTGCAAAAGCAAGGACACCAGCATCTGCAGTGCTACCTTTAGTATATTAGCAAATTACTCTTAGTAATAGGAGTCCTCCTAGATAAGAGGGGACTTGCAGTCTGATGCTAACAAATTAATTATTGGATCAGAGAGTCCCGCTGTTTAGACAAAATGGCTGAGTAGAAATGGGATAGACGATGTATTATGTAGATGGAAAATATACTAGAGGAATGTAAACCATATGGAAAGCATTTTTAAGACTGTGAAGGAGGAAAATCACTGGATCAAACTTGTGGAATCTAAAGTAAGAAATATGCTCTGTGCAGCATTGAAGTTTTAAAGCTAAAGAGAGCTTAAAATTCATGTTTTATTCTGTTGTTTGTTCTCTTCTTCCTTTCTGCACTTCCTTATAAAATAATTGTGCTCCTGGGAATGCCCCGGTCACAACGCAGCACAGAGTAGGGCCTGCCCATGGTTGCAGTGGGCTCTCCCTGTTTCTGAAGGTGGTAGGACTTCTGCCCTGACCCAGGATAGCTTGCCCAACCAGTGTGGTGTGCATATTTTGCTGGCAAAATGATATATTATTTTGTCCTCTGAAGAGATGAGATAGTTTAAGTTTGGGAATAGGAATATCAGTCTGTGAAAGAAAATACCTGCAAATAGTACCTCAAAAGCAAAGATGCTCTGTAAATGCCAGGCTCCTGGGCAGACTATTTGGTAACAGCTTACACCTTCCTTAAGAATGTGCCACAAATCTGGCACAGGAGATGGATGCATTTTCCTAGACCACTGGCTCTAGATAAATGTTTTAGTGCTTGCAATTCTGAAAAAAAGCAGTTGTCATACTTTGGACCATAGCTCCTTTCCTCTCATTTCTCTTGCGAAACAGTGTGCAGTGGCTTAAAGTCTCTAGCTGCTTGGGGAGCACCAAGGGGTAACAGGAGGTGGCACCAATGTGCTTGGTGAAACTGTGGTCTCATTCCTAGGTGTGTTTGAACACAGCAGGAGTTTAAAGCTAGTTCCCAAAAAGGGATTTGCTACCAAGCATGCAACCAGGTGGACGTGAGGTGACTGCAATTGAAAGTTGTGATCCTGAAAACCCTGAGGAGCTGCTGTCTAGTGGTGTAACACCACAGACACCCCCGTTCGATTTGATCGTGCCCCATGTGTATATTTGTTCTGTTTCTCAGATGACACACACTGCGTGCTGAAAGGAGCAGGCTCAGTTGTGGTTAAGCTTTTGTTTCAGCACACACTTCTTAAGCAAAAGGTGTGCAGGAGTTCCTTGCCCTATAATGTGCTCCTTAAACCACTCTGCCTTTCAGTACTTTCCATTTGGGCTGCTCGTGCAGCAAACAGTAGGTCAGAACAGTTTCCCTGAGGGATTTCAACCCCACAGGTTGTATTTTTTGGCTACACTGTAAGCAGGAGGAACCCTTCTGTCTCTTGGTGCAGCCATAGCACTGTACAAACACAATCCAGATCTTTGTGGGAATATAGAAAGGGAACACACGAAGGGAACACAGAAGAGTGAGCATATCCTTGTATTTTGGCAGTCCATAAGAATGCTGAAGTGTTTTGTGTTAAGTGGTACAGCTGTGGTTTTAACTACGTTTTTGATCTGGTCTGAAGTGATTCACTGGAAGCTGCAATAAAAATCCTTGCCAAGGCTGGAAGCCCAGACCAAATTTCCTGCCTTCAGGTCTTCCCTTCATACCTGAAACTATTGTGTTCTGACACCGACCATTTGGAAAATAATTTCCTGTCCATTTTTCATATAAATCCATGTTAAGAAGAGATGCCCCATTGAAGAACAAGGTGTACATGCTTTTGACCTTACTGATGTTAATTTCTGACTAAGTTACTGATGCTTGTTACATGTGTACTCATGCAGCTTTTGTGTTTCTTTAGCTTCAAAACTTTCTTAAAGTTTGAAAATAATACGTCAGATGAAAAGCTGAGAAAACAGGTTATTGTACCTGTAGCAAGGACAGACAGTTTAAGTACTATTTTAACCAATGTGGAGGGATAAATATTGACTAAAAGTAGTCAGTTATAGTTGTAAGTAAGCATAGATGGGGAGGAAGTGGGCCGCTGTGACTAATAGATGGTGTCTAACATCCAGCTAGATATGGAAGAGGTCACGTTGGCATCAGCCAGATGATATCAACGGGGCTAAAGTGCCCGAGGAAGTGCTGAGTTTGATGTGACATAAAGAATCACAGAACGTTTCAAACTGTAATCAGCCTGACTTTTTCTCTTATTGAAGGAAAACAGTGATGTACATTTTTTAATTCTACAATATTTCTATTTGCAAAGCTTTCAGTGGGAGGAGCTCTTAAGCTTCTGTGTATGTCCTGTGTATCGTACGTTACTTTGCGCTCCAACCCTCGCACGTTGATGCACAACTCTTGAGTGTTACTGTCCTGTGTGTACATAGAGGCAATGTCTGTAGGAGGGTATATATTTTAGACTCTGACTTAAAGTCTTTGAACTTCCAAAACTGATATATGGAAATAGCTAAACGCTGCATGCTGTAACACGTGTGTTAGCACTGGTATCTGCCGTGCCTCTGCAAACTGGATGTAGTTCTCCTCCTGGAGGACAACTGCACAGGTATGTAAATCAGATGGGGGGAAAACTTTGTCAAACAGACCACATTCTCATGGTGGTATGGAGTGGGATTTCACCCATGTATTCAAGAGTTTTATATCTTTCCATCGTAATTCATAATTCAGAATTCTCCATTGTTAATAGAAGTTGGCTCACTCCAGGCTTTTTGTTATCCTGTTGCTGTCATCTCTCAACAGACCTCATTTTTTATTAGAGAAATCCTCAACCAGCATATTAAATTCCTCTGGTTTCCAGACAAAGAAATCCAGTGCCTCTGCCCCCCGAGCCTCTGATAACTAGAAGCATTGATATGATCTGTGCTTTGGCTCTCACACAGCTGGGCTGTATCAGGCTCTTTTCAGCCTTTCCGTGCTGTTCCCACTGTTGGGCAAGCAGCTAGCTGCATTGCTAGCTACAAGCTGCCCTGAAGAAAGGGTGTGCAGTGGTCTCAGTAGGAGACATGCTCAGTTTTCACTATAAAATAGACAAACTTTGACCTCAACAAGAACATAACAAACTTGTATGGTATGTTCCGTGATGATATTCCTTAAAACAGTTCTACAAGAATTGTTTTGTCTTGTGCTGTATCTCTTTCATTAGCCACTTTGGGTAGGTACGTCACCAATTAGATGTTTCTGTCCCATTTTACTTTGAACCTGCGCCTAACTCTTTCCCCTCCAGGCCTCTGCTTCCACTCTGAACCTTTACCCTGCACTGTGGTGGGAAGGATGTGGATCTGGCTGGGTTTGACTGTTACTTGAAATTCTTCACCATTTCCTAATGGTGATTTACTGAAGCGTTTAGCCAAAGCTTCTGTGAGCCCCCACAAAATGAGACATAGAAGGCACAGTGCAAAAATCTCACTGACTATAGGCTTTAGTACCATTTAGACTTGGAGTACCTAGTAGGTACCCTTCAGATTTTCAGTCTACTGGCCCCATGCTGTTGTCCATACAACAGTGCCCCTATACCAACAGTGAACCAGAGGAGGAGAGGCATATATGTTGTGGTGGTTTTTAGCATCTTGTTTCTTCTCCTGATGTACTGCATAGCCCAGATTGTATAAGTGAGTGTAGATATGTCGAATAATATTTGCATTCAGACAATGAAATTTTCTTTTTTGACAGGCATACCAGCCTCCCCGAGTAGGGTCGTGCTATGTCTGATGAGAGTCATACTCATAACACGTTCCCACATGACATTCCCTTAAGCAAAGGCAGCACTGTCTCGATGAGATTATCTTTAGCTGAGCCCACAGCTGGTTAGAAACTGTCCAAAGACTGGTTTGCTAGAAGAGGAGGAAATCTGAAGAGGGCTGTCTTCAGTCTAATTGTAATTAATATTTTCACTAGGTACACAATCTGTTTTACTCCTACTTATTAACATTTGTGGATGACACTGTGCTGTGAATAAGTGCTTTCATGCAAAAGATAATATTCAGAAATTTAAGAAATGATCTGAAATTCACCTCTTGAAGGAGATAAATGGAATAAATAATGCCAAGGGAATTGTATTTTTAGTATTAATGGATTATTAATATTCTTTCTGTTTTAATCATCTAATTGTAACTTATCACTATAGGTGGGAGGCCATTTCTGGGAGCAGAGCTCATCTCCTACCTGTGACTAATCAGCTGGCAAAAAATCAAGTGCCACCACCTCAAGTGAAGTCTGGGTAGGGGTAGAGCTTTGAAGAGGGACGTTGTGGTGTGGGCATACAGAGAAGGCAGAGACTGACAATAGCCATGCTTTTGTTTATGACATGCGTTGTGCCTGATTTGCGTCATTCCACTTTTGTGTAAGTGTAACATGATGAGAAACTGGGCTTAGAAGTTTTAAGCTGTTGGGGTCCACGTAAAAATAACATTAGGAATATAGTCAAGGACTCCCCGCATGTTAGACTGGGAATTCAGAGAACTATAATTATTACTGGGCCATTAGTGATAAGTAATTATGTTCTATTCATAAGAGTAATCTTGATATTAGCCTCCAACGCCTTTGCTATTATATCTCAAAGGAGCTATTATGTTTTACAGATCTGCACTGTCTTACAGCTGAGTAAGGAGAAAATGTTTTACATTCCGAAGAGAAGGCGAAGAAGTGGCCTTAAGGAAGGCAAAGCAGCTCAGAAACAGTGCAGCAGTCTGGCTGTGATGGGCCCAGAGGCACAGCCCAAGCCACCTGGGTAGCTTGCCATGGGGGCAGGTGCTGGTGCTGGAGAGGGTTGGGGGGTTGAGAGTTTTATACCTGGCTGCCCAGCCCACTGGTCTAGGGAGCACACGCCTGTGAGTGTGAGCAGTATAAAACCCCAGACAATACACTGGTACAGCCTGTAATACTTATGTTTTCTGATACCTTTAGTGCCCTTTTACTCTTGCATGTTTAACACTGCATCATTTTTCAGCTTTCTGAATGTAGTCGTTTTTTAAGAACTGTTCATGAAAATGGCACCTTCTCAGCATCCTGGTCTGCTTTTTACACTTATGTGAACTCCACCTGCAGATTGCATTCCCAAACCATTTTCAGTTTCCTAGTCCCATTAACTCTCTGGATGTGAGTAGAAGGGAAGCATCTGACTTCTATTTCCTCATCTGCAATCTGCCCACAAGTCATTCCCAGTTGATTGGTGCCATGTCAAATGCTGAGAGAAAAAGAGGGCAGTAGTAGAACCTCCTTTGGACCTGGATGCTGCAGGGACTTTACCTGCTGGGAATATCTGTCACAGTTGCTCGTAAACACAGTAAGTAGATGTAAAAAAACAAGAGAGATGGTTTTCGTGGGTGCTGACTGTAAAGGCTGGACCAAAACCAGTGAAGGCTGCCTTTTAAACTTACTTTGTTTTCAGCACTTGTGGAAACAAGATAGGGGCTTTACTTTCCACTGCACAGATAGTAAATTAAAAGGCAGTGTATAGACTAAAGGAGTTGGTAATTAATGTAAAACACTTCTCTAGACTAAAGGAGTTGGTAATTATTGTAAAACACTCCTCTTAAATGGTATGACCATATCTTTCCCACACCACGTTAATTTAACTTCCATAGAAGTTGAATGAGAGTACCTGTGTATGTCTCTGAAGAGAGTTTGTTCCTCAAATTAGAAACGTCTTCAACAGTAATTGGAATCTTTTTGCTTATGCAGGAGAGAACACCAAAGCCCAATGAAATTAGTGGATTTTGTCCTATTAATTTAATGAGATTTGATCAGCCTTAATAATGTGATGTGTCATTAGTATCGACTAAAATGAGCAGTTCCTTAAGAGAAGAATCTGATGACAGCTTCAGAGTACTGTTTCGAAATAATTTTTTAACACTCTTCTCTAGTTACGTTAAACATATAGAGTTACCTAAGTGGAGTATTTTTTATTTCATCTTCTAGAATGTCTTTATTTATGAGTGCAGAAAAGGAGTGAGATGTTGGCATCTGCTGCTGTCACGGTCTGTAAGACAGAACTATTTTACACTGACTGACGTTAGCAAAAGTTCATTTTCAGGCTTTTGCTTGGTCTCCTTGGATAGCTTTTTCTGCTAGAAGGTCTGCAGCCTTCATCTCCGTCCATGCTTCCTTTTTATAAAAAATTGTTTCTTAGCATTATCAGTATTTTTTGTGCTCTGTTACTGTATTTGTATGTCTATACATAGATGTTATTGTGGACCCGCAATGATTCAAGAAATCTATCAGAAAGGAGACATTCCATTCTCCCACTTCTATGAGTTGGTAGTCTGAGCTTGACCTCTGACTCTTTTGCTGGATAAACAAAATGGATTTTTGTTTAAAATACCATCATTCCACCTAATTTATTATGTGTCTAAATTTAAATTAAAAAACAGCATCTGCTTGTAAATAGCAAGTGCTCAGACATATCACTTAAAATATTTATATGATGCAAGCAAATCTGACAGAGAGGCAGGGTCTAAACTGACAGAAATTAGATTAGACTCCAGATTTTTTATGTACTTTTACGTAAATAAGTTACAATCAGCTGCTAGGCAAAGTTTCTGCTTCCACTGCGCACGTCCCTGTGAGCAGTCTGTGTTGGCTGCAATTGCTTCCATGCAGCAGGTTTTCAGGGGAGAGGTCTGTGCTTGCGCTAGTGAAAGCATGCCAGTATTTCAGTGGGGACCTTTTCCCCTCTTTCTCCTGCAAATGTGTCCATGAGAGCTGTTGAGTTATTTTGCTTTAATCTTTTTGACCTGTTTGTGACTGGGTGTGAGAGAGAGAGGGAAGACAATTTGATTTTTTTTTTCCCATTTTACTCCACAAACTCCCCTGCAAGGGAAGAACAATGCAACAAGCTTTGGTAAAAATAATGAATACATAAAAAGCCTCTATTAAGTGAATTTCACAAGGCCTGCTTACATTTTTCTTTCTGACAAGCGTTTATATTGTAGCACTTTGTTCAGTTTGCCTTGGAAGGGGGGGCGGGCCCACCAGTCTTCTAGCTTGGAACGCGCAGAGCTCTGGACATTTGTAGAGTGCCAGATTACAGCAATTTGCTCTTCAAAACCCTTCGGAGTATGTGCCACAAAGAAGTCCTCTCAGGCAGGGCTGTTCTTACCGCATCCCAGTCTGGTGGCAGGGGGCCGTGGGAGGCACCTGAAGTCCCTCTGCATCGTGGGGCAAATCAAGGGGTGGCTGGGTCTCACCCACTGTGGGTGGTGTTTGTGCACATAGTGAAACAAAAAGCAATTTCGGGTACTTTGTGTGAGAGGCAGAAAGAGAGAACAAAAGTTACTACCAAACCTCACGTTGTGGCCACGTGTCCACTCCGAGGAGTCAGCCTTGGTAGCCAGCAGGCTTGTTGTTGAGGTGGGGACCAGAGAGCAGCACGTAAAATGCCGAGGTGAGCGCTGGGGCTCAGCCCAACAGGAGGGCTCGGGCTGGTGCTGTGGCTCCCAGGCGTGTTTCTGCCAACTGTGATGGAGCTGTAGTCTCAGGGGTAGCAGAGGAAAGGCCTTTTCTTCTCCTACAAAACCCGAGGACGGTTTCTCCAGCTGCATGGGCAGTATTTTCTAATGGCAGAGGGTGTGAGGACGGCAGAGGCGAGGGGAGAGGCTCCTTGCTGCAGTTCTGGGCTGTGTTTAGGGATGCACAAGCAGGTGGGGTGAAGTCCTCACTCATCCTTCTCCACAAGCAGACTGCACTCACTACAAACTGCAGCAGGTGGATTTGTATCCACTCATCCATTTATTCATTTATTTATTTTGTTCAAAGGCAGGGGGGAAAAAAAGCAAAATCAGACAATACCCAACCAAACAAAAAGCCAGTTGTTTCCTCCCTGAAGGTACTGAATCATGTCCTATAGACTTGTTCTTCCCACTCATGTTCTGTCACGCAGGATTTGCAGTCTCCGTGGTGGCTGTTTCCCACTGCTGCTCGTGGCCTGGCAAGCAGCACGTCGCTGGGGCAGCTTTCTGCAGCCCCGCATGGAGTGGGTGACGGTAACTGCACCTATTGAAACCTGCTTCCAGCTTTTTTTGAAATGACTGCAGTATATACTGGCCTTTGTGCCTTCTTGCATTGCCAGTTTCTTTGATGATGGTTATTGTTTCCCTTTTCAAAGGAGATGAATGCCTTCGTGTATCTGCAATGTAGATTGTAGAACGTATCTGCAGTGGCCAGGAGGTTCGGGGAGAGGTAGAGAGAGGCTGGCTGGTTTTGCTATTTATTTTTATGCCATAGAACTTGTAGTCTGTGCTCTGCCTTCTCATAAAAGAGAAGGGATTTGTGGAATATCTGCTTTTAAAAAGGAAAGCGTGGCAAAGCATCCAGCTTTCACCCAGGAGGATTACCCATTCAGTTATGGTTGCATTCAGCACTGGCCCCAGTTCACTTCCATTGTAGCTTCTGCCTCTTAAGATTTCGTACCTGTGAGGTCGCAGGCTAAATGCACTTCAGAATAAAATGTAGAGGTCATGAGGCCCATCCTACAAATCATTTCAGGCAGTAGAAAAATTGCACAGACTGTGTTTAGAAAAGAAAAAGAAGAAGCCTGCTGGAATGCAGGCCTCAATGCCAAGTACACTTTGTATAGAGTACCATGGAAAAACAGCATTTAAAAATGGAAAGGTTGACCTGGTTGACTTCCACAAATGGTAAAATATGCTTACTGTGGAAGAAGAATGTATGCCATGGAGGTATGGGATGTGAAAGTGAGAGTTAATAGCTGTGAAGACAATTAATTTGCTTTTATTATTATATGTAAGTACAGAGAAAAATGTGCAGGTGGAACTCTTTCCATCATTCTTCAGGTGATCTGAATATCCTAAATGAAGACTGTGATCACATGGAATTACCTTGGGCTTCTGTTATTCCACATTTAACTTTTCTGCCTGTTTTTAAAACTGCACGGATAGTTACAATAATCTGCCCTTGTCAGGTGCTGTGTCGAAGAGGTGGAATTCCTGCTTTAAAAGGTAAAGCCTGCTTCATCTCTGGATCGCATCTATGAATCGCTGAGTAACGCTTCTCAGAGTAATGCTACCCATCTTAAAGGCTTGTAAATATGTTGGTGATTCTTCCCCAAAGAGGCTGCTAATACAGCCATTGCAAACTCAAGGGTTTTGCTTCTACACAGCTGAAGTGGAAGGGTAGAGATTTAGAGTGCTGTATTAAATGGAGTGTCTGAATGTCTCATAAGCAATGCTGATCTTGGACTCATAATACCATATTGAGCTGGGAAGTATTGAAACCTTTTCAGTGGGGAGAATGTTTACATGGGAATTAAACAGTCAACCAGAAAATAGGATGCAGTAAGTAAGACGAGCATTTTTAGTGAAACACTAGATCCGAACACAATTGATAGCAACTTAAAATAATAAACATTAATGTAGTACTCAATTCCTTTTGCTCCTAAAAACATTTAGTTATTGCTCTATCTAGCCATGGTACTCACTTAGATCATGCGAACTAAGCATTTGCACTCCTTTAAACTACATCCATGGTGAGGTAGCAAAGGGCTGCTTTTCCCATCTTTCAGAGGAAAGTCTAAGAGAATAAGATGAATTCAGCAGGAGGATAGGAATCAGCCTAGGTGTCCAGACTATTGCCCTAACCACTAGGTAGTCTCTCCTTCACATTTAACATTATACAAATTTAAGACTGTGCAAATGCTGCTGCATAAAGACTGTCAGTAAATATTACATTCTCAACAGATGCAGCTCTAACATCTCAGCTTCAACAGGGAGAGACTTGGAGGCATACATGTGGCCATCTCTTCTATAGATTGGCAAAATTGTCATTAACTGGAAGGCAACCTCACCTTTTACCTCTCTTACACCAGGCGTAATTGTGGATTTTTTTTTATTTTTTTTTTTTTCCTTTCCTTGTTTGTTCTCCTATAGTAGTAAGTTTTATTTTTTAATATAGCAGCTCTACCTGTCTCTTAAGGCACTTATAGACACACTTAGGTCAGTTGTCATGTTAAACCTGTGGCTTCAAGCAGCAAGTGATTTTCCTTGCTGTATTATGGCAAGAATATGAGATCCTCAACGGAATAATTCCTTTTCACTTCCAGGGGAATTCCTGCTCTTCATGCAATGGAGAGAGAGGAAGGATTATTTTCCTGACTTTAGTGCACAATTTATGCCTCATTCCTTTCACAATGCAAAGCCAACTTAGCCCAAAGCAACTGGTTTGGATGCATTAATATTTTGTCTTGTATAAAATAAAGGGGTTTATATCTCTAGAGTTCAGAAGCATGGATGAAGTCAGACCCACATGACATACTCATTTTTCAGGCCACCGATCTGATTGCATGTCCTTATCAGAGACATCATTAAACATGTAGGCATCTTTGTTCTCATCAAAATTGTGTACTTAACTACTGTGGTGTCCTTTTGATGTAGCAGATTTCAGATTTTTTTTTCCTGCAATATTCTTTTCTTCTCAACCTCTTATATTTAACGCTCCAAAGGTACAGTAGTTTTGACACAGCAGTAACTAAATATTAGGACAGATCTAGTACTCCATAATCAAAGGAAAATGTTCTGACCTTTGTGAGCCTCTAAAACCAGTGCACAATGTGTATTCTACAGGTAGTGTTATTTCTAGTAATAAGACTTTACAAAAAGGATGTGTGCTTGCCTGGTGTTTGGGTTTTGCTGCAGTGCTCTCATTTGTAAGAAGTTAGATGGTGTGTTTATAACTGGGGGGGGGAAGTGAACAGTGAGGTCTTAAAAGTTTCTGAATTGCTGGACCAATTTAAAAGGCACTTGAGTTGAAAATTGCATTAAATGTATTAACTTTCTTGTACTATCAGCAGTGATGGAGATTGCTAACTTCCATGTCTTGCAAACAGCTGCATCAGCAGTTAGGGACTTCTTAGAATTAATGTATTAATGGCTACAGGATGCCACCTGAGCAGGAGAATTTACTTCATTGCACACAGGAAGATATTGTAAGCCCAGAAGAAATTCAAAGCGGATTATATAGTATGATTACTTTTTTGCAGCTCAGATAATAAAAAACCACAGCAGTCAGTTTCACTTTGCAGCTAGTGTGTGCTGATAATGGTGCAGAAGTAAGGTTGTAAACAGTGACAGAAGAGGCAGGGGCTGAAGGAAGGTGTTGTGTCAGCAACAACAACAACAAAAAATTGCATTGGCATCTGTGAAATAGATGAATATGGGCATCCAGATGATGCATTGGCATCTGTGAAATACAAGACAGCTAACATCTTTTTGGCTAATCCAAATATTGGCTATTTCAGGGACAAAGGAAACTTAGTTGAAAATGTTTTAACATGGACACTCCCATGTAACCTTTTGGCATGATCTGAAATCCCCAGATAATGAAGCTAGATGTCTGCATTAGAAAACTACAATATATTGGGGAAACTTGCAAGTACAGACATATAAAAGGGCAAATTCCTGTAATGTGCTTCAAAAAACAGTACTGGAATTGTTAGATTACCAAACCTGAGAAAGATGCAGTCCTACGGTAAGTTTTACTTGCTGTAAGTTTTACAGTAAGTTTTAGTTTTGTATTTTGTTTTGCTATGTGCCCGTGGGAAACGAATACTGGGGGAGGTGATTTTGTTCCATTTGTGAGAGGGTGAAACTATTGTTCCATCTTAGCTAACACACAGCTGTGAATGAAAACTATTTTTGTGGTTTTGCTAAAAAGAGACAAAATTTACACAGTCTTGATACTTAATGCAACAGCTCATTGAAGATTTTGTTTGGTATTAGTAATGGGTTTGAAACAAAATTGTTCCAAACATTCCCGATCTTTGAGAAAGTGTTCAAGATCCAAAGCTGGTTTTAAGTGTGTAATCCAGTCCAAAAACTTATGGCTGGCCATTATGTGTAATGCTGAAATTGTTCTCCATCAATGGTACAATTATGATCATTCAACTCTTAGGATCAGTCGTAAGTGGTTGTAGAAACAGACTTCAAACTCATATTTTAAGAATGTCTTGTTTCTATAACTCCACATCTCCAGCACAAGACTTGCTGAATATCCAAAGCTACAACTCTGCCATTGCTGCTACTTAACTAATGCTAAGTACATGCTTACCGAGCTGACAGGTTTTTGAGGGTGGAGAATTAACAGGATGTGCTATATATACAGTTGTGGGTTTTTTTAAGTAGACAAAGTGCATGCATTTTTGGTAGCTGCCTCATTTTCATGACACTGTGCATGTTCATTTTTAAGCAACTAGTACCATAGCCTGCTCTTCTGCTCATGTGGTCTAAGTCTTCTATGTCCATGCTAGAACCACATCACAGGATGCTCAAAATCAAACGGAAAAACTCTTACAAAGCACAGTGACCCTATGTAACAACCAGCTGAAATCAGAAATGTAATAACTTCTGATTTGCAGAGGAACTCTGAGACAAAGCAGAGTAATTCATTTTGCATAATAAATTATTTGGTAAGTAATCAAATGCATGTAAAATCCTGGGCATCTAGGCTTTGTGCTGTGTATGACAGTTTGACAGGCAGACTGCTCATCTTTGACAAAGCTACTTGTACAGTCTATTACAGAATGTTTATTTAAGAGGATGATAATTAAAGTTACAGATTGTGTTTAATCCACCTGCCTTTTTGGTCATTATTTCAGTATTTGTGGATATTTCTTGCTTTCCCACAGGCTGGAAAATGTTTGTAGTGCAGAAGCAGCCAACTCTTTTATTCCTTGGAGTCTACTAATAAGTTTAAGCAGCTAAATGCTCACTGAGAAGTGTCTGCAGATTCACCCAACCCCTAGCTTGCCCGTGTATGGTTGTGAAGAGCAGCAATGTGGAACACAAGCTGTTATTGCCTGACCACAGAGCTGACCACATTGGTGTAGGAACAACAGCACTCTGCCCAAAGCCAAGGATGGCTGCAGGTTTCTGACCTGCACTGTGGTTCTTATTTTGTTAAAATCATTTTTCCAGAATTTGCATGGGCTTACTGAATGAATGCACTTTGAATGCACTCATAGATGCAATGTGTATTTGCTTTCCTGTCTGCAGCAAGTTGTGGTCAAATGTATCCCAGGTTGCATCTTTGTATTGAGGCAGAAGGCTTCCTTAGCGTCATTAAAGCTACTCGTTATTTTTTTTCCTCCTCTTCGCAAGTATCCTAGAATGAGGCTTATCTGGATGCCTTGCAAAGTGAGTGGAGTCTCCATCTTTCAGTCGCTGTGTGTGTGAAATATTTCTCAACAGAGCAAGAAAAAAAATCCCAGTCCAGTGCTACTTTCTTACTGAGTTTTAGCTTCAAACAGGTATCATCTCCGACATATGCCAAGGTAACACCTGCTGAATGGCAGGAATATCTAGACAAGTATCTTTAGTGGTTACAGACCACTTCTGGGGCACTGAACTGTACACTTCAGATAATTCACCTGGCTGAGAAAGGTTTACCTGGCAGAGGAATACCTGAACTCTTGGCTGTGCTGTCCTTGCTGTTCCTCTTGGTCACCCATCGGTGACTTGGCCACAGGTACGGAGAGTGGAAAGAAAGCGGCTGCAGTTATTGTTTACTTTTTTTGAAGAGGGGATAAGTAAATTGTGGGAGCTGTTTCAAAACTCTCTGTTGTCACAACAGGGGGTGGAATTTAACTCAAAGCCAAACCAGGAGGAGCTCCATGACATAGGGCTGGATCCCTCATGGGTATGTGCTTCTGCCAGACGTGGTGCCTGCCGTGATTTAAAGCCACCCAGCCCAGAACAGAGACCATGCCCTGCTCCGGGCCAGCAGTCAGCCCTGCTAACCAGCCCTGCTGCCTTCTGTGCCACAGCGCCTTCCAGTCTCCACATTTCCCTTACGCTTAGGGTTTACAGCTGAAGTCACCCAGGTTTTACTTCAGTTCTGTCAGGCAGATCACCGTGTGCTCAGCTGTGCAGTCACTCGGCTGCCTCCTGCCCTACGCCTCCCGGCGCAGCCAGGTGATGGCAGTTCTGCACGGGGAGCGGAGTTTCAGTGCCCGTGTGTGAGGAAACTCAGGCACAGAAACTCTGAATACCCCCTGCCCTTCGCACCACAGCTGCACGTTCAGGCGTCAGGCAGCATTCCTGCCAACACAGGCTGTGACTTCTGTGGGCTAACATGCCTCCCTGCAAGCGTGTCAGTGCCGGGGGAAGGACCGCACGATGCCCAGCGCCGAGCGGGCACCCGGGGCCCGGTGAGAGCCCACGGGGCGGCCGCGGGGCAGCGCCGTGAGGGAGGCGGCGGGAGCGGCGCCGCGCCTCAGCGCCTCAGCGGGCGGGACGAGCCGCGGCCGCCCCTCAGGGCTCCGGGCGCGGGGCCGCCGCGCTGCGCATGGCCCGGGGAGGAGCGGGCTCGGGCTCGGGCGGCGGCGGCGGGGGCAAGGAGCCCAGTTCCGCTTCCTGACGAGCGGCCGGAGCGAGGGGCGCCCGCCCGCCCGCCTGCCGGTGCCCATGGCCGGCGAGAGGACGAGGCGCTTCACGCGGAGCCTGCTGCGGCCGGGGCAGGCGGCGGAGCTGCGGCACAGCGCGGCCACCGCCGCCAGCGGCCGCCTCCAGCAGCGGGTGAGCGGCGAGAGGGGTCGGGGAGGGGGTCCCGGGCGGCTGCCGTGCCCCCAGCGGGGAGCCTGGCACCGGCGGTGCGGGGCTGGGCTGGGCGCACGGGGAGCGCCGTCTGCCCCCTGCTCGCTCGGGCGGCGGGCTGGTAACGCGCTCCCTGCGGGCTTTGAGAGCTGCGGGCTGGGGGAGCCGAGGGGCTCCTTCCCCGGCGAGGAAGCGAGGGGTTTGCTCCCCGCGTCCCCGCTGTCCCAGCGCCGAGCCGCGCTCTGTGCCTCGCCGGGTTTGCAGCCAGCCCTGGAGGTCTCCGTGAAGTGTTCCCGAGCTCCCGACCCGTGGCAGCTCGGTGGAGGCTTCCTCGTCTCTAAAGGCTCTGTGGAAACGCTCCCCGAACCATCGCGGCTGGTTTGGGTGCTGCCCAGGCTCTGTGCTGGGTCGTGGTCCCCTACGGGCGTGTTAAAGCCCGTACAGCAGCTGAGCGACCGCAGCGTCTGATGGCAACTGAAAGCCCTAGAGATGAAGTTCTGTTAGGAGAACTTCTTGCTCTGCTCTGTCTCTGCTGCAAGAATACGAGACAAACTGAGAAGGAGGTTGATGGAGCACGTCTGAATTTGATGGTCTGGATCCCTTGAGGAGGGAACTGGGGTTTTGTTTAATTGTTTTCCAGTTGTTGCTAACAGATCTTAAGCTGATAACTGAAGAACATAGCATTTAATTACTGCTCGTGCGCTTGAGTTGGGTTTTGTTCCACCTCTCTGTAGCACATCCAGCCTTCAGTTTCAGGGCAGTATCTGTCACTTCTGAGCGTCTGATTTCCTGCCCCGTGACGAAACGTGTTGCTGCAGGATTTCATCAGGGCTTTGGGTTTGGTTTCGAAGGCAAACGCAGGCAGATCTGCAGGGATGGTCCTTTATAGATACCGAGGTTCATTTTGGAAGACGCCAGGCCAGACTCTGGTTTCAGTTATGCTGCTCAGCGGGGGCACCGAGGGGCTTCCAGATGTTACGTTTTATCCTCCAGCAGGCACAATGGTTCTGAAGCCTCGGTTGCTTGCTGTGTTGACTACGTATGTCTCTGGGAAACTTAATGAAGTTACCATCTTTTTACTGTACTTTTTGGGATTGCCAGTAGTGTTGCTCGTGAAAGCCAAATTTCCGTATAGTTCCTCATGCTGAGGACTCCTGCTGGGGTACAACGCTCCAATCCTCCAGATGAAGGCTCCTCTAGCTACACGAAGGCAGAACAAGATGAATTAGCCGTCATGCCTTAGCCAGCAGGCAGAAGGCCCCTTGCTGCTGTGCCAGCCCTGCGGAGCTACGAGGCTCAGGGCTGGGTGGTGCTGTCGTCCCCGCGGGTCTCTCCGGTCATCACCTGCGGGGATGACCCTGTCCTGGTGCCCTGCCGGTGCTGCAGGCATAAGGATGTCACATTGCTCTTGTAGAAAAGCGCCACAGGACCTCAGTGCTCTGGCTGGACTGGCACTGGTGGTTTTTTGTTGGTCATGGTGTGTTTTTTTGTTTGTTTGTTTGTTTTTGTTTTTTGTACCAGAAGCAAATATTCCTGTCGAAGAGAAAAACCTGCTGCGTTCCATGGGGTGTGTTGGCACCCCTTGCATCTTGTTCTGTGTGTTTCAGCACCTCATGCTCCAGTCGTGCCAAACCTGGCATTGTAAATCTTGTGGTGGAGCATCCTGCAGGTCGCTGCTGCAGCAGTCAAGGGCCTGTAAATAACCAGCTGCTACAAAGGAGGGAAAGTGGAAAGGTGGATGAACTGAGCTTTCTGGTACTGCTTTTGTGTCTGTCCTGTACGAAGTTCCAGCTGGGCCTCTGTCAGCCCGATTTGTAACAGCCCCTGCAGCAGGGGTCCCTCATGTCTTAGCAATTTGGTGGGAGCCCAGGGAGCAAATGCCTGTTGGTGTTAACTCCCAGGGAACAGTGGAATAGTGAGTTTTGTCTGTCAGTTCCTTGCTGCCCTCAAATACATCACTTCTTCTGCTGTGTGCTTTCCCTTCATTTTGTTCATATTTATTTGCTTAACGTAGAAAAAATGTTGCAAGATGTTGCAAGTATTCAGCTCAAAATTCTGTTTGTAGATTAAAAAAAAAAGCGTCAGAGTAATCAAGGGGATGGGGTAAGTAACTTTTTAACGCTATGAAAGATATAAAGTGGAAACAGAGGTTGAGTGGGAAATATATATATTTTTATACTTTATGTATATTATATGTATATAGTTATATATCTTATTGGCAGTGCAGTAGCTGCAGCATTTCAACACAGGTAAGACATCCTACGTTAATTACGGAGTCTTCAGCAAATGCAAGGGGGTGCTACTGTCAGGTGTTAATGGTGTGTGGCAGCACTACAGGTGGCTTCAACAATTGCCCAGTTATTTCCTGTTAACTAATTTGTTCTTTTGGAGAGGGCAATTTACAAAAACTAGTCAGTGAAATTGATCAGCATCATCTAAAAGAAGGTAAATAATTTAGTGTGTTTTGAAGCTTTGTCACAAAATTCTGTCTATGTCCTAACAGAAAAGGTTTGTTAGAAATCTGCAGTGTGAACGCTCAGTTCCTAGGAAGCTGACTAGCTGTGCGCAAGAAAGGGAAACTAGTGTCTGTTTCGTTTGCCTGCAACTGCAGCAAGGTTTCTCTGCAAGTTTTCAGAATAGGGGTGGGCCACTCTGCTTCTTGAAATCCCATTGCTAGCCACTTAGTTATTATGAAACTTTGCGTTATATCGATATTTCCAGGTCACAATTAATTTGGCTAAGTACTGCTGGCTGCAGCACTCATCCTTTACATAAAGTATTGTGACACTGCTTTCATAAAAGGCCTGTGGGGGGTCTTGCTCCTCGTCTCTCTTCTGCAGTTTACCAAGTTAATAGCAGGCTGGAATTGGGCTGCTGCTCCACGTGCCTTTTTTTTGGCAGAGGTTTCTTTCCGTCATGCTGCAGCCAAGTGGAGAAAGTTGTGGTGTCCAATGACCCTACACTGGCTGTCTTTCTTGACTGGAATCTGGATTACACAGGCTTCCCTTTTTATTTATTTATTTTTTTAAGGGGGGAAGGGTCTTTATCTTACCTGAGGGCGGTGCGATTCCTTCTTGAAAGAGCAGGTTCCAATTATTTCCAATGTGTGTTTTGTGTTGTGTGTTCTTCACAAGTAATAAAGGCTCCCTTTGCATTGTAGCTCTGTAGTTTTAGTTTTAGAGCTGATTTTTAATTCTGGAGGTAGATAACAAAGTGTTTGTGACTTTATCTGTTTTGTTTTATGGTGATTTCAGCAGCATGGCAGTCTCCAAGGAAGAGTAATCTGCATTGCTTGCAGGCTCACAGAGATCACCCATTGCTTTGGTACCCAGGGTGATAACAACAACGGAGCTTTGACCATCCTTACCCCGCTGGGCCCGGCTGCGTGGCCTTTTCTCATCATGCAGCCGCGCTCGGGTTAGACTTCCACGTTCAAAATCAGGCCAATGAATGAAATTGCCTCCCCAGTGAAAACTTCGTTTGTTTAGAAGGTACAGTGTTAGCTGAGCTATTCCAAGGACAGAAGTACTTTGAAAACCGGGCTGTGAAAGGCTCCTTTCTTCTGAGGATATTCTGATGTCTACTGTTTGTCCAGTGTGAACTGAAGTAAGGCATTTATACGGACAGTGAATGTACCATGCTGTTACAGATAAATAGGCTGTATGCGTTTCTACATACGTGTCTTTGCCTGGGCTTCACACACCATCTACTAGATGGTTGTCTATCCCTCTGTAGGCTTCTTAATGTATTAGCTTGTTCTTTTTTTCCTTTTTCTCTTTGGTTAAAGCTGAGGTGACAGCCTGGTGAAATAATCCTAAAAACATGCACAGAGTAAAAGCCTCATCCCCATTTTTGTGGTTGAGGAAAGAGCTTATTCATTGCACAGGCAGAAGGGAATGTTATCTGCAGTCTAGGCCTGTGAAGATTCTGCTGTTGAAGTCTCTGTGTTTGAGTTGTTGTCGTCTCTTCAGGACAGACAACTTGTCAGGAATGTTTAGGATGTTAGCAACTATAATGAAGTTTTAAAAAACTTTTTTTATATTTGTATTTTACCTGTGAAACTTGCTCATGAGTATGCATTCCAAAACTTATCTTTAATATCCCCTACATCTTCAAAGACAAAACCCAACATTATAAGTAATTTCCTTAATCAGCAATTTTTTTTTAAAGTCTTTGTGTCTGATGAGTGATTTCATAGCTGTTCTTCAGCTGGGGTATCCCAAGGACACCTGCAGTGGTGTGGACCTGACGAGGATCTGATCATTTTCAGCTGGCTGCTGGAGCCCAGATGTAAGAGCAAAGCAAGCAAAAGGGCACAGACAAGAATGTACTGTTTGCACATTCTCCAGCTGCTAGGCTCCCTCCTCTGCAGGCAGACAAAGGGGCCAATTTCTTCTCCTGAGTAATTCTAGGAACTTCATTTGAGGCTTGTACTGGGGATCAAACTGACGCACAGATGAAGAAAGAGAGATAAGGGAAGAAAGCCACAGAGAGGGTGGAGGAGAAAAAGGAAGAAAATGGTCTAGAAAGAGTTCACAAGCACTGGAGAAAATGGGGGAAAAGAGGAAAGACTTTGTGGGGAAAGAGAGGCTGAAGAAGACGATGAAACGGAGGAAAGAAATGAAGAGATCTGCAAGAAAGATTCGTCAGGTTGGTGAATAACTCGTGAAAATGAACCCTTAATATGAAATACACAGGGAGTGTATTTAAACGCTTTGGTTTAAATGTAGTTTTTGCTGTTGTCTTGAATCTGTCACTTGAATAATGCTTTGTTTTGAATTGATGGGAAGTGAGTCAGCTTGAGTAACTCAACATGATCTCAGTTTATAGAAGCTGCATTAACTTTTTCCCCCTGCTTACAAGGTTAAATAAGGGGTCTGGAGAAGGGAAGAGGAACAGCAGTTTCCAGAGAGGGAGAATCTGGAAAATAGAGCCTTGTATTGGATTTGGAGAATGGCTGGGCAGAGAGGAGGTTTAGCGTTGTGGCTTTTAGCAGGCAGTTCTGCGGTGCATATGTCACTTCCAGAAGTCAAAACATGTTTGTAACTTTGCTAGCACAAGGTCAAAAGGCTGTGCAGCAGTGACATGGGTGTGATTATTACACAAATAACAAAGTCTTACAGCAGTATGTGTAACACTTGCCAGTTCAGGATTGCCTACATTTTGCAAAAATCAACAGTATTTCCCTGAAGCTGGATGATATTATTTTTTTTGTCTGTTTTATACCGCCTGCATTTTCTTATGTTATGCTGACTTTATTCTGGTTTTGCTGATAAGAAGAACAAAACAAAAAGATAACTGCCCAAGACCTCGCAGTGAGCATTCAGTGAGCCTCAGAACAACGGTCTCCAAGTTCGTTGCTGCCATGGGCTGCCCTGCCACGCTCAGCCAAATCGCTTGCCTGACTTAGAGCTGCTCTGCAGTCTGCCCCCGCTCTCATTGCTGACCCCCGCAATTTTCCTCTCTCCTCTAAAATGTAAGAGAACCAAGAGCTGCTTGCTCTCTGTGTGCTTCTCCTTGGTTTGTCCCTTTCAGAGCAGAACACCACCAGGCTCCGAGCTGCACTGTAACGAGGGCAGCAAGCTACGCTAGTGCGAGCTGCTCAGGTGTGTCATTGAAGCCTCCCAGAGCCTTTCTCTTACAGGAGAAACTCAGGAGGCTTGTTTGTTTTTACCTTTCTCCACTTCCTTGTTTTTTAGATTGGTCTCACAGTGCAGTAGTGTATTTTGTTCCCCCTCTGTCATTGGTATGTAATTAAAACCTAAACACGTAGGTTACATAGATTTTTAGTAGGCCGCTTCTTATCTCTGGTACCTTTTTTTTTTGATGATACATACACGCTGGCTCTTTGTTTTTATGTCTTGCAAGGTGCCTTACAAACACAGGAGGGAGTTCCCACAGAGAGCTGGGGACGGGGCTGCCCAGCCTCACCTCCCCAGCTTGCTCTCAGGGGTTAGTATCCACAAAAAGCCCCCTGGCTTGGGTACTTGGGTACTAGCAGCTGGAACCCGAATGCTGGGTGATTCGGAACGTCAGGTGACAGAATGTAGATGTGCTTTGGGCTTGTAGGAAAACATGACACATGAGGAAACCTGGAGATGTTTCTGGGATGTGGGGGTTTGTCCTGTGTGGCCAGCTCAGCAGTGGGGACCGTAGCTACCACCATCAGGATCTCAGGTAATTACAGGGAAATGGGGCTGGATGCCTCGGCACAACAGGGGTCTGCGCTGCCTCTGTGGAACCATGTCTTATCTCTGCAGCCTCAAATCAAAATTCCCAAAGAATTGAAGAAAACATTACACCCTATTACATTTTAGGTTACCAATTGATTCAATTTTAATTAGCACTTAGCTTTTTACAAGATTTCCTTCACACTCTGGCTGTTGTGCGGTTGGTATTGTGTTTATTTAGCAAGCTGTCAGCTTCATAGTGATTGTCTTAATGCTGAGCGTGGTTCTCCACGTCTGGATTCATGTTGTGTGGGGGAAGTACAAGGCAATTGTGTTGTTGAGTCTGAAATTGGCTTGTTTGCTTTTCGTCTTTGAGAGTAACTTCGGCTGACTTGAGGCAAACATGATTCTAGGTTACTTTGACATGTTGACCTAAATTAAATGATGTAGATATAATGTAATGTAATGAATGCACCCAAGCTGGATACAATAAAGGGGAAAAAATACTTTCTTTGAGTGTCATTATTTATGAACGAGAGTAGTACAGAAACATCTCTCTGAAACTGCAATGGCTAAGCATGGTTAGCATAGAAAAAAAGAAAACTTCATCTGTGGTTTCTGTTAATATAATTTGATTATTATTTTCTTTTAAGCTGACATGTAATTACATTGTTTATCCATGTATGTTTTCTGCTAGCTTTTGCTTCTTTGAGTAAGCTGATGTATGTCAGCTGCTTTTAATGAGTGCTTCTGATTTACCGGCAAGAATGAAGTTCTGGCTGCTCAGGTGTTTCATAAAGCCTGTGCCTGCGCCTCTCCTCACGCTGAGCTAGAGGCTCGCCATGTGGTGAGCGCAATGGCTCTGCACAGACAATGCCATTTACTTTTTTAATGTGTCTGTGTCTCAATGCAAGTTCCTCAGTGGTCTTTATTCTAGGTCTTCTGGTTTTTTTGTTTGTTTGTTTTTTCAGGGGGGAGAGCTTGGCACAGGTTGAAGAAAACAGACTTCTCAAGTGTGAGACCCTTCTCTGATCTGAGGTTTGGCCAGGCTCTGGGAGAATCTGAGGAGGTCTGCAACCCTTGTAGGATTTCAGCTCCTACCAATGCCCCAGGGATTCCTTTGACTTCCAAAGAACATTTCACCTGGAGTTCAACCCAGGCTTTTGTCTTTTATGGGAGTTAGAGAGGAATCCTTTACAGCTGCAGGTGTTTACCACAAGTCTTCCTGTAACACCTCTACCACTGTCTTTGCATTTCTTCTCAACATTAGGATTAATTGCTCTTACCTTCCTCTCCCCTGCTCTGTTTCCTACACTCACTCTGTGCTGAGGGTTACCGCAGCGCAGGGCAGGCACCAGGGTTGGTGTCACCAAGCCCTGCAGCGCAGTGCAGCCTTCCTGGGGCTGCTGTCCCAGCCATGCTGGGTACCAACCCGCTGCCCCTGCGCCTCTCCATTTCTTGCAATCCCCTGCTCCTGCTTGTCAGCCATTATCTCTGCCTATGGGCTGCCCCAGGTCCTCTCCCTTCTTGTTGTCTCAAGTTTACGTTGGATTTTTCAGCAGATTGTCTCCGCTGTGGGGAAGAGAAGTGGCACAAAGGTGGGGGAGAACCACCGGGGTATCTCCTGGCCCCAGTGGCTTCTAACCCTGAAACGATTTCTTCCATCCCCTTCTGCTGTGAGATGCTTGTTGTGCTGCCTCCTCTTCCTCTCCCCAGCCCCTGCCTTCCTGCCCTCCTGGCCCTCTGGCGGCCCCAGGGGAGAGGCCAAGCCCAAAAGGCAGCAGAACAGGGAAAGGAAAGGCTGCTTGTGCCTGAGACAGCATGCGGTGGAAGTGCAGACTGGGGAAGGGGAGTAGGACAGGTCCCTTCTCTGCCCTTTGGAAGCAAACACAGCGCTCCTTCCCAGGCTATGAGCAGGACAGGAGAAAGTATTTGGAGCACGTTGAGTCTTTTAGAGTGAAAGCATTGGGCTGAAATCAGTCCGGGGGCTGTTGGTTGGACCATGCTGATTTAAATAACGTCATCTCTGGAGGCTGTCCTGTGAAGGAGCTCTTCACATTGCTGTGCGAGTACCAAGGCACGTGCTGGGCTTGATGCCTGTTGTTAGGAATGCCTCCATTGCATTTGGCAGGACATGTATTAACGTGAGGTGTTTGTAGCAATATCAGTCTCTTCTGAACGTAGAAATGTGCAGACTTTCTCCTGGCCTTCTTAAAAAATATATATTTTTTTCTTTCTACCAAAGAAAGTGGTGAACGTGTTACAGGAATACTGCTGGCAAACACCTGCAGCTCTTCTCTTAGAACAGCCTCAGAGTGGTCTCAAGTCTCCAAAGCAGTTCAGGGGCCAGAGGAGCTGGTTCATGCCTTCAGACTTCAACTGGGCTGAGCAAAACGGGGAAGAGCATGGTACAGAGCAATGGCACATGGACAGACAGGGTCCTTGGGCAAGCAAGTCCTGGGCCCCACCTCTGGCTTGGTGATTCCCCCTGCAGGGAGAAAGGGAGTGATGAGTAAGTGTTAAAAGCAGTGTTGAGCAGACTTTGGTATTTATTCCAGAATACCATGTGGTCCATGTCTTTTGTGTTCACACACTTGCAGTGCATAATAAAACGTGCTGAGCTATCGTGTCCCCATTGCCACTGTATAGGAACGCTTTTTTCCTTCCATTCGTGTGTAGCAGGTGGATTTCCACAAGCAAACAAAGAGCAGTTGCAGTAACAAAACAGAAGTGAAGTGTCGTGTGTAGTTCTTGTTTGAAAATTAGTTACTAAAATGCATCTGCCTGTTTCAGAGCTCACACCTCCCTTTTACATGGTCACCTTTTACATCAGTAACAGCTGTTTGTCTCATTAAGCTGTGTCACTGTGTGGTGCTTTTGTTCTGCTGACACCATTTCATTAGCTGGCTGCACGGCTAGCACAGGTTGAAATTAAGTCATAGGATGTTACGTAGAATTGCTGCATGAACTTATCCTCGTAGCCCCACCAGAATTAACAAGAGCTGTTTCTGAGGCTGGTTAGGGGAACTTATCAACCTGAGATGAAGGAAATACATGAGCAGAAATTTAGCTTACCCTCTTTCCTAGTTGAATAATAACTTGTGGTACAGCAGCAGCATTAGAAGTCTGTAATTTATACTAAAAAAAGAAGTTTCAATCTAGGTAGATTTACCTCTTCCATGGGTGCATATCTCAGAAGCTTCCTGATACTTACTTACTTCTTACTTACTTACTTCTTACTTACTTACTTCTTACTTACTTACTTCAACCATGTAGCCAAGGTGGTACAAAAATCCTTTTTGGCTTCTTTGTATCCTTCCACCAGCAAGGGTAACTGTTTGCAGGGCAGTTTGGGGTGGAAGTTACTTGTAACTTACGTGGCAGAGAGCACTGTGAGTGGCAGGACAGGAGGACATTAATTGCCATACATTGGCATGAAGTTTATCTGCCTTTTTCTTCATGTTCCTGCAGTGTGAACCCTACAAGCTTACTAGACACGGCCTTTATGCTGCACTTAATCATTGTCTTGCCCTCAATTCTTTATTCTTGTATCTTCCCACTCCCTGCTTTGCTACCCTTGCTCCTTCCAATCCTCGGTCCTTGTTGCTGTGTCTCTCCCACTCGTCTCCAAGCCCCCACTAATGCCTCTCTGTGTGCAGGGAACAGTATGTCGGTTGTGTGTTGGGCACCCTATTGCCATCCATGCCATCTTAAAACCCACTTCTTCCAGGAACTCTCTGTCCCTGTTCCTCAAACCAATAATTTCTCTTCTTCTCTTCACTGAGCAGCTCTCCAGTGCTATGCTGCTGTAGCCGTGCCTCTCTCACCCCCATATGGTCCTCATGGAGCCTTTGGGTTCTGTAGCAAGTCTCCCTCTTAGCTTTTGTATAAAATTTTACATCACGCAAATGGGTTTATAGACATGATTGCTATTGGAACAACTGTTTGCTAGATAAAAGATCATTTAAATAAAAGGTAGTGACTCCTCTTTCAAAGAAGAATCTGTCAGATGTCTGTTCCCATAAAGCATTTCTGTACCAGTGGATCCCCGTTCAGTGCTTACGCTGTATTTACAGATGATTGTGTATATGGTGGAAGGTCTTAATGCATCTGTATCAAGTCTATTTTAAAAATATTTAAACCAATTAAGCAAATAGGTGGCTGCCAGGGCTACCATCTGTTTCCTTGGAGTAATGTGGCATGCACAGGTTTAGGGGGGTGGAGGGGATTCCCCGAAGTCCCTGATGGCACGGCCACCACAGAGGAGCATGCAGTGACACTCAGCCCCTCTCGAATCCATCTGGTGTGGTTTGCATCACTTCTGATGAGTGTCACCTGTGCAGAGGGGAAGGCAGGCATGCTGGGGCTGGCAGGGAGAGGAGGGTCGTTTCCAAGGAAAAGCACTAACTTTGGACTTGCCGTTTTGCCCTGGTAAAACAGCTGTGGTTGCACAAAAGCCTGTGTATCAACTGGCTGCTGACAGTTAAAAGGATGAGACCTTTAAAAACAAGAAGTCCTTGTATATGTGGTTATTAATAGATTAAACTACGAGAGTTACAGGAATTAAAACTAAAGAAGTTAAAAGAAATCCAGATCTTCCCCCTCACGTGTTTCCTCCCCCACGCACCCTCTTTTTTTTTTCTTTTTCTTTTCCCCACTTCCCTTCCTTTTATTTGCTTGGAGGATTAAAACAGTGAAGCTAGAGGTGCTTTCATATAATGCTGCTGAACGTAGGTAGATGATACTAACTGGGAATATTTAGGGATGAGAAGATCATTGTTTTTTCCTCACCTTTTAGTTGTGGCTATTGAGGGTGAGTCCTCTGCTCACCAGTATCCGGAGCTGCCTGGGCATCTGAGTGTTTGCCTGTGGTTCTTTGCTGCTCTTTGGAGGGGGGTGAGGGTATATTTGGTATGGTTTGGAGTGTGTGCCACTTCCTAAAAGAGGAAAATAACCAAAGAATTGTCACCAAACATTTTTTTTCAATAATGGGCTTTGTGGGGTACCACACTGTGATTGGTGCCTATGCTACTGAAAGCCTAACACATTGTCATACCGTTCTCCCCTCGTTCTTGTTTATGAAGACATTTTCTGTTCTTGAAGAAAACTACATGGAAGCAATAAGCAGTTTACTGTTTCATTTAATTAACTGCAGCTAGAATTTACAGGGCACAAAGAAGGTGGCAAAATAGTGATGGGCAGGTTCTTTTTGTCTGTGTCAGAGCTCCAGGTTGTTTTCTCTGTAGCCAATATGCCAAACAAGTCCTGCTGTCATTTACTAACCAAGAATTTTTTTGAAATATTTTCAGTCTTGAGGGTGCAAAAATAACAAAGTGAACTGTGACTGGAGAGGAATAATACTTTCTAGTTGGTACTATCACGGGCTCAGCTTAGCAGACTTTTTTTGTCTGTAAGATAACAGAAATGAAAACTAGTGAAGTGTAAGTGCTGACAGTATGACTGTTTTTAGACAGCTTGGCAGGAAACACTCACTATTTCCTCTTCTGTTTGATGTTCTGTTACTTTCTCATAAATACTAACCCTGCTGGGGCATCGGTGTTTGCTGCTACAGTGGTATGGCTATAACAAAGAAAAGAATAAAAGACAATGCCAAAAACAGCCAGATTTGAATATCTTCTGTTGCTTTAAAGAGATTGTGTGGACTTGTTTTTTTCTTTTTTTTTTTTTAAATACAGAATTTTCCATTAGTTTTTTGGTGCCACTGGAGCATCTTTCCAACGCAAATACATTGACTTCTATCTGCATAGTTGAGCTGGGAAGTGGGGATCAGTTTACCTGTGAAGTATGGGCTCACACTGGTGCTCTTCTGGATCAGGTTAGAGCTTCCAGCACTTGTTTCTCATAGGTAGGTGCTGGGTTTCTGTAGTTGTAGTGTGCCTGGAGGACGTGCGTCCCACAGAAGAGATACATACATCTACATGTGGAATAAAGTGACGGGCCCCCCTTCTCCATCACTTTCGTAAGGTGACTGGTACTTTGGTCTCTTGAAATGCCAAGCAAGCACTATCCCCAACCCAGGGGTAGTAGAAGAAACAAGACAGAGGCGAATCTCTTTATCGTAAGCCTTATCCTGTCACCACGCCTGATTCTTGTGTCTCGTAGGCAGGATGCCTTCAGTTGATTAGGGTACTGCCTTCCCTCAGGGCCTAGCAGTCCTTCATGGATGGTACTCGAGCTTCTGTGTTGTTTTTCCCTCAGATCAGGGGCTGATCTGTGAGCTTTGAAAGCCAGGAGGTGCTGCCTTGGAGGGCGAGATCTGCTGATAAGCCCGTGCAGATGCTGTGCCCCAGCACATTGCTCCACGTGCTGCGGCTTCCACCTCCACCCAGCGCCTGCCCTCAGTCCGCTGCCAGCTGATCTTTGTGAAGAGTAATCTGGATGAATTCAGTGTCACCACGCCAAGAGAAGGACTGAGTGGTTGTAGCCAGGCCTGACCTTGTGCTTGGCAGAGTGTGTTTAGCTGCGTGTACATCCCCTTATTTAGATGTAACTGTTCCCACCTTAGTGAACTGCTTGATGAAAGCGTGAATGACAGCAAGGTGAGAGCTGTTGTATTGGCTGCAAGTCTGTTACCACAAAATCGTTGTCATGTTACATATAAAGCGATAAATGATCATTAACGTCTGACTGGAATCCAATTGGAGCACTAATTATATGTCAGAGTAAATTTTGGCAGAAATGAATGCTATCTCTGCATCTTAATTTCTGCTGCAGTTTTAAGAGGAAGTGGGGTCTGAAATTTCCAGAGTCTAAAAAAAAGACGTTTGAAGGAAATCTGGTATTTTCATTTATTCACTTGGATGTCAGAGGTTCTAGTGAAAGCTTTGGCAGCATAGCCAACAAGAGCGTTTTACTTCCTTAAAAAAGAATGAGGGGAAAAAAAATAGGGTTCAAGTTCCAGCACGTAGCCTGTAACATTTAAATTATTTACTTATACAGTTGTGCTTTCTCAACTGAAGGCCCTTAAGATTGCCCAGCTGCTAGCAGAATGAGAGGGTGGTCCAGGAAGCTGGTCATCTATTTTAAAATGTAATTGCATGTTCAGCGCAATTAGAGAACTGATTGCTTCCCTAAAATAAATCAATGCATTTGCAAGCATAAATAATTAAGACTTCTTGAAAAGCACTGTCTGTCTGTTTTGTTTTTTATTTTCTACTTGGGTGGAGAGGGCCTGGAAGACTAAATAGAGAAGAGGTCAACATTTGGGCACTACCTAAAATTATTAGGATGCCTTGGAAGTTCTTTCGAGATGTGTCAAAACAAAATACAGAGTGACATCGCTCCTGTTATATGCTAAATCTTTTTTCTTTCTTTAGTAATGCTCTGAAATGTTTCTACAAGGACAGGAATTTTTGTGAATATCGGTTAATAAAAAGTACTAATGGCAGGTACGATGAATAATAAAAACAAATGGCTTGCGACCAGACATTTCATTCGGTGAGAATGAAAGCTCTTTGCACATATGTGTATTTAGCTTGTAGTTTCTGCTCATATTTTAATCTCCTTTGGAGTTCAGTATTAATCTTTCAAAACACACATGTTACTAATCAAAATATTATTCTTCTAAAGACTTTTTTTCCCCTGAAATACCAACCAGAAGACATATGTTTGTAGAGACTGTGTTACAGCTTAACAAATATAGACCAAACAACTTACAGTTGGGTTGGTTTTGCTAATTTTGTGTTTAGTTGAATAAAGAGCCTTGTGGACGTGAATGTTAATTGGTACCAGCAACACAGGTTCATTAGTTTTGGTTTTTCTATGATTTTATTCTCTTCTGGAGTTCAAGTAAAAGGGAGTGAAAGCCTGACAGGAGACGTGAAATGAAAAACACATGTTGCACAGAAAAGCTGTCCAGGGTACAGAACACCACAACGTAGCTCATTAGATGCTAAAATAGCTGTTGTCAGTTTGATATTGTGAGCACATTCTTGTGTCGTGAAAAAGTAAAGCAAGAGTCCTCACCATGAAAGCGGTGAGGCCCTGGCCCAGGCTGCCCAGAGCAGCTGTGGATGCCCCATCCCTGGAGGTGCCCAAGACCAGGCTGGATGGAATTTGGGCAGCTTGGGATGGGGGCAGGTGCCCCTGCCCACAGCAGGGAAGCTGCAGCTCGGTGGCCTTTAATGTCCCTTCACACCCAAACTGTTCTAGGATTCTGTAAGATCACTTGGAAAAGTGCAGGGTGCATTTTTGTTGGTTTGTTTACAAACATACAGGCAGCTCCCACTTCTGTAAAATGATTAGTCTAGTGGAGGCCAATGCTTTATGCAAAGAGGAACCTATGTACATGTTTTTCTGTGTAGAAACTCATGATTTTTTCCATGCGCTTTACTCCTGCAAGTGGCAGGGCTGGAACATGCATGGCATAAAGAAAAGCAGGCAGGCTGCTTGGATTGCTCTGCCTGGACCCATCAAGTTTGTGGCTTTTTGAGCAGCATTTAAAAAAAAAAAAAAAAAAAAAAAAAAAAAAAAAAGACCTTAATGTTTACGTTCTGTAAAAATTCCAGATTCCTGATTCTCAATTTCTTCCTTTTGGAAAAAACTGCCATTGGATATTTGGCACTGATAAGGGAAAAAAAAAGATCCAAAGCCACGTTATTATGGAAATAATATGTATTCTTCCTGTGGGATCTTTCCTATCAGATAAAAGGATAGATCTGCAGCCACTCCATTGGGGTGAGTGGGGTGATGAGACATCAGCACCTGAGACAATGCAGGTTTTGCTAGCCCCTGTATGTACAAATTTTGCTTTGCATTCCTACATCCATGTTTTGTGCCTCATTTTCCAGCTGTGGAAGTTTATGTTTGAAAATTGAATGAGATTATCCATTTTGTTTCCTTGCTCCTGGCTGAACTCTTTGCATATGGGAGACTGTCTCAAAGTGAAATTGTCTTGAAATAATAAGCAAGGACTTTGAGTTGAAAGAAGCCTGATTGGAAGCCTCTTCTGCTCCTTCCTACGTTAGCTGGAAACAGAGCCTTCTGCAAAGTGAAATTGTATGGCCTAAATGGTCAGTTTATAGCCACTTGTTCCTGCCTTTGTGTTTAGGCTTTGGCTTGAGCAGCTCTTCCGCTTTGGTTGTGTTCAGTGCTTGCCCTCACAGGGCACAAATCTGGGCTCTGTTTTGCTGGGCTGAATAAGCCATGCTCTGACACAGTCACGGAATAATGTAGCTTGGAAGGAGCTTCTGGAGGTTGTCCAGGCCAGCTCTGCACTCACAGCAAGTCCAACTAAACCAGGTTGCTGAGGCCCTTGGCAAGTCAAATGTTGAGACTGCGAGGATGGAGAGCTCACAGGCACTGCAGTGCCCTGTTCCAGTGCTTGACCGCCCTCATGGGGAAGTGACTTTATTGTATTTAACTGCAATTTCCCTCATCACAACTTCTGTCCGGTGCATCTCCTCCTGACTGTTTTTCTGCTATGGCTTATTTGTACAATATTTGCTTCCTAAAGCATTAGCTCAGCCTTAGTTGTTACTTCTGGTGAAAATTCTTTCCAGAGTTTCTCTTAATATATGTTGGTTGGTTTTTTTTTTGGTGCTGCGTCAGACAACGGATGGATGTTGGTAGCTCCAAATAATAGTCTACCCGTTTTATGGGATAATAAAATTTCTTATAAAGCAAATGCTTTTAAAAAATAAAAATAAAAAAGAAATAAAGGCATTTTTATTTCCTGGTACATATTTAAGGAAACCACAACAATGCTCTTTGCCAGTCTATAAAATATGTAGTGTTAGATCCAAAAGCCACTGAAGTGCATTGAAATAGAGATTTCAATCGCTGCCTGTGGATTACAGTTCTCCCATTTTACTTAATCTAGGAAAAGTACCTGAGAGTAATCCCATCATGGAGGCTGCGATAGTAATAAGGTACCCACCAAAGTGAGGAATGACTTGTGAATCATCAGGAGGCTTCACTTGGGTTGGAAATAGGAACGCGGCAATTATTTGCATGCAAGTTATGTGTGTGTCACGTTCTGTGCTGGGTTCCAGCCCAGTTTCTGTCACCAGCCTGTTGGAAATCCTTACTTCAGTCTTTTTTGTCACTTTGTCTGCTTCCTTATCTGTTAAGTGGCTGCAGTACATCTACGTTATCGCAAACCTTGTTGAGGGATCTGTCAGGTGAAAAGCTCTGTATTTTGGCCACGTGTGGTGTGGTAGTAACTCAGAGTACTCCACACAACTTCGGTGCAGCCCTTTCCACCAGGCATAACGTGAAAGACGAAAGGAAAGCACAGTTGAGGAGAGGAGGGCGGCATTAGCTCAAGTGGTCATGGGCAGTCTCTTCCTGTGGTTACCAGATTTTTTTTTCCCATTCCTGCATGTGATGGCTTCTGTTTTTAGCATGTAGAGTCAGAAAACAAGCGAGTTGTAGGCACGGGGTTAGTGGCTCGATCAGGCTGTGACGGGCTCCTTGTGGCCTGGCTGTGCTATGACCAGCTCCACGCTGCACAGACAGCCTGCAGGCAGCCAGCTCTCTGTGCTTAAGGGCCTGGTTATGGATCAACGTGAGCCATGTGTTTGGAAGGGTTACGTACAGCCACCCTCATCCTGCCGCCCTTCTTCTGGGCCGCCTCCTAGTTGTGGTGAAGCACGCCTGACTCCATTAAACGGCTTGGGTAGTGCAGTCACGTTTTTCTTCGTGTAAAGTCGAGGTTTTATAAATAGTCATTTAATAAACGTGCTGTTTGTGTCATCCTGCCAGCAGAGCTGTGCCTGTCGGTGCGTTTGTCTTTCATGTACTACTCCCTAGAGGGTGCCATACACCCGCTTTCTGCAGCCCTGCTCGCTCTGGAGCGGGTGGTGGCGGCTCTGTGGCAGTGCCAGGAGGGTCCTGAACGTCCTGCAGTGCTGTGGGGCGAGAGCCTGAGAAATGAGGTGGCTGGATGAGTTCAGCCTCTCGTGTAGTCACAACCACATACTGCCAAGTGGGGAGGTTGTGCTGACTGGTGGTTGTGCTGACTGGTGGTTGGTGTTGTTAATTGAGAATTGCGTGCCTCAGTCGGAAGGAAATACGTGCTGAAGTCTCCTGTCATTCAGAAACTGTTCTGAGCACTTAGTGAAGTAAATGCTTCTTTCCCAGTTCACTGAGGAGTAGCTGGTGGAAAATAAAGAAATGTAAAAGCCTCTCGTGTCCTTCTGACTCTGAGTCATCTTTGGCAAGACCCTTGGGCCTGCTCTGCCATGCATGAGACCTCATTGTTTCTGGTGTTTAAATGTTTTGAAGCAACATCTTGAAATACAGTGCATGAGTGTTTTTAAATTACTGTAAGACCACAGCTGGAAGGTGTATTAGAAGGCTCTGAGGCTACTCATAGCTTTTAGCAACCGTGAGTGCATATGCTTTCTCTGAAATAAATGGGTGATCCCCGTGTGCACTTCAAAGCTTTTTTTTTTTTTTTTTTTTTTTTTTTGTATGGTAGCAGTAGTTCAGCCTCACACTGCACTGCCTCTCTGCTCATCCAGATGTGAAAGGTTTGGGACGTAACTGTGCTGGAGGAGAGGGTAGGGCAGCTCTTGAGGAGGGATCCAAACAGTCCCCCATCTTCCACATGCAACCTGGCAGGGAACAGGGACAAAGGTGTTGGCAACACTGCTGTATCCACCATGTCCTGCTGCTTGCTTTAGGGAGTTAGATGAAGCTCACTGAAAGGCTTCAGTTCCTATCATTCCTCAGGCATGATGCATGAAATAAGAGGAGATGCGTTCATGACTAGTTTATTTCATCAAGCAGACTGCTGTAAAGACAGCCTCTTGGAGTATTTTGCATTATTGACCCAAGTCCTGATGCTGGTTAGGATTCCACTGCTTGTTCTGAAGTATCCAAGCATGAAAAGGGACTTTCAAACTTGCGTGTATATTTTCGCTGTTTTCCTTGCAATGCCTTTAAGAAATAAATTCTGGAGACACGGACTTTTGATGTGTCTGAGGAAAATTCCCTTTGCTGGGAAGATAATGTCTGCCAGCTCCTTTTGTTTTGGAAGGGTGATGGGAGTGATAAATTATATCATGCTGAGAGATGACAGTAGCTCACCAAAACTTCGTTGGTCTTTGTATGCATCAAGATAGAGAATGTAATTTTGCTGTTGTAACTTGCTTTAAATGTTTGCCTGCTACTTGTACAAGCTGGACCTTTCCAGCAGTTGTGCTCTAACTGTGGGTCCCTGCATGGAGCTGTGACAGCTGTCAGCACATTGCTGGTGTGTTGTTGGGAGCCATTTGCCATCTGTACCAGGAGGTGGTAGATGGAATAGTAACTCATGTAAGATAGACTTGGAAAAAACTAAAGACTTCTTCCCAGGAGAATAATTCATGCTTTAAAATGGCCTTAAATTTGTTGACAGGGTCAAAGTACACAAAGAGGAAGATTAATGAAATAAAGAAGACTTGTGGGAAGGAAACAAACTTTTAAAATGATGTGCTAAAGGGTTATGAGTGCATGAAATTATTTGGTAGTATCTTTAGAAAATGTTGCAGTCTGTGGAAAGAAAAGTGCAGCAATATTTTCAGAAGAGACTTAAGCCAGTGCTTGGAAGACAAGGGGTTTACACTTCGCTGCAGACCTCCTGCCAGAGTCAGTTCACCTCTTCGGCCCTTGGCTGCCTGTTTGTAGAGCTGGCATCTCTTTCATGTGGAAGCTGAGCCATGATGGATAGCTACTAGCTCAAGAATCCAGATGCCCTTGACCTCTGCTTTATTACCACAGCCTTTATAAGCCATGGCAAGCGTGACCCACTTCTGCTGTTGCACGGCTTTGCTGCCGCACAGACCCAGCCCTTGGAGCTGCCAAGGACTGGGTCACTGAAATCATCTGGTTTAAAATAACTCTTTTGCCTCTCTGTGTTTCAGTTATTTCTTTTTTAAATCGGGATTCCTCTAATGGTCTGCCTCCCAGCCTGTTCTGTAAACTGTCATGCTGGTGTTACACGGCTACTTGAGCACAGCTGAAATGACTGGTGGTGAAGAAAGGAGTGCGAATGGCAGCGGGTGGATTTGAATGGGGATATTCCTGAGCCCAGCCTCCTTGCCAAAGTCTTCAAAATGGGGAATTAAGGCCCTGCTTTCACAAAGGAGGATTTTGCTTCCCGAAGGGTTTCAGTGAATTCAGCTTCTGGATTAAAGTCCTAATTAACACAAAACAGTGATTAACGTTTCACTGTAAGAGAAACTGATGCTGTTAATAGTTGGTGCATAAGCATAATGTATGCTGCTGAGCATACCCCCACATTTACAAAAACAAAATTTGTGTGTGTTGCATGGGATGTCCAGGCATTTTTATTGGGCTGGGAAATCTCCTTCCCATGCTTTGTGAGATTTTCTTAAAACAGAAATGTTTGGGTTTTAGGTTCTTTGTTTCTTCACAGATTGGTATGTTTTTTCTTTTTTCTTTTTTTTTTTTTTTTTTTTTTTTTACTTCCCTCCCTGTGTGCATTAGCTAAGTTTTTGCAGTTCTTGAATTTTGCTCATGGCCTGAACATACAGTTTTAGCTGCTTTTGGCTTCTGTAGTTTACTTGGTTTTGGATTAAGTCTCATTTTTCTTTGGTAGGAGATGCCATGCCAGGATTATGTCATTCCTACTTGTACCTAATAATATCTTAATCCCCAAATAATTGTAATGAAGTCACTCGGACCACTGGCAGGGAACAGTTTGATCCAAAGACCACTGAAATGAATGAGATTCTTCACTGGGAGCAAAGCAAAGCTTTGGGTCGAGCCCTAGGATGCTATTCCACGTGTGTGTGCACGTGTGTGTGTGTGTGAGTGTTGGAAACCAAAATTCATAAAAATCCCTGCCAGCTAAACCCTGGAGAGCAGAAGATGTCGTGCAGGCACACACAGGATGTGCTAGCAGCCCCAAGGTAGCAGAACAGTTGCCATAACAGCCAGCAACAGACATTATGCAGGATGTCACCCAAGCCCATGTTGATGTTGCTGGAATTAGAGTAGGAATTCAGCTCTGCCAGCTGCCAAGTGCATCTTCTGTGTGGCCAAGGTATCAGCCTCGCTTCTGGAGCAGGCAGGGGACTGAGGGAAACATAAACAACAGCAGCAGGCAGAATTGCAGATTCAGTGCAGAAATCACACAGTTGTGCCACTGTGCTCTTGTAATCACATTAGAAAAGTCCAAATAATAAGCATGGTACACGGCCTCCTCTGTAGGGCGGGCACAGGCAGCCTTTCAGCACGTGGAGTTGGAGCTGTGCGGGTGGCCGAGCCGGTAGGTGCGTTGGCAGAGCCGTGCGTGGGGTTGGGCTGTGCCCGCTGCTGCTCCTCGCCCTTTCTGGATGCACTCAAAGCAAGCTGGGCAAGAAATAACAGCAATGGGCTCACTGCTTTTAAGGGACGGATTTAGTTTTCCTGGCGAATGCTTTAATTAAAATTGTGTCCTTTGCCAGAGTGCTAAGCAATTAAACTCTAATCAAAGCCAGAAGAAAACATTTCCACGGAATGCTTTCAGTGCAGTTCCTGCCTGAGGTTGTGAGGAGGAGTGTTATTTACAGAGATTACATTAACTTGCATTATAAGGTTGCAAGGAAATTGATGACAAAGCTCTCGTGGCTTTCGTTAGGAATCAAAGCCTTCTGATGAAAAGTAAATATGTTTTTGGATGCACATATAATAAAGTTAGACATATTAGCTTAAAAGCAGCTTCTCTGGAAACCGTATTGGAAATTTAGTCTTCCCGATGTGTAGGAGAAACCCATTTTCTGTATATATTTTTAGTGTTCACTTCCTCTCGAGTGCTCTTACCTTACACTATGCACCATTAGCCCACGCTGGGTTTCCAGGTCAGCCGTGTGATTTCCGAGCACCTCTGAGTGCTGCTTGCGTGGCTTGTCCGGCAGGAGCCAGGGCGGCTTCTTGTTCCCACTGCCAGCCTGCAGCTGCCTGCATCCCGATGGGTAAAAGACTAAACTGTGTTCCCCTTACCCTTCTTGGCAAGTCCCCAGTGTCTCTTTCAGTGTGAGACCCCGTTAGCAGAGACCCCTCTCAAACAAGCCTCCTATGTAGACATAAAAATGCCTTACTCTGCAAAACAAATGCATGTGTGGGAACACACAACAACTGCGCTATTGAGAGGCATTTCAGAACTGAACACTGCTGGTTCTCATAGAGCCACGGCTATTTTAACATGAGCTGGATGAAGCAGTCCAGATTATTTTTTTTTTTCCACTAGCTACATTTAAAACTCAAATGAGCTTGCTGTGCTTCAGAAAATCGCAAGAAGCAAAAAGATTACAGCCCAAATCCCTCAGTGAGCTCTAACATTTTTTAGCATCAAAACACCCCTAAGCGAAGTATTTTAAAAACAGCAATGCTGCTAATGAGAGCTAATAACTTTCCAGATGTTTGCTATTATTTTGCTGCACATGACTTTTTTTAAAAGGTATGTGAACTGATCCTGCCAGTTGTTGATGGCTGTGTGTGTAAGGAGCAGCTGGTGTGCTTGGACTCGGCACTTTCATACTTCCAGTTCCATGAAACTGGAATCAGAGGAGGAGGCTTATCGTACAAGAGAGGGAGCACATTTTCTCGTGTGAATTCAGAAGCAGAGGGAGAGGGGGAGAGAGAGCAAAGGATCGTAATGCTGCATGTGCTTCAGTTTCAGTGGATCAAATCTTTCCTCTATCTGCATCCAAGCTATTCGGTTGTGATCAGATGATCAGAGCTCAAGGAAGCGATTGGAGAGCGAGCTGGCTGCAGCTGCACTGTAGGCTGTTTTCAGGGACAAGGAGCCACTGTTTTTCAAACATAGCATAAACATAGAAGTTATTTTGTAGGCTTCAGGATGCAGATATGGGTTGTGCTGCCAGCATTGTTCTGCTTCAAGCCTTTCGTTCTGTGGTACAGAGGAACTGTCCACATATTTGTAGACGACGGCGACGAGAGGAGTTGTCACATGAAATCCTGCCGCTGGATAGCGACGATGAAATGAGCAGACCCAGGACTCTCATCATAATGGTACGGTATACTTTAATCAGCAGAGTTGTCAGAATTATTATTACAGATGCTGTGCCATTTATTTTCTTTGACTACGTAATCGGAGGGAGAGAGCGTTTGACAGGCTGTTTGCTACTATAGATTATTCTCCTGGTAGATTTGCTGTCTCTGTTCACAAACACGGCTGAAATGTTACTTTAATCTCTCGCTAAAGCTGCGAGCTACTCATAGGCTCAAGTAACTGTTCTGTTTGTTTAATTTACTGATGGGTTTTGTTACTATCTGTGAGACGAGCAGCTTTGGAGCCTGTAGTGCAGTCGTGTTTTACTTCAGACTTGGAATTCCAAACAGCAGACAGCTTACAAAATGTTTACCAAGTCTGTTCATCATAAAAACAAAAACAAACCTGAAAGATAGACAAAACCCCTTTCCTTTCACCCAGGATGCAGCTGGAAAATATATCGAGTTGTTTGCAGATCAGCTCCCATATGTCTTTGCTGCAAACTGTTTGCAGCAGCAAGATGTTTGCAGCTCGCCACTTCCCGGCTCAGTGAGTTTCCTCGGTTCTGTAACAGAGGGGGGCTTGAAAGACACTGTCTCCGGGAGTCATTTTCTCTCTGAATTAAAACTGGCTTGTTTTTATTTTGTGGTTGGAATAAAATAAGCAGTATAGCTTTATAACGGATAAGTGACAAGGTTGTTTTCATTACAAGTCATTGCTTCAGCATGGAGAATGTGCTGACCACCTAGGTACTGCTCTTCCTTGCTGATCCACGCAGAATGAACTTTACCATCTTGAAGCAGCTCAGGTCTGAGATGGCAGCGATTTAGTACTGTGTGGCTCTTACTTGGTAAAATATATATATATATATATATATATATTTATATTTCTATATTACCAAGACGCTGCAGATAGTATTTTTGCCAGTTTGTCAGAGTGATCAGGTATAGTATTTGAGCAATGGAAAATATTTTTGTTTCTTTCTCCTCTCTATGAAGGATGCTATGATCAGGTCCAAAGCACATCCCCTGACACCCGGCTGTAATACAGAGCAGTAACGTAAACGTAAGTGGGTGATGGTAACATCGGAGAATTTAGTAGCTGTCATGAGGTCTGGCAGTGGTTTGAATAGAGCATTGCTGCCCATAGAGGCGTGTGTTGCAGTCATGGCAACTATAGTAGCTAGGATCCAATCCAAGCTGTGCTTTAATTATCAGCTGAGGGCATTATCCAGTGCAGGGGTTGTGGCTACTGGTCACAAGGACACAGGGCGTGGATTTCATCATTGCAAAGCTGATGCTTAAGCATCTTTTGCTTTAAAATCCGGTGTATATATAAAACAAACTTTTTTTTTTTCCACATCTAATGGTTAAATAAACTACTTCAACAGCATTTAAACAAGTAGTTGTCTCCCTCCCAGTAGTAGTTTCGAGCATAATGACTTGAGAAAGATCTGGAAGAAATTGCAGCATGTCAGAGTCTGAATCATCAGTGCAACTTGCCTCATCCCTCACTACAGAAGGGTGGGCTTGGGCAAAGTGGCAGCAAACAGCGCAGTGCACACCCTGTACCCCAACACCAGCTAGTGGTAGCCTGGGTTGTGGTTCCCTGCTGGCAAATCCTGTGGGAGCAGGGCTCTGAGAAGTGAGGCTTTACTAGGAGCTGTGGAAGCTTTTGGCAGCCCCAAAGAGATGCCCAGAGGGGGATGCCCAGAGGCGCTGAGCATGGCCAGGCGTCTGCCTGTCACCTGCTGCGGGGTGTGAGCTTTGGTCTCAAGCCCTCTGCCTGTGGTAGTAACTCCACGAGGGAACAGGGCAGCAGCATTAATGCACCGGCACTTATCCTGCCCTTTCCCAGGAGATCTGTGGGATCCCTGTCTGCCCCAGTTCCTTGGAGAAGCAGAGGGAGAGCAGCCCATGGGGCTGGCTTCGGCACGGTGGGAGCTGCAGGGGAAAGCTGCTGGGCAGCTTGGAAAAATGGTCGTGCCTCTTGCATCTTGCCTTGCAGTTCTGGATGGGTGTTATCACTGTGGTTTTTTGTTTATAGGCAGGCTAGAAGCAGTTAATTGCATAACTATCTAAAATAAACCCTCATCGAGCCTTGCAGGGAGGCATACCAGTGATGGGGAGAACTGGTGAGTTCAGAAGGAAGCACTGCTTCAGAGCACTTCTGTGACGGGAATTGATGGTCCTGGTTCCACTAAAATTCATGTGTTACTCAAATAAGCAGCATGATAAAGAGGACTGGAGGCTACTGCATCTTAATAAAGTGTGTGTTACAGTCCTAACCATTTTTTTTCCTTCCTTGGTCTGTTGTAGATCATTGAAGTTTATGTCTGGATAATACAGTGGAGACAATTATGTAGACAAGTAGAAGAGTGTTTAGCTCAAAACATCATCATTCACGTTGTGCAGATGCCAGGAGCTAAGCTGATCCCAAGTAGACCACCTAGCCCGCAGGTCTGGGGGCAGGGGGTGATCGGGGTGCCCAAAGAAGAGGGGCCAAGAAGTCCCAGGGTGCAGAAGACCCCGAGGCATCCTGACCTGCAGGTGGGCTCCTGTCAGCTGCCGAGCTGGCACTTGGCCTGTCTGCCTCCTTGGAGCTGCTGTGCCCCTGGGGCGTGCTTCCTACCAGGACTGTTAGGATTTAGTGTCGACCCTGGAAGATAAACTGGGCCTCCTTTATGAATGGGTTTTTTAAGTCCCCAGCTCTGCTGCGCGTTCTTGCGAGTTTGTTTGCCCTGGGAGAGCAAAGTAAAATCTAAATGTTGCCTTGATATGGAAAGCAATTGTGAGGCTGCCTATGCTAACATACTTGCAGTAAGCGTACGGCACCACAGATGTGCCCCATCTCCCGTTATTAACTCTGAAATGGAACATCTGCGTAGGCTGCCCTAGGAATTGTGCCTTTAATGGTCATGTTTGCAAACATTACAAATGGAAAAAAGAAAAAAAAAAGGCATTAGAGGAAGTCAGTTTATAGTTCTGGCATGAAAATCTCTGGCCTGTAGGTATGGTTAAAAAAAAAAAAAAAAAAAAAAAAAGGCTCCTTTTTTACACTTCCAGTTGCTTATCCCATGCCATATGAATGAAGGCTGTTTGTGCCCTTCGCTTCTGAGCGTGCTTTGCTCACCTGTGGCTCTTCCTCTCCCGCAGCCGGGGGTGAGCCCCCCAGCACACACCTCCCTGCAGAGCTCCCTGCAGAGGAGCTGGGGGCTGGAAAAGGGAGAGGGTCCCAGTACAGCTTGCAGCTATCACTTATCAACCACCTCATATTTCTGTATGGAAACTGTAGGTGTTGCAGCAGGCGTGTCCAGGATAAGGCAGGTTAGTATGCTGACAGGATCCATGGAACAGGGGAGAGATGTAAAAAAGACAGAACTGGAAATTTTCTGTCAATGTGTTATCTGGAGAGAATCCTGGGAGCTATCAGAAACAAGCAATATAGGTATTCAGCAGCCACTAGCTAGATGTAGAAGTTGAATATTTGCATCAAATAGACCGTCTTGTTATTTGTTACTTATCAAAAAAAAGAAAAAATCCATGAAGTGGTTAGGTTTGATATATATATATATATATATATATGTACATATATACACTCTGTGCAGAGTATTTGCAAATGACTACATGCTGGTGGTTTTTTGTTTTGTTTTTTATGTTTTTGTTTGTTTGTTTTTGGTGGGGGTTTTTTTGTTTTTTTTGAGGGGGGAAGGGAAGAGGAAGGTGCCTGAAGAAATAAAATTTAGTTCTTGGGGTTATGCAGAACTGTTTGGAGAGGGAGCGCTAATGCTTAGATGACACTTGGCATTTGGAGCTGATGACTAGAACACAACTTGAGCTTTATCTACTAGGTCACTGATTGTTTTCTTTTCACATGATTTATTATGAACTTTGGCAGCCGAGATTCGTGTGGAAGATAAGAGCAAAGCACAATATTTGAGGGTACGACTTTCCCCCTCCCCTGGTACCCAGCTACAGGAACACATGGCAAAATGCTTCACGTTTTGAACAGCGTCGTAACTCGAAGTGACATGTTAGCTTGAGCTCAGCAACAGCGAGGTGATGCTATTACCCTCTCGATTCAATTTGTCATCTCTGAAAAGAGACAACTTGCAGAGGCTTTCTCTCTTCGTTCCAGTTACGCAGGAAGTACAAGAACCTCCCCTGTCACAGACACAGGTTAGCTTCTCTGCTCTCGTGTGCAGGCAGAGCTGGGGCACTGGTGGAGCTGCTTCTTGTGTCACTTTGTCAATGGAAACTTAGTCTTGTGGTCTAGCAGTAGGAAAGATAAAAGTACAGCTTTAAGATATTTTCCTGACAAACCTCTCATCTAATGCTTAAATATACATCCAGACTTGTTCCTTAAGTTTTGTTGCACGATGTGCATTAACTTTGTTTCTAGTTTAAATAGTTCATACTTTGTTTCTCCTCTGCATGCATTTACCAAACTGAAATTTGCAACATAGGCACATTCAGTGCCATCAGTAGATGGCATTTCTAGGAATCATTTTGAGATCTCCCCCTTGTGACTTGCTGGTTTTATGGGTAGGGGCATGTTGCAGAGAGCCTCTAAACGGGGAGGGCTGGCAGTTGATGTGGAGGGCAGTGTTAGGTTTAACTCTGTGAAGAGGAGCCATGTCTTGGAGGAGGGGAGTGTCCGTGAAAGGCCAAATTATCCAGGGCTGGAAAGTTCAGAAGAAATACTCATTCGCATCTCTCAGCTCAAGTCAGAAGCTTCAATGTAAAATAAATTCATTGTTATTTAAAATACATATTTGTCTTTAATCAACATCCACTTTGGCGCTTGACCTCAATAGGAACAGACACAGGACTATGTTTGAATAAATGAATAATGTTCAAGTGCAAAGAGAGGAAAAATGTAAAGTGACGCATAAAATGCAATTTTACTTCAAAAAGCCATTTTTGCAGCTGCTGCTGTCTTCAAGACTTCTTTCTTGTGTCTGATGCTCTGTAGGCCTGCTGGTAAGTCCCTAGCAATGAACTCTTCCCTTCAGAGGGTGTGCACTGGTGGAGACTGGTGTTATAATCAGCAGGATGGTACAGGAGGGATGGTGCCCACCTCGCTTCTTATAGCAGTGTGTGCTCTGCTGTGCTACAAGACATTTGGTTTGGTTTTGGTTTTTACTAGTTTAAGCAGCAGATATAGTTTCTTAAACACAGATGAGAATGAGCCCAAAACAGGGATTCATTTTCATATTTAAGATCATTGCAGTAACAGTTGAAGTATGCATCTGACTGAAAAAGAGATGGCATAAAACCACTCTTTTTCCACTGAGGAAATCTCCTCCATCTGACTTTAATACGATTAGATCTGTGATTTGAGCAACAACATTTTATATTGCTTTCCCCTCTTATTAATGTCGAAGTAATGTGTACAGCACGATAGTATGTGGAATTAAATTGTTATGAATCTGTGAACTGAGTTCCTTTGACAGCTTGTGAAGTCTGTGGATTCAAAACAATAAAGCAGGTGGTAAAAATATGCTCCACAGGAGATGATTTATTTATTTATTTATTTTTACTAGGAAGGGTAGAATGTAGCTCAAAAGAACATAGAAAAGTCTCTGTCAGTTGCAGTTGCCGGGAGTGCTTCATGAAGGCTTCGTGGTTTTATGCAGTTGAGATGTGCGCTCAAAATGCGTCTTGGGAAAGAAGACAATTGACCTGTAGAAAGCTAAAGTAACTTGATTAAGGCCAAAATGGAAAAGAGGGAAACTTTTAAAAACAAGCAAACAGAACACCTTGAGGCTTTGGCCATCTGCAGCCGTGCTGCTTCGCCTACTAAGCACATTTATAAGCAAATCTATGCATCCACATGCTTGATCTGCTGCAGTTGGCAGCTTTGTCTGCAGTGCTCTGTCTGCCGTTCTGCCTGGCTCCAGTTCTGATGGGCTGAAGCAAATGCCAGCTTTCTGCTTTCCTTGAGTGTTTTGCTCTTTGGGTCTTCCTCTGTGCCTTTCTGTTGATGTTGAAGTATTTCCATCTTATAAAGGAAGAGTTAGGAACAAAATCCCAGTGATCTGACAGGCCTGGGATTCTGGCATTGGGCGAGCTATGGTTGTAGAAATCTTCCATAGTACATGATGTAAATAGGTTGAGATTATACCCAGTCAGCCCTGTGCACAAATCTTGAGTTTGTTTGTTTGCTTTCCTGTGTTTGTTGCAATATTAAATACATTCACCATGGAGTAGGCAGTAAGGAAAAGAGAAAAATCTGTGTAATAATAGAGTGAACATAGATTTAAATGCCAAGCACTAGGCACAGGACGAGCAATCAAAAATAACCACAATAATATCTCTGAAGTTCTGCAAACTCCAAGAAGTGCTTTGAAATGTATTTCTTGCTCAGAAACACAGAAGGCAGCAGAGGTTTTCTGTTTCATACTGTCGTTATGCGGTACAGTGTTCAGCAGAAATGCAGAATGTATTAAATAAACTTTTATATATCTGTGACCGGCAGCATGTAGGTCTGCTTTCAGAGGCATTCTCTTTTTATGTGCACCTTGGGCTGCCCACATAGTTCCAGGCTTGTGTCTCAGTTGAAATGATTCAATGTCTCACCTCCCACAGCAGGTCCGGGGCTGCTGACCCCGGGGTGGGTGAGGGGAGCACGGTTGTGGCTGGTGGGAGAGGAGTGGCTTGGAGATGGGGGGAGAGAAGCCAAGAGGAAAGTGCTCTTTCCCCTCATCTGAAATGAATTGGGCATGTTGCTGCTAAACTTGCATAAGTTTTCTATCAGCCTTCATCTTTTTCGTAGAGATATACACATATATTATTCCATATATCAGAATTGTTTGGTTTCCATGTACATAGAAAGTGCCCGTTGCTCTGTAGCCTCTCCTGCAACCTGTGGCCAGCAAGGTGGGGTGACGTGGCCCGGTACAACAGGAGTCATTTCACTTCCCTTTCCCTAATACCAGCTGCTGAGTTGTTCCGCTTCAAACAGAAAGCCTGTGTGGCTGCTGACAGGGTCAGAGCTGTGGCAGAAAGACAAACTGAGGAATATGTGCTATGAGCATATCTGTGCTTTAAAATCGCGTGGTTACTGTATGTGCTGTAAAGCCTGGTCTACTGCTTTGCATCCCAAGAGAGCTGCCACCTGATTTCTAAGAACTCTCAAGAGATTGACTTCTAGGTTACGTTTCCTGTATCATTTCGTCCTTTTGATGAAAGGCACGGCCTCTTTTTGACTATTAGATGACTGCTGTTGGTCTGTGGGTGCATGCAGATGACTTCCAGGTCACGATGCCTCCTGCAGCTTAAGAGTAACTGCACAAACACAGGTGAATGGTTTTGCTCTTCCCTTAACCAAAGGTTATAAGGTGCGTAAAGGCAGAACACAGGATTTCATTACTAAGGCTAAGCAGACTTTCAGTGCATTTAATCCTTTCAGCTAGCACTAATTGGCAGCTCTGTTTTTGTGAGCATGTGAAACAAGAAATGAAGTCTCTGCCAAGGTGCTCAAGTAACTGAATTATTGCTCACCGCAGCGCTGTTGCTTCAGAAACACAGAAGCAGGCACGGTGTCATCAAAGTGTCTGGAGCTAAGGAAAGAGGAGTGTCTGCGAAATACAGGAGCAGTTTCTGGTCTTCCAGCTTTTGAATCACTTCCTCTGAATAACCAAGTCTGTAGCCTGAATTATTGCGTGGAGAGAGGTGTGCCGTGGTAGAGGGTTAGAAATCAGCATCAAAAAACACGTCACTATTTAATAATTAAGGATGTTTTGGGTGGCAAGGGGCTGGCATCATCGTGGGGCACTATTCCATGTCCAGACCAGCCTAGGCTGGCTCAGACCGTGGACCATGACCTCCTCCTCTGAGGTGGGGTAACCGTGCACATGCAGACACGTCCCTGGTCAGAATGAAGCTCAGCACCCTGGTTCCCTCATTGCTCCGGGGCTCAATTACTTCATCTCCACTGGGACTCTTATTTTAGACATAGGGACCTGCATAAATAAATGCATATTATAAAAACTGTACTTTTTGCTTCCTGTTAAATTGGTGCCTCTTCAGAACAAAATGTTATGTTCTGTCTGAACAGAAAGAATGTGTGCAATATCTTACTTTTACAATTGCAGTCTGTTAATAATTATTGCCAATTTGTGGTTAGCTTAAAATATAATAGAATCTGTGTGTGTGGTTTGCAATGAAAAATAGCCATTGTAATGTTTGTCAGACTTCTTTAGGCCTCGGGGATCACTCTGAATGCAGTGTATGGAACCAACTGAAGTGAATACTTAATGCCTTTGGTGTTTGTTTTTCCTCATTTCTCATCTGTCAACTGCTGTGCTGATTTTCTTTTTATTAGTATTGATACATGCTTGAAGATGAGACAGCCAGATTGAGCTCTTGGTTTTACATGTGTAAATGCAGCAGGATACATTTTAGACTTTAATGCAATAAAAAAGAAAAACAGATCACAAGCATAACTCTGCTGCCTGCCACCTCCTCCTCCCCCCCCCTTTTTTTTTTTTTTAAGAAATCAGAGAGTGGAAAATGTGTGTGGCCTTGGCCTTGCTGGATCAATCAGTGATGAGCTATGAAACTAGTATGTTGGGAGTTAAACATCTTGGCATCATCACTGACAACTTCTCTTTGGCATTGCAACGCAATTTCGGTGCTACCTTGATGCTTTCAGCAGGCTGTGACTTATATGCTAAAATTAGCTCTTTCAGAGCATAAACCATACCAGTGGGGAGATTAATTACTGACGTGTGAATTCCTGGAACCAGACACGCCACTCTCCTTCTGAGAGGTTTCTTCCATCGGTGAATTTTGTGCAACCATGTGCTACAGCTCACTGTGCAGCAGGTCCGATCTTAATGCAATTACAAAGGCAGACAATTTCTTAGGAGAAACTTTGCCTGGCAGCGCGCCTCTATTTTCTCACTTTTGGCTACCTGGGGCTTGAAAGTGAAGAATACAAATGGTGCTCAAGTAGTCGATCTCCATTTCTCTTTTCCCAGTGCCTTAGCTGTGTCTGTCCTTACCCTGTTCTCCCATGTGCTTGAGGAGCCTTTCCTCATCTCCCTCGAGCTGCCTGGAAGTGCAGGCTGTGTCCAGCTGCCTCTGCGGTCTCACCAGCTGGCACTCAGGCCTGGATGTGCTCGGCCAGGCCGTGACTGCTTGGGTTATTTGCAGTGCCTGAGCTCCTCCAGCTATTGACCACCATCAGCTCTTTGGTTTTAAGCAGGGAGATGAGGCAAGGCCCTACAGGAGGTGCAGCAATCTGTAGGGTTAGCTGAACATTTGTTCGTGGTCAGGAGTGCCCAGCTTCCTCGGCCTCGCGGTCCTGCCACTGGGTTTCCTTTTGTCTTTTGGCTGACCTGATGCGAATGAAGCCCAGGCCCTTGTTGGCCATCTCGGCTCCCAGGTGTGCCTCGTGGCACATCCTTTGCATGGCTGTGAGCAGCACACGGGCAGAGGGTGGAGGGAGTCATCCTGACCTCCACGCTGGTCAGTCCAGGGGGAAACGTTTCCTGTTTCTGTGCAGACTTTTAATGAATAATTTTTCCAGTATTTGAGATATACGTTATAATTTGTTGGTCATGCTGTGGCTTGCCCCTTTTGTCAGGTAATCTCTGTTTCTGCTGGCAGTGTGGCAAAGCCATTGGTGAGGCAGGACTGGTGAGCCAAGCGTTCACGTGGCCACTACCTGCTGCTGCTCAGAAACCCTCCGGCGGCATGCCCCTGACTTCCTTGGGCACCTGTGCAAGCACAGAAAGCCTCAGAGTGATGTTCAGAAGTACAAGGAAAACTCATGAGTGTGGTTTGAACTGAAGAAGTGTTTGGAAATAACAGACATGCTTCTTAGCGTGTGCTTCATTTCATATACAAATCAGAAGTGAATCCTGCCTAAGCTGGTTACCAATATGTTTGTCTTCCTTTACTGAATCGAATTAAAACAGAAACTGTAAATCCTGGTTAATAAAATGGAGCTCTAAAATGTTTTTGCTTTACAGAAAAGGCTGTTCTTGAAGAATACACCAAAATGGACCTGCCCACATGAAATATCTGAGAGATGAGTTGACACAAAAGTTTGTACCAGTTCCCACTGAGAATTTTCTTTACACAGTATTTTTAAGCTGCCAAAAGCTTTTGCACGTAAAAAGTACTTGCCAGTTTTCCTTTTTAAAACAAAATCAATGGCAATTTTATGTTACATGAGCCTGCAAAAATAATCTGAGTTGGTGGCTGAACATTGCTTTTTGTGAAACGCATTCAAAAGGCGACCGTATTTCTTGGAAATATTTTTACAAAGGATTTGCTCCTAGAATCAGACCATGTCTGCAGTGCTTCAAGCAGAACAAGGAACTGAGTGAGGAAGAACTGCAGCAAACTGCTTTGTTTCCCATCCACATCCTTTTCTGGCACTTGCTTCTGCCTGGCTGTGCTGTGTATTTGCAGGCAATCAGAAGTTAACCTCTTAGCTTCTGATTTTCTGACCGCTGCTTTTGTGTCCAGCTCAAGTGGTGCTTAGTAGAAATGAATCAAGATGTTCCAGCTATTTTGACGGGAAGAGAGAGTTTTCTGGACTTTCCAGAATTAAAAAATAAAACAAAAATTCCAGCTCATGCATTACAGAGTCAGGCTGTCCATGACCAGTTTATGTTCCTGGTGGTTAGGCAAGAGTGAAGGTTGAAGGGCTTGTCTTCACTGCTGGCTACAAAGAGCAAGGCGTGGGAGCGGGGAAAAACACAAGGGAAGAAATACTGGCCGACATTCATCCTGTTAGAGAAAACCATTCGGAGAAGGCAAAGGAAGAGGAATGGCTACGATTCAGCTCCCAGCTTTGCAGAGGCTGGGACCCGGATGCTTACAGCAGCTTTACTGTGTTAAGAATGACATACATGTAGCTCTGGTCCTGCTTTCTTGCTCACTCAGAAATCATAAAGTAAATTTGCTTTTTGATCTATTCTTGGATAACAGAGTTCTGTAGCAGCTTCCTGGGAGGTCTTGAATACGCAGCACAGTTCAAAGCACACGTACTGGAACTGTAAAATTACAGAGAAGGATGAGGAAGGAGGATCAGTAGACTGTGACCGTGTAGGTAAAGAGTGGACCTGGGCTGGCCTGAACAACAACTATGAGGGGATATGATGGAAGCTGAAAAAGCAAAAATGGTGTCACACATGTAGCCTTTGCTTGCAGTTCCTACTCTCAACAAGAGAAATTGGGGTCATCACTTGAAGCTAGTGGATGACAACTTTGGGGTGGGAGGAGGGAAGTGAAGAGAAAATTTGCTTAACAGAATGAATATTTGAGCTGTGGATTTCCTTGCCACCAAATATTTAACGTCCTTGGTGCTTGCATAGATTTAAAGAATTATTGGGTACGTCCATGACAGGAAAGTGTTTGAGAATTAGTGAATATGGAGGATGGTACCTCGGCTGGGAGCCTGCGTGAATGGAAACTGGAGGAGTATACGGGAGAAATACTGCTATGCTTACTGGTTTCTTTATTTTTCCATAAGCATCTGTGAACTCACTGGTCCAGAAAGCTGAGTTAAATGAATTTTCATCCTTCTCAGTATGGTCATGCTCACAGAAACTGCAATTTAGCATGGCATCTAGGTGAACATTCGATACTTTGCTTGCTACTGAAATAATATTCTACCATTCATTGTCTTGCCTCTTACCTGCAAGTGTGTCAATTCCATTGCCTGCTCACGTGAATTACTGGGCATTTATTGCAGCCTGCTGGCCACATGCATGGACCTTTCCTCTGAGCCAGCTGATGCGTGGTAGCATGCCTGTGCATCTGGACCCTGCACATCCCTCAACTGTTTGTAGCTGTGAGGTTGGGATAATTGAGGGAGTAGAACTCAATGGAGTATGTTATGTTTCCTTTTGCCAAGGTTGGGGTTATCTTCAGTGTTGATTACTTTACACAGGCTTTCACAAACCACAGGGCTTGTTCTGGGATCCCAAACACTGCCCCGCCTGTTTTTTCCCAGAATTTTTATCTTCTTATTTTGGTAATACTGAAGATTTCACATTTGTTATGAGTATGTATGAAGATTAGCAGTTTTTAGTTTAGAAATTAGAAACAGAGACTGGGAAAGTGAAAGAGTTGTCTGGAAGTACAGACAATTATGTCAGAGTGAGAAATACGTTATTGTGTGCTGTAACTCTTAGACTTCACAGTTTTACTGTTGTAGGAGATCAGGTAAGAGAAAAGGAATATCAAAAGGATGCAAGGTGTCTTTTTCTCTTTTCCACTACCAAAGTGAACTAATGTCCATTTGACTTGCAGGATTTTATGTTGCATTCCTTCTTCTCACTGAAATAAGTGAGTAATCTTGCTTATCTGTACTTTGAAATTTTCCTCTTTTCAAAAATGCCATTATTTACCTTTTGACAATAGGAGCTAAATGATGAAATGTTAAAGCAAGAGCTTAAGTTGCTTAAGACACCTACAGGCAGTAGAAGAGAGGTTACAGGAGCTTATGAAGTTGAATATATGCTCTAAGTGTGTAAAATCAAACATAATGGTTGTACTGTCAGCTTGCATGGAGGGAAGAGTATTTTAGTACTTAGAAAAAAGAAAAAAAAAAAGGAGAATATCATAGGATATGTTATTTTTGTGTGTATATACATGTACACATGTATTTATGGCACTATAGATGTTGTTTGTGACCTTGAGTAAATGAGCTGCCTGACCTCCTTTTGCTTCAGCTATTCCAGCTGGAAAATTGGGTGGAAATGTGGACTCTCTTTGTAAACCAGATGTTGCTGAAGCTGAGCTTTTCTTGGTAAATAAAATGAAAAATCGTTGCTGCAATGTAGGATGGACATGAATAGCAGATACTAGAATTACAATCAGAAAAGCATGCAATGGAAGCCAAAAAACAGGGCAGCCGCAACATGTCTGAAGATAGTAAATTTAGATGATTAAATTATTTAATGGCCTTTTATGGCCCTTCATCACTACGTGTTTTGTTATCAAGGGCTGATTCCAGTCCAAGTAGATGAAAACAAAAGGATAATGTTTGTTTGAAATTTCCCAGTGGATCAAACTAAAGAAGAAATTAAAGTAATTGCATATTTGGTTTTTGTATGCATCAGCAGGACAACATTGCTAATGGAAAGTTTATTCTTCCAGCCTGATTGCTGATGTAAAAAGAAGCATTTTGTTCGCTAAAGCGAGTACGTATAGCCGTGTTTCTATTCAACCTGTGCAAAGATGCCTGGAACAGAAGCTTGATGTGCTCGGTGCTGCTGGAGGGACTCACACCCGCGAAGGGGGCCGGCTGGCAGCACGGTGGCACAGCACGCCCAGCTCGTCCTGCTTCGCCAAGCAGCTGCCATCCCAAGCCCTGAAAGGGCGCAGAAGGAATGGCAGCAGGCATGGGACCCATGAGACTGGTTTTCTGCTGAGTGCAGCTGTTTTTCCACCTTGGGAAGCTGCTAGAACGATGTTGCTGTTGAGAGTATTTTCTTGAACGGTAGAAATGTTATCATGGCAAGGCAAAAGCAGCAACAGGGGTGCGCATTTAGCAATGTTCCCATATTTTTGGAGAGGTAGGGACTGCTGCTTGCTCAGTTGAGCCTGCTTCTGAAATGAGATGATAGTGAGACATTTGGGAGTTGTAAAACGAGCGAAGGGGTAGCAGGTGGCTTTTGGAGCATAGCTGTTATCAGCAAGCTCTTGTGAGTACTTACGAGGCTGTGTGGAGGTGATGAAATACGTGAGCTGGAAGGGCCCTTGAGTGCTGTATGTGACACCACATTGCCCAAATGCCCTCCCCAGGGCCTTTCTCCTAACACCCCCGGGGATGCTTTCAGCCCCAAATGAACCCCGTTGACCCTGGCAGCACACAAAGACTGGCGATCCAGCCCATCAGCGGCTCGTGGCACCACCAGCTCAACCAGAGGGTGTGTCATATCCTTCACCTGGGACACGCAGATACAGAAGCCTCTCACAGATTTGTTTCGCATGAGGTGCGCCAATAGCTAGGGCATGGAGCGAAGGTGAAGCCACAGAGGAATGGCTGTGCTGTCATCCTGGGAAGGAAAGAAATGGACTGACGTAGCTGGAGCTGCTGGCATCAGGGACTGTTTTCTGGAAGGGTCTGTTAGCAGAGCTCTGAGAAATAGAAGAGACTTGTTTTCGTGGGTATTTATGCAGGGTCATTGTCATCCTGCCTCAGAGAGCTCACCTTGTGTGCTGATGTCGTTTTTACCATGATGGATTTCCAGCCCTTTGTCTGCTCAGAGAGAGAGCTTTTTGGATTTGTAGGCAGAATGCAAGTATCAGCTACTGCAATGACTTTGCACAGTGTGGTTATATGTGGAGGCTGATGCCTTAGCCTAAGTTACTAGTTTGTAGGTGGAGTCAGGTTTCTCAAAAAGAAAATAACAAAAAACACTATTTCTCTTCCGGCTGATTCAGTACCAGAGTGACTTTGAAAAAGGTTGCATCATATGTGTTTTTTTCCCTTAAAAAAGAAAAAATAATTTGCTTTTCTGGTTGAATTACTTTGATTTTTATATCCCTTTTTCCTTCTCTCCCCCTCCCCTTTTTTTAAAGGAGGCTCAAAACGTGGATCAATACTGAACATTTCATTCCAAAAGAAAGACAATCTCTTCTTGATAGAGAGAGTGAGTTTGTCTTTCAGTCATTAATGGCAGAAGGCTTGGAATGGAGATAACTAAGCTTTCTGCATTCTCTGGTAGGTGCTACTAATAAATAAATAAGAAAACTTGTTTCTGATCCTGCAGTTGTAGTATGCTTTGCCTTTCCAATACGGAGCTTTAAGGAAGTTCAGGCTACATGCATTCACAAGCCACTAAAGAATCCATGCTGCTCTTGACGTCTGGAAGACGTGGGTGAGATGAATGTGTGGTGTACAGTCATTGGCACCTCACTCACAGTCCCTTTAGTGGATTTTTGGCAGTCACATCTGAAAACGTGGAGTCACTCATTGCAACCAATTTCCTAGCAAGTGCTTGGGCCACCAAGAAGATCACAGATTCTATCTGATCCAGCTTGCTTCATCATCCAGACGCATAACTTCTAGTGATATTGCCCTGCTGCACTGTTCAAGGTGCGGCTGACAGTGATGGTGGGCTTACCAGGGGATTGAAAATCAATGCCAGGTGATGAATATATGAAAAGTGGCATCAGGATGTCTTAATATAGCTTATCTGCTGACACTGCCTGCAAGCTGTAGGGTATAAGAGCGTTAATTTCCTCATTATTGGCCTTAGTAGTTGAGTGTGCTAGCAAAACCTCCAGGTTTTGCAGCTCCTGCAACCCACATCCCTGGGGTATAACAAGGAAGCTGGAAGGCTATGTGGAGTAAGTAAAAAAGGATAGAGAGCCTGTTGTGACCCTTTTCAGGGTACCACATTTTCTGCCTTCTCCCTGGTACCTGAGTTGAGAGCTGCCCACTGTGGACGTGTGCTAACATCGTGATCACACAGTGCAGAATTGTTTCTGTTTCCATGACAGGGGCTAGGTCCTGGGTTTTGCTGTCATCCCTTGTTTTTTCTTCAGCCACTGTGGGGGTGGTGAATTTTTTTCCTCTCTGATGGGCTTCAATCTTGATGCATGCTTGATATTGCCTAAGCCTGCTCAAGCATGACCTCTTGTTGCACCTGCTCTTCTGTATTTCTCTTACTCCTTTCTGATTGAGCTCTCCTACTCTTTCTTCTAGGTTGTGCTGTCTCATTTGATTCTCCATGTGTGCCTTTTTTAGAGCTGTAGTAGTTGTAATAGAGAAAAGTCTCTGTATCTGCAGTATGACCATGGGTGTGCAGTTCTTTATGTTTACATGGGAATAAGCCAAGACTATGTTTTTGACTTGCACAATGTTTGTGCATGTCAGCATTCCTCCCAGACAGAAATACTGAGCAGGAGGGAAGCAATCATTCCTTGACACTTGCTATGAATTTGATCTTTGCATGAATTGAAGCTTTGTTTTGATCTCGGTGGAGAAGGTAGATTATATTATTTAGGAGGACAGTATTGTGAATTCAGTATTTGCAAGTGAAATATTCAGCAACTCAAATGTTTAACCTGTTTAGAAGCATCTTTTATGTCGGTTGAAGATATGTACTTTAGGGACTGATTTTTCATATCTTCGTAGGGCTGCTTGCTAAGCACTAGTGAAATTCATTTTCCAGTGATTGAATGACATACTGTAGCAGTGGATTAGTTTTGTCCAGCAGTACATTTTTACATATTGCTGTATATCATAGATTCAGGCTGAAGTCAATGAAGCATGCCAGTGCAGAGATTTAAGAGAGAAATAAATTAAGTTGGACAGAAGATCTGAAAGAAACGTAGGAAAAGAGAAGAAAAGAATTACTAAAGAATTTGTGACCCCTGTCAGAAAGCTGAATGCTACTGGTTATGAAGCAAAAGGAATGTATAGCTATTCCTTAAAAGGATTAGACTTATTAAATGTTATTATTTTGCCTAGCTAGATATTAATGAGTTTCTTCAAAATGCTGGGAACAGATGAAAATATTCAACACAGACAGCAATTAAACCCTGAACTGACTGCCTTACATATGTTACCTTTTAAGTGCTTCAGTGTCCTTATTTTGGCTGTATGAATTGGATGCAGGACTTCGCAAAAGCAAAACAAGGCTTGTGGATTTCCTGTGGCCCAATACCCCTTTTTCTGGGTTAACCTGGGATATGGTTAATACTTTTTACCTTACACATAATCATTCTGGTTTTAAAATCAGCACAGGAATTTTATTTATATTAACTGATTTTATGATTATCTTAAATGACCTGATAATGCTAGTTAAAGAGATACAGAAGTCTTTAAGGAAAAATGAGCAATATTTACTGTTGCACTGATGCTGGTCAAGTTTGCTTTGTACTTTTACTACAGGACAGAGCATTATTAGATGTTATTCCCCATTACAAGTACAGAGGGATATGATATGCATCCAAAACAGATCTAAGAAAGTGACATCTTTATTTGCAGTTGTCTACTGTCAGTTCTGTTTATATCTCTGTGTGAATTCTATAGCTTATTTGTTGTTTGCTTGCTTCAACCTTTAAGCGGTGCTGAGAAAATACAGAGCTCGGTGCCTTTAGCATCGAGTCTGAAAATCAGGCTGTCAGAGGAATGACAATAAATAAGTTTTAATAACATGAGGATTGAAAGTCCATTGGACAAAGACGCTTGGTGGAGTCAACTGGATAAAGACCAACTGGAAACCCGAACCTAAGCCCAGTCTTTGTATTATTTGGGAATAACACCAGTTCATCAAATTTTCACAAAGTAGTGGGAACTTAACTGGGGGGAGAGGATGCCCTGGAAGGGCTCCTCAGCATTGCTGGAGGCAAGAGGCATAGGAGACAGCCTTCCCCTGCCGTGTGTGTGGAGGTTAAGGTTTCTGATGGAGCTGAAATAGGAATTTAAGTAGTGTCCTAAGCCAAACTTGAGGAGTAGTTTCTGCAGGCTTTATGCAGGCTGCAGAAGCTTGACGGTACAGGGAACCATCTTGCCTTTCATACAGTAACGCGTTAGGCTGCGTGGTTTTGGTTTAAGGAGCTGTCTTTTCCAGGTCCACTCACTGAGTGGTGCCTATCGGCCTGCGCTTGGGCAATGCTGCTGGCGGCTGGGACAAGCAGCTCTGGAGATGTCTCTGTGTGCTCGAGTTACAGAAACGAGTCGATACGCCTAGGAGCCTCTGAGAGGAACTGATATCTGCTTAAAGTTAAGTCAGCAGGGCTGATGGATCCAGCGTTAAATTTAACTTCTGGCAAGGACCTTTAGTCTTGGCAGCTGTGTTCACTATGTTATGTGAGAGGCTCTCGGGACTCGGTAAAGATAGTGTGGTGGTTGGGGAGAAAACCAGGGTGATTCCAACTTGGGTAGTGTTGTGGTTCTATATTGGTAGCCACTTGAAATGTCTGCATATCTTGGCAAAGAGCTTCTGTTGCCTTTTCTGTTTTCTAGTGCCAGATGCGGATGCTTTTCACGCTAAGTAGGAGTACAGTGAAATCTGTCTCAAGCAGTCACACAGCAGGCTGGTAAATTTCCATTTAAAGGAGGTGATCTCAAACACAAAGCTGAGTTATAAAGCTATTGTTGAGATAGGGGTCTTGTTTGTTTGTTTAATTCGTGAAGCTCATGCGGCGTTATATTTTAACTGTAGAAGACAAGGGCAAACTCATCAGAGTGATGCGTGTTTGTAGTGAGCAGGCCGTAGATGCTGTGCTCAGTGTGCCTGGGCTCCTAGTACGGGAAGCCTGCATATGGAATGATCAAGTGGAAATTTTTAAGAGGTTTGTTCCTTTGGATCCGATGTTAGTAATGCTGACAAATGCCAGAAAGGGTTCATGGAATTCAGAATTATTTGCTCAATAAAAAGGGAGAAACAACAAAACAAAAATGTGCAGATCTCAGACCAATTCACTGAGACAAGCTATGAATATGATGTTCATAGCTCAGTGTGCAAAACATCCTGAGTGAAAGAGCCGAAAAACTAACGATTCTCTTGCCTACGCACACCGATATTAACTACAAACCTAGAGGACACTACATAAATACTGTCTGCATAGGGAAATGCAGGTTTTCTACTACAGCAGGATGAGCCATGAGCCAGAACAAAGGAGAATAGAAGGGGCAGTGCGAGCACGTGCACGTGTGGGCACTGAGGGGATTTGTTCAGGTCTGAGAGAAGCTTGTGCCCTGTGAGCCTGCCGAGTCACCCACCAGAACAACGAAGGGGCTGGCCGCAAGTCCTGCTCCCCTTCTACTCCTGATCCCCACCAGGGGCAGCAGGATGGGGACTGCTCTGGCTCCCCATGGGGGTCCCAGGGCTGGCTGGGGGTGGCAGGGGCTGCCGGCCCACCTGGTGTACCCCCAGTGAGCTGGCGGCGCCGCCTCACCAGGCAGAAACAGGCGGTGATTATTCCTGGCTGGCAGTTGACAGGCCTATGACCAGGTTTTACAGGTCAAAATGTATTTTCAACATCAGCACATGAATGGCTTTATTTCCCATTTTTCAGCTTTCTGCAGATTTATAAGTGTGCGGGGTGCTTCCCCTTGGCGCCCCACGAAAGGGGAACTGTTACCTCAGCCCGGCAGCAGAGCTGGCTGGGCCTGAGCAGCACTGGGGCTGCTGTGCTGGGGCCTGCCATTGCCCTGCTCAGCTGGAGATCCCTGATTTTTGAGTAACTTCTTAGCTTGGGGACGTATGTGCGTGTGAGGGAGGGGTGCAGCCATTTCGGCTTTCGAATCAGGGAAGGTGGTGAGGGGAAAGGATGCAATGGTTTTTGAGGCAAAGATAGACATTCAGTTGTAAGACTTCCTGTTTTGATTTGCATGAGAGACGGGGGGCGGGTGTATTTATGGTTTAATGAGACACTGCCGCCTTAATAGAGCATTATTCACAGGAAGAAATGAGTTATTGCCGGCTTTCTTCTTTCTGTTCAGTTACTGTGGATACAGCATGTAAGTTTTAGACATACTTCCCTCTTGAACAGTATACGTAGCTTTCATTTGTTATGCTGAAGCAGAGGTTGAAGGATCGCAGTTTTTAAAGAGCGATTTATTTGCTGCTTGAATTCCTACTGATACAATGAGCTTTCGAGGGAGAGTTTTCAGAAGGGAGCCCAGTGAACTGCGGAAGAAGAGAAAGACCATGAGGCGAGTGAACCGAGGAGAAATTCACAGGCTGAGCTGCGTGAGTATGCCTCCCGTCCCTCCATCTCTTCTACAAAATTGTTATGAAATTACAGGTCAAATACAAATAGGAGAGAACAGGATTTATTCCTTGGTGTGTTTGTAGGAATTGTATCAACCTGTATGATGAGGTACTAAACATCAGAGAACAATTACTTTACGACTGAAGTGTGGAGAGCTCAAGAGTTTACATCAGGGAATCTGCTTTGTAGCATCACGTTGTCGATCAGGTACTGATAGCAGCATTATGTGATGCTCTCTGAGACGCCTGGTAATGCATGCTTGGTAGCTCTGTGAAAATCAGTAACGGTGCTTCTGGAGTAGAAAGTTGTTCTCTGTGACTTCAGGTCTTATGATCTGCTATGTTCAATTTGTGCATTTGGAGGCCAGAAGCAGGAGAAAGTCACTCTCCTACAGTGCAGTGAGCAAGCGAAGGAAGATCCAGAGCCCTTGGTGGAAGGCTGGAGCAAGGTTCTACCCCATGGAGGTAAACAGTGGCTTTGCCACTGATAGCACTGAGCCAAGACTGCACCTTTTGAAACTCCCATGTGTGGCACTGGGTGGGTCACACTAACTCATTTTGCGCCTAAGCTTTCTCAGCTAAAACTGAAACTGTAGAAAAGTTTTAGGTGAAACACTGTTGAGAAGACTAAGGCAAGTATTGGTTTTCAATGTATTCCCTTGAGACACTACTTTAGATTTCAAATATTTAATGGTTTCCTTAAGAATGATTTGGAGAAGATGGAGCCTTTTCTTCATAACAGCTGTCCATTTTTCTTCTGTAGTTTTGTGTATCAAATTAGATTGTGTTTGTGTGTGCAGTGAAGGGTTTTCTGGAGGCTGTTCTTCATGCTAATGTAGCAAAGAATTGGTGATAATACACTGAAGATATTTCTCATTTGCTTTCTTAAGAAAGAAAATATCTCTGCAATTGTAGAATTTTGTAACTGAATGTTTAGGACTGCCTGTGGTTGGTCTAGCAGTAAAGTGCTTGGGTTTTGCTCATGACTAGCTGCCACTTTGGCTGTATGTTTTATATGGAAGTGGATCTTTTTGACACGGCTACTTTATACTGTAGTTCCAGCTGCCCTGAGCTATTATCATAAAGTCAAAGATGCTAAGGGCTAGAAAGGTTTTGAAGTTAACTCTCAAATGCTGCTAAATTTTCAGAAGTTGTCAGCTTTCAAAGAGTCCCCAGATAACTCTTGGGATTTTCCAACAGAATTACATGGGTCTGTGTAAGCACTTCAGTGTGCTGAACTGAAACATTGCGTTCAGGGTACGTTTCAGTTCCCACTGAAAACTTACTTGGTGTTAGGTACCTATTAAGATGCTTGAGTCTCCTTTTGTTTCCTTGAAGCTGACTCCAAAATTCAGTAGGACCACACCTGAAAAACATAACATTCTTGAGAGTTTAAAAAAACACGACACCATCTTGGTGTTCACTGAAGAAATGTGAAGTTTTAGGAAGTCCCATGACTAAACATTTAAGAGGCTGTCCGCCCCTTTACCCTTAATAAGGGTAATTATTTGGTTTCGTCATGATAAATTGAGTTAACTCATGAGTCCTTTAATTCGTGTTAGTCTTTTGCAATCTACACAGATTTTTTAAAGCTTAAGCTTCGTAGTCACAGGTCCTGAGAATGAAGACTAATGCAGGTGTTGAAAGCATCGAACCCTGACAGCTCACAAAAATTGTTAGGATGTACGCAATGCTGCTTTTAAATGCTGGTTAGGAGGGATTTTTATCATTATTGTGCAAATCCTGACTGTGTGTGTTTAGTGCTCACTAGAAGTGGCTGAAGCCTTACAGGAAAGCAGAGTTGGACCTAAAACTAAGCCCGAACAGCAGCAATAAACCAGTAGCCTGCCTGCAGGCAGTGCTTGGTGCTTCCTGCAAAGTAGCTGGCTTTTATAATGTATAGGATATACATGTAAGTTGAGTTTTCAGGGGAATCTGGTCTTTTTTTTTTTTTTTCTGTTCTTTTTATCCGTAAGATGTGATGGGGTCACTGTGTCATGTTGTTCTGTGGGTGTATTTCTCAATAGCTTGTTTTGCCCCTAGGAAACACAAGCACACTTGGCTTTACTTTTGTGGCTTGTGACCCGTGTCCTTCTACCCACTACTTCATAATTGGAGCATGTTAAATTGTTGGCCTGTGGGCACTTCTTGCTATCAAACCAGGAGCTGATCTCTCCTTCAATCGCCAGCCTGCTGCAGATCTCCAGGTGGGGTTAGCTCCCACGGCAGCTGCAAAGGCCTCGAAAGCGGGGCCTTATTCAGAAACAGAATTCCTATACCACAGCTAGAGCCATGTTTTCTGTACATGGACTTTTATTATTTACTGGAAAGTTGCTTTTGTGAGACTAATTATATAATCTGATTAGTTTTAATTGATTGTAGATTGTTGATTGGGCTCAGTGTGGTTGACTGGATCTTGCTTTCATTTACATCATTGGTGTGCGTGTGGGCAAATGACTTGATAGCTAACTGATTAGGAGGGTGGTTGATGTCAAGGAAATGTTTATAAATTTCCAAAACTTGTGTCATTGGGAGAGTTGAGTTTAAGGTGATCATGCATGAACAATGCTAACGTTTATGGATAAATCCCCAGTGGAAATACAGGCACATGATTTAGTCAGATAAGTAGCATGAAAAATATCTGTAACTCATGAAGACATAAGTAGCCATAGGATAGTTAGAAAAAGAGAGATATTTACTGCATATCTGAAGGAGGACAACACATATGAGGACTGTCGTGCAAGGTGCTGACTTATTGCTAAGTACTCTCTAGAAATCAAGTGTTATTTTTGGAAAGTTTATTTAGAGGTAATGCTAACATTGTTGTCAGTTGTTCTTTGATTCAGGGATTTCTGAAGAAGTTGAGCCCCTTTCAAAAATATTCTTTGCTTATTCTACAGGTCTAGGACTTCATACATCTACATTTTAGTGTTTAAGTGAAAATGGACCACATAGTTTGTGCAATTTCATGCAATTAACGATAGTAATCTAAGTCTTTAGTGTCGGAGTATGATCTGATGAACAGGCATTAATTTTCTCTTTGGTTCTAAATATTCACTGAAAAGAAAAAAAAAAGAAAAAGAAAAGTCTTATGTAGTCTTAAAAAACAGAAGTCAACTAAAAAGAAAACTTTACTTTTGAAATACATAAAAATAGTTTTGAAAATCAATTCACCGACATTCATTGTGTTCTGCAAAATGCCCTGAGCCTCACAGACCATGAGTGGATCTCTGCATCTCCTTTATTTGCCCAGCTTGGACAGAAGGAGGAAACTGCTCTGGTCTGATTTTACTGTTAACCAGTTCTATTACTCCTGCATAGAGAATGTAGCTGTCAGAGCTGTTTTCTACATTTGCTATGAAGACCATCTGATCCCAAAAATTGGGAGCATCTTTTTTTAAAGTAGATTTTCCATGGACTACAGTGCAGTGACTCCCTACATCTCTCTTGCATGCATGCACACAAGTGGTGTTTACAAAAGCTTCTAAGCTTCCAGTAAAATTTTGGTTGAACCCACTATGTACTGTTTGCAGGATGGATAGTTTTATTAATGTCCCTCTTTGCAACCATGAGCCTGCCCAGCTGAGACCATGCTAGAAAAGCAGACATGGCTGGCAGTTGTTTACAGACCAGCTGAACTCGACTTGCTCCAGCATCCTCATCAAGCCCAGGGCAGCACAAGTCACTTTTCCCTCCCCAGGGTGAGGCCTTTGCTCCCAAGGCCACCATCTGCGTTCTCCAGCTCTGCCTCCAAGGGTCCCTGCTCACCCGCACAGCTTCCATCTCATCTTCCCAGACCCCTTGCACAGCATCCTACCAGTCTATTCTGATATCTATACGAAGATGAGAGGATGTCATCTTTGGCTTTTACCTACTTTCTTTAAGAATAGATTCAGCTTTAAAGGCTGTTTGTTGCTGTAACTGTGCTCTTTTTGTGGCTAAGGTCAGGTAAGGGGAATGAAGTGGCTGCGTGGTGCCAGGTTAGAGGTCTGTGTAAATTCAACTTAAAAAAAACTTCAAGATATTTTACAAGACTTTCTTGTTTTTTCCCTGAAGTGACCCATGGACAAATATTTAGTCTAGGCTTCAGAAGCACTTACTATTTAGAAATTGTCATTTTTTGACGTTTTAAAAAATGCAGCAGTTTCTTTAGAGTTTGCGCTGTCAGTGACACAATAATGATCCTCTCCTTCCTAAAATGGTTTCTAGCTACTGAGTAAACACTGGGCACACAGGTTGTTTTCTTGTTTCCTGAAATATTTTGCAGGCTATGTTTGTAGTTCTAGCTAATGTGTAAAATGGCAAGTGCAAGTCATTGAAGATGCGCGTGCACATATCGTCCAGATTCAGAAAGCACCATACCAAGCGTACAACGCCAAGCATGCACTCGTGGCTGAGAAACAGAAATCAGGAAATGCTTATGAGTAAGTCAAACCCAGCATGAAGCAACCCCCATCTCCCCAGTGCATGGATGTTTGAGCTGACGGCTCTGTGTGGCTTCCGGGTTTTAACCATTAGTAAGGTAGCTTTGGTAGGCCTGGTGCTTTCGGAATTCAGACTGAAAGCAGCAATAAAGCCTGCCTTGAGAAATACCAGGCAATACAAGCAGTAGGTCACTCGCATGTGTCTGAGAATGGGTCCTGTGGTTTGTCGTCCTAACCCCAGTCACCCATCGGTCAGCCTGTTGGGGCGGGTACGTGCATGTATGCCGCTGAGGCTGTGTAGCTGAAATGAAAATGGCCTGGCTTAGCTCATCCATTTTCAGATATTAATGCTCTCCATTCTCCTACAGTGATTTTTAAAGCTGGAAAATAGGCACGGTAGATCTTTATAAATCTTGATCCTCAAAACAATGATAATTTGTTATGTAAGCAATTAGGATTTACTCCATCCAAAGCTGTATTTGCACAGGGTAAGTCTCATTCAGTCAAGCAAATCCCTTGTTGGTGTCAATCAGTATTTTCTTTGAATAAAGACGCTTTAGTGAAAGAAAATGATTTTTCACTTTCCTTATGCCCATCAGCATCTTCTATAGTTTCCTTGCTTTTTGTGCTATAGCATTTTTGGAAACTAATTTCTGAGTCACTAAGAATTTTTTTTTTTTTTTGGGGGGGGGGGGGGGGGGGGACGGATCTTTGTAGTTCTTCACAATTTTCTCTGTAGCAGAATTGTATGAGAACTGGAAATCCCATTAATGAAATTTACTGGCACATCAGCTTTACCGCAGCCACCGCAGGATATCAGTGCTGTGCCACTCTGAAAGACCGACTGGATTCCTTCCCAAGTACTGTTCTTCAAGTTTTGGTGGAAGACAATACAAATTAAACATTTTAGACCTGACAAGTGAACTTCTGAGGGTGGGAAGGAAGGGGTGTCACTGAAAATTTCCTTTGTACTGCTGATTTCAACAACCTTGTTGATTGTGGATTGCATAAAGAGACAACTGTAGCCTTGGCACTGCCTGGTGGCAAGGAGACACGCACATCACTTCATCAAAAAGCAGACATTTTGGTGATTCCATTAAATGTGAATGGTTTTCTAGCCTCAGCTTCAGCTCGTTGAATATTCAGGGAGCTGTGGCCAGCACACATCGGAGCAGGTCTGAAGACAGGGTTAAATTCAGCCGTAACAACACACCTCCTCCAAAAGTCATGGAGTCCTGGCTGTTCTTTAGTTCAGTTCTGACAAGCTTGGCCAAGAAATATTTAAGTTAAGTTGGCCCACCCTGGTGGAATAAAATTAACTACATATATTAACTACATAAAAATCCACAGTCATGTTCTGTGCCAGCTACAGTATATAACTGGGGACAGGAAGGGAAGAAGTAGTAGTCTGGGAAGCACTTCGCATTGATGCCATCCCAGAAGCTAATTTATTTTGCTGTTGTGGATTGGGCTCGATTAATAGTATAATTGAGAAGTCTATTAAAAAAAAATAATAAGAGGAAAGATTATGTTATTTCAGTAAGTGGCCCTTTGTCTTGTAAGCCTGTCATTTTCAGTATCTCAAAGGTAGATGAGATTGGTTTGTCTAAAATCACAGTTCATAACTTGGCAAAACACAAAATCAGTCTTGCTTGATTGTGACGAATCTGGCCATCTCAATTCTTCTGAATTTTTAAGAATACACAGTGGATCCTCCTGTCACTAAGAAACATTTTTTCAGGTAACCAGAGTCCATCATCTTGAATTGTTTATTTTCTCTTTATCTGTGTTTTTCATTTTCTTCTTCTTGGCATGGGGACTTTAGGAGAATAAGTTTATTTAGGCATCTTTTAAAAAAAAATCAATAAATCCCAGATACTCAGAAACTGGTATCTGGCAATATACAAATATGCATTTAAGGCATTAGAAAATCGTAACATTTGGTCTAGTTTATCTTTAGAATGGGGAAGTCCTTGGGATGACTATCCAGACACTGTTGGTCTCAGTTACATCAGTTCCTCCTTTAATGAGTGGTCACAGAAATATGACTTCAGGAGGATGACATGTCAGTCGTATTGGCATAGAGCTATGAAGAAAAGGTGGGTGCTATTACCAACAGAAAGTCTCTGCAGCTGGAGGCAAGCCATGTACCATATCTATTTCTTTAAAATCATTTTTGTGGATATTTTGATTATTATTGCAGGGAAAATAATGCTTTTGTTATCTGGATCAGAAGGCTGTGGTGTAGGTCTTATTCAACGAGGTGGGTTATTACGGTGCTCTTCAAACTGAACATCACAAGTGGAGTTGTGGGCTGAAGTGAAGCAGTGATTGTCTTCCTGTGGTGCTGGCTCCAGCGCTTGTTAGAGACCTCTTAACTATTCAGAAAGAGTTTGGGAAAGTTGGCTAAACAACGTGCAGAAGTATGGTCAACAGCAGTGTCAGCATGTAAAGTAAATGGTTCTGTTGTGGTTGTTAGAGCAGGTGAGGAATCAGAGAGGGCCTTTTACGATGTGTATTCACAACCATTGCAGTACACCTAAATGTAATTCATTACTCACTTGAGATAGAGAATATAAAAAGCACTATAAAAATCCAAGCCAGCATAATTTGATCTTGGCACACAGATCGCTCGGTTGGTCCGCTTCCAAGAAGAACAGACAAGTTAAATGGAGGAGAGGCAGCACTCTGGTTATTAAAGCTTTAAATCAGCCCTGCTCATTTACAAATCTCTGCTAGCGCTTGCAGGGAGAAATCTGCTAATCCCAACGTCACCACTTCGGTCTGCCCGTGACAAGCGAACTGAACAGTCATTCACGTCTTCTGGAGAGAAACTGTGAACTGCAGCAGCTGCCGCCTGCTGTCACAAGCACAGCGCTGAGCGCTGTAGTGCCAGCCTCGGCCAAAGCCAGAGGACTGGCTCTGCCAGGGACGGGTTTGTGTGCGCCTTGCCTGGTGTGCAGGTTTGTGAGGATGTGCAGGAACATGCTGAGGCTGCCACAGGGGAGGGTCAGGCTGGGGGTTAGGGAAAGGTTCTGCACCCAGAGGCAGCCGGGCACCGAGCTGGCTCCTCAGGGCAGTGGTCGCAGCACTGAGCTGCTGGAGTTCAGGGAGCGTTTGGGCTGCACTCTCAGACACATGGCCTGGTTTTGGGGTGAACCTGTGTGGAGTCAGGGGTTGGACTCGATGGTCCTTGTGGGTCCCTTCCAACTCAGGACGTTCTGTGGTTTATATCTCACTGAGCAAGGATTGATAAAGAGGTCTGATGTTTACTACATTGTCATGCTTCATGCCAGCAGTGAAAGGACTGGATTATCTCTGCAATATATTGAACGAAGTGTGTTAGTGCTTGTGTCTCTGATTTGTGAGACTTGGAGTGATGCAGTGTTGCATTTTCCTGCAGGATTTTGCTGTGAAGTTGTAGACAGAATGACAATGGTCACGGCATCACTAGAAAAACATCATAAACATTGAAGGGCTTCACTGAAAAGCTTTGCAATAGTGGTGATAATGTCGCATTTGCTTCTATCTAGGTGCATTTTGGATGCATCACCCTTCCTGTAAGACCCTTCTGTTAACTTCTGTTCACCTGTTTCTACCAGCTTGTGCACTGCGGCTCCCAGCATGGCCAAGCAGAGAAGTAGCGCTGTGGGAGGAGCGATGTGTTTTGCGCCAGGGGAGTTTTAGGTTAGATGTTAGGAAGAACTTCTTTACTGAGAGGGTTGTGAGGCATTGGAACAGGCTGCCCAGGGAGGTGGTGGAGTCACCATCCCTGGAAGTCTTCAAAAGACGTTTAGATGTAGAGCTTAGGGATATGGTTTAGTGGGGACTGTTAGTGTTAGGTTAGAGGTTGGACTCGATGATCTTGAGGTCTCTTCTAACCTAGAAATTCTGTGATTCTGTGATTCTGTGTGTGCTCTCTCTCTGTTTCTCTGCTTCAGGGTTTTCTCGAGTTTCATTCTCACCCCACATAAATGACCTTGCAACTGTTGAGGAGAAGTTTGGCCCTGGAGTGTTTCAGACATTGATCAGGAGTGGCTTTCTGAGTGCTGCCTGTTTCTGAGGAGAAAGGGGAGGCCGAAATGGCAAAGCTCGCCCTGCCTCTGCCCGTGGCTGAGCAGCTGTGTGCTGCTGGTTTTGAAGGAGATGTGTCTATACGCACTCCAGCCTCATAGGGATTTTCAGGGGGAAGAAGAAATACCTCTTCATTGTCTCAGTCCCAGCAAATAGGGTGGTTCCCCTCTGCACAGAGAAGCTGCAAATGCCCTGAGTTTTTATGGGAATTCCCCCCGTATTTCAAGAGTCCAAAGATTTGTGGGATTCCCCAGCTCTTTCTTACTCTATAACTTTAGGAGGAAGGTAGCTACTTATCGCTTGCGTACTTTGTGCTTTTTAAAAAAATTAGAAGTAATGTCGATGAAGTTTCTTGGGAGTACAGGACCTAGATTAATGCTGTTCTGACACTGCTCTGGTTTTGGTGTGGACATTAATGGTTACAGTGGCATGCCTGACTTGCTAAAACCTGAGACTGTTGTGAAACCACTAGTGCTATGGTATCTGCTTTAGGAAGGGAGGCTTCCCAGTGCAGTTAACATTGTGAACTTTCTGCAGATAACATACAAGTTTTAGTGAAACCACTACATGGGGAAAATGCCTGTAAGAAACACTTGTACCTCAAAACAAATCAGTACGTGTGTTTTTTCACTTTTACTTTGCCTTTTTTTTTTTTCTTGCAAGTGGTTGCTGTAAGGCTTCCTACTGAAGATACTGTAGTACACTACTGTAGTACACTACTACAGTTCTGCTTTCTTCTGAACACAGATGGAGTTAACTAATTTTCAGACCTGGGCATCATTAGTGGTACAGCAGATGGTGCACTCAGCATGCGTCGCTGGTGTTCTCTCTTCCTCCTGAAGACTTATGTCTATATAGGAATATTTAATAAATAGATATAATTAGATTTAATGAAGGTGAGCCTAAAACTTGTGGGTCAAGGGTACTGCAGTGACTTAACTCAACTTGAAAGGAAGGAAGAAAGAGCTGCGTGTGGTGAGATGGATGATGAGCCCCTTGTGTTCCTGTGGGGAGCTGCTGTAGGTAGGTGGCAGACTGAAAACACCACACTAAAGAACACTGCTTTAGCTTCAACCCAAGTGTTTCTTGGGTAGGACGGGATGTTAACATGTCAGCTGTTGCTGCCTGGGGCCAAGTTCTGGCCTGTGACATTACCCCAGTCTGTGGTAAGATGACTGGGGTAATGTGAAATCTCAAGTGCTCTGTTAGGGTGCCCTGTCTTACCTGAGCATCATGTACTAGTGCACAGTCCTGTCACAGAATCTAATCAAGTTTTAAAGATGATTCTTCTCTTTTGGACCTTGTGTTTTACAGTGTATTTTCTAAAGATAAGTTTTTGGTTTTGTTTTCCTGTTAAACAGTCCCAAATTTTATTTCTAATTCAGTGTCCCTTTCATGACAGATAGGCCAAATATTGTTTCTCTTCCCCCCCTTTCCCTCACATCCTACAGCAGCATTCATGAGCCAGTTTCTTTGGGAAAGAGCTTTCAAAAAAGCTCTATTTATTACTGTTATTTGTCGATCTTATCTATTTTTTGTGTCTTTAATATCTCAACATCAGTTGATACAGCCTTTGGCCTGTGAATACTAAATATTGCTGACTATTAGAAATTTATTAACTTCAAAGCTGACAAGCACAACTTAGAGAGGTAATAGACTGAACTGTTGAAGGAACAGCTACAACTTTTTTAATTGCCTCTCCATCCTTGGAGGTTTTCAGGATTCGTCTGGACAGGTTCCTGAGCAGCCTGACCCAATTTGCCCCGCTTTGAATAGCAGGCTGGACTGGGTGACCTGCAGGGAGCTCCGTGGTTGTTCTGTGTCTGATAAGCTGAACAGTCATTGAATAACTTTATAGGAGCATTTGTATCTCCATGTTTTAGTCTATTTTGTGTGTTTGTCTTGATGATACTTAATTAAACTTTTCATAGATCCATTTGATACAAACGAGGATTTGAACTTAATTTAGAAGGGAAACAGTGTACCCAAGGGCCGGGGTACAATTTTGAGATGACCGTAACTACTGAAAAACGTGTACAATGGACCATGTGTATATTACATGTATAAACCATTGGAGAAGTTTGGTTTATGGAGATGTAGGAGCTTTCTTTTCTGATATGCCATGGTTTTGGTCTAGCTAAGAGGGAGAGGAAGCTTTATGTTATTCTGAGTAACACAGTGCAAGAACAGTGGGTAAAATATAACTTTTATTCTACAACAAAATAATATTTATAAAATATTTATCAAAAATATTTATCAAAATAATATTTATATTCCATTCAAATTGCGGCCATCTGTCTATTGTTCTGCATATATTTACAGAGAAAGAGTGTTACAGAGAATGACAGACAATGTGGTGGGTTTAGTCTCTGTAATGAGCTGACAAATTGCCCTTGAATTATCAGGTTGAGAACAACCATTATGACTGGCCTAGCTTCCTCACTTCTTCTTCTATGAATCAGCTCAGCTGCAGCAAGCTATGGAGAGGTGGGAGGGTCATCATTCATATTTTGGTGTTAAAAAAAAAAAAAAAAAAAATGCAGAAGATCTCAGTTTATGCAGGGGAAAAAAAAAAAGAGGGAGAGAGAGAATTTGAGTATAGCAAGATTACCTGATCTGTTTTGTTTTTTTCTTTTTCTCTACAGCAGGAAAAACCCAAACTCTTGGAGCCTTTGGATTATGAAGCTGTCATCACAGAAATTGAAAAAAATATCGGGGATAGCCTGTTTAAAGATCTGATATTGTTCCCTGATGATGACTTTTCAGTAAGTACAAGGCAAATGTGTGTTGTTCTTTCTCTTCAGTTTGTGTACGTGTATATTTTACCCTGTTAGAGGGAGACACAAAAGTGTCCTGAGGGCTCTCTAAGATTTTTCTTAGTTTACACATAGCTCCTTACTCATCTCCTACCAAATTCATTCCTTTTTTTTTTCCCCCCTGACATTCATACATGAGTGAGTTTATAGTTCAGTATTAGATACAGCACAAAGCCCTGGTTGTTCCCAAACATATTTCAAGACCTCATAAAATGTTTTATTCCATAACATGTACTTTGCTCAACACAGTGGCAGTTTAGCCTGAGCTGGAATTTTTCCTATTATAATCTAATTGAATTATACTTCCATAATTTACTTACAATCAATCTGAACCTATATTCTATCGGATATAGATGGCCTCTAGAGTTGACCCATGTCTCTTGGACTTCTGCTCGGTCAGGCTTTTTAGGTGGCAGCTGTAACATATTTCCCAGCTGTGTGAGCAACTTGAGTTTGCACGAAAAGGGTAAACCTGAACAGACTTGAATTTTGTTTGGTTTTGGGGCTTTCTCAAATTCCTCTCCAGTGGGGATGGAGATTTGGCAAGCTGTCCCTGAGCGATGGGGACGCAGAGTCCCCAGTGCCAAGGCAGCCCCTGTGGTGTGATGCTGACAGGCTGTGGGTAGCAGAGCCCGCAGCCGCGAGGCTGCCAGACCTCATCCATGGTTCCCCAGTGCTCAGCCTGCTGAGCTGCAGAGAAATCAGGAATCTGGAAATCTGGGGCAGGGGTGGCTCAGGAGGGCAGGGGCTGCCTGCAGGGGGGCTTGGGAGACATGCTGCCGGGCAAGTAGGCTGGCAGATTGCCCTCATCTTATAGCGACTTCTTCAGAATCAACCAATGTCTGCAAAAGATTTTGATGAATAGGCATTCTCTAATGGAAATACATTTCAATCTGTGACCAATTGTAGCTGCTGTGTGAGAGCCCTTCCCATCAGCTCATGGCACTGCTGCTGTCCTGCGGGGCCGGCTTAATCTAATAGACTGCTTTGTTTTACTAAATGGCTCTATTTCCTTGGTGGCATTAACTGAGTTAATGTGCTCGTGGGATTGAGAGAGAACTGAACAGAATACATTTCCACATCACCGTTAATTCCTTTATCCATTTTGCACATTTGTGAATTTATGAAATTGAAATTTAGCATTATAAAGCTGACTAGACTTACTGTGTGCTGTCACAAGGCCCCTGAGCCCCTGGATTTAGAATAATTGAGCCCAAGTCAGCAGAGCAAAAGCAGCTGTTTCTTCTCAGCAAAAGAAGAATCATGTCCTACTGCTCAGGACCTCTGCCTGTCAAACCATATTTTCATATCCTTATTTTCATTTCATTTTTAGCAGTTGCAGCCTGGCCTTTAGCGTAGTTACTTCTATTTTCTTTCCTCTCTGTTATGGAGAATAACTGCAAAACACAGCATACTTAATAAAATAATAACAATTAAAAACCACAGAGAGGTGCTTGCATAGTAGAGGTGACTTGTACTCATAACAGAGCAGAGGCAGGGGTAGGTCCATTGCCTTGCAATAAAACAGTCTCTTTTCTTTGTTATCTTCTTGTTGAAGTCCGCTGCAGTAACGAGATCTTATGTCAGACAGGGCTGCAGAGCTTCAATAGCAGACAGGTTTTTCAGCTGCAGAGCATCTATTTATAGCCCTGCTCCTTCCTGCTGAAATATCACCTGTGCACAGCAGTCTGGGTCAGCCATTTGAGTAGAAAGAGATCCAGGTCTGACTGAATTAGGAGATGCTCAGGCTGGCTCTGAGTGTTACTTAATGTGATAATGCCCCAGGAAATGGTGGACATTGCTGTTTAAAAGCAATGATTAGAATTGCTTCAGACTTCATAGTTCAGCGATGATGCAGCCCCACTTTGGGCCTGTGTTAGCAAAAGTTTACGAAGAGTGAAACCCAAGCAAATGTGTGAGGTGAAGGAGTGAGAATAAGTGAAAATTTGGCTTTTAACACTGATGTGCCATTTCTGGATCTGTAGTATTTAATTGTAATGCAGTTATTCTCACAAGACCTTTGTAAGTCACTTCCAACATCCCACGAGAAGTCTGTGGGACAGCAAAGACTTCTTGGTATCAGTCTGAACCTGAGATTCCTCCATGTCCCTGCATTTCAATGAGGAATACAGCATGTGTTATGAAGATGCATTCTCTGATTTAACTCCAGCTGGGGAAAAGATGCTTCATGTTTTTGTGACTGTGCCTAATAATTCTTAACAAAAACAAAAAAAAAATCCCATCAGTTCCACTTCTTGTTTTCCTAGCAGTGCCTTGCTTGCGAACTGCTCCTGCTTGCCCAAAGTCCAATTTCCCTTTGAAAATAGCATGCAGCTCTGCTCCTGGATCCCGTAAACACGTAGTCCTTCTGTTGTTGTTCTGGGAAACAATGGCCGGTGGAAATTTCTCCTACAAAACTTTGCATTTGTAGCAGTGCAGCAACTGTGTGGGGGAAGGATCTGCACAGCTTCATAGGAGCTCCTTGTCATGAGTGTGAGCGTGCACTGTACTGGGGAGTAAGTGGGAGTTTGTCCATACATTGATATTCTGCTCCTAAGGGCCTTCATGTCAAAATGCTTGCCATACCCTTTCCTAAGTACTTTTCCGTCCTTTCTTCTTGTCACCATCCTTACAGAATTCACTGAGCCTGCAGCAGTCTCTTGTTAAATCTCTCTGGGATCCCAAGTCTTTCATGGTATCGGTGGTACCCTCCCTTAGGGCAGCACCTCTCTGCTATCACCATGTTTGTGTTGGGGTTTGATAGGTAAATATGTGGCAGTTATGTGTTGATAAATGTTATTTATCATTAAAAGGCAGCTGAAAGTATTTAATAAGTTTAAAAAAAAAAAAAGGCTAAATTCTGTGTCATGAAAATTTGTTCCTCTTTCTCCTCACGCCTTCCTTTTTAAAAATATATGTAAATAAAAATCTGTTTAGAAATTAGCCTTTCTTAAACTAAATGTATAAATACATCTGATTTGAACCTGCAATAGGATGAACAGTTTCATTGCCTAGATTTAGGACAGGTGTCAGATAGCAGTGCTTGCCTCTGCAAGCTGGCAATGCCGAACCTGTTCGAGTTCTGTGTGCTCCTGGCTCTTCTGGGCTTCTGAAAGCTCCCCCAGGCACCCTCCAAGTAGCTCAGAGGACTCAGAAGAGGGGCTGTGTAGTGCTGCTGCACGCTGTCAGAGCAGGTGCACCTGTTGCCAGGCTATTTTATTTATTTTTTTTAAAGTTCTGAATAAGGGAGAGCCAAAACCTCCCTATTTTTTAACCTTGAAACCACTGTGCCGGGACAAAAGCTGTTCAGGTACAGACGTTCCCAAGGGACCCTGATGCAAGTGACCCCTGAGAGTGAGCAAAACATTGCTTCTTCGCGTGGAAGGGTGACAATGTACGCTGCAGGGCAGCTCTAACCAGGGGGTGGGAGCTCCTTGGAAATCACCCCGTACTCCTGGCTATTGTTTCTGACATCAGCAGAGTTACCGTGGTGGACCAGCAGCTTCTTTTCAATAGCACCTGACTTACCGACCACTTTCCTGTGCGGTAGGCAGTATCTACTCATCAGAGAAGAGCAGAAGTTTGGTGCATTGCTCACCACAATATGATTCGGGACCTTTCTCATGCAAACTCACGTCAGGTGGGAGTAGCAGGAAAGTGAGTGGCAGCTGGGCTTGGATGGATGCACTTCTACTTCGTAAAAACAGAGTGAAGCAGTTAGCAAAGCAAACATTATGAGAGCACAGCTGCTCACACCGAGCGTGTTCCTGTGACCTTCCAACAAGCCCTGTGCTTGCTTTCCTTTCGCTTTGCCCTGCGCTTGCACCTCCTCGGCGAGGTCTGTGCTAGGAGGGCCGGCAGCAGCCTGCTGGCAGCCCCATGCAGCAGCAGCATTTATACTGCAGTTCCACCTGATCCTTGCTTCTTCATTTGGGCTAACTCCTTGCAGTTTTCACTGCTGTTACGGAAAGCAGTTTACTGAGATGGAAATGGGCCTGAGCAGCTTTTCTTGGGAGAGACTGAATCTAAGCACTGATAAATACAAACATTTCTGCCGGCATGCGGTTAGCTCTCTTAGAAGGGCTGCCCTTGCAGGAAGTAAATGTAATCATTTTTTTATGTATCTGTCTAAAGGTTCAACCACTGGTAACACGCTTTCAGACTAAAAGCTGTTAGGATAGATTCAGAGTGCAAATGTTTGAAATGCCTAATGGAGTCTGAACTCCATTTTCAAATCCTGCACTGGCTGTGTTGGTGGGAAGTGCACCCTGTCTGAAAATAATATTCCTAATCAATCATTGATAAGGGACGATATTAGCCTGTGGTTTTCACTGTAGAAATACTCTTCAGTGGATGTAGCAAGAGAAGTTGCTTAATTAAATTACACCTTATAACTAATCAAACACTTGGGGCCAAAGCTTTATGCAAAGGAGATGCTGGCTGAGTGCCAGAAATCATTGGTGGGTATAGGATATTTGCACAAAATTGATACCCAGAAGTCTGTGGCTTTGTTAATATCTGCCTTATATGGTTATCAGAGTCTCTGCATTCACAAACTAGAAGATAGCCTTTTAACTTTTGATTTGAACACACAAATGCTATGATTGCCTAAAGAGATTGCAGCTAGAAATGCTGGATTTGTTAAGTAAAATCCTTTATTATTATTATTAACCCTTCAGCATTCAATCTGATGTTGAAATGTAGTTGTTTTTTGAAGAAAACAGGCTTCAGTGAACAAATGCCATGGCAGATCAGCCTTTAAGGGCAGTTAGCTTTGGAAGTAACCGGCTCTGAACAGGAAGTGTTTTTGTGGCAAGGCTTTTGCAGCTCGGTGGTTGATCGTAACTAATTCTCAGAAGGGAAGTGCTTTGTAGTTTTTAAAACAAGTTTAAATATAACAATACACAACATTTGTCATGTCACAGTTCTATGTAAGTAAACCCACGACATTCTTTGGCAAAGCCTGCAAGCGCAGCAAGCCCCCTGTTAGCGATTTCTCAGGTTTGCACAGCTCTGTTACTTTCCTCCAAAGGGCAGTCTCGTTGAGACAAAAAGTGGGGGTGAGTGCTGCACATGAAGCCGTGGATTGCAGCTCCAGCTCTTGTTCTGCTGCAGCCCTGTAACCCCTCACAGGAGCTCCAAGGGAAGGCAGGCACGGCAACCCCACTAGGAGAACGTTGAGCTGTGTTGGTCAGTGTGCTGATAGCAGTTTACAGGAAGTGTTGCTGCATTTGGTTTTTAAAAAAAAATGGTATGCATTTTAAATGAATACTGAAAACTCTTTTGTATAGTGTGCAGGGCAAATACGTTTTATTGTGGTCAAGCAGAAGAGGTTGTTGGTCTCTCTGCAGCTTAGTCACCATCCTAATAGGGTCAGTGCGAGGTACGGAGTTCATCACGGCTCTCGTCTGTGTCCTCCTGCTCTACCTCATGTCTGCTGATCATCTTCAGCTGCTGTGATGCTGTGGAAGGGCAGCGTGCATGTTTTGTGACTTCTGCTGCTGGTGGCTGGGCCCCAACCTGGTGAAGGGCTCCTGTGATGCCGCATCTGTGGGTTTTCAGCTGTGCTCAGGGATTGCATCTTCTCAGCACTGCTTAAAAAAAACGGACTAGAAATGTTATGCATGTGTGAAATAAGAAAGCAAGTGTTTCCCAGAGGCTGTGGGCATTGCTGGGAGTCCCTAAGCAGTGAAGGATCCAGCCATCCTCACTATCAGTACGTGTGGCCTCAAAATCCGTATTTCTCCATTGGTTTTCTTTTATTCATAGACTAAATGACTGTATAAATCTTTGCTGCATGTGTGCATTGGTCATACAAAGAGAGAGCCTTGTAATCCACGTTTAGGAAAGCTTGCATAGTTTTTCAGAACAAGAGGGTTTATTCATGCTGAGCTGGGACCATCACAACTTGTTGGAGCCCAAGTGTTCTAGCTGTGCTGTATCCTCAACTATCCAGCTGAGATAGAAAAAGTTTGGGGAACCCCATGATGTCTGCATCTGTCTGGGTGATGTATGCCTTTCTCTCAGAATTACTCATAGGAAAAGCCATAGGAGGAACCAGCGTGGCGTTTGTAAGCTGTAAAGAGCAATGCAGTCAGTACCAGCCAGGTGACTGTCACACGCAGCCTGGGTGCTTCGATTCATGGGGAAGAACGATCCCTTTTTAGCCTGAGACAGGGGATATGAAACAGACCCTCCTGGGCTATGCATTAGCACTGGGTGCTGCAGGCTGCTTCGTGGCTGGAGAAAGCAGCGGGTTCCTCATTAAGCCAGCCATCAGCAGCAGGCCTTCCCCTGGAAATCACGTGCCGTTCTGTAAGGGAAGGGAGGATGAGCTGCGAGATGACATGCGGCTTGGTTTCAGCCCTAGGTTACCTCGAGTGGAGTCATTCCCTTGTAACCGAGAGCAAAATCTGGTCTGCTGGGGTGTGGGTCACTGGTTTGCTTTCCACCTTACAGTGGAGACAATGAGTGGGCCTGATCTGCAGATTAACTCCAAGTGCCCCAAAACCTCCCCTCATGATTTCTGCCTAGGGACTGACTTGCCTGACCATCCCATGGAGGTCCTGGGTCACGCCGAGGAGCATTGCTGGGGGCCCTGGCCTCTCCTTGGACTAAGGGAAGCCCGGCCTGTTGGGGGGAGGGAGGGGCCTTCTGGAGATCCATGTCTCTGTGGATCCCAGTTTGCTTGCAAAAATGTTGTTCCCAGAAATCTGTTTGAACTCTGCCCTTGCTTGTTAATGAATTCTTTAGCTGATAGCATTGATAGTGTGTGAGGGAGGGAATTGGGTTGCAGTTGGTGTGCATGTCTATTGTCTGCATGGAGAAAAAAAAAAAGAAAAATGCAAGCAGTAATAATACTGGTTCTCTTGTCTTCATGAGACAAAACTGCTGTTCTGTCAGCCTGACTAATTTGTTTTTTGTTTGTTTATCGTCAGACAGACACAATTTCACTGGAAATCAGGACGCTGTATCCTTCTGTACCCGAAGATGCAGAACAAAAAGCAGAAAGTTTATTTGTTAAAGAGGTAAATATCTCATGTCTGTATCCTTTGTTTTTCAAATAAAGCCATGGTTTTGTGGGGACATTGCTGTGTTGATAGTGAACATCCTCTTTGTTTTAATATTGTTTAGGTGATTTGAATCAGGTTTGATTTTTGGAGGCCAGAAGGGAGGGTAGGGAGGGGTGAGGAGGGAGGTTAACAACATGTCTGTAAGTGCTAGCTCTTATATGTTTGTGTGTAGAAAAACTGCAAATGTACTGAATCTATCCCTCATGCCACTGTTCTCCAATTCATTCCCTGTCACTGCTAGCCCATTGCTATTGGTATTTTTATGTGAGTGATAATCAATGGTACCCAGAATGCTCTGAGCTGAGAAAATATCCATAACTTTTTCAGTGTATATATATATATATATATATATGTATGTATATATATTTGATGTGGTTTTACACTCTTAGTTATTATGTATTTGAGGTGTACATTACCACTATCGGAGGAAGAGGTTCACTATGAAGGATACGTAGAGGTTTATATTTATTATCAGTATCTAGAGGTTGCTCTACTGTTACTGTAGAAAGTCAAGCAGAGTTCTTCAGTGGCAGTTAGAACACCTCTAGGAATGATTTCCTGCTATCTCTTTTTTACAAATAAATTTGTATTGTTTCCAGATGTGGTCTCAGATTAAAAAAGAAGATTCTGCTTGCTCTCCTACTACCTCAGGGATATTTGGGATTGTTATTGATTTTCTTTGAAAGATATTTGAATTGTGCACCCAACATCTCCACCAAGTTTACTTCAGCCACTTCTCTGGATTTTCTCTATCTTTCGCTACGGATTTGAAATATAGCCCGTCACTTCCATTAGCAGAATGGATTTAGGGAATCAAATCGTCGGCCAGCTTCTATAAAACATTGAATTACAGGCACGCTCACTTAATAATGAGCCAGTAATCCATGTGTTCTCTGCTTTTTTTTCACAGATTGGGGTTTTGCACACCTGGCTTCCTACTTTGAGTATGGGCTATTTCCTATGGAGTATAACCACAAGATAATTTGCAGATGAAAAGTCAGTTACAGACAAACACAGAGAGGAAAAAAATCCAATACTAGAAAGAAACATAGCTGTTAAATTCTACACAACATGACATTTTATAGGCAATATTTCTCTCTAGCAGCAGGTCTAGAAAGAGCAGTAGCAACTCACTGCCAGCTCAAATTGCCTGAACCATGCCATCTTTTGCAATGACAGGAGGGTTAAAAGATAACACGGTTTATGGAATAATCTACCTTCCCAGAGTTCTCACTGCCTTTTCAACACTTTGGGGTCTGCTTTTTATTTTAAGGTTCCTCAAGTTGCAAGGCCAGCACTGTCCTCGCTGCTTTACAGGGAAAGCGGTGGATCTAAAAATGGAACATTAGTGCATGGAATCTGGGAATCATTACAGCTGAGTACTCCAAGGGGATGCTAATGACAACCTGATAAAATACATATTGAGCTGCTCTATTTGCTTTCTCTGCAATACCAATAAGCCAAGGGGAGAGAGAGAGGGGAGGAAAGTAGTGGAAAAAACAGTACCAGAGGACTAAGCCTGTGCATGGAATAATGGCAGGATGTGACCCTCTTTTAAAGTAGTAATCCATATGTTCCACTTCTGCCACAAGGCCAAAAGCAATATATAAAACAAATTAAGCTCCAGGAAGAAGATGGTTTCTAGTCCAAAAATAAGTAAAACTGAGGCTGAGGTGCTGTGACAATCTATGGTTACAGTCCCTGCAGTGATTGCCCCAGTCTGTAGGGACTCAGCAGCAGTCTGTGTTCTGGCCTGGTGTCCAGCAGCTCGGGGTGGCTGGGCAGGGCTGGAACTGGTGACCTTCACTTCTTTCTTTAGAGCTGTGAAAACCCCAACACTTTACGCAGTGAAGGAAGCTTCTCTTCCTTCAGATATGCAATGGTCTCATGAACAGCAAAGGAATCCATCTTGTACATACTTGATCGTCGAGCCAGGATTAAAACCAGCATTAAACGTCCGATCCCTGATCAGACCATTGGTGAAGCTGTACAAAGGCCAGGTACAGCTTTGTTTCTCTGAAGCTATTTTGGTGTTCCCCACAAAGTGGTAATGACCGTGTCAAACCATTGATGAGTACTTCACTATCTCAGTAGTTTAGGAAGCTGTGACACAAAGACATGGAGCTGAGTCAGTTAACTGTGCATTCAGGGTCTGCTGTTGAAGGGGAGGTGAATACGGCACAGTGTGAGGACATAGCATGGAAACCATTGTGATAGCTTGGGTGCATGATCGTCTTCTGTTTCATCCTTCTGGACATTTGGTGTAGTTCAGGTGGCCTTGTCCATGAAGTACTGCTGCCTGATTTAGAACGAGTATGAGACTGCTATGATAAGGCCCTTGTAACAGATTTCAGTCTAGGTACTGTTAGTGATGTTGAGATATTATGGTAATGAGTGGGATGGAAGAATTTACCTTAAATAAGATGTCTAATGGTCTCCTTTTTGCTGAGACGGTACAATTAAGATTTATTTTTTTAATGAGTATTTAATTGTATTTATTTTTAACGAGTATTTAAATAGTTCTTTGATAACTAAATATTTTTTAAGGATGCAAAGAGAATATTTTACATTTTCTAATTGATTAATCAGAGTCCCTTTATTCATTTATACTTCTTATGTATATTCTAAATACAATTTAGAATGTCCTTTCTTAAAACAACTTGAGCCAGGTGCTCCATGCAAAAATGTTTGGGGCAAGTGTGTTATAGATGTGTTGGCCACGTGGGTGAGGAGGGGTGTGCTGGGAGCTCTGCAGGGGCAGGAGCAGAACAGAGCACCTTGCTGAAGAAGCTTCTTTGGATTGTTCATTGTAATTGCAGACAGTAAGTCCAGAGAGGCTGCTGAGAAGTCGTCTCATCCCTCCCAAGTAGGCTGGGTACCTCCTGACCCAGCCTGATATCTGTCCTTCTGCCAGTGCATCACATCAGGGAATGTAGACACCAGGAACAGGGCACACTAACGACAGGCTGCCCTTCCACATGCAGCATGACTTAGACCTGTCTGGTGACTCACTATTTGATGTCAGATTGTGGTGTTTTAGCTTATGGAAATGACTCCGAGCAATGAGGACAGTGAGGAAACAAGCTTCCCGGAGAGAGCTCCCGACACTCAGAAGAGCTTTCTTTCCTGCACCCCAGCACTGCTCCTCTTCACTTGGGGGTGTAATTGTAGTCCTCACGCAGGAGGGACTATGCTGGCTGAAAAGTATTGCATCAAAATGAAATGATAGTGTAATAATACTGAAACTTAATTTCCTGTATAATTTTCAAGGTAGGAAGGTTGAAGTTGTCAGCTCCATTAAGTTTTTTATAGCCCCTGTCATTCATCTGGCATTTTTTTCTATTTGAGATTTTGCAGTTTGTCTGTCCAGAACCTTTAAGTAATGACTAAACATCAGTTTTATTAATAATAATGTTAGAAGAGCCACTGAATAACTACTGAAGGTGGTTGTGTGTCAGCACAGTTGTTTTCTTAGGATCTTTATGCACTGTCTAATCTCCATTGTACTTACACGTTTCAAAATGGGAACTCCTGTTGATAAATGTCACAAAGTTTTATTGTTATTCATCACAATGAATTTCCTAACTTCAAAATCTGGTTTCAATAGTTTAAAGAAAAGTAGCATCAGGACAATGACATGTATTATTAAACTCTAGTGGGTGTTTTGATAGCAGAAGGGGTAAATATTTAATGTTTAATATTTTAAAATAATAGCGTGTTTGAATGTTGTGGTTTGTTGCTGTTCTGTGTCACTGCCCTTTTGCTGTATATGTGACCTGTGTTGGTATGGAAATAGCTCTGAGAGCCCTAAAGTGGAGGTCCAGCTTTGCCAGCAGCTGGCTGAGAAGCTGCTGGCTCTTGGTGGGCACAGGCGAGCAGAGTTTCAGCTGGGGCTGTCACAGCACCTTCCCAATTTCTTTCCCAATTATCTTATCCCAAGTGTCTTCTGGTCATTGCAGGAAAGGTCCCAGGAAGGGGAATTGGTGAGGAAGGCATTACTAGCATGTCACCGGCCCTGAGGCAGAACGCAGCGTGCTCTGCAGCTTCCCCTTTGGTGCCGTGGCTGCCTCCAGCTCTGGATGCTCTTTGCTTTCTGTTTCCAAGCCCTTGCGCTTGCCCTTCCCTGTTCAACATCTCCGGCTTTCCACTTAACTCCTCGGGGCAGGCGAGGTGGCAGAACCGCTCCGTGCATCGGGTTTTTCCGCAGGAGTCCGGGTTGTTCCACGAATGCCTGTCGTACGTGTGGCCGTATTTCCCAGGACTGCACACCCAGTGCTGCCTTAGAGAGAATAGAAGCTGGGGAGGAAAGAAACTCCAGTTGCTTTCAAGTGTTTGCTTCAGTTGTGTTTATCTCACTTCCCTTTTTCTTCTTTCTTCATCCAAAAGGTTCATTTGCATTGCAGGGCAAGTCTTTATTAAGCTCCTCTCTCACTGCGGTAGCCATCACACTGTCACCACCAGAACAAGAGCTAAGAAGATGCAGGTGAAAGAAGCTTGCGGGGTAATCTGCCTCTTTAAGGAACAGTTGGACCTGGTGGGCAAGGGGGAAAATAATTGGAATTTGATATTCCCCCTGGGAACGGGCTGTACAGCCTGCCTGGTCAACAGCGGAATAGGAAAGTTCATGCAAACGTGTGCCAGCCCGCCCACGTCCCAGGGCTTCCATTTCAGTTTGTATTTTTCCTCCCCCCCAAGTCCACTTGAGCTCAACAGCTGTGCAGCGGTGCCTCCGCTCTCTGCCAGTTCTGGGCTCCTGGTGAAATCTCTGCCTCCAGAAAGGGTTTTCTTGCTCTTGCTGGGTATTTTTCCTCATTACTAAAATTCAATTTCCAATAATAATTTCCAATAAAAAAGCTTTTAGACGTCAATACAGTAAGGGATATTCTGAAGAGAAAAGGCTATTTTGGGAACACATCAGTCTGTAATGTTTGCACTAAAGCCAATGTGGAGAATTCTCTGTGGACACTAATTGCATCTGTTAAGTAGAATACTTGGTGACGAAAGTACCACGGGGGAAAAGCCATCCTTTCAGTACAAGGCTCAGTTAGTTTTCATTTGCCAAGTAGAAAGAGAGTGAAGTGTGAACTGAAGGGTCTGTGCTCCTCCTCGCAACACTCAATGAATGAGCTGTTTGTTGGCTCCTGTAAAGACAGCGGACGTGTTGCTCTTGTAAGAGTACTCTTATAGCCCAGGTGACAATTAAATAGCTTAATGAAACTTAGCACACAAACACAGAAGTGACAATGTCATTTCTTGAAGAGTGGCAAGAAAAAGCATTGAGTTCTGTTTTTTCTGATTGTTTTTGTTTGTTTCCTTTTTTTTTTTTTTTGTCTATTCAAAGGCAGAGCAATGTAGGAACAATATCAGAGTGGTGTAGGCTTCAGACCCGACCTTGTAAGATGCTTAATCAGTCTGTTACAATACCATACACAAGACTTAAAAAGGATATTTATTAAGCCAGTGCTGAATAATTTAGAGAACACCACCTTTAGGCTTTCAGTCCATTTTGGTTTTTGCTCCAGCAGCCTGGTAAATCCCCTTTCTGTCCCTTCCGAGGTGAAGATCGCTGTGAAAGCAGCGACTCCCATGGGAATATCAGAAGAGGCTGGCGAGAAAGAGAGCAAATATTCCCAGTTGGTGTAACCTATCTTGTCCCTTTATTGCCATTTCTCCTCCTCTTTCTGCTTAGCATTTTGCATTCCAGTCTCTTTGATCTGTCTTTTTTTCCATTCTCTCTGCCTCCTGCAGTCTCATCCTTTCCATGCCTTTCTACGAGACTTTTTCCTGTTCTCACCTTAGATTATATTACCCTTTATGCTGCTGCTTCTTTATCTAACATAGATCTCTACCATTTTCCTTTATGACTTCCCTTCTTTCTCCCCGTCATCTTCAGCAGCAGCTTTTGCTGCTAGGTTTTACGCTTTTTTCCTTCTTTCTTTTATTTTATTTTTCTTTCCTGTCCATCTTGTGTGGGCTGGTGCTAATGTTCAAGTGAAGAGTGGGGAGGAAATAGCACAATATTGGGGAAAATTCTGCAGTATACGGTACAGTTAGCAATTTTCCTTTTGCATTCTGTTGCTGGGAATTTTGGCATAGCATCATTTGTCTTATTCTATATGTGTATGTTATCAATAAACACACATCTTGTGCCCCTTGTTGCACCTAACAATGTCATGTTGTGTTTAATGGCATTGATAGAAGCTCTGTATCGAGTAAGTCACAGTTGTTCTGATTTATTTGACAGCATAATAAAACCCTTCAGGTCCTTGTTCAGGTCTGATTCCCTTATTAAGGGAGATTTGTATGTTAAGGACAATTTCAGAAGAGATACAAAACCAGCTAAAAGGTTATTTTTAGAAAATAAGAACTGCAAGGAAATGATGAGATGACTGAGCAAATTCAGTGCAAAGGGGAAAATGAGACCCTGGTGAGAAATGAAATGATAATCCTATTAATGTGTTCCTGAACAGTAAAAGAAAGAAGACCAGTCAGAACGAGAAGTAGAGGCCTAAACTGGGTACTGCCTTTTGAGGGGCTGGTGGTGTTTTTATTTAATGGTGTTAACAAAGTAGGATGTTAATTAAGGGTGTTTACAAAGTAGGGTATGAGAACTAGTAAAGACTGTTGTTTTCAGCTTCCCCTCCTTCACTCCCCCAGTCTTGTATGATTCAGATCAGTTGATTTAAAAGGGAAACTGTGCTTCAAAATGTAGAAACATCTGATACTCACTTTCCTTCAAACCAGGTCTAAAAGAGAAGAATATGTTCTCTACCAAAAAGGACTCCCTTTTTGGTAGAGAACTAAACTGAGGACTCCTCAGCTTTTTTTTTTTTTTTTTTCTTTTCTAGACTTCTCTGAGTCTGAAAAATTACTATAATTGTTGTTACTCTTGTGTTTTTTTCTTTAGGCTTGTAAATATTACAATTCCCACTGGCACGTTGTGAACTACAAGTATGAACAGTATTCAGAAGACTTTCGACACTTACCACAGTAAGATCTAGCATAAGTTCTTCTTTTTTCTTTTTTTTTTCCTCTTAGGTTTGTGTCATTTTGCTGAGCTGTGTCCATATTTGCACTTTCTATCGTCTCCTATGCTCTGCTTGTTTTACTGTATTTATAGTGGTTTGCATTTTTAAAAAGGGGAAGAAAAGGTCCTTTAGCAAAAGTTCAAGACTCTGCAGAATTCAGCAGTATCAACAAACGCTATTAGTGCTGATTCAAATCTTAAGAGCGTATTTGCGTATTCAAAGCACAGTTGATACAGGGAAGCTGGCTCACTGTTTTCCTTAATAATGCATAAATGTCACTCACCTTTAACTGGGATTAATTCGCCTTTCAGTTACCCTGTCTATCAGAGGACTAAGATTTTGTTTAGAAGTTTATAGCTGCAAAGTGCAGGAGATCCGGGTACGATGTGTACAGTGTGTGCAGGTAAAAAACTTGGGATATAAGGCTGCAGACATGCAGGTGTCTGGGTGAGCTACTTCCCTTCTGTGCTTGGAGGCAGCACATTAAAGGTGGTGTAAAGGTCCTGGGAGGAGAAGGAACAAGTTCTTTGATGTGGGTAAAGAAATTTAGGAGCTTATTCCTTCTTGAATGGGTTTCTGCCTTTACTCCCATTTCTGGCAGGTTTGTATCCTGTGCCCTGAGGACTCTTAAAGAGTAGTGAATGATCTCACTGAATGCCCGTATTATCACCTCCTGGCTTGGAGTTTGAGGTGTTAAAATCATGATACCAGATGAAAAAGGTGGTTACAGGCACATAGCACCAACCACAGGAACAGGGGCTTCAGATTGGGCTTGGATGCAAACCTAGGATTAGCTAAATCTGTTGTGGCAGGAATCAATAAACTGATTCCTGTGGTCCCTTTAGATGTGTTTTTCAGAGGGTTTTGTGCTCTAACCCTTCCCCAGACCTACATTCTCTCTTATACATTGGTATTTTTACAAAGAGTGAACACAGTAGTACAAAAAGCCATTAAAAGCGGTTTTGCTAATCAGTTATAAACATACCTTTTCTTCTCTACCTAGTGCACTGATTGTTTTATAGAATTAAAGCATTTAGTGCTCAAGAGAAATGTTTGCAGTGCAGTTTTCCATTTAACCTTAAGTATATTCCATCTTATAAAATATACTTTTGACAGACCTGGTTGCCTTACTCTGCACAGAAGTACATTTTAGCCATTTATGGACATCCCTTCGATGAAGGTTATTCTAAGACAATATGATTTACTTTCATGAGTTCATGCTCTAGGGATGTTACGGTGTCTCAGATGGTACTTTTTCCCAACTTGTGTAAAGGATAACTGGTGATCTTGTGTGTCTGGTATCGGAACACAGCACTCAGGAGTGGTTGGACTGCAGCACTGTTTGATGCTCCAGCAGCCAAGTGATAGCAGGAGCACCCATATTTTATTTGCCTAAAGTTGCCTCGGTTTTGGGCTTAGCATACCTTCAACAAAGCTGGTTTGAAGTCCACCACATTTCATACCATTTCCATTATTACAAAGCCTCCTAGATATCAACAGAGCTCGATTTGCACATGCATGTTGAGACTTTTAGATTAAATCTCCTCATTAAAAATGTGGTGGTTTGATACTTCCTGGTCATAGTAATTTTCTCTCACTGATAATATCTCTGGATGCCCAATTTCCATAGTTTTTTGTTTTGTTTTGTTTGCACAATGCCATCCCACTGTATCAGAAATCCAAGCATACCATTGTATTAATCCTTTTTATAGGAAATCATTCTAATAGGGAAGGTTGGGTGAGTGCTAAGTATTGTAGCTTTGTATCATGAGAAAAGAACGCTGCTTATGCTGCCAGATCCAGCTGTGGCTAATGGATTTCCATTCACTGAAGGTGTGCTGAACCTTCTCCGGAGGTTTTGAATTTTAGAAACACAAAGATTGGGACCCAGCAGCCTTCAGCAGTGCTGAAAGGAATCCATAATCATTTCTACGTTTGACATGCTGTAGTGTTTGACACAGTCATAGAAGATGTCAGTTAATGGCTGCATGGGATAGCAGATTTTTATCAGATATCCAAGTTCTTCTCGAATACTGATCCTTTTTGATTGAGAGGTAGCTGCAATGTGATGCAGACCACCTGGAGCAGGCACAGGGGACTCAATGTGTCCATGGTGCAGTTCCACTGAACTAGAGCTGTGACACTGGGGAAGAGCTCAACGACATGTGCACACCAACACGAACAACATTTTAGCAATTGCTTTAGTTTTTCTCTGAGTGTGTTCCTCCTCTGAGGTTTTTCTCAGGTCTCTCTACCCCTTAAATTCCTCTCTGTGAGCTCTCACTACCTCTTTTTATACCATTTTTTTATGCTTTGTGATGGTGTGTTCTGACTTCTTGAGCAAATGGAAGGGTGAAGGAAGAACTGGGCTTGCTTAGTTTGTGTGTTGTGGTGACACTGTGTCTGGGAACAGAAACAGTCATTAGCAAAGTTTTTGCTGTCATTTAAAATGTGAAAACCTCTAACGCTTGGTAGCTATTTTTGGTCTGCTCCTTTTGAAGTCTGCATTTTTATATGGCTCTGAAGAGGCAGTAGGCAAAGAGGGAATACCAAGTCAACAGATTAATTCTTTACCATGTTTTATGTGCCTGCCCTAGAGAGATGAGCAGCGTACCTGAAATGGTTCCAAGATAGCAAAGGAAAAAACTTTATTCCATGGAGCATTACACCATTGTGAATGTATGAGAGGTTCATGTGTGGTCAGTGAGGGAGCGATTCAGCAGGATGGCCAGTCATCCCGCCAGGTGTCTCTGTGGTGGTGTGGTACTGCAGACTGAAATGTCCATATGATGGGGTTTTGCTAGTAGATGTAGGGGTAGCAAATGATAAATTACTGGCCCTTGGCATTGAGGCAGCCTATATGCGTTCTTGAGAGTAATTTGCATAGGCAGAAATAAAAGATTCATAATATTTTATTCAAAAAAAAAAAAAGGAAATCTTTTTGCAAGACTTTTTTCTAATGATGCAAACTTCACACTGCCTATCCCAAGCCACTGACACCACCTCAATTCTATGATCTGCCAGCTCTGCCACCAGACTGTCTGCCCTTTTATGTCTCTTGTATAGCTCTTCTGAGAGGACAGCAGGATTTCCTTCTTTCTAAGAAACGTGCCCTGTGCTCATGTCTGCAGAAGGTCTGAGGCTCAACGGGACAGGCTCACTTTCCAGCTGTGGGGTGGCAGGGCTGGGTAGAGTTGCAGTGTCATGGAGGCAGGGGACCAGACACCATAGCAATTCAGCTCCTCCTGCCCATGCTCTTTACTTCCCCTCCCCTGTAGCATCTGTTTTTTTGTTTGATTATTTTTTTTGGTTGTAGGTTGCCCTACAAGCACTGCAGTGCGTTTATAGCTCTGAATCATGAATAAGCCAAAAGGATTTTGGTCTAAAAATGCAAAGGCTTGAAAGGTGTCGGGCTTTTTTGTTTGCTTTGGTAGTAGTGTTTTTGTTTTGTTTTATAAAATGTGGGATTTGGTTTGAGATTTTGGGGGTTGTCTTCATTTGGGTAGAAGAGAGTATCAAAGATTTTTTTTTTTAACAGCTGTCCTTGGCTGTATTGGAGAACCTGCCGTGGAATTCCACGTCAAATATTCTGAATGTTATCACTTTTATAGATATCAAAGGTATCAATAGATTGTAAAGGTTCCTTTTATGCAGTATATTAATCAGTTGTTTACACTGAACAATGAAAATGGAACAAACTAAAACGGAATAGAGTCCTGTTTCGTATCCTGTGTGCATTTCATTATGCTGGCTTTTCTGAATACAATGGGATGCTGAAGTCGTGATAAAACTGCTTTCAAAATAGGAAAATCAAAGCGGGGATGGGTATTGCCTTTTATTCTAATCTTCCTGATCATAACTTGTGTATGAATGAACAGAAAATGAAAAAGGTCAGCTACCTCTTTTTTATTTATTTTTGAAAGTAACACTGCATGCTAGCATGGGCTAACATTTGCTAACTTTACAGGGGAAACTAGCTTACAAGCATGTGGTTTCTGAACTTCAGACTGAATTTGTTTCCACATACAACACGGTTGTGTTGCTTCATTCACGTTCTAAGTCTGGGTAAAAGACAGTTCTGGAAAGGTTGGACTTCTTAATAAAGGCTTTTAGCATGGCAACTTTTGTGGGTTTCAATGTCATAAGTAAAAAGTTTCAAGACGAGACTTTAATCTTCAAGAATTTGAAAGCAATGTTAGTACTCTTCAGGCCACAGAAAAATCTATTTTTTTGACTTAAAAATATATTTTATCATGTGCATTTTTCTGGCTGTTACTTAAGGTTTAATTCCACAACATACTAAGTACTTTGGGACAGTACAATGACTTATGTGCTTAAAAATAAGCAAATGCTTAAGTGCTTTGCTCTTTCATATTCAGTTTTGTTTCATAGTCTGCATTATGGAGCTCCTAAATGGCACCACATCAAAAAGACATATATGTATTCTTAAAAACTACTCCGAGGCTATGCTCATCATATAGGAAATGTAGAAGCTTTTACCAAAACATTGTAATGTTTTTGTTGGTTAGAAAAAGCTCCTAAGCAGTTCATTCTAATTAATCTGATAGCCTTAAATGTGATCACTCTCTGGGAATTGTTCAGGTTTTGTTGCCTGTTGTGGTCAAAGAGTAGAGAAAAGAATAAGATTCTTATTTATTTTTTTTTAATATTGTTTATGAAGCTGTTGCAATTTTATATTGCCAGGGGAAAAAAAGATAAAGAGAGCTTAAGAAAAAAGGTGATTTATGTACATATAGTGATTTTTAAAGGAATATAGAATCACAGCAGTAGGTTTTCAGAAGATGTCATGGGGACCCAGGATGATGGTGGCCTCTCTGAAATAGCAGATAGATGATTGTATAAATAAGTAAATAATTTTTTTCCTCTTTTTCTAGAAATGAATGTAGACCAGAGAAACTGCCATCACATTCATTTGAAATTGATCATGAAGATGTGGATAAGGATGAAGTATGTTTTCTCTTTTGTTTTGTTTTTTTTCTTTCAGACAGGGAAGACTTACTTTATTTAGACTTATTTACTTATATTACTTTAACATCTTAAAATTTAAAAAACTCTGATGTTGGTGGAACAGCTTTATCTCTTAGGTCATCATGTACACAGCAGGCTTATTGATAAGTGTTATATTAAAAGGAATGTAAGGATGATTATTTGTTGTCAAGCAGATATTCACACATTAGAGTTTTCTTTCGTCTTAATTCAAAAAGCAAGTGAATGCAATATTAATCATGTCTTTCATCTAGGATACAACATCCCACTCATCTTCAAAAGGTGGTGGTGGAGGAGGAGGAGGACTAGCAGCAGGAGTTTTCAAGTCTGGATGGCTTTATAAAGGGAATTTTAACAGCACTGTAAACAATAGCATCACTGTTCGGGTAAGGGAACAGCATTATTCTTTCTTTATTCCATTTTGATTTACATCCCCCATAGAGGCACTTTTTTGTCATTTATATGTTTATATCTCAGATTAGGCTTTGTTACATTGCTTTAAATGATACTAAAGTAATGTTGCAATTGTCTGTAAAATAGTTCAGTTGAAATGTGAGCAGGAATTGCTTATTATTTAAACCCTGTGAATAAAGTACCAGTGAAAACAATTTGCTGTACAGCAATTCTCATTCTTTTTTTCTTCTACTTCAGTCATTCAAAAAGCGCTACTTCCAGCTGACACAGTTGTCGGATAATTCATATATTATGAATTTTTACAAAGATGAAAAAATATCAAAGGAGCCAAAGGGATGTATTTTCTTGGATTCTTGTACAGGAGTTGTACAGGTAAGCCTTGTTTTATTTCATTGTATTTTTTTGGTGTCAGATTAGTAAGAATTACTAGAGGCACATGGAAGAATGCATACATGGATGGGATAGTGATCTTGTTAGCAGTTGCATTAAATGAAAACACCATTAGTTTTGCTTTTGTAATTGGTTCAAGTGCTCAAACTGACAGACTACAAGAACCACAGATGAATTATGATAACAGGCAATATATATATATGTTTTCTACCGGTGGCATACATGAGGAAAATATTAAAATATTAAACGTTTATTTTCACTGAAATTTTCTTCTTAGCTGCCAGGTTTTACGTTATGCTTATTAAGACTGTGCTTGTTTATTTTGGGTTAAAGAGACTGAAGTTATAGAGCTTCATTTGTTACAAATTGTAAATTAATTCTGTATCCTGAGTTCCAAAGTGATTAGATTATTCAATAGACTCCTTGAAGATCATCATTCTTGGGGGTGATAGAGAGTCCTAAAAACAACAGATATGACAGAGCCTTATTGGTTGTTGTAGTTTGGAAAAATAAATATCCAGAAATGTCTTTTTTTTTCTTCTTCCTGAAATTGAATTCTCAGCGTTTTTTCCCTCTAACTGCTTTTCCTTTATTTCTATTAATGTAGTTCTCTTTTTTTTCCCCATGTTAAATAAGATGTTATCTTAAATAACATGTTAGTCTGTTCATCTAGCCCCACATGTCACCGCATAAGAAAATTCTTTTTTTAGCTATACTTTGTTCTTTACTTGTTAACCAGTAAAGTTTGGTAAAAACGCCAGTACTGACTGAAGTGAGGGTTGCTTTGAAAGAAACCTTTCAGATAATGCAAGGGAAGACCCCTAATAAACATAAGCTTTTCCTAGTTGGAAAGTTTCTCCTTCCCCCTAAACGGGCCCTTTGAAGCAAGAGAAATAATCGGTAAAGGTAATTCTCTCTGGGAACGAATACTTGCTGACTACTCCTGCAGATCCTTTTCCTGTGTCCTGGAAAAGTACCAGGCTCTGTAGGGAATGGCAGGTTATCCTGCATAATTTAAAAGGTATTTCTTTTTTCAAGCAGGTGTAGGAGAGGACAGAGGTAAATTCACGGAAAGACAATGATGTTGTCTGCCTCTGTCAGCCCATTGGCTTGAAAGACCCTAACAAGTAGACTGGAAGCGTGGCAGAAGGAGATGCTTATACAGAAATCCTGTTCAGAAATGCCTGAAGTCTGCAATGCATGCTTATGTTAGAGTCTGGGCTTTGTGTGTTTGGGATGATGGTATCTGTGTAGGAGACGTCCTCTGTGCAGTTAGAGAAACACTGGTACTGTAAAGAAGTTCGTGCTGTTAACTGGCCCTCAGTTGTACAGTTAATTGTGGTTCAGAGGGTGTTTATTTAGCTGCTGTCGGTTTTGGACAAAAACTAACGTCCTTGATTTTATGTGTTGATATTGCCCAGTCAGTTATAAAATAGGACAAAAAATAGGAGAAAATAGGAAAAAATGGGAGGAAAAAATGACTGCTTGCTTTTGTTTGCTGGTGGTGTGTGCTTTCCTTTAAGACAGGTGTCAGCCAGAACCATAATTAAGCCCTGGATGTCCCTGTAGTGTGGTTTAGTGTGGCTTTAGATATAGATAAGTACTGTCAGGAGGGTGGGGGTGGGTGTGAAATGTCTTGTCTGCAAGAGTTTCAGACTTTTTAACTGATCTATGACCGAAATATATATAGATATATTTGAAATAATCCTCCTGAACTTTGACAGCTGCCTTCTAAATCTACAGAATACCTGCAAATTGTCCAGAAAGACCTCTTGCCTACCACCAGCCACTTGTTGTTTTTTTTTTATTGTTCTGTGATTGACATTCAAAATAAGATGCATGAATTTATGAGCTGCCTTCACTAATCATAAGTGATCTTTAGCCAAGGTGATAATGGTGCAAGTATCATCAGCATCAAAATCTCTCTGTTACCAAACACATGATGAAATTAGAGTCATAAGGCTGAAAAACAAAACCTTGCTTAGAGTTGTCATAAACAGGAAGGCCACAGAATCTGGAAAAGAGATGGATAAATCTGAAGGTTTAGAGGAACTATGATGTGAAATCTCTGATCTTACGAGTTTTACACCTCTATAAATCATTTAACTCAACAAGAATGACTTTGAGCTCCTGTTTGATAGAGGTTGAGTATCTAGACTGCGGCAAGCATCCTGGAGAAACCGTCTCCAGATGAAATGCAAAACACCTTCAGAACATTTCTGTTATTTTGAAAGAATGACCCTGCAGGCATTAAACTTAGCCAGATGTTTCATTTATAGCTCATCCGTAGTTTCTTATTGAATCTTGTATTGTTTCCTTCTGGAAGAAATTTTAAACTTGAAATTAAGTGTTGAAGATTACAAGGTCCACACTCCATATGGAAGGACTTACAGAGAAGAAAAATGAGAAATTATGTTTCCTCCCCTCCATCCCCAACCCCCTTTAGCTGATCAGGAAAGAAAAATAGTTGGCTTTAGATTTGAAACAAAGACTTTGCTGTAGATCTCATCTGCTTGCCAGAAGTCTGAAGTGCAGATGGAAAAGTGGATATTGAAGTTTTCCTGCCCTAATGTTCTTAAGATTCAGCATGCAAGATGTATTGCTCTCTTAGATAATGTCTGATAGTGTTACAGTACCTGATTTAAAGATCTTGGCCATGTCTGCAAGGGGAAGTACATAATTCAGACAAGAAGTGCATTCATCACAATGCTCTTTGTATGCTTTCTGAAGATAAATTGAAATGTAGCATTTTTCTTTATGGATTGTGCATAAATTCATATACTTGATTCCCTTATACAGATGAAGTTATCTTAGAAGTTTTGAATGGGCTCTAGTCTAGGATTTTTGGCATGGTTTTCTCCCACATTCAGTTTTTGTTCAAGTCCTTGTGATTTATTAGAAAAAAAAATTGATTTCAGTAAAATTTTAGTTACTCTTTATATTAATTTGAGGTAATTGCAGTGAGCGGAAGATTAGAGTGATTTCACTGTAATCAAAAACAGTATCAGACACCCAAGAACGAACTGCTGCAAAACCCAACCCTATTCTCACCCTGTGTAGGGTGAACTAAAATTTATATGCCTGAAAGAATAGTTACCTAAATAAAGTGCATAAGGGAAAATGATTTTGTATCAAGAGAGTTTTCAGTAGCAGAATTAAAAAATAGCACACGCGTGCATGTACATACACTCCTGAGTTGGCTTGAAAAGCCCAGATTTGACTGGTTCAATTGACCCAAGTAACTCCAAAAATTTAGTCTTGCTGATTTCTGAGCTGGGTCATGATGTGTAATATAAGGACTGGAGCAAGTGATTAACAACAGATTGGGCAGGAATCTTCTAAATCATCTCTGCTGCTGGAAAAAAAGAGTGTTCGTGGAACTTTATTCTCAGTGCCCAATGTTCTTCATCTCCTTCACTGCTCGTCAGCCTCAGATTTTGCCTCGGTTCCTCATACACAAAAGAAGATACCGCTGTGATCTCACCAGCTGGCTTAGGAGCTGTTCCTAGTAACTTGTTGATACAGGACTGCAGTTGTGTGTGTTGTGAAGTAGTTACAGTATGTAGAACTACGGGGCACCGTTGTCGTTTCAGTTAAATAATGTGAATTAAGAAAAACTAAAACTAAGTGAAATAAGTGAAATGTCCAGTTATGGGCTGGATGAATTGATTTTCATCTGTGTCACTTCAAGGTTAGATGTGTCAGTAATGCCCTAATTGTAGATGATGGAAATTTTCTGCAATATTGAATGTAAATTGGTGGCACTGATGTTCATAGACAGTAGTTGCGAAAATTAGGTTATGTACTGAGGAGAGGACATATCAGTACTTGTTTCAGATTTAAACAAGGGGAAGAGACAATAGATGCAGTTGTCTCGATAAGACTAAGAGATAGAAGCCTCACTGATTGGATAAATTTGAGGAGTGAAGGATATTATATTGGAAAATTGCACCATTTAATTTTATTGCGCTATTTCAGTAACTAAGCGCCTGTAAATTCTCATGACAGAAAGTGATGGATTAACAGTCTAGTGCAGGTACAACCTGGTGATACAGAACAGAATAAATCTGTTGCCAATACACTGGGCATTGATTCTTATTCTATACTAGACAAAGATAGAATTGCAATGTCCAGACAACAGTATTTTCACCTTTGGCCTCCTGCAAGGAATTGTTGAAAATATGCCATAGCTGTTTGTAAAATCATTTTAATGCTTAAGGTGTCAGTACCTAGTGGAAGCACCCATGGGAATATTTTCCTGTGGAAGATTTCATCCCATTCAAATCTTCTGGAGAGATTTACTGTTTACCTTCTATTCCAAGTTTAACTGATAATATCCAAAAGCTCTTTCAGAAAAATGCAAAAATAATAAAATTATACTCAGTATCTTTTTGAATGTCTGGTGCTCTGGTAATGTATAGGAGACTTGGCTTTAGAGGGGTTTTGTGTTTTTGAGTCACGTAGCAATGCTGTCCTTTCAGAGGTCTCTTCCTATTCCATTTAGAAGGTACTCCCTGCTAAATGGGTTTTAGATACACAGACTAAAACTAAACTGATGTAAATGTTTGTTAATATCACAGTACTTGAATTTTCTTTAAATCCAGTTAATTTTGCTTTATTTATTTATTTTATTTATTTATTGAAGCATAGTTGTATAGAAGTCCATCTTATGGATACCTCTTTTTTGGTACCTTTTTATACTTATGGTGTTTATTTTTCTTTTCCTTTTGTTCCAACAGAATAACAGGCTTCGGAAACACGCCTTTGAGCTGAAAATGAATGACCTCACATACTTTGTGCTGGCAGCTGAAAACGAGCAGGATATGGATGACTGGATTTTCACTCTCAACAAAATCCTGCAAATAAATCCAGAGGGGACCATTCAGGAGAGGAAAAGTGCAGACCTCACTGATCTGAAACTTGGTAAGAGTGAATAATCTTGCATTGTTTTTTAAATCAAATGCAAAAGAAAGGAACCTTTAGATATCACTATTGAACCACTTTAACTGCCTTAGTCTCTAATGGATTCTGTACCTATTGATTTCTGATGAAGAAGCACCAGTCTTTTGGCAATCCCTGAACGATGTCAGCTAACTACCCACAGACTGTGGGAGGGAGGTAAGCTGCTCCCCATAAAGTCAGCAGGAACAACATGGCTCTGCTTTGCTTATAGAGCTCTTTTTTCAAGAATAGTCTTCCCTGTCGATGATCTTGCTGGTACTTTATGTTTTACTGTCTTGGGAGTCTGAAAGTTTTAAAGAGTCTTCTGCCCTGGAGAAGTTCTTTTTCCAGCATTTTGTTTTCTTTAAACATCTGGAGTTAATAATAATTAAAAAAAAAAAAAATCCCAGCTGTGGTATATTGCTCTTTCCTTGGAAGCTTATTGACTTTTCATTTCTTGCTTTTGTGAGTTTGCATATGAATACCCTTTCACTGTGGAAGAAAGAATTAGATGCTCGGTTATACTGTACGCTTTATGAGGCAGTAACTCATCCTTTCACGTAATAAATCCATGTTCGGTTTGGATGAACCCCAACTAAAATTCTAAGACTGAAAGCGCTTGAAACCTTAGCACAGATTTGAACTGCTCATACTATGAATTGAATCTAAGCTTTGAACCCACATGCATCCGAATCTTGGGGAAGTTCATGGCTAATTGAAGTCTTTACCCTGATGCTTATAATAAATTCTAATTTTGGAGGGACAGGATACTCTTCATATAGCCAAAGATGTTCTTATGATTTGGAAGCACAAATAACTTGCACGTCAGAATCAGAGAAGTATTTTTGAAAATCCCACCCATAAGGGATATTAATGAAACAGAAAGAAAAATGTGCATAAGAGGTCAAAGACATAAGGGTAACAGAAAACAGAAGTCTTTACTGGTAAAAGCCCTGATAACAAGCAACAGGAATGTGCTATGGAGTTAACTTGTCAAAAGGCATGATGCTTTCTTGGCAGAAGAGTCCTAAATGGCTGTAATGACTTACTTCACATTGGGCTGAATTACCTACTGAAAGCAGAGTGATCCCCAGTGAGAGAGTGCAAGAGCCAAAGAAAAGGTTTGCTGTGTAGTGTTCTTCTCTGGATACATAGATTTTCAGCTTGTGGAGTCCAGACTACATCACTTCCCTTCCCAAACAGTGGGTCCTATCTGCCTCACTGACTACACTGAAAACTGTTCACCAGGTGCCCAAAATCTCTGGGCTGGCATAAATTCTCTGTGTTGCATCAGGAGGGACTGGGAGAGCAAAGGAAAGTGTTTCTATTGTGGGCACAAATATTTGTCATGGATGAATGTGCCAGACACTTCACTAAGTAGAGTCAGGTATCTTGCTTAAATACAGACTGTTGTAGCAAACACCACTGGGGGATGAGGTTGAGATCAGAGGTTACTTTAGTATCTCTTTCATTTGATAGCCTGATGGTACTAAAGAGAAAAAAAAGCAGTAGTAGGTTGGCGATAAATTTTAAAAACCCAGTGCAAGTTTAATTAAAAAAAAAAATGTGCTTTTTTTCTTCCCCCGCCCCCCTTTTTCAAGACCCTGCAGATGCTTCGGTGAATGATGATTGCTCTCAAGAAGAGACCGACTCTTCAGAGAACGCCTTGCACCCAGACTTTGCAAAAGTAATGGATGTTACATTTTTCTTTACAAGCAGAGTGGAAAGTGCTACCTAGGTCAAAATGCTTACTAATAGATGATCAATAATATTTTGAAAGGCTTAAAAATACCATATTGCCCATTTTGAGTGTTAGAGTCATGATAAATGGTGGGAATAATTTTCTTTTTGAAAAGTTGATGGCTTTGTATAAATGAAGAAATCTCCACTGGGTGTAAGAAAAAGTAGATACTCACTAGAGGGGTTTGATTTATACCTGTGAAGTCAGTAAGGGTCTTATGCCTGCAGTTATATGTGAAATATTTACTTTTTAACCTGTATTTCAGCAGACTTTGGCCATCAGAGATCCAAGATTTCCTGTGTGACTTGCAGCGCTTCAAGGAAATGAGCTGTCAACTGCTCATAACCTTCACTAATTTCATTGAAAGATACATGTAGTATCAGGGGAGATATTTTGTCCTCCAGAATTCATAAACTACTTCATGTGGATGAGATAATTGTAGAAGGTGCTAAGAAATTTCTTGATGAAAAGCTAGGTTGGAAATGTCACTGCTTTTCTTAAAGGAACACGTGATCTGTTTGTAATCTGTTGGGCAGCTACCCGCTGTAGCAGTAGCGACAGTATGCTGTCCATATACACAGCAAAATCCTCTCTGAGGATGTAAACACCAGAGATAAGAACCAAAAACTCTGTATGCAAATGAGAACGGAGTTTGGTCTAAACTTCGCTTTAGGTTGTATTCATATTTATGAAGTTGTCACACAATTAAAACAGCAACAACATCAGAGATAAAATGTAATTGAGTTCATGAGTAAAGACAGCAGCGGTATCTGATCTTGTCTGTAGATAGATGTTTTCTTTACTGGAAATGGTTTAGTTAATGCAGATACATCAAACCAACAACTGCTCGATCTCACCACTGCTGGCCCTTAAGGCTAAAATAGATGGTCTGCAAGTTGTACTATGCTCATAGTGCTCTTGATATGGTTAATTCCTCTTCTTCCCCCTTGCTCTATATGCCTGTCTGCATCAGTCATCTGTGATCCCTAGTCCATGGCAGGTACATCTTGTGTACATCTTGAGTCACTATTCTGACATCTTTCACAGTGGATTCTGTGGTAACATATATGAACTTCATAATTGCTCCTATTTTGAGTTCCTTCAAAGTATATCATGGACTGAAAATCCTGCTTCACAAGCATATAACCTTCAAAGAATGTTTGAAGGTGCTTTGGGGTAACTACTGCAGAAATGAGGAGTGTTACGAGTGAGACATTAATCATTAATTTAGAGATTTAACAACTCTATGGATTTCTGTTCTTGTTCAGAAAATTAATTTATTATCTGTCACAACAGTACATCACAGAAACAGAAGAAACAGTGAAAGCCTCGCGAAATACAGAGCGACTAAATCTTTTCTCCTTGGATCCTGATATAGCAGTGAGTGAAAAGATTTTTTTCAAGTTCTTAAAAGTTTTTTAATATTGATGCTGATTTAACTGGGTTAGTGAAGCCACCAGAGTGGTTGTGAATTCAGCAAGCAGCTGAATATGCCTGAGATTTCCACCCTGTGCTGATCTCACTTGTACACACAGGAGTCTTAGATGTAAAAGAAGAGTGGAAGCGATATTTGTTTGCAGCTTCAAAATGAGTGGGGAAAAAAGGTGCTGTCTCTGCTCTGCAGAGGTTTATGTACAGACTCTGCCCATACCTGCACACAAAATGGTTGCAGTTGGAAGGGACTTTTGGAGGTCATCTTGTCCAATCTAGCTGAAATTTGAATCATTAAAACAGACTGAAGATATTACAAGAACAGAACCTTTTCTTGTATGGGGAATGTTGTAAGAACAGTGCTTTCATTGTTATTTATTGCACTGAATTTAACTATGAAATGTGCATGGTTGCAAAAAGCAGTGGGAGGTACAATTGGAGGTATAAAAGTCTATGTACATGAAAAGTTCAGCTGTAAATGTAGGAAGAAGTGCAGATTGCTCTTCTTTTCTTATCCTCAGTTTGCTTATCATTCAGTATTAGAATTCATGATTCAAGGAATGTTACTACTTGCACTGAATGTACATTTGTTGGTGATTTAATAGGAAATTTTAGTTGAAAATTCTTCCAAATCTTTGGTCAAATCAACTGTAGTGGTAGTAAACACCTCAAAAAAGTTTGCATAGTTTTGGATTATCATGCTTTTTCCATATATAACTAATCACCCAACTTATTTCAGTTGTTGAATCCTCAGAAAAAGGAGTTTCCAGGGACCAACTCATCAATCAAGCCATTTGAAGAAAAACCTGCAAAGAGGATCCTCATAACTTGCAAGTCCCTCAGTTTGAATCTCCAGGCCTGTGTTACTGAAAATGAAAATGACCCTGCAACCAATGTAAGCTTTGCTTGGTTTTTCCTCCTCCTCCACCCCCCAACACCCTCAGCACCACTCCAGAAAGACTTGCTGTGCACATATTACTTCTGGTAAAAGGACGTAAAAGCAAAACTAACATGCTCACATTACTGTATTCACTCCTCCCCCTCTGCCCATCTCTTTGAAATGAGTGATGAAGCTGAGGGAACCTTACAGTCAACATCTTGAAGCTGATGTAGATTGCAGACTTTTAGCTACAGTTGAATGTGGAACTAAAAATGTTAAGACCCTTGACGATCCTTAACAATTGCTATAAAAAGTTTAGGCTGCCAGTACTGTAAGGAGGCAACTGAATATTAGTTGCTGGTAGATTGTGCATTTTTTTGTTGTTGATGCTCTTCAGAGAGACTGGTGACCAGTCAGATGAAATTATTGATGAGATGGTAAAACAGAAAGGACTGGATGCTTCATCTGTTTAAAAAAAATAAATAAATAAAGGACAAAACAGATTTTTTTTTCTTATTTTTACTTAAAGAAAAAAAGGGTAGGGAAAAGCAAGTTGTAGCTGTCAATCCATAACTAGTTCCATTAGTTAGTTCTGCCTTAAAGCAGGAAAGTTCTGAGAAATTAGTGTCCTGGCAACTCAACTTCCATGCATTACATATGAGGCATTGATTTTTTTTTTTTTTTTTTTTTTTATTTACTTATTTTCATTTGCAGATGACCTCTACAATGAGTGCATATTCAGCATGGTGTAATCAATACTTTTTTGGCAGACTGGAATAGCTGTTTAAATGAAGTCATGATAGCTGCACTAAGGGCATGCAATAATTCGTTACAGAATCTACAAAAGCGTAGAATATTGTACCTGCTGATGCATTGTTCATTATCTCCAGAATTTTAAGATTCTGGTTTCCAGACAGCTCAGAAATTGTCATCACAAGGTGGTCATTCTTATCCTGACTGATGTGTTTCATCAGAACTGTGAGGGCTCTGTAGAGGTTATTTGCAGTCATAGGATTTAATTCCTTGTTACTATGGGATAGAACAAGTGGGTACTGTCAGAGCTATTTGAATGCTCTCAGATTCCTAGCAAAATGGAACATGTGTTTCCCACTGAATAATACACCCACGCGTTTGTGTTTCTACCAGTAAACATTTTTCATCTCCTTACATTTGTCATCATTTTTGTGTCACATTTCTTATGATCCCTGGAAAGCCCACCCTCACTATCGCTCCATTTTTAATGATTGCGATTCTACATTGAAATAATTCTATGAAGTTTCTGTGGGTTCCCTTCCTTACTGTAGTTGTTGTCTGTGATGGATACATTTATGTTGTTTTTCTGCAAGTTTCTGTGTTAGCTGCCATTCGTTCTTGCTCAGTGTCAACACGCTACTTCTAAAAGCCGTTGGAAGTTGGAAGAATTGTTGCCAAAGGGAGGAGGGGAGAGGGCTTTCAATTAATCTAATAATTGGTAAACAGTCTTTGATTTCTTTTTTTCTAGCTGTGTGGGCCTAATAAAAGACGGAGTTCACCCTCTCACTCTCAGTTAGTACCATGTTTTATTTCTGGTGTTGTTTTTTTTTTTTTTCCAGGTAGAGCCTTTCTTTGTGAGTGTGGCACTGTATGACATCAGGGACGGCAGGAAGATCTCTGCTGATTTTCATGTGGATATGAACCACACTCTTGTTAGACAGATGATTTCAGGTTATTCATTTTCATTAGAAAATGGCACTGTTGAAAATATAGATTCAAATGAGATCGAAGAACCAAAAGTCAAGGGGTTCCCAGAAGAATGGCTGAAGTATCCAAAACAGGTATTCCATGTGTGACTAGCGTGACTTAGTGACTCGCATCATAGTTCAGTAGTAGTACTCATTTTCGTCAGAGAATTTCTCTACTAGGGGTGGTTTATTTTTTCAATATATTTGTGTGTGTGTGTGTGTATCAGTGGTGCTTGTATAACTACACAATATTTACAATCAAAACTCAAAAAAGATTAGTGTCTGTCATTTAGAGAAACCACCCATGTTTCCTGCATTCTTTGGGTTCTTTCTCTGACATCTCCTAAATCAGCCCAAAAAAATTGTAACTTAGTCTCATTTATCCTCTGTATTAATATCAAAGCACTCCCACATTCTTGCTGGTACTATAATCCCCATCCCCCTCCATTCCCTTTACATTACATTTTTTCTTCCCAGTCACTCCCCTGAGGTGTGGCTGATTTAGACCAGTGTTTAAGCATTGTACCAGAGGAACAGTTAGGTTAGGTTGATGCTAACATGGTCGTATGTTTCTTGTCTAGAGTCAGAATCTTTGCAAGATGCTTTGTATGCACAAGCTTACTGCAGTATTAACAGGAAAATTTTAGTTTCCATCTGGATGTCTTGGGAGTTTAGAGATGCATCCTCTGTAATTTTTTTCTGAATTTGTTTTGATAGCATTTCCATCAGCAAAGAGCACCGGTAGTATTTAATTTCTCCAGTATCGCTATGTACCTTTTAACTGCTCTCTTTTCTATTCATAGGCTCTTTTCTCCATAAGTAATCCTCACTCTGAGATTGTATTAGTAGCAAAAATAGAGAAGGTGCTCACAGGAAACATTGCCAGCAGTGCTGAACCTTACATTAAGAATCCTGATTCTTTTAAGGTAATGGTTACAGGAACACGAGTTCCTTCTTTGTCAGCATATTGGAAGCTGAAGACATTGCAAATTCTGCTTGTAAATCTCACCAGTTTGTGGTTGCTGAACAGGGCATACTCACATGAGGCCCACCCCTAAGAAACAAAAATGTCCAAACTTCATTAACTTTGGTAAGATAAAATCCTTATATGCAGTAACCAACACAGTCTGACAGATGTTCTCACCCAGTTACACAGAATGGAAAAAATACCATTTTGACTGCAGCATATTAATCAATTCATGGTGCATTCCTTTGCAAATTATGTCCCAGCAAAGTGAAATTCTGTTTCAGTAATCTTTTAGAAATTATAAGCTAGTGCTTTTTGTATACTAGCATAACTGGGGTAGGTACCTATCTGTGTTTCTCTGAGAACAGGCAGTGCATTTGTATTGGGTATATTCCTGCAAACTGGAATAAAAATTGTAATTAATATAGTTCTGACTGAAGGGATGCTGATGGAGTTTAATTTGTTAGCAGTTCTGTGATGCTTTTCCTGTCCATCCCAGAACTTTCTGTCATGGACAGTATCAAGCTAAATTATTTTAGGGCCAATACAGCCCCTTCAGGAGAGTGGAACTTGGACATACTCTGTGCTGCATTGTAGATATTACTACAGATATTACTAGGTGAAATAGTTAATTTTTTTTTTTTTTTTAATTTTTTTTTTTAGTGTGCACAGAAAGTGTTAAAATCAAATAAGCAGTTCTGCAGCAAGCTGGGGAAATACCGCATGCCATTTGCTTGGTCAGTGAGGTATGTATTAATTCTTCTTATAATCTGTAGAATTATCTTTTAGCTTATTCTGCTTTTGGATGCTTTTCCTTTTTTTCTTTTCCACTTTTTCTGCCTCAAGCTAAGCACAACTTTCTATGTGGTGCAGGACCCCAGAAGATCCTGCAGTTTTGTTATTCCATTGCCCTGTTTTTCACACAGATGAATGTCAGTTACATTCTCATTAAATGTCACTGTGGTGGAATCTTTTCCATAGGTAAGTAGTAAAGTTGCCAGACAGTAGCAGAGGTGATTGACAGAATATCAACTTATCATGAGCTGCACTGGTGATTTGGTAAAAATTACCAAAATTCGCTAAAAATTTGCTAAAAATTACCAAAAAAAAGATTTAAAAATCAGAGTTTTCACAATAATTTCCTACAAAGATAATTATGGTCTGAGGCAAAGACATAGTGACCACCTAAAATACTGATGCGTAAGTCAGAAGCTCTGTTCTAGTAATGATGCTTGTTGTATTTCAGAAAAATCTAACCAAGAATCTGGAGGTTAATGGTGCCCCCAAAACAGCACCTTGATGGTGGTAATGAGAATGCTTTAGGTCCTCTTGCATTTTTAGAGGCTACTAGGTAATAGAGGCCTGTTACTTTCTTGTTTGGAAGGTCAGTTGGGTTTTATTGCTGGTCACTGCAGTGGCAGTGTTTGGTTTTCGTTCTCCCTCAGTTCTCCTGGATGATTTGTTTCCTTTCCCATGGGTCACTGTACAGTTTGTTCAATGCCACTTGCTGGTCTCATCCTCATTATTTTTTTTCACGTGCTTCTTGGTCACCTTCAATTAAGTCAACTCCCCTAACCACATATGGCTTTCTTCCTTTCATTATCCCTTCAGATTTGCACGTATTTTTTTGTTCTCTTTCCTCCTCTCTGTCTTTTCCTTTACAGTCTTCTGTCATTGCCTCAGCTTGCTGCAACCCTGTGGTAACAGATCTCTGCCCGAGCCCCCCTGTGTGTCCCTGTGACAGCTCTCTTCTTTCTGTCATGCACAGAGTAAGAAATAGGTTATGTCCCCTGTAAAAAGGAAAGCTGTCCATTGCCAAGTTGAAAGCATTCCCCCTCTTCTGTGGCATCTGGTCTGACAGTGGCAGGCCTTATGGAGGGCTACCTGAAACTGTAGGAGGGAAGAAGGAAAAGAGTGTTGGTGAAAATGTGATGCTGTGGCATTGCCTGTGCCCACTGGGGAGAGCTGTCTTCTCCTGGTGTGGAAGTATGGAGCACCAGAAGGGCTTGGTCTGCCCCTAAACGTGTAGGTGAAAGCTTATGTTTTAGAACATGATGTCTAGATGGCAAAGGAGAAAGCACACACCAAGGTATGGCTGCTTGAAGAGTCATTTTTATTGACATAAATTTTTGTCAATATCCAGTAGGAACAGGAAAAGTATGTGCATGCTCAGGGGAAAGGCAGATAATGTGTTTTGATCTGTCATAGCAAACTCAGGGATGTTCATTAATATTTACTGGTTCTGTGTAGCCAAAGGACTGTTCAAAATGATATTGATGGGTGTCTCTTGGTTTGACAGGGCTACTTTTAGCATGTAATGGATGGTGTGACAGCAAGGGGTGCAGGCTGGGCATCAGACTCGAGGTTTTTTTTAACTCTGTCCTGGCTGACTGTTGGTGGTGGCTGTGCCATTAATGATACATCCCCTAACTCAGTCATTGTGTGTGTGCATGCCTCAGTACGGTGGGTATTGGATACCTGGGAGCCTGAGTATTCCTCAGCCTTCCACTGTTAGTCTGTTATTTTCCTCAGAAAACAAGACTGAAAAGACCTTTACATCATATGTTTGTCTAACCAATATTTCTGGCTGTGATTTCCCAAATAGAAATGGGAATACATGTTAGTGGTGCTAGCAAATGCACAATTCAACATTTTTCAGACTTACTGTGTGTGCATTAGGCAGGGGGCGTGCACGTGAGCAGAGGATGTACCAGGGATCTGTGGACATCCCTCAGCTCCAGCAGGCAGGATTTCTGAATGGCATCCTAATGCAGTGCTTCACTGCCTTTAACATTAAAAAGCTTTCCTTCCCTCTGTAGAATTAACCACAGAAAATATACTCAGGTGTACTTATCAGCTCTTAAACCTTTTCATGATTAATCATAGCATGGTGGTGAGATAACATAATTTAAAAATCATTGTCCACCACACACCAAGTGTGTGTGAATTTGCTGGTACCAGTGGAGTTGCACAAGGAACTTATTTAGTCCATTGGGTCAAATTCAGCCATCGTTTATATCTGTTTATGTATTAACATTACTCAGGACTCTGGTAAAATCCAAGTATAATTTGGCCCTATAAAATCTATTTCTATTTTCATAGCTTGAAAAAAGAAATTTCCACAGGATGCTATCATACTATAGGGAAAAAATGGTTTGGCTATGATAAATAGCAAAACCGTGGGTTTGGAAATGTGTTTTCCAGTTAGTTCATTCTGGCATTAGCCACACTCCTGTTTTTCTGTGGAAATTTTCCTCCTTAAAGCAATAGCAGATGGTCACAATGTGATTTTTACGTATACATTTAGCGAGCCAAAATCTGGCAGTTGAGTATTGTGCAAGTGACTGACAATCTTAATTATCTTTTGTGGCATTCAGTTTGTTAGCATTGTTCAGGAGGATGACTCAGGGTTCCTCCCTGACTTCTTGCTGGTGCTGGTGTGCTCTGGTGTCTGTACGCTCTCAGGTATAATTACATTATATGTCAGAATTACAGGGTGTCAATCCATCTTCCCTTCTCATATTCCTGCCAGAACTGCCAAAGTTTGCAAATATGTGCCTAATCTACATATTGTAGACGTGGGGAAACTTCATTCACAGAGATTAGTTTTTACACTCTTTCTCTTCAAACCTTCCCCACCCTCATAAACGTGTTTTAGAGCCTAGTGTTTGGATCCTTCAGTGGTGTGCACAGCTGCTGGTTAGGTTCTCAGCTGGTGCAGGTTGGCATCACTGAAGTTAGTGAGGCTGTGCTCCTTTACAGTAACTACAAACCTCACGCTGCTTCCCTAACCCTGAGGGTGAGCAATTTTTCCACAGATTGTTAGCTACTACTAAAAATATGTTTCGGTGTTAAATGATGAGCACTGTGTAGGTTTTCTGCATTTAAAGAATTGTAATTGTGGACCATCGGCTAACTATATCACAACAGCAGAATCATAGAAACATTTAAAATACTGAATAAGCATCTCATTTTCTGTAATGCAAACCAATACATACTTTTCCCCTGAATTAATCTTTCCAATTTCTTCAGGATTTTAGTTCTGTGAAATTTTTCTTACAGAAGTCCACCTAATAAATAAATAGCAGGCAGTAAGGAATCATTAATACATTAGATAAGTATTGGACTTCTGGACTATTGAAATGTTTTTATTATGTTGCCTTTGGTTTTACTTGACAGTTGTCACCCTACAATGCCTTCAGTGTGTGCACTGTGCAAAGGAGCTCTCTTGCTCCATCAGTGCCCAGCAACCTAAAAGGATGTAGTGATACACGGCAGTGTGGTTACTTAACTGCAGGTGTAAAACACAGGATACTTGCTGCTCTGACAATTCTTCAGCTTTAGTGAGGCCAGGAGCATGGAGATACTGTATAGTTTTGCTAGCAGAAAGCACTCTAACTCTTCCCTGAAGGCACAAAACATACCTGTTCGTAGGAGTTAGCTTCTTTTTAGTGGGTGTCTAAATTGCACCTGTAGAAGTAAGAGCTCTTGGAGTAAGCTACTTCCAGCACAGACTTGGTTCTTTTGGCACTGTGAACTTCCCCAGCCCTGTTTTGGTAAGTGCCTCCATGCCCCCACGTGCTGAGCAGTGGCTAGCCTGGACTGGATTTAGTTCATGGGATCCTGAAGAGGCTGGGTTTGCTCAGCAATCCCCACGCAGAGCCCAGTGCCATGGCCAAAACCGCTTACTGAATGGTTTGGTCCACTCTGTTTGGAGAGGAAGGAAGCAATGCTGAGCCCAAAAAATATAATAATGTCACCAATGTTGTAATAATTATTAAGTATTTTTTCTTTTTTCCAACAGCAGTTTAATAGGCTTTGTGAAATAAGTGGTGGCTGCCAGAAATTGGGTCCGTTTTCTCCCTAATAACTTAAGATTTTTGTCAGTGCATACTGGTGTGGACCTTATTCCCTGTAATTCTTGGAGGCAAAAGTCTGATAGAAGAGGGCTGATTATTCTCTAGTTACACAGAAATGAAATAATAGTGTTTCTCTCAGTTAATTAATTTAGGACATGGTGCATTTATACTCATCCTTGGGATCCTCTTCCAAAAGTTTACTCTATTATTTTGCGTCTGGCAACAATTTGTGCTGGCATCAATTCCTCTTCTCGTTGGCAGTGGAACAGAGAAGTAAATTAAAGAAGAAAGATTGGCCAAATGATTCATAGAGCTGCACTTAGCATCAAGAACATTTTACTTTTGTTAAGCAATGTTTCTGCATACAACAGTTGAATCCAAGGTTCATTAATTTGGATAGCTGTTACATTATCCAGTCCAGCCAGTGTGCATGTGACCCTTGGGACTATACAAAGGGCGCTGGAATGTCTTAATTAAATCCTGCAAGTGTCAATGAGCAGGGATGGAAATATCTGAGCACGTTTTTCTGTGCACACAGCAGCTGATCCTTATTGTTCCCAGATATAAATGGATATCCTTTTTTTTTCCATCTCGTTTGTCACTTTGTAGCTGGTTCACCAAAAATGTAGTTGATGCTCCACGAACTAGTTTTGTGAAGGAAAGTTAAGCTGCAGTGTGTTGGTATCATGCTTCTGGAGGACACAGAACAGAGTTAATGCATAGGAAAACTCATTAGAGGTCTCTACAGTGGTTCTGTAAAAGCATACACTTCTTTACATTATGAGATCTAATGGTTGGGATTTGATGTCTTGCTAAAATTTGTATTATTTAAAATTATCAGTAAGGGGTGAGGTAGCGAGTGGGTTCTAGATAGGTTCTGTATACTTGAGCTTTGTCAACTGAGAGCTACAGAAAAAAAAGGAGAAGGACGGGATGGGTGGGTGCTGAACTTAACGATGGTCTTTACTAGCATTAAAATGCTGAAACTCTGAGCTGTCAGCAGTTCTGCTACACCTAAGGTGAGTGGGGACTGTTTGCATAGTGTAAGATCTTAAGTCTTTGCAGGACTGGGGCTGTGCATGCAAATAAGCTGAAACTCTCTGTGCATCTACAAATACACAGCTCAGAAGAGCTTTCTTGTGTGAAGTTCTGCAGGCATCCCAGGAATTTGTGGAAGAGTTCAGGTCATGTCATTATTAAAACATTACATGACAATTTCAAATGTTCAAATGTATATGGGTGAGTGTTTATAAACATGCTATTTTTCTTTCTTTATAGACCAGTGTTCAGAGATAATCAGGGAAATGTCGACAGAGACTCGCGATTCTCACCTTTATTCAGGCAAGAAAGTAATAAGATTTCCATGGAAGATTTGATTAAGCTAATAGCAGAATACAGAAGGTAAGGAACAGATTTTAATTTGGTTTGAGAAGGTATAAAAGTCTTATAAAGCTGCACAGAATAATTTTCACAGCTCTTTTCATCATTTAGCACAGTGTGCCAAAGTAGCCATATTAAATTAGTGTTTTTCACATTAGTCCAACATCTGCCAAAGACTGCTTTAGGTTAGAAATTCCAGGAAAACTGGAAAGTCATTTGGCACGTTAATGAATCGTATTGTAACCTAAAGATAGTGGTTCCTTAAATTAGCTTCTATCAGGGGAAATGCAGGTAAAGTAGCCAACAAGAGAACACTCTTTTTTTTTTTTTTTTAAAAAAAAAAAAAAAAAAAAAGCTTTCTTTAATGGTTTCTCTAACTCTTGCTTTTGTTTGTTTGAGTCTCCATGACAAACTGCAGAGTGAACACTGGAAGGAAAAAACTTCTCCAAATGCCTGACAGTGTGTAAATTAGTGAATAGCTGTTTGGCTGAATGTTCTTTCATACAGGTGTAAATCAGATTAACTCTAGAGCAGAGACTGTTTTTACCAGATGAGTGACATGAGAATTAAACCTTGAATTTCTTCCTGTGCCTTCTACACCAAATGCACCTAGAAATAAATTAATATAATTATTTTTTTCCAATTCCATTTATATGAAATCAGATCATAAAAAGATTAAAGTATTACAGGGATTGGATCAGTCCCTTAATCTCTTCTATTACTGTTACTAGTCAGTAAACTTCATGGACATTCATGATATAATAAGAGCTGCCCCTGCTGGTTTTGTCTGTCTGAAACATCTCCTAGATAAAAGCAATTTAGTCCTGGCATGTCTCAAGTTGCTTGGGCACAAGGAGTGTGTCTTGGTCCCTTTTCAGCATGGCACTTGCAGAAGCCATGATGCTGTGAGTTCCTTTTGTCTCAGTGGTCACACAATTCCTTTTAAAGAACATTTGATTCAGATTGTAGAAAGAAAAAGTGGGTAAGTTAAATCTTGTAAGGTTCATCATTACTTCATCAGTTTCTTCCTCTTTTATAAGTGTGACATTGCCTCAAAGAGAAGGCATGAGAAAGAATGAGGCCAAGAAAAAAAAAGACATTTCTTCCCTGATGTTGCATTTGTTTTGAGTCTAACTGCTAATAGTTGTATGATAAAGTGTTTAATAAGGATTTATGTCTTAAGTCAGGGTTTGGTTTTCATTTCAGCTTAATTTCTGTTTTGGGTCTTATATCCCCTCTTCTAATTTTCTAAAATGTTTCTATTTCTGTCATTGCAGAGCAGAGAAGATTAGCAAAATACAGACCATACCTGGCAGTTTGGAGATCGCAGTTGATTGTGTTCCTTTGGAACATCCAAGTATGATTCCACTATATAATTAATCATTATTATTAAATAAGAAATTGTCATACGTTTTCTAATATCCTGTTGTAATGAGACACAAATGAGAGACATTCTGGTAGAATTGTCCATCGTTGTGCAGAAAAATATATACATTTTTTTGGGAAGGGATCGTTCCTGAACTCTTTTTTTCATTTAATTGCACCATTCTTTTCCTCCTGCAACTGCCCAAACATACAGTACAGAGCACAACATGTTTCCTCCACATGTGATGAAAGTGCAGGGACCACTTTTTGGTCTCTGAGGGATTAGGCCAAAGACCTGACTGGGCTTCTGTAGCCAGAGGTTAAGAGCCTGGCAATGTTGATGTGGACTGTGATGCACATATCTTCTGGGAATCAGCACGTGATTACCAGCAGGTTTCAGGAATGCAGAGCAGATGGAGGGCTTCACTCAGAGGCAATTCTGGCATCAATACAACAAACACTAGTGTGGGTACTCCTAATTGAATCCTTTTTAAATTTTTTATTTCAACAGCTACAGTTCTGTGACCTACAACTGCAAAAAGCTCAGAACTATCTGAGTTAATTAAGTTTAAGAGTCACTTTTATTCTGATGTCAATACATTCGTAGGCCCTCTTGTTTAGCTCAGAAACAAGCAGAGCAACTGCTCAGGATCAAAATGGAGATGATTCCTCAGGGATGTAGATAAAATATGTTCTGTGCAGTTATATTAGTTTATGTTAAAATGTGTGATCATCACATATTTTATACCATCTTCGTATGGTATTAGATTTAAAAAATAGTTTCACTAACATTTCAAAAGATATTTTTATGTTTGGAATTTAAAGAAATTGATAAGAGTAGGGGCAAAAAAAAAAAAAAAGGCAAAAGGATCCAAAACAGCTTGGTCCTTTTATTTTTACGTGACTCGGTGCACTGTGGCCAAGTGAAGGTCTGGTTTTAGAAGGTACTTGCTGCTAAGTTGCCCAGTAAGTGTGGAAAGTCAGTGAAAATTCCCTCACTCTGAACAGTAACAGCTTACAGATTTCTTTGGCACCACAAGATTTTGTCTTACTCTGAGTCAGGCTATAAAATAATTTTAAAACTGTAAGAGAAAAGTTACATGCTGTAGGATGTTTTAAAACCTCTGTGAAAACTCTTCTTGATTTCAGTCAGCTCTGAAGGAAGCCCCTATAACAGCAGTAAGCAGTTCTGTTGTAACACCTCCTTCCCACTGAAAATAAAGTCTTGCTTAGCTAGTGCTAAAATCTTTTTTTGCCAAGAAGAGTTAAGGAAAAGGAAGTTGGCTGCAGATCTTCTTGAGAAGCTGCTGTATGATTGTGTCTCTGGGGACCGACACTGCTCTGCTTCACATTACCATCAATTTGCATTAGACAACTGCAGTAGATCCTTACTTTTATAAGACTTCATTTGCTATAGCTACAAAGAGCTGTAGATGGGGGTATACCAGGAGATGTTGTCTGACAGTGTTTAAGCTGATAGACAACTATTAGCTTTGCTGCTCCATGAGAGGGGAAAAAAATAATGTGTATGTCTAGCAAAGAGAAAGAGAGAAAACAGCTTTCTGAAGCTTTCACCTGTGCTGCCTGGTCCCTGCTTGTTGTCCAAGCTCTGGAGCTGGCAGCAGGGCAGCAGCCACGTCCCCTGCTTTGCCCCCCACCCAAAGCACACTTTAAAACCCAGAGCTGGGAGGCTCCATTCATGTGCAGGGCAATCATGGGGAAGTGCAGGTAGCCTTGCAGCCAAGAGCCAACGTGGCTGGAAGCAAACTGGGCTGTTGCCTCTGCATAAGTGTCTGTGAAATGTGAGGCAGAGAGACCTGACCTTCACAACTGACTCTGTAAGGCTTGCTTTTCTCCAGGCAGTTTCTTGCTGTTGTTGCTGTCTCTTCTGAAGAGAGCAGAGAGAGCCTGTAGAGTGCATCTGAGCTGCTGGTATTGAAAAGCTTCCTGGTTGCTATATCGTCCCTTTTTTTGTTCAGTTCAACATTATTTCTATTTCCCTGTGAATTTTCCATGGGCTACGAGAAGCGCAGTGTGTTGAGCACGCAGCAAGATTTCTGCAAACAGGCCTTAGATGTGCATGCTAATCCTTGTGTCAGCCCCAGGATTTCTCTAATGAGAGTCAAGGCTAATGATGTTCAAAACCAGACACAGTCAGAATGCTTATAAATCTAATTTGAGGGGCAGTTGGCTAAAAATGAAGACATAACACATCCTTTTCTTTTCAGATATGTTGCCTGAGCCTTGTCCAGACAGTGGGAAGCTGTTTAGCCTTTGATCTTAGCTTTGTGTAGGCCAAGGCCAGTGAGCAGTCCCCAGGTACCGGGAAACTTCATAGCGGAAGAGCAAACACTCAGAAGTTCATGTGTGACCCTAAGAGTCCCCACTGACCAACAGAGGAGTTTGTGAGATCACTTGCTGTGCCCTGTTGCTGGAGCTAGGGAGAATAAGCATTCCCAAGGGTTCTTTACAGCCATCAGTGGTCCCTCCTGGCTGACGAGTGCAAGTGATTTAATTTAGCAGCTCCCTTTCACTGCTGCTAATTTTGTTTGGGAAAAACAGAAGTTTTCATGGATCTTCCCAGTTGAATTCAGGAGCTGTGTCTGTTGGCTGGGTGTACCAGTGAACTGGGCAGGTGTGTGTTTCAGTGGGCAGTGGGCTGGGAAGAAAGTTTTCCATGTCTGTTTGAAACAAAACAAACCAGCCTGCTACAGCTGGAACAGAGACACTTCTCCCCTTGCCTCTTTGGTCTCCCGAAGACCTGTGCAATCCTGAAAGCAGCATTTTCTTCTTGTGTTAGTTTTGAAGGAAGTAAAATGGAAAATATCGTATATGAGAAATAACCATCTTCTTTCAACTTCCTCCCAACATTTTTATTTTTTTTTTCCAGTGTGTTACTGTAGGGTTCAAGGAAAGAATTTTGATGAAATGTCTCTCTAATTTAATGGTACAGACATACAGAGAATCTGTGATCTTTGGCTGTGACTGCTGTCTGGGTGATAATGTTTATTTTCACCTTCTGTTTCTTGATCTGGTTTCAGTCATCCCAACTGAACCATGTATTCAATCTAGTTCTGCAATACTTGTTTCTTCATTTGGTTTACTGTGTCATTAGATGATAGAAAAGATTAAATGAGATATTGGGCAGTAAAATTAATTAAAAACAGCATCACATATTCATAACTTACTTAGTTGAAACTGAGCGTGCCAGTGGTGCTGTTATGCTGTCAAGCATCTTCAATTACTGTGTATGTCAAAAGTTTTTTAGTGTTGCACTGTTTAATTTCAGTGAGATAAACCATTTGAGGATGGTGGATTATAATTCCAGATTTATGTGAATGCAGCTTACAGCAGGGTTTGATCTGCTCCATCTCAATGTGTTGTATTCTTAGTAGTAAGACTAAGTATGTGACTTAAGTTTGTGTGTAAAGAAACTTAGTAAGTGATGCTTTTCTTTTCTTTTCTTTTCTTTTGAAGACTGTGTAACTTCATCCTTTATTCCAATCAAGCCGTTTAATGACATAAAGGAACATCAACCTACCGTGGAAGTTGAGGAGTTTGTGCAGGAATCAACAAAATATTCTCGGCCTTACAGAGTATACAAGAACCAAATATACATATATCCAAAACACCTTAAGTATGACAGCCAAAAATACTTCAGCAAGGTACAGTATATGATGATCAATTCAGGCCAGCATTGAGTAGATATGTATTACACCAGCTGTCTCATTGGAATGAAGGAGAGGAAAATGGCAATACAAAGCACTTTTTTTGTTGTAGTTTTTGCAGTCATAAAACATTGGTACAATTTTAATGAGATAACATGTGGATTAATTTTAAGTTTTATCAGTGCATCATAGAATGGCTTGGGTGGGAAGGGACCTTAAAGATCATATAGGTCCTACCCCCAGATCAAAGAGAGAACATGGGATTAGCTTTTTCACAATCTTGATGCAGATGAAATGATTTGTTTTGCTTAAATGAAATTGGAGTACTGATTGCATTTGTATGCTGAGTGAAGATTAATTAAAGACAAAATGCAGGTAAGTGATGGTCGCTCTATAATCTACTTCTACACTGTTGGTTTGAGGCCTGGCTAGTGTTTAGCCACTTCTTGATTGAAATAGCATTTCTAGCGATAGCACAGTGGCAAGAAGGTGTTTCAAATTTACGCTTCTTCTAGATTTTGAAAAGAGTAAGCTACTCATATTTGGCCTGTATTTTTATGGCTATCCTAATTCTCATCTGAGCGTTAATATATTCCTATTTTTCAGGCACGGAATATAACAGTGTGCATTGAATTTAAAAGCTCTGATGAAGAAGGAGCAAAGCCACTGAAGGTGAGCCATAAGAACAATGTTTCTGACATTACTTATAAAACCCAAGAATGGAGACTATACTAACCTATAACAATTAAACTTACCATTTTTACAATGCAACTTAGGGCAAGAGTGGTCTAAAATTCACCATTTACCCCAGATTTCTCGCTGAGCTTAGGATGCTTCATAAAAAAGAACGAGGCAGAAAACTTTAAACATAACTCTTAACTGCTACTGACCATGGACTATCACGTATTATTGTTGTTGTGTAGTTTCCCCACCAATAAAGCTGTCATCACTCAATATTCAAGAGCCTCTGTACTAGACTGTGCCAGCAAGGGGATTGTTAACAGTTGTAGCTTTTGCAACACTGAGAAATCAGTGAAGACATTACATTGTATATTGAATTGGATAAAGATGAAATAGCTTTTGTAAAGCTTTTTGCAGAAAACTATGAAGTCAGTAACAGCAAGAAAGAAGCCTAAGGAATGCATTGCTTAGTAAATTCAGGGTAATTTTCCTGGATCAATGGACTTTTCCTGGAAATGTGTACAAAAAATAATTTGTAAGCACTTTAAATATTTCTTTGAATATTTAAGTAATTATCAATCTTTCATGATATTGTTTTCAATGCACATGCATATTAGATATACCAGGACTATTATCATCAGCAAAATTTGACAATGTAATTAAAGTATGTTACTTTTATCAGTGCATTTATGGGAAGCCAGGCGGACCATTATTTACAACGGCAGCCTACACCGCTGTGCTACATCATTCCCAGAATCCTGATTTCTATGATGAGGTCAGTCTGCTTTTTTTAAATGTCTGACAATATCACATGTTTGCCAATGAGACAGAAAAATATGTAAAGAATGCTTGTTACGCGTTTCTGTGTACCTGGATGGAATTACGTTACGTAGATCTACATGCATTCTCACTTTTTTTTTTTTTTATGTCAACTCAGTGAGTCTTTCCTCTTCTAAGATGTTCTGAGTACAGTTAAGATGCTGTAGAATTAATTAGAAATAGTGTAGCTCTTTAAAATTTAAAATGCACGTCTGGATGACCTTAAGGACCTAGATGTATCTCTGAATTTAGTGGAAACAGTAAACACCATGATGAAGGGTGGAGGCAAGTGTCAGGACAAACCCCTCTCACAAATACAAGATTTGTGTTGGGACATTTTTGTTGATTCAGTGGTCTGAACAGAATATACAGTGGTGTGCAGAGGCTGCAGAAAGTAGCTTAGCTCATGATTTGGTGGTTGCAGCTCTAGAATAGAGTTCGTACATTGGCCTTTGCCAAGTGCTAGATGAACATCTTTCCACCATGCATTTTTACATTTCACCAACACCAACTGTGATTTCCTAGGCTTTCTGCAAGTGAACTCAACTTCACCCTTTCACTGACCAGTGTGTTTGATGGCTTGCTAATGCCATGAGTCTCTTCTAGATTTTCTACTATGGCTTCTGGCTAGTGATAATGCTGGCAAACAAAACTAGTAGTTAACCAGCATTTTCCAAACTACTTGATTTTGGAAAAACTTCAAAAAATGAAAATTTTCTTTGATAAAATATCAAGAGAAAAATCAGCAGATAAAAGTGCAACTTAGTCCTAAGTGTTCCTAGTATTAGGAAAACAGCAAGTGCAGTTTTGAAAATAATGTAGAATGTTATCCAAAAGGTTGTCTTAATCTCCCTGTCTGCATGTCCATTTCATATCTATATTTATGGTATTAGATTCTTACCCATAAGCTGATTTAACACTGGAAGCATTTACTAACAATTTCTAAGCCTTACTTTAAGCATAGGATCAGCATGGATAAGCATTATCGTAGTTCAGAAGGGCAAAGTGTCTTTTTCATTAGTTCCTAAGGTAACATGTTTTGATTGCTTTGTATATTTATTCCAATAGGTTAATAATACTTCAGCCCAAATCTATAGGGATTTGTGGATGACATGATATGAGATTTAAGACTGACCAGAAATCCTAAATAGAAGTTGATTTTCATGTCAGCTATGAAATGATCCTGAATAAAATAAGAGATTTTGTTTTAGTTTTGAGTTTGATTGTCCTGAAAATAAGAGAACAGTGATGGCTATTTATGTCTGCTAATCACTTGTAAGCAGGGTCTTTGACTTCTTAATTCTGTGCTTTTTCATCATCTGCTTTTTCATCATAAATGCAAATACTCATTCACAAGAAAGAGAGGAAAGAAGCTGGTTAAGTAAAAATGAGAGATAATCATCTTCAGCAACTTCCTTAAGAGTACATCTATTACCAAGGTAGCAACAGCACCACACAAATATTTGCCGGTAAAGTCAGGCTGTACTTAGACCTCTATGTAGAGAGATGTCACTCATTTAGACCATCTCTGATGCCTGGTTTAATCAATATTTAAACTAAAGTGAGGTGTAACATTTTACATTTCAGGTGAAAATTGAACTTCCCACTCAACTCCATAAGAAACACCACATTCTGTTTTCATTTTATCATGTCACCTGTGACATAAATGCAAAAGCTAATGCCAAAAAGAAAGAGGCTCTGGAAACACCAGGTACCTGTAGCAGAATTACTTTTAATAATAAATATAAATAATGTACATTCGAATAAGGATTTCAGAATTTCTGGCTGGATGTTATTGTCTTCCTTTGAACTTGAGGAACTTGTTTTCCAAAGTGCCATATTGATTTGTTCTTGTGCACAGTGGGATACGCGTGGCTTCCTTTGTTGAAAGATGCCCAGCTAGCTTCCCAGGAACACAACGTGCCAGTAGCAAGCAGTCTGCCTCCCAATTACTTAAGCCTTCAAGAACCTACAAGTGGCAAGGTATTAATTCGTACTTTTATGTTGTTCAAATGGCACAGAGCACTTGTATTTTACATGGGATCGGATTTACATTTTTACTTATCTGAAAGTGTAAATGGTAACAGGGCATCTATTTTAGAAAGTTCATATTAATAGTATCAAGGATATAAATGAACATTTGTAACACTGGGCTGTTGTGAGCCATATGATGTTGACTCAGGAGTATATATGGGAAAAGGGCATTTTATAACTGTATCTTCTACAGTATTATACCTAATGTCTCCAAAACTTGAGAGAGCAATCAGTAAGAACTCTTCAGAAACTCAGGCCACAAAACATTCATTATCCAGTTGACATGACCCACAATCATGATTCATTCTCCACCATTGTTGTATGATACCACTTTTTTCCACTGATCCCATCCTGTTAGGGTTATTTGTGCCTCTGTGTTTGTTTTAACATTGTCAAGAGAATAGGGTAGGACAGTGACCCGGTCCCTTAAATGATAATGTTCATGGTCTCACGCTGAAAAGTTGGTTTGTATGGCATCGTTCTCCGTTTGTGAAAGCACAATAGCTAGCACAGTTCACACACAAACCCTGTGCAAAGCTACACAGTAAAAAAGTGGTGCAAACTTGAATAAGTAGGAAAAAATATATTTTGTTTTTGTTTTTATAGCAGATCGGCTGTGATGTGAAATGGGTAGATAGTGGGAAGCCACTTTTCAAAGTGTCTACTTTTGTTGTATCTACAGTAAATACTCAGGTAAGCTGAATTTCCTCTTATCTGTTACCTGCTTACAAGCAAAAAGTGTTGAAGTCTGAAAGTTGCTTTCTCTCAAATCTTGTAGGAATATGTTTCTTTAATATTTAGAGGTTATTTAAATATAGAATGGCAAAATTACAAAGATGGAATACACGTTTTAAGGAAAAATATAAATTACTTAATATTGTGCCAAAATAAAAATCATGGAATGTCAGTTTAAACAGCAAGAAAATAAATTGCGAGCACTGCGGGAAAAAGTATCTGGCCATTGAAATCCCTAGGTTGTGAGGAAGAGACTAATTGCTCACAATACAGGAAAAAAAGTTTGGTCAAAGAACCTAGAAATATTTGGGTATATATTAGGCTATATACAATGGCCAATGGACTGGGCTAGGTAAATTGATCTGTCTTTCCATGTCTTATGTCTGAGGTGATAGTTACCCAAGTGTGTTCTTCGGTATCACAGGAGATTGTTATAACCAATTTATGGATTTGAATTCCAAGCCTTTCTATAATATGTTAACGTGAACATTTGTTTATCATTTAGGATCCATACCTGAATAACTTTTTCCATCAGTGCCAAGAAAGGGAAAAGGATTTCTCTCAGCCTCCTACCTCAAACTTTATCAATTCTTGTAAGGTAAAGTAATCTGCAGCACAGAGTTGTGCTATAAAATTGTAATTAGGGCTTTCTCTCAACTGATCCATCACTGCACAATTCTAAGCGTGGCATAGACTTGCCAGGAGACAATGGGTCCATGACAACTCCAGTTAGACTTCCTTGGTGTGACAGATGTAATACTGGTCACAGAGATGTTTCCCATCCCCTCTCTCATTTAGAGCACAGCTTCATCTGCCTCAGTTCCACTCTGGATAATCCAGCCTATGTCAAGCCTCAGTTCCCATTAAAGAGCAGTGAAACGCTGTGCTGTTTCTTGAGGACTGTCCAAAAAATGAGCATGGCCTGTTGAGCTGCAGTGTTCCTGCTAGTCCTCTGTTGCCCTAGATGTACAATATGATCACATCCTATTTGTCTCCAGATTTTCACTCAAAAATAACCGGTTGCTATTCAAAGGGGCTGTTTTTGGTACTTTGCATGTACAAATCAAGGGTACTAGTTGCCTGCCAAGTTCTGAAAACAGTAAGAGCAAACCCTTTCTGCAAAGTTGAAATGAATAAGCAAGAATAGCATTAAATGCATCTGTGTTCAATCGAGGTCAAAAACTGAGAAAGCAGGGGCAAAGCAAGCAGCATAGAAGAGCAGCAGGTAAACGAAGGGCCATGACACTTTACTCATGAATGGCAAAATTCAGTTAGCACTTTGCAGTCTGCTTATTGAACTTTAAGAGGAGGAGAAGCAAGAAGACTAGGGTGACCGTGACTTTAATTTTGCACTATTAGCTCTGAAACTTAGTACATGACTTGTATTTATTATTTTTCCTTGTAGCAGTGTGTGAAATCTAATAGCTGTTTGGGGATTTAGATGTTACCTTCATGTATGTGCTTTTCCCCTTTCCTTTGTCACTATGTTTTCCTGTTTTCACATACCTTCAGCAGATTTTATAAAGATGCTTGTGAATTTTGCTTTAATAAGCAAATGATACATTCCGATAAATTATGGCCCCAGTTCTCTGGGCAAAGCCTTAAAGGTGACTACTGATTTGGTTGATGGGTGCAGGTAGACCTGATGGGGTATTTAACACTGCCAGTTAGTGCTGGTTGATTTAACAAGATGATTAAGGAATGTTTTCAGAAATCAAAGCATCAGGGCTATTTATAGGGGATACACCTACTGAATGAAAGCCTTAATTGTGAATTTTTGGGAAGCTGTTGAGCATATTTGAAAAAGTTTGGGAATCCATAAAAGCTTCAGAATTTTCTGGACAGTAAGTTGGTTGTCTAAATAACCAGCATTGCGCTGTTCATTATTTACTGTTTGTAGTTACACCTTTTAAAGAGATTTTACTGATTTTATTAGAAAATAATGTTGTATGTGATAAAGAATCAACTTTGCAATATAACCAAGAAATAATTCTCCCCAGGGCATTTTGCTTTTATTTATAAATCATGACTAACTTTGAAGAAATTTAGGAATTATTTGGAAATGTCTGAAATGTAAAACTGGGAGTAATTCAAAGAATTTTTTTTTTAGTTAAGAGCTCGATATCTTCCTTGATCAGAGAAGATAATACAATGTCTTTGTAGTCAGGTTAGAGTGTTGATACTGCTTTTATCAGTGTGCTTTTGACAGTTGTTTTAGCTACGAGTTCATTTTTATCAGATATCAGTATAGAAAGAATGAGTTTTCCTAAAAAAGTTAGGAAATGCAGGTCTTAAAAATAGTTCTTTTAGTGCTGTGGTTCAATCTTTTTGTTTGCTTACTTTGGTTTTCATCAGGATAAAACAAAATACTCAAATTTGGAGATGTGGACAATAACTACAGTTGCATGGATGGTTATATTTAGAACAAATTTTGTGGGGAAGTAGTCCTCCACTTAGTTGTCCTGTTTTCCTACCACTACCCCACCAGTGGCTGTACAGCATTTTACCTGCTGAAACAGGAAAGCAAATAATTAGATTTCACTGCTCATATTGGAAATCTCTAATTTTCTTTCTTACGTCCATTACAGAATTTGCTGAGGATAGAGAAGATCCATGTAATTATGAACTTTCTTCCCATAGTCCTGAATCAACTGTTCTGGGTTTTGGTGCAAAACAGTGACGATGAAGTTGCAACAGCTGTGACCAGGTATCTGAACAGTTTCTATATGAAGAAAATAATTCTGTAGATGTTCATCCGATAATGGCTGCTCTCATAAAGGCTGTCTGTGGTATTTAGACTTCAGTAGGTGAGAATGCCTGCTTCCACCTTAACACAGGGCTCTGCAATAGGTTGTGGAAGAGCATGGTATCATGTGGTTGACTCTGATACCAACCAGGAGATCGTTGCCCATGTTGAATGTGTCTTTATACCCTGAGGCAACGATAGGTAAAGGTCTTGTCCTTGAGGAGTTAATTGCTTCCTAAAAGTGCTGAATATCCATTTTAATTTATGTTTCCACTCTGAATATGTGGAATTCAGCATAGAAAGAGCTTGGTATCTTGCATTAGCCAGTGCAGAGTCAAAGATTCAGTTCATGCTTTTCTGAGGCATTTTCTAATTAGTGTATCGGCAATATCTGAAAAGCAGCGGAGGCATTTTCTAGTGAGTGGGCAAACAGCTGGAATGATTTTCTGGGTCTTCTCACCCCTCACATAATGAAATTGTTTTTATTGATGCTGTTAATCAGTGCAGCAGAAAAAAAAAATGCTGGAGAGATTGTAATTGTTCTCTGCAGGAGGACAGAAAGTTGTAGTGAATTTTCTTTTGGCCATAGCATTATTTCAATTGTACTTCTGCCAGTAGCTAAACATTGGGACTACAACTAGTTGGAAAAAATGACAATGCTCAGCCCTCAGCAACCCTGTTAGACTCGTCTGCTGTCTGTATATTTTCTTGCTTTTCACAGATTGTTTTCCGTAGTTAATTCCTGAAGAAAGATTAACTAGGAAAGCGTAACGGAATGAGGAAGCTGATTTCCTCATGTTAGCCTTGGAAAGCTAGAATGTCAGTATACTTTGTCAAAGGATCATGGCACCTTGGAGGATGAAGTCCAGTTTGACAACACCTAAGTACTAGGAAACTTCCCTTGTAAATGTGTGATTTCATGACTACATAAAGTTTTCAAAGAGAGAGGACCTTTGTTCAGGATTCCTTTATGGCCAACAAAATAACTAATGCTAAGGCCAGTTAGGGAGAATAAAGAATCTTTCCCAGGGTAGAACTGAAGTATCAATTAATTGACTGGAAAATAAATGCATCAGAAGAAGTAGATGTTTAAAACTTAGACTTAATGATTAGATGGCAAAACTGAAGGATGCTAATTTTTTTCATGCATCAGATTTTGAATATACACCCTCAGTGGGGTGGAGGTGGGGTCTCTGTTTCCCTTGTATGTGCGATGGCTTTTGTGCTAGTACTGTTGATGTCAATGGGAATATGCTCATCTGCTGTGTGTGCCATTCATTGACGTGTCCTATATATATACACAAATTGTATTTTGTTCTGAATAGCTTGGAGCAGCTTGTGTTGAACATATTAAAAACAACAACAGAATGAAAAGCTAGAATTGCTTATGTGTTGGGCAGAAAACATTATCCCTTTTATACTCCCTTATAATTACTTACTTGTCCAAGGGCCCAACATGGCATCATTTCTATCTTGTCTTTGCTAGGACTTATTTCAGTTTCAGATCAGAGTAAGGGCTGGCTGAAGGATCAGAATGGGCACAACTGATTTTGTCATAGCATTTGTGTGTTGCTGTAAGTTTTACTTCTAATAATAACAAGAAATGAAATATAGGAAGTATATAAACTTAAAGGAAGTACAAACTTTTGAATCCAACAGTAAGAATTTACAGAAAACTCTCAAATCAACAAACTACTAGAACTACTTGTATGTGGATTATGGTCTGGCACATACCTGTTGGTGTATCTATGCATTAATAATCCATTTTAGTTATGCCATTATTATGAGTGCCCTTGAATTTGAGATACAGTCTACAGCTTTTGATATTTGGGAATCATGAACTGTTTACTCCCCATTCTTTCAACATAAAAATAAGACTATAAAACTGCAGTGTTTTCTATATTAAGTATCTAAAATCTGAAGAAAAAAATGGTTTCAAAAATTGGAGGAGATGTTATGGTTAATTTGAAGATAACTTCTTGCTCAAATGTGTGCTTTCTAAAACAAAATGGTATCAAACAAAAGATGGCCCAGGTACAAACTCAAGAGAAAACTTTGCTGAAACGCTTGATCTCAAGTGGTTCCATCTCTGCTGTTAACGGAAGCACAGGCATGAAAGTGGGTGTTGGCATGGCCTGGGCAATTTGCTTCCACATTGCTGAGCACCAAGGGGATTTGCAGAAGCTCAGAGCACCTGCTGCTGAGGAACAAGCACGTGCTGTGCTCAGCCTGCTCCTCTTGTCTGGTTGGGTGCTCAGGCAAGGGCTGAGACCCATGCTATGCGCAAACAGTGCAGGAGAGAGGCACACTTGGGCTGGAGCCCAGGCTCCTGTGTGCCCTTGATTAACAGCGCAGTCATAAAGAAAACATCAAAGAGTCATAGAATCACCGAGATCTGAGAGAACCAGATAAGTAGCATTGCCAGAGGAGAAGGCTCTTGCTTCTCTGTTTCGTCAGCATGCTTTATGTTTTTCTTACTCCCAATCTGAATAAGTCCTTACAAGCTTTAGTTAGTTAATAGATGCATTCTGTTGTAATGTCAGCACAGGTGTAATCATTAATACTGTGAGCATTTTGCTAGATGAATGCATATATAGCAGCATGATCCATGCAAGTGGAGGGCCCAAGGAGTGACTGTTTTTGCCTAGTGGGACAGTTTGTGCATGCACTATTCATCATTTGGATCATATCCATCAGGGGCTGTTTTAAACGGGGAGTTGATAACAGAACAATGTGGTGCATTAGATGTCCTTTTCTCTGCTGTATGACTTTTTTTCTTTTAATCTTTCAGGGTTCTTACTAATATTGTTGCTAAGTGCCATGAAGAACAACTAGACAACTGCATCAATTCTTATGTGACGGTATGACTGCTGTTAAACTTAAGTATTTTGTGTGGTTTTGTTTGTTTGTTTTCTTGTTTATTTTTAGTTGTACTTGTTTGTAGCTTTCTCTGTATTAGCATTGTGGCTTTCTGCCACTGGCAGGCTGGGTGACTCAGCAGTGAGGAAAATAACATAAGCCTTGGAAGAGGCTGGGTGAATTTCAGTCCTCTGTCATAAGTTCCCTGTGCCACCAGGGACAAACTACGCTGCCTCTCCTTGCTCTGGGCTGTGGGAGGAGCGGATGTCTTTTAGAAGACATGTAGGAGGGCCTTGTCTTCTGGAAGCAAGATGTGGTGCAGATGTGCTTCCAGCTGAGCTAAGAGTGTAGACTTAGGGTCAGTCTCTGTAAAACGGGTTTAAGCTAAGAGAACTTCCCACATTGCAGAGCTTATGTGTGTGCGTGCGGATAAACACCTGAAAGATCAGGAAGCTTGAGCTAGATAGATACCTGTGAGAGATTGATTTAATGTAGTTTGACAATTTGCAGCATTTCTTTTGACCATGAAGAGATCTACAGCTTTTAAATATCTGTCCAGCTGACAGATATTTATTTACAGGATTACCCTTACTACAGTTAAAAATTATCCATGAATAATTATTTTTATATATAACTTATTCCAGGTACTGTGCATGGTTTCAAATTGCTGTGTTTTTTAGGGAGCTATAAATTTTTAACGAAACTTTTGATTATTGTCTTAAGAAATGGATTTAGTTTCAAGATCCTGTGTCTTTGCAAATGTTATTGTACATAAATTCATTTCTCATCTGTGGAATTCAGATTTTTATAACTACGCCCTGTTTACTCAGCTTTTTTCATCCATCATTATTTTTGATGGATACATTCTACATTCTACATATACTTTATGTAGAATGTATATGTATCTTTTTTTTGGTTTTGGGGGAAGCTGTAGTATTACTTTAAAAGCCAAAGTAGTGGCCTCTTTAAAGATGACTTCTTTGTTATCTGCATCAATTTAAATATCCATTAAATTAGTATAAATAATGCTGTAGACCAGTAAGTATCTAATCTGAAAAAAAAAAAAAAATGAACTTAATTTGTGTTACTTTTTTTCCTCTCAAATGTTTTTTTCCTTATTTATTTATTTATTGAGAGAGGAAAGTGGAAAATTTGGTTCTGGCTTTATTAGAGGCTTTATTAGAGGAATCAGTAATGAGTAAATTATATCTTTGAGTCTCATGCTGATTACCTTATTTGTTTTTTTCAAATGACAGAATAAAGGAGAATTGTAGGTTATTAAGAGAATTGAGGTAGACATTGCTATCACTTTGTATCTTGCCTTGCTGTCGTTTGGTGGTGATGGAACTAATGGAAATTGTCACAGAGTATTTATGAATGTGAACTGTTGAGTGACAAATGTCTGTATGGGCTTCTAGCTATAGTGATGTGCTGATTCACTGTGAACGAAGTAGTTTTCATAACATAAATTTCATTTGTAGATTGTGACTAATATGTGACATGAGGTTTTTTAAATTAACTTCAGGAATGAAAAGAAAACAAATAGTTTCCTGACAAACTCTGAAACTTCAGCAAGTTATGGGTAATATAATGAAAGTACGATAGGAGTCAGGTTACTAAATGGGAAGGATGTTTTTATTTCAGTGTTTCAGTATTGACAACAGTTGGTTGATATCTCCAAGGTGTGGATTTACTTTCACACTTCACGAAACAACATGTTTATAGGCTATGCATCTGAGCACCTTAGTAGTCAAATTCTACTCTCAAGTACCCTAATTTAAACCCAGAGGAATTCTGCTGAAGTCCATCAGAACTGTTCAGGCTGCAAAGTAATAATGGATGTAACATTCAAAAAAAAGTTAGTTGAAGGGATATTAACACCTCCGCTAATCAGGAACTTCTGAAATTTACATTAGACACCTATTGTGGCTAAAAGTATTTGAAATAGCAGGTGATTAATCAGCTCTACCAAAAGTCCATTTAGCTTGTTTTCCCATTTTCAGCAGCAATCAAAAGCCAATAACTGTTAATCTCTTCTATCCGTCTGTAAGGAAATGAAGAATACCTACTCTAGAGATGCTGTTTTGAGAATAAGTAAATTCAGAATTGCAAGTCACTCAGATACAATAACAATGTAAAACTACACGTGACATGGACACTGAAGTACCACATTGCACAGGGAGAACTTACTGCATCTGCTCCAGAAATAATGCTGAATATTAATAAGATATTTTCAAGTGTTTTTCTATTTGTATTGAAAAGGTGTTTATTCCCAACTGGTGCACTTGCAGTGCTCTTGCTTTTGGGAAGTCATAATAGATTCCAGTACCAAATTATTAGCTTAATAAAATGTTGAATAAAACTCATACTATGTTTATGAGTTCTGGGCAAGTTGGTAGGTAAATTCCTATCTGGAGGGTCTGATTTATAAAAGGGGTGTAGTTTTCCCCTTCCATCAGTTCTAGTGGGTGCTTTACACCTTTCAGGATGAAGAGTTGCTACCAGCTCTAACTGTTGCCATTGGAAGAAAGGAGCAAGTGAAAGGTGGCCCTGACTAGGTGGGTGAAAAACCCTCCTTACTTCCTCTATTTGCCTTTTTTTTTTTCTCCACTCTGGTGAAATGGCTTGGAAGACAGTTTAGAGGCATCAGGTTCCTATGCCCTATTGGAAAGAAAAACACTGTAGCAACAATTTTAAGCAGAAATTCCTCTTGGTTCACATTAAGCTGAAATTAATAGCAAGTTGTGTTTAAAACTCAAATTTTGTTGGGGAGTGATGTTGTGCCAATGTAAGGGGAATTAAACTTTGTGTGAATGTATTTTTCAGTCAAAATGTTTTGGAAAGTAAAGGTTGTCAGCTGTTCGAGGTGTGTCCTCTCCTACTAAGACTTTTTATATTTGTTTTAATATACATTTTGATTTTATTTTTTTTCTTTTCTCCTTCAGTATGTGTTCAGGACCAAATCATTTGAGGAGAGAACTGTTCATGAGGAGCTGGCCAAGAATATGACTGGTCTTCTGAAGTTAAATGACCAAGTAACCGTGAAACAGGTTTTAAAGGTGAACAATACTGAATTAGCCCATTTGTAGTTTTCATACTGGTTTTCTGCATGGAAAGTCTTGTCACGTCTCTTTCTCCCATTCTCTTTCCCTGTGTGAGCTTTGCACAAATCACAGCCTGCTCTGATTCAACAGAACAGACTTAAAAGACTTTCTAGAGCTTTTCAACATAACTAATTTCTCAGAGTGCCATGGTTTGCATAATAAAATTCCTCCTTTCTACTACTGCTCAGTCAGGGTGGGGAACCTACTTACTACATAATATGACATTAGCAATTACTTTTAGGACATTTTGATTTATTTTTTGTTTTAAAAGTTGTTGCATAGAGAATATTAACATGTAAGTAGGACATTTATATCTGATTTTAATTGCTGCCTTTGATGGGCAGTGACCAAAATGAGAAGGATTGAGGTTCCCTGAAGTTCCTCACATAAAACACGTCTGAGAAGTTCATACATATGCAAGCTCCATCAGTGCTCCCAGAACCTACAGGTTCTGGTATAAAAGCTAGTCAGTGCTAGCTCAGGAGTTCTCATTGGCAAAGACATGCTCAACTCAGGTTCTTCACTGAGAGGGTGGTCGGGCACTGAACAGGCTTGTCAGGGCAGTGATCACAGCGCCCAGCTTGCTGGAGTTCAAAGAGAGTTCGGGCAGCACTCTCAGATACATGGCCTGGTTTTGGGGTGGTCCTGAGAGGAGTCAGGGGTTGGACTCAATGGTCCTTGTGGGTCCCTTCCAGCACAGGACGTTCTGTGATTCTATCATGCAAAGTTACTCAAATATGTAGCACTTGGACTCTTCCATTTCTTTGTCATGTGGAGTTTACCCGTGTGCATTACTGAGAAATGTAGTCCATCTCTGAAGAATGGAATTAGCCTCATGAAATATTTATAAAATAATCATATCTCCTAATGTCATTTTTTCTTCTTTTGAACAGCACTCGTGGTTCTTCTTTGCAGTTATCTTAAAATCAATGGCACAGCACTTAGTTGATACAAACAAAATAAAAGTAAGTATATGTGTTGCTCTTAATGAGGCAATCAGGTTCCAAGGGAAAATATAAAATGCAGAATTATGTGAAATAAGTATAGTTGAAGTTTTCTTCTTGACTGGTCAAAAAAAACCAAGAAGCTATTACATATTTTAAAATATTGTTTTTACCTGCAAAAATATAACTCATACCTATTCCAGATTGTACAGAGCTGGTGGACCAAAAATACAGTTGTATCAGCTTTGTAAAGGATGGGTTAGAATGGAATGAGAATTCTGTAATTTCTGGTGGTTACCTGGCAGTGAGTAACTAGATGGCAAATGAGAGATCTAGAAACTTTGCTCTGCTTTGAGCAAACTTGTCATATCTGGCGATCGGTGTCCTGTCTGCCTCTTTTCTGCCTGGTTATCAAAGACTCTATTAGTATATTTGTGCTGGAATCTGTGGATAGCGTTTCCCACTTTCTAATGGACAAGATCCATTGAATTGTATAAGTACTGAAATATTATATGTCGAATGACCTGTGTTTTTATTGTCTTTGCTCTTGGCTTGAACTTGTTTTCAGATTTAATATGTAATAACATGCAATCAAGTGATTATCTATCCATTCACTGCTTAGGTTTCTCGAACTCAGAGGTTTCCAGAATCATTCCAAACTGAGCTGGATACCCTTGTGATGGTCTTGGCAGACCATGTTGTTTGGAAGCACAAAGATGCTCTTGAAGAAACCAGGAATGCAAACTACAGCACTGCCAAGTTCCTCAAGGTGAGATGTTCTGTCATTATACTTATTTGCCCATATTTAGTGCAAGAGTGAATCTATTCAGTCCAAACTGAAGGGAATAAAAACAATTAAAACAATAAAAACAATTCTGCTTGATGGCTCAATTTCCAAGTTTAGCATTGACCTGTAGTTCAGTTTTTCTATTCCTTTGGGTCTTTGACAGTTCAGAAGCTTTTTCTAATTCTGTTTTAAAACAGTTCTGATTGATTTGTATCTATTTTCTAAAAGAGTCCAAGTTTGAAAACTCTACAAATTCTTCTGTTATATTCAAATTGGTAAGCAGCTTGGTAAGAAATGTAAATGTAGTTGCAGTTGTTATTTTTTCTTTAAATACTGCATCTCTGGATGAGTGTGGGTAGATTAATATTTCCTAATCATAACCACAGTAGGTGACTTTTACAAACCAGAATAAGTAAGTTGCAAGTATTGTGTGAAATACTGTAACTTACCTTTTAAGTGTGTCATGCCAGTTTATTTACTAGATATAAAGAAATACATGTGCTTTGGAAAAGTCACAAATAGGGTTTGCATTTTTTTTTCCTTTTGTTCTAATATTTCTCAATCATGTTTATTTTCCCAACATTGAATTAGCTGTAGAGCATGGGAAAATTGGCATTCAGTAAGAGGCATTCCCAGCTACTTAACTAGAAATAAACCTTGGGGGTGGGGAGGGAACCACTTCCATTACCATACAGAAGGTTGTACACAGTGTACACTAAAACCTAGGCTCCTATCTTTTATGACAGATTGAAACACAGCATTAGGAGAGAGCTGTATTCCAGCAGCAGAATGGAGGTGCGGTTAGAAGGAAAACAACCACAAACTGAAGATGGATTTTTCTTCTTTGATATATAAATAAAATAAATGATAGAATTTAGAATGGATAGAAATTGATGTCCACTGCATTGATCTCTGTTGTTGCTTTCATGTGGAAGCCCGAATTGCTGTTGATAAACTGATGTTAAGCTGCATCCCTCCATACTGCTGTATCATTTGGAAGTTGACGTTGGTTTGAAGCAGGAGCATAAATGGAGAAGCTGTTGCTGCAGTTTAGAATGTTATTTTTGTTGTTCATCTGAACTGGGAAGACAGTAATGTTGTGTTATGTGATAAGGCATATGGTTTTGTTTTAATTTCTCTGCAAATCTACTCTGACAGAAATAATTACATGGATTAGACATGATATGACTGCCCAGACTGGGGCATGCAGGAGTCTTGTTTGAATGCTATGTAGCAGAAGGCTTAGGGCTTTGCTAGCTTCACAGAGTTCAGAAGCACCAGTTGAGACGGGAAATTCAAGATTACCTTCCCTGTCTCATGGGCTGACTCTGCAAGGGAAAAATGTCAATAACTGTAGCACTAGGGGCCTCAAAAAACCTTTACACCTGGCTATTTAGCCTCATCAGTCAGAGACATAACATCCTCATCACATTCTTAATTTATTCCAGTATTTGCTCCCAGAGAGACAACATAGTTCACAAACAGTGAGTATTTTGTCTGGAATGACTCTTCAAGAGTCATTGCTCTGTCACTGAAGGGGATACTCAGGTCAGCTCCCATCACATACCACCTCTAGTTACTGAGTGTTGCAGTACGTGAATAACTTTTATTAGATAATCTTTCTTTTGGTGCACAGTACAGTGTAATAATTATTTTAGACTGTAGACAGTCAAAATGAAAAGTATAATAGATTTGTTATTACAAGGCAGGGTGTGAAGAGCCAAATTCACCAGTTCCACAGTTTTCCTTGCCCTGCATGAGACTGACTTCACCTGCCCAAATGATGCAGCTTTATAGGTGATAGAAGGTAAACAGCTAAGTAAATGAGGCCAGGTACTGCTTTTTTTTTTTGCTATAAAATAATATTTTTCTCCCTTTCTTAGCGCTGCTTTACGTTTATGGACCGTGGATTTGTGTTCAAGATGGTCAACAATTATATAAGTATGTTTGGAACAGGAGATAGCAAGGTATAGTTTTGATTTTTGTTGTTGTTGTTTTTTCCTAAGCAACTCACTAACAAAATGATTTTGCATTAAGAGTATTTATAATCTATTCTATTGCTTTGCCATTCTCAGAACTCAAGTCAGTGGAAACACTTAACACTGTTAAAACCTTAATTTTTACAAAAGGTCCCCTGTAGACAGACTCTTGGTTAAGCATGAAACTTACTTCTATGACTGTTTCTGGGAAGTACTTTAGATGCACAAAAATCAACAGATGTGCAGTTAAGAACACTTCCCCTTTGCAGATGAATAAGACATTAACAAATGTTTTACTTAAACCTTGGCTAAGTGGTAAGTATCATTAGTAATTACCACTCTGCGACTACTGTTAACAAGAATAACATTTCATTTTTGTTATTGTTGTTTTTGAGCCATCTGTTCTCCTTTCTGAAAGTAAGTAGCTGTGTCCAAACACTTTCTCACTGAGTCCTGCAAAAGCAGGCTCTACAAGGACTGCTAAGAGTAAAACATGGAAAAGGCTGACCAGTTCTTTGAATTTGAGATTTGATTCTTTGGAGAGTACGCTTGTGGTTTGGACTACAAATATCAGCAACTGTTGGCAGTAATTTTCTTTTACAGCAGTAAAAAAAACATCTGAACAAGTTACCATGGTGTAAATTCAACTGAGAACGTATGTAATATCTCGGTTACTTTGAATGGTATACTCTTACCTCATTGCTAATGTGAGAAAGCCAGGCAGCTCCAAATTAGCTTGCACTTGCCAGTAGGAAAATTCCCTGCAGCCCAAATTTCTTCAATAATATCTATAATAGTCAGTGATTTAGTTTGGACAGTAAATTTCAAACTGCAAGAGGTCCCCAAATTATTCAGCTTGATTCCTTTACCCTTCATCCATTCAGTGAGTCTTTCTGGTCTTTATCCTATGCAGCTGGGTTTCTGAACTATCATACCAGGGTGTACAAGACAATAAATAACAGAATGCATCTTTCCCAAAAAGCTTACAAAAATTTTGTCCATTAATCTTTTATAACTCTTTAGTGCTGATCTGGTATTTGTAGGTAATGAATGAGATTACTCCAGTCTATTTCACTTTTTAGTAAAACCAAACTTCACGTTGCACTCAGATATTTCAAGTAATCTCTGGAGCAGATGTAGAATGGAGTTTCTTGGTATTAGTGCGGTAAACTGGAGTCTATAATTCTGCAAACAATATTTTATGTAATCTGAAAATAGTTTCCACATTTCAAACTTCACTAAATACATTCAGCTTCAGAAACAGATGTTTAATTAAAAAAAAAAAAAAAAAAAAAGGACAATATAATGGCCAGTAGAAAAGCCTGAGATTAGTCAGTGTGCACATTAGAAATTAGCAGCTCCTTGGCAGTAAGTGCGTGCGCATTGCCAGCCACCCAGCTTCACTTCAGAGCCATCTGCCAGGATGCATGAAGCAGAATCACTGCAGAGCTGAGACAAATGTGCCACTGGAACAAGCTTTGCAGCACTTAAAAACAATAGCCATAAAATAAAATGAGAGATTTCTGACCTCAAGGAAAGGCCATTGTCTTGGATTGTTTCCGTTTTCAATCAGACCCCTAAGCAAGAGTCAGTTGTTAAAATTTGCTGCAGGATTCATTTCTATGTATCTTTGCTTCTTTAATGGGGTTGTTTATTTATCAAAAAGATTATACCACAATCTGATCTCTCTTTTCAGGAAATTTAACGGCATGTATTGCTGTAGTTTATAGGTGTATCAGTATATAACGTTGCAGTCTGAATTTAATTGTGAATTCATAGTTTCATCATAGTTTCTATTTCACAGAAACATTCACAGTATTCCATATTTTGATAGGTAAGCATCATTTTGAGAAATATTTATTCAAAGTTAAAATGTCGCATTGGAACTCAGTTCAGCATGGTGTTCCTTCAAAATATCACATTTCCTGAAAAATACATTTCAGCTGCTTCATTTCTTTAATAGCCATTAGACCATGCAATCAATGGACAACTGTATTCATGCTCAGGTACTACAGTGCAATAAAACATGTCGAGAAAAATTCCCTACCATTCTCTGCTCTCAGTAGATTGTAAAAAGCATGTTCCAGGTATCCTACTCTGATAGTAGCAGCAGAAAAACTACAATTTATCAGGGATTGACTGACAATATATTAACACATATTACTACATAATACCAAAATCCTTAGAAGCTGGAACTCACTGGCATCACTAGAGGAAGCTTTCACCAATATCAGTAAGTGTGGGATCAGGCCTGTGTGGCTAAAGCTTTGGTTTTGGTGGACAAAATAGAAAAGAAGAAAAAATAGAGAAGAAAGACATAATTATTGTGATGGTCCTAAATTGCATGAACTGAGGAAGATACCTGACTATGATTTTATGTTACAGTATACACCATTAAAAGACCCAGGGTAGCTTTAAATTTGCCTTTATATGTTGCTTAAATCAGGCATGGATTTATCAATACATCTTCAATGTAAAGTCATATTTGAGGGATACATTAAAAGCTTGTTGGTCTGTGACAAGTTCCTCTGATAACATAAGAAAACCAGATGTTATTCACGTAGCTTGGCATAGCCAGACATAAAGTTTCACTCTTGGTTGGGAGTATAAATTTTAAGGTAGTGATAAATAGTGCAGTTCTGTCTTACTGTGTTCCCTCTTTTAATGTAAACTGAGCTGATGCCTGTTGTGATTTTCAGACTTTACACCAGTTCAAATTTGACTTTCTCCAAGAAGTCTGTCACCATGAGCACTTTATCCCTCTGTGCCTGCCCATACGGTCTTCAAACATTCCTGGTAAGCTGCCGTGCTGAAAGGGTTTCTGCACAGCAAGGAGTTATTGGGTGGTTCAGGTAACAACTCCGAAGTACTGTGTCTGTTTCTTCAGCCATGGAAACCCGTAATATCTTGTCAGGTGTGGTACTTTACAGCCATGGTGAAGTGACATTATTTTTATCACGCTAAATATACACAATCCCTGCCTGTCCAGCTGAGAGGTGACTCTTCCTCTGGAAGCTTGTGGTGAATGAACCGGATTGGTTGTGAACACGGAATTACTAAAGCCTTGGGAGATGATGAGCCAGGGAAAGGCTTAAACAGGTAGAGTAGGAAGGGAAAGACACTAAGGCTGAAGCGGTGTTAAGAGAATTGTGAAACTAGTAACTGGGTAGAGCATTCTTGCTGCAGCTGCGAGTGACTTGTCCACAATGGCCTCTCCTTTGGGAGGAAGATCTGAGCTGGTCACACAGAAGGAGTTTGGAAACCTCCATCTTCGTGGATGATAGGCTGTTGGTACTTCTGCCTCCAAAGTATCTCTAGGATTGACAGGAGGGTCCCATGCAATAGCCATTTTCTGCCAAGTTGGCACTGAGTAGTGCAATGTTTTACCTGGAGCAGTATGGTAAGAGAGACCCATTTCAGAATGCATTGCTGGTGCCTTCTGAGCTACTTCTCAAGGCCGGGAATAATGTGTATATCCTGTTTTGCAGGGAAGTATGAGCAGGTTTTGCCTATGCTCTACCAGAGGAGTGAATTCTCTGCCTATGCCCCAAGCCAAGTAGCAGCCACGTTTGCTCAGTGCTGGGCCTGTGCTGATGAGCCCTACTTCCCGTGGCTACCCACCTTCTAGCTGAACAGTTTGCATGCACAACAGGTTTCCTTCCGCCTGGAGAGCATGAGGCTTGCAGTGAGAGCAGGGTGTTTCCTTCTTCCTTTGCATGTTTTGTTTAGAACCTAGCTTTGTGGCCAATGCTCACTACAAGGTGCTTTTCCTCTTCATTCAAAGACACGGGGATTTTAGCCCAGGGCACCACTGACAGTTCTGACAGTTTTGTGAACTCTGGGATGTTCACTCAGGATGTGGTCACTGAAGTTGCTGAGAGCAGAAGGTACCTTCCAGGAAAAGCAGTATGATCTTTCTGTGCAGCATTTCTCAAAGGATGGGCCCTTGTCTCATTTTTGCTTTAGTTTTTGCCACCTTAAAGAGTTCAGTTCTGCTGCTCACTGCTGCTATGAAGCTTTAGAAATTTTTGTTTTCCAAACAGCACATTTTGGAGAGTGGCAAGTTATTGGTTAACAATTAATTTTTAACTTGGTCAGACAACAAGTGTACAACTACCACTTGTTAAAGCACTGTTTTTGCCATTGTGGAAAAAAAATGTCTTTAGAATAATTTGATGAATAAAATGATTTGCCATTTCATACTGTTTTTAGTGGGATTTAAAAACTGAAACTTATCTCAGTAATTTCTTATGAATAATGAATTAGAACTGTCTATTCATCTTCTATGAAACAGTTGTCCAAAGTTTTAAATAAAAAGCTACTGGCACAGCCCAGGAGAAACTGTTTCATTCTAATAGCAGTCAAATAATTCAAAAGGATATAAAGTAAATAATTTATGCACTTATGTTTTGCTGTGTTTTTTAATGATTTTTGTCTGTTATTGTTTTATATTTATGATAAATGAAGACCCTGTGACACCTTCAGAATCAACCCAGGACTATCGAACATCAGGTATGAGCAAAATGGCTGCATAAGAATTAAGTAGAATTGCGCATTAAGAACTAAAATACGTATTTCAACTATTGCTACTAAACTGGGACAAATACAGGCGAACATTAATCACCATTTGTTAGTCTGGATCTGTGTGTTTTAGAACTCATCTAGATAGAATATGGAAACAACAGTTTTTACCCTGTGCCTTCAAGAAGTGACTAGTCTTAGTGCGCAAAGCATTTGAGATTCTAATACTGGTATACGCATATAAATTGGAGGAGTGGGATGGACAGTTCAGGAAATCAAGATGTAACAGTGGATTAAATAAATCAAAGTCACTGACATTTTTGAAAAGGGGAGGAGAATTTTTTTATATAACATACATTAATTTAGACATTCTTGTCCTTTCTGTTCCAAGATATTCCAGAGTACACATTGACCAATGAATTTTGCCGTAAACATTTCTTAATTGGAGTACTGCTGCGGGAGGTTGGTTTTGCCTTGCAAGAAGACCAGGATATTAGGCACCTGGCTTTGGCTGTGCTTAAAAACTTAATGGCAAAGCATTCATTTGATGATCGATACGCAGAGCCGGTAAAGAAGCTGTTTGTTTATTCTTTTTCATACTGTGGCTAAAATATGTGAAACATCCTTAGCCAACCAGTGTTCATTAATTAATTTATTTAGGTTTATTTATATCACTTATTTTTTAGGCAAAACAAGCACAAATAGCAAACCTGTACATGCCACTCTATGGAATGCTTTTGGACAATATGCCAAGGATTTACATGAAGGATATGTTCCTTTTCAATATCAACACTTCCAATCAGGTAATTCTTGTGAGTTTTCAGAACACTGAAAGGATCAAACTGAGGTCTGACCCTAAGGTCTGAGAAAAGCAATCTGGTGGGAAGAAGTCCAAATGTGCCCTGGTCAGAAATTAGATGGCAAAATATAGTTCTAAAAATGCTGATTCGTTTGCACCCAAAATGTTTAATTTGAAAGGTTTTGATTTACCCAACACCTGCAGAGCCCTGTGAGTCTGTACTGGCAGGACCCTGAGTCTGGGACAGTTCCAGGGCTGGAAACTCCAAATTAGAGGCTCATAACCCCAGGCAGTTTGTGTGTCTGCGCTAGTGCCATGGGCTGCGGGCTTACCCTCTGGCAGGTCCCTGGGCAGATCTCTGAGAGACATTGTTGTAGAGAAAATCTCTCATCACTCACAGATTTTTTTTTCACGGTTATGTCATGGATCCACAAGCAGTTTCTTTAGTACAGGAAGAGGGACCATGAGCAACAGTAAGAAGTAGAGGGAATGCATGCAAGTAGTTGAAGGAGGGAAGGGGTACAGAATCCCTTTAGATTCTGACACAAAAAAAAAAAAAAAAAACATTTGTATAAACTGTGCATGTGGAGGAGGAGCAGATTTGCGTATTTCTTAAAAGACTAGATGTGTTCTAATCAGACCTGATCTAAAAACTAGAAATAATTTCTGCAGGGGTGTTGTGTTCTTTCAGTAAATCAGTCTATTTCATCTGATAATCGCTAACAGCATTGAATGCTCCTACCCTAATATTATGCTAATTTTTAAGAAGCAAACACAGACTTGGTATGTTCTTTTTAACTCCAGTGATGAGTGTTTCACATTGAGGCTAACTTGGGCATATTACAGCAAGCCCTGATTTATTTTTTTAAAGCTGCCATGTATCAACAGCTGAAAGTAGGTTTTCTAGCTCAGTGTCTAAGAAAAATCATCATTGCATATGTGCTGTCATTGTAAAAGTAAACAGTGATAAAATTTAGCAGAGTTTATTCTGTTTATTTCAAAATACAGGGATCTAGGGATGATTTGAGTACAGCTGGAGGATTTCAGAGCCAGACGGCTATGAAACATGCAAATTCCGTGGACACTTCCTTTTCCAAAGATGTTTTGAACTCCATAGCAGGTATAAATGACAGATTGATCACGTACACAGGTAGATTTCTGTGTATCTCAATGCATTGTGCTTTCTGCTTAGTATTCATGGATGATATCATTAACCCATTTTATATGATATTCAGGGAAACATGGTATGCGATGTTTCTCTTCTCTTTGGGTGTATTTGGATTGATTTTATTTGTCTTGTGAAGCTGCTCTTCTTCCACTGCTTCACTTACTCTCCTGCTTTGGAATGATGCCAGTAGTTAGGCTCTCCCAGATCCCTGTACCTGAATTCATTCTTGCAGTCTGCCTGGGTTAATAGTCCCAAGGTTTCTCCCGAAATCGTTCTTGAAGTCGTTCTTAGTTTTCCCCAGGCTTAAAACTAAGTGCTCTTAATTTTCCCAGGCTTAAAGGAAGGGTAGAAACACAACTTTTGTTTACTTCTTCCACATCCCATTTCAAAATTCAGGGAAGTCCACAGGCATCTTTCCACTGATTTTCATGGCTTTGGGTCAGGCCTTATGGAATGCGACAGGGTATATTAATGCCATGAATGATGGCAAACTCGGTCATTTAACTTCAACTTGTTGAATGTTTTTTATACTAAACATACCCATCAATAGCTTTGGCATTGGAAGTTCAAAGCACTGGTATCAATCCAGCACGACACATTTTAAGTTCTCCATTTTTCTTGTTAGTTTTTGTATCCATAAATGTTTTAGTTTAGCATGTTTGCTATGACTTTCATTTACAGCCTTTTCATCAATAGCTATCTCTGCAGCAAACCATGCTGACTCCAGAGCTTCCTTAGCAAGTCTTGAATCTAACCCAAGTACCAATGAAAAAAACAGTGAGAGAACTGACACGTGTGAAAAGGTACATGTGCAAATGTTGAAAATGATTCCTAGATTTAGATAGTTATTACTATACTCAACAAGGTCCTTCACTGTCAATTCAACAGATCATGAGACCTTTGTCTTTGATTGGATCAACCCTTCGTTTTGACAAGTTGGATCAAGCTGAAACTAGAAGCCTTCTTATGTGTTTCCTTCACATTATGAAAACCATTTCAGAAGGTAAGAAAATGTACATTACATAGTTTACGTTGTTGTGAAATATTGTGAATGCTGAATCCAAACCAAAGTTAAAATAGAATAATTACCAGTGTATTTTACAGGCTTTGGGTCAAGTTTAATTCCCTCTAACAGATACACAAAACATTTTAATATCTCCCTTTAGATGCACTGATTTCATACTGGTTGCGAGCACCATTCTCAGAAATAACAGACTTTTTCAGCATTTTAGAGTAAGTTCACTTTGTGATTCATTGATTTCATGTTAAACGATGATGTTCTAAGCTGGGTACCGCAAATAATTTCTCTTTGTCCACCTTGTGGTATAGGGTGATAGTTGTTATACGTTGGATTATTTTTCCATTATCTTCCAAATTTGTAACATGATACTATTAATGAAACCAATATCCTTCAATATGTTGGCCATTTCCATGAACAAGGGCCTTAATGCTTTGGGTTTTCCTCCCAGAAGAGATATTCATAGTAGCATGTTGTAGTATTTTATGTATTTAGGGAATCATTAATAGATGTAAAATGTGCTGTTTTATCTTTCAGGGTTTGTCTTCAAAATTTCAGGTATCTAGGAAAACGCAATATTGTAAGGTAATTCTTTAGTTATAGTCTATGTTGTAATATTTAAATATCATTGCACTATATTAGACTATGTTACAGTATTTAAATATTACTGTCTGTGTTAGACCTAAATATTTATCTGTTTTCTTCTGAAAACATCAGTCTGACATACTGAAACTGATGTATGCTACTTTTTTTCTTTGATGCAGTCTTATCATGATGTTCTAGACATGAAAGTGCATTCCTGGTGTAAAAGATGAATTGTTTGTGAGGATAACCACTGTTGCATTTGTAACCCATAGTACTGGACCATTCCTCAATTTTATTTCAGCATATATCAAATAAAGGAACTTGAACACTGTATTTTTGTTCTATATAATGGAGCAAATGGTTTTAATGGGAATTGATAAATGTTCCACAGCAATCAAAAAAAAAAAAAAATCTGTCTCTGTGCACATGCTGAAAAGGCATGAGATCATTTTCCAGCTGTGTAGTGTTAAATGCACACTTTGTCTGAGTCAGTGTTTCATTTTTAATTTAATGCTAGTACTGAAAACTTGTAGTCTGTCATACAGTGGAAAAATGAAAGGTCACCAGATAAACCAGTTAATGCTGTCGCAGGTTTTGTCAGGCCTTATTAGTTCTTTAGACGCATGACAAAATCAATGTCGTGTTCCTAACAGATTAACGGTTATTTTCTTTTAACAGGAAAATTGCTGCTGCTTTTAAGTTTGTTCAGGCCACCCAGAATAATGGCACCCTGAAAGGTTCAAACTCCTCTGGCCAGACATCAGGTCTGCTCTCGCAATGGTAATGACACATCCCATTATTAACTGCTATGAAATCACAGCCTTTGTTGTCATCCTGCAGCCATCCTACCCTGTTACAGTGTTAATTGAAGAGGAGTTAACACAGCCTGTAACTCCTTTCAGAGCCCCCGAAGCTGTAAACCATAAAAGACTTGAGCCCCTTCAACTTCAGTTGGACTTACAAGCTTTAAAATATGATGTTTAGAAGAATACTTAGTTACTGTCAATATATTGTCAAGTATTGCCGGAAACGTTAGCTGTTGTTTTCAGCTCTGATGTCTATCTGAAACATAAGTCACATTTCTCCCAAAACTAAATGAAGTCATATGTTTGCATTCTTACTGCTTTAGGGATGAATTTCTATGGCTGAGGTCACAGTATCAGGGTTTACTTTTCTCCTGATAACCCGGGGTGACAGAGTGGGAACTATCTAGCAACACAAAGTCAAAGGAGTAGATGTGCTTGAGCCCTGTCTTTTTACTTCCATTTGGCTATGCGTAACATAGTCCTGTACTGCTGCCTCCATGTTGCCAGTTCCAGAATCGTTCTTTTATTTCTTTCATTTTTTATTTTCCTCTTTCTAGTCTAGAGATTGCAATATTTAATCATTCTCATGGATGGCATGGTAATAAACTGCAAGTGCAGCAAAGCTTTAATAATCTTTTTGACCCTTTTATGGAATAGTGTGAACTTTTTCATAGTTAATAATGTAAAACTCAAGAGAGTAGGTGAACTTTTGACTCCGTGCAGCTTGTGGTTGTTTCAAAGAGCATGCTGAGACAGTTCCCCTTCCTCATATGTTTGGATCGTTGACTTTCCTCATTCATGTGTAGCTCAAGTTTGCACGCTATAATAAGCATGTACCTTGGAGTGGAACAGTTAGTACACAGGAGGGAAAGAGGATGCCTTCCCTGCCATACTTCTTTCTTTGTTCCTGCATCGTGCAGTTTTCAAGAAAAAGCACTGATATCGTTATCCCATCCAGACCTGGCAAGCAGCCTGTAGGAGACTGTTGTTTTGTTGCACATTTGCAGATGAATCAGCATGGTGGCAATCCAGAAACTGAAGTCATATTTTTGATGTTTCCAAGGCCTTCACAATTTACCCCCTCACAGATTTGTTGTCTGCATGGTTATTTGTTTGGCCTGCTGTAATACAGAACGTTCTTTGATGATGCGTTGTAAGATGAACTATGGCTGGTGATCAGCTCTACACTTAGGTATTTGCACTTGCTAAATGCCAGTGTGTCAGCATCTTCAGAAAGAATCACACCTTCCCTACCAAAAAGGGTGTGGGGGAGGGAACAAAACAGTAACCTCAGTATCAAAATTCCACATGTTCCCAATCCACTAGTTCGCTAGCATAGCAACTCAAATCTTTCCACTGACTCATAATGGAAGACTATGTCACATTGATTGGCAAATGTCTGGACATCAATTTCATCCCTGGGATGGGAGCTTTCTTTTTAAATGTAAAATCTAATTATTATTTTTTGTAAGAATAAACAACAAATACAAGAGGTTTTAGTTAGGTGCAGGAAGCAATTCTTTTCAAAAACATTTTAAAATTATGTGCTTTTAGGAAGTTACATTTAAAAATAAATAAATAAAAGTATTTTAATATTTAATTAAGTGACTTGAATTATGAGTGATGTTGAGTCTTGCCGAATTCTGCAGTGGTTACAAATTCAAAATCCTTTTTGCAAATTATGATAAGCTTCTCATGATAAATGAAATACTTCATACTGTTTGTCAGCATCAAAAGGTTAAAAGAACACACACATACAAACATCTGCACACACAGTTTTTACTGTCACTGCCAGTCTCATTATTTTTTCCCCCTCATAAATGATGCCAGCTGTATTAATTCTTTCACAAGTAGGGTGTATTTCTCCTGTGTTCTTTTTTAACTGAACTAACCTCAATTTCTTTTCACCCCAAAACAGTTTGCAAAGCATCAGCCAGTTATTTAAGCTGATGTTGTGTTTTTTCCAGTGCTCAGTAAGTTTCATCTCCTGTGATTTCAAGAAATCACAGCACATCTGTTTTGTCCACATTACTGACTTTGTTTCTCTGAAAATAATTGCATCACTTTGTTTTACTTAACCTTTGAGAAGTACTGCAGAAAGCTCTAACTGACATGGGAAAATTCTTTATAGGCATGGTGGTTTATTCTTTGTGTCTGTTTTAAATTGTACCTTTGAATTTCAGGATGCATTCTACTTCTAGTCATGATGGCCACAAACATCACAGATCTCAGACGTTACCAATAATCCGTGGCAAAAATGCACTTTCTAACCCGAAACTCTTGCAGATGATAGACAGCAGCACTGCAAGTAAGTACTGAAAAATGTATTTAATTCCCGCTTGAATTCTGTGGGGTTTAGATCAGGCTCTATACAATTAAATCTGTTTTCATGACTGTCAATGAAAGATAGCCAGAAGAGAAGCATAGAGCTGCTGACTTTACTCTTTTTTCAGGACAGTAAGAAATCTGAGCTTAAAAATTTGGTCAAAATTCATATAAAAACCAGAATGAATTACAATAACCTGATGTATTTAAAAAGCCTTAATGGCAAGTAATCTTCCCCTTCCCACCCCTAGCATCTCTTTTGTCTGTGGTTATGTACCTTGTACAATCAGATGTACGCTGGCTGAAATATTACATTTATATTAAGCAATAAAAGTGACCTTTTCATGACACAAAGTCATTTTCCCTTTGGACTGTTTCAGAACTCGGTAGTTTTTAGCAACCTTTAAGATAGTCTGTACTCTGAAATAAAGGGTACAATCACATAGTTGAAAGTTTGTGGTCCTTTCAGGGTATTGTAAGGAAGTAAATCTCAGTAGCTGATGTGATTTATACTCACCATGTTGCAGTGCAAATGAAGCACTATGCCCATCATCCCTATGAAACAACTTGGTAGAGCTATTGCGAATTGGGTTTATTTTGTAGCAAAAATTAATGTACTGGAGTTTACATGATGTCAAGGTTTGCAGACAAGGTCTTCTGTGATGCTTTTATCTACAAGTCTTATATTATTATTGTCTGTAGATAATGATACCTGTAATATTGTTGTCTCTCTACCATATAAAAATCTCTAATGCTTAAATGACAGTTTTCCACTGTATCTAAAAACGAAAGATAGATGCTCTGCTCTTGCCCCATATGCTGAGGGACACTACCAGAGAGTCAAGAAAGCCAAATTTATGTAGAGTGATGATGTCCTTCATTAGATCCATCCCGTCTGTCCATGAAGAGTGGACAAGCTTTCAAGGACACTCGTGCCTCCAGCAACATTATTGTTAATGACTCTTTAATCAAAAGAGAAAATGATCCCAAGTTACCTTTGAAAAGTTGATAAGCTGAAAGTTCCTAATAGAGAAACACTATGAAACTCTCCTGAGTTTATCCAGAGATAATCTACGTGTCTTTGTCTTTTCCTTCTGAGGAAGCATTATACCCATAAATGACTAATTAGAATAACATCTGCAACCACAACCCAATTCACCAGTCTGACCCTTGCCCATTCTGGAAGATTCAGTATACTTTTAGAGGTGTCATCCTAAGACACACAGGCATTGGTATTCTGGCTGACAAAATGTGGCCAGTATGTTTTTGTGGTACCTAAGAGTTTCCACTAGAGGCTGAAATTATGATATCAAAGCCATCTTATCCCACTTTCCAATTAGGTTCCTTTCATCCTTTGAGGCCCAACAGAACCAGTGAAAGAATATGCTCTGAGAAAAGTAGAGTCAAATACAGTAACTACCCCTCCCAGGAGCACTTTTCTTCAAATACCCTTTCATTTAATGTACAGTTAGGACACTATCTCTACTGCACGGAGATTGGATGACCTGATTGCAAAATTACCTGATCTTAAATGATACTCAAAAGACTACTTGTCACATTGCTTCATATGTTGTAGGCAGCTCCAATGAAACGGATATTGTACAGTTTGTAGACACAGAGGCAAACATTGCCACAGAAGTTTCCCTCACAATTCTTGACCTGTTGTGTCTTTACACTCTGAACCACCAGGTATGTTTTGCTGCTTCATTTTCTGTTTGAAATGGTGCCATGTGAGATATGTGGTGGAGGGAGGGCCTAGGGGATCAGGCACACAGAAAACTCAAAGTGCTTGGGACAGTAAGATAGGAAAATAAGATATCAGTCCTGTGTGGAGGTATTTCATGAAGTAATTTCATCATATCCAAATTGAATAGGAAAATGTGGAAGAAAAGCATCCTACATATCCAGGTGAATATATAGCCCTGCTGTGCATTATAGGGTTGCACGACTACTGCTGTCACCTCTTCTTAATCATGTTCATACCTCTTCAAGTTGGCAGCTAGATCCTCTCTCTCTTTAAAAACTGTTCTGTTAATGTCAGCCCTGATGAAATGCTGAAGGTCTCACAACTACAAAAGAGCAGACAGCTCCTTTTAGATTTAATGGGTAGCTTTGGCACCCCTAACTCTTAAATCTGGTGAATACCATCAACGAGTTAGCAGTACGGGCACGAGCAAGTGTTACCCTTAGAAAGCTGCAAGTAAAAAGAGGCTGCAGCAAGCTAGGACTGACTGCCTCATCCCCAGAGATTACAGGGCAGTTGCTGATAAAAGCATCTCCCTAGGAACACTTTGATGCAAAGTCCAGTAGCTCATCTTCTGTTTATTCGCTTTAATAACCAGCGTGTCCTGTCTTGTTTGTGAACTTTTCAGAGGCAGCTCCAGCAATCTGATTGCCAGAACGCATTGATGAAGAAAGTCTTTGACACACACATGCTCTTTTTGCAAATCAACCAGTCAGCAGCAGCTCTCAAGCACGTCTTTGCTGCCCTACGGCTGTTTGTAGGCAAGGTAACTATGGTTTTATTCTGTTAGTCTAATCTTTTAACATGTTACAGCAAGTGCAACTCGAGGACAGTTGGGTACTTTGACAGAATTCTCACCTTAACACTCTTAATGCTCATTCCTAAATATCTTCTTATTTGTTGTTGATTAAAAAAAAAAAAAAACTAGATCTGTTTTTGGAAAAATAAAATATTAGAGCTCTTCATGAAAGCAAAACTTGTAAAATAAATTAATAAATGAAAGCCAACTGTGTGGTGTCTAGCTGTGTCATGGCCCTCCTGCCTTTTGTTTTTTTCACCTGTGGAAGAAAGCTTGAAACACTAGTGGTCCATGGTCTTTATGGCAGATACCTGAGTTGCAGAACCCAGTGGTGAATGGTTGCAGCCATCCCCAGAGGAGCTAGCAGGAGAGTACTCTGTACACTTTACCAAAAGGTCACCTCAAATAGTTCATTTTTACAAATATGTAATTTTCATCATCAAAGAGATATTTTGGACAAAACATGCTCATCAAACTGTTTATTTGCTTGCATCACACATATATAAATAATCATGGGCAATTAGATGCTTTGTGCAAAGGCTGCCAAATTTCCAAGTTGTAGACTTAGATGATATCTTCTTTAAAATAACCAGAACATATCACACAGGTAACAATTGCAATGGGGAAGTGAGAATTAGTAATGTTGGCCTGGTTTCTCAGATGCTTCTATGAAGCACAACAGTGTTGATAAGTTTAAACCATGTGGTCTCCTTCTCTGACAGCTGTTATCTCAGGGGAAAAGAGGAGGAAATCATGCTTCTCCCAGTAACATAGCCTGGATACATGGGGGAAATATAAAGTAAACTAGCCACAGACAGCTTTAAATTACATACCAGACAGTCAAGATTGGAGAAAGTACATGTATATGCAACAGGGAGGATGAATACATATCTAGGATTGCCCTTTTCATTCATCCTCTAGCTCTCAGGATTAAATTCTCCTGTCGTAGTTCTCTGGAAGCAGGGATTGTTTTGTTTTGTTTTGTTTTTTCCCTGCAGCAGGACTGGGAGATCTTCCACCACTCATTGGTTCTTCCTCTATTGTATTCACCCTGTTGATAAATAGCATGTATGGTTTATAGAGCCATCCTTCATTCTCTGCTGTCTCCTGCTGTTCAGACTCTTGACTGCTGGAAGTTCACTGACTGCTGCTCAGAGTATTTTCTTTCTCCTGAGTAGCTTTTATAGTAGCAGACCAAACCACCCCCCCACATCTCCCAGCCTTTTCCTGTTTAGCTCTTCTGCATTCTTCACAGATAGGCTGCTCTGCTTTTATTCTTGCTGTGTACCAGCTGCTGTCTGGACTTCCTGGAGGTCAGTTTGATTGATGCATTGCATATGGTGTTTGTATGAAAACCTGTGTGCAGATTTTACTTGATCTTACTTTGTGCACGGGATTATGTTTAGCCGGTGGTTAATTTCTTCACTAAACCCCAGTGTAAATGAGCATATGAAAGACAGTTGATTTTACTGAAAGTGTGACAGAAAAACTGTTGACTCAGAATAACTGTAATATGCTCATTATATATATATTAATATATCAATTATATATATATATATTAATATATAATGCTATTATGTAAATGCATAATATATAATATTACTGAGAGTACATATCCACACTTTTTTTTCCCAATAGTTCCCATCAGCATTCTTCCAAGGACAAGCAGATCTCTGTGGTTCCCTCTGCTATGAAATCTTGAAGTGTTGTAACCATAGGTCACGTTCAACTCAGACAGAGGCATCTGCTCTTCTTTATTTTTTCATGAGAAAGAACTTTGAATTTAATAAGCAGAAATCAATAGTCAGATCGCATCTACAGGTGAGTGAAGTGTAAAATCATCAGTATTTACCTGATGTACACTGTTTTGTTGTTTTTACTATTATTATTCTGCATCGTAGCAAAACAGTTCATTTGAACAGATCAGCCAGTTCTCTGTGGCAGTTTGATTTTTCTGCCAGGTCTGAAGACATTGGGCTGGATCCTCTGCTGTTCTTGGACAGTTCAGCTCTGTTCCAAGGAGAGACAGCAGCTGTGAACCTAGCCACACAGCCAAGTAAATCGAATATGTAGCTATTCTTGATTCATATGCATTGCTTACAGCAGTAGCACTGTAGCTGAAGTAGCAAACCAGAATCTGATAGGAACAGAAACATGAAGCCCAGTAACAATGCACTTATATTGCAAAATTTGAGAAATTACAGACATTGGAGATTACTTGCAATCCTTGCATCCAGGGAGTGTAGTGATAGGACAAGGGGCAGTGGTATTAAACTAAAAGAGGGTAGACTTAGATTAGATATAAGGAAGAAATTCATCTCTGCGGGGGGTAGTGAGGCACTGGAACAGGTTGCCCAGAGAAGTTGTGGATGCCCCATCCCTGGAAGTGTTCAAGGCCAGGCTGGAGGTATAAAATTGCATCCATCTCTGCTAGCCTGATACATCAAGTTACATTAGAACTGGGATTAAAAACTATTTTGAAACTTTGATTTTCTTTGCTAATTGCACCCTGTTCCTTTTTTTTTTTTTTTTTTCTTTTTTACTCTCTACTTGTACAGCTCATCAAAGCAGTGAGTCAGCTGATAGCAGATGCAGGGATTGGTGGATCCAGGTTTCAACATTCACTTGCAATTATAAATAATTTTGCTAATGGAGACAAGCAGATGAAAGTAAGAAACATTTTTTTATTAATCACTACCTCTTTAAAAAGGTCAACAATGTTACAGGAGCAAGTGTTTCTATGAATAAAATTGCTGACTTTTATTAGACACTGACTTATGCATCCATAGCATGCCTTTTTGAGGCAACCAAACAGTCATGAACATGTTTATGATTCAGAAACATAATTTAGAATTAAATTCTAAAGATGTTTAAGATACCATGCATTGTGGCTGATGAAACACTATTGCAATTACCAATTTTTAGTCTACAAACTGTCATTTTTACCTGTTCAGTAAATGTGTAGCAAAAACACACACAGCAGTGTAAAATGTGTACATACTGTTGAACTGTAAATCCTTTTCAAAACCAACTGAACTTGGGGGAGGGGGAGAAGATCCTCCACAAGCAGAACATGAGCTCATTCAGGGGTGCTGCATGTGGTTCTCTGGATGGTCGTAGTGATGTATTGCTTATCTTTCCCAAAGAACGTTAATTTCCCAGCAGAGGTGAAGGATCTGACCAAACGCATCAGAACAGTTTTGATGGCTACAGCTCAGATGAAGGAACATGAGAAAGACCCTGAGATGCTTGTGGATCTGCAGTACAGCCTAGCAAACTCATATGCCAGCACACCTGAATTGCGTAGGACCTGGCTTGAAAGCATGGCCAAGATTCACGCAAGAAATGGAGATTTATCAGAGGTAACAAATGCATTTATCACTAGGCTGAGATATTTTGATAAAAAGGGCTGTGGAAGACAGATAACAGCAATGATTTAAGAGATATACAGTGTCTATCCTATACTTAAAGTCAGGTTTGAACTGTGCCTAGAGATGTGATGTGATTATTATCCCAGTTTGCCTAATTGTAACAGTGCCTGATATGTGCTTGACCAAGACTTAGAAATGTCTGAGAGGGAAGCTGTGGTCAGTATTGCATTAGCATCTCAACTGCTTAACCCTAACAGGCGTAGTAGCTGTAGTGTAGGCGAGGTTATAAACAGTGCTTAATTTACATACAGGGTATTTTGTCTTTTTTTCCCCTCATACAGCATAGAAGAGGAGTTTGCCCTATGCCATGTCCCTTTCGTCAAAAGCTAAATGGGTGACGGGAAGCTACAGTGCATAGCCCAGCAATCTTATTTACAAAGTGATGTGTTAGGTTGTTCTCTTGAGCAAAATTCCTGATGTCCTCATTTAACTCTTAGTCTGTGCTTTTATCTGAGACATCCAGTGAAATTAATTAGGAGAGGTTTCATCATTTAATACCTTATTTTCACAAATTGTTACGTTAGTTTTCTTTCCTTTTCTGCAGTATGACTTGACAGTGGTTCAAATACGTGCTCTTTATCACGTACATGCTAAGTCATGTAGTCTGCTTTAATGTATACATGTATTTTGGTCTCTCGTTGCAGGCTGCTATGTGCTATATCCATATCGCTGCTCTCATTGCAGAGTACCTAAAAAGAAAGGGTAAGATCAACATATTCAAAACTAACCGTGTATCTATAAATGATATTGTTGAAAATAATTTTTGGTTGTCCTGCTTTCCTTACTTATAAAATGAAGTATTCTTAAAGCTGCTTGAATTCTACCCAAAGATCTTATTTTTAAAATGCATCGTAAATACTAGTCTTAGCAGTAGAACAGTGACTGTGTGTGTTTTGTGTAAAGAGGGTTAATTAAATGTTTATTAAGCTAGTGCTAAAAGGGAATGCTTCACTTGTTAATGTGTCGTTATTAAATATGCATGTATTAACACATACCAGTAGCAGTGTACTAATACCATCTTACGCTATCATAGGTTACTGGAAAATGGAAAAGATTTGTACCTCACGTATGCTCCTGGAGGATGGTCAAGTCTGTGATAGTAATGTGTTACTAACAACTCACACTGGAGGAAGTGAGTGCTCTAACCGTGCCTGTTTATGGGTCAGATAACATGGCTAGGGAATCCAATTACCGTTCTTCAATTGATCTGGAAAAATACCTACCAAAGTGAGAATACTTATAGTGCATGTTGATGGCTGTAATAGCAAGCAAGTAATATCAGAAACATTGTGTGTTACTTTCCTGATGCTCTTTGGCTGGTTTGATGTCTCTGGTTAAAGGTTCTTTCAGGGACAGAGCACTCTGCTCTTCATTGTGAACAGAAATCCCTCTCAGGTCAATTGGTGTTTAGCACACAAATCCACATTCAATTCCCTTGACTGTCCAAAGCTGGGGGACAAGGGCAGAATTAATATCAGGTTATCCATATGTAACTTAGTATAGATAAAGGGGTTTTTAATCTGTGACGCTTATTAGAGAAATAAAGTGCAGGCTTATGTTTTTGAAATGCTTCCATGCCAATGGTTATTTAGTTTATGAAATGTGTATTTCCAAGTAATTCTCAGCTTGAGGTATTTTAGCAGTGTTCATAAATAGTAATTTCTAGGGATAACAGCAAGTACATGGGGAAGATGAAACTGTTAGTTTTGGAAAGACCGTGGTTCTCTGATAACTTTCAAGTGTGTGGTGTGGGGGTGAGACCAAAAAAAAAAAAATCCTTTCAGAGGGGGCTTTCGGTAAACAGCAGTATTTCAGGGACTTTTCACTTGTATGCTTTGTTTAAATAACTGATCACAGTAGGTGGAGCGAAGAACTTGAGTCATTTTAAACCTACACATTAGTAAAAAGTTGCTCAGAACTCCTCCCAAACTTGACAGAGGTGGAGGAGCTGCCTCAGCAACTTGCGCCACCTCAGCTGTCTCCAGGAGAATTCCTCAAGCAGGACAGTGATGGCTCTGCTGAACCTGGGCAGGGTAAGGAGTGCTGCTGCCATGGTAGCCTCGAGCCCAGCAGAGGTGCAGCATGCTCCAGAGCAGCCATCTCCATCAGCCTGTGGAAACTCTGCCCCCCGCTTAGGAAATGTGGTGTGTGGAACAAGTGCTGAGCCCCAGCATGCAGTGTTCGGTGCCTGGAGGTCAGGTCACCAGCTGCAGCGTTGGTTTCATGAGTAAAAGTTGTCTCGCCTCCGTCTACGATGATAATTCCTGTATACGGGAGTGTGGCACATGTAGTTTTACCGCCAGCACTGTACATCTAAGGAATTGAAATGCCAAAATGAGAAATAAGATTGCATCAGGAAAGTGTTGCAGTTGCCCTTTGCCTGGACAAATGGATTTATATCATAGAGAAAATGCAGAACGTTCTCATAAATTCAGTCAGTTCCATTTGTGCTTCTCATCACTTGGGCTAACCCAGTCAAATGAAATCAGCTTTGTATTGATGACATCCAATAACTTTTTAAAGTGCGTGGTGATTCAGTCATTAATTGACGTTGTTATGAATTGTACTTCAAGGTTTATTTTCCATGGGATGGCCTGCTTTTCTAAGCATTACCCCCAACATTAAAGAAGAAGGTGCTATGAAGGAAGATTCTGGGATGCAAGATACTCCCTATAATGAGGTCAGCAGCATTAACATTTATATACTTGTTCTAAATTTACGGAGTAGTATTGCTAATGGATTCCTGTGTATGTTAAAACAAATTATAATGAGAGTGCTCTTCACCCAACATTAAAAGGCATGCAGCTTTTGAGTGAAATGCCATAGCTGTTTTACTAAATAGGGGGGATGTGTGTTTAGGTAACCAGAACATTAAATACTGGAGTTGGAGCCCACAAAGCCATCCTGTTCTTCTGAATGAGATGTCAAGTATTTTCATGTTACCGTTATTTCCATTTTGTATTTGAAGTGCTACATGACCAATTGTCATGTAAATATTGTGTGATCAAACTAAATTTTAGTATAGATGATACAGAATAAAAATAAAACAGTGGGCAGGTACTCTTATTGTATAATTGTTAACGAAGCTCTGTCAGCTATCAATTAACCCACAGTATTTGCTGAATTGCAGAACATTCTGGTGGAGCAGCTGGAGTTGTGTGTTGAATACCTGTGGAAGTCTGAGAGATATGAGCTCATTGCAGAGGTTAACAAGCCTATCATTGCTGTTTTTGAGAAGCAGAGGGACTTTAAAGTAAGTTCTTTTTTTTTTATTTAAATTGTCTTAAGCCAACTGTAACGATCAATATTTTTTTAAATTAAAGTGCTTTCTTTAAAAGGAATGTTTTGTTCTTCCTGTCTGTAATTTCTGCTTTTAATGCTTTGTTCTATGAGTAAACAAAAATCTTTGGTATCCTATCTTCCTCTTTTCAGCATCAATACAACCATAAATGAACAATTTTTTTCAAAAAAGAATCAGCCTCTAAAGGTCATCAAAACCACAGCAACAGCTTTCTAGCCATATTTCACTGCGAGACTTTTAGTTATGTCCAGAACTACATGTCTCTGTGGAGAAATCTCTCTCTGTTAACCAATTAATGTGATTTTTTGCATGCATTTTTAAAACCAAGAGCACATTTGCATTGTATTTACGTTCAGAAACAGCTGATAAATTATTGTGATCTCTTCACAACTCCAGGGTTCCTTCATTTCTTATTTTCTTTCTACATTTAACACATAATGGATAGCCTGATGTTAATCTCATTTGCTGATTTTCTGGTTTTTAAATTAGAAGTAAAGGAATAGGTTTAGGCTGTACACTGAAGAAGCAGGTCCTCAAATTTAAACTTAGTTGATCCCTCTGTATTCTATCACAAGAAAGTCCTTTTTAGTGGTGGGTGTGGGTAGCACATCTCTGCATAGGGGTAGGAGCTGACAGGAGTTGTTGGCACCGTACCCTCCCCAGCACGTAGGGCACACTTTCTCTGACTGCTTAAGAGGTGCCTATCACTGCTCATTTGCGGAATGCTCTGTGACCCAGTACACAAAGTCCCTTCTGCCATAAAATTATCTGAAGATCTCAGAAATCTTGAGATAAGCCATTCCCTCAGTGTGTACAGCCATCTTTGCAAAGGTTTGGGTTTCTGATTAAGGCAAGCCATGCTCGTGCAGAGCCTCAGTGTCATTTCCCAAAGTCCCCTGTCACCTTCCCTCTCTCCTTCTGTCTCTTAACGTAGAGGCTGTCAGATTTGTACTATGACATCCACCGCTCATACCTGAAGGTTGCAGAAGTAGTGAACTCTGAGAAACGCCTCTTTGGGAGATACTACCGCGTTGCATTTTATGGGCAGGTAAGTTGCCTTGTGTTTTTTTTGCTCTGACAGGTGCTTAGAGATCAGCCAGGTTCTTCTGATCCTGATGTATTTCAGGAAAGCTAAAGCAGGGAAGCAGTTGACAGTGAGTCATGGGCTAAAAAGTGCATCATGGGTCAAATTCTAGGGAGGATTTTAGAGAAAAGAGAACACTTGGTTGCATCTGTGTAAACTGATGTGGGTTAGTGGTGGAATGGAGACATCAGCTTTAGTTCTTGACATCAGCAAGCAAAGCGGAGACAGAGGTAGGGCATGTTTTTTTGTTTTTTGTTTTTTTTTTTTAAGAATAAAACTTAAGTGAAACCAGGTAAAGCATCTTCCACATATGGCCCTCTCTTCTAATAAAGTTTAAAATGAGCAGTATGCAGTAGATGGTTTGTTATGTTTCTTGCTGACTGACTTCTGCTTTCAGGCCACCTCTGATTCTGTGCAATATACTGTAGAGTAGTTTTATTCCCTCTGCTGTGCTTCAGCATCCTCAAAGCATTTTTTTGTGCTTTCTTCCACTACAAACCAGTGTAGCAATCCAGCATGTTCTTTTAAGACCTGTTTTTGTAGCAAGCATACAATTTCCTTTACTCTAAAATAAAAAGGTGTGTAAACAACAGATTGATGTGAATCATTCTGTTTGCTAATTGGATTTTAATGCAGAAATTTGCTCTTTTCTCCTTTTGGTCTTATTCAAGGCTGTGGTAAGTCTAGTTGCATGTTTTGTTTAATTCTTCTCACACGTCCTCCATCCTTCCCTGTACTGTTACTTAACATTAACTTTCCTGCGCTCCTGATTCTTTGGTTTGTGGCAGATGAAATAACGTTGTTCCATTCATCGTTGCATCCTGCAAACTAATTTTTGTTTGTTCAGCTACCCAAATTACAACGCTGTATCTGTCACCGTGTTGTGTGCACTGTGGGGCTCAATGCTGTCACCTCATCTCAGTGACGGTTTCTCTCTCAGCTTCACTGGGTGCAGGATTGGACCCTGTGTTTCTCTGTTGAAAAACTCAGTGTCGCACTAATGCTGTTTGAATGCAAGGCTGTGTTTCTGGCCTGTGCAGCAGCTCCAGAGAGGAAGGCTGCTGCCAGTCTGCAGTCAGTGGCAGTGGTTGGGAGTCAGGGGGGCATGGTGAGTCCTGGCTCTTCCTGCAAATCAGCAAAGCTTGCCAAATGCAAGAAAGCAAGCTGCTCTACCTGAGGAAGGGTAGAGATTTCCGTATGCCCTTCCTCAAGATGGGGGGCAGTGGAGGGGGGAAATGGGACTCTCTGCTTCCAGCTTCTTGCCAGGGCTGTCCCTGAGACAGTGCAGGTACATGCTGTTTCTCCCCAGAGGCCAAGTCTGTGGCTTAAAGCTGCGAGTGGGTAACTGAGCTGCAGCAGTTCTGCTCAACTGGGTTAAACTCTGTTACAGCACAAAGACTCTTCAGCTGCCGGTGCCACAAGGGCAACTTCATTTAAACAGCTTTAGTGCTCTAAAGCATATGACTTTTTCATAGCTGTGTATTGCTCGGTTTACTCCCTGGTGCACATGAATACTGAGCTCTAAATGCAAGCAAGCACAGCTCCTTCATTTCCTTTTGCAGATGAGATTTTATGTGGTAGAAAGTGGGACTGCTCTGTATTGCTCCTTGCAGAGGCATAGTGACTAAAGCGTATGGCACAGTGCAAATAATTGAAGGTAGATAATTCCCATCAACATTACCGGTGCCTCATTTGCTGAGGATAATAGCACTGAATGTGCAGAGCTGATCAAGGAAGGCAATACACGAAGCACCACATCAAGAGTTACAGACGAGCCTTGACCAGGGAGGGGAAGGAGAGAGAATCATGTGTTCCCACTTACTGTGCAATTTTCCATCCAGAAAGTTTCCTTCCTGGGTTTTGGCAAGTCCCTTTTCCCTTGTGCCACTTGCTTCCACTTTGGCTGTGCAGGTGGAAAGGCACAGGGACTTGTGTTACTTCTGCTGCCAAGAGTACCTGCAGGCCTCCACGCTGAGAGCAGTTTCAGTGGCCAGTTCATTTGCATCATTACAAGTTATTCTCTTGTCTGCGTTGAAGGCAGACTGCACACTTGCTTCCAAAAGCTAACAGTTGCAGGTTTTACTAGGTACCAATATGAATTGCTCTGCTTAGGCCACTGCAAGGGAAATGCCACAGAAGGACACTTGGTATGCAGGTATGGGATTCCTTCTCAGTCTTATAGGCACATTGCTCTATTAAAAATTAAAAAAAAAAAAAAAAAAAAAAAAAGTGGGTAGATATAAGTGTAAGCACACATTTTAAAATGTTTTTATTACATATGCATCCATTAATAATTGTATCAATAAACATGTTCTGCTTTGTGAACATTAAACATTGGTATTTCTTAACTGTAACAAAAGCTACAGAGAAGTAATTAAAGAATAAAATAATATTGCACATACTGTTTGTATTTTGCAGTGTCAGCAAGGTAGAACTTGGGGGGTTGGTTCTTAGTGGAAAAAGGAAATCTGCAGCTGTACTAGAATGTTCTAGAAATGGTTCTTCACACAAAGGCAGAGGTGGTGTTGGGTTACTACACTGCTTTAGGGACCCTCTGGAAGGACGAGCCGAATGAGCCTGTTCCTTAGGCAGGATGTCACCAGCTTTATTTGCAGCTTCAGAGAGCCGGGTTTCATGGCACTGCTGTTTGGGACTGCAAACTGCTGCGGGCCTTTGGTGACAGCATCTCACTGCCACCACCAAGTGGCCGTGCCTGCTATGGGCCAGGGACCGCGATTTTATTCACAGATGTGTTTTGAGAAGCCAAGATCTTTGTTGAATTAATAATAATAATCAGCTGCTAAGTATGTTGAATAGCTGAAAACTTGTATTGTGCTGATAAGCAAAGAACATTCGAGACACGGCTCAGCGCAGTGTTAGCTAAGGGAAGGGCTGAGGCTCTGTTCTCCCATCTGTGCACGCCCTGGAAGCTGGAGGGCAGATTGTCACAGCGGTAGGGTGACTGCAGGTTTATGTCTGAAGATCGCAGGGTGTGTTCCCTTTTCCAAATGTGATGAAACAGCTGGAACAGCTTCCTTACCGAAGAGTGCAACAAGCCCACTGTCTTCCTAGACACCCAGCAGCAAAAGGATTCCTGTCTGGAGAGTTCCTGTCTGGAACTGCAGTAGTTTGGTGCTGCTGCTAAGATGGGGCAGAATCACAATGTCCAGATCTGACAGTAGAACAGGATAATATGCAAAAAAAGGTTGAAGGCTAAGTCTCTGGTGCTCAGTCAAATGCGTTGTGGGGATGCTTTCCTCTCTCACTCTGGTGGGGGCATGCAATTTTAGCCCACGTAAGCCAGCAATATCTTTTCCCACTGGCATGCACCTGGCCTGCATAAAGGTCACCTTAGAAGAGGCAGAAGGCTTTCCCTCAGAATCCTGCTGGGGGAACAGCGCGTGCTTTTCCAGCAAAGGGCAGAGAAGACCTCAGATTTACTGTGAGCTTCAAGGGCTGCGCCTGCGGCCGTACAAGGAGGAAGAAGGGCCCTTCCAGCGCTCCCACACTGACAGTCCTGGGTCACAGCTTGACTCTTGGCACATCAGAGCTTGGTGGAAACCAATAACCTACTGTCTGTGAAGCTGTTCTCCCTCCTGTTACATTCAGCTGCTCCACGTAATGATTTTCATCTGTAAGGCCGCATTGTTCTTACAGTGCAAAAACAGCCAGTGTGAAAATAGTCTAGGGATATGCATTGATAATGTGACCATGGTTGCTTAATATTTCAAAATCCTTGAATTGGAAGATATTTGGCTCCTAAAAAGTATTTAATCTTGCTTTCAGTAGTCTTTGCCAGACATATAGCATATGGCAGACACGAGTATTTATAGCTCACAATTAACTTCTGCTTGTCACTTGTCAGCTGAAATACTGCAGGGAGTATGTACTTAAATGATATTCCCTGCATTAGAGACAAGACTAAATCTGTTAGCTGTTTATTTGGGGGAGTGTTGCTTTTTTTTTATTTCCCAAGCAAAGCCATTAACACAAATGTCATCCTAGTGTGCTATGTATGCAGCATCAGCACAGAGATTTGGCGTTTACATATAAACACTCTTGCAACGTGCAAACATACACAGAAACAGCATCTAGGATAAGAAGATAAGCTATATTTTAGCTTGCTCTGTGATTAATTTGGAAAACAGTTTTTGCTGTTGTTTTTGGTGTTTGCTTTGTTGTTTGTTAAAAGCATTGAATGGTAACAGAAAACAGATGTTTTTTGACAGAAGCAATCCTGAGCTGCGTGTTTGAGTATGGTTGCATGAAAGTAATGAGTTTTTCAGCTATTTTCACATAGCAGTCTTTCTTCAATGGAAACAAGATAAGAAACCAGGTTACGATCCTGCAGATTTTCTCAGTGGAATCAATAAAAAGTCAGTTGCCTGCCTAGCTCAGTAAATGTTTATAGGGTGTCAGCTTTTGAGCTCTAGATTTGTTTCTAATTACCTGTGTGGGTCTTCACAAGCCTATAGAGATTAATTGATAATATTGTTAAGAATGGCACAATGTTAGAAGGTCACGGTGAGACTAATTAAGATGCTATCAGACAAGCTGCCAGTGCTGCTATTATTAGTCACTTTTTTCTGGTAATGCCCACAGTGCTCTTGGCACTTGCCAAATTAACACAGATGATTTTCTTGCCCCTTGTCCTGACTGAAGGAGAAACCACAGATGTACGTACTTGTCAAGCCCTGCTAAAACAAAGCTCAGGGATTTGTTCCTAAACAAACATCAACAATTTCTAACTGATTTGTCATAATTCTGTATATCTTTTTAAACGTTTGCCTGGTCTATAATTTTAGCAACCAAAGTTTGGATTACACTTCAACATGGAAGGGCTGGATTTTTTTATTTTTTTTTTTGGATGGATACCTGCCACAGATTTTGGCAGATCCCCTGACTTCATTCACTTGTGCTCTGCTAGTTTTCAACAGATCACAATTTGCTAAGGCATGTCGTAGAATTACCTGTCCAAGCTACATCACATTAAGTTTAAAGGGCCTTGGGTCTGGCATCATTAATGCTGTCTTTCTTTTCCTCTCTATCCCTGCAGCTTCAGGAATCTTCCTCTGGGTCACTTTGCATTGAGGTGAAAGGAGGAGTGTCTGGGGACAGCTGCAGTATTTAACACTGCCAAATTTCATCAGTGGCATATGAAAACTTAGAAGGAGGGCTGGTGCTGCCCATGGTGTTGGGATAAATCCAGTGCTTCCTAATGGGTCAGCTGCTGCTTTCTGCTCAGCTGGGAGAGCTGCTCCCCTAGTGTGTGATGTACTTGTTCATCTTACAGCAGCTGAGTGTCTCACCTGCGTGTGATGTGATGCTGCTATTTTTCGGCATTTCTTCTGAAGTCTGCCAGGTTCTTGTTCGGTTCTTCAGCAGAGCCTTCCATTAAAGCTCTGACACATGTACCCAGTGCAATAAGTAAATGACCCTAGCAAGATCGAGCTTTTTGGCAAAATTAAACAACTAGGTCTCCTACAGGAATAGATGTGTATGGGTTTATTTCCTGGGTAACTTAGGAGACACCAAACCAGTATACGTGCGGACATCTAGGCATGTGTCTGCAAGGATGGAGAGAGGCAAGCCTTTACCTTAGGTGCTGGAAATGGCATACTGGAGGCTCCATACAGACAGCCCTGATGCCTGGTGTAAGCACCTCATTTAGGCTTTGCCTTGCCTGTTGTGTTCACTATATCCTTCCATTTCTTTCCAAACAGGGTTTTTTTGAAGAAGAGGAAGGAAAAGAATATATCTATAAAGAACCCAAATTAACTGGCTTGTCTGAGATCTCTCAGAGGCTGCTCAAACTGTATGCGGACAAGTTTGGAATAGATAACGTGAAGATCATCCAGGATTCCAACAAGGTGAGAAAGATGTGATTCCTGCACATGGGGGAAAAGCGAGTGCACAGTTTGTGTTTTGTGAGCAGTATTTTGAATAAATGTGAACAGTGTGACTTAGTTCTGTAACCAAAAAAAGACCCCAACCTGTGCACTGTGTGCAGTGCAACACAGTCAGTAAGAAGAGAGCAAGCATATGTCACTCACTTATCTTTCATTCACTTTTGCCTTTGGCTATGTTCAAAAGGTCCACTGTTCTAACAGGCCTCTTAGTTTAAAATGTTTGTATTAATTTGTGGTCTGAAGATTGCATTTGGAAGTCTCACTTTTTCATCTGTATTGCCGTGATAGATAAAAGCATCAGGAATATAATGGATACTTTGGCAGTTTGACACACTTAAATGAATTTTATTATGTTTGCCACTGTTACACAGGTCAACCCCAAAGACCTGGATCCAAAATACGCCTATATTCAAGTCACATATGTCACGCCTTTTTTTGACGAGAAAGAAGCTGAAGATCGGAAGACCGACTTCGAAATGCATCACAACATCAACCGCTTTGTGTTTGAGACGCCTTTCACACTCTCAGGAAAAAAGCACGGAGGCGTGGAAGAGCAGTGCAAGAGGCGCACAATCCTGACAAGTATGTCTGCTGCTGCTGCTGCTTCCCCCCTCCCAGCCCTGCCTTTGACAGCCAAGCACGATGCCAGGTTTTCTGCAGGCAGTGGGCACAGCACGTTATACAGAATGATAAATAATCTTTTTCAGTGTGTCCATTTGCAAAGCATGTTCTTTCTTACAGTCCCGAGGACCATCCTATGTAAGGTTATTTTCATTTGTGGAGTCATCAGCTGTCTTATTTTTCCTAATTATTAGCATCTTACAGAGATGGAATCTGGGAGTGGTTCTGCTGGAAGCAGCTTAGCACTCGGCCCCGTTGTTGTTTTGATAATAAACAAGTCAAAGGAAAAGAAATGTAGGGTGCCTGTTCTGCTGAGAAGAGTAAATCTTTGCAGATAAGATTTTTGTTCAAAAGTGGAGTAAGATGCATTATACAGTGTTTTTAAAAGTGAGAGGTAAGCTTTTCAGCTCAGTGGATGCAGTCACTGTTTTAAGACAGGAATGTAGGGAATACTGGATGTGTCTGTTCTTACTGAGTCATGTTAAACAGAAAACATCCAGTTCCTTATCATGATTGAAATCTCTGTGAAACTACTACTGAAACTTGACCTGTCTGAATTTTGGCTGGGAGTATGAGAAACTGTCTGAGACAGAAGCATTGTTCTCACGAACAGCAGCGAGCGGGGAGGCTGATGTTCACAGCAAAGGCTTCTGAGTGATAAAATCCAGTTCCCCACTGACTTCAGTGCTTGTGCCTCCCCCAAAGGGCAAAGTGAAGAAAGCTGCTTACGGTATAGGCGTAGTTGCCTAAAAGTTTTGTTCTGGCAAGTCAGAGAAGAGGCACTGATGTCTGGGGGCATCATGTTACATGACACAGCTTTGCTTGTAAGAAGAAGAAAGGAAGAGTAGCTTGTGTGGGGGGTTTTTTAAGTGCTCGAGCAGCACTTGGTGTTTTGAGGTATGTACTGAAGCAGGTAGCTTCTTTGACTTGAAAGTGCAGCTGTTATGGTACATCTGGCAAAAACAGAGAAGGTTGTTTGTCCAGCAAAATAATTCCCTTAGGTTATTACACAATGTCAGCAGCTCCCAGAGCTCTTAGCCTGGCTCCATCTTCGGCATTAGGTGGGAATTTGACCTTCTCTTGTCCCCTGCTTTCCCTTTGGTACCTCCCTCAGCTCAGTGCCTGCAAAGTTTCCTGTAAAGGAAACCTTCTTTTCCTTTGGATAAAGTCAAATACTTTCACTTGCTTCCTATGCAAGCAGAAATGCTTTTAGTTGGAGAAGAAAACAAGGCTTACTGGTACAGCTGGAAGACTAATGGCAGGTTTTGTGCTTGGCCAGAGGTACTGGGTGGCTGGAACAGTACCTCCTAGGCACCCTGCTCCAAAGCCCTGCTGCCTGCGTCACACAGAGGATGAGTGTGGTATGGCTGCAGTCTGTGGGTCACTGGCTCTCTACTGTTCCTGGTTGTTACTTGTGCTTCTAGTTCTGGAAGTCCTTGGTTTCCTGCTGTCCATGGAGACAGCCACCCTGTATGATGGAGCTCCTTGAGGTCTGAGCTGCCCGGCAGCACGTGCTTGCTGGAGGAGGGCATATATGGAGTTTGAGAGGTCTTCCAAAATGTGTTGGACAGTCAGGAAAAGGTTATTAAACAGTTCCTTTTGGACAATGTGCCATACTGTATCACTGCCAAACTCTTTCGGATCTGTGAAAACGGCTTCACTGGAAGGAATGGTTTTATTGATGAATGGTTCCTCCACCAGCTCCCATAAGTAGTCTTTAGGTTGAATACTAAAATTAACTCCTTGCTTTTTTAAAGATGGTGCTTCAATAATGTGTTCATCTGTGGGTGAGTGGTACTTTGATGGGATGTCTTGAGGTGTATGAAGTTCATTACGGGCTTATTGTTTGGTGCTTTGATTCAGAAGAATGGTTGATAGCTTTTGGAATCTGAGTGGTGAGAGCCACGTGGATCTAACAGAGCTCAGCAGCAAACAATGGTCATTTCAAAAGGAAACTCTTTCTCCAAATGTACCAGGTCTACAAAAAAAAAAAAAAAAAATCAGGTTGGACCTGCTGAATTCTATTGCTCATTTGATGATTAAAACTCAGTTTGTAGGCATTGATAAAGAGATTGACATTGTCAAAGTTAACACAATCTAAACCTTTGACGGACTTGTTTTGTTTTCTTAAATCCTGTCTTGTTGGGTGAGTAATACATTTGATGCTAATACATTTCTTGCTTTCGAGTAGCCAGTCACTTGTTTCCCTACGTGAAGAAGCGTATTCAAGTCATAAGCCAAACGAGCACAGAGTTGAACCCCATCGAAGTAGCGATTGATGAGATGTCCAAAAAGGTCTCAGAGCTCAATCAGCTTTGCACAATGGAAGAAGTGGACATGATCCGACTGCAGCTCAAACTCCAAGGAAGTGTCAGTGTCAAGGTAATGGAAATTTGCCATTTTCCTCTTCAATGCATCTACCTAAATCTTTGTTCTTTTTTTTTTTTTTTTTTTTTTTTTACCCTTTCTGACCTGTTTTGTCAATTTCATATTTCTGGTTGTTTCTTGTTTTCCAGTGCTGTTGGAAACTGCTCAGAAAACATACGGCAGTGGAAAGCTTTCCACTGATGTTGATGAGCATTAGATTTATGTGCAAACATGATTACTTCTGTCAAATCTTCTCAAAAAAATGTTGAGACTATTCTAAAAAGACTATTGTGTCACTTGAGAATAAAACGCGTCACACAGTCAACCATGCAAATACTTGAAAGGGAGGCTTTTTAGGATTAGTTTTGTAATTTCCTGTTATAAAAGTCGATGTTGGTGAGAGGTGCATGTATTCCTGGGACTCTAGTTGAAATTTCTTCAAACATTGGGTTTTCTAGATGGCTAACAAGTTGAGCACCTTCAGAGGCCAGCAGAGATCTGTGCTTTGTGCAAAGGCTGACTTGCTCCCTTTTTCTCAGCAAAACTCTTCAGATTTCATCCAAATGGCAAGAGAAGTGATTCTGATATTCTTCAGGACAGCTTTGCCTGAGGCCAGTCCCCAAGCCTCAGGATGCAAGAGGAGAGGACAGTAATCTACCTGCTCTCTACACCTAAGTTGTGTATTTCTTCCCCAGGTAAATGCTGGACCAATGGCCTATGCTCGAGCTTTTCTGGAAGAAACAAATGCGAAGAGATATCCTGATAACCAAGTTAAGCTTCTGAAGGAAATCTTCAGGTAAACATTTAGGCTTGCCACCCTCTGCATAGCATGAGTAAGGAGTAGTGTGACACAAAATTAGGCTGACTTGAAGCACGCTGATTTACATCTGCATTTGCTCTATCTTACAAGCCATTCTCAAGAAGGCATTTACTGAAGTTTTGGGCTATCCCATTAGCCAGTGTTCCTCTTCTTCTGAGAATGATTTCTGAAATTCATTTCTAACAAGGTATAATTTGCAAGGAGAGAAAGAAGTATAGTTTTGTGTATGCTTTTTTTTTTCATTACTGCAATATTTGTATGGTTTTTCTTTGTGGTTTTGTGCTTGTAGGCAATTTGCAGATGCATGTGGGCACGCTCTTGATGTCAACGAACGCCTTATTAAGGAGGACCAATTTGAATATCAGGGAGAAATGAAGTCTCATTATAAGGATATGCTCAGCGAACTCTCTGCAGTTATGAATGAACAGGTTAGATCATCTATTTACTGGTGGCTGGGGCTGAATGTGGGTAGCTGACTTTCTTCTACTGACAAATGAAGCTCTAAAGCAAAATACTAGAAGTAAAATCTGGCAGTGCAACAGTCACTCAGAACACATAGTTCCAATCCTTTTTTAATTCATCTGCATTATATAAAATGAATCTGCTTTTCTGACAAAAATTTTGTCTTCTGCCTATCTTTCTAGATAGTGAAAAGTAGAGCATCATGAGACTGCAGACTGAGGTTTAGAGGCATAGAAAGATACTCAAACTAGTGTTTTATGCTTGCATGGTTTATCCTATAGTTGTGAGATATTTAATTAAAGACCTAGCTTATAACTGGAGGAGATATCTCCATAGTTTCTGTTTGTATTCAACTTTCAGAGCAAGAATGACTTATTTTTAAGTGCACTGTCAATACATGCCATGTTAAAATTCCATTTCAACTGTTAGCAGCTTTAGAAAGATAAGCATGCATTAATTAAATGCAGTGCATCCCAAAATACTGAAGCTCACACTGGCAACTATTCCATTGCTATTCCATTGCTGTGTCCATGCGGATCCTTTTTACTATGTTTTCTGTTTTAATTGAAATAATAATTGAATTATTCTGCACAGTAAGTGCAAATTAAAGCATGATTAATTGCTTCTCTTCAAGGTTATGAGTAGGCCACTTTAGATTGTGCCCAGGAAATATTTATTCCCTGGTAGCTGCACTGTGTTTCCAGTTGCCTATAGCACAGATTAGTGTTAACCAGTGGTATCAGTGATGGCATCTCACGGAACTGCCTGATTCTACCCCACTGGACCATGCTATATTATTCCTCTTCACATGTGAGGAGAATAATGATTTATGAGAGTTTTTGTCCCATTGTTAATCTTACTGTGGAATGAAGCTAGTTTTTCACAGGGTATAAAGGGTATAAGCCTTATAATTGCTTTGAGGCCTTGGTGCCTGCCAGCTGGGAGTCAAGCTCAGTGGTTGCTCTTTTGTGAGTTGTGCTCTCTTCCTGTTTCAGTGCATAAAGATCTGTGAAACTCAAGCATTCCAGTAATTTTATAGTAAATAATATTTATCTCTTTGTTATACTGAGGGTATCATTTGTTACACACTGTTCATGCCTCCCCTGTGGAAGTTACTTGGGCTATCTACTCAATGTACAGAAGACATATTCCTTGTGTTCCCCACAAAATGGAAAACGAATGGTCAACTTAAATTAGTCATGAGCAGCCCATGAGTTTGAGCATGCATTAAATATTCAGCAAGTCCTATTAAATATTCACACCTGTATTTATATCTGTATCAATGAGCTCTGAGTTTTCTTCATGTAAGTGAAGAGACTAAATAATACAAAATTACCTGTACATAACTATGTTAATGTGTAACACTGAGTTCATCCAGCAAAAGTCAAAACTGACATCTGCTTAACCAAAACCAGCAGACTGGAAGTCCATGCTGAAAACTAGTTTCCTACTTTTTGCCCTGTGGGTACTTACAAATGACAGCACAGTTTTCTAAGCAGTGTGGCTTTTGGGGAACAATCTAGTCCTCTTGCAAGGAATGCATGAGCTTCCTGTTCTGAGCAGAGCATTGCCTCAGATAAATCACACACTGTAAATTGTAGCTGAAATATTTATTTTGCAGTTGGAAGGCTTGAGGCGCTATTGTAACTGTACTGTGTTCTCCACGACAACGAGATTTGCCATCTTTGCCATTGTCATAATCAAGAAGGTTTTGTTTGCTCACCCACTGATAGTGACTCTTTCATCACCATGTGTTTTTCTCGTTTTGTTTTGTTTTTCTTTTCTGACAGCTCTGTCATGGTCCTTGCTTATACAGCTTCTCTTCTTCCCTGTCTAACATTTCCCTCAATACTATAGCCAAAAGTGGTATGTTCATTTTTCTTAAATCTATTTTTTCATTTAATGTCATGTACTTGCTCACTTGCAGGTTTCTCTACATGCTATGTTCATTTAGTTTCATGTCTAATGACTCCCTTTTTCGGGGAGTTTAAAAATAATAATTAAAAAAAAAGCTGTGTGTGTGCACTGCATCATCCATGCTTAGCGTGCCAGTGTTGGGACACGATTTGTTAGCATCCTAGTCATGAACGTGGGGAGGTCAGTGGAGCAACTCAACAGGAGCCTTCCTCCTGATGAAAAAATAATAGTAATAATAATAAATAAATAATTAAAAAAAAAAAAAAAAAGATGTGCCAGGAGCTGTGTGACACAGTAATAGCACGAGTGGCCAGGGACAAATGGCATACAGTTCATCCCCAGATCAGAGGACATCCTCCCTCTCCCTGCAGCCTCTGGTCACTGCTGGCCCCCCTGCAGAGATCCTCTCCCTCTGCCAGATCCTTAGCATCACTGTGTAATAAGCCAAAGGTGGGAAATCGCTGGTTAGACGATAAGCACTGCAGAAACTGAGATAGATATACAGAGCTCTCTGACTGTTACATATTTTCTTTTTTTTTTCTATGAAAAGATTGCATACAAGGAGGATTCAGCAAAACAGCAAGGAATGGAGCGCACATATTCACGAGTCATCAATAGAACCAGCTCGTCTGCGCCAGCAGCAACCACTCCATCAAATCCTGATGCTTGACTGAGGCATGGGGAACATGCAGCCTTGCAAAGACCTGTTTTTTTGTTGTCGTTTTGTTTTGTTTTCCTTTTAGTTTAATAGTACTGAAAAATAATTTGACCACGGACAATACCAGGAAAAGGATTTGTGGGTTATGATTTTAATTTATTGGAAGTCTTCACGGTGATATTTTTTAAAACTGCAAGCTTGATTATTTTTTTTTATTATTTTTTATTTTTGCTTGCCCCAAGATTTGCACATTCCCTGTCTTTTTGTTGTTGTTGTCAATTTTTCGTTTTGAGCAGTCTTTATTAAGTCAGGCTGATTACAAGATTTCCATTGAACAGATAGCTACACAGCACGCCCTAAGTTTGCTATAAATTATAATATATCTAATACCAAGTCCTAGTATACATATATTTTAAAAGTCAGAGTGGATGTTTTATAACATTTAAGTATATTGCAACTGTAAATAGAAGATGTGTAAAATATGTCATTTTTACAAAATTTAAAAAAATCTTTTTAGTTAATTATGACAGTACTAAGAATATGGATAACATTTCAGTTACCATTATATTAAAATATTTGTGTATGTGTATAAAAGCGTCCATAAAATCTTCTCTTTGAAGGCCTGTGTGTTGGTTCATTCCCATGTCAGCGATTTCCAGAGGCGTGGAGATCAGGATGTCCCTTGCATCCCACCGGTCGGTTGTGTTACGGTTGCAGATGGGGGACGTTTATGACCACGTACAGAACATGGCTTCAGACTGTAACCATGGCCTTAGGCTGAGGCCACCCTGAGAAACAAGAGTTGATGTGGTCCTCCTGCCTGAGACCAAGGAAGCTCTGCTCTTCCTTCGAAGTTTGTAGTCCCACATTTTGCCCAGGGCCTGTTTGGAAACTGTGTGCCTCCAGCGAGACCTTTTGTTTGGTTTCCGCATCATGCTGGGATGCGGTGGAGCTGGTCTGGTCTCTCACCGAGTTTCTTTTAACCTCAGTTCTTCCACACTCCTTTGTGTTCGTTCCTTTGCTCATAGAAAAGTTCTTGCTTTTAGAGGTCCCTGCTCTTTGTTTATGTGCATTAGGACACCTCTCTTCTATCCCTCTCTTTCTTCCTTGGTAAAACCCTGGTGATTCCCTCAGAAGCCTGCACAGGTTTATGAGTGTTCATTCAGGTCAGAGACCAGAGCTATATCTTGCTGTGCAGGCATGCCGTGAGGATTTTGTTGTTGCCTCGCTCTGCCCTCCTGTCTCCTTTCCCCCTCTCTCTCTTCCCATGACACCCTCAGTTCACAGCTGGTGCATCCTGAGTCACGTTGTGGCCTGGCATGATAGGAAAGAGCAGGAGGTGGCCTCTCAATTCACACGTGTCTGTGTGTGTGTGTGTGTGTGTGTGTGTGTGTGTGTGTGTGTGTACATGTGCAAGGTGACCGTGCTACCCTTCAGCCTCTGCCTGCTTCCTGGTTACCAGCACTCTGCTGCCTCACTGTCAGCAGATCTGGGATTATCCAGAACTTTTCAGTAAGAGCTGAATCCCACATGGTGCTGTGTCCTGGTGGGGCAGGAGGGGAGCTGTGGGGATGTGCACCCTGCCACCACCCAAGCTCTGTGCAGAAGGCCCTGCACCCCTGGAGGTGGCAGCAGCCCTCGGAGGGGGTCCCATGGGACTGAGCCCTGGGTCACCGAGCTCTGCCAGTGGCATCCCCTGGGTGCAGTGGCAGAGCCAGCCTGTGTGACTGCGGGTGATCGCCCAGCCTCCCACCTGTGCCCTGCAGCATGTTCAGGGGGACTGAGCTGCGTGGGGAGCCTGGCAGCCTCCTCATCCTCGCCCCAAAAAGCCCAGCTCTGCTCTTCAGTCATTGCGCTGCTTGAAATCAGTCTGCTGAAGTGAGTGATCTCTGGCCCACATTTCAACTCGCTTTATACTGTGTAAGTAATATTTGATGAGGTTACGTGCTCGGTTATGTGGACGGGAGGGAGCAGCCCTCAGCGGAGGCAGCAGGCATCCCCGGCACAAAGCAGGGGGTCTCTGCACGCCAGGCCTCAGAGCTCTGCTCTCAGTGTCAGAGCATCTGGTTTGTGCGCCGTGAGTGGGTTCTTCAGAGGCCTCCAAGGCACAGACCATTTCTAATCAACGTTAACAAGAACTGACCTACTGAATCTGCTGGGCGCCTTTGGAAATAACCTGGATTGCAAAAGCATGGTTTGCTTTGAGGAATAAGGCAAACTTGGCACGAGGCCGATCTGAAGCCCAGCTGTGCTCTGGAACAGAGGTGAGGAGATCTGCGGGTTGTTTTCTCAATAACTTGAACCAAAACTGGGTTTAATTTTTAAGTCTAAGGTGTCTGTGGGGTTTGTTTCATTTTTTAAGCAGCCAGCTTTTCAGCCTTCTCTGGAGATTTGAAAATCAAGCCCCTGTTCTAGCAGTTACCTTATTGCTGGTGTTAGAGATGTTCAGGCTTGAATTTCGCTGGTCCGTTGTTCCAGATGGCTCTTGCTCTCCTGCTGTGTTCCAGCACTCTCAGCATAGTTTCGTGAAAGCAATTAGCAGACATTAGCTTTGAACCAGGACCACAAGAGGGGGAGAAAACAAAGCATTAAACCACAAATTGTCCCAGCGCTTAGCAGAGAGAATGACAGAAATGCAGAAGGCCTGTGAGGCTGTCGGGTTTTTACAAGATGTGGCTTGGCCCTTCACTGCCACAGAACTCAGCTACCAGAACTACGGAGGACAGTTTGCTTCAGAGCTGAGTCCGACATCCACCCCACTCCCTGGGCTATGAAACCCTAACAGAACTAAGCGGTGATTTAAACACTAATGCCTAACATGAGTTGCATGCCAGATGGTAAGAAAGGTCTGTTTTCATGTGGTTGCAGCTTTTCAAACTTACTTTTTTTTTTTTTTTTTTATGTTAGTTGGTTGGTTGGTTTTGGTTTTCATTTTTTTCAATTAAAAAAAAAAAAAAAACTCCCCTCAGACTTCTGGTCAAAGGCTGCAACGACACATGTTCAGCCATTCTTAGAGCTAGGGGTTTCTTCACTGAACAGTAACAAATTATTTCGCACTATTGTTAAAGCTAGGCTCATTTTTCAGTCGCTTCTGTAAGTGATTCTCTGGATTTGGTTTTAGACACTAGGACAATTTAAAATAAATTAAAAAAAAGACCTTTTTGCCACTTTGTTTCCCCCCCATCCCCACACCATGCATGAATAATCAGCTCCAGGCAGGTACAATACAGAGAAAAACAGCTTAGGGAGGGAGACTTATGCAAGAGCAGGTGTGCTTTCCACCTGCTGATGTTTGTAGGTTTATTTTTCCTGCAGGCTGGACAGGGTCTTGGTGTTGTGAGCACAAACGTTGCAAAAGACTGCAGCATTTCTTACCACTGCCTTTGCCCTGTCAGAACTGGGTTTATTATGCAGACGCAAAGAAATAACTTAGGGATGAACAATGAAGACAGCTGCCCAAAATTCTTCAAGTTTTCATCTAAGTTCTTGAGAATGTGTGGAGTTCCACAGGTGTTTAACTTCACAGGTGAAACTTTGACAGACTGTTTTTTAGGCTATAAACAAGGTTATTAATAACAAGCAAAAAATACGCATATGTACAAGTGTTTGATTTAGGACTACAGTTAATATCTGTGCTGATGCTCGGCATGGTCGACTCTTTCACATTCAGATTACCTGTGTAAGAGTGCAAATCTACCACTTTCTCCATTACACATCTATGTCAACCAGTTCTGCGTTAGAAGATTTCCAAGTGCAGGCGGAGAAGTTACAACACAGAAGAGCTGCAGAACCAGAGAGGAATATTGCATTTTTATACGCCTGCCAGTCTGAGTGTGATGGTTTGCATTGGGAGCCAAGGAGGTAGGGATGAGCAGGCCAGCTGGTGGTGGTGGGCTCCTCTACAGAGCCTGGAGCAGGCAGATGATCTTTGCCTCTTTGACACGTCTATCATGCTGGAAAGCAACAAATAGCTTCATGTAGGAGAGAGGGGGAAAAACTCGGCACGTCACACCTGCTCGCGGCAGACTTGTGAAGGATTGATAGCTTACAATGAGTAATCAAGCCAGAAGCCAATCATCCATAAATTAATTATGACTAGATAGTTTTTTCATTACATTCTTGCTCATTTTCTGCCCTGCAGTATGACTTTGATATTGCAGAAGTGATGAAATGTTCTTATGCTTAATTTACAAGCACGTTTTCAAATTTTGTGTACGAAATTGTTTCTCTCTCCACATTTACAAATGAGAGCATGTTCATGGTTTTCTGATGTGCACTGAGATTTGAGGAGGACGTGGGTTTTTAAGGCCAGGTGCTTTCTTTACACTGTGTACAAAAGTAGTCTGGAAGCGTAGCCAGGTGATAGCTTCTCCCAGGGTGCCAGTAAGGTTTGCAGGAACTGCCAGCACCTGCCTCAAACCAGAGTGACTCGGGTAGCTATCAGCAGAGGGTAGAACATGAGAGAACCAGTTGCAATCCAGCTGGAGTTTGCTTCTGTAGATAACCCTTTTAAAATGCCATGTTATAGTGAGGATCTATTCATGGGTGAACTTTGGAACCAGTCAATAAATAGCAGACACTTTAATAATAGATGAAGCAGAGTTAGGGGGTACAGCTTATAGCAGTTATCAACCATGTCAAAAGCTGTTCAACACCAACACCTTCGAGCAATGCTTTCTGAAAAAGTGCTCGTCAGGCTGGTGTCCTTGGCCTATCCTTGGTGTAGCCTTGAGAGAAGCAGGTCTGGTGGCAGTGAAGCAGTTCCCACTCAGCCACTGGATGCCCTGAGCTGGCTGGAGGATGGGGAGGTGAAGTACAGCCGTAGACAGCAGGATGTCTAGCACCTGAGGATGATGCAGGACTGATGCATTGGGAGGACACTGAGGGCTGTGCTCTCTGGGGCAGGGATTCGTGCTGTTTTATATGGTGCATCACATGCTGAAGTTCTGTTTTGTTTTGTTGTTTTTTTGTTTTGTTTGTTTGTTTTTTTACTTCACTGCAATATAAACAGTGAACAATCTGTTTTTCACATTTTGTAGCAAGCTTTATGCATATATATATATATATTTTCTTGGATGCGTTAATAAGCACTAGAATATTTCATGCAGTTTAACGCATTTGAGCAGGACTGCTGTGATACTCCAGAGCCCACCTCCAGGCCAGCTGTTCTCTTTCCGTCTTAGAACACAAATCTCCTTCACAAATCTCCTTTCCAGCTCTCCTGTGATGCCTTTGCATCATAAATTGCTGCTTGAGTCAAGAATAAATATGATAGTATGGTAATTAGAAGGAAAATACCCATAATTTAAGTCCTGAGCAGACCAAGGGCTTCCTGGTGGCTCTGGGGGGAGGAGGCCGTGAAGCTCCGTGTCCTCCTGGCATGTGGTCACAGCCACCTACCCTGCATCACCTCATCAGTGTGGCCAGCACTGGGGCTGCCTTGCTCCTTTGTAAGTTGCTTTTCTCTCCTGTTTTGTGATAGAAACACGAAGGGCCGTGTGTGGTCTTCACAGCCCCCTGGGACAGCAGGGCCCACTGAAGTCACCTGGTTTGTGGGCAACATGAGGCCTTCTGCCCGGGGCTTGGCACCTTGGACAAGCAGTAAACTCAGTCTAAGCAGTGCAAATGTAGAATAAACACCTCCCCAAGCCCAGTTCACATGGATCTGAGACAGGGAGCTTGTGAGCCCGGGGAGCTCCATCTCCTGGCTGCCTCAAGCAGGTGCTGCTGACAGCTCGACACGGTGACAGCCCCATGCCGGGGTCAGGCTCCTGGGGCACTGGGACACCTCTAAGCCTGGTCATGGTCATGGTCATGGTCTGACTGCCCCAGGTGTGGTCCTGGCCTGGAGGAGACCTCCCCAGCTGCCGGGGCAAAGCCACCCTTGTCTGCAGGAGGTGGCTGGGCTGCGCGCTTTTTGTGCCCTCTGAGAGCCGCTCGCCATCCACGCAGGGTGCACCAAGGACATGGTGTGGTAAGGAAATTTTGTCTTTTATCTTTCTAAATTAGGAGTTCTGAACCATCTGAATGTGTTGGGGCTGCAGGAGCTCGATGCTGTTACTGGTCTGAAGTACTCCTCTCCGAGGGCTGAGTAGGAAGCACCAGGGCATGCTAGTTATACCTTTGCAGATTAAAACCGTTCCTGTCACCTCTTGCCTTGCTGCCAAAATGAATGAGAGCTTCACACAGGGTTCCTGGTGGGCAGGCTGGGGGATGTACCTGCCCGTGAGGGGTTGGGGAAGCCCCTTTGCACAGTACCATCATGCTGTGGGCTGCACTGAGGTCCTTCCTCTGGGCTCTTATTTCCTCAGGGAGCTGGGAGCAGCACAGTAGAGCATAACATCCTGTATGGCAAAGCATTAGGACAGGCTGTCATCACAGTCCTTACAGTCTCTAGTTTTTAATCAATTGCTTGTGGAAAGCCTGGTCTCTGCTCATGCATCCTTTGGAAACAGCAGCGCCAGGAGCAGGCTGCGAGGAGGCAGGGCTGTGCTCCCTTCTGCTCCCCTCTGGGTGTTGTGCACCACAGGGATTTTGCCATTCCCAAAAATCGGGTGCCAGGCTCGGGCTGCTGGAGCCAGGGGACAGGCTGGTGGCGGATGGGCAGCCACGGGCAGCCTGAAGCCTTTTGGGGAGCCAGGCACAAGGGCGGAAAGGTGGGGGCAGAGTGAAGCTTGAGGAGGCCTTGATCCCTGTGGTGGCAGTGGTGTCCTTCCACCTGAGGGGAGAGAGCTCCACGTGCCAGCCCAAATTCCAACAGTGTGGAAAAGTTCTTGTAGCACAGAATAAATTATTTGTTTGTGATTTAGTGGAAGTTCTCATGACACCCCTAAAGGAGTTTAGCATTATACATATTTTATGTTTAATCACATCTTCAGTGACACCCAACCACAACCAAAGGCTTAAATTTCAATTAGAGGGAAATGTATTAAATGTTTAATAGGAATCATTCCTTGCAGGGTAATTATATCTTAACATTCACTGGGGAGGCAATATAATGGTCTGAACAGGGATTTTTTTTTAAATTTTTTTTGGATAACATCCAAATGCAAAGCAGGACAATGACGCGCACTGTTCAGGATGGTCGTGTGTGAGCATTTTGTGGCTCAGCTTTCAGTTTGACACAGCTGTGTTCATGGCTGCGCAGCACTGAGTGCTTTGCTAAGAGTTTTAATTTATTTCCCAATTTCTAGTAGGTTTAGTACATATGCAAAGGATTATTTTTTTGTGGTAATATTTAGGTTGTCAAAAAAAAAAAAAAAAGAATCGGTTTTATGCGCTCACAAGCAAATTAAAGTCATAAAGTGAGCTTTGAACCAAGGCAGTTAAAATCGAAGGACATGTGTAATATTGAGTGAGAGCAGAGAGAAGGGATTTTGAGAAAAGCATCCAAGCAAGGGGGGGGAGGGAATCCAGAATGCGTTTCTTATTTAAGAGAATTGCATTGAGATGAGTAAAATTAATCCCAAAGGCAACAAATAGGCAAGCCTATATAGAACTGTCACTGTGACCAGGGCAGGACTGTTGGCTTCACCCTCTCTGTGTCCCCTTGGTCTTACCGTGAGCTGCTGGCACAACGCAGCCAGCCCCACACAACTTCCCTGCTCCTCCTGTTTTTCCAGAGCTTCCTGGTGGCTTTGGTGTGAGGCAAGTGGAGTCTTTGCAGCTCCTCTCCTGGCAGAGAGGGGCTGCCAAAGGGCCTGCCATGGCCGTGCCTGAGGTGCCCCTGAGTGGGACTATTGTTCTCCTTTTACTTTTTTATTATTATATTTGGGATTTTTTTTCCCCTGTGTGTGTGCTGCATACTGTCAGGTGTGCTAATGCAGGACAGAAAACTGCTCTTGTGAGAGGCTGAAATTTGACTTAAACATGCCCAAAGTTAAGGACTGCTGGGTTAGTCACAGGGAGACTGGAGGCTGAGTTATGAGTGTCCTCCAGGACAGGAGTCGTAGTCCCCATGGGGCACGTTCATACTTGCTTGGACATCGTGTTGATGTTGTATTTTTTGAAAATTCTCAGAATGCAAAATTTTCACATCATGTGGGGAACATCTGCCCCCGAACACTACGATGCTGGCAGTAATGAAATGCACATTTCCCTTTCGTCCTATTAGTTTCCCATCAGGTTTATAGAAGATGCATTTTCTGTTTGCTTTTTGAGCTATGCTCCCCAGCTGTTCTAGTTAGCAATAATCATCTGTTTTTATCAGAGAACAGCTGTGAGCGAGCAGATCCTGTGGATGTGGGTTGTTTCCAAAGCAGGGAGAAAGCTTTGAGAGCGAGGTGGCCCGTGCAGACAGGGGCTGCTTCCTTTTGCAGATAGGCTTGTGGTGGTCTTGCACCTCTTCTGTAGATTTAGGAGTTATTCCTCTTTACCAAAACCTGACGGTAATTCATGGCACTACACATAGGATTTGTGGTCCTGTGGTATGGTTTCATGAGCTGCATGCCTTGTGGTGCCTCCTACAAATTTTCTCCTACAAATGCCTCCTACATTTCTAGAGTCACGTAAGCATTTTTAGATGTACATATGCAGGTTGCATATGATATCATATCTTAAAGCAAGATAGATACAAATGTCCTTGCATGCATTTTATATGCTATGTATTGTTTGAAAAAAAAAAAAAAAAAAAGAAAGAAAACTAAGAAATAATGAGTATTCCAATGCTAGGATGGATTTCTGCTTTGAGCTGCTCAGAAGCCATAAGCCTTTCATGCTTAACAATGAAGTAACCACCTCCCTGCATCTAAGAGTGACTACTCATTTCATGCTCCTATTTAGGAACATCTGTGGCTATGCATATAGATTTTCTTGCAAAAGGAGCAGTTTTGTGCTCAACAGCATATGTTATGCTTGCAGAGAGCTGTAGAGCAAATTCTGACTGCTGCAGACCAACCTGGGGCCGTTTAAAGGCAGAGAGACCCCGAGGCATGGAAATGCCACATGCAGAAACTGAAGCACTCTCTGAAAAGTTTGGAGTGTTTCTATAGCCGTGCTTAGCTGCCAGCCCTGGTCAAAAACATAGCTGAGGTTTTGGGATGTGACTCATGCAAATCAGCGTTTCCCATGCTTGGGTTAAGCCTGGTTTTCAGAAAGCATTGAGCATCCCCTGCTGGAAATCAGACCCCTTTCAGAAACCTCAAGTACTCAGAATCGAAGCAGCACATATCGCTAATCTTTTGTCATAATTCACAGCCAAATCTGGCCAAAGGCCTGAAATCTGGTTACAACCAGCTCGTGTGGGATTTTCTGTGCAAACATGGGGTGGCGGGGCTCAGGCACACAGCTTAGCAGACTCAGAATGGTCCTGGCAAAAGAAGAAGAAAGTTAAATAGACATTAGGAGGTTACATACCTGTTAAGCAGACAAACCAAGTAACTCTGTGCCATAGTTAGCTAGTTTAGATTACGAAAAGTGAGGATATTTTATGCATTTGTGACCTCCTTGGCCTCCTCTTGCCAACCTGCTGGGTGGTTTTCTTTCTGCCAGGGACTCGCTGCCCCAGTACACTCAGTACACTCAGAGGCAACGTGTTTCGGATGCTTTGCATGGTCTGGTGAGCTGTGGGCAAGCTGGGATGGTTGCTTGGTGCTCCGTGGCCATGCCTGCTGCAGTACAAAGCAGCAGCTGTGATCTCCCAGGGAGTGCATGGCATGAGGTATTTTCAATTTGTGCTGCAAAACCTTCCCTTTAAGGTCCTTCCGTTACCAGCAGGGCCTGTCTTGCTGCAAGTCTGAGCATTTACAGCTGAAATTTGCTCAAAGCAAGGTGCGACCTGGACTGGCAGAGCAGCACCCACGGGGCACTGATGCCAGCTACAGAGCTGCTGGGCTCAGGTGAGTGAGGGCATGAGGCCCGTGCCACGTGTCCCAGTGCTCACACTGCTGGTCAGGTGCTTGGAGGAAAAGGCATTGGGGCAGAGCAGCAACCTGGAGCCTTCAGCTGAGCCCCAAGCAGCAGGGCTGGCCAAGTAAGGCATGTGGACAGTTCATTTAGCCTCCAGAGTCTCCATTGTTCTTAATTGAGAGGTCTGGATGTAGCTGAAGGTGAATAAAGCTTCACTCAGTTCAACATCCTGTGAAGCTTGCCAAAAGTACCTCAGCTGTAAGAAGCTCCATCCTTTACATTGCATGACTTTAAGGTGTTTCATGCATGCTTTGGTCCATATGGAACTTACAGCCCTGTGCTTGCAGGTGCGAAGCCGTCTGGCCATGGGGAATGTGCTTCACCAGCTTCTCCATCACCCCAAAATCCCAACTCATCACTTCCTGGGCAGGAGAGGCAGTGGGAGCAGCAGGGCAAGGTTACAGGAGAAACTCCATTTCCTCAGAAGCTCTGGACCAACAAAGGCCTGTGCTCACTGCCAGTCTGGCTGCAGTGGATGTGAGATCAGAGAGATCTTCACCGCAGCAGGGTGAGCTACCTGCTGAGCTGGCAAGGCTCCCTGCCCCCTGAGCCTGCCAGCTGTACCGCCAGCAGTGAGGTTACAGCCACAGGCACGTGTGGTCGCTCCGCCAGTACCCGATCCACTTGCTGAAAACCAGAAATATGAAGCTGAAGCCGGTGCTGGAGAGCTGTCAGTGAGCACAGAGTGAGCTACTGGAATTGCTTTTCTTGTGCAAGGTGTATCTCTTGCTGTGAGCATCTCGCACCAGCTTCCGTGGGCCTCTGGTGGTGAAGTACGGGTGGCCAAGGGTCTCTTTCCTCAGATATTCCTGAGCCACTTTTAAGCTAGTAGAAAGCATCTGAATGGTCTCAAAGCAAAAGCTGCTTTAAATCATTTTCATGCTGGCTTTCTGGCATTCGTGGTTTTTAAATTCTGATGTTAGAGGGAAAAACAACATGTTTTGTGAGATTTTTGTGTATTTTTTGCCAGCAGAAAGATACCTTTAGGGACTAGGCCATGAGGACTGTGTTCCCCTCCCTGATGCAGATTCACATCTGATCTGTCTCTGCTTACGCTCCCAGGAGCTGGGGCGGGTGCTTCGCCCGAGTGAGCTGCCAAAGCAGCCGGCAGGGCACGGAGCGGCGCCTGCTGTCCCCCCAGGGGGGCTCTGGTTCTCCCTCTTCCCTCACAGCTGCTGCCGTGCTGAGCCCAGCTGATAGCAGGGGCCTTGAGTGATTTTAGCTCATTTGGAAATCTGATTTCCCTTTGAGAAACTGCTAATTCTTTTCCAGGTGCAAAGAACAGAAATCAACAGTTCATCTGGTGGTGCAGGAAGCACCGAGCCCTCCTTCAGTGTTGCTGAGACACGGGGTGGGCTGAACGGATCAACCAAGGGACGTGGGCTCCAGGCAGACCCTTCTGTTGTGGTCCTTCTGGAGAAAACCCGAGCCCCGCAGTGTGGGAAGGGACAGGGAAGGGTGTTCTGATAATTCAGCAGCGCCATCAGAGATTTGTGTGAGCCGCTCTGAAAAATGACACAGGGCATGAATAAATCATGGGCCCTCTCTTAGCAACCTGATGACTTCCACCGGCTCTGGTGGTGGTGAAAGAGGGCCCGGGCTCTGCTTTAAGAGCGGGGCGAGCTCGCTGCTGGTGGAGGAGCCACCCATGAGGGGGGCCGGGAGGCTGGCTGCCGCAAGCAGGGCCATGGAGGGCAACATGCACCTCCTCCAGCTCATCCGCAAGATGCGCTCCCAGATCGACGAGCTGGAGCGGGAGAACCGGGCCCTGAGGGGCGAGCTGCGGGCCTGTGGACCGAGTGCCACGGCGGCAAGAGCTGGGAGCCTCGCCAGCCCCATGGCACAGCCAGACCCCACACCCGGCCCTGCAGCGGCAGCGTCAGAGCAGGCAGGTACGGTGACACCACTGCGTGCCGCCCGAGCGGGGCCTCTGCTCTGGTTCTTACTGATCTGTGGGAGAGGGGGGCGAGCCAGCTGCTGTATGGCTGCCTTCACAGCGTGCTCTGGCCTCCCTCAGTGCCCACGCCCGCACCCCTTAGCCCGTTTTCTCACTCCGAGATCTCACAGGGTGCCTGCACTGGGCTTAGCGCAGTGCTTGGCGGCTCCCCGAGCGAGGCGTTCACCTCAGGGAGCTCCGCGTGTCTTTGCTGAAGCAGAACTTGACTCACTGCCACGGGTGTTTGTGGGCACAGACTGCCCTGATGCGGGTTCGGGTCCCCTGTCTGTCTCTTCAGACCTGAAGGACCAACAGCTGTCATTATGTGGTGATCTTGCCTAAGAAAAGGCTGAGAGAAGTCTTCAAATAGTAGCAAGTACTGGTGGGTTGCACACATTATACCAGAGGTGCAGTTTCTTTTTGTGGTTGATTTTGGCTGAGGGAGAGGGGGCAGTAAATAGGAATGCTGCCTCTTCCTAATTCGGGAGGGAAAAACAGAATATTTCCTCATCTGTAGTTTAGTTGGCACTACTGAAGGATTTCATGGAGCAGGAAGATCAAAAATGTTGTCTGGGGAGCGATACCTGCCCGGAATTGGGTACGGTTGTTAGCAGGGTCAGGCCGGTCTGTGTACGTGCTGGAGGCCAGTGGCCACCTCCTCCCCTTGTGCCTGTCGAGTCGAGTTTGCCGGCACGCTGCAAAGTCCCCTGGCAGTGTGCGAGCTGCAGCTGCCCTTGCAGCCTGCATGCTGGCTGGCGATGTCCTCGAGGCCCGTCTGTCCCAGCGGCTGGCTGGGTTTGCTCCCAGCTCCACTCTTCTCTCTGCTCCTCAGCCACCACCATGACCGTGCGGCGCTACTCCACTGCTGTGGCTGTGCCCGCTCCTCCTGGCACGAGGCCTCCCAGGGCAGGGAAGAGCCCAGCTGAGTGCTTCTCCAGCAGCAGTCCCAGCAAACTGAAGCTGTTCCAGGAGCACGTCCGCAGGTGCAGGTAGGGGGGTTGCCTTCACAGCGGGCTGGTTCCACCTCGTAACACGCACGGGTGTCGCTCTGGGATTCAGTTCAGCAGCAGCAGCATCTCTGATCGCTCACATGGCTCTGGGCACTGAGCTGATGGGAGGTCTGTTTAGAGCGGGACGTCCTGCTCCTCCCTGCAGCATCTGTGGAATTGTCAGTGTCAGTTTTAAATTTTCTATTTAAAAAATAAATAAATAAATAAATAAAAGGAGCAGACGAGGGGAGAGTGAAAGGGGTTGAGATCTCCCCGTGGCAGCCAGGCAGTTTTGCGGATTGATGCGTAGCTCTGGCAAGCAACGCTTCAAAGGGATTTTAAAACTTTGAACAAAAAGCGTGAAGATACTGGGGCACTCTGAGCTATGCTTCTGAAAGTGTGATTAATGAGATTCGTGAATGTAGATTTACCGTATCATTTTGCCCCTGTAACTGAAGTATTACAAATTAATGCTTTCAGCCTTGAGAAGAATATTCTCAGGGCTCTAAATTAAGTGAAATGGCTCCCAGACAAGTCCTGAGCATCGCTGCTCGCTGATGAAAAGCTCTCCAGTGCACGGCAACAATCAAAGGTAGAAGCGCTAATGATGCGATTGTGATACGTGACAGCAGCAGCACCCTCCCGGTGCTGTTGCACACAGTGTGAATCCCTTCAGATAGCTCCTGTTAGTGCTGATCATGCTGTGCTCATAACAGAAAGAGTCCAAATGGCCTCAGAGCATGCATTTAAACAGGAGAAACCCATCGGTTTGCCCACCTACACCTGTGTTTTCTTGTAAGGACGTTTGAGGGTCAGATACTTTACAGCATTTAAACACCTAAATTTAGACCCTGGCAGGGAACTCGTATCATTTTCAAAAGCGCCCTGACCCCGTAGCTCTGGGTTTCAGCATACACTTCACTGAGTTCTGCCAAACTGCAGGCTCCCAGAGCACATAAACACTTCAGAGTTGTGCCCTGAAGGCACCTCACTTGGAAGGCGCTTGTGTTGGGAAACACGCGGTCGGCGTGCAGGGGGATGACCGGCACAGGCAAACACCACTGCTGTCTCCTAAGGGAAAGAGAGGTTTTGTTTCTGAGCTAGCAGCGTAGGTGTCTTCTAACTGATGCTTTGGGGCCCGTAGATGAAAAGCACTGCCTACCTAATGGGCAGGGGAGTGTTGCAGATTGTTTTATCGTTCTCATTACAGCTGCCTTGCCAGCAGTGAGTCTGGCACAGGGGCTCCTGTCCACCCGCTGCTGGCTGCTTTAACAGAAGACATAATTATGGACAGAGCTTTTTACCTAACCCTATTTAAAAAATGGCTGATATCCTGAAACTCGAAGCTCGGTTATTTTCATATGAAGAAAAAGTTTAATATATTTTCTGCCCATAGTAGCGGTTGTTGCCATTTACATAGGAATGGCTAACACAGGCAGAAATCCTAGTAAGCCTTTAACTAGCAGGTTAATTTGTAGCAATGAATTCAGCAAGCTAATTAAGCATAATTTTTTACAGTGATGGCATTTTTGCTTGCCGGCATGCTGTTCTGTGACAGGTGTTTTATGCTTTGTTTATTGTACTTGCATTTTGCTCTAAAACTGTAATTGTACATGAGAAGCTGAATACTGTTACCTTTAAAAGTGACTGCTCAGGATTATAACCTTGTATTTATCTAGAGTGCAGCTGCAGCCCAGCAATAAAATACCAGCACTGCCACCAAATCACCACTAATCTGTGGGTCTACATTTTCATTCATACATGCTAAAGCATTGTTTATACCGTGATTCCCACGATTTGTTGAAAATGAAAAAAGACTGAATATTGTAATACACCAGGCTGGATAAGAGATGGCTTTCAGGGCTATCTTAGTAGAATCACAAAATGCACAAAGCCTTGGTACAGCCCTCACCAAGCTGCCTCCCCAGTCCCTGAGCAGCTCTGGCCCCAAGGGAGCCTCTGCAGAGGGCACCAGCGGCACGCTGCTGGCTGTGCTGGCACGTTTGGCTGGCACACCTGCGCTGCTGGCATTTGTCTAGACCACAGTGTGTGGATTTTGTTTGGTGAGACAAACGGGGAATGGCTGATGCGCAGGCTGGAAGATCAAGCTCATGTACAAGGAAATGGTTTTGTTACGTAGCCTGCTGGAGTTGTGTGTGTGATCCAGAGCAGAGGAGAGGACAATGTTTTTCAGCAATGCCACAATGCAGATCCCTGGCTCGACCAGAGGTAAAGCTTCTGGCCAACTAACACGCTGCTTGGGCATGACTGGCACCTCATTCCGATGAGCTGGGTAGGACTGTCTTTGCTTGTGGGTTTCACTTTCCAGGTTTAATTGGCAGGTGAGAAGGGCTGAGGAAATCGCTGAGGCCAGGGACGCCCCCGGTAACTATCACAGAGTGCTTTCACAGTTTCATGTTTTCCTTTCACGTGTTCCTTGAGAGGCAGAAGGAGCTGCTGCTGATTGCAGAGGAGACTGAGCAAAAACAAACAAACAGAATCTCTGCAAAACCCGCTCTGTTTACCTGCCAAACAGCCAGTTTCGGCACACACAAAGGAGCATGTTTCTACCTCAGCTTTCACCATCCGTGTAATTTACCACACACACACACATGCACACACTCACCACTTCAAAACACCCGTTCTCACACACACTTTGAGGAGCTGGCTACCTGTGCATGTAAAAATCCACTGGCAGGGCCCCTGGACAAGGCATACCCGGCAGACACAAGGGCATCTGAGGGATCTGCACGCACTGGGCTTTGTACATGGGAGCCAAGTGCTGACAGACAGCCCTTGGGCTCAATGGAAAAAGGCAGATGCTTCCAGCAGACAGACAGACAGACAGCGCTGTGCCTGGCCCCCTGGGAAGCCTGTGTGAGCTGTCTGAGCAGGGCAGGAAATTCTGCCTCCACGCATCATGCAAGTGCTGACAGCGTTTACCTTCTGCTTGCTGGTGTGTTTTTTTTTTTGTTTGTTTGTTTGTTTTTTCTTAGCTGTTTTTTGTTGTTGTTTTTGGTTGATTCTTTTTTTGAGTTTCTTTGCATGTTTTATATATTTCTAATCCTCATAATCCTCTCTCATTTTCCTCCAGGGGTAAAGTAAAGGCCGTTAGTTTCCTTTTACCGATGGATGTGTCAGCATGTGCTGAAAATCAAGGTTCTCTGAAAAGCCCACAAAATCAGGACACACACGAGTTAACTACCATCACTGAAAAGGATATGTGAGCTGGTGAATTTTTAAAGGCCCATTGATTCTTGAGATAAATTGGCCTTAAACGATAGCTATGTGTCAGGTTCCTTTTTTGCAAAACGCTTTGGCAGGTTGCCTTCAGAGAATCACCTAGACTGTGTTTCGGGTCACTGGCCTGTTGTTTAGCAAGGAAATGGAGGCCATGACAAAATCAGCTGAAAGCCTGTACCCTGCAGTGAAGCCACGTGATAGCAAAGGATCCTCCACAAAGCAGCTTCTGCTCAACATCTCTCAAGGCTCTCTCACCTCAGGACTGCTTTAAACAGGATGTTAAAGCTGTTTTTGCTGTGTTTGTCACAAAAACGGAAACCAAGTCACCTCTTGAGTTCACCGATCCTCTTGCCAGAAAGGTCTTTGTTGCAAATGACAAAATAAGAGCTGCTAAAAACCCGGGAGGTCTCTTCTGCACTCAAAACTTTAAAGCTTCACAACACCAATATAGCAAAGTTAAGGGGATGTTACGGAATCAGTTAACATTACTCTGAATTTCTGCAAAGATGGACAATGACTGCTAATGCCACTGCAGGTTCACCTCTAGGGGAGGGCAGAGGAGCGTACATACTAATCAGTATGAAAATATGACTGCAAATCTGTTTCTGACCTGGTGTGTCCATCCATATACCAAGCCAAAGTTGGAAGGATTCTGAATATCAGAATTTTTCAGGATCGGCTTCTGAACACATCTCAGATCAAGAATCAGTAGCAGACATTCATCGAACTGGTGCAAAATAGATGTAAGAAAAGACTATGGACAGCTTGTAAAAAATGAGGAGTGCTTGCTAACTTAGGTTTGAGCATCTTATGAGTAAAGATAATGTCCCACGTTTAATTTGACTACAGGTATTTATGGATCAAAACCACTATACTTACCTTGCTATTTCTGTATGTACAGGCAGCATGGATGAGTGAATGTCACACAGAGGATGCATGAACAGTAGATGCTGGTAACATTTAGGAATGTTGTCGTCTCATGGTCTACTCTTAAATTCTTGAGCCTTCAAAAGTGAAAGCAGTGAGCTGGTAGAGAAAAATCCCATCTTGACTTTCAGTGATGTTGTATGCTTCTGTAAAAGCAAGCTCCTTGAGGATTTTGAAATTCATGATGTTTTGTATACTGAAGTACATTTTAAAATATTCTCACCAATGAAATAATCATTTCGGTTTCACTGCTATTTTATTTGTGAATTTTATTTCCAGCATGGGTCTGTACAGAGTTGCATTTTGATGTTGTGTTTAATCAACAACGCCCAGCAAATGAGGGTACAGTCTGGAAAATTTGCTAATTTCTGAAAGCACTGACAGGGAAATGCTTTTTAAAATGTTTTAATGAAAGCTTTATTGTCAGAAACGAGACATGTGTTAAGTACCTAAATCCAGTTGATTTCACTCACCAAAGTAACAACAAATATATTTGAAAATCTGGCCCCTAACCTTTCAAGGCACCCAAGTGCTTTTGAAACTTCATTCTTTAAAACCAGATCTAATGGGATTTGGCAATCCATATATTCTAGACAGCTTTCAAGAATCTCAGCTTTTAAATTCTCTAAGCCTCAGCATCCATGAAGTGGCAGCGGGAAATTCTGTTCTCTCACCTTTTTTGTGTCAATTCAATGTAGGTAAGTCACTGCAATGAAAACTGTATTAACACGTTCTAGCTTATGACACTGTTAACTGTAGTGTGCTGATTCTGATGCCACAAAAATGCATAACTGTGCATGGCCAAGAAATTAAATTCACTTTACATTTATTAGAGGTGTAATGATCTTAACAATTTTTTGTATATTGGTAAGAAAAAACAAAGAAAAGGTGGAAGGAAAAAGAGAGAAATGAATCAAAGTAGTCATTGAAAAATGGTAGTCGGTGTATTAATGGAAAAAATATTTTTGAATAGTATTTTTGCATTATTTCAGTCTTTAGCAGTACCTACTGATCTAGAAACACAGGATGATGTACAGGCACATTAATTTTTAAAAGCAGGTGTTCAGATTTGACCCAGCTCCACATCTCCAGCAGAGCAGCAGAAGACCAGATGTAGCAGAGGCCACAGAGACACCACTGAGCACATCAATTTTATTGAAGTACAGCATAAAGTACCTTACCATGGCACAGTTACTGTCAATTAACACATTCCACTATTAAATATTCACAGATTGGTCAGTGTGAAAAGGGAAGGTATAAGCAAAGCTAGATTTGGGCAGAGAGATGCAGGCAGCAATTAAGCCATGGTCCTTTCCTTTCTTCCTCCCATAAAGAATTCATTGAAGTTCAGAGGGGCCCTGGCCTTTTTGCAAGAGGTTCCCTCCTGCATTAGCACTGGCCTCTCAGAGATGTTCCCTCCTGTGTGACACTTGTGCTTGGGGCTAAGTGGCTTTATATACCCATAGCAAGTCCAGATAAACACGGAGTCCACCACTGCCATTTGTTAAATGACATGTTCTCCATTTCATCAGCATGACTGCTCAAGAGTAGTAAAACACGTCTCTAGGTTGGAGGCAAAAACATCTTGTCAGAGTAAATTCTCAAGTTAAATCAGTGGGACAGCACTGATTTAACTGGTATGGCAGACTCAGCGTGAGTGAGAGAGAAGTTGGGTATTACCTTTCTTTAGAAAAGACTTTAAAACTATGGTCACAACACAGAAGTGCAAAACTGTGAGCACTGGAAGGTGCTCCATGTCAGGGGGTGTTACTAAGGTGAAATTTAGATGTGTGTCTGAGGGTAGCACACAAGCACACCATTGGTAAAACCAATTTAACAATAATAATGCTCAGATGCATCTTCATCCTACAGCTGGTACGACCCTCCCCAAAATAATGAGCAATATCTAGATAGCAAAATCCTTCTAAATAAATACATAAATAAATAAATCCTGCCAGTCATAAAATTGCACTCTTCCAGAATGGTGCTGTCCTGTTCTTTTGTTGAAAGTGCTAATGTTAAAGGGTGCATCTGTATTTGCACCATTTTAGTCAGTGTCAGGAGACATCCCTAGTCATACTTACTGTACTTTGTTTCAAATTGTAGAGTGGTCTCAAAGTGCATGAACTGATCTCTTCTGCATGAACGAAGCCAGAAGATGCACTTCTAAGGTGCTCCAAAAGCTGAAAAGTATCCAGTGTGTGGGACCACATGAGCAAGCCCTCTGAAATGCCTGATGTGTGGATGTCAGCACTGACAGCTTCACTCTACACATCCGCCTCAATTGGTCTGCGTTGCTCGCTAGCATAGACAGAACCACAGAGCATCCAGCCAAAACAGCTCCTGTCTCGTGGGTTTAAAAAGAAAATCTAGCTAGGTGAAATTTCATCTTGTTAATACTGTAGAGAGGAGGCAACTCCTTTCATCAGTCTTACCTCTCCGCCTGGTGTTTAAAGGGCTTCACTCTTGCCACTGATGTGGGGGTGGAAATGTGATGCTCCAGGCTGTAACAGAGGAGTAACATTATCATCTTCTCCAGTGGGTTCTTGCTCAAAGTTCATATGGGTCTCATGTTTACGTACTTAAGACAATGAATCTACACCCAAAGATAATAAATCAATGTGCAGGGTGCATTGCATATCAAAGTCACCCAGAACTCAGCACATTCATCTACTCCATGTTCCACTTAAAGGAAGGAGAGGACAATTTATGATGTGCTGGATTTCCACAATCTTCTTATCTACTGTATTTTTGCTCCTGCATGTTACACCCTTGATAGCTGAACATCAATTTTTCTCTACCAGTTCTGATTAGGTGCGCTCTAAGAATATATCAGCGTGGAAGTGATTCAGCGAGGGAGCCTCTGACACCAGGTAAAGGATGTTGATCTTTTAACAGTTATTTTCAGTGATGTTAGCAGCATTAATTTCAGCCTTGACACACTCCCTCTGTAGTTCTCAAACTTTGTTTTTGTTTATCTGGAGTGAGACCACAGGAAATAAACTTGAAATTCATCTGAAGGTCTCAGGTAGCGGGCCATGAGCAGGCCTTCAGCATTGTGATGAATTTGATGCTACGTAATTCCACTACGTGCATTTCCTTCTCAGATCTTCTAAGTACAGCGTGGACAGCTGGTTTAAAGACTGCAGATTATTTTGTGCTTTTTTTTACTGTTATGTGCTATAAAGTAGACAATATTGTTTCTTCAGGATGGAAAAATACAGGTTGTATTAGATGACAGAAATCTATTCTGCACGTTTACTGCACAATGCCTCAACCCAACAAAAGACCTGTTAAGAGATTAAATTGTCGTCATAGTAGATCAAATTCTGCTGACCTTACACAGGGCAGATATTGGTTGTGCTGAAGTCTAGACAGATGGTCACTTCAGGGAATGTTGCTTTTTTTGCAAGTGCTCACTTGAGTAGGAATATTTCTAGTTGTATGAGTCACCGCTTTCTCGATTGCTGCATGAGATACCAAACAGTGGTTTTTACATAGGGATACTCAAAGACACAGCAGAAGCTGAAAAATACATCTTCAAAGTCTCTTGTGGTGGTTTCATTCTCCACTGAGAATATTATATGGCATGTGTAGCTTGATTAAAAAAATATATATCCTTCATTCTTTTTGCTGACAACTGTGATGAAATCTTTTTTTTTTTTTTTAAACAAAATCATGAGGTACTTGATATACAAAATCAGTCCCACAACAGGAAAATGCAGTAAATCATAAGAAAAATGCTGTTTCATGTATAAAGTAAGAAACTTAGAGTAGATTGCAAAAATTGGAGCGAACATTTCTAATCTGTGGCTCTTCGGTAGCTGGTTTGGCTCTTTCCCTGTTTGGATGACAAGGAGCATCATCTGAATGCTGGTTGCCATGGAGACTCCCATAGCTTTTTGAATCATAAGTTTTGCCTGTAAAGAAACACCCCTTCAGTGTGAGATTTTAATGACCACAGAGGTTTCTGTTTGTCTGCACATCACATATTAGATTAACTACCATCTCTAAACAGGTGGGAGGGGAGTAAAATATTTTCCAGTAATCAGTGACAACGTTTTTAGTCTGTACAAAAACTACAAATTATGCAAACAGAACTACAAAACTTGCTGTTTTAGATTAGCCTGCTATGGCATTAAATCCATCATCTCTTTCTCAGTATCAGCTACTTCAGATGAGAATGAACTTTGATTGTAGAACATGGGCATGGCAATAAATCATTCCAAACCCCGCAGGAGACTGGCTTGAGAAGTGATACGCTGCATAGCTAGTGAGGTCTCTCCCTCTCTCGAGCTTGAATTGATAAGGGTTTCCCTATAACTTCATAAAAATAAAAGGCAGCTTTTCTAGGAAAAGATGCATATATGAACAGATGGGTCTACCCATGTGAAAAGTTTTCTAACAGTTATCAGTTCTGTTTGCATTATCAGAAAGACATTGAAGTCTGACAGCTATGTCAGCTTCTTTCTCCCTAGTGCACGAGTTACACCTCCGTTTGTTCTGAGAGTGAATTTATTTGGCCCTAAGTTACGTGCAGAATGGTTAGTTTAACCAACATGGATATACTGGGGGTTGGAGTTGGATGGTCTTTAAGGTCCCTTCCAACCTGAGCCATTCTATGATTCTACTGCCATGAACTTCTGGCTTGAGTAAAACCATAATTATTCAGAAGAATATGATGAAGCTGCAAGATTAAGCCTCAGTTACTTTGTTGCCTTTTCTGAATTGTAACTAAATAGCTACCTGTTAAATCTGCATTTTTTGCTCGATTTCTTCTTTTGAGACTGTTTTGTGCATCTGTGGGACTGTCAATATACTTCATTGCAATGGCTGTGGTCTGGTCCCTCTCTTGCTGAGTCTGATTAACTGAAAAAAGAACAGAAAGGGATATTTAAGTGAGTTGTATTTACATTTGTTTCTTTAAGGAGAGAGAGAGACATCGAGTTGGCTCTACCTGTCTGATGAGAACTTGGTGTTGTTTCAGTCCTGCCTTCTTGAAAGGACTGAACAGATTCATGGCCAGAATCTGTGTCTTTTCCTGGCCTCCCCATAATCTCATTCTCAGTTGCAGCTTTATTTCTAACGAGGAAATACGTGTGCATTTTCCCTTTGCCTTTCACTTCTATTTCTCCTCTTTCAGTCATCTCAAAATTCTTGTATTTTAGGCATCTAAAATATCAGAAGCAAAATGACACATGAAAATTCAGGACTAGCAAAAAATGGCACTGATGTTTCAGAAGAGCTATTATAATCTAAGCAATCAAAGCATAACCATTTGGGGGGAAAAAAAAAAAAAGAAGAAAATGTGATATTGACCGTGAACCATGAGATAATTTGTTCCAACTGTTTATTCAAGCCTGATTTGCTTTTATAGCTTTATACATGCAGTCTTATAAAAACTAGTGGATCACGTAGACAAATATTTTGGGATGGTGGAAGGCTCTTTCTGACCAGTAGATGGAAATTAAGAACTGAGGCAGCCAGTATCAGTTAGGCAGAACTATGTCTCATCATTCAATGAGAGAAGGCAATCAGGTCTGTCAAGTGTGATTTACCCTCAGTAAATCCATACTGGCTACTCCCAATCACCTTCTTCATCCAAAAATGTCTTCCAAGAGGACCTACTTTGCACTGTGGCTGACATGAGGCTGTCTAACCTACAGTTCCCCAGAGCGACCTCTTTGCTGTTTTTGGAGATGGGTGTAATATCTGGCTTTCTTTGGCTGCTAGGGTGTTGATCTTCACAGCCTTTCAAAGATGACAGTCAGCAGGATGGTAATGCATTGCCCAGCTTTCTCTTTACCCTTGGATGTATCATAATCTGCCCCCATTGACCTCTGTGGACTAAGACTTCTCAAAAAATTCTTGATCTGATCCTCTTCCAATACCAGTACTTCACCTACTCCTTGAACCCCAACCCTGGGTGCAGGGGTCTTAAAGACCTCATTAGTGAAGACTTAGGCAAAAGAGGCCTAGGGTAACTCAGATTTGATTTGGGGCACTGTCACCAACTCACCTGCCACAGCAGGTTCACATCTTCAGTTATATTCTTCTGGTAATGTAGCACCAGGAGCTCCTCTTACTGCCTTTGAACCAGCTTTGCTCATTTCAATGCTACTTGAGCTCTGGCTTTCCCTAATTCTATTCTCAATTTTTCTACTCCTGTGTAGCTTATCTTCACTTCTGCCTCTTGCATGCACATGTTATGCGTACACAAAATTATTGAAAATGTCATATTCAATTTTTACCGACAAAAGCTTTGGGAATCTAAATTCCTCCCTGAATAGGACAGTGGTTTATACAGTTTATCCTTAGTAGGTGCAAATAAAACTGCATTGCCACAAATTGTTATATTCAATAAGAGAAATTTTAAAGTTTTGTTTGGCAGGATGTAAAATTAAATGATCTGTCTTTCTATTATTGACATCATATTATTGGCACTTACAAATAAGCTACCACTTTTTTTTCCATCTTCTTTTACTCTCTAGAATCAAGACTTTCAAACTTCTGTCTCCATATATATGGACACTTGAAATAATCAGAACAAAGTTCTTTGCAAGCAGTGATTTTTCTTTAAAGCCGCATAAATCAGTGATAAAGGACAGCATCATCTACATCTGAAAGCTGCAGCTGTTCAAGGCAGTGTTTTTAGCACAGCTTTTAAGAGGAAAAGTTTTCATCATAGCTACTCACTGATAGGTACTGGAGCTTAGATGAATTTTACTCGGGACACCGTGACTCTCCATCCGGGAAGCTATATTCACAGTATCTCCAAATAAGCAGTAACGAGGCATCTTTTCTCCAACAACTCCAGCCAAGACAGGACCTGTATGGATCCCAACTCTAATCTTTACAAAGACATAAAACACCCCCAAAAAATGTCATTTAACATTTAGCATCTTTCTTAATGCTCTCCAGACACCTAAAAGTTCATCTTAACACAACACCGGACACCAGTAAAATACCAAATACCCACAGGGAGAGGCTCTTGGTGAAAAATACGCCCATGTGGGCCTTGCCCAAAGTCACAGTAAAGTTAAAAGAAGCTCTTTGATGTCCCACTGTAATACTTTAACCAGAAGCCCAACTCAAGAATCAAACACATTTGCATCTTTTTGTTAACAACTTACTTGGATTGGATTTCCAGAAACTGGGTTCTCTACTCCTTTAGCTGCTATTACCATCCCCAAGGCAAAGTTAGCAACCCGCTCAGCGTGAGTGGATACAGGCACAGGAACCCCACCTACGACCATGTAGGCATCTCCAATTGTCTCCACCTTTAATTGAGAAGGACAAGTATCTGAGTATACCACATATATCTTGTTCAGGTAACTTGCTTTGTTATTTGGGACTCTCCTTACCTGCACCAAATCCCTCTTCCTTCTCAAAGATCCATTCCTTGACTCCAGACTAAAAATTTCAGTGTGTTTTGTCTCTGCTTACTTGACCCATTTAAGATATCAGTGTGAGAGACCCTAAGGAGTAAGAGATGCTGTGCAAGTGTCAAACTGCCTTGCCTTCCACTGAACCAGGGCAGGCCTACACACAAAGAACTATTCCCAAGCACAGTCTCCTGAGCCAGGAGATTAACTGACAGCTGAATGCCATTAATTAGCTCTAATTCACAATTGATTTTAACGATGTATTTCTTTTTTTTAAAAGTCACAATAAATCAAGTGAGTCTGTTCACTGGTGATTATTATGAAGTGGTTCAAATGAAATTAAGACACCTACAATTTCCAATGGCAGGTTGTCAGAGAATGAAGTGTGAACCAAGCAGTTTGTGAATATCCCTCCTTACAATCAAATGTTTTCCCACAACATGCTGCAGTCTGTGAGACAAATTCTGAAGTGTTAGTCCTACTACAGGCACCCAGTCTCCTTGAAATGCCTGTTATGGCACCTGAGAAACACCTCAGTGCATGTCCCCATACCAGAGATTTTTCTGTGAATAGAGCAGGCCCTTTGGAAGAATTCTCCAATGGTTAAAATCCATTGTAAAAGACTGTTACACAGCCAGGAAATTTCCTAAACTGCTCTTGTGAGACTTCACTGTTGCATTCACCATCGGCAAGTAAGAAATTAGCTTAAATTAGATCAATTGGATTTCTTAATAATGAGCACCAATAGGAGAGCAGGAACATAATTTCATCATTGGGCTTGTTCATTGACATAATGACTTAAAACAGTTCAGTATATTAGTCCTGAAAAAGGTGTTCCTGTACAAATCGTCTACTGAGGACCCACAGTAATACCAGTAATCTTCTCTAACAAATTAAAAACTGTAAAAAGCTACTAATGCAAACAGATACCTTAATTATTTTTAGGCTGTGGCAGGAGATTTAATTTAACAAGATTTATTCATAAAATCAGACATTTATAAGCTTGGGCCAAGTTTCTCTGATTGATTTCAGTATTTCATTTCTTTCTCAAATGCCTGAAATAGTTATCTTGTCCTCCCTCTCTGTACCTAGTTACCTCCTTCAATATTAATGGGAGTTATATACAGGCATCAAAAGGAGATTATTATAGTGACAGATAATTTACTCAAGATGTATGATTTGGAATATGATGTTAATCTATCCTAAAATCTGTGGGCCATATCCTGGTTGCTTCAATTATTGAAAAGAGTTTCCTTGCCAAGGCAGAAATTCTTCTGATTTCCCAGTACAAATTATTGCAGGATGAACTGCATGTCTTGCCTGAGTAAGGAATAAATGAGATTTGGATTTCACCCTTTACTATTTCTGCCTTCCTAAATATTTAATGTGCTAGGGACAGACAGAAAATTAGGATCAGCTCTTTGGCTGCTCAGCCGAAGAGGTAGAGCTGCTCAGCTCTAGGTAGCTCTGGAGTTGTTAATAATGCTCTGTTATATGGCTGCCAGGGCTCTGATCCTTCCAGCACGGTTTGGAGAGAATACACGCGTTGCAGTCTAGATCTAGTTGATGCTCTTTGGGGTCAGAAGGAGGTATACACCATTGCCTAAGATCTCCATGAGCAAAAATCAAAGCCTAGCTGTTACCTGGGTGTTGTTTGTGAGGTTATCTCCCACTAAAAACAATAATACATGTATACTGACCTGTTTTACAACAGGTTGGAGTAAAAGGACTAGGGATATTATTCAAATTGGTCCATAAACTGGAATATCCTGTCATGTTGGGTGGACATTAGACAGAGAAAAGAAAGAGATGTATCAAAAACAGCAGTCCTGGTGTAAGTGTTGTGAAAAGCGACTTTAGCCCATGATAGAAGTTATGCTCCTGTATAGCTTCTAACAAACCTTTTAAATATATTTAATCACACCTCTGTATGCTTTTTTTGTGTTTGTTTTTGTGTTTTGTTGTTTTTTTTTTAGTTTCTCTGCATGGCCAATATAAACATGCTGCAGAATTTCATGGTTTGTCAAAAATCATGGTGGGTTGAAGACGACCTAAGTGCATTAAAAAAAAAAAAAAAATCGGCAAGCACAACAACCTGTTCCCAGGCTATTTCTACAGTCTTTACCAATCAACACATACCTTGTACACATCATGCACTGTGGTCAGTCTGTCAAATTGCAGGTACATTGTATTTAACATGAGAACTATCTGAATAGGCTCACATTGGGCACAAATGTTGGTAAAGGTCACAACATCACTGAACAGTATGGTGCACTCCTTGAACTCTCCTGTGAGCAGAAAAACAGTTGTAAGTATCGGTAATGGCTGGACAATCACAACATCTGTTTAAGACTTGTTTGCAATGACTTCTTTCTAGTCATTATTTTAAGGAGTAAGACTATTCAGTTGCAGTATATGTGTCCCGATATGAAAGATGTTGATATAGGAATATTTCAAATATAAGAACCATAGTGCATCAAGAACAATTCGTACATCTGAATATGTTCCTGTCCACCTACATTCAGGACATACTTAGCACTTTACCCCAACTTCATATGTGTGCTTACTAAAGGGAATTTGAGCATGTTCTCACTTGCTATCCTTAAGAAAAATTTGAATAATGATGACTCTAGGTTTATAGATACACTAGAGGAACTAGGAAAATTTTCCAGGAAACATCAATTTCTTTATTGCTTTCATTTTTGAGCTCTCATTTCCCTGTACACCCCTGTCAACAACAAAAGCTCAGTTTCCTGTTGAAACTCCAAATTCTGCTACCTGAATGGGCAGCTGCTAACACCTTTCATCTCCTAGGGAACAGTTCTGGCAAACAGCTTCCAAATCTCTGTTATCATCAAGATTAAGGGGCTGTGGTCCTCCTACCTACTACCCACGAGTTTCACTAAGTAGAGAATCTACTCCACAACAATGACAACAGGGCTGTGACAGTGCCCAATTTCTATCACCACCATGCCTGGCGCATGAGTCACGCATCATGAATGAATACTGTTCATTCACCTGCCTCAACTCGCTTCCCTTCTTTCAGCTGGTTGGCCACGTGCTGAGGGAGCATGGCATAGAGCAGAGCCTCAGTCTTTTTCTTCTCTTCTTCCAGGTGCTTTGACAGTATTCGCAGTTCCTCCTTCTTCCTCTCCAGCTGGTTAGAGAGCTCCATCTCTGCCAGTCGCTGCTGATTGAGAAGAATCAAATCCCTGGTCACGTCGTGAGGTGCAATGTCTGCAATATGCATCTGTCGTTCCTCTAGCTCGTGCAAAGTGCGAAGCAAAGGTGAGCAGAGATAGAGCATGCACTGCAGGGACTCCATCCAGATCATCTGGCCTGTTTAAAACAAGTGTTGGTAAGAGTGTTCATCAACCTGGACTTTCATGTGATGTTCAGTATTACTGATGCTGTTATTAGGGGATGATTTCTAAGGACAATGGCTTTTTGTAGGGTCTGGGTCATTACAGCTATTAATGTTTCCTGGAATTAGAGGTGGGTTTGTTTTGATGAGGTGCACTAGGTAAACAGAAAGAGTTCAGGACCCAGAAAGCAGCCACTCACTACAACCAGTAGGCAGAACCTGACCAAGTTTCAGGTTCTTCCTCTTTGATAGGAACCACAGGTTTCACAACATTTTTCCCTTTCTCTGCTTCTCCTCCTTGAATCGCTCCTGAAGCCGATGAGTCAGCATTGTACACAGGGAAACTGAGATTCAAAATGATTAAGTGAAACATTTAAAGTTAAACTTCAGAATGGGTAAAATGTGGCCCCAGTAAAGTCAATTAAGTTTTCCTATTGGAAGCTGGAGCTTTCAGTCACTAGGCTCACATAAATAAGTAGGTACAAAAATGCCTGACAGGTAGAAGGAAGTTTTAGAGGGGGATTGGGTTTTTGTTTCCTTTGTTGAGATTTGGTTATAGGTTTGGGTTTTTGTTGTTGTCTTGTGTTTGCTTATTTTAAACCTGACTGGATAAAATGAAGTAGAATTTTTACCTGTGGCTAAAGTCCCTTGTTTGGTTAACAGCACTTTTTTCAAGGTCCCCCTGAACTCTTAATGTTTTCTGAATCTCAGGAATACCAGATTTGACACTCATCATGTAAAGGTGAAAGGAGAGAAGGGAAAATTAGGTCATTATATAGTACAAAGGAGCAAAATCGAGGTCATCGAATACTTAAAGCAAGTGTCGTTATAGTTAATTACATGAAGCTGAATCATTCCATACTCATTCCTCTCAATAAAAATAGAGCAAATAAAATCTCTTTGTTGCTACAACAATTTCAACTGGTAAACTCTTACATAACATAGGAGAGGGGGAAAAAAAGACAAATCAATCTGTAAATGTCACTACAAAAAAAAGTAATAAAATAAAAGTACAGTTAATTTATTTTTATCCATATTTGAAACCCAGCCAGTATGAAATAACTCCTCTCAGAGGTATAAATTAAGAACTGAATAATGTATTCACATTTTAGGACTCCAAATGCATGGAGTCACAAGGGAAGACATCTCTTCCTCCAGCTGTAGAAATTTTATCAGAAATTTATCTTCAAGCACTTCCTTCTTCCCCTGCCCCTTCCCTCCCCTTTGCCTGACAGATCTGGAACTGTGTGCTGGCAGGAGCGCTGTGTTTTGTGGTGTATTGCTGGAATGCTCGCCCAGTGTTTTAATTATTCTCTTTATGTGCCAAACATGTAATCCAAGATCTGTGAACTGGTATTGCCTGTGCTAGCTGGCTGGGTTTAAAATGTTGTTCCAAGTACAAAGAAATAATTTCTTTATCAAAGACAATTCTTAGCAATGCAAAGTGATTCCATTTCAGGTGGATATGGTGATTTGCAGAGCTACAGGGAGGTGAGACCTAGACAGTTAGCTTTACACAGCTCACTGCACTGCCATGCTGGGCCTGGTGGCAGCGATACCAGAAGCTGGCTCTGAGGGCTGGCATTGTGTCCCCTTCATCTTCCACAGGTCCCCAGAGAAACTGAAGGCCTTAGTTGAGCACTGGGGAGATTCACAGAAAAACTGGCTGTGAATCCCAACCAAAACCGAGAATGACAATACAACCATTCTGCTGAGGTTGCCCCAGAATAAATGCTTAAATTACCACTTCTGACCTCTGCAAAGAAGAATACTTAGGGCAGCACCACAGGGGAAACTCATAGCTATTTATGGGAAAGCACCATGACTGGGTGGCTCTGAAGTGCCTGTAAAACGGGAGGAACTCGAAGTCTGAGTGCAGTTACAGGGTTACCATGTCTTTGGGATCAGAGACTTGGTCAGATAGATCTGGAGAACTGCAAAGGATGAACACAGACTCTTTAGGATGGACGGGCAGGCTAGGTGGGAGAGGTGCCTTTCATGTGAAAAAGTAAGGGGAGCGCATGGAGCTCTGCCTATGGTTGGGTGATGAGCCAGTGCATAGGTCAGAATCAGAGGACAGACCAATGTGGGTGATGTTGTGATGACAGACACCCTGCTCGGGAAGAAAAAGTAGGCGAGACCTTCCTAAAACAAGTGGAAGATGCTTCATGGCCACAGGCCCTGGTCCTCATGGAGGGTTTAAAACTACTTTGATAACTGCTAGAAGGACAACACTTTCCCAAACTCAGCTGGAGGTGAGTCAGTTCTTTGATTCTGAGAATGGCCACGACTAGAGGTAGTTCAGAAAATGATCTAATCCTACCTTGGCCTTGTCCCTGTTGCCCAGGAAACCTGCAAAGATACATGTTTTGCAACAAAACACAGTCTTTCCAAGCCTTTCAAATGGGAACACTACCATTATTTCTAACTGAAAGCCTTCAAATTCTGGTGAAGTAATAGCAGAATTTGTCTACAAGCATCTTGAAGTACTATTTCTGTAAACAGAGTCATCTAATCCTCTCCTCACTGCACAACAAGACTATTTATATGTGAAGCTGGGAGTCCATAGAAAGGCATTAGTTCAACTCCAGCAATATTCGTCATTTAATATGAACATTTATGCTACTGAAAACAGTGGAGTACCTCTAAGCTCTAGCATTGGCCGTTGTTTCCATGACTCTGGCATCATCTCTCTCCTAGTCTGGAAAACAAATTGGCTGTTGATAAATTTCTGAATGCTAGAGATGGTGAAGGGTACTTCTGGGTGAACGATACTGAAATACTGATCCAAGCAGATGCCCATGGTCTGAAGGCCAGGTACAATCTTTTGAATGCTCACCCCAGCTTGCTTCACTCTGAGCTTAAAAAGAAAATATGGACAACAGGTTATAATCCATATCCTGTTTGGCTTCAGGCTAAGCTACAAATGATCACAGTTTATACAAGTATACATACTCAGCCTTGCTATACTACATAGATTATTTCTGAGCAAATTTTCTATCTTATTAGCATATTACTGCAAAGCTCTGAATGAGTTTTCTTCACAGCAAGGCAGCCCACAGAAAGGCGTTATTATCCAACTGCTCTTTAGTATCTGTTGTTAAAAACGACCCCCCTCCCCCCGCTATCTGCTCTTATTATTGCTTGTATTTGTGTAGGCCTAATGTAATCGTGTTGATTCCAGCACATTTAAGCATACCACTGAGGGAAGGAGAAGCAAGTGCATTGTTTCATGGCAATATGCTGTAGGGCAATAATGCATGGAGTAATTTTCATTTGCTAGCGTTCTGGAGAAAAAAGTGTTTCAGACTTAGGAGGCTCTTGCACCCTTTTCCATCCTCTCACTGCTCCCTAAGGAGCATCAACGTTATAGTAAATTTGCAGAAAAGTATGGGGAATTTGTATTGTGATTCAGGGCTCTCTTCCTCATTTGGCAAGTGTCAGATCATACAAAAAAATGTAAGAGAACCACCACAGCTCCCTGGCCCTGCTTCTCCAGCCACGTGGCAGCTGCAGGAAGCCCTAATTTCCCATGGCTGTTATGAACATCTAGCTTTGTGTGAGAATGTTCAAGAGACAATCTAATACTGTCTCTAATACTTTTTTAAATGTAAAGAGGTATACTTTTATATGTATTGTCTATACAGATATAGACACGATGTAACATACATGTATATATGAAGATAAAACATCTCAGCCTTGTATGTAGCTGCAAGAGAGAAGTAGATACCAGCACGTGTCCTGCATCCTAATAAGAAAATAACTGTGGTACAAAATGTCTCGGCAACTTTTAGTTTTCTAAAGGATGGTTACCTTCTTATTTCTTCTTTTAACCATTACTATGTAAGGCTTCAGTCATTCTCGTTTAGCCTGATGACCATAGATGATAGCTTAACCCCTAAAGAAATACCCACCCTGCCATCATTGCATGTCATCAGGGTCACTGAGGCTCTGACCCAGCTACCAATAATGGCTACAGGACTTGCCTTTTTTCTACACCAGGATTTTTATCAAATTATGCTGACTGGCTGTCTTAAAAGGCTAACTTTGGCTAACATAGACAGTGACGTGCCCTCGATCGGCATGATGCCAGAACATGTTCCTGAGTGGCTGTATTCAGCTATGTTCTGCAGTCCCACTCTAAATTTCTCCTTTCTTTGCTCCTCTGTTAAGCTAATATATTCTGAGTAATATTGGGAGCAAGAGGGAGTGTAGCTTGTTGGGGACCCAGGCTATTTGGAAACTAGCCACAGAGCAGTCCCTGCATAGAGAAACACAATTCCACTGCTGTAGAGAATGTGTGTGTATCGGAGAGGAGGGCTGAATTGGAAAATAAAGACGTTTGTGGGCTCAGTTCCTACTAGATGAGACTGCGTGCTGCTTGATTTAGTAGGTGTCTGGGTTTTCCGCATGTGGAGTTTTAGAAAGCACGTAGAACCTCAGATGCAATCAAAGCCTTACAAGCTTTTGGATAGATTGTTAACTGGGAGAAGTGTGACTAGCTGTAAGTACAAAGCCTGTTTAAAGGATGGGTCATGTCTCGCACATATCCAAGGACAGGAAAGATACCAGAAACTTCAGAAAATTCAGTTCTGTGTTTGGTAGACTGCTGCAATATACCTTGATAGCATATTTGCAACTGTTTCATATGTGGGAATCTCAATAAATTCAAAGGAGAATCCTATTTGAAATGATCAAGATTCTGCTACTATGAGTGACTTTTATTTCTTATCTCTATAAAAAGTAATTCTGTAAATGCTAAAAATTAATGTGCACTGCATAAAGAGCAAACACAGAGATGAACTGTAGGACAGTCACAGCAGAAGAAAACAACTATATGCTTTTGACGAATTAAATGCCCTTACTATATGGTTGTCCTACCTCTTTGTCAAAAACCATATGAAAAGGAAGCCCATTGCAAAATGTTTTTGTGTCAATCCAGAGACTCTTGGGATAAACAGGGTCAAATCCTCTCAGGAGTTTACCTGTAGCAAGATAATTGTATTATTTTTAATCAGGTTACACCTCATAAAACCATTCAGCATTACTTTCTAGCATTCAGTAAGATAGGACTCTGTATCATAATGAGTTAAGACAAAGTTAACTGTGTGTGGATCTGGAAATATACATACATCTGTGCTAAATGCTGTGCAGTTTAATACACAGCTGATTAGCAACTAATCTGAGTTGGCCACATTTAAAACTTAACCACATAAAAAGCGCAGAGCACTACATGCATGAAATTATGTGGAAACAGTAGGAGTAGATGAGTGACTGCAGATATTGCTGCTCTGTGAATCTACAGATGTCACAGCAATATAACACAAATATATCCCACAAAAGCGTACACAGAAGTGGACTTTAATAGACTTTGCCAGCCACTTATGAATACTTATGAAGAAAAAGCTCAGCAGGCTCTGGATTTTAATCTCCTGTACAAAGAACGTTAGTCCACGGCACAAAGAGCAAATTACTGTTTGTTTTTTATTTTACTTACCCTGAATACTTTTCAGAACAGTCACAGTATTTACATGGAAGGTTGTGCTTGCTAGAGCAGTTATTTTTATGATGCATATTCAGAATAAAATGGGTAAAATAGTCAAAAGTTTTCATTTGACTGGAGCACCTTAATTCCTTGACTTCATAGTATACGCAAGCATTCTTCAGTAGCTCACAATAACCAACTGGTTGATTGTTTCAAGTGATCTCTTTTTAACAGAAGGTTGCTATTACAGTTACTGCAGTAAATTGTTTGATAACACATGCTGAAGTCACTCAGGATACTGGTGCAAAGATTATGAATTTACGACAACTTTAAGACCTCTTACTGCTTCAGTGGAATTCAGCATGCTTCTGTCATCTTTCAAAGTCAGGCTCTTGCTAATTTCTAGTCTTTATTGTTAACGGTTTGTTGTTTGTTTGTTTTCTAAATAACAGTGCTACTCTAAAACTTGCTTTTGAATATCTATTAACTTATCAATATATATGCTCTTGCAATACATTTGGCATTATAGCAGATGATATCAGTTTCACTTTTTCACACCTTCCTAGAATCTACACAGCCGTGTCATACTAAACTGGATTATAATTCCTCTTGAGGAATCAAAAGATCCTAAGCACAACAATACTGGTAACACCTTCCAGTTTCCCAGCAAGTACAAACAGAGATTATTAGTCTACTACCGGTAGATTTTTGGGTAGTAGAAGGTGTAATTTGGCTTTCAGAATTTACTACAATTGTAAAGGAATAGCAGTTACCAAGTTAAAAAAACATTCTTTAAAATCATCAGTTTAGAGAATGTGACATGAAAGGGAAGTATCAGATGTACCACACAATGCTATTTTATTGGAAAATATTTTGCCGAAGAATACCTTGTTTATGAGACAAAAGCGACAGGTCATATTCCATTTCAGTATCTGTCGTTATTAAGCATGCTTATTATGTGCATTTTTTTTTTTTTTTGGATTACCAAAGTCTAACTGAAAGAAGTGTAACCAGAAACATTGAAAAGATGCAGAGGAAATACAAATGGTAACTTTAAAATGGATGAATGGGTGAAGACAGCAAGGGTTACTGTTTTTCTTATTAAAGAGACTCGTAAATGATGACAAGCTCCCTCTGAATGATCTCTCACCTCTTCCTAACGTGATTATTCCTCTTATTGTTTTCCAGTGACTTTTCTTGACAGGACAAACCAAGTTTTCTCTGTCTCTAATTGTATACTTGGCTTTTTCAGGGTCCTGTTGAAATAAACCCAAAGGGATTTTTCAAGGGTGTTTAATTTTAATAATATTTTAATGATATAATGATAAACAATATTAAAATACCTCATTATTCAGTTGGGTCTCACTTTGTTTTTCAGAGTCAGCAAGATCTGGAGGTGAGGAAGAATATTTCTTTCTTTCTTTGTATGGAAGTACAGGGTTTTGAGTGACAAGGAAAACAATATGCTCTTTTTTCCCAGTTCTTTCTTCTTCTTCTGCTTGATTGACTATTTCCATTGAAATCTCAATGTTAAAAAAATCCAGGGCTGCTGCACCAATGATTCCTGAAGGTGAAACAAAAAACAAAATATTACCAGGAACAAAACCTTTCAGTTTCCCTTAGAGAGCTCACAGTGGAATTTCAGTGTTTCAGGAATTACTTTTCCAAATGAGTCTGGAAGAAGAAGGCGGCCTGCAGTTACCTATTTCATTCCTACTACCATTGTCATGGTAAGAATATGTGTATAACAAGATATTCTCAAAAGCTACTGTTGTTTTTTGTTTGTTTGTTTGCTTTGTCTGATGACAAATGCTTTATTTTCACTAGAAAAAAAGCTCAGCAGGGTGTCTGAATAAGGTGGTCAAATAGTCATAAATAGCAATAATATAAATTCCCATTAACCTCAAAACCACACAGAATCTAAAGAGATTCTGCTATAACAATCTATTTCAGTAACTGCAGAATATTTTATTTTGAAAGAACGTATTTCATGAAGATGCATTATCAGTCTTTTCATTTATAATTAATTATTTGGTGAAATATTGGACAATGACATGAAAAGCTGTGTCTGAAATTCCAAGTAGCCCTGTGTTCCAATAGGAATATGAGTTTTGATAAAGGGGGAAATTTTGATAAGCTTGTTATTCAGAAGCATCTAGGAAATAAATGAATATGATCATCTCTTACAGACTTGTAGATGTGTAACCTTTGCATAATTGTGGAGATTCCCCAAGTCAACGATCTTTACTCCTATAAATGCTAAAATAAGGATCAGTTTTGAGCATTGTCAAACAGTAATTTTGCAAAATTGCATGTTCTGCAGGAATATGTATGTATGTCCTTAAAACAACTATAATTTCTAGTCACTATAATTTAAGGAGTATGAATTATTGAGAATTAATCAACAGCTATAAACAAAACATACCATGAACTTTAATTTTACTTCCACAAAAGGAATTCTACAGGGATTCTCTAGAAATTTTAGAGCACAAACAGACACTTAAGGCTGGGTTGGCAAGTTATGAATCCTGGTGAAGCCACTGGGAGCTATGAGTGATCAGGCAGTCAGGGAAATACAAAGGCTGGATGTCTGATGACTAAACCTTACCAGGCTTCAATTTCATGACCAGTCCTCATCTGAAAAAAAGATTCTGAAACCTGAGCAAATTATATCTGCAAATATATTAGCCTGTATTTAAATTGCTTACCAGATGATCTGTATTCTATCTGATTACCTGGCACAATATGGTATAGACCTCTTCTATCTGAATAGTAATGTAAATGCATTGACCCATCTTCATTCTTTTCTACTCTAAAAGATGGTGCATTCATCTCCTGAGGAAAAACAAAGCAAAACAAAAAACCTTCAGTATCCTTCTCAGATAAGGAATATGGTGAATTCCATTTGCACAAAAGCATCATGTGCCTTAACAAAATAAGCAGTAATACAAACAAGCCGAAATGTAGAAAATGAAATATGCTCAACTCTGAAGAACCATCTCCGATGTATTACAGTCTGTGTACTAAATAATATCTATTGATCTATTGTTGAGAACTACTCAGAAAAAAAATATATATATTATCCTAACATTTTTTAGTAATCAGCTTCAGAACACAGGAGAGGCTGTTAGAGCATCTTTCTCCCTTACTTGTTCATACCAGTGAGATGCTCTTCTTTGTGTTACAAACTCTGGCAGCGTCCACCTATACCCACTCAGTAATTACTACTTGAACTTGCCTGGTAAGAAAGGGACAAGTAGCTGTGTAATGCATCCAAGTTCTCTATGAACTCATATAGATTTCCACCCAGTGTCCTCAGCATGTGATCATAGCCTGATCGTTTACAGAATTCAAAGAAATATTCTCCAAACTCTCTCAGAACCATGTCTGCAGGAACACCTGGCAAAAGAAAAGTATCTTAATGACTACGAAAGTCTTGGAAATTCTTGCAATGCTGTCAGACAGATTAAGAGGAAATGCAGAACATTTGCAACGTGGGGAATGCATTCCAAAGAGCACAGGAGACCAAAATGTGGGGTGCAGTCTCAGGCTTGAATCAGGAGGGCTCATTTTTGAGGTATGGTGACACGTACCTAATACTTTGCAGGCTTTGTCAACAAGTTGCATTGTGATCTCATCTTTGTAAACTTCAAAAGTCAAGAAAGTATCCTGAACTCCGGCCTGGAGTCTGTAACAGGAAAGACAATGTTCTTGTCTCAGTGGTGTTGTAAATATGACACGTTTGGGTGACTAAACCAGCATTCATTTAACACTATTTGCTATTAACCCACTTCTTAAACTCCTTCATGCATTATATTGGAACACACTATTTTCAGTAATAGTTTAAAAGCGTTGCTTTAAAAGGGCTGAATGATTGTGTCCACTTCCAAATTTCTATTTCATGTTATGGTATTAAGATAAATTCTTCCCAGGATTAGGGCATCATGATGTGGAGGTGTTAGAGCAATTACACTGGCTGCTTGTCTTCTGGTCTCCTGGCTTGCTGTTCAATACAGCCATGTTGTCAAGCTCTTAGGTCTCCACAGATTTGACCAAAACTTGCTGAATTTTTACACTGTCTTCAGTGCCTATTTTATGTATGTATCTAAGTATTATTTGTATTTCTTCAGGTCTTGGAAAATACTTAAAAGCTCATAAAGTAATGATAAAAATGGAAAAGATCATATATTTACCTACTTTTCTGAAGGTACTGGAATGAAACTGACTTAGTAACAAGAATGATACCTTCTCAAGGTAATTACTTTTAGATATTGTCTCAGTGACACAGTGACTCTGTTGCACAATTGTCCATAAGACAAAGCATCATCCTTCATTATGTGGTAAAACAAATTAATACCAGCTGGCGACCTGTTACAAAGTAAGAAACTCTTGCTTTTGCCCTGCTAGGTACTTCTAAAAATTAACTGAGATAAACATCAGCTGCCAAGAAGTTATAATCTTCTGCCGCTGAGTTCAGGAACATTTTCTTTAAATATATTAAATTTATTGCAAACGCGTTACCTTAATTTTTCCCATACTTCTTCACCATACTTCTCAACCACCAAGGACTTCAGGCACGTGTTGATAAATCCATACTGCACAGGCAAACGCATGAAGATGGCACAGATCACACCGACTGTCAAACTGCAGCCCAAACGCGCCCTCCTATTGCGTGTAAGCCCCCAGTGCTGCTTTTATCCCGCAGGACCGACAGCGTCTGCCAGCCTTTGTGCCTCCCCGCAGGGCTCATGCCCTTTCCCCCCCTTTTTCCCGGCACAGTCCCGTGCCGTGCAGCAGCCCAGGGCCCCGCAGCGCTCTGTGGGGCCGTGCCGCAGCCCCGGCAGCTCCCGGCTGTGCCCGGGCTGTCGTTTTGGGGTTAGGGCTGACGAACCAGGCGCTGGGGGGTCCAAAACCCGCCGCCCCCCGCCCGCCCCGGCCCCCTCGCAGCCCACTCACCATCCTGCCGCCGACCTCCAGAGCCGGAGCCCGTCGCCTGCCGGCCTCCTTCCCTGCCTCCCTCCCTCCCTTCCCTGCCTCCTTCCCTCCGCCGCCGCCCGGGGGCCGCCTCCCCGCACGCCCCCGGCCCGCCCGGGGGGAGGCGGCCGGGCCCGGGCGCTGTGTGAGGGGCTCAGCCCAGGCCCGGGCCTCCCCCAGCCCCGCTGCCCCCCACACCGGGGGTTGGCTGGGACAAACGACCACAGCCTTGTGCCCCATGCACGCCCCAGGCTGGCTGGGGGCCTGCTGAGGTGTCCGTGGGGTGCAAGTATTTGTGCTGGTCTCTGGCTGTTCCTGGGTGATGCCAAATGTTTGTACAAACGTGTACCTGTGAGAGCGTGGCAGCTGAGGTGGCTGTGGCGTCCTCACAGCTCATCCCGTCGTTGCCCCATGTTGGGTGCAGCCGGTTGTGCTCGCCTGGCTTTTGTGGAGCTCAGCCTGAGCCCCTGGGCCTGAGAGAAGGAGAAAGAGGGTTGTTGTGGTGTTTGTTTGTTTGTTTTTGCGCATTACATCCATCTGCTGAAAGGGGCAGCATAAGAAAACAAGTCTGTGCTCACCCCCACAGCAGCGAAAGCATCCTTCCTCACCTCACTTACCTCACAGACGAGCACATCAGGCTGGCTGCTCAGTCACAGCCTACAGGGTAACCAAAAATAACCCCGGTACGAGCACACCTCTGTCATTGCCATCGCTACAACTGTAACTTACTCTGTGATTACCCATTATTTTTCTCCACACAAGTTTTACCCACGTAAACTTGCTATTGATATGAATGCAAATAATGTGACACTATAATGACAAATTAGGGAGATAAAGCTGAAGAAAATTAGATGAACATTAGATGCCACATTCTGTAGGAACTGTGTATTCTTGTGTATGGCTTTCAAAATACATTAAATAATACTAATTTTAGCTTTACAGAACTTGAATCACTGGAGAGGTTTGCAAACTAAGTAAGTACTTTAGTATCTTTAATTTTTCTTATGGTATGTATAACATAAATAAGCAATCTGAAGATTTTTAGTAACAAAGTAACTATCAAAAACATTTGGAGATGCAATTTGGGTAAGCTACCCAAAACTCAGATTCATGCCTGTATACTAACTCTATATTGTACAAGATAATTCATATTGGAATTGAATTTGTGGTCATTGCTTTAGCAATTCTGTTGGCTAGTGAATTGATTCTGCTATTTTTTCAGGTCTTTTTGGCATGGTGAGAGAAAATTGGATAAAGACTGTTCAAGTCAGGATTGTTTGCAAGCAGGTCACTGGTGGCCCTTTGCAGTCCATGGACCACAATGCGTCTCAGTCACTTTTGCCATCTCTAGTAGGACAACAGAAGACTTCCAAGTAAGAAAGCAGAAAGTAATGAGATAGAAGTCTTTTAATATCCTTCTGGTGTGATTTTTTTTTTGTTGTTGTTGTTATTCTTTTGGCACAATGTAAGCAGTACTACAATTCCCAAATTTTGGAGAGCAGCAGCTCTTTCTGTGTGTAACTACCAGTCTAATCAGAGACAGAGCACCCTACGTGTTTCTGTGTCTCAGCCCACTCTGTGTCAAATGAAAACAGTACTCCCTCTCTCAATCTGTTTGCATGGTCCAGGAACATAATCTCTCCTGGTGCAGTGTATTCAGGTCACTCGGTGTATACCGACACATGCTGACCCATTGCAGTGGTCTAGCACTGGAGCAAAATGCCACCTGCTATGGCCAGTAAAGGGTACGTAAAAGAGAGGTTGGAGCAAGACTTATTTAGTTTCCAAGGATTTCTTGCTTCCCAGAACAATTAGGGTGGATGGGAATAAGTTCAGGCAAAACTGGGCACTGTTATTTTCCTGGTTTCTATCCTATGAGACTATAACTCTTTTTGTGAGGGCACACGATGCCGTCATTTGAAGTATGTTTGGAAAGTCCTCAGTGGTCTTCATCTGTGCAGAGCTTTTCCATCTTCCCACAAGCAGCTCAGTGCCCAGTGCTGATGTTGGGCTGGAGACTAGGTCACGGACTGATCGAGTGTATCTGCCCCTTATGAATGGCTAAATATCATGAGTCTAGAAGCTAAACAGCGGCCTAAGTACTGTTCTGCAAGCCCTGTGAAGTGCTAAAGCCTTCCTTGCGGTTTTTGAGCACTTGTGACTTAAGTTTCCTCTGACTTTATGTTGAAAGGTCCATTAATTCAGAAGGGTGGTGCTGTGGCCTTACCAAAAAAGATACTCATCTGTACCTGACAAAAACAATTATACCTAGAGCCAATTTTCCCTGGCCTTTTGTTGTGCTTGTACCCAGCTAGTAATAAACAACATCCTTGAGCTCAGGTAGTTCAGCAAAATAAATGAGCTATCTGCAAGACCTGGATACACTTTTTTTTTCTTCAATTAGATGAGAAGTGAAAGTCAGCAATAAAGCTATTTATAACTTCTGGTTATGGCCTTGGAGAATGTAGTCACAGACTTTCTTAGTCTGTGCATGCAAGGGCATCCTCCTTTTTGCTACTTTTTCTTTCTGTTGTGCAATTATTAGCAACAGTGAAGAGCCATATGCTAGTTGCCGTGGTGTAGGGACTGCTCCCGTAGCTGTCTGAGCAGATCACATTCTAAACATTTCAGTCTGAAGCCCAAAATACCACTGCTGTAACAGAATACTTTCTCCAACTGGTTGCCAGCAGTCTCTCCTACTGAAGACCCCCCAGTACACGGTCCTTATTAGTACGCTTGCTTTAAACATAGCCTCACATCCGTTGTTCAGATATCACGTGCTCATGCTTGTCTTGAATTAGCCTGCAGTGACTTATCGGTGACTTGGAGAGAAAAAGGATCTGTCCCTTGACCAAAGGAAATCAAAAGGGAAATTTTATGTGTTGGTAGGCTTCTAGTACTTCATGCTACTAAAGCATGAAGACAGCTGAAGTAGAGTTTAGATTATGAATAAAAATAAACACGGAAGATGTGCTGCCATGCGTACTTTGGATGGCTCCAGTTTTTGAAACATGTATTTAAAAACACCAACATTATATCTGAATTCTTATTAAAGAATCTGGCCAAAATTTAAATGTTATCAATGTGAACTAGCTCAATTGCAGAGAAATCACACTACTGCAGGCTTTGCTCTCAAGAAGGCTTTCAAAGACCCAGCTCCTCTGGTTAACAGTTAAGCTGAGCTGGAGATAGAAGACTGTGTCAATAGTATTCAAATCATCTTTGCAAAACTGTTAGGAAAAGTTATTGGCTTGGGTCCAAAATCTATTCACAAGTGCCCTTTACCACAGTGGAGGGGAGGGGACTTAAGAAATGAATGATTTGTTCACAGAGCTGGATAGCCTTTGGCATCGTTCCCCTTCCCTCTTCTTTCCATGTATGCTGCCCGTGTAGTTAATCTCTTCCTGTGTGTGAATTGCTCTGCACTCCCCTGGCATTTCCCTTCCTGGGCATTATTCTTTTCTGAGCCTGGGGAAATCAGGGCTGCATCAGTGAAAATATGTGTAATGCAAAGGAGAAATGGACCCTGTGTTTACATTTGCTGCATGAAACTTTAAATAGAAAGTCTTTGTCCGTGTTCCTCTGGGCATTTTCTTTAGCTTGTCTCTTTTATCACTACTTACATTCAGCAGTGGGTATCCAATATCTTTGTTTTCTAGATAGAAAATAGCTCATTACTGGTATTTTGGCCTCTGATTGCTAGTTAATGAAATTTGTTCCAGCTTTAACATCACTGCAACAAGCTACAAAGAATCATTTGTCTTCACTGCATGGGCCCGGCTCATTTCTGCTGTAGCTCATGGGCAGCGCAGTTATCCAGGAGACTAGAAGAATGCAGTAGAGAATAATGCAAAAAAATGGGTAAAAGCCAAGGCTCATCAATCTTTGGTGCTGTGGTATTACATCTGTATTGTACTCAAAGCCACGCAGTTTGAACATATTAGCATATGAAGCTGGTCGATTGCTTTCTGGGGTCTTGTTCTTCTGGCAAAGTAGCCACAAACTTAAAGGTGCTCGGGTCAAGTGAAGAAATAGTTCAATACTGGCTGGCACAGGCTGTGCTGTTGAGTAAGGTTGTGTCTGTGGAGCCTGTGGTGTACTTCTCTTTCCTCCCATCAGCCCCATCCTGGGGCTTAAAAAAGAAGGCATTTGGGTACTGTTCATGTCACCTGTAATCTGCTATGTAATTAAAAAGAACCTCCAGGGGCACAGTTCAAGAACTCAGAGCAATTCTGCAACATGTCCCCAGCAGTGTTAAATAAACAATATCAGGTAAATGCTGGCACTAGTTCTATTTGAATTTAATATTGTCAGAAACTGCTGCTTTCCTTTTGGAAATGGTAAGCCATTTGTCCTCCATCGTGGCACGTTAGATGCCTGTGGGTTTTGTTCTGAAGAGGTGGGCTCAGGTTTCCTATGGCATTGGTCTTAGTTGCACCTATAACTGTTAATCTGCAAATCTTACTCAATAAAATGATGGTTTTGCTTTCCTCTTGTCTGAGCTCTCTCTCAGCCTCCATCACATCTGGCCTCTTTCATCTAGTGAGCTTTCTCCTTGGCTATCCTTTCCCTCAGAGCCACCTTCCACAGATGCTTTCTTGGTACTTTAGATGTAACTTCCAGCTTCATTCCTGTCTGTTCTCCTCCTGGTAATATTTGTAATAGGAATTATTGTATGACGTACCTAGGTTTCTCATACTATTAATAAAAAATGTGTTTGCTTAGATTTTCTGGGTTTGGACCTAAACTGTAAGTGATTCTTGTGCCGTGTCTGTGGCTGAAAAATACTTGGAAAATACCTCAATTCTGTGAAAAGGTGCAGATTGCTGTCTCTTTTTACAGAGCCACAAACCTTTACAGCCTTCTGGGGGGGGGGGGGGACGGGACAAGCCCAGGACAGGCAGGCCTGGTTTTCAGAGGACTACAGCTCCCAGGATCCCCAAGAAAAACAGTACCTGAGCTTTGGCAGTGATGCACTTTGGGAAAATGGGGAGGTATACAAATGTTTCCCTTGCATAAGCAAGGCAAGTTTGCAAGTAACTAGGGAGAGGTAAATGGGGAGTGGTAAAAGCTCCTGAAAAATGCAGGTGGAAATCTGTGACAATAGGAGAGACGTCCCAAGGGCAGAGAGAGGTGGATAAAAGGGCTCTAAGGCAGCTCCGTAGGTTTATTAAGTAGAAGGGTGATTAACCAGGAGTTTTAAAATGTTCAAGCAGGGATGGCGAACAAGGTAAAAGAAAGTAAATTCTAAGGAAGAATTTTAGCTTCTAGTGAAGTGGAAGGAAATGCTACAGGAAAAGGAAGACTGAAAGAATAAGGTGCTTCTTGCCTTGTCCGGTGCGTGCTGGGGTGTCTTTGAAAGCACGGAGGGATGAAGATTTGTGTTCCTCCTGCAAAGGGACAGGAAGGTGATAGGTGCTGGCTGGTCCTTGGAGCACCTTTATGTGTTGTAATGGACTGTACAAGGGCTTGGAGACTTAAAGTGACCCGCCTGTCTGCGGTAGGGTGAGTTGGTAGGATAAGAAACCCAGACACAGACTGGCTGATCACAAGTGGAAAGAGGCACCGTAACTTAGCCTCATGCTTTCTGTCTCCGCCTACAACTGCAATCTCCTTTTTGATCTCTCCCTTTCGAAACTGGAGGTGTTGGTGATGATCTAACCAGCACCTGACTTGCCAGCCAGCTGTCCTCGGAGGGCTGGGTAGGGATGAGCGCAGCTGTGCTCCGCGATGGGGAGTGGCTGTCACACCGGCGGATCCCAGTGGAGGATTATCCCAACATCTCCATGATTTTCCTTTCTCCCTGGAAATGCCCCCTGCAGCCAGTCAGCCATGGGCAAACTTGAAAGGCAGAGTCGGTTGAAATGATGTGCAGAGCAGAGAAGCACTGAACTCTACTCCACCAAGAAACAAGAGAAACCATCCTTCTTCTGTGCATTCCGAAGCTGTGTTGCCAGTTTTCCTTGTCTATCTCGATACAGCGAATTGGTATCATAATGCAGGAAGGTCCTGCCTTACAGGAACAAATCAGAATAAATAGAGCCAAAATAACCATAACTAGAGGTTTGAAAAGATTCACCACAAAGTTTAAATTGTTGGCCTGATTTCTGTTGTGGCTGATTACACCGATCCTCAGTAAGAGAAGGTACCTTTTGCAAACCAGCAATGGTTTAAAAAAAAAAAAAAAAAAAAAAAAAAGAGTAATCTTAATAGTCCAGACTACCTACTGAAAATGCACTGTACCGTTTTGTTCTGTGTAGGATGTGCTGCGTCTACCCAATGGCACTTATGAGTTAATTCAGGAACAATAGCAGTCTTTGCTCTGATTTTGGATTTGTGCTTGGTTTTGCACTGTTTTGGATGTAGACGTACAACTGGGACTTTGAGATTTTTAATACTAAACGTGGAGCTATATATGTTTGAGATTTCCAGCAATACTCTTTGCAACTGCTTTTTCCTTTGATAATTAGATTTGCCAAACCTAATGTTTTGCAACCTGACTTGGACCATATTGATTTCAGCAAAAACAGTTCTATGTAGTCGCTCTTTGAATGAGGCTGGGGAATAATGTCTCTCTTATTTTAAGATGAATGATTTTGTTGAAAGGCTATTTTGTTTAGAGTACGGACTTGTATCTGCACCACTCTGTAGTACACTTGAACTAGTCCTGCCCCAGCCGGATGAAGCAGCTTAGTTTTAGCAACAAAAAACTTGACAAAGACACTGAGAGCTGTCCAAGAAGTGAGATAAATAGCCTGTGCTTAGCTCCAGGATCAGAACCAACCAGTTAGTGTGCATCTCCCATGTTTCACTGCAGATTTGTTGTATGCTTGGAAACTGGCATTGTCCTCATGATGGATGTAGTGGAAATCTGCCCAAATCTGGGAAGGTCTTCGGCCTTTAAAAAAATAATTTGCAAGTGCAGCTGCCCCCATACTGTTGTGTGCCATCCAGTTTTGCTTCTCACTCTCGACCAGGACTGCTACATTTACTGCTGAGAGCAAGGGAAATCCCTGTCATGGTCTTTCATGGAGGGGGGAACAAGAGCTGGGGTGAGACGGCTGTGGAAGTAGTGCAGTGGGATGAGGCAGCCATGCATGTGTAAAAGAGGAGCTGTGCTGTACTACAAATTACAGCTCAGAGGAGCAGTGCTGACTTTGGCTACATGCAATAATACAGAGATGACAGCAAATGCACTGTAATTTGTTTGTGTGGACAGCAAACACACTGCAATTTGTGTGCATGTAACTGTTTCAGCACATGCAGGATATGTCTGAGTAATTCCTCCTCTCTGCAGCATGCACTGCAGTGCCTGAAGCCCCTCAAGGCGAGTGCTGTGGCTTTGCCTGCTCCTTTGTTGCTGTTTGGTGAGTTTACCTCTTTCTTTTTTTCCCTTCTTTTCCCTACTCTGACAGAATAGCCTGCTGGGAAAGGGGACGCCTGGTATTTATGGAGCACAGCAATGCAAACAAACCAGCTCCAAATGAACCTTGACTAGGAAAATCTGTGCCACACAGCGTGCGTTATGTGCAAGTGACTACAAAACGTGGCCAGGCTGGTGAGGAGCTCTAAGGAACAGGGCTATTCTCAGTCTTTTACCAGTGATTTACCAGCACCAGCATCTGTGAGAAATAGATTAAAACTAGATTGCTAATTAGCTTTAAAATGTTAATTTATTTCTGCCTGATGGGCCTATGCTCTGTACAAAATAATCATCAGTTAGTAGACGGAGCTGTGCCACCTCTTTCAAAGCCTTGTAGAAGGGATACTTGTAATGCAGGTGGATGCTGTTGTCCATATTTTCCGAAGGGAAAATAGAAAAGCAGTACAACGTGCACAGTGGTTGCAGGGGAGATGATTCAGCATATAGCTCCAGAGCTCCTGGTCAACAGATCTGTACTCTGGACCCTGTTTTGTTAGCTGAAATAAACTAGTACAGATGTAAAGCTGGAGAGATGTGAGTTTATTACTGAGAAACAGAATCATTAAGCAGCTAATTGAGAGGAGGCTAGCTCCAACTTGTCCAGCTGCTCTGTCCCAACAGCTTGTCTGATGGTGTAACACGTGAAAAACAATAGTAATCTTGCTGTCCAGTGACATGTATAGTCTAGTTATTATAATCTTAACTACAGCTGAAAGCATCACGCAGGAAGGAATGCCACAACTAAAGTCAACCTCAGCCTAACAACAACTCTTTCAAAGGATTAGCCATTAAGACGACAGTCCCCAAGTTGCATTGGCTTTCTTTGCTTAGCAGATTTCCTTTTGCTGCCCTTAAGCCAGTTTCATTCCCTGTTTTGTCCTGTGGCAGCATCCAGGTACCAGAAGCTGTAATGTAGTTTAGGCACGCAACTTGTAGGGACTTCTAGTGCTATAGGCACTACATCTTCTCTCACCTCACTTTTAGGTACAGTTATGAAGAGAAGGTACCATTGCCTGCTTCCAAATCGAAGGCAAGAGAATTGTTAGTTAGGTTTGAGGCTGCTTTTCTAACATAGCCTCACATCCACAGCTCTGTGGCTTGATTCCTGTGCTTTGAGGGTAGGGGGAGGGAACAGCAATGTAATATTCTGATGCCAAAGCAGCGCCGGGCCGCGAGCAGCAGGCTGCTGCCATGGTGCAGGGTGCCCTGACTTTGTGCTGCTCTGACAAGAGCTGTTTGTCACGTAACTATCTGAACAAGCCGTCCCTCATTCAGGATTGTTCTTATGACCACAACGTCTTCTTGTGCATTGCAAACGCTTCCTTGCACAATGCTGTAACAAGGGGAAAATGAGGTAGGACTGTTTGAACACCTATCCACCACATGAGAACTTTGTGGTCAAAGTAACCCTGAAGAATCTTTCAAATCCATACTTGTCACCAAATTATAATTAAGATGCTGGATTACCCAACAGAGCTCTTGATTCACAGAGCTAGCACTGTTGAGCACCAGAAAAATAATAGATTTTATTGGGTAATCTCTGTGTTTGGACGCACGATCCTTTAAGCCAAGTCATTCCTGTGGCCCTGAGAAATCCCGCAATGACAATTTCTGCCATTGCCACAATTCCTTAGTAAAACGCAGAGCAAAATCCTCCACATTTCACCTACCAAATAATACCAAGGAGAAAACACTGCGAGGAAAATCCTGCTTTAATGGTTAAATTCATGTCAAGTTAAACCAGTAATCCTTTTTTTTTTTTTTTTTTCCTTATGGCTGTGTAAATGAGACCTGGGCTGAGGCTGCTGACTGTGGGCTCTGCCAGCCAGCCTGGCCCCCGCTCGCCACGTGCAGCAGCTGGGCTCCTGCGGATGCCATGTGCCAGTAGGCCTGAAAAGCACATTAAGTTTAATTAAATGTTTAAGTTTCCAGTTTAAAAGGCCTCCACAAACACATGTTGGTAATGTATGTTATTATAAATGATGAGGTGGGTCTTAAAATATGTATTGTTGTTAAGCAAACTAAAGCTATTGAGAATGAATAAATATATATGTATGTACGTCTGTGTGGGTATATATATATGAATATATATATGTATGTTTATTTATATATATATTTTTATATATGTTTATTTTTTAAGAAAGGCATCTGGTGCAAGTAGCCAGTGTACAACAGCGACAGCACTCTGCCTTGCTTGGGTTTCTGTTCAGCACCGTGACGGTTTCAAAGACCTCGATGTCTGAAGCAGCTGCGCGCAGGAGGAAGTTGGTGCACAGAAGTTGGTGCAAATAGTTTTGATCTGAAGGGAAAATCCTAAAAATAATTTCATAAGCTAACGCCGACACACGTGTAAAGAGCTTGGCAGAGGTACATAAAGGATTGGTTAGTATGGTATAGACTTCTGTGCAGGGAGGGTTGACTTAGATGACTTAGATTTTCTTTTTTTGGTGACAAATATCTAGGAAAGAAAGGAAAAATAGAGGATGAGAAGAGAGAGTTTTAATGGTTTAGGCTGTACTGAGATACAACTAGAAAATCTTGGGTGTCTTGGTGGTAAATAACATTTCTTTACTGCTTCCATCAACCTTCCTAAGACGGGACCAGGAGCTTCTGTCTTAGTAGAATCTTACCACCAATATTTGCTGTATATATCTTAGAGCTACATGGGTATATTCTTAGCAAGCTGCTGTTCAGAGTTTTGAAGAACATCTGAGGCGTTTTCTGAACAAGCTGTGGGCATGGGTTCATAGGATGGTGTTTGTGCTTCATTTTTTTCCCCGTTGTTAACCCATGTCCTCTGCATGTAGAGCCCTATAGGAATATTTGGCTTTTCAGCATCCCTCCTACCAAAGGAAAGGAAGCAAGTTCCCCTTCACCCCCAGCTTTGTAATAGGAAACAGGAACCTACAAGAGCAAATACACTGCAAGGTTTAAGCAGCCTTTTGGAATGGGACAGCAGTGCATAAACATCATGCCAGGGGAGGGGAAGTCGGAGGCATCCCATGTTACAGCTAGAACAGGCCTGAATGCTGAAGCAATAAAGCCACCCAAATATGAAGATTTAGGGAGTGAATCGGTGAATCAGCATGGCCTTCCAAACTTAGAAACACATCATTTTCTTGTGTAGGCTTATGTACCACCCCATAAGGTTTAGTAGGAGGCTCCTAGAAGCCTGGAAGACTTCATGTTCCCTATGGAAAGAATTGCATCTGTTTCACTATCACATTTAATTTCAGCTCTTTATCCCTCTTCAGAACATACTGGCTTTCTAGGAAGGTTTTAGGAATTCGACAGAAGGCATGAAGAGCTGGACTTTGATTCTTCTTTCTTTCTAGGTGCTTTCCTACCAATACTATAAAGCAGCTTCAGAATATCATAATACTTCTCATAGGCATGTATGTGCTTTCTTGTCAGTAAACACCAAATGTCACTCTTTAATAAGCCCAGTATTGTATTTACTGGGACCTGAGCACACAGGTAACACCGCAGTCCCTGTGTATAGTGCACCACCTATATGTTATGCAAAACTTCAGTAGACAAGTATTTTTTAATCTTTTCTCCCTCTTTTGGAAATGAGCTTATTTATGTGTCATTTTCTTAGCCACAGTGAGGAAGTGTTTGGAATGTGTTATTAGAAGTAATGGATGCATTTGAGTAAGGGCTTTTTTGGATTTCTGGTTGTTCACTGGAATTATTCCCTGAAGTCAGAGGAGTTCTGAAATGTGAAAGCAAATCCAAAAATAATACAAAATAACAATTAAAAAAAAAAAAAAGCCACTCTCCCTCAGTGAAAATCTATGATAAAGTGAACCAGCCTTTTAACTAATTACAAAATTCTTTAGATATGTGTCTTGAAAGACAACGGTGCCATTAGGCTGATTGATGGGGCTTGTGAAATGATCTTTAGGACTTTCCACTCTGATCACAAATCTTCTCAACTCCCTAGTATTCCAGCTGGCCCAGAGATGGAGAGATGTCTTCGTAGATCCTTGGGATGCGTTCAAAAATGCAGTCTTTCTTTTAGTCATGTAAGTATATATGTCTCTGGTACTTTTCCAGCCACTCACTTAAACTTGACTGTGTATTGAGCACTAGGTGTTAAAGAAATATACTTGTCTTTAAAGCTAACTAGAAAAGGATTTTCGTTTGTTTAATTTAGAAGTTGGCATTCTGCCTCATACTTTTTCTCGTTGCTAATAGCAGGCAATTTCAATCTCTGTCAGGTCCTGAGGACTGCTACAGGAACTGAGTGCACAAGAGGAAAGGATTTACACCTTTCCATTTGGCTGACATAGCCTAATTTGGCAGGGGAAAAAAAAAAAAAAAAATCTTTGGCACTCCTGGTTTTAAGAAATTTGCAAACCAAGCAGGGTTTGCTGAGCTGTTGTCTGATGTCTAGGAGTTGCTAAACTGTGATAGCATTTCAACAGCAAAATGGCTACAATAGAAGGTGCATTGCTGCTATTGTTTCTGAAGAGCCTTGGGAACATCTTCGAATTTTCTTGCCGTTCTTTTCCTGAACAATCTGGTACTAGAGGCAAAGTTTGCAGTTAACATTCATCCCATGTGTTTTTCATTTATGCATGCATTTGTTAAATTCCTCTTCTGCTAAGATGCCTACTTGATTTTTTTTTTTTTTTTTAAAAAAAAAGGGGGGGGGGGATTTTTGAGGAGGAGAATTCTTGGATGTCTTTAGTGAAGGTCAATGCAAACCCAGGCAAGCGTATGGGGAAAGCCCCGCTTCTGGCATCCACAGTGCCATCTGGGTACTGCTCCCAGCAGGGACTGTCCCTGTGCCTGCACCTCCTGACTCCTGCGGAGATACGTGCTCAGTGACTCGGGGAGCACAGGCTGGAGCCTTAGTGACAAACACATTTTATCACAGGCAAATGAATGGGAATGATTCCTAATATGTGTAAGTGTGCACAACTGTCCTGCATATTGCAGATGTCAGAAATACCCCTTATGATAACCTCTGAAGTGAAATTGATGGAAATATTACGTAATGTTGATTAAAAAGGGAAATCATGTCATTTCGAAAATGGCAATTTATTACGATCGTTTCACAACTTTTGCTTTATATACATATATTAAAGTCCTAAAACCAACAGAAAGTAATGAATCTGTATTACCGGTTGACAAAGGTCTCTGAAGAGAGCACGCACCTTCCTGTAGTTGTTATAATTCCTCAATTAGAAGAATCAGAAAAATAGAAGAAGATTAAAGGTAAGCAATTTGCAGGATTTTTTCTTCCTCCACTCCCAGCTAGGCATGGCAGGATCATATTGAGCTGCAAAGGAGATAATTACATTAAATAAATCATTCTTACTTCCTAAAATTGTATTAAATTCACTACTAGTATCCCCTGTCCATACTAAACCAGAAGCATTTTACAGATTCATATTTTCTTTACCATGGTATCAAAGTTGCTGTTTGTCAAATTAAGGAGTATCATCGATGTGTGCAATAAAAATGATTTTGGGGAGTGCAAGGCACAACTTGCGTAGCTCATTTGAAGAATATTTCTTGGCTTATGCTATATAGGCTGAATCTGCAGGCTCTCTAACAGCATTTTAAATTGAAGTAGTGATTTTAATAACGACATGAATAAAACATCCCCCAGCCAGGCAGCTGGAGCCAAATATGCTTTGAGATCTGGCCACAGCACATTTCAATCCCTAGAAAGAATTTGGGTCAGAAAGAAGCACTGTGAAATGTGATTGCCAACCTGGGTATCACCTGCAAAACCTGTTACTGTTGTTCAAATATTTTCTTTTATCAGCACAGCAGGCTTGGATAAGGTCCATTAGTAACAATGAGCCTCAGTTAATATGCACCACATATATTAGGAACTTTTTGCTATACATCTGATACGCCCATCCTGGTACCAAGGTCTTGCATAGGCACAGATTTGCATTCTAGTCGTGTGCAGCTCTTCACCCGTTATGATCTTGGGTTGTTTTTTTTTCTGTGCTTTATCTTCTAACGTCTTGAGAAACTGTAGCTATTACCTGTGAGTGCGTCTGCTGCCAGGCATTAGCATAGCGTGTCCTCTCAGCAGGACAGTATTTATCTAGGTATTTCCTGAAGGTAAAACCAATAACTTACTGGCATCAAAAGCTTATCCTTACATTGCATCCATGGCACAGCTGTTCAGACAGCCAGGCTCAGATCACGCAGGCCTGACTTAACAAACCCACTGGACTCACTTCACAAGAGAGCTGTGCAGGTTCAAGATATCTAATACATGATTTTTTCCTCATGTGCTTTAGGGCTCCTTTCAGACCTAATGTCCAACAACCCCAATCCCAGTCCTGAAATCACACCTTCCTTCCTGCCACACCTTCCCCATAACCTGCCTTATCTATGTCATTTAGGAGCTATTTTGAAAGAAACTGTCTATTTTTTTTTGTGCTTGCCTTGTGCTAGATATGAGTATTGTTTGTTGGCCCCTAGGTAACAATGTAGTAAAGCTGTGAGGAATGGTTGTGATTTTCATGAGTGTCTCACATTTTTTATGCAGAACGAAAAAAAAACAGGCGGTCGTACTGGGCAGCGGGCTTAAGGAGTTTGTGGCCATGTCCCAGCACCCAGATCACAAGCCCCTTTGGCTGTTGAATGCCTTCCTCCTTCAGCCTCCAGTTCTGCCACCTGCACAGCTTGGCCATAAAGGTGCGTGTGTCTGGGGAATAAATGCACACTACTCGGCCTCAGGCAGGGTCATTTAGGTTGGTTCAAACAGCTGACAAAGGTGGGCTTGTTCCAAGCAGCACGCTTTGTCCAGGGCAGATCTGGGAAACAGTGGTATGATTCTGACCTGCGGAGCTACAGGAAGAGGCCTGCTTTGTGGCAGTGACCACTCCATCCTTAGGCTGCAGAGCCAGGTCTGGAAGAGGATGTTTACTAGCAGCCTCAAAAATAATGAGTGTTTTCTGTGGCTGCAGTCACGTGGCAATTGTAGAAATGGCTTTGTGGCAATCACAGACGTCCATTCCCATCCATAAACTGGAAATTACCCTCTTCCTCGTACAGCTCAGATGCCCAAATAAGTCATCTGGACACTCCTCGTGCCTTTCAGGGCAAAGGCAGCAAGGTCAGCGAGCGCTGGCAGAACGGATGTGAGTGCATCCACCTGACCTTGCGCTGGGATTTGCACGTGGAATTTTTTATACAGCCTCCTCGGTGCAGTAGGGCTGGCTGGACAGCTGCTGCGGAGCGATGGCAAACATCTGGATGTCTGTCACATCCTAAGCAGGCCCAGCTGCCTCTCCAGCACATACCTGAGCCCAGACTGCAGATCCGTCACGTTGCTCCCCGAGGCTTTCCGTGGGGGCGTGAAGGACCTGGCAAGTATGCAAACAGCATCTGAGTAGAGACTTCTCCTGTGCAGGAGTAACTTTACAAACAACGCGCATGTTTAAGGGGAGGAAATTTCCACATGGGAAACCTAGAGCTTGTGCCTGGATGTGAAATGGCCACAAATACACGGGCATGTTAAGAATGCGAGCCGAGCGAGCCTCTGTCACCTGGCTAACAGGAAGCCTCAAAGCAGCTGAGGCATGAAAGTCAGTGACGGCCACAGGCACGGTGATCGCTGGCAGCGTGACTGCAAAAACTCCGAACCAGGCTTCTCCCTCACCTCTCAAAGCGACTTCTGTGACTCCCAGAGAAGCTGAGTTGGTCCTGAGAAACAGGATCTCAGGAGAACAAAGACCTGTCGGCCCCAGGTATTCCCCACCAGCACCGTGGTCCGGTTGGCGAGTGCCACTGAGCGGCTTCGCTGCCCGCTGGCTCTGCTGGGGGCAGTGCTGCCGAGCGAGCACCTCGGTAAATCTGGGGCTCCTGCTTTGGAAGAAAGTGGCATTAGCTCGCCCAACAAAACAGGCCCCGTTTGGACTCGGGCTTCACCTGACTGCTCAGGAGTCTAATTACCCTGTCAACCACTTTCCAGGTGCTTTACCCACCAAGATCAGGAGCCCCCAACCTTTTGATGCATCAGTGCCCCATGGTGCTACTGGTATGCCTTCTGAACTTTCACGCGGGGCTGTGCACAGTATTTTTTTCTGTGGTTTGTAACAGAAGCTTTTTTTTTTTTTTTTTTAAATTTGCCCTGAGTGTTTTGAATCATCTGTCTCTTCTGATGCGTTGTGTACGTGCTTGTTCCCCTCTAAGAGCAGATAAAATTCAGCGGTAAGAAAAATTTCTGAACCTGAACCATTTGGCTTACCACACCACTGCAGCTTTCGCTGTTGGTTGCAACCGCTGCAGCATGGATTTTTTTATTATTATTATTTTATTTTTTGTATTGTGAGCACAAAACACTTGGCCAAATCTCATGTCACACTGCTGAAAGCCTGTACAAACTCTCCACATGCCAGAGAGACAGTGGACTCACAGCTAGAAAATGGGGCTAACACAAGAGCCTGTCATTTCTCAGAGTGATTGCAGCACAGCAGTGAGCACACAGGCATTTGTGCACTTACACTGCACTGCTGTAGTCCTTGTTTGACAGAGACCATGGCAGGGCAAAACACAAAACCAGTCTGCACAGTAGTTGCAGCAACTGCTGCCATAGGAAGAGCTGCAGTGCTGGGGAATTACAGGCCATCCGTCTGCCAAGGTATTTTGCAGTCATATTGTGCAAAATGCCTGTCAAAGGCACACATCACAGCCATGAATTTGCACTTGAACTGAGACTTGAGTTAGCCTGTTAAGGACTTCATTATTATTCCATGTATTATTCCAGCAACCTTGAAGTGGGTCAGGTACTAGAAGGGAAGCCAGTGCTGGTTGGACAGCATTAATTTTTGTTATTATGTGCATTGTCTGGTTAGACCTGTTTTTAAAATGTGCCACTACATGATGTGCTTGTTACAGCAACCTCAGCATCTCTCCTGCCAGGCCCCCGCACGCGGCGTGCAAGCCGTCCGGAGCAGCACACAGGGCTCTGGGGGAGAGCACGGGCACATCAGCACAGGTTTTGTCCGAGTCAGGTCACTGATAGATAAAACAGGGCTGGGGTAGTGCCTCAGCATCTCTTTTCCTTCCTGCTTGCAAGAATATTTGGAAGTATTTTAGTCTGTTTTGATTTTGGAGCTGTTGAGCTGTTTAGGCTGTCATATTTTAGCATTTACTCTATTTGTGGTGTCATTCAAATGCAACATAAATTACATTTAAGCACAGCCCGGCCAAATGTTCTAAGCAGTGAGTTTCTGTGGAGGAGCAAGCAAATAACCTTTTGCTGCCTGTGTTCATTCAGCACACCTCAGGCTTTGTGCTCTGCAGGAACAAACACTGCTGGCTGCGTGTCAGGGACCAGCCCGGCTGAGCCCCACAGCTCCTACGTACACCAAATCAGCCAGTGAGGTATTATTTTGATTTGCAGAGGAGGGACTGGGACAAGGCACTGTAAGTATATGTTTATCTGGTTGTCCTGAGCTTTGTTGTTCTTTCAAGTGATTCGGAGTAAGGTTCTGGTTTTGGCAGGACAACCTTTGGCAGAATCCTCAATACGACCTTTCATAACCGCCCTGTGGTTCATTCACTGGATGCTGGTTTTGCTGGTGCTTATCTCTGAAGTGTTACAAAAAATACAAATTTGTCCTTAGGTTGTACAAGTTGTGATGAAAAGAGTGATTTTTTTATTGTATCTGCCAAAATAGGGCCATGGGAAAGTGAGGGGACTGTCTTACAGTTACAGTTAGCGCATCACATTTTCATGCAAATCTGAAAGCGGCCATCGCATGCAAAGTGTGCAAGCACATACGAAAAAAGAAAGCACATACCCCCTAGTCAGGACTTTAAAGAGAAAGAACTCACTGTATTTCTCGCACAAACATGCAAAAACTATTTTTTTTTCTTTTTTTTTTTTTTTTTCCTTTTTTTTTTTCTGCAGGATGACCTTACAGAGAGGTCAAACCCTGAAATGCTTGCCCCTGTGTTTGCAGTCAGGCATTTGTTTAGGTGCTCTGCAGAGCAGGATTGGGTCATTCTGTTCCCTCCTGTGATAGAAATCATGTTTTTCTTTCTCCTTGTGTGTTTCAGTAGTCAAATATCACTGGTGGCTGTGAGGGTGAGGGAGTATGCAAGGAAGACCTGAAAATATGTATGGATGATTCCTCAGAAGTGAAGTTTACTTCCAAAACATCCTAGCTTTGGCGGAGCACGATCAAGCCTTAACAAGGAAAAAATCACCATGAAATAAAGATACGTTATACCCAAAGAAACAAAGAGAATATTTTTCAGTATGTTAAACAAGGGCCATGTTCTGCTTTTAAAGGCTTGATTATGAGGATGTAAATTAAGATTGGTTCTCATGTAATGTACTCGTCACTTTCTTCTAAAATTTCTGCTGCACTTCGCATGACTCAGGTAAGTACTAAATCAGATTATACAAGCAGTGTTTAAATAATTAAAGATTTGTTGCCACCTTCAAGATAAACATGTCAATGAGGAAGGTCATCCTTCTCATTCGGGTGAATACATTCTGTATGGATTAGCAGGCACCTGAGGAACTTCCTTTACTGTATTTGGTGATATCGCCGATATCTAAAAGCTGAGTGTTGAGGGGAAAATAAATAAATTAAAATGGTAAATGACTGCTTTGGATAACGCCGACTTTTTCTCCATACACTGCAAGTTGTCTGGGGGGCCTTCATACCTCGTAGCTGCCTGTGGTTGTGATTAGCAGAAAACGAGTAGAGGGCTGTAGCGATGCCCAGATCTGAAACTTTCAAGAAGGGAGACCATCCTCCGCCACATGCACCGTTACTTCAGCGCAGGAATAACAGCAGATATGGAAGATCTGTATGCCAGATAGCTGAGATGACCTGGTTACAGGCGGGTGGCTACCTCTTCCTATGCTAATCCGTCCCTTCCCCACCCATCTGTCTCATTTCTGTCTCTGACCCACCTAGAATTAACATTATAAGCACCCAGTGAACCTCTAAATTAGTTCTTTGTGTAAGCTCAAAGCCTTAATTTTCATCAAAACTGCCTTTTGTGCATTATGTACGGAAGTAGAAGTTTTGCACTAAAAAAATGGTAGTTGTCTCCACCTTGGGCAGTCCCAGAACAGACCTCAGACATGAAGAGAGGAGCTGCGGGTGAATTTCTACACAGGAGATACCCCGCTGGGTCACAAATCCGCCCAAAAAGGGGTCTCAGACCGCAATTTAGTAATGTTTTTAATAATGAAGTTAGCGTGAGCAACACGCGTGCTAGGGCGCTGTGCGGGTGAGCTGATGGGGTCAGATAAAGCTCCTCGCCATGAGAACCGAGGGGTGCGAGTAATTTGGTTTTTTTCAGCCCGCTGTGCCCAGCGGAGCGGCGAGTAAGGATGAGTCAGCGCCTCGGGCTGGAGATAAAAATGTGTGTGAGGAGCGGCCGGGCGGGACGGCGGGCGGCTGCCTGTGGTAGCACAGACAGGGAGCGCTGAGGCGGCCACGGGACGAGTCACTGCGTTTCGGCACCAATTTCCATCCCACTCCCATTCTGGGGGCTCTCTCGACACGAGTCAACCCCAAAGCTCCCCAGGGGACGCGGCGCTGGCAGCCCCACAGCGGGAACACCACACGCGGGGGGGGGGCGCTGAGGGGCCGGGACCCAGCCCCCGCCCCCGCCCCGCCCCCTCGGCCGCGGCGGTGACAGCTGGGCGGCGCTCTCGCGAGGCTTCCTCCGCTCTCGCGAGACCTGCGAGGCTCCCCCCCCCCGCCCCGCCGCCGCCACCGCCCCCGCGGCCGGATCCGGATCCGCGCCTCGCTGCTGCCGGGCGGAGCGGGGGGACGGGACGGGAGGGGAGGGAGCGAGGGGCGGCAGCGGCAGCAGGAGGAGGAGGGAAGGAGGAGGAGGAGGAGGAAGGAGGGGGGCTCCCGGCCCTGCGCACTGCGCGATGCTCGGCCGCCATCGCGGCGGCGGAGGCTGAGGGGAGCGCCGCCAGCACAGCGCGGGGCCCGCAGCGCCGCCTCGCCGCCCCCCGGCACGGCCCGGCCCGGCCCGGCCCCTCCCGGCCTCGCCGCAGCCCCGCAGGGCGCCGCCAGCGGCCTCCCGGCCCCCCGCACCCCTCTCGGCCCAGCCTCCCGGCGCCCCTCCGGCCCCGAAGATGTCGAACCTGAGCAAGGGGACGGGCAGCAGGAAGGACACCAAGATGCGGATCCGGGCCTTCCCCGTGAGTACCGCGCACAGGCCGCGGACAGGCCCCCCCCCACACACACAGCGGGGCCCCGCTCCCCGCCGCCACCCCAGGCCCGGGGGGGTGCGGGGCCGGGGGCCGGGCCCGGGGCCGCCTCCTTTGTTCGCGGGGAAGGGCCTCGGGCTGCCGCCGCGGCACGGGGGGGCCCGGGCGGCCCGGGGAGCCGCTGCCGTGCCCCGGGAGGGGGCTGGGGGCGGCCGGGTGCGGGCAGCGCCTGTCCCGCAGAGCCGGCCCCTGTATTGGGGCTGTTGGGGTTGTTAATTGCTGCGGGCATCGAGCTCGCCGTGCGCTGACAGCTGCCTGGGTGCAAGCTCGCAGCGGAATAACAGCCCCGCCGTGTTAATGGCGTGGGGGAGAGAGAGGAATTGGCGATCCGGGCTCGGGGGCCGCCAGGAAGCCGTGTGTGTGTGTGCATAGGTGCGTATGGTACAAGGGAGATACTTAGTTGAGTCACTGGCTTGTAAGGTTTAGCGTAACTTTTTGATGTTGTGTCTGATCCCAGTAGGCAGTGGTACACAGCGACTGTGTGAGGAAACTGGACCTACCTGTTTGGCCTAGCTCGCTGGCAAGGAATATATCAATAAATTTGCTTCATCAGAGACCTCGCTGATGAAATTAGGGAATTCGCTACGTTTTCAACAGCTCGTTCAGCTGCAGCAGGCTGATTTACTCCTTTCCTCTTACTCTTCCCTCTGCTTTTAATCGTTGACAGTCGTGCGTAGTGGGAAAAGTCGAAATAAAAAAGCAAACTATGAAACGTGAATTTTAGCTGATGAAAGGTTGAAAGGGTAAAGGATGAGATGTCAATATTTTTTTAGGAAATTTTATGTCATGGAAATAAAGAATTACTTCAGCGTGGCCAGGAGCACTACTGACAAGTAGTAGGAAAACTGCATAGAAAAAAATAACAAAAACAATGTGTATGTTTTATATCAAACTATAACCCCCCAAAATAGCATTCTTCTAATTTGATAAACAGATTCATTTATCTCAATTGTGAATATGTAGCAATGGTTCAGCCAATAAAAGGCAACTTAGCAATGGGATAAACTTGAGTTTATGTTTTATTTTTGTCACCATTTGTGTAAATGAGCACGTGAGATCAGGTTGGTGGTGAAGAATGTTCGTACAGAGCTCTGCTCTTACAGAAATTCAAGCTCTGTCATCATTTTTTTCTTCCAAAACTGTTCTTGCTAGCATTGTTTTTCCTTTTTTTCAGCTGTTTAAAACAAGTCTAGGTTAAAGTCCTAGAACTGAAACAAAAACCCTCCCCCAAATTATCTTCTCCCTAAAGTAATTCAATAAGTATGTATAGGCATCGAGGCCTGCAGATCTCAAATGCTGGATGACATCTGTTGACAGCAGTTTTTCAGGTGTTTCCTTCAAGAGACTTCTTCTAAGGCATTCTGCTGACAATCCTGTTGATGAAGCGTTTATGGAGAAGAAGCATGCACTTGGCTGAGAGCTGGAGGGCTTTATCTTTCCGAATTGCAGAAGCCTACAGCTCATGTAAAAATCGGAACAGAGATCTTGCAGCGACCCAAGTGTTTGTGTATCCTTGGTCCTGCAAAGAGTGCCAGCGACTGCAGTGGGATTATTCGTGTCAATGAGGTTACATCTGTGTGCAGGATAGGATCTATATTTAGAATGTGTACTATCTGTACTTCAGTTACTGATCTTCGCTCTTTTGTCTCAAATTTGGTGCTTCTGCTCGCTTCTGAATCGAGTGCTTTCAGAGGTGACTTTGTGGGTTGCTTCAAACTGTTCAATTTACTTCGTATTGATCATCTCCCCACAGTAGGTCTACCTGTTCTAGCTGGATTCTCGCTCGGAGGTAGCTACTGGCAATTGTATTAAAGTACAAGTAGCCAGATCGGACGGGTCAGGTTCCTGGAGCCCAGCAATATTACGGCAACTCCATCCGCACACGTTCCATCCCTCTTACGTGGCAGAGTTTGTGAAATGGCACGGACTTGTCAGCGATCTAAGTTAATATAGTTCGCAAGATTTTTTGTATTATTTGGAGTGCGGTAGTTTTTTTGCTAAAAGGGAGTGTGTGTATGTGCAAAAAATACAGACTTGATACAAAACATGTATTCGTGGCCCCCCGTTGTGGAGACATGTTAGGGGTTGTCTTCCATGCCCTCCCTAGCTTAAAGTACTTCTAGGTCTCAGGTCGTCACCCGCTAGCGCTGGCTAAAGGAATACTTCGAGCTCTCAAAACAATCTTGCAGCAAATCTAATTTTGACATGACTGACTTGACCTGTGAAAAGTGGTACCAAAGAGTGACAGTTGTGCACTTGAAGCTCTTGGAGAGATGTCTACAACTGTGATCTAGAGTGTATGATAAATGAGGTTTCCTGCAAGTTTTGTTGTTAGTTAGTGAAAATAATAGCCTTAAATGGGTTTTGATGGAAGAGTTTTACTATTTATTTTTTTTTAAAGGGCACATACTTGTTTATTCTTACAAGAATAAACAGTGTTTGGGAGGTATTTGGGAATTAGTTTTCAAATTTTATTACAGTAACGTTGAGCTAGAATGAATGAACTTTATTTTCTTTTTAACTCTTGTAAATCGATGTGTTCGTGGTCACCATGAAACTGGTGGGATAGATTTTTCTGAAAATCAGCGCGAGCTGATGTAGGTTATTGGGTTTGATCTTCATAATGTGTTTTTTTCCTCAGTACTTTTAATCATTTTCATTTCCTGCAGAGCTATTTTCACTCTCTAGAGCAAGGCTGCAGCATAGTATTTTGCCAGTTCTCAGAACTATCTATTCTGGTGAATCACTATTATATGGTTACATTATGAATTCTGGAAAGCATTTAGACAGATCCTACGCATGCATTTGAGATAGAATGAGTCTTTCAAGTGTGTATATATAAGCTTCACTGATTCATTTTATTTGAAATACTTGTGCCCAAGAAAATTCTCGTTTCATCCAGTCTTATGCAAAAAGGCCACTTTCAACCCAGTTTATCAATTGATGTTGCTTCAGACTTTTCAAAACTCCTTTTGAGGAAGAAGTCAGTGGCTTCAACTCTTACATAAGAAGTACTAAGGCTCACATCTTCATGGGCGCTGCTCCTTTCCCTTCAGATCTAACAGCTGCTTGTTCAAGGCTTTGTATAGGCAAAAGGTCCCCGGCCCCCCCTCAGGGAGTGCTGACTTCTGTGGTTTGTTTTGAATCTTGGAGAACTTATGAGGCAAGTCGATACGAGGTCTGTTAAATTTATGCTGCCAACCTGCAACGTGTAGGTCTATCAATTCAAGAAGTTGATGTGAATTTTTTATCTTGCTTGAGCATCTTATAGCAGATAGAGCCTAGAAAAAACATGTTGAGCTGCAGCTAAATCTCTATACGTTCAGATTATGCAAGCAATATTTGTATTTCTGCTTTGGCTTTGCCTTCAGAACATATCTGCTGTATTGCTGAGTGTGAATGGGCAGACATGGAGGACAGGATAGGGACAGAATTGGAGGATGGTTTACTGCAGGCTTTTTCAGCTCTGATTAAAATAATGTAAATCCACTGAGGGCTGCAATTCACAGCGGACTTCCCAGTTAACTTGATGTTTTTCTCTGTCTGGCTTCGTGAATCTCGCTTGCTTTATGTTCTCGAATAAGTATTTGCAACAGCATCTTGGCTCTTAACCCATATAGCGCATACAGCAGTAATAAGTTAATGTTTGCAACCAAAATTTTAGTAGGTTTAAAACTTAGAAATAAAGCAGACCAGAAAATTAAAACACTGTTTCTTATTCAAACGAAACAGGTATTGTTTTGCTCTAAACTACAGTTATAGAATATTTGCTGTTTATTGGATGTTTAACCTTATGAAAGCCTTCTAGTTTCCACAGATTTATTTTTTGGAATTAAATGCTATGCGTTACTTGTAGTATTTTGAGGAGATGCTAACACTAATTCCAAGGTAGCCTTTGAGTTGTTGTGGGTTCTTGGTTTTACTTTATCTAACACACTGTAAGTATTCTTTTTTAGTTGTGGTCTAACCTAATCTCGGTAGAAATTCTTAGTTCTGTAGATATTTGGGGTTCAGTCTCAAGTTTTCTTGTTTTTCTCTTGGTAGCTTCTGAACTTTCCTTGTTAGGTCTTAAGTTCTGAGCAGTCAGTCCACATGGTCTGAGGTTTGAAGAAGTGTCCCTGAATGGACACTGGAAGGACTACTGCTGTTCTTGCATCTTGCCTGCATTTGACATTGACATGAAAAAATCAAGCAAAGTGTAAACCAGGATGCACTGGCATTTTGTTAAGATTTTACACTGGCTGATTCATTCGGATTTTTTTCTGCAGAAAATTATTATTGTTTTAATTTTTGAAAATGCATCTTTTTTTGTCTGTTCCACACCAGTGCGTGCATGGCCTAACAGCACACCATTTCTCAGAGTTTCAAATGTGTGTTCTCAAGTCTTTTGGCTTTGATCTGTAGGACAGGTAGTCCTAGTGCAGGAGCTTTTACATCTTCATCACTGTGACTGATCTGTGTGGTGTCTGAATCTCTCTGTATGTGGTGAAAGCATTTTGAGATAGATTGGGACAGATTTCCTTCAGGTAATTCAGATGAGTTCATTCACAAAACACAGTAATTCTGTGACACTCCACTTGGTCGTGTGTTTCCGATGGCTGGATGTTGTCTTGGGTTTCTAGTAGCTGTGTACGCAGAAACCCAACTCTTGAGAAGCAGGGAGCTTTTGTTTCTCATTCTAAATCACTTTTTGTGAGGAAACAAGGAATAGGAAAGCATTAGAATATAAAACTGTAGCATGCCCGAACATATTTTTTGTTACATGATTATTTTATTTTTCTGAAATTCAGTTAAAGCAAGCAGACTCTATTAAATCACTAATAATTCTTTTGTAGAAGTGCAAAGTCTGGAGTATCAGCAGAAGTAACCACCGATACAGACACTGTTAACATACAGACTTCAGGCAAGGAAAAAAGCCTGCATTTAATACTTGAGTACAGCAAGGAGGACAAAATTGTAATAAATATTTACGTTTGGATGGTGTTTGCTATGGGGTTGACTGGATTCTTCCATCAGTTATGCGGAAAATTAGTGTCTAAAGGGCTGAAACCATCTTGTTGTACATTAAATAAGGCCTAATTGTATGCAAAATGCACAGAGATAACAATAAACAAATAAAGCAAGTCTGTCTGTGGAAATGCCAATTTTTGGTTTGATACTAATAAGTTGTGATTTGTCTTCATTTATATTTTTAAATTACAAATATGGTATAAAGTTGCACTGTAGCTTATCTCAGAAAAACCATAATATCCGTTCCTTATATACATGTAGTATGAGTGTGGGCTGTGTGTGTTTAATTCTTGTATTTTGTTTATGAAGAATCTATACTGAAATTAAGGCTTGTCCTATTTTTACACTACCTTTATTTTTAAAGTATTGGCACTGTCTGAGTGGACCTGTTTTTTTCCCATTGCTGTATACGTGGGTATATTTCCATGTGTAATTCTGGATTTGTTTTTCTGTTCCACTTCTTTCAGTGTTAGTTTTGCTCTTCTAGGCACTGCTGATTTCAGTTGTGGTGTATACGCTAAATAGTGCCCCAAAAGAAGAAAAATCCAAACCTGAACAAATCCCACAAGTTTTCGTGTGTATTTATAGACACGATTATGTGTGTATTTATAAGTGATTTGTTAAATGTATCTTCTTCCTTTCCCTCCCTCAAGTAAACTGAAATAAAAATATTCCATTGTTGTCCTCTGTCTACCATAAAATGTTATTTTGTCTCATATAAAAGTTTCAGATTATTAATGCAGTAATCATTGGGAATAGAAGTTGTCAGCAAGGTCCCCAAACCCTTAAGTCCACCCCTCCCTTCTTCCCCAAGTAGATTATTTTGTTTCCTGCTTAGAAATGGCTTTAGGGAAGGCGGCTGCAATCTCTATACGTCGCAGCGTGTTTCACAGCTTTCCTCTGCTGATTTTTGAACAATTGTAAAATACTGAACTACTTGTAGGTGAGTTGAGGGGGGAGAAAAAAAACAAGAGGCCCGCTCCTGCCTGGAGCTGGGTGGGCTCGGAGCGAGGCCGTTTATGGTGCAGGAAGCCATGGGAAATGGCGCCCTGAGGAGCGGGAGGCCCAGCGCTCCCACAGCTGTGGGCCTGGTCTGCTCCTGGCACCTTCAGGTGGAGTTGGGCACACGGCATCTCTGCCGTGCTGTACAGGCGTTATATTTGTAACGTTATACCCGCTGTTGGTGTAACCAGGAGTGGGGCGGGTGTGAGGGCGGGCAGCCCCGGGCCGTTAGGGCGGTTGGAAGGCAGCGCCCGGCACAGCTGCGCCTGGGCCCGACAAGGAGACGGAGGGAGTCAGGGACCTAAACCCTGCCCATGTTTTGGAGCTCCAGCACTTGTTGTTGTTGGGTTACGGGCAGTTTCCTTCCAGCTCTAAGGTTGGCGGTACGTTGGAGGTCGTTGCGGTGGAAGAGGAATAAGGCAGCTGCCCTCGCCTGCAGCGTGAGGGCCGTCAGCAAGTAAGCTGCTCTGTGGAGATTTGCAGCCGGCCTCGCTGCGTGGCGGTCAGCTCACGCTCACGGAGACCTCAGGGTTTCAAAAGTATGTCCTGGGCTGCTCTTATTGCGAGTTCATTGGGGAGTGAAATGTTAAATGACTTCAATGACTAAATGATTTCATTCACTTCTGGGCCTTGCTCGTAAACGGCAAAAGGCCCAGTAAGTTTGCAAAGCCTTGTGCTTCTGTTTCACTGTCATTTCACCTTCTTCAGGAGCCTGTGTGACAGCTATGGACGGAGCTGAGCTCTTGCTGTGCAGAGCTGGCTTTGTCTGCCAGGTACCCTCTAAATATCTGGCATTCTGCGCACAGAGGTGGAGGGTTTGCTCCCTGGAATCCAGCTCTTCGTTCCATTTCTGCTGTCCTAAATAGGTCCAAATATCTTAACACCGACTTGACATAGGTTGGAAACCTTAAACCCATTGTATTTCTTTCAGCAACGTGTTTTCTTCTGTTACACAAACCATTCATAATTTTTCCATAACTTTAAGGAAACTTGTCTTAGGATTATTGCTTCTAAAGTGAGTCAAGAGGACTCTGAACTTCTCAGTAGTCTTCAGAATACTGATACCTATTTCTGTATCCTTTTGGGCAGGAGACATGAAAACAGCTTTGGTGTCAAATGTTTGTATTTATTACTTTGTTTCATTCAGAATAGACTGGGGGGGGGGGGGTGTGAGGAGGGGTGATAAGCAGCCCTGACCTGCTATATTTTTTGTACAATCAGTATGAAATCAGAGTCGGAAATAAGATTACTGAAATAAACCAAAAAGTTATTTCCTGCCTGAAAATTCTTTTGTTACCTTGCAAAGTTAAACATGAAAGATCAGACTTTTTGTAGTGTAAACTCAGATCTAGGCTTTGGCTAATACTTCCCAAATTAGCAAGAGAAGTTTCAGAAGTATAGGCAGTTCTTCCTCACTGTTGTTTAGGTTCAAGTGTTCTTAGGAAATAAGTAGTTTCGTTATAGGTATTTCATAATTCTCCATTTTCAGACATCATAGTAATGAGCAGCATGGAAATGTCACAATGTTTTTAAAAGGACTATGTTTAATAATATGGGCAATGTTCCTCTTTTGGCTGTATAAGCACTTCCATTCTATAGCAATGACAACTATCTTTTGAACTGGAACTTGCTATTTTTAGTTTCTTATCAATTCAGTTTTTCTAGATGCCTGAACAAAAACAGTTACTTATTATTTTTTAATACATTTAAAAAATGCAGTTTCATATTTCAGTGGCAGGTGGGCAGAAGTTTGCACCTGAATTAAATAACATGCTGCTCTCCTCTTTGCTAAAGCATTTAATTTTAGGATAAAGTCCCTGGTATAATTAGTAGTAGTATCTTTGAAATATTGAAGAGGAATTGATCCCTGCCCCTCGTGCATCCATCCTTGCTGGAGGATAAGATCCTTCAGACCGTGCTGACTAAAGTAGATGTGCATTTCAAGGTAATTGGGTCACGTAGAAAACAAATAGTAAGACAAATGAGTGTGTAAAAGGCAAGATGAAGCTTTATGTAAGCTATCATAGATACAGTATTTACTAACTTTACTGATTAATTTCATTTGCTAGCCAAGTGAGGCTGGTCAGCTGTCTGTTTTTGTTGTTGACCCATACAGATGAGTAACATTCTGCCTTTATCTGTGTTAATGAGTGACTCTTTGAAGGTGTGTTTCTTAATCTGAGCATCATAAGCTGCAAATTGAAATCTTAAGTTGGTTTCAAGAGAGTATAGTGTAGTTTGGGCTACCCTGATGGACCTGCAGGGGAGAAAAAAGCTAGATGATCCTTACCCATGGTAAGACTTGCTGCACAAGAGTCTGTGTCTCTAACGGAAAAAATGAAAGGGTCAGTGAATCAGTCTTGGTGGTGTCAGAAATGAGTGAATACACAACATGAGACTTGTTCTGAATGAAACAGATGCTTCTGCTATTTATAGCAATCTAAAGGTAATGCTTTAATCTTGAGCAATCTTTCGAGAGCTGCCCAAATATTTAGTCTTTCACACTTGTGGTATACGCTGGGAAGCAGTTTGGGGGCAGGTTGCCCTTAGCCTTTCTGTACATGATACGCTCTCATAGTCACGTGTTAGTAGGCACAAATTCTGTGGGGGTTAGTGCAGGGAAAGTGTGCAAAGGTCTGTAAATGGAAAGGTGTCAGTGCTCACAGAAGCAGTGCTGAATTTGTTTCAGTTTATATTTAGAGCTGTCTGCTTCTCCAGATTATCTTGATTGTTTTTGCATTTTTTTAAAGCAGCGAATCAAAAGGTTTCAGGTTACGTTTTGCCTTGTGTTTATTCAGTAACTGGTGGCTGCTCAGATTTACATAGTCCATAGGCACAGTTCACATGAAACAGGTGCCTGGGAGGAGTTTTCTCATTCTTCCCCTTTCCTCCAGGACACCATTCCATAGGTCTGCGAGATTAAAGTTGGAGGGGCATTTGGAGAAACTGAAAGAAGTTGTTAATATATATAAAAAATACTAGTAATAATTGAGGTATGTTGGCAGGTCAGGTTTAGTCTCATTTTTCTGAATCTGTTCCTAAAACATGGAAGAAAAACCAGTCTCTGATCTGTCTTTAAATATGTTGGGTTTCCTAACCCTGTTGAAAGCGTTGCTGTAGTATGACACTGCCTGTTTGTTCATGACTTGTTTTCAACTTCTCACAGAGACTGTCAGATGGCTGCTGTGTGGTGAAGCTCCTGTGTCAGGCCTGCTGATAATACAGTCAAATATTACTTTTTGAGGGGAAAAGCAAATCCTTTTTTTTTTTTTTTTTTCTTGGGACTTTGGCCTAATTAGAAAAGGAAGTTCTTGAAGACTTACAATTTGCTGTAGAATCTATCGAAACCAAGCAACCAAACCCAGCCCCTTCCTTTTCAAGCCCCCACCCCAAAACAGCACTTGTGTGGTGATGAGCCCAGCAGTGCTCGCAGACAATGCCTTGGAGGTAGCCCAACCCTATCAATCGCCGGGCAGGAGGTGCAGCTCCATCTTTTGAGAAACAATCGCTTTTTAATCTACTTATCTCTTCCGCTCTGTGCTGGCAGAGCGGCTTTTCATTGCTGCAGAACTCATTTCAGTGAACGGGAGGAGGACGGGGGCTTTGCCTACTGTACTGCAGCTCTTGGGTCTTCTAATTGACAGAGGATTGTATTTTTTTTGTCTCAGTTGTGCATTATGCATACTTCTGAGCAAAGTCCAGTAGAGCTGGGAAGGACAGGTGGATATTGCAATTCCTACATTTGCACTGCCTCTGTGTTTTCATGGAGTCCTGCCTAGTTCCCACAGGCTGGAGCCCTTTGGTGTGGCTGGGTGTAAGGCGAGGGCGGATTTTCCTCAGTTGTTACGGGGTTACTTCACTCATCTCCTGAGCCAGGAGCGGATTGTGGTGCAGTCCACAAGTCCTCCTTGTGGGATGAATCTGGAGAAGCCTGGTGTAAAGGTCACCCTCCATAACAAGTGCAAGGTTGGAATGCCAAGGGGTGAGTGAAGAATAGGACTCGGATATTAAACATGGTATCGATACTGAGTGCTGGAAATGGGAACTGGCCATAAGCAAACTCCAAGTACAGCTTCCCTCCCACCAGCCCACAAACAAATGCCCTCTGAAGGAGTGTAATAGCGCAGTAGGCGTTTCCTGACACTCTTGGGAGACGTGGATGCTGTTGGATTATCATCCCCAACTGCTGTTATAGGTCACTCAGGAGCAGAAGGCTAATTATTTGGGCCTCTTTCGGTGGCTCACTGTGATGACTGCCCTGTGACTCTTTGAGCAAATGGCCAAAGTGGGCTCACGACCCCGATTAGGGTCCAGTAGGTCAGGATGCTCCCTACTTCTTTCTATCACTTCTCTTAGCTTCCATTTGTGTTTTTTCTGCGTGTCTCGACCTGTCCAGATATCACATTATTAAGGACTTTTGTGCCTGGTGACATTGTTCATCTGAGGTCAGATGTTTCTATTTCAGAGTGTGGGGAATGGAGTTGTTGAATTCTTGACATACTGATGTTTTCTGGCCATGAAGTGTAGCCAGTGTGTCCTCTTCCAGGTATGCTGGTCGCTACGCAGAGATAAAGGTTTCAAAATCCAAAGGAGGATGAATATTCTCATCCATCTGTCATGAACAGGAGTACCTTCTTATCTGTTCTGCAGCTGAAGAAGATAAGGAGCTAATATGCCATGTTCAGGGGATTCTTGGAGCAAACTCCAGGCAGCATATCCCTGTCATCATAAATTCTTGCCTTTTTAATTAATATTAGAAGAGCTTACAAAAATTGAAGTAGTGATTAAGTTTGGAGGCAGGGAATGTGCTGCTCTTGCCGCTTTCTGGTTAACCTCAGCCGAGCTTCATCCAGAATGAAGGTGTCAGGCAGAGGATGCTAAACGCTTCTGTGACAGACTACTTAGTGCCATCTTGAAGTGACAACATCATTTTCAGTGTCCCTCACCTCATGGACTGTGGGTCAAGGCCCCTGTGATGGCAGCAGTCAGCCCTGCTCATTTTGTCTGCTGACAGCTGGCAAGTAAGGGAGTCAAACAGGCTGCAATTACCAGGTGCAAATGTTTACTAACAGAGCTGCTAACTAGCTTTAATTGCCAGTATCCACTCACTTCCTTCAAGGTAGGCCGCGTAAACACTCCACTCACATTCTGTAATTTCAATCTGTGCTTGCTCTGGGGTGTTAGACCTAAAGGATGTCACAGGAAGGATTGAGGCAGGTGTTGGTTGAGTTTCTGAAAATTTGATCACTGCAAAGCAACGCTTCTTCCTTTCTGAATGGATCCGGTTCACTTGGTAGCGTGTACAATTGTGGCAAACGCTCTGCTGGAAACTGCAGTAGAAAAACTGAGTAGCGATGTTTGCAACTTTTAAAAAGGAAAAATCTGATGCAGGTCTTTTTACAGACTTCTAAAACTTCTGAGAATTTAACAGTGGCCTGTTTGGCATGAGGTATTTGTGAGAGCTTCGTGGAATCAGTGATTGCTGATTCAGGCTTGGAGGTTTTGATAGGATAGACAAACTATTGTTACAGGCAGCACACACATCTGATTCTGCATTGTGGCAGTCCTGTGAAATAAAGGACCTTTTGAGTCCTTTGCAGACTTTTTTTTTTTTTTTTTCTCTGTGAAATGACTACAATATCAGTATACATGAAAGCGCAGTCTGATTTCCTCAAGATGTTCTTGTGCTTTGCTCTGAGTTCAGATGGTTGTGTTCAGGCTGTGTCTTTGAATCACTAGCGTTAGAGCCGCAGTTTGTGGAAGTTTTCCAACTAGTGGCTTGTTACAAACAGACATCTCTCCTGCCAATGATGGACTTGATCTCTTGCCCATTCCCCAAGAAAGGTAATGTTCAGATAAATGGGACTACATTAATACATTTCCTCTCCTTGGACGTTGGCTTCTAACTATCTCTTTGTGAAACTGGGTGTAAGCACTATTGAAATTACTGGGATTTTGCTTTTAATGCTTTTTTTTTTGAACTTGCCTTTTTTCCGAAAAGCACCAGCAGAAACAGAAATCCAGCTTTTGCTAAAATCTGCTAGAATAGAAGGCACGAGTGTGACAACAGGATTGCAGCCATGCAGTTCACTTTTCTAATATATGGCTGTCAGAAGAAATCTGGGAGTGAGCTTGCAGGAACATTTGGGTTCTGATACTGCGTTCAGGTTTGTGGAAGAGGATCACACAAAGGCTTTGCTGTTAGTTGGGATCTGGAGAGTTGTGTAAATCTGTACTGGGTGATCTCTACAGGGTGATTGGGATTATAATTCTCTAATAGTTTTTTAGAGATGTTTTGGTACAAAATTCTGAGAGGTGAAAACGTGGTCTAGTGGCATCATGAACTAATTTTATTTATTGCTTGTTGTTTTTTTGCTTTTTTTTAAATCTGTGTACAAGTCTAACTTAAGGATGGAGTATGAAAAAAGGTGAACCTCAAGCTCGTAATCCAAGAGTAGATGTAGTCACTGCAGTTCTTACACAACTTTGAAGATGATCCAGTGGCAGTTCAAAGTTAAAACACTTTCACCAGTGGGGAGGAAATAACTTTTTTTTTTTTTTTTTTCCAAAAACTCTGCCGTACCGGCTGCCTGTCTGATAAGGCAGAGTTATTTAAAGTGTTCAGTGTCTTTGATTTGCTGGACAGCACTGATGCAAACAGGCTGGTGAAGCTTTTTTTCTTTTTTTTTTCTTTTTTTTTTTTTTTTTTGGAAGATCAGGGCTCTTCTAACCAAGAACTTAGAGCTTCAGCAAACCTGTTTTCCCCAGAACATCACAGATAGTAGTCTAAATAATAGCAGAATAGAAAGGTGCACTGAGCAGCAGAGTACTTTGTTTGATCTTAGATGGTGATAAGTGTATGCTATCATTTAAAATATACCTGTATATTTATCACATGGAGAAGTAAACTCCTTGAAATTACCTTTTATGAATCTTTCCTGTGCTTCCCAAGCAGACTGGTATGTGGTTTAAGTGGCAGAAAGTTCTGTGTTGTGCTTAACCAGCGAATTTGGAGCAAATATTGCAACTGTTCCTTCATTTTTGATAGCACTTGAATTAAAAGTAGAAGAACTATCCCATTTTTTTCTTTTCTGGAACAGATCGGAATTATTAGATCTAATGCTGATCTCTAACATCCAGAAATGTTTCCCAACTGACCACCAACCAGCACTGCTATATAATACCTTCCCAAACCAGCAGCTGGAGATTTGCCTGACTTACATAGATCGTATATTTAAATGTGGTAAGCAATTGAATTGCAGTAGAGAGACACAAAAAAAGTCACGTTGGCTGAGAGATTTTTGATTAGCAAGGGGAGAAGGTGGCATAGGTAGGTGTTGCTTTGAGAGTCTGCTTTGTTTGAAAACAGAACAGCATTTTTGTGAAAGAAAAGCTGAAAGGCTTTTACTTGGATCACTGTCTGTAACTGTTGCCTGAATAGTTGACTTCGTTATCAGTACTTGTGAAATGGCTTGTTAGGAAGACTTCAGAAAATCATTTCCCTGAAGAGGCACCAATGCAGCAGATGCAAATTAAAAGGAAAATGACTGACCTTTCGATATCACAGGTAGCAGAATGAGCAAGGTGTGTGTGTGGAGGGGATGGGACGTTCAATTTCTGTGCTGTTGCTTCTGGAAGATAGGGAGCTAGGAATTTCTCAGTGTGTGTGTGATCTGCTTTTGGTTTTTTAGACGTTGATATATCTGTCAAATTTCGCATGTGTACGTGTCAGTAGGTTGGTGACTCTGTTATAAAGAGAGTGAAAAAGTGGTGAATGGTGGGGATATTTTTGGAATGAAAACCTTTGGTTTTTAACTGAAATTCCTGAAGACCAGGGCGATGGGAGATGGTGCTTGTTTCGCTTCGTTCTGTTCATCATTGTGTTTGACTACGAATGCAATCTAGCCTTCAGTGTCCTTCCTCTCCTCACTTTGTGGTTGTTGGGTTGGAGGGGAGGGAGAAGGGAGAGATACCAGGGTGGGTTATGGTTTCCCTTTATGCTGTCACAGCATTATTTTTCACTTAATTATTTTCAAGGGCGCTTTTATGGTATTGTTAGAATCAGGGGTACTTTCTTTCTCTACAGTAATTTGGGGAGAAATATTTTTATTTTTTCCTCAGCCTTTTTCTTGAGGTGTAGAAGGCTAGATTGCCTATAAAGTGAATGAAAAGTATCTTTAAAAATCACATTTTAAATTTCGTTTAATTCAAGTGGATTTTCTTTCAGTTGGGTGATAGAGCTTGAGTCATGAAACTTTATGCAATGCCATCAGCAACTTCGTTGCTGTGTTTCTGTGAGCCTGTGCCATCCCAGATGCTGCTTCATCCATGTAGCATCATATTTTGAAGCACTTGGTTTTGGTAAATAACTGTGATTGGTAAAACACAATTGTAAACTGTTTTGCACTAATCACTAGATAGCACTGGACAAAAATTGTTTTGGTGTTCTGTTGAGACTTTGTTATAACACTTTCTGTCAATGAATTTTTCTGTACTGGTACAGTTTTTATTTAGTGCCTTTACTGAAGTACAGATAGTCTGCATAACAGCTCAGGGTCATACATGTTCTGGTTAGAGCCTTATGCATATCCTATAGCAAGATATTTAACCTTGTGCAGTGGAACCTTGTTTAATACAGCTGTTAATTTTGGAGAACTTCCTACTAATGGAGTTAATGGCTGTTAACTCCCTACCAGTTTCACCTGTATTGTTTTGATAAAAAAAAAAATATGTTGGAATCAACAAAATGTGGCAGAAGCAGTTGCTGCTTCTACAGCTCTAACTTCTGAAGGTAGCTTTATCTTGATTCTAAACAATGTCTTGTTCTATTGTTACAGATGACTATGGATGAGAAGTATGTAAACAGCATTTGGGATCTCCTAAAAAACGCCATCCAAGAGATCCAGCGTAAGAATAATAGTGGTCTCAGCTTCGAGGAGCTATATAGGAATGCCTATACAATGGTGTTGCATAAACATGGAGAAAAACTCTACACTGGACTGAGGGAAGTGGTCACCGAGCATCTCATAAACAAGGTATGTCAGTTTTATTAATGTCCCTTATATGGAAGCATTCTGTTCAGTTGCCTAAGCGAGTCAAATATAATGTTATTGTGTAACATTTAGTTGAAACTATTCAATGGATACCCTAAAGAAATGGTGGTTTAGAGCTAACTTCCTGCTGCTTAATTTACTTCATGTTCCAGATAGTTTTTGTTACAAGTTACAGATGGAGGGTGCGCCATAGGAAGTTTTTTAAAGTGTAAAACAGGAAACAACTCGAGCTAAAGCATCACTGCCGACATGCAGCCATGCCAGTTTGTTGTTGTCTTTTTCTAAAAAAGCGTTTTGAAGGCATTTTGTGACTTTCTCAGAACTCAGTTTGGTTTGTTTTTCATCTGTGAAGCAGAATAAATACCTGTGCAACAACCTGTTTGTTACGGGCAAATGAACTAATTCACAAGTTAATGAGAGAGTTGTGCTAGGATTACACAATTTCGAGAGGCAGTAGGCAATATGCAAACACACAGCTCAGCAGCAGCAAAAGCCCTGAGCAATCTGCATTCTGTTATTTCAACCTTTTCAAAGCCATGTAATTCAGTCAAAACGCCACGCAGAAATTTCTATTTCTGAAGATGTATCATCTCAGAAAAGGGCTCTTCACATCTTGCGTTAAACCACGGAAAACCTCTCTAGCTTCGGTGGGTAGAATTTAGGGCTGATGGTTAAGAATGTTATTGAAACCACATTGAAGCTCACTTTTTATGAGTCCAGATAATATTTAGAGGTAATAGGATCTGAAATCTCGAGAAGATGCTGTACTTCTTGTGGTAACGTTCAGCTCTCCTATCTTTGGAAAGAAATGCACGGCCACTTTGATCCCGTGTACTGTCTGTGGGTTCAGATAGAGTGTCAGATTTTTGTCCTCTTATTACAGCTTTCAATTAGGAAAGTCATATGCCGTGGTGCATCCTGGATGTTTACTTGTGGCAGGAGCGCAGAGGGTGGATGGGAGGTCTATGCCTAAATAACGTGTAATGCTCGGGAAGCTTGTTGTGTCTGTTACCTGGAGATGCTGCTGTCACTATGCATGGAAGTGCTGTTGCTGTGGCACAGGTGAAAATCAGCTCTTTCCTAAAATCTTAGTTTTTAAAGGTATGGTTCTGATAAGCATAGTCTAAAACCTAGTCTAAAACCTGCTTTATGTGTCGGTGTGTGTTGGCTTTTTAACCATTTGCATGAGAGGAAACGTCCTGTGTGAAATGGCTAAATATTTTATGACTCTAATTGTAGTGCATTTGTGAGTCTTGAGCACTTCTGTTTTCATAATAGCTACGTTCCTGAGGCTTTCTGTGCCTTGTTTGTGTATATGCCTGTGTTTTTATAGTCTACATTTAATAATAATTAGGACATTAAACTTTTTTTCTTAGGTTTGAGTTTATCCTGGTTTAATTTGAAGAAAGCTGCTTGTCTTTCTTTCTAACTATTCTATTTAAATTATCCTTATGCAAAAACACTATTCTGAGGCATTAACTGTGGCAAAGTGACAGAAGAGCAGGAGATCCTGCGAGTTTGTGCTATCACTGCGCTGCCTGAGAGGCTTGTACAGATATTAGTGCAGAGAAATGCCTTTCTGATGCTTAATCCTAATTTTTCTGATGATTTTTTTCCAGTGCTATAGTACTCTGATCTTTAACGTGATTAATCAAAGGGTATCTGTGTACATGGGTAACAGAAAAACAGATGAGCCAAAGTTTTGTTTTAAATAGAAGGAATAAATACTGAGTTTTAGTAGCTAAATGCCCTAACGTTAAAATAGCTATATTATTCAGATGTCTGATAGTGCCTGATAGTTTCTATAAGTTAAATGATTCTAGGATAAAACTTAAAATATAAAAATAAAGTAGTGGGGATTCAAAGCCTTGTTCCTTTTGGTGGGCTTTGCTTGAGGATGTTACGTTCAGGTACATGTTATAGCTGGAAGTATGAAAAAATAGTTCGTTGTTTGTTAAGAATAGGATCAGTTCTGAAATGGCATCTCATTATTGTTAGTACTTGTTATAAAATAGATAAAACAGTGCTTTTGTTTAACCTCACGCTTCATGGAACAGAAATTTTAGAGGAATAGTGTTTTCAGTGGTTCTTTCCAAGAGCACTTCTCTGTTAGATGTTAAGTAGCTAGTTAGCGATACAAGTTTTAGCCGTAAATCTCTGTAAAGTTACATTCAGAGAATCAAAGGTGCTGGAGTATAGAAGAGGGGAGTTTTGCCAGCTGAAATGTTGCTCATGAAATGTGTTCAACTTCACCAAAATGAAAATGTTCAGAAATGGTTAGGTTGTAGTAAAGAACAGGCAGGCAGTGGTTAGAAGGAACAAAATGCAAATTTTGAATTGCAAGAAACCTTCAGACAGAATTGCTACTTTTTGTTCATCTCTACTGGTTATCTTCCTGCAAAAAAAAATTACCTTCCTGTAGTATTCCAGTCACACAGGTTAATGAAGAGTAGATGCAGAGACTAAGCAGAGGCACTGCATTCAGATGTTTTTAAAAATTGTTGCCAAGCTTGGGAAGCAAAAGTTTATTTTTGGTGAGGTATTGTTAAGAGCTCTATTTATCCTTTTGTGCTTGTGTAATTGCTAGATGAAAGTTGCACTTACCCATTATTTTTATTAGAAAGAAACTCTAAAGAATAATATTTAACGTCTAAGCAAGAAAGCATAATGCCATGTGCTGTCTTCACAGCCTGTTGAGTTGTAAATAAAGTGATAGGTGCAAACACAGTACAAGCATACAAGATGAAAGCACACAGGCAAGTTCCTGTGAAGGGTGCTTGGTTTTGAAGTTGCAGACCCCAGCAGCCTGCAGTTAGGATCGCTGTGCTTGGTGAAGGAGGCAGGAAGCCAAGGAGCTTACTCCACGTAATTGGTAGGAGTTCGCTGTCCTCAGCAACTGAGTGTTTACCACAGAATAAAAACGTTATGAAGCTTGTCTTTGCCTGGATATTGACATTATTTTTTAGTACCTCTAAAATCAAGTTAAAAAATGAATAAAATGCACTGAAACCTTCTACCTTAATTCAAGCATGAAACAGGGTACATTGAATTCTTGTGCATCTGAGGTTTCCCTGATTGCTCCTCTTCTTGTCATTTGGCATTGCTTTAGCTTGATGTGGACACTTCACGTCTTGACCCTTGTCTGTTCCTTCAACACATAAATGTTGTAAAATTATTTTAACAAACAACAAAATGCCAACAAAGCTTAGTTTGCGGCTCTTTAACATCACTTACTACAACGGAAAAGCCTGAAGTTTGCAGGATAATGTTTTTAAAATTCCCTTCATTTTGACGGTTTCAGCCTCAAATCAATTCTGTAAATTGTGCGTGAGGCAGAGGGATTGATTGATCGATTTGTTGGCCAAATCCAATGAAGTATTTTTTGGTAGGTGATAACGCTGCTGGAGTATTCTGCACATCAAAGATTCAGAAATGCCAAGGACTGCCCTGCGCTTACACAGGCTGAAACAGGCTGGGTCGGGGAGGTGCTAGAGCCTTACTGAACAGGACGAGATTCGTGGGATACGGAAATCTTATCAAACGCTTCCCTTGCTGCCTGTCATTGGCATGCCAGGGTGCTTTACAGCAGAGTCTTTGCTGATACAGCTGAGGGAGTTTATCAATGGCAGTGCCTGTAGTAACTCAGTAGTAGTAACGAAAGGCATCCAAGAAAGCCCTTCGGTAAGGAGCACAGAGTCAGTCATCCCTGGGGTCACTGTTGGATGCAGGGGGAACGTTAGGGAGTGCTGGGGCAGGTTTGGATGAAAGGCAGCGTGTCTGCTCTGGGGCTCTCTGTGATCTGTGGCAGGCTTTAACATTTGCTGTTGTGGTGCTGCGGAGAGAAGACAGGTGTCTCCTCCAAGGAAATCCAAGAGGTGATTTCCACAGTGTCTGTGCTTTAGGTGGGGAATTATGCATGAGGAGTTGTGTAGGAGATGAATGAGTGAGCTTTAGGGTCCGCTGTACGCTTGGCTGACAAGATATGAAGAATTGTCTACCCTTATCTTTCTGTCCTTAATATTTTAGGATGTTCTTGTGTGAGTCTTCAATTATATGGAGGGCAGAAGGGTCAGATGGAATAGACACAAAGCAAGTGCAGTTCAGAGTAATCAATGGTTTTCAGTGTTCTGTGTTTTTTTCTTTTATCTGAAAGGATAATAGCTGCGGGGTGAACAAACACTTCTGGTAACATCACAGTCAACCTGCTAACTTAGTTGCAACTTGAACATTTTAAAATATTGTCTTGATTTTCAGACTGTTGCACTGTTTGGACTTCCGTACAAGATGAAATTTGGTAATGAAAGTTCTTGGACCTTGAGGTCTTAGGTTAGAAAATGCCTTCCTGTACTGCTGCTCCCCTCAGGGGGCTCCGTCTGTGTGAACCTGTCCTTAGAGTGCTGCAGGTCACATCCTTGGACTCTCCGTGCTGCTGCATCAAGACGCTGTAAGAGGATGCTAGGCCATGAGCCTGCTTTGTGTGCACTTAATAGAGAGTTACTTAAAAGTATTGGAAGTTCGTGCCATAAAGTATTCTTAAGAGATGTGTGTGTGTGTACTGTATTTCCTAGGAGCCATATCCATTAGAAAATATAATTGAGCCTAGAGTCGTAAGCAAGATTTCCTAATTGCAAATACAAGACCTTACATAGATTATGAAGCTGCTAATTTACTTTGAGACTGGACCTTGGCAGTCCTGTTTGTGCTGGCTATGCCTGCCAGTTACTGCCGGACTATAGAGATGGCTACAGAACTCACTACAAGCGGAGTTAATTGAACCTCACGTTCTGCTGATAAAACTTTCCAGGCTGAAATTTTCCTAAGGCTTTAGAAGAGCAGCAGCTGTCTCTGAAGGGCTTCCTTCTCCATAGAAAAGTGTCAATGTCCAGGTGTTTTTACACTGAAAGTCATTTATTCACCGAAGCAGCTTTATTCCAGGTTTTTGCTTGGCTGTGGTGTGTTGTGCTTTATCGTACTCTTCCTGTACTAGGGGTGCATTCGTGGCCTGTACAAGGAATGTATTCAACACATTGTAACTGGGCAGCTGTTGTAAACAACAATCAGGGTGTCTTTTGTAGCAACTACAAGAACTTTTTTCCAAACCTGTCTGCAGCTTAAAATAAGCTGAGAAGAGTGTCACTGGCAAGTTTTACAGAGAGAATCCGAGCATGGCTTTGTGCCATACAGCCCCATCACTGGATGTAAAGTATGTTTTCAGCAAGCTGCATGGCACAGGGTGTGGGACAGAGGGAAGGTGGTGCGGGTCCGAGAGCTCTCATGTCTGCGTGGAAGCAATCACTACCTGGCAGTGAGCACCCTGTTTGGTTACCAGCTGACACGGGATCTGGTGCTGGCTAACCTGGTAGGATTATTGTGGTGGATGTGTGCAATTAGAAAGGCACGGTAGCTCTGTGTTGTAGAGATCTTTGAAGTGTCCTCTGATGGTCTTTCATATACTTGAGTAAAACTGATTGATCCCTACCCCGATTCTCTGTACTTGTAAATGAATTGCGCTTTTAGTTTTTCTTTGCTAAGTTTGACTACTGTGGCTGGTCCACAAAATAATTTACTTTTCCAAGGTTTCTTCATATTGATTAAGGAGTGAAAGCAAAGATATCATGCTTCTTTTTCTTGGAGGTTTGGCTTACTCTTTACAAGGCTGATGAAGTTTTTAAAGCACATTTCTATTTTAGCTAAAAGCCACATAGATTAGATGACAGCAGCACGTGCGTCTGGGAGACTGAAGGGTAAATGACAGTCACTGACAGAGAGAATGAGCCAGCCAGGCAGCACTGACTGCATTATACCTGCATCCTGTGTTCTCCAAAAGCAAGGAGAGGCCTTGCAGAGGAATGTCTGCAGAGCAGGAATTTGAAGATTTTAGAAAACCTTGAACAACTTGCAAGCAAAGCTAGTTTCAGTTACTGTTAACGGGGTGAATATTACTGGGATAAGCTTTTACAGCTTATTGAGAAGAGGCCATAGTGTCTGGATGAAATGCCATGCTGTGTTTTTGGTCTGCCTTTCTAAGTTGTTGGAGTATATATAGTCGCATGCCAGACTGATTTTATTTTTTGGTATACTGTTTTTGCCTAGTAACTTAATAAAGCTTAAATGACAGAGTGATGTGTCTCGGGTGTGTGGGTGTTTGTGTGCGTGCAAGGACTCTGGGACGTGGATTGGTGGATCAGGAGCTGGCCAGGGCATTCTTGCAGTCTTAACTATCAACTTGGATCGGGACTGTTGCTGCCTGGCCCCTGAGCATGCCTCTCTTGTAAGGTATAGGACACTTAACGTGACATGAAGCACAGATGGGGGCAGGTTGTAGTGCAGGGAGGGAAGGAGATCCCCCCCCAGCGCTGCAGGAAGCTGCTGGCAGCGGTTGGGTGTTGGTTCTGGGCTCTGCCTGTCACAGCAAGGGGTCGTGGCTGGAGAGCTGCGGGGGCAGCGATGGCACCACACATGCACCGGCAGATTGTCCCAAACTGTTGAGATGTATTTGCAACGAAGTTCCTCCAGCATGCAGAAAAAGCAGCCTCTGGTCTATTTTTCTAGTAAATTAGCTGTATTTTGACCTGAGAGGAGCAAAGGAAATGTCACTATCCAGTAAAGAAAACAAGTGTTCCCGATTCTGCTAAGGTTTAGAACGTGGTCTGACACAATCAGCAGCCTTCGAACTGTCTATTTGGAAGGCAGAAGTCTCTAAAAGTGTTCAGCAGTTCTATAAACCTTTATTTATTGAACCATTTACACGTTAAGTACAAATTTGTGCATTCTTTTCAGTCCCCTCTCTTACGATGATGCTTGCATATTGCTACACAAAAATCCAGCTGTGTAGATAGGGCTTTACTGGGCTGTAAGAACTTGAAACTATATCCCATTTGCACTTACCACCATTGAGGGTCCTCCTAAAAGGATGTCTCTCATCTTTACATTCACACCTAGAGTTCTGTAGGCTACTTCTATTATTCTTTGTTACCTACTTAGCCTGTTTACTTCCCTCTTTTGGAAGTGGGGTTGAGAAAAGGTTTGTCCACATTTGTATTAAAACTTTGATTTTATGTCATTGTTACAAGTAAAACTAGATCTGTTTTATCCTGTATGGAGGATGTATACTGATTGTTTGCTACAAGTCAGCTTGAACTAAACATCAAACTTTTTGACCTTTAAAAGGTATCAGGTTGTTTTTGCTTGATTGTTTGGTCTTTGTTTGCTCTTGTGTTTTCTTCCTAATAGTTATCTGTTGGCTGTTGTTGGTTTTTTTTTTACTGTGACAGGTTCATTATAAAGGAGGAAAAAAATGAGTGTTTGCTGCTGGCTGGAAGTTGAACATACTCTGACTCCTGGAGGTTTATTGGCCATTCATTTACATGCCTGGACTGTATCTGTTTTTTAGGGGGTTATCGTAAAGCAGAGGGCAGATTCACATGATTTGGGGTAATGATAGAGGGCAGGATGTATTCTTTGTTATTTCAAAATTCAATTCACATGTTTTGTTAAATCTGGAATATATATATATATATATATATATATATATATATATATATATATTTTTTTTTTTACATCAGGTTTATTTTTTGCAAGAGTTGAAAGCTTGAGCACCGTTAGTACATGACTACTGCATGAAAATCAAAATACAAAACCAGATATTCTTTTTGATTAGTAGGGAGTAGTAATACCAGAAAGAAGTAAAGCCTGGAGTTGATGGGATGAACAGATCAACTAGACAATGCATTAGTAAAAACAGTGATGATCTTTTCTCTTGTTCCCTGAAGTCTTGTTAGCAATTCTGGACTATTAATACGAGGGCCTGGTCTTCACTGAGTGAATGTCTTCTTTCCAAACTGCTATTTGCTGTAACTATTTGCTGCTCTCTTGGCTTGTTTTTCTGTTGCTGTGTCTGATTTTCTACCTGTGCTTGTTTCTGCTTATGACATCTACTGGTACTTCCCAATATTCTGAAATGACTTGTGATAGTACAGTTGACATTAATTGTAACAGTAGAGCATAGGAAATTAAACCTTTAAGAAGTTATATGAAAATATTTTTAACATTTGAAATTTCAGATATTCCATTGAAATTTTATATCCACCTTTATTTTGTAGCTCTTGTTTTCACACCGTTTTTTTCTTGCTTATATAAAGCCTTATTTTTCTCCTGAAGTTATATACAAGGGTATATACAGGGCTGGCTAGCACCCAGGAAAAATATGAACATGTTTGTGATACTCAGAGTTCACAGAAGAGAAGAATTGTTTTTTTCTGAAGCAGAGCTTGTTAAGATTTAAATGATGAAGGGGAAACCGACTTGGGTTTATGACAATATATTCTTTTTCACTTCAGGTGCGAGAAGATGTGTTGAACTCCTTGAATAACAACTTCTTACAGACACTAAACCAAGCATGGAATGATCATCAAACAGCAATGGTGATGATTAGAGACATTCTGATGTATATGGTGGGTGTTTTGCTTTTTCACATGTTTAACCTGATGCTTGCTTGTTTTTTGACAACTGTAAACAATTGAGCTGGAGGGATAAAAGTAAGGCATGCTTAAGTCTTGAGACGATTCTTTTAATCCCTTGTTTTGAATTCCATATGTATATGAGACCATTTTTACAAGTATGTAAAAAATTATAATTAGGTAGTTCTTTTCTCATTGCTAGGAAAGAATGTTTGAAAACTGGTTGAATTTTGCAGTTCTTAAAAGATTCTGGCAGGCTACAAATGTTAATTTCATATTTTTGTTCACCTAGTGGTGGTTTCTTCCTGTAGAAGGTGTGATGGTGTAAAGCCTGCACAAATGATGTTTGTCATTCTTTACGTTTTTTTGAAGAAGATAGCTTTGCTTAGGTACGTTTTGTGTCCTTCAGTAAGGATTGAATTCAAACCTCATGTTTTGCTGTTCATATGGAGCTCGGCACAGAATTAAGCAGCATGCATAGATGAATGTCTGATCTTTCGTTGGATGGTTGTAATTTTACAAGTGGAAAAAAAAAAAAGACATTCCTAACCTGACAGCTAATGGAAACGGTTGTTTCTAAAGAGAGAAGGCCTTGTATCTGGATTGTGTTATGCTTTACATAGTACGTGTATGTTTAAATTCCCAGAATGGTGGGCATACTCTGAGGATGCAGGAGAGTATATTTTTACACACTTTTTAGGGTTAACTTCAGAAGGAAAAGAAATACATGTTGAGAGACTGTTTTTAATGTAAAATCTCTGATTCCAAAACATCACACTAAAAATAGTGCTTCGTGCAGTATTGCTCAGGGAGGGATAAAGGTAGTGCTTCATTTTTTATTATCAGAAAAGATTTTTGACTGAGATTATACTCTTATCTACTTAACAAGCGGAATTAAGTTCTTGCAGCAATTAAAGATCTCACAGTATGAAACTGAACCTATCTAAATTAGCTGTGAAGAAATCCTGTTGGTTAATAAGCTACTAAATGCTGAAGATTTTTGAGTAATTATTGTAGCTACATAGCTCAAACTTTTTAAAATGGATTTCCTGGCTTTTTTTTTTTGTAGTTGGAAATAGACTGCAAGTCTAAATATAGAGGGCCGGATAAAATGCTTCAGTGACACTTAGATCTGTGTGCCTTATCTTGCCAAAAGGAAGATTTAGGGATTATTTTGTATGGTGAAGATATATTGCCTTCACTAGGAGAAATGCTGAATTGTCTAATCTGTTAGTGAAGGAAGAATAAAAAACAATTGCTGTTAAGTGCATCTGGATAAATTCAAATGGAAAATGAAACAAATAATACCCAGAAGAATGGTTAATGAGTAGAATAATCAACCAAAACTAGTGGTGAGTTTCCAGAAACATTGTAAGATGGAGCTTCATCCCTGGAAGTGTTCAAAGCCAGGTTTGGATGCTGCTTTGAGCAACCTGGTCTAGTGGAAGGTCCCTTCCAACCCAACCATTCTGTGATTTTATGGAATCCAGAGCTTTCCAGGGGAGCAGCTGCTATGTTTTAGCCATGTACTATTTACCTTTTCAGTACAGAAGATGCTGGATTCCACCGGAACTTCAGAAGATGGAGATTTGAAGTGCAAAATGAACTTAATTCTAATTCGTACAGAATAATAAAAAAAATTAAATATCTCTGGAATATATAGCTAGCATGGAATTAGGAGTGTAGGTCATTTTAGAGTAGACTTTCATGTGCTGTTTGACTGTTCTTAATTATTTCAAGTAGGTGTTCTGGTGGGGCTTCCACTTGACTAATGATTTGTCTCCCTATAGGCTTTTACCTTGTACCTAAATGAGACCCAAAGTAACAGAAGAGAGACATCTACTATAAATATTTTCATAGTATAAGAGTAAATGTTAACTTTTTTTTCCAAAATGCTCGTATAAACTTCTCAAACTTCAGGAGCCATTATATGTGTTTAACCATCTATAATGTAACATGGCTTTATGATCATTAAATTAGTCTTTATTAGATAGAATTATCTAAAGCAGGGAGCTGATAAAATGGGCACACTCTGGCCCTTTCTTTGAATTGGAGGAGCATAGGACATGTTTTCAGAGAAAATACACACTTTGATACAAATTGAAGCATAAGGTATGGTATAAAATTGGACAAGCTTCAAAGATTTGAGGTTTCACTTTTGTCACTAGAACATCCTGTTGTCAACATAATTCTGTTTATTAGAATGAGATTAGGAGCAGGAAACTTCAATTTTTAAGTATGTGCTCATTCAAAAAGATTGAGAAAGCTGCTAGTACTACAAAATTATACGATGGAGGGACATCTGTCAAAGATAAGACCTTAATGCTCTAAAATAAAGCACTGTATAAAGCAAGTCTTGCTATTCTGTGGGATGAGTCTGAATTAAATGTGGTTTTATAGCAATGTTCTTATGCCGGAGTAGCTTGTGTCTTTAATCATGCACAGCTAAAGTTCTTTAAATAAAAATGTGTTTTTTTTGTTGTTGTTTTTAAGATAAAACAAATCACTGCATAAACACAGTCACCAGGCACTGTTAACTGACATGCTTGTGTTCTGTCAGGAGAAGTAGATGCAATTATCGTGTTTATAATAAGGGATAACCCAATCCTTCTCTTATTTTGTAGGCCATCCCAATTGCTTACCCATCAGTTTCAGGAATTGTACCTATTGGTACCCAAGAAGCCACAGTTTGACGTCAGTGAAAGTATAACATTTAACGTCCTCTTGAATTCTAATCTTACTCTCTTACAATCTTGCTTCAACCTAGTGATTGTACATCCTAAGCTAAGCTGTATCTGTTTTAATGCTGTGTTTGTTTTCCAGTCTATTTTGAACCATTAGCTCACTATATAATTCAAAACAAACACCTGCCCGACACATCTATCCTTGTCTTCTGTTTGGATACGCCACTTCGGAAATGAAAATGAGTTCAATAGGCTTGTTTTACAAAAGTATGTTTTGTAACATTGTAGTTTGTGCATTATTACAGTACTCATCTGTAGACTTAGGTATCTTTGCAGTTTGAGGTTTACGGCAGAACTTCATCTACCTTCAGAACCTCCTCTTCAAGATGCTGTAAAGCTTGCATTGCAATTGCATTTGAAAAAAAAAAAAAAAGTATGACCTTGTCTCTTGTGTTCAAGTTTGCTTGTTTTCATGTCTGTTACATGATGTAGTTCTAGTGTGAGGTTTTGCAACCTGGAATTGCGCAATGAAGGCAAATCTAGGCTTCTTCAGATATTCCACTTACCCTGATGGAGTTTCACGTATACGTAGCGATGCTGGTTTTTGCATTATATGTAGGCTGGCACTCTTCCTTTTGGTTTGTGTCTAGGCTGCAATAATCAGTGCCAGAGTAGATGTAACACTAAATTCATGGCACTGGCTGCACAAGCAGTGAGCACTGAAGTTGTGAAGCCGTGTGAAGTAGCATCATCACGAAGGGAAGTCGTACTAAGACACGCTCCAGCAGTGAAGTCATGCACTGTGTTCGCGTGTATTTGAAATGCAGTCCTGTTTATGGCTGTGCTGTAGGTAAGCATACCTACAATAGGTTTTATTAGCTGCTGCATGCAACCGTAGCAGAGGAGATGCAGTTGGTTTGGTGGTTTTGTAAGTTAAGAGTGTGAGTATTGCTGGAGCATTGTACAGAAACTGGGCTGTACTGGATTCTCTGGTGTCCCTTCCTCGCTACTTGGACTTGCTAAATTTAAAACAATTTCAGGTATGTAAGCACAGCAGCCACACCTCTAGCTGTATACAGGCATAGGTGGTAAACTGTCAGAAATGAGCAATTGCTCTTGTGAATGCAGTTGTGTATTTTGAAGAGCATTCCCTTGGTGTGCAGTGCATGAAGCCGCTGCCCTGATTTAAGCTAGCAGTGGCTGGTTGGCCACGCAGCTTGTGACCTCGGGACACAGGACTCCTATTGCTTGTGGCTCACACAGGAGCTAGTAGGGAGAAGTGGTGGTTTTATTTTCAGAACTAGGATTAAAGAGGCTTGCTGTAGACAACGGTATCCAAAGGCTGAACATCATCCAGGCAGTGCATCTGTGCAGAGGTGGTGCAGAATGTGGCTGTTGATGATGTGCAATAGGTAACTTGTTTCAGCTGAGATCAGAGTTATTCTGCAGTGTAAGCAGCACTGTAGTTTCTGAATAATTGCCGTCTGAAACTCCACCCTTGTCTCCTGAGAGTTATTCTTACCTTTTAAGCACCTGCTGCTTCTCCCCATGGGAAGTGATTGCTGTTCAGGAGCATGTAGCCTTGTCAGTCAAACCTGTTCTCAAATGAAGCTCCCTGTCTCCGAGGTTATTTTTCTGGAGGCTGGGAGAGCTTCCAGTAAACAACAATAAAAAGGGTCTGTTAGCATGGGAGAGCAAATCTGCAATATCAGAAACATTAATGCTGCCACTTAGTTTGGGTGCTGTAGATGGTCTGGCTTACTAAAGAGGCATTGCCAGTACATTGAAAAAAGTTCCTAGTGCAGCCACGACTTCATTTCGGAAGGGCAATGTGCAGCACGGGCTGCCACAACAGAAACTATGCAGATGAGTCACAACCATTGCTTTAATCCGTTTTGATACCCTGCTGCCTGTGCTTCAGAGGCCTGAATATGCTTTGGAAATAACTTGTGGAGGGAAGAATACATATGTATATAGCATGTTAGGCACTTCTTTTTAGTTTTCTTTCATCTGTTTAAAAGTGTAGTTTAAGCTTGTCTTATTTCAGAATCACCTTTACTTGTCTTCTGGATGTTAGTGGGGAAGTAAGGGAGTAACATAAATAGCATTATTTCCTGAATAGCAGGAAGAAATAGAATGTTATTGGTTTCCAAGGATCTAGACCACCATGTGTCACTGAACTGACTTCTTGAGACCCAACTGAGCAAACTTTTTGGTTTCAGGCAGGGCTCTGCTTGCTTCATGAACCACTGAGTATGTATGTATGTATCCATCTCTTTCCATCCTTTGGCTTCACTGAAATTAGGTGCTGCCTGTCTGAAGGGTGTTAGTGCAAAATCATTCCTGAATACGGAACCCCATATTTTACTTTCATCTAGTTATCAGGAGGCAATCTGTTATGTAATCCCTGCATGGATAATATTTCCTTGTACATTCAGCTGCTAAAATACTAAAGGCTGTAGGATTTATTCCTTCTAATTTCTTCCAATTGTGGAACTTGTATGAACTTCCAGTTGTATAATTTCTTTTTTCCATGGTCTGAAGGATGAGTTTTTCTTAAGAAAAAAAAGTTTTCTGTGTGTATGAGTAACTTTACAGTTCATTTCTGAGTGTGGTAAAGCACTTAAGAAGTTAATTGATGGACCTAGTGGGGAAATGAGTAGTTCATACTCCCATTCCATCATTGACCTTCATTTTCTATAGAGTTTGTTTTGCTGTTGATTTATTTTGTTTTAGCTATGTACATTCTCAGAAAACCTTGTCAGAAGGAGATGTGTGAGGGGGTATGGGACTCTTTTTAACTTCTACTAATATGAGCATCCTGAGGCTTAAATGGTAGCAAAGCAGTATTTTCAGTAACAACCTGAACAACTACATTTGAGGAATGGATCGTCCTTACAGAAATAAAAAAAAAAAAAAAATCATTATTGCTCACCTCAGAAATAGTTTGTAAAAACTTTTATTTCTGGTGGTTTTAATGATCTTAACCACTCCTAGATATGAAGTGAACATACACATTTTCTGCCTGTCAGTTAATTTCATTAGTGCTCCTGCTTTTCTAGGAGATAAGATAGAATAATTCTTATACTTCAATATAGATTTATTCTTTCTACTCTCCCCTTTTCTCTTTTTTTGGGGGAGGGCAAGGAGATTTTCAGGAAACAACCAAGTTTCAAAATATTTGCTCAAGTTGAATGGCAGCAAATTTTTAAACGGGGGTTCAACAGAAGCCCTTATGAACAACTTACATTACCAATTCATAAACTTTGACTAACTATTCTTATTTTGGATTTACTTTGTCGTCAGTTCACCTAATGATGCTATCTCAGGAAATTTCACTAAATATTGAGGAGGAACTGTGAACCTGAAGGGAGTGGTAGGAGTATGTATTGGAGATAGGGGAAAAAACTGATTTCTTCATTAAAGTAAAGGAGGTGGATGAAAGGGGATTGTGTAGATAAGTAAAACCTCTTTCAAATGATGTCGTGAGTTTTTCTTAGTATTTGGGGGGCTCTCCTACCCCCCAGCTAAAAATGGCAAGGGTATTGGTTTGTTCTGGCATGCTTTAGTTATAAATGCTGTGCTTTTAATCTAAACAATGTAGGCTTTCTATATAAATGAGATTTTAGAAAATGGGACTGATTCTGAGATTGTTATTAATTTCCTTTTATGAAGAAAGGAGAGAATATTAATTTGATTATATCTGTACAGCACAAATATGACCAATCTCTTTTGATTTTGAATAGCTTGGGCATGATGAATTTAGAATTTCACTGCCATGTATGCCTTCATTGTAGGACCGTGTCTATGTGCAACAAAATAACGTGGAGAATGTCTACAACTTGGGTTTGATTATTTTTCGAGATCAAGTTGTACGCTACGGCTGCATTAGGGATCATCTACGGCAAACTCTGCTGGATATGATTGCAAGAGAAAGGAAAGGAGAAGTTGTAGACAGGTAAGATGTTTGTAAGTGACTGCTTTCTGTTATAAATGACACCCATCAACTTCTGAGTGAATCAAGAGTGTATGCAACTAAGTCATTACTTAAGCGAAAATTGCTTCATAATCTGGAAAAATGTTTTCCTTCGTGCCAGAATTTAACATAGTAGCTAGATGGAGAAGCTCATAATATTTTTAGTATTTGTGGTCTTTATTAAACTTTTTGTTAAATTTCTGTTACCACCATGTGTCAGTATTTGTTCGTAAAGTGGAGGTTTAACAATTCTCTGCCCCTTGCTATCTTTTATTTCCTCTGTGCTGTTGTTCAGTCTTCTAGCTTTGCTTGTTTTGTGACATTTTGTTTTTTTCTTCTGTTTCCCTTCCTAATGTTTTAGACCATGTGTTTCTTAGTAGTCCAGTTGTCTTCGAGCTTTAAAACCTTCTCGTCCTGTTCTCTTGCCATGTTTATAGATGTGGAGTTCTGTACCACGCACTTCAGATACTGCAGCTGAAGTAACTTGAAATTTGCAAGGTTTTTTGTGCTTCTGCAGTTTCAGGACAGCTGTTGGGTGTGGAGATACCTAAACTTCATGCTACTTTGGCTGCAGTTCTGTGATTGAGATTGCCCAACATGCAATTTATGAAGAGAAAAATACTTCCTGGCAACAGCTGTATATTGTCCCCGACTGCCAGAAAGTGGAATTTTTTCCTGGATACAGTTCTTTTGTTTGTGTATTTTATTGATTTGTTTCTATGCTTAACTTGCAGATATGCTTTCATTCCTTGTTTTAAAACAAGAGAAATTTGTTTTGAATTGTTCAATTTAAACCTGCATATGTCATTTTCATTTTCCATGGTTATTTTCATGGATGGTGAAATACATTCTTGTTAATAGTTTTCAGAGTTGGTAGAACTTGAGGCCTGCTTCCCTATTACTGTGTTTAAAGTATTTAATAAACATTGTCAACTCCTTAGTTTAGAACAGAAACAAAGAATCTTGCTACTGTAAGCTTCTGGAAAACCTGTCGTAGCAAACAGATTTAGGATAGAGTTTTTATCAGTATGTTTTAATTAAGTTGAAATCTTCTGAGTTGTTATTCTGTGTACTCTCTATCTTGTAAGCACGTTGATTTCTCAAGTTGTTAACAACTTACTTTTTGGCAGAGGCGCAATAAGAAATGCTTGCCAGATGTTAATGATTCTAGGTCTTGAAGGAAGGTCAGTCTATGAAGAAGACTTTGAGGCTCCGTTTTTGGAGATGTCTGCAGAATTTTTTCAGGTACAACAGTCTTGTAATTATCATATTTGGAATGCTTTTGTCACTGCTTGGAATTTTGAGAATTGGTGGTATCTCAACCACGATTTATTTGTAAAGTGAGCCAACTTCTCTTAAACAAAATAAGAAAATGTGACTAACTTTGAGATAAAGTAACGCTAATTTTTACAGAATTACCATAATTCAAATGTAATTGTGAGACATGGATACATGATAACAATTGAAGCAATCATCATGCTAATCTTTTGTGTATGCTTTGGGCTGTTTCCTGCAGCTCAGTCTGTCTTGGTGTTGTAAGCACAGTCTCTAGGTTTAAAAGTTTTTTTTGAGATATCAGTGGTATGGAAAGTTCAAGTGGATGCAGGTAGGGATTGGAGAGCAGAGACTAGTTATCAAACTGCCTTTGAGAAAGCTTTGCTTCCTTCTTCATCTCTGTTGTTTGTTTTTAATTATATGTTGTAATAATATGAACTGAGTCAAGTAATTAAGTGCATCAACGTGGCTGTCCAGATGTTAACCAAACACCAAACAATACATCTAAAATATTTTCTGACTGTTTTGGTGAGCTTGTTTCTGGAAAAAAAGCCAGTTGAATGGTGGTTGAGTTAAATCGTGCATTGATAGAAATTGTAAAAGTGTGTTAGAGGGTACTTAGGTAAGATAATTTGTCAGTCTCTTGATTCACATGCTGGACGACTGCCTTCCTCTCCTCTTAAATTTCTTTGCAAATCAGAAATTTACATTGCACAAGTTTCAGAAGTCATTGCATTCTGTTTTTTATTGTTGCTACATTAAATTTAGAAATGACCTTGAGTTTCATTCCTTAGCTCTGGCTTTAAAATATAATATATATGTATCTTTTCTCTAGAAGACTACACTGACCAGTGTGGACAAAACCAATTTGATATGAAATAGTGTGGTCAGCATTGTCTTTAGCAAGTATGAGAACTTGATCCTCACAGCTCATAAATACAACACAAGCTGATATTTGAAAGGAATTTTTACCTTTTCCCTCTCCCCACTTTTCTGTTTTCTTTTGACCTGTAGCTAAAACTCCTGTGGGTCACTGGATACTAGGTTGGTTTAGTTTGTTTTAGCATGAAAAGTACTGTATCCATATTCCATGTACCCCCATATGTATGTAACACAATAAGTGTACTAGAACCTTTATTTTGTGTGAAGTGTATATGTAAATCCTGGAGGTACAGTAGTCTCATTTGTTAGACATGCTGGGTGTGAATTAACTTGTTGATGAATGCTGATCTGAAATAACCAGTACATTTCCTTTTTCCACCCTTAAAAAGTATCTAAAATGTTAATTTGTGTTAATCACAGATGGAAAGTCAGAAATTTTTAGCTGAAAACAGTGCTTCTGTATATATAAAGAAAGTAGAAGCTAGAATTAATGAAGAAATAGAACGGGTGATGCATTGTCTGGATAAATCAACAGAAGAACCAATTGTGAAAGTTGTTGAGAGGGAACTTATTTCCAAGCATATGAAAACTATAGTGGAGATGGAGAACTCTGGGCTAGTTCATATGCTGAAAAATGGGAAGACAGAAGGTAAGACCCCATCATATGGGAGACAGAAATGCTTACAATATTGCTTATTGGATTTAAACATAGGATAAACTGAGCTTAAAGTTCGTGTTCCTATGTAATTGTGAAAATGCTTTGGTGACCTTCTTTTGCAAACTTCTGAGAATGGTACTTCCAAGGCTTTTAAGACGGGGACTGTATTTTTAACTTGTTTCTGGTTTTTTTGGTAAGTCAAGTATTTAGTAAGAAAGTACACATCTTTTGTACTGATCTTTACCTGTTTTCCATGAGCTGTTTTATTCCTTTTGTGTTTCCAGTGTGTAGCTTTCAAAATTCGAAGTGTTTTATTGTGGTTTGTTTGTTTTGATTTTTCTTCTTGTTCTTTGGGGGTCAGAGACATGCTGTTGCTTGAAAAGCGCTAGAGTAAATGACTTATTTAATCAATGTATTGCACAGCCAATTCTTAGGGAAAAGGCTTTGTTGCAGGAAGAAGTTGTCTGTTCCTTTCTTAAGGGATGAAAAGCATTCTGAGTGCTGGAAAAAGAAGGGGTCAGTCTGGTAAGGTTTTCTGCAGTGCAAGGTGATATGGGACAGGCAGTGACTGAACAGAAGTTACGGAAAGAGAACTTAAGATTCTAAAGCATCATAACGAAGAGTGATTGTAGTAGCTATATTTAGAGATCAGTCTTCATACTAAAGCTGTAAGAAAAGGAACAGACTTGCTGCTTAGATTAATGGCTTTTGTTCCTTAAAGAACCTTCACAATCACTAGGTGGTAGTCAGAGAGACAAAGTGAGCAAAACTCTTAGCTTTAAGAAAAGGGAATTTCTTTACTGAAAATGAAAGACTTACCAGACTTAACTTTTTTTTTCTTTAATAGCTAGTTGAGATCGGCTTCAGACTGAGAGGACAAGCATATTGAAGGGTATTTGTAAGATACAAGAATTTAACTTTGATGGGCATTGATCTGATTTAGTTAAATACTAGAGAGGAAATACTTGCTGCATTGTGAAGATAAGATTGTACATAAGAGATGTGTAAGGATGGATGTATCTTCTAGAAAGTCAGGTTAAGTCACTTCTCATAATTTTAGATACATGAAACAAAACAGTATCAATCTATGTGGTTGAGCATTCTTTCACAACAAAATGAATTAAATTCAATAAGACAAGTGTGAATTAAACTCGTATTTGTGGCATTTTTTTTGCTTTACAGAAACAAGCATCTTAGTGTTGTCCTATTTGTTTCAACATAGTATTTCATAGCGGGATGGTACCTTGAAAGATATGTTCATAAATACCACTGCAAAACAGTTTTATCAAAGCTTCAAGCACACCATATTTTAAAGCAATGGGCCCAGGGATCAGCAACACCAGATGACGTACTATAGACAAACTCGACTAGATAACTGAATGCAACCTTTGTTTTTAATATAATTTTCTGTGGCTGCTGCAGTCAGCATGTTCTCAGGGGTAAAGGAAAGGGGACATCAGATGATTCAGCTGCCTGAGCTGTTGTTACAAGATGCTTTTTATGGCTCAAGTGGGAGAACTTCTACTGTTTGTTCTTTTTGCTATGAAATGAATGAGTTACAGAAGTACAGAACGCAGAGTGTCCTGCATAGTATCTCATTCTTCTTTGCAGATCTTGCTTGCATGTATAAGTTGTTTAGCCGTGTGCCAAATGGTCTGAAGACAATGTGCGAGTGCATGAGCTCATACTTGAGAGAGCAAGGCAAAGCACTAGTTTCTGAAGAGGGAGAAGGAAAGAATCCAGTTGACTACATTCAGGTAGTGAAATATTTTTAACTTTCTTCTGTCTTTTCCACGTTCTCCAGAGTAACGTGATTAATATAGTAAACCTTAAAATTGATTCAAAAGTGGTTGTTTTTTAATAAGCTACATTTATACTTCTGTTAAAGACATACATGCGTTGAGTTCTCAGTTGTTTAGAACTCCTTTTTTTACATAAGTTGTTTGGGTGCTTGTGCTCGTTATTTGTGTTTTTGGTAGCTGCTCTTATTAAAATATTCAGGCTAATTATTATAAACTCCTGGGAACTTCTTGATTTATCCTAAATGGTATTTGCTTTCATATTGCGCTGTATGCCAAGTAGCTTTGTAGCATCTATTTCATTTAATTTTCTGTAACTTTAGCTATTGATGTTTATTGATCCAGTACTTCACAGCAAGATTTTTGTGATTTACAACGTTTACCTCTCACTCTTTGTTAAATTACTTAGCTTTATTCTTGGTCTCCCTGAGAGACGAGCACTACTGCATATTAAAAAGTTTTCTTTGTTGTTCTCCATCTCACTAAGAAGTTGTGTAGCATTAATTTATTAAGATCACAAAATACGCTTCAGGAGCATTTGTCTTCTTTTCTTTCCTTCCATTGTCTCTGAGAAGATGGTTTTATGTTCTTTAGAGTTCATTGAACTTCAAGGAAACGTTTCATAACTGAAGATGTTTTATACTTGATGTAAAAATGTTTGTGTATTCATTAAATACGTTTTCTTTCTAAGTGTAGTTGCAGTTCTTATGTCTGGTCCTTAGGAGAAGCATTTAATGTTGTATAACTATTATCTCTGCTGTTTTATTTCATCAATCAATAACTTTACTAGAACTGGTTACTATAATAAGAAGCCATTTGAGTATAGAAACACTTTTGATTGGATTATCAATTTTCTGGCAATGCTGAAGCAAACTTCTTACCTAGCTTGGACAAGGAACACCTCTCCAAGGATTGCTAAAAAGAAGAGAAAATGCCCTTTGAATTTTTTTATTTTTTACTGACTACAAGCTGTTAAGTTTTTGTGGTGGTATGATTTCTTTTTTTAAAAAAAGGCACAAATAATGTGGAAAATAAGTGTCTGGATTATTTTAAGTTTTCACTCCCTTTAAATTCTGATAGACCTAAAGGGGTCCCTTAAGAAATCGAGTTGAGAAAGTGAAATTCTTAATTATAAAGATGCTATCAGTGTTTCCTGCCACAAAGATGAATACCTGATGAAGCTGAAGAAGACTTACAACCATATTTTATGTGCTCTGGCAGAGCTCATCTGCAGCCCATCAGTATGTACTGCAACCATCTCATGAAGACCTCAAGAAGGGATTGATAATTTGATTACTGCTAAACCCCCAAACATGTTCAGCCTCCACTTCCATTGACACGATGGAAGAAGAGAAAAAATACCTGTGAATTGAGGAACCACCTTACTCATCTCAACCATGGTCATCTGAAACTTTCAAGAACTTAAATAGCAGTAAGAAGACAGAGAAGCTGTATTACAGTACCAAAAAAAATACATGTATAATCTTCATAGTCTACTGCTGCTTCTGCAACGTGGTATCACCAAACCCTCAGCATCATTGGTGAGATGATTGCAAAAGCATTGCCAGGGGATTAGATTTAAAACTTCTTATAATAATTTGAAGGGATGTTGAAATGCTGTTTAATTTAAGGTACTAACAGTTTCTCCTGTTTAACACCAGGTTGTTCAGATCGTGTACTCCTGGAGAGGAGACATAAGCTAACCTTGGTAAACAGAGAGATAGTGGGATTTACTTTGAATTTAAAATTTCTAATACGCATTAATTAGCCTGTCTAAAGACCATTCCTTTAAGTGAGATGGTGAGTTCCTAAGAAACATTACTTCTTCCTTGAGTAATTCTTGAATGGCTTCTTTAAGTAACCACATATAATCTCTTTGGAGACCTAGGACTCTAGGATCATTTAGCCTGATCATTTAACCTAGTTTGTGTGGCCAGTAGTTGTCCACGATAAATTTAACTCCTGTGCGAAATTCTGACCCCCCACCCCACAGTACCTCCTCCTTGAATACTGTGTTAGTTATGTCTAAACTGTGTATCATTTACGCTTAGCAGGATGCTTATGTGCTTTTAAGATGTTTTCCCTTTCTACACCAAGTTGTTTTAATTTTGGGTTAAAATGGTGCACTCCTGAAAAATGATGTCAAATATCTGATGCTTTAGCTCAAAAGAAATGGTTCAGTTCAGGTCTGTGAACTTCACACTATGGTAACTGGAGAGCATTTGCTTGTGTCTAGTTTTTGTATGTTCACAGTGATTCTTAAAGATCAGTAAGAAACATGTGACTAAATAATGCAGAACGTGTCCCAGGATTGAAACTGCAGGCAGAAAAAAATAAAAAGACTTGGCCTATTTTTGTGGCGTGTTTTCTGCTTAAACTTGGTTAGTAGCTCCAGAGATACAGTTAATGGGTACTTATCCTTTTCTTTCTCATATCCTGTATTTCGGATAGTGACTTTGTCAATTTTACCATAGACAAGGCTTAACAAGTACAAAAAATCCTCCTAGTAGTTGATTTAAAATGCAGTAAATCAGCCTGCTTAAAAAGGGTGGTTAAAAATTAATCTTTGAGTAGCCTCCTATTACAGCAAGAGACTTATTGCAGTATGGACGTTTTAAAAACAAATGAAATTTCAGATAGCTTCAAACAATGCAGAGTGCAGACAGCATTGCAAAACTTGTGACTGTAGATACGGCCTTCTCTACAACTTCATCTGTTGTTACTGTTTTACAGCATACAATTTCAAATCAGTGAAAATGTTCTACTCTTTTTTTTAAAGGGTTTACTGGATTTGAAGAGTAGGTTTGACCGCTTTCTGCAAGAATCTTTCAATAATGATCGACTCTTCAAACAAACTATTGCGGGTGACTTTGAGTACTTCCTCAACCTCAACTCTAGGTCTCCAGAGTACCTCTCATTATTTATTGATGATAAGCTGAAAAAAGGAGTCAAGGGAGTAAGTATAAAATAAAATTAAAAGATCATACTCTTTTCTTGGTGAACTTGGATCAGATTAAACTAAGGTATTTCTATGAGATTTTTTTTTTTATATTAAGGTAAAAGGCAACATTGCCTTTAGAAAACAAGCAAACAAACAACAACAAAAAAAAACACAACCCTGTATAATACATTTGAGCGCTTAACGCTTTCAAGCTAAGCTTACATTAGGTACAAGGATATCTCAAGATAGATGTTTAGTGGCTTGTCCTTTATCTCTGAAGCCGTTATACTTGAATTACTTCTGGCAGTTACTCCATTGAAAATAAAATAATATTAATAGATTATGCAGTTCTCTCGGAAACCTGTTCAGTGCCTTAAATATATTTATAGTTCAGTAGTTATTCCCAATATCTAATAATTTCTCTTGCAAATTAAGCTCCTTTTTAGGGGAAATAGTCTTTAGTTTTTTTTACATGTCAGAGGACTATAAGATGAATATTATTGCATGTATCTTAGGTTTTGGGAATGAAATAGTAAATTATATTTATAAAAATAAGTGATCATTTTATTTGTTGTAGCACTAATCAGGCTTTGCAAAATGAACCTTAAATTTTTTTAAGTTTTTCATTCTGAGCTAACTTTTCATACTGCTAATAGTGATTTCTAGCTGTGTTTTTTTTTTTTTTTTTTTTTTTTTTTACTTCAAAATTTATATTTATCCAGGAACTTCCACTGTATTTATCCAGGCATTTTAACCATCCATTGCTTCTCAATCCCTCACATTTGCTTTTTTCTCTTACTATGTTCTCCCTTTTATTGAGTTCGAACCCTCTTCTTGTGGCTCTGTTATTCACATGTTGGTTTCTTTACAGACTACTGTTATTACATATACTTGCTGTGAATTGCTTTAAGTGTCTTGTTTGTAGAGGACATTTGTACTGGAAGACTAAAACCAGCAAATTATTTATTTTACAGCTAACAGAGCAAGAAGTAGAAACTATCTTGGATAAGGCAATGGTTTTATTTAGGTTTATGCAAGAGAAAGATGTTTTTGAACGGTATTATAAACAGCACTTGGCAAGAAGACTTCTCACAAACAAGAGCGTTTCAGATGACTCTGAGAAAAATATGATATCTAAATTAAAGGTAAGGTAACACCTATATACACCTTGTTTCATTTAGTTCTTAAACATGCTTTCTTTGGTTTACATAAGGGATATATACATAAAGTCCATCTTGGTGTTAAATACAGATTTGATTTTTAAAGCCCCAAAAGAAAACACAATTTTTTTCTGAAAGATTATGTGGAAATAAAAGGAAGGAAATACTGGAAAGTACCTGTGATAGGAGAGCAATCTTGAAGACAAACATATTTTTTTTCAAAATTCATTTAAAAAAAACATTTCCATGAAAGAGAGAACTTCTTGACTTGATTTGAAGACAAGGTTGTGCTGTATTGTAGATCTTCTGTTATTGACAGTGGATTTCTTTTGATTGTGTGTAATTTTGTTAAATTTTACTTTCTCCTGCAGGCTAGTGGTAATGCTCAGTGCCTTCTTCATTAAACGTAGTTTGAGATAGATTGAAAAAAAAAAAATCTCCATAGCCAATGTCTAGAAGCATATTTTCCTTATTTCTCTTCATTCAATTTACATGAAATTATAAGAGTGGCCTAGACCTAAGAAGGGAAAGCCCTGAAGGCTGACAATCCTTGAAGCAACTTCTAATGCAGCTTCTTTCCAAGTGGCGTGTTAAGTGCCTAGGGGGCTTCTGCACCTGACTGATTTGATCTTAGAATCAAACTTCTCTGACTCTCAGTTTTGACCCTCATATTTTAATCATTAAATACAATCTCTTTGCATCAGGTTTCTCCAAATTATCAGTATTCTTTACCAATTACCTATCCACATCTTATCTGGTAATTCTGAAGGTATAGGGCATACAGATGCAAGACAAATAGACTGAGACTGTGTTCTTTTCTCACAATTTGCCCAGTGATTGGAATGCTGAAGGTAACATGTTTGCCTTTACCATATACATAAAACCATTCTAGAAATATGCAGAAAGTCTGGTATACATGAAGTAAATACACGTTTGTGCACGTGTATTGATGTATGCATATGTCCCTGATCCTAAAAAAGATCTAGTAATCTCACTTGGTAATCTGCAGTAAACCTTGAAATTAATATATACTTCAGATAATTTGTTTCCTGATACACAGATTTTTATTTTTTCTGTTCAGCATTATGCTAAAAAGGAGGTGAAAGCATTTACCTTGGTCTGATAAGCTTTTAAGATGAGCTAGGAATACTGAAAACATACCATAATACAGTAATGAGAGAAAGGAGAAGGAAGAAAAGCTTCAATTTGTGTATTATTAGTTAAATCCTTATGTGAATAAATGAGGTGTAGCTGTTTTGTCCATAAGTTCTGAAAGTAATTATTAGGGTCGTGGTTACCAAATGTACAGAAATAGCATTTTTATGAGGTTTATAAACTAGCTCTTTCCTTTCAGAGTATTGGTGAATTGGAAGATCTCTTTTCATAGTGCTGGCACAACAAGTTTTTTAATTTTTGTATTTTAGACTGAATGCGGATGTCAGTTCACATCTAAACTGGAAGGCATGTTCAGGGACATGAGCATCTCAAACACGACGATGGATGAGTTCAGGCAACATCTGCAGACAACCGGGGTAAGAGCACAGCTGCGTGCTTAGCCTTTTACTTCAGCACAAAGGCCAAAAGGCCACATGCCCTGCTGAAAGTTTTCTTCGTTAGAATACTCACGCAGATTCGGTTAGCATCCTCAATTGATATTTGAGAGTGTTTCTCATAGCGCTAGACGAGGCGTTTCCAAGGGGCTTGTCCAGCCGCTGCGGGCCGGCAGGGGGCGGGCTCCGGCCGCCTGCCCGCCCCGGGTGCCTGCTGCGGGGGTCCGACACCTGCCGGCCCCCTCTGGGCACTCCTGGCGCTGCAGTGGCTTTGGTTAAACGCAGGAGTGCTGCCTCATTCAAACTGGAATAATCTATAATAATTAGCCAAGTAGTTCCTTGGCTGCAGGTAAGTAAGTCTGTATGTCAAGCATATTTGAATTAGCTTCAGCAATCTGAATGCCAGGAAAGTGTTCACGAATGTACAGTGACTCTGATTGTGCAAGGGGTTCTGAAGTTTTTGTTGTCTTGAAGCTGTCAGCTGAAATCTATCTCATCAGCATACTGTGAAGCATCACGAGTGGCAGAAATGTTCTCAAAGTGCTTTCAGAAAAGGTTGTGGAGGCACATATATATGGGTGTAGAGGACTTTGTGGATGGGCATCCTTACTACTGCTTCCAGTACTAATCTAATCTGATGATTTTTTTTCTCTCTAGGATGGTTAAAATAAGAATTTCAAGAGCAAATTCTTAAAGCATTTCCATTTTTAGGTAGAATGAGACTTCTACGTGAGATTTTTTGTGTTATGGATTCGTGTACTTTACCTGACAGTTTTACACTGAGTTAATAAATGATGTATATTTTTCCAACTTAACTATGTGTAGCTAATAAGGTAAAGTTAAAATGTTAGCAGCTATTCTACTAAACCTTATTTGAAACTCCTTCTTGACAAGGAACCAACAGTTTGCCTTATGGCTGCCTTTTGTTCAGTCTCGTCATTGCCTTTTAATGACATTTCTGGAATATTTGTTTATGATGGACATGTATGTATTTCTATTAGTGTTAATATTTGAGAGTAATTATATTTTTAAAAATACTACTGTTAACACGCTGGTGTTACGGCATTCTGTGTGAAATAGTCCGTTCTATTCATTTTTAAACAACTTACACGCTTCAAATGTGTGCAGTGCCTCATAGAGAAGTAAGAAATCTGTTCTTCTCTAAATACTCCTACCTGCAAAGTCTCCTGCTGGATCCTATATCCTTACACTGCATTTCCAGTCTGGCCAAGACCAAAAAAACTCAGGGAATGGTCCCCACTTCTTCTAAGATGACTTCAGTTCTGGATAAAATTATTTTATCTTTCTATTTATATTGATAGCCTTTGGCTGGAGTCAAAATTGTTTGAAGCTTCTTTTTAGTTGACTTACGGATTAGTTTTCTGTGTCTAAATAGCTGTTTGAGCTTCCCTTACTAGCCTCATGACATTGGTCATGACAAAATTAGAGGCATGGCAGTAATGCTGGCTACAGAACAATCTTTATATAGGTCTTTACTTTTATATAGGTCTCCGTACTTCTGCAAATTGATACTCTTAAACCTTAACTAAATTCAATTCAAGGGGATTTCAGTATGAGTATTTCTTTGTCATAATATATAACAAGTTGGATATAGTATGCTTTTGTTTTTCATGTCTTTCATAATACATGATCTTTGAAAGTATTACTTACTCATCCTAGAGCTGAAAATAGTGAGTTTAAGTTTCATATTGCTAGGTATAGTTGAGATACTAGTGAGGACTATGCATGCCTCACTGGTAGCTAGAAGATTATCACCTACTAACAGAAGTGCTTTATACTTATTCTACAGCTCAAGCATAGATCTATGTTTTCTAACCAGTGCTGGTAAAGGCTGTCTTCAGGGAAAGTGGGTTGGTTGTGTGTGTAAAAGTAACTGTTTAGTGTGGAGGCAAATGGCAGGAAGAGCTTGCTGTTGTTTACATCAGGTATTCAGTATTATTATTTGTGTCTAGAGAATAAATTTATAAACACTTAGCAACTTGTCTTTAGCAACCTGGCTTTGCTGTAGTAAAAGCCTATCTAGAAGGAACTGTTACACATATTACATATATTGTAAGTTATGTTTAGGAACACAGGTATTTCATTCTTGGTTAACGCTTTTATAGTATCTATACACTCTTAAATGCCATAGGAGAATAACATGGAGGATTTTTGCTGTACTGTCTGACGTTTGGTGTATGTTTGGGTAGCACTGACTTGATTTTTCCGTTGTTGAAAGAAAACTGTTTGTAAATAGATATCCATTTTTTTCTTACTCTGTAAAAATTCTATATATCCTACACTGATAGAGAAAAACAGTGAAACGATCCTCTTTTAAAATAGTGGATGTTTTCTTCCAATTGTTTGTAGGTCTCATTAGGTGGTGTTGATCTTACAGTGCGGGTCCTCACAACAGGTTACTGGCCTACCCAGTCAGCCACACCAAAGTGCAACATCCCTCCAGCTCCCAGACATGCTTTTGAAATATTTAGAAGGTATGTATTAGAACAGCCTTTTAGGTAGAGGATTTAAGAGCAAACTTTCTAAACTTTAATTCTAATGGCAAAATGCATCTGTAAGTTCAGACGTGTTAGCACACTGCTCTTCTTCAGTGCATGTGAAAATTGAGAACGCAATATTCACATTGTTAGCCTAGAGATTTGGGGAGTTTTTAATTTGATTTCTAGTTCAGTATTTTGAAAAAGCATGAGATAGAAGATTTCTTGATAGCTTTGGGAAGTCTACATAACTACTAAGCTACTGTTAAGCAGTTTGCTCCTAGATACAGAAAGTAAACTGTGTATTACGTTTTTGATTAATTTGTATTGCAGATTTTATTTAGCCAAACACAGTGGGCGACAGCTGACACTCCAGCATCATATGGGTTCTGCAGATCTCAATGCCACTTTTTATGGGCCAGTTAAAAAGGTAAAGTATCAAGACTGATAACTTGATTGATACTGATTTTATAAAAGAAGATTGCCCATTGATAATGTAAAGAAAAGGTGCCTTTCATCATCACCTTCATTGTCTGATTCTTCCTTTGGAACAGTTTTGACACGTTTTCTTCTGAATATGATTTTAATGGGTCACTTACCATCATCCTTTTTAGTACCTCATGGAAAAATAGTAATATTTTTTTCTTTTAGGAAGCTCAGTGTTCTGATTTTTTTGGCTGTTACTTTTTTCACTAAATCAGTCAAAAGTGAAATGAAATTTGTTTGTCTTTAGAATAATTCCTGTTAATGTGGAAAAAGAACTGGTAAGCCATGTCTAGTCTGCTTTTCATGTGCAGAATGCTAGCAACATACACATTTTTTTCAAACATGAAAATCTTAGTATAGCTTACAGAAGTATAATGCCTAATAGTTGGGTATACAAGAAAATGTTACGCTAGTGATTTAGACCAGTTCTAAAATGCTAATTTAGACGCAGTTAATGGCATGATGCTAGGGAACAAAGAAGGCAAGATGAAATTAGAACAAAATTCATACAATACTGCATATAAATAACATGCATTTGTGAGGGTGTTAAAATTGTATTACTGTAGGACAGACATTGTGGTGATTTTGATGATGATATGAGTAAGAAAACTGGAGGTTGCTCAGGTAGTAGAACAGGTGCCCAGAGAGGCTGTGGAGTCTCCATCCTTGAAGGTGCTTGATATTTGACTGGACACAGCCCTGAGCATCTTGTTCCAGATGGCCTGGCTTTGAGCTCGACCACGCAACATACAGAGGTGCCTTCAGGCAAAAAAAAAAAAAATCCACTCTGATTATAAGACAGCTCCTGGAGAGAGATTCTGGTTATGCCACCAGGCACGTGCAGTTCTATCACTTGTGTAGACTGATCTCCAGGATAAGTTTTATATAACTTCCATCTTGCTGAGGTAACATATTTTAGAGTGAAAAACAATCTAACCCTAGTTTTGTGTTTTTAAAACAGGAAGATGGCTCGGAGGTTGGTGTAGGAGGTGCCCAAGTAACTGGCTCAAATACGCGGAAGCACATATTGCAAGTCTCCACTTTCCAAATGACAATATTAATGCTCTTTAACAACAGAGAAAAATATACCTTTGAGGTAAGAACTGTGTTTTTCTCACCTGATTTTTAAATAACTGCTTTAGGCCTTCTTGCCCTCTTCATTAAAAGATATGAAGAGCAGGTGTCTCTTGTTCCACTGGAGTGTGGGTCAGGCCCACATAATATATAAATATTATCCAATAAAGGAGCAGGTGAGCACCAGTGCTGTGTCTGGCAGACACTCCTGGGGGATGATACTGGGAACAGAAGTTTTCAGGAAAGTTGAAGGGGGTTGTGAGTGGGGTAATTCCTCAACCACAGAGCTATAGAAAAGCTGTAACTGGAATGCAGCAGGTGGCTCTCCTTTCTCATTTTCCTTGAGGAACTGTATCTAGAGGTCCAGTGGTGCAGATGGGTTTGTATCCTTGCTTTTTAAATACTGAAGTTCTTAACTTGGCTAGCTAGAGCAAGCTGTAGGGCTAATCAAAGAACTCTTGTTCCTTCTCTGACCTGGTGAACCAGAAAAGACAATGAGGAAGTTCCATGTAGCTCCCTAGCAGGGAGGCTGGAGGGTCATTTCTGGGAAGGGTTGAAATGATCAGCTGATGAAAAATGGTGGAGAATGCTTTGGGAGTGGAGGAGGATCCTGTGCTTTGAGACTTGAGCATTGTATTGTTAGACAATAGTATGTGCCAATTAGTAGTTCTAGGTATTTTCTTTGGTTTGAGAGAGCATTGGAAGCCTTGAAAAGCAGTTAGGGGTGCAGCTTGAAGTTAAGGGGTTTCTCAGTTTTTTTCATTGGCTTTGGATTGTGCCATGCGTGGTACTCACCTGCCTGTTTGCTTGGAGTTTGCTTTTCAGATTTTTTGGCATACTCCCAGCCTAATAATGCAGGACATTTCTTTAAACAGTTGGGGGAGGAAGGCAGCGTTTCCGAAGAGACTCTTAAATACTTCTCATAGTTTGCAAAAGATTATTTGGGGGACAGAAAGTTCTGTGTGCTGTGCAATGCATCACAGGAGCATTACAGCTCTGAGTACTGCTGCCGAATATTGAACTGGAAGAGGACTTAACAGCTGGGTTGACAGCTTGCTTTTCCTTGTTGAAATTGGGCCGGTAGCTCTATTATTTTACAAAATTACAGGCTTTATAAATAGCAGAGCTCATCTATATATGAATAAATAATAGTTGGTAGTGTCATGAAAAAACACATTTAAATATGTGCTCTAAATTATAGTCCGTTCTACTTAGAGCAGATGGTAGAGAGCTGTGTCCTTAAGTTTTTAGGTTTTGTTTTTTCCCTTGTTTAGGTGTTCTTAAGTCGTTTCATTGTGTCACCCGGTAACTAAAACACTAAGAAGGCACTCTTGTTTTGTTTGGTTTCTTTGGAGAAGTACGTGGGAGTTGTCTTTAACTCCAGCCAGAAAAGCTTATGAAAACCTAAGGATGGATTAAAATTTTATCTTTGTTCGTTGATTATTGAATACCATCATTAATTACCGAGTGCTGGGCATATCCTATTGCTTTGTCATATCCAACCAGTGCTTTTACTGTGACAATAACGTGAGATGTGCATTGTGCAGTGCTCGAGTAAGCATGGAAGCATTTTTGATCTGCAAGTGTTTCTGCAAATTCAGATCTAGACAACTTAGTTTGAAGTTGGTTTTGCTTTTGGGTAGACTTTGCTGTTTTGTTGGTGTTCTGTGTTAATTCTATTAATTAGAAACTTGGTAAGAGCATCACAGTAATCCTAACAGCCATTAACCCATGATTGTAAAATGGGATGATGATGATGAAAAATTATGCATAAGATTTTACAGAAAATTAAAGGATCATTACATAGTACAATTCCTTCCTAAAAATGTATGCAGGTCTTGTATTGCTACATGGTAAGGATTTGTGCACATATGCAGAAGAACCAGTGGCCATATGGGCCTAGCTTTACCTTACTCACCTCTAAGGATATTCACACAGGCCTTCAAAGCTTGCTCACATTTCATTCAATTCAATTTCTTCTAATGAAGTGTCATGTATTACTCAGCATTTTTTCTGCTCAAGTTTACAATACAGCTCAATGTTTTAAAGGGTGAAATGTACATCTTCCTCATCAAAAATGAGGGGAAAATATTTGGTACTTACTTTATCTTTGGGCTTAACAAACAAGAAATATAGGTGCCACTGTAGTAGAAGTCAAGCTGGTGGATACTAACAAAAATGAGATGTTAGCACTTAAAACTGACTTGACTGTTTTCTCTCTTGCTGATCTCTGCTTTGAAAGAATTATGAGTTGAAGTCTGTATAAATAAAAGATCTTAGTTTGTTTTTTTCTCGTAATTTCAACAACATGACTTTTTTCCTTTTAATTTCCTTCTGCACTTCTTCTTTCTATCAGGAAACTTTCTTCTTGTGTAGAACTGGACAGAGGCCATGCCTAAAATCTCTTCTGTAGTCTCCAGATAAGGCTCACTTAGTAATGTTTTTACAAGTGAAATTGTGTAATAGGTACTGCTCTTGTGCACAGCTCAATTATTGTCTTTAAAATAAAGCATTTTTGGAGATGGAAGGGAAACCACTGTACATTTTCCACTGTGTTACATCAAATGTAGAAAAGTGTCTAGAAAAATGATATGCCACAGACGGAAGGAAAAAGAGTGCAGCAGCATCTGTTATCCACATTCATATTCAGAGCCACACATTTTTATACAAGTTAAACTTTTTGCCTTCTTCTGGGGGACTATATTGCAGTGCAATTCTTTCTTGGTTTTTGTTTTTGAGCTTGCTTATAAATTCTGAAATTATTTGCTTGCATTGGTGGCTGAATTGGAATGCTACAGTGTGAAATAAAATAAATACAAAGTGGTTAGTATAAAGATCTTCAGTGTCAAAAAACCTCAAATTTCATTTTATCTCCTTATTTTTTAATTATATTTTTTTCCATCACAAGCAAGGAATATACTTATTGTAAAAACAACTTAATTTTGAAAGGATTACGTTTAGCTGGTGATCAGAAACCAGAGTTTGGAAACCTGCGTATTGCAGGCATGATTTTTCTTCTAGGCTAGATTTGGTTTATAGCCTCAAGGCTTTACATTTACCTAAGTCCTAAAATCTGAGTGCTGCTTTCCCTTGGTTAGTTGAGTTTATGCTGATCCATTTCAGTAAGACTTTTTGATATGACCATTTGAAGGATTTTTTTTAATACTGCAGTGTGCTGAATCTGGAAAAATCTGTGAAGGTGACTATTTTTTAACATAAAGCAACAAATGAAGTAACTTGTCTCTTCACAAGTAACTTAAAGTTGCTGATAATAGCAAATAATTAAAATGTGGGTGCACATTGATAGGATTTCCCGATCATCCAAAGCAGTAGGTATCAAAAATTCTGAGATCTGATTGTTTTTGACTTACTGAATTTTTACAAAACTCATTCAAAAGAATTTAAAATCATGTGCAAAAATGCAACTTCGCATAACTTTACGTGAAGTCAGCATTGCACATGTAATACTGGGTCCGTAGGTGAAGAATAAGGCTTGTTCTCTGTCTGAGCTTTGAGATCTGATCGATGCTGAATGTGAAAGGCCAGTATACTCAAATTGTTCTTATTGCCTGTTGTCAGTGGTGGATGACCACAAAAGACCAGATTTTATTTTTTTAACGTGAGTACACAAAAGAAATAACATCATTTAATAGAACTTAGTTGTCTAGTGACAAGAAAGTCAAACTTCAAAGAACCCAAGTTCTTTACAAGTCTTCAAACACTGGGAGTTCTTGGACCTGTTTTTAGCTTGGTGGTCATCAACTTGACTTGTGTGCTATGAAAATGGGGAATTCCTGGGGACAACAGAATAGCTGGATGCTGCTCCTAGAACTGATGATGGGGAAGCTGGGCAAGTGACAGCTCTTGTAGCCAGTTACAGGGCTGCGATGCTTAGTTTTCTGTTTGGTAGCTTAGTCTTTAGCTGCTAGAGGTCCCTTGAGAGTCTGAATGAGAATGTGGAATTAGGAGATGCTTGGGGTTTACTCAAAACTATGAAAAAGAAGAAAATGCAGATAAGTCTATAATGAATGGAAGCTCAGTAAATGGATTAAATTTGAGGAAGCAGAAGGAGTTGGCCTGCTCATGAAGAATTTTAAGATGTCACTGCAGCTTTTCAGTACTTATAGGGGACTTTTAAAAAAGATGGAGAGCAACTTTTTGCTCAGGCAAATAGGACAAGGGGGAATGGTTTTAAACTAAAAGAGGGGAGACTTAGATCTAAGGAGGAAATTCTTCACCCAGAGGGTGGTTGAGGCACAGGATCAGGTTATCCAGAGAAGCTGTGGTTGCCCAATCCCTGGAGGTGTTCAGAACCAGGTTGGACAAGGCCCTGGGCAACCTGATCTAGTGGGTGGTGTCCCTGCCCATGGTAGGAGGGTTGGAAGTAGGGGATCTTTAAGGTCCCGTCCAACCCAAGCCGTTCTATGATTCTAGGATCATTCTGCATCTGGTGTATTTTGCTTACTGACTCGTGATAACAGGCAACTTACCTAACATACGTCTCTCACCTGAATTCTTAAGAATGCTAAGGGAGGTATAAAAAGTTATGTCAATTGGTTTTATTAAGACCTTCTACAAAGTTCTTACCTTTGCACTCTTCTGTGTTTCGCCTCTAGAAGCTGCAGCTGAGGGCATCTGGGCTGTAAATAAATTGTTTCAGGTTATTCACAAAGGAGGTGCAGCTCACCTGGATCACTTCTCTGTTACTGTGAAACAGGACCTTGCTTGCTTCCATTAGTCAGGATCTTTTCCTCAGCAGAGGTGCTGACTGAGAATGCAATTACACAGTTCTTCATCATGATGGCTCGTGAACAGCACGTGTTTTCTGTCGCTGACGGAGTTACTTAGAAGCTTTGATTTCATTCTGATCAGTGACTATTGGAGACAGAGAACAAATCCCTTCAGCTTTCTTAAATAAAAAAAAAAAAATAGTGAAATGTAACAGCTGGTTATTCTTTTCTTTGTGTGTTGTTTTCAGCTTATGGTAACTGTACTTTGATTCATGTGGATTATTTTGCTTGGTACACGTTGAGACCTTGTTCATGAATTCTTACCTGCCAAGCCCTACAGCTGTCAAAGTACTGCTGTTTTGCAGGCTTGAAGATGGACCTTTTAAGTAGTCAGCGTTGTTGTTTGTAAAATGTGATGCTTATTTCTGCACTGGCTGTAAACTGATCAGGATATTTTTCTTCAGGAAATTCAACAAGAAACTGATATCCCCGAAAGAGAACTGGTTAGAGCCCTTCAGTCACTTGCTTGTGGCAAACCAACACAACGTGTTCTCACGAAAGAGCCCAAGTCAAAAGAAATAGAAAATGGTCATATATTTACAGTGAATGATCAGTTCACGTCTAAACTACACAGAGTCAAGATTCAGACGGGTAAGTGGATCTTTATGTGCTGTCTTGTCCCCCAAACTGCCTTAAAGCCTAAAATTCTTTTTGCAGGCTCAATGTCCATAGAAGTAAAAGGAAGCAAGGAATATTTTTTTTGTTTTTGATGAGTAGTTGCATCAAAACAAGAATTTAAATAAGAAGAGTATGGAAGTTAAAATTGAACTTATTGTTTTTCAAAATTTGTAGTTCTCTATTAAAAGGGAAATTCAATTTAAATAATAAAATTAAAAATATCAGGCCACTGACTTTATAAAAAAAAAAAAAAAAAACTGCCTCAGATGTGTAAGCTATTGTACTGCTATGAAATTGAGTGGCATTTTTGTCACATGATACGTTTATTTGCATGTACCAAATGCTGAAATGTCTTAGAGTGATGATATGAGTGGAAGTTAACAGATGAGAGAAAGGAGTCGGTGTGGTACAACTTCACTAGCTCACCAAAGCGCTGGTTTATGCTGTGCATAAGTAATGCTGATATCTTTTGTCTAGGAGACTCTCTAGAAATGGTTTCTGGTTTGTAGTATCGCCATAGATGCACTTCAAAATGTTTTGCAAAATAATTTCCTGATTTTTAGTACATAAGAAAACATTTTCTGACTTGGTAGGTCTTGGTACGTAAAATACACTGCATTGTGGGCAGTTGAGATGTGTTTTGAGTGCAGCCTTGGTAATTCACGTGCTGTTTGTTGCAAGTAATGTAACTCTGGGCTTCTGCGCAGCATGCTGTGTCCAGGGATGTAGGTGTGTAAAATCCAGTAGTGTGTACCAGTAATTAAACTATATCCTGCTGTGTAAGCGATGGCTAGACTGTCTTCAAATGTATGCAGAGTGCTGTGGTCACAACCCATTTGCCACACTTGGAGTATTTCTCTAGTGAGCAAGAGCACAGTGACTAAATGAGATTGTTCAGATCCCTGTGGTCAGAGCACTGGCAGAACTGAGCAAAGTTCTGTGACAGCTCTTGGAGCTTTGGTTCAGTGCTGCTTTTCTACTTCCGCTGCACAAAGTTCTGTGGATGGGGGATATGGTTTGGGGTTCAAGATGGGTTTAAAGCAAACTTGATACTTGTGGTTTTAACATAACAAATAGAAGTCTTCTTACTTATATCTACTTAAAAGGGATAAGTACTTGAGGCTTTTGAGTGAAGAAGAGAAGGGAGGACAGTGATAGCAGCGTATTGCTTATACTTGGGCGAAGAGGTAAGAAAAGCTAGACACAAGGGCAGAAATTAAGCATAAATAGAACAGAATACAAAAGAGAATGCAGTTGAATCAAAGAAGACAAGTGTTGAACTATTTCTTCTGACTGAAGAAATTTCTAAGTATTGGTTTGTGAAGTAAATTTTCAATCCTTTTTCTGTTTTAATTAGCGTATTATTCACCATACTAAAGAGAAGAATATTTAATGGAATCATGAGGTTGGGTAGTGCCTGTAAGCAGATTTGAGTACTGCTCAAATTTTAACATAGCAGTAATTAAGTAACACATTGTTATCTTGTCAGTTGCTATCAAAATATGCCAGAAAGTTAATATGTTCTTGGGGCTGCTTTTCATTAATTATATGTATTTGAGAATGTGAAAACCCAGGAAAATATAACTTGAATTCTGGATGAAATAAATGAAGTTAACATTTGCACAATGGAATTAAAATTAATTCTGCTGTTTCTTTCTTTTTTCTTGAAGTTGCTGCCAAACAAGGAGAATCTGATCCAGAAAGGAAAGAAACAAGGCAGAAAGTAGATGATGACAGAAAACATGAGATAGAAGCTGCTATAGTTCGGATAATGAAATCTAGAAAGAAGATGCAACACAATGTGCTAGTAGCAGAGGTACGCTTGTACATAGTTCTGATATGGACTTGAAGTTATTTTTGTTCTTCCTTTTGAATTCATGAAAGTTACACCATCCTCCCTAACACTTTCTGAAAGGCTTCTGAGAGATGCTATATTTAATCCATCCATTTCCCCCCCCCCCACTGTACATCTAAAGGCATTTAAATCCAAACCCTTCAGTTTAGGGTGTATTCATACGTGTATCTAACTTTCCTTCTTCCCTTTAGTGGCATGACAATGTCGTCACATTCCTTGACATACCAATTGGCAATGAGAACCACTGTACTCGATGGTATTTTCTGTTCTGGTCTTGACTGTTGGGTCCAAGCTTGAGAGTTTTGATCTCTTAGTGAGAAAGAGGGAGAGTCCTGCTGCTCTCACTTCCTAAGTTCTGACAGCTTTGCAGATAGGATGCATTTTCCACTCCTGAACTCTTTTGGTTGTGAAACTGAGAGGATTTTCAGGTGGTAACTGCCTTTTTGGGCGTCAATACTTGGATTCATACTCAAAAAGGAGCAAGCATCTGATGGAAAAAAATGACAGAAGTGTGCAGGCTGCTTTTTCTGCTTCGCAGTTGTAGCCAGCCTTGCTTATGTACAATTTTATGATTATTTTGGTCAGTTAAGATACTTAACGAGCTTGTTTGCACTGTGATCTTATGTTACTGTTTTTGATCTTACATTTTAGGTAACTCAGCAGCTGAAGGCCCGATTCTTACCAAGTCCAGTTGTTATTAAAAAACGTATTGAAGGACTTATTGAGAGAGAATATTTGGCACGAACACCTGAGGATCGCAAAGTATACACTTACGTAGCATAAAATGCATTCAGAAAATTTGATTTATTCTTGGACTATACTCTTCGCATGAACTGGGAAGTTCTTTTAAATCATTAATATTAAGACGACCATCTCTTCTATTAAATTACAATACATGTTCTAGACCGTTCAGATCAAGCCTTTTACTCCTTTTGAGAGTTTTCAACATCAATTGATTGAGCTTCAGGCTTTTCAACGTTATCCCTGTAGAGATCATCCTTACAATTCTTTGGGAAAATGTGAATGTGCCGCGTTTGTTTTCAATACTGTATGAAAACAGAAAAATAAAAACAAATTTAGAAAATACAGCTCATTAAAAAATAATAAAATTGTTGGAATTTCATTTCCCCAGATCTTCAGTGTTGATGTAAATGTGTTTCTGTAGTGTTGCTTAGCACTTCGCGCATTGTATAAGTTGGGTTTTAAAAAAAAAAAAACACAACTGGTAAGGCAAAAATCCCAGTTATATTGCTCTGCTTCAGATGTTTCTTTAACTAGCCATGTTTAATTTAAATACTTGGTAATTTTTTGAAGACCCAAGAATACAACTTGAGCATGTTTCACTCTTCCAGCTGCACTCACTGTTGTTTGAACAACATGAATCAGGAACTTCTGGGGGTTCAGAAAAGACCATAATAAGTTTGGCTTTCCCTTCTGTAATTGAGTTCTTCTAAATTAAACTCTATATTGATTAGGTTTGTTCTGGTTTCTTTATAGGAAAAAGGAAAAGATTTTAGTGTGTATAAACTGTATAATAATTTTTGCTGTTGTACTCACTGCTGATGGTGGATTGTACAGGGCGATGTTTTTATTTCACTAAATGTAGACAAAATAAATTTAAAATAAATGGATCTAGTGTACACAAACAACTCAAGTGTGTTAGAGTACAGGAATGGCAATTTTTGGAACTAAATGCTGTCCTCTGGGGAAACACATTGGGATTATATTTTGTCAGTTAATATCATAGATGGATTTGTAGCCCCAGGGCTTCCCATCACAAGTACATACTTCAGGAGATTAAAGTGAAGCCAGCGCACACTATTTGTTTTTAAAAATGAATTTTAATCATGCAATAAAAAATTGTTACTATATTGAAACTTCCAGTTCTTAAACTAAAGCTTTTTTTCTTCTTCTGAGTATGCTGCAAAAATAGATTTAAAATTGCAGTTCAGTGACGTCACTGTTCTCACAGAATGGGTTGGAAGTGTGCATTGTACCGCAGAGTTTTATTAAACTCTATTTCTAACATTGCAATGCGCATATTACACAGTTCCTCTGCTGTAACTGTTTGTTTGAATTCAATATATTTTGGGGGGAGAGGGACAGTCAGGTTGTTTTTATCCGTAGGTACTGAAAAATACATTTGGTGGGCTTCCCAAAATGCGGAGCTGGAGTCAAAACACAAGAAATTGGTTGTAGATCATTAAGGTACTGCCAGAGTATTTCTTGACCAGCTGTATTAAGCAAATACATTGTTGTGTTTATTTCACAGCAATTCAGTTGAGTATTTTTCATAATGTGCCCCCAATTTCACCCTTCTCTACAGCCTTTTAAGATACAAAGCCGGTCTGTTTTCAGTGGTAGGATGTCCTAAGGAAGAGGACAGGAATTGGCTTGGTTTTAGCCTGATTAAATGATTAAATTCCAAGGCTTTAAAAAAAAAAAAAAATTCACTGAAGTTGACTGCATAAAAAAAAAAAAACTTTCCCCCAATCCCATGATAAGTTCTGAAGTAATGAGGGGGGGAGGTGACTGGAGAGCTTACCTGCCATTGCTCATCAAGGATCTAGCTAGGCCATCAGTGCTAAAAATGGATTTGGTGGCTGTTACTAAAATGCCTGTGTCTGTACAGTATCTGCAGAGCTTCAATTGATGATGCTTTTTTCCACTAACATTAGAAATACAATAATTGTTTAGCGGTGGTACCAGTACTAAATACAGGGTTGTACGACAGTCTGGTTTTGGATTGTCTTAAATTATGAGAAGAATCTTCCTCAAAATGTGGCTGGCTCTTCCATGTATCGGTATAAAGGCTTTCTTTTCCTTTCTTTTCTGCAGGTCTTAATCTTTAATAGCATTGCTGTTGTGACAGTTGCCTGTCAACGCTTTCACAAGTGCTTTTCAGAGAGGAGTGAGTTCACAGCCTTTCCCCGTGGTTTAGGGATGCTAACGGGGCTGTCCCTGACAGTAGGGCTTGATCCTTGGCGGTGCAATTGTAACTGTGCCGTGTGTCAGCTGAAGCTTTTTGCCTCTGGTTGCTTTTAGTAGGCATGGGATTTGGAGTCGTAAGCCTGAATGTTACAGCTGTAGAACCGTGGTTAAGGGCTGGCTGGCTGGGATTGACTGAGAGAGAGAAATTTTTTGGCCACTTATGTGTGCAGGAGTGTTGCTAAAGGAGTAGCAGATGGTGGTAGCTGTCTTCCCATACAAATACTGCAGTGTAGTTTCCATTTTAAATCTGATAGAGCCTTGAAGAACTAATTATTCAGGAAAGGACTTCTGCTCAGGTCACCTTTAAGAGATGTCTTTACCATTGAACAACCAGACTGTGATACCAGGGGCTGACTAAAAGATGAAAATGTGAAAAATGTGATCAAAGCCCTCTGAACAAGACCTCACCGGGGCTCTGCTGAAGGTGAGTTTGATGCCTGTACCTTTACGCTGTGTACGTGAGTGAGATTTCTTCTACAGTCCAGAGCAGAACCCTGCTAGTCCTTACCTAACTTCACTTTTTTTCTTCCTCTCTTAACCTGCCTTTAAAATTTATCTGTAATTTTGTTAAAAGTAGGCTTGCATAGTCATATGTACAAGTAATTATGTACTTTGTTTACTTTGGATTAATGTGCAGTCAAACGCTGTAGCAACGTAAAACTAACGTGGAGTTCACTTTTCATTTTAAAAGTTCTGAAAAATCAGGCTTTGGGTCTTATTTATTGTTATTGAAGGTACGTACATAGACACCCTTATTTTTAAGGGTTGAGATCACACTTCACTTACCATCGTGCAAGAGTACCCTATTTATGCCTGATTTTTTGTTCTTTTCAGCTGGCTAGCTAGCTACTCTTGAATGAAATGTCTCTCGTCACCCCTGTGATAAAGCCAAACTTTGCTCTGAGAATCTTAAAAGCTTTTGCTGTGCTCTTCGGTTCTGGTCTATGAGAATTTGGCAGCTGCTGGGTAGCAGATACATGGCAGTGCAGCCTGTCACGATCTGGCTTTGTCCAATGCAGCAAAAACTGGGACTACTCGTGAGCTCCAGATGCATGTCCGAAACTGTCCGGAACCTGCCTGGCTTGATCTAAATGATCTGAAGCTCCTTAATTATTGTGCACGGTGGCTAAAGGCAAGGTGGGCTCTGATCGTTAGCTTCCAGGTCTTTGGGGTGCTTGAGGGTTAGGAGGAGGATTTGCCAGTCTGGAGCTACACTCCTCGTAGTGCTTAGAGCTGAGCAGAGGCATTGGCTTTTCTCACCTATATTGAAATTCATTTCTGTTAATATTCATTCAGGTATCTCGGATAGTAAATGAAATAACCAATGCGTTCGGTCTGAAGTATGTGTTCAAGCTCCTGTTTGCTGTGATACGTCCTGTGCAAAGTCTGTAAAACTTGATAACACGTCCAGCTGTGAAAGCTGCATAAAAGAACAGGAGGGTAATCTGTGTGCCTCGGGGTGTAGGGACGTGTCTGTGGGATGTGCCCACAACTGGGTTGAATGTTCTGCCTCTCTCAGATGGCTTTGTCTGCCTTTTAACCTTGTGTGTGCTGTGGCAGAAATGAGTAGAAAGAAGCGTAGAGGTGCAGTTTTAAATAGAAATAGTGGCACACCTTTCGTTGTCCAGCAAATGGCTGTGATGAACCAGTGCTAAGCAACAGCAGGCCTGTCAGCACAGCCTGTCTCAGATTTTTGTGCTCTGGTGGTGTCCTTCAGCAGGGCTGCTGCTCAGAGGGTGGCTGCCCCTCCAGCAGGTCTCCCCGGCTGCGCTGGGCTTCGGCCGCTTTGGTGCGACCTTGCTGCTGTTCTGGGTTCTTCCTGCACCTCACAGGATGCTGCTGCTTTGGTGCGTGCTGAGCTTGTGCAGCAGCCCCACTTCTGTCAGGGTCCTGCTCTTGTCTTGGTTTCTTCAGTTCCCTGAAACCGTGGTGTTGATGAGCAGCGAGCCTGTCCGTGCAGGCTGGTGCACTTCACGCCACTGAGATGAGCGACTGTGGGTCAGAAAAGAAATCACATCTGTACTAACAGCAGGGATGCCTTATTACCTATGCTTCTTCCTGCAGCTCCCCCCCACCTCTTCCCCCAAAACTTGGCTTTTATACTGAGCCACGAGCACAGCAGATGCTGAGGAAGCCTCTGTCCCTGACGACTGCTGCTCCGCTCCTGCTGAATCCTGTGGGTGCTGGCGGAGCGCTGCCACGCTCAGAGGGGACAGACCCCAGCATCTCCCTCCCCCCCATGTTTTTATCTATTTCTTTCAATTTTTCTGTTTTCCTTTTTTAACTGAAGCTCTGTTAAACACCCTGTGACATCCCCGATCAGCTGTTTTTACAGTGTCCGACTCAAAACTTCCAAGAATGAATTTTGATGTTTCAAAATGGATGGGGTCAGGACAAGCAACTTCCCTTCCCACGTAACGTGACCTGCTTGAGGACTAAGCAAAGAAGAACTGGGAGTTACGTATGCAAGGTCAGGTGATAAAACAAAACAATACTGGGTCTGGAAAAGCAATCTGAAAATTGTGAGTTTTCAGTCTAGGCACGGCACATGCACTTCTCAAGTTATAGTGCCAGCTTTTCTTCCTTGAATGTTTCTTGCAAGCTGAAAAAAATTCAGTGGATTCCAAAGGCACCCAAAAAAGTTGGGATTATTGGACAGTTCTTGTTTTTCCCTTCTAACTAGTATAACCTTCCCTTTGGCTGTGTTACGGGGGTTGGGGTGGACTATACGACATAGCAAGTGACCCTTGTGCACAGTTAACTTGGGCTGGGGGTTAAGGGAACAAGAACAATAGTAAGGAGCCTTGTCTAGGCTGCAGTCCTGGTGCCTCCAGCTCTGTTCCAGCAGCAGCTCTGCAGATCCATGGTATGACAGTGCTCGGGCTCGCCAGCAGCAGCCTTCATAAGGGAGCCCCTCAGCACCCCTCTCATGGAAACAGGGGAGGGATTTATCCTTCCCAAAAGGAATATTTCTCCACCTCTTGGAAATGTACAGTGATCTCCTGTTCATGTTTCACGTTCTCTGAGTTATTTTAATTATTAACTCAATTTTTGCAGCATACATTTAACATTAAGTGTAGCGTTGGGCAAAATCACACATAGTGGTTTTGTTGCAGAGGTTGTGTCAGAGGAGAACAGCATCAGGCAGTGGCAAATAACTGCTCAATGCCTTGGGAAAACACTGGGTGCTGTCTGAGAGCTAGGGGCAGCACTAATATGCTAAGCAGAAGTACTGAGAACAAAGGTACCCACTGGTTTCCTTAACACCAAGCTTTTGTAAGAACTTTTTTATAAGTTTCACATGAACAGAGCTATGATAACAGCAAGCCGACCAACACCATAGCTGTGGTTTGATTATGGGCCATAGTCTTGCCTGGCCAAAATGCTTCTCAAAATCTGTAGGAGTTATCCCAAGTCCCAGTTTGCATGGTTTAGTGCTGGGTGTTTGGTGAAAAGAGATCTCAGTTACTTGTTCCCTTGGAGTATATAATATATATATATATATAATGGCTGCTCATCGTGCTCCTCGGCCCAGGCTGGGAATTGCATGCTTCTGGGGAAGCAGATTTTACAGAGACCACATACCCTGACTCTAGAAGCCTTCATTCATATCAGGCCCACTGCTAGTCAAGTCTGAGCTGGGACCCACGTGAAGGAGCCCTGCATGTGCTTGTTTGGCTTGGTCCATCTACTGTGGATATAGGTAATATTGATGTGAATAAGATTTTACACTCAATCTGCTCAGGTAATAATGCCATCAGAAATGGAAAAACAAGAAAGAAATGAAATTCTAGCTAGGAAGTGGCAAATAGAAAGCAACAACTGAAAGCACAGTTCAAAGGTGTGTAATATAGCTCCAAATTCTCGAATTGTTCTGCTTCTGTGCTTTAAGCTTTTCCTTTGTTAGCTCCAGTAAGAACTGTGCTCTGAGAATCCAGTGTAGATGTTGTCTTACTGCCCACGACAATTATGCTCTTTCCCTATGTGGGCTGTTAGCGTTATCTTTTTCTTTTTTTCTGGTGTTTTTTCTCTTGTTTTTAATCTTAGTTATTTATTAATTTCATGAGGGTAGTACCCCAAGCCCCAGCACTGATTATAATGTATTTATCCTGTATATGCAAGACACAGCATTGGCTCTTGCTTTAAGGAGCTTATTGTATTTATATCTAGTATGAATTGATTTTTTACAAACTTTGAAATTAAGCCAAGTGTTTAAGGGACAGAAAGCTACTAAAGCTTAAAGGAAAAAGGGAACAGAGAATAGGTCTCCAGCTGTACTGGGAACTCATCTGTTGAAGGCTCTAGCCCTTACTGTGTGCTGTAACCACCCGGCTTTCGCTGTGCAGTCGGCCGTTCAGAGCCACGCAGTAGCTGTCTGTCCTTCATCTGTGTTTCCAAACACCCAGGTCTGAGGCCTGCCAAGGCAAGACTTGTGGGAGAAACTGATAGCCAACCACCCCAAGCCAGTCTGCTAAGAGAAGGTACTTAACTGGCACCTCGTGGTGTGGCTGGGGATGCGGAGATGGTGCAGACTTTGCCCAGGTGAGGCTTTGTTCCCCTCCTGCTGCTCAGCACCCAGGGGCATTTCCTCTGGGACAAAGCCACAAAGGGAAGTCCTCAAAGCAGCATTGGGGCCCGATGCTGCCCTACTGTGCTCCCACACCCTGCCCTTTGTTCGCAGAGCTTGCGAGGGCACGTGCCAAATCCCAGCAGCTGTTTCTTAGACCTTGTGCACAACTTCTGTGAGTATTTACTGTTGTTTGCTTGGACGTTGCCTCGCTTGAAATTCCATTACAGATGAGGCTAATAATCTCCTGCAGCTCGTCTGTCACAGCATTTGTTATCAACTTAATTAATTATGCAAATCTGCAACTCCAGCGTAGTGTGGGATCCGGGCCAAGGCTGCTGGTGGTGTTTGTTTTTTTTTTTTTAATTAGAATTTGGGTCGTGTTACCCTGTATCTTAGGACAGTCGCCCTCAGGACTGGGAGTAATTAGAAGCCTTCACACCACGTAGGCCGATTTGCTCCTGGAGCCGAAGCTTGGGCCTGCTGGCAACTCGCTCATTAACGCCCGGCAGGGCGCGGCTTCTGCCGGCGTCTGCTGCTGGCCTTCCAAGAATTTTTCCTTGAGTTGTCTTCGACCATGCTATAATAAGCTGATTAAATGAACAGTTCATGAGATCCTGCGAGTCTCTGCCTTGTCTCGATGTGCCCGTGCACAGCCAAGGGGCAGGAGGGAGGAGGATGGCCCACCACGGGGTGCCGGTGGCTGCCTCTCGCCCACGCTGCTGTGGGCCGCAGCGTCCTCTCTCCGGGTTGCTTTTCTCCTTGTTTGAGCAGAATTGGGACTGATCCGGGCCTGGCAGCTGTGTTATTATCAGCCTCGTTCATATCACTGCAATGGTGCTGGCTCAACGTGGGGTTTTCAAGCTCCTGTTGAAGTCAGTGTGTGTTTGGAAACTCGGGCCTCAGACGAGGTGCTCCTTTTCCTGAGAAATCGTTCAGGCACCAATGGTAAAACCTCGGCCACCTCTAAGCCTGCGGCAGGTTCGTGGTCTGCCCCGGTGCCAGTGGTGGCCTTGTCTCGGTGGTGCTCTCCCAGCCTTGTCCTGGCACCAGCTCGGTGCTGTCTGAGGATAACTCCTTGGCTTTGTAACTTTTGCTTTACTTTCTGAAGCACGGCCGCTAAGTGCTCAGGGAAAGCGTGGTTTGCCCCTGGCTGCCCTGGGGCCGTGCCCTGCGCTGCCGAGGGATGCCGTGTCCCCAGCCTGCTGCTGGAGGCTCCTTTTTGTCAGGAGGAAACTCCTTTTTGTCTGCATTTAACTCCTGGGTGAGCCTTGAAACCCTGCCCGCTCCGCGCGTCGCCTGGAGCAGTGTTTCCTAAGGCAGCGTCCAGTGGCTGTGTCCTGTCGACGGGAGGAGCTGCAGCCCCGCCGGCCTCCCCTTCCCTCTCCTCCTCATGGCTCCATTTTTTCTTGTTTTCTTTTCTTTCTCTGCTTGGATCCTGACTTGCTGTGCGTGGTGAGCTCTCAGTTTTCTGTGTCTCATTGCTGACAGACCCTTGCTGGATCCCTCTCTTAAAGCCTGTTAAGAAGAAGGAACAAGAACTATTCGGGAGAGAAGTCTGCCTTCCTAAGTGCAGTAGGTTAGATTATGATTTTCTCTTCTGGCCATTGGGTTTTTGCTCAGAAGCTGTGATGAACTGGAGGCACAAAGTTTGGAACAAGAGGCAGACTCCTTAAAAAGCTTCCTGTATTCAAGTAAGACCTTAATTCTGCTTTTTGGCTCAGTAGTGTGTGTGCTGCAGATAACTGTTGCCTAGCAGGTGAATTAATATTTTTGTCCATGTAGGAAGAGCTTGAGATTGGCATTTAAAAAAAAAAAAAATCTTTTAAAAGCAAGGAAGCCCCAGACGTTGCATGGATTTAATGAGGCCTGCTCTTGAGGTGCTGAGGTAACAGAGTCACTCTCCTGAAAGTTAATTATGTGCTAGTGTACGAAGTCTAAGCCCTCACCAAGTTGCTTCGTTATGGAAGTTACTATGGATTTAGGATTAAATCCTGTGATGCATCATCAGTCCTGCGGGCGTCAGCTGGAGTGAAGGGTTCAGCACCTCAGAGGACTGGCAGCATTGCAGGAGCTCATTAGGAAAAGGAATTATTAATTATTCTGCACTGCCTTTCCACTGTAGGATTTGAAACATATAGCAGGTAGTGCTCTGAGCCCTCACCCAACAAAGTACCTGCTGGCTGTTTACATCTGGAGTTTATTTTATGGAGAGTTTACTAGTGAATATTGTGGTGGTTGGTAAAGTGTGTGTTTCATCTGCTCTGACACAAAACTAGACTCTGATGTATTTTGTGAGCCAGACTGATTTTTTTTTTTGCATAGGATTGAACTATTATTTTTCTAATCTCTTAAAGAAATCTTTCTTGGCGTATTTGGTAGGTCACTATGAATAATGTGCTTTTCCGTTTGGCAGCCGGGCTGGAAAGCAGGGGGAAGGGGAAGCCGAGAGGAAGGCAAGAACTAATCATAGTCAGGGATCGGAGTGAAACCAACACTTTCATTTTCCTACAAAATCCAGAGAAATTGGTTACAGTCATCCACTCAAATCCAAGAACTTCTGCTGCTCTAAGAAAAGTGATGGATGCAGAGGTCAAAACTCTCGAGACTGAAGCAATGAGGGAGGTGGTGGGAACGGCATCTGGCTTCTCTCCGGTGCGGGGGAAGTCCCCTGGAGAGACATTAAGGGCATGAGAATACCCCTGTGAGGTTGGAGGGCCTGGGTCTGAGCCCTTCTGCGTGGACATTTGGGTGGCACAGCAAAGTGGACGGGAGCAGAGCCCTCCTCCACCGCACGGTGCATGGCTGGGTGGTGGGACCCCATGGAGGGGCTGGGGCAGAGGCTGGCGTTCAGTTCGCCTTGTGGTCCTCGTGGTGGGTGTCCCGGCCTGGAGCTGCCGGTCTGAGAGCTTCCAGGTCCAAGCACGAGGCCTGGCGGTCGTCCTGCAGGCAGGTCCATCCCTGCAGCTCAGGGTGAGACGGCTTCCCTGGCCTGCCCCAGCACCTGCAGCATCACTGCTCAGTGCTTGGCTCCTGCCTCACGTAGCTTGGTTTGTTGGCTGAAGTAAAACCCAGTGACATGTGAAATGGATGGCAGCTGCTTCAGGTCCCTGCTCTGCAAAGGAGAGATGCCGCTGACCTTCCGCACCCTCTGTTGATGCCACCCGCCCGTCTGGGCACCGGTTTGTTTGGGATGAGCAGGAGCCCTGTTAGCTGCCCCGTGCCCTTCCCTTCCCGACTCACAGCACGTCCTGCGGGGACTCTCCTCCAGGCCAGGCACAGTGCTCATGTTTCTGGCTGCAATAAGGGTCCTGACAAACTCTGTCAGCCTCAGTGTTTTCCTGTACAGGCAAAATTCCCATTTTTCTCACACTCAGGAAGGCCGATGACTGCCTGCCCCTTTGTACTCTTCCCTGCAGCAAAGAGCTGATGGATCATTTCCTTTTTTTTTTTTGTAGCTCAGTAATATTTTGTGTTGTTTGGAGCTTGTACGGTGTTCTGATGGTTTAATGCTCACAGTCTTCACTCTTCCTGCAATTGTCCGATGGTTGGATGTATTGTCTGCATCCCAACAAGTCATTACTCGCTTGGAAGCGTTGTGTGTAGCTTTGTCTCTATCAGTGCAAATTAATTTTTTCTTCATTTTCTAGTCTTATTGTACATTGGTCTCAGTGCAGCTTTAAATTATGACTGGTTTTCTGTCAGTGAGAGTGATCTTTTAAATAAAAGAAAGCAAAGGCACGGATTGTTGTACCTCTAGACCATGGAGATTTTGTTCAGTTGAATATAAAGCTAAGGTTATATTAAAAAAATAAATAAAATAGTCCTAACTGAGGGTTTTGAATGCATGGCCTTCACTAACAGTGGGCTTTCTGCTCGGTGAGTTAGCTTTGTGTGCGCGGATGTTTGAGAGGAAAGCTGGTGTATTGGCTGTGTTGTGCTCCGTTAGATGGGACTGGGCATGTCCTTGGTGTCCCCAGCCTTGATTTAAAGCCTGCTGTGCTGTGGGCACTGCTCGCCGGGAAATGGGGGTGCCCTGATTTGTGCACCCTCCTGCCGGGCTGCAAAGCGAGGAGGCAACAGGAGGGTGTGATTTGTTGTCCAGGTGCTACCTGCCCCGGGAGGTGTGTAGCTCTGAGCTGTGGCTTCTCCCACAGCGCCTCTGCCCCGGAGCTGATTCCTATCTGCCCTTATTGTTATCTGTCCAGTTCACATGGCTTTTCCCTTTTGTTAGACTGCTTTCCTTCCTTGTTTGTAAAGAATAGCTTATCTGTGTGCCCCAGCAGGGTGTGACTCGGGGAGATCACACGCTTCCACATCCAGCTGAAGCACAGCCCGCTGACGGCGAGACCACACGGCTGAGGTTTGGGGTTTCCAAACATCGTGGCTCTGGGACCTGGCGCTGCCCCGGGGGCAGGCGAGGGTGCCTGCTGTCAGCTGGGAGCAGGGGCACTCTCCTGCTTCAGCCTCCCTGTCCCCAGGGCACAGAGGCGTTTGTGGAGGTGGTTGCGTGAGTGCCGTGACCAGACCTGGCTCGGACGTTTGAGCCTTCGTCTGGGCTCTGCGGTGACCTGAGTGCCTTGGAGCCGGCCCTGCCGTGCCTGGGCACAGCTACCTGCGTCGTGCACGTGTGTGCAGACCTGCTCACCTCACCGGGTTGTTGCAAGGCGTGCGAGTGACTGGGTTCTTCTTTGGTCTTGGAGCACGCTGTCCGTGTTACTGCCGCTCCGAACGTGGCAGGAGGAGCGAGCACCAATTTGTCTCTTTCTGTTCTGTTTTGTAGGGAAGCTTCGCCATGGGTGACCGAGGAGACTCTCTGATGACTGTGCACCTTCTGGCCAAGGCAGGACACTCCTCGTTTCTGCAGCAAACTCTGGATCGGCTCTTGGAGTGGATCTGCCCCGACATCCGACTGTTCTTTGTGTCTGAGCGGATTGCGCCACAGAAATACTATGAGAGGTACCGCAAGAGGAGCTGCGGCTTTCCTGGAATATCCGTCCTCCTTTTTCTGCACGAGGACCTGGGAGAAGAGCGGATTTTCCAGGTCTATGACCTCCTCCAGCGCCCGCCCTGGCGCTACCAGTGTGCCCAGACTGCCCGGGGGCAGAGCCCTCCCCGTGCGCTGGCCGACCAGGACTTCTACGGCCTGGACGAGCAGATGCCCGTGTGGGGCATCAGGCGGGTGCACTGCGGCCCCGAAATCCTGCGTGTGACCCTCTACTGCAGTTTCGACAACTACGATGACGCCGTGGGGCTGTACGAGATGATCCTGCGGAAAGAAGCAGCTGTGCAGAAAAATAACTTCTGCCTCTTCGTGCTGTACGCGAGCGAAGCCGTCGCCGTGCAGCTCTGCCTGAAGCAGCTGCCCGCTGGGGTGGCTGCGGAGCCGAAGGAGTCGGCGGCCTTGCAGTTCAAGGTGCAAGAAATCGGGCAGCTGGTGCCTCTCCTGCCCCATCCCTGCATTCCTATCAGCAGCACCAGGTGGCAAACGCAGGACTACGAAGGAAATAAAATTCTGCTTCAGGTACGTGTGCGGCGTTTGGGGAGGAGAACTTTTTTTTCTTTCCTCCAGCAAAAAGCAGAATGTGCTCAAAATGGAAATTGAGATTTTGCTTGTTCCTGTTCGGTTCTGAATTTATGAATGCAGCAATTGGTACCTGCCAGTGCCATGATGCCGTTGATAAATGAGCACTCATCCTCAGAATATTTCTGTATTGTTAAATTAACATCAGGACTGCTTGCCTGAAATTGAAAGTATTAATACTTTTTTTTTTTGAGCTGTCAAGTTTTAACTTTTTTACCTTCCTCGCCAGACTCAAAAGATGGTAGCAGCCAGTTCTCTTTCCAGTAAGCTGCTACCTTATAACTGTGTTTGAGGGCAGCATTTCAGCATCATGCCATCCTAAGCCAGGTGTTCTGCAAGTACAGTGCTGATGCAACGTCACCCACAATTGGTTTTACGAGCTCTCAAGCAAATTGCAGTTGAGCGAAAGTGCTAAAAAAGAAATCTGAAATAAAGAAATCATAAGAAATCTTGTTCCCTTTCTGTTCCCATGTGCAGTCCGGTGGTTGTGTGAATGTGAGTAAAACCAGACAGCTTGCTGAGATGATCCTTACTAGGGACGGCACCTACGAGCAGGAGGGAGGTTGAGCTGTGTGCTTGTTTTCTATTGCAACAGCCCCTCCAGCCTCTAATTTTATATATATATATATATTATTTTCTGGGAGGTTGTGATTTGGATATTTAAATAACCTGCCCATCCTATTTCCTTTATATGTTGGGCACTGTGCTGGTGCTGTTGCTGTGCCGCCTGTCACAGTGGTGAGACCCCGGGGTTACAGTCAGCTCATATTTTGGGGGCTTGTACATGAGGCCGGGGCTGGTTTTCTCCATGCACGTCAACCACGCCGTGTCTCATCTACCCACGCTGCGCCTCGTCTCCCCTCTCTCAAGCTTGTACAACCGCTGCTGTTCAGAGGGCAGCCCCCAATGGCACGCATCATGGGGTGTCAGCGCAGCAAGGCTCGCTGTGAGCGCTGGCACTGCGATGTTTTAACAAGGTTCTCTCCAACTTCTCCTCAACAGGTTCGGGACAGCCCCAGGCAGAGCGAGACACGTGCTGGGCTCCCCAGCCAGCGTAGCAGCGGTGCAGGCACAGAACGACCCCAGGGCTCGCTCCCGGCCCCTCTCCCCGTTGTGCGGGGCAGCCCCGAGCAGAGGGGCTGGAGGGCCCGAGCCTTGGGGCTGAAAACAAAATCCCAGCACAGCGCAGCCCCCGCTGTGGAGCAAGCTGGCAGCGACCTTCACCGGCATTGCTGCTCCTCCTGGAGCACTGCGGCGGCCCCACCAAGGTGGGACGTCCCCTCCCGGCACACACGGGTGAGCGGGGGGCTGCAGGAGAGCCGGGCCCCCCGGCTGCCAGTGGAGACCAACGTGGACACGGGGCTGGCCGTGGGGAGTCCTGCGGGCGGCCCCTGCCCCCTGCGCCGCTTCCCCAGGGACCTACGCAGCCTCCTGCAGCCCCCAGCGCTGGATGCGGCCGGCGTCGCCATGCCAGCCCCTGCCAGCACGTGGCCCTCGTCTTTGGCAGCCAAAAGGAAAGGAGCAGGGCAGAGGGCCTTGGGCTTCCGCTTGCAAACACCCAGAGTCAGCCCTGGAGTGAGGCCCGAGGAGGAAGAGGAGGAGTTCTTCATATGACTGGAGGCAAATGTCCCGGATGGGTGCGTTATTTCCAAACGGCGGTGATGTGCTTTCGTCTGGAAATGCAGAGAGCACGCCCCACGCGGTGTGCCTCTCCCTGCCGGACCCCCTGTGCCCAGCCCTTCCCTGCAGCTGTGAAATGTTTTGGCATCGGGCTCCCTGTGGCGGGCCCTTTCCACGGAGCAATGCTGAGAAGGCTGGGGGCAAAGCAGGAGGAAGAGCGCTGCGTCTGCAGGAGAGCTTGGTTCTTAAAAAGCGCAGAATAGAACGGAGGATAATTGTGCCATGGACAAGAATAAGCCATGCAAATCCTAGATATGATCTAAAATGCTAATAAATAACAAGTAGCTCTGTTGAAAAATGTGTTGAGATGGGTAGAAGTTGCAGCTCGGCCACAGGAGGCTGCAGGATGCCCACAGCGTGCAGGGGCTCGTCACTGTGAGTAGTGGTGTGGTCAACAATAATCGTGCTGGTCTCCCTCTGCCTTCCTTTTCACATCCCCTGCTGTTGGTATTTAAAAGCTATCAGTGTTGTCGACTTTATGCACGATGTGAAACATAACTTTTTTCTTTTTTTCTGAAGAAAACATTTCAACAGCTACCTTTTCCCATGGTAGCACAGCACGCACAAAAAGCAAACATTTGCAGAGAAGACTTTGAGCTACGTCTCTGCTCCAGCAAGACTTTGTTGCCTATATGCACGGCACTGAACAAAATAAACCCAGCAAGGGGCCAGGCTTTGTTAGACCAGCATGCAGTTATCTGCAGGGCGATGAAAATCCCAGCTGGGTCTTAAATGACAGAAGACAAGAAGCTGGAGGCGTGGAGGGAGCCGCTGAAAAGCAAAAAGGGCAGGAGAAAAGAAGTCGTGCAGGAGCAAAGGATGCTGAAATAACCACACTCTGCCTGCAGGCTGCGTGGTTCCACGGGTGCAGGCAGCAGAGCCGTGGTGGGTGCTGGTCCGGGCTGTGGGGTGACACGGGCACACTGGGGACGTGGTGCCCAAGGAGCACGGTGAGCAGTGCTCCCAGTGACGGTTTCACACTGCGATGTGGTCTTCAGAGAGTGGTGAAGCCTGGTCAAGCCCTGAAGAGGGGCAGCTGCGCTGTTCTGGTTTTACCCACTGCAGATCTAGGTCTGCTGGCAGAGGCGGGTGGTTGTCTTCTGCTTGTTTTAACTGGACACTTGAAAAACAAACAAACCCCAATGTTTTCCTATGGTCTGTAATGTTTTGGGCTTTTTATTAAAGCATAGTATGGTATTTTACAACGGTGGTGATGATTACTTGACCTTACCTCGCATGCTAGAAACTGGTCCAGTGCTTCCCAGCAGCGGGGAGGTTTGGTGAGCAGGGGGCTTGCTGCGGTGTGGGTGAGGGTGAGTGGGAGGGATGGGGAGCAGTGACGGGGACAGGTCCGTACACACGGGTTACCATCCTGGCAGTGGGCACGGGGGCATGGCGATGACCCCAGGAGTGGGATTCCCAGGATAAACGGCTTTCAGTGGAGATTTCATGGCCAGGTTCTCTGCTCAGCGTACTGGTGGATCTGGTGTGGGCTTTGCTTCTCTTGGCTCAGGATAGAGAAACCTCCGCAGCTATTTGGTGGAGAAAAAAACATCCCACGTAGCAGAAATCCCTGTGCTCGCTGCATTTGCAGCAGGGACATGAATCAAAAACAGTTTCTTCAGCCCCAAAAGACTGCGGCAACTCTGGCGGCTGTTGGGAGCGCCCTGGTGATGCTGCCCTGAGCTCTGCCAGCCCAAGCGTTGTGTCCTGGGTGCTCCGGGGTGCCCGGGCCCCAGCCTGCTTGGCAATGCAAAGTCTGTGGGTCTGTCCAGCCCCACAGACCTGGGGCTGCTCTCCCCTGCGCTGCAGCCCCGCTGCACTTTCCTGAAGTGCTCATAACGAGGGTGCCGGTGCTGCAGCTCCGCCTGGTGCCCAGCCCGTCCTTCTCACTGGATTTCCTTCTCTGTTCCTGTTAGTTCAGCCTCTCTGCTGGCGAGCTGTGCGGTCAGCTAACGGGATATGTCGGATATGTCGTGTAAGTGACGGGAAAAGAGGGGCTGGAGAGGTGGCCGCCTCCGGCACCGATGCGCTGCGGTTTCCTACGCGCTCGTTCTGGGGCTGCTGAGGGTCCGGGACCTGTAAGGCACTGCCCCGATGTGCTTGTGAGAGGCCTCTGCCAGCATGTGCTAAGGGGGATCAGCTCTTTGCTTATTCTTTTTTCCTGTAATCATAGAAGAAAAATTAAATAATTAGTCTTAACGGGGAGTAATTTAACTCCAGAACTTTGAAAATAAACTTTAAAAATAGACTTCTCCCTTTTCATCCATAGCCAAGCACCTACAGGCTGCCCTTGGCTTGTTAGGAATTAACCAGTCTTTGCCTCCACCCCCTCCCAAATGTAACAGTGATTGTACAGAAGAACAAAGCACACCTGTAACGATGTGTGATTGCTCTCCCACTGCCAGGTAACGCGTTCTGCTGCGTGTAGAGGATGCACCTGCTCGACCCGGGGCTGGGAACTCAAACATCTCCTGTTTTACAGGAGGAACAGGGCTCACACCCCAGTTTAGGGGTGCACAGGATGAGACATCAGTGTGTCAGGTAGTGGTCAGCATGGGCTTGGGGTCCTGGTTCCTCCCGGGAATTTCTCCACCTCCTTTTCCAGCAGACTCCCCCCCCTAAACCAAACCTGCCCCGCCGTTTGCTGTGCTGCTCTGCTAATGTTTAATTCTCATAATTTCAAAGTGGCTTTGAGAGGTTTCCATCTCCCATGGAGCACTGGCATTAATATTCCAGTGCAGAGCCTCAGTTCTGCTGCTGATTGCAGGCAAGGACAGATCCCCTTCCTATCAGTATGAATTAATATTCCTTAAGAGCCCCAAAAGCTTTCTTCTCCCCTGTCGCCCTCCCCAGGCGCTGGCAGCCCGGCTGTGCTGGAGGTGATTAGGTTTGTAAACGTGCTCCCGCAGGCACTCGCCGACACCGTGAGTGTTCTCATCGCACTTGTGCTGCTGAAATCATGACAGCCTCGCTTCCCTAATTGGGATTGTCCCGCGTTGCAGCTCGGCATCAAGGGGAGCCCGATGTCGAGTGGGAGTGGGGAGGCGCTGAGCAGGCAGGGCTGGGTGGTGGCACAGGGTCATTGGTGGGTGACAGCCCCCTGCTCGTCCTCCAGCCCTGACAGCAGCGATGGGAGCAGGAGAGCTGCTGGCTCAGCAGCGGTGAGCCCTCGTCCTGCAGGGCTGCTCCCCTGTCTGTGTGATTCCTCCTTTTGCTCCCGCTGGGCTGGAAGGACCAAAGGTCTGTGCCGGGCTCCACGCTGGATGGAGCCAGCCCTCAGCTCCCATTGTAAACCAGCAGGGAAACACCCTGCCACGGCTGCAGGAGCACCCTGCCCCACGATACCCACTGGTGCTGCTACTGCGGGCTGTAGGAGCTGCACAGAAGCCCCCGTGCCCCGGCTGTGCAGGGCGGCGTGCGGCACGGGGGCTGCCTGCTTGCTGGGAGCATGTAGAGGGGTCGGGTCCATGTTGTTCCCATGTTACTTTTTGGATCTGCAAACTCTCTGGTGCGTGCTTGGAGTGGAAGTGCGTTCTGTGCTTTTGCTTCAGCAGAACTGGCTTAAAATGTTCCTGGGATCCTCAATTAAAACAAACACAGAAGATTACACTCAGGGAACCTCCCCGGATGATACAAGCAGTGTGATTCTTACTGGGAAGCTGGTACAAAGGGAACGAACGTGGTTTGGCTGTCCCAGCAGCTGGAAGTTTTGTTTTCAGCCTGGCAGTGGATAGGAACAAGCTTTGGTCATGCTTCTCTCCCTCTCCTATTTGCTATTCATGTTAGACTGAAACACATTGGAAGAGTGACCACACGTATTAGGAACGGCACAAAGAGCTGCTTCCTTCAAACTCGACCGCAGGGAAAACCCGTGGTGGTCTCTGGGATGGGTGAGGGATGATGTGAACTGGCATTATGAAGCCTCGTGCTGCAGCCTGAACCCAGCGTTTCACTGTGCCGGTATCTGGCTGCCCGACGCACCGGGTACGGCGATGCTTGTGTTGGCCCGCGTCCTCCTGCCAGTCAGTGCTTCCAAGCAGCTGCATCCCAGAGGGGAGCCAAGTGCCTGGGAGATAACCAAACTGCTGCTGGCTCCACCAGAACCGCCACGGTGGGTGAGATGCTGAAAGCCAACACCCAGGCTCCTCTGAAGGCCCGGCTGGCTTCACCCCCTGGGCCGATAGCCTCCCGCTGAGGAGGGCCCGGGGCTGAGCCCACAGCTCCAGGTTGGGCTGGGTCAGCGAGGGTTTGGGGCTGTGTGAGCTGGGAGACTGGGGACAGGGTGGGGAGGGGGCAGGACTTCCCTGATGATTTTGCTGTGTTTTTTCATCTTGATTTAATTCAGAACTACTGGGCTTCGTGAAAGGGATAGCTGATTGCGGGAATGCCTCGTGCTGATGCTTACCAGATACTTCTTTTTTTCTTTTTTTTTTTTAATGGAAAAACTGTTCTGTGTCACGAGAAATTTTGCAAATGTTAGTTTTGTTGTAAATCAGAGTGAAAGCAGATTTCAAGAGGTTTAAATATCTCACAAACTTTAAATTTTGGCCACCTTCAACTCCAGCTCTCTGGAGCTGCTGAGCTACCTTGCCTTGTGGCACATGGCACAAGGTGTTGGAAAGGTTTGAGGCAAGATGTGGCCCGGGAAGCCAAGTGTTTTATACTGAGGAAGAGCAAAACTTTTACTTCTTGTAGCTTTTGTTTGTTTGTTTGTTTCAGCAATTGTCTTAGCAGAGGCTTTTTTCTTTCAGTTCCATTGTTCCAGTCTGGTAACAACCACTGTTGTGTTTGCAAGTTGAAAGTGATGACAGCCCGAATGTTTCCCCAGCATTTCATGTCTTGCTGTGCCAGGGTGCTGCTCTGGCCTGCCTTCAGCAGCACCGAGGCCTCGCTCTCCCGTGCTCCACGTGGCACATCACTGAGCAGCGGGCACCTCCCGCCTTGCACCGTGCTGGCAAGGATGGTGCGAGCAAGGAGGCACCCTCTGCCTCTCCAGGCAATGAACATCTCCAGAGATAACTTCATCTGCAATTTGCAGGCAGCCCTGGCCAGGCTGGGCTACTCAAGCTCATAAACAATGCAGAAAGCCCTGACCCAACGAAAACCTCATGCGTTTAGCCAAAAGAAATAAAGAAGGGGGAAAGGAGGAGGACCGGTGAAACACTTTTCTCCATCTTGCAGATTGCACTTGCACCAGTTATCTGGCTGCTTGATCCATGAGGACGTGCCTCATGGGAGTGTGTCTCAAGGCATCTGGAAGCATGTGGCTCACGTCCATCCCCTCCCAGCGACTCGTGTGGTGCGGGACGAGCACGCTGGAAGCCTGGCTGCCCCACGGGAGGAGGACAGGATGTTTGGAGCCGTGTCCTGGAGCCATGGCTGCTCCGCGTGGCAGTGTGCCTGTGAGGTTTGCTGTGCTTGGATAGCACAAAACTGTGCAAAAACAAAGAGAGATGGGATTTTTCCAGGTTCAATTCCAGATTCCAAGTGCAACTTTGAGATCTGACCACTTCTTTTGTTTTCTCTGTTCTGCGTGCTTCATGGCAGGAGCAATCACAAGCATCACGCCATCATCAAAGCCTGGCTTTCAGTTGTGTGTGAAGGAAACCGAACTGACAACGAACACTTGCAGAGTACTGCAAACCCAAGGCTTTGTGCAGATTTTGCATCCCTTCTGCTCCCTCTGCACCCACCGCAGCGATCTTGGGCCTCTGAGTGGTGGGTGAAGGTGGAAGCAGGGGCTGCCCACGGCAGCCGTGGTGCATGGAGCCCGTGGGCCTCTGGGGTTCTTGTCTGCTTCTCTGTTGCTGTGCTTGGTGGAATGTGAGTGCAAGTAAACTCATTGTGGCTTTAAGTTGATGGGCATTTACTGTTTGAAGGATAATTATTTGATAGTGCTTGCTCTATACGTTTCTCCTTTGTTTTCTGTCTTGCTTGACTGACACAGAGAAATGCACTTTGGCAACCTCAGCCTATCCGTCTATTATCATTAGTGCTCCAGGCATGTGTTTTTACTTTGTGGAGTTGTGGATGGTAGTGGGAAAGGAGCTGATGTGGGTATGCAGCAGCCACTTCTAACATCTACAACAACTTGGCCAGTTTTTAAAAGCTTTGGCGGTCACACATTTTATTCTAAAAGCCATTTGTCTGTAATATTAAATTGTAAAAATAATAATCATCATCGTCATCCTGCTAATGCAGAGGATGTGTGGGAGAAACAGGCCTCCTTGAAAATTTCCTCCAGGGTTTTGCCAAGCCTGAAGCAATTGTTAGTGTTTTTTTTTAATGACGGAAAGCCATTTCTCACGGTGGTGGGTAGCAGCCCCAGCTGTGACATGTCAGAGCTGAGCACAGCTCTGCACTCTGAAGCAGCGTGGCTCCACGCTGCATCCTTTCGTCAAGCGTGTAGGAGGCAGTGCTGTAATTTCTCTAGAAAGGGTGGGGGGAAAGAGAGTCCTGGATGCGATGTCCTCTGAGTCAGCAGAGCAGCTCTGTCACCTCCCGGCAGGGAAGCCCCCAGGGGGGCAGGCTCGCTGTGCAGAGCAGGGGCACCAGCACTGGAGGTGTTGCAGAGCAGCACCTGGGACATGGTGCCAGGGAATTTGGATGAAAGTAGATTCATTTGAGATTAAAAATTCAGTTGGCCATCTGTGGTCACTTAAGTGGGTTTTATTTTTTCTGTCATCTCACGCTTCATAGACATTTTGGTGGTGGACACCATGAGCATAAGGGATGAAGTGATCAAAATTCTCCACCAAGCAGGAAATAGTATTGTTCCTCTTGTACTCAGAGAGAGATGAAAATAAAGACATTTTATACAGCTTGTCCAACATCACATGGCGAATCCCTTTAACAAATAGCAGATCTCATCTCTTAATCTCAGGCATTAACTGCAACAGCATCGTTCTGCCTTAATCTTCCCTTCATACATTTAGTAACTGCATTAACAGTTTGTTTTATTGGGCATGGCCTTGATAAGTGATTTCTTTGAACAATAGCCAACTCACTGTCTATTGTTCAGTGGTAATGAGCTGTCTTAACATAAATTCGGGAGCATGCCAGGATTTTGCACCTGAACAGGCATCCAGAGGCCTGAACCCTACATCTTAACACTTAAAAACCCGTCCGTGTTATTGTTTGTAAAGAAGCGTGAGAGCGATTAGGAAGAGGATGAATGCAGATATGTGACACAAGCAAACAGCAGTGATATTACATATTTGGGCCTGATGGTCTGTTTTGTTATGCTGTATCATCACTCTGCTTCAGTCCTTGTAGCTCCTCTCAGAGGTGGTGAGGAGATGAAGTTGCCTGTAGTCAGCAAGGCTGGGGCTGAGAATGACCCTGCAGAGCCTGGCTGGTGATGGGCAGAAAGGAAGTTTTGGTGTTGGTTGGGTAAGGGGCTTTTGGATGGCCCTGAAAGTCTTTCTCCTTGCTTGGAAGATTATTTCTTCCACCTGAAGTGGAGCTGGAGTCCAGACACGCTGTAGTTAGGGTGCTTGATGGATCTGGCTGCTGCCAGACAACAGTGTACCTCCGAGGGATGTGACTGGTGGGGTCAGAAACAACCCACAAGTATTTTTATCTCCATATTGCACATATTTACATGTGTTAATGGAACTATTTCCATCTTTTCCCTTCCTCTGTAGGTATTACTACAGCCCGGTGGAAGATCCTGGGGTGTGGACGGCTCTGCTTTGGTAGGAGTATTGCATGTGCTTGGAAATAAGTTCAAACAGCATGTTATAGGAGTTCTGACCCTTCCTCTAGCTGCAAAGTGCTTGCTACTGTCACATACTGTACAGTAATTTGGATTTCAGGGAGGTAGAGCCTAAAACATCTTCACCATGATTGTGTCTAGTGGTAAGTCAATTAATGATTGTTGATGCTGCCTTTCAGAAGTCGTAAAACTGCATGAGGCTCTCCTCTTTCTTCAGGGGCCCTGGCGCTGAGGAAGTCCCACATCTCCCTGTGGGCACTGTTCTTGGTGTGCATGCGGGGTCCTGGGCTCCTGCCTGCTCCTGGGGGAAGACACTGGGGGGATCCAGCAGCGCTGGGTGTTGGGAGCACTGGGGTCCTCCCCGCTGCCCTGTGGAGTTGTGCCGCACTGCAGGTTCTGTGAGAAGCCTTGTTGTGACTGAGTTTGTTTGTTGTTTGCAGTAATTTTCTCTCAGGGTCATAGATTAGGCAGTTCTGGTTTGCTTTCTTTTGGTTTGGTTTTAATTACTATTTGACCTCCTCGCTGCTAGCTCTCTCTTGCACTTGCTGTATTGTAGTCATTTTGCTCTGGGCTGTATTCTGAGAAAAACTAGGACATGTTCGGTGCCTGTGGTAGATGTTATGCCTGGAAGATGGCCCAGTGCTGTAAGAAATGCTCCTGACTGAGTAGGAGTAGCCAAGAAATGAAAAGTTACGATAGCGTTCCAGTTAAAACATGGGAGTACCTCATGCAGTTTCAAAATTACTTAGCCTGTGTCATCGCAGCACCAAAGGAGAGGTGGGCCCAGAGTACTGCTGCTCCCAGGGGACTGAGGGTTGTACAAATAACCACTTGAATTAGGAGTTTTCAGTGATAGCCTGGATCCACAATGTCTGCCTGCCTAGCTGGCCCTAGAGAGGAGGGACAGCCCTGCTGCCAGCTCCACTAGCGAGAGGCACCACTGCAGGCCCGGTGTGGGAAGTGCTCCACAATTTATTGTCTAGTCCTGGACAGGCACAAACTTGTGATTTTTGTCGTCCCTGCTGAATTTGTTGTCCCTACTGTGTTATTCTTAGAGTGTTGTTGAATAAAAGATGAGCTTGTCAGCACAATTTCATTTTTATTGTATTTGTGTATTGAATCTAACTGACGGACAATGGTGAACTTTGTACACTGTTGTGGAAATGCTCCTAATTCTTTGTCTCGTGCCTTTTTAAACAAAGCAATCTGTGAAGTGTTAATCTAGAGGCATAAAAGCCCCTAAAGAAATCAATGCATATTCCCAAGTTTGTAAGACTAGGATATTAAACTGCTCCTTTTCCATCTGAACAAAGATTCTCAGGAATCCACGGACACGGTCAGGATTCTCCTGATCTGATTTGCTACATGGTTTTGCTGAACTGCACAGATGTTTTCTGTGAGTTTGGCAAAAGAGGGATCAAAGCCTGTATCTGGCCCACTATTCCTGTCAAAAAAAATCAGTGTGTTTAATCCTTTTTGAACACAAATCTTCTGAGAGCTTCTTTTGATTTATTAACCTAAGTATCTGAACGCAGAGAGACAATGTGGAGCTCTGACTTTCATTCAGAAAGCGCACATCCAAGTGTTTCTGCTCTGCATACCTCAAAGCTGAACGCAAAGCTTGTGAAGAACCCTGGTGTTCACAACACGGCTACTCGAGGATGCAGGTAAGCCCGAGCATCTCTTTGAAAGACCTGGTTATGGTTGGCTCTTGTGGTCTGCAGAAGGGAGTGGGGACTGCACCTGGTGGTAATGTGAACGAGGCCTGGTGGAGGGGTCTGGCCAGTCTCCATGGCTGTGCACACCCAGCCTGGCTGCCATCTTGTGGAGCTCTGCGCTGGTGCCATGTTGGCATCAGCTGAGTTCACCTGGAGATCACAAGAGGGCATTGTGCTGCATGGATGGACTGCTCGTTGGCAGCAGCGCTTAACGAGTGAGAACAGCTGGGTTTCAGGGGAGGTTACTCCTTGTAGTTTCACTAAAAAGTCCTCTTCGTCTCTCCAAAGACCTGGAGTTCACCTCTGTGTGGTGACAAAGCATCGGTATAACCCCCATTCCCAATTTATTGGGGGGGGGGGTATCCGAGTGCCCAAGTGTGTATGAACTGGGTGCTGTATGGACGTGAGGCAGACGGACACCATCCCCAAAGAAGGGTATTTCCGCAGTGGACGGCGGCATTGCAGGATGAGTAATGCTGTTAACATTTTCTATGGAGCTTACAGCCTGTGTGACGGGGTTGTAGTCTGGGCCACTATACCTCCCTTCCTATTACTCACAGATAAACTGACTAATTCACACATTTTTGGCCAACATTTTTTAAGCTTGGCTGCCTAAAAGAAGGCATCTCTGACGAGAGTGGCTGGCTTTCTGAAGGTGCTGAGGAGCCACCATTGCCAAGCAGGGTCAAATTTGCAAATGTCGACCCAACTTTTCTTTACAACTGCACACCCTGCAGGCATTATTGTTGTAACTGGGATTAAAAAATTATCCATTTCCTGGGGATCCTGCCTTGAATGCTTTGTGGCAGCGGCAGCAAGGTGCAGGATGGATGCATGGTGGGACGTTCCCGGCCCATCCCAGGGCAGTGTGGCTGCCACTGCCCGTGCAGTGGGTGCCTGGGGAGATGTCTGTCTGCTGGGGGGGCAAGAGCTGCTTTTGCAAGCTGGGTGTTGGAAAAGGAAACTGATGGAAACAATAACTAAAGCCAATAAACAGCCTTGAACGCAACAAACTTTTTAAGTTCTCCATTTCGTAAGAAATAGCAATTGTTCAGGGCCAATATCATAAACGCCCATCTCGGAGCGCTTCTCTTGACTCTGACGATGACCAGATGTTTAGTCAAATCCTGTTAACCTCGGTTTCACAAGTTCAGGCTTTTCCTGTGCTCGGGGCCAAACCCAAAGCTTTCTGGTGTGATGGAGGGCCTCTTTGGGACACAGGGGCTCCGGGTCAGGACTTGAGATGTTTGCAAACCTCTGAGATGGTTCGTATAAATATTGGAAAGCAGTTCTCAAACAGCTCTCACTGTGTTTTCAGTACCGTTCACTTCTGGGCTTTGAAAATGCGTCAGTGTAGACATCTGTGAAAATCAGATGCTGTGAATGACACTGAAGCGAAACCTGGGAATGGTGAAGGACAAGTTTCAAAAGGCTCGTGAAAAGCTAAGCTCACGCAACTTGCATTACATCTTGGATATGTTTTTCTCCCTCTCTTCTTCATAGAAATCTCAATGGGCATGACAGAGGAGGCTGTATTACAGACATTAGCCAATGATTTTATGTGCTGCTTTAATATCAAATATTAGCCCTTTGTGCTCTTTCTCAAAGCACATGTTGTAACTATATTTTTGATTTAATAATGATTTACCGTGTCTTTTACTCGTCAGTCTGAACACCTCCATTCAGCCAGATGACAGACCTACAGGGGGATTGGAGGTGTGTGGGAAGACAATATGATGCAAAAGAAGCCTGGATGTTTCAAAACATACTGTTTTTCATTCTGCATGCATTGCACGAGCCAAGTAGGAGATATCCAGAAGGCAGGTAATGCGAGTGGCAGGGTGAGAGCTCTTGTATGCAGGGCAGTCTTGTCTCATTTTATTCACCTATCCTGATGTGACTTTGTTAACTCAAGAAATCCCTTTTTGTCATGAAAGCAGTCTCCCCCTTCGTGGGCCTGCAGGTGAAGTTCATTGAGGCAGCAGGTCTTGCGGTCTTTCCTTCCCAATTCTGTTAGAGAAGAGTGGAGTCAGTGGGAGAGAGGCACAGGGATGATCACTGTCTTTGGCTCCCAGTGACCATCAGTTGTCACAGAGGTACAGTTGTCACACAAGTAGGTGCTTCCAAAAATCCTTTTTTTTTTTTCCCCTCAGCAATGTTGGTTAGGTGTTGGGTGTCTAATCTGCCTGGAAGAGGCTCTGAAGAAGGACCTGTACTGACACTGGGACTCATCTCTGTTACAGTCTGATCTTCCTAGCAGGCAGGACTGAGAAACCTTTAGCTGGATTGAGACTGAAAAGGGTTAGAACTGGGACAGACGTTGCATTTCATGCCTCAGTTGCCTCCTAGTCAGCATACAGCAGCACAGTGAAATTGGCTTGTAGCTCAGAGCCTGTCAGGGAAATTTTTCTTTTAATCCATAAATGTAGGGCATCTGTCAGGTTTATTCTGTTTTCGCTTATCCCATGGTGCTTACTGTTGGCCTTTTTGAAGTGACAGCGTGGCTCGGTGTCCCTTTGACAATTGTCCAGTGCATAGGTGCTTCACGGGCATGCACAATGAAAACCTGGGTTATTCAGTGCAAAAATTCAATGCATAAATTTCTCTTCTAATAATTCCCCTAATTTTCATACTTCTTTATAAAATCCTTAAATATTTCCACTTCAGTCTACCTCCCCTCCTGCCCACCACACTTGCTCCTTCCTACTGTAACAACTCTGAAAAGTCAGTGGAAGGCTTCTATGTAGCCTCTGCAAGGTCTTGGCCATCATCATCTGTCTAGGGGGTCCTTTAGCTCTTAAATGTCATAAATACACATGAAATGTCACCTTAGATTACTTCTTTTTCTGTTAATCTCTGATAGAGACAATTTTGGGGATGGTATGCACGTGCTTTTTTGACCCTCTGTGTGTTTTCCAGAATTGACACCTTCATGGCTACATCTCATTTCTGGACCTGGAGAGCTGCATCCAGGAGCTCAAACTGTGAAGTGCTGAGCAAAGCCCTCAATTGTCCCATGTGTTCCTTCGTATAGATGAAGACTGAGACAAAGCAGCTGGATGCTCCAGGTAAGCTAAGAAAAGGCTTAGCAGGTGGATAAATAGCTGTCTGTTAGAGAAACCTGGGGTGGAGATCTTCACGGTAGAGGGTGAATCACAGCCTTGTGGACTACCCGATGTTCTTGTCTAAGAAAACAAACAATTTGTTGCCAACCTGGACAAAGAGCAGCTTTCTGAGCGGGCCTTGTTCCAAGCCAGTGATGACAGCATGTCTCATCCAAGGTTATTATAAGAAATCCTACATTCAATTCAACTCTCTTAATAGACTGCCTACTCATCTGTGAAGAACAGAAATTATAGTAAAGCTTTGTACCTTTTTTCCCCGCTATTTCATGTAACAGTACCAGCACTGATGGCTTGCACCAGTGCATCCTAAATCCACACCGCAGAAGCAATGTGCTGTTGCTGACAGTGATGCCAGCAGGATTTAAAAAGCAGGTTGTTGCTTGCTTGGCAGGCTCTTTTACTTCCCTTGGTCTTCCTGTACCACCCTGTCCCCAAAACGCCACATGGTGCCTCTGGGGCATGCTGGGCTGTACTGAGCGGTGGGGACCCGATGTCCTCAGAGCTGTGCCAGCTGCATGCCAGGCAGGGGAAGCCAGCCTTGATAGCATCAAGGGCCACATGTGTTCACAGGTGGTGATTTGAGACAGACTGAGCACCTGTATTGCACAATACCGGTGCTTGCAGACAGCACGAGTGAAAAAATAGTCTCAACGTAGTGGGCCTTTTGGTTGTTCAGTTTTCCTCAGGGCTGGATAAAGCTGTCTTGTAGGTCTGGCCCGACTTCTGAGGGAAATGGATCCATCATATCTGTTTGGTTTCCACAGCAGGTCTGGGGAGTGCTTTCCGTCCTCAGGTCCACGTGTTGGATGTGCACGTGCTCCATCACTCCGTAGCAGGGCAATGTACTGGCTGCTGCCACACACAGCTCTCCATTCTGATCTCTGTGTCTTCCCTTAAAAAGAAGGATCTCTGCCTTTGGCACCAACTCTAAAAGTGAGGTAACATTGGTGTTTTATAGCCCGGCATGGCATAGGAGCTGGGTCTGGACCGTGAGGGGACAGCATGTCCTCCCTTTTCGTTGTTTAAAACTGGTTGACTGGAATGCTGCAGCAGATCATGGCACTGTGGGTGTTCGGCGTTTCAGGATGATTGATCACCTCTCGCAGAGAGGCAGATGGTACTGTGAGGAGTTCCATATCCTCTCAGCTGAGCATCTCCAGGGACGGCTTTATGGACCAGGCCTGGGGGAGGGTGCTCTTAATTTAATTTAAAAAACCCCACAATGTAGGATTTCAAATTAAACCCTCTTGGCTCATAAACAGCAACACTAAAAATTGACTCTGCTTAAAATAAACTGCCTGAGACTCCTTAGGATGCAGGCCAGGCTGAAGGGCCTGGGTCACACATTGCTGAAGTCTTTGGGAAGACACGGAGTGGGTCAGGATCTGTGGTGTGGTCTGAGCCAGGTGCTTCTGCCTGGCCCCTGAAGGGAGCCCAGGTCTCCTCCTGGCCTTGCAGCCTCGGGCGGTGACCACCACCAGCTCCCAGGCCCTGTCAGAGGTGCTGCACTAGTGGCCCTGGTTGGATTAGTCTGCTCACAGGCTTTTGACCCCGGGAGCAGGAGCTGGAGCTGGACGGTGCTTTCTGACCTACTCAGAATCTGCCTGCAGTTGTTCTGGACCCGTTCTCCCAGTAACCTCACATCAGCCCTGTTATCATTGCTCTTTGTCGGTGAAAAGCCGTGAGCAAAGATCAGCAGCGTTGCGAACACGTCCAGCGTTAACGTCTGCTGTCCGGGCAGGGTGAGAACCGCTTAGAGCTGCTTAGCAAAAGTCATTCGCTGCCTTCTTGGCATGGTTTTCATGCTTCCCTGCACGCTGGCAGTGCTGGGCCCGGCCTCCCCTCTGTCTCAGGCAGGTTCCTGGTGAGCACCAGCCCCCGTGTCGGAGCAGAAGCGTGTGCCGGTGCCTGGCGATGGGCCTGCTGCACGCAGGGGAGGTGAGGGGATCGCTGCCCCTTTGCTCGTGGGCTTCGATCCCTAATTCTCTAACTGTGTGTGCAGAGGGAGCTGGTTGGCTTCCCAAAGGCAGTTTCTGGGCTTTACGGTGATGTAAAGGTTCTCCCTAAGCCAGCTGGCACCGGCATCCCTGAAAGCCCGTGCTGTGTCACTCTTCCTTGCGAGCACTCCCTGCCTCTCCTAGCACCAGCGCTGCTCCTTTCTCCGCTGTCCTGCCTGACTTCTGCAATTAGTTAAAGGTTACTGGAGGTTTAAAACGTTGCCTGCTTTGGCAGCGTCTGCAGTCCCTGAAGGCGAAGATGCCTGTTTATTGTTATACTACAGACTAAGCACAACAGAGAAAAGTCCCTGCAGAAAAGAGTATTTCAGTGAAACAGATTTTTTTGTTTTGTTTTTAAAAAAAGAAGTGTTGGCTGGCCTCTAAAACTTAAATACCACTGGAAACTAATACTAAGTTGTGTTCTATGTTGTGTTTTTTGTTTTTTTTTTAATCCTCATAAATCATGTCTTGGAGTTTTTGTTATTCTGCTCTCATCCCGTGGTATCTTTCTAGTGCTGATAATGAGCACTCAGCCCTTGTCCTCTCTTCCCTGGAGGGCTGAGGGCTGCTGGCAGCTCTCCCAGCAGCCGGGCCAGCCCCACTCCCTCCCCAGACCATGAGCTCTGTGCTGTGGGGGCGCAGGGATGGGGCTGGAGCCAGCTCGTGTTCCTGCAGCATCCCAGCCCCGGTGCCCTGCCTGCTGGTTGCTTCTCTGCTAGCAGGCCTGTGGCTTTCCACAGGGCCACCGTGCTGCATCCTAACGTGAACCTCATCCCCAAAAGCTGTGGGGATGGAGGCAGCGCGTGGTTCCAGCCTGCACCCCCCTGCTCACTGCAATGTGGGGAGGAAGCTCCCAGTGCTCTGTGGGTTGCTTGGTCCCATGGTGGTGTTCGTAGCTGCTGATGGCCACATCTCTGAGTGCCCTTGCTCTGCAGCAGCCTTATCCTGGCCTTTGTTCCCATTAGCAAACTGCAGGGCAGCCAGGACGAGCCACCGCGTCCCATGGCTTCAGGAGCTGCTCCTCCGGCCGCATGCCCCCCGTCAGATCAGCCAGCTCCATGCACAGGACATCCCATCGTGGGACGGGCCTGTATGTTATTGAAATAAGTGCCCTGAAATCTATTTTGGGCTTATCTTCAGGGAAGCTGGAGTAGCCACTTCAGTATGAAATCTCTGCATACCTCAGTGTGGAGCCAGGGATGGCTGGGAAGCAGAAGCCTGTCTGTTGGGCTGCTTCAGGGCCTTCAGCACTCGTGCAGTTGGATGTGTCAGAGCCCAGCCAAGGGGACTGTTTGGGGCAGAGGTGCCTGGGGCTGAATCATCACACTGGGGACCCTTTCCTGCCTCTTCTGACTAGGGATCCATTCCTGAGCCGAGACACCTTCCTGACTCTGCTCTTGGCCTGGTGGACATGTCCATCAGAGCTTTGGTTTGCATCTTCTGCCGTTTTCCTCCACAGGGGCAAGGGAAGCAAGCTAAATATATAAAACATATATGCTTATTCTCCAGCACCCATCTCTGAAGATTTCATCACACTTTATTTGGGCTGTGCAGAGGAGGAGGCAGCCCAGTATGCCTTTGTTTCACACATGTTGGCGTGAGATGCTAGATTTCAGGAGAGTTCAGCCCTCCTCTTGCTTGCACCCATAATCCTGGATCACTGCAGTAACGTGGGATAAATGCTGGAATCTTTTGAATTCTCCATCTCGCAGTGGAGATGCTGCTGAGAGCCTGTATGACCCTGCTGGCCACGCACACCCCGGAGCTGTCACCGTGAGGCACTGTCCAGGTGCCCTGACAGCCCCAGGTGTCTGCGGAGGATTTCCCAGGGATCTGGCACAAAACCAACTGCAATGATCTCTGATGCCATTAGTCACCCCTCTCCTCACACACACGTAATCTAGCAGCAATAACGAGCCAGATTGCCCTGTCTGCTACGATAGACAGTTGATAAAATGGCCCGTCCCCTTTGCAGCCAATGCTGCGTCACGCTGCGAGCAGTGCTCTGCCTGTCTTCGTTTTTACTGAGAGCATTGAAACTTCGGATCAGATTTTTTTTTTCCTCTTTTCTCCTTGCATTTGATGTGAATTTCATGCTAATGCACTGCAGCTCTCTTGATGTTCCTGTCAATATTCCAGCTTTCACATCTTTGCCAGTGAGGAGCAAATCAATTAGGTTCCTAAAACTTCACAGGAGCGATGGTTTCAAAGCGATTGCTTGTAAACACATTACTCAAGGAAGATGATTAGAGGAATATTCATGGTGTAGGCTTGTCTTCCAGCAGCAAAAAATGCAGGTTTAAATACCTCTGCTTTATCTGCCATGCTTTCCCTTTTGGGATCTGTAGCTGCTGTGTGAGATTTTAACGTTATATAAAATGAGTCTTTTTGAGGAAAGATTATATATGAAATACCTGCCTAAATATTGAATTGCGCTCTTTTTAAATATTTTTTTTCTGCTTTGTTAAATAGCAACTGTGGTGGCAATTTTCTATGATGCTTTAATTGCAGTGTGTGTTATACCAATGTTTTCTAAAAGCACAAAGGGGCATTTACACTTAAATTATCGTTTGGTTAAAAGTGGGATGATGTGACCTTACTGTAACTATCTTTTGGAAGTCAGGCAGGACAGTTTCTCTCGGGTAAGAAAGGTTTCTCTCATCTGTCTGAGGGTAAGCTGGGAGGACACCTCCTGGGACAAGCAGGATCACAGCTCCCATCATTTTGAGAAGAACTTGGGACATGCATTTGAAAATTCAGTGCTGATGCACGTCTGTAAAGCTACAGTGCATCTGTTGCTCTTCCTTGTGCTGGGCTGCCCAAATTTTAGATCTCCCCCTGGGGCTGGAAGCAGGGGGCTGTTCTGCTCTGCAGTGCCACCACTCCACCCTTTTCTCCCTGCCTTCCTGGGAACCCCCTGCATCTTTTTGCCCCTTCGGGCTTTCAGTTCACCAGCACTGTGCTGCAACCTGGAGTCTGGGGCATGTCGATGTGTTGCTGCTGGGGCAGTGAGTGTAGAAACCCCATGCTACTGGGATGCTGGGGCTGCGTTTGGGAGCATCTAAGGTGTCTGGCTGGCATGATGTGAATCCACTGCCCCAACAGGAGCAGGCAGTATTTTCTGGGCAACGGGTGAAGCCCCTTGCCCCCCGTCATTCACAGCCTGCTTGTTGTGCTTGGGATGTAGCTCATTGCAAACGTAGAAACCCTGCTGCAGAAAGTTATGTAGATTATGTCCTCTGAGAATTATGGCTGTGCTATGGGCTTTGTAGGAAATTAAATGTACTGTGCTACAAATATTGTTTTACGATGTTTGATGGGAGAACTGAACAGAATGTTTTCTGGGTCATCATGTCAGTGTTAAGCTGCTTTCCCATATTAATACCCCATAAATGCAAAAGCCCCCTATTCTTTGTTCAGAACCGTACCAGGAGTGTTGCACAACCTCCTGGCCTGCTGCGGATGAGCTTTGCATTCAGCCTTTTGGATGTGCTGTGGTTGGCACACGGACAGCCCGGCGTGGGGCTGTGCAGAGGGGAAGGAGGCAGCAGTGGGGCCAGGGCAGGATGGCAGTGGCTCTGCCCAGGGTCCCCGCTCTGTGCAGGAGCAGGTCTTGGTGTACCAGAGCTCCCTCGTGCCTGCTGGGGCTGATGGTGCGTGGTGAGGAGTCCGGCACCACTCGCTCCAGCCCTAAGCACAGGAGCTCTGCTGGCTGCCCAGTACCTCGGTGTGCAGAAGGAAGGGTTTGACTGCTGCTGTATTCAGATGTACAAGAGGCATCCAGCCTTCACAGATCCCAAACCAGCAGCAGTCGGTGAAGGGCTGCAATAGGGGATCACTGCCAGAAGGCTTCACGCCCTTGTGAGCCTCCTTGTCCTGACACTTCGGGACTGGTGACTCCCAGGCTTATACCAGGCTGTCCCCAGGATTAAACCATGTGCACGGAGCTGCTTTTGCAGGCAGGCAGCAGACTGCTCATAGTAGAGCTCCTTTAAGCTCCTTATTCAAATAATTGCTCAGCATAAAAGCATGCTCAGAAGTCACATCGGTGCTCAGAGGTGACTCTGGGACATTGTTCAGACTGTGACCTTGGGTGCCACTGGAGCTTTCTGGTCATTCCTTGGGCTTCAGCAAACACCAGACTAGTTGAGGGGCAGGGACAAAGCACAGGAGGATGTCAAAATGAGCTACAGCTGCCTGCGGGGCTAAGCCTCACACAGGCAAGCTGTGCCCGGTGCTCGCAAGAGAGCACAGCCCCTGCAAAGGGCTGCTTGCCTGCAGGTTTTCAGCATCCTTCAGTGAAAGTGGAAAAGAGCTGCAATCCCTGCTCAGAGCCTAACAGCTTGCCGGCAGCATGCTGCTGCTGGTGGGGACTGGTGAGGGGGAGCATCTGCAGGTCTCATGGCACTGCGGATGGAGGAAGCTCTTGGAGAAGGCGGCAGCAGCAGCAGGAGCTCGCAGTGTTTTTCCCATAGGCAGCAGGTCAGGAAGGATGGAGGTGCGTGCTTCTCCCAGGAATCTTTCTGCAGAGGTGTGCAACGTGCTTGGATTAACGCAGATACTCATGGTATGCTGAGAGCATCCCTGCCACGGTGTCCAGGTGCTGCTCTGCATCCAGATAAGCAGCTGTGGGGTTGAACAGAAACAAGGCGTTTCTTTTCCCTTCCCCTTTCTGGTAGAAATCTTTCCGATAAAACTTCCTTGAAAAGTAGAGCCTCAGGCAGATACCTGGCTTGGAGAAAATAAATAAATCTCAACATGATTGACTGAAGTTGTGCAGTTTTATAAGCCCCTGCAAACAGATAACGTTATCAGGAATTAGATAAAATAAAATCCTACTGAGATTTCCATTTCTAATTGTTGCTTTTGGGGACTGAGGGCAGAAACAAATCAGCATTTAGTGTTTAGTGTATGGAACATTTAGTGCCTTTAGAAGGATTTCTTTAATGTTGAGCCTGACTGGAAGTAGGTCAACTGAAGAAGGAGTAAATTACACTTGCAAAAATGCATTAGGAGCTTCAGTGTGCATAAATCTAACTGCCATTGAGCAGAGGTCCTAAAAAATAAAATAAATAAATCAGGCACTGGAGTTTTAGATGGAAAAGTTTTTCCCAGTGCTGTCAATGAAGCATCCTCTTGGCTCCTCACCCGCAATGGCATTGCTTTTCCATGTGGCTCAGAGACGTGTGTTGAGGAGTGGGTGGCATTTGTGTTGTGTCTCGTTGTCTTCTCTTTTGAGGTTGGGTCATTCCAAATGGACTTGCACATACTGCTGTTAATGAGCTCTTTGTGATTAACGCTGCCATGACTGGCAAAGCCCTGTTTGGGGGCAGCAAGTACAAGGCATCCTTCTGGAAACTGAACCTGTCGCTGACAGTGCTAACGGCATTTGTAAAAGCCATCGCCATGGTTTTAAGGTTAAAAACCTTCAAAATCTTTCTGTCTTGGGTCACTGAAAAGCCAAACTCACAAACTTGCAACTCTTGCTCTTTTTCTTAATAATAGGGGTATTAAAGGTCTTGGTGAAATACAGTTTCACCAATGAAAACTGAAGTTGTGTTTTGTATTGGTTTTTCTTTTTTAATTAAAGATTAAATGTGCCTTTCCATCTCCTCGATGGCTGTAGACTAGCCCAACTTTGCTGGCTGCCGTGGACCTCTGATGTGACGCCTCCGTGTGCTGCTTTGCCAAGGATGGGGAGGGAGAGTGCCGGCTCCTCTGCCACGGGCTGGCTCTGCTCCCGCTGCACAGGCTGCTCCTCAGGGGCACTGCTGGGGATGCTCAGTGGTTCCCCTTTTAACAGGGATCGGGGCACGGCATCTTGGTGCTGGTCACAGTTTGGGCAAGGACCGATCTCTGCTTTCTTGTGTGTTTTTTAACAGTCACCACTCAGTCCATTCGCAGTTTCAAAGATTGAACAGACACTCAAAACAGATGGAAATGGCTTATCTCTGTGCCTTAATTGCTTATTATTATAATAATATGCTGTGCCACTTGGATTATATATAGCAGGAGCAAAAGAGCCAAGCAAAATCAAAATGATAAACATTTTACCACAAGCAAAATATACAGACTATTTCTTTGTGCTCTTCCAGTGAGACGTTTTGCACAAGGTATTTCAGCAGTGCGCTTTATTCTCCGCGGTTACTTGGTACGACAGTGTTAGCAGGGGATAGAGTACTGATTGCCAGTAGTGGGTAAGTTAATTTCCAGGCTGGCGAGTCCCAGATGTTTGTGTTGCCTGTTAGAATTTGTCAGCTGAGTGTTTCTCCACGCGGGACTAACGTGACCTGGCCGCTCAGGCCCAGGTGACCAAGCAGCTTGTCTCTATTATCAGCAGAGGTTGCGCTCTATTTAAAACCTAACTTATTCCAAATGTCACTTCCAAACCATCCAAAGAAAAGTGCTTACAGATGCCTGAGCTGAGGAGAACGGCGAGGGAAAGGAGAAAGGGCATTAAGCGAGTCCATCTCATCACGAAGTCCTGTCACGTTGCCAAAACCCCAACACACGGACTTGCCAAACTCCATTTCTCTCGCCCTCTAAATCAGTTCAGCATGCGGTGCAGAGGAGCCGGCGGTGTCCTTGAGGAGCTAGCGGGGCTCGCTCGCTGCTAAGAGAGACCGACGAGCCAGATGTGTGGGCTCCTGGGGAGCTCCAAGCGCCTACCTACTGCTGCGGAGCCAGCCCTGAGGCCTATGGGAGCAGTGCCACGGGGGGCTGAGGACACTTGCCACCCCCCAGAGCTGTTTGTAGCCCACTATGCTGCCCCCGGCCCCGCAGCAGGGCTGGCTGCTTGCTCCCCGAGGCGTCCCCTGCCCCGTGCGGCCTTGCCTCGTGGCCGAGGCGGTGACTCAGTGCCACGGGGCAGCTCTGCGGCGTCACCGCGTCCTGCTGCCCGACCTCCAACACGCCTGGACGTGCCTCGCGGTCTGCTTCGCGCTTATTTGTCATCAAAAAAAAAAAAGCGGAAGGGGAAAAATAGCTGCTGTGGCAGGTTGCCTGCCCCGTCCCCAGCAGTGCGGCCCGGCTGCAGCCCCAGAGCGGTGCTGGCAGCCAGGAGGCTTTTTGCTGGGGCGAAAGCCAGCCTTCTGCAGCAAGGAAGGGGTGTTCATGGGATGTGTTTGCATGCTCAACCGCTCTCAGTCTGAGCGTTGCAGAATGCAAAACACCCTGGAAAATCTGCTGGCCTTTGGTACTTAACTCTTTGGTGATCACGTCACAAGCAACTACTGACTCCAACCCTTAGTTTCTGCTTATAAGGACATGCGTTTCCTCTCCCTGCTGCTTAAGAGGAAGGTAGATCTGACTTCCCAGTCTTGGTTAGAAAATCTTTGTGGACTTCTTTTCTTGTCTGTGTAAGAAACTTTGCTACTTACTTCTCTATTTAAAAGCCTATTTCTGGTTTAATATCCTAGGATTTATTAACTTACTATCCGAGTCATTGAAAGTTTACCGATGTTCGGGTCCTCACAAGCTGTTATAGCCAGACACTGTTTCACAGAGATGCTTCCAGCGAGACTTGCTAAATGAACCTGTTGAATCAGGTGTTGTGTATCATTTGGAGTGAGATTTGTCTCAGCTGGTAGCACCTCCTGCAAGTCAACCACCTTGTGCACCCAAGGAAGAGTGACTGAAAAGCTGAACAGTGGCCCTAATGTCTCTCCTGCTAGCCTCTGGCAACACACTAGATGATGGCAACGGTAGCGGTGGGACATGGTATAGGGAGGCATGTACAGTGCCAACCCTTCCCTTCTACGTCAGAACTAAAGCACTCCTGTGAATTTCGAGGCCTGAACTTAGCACATCATTTTTATGCACATGTGCACACAATAGTAATTCATCCTGTAAAAATAATTGATAAAGCCCTGTGCGCATACAGGGCATATGTACTGTTAAAACCACAGCCCTCGTCCTCTGTGTGAAAATGCACACGCTGCCTTGTGAACTTTAGCTGATCTCTGGTCCTCCCTCTAGTGAGCAAATGTATTGTTCAACTCTTTTGGACAGTACCTACATCACTGATGGGCACTCCATAAATATAGCCAAGTCCATCCCGGCAGACTTTATATCTTTTTTTACGTGGTTTTCTGTGTCAGACAGCAACGTTTTTCTCCCAACCTAACAAAATCATTCAACATCATGCAGGTTTATTCTCGTAGTGGCCGTACACGTTGTGCATTCAAACAACCGCCCCCGCTCTGCGGGGTGTACAGAGCAGTAGGTGAGGTGCTGTCATCTGAGGTTCCCGTTAGGGAGCTGCTGCACTGGCTCCGTCTGACATCTTCAGACCTATGCCTGCATTTTTCCCCCCTGACTAGGGCTGACTCACTGACTGCAGCCTCCCCGAAGCAGCCTGCTTACGGGTGACCCTTGCTGCCCCCTCTTTCCCCTGGCAGGGTGAGTGGTGGGCAGGTCCCTGAGCCCGGTGAGGGGCGGTGAGCTCCCAGGGAGCTCTGTGCCATGCTCAGCAGTAAAGAGCTGCTGCCAGCACAGTGCTGGAGATGTTTTGCTGTTTCGGTCAGTCTCATGGTGGCCGTGGAGCCAGCCCGTAGCTGTGCTTTGCTTTCTGTGTGCTTTCTTTCGCAAGCTCTGAACGTAGAAACTTGCAGAAACAGCTGGAGCTGCTGGGTGAGAAGAAAACCATATCAGGAACTGATTTGAATGGGAGTAACAAAAAGTTGCTGACCGGGAGGTCAGGGCTAAGGTACGTCATGTTTAACTAGTCTGTTTACCTTCTGTACTACTTTCAGGATGTTTCTTCGTATATATATTTTTTTAAGTGGAAAATCTGGGGGTGGTTCTTTCCTTTCTCCTTGTAATCTCTGGGTTTAGTTAAGCCCACAAAAATGCTGGGAGAAATTGCTTAATCCCACTGAAGTCTGTCATCATTTTCCAGCTCTAGCTCGATACAAATTTTTGTTTGATTTTTGAGGAAGCCGTCATTTGAAATGTTTTTTAGGCCACGAAAGAAGATGGTAAGCTGTACATGCTACAGAAGTCTTTTTAGTAAATAACATATTGCAAAAGCAGTGTTCTGTACCTCCACTTTTCAGGGAAGGTAGAGGCAGAGTCCCAAAGCGCGCGGCGGAGCGGGCTCAGTGAGCTGCCCTGGCTGCCCTGGTGGGGCTCTCTCTCACCGTGTATTGCCAGCAGCTCATGCTTTCTGCGGTGCTACCCTTTGAGACTTCAAAGATCTCACTCCTGATGCAAAACTGAACTTCCAGTCTTTGTGGCATTGCTGCAGCATGCTCCAAAGGAGGTATTTATTACGTTGTTTCTGTTAACTTTGTCTGAAATCACCTTTCTTTGAAAATACACCTTGTGCTCTGGGTGACTGCCCGTGCACTTGGTGGAGCAGGGCTTGTAGTGGAACACAATAGATTGATAGGTGTCCACAGACCCTGACTTTCCTGAAAAGTTACTGGGGAGAGAGAACCCTTTTGTGGCCAAAATATCCTGGACTCAGCATCCATCCTTGATCTCTGGAAGCCGTCTACGTAATTGTCAAACACTGAGGTTTGTTTCCAGCTCACAAGTTTCCTTACCTGCTGTTGTTTAAGCAGCCTCTTAACTAGATCTTTCTTACAATGATAGCGTATTAGAAGGGCCATCTGTACTACCTGAATAAGCACCGTGCTTATTCTTCCACCCTTCCCTTTGCTTTCCATCCTTCCGAAAGATCTGCTTGCAAATGTGGCAGGTGTTTCTGCATAAGTCACCACTTAACTTAGAGAAATGAGACCTTCTATAGCATTTTTGCTTTCATTTCAGGCTCATAGCTGACACTGAACTCTCTATTTCACAGCCTGAAACCACCCCATATCACGTGGTTGATCTGAATATACAGAAATCAGTATTTTTTGCTAACAAATTCTAGCACAAATTCTGAAAACGTGTATGTTTCATGTCCCAGATGTGATCATGAACCTTCCTTGCTTACAGCAAAGCACCCATGTGCCTGTGTATCTGAGAAAAAGCAGGGAAATGCTAAAGCTTGACTTCAGTCAAGCCTTAGCAGTAAGGCAACACGGTACAGTTCATCAGGCTGGGAAGGTTGGTATTTCTTGATGGCAGAAGCTGCACAGAAAAGTTGCATAAGTAGAGCTTGTTGGGAGTTCACCCTCACTATTTCCTCAGACAAAGATGTGATTTCACCAAAAAAATAGTATTTCTTTAAAAAGAAAAAAAAATCAAATCTTGACTTGGAGGAGAAAGGAAATTCTATTCTCCATCAAGGAAATCAGAACAAGGCGTTTCCTCTGGGAAATGTCGATGAAATGCTGATACTTGTCTGCTGTTACAGCAGTGGCCTGGTGCCAGTGCTCTGGCTAAAGGCAGTGGCTCAGCGTTACCCCGTGGTCGCAGCCTGCTGCGGGGCAGGTACTGGGCTTAGGGCTCGTCACACGTGCAGTGAGAGGCAGGAGGCTGCCGAGCTCATCTGAGCAGGTTCCTGTCGGTGAATCCCCAGGAGAAATACTTGAGCCAGGAATACTCTGAACTCTCATGCTTCAAGCAATGTTGTGATAACATGACCTTTTGCGTTCCGGTTTAGAACAAAGCCAGATGGAGCTTCGCATGGGAGAAAAGAGTGATTCCTGAACTGTCACCCGTGGCCCACCTTAAGGTCTGGTGAGGCCAGCTTGATTGAATTGATGCGTGGGGACCCTAGAGACATTCAAAGGTCAAACCAAAACATTTTGTGAGGACTGTGATAGAAATGGCTGGGGCAGATTGTTCGTCCGTCATCAGCTCTGCCTTAAAGACAGCACTGCTGTTTTAAATGAAGAGTGAGTAATGCCTTCGAAGGGTATAGCAGGTCAGCACATTGGCTGAGGACCACAGCAACAGCTCCAGCTTCGCCCTGTGCGGTGAGTTTCCACCTTGCAGAGCACAACAGCAACAAGCTGTGTTTAACCAGCACCTCTGTGCACCCCACAAAAGCGGTCTCTGCTGGCTGCAGCCGCGAGTCGAGGCTGGAAGCATCATCGTGGTGCTGCATGGCCAGGAGAAAGGGGCAGGTGGGAGCCTCGCGCTGGAAGTGCAGGACACACGGCTTTGCTGACTTGCTTGGAAGCCATCCCAGCTCGTTCTCCATGTCACAGGTCTGCTGTGGGGCGGTAGGTAAAGACGGAGCTTTTCTGTCCAGCGCTGGGAGTGCGAGCTGACTCGTCATCGCTTTCCTTTCCTCCTCCTTGGCTGTGTTTCTGCTGGCTGGGGGTGCTGCGAGGATTCTCTCACGGCGTGCAGTGCTGAGGTATTCCAGACTGACTGCGGAGGATGTTCCCCGTGGCTCAGCGGAGCTGTATAACAGGATGAAGTGGGATTATTTTGCCTTAGCAGGAATCGCACACCTGGGTCATAACAGATAAAGCAGACTTGGTCCAGTGGGCACACAGAAGGCTCCAAGCATCGCCCCACTCCAGCCCCACTTGGAGGCTTGAATAGACACAAAGTGATGAGTTCAAATACCCATAGGCATGGCAAATAAAAGAGGTTTCTGTACGGAGGATTAACACGAAGCTGAAGCCCTACTGGTTTCTTTTGAAACTTCCTTAGGAAGAGTAGTCGCAGCCAGCTCTTAAAGCTCATTGCACTCAGAACATCTTATAAAATTATGTGGTAGATGAGGAACATATGTCCCTTTTGCCTGTTTCATTTTGCCCTACTTTAGCTCCTTTCTTTCACAAAGCCTGTCTTTTGCAGTAAGTCTTAGCCTGATGTAAGGGATCCTTCTCCAATCTACGTTGTTTCCACCCTAGCTAAGTGTGGAGAAAATATTGCTCAACATGGCCTTAAAAAAGTGAGCGTAAGAAAAGACTCATCTGGATCATTTGTGATAAATTGCCTTTTCCTTTTTTCTTTGTTAATTAACTGGGTTAAAGTAATCCCAACTCGTACTGCGAAATCAGCTGCGAAAAAAAAGCAGCCAGCATTAAATGTGATAGCTGGAAAATGCACGCTGTGAGGCTGACAGTGGTGATGGCAAAAGCCAAGCAGATGCCCACACCGACTTAGTTTTGCTGTCTGGGGGGGGAGAGCACGATGCTCGGCTGGGCTGGGCTGTGTTATGGGAGGTATCACGTGAAGGTGGAGCAGCTCCGTGCTGCAGAGAGACAGGGCAGGGCAGCCTTGCCTGACCTCTGCCTGGGCTACAAGCAAGCTCGAGCTCTGGAAACTCCCAGGTGTGTTAAGCTGAGAAGCGTGAAGCTCATCCCAGAGCCGTGCTCACTGCGGGCCATAGGAGCCAGCGCTGTCCCCAGCAGAGACACCGCGGGCACGAGGACAAGCAAGGCCCACGCTGTCTGGACACGAAGGACATCGTCCACCTGCCCGTTTCGTCCAGGTGCAGAAAGCTCGTGTTTGGATAAAGCCCCCTCTACCAGGTCCATTAGTGGTTTCCTCATCAGGAGGGACCTTTGGCACAGCCACCTGGCCTTGGCTCGTTAACTCCATCTGCCCCCCGGGGTAAGGCTGTTCATGGGGTTTCGTTGTGGTGCTGCAGGGCTGGCTTTTTGGCTTCTTGCTCTGCCATAAGCATTAGCTCCCCCACTCCTTCCCGGCCGCATTCATCTCCCCCAGCGGGAAACCCCAGATGCTGTGTGGTGAAAGGTGCTTTTGGGGACCCTGGTGTCCGCAGCTGAGAAAAACCACTTACAGAATGACTGCACTGAGTCATCTGCCCCGGGAGCAGCCTGTGTCGGCTCCTGGAAATAATCACAGCTCTCAATTTCCCAGGGCAATCCCTCCAGGCAGCTCATCTGCCCTGAGAGGAAGCCCTTGCTGTATGTTTAGGCAGATGAATTGCTTCTGTTCCTAACCGGGGGATGCAGCGGGGCCGGGGGGTGCCCAGGCGGTGTCCCCCGGGCTGGCAGCACGGGGGAGCCTGGGGTCTGGGTGCTGTCACAGGGACAGAGACGAGCCTGCCGTTGTGGGTGGGTGCTGCAGCGTGGCGAGGTGCTCGGTACATCTGTCCCTGAGCATCTGTCCCCATCCTCGAGGCGAGAGCAGCCGGCTCCTGAGGGGGCTCACCCAGCGCTGCGCTCCTGCACAAGGAGCTCCAACAAGGCTCAGAGAGACACCGAGGGCTTCAGCAGGAAGGAAGCAAGATGAAAAATCCTACTGAGGTGCAGCAGGCAGGGAAGGCCGCGCTTACACGCTGAATAGGAGGAAGGAGGAATCATTTCCTCGGGCCTCCTTTTGTGCCTGTTGGATAATGGATGCCTTTCTACATCTATAGGCTCGTTTAAGCCTGAGCACCTGGAAAGCTCTCGGCTGCATGTAGGCCAAAGAAAACATGTTTTTGCTGTTAAAATAACTCTTCTTTTATCCCGTCAGCCTCTGCATTTCTTGCAGACCCTGCTAATGTAAGGAAAAGTAAATCTGGGCTCTTTTCTCTCTTCTCACGTGCAACCGTTTAGTTGGTTATAGAAAGCTTCTGGAGCACACCAGAGCTCAGCAGGGAGACGTGCCCTGTCCTGGGGCTGCGAGCTGAAATCTCACTCAGCCTTTCATGGATCACGGCACCCTCTGGAGCGGGAGCACCCCGGGATGGCCCCTGCACGGGGCTGCAGGTGGCACCGCCAGGGCTGGCTGCTGGCATGGCTCGGAGCCGTTGCTGGGCTGCAGCAGCCACGTCCCCGAGCTGGCAGGGAGCAGGAGGGCGAGCTGCAGAGGGAGCCGCTCGGTGACGAGGTGGCAGCAACGAGGCCTGAAGCCACTGCCAGCAACACGCAGGCAGAAATGTACTTTTCGCTAGGAACCAAAATAAGGGCGGCACCCAGAGTGGCTCTTTCCTCTTTTTTTCCAGCATTACTTCACAGAGCACTTGCAGAAGACGTCCCCTTCCATGGGATTTGTGCTTGGCTGACGAATTTGTGACGTCTCCGCACAAGGGCTCATTGAAATATGTCCCCGATCCAAGGTGCCACCAGTTCCTGGGAGGGCGTCCCGTCCGTGCTGCTCTCTGTGAACCCATCCCCAGGACACCACGGCATGAGGTGGGTGGGGACAGATGGGTGCTGGAGGCTGCAGGGCCTCGAGACATCCTACACGCATCACCCACGAGGTGCTGGCAACGGAGCCGGGCTCCTCGGGCAGAGTCCGCACCCCAGTGAGCGCGTTGGCCTCTTGTGCAAGATGAATCATTGCCCTCGCTTTTGGCATTATTTTTATTATTATTTTTTTTAATATCCCATGTAGTGAACTGGTGAATCAGCAGTCAAATAAGGAAATAATAACATGGTGAATTAACCCTTTCAAACTCAGGTGCATGAAATTAGACGTACAGAGCAGCGGCTTGATTTCCACGGGCTTTGTAACAAATGTCAGCCCCAATTCTGGCCTTTCTGCAAGCACCCAGCTCCAAGAGAGCTGGGGTGAGGCAGGCTGTGCCTTCCAGCCCTCAGCTCCTCGCCTGCATCAATGGCAGAGGAGAAGGGAGGTGTTAAGGAGGGATCCGGCCTCCAAAAGGGCCTCTCCATGTCCCGTACTCCCGTGCCTCTGATGGGAATACTTGCCAGGCTTGTCAGGGGTACGGGGATTGGCAGCTCATCCTTGCTACCCGAGCTGTTGGCTTAGTGAGTTGTATGGGCTTGCTCATTTTCCTTAGGCTCGGGAAAGCTGCATGGAGGGATCCCACTGCCAGGCTGAGCAGCTTTTCTGTCGTGATTGCTGTTTAATCCTGCAATACACGAGCAGCCCCGTCCCGCTGTAACTAGAGGGGATCTGTGCTTTTCCTGCCTAGCTGCTGGAAAGCAAAATGTGCATGGCACCGCATCCCCATGGGACTGGGGACAGCCGTGGTGGCTGTTGGAGCCATCACGAAGGGAAGCCTGGGCGAGACCCGCTGGGCTCTCATCCTGCACGGCCCCGCTGGCACCTCCTGCCCGCAGCTGCAGAGCTGTTGCAGTGCTGGCCATGGCTCGTGTTCCCCGGGGTGCCTCGTGCTGCCAAGCCGCAACACAGAGATTCGGTTCCTTTCCCCATACGGGGAACCTTGATAATTATTATTTTTAAAGTGATTAATGGAGCTGTTCCTGTGTTTACTGCTACAAGGTCAAACCATTTGTTTGCATGGGGTATGCTAATGTAATCTCTTCTTTCTCAGCTAGCCTTCTTCTTAGAGGTTTCTTTGGGAAAGTGTTGCAGACACACTTGTGTATGACATATTTATGCATACAGTGACTGATCTGCATTCAGCCCTGTGCTGTAGTAACAACTGATAGGTTGTAATGTTTGTAAATGTTGCTCTGAGGCTTAAATTTAAGAGACAGGCCTAGGAAATAGATCTTATTGCAGCACACTGTAACCAAATAGTTCCCAATAAAGAGAAATAAAGAGAACCAATTTTATATCTGGCCATTAACGTTCTCCCAGATGTTGTGTACCATATGCCAGCATTTTTCAGCTCTAAAGCAAGCTGCATTTGTAGCATCTACAAACCCACTGATTTCTTCCCCTCCTTTCCCACTGCCCGTGCTGTTGGCAGGCAGTGGCAGACAGCAGCAACTGCTGACAGTGCTCGTGGGGAGCACGGCACAGCCAGGCAGAGGGGCTGCAGGTATCGACCCCTACGTTACTGCCACGTGCCTGCTACTTCAGCAGTACATTTAGATTCCCTAGAACTCCAGTTTTTATTGGGAAAAAAAATGTATTTACTGAAATATTGAAATGTCTTATCTGGTTTTGTTTTCAGGCTGAATCTCAGTGGTTCACACAGATGAGATTTATTGGAGGCCTGGACGCCCAGTTCTGTGTGCGTTATTTCCATTGGCTTGAGAGCAGGTTGAAAACTGGAGACCTGGACATTTGCATAGTCCAAGAAATGAACTAGCGCTGGATTATTTTTTTCCCCCTCTGAGTTATGCTGACAGCAGCCATAACATTAAGGCTGAAAAGTTTATTTACTATGTAAAGACCATATTTTCCCTTCTTATCCCAGCTTTTCTTGGCTTGCATTGCTTGGCAGTATCCACATAACCACTAACACCCAGAGGCGTGGTATTAAGCTGGGATGAAAAATGAACATGCAGAAGAATATTGGAGATTTAAGTGGGTATGGTTCTAAGAAAACCAGTGGAAAATATGTTTACTCCAAGCATCTGTAGCACCTAATTGAAGCAATGATATTTTCTGTAGCACCTAATTGAAGCAGTGGTATTTTCTGTAAGAACATAGGGAATGCTTTTCTGCTTTCTCTTTGGATTAGAGTTTTGCTTTGAATCGATATGACATAATCCACAGAATTGTTTTTTTGTTTTTTACAGCTGCATTGGAAACTTTCTGCCAATAGACAGGGACATGTTAATCAGGGTGAAAAAGCTTACATTCATTCAAGCTTTGCTAGTTTCTTGATTCTTTGTTAGGAACTGTTGCTTCCTCCTAATTTACTGAAATCTCGTTCGCAGTAAACACTATTATTTTTGAGCTATTAATGTTGCTATAAATTTGAATGGCTAGAAGAAAGTGTCAGGATGTGATTAAAAGGGAGCTGATCTGCATCTGTAGGTGAAATCATTGCCGACACTCAATGTGACAGCGAGCGAAGCGCGTATTTATGTGCCCATAAAGCATGATCTAGTGCTACTCGGTCTGCTGTGTTGGCATCACCAAGGGGATTTCTGTGAAACTAACTGAGAAGAACATACAGGATCCTGTGTCACCTCTGGGGCATCCGCAAGTGTTGCCGGTTGGTAGTTGGCTTGCTGGGATCACTTCTCTTGGGCATCTCTGTTCTGAAGGCCGAGTTACCCCCACTGTCCCCTTCAGAGGGGGCGTGAGCTGACGTGCACGTGCTGTGGTTTTAATTAAATGCTCCATCGTCCCCAGGCATTTCAGCTGGCAGCTCCTTCGCTCCTCTCCCTCCCTGGCCAAGGAGGCAACACAACTCGGGGTCGCAGCCCAAACAGTGGGACCTTTTGGGGGCTGTGCTCACCGTACCGCTGCGGCTCTGCCGGCTCGTGCTGGCTTGTGCTGCCAGACCTTCTTGCCAAAGTTTGGGAAAATGTGTTTCCACACCTCGGTGGGGAACCCGGCCCTCCATTCCCCTGCCTTTTGTCACATGTGCTGAGACAGGAGCTGCTTCAGAAGTGACCTTTTCATTTTTCTCCAAAACGCAGATTTACATTTCTCACAGGCCTTTGAGGATGCAAATCGGATGAGATACATTTTAAAGATCATCTGCTCGGCATCACAGCCCTGGTCGGTGCCATCTGGAGGAGAGGAGCAGCCCGGGGCTGGGCGGGGTGGGGAGCAGCGCTGGGGCTGCACGCTCTGGTGGGGATGAGCTGCAGGGGAGGGGGATTTAATGGGCACCGTGGCCACATCCATCACAACAGTCGGATAGTGCCACCAGAAAAAAAGCTAGATTTTATCGTTTAATCAGCCATGTCGCTTTACAGATGTAGTTTGGAGATGAGCAATGGGCAGAAGCTGCTGGTGCCAGTGGCTGAGAGAAGCAGGCACTTCATTCTGCAGAGCAGTGACCTGAGCCCGGCTGAAAGCAGCAGGGCCGTGCTCAGGCTGCACAAGCAGGGCAGCACTGGCTCTAACGAGAGGCAACATCGTGAGCGTGCTGGAACCAGCACTGCCAGCACCATTGCGCCAAGCAGTGCCCGGCTTTCGCAAGCCTCTGCAAAACAAGAGAAACGTAATACCCACCTCATTACCAGCACGAGTTCCCAAACTTCTCAGTGAAGAGATGACAGAAAACTCCCATCCCTCCCTGGACAAGGCTTTGCTGCTCTTCTGCTGTCTGGCTGTGAGTGCGAGGGGTGCACGCCGCCCGAGGATGGCTCCCCATGCCAAGGAGGTGGCTTCACACCACACCTGAGGGACCTGCTGAGGCTGCCAGATCCCCACCGGGCTGTTCTGGAGCATGGGGTGGGGGCAGCTGGTGGCCAGATGAGAGGGGGTCTGCAGGTAGCCAGTGCCTGCAGGTATTTCTAAAATTGGTCTGGAAAATGTGTTGTTACAAAAATGTATTCTTGCAAATACCTTCAGCCTGCACTGCAGCCTCTGGGTGAGGCCACGAAAGAAGTCTGCAACGTGAGGCATAAAATGCAAAATATTTATTCAAAAAATCAAAGCATTACAAGTCTGTCTCTTTTCCAGAAAGCGTAAATACATAGCAGTTCAGAGCTGTGCTGAAATGCACGGAGCGAGGTGCTGGGAGAGCTATTTAAGAAAAACAAACAGAAAACCAACACTTTGTTACCCGTTTATTTGCTCTTTTAATGTGAAGAAGGCTTCAGCAGGCTCCGGAGAGCCCTTGCCTGCTCCCCACAATAGTGTCGGGGGCGAGCACCTGCACAGGGAGAAATATCAGCTCTGCAGTGGAGGGCGGCCAGGCTCTGGGGCTTTTCTTCTGCGTGCTCAGCCAGGACGAGGCGTGCACACTCCTTCCAGATGACATTAATGCGGGTCTGCTGGCATCGCTTCTCCAAGTATGTGACAGGGCTCGCCATCCATTTGAGCAAGTCTTAATTTTGATTGAAATTTGCTTCTGAAACATCCAACAAAGCCAGCAAAGACAAAAGCAGGTCAGTGAAGCAGAGCTGAAGGCACTTAAACCAAAAAAAAAAAAAAAATTAAAAATGCCCAGGGTTCTCTTTAATTTGCAGTTTATCTGCAATTTAAAAGAGTAAACACAGCCATGCTGAAGAGGCATAAACACAGCTTGGAGAGACATCAAAATCTGGGTCATGGCTTCAGCTCTGCATGGGGATCTCGTTAGGTGCAGGAGGGAGCGTCGGCGCTGCTCCTGGTGCCCGGTGCAGAGCGAAACCCGGCGGGCTCAGCACAGCGCTCAGCAGCTCCTCTGCGGACCCATAACCGGGTAACGTGAGCTAGCGCTGTGCTGAAATTGCTAAATAACAACCGAGTCAGTAAACAGGAAGGAAATCTTGTTGCGTGTTTTTTTTTTTCCTGGAAGCTTAGCACTGCAAGCAGGACCAGGAGGCTCTGCCGGCAGCAGCCTGCCTGCCTTTCAGGTGTGCGCTGGGGAGCACTGAGCTGTCACGGTCCTTAGCTAACCCCACGTCTCTGCGGGGAGGCCAGCACTGATCCACGGTCATCTGGTTCGGAATGTGGGAATCTATTCTGTATTTAAGGCCCAGTCTGTCCTTCCAAGCAAAACACATGAAGAGAGAAGATTTAAACAGGAAGGGTTTGGTATTTCTCTCTCCCTCTCATAAATTTCTGTAGGTCTTGTTGCTGCTCATTACTGGAGATGCCAGCACAAGAGCTTTTCTCCCTAGCAAACCAGCTTCTCGTGTTCCCTGTCCTTCAGCCCCAGCCTCTTGCTCTGTTATATTTAGCTTTAAAGCCCTAGCTGAGTGCTGGTGACACGAGTCACCCGAGGGCCGCACGGCAGGGCTCGGGCTGTCCCCGCAGAGCAGCTGGAGGATGGGATGAAGCAGCAGGCACCACTTCCTGCTGTGTCCCCTGGATGTGACTTTTTGGATGCCGAGTGGCCACCAGTGTGGCTTGCTGTTTGCCTGGGGCAGTCAGCTCGGGGGACGTGGCCGGCCGCCCTTTGGCAGGGGCTCTCCGGGAAGAGGCTCTCTTCCTCGCGGTGCATACCTACTGCACCCGCTGCTTCCCACCAGATGCTCAGGCCTTACGAGATGCAAAACTGCATGCATGGGTGTCAGGGCCTCTCTGCAGCTCGTTTCTAAATTGCACAGCAGCTCTGTCTTTCACCCGGGGTGCCAAAGAGGTCTCTGCCCCGAGCAGCCAGAGCAGAAGGCCCCAGCCTGTGCTCCCTGATGCTCCGTGCTGCAGCACCTCTGCTAAGGGGTGTGTGGGGCTGGGGGCTCGGTGCTGGCAGTGCGTTGGGTCTGCTGAGCGAGACTGGGAGATGGCTTTTCTCAAAATCTGCATTTAATTGATTGTAAATGGGGTTTGTTTGTTTCTTTGCTTGTTTTGGCCATGTGTTTTGGGGCTTTTGATTTGTTTTGCCATGCAAGAAGAACTAAGTCACACTTTTCTTTCTTTCTTTCTTTCTTTCTTTCTTTCTTTCTTTCTTTCTTTCTTTCTTTCTTTCTTTCTTTCTTTCTTTCTTTCTTTCTTTCTTTCTTTCTTTCTTTCTTTCTTTCTTTCTTTCTTTCTTTCTTTCTTTCTTTCTTTCTTTCTTTCTTTCTTCCGATTTCTATTTTCTCCATTTAAAATAGTCCCTAGATCAATTAAGACTTTGGCCATTGTATAGCTTTCTACGGTGCCACGTGGCTACACGCTCCGGGGCTCTGGTCATTGAAAAAATCCTCCTGCCTAAGGGAATTTTCTGAAAGGATGGGTTTGCTGTAAGGTATCTTAGTCGTGCTCATGCAGGCATATTGTTTCTACAGAAGAGATTTCTTGGCAACTGTGGGCTGCTGGGCTTATATTTCAGCATCAGGGGAAGAGGCTGTAAAGAGCAAGAGCTCTTGAGAAAGTCCCCCTTGGGTTCCTGATACAACAAAACTACCATTCGACCTCAAGCCAAGTATGTCTCCAGTATGAGACCCTCTCTGTTTCTGAAGTGATTGGAGGCATGCACACTTCTGCAGAAATGCAGAGCAGGGCTGCTGTATGACGCCCTGTAGCTCCGTGGGTCTGGAGGAACTGGTTTGCTGCCCACAACCAAAAAAGTGGTTCTTCAAAGCAGTGCCCGTCGCAGCTTCCTTGTCAGTGGGCTCTTTAGTTTTGTGGTTATGACCTTGCAGTTTATTTCTGTGGCAACGACTGTGTTGTTGCAGTAATCACATAATCACTTCACTGCTATTAGAAGAGGTTTATGTGCGAGTATCATTTCAGAAACAACAGTCTGGGTCCAGATCTTCAAAGACGCATCCACAAACACCAAGCTGCACTGATGTTGGGGAAGTAAAACGAATGCCCCCAGCTGAAATAGCAAGCAAGCAAAATTAAAGCTGCTGTGGGTTTCTTGGGCATTGAGTCAGCAGGCAGCGAGCTGTGCACGTGGCCGTTTCTCCTCTCGCCTGCTGCAGCGGGACGGAGCTACGGGGAGCCGAGGCTGCGGCCAGCACAGACACTCTCATCGGTGCTTCCCTCTGTCTCTGCTTTTGCTTCCTCGAGGACTTCCATTGCTCACGGGCTGTTTTCCTTCCCTCTGCTAGGTGATGTACCAACTGTTTGTGCACTCCAGGCTGGCTCCTGACACCCGTCCCTTCTGCATGTGCGCAGAGCGAGGGCGCTCCCCGCAGCGCAGCGGGTCAGCGGGCTGCCAGGCCGCAGGCTGAGCCCAGGGGGAAGGCGAGGGGATCAGGATGTGTCCCAGCTCCTCCAGTTACTCACTGGTTTTGAACATGTCTGTGTTGGGTCTGGGATGAGCACCGAATGCAGTCAGTGGGAGGCTAAAGGAGAAACAGCTTCCCTTGGTTCAAACTCCTGCACGGCCATAGGTCATGCCTCCTTGTTCTGTCTGCTGTGGGTTCTGCTTGCTTTAAGCTTTTCTTAGAACATAGTCAAGGTTTTTTGTTTTCAGGTGTACATGCACATGCCTGCTGCATTAAATAAATGAGCAGCCTGCCCACGTGAGGCTGTCCTACCGAGGATGTGTAGGACACCACACCCACCTAGTCTTTAATGCCATGCCTTGGTTTGGATGATAGTCTGTTGTAATGTGTTGATTGACTCTATTTTAAGGGAATGCAAACAGAAGTCAGGCTGCTGATGGAATAAAACGGGGAAAGAAAAATACGGTGCATGTGCTTTCCTGAAGATCGTATTTTCTCCTGGTAAATAGAAGTAAGGAAGCCAGCACTTAGAGAACACAGCAGGTTATCAGGGAGCTTGGTTTGGCTGGCATAGAAATCGATTTTCAGATTATGTGATTTTCCATTAACTATTGACTGCATAATCAGTTGGAGAAGTTAGACTCCTTTGAGGAAGGTAAGAGTCATGCAAGCTGTTTGATCCAACGCGAGCACTTCATCCTCCCCTGAAGCAGCTGGGTGAGTGAACATCACGTCTGTGTGTGATGTGGGTTCCGAGTTAGCATTATAAAACAAGCCTCTTCACCTGCTGCTTCACCTCGTTACACTTCCATAGGCCAAATTGGATCAAGCACCAGCGGAAAAATCCCCACACCCAACAGTGCAAGCATGGGCTCGCCTCGGCCCTGTGCTCCGTACCCAGTGGGTGCTGAGAGGCCCCTTCCCGGCCCCTGGCTGCTCCTAGCACCCAACGCACAGCTCAGAAGCCCTGGGTCTGCGCTCTTCGTGCTGGTGATGCTCGCCTGTGTAGGTACGTGGACATGGCAAATGATATTTGTGGCTGTATAGAGATGTTTTGCAATCTGGTCATTCGTGCACGGTCTTGATTAGCATGTAGTTACCAAGAGTTGGCGCTGGTGTTATTTTTGGCAAGGTTGGGTAGGCAGAATTTGATTTTTGCTTTTTTTCTAAATGTCCTGCTCTGCCTCTTTTGTGATGCTGCAGTCTTTCCAGGGCTACTGGACTCACCACATGACATGTGCTCCTCGTTGCCATGTGTGTTTATTTTTTGCTTCACATTCAGATTATTATCCACATTGATATTGATGCTCAAAATAATTCTTGTGCCATTTCTAGGAAGACATGCAAACTGAGCCACTTTCCATTTAATATTAACTGAAATTCCCCGCAATGTTATCATCTGCATGGCAACCAGCAGCCCATCTGCACCTAATGGCAGTGCTACAGAGTGAGGGAGCTGTGCTTGGTAAATATGCACTGTGAAAGCCCTCATCAGATCTGATCTTGGGCATGGTGGGAAAAGCCACTCTTTCCCTAAAAGCAGCAGCAGGTCCCATCACATTTCAGCTGTGAATAATGGACAGCAGTGATTCACCCTGCAGTTAGTCTCATAAAAGTCCACTCCTTATCCTGTAAGACGAACAGGAGTGATATTTTTATAGACAAGCATTGTTGTTGGTAAGCCCTTTCTGGGTCAGCTTATACCAACACATGTAACCCCTCCCGGCGGGCTCCCAGCTTCACCCAGCCGGGCAGATCTACCAGGCAGCTCAAAGGTAGGCGCTGGAGCGGGGCGTTAGAGGGGACGTGCTGGAGCAGACTCATCTTCAGAGCTGGGTACAAAACTGCACATAAACCATGTATCTAAACTTAGGAGTCCTGAGCCCTACTATTTAAGGGAAAAAGAAGAGTATCAAGTGCTTGCCAGGGAGGAAGAAACATCCAAGTGCTAGTCCGAGAAAGGATCTTCACATCTGCTGGTCTTCTGCCCAGGGGTGATACCAACGCAGGTTCCCTATTTGGGGTTATGCCTTCCCTCAAGTTAATGGTACTCTTCTGCTTACAAAAATCCATACGGTATTTATTTTGCTATATATTAACTATTCCTCTTCTGTTTTTTCTACATACGTGGCTGCTTCAGCTGCTTTATGCGTTAATGCAGTACTTTCCATTAAGCAGTCCCATGCAGTACATCAAAAATAAACACTCTTATAACAACACGCATAAGATTAAACTATTAAACTTGCTCAAAGTATACAGTTCATAAATTAAAAGTGTTTTTGCTCATACTTTAGTATTGATTTCTGAGTTTATAAAAATAAAAGAACTTGCCCTTAGGAAACAAAAATCATGGTTCTTTAAGCTTTTCTTTGTAAGGATGCCAAAAAAGACAACTTAACATGGAAACATCACCATTTGTTCATGTCAAATGTAGTTTATTCAATTAGATGTTTTATAACTCCACTGAGTTAAACGAAGAAGGTTAATATTTTTTATTGTTTTATTTTTTCATGCTGTGTCTGTAATACACACAAAGATAACTTAGCCTAGCAAAATATACAGTGTAATTTGGTAATGTGTTTATTGGATTCCACTAAAAGACTCTTGAGAAATTATTCAAGATTTTTGCTCTTCAACTAAAATCATTTCTTTTTCTTTTCTTTCATCTCTCTCTTTTTTTTTCGTGCATAATAATCTTGCAAGTTTTTTGTTTTCTGGAAATGTTTTAAAGAAGAGACAGACTGTTAGTTGTTATTTTTTTTGTGTGTATTTTATTTTGTTTCCCCCCACCCCCACTGTCAGGAAGGAAAGGCCTTCTGGAGATGAATGTCCTTAGTTACTCATGTTTTTGAAAATTTAATTGTGTCCATGGTTCTGAAACATATCTGACATCTTGCAGTATGATAAATGCCTAAGCTTCCAGTAACTCACATTTTAAAATTGTCTTATGGAGGCTTCAGATCAGTTACGGTTTTATGGGTGTGGTTTTGTGGTAGCTTAAACGAGCAAAAAAAATATTCATTTTTCTTGTGGAATTCAGTTTTCTGCCAGGCTGGACTCCGGAGCTCCAAGCAGCCTGGATAAAGCTATGGACACGTGAGTTTTACTGACCTGGGACAGTGGTGCCATGCCCTGTGCAGCGGCCTTGCCACAGACTTAATGATTAGGGAGAAGCAAGGCCATTCAGCCAGCTTTGGGCTGGGAACCACTTATGTGGTTCATGGTTACTTCCTAAAAGTTCCCGTAAGCACTTCAGGAGTTGCTGTGCAAATCTACGGGAGGTGACGCTTCTCAAAGGGGCCGACATCCTCCCTGGCAAAATTGCAGAAGTTCTCCAAAGGTGAAAGTTGAAAATTGCCACCCCCTTCCTCTTGTGTAACTTATCAGCTCATCCTACTAGGCAGCAGAAGTTGCAGTCACCAGAGTTAGCCTTTTTTTTTTTTTTTTTTTTGGTCTGCTATCGTGTTTGAACTCACTGAGCACAGTAGATCACTTTTCACCTCTCCATGGCCAGATGCAGCTGCTGTGCTGTACAGAGACAGACCCCAAACCTACAGTCTTCCTTGCCTACTGCATCCCTGAATGCATGGACGGAGCATTGGAAGGGTCCTTCATGGTAGGAGCAGCTCTGGGCCCCCCTGGCTGGCTGGGAGCTAGCGGGGCTGATGTGCAGAGAGCCCTCCATCCAGTCTATGGGCCATGCTGAGAGAGCAGAAGTGCTGGAGATCACTGTGTGTTGTGGTGCACAGTTTGTGGGGTGGCCTCTGGGAGGGACACTGCAAGCCCTGATGACTAAGAGTGGCCTGGAAGCTAACCCTGGTGTACCCAAGGATGTGGTTTCATGAAAGGCTTGGTCCAAAAGCAAGCTGCTTCCAACACAGGTGGTGTCTCCACATCTCACCTACCTGTTTCTGCCCTTTTCTTTGTCATCTCGGGGTCCCATTGAGCCAAACGCTGAGTTGGGTCACGCTGATCCAGTACAAAGCAACATGTTTTGCACAATGTGGGTTAGGTTTGGATCAGGCCATAACTGTGTATGCGGCAATCTGCCCGAAGAGCACCTGGCTGGCAGTGGGATAGAAATGTTAGGGTTTTTTTTTTGGTAGCCTTCAGTTAGACTGGGTCGAGTAAATGGAAACCAGACTACAGGGAAGTCAAGGCTTTGAATGACCTGGAGGCTGAACTGGTTTCAGCAGCTCAGGAGGCTGAAAAACACAAAACTGTAGTAAACTCCTCATAGCTACTTCAGGCAGGAACCACAAAAAATCTGCGGCTTGTACCAAGCTCTGGTGAGCAGCACCGCGGGCAGAGGGGCCTTTCTTTGGCAATGGCACTTGGAGGAACTACAGCCAAGCAAAGGTGGCTTGGTGGGGATAGCTGATATATTTATACAGGTCAATGATCTGGTGCTCTGGTGGTGGTAGGCATCTCCTTCCAGTCTTGTCAAATGATGTGGTTGCAGAGCTCTAACAAAAGGTGCTGTGAGACGGCTGAGAGGAGAGGTGGCTCGGGGAGGTTTGGGGAGGAGCAGGTGGGAGATGCAAGTGAGGGATATGGAGGGAAGTGGAGAGGATGCTGTTCTTGGAGTGTGAAGAACATTTGGCAGCTGTGGGAAGGATGGAGAAGACTTTTAGGTTTTATCTGTAATGCAAAAAAAAAGTCTCAGAGAAATCAGGACATAAAACTGAAGATAAAGTCAGGAAAAATATGGGAGATCTTTTCACAGCTCTTGTGTCTCTGTCCCATTCTTTCCATCCTCTCTGTGCCCAGTGTTGGTGTGTTACTGCTTTATGCGCTCACCTGCAGCACCGCTGTGAATCCTGCCAGCCCTCCTGGCATGGCTCACCTCGTGGGTGCTGGCAGGGCTGCTTTCTGACGTGCACAACCGAGGGCTTTGCTGGGGTGGGTGTCCACCGTGCAGTGGTCCCGGAGGCCCTTGCAATTCCAGGAGGAGCATCCTGCCTAGCCTCCTGTGCTGTGCAGCCAGGTCAGCCTGCTCTGCTCCATCCCAAGGAGAGGCTGCAGCACCCGGCTGCCTCACAGAGGTACGGTGAGAGGGTGAGCGATGGGTGCTCAGCACGAGCCCTGGCAGATTTGCACAGGTACTGAGCACCTCTGGAGTGCAGACCCTGCCAACTCGGCAGTCAAAGCCATTATCACATAAAGTAAATATGTGAAAGTAAATCATTTTAGGTGGCCTGCTTTACACAGCAACACTCTGCATGTACTGTTGCTGAAGTCTTGAATGAGTTCCTCCTACTGTAAATTCTGAGCTTTTTCATTAGTATTTTTAATTCAGCACAGTGCTAGAAATGTCGTCCTACTTCCTGCTGTCATAAAAAATGCCCAAGGCCGTGATCGAATGATCTTATGGAAAGACACATACTCTGTTTCTTTTGTGTGTCTGCTAGTTTCTTCTAGCCTGCTTGCCCTTTCTATTTTCATCCAGCCTCCTCCTCCTCCTCTCCTCCCCTCGCGGTACATGTCTGCAGAGCCATTCCCTGCTTCACAAGCAGTTCATGCTAAAAAAACAGCGTTACCCTGTGCCTGGGCAGGTCAGCCTCAAGCACTCCTAAATCACAGCTTCCGCCAATGTTTGTCGTGGCTAACAATGAGATTTTTTATGCTGAAGATAATGGTGTATTTTGCACCACGAGATAAGCCTTAGATGTAAAATCATTATTTATTTAATAGCACCATCAAAGAATATCGCTACAGAAGGGAACTTCAAAGTTTCCCAGAATAATCAGGTTTCTGGTATGTGTGCTTTTTTTTTTTTTTCTTTTTTCTTCCTGACTCCATTATAATCAGTAATAAAAGTGCAGTTATTTAGAAATCATTGAAACCATTACTATATTAGGCTCCAAAGAGGGGAATTAAACGTTTGCCCAGAAGCCAGACGTGCAGCCAGCCGCAGGACCGCGGGACTAACGAGAAGGAGCAGTTCGACTCGCAGCAGCCCGTGGTGCTCTGGAAACCTGCTGCTGACCCCGCCAAAGGTTTTATTTTGGGGAGGAGGAGGAGGAAGGCTCATTGCCCCGTTCCCTGTAGGATTTGCCTTATGTTTGTATCCCTAGACATGCGGGGGCCCAGCAGGGCAGCCCTGCAGCATTTTGGTGTGCTGTGCTGAGGGCAGCCCCCTGCCCAGCCCCTCGCACACGGGGTGGTGCCGTGAGGAGATGTCCTTCGTGGCGCTCCCCCCAGCCTCGCCTGAGCTCCTTGCCGAAGCCTCTGAGGACGGGCGGTGGAACAAGGCCCCAGTTGATTAGGGAGCCGAGTGGCTTGGCAGAAGAATGGAGCCCTTCAGTTTAACTTCAGGCTCGTTTCCGTTTTCTCAGCCCTTCCCATGGCTTGCGGAGAAACCCCTCGCCGGTTTTTAACCCGTTGCTCTGCCGGGCCGAGCTCCGGGAGGCGCGGGCCCTCTTGGCTGGCAGCGCCTCGGCGGGGGCCCAGCCCCAGCAGCTGGCCTGGCTGTGACGGGCAGACAGCAGAAGCTGGGGGAAAGCCCAGGGCTGGTAGCTGAGTCGTGAGTCCTCCAGGAGGGCTCTGCGAACACCAGGTGACAAGGCTGTGGGGTCCCTGTCATGCCCTGAGCCCACACACGGCTTGCTGGCCCCGTCTGTGTGATGGACACCAGGGTGGCTTGTTCCCTGCTGCGCACACCACGTTTGTGTTTGGCGTTCATTTGCTGAGCTCTACTGCTCCAACCCAGGTGCGGTCCTGGCCACAGAACAGCCAGGATTTGACAAGGGCTGTGAAGGTTTTTTCAGCCTGAAGGAGCAGTGCTGTTTCCTCCTGACGCAGCAGGCGCGGTGCTAGCACGCGGGTGTGTTGGAAGGAAGAGCAGCGCTTCCAGCCGGGCAGGGCAACAGTCAAGGTCTTGTTGGACCTGGCTCCTTGTCCCAGAGCTGCCACTGGTAATGCTTGATGGCCCCTAGTGAATCATTTTACCTCTTCGTGGCTCCTTTTAGCTTTGTGAAACAGAAATAAAGGTGGTGACCCTTGGCAGAGTCGATCCGGTGTCTGCCAAGAGCAGAGGGCAGGGGAGGATATGCCAGTGGTGGTTTTACGGCATGCACAAGCAGGACAACGGGCAGAACTGGAACAAAACCAGCCCCCAGTGTAGAGGAAAAAGGATGAAGCTGAGACTAGAAAAGAATATTTTATAGCAGTGACAGGAGGCAGGAAGGATAGTTTAGGTGAGAGCTTATCCTGTTGACTCTAAGTAACCAGTGCTGCTGCTCCCTATGAAGAGATACAGGGGAACTTGGTGTCCTTGTCTGATGTCCCCACCCATGCAGATTTCTTGACAATAATGCGTAGGACCTCCTGCACAGCATCCCCCTCCTTTGGAGAGGATCCAGCTCTCCAAATAACTGCTGTTGTAAAGCCTGGCTCCTCCGGACTCCTCCTCTAGTCGAGGCAGGGGTGGCACCTCCAGCTGGGTGTAAGGGTCTGCAGCCAGTGGTCACCATGCTGGGCAGGATGAGTTGGGATGGGTAAGGGTGGCAGAGGTTGGGTGTTCAGAGGTGTTGTACAGATTTTGTTCTTCAGGATAGTTGCGTCTCATCTGACATGACAGGAGAGACAGAATTTGTCCTTATCTTCAGCTCACCAGTGGTGGGCCCTGTGACACCACCAATGAAGGAAGGTGAGATGAATTGCTTTCTTGGCTCAGTCAAGATGCACTTTTTTCCATTTTCCTCACCACAGCAAAGCCAGAAATAAGTTAGTTGAAATGAAACCTGTCACTTAGCTACTTAGAAGCGGGGGAAAAGTGCTCAGAGCACAAGGTGGCTATTGCTGTCGCCCTCCTCGCCACTAGTGTAAAGGTTGCAATATTTGCCCGCAGCATGGGGAGGTGGCCCCTATTCCTTCCTCTGCCTCACATGGGTCTGCTGCTGGCAGTGCCATCACCCTAAGGCTTTGCTCTGGTCCCCCCACACTAGCTGCTGAGTGGGGAGCCGGAGGGACAGGGAGAGTCCGTCCTAAATAGTAGCCCGGGAAGGGCAAACTGAACTCAAGAGAGTGAGAAATGGAGGAGACGATTTTGGCTGAGCAGCACTAGGAACTAGGGAGCTACTCAGAGAAGAGCTTGAGGAAATTATTTTTCATAGGACACAGAATTTTAACGCATGCAAAATAGTTACAGCTTTTATGGGTACAATACCTGGGAGAGAAGGCAAGGGACTGCTCACAGATTTTGGTAACATATGGAGAGTTAAGAAAGAAGGTTTCCTGAATTACTAAAACAAACATGATACTCAGTGAGCTGTGTATGATTGATCTAAAAATAGTTCTGAAATTCACAAGTAGTTCTGAACTTGCAGATTTTGACAAGTTGCATAAGGCATTTTCAGAAGGCAAAAGAATAAGGCAGCATAGCTGAATTGGAGGACTGCTGGTGTCCCAGGGTACCCGGTGTTCTCTATGTACTTGCAGATTGCATGAAAAGCTTAGTGGATAGAAGGAGAATATACCTCTTAGTAATAAACAAAACAAACATTTGTTCCGATATAAGGTCCAATTTCAGAAATAGTTTTAAGTACTATTATAACGTTGCATATAATGTCAAATACAGAGCTGTGTTTTCCTTCTTAAATTCAACATTCTCTAAAAGTTTGTGATCTGGGTGGTGAAAAAGCATTGTCCAAAGAATATGATTGACAGCTATTGGGGTGCAAGCACTGGTAGATAGGAGTGTCCCACCTCCATGCAGTGACAGAACCTGCCACAGGGATTCCTGCCTATGGGATGTGGGATGTGCAAAACAGCAGGAATGCGGAGTTGCAAAGAATATCCATCTGCATATAGGAGGAGCAAAGATGCTGTCAGTTTAATCTTAAAACCAATACAGGCAATTGTCATAATTTTTAATTGAAGCAAGACTCTTGTGTACTTGTTTTGTAGCCAGCACAGAGAAAAGAAGTGGGAAATTAATACAGCTCCAGCCATGCTAAAGGATGGAAGAAGAAGGCAAGGGTTTCACCATATAGCTCTCCACCAGAAGGACAGAAGGCTTTTGACTGGTTCAGGAGCAGTTAAAAAATAAAAAAAATAAAAAAATGATCCTGAATGCAGTAAGGTATTTGTGAGGAAATAAAACTAACAATGAAAGCACATACAGCTCTCATTATAAGGGCAGATTTTTGTGGCCCAGCACTAAGGAACAGGGTTTGGGCCACAGAAAGCCCTGCAATAACATGGATGATGAATATAATAACGTCTTGTACCTAGAAAGCAGAGTAGAGCACAACAGTGAATGGCTGGAAAGTGTAGTATTCTGCCTCAGATTTGTGGTATTTCGGGTGCAGAACTGACTAGCAAGCACATAATGTGTGACCTGGAAGAGGGGGGGAAGTGCTGGGACAGAAACCTGAGCTTTCAGAGAAATCATGCTCACTGACATTAAAAGAACCTCAGCTCACAGATTTGTAGGAGAAGGACTCAAGTGCCAGATTTATAATTAAAATAGCCACGATCAAGCCATGAATAGCAAAGCAGCACAGCAAAGGCTTTTAAGAAATGGCAACATATTGAGGGAAATCTATATGGAATATGTTGGCTCCAACTGCAATATTGAGGCAGCTGTTGAATTGCAGCCTGAAAAAGCGTAAAATATTGAGAACTAGTAACACAAGCTCTGGTTCTGATATACTTGTGTGACAAGCAGAAGTGAAACTCGTTAGGCAGCTGAAAATGTCACAGAACTAATTACTTCATTTTGCTAGCTACCTTCTGTTACATGCACATCAAAAAATCCTCAGCAAGATGGGAAATAGTCAACTTTTAAGGAACAACTCTTTTAAGACTCTGTTGAATCTGGGCACCTCCTTACCCCAAACCCCTGCAGTACTGAAATGCCAGTATACCCATTTTACAGACAGAGAAGTAAAGGAAAACAAATTTGAGAGGTAGAGCAAAGCAAAAAACTGACCTCCGAGAGGTTGTTGGCAGGTTAGGGACTGAACCCAACTCCCCAAATAGCTAACTAAAACTTTAGCTATGGGATTTTTTTTTTTCTCTTGTTGAATTGTCGTTGTTAATAAACCAGAAGATTTTTTTTTCATCTTTGACAGATTTAAGAACTGTAATATGCCACCTCCTTGTTCTCTCATGTGTTCATATGGAAAATGCGTGGCATATTTGGTTGAAAGCCATATGTGCCTCACTTCCTCATCTGCTCATTTTATGTTGCAACTTATCTTTCATCCCACCTCTGCATTGTCTTTTGCAAGGGTATCTCTAATCTTACGCAGCATTTAGCAAACTGAGATACCAGTGTCACAAGTGGTGACCGCAGTAGAAGTGCTCCTAATAGTCTGCAGGAGTGCCTCTATGGAAAGCTTGAACAGCCCCAGGAGCAGAGCAGTAGGTGTTTGAGATTATTTTCAAGAACCTTTGCTAAGTATTCACCAGGAATAGGGAGACAGCTGTTAACACTCCACAAATACCAAGTGAAGGTCTGAATGCCAATCCAGAAAAGGAGTTGAAAATATAGTAGATGATTTATCAAGAGTGTGCTGGAGAAGTGTGAATAGAGATGTTGCTGTCATGATGTATCTTACAGTGCCCAGTGTTGGAATGACTACTTAAAGATTTAAGTTAGATGTAGCAAAATGTGTTAAAATGCCACATTAAATGGATACCAAATGGGCAAAGAGCCTGAGGACAATGGGATTTGTTTTATTTTGTTGGGAAAGTTCTGACAGTGATTATTACAGAGCTGAGAGGACAGCGGGGTTTTATCATGGTCGTCCCACTTGCCATCAGTGGCAGTTCTCCCTCTCCCCAGCTCCATCCCAGAAGCAGGGACTGGGGAGAGGCTGGGGAAGGAGCGCTGAGTGTTGCCCTGTAGCATGGTGCCAGGGGCTGAAGGATGAGCATCTGATGCATTTGTTTCCCCCACTTCACCAGGGCTGGTTGCAGGGGCACCCAGGAGGCACCCAGTCACACCAGGAGGTGATTTAACCCAGGAGTAGGCATTGGTAATGATGTGTGAAAGGATACTTGGCAAGAGAGTTGCACACAAGAAGAAAGGCTTTAACCTGAGGTGCGATTACACCTGAGGTGTGTTAACCCCAGGCACGGATTACCAAGCACAGCGTGTTTAGGAAAGACGAATGCAAAATTGAAGAAGCTGCCATAACTGCTTGCGTGACATGTGAGCTCAGTTTCGTCTATGTTACTTGGAAGTGGCTCTTAGCCTCTGCTGCTCTATTATCTGCACTGTTTTGACAACAACTTAATAAAAGTGGGAGCCAGCTGTTCGGAGAGATCAGTGCGCCAGGCTGGGCAGCCAGTCCAAACCCAGTCTGGGGTCTCGCTGGCTATGGGCATGCACAGATGCCAGCTTGGTGCATGCAGTTGCAGTGTTAGTGCCAAGCAACATGGTGTGCACAATTTGTTCAGGCACATATGCAAAGAGATAACTTGAAAATCTAGTCCTGAAACGGTTCTAGTTATTACCAGAGATGTAATTCACCTTGGATCTGTTTAACAGCAGCCTTTCAGAATGAGTCAGAACTAGTGATCACATAAAGAGCCCCGCATCCCATTCGTTGTGAAGGAAGAGCATGAACACTAAACTCTGATTCTCTGCTTTGATCCTCAGGTAACTATTTATTCCTGTGAAAGCTGGGCTCTAACTGCTGATGAAGTGGAATTCAGTCCTTCTGCATCACCGTGTTGGTGTGAGGGAACCGCTTCTGAAAGGTGGGGGAGATCTGTTGTTGCTGGCTGCCTGACACTGATCCTCCACATGTGCTAGAGACCGGGGCCAGACTTGCAGTGCTTGAAAGACTCAGGCTTAGTATGTCTTTGTTTTGACTCTGAAAGGAAATCGTATCCGGTAGAAAGTTCTCCGCTCTTGATGACAGTGAACACGCAGTAAATGATGTAATATTAGATTGCTCAACACTTGACATGAAAAACGCTTATAAAAATTGGGTACGTGAAGATTTATTGCGATAAGCTGTGGAAAGCTACCAGGAGCTCTGCCTGGGAGAGAAATAACCATCCTCAGAAAGCAGCGCCCAGGACACCTCTGAGGGCTGTGCTGGCCAGCAGTGATTGTAAGAAATGGCTTCTCTGGAAGCTCGGGGAGTTGGAAATGCTCTTAGAAGAAATGGATGGATATGAGAGGCTGGCGCTTTGAGCTGTCTCAAAGCTACTTTGAGCCTAAATCTTGGCTTTTTCTTACAAGTTACTAAAAACAATGTTTTGATATATGCCATTTATTCAACACAAGTGACTGCACAGTCTGGCTGAATACCAACCCCAGGGAGGAGGCGTTAAGGCGCTGGGCGAGGTCACCACCTTTGGACTAGCGTATCAATCAAGTGAGAAGTTCTTAAGAGCAGCTGAAGTCGCTTTATGCAGCTCAATACTATCAGGATTGCCTTCCTGATAACAGGCAGACTGCCAGAAAAAGCTCCCTCTGATACTGTAGGGCAGGAGACCTGATAACATAAAGCCAATACGAATGCATATGCCTCATGTTGCTTCATGTGCCTTTTGCCCCTTCCATCACGGTGCGTAATTAGAAGAATTCTTGGTGAGGGCACTTAACTGCAGTCATTTTTAAGCTGGGTGGACATTTTACATGGTCTTCTGTGACTCCTGAGCTGCACGATGCACCGAATTAATTATATGGGTTGATAATGGTGTCCTGGCATTGTGGCTAGAGGGAGATACATTCACATTTTGGTATAGAAATCCAGCTTTTATTGGCAACTGTCCAAGAATTTGTAGTTAGAAACCCTAATCCGTGTATTTATGATCTTTAGGCAGCTAACTCCGGAGATCTGCTGAAACCAGGCAGTGTTTCTGTGGTGGTCCGTTCTCCTATAGCATGGACAGATTTCCTGAGTGCTGCAGGAAAGGCAGGCATAGGGCTGCAGCATCAATGTTTTTGAAGCCTTGTCCAGCCCATCAGGCAGAGCAAGCCAGGGCCAGGGTGCGCTGCTGCTGGCATGCTGGATTTCTAACTTGAAAGCTTATCCACTGGGCTCATGTGGCGTGGCTGGGGAGCAAACAGCAAAACCCTCACTGACAGACATAGGCAGAGGAATGCCAGGACTAGAGCAAAACAAAAGCTGGAAATATAAAATGGACCATCTCATCCCAGTTAAAAACAAACAAACAAAACCTTTAATGTGGCATGGGGAAGTTTGTGCAGCCCTGAGCACAGATCAGGCTTGGGAAGCGATGTCCCCTTTTGCAGGGGCTGATGTGACACTGGGAGGCAGAGCTGGCTGCCTGGCACAAGAAAAGCAAAAGCCATATTTTTTGTTTTCCCTCTGGGATGAGGTGACGTGAGACAGCCTCTGGTTCCCCGTGCCCTGTCTCAGTTAAGGGGTCACTTTTCTTTCTGGTCTGTTGGGCTGTGTGTGTTTAAGCCAAAAAGGTGCTGACCCAAGGAAGACCCTAAGACTTCAGTGCAGAGCTGAGGTTTTCTTAGGCTAGCCCATAAGCCCGCCAGCTTACATGTGGTTGCAAAATGCAGACAGTGGACACAGCCTGGAGATAGACAAATACCCAAAGCACTGTTATGATAGCAGTGGAAACGGCAGTCACTGTCTGTACGATGTGGATTGCTGTGGCAGCATCCTCTGGTCTGGGAGGGGCAGGCGTGGTGCTCAGGCCTGACCTAGGAAGTAAGCGTGCTCTGATGGGCACTGTTGGGGGGGTCTCATGGCCTAGCCTCCCAGCTCCTGGCACTCGTGGAAGGTTCCTGGCTGGGCACAGCCTGAACATCATCCCTACTTCTCCTAACGGTGCTCAGGCTGACAGACGGACCCATCTGACCAAGCCAGGCCTCGACCTTGCGCCATCGCTCAACAAGAAAGGGAAGGGAAGTTGTGGCGGGGGCTGACCACAGAGCAGCAGCACGGCCTGTGGCCGTCAGCAATGCCCACGTCCCATGGGGATGGCCCTGCTGCTGGCTGGGGAGCTGTGGGCATCCTGTCTGTCCCCTCCTCGTGGGAGCCCACCTGCCCCGAGGGTGGAAATCAAACCCCTGAACCTTGTTTGTCTCTGCAGGCCTCTGAAAGAGAATCGTCATTTTAGCCAAGTTCATGTTCTGGGGCTGAATGTAAAATTTCTCTTCAGACCTTATCCTCAGAGTTCTTGTTAGCCCCAAAATTCACTCAAATGGCAGGAAGAAAAAGACAAAAAGAATAAAGTCTGGAGTCTTAATTTGTAAATCTTGGGAGAATATTAGTTTTGTATTGTTTCCCTATCAGTAAAATCCAGGAAATAGTCCAAGCTGCCCCGCCTCTACAACTTCCCATTATTTATCACAATAAAAATCCCTTCCAGGTGTCCTGGTTTACTATTGCATATACAAGGCAAAGACATCCCAGGATTCGGTATATTGGGCAGGACAGATGAATACTCTGCTCAGCCCAATGCAAGGCACCTTCAAAGCAAGGCTAATTCAGACCTTGAGCTAACTGCTGCCGGAGAAGGCAATGCACCGTACTGTGCGAAGAGCTGGGAGTATGAAAACATCCACCTCGTCTCAGAGAAATGGCTAATCAGAAAGTATTCATTAGAGCTGGCAGGAAAGCACATTTTGCAAATGCTTGTTTTGCAAATATTCATTTTAAAAATCGAATTTTCTGAATTTCCAACCCCCAAAAGAAGCCCTAAAACAGTGAATAGAAACTTCAGATTGGAAATTCTCGTGTGTGGGTTCTGTGGGTTTTTGTTGCTGTTCTCGTTTGGTTTTGATACTCCCTCCAACCTTTTTATTTATTTTCAGTTTGAAAGAACTGAAGAAAACGAAATCTAAAAAAACTGACTGAGGCAGAATGCAGAGCCAAGGCCAGGTTTCCAGGGGAATGCGTCAGTAAGAAAGAAACCTACAGCTAGTAACCAAAATGCCTCGAGCTGTTATCATTAAGTTATCTTGAGTAAACTCTGTATTGTGTATTTCCTGAAGAGCAAGACCAAAAATTCATTGAGACCATAGATCTCTCAGTAGGTTATGACTAAAAACCCAGCTAATGTTTTATGCCTACTTTGGTTCATAGCCAAGATGACTTGTTTGCTTGTTTTTACTCATTCCTTACTCATGAAAAGAGAAAAAAAAAAAAAAAAGTGAACTTAATGGGTTTTGCAATTCATTTTTCATTTGTTAGAGAGCACTTCCTCCAAACCGTGGAGAGGTTGTTTCCCAGCATAGAAAAGTTTGTACTGATGTGGCTGAAATGTACCATTTAGAGATACATTTCCTCTACTGTGGACTTTCCACATTTCTTTAGGGCAGTGAGTCACTCTGGTGGTGGCACCAGGCTTGCCTTATTTATGTTGAATGGCAAAACAACAACAAAAACTTTCCCAAATTTGAAAATATCACTGAAGAGAATGAAAGCCTAAATGTCTTCCACTATTATGGCTGTCCTAATTTGAATCACATGGGAAAGCGCTTTGTTAATGGCTTTGTTCTCTTACTCCTCACTGGCAACAAAACAAGACACCCCTTTCTTTGTTCTTTTTCCTTTATGTGCTGCTTTTCCATCTGGTTTGAGAAGAGACTGGCCCTGTGGGTTAGTAATTATGTTGAAATGCTTGAGATCTGGGGTAGTTTCCCCAGACTTCCTGAGCAACCACGGACTGACCACTTTGCCTCTGCTACTATTCTGTAAAATGGGAATAAATTGACTTTTCCTCCTCAGGCAACTGCTAGAAAATCTATTTATTGCTGCAAGGCACCCAGGTACCCATGGAATATTCAAGGCCTAGGTATGTTGTATTTTTCATTACAAGCGTGTTCTGTGTAGAGTTTAAGCTAATAAGTCCCAATGATGATTCACGATGATGTGATGATTTCATAAGAGGAACGAATTTGAATAGATTTAAATATATACATGAAAAAGAAATACGTGCGGCCTCCCAGCACCCTTTGAAATCTAAGTGTGAGAATTCCTTCAGGTGGAGCACTGGAAGCCCTGGAAGCCTTCACTTCAGCCCGCACTGGCAGGTGCTGAGCAGAAGGAGCACGCCAGAAGATTGGAGGCTGTGGTTTCTACCAGCAGGTCCCAAGGGCTGTAGCCCCACATCGTGCAAGCAGCAGGGCGGGTGGTGGGACACGCTGCATAAATGCCTTCTTCTGCTCTTAGGCCCAGGTAGAAGGCTTAGTGTGCTCTGGACCTGTGTTTCTTTTCTTTCTTTTTTTTGGTCTGCTTTTTTACACCAACTTTTCTGAGAACAGTTTTCATTTTATTCTCCTTCTTAGACTATTATTTACAACCAAATAGTTGAAATGTTACAGGCTGAGCAGGCAGGGCACTATATATAGCAAGAGCAGGGCAGTTCCCTGCTCTAATCATCTCCTGCTGCTTTTATGTAGATAGTAAATGATGGGTGATGGGCCACAGGGTGAGCTGCAATTCATCTCTAGGAAATGCGTGTCACAAGCGTTTAAGCACTGCATCCTGCCCACACCAAGAGGAGGCAATTTGGGCTTGACATGGCAGTACCGGGCTTTCACAGAGCTGAAGAGTTTCGGATGAGATCTTTCATCCCTTGGCTGAGTGCCGAGAGAGCCCGTGTTTCAGAATAGGCTATTTACAATGGCAAACTGTAGCATTCCCAGCGCTGAGTGACAGGCAGATTTCTGCCCCAAACCAGTGTCGTTCACTCACACCGTCCCCCTTCTGCCGACCCCGCTATCATGCTAAGCCTCTCCCAGCCTTGGGAGGCAGGCCGTGCCTGGGCTGCGGACGGCCTCAAGGCTGCCATTTGCTTTGTTTGTGCTTCGGGCTCCTTCCACTGCCTCGCCTCCCCCGAGCTGCCTGGCTTGCCCCTGCATTTTTCCCTCTGCCAAGCCCGCTTCCCTGCCTGCTTTCAGGTCTGGAGCTGTGCTGCTGCCTGCTCTCTTTACAGCAGTCCAAGTGAGCAGAAACAGTTGAACCAACAATACAAGTTTGCCAGCTCTGGCCACTTGGGTCCTACAACTGAAACACAGCGTGCAAAAGCGTAAGCAGGAGCTTTGCTGGTGAGGCTTAGCCCAATATCCACACAAATCCAAGGTAATCTGGGAGCAGCTCACCGCCCTTTCTTAGTACCACGGTGTCAGAAGGCTGCAGCAGAGCTGGGGGCTGAAGGAGCTGTGTGTGCCTTGCCAGAGAAAGTTTGCAGTCTGAAGGGTTTAAGATGCCCGTTTCAAGCAGCATGAAAGCTGAGTGCAGCAGTTCTGCCTTCACCAGCGCAGAGCCAAGGGACGTGGGCTGAGGTCCATCTCCAAGAAGAGATGAGGTTGTGCAGTGCAAAGGAGCAGCCGGGATTCTGAGGACCAGGCCCTTAGTTAATTTTTCTGCCCAGCTTAGGAATTGTTCATGCATTTTATCCGCTGGCTGATTAATGTAAAACACAAAAGCAGTCTGCCCTTGTGAGCGAGGAGTGGAACTCCACCCTCCCAAAGGAACGACTCAGATGTGAAGCTCCAGTGTCGGGCTCTTCCTTTCCTCTGTCTGATCAAATGCATTTTTAATTCTTTAATGCAAAGTAGGAAAGCATCAACATGAGAGCTTAAGAGCTCTCCCTTGTTCCAGAAAAGCCTCAGCCGCAGTGGCCGAAGAGCTCTGCTGGGAACACAGGCACCCCTCTTGCCTTGGGGGGAGCTAAAATCAGGCTCCCCATGCTCTGAGTGACCTCCTGACACCGTGGTGCCTCCTCCCTGGCCGTGGTCAGCACACAGCACCAGGTAACGAGCTCTTCATCATCCACCACTGGGCTTCGGTACACTTCAGGAAGCCACTGTTCCATAGGAATCGTCTTACTGACAATTACCCCACTAACTACACGAATACAAATGAATCTGGTGGTCTGCCCGAAATAAAATACAGGCTGCACACGCTGTTTGCTCTTGATTACACGAAAAGCCTTTCAGAGCTGTTCCTCCTGAGGTGCTAGGATCACCTGCTGGGGTGTTTCCATGGTGTGACCCAAGTTGCTGCTGCTTTCCAGCTAAGTTACTTCAGATGAACTCAACAAACACCAATAAATAAAGGGAATTGTTGACTGGAAATGTTTCCCTGTTGTTGCCACCAATAAAAGTAGCCAGCAATTTACTGGGTTTGAAGGGTGAAACAGAGTACAAACTTTTTAATCCTCAATCCAGAGCTCACCTAAAAGATTTAGGGCCAAATATTCCTTTTATTTACACCAGTGTAAATTTAGGGAAATTTCATCCGTGTTAATGTACCACCAGGTGGTGAATTTTGCCTCAGATCTCATTATTTGTTGGGCTTTTATTTATGTTCAGCCACTGTATGTATACATATATACAAAGCAGTAATTTTTGCCAGCAATGAGAAGAGAGCGGAGTTTGCTATATAAATCAGTATTCTCAGTCAATATGTTGCAACCCCTGAAGGGGTTATAAAAACCATCTGGGGGCTTGTAAAGCACTGAAAATTTTATAACAATCTAAAGCAAAGAAAATGTCATTTCTTCCACTCTCCATATAGCAGCACCGTTCTGTTGGCAACCTGTCAGAGCTGCACATGAAACAATAAATTCTACAGGCTTATCACTTTTACCATAATTTTTTACTCTTAGCTTTATAAAACATGTATGGGAACTGTGAAGTTTTTTTAAAAAAAAAACTTTTAATTTTGGATTTTCAGTCTGCACTGCTTGAGAAATGGTGCTCTAAAAGTTTTGGCCTCAAAAGAAGGCAGTTTTCATTAAGGGCCTCCGCCTTAGTCTTTTCCTAAGCTGCTTGTTAAAACTACAGCCTATTTTGTCAAGCTTAGGCTTGTTTGTGTTGGAGTCAGTCTTTCTATTTCACCATGACTTTCTGTCTGTCAGCTTCCTCTCTTAAGTTTAAATCACACAAGGCAACATTAACATTTCCCTCTGTGGGGAGAGATGTTTTGCTTCAAGTGGAAAAAATGGATGAGATTTCCTGTATCCTCATTAGCAACTTGGCGTATAGTTTGAGATCTGCCCTTCCTAAGGTGAGATACCATCAGAAGATCCTCTGTGCTTTCAACTGTAGCCTCGCAGCGCATGCAACTTGTCAGTGAATTTGGCTTTCATGTATGCATCTTTAATCTCTGTGCATTGGTACTTATGTATGAAATGAATTCCAGTAGCAACCGACTGTATCCCACGTGCACACACAGAAAGGAATCTGAGCCAGAGCTTGCAATGCCTCCTGCAGCTAAGGTCCTAGAGCAGTTTAAGCCAGCCTCACTCCCGTCTGCTGTGGGCCTGGACACTTCCTAATTCTGGTGGCTCCAGCATTCATCAAGCACCTCAGAAGGCTCCTTCAGAGGATGAAGTCTTAAAAAAAAAGGTCAGTGTTGTGATTTGTTTTGTTTTCCTGCCTGAAAAAGGTGGGTCACAGAAGTGTTTGACAAGCAATGGAGCAAGAGACACAGGTGGTGCTCTGAGCCCCCCAGGAAGGAGAGGTTGGTCGGTGGTGCTCCCTTTTTGGCAGCTGTTACATAGGGTGGACAACCTCATGTGGCTTCACCCAAAACTCCTGTTGAATTCAACTGTTTTTGCCTGATGCTTGAAATTCCACAACCAAGTCCTTTGCTGATGCTAAGTAAATACTGTGTGTGATGCCTCTGTTTCCTGGGCACGGCTTTGATCACTTAAAGCATCCGTTAATGAGGAGGAACAGTGATTTCTTACTTGGGTGAGAGGTGGTTGCCCATGGCTACTTTGGTTTCCAGGTGTGGGCTAGGGTGGCAACAAGAAGGGGGAGGGATAGCATTGCCTTCTGGCTGTAACTCTTTAGTTCCAGTTTCACCGGGTCAGAACTGTGCTGTCCGAAGGGGGTGTAAGGAAACCTGAACCTATTTCATGGCAATTTGCATGGAATGAAACTTCCCTTTACAATGTCCTGCTTCTACTGAAGACCGACTATAAACTTTGCATCTGGAAATTTGGGGTTCAGACCCAAGCTGAGGATATATGAGAGCTTGAATGTTGGTTTAGGTCTCCAGCCTTTCAGATTATAGACAGGATTCTTGCCCCAAGATCTGGGTGCAGCTGGCCGGACATGGTTTGGCTCTTCTGTTTCCTTTCTATAAGCCAGATTGTACCAAAAGGCTCTTCAAGCCACTCAATAACATTTTCCCATATGGTTTTCATGATGTTAAGCAGTTGGGCAAGAGCTCTGACACAGTATTCTCTGTTCATCCATGAGAGAAAATGGATACTCTAAGGTCATCCCTGCTAAGAATATGATCATCACACAAATGTTGTTTTTTAAATTCGGCACTACTCAGCTCAGAAATGGACCCACATTTGCAGAAATTGAGTATTTTGGAAAGAAAAAAGGAGGCCATTTTCAAATGAAAATAGCAAAAATGAGCTCATTTGTAAATGGCAGCAACTGTTGTACTAAGAGCCTAAGAAACGTCCACCTCAGCTAGCACTGCCTGTGAAGAAAACGTTCCTAGACAGCCTCGCCTGCGGGTGCCAGGACGTTGTCTCAGTCAAGTTCCCCTCGCCGTGGCTGAGGCCAAGCTCCTCGCCACCTTCCTCATCTGCCCGCTGGCATTTTGCACAGGAGCAGGGGCTCTCCGCAGCCGTCCTGGTGGACACCAGGCCCCAGGAAACCACCTCAAGCACCAACAACTGCACAGCAGCGCTCAGGGGGCTGCCGCTGCTCCGGCTTATGCCAGGAGGTGTTTTTTTCATCCTGAAGAGTCCAAACTCCTGAGGGAAGAAATGTGGTTTATGACATACTTGTCCTGTTTCTTCAAGGCTGGCCTGTGCTGTGCATGAAACATTTTTGTTGGAAAACAGGCTCAGAAAGGATGACTTAACAAGTAAGTGTTGTACTCTGCCAGACCAATGGATTGCCTGTTTCTTTGGGATTGACGGTAGCGCCTTTTGGGTATTACTAGTGGAAATTCCCTCTTCTGCTGTGTCGGCTGAGGAGCCTGGGGCTGTCAGTGTGAAGATTCACGTGTGTTTTTCCAGGACGAGCCTTCTGTCTTGTCACATTGTCACACTCCTCATGAGAAAAGCGAAACCCCAGCGATGGGTGTGGGGCCAACACCCCAACTCTGTGTTGGTGTTTGAGGGGGGGCTCGGGCACAGGGCACCAGCACAGCAGTGTGTGAGGGAAGGGTCTGAACCCCCCCCCCTCTCGTGGCTGCCAGGAGGGGGCACGGCGCTGTGGGGACCACCTGTGGGACCCCCTTCCCCTCGCTGGGCACCACGAGGGCCGCCTCCACAGCCCCTTCCCCTTCTCCCCACAGCAGAAGGGGCTGAGGGGAGGGCCAGCAGAGGCGCTGCGGCCCAGCGGGGCGGAGCGGGGCCGGGGGCCGGGCGGGGCGGGCGGGGCGGGGCGGGCCGCGGGCCCTATAAACGCCGGGCGCCGCCGCCGCCGCTCCGGCCGAGCGCTGCTGGGAGGGGGCGGCCGCGGGCTGGGAGCTGCGAGGGGAGGTGAGCGCCGGGGGGCGAGGAGGAGGAAGGAGGGGGAGGAAAGAGGGGGCTGCCAAGGGGGGGAGCGGGGCGCTGTGCGGGCTGCCCGGGGGCTGGCTGCTGTTCTACCCGCTGCCCCGAGTTGCGGTGTGTGTGTGTGGGGGGGGTGTTGTTATTTTAATTCCTCTGGGAGCAAAGAGTTTTCGGGCTTTATTTTTTTTCCCCACTGGGCGTACAAGAAGTGAGCCGAGCCCGGCTTGGGGCGCCGGGAGCCGCTCCGAGCGCCTCCAGCAGCGGCTGCATCCCCGCTCCATCCTCCTTCTCCTCCTCCTCCTCCTCCTCCTCCTCCTCCTCCCACCCAGGGAGCCCGGCAGAGGAGCGTGGGACGAGGCAGTGCAGCCGCTGCGGTTTGGGGGCAGGGGGATGTAGGTTTTTTTGTCCAAGCAGGCTTTAGCCAGCGCTGGCGGCTCCGGGTGGGTGCTGAGGCAGGGCAGAGCCTGCCCGGGGCTGCCTCGGTGCTGCCCCAAATGTCCTCGCTTCTGGGGGGATTCACGGGGACTTTTGTGTCTTGTGTAAATCTGTTGTGTGCCTCGCTCGCTGTCCTCACGCAGAAAAGCAGCCCCTGGCGACAGCAGCGCGCTGGGCAGCGATGTGCAAGGGAAGTGCCAGGTTTCCCTTCTGAAAGTCGGCAGCACCTACCTGTGGAGCAGGGGCCTCAGACAATGGTTTCTTTTCCCCGTTCCCGTGCCTGCACGTCGGTCTGAAACGTGGCTGAGTTTTCGTGGTTTTAATTGCATTCTTGGGCAACTTCCTGAAAGAGAAACCTGGTAGGCTGACTCTTGTGCGCTGCACTGAAAAATGACTTCCTCCTCTGCCTTGACTTTCTCTTGTGCAAGCGTTCAGTTACGTCTCACCCCCTGGTCTTCCCAGGGATTCATTAGCAACCAATTTGCACAGACTGTTCGTAAGCCGCATGTAGGTGTAGCAGCCGCCCCGCTGCGTGCTTCGGAGCAGGGGAGAAGCTGCAGAGACGCAGGAGCGATGTGAAAAGCATTGAGCCATCGGTGAGTCCCTAAAACGTGTGAGGTGAGCACCGCTGCAAGCAGAGAGGCAGGACGAGTGAGCGGAGGAGTTCAAATATGCGCAGGATGTGCTAGCTTGGAGTCCTGGCGCGTTGTGGTGTGTAAACCCGTGAGAGCAGCGGCTGTTTGGCACAGGAGCAAACTTTGTGTAATGACTGCTGGTCCGCTGGGCCTTTAAAACTGTGGGCACGCTGTATGCCGGGCGATCCGGCCGCACGTTTTGCCTGTGTGGTGAAGATGCTGAAAAGGTGCTTCTCTGGAAGTTGCTCTGGCTTGTGCTACCTGTGTCTGGGTGTTACAAAAACTCCTTCAGAGGGTGGGGATGTGAGCATCGTTACAGAGCAGTCTGTGTGTAGCTCTGGGTACCTCATGTAGGAGGTGGTATAAACTCATGTCGGTACCCAAGAAAAAAAACAGGAATCTGTGGTGAATTTTGTCTAAAGGTGCACACAGAAGTGCTGAAGCTTCTGTTTGGTGTTGTCAGTGACAACAGGGAAACTGGCACGTCTTTGAGGCATGCAGAGACTTTCAGTGTGGGTCTCCGTTGTCAGTTCCCTTCCTAAAGCTCCTCAGCAAGCACGCTGTTAGGCAGAAAACATGTCAAGTAGCGAAGCCAGTGTGTTGTACGAGGCACTTCTAGACTGTATCAGGGTGTATGCATATAGATGCATCAAAATACCTACCTCTCCTTATTGCTAGGAATTAAAATGGAGATGTATGTAAATGGCATACCTCTGCAGTCAGGGAACAGTCCAGAGGGAGCTGAAGCTACGTTTCTGCTGCTTCAGAGGTGGTGCGTGCGGTGTCTGCTCAGCTTGTGCAGCCGGTCACGGCTTTTGATCCTTGCTAGGCAACTGCAGCGCTCGTGATTGAAGAAGCTGAGGCTTGCTGGAAGCTCTTCCTTGGAACCTCAGGTCAGGGTTGCCTGGACAGCTTGAATTGCTTAATCGCAAGAAGCATGCCTTTATGCCATTAGGGGGAAATCCAGCCTAATCGACAAAAGACTTCCAGTTAGTTGGCCTGTTAACCAGCTTCTGTTACTCTTTAGTGCCAAAGATTTTATACGTGGGAAGACAGGAAAAAGATTCATTAATCATCACTAATCTGTAAACTGTTACTGGATACAGTCATCCTTGTGTGCCTCTGGGCATCCTCCCTGTCACCCGTGGCACTCTTACAGATCATGCTTTACAGCAAAGGTTTGCCAGCCTGGAAATACAGTGTCATTCAGAGTACCATAAGCAACTTGTGAGTAAGTGGAGTGATTTAAGAACTGCCTGTTCTTTTTAGCTTTGGAGAGCAGGTAGCATGGCATGGCCTGTCCCCTACAATGAACTGTAAGGTTAACACTCTAAATTAGAGAGTTATGAAAATAAAGTTAACTTAAAGTGAATGGCTGGTGGGCATGAAAATAGGAGAAAGCTGAATGTGTGCAACCAGGTATGTGTTCAGGTGAGCCCCCTCTGTGATGGCTGAAATGATGGGGTGGGAGGAGGCAAAGATGAAAATAAAGGCGATCACATCCTGCAGCTACATGGATGTTTATGCTGGTGTGCTATGGAAAGAAGCTGTCCTGTGCTCTGCTTCTTCACGTCTTAGTACCAACGTGGTTCACCGCTCAGCTGCGTGGATCCTTGTGCCAGCACACAGGGGAGGTGCTGCTGAAGTAGGAGCCAGTGACCATGGACAGGAAGAGGATGGGACAAATCTGGTGATAATTCTAGTTTCAACCATAGTTTCTTGAGTTGTTTATTAAGGCCTTAAGATACTTAGATGCTAGGTGAAATACTTTATCTTTTAGCGCCTCTTTATGAGCAGTGTCTGCAGAAACACATGTCTTGGTCCTGTTTTACTGTAATTGTTGTGGTCCAGTGTTCACCTTTCATGGCCAGAAAGATGCTTTTGCTTATAGTTCTGGAATGAAACTGGGAGGTAACTCCTGCCGGTGCCTGGTAACTATGCCACACAGTGGTTTAAATATGAAAAGATACTCATCTTGTGAGGTGATCTCCTGAAGGTGGAGATCTCAGTCTTGCTGACTGTGCTCCACAGTGTGATGTAAACCATGTGCTTCAGGCGGCTTCCTGTTCTCTTCTTCCCGGGCTTTAGAAACAGCAGCCAAAGGTTTAACTTCTTACTATCTTGTGATCGTGAGAGCATCTATGGAGGGCATCAAGATCCATCACCAGCAAGTGCTGGACTGAAGACCCCAGCGCAAGGCTGTGCGTGTGCAGTGGCCGCAGCACACAGGTACAAGCTGTCTGCCTGGGAGATACCTGGCAGTGGCAGACCGTCAGCTGGGCTTGTGAGTTATACAGGAGTCTCCAGAAGCGTTCCTGGGATTTGTTGGTACATCTTAACCTCTTAGGTAGGCTGATGTGCAGGTAATAACAATTTATGTTCATCAGCTATGTAGCTTTGACCAAGCTTTTTCTTCCTAAATGCTTCTCTTATTTAACAGCTTGAACTTCTAGCACCTATTGCTGCAGAATGGCACCTTGTGCCATTTATTGATGGTTCTCGCAGGTCCTGAGACAGCCGTGTCATCTGATACGAACTGCAAGCTTCAGCTGGCCAAAGGTTGTGTTTTTGTATTTTTCCTCTGTTTTTTTAGTAGGAGGGATTTTTTTCATTGGCTCTGACATGTTAAAGGTACAAAACCAGGAGCAGAACTAACTTTAGCTTTATATCTTCCATTCAGCTTCCTAAAGGATGTGAAGTAAGGAGCTATCTATGTACAAGCTGGTGGCTTTGTCTTCTAGCTACATGTCTCCGTCTTGCAGTAGACTTTCATGCTGGAGAAGTAGTTTGCATCGCTTTCTCAGCAGTGAAGCAAGCTCGAGGCCTCCAGCTGCTCTGGCAGCTCAGCTTAAGAGGCTGCTTGTCCTAGCTAATTGCCTACTTCCTCTGCTGAGGTTTGTCATCTGCGTTACAGAAATAGCGATGGGCTGCGTGGAGGCTTCTCAGCTAGCGCAGCTCACAGCCCAGCCTACGAGCTCCAATCTGAACTGAATCAGATGGCTTAATATACTAGGTCATGATCTCTTCTTGCAAGACTCTTGTACATAGTTCATATTCAATTCTTTTTTTTTTTCCTATGGAAATTCAGGTCTTGCCTTCCCAGAAACCTGTGGTAAGCCAGTGGGATTAATCAGGAATGAGGTCAGATTAATGAAAAGAGCATGTTTTCTCAAACATAAGTCTTCTGAATAGCTTTTAATTCTCTTATTAACTGGTTAACGTCAGTCTTCTCGCAGATGACAGCGGAGGGCACAGCCGGGGCTCCCAGCACAATGGCTCATTCCTGACTCCCTACTAGATGGGACTCCTGCCTCCCTACAGCACCAGTGCTTTCTGGCATTTGTAGTTGGCTGGTTTCCCTTCTAAAGCTTGTGGGGGGGGGGGAGGGAAGATGAATATAAGTAAACCTATGTGCTGCAAAAAAAAAAAAAAGGTAAATATCCCTAAGGTAACTAAGGCTGTGATAACTTTAAGCTAGCTTTGGAAGGTCTGAGAAATGGCGAATAGAAACTCGTATCTGATGCTTCCGTGAGCTTAAGTCTGAGTCAGTGAAGCTGTCCTAGATTTAAGAAGTCGAGCTGGTTTTAATAGTGAATTTTAAGAGCTTTTGTCCTTGGTTAAATTACATCTTTAGAATTATACTTATCTAGTATTTCAGTTTGGAACAGGGTATCTAAATTAACTTGGAAATAGGAAGTTCATGAACATTGTACAATATGATTAATAAATAAAAGGCTAGTCTCCTATCACCGTGTTGCAACAGCAAGCACTCTAAATGGTTAGAGCAGTGTTCCTGATCTCTCAAAGTGTTCTGCTGGAAGTCTCATGGCAGTATTCCCTAGACACAAATGCCTCGCATTTGAGGTCTTGGATATTGGCCTGTGTAAGTACAAGATCTTTTAAAAGTTCTCATGATGAATAGTGAACTCTGGAGTTGTTCCAACTTACTTTTATGGTGAAATGAGTCTATCAAATACAAATGTGTAAGTTCATAAAACTGCTAAGAGTTATTGCCATTTTTCCTCCTCTTGTAGGAAGAAAAAATAGGTAGAAACTTTAATATTAATAAATGTTTTTTTCTTTTTCTTTTAAAGACCAATTGAAAAGACAGGCTTTCAGTCTTCCACCATTTGGGCATCTTTATTGTGCTCATGCTTCAGCTAGATGTCACGTGGCTGATAGATCCTGCCATATCTATTAATTTTTAATTTATTTTCTTAATAAGTTGTGTTGTAAAGCTAGACTGAACTGTAGGTTGTGGGATGATAGGAACTGGGCTTGGTAGCATGCTTTTTTAATTGGAAAAATATTTCTTCTGTAAACTAAAACATGTAGAATCTGAAGGCAACTTCTTGTTTATTCTGGTATATAACAGCTCTCGAGCCACGTCAAAGCTCTAATGAAATTTTAGTGCGGCACAGCACTTGTCACTGGTCCGCAGGAGAAAATTGTCCTGGGGGTGGGGGGAAAGAACAACTTTCCTTTTGCTCTGCAGGTGTGTGGAGGCGTGAGAGTCCTGGTGTCAGAGGAGCCCTGTAGCAAGTGGAAATGAGTAAGGGTACTTGTTTCCCTTTCATGCTCTTCAAGGAGGAAAAGGAGGTCAAATACTCTAGCAGAGGTAGGGGTTAACATAAAGGTGGTGGTTAAGAAACAGAGTTGGTAACACCAGCTGTTGTCAGTCCCACACCTTGAGGAGTTATTTCATAAATCTGTACTTACACAGCCCATTATCAAAACGTTAATATCCTGTACCTCATTACTGGGAACTTACAGTCCCGTAGGCTTGTCTTTGGTTCTTAATGAGCTTGTGCTTGCATAGCAAGTCTTATTAATGCACAGTGGAAGTAGGAGCTGTGGTTCCACAAAGCTTTTTCTTCTACAGAAACTCAAATGGGAACCTGGATTTTGAACCTGTTGCTAAGTTTCAAGCAAATACTTCATCACTGAGCCACCAGTCCCCCTACAGGGGTAAATCCAGAGCAGTGTGGTGCAGTCTCCTGGCCTTGTTGTGAAACTGTGTTGCATCTTTTTTGGAAAGCAGGTTCTGCAGCATTAGTCGTGATGGGCTGGCTGTCCCATGCTGTTTCTTTATGGTAAAATAACCGTGTTGCATAAAGAACTGAAGATCAACAAAATAACTTCTTTAATAAAGGGATGCCAGTAAATTAAAAACATAATTCTCCTTAAGCCTACTGATACTGTAAGAGTTGATGGTGGACCTTAGAGGTCGTGGAGATGCTTCTTTAAGCACAGGAGTAAGTAACGCATACAAACCCTTAACAGGGGTGCTGAGTCTCCCATAATGAGAGTGCAGGTGAAGTCTGACACTGGTGGTAGCACTGCAAGTTCCCCCGATCACCTCTGTAAGCCGCCTGCCGTGTGGCATGAGCGAAAGGTTTGCTTCGTGAAGCGGAGTGTAAGCTGGCTCTCTCAGTTGTGCATGGGATGGAAGTAAAAGCAACTCCTCCGTGAATGCCTACTTGTGTGCTCAAAGTCGTGCAGGGTAGCTGTAGGCTGGTTCCAGCTGAACGGTGAAAACTAAAGCTATCTCTGTTCAGTTGTACTGTGCCACGTGAAGTGTGGGCTTTGTAAGCCTCTGATGGAAATGCTGACAGAAAATGAGCCTGGCTTGTGGACTGCTGGGGACATCAGCTCTGAGCCTGCAGAAAGCCCGAAGTAAAGCTTGTCTGTCTGTCCTCCGTGCTGAACTGAAACTCCCAACAAGTGGTGGTCAGGGTTCTTCGTAAGGAGCCATTAAAATCTTTCTGTGCATGTGGGAACTCTGCTTGGACAAAGAGATGGTTCCTATCTGGGGCCAGCCAGTTTTACAAGTTGGAGCTCCACTGGGAAATTCCCCCTTGGCAGGGGAGGCTGGTTGGATAAAGCTGGGAGGGAGCCATTCCAGATGGAGACAGGCCATCTTGAAACAAACACAAGCAGATGAATGAACTGGGAGAATTAGAAATCGCAGAGAAAGGATTAAGCTTGGAAGAGGAGAGCCTCAGATCCAGTGCTGCACTCCGTGCCTTTGTGCAAGGCTGACTGTGGTGCCGGGAGTCAGACCAGCATCTTAACGTGCAAAATGTCTGCTGAAACAAAAACCCTTCCAGCTTATCTGTGTGCAAAGCATGTTTGTCATGGCTTTGGCATTAATTTACTCCTCTTCAGAGCAATGCAAGTACTGAACTGTTGAAAAATATTTAAAACTTGACCATCCTTTCAGTATAATGCTCTTCATGTATTAAACCTTTCAGGTATTGAGTAACAAATCTGTTCTGTTGTGTTACTCCTCCGTGTGACCTGGCATGCTGATACACTCTGTTTTCATACATTAGGTAGCACAGAGCTCAGGCACAAGGAGAGAGCCAGCGCTGAGGAATATCAGGAAACCTGGAGGAAGGCAACATTTCAGAGCTGTGGCTTGGCTTGTCTGTTGTGCTCCATGGAAGACACCACCGCTCCTGAACCTGGGCTTGCCCACATTCAGGACGTGGGTCCTGCTGCTCTGAGTCCAAAAGCACGTAGGGAAGTAGCTGAAGGCTTTGGAATATAAGAGGCTTAGGCAGAGGAGGAGTTGCAAACCTCTGTGAGGGGGAGAGGAAAAGCTCACCAGCAGGCTTGAGTTTCTTAGTATGTTGCCAAGAGTGCATCTTCTGAAAAAACAAGATCCAGCATGTGACCTTCCCACTGCAACCAGAGAGGTCTCATTGCTTTAGAGAAACAATTGCTGTGTGCTCAGCCAGCTCTTTAAAAGGCTGTTAACAAGTTTGGTTAAGTATTTATTCAGTCCTGCTGTAGAGAGTTGGTTAAATGCCTCAAGTGAAGCACTTTGTTTGAGCTTACATGTCAGCTGAAATAAGACTTTTTAAATTAGTAGCACAGATGGCACTGACAAGGAGACATCTCAGACTGAGATGCCCCCAAATCTTTGGCCCAGGCAGAATTTCTCTGGGCACCCAAGGGCTCACTCTGAGCTATTTGGGACTTAATAAGTGAGACCTGCAATGTTGCAAGACTCTGCAGTTTGGGTTTACTTTACCTTTAGCTGTGCTTGCTGCTGAAGCCCAGTGTCTAAATGTCCTTGTGCCTGATGAGTCTTTAAAGAAACGGCAGAAAAGGGATCCTTGTGGGTGCTACCTTATTGCTGCTGAAGAGATGGTTCAAAGTGAATGCTTTGAGGTGTCTCGTAGGATTCTAACACACTGTTGTACTTAGTGCAGTAGGTATAGATACGTGGAAATCTAAGAAAGTGCATTATTTCTTAATTCACTTAAAGTGTTCTTCAGGCTCTTTGGGGTAGGTCTTCTCCAGCTCAGGACTTGAGCTAAAAAATTCCAGTTTTAAAACTTATTTTTCCCCCTCTAACCTTGAACCAAACTAACTTCTCCTGTTCTTATTGGGAAAGAGTGCAACAGCCCAGTCTGGCTCTGAAGGTGAAATCCTCCATAGCCTCATCCCTTTCCTGTGGGAGGATCTCCATGCTCGGTAGCCTTTCAGGCCTGGGGCTGACAACAACTCCTCCCAGCTCCATCAGATGTTTTCCTGTACCCAGCTCACACAGCCGGTGTTAATGTGCCTCTGCTTTTGTACCAAGCGTTCTGCAGGTGCAGGCTGGAGGCGCGGTGTCCTGTCTGATGTAAATGCTTCCATAATAACTTCAGCCAAAAACATAAGCCGCACATTATGTGGATGGTCTGAGTAGTTGAGCACAGTGAGAGCTGAGTGCGCTGCCCGGTGTGTGTGAGGGTTAGCGTTGGTAACACCGGCTGGAGGCCGAGGTGATTTGGAGATTGGTAGCCTGGAGACACTTCATCTGGCATGAAATGATACAAAGCTACCAGTGCAGGTGAGACACGTCATGGTGTTCCTCTTCCTTCCTGAGAGCTGTCTACCTGACCGGACCATTCGGCTCAAACCATGCAGCATCTTCAGCCAGGCTTTGAGGTCAGATGCAGGCAGCAATGCCCAGTTCAGCGTGGTGAGTGGGAATCGGGGTGGTGCTGTGCTGCTCCGTGAGGCAGAGGGAGCGATGAAGGTCTTGGTGAGCTCACCACAGCCTGAGGATCTCTCATACAGCTCAGTGCATGATGCAGTCATCTGCTTTGTTTGGAAACCTGAGCATCAGGGTTAAGAACCGGATCTGCATGAGGAATGAAAGTTATTATTCTCTAGGATACGTTTTGTTGGGGCACTGTCAATATTTCTGTTGTCTTCCATTTACAAGCGTAACCAGTGGGATGCTTTCCTTCCTTGAAGTGCCCAATCTAAAAATTGGGTGGACTGCCTTGAAGAGGGATTTTTGTTGTAGTCCAGCATCTTTCACAAGCTCACATTCATGTCAGTGAATGTCTGTACACTCTACTAGTTTTGTTTAAAAGTAAAATATACATTTACAAGGCTCACAGACAAAGAAATGACTACCTTAAACTTCTGTTTGTCTTTCTGAAGCCTCAGGTTCAAATTTAACTATTGTTGAGTTTTTAGCTTCAGTTATGAAAGCTTGTTGAAAGCTTGTTGGTATTCTGTGTAGCAGGTCAACTGTTTTCCATCCTACACATCCTACATCCTTTTTAGATTATTTTTTTCCTCCTTGCACTGTGATTAAGCTGTTTCTTTCAGGATATGCAAATGCACTTCTTGTTACTGAACTGCATAAAAGTTGAATATACTGCAATCCACACTAGGAGCATTAATATATGAATGCTGCTTCTGCTCCAAGATGAAATTAGCTCCTCAGCTAGCTCTTCGGGTTACGCAGTGGGCATGGCAGGTCCAAACATGGACTGCTCAGTAACTATCTCTGAAAAGTGGTTTTACTTTTTTCCTGTGCTCAGAATAGTGCAGACCTTGTTTTCATTTATTTAGTAGGTATCTGCTGGAGATTGTGCTCTGAAATAGAGACCAGCCCTTCCCAATGGCATAGCGGGAGGGAGAGGTTGGGCAAGCGTGGTGGTTTCTGGGGAAACCAGGCGCAGGAGGCCATCGCTTTCTCACTTGGAAAAATAAAAATCAGAATCCTGCAGCAGTGGCCTTGGGAGCAGAGTCATGTTACTCTGACAAGGCTCCCCACGTGTCACGGGGAAATGCACGGCTGCTGGGAGCTGTCACCAGAGAAATAAAAAATAACTATGGGACTCAATACATTGTGGTAGCTTAAAGGGAAAGGAAAAATATCTGCCTTCAATTAGGCTTGTGCAGATGCAGCACATAAGTGATGATAAATCACAGCTTTCTTCGTTTCACAGACATGTCACCCTGCTCTCTCCCTCGTAATACGCTCTGGGCATTGTAAGGTGCCACAGGTAGGTGTGCTCCCAAGGGCCAGCTCCCTCCTGGTTTGCCAGCTGGATCAGGTGGAGCTGCTGCTATCAAAGGCAAGCTCAAAAGCTTGGATTGTGTGCTCTGTGCAGTGCTGGGGCTCCATCGCTGCGTGGGACAGGAGGCATTGCACCAGCATTAACTGTTTGCTTGGTCGTGAGTACATCTACTAAGAAGCTCTAGTATCGTTGTCTTGCCAATGTCCTACATAAAGGTAGAAGTCTGACTAATACTGGAATCAATTTTTTTTTTGTATTTACCAGTTGGGCTTCCTGGTAGGTTTTGGTGGCTTGCTGGCCGTCTCTTTTCTGTCTTCTGAGTGGCAAGCTCAGAGGTGATGTTTCCCGCGAGGCAGCTCTGCCTGGGAGAGGGAGGCAGCCTCCTCTCTAAGAACAAAGCTGGAGATTTCACATGGTTTGTATATATTCATATCCAAGAACTCAATGAAGAATATCTTTTACCATTAAAAAGGAAAGTACAGAGTCGTTTTCCTTGTCAAGCTGCCGGTGCTGCCCATGATGGGTTCCTGCAGTAGCCAGCCGTGAGGCCCAGGACACACCGGGGAGGTGACCCATGGGCTTCCTTCCTGCATGTCTGATCCGTCACCTTTAGCTCAGTTGTTGCAATAGGGTCAAGGCCGGTTGAGTCTTCAGAGTAGGTTTGTGTGCTGCCAGGTGGTGCTGGTATGGGGCTCCTCTGGAAGGAACTGCTCTACGGGGACTCCAGAAGTGGATAGAGGAGGATTAAAAAAGTCTGCTAGGGAAGGCTGTTTAATAGCAGGCAGGCTGTTGAGCTGTACAGGACAGCCTTTTCACTTCTGACATAACCTGATCAGTGGACAGGTGCCCTGCTAACGGTGATACATCCCATTTATCCCTAGCTGGGCTGGGGGAGAGATGTGTCTCTGCTCCTTCGTGGTCAGTGTTCGGTTCTGTGCCTCCAACAGCAAGCTGGAGGAGGCTCGTTGCGCCTCCTGAAATGGCAAAGAAAGTGGAAATGCTGTGTTTGTTGCTTCCAAGTCTTAGCACAGTCAAAGTACGTGCTATTAAAAGATGATTAAACGAATCTATAGAAACACCAGCTGGCTTTCTGGTAACCAAGTGCTCCAGCGTGGTCTGAACTCGCAGCGTAGGTAGGCTGTGTGATGGCAGAGCTCCTCGGTGCCTCGTGCCCTTCCTTGCGAGTGGGAGGCAGGCTGCTGAGGTGCTGTCAGCTGAGATGCTCGCTGCTCAACACCGAGTCCCCGCTGGCCTCCAGCTCCGGGGTGGTTTAAGCCAGAAGAGTGAGCGCGTACTGGTGATCAGAAGGCTCAAGTGGAGGAGAGGCCTATTTTTAGGTGTTGCCTGTGGTATGCAAATGGCTCGTTAATCAGCGGTGTGCTTTCTGCAGCCTGTTCAGCCCTCGGTGAGCTGGGCTGCTCGTTGACTCATCGGTGTGTCTGCAAGGCTAACACCAGAGTGCTCAGCTGAGGAACCGGCTCCCTTCTTGGGCTGAAAATGGAAGCCCGTACTGGAGCCGTGAAACTTGAAAGTCTTTGAAATGTGGCTCAGTTTCTGAAGGATGCGTGGGAGGGCCTGACTTCATGGAAAAGGTTATTGCATGGCTATTCCTGTAAGTGCCTGCTTGCCCTAACAAAAAGGGGATTGAATACATGTCCACGAGGAGGAAATAGAGCCCAGTAGGTAAATATTACACAGTGTTCAGGATTTGGGCTTGGTTCTCTAATCAGCTGCTGAGAGGTCCTGAACAAATTGTTGCTGCTGCTTATGCCCCAGTTTCTATGGTGTCGTGGGGGTAACAGTGCTGACCTGTGCTAAGCCTTGGGATCTGTGGGTGAAGAATGGCCCCACTCTGAATACAAACTTCCTTCTGCCCCCACGAGCTGCTTGATTTTTCTTATGCAGATAAGTAAAGGCTAAAATCCAAACTGAACCTTGCGTTTTACAGTCTACGTCTTCCTCCTGTTACCCGTCATGAAAAATGCCAATTATGCAGCTAACTTTTGTTATTCTAGGCAGGTGTAAATTCCCACAACAGAAGGCCTGTTTGCATATGTACACGTGCCGCTTCTGTTAACTGCAGAAAATGATCTATGAAATGTTCTAGTGCGGTGTATCTCCACGGGCGAGGACCATACCACACTCCTCAGCACTAACTTATCCTCAGGCTCAGTTTATCTGCAACACAGAGCTGACAGAGCTTGGTAGGGGGGCGGCAGCGGGTGCGAGAGGATGGAAAATGATGTACCCACAAAAGCTGACTTGACTTTTCCCCTCTTGTTTTCTTACAGGTTATTCCACACCAGAAATCATGAACTGGCACTTCCCACTTCTCTTTCTCCTCGGGACTTTAACATCCGTGTGTTCCCAGTTCAGCTTTTATCCTCTGGAGGAACTTAGCTCCGATGTTGGAATCCAGGTCTTCAATCAGATAGTGAAAGCCAAGCCTCAGGACAACGTGGTAGTTTCTCCTCATGGGATTGCATCTGTTCTGGGAGTGTTGCAGCTGGGTGCTGATGGCAAGACAAAGAAGCAGCTGACAACAATGATGAGATACAGTGTAAATGGTCAGTGATTCCTAAGGTTCTCTGGGTGTGGTTTGTGTTGTGGTGTTGGTTGTGTGTGTTGGAATCATGCTGTTTTGAGGCAGTTTTAAAAGTCTGGGAGATTGCATCATAAACATATTAACTCTGTTACTGAAGCAAGAAGTGGACATGTTTGAAGTTAATTGGCAACTCAAGTATGGACATCTACAAATTCTTGAACTGGCTCATTAGCAGCTTTGTTAATGATTTCTTGGCCCTGGCCAGAACTGCCCTCATCCTTGCAAAGTGGTCTCCCAGAACCCTGTAAATGGAGGTCCAGTGCCAGCCCTGTGCAGGAAAGCTGCACTACCCTGTTTAGGCTGTATTAAACAACCCTGAATTTATGACTTCTGAGACAACAGGGCAATAGATGACTTCACTGTGGTGTTAAAACCAATGCAAATTCTAACCATACAATTGATACTTTGGACTTTATTCTTCAGCTTTGTTCACTCATGTTTCTGCTGTCAGGATCCCTAAGCCTGTGGTTCTTGTAGTGCCTTCTTGAAACAGATGTTTCTGCTTGCCTGTTCCTGACACTGCATGCATGCGTGTTTATATTGCTCTGCCAATCTCTGCCCCTCTAGGGGGTGTAGGCTGAAGGTTCTTGCTGCTTTACTTTGCATGCTGAGTATTTTTGTGAGTATTTGCCAGCAAGACTTAACATCTTAGTGCCGGCACTCTGCCTTCCTTCCAGGCATAGGAAGTACTCCAAAAGGTAAGTGTGTTTTTAAATCTTGAGCAGCATTGTTATATAACATGTCTTGTCTTCATTTGCTTTGCTGTTTTGGTTTAAAGTACAGCAAATTGATTTGTCAGTTTAAGATCTAAACGTTTTAGAGTTCCAATCATGGGATAACCAACTTTAGGAACATTTGAATGCTCAAATTTTATGAATACTTACAAAAATTTTGAAGCATTATATCAACTGGTTTTATTTGGCTTGCACACTTCCTAATTCTCTCTGAGACAGAGGTTCTCAAACTTCTCTGAAGGTAGCCAGTACCTTGCTACAGAGGCTTGTTATGGGATGCTACCTGTCTCTTTGCACAGACTTCCTCTGCTCTTGTTCAAGATTGCCTTGCAGTCTTACAGTCCTTTGGCAAATATGGCAACTGCTTTAGAAAGGTAATAGTTGGAAAGTATTTAATTTATCTTTAGCTGTCTTTTAATGCAATTTAGCAGCTGGAAGCAAGGAGGAGAGCCAGCATCATGAGACCAGCCAGCTCTCCCCGGACCACCACCAAGTGCTCCGTGGACCACCAGTGGTCCACAGAATACAGTTTGAGAACCTCTGTTATGGTATGTTCTCCAAAAGAATTTGCCCATAATATTGGAGAGTGAACATATACAACTTCACACAAACGGTACTCCTAAAGCATTCATGATATAAACAGCAAAGCCATCTGAGGCTTTTTCTTACACGCAGCTAAGAGAATAACCCGACTAATTCGCTCCCTTCGTAGCTCTTCTCTGAAGTTTGTCTACATAGGGAAGTAGTCTGGAATTGTTCCTGCCTAAATTGCATTGGCAAACACAAGGAGCCCATTAATAACTGCCATAAAAACAGCCACCCAAGGATCCTATCCGACATGAAGGCTGATCGTTTTGTTTCTTGACTGGCGATAGCTTCCCTGTGTAGACAAGCGCTTACTCATAAGCTATAACATCAGGGAGAACTGGGGATGATGAACATGACAGTTCTTCCATGCTGCCATATGCATCCTCTCACATGCAGTGATGGAGATAGCAAGCACTCAGTATGAGCTGCACTAAGATCCTAAAGGTCTTGACTGTAAGCACTGGAACCTACGCTGCTTTTCTTTTTTCTTTAAAGGCAAGCTCCTGTGTTGAGGGATTAACACTTGCTTGTAGCAAATTTAGTTTCCTTAAAGACTATGTCCTGGCCTAAGGCTTGACTTAAGGCTCTACTTGAACCTTGTATAGAAGTTTTGTCATCTTCCTGTATTCTCTAGTAAATGGAGAGGGAGAATGGTGAGAAAACAACGCTTTTTGCTCTGAGGTTTAAAACTACCTGCATAATTCTGTAATCATGTTGGCTCTGAGTGATCAGACTGAGTTGTCAGCTTCTTCCGTCACTGTCACATAGCTGACAGGTTATATGGGTTTATATACCATGCCTTACATTTTAGAGTAGTCTCTTCTGTGGAAGAGCGGGTGGTAATTCCACGGTGAGACTTGAATCCCAGTATTTATCCTCAGCATCGTCAATAGCATTCTGTGCAGACCACTAGGTGGGGAGCAGACATCACAGTGAAAATAATGTATTTGCTGTAAAATGATAGTCTCTTCCAGATGAGAGATCAGATACGGGTATTTTGGAAGCCCCCTCAGAATATCTGCTTTGGTCTTTACACCAGCACTTAGTCTGAGATTTCGTGTCGTTAATAGTTGCATGTAAGGTAACTGTTTGTTTGTCATTTTATTCTAAATTAAACTTGCTGTTCTTTCCGACTAGGAGTTGGTAAAGCGTTAAAGAAGATAAACAGGCTCATAGTCTCAAAAAAGAATAAAGACATTGTTACAATTGCTAATGCAGTATTTGCAAAGAGTGGCTTTAAAATGGAAGTGCCTTTTGTTACAAGGAACAAAGAGGTGTTTCAGTGCAGCGTCAAGAGCGTGGACTTCGAGGACCCAAATGCAGCGTGTGATTCCATCAACCAGTGGGTGAAAAATGAAACAAGGGGTGAGTATTAGCGAGTGTGTTCAGCGCATGAGCATGGCGTCTCAGACCGCTCAGCTGTGGTTGGAAATACTGGAGAAAGATTAGGGAGGGAGAAAAAGCTTTGCCTTGCAGTTGAATACTGTCCTTAAGCTGTCGTGTGTAATGCTTTGAGCCTGTGGGCTGGTCACCTGCAGTCCCACTACTCTAGCAGATGTGTCTGCCTAGTGGCCTCGACAGGGGTGGGTGTCTGTGTGTGTATGTGTGTACATGAGCCCATCTGTCTGTGCATTCAGGGAGCTTCTGCTGCTCCCTGCCTTCATTCAACCTGCAAGAAATCCAAACAGTGTTCTCCTGGAGTTAGGTGTTGCCAGACGTGCTTGCAAAGCAACTCAGAAGCAGGTAACTCAAAGTCAGACTGCTAAAAAGCTTTAGAGCAGTTCAGCCTTTGCAGTTAGTACCCTAAATCTTTGCAAGTATGTGTCAGTGTTGTTTAGTAGAGTCATGTTTAGTAGAAGACTTTTAGTTAACGTTGCCTTGGTGGAATTCCTCATGGTTCAAACTTGTTGCCATCTAGTTGTCAAGCTTAGATATGTTGAGATGTCATATTTTGCAACATAGTCTGGAACTACAGAACTAGAACCATGTTTGGATCTCGGAGTTAAATCCATTGCCTCCTGGGTGTGAGGAGTGTTGCTAATGATGTTGGATGTGACATCTGTGGAGCAAGGCTGTCAAATTCTTTCTCTACCATGCCACCAGCTTTGCGTAGCAGTGTTACAAGCAGGGTGTGAATGGGGGAAGTGCTTTAGCTGAAACTCTTACCAAGTTTACCTGCTTAGTTTAAATCTTGGATCTGATCACACGCTGAAAAGCATAATGCCGTTAGCTATAACATCGGTCTATTGACTACCTACATATGTTTGCTTTCTAAGTATCCCTTGCTCTTTGACAAAGAAAAGAATGCAGCCATTGCTTGCATGAATCTCAAATGTATTACACGATGAATGGTTGGTGCATTCACAGATCAAAAGGCTTAAAGGAGTAAGTGCTTCAGTTTCTTTATGAACAACTGACTAGTGCTAACACAGCGCGTACTCAGTCTTTCTTTGTTTCTTTAGGTATGATCGATCAAGTTGTAGCTCCAGATGATGTTGATGGGTTGACCAGACTGGTTCTAGTAAATGCCGTGTATTTCAAGGGCTTATGGAAATCCCGATTTCGACCTGAAAATACAAAGAAACGTCCATTTTATGGAGCTGATGGGAAGACCTACCAAGTTCCCATGCTGTCCCAATTATCTATCTTCCGCTGTGGTAAGCTCAGTAACCCTCACTACCACTAAATACCCAAGAAGGGTTGTAAAACTTTGCTCCTTTCCTTCAAACCAAAGAGTTTGCTGTAAATGTGGTGTTCAATAGTATTGTTTACTGTGGCTGATTCTGGAGGCTTTGAGTTACGAAAGCATCTTGTACTGGTGAGGTATAGGGGAAGTTGCTGTTAAAGGTATTTAACAGTTGCTTAAGGTCAAACACTCTAACAAAGTACTTGTCTTATCCTGTTGTCTTCAAAAAGAAAAATGTGAAGTACTGAAGTTGAAAACTTCGTGTTGCCTAAACCTTGCAGTAGGAAGATTTTTTTTAAGGGATGAGAACGAAGGAGACCTTCCTACAGAAACAGAAGCTTGAGGTTTATCTGGTGATGAGCTGTATGTAAAAGACTAGGGTAGAATTAGTCTGCGTTTCACTGTGTAGTAAAGAAATGGGGTTTGTACAGTCAACGGTTCTGGGGGAGCCAGCAGAGTACAGGGTTAGTGTGTTGGCTGTATTGCTCAAGGTGTGAAGCTGCTTTTCAAATTCAAATTGAGTCACAAGAGAGAAGTAGCTCAGCAGGTTTGGCCTGACTTCTGAGATGCTCAGAGCTGACATATGCAGCTTGATACAGCTAACAGTGTACATCAGAGTTTCAGCTTTGTAAATGTGTGGGGATTTTTAATGGTCAGAAACTAAGGCTGTGATGAAAGAACATCTTCTGTTGTGTCCTTAGAAGAGAGCAGTGCTGTCTGGAACTTGCTTCCTTATGTGCTACTGACAGTATGAGGAATAGGCCTGGAAATATAACTGTCGATAAATCCAAAAGAGCAGACAAAAAGGACCCACTGATAATACTTTTGAATACCTAATTTTACTGTCAGTAGTGCTCTGCTAATACTAGCTGATTTGTGTTAAAGTAAACAGCTGTAACTTCATCTTAAAACCACACGTGTTAGAGAATGTCGAACTTCAGATAGCTGCTTCAAGTGTGATTTGGGGGAAATGGGGAAGCCTACTGTGTTGTATGCTCTATCTGTGGACTTTGAAGGAAGTTCATAACTAAAGACGGGCTTTAGCAAGCCTATCTTCAAAGTTTTTCATTATTCTCTTGATGCTGGTTTTAAAATAAAAAAAAAGCTTCATTACGTTGGTATAAACTCAGATTAGAAACGTCACTAGGTTAGAAAAGAGCAAGAGAAGTACTCCTTCGTTAAAACTTGTTTTAGGTTGGGCAGCTTTGGATATCCTAACAAAGAACTTCTATCCTTTGGGTCTTTAAGAGTTTTAAGATCCATTTTCAAATTTCATGAACAACTTAAGCATCGTTTGTAACCAAGTGATGGGATCTAAGATGTCTCAGTGGTAAGGATTGCAGTATACAGCAGAGTAGGAAACTGATATTCCTCTGTTGGAGAGGTTACCATTTGTCACTTCCTCGTAGTGACTTCTGCAACCGTTATTTTGATCCGGAGGTCACAGTCTGAGTACCATAATAAAAGGAAATAAACTACAAAACTTGATGCAATTCTTGCCTAATAAGTGCAAAGCTACTGGTTTTCTAGCAATACAAATTCAGCCAAGGCATTGTCCTGGCAACAAGAGTCAATTTCTGATGAAGACTTCAATTTTCAGTTTGGGCTGACAAGTGCAGACTCAAATGAAGAAAGGGGAAAGATGATAAAATCCTATTGCTATCCAAAAGCTTTGCCAGAAGCCCTGTCTGTAGTTCAAGTTTTCACTTGAAACTCATGTAGAAAGCCATGTGCCAAAAATCCCACAGCAACCAATGGGAACTTGGAAAAGAGGGTTGCCTAAACAGTCTTTCCAGCACTTGCTCTAACTCAGAGGTGTTGCTATCTCATTCCTTCTTACCTACTTGGCCTTCTCTGTTACCTCAAAGTGGTTGTTCTCCACTACCTTGAAGGATCTTGTTATGAAGCAGTCTTATTAAGCAAGTAAATCAAGTAAATGCAACTGACTACTTCAAACCTTCAAACAGGAGCTATTTTAATCACTCTTGGAAGAAAGAGCTTTTCAAAAGATCTCATCAATTTAGAAAGATAATGTGCTGCTTTTTTTTTTTTTGCTTTTTGCTTCTCAGTGCTCAGTCAAATCTGTTTGATCTTGGTTGCAGTAAATCTGAGCTGATTCATGGACCTGGTGACTTCTAGCATAGCTGGCTTTCCAATCTGGGCTGATGAGGCTTGTCTGGGGGAAAAAAATATAAAACCTGAATAGGTATCATGCTTCACAGTATCATCCCAGTTGTGCTTTTTGTCAAACCAGCATCCATAGAGATGCCATGCCACTTCCTTGAAGAGATGCCTAGCTGGGAGCTAGGCAGTCTGTGACTCTAGAATCAGCTTTAAGGTGTGGGGAAAAGCTTTCTTAGCAGACTCTTATAGCAGTAGGTATCTGAAGATAAAATAGAGATTTAAGGCTGTAGGAATTAGATCTCATTATCTGTGCTCTTTTTTAGGCACTACAAGTACTCCAAATGAGCTGTGGTATAATATAATTGAATTGCCATACCATGGAGAAATGATAAGTATGTTAATTGCTCTGCCTACGGAAAGCACAACACCACTCTCTGCTATCATTCCCCACATCAGCACAAAGACAATAGGAAGCTGGATGACAACCATGGTAGCAAAAAGAGTGCAGGTTATTTTACCCAAGTAAGTACTCGTATCACTGATTTCTCCTTCAAGGAATGTTTGGGAGGAAGTATATGTATAACTCCTCTGATACAGGAGAGACATAGCACTTAACAGTAACTTTTCTGCATAATTCTGATATATTCTTGTTTATTCCAATTAGATTTACAGCAGTAGCGGAAACGGACTTAAAGGACCCTCTGAAAGCACTTGGTATTACAGATATGTTTGACGAGTCAAAGGCAAATTTTGCAAAAATAACAAGTAAGTTATTTTTCTGAATCCATTGTTGTCTTTATTCATGGTTTCTGGCACTGAATGAAGTGCTGTTTTACCAATGCAGTTGTCTATTCTGTCTTGGGTAAGTGTTACCATGACACTGAAGCCAAGTACTGTCTTGTACCCAGCCGAGCATGGCTTCTTGCTTCTACTGAGTACTGCGTGTCTTTTCTTTTGCCTTGCATCACAGCAGTAAATCACGTTGATGAGCTTTTCAAATTAAGATTTGATCTGATAAACCAAGGCTCCTAAGCACTGCCTAAAATCATGGAAAGACTTACAACAGTGCTTTAGACCATAATTGAAGATGCAACTGCATTAGTATTTAGCTTTCCCCAAAGTATGTACTTAATATTAATTTAAAACTTAATTTTTCATAAACTGTAGGAAAGGAATGGACTAAATGTCTAGCTTAAACAACTGGACCAAATAAAGAGCTCCAAATACCAGTATCTGAAAACCATGTGTAGACACTTTTAAAGCTATGAGCTTGAAATGTCATCTTATCTCTGTTTTCTGCTTCCATCAAACTTCTAAGCTTCTACAGAGATGTAACAAAGAAGTTTGTCTTGTGCTTGCTTACCTTAACTGGAAAAACAAATTCCTGTTTTAATGAAAGCGAGGTGTCTTGCTAAGTGCTTTCTGCCTCTCAACAATGAGATAAGTGTGAATGTAACTTAAATTCAGATAAAGAAATGACTGCAGGGAAAAAAACACTTTCTAACAGACCATAAAACAATAGAGGCTAGTAGTTGGGGAGGAGTGAGGAGTAAGATAGCTTATTCTCTATTTTTTGTAATTATAGACTTAGTGACTGTATTCAGTAGTGTTCTTAACAGCATTGAGATTTCAGCAGGATTATAGCACCTCTTAATTAGCTATGCTAGCGTAGCTGCTAGCTACAAGATACTTCAGGATTTTACTGCTAGTTTTATTGGAAATACTGTTCTTTTTTTTTCAGGAACAGAAGGTCTTCATGTATCTCATGTTCTGCAGAAAACAAAAATTGAAGTTAGTGAAGATGGAACCAAAGCTTCTGCAGCAACAAGTAAGCATCTCTACTGATAACTAGCAGACTGGAAAACTGCATTAAAAGGCTATGCCACTAAGCAAAGATAGAGCACTTCCTGCAATGGTCTCCAAGTAGACTTACTTGAATATAAACTGATTTGATTTTGTATTATGTAGTTTCCTTGGAATATCAACTTGCTGATATTGATCAGAGCATTGGTGTCCTCTAGGAAGTAAAAACAGGCTTACCTTATTCTGGAAAACTTCTTTCTAATAGTTAACATTTTGGTCACTGGTATAAAGTTCCTGGCTATCCAGGTGGCAAAGAGTAAGCTGCTATATCCTTTGTAGATCCTCCGTGTATGATAACCCAAGACTTCCTTCCAGCCTTTTGTGGGCCTTGTGTGTCTTTTTTTTTCCCTATGCTTCCTGTAGGCATAAAATGTGACTTATGCTTCTTTAAATGTCTAAGCTGGAAGACTTCAGCTGTTTATCTCTGCCTGTATAAACTCCTAGTATACACAAGGAAACTGCACTTTAAGAGAATATATGCTGTTTTATGTTACATGCTTTGTCTAACTTCAAATCTTATCTCTCTTTGCAAGCTGCAATTTTAATAGCCAGGTCATCTCCTCCTTGGTTCATAGTAGACAGGCCATTTGTATTCTTCATCCGGCACAATCCTACAGGTAAGCAGTACTTGCATGTATTTTTCCTTGGAAGTTAAATATGAGCTATGCAACAGACAAAAGAATTCCCAGATGGGAAAAGTCTGGAGCTACTCAATAGCTGTTGCTTGGGGGTGGGGTTGTGGGGGTTGAGTGGTAATAAAGAACTATTGGAAGTAATTGGAAGTATAACTACTACAAGTTTATTTTTGCCTTTAACAATAGATTATCTTTAGAATACAGCTCAGCACAGGGAAGAGTATTGGCTGCAAAGCTAGAAAACTGACATGGCAAGTTCATGGGTACAAAAGAGTACCATCTTTAATGGTCCTAGTTCCCTGGTGTGGAGAGAAAATAGCTCTACTGCTGATAGTGAATTAGTGAATTGGCCCAGCTTTCTGATGGACTGTAAAATTAGTGCAAGGACCAAGGATAGAAACAGGGACTTCAGGGACCTGGATTGCTTGCCTGGCCTGCCATCAACAGATGCGAGTGTACAAATATAAGTGGTCATGGGTGTTTTGCAGTGTGAGTTGACTCTTAGAACAGAGCCAAGCTGGTTACTTTCAGTAGCATGTGAACTTCTTGCAGTGCCATGTGGATGATAGATACGCTAGCTACTGGGCAACGAGATACAGCTGCCAGCACTGGCAGCAGTCCCCAGCCCAAGGCTCGGCAGAGCATCAGAAGAACCGTGTGTCTGGAAATGAGAGCCAGCCACCTATCCAAACATACGCTTCTCTGCTGTCTACTCAGAGCTAACAAACTTGGGGGAGGATAGACAAAACTGTGATGAGGTGGCTTGACCATGTTCTGTGGACTCTTATGCTTTCATGGAAAAGTTTAACTCTGTGCGCAGGCTGTGGTAATCCTAGTTTTCGTTTCATTCCCTCAGGTACAATCTTGTTTATGGGACAAATAAACAAACCTTGAATGTGGAAAAGACTTTCTTCGAGAAGCAAACAGACTCATATGACACACCCATGTTCTGTTAAATATTTTGTACACTACTCTTTGACTTCACTCAAGAACTAGTTTTAACCACTGACTAGGTTTTCAAACAGGAGTCGATGTAGTTCTGGCTTTGTGGGGAAAAATACGGATTGAAAACTACAGTATTTCTTCAAAATGTCTAAAAGATTCTCTAAACTACTGAATGGTTACCTATGCTAACAAACTTTTGAGCTTTTTCTGTATCTACTAAGAATTTTATGTACGGCTTTCGTGAGAGGATTTTAACAAAGAATGACAAGCGTTTCTATTAATGTTGGTTTCTTCTTGTGTGTGGAAAAGGTTTAATTTTGTAGATACCCCCATCAAGATTACTTTTGGTTGTTGACTATCTTGATACCTGGGTATTCTTAGTAGAAATAGATTAAAAGTTCTAGCAGTTTTTATTTTATATAGTGCATGTATCACTGAGAGTTTTAAAACTAATGTGGTGTTAGATACACATCGCATTGTCCTGTCTTATTGTAATGTAAACTTGTCATTGCTAGTATACACTTTCTATTGGATTTAAATTTTATATTTGTTTTTGTACAAAGGAAAAAAATAAAAATGCATTATGAACAGTCAGTGTTGTGGATTGTGGATGTACTGTAAGGCATTTGGGTCCAGATTGCTCCAAAGCGCTTATTTGAAACTTCCTTCTGAACTGAAAGAAATAGGAAGAAATCCTTTGTTTTTGGTTTTTTTTTTGGTACCACTTTTTTTTATGGCCTGCTACTGATTACTCTTTCTGCCGAAGTCATTCTTTTGTGGTTGAATTATCCATGGGTTCAGCATCTGAAGAGCTAACTCCTTGTATTTACCAAGTCCAAGTTACTACTAAAACTGCCACATGAGGACACCTCACTGCTCTTCTGGGGCCTTTTCTCCTGCTTCCTATGAGGTAGGTTTTATGTACACTTGCATACCTTCAGTGCTGTGCAAGATTTGCACGAGTGCGAAACTCTTCAAAAGAAGCAGTAAATTACTTTGGCTTGTCACAGATGGTTCTTTGTTTGAAAGCATGTTGTACTGCTGCTGTGGCAACCTAGGGATTTGGATGGAAAGGCAAATTATTGATATTAGCTGTTTCTCTTAAGGGCTCTTTCACAGTAAAAAGAGGCTGGCTGATGGTGGTCTGTGGGGAGAAATTCCTGCAGTGTTTCACAGGCTCAGCACTGGTTTAAGCAGTTGATCTCTGTATGTTTCCACAAGCTGGACAGCCAATGAGTTGATTGACCTTGACAGGTAAGGACATACGAGGTGAAATGAACAAGCTTCTAGCAGAAGATACCTGACTACGTTATGGTGGCCAGGGATAACCTGACACAAAAAGCAGGATGAGATCTCATAATATACTGCCATAGGAAAAGCATGCGTACCTACTTTAGAACAAGGGAGAAAGGAGTGAAAAAGCAGCTCTATAAGGAGAGTATCTGTTATCTTTTATTTGATTATGGCAAACTACTTTTTTTTTAGCAAGATTACTTGCTAGCTGTTTTTTTTTTTTATGGGATGTGTTAGGTGACTATCAGATAATCCCCATAAAATAGCAGAAAAGTGTTCTTGTTGCATGCTTTCTTGTGGTGGCAATGCATGCTCACAACTGTCTCCTGCACTCAGCTCCAAAGAGGTGACAGAAAAAGCTAATATGATCTAGTTGTCTTCCCATCTTGTTGAAGAGAAGGTGAACCATGCTAAAGATTTTGATGCTGAGTAGGACAATTCTCCCAGCTAGCTTGCTTTTGATTCCTTGTAGTCCCGTAGAGGTAAGAAGCAGAAGTAATAACAAAACTTTAGTACTGCATAAAAAAACCTTAGTACTGCATAATAGTGCCATTCTCATTGGTTTGCTTTATGTCTAGCTCAGTGTTGTTTCTCCTGCAAAAATTGAGAAAAATTGCCTTGAACTACATAGCTAAGACCTGGGATTCAAAAAGCATGGTGTGTCTTCCCAGAGCGAGAAAAGGCTGCTGGTGTGCAATGTACCTTTTTAGCATTGTGGAGCAGTGGGATTGTACTTCAGAACAGCAGAACTGCTGTTCTGGTATTGAAGTTAAATTCTGAGAGAATTTTTCAGTTGCTTCTATTTGATATTTCTGGTAAGAATTCAACTACTAAGGGGTTGGCACTCAAACTGAACTCCCATAGTGCTTACACACATAAGCAGTGTGTGTGTTCTGTGCAGCAGGCAGGCTTGGAATATAGATTTGGGCAAGAAGCAAATGCAATGACTTCAGTTTTCAGATCTTCCTTAACACAGGTTCTCTGTAAGCAACTTCTGGTCCCTTCTATTAGTCTAGAATTATCTTGTAAAAGGAGATGATTGTTTACAACACTGAACAGCGAATAACTCACTATTTTCCTTTCTCACAATCAGGCCAAAACTGGACACTGAAGAATATGTCCAAGTGTGAGCAGGATTACTCAGCTTGATGGGACCAGGACTACCTGTCTCAGCTGAGCAAACAAACTGTCCCATGCACCAGCTACTTTGGAGCTTTAAGGTTCTGCAGTACATGAGTGAAGTACATCACAACTCAGAAAAAGGCTTTTTAGCTTTACTGTTACTGAAACTAGAGAATTTTATTATATATATATTTTTCAGTGCTTTGAAGAAAAGTGTACCAAAAGCAAGTTTGAACTAATACTGGTCTTTGCCTCTAAACTGGGCAAAGGAGATTAGGATGAGGGGAACTGGAAGAAGAGGCTGGGAAGGACAGTGTTAGGTTAACTGCTAAAACCTTGCTTGTTAATGCTGTAAAAACTCCATGCTCTTCAGTGCTGGGAGTTGATTCATATCAAATTTCTAGCCCTGCTTGACAGAGTAACTAGAGCCAAGCTTGATGTTTTAGTGTTGGGCATGTGCTTGACTGTAGCTTTATTAACCCTTTCTGTAGCAATTAGCTTCTCCTGAAAGGTTTTTAGGAATATGCCTTCAGTCTTAAGTGGTTAACTTTTTTTTCCCTTTGTCTCCAGAAGTACTAAGCCTAATATGAATGCTCATGCTGCTTGGGCCTACTTCTGCCTATTCCTGCATTATTTCCAACAGTTTCACAGCTGAACTTTGTCTTCACTGAAAGCCTGGACACTTATGTCCCTGAGCCCCAGCAACCCTGCACCCTGACTAAGAACAGGATCCAGCTGCAAAGCACAGGCAGAGGGATGAGGTTGGCACTGCCACTGGCCCCATGAGGGCAGTGTTCAAGAGGAGTCCTCAAGGGGGACTGGAGATCTTGAGACTGAATGTGTGAAGCTCTAAACTTAATGATGTGCCTGTAGTTCAGGTAGGAACGTAACTTAATGGAAAGAACTTCAGTCTCATTCTGTATCTGTTACTGGCTGCTCTCTTTAGGTATGCTTCCACTTCTCCACCTTTAAAAGTAGAGATGATGCATCCTTTGGAAACTTCTCTGAGACAGAAAGCCCAGAGAGACTTAGCATCTGACTCTTCAGTAATATGAGAATGAAGCAGGGGGCAGGGAAAGGTGATAGAACATGCTTGTGGTTACAGTTGTCTTAGCCTAGAGACCAAAAAGGGAGGAAGAGTTTGCTGAAATTCAACTTGTGTTTCCTAAGCCACATCTGTAATGAAGTGTTTTTTTTTAATAAAGTAATTAAGACCCCCACGACACTCTGGCTAGTAATCTGCTAAACTTTCTGACGTTGTTTTCATAACTTCAGAGAGCTCTAAAAAGGCTAACTTTCTTTTGTACCTTCTAACTTTCATTTATACTTTGTAGCTCTCAAATCTTGGATCCTGGACAGAGTGGGGAGGGTGTTATAAAGGGATAACTGCTGCTCATCCCCTGGCATCACACTGAATTCCCTGCTGGAAGCACTTTTCTGACACCAACCTCTCCCTCATAACCATGTCTGCCTTGCCTCCCAGCTGGAGAGCAGGTTAATAAAGATGAAGAAAAAAAAAGACTCAAATACCTCTTTGTAAGTGAAGTTCTAAATACTCTCCCTTATGCTTCAAAGGAAAGGAATGCCCTTCAGCTTTAAGTCTAGTCCAATCAAGTTAAACTATGTATTTATTAGTAATGCTACCAGAAAGTACTACCTGTACTAGTTAAAAACCTGTCTGGCAATACTAATTTATATTATTACTGGGGTGCCAGGAGGCTGTGATAGTACTGTCTCTTCCTTAGTGTCATATCCAGTATAAGCTATACTAAAAGTAGTAAGGCAGTAAGTAAAGGACCTCTTCGGGAGGCTGGCACCAAAGATGACAGAACGCAGATCTCTTTGCTTTGTTTGCTAGGCCTACTGCTGTGGCTAAATGGACACTAGTCACTTAACAGATGACAATTTTCTGTGGGCTTGTGACTAATGGTGCTTTTTGTGTGCTGCAGGGACGTGGAGTCAGATGATAGTGGATGCTGTTAGCAGTGCTGCCATGAGCTATCTCAGTGCTACGCTGCTTTCAGTCCTCTGTGTCCTTCAGATCATGCTGAAGCTTCTATGGATGCTATTTTTACTTTCAAGGCCACAGTGGGGATAATTGAGACAGATTCTAAGATTGGACCCCATCTGGGATGTGTGTAATGCGCACAGATATTAACATGCTAAGATGTCCATTCACATGCACCTTCAATACATGGTTAGCCCTGAGCCAGGGATTACCTGCCCTGGGCTTTTCCTGACTACTTAGATTAGGGCATCTCTTGAATATTCAAGCTGGGCTCCTCATGCACTAAGATCTCTATAATTAAGTGCAGCAGCTCTTGAAAAGTGCCTGTGCAATAGGGTGGGTGAGTCAGATGGCCTTCCTTTGGGGTACTGTGCGCATCAGTTAATTACAATGGCTGTGAGCCACGTTGCCCCAGACCAAAGGGCTGGGTATGTCCCCATGGATCGGGGTGAGCATTTGTTTCACTGCCAGAACAACTTGGGCTGGCTGGTTCTGGCTATGGGCAGGTGCTGGAGAGTGGGGAAAGGCAGCGCTGCCCTACAAGCTGAGGAGGAGGGAGGAGGCTGCCAGAGCCCAGCAGTGCCCTCGGGTCTCTGCCGGGTGCCTCAGTGCCAGGCCATGCAGCCTGGGCAGGCCATACTGCACCCCGGGCAGCTGCTCCGCAGGGCAGCGTGGTCGCAGTACCCTCTCGTGGTCAGACTCAAGCACAATTGCATTTCTCACATCTTATTAAAGGCCTTGTACCTCACAACAGTCGTCAAACCCTGCAGGGCACTGGGAAATGTGTCCCTCCCTGCCTGAAGGCATATGTGGCTGGTGCCCAGCAGGGCTGTGGTGCCTTGGGGCATCCCTTTGCCTCCCTGCCACCTTCCCACTGACAGCTGACCATGAGATAATTGTGTCTGACTGAACTTGGAAAGCTGGGGTGTGCTGGTAACCAGAATGATGGCTCCTTGCCTCATAAATGGGCAGGGAGGTAAGGTCTCTTCCCCACAACACAGGCCACTGTGGAGAGTATGCTGGTGAAGAATGGCAGTGGGTAAGTTGTGAGCCTGCTCAAGGCAAAGGAGCTGAAATGTGCTGTACTGTGCTCCTCTGGGGAGAGGGAGGCATGAGGAGGAGTGAGGGGCAGCACAGGTAAGGAGCAGTACAAACATGCTCTGCTCAGGGAACGTTTTTATTGACAAGAAGGAAAAAAAAAGCTTTTGCTTGATTTCTGTTGTGGGAGAAGAGCTGATATATGATCTAGCCTAAAAGACAGATCTTCATACCACATTTCAAAGTGTTGTGAGCGCACAGATGGGAACTGTTGCTCCAGTGCAAGGTGCCATGTGACTTGTGGTACTGTTTACCTGGAACAATATGCCTTAACCAGACTCACCATTGTGGCATGTTAGGGCATGAGAGATTTGTGGAGCACAGCAGGGTGGTGAGGGAGGGCACAAAATGGCAGTGCTGTGTTTTGTGCCTGTATCGGAAGCAGCAGGAGGCAAGCTGGAGGAAGGAAGAAGAAGAAATGGTTCAGCCAGAAGAGCCACTGGGGTGTGATTCTGGAGATGAACAATGTAAGGCACTTTCATATCCCTGCTCTCGTGAAGGAGTTCAGAAGGAGATAGAAGGGCTGGTAGAAGGAAACCTGGCAACAATCTCACCCCTTTTAATGAAGACCGATCAGGAGGGAAATAGTAGCTAGGTAGGCCAGAGGGGATCTCTTTTCTGATAAGTAAGGAAGATTTAAAAAGGGAAGATAAAGCTCGTAACCACTAGCCATCAGAAGAAGTCTTAGGATAGTTGTTTTTGGAAATGTGGCCCTGGGGATGTGCCATACTGCATAGCTGCAAGTTCATACAGGTCCTTCCTATGGAAGTCTGTATGAGGAAGGCGCAGCTTCCCATCTCTTTGGGGAAAGAACCAACATTCTGTTTTCTGATGTTTGGCACGTGCCAAAGAGAGCAGGTTTAAAAAGCAAGGTAAGGAGGTCAGATTTAAAGAGAAGAGTAACAGGTATGTATGAGTCTAGGGCAAAAAGAGCAGTGGGCACCAAGCTGCTTTCTGGTGGTTGCTTTTATAGTGAGAGAAGTATTGTTTGTGATTTGTATACGTTCACTGGGCTGAACACTGTACCACTCTTTGCAAGCACAGGGAGACCATGCACAGTAAAGATGTCCAAGGCCTGAAATATTGTGAAGGGTTGAATCAAGTGAATGACTGCAGCTATTCTTGCACAAAATGCATTTGTGGGCATCCAGCATCCCCAAGGGCAGCTCTAGTGTCTGATGGATCTTAGATTCTGGGACAGGTGTCGAGCATGGTAAGAAAACCCAAAGCTCCCTGAAGGTGCAGCAAGCATCAGGTCTCTGGACATGGAGGCTGGGATCCTCAAAAGATGTGCATGTTTTAACTCCCCATGGTTCAAAGGGGATTCAGGCAGCCACATCCCTTTGAGGCTCTGGGCTGGGCTCTATGGGTTGCTTTGCTCCAAGGGTCACCTCTCTTCCTAAAAAAATCTCCTTCTTCCACATGTCCTCCTGTGGCCTCTCCTTCCAAAGTCTCATAAAAGACTGCATTGCCAGCCCCTTGGTGAAGGATCTTATCTCACCGCTGCTGTCTCTTGTAGCTGAGCCTCTCCAGAGCCTTGTGGCAGACCAGAGGTAGTGCAGGAGCCAGCCACAGGCAGGCTGCCTTGCTGCTTGCTTTGGTTGCAGTGGAGAGAGAGGCACAAACAGGAAAATGGAAAAATAAACTGGGGAACCTGCCTCCCTGTCTGCAGGCAGCTGGTGGGAGCGGGAGGGCCTGAGCTCGCCTGGTCTTACAGCTCCTTGCTTTGGGCACAATTAGTTCTGTTGGGGAATTCCTGGGCTGAAATAGGTTAGCTGAAATAATAAGGGTTTTCATGTGAGCTTGGAGTTGGTGCTGGTTTTATCCAGACACTGTTGTTCAAGTATTTAATTCCTGGGCCTGGCATCTGTCTTGGGGTAAGTATGGGTGGGCAGCCCCGGCCAGTCCCCAGGAGGAAGAGCTTTGGTTCCTGACTGGGCTCAAGGGTTTGGGCACCAGGGGGTTAAATGTCACAGTAATTAGCGTAATAATAAATAAATAAATAAATAAATAAATAAATGAGAGAGAGGGAAGGATTACTGCTGCTGCTTAACCAAGTATGTGGAGAATGCCTTCATGGCTAATGCACCTGGTAAAACCAGCACCCTGTGGCTGCTTACGGCCGTGAAGGGTACGGATATAAATGTGGGCACGGGTTATAAAGCTCTGAGCCCCTTCCCCTAGCCCTGCCCCGGCCGCCTGAGGGGCTCCATCGCGGCAGTCCCGCTTTTCGGCGAAATACGGCCCCGCGGCGGGGCTGCCCGCGGCCGCGCTCCTCGAAGCAATACGGCCGGGCGGGGCGGGCCGGGGCGGCGCCGCTCCTCGCAGCGCTCCGGCGGCGGGGCCGGGCCGCGGCAAGATGGCGGCCGAGATCCACTCGCGGCCGCAGAGCAGCCGGCCCGTGCTGCTCAGCAAGGTGGAGGGGCACCAGGACGCCGTCAGCGCCGCGCTCCTCATCCCCAAGGAGGACGGGGTCATCACGGCCAGCGAGGACAGGTCCGGGGCTGGGGTTGGGGCCGGGGCCGGGGCTTCAGGCCCAGCAGGAGCCGGGGGGGAGGGTGAGCTGTGGGGAGCGAGCTCCTGGAAACCCGTCCCGAGGGCAGAGAGCAGCCCCTCAGCGCCGGGCACGGAGCTGCTGCGGTGCTCGGGGTGCTGCTGGGGTCCCACAGGGGCTGTGGGGCGGGGGGCAGCCGGAGTGTCCCGCAGGCGGGTGGGAGGCAGCACAGGGTGGGGGAGCTGCGTGAGGGCTCCTGTCCCACAGCTGAGGCACTGGCTGAAGGAGGAGCACAGGAAGGTGCACTCTGACAAGGAGCTTAGTGGTTGGATCCTTTCGCTATTTTAATCTCTCGATTTGCATTGTTTTTGCATGAGGGCTCGTTTGAAAAGCCTGGCCCTATGAGAAGCAGGGCTGAAGATCAGCAGAGTTGTGGTTGCACCTGAACTGGTAAAATACAGAGTTTATCGCTAGGTCAGAAAGAGCAAACAGGCAGCCAGCAGCAGCACACGCTGGCTGTGTAACCTTGCTGCTAGCCAGGGCATCCGGGCTTTGTGTGTGGGGGGCAGGTTAAATGTGTGCTTACCCTGGTGTAAACGAAGCTCACCAGATATTGTTAGTCTATCAGCAGCTGGTATTAAAGCAACCGAGTCTGTATAGGGTATGGTGTGATGCTCCTCTATCAATAAGGTAGAAACAGTCAAGTTTATGATGCTTCTCAGTGACCTGGCAACACGTATCTGCTATTAAAAATACAAAGGTACAGCTGTGTGATTCAAGCTGATTATCAGCACTTCTGAGAAATCAGGAAGTTCTGGTCCATCTCCTCTTCAGTGCAGAGGTGGTGAGGACTTATTTTTCATTGGCATGCTAGGAATTACTTGCTTTCAAGTGCCAGTTGAACATTCTAGAAACCAAGCGATAGAAGTAGTTGAATTTGGCAGAAGAAAGTCTTAAGTAGTTTCTGCTTTTGGTTCCTATTTAGTGTGTGTGTGGTAAATAAAATGCAAACACTGTTCTTAAAGTGGCTAATTGGATTTCTTCCCCAGACTTTTTTTTTTTTTTTTTTTTTCTGGAAGATTAGTGTGCTTAATTCTTAAATGAGTTATCAGTTATTGGGAGTAAAGTTCATCACTGAATTCCGAAAGCCTGGAGTACAAATGCTATAAGTTTGGGGTAAATCAAGATATTGTTTAAAGGCTATTTGAAAATATTTCTCTGAAGTACTTGGAGTCAGGCTTCTCTTCCAGCCTCTGGTACGTGGGAGGTATCTGGGTTGTCTTTCCCAAGTTTCTAGGGTGCTGGAAGCATTTGGCACAGCATTAACAGAATCTGAGTACTAAAGGTATAGGTGCTTATCAGACTATACAATTGAGTGTTGAGCCATGACACTAAATATTGTCATGGCCTGAAACTGCAGCACATCGCCCTGTGTGATGTGCACACAAAAGGTGGGTATTTAAGGGAAACTTTCTGAATTCTGTGATTCCAGAGGCCACAGGGAGCAGCACCGGCCTTCTCAGTTTGATTCTGCAACTTAATAGGACTTCTTAGGGTTCAAAATGCACTGCCTTGTAAAGAGGTAAACAGCTTTCTGCACTGCACTAATCCCTGTGTAAAATCAGCGGGATTTAAATGTTGACCCTTTGAACTGACAGTACACATGGCTCCCTGTTGAGCCGTGGCTGTAAGATGGTCTTGGTCTCTTCCCTCTCTCTTGAAGTAACTTTCTGTAGCACGTGTTGGATGGCAGGTTTGGGCTGAGGCTCAGCAACCTCATTATTCGCCCTGTGGGTGCAGTTGTCCTGTTACCTTGTCCTGCGCGTGGTGAAGTTGGCTTTTTGGGTGGCAGTATGTGTGGTTGTGTGGAGTTCGTGATGTGCTTCCCAAGGGAGAAATAGCAGTTGCTAAAGGGTTCCTATCTGAGTTGGACCCGAACAGAAATCGTGGTGCAGACTTGCAGAGCCCGGTCACAGACAATGCCAGTATTTAACCTTCAAGGCCTCACGTTGAAGGTTAGCAGTCCGCGTGCTGAGATTGTGTCGGTGGGAGCTGAGAACACAGCTGCATCTTTATCTGGGCACGTTTTGGTGTCAGAGCTGTGCGAGGGGAGCAGGGGCTGTTGTCTGCTTTGGTGCGTGTTAATTTCTAGGAGCAGCTTTGGACTCTGGAGGCTGAATGCTTGCAGCATGCCCTAGTATGGGAGTTTACTGGGATCTTTAGGCTTCCAGACACTGTTGCACTGTATTGCCTCTAATCTGAGGTACTCCCACAGCACATCAAAGCCTACTCGCTCACATATCCTTCACTTACAGATGAACATATTATCAAACTTTCTGCTCTCTTGTGTGTTCCATAAAAACGGGGCGTAGGTGTTAATACTGCATAACAGATCATGCTGCTAGCAGCAAGCAAACAGGGAGCTCAGGAAGCAAAAGAGTTGCTATGTGCAACCCCTTTGAGCAGCGTGCTCAAGAGTGGGGCCAAAGTATGTTTGATTAAATCTTAATAAGCCAAGGCTGGCAAGTATTTCATAATAACCAGTGAGAAGAATGTGTTTACAAGTGAGTAGCGAGGAAAACATTGGTGTGCAAACACCCTCTGGGAACGTTGCGGGTTATCGTGCTGGTAGAAGAGCTGGAGTTCTTTCTACTTTAAGGGATATTTTCTGCAGTAAGAAGTATTGGATCCTCAAAAAAAACAATAACAGAACCATAAGATACTATGGCAGATCTGTGAATACTAATAAAAATCTGGCTTTTCAAAAAGGATTTGAAGCTGAAAGGAAGGCAGGAGTATCTAATTTTGCAGTAGGAAACTTGCTCTTCATGAACTTTTCTCAGAAGGTGCCTGGTGCGGATGGTGATCTCGGCGCCCGTGCAGGCACTGTGTCCTCCCCAGCTCCCAGGCAGCGTTTGGAGCAGCGTGCGGTGTCCCTGGGCCAGCTCTGGGCTGGGGCTGGCTGCTCACACGCCCAGGAAGGCTGCCGGGGGCTGCACAGGTCCGTGGCACAGTCAAGTCTCTGGGCTTAGCCTCGAGAGCCTTGTTCTCAGCAAATAGCTACGGCAAGGTGCGTGCTTCCCAGCTGTAGCTGGGGATGCTGAAGGGTGATAACGCTGGTGTGGGAGACTAAGAGTGGTGAGATGGAGGTAGGGTATTTGCAGCAGCCCGACAGCATCTCCAGTCGCTAGCATGCCTGCAGCTGGGTGCTCTGTGGCTGTCAGCAGCTGCTCTGGCATTGAACCTCTGCTTGAATCGCAGCAGTGTTCCTTCTGGTTAAGGAAGTTCAATGTTGGTCAGAACTAATGCTTTAGTGAGCAGAAATGGACAGAAAGCACGATTTGCAAGCAGTGTCCTTGAATTTGCATTGTGCTGTGGTTAAATCAGCTTCCTAATGCTGTTTTGGGAACAGAGGCAATAGCGGTCTACACACTTCTACTTTGTTTTGACTGCCAGGAAAATGCAGTCTGCTGTTCCTGCCGGGAGAACAACTGGAGTGCCTGATTGCAGGTGGGAAAGCAGTGCAGTGGTGTGAAGGTGTTGGGAAGATAGGGCCAGCGTAGCTGCGTAGTACCTGTGTGTCTGTACTGGAACAAGTTTGGATTTGCCTGCTACTGTTTCCTCACTTCTCCCTCCCTGACATATGCGTTTGGCTTTTAGAGGGCAGCTCGTGCTGCCTGAGCCTCAAACGCTGTTGGTTTGCTGAAGGATTTTTTCCCCTCTCAGCCCCGCAGTTTTTTCCTCTATTATTGTCAGGTGCTTATTTGTTCTGCCCATGAAACACCAGTTGGGAAACAACAAAAATCATTAGAAGTTGGCAAGGCCACATTCGGTATTGCTTCAAGATGTTTTGGGGTGTGTTTTATATTCCCTTAAAACAAACAAACAATCCGAATTACTCCTCTATGAATGTGCATGCTCTCCAGCTGCCATCAACTTCTGCTTCAATGATCAATGTTAGGGGGGTTTGCAGGCCTTTTTTTTTTTTTTTTTTCTTCCTGCCACTCTCAAACATCCGAGCCTTTTGTAATTTAAAAGGTATGTTTCTGTCTCTGAGTAATCCTTATTGGCTTTTGACACTTTCACATCCGTGCCCAGACTGCTTTCAAACAAAACTGTGTCTTTCTAGGCCCTTCATAGGGAATGTGTAAGGAAAGGTGCGAGGTAGCCAGTGCTTTCCTGGTATTGAGCCCATTCATGAAAGAAAAACTGAGTTCTGAGAAGTGCTAAAAACTCGGTTTGCTTTTCATTTGGTGGTTCTCACAATAAAATACCTTCGTGGTAGAAGGGTTTGTGGAAGTAGCATTACTGGAGGACCTTTTGTTCTTGAAGCTGGAGCTGCTACTTCACAAATGAATTTTCCAAGCAAAAGGAGATGCGCCACAGCTTACAGATCTGGAGGAGAAAAAATTGAGAAGTGGGGTCTTGACACAGGCCGATAGTCAACTGCTATGAAGCAATCTCCAAGTTTGCTCAGAGCTTTATATAATGAGATATAAAGCTGTCTCAGGGCTTATCTTTGCGAGCATGAGGTTAGCAAGGTGTAAATCTTATTTAACCCAAAATAAGAAGCTTTTGGAAGTTAATTTTGCAAGCTTTTGCAGCTCTTTGCTTAGACTGTCAACTCTAGTGACTGTTGTTAATGATGACTGCACAAATTATACTTCCCAGAAGTGATTTGTTTAGAAAAGCACATTGTTTCCTTCATATTAATTCCTAGCCCAGTGTAATCAACCGAAGTGCTGGGAGGAAACAAAGCTTACTTTGGGAAAATCAGCAATGCATTATGTCGCTTGCTATGGCAACTCTTAGTCTGTTTACAGCAAAAATAATTACATGATTTGGGCTAGAAGTGGAAGAGTTGAATTAGTAGGGGTGGAAGCTACTGTCTGAGATGTTCAGGACAGCCTGAGTGTAATGCAACTGCTTTAAAAACAGATTAAAAAGCAGTTAAAAATCAACGGGTGCTAACCCCTACTGCCACTGCCATTTGCATCACGAGGATGACTTGGAAGCACTGTCCTTACCTTTTCTCATCTCGGTAAGAAATGGCAGCTGAAGCGTTAGCTTTTTGGCTGTGAGGGAGGGTGTGGGTTATAGTAAGGAGGAAGTAATGGTTCTGAAGAGGCAGCCTTAATGCAAAATGTTGGATGAGCTGTAGTAATGCACATACTGATCTGGGGGAAAAGTGACTTGATTCAGCAGCTGAAAATCTCGGTGATTTTGGGGCAGTGTGCACTCAGCTGCATTGACTTCAACTTTCAGAAGAAAGTAGGTTAAAGGTGGGTATTGTCTGCTTCATTTTTTTAATGGTATTTTAAAGGAAAGATGAATGACAAAATTGGAGTGTTACCTTTGGATCCTCAGCCTGTTCTGAAAAGTTCTGGTCCTGATAGCAGATACCTGTTGTCTTCTGTGCTCTTTTTGTTAAGCACTTAATAATGATCTGGTGTGGTTTAGCAAATCCATCCCCGAGCTTGATGTTGTTAATTTTAAATTCTAGCCTTTTTATTAGTTTAAAAGTAAATAGAGCAACTCACCTCCACGAAGTCTCTTGAAAGCGTTTCCAGGTACATGCATTTACAGATCACTTAGTTTTCCATTTAGGAACGAGGAAGTTGAATTTAAACAGTAATAAAGAAAGCAAACAATGGTTTGGAGAGGAAGTTTCGGGTTGATTTAACCTTAACGCTGTCTACATGTGTGTTCTTGATGTAAATTCCCCTCAAACGTGTCTGTTGTAGGCACGTGTTTAATTGATGTCACCTTTCTGCAAGAGGCTCTTGTATCCTTCCTCTCAGTCTGACAGGGGTATAACACGAAATGTTCTCACAATAGCTTTTCCTCTCTATCCGTGGCCTGATACAGGAAGGATACAAACTAAAAACAGTTTACAGAGAGCCTTCCTATGCTGTTCAAGTCTACACTGAGTTATTTCAATTCCCACTTGACCGACTAATCGAGCCTGCTCATACTTTGTCTAGAGGAGCAGTGCAACAGAGCTGTGCTGATAAGGATGCTTGTCCCTAGCATTCATACATGAGGAAGTAGAGGCAAGGCTTAGAAGAAATGATACGAAACCAGATCTGCTGTTCTCTTTACGTCACTATTTGGAACTGAAGATGACAGTCAAGTGCTGGAGTAATGTGCTGGCCTAGAGGATGAGGTGCTTCTGTTACTCATCTTTGGTATTTGGCGTGCTAAAGGAGGACTTGCAAAGAGAAGCTATAAAACTTTGGAAGTTCAGACTTCTGTAATGGACTGTTTTGAGATTGATTTTAAAATGATATCAAATACTTACCAACTGTAAAGCAAGCTGTGGTTTGCTCTGCCAAAGCATGAAAGTATCTGCAACTTGAGTTCAACTTAAATCAGCAAGAACTTCAAAGGAATTAAAAGGGTGCAATGCATAGCAATTTCTGAGGCAAACTGAAGTTGTATTTCTATTTCATACTTAGTGAAAGTCAAGGTGTAAGTAGTTCTGAAGGAAGCTCTTCAGAATCCACGGATGGATTTTCTCTACTGTTCATCTGGTTGTGCTGGGCTACTGTCACTCCTCTTATGTTGCCACTGTAGCTTTTCTGGTGGAGTAGCACAAAAGCTAAGGGGAGCGAAGCTGATATTTAAGTAATAAACTGGTTCAGATGCAAGGAGGGATGTGCTTACAACTGTCTTCTCCCCGCTCTTCTCATAATGCAGAACAATCCGGGTATGGCTGAAGAGAGACAGTGGACAATACTGGCCCAGCATCTATCACACCATGTCATGTAAGTAAAGTGCTGGACGTGATGGCCAAGTGTAGCATGGGTCTTGTACCCATGCTGTGTGGGAATACCTCATTCCCCTTTCCTCAACCACTGCATTCACCTGGGAGCTTTTAATTTTGGGAAATTTGTAGCAGTACTAGCTCAGACTTTAGTTTGAAACTGGGTGTGTAGTGGATAAGATCTCAGGAAGCATTCTGTTAAGAGCCAGGTCCTTCGGGTAAATAGCTGTGTGGATCTGCTGCTGAAGATGTCTCCAATGCTGGTATGTAACTCATCAACTGACTACGTAAACTTTTCAAACCATTAGCTGAAAGTCCAGATGTAAGAATTTTCTCTGCTCTCTGAAGTATGTATGTATTTTATTTTTTTTTATCATCTAGATTATTGAGAAAGCAGTACTGAGTAGCAGCTTCAGTTCTGCATGGATCTTGTGTCAGTATTAAGCATCACCTAGCATGGGTGCTTTGCTACAATTTGTGTTATTAGAGTAGCTGCCTTGACACATACCATCTATATGAAAAGAGGACACACAATGGCAAAGTAAAGCAGCAGCAAAACAAAGGATGCTCTTTGGAATGGCAGTTTCTGAAGTAATTTGTCTTTTCAACTTCAGACTGATCTGAGTAGCCTAGGATCTAGATTAAAAATGCTAATTGTATTCTTTTTTTTGGTATCCTAATAATTGGTCTGAATTACAGCAGTTTTCCATTTGTCGTTTTTCAAAACAGATTGTGCTATTCACATTGTGCTCTAAAAAGTCTTTTACAAAATCAAGTATGCCTGTAGTAGTTCAAAGGGATGGGCTTGTCCTTATGCAGCATGATCACTGTAATATCTAGGCTGTCCTTCCTGTGGCTTTAAATCTCTGAAAACACTTAAGGCCACGTTTTCTGAGGGTGTTGGAAAGGAAGGTATTGATTTAAAACATCATTATTTTAATCCTTGTGATTTGCAAGTTAAGCAACTTAATAGGCTTTTTTTTGTTTTTGTTTTCCAACAGCTCCATGTTCGGCCATGGCTTATCATCATGACAGCCGGCGAATCTTTGTAGGCCAGGATAATGGAGCTATCATGGTAAGGTGCTGTGACTTTTCTTCAGCATGCGGTATAAAATTGCTCATGTTGCCCGCAATCACCAAGCGTTGCTGGCAGCTGCTAACTTGTTCTTTCCCTTTTTTTTTTTTTTTTTTTTTTTTTTGGAATGCAGTTACTACTAAGTAGTTGAACTCCTTGGCAGTTCACCTGAGATGCATGTTGGAGGACTGCAAAGAAGGATTCTTCTGGCCAGATGTGAGCCAGCTAGCTAGCCTCAGCAAAACATTGAGGCAATAGTGTAGCAGTGGGCCCAATTTATGATGCTTTGTAGGGAATTACATTGATGAGTGCATTAAGTTGAGCGGCGTGCTGTGCTGCTGCGCTAACAGGGTTTGTGAACTGCAGCTAGCTTGCATCTGGCCAGAAGTATGGATCTGTCTGTATCTAGCCATGCATGTGTCTGGGTTTTTTTGCTGCAGACCTTTTTATGATGTGGAAATTTCAACACTAGCTCTAAAATTAAAAGAGGCAAGGTTGTTTTTAGACTTTACTTCTCTTGCACGCCTAGAGAAATGTATTCCCATCTCTTCTGTCAGGGAAGTCTCCTTTCTGCTTCGCTATACTCTTGTTGTAGTTTCTCTCCTGGGGAATGGATACGTATAGAACAGAAAGTGTGTTTGTATTCTTCCCCTCTTGGCAAAGGAGAGGAATCTTGTGACTATCAGATGTTTTAATTGATTCATTTCTCTATGAAAATAAGGTCAAAATAACTTTTCTGTAAGGAGCCAGGATACTAAATGAACATCAGGAATACAAATAGTTAACTATGAGTAAGCTGAGACTTTTACGATTTCAGGAAGTCTAATGGATCAAATAGAGAATGCTCTTACATAAATCTGTCTCTTTGTTATGAAATCTCAGATCCTTATATCCAAAATGCTGCAAGATGGAGTTCTGTTTGTTCCTGCTGGGGACAAATAAGGTCTCATCTTTTATAATATCAGTTCAGAAAACTCCGTCCTGGCAGCATATTCCACACTGAAGATGCAATTCCATACAATAACCATACTTTGCAGTTGTGGTATCAGTGTGCTGTGCCTCCAGCCTGACAAACTGTTAAATTTTAATGAGGATATATTGCTGCTATGTAAACTCTGTTCTGTGAGGTTATTGCTCTTTTTTTGTGTGTCACTCTTGCTTATGTCACTGCAATATCGTTTCTAACAGTTCCACTTTGGTTTTAGGAGTTTCATGTTTCAGAGGACTTCAATAAGATGAACTTTGTGAAGACCTATCCAGGTGAACTGTTAACCAGTGTCTGCACTAATATATGAGTGAAGGGGAGGGTTCTGAAATGCTTGGGGAACTGGGCAGTGTCACAGATTAACCAAGTCCAAATGTGCTTTAAATCTGACTAACCTTCCAGTTGTCACTTAGTTGGGAATTACTGCTGTAAGATAAATGTTCTGTTATTGAGTAATCATCAGTCAGCTGAGTCTGAGTTGCAGTCATTATCATTACATGCGCAGGCTAATGATGCATTGAATTTAATGAGCCAGAACTAGTGAGTTCAGATTTTGCTCTTCAAATAGCGTAGCTATACTGCGGTCATGTGTAGGGAAAGAGCTTTCTAAAGGTGTGTCTCGATAGGTGCAAGTTCCATTCATACTTTCTGTAACCCATGGGCTAGATGACTTCTAGGTTAAGATGAGAGTCCCTGCCTTCTCTGTCATTTGGGAGAGCAGTAGGGATGAAAAAGGCCGTATTTCTCTGGTACATGGGGAACAGGATTATTCTAATATTTATGGAGATGTTATTTTCAGCATTTGTGCATCCTTAAAAGAAATACGAAGCAAGATTGCTGGTTAAAAATGGAAGAGTAATGCAGAAGGGCTGAAGGAGACTCTTAAGGGCTACAGATTATATAGCAGAACAAAGTGCAGTTTGTCCTGGGACTCCCTAGCACTGATAGAACCAATGTTCTTGCTTACAAGAAAAAGCCTTGTTCTTAAAAACAAGCCTCCGTTTATCCTAAGGTGGATGACAGCTCGTTCAAGAGAAATAATTGCATCTTGTGGGGCAGGGGAAAGTTCTTTCTAAAGCTCTTCTAGCTTCTTGCTTAGTGGCAGCTTTCTAGAAAAATCTGGTGGGATTTAGTGGTTGTCATGGGTACTGGTTTGAATGTTACGGACCAGATAGGCTTTCAGGTGCTTAAAAGAGTGATCTCAGTATAGACCCCCTGGGATCAGGAAAGAGGCACTTAAAGCAATTAAGCTTTTTAGATTTGTTACGTTCCCCCAAAGTCCTGGCTTCCTAACTAAAGGAAGCTGAGAGATTACATGTTGCTTTATCAGAGTATCTTTGGTATCGGGGCTGAACTCAACTTCTCTCTCTGTGGGAGAAAGGCTTAAGTCAGCTGACTGATGTGTTTGGTTCACTATTCAGCAGGCATATACCGAACAGAACAATGTTAGCCTTTTAATTTAGAGAACAATGATAGCCTTTTAATTTACTTGCCTAGAGGCAAGTACAACATGATGGTAAAAGCAACTTCCTGGAGCATTGCTTAGATAGCATCTTCGACCTATGTCTCTCTGAACACAAGAACACATCACTTCAATTTCTGGAAAAAACTACCCAGAATCTTTTTTTCTTCCCACAGCTCATCAGAATCGAGTATCTGCTATTATTTTCTGCCTGACATCAGAGTGGGTTATCAGCACTGGTCATGACAAGTGTGTCAGCTGGATGTGTACCAGGAGTGGGAGTATGCTGGGGAGACATTATTTCACCTCCTGGGCTTCATGTCTACAGTATCCTTTGGAAATGATTGCTGCCTAGAAACTGGAAAAGTTTGGTTCATTTAGCTCAACTTGTTCCTTCCTTTTAATCTAAAAAGCTAGAGTTAAAATCTCTTGCAAGCCTGCAAACTTGATTTTGATGAGACATTAAATACTTCTGTTTCTGTTAGCTTTTGTTAGATTGTAGAGGGGAAATTGTGACCTTGAGTTAGAGGTCTTAGGTGTTGTTAGTTCCTAATTTTGAGATGTGAGTCTGCATCTTGTCAAATCACTTCATTCAACAGATGCCAGTGTACATCGGAGTCCTACCTTTAAGCTACAGGGTACATCAAAACTTGATTTGTTACTAGTACTAATTTGTCTGTGCGCTTTGCTTTCCTGCAAATTGCTTCTAACTGCAGCGTTTGTGGCTTAAGAAGTCCTCTTGTCTCTCCAGCTGTAAGCATTTCACGGTATTCTTTACCCTGGCAAAAGACGAACCCAGTAGCTAAAACTGTAGTTCATATGTCAAAACCTCTGAACGTGACTTAAATCCCTTAAATCCTAATAACTATTTTTTTATCAGTTGCTAAGTAGCAGTTTAGATGTGACCCTACGGTGATTGGAGGTGCTGACTTGGAGTACGAGGATTAATGGCGGTAACATTGTAGAACTGGCGTGGTTCAAAATCTGAAAGATCAACTACATCTCTTCAAGAAAGAAAGACCTCTCTAGAATTACTATACGCCTGTGGAGTGCTGAGGAACTAGGAGGAAAGCGAACTGTTTGTTTGCCAGCAGCCTCTCCAGCATTCTGAGGTCTCATCTGTGTGGACCCTGCCTAATTGACTGAAGAGGTGACGGGGCTGTGTTGTGGTGCTGTTGCCCATTGCTGCTGTCCTCCTAGAGTTAAGGGGTTTTGTGTCCTGTGAACGTTACACACACAGAGCTCACCGTGCTGAGTGTGGTGCAGAACTGGGTTAGTACTGGTGTGTGTGTTACGAGACTAACTCACAGAGCAGTCTGAGAGAATTCGGTCTCTCAGAACTTCTGAGAGTCACTGAATGCCACAGGTATTCAGCAATTTACAATAGTGTTAGCTAGAACAGTTTATTATGAAAATGGAGAAAAGAATCAAGATCAAAGTAAATTTCCACTGAAGACCATGGCATTTGGAAATACATCGTAATTGGTCATGCCTTTGAGTTGTGTTTGGAAGAAGTAGCGTTCTGGTGTGTGGGTACTAGATGCTTGGTGTCTCTGATGAGGAGGTTCCTTAGGACTTATTTGTTAGTGATTCTGTGTGTAAGCTTCTGAAAAACACAGCAGAGTATGTCATCTTTATTGGATTAGCAGGCATGATGCTAGCATGAACTTTCAAGATGAGGGAAGGATCATGTGTTCAGGGACTTAATGGATTTGTTGAAAGTGAATTGTTTATCTCAAAATTCTGAATGCTTAAGAGATTTCAGAATGTCATCAGATGGCAAAAAGTCTGGTTTTTCACTTATGGTGGGATTCTTGGCACCCTGACTTCTTAAAATTAGTCTTTCCTGTTACGGAGAATAGGCTAGCAGCTGCTTGTGGTTTTTGTGTAGCTCCAGAAAGACAGGTGAGTTAATATGCAACTCTTGGGATATGTGCTGTCAGTTGTGTTTTTTTTTTCTCCTTAGTTCTTGCTTACTTCCTGAATAACATAGGTCATCTAGAAGTAGCAAATGATCTGGTTTCATCTGGCTTGCTATCCTTTGTTTTTTGGAGACAGTAGTCATGTAGTAACAAGAATGGAATATCAGAAAACCATTGTGGTGTAAGGTGACATCTTAACAGATCCTGTGTTAGGATGCATTGTGGCTTTTCTGACAGTGTTCCGTGGAAGAACTCTTTCTGAAATACGTGATATCTCCAAATGCTTTGACAGTCTTTGATAGTGTGTGCAAGGACCTCCATCAGGAAACCTGGAAGTGGAGAAGAGGGAAGGTTAATGAAAAGGAGAGACCATTTCATTTGCTAGAACAGTGGGAGTATACTTCTACTTGTAAGGTAAATTAGCCATGGAGGGTCGACACCCTTGAGTTTAGTTTTCCTATCCTGGGGGTACCAACCATTGTAACACGCTAGGAAACAGAGTTTATGGGAGCAGGTATTTGGTCAAAGTCTGAACAGCACCAACGTCCAGTGAGGTGTTACTGATGGTAGGTCTGCATTACAAGTAGCCTAAGGAGTTCTGGCATCTCTTGTAGAAGATCTTGTGTACTGTAAGTATCTGCCAGAAATGATCTAAATCTACTTAGCCTGCCTTAAACTAAGGAATGGATTATGTCATGGCTTCTCCAGTGGCTTTAGTCTCTTGTTTTCTGTACTGTCTTAATTCCGCATGTAGGGAAGGGTGAGGAGAAGAGAGGAATGAAAAGGATTGAACAGTGTCCAACCGGGTTAGACGTAGTCATATAAAAATGTATCTGGCATACTAACATGTTCTTTTCTGATTTATTTCGGCTTTGCAGCTGACATCTATACTCTGTTTCAATCCCTTAAAACATTTTTAAGAACAAACGAAAGTTCTCTTGACTGATGATCAGATATGACTATGAAACTCGTTATGCATTTGTTGGTGATTATTCTGGACAGATCACTCTCCTGAAGCTTGAGCAGAACACGTGCTCAATTATCACAACACTCAAAGGCCACGAAGGTAAAGTAACTCTCTTAATTCCACTTGACCCAGGTTGTAATACCTCCATGTATATCAGAATGGGACATCCACATCTTAAGGCTAGATACTGAATAAGCAACTAGTGCGACATACTAGTTACAAAAGCTTTTCAAAGCTACAAATACTGACTGTTCCTTAAAGAACAGATGCAACCCTCCTGTGTGGAAATCTCGGTCCTATATACACTGACAAGTATTTTTATTGTAGATGAGAAATAAAGGTAGACACAGGCATTCAGTTAGGCACGAGTCATCCACTAGATGGCCACCTTTAAAAACTTTAGTTTCCTTAACACTGAAAAGAAAGGGCGAGAACGTGTTGCTTTCTCTTCCCTTCCTCCCTCCCCACTCCCCTGGAGATCTTCTAGTATTAAAATAGCTTGGGCAAGACCAAATCTAGATTCTAAAAAGCAGCTTAATTCCTCCCAATGAGGACTTTAGTGTCGTGATCAGTCTATCATGAGACCCTAGTTCATGTTTTCCTGTGTTAGCAGAAGCTAAGCTATACGCAAGAAATCTAGAGAGCCTACTAGAATCAAATGTCTATTTGAAAACAAATGTCTCATGCTGCGTATCATAGCTGAAGCCCTTATGCCAGATGAAGATCCAAGTAGTCTGTAACGTGTTAGAGCTACTGTCTTCAGTAATGACTAAGGAAGAACGCAAATTACAGAAGAATGTATAATTTAATAATATGCTGAGAGAAATAAGACTTAACTCTTCTCACGCCATCCTAGCAACTTTCAATTCAGCTAACTAGTTTGCATCTGGGTAGGGCTGAGTTACTGGGTCATGAGACTGGCCCATTGGAAAAGGCTGCCTTTTCCAACAGCTGTAAGCATAGAGCAGACTTCGTAAGCTGGGTAGGTTCCTGCTTTGCAGATGACTAAAATGACAAAGCTCACTGTGAATAGGAAAGGCAAACTGAAATTTTCCAATGATAAATGCATCATCTGCTTTCAAGCAGAATTCCAGATTGCTTCAGTTAAGTGCAAAATAATTATCCTGGCCCTGCTTTACCTCTACGTTTTGCAACAGTCTGTATTAAAATGCAAAGCCTTGATAGATGGTATTGTTAGTCTGAAAGCAGCACGTCTGGACATGGCATTACATACAGTATGTATTTTATCTGCTGAGTCGCAGCGAGCTTCCAAGCGCCTACTTCAGCAGCACTGTCTGCAGAGCAGACAGCTTTGGCTTTTTTTCCTTGAAGCAAAACAGATTGTGTAGCCTTCTTCCCTCCAAGTATCTGCCTGATATTCCCAAGGCCTGGTAACTCTAAACCTAATCAGTAGCTAGTTCTGAGTGTGGCTGCGTGTGCTAGACTAAAAACCTGACTTCAGCTTGTTTTCCTTTCTAGTTCTAGCCTTAGCTGTGGCTTCATAAGCAAGCACTGTTTACTCTGCAGTTTAAATGGCTTTAGAGCTTGTCGCTCAGTATCATCTTCCAGAATTCTCCACACTTAATAGCCTGCTCTGTGTAATGCTGAAATAATATTTAAACTGCTTTTTATGGAGCAGATGGCCACTGTTCTCTGAGACAACTGTTCCCAAATGGGTCAGTATGAAAACAATATAGTCCTAAAGGAGGCAAGTCGACTCTTGCTAGAGAGAGCTGGAAGGGACTGATTTGGGCTGTAATTACCACTCATCTTGCTTTCAGACTAACAAGGCTCTTGATGACAATTGTGCAATGGATATCTGTAAGGGGAAAAAATGTTGCTGCAACCACAGAACTATAGATGGCATGAGTGAGAGAGTTACTTCTGTCTCCTGTCTATGTTACCATGCATATGGGGTTTAGTTTAAAACTCCTACTGTGAGATGGCTAAATTCTTTGACTATTGAGTGGCACGGCCAGGCCTTCTGAAATCTCATCTCGTAATTTAGTATGTAGTATCCAAATTTGCTAACAGACTCCCAGTGAAAGGGAGTCTGCTTCTTTTTCCAACTATTTTAATGTTAAAAATAGTTGTGTAAGGGGCTTGGTTTACCTGGGAATACTGTGCTCTGTCCAGTAAGCACTGACCAAGCAACTTACTGTATTGTGTATGCTAGTCTCTGCTCGGCAAGCCTTAATGCTTTTTACCTTCCGAAGGTCACACAGCAGCCTGCCAGCTCTTAAAACCAAGCGCAGAAATACAAGGGACAGAAAACTCCTAAATCAAACTTTCTGAATTATGCTTGATTTCTTTCTTCATGGGGGTGTTTTTGTTCTGTTCTCAGTGCTTTTTGCCTCTGTAGCAGGGTTAGCGTTTGTTACTGTGGTAAGGAAGTATGTCAGGTTTCACTTCAGTAGCCTGGGGAGTGACCCCCTTCAACCTAACTCAACCTAACCGTAGAATGTTCTTTCCTAGGAAGCATTACTTCCCTGTGGTGGGATCCTGTTCAACGACTGCTCTTCTCGGGTGCCTCTGATCACAGCATCATCATGTGGGATATTGGTGGAAGGAAGGGGCGAACGTTGCTGCTCCAGGGCCATCAGTATGTAATGGTGTCTTGTCTTTCCTGCATATTCTGTAATGAACACAGAGTCCTAGGAAGACCAAATAGCATGGCGAGATATGTGAATCTTTGTGAATAATGAAGAAGAAAGCTTTTTTCAGAACTGAAGACTTCTGAGGGGGAAGAAGGGTAACTAGTAATTGGAAAGCATTACTGATAAAGCTTTTTTGGTTGTGTTAGTTGGATAATGAGAATATAACATAAAAGTAGATTATAGAAAGAGGTGGGTGAAAGACCTAAATCGTCTTACTTGAGCTTTTACATAAAAGTTGCATGCTTCTGCATTATGTAAACACTTCACTGAGTTGCTTGTGAGGACCTGTGAGGTGATAAACTGATTGGCTAAATTACTGAGATGGGTCACTGGACTTCAGAAAAGCATGTCACATCTCTGCTGTTCTGTAGATTATGTAGTTAGTTGTCTGTATTTAATCAATTTTGTATTTTTAGAGAGACGCTACCTAGCTGCCTCTCGTAAATCTAGGGCCTGAATTCAGTCTGCCAGGCAGTTCACCACCGAAGCTGTATTCTCCTTAGAAATGCAGTGGTGGTAGAGATCTTGTTTATGTTCAAAGATGTTTTTGTATAGTACATTCTCCTCTTGTCTAATTTGTAGATGCCTCCATCCACCTTTGATCAAGACTCATAGCCATAGTTCTAGAACTCTTGTTAAATCTTGAGGATTTAGTTTTATGGCTAAAGAACTAAAAATAGAGTATCGGTTACAAAAGAGTAACTAACGTCAGCAACTGGAGGACTTTATACTGCTGTTACTGCTCTATCATGTGTCCTGCTGAAGACTTAAAACACTGTTAGTTTCTCTTCAAACATCACATTTAGCATCAGACTTCATACTGAATGGGAAAGTAAGTTCTTCTGAGAAGCAGAATGGCTTTTCTAATTCAATTTAGATGTTGCAAAGCAGTTTAATGTTGAGATCCTTTGTTTAGTTTCTTAGAGTTGACTTTCACTTTGCCATGACTCTTTGTTTAGAATTAAACTTACTGGTGAAAGCATGCTTTCATTTGCAGCTACAGACTTACTATGATTTATTAGCAAGACTGGAAACTCCATCTGCTTTCTATATGTATCTTGAGATAAATATTTCTTTTTATTTTTCCAGTTGTCTCTGCTCTGATAAGTGGCTCTCCTTGCCAACAGAGAAGAGTATTTGCATTCACACTCTGAGCCAGATTACACTCAGCTCACTGCCAGTGCTTTTCACCAGCAAGTGTTAACACGGAGCTGTACCTCTGGTATTCTGGTCAAGCCTTAGAGCATGACAAGTTCTAGTCAACCTTCTGGTGCGAGGGTAGGGCTTACATGGCAGCATCTCTTCACTCGTCTTCGTAGCTTTATGTAGACTTACCAAAATGTCTGGAAATCAGTTTTAGCATTCTAGATAGCTTTACAAGGAAAAATCAGGGTTTTCTGGGAAACTAAGCTTTGTTTAAATGAGTGTGGGTAAATAGCATATCCTTTGTTTGCAGTGACAAGGTGCAGGCTATCTGCTACATCCAGCTGACACGGCAGCTAGTATCTTGTTCAGCTGATGGAGGAATTGCTGTTTGGAACATGGATATCAGCAGGGAAGAGGTAAGATCATGTTCTAGGTCAAAGATAGATTTTTATTTTCCTCTTTGGAGGCTGACATGGCTTTACTTGGTCTGTTCCACAGGCTGTTTTTCCTCGTGTTGCCTGAGACTTTAAGGCTGAATAATACCTTTAAAATCTGCTCTGTTCTGTTAGCTGCCCATTGTAGTAGGTAGATCTGGGGGACACAAGAGGTGCAGGACGGGCTCGGCACTACTTCGCTGCTTATCTCAGTGAGACAACATGTTCAGTCTGGAATGGCCACAGCCTTTGCTGCTGGAACACCCTGATGCAGGCAAGCCTTAGCAGTAAAGAGATTAATGGGCAGTGCTTCAAAAGTGTTGAAATAAGTTCTCAACTCATGTCAAAGCATATAAAGAAGTGATGCTGTTTTCAAGATGCACTTCAGAATGTAGAGATTCAGTCCTCAGACAGCTTTTTTTTTTTTTTTTTTTAAAGACCCCAAGACACACCAACTGAGCCTGCCATGCATGTTCTCTCTGCATCGATTTGTATCCACCACAGGGGCTAAAAAGATTTGTGTTAGCACAGTGGTTAAAACATAATTATAAGGGTTAATGTTGGTTGCCCTCGTAAAGCTGTATTTAAAATTCAACCTTCCCTTAAATGCTTTGCCTTCAATGCAGCTATTTAGATGGAGAACTGTTTTGACCTATATTGAAGTGTCACCTTGAACACGCTGAATGCTGTATGTGATGCTCCTATTGTTTTTAGCATGAAGATCTAGCTCTTTAAAACTTCCAGAATTAGTGACTTCAGGAATCTTCGTGCCTGTGAGCCATTGGCTTATAGTACAATTGGGAAAACAAGATGTGGCCATTTCTATCTCTTCTGGATCTGCATGCAAGAATTAGTAGATGTTTTAATGCGATTAAAATAATTCAGTTAACTTAGTGCAGCTGTGGTGTCTCAGAACTTGGAAAAACATAACTGAGTGTACTGCCTTTGAAGGACTATCTAATGAGTCATGTTAGGGGTATCTTCAAATATGCACTAAGGCACATAAGATTATAAAATAGATTTTTTGGGTAGAAGGAACAATAACTCCACTGGCAGATGTACTATTGATTTTGGACAACTCTAACTGTACATTAGGAATAGTGCTGGCATTGTTGTGGTGGGTTTTATTTCCCGTTTAATACCTCGAAAAAAAAAAAAAAGGAAGAATAGCTTCTGTTAGGGAGAGACGGAAAGTCAAATCGGTGTCTTCTCAAAAACGCTATTAAGGGGAAACAGCTATTGTAAGTAACAGAAGCAATATGGAACATCTCACTTGCTGGAGAGTCATTTTATTTCCTCTGTTTTCCTCCATCATCCCTGCCTCCTGTGCTGGACTTTGCTATCACCATTTACATTTTTTTCCCCACTAGCATGGTGGAAGGAAGGGTGTGAAATCAAGGCTGAAGGTCTATGAATTGGTCATCTGGCATTAATAAGTGCTCCTGGTGAGATGGTACAACTGACAATACTAGTGTTTTAGTACTGTCAACAGTGATTGTAAGTGAAATGAGGAGAAACACTCCTTTGTTCCAGCTTTCTTGTGTCAGGTTGTAGGGAGATTCCCCCATCAGATGAGTAGTTGCATGAAATACACGTTCTAATTCAAGCCTATGTACTAAAAAGTACTTGACACTTTCCATCCCTTAAAAGGATGCTACTTAAAGTATCCCAAGCGTGTTGAAATGTGTGAAAGCTTTAACTATTTCCATTTGGCATAGGCTATTTATGGCAAGAAAAATACGTGGCTGGGAGAAGGGACGCTTAATGAAGATGTGGACAGGATGGAAAATATGGATGATTTCTTAATTATTTAAATTGTAATCCTAGGGAAACAGAAAAGATGATAACTTCCAGAATTTACTTCTGGACTCTCCCTTAGAGGGGCGTGACTGCCTTGTAGCTTCTACACCTTGTATTACACTAGCCCTTAGAAATCATCGAGGAAGCCAGAGCTGCAATCTTCCAACGCTTGCAGCAAGTTTAATACCTCAGATGTTTTAATTAGTTTTCTTATTAAGGCAGTAATATAACGTCCTGCCGTAGGCTTTAAAAGTATAGGAGGTGTGTAGTTCTTGGTAACGAGTCGCTGTAGTTTTGGTGGTGGTGTTTGTTGTTGTTTTTTGTTGTTGTTCTTGTTTTGTTTGGTTTTGTATTAAACTTCCTATGTACTCTACCCTAGGCAATCTATCTCTTTTTTAATATCCAGAGCTGAGACAGGGCCCTTCTCCAAGCAAAACTTTGCTCTGGGTTCCTGAAACAAACTTTCTTGTCCGGCTTATGAGGGAAAAAATATAATCTAATTACTTGCATTTCTTGCTGTTTCGTAGGCTCCTCAGTGGCTAGAAAGTGATTCCTGTCAGAAGTGTGAACAACCTTTCTTCTGGAATATAAAGCAAATGTGGGACACCAAGACATTAGGCTTGAGACAGGTGAGCTTCCTGGTTTGAGTGCATAGCTGTGTTTCATCACCTAAGCAAAAAGCAAACAGAAAACTGCTAATGTTGTTAGATCTTGTATTTTTGCTGCTTTGAAGCAGGAGCTTATAGAGAGGTCACAGCTTCTAGGCAGGGCTAAGAAGTTTCCAGATTCTATGGAAAGTGTTGCATCAAACTTGTAATGCTGGGCAAAGAAGGCTGTGCTAGGAGTGATCTGTTGGATTTCCGAGTGTTTCTATGCACTGGAAGTGTGGACAGCTCATCCTTAAGTTTTGTGTGGAGTGGCACACAGTGCCCTGTAACTGAGCAAACTGTAGTTCAGTGAACCAGTGGTGGCCCTTCTCCTACCGGGTTACAGCGTGAAAGCTTTCCAAATAGATTTCTAGTTAGGTGGACTAGACAGGCATGAAGGCCGTGTTTGTGGCTCTCTCGGACTCCTTTCCTTGGTTGGTTGTCCAACCCTTTTTTCCCCTGCTCCAAGAAGGAGCTTGTGAAAGGAGAAGGGAATGAGCAGGGAGGATACAGAAGTAAACCCATCAGTGGCAAGGCTGTTCAGAACTCCAGAATCCTTGGTCTTCACTTGAAGCAACTGGAGACTTCCTTACATGTTGCTGTTGTTCAACAAACACTTGGTAAAATAGTCAAGTGGTACAATGTAGTGATTTTTGTGGCTTACTGATATTTTTTTCTCTTCCCTGAAGCATCACTGCAGAAAATGTGGGCAAGCAGTGTGTGGCAAGTGCAGTACCAAACGGTCAAGTTACCCAATCATGGGATTTGAGTTCCAGGTCCGTGTCTGTGATTCCTGTTTTGAGTCAATCAAGGATGAAGAGTGAGTATTAAGGAGTAATAAATAAAGTAATGCTGCTGGGATGCAGAAACACCTGTGCTTACTGCACATCTACACTTAATGCTGTGCAAATATGCCAAGCTGACTCTATTAATAGGCCACTTCTGCTTTGGGCACTCGAAGTAGGATAATGATAGAAATACCTCAACTGGCTCTGCAAGTGAATTTGGATCAGATGCAGGTTTACAACTATTTTATCTAGTTTTTATTCCTCTCCTTGAGCCCAGATCTAGGGTTGTAATAAATTAATCTCAAGATTTTTGTTTAGGCTGTTGGTTGCACTTAAAATTGCAAAACAGGTGGCTGGCAATGCATCACAGCTACCAGGCTGTATATATGTTAATTTATGGATTCTTATTGTGAACTGTTCCTACAGCAGTGTTTATCAACAGCCCAACTTTATTTTCCCATGCAAGCAAATTGGGTTAGATTTAATTTGCTGTCTTACTAAACTCTTCTTGGCTATGAAGGAGCACCCTTTTTGTCTTTATACCAACAGCACTTCACTGCTCAGTGTTTTGTCACCTTGGAAATGTGGAGTGCTAAAGGCCAGAGTAATTGGAGATGTGGGGCGTGGTTTTTTTTTTGTGGTTTTGTTGTTGTTTGCTTTTGAAAGGGAAGTGCTATGCCCTACTTGACTCACTATAGCCAGCAGGTAAAAATGTAGCTGAACTTGACTTTGTAACAAGAAATACAAATTACTTATACTATGTCCCACTTCTGCTGTAACATTTTTAACATGCAGGGGAAGACCAGGAATTGTCACACCTGTGTAAGTACACAAGCAATGCCTTACCATGATTTGCTGGTTTAATTCTGTCCCCTTTATTATTTATTATATATTATCAGTTCTCAGGACTGATTTATTAGTGTTTGAGCAGCTTAATTTTCTTGCAAGTTCATTCTACACTGCTGTAATGGTGCCATCAAGCTTCATCTAATGGCTGGCCTTCATTTGACCTGCTCTCTTGCAGCCGTACTTCCTTGGCAACCTTTCATGAAGGAAAACACAACATTTCACACATGTCCATGGACATCTCCAGAGGGCTGATGGTCACCTGTGGAAGCGATCGGATTGTGAAGGTATTCATGTACCTCTTTTCTCTATTTATTAGAGATATGTAATAGAGAACTGGCATTTGTGTATACTTTTTTTTCTGACAACTGTTGCTATAAATCTAACTGTTGTGGGCAGCAAGAATCATATTTGTTGCAGATTGTACTTTCTGCAGCTGAGTGAGGAAATGACCTCTAAGTCCACAGTATGGAGTCTAGCTGTCAGGAATGGTTACTGTTGGTGTCTCTTGGACAAACAAAGCAGGCATCAGAACTGGCAGATTCTGCTAGTGGCCTTAAAGATGTGGATATGATGAAATGTGCAGCATCTGAGCTTCTTGGAGCATTTGCACTAAAAGCCCTGGGTATGAGGCAATGACATGGAAATCAGTCTTATTTCCAGTCTTGCTGAGTTTAAGCCATACATCCTCCATGTGTGCCAGAACTGAGACTGCTCTGGGCTGTTCCTGTTGTTCTCTAAGCGTGTTTATAACAAACTGCATAGGGCTTTTTAGACCAGCCCTGTGAAAACTGCTAGAAGATGCTCCTGAGCCCTAAGTTTGGCTGTTGGTTTGTAAGGCTGGTATACCTATTTGTTGTAATCAAGTCTAGTTTAAAAAGGGTTTGTTACCTGATGTAGAGGGAGATTTTTGTTTACTTCTATGCCTCTTACAGCAATAGCTCTTAGATCTTATATTGTTACTATATAACTCTCCACAATACTTTCTTCCAGATCTGGGACATGACGCCTGTAGTTGGTTGCAGCCTTGCAACTGGCTTCTCTTCACGTTGATCTCATACCTGACAGGTTTATGCACCTTATGTACAGCAATATGCACCGAATGAATGGAATCCTTCTTAAGAATATTACCGCAAACACTGGTTGCTTGATTCTTCTCCTGATGCTGTTCCAGGATGGACAGTCACCTTTGTAGAGCAAACCTTTTCTGTTGGGCTCGCCAGGAGTTTCCTTGGTGCGGAAGTGCAGCCTCTCGGACTAACGTAAAATGGCTTTCCTGCAATATGACGCCTTGATGAAAGGACCTGTTGTTCCTCGGTTTACATGTAGTGTTAACAATGTGCTATCTCTGCTGATATATCCTGTACAGATACCGTGTAGCTTAAACATTATCAGAGTAAAATGAGCATAGTACATTCGATTTGTGCAAGTAGTAAAGTAACTTATTCTCTCTTCCAAAAAGCAGTTCTGTAGAAATACTTTTGAGCAGTCACCGTCTAAACTGCCTCCAAAAGGTATGTTGGTTATTCCTATGGAAGGAGGAAATACTTCAAAGTGGCAGGTAGCTTCTTTCAGATGAGATAGTAGGAGAACCTTTAATCATACAAGATTTCCTTTATTGGCTTTCTTGTAGTGTTTGTCTTCAAATTCAGTCACTAGTGAAGTCACTTTTGTGGGACAACTGTTCAGGTAGTTGGGGAGTCTTCAAACACTTCAAGGCTCTTAAATAGAGTTTTAGCATAGCTAACAAACTCCTGTAGGTCTTACTAAAATACGCAGCCCCGCTACTCTACTTTAAAGACAGGCCGTAGGTGTGAGCCGTATGCTTTGACAACTCTGTAATGCTGTTAGAATGGGAAGCTAAGCAGATCTGCCTTGTTAAATGGTATGGCTAAGGAAAAATGGCCAGCTAAAACTTAGAGACTTTTTTCCTGTGGAAAGGCCGATGTTTGGTTAATGGTAGGGAGCCTGTCTCTGTTAAAATGCAGCATAAATTTAAATACTGCCTTGTTGCTTAAAAACGGATAAACACTGAGAGTTTCTGAAGCAATAATTACCAAGGTACAGAACAGCTGCTGTTTGTTTGTTTTTTTTTTTTCCCCCCTGCACCTAGGTCTGTTAATCTTGAGACTTATATTGATCCTTTCCTATTTCAAAGCTGAGAAGTATGAAGAAGAGCTGGGAGGCTTTTACAACTGCAATTGGCACATACTGGAAATAACTGAGATTGGCAATAAATTGGTCTATCCTTCATATGAGTATCCTGCATTTGAATCCTGTAAAGAGAGCTTTGAAAGCTAAGGTAATATGTCAGAGCTTAAGCTTGGAGCTATTTAGATTCCTCTGAAAACAGGTGCATACATATATGTGTGAGGACAAAAACTGTGGGTAGGTCAGCTGGCCCAGAGTTAGGTGCTGTTTTGCAACTGTCAGAGGTAGTAGGTTCTTTCTGGCAGAGGACTAAAGGGTTAGAGTGTCTTTAAAGCAGCAGTGATCAAGTGGTGCTATGAGTGTTAGTGAATTCAAGTCCTAGTTGTCTAACTTGACACTAATAACCTGCATTGGACCATGCTGTAGGCTAAAATATATGAAGATCGTAGTATATTTAATAAACTGTTATTCACTTTTATTTTAAGCCAAAAAGCTGATAGTCTCCAAAAGGGCATTAGAATCCAGAATATGTTAGTTACTGTTATTTTGGATGTGACGTTGTCTGCCTTTTCGTGGCCCTTTTCCAGAAGTTTTGCTAGGGGTCTTTTGACCTGCTAGCCATGTTGGGCCAGTGAAAAATCATCAAATCCCTCTTTTGTGGGAATCCCAAAACTTGTCTTGCCTTCGGTTCAGGATTTAGCGCTTGTCAGACTGATTTAATTCATCCTTTGATACGTGCTGTATAGCTACTTTTTTTTGTGCGTGAAGGTTTACTTCTAAGTTATTGAGAGAAAGTCAGCTTGTACTAGAAAAAAATCACAGCTTTCTGCTCTGAAGACTTTCAGCCTTGTAAATCAAGAAGGAACTGAGTGTTTGAAGGGGGTAAACAAGCCCTGAGAATGCTCTGCATTTGCCTTCAGAGTTAGTTATGTGGTTTCGGAAGAGAACTGAAGTCTTCCACCCAACAGCACATGAGGCAGAACAGGAGTTCCGTGGCTAGAGCCATTTAAGATGCTGCTGTGCTGTAAGCAGGATCTAGGGTTTTGTCTTAAGCTGTGAGATTAATGTTGATGTGGGATGAATAGCATTTTTTTCCAAACCAGGCGTTCTGAAACTCTTACACCAATGATACTGAGGTGTAATTCGTTTGCAGCTGATACTCCTGAACTTCAGCTTTTTTAGTTCTGATTAGTCCATGTGCCCCTGATCAGCATGCAGCTCCCCCCCCTCCTTGTGAATACTTCCTCTGCTTCTTGACAACCACTTATTTTACATTAAGGTTTTGACACTAGAAAATATATTCTCTACTGCATATTGTTAAACCTAAGGAATCTATTTTCTATAATTGATATACTTATAGATAGTGTCAGTTCAGATTATAGCAAGACAATTATGGCTGCAAAGTCATTAGTCATGTAAGTATACTCCTGGTGATGAATGAGTAATGCTTACAAACCACTGAAGAGATGGTGTTTTTGTTTATGAACAACTATCTCAAAGGCACATACTCCCATGAAACTGAACATATTTCAGCTATGTCAGCTTAAGTGTGCAATTACTGAGAAGGCTTGATTTGAAGCATTACTAATCTCGCTTGTATAACCTCTTTCACTGGGGCAGGGAAGGGGAGCAAAGGGTACTAGTATGTGCTACGTCTTTACTAGTTGTATTTCTGTACCCTGCATAATTAAGCGATGCTAGATAAATTTGTCCCTTGCTCCTTCTTGTCTGTTTTTTAAAACTTTGATTACATGTACAATAAAATATTTCTTGATATTCAATTAGTCTATTTGGATGATCCATCTTTTCTTAAATTCTGTGAACGAACAGCTCCCTTTCTGTGCTCTGGCTCCTTCTCTAGACAGCCCATGTCCAAATTCTAGGTTGGAGGGATGTCTTGTTAGATGTGTTGTGGTGGAGCTGAATGAGCCACAGCACTGGGCTTACAGGCCTGTGATGAAACATGAGTGGAGACAAACAACTGCTGCATGGTCCCGACTAGGGATGTACAGCTCTGCTCCCTGTCCTGTGTCCTGCTTGCCAGCTCATACAGACTTCTTCTCTGGTTCATCTAGTTCTTCAGAGGTATGCAAAGCTTCTTGCCACATAGAGTATCAGAAGATCAACCCCCCTTCCCCGAGGTTCCTCGGGTCTGCCTGAGGTGTTATGGAAATTCCAGCCTCTGTTGGATGGGATGAGTGGAGTCCACAATAAGATATACACAGAGGAGACAAACTGCAGCCACAGGAGGTGGTTGCACTTGTTTTGTGATACTTTCTCATGGAGGAGGGATGAGGACAAGCAGGGAATATACGCTTCACAGCTGCTCCCAGCCTTCGCAGGCTGGGATGCAGCACTGGTAGCTTTGTAACACTTGGAATACCTGAATGCTGGCCTGTTCAAATGTAACAGCTCAATGCTCCCTAGGGTATTTAGGAACTATAGAAAGAATCTGAAAGGGTTTCACAAACCCTTTCCACTGCTGAAAGGTAGTTGAGTAGCTTATGCAGTATAATACTCTTTTTTTTAATGAGACATCTCATTTTGATCAGCTTCAAGCAACAAAAACTTGACCAGAAACAATCAAGCTCTTAATGATCTGTAGTCAGGAAAGCTTGCTCAGAGGTCTCTGCAGACCATCATACAGTGTCTTGTAAATAAGCTATCTGAACTCTGGATCGAGTATGAAAATGTTGGAGAACTGCAAAAGGGGTACTTGTGGTGAAAATGCTAAAATACATGCGTTGTTTTCAGAAATGAGAATGTGTAGCTGACCGCTCTGCACGTGGCTTATGGAGTTTACAATATAAGCTTCAGATAAGCTGTGTGCAAGTCTTTAGCAACGAGGTTTGTGGTGTGACTCTATGCAATGGGCAGATTTAGTACAAGCTGGATTCAGAAAAGACGCATTTTACTTTTTTTTAATGGTTATCAGGTTTACTACTGCATACTTCAGAAGGAAAGCTCTCTAAGGTGTTTTTGTCTGAGTAGACTTAAGTCCTTAGTTCTGAATGACTTGGCTAACGGGGAAACACCATAATCAAACTCTTGAGGAAATAATGAACTTCTGCCAGCTTAACTTTTTTTTTTTTTTATTGTCATCAACTAAATACCTTTCAGTGGGTTGAAACTTGACCTTTTGAAGCTTTATCTGCTTCTTGTGGGCTTAGGGGGAAGGGGAAAGGCAGTTGTACGATGTATCCAGAACAGCAAGCCTTCACAATGAACTTGTAAGCAGCTGCAACCAAATGATCCTGCAGTTTTTGCCCCGTTGGAGAAAGTAAGGGTATGGTCTCTAGGTATCTGTGCAGGCTACTAAACTATAAATATGCAGAAGTTAACAGTTGAACAGATTTCTAGATAGTGTTACTGTTTTTATTGTTTATGCAACGGAAGAAAGTATTAAAATGATTTCAGTAATAAACTAAGTCTATACAAATTATTTTTCCTAATTTAAATATAAAATATTTTCTCAAATAATGAACCGAAAAAATTAGAAACTTTGCTTTCTGCTTCTGTATCGTGAGCCTTTTCCCCCCCAGTATATGGGCAGCTCAGAGTTGCCGTAACTGATTGATCTCTAATGTGCTTGCGTACCCAGGGTCTCTTACTGATTTTTCTGTATAATCTGCCCCTGCATAGAGGAGATGAACCAGATTCTTTGATATATTCTTAATGTGACTATACCAATGTGAGTGGCTTGGCTGGCCTGCCTGCAGAATATTTGGAATATTCATTCCTGAGTTGCTTTTTGTCACACGGATTGTATGGGTTGCCTTACATCTAGCTGTTGTAAGTGAATTATTAAGTATGTCCTGTTAATTTTGTCTAGAAAAATACTGGTATGCTAAGAATCATGCTTTCTGTGAGATGCCAAGAGGCTTAGGTATCTTTTAGCATTTTTTCCAAATGCCAAAGTCCAAAACTAAGATGAATTAATATAGGAATACAGGTTGCCTGTAGGATTTTCCATCTGTGTTTTTATGTGAGGTGTTTCCATTCTTCCTCTGAAATGCTTTATATTACACTGTTTCTTAGGAAACTGAACAAACGTTTTGGAGGTGCGTGTTTTTCTCCCCTTTACTTGTTTCTTGGGGAAGACAGACCAGAGTTAAACTTGCTCTTAACGTTGCTACTCCATGGCTGTCTTTCCAGTAAGGAAGACTCCATGAGCCTCACGCATCTGTCCTGATCTTTCTTTTCTGAAGCCTCTTTTCTGTTTGGTTTTAGCTACCCTTAAGATCTATGTGCGTGTATCTGTCAAAACTCTCACAAATGTTCACAAACTGAAGTGCATCCTCTGTGCTGCTGATCAGGAGTGGGCGCTGCTTGCCCGTGTTCCTTGACATAGCTGCTGCGAAGCCATAGCTCTTTCTCTGTTCTAGTCACTGTCCTTTGCCTGTGCTCTGTTCTCATTACATTTCTCCTTCTTTCTCTCTTAGTTTGTGGCTCCTTCTCCAGGTTTCCTCTGCAGCAGCATGTCTGTGTTGGAGTTTGGCTCCTTGAGGCGGGTGATAAGAGCTCTTGAAGCACGACCAAACTGCTTGCCCGAGCCTTCTGATCTGTAAGAGTGAGCTGGCCTTGCGGTGGCTGTTCAGGAAGACTGAGGCAGCAGACGTGGAAGGTGAGTCTTTAGGAACTGACCTGTTATCTCATCCCCAGCTGCAAGGCTCCATCCCATTCTGTAACCGCAGCAGTGTTGCCATCCTTGCTCGTCTGTTCGCTACAGCCCTTGCAGTTTGGACAAGCATGATGTAAAAAAAACATTACCTCTCACAACCCTGGCTGTGCGGGGCTCCACCGAAGTGGTGGACACCTTTTAATCCTGGTGATGGACAGGGAGGATCTGGGACCCATAGTATGGTCAATAGTACTTACTGGGCTTGGAGAATGTCAGGAGGCTTCCTGTAGGGACAGAGAAATGTTGCAAATGTCTGAATGGTATTTGTGGGGTGTTCAATTTAATACTTGATCTCTTAGGCATAATCTAATAAGGGGAAAAAGGCTGTAAATTGTGTTCATCGTGGCCTATTTATAAATATAATAAGTGCTGGGAATGTAAGCATGCTTATAGGCAGTGAGGGATGTTTTAACCCTCCTCCTCCTACTACAAAACAGCAATTCTCTTGTTTTGCCGTGGAGCGCACCAACTGAGCACTCTGCTGTTGCAGAGCGTGGCCTGAGTACACCTGAATTGTACATTTGGGGGTGGGAAGAGGAAAAACGTGAAAGGAACTGAAGGGAGGTGTAGAGGGCAAAGAACTGAGCGGCAGCGTGGTTAAAGCATGTGAAGGTACTCTGGCTGTGGAGTTAAGGGGCTGAAGGAAGGAGACTGGATCCAGCAGCTGATGATGCAGCTGAACACAAGAGGGCTACAATAACACATTTTCTCTTGACAGGAGATTTCTGGATGGAGCTTTATTAATGCCTATTTACCTTGTGGCCTGCTCTTAGTGTTATACGGCTGGGAAAAGGAATAAAATGCTACTTAACACCCTTTAAGTCCTGAGTACACCTGTCGCTTCAGTGCAGGCTGTAACAACTTGAGCCTGCTATTTTTAAAACTTTTTTAGCACCTTAAACTGCTTAAATGTTGGCACTACTTACTGAACGTGCTGTTGCTGCTGGTAAGGTACCAAAATCTATGGCAGAGATAAATCATTCTGTATGTCCTCTAAGGATATGAATGCTTTTTCTGCGCTTAAAATGTGGAGAATCCAGATCTTACAAGCAGCAAAAGACTACATATGAAAAGCAGGGGGAAAATTGTCTGGAAAAGTACAAACCCCTGCCCAGTAACACAAGGAAGTGTTAGATTGCTGCTTTATTGATCCAAAGTGCAATTAGAAGCTACCTCCTGCAGCTGAATTTAGATTGGGCTTTTAACTTTTTGTCTTTTACATATGAATCTCCTATCAAGTGGAAAAAACCTTCGCAGCAGGTCTCCCGTGAAGTCACCAAGTTCAGCAGCCCGAACTTGTTTCACAAAGGGCTGCTCACCTGGAATAGTCTGTGGCTCGGTGTGCCTGACAGAAACTCAGGTTAGGTGCTGAAAAATGAGACTGAAGAGCATGCTGGCTAGAGTCAGGGTAAATGGTGAGTGCTCTGCTTCATTGTGGTACTTGACGTCAGTAAAGAGGCTTCTCTCTGCAATAAAAGGGCGTGTGTTTTTGTTTTTTTTTTTTCAGAAGGAAATTTGGCAGTTGTTTAGAAATGAGAACTTTTGCTTTCTTCCTTATATAAAGTATGTTGCAAGCGTAGGACTTCATCAGTCCAGAGCACCTGACTTTTTTAGCAGTGACATCTTTTCAAATAAATAATGTCGAAACTCACTAAAGTTTACACCTAGGATCTAGAGAAGGCTTTACCAGCAGCTCAATGCACACAAGAAGCCACTGAAGCCACTGTAACGCTTGATTTGAAAATTGTCTGCTTCTGAACATGATAGGCTGCTGGAAGAGTGGAATATAAACTAAGAGAATGCAGCATCCGGCAGCAGTAGAAAAAAACAACACTTCTCGCCTTCATTTAAAGCCTTGTCAAAGGGCCCTCATGAAAGGAATTTTCCTCCAGGCAGTGGTGGAAGGGAAAAGAGAAGGACCACAAAGTCTTCTTGCAGCCTATTTTGAGTTAGAGGAATCACTCTGCTGCTTTGTGAGCTTTTGTGTCCAGATAATTAAGCGGACCTAAGGAAAGAACCCAAAGCAGTCCATGGTATGGCATTTTTCTGGCTTAAGGACACCCCCACCAGTGCAGCTGAGCCACAGCTGCCTCCCCCACTCCCATTGCTGTGCAGCACTGATAACCATCAGCAGTTGCTCCTTGGGAAGTCTGAGCTATCTTCCTCATCACAGAGTTACCCAGGCACAGTGTGCCTGGTGGTGGGGAAGCAAGGGAGGGGGAGAATTCCAACTCTATCACTTGTAGTTAGTCAGTCATTAAGTGCAGCCTGGCTTTCTGCTCTGGAAAGCATCTAATTTAGGCGTGATCCTACACCTGCAGCCCTGTTTCTGTAGGGCAGCAAAATTTGTCCCTCTGCTAAGCTGCAAGATTGGCTGTAATGTGTTGAAGTCGGCCGCTGCCTTTAACGTGCACTGTAAGCGTGGTGTGTTTGCTGCTGCTGCTCGTTTTCTGACATACTGGCGAAAACACAAAAGCAGCAGACTGGTTCTCCTGAGTTCATGGGTCTACTTAGGTCAGGTCTTTGCATGGAAAAATAAGATTATTAGGGAAGGATTAGGCAGAAAAAAGTATTGTCCATTACTGGAGTGAGTTACATAGCTGAGTAGGACGTAGGCTGCTGAAGGGAGTTGTTTTCCTGAAACTTTTTTTCTGGGACATGGGGAGCGAGTTGGGATGATGCATTCAGCCTTTACTTTCTAATTAATCTTGGAGATGAAAGTGTTGATACCTGTAACTCCGGTACAGCTGCACTGTGCTGTCTGCATTCTTGGATGTTAGGCAAATCCAGTCCAACTGCACATACCTGGCATACCAGCTGGCCTTCCCAGTTCCACAGCGGTGCCTGAGGACATTCCCCACTCAGCACCGGTGAGGAACATCTGGGTTTTGACTGCAGAACCAGCTCTGTTGATCTGCATAGGCTACAGCTGGGGACCGAATGGGACAGGAGCACGACTCTGCAGTTGGGGAACCAAGTGTGGACCTCCTGGGGAAGGCAGTATGTCCATCGCTCAGCAGGGCAGCTTTTGTGGCCTATCGACTCATTCCAGCTACCTTTCAGAGAATCCAGGAACAGGTTTTGGTCTGCTTTGCCAGACTCTGATAGCAGTAAGTGTGTCTTTGGCAGACTTAGTGATGGTGTCCTGGCAAAACCAGTGTGGCCAGCATGGCACAGAGCGTGCTGCACCACAGCAGGGCTGTAAAAGGCGAGCATTTTGATGCTCTCTGTAGGTAGTGCTGCTTTATGGGCCCAGGGCGTGCTCTCGGGAAGTGACAGAGGCCACAGACAAGCAAGCAAATGCAGTATCAGTGGCGTCTGCAGGGAGCTGGGACTTGTGCTTCTCGTGTTGTGCAATCCAGAAATGGAACCAGAGGGGTCATCAGCCAGCAGCAGCGCAGCGCTCATCATGCTGTGGGGTTAGAAAACAGAAACGAGAACTGAGCGAACAGAAGTGGAGGTTGCTGTGGATGTGTGCAGACCAAATCACAGTGTATGGAGGGCAGAGGTCGTGCGTGCTGAGGGAACTGTGCAAAATGCCTCCACACCTGTAACTGAGCATAAGGATCATATCCCTCCCTGCACGTACATCCGCACTGACGGGTATTTGTTATGGTTAAGAGGATGCAGCTGCATGGGTGATCCAGGCATAGACCCATGTAGGCAGAGGCCTAGAATGCCTCATAGATGGTGTCTTTACTTGTAGAACCAGGTTGTGTTGGTTGTTTTGTGCTCAGTTCCCAGCAGCCGGGCTCTGCCCCCTCCGGCCTCCCGGGGCCGCCTGCGGGCAGCAGGGGAGCGGCGCGGCCCTGCCCGGCCCCGGGGCTCCCTCACGGGGCGGCGGCAGGTGCGGGAGGAGGCGCCGGGGAGTTCCCGTCGGGGCCTTGTGGGAGGGGAGGGGAAGGGAGGGGAGGGGAGGGCGCGATGAGGTCGGGGCCTCACCTGGCGGGCGGGAGGCAGCCGGCAGCCAGCCGGGCCGGGCCGGCTCCCAGCCTGCGGCCACCGCCACACCATGGTAAGCGCGGCCCGAGATGGCGGCGGGGTCCCGCCCGCCGTAGCCGGCCCCGGGTTGACCTGGCGGCCGGCCCCGCGGAGCTCGGGGGGGAGGCGGTGGGGGACGGGGCATGGGCAGCGCGACCCTCCTGCGGTCTCGGTCCCGGAGGAAAGAAACTTCTCTTTGCAGAGAGATCCCTCTGCTGGGATATGAGTGGCCCGAGCCGCGTTTCAGCAGGGGCAAGGTGCTCGGAGGGCTGTGCCAGCAGGTGGGAGCCCCGCTCCCGAGGGAGCTCGGGCAAGGTCTGCGCCTCCTGGCAGGGAAGGAGCGGTGGGCTCGTGTTGTTGCCCCCTGCCCGGCCCGTGGGGTGAGCCTCGGTCATGCCGACAGGCTGGTAGCGAACCAGGAAAACAAGGCTGCTCTGGAGAGAGCTGATGAAGGCTTCCTGTAACCCGAGGAGCTGCAGGAGGATCGGGTTTGTGTTCACATGGGGCCTCGTCCTCGGGCTGGCTGGCGTCTGAGCACTGCAGTTTTGGGCAGTGGGTTTTTTGTGCCAGGAGCACGGGGAAGAGCCCTTTCCCCACACACGTTCCCCTGTGTCTGGTGAGCAGAGGGCTCGTGTGGAGCCTTGCCTCCAGCCCAGGGGCCTCTGCTCGGCTGCCTCATCTCCTGAGAGCTGTAGGAGCTCGGTCATAGCTCTGCCTGGCTGCCAAGCCTGGCTGAAGTTGTTTCATCAGGTTCAGAAAGTGATGGATGCTCACGTGTGCAGTTTAGTAGAGCCTAAGCTAAAAAACTAACCACTTGAGTAGGGTGCAGTTCATGGCAAAATGATGAGTGGGCAATTGGAGTGACGTATCTGTGTGATAGGGACTGTGTGGGGCTGGGTCTGTTCCTCCTGGTGGAGGTGGCAGCATCTCTTGTTTGAGCTTTTACCAGCCCTGGATAGGGGCAGCAGCCCTCCAGGTTAAAGGGATCCTGCGAGGGAAGCCCTTCAGCTCTTCAGCCCCGTGCTTGCAGAGTCTGGTGGTTGTTTGCTGGGATCAGAAAAGGTCGCCGTGGTTATTCTCTTTTGTTAGATTTGATGACCGACGTCCCCCGAATAATGGCTAGATTTTCCCCAAGGAGGACTGTGGGCTCTGGAGCAGTACGATGATCAGTGATGCCTTGTAATTGAGAAAGCATCTCGCTGTTTGATAATTCAGGCTTAGGGCAGGTTCTGCAAGCATGCCCCAAGCTCCTGTCTTGCCCAGTTTGCCTGTTGTGTGCATCTGTGAGATCAGTTACCAGCAGTGCGACTGCCCAGCAGCCTCTGCTTTCACTGGAGGCTGAATTTTGATGTTTGGCTGCGTCCTCAAAGGTGGAGCTGAGCTGTTTCTTTTCAGTGGTTTGGTCAGAACACACCTCATATTTGTCTAGTGTAGTTAGAAAAATGTACCCTGTCATTGCCTTAGCATATAGGATATGTGCAGTAACGAATTTACAGATGGCAATGCAGTTTCCACACCTTAAGTCCTCATACATACGTTCAAGCTGGTTACACCCTGAGACAGCCCCACATATTAATTTCCCTCGTGTAAAGCTTATGTAAATAACTGGAGTTCCTATTTTGCCCTTGAAGGTCGATAAATATGGGAGGTGATTTCGGGGAAGCTGAGCTCGCAACTCTGCCTTGGTGCATGCACTTCCCAAATGCCAGTTCTTAAAGCACTCGCGGTGGTCCCAGGGGAGCAGTGCTTACAGTAGCACCGCTTATTAGCAGTATTGTCTGCTGTATCAATTATAATTTTTTAAATGTGCGTATCCTTTGTTTTTCCTGTTCTGAGGCATTGCTATAATAACGCGTGCTGGCATTATAACACCAGCTAGTGCTGTCAGCCTTACCCCGTTCTTCTATTGTGGAACCAGTGCTGATGAAAGGGTGCTTTTGTCAGGGCACTCCTTCGCTTCAAATTCCTCTGTCTGTTGTCCAGCCTCTGTGAAGGGTTGTTGCACTGGGTTACCGGTCAAGAATGAAGGGTTATTGGGTTACAAACCAAGAATAAGCCTTATTCAGGCTCACAGCTGATGAACTTGCAGCAGGTCACTTAAACTCGTTGGATCGGTTCCTCCTGTTTGCTGTGAGGCAGCTGTTTGCTGGCCACCACTACCGCCTGGTCTGAGATTTGAATGGAAGGCCATGGTACCACCTCCCAGCAGGAGGGTGGGTTCAATTGTTTGCTCTGCTGCAAATCTCCAGGCAAGTTTCAGGAAGGTATCTGCTTAGCAAAGTTTACTTCACATCCTGCTGAGAATGACCGGTTTACTGCTCAGCTGCTACCTGGTGGCGGGTCAAACAAAGGCTTTTTAGAAAAAAAGAGATTAAATTCTCCTCCCTGAGGTGTAGTGTTGCAGTGAAGAAGCATTTCCTGAAAGACTGCTTTCTCAGTGCTTAAGAAAGTGAAAGAGCAGGGGCTGAACAGAGAGCAGAAATATTTCTTTCCCCAAGGACACATGTTGCCATAGTCTCTCATGTCCGTAAGTGTTGCAACACCTTGATCCTACTGCCACCTCACCGTTATCAGGATAATCTCCATGGGAGTACATGGTTCTGCTTGCATAGCTCTGAGTGCAGAGTTGCTGCCTGCATAGCAAAAGGCCCTGCTTCCCTCCTGCCTGCGCCGCTCATCAGTGCAGTGAGAAAAGTCAGTTCTTGTAGACGTGGCCTGAAGCCCCGGAGAAAGATCAAAAGAATCCCCCTGAGAACGGGGGGCTCTGCAAACATGCTTGGCCTGAATAGAAAAGGAGCTGGCAAGCAGTGTTTCCATTTAGCCAGACATTTGATACCCACTGCTGACCGAGAAGCTTGGGTTGAAATGTTAGGTAAGGTGACTGCAGGTGCTGACACCTGCCTGGTGTTTGTAAATGAACCCTCAGCTCTTCCGAATATTGACTTTCCCAACAGTGCCAGTGCCCTTAATTGCTAAAATAAACACGGATCTGTAAGAGGTGTTTTCAGTGTTTTGCAGAACTTACTATCTGCAGTTTGGAGAAGAATGTGCTCTAAACCTTGCCTGCTTTTTTCCACTCTGATACAGCAGCATATTGGCCTCGCGGAGATGAACTTTGCCTTTAGGAATTTAACTAGGAAAGACAGGAAGGGCAGCAGATAAGAAGTGATGAGAGAAGGCGAGAAAATCACAAGCAAACGAATCCGGTTGGTTGAGGCAGCGTTATGCGTGGTGGGGGAGGTGAGGGAGTGTACCTGTGGTATTTCATTGTTTGTCATGCAGTGAACTGTTTGCTTGGGATCTGATAGTAGTGATGGAATGGCATTGCTTTGAAAAGCCCCTGAGGTGTTTCAGCTTGGAAAGATGACTGTAGGGGAAAAACTCAAATGCATGAAATTATGAATACTGCTTCCTGACGAAGTGTCAGAGTACCACCTGTGACGTTGTTAGGCACTAAGTGTAAAGAAAACTAAAGAGAATATTTTTTCATGTAGCGTGGGTGAAAGATCTCTAATCCACTGCCAGGGGTGCCGTGGGTGTCGTATTAGTCAGGCAGTTCGCAGAAGAAAAGCCCACAGGTGTGTTGTCTGGGTCTCAGTCCCTAAGTCCTTAATGCTGTGATTCCTGGAGACCGAGGAGTGCCAGCAGAATGATTTTATGGATGCCCTGCTTCTTACAGTCTGCCCTCCTGGAAACTGCTTAGATCAGAGTAGTACTCGGGGGAATACAGCATTTGGTGTTCAGTTACCACCCTATCATTCAGCTGGACTTGTGAATACCGTTTTGTGGGATTTGCTAGGAAAAAATGTTTTTTAGGGTTCTTTTCAGGAAGTCTGCAGTCTCTGGCTGCTGACGTGATCCTCCTCCAGCTTTGGATGTTCTCTCCTGAATACTCACTATCATTACTAGAGGCTGCCTGGACATCTTGGCTGTGCAGTGGTTGTGATTCACACTTTACAGTCTCTGGGTAATGTGCTCAGCGTGTGGAGCGTGTCAAAATGTTTGCCTCTTTGCAGCTTTTCTGTATCTTTCTTTTGATACAAAATCCTATGCTTTATAACCGTCGTGTAGACCTTCCGAAGTCATCAGTTGTACGCAGAAGCAGCTAAGGCACAGTGACGGAGGCACTGAGGAAACCAGAGGTAGAGTTGCTTCTGCTGCAGTCCCGACAGGATTTATGCTTCGGCACTTGGCGTATGCAGCAGGCGTTTATGTGAGCCGGTTGTAGGCTTTCCAGTGATGCCAAAATCAAACCAGCACTGCTGCTGTAAAAATAATCTTTTTTGTTACCTATGCACAGCTACTGATTACTGTTCCTTCCCATCCATTTCCCCGCTGTGCTGTTCCTCCAGGCTGTCAGCTGCACTCTCCTGCCTGCTCTGGGTGTGTGCTTTCTTGAGCGGCCAGCCCTGGGCCTTGGCGTTTTTGCAGACGCTGTAGTTCAGAGAGGTGTAAGATCCCATCGTATACAAATGGTGTTTCGTTTGTGAGTAGGGACGTAGCATGCAGTGGGGGAGGAACAGGAACTAAAATTACCATCTGTGTTTGAAGGCAAGCATGATGTGCCTTTCTGGCCTAACATGTCCTGGATTCGTGGTTCTCAGCATCACAGACATAACCCCAGGTGCTCTGTGCACCAGTTTCTGTTCTTCACTAACTTGCTGAATTTGTGTAAGATGTCTGTCTGCTGTCTTCTTTTCAGGCCTGAGAAGCAAAGATGGCATTAAAAGCCCTCTTCAGCAGCCAGTAAATGTCTGTGGTTGCCTTACAGCTTGCAGGTAGTTTTGCTCAGAGGCTTGCAGCTCCAGATGGCTAGTCAGCCAGTGCAGGGATTCCCACATGGTCATCACCCTCTGCTTAGTGCCCTGAGGTGAGTGAGAGACATAAAGCACAAGGAAATAAGAAATGGAATAATTTTTATTTGATGAAAATGCACAAGTTTACCATGTTGTGCTTGTGTCTCACAGCACGTGAAGTGCTCAGAGAGCGTCTGGTTGTCTGCCTGCAGATCTAGAAAAGTCGTGGGAATGTCTGAGTGACTGACAACAAAACGAAACGCTCACACCTCACAACCACTGGGCTCAGAAACATGTCGGGTTCCTCAAATCAGTCATGTTCTACTTGATACCTCTTTCTCTATTTGGCATTTCCCAAGGATTAAGCCACTTACCAGATATCAACTGCTGCTACACCAGGGGGGAATATAACGGCTGGTATAGCAGATGACCTGAACAGAGAACAGCTAGTCCTGAAGTCGGCTCTGAGCCTGGAGACTCAGATCCAATCCATCCAATCCCTTGCTTTCCACCATGCTGCTGAGCTTTGTGGCTCCTGCCTGCCTTAGCACCTGTTCAGGTAACAGGAGAGCGTGCTACAGCTGGACAGGGAACGTGAGGGGATGTGGCTGTTGAAAAGCAGCCTGTTATTTCTGAATCTGAACTTGTTGACTGCCTGCATCTGTGTGCATTTCAGCTGTAAAATAAGGCTTTAGCAGATTGGTCCCTTCAGAGCTGTCGTAGTTTCGGGTCCTGTGAGGAGTGAGTGCGTGAGCTGAGGGCAGTGGTGGGATGGGACCTCAGGCATGTCGTTTCCTCCAAGACTCAGAACAAGACCTGGAGGAATAGCAGAATTAATTTTTCACCCAGAAGCTTGCACTCATTTTTTTTCATTCTGCAGGCAAAATTTGGGGCCGACATAAAGCATTTGGTGAGATCCTGTGCTCTGGTTCTTCCTTCTATAAACAGTAGTTTCTTCTTTCATTTTTCATGTTTAGGTTGTTAAATCCATGTCTTTTTTTAACCCTAATAAAAAGAGCCATTTTTTAAATGGAAAATTGGGAATGTCTCCACTGAAAATGCCTAAATGGAGTGCTTCAGTGTTTCCAGAAAATTACTTTGATGCTTTTTCAAGTCACTCAAAAAATGATCCAAACTCATGTCTGTCTTCAGTCCCTGCAGAGCTTGTTTTCCCAGTGAGTGGCTCTGTGATGCACAGGAACTGGTGGAGTCGGTGTGAGGCTGCTGCGAGACCTGGGGTGTTCTCAGCCTATGGGGCACTGGTGGCCCCAGCCTGCAGCGCTGTCCCTCTCTGCTGACTGAGGAGCCAGGGGAATGCTGTCTACCTTGTTGTGTCCCCTGCCCCAGGACAAAGCCTTTTACCTTTGCTCCTGAGAGGTCAGAGGCAAGGGAAGGACACCGCAGTACCACACACAGCAGGGTTCTGCAAATAACTGATAAGGCAAAGTGGAAATGAGAGTAAAAGTGACTGCGCCTTTTGCCAGAGTCCATTGGACTAGCTTGTAGCTCTGTTTTTTCACAGGTCTTCTGGAGCCAGACTGGGAAAATGGTTTGTGACTGTAAAATAGTCTGAGGCTAAGGTGAATCACAGGCTGGTCAGCTTCTTGTAATAAAAGGATTTTAACATACACACACACAAACCCCAGACAGCCTTGGCACTTGCCCTGCTTTCTGGTGAGTCAGTTCACTGGGGCAGTGCTCTTGGCAGCTTGTTCAGCCTCCTGCCTCATCTCCTCCTCCTCAGAGCTGCCTAACCGAGATTTGCTAACCCCAGCAATGCATAAACAAGCGCAGATAGGTCTGAGACCCCGGCAGAAGAGATGTGATTACACGGTTAATAATTGCTCTAAGTGTTCTCAAATGGTGCTGCTCCCTGCGGGGTCAGCCAGCCAACATCCCTGCAGGTGCCAAGGCTGGAGGTGTGAGCGCCAGTGCCAGTGGTTGTGGTGTGGCCACCCTTCTGTGCCCTCAGATTGCAGAGTTTGAGGCAGGTTTTATGCACCCTTCCTGCATTGATTTGTTCTTGCTTATTGCCTGGAAAGGAGTCATTCCTCTTGCAGAAATAATAAAAAAAAAAGAATGTTACAAGTTAAGAAAAATGAGACTGAGGAATCTTTTGCATCTACGTCCTGGAGGTTTTTAGGTCTTGTGGTGCAAGGAACCTGACCTTAGCGCTGGTGGGACGCCAGCAGCTGCAAGGAGGAGGCAGATGCTGCTGGCTTGGGAGAAAGGAGCCAAGGTCAGGAGGACTGCACGTGCAGCCACGAGCAGGAACGGGAGGGAGCCTGCTGTGGGGGCGAGTGCAGGTGGGGATGTGTCAGCTCCTGCGGCAGGACGAGGGATGCACAGCTGCTCTGAGAGCTGTTTTCCCAGCCTTTGGTAGGGTCAGAAGTGCTTTTGGCTCAGAAGTTGAGCTCGGCTATACCATTTCAATTATGGGCTTGCTTAACTCAAGTAAGGCTATCGGGAAAGTTGTTGGCTGGATCGATGCTGCGTGGAGTACGGCTCCTTCAGGCACGGTGTGCCGGTCAATTCCAACTCTTACTTCAGTAATAAAGTAAGGATGAGTTCTGCATCATGAAGAGAATAAAATCAATGTGTAACTACAGTCACGTGTGCCTGTAATGATCTGGCACAGGTTTTATTGCATGGACTTTGGATGCATTGTTTAGGGGAAATTGTTCAGAAATGTTCCTAATGGAGATTAAGCTGGAAGGAGCTCGGTGCCAGTTGGACAACAATACGCTACTTTGGCATTCTTCTGTTGCTGTTTTTTCACTTTTTTTTTTTTCCTTACTTGCTTACATCAGAGAGACTGTGTTTTAAATCTTAAAGCTAGGATTCTGCAGCATTCAGTAAACCTGTCAGCTTCTGTGATGCCATGAGTAAAACTTTCAGTAACAGTAAACAAATAAGGAAATGAACATTTTTAACAAGGTAGCCTGTTCCCAGGGTTTTACATCGTTGCTCTAAAAATCCCCTCGCCCCCAGCACGTATGTATGAAAGGTCAATAGCCAGATGGTGACTTGGTGCAACTGAAGAATACCAACATACTTATGCTTGTCTGTTACTCTTCTGCCTCTCCCAGGTGTGTCTAGGATGCTAATACATTAGGTGAGTAGGTGTCCATACAATATGTCTTCCTCGCTTTACCCTAATAGCCTGGCTTTCCAAACCATGTATGTGCTCACAATAGATATGTATTTTTCACAGTTATTAATCCTTTTTTTTAGAAGAAACATTTTAATGACAGTAGGTTTTGTTCGTTTTCAGGTGTGTTGTAAAAATAAGTAGATGTAAAAGAATGCTGGACAGCCATCTGTGTTGAGGAAGACGTTTTTTGATATCAGAGGTAGGAATGACAAATCATAAAAGACAAGCAGAATATGAACTCAGCTAGACTAAAGCAATACGAGAGGATCAAGCAGACTTCAAGGGAGTCAGAATAAGTTAAAAGAGAACTTTATGATGAAAAGCTGCCTTCTCTCAACCAGGTAGAGCCAGTCAGCCTGGCTTTCCCAAGGCTTCTGTCAGCAGCCAAAGGCGTGGCTTTTTTCATCCCATTACCCTTTTTATGTGGTCCATGACTTTTTCTTGATTAGCATGCCATATTGCCTCAGCTGGCAACAGCAGGCTTAAACTTCAGATTTTTAAATAGAACTGAAGAGTTTCTGAGTTCTGCCAAGCCGTGTGTTTTAGGATAGTAATTCCTAATTCGCAATTATGAGTTACTTGTTCAGGAGCCTTTCTGTTTGATAGAGGTGGCTTTGATTAAGGAGAGCTCTTAACTGAATTTGGAAAGGTGACAGCTGAAGCACAACCTAAAAACCTCGCTGCTTGAGAGGCAGAGCTGCCTCCCTGAGCAAACCCTTGCCAAACCCGAGCACCCATGAGAGAGAAGCTTGGCTTCATTTCGTGGCCTTCCAGCAGCCCTCTCCTCTCAGCCCTCTCCTCTCCTTTCCTGCCTTCCCTCCCCACAGGTGACTTGCAGTTCTTCCAGGTGCTCCAGAACAGCTTTGAAACCAGTTGGAAAATGCTTTATCGGTGGACTTAGGGAGGCAGAGAACATTGCTAGGGCAGTTTCTTCTCACAGGAGGGTGAATTAGGTTGCCGCACCATTGACCCCTTGAGTTCACCTTGCAGAAAGAAGCAAGGCAACTTTTAAATGCTTATATTGTTGGACAGCAACCTGGACAAAAATGATGCTGGGAGTCAGGAAAACCTGCTCTGTCTTCCCGTGCAGTCTTCTTCATTTGATCTACTTACTGATGGTTTGTTCTGTATGTGATGCAGTGTAGTCTGGAGTCCTGCAGACAGCCTTACTAAACACTGCAGTGCACGTTAAAACCTCTGTAAAAGCTACCAGGGATCCAAGTTTGCAGCCAGTGGGCTGGGTGTGAAGCATTTAGCTGGCTTAGGATGCAAGCCTCCTGTGCTTGGCATTGTTGATGGCTCTTCTATTTACTGTGAAGTTATTCTGTGTCAGAAGCCTAACGTCTGATTTTCCAGTAGCCCTGTACCTCAGGGTACAGTTTGTCATCCCCGCTAGTTGTGTAGATCTCAATAAAGCAGAAGGCCCATCATTTTCTGACCTGTTATATCAAGTAGCTACAGCTGGTTCAGAGAGGGGAACAGAGTTCAGGTTTAGAAATCTGGTTTGAATTCTTGATTTCCGAGGAATCTGTTTCTTCAACCAGAAAATAACAGCCTGTAAATACAAAACACAGTCTTTAGGCTACTTACAGACGTTTATGGAGATGATTTGGCACCATGCAGTAGGTGGCTGGGTCTGGTTCAGTAAAACAAGCAAATAAAATTACACTCAACTCTCAGACTGAAGCCTGTCTCCTACAGACTCCACATGCGAAGACAGCTGATGCTGTGATAGGAACTGCACTTCTCATTCTGACCCATTCTAGCTTGGACCTAAAAATCCTCTCCAGCGTCACTTGTGGGTCTGGTGGTTTAGTCATAGCCAGCACACCCTGGAAATGTCCAGAAGGAAACCAAGCACTCTGCTTCAGAGGTGTTTGGTTCAAAGCAAGCTGTTTGTCTTTGCTTTACTCTGGAATTAGAACTTTTAAAAATCATGAGGATTGCGGGATAATCTACCTCTATGTCTAGCTTGGCTGCTGAAAGCCAACCCTAAATTCCTTCATCAACATCTTGTTAGTGGCACTATAGAAAAGGCAGTATGTTTCCGCAGTCAAGGAGCAAGGAACAGATGAGCTGTTAGATTGGTGTTTATGCAGTATTTCAACATTTCCAGGTTTGTTGATGCATCAAATCGTTGTGGTGAGCTGCAATCAGCAGAGCTATGAGAGTGAAAAATGTCTTGTATCATGTCAGGGTGGCTGGGCAGAGCAAAGCTGAAAATGAAATGGCAATAGCAACATAGCAATTTGGTGTTTACACTTATGAGGCTTAATTCCTCCAAGAATGTGATTTTATTTATCTCCTAGAGAGTTCTCCATTTTGAATGGAGCTTAGAAGGTATTAAAAAAAAAACCAAAAAACAGAGGAGTCAAAAGAGGGAGAAAAAATATTTATTTTTTCCCCTAAGTATCTGCAACTTGAGAGTATACTGCTTTGCTGCAGACTGTAAAACTGGAGATGGACTACAGTAGAGGCTCTTACCAGTTTTACAGCTGTAAATATTTCCATAATAATAAAATTGATTTATGGGGTATGCAGCTCTGTTTTGCATATAAAAGAGTATGTATGGAAGACCCACAAGATAGGATTTTTGAAGCTGGTATATGAATCCTGATGCATTTAAGAGTGTCCATAGATACCTTCTAATTGCAAAGAGTGTTAACTTCACTCATGGAAGTGTTGGTAACACATCAGCTGCATCTTTACGAAAAATAGTGGAGTTTTCCAAGCAATTGTAAATGGAGAGTAGCTTGCTTTCCTATGGGTGAAACATGGCATGCTGGAGTATGCTAATCAGCAGAAAATGGCAATAATATTCACAGAATTCCCTGGTTTATTGATATATAGCCTTTTATAGCCATGGGGTTGCTCTCCTGGAGCTATATTTATTGCTTCCAGATACTTAGGTTTAAGGTCCATGAGGTCCAACAGCTGAACCTAAACTCGAGTACCCTTTCTTTATCTTTGCCTATCAAAGCACTGCAAGCCTAGATGTCTTCCTGAGGGCGTAAGAAACTTTTCTCAAACAGCATGATCTTGTTATGCTGACATGCTCTCAGCTTTTGCTAGGGATCCATTGACTAATTCCCTGCATTTTCAATCAAATCTGGTCATCCTCTCCTATCTGACTCAACGTATTTTTAGAAATTTGTTTATCAAATAGCTGCTGGCTGTGCCTGATTGCTTTTAAATGGACACCTGTGGACCTGCTGCTTTTATCTTCAGAACCTCTGCTCTGCTTTTCAAAAGGCACTCCTCTTCACAAAGGCTCTGGAGCTAATGGTGCTGTGCAGCGAGCAAAAGAGTCTTTTGTTCATCCAGCTTGTCTCTGTGGACAAGTGTGTGGACTGTCCCTTCATCTACCTCGAGGGGGTAACCCTGACAGCTGGAATATTACCATGTCAAAAACCAGCTGGTGATATGGACAGTGAAAGGCAAGAACATGGTGCTTTGATCTTCACTGTAATTAGGCCATGTGTACTGCCAGCAGCATAATTATTTTTATTTAGCAAACTCATCTGGAGAGCATTACAGTGCTCAACACAAGGCAGCTACAAAATCCTTGTAGTTCTATCAAACACATTAGGCTAATGACAGTGCGAGCCGTATTTGCAGCCGATTCTGCCACAGGCAGGTATGAATAAAACAACCCAATCCACGCTTCCTTAAAATGATCCCGTATTTGAAGTCTTTCCCGATATAGTCAGAACTCTTATCTCCAGGTTACTCAACAACTCTGTGACCTAATAACTAAAGAATGCTTCTGAATTATGAATATTAACATTTTCTGTAAAATCCATTTTTTTGTGTGTTTTGTTTTTTTTTTTTTTTGTTTGTTTGTTTTTAAGTAGAAACATCTCAAGTGCACTTCTCTGCTGGGACCTGATAGTAATTGTGAACCTTAACTTCAGCCTTTACTGGGGAGATGGAGTGATGGAGGAATTATAGGCACAAGAGCTGGCTGGAATAGAAAACAAGAGGGAGAAGGGACTAGGGTGTAGATTGAGAAGTTATAGGGAAGAGTTTGTTCAGCTAATGGAAATGTGGTCATGGTGAGGGACCTGCCAGCTCTGGTCTCTCTTCTGCTGGGAGCTTGCAAGGATCACAAGTAAGTGAGGACAAGGAGGCTGCTGTGCTGCTCCCTAGTCCTGCCAGCGCCAGGGGTAGCCTTGTCTCTGCACGGTCATGCAGGTGGCTGCAGGTGGAAATCCTTCCTGGGAGAGCATTGCCTCCGAGCCTTGGAGCTGTTGAGAGAAGCCATGGGGATGCCTGTCAAAAAGCAGCAGCTCACGATGTCTTCAGCCGTTGGGAAGTGTCTTTTGCCCCTTTAGGTTTTTTCATGTAGCAGAGGACATCTCATTGAGATGGATGTCGTCCTCAAATAGATCTCCTACATTCTTAAAGCCGTTTCTGTGCTGCGGGTAGATGACTTACTAGACTGCTTAAAGGCTTAGTATAGCCAGTTACTTTCATCTGCTTATAAAAGTGCTTGTATAAATGGGCATTGACACTTCTCGCCCAAAGGCCCGCTGGCATTTAAAAGCTAGCACTTCTCTATTTCAATAATACTGCTAATTCTAAGCACGAAAAAAAAAAAATCACAGGACAAACCATGTAAAATTATGACTGGCTTTGAAATTGAAATTTCGGAACAGTACATCCAGTGCTTCTGTAATGAAATGTCCTGGGTCACTGAGATCTGTCCTTTGTTGTCACACTCATCTGTGTTTCATAAATTCTTTAGTAAAAGTCATTGAGATCCCTTTCCAAAGCACTTGGCTTCTTTCTTCTGCTCCTTACAGCCTCTTCTAGGGACGTTATTTCTTCTACAGCAGAGTGCAATGCCAGAGCTATTGGTGATGACCATCTCTATCTCAATATTCACTTTCTCATCTTGTGCCGCACTCTGTGCATCTGTGACTCCCCCAGCCCCCCTGTAGTCCCCTGTGTACCTGTAGTCCCTGTGCTAACATCTCCAGTCTTGCTGGAGCAGGGGCTGGGGCCCTCTTCTCGCCACCACAAAGGGGTGATGTGATGCTCTTCCAGTTCCCCAGGGAAGCAGCAGAATACAAAGCAAAGCCACAGGTTGCCCGAGGTAAGGAAGTGCGGGTGGCAGAGGGTATGAAGGGGATGTGCAGGGAGGGGACATCTGCTAGGGAAGGCAGCAGGAAGGGCAGCGTGCCAGCTTCCATGCTCAGCCTCCCCCAGACCTCCCGTCGGGGTCAGAGATGCCTTTGCTGAGGTCTGTGCTGTCCTTGGCAGGCACAGGAATGCCTTCCTGCCAGTGCCCGGGGCAGAGCTGGCCGTGCCCAGCACTAACCTTGTTGCTTTGTTTACTCTAGATACACTTCATACTGCTGTTCAGTCGACAGGGGAAATTAAGACTTCAGAAATGGTACACGACACTACCTGACAAAGAGAAGAAAAAGATCGTTCGAGAAATTGTTCAGATTGTTTTGGCTCGCCATCAGAAAACAAGTAGCTTTGTTGACTGGAAAGACCTCAAGCTTGTTTACAAAAGGTGTGAGTAATTTTATGAGAACATGTAATTACTGATCATATAAATAACATACTAGAGGTGGAAAAATAAAGGCTCACTTAAGCACTTGGGTTTGTTTTTACAATAAGATTTTGGGAACCAGCCATCATAAATATAGCAGCACAATGACCCTGGGTAAATTGGCAGGGTAAATTATGGAGTAAAAAAGCATTTGTACAATCTATCAAATGGAAAAAAAAAAAAAAAGGAGTAATGTAGTAAGTATTTGTAATTGAAATTCTGTTAGAAGGCTTAGGCTCATGATTCTTCAGGATGATCTACTGAGAAGTGTGGGCTTCCTCAGGAAGGCTGCAGGAAAGGTTCTGAGGCACTTTCAACATTTTAACAGTTTTTGTCTTTGAAAAACTTTTTGCTCTGGGAAGTGTTAATTCCCATTTCCTTTTTCCAAACAAATAATTTGCACAAGGCTTCACAATAGCTAACTTCTAATTCTTGTGAAGTGACTTGTAGTAAACAGAAGTAGGTTTAAGATACAGCACATTATACAAATAAGTGATGTCTTCCATTAAGCAAAAATTGCTTTCCTTGCTGTGAAGCGATGGATGTAAACATCTGATCGCATGCTGTGCTAAGCTGGGGCTCTGGCCATGGCACCGGAGAGCTGAGGTAGATTGTTACTCCCATCTTGGAACAATCTAAACAAAGTTTTGGTGCAAGTAAGTTGTGAAGATGGACTTGGAGAAGTAGTTTCATGTTTTCTGGCCCCATGCAAAACACCATCAGTCATTTGGTAGCCAGCAGACTTACTGAGATGTAACACTTTCCACCTTTATTTCTTCCTTTATTTTGTTAAGAAAGAGCAGTAACCGCAGCAGGCGAGGGAAATGTTTAAAGTGCTGCTGCCTTACTGTTTGTTTTGTTGAGACCGATCTTGGAGCTGCTTTGCCAAGGGCTAGAGTTTACTTTTCTAACTAAATTAATAATTTGTTTAAAGTACCAGATCTTATTCAGTGCTTTCTAGGACACCGTGAGAATGAAAGAAGATTATTTTAGAGACTAGACATTAAATATTACTTCTAAGACTTCTGTAACTTCTAAGAGCCTTTGCTCTTAGTGTGTCCAGCTGTTCACTCTCCTGTTTTTGCCTCTATTTTCCTAGGTACGCTAGTTTGTATTTCTGTTGTGCAATAGAAGACCAGGATAATGAGCTCCTGACACTAGAGGTCGTTCATCGATACGTAGAGCTTCTGGACAGATACTTTGGAAACGTAGGTTTCACTCTCTACCACGAACTGCGTTGCTGGTTGGCTGATAAACAGATGCCTGTCACTGTTTTGCTTTCTGTTTCCATCTACACTAATTGCCCCTTGGTCTCTGTCAGTCCAAAGGGAAATTCATTATTAGAATATTTTATAAAATAGTTCTGAAAATATCGTAAGATCAAATTCATATTCTTACTTCTAAATAAAATTAATATTGATGTTTTCTCTGGGAATAGAATTTAAGGGAAAAGCTTGAGAAATATTTTTTTTAAATGACAACACTGGGTAACAGTATTTTAATTCACCTTCCTGACATCTTCAGCAATAAAAACAGCAAATAGATTTTCATAATATTGTATAACAATTAAGAGCACATAAAGATGAGAAAAAGTGTTGTTTTTTTTTCTTTTCCAAAGAAAAGACCCAAGAAAGGTTCAAATTAGTCTGATCTAGTGGGTGGCACATGATTTTTTTTTTTTTTTTAATTGTTCTCACTGCTTTAATTAATCTCTTATCTAAATCACTGTGCCATGACTCACGTTTGTACTGCCTCGAAACAAAAAAGCAACTGGTGACTGTAAGGTCACTAGGACAGGGAAATTGTCTTGCTCTGCGTGTGAATATATGTAACCCATATTACATAGGTTGTATAAGACGTTATAACGTTGTATAAGACTATAACGTTAGTAGGCTAGGAAGTCAGCTTTGTTGTCTGAAACCCAGAATGCAGGTAGTGTATTTGATAAAATATAGTAAGTAGAATATCTTTGCTATAAGTCTAGGCTATATATGCGAAGAGAATGTGTGCAGAAGCTGCAATATTGGCTAAAATGCAGTGTTCTTCTTCACCTGGTACCTGCCATGAGAGTGCATATACTGAATACATTTCATCATTTGAAAAAACTTCTACCCCAACACTGTTCATACTGCTGTAAAGTGATTTAAATGTGGGATTTTTTTTTCCTGCCAGGTGTGTGAGCTGGATATTATCTTTAATTTTGAAAAAGCTTATTTTATTCTTGATGAGTTTATAATTGGTGGAGAAGTACAAGACACTTCGAAGAGGTCTGCAGTGAAAGCCATAGAAGACTCTGACATGTTGCAGGAGGTAAGGCCGAGAAAGACTAAAGGCAAACACCTCATCTTCCTGCATATTCCTTGTTTGACAGGAGCTTAAAATATAGCTTAGCACTTCTGGTACTTTACTATCCAAGTGTGGTTTAAGTTTAGTTTTAGTAAGTGCAAAAACATGATTAAAGGAGCAGTTAGGTGAGCTTTCAACTCAATCCTCTTGCATCTTGCAAAATCATCTGGAAACTCTTCATATACTGCCTTTGCTTTCTTGCAGTTTAAATGCTATAGTTTCTTGGATGCTATACGAAGAAACAGGTTAAGGTATATCTAAGATATGAAATATATGTACATAATCTAAGAGTACATTTTATGTATACATATAGAAAAATCTATTGCTTCATTAATGCATTGGAAACAATGACCTAAAATGAACATTTAAAATTGGAAAGAGAATGTGCTAGAAAACGCCCATTTTTATTCTTAAACACCTGTGCGGTGTTTCTACGAGGCACAGATGTGTAACCTTTATTCAAAACCCCTAAGAGAATTTCTTCTGTAACTCATAGCATTGAGCCAGCAATGGCAAAAGCAGTTGAATGTGATAGATCGACTTCAGGTTTCTGGGTACTGAAGGAAAACAGCATGATGGGAGCTCTAGTTATCTAGTTAGGGACATGCTATGGAGTTGCCCAGTTTTTCAAACTGGGCTGGTGTTAGCGTATGAAACCAGGCCAGCTTCGTACAAAGGTCAGCTAGACGTGGTGAATTTAGCTACATCTGTGGTATGTTGTTATTTGAAGATCAGATTCTAAAAGGCTGTTAAGGATTTTAAAGTAGAATTGTTTCTACATTAATCTGATCTAATTCCATGCAAAAGTACAACTATATATATATATGTATATATATATATATACACAACTATATATATATGTATATATATATATAGTAGGACAAGAGGGTTTGGTTCAAAGATTCTAAATTACTCTGCTGCTTCATAATGTATCAATTGTTTTTCTTTTTTCTCCAGACAGTGGAAGAGTACATGAACAAGCCTGCATTTTAATGTTAAAACTACCTGGAAAGAGAACTGCTATATACACCTGTAAAATTCACTTGCTGAAATTGCTTCTCAATGTGCCAGATCCTCAGAGAAATACCAAAAAACTATAACTAAAGGGGTTTGTTTGTATAACGATCAAGACGAAGGTCAGCTGATGTAGCACAGGGTTTAACAATTCTGTTTGGATTACTCTGCATGTGAGTTTCTGAGAATTGTTTTTACCCTTGATCTAGTTTCTCTTCTCCTTGCTGCACTGAACAGTTTTTTGTATCATGTCTTTTAGCTATGGGTTTTGTCATCATAAAATGTTAATCTGGCAGTACATGGAAGAGGTATATTTACTGGTTTTGGTCCACTGCTGACCATATGACTCTACTTTTGTACAAATGTCCATTATTTTGAATGTAATGATTTTTCTGCTCTAATAATAATTTTTTTCTAAAAGCCAAATTGTTGTGGGCCCTGATTTAATAAGCTTGTTTTGACAAGATTAACCTCTCTCCTGAAGAAGAAATGTACTTCTCCTTGGCCCAGCCACTTTCAGCTGTAGTGTCTTCCTTCTCTTTTTTGCTCTACTCTGCTAGTAAGACAGTTCTCCAACTGCTATCAGAGCACAGGTTACACTTCCATTTCATCTAGAAGACTGTTCTGTCTTGAGGCAGGCTTCTCCCAGGTTTCACAAATCCTTTTTGCTTCTGCATATGGATGGCCTGTCTCTGTCTTCCTAGATCTCCTGGACCTGGAGAAAAGCTGTACAGCCTTTGGAAACATACAGCTCAAGAGCAGGAGATACCCTGAGGAGGAGAAAATAGTCTTTGGGATTTTAGGGTGAAGATCTTGTGTATCTTTTGACTCTATTCTCCAATAACCATCTTTCTTAGGAGGATTTTCCATTCCCCACTTGACATATCCATTAGGATGAGGCAGGCTAGCTTTCTAATTGTTGAAATGGTCTATTTTTCCGAAGGCTGGACAATTTAATTAACTTTTTATAACTTCACAAGCTCCACAAATGGAAAAAGGGTAAAATAGAGAGGGGAAGAATTGGTTGGGCTGTACATCCTATTATGTGTTACAAGACATTGGAGTTATAAAACGTTGCACTTGTACATGTGCGGAATCAGGTGTGTTAGCTTGCCTATCTTTCTGTTAGTGTAATTTGAACTCAATAAGCTGATTGAACTGGCTTCCTTAGATAGATTATTTTCTTTAACAGACTTCAAAGCTGAGAGAAATTCTCTTTATCTTATCCCGTTATTTGTAGCTAGATATTTTGTCTCTGTCAAGTCATGAAATTACCTTATACAAAACTTAGGTAAGTCATCAGACAAATATGCCAGAATGATCCGAGCACTGATTTGCATTTCCCTTCAACATTTATTTTCTTTGATTTCTGGGGTGTACAGGCAGTATTTTCCTTCAGGGATTTTTCTGATCTTTAAATGTCCTGCATGATTATTTTAATTTTTTCATTGCCCCTTCCTTCCCAGTCTGTTTGTATGTTCCTGAGGGAGGTTTTTTCTCATTTTTGGTGGGTGTAAACACTTTGACACAACACGATAACTTTGCTAATTGTCAACCCACTTTTCTGCCTGTGTTATCTAGTCTGTTAGTAAAACTGTGGCAAGCTGGTTTTTAGCGTCATGCTGCTCTTTTTATAATTACTTTATCCATCTGTTTTCTCTGTATTGATGTCAAAGGCATACTTTCAGCATTGAAAAAATAGGGAAATTGCTGAAGGGCTTTTAATAGCTCTGAAGACATTCAATTTAATAGTAGATTAATGAAATTGTAGGAGTTGTATGTTATTTTCTACTGCTTTGAAATGAAGTTATTTAGAGTGTTTAATTGATTAAGAAGCCACTTCAGAATGTGCAAAGAGGCTCTTTCCAAGTCTACCTCTTTACTTTCCTAAGTGACTTCTCTTCAAGAAAATCACTGATAGTCATTTATTTTTACTCTTTTTTTTTGAGCCATGCTGTGATTCTGACTGTTAGAACTTATGTTTCTCAAGTTGTGGAGTATATCAAAATAGGAGATCTAAAAATAAGATCTCTTGGTATGAATATCTTAAGCCTGTCTTTTTGGTCATTTTAAGAAGAGCTGTAGGGTTTCTTCATCTCTCATTTCACATGATGAAAAATACCTTATGGGGGAAAATAGATTATGGGTACTTACGGCAGCCATATCAATATAGTATCTGAAATAAACAGCATTGCCAAACTGATCTACCCTGAGTCAGCTTGAGAACTGTGAAAGAAATAGCATGGTTTCCTTACCTTAGTGGAAATGGCCATTGCTTGTTATGCCAGTTGCCTTTGTTGGCTGCAAAGTTGGGTAGAGGGCATGTGTTAAGTGCTCTAAGAAACATCTAGAGATTCCTGTTTCTTTTGCCTGTAGATGGGTTACATGCAGTAAGCAGATGAGATGACTTGATGTGACTTCTTTGGAAGTGTCTGTCTGTATAATGTACTTGAGAGCAGATTGGTCTAGAAACATAAAAGTTGTATCTGTGTTTTCTACAACCTTCAGTGAGTGAAGGGAACACTTCGGTAAGTGGTGTTATAATGGCATTCAGCTCCACCCAGCTCTAACTTAGTATGTCGCTTCTTCAAAGAGAAAAAGCTCAAATGAAGCCCAGTTATTGTCAGGTTGCCTGTAGGTCCTGTGTCAAAACATCTGTGTTTCCATCTTCGGGGAAGTCCATTGCCATCAACAGGACTGTACACAGATGAGTGCACTCTGGAGTATCGTTCATCAGCAGATTTATGCCTCTCTTGATATCTTAGTTTGATTTTTCTTAAAGCAGACCATTAATGTATACACTCACAAATCTCTTTGAAGCATTGCCCATTTCATCTACTACTGATGTTTCTCTTTCCAATCTATCTGACTATCCTAGGAAATGCTCATTGAAGAGCTTTCTGAGTTTATTTAACATAATTATTAAAAAAAAAAAAAACAGTTTTCCCAGGTTCACGAACATTTTTTTGCAGCTGTCTAAACTCTCACCTTGCTGACAAGCTTCAAGCACACATGTCCTAGTTTGCAAATTACATTTATTAAAATTACCATTAATCATGGTCATGTTGCTAGCCTAGATTCCCCTCCTTGCTTTTGCCAACTGCATTTCACAAAAAGCTTTTTGATTTTCTTATTAAGATCCCTGCCTGGAGGATTCTTACTGTGATCTTACTGCTTACCAGTTGTGACAGGACTGGTTCTCTGTTGTACAACTAATTGCAGCTCATGAGCTGTGACATCTTTGAACATATCCTGGCAATTAAAGACAGACAGACACACATTATACTGGGATAAAAATAAGTGTAATAATGTCAAAAGAATATTTAAAAGTGTGACAAATCATCATGAGAGAGAAGCAAGAGTGGCAGGATCTCTCAGGATTTGGGAACTCTTACCATTTCTGTTGCTTTCTTCGTTATGCATTGACGGAAAGGCATCAACTAGTGCAAATAACTCGAGGGCAACTGGCATTTAGGTTACCTCTGATTAGCCTTTGTTTAACAAAAAGCCATTGAAAGTGAATCTTCAATGCCCTCCCCCTTGCACCTCCTACAAAAAGAAAAGCTGTTTTCAGAAAGCCGTGTGGGAAACTTCCTGTAAAGTTTAGATAGAGCTCTGTGTCTGCATTTCTGTTGGCAGAATAATGCTGTACTCACGAAAGGATGATTTACTATTTTTTTTCATTTGCTTTACATTCTTTCCAGCAGATAACACGTTTGTTTGTTGTTTTTATCCTCTGCTTAGCGCCGTGCCTGCATTTGGGTAATATGGCATGCAGTAATGGTACATCAGGGGTCAGGAGGGATTGGTTTAGAAGGAAAGATTAGAGGAGTTTAACAGTGTGAGCGAGGCTTTCAAAGATACCTAGAGACATTAAATCAACAGTCCCCTCAAAATAACAAGACTCAGTGCAGGTCATAAAGAGAGAAAACTCCTACCTGTGCTTGTTAACAATGTTCTGCTCCACTGAAAACGTGGTAGAAATACTTTTGTTAGCACAGCTTCTGTGTGACGGGGATGTTGCTCTCACCCTGAATAAAACGTCTATAACCAGAGGTCTCAGTTGTGCAGTTAATCCCTGTGGTGGATTATCGTTCATTAACGTTATGAGCATGGACTCTGCATCATTATCTTACATAAAATGAGTTTGTTTTAGATAGCTGCCAAGAACTTGTGAGCTCAGACCAGGTACAAGCATCCTTCAGGAGCATCTGACGACATTCTTACAGAATTCAATAGAGGGCATGTTCTTTTGCAAGGTCATGGTGGAAATAAAATACAGCTGTTGATTAAAATATCTATTAGGTTTCTTCAAGAAGGTTTTTTTTTTCCATGAAGATAGCAGGTGTAGGTTGAAGCGGAGTAGTGAAAGCTTAGCATTTATAGCAGGAACAAAGGGCTGTGCTGCAGGAGACTTAATATTTGCTGTCATGGAAACCTGTTGCCTTGGAACATGACTAATGAGACCCAGGTTAAGGGAAAGGAAGAAGTTATTCTTGAAATTGTTCTTCAGCAAACCCTAAAGAAGACCAGCGTATACATTATACATTACCATAACCAGCGTATACAGTATACATTACCATAACTTACAGTTATTTCAAGTTCCATTGGGTGATCCACTTAACCTTGTCTTTTTATTTATTTAACAGCTCTTGTAACCAAATGTTCTAATGCAAAGAGTGATATAAAATAGTTTGAAGCTAACCTCTAGACCATCTAGAAATAAATACCATCTTATCTGCATGCTTCTTTCCCAGTATGCCACGGTATATGGCCAGCTTTTGTGGAAAGGACGTGATGAGAACAAACGTGTGACGGGGCCGGAATGCTCCAGTAAGCCAGGCAGTACCCAGCACTTCAGACTAGCTGAGGGTATTTGCCTCTGGTTGTAGTTGTTCGTTTTAAAGGACAGCCCAGGTACGTGAGGGAGGCAACACTTCTGTGGACATATCCCCATGGAGAGATCTGTAGGGTGGGAAACACACAAAAGGTCCCTTAAAGTTTACTTTGCCCTTCTGTCATCTCCTTGTGAAGTTCTGCTGAGAATTCTCTCTTCCAGAGCTTCTTGCTCCAAAACCAGTGCTAATGGAGAGCAGAAGCATGCTAAGGTCTTCTGCTGGCTGATGTTTTTCCTCCTGCAAAGGTGAATTTTGTGTCTGACTGTGAGACCTAGTTGTGAAAAACAATGCAGGATCTGGAATCCCTAGGCACACAAAGTGGCAAATGCATTATGGCTTACTGTGGATTTCAGCTGCTCTCTGGACCAGAATCTCGTGTGGATAAATGTCAGCAGCCTTGTAAGCCTCGCTGCATTGTGGAGATCACGCTTCAGGGTCCTGCTGGAAGCTGACAGTGAGAAGCCAGCCTTAGCTGAGTGGAGCCGATAATAACAAATCAGAGAGGAACATCTTTAAAGAAGTTTCAGATGCAATAGTTTGTTCTTTTTATTTCTCAGTGGGCTCGGGATGTGCTCCTAGGTGAGCATTATGCTGGATAGCTGTACTGAGAGAACAATCTGACAAAGTGGCAAGAAAGGAATATTCTGGGGAAAAGAACAAAGAAGGGACTGGCTGGGCTGTAAGCTGACAGCTGCATTTGGAGTGAAAGGATTTTTTCTGGTGTCTATTGTCAGTGACAAGGTGGTCCTTGTTCTCAGAGAGAAACTGGCTCGGGTAATCAGTTCTTGTTTGGCAAGAATTAGCACAAAGCGTTATCTTGGGCATGACAAGAATGTTTTGCTGGCAAAAAAAAAAAAAAAAGGTACTGCAGAGGGCAATGAAATATTAGAAACTATTTTTAAATGCAATAATGAAATGTTGATTCATTCTGACATCCTGATTGGGAAAACCCCAACATTTAACGTGACAGTTCTGTCTGAAACACTGATGAAAACTGTGTCAAAAATGCTATGTAGGAATTTGTACTCTAACATTCATGTTTAAATCTGGCAGAAAAGTGGCAAGACTGGGACCTCAGGAGATCATCTTGTACATCCTTCAGTCTCAGGCAGGATCAGCTGGACTTAAATTGTATCTGAGTGGTATTTCTTTAACTTCCCAACCTGCCTGTGGTGGACATCCCAAAATGTTCTTGGACAGTCCAGCTGGACACTGAATGCTCGATCAGTGGAAACTCTCTTCCCAGCACCTGCTCCATCCTTCCTGCGACACGAGCCCAGTGCTCCTTGTGGTACCACGTACAGACAGGGATCCCTGTGCTGCATTTCTCCATGCTTTAGGCTTTTAAAGGATTCTCGGTTTTGCTGTCTGCAGCTTCCAGGTAACATTGAGGGAGGAATGACCCGTGTGGGTAGTTCTGCCTTCGGGATGGGGTGCAGGTGCTTTTATCCTCGGTTCCAATGTGTGAACTGCATTCAGGTGTGGCTTATTGGTGGCTGGTCGGGAAATTCAAATGGAAACCACGCTCGTGAAAGCCAGAAATAGCAATGCCGTCCTTTTTCTCTCATTTTTCACATTCTGTAACTGCTCGTGACAATTATGAATGAGGCCTGGATCCAGCAAAGCACTTTGGTGTCTCTTGTGTTAACCGGCACGTAGGCCAGCTCGTACCTGCATTTCTGAAGCATAAATGAATTCACCGGTGCTGTTGGCTCAGCACTGTGGAAGCAGCAGTTTCTTGGAGGATGTAGAAAAGGAGAATTTCCTTTGATCAACTCTAGGGTCATGCTTTACAATAAAATAAAATAAAAATACAGTTTGCATTCTAGCAGGTGATGGCTGCAGGCAGGAGGTTTCTGCGTGTCGTTTCCCGGCTGGAAAGCACCAGATGAGCTCACTTCTCACAGGCAGGGCTTCTGCAGGGAGAGGAAGGTTTAAGTATGAAACTGGATATGTTTGGAAACCAAGACAAACAGCGAGGTGAGGCGTGGTGAGCAAAGCATGGACAGCCTTCCCTGGTTTTGCTCAAGTGAGTGTTGTGTTAGTGATGGACCTGGCAGTTTTTAAAAGTCAGGGTGTATTCAGGTCCTGCTAAAGCTGGCTTTGTGCACAGCTGGCAGGGGAACAAAAGCTTTGTGGAGCTGCAACTTAAGCACCTATTGCCATACCCACATATTGCCCAGTTTGTTACCAAAGGGGCGAGGCACTGCCATGCCTGGATCCTCGGTCAGGTTGGTGGGTTCAGAGGCGAGGCCAGGGTGTTGGTGATGGGTTCCAGCCCTGCCACGGCGGGGCTGGCCCTGATGGGACATTAGTCCAATGTGCTGTGGCCTTTGCAGCATCAGGGAGGGCTGGGCATGCAGCTCAGGTGTGAGGTTTAATACGATGTGTCCATGGTCTGTGTAGGACTCAGCCTCAAAAAAATATACTGACTTAAAACAGGTTTACTCTCAATTGTTAGTGTTTCACTGCGTGGGAAGGGCTCTTCGTGCTATTTCTGCACAGGATGCTCCCCACACACTTTCAGTACCACTTCTTTACAAACCTGTTTTCTCCAACCTCTTCTTTCTTCCCTTTTCCTGCCATGTGATTTTCCCAGCTCCCCGTCATCTCCCATTTTTTCCTTTCTCAACACGTTTCTGGGTTAACTTTAGAAAGAGGGAATGAAAGGGAGGAAGCAGAGCAGCGGGGCCCAGGAGCCAGGCGCGGCTCAGTTCTGCTTCCACCTTTTCAACATTTTCCTCTGTCCACTTCTGGGTGTTTCTGTGCTGAGTGAAATTATTTTGGAAAGCTGTCCTTGAGGAATACCCACATTTCTGCGCAGACTTCCCCATTGCTCATTCCTGAGTAATTGCACCACTCGGCCTGGCTCGGGTGTGTTTAGCAGTGCAGTGAGGTGTTGCATGCTGCATCGCTCCCACGGGGCAAGGTGGCAGTCGGGTGCTTTCCTGAACCGAAATGTGTGCCGGAGCCCAAGCACAGAGCCAGGTAAGGAGCACGGTGCGAGCGCCGTTGCACCACAGCAGCATTTCCCAGCCCTGGCACCACGTCAGCCTTGTGTGTGCTTTACCTCCTAACTGAGTACCTTTTGGGAAGACACGGAGCAAGCACCAGTGTTTCTGTTCCTGGCAGCGTGCTGGGGGAACTTGTGCAGCACTGGCTGTGAGTGATGTTGCCCTGCAGGCAGCCGGGAGCAGAGCTAAGGATACCGGCTGCATTGCCCTGCACCGCCAGGCCCTGTCTGAGACGCGCTGCCTCGGGGCCTGGGCTCAGCTTCAGGGCGCAGGGCTGGCAGAGGAAGTAAAATATCACAGAATTTCACAGTTAATTCCCCAGAAGAGCTCTCTCTCAAGTGACCGTGCTTGCTCCCCTCTCCATCGCTGTGTGGATTTTCGGAGTAAAAGGCCGTTGTTGCGATGGAGGGACTTGCTGTCTGCAGTCAAAACGTGAATGGTAGCTGCAGAGAAACAGCCCTGTTCTAGATTACTGACTTGGCTCCACACTTCCGTGGCTCTAGGCCCAGGTTTCTTCACAAAGACAGGGAACAATGCCTGCATTCACGTACAGGTGTTTTTATGTGCGTATTTTAGTGCAGCCTCACCGAAGGCACAGGTAAGTAAATTTTGCAGCGCTTGTTGATGTTTCCCAGCACATCTGTTTGGGCACCCTTATCAGGTACTGCTGGGAAGTGTGAGCTGGGCAGCTCCCAGAGGTGCTGAACGGGAACGTCGCGGCGTGTAGGCACCTCAGGAAGGCACAGGGGGGCCCTGCAGGAAGGTGGGGAGAGCCGGGACGTGGTGCACGCCTCCCTGCTGGGCTCTGCTGGGGACAGCGACGACCAGGCCTTACCAAAAGGCCTATCGCTGTTGTGTTTTGTTTGGAGTCGGTGCCTAACGAGCCAGCCTGCGCGAGGAAGCTTTATGAGCAGGCTGTATTTAATAGGAAAGCTTACCGCTGGCAGGGGCAGGCTGTGTAAGCACAGTGTATCTCTTCGGGCAAGGCAGCTGAGCTGACCCCTGGCCAGTGTGTGTTTGGGAGGAAGTTCAGGCTGTTATGTTGATACCTTTTTTTATCTTTTTAATGAAACCTCCTTCCTGCCATTTCAGAGGAGTGGAGGGTTTGACGTCATGTGCTGATGAGTCACTGCTTTTAACAGGCCAGCAAGCAGGGATTGAGAGTGCTGTCTGGAGCAGCTGCTCTGTTAATCATTCACAAAAAGCCCAGAGAAAGCTCAGGGGGAATGCTTGTGAATAATTAAATTTCTGTTTTCATTATGAAGCTCAGTTGACTTACCTGGATCCGCCAGAATCCAGGTAGCGGGGAGGGAGGGAGGAGGACAGTGATCTCACTGATTTATTGGTACCCCTGTAAATAGCACGTGGGTAGTCATCGGTGTCAGTCTAGTGTACACATGATTTAACAGTTTCATGCAAAGCTTGTGTAATATACATGTAGCTCTAATCACCAACTACGTCTCTCTTGCTGCAACCTCTTTGACCATGTCTGTTTTCTAGAAGAGAGTTCTTGTGGAAGCAAATGCCCTTGACAGGCAAGACGGATATTTTACCAATAGACTAAAGATCTGCTGTATCTCATAGCATAACAGCGTCCTCAGTGCATTCCCAAAGGAAGCAGAGCTGTCCAGGTTTGTTCAGCAATGCTGCTTCTGCTCACAAACAGCTTTCTTCTGGGGGTGTTTCAGGAGGTGGCACTCCACCATTTGGAGTTAATGCTGATGCAGCGCCCAGGTAAGCTGTGTTTCACACATTGTTGTTGTGATGAGCTTTAAAATCCAGTTGCCAAAATGCAGTCATAACATCACAGAACCATTAAGATTGGAAAAGACCTCCAAGAAACGATCAGAGAGTTCCTTGGCTTCTGCTCTGGAAGAGCAGGACTGTTATTTCAGCCAAGGTCCAGGCTGGATAAATTCCCACACAGTGAATTATTCACTCTTCGGCTCTTCTCACTTGTTAAAGTGTCCTAGGCAAGAGCTGCTGCCTTTTACCCACAGGCAGAATTAGATGGGCAATTTTATTCCCAAAGCAATCCCATCACCTAAGTGCAGTTGAAGCTATCCTATAACCAGAAACATGCCACTTGCTTTTGGCAGAGCGTTAGATTAATTCACTTACACAGCTGGCCTGCTGGGGCAGTTACGGGAGTGGGGCTGCTTACAGATGTTTACTTAATCACCCGTAAGGATGTGAGTAGGAATTGGTTGCTCTGGCTGACATAGGAAGAATGGGGGAAAATAAATAAAACCAAGACACTATAAAACCATTTTGAGTCTGAAAAACCTTTCTGCCTTCAGGCATTGTTTTCATGGATTTATAATATTGATGTGTAGGCAGAGGCTCGTGAGCTACAGCCAATGGAACAGCAAACTTTGAAATACTTTTTTAAATACTAAAACAGAAATGTTTTTCTTCTTTCAACACTAGCCAATTCATTGTGCATTTACTTGAATTGATTAGTAGAAAAGTATAACTGGTCATACCTACTTCTCCATACCCACGTCAGCTCCAAACCGGAAAGCTGCTTACCACGGTGAAACGCACTTATTCAATGGGCCACACTGTTGAGAGAAGAAAAAAAATGTTGCTAGATGAAACCAGATAGTATCACTGTGTGAGAGAATTGTCCTAGAAATGCAGCGGCTGGTGCCGTGCCAGCTCTGTAAGGAGCTGGTTTCCTGAACCCATGCCGGCCGGGGCCCCCTCAGGAGAGCAGGCCCTGCTCCCAGCAGGCATGTCCACGACAGGACGGGGGCCGGCTTCTGGGACACGTATTTAGGGGGCACAGTGACAGCCCAACAGAGTTATGTGAACTCTTACAGGGCATAGCGAGAGGTTTCCTTGGCATAGGTTAAAGCTGGGTAAATAGGAAGCTCAGCTTTAACTCTTCTGAAAGGCAGCAGAAGAGAGCAATGATAGAGGAGCAGTGACAAGGCTCGTTTGCAAACGTGGTGGAGAATAAACACCCCAAGGAGGCTGCGGAGCCCTGATGTAGGGATCTGCATTGGTGGAGAGAGCAGGAGGGCCCTGCTGAGGCGTTCAGAGGACTGCACTGGTTCTTTAGCAAGAGGAGCAGCAGTGAGCCTGACAAACGGGAGGTGCTGGTGCCAGGGTCGCTGTTGTGTCCGTGTGAGGAGTTTGGGATTGTTAAGGTTTGTGGGATGAGGTTGGGATTGTTACGGTTTGTGTGCTGTCTGTAAGTCCTTCAGAGGCGGTGGGTATCTCTGGGTTGTCACACAACACAGGAGACGAGCTATTGGAGAGGCTGTCACATACGGGCAGGAACGGACCAAACTGTGAGAGCAGGATGGTGCCTTTCAGAAGGGTGGCCTGGTGTCTGCCAGGCAAATGGGAGGGAGGACTTGGGACTTCCCAGCAGAGCAGGCACTGAAGAGATGGAAAGTGAGTGGGCTGCATCTAGCTTTTCACATCATGACCTTGCTGTAGTGCATAATGCTTTCGATGCAAACCTCGGGAAGGTGTAATCAGAAGGAAGTGCATTTGTTTTGGCAGTAGTAGAGCTCAATTTACAGAAATTGGGAGCAAGAGGTTCTGTATGCCCCTGTCCCAAGCAATCAGAGATCTTGAACCAAGTCTCTCTGTCCTGTAGAACCATAGCCTGAGACAAAGGATGCCCAGGGATGGCTCATTTTTATCTTTGGCCCTGTGGTACATCCCTGCTGGAGTTCTTCTTGCTTGACTTCTGGCATATGAGCCTCTGAAATTCCTGTTTTCAAGTTTCCACTCATTCTAAGTTGTGGAAAAACTTAAATAGTGAAGGCTGTGATTCTAATAAATTAATGTCATTATATCTAGCTTTATGAATAACTGAAGATATTGTGAGATGTCAGTTCTTAGCATCACAAGGCAGTGAGCCTGTGACATGGGATAGAGCCCAGCTTGAGTATCGTGGCTTAGGGTGCTTATTTACGCTTGCAGGGGAAAACATATCAGCAAATCAAATCCTGTTTCTTCGCCTTGGAACATGTTTTGTACAGCATACAACAATAATGAAAGTCATCTTTTGGAGCAAAGTTGGCATGGAAATGCTAGGGAATACTGAAAATAGAAAAAATCAAACAGGAACTTGTGAAGCATGTGAATAAAACAGAATGAAAAGGAAAAAAAATCAGTTGAAACCTAAAAAGAACACTTTCTGAGGCCTCATGTCAAATGTCATGAGGTGGTTGATTGTACAAAACATGCTTTTGATTTGCTCATAAAAAAGGGTCCTACTGAAGAGTTATTGTTCCCTGAGAAATCAGATGCACTGGGTAGTCAAATAGCATGGTAAGAAATAAGAGTAGCGCGGTAAAGATATAGAAGCAAGAAAGCAATAAAGTCTGAAGAGGTTATTAAATGCCACCCAGAGAAATTGCCCGTGTGAGGTATATTACAAACTGAGCAGCAGTTAGCAGCAAGAAATCTTCCGAGGCACCGAAGCCTAAGGCTGTTTGCAACCCTGAGCTCCTGGGAGCCTCTGATCTTCTGCTGGAGGCCTTTGTGTGAGGGGACGGCACCTGAAGGCCTTTGCTCTGGCATTTCTGAGGCTGCAGCCTTCTCTGCAGGAAGGACGGGCAGGTCTGAAACCAAGCCTGAAAATTTTCCATATTCTGCAGCCCCATTTTTCTCTCCTAGTTGCAAAGCGAGTATGGTTTCTTTTACAAACAAGTGATTCAGCCAGACGTTTAATCCCTTACTCTCCGTACCCAGAAAAAAAAAAAAAAAGTTTGAGTTTGTCTAGAAAAATAATAACTGGAGAAAGATTAACAGGAGAGACCAAAGCCATCTCTGATTAAGTGATAGGCTCTCACCAGCCTAGGTCAGCAGCGACCACAGATTGCCCAGGGTTTAAGCAGATGTGTGAGGCTGATGGTAACACCGAGGGCGGTGCTGGCTCCTTGCCGCTGTGGTGCTGCTCCTGCTCCATCATTGCAGTGTGAGCCCACCTGCTGTGGTCCTCCTTACCGATCAAAGTGTGGTGCAGCAGGAAAAAGCACAACCAGTCAAATAATCAGATTTCTTCCCTCGCTTTTGGCCTCTTGATTTTTGCCCAGGGGGGTTTGTCGAGACTCCTTGAACCTTCTGGCTCTCCGAGGCTGCAGTCAATGCCTTACAGAGAGAGCCAACAGGGAGTTCTTGTAATGCTGTAGCCTATGATGTTATATTTGTCATTATTAATTATTGATGGAGTACTCAAAGATCGGAGCGTGACATTTCTATTCTTTCTTTCATAAGAAAAGAGTAGTTTCTAAAGTTAAATTAATCAAGTTTGGAACTTAGAAGAGACGCTGCTCTCCTGTGCCTGAGGAGAGGTGAGCAGTTCTGACTTTGGTGCAGTCACCACCTCATCTTTGTTTCCCTAAAGGGGCTATGGGCCATCCTCAGCCCATGGTGGCTCAAGTCCCATCTCAGTGCTCATAAAGGTGGGGATGCCCTGCTGCAGATCACGGGCTGGGGTGCCAGGGGCTCGTGTACGCGGTGCTGGCAGAGGCAGGGCTGGTGTCTGCAGCCAGGGGAGGCTGTCCTGGGGGTGGTGGTGTGGGCCCGGGTCCTGCTCTGAGCCTTGCACCAGGAATCTCTCTCTTGAATATAGAGCATGCCTCGAGCATTTATCTAACAAGACTAAAATTAGCTTTTCTTGAGCACCCCCTGCTTTGGCAGCCTGATCTTTACATGCCTCGAGCCCCGTTTCTCCATGGTTTATTACAGGATCTCTGTGTGTGCCCGTGAAGCTGTTCTGCATTTTGAGAGTATGGCTCTATGTCTCCAAGGAGAGGCAAGGACGTGTTTCTCCTCTAGATCCGAACCGCCTGGAAAACAAGGTCAACTTGACTGTTTTTAGAACAGATGGCTTTCTTCCATGTAGTGGCATTTCCCTGGCTAAATGGAGTCTGACTCTGGCTATACATAAATATCAAACGCAGCTATATGTGGATTTATAAGCATACTAGCAAATTACAAGGTTAGGAGAATTTAGAGCTGCAGAAAAAAAATGACTTTTTTTTTTTTTTAATTCAGTCAGCACTTTAAGTTACTAGTTTCCTTGATCTTCAGTAGGCATCTTTTAAATTAAGCTAACGTGGCAGGTGACAGGTTATCCCAGTCTGTCCTGGGAGAGGGCTTCCGTGGGAGATGGCTGGAAGCAACTGCGCAAGAAGATCGTGATATATTCTGAGCCATCTCCCCCAGTGGAGACAGGCTTTGTTGGAGTCTACGACAATGTGAGCTAAAGCAGATCTGATCTGGATACCACAGGAGAATGATTGTGGAGCATGGATAATGAGGCTAGAAAGAATACATGTGGATTAACTGGACACAAAGATTAGTTTACTGTTCCTGAGTAACTGCATGATCTTGTCAGTTTTGCCTTTTTTTTTTATTATTATTATTATTTTTTTTTTTTTAAATTATAGCCTTGGCTTATGATGTCTGTAATGGCTGTAAGAGGAAATGACGGTGCCCCACATTCTTCTCTCTCTGTATTACAACATGCCTGGGGATGACCTACATCCCTTAAGCGGGAGAAGGTTATATGAGATTTCCTGTGTTTCTCAGGTTGTCTGCATCCTTTTCCAGGTCCAAAAGAAATAATTCAGATTGCATTAATTAATGATTTCAAATAGTATTGTGTAGGAGAGAGGAGGACAATTTGACCATCAGAGACCCATTCCAGCTCTATTTCTTTCATTTCTCAGAAAGAAAGTGGGTTGCATGATCTGGGAGTATGACTGATACAGGGTATTTACCCTTCTGATAATGGAGAGAAACTGTAGCCTTGGCATGCCGCAGGGAGCCCTGCCTCTCCAAGGATGGAGTTCAGAGCTCTCCCCTCCAGCTTTATTTCATTAGCTCCTTTCAGGGAATGCAGCAGAAGTATAATCCAATCACTTGGGCGTTGGGAGGAACTGGCTCGGAGTAGGACACTCCGGCTCAGTAATGAGAGATGCTGCTCCGTGAGTCATTTCCTGCAGCCCGTCACTGAGTCATTGTCCGTGTTTGTTGCTCACAACTGCGTGAAAAAGTCTGAATGGACTTCTGGGTACGAGGTGTTTTATCTAACTTTAGGTGTGGAAGGAGGGACTTAACCTTTTTCAGTATTAAAGTCATCCCCCTGTAAGAAATTTAGATTTTTCTCTCTTGAGATGAAAAGCAATTTGACAGAGTAAATCCCACTATTCAAACCAAAATGGCTCACTTGGTTAAAGCTGTTCAGCCAGGGAGCAGATACCAGAATAAGCATTACCAGCCCAAAGTGAAGCTGGAGGCGTCATTCATTTTTTAGTAACTTGAGGATAGTCAACCCCCAGAAGTTGTATATTTTTATTTGTTTTCTTGGGATTTGGTTGTCTAATGCCATCATTATGTAGTGATGTGATAGTGATGTAGTAGATTATGTAGTGATATGATAGTGATTCCTTCACTCAAACCCTGCATTATGCCAGGAGTTCCAAAAGAGGGCTCCCAGCTTGTTAGAGCAGCCTCCACAAAGGCAAACGTTATACACAGACCTACTTTTATGCAGACATCCTTCCTGCTTCCAAGTGAAAGCGGTCCTAGCCGTGAGAGTTGTTGGAGCACCCCATGTCCTTGGCGGCGTTCTCGAACCCACCTGCTAGGCTTTCTTTTCAAAGTTTCGTTTGACTTTGTTGAGATTCAGCAAACGTTCGGAGTGACCAGGGATCACCACTCCAGGTTAGTGTGGCCAGTTCTGTTAGCCAAGTGGACAAAACAAAAAAAAAAGGAATAAAAAGAAATTGTGGGGAAAGAGATGAAGCCATGAGGACTTGCAATAAACGACTGCCCCAGGGGCTGCTTTGAGCCCGCTTATCCCACAGCTCTTGCATGGTGAATTCAGTCAATGCTCCAAGGAGGGTCAGTTTGGCCACACCGAGCAAATTTCCTGGGCTAAATCTTGGGCTACTCAGGATCTAGTCCTGCATCGCAGTGACTGGCATCATGGCAGAAAGCAGCCTTGTGCTATCTGGACTCCTCAGCAAGGAGAAGGACCCAGTGTAGAGCCGGCGGCTTCACAGTGCTGATGCTGGTGTCTGACCTCCTGCACGGCTGTGGCCAGCAGTAACAGCAGCCAGGAGCTCGGTAAGTTGACACATCCCCCTGTAATAAACACACAGACCAGAGTATTTAATACTGTAAGTAGGCCCATTATGTGAGACAGCTAAGAAATTAGGGGAAAACAAAGCAAAACCTGGCTCCATAAAATCTGATTAGTAGTTTTAGCTGGAAAACGCTGGCAACACAAAGATTTTGTTTTTGTTGTTTCATGGAGGTTGGCTGACACTAAGTGACTGATGCTGAGCAAGGGCTGACGTACATGCCTGGTTTACATGTGTTCTGTCTGAGACGATCTTGGTTTTCCTGAGTGAACTTTAAGGTTTCCAAGTCTTTGCAGAGGCAAGTCTCTGAAACTTAACTTTCAAAGGAACTGTTTGGAGATGAATTTCCCCAGAGCTCACGTTGTTTGGATTTGCTCGTTACAGGATGGATCCTTCTCTCCCAGTTCAGACGTTTATGAAATATGTACCATCAGGTTAATCCAAAATAGCTGAGACTGGTTCATGTGCAGCCAGCCGCCAGCACTGGTGGCTGATGCAGTCCTGGTGTAGGTGGGCTGGCTTTCCAGTGCTGCTGCCTGGAGCTGTCTGAGCGCCCTTAAGGCTCCCCTTCCCCTCCAGGAATGAGAAGGGACCAGCCCCAAAGTCTGAGCCTGGCTTCTGAATTTCTGCACTCTTCTAAGTTTGCTTTTATTGATTGTATTTGAGACACCTTATTGAAGTGACTTAGTAGTGGGACACTGAATGTTGCTGAATACTGGGGCTTCTTCCTGTGTTTTTTTTTTTTTGTTGTTGTTGTTTGTTTGTTTGTTTTTTTTTCTTTTTTTTTTTTTTTTCTTTTGAGCTACACTTCAGTTAGTCCTCTTTTTCATCAAGTAACTCCTATTACAGTACATTAATACAATGTGTGCTTGGGAACAGAAAATTAGAAGTATCAAAACAATTTGAAAACTAAAGGCTCTGAGGAGCTAAACCTAAGCTTGTGAGCAGCCTGGAGGGCTGCTGTTGCTGCAGACAAGTTTTCAGACAACTCTCTGGGTAAGATGCAGAGAGGTTGCATCATTGGCACAGCTCTGGCTGGCAAAACATGGCATAAGAGCAGAATCCTGTTGCTTAGCGACTTGTGTGAGAGATTAACCCTCTCCTGGGCTGTACAATATTTGTACAGAAGCCCTCTTGAGGCATCTTTGTGGACAATAATTGAATATGAAGAAACTACTCTGATGTCTTTACCTACTAGCTGTTATGGATTTATTCATCATTAATGTTACATGAAGGACTGTCTTTAAGTTGCCATCAGTTACTGAAAGAGATCACTTAATGAAAAGTCATCCACCTGTAGTACGACATGCAATTATTGCGAAGGTAGGGTCATATAGGTACAGTAAAGGTGAAGCAAAAAGTTATTAAAATAATTTGAGTTGATGGTGTTAAACAGTACTGTCAATATTTTTCATACAAACTCAAATATTTCTAAAACTTCTGGTTGATGGAAAGACTGATAATGTGTATTGACATTGCTCGCGCACAGGGAGCCTCGAAGCAGAGATTGTTAGCAACAGTAGTTAGGGAAGTTCCTCACCTCTCATTTCCTTCCAGTGCAATAGGGAGATTCTGAAGGCTATTTCAAATTGAACACTCCTTTTAATTAAAAATGGAACTAATCACTGAGGCTGATGGGCTGCAGAATTTCAATTTTCTTCTTTGAAGGGTGCCTGGAATCCAGCAAGAACTGATAAGCAGGGATGTGTGGGTGTGGTGGTTGCGTTTCATTCTCCGATGCCACCTTTCTGCAGACACCACAGTGCAGTAATGTTCTGTCTATCTGGTGTTGCTAATTTCTTCCAGCACTTAAGCAGATATCTTTTTCAAGTATAATCACCTGGTGCAGTACTCATCTCATCCGCCTTGAGCTTTGTTAAAAATGAGGTGTGGAGTCTAGACAATGGCAATCAGAGAAAGAGGAGCAGTCCCGATAGGTGATTCATTGCATCTCTTTTAAACACATCTCTGGGTGGGCTGCACTGCCCTTGCTTGCCCCCCTTTGAAAGCAGTCTAGAAAGACCAGCACCATGGGCCATGGTGAGTGTTGGGTGAGAGGAATCCAAGCTTCTGATTTTAGCAGTGACTTGTATTGCATTATTTGTATTGCACTATTTCCACGAAGATGAATTTCTGGTGTTCAGTATGCTGCTTAATCACAGTGAAAGAAAAACGGGGTTTTCAACTGCAGCTGTGGGAAAAACTCACATGGGAACAGAGGCTAAGGCATAGATGGAGGATTTTAAATTGAAATGGCCTCTCTTTGTGAAATTAGTTAGTAATAAAGTTGAGAATTGCCCTGAAGCGAAAAACACTGAGTTTCACCTCTCTCCCCCTTGTAGTTTTGCAGCAGTAGCAATTAATTTCTGTAACTATTGGCCCCCAATTATGGTGGCTCCAGAGTAGATTGGGACTGTTGGCTGCTGCGAACAGCTGCTGCATACACATTGCACATACACGTGACCGATGGACTTTGCACATCATTATCCCAAGCACCTTTGTGTATTTGCTGCCATTAATAGAGAAAATTATCTTAGCTAGAAACAATGTGTATTTGGTAGTGTTCACATGGCACGTTTCTCTTGTTGGCTGGCAGGTTAACTGTGACCTTCACAGAGAGGTAGGATCAATCCAGATGACAAATTGCTGTGAATGCAGCCTTTCCTGTTGCATATCTGAATGCAGTCCCCGTGTTCCTTAATCTGTCCTTGTTCAGCATGATTATGTACGGTCCTATCAGACAAATACAGAAACTGCTGGAGATCTTGTTTCACAGATGTGTTTGCCTGATGCATTTAAGGCTTTCAGCTCCAGAGAGCAGCCAGTGCGGTAAACAAGCTGACTGCAGGCCACGTGGTGTTTTGCACTACTGCTTTTCCTATGAATCTCCATGCCATCGCAGGATCCCGAGGGAGATTAGCACCGTAACAGAGGCACAAACTAATGCAGATAGCTCTGAGTTGTTAGGCATATTGTTTACTGCTGTTTTGAACATGCTTTCTTAATCCACCAACAGCAAAAAGAAACTTTTGCCTCTGATCTCTGAGCTGTTTTCTTTTAGCTGCTGCTAGGAGATGCAGCTTGCAAATTGGGATGTTTTGGCATTTCACTAGAATGGATGGATTCAGCTTGTCTGAAATACAATTTCTATCGGAGCCTATCAAGAGGAAATACCCATTTATCTTCCCTTCATGCTGGCTGCTGTGTCACGCACTGAGGACAGCATGTTTTATTAGCCCAGCCTTGTACCATTCCTCGCTTGAGTCAATCATGCGAGTTGTGGTGGCTTGGTTATGAGCAAGCAATCCTCTGCTCGTGCTCGCAGTTTCATTTCTGCCCAGAGAACAACCTGGGAAAATGTAAAATAAATGTCTGTGTGCAAAAAAGTCCAGCAATGCACTTTGTGTTGCGAAAAAGACAAGAAGCAAGGTATGGTTCTGGGGATCGGGGAGGGAAAGGCTGATGCCCCAGGCTCTCTGGCAAGCTGTAGTGAGGGAGGACAGCACCTGCCCCTCTGCTGCTTTCTCTCTGCCTGTTCACTGGGGCTGGAATTCGGTCAGGGGCACTGCTCCGTGCTGACGGGCACGCCGGGAGGCAGCAGGTGCTCAGACCACAAGCTCTTCCTTGACTAGAGTCTCAGCTTGCCTGTCCTCTGATGTGTCGTTGTAGGGGGAATTTTCATAAAGTTGAGACCCTGGGATTTAATAATATGCTTTGAAGGGAAACAGACCTAAGAGAGGATTTTTGTGGTCACTGGGGCCATGGCAAAATAATATGTATGGATGAGTCTTGTTGCCACTGGGGAAATAGCTAGGATTTTTTTTATAGCTTTCTCATTCAGATTTTGTGGGTAGCTGAAGGCCTCCATTTCCAAGGAGCTGTGTAGGTTTTGTCTCTGTGGGACAGCCTGCGCTTGTGAGAGGCTGCAAAGTCCTTTGATGCCAAAACCTTGCAGCGAAAGGTGTGCCCTGGGAGGCAGGTGGGCTTCGAGGTGGAGGGGCTGGGATGCTGCTCCGGGGCCTGGGGCCTGCATGGAGCTACAGCACTTTGTCGCCTGCTGTCCTCTCCTCTCCCACACCGTGCAGCAGGGCTGTGGGGGAGAGAAAGCTCATCTACCCCACTGGTGTGTGAGGGCATGTAAGTGCCTGAGGTGCCCGACCCGTCCCTGTAGGCCCCAGGACCTGAGTCAGCTCTGGTCCAGCATCCACAGAGCTGTGTTAGCCCCGTGCTGGATCTGTTCCTTGGCAAACACACGGCTGCACCTGCCTTCAGCCAAATGAATTGTCAATAAAAACCCAGCACATCAAATTCCAGTCGTGAGAACTGTGAACTAAAAGGCAACCCCTCGAGAAATTCTAGATTTATTCTTATTTTTTACTTGTTGGTTAGTATTTAGCTATCCCTTGCTGAGCTTGAGCATGCTCGCAAACACAAACTGTGAGGCAGGCAGAAGGGAGAGGCTGATCTCATTTTAACCCCCTTTAATTAGTGCAGAAGGTAGCCTGTCGACCACGTCTGGTGTGGAAGGGCTGCCCACTGAAGTGTTGGTGGGGATGCGCTAACACGTGAGTGCAGGTGGAGCTGTTCCTTTCAGTGCTGTCAACAGCGAGCCGTGGGGAGTTTGCTCTTTCAAGGCAGATGACAGCCAGTGACAGATTTCTTAATATTTGTTACAGTTTTGATGCTTTTTAACTGTAGGGCGCATCAGGAGAAAAAGATTCACTGTTCTGAATAGCTGAACCTGGCCTTTTTGTTCCCAGCATTTTAGCTTAAAGGGATAGCTTTTAAATGTAAAACCTGTGATAGGAGATTATTTAATTAAAATTGAAACAGCTGTATTTTGAATTTGTCATGTTTCAGAGCTAGAATCTACCTTAATGTCATGATGCTGCAGAACACAGCGATTTTTGCAGATAACTTCTGTACAAAACCACAGAAAACTGTCTTCAGGCACAGTATGGAGGGGCTATTCTGCCACATTTCTCAGTTTTTATGCTTTATTTTCAGCAGCCTTCCACCCTTTGAGCTGTTTTCCCTCCCACCCCCTCAGAACCTAATGAAAATTTTATGCCGTTTTTTGACAGCAAACAGGCCTCCTGGTTTTCAGTGCTTAACCCTGTGGTGGGCAGGGAAACCTAACTCTGGTGCAGAGAAGGGAACCAGGCACGGAGCGGCCCTGCGACCTGCAGAAGTCCCTGCAGGAAATACGTGGCAGGCTGGGGAAGACGTGTTCTTGGTTGCTGATCTGCGTGGCAGCCCTGCTCTCCCTCTCGCTGCTTGGACTCGAGTGTTTGTTGTCCCTCACACTGAACATGGGGCTCTTGCTACGAATTTGAGCCCTATGCCCAAACAAAAGACAACAAACCCTAGAAAGAGAAAAACCACGACTTAGGACAGATGTGCCTCCAGATACAGTGCCACAGCGACAGGGTGCTGTCTTTTCCACCGTGCTGGAGATGTCCCTGGGTGCCCAGGCAGGCTCTGCAGCCGGCTCCGTGACCCGACAGGCTGCTGCTGTGCACTCCCAGCCTGGAGCCTCGCCATCATTTAACTTCAGAAATAGAAAAATGGTCGTTGTGTCTGGAAATCTTCATCAGCTGCTTTATTTTCAGTGACTGGGTAAACATATTGCTGTATTTTGTGTTATGGAGGAGAACCTGCTTTCTGTCTTGGGTCTTCCTCTTGTGGACTGTCAAGTGTTAGCAGAGACCAAATGAAAGCAACTCCTCACAGTATTTCTTTCTGCTGGGATGGAAATAACAGGAAAAGGATGGTTGTAGGTGTTCAAGACTGTCTGTTGGACCTTACATTGACAGATGTAGTACAGGCGAAAAGGTTATAATCACTACTTAGTTTATTCAAAGTTTGAGATCCTTGGCCAGGAGATGAGTGTTGATGGAGAAGAACTTTTTTTTTTTTTTTTTTGGTCTTAATTAACTAAATTGCTATTTGTTCTAGCTAGTATTTCAAGGTGTTCTGGCCCTTCAGCACTATTGCGATGCAGTGTCTGAAGATAGTGATTTGCAACCATTACTCAGAGAATTAGGAACTTCTTGTGGATGCTGAAGCCAGTTTCATTAAAACGGCTTCTGCATCTGGCTCCAAGAAATTCCTGGTGATGGTAATAGAAGCAATAGTTGATTTTTGTATTGATTCTTTTTAAACCTTTTTTTTTTCTTTTTTTTTTTTTTTTCCCCGTATCAAGAGGAAGAAAATACGATGGGATAATATTATAGTTTTTCCGGGAACTTAATTTCAGGAAAGTACATATGTAAGAAATGCTAAATAGTGAGGAAGGGACTTTATCAGAAGATAGAAGATACAATTGTTATTGAGAAATAGAAGAAGCCCAAGAAAGATATGACTGGAAGTTTAATCAGATAGTAGGAGAAGATGGTAATTGAAAGCAAAAGTCTCCCAGTTACAGACAATCAGTGCACTTCCAGTGACCACCTAGCTCAGCCTGACGAGCATTACTGTTAGTTTTGAAGTGTTTTTGCCCCTCTGACCCACCCGAACATTTAAATTTTCCTGACCTGTTTACAGCAGCATGAAATAGCAAAGTGTGTACATTAGGACACTGCTCCTTGTCCTGGGATCCTGGCTGTAGGTCACAGCCTGGAGCACCGACAGCTCCCAGTCATGAGGCAGTGCCACGTCAGACACAACCGGCTGGGTTATTTGTAGCAAACAACTGATTTAGTTTCTTCCCCTCAGTCCCTGAATGATCTACTGCGAGGTTTTGACTGCTGGAGATCTGCGTGTGTGAAATGAGAATGACTGTTTTATGCAAATGGGTTTCATGCTCTGGATTGCCTATAAGCGATTGAGGGAAATTATTTCTTATTATTTGCTATTTCAGCTGAATGACAGGCCTTGCAAGCCACAGGGCGTTGAGTCTGATCCCTGACTGAATAGCTCCCAAACACACGTGGAGCACTCCATTTAGCCCACACAAACCCTCATGAGAACACATTTCCCATGCTCTCCTCTTTGTACTTTGTTCTTGTCAGTGTGTGTTTGTTGCTGGCAAGGAGCAGGAGTGCTGCCCAACCTGTAGGGCAGCACATTGTCTTCAACACGCTGTGAGTACTTCCCAGCAGCATCTCCTTGATGGCAAACACGGACCCATTGGCACGGTACGGTGGGACCAGCCTTGGCATGGTGCTTGTTGAGGGACACGGCACAGGCACTGGTGGGCTCCAGGAGGTGTCCCTGGTCCTGCTGGCAGCAGTGGTACGGCCACACGAAGTGAGGCTCTGCCTGTGCCCAGGTAGGAATCAGCTTTCGTTGTGTTGTTTGTGTGCGTCTTCAGCAAGGCGTTGTGCAAGGGAAGGCGGCATCATTTGTGACAGTTGTAGCTCTAAATAGGAAATGATTAATATTTCATGATTATTTTTCTGTAAGGCATGATTCTGTGGAGAATGCATCAGTCTGACTCGCTGCAGAGAATGATCCTGCCTTGCTTAGCTTTCTAAATGTAGTCAGGCGCTGCATGCTAATATACTTATATTAAATGAGACCTCTCTGGCTGTCTGACTAATGCTCCGCTGCCAATACGTCAGTACAAAAGTGAGCACTTAACTTTTGGAAACTTCTGTTTCATTCTCCAGTCTCCCAAGTTAGCTGTTTCTCACTCTCCCTCTGTGCTGGGCACCTTTGATCTAGGTTTAACAAAAGGAATAATGCAAGGCAGTTCTGTGAGGTCATGAATGTTAACCGATTCCATCAATTGCAACATCTTGGATTCTGCTGAAAGTTGTTCCTTTTTTTTTTTTTTTCTTATTTATTTTTCCTTTTCTTGAGTCATGAGCAAACCTCCTTTAAAATATTCCAGACAGTTTTAAAGAAAGGCTTAGCCATAATGTAGCTGGGTGCTGTTAAGTGCCATAAATTGGGATGAAAGAAACTGAGGGACAGATTCCTACTTAGGTGTATGGGTTCCATTCATTAATCTGAATTCAGTCAGACCAGAAGAAAATGAGACTAAAAGATGATGTATTTTCCCTCAGACTATTATAATGGCTTAATCCTTGTGCAAACAGCAATACTGGAACATAAATAATTCACAGCAGATTCTTCTGGTCCCAATCAGGGTTCCATTCTGTTAGACACCATAGAGAATACTACAAAAACAGGATGAAGGAGAGTTAAGACTGCAGAGAAAACAGATGTTAGGAAGTGTCATCATTAAGGTGGTCTGTGAAATGTTAATTTTACTCTCCCTTCTACTCCCATGCATGTGCTACACTTGTTCTTGATCACATTCATGTTTACCAGCTCAATCTATACAATGGAGTGGGCATACTTATTATAATCAAGCAAAACAAAGACTTCTGATTCTTTCTAGGATGCCATTTAAAAGTTGGAATTTGTTTTATAACCCAGCTGCTCCAGGTCTATAAGGGCTGTCTATAGACTCTACATAAGGCAGAAAGGAGTGTGTAGGAATACAAGCCAGTTCTGCATTCATATGATGCTTGGAAGTACGTTTCAGAGAGAAATAGTTTGCCACGTTAGAAATTCTTTGCAACCTCATTGTGACAGTGTCATCCAAGAACTTTTATTTTCAGTATCCAAGGATTCAGGGATTTCGAAAATTACATAGCTGGATTTGTTTTTATTTTATGTCAAAAAAAAAAAAAAAAAGAGATAAAATAACCCCTTTGAGGCGTGTGTATTTTTCGGTAGATATGGGCATACACTGTGTTTATTCAATGTTCAATCTTTTCAGGCTAGTGCAGCTGATATGTCAGGCAAGACTTGCTCAGCACTATTAAAATTCATATTGCTTTATGAATTTAAGATTTACATCAGCACAATGCAAACTATGAATGCAACAGATACTCGGTAGGTCACAGCAGTCTTCAGATAATAAGCAATATTGCCATGGGAAGATACTGTATTTATCAGTGGGTTGTAGGTACCGTCATAGATGATGATCTTTGTGGCAATCAAATTTGCATGCTTGCTTTACAAATTGAGTGCCTGAAAGTCATTGTCTGGTTTGTTTGTTTTTCTTTATCTTTTTTTTTTTTTTTTTTTTTTTTTCCCTTAAAGAGTCATTCTTGTTAAGAGCAGTGATTGAACTTGGTTTTAATAACTATAAAAGGAAGGTTTTGTTTTGTCTGATAGCACTGGCACAGAAAAGCCTCTGCAGTTCTTTTTGGTTTCCAAGTTAATGCTGCCTTGATGCTGCTGACTATCAATGCAGTCTCTGTGCCATGGCTGCCTAAGCAGCTGTGAAAAATAACAACATAAACTTAGATTTAAGAATTTTCAATAATAATTAAAAAGTACAGCTAAAGGTTCTCATTCACCAAACACTGACTGCTTCTCAAAATGGTTAGGCATGCATTTAATTTTGTGCATATTCCAAATGAGTTCGGTCTTAATATAACTGGAGCATGTACTTCCAATTCTCTTGTTTTATTGCTTTTTTTTTTTTAAAGCAAATAAATAGATGTGATTCAGACACGTGTTTTATGGATAAAAATCAGGGGACATAACTGCAGTTGTGTGCCCAAATTTAATCTTAGGAGCAGGTTTTGTACTTCTGCTTCCCTACAGGTTAATTGTGCTGGGATTTGCTCTGTTATGCTTCTCACTTCGACTGATTTTTCCTAGTATTTCTCTTTTATTGCAAGCCTCATTTCATACATTTAATATCACTGTTCATCAGCCTAATTACCCCTTGGTCCCACCTCTTTGGCACAGACCCTGGAAGTGAGACTCATGATTCCTGCCTCAGCCGCCGGCCCATCTGCTTTTTCCAGTTCAGAGGCTCTGGATGTGGTCTCCAGAGGAGCATCTGTCTTCTCAGCTGCCTGGGCTCAGGTACTGCAGCTGCATGGCTGAGGACTGAAACGTTTTGTTCTCTTCCAGATTTCTACCCCATCTCCTCATGTTACAGTTCTTCCTTCCCATTTCTTCCTGTCTTGTAAAAAAAACAAAACAAAACAAAAAAACAAAACAAAACAAAACAAAACAAAACAAAACAAAACAAACAACTCTGTTCTACTATGACCACCACTACTGCTATTACTACTACTAACAATAATACTAATACAGCAGGATTTGATGCCCTTCACAATGCTTAGCAGTGAGAAAGGAAATCTTCCAAAATTGCTCACGGAGAACTGCCGCTGCACGGGGCTGAATCTGTACCCACCAACTGCTGCTGCCTCCTCCAGAGCAGAGTCTGGGGGAAGGCGAAAAGCACTTTCATGTGCCTGGGTAAAAACACCCAGTGGAGGCTTATACAAAGAGTCGGTGAGCTGGGACAGCTTCTGCAGCCCTGGTCTGAGAGAGGAGCCTAGCAGTGGTGTAGTGCTGCACGGAGCATGATGTACCCCCACTGCGATGGAAACCAGCCCATCAGGAGGAGCTGAAGAAGATACCACTTCCACAGACATCTGTGGCGGTGACTTCCTGATTACAGGCAAGTGACACCAACCCAGAAGGGTTGTCATTTTGTTTGGTGGTTGTTGTTGAATGTAAAATATCCTGAAACAGCTATGTAAAATTGAGTACCTCATCAATATTACATCTGCGACAGATGATGAAAACCTCCCTGCATGGACAATAATCCATTTAGTTCATCCCGCAAGATCTCCAGTGCCAGATGCAGTATCTGGCCTTTTGATTCAGCTTTGAGATTCACTAGTGGAAAACCACAGGCAGCCAAACAAATCCCTGTTGACTACATATCTACGCAGGAGCATACGCAAGCCACGCTCTAGGTAAGGCTGACAGTAATTCATTGCCATGCTTTGCGACCTGATTTTAAGCAGCTGCAATGAATTGCTTTTGCCTTGAATTACAAACAATTTATTTGGGGCAAACCAGGCCACTTCCATGGGATCATGCTGAATGCGGTAGACAGATGACAGAATGCCTGCCATGTTTTGGGAGATGACCACTGAGTCCTCGGGGGAGGCAGCTCACATTTGTGAGCAGCTCCTGCTGGTGGGAGGCCCCTAGGTGATGGCACTGCAGCAGCAGGACTGCTCCACAATCACGTTAAGAGCTACAGGTCTGGTGGAAAACCTATCGTGTGCTGACCCCATCACGTTGCATTGCACAGAAGAGAAGATCACTGAAAACTGGGTTGGTTTTAGGCAATTTCCTAGGGTAGTGAAATAGAACAGGTAGAAGAATTGCAGCATTAAGTGCAGAAAGGGAGAGGGCCTGACTCTATGAGCAGCTCAGGCTCTGTCCCTACATGGTGTCCCCACATTGGGGAAGTTTGCTTGGTCTCAAAGCTGTGGGATATGGAATGAAGATACATGTAGTGCTGGGGAAGCTACTGCCACCATCATATAAATCAATGCTGCTGCCAGCAGGCAAAGGCAAAATGACATTACCTTGTTATCACTATGCTCATTTGATGCACGTGGCAGCAGAAGTCAGTTTGCCCCACCCAGTTGAAAAGCCCTGTGTGAATGTGGGGGCTTTTTCAGTGTAAAGCAGTCTCAGCTGGAGCTTGTGCAAATGGGATCCAAAAAAATCAGTCCCACCCTACTGGAAAAGTGCATTTCCTGCAGCCAAAGCTGTGCTGGCAGGTTGTGGCTGAAGAAACAGGAGTAAACAGCATCTATGGAGTTTATGGCTGGCTTTAAATGTATCTGGCAGCAAATTTCCGGAGAAAGGATGCTGCAGATATGGGGTGAGATGCAATAACGTGTCTGTTTAATTTCAGATATGAACCCTACTGGATCTGAATTATTAGCCCAGCACCGAAACAGCTATTTTCATGACAAGCCTTCTGTCGCCTGCAGGGATCCCTGGATACAAACGGTTTGTTTTGAGTACATTTCATTCAATTGGAAAAATAGCTTATGTTTAATATTTTATAAAAGAGGCTGTGTGTTTTATCTCTGCTGGTACAGGATCTATGCTGTCCATCTTCCATGTGTACCCATTCTTTTATGCAACTCTTCTGTTCTGAGGCGAGAAAAAATATCCTGCATCACACAGGGCTATCTTATGCTTAAGCTAGGAGCGCCCAGCAAGTCGCTCGCAGTCAAAAGCCATTTGCACTGATCTTCAGACAAGACAGAGGGCAGGCTGCTTTCTTAAGGGGCATTTGTCCCTTCCTCAACTGATTTGCTGTGGTATCCTTTTCCTTCCTGAATTATAACAAGCTCTGAGACACCAATGTTGGGGAAGCATGGCAGTCCCCCCACCCACTGCCCCTCTTTAAGGCCTTGCAAGGAAAACCTGCTTCATCCTCATGCCCTCCCTGGGGCTCCCCGTGGGATTCTCGCCCAGGCCAGAGCAGCTTTCCCGTCCTGTGATGTTATCTCAGCGGCAGCCTGGTGCTGGGAAGGGCACGCTGCTTCTCTGCCACTTACCAGCCTTGTGTAGCACACAGAGAGTATTTGCGTTAGTGGAAAATTGTGGCATTTCCTCCTAATTATACGGGTTTTACTTGCCAGTCAAGGCTCTGATAGCGGAGAGAGAGAAGCAAGGCTGCTATCTAAAACCACGTGGAGGTCTGAGACAAGCGTTCTTCGCAGCTTGCAGAGGTGTTGCTAGGTGTCATTTAGTTTTCAGCCTCTTTGGAGGACTGAGGGCACTGTTTACTTTTTTTGTATTTGCTGGAGAGGGGAGCAACCCGCCTAGCACTTTTTCCCTACCCCATGAGAGCCACTCAGGACCAAGCGGTCACAGAAACATTTTCCAGATGTTAATATGGGGAGAGGAAGTCTCAGAGAAAAATGTTTCTGGTTTACTTCCAGAGGTGAATGCTGCATGTTCCTGGTTGTGATATATACATATATATTTTATTTTAAGTAGTTGTTTCTGAGGCACCGCGGGATGCTTTGTGCCCAGCTCTATGCACCCTCGGGCTCCCACCTGTGTTGGGAGGAGCACAGGAGCCCACATGCACTTACAGGAGGCAGTGGTGGTGCTTTATTCCTGTGCCTCTTGCCACTCAGAACATGCTTCCTGCACACCTGGGTGGTGGCATTGAATCCTCATGGGTCAGGGAAACACAAGGTGACAAAATTGCAATGCTGAAGTTCCACCCTGAGCCTGGCCAGGCATGACTGTTGCAAGGCTGGGGGAAATGCTGAACCCCCAGACCTCTTCTGCTTTTTGCGCTGAGGTTCAGGCCTTGCTTGATCCTCCTGTCACTGTCCCAGGGAAGCTGCCATGAAGCCAGCCAGCTCTCCCAGGCTGTATATCCTGAAAGGCAACGTCAGTATGGGTCAACCCTAAAAATGCAAGCCCTCAACTGTAATGCTCATGTGACAAATATTACTAGCTATAAGTGCATGGGACAATATGAATTTGTGCTCTTCTTCTGATGCTATCATTCAGGCTTATTTTGAATTCACCTTTAAACTTTAAATAAATGGACACAAAGTGAGGCATTTCTGCCTTGTCCACAGGAGCTAATTTGGTGGTTCCAGATCCGTTTGCCCTCTTCTTGGTAAAAGTTTTATTTGGGGAGAAATTCTACACCGCTGGCTCTGCGCTGTGCTTTGCAGTCAGTCTCATTTTTTTTCTATTTTTATCACATTCGTGACCAAATGCTAAATTTGGTTTTGACCCAGCTCTATATAAATTACTGTAGCAATAGGGCTGGAACCTATGAAGTTACATACTAGGCAATGAAGGGCAAGCCTATGACCACAGAAAATGCTGTAATGGCACTGGTGGAGGTAATGATGCTAGCAAAGACAATGCAAGAGAAAATGGTGATAACTTTTTATGACAAGGAAGCAGAGCATGGCTTATTGCCCTTGTAGCCTTGGCAGATAGACCCTCACATGCTGTGCAGCTAAAGCACCCCTTGTCCTAATGGCTTGGGAAGAACGTTTGCCCCCATTAAGCATGCAGGTGTGTGATTTCGTGCTTTGAGAATGGCTGGAGCCTCAACAAATGAATAAGAAAAGGAGCGTTATCTAATAGGTGGCAATTTTGCTGCTCTAACCCCATCCTGCATTGTCAGGCAAGTAAGCAGGTAACAAAGCAGAGGTTTGATGCCAGAGGGAGGGGGATCCAAAATCACTGAACTTTTCTGTGTTTGTGAGTAATAAATATGAAAATTAATGAGGCTTTGATGTAATTTTGCACTTGGTGCTTAGGGATGTGGTTTAGTGGGTGGTATCGGTGGTAGGGGGATGGTTGGACCAGATGATCTTGGAAGGCTTAGCCAACCATAATGATGCTACAATTCTAATTAAGGAGTAGAAATGGCTTAGCCCCAAAATCATGAAGTTTCTGCAGAGCAGAATCACAGGAATAATTTAGCAAAGGACTAAATAATGTAACTAATCCTATGTCCAACAGTGAAATTGCTTCTACCCAGTTATTTAAAATGAAGCATCACGTAAACGTGTGAACATACCGCTCTTGCGGTAGCATCATTCACTCCCACATAAAACCTTTGTGCTCTCGTGAAAGCGTCGCTGCAGGTCACTTCTGGAGGACACGTACTGCAGAAATGCCACATTTCCCTCACAGAAATGCCCATGAGCTGGGACTGGGTTGTCCCCTGAGCCCCAGGGTGCCCTGGCAGTGCGGTGCTGCAGCCTCGGGCCTGCAGGCTGCCATTTGTTCCTTCTCCCACCTAAACATGCCGGCCTCAGCCTGCTCTCTGCTCCTGTCCTCTCCTGCCAGGCTAGCTTTGCCTGTGAAGGTTATGCCCTGTGTAGAAAAGCATGAATTAAATCCACAGCCTATCTACAAACCAAGAGCTCTGACCAGGTTCTCCTGTCTCCCCCACGCCCCTGCTGTCGGAGCAAAACACAAGTACAGCTCCTTTCCGTTTACTTTTTATTTTGGAGTGAGAGACAGTGCCCAGTGCTCCTGCAGTCACCAGGCCCTACCTGGGGACAGGGAAAGGGAGCCAGACCTGCACAGAGCCCTGGCTCTCATCCAGGGCTGGTGTCTGACGGAGTAACTACATCAGAGGGAAGGGCTTAGGAGGGAGAGTATTATGGGAAAATGATGCAAAGGGAAGGACAAAGTAGTACGTAGCACAGGAAAGAGAAAATAAAAGAAAGGCAGTAAAGTGCTCTGTGCCCTTCCCTGCTGAGCCTGCAGCAGGGAGCGGTGCAGTTCCTTGAAAAGAGGTGAAAGTGAAGTGGTCACCCTTGTTTTTTTTCTGAGTCAGTTTTGGTGCAGGACACGTGGCTGGGATGGAGCTCGGCCGTGTTGTGCTGCTGGCAGGGCCCCGCGGGCGATGCCTCACCAGGGCGCTGCTGCCCTGCGCCCCGCTGCTTCTGGTCTGCGAGGGGCAGAGAGCCTGGCCACGCTAATTAAAACTCCTTTCTCAGTGCTCCTTGGCAAGGTGCAAAGAAATCCTCTTTTCATCCTTAATGACTAAAAATAAATCCTATTTTGGGTTTAAGAAGGAGCCGCGTGACTGAAATGAGCCGTTCAGTTTCATTCATGTTTGCTGTCTATTAGTCTGTTCTCTTCACCCTCAGCAGGGTATGACTCAGAGCTTCTCATTGTCTTCCTCCCTAAACTATATGTGTTTTGACTTTAAATTCTGCCGTCTGACGCACAGCAGTGCTGAAATCATGACAGTTTGATCCAGCCAGCTCCCCGGAGACTCTTGATCTTTACTGCCTGGTAAACGTAACACCCCTCACAGCTATGCAAAGCAGATATTGATATTTTTTACACCAAATGTTGGTAAGCAGATGTCACAGGCTGGTGAAGATCTTTGAAACTCCACGGGAGGAAATACGCGTGTATGTACGTGGGGGAGGCCTGGAGATAAAAATACTATGGTGGTTATGGGAGAAGATATATATTCCTTAATCTGTTGGTGTTTTGCTATTCTTGTTCGTGGTGATCAAAGTGGAGGCTGCACTGGAACAAGTACAACAGTAAATTCATTCCCTGTTGATTCATCTGCTGCTTTTACACCCTCCTGCCAGCCATGGCTTCTTGCCTCCTCTCCTGTCAGAAGCAGCGGCTGACCCCAGCGCCCCCGTCTTTGCTGGCTGCTTTTTGGGACCTGGGGCCAGGTGTGGCAGGACCTCAGAGTCTGGGTCATGATGGCGGGCTCCAGACTGGCCAGGAGCAGGGGAGGACCCAGCACTGTGCCGAATGAGGCCCAGCAGGAGACACGGGGCACTGGCCATGCCTGGAGCCGTGCCGTGGACGTGCCTCGGGCATGGCTCTCCACGGGCCGAGCTGTGCCTGCAGAGCTGTGGGACCCGCGCTGCCTCCATACTCCTCATTTTGTTAATTTATTTTTTTTTAAGTGCAGGCAGTATGAAATCCCGAACAGGTTAAATTTAGGGTGAAAGTCCAAGTTTATTTTCTTGTTGTCCATAGCAAAACCTGTTCCTGAAGCATCCCTACGGGGCGTGCAGCACCACTTCAGGGAGGTGTGGTGGGCAGGCTCGCCGTGGGCCTACAAAGCCTTCCTGCGGCGTGGAGTAACACACAGAGGCCTGCAGCCACCATGGGCCCCTGCCTTGGCACCCATGCTCTTAAAGAACTGTGTGCAAACCACAAAGCCCCTGATTTCCTTACAATGTTACATTTTCTCTGCCCCTTACAACTTTGGTAATGGAATTTGAACCATTTACTGTGTACTAAATTTAGGGAGGCCAAAAATGGTTGCATACAAATATGTTTGATTTCCCAAGAATGTGAAATGAGCAGAAAATAAGAAATATAATTTTGGGCCAAAGCAGAGGTCAAGTATTTTAAAATCAAAATCATTTAAATTAATCTATATCTGTGGTGACAGGAGAACTTTTTTTCTGACGAAAGCAAACCTCCCCCTTCTCATTACAAACAGAATAAATGCAGATACTCCAGTCAGATGAGGAATGAATTCTAAATGTGACAATGGCACTTACTTACTCTGTAGGAAATGCCACGTCTGTAATGAATTGTAAATTATTTTTAGTTGCCCCTGGAAACAGAGGAAGGGGGAAGAACCATCAATATTGACACAACCCCGCTTTATTTTTAAGCAGCACTGATCTTTTGGTGACTCCAATTAGATGAGGAGAGAGATAGAGCTGAAGTGAAGGGTACAGCCTGCAGACTATTTTGGGTTTTAGACAACGGAGGCAAAGGAGCCAAACAAATGTGCTGCCTGCTGCTGTGCATTACTTCTGTGTCGCCGTAACCATCAAGATCATTGCTTTGTCCTGTGTGAGCTGGGGCAGGAGGCAGGTCTCACCGGGACTCCATGGTCTGTGGGTGGTGGTGGTGGCAGCTGGGGGTCCTTGCCACCATCACCTTCACCTTACCACCATCTTCAGTGATAACGAGCTCAATGGGTGTGACAAACCACAAAGGGCTTGGTCCTCTTGCCTCTGTTTGCTGCAGTGGAGTTCCCTCACCTCCCTGAAGTTTTGTTTACTCTTAAGTTAACATGCAAGATGCAGGTTTGATTTGCTTCTAGCCTCTCATGATGCATAACTGTGTAAGGCAGAGCATGAGACAGGGCAAAGCATTCAGAGAAAATGTTACATTTACTGCTGTTCTGTTCCCAGCTTACACAAGAGGATGCAATATGGTCAAAATGCCTTCAGAAAAACAAGATTACCATCCTCCTATGGTTAAGCAGTTGATATTGAGCTAGTTCTAATGCAATTACCTAAATTTCAGAGATGCTGTGTTGTGATCCTACTCTTGCATAAAATGCCATGGAACTTCTAATGACAGCACAGATCAAATTTTCTGTTTCATGACTCATTCCAAAGAAAAGAGTGCAACACACACACACAGAGTACATTAATTAAGGGCCTCCTTACAGGACCACGTGAATACAATCATTAGCACAAAGCCCATGCAAAACAAACATTTTGATGTGGAGTAAAATTGACAGCTCACTTGTGGCTAGCCTTCTGTAAATTTTATCCACTGAACCCAAAATAGCCACGGCAGAGCACTAAGCCAAGTGTCTGACTTCACACACTGTGAATCTCAAGTGAGAGGCTAAGGAACAGAGGAAAGCATCGTGCTGATGTGCCAATTAATCTGAGCTGTCTGAAATACGCACTGATGCTGAGGATCAGGGATAGGTGGATGGGGGCAGTAGGATGACTTCATGTGAAAGAATTTGCTAGACAATTGTTGGGTGTTTGGTCATGGACTGCACAAGAAAGAGTCTGTTGGAAGCACATGCAGAGGTACAACAAAATTCTTGAAAATCTGAACATTTTTTCTTCCATTTTTTTGTTTGTTTTGATCACGATGGCTATTTTCACAATGGACTAAGGTATGATAGCTGTAGTTATGTCTAACCACACATTTTGTGGGCATTTGGAACCCAGCTGACAGGACAGGTGCTGCTCAGCAGGACCCTTCCCAGGTGGTCAGGGTCGTGCATGGCTCATGTGGACCCTGCTCTCTGCCTACTGTGGCTGATGCCCCTCTGCCTCCATCATCAAGGATGCCACCATGGGTCCTAGCAGAACTTCTGGTTTAACTCATTTATTTCTGGGTCCAGCCATCAAAGCAGGCATTTCAGGCTGTGCCTGGGTCCTGAACAAAACTGCTGCTGAGTTTCAGCACCGACAAAGATGGGTCCTGTAGTTTACTAATAACTCCATGTGAGGCAAAATGAGAGGCTCTCCATTTCAGCCCCAACAAATGCAGCATAGACAGTCCTTTTGTCTGTGCTCACAGCTGCAATTATTTCTACCTTGTTGTTCTTATGACAATTTAATTCTGTAACATTGATTGCCTTGGAAGGTATATTCATCCTATTCATCATTTTTTTTTTATTTTATATATATCTTGTGCTGTAAAAGGTCAAAATTGTCAGGAAAGATTTATTTTTTGGGAAAAGGAGTCCTTATCTAAAAGCCAGAGTAAAAGAACCTTTCTGGAAGAGAAGGGAAGCAGAAGGAGCGAGCTAAAACCCAGAGCAGCACCTGAAGCAGTGTGTTACATTCCATGCTTCCTGACTGATGGCAGAGAGGTACTTACTCACCCTACTGATCTACGTGACCATGTGCTGGCCTTTTGGCACTGAGGGTGCCGACACTACACTTACACCTGAGGAGTGCTGCTGGCACGGCCGGGCCATGGTGCAGTGCCCATGCCTGCCCCGGGGGGGAGCAGGGTTGTCCCCCGCTGAACCAGCAGTGGGGTTCTTTGTGCCTTGTCCCTCCCTGACATGCTTCAGTCGCTCCGTCTGAAGGTTGCCATTCCCCTACTGCACCCAGCCCTTGCCTGGTCTGGAGCTCTTGGGCCTGTTGTGCTGGATGGGGAGGGCATGGACACCCCGAATTGTCCTTGCACTGTGGCAGAGCTGTCACTGTGTGACCAGGGCTCACCCAATGGTCACCCAACAGCTCACCCAAGGTCTTACCCAACAACATCTCACCCGATGGTCACCCAATGACTCACCCAACGGCCACCCAACAGCTCACCCAACACAGCCATTGAAAGGCCACCCTGTGCCCTGCAAAGGCCAGGTGCTGGGTGCGAGCACGGGGCTGCCCCACGCACTGACCCCACGGACCCCTGGCAGCCCCTTTCACCCCGCTGCACCCAGGGGGGGTCTCAGCAGTGGGTTGCGCCCAACGTGCCCCACTGCCGCATCCCCCCCACTTTCTGGAGCCAAGAAGCAACAGGCGCTGCCTGCCCCCAATACACAGTTCCCTTTTTTCCTCCTATTTTTTTTTATCCCCCCTTTTTCCTTTTTTTCATATTTTTTTCACTTTTTGTCTTTTTTCTTCTCTTTTTTTCCCTCTTCTTTTATTTTCCCCTCTATTTCCGTTCTTTCCCCTTCCCAGCTTTCTGCCAGCACCCCCCCTTCTTTAACCTCCCCAGTTCCACCTTTGGGTGTTGGGGGGGGTCCCTGCTCGGCGGTGGGCGGGGCCCCGCGGGCGGGGGGCGTGCCCCGTGGCGGTGCCGTCAGCAGCAGGGCGGTATAAGCGGGCGCTGTCCGGGTGCTGAAGGCGGCGGCGGCGGCGGCGGCGCGGCCAGGTGGGGGCTGCGGCGGGGGGCGCCGGGGGGCGGCCGGGGGCTGGCAGCGCCCCTGCCTCGCTCCTCGGGCACCGCTGGGGTGGGAGCCGGGGAAAAAAACGAGAGGAAACAGGGACGGGAGGGACGGGGGGGAGCTGGCGGGGTGGTGGCCGATGCGTGTGCGCTGAACGACGCGCGTGGTTGGGGGGACACGGACCCGTCCGTGGGTCTGTGGGGTGTTGTGGGGCCGCTCCTGGGTGCTGTTAGGGGCCATCGAAGCTTTCCTGGGTGCATTCGTTGGTTTGGGAGGTGTTGCGTTGCTGGCTGGTGCTGCCACGTTGAGTGTCGCCGGCTCGGCGTGGCACTTGGGCTGTGCCTAAGGACAAGATGCGAGGTTTCCTTGGAGGCGAACGCGGTGTGATGAGCCCTGTGTGTGTCCACAGAGCCAAGCTGTCATTATGTGCGTTCAGAACTGCTGGCGGTTTGTTTGCTCTTCCCCTCCTCCTCCTCCTCCTCACCCCGTTCTGATTTTGTTCGTGTTTTGAGTCCCTTGCGGCATACCGGGTTAGGGAGGCTTTTATAACAGCAACTTTGCTGCAGTCACGCTGTGTACTGCAAAAGTAAATGGGAGGAAGAGTGCACGATGTGTTTCCTTATTTTCATGGAAAACTGCTGTTGGATCCCCTCTCAGACTCTAAAGGACTCATCTATAGGAAAGCTCATGAGTTTTCATAGCAAATTTTCACTGCAAACGTTACATCCACATCAAAAAAGACTGCTGGGAGAGAAAGGGAAAGAGAGAGGGAGAAAATGACTGCTACCATGGAAACATCCCAGTACGGAGATTTATTGTTTTGTCTCTTTTCCAGGGAACTTCTGTCAGTCTGCATTGCCTTTGTGCATGTTAAATTACGAAGTCAATCTCCTCATTTTATAAATAGAAACTTGTATATTTGTTGGCCAAAAAATGATTGTGCTGTCTGTTAGGTTCTAGTAGAGGAGAAAAAAAAATGCACTCCCCTTCCAGGCTAGCTTCACGATTATACATATGTAGATAAAACAACCATTTTAGCATATTGTCCTTTGAGAGGCACAAAAGAGAATATTTTACTATAGATCCTAAAGATATGTAGTCTAAAATGTCCTCTGTTTCCTCAAAAAAAAAAAAAAAAAAAGTGAAATTATGTCTGAGAAACTGGGGAGAGGAGTCCCCTCACCCTGAATAAGGCAGTATATTTAATGACAAGATTTTATGACCTGGACTCAAACTTTTGAAATAAATCATTTCCAGCTCCATTTGACAAAGGCTTTAGAGAATCGTCTAACAATAAATTAGAATTGAAAATTGATCTAGAGACAAATGTACTCCAAATGTCTAGAGAGGAACCACTAAGCTGCTATTCCTGCAAAGGAAATATTCCATTGAGCAACATCCTTATGGAACACCAAACAAAACTTTGTGGGGCTACACACGTTTTGATATTAATTGAATGATGCTGACTCTTACAAAGGGTATAGCAATACATAATTGTGCGCTGTGGAGGAGGCTGAGTTCCTGGTCTCTGTTAGTGGGATGTGCCTGGCAGATAATTATGGAACAACTCTCCCTTCCTCCTTTCTCAAAAACAATAGAGTTTCTCCTCTTCTTATCAAACTAACTCTATTAATAACCAGTTTCTCTGCTAGAAAAATCTTAATTCCATTTATTTGCTGCAATAGGTAGCAAAGTGTTTTTTTTTTTTTTCCTTTTTTTTTCTTCTTTTTTTTTTCTGCCTCAAGATATATACATTTATATATAGGACTAGTGCCTTTTCTGTGATTGATAGCAAATTAAGGGATGCGTTGGCTTTGTTTTAGGGCAAACACAGACCTAGAGGGTGGGACCTTCTAATCAGCTGTTCTGAAGTAATGCTTTCTGAAATCAATTCCCAAATGTATGCAGACTTGAATATTCAAAAATGTCTGGGGAAATTGTTTTCTGTTATGGCTGTTGGCTTGCTCAGGCATACCGAGGTAAAAAAGCGGCTCTCTTTTTTAATTATTAAGTCACATTACGTTAGGAACAAAAACAGCGGAAAAATGTACAATTGAGCTGAAATGAGCATACTGATGCTCACTTTCTACGTACAGCAGTGGGCAAACAGCAGTATACGTAGCTCTTGCAGCCTGTCATGAATCACCAACTTCTCGACAGGATGGTTTTACCAAGCCAAAAACAAAGGAGCCAAACCAGGTCAATTAAGCAAAGTGGTTTCTATCTTTACCATTTCTTTCTCGTTATTGTACTTTATTCATTAATGTAAATGGATCAGAAAAGAGACTAATCTGTCTCACGGCCCCAGGATATGAGCTCCCGAGCATCTCCTAGGAAATAAGTGACTGCAATTTTTCACTTGACAGAGCGGAGGGTGCTCGGCTCGCTGCAGGACTGGGCTTGTGCAGCTGTAGCCTCATACGCAGCAGTGCTGTCATTTTGTTAATTCAGTCTAATGCATATTTTTCCCACTTGTGTTCCTTTAAACAGAGTTTATTATTGGCTGGCTTAAACTGGACACACTGATGAGACATGGGTTTCTTTTGATGTATTCTAACTGAATTTATCTCATTTATACCAATAGTCAAGCTTCTGCTTGTCCTGGGACCTGATTCAATTTCTGCTGAAGTGAAAGAAAGAATGAAATCACCCCTCAGAATCTATTTACTTGAGCCTATTTCCAAAATTGTCATGGAACATAAAATAATTGTATTGTACCTGTATGATAAATTATAATTAGTCCTTTATATAGGGTATTACTGCCCACGGGAAAATGCATCACTCATAGAGCCCCTTAACTAAAATTCAGCTGCTATACAAATAAAGTTTTTGCTTGTTTGTTTGTTTTTATGAAATAGCAAAAAAGGAAGTAATAACACTAACAGTAATAACCGAAATAAACCTGCAAGTTATTTTATATGCCATGTTCTCCACTTCATTACATTAATTTTACTGCAGTCTAGCACTGTTCAGAGGTATTACCCGGACAGTAAATCAGATGCCCTATGGAACAATCTCACAAAATAATACTGTATGCAGTTTTAATATTAATATGTTGAGCTGCATTTAAATATATGGACATACTGTCTTTACCATTTGAAGCCTTCATTTTAATAATCCAAATGACATCTGGAATCCTCTATTGGCATTTATTTAGCTATATAGGATTTTTTTTTTTTACTTTGGCACTGCCATTGGAAAACTGATGTTCATAAAGTAAATTGAGCATAAAGATAAGACGTTTCTAGCTTTGCAAACCAATCATTTGCAATAAACTGAGGAGACAGAGGAAATGTTCAGAAAATCTGAAAATAAATTTCCATTAAAAATATCTTCCATATATGAGCTCTATTAATATTTCATGAAGAATAAAAATATGTAGTACTAATATTCTTCACAATGAGTTCCTGTTTAAAATAACAATCTCTTTTTTACCTATCAGTTTGCTAAGTTTGTCTCCATATATTAACTATCTCTTTTTTTCTTCTTCTTTATTTCAAGGAAATATACTAAATATGGCAGAAACTAAAACCTTCCAGCTTGGAGCAGCCTCCGCTGTCACCTTTTTCTTTGCCCTAATCTGTTGGGTTGATGCAGCTTCCTTCCAGCAATATCAGCTGCTTCAGAAGGACCCAGACTATGTAATGAAAAACTTACAAAGGTTTCCAAATCCTGATATGATCAAAGCTTTGGAATACATAGAAGATCTTCGCAAGCAAACTAACAAGGGAGAAAGCAGCCCTGATTACAACTCCTATCAAAGTGTCCCATACCTCCTGCAACAGAAAGAAAGCAAAGATCAGGTTCACCTACCAGAAAATGTGAGGGATTCTTTGACTGAAGATGAGTCTCAGTGGGTTAAGGTTATGTTGGAAGCCTTGCGACAAGCTGAGAAGGAGTCAAAAGTTGCCCCAAAGGAGAATAAACCTTATGGTCTGAGTTCCGACAATAGTTTTCCAGCTGGAGTAACAGATGATTACGAGGCTTACAAGTGGCCTGAGAGGTGGCAAAAATACCTCAAAATGCCTATTGGCCTCTATGAAGACAGTTCAAGAGACAGTCCTTTCAAGCGTACCAATGAAATAGTGGAAGAGCAATACACACCCCAAAGTCTTGCTACACTGGAGTCAGTGTTTCAGGAGTTGGGGAAGATGGCAGGACCTAGTAATCACAAGAAAGAGAGGCTCGATGAGGACCAGAAATTGTATGCAGACGATGAAGATGATGTGTATAAAGTGAATAACATTGCCTACGAAGATGTGGTTGGAGGAGAAGATTGGAATCCCATAGAGGAAAAAGTGGAAAGCCAAACGCAGGAAGAGATAAAAGACAGCAAAGAGGAAATTGATAAACATGAAGAGGAGATTGATGATGAAATGAAGAGATCAGGGAAACTCAGCTTCCCTGAGGATGAAATGAGAAGAGAGAATAAAGATCAAATGTCAGAGGATGTTTCAAAGCTAATGAATTATTACCTGAAGAGGCTGGTGGGCAATGCTGGAAATAGGAAATTAAGGACTGGAGGAGAACTTGAGGAGAAAAGAGCAGCCGCATTTTTGGATAAGCAACTTGATCCTCAGTCTATAGCTCAGTTAATAGAAATCTCAAGGAATTTACAAGTTCCTCCTGAGGATTTGATAGACATGTTGAAAGCTGGGGAAAAAAAGCAGCTTCAGAGCGAAAGGTTGGAAGCTGAGCAGGAAGCAGAGTTCCCAGAAGACCTTGATGAGATCGCTGAAGCTAATCTAGGACAGAGTGACATATTTAAAAGTAATGTAAACTCTAAAAATGGGTACATGAAGCAGCCTCTTAATGCAATTCCCGAAAATTTACCTGAAGACCTCAATATTGAAGACATAGTCAGTCTTCTGGGAACTGACAATTTAGGTAACCAGAATCCCTCCTACTTACTAAATCATCTTAATCAAGAAAATGATTTGCCAAGACTGCCTTACATTCCCAGAAGATTGAAAGGACGCCCATTTCCTAAAGCTGCGTGGATTAACGACTTGGAAAGGCGACAAATGGAGTATGAGAAACTGAATGAGAAGGATGAAGAGCTGGCTGATTACTTGGCAAAGATGCTGGCAAAATATCCTGAAGTTATCAATACAAGTCAGATGAAGCGAGTTCCCGTTCCAGCTTCTGAAAGCGACCTGCAGGAAGACGACCGGCTGGAGCAGGCCATCAGAGAGCACCTAGGCCAGGTGGGACCACAGGAGGCCGCGAAGCTGGCATCACTCAGCAAAAGGCTCTCCATGGCAGGGGACACCGATGACACGCAAAACAGGCAGTATCTGGATGAGGATATGCTAGCAAAGGTGCTAGAGTATCTAAAACAGGAGAAATCAGAGCTTGAAAGAGATCACATTACTAAACGGGCAATGGAAAACATGTAATTGTTCCCCAAATATGATTTCTCTCCCCAATGTGTTGACTTCTATCCCAATTCAGTTGTGATTTACTCCCACTCTCCCACTAAACAACTTATGGTAGACTACTTACCATTGAACAGTCTGCATATCTTTCTCAGAGCTGTTATCTTGTTTATTGATATACTTATGTATGTTATAAATGATGGGGCAAATAACAAATTGCTTCAAGTGTTTTAAGAAACAATTTAATGAAATCAAGTAAAACTACAATATGTAAACAACTGACCTTTGCATTGTTAATAAAACATGATAAATGAAAAGTGACAATTATCATTTGAAATTTTTAAGATTAATTGGATTATTTTGTTACTGTCTGTAGTGTTTTTTGTGGAGTATTGAATAAAAAAATAAAGCATTATATATATAGTTTTATTTACAAGGCTTTTTTCTATTCAGTGTTTTATTGTTGATGAATAAATTATTTCTGGACAATAGACTGTGTTTCTTTCTGGCACTTGATAAAGTCATAAAAATTAGAAATCAAAACATATTTTTACTTCTATGAACATTTTTTGAAGTCTATTATTTTACTGTGAATTAATTTGGTTGAATAATTATGTTTTTTCTATGCTGTAATACCACTGACTGGCATTATCATCAAGGGTACTGAATACCTGAAGAGCTTGCTGAGGTCAACCAGGGCAGTAACTGCATTAGGTTTTTTTGAAAATTGGTCCCCAAATCATTAACGATTTTGTATCTCATGGCAGAGGGGGAAGATAAATGATCTGTCTAAGACAGACAGACTATTGTGAAGCCCTAAAAATATAAAATTGAACCTTCATATCTGAGCAGCAGACAGGAGGTTCTGCAGATGGGTTCCTTGCCACCTTTAATGATGGGTACCATGCAGAAAGAAACAAGCCCCAAGGGAAGCAGAGAACTAAGACTGCTGGTAACATCCCTTTCTTGTCTAACAAAATGGTTGCTAAATATATTCAGAAGCATACACAGAACCTTTATTATTCACTACATTACGTGATATTCTGGACACATGAAAGGTCTCTTGAGCGCCTGTTAAGACCTGTAGTGGATGTTCTGGAAAAGCTACAGCTCTTTTCCAGAACTAAATGTGCTTGTGTAACTCTGTGAGTCATACATGTTTTTCACTGGGGTATCTCAGCCATAAGCATTTCCAGGATTACAGTTTAAAAGTGGTTCTCCCTGAGGTATTCTTCAGCATCTCATCTCTGCTAAGTGGGGTGGGGATGATTTTTGGCGAGGTAATGTCTAATGAAGCAAAGCACAAAGGCTGCAGAAATAACACTTCATTTCCAGTGTCACCATTACCCGGAGCAATTGTAGATGATAGGAGTTCAGCCAGAGCACTTGCTTTAGGCCACATTAAAATTCCTCTCTTCCTTCTTACTTGAATGAGTCAAAACATTAAGTATAGAGTTGAAAACATGCGAGAGTTAATTTTGCATCTGTACTCTAAGGAGGGACAAACCTGTTGGCATTCCAGCAGTAATTGCTTGTGACTCTGGCAATGTATTTTACTCAAAACAAAAATGTGCTTTAAAAATATACATGTATCACTTTTATCACTTTGCTTCTTAACATTGTCATTCTGCTTGATCCCAATACTGTTCTGGGCAGGGCTGGGCAAACCCCTCGGAGGGTACAGATGCCTTGCTGAAGGCTGTGCTGGGGCAGGACCATGCAGCAGGAGGCAGAGCTGCAGGAGCTTGTGCATGGATTCGGCACTCCTAGCCTCAGTTGGAGGCATACAGGGTTACAGATGTGCTGTTCAACACAAGTGATGAGCACCACCGGGACACCAGGCTAAACGATTACAAATGTCTTTAGCAGGGCTTGGTCAAAGTTCAGCAAGGATAACAGTAATCTTGACCATGGCTCTTGTGTAGGTCCTCATGGCTAAACTAGATAAAAGTTCATCCTTTTTTTTTTTTTTTTTTTTTTCCCACAGTTTGAAAATGAAAACTATTTCATTTTTATTTTTTTCTTTTTCTTTTGCTGCCTTCATTTATTTCAATGGTGACATACAAGGGTGGTTTTAAAAAGGAGCATCTCCACCCATGCCAGTGGCAGCCGAAGCAAGCCCCGAGGAGCAGCACCCAGAGCTGTACAAGTTGCTATGGCAGCCCAGCAGCGCTCAGGCTGAGCATCACACCGAGGACACGGTCATAAAAACTGCTTGGCAGTCTCACCCTTTGTTTCTGCTTTGTGCTAAGATGGCACTCAGACAGCCTCCGCTACAGCCCTGCCGGCCCCACCATGGGTGTCAGCACTGCAGTGCACAGGCTCGGAGCGCCGCGTTCCCTGCAGGGCCCCTAATGCCAGGGAAGCTCCCAAGAGCCCAGCATCTTCCCGAGGGACTTGGCTGAGTGCTTGATGTTTTCATCAAGTAGAGAACAAAGCCAGCAGGCTGTAGGGTTCACAGTTTATGTTTATGTTTATTTGTTTTGTTTTTAAAGTCGATGTTTGAGCTTGTGTCGGAACTATGATGTTAGACACCAGATGTTAACTTAGCAGTATTCCTACTGCTTAGCTATCTCCCTGTCTTGGAAAGACTTATTCCAGAGAAGGATGAGGCTCACAGGTCCCGTCTCAGCTTGGCCATACCAGGCAATGATGTACTTCCAGGTACAAGGTGTGCGGAGGGCCTAGACGAGATGCCACACAAAGGGAACATGGTCAGGCCTGACTGATGGTAGTTCCAAGCCCATCAGTCTCATTTCCCTTCCATCACAGCTCATAGCACTCCCTTCCCCTGGGCTCCCCAGCAGTTGTTTGGCACAAGTGCTGCCTCCTGGCTCATATTCAAAGAGAGAACAGTGAAAAATGTGGATACAAGAATGATTTGGGGTCTAAGGAACTGAAGCACCTTTAAGTCTTGTACAAGTATGTGCATTACGGGGCAGATTCATACAGAGACTGCAGAAGAATAAAACAAAGCCGTGCCTCAAAGCAGAAGGGATGTGACCCCCAATTCCTCACCTTGCCATAATCTGACTTCTTCATTGCATGGGGAGGTGGGAGTCCTGTAGCTCCTTTGCAAAGGGATCTACGAGAGATTTCCTACAATATTCTCCTCCTTCAGGTTTTTCCCTTGTTCATTCTTTCTGAGCACCAAGGCAGCTGTTTGATTCCCCCCCCCCCCCCCCCAGTGATGCTCCTGGCCTCTTGCGCAGCTGGGCCAGCAGCAGTTTGGCATGCAAGGATGAGAAAGGGCAGGCCATTCACTCCAGCTCTTTGTTGAAGTACCAAGCTTCAGAAAAGCCAAGCTTCGGCATAAGTAACTGCACCAGTTTATAAGAACATCTCACGTACAAAGTGTGCAAGCCATTAGGGGCTTTGTTGCTTGCAGTTTGTCTTCATAAAAAGGGAAGAGTTGTTGAACTTGAAATAAGTCATGTTATGCAATAGAACTACATGGAGGTGTCAAGCTGATTTTAAGTTGAGAAACAACATTAGTATCCTTTCCTCTTCTGGATGTAGGAAATAGATAGATAAAAAAAAAAAAAAAAAGAATCTCCAATTCCTTTTTCAAATGAAAAGAGCAAATATCATATAGGCAGCACCCTCTTGGTAGCTGTAGCTTGGTACCTAAGCAAAGTTAAACCCAACTTTGCAAGGCACCACAATCCAAACACACGCCGTGGGATGAGAGCTGCTCCGTTAAACCAGCACAGAGCTGCCCCCTGCAGAGCCACGCCGCGGGGCCCCGCTGCTCCAGTGCCCACAGCCGCTGGGCTGTGATTTTCTGCGCTTTTTTGTTTTCCTTATGAGTGTAGTGGGACAAAGCCATGCTGTTAGCAATGCACACAGACTGCATAATCCACAGCAGACACACCGCCAAGCCATAGACTGATTGTTACAATTATGCACAAAATAACGTGACCACCCTGCAAGCTTTACTCAGCCGAAGTAAGGAGGAGAGTTTTAATTCCCCCTTTGTGCTACAATTTCACAGCATCCTGGATGCAGCTGGTTTGCACGCTCTGTTTATCGGTGGCTTTTGTCTAGGAGATAAAAACCTTTCTGCTCAGATCGTATTCTTAAAGGCTGCAGTAACTTTCACAGTGTTCTCACGGTTCACCTCCTCTCCAACAAGAAGGCTGAACAGATTCTGTATTTGGTCTGAATCTAACAAGCTGCTCGACACGTTTCTGAAGACCTGAGGGAATTCTCGTTTGTACACACACCAGAATTCACTGTGTTAGTATCCATGAGAGTTAATACCACTTTTTCCCCCACTAATTCACGTGTTACTTCAAGTGTTTTGTTTATATCTGCTTCTTGATGGCTCCATTATTTTGTCAGCTGGGGGCGATGAAATGACAACATTTGTTGATTCAAAAGTTAATGTAACCACATTACCTCATTTGAAGAAATTAGACTGTTGCAATTATTTTTTAAAGGGTATTTCTACACTGCAGTGAAAGGGGATTGACTCACACGCTATGGCAGTTGTTATTGTGTCTCAAAGCACTTCACAACATCCCTTGTTTTGCTCCCAAAGCGACTCGCAGCATCTCTGACTTCCTTCACACACCGGTGGGTGAAGCGAGGCTGGGACACGGGCATCCTGAGCAGTGCTTTAATTCCCAGCTTTACTGTGGTATTTTAGCTATTGCTGGCTGATGAGAAGCCCAATGTTTCAAACCCTGCTTCTCCCACTAAACCCTACCCAGACCAGCCTTCCACCACTGCAGTGCAAACGTTGCACCGTGGGCACGGAGCACGGCTGTGGGCAGCAGACACAATGAGCACCACGCGGGGACGGCGTTCTCTGGAGCACCCCCACCTCCCCCCAGGACACACAGCACTGATCCGTGCCTATTTGCTAAATGATGTATAAATCCAGGCAGGCACAGCCGGGTGCCAGCTGTACTTCGCATTTGTTCGGCTTCCCCGGTGCCTCCGCAGAGGCCTCGCCGAGCCGCAAGGACTCGGGCTAGCAGCAGGCAGGTGCAGGGTCCCTAGCGCATAAAGTGGGAAGGAGAAGCCCTGAATCAGAGCTGATTGTCTGAAGAGCCACACTATTCCTGACTTTTGGATCATTTGAAGACATTTGAGATCGTTAATAATTCATTTGCAGATGTTGCAGAGCTCTAAATGTGACTGATTAAATGCACTTGACGTTTCTCTTGAGAGAGGCTGTTATTCCAGGAAACCACTCACTCTCTGCAAATGTCTTGGAATTAGCGTACTCAAAATTATGGGCTCACTTACAATGTTTTCCCCTTGCAAAGGAAGAAAAGCAACCTCTGCTTTGAAATGTAAGGTACTCTGGTGAATGCCTGTATTGCAGGGGTTTGAAACTCACACCAGGCATTCAGCAGAACTACCGAGCAATGACCAGCGGTCGGGTGCAGAGAGCTCTGCCTTCCTCTGCTGAGACATGCTGTGGACACTGAGCTCTGCAAGCCCACCTCAGTGGAGAAGAGCTGGAAAATTGTTGTTCGGCAACTCCCCAGCTCCTACAATGTGCTTCCCAAAACCTTCCTGATGTCTGCCTAAACACAGAGCCCCTGGCTGCATCCCGGCAGAAGAGGCAGCCTCTGCGGGGTGCCTCACAGTCAGAGGAGCAGGAGCTAGGAGAAGTAATGAGCTCCGTGCTGCCTTGGTGGCTCCCTGACTATGCCACCAAAATTGTCCCAGTACATTTGTTTTGCTTTGTGCTTAAGCTGGATTAAATCTCTCTGGGTGTAGCTGTGGGGTGTTCCATTTAAGTGGGAGCAGAGCGTTTGTACCAATCTGGCCACATGTATTTAAAGAGGGTGGCCCCAGCAGGGCAGTCTGTGGTGGCTGCAGAGCAGCAGGCGTCCCACCCACGGGAGGCAGTGGGACTGATCCCTGCCAGAGCCTCAGCTCGGATCACCTGGGTGAAGCCTCTGTGGGTTGCTTTCCTCCTGCCCCAAGCCGGGCACCGCAGCACACGGCAGGGCAGGCACACGGCGCCTGCTGGGCCCATCCTCTAGGTGCAGCACATTGCAGCTACTCCTTCCATGGTCGTTTCTCATTGTCTATTAAAACCCTTTCCAGAATCGTGATTCCCTGATGTGCGTCTGTTTCCATCTCAACAGATAGCTTCCATTTAGGTTGACATTGTAAATCCATTGCCCCTAAATTTAAAAGGAAGCCTCCCGTGCACGCTTTCCTCTCTCCTCCTTGACCCAAGGGAAGGCACCGTGCTGTTTGGAGGCACAACGCCTCAGTTCTGTGAGGAACCTGTTTTCTGCTGCGGCTGTGTGTTTTGCCACCTGCTAGTAAATGTCAGAGCAGAGAAACAAAGCACTTACATGCTCCCAGTACTTGTGCTCCCACACGGGGGATGTAAGAGCCAGGCCAGGAACACCACGTACAGACACTGCAAAGATGAAAATAAAGATAAACCATTAAAGGGCATAAAACCAACGTGCTTCACTTGTCATTTACGTGACATAACAACGGGAAATGTGTTAAAAACCTGTAAGTGGGTTTTGGGACACAAACACAGTCTGACAGGAAAACTGTTTTCCACAAAGTTGTGTTCACTCAGAGCCAACATACGATCAATGGATTTTTCTTCCTGCAAAAGAAGTGCAACAAAGCAGGAGCTTCACACCAATGACCAGTGACTAGCACATACAAGGTGAATAAGAAAAGACAAATATATTCTATATGTAAGCCTGCAAATACCATTATAGTCCAACAGCTAATTTAGACAACAGAAATGTTGGTGCTATATGAACTCGTAAGTCCTTTAATCTTACACATGCCACTGGACCTTCCTCTAGAAGCAGTGGTCAGGTTGAAGTTTGCTTACACATATTTTTTGGCTCTCTAATTTCTATTTGAATGCTGTCAGCCCCCACTCTCTCCTTGCTGGGTGCTGGGAAGCACAGACCAAAGCTGGTGCCACTGCAGCCACACAGACCCTTAGGGATGGACGATGTGTGGGGGCCACTGTGGTGTCACAGGGCTCTGCCTGGTGCACACCTGGGCCTTCCCCTGCAACAGAGGGGTCATTTTGTTCTGTGGTCTTCTTTAACTACTGGGAGGAAGGTTGGGGGCAGGACTCAGGGCACAGCCTCCGCCTCTGGCAGTTGCCCCACATGGGGAGCCACCAAGCCAGGCTGGGCTCCTCAGTGTTGCTTTGGCTGTGAAGTCCTTGGAGACCACCCTCAAGTGCACCCTACAGAGCCGATCCCTGTTGGACACACAGAGGGCCACGTCAGGTTCCAGATCTCTTGGCTCCACACTAAGATGCTGTTTGTAGCATCCCCTCAGCCCTCCTGGTCTCCTCTCCAACCAGGCTGCAGCAGTAACCCCCAAACACAAAACTGTTCAAGTACAGGAGCACATCCATCAGCACGACTAAATGCTATTATTGGTGTGTGTGTGTATAGCATCCTCAAGGCAAGAATGGAGGGAAGTAAGTAGTTTGAACATTAAAAATATGCTAAGATAAATTGAGGCAGGTGGATCAAGTTCCCGAGGAACAATATTTTGACAGCAGTCTTCCAAGAAAATTCTGAAGTGCAATCAATGTAATCAATACTCTACTCAGACACCTTTGCCCAACCATGCAATCTACACCAACTGCCGGAAAATCAGGTTGGCTTTATTTCATTAACCCAGCTCAAGGCAACATTTACATTTTTAACCTAATGTGGTGTGCTCACTGAAATGTTCTCCTAAGACAGGTGATGAACGATGCTGTGGAGGCCTCCCATCCCTGTCACCTGGCTACCGCCACCTGCCACAGAGAAAATAAGTGGTAATTGGCAGTTTGGCCGTGTGGCAGATTGATGGAGGTGTTTGGGGAGACTGGGCAGGTGGCTCCCTGCAGATCAGCAAAGGCAAAATGTCCACTGCCAGGCCTGCGGACTCCTGTGCTGCGTTAGGCACTGGGAAGCCTTGTGTCTTTGAGCTGAAACCTCGGTGGGTAACTTCTCGGCTAACTTGTTTGCTAATCAGGTTGCATAATTTCCTTTTCTGCCATTTTCCTTCCTTCTGGCTCGTCTCAGTGCATGATTCAGTAAGCTGGATTAATCATCTTCATAGCGAATTCTGAGTCTGCTTCACTGCTGAAAAACTTCTTGCTGTCCAGCTCCTGCATCTAAAGCATACAGAATGGGGAAATACAATAAAATACAATAAAATACAATAAAATAAAATAATAAAAAAAAGAGTCTTCAGATTGTAGGTATTTTTTTTAGCATTAATTCCCATGCTACAGCACCTTTCCAAAGAAGCAGCCAAAAGCAGCAGAGGACTGTTTTATAAATATATAAAAGATGTGGCCTTCTAGAAAGACATCCTTCACATATCATACTGCAGAGATAGAGCAGAATTTAGCTATTATACACCAAGATTGTTGGCACATTTGCCTTACTCCTAAGGAAATGACATTGCCTTGTAGCTCACCTTTTACAGTGCACGCTTTTCTGCCTGTGCAATTCATTATTCAGTAGTCGATCTCCTAAACAGTCTAAGGCTGATGTCCCTAGGAAATGAGTTTTTTAATATTCTTCTTGATGAACATGTGTTTTGTGGCACCTGAAAATAGATGTACTATTTTTCTAGGCCCATTGCATATTTTACCTATCAAGCCATACATTTTAGTGGCTGCATCTTGCTATGTGTTAAGTTGGAAAACCAATTTAAGCAGTCATTTGACTGACAAGATGATTATTTGTCCTCCTACGTACCCTCCAAGTACAAAGTTGGATTTATAGCTCGCTACTTTACATCGTTCAAAAGCCTAGGAACAGGGAACACATTGCCTTATCAATTCTTGGTAGGTGAGCACAGGAGTGGCAGTGTACCTCGTAATGAAGGCTGTCGGGACGTACAGAAGAGCAGCTCCTACAGTTAAGCTGTTGGTGGGTTAAACCTGTTCGACCTTCATGGATTAAGACCGAGCTGTGCAGAGACCTCTTCTGCCACCACATCTGATGACCAGCGCTGGGGCTCCTGCTTGGCTGTCTCACGAGGAAAGCTCCAGCTCTGGCCACTCAGTGCTGCCACTGCTAACGCAGGTTTCTGGTGAAAGAAGCTGCAGAGAAGGCCAAGGGATGCCAGTGTCCTAAAAATATTTGGAATTGCTAAAATATTTGGCTACCTAAAACCAGGCATCTACATTAAGCTAGCTCTTCTTTCAAAGTTAATGAAAATGTTGAAAACACTGGACTTTGCACTGCCTTTTCCATAGAAATAGAATAACTTTCGTTCCTTACAACTTTCCAAAGCTTTCCTTACAAGTAGGGGAAACCGAAGGCAGTAGCTGGGGCCACACAAGAACAGATTTGCTTTTCGCTGACCCATAGTCACCCATTTATCATTACATTCATATGTTATATGAATCAAAAAATAAAATAAGTTTCTTCAATTGAAAAAAGAAAACAACCCTCAAAACTTTTTTTTTTTTTGTTATATGTATTTTGAAGTTTTTAAAGGTCTTACATAAAAATGAAGTACAAGCTGAAGGTAAGCACCATCCCTAGATGAAATAAACTGTAATAACTTTTGAAAATGTCCTTTCTGTTTAGCTTCTGGATGTGTTTTGTTGATTTTTTAATTTTTTTTCCCTCCCTTTTCAGGATTCTGCAGTCTGCTTTATTCAAAAGAGTTTCATTTTTAAGGAAAATAATATTGCTTCAAGAAAATAGAAGATCACCCACTTCTTTTAGCCCAGAAAGCAGAAAATAATCTCAATTTTTAGGTGTTTCTGTAGCCGACAGCATCTGTAACAGGGTTTCAGCCCTTCTTCATGCAAGAGAATTACTGAAGAATTAAATATAATACAAACGTACTGAGACAGCACTACAGTTCAATGCAAACTATTCTACATTTAAAATCAAGCATCCTCATCACTACAAAAGCACGATGAATCCTGTCAAGTCTGGCAGGGATCACGAGCATGTTGCAGCACGCAGCAGCCGCAGGCTGGTCCGCAGAACGACCCACTTGGCTTCCTCCACCTGTGATTTGAAATTCGGAATGATTTTCAATTTAGTAATGCTGGCAGAGCGGTTCAGCTGACTTTTAAAGTTCATTTCCAGAACACAGGCCAATTTAGCAAGTAATTTGCCGAGAGCATTCCCCTGATTGCAGTCTGTTTTTCTGTCCATTTCTGAGAGCATGAAGAGAGCAGCAAGGCGGAGAGCAGCACCAGTCACCCCAGGCAATACCCTCTAAGCATGAGATGTGACTCTAAGTGGACATATTAAAGCATTGAGATGCCAATTATCTACTTCACTTTAATGAAAATTATTCTTTTCATTTGCAGGGTGATTCTTCCCCAGACCTCCCAGACCTGCGATTGCCATCGCTCTGATGCTAGCACCAAGCCATGAGACATGAATCATGGTGCCGGAGAACTGCTCCCACAAAGACTTCCATGCTCTCGAGTCCCACCTGACGTTATGGTGCTCGTAGGATACCGATGACTGCACATATCTGTCAGATGGAGCAATGCACGAGGGACCTCTTGGTGAAACATCTACACGTCTCCTCTGGAGCCCAACCCACGCGGCCAGCTGCCTGCAGCACGAGGCAAGGTTCCCCCAGATCCACCTTTCCCCGGGGAGCACTGGCTCCTCTCCCCTGCTATTGGGCACCTCACAAGTCATTTTCTGAGTGGGGTTCAGAGCGTTAGCTGTTACAGATAAAATATTTTGAATTTATTACATTCTGGTCTCACTCTTTGCAGAGCTGTAGCAAAGTTTGTTATCACTTGCCTAACCATGCTCTGCTAACATATGCATAGAAACAAATTTATGGTGAAAATCTGATTGCACTGAGCTCGGTAAGAGTCCACCACAACCACCAGCATCTCCCAGACTTCGTTCTAATCTTCAGAGCCCATGTCTGTGAAATGGTGCCTGTCCTTAAAGAAAGGTCTGCAAGTTCCCTCCTGTTTCTAATGCGTCTTTTTAATCTTGTGTTAAGATCTACCTTAACCAGGCGCTAAGCTCCTAAGCCTTTCCACACTTCCTAGAAAATATTCCATTATGTTCCTATGCTTAAAATAGAAAAATTGCTCAAGATTTTGGTGAAAACAACGTAGCTGTAACAGGATGCTTATAGCTACCATGTGGGAGTTCGGTGACACAGCCCCAGGACCAGCTCTGTGCCTGGAGACGGGGAGGTGCACCTAAAGGGGGGGTATTAGAAAAGAACAGAACCCAAAGCACGCAGCGTAAATGAGAGCTGCAGCCACATCCAGAGACACATCCAGAGACCAAAGGCAGCTGCTTCAGCCTCCTGATGCTCTCCAGGGCATGCACAGCACGGAGCAGTGCCCCAGCAGCCCTGAGAGGACGCCGGCTCCCGTTGGCGGCAGCAGCAGCCTCTGCACCATTGCTCATTCACATGGGCACATGCAGAACGAGCAAGAGACTTAGGAGAGATGGCAGTGTAAACTGTTATTCAATTTCCATTCCTGTTATCATCATTCATCTGTTTTGCTGCCTGTCTGCTGCCTCCCAGGCCTGATCTCCAGAGAGATTTTCTGCTGGGGTGATTTCTTTCTGCAGGACTATCTGCCTTTCTCGGGTTGACTGTGCAAGTGGAAATGAAATTCTGCTGAAACAGATTCATTAAAAGAAGATTAGTGAGATTAGCTGAGCTGTAGCTGTGTTGTGCCTTCCCCATGTGCCTGAATGTAAAGAATCACTCTGCAAATGACAGAGCGAGGGGCTCGTGGGTCTCCGGGAGCTCGGCCTGCTGGGGCCCTGTCAGACAGCTATTTACCAGCAAACAGATGCGGTGCCATCTTCTACAGGTTTCTGTTGCCATACACTCACTTGCACAGAGAAAAAAAAAAAGGATTTTTGTGGAAGGAGGGCTCGGGCCTGCTGCTGCCTCTGCGGGCCCGAGGCAGAGAGGGGAGAGCTCTGCTTCACAGCTTTGCACCCCGGCAGATGAGAAGCAAAATCCCAGCTCCTGGTCACACGTGCTGTGCTTCTTCCCTACCTAGCTGCTGCTGTTGCTGCCCAAACCGTTCCCTGCAGGTAGTCTCTGGTGCACCCCAGGTTTCTGGGGCTGCCTCAGCGGCTCACAGCCATCAGGCAATGGGTTTCCCACCTCGGGCTCCACACAGACCGTGGTACTCAGCTGCGTGTGGTCACTGCCACTTGCAACGCTGTGCCTGGCCACCACGGCACTGTCCGCCTTGTCCCTTGCACCCAGGCAGAGGAGGAAGGGCAGCGGGCAGTGATCAGCGGGGAGGAGGCAGACCGGGAGCTGCTGCCCTTCCTGTCTCAAAGCACACAAGCAATCCATGGCATTCAAAAGCAGCAAACACAAGCTGGTGTAAGGAAGGCTCACCAGTGCCTCGGGCTGCTACCAGCACCAGAGAGCACCCATGTGTGGGGTGCCAGACCCCGGGGCACCCTGCGTGCACCAGAGCCAGAGACTGCACCTACAAGGACATGAGCTGGCCACCAAAGGGCCTTGCAGGAGGCATTTGTGTCCCTTGCTGTCGTCCAGATGTGTTTGGCTTCAGCCAGCAACAATTCCCATCTCTAGGAGACTGCAAATAGGGCATCACAAGAGCTCTGCTGTTTCAGCTGCATTTCTGGAGAAAGCGAGCCCTTTGCGGGGCTTGGAGGAAAGTTATCAGGCATTTAGGAATGAGAATGAATCAGGGATGTTAAAACACTTAGGAGAGTATTTAGGAAATATGTTTCATTACAGTATATGCAAACTCCATTTGCAGCTTGAGCACACAAGAGTCTTTACGAGGGGAATTTACTGCTGGAGATAATGAGCCCGTTTTCACCAACATGTAAATCTGCCCGCTGCTTGCTGGGGCTGGTGAACAATCAGAGCTCAGACCATCGCTACTGAGTGCTTTGCTAACAGTGTAAACAGCAGTGGTATTTGGAGTTTTGTTTAACAGAGGGTGGAGATTTAAGTCACTTTTACAATATCATTTAATACGGAGTAAGCTTCTGCAGATCATACATCACTATTCAGGCAACAGTCTGTAATGTCTTTAAGCTACATCTTTAAATTATGAATAATACCTATTAAAAAATCATAACTCTTATTTGTGGTAAGCATCTCTGAGCAAAGACACCGTCAGAATAATCAGAGCCTATTTCACAAATGCAGTATCTGTCCACATCCCATGGTACAGTTTGTAGGATCGGCACACCCATTACAACAGCTTATTGCACCTCTTAAAACCAACAGGCTGAAAAGTGCTTCCCAGCAATGATCTTCCTGCTTAGGAAGCAAGTTAAGTTCCTTCCAAGCCTACAACTGAGCATCTGAGAGCATGAGAAGTGAGGGGGATGCAAATTTTAAGAAAGTCCTCTGTAAATTTGAGAAAATGATTTTATATACACAAAGATTGGCTTATCTTGGCTCAGGAAGCTTACTTTCAGATAACATGAGATGAGCGTGACATCTCCTTTCTGTCCCCATAGTCACAAGGAAGCTCAAGGAGAGGTCTGAGCTGTATCCACCATACGGTGAGACCCTTTTGGGTGACATCCTGGAGGACATCAAGCTTCTAAACCCCAAAGTGCAATCCAGAAACCCACCCTCTGGAAACACAGAAGTCTAGCCATGGTCCTCAGCTTGCTTCACGCATACAGGCTGGTAAGCTTTGAACCAAATATCCACCATCACCGCCTGCGTGAGAAGCCCCCCTAGGTGGGTGAGCTTCCTCAGCCAGTGCCACCAGTCCCTGGCCGCTCTGGGGCAGGGACACCCGGCGTAGTGGGGCAGGACCACGGCACGGCCATGGCGGTACTTCTCACAGAGGCCTCCTGCTCCCCCCATCTGCCTCCAACTGCTGGCCCCGGGTGGCTGGAGGGCAGGCACGGCCACAACCCCAGAGCTTCTCTGATCGCACCAACTGAAGGCAGCAGCCAGCCGTAATGCAGGCTTTTCCTCTAACCACTTTTCTTCTAATCAGCTGCATAAAGGCCAACCACGACCCGTGCACCACAGAGCAGGATGGAAAAGCTGCGCAGAACTGCCAAGTTGAAACCAGCCGCTTATTTAACCTCAGGAGTTTCATTTTCTGACTGCCTCAGAAACAGTGGATATATATAAATAAAGGAGCAAAGTGAAGACCATTAGCAGAAGCAGACTTTATGAGATTTCACACGCCTTCATCAGGAATCCATGCTGCACCCGCTGTGGGTGCTGTAGTTGGCAGTCCGATTCGTACGGGCCTGGCTCCTGCCTGCAAGGGCTGTCCAGCTGCGAGAAAGCTGGCTTTGAAAGCTGCACCCAGACCTGCCCATTTTCCATGTGCACCGATGTCCGACAGCGTAACAACAGACTGAGGGGGTCAGCATACTGATGCCAGTGAGGCACACCATGTTTTCCAAGGCTGTAGCACTGGAGGCTCCCTCCTGCTCTGAGCCCACTCCTCAGGCAGCCATTTCATGTAATCCCGTCCACAATGCAGCCGACCACCAGGCAGTCCTCGCAATGAGGTGTGAGGACAGGAGACCAGTCTCTTATGGGTCACAGGCTCCTCCAGAGCAGGACTGAACCCCAGGCGAACGTCCTGCTCACCACCTGGAGAGCCAAGTGTCCTTTTGTTCTCCGTTATCTGGTCCCAGGAACCTGCCACTGCCTTCTCAGGAGCTCTGTCCCTCCCAGAACACATTAATCTGAAACAAGGTTAAAACTCTTTCTTGAGAAGGGGTACGAGTTATTCAGTCCTGTGAAGGTGTGGGAGATCCAGGGCCTGGTTAGCAGCCTCCTGCAGCAAGTACTAGGCTGGCATGCCCAAAGGCATTGCTGCTGGTACCACTGGTACCTCAGAGCACTAGGACAAGACATAAGTGCCTCTGGGTTTCTGCAGCACACAGAAAACAGACCAGTTACGCTGTGGGACCACTCTAGGCTGCTGAAGGAGGTGCTCCTTGGGTATCAGTCTTAGGTATCGGTAGGTCTTGGTAACGCAATAATTTTTGGATGTTTCATGTATTGATGGCCAGTCTCCCTTTCTGGCAGCTCATTTTTCCGCTGAAGAAGCCAGCTGTCGACATGAGGCTCATCTGTTTGGAACATTAACTCTCTTTAATTCTCACTTTCTTGGTGGGCCTTTGCCATAGAAACCTGCCGTAGCAACAGGGAGGCAGAACAGCAGCGGCTCAAGCCAGAGGCGTTAATGAGGCAGCCCCAGCCACTCTGCCCGCAGCATCAGCTCATGCCCTGCCTCCCTGCTTTCCTTTTTTTCTTCCAGCAGGGCATCACTAATAGATGAGCATTTCTAGCAGAATCAGGCTGTGGGGCAGCTGCATTGGAAAACTGTTTGGCACCACTTTGAAAGGGCCCTTCAATGTAAGTGCAGGTGGCCTGGCTTACCTACACAGCACGCCTGAGGGAAGTCCTTGCAGCTGTAATGCCTTGGCATGGCCAGGGTGATTTCTGGTATTTGTTACCATGGGTACAACACGGGCACTGGAGGAGCCAAGAGGAAAGGATGGGAACTGAAGCATCTCAGCATGGGCTCCGGAGTTGCTCTGCACAAGCGAGAGAGAAACAAGACTGACTCAAGACCCTAAAAACAACCCCATGAGTTTCGTGGGGAAAGAACATCCTGACCAAACCATGTCTGAGCAGCCTGAGTCCAGAGCCAAGCCAGAGCCATGCTTCCCTTGCATAGCCTGTTCGTGTCCTACCAGCTTGGAGTTCAGGTCTCCTGACAAGACATATCCACAGCTGCATCCCCTCTGGAGAGCCAGCAGAGAGCCACATCCCGGCTCTGGGATGGGCACATGCTGCCATCGCCAGCCTGAGCATCCTGTATCTTTCCACTCTGACTCATCCCATCTCAAACACACCTTGCACACTGCTGCCAGCCTCACACCATGACTCACACGTGAACCTACACCTCCCTCGCTTTAAATCCTTCCCTGCCAGGTCTTTCATTATCTGCTCTGCAGCCTCTGGGATAATCATCCAGAGGAAGAGCCCCGGTGGCCTGCATCTCCAAGTGCCTCTCCTCTGCTCACCTATCAGCATCAGGGCAGCATTACCTGCTAGAATCTGACCCGAATTTACAAACCTGGTTTGTAGGGAATAAGGAACAAACAATTTACCCACCCTGTCCTATTCTAGGGGATCAAATTCTTTGTCATTATGTGCTGCAGAATCTGCAGAATTTTTATTACATATAAACACACAATTGGGCAAGAAAATGCTTGCCTGGCTTTGTTTGTTTATTTGCTATTTTGCTATTTTAGTTTTACATTTTAATGTTTTCTAACTCTTGCCCAGTGATGAACATTTCTGCTCCAAGATGAGCAAGCATTTGTTTTAACGTTCTGACTGAAACTCGGCCCTGAGAGGGTTCGAATTAAAGCACATTCATTCAACACCCAATCGAAGAACCACAGGCTTGACTAAATGATTCATTCCTTATGTTTGATCTTGAAGACATTTGGAAACTTGGTTTTATAAAAGGCTGCAATTTATGAAGTCTGTTTTCTCCTAATATAAAGACATGAATCTGCATTTTTAGATGAATACTTATTGAATTAAATAAAGGAATCAACTTTTACTATACACAGAATATTCTCACACAGATCTATGAATAACTGCACATAAAGTTCACAGAAGAATCAAACATGCTAAAGGTTAATCTGTAATGCATCTTTCACCATCAAAGAGAGAAAATTTCAACATTTAGCATATTCTGGACATGAAGTTGAAAGTGACTCTTTGTGCCTAAGAAACAGGCAATAAGGATGTGAGAAAGAAAGATGGTCCTGCCTGAAGACAATTACTGAGATTTTTCTCACAAGGATAGGATGCACAAGCCTGCAACACGATGTGGCCATGAGCCTCTGTATTTTAATCAGTTGCTAATCAGGTAATTCAACTGAGCAGTTTGCTTTGGAAATTTAAAACAAAACCCCCCAATTCCCCCCAAATGAAGGTGGTCTACTAAGTGCACTGGGGAGAACTTACTTTTTATTTATATATATATATATATATATTTCCCCCAGAAGCTCTAATAAAGGCAGGAAAAACTTCAAAAGTCACACAACTCCAAACTGCTCCTAAAGAGCTGAGATTTCAGCGTGGCTCTTCTGCAGCCTCCCCCGAGCACCGAGGAAGCGAAGATGCCCTCAGCACCTACCCACTGGCCCTCAACGAGGCTACAGATGGAAAATCTTTCTGGCTAGCTGGGAGGCTTGCTGGAAGGTGAAGGTAAAACCTGAAGAGCACTTCAAAGTTGAGTATGACTTCAAAGAGCCCTGCTGGGGGACCTGCACCTGCAGCTTTTCAGGCTTTGGCACTGTTTGACTGTTTAGCATTAAACCATTCATTCAGCCAGCCCTGTACGATAAGTCCTTTAATGGATCTTAGGCTGAAGAAGATTCAGCCTGCAGACATCAAAAGTAAAAATGTAATCTGTCTTTCTTAAAGGAAGCTTTGATATACCTTAAAATGCCATATTTTCAGAGGTGGTTTTTTATCCACCCTTTTATCCTTCCCGGGGGCTTTTAAAGACTTAATAAATCCATGAGTTCCCATTGACCAAGCACAGCAGGTGCACATCTCAGAGCATCTCACTGGTGCATAGTGTGGCTCTGGCAATCTACAGCTGCAGCACCATGCCCAGGGTCTCACTGGAAAGCCTTCTCACGTGGCTGTAAGTCTAAGAAGCTCACATCATAGAAACGTCTGCAAAATTTTCAACCAGCCTGGTTCTCAATGATTCAGTGAAACTGCTTATACCCACCAAGGACTTGGCTCAGTGTCATTACATTTCAAAAACTAAATTGAAATATATAAAAAGCTTTCTTGGTTTTCTGCCCATCCTTGTTATATAGCCTCCATTACCACAGTATTGAAGTGCTTCATGATTTTTAACATACTTATGCTCACAGTACCTCACTGGGATGGAGAAGTGATGTTTTCTTTCTTTTACAGATTGCAATCCAAAAGGACGAGGCTCCAAATCAAGACTCTCAAACTCAATCCTTTAAGTGCTCCCCAAAACCCACCGAGTCCTTGGTCAAAAGTTTAATTGTCTCGATGCTTGGTGCTATCATCTTCCTTTCTGGCTACTTTCTGGGTACTAGAGTTCAAGAAAAACCACCCACCAGAAGATCAGTGCTTAGGATAAGAAAGAAATCAGATGCTCTGAAATTATGAAAGCAAGTCAAATCACACAATCCTGTTTAGGGCAATCTGGCACATCCACACTATTTCTCCTAACAAATAGGCCTCTTTGGACCATGTGGAAATCTGTTGATTTTTTCCCTGGGCATGATCAACACCCAGGCCAGCATGTGTCCATTGGAATATTTTAATCCTGTCTTACTTTCTCAGACACTTAGTGGGCAAAAGTGGAAGAAAGTTATAGATGAAAGAGATATTATGTGGTTGTGTGACTGTCACATAATGGAACACCCTCTCTGAGTAATTGCGTAAAGAGCAATTTTGTGGGTTTTGTTGAATAACTCAAGATAATTTAAGCCTTCATAAAAGGATAATGAAAATAAAAAATAATTCTTTTACAGGAAGCTGTCTCCTCATATACAGAATGCTAGAGGCACAACAGTTATGAATGTATTTTAATTTTAACATTTTTCAGAAAACTTTGCAACATTTTAAATGGAGGAAATTTTGCTCAAACTACCCAATTATTCATACCACAGCCACAAGTTCTGAATGCTGTGCATATACAATGCATAGCTGAATTCAGTATATGCATGGTATACATGCATAAAGGAAAGGAAAATCCCTGTTCCAAAAAAATATTTCAAACCACTTAAGAGAAGGGGATCAGAGTTTGTCTCCTTACTACCTTACCTACACCTGCATCACCTTCCTCCACTCATATACTTAACAACTTAAAAATCTGATTCTTGCCCCATATGCTCCTAGTAGAGGGCTGTTGCAGAGCCACTCCAGGATCTCATCAATATCATCTAAAGACTCAAAATGCAGAAGTTACCTGAAGTTACTTCTCCTTTTTGGAAGGGGACAAATAGAATCAAGAGATCCAGCCATTTACTCTGACCTACCCAGAATCTCTGTGGCAGAGCTGGAGAGTTGGTGTTGGGTCTCCTGCCTCCCAGTCCTCACTTAGCCAAACAACAAGAGTTGTTAAACAAGGCACTGAAGATGAAAGCACTGAAAACACAGCCACAGCCACAGTGATCAGATTTAGGGACTGGTCCTCTGGTTTGTTTTAGCTCTGTTGGGCTTCCCTAAGAAAACACCAACACCTCATTTTTCTCAAGGTGAGGGTTTGGTCTGCAGTACTATTGTTACTTTTGTTTGGGAAAAACAAAAAGCAAACAATGACAAGCATAATTCCGTTCAGTTCTTGCAAATGCCACGCTCGGCAGCAGGGAGCCAGCCTCTGATCTCATGTACACCGGGGCAAAGCCATGGCAACAGCGCTGCTGAAGCACAAGAGCATCTCCTGCTGCAGGGAGCGCGGCAGCAGCCGTGCGTCCTCCCTCGGCAGCAGCTTGAAGCAAGACAGCCTTGCTCAGGAAGAGGGAAAGATCTAGATTGCTGCTCGGGACCACCAGCAAGGTGCAGAATCCTGCACGATTTGGCTTGGGCAGCGGCTGCTGCCCGCTGGGAGGTGTTGTGGGGAGCGTGGCAGTGCTGAGTCAGGCCGAGGGAAGTGATGCAGCCAGCAGCGTCAGCACAGGACGAAGTTTCTTCTCTCTAGGCAGCCCTTGTGCTTGTTTTTCATCCTGCAGAGCAGGGCCCCTTTGCACCTTTCCAGACAGCAGCTGAACTGTCTGTAACAGCAGAGTTTCAAAACGCTGTTCTTTAATGATGTTTCTCTTGTCGCAGATGCTCTGTTCAGTGCCAATGACACAAGACGCTGTGTGCTGTTGGCAGCAGCATGAAGTGCAGCAGAGCCATAAAGAAGGCTAAGTGCAATGCAGCAGCAGGTTTCGGAGGGCAGGACAGCCTGGCTGCCACCTTTGTCCAGCAAATGGCCACACACCGGTTCCCCACACCGCCCCAAGCCGAGCAGTGACCTGCTGTTTTCTCTGTCTGAGGTGGGAGGACAGGGCTGGCCATAAAGTATAGGTAACCATTACACAGGCGTGTCTAACAGATCAAGTCATCACTTTTCATGCTTCATACTTTCAAGAAATCAAGCCTGTGTATCACTGCAATAATCGAGAGCATGAACACTTCCAAGAGACACAGCTACTGCCATTAACTTGTCCCTCCCTGCCCCTCACTGTGCCCTGTGGCCCGTCAGCAGTCACTGAATGATGGAGTTACCTTTCTGACCCAGCTCTTTGCTTCTGACACCTTGCACATCCCTGTGGTTTAAAACATAGAGCTCACAGTCATCTGGGTCCATCTGCTCAATTCCAATAGTATTTCAGGCTTGTGATGGTAATAACTTCTTTGAGTAGTCTCATTGCACGTGTGTTTCCACCTACACAAATAAGGGATACCGTATTTGCAAATACAGTAAGAACAGGGCGGTTTTATAAGAAACAAGAAAATCAGGAACCAAAGAGGATATTTGTCTCACAAACAGGGCTGTAAATCATGGGCTACCAAAATAGTTGAAACATCTTACAGCCCCGTGTTAAATTACCTATCTAGCGTTATTTCATGACTCATTTCACTTGTCGGGTCTGGACAAAAAATCTTTAATTCTTAACAGTAAAGCTTAGGTAAGGGACTGAAGAGCAGAGGACTACAAGAAAATAGTCTCAGATTCAAGACCTAACAGCATTTAGGTTACAGATACCAAATCTCTGGGCTTACCTGAGACACTCAAGATTTGTAGGCGCACCCCACCATTCTGATGGTACCCGCATGGTATTTTGCACCAGGTTTTAGAGGTGGTGCAAGGAACGAGAAATTTGTCTGCAGAATTTCATCCAGAACAATGGAAAGAGCAAAACCAGTCTCTCCATTCAAGCCATGACCCTATTCTGTACTCGTTCCCTTTCCCACCATAGAGACCTCACCATCACAACACACTGCAGGGCTTTCAGGGAATGTCCTCTCAGTTCCTGTGCTGCCCCTGTGCAGGCTACGTGACCTGACAGAGGGAACATACTCATGCCTGCTCAATCAAAAGGGAAGAGAGAGTGTGCTGGGCACGTTGCATCCTCTTTTATTTAGTTAATATCCTTAATTTAGATAGATTAGCAAGCATGTTTTCAGTGTGGGTCACAGCTGCCCACCAACATGTTGTTGGGATCCACAGAGATACTGGTGAGTTTGCATAGATTATAGCATTTCTCATAGAAGAGACACAAATACTTGACATTTTAAAGGTATAATTAGCACTCATTAAAATATCTTCATTCTAAAAGCAATTGTAAGAAAGAGAAATACAGACTGGGAGCTTATAAAATTTTATCAGTTTTCTCATCTCTTTTGAGAAAAATATGCCTCAATTCATTATGCAATGCTATAGTAAATGTTAGAAAAAACCTTGTGGGTTGATTACCAGAACAGCTTTACTCCAGCCTCATTAGAAATCTAAACAACTTCAGATTTCCCCTTCTGAACAGTAAGGTTGAAGTGCAACACCAGAGTTAAAAAGTCTTCGGCTAATTAATGAATTAGCTGATTGCACCGGTTGCCATAACCAAGCATTTCAGCACAAAGCAGCAGCATTCAGTCATAAATAGAGTTGAGCAGGGTATGGCATGTGCACATTTGCATAAAGGATCTGAAAGGTTGATGAGTAGCAACTGGCACTGGAATTTGCTCAGATTCATTAAGAGCAAACTTTTGTGCAAATTTAGGGTAGAATATTGAAAAAAACACCATGCGGACTCATATTAATTTGAGGGCTAAGTTAACCACAAAGAGCACAACCGAGAGTCAAAACTCAAATCCAAGTTCACTTTCCACCAAAGCAGCATCGTTTCATTGCACTAGATTTTCGAGATACGAAAGAAGTCAAAAATATTTTCACAGAACTTCATCCATATCAAAGGACAGCGCTGCAAATGGTTGGTTGCATGCCACACGGCATACAGACAGCATGGGCACCACCATGTCATCCATCACACACTGATCTTTACTCAGACCAGAGAAGAGCAGCCTGCCCGACAGCCACACCATGCAGCCCTTGTTCCAGCACGAGGCAGGGCTGTCGCCTACCAACACAACGAGAAGCCACCTGATTAAATGACAGGTTAGTTCCTCTGCCTGTATGAACAGGAGCTTCGTGCATGGACAGCACTGCAACGGCATCGAGCTTGAATGTGTTTCAGGCTGGAGGTGGGAAACAGAGCCCAGCACAGGAATGGAACTGGCAGTATTTTTTGGACCTGTGAGAACTCTATTATGTTGGCCTGAAAAGGGATAATTTCTGTGTTGCTAAAAGCCTTAATCTGAGACGTGCTGCAGTTAAAGAAATTTGTCTCTCTGGTTTCAGTAGATGCTGCAACAAACATCAAGTAAGGATTTAATTATCGTTATTAAGAATCGAGAACAATTGCATTAAGAACACCTTTCTGTTGAGTAGACTTCATCTCTGTGCAATTCAGCAGTTCAGTGAGCAGCCTTTGGAGGGCAGAGGACGTATGTTGTAACAAAACAAAACAAGTCCATCAGAGGGGCTGGGACACTTCACCGTGTCTCTGCCAGGTTATGCTGGGGCAGTGCTCCAAAGGCTGTTGTCCCAGTAAGAAAAGCACCTAGAGAGGCTCTCAGCACCCACCTCAGAAGCAGAAGGACTACTATGGACACATCACAGGCATGCTTTGCTAGCTCCTGTTTTTGTCCAGGACTTCAGAAGTATTGCCAGTTAGTAAATCTCACACGAAGAACCAGGTAACCTTGAGATGGCTCCAGCACCTACCCATTCAATGCAGACCACTAGTACAACAGAAAGGATGTAGCCAGAGAGATCCAAGCTCATGGCATAGATTATTTAGCTAGCATTTTTTCCCCATATAGTAGAGCTATGCTTCCTTTCGCCTTCTACCATCAGTGTAGACACGCAAAGTTCAGCATCAAGTACCTTATTGCCTCTGCAGTTGTTAACTTGCTTACATGAATTTCCTAATGGCTTCCGGAGACAGTTACCTGTACACGTCTTCATCCCCACGCCTTCAGTTCACCAATGCAGTACCTTACAAACAGCCTGCACAGCTCAGTCAGGCCTGCCAACTTTTCTAGGTAGCCTAAAAGTTAGGTACTCCATGTTCAGTATTGCAATGTACACATTCCCTTAGGCCCATAATCTTAATCATCCTTCTAATATTGGGCTGCTGGTGTGGGATTTAGGTTTCTTTGTTTATCCCTTTTGTTCTCATTTCTGCTCTTTGGAGTGGGTAAGTGCTTTTGGATTGATCCAACTCACTGTGATTTTTCTTCACAGCCTGACGCCCGTCTTTATTCTGTGCATCTCTCTCAATAGAGGAACAGATCATAGACTCATAGACTTGCCTATTTTTTGTTTTGTTTTGTTTTGTTTTTTCACAGCAGTTAGGTAAACACAGAAAATAGAAATGAGCTATTCACCAGGAATGGCATATTTCTCCCTTCTCTCCATCGTAAACATGCATTTTCCCCATGACTGCATGTTTCTAACTTACAGGTCAGCCTTTAGTCCAGACCTATGAGCTCCTGAGGACTAACGCATTTGCTTCTCATCCCAGGTACAGACACATGTAAGCAAAGCACAGGTCCACACTACTTGCATCTGTAAGATAAGCTGCGTACATGTAGATAACCTTGAGGAAAACAAAACAAACAAAACACAACAAAACAGAAGAACAAAACCAAACAAGACCAACCAAACAAAACCAAACACCAGAATGGCAGAATGGTAAGTAAATGAATTCATTAATCACTCTGTGGTGGCACTGAATCCACAGGAAGGGAAGGAAATTCTTGGGAAACTATTTTGATAGTTAGAAAATAGTCTTTGATCCTACTGGGAAGCCTAAAAGATCAGCTGCAGATTATAGTTAAGGATGTCGTAATGGAGACGAGCCAATAGACAGCAAATTGTGAGGGTGTTATGCCAAAGCAGTAGACAGTTTTTTCAGTAGTGTATAAAGGGCATTTGTGGGAAGGGTTATAAGGAGATATTTCTTAATCTTTTTAGATTAGAATGTACAGTTCAAGGCATTTAGAGAAAAAAATAACAATTATTATTTTTAACTATTTGCTGTGTTTATAAGCTTTTAAGTGCTTTATAGAGACCACTTTTAAATAGTGCTTTGGCTTCTGGACAGGAAAAGATCACCTTAATTATTACCTCTTTGCCAACTAAAGCTTAGCCTTCAAGAGGATAGTGCCCAACCTATTCTACCTCGCCAAATCACCCAAAGTGGGTGATCAGCTCAGGCTATCACGAATTTTTGCCAAGATTTCCCAGGCTGAAGAACTTGCTTGGCAAGAGGAAACGCATCGTGAATTTCCTTCCCTATGGGATGTGAGACAGCTCTGCAAAAGACTTTGACAGCATTCCCTAAGAAGGGGTTCTTAGAAATTATACTGAGTTGAACATAGCATCTTCATGGAGGGCTGATGGTACACAGCATGCCTACCGTGATATCCTTCCTTAGATAGCAAAACCACAGCCCTGCTCTGGAATGAAGGCAGCCAGAAAATAAGAATTTCATTGCTACCAGAAGATGTACATTATGTTATTGTTAAAACTTTCTCTGAAAATACCTGGTCATCTATCATATCTTAAACAGTTCTGTAATTTGAAAGAAGTCCAAAAGTAGTTTAGGCAGTTAATTACCCACTTGAAGTGAAAGAGCAGAGTGTTCCTGCGTACTTTCCCATAGCTCTGAGGTGCTCAGTAACAAACTGTAATGGGAACTCATTAACAGCTTTCTAAAAAAACCCCAACTCTTGAAAGAGCAAAGAGAAACTGTGAGCAAAAAAGAAACGTACGGGGAAAAAAAGAAGAGTACTCTGCCAACATTCAAATATCTCACGTGGTATTTGAATGTGTTTGGAGATGGTCATGTTTAGATGCACAGCTCATCAAACACAATTCTCTAGCAATGCGTGGTTCTGCCATTGCAGGTCCCATTGTGGATCCCAAACAATGGCCCCTTTTCCATCATTTCATCTTGAGAAACAAAACCAAAAATCGTTGTTCGCATTAAGGAGCTATTTTGTTAAGCATATTTTGAAGCAAACCAAAAAATGCTGACTTGCTCTGATTTAATTTGGAGAACTGGTAATAACTGTTTCTGCAAATATGTGGTGAGAAATGCAGTGCACCTTATTGATTCACAAGAAAACAAGGAAAGGTGGGCCCAAAGCTGAACGTTCTTGGCCAGCTCCAGATGTGAATATAACTAGAATTCAAACACATTTTTTAAGTGGGATTCTTGCATAAACTCACTGGAAAAATAAGTGCAAGGCAAGAAGGTTCAGAGAAAGGCAAACTTCTTAAAATTCTCTAGACATGCAGGGTGTCTAAGTCAACATCTTAACTTATTCAGCAGGACAAAGATGTCATGCAACAAATAGGAATCTTATATAACACACTCCCATTTTTCTACAACACAGATATTCTCCATAACCCTTTAAGTATCTGAGAAGTCAAAATGGCAGATAAGTTTTACTCTTGGGTACCAAATCCCTATCAAAGCAAAAGCAAAAATACCACAACAACACAGCTGTGGTCCATTGGTAAAGCTCTTAATATAAGGAAACAAAATATAAAGTATGTCAGGATTTTAGGCTTTGCACAGATCCATAAGTATGGATCCCTGACATTCATCACAATAGAAATGGTATAACTTTTTTTGTTGTTGTTGTTGTTGCTTGGTTGTTTTTTCTTTGCACTGTTACAACATAACAGTGTTGATATTTGCCCAGGTCTTAAGGCAAGCTATCTTCAGAGAAGCAAGCTAATATTCCAGGAAAAATAGTGATTTAGAATTTGAAATCCTGTTTTTCTTTATCTGTCATTCATTTTCTTTCCAACAAAGCATTTTTCAGAAAAAATGCGCTTTCTAAAGCATCAAATTAATATTAGGCCAATATTAGGCTAACATCTTAACTGGCAAACATCAGTTAATTTCAATACGTGCATAGAACTCTAGACCAGCTGGGAAACCAGTTCAATAATATGCTTCTATCCAACTTAGATTGATTAATGTACAATTTGACCTTAAAATATATATATTCCTTCATATTACTGGAAATCTTGTGGCTCGGTACAAAAGAGAGTAAACATCACAGGATTATTAAATTTATACCTTAAGGTGCAACTGTGAAGAATGGGTACTTAGCAACAAGAAACAGAGGAGCACAAGATGTTCCATCCTAGTGGCACATTTTGCAAGGAAATAGAAAAGCTCACACCAATCTGTAATGTCTAGGCCAATGAACTGATCTCTACGAACAGCCCCAAACTTGTAATCAATAGGGAAATGACCAGACTTAAAAGCCTGTGTCTGACGAATATACCTTAGCTGCCCAAATTCCTTGACATTTGTCTCCTTACCATCACCATCTTTTCCAATTGGATTTAAATGAGTAATCTCAGTTTTAAAAGGTTGGCTCGATATTTCTGTTGGTTATTAAGGTCGAGGAGTCAAGAGATGAAAACGCTAATTTCTGCCAGCAGATTGCCTGACATTTGAATAAGATTGAAAATTCCATCAATATGGCACATTTTTCTCAGCAAAAGAAGTTCACGTAACTTCTCAGGCATCAACCAGCAGAAGCCAACCCTGAAAGAAGAAGAAATGACAACCACCTGGATGCCCTATACTGTGTAATCCGTTCTCACTTGGATGTTCACACAAATGGGAGCTATGGATTATACATCAGGATAACAACCCAGGGTCCCCTCCAATGCAAACTTAAGATCTGATTGGGGGAAACTGTGGGAATCTGGAGGGATGAACTCAGGGATGCAGCTGAAGGGCCTGTCAGGGAAATAAATCAGACATATAAATGAGAATAATCTCAAAATGAAGCTGATTACTCATTTTAGAAACTTAAGTGGAAAAAAGACAACTTTTGAAATTACTCCAGAGTTACACAGATGTACGAAAAGCTGAGGACTACTGCGCTTTTTGCTTCAAGACTGTTTTTCCTTTCCAAGATACCCTAAGGATGATATTAAAAAAATATCTAGCTAACCTGCATCACCAGCACATTAAACAGAGAAAAGAAAAAAATAGAAAAGAAGAAAAAATTTAACTGATGATTAATTACCAGATATTATTCCCTTCGGCATACCAACTGCACAGGTTCTGTTGTTCAGAAAGATATGTGAATTCTTTTTCCAATTGATTAAGGTTTGATTAAATTTTTGAATATAACTTATGAAAAGTACGTTAGCCTGTACGTCTCTGAGGAATGAAACATGGGACACACGCTGCACTGTCCTGCTTCTGATGTTCAGCACTATCACGTGCCCCTGAGGACAGTGTACCATCTCCCCATAGGCAACTCAAGAAGACAAAGGCCTACTGGCTTGCCCAAAAAAGCCTTTTGTAATGTCCATCAATTAGTGGCTGGTTTTGCTGAAAAGTGCCATCCTCTCACGTGCTCTCCAAACAGTTATTTTGCAATGTGTTGTTAAAGAGAAATTCTGGGACCCCTTTGTGTTTTGACCTTCCTCTGGAACTCCATACAAATTTAAAGGAACTGAAGTAGAGCCACAAAAGCCTGCACCATTTTTCTAAAGACCACTGGTCAGCTCTGACCATATATACACATACATATATTCATTTTTATACATATATAAATTGACATTCTAGGGAACGGAAGCCCTCATTTTATCTGGATGTTCAAACTCAGTCAATGCCGTGGAATAATACTGTCCATAGCTGAGGTTCTGTACTGATAGTGCTGAACATGAGAAGCAGGAGTTTACATACATATATATATATAACTAAGAGAAGAATTTGATTTCAAATTTGGTTTCAACCAAAACACTACAAACAGAATAATCACAAACAAGTCCCAAATGGTGTCGCATCAACTTATCTGCTAAATATATTAACATGTTCAAGAAAACTTCTAAAAACCTTCAGAAAGTGTAAAAAAAAGTATATTTGAATTAAGAAACAACCATCTGTTTTCTAATAATTGAATTTAAAATCTCTACATTGGTCCATTTCCATATGTCCTTGTTGCACTCATGGGATTTATGAGCTCCCTCTCGTGGCTACGTTAACAAATAGGGACTGTTTTTTTCCAACCCAGCAGTTGCTGTAGATTAATGGGTGACACCAAAGGGCAGTTTGTCATTTTCTGAAGCAGGAATTGATTTTAATCTCCTCAGCAGCTAGATGAGTCACCAGAGCTCCTGCTGAATCACCTGTCACAACCTCTGGTAGACGTTTCTTTGCTGCCTCAGGACGTGTAGGAAGACCGGCAGTATCCATACACAGTGCCACAAGGAGGCAGGGTGAGTTGGTGCCGGTGGGATCCTGCACCTCCAGCTATATCTCAAGGCTGGTCCTGTGAAGCTGTGCAGCATGCCACCAGCCCACCAGCCGAGGGCAGAGGTGATGCTCCTATACACCATGGAGCACATCTCAGGCAGGAACTTCTGTGTCCCAGAAGTCCCAGGGGAGCACTTCTCCCTCCGTGGGTCCTGCCACTGCTTCGTTTCCAGAAGGGAATCGAGGCTGGTTTGCTCCCACCAGTGCCTGCCCTCCCGCAGGAGCCAACACCTCTGTCACTGTCAGTCCAGGGGTCAATTAATGAGCAGGAGAAGAAGCATCCAGAAGAAACATCCACACCCTCATGTAGGTTGAGCTACAGGGAGAGCACAGACTGAGAGAACAGCAGAGAGATTTGCAAAGCAAATTAAACGTTTCAGAAACCAGGGCTTTCAGAGTTTGGAGGCTGAGTTGAAAACTGCGTTTTGAAAAATAAAAGGTCATATTGTGCAAGTGTATCATATGAGTTCTGGCAATAGCTGTTTTTTACGCTGACAGAAGACGATTTACAAACTTATGGTACCAATCTGAAGACAGCCATTAAAGGCATGACTAAGATTTCCCATCTATTTTTAACACAAGCAAAATGGAATGAGCAAAAATGCTGTTTCTTTCATCCTAGATTCATCTTTCCCTCAAACCAAACACACCGTCTCCAGAGACCATTTGTCATCTTGCCATTAAAAGTTGGTCTGGAGGCTTAGCAAGTTAACCCTAGACAAATTTGGTTTTGTGCACATGGCAACAAATGAGCAAATTCTGCAAATTTGCTAATTTTGGAAACCTACTTACCGAAACGTATTAGAGGCTCCACACCATAAGAATAACCATACAGTCCTGCAGCCATTAGAGTAACAGGTCCCCTATTAATCGTTTTAAACCCAGGAAGTTTGCTGAAGAAAAGTTCACTCATTAAAAATAATTAAGATTCATCAGTAGCACTTTTTGTGTTGCAGACCAATACTACCCACTAACAAGACTATCAACATCATCTGAAGTTTCAGACCAGGGGTCCCAGAGAAAAGCATTTAGTTTGTGCAAAAATGAATTTCAAATCATTTGTGGATGCTCATTTACCACAATGACATATGCAAAGATGATGCTTAAAATGCACGAATAGCTACAAGTCTCTTGTTGCACCAGTTGCTGTCTGGCAACTATCTTTCATAGCATGTAATGTATGTGTATGTGTTGCTATCTTTCTAGAGAAAGATAGATGTTATAGAAAAATAGAGTATAGAGAAAGATGTGTTGCTGTCTTTCTAGAGAAAGCATATCTGCTTTCTCTAAGCATGCTCACCTGATTGTACAAATACTAACTGTAAAGATTAGACTTCAGGCTTCTTATTTTTAAACACAGTACACCTTCCCATCCCCTCCTTCCTCAGGACTTTTAAGGCTTTCTCTCCTTGCAGTCACCAGACTTCGGATCCAAGCTCCAAGACACAAAGCCTTAGTCACAAGACGTGTTGTCAGCCAGGGAAGTTAAACGCTTCAGCTGTAAAGAGCAAGCGACAACAAAGCTGCCTTGAAAGGCCCCTCAACCCATCAAGCTGCTGTACAAACTGCAGCACAAGCTCAGTTCTTCCTGCAAGCAATTATTTCCCATTAAGCAGCATTTTCCTTTTTCAGAGGTCTCGAAGGAAAATAAAACAACCCAAACTGACAGCCCAGAAGAAAGCCAAGGGCTCCTAAAGGCAGACTTCAGATGGAAGGAGAACAACATTATGTCAAGTGCTGCATGGCCATGAGGAGCTGCTGCCTGCAAGAATGACTGCAGCACCAGCCTGATCTGTGGGCGACCTCATATTGCCTGTTTTCTGGTGTTTATGGTGGCATTTCACTGCTGTGCTGTTGCGCTCAGATCCCCATCGCTGGGGACTGCAGAACGTTTTCCACAGCTGTGTTGTTCCTGCCTGGGGCACACCTGGTGATGCAAATAGAAATTAAAGGTTTCTCCCTTCACTTCCCACCCTCACCCTCCTGTAGATTAGGGGCTGGGAGGGAAAATGAATTTTAGAGATCACTCCCACCATCAGATCCAAACACAGGTAATTCTGCAAATAGTTTAATTTTGAGCTGAAAGCACAAGCAGCAGAGAAGAGTTTAATTTCGAGAAAATTTTAAGTGAAAATCAGATTCAAAATGACATCTCAAAAGTACCTATTGCATCAGGCTGCTTGCCTAACCCAATCCTGTGCTGGGAACACTGCGGAACAGGCTCGGAGCAACGCGATCACAGCGATAGCTGGCATTGCACTGTGAATTATGAACTGCAGATGCAGAGTTTGGATAAGACTTTCAAATGCTGAAAGGCTACACTTGGAATCTGATTTTCCAGAAATCTAACTGTTTTGGCACATTTTAACTCTGCATATGTAGATTATTATTAATTTTTTTTCTTCACATCAAGGCAGAAAGAACTAGGTAGACTAATAATACACACATTGTAGAGATAATGCCTTTGGGGAAAAACAATACTTTGTAGCTAATTTACTTAGGAAGGTAAGTGATATTCGTATCCTTGATTAGCTAGCATGATATTTAAAGATGCGGCAAATCCTAATTACATTACATGTTATGAAGCAGATATAAGACAAAAACCTGTTTAATAGTTAAGCCTGTTGCTATAACAACCACATTTCAAGGACATGGATATACAACACACACACAACAACATCCGCATTAACAAAATGTCTCATTACAATTGAACTTTACCTGGCAAAAGAACCAATTAAATTTGTTCAAAAAGAAAAAAAAAGGGGGGGGAGGGGGGAGGGGAGGAGCACGGGGTCTTTTGTTACTGTCAAGAGAGTCTGGTCTTTAAACTCCAAGTCTCTCCAAGAGAAATTTGCTATTTAATTTTGAATTTGTCTCTAAATATTTACCCTCCAAAGAAAGGAATACAACCTCAGTATTGCCACCTTAGTCAAGCAGACATTTAGGTATCTGGCTGTTTCCACTTAAATGGGTGGGAACATTGCTTTTGATGCACATTGTGCCATGCTCAGAAGAGGTGTTCTTCCAGCCTTTGTCCACAAAATTGAGAAGGAAGAGAAGAAGTGAATGCTTAACATAACATAGCAAGTCAGGCAAGGAATTGGTAGATTTTTTTTTTTTAATCTATTTATTAATAAATCAAGTAGTCATTTGGCACACCTTTATCCAACTTGGATATTTTTTTAGCTGGCCACAATAGAAGGACAGAAGGCATAGAATAATACAATTAAAAAGAGAGAGAAGAAAAATTCCTATAAGTCAAGCTCAGACCAGCAGAGCTGAGTTTTCAGGGGAGTTCAAGAATGGTAGACGGTTTGTGATGCTCTTCAATAAATACGAAGGATTTTTACAGACTAAAGAAGATGCTCTACTTGAAAGCAAGAATGCACAAAGGACTGCTACACAGTAAAAGCCACTGATTGGGGTGCTAGGATTGTTACCTCAAAATGGAGAGTAAGAACAGAAACTTTCACGTAATACTTTCAGCCATTTGCCTGCTCTGAACAGTGACACTACAAAGGACAGTGTTTATTTTCCACTACAAAGTGATTATTTCCATCACACAAGGAGACTTCAGTTCAGACTTCAAATATCCCACAGCTAGACAGACCAAAAGCTATTTGGACCTAGTTTAGGAAATAATTATTTTTGGTATAAGTATTCACAAAGAAAGTTCCAAACGCATAATAACATTGCTTAGGGGGTTGATAATCATATTACTTTGTATAAAGGGAGGAATATATAGCTTCCTCCTAGTTAAATCTGTTCTTTGCATTGCCAGTCATGAAAAACACCAGTGGAGAGATGAGTGCATGCACACCTCTGATTTACAAATGACTTGACATTTCTGTATGCTATTTCTCTGATCAGGGCACCTCAAACAATACGGCTCCAACAATAAACACAAATGACTTTGACTCACTCCATTCCCTCCTCCTCCTCCTCAGTTTCTTGGATTTCAATATTTACATATTCTAGGAAGACAGCCTTCAGAAGCAAGATTAAATTCAGAACAAGTTTCACAAAGCTTTCCAGAACAGTGACTTTGTTAATAATAAGCATAAAATACAGGTTTTTCTATGGCTGTCTTTTACCTTCCCCTTGAAAATAGCTGCTGTGGTATGGAATTAACGTTATTGTTTTCATTTGACTGGGCATCCTTTAAAGAAACAACAAGAGCACTGGAAGCAGAAGTTGGTAACTGTTTTACATTGTTCAAGGTTTCTGGTTTGAACACACACCATATAAGTAATAAGGCAGTCTGCCAAAGGCAGACCACAGAAAGAGATTTAACAATAGAAATTACCTGTTTGGTTTTTTGTTGTTGTTGTTGTTGTTTTTTGGTTTTTTTTTTTTTTTTTGAGTGTAAACGCAAGCTCTGATGTCTGTTAGACTCAAATTGTTTACAGCAGAAGGCAGTAAGAATATTATGCCATCAGTGATGAAAAAACGCAAGTTGCAGGCTGCCTGCTTAAACATAACCAGCCCCATCCCTATGACGTGCTTCTTGGCTAGATGAATTTGCAATCAGCCTCTAATACCTGTTTTTAACTTCGGAGGCTTTCGGGCCCTTTAAGCAATCTACTTATCAATTACCAGGCATATTCGATTCTTCCATTTTGGAGGACTAACAGGAGGAGCGGGGAAGGTTAACTGTATGACAAGATGTGTTACTGCAGCTGTCAGAGTCAGGCTGAACTCCTAACCAGGCCATGTGAAAGGGGGGTTTGCCCCCTGATTTCAAAGGAGATGAGATTCCACCCACTGACCTGATGCATTAATTCACAGGCATAATGTGGAAGTAGAAGAAGCTGCTAATGTGTAGAAGTGATGCTAATGACAGTAAACAGAAGCCCTAAACTCTCAACTATTTACTCAAAAATATGTTATAAAAGTGAAATGAAGATCAGGAAATCTAAATCTGTGGTTTTAAATTACAGGACCCAATACAACCAAGTTAATACTTGTGCACTCTGCTTGATTCCTATCATCTAAAGCTCACAAAAACCTAAACTAAACATATAAATCAGGTTACTAATTAGCTTCTGTCTAATTACAGGAAAAGCCTAACAAAAAGGGAGGAAATTGCCTCATCATTTCACAGACATTAACAGGCAACACACTCACACCTGTATCTAGGATACAGCCATTATCTTCTATACCACACTCTTTTCTTCTTAACAAGACAGGTGTACGAGAAAAAGTAATCTTTTATTTAAACCAGGTGATATATCTGGGAAAAAAAAAAAAGAAAAAGCTATCAGGTATATCATCTCTAGTTCAGCTATTTTGTAGCCTCAGGCATCTTGAGGCCAGTGAAGAGCTTCAGAAGAGCAATGATGCTTGCACTGCAGTTTCTCTACAAGAAAAGCTTGGACGCAGCCAAGACATGCACCAGAGCACAGAAGCCTTCAGGTCCCTGCCAGACCAGTGATGTGTGCTAGACATGTTATTCCATTTGCTTCCCTTTTGGAGTGCTGTATTGATTACCCTGGTGTTCATTTTCCTATCGCTAGTCTCCTTTAGTCCCCAGTGCAATTTTCAAATTACAGCCAACTGTGAGAACAGCGTGCACAAAGTGCCTGATATTAAATATGTCATCTATCTCCACTAAAACCTTTTGGTTATTCAGTATAAAAACTGGCAAGAAGACAGATAGCAACCTTGAGATATTTCAGCAAATTTTATCTATTATCAATTATTTATGCCCCCTTTGGTTACAGATGTGAGATTTTGTTGTTGTTGTTGTTTTGATTTTTTTTTTTTTTTTTAATAGTTTCCAAACCAAGGCTTTCAGTACTGGATTCAATTACAGCTAAGTCACAAGATAAAGTTGGGATAAATGTTGCCTTCCTCAGACAGACTCTAGTGAGGCTGACCATCTACCTGGAAGGCATAAGGATATGGCTGAGCTCCAGCTCCAGCCCAGCAATGCAACGCCAAGGGCTGCCTCAGGGCCTCCACCATGCAGGATCACAATGATCCTTTCTGTTTGTTCCATCAGCAACACCACTGAGTAGTTCTTGCTTCTCAATGAAAAGGGGAAATAAAGAGTTGTTTCACAGAATCTTCGGAAATGTCCAGAAATCTTTCCTATCCCTACCAAAATGTCAATGCCTTGACCAGAAGAAAAGAACATGCCCAAAGTACACAACCCACAGATCTTTAAATTCCCATTTCTAATACAATGGCTCATGAAAGCCTAGCTCAGGCGTGCCCTGTTCCTATTCTGCCCTACGAAGATGGGTTCCTGAGCGGTCTTGCTCAAGATGCTCCTAGAGGTAGAAGACTGCATATCAAGAATGTGCAATGACCAAGCACATGGTAGGAGATCACAAAAGCCAGCTCATGAAGGGCACGGACATGAAGTTGTAAATTATGGCCTTCACAGTATGCTGCCCTAGCACAGAGCTGCAACCTTTCACATGGAAAACACATCCTTTAAACGTTCACTTATATCCAGGGATCAGCATACAGAAGGTAATGCCGATATCCACGGCAGGTTAGCCGTGCTGAGGGAGCTCCGAGAGCTCAGCACAGCCACCCACGCTTCGCCCACCTGAAGGTCTGGCCCTCTCTTCCCTCCAGCCACTAGAGGTCAACCCAAGCACATGCTTCACAGCACCCCAGCTCCAGCTGGTGCAGGAGCACCAGGCTGTGGCAGGTTCCCACCCCAGTGTCACCCAGGCACTTGTGGCCATGGGTTGACGAGGTGGGTTCGGGGCACTGCTGGCCCCCAGGAGAGGGTCCTGCACTCCTCGTGGAGATCTGGAGGCACCGTCAGAGGCTGTCCTGCCCCATGGCTGCCCTGGAGCCACATAGGCCTCATCCAGCCTGCGGAAAACGAGGGGACGCAGGCACCTGGAGGGCAAGCAGGGTGACACACAGAGCTCATGAGGGGATGAGGAGTCATGATGCTCTTCTGAACTGTGGCTGATGATCTGCTCAGGCTGAAATACAACCTCAGGAAACCCACATCTGCTTTTATGCAGACCACTTCCAAACACGCTTCATGTGTTATTCAGGTTCTCCATGAATCCCAGAGACGCTAACCAGTTCTTACTTCAGTGCAGGCATGCTTTTTCTTTTTTTTTTTTTTTTTTCTTTTTTTTTTTTATTAATCTGCCCTAGGACCTTGTGTGACAATCCAGCAGTTCTGATTCCAAGAAATTAGTGGGTAGACAGGCTGGTTCAGCGCAAAACAGCTCTCCAAACGTTCAATAGCCCCCAAGAAACAGATATATTATGGCAAGCCTAACACAACTGAACACTGTTACGAAATGATGTCTGTCATATCCACGGTTTCACTGCTGCAACTTGATAATTTCATTCCAATTTGAATGTTTATTTTTCATAGTGTGCTGCTGAAGTTACCCATTTCACCAGTCTTTTTCCAACACAAATGCACAATAACATCTGGCTAACCTTCTAGCACCATCAACAACCATTTCCAACACCCCAATTAATTTTGTCACCTTCCTGTATAGCCTTGAGCAATGCAGGAGGTGGAAGGTGCTGGTTCAGCCTCCACTGTTAGAAAAGCACAATTCGTCAACAGGTTTTTCTCAATAAATAGAGATTTAAAGTTAAGGTAACAGCAGATTCAAGTTGTTGCTGTCTTATGAAAACTTCTATCCTAAATGAAAATATTATTATAAGCCTTAGTTTTCTCCTTACTGACGTGCCAGCATTATAAATGAACTATCAGGATTGTGACTTACTGTAGAACACAAACTGTGACATATGGTGATAGTAATAGCTTTTCAATTTCTTTTTACGACAGTAATCCCATTTTCTGCAAGTAATTATATGTATTTATTACACACTGCAAACTGCTTCATAGCTTTAATAACTTGCTATCTCATACTGCTTCCAGAAACCAGAATCCATATTCAATTTTCACGTCTGGAAATTTAGGACAGTAATTGCACTTAATTATTAGAAATTTTATAAGGTCCTTGGTATTCTGTGCCTATTTAGAAGAGATAGCAAATTTAAAATTATTCTCTACATCAGTAAAACATACCCTCATCTTTTGACTTTTTCTTGTGCTATTCTGCAGTTTTTGTTGTTGGGGAAAAAAAAAAAACAACACATAACAAAGAAACTAGGAATATGGTTCTTAAGAGACCACAGCAGAAGTACACATTGTTTTCTAGAAAATAACTTCCTACAGCTAAAGAAATGCTCAAGAAATAGGTATTAGTTTAGAAAGTCTTTAAAAGACTTTACACTTTCTGAACTCTTTCCCAAATCCTAAGAGCAGACCCAAAAGACACCCCCACAACATGCTTTTGGCAAGCGAATGTTGGCCACCCTTCCTGCTGAAGCTTGCCTGCTGTGCACCAAGGATACAGAGGCTCCTGAGGCAGCGAGGTGGCCAAATATTTACTGCTGGCCAAATATTTATTGCTGGCCTCAGCAGCAACGAGGGAGTTCTGAGCTCCATCATGGCCCTCCTTCCTCAGCTCTCCCTAGAGGACAGGATCTAGAAAGGGATCCTGGGCTGTGAACATGGACAGGACTTCTGCCTGGTGGGATCTTCCTGCACACCCAGTCTCCTGCTGCTGTCCCTCACTGGTACCCACAGTAGTTCCTCAGGTGACACGCTTTGTCACTCAGTCCCCAGATGATTTCCTATCTTTTCTCCCTGTTGAGAGACCCCGTTTTCAGTGCTGGGAAAGATGGTGAAAATAACAAATGCAACTTCAGCAAGAAGAGGCACAGGGCGTTAAACAAGGAAGGTTGCTTCCTACATCAGGCCAGGGTTCTCATGTATTTCAGGCATGACTTTAGCCACTCCAAAGTTTTTTTTTTTCTTTAAAAAAAAAGAGTTGGAAAAGCCTTCTCAGACCTCATGAATCATTCCCAGCTAATGAGAGTAAGATGTGGTTCGGCTATCAAATAAACATGCGTTATCTGCTCAGCCTTGGCGGACGTGACTGCATGGCTGCAGCTCATCAGCAGTGCCTCAGGCTTCCAGCGATTTGAATAAACAGGTAAAGATTAAGTTTCACTTTGCTTTTTTACTGTTGTGTGTACTGATTTATCTGGTAACTGAAAATCCTCAAGGAAGACGGTGCTAAATGCACTGGTGAGTTCCTATAAGGTTAAATTCACCCTTGTACCTGTAAGATTTTAGTAATTTACAGAAAGAAAACAGTGCTCTGAAGGTTCTGAAGGTAGGATGAACTAGAATCACCAATTATAACACATCTGGGGGAAAAAGGAAAAACAAGAAAGCAAACAGTGCTTTAAGTTTTTTGTTTGTTTGTTTTAAGTTCTCCTGGCTCTTCACTTCTGTCTGCAGACAGATACCAAATGCTTGGAGAAGTGTATTTTAAAAAGTTGTGGCTCTGGAAGACAGCAGTCATAGTCGTGTATATGGATGGGAAGGTATATCAGAACGCTCACACAATCCTGGCAAGCTGTATCATTGAAAAATGGGGCAAAGAGCTTCCACAAAGATACTCTAAAGCAGGAAAAATTCCCCCTGACGCCACCAAGACTGCTGCTTAGATAAAGGCTGATGTCTCAGATCATTGGAAGGGAAAGCACATTGGTGAGCAAATTTCATCACATCAGAGACAGTTCAAGCAGTCCACAACAGGAACATAACCATAGTGATAATAATTAAAAATATTAATCAGATGTGTGACTTCTGTTTGTTTATAATTTCAGCAAAGCTCTGTATTTCACAGCTTCATATAAAATAAGAGCTTTATGCATTTACACATCTAACTTAGGAGCAGAGTTGGCACTTTTCCTAAATCAATATATTTTTTTCCCAACACACCTGTATTTAGAGAATATTAAAAAATAAAATAAAATATGTGCTTCACCTAAATGCAACTCACTTGGGTCTGTCGTCGTGGGTGGATCAAATCAGCCAGTCCGGTGACAGCCCTGTGACAACCAAACAAATGATGGTCATGGCCATTGTAATACATCAGATATTACAGAGGGAAATTTTTCCCATCTTCTGAAATGTAAATATAACTTCTGTTCTACAGATGTGTGGAGATGTAACCAAGCAACACTTGATAGCTCGTAAGCAAATCCTAAAAACATCTCAAGGAGACTGCTTTCCATTTTTAATCTGTCTGTGTAGAAATAAGTGATCTCAGACAACTGGGGTTGATTTGTGACGGCGTGCAGCACATTATCTTTGCAAAGAGCAGGGTTTGGATGTCTAGCATTCCACCGTCACCAAACCATCCAGGAACCAAGGCTCTATCCTGGATCCCCCCCCTGCTCAGACCATTCCAGACCATTCCTGTGGTTTCACTGGCAGCAGCGTTTGGTTTGGTCGCAGCTGAGACAAAAGACCCTCCCTCTTCTTGTGTGTTTCTTCTTCCTGTTCCTGCCCCTAGCTGGGCAGCCCAACCTCTCTCTGCCTGCCAGGCACCTGCCTCAGCAGCTGCTTGGATTTATCTGACCAGAAAACTTGTGAGGCTTTTTGTTCTGTTAAATTGCTTCCTACACGTCCAAGCTGGCACCAAATGAGCCAGAGGCAAAACAGCAGGGGAGACATGGCTGGAGTGGGGAAGGTGGAGATGGAGGAGGTGGAGAAACACCTTCCCCACTGGGCCTCCCACATTTTTCTGCCACGCTGAGCCACCAGGCAGTGCCCTACCTACCCTACCGGGAAATAGCATGGACTGAGAAACACATTTCCCAGGGATGGGAGAGCCGGGGGGGACATGGGACTGGAAACTGATGCACCTGAGAGCAACCTACAGCTTTATTATAACTATTCTTCTAATAGTTTTAGGCACAATTTTTTGGTAGTCTGGGGAGGAACAAAGGCAGGAAGTACTGGTATAGTATTTCAGCCAATAAATATTTGCCAGTGTCCCCTCCACCTGATTTTGTTGTGCGATAGGCTAACAGACTTTCATTTAAAGTAAAATTAAAATTTCCCCCAGCCTCTCTTCTTACAAGCTGCACAGAATGGCTTGGGAGCTGCTGTGCTCTGAGCAATGCTTCATACACCAATTGCATCTCTCTTACCTTGTGCTCAGCTCATCATAGCCACCTGCTGTTTTCTACATCGTATTGAGACTGCGTGTGGAGCAACAGTCCTCTGCTATATACTTGCTCATATGCCTGTCTCTCAGGCTGGACTCCAGCTGGATTGTCTGTATGATTAAAAAAAATTAAAAAATAAAAGGATAATAGAATGACTATCCTGAGGAAAGAGTCCAGCTACTTGTCCTCAGAATACAGCCTGTTGTAAAAACTAAAACCAACAACGACAGCAACAAAAATGAACACAGTGAGGAAGGGTTCCTTTCCACATGTGTTGTTTTTGGGGTAGCGAGGGTGTAACAAGCAGCAGGTTGAAAAACATTTTCCCCCAGCAGTTTGATGTTTCCTCCGACAGCCTGCCTCGCAGCTGTGTTTCAAATTAAACGTGACAGACAAGTGATGCCACCGCAGAGGTTTGCTTGTGTGATTGATAGGAGTATTGTTGCAATGACCTCAAGGAAACATGCACAGCAAAAGACTCCTTGCTATTTGGTAGTGCTCTGTAGTACGGTAAGAGCTTGCAGCAGCTACAGCCTCCCTGAGATCTGTCAAGAAGGCTTACATTCATCAAGCACGGAACCGATGCAGTGCACCAGACAGCTTGCAGGCCACTTGTTTGCAACAACAATATCAAGCTCTCACAATACTATATCTATACCTCTGGAGAGTCAGATAGAGATAACATGATCTTAAGAGACAGGACTCTTCGCTCTCTGCCAACCGAACATTCAAGTAAAAACACCAGCGTAGGATGTTTAATGCTTCATCTGTGTCCAGCACAGTGACATATATCATTTTAGCAAGAACATCCCTGGATGATGAAGTAAACTAAAATGTTCACATTAAAAAATAACGAAGGGAAGCTATTCTTGGAGCCATTTGGGCCACCAGATTCTTCCTAAATGGTGCAGAAATATCAGCTTTGAATAATTAATACCTGAAGCAGGCAATTCTCACTCAGGAAAAGGAAGCAGCATAGGTCGGTCCTCCAGTAGTCCTTCCTTCCAGCAGCAGCAGTTACCTTTGGTACTGCCTTTCACAGGGGACTGCAGAGCAGCAATGACAGGTCACAGCCACGCTCAGCTCCGGGAGGGAGGGTCAAGGTCTATCAAGACGGCCTGTTGGAAAGAAGAGGGTTCATCATGTCGCACAGTCCTCCCAATCCAGGACCTCAACAGTCCTATCAGTGCAAGTGCTCCCTTCTTTTTCAGATCTGACCACAAGTCACTCACCTGCACATACAGACCTCAGGGATCACCTCCAGGTGCTGCTTCTTAAAAATGCTGGTCTACATTTGCAGATCCATTTGATAACAGAGTCGAAGACCCACTTCACTATGAGAATTTATGACGCTGACCAAGCATGGAAATACCAAGCAATTAAAACAGGTCTCTGCCTTGGAAGTAAGGGTGAGAACCAGAATACAACCTCATGTTCAAAGCCTGCATCTCCATGCAAGACCCTCTTCCTCACAAAACTTGAGCAGAGACTGCAAAAGTCGAGGGGCAGTTTTCAGCTGAACTTGAAACTAGAAAGACATTCTGGCAACGCACATACATGTAGCTCTGAGCACAAATGTGGCAGTGAGGTACCATGTTCCTGCAGGGAAAGCGAGCTCCATGACACTGTGCAACTACACAGCAAAATTTTAGGTTTTGAAACAATGGATTTCTAAAATCACTCACACAATACAAAGGCACATGAGATGGCAAAAATACCTGCATACTCTTCTTTTTTTTTTTTTTTTTTTTTTTTTTTTAACATGCTCCCATTTTTTGTACCATGTAAATGAGGTTTCCAGTCCAATAAATGCAAAGTGGGGGTCAGCTCAGTGGATGCTCTCACGTGAAAGACCATCTTAAGGCTTCTCCAAGGTACCACGTAAGAACTAGCAGCTTTTCTCAGCAAAGAAAGTCTGTGTGAGCCCTGTCCCAGCCTGCTGCCTTGCCTGGTTCAGCATTTACAGACCAAGCACAGTCTGCTTCCACAGAATTTCGGAGAACTGTTGATGCACAGCATATGGGGTTTTCAGTAGCTGAGAGCCCTCATAAACTGGGAATACTGAGACCGTACTTTATTTTCTGTCCCATTAGAACGAAAAGGCAAAACCTAGATAGGTCTAGGAATAAAGCCTCATGGGATCAGAGATCCCATGTATTCCTCGTCTCTTCCAGGAGACTACAGTTGCTCAAATCCTCAAGGCTTTGTTTTTTAAAATCCAATCTCATGTGATGCTGGGTGCAGGTCAGGACATGAACTCCAACAGAGTTAAGTCTATTCAACTGAGGGGATAGTTTAAATAGCAGGACGCACATCCTGGAAGGGACAGTGCTGGAACCAGGAAAATAACTACACCAATGACTAAATCTTGAGCCTTTAGGCAAAACAAATGACCTTTCTCCTTTGGAACCCAAACAAAAAAATAAATCTTGCTCCACATTAGTGACATATAACAAATAAACTAAATAATAATAATGACCCTCTGTATTATTTTTTTTTTAAACAGATTATTATTTCCGGCATAACTCCGTACAAAAGAAAATAGCGGTTGGCAAACAGAAGGGCTGATCTGAAAATGAAATGCTCTCCTCCTCTGCTCCTTCTAGTATGGATTTAGGTCTTTTCTGAGGAGTGTCAAGACTCAGGAGTACAGCTGTGACTAAGAGCAAGTGTAAGAAATGAGTCATATCAAGATTCCCTTTGCTGATGGACTCCGTATAGCCCACTTACTACCAGCCTAACACCCTATTATTTCCAGCAGGGCTGACAGGGACAAGCACTGGACTCTGTTAGGATTTGCCATGTTTATGCTGATAAAACCCCTCCAGCTAAGTCTAAATCTTGGAACATCTTGGTTCTTTTCAGTAGCTCTGTCAGCCCACGCACGCCTGCCCATGGGCTTAGAAAACAGCCATAAACAGTATCCTGGAGCGATCTGGAGAGTGAGAAGTCAGCCAAGGAGCAGGGGTCTATTCGGTCTAAATATGCCATGTCCGGATGATAGACTGTACCGGGGAGGAAAGACCTAAGTCCTGAGCTCTAGGGAAAATACAAGAGCCATAGCAAACCCATTTGAAATAAGGTGTCCTACCAGAGCAAGGTGATCAGAGATATTACATTATGTTACACCTTACATTAGCCAGAACACACAAAAAATATGCTTACTATACAACACAGTGCCACCCCCATTGCCGAGCCTTTACTACATCAAGGCAACGTGACAAATTTGCCCTTATAGGCATTTCTTTGAAATGCTGTGCCATAGAGAAAATGGTGAAAGCATGGTCAAGTCATACAAGACAGATGCACTTGCCCATTACACAGCCAATTAGACCAAAGCATGCTACTGCACAGTGATGGTACCCAACAAGAAGCTAAAGAAATTTTCAGGCAGTTCCAAAAGAATTTCAGTTAATTACTAGCAAGGACTTGTTATAGCTGACATTGAGTGTATTAGAGGAAACCCCCAGTGCTTTAATGTGAGGGTGAGATTCGCTTCTGGTTGAATGAGTCAATCTGGCCTATAAACTTTGGCAGCTTTTCTTAGTTGGCCATAAGCAGGGAGAAAATTGAAAGTCAGAGGTCAGGAGAGAAAACAATCTTTTTGAACTACTGACCTCGTGGCAAAGTCTAGACTTTTATTGACTCCAACATTTAAAGTTTATTAAGCCAATGAAAGTATCCAATGACTAAAAAGAAAAATGGACAAGTCTTTGCCCGTGTCTGAAAGAGTTTTAAGCGAGAACATCATTTGTTTTCTTCTCTTTTTGCGTTTTGAAAGGAGGAGGTTGGCTTGCAGTCTGGCATGGGTACTCTTTTCCATTGCCATGGACCTATTTAGAAACTTGCTGAAGATAAGAGCCTCCTATTTCCAAACAAGACCATTGATTAGGTAGACAAATTTCTGGCACGGTAAGAATTGCCAGGCACAAGTACTCATTTCATTTTTACAGAAATCTCTGCAGTTCAAACATTGTCATGCCTTTGAAGCTGGGGAAGTGCTCTGTATAGCACTTCAGCAACTCCCATGAGAAATGGGAACAATATCACAGGGAATAATGAGGGATACATGCATGACACCTGCAGCCTTGGCACGCTCGTGCTTACTTTCATACTGTCTTTTCCAGCTGCCATCCCTAAGCCTTTCCACAAAGCTCCCTACGAGAGCAGCTAGGATAACTCCACATGTGCAGTGCAGGGATAACAACCACCTTTGTGGTTAGATTTGAGACCCCTAAGGATTTATTTTATTACAACTCCAAACCATAAAGATTTCACCTGCAAGTAGTTCAGCTTCCCAGAAGGTGGGGGAAGGAGCCTCCAGAACCACGTTTTGTTGCTGTTGGAGGCAGTTGGAAGTGCCTTTCTGAAATAAACAGTTTTTTCCTCAAATACCAGAGTCCTGAGTGATTTCTGAACACCGCAAATATTGGCACACTGCCTACTGCTTCCAATAAGCTTCTAATTACACAGTAATGTATGGAATATAATGCAAGAGGCATATTTGTCCATTAATATGAATGCGATGAGACCACACAGAGTGTGTCTGTATGGATTGCTAGACTGACTTGAGAGTGATTGATTGTCTTAATTTCAGCTTTATTCCCAGTGTTCAGCATTGCTTGGTGTAGGGCTTGGAATTTAATAGGATTTGCATCTAGAATATTAGAGCTGAAAGCTTTCATCTCATCTGAACTTCCCGGAATTAGTTTAAATATTTTAAATAAAAAATGAAGCAGGGGAGAATGGCAAGGAAGACCCCAAACACAGTGGTAGAGCTGCCCTATTTTGAAGGATTCTGAGAAAAAGGTGTGAGAGTTGAGACTGCAGACAGTGTCTGCCTTAAACAATCAAACAAACAAAAACAACAAAAAACAAGCCCATGGACTTCCTAATAATGAGGCTGCATGAACAAAATGAAACAGTTAATTGCACATTTTTAAACTGAAAGAAAACTTCTGGTGCAGTGAAACAAGTGTAACCCCACGGTGCCATTACATGAGCCCCCTGTGGGAACTAAGGAGAGGGAACGGGCTCACAGGGGGTGAGTCTCTGTGTCTTAACCAGTTACCACATTGGTCTGGGCCAGCACATGATGGGTGCTCAGACCTGGTCCGAGGGCACTGCATGAGTTTCTTCTATTGAGTGTTTTGTTCATGCAGGTCTGCCTGCAGCCAGCCCGTCTATACAAGCATAAGACCTATAAGGGAGCCTACAAAATCCTCACGTGGCAACAGCTATTTTCTGGCAGAGTTAAATGCAGAGAAAGCTGCAGGGTGCAATTGCCTAATCAGGCTGCATTAAACCAAAACCCACCAGCCCTCTGTGATGTCCAAAAGCCTACTGCTTACAGCAGTCAGTGGTTTGTCAGACTCACCACACATGGATCAACTTTCCATGCCATCTACGCTTCACACCAGCACCCTATGTGACTATTTCTGCCTGGCTGTGCATAGGTAAGATGGACATTTCTAGCTAGATACGAAGGGAACATGCCCTATAATCTATTTTTTATAAAGCTTCTTGGGAGAACAAACACCTAGTGCTTTATATCCCTGCTTCAAAGAAAACTAAGCTTTCAGAAAGCCAAAGCGTTAACATTTCCCTATCTATGGAGTTAGCTTTCTCTGTAGAGAGCCCAGTAAATACAGGTTTTCTCTGTTTTATTGTTGTTGTTGTTTGTTTGTTTGTTTTGCTTGCTTGTTTTTAAATAACTGTGTTGTGATGTTGGAAAACCATATCTGATACCTCTAAAACCATAGCTGATATCAGCTATTACTGTAAGACTAATAGAAAAGATGGGTGGAAAAGAAGGATGGCCTATGGGAGAAGCATCAGCTGGAAGGTAGAGGAAAGGTGGGGAAAGATTAGCTGGCAAGAGAACAAGTTAAAAAGATGGAGTGAGGGAGAGAGAGGAAGGAAGAACAAGGAAACTTGAAGCTTGGTCTGCAACAGATACGGCCCTGTCATCAGAGAGAAGATCCTGGGGACAAAGCAGAGGGACGCCAGGCAGCTGAGGTGGAAAAAGCGTTGGTGCAAAATGACACAGAGACACCTGGCTTGCAATCCAAAAGCAAGCAGGCCTGAGATTAGGAAAAGGAGCACAGGCAGCAGATAAGGGTCAAAAACAGTGTTATTATGGGAATTGCCAGCAGTGACAGTGAAACAAGGAGGCAGCAGCAGGCAGGGGTGGCTGCAGGGGCTTTCTGAAAACCACCTAGAATGGTGGGCATCTTCTGGTGCAACTTGATCTGAAAGCCAATACTACAAACACGTTCGGTGCCTTGAATTGCAAAAGGACGGACTGGAGATGCCACTGGCTGCAGGGAGCAGGAGAGGCGTGGAAGAGAACTGAGTCCTGGCTCTGATCTTGTGCAACGAGCATTTCGGAGCTGATGCTCAAGGCCAAGAGGACTGATTGATTATCATTAGGAAGTTGTCATCTGACTGGTATGGGGCTTTAGACATGGGTTATCTTAGAAATATCCTACCCTTTACGTTAAATAGTCCCCCCACACTTAAGTCTTGTAAACAGTCCACATACACTTCAGTCTTGCAATGAGCTCAGGACCTTTTTTCTCAGATCTTGTTTTTTTGATACAGTTCAACAGCTTTTGCACTTACTGTCATATACCATTTCACGTGCTCTTTGGAGCAAAGAATAATCTGTCACCACCCTTTCACCTACAGTCCTCAGTATTTATCCAGTCACTAACTGCTGTACCTCTCTCACTCTTAAAACATTCTTTTTTCCCATCTTGCATGAGAAGCTTGCAGCTTCTCACAACTGAGCGCCATGTAAATATTTATGTTTCAGACCAGAAAGTAAGCTTCAATAGGACACATTTTCCTTCCCCACCAGCATAGATGTGGGGAGGGGCAAGAGCCGAGCTGGGAAGAGCAGGAAGGACATAACTAAGCTTGTCCTGAAATGTTCTGCGGTTGTGTTCTCCTTCTAGTTTGCCAATATGATGGCCTACTCATGTGCTGCCACTGGGATCCTCAGTACCACAGCATTTACACACAGCCAAGGGCCGTGGGTGAGGTGGGCAGCAGCTCCCGCCTGCCCACCTGGCATAGGCCAGGAAATTGTTAAATTGTTCCTTACAGGGACGGGATGTTTTGTGTTTCACTTTAGGACCTGCCTGAGCTCCTTCCTGCGTGCTCTGCCCCGAGCCAAGGAGCAGGTCAGGAAGAGAAAAGTGGTTGTCTGCTGCCCAGAACACCTTCTGCAAGTAAATGAAGAGAATTGCTCTTAAATAGTGTTTTCCTCCAGAAAATCTCCTGCAGATGGCAAAGGTGAAGCAAAGGAAGAAGTGACTTTACAGAAGTCACTGAACAGATTGGTAACAGAGCCTAGAAATGATTCTATGTTTTCAAACCCTCTATCTATAGACACAGCAATCAAGTATTTAGGAGATTATGAATGGTAGGTGTCAGGGTGACATTTCTCTTTCAGAAGGAAAACATACCTTTTCCTCACCCATGCTGACCTTCATAAAGTTTTGCTAAGATTAATTCACTGAATATTTTTCTTACTGTTTTCTTGAAAAAAATAAATGTTCAAACACGCTGAGATATTTTCCCCCTTCACCCAGTACTATTTAGTCTCTTGTAAAAAAAGCAAAGCATTGTCAATACACTCAGGCTTCAGAAAATAACTTCTATTTATCTTTGAGTATTATCACCTTTATCTTAGTGTTGAGGTGGGCAGTTATCTACCCACCTGTGGTCTGCAGATACCTGTTTTTATGTAGTCCAAGTTCTATGTTGATCGCAGCAGTGGGCATGGATTTCTCTCCCTATTTTTTCCTCCCCTCCCAAACAAAGTAGATGCTCCCAGGACAGCACCCTGCACAACCTGTATTCCTGCAGCATCAGGGATTCTTCTTTTCGCCACTACAGACCCACGCTGTGCCATTTATTATGGCTATTACACACCCAACCGCAAGTCATACTGTCAGCTCATGCCCTTGCAGGTCATTTATCCTCCAGCACTAATCTTTTCTGTAAGCCCTTTTCCTTTGACCACCCACATGATACTCGTGCAGACGATTGAAGTGACCTTCCCATTGTGTGCTTCTGCTTCCTGGCCTTAGCACCAGCACTGTTAGTCCGGATACACTCTGAGGCTGAACGGGCTGTGCCAGAGATGACTCCGTCCCTCACTGGGGATGCTCCCAAGCATCCAGGCACTCAGAAGAAGAGGGTGGCACTCTGCAAGGGCTGGGCACCCGCGGAGCGAAGGACGCAAGACACACGGGTCCCTTGGCAGCCTCTGTCAGCGTCTGCGCAGCCCAGCTTACACAGCTGGACCCCGTTTACAATTCTGAAAGGATTTTTTCTTTTTTTCTTGTTTGCTTGGCTGGCTGTTTTACTTTCAGATCGCTTAACAAACAGGAAATAAAGAGGACATCAAACAAATGACAAACAGAGCTCCACATACTGCCCCACTCAGCTGGGAAGCTCAGTGTGAGTCTTTGAGGGATGGGGGTTCCAGCGTCTGTGCCTCCCTGGACGCGACCCACTTCTTCCCAGCCCTTCCCTTTTATCCTACGACTATGAAAGAACTTTTTATTTAACCAGCATGGGGAACCCTTCAGTTCAGCTGCCTGAAAGCCAGACCACTACTTAACTGAAAACATACGTGGAAAGAAAAGAGAAAGAGAGAGTTAAAGAGAGGAATACAGTCTTCATTGCCTCTGTGGACCACGATGGCATGTGGGGGAGGCAGCTTCCAGCATATTGACAAAAAAATCCAACTTATTGTACAGCTGCCAAATCAAGCTAAAATGAAATATTTTTGATGGAGCAAATGATACTTGCTTAAGCCCTGTGCAAAGCCCCAACCTCCCACCAATTTAGTGATTTCAGCCTTCACTCTCATACCGCACAGCTGTCTTGAATGAGCAGGCACCAACCATTCCAGCCCATTTCAACTAAAATAAGAGTGTGGCAAAATTACTCCAATTTTATTTAGAGTTACTTTGATCATAAGGATATTCTGCCCAAGGCACTGCCTCAGCAGATGGAGCTTTTCCAGCCTCCTGATTTCAGAGGCCCCTATAAAATCAGGAGGCTGAAAAAGCTCCATCTGCTGATTTTCTAGTGGCCTCCAGAATTCATGAACTTCTCCTGGTTCATCACCCTTTTTACGGAGTGGTGCCAGAAGCAGGACAAAACCTTTACCTCATTACAGACTGCTAGAGCATTTTTTCCCCTTCTATATGGGAAATTCCTTGAATGCAGTCTCACCATTGATGTGCTATGGAGGAAGTTATTAAAAAGCTTAGTTAGTAAATTCTGCAGCCACGTTTTCCCTGTGGAGTGGACTTTCCTCTGCCTATTTACCCAGAATAGTATTTCATTCAGTTTTGGGCCTCTGACTGCAAGAAAAATTGAGTTGCTGGAATGCGTTCAGAATAGAGCAACAAAGCTGGTAAAGGAACTAGAAAACAAGGTATAAGAGGAGCAGCTGAGGAAACTGGGGCTCTAAGTCTAGAGAATAGACTGAGGGTAGACCTCAACACACTATAACTACCTGAAAGGAAGTTGTAGCAAGGAGGCCATTGGTCTCTTAAGTTAGTCAGCAAGCAATAGGACACAAGGCAACAGCCTCGAGTCAGCACAAGCACATGTGCTAAAGCAGGGAAGAGCAGAGTGCGTGGAAATGTATTCTGTGTTCTTCAGACTCAGGTTGCCACATCTTTCAAACTAGAGTTAAACTCCATATGAAGGTTAATGATAGCAATAAAATAAATCAGCCCTATTATAAGTGCTCCATCTTAGTCTATTAAGTTAGTAAATCTATACTACACATATATTATGCAGTCATAAATATCTCTCCATGTTTATATTTTAAACACATAAAACATAATTCACCACAGCAGGAATTACTTTGCATTCAGTAGAGCTAAAGGCAGAGCACGGTCTGATGCCAGGCTCTTGCCACCCCTTTCCACCTGAACCCACACCAGTATTTAGAATTTGAGAGAAGCTTTTCCAAACGTTTTCCAAGCTGTAAATACATCAACAGCATCTAATTGGAGAGCTCCTAGAGCACGGTTCTGAGGGTTGCCTTCAGAAGGGATCCTACACCCTGCAAAGCTGGAGCTTCCTTGGGTGTGCTCAGCTCTCGCTTCTCTAAACTCACACAGCTTCATCCGAAGGTGAGCAAAAGCCACCCGGGTATGAGCAAAGCCAGATTTTACCTTCCTGTGTAAAATTCATATAGCCTTATAAGACAAGAATATGACAGGTTTCTGAAAAGGCTGGGATATGCTGCTCCATCCTCATGGCAACGGGAGGAGCAACTGGAGCTGTACCTGGGCAGACAGTCTTTTTTCATAATCCATGATGTGCTGTAGGCAAGTTATTTGCATTGTTGCATTTGCAACATCTTTGAGTGATTCTGCAGCATTCAGACTGGTAATGAAGGCAGGGGAATCAGCATCGGAGCAATAATTAATCTGAGAAAGAGATCCCTAGTTAGCACGTGCTCTGCAGTAAGTTGTATTTAACGATTATTTGACTAAATTTCTATGACCTAAGCCCACAAATCTTAAAGAACAGAGGTTTCTGTTCTTAAATCTTCTTACAAGCTTTTGACTAAGCACCCTGACCTGTCATCAGCACATACATGTATGATGGACAAGTCACATTATACCACAGCATTCCTTGCATGCATGTACAGGGAGGGTATTTGCCTTAAATGTAGCCAAACCTGAGCACTAAACTCTGTTTCTTGCTATGTTAGCCCACTTTTAGGTTTGAACCTGGTGAAGATATCACTTTGTTAGAGATACCCTTGAAATCAATGGAGTTACTCACTGGTAGCAAAATCACTACAGAAGGATGCTTATTTTGCTGAAACGCTGTTGATGGCAGGACCGTGGCGCACACACTCTGCATGCCCCCATCTCTAACACTTTTATTCACAGGTTCAATGACAAAGGGGACATTTAAAAGAATCTGAAGGAAAATAAGGCTAACTGTCCAGCATCAGCCCTCAGTGGCATAGTTAAGCTGATTACATACAACTGACATTACCCTGGCAGCCAAAGCCCAAGAGCACAGAGTTTCAAACTTCTTTTGCTGCTCTGGCTTATTTCGCTCAGCAAATCTGGTAAACTGCATTAGCAAAGGCACTTTTTCTTCTGTAAAAGACCAGTCTACACAAGGCCCGTTTTGTTAGTACAGCTATGCTGGCAAATCCCTTAAGCAGAGGCAGATCCCAGCAGAGCTGTAGATGAGGGCCAGAGTTCAGATTCATAAATCAGAAACCACCAGGGACCAGCTGAGACCTCATGGCTGCCTGCGAACCTGCTTTCACTTGCAGCAAAAGCACCTCGACGCAATAGTTTTAATGTCTTTTACCAAAGCTTAAAATGGCCTGTATTTCCTGTGAACTAAGAACATATCTGTGGAACACATACTGAAGCTTTCTTTATGCAATTTGTAAGTAAAGGGACACGAGCACCTGTGGAGCAGCCAGGAGAGGCAATACCGATCCTCCTGCTCACACCTGCCCCAGGAAACAAAAGCTGGCTCTGGCTGCCGGACATGTTCCATTTTCCATCCTTCAAGTTCTATTAGATCTTCAGATCAAAGCGTAGCAGGGCTTGTCATCTTTTATTTTGTTGCTTTGCAAAGCTCCAGCTTTTGCAGGCTACATTTCAGTCTGCTGTGTTCTGCTAAAGCAGCTTACAGCTTGCCAGGGACAGAGAGCAGCTCTCCCCCATGTTTATATCCTACCAAGCACAGTGTAGGTAATCAATAAATCAGAGATTGCCTCAATAAAACGTTGTATACGTTTCATTAAATCATTTAAGCATGTGTGTAAGTAACTGCATGAAAAACATCCAAGTGGAGCACTGCAGAACTCCATAATGCCAAAGACATTAGGGAAAGGGAAGGTGGCCTTTGAAAAATGGATGGCTAGAGAAGTCGTGGCTTTCAGCCACGCTAGAGCCCTTTGCTTCCAGTGTAAAGCACACCAATCATTCCCCCTGACAGGAGAATTAAAAAGACAAGAGACTATTTAAGTGGTGGACAGTTCTCCCCTCCATACTGATACCATATTTCAGTAGCTTTTAAACACGTAACTGCTACATGTTTGGCTCTTTACCTGCCATAACTCACGAAGAAATGCTGGGCAGGGCTGAGGCTGGCTGCTGGAAGAAGCAATAATTAGGATAGCCAGCAATGATGGGCAGAGAAAACGCAGTGCTACAAGAGAACACAAGTGAGTACTTGCCCCAGCTGTTACAAGCACAAAAATGTGATCCTGCAAGACTGAATCTTTCCAAGGTCTCAAATAGGGAGCAACAGGGAATGAATAAGAACAGAAACCCATGGGGTAACACCTGAGCACCAGATCTGCTGCCCATCCCACTGCAGTCCCTGCTTCTGATGGGCGCTCCTTGCCCTCGCAGCAGCTGCACCCCCCCAGTGCCTCCTGTCGTTCCCCAGCAGCAGCCAGCAGGGCTTCCAGACAGTTTCAGATAATTAATGCAGACACTGGGGACACAGCTCTTTTGCTACCACTATGACACTACTAGCATTACAGACCATTCCCCATGGCTAAGGTAAAAGCCTATTTCTGGCTGCTCTGCAGCCCTGCTCCTGACTCTGGGCAGGCTGAGCAGCATCTGGGGATGTGGACTTGGGATCCTATTCACAATCCCTCCAGTATCCTGCAAGAACAAAGCTGGTCCCATCTGCTGCCATCCATCAACAGCAATGCACAGAGACCACCGAGAACCTAAGGGCAACGTCTGCTAGCCTACCAAGTACCCTGCAATTCAGAGCCAGTTTCAAGTGGCTGCAAGTTCAGAGCCGCATCTCCTTAACAGGAGTGGAAAAAAGAAAAATCCCTGCAACCCTGTCCCAGCTCTTGTCAACTCCACGGGGCACCCATAGGGTGAGCCCCTCTGCTCTTTTTGGTGTGGGTATCACAGCACAGCTGCGTACAAGCAACAAATGGGTCCAGATGTGGAGAGAACATGGATCCAGACCGAAATGGGACCCAGGAGCAGAAGCTGCTGGCCCTCGTAAGGACTGTGAGGAAGAAGGACGAGCTGTGCATGTGCCTGGAGGTCCCACACCAGCACTGCCACACGCAGGGTGCTCAGAGCACTGAAGTGCTGCTGCTGTGGGCTCTGGGGTGACGAAACCCAAATCGTTCACAGCGCGGCTGCATGGGAGGGATGGAGTCAGCACATCAGGCACTCCACCAGGAAAACATTCAGAGCTGGTTAAAAATGCTCCAAACGCTTTAATGAGTGCTTATGATTTTTAATATCTGCATGTCAGATCTTCTTCTTATTACTGTTCCTTCTCTTTTAATAAGTATAAAAGGACAGGGAAGAGCTAAGATATTTCCTGATGTATTCTGTTTCCCTTTAGATAAATAAACCTGTAAACATTTCAAAAGATGCTCAAGTTTTTGTTTTCAATACACACCACCCATGTCATTTCCTCTCAAAAATACGCTTGTGGGAATGCTCCACAGTTCTCATATTTATATTCAAAACAGACAGCCTCTGACTGCAAACCAAAGCAGTCTATAACCAGCACCTCTGCACACGACCAGGTCTCACTGATGTGTAAGATATACCGTCTTCACTGATACAGATTCATACTTTTTTTCTTCCGCAGGTTGTAATACGTTTCCTAGACTGCTGATGTGTGATGCTTCCAGATATTTACTGGGTGTTTTGCTATAGACACAGAGCTCTGTCAGTTAAAAAAAAGTACAGATTAAGTCATACTGGCATTTTTTCTTTTTGATAGTTATCTCAGAACAGAAATGATTCAGTCCCAAGCGCTCGTTTGTGCTACTACCCATTTCATCTGTGCTAACAGAGTGCCTAAGTATAACTACAGCAGCAAACCCAAGTAACTCTTCTGCCCCCTGTCACCTGGATGCACAGATTTAACTTCAGGATGTGCTGTTTAGCAGTTGTGTCCAAGTGACTCTGGCAAGATCCACAAAAACATCAGCCAGTGACTAGCTTGTGCAATTCTCAGCCCATCAGCAGAGCTCACCTTCCAGGGGCCAACAGACCAGAGGTGGTGGAACTGAAGGCAGCAGCACGGTCTTGCCACTGAAAGGCTTGTCCCTCCCTTCACCTTGCTCTCTGCTGATGGCAGCAGAGCACTTACTGACATAAAAATGAGTGCCAGAAAAAGAGACAGCATACTGGATTCGAAGTGCACAGCCTGCAGGTTGAAAGGCTGTTGTTGGGTTTGTAGATTGAGTTTAATGCCAGTTGGTTATTCTGTGGTATGACCAAGGAGGGAACATGACATCATTCATCCATACTTCCCTCCCCCCCTCCCTTTTTTTTTTTAAGCTATTGACAGATCTCTGACTAATAAACAAGATTCATTGTGTAATACTACCTTGTTTTTATTCAGTCTGGCACCAGGTTTATTATCTATTTCCATCAGCTTTTTGTTTGTTTTAAATGTCTACAAGAGGCAGATTCCTTAGGGAAAGAAAAGAAAGAATAAAAGTTAACTCATTTCAACTCTGGAGTTCCTGAGAGTTTTTTTAAAGCCTTTTATAAAACAAACAGATGAGAGGAAAGGTCTCTGGTGCTCATAGGATGTGAAAGTAACCTTCAAAATGTGAGTCAGATATAACCTATGCAGTAACATCTACCTGAGCTGGCAAAGAGCTCGAAGCAATAACGCATGAACTACTGTCCAGTTCTGCTTCTGTAATAAGTATCCACGCCAACTATTTCAGTGCTCAAAGACCTAAAAAGGGAACAGGGCTATTACTCCAGTGATCTGTAAAATACCACGTTGTCAATCTCTAATATTGAAAAAAGTCCCACATAAATTCCATTTCCCCAAAAAGACAAGAGACCACGTTATAAAAATATGAAATTAAATACTCGTAGGCATTGTGCTATGCCTTCATATCCTTAATTCTCTCGTAGATAGTGAGGTCAAAATTGTAGGCTTTCATCCACATTCAGAAATGTAAGAAAAACGTTAAAATCGTCCTGTAGCCGCTTGGCTTTCAAGGGGTGTAAAACAGATTGCTCTAAAGCTCACAGTCAGCTTCTGAGACAAGGTCAGCAATCAAATGTTGCAACCATCACTTCAGCACATGCTAAACTGGGCCTGACAGGGTAAATTCTACAGAAGCAAGTCGGAGAGGTTTTGGCTGCAGGGGTGTTCCATGAAATTTGCTTATCATTTACTCATTTGCTCAGGATAAAGGCTCGCCCCCCAGCCCAAGCTGATACAGAGAAAATGATTACTGTAAAAGTCATTACCTCATCATTAACATCAAGGGACCGCATGCCTCTTCCCATATTTGTTACTGAAAACCAGTAATAAGTGTGGGCTGTGCAAATAAAACCAAAATGGCAGTCCAGATAACCAAAGGAATTGTCACAACACAGGAGAGGTTCCCTCATATGACTGTACCCGTAAGGGTACACCTAAAAAGCAAGTCTATTTCCAAGCTTACTTCAATGGGAAGAAAAATGTAGGCTTTTAAAATACTGATTGTCTCTCTCTCAGCTATTCAGGTGAAAATGCCAGAGTGGAACAGCAAAAGGAGAAGTGTCAGTGGCAAGAGCTGTACTGCAGCCCTGCATTTAAGAGCAAGCTTTGATCCTGTGCGTGTAGGGTGAGATAAGAGAGCAGGGTGGTGCTCCTGTTTTAGGGGCAGGACATGCTGTAAGCTCCCTTTATCCTGAGCAAGCTCTGGATTTGCATCCAGCACAGCGCAATGCCACGCTCAAGGCAAGGAACCACTGCACAAGTCTCCCACCGTGCGCCCCCAATCTGCTCTTGTCCTCAGGGATCCTCTTGGATCTGTAAACGTAAGTAAAGACAAGACAGTCCTGTCTCCTGTGCAAGATTTGCCTCAAGTCAGAGCCTGGGTTGATTTCTTCAATAACAAAAACGATAAAACACATTTCTGCCCCTAGTGACTATGATGTGCAGAGAAGGGAGAGGCAGAAGAGCAAGCCTTCACACACGCCGTGCTCTCAGCAGCATTCCTCCCTGCGCTGACACACACCGCCCTTCCGTGGCACCAGCCATTCATTAAGTCAGAAGGCTTGGCTTTGCTCTCTAGGTAGTTAATAAAGCGTGCTGTGTAGAGCTGTGGAGCCCTGCTCCAGGCACAACCCCTATGACAAGCTCTTCCTTATTGAAATCTGCTCCGCTGTAGCTCAATTTTGTTTGTACAAGGACTTCCAGAACTTCAGAGAATAAAACTTGTGCAGTGTTAACAGCTCTTTGTGGATCTCTTTTTGATCTCCAGTTATCCAAGGTCAAGCTGGACAGACTTGAGAGATTATTTATCTGGTTGCAGACCACTGAATGCGCTCCATTGGTACAGCTCCCAGTGTGCTCTGTAGAAATTTTAACTGACTCAACTGACAGCTGAAATTTTGCCTTGCCTTTATGGCCAAAAAGATGAAGAAACTGAGCTCTTCTATTTTCCCACAAAGGCTCCTTATCACTGAGATTACTCTCGCCATTACAACAGTAAGGGCTGTGCAGTACAGAACCTCGAGGCTTACAAGAAGTCAGTGCAGACAAATCATCTCTGAACCAGACGGAAGAGGTCTGGTGCAGAAAACCCACCACAGTTCCTGCCCCCGTCTCTGCTTCCCTACCTCGAAAAGAAAAATAAGCAGAGAGCAAATAGCCACCTAGCCATTGTCCCATGGAGCTCATCCTGTCCACCCACACCAATCTCGGGGCAGCGTGGGGGCTGTTGGCTCCCCGCCGGGTCCCTCGCACCAGCACTGTGCTCACAGCAAGAGCTGACTTCTGTCTTGAGCACCAGCTCTACCTAGAAAGGAAAAGAAAGAGCATGTTGCCCTGCCGTTTCACAGGGAACCAAAGCTAGCACAACATATCATCTGAAGACTAAATGTTTACTGCCATCGGATCCATCCATCTTCTTTGGGAGGAGCCCTTTTTGCCAGTCTCACTTGTGTTGGTAAAGGGGCAGCAAAGAGTCTTTTATCTGAAAGCACGTTTCCCTGGAGATCAAAAGTATATTCTTTAGTTTTCAAATCTTCCCTCTTTATCCTCACAGTTCCCATATACGGGAAAAAAATGGCAAAGCGTTAGTGGGGTACGTATAAATCACACCAACCACTGATCCTCTTATCCAGTAACCATAACACATCAGATGCTGAAAGTCTTTCTCCAAGCGAATAAAATAAATTACATTTTGCTGGCCAGCATACCAAACCTTATGTTGGTTATTGTAAATTACTGAAAGCACAAAGGTATAGTCTTTGTGTGCTCTTTTTGGAGTGTGGAACACGAACATCAAAGAAGGCAGTTATCATAGCTGCCCTCTCTGTCTCTGCCTTTGACAATAGACTGATCTCCTCCAATTCACTACGGAGTTAAAAGAAACAGAATTAGACAAACAATTCGAAAAAAAATGAAAAAAGAAAAAAGAAAAAGAAAAACACTTGCTACCAAAGCCAATAAATTATCTTTGTTATAAGTATCATAACTAAATATTTTGGCACTAAAATAACTGATTATGGGATAAAATCTTAAACAGAGCTTAAAAAGAGTTGAAGAAAAGGATACGTGCCGTATGAAAGTTTTTAAATTTCTCAAAAACTTGAATATTATATCACCTTTGCAGTTGATCAAAAACAGAGAGAATGCCATCAAAATTTCATTTATAAACAATAAAAGATTATTATCGTTCATGTGAAAATATTAGTCAGTGTGAAATCACCCAACTTCAAGACAATTTTTTTTGGCCAAGCTGTCAGAAGTGAGCTTGCCTCTCTCTAGGACAGCTCGCACGGAGCCACTGAGCTGCAGTCGGGATTCTTCTAAAACAAACCTGCACTTTTTGCATTCTTCACCATAAAACCATGAGAATCCAACTCTTCCTCACCATGAAAAATGTGTCACAGACATCACTGCCAGGTGTTTGTCCCATTCAAACTCATAAACCTGTTTTAATCTCCAGAGTGCCACAAAGCCATGCATGGCTGTACCCTGCTCCAGCCCGAGGACAATCTCAGAAATGAGAATGCTTGCTTGTGCAAATTAGGCTGAAGTGAGGAAGTAAAGCAACCTGAGAATATTCATGACATAACTTGCATGGTCTATTTCTCATCACGACAGAACAGAGGATGGCTGCAGTTTGTGCTTTAAGCTAGTTTTTCCCTGAGCAGCCTGATTTGTGCTCTCAGGTCTCTGCGTCCTTTCCCAATGGGTCGATGAGATTCAATGCTTACCAAAACTCCTCATCACGTTAAAACTTTACCTTCTTTCAAGCAATATGCACGACTCATCAGCTCAGTAGTCATGACAAATAAACCAAATTTCCCATCTGTGCCACTGCAAGCAAAGGCCACTTAAAACCAGCACCTACAGATGCTGCTTTGACACAGCGCAGCAATTCCAGGGCCGAGGAGCTGCCCGCCACCCTGACCTCCCAGCACAGGGCTGGAGCAGCTCCCTGCTCTCTCCTGTGCTTGGCTGAGAGGCAAACAATGTGAAAAGTCACTCCTGGGAGAAAAGAGTGGCTCATCTCCCTGTCAAGTAGGGTGTTTTAATTATGTTTCTTGGTTTAAAGAGGCACCGAGATGACTTTGTTTTTATAAGTGCTCTGGAGCCTGAGGCACTCGTTTGTATTACAGTTGGGTGCTTTTATTGTATATTGTGTTTTTAATTGTTCCTTAGAAGAGCGAGCAGTTTTCCAATGAGTAAATACATTATTATTATTTCTGATTCCATAATTATTTGGATCACTGTGGTGCATGTCAGCCACATGACTTGTGTGTATCTTTCTTTCTCCTCCTCTCTCAAAGGATTCTGTTGTTTGGATTATGCAATCATTTTGCTAATACCAGGACAGATGGCCACAATGAAAACACACAGAGTGCTCCCTCTGATAGATACTTGCCAACATCAACAGGAAAGAACAGAATTAAATTCATGAACTTTAGAGAGAAAGCACAAGCTTGTTCTTGAGCAGGGAACAGTGTAATGCTTTTATGTGCACAGCAAAAGCCAACGACAACCTACAGACATGAAAGCTGCAAGACTAGAACAATCCAAAACAGGGCCCCAAATAACCTTTTACATCCATATAACAGGGCGTTGCAAATCTCCTGTTTGCCACAGAAGGCACAGGTTGGACTTGGATAGGATGCAGCATGTTGGAAACATCCTGGGAAGTATCTCCTGCCTCTTGCATTTAGCAGGACAGCCTCGTCCCATCTTGTATGATATGAGCAATTAACTGATCAAACACCTTGATGCAGGACAGCATCTCCCCAGTCTCATTGAGTTTCTATAAGGAATTTTGGTTTGGGAAAAACAAAGGCTGACGTACCACCTCTTGAAGGCTGCCAAGTCCTCACTTTGCTCATACGTTTGCTCAGAAGCTGAACGAGCCATGCCTAAACCACTGTTGCTTAAAAATCTTCCCTGGCAGAGCTGTCACAGCTCCCCCAGTCTATTTGCTTTGCTAGACCCAGCCGCTGGAAAGGTTTCTTAACATCAAACTTAAGTCACCCCTACACACATCATCCCTCACCCTTCTCACAGCCCATTCCCTTCCCTTTTCAGCAACCTTGAAGGCTGTTCCTACATCTCCCTGCTGTCACCTCCAGAGCAGGCCGCAATCTAGGGATGCAGGGTGGAGCAGCACACACCGTAACAGCTCGTCGATAGCTTCTGCATCAACCCCCTAGCTTGTGTGGGGCACGGGTAAGTGTGCGTGCCATGTAATGTGGCATGGACGGGGGAAATGGTTCCCTATCCAGTACTGAGATGATCTGGATTTCAGCTTGAAGGCTTGCAGATATGGCCGCTAAATTCACCAGACTTCAGTTCCCCAAAGGAAGTCTAACACACTCGGAAAGTTTCCATCCTCCTGATCCAGCCAGTTTCCCAGGGCATAACTGTTTGTTCTCGACCAAGAGAGAGGCTCCTAGATGTCACTTGGCAACATCAGCAAATCCGTTTCTTTCTCCATGGAAAGAACTTGTGGTGCAGGAGGCCACTCAAGAACAGGAAGATTAAGTCAGAGAATCCCCACCACCAATTACAGATATCTTTTTTTAAAGACTGAAAAAGAAAAAAACAGAGAAGTTAGATTTCACTCTGATGTTCCTGATACTACCAAAATTATGATGCTCAATTGAGCGCAGCTGATAGGAGAAGGCACCTTGAACATAAAAAAGGCAAAGGCAATATTTGCTGTGTTAAATGGGTGGTCTCTGACACTGTCCTCACCTGGTTAGTGTTTGGCACAAAATTTAAATCCCAAAGTCTCAAAATAATTAACCCAAGCAAGGTGTAAGGAAAAGAATCAGGCATCACTGCCAGAGTAAAGCTCTGCAGTTCTTTAAAGCAAGTGACAAAGACCAGACCCTGCTTAGGCCAATACTCCTCGTCTTTGCAATCAAAATGCAGATGCATACACTAACCAGACACTCTGCCAAAGCTTTCACCTACATATTCTGTGGATCTAAACCTCAAGATGAAATGTAAAAATCCTAATACCATGAAAATGTCAATATAGATTTCTCTGGTGTTAAGCCCAGTGTTCACATGCCCTCACAAGCACACCGTGGAACAATATCTACTGATACAATTATATTATTTTCTAATAGAAATTGGTAATATAGATTTGGATCAACCAGAAGTAAAACACCATCATGGAAGTTCCTGCTATGAATCACTCAGGGAACTGTCTGCACTGAAATTCAGATCTTAAAGCTTTTTCTTTTGGTCTCTACCAGATAAATGCAAAAGGCATTGATATTGAGGAGACTTTCCCTCCATTTCTGCATGAATTGGATCAGGACAGTTTTTACAGTTCTGCAACTGCATTTCAAGCAAAATCCCTGCTGTAAATAGCAGAAGGCAAGAGGCTGTGCCTGTGAAATGTGTGATTCAAAACAAGAACTCTGCTGTGAACTCTATGGCTCTGCCCTTGCACAAATTCCACAGCTACAATCGTTTGAAACAACCAACACTTTTTAAAAAAGACGACCGAGTATGTTTGTGCTTGTTCAAGTGGCTCATACTAACTAATGTCAGCTTTTTGTGAAACTGAGCTTCTACTGGAGAAATATAGCCACTGGCCCTTGCTATCTAGAAGTAGGGCAGATTTTGGAGAACATGTATTTGCCAAGGCCAGAGACCAGCCTGTAGTAAAATGCACGCAAAGGCCAAGGTTGATCAAAAGAAAAAGGAAAAAAAAAAAAAAAAAAAAGGAAATAAAGGAAAAAAAGAAAAATAAAGGAAAAATGTAATGGTTGCCAAGACCTACAGAGAATAAACAGAATTGGAAATAAATTCTCTCTTTCAGTATACTTATAAAAACAGTGTACGTATCCATTAGTCCATCCCACCAGGCCATCTGCTCTGGGCTCCAGCCATGGTACGGAGCCTCCAAGCCCTGGGATGGTCCCTGTGGGAAGGGATGCACCTTGGTGCAGTTCTTCCCTCCGGAGCAGCTCACTGCCTGTGTTTATGAGCATGGAAATGGACACCAAGAGTAGGTCCGTCACCAGCGAGGATGGACCAACCCCAGCACCAGCAAGCAGCACAGATACTCCCCCAGAAACCAAAATAGCCTGAGGAGCTATACTGCAAAAAAGTGACCAGAATTAGCACCCCAGTCAGACAGCTCTGGAGCAGCAGTGTTCCTCTCAGCAGACACCTTTCCATGCAGGACTATGGCTGACACTACAGCAAATGAGTAGAGAGGAAGGCAGAGTCCTGAATTTATATGGCCCTGTTCTGAGAAGAGCTCAGGCAACTTCCCATAGGGTCTGTAGTGCTTGCAGGGTGGTGATTTATTGCTGACCAGGAATATTTTTCCACATCGTAACATTTTATAACAGATGTTTTATTATATTCATTCCCATGCCAACCCAAAGAAAATGTCACGAACTAAAATTTAGCAAACTAGAATCCTGAGAAAAACTGATTTTGGTTCTTCATTTCAATCTTCATATTCCTTCCCTCACTTATTCTAGCTATCATTCCTTTGTTTTTATCATTTTTCATAGAAAATGTTTTGTTTTTTTAATGAATACATATTTTGTAATGAAAAAAATTTAGAAAAGAAGCCAGCTGCATTCTTATTCATTACTAGTTCTACAGAATATCAAGTAAAATAGAAAGATGACATGTCAGCTAAGTTTATTTTCTCCATTTGACTTTTCCCAACAAGTGCTTTTCTGATTTGAAAGTTTTGTTTTAGAGTTCTTTAATGGGAACATTTGAAGAATTAAGACAATTAAGATGACTGTTAGTGATACCTTCCTCTAACCTTACCAATTCATCACAGACAGTGGAGGCTGACAGAATCCCACTCATTTCATTTGCATCAGCAACTCCAAAGATTTCAATCATATATATGAACACAGCAGTAAGAATTTACCTCATGGCTATAACACCACTGTTGGCAGTGAAGGTGTATTTAATTTCCTACAGATCACACTAAAGTGTTTTCCCCCCTAATCCATCAAGTGAAGCTTCCCATAAAGGTACTTGTTAGCAACGGGACTCATCTCCCTCTAGCAATTATAAGCATGGCAAAATGAAGATGCATTTCCCACGTAAATTAAAATTGTTGGTATGATTGCAATAGTTGTATCCCCAAGAGAAGCAGCATGTTGGAGGTAGGGGGATAAACAAATATTCTAATCACATCCTTTTGAAAGCTGAAATTTCATTTCAACATCAGTAACTTTTTAATTCCTTCTTAGTTCAGTGGGAACTATAAAAAACAACAAAAAACATGTCCTTGTAGTTCACTACTTCTCAATCTGTGATGATATATTTGCATGTTTATTTTCTGTCCTATAATGATTGGTTTAATATATTTTTCCTTTTTGTTGCTGTTTTCACAGTGCATTTCAGGGACCAGCGTTCACTTGGTTTCTGGCTGATGAGTGATTAACCCAGGGGGGGAGTCGATCTGCAAATCCTACAAACTAACTGAGTTGCATTCCTTGATGTTTCTAGTCTCACTGGCAGTATTTTTACCACACTTCAAGTCCCCACTGCAGACAGCGTAACAGTTGTGGGAACACTTTGCTTTCTTAAAACATTTGAAAGCTCCAATTATTAAAAAACATTTGGCATCTTTCACTATTGCTTTATTGATTGATTGCTTATTTAATATTTTTTTTCAAGGGGATGCAGTGAGGAATTTCAATTTTCAGAATTATCTACTCGCCACTATCCCAGATGTCACCTAATAATTCCATTACAACACAACATATTTAGCATATCGCCATAATTTGGTGGCTCTTTCCGTACCACTACAGGAGCTGCTTTCTCTGGTTACTGAAGATATGTCCCATATGCAACTGTCACATGAGCAACTGAAGAAAGATGCACAGACCCAAGGGAGCAGAGCTTTCAGACTGGCCCAGTACCAACTGTCGTAAGGAACACACCCAAAATGCAAACTCTTATCAACTGCTTACTAACCATCTCCACTAGAGATGTTTCAGAAACACTAAATCTGTTTCAAAAGCACTAAAAGTGAAGAAATACAGTAAGTTCATATTTACCCAAGGAGTACATAAGAATATACGATGTCATTTTCTCCTCATATGGAAACAAACGTCAATGCCCATCAAAACACTTCTGGCTAAACCTTTTTCATTCAATAGACTGTTAACAAAATTGCAAGTCTTAGTGAAGATACCTTGCATTTAGGTAGGGTAAGTTTCCGAAGTCTCAGCTGAAGTCACAGAGAAAAATCCTAAATAAAGAAAGACCTGACCTTGGGAACATGAAAATGGATGTCTCAACAGCTCGGCTTCACAGACACTGGAAGGTTTGATCTTGTTCCAATGGGGAATTTCAAAACCTTAAAGGCTGTTGCAAGATTGAGCTCGTTGTTCCTCAGCCAGCTCTTGTTAGCATAGTCATAATAATCATAACCAGAGATTTATGTATTGTCTTTTATCCCCACAGAACTTAAAGCAATTTGTATGTGATTGCTGCCATAAAAAGCATGTATGAAAAAGAAAAGTTTCACTCACACTCCTCACTAAGCAAAAGGGGCCAGTCTGCACTGAAGCATGACAGCTGTTGAAGAAATCACAGTGTTGGGCTTTAAGAATAAGTATGAGGAAAATATAGCAACTAATTGAACAGCAGAAGAGTTTTAAACAGGCAAGTTATAATTATTATAACTGAATTTGGCTAGAAGATGAAAGCAAACAGGCAAGCCGTCTTGACTGAGAGGATGTGTAAAAATCAGTGCGTTATCTGCAATCTTGAGAAAGAATTCCAGTTGCACCTGCCTCTACAACCCCAACTTTAATCAGTGGGAACAGCGGTAGCTGCATGCGGATCATTGGAATTACTGGTAAAGTTACCACTTCACTATAAGCATCTTCTCAAAGACCACCAAAAGCAGAAGAGCAATGTCACAGCAGCAGGGCAGTTTGCACATCAGCTACTACTGCTATCATAGACATGAAACTGGATTTTTTATTATTATTATAATTTTTATTTTACTGTTAAACACCAAACTATTCAGCTCTTTAAAGAATTTTTGGAGCAGAGTTTTCATATCTATAAAGTCAAGCAGCAAAGAAGATGAAGACAGTTGACATGATTTCTAATGAAAAGACCTTTATCATTCACACAACTTCAGAGGATCCAAATGCCAATCTCACATCACCTGGGGTTTAAATTCGTGGACAACTCCTGTGAGAGCTCCCACGGCTGCAGTTGGATTCCCAGTTCCTGATGTTTGCCAAGCACTTGAAGGAGATGCTGCAGTGCTTTCACATTGAAAACACTTTAAAAACTATTGTGTCAAAGAGCAAAGCAGAGAACGCTCTGACAAGGAAGGAATTTCCAAGAATTTACTGAGTCAGGCTTCAACTTAACTCACAGCTTCTGAAGTAGAGCTTTTGCTTGGAGAAAAACCAACTGCTTTGTAGCAGAAACAAAGATGAGCTACTTGTGAAGCAATACATAAGAGAAATACAGCACCGAAGCAAGTGGCAATTGCTGTGAGGTTTGATGGGAACTTTGCCATTGTCATGTGAGAAATAATGTTTGCAGGAGGTAGTTCTCACCACTGTGAGCACTTGTGCATTGAAGGTGAAAAAAGAAAAAAATAGTATAAATGATGGAAGATCAGTTGGCCAGATACCGAGTCTTCTGAATCTGTTTGAATTTAAGCAGGAATAACTTAGAAAACTGATAACTGGAATACTCTTGCATCAGGTTTAGCTGCATTTATGAAGTCATGTGTAAAACAACATGTAAAAGATTAGTCAAATCATCCTCTGAGACAGAGAGAGGGTTCAGAGGTGGCCTAAATAACGTTCCTCTTGACAAAGAAAACGCTAACTTCGTATGCAGACAGCTTACTAATAGACAAGCTGGACATCAATAATTTGCTACTAATAGCAGAGCCAAAGACAAAACCAAATCACCAGGCACAAATTTAGGGAGAACAAGTTTTCAGATGAGAGATGTTACCAGAATATTTGATCAGGATGAAGACAAAGCAAAATAATTTTAACATAGGTTAAAAACATTAATAAAAATGTTGTTATTGATAAGAAAGATGTCATTTGAAATTTTTATCCATAGTCAATACAATAGCTTAATCGGGTGAGATCCTCAATAAAATGAAATTATACATATTTATGTATTTGTACATTTACTAGAAGACATAGGTTAAATCTACCCCATAAACAACAAAACAGTATTTTGCCATGATGAAAACCTCATTTGACTGACAAAAATACAAAGCTTAAGGGTTATAATAAGAATGTACCTCTCATCAGAGGGAATGGTACCTTTTGTAACACAATAATTACCAATCAGTGAAGGGTAAAATAGCTTTACCCAGCCTACACACATTTACTTTCCACAAGTAATGTAAGTAATTTAAGTGTTCACTTACCTGTAAGTAATTTACATGTGTAAGTCGACACATATTTACATTCTTTCCTCTTTTTGTTTCTCTTCCTTTTGTACCAGAATGATGGTGACAAACTACACGTAGATTTGTCCATCTCCTCAGTATCCTCAGTCAAAGGGGAATTTTAGAGGAGATTTAAAAGTTTCTGTGATAATAGAATGCGACAGTCACTACAAAAAGCCGTTTTTGCTCCCTAACTGACACTGTTTAGTATATCTTGGCTGGAACTGATGTCTGAGTTTGAAATAGTTCGGATATGTCTTCCGTGTCTCTTGCCACATAAAGTCTAGATAAAATGATTTGTCCATGTCGTGCTTTTATTATTGCCTATTTCATTCAAACCAGCAAAGTATATTGGGACTCGCTCTGAACCCACTGCTAGAAGTCACACAGCTGAAGTGGTGCAACAAAAATGGAGAAAACAAAAACACCACAGTTTAAAAAAAAAATAAAATGCAAACCAGAATATTGCCAGCACTGATAATCTCTCAACCCAGGCAGCTTCACAACCACAATTAAGGACGGGGAAAGGTTTAGAAATGGTGAAGCAGCTTCAGGCAAAACCACATCTTCTCAGGGAAATAGTTTCATATCTTAAAAAAAAAAAAAAAAAACTTAAAAGTTTTTAATACAACTCAAAGGAAAGAGGGAAATGGAAAGCAGACTCCAAGTGCAATTAAAAATGCTGCTTCCTTTTTTAACAAAAGGAGCACAACCATGCCCCTGCTCTGAAAACAGCACTGTTCTCACAGGAGGCTGGGAAGTTCCCAACAGCACTGTGAAGGCTGCCTAATGTTTCTCATTAGGCTCATATGAATTCTTGGCTAGTGAAATCCCCAAGGAGAAATTAATAAGCCTGGGTCTGGGTAGAAAGAGAAATTGAATTCTGAATGGATACTTCAGCAGTGTGTTACCAGATCTCCTTAACTACATTTGAAGTCTGCTCATCACACACTCTGTGACCTCTACCAAACACTTTCCCTATACATGTATCCTAAAGATTCACTAGCAAAAGAAGCTTTTGTATCACTAAGTTGCTGAAGACTGCTGGACTCTTCAGCAGACTGGTGATGGAGCTGAACTCAAAGCTGCTTAATCAGGTTCTCTTGGTTTTGCTTCTAAAGGATGGCGTCTGTCCAGTTACCCCTGGGAAGGGGGAGAGCCTCTTCTCTGTGTCCTTTATGTAACTCCTGGGGCATTGTGCTTTCCTGTACACTTGCCTACAAAAAGTGAGATTTCTCTCTCAGGCAAGAAAATAATGCTCTTTCAACAAGCCAGCTCAAACCCCTCTTCCTCAGACCTTCTACCAACACTTACTGGTATTGCTAAGTGCACAGGGTTCAACAGCACATAGACTCGAGGCTTCACACTTTGCAAGGCTGGGCTCTTGAACCTGACAAAGCCAGGAAAGCACTTAAAAGACTGACCTCTGGAGAGTTCATTCACTGCAAAAAAAGTGGTAGGATGAATTAGAGAATGAACTGGTTTCTGGCATTTATTTTGCCCACAGAAATTAATCCAGTCACTGCTAAAGCTCTCTTCCAAGAGCTTCTAAAGATCTTTGTTGTCCGTTTTCAACTAATGGGTTTTATACAAAGTTACACAATGTTTTGAGAACTGAAGAAACTTGCCCCATCCCACCAAAAATGAGTATCTAAAAAAAAAACAAAAACAACAGAAAAAAACACTTTTTTTTTTTTTTTTTATCTGTAGGCATCTTGCACCTAACTTCAAAAGGAAGCCACTATTAAAGCAAGCCCCGTTATGCAAATCCTCAGCCTGAACAATATGACAAATGGCCCAGTTCCCTTTCTAGATGTGCACATGAACATGGCTAACCGTGCAATGTGATTTTATTTCAAGTTGTCTTTACTTATACAGAAAATGGGTAGAATTTCATTTCCTTTTCCATACTGACTATTCCGTTTTTGGCTGCCACAGAAGAGATTAGCTGTTTGTTCCTACCAGCAGAGTTACGCAGAGGCGGCACATGGCCATTAGCCAGTGTCATGAGCCAACAGCTACAATGAGGTACTTATCCCAGTTGTCCATTCTGTAGGAACAGAGACAGGGAAGCACAGCCTTTTATTCATGCAAAGAAGCAATTTTACTATAGACTGCTAAATCTCTCATGCCAACATTCAGCCAAGTCTAAGACATCACTATATTTTAATCAGCAGTAATTGGTCTTGCTGCTGATGGGAGAAATGCATGCTCAACGTGCACATGACACATCACTAAATCAAAGCTCTGGAGGTCAAGAATGATCAGAATCAACTGTTTCCATTCACCAGATCAAATAACTTGTTCTAGTTCCAGCTCAACAGAAGAGTGACTTAGCATTTTATCTGGCTCTGGAGAGGACAGCCTTCAGTCAAGTGAATTCCCTACTTAATTACTGAAAATACCACAGCAGCCCAGCTATAACCATGACCAAACTGCACGATTCCTGCAGTTTAGTTTCTTTACAGGGGCCAAGACCAAACTTTCATTTTAAAAAGAGGAAGGACAAAAGTGATACGAAACTAAAGACAACCCTGCAAATGTTTGGAAGAGATGAGTCCTCCAATGACACAGAGGAACTTGAGGGCAGAAGTGGAAGAAACAAAATGAACATACAAGAAACATGAAGAAATTTATCAAAGTATTTTACCAAAGTACAGCAGCAACTTAGATGGTGAAAAAATTTTAGAAGATGGTATCAACTCCAAATATTTGGTAAACAGCAAAAATAAGAGAGACATGGAAAATTACATATAGTTAAGCAGCAAGTGAAGGTGTGAGATGAGGTACCTAAATTACAGGTTATGTGATCCCTGTGTTACTCTCACCAGCCAACAACTGTTCCTGCTAAGAAATGCCCAGCACCCAAGGGATGCCTCAAAATTCAGGTGACTTTTAACATGGCAGCAAGGACTTGATAACCACCACTACCTGCTCCTTAAAGAATAAAAGGGGTCTAGGTTTGCCCCCTGTTTTTTAGCTCGCAGCTGAAACAGGTACAAATTTCTGGAGTTGATGAAAAGTTCCACGTATTCAGGAATACAGACCTTTGTATTTAGTACCTGCAGTCCAACGAGCATCCCTAAGTCACTGAGAGATGGCTCCAGAGCTCTACCTCCCTTACAGCGCACAGTCCCTACTCCTACACCCCAAATCTCTCAAATAGGATCCATTCTGGGATAGACAACCCAAAGGCAATTGGCCATGGAGACAAAACCGGGACAGGAAGAACTTCAATCGCAACTCACAGGCTGCCACAATGACATTTCAGCCTTTAAACTTTTTTTCAGATTTTTTTTTTCCATTTTTTCTGCTTAACTTGGGTGACAACAGCTGTGGGTTTGGGTTTTATTTCACTTGAGACTTTGTAGATGTGATCATCCAAAGAAACTAGGATTTTCTACAAAAAAAAAAAAAAAAAAAAAAGTTTTAAATAGCCTAAACTAGACCAAATTTTCATGTCCAGGCTGCCTTCAGACTTTGTGCATAGGTTGGGTGATGCAACATCAAATTTTGTTTGGACAAGATTTCTGTCCTTGCAGTAACGAAGACAGTAAGTGGTCTTCATTGTGGAAATGTTAGCAACTGGGCAGTTTCAGCCTGACCATTCAACTTTCTTTCTGATTTTCAATATTTCTGCACATTGTGAAAAGTACACAGGAATCTGCTTCTTGCCAGTAGCTGAATGAATCACAATCACCCTCAACAAGTAAAGCAGGCTAAATATAGACACAAACAAAAAACATTATAGACTTGCCATGAATTAATTTACTTGCATGTTACACAAGATTAAACAGCAAACAGAAGGGAATTCATGGAAGTGACAATGATTCTTTAAAACCTTAAAAAGAGTTGAGTTCTGCATTGCAGTTGAAAGCAATGCTGATTCTCACGTGAACAACTGACTGAAAATATGTACTTGAATATGACATGATATAATTTTTACTTGATATAAGATTAAAACTTCTTCTTATGACCCTTTCTGAAACTAGAAACAATTAAGTGACAACTTTTTCAATGCTGTGGAAGAATCAGATGACTTTTTTCTTTTTTTATCTGCAATTCTCCTTGGCTGGTTGAATAGTTTTCCATCTGTGCAGAATTATTTTTTTTTCCTCCCTCTGCATAAAGATCTCTCCCCAGTTGAAACAGGCCAAAACATAATGAATCTCATGCAAGACTATATATTCCAAGATTTTCAAAAAGTTTTTTTTTTTTTTTTTTAATATAAAAGCAGCTCAGAATTAAGGACTCATTATCAGACATATAGAAGGTAGAAATATAATTTATTATTAGCAGCTGCTGAGAGGCAGCTGTGTAAACTTTCTCCTGAATACTGAAGGTGGGTTGAGCAAGAGTTTGATTTACAACACCAAAATTTCCTCTTAGTTGTTCACTCTGCCATATATACGTCAGAGAACACCATGGAAAAATTCTGGCATGCCTTCAGTTTAAACCATTAGTATAATACTTTGACTCGTGCATCTCTCACACTATAAATGTTTTGCTAATGTGATACAGTGTTCGAGAGGAGGACGAATCGTCGCTGCAAGCAGAATTTGCATTCCACTTACAGAACCACCCTTTGTGTACCCCGATAGCTTTTCTTGGATCATAGGTCAATACTCTTAGTGAAAACTAACTTTATAAATGCAAATCTATTATTAAAACCAGGCAAAATGTATTAAGAGGACATTCGCCTTCGCCTTAGTTTCTTCCATTGCATCAGGGACAGAACAGAGAATTAAGGCTATGATTATTTTTTGCTGCTCTGTGGACCAGCTCATTTCACACACAGCGACGACACTGGGGCTTTGAACACCCACATGCAAGAGCAATCACCAATGGCTTCGATCATCAGTAATTTAAGCATAAAACCAAAGCAGTCGCAAACAGCTGAGAAGCTCTAGCTACTATTCAAAGCTCATTCTTTACCCATTGTGATCTGAAGCAAAAACAGCTGATTTGGGCCAAATTCAGAATAGTTTGGCCTGGAACAGTGCTGGATGCAGGAGCTTGTTAATAAAGCTTGTTTTTCCACAGAAAAAGAATAAATTGTAGAAAATTTTCCAGACCTTCTGCGTGCATTGCTAGAATAGCTGGATTACTTTAAGCCATTTCTATTATTAATAAACTGCTTAATTAGCTTCAGAAACCAAGATACTTTCTAAAAAATAGTCATTTAACTGATGTTTGTATGTATGAAAGACACACCTCTATATGTATTCATATATATGTATGTAAGTATGAAAGAAGAAAAAAACAACATTCTCCCCTACTTAGATTTCTACTATCCAAACATAAACTTAATTCCCCACCACCATCACGAAGTATATTTTTTCTGGAAAATAGGAAGACTTGGGTGGCTGGTTACAAGCTGTGATCTTGATAACAGCTGATGTCAACATTAAATCACCTGAGAGAAACTCGGCTGACTCAGGTTCAATGCATTCATTGAAGCTTTATATAAAACCAGCTGCATTCAAAACATGAGCCAAAGTTTAATTGAAACTGGATAAAAACAAAATGTAAATTCACTGAAAATTACTGCAGAAAAGCAATTTGACCAATTGCTTGTACAGGGTGAATGTGAATCCTTTCAGATGCCGGGAAACTATCCTAACCTGAAGGAGGGCTACCTGCAGTTTTCACAGTCTGCAGAAAATCAAAAGAACCTGACTTGGATTATTTAGGCAGCTTAGTTTTAGGAATGCCCATATTCACGCAGAATAAAGCTGACTAACTACATCCATTTATTACAAAATATTCACTTTAAGAAGTCTGCCAAAGCTCTACAGAAGTTAAGCTCTACAGAAGAAGTTAGCGGTTTGCTTCCAGCTGTGTTATGCTTCATGCCACTATAGGATACTAAAACATGTCCTACAAATTACATAGCCCCTAGTGGATATGCTAAATCTATTTTCCAAACCAAAGTCTTCATTGGAAAGCTTCATTCCTGTAACACACTGGCCTTCCTTGCATCAGAGGGTTTTGTAAGACCCTTGCATCACACAGACCAGCTGAAGATGTTCTTAAAGAGGCTGAAAAGGAACCTCTTCTTTAAGTAGCAGAAAAATAAACTTGGTCCTGTCCCTGGAAAATTTCAAGTAATATTGGGTTTCTTCTGCTCCCAAAGGAAAAAAAAAAAAAAAAAAAAAAAGTAAAAAATACTTGGTGTGTGTTTAAAGAGTGTTGAGTACAGCACACTGGAACCTTTCAACAGCGGCGCTTTCAGACATCAAATATCCACAGATCTAGCTGAAGAGAAAGCCCAGGTTATTATAACCCTACATTCTTCTCTTACTCCCATGGCTTCACATTCACAGCTTTTTCCTGCACCTTTAATACACTGCTTACCAGTAGGTTTTATTGACAGCACGGCTTGTGGCACGTTATTTTCTTAAACATAGTCTAAAGACACTTAAGGGTCACATATTCCACTTTCAGGTGACTTTCAGACTCAGGACTAAGCAGAGCTGAGTCTGCTTCTTTGATGAACTCCTCACTACAAGTCAGTTTCATCTCTCCTAGTATATAATTTTCTAAGTAATGCCCTTCCAGTTAAAGAAATATATGAATCTTCATTCTGAATCTAAGCATGCTTGGACTTTGGGTAGCTCTGATCAGAAATGAATGCCTCAGATTTACTTCTAATTAAAGTAAGACTAATTAAATTTCACAGTTCCCTGTGGCTGTTTTTCCCAGATCTATGTGCAGCATAACAAACAGCTTCTTCAAACAATTCCAAGTAGCTGTGGTATGTTTGTAATTGTCTACCGCAGCTCAGAACCATAAAAGGTATAATGCAATATTTTTTTCTACCCCCCCTTTTGGGGCATATTAAATAAAGAGATTTTATCTTGCTGTTGCTACTGCTCATTTTGGACACATTGTTGATCCCACTACAATTAACTCGAGTTTTCCCCTTCTGTCTCCACATCAGCATAAATGACAGGGCAGGCCCAGCAGGAGGGATACGCAGGGATAGAACAGCATTTAGCCACTGGCTATTCTAAGCGTGCGAAGGGATAAAGCCTTACATGCCACAAGCATCTCGTCTCAAGGGACTGCTGGCTTGGAGAGAGAATGAAGTCTTCTCATACCTCTGGAAAATGCACTCAGCAGTCTTGCAGCCACACACCGGGCTCTTACAGCAACTTCAGCTGCTTAAGAAAGTGCAAAAGCATTCTGCGTTCACATTGCTGCAACTCTGCTGGGTTACCCTCAACTCACCGCCTCACCCTAAGGCAACACGATTAGCTGTGTTCTAGGTAGGCAGCTGGCACCGACTGGAAAAGAACCTGTGTAAACATGGTGTAAGGAGGGGTTTTCAAAAGCATTAAATGGGTAATCCAATAAAAAGGGACTACACCAGTTGCACAAGTGATCAAATTTGAAATAGCTCATTTTAAGAGAGTAAGCAACTTGTGAAAGTAAGGATGTGAATTTCCATGACAAACACCTAGCTGCCATCCCACAATTACGAGCCCCAAATGACATCTGGCTTCACATCTACTGCGTTCTCAGAGGTGCAAGAGAGAAGGCTGCATTTATCACTCAGCATTGCTCACATACACACTGATTTATAGTTATATTTCTTCCAAAAGCCTTAGCTGTGTTTTGGTCCAGGATAGATGGCCAGAAGAAACAAGAAGTCAAAATCAACCAGAGCTGAATATAAACACATGTTCACAAACGTCTGATCAAATTTATGATTTCCATTCAGATGTGCTATGTCTGTTTTACAAGGACATTACAAAACAAATACCGAATTATTTAATCTAATTTTATGTTCCATGACGTCTGCTGTTGCCCCAGTGGTCTGAAATATGGTCTGAAAATTCACCATTTCACCACATAGGAGCCTGGAAGAATTCTACCTGCTTTCCAGGTGCTGTATTTACACATCTATACCCTGCATAATATTTCCAGAGGCAAAAATAGACATCCTCATTACAAACACCTATAGCAATGATATTTGCATTTGTTTCTTTTTGTTACTATACAAAGAAAGCAGGAAAGAGTAAAGTTACTTATAGGTACAGCTGCACAATAAATCCTGTTCTGGAGGGATTTTGCAGTATGTTGAAACTTGATTTCTTTCTGACTGGAAATTCTCCAAAGGAATGTTTTTCCATAGGAAAATGCTGATTCATCAAAACCAAAGCATTTAGCAATTGTAAAAAGCCAATTACCGTGGAAGCCTATCTTGTACTGGGAACGCACCCAGGCTCCTGCCAGCTTGCCCGCGTCTCTGTGCTGCACAGATGGGAAACCAAACCATTGTGAAACTAAAGATAAAAAGCTTGACACGGAGATAAAAAACATGGACAGCCCATTAGCTCCTGCTTCCAATGTCCAACGTTCCCTAAATTTTTTAATCCAACACAACCAACCTGGAGAAGTGCTAGGCTAGCAGAGCAGTCGGGGTGCTTGGAGTGTGGATGGACGCTGCTCACATTGGGACACTCAGACCCATTCCCTTCACCATTAATGCTTAAGTGCCAGAGAGAGATCTTTTTCCCTAGCCAGAGAATTTGGTATTACTCCATTTGGGGGAAAATTCTACTGAATACTAAACTTAATAAAGCTAATTGAAAGGATCATTCAAATACGCCAGTGGGAAAGGACAGATCAAACAACCATGAAACTCACATCAGGGAGCTGCAGGTCAGAAATGGACCAGCTCTCAGGCTTGCAATGTGCAGTTCTAGAAATCCCATGACTCTGCTTATCCCCCTTATCACCCCCTGAATGCCAGTGCACTCACTCACACCCACAGAGGCCAGAATGAGAACGGGCTCAAAATTACTGCTTGGAGCTCGCAGCCTGGGTAAGAATAACTTGCAAAATACAATTTACAGGGAAGGTCACAAGACGTCTCTCAAAATCTAGCTAATTATTAATCTAGATACCAACACTATGGCAAAGAGCTTGCACTACAGGATGATCTTGTCCCAGTAATAAGCACAGAACCAGTGTCTGTGTCATTGTGAACAGATCTGCCAGCCAGTGTTCAGGTGAGGGTTCATGGCTCAGCACATCTTTAGGATCAAATTCCCTTTTTCCTTACTAGCTCTTTTGATACATTGGCATTTTCCAGGGCCATCACTGACTGCTACTCAGTCATTGTTCCTCCCCCACCCCTCCTTTAACAGTGCAGGGAAGGGCTGAACAACTCCTACTTTATTTAATTTGGATGATGCTATTCAGAGCTGGAGCCAGTGGCACCAGGGGACCACAGGAGCACAACCTAAGCACACCAGAGACAACACCAGCTCCTTCAGGAACAGGATTGCTATTATGGGCAAAAGCGTTTTCAGATTGGTGATGGTTTTAGATATATCTGTATGACAGTAATGCAGAACAGTTTTTGGAAAGTGGAGCTCACTACTCACTAAACAATCTGTCTTGCATGGAGCATACGAACATGGTGCCCCGGAATTCAAAACAACTGTCAGAGAGCCTTAATGGGACAGGGGGAGTTTAATATTCCAAATCAAAAACAAAACCAGCAAAATTCATGTACCCAGGACAGCATACTATTGACTTAAATGACTTGGAAGTTGCAGTTTCTGTTTTGTTTGGCAGTTAGATCGTGTTTTGTCATTTAGATGCACTAAAAGATATAATCATGAGAATTACCGTAATGGAATTAAGCATAGTTAATATCTACTGGCCTGTATCTAGGAAAGCATCTCACAAACGCTCAGTTCTCAGTATACAACTGAGAGGCTACAAAGTACAACTGTGTCCATTATAATTCTGAAAATTGGCATATGCAGCCTCAAGGAACTTACTGAGTTTCTCACTAGTGTTAGAACCTGTACCTTCTAATGTGGCATCCAAATTATGTAATTGGCAATTCATCCTATTTCTTTTTGTCTTGTACTTGAGGTAGATTTTCATGCTTGTCCTTTTCCAGTATTCTGGATCCTTGCTTCTCCTGAGAGACCCCAAAGACATCCCCTAATGGCTCGGAGATATCCATAATGGAGAGGCTGGAGCAAAAATATTTTGGAACAATTAAAACACTGTGAAATGTCAGATCCACAGGTTGACTATTACATAAAGAACCACAACCTGACTGTAACAAAGAAGAGCACTTCTACAATGATCTGAATCCTTTCAAATAAATATTCCTCTCCCTCTACAGCCAAAAGAGAGAGAAGGCACCTTTTCTAGAGGAATCCATCTCAGCCATGCAGCTTCCTTCTCAAGAAACTTCTTTCCCCATACTGACTAGAGAACCCTTCTGTTCACTCAGCTATAGTTATCCTTTGTGAAACTGTTCTTTGGAAGCCAAAATGACAACGGAGATAACAGAGATAAGGAACACTTCAAAGATTCGAGGAATCTTGTCAGAATTTTGTGCAACCAGAACCCTACAATGAAATCTATAGATTTAGTTTTCAAAAACTCTCAAAGCCCTCCAAGAGTGACAGGCCAGTGGTCTCTACAAGGAACACGACTGAGCGCAAGAGGCAGGGAGATAAAAGGGACAACAAAAACCTAATAAGATTATAATGTAGGATTTCCACTGCTTGCTTCTAAACTCGTCTTATGTCAGAAAGTTTGACCTTTAGAGAATCGTTTCTTGGAACAACTCGTTCTGGAGCACACAGGGGAGAGGATGTTCTGACCCCTGTCCTGAAAATACACGAGCTTGGCTTGGTGCAGCTCAAGAAGAAACTCTAGTGGAGCTGCTAATGAACAGTTACCACCATATATAATTGAATGCAATAATCCTTGAGGGAAAAACCACCAGGAAGGGGGAGAAAATAATAATCAAAGGAACATTCAATCTAGCAGACTGACATTGGACTCCAATAAAGGGATATTTTTCAAAGCTTTATTTTGTTAAAGACACCCTGAAGCATAAATATAAAAATTGATGTGCTTTGCTAATACATTGCTCTTGTTCTGCTTGAACCAAAAATGCATCCATTAGAAAAGAGAAATTCAACCCTAGCTAAGCAGTAACCATAAATAAAATAGAAACCAGGATTAAATTTACTGATATTTGAGGCCAAAGTCTTCCACATGACTCTCAGGCATTGATCCAGAAGTACATAATTATGAGAAAGGAAATTCCTCCTAATCCTGTCAAGTCCTGACTCCTAATATCTCCATTGATTTTTAATCTTAGTTGTCCTGGGTATGATAGAGTGGAGCTCAGTTTTATCAGTTATCTACTGACACAGCCAGGAATAGCCTAGCGGCATGCGTTACAGCACACACGAATCTGAAAAGGACGTAAAAACAAGACAATTATCAATGAGTTTATGAACCTGAATTCCATGCATGCAATTTGAAATACATAGCCTGAAGTATAAAAAGAGTTTTGCCTTTTTAAAAGCAATGTAAGTTTTGTGAAAAAAAAAAAAAAAAAAAAAAAAAAAAAAAAGAAAAAAAAAAAGGTAACAGACAAGAAAGGTACTTGCTCAATAAACAAAACCATATTAAAGCAATGTACTAGAGGATTTATTGTGTCTTCCTCTGAAGACACTGTCATGGTCCTAGCATTTGAGACAGAGAGCTAATTAGGTGTGATTATATGTCTCTGTGTACAGACATAAATAGGTACCTTTAGCACGAATACTTACAAGGACAGCAGGAGGCCCAAAGGCTACCCCATCTTGAAAATTTATGGAAGAAGTTACAGGAGGAAAGTTACAGATTTCTCAAGGCTGCAGAGTATCCCTTGCTGTTGGTTACGTGACATGCAGATGCCTTGAGATGTAGCACAGCTATAGCCAACTTCCTCTGAAAATGAAGTGGCAGTAAAGATGTTTACTACCCTCTTGTTTTAGGAGAGGTGAGGTAATAGGATTTTAAAAGAACAGTAGGGAGCAAGGGCCTGCCCCAGTCAACCCTCTCAGGTGCTCTACCTCGAGCAGACCGGCTGGTTGCCACAGGCAACGCTGGCTGAGATTTCCTCCTGCGGCTGCTCTTGGTTAAAACACAAGCAAACAAGGACAGAACAGTTCATGGTCTCATGTCCTGTTTTCTCACTAACACAGACCCCACTGACAGCCATGGACCGGCTCCTGAGCACCAGAACCAACAGGGTGAGCAGGAATACATGTGGTCCCCTGGGGCTGGACCCTTGCTGCAGAGGTGGCTGCTCGCTTGCTGCACTGCCACCCCTGGTCCCCTGCGGTGTGAGCAGCATCTGTGCAGCAGCTCATGCAACGGCCCAATGCTAAATACCTGCTGGATCAATATTTTAAAGGATCTGCTCCGAGTTTCAATGCGGTGGTTGCCTCATCTTGGGAAAACGGGAGAGAGCGGGACTGATGTTGTGATGGAAAGTTCTTTGGCTGACTTTGTGGGGGGTGGTTTCCATCCCTTTGTGGAGCCGTGGTTTATTTTGTTTCTTGTTCTGTTTCTTGATAGCTTGCCAGCGTCCTCTGGGATAGATTCTTCCTCAGCATTTTCTGAATCTTTGTCAGTACAGACCAATTCCTTCTCCTCCCAGCTCTCATGCAGGCAATGACTCAGCCCTGGCTCTCACTTTCCCTTTGTTGAACTCTGCGACAATTTTTTCAGCTGCATTGCTATGTGGCCAGAAGAAGTATGTATGCACTGTGCCAAAAAGGAATTTCAAACAACAGAAAGAAAAAGCAAGAAAGATGTTTGTTTGCTTCGTATTAGAAGATCTGTGTTTTATGTCTCAAAACAGTATGCTCAGAACCTCTGGCATTTATCTGCCCAGGACTGGTGTGACCCAAAGGATGTTCAACTATTGCTAAATCTGCAGAAAGTTTTAGCTGAGAGAAGTTATGAATAGTCCTCACAATTCATAGGCCTCATCACATTATCAGAGGACACTAACAAGCTATATTTTAGACTTGAAAAAGGCTAATGGTGAAGTGAGCTGCGGAGGTGGAGTCACGGATATACAAGGTGGGTTAAGGCACAAGTCTCTTCAAATTACTAGTCTGGAACTGCTTCATAAAATAACCCAGTATTGTTATTAAAAGCAAGGACAGAATTAATGAGTAGAATTTCATTGAGAAAGACCATAAGGAGCAAAGTGATGCTGCCAGTCAAGAGGAGGATAGGGCACCTGGAGAAATCAGGAGCCACTCTAAGGTAAATTTAAAATTTGCCTTTCAGTAGATAAAAGCAGATAATAAAGTCCTTGTTCAGATAACTGTGTTCCTTTTTCACAAATAATTTCAAACTGAAAACACCCAAGGAAGGACAAATCTTAACCAACATGGGACAAAGCATGCTATCTTGATGGGCAGTAGAGGCAATGTAGGCACTGCGATGAGAAATTCTGAATACCACAGCCCCCAAATCAATGCAAACCCTCAAATAAAATAAGTCTCTGTACAGAATGAACCACATCATTGCCTAGTTATTAAGAGCTTGATGCACCCATATTTACTAAGTTAAGGAAAAAATTGTCTCTCTGAAAGGGGCCTGAGACAATCAAATTCCAAACCGAAGTCTTCATTCAGGCATAGTAGAATAGCCTGAATATTTTCCAAGTTTCAAATTTTAGGGAAAAACTTATAAATTCAGCAGAAAGATTTGATAAGCTGTGCATGCATTTTCTTTCCTCCTCTTCCTCAGACCAGTTTTGTCACTAAGTTGCAAACTGCTACAATATTTTACTCTGAATGCCAAATATCAACACATCTATGTCACGGGCAAAGCTCTGGTTAACTCATTTTGTAAGAACTCAGACTCAGAGATCAAGCCTTGCCTTGGCTTAGAAGCTATAGATTTGCTTGTTTTCTTCAGAATTATTAGGACCAGGTGCTGCTGACCTGTCAGTACACAAGACCCGTACTGTTTGCTGTACTCCTGTAACCTTTGTTCTCTTGTAGAACTTTACCCATATTCAGATTCCTAAATCAAGGAAGACGCGCCATAAACAGCTCCTCCTATCAGCATCTTTTCTAGGTCACAGTCAGGCTTTCACAGACATCTTCCCTGAGATGGGGATGTTGTTGCCACGGCCTTTCCTTCAGATATCACTTATATAACAGCGCGATCTGGGTGGTGATGCTAGCCTTGCGCATTCCCGGCCACAGCAGGACAGTGTGTGAAACGTGCACCCGCGAGCAAACAGTGATTCAAGTTACAGTAATGCTCCACTTGGGATCTCGATCTGGAGAGGGGCCTGAGCTAAAACAGCGGACAGATGCCTGTATTCTCTGAAGATCACGATTATTTGTTTGTACACAAAGCATCGCCAGGATACTACAAGGCTTTTCCTCCACCTCCAAAACAATCAGCTGCCAGCTTGTCTGAATCCATTTCTGTGCCATGGTTGAGCCTGCTCAGCCTTGAAAACAAGACCATCTTTATTATAAAATTTACCTATCTTTTTGCTTGGCTGCAGGGAAGGGCTGGAAGAGACAGAAATCTCTCTGGTCCATTATTTCACTGTCAAATTGTTTAAGAACCAGTAAATATTGATTCTGTTCCTGCCTTCCAGCATTCCAAAAGAGCTAAATTATTAAAGTGGACAAGGAGGAGGAAAACAGAGGCAAGTCCTTCTTATAGGGACTGAAAAACAGACAAGCTCATCGCATACTTACTGTGGACTAAATGGAACAGCTTCTGTTACCTTGGTATAAACATCAACAGCCTCCGGATGAATAGAAGAGAGTGTTCAAGAAACTATGATTTTTACACCAAAATGCCTCGCTTTTGGTGAAAAGTTGATTTTGATAAACAGAGTAGTTCCACTGAACTACAACATTATGTAGAGGTATGCAATAATGTACTGAAGACTATAAGGACAATCAGATGGCTGCAGTACTAGAATTGTTGATACTGTCAAAGCCCAAGCAATGATCTGTGCAAGGGAGGGTGTGGGAAAAGATGATATCTTCTACTATCCAAGTGTTGATAAGTTAAAGGAAAACCTATAAGTACAGGAGATGGAGCAAAGATGCCTGAGATTTGATACATTTTTTCCAGCTGAGGTTTTTGTTTTCAGATATTTATTTATTTTTTTAATATGATTTATAGCACACTACACAGTCACAATTATAACAATGTATGGTATACATGTAGTTTAAAAGAGACCAAAATTAAGGAAGATAAATCCAAAAAGTGTATTTGTGGATGTCAATCTACAGAAAGGCTCACCCACAGTAGGCAGGATTGTCTAAACCTTTTCCAGTTTTAGGAACTTAATTTTATTTGTCTGGCAGATCTCTAAATCCCTGGGCAACCTATGCATAAGCCAAGTAGGTCAGCTGTTGGCAAACACAAGACCACAGGAGTCAAATGAGCTGGTAAACTCTGCTCTGCCTCACTGCCAATCCTGAGCTAATGGATGGGAAAAAAATGGTGAATTAAGGAATGTGTTCATAACACAGACTGCACAAAATAGATGTTTGCAGTGCAACATCAGAGACACAGAAATGACACTTAACACTCAGTGTGGGAACTTTCCATCTTTGCATGAAAGATGAATTCACATGAAGGAGTAATTATGGCTCTGAGTTTACTCATCAGGAGCATTTAGGGATATAATTAGCTGCCTGTGTGAGTGTGTGTGAAGGAGGGGCAGAGTTTTTTTTAATGTGTTTTTTTTGTTGTTGTTGTTGTTTTGAGGGGGCTTGTTTAATTACAGTTAGACAGATAACATGAGGGGAAAGAGCAAGAAAAAGGAACTAAAGAGATGTAGGACTAAGAGCACAAAAGGGTGCCATGTCAGGGAAAATGACTTATCTTCATCTGATGGAATAAGTTATTCCCATTTAGCTTGAAGCTAATTTTCCTCCCAGCTCTGCATAAAAAAAGCCAAACTATTTTTGGTGACTATATTAGGGGAGACTGAGATGGCTTTTAGGCTCAATAGAAGAAAGACAATTCTGTTATTTGGTTAAAAAAAAAAAAAAAGTTAGAAAAGGAAATCCAATTATAAACTTAAGCTTCAGCATTTAAGATGAATAAGCCATCAAGTAAAGTAACACGAAGTCAGACCTATTTTCCTTTCAGGATAAACTGGAGGGAGCTTCCACGACTTTACTGAGGAAAGGGGAAGATTCTGCAATTGCCTTGCACAGCAGGCCATTTTCTATTTACTCTACTAATTTCTTTAAGAAAATTCTGCAAGAAATCAGTAGGACTGCAACAGGTTTCCTCCAGTGCAATGAGGAGCAGAATCTGGCCCCAGCGTCAATCTCTCGTCTCAGCTTTAAGTGGAGATATTTCTGTAGGAGTTATGACTGACGAGCTGAGACTTTTTTGGTAAAGAATCGTGGTTTATCTCAGCTTATTTGAGAGCGCGCGCCAATTGATTCCAGGAGACTGTATCCAAATGCAGATCTCTTTTTTATTTAAATTGCAAGTTGCAAAGGTCATCACCCACAATCCTGATGGTTCTTATTAGACACAACCAGGTCTATAAAACTGCTTATAAACAGTAAAAGCATGTCCACTGTTTGCGTTGGTTCCCTGCCGACATTTCATGCGCTTTAATAGGACAACGAGATGAAGACATCAGTCTTTTAATGGCAAGTGAATACAGTAAACCCATGTTGGGAAGGAAAGGTATTGAACCATTTTCCAAGCACAGTGCAAGCCTCTGAGGTGCTGAGCAGTGGGGCAGGAGCTGATCGTGTCCCCACTAGGAACCAGGGCCTGGCTCCTCTGCCACCAGGGGGGCACAGCAGGCAGGAGCAGCCCAGGAGGCCTCTGAGCAAAATGGCTTTGCTGCTCCTCACATCACAACCGCATATGAACCCAAAATGCTTCAGAGAGAAGACAAAGGGAGGGGACATATCACCACCTTTGACTAAAATATATATTATTATATTATTATATTATTATATATTATATAATATTATATAAATATATAATATTAAAGCTTTATCTTTGAGGCTGGACCAGTTGAACCAGACAGGCTCCAGAAATCCCTTCCAGTCTAACTTACTCTGATTCTGTGACATTTGAAACTGTCCCACATGTGATATCAACAGCTAAGGTAATTCTGAACCCTTGCCTCCCAGTGCTACAAGACCTAAGTCAAGACTCAAGTGCCACACAGTCATGATGCCCCAGATGTAGGGAGCTCAATCTCACAGCAAGGCCCGTAGGAGCTACGTAACCTGCCAGAGGTGGCCTTTGGGCACTGGCCCATGGCCACAGAACAGCTCATGAGCCACCAAATCAGCCTGTAGGAGCTACATAACCTGCCAGAGGTGCCCTTTGGGCTCTGGCCCACAGGCACAGACCAGCTCACAAGCCACCAGATCAGCCACTGCAGCACGTGCCTAACAGTCGCACCATTGGCCCAGCAAGCAGACTGTCCAGGAATCTTTGTTTCAGGGATATTTCAGGTACATATAATCAAAATAACACTGATTTAAGCAGCTGCCCTATTTTTGCTACTCATATTTTTTTGCTACTCACGTACTCATATTTTTGCTAGCTCTATACTCATTTTATTCCAGGAGCTACAGAATTTCAGAGCAGTTGAAAATCCAAAATGCAGTGTTTCTCCCCTGCTTCTGAAAGTCAGTTTTTAAAAACAACAGCAAACAAACAAAAAGCAGCATGGAGAGCCCACAAGGGGCTGGGCTTGGCAGTCCACAAGAGGGAACATGATGTATCAAAGGAAGCCTTCCCTGGTAGGCCCACACGGGTATGGTCACTCCAAGTGACCCACAGAGGCACCTTCCCATCTAACATCTATTACAATTATTACAATTATGTTGAATGACTTTCACTGATATAGGCAGGATATATGAAATAAATGACTACCATGACTTCTCACCCTCATTTAGTACCAAAGAAACACGTTTTACTTTGTTGAGTAGATAAAGTCAGAATGGACAACTGAGTTGCAGTGGCCCCCAAAACTCACTCTAGGTACACCGTGCCCCACTGTGATGGGCACGATCAATAGCAAAGGCTGTGGAAACCACAGTGAGAAACTCTTCTGAAAAGTTCAAGTTACAGCAAATATGGGAGCCCAGGGAACTCTTACTACATTGCTAAAGCTGTAATTTAATGTTCAGACCAAAATCATTGGACTGTGCATTAGGGAGACAATGTGGTCTGGAGGTTACAGAAGAGGGCTGGGAACCACAAGTATCCTCTTGGGATCCTAGCTGAAACGAGCTGCTCGCTGCATGGCTTGAAGGAAGTCACTTAATCTGATCTCTGCATCTCTTAGTCAATTTAGATATAAAACTGGACAGAAAGCAGAACATGGCTAAAATTTCCTGGTGCTGCAGTCAGGCCTTATCTGTGGAGAAGTCTTTTTGATAATTTATTATGGGAGGGAATATCAGAGAAGTGGATCCAAGAAATGTCTAGTTTCTTAACAATTTAAACAAAGCACTAAGATCATCATCCTTTTTAGTGTTAAAGAAATGTATATAAATTGTACAAGAAACATTACACTGCTAACAGTGCCTGGATAGAGAGAAAGGAAAACATCTCAGTCTTATTGCCATTGTACCACCCATTCATTAAAAAGATAACTGAGCAACCAGATTGGCTTGGGATGCTGATTACAGAGTACACATTTGGAATCATTTGGTCAACAGTTTGCAGTATCCATTCATGAGAGAGAACCAGGCATCACAGCAAGGAGATGTGCCGCTCCACTGATGGTCTGTGGAACGGGCAGAAGAGTCCTACCAGGTCAAAGGCCTTCACAGCTCCAAAGCCACTCCACAGCTACATGCACTGGTATCGTTTTACACCACTGCCAGTTTGAATGCCCACAATTTTCTTGGAATCTGATTACCAAAAGGTCTGTTTTTATCATGCTCAGGGTTTCCTGGAATCCACTAATCTATTTCAGCTCTGAAGTTAGCAGATCATCAAGAAAAGTGACCTCCCCTCAGAGCATAAAGTGAGCTAGGTAACTATGATTTCGAAACAAACAAAAAAACACACGCAAACCAGCCATGTACTGAAACTTCAAACTGGATCCATGCCTCAGTTTCTTGAAAGCTTCAAGGATTTTGGACTGTAAAATTGCTGACAGGAGAAACCTGTGAAGCCATCACTCCAGCTGCAAATCCAAGAAGTTGAATCAAGCATACAAATTTGGTTCAGGTCCCTACTTTATAGGGGGATGCACCCTGAACACATTGAAGTATACAGACAGCTTATCGTAGATGGATATTGTAGCCCCTGAAATTTCATTTACTCTATATCCTAGCCCTGTTTACTTTCTCCTGATTACAGGCTCCCCAGCAGAGTACCATGTGCCTGCCTGGTAATGAGAACATTGCAGTAAAGCTGGTAGGCAGGTGTTCAGCTTGGAAATTGTGCAGGAGCACAGATATCCTCCCAGGAAATTTTACTTAAGAACCCTGCACACAGTTTGAAAAACATGTGAAATCATTCAGAGCATGTTAGGCTAGGTGAATTGAGAGCTGCACCAGGATCCAACCAAAATTAACCAAAAATACACTGAGCCATGGAAGGGAAAGCCTTAGCTCCAGCAACATTTTCCCCTCAGTTTCACATGTAACATAGTGCCACCTAAAACAAAACAAAAAAAGTGTCTAATATCTTAATTGCATTTTTATTATTTGTATGTTATTTTAAGTTCTTTAAAGCATTTTTTTAAAGACTTTCTTTAAATATTGTATCAAATGAATACGATGGGAAAACATTCCACAATAAGCATGCATTCCCCCTCTGCTCACAAATGGCTTATAAAATTCATCAGTAACATTTTGGCAATCAGAATTATTTACATAGGAGACGGATGACTAGGCATGGGAAAGCAGCCTTTGTTCACATCAAAGGACTACACACAAATTCTCACATGGTACAGATACTCATTTTTATTTACAGACAAGAACGATTGAGTAACTCGATACAAACATGAAGAGTGAGAAGTACAGTAGGCTGAAAGGGGAAAAATGCTGCATAACTTGCCCAGTGTAGGAAAAGTTATCCTATTGCATCATACAGGAAAGTGTTGCCTCAGAGTTCAAGCAGGGGCCATGAAAGCTCAGATCCTGCACTCTCCCTTTAGATGTCTGGCAGCACCAAGGAAGCTGCTAAGTGACTTTTCTCACTTTAGCTACCTCAAAAATAGGACTTATATACTATGAAGGATTTCAGAACAAGAAACAAACAAACCTTTGAGCCAAAGACCAGCTTATTGTCTGCAAACAATGCGGAGAAGAGTACCCCAAGGCTTAAACAGTTATCCAGCTTCAGCTAGTCTCCTGTTCAGGCTCCCTCCTATCAATCACCTTTCACACCACAAAAAAGCCAGTTCATTCAAGGCACAAAACTGGGCCTAGAAATCCACTTTTAAAGGTATGAGATCTTTCCAAGCCCAACAGGGTATTTTGTTTTTGAGAATTAAACCCTGGAGTAGCACCGAGCACTAGCTAGCACCTCCAAACTTGCTAGTTCACACCTCTAAGGTGATCACAGCTTGACTGCAGAATTTTTAGGAGCCTGGTTTTAAACAGAAGCTGTAGCACACTAGCAATAGTGAACAACAACCAAAAAAGGACCAGTAGTACACAAACCAGTAATTCAAACACTGTAGGTGTTACTCAGCATTACAACTGGATTGTAGGGGTTTTGTGTTGTTTTGATCCTCCATCACAAGACTCACTCCCTCCTGTTTCAACCGCTTTTCCCTTTACTCCTTTTCTAACATAAATATGTAGATACATAATTTGTTTGTATTTAACAAGGACAAACACAACCAAGACACTTCACATCACTGATTTCTCCCTTTGGGAACAGGATAATAGACACCATCGTGCAGCAGCTGGTAGTCACGTTATTAACATACTACTGGAAGACACTCAGGTAATCCTGATGCAGTAGGATAAGCCATGAAAGGAAGCATGAATGCCATATGAAATGAAACAGACAGACACTTAATTCCTGCAGGACCTTCCGTTCTTTTCCTCCCCGGATCTGGTGCAGTCCCACGTGTTCCCTTCCACTGATAAAACCATCATGCATCAGACAGGTACACGGTCTGTTTGATGACAACAAATCTGTTCACTGATTTTCTGATTCATGATCATCCACCCGATGGATGCAAACTATAAAACCACAGCTTATTTCCTAATTCTTTGGGACAGTTATTTTTTACTTCTTATTTTGCCAACTAGATTTTTATTTTTATTTTTTTAATCAAAATCACAGTTAAAATAATCTGCAGGTTTAAATCCCACATAGATAATAAGACAACAACTTGACCATCTCAGATCAAGGATGAGTGACATGTGGATGGGAGGAGCATCTCTAAAGCCAAACGTGCATTTAGAAGTAATTCATACGAATTGTTTACCAACGGAAGAGATGTGTTTACTGTACAGTCAATGTTTGATCTACTTAGACAAAACCAGTTTATAGGGAGGGAGATTAAATGACTCATTAAAATTGCAATATGCTTATTTTTTATTCCCATGGAATATATTTTTTAATTATTTTATAACCACTACTTAAAGTATTGGATAAGCATACTTTTCTTTGTTGCTGATTTTTGTTATTATTTTTAAATGCAGACCACCAATCTGGGAAATTAACTTTCTATCTTGACTGCATAGATATAAGGTGATGATCTAGAAACAGAGCATCCCAATTGCTGATTAAAAAAATAAACTTAAAAAGCAGAGGCTTTTTTTCCAAGCTATCAGCTGCAGTAGCAAGGTACCACAGGTGCTATAGAACCTATTCTATCAGGTAGAAGATGCTGCTTTAGGTGCAGGTTGTTTATTTGCTGAACAGTTTTGACAGGAAAAATATTTGGAGGTGTAGTAGTAAACTTGCTTTCCTCACACTGGCGATAGCTGGAAGTTCAAGGATTAACTGGACCATTCTGTCAGCTTACAAGGGACCCAAGTCTAACTTTTTTGGACTCCCTCAGCCAGCTGAACTTCCAAAAAGGAAAAGATATTACAGAATATCCTACACTTCCTTCAGCCATTCCTGTAGGAACTATATTGTTTTCTGGGAAAAAAAAAATTAAAAAATTATCAAAGAGCATAATGCTCGCTCTTGGTGGTCAAAGAACTGTGGTGTACTATATGAAATTAGTACCTTCAAAGGAGCTACTGAGTGGGTTGGACAAAAAGGGGAATAGCAGCTCCTTTCAGGATTTCCACAGCCATCAGGGGAAGACAATTATCAAAATTTAGTCCTAATTTCAGAAACATCTTTGAGAACTTTGATTCAACATGAAAAAATTACTTTTGTATATAAAGCCATGATACTACAAATCTAATTTGATCTGTGTAAGATTTTTTTCCAGTTGTCAAGCTTCAGTGATTGCACACCCAAACTTTGTGCCATCTGCACCCTGCTCCCACTGAAATCAAAAGGGATACAAAACATCCTTTACCCATTTGAGGCTGTGCTGCTACTGGAGTAGCCCAGATAAGTCAAATGGACATTTTTTCTTAGACCGCAGCAGTTGTTCAACACATGTAAATTAGCTTTTCCCTCAGCTTTGTGCAAAAGCAAAATTTGTTCCTTGCTCTGTTTCCTTGACCTGTGTGGTTAATACTTCTGTCCTCTATTAGCAGGATATGAACACTCTGGGCTGTTGCAAATCTGGGTAAATTCATAACAGTAAATGGGGTTAATCTTATTTAGAAGTCTGATCCTCTCTCAGCACTAACAATTTGTACTGAGTTTAGGTGACAAAGGTTGAGAAATATCAAATCTAGCAGCAACATGCAATGCAACTTGAAACTGAGGAGTTATAACTTGGTGAACTACACACCCCCCCCAAAAAAAAAAAAAAAAAAAAAAAAAAAAGATTTGGAGGTGAATACAAATTCAGTGTGGGAGTAAAATGAGAGCCAAGATCCTTGTTTTCCCCAAAACTTCATAAAACCCTTAGCTTTTGACATAACTTTACTGGGTACTGCAGTGCTTCAGCCTGCTTGCCATATGTAAGTCCGTCAACTTCCATACAGGTGAGGTACGTTTTTTTACTGGAGAAATCTTTTTCCTGGCTGAGGAAAGAAAGAGAAACTTACAACAAAGCAATAACCTATTGTTAAGAAATTGCATTAACTAACGACAGCGTGAACATCTTCCTGAACCAAGGGAAAGATTTCATTATTTTGACATTGAAAAATGTCACAATTTCTCTGGCAAGGACCAAACAAGATCTTACGATAGAAGATGTATAAAAATAAAAAATAAAAATACAGCCAGGAAATCAAATGTCACATCATGCTGACAGTTTAGTCCACTTTTCATATTTTCACTGAAAACAAAGACACTAGCCGCTAATTTAATTCTACTTAAAATATATTAGCATGCTGAATAAAAAGTGCAGCCTAAGATAAATAAGATATAAATAGATTTTTGAAGATAGCCCAACTTTTTTTTTTTTTGCATAATTTAGTATTTTTATTGATTTGTTTTCCCTGTCATCTATTTAGTTCTGTTGCTTTAGTTCAGACAAACAATTCTTTCTTAGCTATATGCAGACATGGATCTGAAATGTTTGCTGCCAGCCGTATACCACTAGATCTTAAGTGTAAATCTTTACTCTCTTTTGCCTTAAAAATAAATCTGAACATGTACATACATTCAGTCAAGGTCAAACTTCTTATTGATCCAGAGCTGGATGCTAATATGTCGGTGTTCTTGCCCAAACTGTATTTTATACTATTTTACCCATGATTTCATGCTTAGAGAAATGTGAATAAATACCAATTACTCCCTCCATAGCACTACCCCATGCAATAATTCCCCTTAGTTATTTTTTTTTCCACACACTCAAAGCATTCACTTTGTTGACAAAGAAAACATTTAGAAATTGACTGGAGTCATTTCTCAATAAAAGCAAATTTTCTGCCACCGGTTGAGCAGTGAAGTTCTTCTACCTTCTCCTTAATTTTTAGATATTCTGTGTCTAGTTGATAGAGAAAAATGTGTCCAGACTCGTGCTGTCATCCTAGTTAGCTCCTGAGTACACAGAAAGCCAACTATGTCAAATTAAATATTATTTAAGACAGAATACTTTAGTTTCTCTAGAGCAATACCCTAAAGCAAATTTAGAAATAAAAATAAAATCAAGAAATTTTTTCTCCTCTGCTTGTTTATCAAAGACTTTTTTTCCCCTGTGCAATGTAGATATACCAAAGAGATTAAGAAAATGTTTTCATTGTGGGGCTATTTTTTTTAAAGGAAGTTTTATTACTAGTTAAGAGGCCAGTGGCTCCAGATGGGTTAGCTACCACAGACTAGAAAAAGTAAGCCTACTGCACAAACATCAACAAAGGAGGCAATCACAAGTCAGAAAACAGAACAGAAGGCACACACAAAACCAGCTTCCAAGTCTGCAGACTATACTGATTTATCACCATCCAGAATTTTGATGACCACTCTAATTCACAACAATATCAAAATATTCCTCCTTGTCTTCTTCCCATTTCTGGGTGTACATAACGTGCTTGCCTCACGTCCACAACCTCGCTAGGCTGTGTTGCAGACCTGCAGAGCCGTGCCACAGGCTGGGTCCCAATCTCACGGGCAGGCTGACCTCTGTGGAACGCCCAGCAGAGTTTCGGAGCAATAACTGCAAATGCACTGACTACTTTCTGCTCTTCTGGATGGCAAAGTGTTGGTCCAGCATCACCTTAAGCATATGTATGCAGTCTCCACAACACCACTCTGCTCTGGAATTTCAGGACTCTGGCTTGGATCTAGCCATATTGCTGTGGGGGTCACAGTTCTGGAAATAAATCTCCACAGATTAAACAAAAGGAAACTATTCCTCACGTGAAGAATAGGTAAGCAGAGAAACTCCATTATGGGATGTTGCGGGTGTTAGAAGTTTACAAGTGTTTAAGGAAAAACTGCACAAGTTCATGAAGGAGATTTACTGAAGGTTACTCAATACACAGAAGCTCTGTCTTGCCCAGCTAGTCTCTGAGCTGCAAACAGTGGGAGCCTGGGGGAGTACCTGCAGGGAAACCGTAGGTGTTTATTTGCTCTCTCACTCTTCACTACACATTCATCCATTTTCAGTCACTGTCACTGACAGGATAAGGGTTGGGTGGGTCTCTGGATTTAAATGAGGGCCCCTATATTCCTACTTCTGGTAGGCTGGGATTTCTTCACATGCTGTGTTCTTAATCTGTTGCTTATTGCCATTAGACTATTGCCATCCTTCAAACACTATGCTCCTCTCATTTAACTGTTGGATATGTGATGGCCATCGGGTACAGGATCACCACAGAATATTATCAAACTATTTTACATGCAAGTCCCAGTCAGAAAATCATGAAAGCAGTATCTGAAGATGTTATTCCTGGAGCCTACTTCAGAGAGTATACATAATACAAAATTACGTGCCCTTCCAAGTTGGCAGAAATTTGAAGAATAAGGAACTGTTCAGCTACACCATCTCTACCATAAAAGCTAGGCGCTTTTCGTGTTTGCACAGTATGTTAGTTCATTATGCAACGCGCATTACTATCGCTGTAATTCTGCCTGAGAAGTGTCAAAGTTCAGTCTAGTTATCCCTGGCAAAGGACACTGGTCAATTCATTTCACGCCAGTTGTTTACTTCTCCTTCTTCCTAATAACATCAGCTGCTTTCAGCTCTGCTGAATGATGTAAATTAGTTATTCTACACTAGAAAGTCAGTGAGCAAATTGGCCTTTGTTTGCAGCAGCCTCTCCAGTAGGAGCCATTTGCCAGAGATCACAAGACAAGCAGCTAATTGTGGCTTTCTAAAGTGCCTTTCATTTTCTGCACTAAAGATACTCTATTTCTGCTTTAACTGATAAATACTAGCAGAACTGTCCCAATGGAGATGGGGTTAGCTTCAACCCATTGATCTGAGCTTTGAGAAAGTTCAGGCATTTTCCAATACGAGATTTTTAATTATTATTTTTTGCTTTTGCAGATATAAAAGTCAGCTCCAACACTTCAAAAATGATCTGCAATATCAATTGTATTTATAGCAGGGCATTATATTCCAGAAGCATTTTGGGAGATAATACCAAGTCACATGTTTTTGAGGGACAACAACAAATCTTCCTGGAGGAGGAGGTTGCAATAGATTTTCAACAGTTCCAGAAATAAAAGAAAATTGATGCTTCCATCCACACCACAGGGTATTTTCTAGTTAGAAAAATCCATTTCTACGTAGACTTTGCCTACAGCATCCAACTAAACTGTAGATCGAACCCAGTCAGGATGGCAAAGTGACTACAGAATGGTACTGAGGATTAGAGAGGCTGCAAAGACCGGCAAGGATGGGAAACTTCAGCTACCCATACATTGGCTGGATAAAACTCATTAGTGGCATGACTCAAATTTTTTTTTCCCTTGAAATAGACTTTAAATAAATGAAGAAACTACCTCTTAAATAACCTCAGAAAACTCATTAAAAGTGATTCATAAATCAGCACAAGCTTAATCACAGAAAAACTGATATTTGGTGACCAGAATATAATCAATTCTAAGCTCTCATTATGAGACAGAGCACCTCAAATTTACACCACGGGAATGTTAAAGTTTATAAAGGAAGTTACAGAATAACAGAAATAGTTAAAATTCAAAAGAACAGCTCTAAGAGTATGATGATGGCATGCAGCAGAGGTTATTCAAAAATACCACATAAAGGCCCTCAGCTCACAGCCACATGACAAAAAAAAGACTCCAAAAGTAACAATAAGATGACAGACAGCATGGTTAAACATCTGAGTAAGGACTGCTATTAGAAGTTTAAAAAAATGATATTTCAAGATATGGAAGACATAGCCAGATGGAGAAAAGAGAAAAAGGAATGACTTCTGCCAAGTTAAAAGTAAAAACACATTAAAATCTTTTCCTTGTTGGCATAAAGTACAACTTGCTATAGGTATAAAGAGGACTAATAAAAACTTTTTCAAACATACTCAAAGCCAGGAGCCTGCCAGAGTTTCTGAGTCCAACAAATCACAGAGATATAAACAGCTCAGAAGATAAGTCGTTTCAGAAAAGCTAACGAATTCTTTCCATGAGTGCTCAGTACAGAGGGGTCAGGCAGGTTCGCTCTCTAAGCCAGCTTTCCCCAGCAGCAAGTCTGAGCCGCTGTCTCAACCCGAGGTGTTAAAGAGGCAGCCTTTTCCCATCACTGGAAAGGGAACAGCAATAAATTGCCAAGACCGGAGTATCCACCCAAGGAAACTCTAACGTGAGGTTTTGCTGAGCTACTATGGTGAGGAACTCGTCACGTAAATCTCCTGCACTTACAGAGGAGCGCGGGCAGCGAACAGATCACAAATCTTTGTAAAAGCATTCAGTAAAAGGCCAGTAAGATATACAATAAATAACAGAATCGATAGATACCTGGACAAATATCATTTATTGAGGAAGAGTCAACAAGCTTTCCTAACACAAAGCGATGCCTAATAAATCAAGAAAGGCCTTCCTCCTTTTATTTATACATGCTTGGTATTTGTCAAGCAAGTTCTTACCATAAGGGTGAATAGGCAAAGTGAGATATGAGCTTTGTTACAGCGCCTTTCTCTGATTCAATGTACTTGCAAGAAAATAAATATGCCTCATCTTCTATGAGACTAATAGATTCCACTGGCACCACATTTAAGTGGGTACCTGGTTCTCTTTGGAGAATTAAATACGAATTCACAGATTTTATCAAAAAATAAAAATAAAAAAATCAGGAGATGAATTCTCTAAGCAGAAATTAAGTTTGCACGGGTTCTCTTTTCTGCGTTCAAAAGCATTGCTTATGACCAGGGCTGCCAGCCAGCCCCCTCCAGCCTGGTGAGAACACCTCTTCCTACCCCTCTGTGGTGGCTGCACTCTTGCTTTCACTGGGCTCACTGATTTTCTTTGCAGGAGGGGTAGGTGTGCACGCATGCCTTTATATAGAAATGAGCCTTTTCCAAGAGGTCCTCAGCAGTAGCAAAACCAGCATATTTCAAAGGTTACCGTCTTGTATACACAAACAGTAACTCATACAGCATGGAGCCAGAAGCTGTTTTTGCCATCTCTTTGGTGGAGTCCAAACAAACAAAGTTCCGGAGTGTTTTGGTGTAAACAAACAGAGCAGTACAAGATACCAGCCAAAAAATCTTGGAAATCACACAAGGGCGGGCCACAAAAGCTCTAGATCCCTGAACTAGCTCAGCACTTGTAATTCATGAGCATCTTTGGTCAATGAACAAAGAATGAAATCTTAACTAGGAGAAAGGGAACACAACCCTAATTTTGGAAAAAACACTGCAGTACAGCAGAGAGCCTGCGCTTTCCTCAGATAAGTTGGCAGCAGGCTTTCTAGCTGTCCACAACCAGCTAGCCCTGAGCCACATCCCATCACAGCCCCACCAAATCCCACTTGAGAAGTGCCAACCCACACATCTCTTCTGAGCCCCAAGACAGCTGCTTGACCACCAGGCCTCACTGGAGAAAAAATAAAATAATAATAATTAGGATTATTATGGCCCTCAAGGACAATTACAGCTTCATTCCCACCCTGTGAGCTTTCTCACACTAGAGCACTCAGAAATTTTAGCAAAGCCCCAAGTGTTTGGGGCCAAATCCTTTGTTCTTCCAAGCATCCCAGAAAACCCACAGCCCAGCTGGACCCGAGCTGCAGGGTGGGTGCAGCGCCTCTCCGAGTGACTGCCTCTATTCAAGTGAAGTTCCCTAAAGCACCACTTTTCCATTTCACAAACAAAGTCATAACACACAGGATTTTCTTGAGTGAGTCCTATTGCCAGAAATACACGGTAAGGAGACTACATTTTGATTTAAACTATGAATACTATAGCAGAGATACAGCGCACAGCTTAGCTCTCTACCCTTGTCAGAAACAAACAAACAAAACAACAACAACAACAACAAAACAACAACAAACAAACAAAAAAAAAAAACAGAGCAAGAGTTGGCAAACATAACTCTTACAAAAATACACCTCAAACTCATGGATGGTTGAGATAAAGTCAGAAAATATTTGAAACACGAATTTGGGTTGAGGCATCTCAACAAGAGCGTGGTAAGACAGTATGTGCAATGGTTGGGGAGCAAGGAGTACGCAATGAGAGGCTTTTTGCTGGGAAACTTGTTCACCTTTCATGCAGTCCCTAGGTTACAGGACTGAAAATGGCCTTTTGCCAGCTCTCTTGCAGCCCTGTGTTTGCTTGCAGGTAAAGCATAATTACAAGTCAGTCACCACTTCCAGCCTTGGAGAGGTGCCTGCTCACCCTTTCATGCATGCAGATACAAGAGGAAGAGCCACAAAGCACAGCAGCAACAAATCAAGGGCTGCAGCTCTTGATTTTAAGACATACAACTGGACAAAAGCAAAGGAGACCAAAATCTTTCCTTTACCCTCCAGCATGCAGCTAGGAGGAAAAGGGCTGCCCATTTTCCCCCAAGGCACACTTGGATGCAGACAGCGTTTCAGGATACAACAGAAGTTTCACACCTTAAATGCACCCTCCCAGAGAAAAAGCAACCTACAATTTAGATATCCTCTAAAATACGCATCATCCTTTACAAAACCCTGCCCAATAATCAGTGAGAAGTGCTGTATAAACAAAAACTATAGAGAGTAAAAATGTTCAAAGCTTGGCTTGCTTCAGAAAGAAAAACCTGTTCAATTCATTTCCCTGTAAGTCCCCAAATATAATTTCACTTGGGAGCTGGTAAGCAGAGCCTTTCATTGCTAAGCCAGATGATTCCTGCAGTGGATGGTACCATCAGACTTCTTGGTTAACACCTGCCTGAAGTTCCCAGCATCTCCCAGCCATGCTCATTAAAACCCCTGCTCATTGCCTTCCCTGCATTCCTATCAGCGTCATGCTGAGTGTTCAAATGTACAGAGAATTAAAGCCACCTATTGCATTCTATTCCCACAGATAACAAATCCAATTACTCATCTGTTTTTGATTTTCACAGCTGTTCATTGAGTTTCTGACCAGAGCATGGATGAGTTTTAAGCTACCAACTTAAACGTTTTCCATATGGCATCCAACCGTGCAACTTGGATTCATTCACTTTGAAGCTGGAATATTTTAATATTATTAGGGCTTTTCAGGAAATTAACTTTTACTCATGCGGTATTCCTCAAGTCAGGAACAAAAAGCTGTCAGTCTAATTAGTCACCTGCCTAAATTAAGCTGAATAACTAGTTGCCAACAGTGTGCATGGAAGTAATAGAAGTCACAGACTCTCGGAAGCCTCCACTTTGCTACACAGTGCTGTCGCCTCTAAAAAACTCATTACATGAAGACTGCAAAATCCCCGCGTGCACCCATGCTTAACTTTGCTCAAACAATGCTTTTTTGCTTAAATTTTCTATTTTTGGTTACTGGAGCAGAACTTTTTCTGGAAAGTCTGAGAAAGCTCTCTTCATCTGTTTCTGGAACACATGGGAATTAACTTCCCCTATTAAAACAAAAGCCTAACCGCCCACCAAAATACCCCTCTCAAATTATACTGGCTATGACAGCAGCACCATAAACAACTGAAATATCTTGCTTAGCCTTTGGTTAGTAGTTTATTATTAAGACACAAGTTTTTGGCACGTTTGGTGTGCAAGTCTTTTTGGCAAGGTGAGCGTAACTCCTGGATGATCCGTCTCAGAGAGTCCGTAGTTTGGGGATAAACAAACGGGAAACCAGCTGGCTGCACTCTCACTCAACAAGGTAGGTTACTGCAGGAGCAAACTGAGACGTGAACAGGCTGGCTGTGCAGGTACTGGGCTAAAGGAAATTCCACCAGTCTTTAGTCTTTTTCTATTTTATCACATTATAATAAGAAAACAAGAGGCGAGATGTGCTGCCTTTTTTAATTTAATTTTATTTTTTTTTCTTGTCCTGATGCACAAAGAGACTGGGTAGAGGACAGTCTTGTAAGAGCGAGCACAAATGGCTTTGCTCACCCATCCCTACATATATCCACATGAGTCAGACTTTCACAGGGCTAACATCTGGAGGAGGATGGAGGCTTCCCTGGAATATACCAGGGAGCTTCCCCAGCGACGTGCACATCCAGGGCCAGGTCAAAGACCCATCTATTTTACTGATTCCCCTTCCCAGCAGCTGGGATGCCTAGAGAAAGTATACAAGCAGCACAAGTACACAAAGATATTTCCCTAGTGTATCCTCCCAGCTCTGAACTTCCTCAGCCAGAGACTGTATCTACAAATTTGCACTCAGGAGTCCTTTGTGGCTTTCTCCTCCATTTTTTTAATCATGGTTTGAATCGTTCAGTTTTCAAAACATCCTGTGGCAAGGCATGCCACCATTTAGTTATGTTTCTATGGAAAAAGTAAGTTTTTTGTTTGTTTTAACCTTGCCAATTGATTGTTTTGTTATGTACTTATAATTCTCATGTCATGAGAAATATCAAATATGCCTTCACTAGTCACCTTTTCCATACCTCCTCTGGCTTTATGAACTGCTACAATCTGCCTTTCCCACCCTCTAATTCATATCATGTCTTTTCTGGGTTTAAGAATTGCATGTCAGCACTTCCTACAACTTTATGTAAGCTTCTGAACACTCTATATAGAATGAGTGAACCAAAACCACATGGACCAAGCAAGACATCAACAAGCCACAAAGTTATTGGCATGATGATGCTTTCACTTTTATCCTCCTAGTATTGTTCCTTACAGTTTTATTTTTTCCCCCTTTTTTATTTTATTACTATCACAGTGAAAAATTAGAGTTTTACTCTCATCTCCACCTCAGTGAGGAATTACTGGGGGGGAGGGAGAGAAGGTTGGTTGTTTTTGGTTTGTGTTATAGAAATTGCAGTACTCCAATCTAAGACAGACGGACTTACCCACTTAATTACTAGTACCTTACAAAAACATGATAGACGTGAGGCATAGTTTGTGTTGTGCTGTGTGAACTTCTCAGTGAATCCATATGACTACTAATTATATATATATATATATATATATTTTTTTTTTTTATAACTGCTACCAGTTCTCCCTGTAAAAAGCCATCCTTATCCATCTAGAGCTCCCCAGATCCATTTAAGAAGCAGCATCCATTTGTTACTTGCTATTCCTTTGGCACCAAGGCTGATTAAAGTCATATTATGAAAATTCTGAGCTGTTGCATATTTGAATTCCTTCAGAATACCAGCACTATACTATTTGGCCTTGACAAAAAAATAAAAAGAAAAATATTTTATCAGTTTGTTCCAAAAGCTTCTGTTGCCATCTCCATTTGAGTGTTGCAAAACCTCTGTGAGATATAGCTCAGGCCAGACCAGCACCCTGCACACACCCGAGAAAGCACAGAAAGTGTCCTGCAGAAAAGGATTCAGTGGATTCACGAAGAGGGCTTGGAGCCATCCTGAGGTATCACGTAATTAAAGGGCTGCGTTAACCTTACAAGTGTAAATGCCAAATTTGGAAGGAGTCAAGATCTTTCCTGTCACACACCAATATTAATGCTGACACCGTTTATAATTCACCAGAAGTTTCCAAGCTGGCTAAAAAAACTTTTTGCTGGTCCTACGTGCTGTAAAGGTTTGAAGACTAAACACTGCTTTTAACTATAAGCAAGACCTGGTACTGTCACATTACTTGTGACTAGGGAGAAGATCAAAGCAGCAAAAAACCTCAGGATCGTGCAGAACACCTTTCCAAAGGAAAACAAGCTATGAACTGCTTTGTCCTTGGGGTTTTTGTTTGTTTTTAAAAGGCTGCTAAGCTTAAGTGGTATGTTACCTAAAACAACACAGCAAAGCCAAAGACCACACATTTTCATGTCTAAATAAGTTTATGTTGCAATATAAATGTTACAATATGAAAGCAAGGTTTTTCAAGGTTTTATAACGAGGGTTATTTCAGACAAAAAACAACATTGAGCTGTTCCCACAGGAATCTTTCTTTTCCTGATGCCGTGTTCTTTCCACCTCCATCTCCTTTTCATTTAAATTCTTTCTTCTTACAATCACATCTCAAGATTGCTTCTTTGCTTAGTAGATGCATTTTGAATAGACAGAGCTAGCCCAACCACAGCAACAGCTGTGCTTTGTTGCAGAATTTTAATTAAAAAGAACAGCTCCTATTATGGCCCCCATTTTCCCAACCAGTAACCAAAGAAACTCGTTCTCCAGTTTAACATCATGTTTTAGTGTTGTTTCTGACATTTAGCTGACATTCTAGTTGTATCCTTTACTCTGATAGCCATCATGTGCCTCCTGGACAGACATGGCCCTTAGCTCTGTCTTTACATGAAAGAAAGAAAACAAAGCTAACAAGGACAACCTATCTAATGTAATAGTTAGGCATCTAGAAGCAAAGAGATTGGGTTTTTACCTTAAGATATTTGTTCTCTGAATGTCATAGTACTCTTGCACAAAGCAAAACCACTTTCGAGCACCCCTGCTCTGCCCAGTCCTGTGGCCAGGGATGCCAAGTCTTCTCGGAAGGTGACTGCCAGGAAAGAATTAGTTCACAGCACCAAATAATCCCCTCTTAATAAATCACATCATAAGGATCCCAAGCAGATCCATGCAAGAAAAAAAAAATAATCCAAAAACCCATCTCCAGATGTAGAAAGCTTTGTGCAATTTTGCTAAATCTAAAGTCTCGATCCATAGCAAAATAACTTTCCACTAAGATGAAGTGACATTTGTTTCCCCACAGAGAAAGCTAGGGAAAGGAAGGATTTCACATCCCCTGACTTATTTTGTCAGGTTGAATTTGATCTTACCCACATCACCAATTCAGACACCGAACACAGAGAGCTCCAGGGGAAAGGCAGCCAGGCAGTTCATTACAGGAAAAAGAATTTTTTTTAAATGTAAATATCACAGAATTGGAGGCTAGTATTTCCCACCCTACAAGGCACGTACATATACTTAAAAGCAGCTGCCTCGTGGTAAATACCTTATATCTTCTCTGCTGCTTAGAGAGCACCTTATCTCCTCCGCAAGTTCATACACACTTCTTCCACCCTCATGGGTTTCTAAAACCTGAAGTCCCAAATAAGTTGCTTCATACAAGGGTTCACAAAACATCTACATCTACAGTGGCTCAACACTGACATCCCACCTCCTCTACCAGAAGAGCTGTAAAAGACAACAACCAGAGAACAGAGAGCCACACGCCAACCACACTGTACTCCTTGTTGCACTTGCACGCCAGGCCTCCAGAGCAGAAGGCTCACGTTCAAAGCTCCAGGCACTCCAACAACCTGAACTGCTGCCACCCGGCAGCTCTTCTGGGACTGCTTCGCCGTGAACTGGCGAGCCGCTCGCTCTCCCAGCACCGTGTGCTCCCCTCGCTTGCACAACACATTTCTCTACTGCTCCCATGGGAAATCGGCAGTCAGGCCAGGAACAGAGCGAGCCAGGGAAAACTCAGAATGCCTTTCTATTCCAACCTGGAGATATAAAAAGCATCAGCCGGCTCCTTTCACTAGCACGAACATTCAGACCTTCACATTGTTAGAGTGCTTAATTCCTGTTGAACTAAGGCATATAAACACCTACAAATCCAGCCTTGGCTGACTTGAATGGTCTTTAGTTTCTCTTTGGGCATTTAATCAAGTCCCTAAGTCATCATATAATCAAAGAAAAAAAAAAAAAGAAAAAAAACAACCACCAGCAGAGATGATTTTAAAGAGGCAGCAGGAACTCGGAATCCTAAAAGCAGAATCCATACCAAGGAAAGAAGGAGGCAGCAGCATCTCTGCATCTCTTAACACACTCTCCTTGTCCACACTGAAAGATAAAGCTACTGGTTGGGCTTTTTTTTGTTGTTATTATGTTTGCTCAGACTTTCTGCTCAATCAAGAAAAAGTCAGGTAGACATTAAGTTACAAGAACCTTTAAGATATATGTCCTGGTTTCAGTTAGCACAGAATTAATTTTCTTCCTAGTAGCTGGTGGAATGCTGTGTTTTGGCTTAGGATGAGAAGAGTGCTGACAACACCCCGATGCTTTAATTGTTGCAGAGCAGTGCTTATACTAAGCCAAGGACATCTCAGCCTTTTGCTCTGTCCTGCCAACGGGCAGGCTGGGGGTGCAGTAAGAGCTGGGAGGGGACAGACCCAGGACAGGTGACCCAAACTAGCCAAAGGGGTATTCCATACCATCTGACGTCATGCTAAACAATATATAGGGGTGGCTAGCTGGGGGGAGGGGGCCGGACTGCTCGGGGTTAGGCTGGGCATCGGTCAGCGGGTGGTGAGCAATTGCATTGTGCATCACTTGTTTGTACATACTATTACTTTCGTATTATCACCATTGTATCATTATTATTATTATTGTTATTATTATTTTTGTTATTATTATTTTCCTGTCTTATTAAACTGTCTTTATCTCAACTCACGGGCTTCACTTTCCATTTCTCTCCCCCGTCCCAGAGAGGGAGGAGGGAGGGTGAGCGAACGGCTGCGTGGTGTTTAGCTGCCGGCCGGGTTAAACCACGACAATATAGCAACGAAATACAGAAGTGCAGCTTTGCCTCAGGATACACAAATCACACAACGCAGGTCAGTGGGACATAAATTCTATTCATACATGGAAATGTTGTCTATGATGTGACTGCATAATCAGGCCACATGGGTCATTATCAAGAATTAAATAAACCAAAGGATTTCACAAAGAGCACAGAAATGATAGAAGTGTAAGGAGCTTGAACAGACTGGAATTCAGATTTGTGATGCTTTGGGATTGAAACAGAATTTTAATTTCAGATCTACATCTTTAAGACCTGGTAGGTCTGAGCTATGTTCAATACTGAGTAGCTGAAGAAAACAGATGTTAGTGCTCCCTAACACTGGAGAAGGTGAATAGCTGGGAAACTGAATGAAAATCACTCTCAATATCATCCTTGTATCTCAAGGATCTGGAGTCAGTCCCACTTACTGATGGAGAACATGAGAGACATAAAAGCACGTGGGGTCCTTGCATCCATAGTCATGTACCCAACGGGTCAGAAAGGTCCCTTCCACTGTGCACAGCCAGCCTGATTGACCTCCACAAGCACCGAGCATCTAAAGAGCCCGCTTTGCTACTCGTATGCAGCAATCCAATCCCATCCCATAAGAAGAGGGAAACGTGGTCTTTGTCAGATCCACGTAACTACCAGCACTGCCCTTAACAGGCCCTGCAAATTGGATTCTTCAGGATTGCTGCACGTGAGCAGAGCAATTTCATAAGCACTGGCTTTAGGACAATTTAGGAGTACTAAACAGTACTCCTAGCAGTACACCAGGGAACTATGGCATAAACCCTGAGGCTACCACAGTGAATACCACTTCGAGCAGCCCTTCCCAGATCCTTCTTTGTGGTTACACAGGGCAGTCAGCTGTCCCGCCTGCATTGTACCTTTAATATCCACAGAATGATAAACCGCTGGGGGGTTCCAAAGGCTGGAGAGGCCACAGCTCTCTGAATTCAACCCCTCTGCTCACCTGACAACTTTCCTAGAGGACCCCACAGTGTTCCACAGCTTGCAGTGGTGCTGGGACACACCAAGCAGCTAGCACATCAACTCAAAAATTTCAGCCACCAAGTTCTGCTCAGCTTAGAGGTAGCATGAAGATAAATGTTCCCTTCCACTTTTGCTGAATAGAAGGATGCAGACTGCACTGGCAGAGAGTAATTCCTTTAAAATGCAAGTCTAATACCATAATGTGATTATCCAAGAAATTTTAGCTGCTTACAACATCAGTAATAAAATAGTGTATCAAGACATTGTAAGTATTTTAAATAACCTTTTTCTGTGTAAGTAGTTTTTTTTTTTCCCCCACAGATAAGCTATGCCTGTAGAGCTTAAGAAGATAAGAATGGTTATTATTTGATTTGACCAAAAAAGCTTTGTGGCACAGTATCTCCAAGAATAACCTACAATGGATACACAAGGAATAGAATAAAAGCAGAGGAAGCACAGAGTAATGCTTGCCCAGAGTAGTCCCTCAGCATCCTGATATTTCCTGTCTAGCATCTTTCTCAGCCAGAGACCAAATTGTCTCTGGCACATTTTGATGCCAGCTTACACCTGCACAAAGCCATGGCTCTCCCACCTGCAAGAACTGGAGGGAATGTGGTGGCACCATGCGTGCTCCCTCCAGCAATAGCAATACATCCTTTTCCTTTTACCTCCACATACTGCTCCAGTGTTATGGCAACACAAACAACAAATAGAAAGGAAGACAATGTGAACTTTGAGCATAATTGCCATCGTCATGACTTAAATGAAAAAGAGATATGGGAAATTTTTAGTGCGTTTCCACATTTCCTTGAGCATCTTTTGCCAGTATTTCAATAGATCCTAAGTCTCGGTCTCTGCCTACGCATTGCTTTTCACAGGCAGATCCCCAGGTATTAATTATGCTCTGGCAGTGGTTTTCAGGGAACTCTTCATACATCTCCAGCAATATTAGAAAACCAGTGCCCAAAGGCCAATCCACTGATGATGACTGCAGTTTCTCCCTCTAGTCTGCTGCTGAGATAGCAAGCAGCACAAAAGCCTGGGAAGCAAAGCAACGGGAAGGGTCCATTAATATACCGTGGCTCTCAAAGAATAGGTCATTGAAAATAAACCTATGCATTCTTTCCATCTTCAGTTTGCTATGTCTTGGTGTCTCAGCTGTCTGTATTCCAGAAGACGTACTTTCAACACCTCCAAAGACAATATATACCAGAGACCCCCAAAATTTGTACTCTGCCACATTCTGCCATTCTCACAGAGACTTTTATGTTCCACATGAAATATCAGAACAAAGCAGCACACCTCACTTAGCACCTTTGTTCTCAAATCACCCTCCAGGTTTTTGGCACAATCTTTCCTGCTAAAAACAGAGGTTTTGTTCCTGAACTGCGTGACCGTACATAGATATAGACGAGTGTACAAACACGCATAAGCCAAGTTTACTGAAGAGCATGAAAGATTTTAACACCTTTCACTACATTTTCTTCTTAGAATTTTTAATATTCATTTACAGATTACTAAAATATTTATATGCAAAGCCTCTCTCTAGGTTAAGTGATGATAGCAGGGGTTATTAGCTAAAGGGACTTACAATCAGCACATCTTTCTAGCTTTCTAGAAATGAAAAGAAAATAAAGAAAAAAGTTTATCTTGGATTTCTTGAAACTGGACTCGGCATAGAGCCAGTTATGGCAGCAGGGTTGTTGAGCCCGTTGTGGCATCTGCAGGTCTGCCTCCTGCTCCCCCTTGCCCTGCACTTCACTACTCATCTGAAGCAAACCTCAGAGCTCCAAGTGCACCATCATGAGACATTTTGGATCAACCAAGGATTGAAACACTGACCTCCAAAGCACAAAAGTATGAGTTCTTCCTGCTAGAACACCAGGCTCTCAAGCAAATGCATCCCATATGCACACATCCTCTGTGAACTGGGCACAGCTGGGGATACACACCACATAACACGCCCACACACGGATCCATAGGTCACCCAGCAAAAATGTGGGATGAACGGCTGAATACAGTGTTTGAACACAGTGACTCATAGCACAGCTTTTCTGCAGCTATGCAAAACACTAGAAACTTCTCAGCCACACCAGAGAAATCAGCAGCAAAATTTGAGTTCTGCAATCTCTTTGGGCTCCCTGGCTTGATCCTCTCTAAGCACATTTTCCTGATGCATCACAAATATCTATAGACAATTATCCCGAAAGCTCAGCAGTCCTGGGGATCTGCAAAGTTCTTGTCAAGCAGAGGTGCATTTTTACCTTCTAAGATGCTGTAATACACCTCACAACGCTAACAAATTCCTTGATGGAAGAGCCTGACTGCTTTCTTAGTGCAATGGGATATTCTGGTCCACAAAGAGGCAGAAAACTTTGCCAACAAGAGATGTGAGAAAGAACCAAAAACATACCTTCCAGCTACAGGAGCTGCACTAAAGATGCCTTCCTCCCTTCCATGTTCTGAGAACAAGGAAGAAAATTGTGGGAGAAGGCCTCAGGGCCTTAAATGGCCCTGACCAGGCACACCTGGGGCCTCACCACAGAGACATGGTCCTCACAGCTGGTTCTGGCTGCACGAAGCCCAGAACAGAGCACAGGGAGCTCAGCCTGCAGCTGTACATGGACCAGAGGCCCCAGCCTGGGCAGGACGTAGCCCCTGGGCCATGGGCAGGAGTGGAGGAGGCTGCAGGAGGGGCAGGCTGGGGAGATTAATGGTGATTAGTGCCCTGGAGGCCCTGAAGGGAGAAAAGCACTTGTGGCCTCTGGGAAGTAAAAGGAGATCTCATTTATTAGTACTGTCTCTGAGCTTTATGTCTCAATGCTTCTGTTGAGACAGATTCCCCTTAAAATTGTCCTTTGAGTAGCGATGCAGATGGCAATGACTTGTGTGTACTTTTAGGCAGACAGGAACATCAGCTGTGCAGCAGGTAAATGCATTTAGTGAACTTCCACACTTCTGTAGTGCCACAGGATCAGGGCCCGGCAGTGGCCTGGCAGCTCATGCAACAAATCCTGTGGTTTTGCTCACTAGATTTATGAAAATGTCTCCATGCAAGCTGCTGTTTTTCTCTTGCCTCTGTTTGTTTACAAAGAAATCCAGGAACTGCTGATTATCCTGGCTCCCACAACTTCTGTCAACTAGCAAGTAAAGCAAGTCACATATTCATTTACAGATGCAAAGCCAGTACATTACATATTTCCCTTCAAGTATCAACAACTCCTAACATACACAGGGATAGTTCAATGGCTAGGCATCAACTTGCAACAGACCTGAGGTAGCAAATAGTAAACACCAATTGCTAGGTGAAATTCAGGCAGACAACCGCGTGCATACAGAATGGCTAGGCTCCTGCTACTTCCACTAAGGTAAAAACTGTGTAATAGTTCCCTTTAAGATGTTCATATGCAAAATACTCAAACTGATGAGCTCTGGGACATCTTAGTAGCTTAATGAACTGTTTCACTTTTATTTTATGTCTGGTACAGATGTGTCACACTGTATGCAGTGGGGATAAAATGATTTTATTCCTGACACATACAGACAACCTCTGTCTGTTCTTAACTGTGGAGAGCAGGGGGCTGTTTGTTTAAACTGGAGGCTGTTGGCTCTGATTCAGCCTCCCAGTTTCTCTAGTGATCATACTTGACTTGATGAAAGACTGAGATATTTCTAAGTCTCACGCCAAGATGTCCAAGCCCCTGTCCAAACCAAGAAGGCCCCTGTCCTGATCACTTCAGATTCCACAAGCTAGGAGTCAGCGCTTGTGTAGGAAACCTCAAAACAAAGCAGCATGTTATAAAATGAGAGCTTTCCTATTTCTCTCACATTGCTCCCCACTTCTGAAGTTCAAGCCTTCTTATACGTTATGTCCTATATTTTCATCCTTTCTGACTTTTCTGAAAGAATTTTTATTTTTCCCAGTAAAAGTAGACCTGTAAGAGAATTGAGCAAAATTGTGAGGCCAAACTCTCTTTCCCAAACTGGCCCCAAAGCCTAAGTTTAATAGTTGATGTTTCATAGGATTTTTCTCTGACATTCTGTCCATTGCACCTTACTCAGTACTAGCAGCTACTAAGAAAAAGACAAAACGTGTTCTCATCAAAACTCTTAGGTCTGTTTCCAGTTAAGGGTGCAGTAAAATAACATGTCATTTATAAATTGGATGGAAAAACCCAAAGAGATTTAAAGAGAGACTGGTTTCTTCTTGGAAAAATAAATGTCATCCTAGCTCCACCTTTTCTTCTACACACAGGCCAGACCAAGAGCAGGGGAGGTCACATGGCTCTTTCTGTCAATGAGATGAATATTTCCTTTATGCTTGCACTAGAAAAGTTTGTAGCTAGCAGCACCTTTAACAATCACATTAAAGCAATGAGTGAGATACAATTATTGTCTTCAAATTGTTTTAAATATTGACAGAGTTGCCACATGACTAAGACCTACCTACAGTCCATGGCCAATGTGACCCTTGTCACCCAAACCACATAACTAGATCACACTGTCCCACCTCTCTGTTTACCACATCTCCTCTCCTAGACTGCAAGTTCTGTAAGATAAGAGCAGCTTTTTTTTTTATCCCTCCCTTTAGGAGCTAGAAAATGAGGCCCCACCTTGACAGATTCATGACAGTAACTGCTTTTAGTCAAAAAATGATTTACAAAGTTTAAGTAAGTTGGCATTTCCTCAAAAGTAAGCAAAACCAAAATGGCTTTGACTTGAAACAGAGCTGCTTCAGTAAAACATTTGCTTCTCGTAAACAGGGAAAGAAGAGAAAGGATAGGATATGTGATTTCCTGATTACATCCAAGAAGATGCAAGCTGATTTCTATCAAGTCCTGAAGGTATCTACATCTCATATCAGATGAGATATGCCTGGCTGCCGGGGTTCAGGATAGCAAAATCTTAGAGCGTCTTGATGTTAGTATGCAACTTTATACAAGTTACAGTCATTGGAGCAGGAATTAAAATCCAGTATATTGTTGCCTATATGTATTTGCTAACCACTGGGCTAGAGAGTATTTGTCATATTTTGTTCTCTGGTTCAGGAAAAACATAGTCTATACTGTAAGGACATAGGTCCAATGGGAGAAATTGCGAGTGTACTGCCCTTTCTTCCTAAGACATTCAACAGCACTGTTAATTCAGTGGAATTGGATTATCCAGCTCCACCCAACCACAGATTGGAATTGACTCAGGGATTCCCAGTTTCTGGCCAAATGCGTTAACTACTGAGCTAAATAAAAGGGAACAATGACTGTCAAGACAAAAATAAATCCCAGGAGTAACTGGTTAGAGAATTTGACCTGAATTCATAAATAGTTCCAGGATGACCTAAATACCATTTTCCCAAACTTCTTAATCGCCAGCATTTTTTCCTTGCTTTGCAGGCCATTCGGCTCATATGGAGTACCTCACTGTATGCATTTAAACATCAGCAAACATAAGAAGATAAAGTTTTATTTTTATACAGCTTAGATAGAAAGGAACTCACTTTGGGATTCATTAGTCCACACTTATAAAGCTGTCATTTGGTTTTCTAGAGTGACCATCATTGCAAACTTATCACTGCAAGTAACACAGCAGACAAAATGACCACAGTCATCCTCAAGAACAACATTCTCCCAAATTAAAGGTCACAAAACGCCTGACAGAATTGCCCTTTTCATAAGTCACTGGAAATATTAAAACTCCTGAGAATAGAGGATGACATGGTATCATCCTCAGACACAAAGCAAAACGAAAGGGCACCTAATTAGAGGTTCACAAATATCAACAAGGCAAAGTTGAAGGAGACTTCAGCCTGTGGGAAAGAACAGCTTTCAACTGCCACGTGCTTGAGGTCATAGCTATGATCTCTACCACAAACCATCCACATCTCTTCTCCACCTCCATGGACATGGCCAACAGGTAGTACAACATGGTAAGAGGGAGAAGTGTTGGCTAAGCATCTCCACGTTGTTTTTTATCCTACAAAATTAAGCTTTGTAAAGTACAAGCAGACATCAGAGCTATTTGCATTAAAGACACAGCAATGATAAAACATCCATTGGATGCACTCAGTGCATCGTTCACCAGGCTTTTCAGAGCTGGATGGCAAATATTATCAGTTAAATAGGGCTTGACAAGCCTAGCAACTGGAGGATTTACTCAGATGGGGGATACGTAATTAAGCAATAAAGTGTACCATGCCACGCTTGCTAGGGAGTAATAACATGCCTCAGGGGGCATTAAAAATTGTAAAGCTGCAAGCAGTGGCACCCAAGAGGTGCAATTATGAAGAAAATCACAAGTGTATTGCTCTTGTTGTGAGCCTGGTAGTTAAGGGCCTGCCTGGCACCCACCGGGCCTGCCTGGCCCGGCCTGGCAGGACCTTCCCCTCAGCCACGCATGGAGGCAGCCACTGCCACAACCAGCCTGCCACCATACATGGGCCCCCCCAGTGTGAAAAGGCCTTAGGTGGAGGCACTGGGATGTCCTCAGCCCAAAATCCCACTGGAACAGCCCCCCAGTGAAAATCTCCCTCCTAGGCCCCAGTAGCACTTTAAGGTCTGTGCAGCACTTACAGCCCTGCACCAAGCTGTACCTTGTCCAGAAGCAGTAATTCTCATTTCATTTTTTGTTTGTTTGTTTTTCATCACCTTACAGTTCCTTCTGTTTAGTGGCATAATTAAGAGAATGCTTTCCAATACCTTTCAGCTGTTCCATGCCTATAAGGAAAATGTCTGGAAGGCCACATAGAAACACCAAATGAGGGCAACCGGAAGGCCAGGACATGTCTGCCCTATTTCTGCAATAGTTAAGTTTTAATTCCCAACAGGTTAACCCCTGTTGGGGTCAGAAGGGGTGTTGGGGTGCCCCAAGAGCCCCCTGCCTGCCCTGCATGGGGAAGGGCCATGGTGTTGGTGTGGCACCACTGTGCCAGGGCAAAGCAGGAAGAAAACTGAAGGGGAAAAAAAAGCATATGTGAAAGGCACACTAAAACAAGCTATGGTATTAACCACCCTTTGGGGAAGTCTGTGACTGAAGGCAAGGAAAAACGTGTGAGAGAAGAAACGAGTGACTAAGGATGGCACCACGTTGCAGAGCACCCTAACAGCTGGCAAAACACTCAGCAGTTCATAGGAGATACCCTCCAGCAAGACGAGCCAAGAACAAACCCCACATTTATGAAGTTGACAAATATACAAAGTTAACAAATTAAGATTTGTTTTACTACTTTAATTTTATTTCTACTATTCTATACAAGAAGAGACCTATGAAACGCAGGTAGTTCTGGGGAGGACAGGGGACTCCATGGAAACCAGAGCACTGGGCTGGAAGATGCTAGATGGAAGGAATTGGGGCAAGCAGTTATGTGTGCAAGGATGAGCTGTCCTAACAAGTCTTCAGAGCTTCTATTTTAAACGTTTAACCAAAGAAACCGCTTCCTAAACACATTAGCTGTGACTTTACAACTCAGCATGGGTTCTCCAACTCATCCCATTGTGCTTTAACACGCACATCCAGCGACTGCATGGGGAAATAGTGAATTTCAGGCAATCTTCAAAATTAGGGGAGCAGCGACAGCAACTATGCACTTGCAAAATAAGCCAGTTCCTGCATACTTAATCTCATAGCACTTTGGGTATACGTGAAGTCATTATTTACACACACAAATAATGTCACCAATAACATGGAAAGATCAGGAGAAGAGGGAAACAAGGCTAACGTGGGTAGCTGACATTAGAGCATGGTGCTGTTTTCCCTGTCTTGCTGGCTGCTTGCAACCCAGTCTTTCCCTAGGGCTTTGTAGCATAGTGACTTTTATGGACTAGGGTTTAAATGGAACAGTTTGGCCTTCAGATGCAACAATAGCTTACGTGCAAGACTCCTTAAAAGCATGGGTCTCTGGAGGGGAACATGAGGATGTCTACAGGAATGAGTTGGCTGTGGCCCGAAGCAGCGGAGCAGATTTGTGTAATCCTATCCCTTATAGACCAAAGAGAGGAGTTAATCATTTTCCAGGCAGTGCTTCAAATTGGATCACTAGGGATATCTGTGAGGATTCCAAAAGAAATGTTCCTGACTGCCATTAATGTGCTCCCAGTGACGTATGACACACACACACACAAATCAGCAGCTAGCCTGGAAAAAAAATCAGCTTGTGTGCAAAGGTGCATTTAAAGCAAATGACATCACAAGGGACCCATTAATTTCCAGGACAAATAATGACTCCTACTGCTCTTCCACGTGTGCCCCAGCAAAGGGGCGCAGGAGCTGGATGCAGGGCATGCATACAGTCCAGCTTCCATCCTTGAAAACTCCAAGGGGCCATGCTCTGTTTCCATAACACTTTTTACATGCTTACTTTTATGAGTCTCTTGATGACAATCTAAATCCTGCCTGTTCTTCAATAAACCATTAATCTCCCAGATAGAGTTCAGGGAAGTTGCTGTGTAGCAATAAAGTGCGTGTTTCCAGAGCTCAGAAGGAACAACAAAAAAAGTGAAAGGGAGTGACATTGTTTTTACAAGACAACTTCCTGGCTTGGGTTTGAGGGGCATGCAGGGTTATCTTCCCTAAATACTACCTGGAGCCTGCCCCAGACCTCCCTGAACCGTAATGCCACTTTGCAGGTAACATTCATGAGAACAAAATCCACCTCTCCAAAATAAGAGTCAGTGAAAGGAAGGGACTGGTCATTTGCTGCATGAAATTGCCACGCTGATGGCACAGGGACAACATTCAGAGCTCAGGAGCCTGGGAGCCTTTTGTGAGCAGTAGCACTGGGACTGTGCCTTGGTGAGCAGATACCAGGTGAGGACAGTCAGTGCTCGTCATGGCTCTGCCAGTCCACCAGACCTGGCATGGAGGTCAGTGGTTTCACTACCTAACTCACATTGCCCAATTCAGATGCTTGCTGTTGCTTTTGCAGGCTGAAGCATAAAATGTCTCCTCTTTATCTTCAAGCTGCTTCCTTTCGGTGTGCTGAGGGTACCAGTCTCACAGATACAGCATTGCGAAAACCAGTAAATCCCCACATCAAGCTTGGCTAGTCCTGTCCTGGGTTTGCATTTGAACTGGTGACCCACAGTAGAAGTAATGAGTTCTGGGCCCCACTTTATAACAGGAAAAGTTAACACAATCACTTGTGCTTCCAGGCCCCTATAAAATTGATGTTAACCATATGTCAGCATGTGAATTGCATGTAGATGTTAGGAAAGCACGTTCCACGCCACTCAGAAGAGGTGGTAGCAGTCAGCATTAGAAGTGCCAAGGAAGAGAAAAAGTCATGCTCCACCTGACTTGACTGCCATAAGCTGTCTTCAATGCAGAAAAGAAAAAGAAGATAAGGATAGGGCTGAAAAAAAAAAAAAAAAATCAATCAAAAAAAAAAAAAATCCCTGGGCTACAGCCCTACAGAAAAATGGTAGTGAGAGGAAGACAACAGGTACATCAGGGGCATACAGACAGACTTCTTTTTATTGGCCTTTCCCAGTTCAAACTGGCACAGTTATCAACAGAGAAAGAGGGAAAAATCACTTTCTGTCTAGACATAAACACAAGGACAAAAGGAGCCTAGTCATTTTCCTCCAAATTCCTATGTCTGTAATCCTTCCCTGGCATACATGTATCTCACAAATATTCCTATACAGGATGCTTTTAATCTTGCACCTTTAATCTGCCTATTCCACATGAACATTATGTTCTTGCTTTTTACTGATAATAGTGCTTCACAAGACAAACAAAAGGTCATGGAAGAGAAACTTTGAAATAAAAAAAAAATACCAATACCAAAAGATATGATATTTCCAATGCCCTCCATAAGCCTTAATACAAAAGTAATGCGTAGCTCTAAATATTCACCCAAACACAAAATATAGCAACTTTAGCCCACCTGAAGCAGTAAAAACCTTGAGCAGCCAGCTCAAAAGCAATATTTTTTCTTGCCACTGCAGCACAGTGACAATTACTGATACTGAGTTGTGTCAGCAGCCATTTTCATCTCACCAGCAATGACTCTCAGCAGACACAAGTTGCTCAATCCTTTTCATCCAGTCTTTCATTCACATTGATTTATAACAGCTTAATGAATATCAGACAAAAAAAATCACAGTGAAAATTTGAGGTACACATCCTGTCCATAGAGTACTTAATTAGATGTGACTGAAGTTAATTATGTTTAACACTCATCAGCTTGACCCCAAGTGAAAGCACTTGACAGAGCTGTTGCTGCTCTTCCTTTGGTGAAAGCATGATGAGCAGTTCCTCAGTAAATATGGGTAGGTGCTACCATCACATCACCCATGAGCCCCACTGTCATTTCTTAGATGACATTCACCCATTTAACCAAAGTCAACAGAAATATAAAGGTCATCATCAGCATCCTCTAGAGTAAAATGCTATGCAGCTGATCAAAATCAACAATCACAGCACACGTGTACAACCCAAGACTTCCCACAGCTCTCTCTTGCAGGGCTGCATGTGGAAAGTCACTTCTGGAGGAGCATCCAGGTGGTGTTGGGCTTTTAGCAGTGCCAGCATCGCTGCCTGCTGCCATAAGTGTCAAGAGTGTTCCCTGCTTCCCTGTGCAGCAGGAGCACAATGCCATCAGGGTGGAAAGCAGTTAATGACACTCATTAGCCTGCTGTTGCTGGCAGGAGTGGCAATAGCAGTGGTTCATTTTGTAGCATTATGTATCTGGAAGGAAAAGGATGAGATGATGCTCCACTAAAGTTTTGAAAGATACAACACTGGGGCTTGTCTAAAATTCATATATAATCTATCTGCTACTCTGTAGCTCCATACCTCGTATTAAAAAATAATCAGCAGTTCTTTTCACTCTTCCATTTTACAGGAGACCTTGATCAGGTTATCGTGTTCTGAGGAGAGAGAGCGAGCAGGGGGATATCCATCCTTAGAGGCACACAGTTTACATTTCTTCCTAAAGAGAAGGAAAGACTGGTCTTTTGTGTATTCTCTAGGATGGAATTCAGAATCCCTTGTGAACATTGAGTGTCTCACATCCTCTTGCCTGTGCTGTGCAGCTAATATTTTCATTGCTGGGATGAGACACAGCTGTCCCAGGGAGGGCTATGCTGGGGAGCAGCACCAGAGCAGGCTTGCATTTGGAGGTAAGCTGCAGGGGATGGAGACATCAACTGCTGGCCCCAGCTGAACAGCTGGCGGTCATGCCAGAGGAAGTTCTTTGTATTTTGTGGTTCCTTCTCTGAGTGAAAAGAGAAACAAGTCATCTGTCTTGTCTCCCTTTCTGTCAGAGCTCAGCACCCTGAGATTCTCAACGCAGTTATTTTACATCAGCCTTAGGCAGCAAAGAGGTGCTCTTCTGTAAAGTTTATAAAGGAGAATATTAGCCAAAGCAAGCAATTTTCCAGAGTACCACAGTGAACCTGGAGGAGGGGAGGGATCTGAAATTGGTCTTTCATATCTCAGGCTGCTGTCCTGTGCACTGGCACCTCTTCTCTCATGTCAGTGAAGCAAAAAAGCCCTGCTCCATGGCTCCTGCTGACCTAAGCAGGCCCAGTGGGATGAGCTGCACACTTCCAGACAGTCAGAGATGCTAGCAAGCATCATTTGTTGCCAGTGGTTACTTTAGCATCTAATGGTATTAAGGAGGGCAAAAAAGTTCATTGTTCCTACGTGGGCAGATTTATTTATTTATATCATTTCTTTCATCTGAGAATCGCAGGCGTTTCGTGTCTATCAAGAACACATCATATTCTCACAGCCAGGAATTTAAGTAGCATTATCTGATAAACAAGTGAATCACAGGATAATTAAACAGGTTACTCAGGAAAAGGGATGGGAAAGCAGCTTGTAATATATACCATATAGCCTCCTTCTCTTAGTCACTTGTTGAGACAGCGAAAAGCCTCAGTCTAACCTGGCCTCATATCAACTAAAACCCTACCAAAGCCCAACAAACCAAAACAAAACAAACAAGCAAACAAACAAAATCCTCTTGAAAACTGGTGCTCATGGTTCACATTGATTTTGTATTATTTGTGTTATTTTTCATTTTCTTCCTTTTGTTGAGATGGATACAGAAGTGTCAATATACTTAAGGGCTAATATACAAAAAGGCTTATCTTTCAGCTATTTTGGCTGTGTGCAGTAGGAACTGCAGCGGTACGTGAAAATGGAAAGAATATAAAATCAAATAAACCAAATACACAGACAAATATGAGCAGTGTTTTAAAAAACAATAGCTTAAACAATGTTTTTTTTCTTCTCAGATCCAAAAATTCTAAATCTAAAATGCAACCATGAACATAAATAATCTTCCCACTAGAACAACAAGGTCCAAAAATATTATAACACAAGAGCAAGTCAACAGCCATGGGAGAGCTTGGTCCAGCTTTGGCACAATTGTACCTGGCACAACTGAGTTTACTTCTCTGCACCCCCTTTGGCCATCTTCATCCTTTGTGAGGTTTGGAAATCCTGAGATGAAAATTAAAGCGGGGTGGTTTAATCTTCTCCAAGATTAAATGGGTGTGATAAAAGTAACTGACACTCACATTTGGGGACTTGTGTGCTCCTTGTCCTTGAGCAATACACCTACTCTTGTCCAACTTCAATCACTCAGCACTTGGAGATGACAGTAACAGTTTATCTGCTTCCTTCCTTTCCAACCCTGTGAGAATTGATTTGATTGTTTGGGTAGGTGTGGGCGCATGTATGAGAAAGAGACAGATCTAGGGGAGCCCACTGTGAGAGGGCCAAGCTGGGGAGAGAGGTTTTGAGCTGAGCTGAGCTGAAACACAGGAGGCTCCTGGCCTCACTTACCACGGTCTGTGACTTGCACTCCAGCCCTGGGAAAGTGAAGCCTTCTCCACTTCGTTAACCTTCCCTCCCTGCTTAACTCTTTCCCTGGCCTTGTGCACGGGGAAGGGGGAGGTTCTGCATTTCCACATCAATTATTCAGCAGGTTTGAGCTGTTGAATGAGTAACCTCACTGGCACAGCTGTATGACATCCACTGGCGGGTTTTGGGACTGAAAATCAGCCAGCTACCATCGCAGACTCCAAAGCAATGATCTTGAAAGCTAAGGTATGTATTTACAGTAGGTCCTGGAATTAAACCACACGAGTCTGCCACACGTGGCCAACGTTTCCTGGTCTATCAAAGGAGGTATGTGTTAACTATTCCAGCAAGTGTTTGAGGCACAGCACTACCAGGAAGTGGGAGCCTAATTGCCGTGTTCTTTCAAGAAAGTGCATTTGTTAAAGTAAAACCATCCCAATTCAGTTCAATTACAATCAATTATCATTGCCTTCAAGAGAAGATCTATTAGCTGTGAATCTGGTTTAACTCACTGAAGCACACTGCAAATGTCTATTATTTTTGAGAATGAAAAAAAAAGAAAGGTTATTACCACCTTTTTCTCCTTAGTAGCCAAGCAGATTTTGAGACAAGCTTAATGGGAGCAATTTTCATCTTTCTGTCCATAGCTTTTCAAGGCTAGCAACGTTTCTTCTATTTCAGAGCACTAACGACCTGACAGCCTTGGACACCAGGCTGTCTTCAAGACATCATTACACTCAGTTGCACATGCAAATTAACTTTTAAAGCCTTTTTTTTTTTTTTTTTTTTTTTCCCCCTGGTGCCATCAGAATACTTATTTGGGCAAAGAGAAATGCCCTAGTAAATGGATACACGCCCAACTATCACATATGCTCTCTGAGCCCCACAGGCCAAGGATAGCTCCATAGCAGTCCACGACATGGTGGTCACAAGTTCATGCTTACCAGCTCACTTCAGTGTAAATAGACCCCAAACCAAATGGTGTTTCCCTTTGTAGCAGGGAATTTAACACAAGAAACTGCTGGAATAACATAGCTTCTTGATCCACAAAGTGGAGCTGTAATTTACATTTTCCTCTGTTTTTCCTTCTTATCACCAGTGCTGTCAGACACGGTTTGATTCATTGTTGTGGCAATGGAAACACTGAGCCGTGTGGGTACATGTGGAAGATGCAGCATTACTGACCTGCTTTTCCAGGACATGGTGGATGTCCCAGGAGATTACACTGCTGCTTGCATAGCTGATGGGTAGCTTTACGTCCACAGAAGCTTTTGAGCAGGCTCCAGAATGATTTGATAGGGAGGGAGTGAAGAGAGCAGAGTACAAGGGAACAGGTTTTGTGGGAAAGTGAGCAGATATAACCTTATAACAACATGATTTTTGAAGCAGTCTAAAATTCCCCCCATGCAAGTAGGTCTCAGCCAGTGCCTGTGACCCCATCCGTACTGTCACAGCTTGAAGGAGATATGGAAGTGCAAAGTTGCCTCTAAACATTTCCGCCCTTCGCTGGGAGCCAGAATCCTGAATCCTCCCCTATCCCTGCTGCTGGAAATGACAGAGCAGCAGTGAGACCCGTGGTCACAGCTTGTGGCAAAGCCAGCTACGTACCACGGCCAAGTACTGGAAGTCAGTGGGAACAACAACCCATGTCAGATACTTGCAGTAACCTCAACCCTATCCCACGCAATTTGCTACAGTGAAGAAAAGAAAAAATAATAATAATAAAAAGCTTTCACAGCAGCTTGTCAGTTTTGCCAGCCTCTTCAATGGGTAGGCAGTAGCCCCAGGTCTCTGCAAGAGGACTCAGCATCACTGCAGCCCTGCCTGCACGTGGGCAGGAGCTGGGAGCAAGGAATTTGTCCGGCACAGAGCCTGGGTAGCACAGGAGTGCCCAGCCCAGCCTGTGACCATCCTGCAATGCTGCGGTGCTGCCAAACACAAGGAGTCCTTTCCAAAGAGGCTAAGAAAAAGATCCCGTAGCGCTTTTGCTCAGTCCCGTTTCTTGAAATCTATTTGAAATTGTGAACAAACACGGACACTTTTCCAGGGAATGTGTTTCTTTATTTAAATAAAAATTAGTGCCAGTAGAAACAATAAACTTTAAATACATGAGACAATTATATACAACTCAATGTTAGGAATTATATACATCAGGTTTTTACAGATACAAATACATCTATACCAAAGTAGGAGGATGAAGGAGAAAGCAATGGAAAATGTGACAACTCACGCATGTCAGTCTCGTTTGGAAAGTTTCAGGATTCAAGTGATTCCAGGCAAGGTGCCAAACTGAATTTGGCTTCTTTCAAAACTTAAAACAGCCCCTTTTGGAGTAAATCTACCAAAAAGCTTTATATGGTCTGATCCAAAGTTCACTGAAGTCAATGGAAAAACTCCCGCTGGCTTCAGGCTGAACTGGATCAGGCCCCTTCCAAGCACAATGGAGCCTTTGTTCTGCGGCCTGGGGGCACCTCTGCAGGATCATCACACCGCATCAGCCCTTCCAGCCAAGCACCTTTCTCCCTCCGAAACGAAACGGCAGGCAGACAGCAGACTCTCGCCTCAGCTTGTTCCTGCTCTTCAGCACTCATTTTTCAAGCTGTCGCTCAAGCTCTAATGCCAGTGGATAAATCACAGAGCTATTTTAACACAGGAAATATCTGGAGACATTTTGCAAGCGTTTCTGCTGTGCAACACTGTAGATTCAGGCTCTTTAGCCCTCATGCTTCAGAATTAATCCAAACATACTAATAAGTTATTATAAAATATAAAGTATGATTGAAATAACCATACATTGCTACAATATTAACATTACTTCCTTTAACAGTGCAATAATTTAGTAACTAAGTTCACGAGCATTTGAAAAACCACAGTACCATTAAATTAGGGGGGGAAGTTTGTGGTAGTTTTAAAAACTAGTTACTAATGACTTTAGAGAAATGCATGTGTCACATGCGAGATGGAAAAAAAAAAAAAAAAAAGACATAATGCAATGTTTATCTACACTAGCTTAAATAGAGCAGAAAGGCCAGATTATTTAGTGATGTAAATGGGCACAGTTTTACTGACCTCAGATGGAGAATATGACTACAACAAAAAAGCACAAAATCTTGTGCCTGTCCCCTGAAGTCAGTAGGATGTTGCTGGTGACTTCAGTGGGGCCAGGATTTCACCCCCATTGGGTTAAATTCTATTCCGAATTCCACCCATTTTTCAAGGGATGTAAAAGAGCAGCATTTGTTCAAGCCTTTCTAGATCTTGCACCTTGTAACAAAGATCTTTTGATTTTATTTTTTTTTTAAACTTATAGATCTTTGCCTTTAGTGGTCAAATGTACATGTCTTTAAAAAATACAAAAGAAAAAAAAATCCTACTATTAGCTGAGTCAATAGGTGGATTGCAGCAGAAGTTGGCATACATGAACCAGCCAGCACAGGTACAACTTAAGCAAAGACAGATGTAGTGGCATGGATCTGAACCTAGGCTTTACAAACATCCTGGAAATATAGTCTCCTTTCCTCTTTTGTTCCCCTCTTTCATTCTTTCTGTGCCTAAAGTCAATCTCCAGCCATGCATCAATCTTCCTTCAACACCAGCATCAACAAAGTTTCAGCCTTTGAGGCCATTGAACAAATCTGCTGTTGGGTGTAGTTTGTTATAGGAAGAAAAAAAAAAAAAAAAAAAAAAAAAGTAAAATTAATTTTAGTCTATCACAGTTTTGTGTGAATGAGCATCACACCATCATCTTTTATAGCCAGGTTCTTGTGCTAGGGTAACTTCTCTAAACATTTCCCAGATATTTTCAGAATTCTGAAATATGCAGAGATATGCCAGGAATAGTTACCTCATCAGAAAATATATATCTATGTATATATATCCTCCTTGTTCTTAGCTCTTATTGTAGGAAATAATAATGGAAAAAATAACATTAAGCATCCCAATTATGTGCAAGTTACATTTTGGAGCTTGGTACCACTGCTTCCTTGTCCTGCTAGCTCTCAGGAAAGCCTCGGGCCCCAGGGCACAGATACTGGTGGAGTTACTGGAGAGCAGGAAAGTTGAACCACAAGTTCTTAGTGGGAGCTCCACTCATGCTTCAGCTGCTGACCAAGGGAGCTCGGCAGGTGCTAGGAGTTCTTGTGGATGTTTTCTGCGGAGCCCTCGCTGCTCTCGTTGAGGAGTGTTTCTGACACTTCCCCCAGCTCAGCATCCAGCACTTCCTCCTGGATGGTGAAGTGCACGTCTGGGGATGAGGACTCGGAGCTCACGCTGCTGCCTTCCATCGAGCAGATGGCACAGGACAGGGATGGCACCATGCTCTCCTGCAGCATGTTCAGCATCATGGGGATCTGCACAGACTTCAGCCCCGATATGGTTGGTAGAGGCTTCACAGCTTCCCCCCATTCTCTCTCCTCATCTTTGTAGAGCAGAAGCAAGTTCGACTTCCTCTCTTTTCTTTTGGATTTCATGTAGCCCAGCATTATCCCTATCAGGAAGATCCCATAGAAAGACATGACGATCAGGATGTAGAAATACTCGTTGCTGTTGTTCTTCTCTGTGTTGCGGGATTCAGCATTAAGCATGGCTGAGGTCACGTTTGCATGGTCCATCTTCAGCATGGAAACCGTATTACCACAGCTAAAGCCTGAGGGAGAATTGGTGTGGATACAAAGATCAAACTTCAGATCAAAGATTTAAAGAAACATCTAAAGAAATATACCCCCAAGCTATTCTTTATTACTTGTTACTGCAGGCTTGCAGGACACACCTGATTGAAGCTTGCTGTCTGTCATACCTCTGCAGTAATATTGTAACCGAATGAACTGATACCCAGATAAAGAGCACATCAGAGGGAAATAAGACACTTAATATTAAACCATAGCAAGTAATATTCTCAAGTATAAATCCCCCAATCCACATAAATAAAGAAGAAAGAAAACTAAATAGAAAGAGTCTGCCAGGCACTTAAACATAGTTTTGTACAATTTGACCATGTTTCCATAAGGGGAGAAAGCTTATAAGTGTTATTTTACTGAATGGTGCAGGAAAAAATCAAAAAGCAACTTACGTCGGTATGCAAATAATTCCTCCCTTTGCAAAGCTCAGGAGACCTTTCCTCTCCCAAATGCCGGGTGCTCTGAAAACTTTCCTCTGCTGCAGTTGGAATAAATAGCTCTCAAGAAATGTTTCATCACGTGTTTTAGAGGCACAGTTTATAATAGTTTTGTGTTGGAGTCAACAGATGAACTTGAAGGATTGCAGTTCAACCCACTGAACTCTTAACAGCTGTGAAAAGAAAAAGAGTTGGGAATTCAGATTTTACTCTTTCCTAACCAGCTCAGCACCGGCTCTTTCACCTTCCAAATCTGTTCCTTTCACTGCCATCCCAACTGCTAAGTGTGACCTGCTGCCCCGGGAGCTACTGTGCAGCAGGAAAAACCAGCAAGCCATTATCTTGTGTTGGTCATAAATTATGGAAAATATGCATTTGGGTTTTATAGTAGCTTCTTTCATGTTTTTTACATGCCTGCTATGCACACAGTTTTCCCTGAGGAGACAAGGGAGGAAACAGGTTATTTTCTTTGCCTGGGACTGGTGACAGAGCCTTGCCAAGCGTGCACAGAACAAAGTGGTGACTTGGATCTCACGCTGCAGATCCACTCTGCGTGGGGCACAGGGCTGTGGAGAACAGGGCGCTGGGTCTGCAGGGAGGTCTGGAGGGGGGGTGGGTGCTGGTGCCATCCCACTTCAGGCATGCAAGCAGCAGTGATGGGGTTTTGGTTCCTCACATCATCAGTGGAAAGACGCAGCCTCCTCCAGAGGGCAACTGCGAGCTCCTCGAGTTAGCAGCTCCTTGAGTTAGCAGCTCCCTCCTCCCTCCGTTTGTAGGAGGCAGCAATTTCACAGCCGGCCTGCTCCTTATGCATAAGTCGGACAGGACCGCGGAGTTAATGTGGATTTTAGTGTGACGGGACGTTAACCACTTCTGGGCAGAGGTGAGGCGCTTCTGCTCCGTGAGTCACTGCTGCACCCACTGCAGCTGCCTGCGGGGCTGAGCAGCACGCCCTGGGCTCCCCGGCCTGCTGCGGAGGGCAGAGCTGGGATGCAGGCTGGGATGTGCAGCGTTCCCACATCGGCTCCGTGGTACAGGAGGCGCTGAGACCCTTTTCAACACGTAAGCAACAGTATAGGCCATGGGAAGAAGGAGGCCCTGCTTGCACCTTGGGGATTTCACTTCCTTATCCCTCTCCATCCCCATTCTTCACACACAAAACCCAATTAGTCAGGCCCCACATATGTAATGTGAATGTCACCCCTTCTGCAAAGCTTCAAGGATGTTTATGTAACAGGACACTCCACTTCCAGAAAACAGTTGACTGGTGCTGGAGTTTCCCAATGGTAGGTCTGGTTTGTTGGTTTTGGGTGCTGTTTTTTTTTTTTGAGTTCCCCCCACCCCACTAGTCACTTGTGAATTCTTTGCATAGATGGCAAATTCTTTTCCAAACTCTGCCCTCACAGTCCCTCTGAGGTAAAGGCAGCTAGGCTTAACCTCTCTTAACATGTAGGAAAAAACAAGGGAGAGCAGTTAAGCCACTTTAAATTAAGTTAAGAATTCAAGAAAAGACAGAATTCTATCTGTTGGAACCAGGATTTTCCATTGTTTCTCTGAAAAACTCCATAGAGAAAAGAAAAAAAAAATACATTAGCCAGATTCCCTTCTCTGCCCCTTAAAATAGAGGATCCGCCCTTTAGGATGTTGGTTTTATCTCCCTGCACATTCCCATGTGATAGCTCAGGAGCTGTTGATGTTGGACTAGTGTCTATTGGGATTTCATCTGACAAAATCTGTCTGCAGCACCAGCTTGCCAAGTCTGGATACTTCTTCCCTGTTTCTGACAAATTACTGAGCAGGCAGCAAGAGCAGATGAACTGGTGGGCTGAAGCACAACCCAGAGCAGGCCTCTGGATTTTCTGGCTAACTTTGAGAAGTTTTATTTCACCTCTTTCTCAGCTCCATGCAACAGATACTTTCCCAAAGAGTGTATTTGTTGCCATACACTCCCCTATTTGGCTCCAGAAGTTTGGAATTTGAGAAACTTAAGGCAATGCATCAGGTTTTTAGCAACACCCTTCTATGCAGGACATTCAGAGAATGGTGAGGAAACACCCGAGATTGCTGGGTCAGTGAAATTCCACTCAGCACAAATTCCTTCTCTCTGACTATAACATCCCAGTAAAACAGCTCTGAAGCTGTGCGATCCTGAGAACAAGAAGAAATAAAGCTACTGCTGCTACCAGTATTACACAGAGGATACAGGCCATCACCCACCTGAAGGTGAGCAGCAATCTCAGACATCCCGATGCACCAACACCCCTGAGCTCCCACAGGTGAGCCAGCAGAGCAGTAGGTGGACCATCTCTTCTGCAGGTGCAAATAGGGTCTCTTATTTGCTCCAAGGCATGTAGGTGAAGCTCTGTACAAAGACACCAAGGTGAACTGCAGCACCCAACAAGGACACAGGAAGACTTGCCAGGTACATCCATACATGTATGCAATCCCCTGAAGTCCAATGGAAAGAAGACTGAATCGCATAATTATGCATAGCTGTTGCTGAAAACTCTTTGCAACTATATTTACTTTGACTAGCTGATGACAACAACTCTTCTCCATCTGTTAGGCCATGATGCTGAAAAATAGTTTAATTTTAAAAAGTGCTGGAAGGAATCCCTGAGCCTTCTTACAGAGATAAAGAGGAGGGATAGGAAGACATTGGGGAATAACCATCTGAATAACATATGCCACTTGTGTTCTGGTGCCATGTCAGCTTTCTCCATCTGTACCCTGAACTACATTTTTAATCTAAAACAACAACAACTAAAGACCTAGAAAGATGAAAATTGTTGCCTTTCAACTCTGCGTTTCAAAATTACTTTTGTTACAAGTTATATTTTGCACAACATAAAACTGTTAGTCATGGCAGAAAAAAACACGAAACCTTGCTTGATTTGAAGTAATTTTGGTTTTGGAGTTAAATTTACTATCTATTTCTTGTTGAAGGTTTCCCTTCTTCCTTTCAGATTATTTTTTTTCAGTCAAACCTCACACAACTTCTGAAATTTCATTTTCAGGTCTCTTACACTTTCAGTAATTGCTTCTCATGTGTTCCTCTTCACCATCTTTGAGTCACTCCTAACCTAGGCTCTAACTTTTGAGGATAAGCCTCATGCTTTTGCTCCCACCTTCCCAGATACCTTTGAAAATCAATAATACTAATAAAGACAAGGAACAGACGGGCACTCCAACGATGAAAAGGTCACAATATTGTTGCTCAAGCCAAATCTTTTTTCTCAAGGTCCCTGTCTCCTAGAGAGCCTTTTGTGGCAGCAACCTCCGTCACCAAAGGACGCAAAAGTTGAAGCTCAAAGCATCCCATGGGGCAGAAATTCTTCACAACATGGCTTAAGGGACAGCATAATGTGAATCCTTTCTCCAAATAAAAAATTGAGGATGGACAGAAAATGGAACAAAGACAGAATCCATTATCAAGACAAGATGAAGTGTCCTTAGAGATTTGGATAACTCTCTGCAGGCTACCATGGAAAATACGAGCCTAACCCTTCATTACGGTCATAATCCATGGTCTGATGTTGCATTTATATTTCTTTTTCCACTTACTGAGTTAATAGGAGTAAAGATACAAGATACAACCATTAAAGGGCTCGTTCCTACGGGAAGCTGAGCCCATTTGGTAAGTATATGCCAAGAGTGTGACTCTGAAGAGGTTTTGAGCACGTGCATTCTTGGAAATAATCAAAGTTCAATAGGATGGAAAGAAATTACACATGGGAAAGTCAGAGGGATTGGGTTTTTCTTCCTGAATGTGGACTTTTACTGGAAGTAATGGTTGGGAATTTACCACTAGGGAGAAAAAGGGGGGAGAGCTCTGTCCTGCAAATATTGACCAAGTTATAGGTTAGACCTTTCAGGCACTGTAGGGGAGGGAAAGACAGGAAAGATGATCAATATTTTCCACTCTCATATATGATTTCAGTTAAAGTAAAATTAGAGATCAAGAGCTGGGTTTGACACGATAAAGGAAGACACAACAAGAAGGGATGTTTGTGCCCCTGATTTTGTTTTGCATTTGAAGACCTGCCATGCTGTGATTTGTGTGCTGCCTTCTGGCCCTGCTGCGAAACACATGCCTCACTCAAGATCTGATCCAAAGTTTCTTGAAGTCAAAGCCCATTAAAGTTAACAGTAGTACCCCACGAAAAGCAAACGTTGAATCAGGAATAGAACCTGCTTCTTTCAAATTCTGTGCAACTCAATTTTCTGTGAACCTCATGAGTGTGTTGGAATAAAAGAACTCGTTCAAAACCAGCAAGTAAGTCATACACTTATTCCCAGCGTAGGACACAGCAGCCTGACACGAGCCACGTGTGTCCTCTCTAACAAGCCCACTTACAGCATGAAGTTTATAAGTTTGTTATATGCTCTTAACACTCCTATGCCTCCGTTCACCCACTTGTGAAATGGACCTAATGATACCTACAAATTACACGTGCTGTGAGGGTACAGCGCTGTGATGCATTTGCAGATCACTACCTGGAAAGGTAATAACTGTGGTGTGCGTAAGTGCAACAGCATTACCCCATGGCTGGCTTGGCATCTGAGCAATTCTCACGCAGCTCTAGGTTCATTGTCATTTTCCATGACTCTTCCCTGTATTTCATGCTGCAGAAATAGATGACACTTTGATATACTTTGTGCAAGCAATTTCTGGAGAAAGGTGGCAATTTTCTTAGTATCATCCACAATACACTGTGTTACCACCTGGGTAGCAAATGGAAGCAGCACTACCCAGCTATTAACTGTGTAAAACTTAGCAAAATGCTACAGCTCTGCCTTGGGACTGCGCAGTCTTCGCTGATGGCAACGTGCAGGTATAAGTCCGAAAGATGCATGAATCAGCCTTCTTGCAAACTTCATTGTTTATTTGGCTTTAATTCAGATTTTATCCACATTTCAGAGCAGACCCCCATATCATAAAACTTAAGTTTCTCAGGCATTTCCTGTACCCAGAGAAGTAGAAGCTCTCAGTTTTTAATCAATAACCACAAATATGTCTTTAGACACACCCCGCAGCCAAGGTGGCCATTTGCCCTAGTGCTCACAACCCTACCAGAGGCAAGAGATTACCCCTCTAATGCCTGGAGTATTGCAATTGCCTTCCAAGCACACAACAGAGATCTCTACAGCAAAATTGGCTTCTGATCCTGAGAGATGACAAGCAACAGAAAATTGCAGTGATGTCTGGAATAACAGTGTGCACTAAGTTTAACGCTGACTATAAGGCATCAGTTATGGGAGCTGCAGTGTTTGGGGACAGACATTTCTTTTCAACCCATAAACTGAATTTAGAAAGCTGTGAGTGAATGGAAACAGACAGAGTAGAGACAGGTAACTCTCATGATAGCAATAACAAAAAAGTTACACTAAAAAAAAATACAGGCTTTTCAGTGTCTTGATACAAGAGTCTGAGTCCACAGCCATCACAATCTCAGTTTTCTTTCCTGTAGCTGACATATTTTACAAAGTTATTTTATCGGTATATATTTCTATACAATAAAATGAAATATACGCTTCATTTTACCTTACATTTTTCCTTTGATGTGACACACAAGAAGCAGGTACGTTTGACTTGAAAATGCTTTCTCTTTTCTTTCTCCTTTTTATTTTTAAATACCATTATTGTTTGGATGCACTGCAATGAAGAACAAAATAAATGAAAAGCTTTCTTTGCTTGGGATTTCAAATGCTAGATTCAGTTGCACCGTATATGATTAAATGCATTGGATGAATTTGCTTCTATTTGGATTTAAAGCAGTTAGCAGCATTCCAAATTTTGGATGCCATTAAAAATAATTCAAGCTAATCTACATTTGATTAGCGGTATTTAGAAGAAATCCACTTGACAAATCCAAACACATTTCTGTTTCATCCATGAATAGGCAGTGCTTACTCTTCCAGCTGTGGAAAGGTGCTTCACGAACGACCGTTCACCCTTTCTGAATTGTTTCTGACTCTAGGCAGCTCAGAGTTTGTGCCTTCACTGACATTAAAGGCTTCTAAAAAAAAAAAAAAAATAGATGAAGGGGATGAAGGCGTAAGAATAAAATAAATAAATATTTATGTTCTGTGCTCACAACATGAAGATCTCTCCTCAATTCTATATTTTTGGTTGTTGTTGTTCATTTTAAGTTTCTTCATGTTCTGAAAAATTCAGCATATGTCATTAATTGAGAAGCATAAAAAATAGAGGCAAGAGAAACACTGGAAACTTTCACGTGCTTGCCTTGAGCTGTCACCTGCCCACAGAAATTAAAGAAAGGAATTTGGGAAAAGCTGGGATGATGAACAGGGAACACTTGTAGAGACACTGACAAACATCTAGGTTCCTAGCTGTACATCACCGAAGTTCAAGGAGGAAACCATGCATTCCCTCATGCTGGGAACAGTTTTAAGTAGCACTCACTTCAGCAGGGAGCTCGCTGCCTTCTTCCCTGGTAGCAGCCACCCGCTATCTATTGCCTTTCTCCCTGGCTCATGCCTCATCCAGCCACTCCTGCTCTTGCTCTTTCCCAGTTCTGTTGGCCACACGGAGCCCAGCGTGGCTCCGACACTTTGCTTTGGGCCTTTTTGACAAGCATAGGCAGAAACCAAGAAGGAAGGGGAGTGGAAGGCCCCCTCCTGAAATGAGCAGGGCAAGGTTCACATACCAGTGACTTTCACGTGCACTGGCACGGAGATGTAATGTGTAACTGTAATGTGTAACAGCTCTCAACACCCACCACACGTGGCAGGAATTGAGAAGAAAACAACAGACAAAAAATTAACCATTGGGGAAATCATGGACTCTGAAGCCAAAAAGACCAGTTCCTCCTTAGTCTGACTAAAACACGACATTTCACTTTTAATTGTCATATGTCAAGAAATAGTAAAGATTATTACTATACTAAATAGTATTTAGGTAAATGAGCCCTGCCTAAGATAAGTACCCACATCTCCCACTGAATCCACTGGGATTTGGTGAGCATGACGAGCAACTGCTAAGAGAGTGCAAGGCAGCACTCTGGCCTCCTGCACAGACTCTGTCTCATTTTCTACCTAGAGATTGTCGTACCTGCCAGTATATACGAGAAATTTCGTATTAATGTCTATTAATACTGCTCTTGAGGGCAGGTTTGAATGCAGTGTATTCAAAAAAAGGTTGAAAAAAGTGAGGGAGAGCATCATGACATTTACGACAAAAGCAATCCTGCACCTTTAGGAACTCACAACCACACACAGTAAAGAATAAAGCACAAGTGTCACAGTGATCTTCCATCTCTCCTGAAGAGGAAAAAAGCCCGCAGAGGTAAGTTCACTCTCTATAATAAATAAGCACAGAGCAGAAATGAAAGGGATGGTTAGTGACTTCTCAGTAGCACGCACCCGGTCCAGCTGATGTGAAAGTGCTTGTAAGGTCTTAGAGGAACAAGGCACATTTCTATGCAGTATTATTTTTTCCAGTCCTGGAAAATTTGTTCACAAAGTAAGACTTCACAGCCATGTCAGTGTAGCATCCCAGGTCACCGTGACCTTCAGCACGCACCGGATTTTTCACTTTCACATGGATACCAGATGTTGAGCACTCTCCCTCTCATGTCCCAGGCCCCCAGGCTTTTGTACAACATCAGGCACCGGCCATCATCAGTGTTTCTAATGCTGCCTTCGAGTTTTTGTTGTAAAACCTCCGCGTTTGCTGTAGCTGCTGAGGCAAATGTCACACCCCATTAATTTTTGCTCTCCACCCTGTTGATCTGAATCTTCATGGGACTGCAAATGCAGTTCAGATTTCATCACTGCCGTTTTCTGCAGCAGCCCCTTTCAAGCTGAAGCAACTAAGACAGCACTTCAGTTTGATTTATTACATCTTGGCATCTGTTGACTGTACTTACTTTTAGAGCATAAAGTACTCAGAACAGTTATTTGCATTATTATTCCAAAAGTCTGCTTTGGAAACCACAACAAAAGGCACCAAATAGCAATGCGGGATGCAAATAGCAGCGGCTGGATGAAACTCAGGTGTATAGCAAAGAGGAAAGAAAGCGAACAAAGGAGGCAGCAATAACACACGTATCTTCTCAAATAGGAGGAATTCTTCATGGCAAGGGAGGGATGGCACAAAACTGCAAGTTCTGAAGCCCACCGCTGAACTCTCAGCCCCTAATGGCGAACCCATCTGGAGCCTGCCTTTGGTCCTGTAAGGGTTGGTTTTCCCCTTTAGTGTCCAGATAAAACACAGTAACAAAAGATGATTGCTGAAAGCGGGCTGAGGTCTGTTCTGAAGGATGACCTTGCAAAGCCCCACGAAGCCTTGGAGTCAGTGTGGTTTCACAGCATTAGTCACTGGGGCCACAGATGTGAGTGCAGACAGCTCGTCTCTAAACGCATAATGCAAAGAACTGTGTGCAGTGCAGGGTCGTGCCAGCTCTAACAGAACGGGATTTCTTCCCCCATCGCTGGTAGAAAAGACTCATTTCTTTCTGTTAACACCAGCAGAGGTAATCCAGCCTCATGGGGACAACTGATGGAGCTCCAGTGATGTAATCTTCCATTAGACCCTGACTGATGCAAACCCCCAAGCCCAGCACTACCACCACCACCTTACTTTTTGCCTCCTGCATGAAAGAAGTTTCAAAAGAGCTCCAAGAGACAAGGAAAGCCCAAGGAAAAGCCCATCAGGAGAAGTCCTCCCCTGATATCTCCATCATCAGCACAGTGAGTTCATACCGTGCAGGTTAGGTACACCCTATGGGCAAAAAATGGACATCAAAACTGGACAGAAAATGAGCAGCCCCCTGGGAAACACTGCTGTGCTCCCCATGAGGCACAGCCACACCATCCACGGAAAGCTGTCCCCACGTCATACACTGAACAGAGAAAGAAGAGCGACTTTGACAATGCAACAGAGATTGATTAAAGGAATCAAAATGAAGTCCCCAAATTTATTTTTAAAAAGTGACACCAAAGAAAATGAATTTAATAACGTATAGCTGCCTACCGTTACCAGGGGCAGCTTACTTGCAGTGACAGAAGAAACCAGAGGAGATATATTTTGCATGTGCCGGCATTTATATCTCAGTGGGGAGATATCACCCCGTCCTGATTCTATTTGCTTTGCTAAAGTAAAGACAGCCATTAGTTTGATGGAATTATGCTTTTAGAGCTAGGGGAAAACAGTCTCCTTTCTTGGCTGCTTGTAACATGTGAATAATCAGCCCAAAGTAAACAATGTGTGGTCTTGTGTGGTCTTTTTGCTCTTCATATTGAGCTGGTATTTCACTCAAATCTAGGAAGCGACAGGAAGTTGAGAATTCTGCACAGATACTGATGATCCTGCATTTTCCTAGCAAGCTCTAGAAAAGCAACATGTTTTGGAAAAAGAAAAAAAAAAAAAAGTGCTATTCCAGAGGGGAAATACAAGAAAAACATCTCTAGACACACAGAATTAATTAATACTCCTCTGAGTTACATAACTGAAGAATCCTGCTGTGGCCATAGTCACAGAATTTCCTGACTTTCATGAACACACACTTGAATATTCACGTATCAGTGGAATGCTAATCAATCCTGAAACTGAAAGGTCAGAAGAGTTCCTGAAGGCACCGTAACTGTGTATGGTGTGTAGTAAACCCAGTTCATGGTATGTGGTGGTTGCTCAGGCTGGGAAGCAGCAGCAGCGTGCAGCAGAAGGGCGCAGCACAGTGGGCTTTGTTCCTTTTGCTGCTGTGCTGCAGGCAAGGGGTCTGTTTGCAGCAAGGATCCTGAATGACGATGACTTTTTGATATGCTGCTACCCATTTCCAGATGAATACAGAGAGGGAAAAGGCCACGTTGCTTGTCTTGCCCATCATGTGCTCGCTCAGCCCCCACGTTCCCTGCCAGCCTCCCCCATGGCTGGGGATGCGCACAAGCCATCTATTTTGCAGGCTCCTTCTGCCCCATGGGCTCACCCTCAGGCTCTGTGCATTGTACAGGCAAGGAGACACAGCCCATTCTCATCCCAAGTCCTTCAACCATCAACTGAAATTGCAAACTAGATGCCACTGCTTTGAAAACCAGCACTCACGCAGTCTGTACGTACGTGGTGGGGTCACAGCTACTCCTGCTTCTCGCCACCTTCTGCATCTGCACCTCTGGTCCCTCTCCTTTGATTTCTCCCACGTTATCCCATTTTCAACATTGATGTCCTTCACAAACCAGCCTGCCAAAGTTACTTCTTCAAAGCCCTCTAAAAACCACCTGCTTGCCTGTAGTTGTAGGGAGAAGGGATGTGGGAAAGATTTTAAGGACAGTCTAAATAACACCACAAGACAATAAATACCCAGCCACACGCAGATACGTCCCTCAGCACCACGCATTCGCATTGCTTGCCCATGTCCCCTGTAGCTTTTCTGTGGCATTTCTGCTCATCAGCATACTTACTGCGCCACATGCGATCACAGTGAAGCTGCTGTGGGATGGGGCTGGCTCTGCCGTGAGCGAGACACCTCGCGTCCTCCGAGCCCCAGAACAGCACCGAGCATCTGCCAAGCGCATTCAGCTGGGGCAGCCTAGCAAAGCTCTGAGCGCTCTCTGAATATCGCCCTCTATGAGAAAACTGCCAGAAAAGGCTCCCTCCTGCTCCCAAAAGATAAACTTTGGTTGCCACATGTCCCTGGGGGGCCAGCCCCACTCCTTGCCCCCGCCAGCAGCGGCGCTGGCGCAAGGCACATTCCAGGAATGCTTCCAGCTGGAGCGCCCACGTCTTGCTCTCCCCTGTCTCTCCCAAAGGCTGGGACATGTTTTGGCCAGGCCTTTAAAGAAAATTCTTTAAATGGTTGCTCATTCTTGAGCAGAAATGGGTATATCTATCTGGAAGGTTCCAGTCCTTGCTGCCTGGTACATCGTACTGGGACTGGAGCCCAGACATAGAGAACATGCAACCTAAATCAATTGCTTGTAAGCAACAGCTTCAAATGAAAAAAAATGTCTGCAGATTTAGTTGCTGTGGACATATCTTGGCATTCGGACTAGCTACCAGCATAAGCGAGGAAAGAAGAAAACAAGAAAAACATCAGCTTTCTGGGATTAAGGAGCCTTGGTGATTAAGCTTTTTGATTTTCTGCTGAACCAACCAATGCATCTCAAATAAAAATGGCCCTTTGTTATTTTCCAAAACCCAAGAATTAACAAGATAAGCCCACATTCCCATCAAAGTTTTGGTCTATCATAAAGTCTTCTTTTAAATACCAAGCTAGCTCTCTGGGAAGAGCATGCAAAAGAGAACAAAAGAGCAGAAAGCATATGGTCACTGAGGCACTGAATGATGAGCTGTGCCAGGATGCAGGCTGGAGGCAGCGAGGGGAGAAAACCCTTATTCTCCTCTCCTGTGGGACATGGTTGCAAAGAAACAGACCAGAATAAAACAAAACTCTTATCTTTCAACTATGAGAAGGATAAAAAGCAACGGCAAAATCATTCACAACCAGGAGCCCTGTCCCTGTGGCACTCAGCAGACTGCGTATCACGGGATGCTGAGCCCCCGTAGGAAGCCCACGGCCCCAGGAGTTCTCTCTCTCCAGCTCCCACTGAGCTCCATTTCTAAGGACAGAAAATATCTGCTATATTACAGGCAGTCAAGAAGCACAGGCTTAGCCTGTGAACTTCTCATTTCCGTTAGATACGGCAAATCCTCCCAGGGGTCATTTCCACTGAAGTTGCTGGGTTTGTTTGTTTGTTTTATAAGGTGAATCATATTCTGCCCTTTAGGCTTAATACCTAAATCCCTTCGTAGATAAAATTCCTACCAACCCTACTAGCTCTGCAAGTTGCCAGCCTAATAACATCATATCCCATTGATGTCTATAGGCATGACGATCGATCAGCTCTACATAGCACTCCAAAACAACACGCCTGTCTGACTACAAATCTGTCATCTGTCTCACTGCAGACGTTGCTGTAGCACCTCCAGGTCTCAGGGTCTACTGCTACTGCCAGTTTCTGGTATAGCCCTGTCGTTCCCTCCATCTCACGCACAGCCCACCTGTCTGCAATACCTCCTACAGGGAGTAGAGCCTCCTCACAGATGAAAAGCCCCCTAGGGGAAGCCTAGGTCATTGCCAAAATACCGAGTTGTCTGTGTAGTTTTGGGGTATTTTTTTTTCTAATGAGTGGTTTCAGGGTATGATGAATCTCAAAAGGGAAAAAAATAAAATAAGATAGAGGCATTGACTCAGTTATCCAGCTCTCAGAAACATCAAATAAATTGCCCAGCTCCTCTCAATAATCATCTGCTTTCCTGAGCCAAATTAACTAAATTAAATTTCCAGAAGTCTTGTTAGTACAGTGAACCGAGGCTTTTCCCCCTAATTTATTAGGGCTTTCATTTCATTTCCGTTATCTGACTCAGCCCTTCATTTCAGAACTGGTCAATTTTAAAGCAAGTAGGTTCAGTAGCACATGGAAAAAGCCATGTGCTGGACTGCAACGGAGCCCGAAAAGCAGCAATTGCTGCGGGAGCAGCCACCCTGTCCCCGGGCCGCCCGGCACGGTGTCACCCATCCCGGTGTGGTGTCACCCATCCATGAATGTTGCCGTGGCTACGAGTGAGGCTCGGCAGCAAAGGCTGCTGCGGAAATGACATTGCCATGGCACCGAGGCAAGCGGGATGCCGCACTGGGCAGGTAACGCGCTCCGAATGCTGGACAGCATTGTAATTAATCAGGGAACCAATCAAGGTCTCTTACAGGCAGGCGATGCGCCACTTTGGTAGCATCCGCTAACATCGTTAAACTGGGGGGGATTCATCTGTCTTTAAAAAATGAACAGCAAAATGAAAGATCTTGTTAACAAACCAAAGTAAGGACAACTAGAGTAGATTTGCATTTTTATAACAGTAAAATGAAAACAAATCATATGCACTAATCACAAGTGAAAACCAAATGAGAACCTCTTGCATCCATATTAACTACCTATCACTGCTTTTCTAGAGACAAAGGGCTTCTCGGGGGGCAGTTGTGGTGTGAACAAGCCAAGTGGCATCCAAACCCCCAGGGACCCGTCCGTGGCTGGGGCCGTGCTGGGCTGCACCAGCACCGCCAAGCAGGAGCCGCGCTCCTGGCTGCAGCCATTTCAGGAGGAGCAGGGTGCTGTGGCGATACTCCTGCTCCTTGTGCTGCTCAGACACTGTCAGGGCACCATTCCCACTTCCCCGTTAGCTGTGGCTAATGACCGTCTGCTGGCTGCTTTCCAGAGGGCTCCAGAAGGAGTCAGTCTGCTGAGAGAACCAGGTGGAGGAGAGAAGCGGCTTGCTCTGCACTCAGAGTTCAGCCTATGGCTCTGGGAGTCCCGGATAACCAAAAAACGCAACCCCAAAGCCCTTACTTCCTTAATGCTAATCGTCCGGGAATCTGAGTTGTGAGTGCTTGGAGTTCGCGTGAGCAATGCGGACACGACCACGAGTTTCCACCCCGCTCTCCCTCAAGGAGCAGCAGGTCTGTCCCCGCTCACACCCGCGCCTGGCTCCCCAGGGGCCCACAGCAGAGCCCTGCATTTCTCAGCCACCTTCCCCCGCTATGCTGAGCTTTGACCAAGGCTCACGGGGAGCACAGAAATGGCTCACCCTGGGCAGCTGGGCTCCTTACACGGCTTGGTGTGGAGGAACAGAAACATCCTGGCCAGCCTCACCCTCATCTGTGCGGTGCGGCCTGCCAAGGCCCGGCACCGCTCAGGCTGCAGGCAGGGCACGAGCTCGCCCTCGGTTTGGCAGCGTGGGCAGCCTGGTGGAGACGGGCACCAAGGCCAACAGGATGCGGGGACAGAGAACGGAGGCCCAACAAGGCTATCCTCACCCTCAGGTAACCTGATGTAGCCTTCAAAGCAGTGCTCCGTTACGTTTTTTTTAAAAAGAATTTATATCGACGAAAGCAGTATCACACACAAAATGGAAGAGGTGTGAAGCCTCCCTACATCCAAAGCAAAAAGGATTCATGTCAGAACCACTGCTCTCTGACCTTCAAGCTTCTCAAATTAATGGGAAAATGGACGTTGTTGCTGTTCACCAAGTCACCTGTTGCACATGACTGCAATTATAACTGATTCACTGGCAAATTACAAACACTTGTCACAACTTGTTAGCCCCATAAATTTGTTTTTCCCCTTTACAGGCAGAAATGCTCCTGTAGTTCAAAGAAAGAGCAAAAATATCAGGTGGCTGAGATAGAAGAAACCTTGAAAAAGCAAACCACGGATGATTATCTGGAAGGGAATTTCTTACAAACATCTTATCAGAAGAAATTAGCCCAGCTTTTCTCAGACAATGGCCAAGCCCTGGAGGCTCTGCCTCACGAGCAGCTTGCAGGTATTGGAACTTTAAAGCTACAGAAGCTTTACAATGCTGTGGAATACAAAGCCCATTCACGTATGCATAAGCCCTCCTCAGCCTCAAGACACAGAATAGTTGTTCAGGATCCTAAGCAGTGTGTGCTTATGTATTAGTAAATGAACAGATCATTTGCAAAAGCCCTACCCCAAAGTGACATTAGCAAACAGATCCTCAGAAGAAGAAATGCAAATACTGGTTGAGCGTGTCAACAACAAGAGTGGAAATTTATGTGCTCAGCAGTAGGGCTGGAAAGCGCAGCCTGTGCCTCGGCTCTGTCTGCAAGTGGCTGCAGCCCAGCTTCACTAATGTCCAAGACGAGCTAAGGGTAAATATGTCAGACTGCAGCACTCACAGTACCAGGAGCTCTAAAGCTCTTATGATAGGTTATTCAGCTGGAAGAGGAGGCACATGTCGAGGGGGGAGCAGCACTGCTGCTGTGCAATGGCTGGCTGTGCACGCACGAGAAACCCTAAACATATATTTAAAATACCTCCCCCCCACACACACGCGCACACACACACAGAACAAGCCAGCCAGAAGATAAACACCGAGTGTGGTGCACAGGAGCACATTGAACTGAGCCCGTGCATCACCACCAGCAGCTCCTCAGGGCTGCCAACCTGTGTCAGCCCCATGCAGGGACACCGCAGGACCGTGCTACCCGTGCACACACCGCTGCTCGCATGGCCAAGGCTGGAAGAGGCCAAGCTGTGAGGAAAGCAGCATGAAAATTATCCCTGAGTGACATGTTAAGTATTGCTTAGATGGTATTTAAATTGTATAAATACTTGTTGCCATCCATCATACTTACCGTCATCCATATTTTCTTAAACTTTGTTTTCAGGGTATGAACACACCCAGATTGTGCCTTTGGATGGCCATACAACTCCCTTTTAAGATCATCACACAGACCAGTGGAAGAAATCGGTAGAGGTGGCACACTTTGAAATTACCAACACTTCAGTTTATTAACCTAGGAAGTAAAAAAAGCACAAGTTAATTATCCTAGCCTCGGATGGACTGCGTTATTGATTCCCTGCACTGCTGAAGCAGTGACCAGCTGCCAGAGGAGCTGCACAGGCCGCACAAGATGCGTTCCCTAAGCCGGTGAGCACCGCACACACACCAGGAACCCTGTCGGTGGAGGTGGGCAGCACTCACAGTGCAGGGGGTGTGGGACCACTGCCGGGAGCAATGCCTGACCCCGTTGCACAGCTCCCCAAGTAGGCTCTGGGAGCCAGCACTGGAACAAAACAGGGCCACAAATGAAGAGAGGGGGGAAGAGAATTCATCCAGAAGAGTTGATGTGGAAAGAGGCCTTGTACAATTAGATTCCTTAAAGGACTGCTCTAATTACTCCTAGATGTTTTCCTCTGCAGTTTCTCACCCCATCTGTTGCCCATATCCTCAGCCACTTGAGGAGTGTGGCATAGTTATGCTTCTTTCACAGGAATGCAGAAAAATATTTTTATTTAGTAAGTAACAGACAGCCTATCATTGCTTAATGATACCTGGTGGCTCAACGTGTGTCCTTAGGAGAGGAAGCTGTGTGGGAACTGTGGGCTGCAGCAGACAGCTCTCCCTGCAGGGACCCATGGACACCTGCACAGGAACGTGGCCGAGCAGCTCCATGCCAGGGCAGAGAGAACCCATAATATCATACTGAAGGGCAGGAGGAAAAAGTAAAATATGAAGGAAGAGCTTGAATAAAGCAAAGGAGGGATATGGAGGCTCTGGCACTGCCAAGAGGAAGTGCTGTGATGGCCACTGAACTTGGAGCATCTTCTACCCTTGGTCTACCTGTTCATGGAGTCACAGAACATCCCGAGTTGGAAGGGATCCACAAGGACCCCGGAACCCACATCCAGAGGGAGCTGAGGAGAAGCAGGGTGCTGAGCAGCACCACTGTAGGCCAGCACTTGCTAAATTCGTGGAAAACATTGAAAAGAGTTCTGACTCCTCGGTTAGTACAGGTCAGTTGCACTTTACTCCACATGTGCTTCCTAATTTCTAAAGACATAAATTGTGAGTAATTAATCAGAGATAGAGATTCTACAAGTGTTTGCGCTCTCCAGAGATTTTTTTTTATTTCTCTGAAAACTATGGCAAAGGTCTTGGCAACAAAGGCAAAAAAATAATCACATTAAAAAAATAGGGCAAACAAGACAGTAACAATAATAATTATGGGTTTCTTAAATGAGACTGTGATGAAAATCCAAGTGGGAACATTTAACAGGGGAAGCTGGGTATAATTTTCTGAAGTCTCTTCTAAGGATTACAAGCCAAAACAGTGTCCTTCACTGAATAAAGTCATTGTTTATGCATAACGGGCCGTTACGGAGCTCCATCCGAAGTCTCCTGATGTCAGGAGACAACGTCCCCTTTGCCTTAATGGGCTCTGGCTCAAGTCCTTGCTCAGCAGCTGGCTGCATGTGGTGATGAGCACTGTGGCACTTCTTATGGGAAAACACGCGGCAGCCCCGTGCTCCCAGCCCAGAGATCAGCGTCACCGCGTGCGGCCGGTCTGCTCAGTGACGGAGAAGCTGAAGTGTGTGGCCAGATTTCCTAAAACGAGATCATCTGAAGAGTTTGCTCAGCGCTGGCGTCTCAGTGGGGTTGTCATCAAAACCTCGGGGCGGACCTGAAGCGCACGGGGAATACGACGTGGAACCTGGAGACGCAGCCAGACGCAAAAGCAAAAATAAGAGCATGGGAGAGAAGCAGCCAAGCACTTAAAGAGCAGTCTTAATTACACAAAAATTCAAAGCCCGGGAGCGCTCTGCAGCCTCAGCCGGAGCTGGGAAAGGAAACGTTCGGCGGTGTCAGCCGGGGCTCTCCAGAGGCTCGCTGAGCCTTTGCTGCGCCTCGTCCGCACGGCAATCCACAAATCGCAGGGGGCTTGGAGCTTCCAGCACTATAAAGCTGTTCTAAGCACTACTAGAGCTTTCCAGAAAAAGTAAATAAACAAATCAAGGCGGATGGAAATAATTAGAATATGAATGATTGAAATCATAGGATTGCAGTTTTCAATTACCCCAGATTGGCTTGAGCTTTAAAAGCTGCTCCAAACATCTAAAGCTACAAAAGGGGAGGAAAATCCCAGCTGGCGCAGGCAGGTGCGGGTCCCCGGAGCCGCAGGGGCACCAGCTGCGTCCCTGCTCCAGAGCAGCAGGACCCATCCCCTGCACCGAGGTGTTTTTGGTAGGAGCACGGCAGCTGGGATGTGCGTGGGGCTGGGGACAGGCAGGTGACAGGGGTGCGGGTGGCAGTGGGGGAAACCCAGCCCCAGCACGCCCCAGGGACAGGGAGCTGTGGCACAGACACGAGGCAAGGGCAGGCAGCGGTGCCAGGGCTGTGAGAGCTCACAACAGCTGCCTGGGGCAGGACCACCAAGTTATCCCACCACGATTCTGCTCGTGGGTCTTTGCCCCACCAACCCCAGCCCTGCAGCTCCCCGCACCAGCTTTGAGCAGCACAAAGCCTGTGTGCGAGCCCTGGCAAAGCTCAGTCAGGGGCCGAATCACCCCTGCACACTGAATACTTGCTGCAATTTCATCATATAAAGTTTTTTGCCTGCCTGACGTACTCCAATTCTCCCACATCACTCTTGTGATGCAGCCTGTCACGCTACAGCTATTCCAACCAACTCCATGTCCTGACCACAGGACCAGAAGCTTGTACCGCAGCATTTCCCTGAATTAGCATGGGCATGGAAGGTGTATACATTCTCTGTATACACCACTAGTAGAGGTAGCGGAAGAAGGAAGATCTTTATGGAGAGGTGGTAGCAGCAGCTCATCGGGCATATCTCAGCAATTCTTGCTTCCCCGTGCACGTGCCCAATGGAGGAGGATTGACTCGCTGCCCTCGGCACCGGCCATCACAAGTGCAATGGCAAGGTGACAAGGAAGGAGGTGGAACAGAGGGTGTCCACGGGCTCAAAGGAGCAACAATGCCAGCACTGCTCATCACACACCCCATGTAGAAGGCTGTAAGAGCACAAGGCAGGCTGAACTTAATTGAACTGAAGAATTAAATCCAGCTGTATGATGTGCTGGGGGGATGGTCCAGGAACTGCAGGGCTGGAGGCAAGTGCTGGGGAGCCGGGAACACCTCTGCACATCAGGAGCAGTGCTGTCCCTTCGCAGCCTGCCGCTCAGGATTCTGCTCATTGCCCGACTTCAGCAGACAAAGTGATAAAGTTAGACTGCCCTCTGCTTGCTGTACCCCTACTTGCATATTCCACAGCAAAATGCAGTGGGAAAGTTTGAGCAGGGAACAGCGACTGCAACAGATTTGCTGCAGCAGCAGCCACCTGCCTGGATCCTGCAACCAGAAAGCCATTGCTTTCTGCAAAAGAAATTTTGCAAAAAATACATCTAAAGAAAGCAGCCTGGGGAAATTTAAATGTAAGTATCCCTATGCAACACTGGGAAAAATCCCAGAGAAAGTCCTGAATCACATCTATTTATGAAAACATTGGGAAAACTATTGCCAAACATTATCCACGAGCCATGGATAAAACCAAGAAAATACACAACAAGCAGATCTGGGCAACTGGAGAGCACGCAAAGGCACAGGAACGTGCCTGCATACTCAGTAGAAATGCCATAATTGTCATTAGAAGGATAATTAAATTTGAACAAACCCAGCTCAAACCCGCGAGATGCGGAGCAGAGGAGGAATGGGCAGGCACAGGCGGCCTCTCAACCCCCGTCCCCCAGCAGCCCCACACTGGTTTGCACCACGCAGAGACAGAAATCTTCTGGCCCTAAACGCAGCCAGTACCTGCCCCCCTTCCAGCCCTGCTGTGCATCACCTACACGGCGTGAGCTTGGATGTCTCTGGGTGTGTGCACGCACAAGCAGATATCCTAGTGGAGTCACGATACATCCCAAATTCAATCACTTTTGATGTGGAAATCACTTATGAAAACTGACCTTTTTCTATTGTCGTATGACTCTTGCTCAACTTCAGCCAGTGGGGGAAGAACGAGGAGGCGGCTGCTGAACAGGCCAGGTTGCTCGCTGGCCTTCCCATCGGCGCTCAGTCTTCCCGATAGCTTTGTTACACAACTTCAGCCCAAACAGACTAAGTCGTGGCTTGCAACAAATCGAGCAAAAACATTTCATTTCCAAGAACACTGGCAGTAGTGCTGCCAGTAAACGTGGGTGAGATTCCAGAGCAGTGAACTGATGAGACAGAAAGTTCTTAATCTTTAACAATTTGCTTTCTTACAGCCTGTAAGGCATCCACAGCATACCTTCTGACTACAACAAATAATGGAAAATATGCCGGATGACTCTCTCCCAGTCATTCTTAACTCTAATGCATTACACAATTAAGTTTTATAGCCTACAACAGATACATACGGTACTGGGAATAGTAATGAAATAGTGTCTCGGCAGCAAAATCTGATACAAATCTAATTTAGAAAAGACTGAACCGTACCTATCAGTGCCACTAAGGGAAATCTTAAAACAATGTCTGCGTTAACTAGGTAACCATCCAGAACTTTCTCCCAGATTGGGATAGAGTGAGTTGTATGGTTGCTTGATACAATAGTCACTCTTTTTTGTTACTAGTATTTTCATACTTCAGGATGACGCCACTTTTTCCTCCACCCTCTCTAGGTGCCTTCAGTAGCAGGAACTCTACATATCTGTAAGGATATCTGTAAGGATCCACACCAAGATTTTTCTGTTCCAGAGGTTATTAAAGACAGTATCTGCCAGGCGTGTGCAAAACAGTCACTGCCATCACGTATTGAAGGAAAATTACAAATTTTTCCATTGAAACCATTTACATTAGTAAAGTTGTACCTCAATTACCTGGAAATAATTACCAACCCTTACCACCCACTGCTAGTAGAAAATGTTATAGAGAAAAACTAAAGCAGGTTGTTCAAATAAAGTGAGAAAGAAAGATTGTATCAGAAACATTTGGGAAAAAAAAATAAACTTTTTTTTTTATCCCTGTTCCTTTCTATTCATTGTGTCTTTTTGCACCTTAAATGGTTGTCCATATCTTGTGTCATTTTGTTTTGGTTTTCCACTTATTTTTTTTTTTAAAGGGTAGAGCCATTTTAATTCATTCAGTTGAGTTTATATTTGGAGACTATATTCACGGGCTAGAGATTGAAACATGGCACATGGCTATTTTCCTGCTCTTGTACTTGGCAGCACTGCATAACCCCAAAGTCTGAAATAAAGGCTGTGGGTTTTTTGTTTTGTTTTTCGTGTTCCTTGCATTAAATATTTCATTGTGGGTGGCTGTGTCACTCCTGAAGGTACGTACAGTCACAGCAAACACAGCCTACATATACTCATAGGGAAATGGTGCTTTCTTTTCTGCCAGCCACTTCTCACCGGTGGCCACGTGCCCAAAGCAGCACAGTGCTGGGGTGCCACCGCCGCAGGCACAGGCAAGGGGGTGCTCGCAGCTGTCCCAGCCTGATGTCATTTGAACTATTCAAAGGCAAGAGGTATTTTCCTGGTAGCATTTGACATTTTCCCCATTCTCCTTTGTACCCCAGAAAGCATATGAGAACTACTCAGTGTGGAGGAATGGTTAAGTGAAGTAGGACATGTGGATGTTGAGCAGTTAAGAGGCAATGGGCTAGTGAAGTACCGGACTCAACTCATATGAGCCTGGGCACGGACGCAGCTGGCTGAGAGCCAGTCAGGCTCAAGGACACGATGCCCTTGGGCGATCGGGAAAGTCCCTAAGGCGGGACAGGGAGCTAAAAGAAGGAGGAACTGACTGAAAAGCCCGGGAAGTGTTAGCCAATCCTGAGCTTAGTTTCTGCAACATGTATGAGTTGATTATGTTCAAACTAGATAAAAGGCGACTGAGCTATCCATTAAAGTTGAAGTTCACTGTTCACTCATATTGAGCGTCTGGGTCTTCCTTCCGCCGACAACAACTCAGTCCTTTTCTCCTAGGCAAGAAATATTTCTACTAATTAATCCCCCAGCACAAAGCAAAGGCGCACACATCCTCTGCTCCCCTAGCTTGCGGAGTGCAGGCAAATCCACTTTGCGTGTGAGATAAGGGAAAACGCAGTGGCAATTTCCCACACCATTTGCCTTTCATCTGCTCTTGGCTGCAGGAGACCATGTAACTCGGGCAGCAGGAAGACCTCGTCCACCTGGTGAGCACCGCCAGATGCCCGGCTGCACGCAGCGAGGTGATGCCTCGGCTGTCCAGAGGCCATGCTACTCCAACACGGCCACAGGTATGCACAGAGCCCCGGTGGTGTTCTTGGGTTAACTTTTATGCCCCAAACAGAAAATGAATACGCACAGGAATAACATATACAGAAGTATTTCTAAGTGTTCAAAGAGGATTCTATTGCATTCACACACCAGGACAGTTGATTCAGTTTTTCAACCATGCTGGTATTCCCTTTCCCTGCTACCTCCCCTAGACTTTTCTGGTGTGGACAACAACAGCAACTCAGAGCTTCAGGATACTTTAGCTATAATTTTATTGTATTTGGTATTTTGAATCTATACTTTCTCAATGGTTTCCTTAACAGAATTATTTTTTTTCCTGAGAAGTAAGACTCCTAACATGGTTACATATTTATCCTTGCTGAAATTATTTGCTACAATAAATTGCCTACCATAAGAGTTTAGAACTATGTATGTTATTAAAGAGCCTCCTAAAATCATTTTAGCAGGTACAGGTGTCCAGGGGGAAGGGGGGGAGGAGGGGAAATCAATCAAGTCACATTATCTTAAATTATTTTTAAATAAAAAAAAAATGTCAGTCCTTTGAAGGAAAAAACAAAAACAAAAATACTACTTTGAATATTGCTTAAAACCAGAAGGAAACTGGAGATTCTCATGGCTGACTTTATCAAGGGATAAAGATCTATTCAGCAGGGAAGGCTTCACATTCAGCGAGCACTAGGACCTTGTGCATCTAAGGAACCTGTAAGTAAAAAACAGAAGAAAAAAAAAAAAAAAAATCTCATCAACAGTTTGTGAGCTTGTGATCACAATCTAGCTGCCCAAGATCTCAAGAACTGCGAGCACTAGCATCACTTTGGGACCTGACCCTTCAGCCCACAAACTTAAAAATCTAGCAGCAGCTGTAAGCTATGCACCAGCACAGCAAGAGCTACCAGTACCTTACAGCTTCACAGGAGGTATTACCACAGCTGGTGCTCAGAAAGCAGTAGAGGCAGATCATTTTCTTTCCACGCGAGTTGGCAAGCCCTACACATCAAGGGTGTGCTGTTACCTTGTGCAGATACATAAGGTTATCAACAACATCGAGATAGATAAATCAACAATGTGTGTACAGCACTAACGGCCAAGCAGTCGAGCTGAATATTCACCACCTGCAAAGCACAGGAGCATGGCTATTAACCAACAATTGTCGAGGTATTAAACAGGAGTACCAGCACTGGGAGGCAGGAAGCAAAACACAGGACATCACCACCCAACAGGCCTCCTTGGTAACACAACATTTTGATCCATTCCCAAACAGCCACATTCCCAACTAATTTGTTAGTCAATTCACTCATTTACAGCTGTACATTATCTAGGCTCAGCCTGATAAAAATGAGACACCACTTTAAAAAAATGGACATATGGGGCCTAATTTGTGAAATTAATTTTATTTTTGAAACACGATATCCAATTACAAATAAATAATTCATACAATATAACTCAATTAGGATATACAATGTTCAGGCAGGTCATAGTAACAACCAAGATCACACTGAAAATGAGTTTACATTAAATAACCAATTACAGTAATATACAACTGGTCATTCCATTCGTTTCTCCGCCTGGCCCAAGGTGTATGCAAGCTGACGATTGTTCCTCTCAGCGGTAAGGAAACAGATGGACACACACTGATAGAAAGCCTGAAGTAGTTAATGCACCACATTAAAGACATGAAAAATGCTGCGTTGCACGGCCGAGACGTAGTTTTAGTATAGAATAAAAGCTTGTGAATTCTAGCAGGAAAAAGGTAATTGCAAAGGAGTCGGATGTCCTAGAGCAATCTCTGCATGAATTTACAAGCTTTACAGGATGTTGTTATGTATGGTTTCAATCCCACAACATTTTCCACATCCTATCTAAAGGAACAACAGCATGAGGATAGGCATTATGTTCTCAGCTCCAGTTGCACATTGTTCTTTGCTTTCATTCCAGCAAAATATTTTACTGCTAAGCTACAAGGACCACAGCTCAGTGGGAAGCTGTGTGTACTCTGCAGTAACAGCAGCATCAGTTAATTTGCAAGGTCTTTTTCTGATACGTGATTTTTTAATTCTCCAACCTACCCCACAAATACTATTCTCTGCAAAGAACATTTATGACACCTAGATTGAATTTAGTCTAAAGGCCTGAAACATTTTTATTTTTATTTTTATTTTAAATAACTGTAGGAATTCAAAGGAGATCCTTGGAATTCACAGCATCCTTGGAATTTCTTGGTTGGTCGTTACAATGAAATGTGTTTTTATACTACATAAATTTTCACAACAGGAAAAGTAGTTACAGTTCCCAATTCAGAATCCTGCAAGTCCTATATTTACAAAAGCTTTAGTAGAAATCCCCCCACCCCCTTTGGGGGTCCCTCAGATGAGGTATATAACCCTTGTTCTTATTTTGAGCTCAAAAAGATTGTTCAAAAGTTACAGCTCTTCTCACTACAAAATCCCCCGTGTGATGGAGACCGCTACTTCTAACCATGCACTTCTCAGAATTACTCTACAGCTGTCTACATGTGCAAGGGGACACGTGCAACACGTTCCATCAGGTGGCTTTGACCTTGTTCTTGTTACACTGGGCATGGGAAGACAAAAACAACGAGAAAAAGGAAAGATGACCAGGAAAACTGCTGGCTGTTGAGTAGTGGGTCTATGCTGGTACCACCAGGGTTTCCAGTTCCCCTGAAGCTGCCTCTGTGCTCTGCAATGTAAGAGCACGGGGTAAGAACATGGGGCCTGCTGGGGATTTAGGCTACAGGACTAAGACTGGGATTTAGACTGCAGGAGCAAGGAAGCCCAGCACCTGAAAATCAGATGTGACTTACAGTCCAGTCCCACCACAGCCCTGGCCAGATAACTCTGAGAAGCACGGACACCCACAGGACAGGTGGCCTCAGTGGGACCTGGAGGAATGCAGAACATAGAAGTATTCAATTCCCTGTTTCGTTCTAACTTGAAAGGAAAACACGCTCATCACAAAGATTTTAAGCCCACGCAAGTATTTTAAAAAGTCTTTCTAATCTTCTATGCTGAAGCTAAAATGAATGAACCGCTTTATTTTCACATTCTGTAGAAGAAATAAAAGGTTCACATCAAATCTGATGTCTAAGGAACTACATATATTGACATCAATTTTAAATATAAAATAGACTGAAAGATCAAATGCACTGTTAGACTGCAACCCAATCTTGAGATTGGATTAGAAAACACAAAAACAAGCAAACAACAAAAAACTATTTCCAAACCATTTGAGTTTCGTTTACTATTTACTCAAAAGTGCATTTAGACCCTTAGCAGAATGAAATACTACTTTCTAATTCCTTCTGTATTTGCCGAAGGCAGATTTGTTTTTTCTTAAATCCGCTGCACAACGCACCAAGTGACATACGCAGTACCTCAGCAATCTATTAGTTTTCACTGAAACAAAAACCATTTGATCAACATCCATCCTGCACTGAGTGCAAACAATTCAAGAACCTGCTGATGGAGCACAGATCCGCATTAGAACCTAATACACGATGTGACGCTTCCCTACACACCTGGCAATTTCCACATTCTGATGCTTCCTTTTCCAACATTTCCAGCTGAAGGCATTAATGCTCTAAATACAAAAATAAGTTATACATGTAACTGTATTTCCATTTGACCCGTTACACCAGAATTTACCAAATGTAACAACTTTTCATAGACAGCAGCAGAGGAAATCCATGACTGGCTGGAGTGATGACGACATAACATGAAATACAGCACAAGCCTCATCATTTTACCAGAACTGGAGTAACTACTTAGTAACATTGACCTGCTATGAAACTGTTTTCTATAACCAATGGAAAGTGCTACTTTAAATAATGTATTTCAGAATGCTTTTCAGTAAGAATTTGCAAATCAAACATTTTCCACAATTGCTACATCAAAACTTCACAAATGCTAGCAGCAGGAACTCCCTCTGCCAGATAAAGCTTGTGCTGTTCAGGATTGCTGTATGCTACCACATAGCAGTAGTAAGCATCAAAACTTTAAAGTAAAGATAATAAACATGAGAATTAACTATTACTGAACTGTTTTAATATTTGCCCCATCACAAAGTTGATAGATGTATGCTTTATCACATTCTCATGTAACCCTGACTAAAATATTCTTTCTAGAAGCATTTTGAAAATAAAATTCACATCTGAAACAAATCTAAAACGTTCTCACTTAAGACAGAAAGATCCCCTGTAACTCTTCAAACAATATTCACGTATCTGCAGTAAAACAGAATTGTGACCTTCCCAGAGTAAGAAGTTGGGTGTAATGATCAAACAAGTAACAAACACGACTCTGGCTGACAAATACTTCAAATGTTTGTTTTTTAAAAGGAAAACAGAAACGCTAAATAAAAACACAAAATGAGAAGGGAGATTTTTAATGGCACAAAGGGCAGCTAGGCACTGTGTGAGCTGAGGACGTAACTGTCATTATGACTTTAAAAATCCCCCCCAGTAAGATTGGGTTGCAGCTAGCACAGAAGAGGGGTCTTAGAGTTTCACAAACGGAAGAGCAAACCCAGTGCGTCGCCCAAATCTAACAAGATCACAGAACAGAATTTGTTACAGTCCCTCTGCTAAAAAGTCAAAAGTTACAAAGCGCTAAGTGAAATTAACTCTGAATTCTTACTAGCTCTACACAATTCAGCTACTGGATGGAATGGTCATGCGCCAGTTCAAAAAGGAGTTTCTGTACTTGAGAAATTCTTCGGTGTAATTCCTGCTGTGTTAATATCATCTTTTGTATTAATAGAGATTTAGCTAACACCTGCAGGAGTACCCGCCTTTATACAGAGCTGTGCCATGACCATCTTCTCATTTACAGGTAAAAATAAAAGTAACCATTAGGCACGTGTTAAAGGTGTATTACACAAGCTATAGTGTCAAACATTTCCTCCCTCAGATTTACACAGAAAAATAGCACAGCAGCAAAGAACCTGGTCCCCTGTTCAACAGTGATCTCATTATAAGCATTTTTAATTTACATAATGTCACAACATGAATACCTCCTTATCTTTAAATAATTAGGTAAAAAAGGCCCCCAGTATTACCATTTCTTATATAGCCAAGTTCTCTCTATATACATCCAAATGTTAAAGATACAAATAAAACATTATACAGAATTTATAAATGTTTAAAAACTTGAGGCTTCAGAATCATGGTTTCCCAAAAAGTCAGGAAAATCCACAGACTGACAAGGTAGCAGAGAAAACTGGAAAAAAAAAGGAGACAGACACAAGTTTGCTGCCGTAACATTTTACTAAACTTGCCAGTCATCAGGGTGATGTTATCAGAAATAGCAGTTTATGCTGCAAATGAGGAATGGTGGTTTTGTGTGTTGATCTCAAGTGCTGAGACAGGCAATTCAAGTATTTCCTATTTGATCCAAGCTCACCGTAGCAAAGTGGTGCAGAAAAAAGAATTATTTTACATTTTTTCCATACATTCGATCAATGTCCTGTTGATAGTACGCCGTAAGCTCTTTGCGTTTTAGTTTGAACGCGTCTGTCACTAGGCCAGTCTCAGGTGTCCAAGGATCAGGGCTCAAGCGGATTTTTACTGGGATTTCAAACTTCTCCAGATTGGCTGCAAAAAAAAAAAAATTAAAAAATCACACAACCATTTCTAATGCAAAATGTAAACATAACCGTTTCTCTACAATTAACCAAAAAAAAAAAAAAGAACCACCATATTCTCACCCACAAAAGCATATGATATGACTGAAGAAATGCTCCACAAATTCCCCATGGCCAGGCTCTAAAAACCCCAGTGTGGTCACAAGCAGAGTTACAGGATCTAGCACTGATTGTTCTCCAGTTCCCCAGAAACACTGAAATAACCCCCAGTGTTTGAGTATCTGTGCTGCTCCCTAACTTCAGAAAAGCCTCAGTGCTTACTTTAAAGCCTGATACGAAAGGGAAAGACAAAAATCTAAATCAACACAATATATGTAGAAATGCCTCAGGATTAGATCAAATATTCAATTTCATTGATTTTAACAATCTATTTGCAACAATACAATTGTCTTTAAAATACTTAGTGTTGCACAACAAAGAAAAATAAGGGGATGTTGTACATGAGCTCCACCACAGCAGCTTCTTAGAAAGATTTTGCCTGTATGTTCTATGCCTTGAACGAAAATCTATCAGAGACATGGGGCAAGAAAAAAGGCCTGTTGCAGTACTGAGACTGCATTCTTTGTAAGATGATGTTCCAGTAACAGAACTCTGCAGATATACTACTCAGAGGTTTAAAATATTCACAAGCAATATGGAAGAGAGGCGAAGATTAACAGGACAAAGACTGTTGGAGGTATGAAGTTATCGAGGATAGAAAAGATAAAGGCAAATTGCAAAGAGCTGCAGAAGGACATCATGATACCGAGTGACTGCAAAACAAAACAGCAGAAAACACTCACTGCAGAAAGATATAAAAGAGAATGCAGATGAAAAACAAATTCCAACTCCGTGACCATTTTAAGAACCATTCTGTCATTGTAACTGACAGCTATTTGTAAAAAGCTCAGTTCTTGGTAATAGGCAAGTGCAAAAAAAAAACAAGGCAGAATTATTACGTAAGAAAAAGCATCACAGTGTCACTGAATAATTCTGCTCCAGAATAGCTAAATAGACCACAGCCAATTAGCATGAAAAAGATACAGCTGAGGGGAAGTATAATAGACAGAGAAAAGCCCTGACTGCGTTTGTGACTGTTCACTGGCTCTTCCAAGCCAAGAGCTCAGCCGAATCAAATTAAACTAGCAGATGGCTGGGCTAAAATACACAAAAGGCATTTCTTCACCTTTAACATAGCTGAGCTGTGCAACTCTGCCACGAGATAGCACAGATACGGACGTAAATTTAAAATAGGGCTGAGGAGTTAATGAAGAGAAGCCTACTAAAAGCCATTAGCTACAAGGACTCTGCTTTCTGTTTCGGAAATCCCTCAGACAAATCACTGGAGGCCAGGGGAGCCCACTTCACTGTGGGTTTTTTTCCCCAATCACCTACCCAGAGGTCTGTAGCATGTAAGACTGCCTGATACCCACCACAGACGTATCGAGAAGATACTACAGGAAATCCTGAGCAGCATCAGACACACACAGAGAGGGAACAGAGCTATGCTTGATGTATTTGCCCAGTACTTATATTCTTTGCTCAGGTATTGGCCACAGTAAGAGAGAGAAGTTACAAGACTACACCAACCGAAAGAACTGACCCCGTTCTGTGACCTACCCACATTTCTTCTTTTTGTTGTTGCTGTTGTTGGGTTTTGTATGAGAACTTCACTTCATTTATGTTCTCATGCAACATAGTAAAATACACATGCACCAGGACGTATTTTCAGGGCATATGCTTATCCATTTCACAGACTATGACATCACTGTCCACAAGGCTAATATTTACCACCCAGCCACTCACCTGCCATGGCAGCCTCCGCTAGCACCTTCAGTACCTCCTTCTCCATCTCAGGACTGTTACAGATCTCTTCCCAGGTTCCTTTAAATCCTTTCTTTCGAGCCAGTTCTACAAGCTCCTTTTGATTTGGCACAACAAATCCAATGACATAAGAATGGAAACTGAGAAGTACACGTATTTTAGTATGAATTTTGTAACATTAACAACTCTTTATAAACAACATTTCATGTTGGGGGGGGGTGCAGTTCATACAGTTGTTACTCTAAAGAGCTGATTTTTGTTCCCCTGGTAATCTTTCTGAAGTAGTACACAAATTACCTTTGCCTGCTTCAAAATAAGTAGAAAGAGAAGCTACTTACCTTACAGCAACTGGATTGCTTCAAGGTGTGCTGTCTATATGCATATTCCACTGTGCCTCATGCTCAAGGCTTTGGGGAAGCAGTACCCACACGATGTCAATGTGCCCTGCCTCTCCTCATGTTTTGCATCCCGGTATGAAGACTGGAGTGCGGCTTCCCTACCTCAGTTTCCTCTCAACTGCAGAATCCAGTTACTGTAGAGGAGTAGAGGACTGCAGTGAAGAGGGGTTGGAGAGCAGGTTGTGGAATAAGCATATGCACAACACATCTCAAAGAACGCCTGCGTCTGTAAGGGAAGTGACTTCTCTTTCTCTTTCAAGTGGTTGTCCATACGCTCACGCTACTGCTGGCACTCTTTGCCTACTTCTGATATACCTGGAATGGATGAAGCTGTGACCTCTAAGTATTTGGAACACACAGATTTGAAGCACAATCTGCCCTGAAATGAGTAACCAAGGTTTTTGAGATGGAGTAAAGTAGATCTAATTAATTCACCTGCTTTGAAACAAGATCAGCCCCATCTAAAAGATGTTTAACCCATTCTTGAGCATTACAAACACATCACTGCTCTCACCATTGGAAAGCTGTTTCTCATGGCTATCCTGGCTTTTCCTTCCTGCAGTTTACATCAGTTGTATTGCCATACAGCCAGCACTCAGATGTTCTTCTCCTTTCCACAGAAGCTAGGTATTCTTTCACATACTGTTACTAATTTTTCCCCCTTCTTAGCCTTCTAGTCTTCCTGCCTTTCTTAATTTTCTTTAGGATTTTAAGTAATGCCCCTTCCTTGCAAGTCATGCCTCACAGAACTGGGACCAGATGTTTCCGTCTCCTCTGGGACTCTTTTCAAGAGGTTCACCTTTTCTGAAGCGTTGTGCATGGAACCGAAACCCTTTAATGTTTATTAGAGAAAAAAAGATCATTGTGCATCTGATTATGCCATATTATCCTATTTATCTGCGTAAAACAGCACAGCACTTGCAGACTCGTATCAGTTCCTACTCAACTGCTACCATCTGGTGGTTCTTTATCCTGTACATTTAGGTGTACAATTTACATATCCTCTCCCTTAAACTGACTTTTTTTTAAGCAGTATCTCCATCCAGTCAAGCTCACTCTGAATTCTAATTCTGTCCTCCACAGTACCTACCTTACCCATCTACAGACTTATAAAATTATTTCAGCTCTCTCTTCCACCACACAGACAGTTCACGCAAAAAATACCAAACCATACCCCTGGTATGGAGATTCCTTTAGTTTATCTTTCAAGGACTGTAAGATAATTTTAATATACTAATTCTGAAGACCTTTTTGGTCAATATAAGCTGTTTTTTTTTCTTTTGTCACTGATATGAATTACATGTGACAGCAGTTGTGAAGACTGCATTAAAGTCCATCACAAACGTAGGCTCCTCTGGCATCACCTGCTGACAAGCTTTGTCTGTTGGCTGGCTCCAAACCCATCTTAGTTTTCTAACATATTTACAGAAAGACTTCACATTCGCCTCAGTATCACTTACTACTTACATCTCCCCTTCTGTCTTTGCCTCTCTCCCATATGCTGCACCAAACCCTTTGTGACTCCACTTGGCATCTGCTCTGTAATGTGTGTATATTGTATATCCAAACACATCCAGATCCTGCTCCCTTCTTGTGTTTGGATACTTCTGCCTAGGATGTCTTTCCATCGCTGCAGCCATGTATTTACCTCAGGCACGGCTGTTCCTGACTAACCTCTATGCAGAACACAAAGGACTCTGGCACTTCCATCCCTGGCTCCTATGCTCTTCTGACACGTTTAAGGCCATGTTCAGCAATACTTCAGCATCTCCAGGGAAAAACAGCAAACAGAAGTAATCACTTGGCTGGGTAAGCCTCAAACTTTCAGTTCATTTGAAAATTCCTATGGACAAATGAGTTCATCCAACTACTTTTTTTTTCTGGAAAAAGCCACTTGGATCTCACAGCCTCTCTGTAGTTCTTCACTTTATTTTTTTCATTTTATAAAAGAGATTTTTGCCAAAGTCTCTCCTACACTAGACATCTTTCCCACCTTTCTGTACTTAAGATCCTATTTGAATACAGCCCTCAGACTTCCCCAAAAGACATCTGCATGTCTGTACCACCAATTCTGTAAAGTCTGGTCCTTGTATCCTAGAGCTTCCTGCTGAGAACTCATTTTTTCCACCAAGTTTGCCTGTTCCTTAGGTGACTGAACTACTCTGTTTCTTGATATGATGCTTAAGATTCACCAAACGTGCTATCTGTCCTAATTTCTAATGGAAGGTTGATCAGCTCTCCTGTCCCAATTCATTTCTTTACAGTCAGCATACCAAACACGGTGGAAACTGGTGAAATTTAAAAAAAAAAAAAAAAAGTTTGCAGCAACACGTAACCAGATTTGGCCACAAATTCCTTATCTTGGTAATTCACAAATAACTTTGCAACTAGTAGAGGTAGCTAACATTTTATTTTTTCAAACTCCAGTCAGGTGTATATTCCAAATATATGGAGTTGACTGTACAAACACTGTAATATTTAAAAAAAATAAAATCTCAAAACTTTCATAAATGTTAAAGGCAAACGTAACATCATTAAAGAACAAGTATATCTAGAAAGCTGATCTGTTAAAGTTGAACTCTCTTGTTTACTCTATCTACATTCCTATACAGCTCTTCTAGAGCCAAATTCTCTCTCTAAATTATGCTGAACAAAAGCATACAAAAAAATAACAGTATGCTTTTGCGACAATGAACTTCTGACACAATAGAGTGCATCAATTAAGAAGCTATTATTAGGAAAAGCAATATAATTATATATATGTTTTGCAAGATTGCTCAGTAAAATTGATGGCTCCCCTACTGAAGTTATGCTACAGACTGACCACAGAAGTCTGTTTCAGATATTCCAGTCTTAGTAATTTTAAAACTTCATTGCTATCATTTTGCAAAATATCCATCAATGCCCATCAAGTATTTGAATTATAGTATATAAAAGGTATCAATTGTATAAGATAGTAGAATTACTGAAATTTACAGGTCCTTTAAGTATTCTAGTACACTGTAAAAGCTACGTTGACCTGGCAAAATTAACAAAAAATTTGACAGTACAGTTCTAGAATGTATTTCAATCATAGCATGGCAGCAATCAGCATCTGTAGGGGCTTCTTTCTCCATTGATTACAGGCAGTGTTCAGAACATGCGTGTAACCTCAGGCAGAGTAAGCAAATATGAGAGACTTGCTCGTTAGGTGAAAACCATAATAAAAGCCTAATACCATGAAAGCTTTTCAGCAGCAGTATGTCCAATATGTCTTAGCCTATTTTTATGAAACTATCAAAACTAAAGTTGTGATGAATACTGTTAGTTAAGAAAAACACAAAGAACCAGGTGAATAAACCGAAAGTTAATTTACTATTACTAATGAGCAATTCTCTGGTCTGTTTGTTCTGGCTTCCTTCAAAGTTAAGTGGGACTTATTTTGAATGTATATTACACTGAATGGAGTATTTCTGATCACGCAGATGCTCCAAAATGACCTTCCAAATTTCAAAATGACAAAAGGAAACCAAAAGCATCTGAAGGATATTTGTACATTTAAGTCTATATTCTGTACAGATAGGAAATTCTACAAATAGAAACTTCAGACATGTTTGAGCCCTTATATGCCTAACTTGGTAGTACACTTAGGAAACAGAAAGGATGTTTCATCACTTTTTATCAATTGTGGTTCTGCATAGGATTTACTGTGTTTTCTCTCCAGCTTCAAGGCTTCTGCTGGTGTTCTGCATGGACACAAAGCAGCTTCTGGGCTGTTGGGGGTTTTGTTTTCAACCCCCTCCTTCCTCTGAAGAACAGCTCACAGCTGAATACAGCGAGGAGCAAGGTCCACTAGGGCTTCTATAGGTAATATCTCTAAAGTGCTTGAGTGATGTCTGTTATGAATGCAGTTAGCCTTCAAAGCTCAGCTGCTTTTCAGGTTGGGAAAAAGGGAGTGAAAGACTCATTCCTGGCATTTCCAAGAAACAGTGGAAAAATTTGGGAAAAGAAAAATAAAGACATATAGTTCAGATGTTTAGTTTTGATAAAGAAAGCTATTCCTTTGTATATTAAATAAAATCCTTTTCCAATGAGTTTAAAAAATCCATGCTTTGAAGAAAAAACATTTTGCATGTGACTTCAGTAGGACAGACAAAGAATATAGCAACATCAAAACATCAGCTGCCTCTTACCTGCTTGCATATGCACAAATATTATCAACCAGTGGAAGATTCTTTAGAGCTGCTTCTACTTTGCCAAGAGAGACGTATTCTCCTGCCTGAAGTTTTACAAGGTCTTTTTTACGATCTATTGAGAAAAGAAAAATAAATGTTAATTATGCAACACAAAGGGTTAGGCATTGAATTTATACTTTTCTGAAATATATAAATGTCAAAAGGAATGCTGACTCATGTTTGGTAAATGTACCAGAAACAGTTAATAGCAGATTTCCAGACTTCAACCTCATCAACCTGTCCTTCACTTAAACACAAGCCGCACTTCAATTCTATGCATTTCCTGCCTTTAAACAGTATCTCCTATATTGTAGCACTAGCAAGTGAACGGAAGACAACTAGGGTTATGTAAAACACAGAGTTTGGCTAGAAGCACGCGTTTTGTGCTGTCTGGTCCAGATGCCTGAGGCAGCAGATGCAGCATTTGGTGACATTTTGCTATTTATTCCTAGGCTAAATCCATATTTGAAGTGCAACTGTCCATCTGTTATTTGAAACACAATTGAAACTGAAAATTCAGCCCAAATTACTTGAGCTTATTGTATGTAGACACAAAGTCAAGGTGACTACAGCACTGTACCACTCAGCTGTGACAGCAGCCAGGAATACCTCTCCTTTGCTACACGCCTGTGTAAGTGTTCAAACACACGAAGTTGTTTTTTGGATTTTACCTGTTTGACCAGGGAAAGGCAGCTGCAATGGGACCTAAGATTTTACTCATTTAATAAAACAAGTAAGCTTAGTTTTCAGAATTAAAGAGCATGCTGAATCATCCACCGACTTCAAGAGAGACACTTGGCAGTCTATAAAGCACCTATTTTTGTGCCTACAGATGCCAAAGCATTAGGAGACTATCACAGTCTTATGAGTAACATCTTTACCTTAGAATATCCTTCCCTTAGTTACTTTATAACGAAGGAATACTTGTATTGTAAAAAACAGTAAGATTTAAAAAAATAACAATTCCTGAGAACACATTACAAGAGCCCTTTCACTCTATCAAACTTCACACTTACAAAGTTATTAAATCTAAGACCACTTATCTAGCTCAAGTTAGCCTACATTTAACTACTTACTACTCACTAGCAGACTGGAGTCAATCTTCAGACTGTTTTGAAAGGAATCAAATGTTTAAAAAATAGCTTTAAAGAGCACATGATTATGTTTATATGTTAAGATATCAGAATTTTCTTAGGATAAATCATAGGATTTTGGACTGCATAGCAAGATATGTAGATTTATTTTTTTTTTTTTTTGTTAACTACAGTATTTAGCAGCCCTGAAAATAATCTGTTTTTGTGTGTTTACCTGAATCTGTGAACTCACCAATTATTTTTAGACATCCATCTTGATGAAACTCTCCAATGTCTCCAGTATGAAGCCACCTCTGCCCATTCTCATCAATAGTGAAATCTTTTTTGGTTCGTCCTTCATTTTTATAGTAGCCCACAGTCACATTTTGACCCCCAATAAGAATCTCACCTCTAGGATATGGTTTATCAGTGTTGTAATATCCACCTGAAAATAGTTTTTCTTAAGTTAGAAGGAATTAAAAATACATTCCAAAGCAAGAATTCCTATCACTGTTACTATTTAAATACAAAAAGAATAATAAGTCCTTAGCCATCACTTGAAAAAACACTTAGTCACCACTTGAAAATACTGCCTGAATAATAAAGTAAGAGAAGAGCTAGTTCCATTTCTATTCAGCATATAAGCAACTGCTTAAGATATGTGCTTGCAAATGATGAAATTCACAAGCATGTGGAGGGCAGATGCCACACCAATGCATTTTTTATTTATTTATTTTTGTCAGGAGTAACATGCTTTATAAGCTTCACACAGGCTCCAAAAAAAAAATTCATCTTGTATTTTAGAAAGAAAAACTACCAAAATCTAAGGTCTCATATTAGCCCCAGAACTCCCTCAAGTATTATGTAGTTCTACTCTGCAATACATAAAAGCCTACCTTAGAAGAAATAGTCTAAACACACTTCACGTTTCATTAAATGTATTTTATACAGCATCCATTAAGCTACCTTTCCATATGTCAGTCTTATTTTATTAATATTATGAAGTTTATTAAAAAATTTCTTAATGACAACAGAAGGTATTGTGCATAGATTTCAGTTAAAGTCTACTGAAACCAACTCCAAGATGCATTATACAAGACTTACAACCTCTCCTGCAAGACTACTACTCCAAACTTGAAAAAGGTGCAATGCTGTATACACTTAAACAACAGGCATTTAAAGTGACTGAAATAAACAAAAAAGTATTGGCAAAAAAAGCCATAATATAACCTAATTAAAACACTATTGATGTGTTGATAGCTTCTGTCTAGATACGTTTACATTTAAAAATCAGAGGAATTTATTTTACTTTTTCCCCCTCCAAGATCAAATGTATATAGGCTCAAATGCATATAGGTAAAAGTAGGATTTAAAAAAATAAAAAGGCAAGAAGCAGTCTTCTAATTAGTACTACTAAGCAAAACCCTACATAAAACTAGCCATATGTCTTGCAAACGCACTATAATTTAATCATATAAATTCTTACCTTCTTCCCAGTTCATTAATTTGATTTCACAGCAGACCAAAGGTGCTCCCACTCTTCCTGTAGTGTAATCCCAAACTAAAATTAAAAAAAAACATTTTTCAAAAAAATCACCAAAACTGACAAGAAAAATCTTTGTCATCATGCACTTCATTTAGTGAAAATTAACTACTTATTTCTGAAGTTTAACATTAATGTACACAATAGAACTTCCAAAAATACCAGTGGATATATCAATAATACAGATAAATTCCTCATCCTGCACTAGAGTAGACGGCTATATTTACAGATAGCTCCAGCCACATCAACACAGCTCTGACTCTGTGTCCACATGGATCACACTGTAGAAACAGCACAACTTTTAATAGTGCTTGCTCGACTTTGAAATAAGCAACAGTATTTCATAGCAATTCAGAGATTCAGCATTTTGATTCACTTTCCTGGTTTCAATCCCCAGTGCTTCTGCATCCAGGCACCTTCCCAAATTACTAGAGTGATTTTTTTTCTGCCTCCAAAACTACTGAAGAAGCCGTTACCAAAGACCTCTTGGAATAAAAGCCACATCCCAATAGTCTGCGGATGACTAAGGAACGATCCATGTTCTACAATCTAGCATAATCGCAATGAACATCAGATACTTTTCAGATGACTCCTAGCTGTATCACACCACTGACAAAAACCAGCAGCTCTGTTTTGCCACTGAATACGAGTGGAATTTTAGGATTAAAAAGCAACCGTAACCATGAAGTTCCATGTTATATAAAGCTAAAATTCAGCACAGGTTTTTGTATTCATTCTTTTTTTTCCTAACATCTCAATATGCTCACCAAAATTATTGCTTTATTCAGTTCAACTAGTAAGCACAACACTGCCAAGATCTCATTCACGCTCTTAATAGTTTCTCAATTACAAATGAGAACATTGATTTTATATGTACCCCATGAGCTTTAGCACACCAAGTGAAACCTAGTACTCCTACTGTTTCATAAGTTTCTTGATTAACAGCATTTCCTAATTATGTTTTAAGGCAGAAACCAAATGAAGGGACTGTCAAAGATTATCCCCACAGAGCACTCAGCAAGGATGCAGCTACACCAACCTTCAGTGATGGTTCCAGCTCCAGCTGATTCAGTTAGTCCATACCCCTGTCCTACAGGGCAACAGAAACAAATGTTCATAAATCGCTGGGTTGCTGCAGAGAGTGGAGCTCCTCCACAAAGCAGGATGCGAATTTTTCCACCTAGCAGCATTCGTACTTTCCGGAAAATAAGGCTAAAATATAAAGATGAGAATATGAATTTGTTGCTTAAAAACAAAAGAGAGCACCTGATTTTGTATTTAAGCTTTAAGTTTCATCCATCTTCATATAAACTTCAGAAAACCTTGCAGGAGCACATTTAAAGATTTTCCATAAAAAACAACATTCCAAAAAATTATTTCTACATTCTGACTTGAAAATGGATTAAATATTTTGAAAGCACAGTTTCAGTAAGATGGTAAAGTTGTGATTTTCTTCTTCAAAAATATTTTACATAAACTATAGATTTTGTGATTACCCTTTAGTCTGACTTCTGTGAAAATGTAAAGACTGCAAATATCTATAGATTTCCTATCTTACCCAAGAACTGTGTAAACTCATCACTAAAGCCCTGATGAACATAATGCAATGAATGTAAATCAGCTTCAAGTTACATAAGTCTTTTAAATTATATCAGTAAATATTTAAAGCCATCTCACAAACTACAGATTTGTAGTTTCAATTTACAATTCATTACAGGCCTGTTCATGTTTTATTCCAAGGATGAACATTAAAACAAAGAAAAGCATAAAAATTAGATACTGGTTGTGCAGTAAGATTTTGATAAGTATTTTCTGATACCATTAAGGAAAAAGTTAAAATTACCTATCGCAAAGTGGGGTAGTGTAACCTTTGGAAATCTGCTCCATTTTGTAATTGTAGGCCAATATAAATAGATTCCGCTGGAAACTTGTCATTTCATTCACTTTATTCATGACATTTTTGTAGATCCGATCCATAATTTCCTGGTTATAAAAAGAAAAACTTCAACTCAAAGCAAGAGAAATCTTAAATTCAGTACAATAAAAAGGAAACAATCTAGAAAACCTAATGTAGGTCAGATGACCGACCACTCCCAGTTGCATTCGCTGCCATAACTAAAAAATAGCAAGATGCTCATATAAAGGAGGAAAGCAGAAATCTGAGCAGAAGCACTATTCAACCCCAAGCTCCCTACTGCTAACTATCCTTGTTCAATGAAGTATTACACGGGTATGAGTCCATTTCTCTTCACTACCACCTCATGCTCACTTCCAAAATTAGTGTGAAAGCCAGCACATTGCTTGCTAAACAGGCAAACAGGATCTTTAACATGTTACAAGGTGAAAACCTATTTTCTCTTCCCAGATAAGGTCTAATAAGGTAAAGAGAAGCCTGTGTCAAGGACTGTTTTTATTACATTGTGGCCGGTTTCAAATCACGTATGTATTATTCCATAAGGTTTTTATCTTTTTGCATATATGTGATTTAAAAACAGCCATCAGGAAGAGAGTACATATCATAAACATATAAATACACAGCATGTATGTACATACCCACACACACTTCTTATTATGATGAACAGACTACTGAAGTGCCAGTCTAATCCTCTATCCTATTTAAATCCTAATTAAATTTCTTCCAAGTTTGACACTCATGTGATGTATGTTTATCTTCAACATATAAATAAGTACCAGATTTATTATTTTAGGCCAGCTTAAAAAAAATATTTTAAATGATCATTGCATTTATTTTACTGATAAAATTTGAATGATGAGTTTTATTTTTAACAGGTTATAATATTCTTTAGTTACTTACAGGAACAGCTGCCATTAGTGTTGGTTTAAGTGTAGTAACATCACCTTTGCTTCCTTTCTTTATTTTAGAGGACTAAAATGAAAAACATGTTTACTAGCAGACATATTCAAACTTTTGACATAAGAAACAACATAGCACATCTTCCAATCATTGTTATTCGAATTCTAATTTAAACAAATAACTAATACTCTGTTTCACGAGTTGTAAAAATGGAAATGTATTGCAATATCAGACAAACACACCGTATATATATATATACACACACACACAAATAAGATCTGACACAAGTAATTTTCTAATACATGGGCTTGTATCAACACTGTACCTGGTCAGCTAATGTCTGTGGTGAAGAGTAACCGATGCGGCATCCATGAGACAGACACACGAGCTCAGCGCTCAGTTCCAGAACATGGGCAAGAGGCAAATAGCCAATATAGATGTCTTTTTCCCTGTAAAAAAAAAAAAAAAAAAAGAAATAGGCTTATACCACACCATTAGAGTCACTAAGCTAAATTTATACAAAGCTTACTGAAGAACTAGAAAAGTGGAAGAATGCATTTGAGCTTATGAACGTATTTCAAATACGATGGACTTTGTTTCAAAGCTCTTTTATTACATACTGTAGGTTTATGGCATGAATGAAGTGTGATGTTTTCTCATCCCAAGACAATTAACTGTGTGTTATGGTTGCAAAGGCAGCTCTGTGGACAAGATTAAAAACTGCACCAAACAGAAAGAAACCACAGAATTTAACACTAACCAAAGGAAGTACTGCTTAAGGTAGCTTTCAACCACTCTACTGCAAGGCGGCCTCACAGGCTTTTGTGTCCCGGTCTTGCCCACATACAGAAGATGAGAGAGACAGCACATGGAGCAATCATGTCATTTAATGCAGTACTGGAAGATGCTCAGACATCAGTGCACAGTGTGATGCGTCAAAGACAAAGCAACATAAAACTGTTAATATTTTATACAATAATTCATCTAAAATTATATGCAGCTACCCAACTTCTTTATTTTTGTTAAGTAATTGTTGGTACGTACCCCAGATTTGGGATCCTTTCAGCCATTCCAGTTATACCAGCAATTATGTTGCAATGGGAGATCATAACTCCTTTGGGAATTCCTGTGGATCCACTTGTGTACATGATCACTGCAATATCTGAGGGTACAGGCCTGGCCTGCTGTTTGTTCCCTGTAATTGTCATTAAAAACAGAGAATATATGACATGCAGAAAGCCTATCAGATTGGGAGATCTTACACGTTAACGTATTATAGCAATTGTTCTAATATAACATGACTATTGACATTACATTTTACTTTCATTTGAGAAGTCTGCGGGCAAGCTTAAGTGCCTTCATAAAGAGCAGGGACTTCTTTGTGTGAGCTGAGCAATACTTCCAGCGATTGCCCTAGCCTAGGAAACAACGTGGTTCCTGTTACGTTTCCTGTATTCCTGACAAAGACAGAAAAATGGGCAAGTCCTCAACTTCTCCAAAACGCCAGAGCTCCATATGCTTATGAAGCTATGCTGCAGTGGTTCCAAGCTGGCACAAGGCAAATCCATATTTGCAAAGCTACTTTGTCATGCACTTGCAGCACGGAAGTCACACGCTGCCTCAAAGCGCTCCCAGCAAGGCTCTGCTGGGCCAACATGACCTCCAATTTCTATAAATATTCAAGTTCAATAGCTTTAATAGGATTAAAGCATTTTTAAATACTTTCACCGAAAGCAAGAAAATATGAAAACAATTGCGTGTACTCAGAGGAAAAACTGCATAATGTACAATACATGTGGCAAAGCACACACTGAACGAGAACAGTGAAAGCATATTTCCCACTCACTGAACCCTGTCCATCCTGTGCAATGACCGGCAGAGAGGAAACGACTTAACAAGAACCTCATTGATTTAATGTAACAAGCAGAACATGCTTGACCATAAAAAATTTCTTGTAGTATTCCATAATTTATGAGTGGTTAACAGAGGTAACGTTCCTTTATTGTATGCAATGCTTGAAAGACTGGAGGAAGAAGGATTAGACACCTTGTTACACAGCAAATGCATTAAAAAGCCTCAAGGAGCTAATGAGTTGTAGCCATAATTTATTCTATTGGTGTTGATTCTATGATTCAATGCTTTCTTAAACAATTTTAATAGTAAACAAAATCGGTACATCAAAAAGGAAAAGCAATCTTTTTTAAAAAATTGAGAGGTTATCATGTTGGCAGAACAATTGCTATTCCCCTAAACTTCAACTGCTGGCAGATTAAATTCCCATCCCACTCCCAAAACAAAATTCATTGCAACATTCATGTGCCTTCAATGATTAGAAGACTGAAAACACAAAGAACAAGAACAAAAGCAACTACTGAATATAATGAAACCTTAAGATACTAGATTCAGCAGCCCTTCAGCGCTAAGAGTAAAAAACTTTGTTATGACAAGTTAGTTAAAACACCTTCTGAAATTCTTTATTTCTAATTCTAAGAACGTTACATCGTTTGGAAATAAATTTCAAGAAAATTACATAGTAGATTGAGACTATTAGACTTACAATAGCTGTAACCAAGTTCTACCCGGTTTAAATAGCTATTTTACATTTTGTTATTTGTGGATTTAACAGTATCGTATTACTGATGCCTTTTGCTATAAAATGCAGAAGTATTTCTTCTGCGTATTCCAAATAACTTTTTTTTAATTCATCATTCGTAAGAATGCATGCTAGATTTCTATCCTGGTCTAAATAGATATGCTAAAAATTATTCTTTGACATACATGACACTTGCTTGTGGAGAAGATGGCTTTTATTAAAAGCATTTTATCCACTGCATAATTTTCTGATGTGCAATTTTCCCAAATTTACTCAACAGGGTCAAAGTAGGACAATAATTTACATGATCCAAATGGAAAGAAAAGATAACCTACCAGTATCTGCCTTGGCACCCATGGCTTGCACAGAAGCCATGGTGTGAACAATGACACCCTTGGGAAACTCTGACCATGTTGTTGGTTTGCCATCCACTGTAATAATATGTCGCAGCCGTGGAACTTGAGAAACAATTTCCTGTGGAAATTCAGACATCAATCATGAAATTTGTGCCAACAAGAAAAAAAGAAGTTTATCTATTACACACATTAAAAAAGCCAAAATATTTGAACATTTACAATATCAGAGGATAAACCTATCTAGCTCAAACAGCTGCAAAGCTTGAAACTTTCCACATTTAGATATGTAGGATTAATTGAACTTTCCGCTTAGAAGTCCAAATTATTTTCCATCCATTTACTAATCTGGGTCTTATTTCAAGAAAAGCCCACAAATAAGACTATGAAGATCAGAATAGATAACTGACTTTCCGCTCATAGAATACTGAGAGGAAAAGGTGCTGGGCAGCTGCCGACACCGAGATCACGACAATACTTTGGTTACTCCTTGTTTACTATGCTGTTTAAAATAACCAACAGCAAGCAAATATACTTAAAATGATTACGTACGCAATAGTTAAGTATTTCAAACAAAACCCAGGTTTTAAGACAGTTATCAAAGTTGCAGAGAAAGAAGATGTTGTTATCATCTCTAGCAGATGCAGTTCATTCTCTTACAATGCACACTTCTTTCAGCTTGCAGTACATATGCTCTAGTAACTTGAGAGAAAAACATAAGGCTTGCAAAATTCCCTCTCAACATGCATCAGTATTGCAGAGCTTTTAATTAAACAGCTCCTCTATGTGAAAGGACTAGTTCCTCCAAAACACACTGCGACCAGCCTCATGCAGGTTTGTTTTTCCACCTCCGTATTCCATCTGGGTCAGTAAGGTCTTGGAAACCAGTGGGCATCCTGCACTCCCAGCTTTGCCAAATGAACAGACCACCACAAAGTTACCACACATCACTTCTTTCAGAGACCTCTTGGACTGGCAGTGACAACACAGGGGTAAGTTACATAAATTGTAAGAATCGTAATTACTGCAGGACTGTGGATGCCCTGGACAGTTAACCATGGAACAATTAATACACAATAATCAGCAGCTGGCACTAACTCACTCATACTCTTAAAGACCTAAACCTCTGGAGAAAGGAGCAACTGGGTCTGAGAAGTTCTCCTTATGAAAGCAGTTAAGGAACTTCACTGGTCATTTACAGCACTTTGGAGTTTGAAGCAAGGCATCTAAGTTTCTGCAGTCTCCCAATTGCCCAGAATCACAAGTGGTTAAGGCATGAAATTAAAACCCTTAATTACTCCTACCATGTTGCTGGGATTTATTTAACAGAAAATATTCTATTAAATACAAAATACATTTGGGTGGGATTTTTTTTTTTGGACTATACTAATGTTTGTTAAGCTTTCTCTGTACTAGAAAAGAGTTCTGACTTTCCGAGCATTCATCTTTAGATTTAAGAGCCATTCTCTCCTGGGAAAACATCCAAGGAGTATGATCACTTTTAGCTATTCATATATAGTTCATACATTTTTCTGTTCTTTGTATTTCCTTGAAACTGTTGATTTTACAAGCACTAAATCCACCCAGAAACCACAGAATTTCCTGGTAAAGGTGTTGTTCCAGGCAGGATTACAGATCTTCAGCAGTGCGAATAGCTCATTGTGTTCTCAGAAGTCATTTGGAAGCTTAAATCCCAAAGTTAACTTTTTTTTCTGTATATGAAGATAGATACAAAATTCATGTTCTACAAGAACTGTCTGCACCACAGAAAGGCAATAAATCACTGTTCCATACAGCTACCAGGCCTTTTACCAGTGATGAGATACCCTGGAGAAAGGCACACAAATAACAATAAGTTTTCTGACCTTCAATTTTGTTTGCATCAGTTCTTTACTAGTAATGATGGTGGTCACCTCCGTTTCGTTGAGCCCATGTACTATCGCTGCGCCTCCTAGAGTAGCATACAGAGTAACAACTGAAACAAAGAAAAAGAAAAGGTGAATCTTTGTCTTACACTTTTACGTACAGCTTTAGACCAAAGGGCTGAGATTAACCTGTTCTAAGTTAGGCAAAACAGTAAAACTATTTGTCATAGAATCATAGAATATCCTGAGTTGGAAGGGACCCTTAAGGATCATCAAGTCCAACTCTTGACACCGCACAGGTCTACCCAAAAGTTCAGACCATGTGACTAAGCGCACAGTCCAATCTCTTCTTAAATTCAGTCAGGCTCGGTGCAGTGACCACTTCCCTGGGGAGCCTGTTCCAGTGTGTCAACTAATAGGAAGGTGGTGTAGTCTTGTACTTTAAAAATACACATTATGAGGATTTAAATACAGCATAATTTTCAGTTTCTCACAGGGGGAACAAAAAACAAATATTGTATGCGTGACTGTTTGCTACTTTTCATGCTCTAGTTTGTAGTATAAAACCGTATTACCCTTTGTAATTCTCTTCTAGATCTACTCTCTCATCTTCATGGTTTTTACCATTTTAAAAGTACACATCTGTTCCCAATTTAATAAATACACTTTTATAGTCCTTTTGTACACAGGCAAGAAACAGTATTCATTTGACTTCTCAGAATTCCTATACTCTTGTCACTAGCTTCATACAACAGAGTGCTAAGAAGAAATTATTAGACTATTGTTGCACGTCTTACCAGCAGATTAGTTCCCTTACTTGGCAATTAATCCTTGACTATCATACTCTCCCATCTATTTAAAACAACAAAATTAAGGTTTAATCACCACAACCACAGCATTGAACTGACACCATGAGAATACAGAACAGTAAGGTAAGAAAATGTTGAGATGGACTATTAGAAAAGTGACATTTCTGGTATTTAAGGGCAGCTCATTAGTGATAGCGTTAAACCACAGTTACTTCAGATTAACGATTTTAAAACCAGATTCCATCTCCTGACATTTTTACGGAATCTGCGTGAGAAAAGAAAGGCAGAGGCCGGGGGGAAAGAAAGGCAGCTCAGAAAGGAAAAGAGATATTACTCTCTCTCAAAAAAAAAAATAAAAAATAGTGATTTCCTGTTTTCCAAGCAAAATGCTAAATAGGGGAATAGCACTGTACTACAGCTCACCTCCTGAAAAATGTTAAAGATCTGATATCACAATCACTGAGAATCACAACATCAGTGCTGGAGGTCCTATCACATTACATATCTGAATTTAACTAAATTTAGCCGAAAACATCAACACAGCAATATTTATTAGAACAAGACACCCCGTTACAAATTAGGGCTGTACTGCAGAAGATCAAACTCCATTGTATCCTGAGGATTTGAAATCCATGGGGTTAGTAACTCAGTTTAGCAGAGTCAAGAAGAACTCAGAAGCAGACATTTCTTACACAGAGAAGTAAGGAGCTGACCTCTACTTATTTTTTCCTCCTTAAACAGTCTATCATAGTTCAGAACTGTTGCAGGGCAAACGCACATGCACTGTGTTTTCTTTAATTTGGTGGGAGCAAAGTCCAGAAGAGTGCCTCTACTAGTTCCCACGAGCTCTCCCTACTTACTTCGGTGACCCCTGCTATATAAACATCTAGCAGAAATTCAGTTTCGCCAAGCCAACAAGCACAACCAAAACGCCACACCGCTTCTAAAGAAAAGTAGGATCTCCAAACTAACATTTATGTAGTTAATTACTCATCAACAAAATAAATACATCAAAAACAACCTCGAGTTGTGCGATAGAGGAAAGAAATAGACAGATATACCATTTATAAAATGGTGTCTGTCCACGAATGATGTCATGGAGAGGAAGAAACTGAGCAGTGACTGACCTGTGAAACTCTCACTTCTCCGTAATGGCACCTAAAATTTCTTCCAGCACATCTGAAAATTGTTTAGGCATTAGCCCTCCCTTCCTTTTTGTCTTGAAGATATACCAAACCCCTAAGGGATTATCTTCTGTGCTTATCTTTACATATGCAATAGTAAAAGCAAGTCTTAAATTCAAAACAAATTTCAATTTCTGCTACAGATACTTTCTTTTTTCTGTTTTTCCCTGTTTTTCAGCTAACAATCCCGTTCTACCTCTGGCAAATGCAAGACTTACATAGTTTCAAATGATGCAAAAACAACAAACAAGACCATAGAGTATTTCTCATCATCAAACCACTTTTTCTGTGTGAGTAACACACAACATAAAAATTACTTTCTCCATTTTAACTCTCAGATACAAAAGACGCTCTCTCCAGCACCAGGTACAAAGCACGTGAACCTGTTCTGTTAGCAAGAATTCTGTGCACGTACCATCAGGTTTAAAACATTTCATATTCAGAAAGTGTCAGAACACTACCATGGCAGGTGCAGTTAGCTGTTGTGATATCTGAAAACTGAAAAGTGTTAATACAGGCAATTTCGCAATGCCTTGCCACACGACTACTTCAACAAAAGCTGAGTTTTGTCATTCATTCAGCAAAACGACCACATGAATGCTGCAGGGTAATGTTATCACCTGCCAACACAGAAGTCACAACTCTACATAAGATGACATACAGCTCACATGCTAAATGCCACGTCAGACAGCGTGCTGAAGCACATCTCAGCACGGGAATTTAAAACATTAGCACAACAAAACCAAGAGCATATGCATGCTATTCTACACACACGACATCCAGCCACTCATTATCTTAATTTTTTTCCCCAAAATTATGAAATCTTCCTAGTATTCATAAACTTACTTCACTTCCAATGTTAGAATAACTGATGCAAGCCTTTTTATTTTATTCCCAGGACAGTCACTGAGAATCTAGTATCCCAAAAGTGATAAAAGGGAACTGACACAGTGTACTAGAAGTGTAGTTACAAAGCAACACATTTGAGAACAGCCTGTGCAGACAAGTCTCTGCTCTGGAAGGAAAATTAGCAGCAGTCACTCAATGAAGAGAGGATCAAAAATATTGAATGTAGGTAGGAGGGCACCTGGGAAGATCACACAGTCCAACCACTTGCTCAAAAGAGGCGCTCAGGCCTGTATCCACTCCAGTTTTGAGCTTCTCCAGGAATGAAGATTTCACAACGCTGCTCGGCTCCTGTTCTGGTATTTAAGCACCCTGACAGGGAACAAGTTTTCCCTATTATCTAATCAAACATTTCTGTGTTTTAACTCACGTCTGTTGCCTCCTGTCTTCTCAGGACACACCTTTGAGCAGAGTCTGGCTTTGCCCCCTGCACGTTCCCATTACGTAGATTTATTTAGTCAGCACTGAGATCTCAACACACTTGCCTTAATGCTGAGCAGACCCTTTCCCTCAGCCTCTCCTCATACGTCATGTTTTCCAACCCCTTCACCACCCCAGCAGCCCTCCTCTGGACTCATTCCAGCACATCATTGTCCTTCTTCTACAGGGAAGCCCCAAAACCGGACACAGCACTGTGGATCTGGTCTCAGCAGTGTTCAAACAGAAGGGAAGGATCATTTCCCTGAACCTATTTGCTGCCCTTGTGCTACAACTGCCCAGGATGCCGATGGCCTTCACTGCAACAACTCACAACGTGCTCGTGTTTAACTCACTGTTCCCAGGGACCTGTAGGTCCTTTTCTGCAAGCTGCTCTCCTCCCAGCTTTGTCCCAGCCTGTACTGGTGCATGCTGTTATTTTTGTACAGGTGCAGGAATTTGTAGCTGCCTGTGTTGAACTTGACAAAGTTCCTGTCAGCCCACTTCTCCAGCCAGCAAGGTACCTCCTCAGTAAAGGCATTAAAAAACAGCAGTCTCACCATCAATCCCAAAAGGCCGGCAGCTAACTCTGCTGCTGATCACAAGCTTTCCAGCGAACAGCCCAAGGAATTTTCCATCCATCGTATCATCTACTCAGCCAGTCTTCATCTCACTAGTTAACTGAGCAGATGCTATGGGAGACCCTACCAAAGACCTTGCTGAAGTCACAGTATAAAACGTCCACTCTTCCCCCTTGCCCAGAGAGACAGTCATCTCATCAGGAAAGGCAAAGAGGCAGATGTAGAAAAGGTACGGGCTACAGTAGCTTATCCTGTAAATACCCTGACCCTTAAAGCTGAGGGGATAATACAGCATAAGGGAATACACAAAATAACCATACAGATCTGCGTGAAAACTGCTTTATAGTCATAACTCTATGGCTTATCAAGCAAATGTTTAGAGCAGAGAGGGATCATTTTAGATACAATTCTGCTAGGCTTGCTTCCAAAATCTGCGTGACACACATCTTCAGTGTAGGTCAGTGGTAAACCACAAATTTCTGCACATCTGGCTTTTCTGACCTGGTTCTTAGTAAAGAGGATTAAACGTGGTATGGGATAGGAGAGGCCAAAGCCCACAAGGAACAGCAGCTTTTAGGGTGTCCTTTGTGAAAATAAGGGATGCTTCCTGGAGAATGCCCCCACCACAGGCCTGCGGTCATGTGGGTGGCATATTAAGACACAGCAATGAAATGGACATCAGAAAATAACACCTATACCAAGCCGAGATCAGCACTTGATGGGTTTCTTCGCAAGACATTTAGGCCTAGAGCTCCTGCACACATCCTTGTGCCTATGCTCAGGCTAGAACAGGGCACACAGCAGGCTTTCTGCCTTGGCTGGGATTCATCTCCAACACCTCGTGGCCCCTTTATGAGGAGAGGAGAGCAGCCTGGCCTCACATCTGTCTCTGTGCGGCGCTGCGAAGTGAAGCTGTGTGAGGACAGCTCCAGCCTGGTCTGCTGCCCTTCAGGAGGCCCCTCCAGCACAGCCTGCAACCAGCCCGTGTACACAGCCAGCACCAAACTGCCAGGAAAGCACCTTCTTGAACTGAATCTGCACTGCCCCGCCCGTAGCGGTGTCAGCAATGAAATCCCAGAGGACTAAAGGATCAGTAACCAGAAGTTAGACCGTCACCAGACAGAAGAGCCCAGAAGACATCTCTCTTACAGTCACTGCGTGAGAAAATAAGGGGCGTCATCCAGTTCAGAGAGCTGAGTCTCAGACCCCTGCCAGGGTTAAGGATCCAGTTACTGTACGATTAAACCAGATACTATCAATGAGAGTGAGACTGACTTTAAATAGCTCACCAAAACTAAACATAGGACAGCAGTTTCTGAAGTAGCTAGTAGGACTCAGGGCCATTCTCAAACAAAGTCTCAGATTAGCATTCAAGTAATACTAGAATTCGGTAAATGACAAAATGGACTATGAGAAAGCCAAGAGGCAGAAAGAAGAGATGGCAAAATGAAAAAAAAAAAAAGTATCAGTCTCTGCTTAAGGCATGAATTAAGGAGTGTTTTACAGCTCGGTAGATGAGTTACTAAGCAAATTTTAATCAGAAAGAGCTCTCTAAAGTAAGTTCATGACATATTCATTCCTTTTCACTTTTTAATGTGATTAACTAAAATCAAAATTGAAGAACTGACAAAACGCCCAGTTAAAATAAAACTTAGGCACAGATGAAGGTTTGACGTCAACTCCTTAAATTGAGTCAACGCATTCATGTGCGATTTTTGTTTGTTTGTCTTTAGGAACTTGGAAATGTGTACTGATTTGAGATTAGAAGAAAACAAACCTCTCTCAGAAATTCATCGAGCACCATGTATTTACTGAAACCATACTCCAGCAGCAAACACATACAGGTTTCCCATTTACTAAAGCAACTACCAAGTACACAGTTTCTACCTTATGCGGTTTTGTGGGTTTGTTTTTAATTTTTAAGTGTTTTATATAAACATCATATAAACTTTTATTAGTGTGTAAAGTGGAGAAAAAGGTTTATTTTCAGATTGCACTGTTAGGTTAAAAGACATTAAAATCCTAGGAAAGCCTCATACTTACGCTGGTAGTTGCACATGAAGCAGGCTTGTGCTGCAATCATCCACTCAGCTCTAGTCTCACAGAAGATAGCAATGTTGGTCTTTGGTTGCTGACCCAACACTGCTAAGCCATTTCCAAAATTAACAGCTTTAACGTATACATCTTCATACGAAAGCCAGGTGTACTTGCCAAGGATGACCTAATAAGGACAATAAATTCAATTTAGAAAACAAAAAGCCTTAGCATATGCCCTACTTCATCTTTAGCCACATGAATAAACCACAGATGTTTGAAGTAAAAACTGTTTGAATTATAATACCACTTCATTCAATGTAACGAATGATGTTCTTCCCCAAGATTACAGGGGCTGTGGAAGCTCCAACACAAATACTGTGACATCTCTGTGCACGTTACCACCTCTGTGGCTGTTCTCACAACAGCAGAACACACCATTCCCACTGTGTCCTACGCAGATATAATACTTAGGTGTTAATCTGATGTAAAACACCAAGAAAACTGGAATTCAGAAAGCACTATCAATGGGTTCTCGGTCAGAAATTGTGAAATTCTCTTCCCTTTGTTTGTTCTGAAACTAATGTCGGGGGAAGAGTAATCTCCTTGCCATTTTTTACTGCTAAAACAAAAGTGGGACAGCAGACTGGACAGGAAATTACTGGCAAATATCAGCACTGAAAAGCCATGTGGAAAAAGTTAAGCAATCTCATTTTTCTTCATCATGGGAAAGCTGTTGCACAGGAAAATTGAATCTGAATTTACAGTTCACTACCTAACAGGTTTCTGTGCGTACACTTGCACTTTGTGGTACCATTTTCTCAAAAGCAACAGGTTATTCTGAGGATATCCTAGAAATTTTCACATACAGATGCACTGCCAAATGTTTTGCACTGAAAATTCAGAGTCTAAATGGTTATACCTTACCTGGCTAGTTATACAAGCACCCTGACAGTTTTGGAACATATCATCTTCATTGGTCAATTATTTCAGACCTTTCCTTTCACTACAATGCATTAACAAAAAAAGATAACCAAAAAAAAGAAGAAAACGTCTCCCTCATCACCCCATTCTGTTTTCCAGACTTAATTCTTCAAATTTAACTAAATTTTGATGTTGTAGGCTATAAAATCTAACTTTTCTGACATCTGTACGGCTGTATTTCCAAACTTCCTAACTAAATGGATTTGAAAATCTCTTTCAAATTTTAATAGAACAGAAAAATAATTTCTAATAGAATTCTTTTATCGTGAGGAAGTGTTTTGATAACTGCTGATGTTAACCTCTGAAGGACTGAGTTGTACTCCCTACAGCCTCGTTGCATACTGTTCGTTAACGTACACGTTTGGCAAGGCAATGCTTTCTTAACTCAGGATAGACACAGAAGAAGATGCTTGGAAATTTCACAAGTGTTTTCATTAGAAAATATCATTTATCAAAATGGGAAAACAATATTTGCCATCAACAGCAATACTCAGCGATTCCACAAAAAATAAACACATCTCACACGAATTATCTGCTCAGGATTTCCTGTCTTATTTACAGAGTTTGCTTCAGCAGCAAGCAGGCTGTTCAAGAGCCCAAAACCTTAAGATGACTGCCAATTCCTCTGTTGTACCTGGCAGAGAACCACAGCAGTGATGCCACCTGGTCACACGCAATGCCACGGGCAGTGCCTGGGTACCGGCTGGTAGGATGCCAAGGAGGACCTAAGACTTCATCTGGTAGACACACTACGGTAGTTCTGGTGTGGAAATATTTTCATCTTTCCAAATAAAATACTGCACATTTTCCAGTCCATTAAAACGTCATTCACTCCAAATTCTAATTTCAGTTTGGGGTGTTCTTCCCCCAGACTCAGTATTTTTGACAGACTTGCAAATTCTTGGTAAAACTCAGTCCACCACCTTACGCTACTTCAGAATGGTATCAGAAGGCCTCACTGCTGCTTTCCCTTCTTAAGACATTAAACAACCCACAGACAGGGCAGGGCCTAGCACACTGGAAGCCACGTTTCTGAAGACCACTGACGTATGGCCTCTTCCAATCAGGCTATGTTGACGTCTGCCTTTGCTGCTGCTTTCCATGTATTGAAATTTTCATGTCCTCTATACTCTCCCTATAACATATCCATATACCTCTGTCCACATGCCTCCTTCTTCTGGGCATCCCTGTACGCTTCCTCTGGGGAACATAGAGCAGATTTTGGTTTCTCTCACCCTTACGTTTGAGTCCTGGTCTCCAAACGCATCTCTCTTCTTGGCCCTTCCCTCAGCAGCTTTTCACAAATATTTTTTCGACGTACAGTTTGTACTGTAAACAGTTGTTAAGACTGATGGTAAGCACCATCATCTTCTGAGTGTTCACACACATGCTTTATTTTACAGCTTTCGGAACTTCTTCCTGCTTGGTAACTACTTACACATGTAAGGAACGTAACGGTCCAAGAGTTTGCAGGAGAAAGGCCCAAGCAGCCAAGATTATTCATAAGCAATTAAACAGACATATAAAACCAAGCATTAAATCAGAAGCAACAGACCTCTGAATGTTTCCTTAGAAATAGCATATTAATAGAAAAATGCTGCCCTCTAGTGCATTCAGTTTTTAAATACACTTAACTGCAAGTTATTAAAATATTTAAATTATGTACTTCAGTGCACTGGACAGCATTATTAAATATCAGTACTGTGTTAATATTTGTAAAGCTGTCAAGCTTTTAAAGAATAAATATTTGCTATTTGATTAACTTTTTTTTTTTTTTAACCTGGGATTTAGGGCAACTGTATTCACATCCTTAGTGTGACGGTGGCATAAAACGATCTCAAAGAAACAGCAGGTGCACGGAGAGCCACAAAGCTACCCGACCTCAGTCACCACCCACAATCTTCTGAAAAGTAGCTTATAAGGTGCAAAGAATCTCAGCTACAATTTGAAAACCACTATCATGAGATAAATATATTTCATGGTAGAAAAACATATTAAAAATGCAGAAGAGGTTGTTTGAAATGTCTACTTTGGGCCTTATTTTACGTGAAAACATGGATTGTTACTCAACACTTCTAGGGGGAAAAAAACACCCTAAGGTATTACTTAACATCAGAGCACCCTATGTTTTTCATCATCATCAACTACCCTTGTACTGCTCAACGACTTGTCACGGCAAGATCCTTCTTGCAGCCCCACAGCAGTTTTCAGTACCAGCTAACCTGAGCATCATTTCTTACAAGGAACAGGTTGCTACCTTGCTGCTCATCTCTCTCTTTCCAGATTGTTTTATGGCAGTGTTAGAGAGCACAAAATTCACATTATGAAACCCCTGCCACCATAACCACCAGATAACTACCTGCATGCTTCATTTCCTGCCTCTGTTTGCACTTAGCAGACCAGGACAAGGCTATGAAACAGCAGGCTCTTTAGCCTCTTTGATGACGTTCTTTGCAAGCATTTTGTGGGCATCAAAGTACACCACCTCAGTGGGACCACTCCTGCTCACGTGCTTACTGCTTCAAAAGAGCCTGACAGGTTTTAGAAGCATCCCTTTCCTCTACCAAAATCATGTCATCTTTTCAACGTTGTATCTTATTCACTGTGCTTCCACTAATGCTGCTCTTGATTACCAACTCTTTATCTTTTTTTTTTTAAAGCAACAAACAAAAGTAAACAAATGAAAAAAAGACACCTCCAGAAAATTATGAAAATAGAGCAGAAATCTACAAGCCAACAAAATCCACATACCAACATACATGATATCAAGCACATGACAACGAAACCTATAGCTAAGGTTATACAAAATAATCAACCAGCAGAATAAAGCACACCTTATGGGCACCAAATAAAGTTTATAAACTTATGAACTCTGCACTTCTTCCTCAAATTCTTACATCTTAACTCAAGGATTTTATCCTGACTTGAATACATACTTTATGAAATTAATAGTAGGTTATTTCATCCCAACATTAAAACATTTTTTATTAAATTTTTATTAGGTATGCTGTCAAATCTTTGTATTAAAGGACACCATAGAAGGAAACAGGAACATTGACTACATAGGAAAATTTATAGAATGCAAAGCAAGCAGAAGAATGTTTTGGTTGTTTTTAATTAATGTCTATGAATTTCTGATTTTTTGGCCAGTAAAAAGGAATAACTCTTACAAACAGTATCACAAAAATTGAAGAAATTACAGATTATCACAGATACCATTGCTCTCAGAAGATATTACAGTAGTACGTGATCTTAAAGATGTTAAATATCTAGCTTTAAATAATTTTGCTAGTGCGAGTTATTAAGTGTGAATACACTTAGTTCTTCTAAGAATCAGAAGCTCGCTTTCAGGGGATATTTATTTACCCAAATAATTTCTCATTAATTAGGCTGATCTAACTCTGTGCAATTTGCACATCGGAAAGACACCTTCTAACAGATGATGCAATTCAGTACACAGATCCACAATTTGCATTGAGATCTGCCACTGACTTGCAGAAGACCTCAGAAAAATGTCTCAATCATTCCCACCACTCCATTCGATTTCTGGAATGGAAAAAAACAACAAGTTTTGTAACTTCTATAAGATATACAAATTATACGCATTACACATAAGAATTAAGAACTATCACGTACCTTTTCAAAAACTTGCACCAAATAAACCTTAGTCTTTGCCTTCACTAAAGGGAACCAAGCAATAACAAAGATATACAGTATGGAAGACAAAATTCAAAGGAAGAGAACCCTACCATTCAGAAACAAAGGCACCTTGTGAAATGTTCATGTTTACTCATTTGCTAAAACATGCTACGAGATACTAAGAAACACTGTATTCCTAGTGGAAAAATAAAACAATAAAAAAGTAAAGTTATGTGATAATGCCACAACCTGGAACAGAGTACTGCTAGGGCACGCATGGTAACCGACCAGAATGAACTGCTGTGTCAAGCTTAGATAGAATTACCTAGCTTAAGTAATTTCTGAGCCTAAAACCAAGTAATTTAAGTAGGTCAACATCAGCATTCTTCAACTTTCCACTATTCGGAATGAATTGCTTGCATAATGGGAAAGGCTAAAACTCCTAAGTTCTTAAGTCTTATGCTACTAATTATATTTGAAGAACAGAGCACAGATCATCCGCAGCCAAAATTCTGATCTGTGCTCAGAAGCCCAGTTTGCACAACATGAACTTCTTTCTGTTTCTTTACAGGACAATGAAGTAAGAAAACACGCATCAAACCAGACTGTAGGTTAAACAGCATTTACCTCAGTTAAAATTAACTCTAATGACCGAGAGGAAGCTTCACTAACAAAGCTTCTGTAAAGATTTTAACATAACTAAATTTTGCCAGGCACTGACATATAAGCCAAATTCGACTTTAAGCATTAAGCTCCTATATCAGGATTAAAGGATTCTTTAAACAATATAATTTTATTATATAAAGATTTTTTTTCTTCTATAGGAAAACTGATCTTAACCAAGAATTGTCATAAGAGCATGCAGTTAACTTCGAATACAGAAGCAAAGAACTTGAACACTTATTTGCGCATATATGTATATCCTCTTTAGGGTACCTTGACTCGCTTCTTGAGGCAAAACTACATTTTTAAATGCCTCTGAACAAACATGAATCAGCAACCAACAACACAGGCTTGAACTAAAAAGGCTACAAAAAACTCAGTCCCTCCAAACGAAGTTTTATACTGAAATTGCATCTCCCTCCCCACACTATGATTACAGATTAGCAGAGGAGTAGTTGGGTAAAATTGTTAATCCTTAATTTATAATTAAGTTCACTGAAAAGGCACATCTGAGTATAAAGCATCTACAAATTTTCTCTATTATATCTAACATAGTTCAGAATAATACAAAGGGAAACCTTTTTTATTCACCTAAAATAAAAACTTTAAAGCCTCTTATGTCATCTGCTAAATCTTTTTTTTTTTTTTTAAACACATTTGTGGGTTGTTTTTTTTTTTGGCTGAAACTCTAACGAAGGATATCTACTCAAGAATGCAAAAAGCAGTTTTAGATTACTTTTATGGGAATTAGACAACTTAATTCTTTCCACAACTACATAATCTAAGTAGAGAAACCTTTTTTCACACAATTTGCTTCGCTGGGCTAGAACTGTTGCAACAGAAAGCAAACACTGAAAAAAGATCTTGAAGGCAGACAGCAAAAACTTACCTTTTTAAAAACCTTTCCTGATGGTTGGATTTCATCTTCCTCTTTCAGGATTTCACGTGTTCCCAAGAGCTTTTTGTCCTTAAATTTCGTTTTAGCATACTTAAAAACTTTGTCGAGTGTGTCACACCCAGGATATAAAACTGAAGCTAGGCAATGTAGACTGTTAACAGACCTGTACGCACCCCCAGGTTTGTTATTCACAGGTTTAGCTTTCACCTGCTTGGCTTTTGCTATAGCCTGCCTTGATCCTGAAAATATGTACCATGGAATGTACGTTACAACTGTGTACACCAAGATTATAAAGTTTATAAACTGCAGAAGAATGGGGTTGATGTTATGCTTCAACTTCATCTTGGCGGCCTCTGAAGGTTACAAGGGAGAGTCTGACAACATGGATCAATCAGACAGGGATCCAAACAGACCTGGGAGAAAAAAAATAAAAAAAATAATCAGTAAACTCTACATACACTGGGGGGAAAGGGGGTATTTTCAGACATGTTATTGCAATCTACTTCAGAAGTAGGCCTTTTTAATGCAGAAATTAGGCTAAAAGTCTTAATCCTTAACACAAATGTCACAAGGCACTGATACATGAGGAAAAATTTCCATTCCCATCTAACAGACTGCAGTACTGATTAGTATTTTTTTTTGATACTGTACAACACAAATACAGAATTGTTAAGGAAGTCGGGACTTGGGGTTTTAGTTAAATTACACATAACATTTTGAGATAAATATAGACCATTCACATATTCAAAAGATTCTCTCCAATCACACCAGAGGTCCTCTATGCCTATTCTACCTAGTGATCTGCATGTCCTTCAACTGGAAACAATCAACCTCCATACAAGCCCTAAAAAAAATAATAAAAAAATAATGCTACTATTCTAAAAATGGGAACCCTACTCACTAAGTATGTTCAAATGCTTTCCAAGCATCATACAGACTGGGACACCTACCTAAGAATCTTCTATTCCTAGAGACTTGCAACACTTTCTTTTTTTGAAACATAAACAAACATGATAATAAATTAAATAATAGTTCATAAATTCTGGAGAAAGGCTTTAAAAATTTCCCCCACCCAGTACCACTTTTCCTTTTTTTTTTTTTTTTTTTTTTTTAAAAAGTATCATTTACCACATCTAACAAACATGATTCAACTTCCCATTGTGTTCTACTGTGGAGGAAATAAATTATCTAAACAAAAGATCCACAAAATCAAAAAAAATAATTAAAATCATTATGGGAAATCAGGGGCAATTGTCTTAATGGCTGAAGATGAATTTCTGCAACAGTGAATGAGCTACCAGTTACAAAAATCATTGTTTTACACATAAAAGCAAAATAAACAGTCTGACTATAAATACATTTCATTTAGTTAACCGTTCAAAGGTATTGATACAACTACATTAAGAGCAATAACATAAATCAAAAGACCAATACTGATGTATATGTAAGATGCACAAATTTGAGTGTTTTTTTCTTCCTAAGTGAAGTTTTCATTCATAAAATACAATGCCAATACTGTATCATTTTTGGTGATGTCTTACAACATTCACTGAGTTTGAAAATGCTAAAAAAAAATGCTAAAAAAAATAATGCTTACACATGATTCTTCCACAGTAATGGAAAGAAAACTTGCTTCATTATGAATCTTAGATGTATAGGTCCTTTTTTAAAGGAATCAATCCAATATCCTCCATTCGTAGAATGGGATTAATTCTACCTTTCTCTAAATTAATTTCTTAGAATGCCAGCAAAAATACTTCAGTATCAACTTCTTCCCTAACAAACTACTGTAACCTCATCACTGACACTTCCTGACTGTAGGCAGTACGGCCCCAAATGATATATACTTAAACAAAACGTGGGAGCTCTTCATAGCAGAGACTTAAGGGATCAAGCAGCAGCAGGGCAAAGGGATTTAAAACCAAAAATGGAACAATGCATACATTTTAATTTTCAGATCAAAGACGAAACAAGTGATGACATAAACAAAACACTTAAGTAGGCTAAAGGGTAAATTCAGTAATCGTTTGAAGAGACTTATGTTCTTAGGCTGTCACTGAAGGATACTTAATGGAAATAATCATGTGCCAGCCAATAAGCTACTGCAGTCCAGAAAAATTATGTTGCTGTTGATGGCAGCACAGAATGTGATGTTTTAAAGCAGGATCCAGAGTTCACCAAACGTCCACCCGTTTTATGTAAAGGTATGCATTGTACTATAAACTTGATTGGCCCAGCTCAGGGAAAGGAAGAGAAGACGTGTTTTTTCTTTTCTCCTTATAAAGCTGGAGAAGTTCTTTGTGTCTACGAAGTAGAAAAAGAGTTTAACCACCGTGACAAGCAAAGATGAGAACAACTGACTTAATACCTTTTGGACAATTCTTCTTCAAAAAAATTCCCTGACAAATAAACAGGCCTGTCGCAAAACATTCCCAGTAGGTTTCATAACTTTCAGGGAAGCACCAAGACCTTGTAGAATAACAGCTTTCCATTTCATTTTGCACACCTTCCAACAGCTTTATTCCTGCCTCAGAATGAGAAAGGTAGCTTCTCCACTCTTTCTGTGTTAAATAAATACACCAAGGTTTGATCTTAAGGTCTCTCCTCTGACTTAACTGAAGCCTTGCACAACAAACAAACTTGGAAATTAGTTCTTTAAATTGCAAGTCATAAATTGTGCTAACCTGTTATTTCATAATGGCTGCACTGCAACCAAAGGTCTAAGGAATGCTCCAACAGGGCAGGTGAAGATGAACTACTTGGGAATGTCACTCTGGTTCAGAAAAATCAAGCATACAGCACAGAAACCAGCTCTAGAACTCAATTCTGATAAACCTTCATTGCCCTAAGTTGCTAATTATTGCAGTTTCTCCTTCATTAAGTTGAGGCTATTACAAGTAACTTATTTCAAACAGATTATTTCAAAAATTAACCCTTACGAAAAAGTATTTTTCCACTTCAAATACTTTTTTTTTTTTTTTTTAAGATAGGGAGTATCTTTTGCAAATATGGTTTCTTGCCTTATGGGCCAAGTAAGACTCAATTTTCCTATCTTTATAATATTCTAAGATTTATTTAAAGATATCCTTGAAGTTACAACTTGCAGTCAATCTATTAATACACGTATTTCTGATCATATAGAGAGGGAGGATAAGTAAACCCAACATTTGGGGGCAGGGAATAGAAGGCAGAGAAGAATGGAATCCTAAATAGTTTTAGTAAGTATTGGCTAGTTTATTTCATTGCAACAAAGCCCACTGCCTTTATAATACCTGGGATTTGTTCTTGGGTAACTCCCATTTAGTCACTGACAAATAAAAATACAAGATGCACGTGAAAACATCTTGAAGTTAGTGGTCCGCTCTGCAGAGTAGCTGTAAACATTCAGGTTCTTAAATAACATGCATGTATTCTGGTTTCATGCAACAGTGTTGGGCGGTTTGAGGAATCAGTTTTCAAGCCCTGACCAGTGATGCAAGAAAGACTGGCTGATTAAATCTTGGAGGAAAGAGCTGCTAATTTATGCAAAAGCACTTTTACAGAAAAGGTGTGGAAGCAAATGTTTCTGCACAGAACAGCTGTTCTGGTTTTATGTAATTCTATTGCACAAAGCCGTCACCAAAGAGCAGAGTAAGGCCATGCTTTGCTTTGTTTTTCTCCTGTTGTTGTGTTTTTTTTCCCCAACAGCGAGGAGAAAAGGCAACCTGCACACTCATTGAGGAGTCTGGGGCAGTAAACCGGCAGTGCTCAGGACTGATCCTGCTTAATGCATAATCAGTGATTTGGCCTGATATACTTCTTACACTAATACTGTTACACCCTTTAGTTTTAGAAGCAAACTTTTGTTAAATGAAAGATAAAATCCTTACAGGAATGTGTTTACTAATTGACCTGCTTACAGTAATTACGCTACAATAAAATCATGAAATAACAAGAAAAGAAAACCTTATGCAACTTCTCATTGTGGCAGGTACTGGTACAACAGCTGATACAAGGTGCTCCCGTCTCAGTTTACTCAACAGGTGCTGTCACAGGCAACTGCAAAATCTAAAAATGGAAAATCCCAATTAAACATGGCAATTGCAAAACACATCCTCTGCTCTTTCACTTGGCTTTTGTAATAAATAAATAAGTAAATCTCAGCTATATCCAAGTTAAAATCTGCTACAACACCCATCAGATTTGGCAGCCTGTGCCACTTGTCTCCCTGACAAACTCCAGCTCTCTGGTGTCTCTCACTGTAATGCTGATTCCACCATTCTGGGTGGAAAAAAAATATACCTACCCTTGCATAAAATACATTTCAGCATTAGTAATAAATATTCCTGGAAGATTACATAAAACGGTAATCATCACACGCATTGACTTTGCTCTACTATACATCAAGGCTTTATTATTTATCACCCCTTGTGGAAACAAGTCACACTTAACAACCTGTGGCAGCAATTCACATTTAAATACACAGCAAGTGTAAACACTTCCCATTACTTATTATTTACAAAGCTATTCATTTCTTAAGCAGATAATCTTTTCCGGGAGCCGGTTTGCTGGACGGATACGTTGGTCCTTGAGGTGAGCTCCCAAGGTGCTCCCACCCAACTCCTGCAAGTTCCCATGACCAAACTTAAGCCATCTCCCACGACCAAACTCACACCCCAGGACTCCAACATCCCCACTCATGAACACTTCAGTCAATGTCTTCATGTCACAGAAGCACACCCAAAATTTCTCACACCAGTGAATCTCACGGACAGGAACTGATTTGTTAACATTCACAGAAGGGATAAAAAAGGGTTTGGGACAGGGTTTGGCTTTACTGGACGAAATATTGGAGCATCTGCATGTTTTGTCTGACACCTTGGCTAAAAAACTAGCTCACGACAATGTAACAAAGCACATAATACAGCACTTAAGCTGCATTAGAAGTTAACCTCTGCTAGTTTCCATCTGGACTTTAAACATTTCATTGCTAGCATTCAGCAAGTGCACTTTTTATTTTTACAAAGATCTCTAAAAGAAATTACCATTACTCATTTATAAATATTAATGTACTTGTCTGTACAGAAGAAAATGAAATACGCAGAAGTAGCTAGCAGCCTCTGTTTCACCAGGAAATTCCCTTCGATATGAAGCGAGATGTATCCTGAGGTAATGAATGTTGTCAGGAGAAAAAATTGTAACCTACACCAATGTGCGTGGAATATCCATTCTGCAAGATGAGTTTCAGACAGTGATATCTGAAACAGATGTTCCTCGCAGCTCCAGCAAGAGTGTTTTTGCGTATTTCATAAGAGGAAACGGAGAGGATGGAAATCCCTGAGAGCCCCAGAGCAGGGTGGAAGGGAAGGGCTGGGGCCTCGCACTCCTGCCCCTTCCTGAGCAGCCCCACCTGGCCCCACAGGGCTTGCCAAGCCCAAGGCCTTTCATTGAACCATTAGGGTTGGAAAAGCCCTCCAAGATCATCCGGTCCAACCATTACCCTACCGCCAATGTCACCCACTAACCCATGTCCCCAAGCACCAGGTCCAACCTTCCCTCGAACACCCCCAAGGACGGTGACTCCACCACCTCCTTGGGCAACCCGTCCCTGTGCCCGACTGCTCTTTCTGAGCAGAAACATCTCCTCATTTCCAACATAAACCTCATTGACACAACTTGAGGCCATTGCCTCTAGTCCTATCACTAGCTACCCGTGAGAAGAGGCCAACCCCCAGCTCCCTTTTAGGTAACTGTAGAGAGCTCCCCATGAGGTCTCCCCTGAGCCTCCTCTTCCCCAGATTAAACACCCTACAAACACAAGCAGACTCCCCAAGCCGCCTAGACACCCCCAGGAAGGCGTGCTGGCAGCACAGGCAGGAGTTAGGACTCATTTGGGCCCAAACAGTGGCCGCAGACACAGCAGCCATGGCCTGGGATGAAGCAGCTCCCAGGAAAAGCGTCCAACAGGCCGCCGGGGCAGCCGGGGTTGCTCATGAGGGCAGGGTTTTGATGCGGCTCAAGCAGATTTAACGCTGGGCCGCTAATGAAAACAGACCATTTGTTTGCAAAATCCAGCTCTCTGCCCCCATTGTACCGACACACTAGCGCCTGTGTGGCCAGCAAGGAGTCAGATTAGCTTGCTGATCCAGTTTAAACCTTCCCGTCAATGCAGAAGAGTGGATTTTCCTTTCTGTCAACTTTGACGCTTACTGGAGCCTAGGGTGAGACACTGCAGGAACCTAAGTCACCAGAAAATTAATACTGCAGAACAAGGTAATTCAGGAGCAGTACTTGAATAGGCACTCCTAAAGCTACTGTTAGCTAAGAGGCATTAATAACCTTTGAAGATATTAAAATCAGCTGATAAAAACAACTACACTGCAGTTGTGCATCTTAGGAATGGTCCTGTTCAGAACATTTTAAAGCCGAGGATTTCATGGATTGACAAATATATCTTCTACTATGAAGAGAAATTAAAAACAGGTAGCAACTGTTGTCAGCAAACACAAAAGTACTTCCCAGAAAGTTGCCGACACTGCTACCCCTAGCACAGAGAAAAAAGCAGAGGAATAAACACAGCTACTCAAAGCCATTCAACCAAGTAATGGCTAGCCCAGGAACACAACCAGTGCTGCAACTATATCCTTGACTTGTTTTCCTCCCACTACATAGTATTGCTTCATAGGAAAAAAAAAGTGTCTTATTTCAGACACTTTTAATTCATCAGCTATTGTCAATATATTGGTTTTATCCCTTCTCATAAGCAGTTAATACAGCATTTAAGAGATGTATTTAATGCCACACAAAGCTAATGCCTTCACTTCTGTGTCAAAGAAAAATTTAATGGGCAATGAACCTTAATACTGCTGAAGATCTCAAAGTAACTTTGATATCTGCATGTTAGCTGCCAGAAAGAGACACAAATTCCCATTTCCCAAGCCCACTATTAGATTTTTAAAACACTACGAATTATACATGGAAGAGCAGTTAAACAAGGACACCAATATCACTACACATATAGTAAGGAAAAATTCTGTCTAAAAATAAAATGGAAGCTTAATTATTATCCCCAAACTTTGGCTACTGGAGAAGCAGACAGTCAGTTATCACTGCTGATTTATCATTCTCCAGATTTCCATCATTTTGCAGTCACTTAAAACAATCACCCTAAGTACTTCCACTGGGAGGCAGACTGCATTTCTTCTGAATGGAAGGAACAACCAGAATGGGGTGATGTGCCATTTGCTACTACAAAATACAGCCTCAGATCAGTCCTCTTATTTATGGGAAATCTGAAACCTCACGTTATGAAACAGGCTCAGTTCTTTAAAAAAATCAAAATAGAAACAGAAGTTCTGTTTCTGTATATAAAATCTGGCTGCATGCTGCATTCTAGTCATAGTTGTCAGATCAGTGCAAAAATCTAACCTAACAATACCAGAAATTTTTAGTCATTTTTAGCATGCACAAAAACATTTTCACTTACTTTTAGATTATTTTACTACAGTGTGACAGTAAAAATTATTACCCATTATCCTATATTCCTTTTAAAAAAATATCAGTGGCCAGCTCCAAAATCTGGTAAGAACATGTATTTATGTTAGATTTTTACTTTCTCTCTCTAAAACTTCTTTTTTTTGATGGGCTTCTGTTAGGGATAACCTTAATGCAGAATCTCTTCAGAGAGCAAGCAGTAGATGAATACCCCTAATTCAAGCAACGAAGCAATACAAAGACACCAAATTGACATTACAGGTTTCTGAAGAAAAAGTGAAAGATTTACTCCAAGCCTTTAAAGGAGCTCCTCACAAGAAAAATATCAGCCAGTGGAACAACACTTACAAGAGGAATTCCACAGCACTAAGCAATAAGGATATCCGCAGCACGATTAAAGCCATCCAACTGATAAAGGGGCACGTTTCACCACTTCATTCAAAAGGCTGAGCTGCTGACTTTTCCATATACTTCCTCTCCTAAGGAAGGCTCTGATTGCTTGCTGGATTTTCTTGTTTGTAACACCATGGGGTCCATTCATCTACAAGGACTTGCGACCAAAATATGTAATGGATTTGTTCCCACCAACAGCTGCTTTCCTTCCCCCCACTGCGGTGTCTGCATCTCCCGGGCAGGAGGAACCCCTCTCCCTGGCCGGCAGGCCTCGCTGGGAGGCCCAGGTCCCCAGAGGGGTCCACCACCTTCTCACCTTCAGGTTCCAGACTACATTTTGTAGCAGTCCCTCTCAACACAGAGAACCCCGAGCCACTAGGCAGACAGGCAAACGGCACGTTTTTGAGCTGTCATTTGGAAAATGACAGCCACAGGTCAACACTTGCACAAGACTCTGCGGGGACTCAACGCCTCATGAAGGGAACCTCTCCGCAAGGGCCAGGCAAGGTGTACCAGAAGCAGCATCCATAACAGAAAGTGTATAAATGCAGAGCATAAGCCATCGAGCTTTCTATGAGCATGAACAGAAAGGGCAAAAATGAAATTCACTCACCCTAAATTCTGTGAATGTGAAAAGTTGAAGCACACTTTTTGCAGACTTCTATCCCGTTACAAAAGTCAAAAAAGTCTCAACACCAGCCTTCTGTTTACTGGACTGCTCACATTTCTATCTGTGAAATCCCATCTCCAAAATACGCTTACAGATGATTACCCTTGGCTCCCAAGCTGTGTTTTTAGAGAAATACTTCAGGATCACATTTGAACATATACTCCAGTCGTGCTGCAATGTACAGAAAACACTTTTCCCCTAATAACCTCATCTTCAAAAATTACTTGGCTTATTTAACTCCAGATTTCCAAGAGGCTAAAACTCAACCAAGCCATGGCTTACGAGACACCAGGAGGCTGCAGACGCATTTCAGCGATGGCATCTCGTTTGAGATACCATCCTATTTTCTAACCCTAGAAGTAAGAGGACATCAGGACAACCCTTCTCGGCTGTATCAGAATGAATATCATTTCCTCTCTTTTTATAATCCCCTCTTGCTTTTTTGTAAGCAAAGCCAGGCAGGATCCGGGATGAACATGTTTGACAATTCCTCAACATGAAACGAATGCACAACAGGGACTCATTACACTATAGGGAGTCTTATTCCAGACAAAGGAACGTGAAGAGTGTGATCCTCAGCTCCAGCTCCTCATGTGTCACTCTTAAAAGCAAAACTTAAAAACCCAGGTGCTGAAAACAAGGGTAACATTAGCACCCTGTGATGTGGACTGGAGGGGATAAAGAGGGGCAGGAGGTAATTACCTGCTCACAGGAGATAATTTAAGTCATTAGTTCAGAATTGGTATACAAATGCTATGTAGGTAAACAGTTTTTGGCAGAAAGGAATCCTGTTTTTCTATTCAGGGAAAAACAAACACACCCTCAGACTCTGGTTACACAAACAGGACCAAAATACTCCAGTACCTGGCTGTGCGGAGTCTTCAACTCTATTTTTAAAACAGGAACAGTGACCTTGTTAAGAAGAAAAGTGCCAGTGTACCAACAGCACTTGTAGGAACTTTGTGAATATGCTCAGCCAAAATCATTTTGCCTGCATCATGCAGATGGTCAAATTAGATCAACAGAAGTTGACAACTGGAAGTCCAGAACAAACTATTAAACATTTCTAGAATATAAGAACAGAAATAAGGTTTGGGGCTCATGAAGCAGCTAGAATACACTTCAAACACAGACATAATTACATCTTTCACTAAAAAAAAAAAAAATCCCCAAAAGAATCATGAAAGATGAAGCTAATTATGTAATTAAAATATATACAAATTCAACCATCAAACTCTTATCACAGGCACATGCACAGAAGACATCCAGCTGGAAAGATCTCTCCTTTCAGGAACTGGACCTGTGACTGCACAATGCAGGATGTGGGCAGAATTTTTTTCCTTTTTGGAAAAAAAAACTTTTTTTAATTGGTAAGTGACAGATTTTTAAAAATAAAAGCTGCCACAAGTGTCTTTCTGACTGTCTGCTTTAGCTCCTGACCAAAAGGTCTGCGGCCACCTTCCACCGTCCACTACCAGCCTTGGTCAGGCAACAGCTCCGTGGCCAGGAGGCTCAAAGCCTGGGTCACAATGCTGCTGCACTTGGTTGGGAAGCAGATTTGTGCTGTTTGCAAAAGTTTTGGACATTATCAGGTTAAGCTATTTATGCAGATTGTAAGAGAACTAGAAAAAGATCTCCATAAGCATCGTTCTCTACAAGGAAAAAAAAACAAACCTACAGTTATCACCACTGCAAAACATTTTTAGATATCTCAAAGCTGCCCATTATGAAAATTGTTTCTCTAGTTGCAGCATCCCTAAAACAACACAGTGGAGCAATACTTCATCAGAACAATCAAAGATGAAGCTAGAAATAAGCAACAAGCCCTGGTGACAGAGCTTCCCAAGCAGCTTGTGAACTTGGGGCTGCAGAAACCAAGCTCCCTGCCCCAGCACTGCGGGGACTTCTGCCTCCTTCCTACGCCTGCTGCCGTACCGTCTCCTCCTCAGCACTCACCATACAAATCCTGACACAATCTGAAGACAAAAGCAGCAGGCGCATTGTACTTCTGGGAGTATAACCACCCAAACCCTCCCGCAAAGCCCTCGCAGCCTCCAGCTTCTCCCTGTTCCCTTCTGCCTCTCTCGTGCACCAATATACTGAAAACACAGATTACGGACTTCTTCTTTACCAAATATGAATTACACACACCTAGCTTTTAAGAACTCACCAGGCATGCTCCACTTCCCAACTTTTTTGTAGGTTCTCTGAGCCCATAAATTTTGATTTTAGGAACAGCTTGGTGAAACAACTGCAGACCATGCGGCGCTGCTTCACAGAATATATTCTTAAAACCAGGGTTCGTAGAAATCACACCATATGTTTGCTCCGACAAGCCTTATGCCATCATGCACTCAGACGCATGATGCTGTGCTAACTGCTCTCAAGTCTGCCCAAGAAGCAAAGAAGCCAAGCAAAACCTCCCTCTGGACACCAAGGTTTCTTGCAGGTCTCTCAACACCGATCATGAACAAAACACAGCAGGTTCTACTCCCTGTTCTGGGGAGCAGGAAGGCAGAAAACTTTTTCCTTTAAGGATGCAGAAGAGCTGTTGCTACTGCTATATTATATTCATCTCCATCAAGTCGCTTCTACTCTTTATTCTCTCTTTTCCCCTTCCAGGTCTTACCCTGGTTTCACCTATGAAATAGAAGCATTCAGGGGAAGCATGGTACTTACACCGTGCCCAGAAGAAACAAAATACTCAGTTTCCCGTTTTCAAGTGAAACGGGAAAACACTTGCAGTTTGTTACTGCTGCTTTTGACTATAAACAGTGAAAATCAGCAATTCAATAACTTTTGACAAACCTTGCTATCTTTCCTGCTTTTTAGGAAACTGATAAAACTGCCAAGTCAGTCTGTCCCGCGTGAGATACTGTAATTAACAGCATGTCTTTGTAATTAACAACACTCCCAAACACTGAAACATGACTTCCCCACACACACGTGCTGACAAATTGCCACCTGCTGTGGGATTACAGACACCCAGGCAGTACTTGGACTTCCCGTGAGCACAGCTTCGCTTAGGGAACAAGAGGACACGTGTGAGGGTGATCCCTTCCTTCCCAAGGACCAATGAAGGGTGCCGCAAAACACTTTTGAATTTTCATCATTTTTTCCCTAACTGATTTAGAAGCTAATGCAGAACGAGACTTGAGCTTTCTTCAGAGATCTCGATTTCTGTTTCCCTGTAGTTCTGGACTTAATAACAGTCACTCGGGAGGTATGACAGATATGGCTTGTTCAGGTGATTTCCGTCAACAGCCTCGAAGTTGTTAGATCCCAAAGGGTTGCCCCAAGCAGAGTACTGAAACCCTCAAGAGCCCTCCAGGCCTTCCTGCAGTGCAAACCTCGATGTAGATCAGGACCTCAGGACGAAGAGCAGTTCTTTCAACTCCAACTGCAAAATTAAACAAATACAACTTTGCCATTTGAGAGCTTCTTAAGATAGCCTGGAGTGCTTGCTATGTTCCTCCATGTACGATAAGCAAACCTGCACTGCCAGACTGCACGAAGCCCTAAATAAGCTGGCTCAGAAACTTCCATGAGGATGCCCCTGTGGGCAGAAGCTACCCAGGACCACAGGGCAGCCCAGGTGGGAAGGGGCCTCTGGTCCAACCCCCAGCTGAGAGCAGGGTCACCCATGGGACCCGACCTGCTTCCTGAGGGCTCCATCCAGCTGCATCTCGAGCATCCCCAAGGAAGAAGACGGCACCACCTCTCCAGGCAGAGTCAGCTGCTCCACCAGCCTCACTGAATACACACAAACCTCTCCTATTTCAGTTCACGCTGCAGCCTGCTGGCCTCCCACCACTTAACACTGAGAAGAGCCTGGTTCTGCTCTCCCCAAAACCTCCCCACGGGTACCTGCAGCCCCCCTCACCTCCAGGCTCAGCGGGGCCGGGTCCTGCCACCTCTCCTCACGCCGCAGAGGGCCCCGGCACCCCTCCACCACCCCAATGTACCAACACACACCTCGTCCCGGGGGCAGCAGCGCTCTGGACATGGCCAAGGAGTTGCTGAGCAGGGGGGGCCGCTCGCTGCCCATCTCACTGACATTAACACGGGGCCACGGGGAGAATTTGCTCGGTAACCTGCCGCACACGAAATGGATGGAAATCGAAGCCAAGTCTTCTTAGTGTTAATACACCTTACTTAGTGGTACTAAGTCGCATCTTAGGGCCATATTCAGATGGCCTAAATTCCACACAAATCCTTCTGCCTCCCATTTCTCATTAGCTGGCTTTCAGGCAGCTCCCCATTCAGCATCTTACGTAAATTCTCTGAATTGCTCTCCGAAAACACCTCCATTTCGCCACTGACTGGGAAAGGGGGGCTTGAGTCACTCTTCCAAACAATTCAGGATTTCATTCTTTGCGGTCCCTCCTGGAAATTCATTCCTTATCTGGATCTCCCTGAACAAGGATGCTTTATTTCTCCACAGCCCTCACGTTTTGTCCTAAGCCACACGTGTTGCTTTGTTTCAGATGTCTTGACAACTCTTTGATAAATATTTGGTCTTTAATATGATTACGGCCCAAATTATTTGCTGGTTGCTGAAAGGAGGAATAAAAGCCCTAGCCCAGCACTGCATGTGTGCACGCACAGAGCTTCCCAGCAGGCAGGAAGGTGCTCCTTCAAAGACTACCGGCTTTCCAGTGAGGACCATTATGGTATTTTTTTTGTTTTGTTTTGTTTTAGGATTCAGGCTGAGCCAGACCCCTCGATTTGAGAAGTTACTCAGGGCATCATGGCTGTATAAGTGTCGCAAGGCGAGGAGTTACCCACAGCAGCATGCTCATCCTGCCACGCTCCTCTCAAGCGGTTTTGTGCAATTCGGACCCTCCAGACGGAGGAAGGAGACGGGAAGCGCCCAGCACCACCGCAGGGAAGAGGAACCAGGGCTGACACTGCTGTCCTGGCAGCTCGGCTCATCGGCACACGCTCAGCACGGGGGCAGTGCTCGGGCAGAGCCTCCCCCTGCCCCAAAAGGCACACGATGTCAGGCCTCCAGTGCCTGCTCCCGGCTTTGTTCTGTTGAGGCTGAGGGTTTATTCTGTTCGCAATAACTTTGGGCAGAAGGGGATGCCTAGAGCGAGGTGACAGCTCTCTGTGGCTCGTGTGGGCTGCTTTAACGCAGGTTTATTTGGTAGCTCTGCTGCTCTCGGAGGAACAGTGCCCATCAGTGAGCAGCTGCCTAACGGGGACTGGACCCGCACGGGGTGAGGTTGTGGTGCCTCAGATACCAGCAGATCCCCCAGATCCACTCAAGCTCGCCAGCCAGCCAACACCAAGCACAAGGCACGGAGCCCAGCCACCACCAGGAAGCCCAGCAGGGGTGAGCCCTCCCACCACAAATCCCCTGACCCCCAGGGCTGCCACCCTGCCCGCACCTCCCACGGCTTCAGAGCCCAGGAAACCCGACGAGGCTCCCGCAGGGGCGCACCTGCACCCAGCCGGGCTGCACCCCGGGGGCAGGACGAAGCTCCCAGCGCCCCCCCCGTGCCCGACCAGCACTGCTGGCCCCATGGGGCCGCGATGCGGCTCGGGGCCCCCCGCAGTGCCCGCAGGCCGCCTGCCCCCGGCTCTGCTCTGCGTCCACGAGCCGCGGCCCCGCAGCCACCCCCGGAGCTGCAGCGTTACCGCGGGTAAACACGCGGACTCCACGCTCGGTGCCAGCGAGACCATTTCACAGGCCGGGAAAGCCATACAATAAAAATACTTTTTTTTTTTTCTTTTTTTTTTTTTTTTGCCGTACCATCGCTACCCGCCACACACCCCGCGTTTCCCGTCCCCCCCTCCTCACCCACCCACACGCACCGCGCACACGCCGAGCGCCTGCCGGGGCTCTTGGCAGCGAGTTACGGGCACCGCCAAACGCAGCCCCAAAACCCCGTAACCCCAAAATCCTCCCTCCCGGCCGCCCCCTGCCCGGGGCCGGTCCCCCGGCACGGCCGAGCCGCGGCCACGCTGGCAGCGCCCGGCCCGTCCCGGCCCGTCCCGGCCCCGCACTCACCGCGCCGCCGCCGCCGCCCCGCAGCGCGCCCCCGCGCCCCGGCCGCCGGGCGCGCTCATTCCGTATGCGGCACGGAGCCTCCCCATTGGCTGCCGCCCGGTGGCGCGCGGGGCCGGGCTGCGGGGCGGGGCGCCGCTGGGGTTACTACAGGTCAGCCGCGGCGCGGGGAGGGGAGGGGCGGGGCGGCGCCACTGCGCCTGCGCGGAGCGTTCCCGCCGCCCTGAGGCGCTGAGGGGAGAGGAGGGGGCGGCAGGGCGGGAGGAGGGGGGTGCACGAAGGGAGCCCCTGGCGCACCTGGGGCGTGTTTTGGGTGGGGGGCTCCGGGCTCCTGCTTAAAAGTAACCCAAAGGGTGCTGTCAGTGGTGGCTTTTTCAGGTCCTCCGAGGGTTCCTTCGGAGTTAAAGGTTTTCGTTTAACGTAAGACAAAGCCACTGGCGTAAGGTGTTACGGACGGACAGGCGCTGAGCACCTGCCCGAGATGAACCAAATAAAAGTAACAGATGGAAAAAGCGTTCCCAAGCCCACAAGATGTAATTAAAGCAGGCTGGGGGTTGTACCGGCCCTGGTGGCGGCCTCGGTTGTCAGAAGGGTTGGGTTTGTTCTCCCCATACATACAGCTCGGGTTCTCTCACACGGCCCCAGCCCTGAGCAGCACAAGGACCACGAAAGTCACATCTCAGTGATAAGGGCAATAGCTGAACCCAGCCTCACCTGCAGCTCACCCGGCAGGGAGACACATTCATACACTGCAATAGACAGCAGCACACGGCATATGTCCCACCAAGTCCCTCCTCCTTTCCCTTCACAAACACCACACATTTCAGAGGAAAAAACACTCCTTACATCTCTGGTTGCATGTGGAGCCCTTGAGTGGCAGAAACATGCCGACTCTTCCTAAAAGGTAATTAACAGGGTACGTACTTATCACCCAAAGAGCAGCTGAAGTCACCTCGGTTACTGGAAAAATTTCTTCCAAGTATTTAGAAGCGGAACACAGGAGAAGACCAGCTCTGAAAAGCAGAACATGTTATCCACAGGAGACACTGGAGACACAGAGGTGGTGAACTGCCCAGCCAAAAAAAGATGCTAGCTGAAGGATGGGTAGGAGCACAGAGTGGTCGTATTTAAAACAGTTTCACACCCATTGGGGAAGAAAAAAAAAAATGAAAAAGATAAGTACACTTGGCAGGAGAAGAACCTCCTTTTTCAAAGATGGAACACGTGGGCATTTCTGCAACAGGAGAGAATTCAGACGGCTTTCTGCCAAAGGATTCACTTACATCAATAGAGACAAAGTAAACTTAATAAATATGACATCTCAATATGAAAGGAGTCCTACTTTTGGCTCATATAAACTTTCACATTCCAATCAAGGCAAAGAATTTTCAGGATAAAACAAGGAAAGCTCTTTTACAGAAAATAAGATGGGCAATGTAACACTGGATAGTGGCATGGGGCAGAGCTCATCTCATTGAATTCCTGAGTAATCACCAGTGCCCAAACACCACAATACCTAGGCAAAAGCCCCGCTTTGAGAAAGGCATGGAAAACACAGCTTGAAATTAAATGCAACCCTTCATTAAACTGCTAGATCTGAATCCTATCGAAGTACTCAGTGAGATAACAGCTACGTTATCCAAACAGTTGCTCCATGCCTGTATCGGATGAGCTTGCTACAAAACCAAAGCAACCAAAGTACTTCCATTGCTCTAGAAATATCAGTGGCCTAACCCCACCCGGATGCCCTATGGGCAGGACTATATGTCAGGCATTCAGAACACAGCATTTTTTATGTCCCCAAAAGCTGTCCAGTGCACTCCCTATCTTCAGACAATTTAGATGGGACTAAGCCATTCAAATAACAACAAAAATGCCTCGAATGAACTAGAAAATCTTGACAGGTTTTGAAGTTTTCATTCATTAATGATCAAACCAGTTTCTAAGGAGATCTGATTTAAAAGGCTCGATTGTGTCCAATCCCATTAATCTACAGTGACATCTCTTACACTTTCCTCTGTACTGTTCAGTGCTGGCAGCTGCTGGAGGCAGTGCTCCAGGTGAGACAGCCTGGCTCCTGCCATTCCCTGTGCTTCCTCATCAGAGGTGAAAGATCACCTGCAGTCCAAGCTGATTAAGCAACTCCAGAGCTAGAGACACCTAAGTTTTAAACATACACAAACACATGACAACATACTGATTTAAACAGATTTCTACATATATTCAGTATTCTTTTGAACCTCTTTATAGATTCCTGATCTAGCATAGGCAAAGTTTTACCTGATTTCAGGGACTGTACCATGTTATTCTGCTTGAACATAGTTTGGTACAGAGTTGGGCTTTGGAAGGTGTGGAGGATAGCAGTGTAATTAATGTGTGTTTTACACTGGAATGCTTTTCCTGTATAAGGTGCACGTATTAGAGACTGTGGGAGGTTGCAAGCTTTCCTATACAAACTATGTACGATGATAAGAACTGCCAAGTTAAAATATTAGCTGGTTTATATTTTAAATAAAAAGGCACAGCAGCACAATTAAAGGCAATAAAGAAGTTCTTCTGTCACCCTAGGCAGCAAAGGAGTTTCTTTCACATTCAGGCAGTAAAGGAGTTTCTGGGAAAACATACATGTACATGGCTCCTATAAATTGCATTAATATATTCACAAACACTTGATTTATTTATTTTTTTCAGTTTCCAGTAAGAAACACTCATTAACTGTTCTCACTTTAAAAAGTTTCAGGCGTCCAGAGAAGGGAAAAGGAACGCTGCCATATGTTTTGATCAACAACAGAGAAGGAATAGCAAGTAGTAACTAGCAGGGGAGCTTGCAAGTGAGCTTAAGAAAATACTGATTAGGAAATGCAGTCAACTGACTCATCAGGAAAGAGAACAGAGAAGCAATGTTATCTTGTTAAATACGGCCAATTCAAACTAATATCCAGTGGGAATTAATAAAAACAAAAGTAAGAGCTGCACTGAAAGAGGAGAGTCTATGGATGGGTAGATGTGTGTAGAAGGCTGGCATTAATCTTTGATGAGCATACTGCTGCGTACTGATACTCAGGAAGAAGCCAGAGGGGGAAAAAACAGTGCCACGGATATAACAGATGTGAAAGCTTTTAGCTAAAAATCCCTGGAGGGGCACAAACAAAATTAAGAACTTCAAGAAGGTGCATATGGTTAAACTAAAACCAAATTGACTTCTTATGTGAAATAACAGAGACAATTAAAGGACTTGGGTAGGACAAATCTCTTCGTCTGGATAGAATGTATTTCTTTTGTATGCCTTCAGACTTGTGAAAAATAAATGACTCTATAATTAGCAAGCTTTCTCCATGACTCATTAAGTTATTGAGCATTACAAATGAAAATAGTATTACTCAAATTAAATGGATTTTAACTAAAGAGAAGATGTTAACTAAAGAGATGATTTTCATTAAAGAGATGAAGTTTTCAAACTGCTTGCTTAGAGCTTACTTTGTTTTGGCTACAAACAATAACCCATCCAGCAAAAGGGCACACACACCTTGCATTTCTTAATTAAACAATCAAATTGGCATTGCAATGCTCTGTTTCTAAAGATAGCCTGGTAGTGGCGTTCCAAATGCCCTCTTAAAACACGGAGAAGGCTGAACCAATAGTGCAGGGGGCAGGGAAACCAGCTGGGCTGCAGGTTCTGGCAGCAGAAGCTGCTTGTGTTCCTGAAGTGATCAATTCCCACAACTACTAATTTGGGGGTGTTGTTTTAAAAGACAGATTTATTTTTCTCCTAGAGAAAGCAGCATGAGGTTTCTGTGCTGAATAGTCTCCACTTACGTATCAGTACATTTGACTCATTTTTATCCGTGAAGCTTTTTGTTTCCAAGTAAAGGAACAAATGAGTAAGTTGCTAAGCTGAAATTGGAAAGCAGCAAACTCTGGCAACATCCCCCAAATGATTAATTATTCAGTAGACCAATTGGTAATATGGTCATGCCCAGAGCTAATATGCACCGCCACTTCTCACAGAGAGAGATTGATGACATTAATAATAAGGTGATCAAGGGTAGAGTGTAAAATTCATCATCACTTGACACAGTTCTGCTTTGTAAATGCTTGTGTACTTCTTTAAATGCTTCTCTTGTATTTTCTAACGCCAAACATATTGCTAACCTATTGCAATAAATCAGCGTGCCATTTCAGTATTAATAGTATGATAACCCCCCAAAAACCTGAAGTTTCCAGCTGGGGGAGGCACGTAAATCTGTAAAGCAACCTGCAAGGCGCGCTCTGTAACACCACCATGCTCTGGACCTGCCATGCCATGAGAAATTGCGTTGCCCACGCAAAACCAGAGGCAGGATTAAAAATAGATTTTATTTCTGCTCTTGAACTTCCTTGCTCAAAAGCCTCCTGTCATTTTCTAGGCCAATGAAACTTTACAGCTGAGCTGACAGTGTCAAAGGCAGCCAAGAGGAATCAGAAGCGTCTCACAATGAACAGTGACTCCAGCCTGCAGATAAAAGGTGATCCTTACGGGCTCCAAAGACAGTGGTGTCCTGAAGGACCAGGGCTTTACAATCAATTTAATCATCAAATAGACCAAAGAAACACCCAGACATGGTCTGAGCCCCTGCTCTGTCTGAGCTCCAGCGTGCCTGCTGGCTGGCACCTCACCACACACTCAAACTTCACTCCATGGGCACTGTTGTGCCGGGCGTGCCACAACCTGGCGTGCCAATGCCTGCTGCAGCTTTGTGCTCAGTATTTAATCCACCTCATATTTCAGGTCGCAGTGCTGATGGCAGCACAAGCAGCCTGTGTGCTCAGCGCACAGCAGGGGCCGAGCCGCCCTGGTGGGACCCTGCTGGGAGATCTTGGCTTTCAGAGCACCATCATCAGACTCCCCAGGTTTGTCCAGATCACCCTGTGCTCACCTGAGATTTGAGAAGGAAGCAGGAAAAAGGCCAATTCCCAAGCCAGACTTGCTTTCTTTGACAGTTTTGAGCAAACAAACAGGGCAAAGAAGCAGTATTGCAGATGGGAGTCGGTAGTTAAGAGCTGTTTGTAATGGACAGCGAGTGGCTCAAACAAAGCTCTGCCTTCCCACTGCAGCAAGTGAAAGCTGCACCGGTCTCAGTTTTGGCTTTTCTTTACAAGGTTTTGTTTAGTCAACTACCGTGCAATGTGTTCCTAAAACAGAAACATTTTCCAGTCTGAGACTTTGACGATGAAACAAACATGGTCAAGAGTTTCCGAAAGAGAAAGTTAAATTCAGGCTTTTGTGCAAGTCAAATGTTTGGGGTTATTTGAGAAAATCATTTGAGGTAAACTGCTGAGTACTTGGCAGTTTGGGAAACACTGGGAACTTAACTAAACTTGGGAAACACTGTTACTTACTTAGGAGCCTGAATGTGCCTGGATGTGTTTGGGGAAAACATCCCCCAATTCTCATGTCTTCTGTGCAAACCAAATCCCTGATGTAACTCCTCCACAGACATTTGCACTGTTCTTCTGTCGCAAGGGTCTACGTCTGCATAAAAATTTCATGAAATTAGTCATTGCTACCCTACTGTATTTGTATAGCATCACTTCAAACATGTAAACCTGAGAATCGTAACCAACGCCAAAAAAATCAAACATGAAAAGCAAAGGGAGGATGAATGAATACTGTTTCTTTCTCTGGCGTATTAGCTGAAGATAAGTAAAGTTGCTTTGGAGCAGAGCAAATTTCAGACACAAAATTGTGACTAAGTATAACAGTACTCTCTGGTGAACTTGGTTATCCTGGAAATTAATAGAGAATTATAAAAGTAGGGCTAAAAGGATTTAGAGTTCTACCTAAACTATAAAGCAAGCTGTGGAATCATTCAAGCAATGGATTCATGCACTGCAGGTTCACCAGAATAATTTAATTACAGAGAAGTCATTCCTGGAAAAACAAAGTCGACTTCTGTAAAAAACAGGCAGTTGTTCTGTCTCTTTTGTGATGTGTACAAAACAAAAGTTTCTTTCAAAAAAGAAAGCCACTGCAGTAAGTCTCTGGACTGGTGTGTAAAAATCAAGCGTTTTGTGACTCACGGACACCAAAGTGCTGTTGATCAATGCATTCAGGGTCAGATTATTCAAACCGCATTATGTATTCATCTTTGAAATTGATTTCGAATCTGGAGTTGCTTGAATCCTAACACCTGCATCTGATTTCACTTTGGCATAATGAATCAATCATTCTAATACCCATGAAATTTAGTGCGTGAAAAATCAGTTCATGGAACATGCCTGGATGTCCTCTGTAGCGAAGTGCAGCAACGCTTCAGTAAAACTGTGAAGCTTCAGAAGAATGGCTTTCAGCACGCTGTGTACAGGAGGGAGCAGCTACCTTCCCCCTGCCAGAGGCAAGGGAACTAAACTATTACACTGATTTCACTAAGCTCAGATAGCCAGTCCTTCAAAAAGTTAGGCCTGCAGCAGACCCGTGCTGCCCTGCAGACTGTGCTCAGCAGTGCTCCACTCGCTGCTGCTTGAGGCTTGCAAGGCAATAGTTTGCTGTGTTTAGGTAAGACAAACTGCTCTTTGCACATTAAGCTTCTGTTTTGGAGCCTGGAGCTACAGAGCAGCAGAGGAGACAACCTTAAACATGTTGTTAATGGATGGGAGGAAAAAAAAAAAAAGTTAACTCTTTCCATAAAACCTAATTTATGACAGTTGCACATGTATAAAAACTGTGATTATTCAGGGACTTGCATGTCCACAGGTTCTTCTGGGCAGTGCCAAGCAGAATGTCACATCTGCTCGATTCTACGTTTACAGTGTTCCCTACTGATTGCCTCAGACAAATAATTCAACATGCTGCTTAAAGGCACCTTCGCTCTTCAGTTTACTCTTCAGTAATGACAGGAGATTCAGTTAAGGTTTGGCTGACGGATGTACCCCTTTGCTTCACAGCGATTGCCTAGTGATTGAAAATCTGGCATCAGAGACAGCAGACAATAAAATAGAACTTGGCTAGCAGGTAGATTTTCTGTGCCTAATAAAAAGCAATTACAAAATTCAATACATTTTAAGGATTTCTCACAGCAGTAGCAGAGAAAGGGATCAGCAGCTTTAAAAAAGCAAAATAAATTCTAAAACAGTGATACACTTACATATTAATATTCTATTCTATATAGTAAAAATATATTTAAAAGCTGTAAATATTGAACTGAGAACTTATGGCAACAAGTAAAATTAGAATATATATAAGAAAATATCAGAGAATAGAAAGCAAATATTCAGAGACTAAGAACAGGAGGATTTAAGAGAAAAGTCATATTCAAGAATTTATTCTGCAGGGTGCAATAATGAAAGTACAATACTAATCCTACATCTTGTCATTCTTCTGAAGAATCCAAGAAGGCATAAGAAATGGAAGACAATGTGGTCTTTTTGATGATTACAGTGATACAACACTGAGTTCAGATATAGGGTGGTTTGGGTTTAGGGAAAATAGGTCAGTAATATCTGAGAGCATACAGAGAATTCATCCTCACCTGACACAGGAAAGGTCTAAGGATTAGAAGGATTAAGATTAAGGCAGACAGTTCATGCATGAGGAAGACTACAAGCACGTTTTCTTAACAGCAGATAAATGAGGACATCCGCATGACCTACATCCCTAGAAAACGTTTGCTTGGTCATCTAATGGGCCATAGGTGTGTTCTTCAAAATACTGCACTATGTACCTCTTACCTCTACTGATATTTCCAAGACAAGAGCATTTCCAAGAAATGAAAGTTGAATATATGTGAATAGGTATAAAAAAAAAAATAAACAACAAATACTTTGTATGCGCAGTGAATATTTTTAAGCATTTGTTCCCCAAAATCTTTCCCTTAGGAGACCAAAGATTTATTACATTTGCAGGAGAACATCATAACTCAAAGAAATCTTAAGTCATAAAGGAGCAATCCACCTTAAACACGAGCAGCATTTCTTGCTAACTACTGCATGCTGGCCCTTGCTGGAGACAACCCATGCCAAGAAATTCTAACCTCAATCCAAATATATGTTACCTTTGGCAAGATGACAACAAACATGACTTTATCCTCTCAAACTATAAATAACTCACAAAATACATTTTAGGCTTGTCTTTGGTGGCCAATTAAGCACAGAAAGAATGCAATATGCTCGGCATGCAGTGCAGACGAGGACCATTGCATTCCTCTGCAGCCAGCTGTCATCCAACAGCGTGACAGATAGCACAGGTATTCAGAGACCTCCTATAAGCAAAGAAAGCATGTTTTTAATATATTAAGCTTTCATGCCTACGACAACCTAGGAAAAAATGAACATACTTCAGCTAGTAGTCATCACCTACTCACTGTAACATTTTAAAATTATATCTGTGCTTCATTTAGGTTATCTGGGTTGTTTTTAAGGGCACTTTGTCTCATCTGTTTCTCTAGTTGAGACAAAAGCCTGGAATTTCAAATCGTCCTAATCCACACAGCTCACCCAGGTCATGTTCTCACACAACCTGTTCTGCTCCTGGAAGACATTCAGAGAGAGATTACCAAGCTCAATTGCATCGACTGAGTCAGCTCCATTTTCTTCCAGAATAGGACGCTAACACAGTCAACAGCATTATTTTGCTGGTAGCAAGGCAATGCTACTCACTGGGTGGGGGCAATAACTACCACTTAAGTAAACAAGTAGAAATGAACTGTGTATTCTGGAGGCCCAGGTAAAAGTTTTATTAATTCCTTAAAAATATGCACAGATATAAAATCCTGGACCTGATAAACAGTCATCGTACACTTGAAAATCTACTTAATCTCTTATGATAAAGTAATAAAAATGATTAGCTTTGTACTGTGTGGACTTGTTAGGTATGTCTGCAAACTATAGGGCTTTTTAGCACACTGTCTTCTAAGAATAAATTAGAGCACCATTTTTTCAATTTTGAGTCCGTAACAGACAACAATACTACTCTGGTGATACTGTAATTAGCAATGATGTAAATGTAATAGTGAATAATTAACATAGTTACCCAAAGCGTGTTGTGGAATATCTAATCTGCGTGTGAAATCTGGATGCCTCTGGGATATGATCAGCCAGCAGAACTGTCATTAGGTGCCATTTGCTTTGTTCCTGCTGAGCCAGTGAAAGCTTGATACAAACCACTGAGAATTAATAGCTATTAAGAAACCTAGCTTAAAAAGCATTAAACACGTATCTCCTTATTTTTATTGTATAAGGGATACCAGATTTTATAGAAATGTAAAGTTTTCTGTGACTTTTTCAAAGAAGAAAACAGAAAAACAACGTGTTTAACTGATCCCTCTTTATTTCTACCTTTAGCAGTTTGCAACAGCAATACACGAGCCCCTTGAGACTTTTTTTTATTACTCCAGCTCCTTCTCAGTACACAGCACTGAAGGTAACAATCAACAGCTCAGCAATTACGCCATAAAAAGAGCAGTTATTTTTTAAGCAAAAGAAAATCCAGCTTGCAGCCTGATTTTAGAAGTTGATTAGGGCTATTCTGCAAATTTAGGAAGAATCGTGCAGCGTGGAACAGATTACACCCCACCACCCCTACTCAGTAGTTCTATATTACATTCAGTAATTATCTCTTGCCTGGAGGAATACTAAGTAGCCATGTTCCTAATTCTAAGGCACCAAACGATCTCTCATTGTGCCAAAAAGCAATGCTGCCAAAGCACTTAGTCTTCATAAAAATAAATAAGCAAATAAATAAAAATCAGCAAGTAAGACTTCAGTGCTTAAATAAACAAAGTTTGAAATTTTGACAGGCTCAGAATCCAGAATGTAAAGGATGCAATGTTAGGTTTATTGCTTTTTTTTAATTTATTTTTTTTGGTGCAAGTAATTTTATTTATTTTTTTTAATTGTAGGCTTACAAAGTGGCTTTCAAGAAATACTTATTACGTACAGAACCCAGTCCTTGATTTAGCAAGTATCTATATGCTATGATATCATGGGAATTGACTAACGTAAGTGCAAAATAATTCCCACTTGAAATGCCAGCTGTGAAGCAGCACAGCTGTGCCTTCCTGAAAACACAGCCGGCAGAACTGCAACTGGCATTTCAGGAAGGAGGTGTTATATTTCAAGAATAACTCTCTTAAAAGAACACAACAAAACTGGTGCCAAGGAAGGAGAGGCCAGCAAACAGGTAACCACCCTGTTTGACTGTGCTTTTTGTGTCCTCTGAAAATTCTGCTTCATCTCCTGCCATATTTCTCCCTCCCTGCAGTAACTGTAGTCCTCACAAATGACTTCATCTGTACCTGGCTGCTCCCAGCACCTAACTCAAATGCTCCGACTCAGCTGCTGTAACCCCTGCTCTCCCTCACCTTTGCCCTTTTTCTTCTTTGACTTCATTGCTCGTTGTGGCAGGGGGAACGCAGCCCTTGATCTTACAACAGTCCCACTAGACCAGCACCAACATTTACAGGCTAGCAAATTAGCATAGGAGGCTGCAACCACAAGGAAAAGGCCTTTTCATACTTGACAAACAACATGCATACTTCTGCTGCCACGTAAGTGGCAACATGGTTATGGCTAGGCGCATGACGATGACTAACAGGGCTGCAGATTAATACCTCTTGGGTGCACGGAGATACGCTCACACCATCAGGAATGCTTACAGCGTGAGGGTTCTTCCCTGCCTCCCAAGTAACACTTTCCCCTCCGTGCTTTTATTTTTCCACCAGGAGCTAAGATTTCCAAACGTGACAGTAAGAACACCTGTGGATGTCCTGAACCGACAAACTGGTGTTTACCCACAGAAAGCCAGATACATTTTTAAAACAACTGGAAGTTGATGCATCCGCACCCCATCGCATTGGCACTAATTGCACTAATAGCCCCTCTTCACAGAATCACAGAATCACAGAATCTCTAGGTTGGAAGAGACCTCAAGATCATCGAGTCCAACCTCTGACCTAACACTAACAGTCCCCACTAAACCATATCCCTAAGTTCTACATCTAAACGTCTTTTGAAGACTTCCAGGGATGGTGACTCAACCACCTCCCTGGGCAGCCTGTTCCAATGTCTAACAACCCTTTCAGTAAAGAAATTCTTCCTAACATCTAACCTAAAACTCCCCTGGCGCAACTTTAGCCCGTTCCCCCTCGTCCTGTCACCAGGCACAAGGGAGAACAGGCCAACCCCCATCTCGCTAGAGCCTCCTTTAATATACTTATACAGAGTGATAAGGTCACCCCTGAGCCTCCTCTTCTCCAGGCTGAACAAGCCCAGCTCCTTCAGCCGCTCCTCATAGGACTTGCTCTCCAGGCCCCTCACCAGCTTCGTCGCCCTTCTCTGGACCCGCTCAAGCACCTCGATGTCCTTCTTGTAGCGAGGGGCCCAGAACTGAACACAGTACTCGAGGTGCGGCCTCACCAGAGCCGAGTACAGGGGGACGATCACCTCCCTAGCCCTGCTGGTCACAGTGTTTCTGATACAAGCCAGGATGCCGTTGGCCTTCTTGGCCACCTGAGCACACTGCTGGCTCATATTCAGCCGACTGTCCACCATCACTCCCAGGTCCTTCTCTGCCTGGCAGCTCTCCAGCCATTCCTCTCCCAAGGAAAAACCTTCGTAACAGGTTTAATGACCACGTTTCAGGGGCTGCATTCTCTGCCCCTCAGCTCTGCTGCCTGAACCCTCCCCTACTTGGGTGGCAGAGCGCTTGCGTGCAGAACAGACCAGTTCCAGTTCCTCAGCTCTTGTTGGCTCAGCCCAGCTCTTGCTGTTGGTTTTCATTCAGTCCTTCAATGGGTGACTGAAAGGATGGGATAATTGGCCTTTGATGTCATTCAGAGTGGTAATTCCCTGCTCGCCATGATCTGCAACCAGCATTGGCAGGAGAATGCTTCTCACTGGGATCAGTGGAGGCACTGCTGCTCCCCTAAGCCAGTTATTTTAAATCACATCTAAACATGGAATTATCGGCTTAAGATCAGCCTTTCTCCCCTGCAGCAGGTTCAATTAGATGCAATACACGTTAGCTAAAAAGAAGAATTACATCCCTCTCACTTGAGCCAACCCTCCCTCCCTCCCCAGCTTCGCTAGGTGCTGGCTCCTGTTTAATTAAAGAACTGGCAGCCTGGCCGTAGGTATGCGAGCAAATACCTCGGCGGGTGACGCAGCCGCGTGCCTGTTTGCGTAGCTGAATGCCAGACACTGAGGCACAGCAGTGCTCACTGCACACACTGCCCTGCCTCTTAATTCCTGACATCCTTGCCTAGGGCACACGTGTGACTCAGCGCCATTTCTTCTGCCTGGCAACACCTTGCTCCTGCTGGTATTCATTTGCCTTCTCTCGAGCTCGTCCCCTAAGCAAGAACAAACAGGCACAGCACCAGAAAGCACCCCAGGCTTCTTCCCACCTCCCCTTGTGCCTGTGCCCACTCCTGTCCCTCCTCGCAGTCAGTACCCTGCGTTTCCAGGCAGGTCTTGCTGTGCTGGTCAGCACATACGTAGTGGCAGCACACCTACCCGGCACTTGGCAGCAGGAGTGCTGCTATATTCCACGCACAGCCTAAAAGCCTGCCGCAGTCAAGGCCTTGGAAACATCAGGAGGCTTGCAAGGAGGATAACAAAACAAAAACACAGCTATGTTTTTGTTTTTCCTATGGAGCCTTTTAATAAATAAATAAATCACTAGGTCACCTATTGAGCAGGATTACCATTTAAAAAGAAAGAAAAGTATGAAAACAAGAAGACATAAATATTGCTCTTGCTAACACCCAACCCCCAGCCCCCAGCATGGTTGCTTTTGCCAGACCCGGCCGGGGACAGCTCCTGCTGGGACGAGCAGCAAGCGCTGAAACACAGCCCCCAGCAGGCACTGCTGGGTGGGGAAGGTCAGACCCAAGGCAAGAAGGCAAGCCCCCCTTTTCTCATTGCTGAATTAAAATGGTGAGGGTAAATCCTACATCCTCAGAAGCCAGAATGTTTCGTGTAACACCAGCCGGGTGAGGACTTCACCCGGCATCCAAATACCTCTGGAGTTCAGGCGAGCGCAGCTCCAGGTGTGACACTGGTGTCTTCCTTGTGCCCATGGTGGAGCTCCTCGGCTTCCTTTCAGCTTTACAGGCTCATGTCTCAGGCTGTGGTTCCACGGAGCATCTCCTCCTCAGGGCAAGCCCTTCTTTGCGCACAGACTCTCAGCCAGACTTCTGAAATGATTCAGTGGAAGAAATACACAAAATACACTCCAATACAGTCCAAGAGGCATGAGCAACAAGTGAGCAGTGAGAATGCCAGGAGCCCATAGTCACAGCCCCTCACTTCACGAGATTGCATGTAATTAAGATTGTGATTTAGCATTGTTGAATTAATTTTTTCCAATCCTCATTCACTTGTTTTTATTGAAGGGGAATGCTCTGAAAGCAGCTGAAATCATGGTATTGGGTCACCACATTCATCTGCATGTAGGCTTCAGCCAGGAAATTAGGCAAGCTTTGCATGCTTCAAGTTTAAAATGGAAAACTCCAGTCCAAACTTCTCTTGCTTGTTGTGCCTGTTTCCTTAGTTGCCAAGATTTGCTTGAAATTGATGCTGAATCAGGAAACTTTAGAAGAATACAACCAGAAAAGAAATCAAGGTGAATTGTGTACATTTTGAAAGATTTCACTTAATTTTTTAATATTGCTGCACTAAGGAAAATACTTTAAAGAATCCAAGGATGCCCTTCATATGAAACGGTGGAACAAACCTAAGGCCAACAAGGAGAATGCTGATGGAACTACTTCACCTTTCAAACATGAAACCCTTCCCTTCAGTAATTTTTTGACTTTGACCTGGGATAGAGCAGAGCAACAGCAACCCTCAAATTGCCTTATACAGCACTGAGCTGGACTTGAAGTACCTTAGGAGAGAACTAAGAAAGCTTATGCAAAGTCAGCATTCAAAACTTCTACGACTTATTAGGAATGGAAGGTAGATGCAGAAATTCTCCCATTTTATACATACATGCACACAGACGTGCTTGTTTACATACAAATTAACATTTGACATCTCCCATCCATGGCAGCTCCTTTGCTGCAAGCCCCTCACCAAAACTTAGGGGGTGGCTGCGCAGCCGCCTTCAAACACAAAGAGGGCCTGAACATTATGTTCTGATTCTTTTTATTTTGAATGGTGATAAATTCTTAAAAAGGACATCTAGGTAACTGTGCTGAGAAATCACGTTTTACCTGAGCTCAGGCCGATGGTCTAACAATACCACTTTTTTCAATACCTGGGCAATTAAAATGTAGTCCCAGTGAGCGCACAGATGAAAGCTCTTTTTCAGTTGGAAATGTAATTGAAAGTTATCCAAAGTAATAATGACAAGAAGACCATAGCAGCATTGGCATTAGATCAGAAGTCAGCCCTGGTGCATTAAAAACGTCCCTCTGTACCGCTCCTGATCAGAGGAAAGATTAAACTGCACACAGGGCTGGCTGGCGCTCTCTTAACGAGTTCTGGCAGCTGGGTTACAGCCCTGGCTAGCAGTGAAGCGTGCAGTTTTCACTTACAATCAAGGCTACAGCCTGAAAGGGAGAAGGAATCAAACTCCCCTCTTTGCACTGAGTGCTGGAGAGCAAGCACGCCTGGTGTGTTCGGCAGCAGGTGGTAACACTGGAGCCTTCTAACGATGACGGGATGCTTGGGTGTTCCCTTCCATTTTCCTTGTTTTAATGCAGGCGATTAAAACCACAGCTATCCACCTGCACCCCCAGTGAGGGCTGGTTTTGCCTGCTGGCTGCACCCAGTGAGCGCAAGCAGCGGGTGCCTGCAGCGAGGGGAGGCGCTGGGACACCGCCGTGGCCAGCACAATCCAGATGCCCTCAGAGATAGATCGAGGCGGGGTGGCCGTGCCTGACTGCTGCTCAACCAGCACGGGGCAGAGCAGCCCCCCTGCTGCGCAGATGGGTGAGGAGCTGCCCATCGAGCTGGACAGGAACGGCAGAGGAAGCTGAAAACACCACGCAGCAGTCTCACCTGGGAGCAGCATCCCAGTCTTGGCACGGAGCTGAAATTGTCAGGAGGTTTGCTGAGAGCACCGGGCTACGGCCTTCGTTGGAAGCAGAATCAGAATTTTGGATGCCACTCTGCATGAAGTGCAATGTGGTTTTTAGCAATTTTAAATGGAAATTAGCACTCTTAAATGGAAAGGCTCTTATGCCTTTCAGTGTCAGGCTCTCATCTATTTTCTTCAGCTCTTACCACCTTGCACTGTGAAATCCTATACAGCAAACATAGAATAGAGTCAGGTGACATTGGAAAAATATCCTTCAAATACTGAAAAGGACACATCACATATAACAATAGCACAACTGACAACAATGCCTTATAAATATTAAGCATGTCAACACTAATATTCAGCTGCCACTGTGGACAATAGACAAATAGTGCAAGAAACATTGTTAAAGCTGGGGATTTCCATGCACATAACCTTTTCCCCAAAGGTTCAGAGTGCCAGCTTATCAACACACAAAATCCATTGAAGAGATTCTTGCAGAAACAAGATGTGGTTTTTAGGATTCTAGTTAATAAAATAATTAGTTCAACTTCAAAGTCATTTTATGTTGTTACATTCATACTTTTGGTTTTGTGCCTTCAAGTGGGGACCATTTACTTACATACTTTGCTTTTTACTAACTGTAAGAAACCTGTTTGCTTTGTTTTCCTGTGTCTTACCTGAAAGATCAAACCAGCTTTCAAAACAAAAATTATTGTCTGCAGGACTCTGGGGGCTGTCTTTTCTATGCAGGTAAACAGCAATACCTCAAAAAGAGTACTGAAGTCGGTGATTATCACTTACTGGTTTTACTTCCTCCACGTCATTCTGACAGCATATCCAGATTTAGATAAGGATCAGAGCTTTTCACACCCATGAGTGGTTTTCTTCAAAGGGAGATGAGCTTCTCAAGGCTCCCTGGCAGGGCTAGTTAGCTTGCAGAGAGGGTCAGGCTTTCCGCACTGGATTGTGAGAGACAGGGAAGTCAAGGGTTTACTAGGATCAGGCCATGAAGATAACTTATTCTCGTCTGCTTTTTACGCCAGCCTGCACAGACTGGTTATTAGGAGGGGGATTTGCAGGTGCTACAGGAGGAGCAGGAAGCAAGCCTGTGAGAGAGCTGCGAGCACCAGCAGGCTTTGGCATCCAGCTACACTGCCAGCACTCTGCAGGAGCAGCCTGGGGAGCAGTGACAACGCAGCAGCCAGAGGTAAACCAAGGCCGAGAGGATGAGGGCCCAGGCTGAGTCCCAGGGCAATCCACTCATGAACGCTCATTTGTCCGTTACAAAATGACCAGCCCCATGACTCCTTTGGGAGTCCATTTCCTGCACACCAACCTGCTCCCGAGTCCGAGACCAGCACTCAGGACTACTTGCTTGGTTGAAAGACGCAGAAGGCCCAATTTCCCCCTTGAAATTGTTTTCAAACATGAGACACTGTTACAGCCTCGGTACCTATAAATGGTATCCTCCTGAGCTGATTAGCCACTGTCTGAAATAACTTTTAACCAGTTTTTAAGACTGAATCAGGACTCTGAAGTTCTGCGCTCCCACACAGATTGTGCCACGGGGCTGAAGTCTGTCGTACCTAAGCTTAATGTTTTCTTCAGCAGCAAGCATTTTCCCAACAGTTTCTAAACATCTGGAGTTATATGGGACTGTCTGGGTGATGAGAAAACCTAAATGCTTTGCTCTGAAAAGGGCAGTCTCCTAAAACAACACTTCCTGCAAGGCAAAGAGGTCTTGAGAACAGATTCCTGCAAGGCTTGCAAGAGGACCCCAAGTCTGAAAGCCAAACAAACAAAAAGCCCACGTTGTCTTCAAGGCAGACTGGATCAGCACTTTTTCCTCCAGCCCTACGAATCTCAGATGACCTGTTAGTGACTCTTAACTTCTGCCTCACGTAAAACTGAAACAAGCTTGATGCGTAAGACCCAGGATACCACACTACACACTAGGGAAATTCAGCCTTCTCAGGTTTTCCTGCTGACTTCAAGACCTTTTCCCCCGCACTGTATGTTTTCAAAGAAAGAGAAAATGCTACAGTCAACTGCAGTTCGGCCTTCCTGCTGTTTGATTCAAAGCAGATCTGAATTAGCTGCCTCAGAAGAGTTGCTACACACCAGACACATTGCTTTGGGTTTATTTCTGTAGTGCTTCTCAGCATAGATGCTGTGAAGGTGCTGGTGCTTGGTCACTGAATCCAGAACCTGAGGACAGAGGCTGGGGGAAAGTTCTGGCATGTCTGCGTTAGCATTTTAGTTCAGATTAGGAATTGCTTCGGCTCATTTAAACTGAATCTCCCAAGCATAACGCAAAGAATTGAAGTTACGGTTTGTGATGAGTAAACCCTGTAAAACTGAAAGACCAATTCCTATGTACAACTTCACTTTTCACCAGGAAATAACACTTAAGCTAGGATTGGAAATGGAGACATCTCTTGCCTAATTTTTTGGATGTGATGAGCACTGTGGACACAGCGTCCATAATGCCTTTTCAGTACACCTGTAAATCATTCTGCACACATTAATTCCTGATACAATGACTGTGAATATTTGGCTTTGGCTGCATAGCACTTTTTCTCTCTCTCTCCCTTTCTCTGTTGTTAGCACCTGCAATTTCAGCTGCATTTCCTTCTCCGCAGCTTCCCTCCATGTCTGGACGCTACAGGTGCTCCACACCACCACATACAGGACATGCTGCAATTCAAAGGCCAAAAGTTGCTAAAGCGCTTATGCAAGTTAATTACTGTGCCTGTTTAATCCCACATAATGCAGATTAGCACTGTCAACTACTGCTCCAAGAGCAGTTGATGTAACAGACTGGCCCGCTGTCATTCACACCGTCTTCCAGAGCAGCAGAGTTGCCTACCCTGGAGTTAGGAAATGCTGATCAGTGCTGGAAGTAGAAACCTCTCACGCTGTTCCCTGGGTACTATCAATATGTAGGAAGCAGACACAAGAGTGAGATATGACAAGCAGGTTTGAAGAAGGTATTGGACCCCTTCTTTCCAGGTAAAAAGTGCACTTGGTTACATCTTTGATTCCATGCCCCGCTTTTGAATGATGGGTTGAAAATCTTCTTAAAAAGGTCTTAGAGACAGCCCCACGAGGTTGGTGTCCTTTCTTCAAGACACTCCTCAATATTTGCCTATCAAACTAGAAAATCTAAGACATGTTTTTGTATCAAAATGAATAGCAACAGGCAGTCTGACCTGAACAGGAAACCATCTACAAGGGAAGGAGATGGTGGAACGGCAAGGGGCTGATTGGGAACCTCAGCTTCTCACAACTTGAGTCAAATCTAATTGGATTAATTTACAGTCATTACTCAGATAAAATGCCCTTTGGCGTCAAAGTGTGTTTACATAGCACCTGCTTATTCCTCAAAAGAGCGTGAATACCATGTCTTCAGATGCATAACTTCATGAATTAATGGCATGCCATACTTCAGGATTTCCAATAATGCTTTTCCTGTTCTGGAGGAGTAAATAATACCAGTTATCCTGATTTGTAAGTGGTTACCAGAACGCATTTCATACGCCACCACTGTTAACTAAGCTACAGTAATAACACATGCTTCCTCAACCAGCATATTATACGAGAGTTAAACAAATATTTTCCACCTCATCAGATTTTTATGGTCAAATTACAGTCTTTATCTCTGGTTCATAGCTGATAAAACTTGGTTTGACGGAGTTAATAGTGACAGAATTCATTGATATGTGATAAGGCCTTCACCGCTGGCTGTGACTCAAGGCACAGGACAGTAAACTTATTAAAAGCATTTCTTAATTCTTGTGATTTAGGTATAGATGCAGTAAAACTCAATCATTGTTGCTAATATAAAAAAGGATAATTAAATATAAATCCTTTTTTTTTTAAACATTGGAAATCTGTCTTTTGTGTTCTGAGATTTTTTTCAAGCAAGAAAGACATGAGTTTCGAAGATGAACGAATGTCTGTAAATTTTTAACGAAAACAAGCATGCTTTGCCTGCTAACCCCAGTGCCTAAGGGGGGACAAAACTTTGCCTTAAACAGGAAGGTCATGCTGAAACACGTTCCCATAGCATCTGCCTGTCAGCACCCCTCTGCAGCACTGCAGTGATGCTGTCCTGGGGCAGGGGGCTACATGGGTGAGCTGCCACAGGATGCTGGAGCCAGGGCCTTCCCTGTCCATAGCTGCCCCATCCTTGCACCCCTGCCAGTTTCTGCTGCCCTGAATTTCAACGAAGGCTTGAGGCAAGATGCCAGGCTGAGATGTGGACGTGCACCTTGTCCTACCAGCTCTGCTAAGGGAGGGATGACGTCCATTGGAGATGGGGCAGGCAGCACAGTGGTGATGTCTCAGACACTGTGGCAGGATCTGCAGCAGCACAAGTACTAAAACCACCAATTTTTGCTGGTTCCCCAAGGACAGGGTGTATTCAGAGGGGGTTACCTCTGACTTTGCATGAAATAGAACAAATGTGAGGGAAGGAAAGCAAACATTTTGGTCGATCATTAGCCAAGCCACTCACTTCACAGAGTGCTGGTACAGAAAGTTGCAAAAGAGGGAGGCAAAAGCATCCCGCAGAGACAACACGGCAAGTGCAGGACAGCAGAGTGGGGTTTGGGAGAGAGGCTTTGGGTGTTGTTCATCAAAAGGATGAACACAATGAAAAACACATTCTGCTATAAAACATAACCAGGTTCCCAATCTGTGTTTGAGAATACTAAATATTTTTTCCACAGGGTCTTTTCTCCTTTTCTCTGAAGATCACAAAGTGATGAGACATTTCAGATAGCATCTGAAGTAGCAACAGTCTTGCCAGCTCTCTCTTCTTTGCCTTCCCTCCTCCTCCCAGCCTTAAGAACTCGGGAGGAGGAATGCAAAGCCACTAAGTCATTTAAATGGAGAAAAACGTCAGACAAAACACTGAGCCAGGAGGAAATCAGGTGGAAGAAAATGAGACAGCAGCAGGCAATGGATGCATCAAAGCAGCAGTGGCAACTCCTGGGCACAGGAGCACAACCACGCAGCCCCGAGCATCAGGAGGCAAGGAGTGGACGCATTAACCCCAGCAAGCTCGAGCTTTGTAGGGATTCAGCCCCAAGGTCCCCCAAGGGGCAGCAGGACAAGCTCTCCTCCTCCGCTGTCCCTCTCATCCCACCTCCCCAGGCTAGGGAGCACCGCCTAGTCACAGCTACATTCAGTTTCAGAAAGGAGCGCATGCCTCAACCTTGATATCCAGGGAGAGATAATAAAGAACAACCTCTCATAAGATGATAAAGAATAGCCCTTGCTACCGAGGACCGGCTGTTCTCAGCACTTATTTATGACTCTGGGGACCGGACCAAAACCAAAATCGTGCTGCCACAGCGCCTGCCTCAGAGGCTTTCTGTGCATGAGGACACGCCGCACACCCGGCCGCGGCACAGCGGCGGCACCTGGCGGTGGCAGGGGAGACACCGAGCCCGAGCCCCCGGCCCTGGCCCCAGCCCCCCGGGGCGGCCATGGCACCCCCGGCCCGGTGCTGAGGGGACGCGAAGGGAGCGGGGCTGAGATGGCCGCCGGGCGTGAGGCGCCATGCCCCGGGTCCCGCCTCAGCGGCTGCAGCTGCGCCTTCCTTCGCCGCCTCTATGGCGGACAGGAGCCTGGTTCATACAAAACGTGTAAATGTGGCACCGGCCATGCACAGCACCACCTGTAAATGCCACAGCGACGGAGGAGGCTCGGCGAGCAGCTGGGGGACACGGCCAGCGGGGCGGTCAGGGTGAGGGGACGCACCATGCACCCCCTGTGGCAGTGTTCAGCCACCCTGCCCCACCGAGCCCTCAGCACCCTTCAGGTGGCAACACAAGAGTTGGCAAAGAAAAGAAAAAAAAAACACAGAAATGGCACCAGGATGAGGGAAAGACAGGCAGAACGTAGAGGAGGCAGCTCCTGTTTCTCTCCTCTGCCCCTCCAACCTCAGCCTGTCCCAGCGAGGGCTATGAAGGCACCTTAAAAAAACAACAAACCCCTCACAAAGCTGCCCCAAAATCGGCTGCCAGGTGCTTTCCCAGGGCCTCTCATCAGCAACTGCCCCTCTGGCAAACAGCTCCCCAGGGGGAGGCCAGGGCTCCCAGGGCCAACAGGCATGAGCATCTCCCAGCTTGCAGCTCTCATCTGCTGCAAGAACCACAACGGTGCAGCGGGCACGGGGCTGCTTGTTTGGGCTGCACTCGCTGCGTTAGGCAGGCCTTTGCTGGGCAGGAAGGCACTAAGGAGGTTAGGGGGAACGTTTGGTAGAAGGTTTCCCATTGTATTTTGCAGGAAAGTAATTCAGAGAAACATCACAAATCTTAGAAACACGTAAAACATTGTAAAACGGGTTCGCTGTCAGAGAAACTGAGCATACAAAGGTAACAAGTATTTCTGGATCCCAGCACACGTCAGTGGAACACCTCTTCCTTTTCGCACCGCTCAAGGCCTCTTCACAAGCTTTCTCTGTTTGTGAAACTTACCTTTCCGATATGGAGGGGAACCAAAAAGGATATGGATCTTCTTTTACTTACTTTTTTAGATTGATATCCAGCATATTCATATTGAAGTAATTTTCCTCCTTCTTCCTATCTTCTTTTTCTACAGCCATGTTCTGTCCGTAGAACTGAGAAAAGACGAGGGGCTGCTGGATCTGCACTGCAGGCAGCGCTCCAGCAACTCAGCTGACACAGAATTGATACAACTGTAAGAAATAGCAGCTGAAAAGCTGTCTACATCCTTCAGCCACCAAATTCCCTTCAGAGTCAACTACTTCAATGTGGAGGTAATGTTATTTACCCATTACGAGCAGCTGTGATCGGCATTTGTGTCTCTGAAGCACTTTAGAAAGCAAGAAAATTCAGTCACACTCCATTCCTCATTTTTCTCTCTTTCTAGCTTTATGGGTATAACTTGCTTCTTTTTAGTATTTCAACAAAACTAAAATGTGATGTTGATGCATTGATAAACCGTGACATACCTCCCAATTACACACAGGTGTAATGAGACTACTTCAAAGCAATCCAAGGCCACTGCTTTTTATTCTTTATTCCCTTTATGGTATACAGAGATGCAAAGTGGGATCCTTCCATAAAGGAAGTATTAAAGCAGTAACAAAACATCCTCAGCCTTTCTCAGGCTTAGGAATTTATACTTGCCAGTGGAGCTGTTAGTATAAGCATTGTTTTTGTTTTTATGTTTGTTTGGTTTTAATATAAAAACTAAAAGGCATCAGTTTTAAGGTGGTTGTTTTTCTTCTTCCTGATAGAGAAATGCTGTTTTTGTTGTTGTTGTTTTTAGTTTTATTTATTTATTTTACTTTAAGTGGCTATTTAGTTCCCCAATTTCTAGAGTTAAGCGGAGCCTCTACAGGGTTTGTTCTTTCTGGGGTTCTGATACTAAGAGCTTGACTCTTCAATACAAGTTTAACCTAAAATTCAAACTTATGCTTAAACTCAGTTGAATTCAACTCTAAAAGCTCTATCACCAGTTCTTCAGGGGAGTCACCCACCCTCCTGTGCTCTAGCTTGCCTGTTGCATCTCCTGGGCACTGTTTCTGGCTGTGGATAGCTGCAGCTCAGCCTTTCCCCTGCCATGGATCCCTTCTTCCTCAAGCTCTTTTGGACCATCAGCAGGAACCTGGGTTCAGGTGACTGCTCAGAAGACTGAAGCAAGCAATCTATCCAGTTTCACTGACCCCTTATTTAAGCACTGCCTTACAGCTCCTCTAATATGACCTCTTGAGTTCAGTCAGGCTCCCGGTGTCCGACGGATGAAGTGCAAATCCTGTATCGAATAGTAGTGACAAATATTTGAATTCCAGTCCACACAAGCATTCTTTGGTATAAACTTTTATTATCTCACACCATCTTGCCACATCTATCATTGATACAACTGACATTCATATTTTTCTGGTGTCATGAAGAGTTACAAAGAGTGTAAAATATGCTTTGTAGTTCAGGAAGTAAAAAAATCTTAAGCACTGCTGCTTAAAGACTTTTTGTGAATCAAATTTGGGAGAGATGTTCACTCACAAGGCAACAGGCAGGCATTGCCAGCTTGAGCACATCAGAGAAACAGTATTTGAATGGTAAACACGCAAAGCATCTATCTTTTTAACAGATGACTAGCTTCCCTGGGATTACCCATCTCATTAAAAAGCACTAAGAGTAACACACCACAGTGCAAGTCCCAGTAAGCGTGGGCATCACCACAGATCTACAGTTTCCAGGTTGCTCTGAAGCAACCTGGTGTTCAAGCAGGGCTGTTTTACAAATCCAAACAGTATTTGGATTTGTAAAATCCAAATTATTTTAGAAGACAGCATGCCTATTAGAGATTGATACTGTATTTTAAAATAGGCCTAAACATGTAGAAAATTTAATAAAAGGTAGTTTGTAAGGACCATCACAGGCAATATGCAGTAGTTATAGAGAAGAAAAAATACTCATATTGCTCAAAGACTTCTTTTTTCCTCCATCTTCCTGTGTTACAAAGCATAACAAATACTAGTAGTCACAGCAACACAATCCCTACTTGTTCTAACTATGCCAGTTATGAATGATATTCAGAGCCCATAAATAATTTTCTCATGGAATTCAGAAGTAAGCCTATTTGCAGAGTACCCTCTGGACCAGGTATTGCCCCCAAATCAGTATCTTTATATTCCTTAGAATTTTTAGCTAAATTGATTTTATTACAATCACTTCCCATCCTCACCCCAATGCTAATGCTTTCAAATTTACATCCTGAGCTCCTATATCATTAAGGTATTAGGAAAAGAGCAGGTTGAAAATGAGAGGAAATATCTCACTAGAGCAGATGATTTAGGACGGAAGCCTGACACAGACTCCAAATTCTTCTTTCATGACTGTATCAGCACTCCTCACCAGGACAGACAGCAAAAAACAAAACCAAAGGAAATTTCACATAGCTGGCTAAGCCAAAATGGGTCAGTGATTATTCAGGGCTCATCACTACAGCACTCAGGATGCTGGAGGCCTCTTCCCAGGTATCAGACCTGCCACATTTGACTTCCCTAGACATACGCCCTTCCAAGTGCTGAAACAGCCCTGATCTTAAGTTCATGTTAAACATTCACACTCATAGTGCTTCCTCTTCTCAAGCTCTGCTCGTAACTCCCCTGTTTAGCCAATATTCTTTATTTTGTATGCACACACAGTTCTTCAGAGATCTTATCCCAAGGAGAGAGGAACAAGGCAGGAAGAAGTGATATGTCTACACCACAGTGATCATCAGGCACCAAAAGCATTGGGAAGGCAACAGCAAGAATTCCAGCTCTCATCCTGGCTCCCAGAGAGACATCCATAGTCCTGAAGAAAGTGAGAGCAGGATTCACTGGCTGGTCACCTCTGAATGACTGCTATATACCAGAAGGTATATATCGGCCCTCCTAGGGAAATCAATCTGCTGCTGGAGGGTTTCTGGAACTCCAGCCCAACACACATCTGGTCTGTCTGGCAAGTATCTACACAGCTTTGGGGCTTTGGTTCATAAGGAATCCACTCCTCAGGAGTCAAAATATTTTGACCCTTTTCCTTGAAGACCTTCATTTTGCTATGATCTTTTCTTTACAAAGTTTTAACTTTTCCCAAAATTCCAACTGCATTTCTCCTGAGGAGAATCAGATGCGTCCAATGTAGCTGTGCTTATAGAGCCAGCACCACCATTCCCAGAGCACGCCTGTGCTGAGCCGACCCCGCTGCAGATGCCCCATGCTGCCCAATGAGCAAAAACTGCTTAGAGCAAACCAAACACTTCAGTAAAACCAGGTCTGCAAAGTCCACACACAGATGAAAAGCATTTACAAATACAAGAATTTCATTTAAATACATATATTTATATTTATACTGTAATTCTCTTTACAAATCATCTCAGAAACCTAGGCACTTTAATTGAAAAAGAGTTTGGCTAAGATATTTTTTCTTCTTCTCTTAGATGGATATCCACATTTCAGATAAACCTCTCAAATCTAGGCAGCTGGTTTGCACACCAAATATCCTCTTAACCTGCCGCACCCTACAGCTGTCCTCCCACTGCTTTGGCAATTACGGCTGTCACTCCAAGGCACTGCTTTCCACGTACTTCCCCACATCTATCAGTGGGGAAGAAGACATAAATCAAGTACACTTTCCTTGGTGAAGTTTCAGAACTAGACTGAACAAATTGGGCTCCCCTTCCTTGTGTGGAAGTGCTTGGCATATGATAACTTTTCATTTGCGTAAGAGGTGAAATTCACATGATTCCCACACTAGCTTCGTTGGTGTACTTCTGTCCTGTGCCTGCCATCTTCTCTGAGACTAAAACTACCAAACAAAGCTGATTCATCTTACAAACTGGACAGCTGTCGAAAAAAGTCACATTATTCAGTGCTTACCCCCACCCAGCACATATGTGCCCAGAGTAACTCAACACTCTGTTCTTCCTGCAAACAGTGTTTGGTCTGCTCCATTGGTTGGACAAACTGCTTTTGCTGATATCCTCTTCAAGGCAGAAAACTCATTTATTCATGATTTCACATGCAAATGGCTCGTAATAGCCATCTACTGAAAATACACAACTTGGTTTGGAAGAGCAGCAGGGTTTTTTTTTTTTTTGACATTAAGAAGACAACTTGTGTTTGATACGTGTTGGTTACAGTCCCAATGTCTAATGACAGACCTCTGTGGTATATATGCTTTTCCTGCTCTTGCTCTCATGCTGGGGCAATTTCCTCTGCTCAAGCTATGGTAAAGTACCATGGTAGTAAGAACATCAGTGTTGAGTCTCTCACTGGCATTTCTAGTACAGATGAACCTAAAAGGACAACTCAAAACAGCACTGGCTTCACGGCTTGCACCCTTAGGATGCTTTTTTTTTGTTTTCATAAAATAAAGATCAATAAACTATTTAATAATCCTTTCTTAAAATTATTCCTTACACAAGGATAATTACAGATTGCAAAACACAGATTGCAAGAAAGAACTCTTTCAGCATACAGTAGTTTTTTCCATGAGATTTAGAATGGCGGATTGTGGTTTACTACTCAAAGATAAGAGTTTTATGCTCAGGGATCCCATAATTTCCTTTGTGTTCTTCAAACAATTTTCGTAGTTCCTGTAGATATACCGCATGTAGCTGTTCAATCTCTTCAGTGGTGGGATTCAAGTTCCGTTTTACAGGGATGGGGCTTCCCACTGGAAGTCAAACACAACAGCAGGATTAGCTTCGTTGACATCTCTTTCTGAGTAAAGCTGCTCTCCCTCCTGTGATGGCTCTGCCCAGCTCCCAGCAAGCTGGCAGAGTCACAGCACAGCTCTCTTGCTCTCAGGCCTCATCCTGCCTCTCACAAACCTAGGCCCTGGGTCTGTATTTTCCCTCTCTGTTGTTCAAATTCAGATGAAAGAGTGAAGCCTACAAGCTCGCAAACACGTGAACACTGAGGGAAATGGAGATATTCTCCAATTTGTACAAAATGGGCATCACTGCTCCTGCGCCAGAAATTTCATCTGTTACCTCAGCTTAGGGAGAGGTAGCACTTGAAACCCCCAAACCCTGTGAAGTGTCTCTGAACCGTAAGTTGCTCACAAATACCCTTCCAACCTGAACATTCCCCACACTGTGCGAAGCCTGCTGTCACGCTTCTTCAGCTGGAGTCAGGTCTGGAGGGAACATGAGGTAAGCCCACACAAGTCCAGAGGGCAGCCTCCTCCACAAAATGCTTTAGTTAAAAAAACTCCAATTTGCTGACAGAGACTTCCCACGATCTCACGTTGTTCACTCACTACAATTTTTGACAGCTGCTCTTCTTTCACTGAAGTAAATGGAGGCACTGAGAGCATAATAGACTTGACAAAGATTGCAGAGGAAGTAATCTTTAAATCTTCTTTTAACTTCCTTCTAGAAAAACAGAGAGTTAAAAGCACTCTCCAGGAGCTTTTTCAAAAGCACCTGAAAATCCCTTTCAACACATATCGCCACTTCAAATTGGGTGGTGTTGACTAACGGGAAGGAAAGTGCAGCCAGAGCCACTCTGCATACTCCTGCGGCAGGCTCAGCTGCCAAGAGCTCTCAGGGCCTACACGGGTGTGATCCCGGCCCTGGCTGGAGCAGTGCTTTGATGGGGGGGGAAATCACTACACGTCAGACGCAGAAGATCTTGGAGCTTGACTGGAAACATCAAACCACGCCCCAAGCCTTTCTGCAGAAGTCTGTTCCGGGAGCAGAGAATTTCTTGTGGAATTAGAAATTACACAGATCTTCCTCAGATTCAGCTTTAAGCAAAATGCTCAAATCAATACTCTAGAGCTGATTCTGTTTCTGAAAAGCAGTAATAATTCTCAGGAAAAGCAAAGTTACTTCACTTGTGAAGCCCTAAACATGCACACTTAGACTTCAGGGACCTTGCTTTTACTGAATCGTCTTTCTTTGCTTTAGGGACAACAGCTTCTGAGCTAGTGTCTGCTCCAGGAGGAGGACACAGATACCTGGCCACATGAACACAGCTAACCGGCTTGGGTGGAGGTCAGTACAACTCTGCAGCTTTCAGTAGGTGAGCTAATGCTTTCAAGCCTGCTTTGAGCCATACCACACCCACCCACCCCCCCCCCCAACGAATGCAGGGAGATGGTAATAAATAGTTTTCAAACATGAGGAAACAGAGACACCAAAGGTAAAGGATTTCACGAGATCGTACAAGTTCTGCTGCAAGAAAAATCTCTTCCAAACTGCCTGTCAACGTGGCATGCGTGTTCTTAATTAAACATAGATCTTTCCATAGCAAGTAAAAAAAAAAAAGGGGGGGGGGGGGGGAGGCGGAAGGAAACACCATAGGGAGCTGAAGGCCTCCATCCCTCCCAGTCCCAGTGACCACCAGCTCTTTCCAGCAGCCTTGCCCCGGAGTGCAGCTGCAGTGGCTGTGCAATACCAGGAACATCCCACGGCTGCTTCTCTGCAGGGCTAAGAAATGAAGATGCTGGGCATCTTACAAAAAAATTGTGGCACCCAGAATCCACAGCACTGGCTGCAGAGCTGTGCCAGCCCTCTGGTATGGGCTGGACAACTCTTTTGGTTTCCTTGAGGACTGCTGCAGCTATAAGCCTGGGAATAACTGTGAATGAACAATACTATTTGTTCTGGGACAGAAAGGGAAAAGGGAGAAAGGATTTCCTCCTTTGACATGGGGGAGGAGAGGAATTAAGTATATATATATATATATTTATATATATATATATATGCAAAGGTTTATTTTAAACCTCACATACTTGTTTTAGCTGCACAGTAGCCAGATATTTCTTAGATTTATAAATTTACACAGATATTAGGAGAACATCTATGCATTTTTAAATATTTGCAAAAGCATTAGAAAAGGCACAAGGAACTTACCAACAGTGTGAATAGGTTGCCTGAAAGGTATTAAGCCAAAACTGTATTGAAATACTCCTCTAGCATGAAACAATGGTAAAGCAAAGCCCATTATCTTTTGCAGTTTCTCCTGTACGTTTCTGAGCCATGAACCTTTGGGGTTTGCAACTTGCTTGAATAGCTCATTTTCGCCAAAGGAAAACACTGGGACCAAATGAGCCCTGTAAAGCAACACAATGAACAGTGAGGATCCCACACCAGCCAGCATTTGCACTGTGGTTCACATCAGCAGTGTGGAAACTTTCCCAATAACCAGCACAGAAATCTTCAGCAGCTCTAGTATGTATCAGTAGCAGGTATTCAGTTCTTTTGATAGAGAGCTGCTTTTTGGCTGTGTAGGGTTTTTGGGTTTGTTTCAAAAAAATAAATGAATAAAAGTCATTCACAACAAGTAGCATTGAGTATTTGGACAGTATTTAGCTGTTTGCTACCCATTACAACCTTTTATGATCATTCATAATAATAAAAAATGAATAATTGTATGCATCATAATTATGATCAAATCCACCACTATTTCAGCAAGTCCACCCTTGTTCCACTGTATTCTCTCCTTTGGCAAGGAAAGAAGCCTCATTGCTAACCTTATAATGCTCCCAGCTGGGTGGTGTCAGAAACAGATCTTAGCCTTCCTCTGCCTTTTGACTAGAATAATGCAGGCACTTGATTTCGGCACAAAAAGCATGATAAGAAACAGACATCCATACAAAACACGAGTACAATGCCAAACTCCCCCACTGTCCAACTCCCAGTGAAATCCTACTTCCTCCAGACTTCTTCGAAAACTAGCCTTGATCTATTTTTATCAGGGGTCAAATCATACTCACAGAAATTATATTAACTCATTCTGGCTCCTTCACAGCCTAATGAATTTTCATTCCGTTCATGAACTGGCTGGGAGGAAGGGCCCTGACTAGCTCCTGGACAAACAAACAACTTAGGCAGATGGAATCAGTGCAGTCATCTCCAACAGGCAAAAGCATCACTATATTTAAAGCCTCAACTGCAGTATGTTTTAGATAAATTCTGAGCTTGATCAAACAGTATTCTACACAGTTTAAGCTTAAAAACAAAAACAAAGCAACAACAACAACAGAAAACCCTACCAGAGCAATCCCAAGCAGTCTCTGAAGGATACTGAGAGGTTTTATTTGCTTTACTGAAGCCTTGGTTTCATTCATTCCATTCAGCTTACACCATCTTTAAGAAAACACTGTAAAATAGTAGCATTGCCATAATATTGTTGAGATGAATTATCACAAAGCTCTGAATGCCTGAGGAGGATACATTTAGGACAGAGCTGTCTGGAAAATACTGTGGACAACCAAAACTCTCCTGTATGGACAAAACAACTGCTTCTATAATTTCTCAAGCGTGAAGATCCCCAAATACTGTCATTCCCACTCACTACCCTGAATGGTGTCTGCTCAGAGGGTGGTTTCTCATACAACAAATCACCCAGCCACCTGTAAAGAAAATATTGGAAAACCTGGTACATAATGTGCTGTGTAAATATTCCATTTTTTACTACTACGTTAAGACAAACAGGAAAATCTGGTGGTGCAATAGCACCCCAAGACTGTGAGATTTCTTCTAATCTGGATGGTAAAGACTTTTGCAAGACACTATGTAGGAGGTTGTGACAGAGAAATAAGTAACTTCTGATTGTGAAACTAAGGATAAGTTAGCTGATTCATCGCTTCTTTCATATCTTTAGAATTTCTTCACTTCATATCAGATCTGTATTACCTTGGACCAAAATGTCTTCCAGAAGTGCAGAGGACTTAAGCTTTCATACTTAAGAGCAAATTTGATGAGCTCCCAGCTGAGGAATAAGAACTTTTCTGTACTGGCAGTGTAAAAGCCAGGGCCAGGGAGCACAGGACTCCTGGTCTATGCACTGCCCTTTCCTCTCCTGGTATTTGATGCTGTGGATCACAAGCACCAGAAAGATACGTAGACACTTACAGCATGTGTTCTTTTCACCCTCCTCACGCTGCAGACCTCCCTTGCCCTTTCATTTCCACAAGTTCATTTCAGATTTGTTAGTTGATAGAAACAAATGATAAAAGCAGAAGCATCTACTGGATGCCTTTGGCACAGGATCTCAGGTCTGCCTACAGTGCTGCAAGAGCTGTAGCCGCTGGAGTCTCATCATGTCCTATCACCATACAGTCCAAAACCAGAACAGAAATACAGAAATGAAGTCAGGTGTCCTACAGTTCACACAGAGGCTGTTTGTCTAGAAGGTGCTCAGACCCAGAATAACTCGTAGTCTAGTGGTTAGGATGATCATGTGTGAGGTGTAGGTAAGTCAGTCAGGTAGGGCATTATTTCCAGACACTAGGCCTTTCTTTAAGAGGAGAACCATGACTTGAAGTACTGAACTTAACACAGAACAAAGTGTTCATTATTGTGTTTTGTAAGTTCCCTGAGAGTGTTGTCATGTGTTGGGGATGCTCTTGAAATCAAGGCCTTGAATGGCACAGGAGTATCTAGTTTCTCAATCCAAATCAGTTTAGATGATAGATGGATACCAGCCTTTGTGAACTGACAGATCAGACATGCTCAAAAAAAAAATAAAATAAATAAACCTCCAAACATTATGGTAATAAATAAAAACTACTCATGAATTTAGTAGCAATTGAACAGAGATTAGTACCTTTGGGTGTCTTTGATCAAAGTCCCAATTTAAATACACAAGTGTTGTTTCTGGGTACAAATTCCACTGAAATGTTACTTTATCAGGGTACAGCTCTTTTCTGAAAATCCTAGTGACATATATAGAAAAAACCCTCTTGGAATATTCTGACACATAACAGTTTCCAGAATAAATTTACCTTAGCATCCTTTGTGAAAGCAGAGCTCTTCTCAGAGCTCACCTTTTTTCTTCTAATTAGTAGTTTAAAAACTGTTACAGACCTGTCAAGGATTAATATTGTTTTCTTATCGTTTTGTATGTCGATGTATAATCCTGGGAGCTTAACAGACAGCTTAGTGGGAATAAGTCATTGGTTCGAATACTTCCAGTAGTTCAGCATAAACAACAGCTCACGCTGTATAAAGCATTCAAAAGATATTAATGCTCTCTCTGCTTAGTTACATACTGATAGATGTTGGATAGTAAAAAGAAAGCTAGTTTTTCTTGAGATTCATTACAAATTTCCCCAAAACGTACTTTTGTAAACAACAATCTTCAAAATCAAAAAAAGTCTTCAGAATAAAGGTGAAAAGAAATCTTCCTGGAATACATTTTACAGCGATTTAATAAAACAGGGTCTAGCTTTCTAAATTTTTTTGGCTTAGAGTGGTAAGAAAATTCTGTCTTATTATAACTCCAATTTACATAAGAGAAAACAACGTCTGCATCGGTCAGCAATAAAAGCCAAGGTTTACTAATATTGTTTCACAATTCTCACTTTTTGCTACTGCAATATAGAACAACTAAAACAGATCACCAAGATATGCTAATAACTCCACCTACTGCTCATAAATTATGAAAGACAAAAAGGATTTTTCGACACCCAGATTGGATCGAGGTGTACAGACTAGCTCTTACATCAGATATCTGAACGTTCGTACACAAATAGCTCTTTCAAATTCTAATTCTGAGTGTACTACACATAATTTATACTATATTTACGACTCTGTATTCAAAGCGTGCTTACTGGGACAGGCCAGATGGGAAACCTACCCATGTTTCAAGGCCATTTTAATAAAGCCTTTCCTGTTGAGGACGTTCAAAGTCAAACTTCCAGGATGTGCATTCAGGGATTCCTCGGCTCCTCCGATCACAATGATGGACGCGTGGCCACCTCCTTCATTATTCAGCACATACGAGACGCTCTCCTTGGAGGCTGAAACCATCCCTTTAGGAGCAAACATTCCGAGAGTCACTCACGGATGCTTCACTTCCAAGTACAGTGAAATATATAAAATATTTTTAAATCATGTCTAAATGAGGTTTCTCAACAGTTACAGCACAACTGAGTTGAAAGATTTGGATTCAACACCCTCACTATGCGACAGATTAGGTCTTAGCTAAGTCCTTTAATTTCACACCGATGAGCTAAAATGCTGCTTGCCTACCACAGAAGTTTGAGATCTTTAGGAAGAGCCAACCTTGTCTCGGCTGGCTGTCTGCTCAGCTCCGCCTCTGGTTCTATGTCTGAGAACAGCACAGCTCAACTGCAGCAGGTTGTGCTCAAGCAGCGGCAAAAGCCATAAAGCACAGAGGGTTTAAGAGAATGACTAAAGGACTTGTTAACTCAAATGAGGATCTACAGTGCCAAGCTGTACCCCTTCTTCTCAAAGCTACAAGCAGCAGCTCCGCCTCAGGCCATGGACACAGAAGAAGCAGGAAAGGCCCCGCTGCAGGATTCCCAATGGCTGCATCAGCTTATTCTCTAGTAACCAGGACCTGTCACTCACATTTATTTAGGCTAATCTCTTCAGGCTAGAATAGTTTCCCTGTGCTCCTGCCAATGCTGCTACTTCTAATCAGAGGCACACTGATGTAGGAGTCTGTAGCATCGACTCAGACCTTGCTCTGAGCTTGCTATTCTGAGAAGCGTCCTTCCTAACAGAAACAGCTGACCCCTCCAAAGCAACTTCGTGCTTAAGTCCTATTATAAGGCTCACACTGGTACCACTCACCCAGAAGCCATGTTTAGTTATATTGTGCTGAATTAATATATTCTAAATGACAATCTAGAAATCAAATCTAGGTTGTTGTGTTTTTTTGTTTGTTTGTTTTTCATTTTGTGTGTTTTTTGGTTGGTTGGTTGTTGGTTGTTTTGTTGTTGTTGTTGTTGTAGTGTTTTGGGTTTGTTTTTGTGTTGTTGTTTTTACAGGGCTGGTATCAAACTGTGCTCTACTGGATCCTGAGGGAAGGATTCACCTCCTTTTTTCCTATTGCAGACATTACGAGATGGATTATGAACATGTCACAACAAAGACAATGACTGTGATCTAGTTTTGAGAGCTGGCCACCAAGAGAAATAGCTGGATCTCGGGGCAAGTTCAGAGAACTCAGTAAAAAGCTATTTCCATTTGCCATATACTCCTTGCCAGTCACTGTTGCTCTGAAGAAGGCAGCGGACCCAGGACACAAATCCTGTGAGTGATGCTCGTTCACCACTCAGCATGCATTTTCCCTGGAAGAGAAAGCGAGAGGCACTGTCCTTCCCCAGGACCAACTCCTTTCCTTGCTGATGTGGAGGCAGGGGATGGCTCCCTGCTCTCCCTTGCACAGCAGCTTGGGTAATGCTGTGACTGCTCTTCCCAAGGACAACTGGCAGACTTCAGACACAGGGAGCAAAAGATCCCCTTTGGTATAATACAGGTTATGAGTCAAATTATAAAACTGGTTCATCAGCTGCACGCTGGTAAAAAAACAAGCTCAGATGCTGACTATTCTTTAGCATGATTTTTACTCCAGTTATTTCTTGTCTAGCATATAAATGCTTTTTTCTACAGGTCAAGATGGCAAAAAGAGGTAAACTGACCTCCAGGCTAGGCAATGTTCAAATTTGTCATCTTGCAACATTACTAATCCCTTAACCTTGCAAGCCTCAGAAAAACTCTGACAACAACATCTGCACTGAAAGGCGCTTCTGGTATGCTGAAGTGCACGTGGATTCTGGTATCAATCCGGGCACCCTTGGCATGAGTCCACGCATGGAGCAGATAAATAGTTTGTCTGAAATCACACTGTCCATGTTGCAGTGAGGACTGAAAGCTAGATCTGTCTCCCAAACCTATACTTGTCCTGCAGACCGTACTTACTCAAATGCTGTAGTTTAATGAATTTAAGTAAAATAACTCCTGTATTAAACCACTGTAGAGGAACACTAGTCCTCATTCACTTGTATTTTTCTATTCCCCAAACTCTATTACTTATTATTTGTATCTTTTATTATTGCAGTACCAATGACAAACACGACCCTTTTATATACAACAGGTGCTGGAGGCTCCGTTCCCCTTCGCTGTGGGTCAGCAGATGAAATCAGTTCAGCCACAGGCTCCTTAGCTCCTGTTCCTGCTCCCCTTGCTCCCCTTCTTGCCACATCTAGAAGTATTAGGCAAAATTTTGCAGTAATACTCTAATGACCAGCTATTACTTGACCTTATCTGTTTAACCCAGGTGGTGTTGTAAAGGGTAGAAATACGGTGTTTGACCATAACATTTCAGATTTAATAACCATCATTAACACCCAACAAAATCAAACTATTCATAGACCTTATTCTCTGAGCAGTCTTGCAAGAAGAACAACTACTGTGAGCTGTTCTTGCTGTAAAGCTCTCCCTTGCACCCGAACCACCTGCATTGCATAGCCACATATCATGCAACAGAGCAACTCAGACTTCCAGTAGGATCGATTTTAAATATTGATACATGCTACAGTTTAGCAAAATTAATAAAACCTTTCAAAATTACTTTGCAACAACAGTTCATTGCGTAACAGTTAGTGCCAGCGCTCTAAATTCAGCACTGATCATTTGAAGTGAAATAACTTCTAGGTACAGCCTATGGGTACAGGAGAAGACCTTACATTTGAAGCAGAAGCTACAATGTGGAGAACAGCTGAGACACTCTGATTTTACCTACCAGCACTCATTATGTATTCTCTGAAGAAGGGACAGCCGAACCAGATGGGCATAATATGCAGATACGGAGTAAGCCCAGGAAATAAATTTTTGAAACTTGGGCCCGTGCAGAAGTTTCCAAAGGCTCCAGCTACCAGGACCCCATGAGGGTGAAAGCCAAGTAAGTAGTTGTGATTTGGATTCAAATCTGAAGTTTTTATAAGCTGAAAAAGAAAGATGGTGGAGGACGTTTTAATATTCATTTCACAGGGGTTCTCAAAAACAACACATGGAAATTGCAGGTTGACAGGATACAGAACCAACGACAATTCATTTATTTCTTCCAAGCACTTTACTGGTCTGTTTTAGTGCTGAATGAAGTTTAAATAGATAAATCTCCAAAAATCATCTCTGAAGCATTTACTGTGCTCAGGCACTGTCTTGTGTCCCAGCAGTCCAAGCAGAAATCCAGCCCCTGTTCCCCCTCCCCTGCCCCTTTCTGATGCTAAATCTCAGGTTTCCCATGTTTTAAAAAGATTTTAAATGGTGTAACCATTATAATCACACCACAGATGAGTCCTAGACATTAGTCCACATTCACGGCTATTCAAACCGTCTCTGTTCAAATGTTTACAGTTCAGTGAGAAACCTTTTACTCACTTGAATGGGGAAGTATTCCCTGAAGTACTTCCAGACAGTCCAGCTCCTGACCCACTGGGACCGTCTGCCCCCAGCGCACGGCGTTTCCCAGTCGAGGTAGAGCCACACGAGGTACAGAACAGCAAGGAACCAGAAGTTGCCCAAAATCAAGATTACAAAGAATCCACAGCAAAACTGTGCTGCAAAAGGAAAGAGGAAAAAAAAAAAGATATCACAACTAGCATTAATCACGACTGTCTTTTTTAAGATCTTGGATTCCCAGCCCTCGCATTGTTACCGGGGATGCTACTGAAAATGTACACAAATTGGAGTTGGCTTGTTCCACCTCGTGTGAATGTTGTTTCACTGAGGCAATTACCTCCAAGGATGCATCACCTCAACCTGTGCTTCTTACTCTGCACAACTGGGGGAATCAGCCTAAGATGATGCTTGCTTTTTTAATAGAACAAAAGCACGAGCTGAGAACCAGCACAGCTGTCTTCTCCCCGTGGTGAGGGTGAACACTGACATTCCGGAGGTAACATCTGGATTACCTAGGACAGACTAAAAGGAGGCGGCAAGAGCTAACAAAGACATGATGCTCCCATGAACAAGAAGATGGGAGGAGGGGTTTGAAAGGAGAGGGCTGCAACAAGATCTCTTTTCTGACAGGAATGCTGCTGGGCAATCACTTTCCCTTTCTGCTTCTTAATTTCTCTGCCTATATAGTAGGGCTGGTACTTCTACTCCCTGCAGAAAGTGCTCTGCGGCTGATGAAGATGTGCTAGACAAGACCAAAGCATCACGAGGTTTCATTTCAGTCTCTGGACACATCACTGCAATCAGAAACTCACCATTTCTGTGGGAGCACAGTGCCAGTTTTAAGCCCTGCTACTTTCAGACACAGGTTGATGAGGACTGTAGCATCCTCCCACAATACCCATGTGCAGGCAGTGCATTATGCACAATTCAAAAAGACAGGAAAAAAAATTATTACATGGAATGTGTTACTTTGGGGCTCAAAGCTGAAATTCAGGGAGACTCCCTATGGAGACATTAACTTTTGTAGGATTTGCAGAATTTTGCACTCTTGCAGCAAATTAGGCAGCTATAAGCAGTGAGGTAAAGCCAGTGCCTAGGTGCACACTGCTCCCTGCCCTACATCAGCCTGCTCCCTCTGGCTTCTTGTGAGCAGAACGCATCAGGTCATGGGTCCGAGTACAGCTGCAGATGCTGAATTCCAGGGAGCCTGGGCTTTGGCATCCTGTATTTATAGGACAGCAAGCAAAACAGGGCCCAGTCCTCACTGGCAGAGCCGCAGAACAGAGGCATTGTTCTGTGCCATTTTACACGGCAGATTTTTAAGACCTGCTTTGTATATCCCACGTTTGACTGGCTTTCATGAGGGCAATATCCTAAAAGGTGAAACGCGTTGGGCCAGGCACCTCAGTGAGGAGAGAGGGGTGAAACCTTGGAAGAATTACATCAGGCAATAATTTGACTAACACAGTGTTAACCTTGGCAGAAACAAAAACTTGGAAACAGGCAGATGAACCAACACTAAAAACCAGTTGTCCTAGTTCAGATCAGCTTCATTAAAGATTTTCTCTAGCAGCATTTTTGGGAGCTGAAAACTCTCAGCAGATTCCCTCAAGCAGGTTTTGAGCTGCTGGAATCAGAGCCTAACTACGCACACTCCTGTATTTCTTCCAACGTGTGTATTTATTTTTTTCTGAACTTCTCCCAGCCTATCCCTGCTTCTAGCCCGGCTGTGCCTGCAGCACAGACCAGGAGATACCGTTGTGAGGTAGCTGAGCAGCAGACAAAGCAGGAAAAGCTGCCCGTTAGACTGTGTAGGAAAGGAATGAATGAATATGCCCATTTCTGGCAGGAATCAGCAGAATACGGAATTGCATTTGCTCAAAGGAAAGAAGGGAACAACCCTAAGTCAAAACAGGGTCAAACACCACTGTCTGAAGGACACTCCCTGCTTCGGGACAGTCAGTACAGAAGCCCACTGCCTCCTGCTTAAACAGGCAAACCTGGTCTCACACAAAGAAACACCTCAGCAAAAGCTCCAGAAAAATACCACGGCTCACTGAGACCCACAGACAAAAGTCAATGTGGAAAGCTCCCCCAGACTGCAAGTGAGCTCTGGGGAACACCTGTAACAGAGGACAAGCGACGTGGGTGAAGGAGGACACTCACCTCTGCTCCCGAGGGAGGACTCCCTGGGTACCCCACGCTGGCAACACTTCAAAATAGGGAACAGGAGCATTTGGAGGAAAAGTCATTATCTGTTCTTTAAAAAAATGAATCCTGAAACTACAGAAATTCGCAGCAATGATAATCTGGACAAGATGACAAGGTTCATGCACTAAATTGGAATAAGCACGAGAAGTTTTGTAATTGCCATAGGTCAATGAGCTTCAGGTTCTCATGAGCTGCTGAGCATTTGTATTTCTGAGCCTTCCTTTCAGGAGACTTCTGGCTCCGTGCAGAATCCCATGGCTTTTAAGTATCTGTTACCTGGCCAAACAGCTGAAAGGGGCTTTGGATCAAAGCATCCTTGCTGAGAGAGCTAATTAAATCAGCAGCGAGAAGTGCAAGATAGCACTATTCAGTGCTGTGCAGGCAAACACGCGTGGAGATCAGCACGCTTGCTGCTTTGCTTTAGCAAGGACAGAGCCAACGTTACGGGGTGCACCTACGGGGCAGGAGTTCAGTGTGCTCCCTGCACCTCCTGGGAGAAGCTCGGCGTGCTGTAGGACAAAACCCATTTATTACTGCACTCACACCGAGACATGCAAAGCAAATTCCTTGTACCGCACCTCCTCATCATCTCAGTGCATTTACTCATAGCAAGGTGAGCTGAGCACCGGTGACTCAAAACCAACGTGCCTATAAACACAAAACCAGTGTCCTCTCCTTCAGAGAAGGCATTGAGCAGATAAATGGTGGCCACTTTACCTTACATGTATTTTATAAACAAACTCTAGGCAGAAGGTGAATGACTTGGAATTTGTCACTTCTTTGTATCCTCCTGAGATGCACTTCCAGTGTAATTTTTTCTCTCGAACCTGAATTAATACCAGTAGTGTTAGGTGGCAGCACCAGCAGCTGTCCTGCCCAAGGATGCTCAAACACCTGGGCACCAAGTCTGAGCTCACCCACCGGCAGAAAGCCTCCCACTGCCCTCAGAGCAGTCACAGACCACGTCCAGCCGGTGCAGGCGGATCCTCAGCGGCCAGGGTGCTGGTCTCCATCCAACCCACGCTACAGGCTCCCCAGAGCAGTGGAGTAACAAGCGACTTCAGTCCAATTGCCTCCCAAACCAGGCTGCTCACACCTCTGGATTGCTCGACAGCTCAGGTCTGAACCACGCTGCAGGTCCTGCTGTAACAACGGCACACGGGTGCCCTTAGCAAAGCTTTTTGGAACCACATCGTGCTGCCACGGCTTAAATCAGTTGGAGGCTTTCAGAGCTGACTGATTTGAAGCTCATCCCACAAAGGGTGAGATAAGCAGGACATCGTTATGCCACTGGCATTCCCGTGAATACACATGTAGAGATGGGATTTGTAATATTCCTTTGGGCTTGGAGCGCACGTGCACACAAATACATAAAGCATGCCAGGGGAAGAAAGCAAGCTGAAAATCTTGTGTCTTGTTTCTACGGCCACAGGGGAAAAATGAAAGATGGCATATTCCTTAACAAGCACAGGGACGTACCTAGGGCAGAGCAGAGCTTTCCTCAGCCTTATTCTTCGCAGCAGCAATGCTTCCGAGCCGGCTGCTTGAGGAGCAGAACATTGAGGGAAAAGCAGAGAGCTGCACAGTGATGATTTAGTCCCTAATGAGCGTTTTTTCCTCTCTATTATCTCGCAAGGTAACAGTGATAAGTTGATTTTGGCATTACAAACTAGTTCTGCCTGCTAGTGGCTTCTTTCATTAGAGAAAACAAAAAATGAACAAACAAAAAACCCACCAGCCTTAGCTTCTGGAAATACTTTCTGAGCTATGTACAGATGGCAAAGCAAGGGGTAGAAACTCAACTGAAGTAATGCATACAGCAAATGAACTCCAACAGTCGCACCCAAGGAAGACTTAACAGGAGGCAGTCTGCAAAGACAACAGAGTAGTGCTCTGCAGCTTTTACCCTCAAAGTCCCTAAAATATGGAGTATGTAACGCTAATACCACCCTGCTTAGATGCTACTAGTCTGCACAATTCCACCTACAAGCACGTTTCCACCAGAAGCACAGGAACTTGCTGCCTCTTTCTACCTGTGGCAGACTCCCAGATAAAAAAATATTACCGCAGCAAAAATAAGGGGGAACTTATTTAAACTAAAATTGTCGAAATCCACGTGAATTTGGTAGCCATCTGCAGGACTGAGGTGGTAAGGAGGTGAGCATGTGTTGAATGCGTACCCGTCCCTTCTCGGGGTATCAGTCCCAGTCATGAAGATATTTCAGCATTCCTATCAAGTGAGCTGTGTTTCAACACGACTGTGATAACAAATACAAACCCTCAGATGCCAAGGTTTGGAGGCTGGTTTGAAGGCTTGTTTACTCGGGAATTTGGTTGCCGTTCCCAAGGAAGCAGACCTTGCAGGGATAAATACTGATAAGCAAGAGATACGGAGCATTAGGCAGTACTGACTGTTAGATAGAGCGGCCTGGATACAGTAAATCCCTGAGTTACTGATTACCAAATCCTGAGACAGCAAGCCAAATAATGTGTTAGTCCACGTATTTCCTAGGTCTTTTACTCCTCCTCAGGCACTCAGTACTAGTTATGCTCACATACATGATGCCACAGTAGGTGGTCCTCATGCCTGACGCTGCACAGCTGCACTTACATCCCCGCAGACACGACCAAATTCCCTCCCTGAGAGGCAGGTAGCAGCGCTAGTGTTCCTAGAAATACTAGTCAGACATCGGCAAGTACCCTGTTATGCCCTGTGATCACACACCAATCCCTGCCCGAGGGCCAGCAGTGCACGTCAGGGAGAGATGAGCACAGAGAGGCGTGAAACCAAGCAGCAATATCAGCCAGCGTGCCAGGAAGGGCTCCGAGTGCTGCAAGCAAGTTTAAAAAATAAAAAATAATAATAATAAAAAAAAAGAGTGAGATAGTGGCTTTAGTTAGCCAGCTGCAGCTGACAAATCAAACCAGCACCAGATAACAAAACATCAAGACATGTTTGGGGAAAAGGATTTATTTTTTTTTCCCCGCTTTAGCACATCCCACTGCACACCTGCTTTCTCACCACTGAAGTCACCTATTATTACAGCAGCAATATCTCACTCTGTGGCAAGTGTTTCATCACCTCTGTTGTTTTGGGGAGGCTGGACCCACAACTCAAAGTTGTCTCCAGCCAAATTCAGTGTTTCATCCTACCTGCTGCATGCACAGAAGTTTAATCACTAGAAAACAGGATGCACATTAATATACACCACTGCCTTTAGCATATTATTTTGTGGCTTCATGCATACTAAAGTATAGCTTCTATTCTGTATTGATTTTCTATTATTAAGTATTTTGCAAATAAACACAGGGGTACACACGCAGCAGTCACTTCCTAGATCCCCAGTAAGGACAAGACCAGCCCCACCACTGCTGGACGGAGAAAACAAGCCGTGAAAGAGGTCCCATGCTTCCCGACCACCTCCTCACTTCAGAACAAAACCCCAGTCCCCTTGGCTGACAAGGTTAAAAACCCTCTCTCCCCCATCTCTGTAAAATAGCTTTATTCAGTCCAATTGCCATTTGATTTATGCAGATCACAGAGCGTGAACAACAAAAGGTACAGCACCTGCACAGCAGCACCGCAAGCGAATCTCACTGCATGAAAGGAGCACCTCGACCTACCTGCTGCTGCCTGGGCACTGAGCACCTCCCGAAACAAAGTGACCTCGTGCACAGCCGGGCAGTGCTCAGGCACACCTCGTGCCTGTACTACGGGTAAAGGGCTGCTTGCTTACTCTGCAAGAGAAAGAAAACCTGCACCGGCTCCTAGCAGGAGGACATGAGGTGTTCTACTAACCGTAGTGAAAAGTGCTCAGTCAGGAACCTTAAGGTTCCTGTTGCATTCATGGCCCGTCACAGTTGCTTTTGGGAATGGGGTGGAAGATTGGAATGATGCAACCTCTGCTCTTGCCCCTGGTCGTCTCAGCAGCACCTGTGGGCTTGCAGGTCTCCTTTCTCCAGGTGACCTTCTGCCTGGGATTTGGCTGCACAACAGCACAGGCAGACACCAGCGTGCAGCATCAGGCGCTGCAGGAGCTCGGCATGGGGCCAGACCTGCCCTGGGACTGTCAGACCCTTGGCAAGCTGATGAACATCCACTGACAGTAATTACAGACAGAAAAACGCATTTATCAAAGTCGCAGCTTGCAGCTTTTTTCCCAAAATAGGTACTCTGAAATTGCAACACTTTGCATACTTGCTGTTTCAGCAGTGAAACCCTTATGACTTGAAATTATGCTCAAGTCTGAAGCTTTTTTGGATTTCTGCTTAACACAGCAAGAAACACCAGTTTTAGTGTTTCTTGTTTTTCAATTTTGATAGCTTTAGTTTCCCAGACTCCAGGCTGGCAGTTTTCTTTTAAAAGCAACAAGCCCATTTGAGACACTTTTCTCTTTCATGGAACTTCACCTAAACTATTTTAGCTTGTTGCACTTCCACATGGCAGTTTCAGGCAGCACAGTGCAGGAAATTGTTAGGCTAGCTGCTAGACATCACTTACAGTATTTTAGAGGTCATTTTTGCCTCTGGACTCATGCTCCTGGATAACCACCAGAAGACCCACTGCTACAATAAAAACTCGCCTTTTCTGCTTGAGGGGAAGTGTTGGCAGCTTACAGTAACAGCGCAGGAAAGCATGGGAACTTACACCCTGAATTTTAAGGAGGTTCCTTTTGTATCTAATGAAATGCTCTGTACATCTATGCGGCTTTCTGGAGGCAGAGGCAGGTTTGTTCTGCCTACGCTCTAAAGCAGAAGTACCGCGTTTGTAGCGCAGGCCAGTAAGCAGTGTAAAGGAGCAGAACTTAACCAGTTGCTCGCTGACTGATCAGCGCTTTCTCCAAGTGGTGATAAGCAACTGCAAGCTGAGGTTTGCCGTCTGAGGTAGCTATCGCGTGCATGTACTTTGGCCAAACTGTGCAAAGCCTTTAGCCACACAAGCAGGAGCTCAAACATCAGCTCCATGCTCTAAGAAAACCATGCAGCATCGCAACCAAGGTGCCAGGGAGAACAAGGTGCAAACGCCACCACAATGTACTTTTTACTTTAAATTTAGCTACTTTAAAGACTCTCTTAGCCAGGAAGAGAAAAACAATGCTGGATTTCCAGAGTCTTCTATCCAAGTCACATCACAGATTCAAAGTTACAACAGACTCACATCCCCCTTACAGCTTAGTCTGCACAACAAACCACATTTTCCCATGCCACCTACCAGATTTAAAGGATGTCATTACCTGCTTCAGCTTCTGTCTTTCCAGGCACTAATTTTTAGAGTTCTCTTACTTCATCATTCATTCTACTAGGCTATTTTATTCAGCTGTGGCACCTCACCACATCCTCAATGGACAACTTTATGGACTAAGCCAGTACCCTATTTATTCGTTGCTCTAAACAGAAACGCTGTATGATACCTGTAACACAAATCACTGGTTATCATCTGGTGTTACCGACTGATTTTTATATAAGAATCACTGAATCTGCAGAAAAGTCTTGCTTGGTATAAACTAGTTCCAGCTGCATTAGAAAAAATAACGATAACACCCACCCAAACACCACCAACCCCCCTTGACCTTCCCCATGAATTCACACAGTATTCCACTTGTGCCTGGGTATCGCCTGCACGATCTGAAGAGTCACTTTTGAATTCACGAGCTTAAACAAACACTCTTTCCATGTCTGTTAGCTCAGCAGACACAAAAGGGTAAAGGACATCTACGCATAACTGCAATCCACGACATTAGGAACCAACATCTTTTTCAGTTCTTGCAGTTACTAAAGCCAACTGACTGATTTTGCCTGGATCCACATGGAATTTTTTAACCAGACCATTCTGACTGACCTGTAACTGCAAGGATGCACATACAAAATGACAAAGTCACCCCAGAAAGCTCTAAAAATAAACGAAAGCAGATTATTATTAGCATCAATTTGTCCTTTGTGGGGGCATTTGCCAACAGATTTTTTCATGGTCGTGTGTACTCACTGTATTCAGCTTAAGCAGCTGTGAGACCCCCTCCTTGCTGACTTTCCTTGACACTTATTCCCCCCAGGCAGCGCCAGCTGCAGCAGACAGCTGCCTGCTCCCCCCGAACTGCAGCAAGGGGGGATTCTCTGCTGCCCACTCCAAGGAAGCACAGAGGGATGGGGCTTCCCATATTCCTCAAGGAGGTAGCAGCATTGTCACCACACATGCTAGGATAAAAATTGTTTCCTTCCACTGCCTCTCGTATCCACTGCATTATTTAGACAGGAATAATGAGATGTGTCAAGATTTAACTCAATAACAGTGAATAAAAACCACGGGTTATTTACAGGGCAGTCACAAACATAAACAGTTTATAGTCCAACCCCGTATAATTTAGAGGTAACATAAACCAGCCAAACGCTAGGGATAAGCCAGTGAAGATGCTCCATATCCCCCGTGCTTCCCCCACATACATAAATGACCCTATTAAAATAACCCAACAGTTATCCGAAGCACATCAGAGCAGCACCTGAATGATAATGGATTTCCAAGATGTACAAGGCAGATACGCACGCTCTCTTTTTCTCCTTGTAACCCTAAAGCACAGGTTTCTGTCAGGTGTTCCAGCGCTGGCAGCGGGGCATGGGCAGGCGGTCACCGCGTCCCTCGGGTTGGGGTGTCCCACACAGCTCTCCCTCCAACCTGTAGGGTCGGGGACCTGGTCCCAGGGGACCGAGGGCCAGCTTCCCTCCTCCAGCGGCTCATTTCAGCAAGTTCCCGACACCTACCTGTAGGCTTTGCTGTTACGATTAGATGTTTAGTGATAAGAGCCTGTTAAGATATTAGGAAAGTTCGCTACAGAAGAACAATCAGTGGAACAAGTTTACTAAGAAAAATTGTTAGGAAAGCTTTCTTAAAGTACATTTTGCATTAGTTTACCGAAGCGGTCACACTGCTGGCTCTCAGTTCACTGCCAATCTTTATTCAAACTCACCACCCATTTAAACAAAAAGTTTATTGAACTACGGTACACGGAGTTATTAGACAGGATCAGTGTGAGCAGCGTTAGTGATGTAGCAGTCTTTATGGTGACGATCATTAAAAATTTCTCTCAGAAACCCAGTGGGCAGCCCGCGGAGGTGCTGTCACTAGCATTTCAGGAAGGTATTTCTAAAGGATTCCACGGGAAGAAGGAGACCCAGAGGAGGAAAAGCATCCAGAGCCCCCTGCCAGGAGAAGACCCCGAGCCCAGGAGCAGCCCCGAAGCAGCCCGATGCCCGGGGCTCGGGGAACAGAAGGAAACCCCCTCCTCTCCTCTCCTCTCCCCTTCCTCCTGGGGCAGGGCGGGGGGAGGCAGGCTGTTACCCAGCAGCAGGAACGAGAAGATCCACTGCAGCACCGCGACCGTCTGGATCCTCCGCTCCAGGGGGACGCTGACGGGGGCGAAGCGCAGCGCCATGCCGGGCGCCAGCACCGCGCCGCCACCTGCCCTCACGGCAACGGCCCGGGCGCGGCTCCGGCGGGCGGGGACGGGGACTGGGAGGCGGCTCCGGGCACGGCTGGGCTCAGGGCACGGCTCCGGGGACGGCTCCGGGCACAGCCCGGCCCCACACCCGCAGCTCCCCCTCAGCCGAGCCCCGCTGCCACCCCGCGGTGCCCTCGCAGCCTCACACCGTGGCAGCGCCCAGCGCCGTGTTTATAACCCGTAACACACACACACACCTCCCCGCACCCCCACCCCCCCAGGCAGGCAGACGAGGCAATTAGCGAGCTCATGCCTTTATTTCCAACACCCCCGCCCCGTCCTTCCCGGCGCCCCGGCAGGCGGCAGCGCTGAGGCGAGCGGGCGCGCAGGCGCGGGGCGGGCCGGGTGCCGCCATGCCGACCGTCAGCGTGCGGCGAGAGCTGCTCTTCCAGGCGCTGGGCCGCAGCTACAGTGAGTGCGGGCACCGGGCTGCGGGGCGGGGGGCAGCGCCGAGCCGACACCGGCACCTCACGGGAGAGCCCGGCCCCGAGCGGGGGTCCCCGTGTGTGAGGGGCCGGGCCGGCACTCGGGGCTGGGCCCTGACACGCGGAGCCCCTCGCTGTGACTGCGGCGATAACGCCTCAGGGAACGCGCTGAGTCCTGAGGGAGCTGCTCGCGGGCGCTGGCAAACTTCTTCACGTGGTTTTCACCCCCCTCTTTTCAAAATTATCTGAAATTATCAAAATAAACGCCACAGAATTTAGTTTTAGGGCTCCGAGCTCTGCTTGTAAACCAAAACCCACTCTTTTTTTTCTTTTCTTGCCCTCCCCCCCAGCTGATGAAGAATTTGATGAGCTTTGCTTTGAGTTTGGCCTGGAGCTGGATGACGTGGTAAGTCCTGGTTTTGTTACCTGATGGAGCAGAATGACAGCAGGTGTACGTGGTAAGAGCCTGCGCTGCACATTGCCACCGGCTTCCCCCGTGTAGTGCTGGACAAGGCCCTCACCGTGCGCCAGAGAAAACATCGAGTCAGGGTCTGGAGGGAACTGTGCCCGTGGGGCTGTGCTGAAAAAGTGATGCAGACAGGACTTCAGTGTCCCCTTTATCCTGTGCGATCCCTCAGCAGTACTGCAGCAAGCTTTTCAACCCGAAACCTTCTCATATATCTTTGTAGCACAGTCCGGAGTATGTAATGCATATCTTTAGGGTCTTGTATAAAATACGACTGTAACAGAGTGTATTGACACAAGTGGTTTGAATCTGAAAAGGAGACCCCAAAATTGCTGTTTTAGGGGGCAGGAGACCCGCATGTGGCATAGTGCTACAGTTTGTAAAGGTTGGCAATCTCTGTTGACAAATAATTTGTTTAATTCAGCAGCATAAATAAGGCCACAAGGAAAATATGGCAAATATTAAACATATCTGCAAGATCTTATTGGCTGTGTTTTGTATGCATTTTTGTGTGCAATACCACAAGAATGTTTCCCCTGGACATTCTATTTCCTGAGTTGTAACTCACTCACATTTCAAGTTTTGAACTAGATTCTGTACTTGTGAAAGTTTGCTGACCCTCTTGCTTGTATCAACATAAATCTTGTTCCAGTAGAACTCATTCTGGCTTTGCTTTTTGAATTAAATTAACTGCTTTTTCAATTAGGTTTTTCGAAAGACATCTAAACCCTATATGTCATGTTGTATTTCAGAATAGAACTGATAACACCAATCTTTCCTGATCTGTAGCTGTAAATAAGGTCCCAGTTCTCTGCTGGGATCTGCTAGCTTGCAGACTCGTGCTTCTATCTCTGTTGTAACAATTCAAATTCTAATAGTGTTTTTTTTTTTTCTTTTGATATGTTACATTATGTTCTTTACATATGAGAAAGATATTGATTTTACATTATTTTTGATACTTGGCATGTGTACTTGCTATATAAATCCAAATTATACTTTTAAACTTTTACTTAATAGTTTTTCCTTTTACATTATCTCACTATCATTGTGCTGTCAATGTCAAGATATTTCAGGTTAAAACATTTTTTTTGCTTAATTTCAGACATCTGAGAAAGACATCATAAGTAAAGAAAAGGGTGAAGGAAAGGCAGAGGGTGCATCTGACACTGTTCTCTATAAAATTGATGTTCCTGCCAATCGATATGATCTTCTTTGCCTCGAAGGGTTGGTCCGAGGACTGCAGGTCTTTAAAGAAAGGTAACGGAGTTGTGAGATTTTTGTGTGTTTTGTTACTTGTTTGAATACGCGTCCATTTCTGGTCAATAACCTTGGTACTTGACTGGAGAGGGCAGTCTGAGGCATAGATCAGCTGGATTTGTCAGATGTCCATATGCTTCCCTGTTGTTCCTCCAGAGAGGACCTGTTACATACTTCTGAGAGACTAGACCAGAATCTTGTTACATTTTGGATCTGTTCTACAATTTTTTCAACTTCTGTTCCAGCTGATACTCATCCTCTGTAAACAATGACTGCAGAGGCACTTTGTTGTGCTCCTCTGTAATACGTACTGATACAAATTATTTATTTCACTTTTCTGCTATGACTTTATCTTCACTAAGGCATCCTTTCTATTTTAGTTATCTGTTTACTATTCAATAGAAAACTTAATGTTTAAGGAGCATAAATAAAATCTACGTGCCCAAATCCCAACATCCAAAACCAGAACAATTGCTAACAAAATTTTCTACATATAGTTGTTGCCACATTTCTAAAGTTTCCTGCATTTTACAAATATTCTGTTTGTCAGCTATAGACTTGCTTCTATTTTTATTCTAGGATAAATCTCCCTAGGTATGAAAAGATAATACCAGCTAAAGGTGAAGGTCAGAAGCTGATTATCACTGAAGAGGTAAAAGTGTTTACTGCACTGTGGTGTATTGAACATTTCTCAACCAGAAAGATAGCTATGAAATTGATTATCGGGACTGATTTTATAGCAGCAGTGAGACTGGAAATCTTATTTGCAGAACAAGAGCTAAAGAAATTTAAATATTTCTACTCAGTTTGATTTGTTTTTAGGTAAGGGGGGTGGGGAGGAACAGACATTTTTCTGGGTGAATTTAGTAGCTAGTAGCAGGTCAAATCAAAGTTTCAGGTAGTTGGATAGCGTTTCCCTTCTGGGCTATTACAGGGTACATTGAAAACCTCATTGCCTCTACCAGACTTGGAGTTGTTTTGTTATTTTTTTTTCCCTTGGATTTCTAATGTATTTTCATGATTTTTCATTTTGATTACTACTTTTATAAAATAGGATTTTATGAAGGAAAGGGCACATTTCATCAGTTTAATTTTTGTACATTGCGTACTTGAAATTTATAATCTGTTGCAGACTGCCAAAGTCCGTCCTCATGCTGTAGCTGCAGTTCTCCGTAACATAACTTTTACCAAAGAACGCTATGACAGTTTCATTGACCTCCAAGAAAAGCTACACCAAAATATTTGCAGGTTAGTGCTTAAATGTAAAGTAGCATATAGTGTTTGTGTATGATTTGGTCACATTAAGATTTCACAGGCCTGTTGGGGAGAAGCATTATATTTATATTTGTGCTAAGGAAAATCTTTTACATGTATAACAGCTCTCTTGATCCTTCTCATTTGCTTCCCTGTTTCTGCCTGTTCTCAATAGGGGCATAAATAGCTGCTACATTTTCTGCAACAGTTGAGGAAAAATCCTTTTGCAGTAGTCCTATTGGATTTGCCTTTGACTGTTGCATGGGTTGTTAACATTTGTATCTCATCAGTAGCATGCAGACTGAAATTAATTTCTAGGCTTCTCAACACTGCCCATCTGCTTTTTCAGTAAAATCTATGAACATACGGGAATACTGAGCATCATAACATGATCTCAAATGAACTCCAGCTATTACTAATAAAGTCATTATTTGCCTTCTTTCTCTAGGAGAAGAGCATTAGTAGCAATAGGTACCCATGACTTGGACACCATTGCTGGTCCATTTACTTTTACGGCTAAAGCACCTTCTGAAATTAAATTCAAGCCCTTGAACCAATCGCAGGAGTACACAGCTCCACAAATAATGGATCTGTACAGGGTAAGTGTCATTTTTCAGAGCTGATGTGCTAAAGGCAGGAAGCTAAGTTTCCAAGAATTTGCATCTTGTATACCCCTGGCATTAAGGGTTGTTCTAACAAGAAAAAAACAGCCATCTTCTGTACCTTCAGCCAGTAAACGTTCCACATTTTGGTTACTCAAGAGAAATGCATGGTAATACTTAAATTATGTTGCCCATGAAAGATATATCACATTGTTTGATGTCTAAACATAACTCTTAAAATAGTGAATTCAATGTTAGCCTCCCAGTTTTTCAACACAAAGACTGCTTTTTGTGATATTCTTCATAGTACTGTAAAAGGTTTATATACTTGCTTCTATTGTAAATATATCCACTGTACAAAGCTGACAAAAAAGTGGATGTAAATATTTTTTTTTTGTTATTTTAATTGGGCCAACTTATGTGGTGTCAACATTATTTACTCAGCTACATACTACACAGATGTAGCACTGCTCTTGGCCCAGTATCCTGATGAAACCAGGTAAGCATTAGGAAAAGATTTTAACAGGTCTAATTTTACAGTATTTACGAAGGCCACTTTAAACATCAGTCCTTAAAAATGATACTATTATTAAAATATAGAACTCTGTTGGAGCACACATACAGAGGTAAAAAACTCTCAAAGATACCTGACTGAAGGCAAGTAAAAGCTAGAAAACGAAGCATCAGACTAAAAGAAAACTATTTTTGGTAGAGCATATACCTATGTCATTGGAACAAATGCAAATTTTGAATCAAATTTAAATGTAAATATGTCAATATTCGGCAATTCATCATTAAAAGCATCATTGTGAACATTTTTAGCAGTTCTAAGGAATGTTCTGATAAACTAAGGATGGGTGCTGGTGGGTTTGGCAGTAGCAGGTCTGCTGCGGTGAACGAGGGCATTGTTTGGGTAGCACGTGTTACGTGTGTTTGAGAGAATCCTTAAATAAATCAGTTATCTAACATTTTGGAAGAAAACAAAAAACAAGCTCTCTGATTTCCAAGTTTTCCTGCTTTTGACAGTGAATAGCTTTTGCTAGTGAAGTAACTAGATGTGAGACCAATCCTGCCCTCTTTAAAAATTCCCATCAATGTCTCAGTAGAGGACTGTGGTAGAATGGAAAATTTGTAAGTGAGCTAATGTGAAATTTAGGGTTATGCTTTATTTCTCCAGACTGACAGCCATCTTCGACACTATTTACACTTGATTGAAAACAAACCACTTTATCCTGTCATATATGACAGCAATGGTGTTGTTCTGTCCATGCCACCAATCATCAATGGTAAGATTTCTTATGACCAATTTGTGCTGTTGCTGCTGTTTTGTGAGTCATGGTGTCTAACAGAAACGTTAACGTGCAATATGGTTTATTCTCTTCTATTCAAATTGTTTCACTTACAACTTCACATGGAATTCTGTATTTCTTTCAGTTTAAACAAGGCCACACTTTTTGTTTCTTTGGGTTCCTAGTGTTCCTCTTTTCTCAGACAAGACAATATAAAGGTCCCACTGCAAACCTCTGCACTTATTTTCTCATATCCTTTTACATTTTTATAATATAACCTCAGGATAGGTTTTTTGTGGGAGAAACCATTGTTAGAGAAGTATTTTGTATACCTAGACATGTTGTTCATTCATCAACGATTTAGCTAAAAGAAATAAGAAATTATTTTTGTAAACTGGTAAAAAAAAAAAAATTAAAAAAAATTTAGTCTACTGGTAAACTGCAATAGTCTGCTTTGTAGTGTTTTAAATCGTTACAGCAGGGATCTTTTATCTACATCTTAAGCCCAGTGTATTTAGCAGCAGTGTGAAGCAGTTTTTGTGAATCCTTTTGGTATCACAGGTAACTTCAAGAAGTCTTTAATGGGTTAAAAAAAATAAATTGGTCTAAACTTTTTTTGCAATGTTTCCAAACATGAGTTTCCTCTGAATGCAAAAGAAGCTTTGGGGTGATTTTTGAGAACCATGTTTACTGAAACCAATTAATGATGTGGCAAAAACTTAACAGAGATAATTCAGTATATCTATACATCTACAGATTAATATAGGTCAAAAATTAGTAACCATTTCCCTACAATGACTGATAAAATCTGCAGGGATAATCTCATTGGATGTATTTTTCCTGAAAGTCTTTATCCAAATCTTAAACAGCTAACCTAAATCATCTTAAAGGGCAGCTCAAATTCTGTGACAGAGTCTGGTTAAGAACAACTGTATCTGATCCTTCTCGGTTAGGCTTACTCCAGCCTCAGTGTGTTCCATGTATAAACATTGCACATTGTTTACATTTTATCAGAAAGGTTAAGCTAAATTTCTTTAAAACTGTCTGTACTTTAAAGAGGAGTATTTGAGAGAAGCTTCCAGGTTAACAGTTCTTTTGAGATAGATCAGGAAATGTAAATATTTGCCTTTTTTTTTTTTCCCATTACCTACAAGTATTTAAATGAAAGGTTATTTGGGCTTCAAAGTGAGGCCAGAAGAGCTGAGTACATTTCAGCTCTAAAGGGGTACGGCATAGCATCCTGGAAAGGGCGTACAGCATCCCTCCCTCAGTCTTCACCTTGCTGCTGTACCTGACTTTCTGTCAGTCTAGCTATGACCTAGTTTCCCAGGTAGGAAACAGAAAAACAGAAGCTGAGTGACTTGTTTGGGATCAAAGGGAGCAAGAACACCTGTATATATCTGTGTGTGTGCTTCCCTTTCACTCCTGTGGGGTGCATCTGCACCAGGGAATGGGGCAAGGAAAGGTGAGAAGGACTAAGGTTTTATTTGGCACCACCTCAAACAATTCTAGGACTGCATGTGTCCACACCATTTGGTGACTAGCAATGAAATTCTTTCAAGGTATACACTGGACATCTATGCCTAACAGGCAGTGTGAGGCAGATTTCTGTTCAGCCTCCTCACACAACTTGCCATTTACTAACAGAACCCCACTTTTTTAAGGAATTGACTGCTGGGGACTTGGCGTCCAATTTGCAAGGAAGACGTTTTAGATGATGACCCTAACTGCATTGTCTACCTTGCTTCTTCAAAATGACAAAGTTTTGAGTGCATCAGCAATGTGGTGCAGGGCATACCTCACAACAGCAAGTACAGGCAAAAAACAAAGCCAGGCTTAAAAGGAACCCATCCTGTGCACTAGGCCACTAATGTAGACAAAAGCCAGAGTATCTCAGATGACAGTCAAGATCTTGGTTATTTGCAGAAGCAGCTATGGATGTTTATCAGTGTAAATCACGTTTAAAAAAACCACTTCAATCTTCCCTATCCAAGGCTGCTTTCTTATGCATGTTACAAAGGCAGATGTGCTGCCAGAGCTGGGAAAGGGGAGATGCTCTGGAAGTGAAGAACCACTCTGCCACCAGCAGATGGCTGCTGTTCTGCTAGCTTGCTTTTTCAACTGGATACAGAGAGTGGCTGTAGATTTGTGTACCTTCCAATGTAGGGCAGCCAGGTCAGCAAGTCTGGTCTGCCTTTTCTGATGGGAAGCGCTCTGTTTTTCTCCTTGATTTCTAATTTGAAAATAGAAAGTGCTGTTGTTCTTGTAAGAATTCTGAGTGTTGATGCAGTAGACATAGTGGTTTTTAAGCTGGGGAAGATGGTTTCTGAATCACAAAAGCAATCAGTGTCATTGAAAGATAAGTAATACCATTTCTTAATTTGTTATTCTCTTCATGTTTTAGGAGATCATTCAAAAATAAACCTAAACACAAGAAATGTTTTTGTTGAATGTACAGGCACAGATATGACAAAGGTAAGCTAATCTTTTCTGCTTTTGATACACTGTAAAGTCCCTGTTTTCCCTTTGGGTAAGAGTGCTCCAGTACAAAGACCTGCAGTAGACAGGTGTTTACAGAGCAGACCTCCCATTTCAAAGGGCCAGGATAAGTTGTGGGGCTACATGGAAATCCCTCAATAGAGTTTTAGACTTGCTTTGTGGACAGTGTTGTGTGTTCAGGGGGCTTTGTTTTTACTAGGTCTTTATGATGACAGTATGTGTTCAGGTTGTATTAGAAAATCTAAGTAAACTAGGTTTATTTGTGTTTTTGAGCACTTCTTGAAGCCTTTCAGACCTAGAAAAAGAGGAAAGTTCAGTAAGACTGCTTACTTCGATGGAATACTCTGTAAAAAATCATTTTGTCTCCAACTTCAAATTTAGGCTGAGGGAAGGGGAGAAGACTTTTTCTTTTTAGTTATCTTTTTCAAGCAGGGATGCTGTGCAAATTATTATGAAATAGAAGTTCTTCCATATGCAAATTCTGTAACTCAAAGCGGAAGCATGAAAGCCCAGCAGTAGTAATTGCCTATTCTCAAATATAGGTTGTGCATTCATTGATAGTTTCCCTAAAATGTGTACGTTGATGCTGAAGAGCAAAGAATGCTTTTAATTTACCCAGCTACACAATGGTGTGTTATTGACGCAAATTTGCATAGTGGGGAATCACTTCTAAGCAAACTAAAAAATAAATACTTCTTGCTGCTGCTTACTTTGATAGTGCAAAATAGTGCTGTTCTGTTTCCATGAAGAAAATTATACTGTGAGGCATCAAAAACAGTATTTGTAGATTGAGAAGTTGAGCTGAATCTCATGGTTATGTTCTATTATACTAATGTGTTAAAATATCAACTGTTCACTAAAAAGTTTTGCAAGTGAAGCTAATTTAACAATATTTTCTTAAACAATGCACAATCCTCTAGCCTACATTCTCACTTGATTAGCAAAGTAACTAATTAAACTAAAGTTTTGGAAGATGCAATTCCAGCTGGAAATAAAGATCTCTGTGTATCTTCAGAACAGTTTTAACAAAAACATACAAGTATTTCAGAGCCTTGAAGAGCAAAGATTTCCATTTTTCAAGCTTTAGTGTAGATATCTTTGAAGCAGAAGCAAAACATTTCTTAATACTTGGTCTGGTATTTTAGACTGCTATGATTCTGGATTCTTAGGTACTAAATAGTATAGAACGAACAGAATGTAAGATTTTTTTCCCTTTTTTATTTCACTTTGCTTTCAGTAGAAGTAGAGGACAGATTTAAATGTGATTATCATTTTTATTTTGTAGGCAAAAATTGTTCTTGATACTATAGTCACGATGTTTAGTGAATATTGTGAGAAGCCATTCACGTGAGTATAAATCTAGTCAGAAAGCCATTACACTTGGGCCACATTTAAAAAACTCATTTTTAGTTCTGTTTTTCTGTCTCTCACAGTGTTGAAGCAGTAGAAGTAGTTCTTCCTAATGGGAAGACCCACATCTATCCGGTAAGCATAGTGAGATGGTATCTTACTATCCTTGGGGAAAGGACTTTATATACATGAAGTATAAGGGTGCTATTATTGATATTATCTTTTCTGTAGAGGTAACGAGTGAGTCAGGGCCTTCTCTAACCCCACACAAAAAAAGAACAGTGCCTCAGTTTCCCCTTATGTTGAAAACTCGTTCTGAAGCTCCACTAATTTATGATGAAGCTAAAAATAGTCTCACAGTTTGATACTCAAGAAAGAAGGCTAGGCTTTAAAGTTACGTGTGGTAACCACTACTGTGGGTTTAGAGTTTGTGATACAGACATTTTGAGAAACAAGCAGAGATAGCAATCAAGGTCATAATCTGTGTCTAAAGCCTTTAAAACCTACCTGTTCCATATCAGGAAAAAAGGAATGCAGAAAGAGGTCCTTCAGGCTGAAACCAGTGGGCAGCTGAAATCAGCCTCAGCATAACTTATTTATCAGATCAGGAAGCTGTAATGCCTATGAGTTAAAATAACCTTTTAACACCAGATTTTTCAGTCCTTCATTTTACAGACCCCAACTATATAAAGGTCTATTAGGCAGTATATTGACTACAAGTGCAGGTTTGCTTGTACTAGGAGTGCCAGGTACATCTCTGTGCAGTAACAGTCGTTTTAGGAGAACAAAAAAGCATAGAGAGCAATCCCTCCTGTTTCTTGGAAGTGACGGAAGATAGATCTGGTTGGGTTCGTAAAATTGGATGTATCAAGCAAGTACAAATTAATTAGGGAGAAAGAAACTTTGTTGAGACTTTTTTCTAGTTATATCTTAGCTCTTTCTTCTAACAATGGTAACTGCAGTCTTCAGAGGAAAGACCTAGAATCTAGAAGTGACATCCAACAAAAGAAATCACTGTACTAGGCAATGCAATTTCCCTACATAAAATAGAGCAAAAAATTCAGAGTTCTGGATGCTAGGGTTTTTATGGATTTGTTTATCTAGAAGTTTAGAAACACTTTGAATATACATTCACAATAGCTTGCTATAGATGGATTACAAACTTCCTAGGTTAAATAATGGTAAACATTTCTGTGCCAATACAGAGGTAACAAGTTTTCCTTCCTTTTCCTCCAAAAAGTCATTTGATCTGTACTAGACCATGCAGTCTCATGCATGACCATTCACTGCTTTAGGGCTTTGACTTAAGATGAACCGGTGACTGGAAACTTTCAGAAACCCTGTTACTTGCATTTATCTGAAATTATCAGAAGTTTCAATAACAGTGATTTCATGCTGCATTCAAACTCCTAGCTTAACTGAGAACAGCTTTTGCATCATGTACTGTAGTATTATTTTCAAGAATCATGTTATCATAAAATACTGACTTTAATGTAATATTCCACACCTGTCTTCTGTGGATGACATTTGAGTCAGTTAGAAGAAGCTAGATTAGCAAGATGTCAAAACTGAATCCTTTTAGAGGTAGCAAGGGTTGTATATGCTGAAAAGCTTTACCTTTCTTTTTAGGAACTGGCTTACCGAAAAGAGAAGGTGAAACCTGAACACATTAACAAGAAGTTAGGAATCAGGTGCGTTACTGCAAATAAAAGCTTCTTTTATTTAAGCATTAATCATGAAAAAGGTACTTAAACACTGATTATTACACTGTTTTAAAAATGTTTACACCATGATTTTTAATCTACGAAAAAATTCTGGGGTTAACTTTGGTAATTAACTCGGCTCTGTAGGACTTTCTTCACTGTTTTCACAAAAGAGGAATGGTTCTTCATGGCCTCTCACAACTGTTAAGAAGTAAAGAAAAATGACTGTCTCGGAGTCAGAATCTGAGCTGGTTTTGTTGGAATGCTGAGTTTACGTACAGTCTGTAAAGCACTTAGAGATTATTCAGGAAATAAGGCAACATAGCAGAAACACTGATTACTTCAAAAAGTATAGTGTAAGATCAGTAAATTACTACTCTCTTGTTTTGTTTCAGTGAAACTCCATCAAGCCTTGCAAAGCTGCTGACTAGGATGTGTTTGAAGTCACACGTCACAGGGAATGGGAACAATATAGAGATTGAAATCCCTCCTACCAGAGCGGACATTATCCATGCATGTGATATCGTAGAAGATGCAGCAATAGCTTATGGTTATAACAACATTCAGATGACTATTCCGAAAACGTACACCATAGCTAATCAAGTAAGATTGCCCCTTCAAATAAGCGCTCTGTTGTCAGTAAATGACTAGTGCATGCCAGAAGGGCTTTGGGGAAAACAGAACCTAGGAATTAAATATTTTGACATGCTTTGCCTTGAGAAGTATTTACCATGGATAGGATACAAAACAGATGCCCCACTGATTTGAATAAGTCCAAGACCAGTGGTCGCTGGTACTTGAAAAAAGACAGGGTTTAAGCAGGGAGCCCATATTAAATCTCTAATTGGGAGATTCATTTCCTCAGGCAAGCCTAAAGGCAGCTGGCTGATGCTTTCAAAAAATTTTAAGCACACAAGCAGAGTACCTCCCTAGTGAATTCACCATAATGTAAGAGGCAGAATCACCTCGGGAAAGAACAGAAGAGTGTTTTTAGATGGAAGTCAAAAACTGTGTTTTGTTTAATTTTAGCTCCCCCTCAATAAGCTCACAGAACTTCTGAGACTGGACTTGGCGGCTGCTGGATTCACTGAAGCACTCACTTTTGCCCTGGTATATTGCATTGATTTAACATTTTTTTACTTGCATGTTTGAAAGGCAATGCACAAAAACTGTAGAGGATGGTTGAGACTATGCTGTTGTATAAATGTACCGGTATTATCTGTTACTGTTTTAAGCAGGTGACTGCTTACTAGTGCTTTGGAATTACAGTGTAATATTTTGTGAGTTTGTAAGTCAGAGAAATTGACTGCTAATTGACAGAAACTGCTAATGTGGCATGCAATTCTACGTGTAAAGGCAAGAATAGTTGCTGAAGTACTGTTTTTAGTTTAACTTGACAGTATGAAATTAAGACAGCAACTCTCTTCAGGGATTTTGATCACCCAATGTGAAACTCATCATAGTTTGATAATCTGGAAAACAATTTATCAAAATTTATTAATTTCTGGTGGATATTACTACAGTTCAGAGATCACACTTTCTACTTGTCTTTTCTCAGTATTGTTGCCTGCTCATGGTTCCTTGGATTAGGTACCAAGTTGATATATAATTATTCAGTCAGAGTTTATTTTAAGAATCCCTGTAGGCGCTATATAATGCAGACTAAGGAATCATAAGTGGAGTTTTGATAACATAGTCAAAGATTTTAAGATATGGTGATGCAGGCTCCTAAAACATTTGCATGCATTTGAAAAGTTTAGGTATTGCAACTGAGGTTGGTAATCCAAATGGATCAAATAAAATTTTAACACCTTCACATTTTATGGAGCTTAAAGTGCAAGATTTATAGTTACTCTGAAGCCTGAAAAATGTATTTTAGTTTTAATATTTTATTACTGTTAAATGTTACTTGTTTAAGAAACAAGTCAGTAATAACTGATGTTACTTCCTGCAGTGCTAGTATTTGACAAAGATTACCTGTGGTAGTACCATCTTGGGGAACTACTGTGTAAAACATGGTCAAACTTTTTATAATTCACTGCAAACATCTCTATATAAATTCCTTTTTTGTTTCAGCACTGAATAGTTAGTATGCTCAAAAACGTCGGGTATATTTTATCACTACAATAGAGAACCTTTATGAACTGCCACAGCAGAAGATCACACAGTGTATTATTTTATCACATTACATTTTGTATTTTTGCTATGGCACAATGAAACCCACAGTCTGCTGTCACCAACACTTCACTGGAACAGCAACATGAGGTCTGTCCCTGTGGCAAACATCAGTTCTGCTACAACATTCTGTAACCCTGTGCTGTGTGACAAGCACTGCTTACATGTCTGTGAATGTAATCCTAGTTTTGGTTTGAGCCCTAAATTATCGCTCCTACAAAGTAACATTGCTTTCTGTGAGGGCTTCAAATTTAGCCAAAATGCACTTAGTTGCATCATAGTAACATACTGCAGTTTAGATACACATCTGCAAACTTGAACACAATTTTATCCTCCTAAGGTCAGCATTCATATAAGATTCTCTTTTTTAGTCAACAATCTACTCTTTCAGATGTTATCATCATCTGCTCGTTTTCCTCACATTTAGACTATCAACACACTTCTCGGAATGCTGCCAGTGCGAAGGGAGACTGCAGTATACTGGCAAATCCTCAATTACATGCCTAGTCTGCTATTGGTTTCTTAATGCATTAATAAAGCTATAAATTCTGAAAATTTGCAGCGTGGATCTTATCAGTCGCATCTGTTGCTGTATGTGCACAGACATTGTCTGAGCCTGATAAAGTGCATGTGTATTGCTTTACTGATCAGCTTAACACTACACCTTGAGAATATGGACTTGAAAAATGTTCCAGCTCAGAAAAACAAAAACAGAGCTATGAGATTTTTGTTGTTGTTGTTAGATAGTACTTTACTTTCTGTCAGTTGCCCCAAAGGGATTGTTTTCTTTAGGAGAAAGCTTGGGTGCCATTCCCGTACTATTTTCTGAATAAGGTATTTTTTCCACTGCAAGTCAGCCTCTGACAGCAAATTATGACAGAAGCTTAAATAAACACAACTTTTTTAACTAGCTTTATTTTGGTTAGTAATTAACATTTGTAGATAAACCAGTTTGCCTACTTTGTCTCAAGACCAGGGCTCAGTTTGTATTATAAGAGGGTGTTGTACATGAGGGCCTCAGCACAAGAGCTATGCTTGCATTGCTCATTACAGATGGCAGGTTTTGTCATTGGCTCCCTGTCTGTCTTAACTATTTGACCTTGTGTTTTTTTTTCTTTCATCTCTTCTTAGTGTTCTCAAGAAGACATTGCGGATAAACTTGGCACTGATATCTCTACAACAAAAGCAGTACACATAGCAAACCCCAAAACTGCAGAATTTCAGGTGAAGTAACTTAATTCAGGTCAAGTTTGGAAGCAACAGTGTCACAGATGCTATGTATAAAGAGGAAAGAAAGGAACTCACAGAAAACAGCTTACAGAGCTATAGAGCTACTTTGTCTTGCAGCAAAGAGGATGTGGGTATTTATGCAGTAAACTTGCTAGCAGTCATTTGCTGTTATATCTTCACTAAGAAATAACTTGCGCGGTGTGAAACACTATTAGCTTTTCAGTGAAGTAAAACACCATATTCGGTATGATGGCACATAGCAAAATTGAACTATCTTATTACAGAAAATTCCACCCAGATTATTGATTGACACCTGCATTTAGAAAAGCCAGTAAGTATAAATAGAAATATTGGACCTGCAGTTACCTTCTGAGCTCTGAATGGGAAGGCTTTTGTTGTTGGTTTTTTTTTTTTGAAGTAGCTGTTATCACAGTTTTTTTTTTTCCTGGATATGTATATATGTGTGTGTGTGTGTATATAATAGAGAGAGAGAGAGAGGTTTTTTTGAATCTGAAATTTATCAGTGGTATGAATACATGAATGTTTGATTGGGAAGATGGACCTCAGGTTAATTTTGAAAGCATCTGTTTATCTTTGAAATCTGCTTCAGAGTCAAATAAGCAGGGGATTTTTACTATTCTATTTATCATCATACTCGTTTTATTTCAAATAATTGTCCAAATATGTTAACTGTCAATGATAACATTCCTTCTGCTTTTCCTTGGTGATCCTGAGTGGATCCTCTGAACAGAGGCAAACAAACATATTTATCTATACCTGAAATAATCATGAGAAATTATCTTTTTGTCAGGGGAGATAAATGAGCACTTACAAGTAGTGACAATGTTAGTTCAAGAAGTGTTTTGCTGTCAGACACACGGTCTGATTTTTTGGGTGGTCCTTTGGGGACTCTGGAGTTGGACTCAATCTCTGTGGGTCCCTTCCAACTTGGGATATTCTATGATTTAGCTTATAGGGAAAGTGACTAGACGTTACGAGATCTGTGAAGTAAATGGAAAACAATTTTGAGGCGTATTTTGTTTCTAACCTAAGAAATACAAAGGTAAACACTTTACAGAAAGGCTTAAAGTTTCAGTAAACTGTGGTATCTTCCTCCCAAGACCTCTGGTAAGTCTGATTTCTCTGAATATCAGAGATACCTTTCCAGGTCTTTCCTCTAATGGTAAAAACATCCTACTGCGGTAAAAAACGTTCTAATTAAGGAACATAATTTTGGGGTAACTTCATGTATTTTCTTTTCTATTTGCTACCACAACTAAACAGTCCTATGAAGCCACTGTCATAAAGTGTTTAGGCTATTATCACCTGTTTGTATATATCATTTTGCATGGTAATTACAGCTGCTTGATACAGAATGTACACAAACGTAAAAGGTACTGACCAAGAACAAAAACAGCTTGTGCAGATGGTTTTTCAGGCTGTACAGTACAAAGAACATACAGAGAATGTACATTTTCAGTTACAATAATTCTAAAACAAAGATGGTGAAGCATAAGAGATTAGTACAGTATTTGCACCTGACTACTTCTGACAAAACATTAAGAAATGTAGCGTTAGCTATTTTGCAATGTATCTCACTTGCAGCATCCGTGTTTGTCCTGCAGGTGGCACGTACTACCCTCCTTCCTGGGCTACTGAAAACTATTGCTGCTAACCGAAAGATGCCCTTGCCTTTAAAGCTCTTTGAGATTTCTGACATTGTAGTAAAAGATCCTAGTAAAGGTAAGAAAAACTTCCTCAGCATTCATAACTCTTAAACTTCTTCTTTGAAAGGACTGTAGGCCCAGGTTAGTTTCAGAAGCTTTCTGAGAGACTAGTTAAGATTACCATTGTGCAAGTTTGGGAAAAACTTTTTAAAGAAACAGAAGGAATGACTAAGAACTGCAGGGACAGCATGACCTGGACCCCAAGTAAGTTCCCAGATGGCAGCACTGGGTTTGTCTGCAACACTGATCTACTGGTACAACACCCAGAGGAACAGAAGGGGGATTGATTTGACATAATCAGTTACAGTTCCAAGATTTTTTTTAGCTGTATTGCATCTTTCCTAGCAATGCTGTTTACTCCAATAGCCAGGGGTAGGGTACACACTGTGCAGCTACTGGAGGATTTCGTGTCCAGGAGGACTGCAAGGGGACTGCTCCAGCTGGTAGCCCTGACTGACCGCTTCCCATGTCAGGGAGCCCAGTTGTGCATACAAGAATAAACTCAAGGCAATTTTACATCAAAAAGAACCTGCTCTAAACATATTTAAGGTATGTTGCTATTAGAGTACTAGAGCCTGCTTAAACTGCTGCAGTCTCAAAAAAGTGTAGTGTTGCCAGTTGAAAAGCAAAATGTCTTGAGTCAGGAAATGGCTTGCAGACTGATCCTAATCTGGACAACTGTAACTCAAAAATTTGGGTGTCAGTGCAGTGATCTTACCAACCAATTATCTTACCTAACCTTAATGATTCTGTGGTCTATCATAACATGAAGACCCTTTCCATCACCTCAAAACAGGATTGCTAGTTTTTGTTCCCCAGATTTGTGTTCTGGAATATTGACAACCGATATGAAGAATCAGATCTGTAGCACGCACACTGGGGAAAGAACAGAGCAAGTCTTTGTATAAACATGTATAAATAAACAAAAAGCCCAACAGTATAAAATTTCCCCACTCGTGCATAAAAAGATTTTCCTTATCTTTCCTTTTCATCCAACTATGCTAAGAAAGCATGGCTGCCTTTGAACTGCTCTGTAACCTTAATTATTTACATGAAACAGCAAAAACAGCTAGATCGCTTTCCAAAAGCTTCAGTGAAAGCCTTCCTGTGCGATGGGGCCTCTGTGCACTGATCTCACTGTACAGTATCAAAATTTCAGATTATCTTCTTCATCAGGAAAAAGGTACCAAAGTAAAATGAAATATGAAAATAGATTTTTAAAATAATAAACATTTTTCTAAAGAAATTTACCAATTCGGTTTTATATGGTATACCAAGGGAAAAAGAGTACCCAGCTACAATTCTTGTGAGTGTGTGCTTGCATAGTAGGTTACAACTTGGGATGAAATTTTGCCTCTCAGTGGAAAAAGCTGACATTATTTTAAATTCAGCAGCAGAAATGGTTTTGTTGTTTCATTATCTGGTTTCAGATTTTAGTGGCTGTGTTTAAGGTATCTGGGATCTGCAAAACAAAGGTTTATATAAGGCATAAACAGAATGGCAAGTAAATTGCTTTGGTGATGAATTTAATTTGTAGATTACTTTTTTTTTTAAAGGCTTTTTTTTTTTTTTAAAAAAAAAAAGGGGGGGGAAGCCTTGCCAAGCTAAACAAGCAGTTTTAGGAAAACATGTACTTTTTTTTTTTAGTTAAATACAAACATTTTGGCGCTGCAGTTCATTCCTTGTTGGGGGGCATAAGTTAGCTGAAGTACAAAAAACTTGGTACAGATGGCAGAATAGCATTAGCATTCCTCAGAACCAAGAGTGGGGCTATTTATCTTGGAATAAGGAGCATGTTTATCCTGGCTTTATAAAATTTGCAAGTTAAATTGATTACTTTTATTTTGTTTGTGTTAATTGTAGCTCTTGAAAGCTTTCCTTCACGTGGATGGCTGCTTCACAATGTTGTGAGGAGTGATTTTGTAGCGTACTTCATTTTGATGGGAATCACTGCAACAGATGTAAGAAACACTTCTGAGGCCGCAGCTTTGTACCCTGGGCTCTCAGGCAGCCCTCTCACGGGCTGAGAACTTGCAGGCTGCAAACAATATCTAAATTTGTTTTAATGTAGTCTGTAGAATAACTACTGTTTTTCCCAAACTTGGAAAATTAAACTTGCCTAATAAGTAGTTTGAAAGGGAAGGGCAGAAAGAAATAACTGGTAACTGCAAATGCTGAAAAATGTGGGATTGTTCTCTCACATATGGAATGAGATTTCTTGCAGAAGGCTTATGTCATCAGACTGACTAATTTAATTTTATTATTTCATGATTTTGGCATGCAGAATTTCCAATTAATAATGTAAAAAGTATGAGTCAAAAGTGTACTGACATTAACTGTATTTGAAATGGCATCTTGTAGTCATTCATGTGTGAATGAACCTAGCTTTTAAACACTGGTTTTTAATAAAATGCCTACTTACACAGAACCCACGCTTACCAAGGTGAACAGAACTTATTTCTCTTCAGACATATCTGGCAGAAAGTCTTGACGTACTAAATGAGCAAAATGTGTGCTAGATTTAATATAACTAAATGGAACCAAATCTGAGCAGAAATGTTTCTTCTCAAGGCAAGAGGAAACGTGCTGATTTTGAAAAACTTAACGTAGCATTTGTGTAGTTAACTTGTAACCCTAGAATAGTCACTTCCAGTAGGATGGTTATACTGCTTCAGTGGATAAATGATTACCTTACACTGCTCCCCCTAACACGGAATACCTTCATCACAATGGAAGAAATGAATCCAACATAAAATCACCTCTGATTAGTGATCTTGTGGAACCTGGCAAGCTTATGGTAGCATATTTTTAACATAATTCACATCATTTGAGAAGAGCTGGTGCCTAATTTGGAGCATTTTTCCAAGCTCTGCCTCGAAGTGTTAGTTACAAGCAGAAAATAGCTGTGGATTTTCATGAAGCTGTGATACAAGTTGAAATGAGCAGGTGCCCCCTTTCAGATTAAGTTACTTTTCTGAAGCATCCCTAACATGGAAGGGGGCAGCATACAGCACTGCTTTATCTTCCTCTGTACTCCTTGGACAGCGTATTCCTAACCAGCTGTCCATCCTTTGGACTGCTTTTCAGCAGCATCTCAAGGAGGTGCTTTGAAGTCTCAGAAATTACATATATATAATTTAGGTTGACATACTTGGCAGGCCAGTTTGAAAAATAGAATTGCTTCATGGCATGACACAAGAGATCTCTTAAGTGAGTTATAAGGAACTGAAGCATTTCTAACATCCGCCAGCTTTTACATACAGTTCCTAATACTTTTTCTCTCCTATTGTCTGCAGTGAATGAACTTCTTGTGTTGTAGCTGTAAAGGAACACGTTCTGTAACACAGCTTTTTGGAATGCTTCAAAATGCATCCTTTACCAAAGATATTCACAGTTGGCTTGAAATCATGAGATATAAGAGTTGTTGTATACATTTCTTACTGATGCTTTACTTAAGAAGAGTGATCTGAAGACACCAGCGACTCTGACCAGTAATGAAATGAAGTTCAGATAGTTGTCATGTTCTGCTAGCGTAATGGTCAGAGAAAAGTGAAATCATGCTACTGCATATCTAGCCCAGAAAGCTTGCTTTTTTAGGAACAAATAAAGACTTGAGGAAGGGGAGAACACTTTGTTCTTTTCCATTGGACAACACAATGTGAAAATAGATTATCCACCATTCATGACTGTGTAGTACTGACTGGCATCTTATTAGAGCCAGGAAACAGAGACACAATAATGATGTGACTGAAAGGCCAACTTGCTACAAGAACAGGAGTCAGATGTTGTGTTTATTGACATTTTCTCTGCAACCTTTACTTTTCTGTATTGCTACTGTAATATAAAACTTCAGGATTGAATTCTCCATCATTATTTAATACTGCAAGTTATAATAATGACAATAAAGGTTTCCCAAGTGACAAAACGCAGAATTACTGTCACAGTACGTGTAAGTGCAGCTTTCAGTGACTGTCAAGAAAACTTGTGGCTATATTGCCAGGTTGCTGCTCTAGAAGTTTTAAATGACTTTTGGCTCCAAAAGGCTGTGCTTTCAGCTTTTGTGTGGGCTCTTGCTCCTGTATTTTGTGTTCCTTTTGAAACCTTTTTTCTCTGTCTTTTTACTTGGTAAACTTTTTCCTGTTTAGTTTCTGATAGATTTTTCTTACTAAATGGTCAGTTGGACCAAATAGGCCAGATGTAGATTTACTAGGTATCTAACTTCTCATGTGGTAGGCATTACCAGCTCAGGAAACACCCAGTGAACGCTGGAGTTTCTGCTTGTGCTTAACCTTACTGCACTTCAGAGATTGGCTGGGGTGGATCAGACCAAAGGCCCACTTAGCCTAATACATATATAGTTACTGTCTGTAACTATAGCTAGGCACATTTATCGAGGGAAAAGCACAAGATCAGGTAAGTACATATAATATTTTCCATTGCTTTGTGACCAAAAGTCCTGATAAATGTCCATTGTGCACACAGTTTCACTGTATAAAGAACATAATTCACCCTGTAATAAACTAGATTTCATGTGCATTGCTTTTGGCCGATTGCCAGGAAAGAAATCTGAAAGTCCTACTCATGCAGCTTTATGTCAGGTGGTACAGACCTGCCTTAACTTGCAGACAGGTGGAGTTGTTCTTTTTACTCCTTCATTCCTTCACTACTGAAGAAGCTCTTATTCCCCTTTTCCTCTCAAATGTTACAATTAGCCAGAGGTGTTAAGGATTTCTATTATGATTTTTTTAAGCGATTACTGTCAGTAAATCAATTTTTTCCCTATATCTAACTACCGCTAAGAGGAAGAGGTGAAGAGGAGAATGTCTGTCTAGATATGAACAACTGAAAGTCCACAGATACCAGAGGTCTTTCTAGAATGGGAAGACATTTACCCATGGAAATCTGGCTGCAACTTATTGCACTGTGTCAACACCACAAAGCAGTGCAGTTCAAAAAGAGATCAGCCGATGACTTGCAGTCCATGCTGTAAAAAAGCAAACTGTGGTTTTGAACTAGCTGTAGTGAAAATGTGCTGAATGCCCTTTAGTGATTTAAGCTATTTTGGTGTCCTTCTGGAACACCTTTCCCAGCCAAACTGCAACTGAAGGACTGCAGTTTATGTGCTGCAGGATTGCTTCACAGGAAACAAAGCATAATATGTGGGGATGATCACGAGATTGCCTTCCAAACTGCAGGTCTGCTCCAAACTGAAACGTAATGTATCTTTATACTGAAAATAGTTCCAAAGCATATAAATTTCCAGAGGAAGAAAAGATAGCTATGTAGATAGTCCCTCCTCTGCTTTGAACAAGTTTTTCCCTTGTTACACCAACTTTGTTGAACACACACTTGCTGTTCAACTTTAAGAAGTCAAAGACCCGAAGGCAAAAAATGAATTCACTACATCAATCAGTATTTTGAATTTCACCACAGCAGAATTGGCAGCTGTGACCATCAGCTTGTCACTCTGTTCCTAGATCATTTATTTCAAAAAAACTAAAAACCCTGAAGTCTGCAATGGGTAAAGCTTCAAAGCTTCTAAATAGACCACAGTAGTCCTAGATGGTGTATATATAGTAACAGGATAGCCTGAAGGTACAAGTATAGGAACATACAACTACATATTCAATTTGAAAGTGTAAAAATACATATTTTTTGATGAAATGAGTAAGGTAAGAAAATCTACAGCAGGGAGAAAGTAGGGTTTTGAATTAAGGAACTGTCCAAAGTGGGACAGAGTTGTATCACAGTCTCAAGTTCATAGGAAGTAGCACATAGTCACTTGGTTTTGGGAATGTCCAAGATGATGATGAAAAACAACAGTTGCAATTTAGAAACCTGTGTGAATTTAGATCTTGCCATAGATTACCTTGTTAACATTATTAGGCCAATTGTTTTAACAAGGTAATTATTCTGCAACTGATTTTTAGCAATATCTAGTTTTCCCAGCAACACCACTAGGCAAAATGCAAAAAATCAGTAAGAAAACTTGTCTGTTTTGAATTTCTTTAGCACTTAACTATATGCCTGGTACTTGCCATTGTGTAGAGATGCTTGTATTTAACAGCCCTATTTCCTGCCCAAGACATGTGACACTTGAAATCCACATTTCTGATTGTGAGAGCTAGTAGGCTAAAGAAATGCCCTTATTTCCTTAGATAGGTGCATCAGAGAGGCCGTTTTGTGTTCTTATTTCTCCTTTCAGCTACTTCAGGCAGTAGCAGAAGAAAACAGATGAAAAAGGCAAGGTTTCCTGGGTAATGTAATCACTTCCTCCTTCTTCAGATGTAGGTGCAAGAAACTACAGGCATTTATGTGCTGTTTATTACAACAAGAGCCCTGGGTTTGAGATTATCCATGGTTTGCTGGACAGGGTCATGCAACTTCTGGAAGTACCACCAAGCGAGGAGAATGGATATGTGATCAAGGCAACTGAAGGTAAGGAATACACTATATCTGTGAGCTCAGGTGTTCCCCTACAACGTGAGGTGAACTTCCCCTTGTCAGCAGTAGGCACTAAGAGATTTTTATTGTATGCTACCACACCACGGTATAAATGAAAGGGCATAGACTGCATTCACTGATTGTAAAACTGGCTTGGTGTTTTTCTGCAAGCTGTTCTTTATATAAACTACAAGTTGACAGCTTTTTAAGGAAAGGAGGAGACTCATAGTAAAGTGCATGCCATAAGCTTCAGAGTGTTTACAGTGAATTAATCCAATGACAAGTTAAGTAGGAATTCACTGAATTAATGTATATGCCAGATACCCACTATGTTCTCTTTGGGTAACAGTGCCTGGAAAAGAAAGCTTCTTACGCCTGACCTTTTAGTTTATAGCTTTATCTATACCCTTTATTTATATATGCAACTTGTATTTCTGTATTCATGTGAAGATGTACATCTTTTATTCAAAGACCTGCTTGCTGTCTTTGAGACTGCTTAGACAAGCAGTTGTTTAACAGGCCTCTTCATTCTCCATACAGAGTAAGCTGCCCATGAATTAAGAATAACATCCTTAAGTGCAAAGACTCATCTGTGCACGTACGTGCATATGCATGCAAGAGATAAAGAAAGCAAGCTGACCGTATTGCTTTATTGAAGGAGTAATGAGGTTGATGCAGGGGAACAAGCACCAGCAGCTAATCTGTTCTGTTAACTAAAATAGCGGTGTAATAATTACACGACAGAAAAGCAAGACTGCAGGGATGGCAGCTTGCAATTATAACTCCTCTCTGAGCACCGGTGCACGGATGCGTGTACAGTAATGACATGAATTGGCTCAGCTTGAAGAAGTGCCCTTTTTCTGCACTTACAGGATCCCCGACAGCCTGATGGGCTTGCCTGTTTGTACAACTGTAACGCAGAGTTGGTAGATGCCTTGTTTCACAGCGTGCTGCCAGAAACACCGAACATAACACTTCAACCAAGGGGTCTCCTAGCACATCTTTAATGCACGATTGTAATACATTGATTCCCTGCCCCTCTCCCATTTTTTTTTTCACAAAGTAGTTTGCTCAGTACTATTTAGGCAGACTTTCAAAGATTTTTCCTAATCAAAATCGTTATGATTTTCAGGTTGACCAGAGGGCTCTTTAAACAATTGTGGGTTTTGTTCTAATTCTGCCAAGTACAGAACAGGTAACAGCAAATGTTATTTGGGGCATTTAGAAGAGCCTTAAGGAGCTGGGTACACAGCTGCCATTGAAGTGACAGCCAAACCTAACTGTCAGATCCTCTCTCAAAACCCCTCTAACTTGTTTTAAATAGACATACCGAGTTTGCTGTAATAAAAATACTTAACAAATGTTTTATATTCTGTATTATAGCACTTTAATAGCGTATGACTGACTTAAGCAACTGGGAAAAAGATCTCAAAGAATAGTCCTAATACAAAGAAGTTATTTCTAGATCCTAGTACTGTTTAGTATTCCTGATGCTGTGGACTTGCAATAGCCTTTCAAAATCCCTGCATTCCCATGATGTTACTACACAATGCATTTAGTGTAAAGGATGGATTATGCCTTGTCATATGCAATATATTACGAGCAGTTTGTGGCTTTTGGCTGTAGACAAAAGTGCCTGCTACCTTCTGTTTCACCAGCGATTCAGAAATTCCCCTGGGATGGCATGTAGATCCTTGCAGTTCTCCTGACATTGGAATTTAACCTCAGTAACAATGCAGATGGCTGATACTCTGGTGCCAAAGGGAATGCAGTGTCACTGCACCAACTTACTTAAAAGACCTTGACTGCAGAGATGGCTGGAAGTCAAAGTAGTTTAGAGGGGTTTGTTTGTTCTCAACTTGCTTTGCAATCTCTGAGTTAAGCGTGCGTGAGAGAAAATAGCAGCAGATGATGGAGTAAGGTCAATTGCAGAGTCGGGGGGAGGAGGAAGGCAGAAAGATATCCTATAACATCTTAAGAGACTGCAGCATACTGAAATAATTCAGAAAGAGAGCAGTACGAGTTACTTCAGGTTTTAAATCAGGACATTACATATGGCATGGATTTTTAGATGCATCTTTATGGAGCATGCTTTTTTATTGCCTGTGCCAAATTAATGTTTATACACTGAGAAATGGCTTTATCCTACAACACGGATTCTGATTTAGAAAGATTCCAGGTACATTTCTGTATGTGATCTTAAGCAAAGCTTGAGACTAGTTTGCAACACAGTGTGAAGGTAGGGCTTTAGTCCAGCCTTATTCCTCGTGTGACTGATTAAAATGGCTCCAGTGATTACTGGAAAACAATTCTGGGAAAAATGTTTGAGTAAGCAACAAAGAATAGATAGAAGAGAGATGTATTGGGCCCATACTTGCCTCTTTCCCAAATATACTTTGAAAAAAACAAAATGCCTCTGCTATATTCTTCTTTGATCCATATGTGCAAATCATGGTCACTTAAGCCCCTGCTGTCTACCAACACCTAAGCACCCTGTGATTTGACCTTAAGGTCAGAGCCTTTTTGCCTTTATAGCAACACCTGTGGAAAAGAGTACAGATGCTAGAAAATATGGGTGAAATTGTGACGGTCCCCTGGCCTTTGCACTACTCTTTGGTGTAATCTGAGCTAGGTAATAAATGAAGTGTTTAGGGAAGCCTTAAGGAAGGGAGGGTGTTGAGTGGCTGATTGCAGGGATTTCAGTATACATTTGGTACTCAGTACTGTTCTCAGAGTTACTGGGGATACTTCTTTCCTTATTAACCACTGTATATAGAAAATTATAAAATTTCAAAGACAGAACTCTGAAATGCTACCCATTGATATAAAATACACAGAGTAGACTTGCTGAACCCTACAATTACTGGCCAAGAAGCATTTTCGGTATGTTTTAGAAAAGCCAAACAGATGAGTACAAATACTGCATCACTCCTCAAATCTGTGTATTATGGAGCATACCTTTTTTGCATAAAAAACCTCAAAATTTTAGCCAGTTCCATATCATTAATAAAATGTACAGGTCACTATAGTGTGTATGACTAGGAAGTAAACAAAATAAGATCAAAATATTTTTTTCAAAGAACAAAACTACAAATAGAAGGAACCAACAAATGTTAGGTAATCCTATGTCATGGAATTGTCTTTTTTTTTTTTTTTTTTAAAAAAACACGACTTTAAGTGGTTTCACCTCCCTTGAAGTGAAAACTAGTGGCATTCTGATAACTATTCTGGAAGGTATTCTTAATTTCAAGTTTTAATTTCTGCAGAAACAGGTACCTTTTGTGCCACATTTTGGTCATCCTCTGTCCTAGATGAGTGTTGTCTTCCAGAAATCAGGACTGGGATCACAAAAGGCGATGTTACTCGTGGGATTTGGGTCCACAGTAAAGTTCTACTTAGGCTAAAAAAGAGTTTATGCATAGTAAATACTAATTTACTATTTACTGTAGAGAATCCACAGGTGGATTCTCTATCGCAGTCTTCAAGGGTGTGGTGTGAGGTATAAGGTATAATTACCCTCCCTCACCTTAAAATATTTGAATGACCACCCCTGATTTAAGGAAAGAAGCCCCATATTTGAAGTACGTTCTGAGTGTCTCTTTACCTTGCAAATGTAAATGAATTAGGCACAAATCGTTTAAGAAGGGAGAATCCCCATATTTTATGAAAGTAAAGCAACTCGACATGTTCACAGAAAATGTTAGTGGTAAATCTGTGAATCAGGACTGCTTCACTGTGTCCCACTGCCTTCCCTGACTATTGATATGTGATGAAACAGTAGTGTTCATGGGAAAACAATCTGTGAATAGCATGAGCTTATGACATCAGCTACTTTTTTGGTACATTTTTGGCTCATAAATTTCAGCTGAAATCGTATATACATATATATTGTGTGTTTGTTTGTTTTTTAATGTTTATGCCATTCATTCTTTTAGGGTAATCGGCAGTTTAGTAAGGTTGGGAAGTCAGCCAGTTTGCATTCAACATAAATGCACGCTTAATAAATGCATACTTACATGCCTACTAAGCCTCATTTGCTTTAGTAATTGACAGTTGTCTTGAAAAAAGATTCCTTTCTTTTTACTGCCCTTAATTAAACAAAAGGTGTGGTAAAGTGTAGAAAATTTTAATTCCACAGTAAATCATAGCAATAGCTTCTCATTTAATAAGGCTTAACTATTACACCTCTAATTTCACAGCTATCTCCATAACTAAGGACATAAATAAACATTTATAATAATAATTACACAAAAAATCACAGCCTAAATCTCTGTTCAAAGTTAATCTCAATTCACGAGACAAGAGGAGGGAAGTCCAGGACTAATTCTGAGTTGCGTGTACAGAATTGAGCCCCTGCATCTCTCTCTGGTGATCAGTTTAGATTAGGAGATTGTAACAGATTTAGTACCCGTGTTGAACTTGGTGTTATTAATACCTGTTCTAGTTTAATGAACTCAAGCTTGATTGCTGTCAGTAGCAATCCTGGCTTTTTTTCCTGTCTTGGCAAGCATTGCATCATTCTTGAGTGTCAATGATTGTGTGTTTACTCATAGATAAATAAAGGAAACGTGCTCCTGTTTAGATTTTTTTCCTTACAGTCAGCTCATGCTTTAACGGGACTAAGAGGTAGGGACAGGTTTTTTGTGTTTGTTTTTATCTGATTCATTTTACTACTTTTAAACATGTTACCCTAATTCTGCAAGGATTTTTAGGAATTCTACCACTGGGCGTTACAATGGCTTAACTATAAAGCTTCTTGCAAAATTAGCTATTTGTCACTAGTTCTCTTGGCTTTCCTACTTCCAGACCTTATGACTTTCCAATTAGTTTCTCACACTTGCTCTTGAGCAATTTTCCCTGCAGCATCAATAGAGCTTAGTTATATGAAAAATTACAGTTCTAACAGCTGCAGTTAAATTATCTAATGGATTGGGTGTGGCTGTTCACTTAATGTCCTTTTAATTACGTATTATCTCTGCTCTTTATTTCCTTCCTGTAAATACACTACTTCCAGTTTATAGGAACTAAATCCCTACAAAGGTAAGCCAGGTCCTATCAAGCATCTTCCCACACCAGCTTTGATACTTCAAATTTGAGTGTAATTGACTTAACACCCAAGGAGGTACCTGGCAAAGATGCAGAACAGGAGAGAGTTGCGTATTTTATTTAATTAGCCAAGTCAGGAGTCTGCAGTGTCTGGAGTTTCTACAGATAAATGCAATCTGTCAAGATCTGACAGGACGCTGTGTCACTGGACGTCTCAGAGGTGCCTTGCTAGTGGCAGTGAAGCAGTTTTGGTAAGCAATGCTGAAACAATTTGTGGCAAAACCCATGGTTAGTTTCTGGAAATGTCTCATTTCATCAGCTTTGTGTTACATAATTCTCTATTATAGAGAAAAAATAGAGGTTATCAAATGTAAATTTGAGGAAGGATTTTTTCTATTCCTATGGTCATTTCAGTTCCTCTACTGGAGTTTCCTGAATGGGCCTTCATGACACCCTATAATGTGTGCATAAAACTTATCCCAAAACAAAACAAAAAAAGATGATCAGGTAGAAGAAAAGTATGTTATTTTAGCACAGCATGGGACAACGAGAGGTTAGACTCCTGCCTTTTAAACTTTCATTACCAAGCCATGTTTGACAGATGGTTTTTCCCCACGTATGAAATGTTGAGTAAGAACAAAGAAAATACTTGTTTCTCGAATTCAGAAAATGATTTCGGGTGGCAAACACCTTCAAATTGCCTCACGCAGAGCTATGTTTCCTGTGGTACAATAGTGGGAGGAAAAAAATCCATGGAAATTATAGAAATATTTTGGGGAAGGGTGTCAAGTCAGCTTGCAAGGAGACAAATGATGTTCTTGTACCATCCTCTTCTTTCAAGTACTGACCAATAAAGGTTACAATTCTTCATTCTCATTGCCTGTTGTTCTGACAGATCAGGGATGCTCCAGACAGCAGCAGTGCTTCTCAAGATGCTTTGCCTCTATTTCTGCCAGTTTGTCACCTCACAGAGCCATCTGAAACACTGGCCTTTATGTTTGAGCCCAGACGTTGGTTTCTCCTCCCTAGCAGTTCGTCTTTGCTCTTCTGCTGTGCCTTTCCTGGGGAGGCCTCTTCAGAGCTATATTAGTTTTTTGCCCCCAAAGGCAACTATCTTTTTTAATCACACATCACAGCGAGTCTAAGATAAAAATTTTCCTTGCATCAAGAATTTTTGAAGTCTGCCACAACTTGCATTACATAACGCAGAATTAGGTCATTGGCCTTTTTTTAATACCGTCTCCTTACGTTTTGAAATAGAAAACTATTTCTTCATCAGAAACTGTTTTCAGCATAGCAGTTGCAAAGCCCTCTGTGTGAGAGATGATTCATCCAAGCCGGTAAGCAGAAATAGCAGCAAATTGCAGACCTTGCTCAGCGGGCAGGGGCAGCGCCGGCTGCCCTGGCACAGCATCGCCCTGCTCCAGCTCGAGGCTGGCTACGTGTTCCTCTGAGTTCATCTTCACTACACCAGTAATGCTGTGACTGGGGGTCTCATTAAATTTGTAGCCATAGTAATCACCGCAGTACTCTGGGCTTTCAAAATAATTCTGGTTTTATTTATGCTCAGTGTCATAGCTTTGAGCTGGGGGGCAGCTTTTTTTTTTTTAATTATTTAGTTTTGTTTTTGAAGTGAAGGGCTTTTATGATCCAGTGAAAACCTCTTCCCACATACACATCTGTTCTAATAAAGATGCGGGGAAATGCTGCTGGCTGGCGGTTACGAAAGCAGTGTTTAGGGCGGCATCAGCCCAAAGCAGGGTGGCTGATAACACAACATTGGCTGACTTCTGCACCTCTTCTTATCAGGGCCCTACGTGGAGGCCCAGTGGTGTGCTGGCACATCTTGAAATTGCTGTGATGCTGTAGCTCAGCAGTTCCTGGTTTGATTTTTGAACTGCAGTACAGAGGCAGTGACAGTGCTTCAGATTTAGGATGATGTACATTTTCGCACAGATATGCAACAAAACTCTAAACGTGAGTTTGTAAGATTTTTGTCTCAAACTTCTACATCAGTGTAGATGCAGGATATTGAGATCAGCAAGTCTCATGCCTCTGGTAGAGGACTTGACTCTCCCTTCACTTGTTCTGCACAAATTAGAAATCGGTAGATAGCAAAGACACACTGAGCTGGTGCAGACTCAGCCTAGGCAAAGACTGCCCTTGTTTGGGTCCAGAAGCAAACGGCCACGTTGATTGCATTCGCAGCCTTGCTTCTGGTCCTGGGCTGGCTCAAGCAGCTCTGCTCCTAGGGGCACAGCCATGTGCTCTGACCGGAGGGCTCTGGTCTACAAAAAAGGCTCAGTCGCTAACACTGACCAACAGTTCCAGCATCCGCTGAGATTCATATCTTAATTATCCACCATTTCATGGAAGTTTTAAGTCGTTTTCTGAACAGCATGGGATGTGATGGCCATAAAAGCATACCATCAGGTGGCTGCTGTCTGTCTCAACAAGTGCTGTCAGGTCATACTGAGAGGGGAGCACAGCTTGATCCAGGGCATGGGAGGCACCAGCATCATGCGAACTGCCACATATTACCGTGGACAGAACAAGAAGTTAGCTGTGACATGATACCGGCTAGGGTTTGGGACTTTTAGGCAGGACAAACTAACATTTCAGATAAAACTGGATTTCAGAACTGGCCTAAAACCAAAGATGAGCTATGTAATGGTATCTCAGCCGTGCAGCTCCAGTCCAGCAAAGAAGCTCTGTTTCTTGCAACTGCCACGCAAATGCAAATTTATTGGGCTTGGTACACAAACATTGATTTATAGAAAAATATATGAATGATAAAATTCTTTCTACGTTTTCTACTCACTTTTTCTGTAAATATTATGTAAGTAGCCACAATGATACTTCATCTCTGATTGTGTGATATCCTCTTACCCGGATCAGTGACCCAGGATGTCTGCTTTCCTCAGCGCCCATCCACGTTGCCTTCCATGAGGACAGGCAGGGACACGCTGCTGTTACCCACCTAATCGTAACTGGCTCTGACAGGGCTGTAATCCGGAGAGCAACAGAAGATTTCAGAGGAGCTCTGAACCTGTTACGTTCTTGACAACCTCTGGACATCCACTAACACCCAACACATCCTCTGCCACAGCAAGAACGAAAAATGAAGTTAGAGCCTAGATGTCTGCATTGCTCTCTGTTCTCAAGGCAGAGGAGGGGACCAGGCTGCTACCTCTGCCATCCCCAGTTTCAGTGCAGCTCTTTCTGAACATGACTGTAACAGCTGGCTCCAGGCTCCAGCAGTATTATGATTACTCCACACTCTTTACAGTTAGAAGTTTTTGCAGGCATTGTAGAAGTAACTAACATTTAGCAGCCAATCACAGAAATATTTACAAGAGGAGGGTTTTTTCTTTGCGATTTTTAATTTCAGACAAATCAGAATAGAGGACAGGACTTCAAAGACTTACGTTCTAACTCTGTATTTGCAGAACAGTATCATTGATCTCTAATGAGTCTTAAATACTATCAAGTCTGCTTCTCACTGAAAAGAGAAATAGCCTTACAGTGTTCCAGAAGTCACACAAGAGTTGAGGTCTCTGATTTTTAAGAAGTAGCTTAAGGTAGATATTCCCATGACAAGATGTGATTTTGAGGTTGCTGCAGTTTGGGAGCTTTTTGCATAAGGTTTTGGGAACCTGGCTGCGCTGCACACACGCACAAGAAAAGATAGTTGCCTATTTTTAAAAAAATAAAGTACTGTCTGTTCTGATGGCATACTGTGAGTTTGTACTTGAATACATCTACCTAAAGCAGGAATTAGCCAAAAGCACAAAGAACCTGATCCTAGAAAGAAAAACCACCACTAACCTCAAAACTAAATTCCATACAATGTAGCACAGGTAAAATACTTGGGCAGGTGAGTCAGAGTGAGCCAGTCACACCAGCTGCCCTTTCACTAAGGGCATGGGGAATTAAGATGAAAGACTTCAGAGGCCCCATGAGCTCCTCTCTATTACCTTCTTAAGCTTCAGCTTCCGATGTTCCTTCAAATTATAGGAACAAACAAGTAGGTTTGAAGGCTTAGTGCAACTGTAGGCCTATAATACTACTTTAATCAATTTCTTTTTGAAAAGGAGGGACAGTAAAGCAGAGAAAAGAAACTGTGCAAGGTGTTTGACAACAAAGAGTGCAGGGAACTGGGAGCTTTTTGAGGGTCAATTAGCCAGAAAACGTGCTAAAGACTACATGCTCTATTGGATTACTGGCCAAAGAATTACCCCAAAGCAATCAAAGTGGCCCCGTTGCCTGAATACAGAAAGGCAATTACAGATTTTTGAGGACGTGCTACAGAAGCTTTAATTAAAGGCATTACTTCTACATCACTGAACATTGGAAATTCAATTCTTACTCGCAGCCACGAGAAGTAGCTTTTGTCTTTCACTTGTGTGTAGGATATCAGCATAAAACATGACTGGCTTTGGCATCTCTCCTTTAGGAATGCATATTGTGTTTCACCCCACCCCTTCTTGCAACCAGCAATTATAATGTTGACATATTAATAGGTGGATTTCCACTGCTAGACCTTCTGGTTTCCTCTGCCATTGTGTAAGGCTCTGTCAGCAAGGACAATCCGATCCCTGGCTGGCTTCCAAGGTGAAGTTTGTGAAGGACTATTTGTGTGCAGAACAGAAAGGATTGTATCCAAAGAGCGAGGAGCTTGTTGTCCTTAACGTGCTTGGTATAGTAAATTGCAATTTTTAGGTGAATTTTCACTCAGCATGCTTGATAGCACAAGCAAGCAGCTCCACAAGAGCAGACGTGCTTTCAGCACACACACCGATGACCGTGCTTTCAGGTGTGCCTCAGCAGCTGGCCAGAGCCTGTCTCGGCCTTCCCCTGCCTTTCACAGCCATCTGGATCCTAACAATCCTACCCAGACAGGGCAGCACACAGCACTGCCAGCGTTCGGCTCCTGCTCAGAGCTGCAGGTCGCTGCACTGACCCCTCACAGGAGGCACCCTCTGGGTTCCTGCTGCCATCAAGGCTTTAGCGGGGCTTAAGAGCGCAAGGCCTCAGCTTACTGTGTGGCACGCTCAAGCAACACAGTGCTGCAGTTTGTGCTGGCTCCCCACACGTGGGAGCAGTGTGAGCCCCTGCCTTTCCTACAGCCTCTCACTCAGGTTTGTACCTTACTCCAGGAGTCAGCACAACAGCCCAGGCCACAACACGGCCCAGGCCACAACACGGCCCAGGCCACAACACGGCCCAGGCCACAACACGGCCCAGGCCACAACACGGCCCAGGCCACAACACGGCCCAGGCCACAACACGGCCCAGGCCACAACACACACGCAAGCTCTGCTAGGAGCCTGAAACACCACTGCTATTTCCTTGGTATTACAAAAGAACAAACCAAAACACAGAAAACAATAAAAATCATCCTTACCTCTGTTCTGTGGTCATTTTGATGCCTCCTGTGGGTCGCTGTCCTGTGGCAAGGACTGGCCAGGCCCAGCTGCAGCTGCTGCCCTGCCCTGCCCGGGAGGTGCCCCTACCTCAGCTCTCCTTTTCTAGGCTTGGGTGGTCCTTCCCCCCAATCACACCCCTCCCTGCAAAACACCTGTTTCCTTTTCTCCCCTCTTTCTGCTCACATTTGTTTCTTCTGTGTTTTATCTTTACGTGCTTCCCTTTCAACATCAATATCTTTAATCTGAACTTTACATCTGCTCCAAGTTGTGGCCTGGCAGCGACACGTGGGCCGCCCCCCCCAGCCCCAGCTGTGAGCTCACCTCCCTCATCCAGCACCTGGGGGAGAATCCCTGGGCTCAGGGAGCTTCAGGTCCCCCATTTGTTGGATGCAGGCTGGAGGCAGGGATCTCCTCCGAGGCATGCCGTGGAGCAGCCCCTTGTCCCAGTAATAGTTTCATTATTAACCAGAGTCCATAAACTATCTGTAAACCTACTCCTCAGCTCAGGTTTCTCTGGTGCGAGAGCCAAGTGTTGGGCAGACAGATGGGGTCCTGAAGCTTTTAACAGGTTCTTTCATTTTCGTTGGCTTGTCTGAGCTCTGCGAGAAGCCTGTGGCTCTGCCTAGCCCGCTGGGTGCTGGAGGTAATGAGGAAAAACACATCTAATTGTTACAGAGATGCAGGGACAGCGGCTGGCTTTGCAGTGGATTGATTCAGTGCAGTATTATTTTTGACTCCATTCAAGTATCTAAAGCTTCAAAATGGAGAAGTCTCATGATACGTTTGGGACGAGATGTGCGAGAAGATAAAGCAACTTTCCCAAGGCTACACACAAGCTCAAAAGAACAGACAAATTAGACTCAGTATTTTAATTAACCGTATTGTCAAAGCTTTTTTTCATTTTTTTCCCATAGTTTTGCAGGGGGGTACCATGCCAACATTATTAACATATGCTTAGTTCTTGCTGCTGTGCCAGTATAAGCTTACACACAAGTTTCTAAAAGAATGTCACTGTATGCTGCTCACATCCGTGGTACAATACCAGCTTTATGCTCAAATAGAAAAGCCTTTACCACTAACTACAAGGGTACTTTATTTTTAGACTGTGTTTTCACCCGCAATCTGCAGAGTGATCTGTATGTGCGGCGTTTGTTTCTTTTCTAAATTTGTTTCGTCAAGTTTTATTTTAACGCTCATTCTGAACACTGCAGCTTGGCAGTAGAAAGTGTCTGTTTGGCTAAAGTCACGTGTCAGTAGGATTCAGGCCTTAAATAATCCCACTTTTGTATGTCCAGTGGAAGCAGTTGGTTTGTGCTCACAGCTAAGGTTGCAACGGGACGCTTTAAAATGTACAGGTTCAGAATATTCTTCAAAACAGCCTTTGCTTCACGTTCCTGTGATCATTTACTGCTGCCATCGCGCTTCACGAGGCAGCCAAAACCCAAGTACCCACCCACGCAAGGTTAATTCACGCTTGCAGCCTGTTGGACATCGAAGAGACCCAGCTGCTGCTCGCCTTCCTGGAGCTGCAGGTTACGACTGCAAACCTTACAGGAGACACAGCTTATGTGAGCTGCTCCCACCGGGGAGCTGGCAGAGATCGCATCTCTGGGCCTGGCCACCAGTGAGCAGAGCGCCATCAAAATGGTCCCAAGGTTTGAGGTTAATTTTGGCCCTTTATGGCCTTTCTAAATAGCTCCTGGTAAACACATGGAAACGTCCTGGGCTGGTGCTGCTCCCTGGCAATTCCTTCTGTCTGTGCAGGCCACTGCCATGAAGCCACAGCGGAGGCAGCTTGCTACCAGGGCAGCAGCAAGCCGGGGCTGCAGCAGCCTTGTGTCGTCTGCTAGCTGGCGGCCCCGCGCCATGCCTGGCTTCTGTGACATCCAGCCCTCTTCTCATTTTCAGGATTAAAATAATTGAAGGAAGTAACAAAATAATATATATATATATATATATATAATATATACACGAGCTTCGTGTTTCAGCTTAGGCCACAGAGCCCGTTTTTTCTAGTGTAATGCAATTTCTTCTGGAGCATTGCAGTACTCAAACCGTGCTGGAGCTGAACCACAAAAAGAGAAGGGAGATTTATTTTTTTTTTCCTCTGTGTAGAGTTTCCCACCTCAGAACACACATTCTGCAGTTTTCCTCTAGGGAAAGGCATTTAAAACATCCTAAATCTTACTAAATCTGAGCAAATGGCAGCTGGCACTTGCCTACAGCTGTTGTGCTGAGTTCTGGCAGTGCCAGTAGCAGCACTTGGGCGGTCCCATCAGGAGGTGTTGGTGTGGGTACCACACACCTGGTTAGCAGAGAACTTAGAAGAAAACATTTGTCAAAGCTGGAAGGGGGGGAGAGCTCTCTGGGTGCACAGCAGTGGAGCCTCCCCTTGTCCTCACAGAAGTGCCAGTTCTTGCTGTTGCTGCTCCCAGGTGGACACACTTGCTGTGAAAGGTGGCTTCATTAGAAGCTTGCTGGTTTGGTTTGGCTCGCTCTTCCGAAGGGCTATCAGATGAAACAGGGACAAAAAATGCAAATGGAGCTGCTGTTAGGAGAGTAGGTCATTGTTCCCCAGTTTTACAGTGTCTGTGAAGCTGCTTAAAAGCTCTTCTCCAGATGAGGAATGTAGTTTGTTTCTAATTATGTGACGTGTAATCAAGCGTGACGTGCCTACTTACCCCTTAGATGACAGCAAACTATTTCCTTAAACAGAGTAAGGTGGGAAATATTCAGGTATTAAACAGTGCCTAAAGCCTGCAAAAGTTCTTCATTTCAGTATCCCTCTGGCTTGACTTATGGGCACTGCTTCCTTCTGCAGGAGTAACTGAGTCAAAACAACTGGAGTGCGAAAAATGCCCATGCTTCAGGCTTCACATTTTATTTTTAACTCAAACGGTTTCCTTGTTCGCTATCAATCATGACAACTGTTAATGCAAGAAAGCGAGAGCCCATTCTTAGCATCTCAGCACAGAGAACTGTTTAATACTGAGCGCTTTGTTCTCCATGTTAAATGCCTATTGACTTCCTTGGCCCAGAGAAATATTGATTTTTCTCTCGCTTTCTTTACAGGCTCTGCTTTCTTCCCTGGTCGCTGTGCTGAGATCTTTGCCAAAGGTCAGAGCGTTGGGAAGCTTGGAGTCCTACACCCTGATGTTATCACCAAATTTGAGCTCACCATGCCGTGCTCTGCCCTAGAGATCAATATTGAGCCTTTCCTGTGAAGACCAGACTTCTGTCCTCCTACAGATGTCCACTTTCACATGCAGCACCCTCTGCTCCTCCGTCTTTCTCTGCAGGGAACATCCGCTTATGCTTTTAAGTTTCAATAAACTAAAAAAAAAAAAAACAAGTCTGGCTCTGTGGGTAAATATGTTCCTTACAGCGCAATTAGGCAGGCTTCTGCAGCATAAGGATGTGGCATCAAGGATGAGACTGTGCCACCGATGTTTTTAAGGGAGGGAAATAAAGTATCAGGTTGGGTAAAAGCCCAGTGTTTTACAAGAGAAATGTAATGGCAGAGCACATGATTAGTTTTCAAAATCAGAAATGTTCCACAGACACAGCTTCATACTGTAACTGATTATGGCTGCATAACAGGAATCTCATTCTTTTCTTATTGCATGAAATAAGATAATTGATTAGAGCAAATGTTGAGTGAATGTGAGCAGAACTAAGGAGTTGAGCTTTTATTCTGTACGGTTGTCATGTGCTCATCAATGGTTGGGGGAGGAAAATAAACTTGTTTCATGAAAACCAGAGATATTTTGTAAGCAAGATGTGTGCAATATCTGCTTCCCTACTCCAGACATAACTGTTGCTCCTTTATCATTCTAAATTCAGAAGGGGGAGTGGGTGGAATTAAATTTTTCCATGGTTGATGTAAGCCTGGCGGTTTTTGAAGCTCCAAACCAAATTGGAGCAATGCATTTCAGAGCATATGCCAGTGCTCTTTTGCACGAGGAGCTGAGAAATACCAAAGCTTTTGCTGGACGGAGGGACATTTGTACAAGCCAGCGTGGTCCCTGCTGCTCCTGCATAGCCCTCCCAGTGGATTCCTTACCCCCAGGTGCACAGCAGGGGCCAAGCAGCTTTGGGCAGTTGGATTTTCTTGCAGCCTTGCCCATGACGTTACACGGGCACCTCTCACTGATCAGGATTTTCGTCTAGGTGGATCTCTGGCACTGCGCTGTGCCTCGGCTCCCCGGGGAGCTGGGGAGCTCCATCCTGACACGGCGGCGCTCGGTGCGGCTGCGTTGCCACAAGGCAGCCGCCTGGGTGGGCAGCTCAGTGCCTGCAGCAGGCTCCTTCCCAGCTCCTCATGAAGCTGGCTATCACTCCTTTGCAATCCTAGAGCCATCGCTGATGCTGTGTGCTAACAGCAAGCGCTTTGCATGAGGCCAGCCTAGTGTGGCTCGTCTCCACTGCGGAGCCGGGCAGCAGGGCCGGGTTAGACCTCTGGGTGCTGGAGGATGGGAGAAGAGGTGAGGTGCAACGGGGAGGACAAGGCGAGAGGACAGCTCTGGGAGCTGCCGGCACAGCCCTGCCTCTGCAACCCTGCGGGCTTCTCCGTGGGAGCTCCGCCACTCGGCTCAGCAGGTGGGGGGCAGCCGGCAAGGCTGCGGGGTGCAAGTGCCAACGCATCGGGAGAAATGCCCAACAGCGACCCAGCTGGGAGCGCTGCGGCTCCCCTCAGATGGCAGCACAGTTTTGTACCGATCCCTGCGTGACAGACGTGAAATGCGAGCACGGGCGTTGCACAACTGACGCGAGTGCACATGGGGAGTGAGGAGGCTGCAGCCCGCCTCCCCGAGCCTCCCCAGGGATCACCCCGCTTGCCGCGTGCAGGAGCTCTCTCCCCGATGCCTACACCGCTGTAACCAAGCGAGCCCGCAGTGTGGGAAGCAATCTGTGCCACAGATGGTAAGAATTAAAAAACCCTGTTTATTAGTGTGTCATGCATGGGGATTAGGACGACAATACGGCAGATTTGCATTTCAGCAGAGTACGGGCATACTTGTGTGCACTAAATATACTTCTGTACGCACGAGTTTCTGACTCTGGGGGTCCCAATTCTCCTGTCAATTTACTGTCCTGTGAGGCTCAGGTTGGCACTGGGGGCTCAAGCTGCAGGGGCGGGCACCTCACGGCTTTCAGGGATCAGCTCTCCCGGCTCGCAGCGTTTCATATCGGTGCCGGGCACTCCACGAGCAGGACACCAGCTCCGTGCCGGGGAAGCAGCGCTGCTCGCCAAGAGCAGGGTCAGCAGCGAGGTTCAATCTGAAGCCTCCTCAGGGCCACTGAACCTGCTCCCTGCTGTCTGCGATGCCTGCAGGGCTGCTCCGGCTCCGACACCCAAGCTTCGCAGGAGCGCCGCGCTCGGGGCTGTCGGAGCCTGGACAAGCGTTGGCTTTTTGGAACAAAAACCATGGTGGAAGAAGGTGAGGCAAAGTAGCAAGATTTATGGAAAATAAACCCATTCTGATATCTTTCATCTGGCGAAACTACAGAAGGAAGAGGATTTTGCCAAATTTCCAGTGTCTAGGTCTATTAATGACTTCCTTGTTTAGTCTTGTTTTGTCCTCGGAGTCCTCACTCCCCTCCAGGGTCCCCGGTACCGTGTCCTCTCAGGTTTTCTGTTCTTCCTCAGATCTTACAACGCCTCGCACCACAACAGCTCTCCCTCCGCCTCCAGCAGAGCGAGCGTTGTGTTGGAAGATCACGAAGGGGTTGTATGGGGGGGGCCTTATCAAACTGCCCTTCTAAATTCCCCTTCTACCGGTCCTTTACAAGTGGGAACAGGGGACAAGACGAACACAGCCACACCAACTCTTGCAAAATATCTGTATTTTAAAATTTGAACCAAGTACAGCTTGCATGTATGGCATGAACCACATGCAGGTGAATGCTATAAAAGATAAAAATATTTATTTAGTATCTAACATGGAAGTGCTTGGATTTATCAAGTATCATTTATAAAATTTTAATAGCATAAGACAGCCGTGATTCAGCAGTGAAGTTTTACACACAGACCTGCACAGACGTCCCCACCGCACCCACCCCGCTCCCCACCGCGGGCCCACCCCTGACCCACTGGGAGCCTTCTCCCAGTTCCTGCCCGGCTGCTCCGCCTCCGATCCCACACAGCGGGCGTCAGAGCATCCTTGGGGCCAGAGCCAGGACACTCTCTGGCGGTGGGGTACGAGGAGGAGACCGAGAGCATCCCGCCTGAGCAGGGATCCACCAGCTCTGGTGGCTCGAACATGGTGCAAGCGCGCTCGTGCCCTGCTGGAAAATTTGCTTAAGCTGTTCGCATGCACACATGGAGACAGACGTGTCCACACACCCCTTTTAAAATAGTTGAGCCACAGCCTGGGCAAATCTACAGCTGGCTGACGCTTCTGCCTGCGCTTCTTCTGGAGATTACTGCTGGGATTTTAAAGCCACGCAGCTCTTGCAAGTGCTCCAGCCGGCCAGCCAAAACTGCCAGCTATGGTTTTTGAACTTGATTCTATTTGCACAAGCAGCCAAGGGATGGCAAAGCACCTCCTTTACGTTCTTCAAGTTATTTTATTTATTTTTTTTCAGCCAAGAACACAAATGTACATGGTTAAAACTCTTTTACCACACACTGGCAGGAGAAGGCGCGGCGGCCATCCTTGCAGCATTGCGCTTCCCTAGCCGAGCAGACCGCGTTCACCGCTGTATTTCCCAACAGCTCACGGGTCCTGGAGCAGATACACATTTCCCAACGTGCAGCCTGAGAATGAAAGCCCCGGCAGCCCTAAATGCCATCCTACAGCTTTATGCAGGTGTTGCAAGGTGCGTGGAAGACCGCTGGCAATGCTGCACAGCACCACCAAGCTAGGGCAGCTCAGCACCACCTCTCACCGTACCCTGGTCACTCCCAGACCAGCCGTGAGGTGTTTTGAGGGCACTGCCTGTCCCCCAACCCCAGCACCATGGGGACAGCCTCGTCCCGGCCCTACAGGCAGTGAGGTCAGGGCGAGCAGGCTGAAGGCGAGCCTCACCGCTGCGGTAACTCTGCTCTGCTGTACAGCACAAGAATCTCTCCCTGGAAGCTGGTTAACGTTAGAGAGATGTGTTAATAGTCACTTGACATGCTTTGGGTTGGGTTTTTCTTTCTTCTGCTTTCCTTTTTTTTTTTTTTAATAAAATGGGATTGCAGTGGGCAAAACCAGGCCTGCAGGAATGGCTTGGCTATCAGAAGCCGGTGTGAAGAGCAACAAGCACACCCCCCGTCGGTGCTCGTCACATACCTCATCTGGAACACGGGGCTCTGTCACAGGGGTGGTGACACCAGGGATCGCTATCGCAGTTATTTGTGGTCGGAGATTCCCCTCAGTCTTCAGAAAGGGGCATTTGGGGCCAGCGCAGAAAGGCACGAATGCTTTTTGATCAAGTTACCCGCCTTGAACAACTTCTCCCTGAAACGGTGATGCTACGATTTACTTGTCAAGGAGGGAAATGTGCTCAAATCAATCCTAACAGCCCATGCAACAGTGGCACGATGACGGTGGCAGTGAAGCCCACTGAGGAGTAGGTCACGAATTTATAGGGCACTTCGACCTCCAGCCTCCTCCGGGCTTCCAGGTCACTGATGGGGAACTTGTAGCAGTAACACAGCGTGCCGAGGACCACGCTCTTCATCAGCTGACGTGTCAGCAGGATAACAAAGAGCCCTGTGAAGAACCTGGCCAGCACGAGCACCACCGTCATACCGGTAATGAGAGGAAACCCCAAATTTTCGCCGCTGTAGGCTGGTGCTGCGTACTGGTGATTTAACCAAAACCCCACAGTAGCTCCAGCTCCGGCTCCTAGAATAGTAGTGGTGTCCGCCCTGGTGGGGCTGTAATAGTCCAGTTTGGGGTAGTTGTAACACAGGAGGAGAGGCACGGCTATGGACAGCAGCGGGCAGAAGGGGCTGGTGAGCAGCAGGTGGTCTATGCTGTCCCACGCAGGGTACAGGAGCACCAGCAGCACAGCCGAGATCAGCGCCCCACCGATCACGTCCTGGAAAGAGATCAGGTTCAAAAGCTCGGTGAAAGGCCAAATGGGTTCCCAGACGACTGCAAACACCAACACCCGCACTCATAAGCAGCAGAACTGCCTGACCTCAGCACCTGATGCCTCCAGGTTCGCAGATAAGGAGCGAGGGGGGAGTTTGCAAGCAGCTACGAGGCAGAAGCGACGAGCACCCTTTGTGCTCCTTCCCACCACCACCTCCTGCTCAGGTGCGGGCTCACACAGCCACAACCCCCCCACCAGCTTCCTGCCATCGCCTCCAAGCCCACAGCAGCCAGGATGCTTCCCTTCCCTTCCCTTCCCTTCGCCACCCCCCCACCCCAGCAGCCCCGTGCTGTCATGCTGTCAGCGGGTGGCTCTGTTCCCCTCCAGCTCTCCACCAGGGGAAAGCATCTCTGGCTTCAGTCGCCTTCCCTCTGCACCCAGCAGTTCCCAGCTTGGGCAGTAACACGGCTGCTCCCAGGCTTGGCAGTGGGGTCCCCATTTTTGCCCAGAACGAGAGACTCTTCCTCTCCCCTGCCGTTGCGCTTTACAGGCACTCTGTACATCACTTGAACGGCAGAAGCAGACGCCCAAGCGCATCTCACAGACAATGTTACAATCAGCTGCCTCAGCACAAACCTTCCTCTCATAATCCTACAGGTAATTCCATCACACCGGCTGGATTGTTGCTCCCTTTGCATCAACAGAAGGACGCTGATGGGTGCCACCAGCCCAGCCAGAGCTGGGCACCTGCGGGCAGGAATAAGCCCGTGAGAGAGCTCTTGCCCAAGCCTCCGAAATCTGGCTGGTACTGAAGTGCCTGAGGCAAGCCCCTAGTTAAAACCTGATTTATTAACAGAGGCAAATTGGGTGTTTGGAGAACTTGATTGCCGTGCTGGGAAGGCGGGCGGAAGGCAGCCCAAAACAGCAGCTCTGTGTGAAAGCAGGTGAATAAAGAGCAGAGCGAGCAGTGTCACCGTGCTGCCCCAGGCATGGCTCGGGATGCAACAGAGTTTGTATGCTGACCGAGAAACCCACTGCCCATGCTACAGCTAACCCCACACAGCCGTGTCGTGTCCTGTTCCCAAGGCTGGGCCCTCCCCAGCAGGTCGTGAGAGCTGAGTATTTCTATGCCTGGTCACAGAGCAACATGAATTATTGATGAGAACTCGCTGCTGGTTACACAGGAATGGGAGGACTTGCTCACAACTGGAATATTTAATGAATTCCTGCTAAGCACATTACTCAGGTACACCCCAACTTCAGCTGTTCACAGCTACCAAGTAATGAATTCACAGCACACTTGGTTTTAAGCAGCTCCAAGTGCCATTTTGCAAGTTCCTCATACAGATTTCCACCTACGTTTATCTCCTCATCCATTACGTTAGGATAGCCATGGAAATACACCAAGTTGTTTACAGATAACTAAAATGTAAAATAATAGCAGGTGTCAATATTTCACAAAATAATCCATCTTCTGATACCAACTTTTAGATGAGGATTTTACACACGAAGACACGCTTGGGCCTGGTGCTAGCACACGGCACTGACACAGAGGAGCTGGGGCTTGCTCCCAGCACAGACATCCCCAAACCCCACCACTGCCGTGCTGTGCAGGTCGCTTCCCACCCCGCTGTCTGTCCACCTTACACTAGAAGGAGGAGTCCTGACATCCCGATTCCTCCTCCCTGTGTGATGAAGGACAGAAATTCAGCAGCTCTTCACCTGCTTTTCTGTCCCAGCTGTAAGTATTTAACCAAACCCACAGGCTCCACCTCCGCAGTCACCTCTGCATTAGTGCAGTAGCGCATGTATATAACCTATAAATACACACGTATTGGGGTGCATGGTCAAAAATCTCTTACTGGTAGGGGTGCGCAACCAAAAGAGCTCAGAGGGCACTGGTTTATACTGCTTGGAATATACAGGCTTGGCCCTCCTCCTTTTGGAGGGCCCTTAGCAGACACAGCTTGAAGCCATAATGGGACCTCGCTTGTCCCTCAGGTCCAGTACCGCAGGGGACAGGCTTGTGCCAAGGCCAAGCCCCAGCCCAGGGCTGTAGGATGACATTTGGCAGTGCAGGATTAATGGTTCTTCCCCCTGCTCTGTCCAGTGAGGGGGACGACCGGGAGAGGAAGGATTACCCTGATGTCTTGAGAGGAAAAATTGCTTTTCTGACATCTCCACACTGTGCTTCTCCCTGTGGTGGGGACACGTCCAGTGCCGGCAGAAGCACATTCTTTGTCCCCTCTCCTCCATTTGATTTTATTTCTCCAGGCCTTACAGCACTATTTTTCATTTTTTTTAAGGACTGCAAAAGCACGTGGCCTGGCTGTCTGAAGGCAAGACCCTGCTGTACGCCTCCTGTTAAAACCAAGCTGATGCTGATGCTTGGAACGGGGAGCACCAAAAAAGCCCCCAGAACATCGACCCAGCACCCCAAACACAGCCGCACTCAAAAATATCGCTTTGACTGAATGATAAAGGAAAAAGCAGTTCTGCTCTGTCCGCAGCCACTTACTGCCTGAGCTCCCTGGCTTCATTCAGCACCGGTGTGACACGACGCTTCCCCTTCCACCCTGAAATGCCTCGCTTGTGTCTCATCCCATGAGGACGGCACTGCTAGCGCACGTCAAGTGCCACTGCTTGTTTACCAGCTTTACAATATTTAAAGATAATTTCAGGATGAATGGTGTTATTAAAAGCCTGAGATCCAGCATGGAAAATGAGCAGGGCGAGCACCACAGCGCAGCCCATCCCCAGGGCAGTGCTCTGGGCAAAATAAAGGCATCAGCCTGACCCTGTGCTTTCAGAAAAGGAAAAAACAATTACCTGTGTTTACAGAAACAGCTTTCAGGCTTCTTTCTGGTGATAAAAAGCATCCTTTTGACTTCCCCAGCACAGGGCATGACTGCTTTCCCATTAGGGAAAGCCGGGCATGGCGCTGTCTGCACTGCAGCCAGGAGAAACCCAGCGGCATGGCGCGTTCACAAGGTCCCACTGCTGGCCCCAAAGGGCAAAGGGGAGATGAAAGCCTGCCACATTGCTTTGGGGGCTGCTCTTAGATCATATGAACATGATCTGCTGTGGGATTTCTCCTATCTATTTGGGATACTGCGTGCCAAGGAGAACACCATCACTCTGATGTTCCTACATCGGATGACTCCAACATGCCCTGGCAGCGGTGAGACCAAACTCTGTTTGTCCCACTGAGATAGGGATCAAAAACCAGGCCATGGTTTTAAGAGGGAGAGGAAATACATAGATACATTTCCAAAACACAGTTGTCTGGGGGAAAACATAACAAAGACAACCCACCACCACCAAACCCCAGTCCTCATTTCTCCCATTGCTTTTTTTTTCCTCAAAAATAATCTCAGTAAAATCACAGATTGTCTGCTTCAAAGTGCACCCAGATTTTTGCTTCTCCCTTTCCAGGTAACTCCCATTCCCACTTTTCACCTCCTCAGGCCCCATAACTGGAGGCGCACAAGGAAGAGACGGACCCTGCCTCTCCTCTGCTTCCTGCAAACGGGGAATGCTCTCAGGCAGCAGAGGCAGGTTTTGCAATTAAATTCTCTCTGAACAAGGCAACTGTGTCACTTCCATCCCTTTCCAAGGCAGAAGCTCCTGGTAACAGCTGAGGCCACTGGTGCTTTTTCCCTTTCCTCTACTCATCATATTCCTTCTGGTGTGAATACAGCAACACGGACAGCCCTCACCCCACTGAGTGCATCCACAGAGGGCTTTTAGTGGTGACCCCTTTCCGAGTGAGGCTGTGCTCTTTGAGGCCCCCCGGCCCAGCAGCCCCGCCAGCAGTGCTGACACAGGCTCGTTTTAGGGCTGGGGCTGCCCCACAGCACAAGCCTGAGCCACAGCGGAGCGCAGGAGAACCGCCTTACCCTCAGTGCTCTGGGTCCTTACATGGGAAAACCCAGCTACGCTCCACATGGATACGTTTTACCTCTTCGTTTGCTTTACTAAAACATTACGACTGCTTAATTATACCCTTCGGTATTCCCTTCTGGGAGGAGCTCGGTTAAGAAGCCAGGAGGCAGCACCACCAGCAGCGGGTATGGGGTGCTGTCCCTACAGCTGGGGCACGGCCCCGAGCCCCAATCCTCCCTCCAGAAGCACCTGTGGCCGATGCATGGTGCGAGGCTGAGTTCATGCGGCTTGCCCAGCGCTGCCCCAGCTCCCTGCACAGAGAAGCCCCTGGTGAAGGATGCTCGGCCCTCGGAAAGGCAGCATTTCTCACGGTGACACGAAGGAGCTTTCCCTCCCACCCCCCCTTAATTTTAAAGCCCTTTTTAATAGTGTCAGAGGCACAAAGGACTTTTTCTTCTTTACCCTAAAAATCCATCTATATTTAGAGGAGTCTTTCATTATCGTGGAACAGCAAGGGAAATATGCCAAGAATTCTCCCTGATTGACTTAAGGTCACTGGTGAAGAAAGGATGGCTCCAGATCAGCTTTAAGATCCTGTTTTGATCCAGTAGGCCTGGGCAGGGAGGTCAGGCTATATTTTATAGACAACCATCACACAAAGGGCTCTCTTTCTTACACTCATCTATCTGCCTTATTATAGCATCACTATTAGTTATAAAAAAACCCGCACTATTTCTTCACATGCGGCCAACAAGCAGCGCATCTCCAGCTGCCACAGGAGGCTGCAGGCTGAGCAGGGCTCATCCAGCTCCTGGGTTTCCCCGTGGCTGCCTCTGAAGGCACAGCTCACAAACTCCCGCAGTGGCACGGGCGAGGCGAGCCCCCCATCCCACAGGGCCAGGGCTGCGCCGTGCACGGGGTGAGGGAAGGGAGGGCAGGGTTGGGGCAGCGCGGCTCACCAGCACGGTGTGCATCCCCGTGTACAGCCTGCTGAGGCACACCAGCGTGGAGAAGACGAACGCCGCCATCAGGCCGAGCTCGAAGGGGTACTGCGGAGAGAAGGAGAAGCGCACACGTTAGGACATTACCCGCGTCCACAGGGCTGGGAAATCAAACAGCCTGCGGCCTCACACACTGAAGCTGTCCAGAGACCCGTGTGAGCTGAGACGAGACCCTAGCAGGGGCAGGCCTGGGAAATAGGTGGCACCCGCAGGGTTTTGCCCCTCGACATCCACCTGGCGCGAGGCCTTAGCGCTGTGGGCCTCCAGAGGAGAGGGGCAGCGCGTCCTGGGGGCGATCCCTGAGGTCTCGCTGCTGCCTCATGGCCCGAGGGGAGCCGAGAGCCACGCTGTCTGCCCAGAGATTGATCACGCTGCGGCAGCGGGGCCGGGGAGATCGATGGCTGGGCTGAAGCTGCCATCCAGCTGCTAGAGCCATCAGGGCCGCTCTTCCCTCCGGCGTTTAAGGTTTAATCGGGCCCCTTACAAAGCTGCTTTTACATAATTCCCTCTCTGGGCTGGCTGCTAGCATGGGGAGAAGCGTTGAAATAAATCATCATTCTTTCTGTAAAAAATCACATTAGATAAAGAATAAGCTGAACACATCAGCCCTTCACTCCACTCATTCAAATCCCGTTTCAGGCCTCCACTGAAAACAAGCCCAGTGGGTTCATTTCACTCTCTAAAGGGCAGTTTTCTGGAGGATTAAAAAAATTTAGAAAGTGAGATGCATTCACCCAATGTAACCCAGCCTCCTCCTCCTCCCCAGAGCCCGGCGCCTGGCCAGGCTGGCTGCAGGTGAGTGCAGAACAGCTCCCGCAGCACCGCTGGGCACACCAGCTCCTGCCGAGCCTTCCCTCGGTCGTGCCCCGGTGCAGACAGCTCGGCCCCGCTGCAGGTGCCCCCCCAGTTCATGCAGTGCTATTTCTGCCTCACTCCTCCAAGCCCCCAGCGTATTTATGCCCACTTTGCTCCCCCTGCAGCCTGGGAGCTGGCCCAGGCCAGTAACTGATGGAGGGCAGCTCTGGGAGACAGCGCTGTAAGGCACAGGGAGATCTGTGCTTCTTAATGGAGGCAATTAAACCATTTAATTATTTTGCAGCAGCTTTGTTTGTTTCACGGCAGTTTCCAACAAGCACAAGGCAGCCTGTGAAGAGCTGCGAGCCCCACTCCAAGCTTATCAAGCAAGGAGCAGAAAGCAGTGCTGCCCAGGTCTTTTTGGCAGACCCTGCACACAGTACCACGGGCAGGGGTGATGTATTGCACCCCGACAGACAGAGGAGACGTGCTGCTTTTATACCAGGAGGCTCAGCCCCTGCGAGCAGCCCCACGTCTGCATCTGGAGGGCAGCACAGCCAGCAGGGAGCTGGCAGCACAGCCTCCGAGGAACCCCAGAGGATCTTCCAGCCAGGCCATGAGTCCTGTGGACTGATTATAGGGGTTTATCTTTGAAACATGCTTGAGGAGAACAAGAACCATGCTTAAAGATGATGCAGCCAGGAAGTTATTACTGCTAAAATACAGGAAATGCCTGTTAGTGTTCATAAAATGACATTGAAATGACCGTCACAGAGCAATGGTTTTCCAGGAAAAAGCTTACAGGAAGATGAAAGGTTGAAGGTTTGGGAAAAATAATAATTATAGGATCGCCCCAAGCAGCCTACAGCAGCAGTGCAGTGAAACTGATGCTACTTCTGCAATAAACAGGCTTTTAAATTGTGTTATGCACTGTTAGCCTAACACAAGCGATAGTCAGGGCATTTCCAAGGATGCTTCTCCTTGCATCAGACAAGAACAGGTGACATACAGTCCCCTCAGTGTCACCAGGAAGGTGACAGCCTCCAAACCGCAGTGCATCTCTGAGCTGGGTTTGTGCTAAAGCAGGGAGACTGCCACACAAATTATTCTCGTATCCATTATCGGCCAGCTACAGATCCCAGGGAGAAGTGTGCAGCAGTGGAAATGAACAGAGCTCCTCTGGAAGTGGCAGCAGCTTGGGATTTGTGGAGTTTTCTGCAGTTTGCTGGAAGGAGACTAGCAGGCTTGGTTTTTGTTGCTGTTTATGTTTGGTTTTTTTGTTTGTTTGTTTGTTTTTAACATTTTTTAGCCCTTACCTTGTACTGGTTCATGGTTGCAATGAGAAAGGAGAAGGAGATGGCAGTAGCTGCCATGGCGTGGGTGGAAGGCATCCCGTACTCCGCATCCGTCCGCACCTCCAGCTTCACGACAGGTGGCGAGAGGGGACGAGGCCACTTCAGGATGTCCTTGGAGACCTGCCCTATGTACATCACGATCTGGGGAGAGGAAACGCCACAGGCTGTCAGCCCGCACAGGGAATTTCCACCCTGCCCACCCCAGAACCATGGCTATCTGAGCTTTTCTGCTGCAAAATCCACCGCCCCAAGAGCAGAGCTCATCCTGTGAATTATTAAAGGATTTTCCATTATCCTGGTCAGCGAAGGCAGCAGCTGTTTGCTATGCAGCCCTGTAACCCGATCACAGCTGGGACCACGAGCAGGGCTCGCTGACGAGTCACTGCAGCAGCACAGTGCGAGGAGAGCTGGCTCCTGTCCCACACTAGCCAGGTGTAAGTCCCCAACACGTCCGTTTTAACTCCTGTCCTGCGGCACAGAGGCACCTGAGACGTCACCTGCACGAGTGAGTGCTGCGAGATCCCAAAGGGATTTTATGCTGGGAACAGGCGCAAGAGGCAGCACAACAAGGACATGAACTAAAAGGAAGGCATTTGCTTTCTGGTACCCCCACCCCTCCCCGGATAGTACACCCAGATACGTGCAAAGCAAGCTCTGCAGCTCAAAACTTCTTTTTTAGCACACAGATCAGGGTAATTGACACCTGTCATGAAAGCTGCTGCACGAGACAGCTCACTGCTCTGCTCCTTGCACTTCCACTAGGAAAGGAGAGCTCTTAAAATACCATCCTTCCCAGGCTGTGCTGTTCTGGCACGTGGCTAGCAGCACGCCCATCCACTGCCCTGCTCGCCACCAGCTGCACTGCATCCCTCTCTCCCACCAGCCACTTAAAAAATACTTTCACCTTAAGAGCAGAATGGTGGGATTGAGGGTTCACAAAGCAGACCCAGAAAAAAGAATGAAGTGCCACATTCCTTCATCCTCCCTACAGCAAAGGACACACCGAGGGGACTCCCTTACACCCAGCCAGCCCCGGCAGCCTCTGCTCTTTGCACGATAACCAAATGCCAGGGCTGAAAGCAGCAGCACTCTGCAGCAGCGGATAAAGCTCTGAGGCTACCAGGTGTGATACCACCTCAGAGGCAAGGTCGGACAAGCCAGTTTATCAGCAGTCCTCTCTAATGACTTCCACTCGTAGAAGTATTATTAGCCCTAACACACCAATGTATTACCGAAAGGGAAGTGAGTCACCTTGGAAATGAGGGCTGTACTCGGGCTCCTGAGAGCCACAAACACGCCGGCTGCTGGCGGGGGTACAGGTAAGCAAAAACACCAGGTGTTCTCCCAACATGTTTCTTCCGTTCATTGCAGGATAACTCCTGGCCCTTATATATTTTTTAAAAACATGTTGTGTGGCCACATACGGCAGGGAGAGGTGAGACAGCCTCGGCAGGGCAGCGGGGGGAGCCCAGCATGCTCAGGCTGCTCTCTGCAGTGCCAGACCCTCACCTTCAGCTCCCCTGGGCACAGGGCTTCACGTGCAACGTCCTGCACTGGGGAGCCCCACAAGGTGTGGGGACACCATGGGGACAGCCACTGCCTTGTGGGGGTCACACCAGCACGGGCTCACAGCAGGGAGCATCTGAGCTGTGCTCCAGGCAGCTCCCATCTGCTGAGGACAGAAAGCATCCGTCTCCTTTAAGCGCTGTGCTCTCTTACGCCACACTTCACTAGTTCCTGACCTTATTTCTCTGTCATTCTGGATTTATTCTCCAGCAGCCCCAGGAAAGAAAGCAAGCAGCCTGCAGCAGCTTTTTCCAACACAGCAGACGAGAAAGGCCCTGTAACAAACCCTCAAATCATAAACATTGGGGCACTGGAAAGAAGAAGGGAGATGGAGAGGTGAGCATGGAGACAGGCTGGAGATGAACACAGAGCTAAGCTTCCCCCACAGGACTTGACTTGAATTACTTGTTTGCACAACACCAGACACCCTTGGTGGCCCAGAACAGTTTTAATATGGGTAGAAATTACCCCAGCCTCAGACCCTCAGTAACTCAGGATCATTTAGGTCACAAAGCCGGGATCAGAGGACTGGGGAGCTTTGCTGCAGCTCCCAGCCTACCCCACAGGAGACAAACCACACACTTACAGTGGCTGTGGACCAAGAGAGGACAGTGGGTCAAGGCTTGGCCCTGCAGCACCCGACCACCAGCATGGGTATGCATTTCCAAACCTAAACACCCTAACAGGCATCATTTGATCTGTTGGAGGCCAGGGACAAGAAAAGGAACCTTGAAGCAAGTCATCTCTTTATGCCCTACTGTTCTGTTTGCTTCTTCCTTCCATCACTGACATTTGTGTCCACCTCCTGTCTCATGCCGTGGCTCCTGGTGCTGCTCCACAGCTCTGGTACCAGCTGTGTTTCACCCAGCACCAGCCCCAGACCAGAGCGATTTTCTGCCGTGCTGGTGGAAAACCATTTGCAGGCATCTTCAGCGTAAATAATTTTAATTTGCATATTAAAAAGTACCTCTGCTTTTGAATGGGGAAGTTTGAACCTGGAGACTTTTCCATTACTGAAGCAACAAAGTCAACACTGAGATGGACGGCGCAGGACGTGATTAACTGCGGATAGCTAGGGGGGGACGCGCAGGAAGCTGGCTGAGACAAGAAGCACTTGGGGAAAGACTTCTTCCTTGCTGTCCCCCTCTCTGGGGCTGTCCTGCAGCACCAGAAGCAACACAAACAGGGCTGTCCCCGTGCCATGCTGCCCACCAGGCAAAGTCCTTCCCCGCTGAGGGCAGGGCAAGGCTCAGTTGCTGCCGTGGGTCAGCAGCCTCACATTTCACCCCACAAACGCAACCAGGAGCTGCTATAGCAGCACGGCAGCCTCTGGGTCCTTTTCCTGTGACTTCCCTGCTCCCAGTCACACACAGTCCCTCTCCAGGCACGCATTCCCACCTGAGCCTTTTGGCAGGAGGTGTGGGTGGGGAGCGGGGCATGTCCTCCTCCCGTGCCAGGCCCTGGCCTCCACCCCGGCCTCGGCGCAGGGAGGCTCCCTGGAGCAGTTGGGCTGGTTCCTCCTTTCGCTCTCCGGTACCTGGTCTGCCAAGGGTGCACCAGAACACATCTGTTTTAAACTCACTGTTTTGCAGCTCTCCTGGCCCTGCTCTCGATCTGCTAAGGGGATGAAATTCTAGAGGTGCGGGGCCAAATGGCATCGGCAGCTCCTGCCGTGCCAGCCTGCTCGGGACCCACCGGTTTCAGCTCTGAAACAGCAACTCAGTGATCTGGCTCTGGAAACCCTGGACGGACTGCAGAGGGATTTGTCACCTTCCCAGGAAGGAAACTTACAGCTTGAAAGTGATGTCCCTTTTGTTTTCCCTCATACTCACTGTGTGCTGATAGGAGCGACAGAACACATCAGGAACACCGTGGAGAGGGGGGAAAAAAATGAGGATGCACTAATAATAAACTGGCCTTTGCAGCAGATTAGCCAAGCAGAGGCAAAGACCGCATCCTGGAAGCGCCAGCTCCTTTCCAGGGCTGTCAAGGCAGGCGTGACTTTGATTCAAGGCAGAGGCACTGAGCCAAGCACCCAGCCGGCGCCGCCCGCAGCCCCTGCGCTCAGCAGCTGCAGCCTGGGCTGGCAGATGAGGCTGCAGCAGGAGGGTGCCCCTCGGGGAGCTCTGTGCACCCCCTGAGAGCCATGCAGGGTGAGGATGGACAGGCTGGGGAGCCCCAGCACCCCAGCAGGCTGTGATGTCCCCAGACCCACAGCCGCAGGCACCTGGCCGCTCGCTTATCGCCCCGGCACACCTGCAGCTCCCCACCCGCCCCAAAGTCCACGCTGGGCGGTTCTTTATATTGTACAATTGGTTGTTACTTATATCATGCAAACTGCAGCTCCGTGGGCTTAAAAGAGGTGTGGGGACACTTCACATTCACGCACTCCGAAGAAAAAAAGTACTCAAGTGAGCTTCCACCTTTTAAGCTGAGATGCGGCAAGCTTAAAGCATGCCCGAGAGCTGTTTTATTTGAAGCTGCTTTCCACCTCCAGATTTCCTGGCTGAAGCAGGAGCACAAAGCATCAAAGCCACCTTTGTGCAGGTTGAGGAGTGTCCCCTTCAAAGGGCTGAGGAAGGGACGCGCAGACGTCGGGATGCCTGCAGCACCAGCCCCGCACCTCGCTCTCAGACACCAGGCAGGTATTTCACTCGTCTGTCCATGAAGAAAAAGGCAAAGCCCACGGACGTGCTATGAGTCCCCAGAGGAAGGGCACCGTGGAAGCATCACACGTGGTTTAAGACCCCAGAACAGCTGGATGTGACCGCAGCCCGTATTTCCCACAGCCACCCCACTGAACCGACACGAGCAGCTGGTTTTGAGGGCCTAGGACTGGAGAAGGCAACCAAGGTACCAAGGGCAGCCTCACCTGCTGCTGAGATGCACTTTGCACGACCCTCCTTACTGCCCTCCTGCAGCTACGAGCCTGGCCCTTGTGTTTCAAAGCTTCCAGCTTTGATGTAGATTATTCACGACTACCTTGCACACGTCTGCTCTTGTGACTGTTTTTATTTCAAGCAGCTCCTTCCCTCCCCTGGCGTTCCCAGCCAGCATCCTTCTCTCCCCGGCTTCATTTGCTTAGGGGCTCATCTCAGCTTTCAGCCTCTGCTCAGAAAATAGCCTGTTCCCTAGCCATCCCTGGCCCTGCTCCAGCTGGAATTTATCCTTCTCGAACGTGGGTGACTGGCTCTGCAGAAACTATCGCAGATAAGATGTCGTGTAGGCCTTGGAAACAGCATTAATACTTCTAACTTTTAAGGGAAGAATCCCCCCGGTTCAACCCGGGACCCCAATTCTTTTTTCAATTCAATTTGCGCTCCAGCTGCTCCGTGCCGTCGGACAGCAGCCTCGGTGTGCCTGCCCCGTGCTCAGCACGCACAGCTTTCTTCCCGGCTGCCTTCCCTGCTCTGCTAGCAGCTGCTGTTAGACACCGCTGGGCTACCTTTATTTTCCTCAGTGGCTGTTCGCATCCCATCACCATCTGCACAGGAACAGAAGTGTGTTCAGATCCCGATCCTGCCGTAGCACGTGTTAGCGAGCTGTCTCGGACCGACCCAGACCCCTCACAGCACCATGAACCCATCCCTGCTCAAAAGCAAACAAGCCATCCAGCTGAGCTTGCCATAACATTAATGCCAAGTCCAACAATACTTCAAACCCTTTCATACTTAATATAATTAAAATGTTTCTAAAGCTACAAATTGTCCAAAGTCTGTGTATGTAAAACAGCTTCCCCTTTTCAGTATAAAAAGGCAGCCCCACAACTCCCTTGGTAACTGGGAAATAATGTTGATAGCCATAACATCAGACGGTTGTGTACTCTAATTACGCCAGGCTAGATCTGGCCAGTAATCAGGTAGCCTCCTTGCCAGGTAAAGGCAAGGCAAGTCTTCAGAGGCACACAGGCAGCTTGGAGGAGTCACTTTTGAGCAATATGCAAAGCCAGAAGGCAGTGACTACCAATTATCATTCTGTGGCACACTTCCAGAAGCAGTAGGTGTACTCCTGGCCAAAACCCAGCTCTAATTACACAGTGTCCACCTACTTCTGAATTTCATCTGCAAGTTATTTTTCCTGTTCTCTTTATAAAAAATTATTGACTAGGGTTACTGGCACAGAAGAACTGATGCCTTCCATCCAAGACTGGATGCATTTTAAATGTATGACCCAATTCAAGTTTTTATTAGTTCTAATCATGTTATTTGGACAAAAGACAGGATATTATTAACCAGAATTGACTAAGTCAAGGAGAAGCATTGTTGTAATGAAAAAAGCTAAGTATCGTATCCAAGTTTTTATCAAGTTTCAATTTCTCAAATCAGTGTAGACTGACAAACAGATCTCCAGGGTCCATCATCTACCAGAGATGCTTCTTACCTCCCTTCTTTGGTCTGAAACAATCTTATTTGGGCAAAGATGTAATAAATATCAAGATGGGCAGTGGCAGTGACAGAACAGACATTCCTGTATAGAATAAAGTGCCTGTTAACCCACTGGTTTTCAGAGCCAAAAGAGAAGCCCATTACTCTGGATCCCATACACTGCATTTAGGAAGGCTGAAGCAATGCTGAAGCCTGCTGATTTGAGAATGCTTCAGTATTTCTGATGGACAACACTGCAAGTAGCACCCCAGGTATGAGGAGGGGAGCAGTAGTCAAAGATACTGCCACGTCCATGTTCAAGCTTTCACCCTAGCAAGGCTGAAGACATTGAACCACATAAATAATGTTGGGTTCTTCTGTTTGTTTGAAGAGGTTTTGTTTGTTTGAAAGGTTATTCTTACTCTTAAATACCCTTTTGCTACAGGTATGGAATTAAGTATGTGCTTAAGTGATTTAAATACTTACAGACCAGATGATTATCATCCTTCTGGACACAGAGTGATCGATGTTCCAGTAGGTAAATGGAAGGAAAGTGATATAAAAGATCTCTTCACCCAGAGCAGCTGAAAACTTGAATAAGTAGTAGTAGAAGTAGTTCTTCACAACATATTTCTGTGGACAGCCCTGCAAACAACAGGATTTTAGAAATGTTTAATGAGTTAGAAAACTATATCAAACATCCAAGGAATTTCACTGTAATGGTTCCCAACCCTTAAACTAAATAATTTGTTAGAACAAATGTCAAGAAAAAATTAAATTTTTGTACTCAAAGACCATTGTAACAACTCAATTACACTTAGCAGAGATCAGAAATCCATTAGGACTAATTAAGGGCAGCAGTCACATCTACGAAGGTTTTCCAGAGATCAGATCAATCCTTGCTCCAGGGAAATTATCTACATTTAATAAAAGGGCACTGATGCTTTTATTTCCAAGTTTCGACATCTGCAGTTAAAAAGAGCCACCACTGCTTTTGCTGGAAGAGTGTTTTGAGATGAAATGAGTGAAATGGAATCACTGGACTGCTTCTTTTAAATTGTGCCTCATTAAGTCAGACAAATTTACTTCAACAGGCCTGGAAATTTTACTTTTCTCTCTTCTGAGTGGCAGGCAGCCCGCCGGAGCTGGAAAGCCACACGGAGCTGCATGTGGCACAGAGGACACGAGGGTTTGCTGATGATGATATCTGGGACTGGGACATCACCAAGCAGCCTGCTATGGTCCTGCTGCAGCAGCTGCAGCATGCAGCCAGGTTGTATGCAAACACCTGTATGCTTCTGGAGAAAAGGGGACCATGTGTATGAAGAGGATTTGGGAGGCAAAAGCTATACACGAAGAGGATTCGGGAGGCAAGAGAGCCAAACTCTCTTCATCTCTCCTAAGAAAAAAGACATGCATGGGATTTGGCTGGGTAAACAGGGGCTGAAAGAGCATCCTACAGATTAGGGCTGCAAAGGGAACACAAAGGTTTCAGAGACTCCCTAGGTAAAAGAGCTTTGACGTAAACTCCTAAAGCTCAGAGGAAAGCTATCATGCTTGGAGCTGATTGTGAGCCTAATCCACCAGAGAGAAAGCCTCATCCTACATGACAGTGCGAAAGCATAAGAATTGTCTAGGAAGTCTAGACATCCAATTGTGACTCATTTTGAGAGCAATTAGACGTTTGAGTCCCTTCATCTGCCTTCAGTACGGAGACGAGGCGAACTGCCTAAAAACCACCGAAGCAGGATGGAAAAAGACTGCATTCATTCACCTACTGCAGGAAAAAAAAATATATTAAATTGATTTTTGCATCAATAAAGAGAAAAGATGAGTCAACACTTCTGAAGCGCTTGGGTTGCGGGAGCATTCCCCCGTGCATTAGTGCTGGAGGTGGCAGCTCAGTTACCGGCACCGCTCTCAGGAAATCCAGCGACGGAGCTCTCAGCTGAAACGTCTCGAGCCTCACACACCAGTGAGAAAACACCCCCGGTGCAATTAGCTGCGATGCTCCTGCCTGAGATCATTAAACCATCTCTGGTCATATCTGTGGGTCCCTGAAGAACGCTTTCTGCCAGCGCCGTTAATTCCTCCATCAGGCGGCCGTCCCCAGCGCCCCAGGAATTACGGGCTTTAGATAAGAGATGAGCAGACACGTCCCCACGGTAATTCTTTTCTGCTTGAAACCTCATGGGGTGAGGGATAAAACTTCCTAATTACAATAATCTGTTTTGTAGGGGGGAAAAAAAAGCAATTGTATAATTATTCAGGTTCTAAAAGAAATCGGAGCTAAAAATACTTGGTGGCAGAAGGCAGGGCCAAATCCTTCCACACTGCTTTTTAGAAGCCTTTCTTTTTCTCTCTTCTCCTCCATCACAAGTCATCTCCCACTTGCTAGTTTGACTTGTTTAAACAGTTTTGTTTTTTTTTAATAACACACCAGCAGTTCTGAACGAGGCGCGAGACAAAGCCCACAGCCGTGAGAGGTGACGGCAGCAGCCAGAGGACAGGTGCGAAAGGCATCTCGGAATAGCTCCGCTTGCTTTCAGTGTGTGGCAATGAAAGTTCACAATCCTCATGATCCTAAGGTCGTAATTATGGAAAGCCCACCAAGCCTGCTCCTTGTACCTCCGGACAGCAGCCCACAAACCCTCAGCTAACGCTTACTCCCCACGTCCCTTTTTTCCTGACAGAAGGGAATATCGCTGCCTTTCCCAGAGCGTGTGAATTTGGGTGAAGGTTTAGCATCTCCCAACGCTCAGAGATTTTCTCAGCCCACATTTTTACACGACTGAGTTTTAGCAGAGGAGTTTGTGCCTCATAGACTGCCGTGACTCGCGGCCTCCCGTAACCTCGGAGCACCCGCAGTGAGTCAGCCCCTCCGTCCGTCCCCGTCACTACTCGGTCAGAAGCAGAGAGCTTTTAATGGGCAGTAATTAAGGCTGTAGGCAAAGCCAGAATTTTAAGAACATTTCAGAAGAAAAGGACAACAAGCCGCAGCATTCCCAGACACGGGAGACAGATAATTTCAAACAAATGACCCTTCTCATCTACTTGGAACAAAATCAGCTGCTCAAACTATAAGCGATGCGCGTGAGTGTGCAAGTCTCCCTGAATGAAGCCCCTGCCCAAAATATTCACACAGGAGCTATTACAGCTCTGCCCAACTTGCCCATCTCCGCACACTGACGGTGGGAAAGAAGCGGTGCAAAGATACCACCCACCCCTCTTCCCAGTCCTGTAGGATCTCCCGTGTAAGAGCTGAACAGGCACTGGCTTTTCTGCCCCATCTCCAGGGACCAGCCCTAGGGCTCAGAGCCTGACCCAGAGACACCATTAACCAACGTTTTGGTACCAGCTCTTGGCTTCCTGGGATCTTTCAGGAGATGAGCACGATTAATTAAGGTTCTTGAAGTCGCTACATGACTTCACTTGCAACAGGAACTTGGCAGAAGGTTGGGAATTTCTCCTCCAGAGACCCTACTGAATGCATCGCGATTCTTCTCACTTTGGGGATTTTTTACACTATAAAAAGTCACAAAGTCTAGAGAAGCTGCTGAAGACAAGGCACATGAAAAAAGCCCCAGAAAAAAGCGCCTGCTGTACGTGCAGACAGTAGAAACCAGACAGCTTGGTCCTGCAGTGCAGTATGGCACAGAGCATAAATCTGGGGGGTAACACTGGGGGGAAATACAACACCAGCCTGGAAACTCGCTACCCCAAGGTGGGATGGTGGCAGGACAAGGGGGCCGTGTCCCCAGGAAGGGGCCCTGCATGGCTGCAGCACCATAAGCCTCTCTCAGGGATGGGTTGGAGGGCACAGCACCAGCGGTAACGTGAGGAATAGAAGCATGGAAATAACTGCAGAGATGTTGGAAAGATAGGAGAGGGGAGAGCAGTGGCACACAGCCTACAAAATGCACATAAGAAGCCCCAAGACTTGACAAATCTCACCTAACCAAACCCATGAGTGTGCAGCTCCCTGCTCTGCCCAGGCACTTCTAATTAGGTTGTGATTCCCCCTCTCCAGAACGTGATGCAGCCAGGGCACGAGAGCTGCCCAGGTTTGTGCAGTGTCCTTGTCCTTGGAGAGAGACCTGCGGCTAACTGAAACCTGAGAGGCCATGGGGTGGAGAAAAGCCAAGCAGGAGAAAACCCTCTTTAAATGCGACAAAGTTCCCAGAAATGGCTCGTCTGCCCCGTCGGTTAGTGCGCAGATAGGCATCACCCAGCCTGCAGCCGCTGTGCATGTATTTATAGGGGCATGCACTGATGGCATAATTATTAGGGATAGCCTTGAATCATCGTTTATTGAATCATCATTTAGTGCAGATGCAAGAGGTGACAGTGGGAGAGCTTCCAGCCAGCTCCGGCGCTTTCAATGCTTTCAGACAAAGCAGCAGTCTGGAAGTCAGGGGGAGTTCTGGTAGCATTTCAGCAGCTTAATTCATCCCAAGCACCAAAAAATAAAAAGAAAAATCAAAAAGCCATTATGCAAAGCTCTCAGCAAGGTGCCTTAGCAGCTCCCCAGCTGCTGTCTCTCGCAGCTCTCATCACGACTTCCATCAGCACGCCTTGATCCCACCTTCCCCCTTCATCCCCAAAGGATGGAGGCACACACGTCATCACCAGCATGGCCAGCACAGGCCCAGGACACAGAAGGGAAGACACCTCAGCTCTTTTATCTTCAGATGCTTTTCCTTTCCGCCCTGATTAGTGCTTGGGAGGCAGGCTTAATTATATATTTCTGTACATTGTTCTGGAAGCAACATAATTAGGCCTCCTTCCTTCACCGAGAGGGCACAAATAGACGTAACAATCTGCTGGGTTGTTTGAATATAGCACGGAATATGGTGAGATGAGAGCTGAGAGGACTTGCTTAGCAATTAATAGGAAGAATTGATGAAGGAAGAAGAATCATCGTCCTAAAAGAAAGCTTGCTTAATTAAAAAGAAAAAACCTGAAGTCTCTCAGAGACATAAGGCAGTGGCTGCCAACTAGGCAGATCTCTCGTGGAGGACAGTGCCTGCAGCCAGCTGGAGGACACCCACTGCTTCCTGCAAGGCACGAGCAGAAGCCCTGTCTGTCTGTCCACCCAGGACGGACAGATTGCACTCACATCACTGACAGCAGGCTCTAACCTGTCCTCACCGACACCAGCGACGGAGGCTCCGCTGCTTGCTGCAGGCCATCTCATATTTATGATACCCCCTGGATCAGAAGGCATTGCATAGCAGTCAGTTCTCAACCCGACCTTCAACTTGATGACATTGATTTCTGTTCTTGTCCTCCAGCTCCTCCTAACTCCATTTCTCCAGCAGCAGCCCCCACACTCACATTTCCAGCTGGTTCCTCCCACGAGGCTAAGAAACCTCTCCTGAAGAGCCTCCGTACTCATTGCTTTCTGTCCAAAGAGGTTCCCTGTGGCACTCCAACAACTCTCAAGCCACTTGACTTCATAAATCCCTTCCTTAGCAGATGCCTGGAGAGCTGACACCCCAATTCCTACCAGCTCCTACACTTGGGATTCCTAGATATCGTTAATAATCATACTCATCCGATCTGCCCCACACAGCGGTGTCCTGGTGCCACAATTGCATTCCTTTTCTCCTAACATCACTCGGGCAGCACCCTCACTCTCCCTTGTATGCTCTGTGGGACCTTGTCCCTCTCATCACTACTCTAGCTGCCCGAGGAACTCCTCAGGCTTCCAGCTCTTCAGCTTCTGGTTTTAACCACTGACAAGTGGCATCACCAGCAGCCTCCTGCCAAGGAAGGTGCACAGCACCAGCACTGCTAATGCATAGCAGCTGCTTATCCACAAGCACTGGGAAGGCTCAGTTCAGCTCCTCCATCCTCTCAGCAAGCCACCAGCCCTGCTGTCCCCGCCAGAGGTCACGCAGGTTGGATGTGAGCTGCTCCAGGAACCCTGACGGAGGCAGTGGGAGAGCTTCCCAAGGGCTTCAGCATCTTCCTTACTCCAGGAGGACTGGCTTGTGCAAAAAGAGGAAGGAACAGGGCACAAAAGAGGCAGGAGAAGGAAGGACAGAAGGAAAAGGCTGCCCTTCCTCCCTGATTTGCAGTGGGAGAACAGGTTTGTGTAATTGCATTTTAATTCTCCAGAATTACACTGCAATTTCATGAGGTACACCACGGAGCCTACGCCTCAAAGTGGTAGAGGAAGATGTTTCAGGAGTTAGATAGCTGCAGGAGTACCTGCGGAGAGAGGAAAGAACCCAAGAAGACAAATTACCGACTGCTCAAGAGGACGGGGATTCCAGCCTCAAAGCAGATCAAGAAACTCCTCCACAACTCAGCGGCGTTTTGTACTCCACAGGCTGAGTACCAGCAGCAGCAGCTCTGGATGGGAGCTGACACCACCGCCTCCTGCTCGACTCCCTGCCAAGGTGACCCGAGTCGGAGCCGTCCCAGCACTGCCACAGCTGCCGGACACCCGGGCTGGGGTGTCTGGGAGAGAAGGGGCAGCCCCACAGCGCTGCTCCCAAAATGAGCCCCTTCGTCCCACCCAGCAGCACGATGGACCCAGCCGAAGACTGTTTCCACAGCAGAAGTCTATCTGGAGAGGCACGGAGCAGCCAGGATCACCCCAGCACTGACCCCATGGGGTCATGTCCCTTCTGCTCCCCCGGGGGCTCCTCTCCTGTAGCACCCGGCAGCCTGGTCTTTGCTCTCCTGTGGCACAGCTTCGGTGCCTGACACCAAGTTCTCCTGCGAAGTGAGGCACCTGCATGCCCTCCACATGCACACAGACCCCATCGGGTCTAACTAGCTGCAAAAGGGACAGACACGGGGTGCTGCTGGAGCCGTGGCATTGCCCCGTGGGCACCTGTGCTGCCAGGCTCGAGGAGCTCCGCAGCAGGACGTTGCGCTGCCACTTGCTTCCAAAAGGACAGATGAAACATCTTCTTCATCCAGCAATACATGTTGACTAATGTAGTAGTAAAATGGTAATAAATTAGCAACATAACCCTGCATGAAAGCATTTGTGTACCTCTAGATCTAGACCAGTAGCTGTTTACCTTGGAAAAAATAAGTTACAGGTGCCAACTACATGGAAGGGATACGGAGCCCCATGAAGCAGGAACCTGAAGAGTCTTATTAAAAAAATAAGTAAATGTGATGAAGTTTCTCTCACTTTAGACAACACCGTGCAGACATTTAAGGCCTCAGATGTACTTGCGTGCAAGGCTATATCAGGCAATAGTCCCCTTCCACTGCCCAGATGACCTGTAAGTGCTTCCCATACAACACGCACAGGAGGTAACATAAGAACTGGCTGTCCAAAGGAATTTTCCAGGAGAAGAGATTTCCTCTGGCCCCTTGCCCACGGAACCTGCCCCAGACTCCAGAGATAAAGAGGAGGAAAATGACAAGAGATGAACTCCTACTCTTCTGCTTGATAGCTGAACTAATGGCCTGAGACATTCAGCAGAATTATAAAGCAGCAAGTGGCTTGCCTCCAAGCAGGGGAATTAATCCCAGGATCCTGGCAGCTTCTCATTACGAGGTCCAGCAGCCTCCAAAGGGATGACTCAGGCTGTGCTGAGTCACGAAGCGCCCGGTCCCAGCACCACCACAGCCCCTCCTGGACCCCCACAGCAGCAGCAGCAGCCCTAACAGCACCATACAGCTACGCATGATCCCTACTGCCATCAGCGAGTGAAATTTCACAAATATTTATTAGCATTGGGTGCTTCTGGAGCAAGATCTGCCAGGTCACTGAGTGCTGGTCACAAATGGCACGTGCCAGGCTTTGACACAGCTCTCCAGCCATCCCGTCTGGGACGGGGCTGTATGCCAGCGCCAAAAGGGAGTCCCAGTCATCTCCTGAAAGCCTCTTGCACTTACAGACAAACATCCCTCAGTGGGAGATGAACCTCAGTGGTTCCAGAGGAACCTTCAAACAAATCTCAGATGTTGCAAAGGAACACTGCAGAGAGACCCTAAAGCTCCAGGACAAGTCTGCGTCAGGCTGCCAGGCACCCCACCTGCGTGCTGCCAGCAAGTACCCACACCTCCAAATGGAAGCGTGTTTTTATCCACCTTTTCCCTTGCCCTTACCCTCGCCTCCCTGCCATCAGTCCCCATGCACGAGGCAGAGCCGTGCGATCGGTAACGGCGAGCAGGCAGCCTGCAAACACCACACCGCCCCGAGCAGTCCTGGCAGTTAAGGTGTAACTGCAGAGTAAATATGAACTGTGCTCCTTCACAGTCAGGAAGAGAGATTGCAGGAGATGATAAAGCATCTCGGAAAAGGAAATGGGGAGAAGAAACAAGTAAAGTGCTGCAGAAAATTTGAAATAAGATTTTTTTCCCCCTCTGTTGCCTTTAATTCAGGATATCAGCTTCAGGACGGAGCTTCCATCAGGAGCCTACAGATAAGCAGCGCTCTGCTTTTCAAATGCACGAAGCATTTTTTTAGTTATTCACTGAAACACTGAAGAAGTCTTTGGAAAGTTAGTACTTGTTTATATACAACTTACAAGTATATAAACTTAAAGCATCAACAAAAAAAATCAGGACAAATACCTTCCAACCAGTTTCAGATGTAGACTCCCTGTAAATCAAACTAATGGTAGAAAGGAGTGCAGAAGAAGTCCTAGCTAGAGACACTGTAACTATAAGAAGTTAATGTCTTGTCTTCTGTAATGATAAAACCCATCAGTACCGTCAATTAAAGCCCTTGGGTTCAATACTAAGCCTGAGCCAGGGCATAAATAGCACATTGCATTAGCAACACCATGAATTATCCTCAGATATCAGTGTTTTCACTTGAAGTTTTTTTTTTAAAAAAAAAAAAAGCAAAAAGAAAAAGGGGAGGGTTCTAACTGATCTGGCAGGGAACACAGAGCATGGACTAAGCAGCAGATCCAATGCTTAAGAAACACTTTACATCCAGGTATGTCACTCCTTGCCTCGCCATCCCACAGCAGCTCCTGGGGTGGATGGGGCTGAGGGATGAATCCCAGGAGCACAGCCAGCCATGGTGCTGCTGAGAGCAGCCACGAGGCCTTAGAGAACACATCAGCTGCAGGTGATACCTGGCAGAAGGCACTGCTACACCACGAGCAGCACCACCAGCAGCAAACGTGGGTAATTAAAGGTCTCTCCCCCAAGTCCCGTCTCACTGCCCTCCCTTGGGCTCCCCCATGAGCATCCAACCCTGCCAGGCATCTCCATCCCCTCCCAATCCAGCACCAGCTGCACCCTCAGCACCCCTACCCCCATCCAGCCCGCCTCGGATGGGGAGCCCAAGAGAAAAAGGGGGTGCCGGGGGGATGGTGCTGCTGCAGCCCCAGCAGCTGGCCAGCCATGGGCAGCAGCCTGACTCCAGCACACAATAACATGCTCTACAGGTATGACCAACCTCCTGGTCGCACAACAGCTCACACAGGAGAACCTGAGAGCTTCCAGACTACTGTATCATTGCAAGAAAGACGAAGTAGTATGGAAGATGTTACACCAGGGAAGCCGTCTGTCCCACTAACACCGCCTTTGGGGTCCCCGTGCTTCAGGAAGGGATGCCCCAGCTGAGCACGGAGCCACCAGGGTCACCGGGGGTGAGCCACAAGGGCGGTGCTCTGGCACCCTGCTGCAAACGCCCACAGCAAAGAGCAAGAAAACGTCACTGATCATAAAAGCTCATAGCTGAGGACTTTGCTACTCGTAGCAGGCTCCTAACCCCGCGTTTGTGTTTTTTTTTTCCAGATGCATCAAGGCCACCCCAGGCCATTTAGCAACAGAGAATGGAGGACGTCTGTGTGGTGTAAGGAGAAGCCACGCTCAGCTTTGCTTTCTGCACCAGGACGGAAATCCCGAACCCCCTGCTGGGGCTGCCAGGGCCCATTCCCGGGGGTGCATTACCCCGGGGAGGGCTCCGGTGCCCGCCCCGCTCCATCAGCCGCGCTGAGCAGGCACCGGGCAGGGCCGGCCGAGGGCTCCCCACGGCTGGGGCTGAGCCCGCAGCCACCGGCGGGCACCGTGCGGGGACCGCAGCACCGCGCATCCCGGCCGGGCTCCCCCAGCCCCCGTCCCCGGCCCTGCTGAGTCACGGCCCCCCCTTCCCCGTCCCCTGCCCCTTCCCCTTTCCCCGCACTCACCCTGGCGCCCCGCACCCCGTTGTGCGGCCGGCAGCCGGCGCTGCCCCCCCGGCGGCGCGGCGGTCCCGCGGCGGCCCCGTTGCAGGCGGCGAGGAGCGGGGACTCCCCGGCGGGGTCTCCTCCACCACCTCCTCCTCCTCCTCCTCCTCCTCCTGCGCCCGCATCGCCGGCGGGGAAGAGCCCGCAGCAGCGCTGGAAGCGCGCCACGGGCTGGGAGCCGCGCAGGGCCCGCAGCAGGCGGCCCATGCTGCGCCCGCCGCCGCGCCGCAGGTGCCCGGCCCCGCCCCGCCAGGCCCCGCCCACACAGGTGCGCCCGGACACGCCCCGGGAGGCCACGCCCCTTTGGGACCACGCCCCGATAGGCCACGCCCCGATAGGCCACGCCCCGTTGGGTGGCCCCGCCCCTTCGTGCGCCAGGCCACGCCCACCGGGTGCAGGGGGCTTGGCGCTAAGGGCATAAAATGGCCGCCTGGGGGCGTGGGCAGGGGTGGGGTGGGTGCACACAGGGTTTGGGGGAATAAATACACCAGGGGAGTTCAGGTCGGCAATGAGGAGATGTTTCTGCTCACAGAGCAGTCCGGCACGGGGACGGGGTGCCCAGGGAGGTGGTGGTGTCACCGTCCCTGGGGGTGTTTGAGGAAAGGCTGGACCTGGTGCCTGGGGACAGGGTTCAGTGGGTGACACTGGTGGCAGGGGGACAGTTGGACAATCTTGGAGCTCTTTGCCAACCCTAGTGGTTCTATGATTTCCAGCTCTTGGTTAATTTTCTGTTCGCTGAGGCCTCCACAAACACCAAGGAGGGATGTACCTGCAGGAATTTACCATCCTCCTGGCTGCACCTTAGGACGCCCATGGCATTAGATGACGGCAGCGGGTTACTTCCACCAACACAGAGGCAGTACTGTGCACAGCCTTACCCCCGCGTGTCCCTGGCGTAGCCCCAGTGACAAAAGGCTGGAGCCAGAGAAATTACATGGTGCAGGCCACTGGGTGGCCCCATGCAGGTCACTTATTTCCAGGGACACAGGGATGCGTGCAGGGCAGACTGTGGGATCACAAGGAGGGCCACGGGGATGATGGAGGGTTTGGTGAGAGAACTGAGAGCACAAAAGTGACAGTTGCAGTGGAAAGCTCGTAGTAACTTGGAATACACGTCTATAGGAAGCTTGTTTTATCACTGGCACTGCTCAGGGAACAACTTGTTTGTTCCTGTTCAAAGCAGGAGTGTGAATCATTCCTCTTGATGTTCCTCTTACAGAGCAAGGCTCTAATACCCTTTTCCCGAGACCTGCCTCACATTATCTCTGACTGCCAATAAAAACATTCGGGAATTGGCTCCTTGAAAGGTGAAAACAAGAAAACAAAACACAGAAAACTTCAGGAAGTGCCCGTCCCACTCTCTGTATGCCCCATGCAGGTTTTCTGGCATTTCGAATTGCAGTTTTCTGTAAAAGCAGTGGAAGCAGGACCACTGCAAAGGATGAGCTATGTAGCTCTCTGAGAGTATGTAAAAGGACCAGCTGCAAAGAACATGCTAAAAGTTTTAACTGGTGAAACTCCCTCATCTCGGGCCAAAACGTCACCCCAGCAGCTGGTCAGCACTCAGCGCCATTTTCATGGGGGAGGAAATTCACCTCTGGGCTGAGCACGCAAGATGAGAAAACAAAGGGTAACTTTTCAGTAAGCTGAAAATAGTGCCTTGCACCGAAAGCATTTCCTTAACAACAACTCGTGTCGCTGTCATGCCAGCGTATCATTTTGCCTCCAGCATCAACAAAGCTGAGAGCTAGGCACAAATTCCACGACCGGGGGAGGATAATGCTGCCGTAAGAACACAGCTCCACGTTCAGATGCCAGCCTGTTTGTGGTCCTGACAGTCAGACGAGTCTTGTTTTGACTCGTAGGCTGAGGAAATGGGGCTGAAGGAGCAAAAGCAGCCAGCAACCAGGCTTCACCCTGAAGGGCAGCACCTCAGCCCTGTCAGGTGGCAGCAGGTGGTCCTTGTGCCCGCGAATGCCACGTCCGTGCTTCTCCAAGGCAGACAGCGAAGGGGGAAATGGTGTGGACACCAGCACACTCGGCACCCATATTGCTCACCACTGGGCTGCAATGCCTCCGCCACACCATTTGCAGGCTCCTTTGGCCACGCACTGAAGAACGAAATCCCAGTGATGCATTGGCATCATGGCACGTTGTCTTTAAGGAGGTGTTGGCCACATTTTCTTCACCAGCATCATCCTGTATCTCTTCTTTATCCTCAGTCATTTTCTCCATATACTTCAGAGCCCAGCTCGCTTTCATCATCCTTCACTGTTTTTTAGTAATTTGCATTTTTCACTTTTCATACTGCAAAGGAAACTGTTAAAAACTGTATACTTTTAATACTCTTTTTAGAAGTTTCCTGCAATTTCTTTTTTATTTAGTTGACACATTACTGAACACATTATTTTGGATAGGTGACTCTTCTACTGCATGTCAGACCCGACCACCCACCAACCTCACGGGGAACAAACTGGAGCTTTCTCAGTTTATCTGGAAGAAGCAAAGATTGTGAAGTAAGCTGCAGAGATGGCAAAGTGCTGTTCAGTGTGCCCTTAGAAAGCACCCCACTGTGGTTTTCACAGCACTTCAATCCTTCACTTTTGATTTAATGCATATCGAAGTTCAAATAAAATTCTATTTAAAGAAGGTTTCTGAGGAAAAAAAGAAACAAACAAACAAACAAAAAAAAGCAACTTTTGCAACGTAGGTCAATAAAAAACATGAAACACGAAGCTTCAGCAGGCTTTGCTCTGCAGCAGCAGGAGCGGCTGTGTGTCTGCCATGTGAAGCCCAGGACAGGCACTGTTCCCACTGGATCTCTCCCAGCTTTGATCTCCATTTGAGAGGGGATAACACAAAACCAGCTCGATTAAGCACAACAGAAGTCCACACACATGTAATGGGTTTCCAGCCTGCCTGTTTTGCATGGCTTTTCTGGCTCCAAAAAAGCGTTTTCTACACAAGTACCTTCTTCGTTAGCTTAGCTGAGCAGCACGGCGAGATCGGAACATGTTTCTGATACATCAGCAGCCTTCAGTGCCCTGAACATGCAGCCAATTGTCTTTGCACAGATGGTCTCAAAAATGTGAAGCTCCAGCAGCACACGGTGGTGTGTGTGCTAAATATATCGCTCCTGTAAGGTCCAAACTGCTCATCAGCTCCTGAAAGTTTAGGCACAGAAAAAAATGGAATTGCCGACCCTTGTTTTTATAATGTTCATAAAATTTTCTTATTAAATCCTTACAGTCATCTTTCCAGTTTTAGAGAATTTTCTTCAAAAAGAAAAGTGAATTTCAGAACTTGGAAAGATGAAAGCATCTCCAAAAGCTGCACGAAGGAGAATGTGCTGAAGCTTCTGCTGCTGTTTTGGGTAGGAATAATAAACTTTTCTGTTTGCAGTGTAAGTAACCAGATAATGCTATGTAATTGCGTATGATTTGCATTGCTTGAAATGGTATTGCTAATTTCCAGCAATGATTAGCATGTCATTTAAATAATTATTCTGCACCATATCATTTGGACACTTCAATTGCATGCATCTCCACTGTGAAATTCCTGGAGGTGTTCTCAACATTTCTAGTTATTTGTAGGCTTATCCCACACCTTGGCTGTTTCAGTGTTTGGGGAAAATGATGACAAAATGGAATTTAATAACGCTGTGTTTACATAACTAACAACCCCTAGGAATCTTTAAAACCTTGACTATCAATAGAGTTGCATTGGTTTCATTCGCAATTCCATCTCAGCCCTCTGGAGAAATTGTCTCAACAAGAACCCAGGCCTAAACTGGTGAAGACTCCTCTCTCTCTGGGCTGAGTTTTGTCTCGATGTACGTGAAACCAGGGGAAGAGTTCCTGGCAGCTCTCACCGAGGCCACATAAAGCCATCTGTCTGGAGCACGGAGGGGCTCCTAGATCACGACAAATGGATTCCCCAAAACAGCCAGTCTCGTGGGGCAGCTGCCCTGCAGAGAGGCAGTCTGTGCTGAAAGAGGTCAGCTGAACAAACAGGCTTTCTGTTTGCTTGTTTTGCTCCCCGAAATCTCTTAGCACGCTATCTTGAACAAACTCTCACTCAGCAGATGAAGAAATGGTGACAACATGACAGTTCTTGAGTGATTATTACCGAACGCGGTGTAACGCCCTTCTTTTTACAACTTCCCTGTCTTTCAAGCAAGCCATTATTCTTGAAAAGGTCGGCTTTGCTTGGCGCCCCTGTGCACAAACAGAGCATGTTTTCTCTAAACTGCTGGCTGCTGATGGATGCCCTCACAGCCAGCACATACAAAACTGAGCGAAAACTGAAGGAAAGGAGCTGTTGGTGTTAATCACATCATCTTCCCAGAGGAGAAGAAATTGATACCCACTGGTGCTGTGCAGCACTGGTTTATCCTGCCCTGGCAGAGACCACTGCCAGAGCCCTCTGTGCGCTGCACATTGCTCCGTGGTTCTCTGTCCTGTTCAGAGCCGAGGATTTAAAAGCCAGGTCCCATTCCCCCAGGCAGCTTCATAGTTTCTCTTCAGTGGCCCCTTACATGTAGGAAACCTCAGCCACCATTCCTGAAGCTGCAGCATGATGTTTTCTAAGTGTTTATCAGTGGCATGAGTCACTGCTACCAAGCATTTGTTAGGAATGCAACAGGCTGGGAGCTGTTCTGTCTTTCCCCTAAGCTCTGTGTATGCGGCACGGAGCTGGGCATTGCCACTGCACGATAACCTGGACATCAGAACTGAATCCATTCTGCTGTGGTACAAAACCTCTGTTTTTGGCAAATGTTTTGGTCCGTTTTTCTACCCTATATGAAGGAGGGAACCTGCAGACTGTCTGGGCTACTGATTTCTTTTACTTTGGCTCATTTTTCTCCCTCTGCTCAATTTTCTTCCCTGATTTTTTGCAGTCAGTCGTAAACTAAGTATATCTTCATATTTTAGTTAGAGCTTTATAAATGTGCAGTGCCTAACACTAATCCCTTCTGAAAATCTTCTACTGACAGCACGTTAGTTCATAGGTTTTATTTTGCTTGTGTGCGTGAACCTAGGGTAACCACCGCTTCTTAAACCACCAAAAATGTATGTTCAGTCTTTTCATTCAGCTACAGAGAGCCTTGAGATTCTCTGCTTTTCATTCTACTGCCACCCACCCTGCAGATGCCATCCTAAAACCATAAATAGCTCTTGGGTTTTTTGCTTTATTTCTACTATTTACATGACAAACCTTAATGTCATTGCTCCTATTTTAAAGACAGCAAAAAATCCCACACCCATATGTCAACTTTTTAACGCTGATTGACTGGCAGTACACCAAGAGGGATATATATGTACATCTTTTATGGGATAGTGGATAGAAACAGCCATTAGGCAGTCTGACAGCGTTTGCCTTTGTTTCGGGTGACGTTAAGGCGATCTGCACCATCCCAGAGCAGGACTTTTACTGCCTGTGTCAGGCAGGCCTGGCCCAAGCACTGCAAGAAGCATAAACCACGGCACAAACCTGTGTGTTTCCTGAGCATCAGGCACCTTCTGAAGCAGGGTGTAACGTCCTCAGACTGGAGAAGGGAGGAAGGAAAAGGGACCCAAAGGAGAGACAGAAATATGGGGCTCTCATGCCCTCACTGGCCTCTCCGTGGGGACAGCACTGAGGAGGCAGCTGGCCTGGGCAGCTCCATCACCCCACGTAACTCACCACAGAAATGATTTTCTCCCATGCCTCACTCTTAGCGCAGATGCTTTGCTGTTGAGATGCATCAAAATACCACCAAAGGTATTGTCAGTATATTTCTGCAGGGGAGAGTTGTGGTGTAGCTGGGTTAAGCCTTTAGTGTTCCTGAGTACCCAGAGCTGTATCTGGCACGCTGGACCTTAGGACTCGTAAGGCGCTGCTTTACGTTCCTGACCCACAAAATAATCTGAGAACAAGACTTCAGCCATTCCCTCATTGTTTTACAGAAGACATGCATGCCCAGTAAATAGTTATCTCTATTTACTTGTTCTCATTTGGGGAATACACATTCTTTTGAAAGACAATGGTAGCAACTCCTGAGCATTTAACTACCATTGTTCACATCCCTCATGGATCATCCATCTGGTCAGCAGCTTTCCTCGCACTGGCTGAAGAGAAAATCGTGTTTTAACTCCCCTCCTTCATGGTTATGAGGTCTCTAGCAGTGCAAGAGCTGAGCAAAGATGCAATCCTTGTGTGCTTTCCTGCCTTGGCATCTACAAACCTGACCCACACTGCTAACTCAAAGTCTGTGCTTCTAATAGAATTAATATAGAAACTTTGGATGAGCTTCTGAAATCTCATTTGAAGCTTCAGACAGTCAGAGACATGAGACAAGACTATCGAAATAAATAAAACAAAAATATTGATCTAAATAAATTGTGTAAAAACATGTCTCTGAGATTATGGGACGAGGTTTCTGAGGGCAGAAGAACTTCCAGAGACCTGAAGTGGCCCTAAGAAATCTCCCAAATACGGTATTCTTCCCTTACCGTGAAAAAGTCAGTACAGATCCCATCTCCCAGAATGAGATATACGGTGATTCCTAGCATGAAGAACGAATTGCATCTTCTGCTGTTGATAAAATCACCCAAGGTCTCTTTTAAAGTAACTGCCAAACCAAGCTTGTTTTTCAGTGATTTTATAATCTGCATATGAAAGACTCGATCTGGAATAGGACCTCAGCCTGGCTCCCGATTATATTCCCTCAGGTCTAAAAGTGGAAAAATTATGCACGCAGAGCCTGATTCTGTACTCACAAAGGAAGGTGCAAGTAGGGTAGCTGCAATGAACTCAGTGGAATTTTTCCAGATTGGCACTCACTAGTGGGAGTACAAATTTAGTCCACATTTTTGTGGGAAAAACAATTGTGTACCAAAAAAAAAAATTTGCAATTGAATTCATTTGCAATTATTCCTACTCATAAAACTCAGGAACCATATACTCCTCAATTAAAGTAATTTAGATTTCAAATTGGGATAAAGGAATCTCTTTCTTGACTCAGCTAGAACTTCATTTTCAGCTAATTGGAGGGCTTTCTCTCCGGATCGAACATCCTGAGTTCTCACCCCCATCAGAAAGACATCCCAGTTGCTGGCCTTTTTTGTTCCAAAATATTTAATATCTAATCAACCCATTAGAAGCAAGCTTCTCATCTTCCTTTCCAATATTACGAAAATGAGTGGGCCAGCATAACAGAATATACAGCAAAAGTATGCCAAGGAACAAATCAGATATCCCCTTCCCTCTAGAGTTACAGGCACCCTTGGCGGTGCCGGTTTAAAAGTTGGCAGCAGCCCTTTTGGCAGTCTGCGGCCCTTTTAATGCCGGAGATTCATTCGCTGTGTCTGAGCTGCTTGGCTGGTCGAGCAGAGACAACCAGACCGCTATTGCATCCCTCTGAGCTGCCTCTTCCTCAGGCCGTGGAGTCTCAGACCACTTGCTACCCTTCCCCTGGAAGCTCTTCCCAGTCCCTCCTCTTCCCTGCTTTTCCTGAACATTTTCTGCCCTCGATGCCTTCCTAGAGAAAGGGCACCAGAAGCACACGCAGTGAACATGCTGCTGATGTACACAGGAGAAAAATTAGGCTTTGTGTTGTGGTCTGTGGCTGTTCCTAATGTATCCCTAACACTTGGAACTCAGAGCTCCTGCTGCTCTGCAAGCTACCTCTCACCAGCGACCTTAGATGAAGCTCGGGTGAACCTATGAAGTGTCTTCTCCCCTGACAACAAAGGAGCTTCTCGAGCATAAACCTGGAATATATCTACAATGGAAAACTGAAACGAACCTCAAGCCCAGAGAAATTGATAGAAATGGCCCCTTAGGTCCCAGATAGCAATAGATCCAGTTTTAGGTTCACATCATGTGAATTTTAAATCTGGTATTTCCTGTGAGATGTTAAAGTTTGTCTAAAAAAACAAATAAGAAACTCCTATGTGCTTGCTTCAGCTCAAAACAAAAAAGAATACACAATTTTATTATCTGAACTGATGCAATAGTATGAATGCAAAAATCTCCAAATCCTTCATCTGTTTCTCATTCTGAATAAAATTGATTTAAGCACATATACATAATATTGTGGTCTGGGCAATAGCATTTTTTTCCAAGCTGTGTTAAAAAAAATGTGTCCCTGTCATTACTAAGGATAAAAATTTGTCCCCTTTGAAGCTGATGAGAAAATGCTTAACAACTTGACTGGATGGGGACTTTATTTTGAAGATAACCATCCTTACTTCAACTCAATGCCAATGATGTGCTGTAACTGAAATCGGTATTGTGTACTGCAAATAAAGTTCCCAAAGCGCTACATAATCTTTTTAAGTGGTTCCGCACAGAAATAGCTTTTCTGTCTCAGTAGAACGCAAGGACAATTTGGGTAGCAGGAAGTCCCTGCCCAACAGCAAGTAGCCGTGCTGCTATTCAGTAATTACACTACCCACTATTAGTGGTAATTATTCGTTTTAGCAGTATTTTCAAATGTGGGTGCTTTAACGTGGCCAGGAGAGCCCTAAGCTGTAGCTAACACAAGCCCCAGGGTGCTAGGTGAGGCATGATGTGCCTCAGCCCCAAATGCCCAGTCTCCTCTGGTCTCCCAGTTTAGTGATGATCCTTGCTGCCGTTCAACCTGGGCTACTTGAGAAGGATATTGCACTAATGGACATACCCCCGCTACTTTTAAATGCTTCTTCATCTTGTCTTAATCAAACCTCACCATGCGGTGGCCTGTTTGTGACACGCAGAAAACACAGGGATGTGGAAAGCATACGGGTGGGGATAGTCAGAAATGGTGTCTGATGTGTTCGTTCCCAGCTGGAAGCCCACATCCCTCACCCTTTTATTGCAAACGCACCAGAGTTTTGTCAGGGCTCGCAAAGGAGACACAATGTCAGCTCCTGGCCTTTCTCACTTTGCAGGAAGAGGCAGCTTCACTTTCAGAAAATCTGGGCTCTTTCACACATTCCTCGTTGCTTGAGGCAACCAACACAGGACCCTATTTAGCAACTACAACACAACAAAGAGGGTTTTGGAGAGGAGAGGGGTGTCAAATATGGTACCTGCGCTTCCATTTACCTCTGTATCATTCATACCGTATGCATTAAGAGAACAACACACGTTGCTCTGCTGTGGAATTGCTCATAACCATAATCCTTTCTCTTTCCTCTCTCAGCTCCCCAAAATGGCACACAAATACTATTGGAAATTAACATTCCCTTCTGTACTGAATGCAATAAACCACGCATGCAATAGCTGCTCAAGTAGTTCCAGGACAGAAAAGGTAAAAAAAAGCACTTTAATTATAAATTATTCAGAAATACATTATATGAAATAAAATGTTAACGTGAAGAAATCAGAAGATGATGTTACAGCATCCCACAATCCAATTTGAGGGCATAAATGTAATGTGCAGCTTTTGCTGCCCCTGAGAGGTGAGTGGAAATGGGGCTGGAGGAGGAAACCTGGGTAAATGAATTTGAGCACAAGGATGAAAAGCAAGACAGTTCTCTTCTAAATATTTACCAAACGTGCTCCAGCCTTAGTTACATAATGCACTCTAGAAACTCATACAATAAGCAGACTTTTATAAAAGTAAAACACTCTTGATCTTAAAATATTGGCAAAAAGCTTCTGTTGTCAACCACGATGCCAAATTAAACCACAAGGACTTAACAAAGAGCTGTGCGACTTCAGTGATCTTTGCATCAGTCCTATACAAGCCACTTCATTGTTGAAATGTATGGAAAACATGGGCATCAAAAAGGGATTCGCAGCATTTTTACCTTGAGTGGGCTGGCATCCGATCCACTCCTGTCTTATGAACGCATCAGAGGTAACGTCCTTCCTACCTACAAATAAAAAGCAAGATGTCAAGTTTCATTAAACGTACTTGTTGTACAGTAACACAGAAATTCTGAAGAATTAAAACAGCTAAACAAAGCTCTATTGCTAAGTGAGAGATGCATGCCAGGACGCTCCTTGTGACCAACGTGAGGATTCTTCTGCGACATCTGGGGCTTGGCTCATCAGTGAGTTCACTTCTCACTGCTACAACTCCTCTGGGATCAAGGCTTACACCGGCGCAGAACTGGCATGCTGCACTGGGTAAATCAGGCACAATATTTAAAATGCTAAAAAATCAATTCTTACCAGCTGCGGGATGATGATTTTAAGTGGAAAAATGTGTATTTCATAAGGCTTGTTTGCCACTTCTGCTCAGAACTCATAACACAACCTCTGCTGAATAACATCCAAAGGCGCAGAAACTGGTTCAGCCAAAAGTCAGCCCTCAGAATCGGCTCAGCTGCAGTTCAGTTTTGTTTTTTTTTTTACAATAACCAATACAACTTTTCCATTAAAGAACAGGCCCTCCAAGCTGACGGTCCAGAAGACACATGCTAATTGCAATTTAAGCAACTAAAGGAGAGGGTACAACTGGACCTTGAGAACTGCAGTAACTCTTCCAAAATCTGGAGACATTTCTGCTCTCTTTGATTCCGGCCCACAAGACCTTTAATGAAAGGCCTATGGAAACGTTTACCCATACTCGTTGTCCAGTTCCTCCACCTGGAGAGAACGATGGGCCTGGACAAGGGAAGAATCCAGCCGGGATGGAGGCCAGGCACCCTGGGGACACGGGTGATGGAGCCCACATCTGTGGGATCTGCAGCCTGCCCACCAAAGCTGCACACCCTCACCAGGAAGGCTGCTGGCAGATGCAGGCAGGCAGCTCGCACAGAAGCCTTGCTCTGGACTGTGCTGTCCTGATACGCAGGTGGCATGGCACTGGGCTGATGGGAGGGCTGAAATCATTAGTGGTTTTGTTCCACAGCGAGGTAAGGGTACGTAAATCACAGCCGCTGTGGTCCCAGCCTCGTTTCCTCTCCTGACCACAGCCACCAGCGTTTCTCCCTGCGCTGGCTGCAGACCTTGCGCAACCAGGCAGCAGCAACCCGCTCTGAGGAGCTGGTCCAGCAGAAAAAATAACAGAAAACGGGACGGCGTTTGGTTGTGCCATAGGGTCAGGACAGGCAGCACAGGAACCACTGGCCATCCCAGCGGGTAAATATGAGCTGCATCCTTCTGCAGACAACAGCAGTAGCTCACCACTCGCGGGGACGGGGACAATTCTGTCACAATTCTCCATCCTGCTTCCACTTTCCATTAAGTCTTCTCTAGGACCTCGTGCCACACGATAACCTTGCTTGGGTGTGATGGCGTTAGTTCCTGCGACAAAAAAATAAGTTTTTCTCATTCTTAAGTTTTATCAAAAAAAAAAAAAAAAAAAAAAAGTAAAGCTCATCCTAATTTCACCTCCAGCATTTTTATTTTTCAGTTACGCTCAGCTTTGCCATTTACCCTGTGTGTTTTCCACGCCTGAGTTCCAGGAAGCTTTCCCAGTGCTGCCTTTCCTACCCTCACTAGGCGGGGTTTCGGCTGACCTGGAGGCAGATCCAGCTCCGATAACAAACCTCGGAACACCAAAGGCGAGGCAGTCCGGAGCGGCACCACCGCCGGCGTACCTGGACCCCATTAAACCCTTTGCTGCAGGGTGCAGCCGGGGGCGGCCCCGGGGGCGGGCAGCGCGCTCCGGCCGCCCCCCCGCGGCCCCCGGCGGCAGCGCGGCCCCGGCGCGGCCCCGCCCGCCCCTCCCCGCCCCTCGCCCACCCGCACCGGGCTCTCCGCAGCCCGCGGGCGCGGCCAGGAGGCGGCGGCTGCCGCCCGCCCGCCGGGGGCTCCCCCGCTATTCCGCGGCTCTCCGGGCCCCCCCGGCGACATGTTATGGCCGAGCCGGCGCAGAAGAAGGGCGGCGGCGGCGGCGGGCGCGGCGGGCGGCAGGAGGATGAAGCGGCGGCGGCGGCGGCTGGGGGGGCGGCCGCCCCCCCCAGCTACGAGGACTACGAGTGCAAGATCTGCTACAACTACTTCGACCTGGAGCGGCGGGCGCCCAAGCTGCTGGAGTGCCTGCACACCTTCTGCCAGGAGTGCCTGAGCCAGCTGCACCTGCGGGCCGCCCAGCAGCCCCCGGCCGCCGCCGAGCAGGGACCGGCGGGGCGGGCGGGTGCCGGTGCCGGTGCCGGTGGCGGTGCCGGTGGCGGTGGCGGTGCCGGGGGCTCCCTCGCCTGCCCGCTGTGCCGCCACCGCACGGCGCTGCCCGAGCACCGCGTCCACGGCCTGCCCGTCAACACCAAGCTGGCCGCCGCCTGCCCGCCGCAGCTGCGGGCCCGCGACCCGCTGCCCCAGGACCGCCTGCCCCCGCTGCCGCCCCGCCGCCCGCACCGCGCCCGGGAGCCGGCGGCCGCCCCGGCCCCCGCCCCGGCCCCGCCGCCCGCCGCCCCCGGCCGGGCCGGGCCGCGCTCCTCGGGCGGCGTTGGCGGCTGCGAGAGCTGCCAGAGCTGCAAGCGGGCGGCGCTGAGCGCCGGCTGCGTGTGCGTCGTCGTCTCCTTCCTCGCCATGGTGGTGCTGCTCTTCACCGGCCTCATCTTCGTCAACCAGTACGGCTCCGAGCCCGCCGCCGCCGCCTCGGCCTCGCCGTCGCCCGTGGGCCCCATCTGCCTGTCGGTCGCCAGCATCCTGGCGCTCTTCTCCGTCGTCGTCACCTGGCTCATCTGCTGGCTCAAGTACCGGCCCGAGGCGGCGGCCGCCAACGCCGCCGGGGCCGCGTCCGACGGCGCCCCGCGGGGCAGGGGGGCGGCCCGCAGGACCGACTCGTAGCCGCCCGGCTCCCGCGGGCCGGAGCGCCGCCGGCTGCCTGTTGCCCCCAGCTGGAAGATGCTCGGCTGCAGGGCTGCTGCCGCCTGTCCCCGCACCGGGCTGCGAAGCGGCCGGGGGAGCCGGGCCAGGGGCGCTTGGGCTCGGCCAGGCTGAGCCCGGGCGCCCCGCGCACGGTCGTGTTCGGATTTTAGTGGAAGGCCGCCGGGCCCTCTGTTGGTTGCTTAAAATAAGCTTTATTATTTAATTCCCTGAAGTCCTCATGTAATGTGGGAGGCTGAAGCGCTGCGTTGCACACTTTGAAACGGTTTACGGCAGACGGTTTAAGTAAGGGAGCTGTAACGCGGAGCTGGGAGGCTCCTGTGGCAGAGAACCATGTTTCCCTTATCCACTGGCCCCTTGATTTCGGTTTGATACAGCGAGAGAAACCCACATTAAAACACGGACGTTCAGCGTCGCTCTAAAGGTGGGATGCAGCAGCGTAAGGCATTACCTCCCAGCCCTTACCTTCCGCCAAGGTGGCTGTCACGGGGCCGTGTTTTTTCCCCTCGTGGAAAGTTTCTCTTCTGTATTACGAGTTGCTGTGAAGGCCAGTAGAAAATGCTCTTGCTTTGTGCGGTTGGCACGCCAGAGATGTATGGGAAGCGCGGGGAGACGCTCGCACTATGAAATGAAAAATATTGCCATACAACTGATTTTGTAGTATATTAAGGAGAGCACTCTATATAGGTACTATTCTGTGTTGCAGGATAATTCATTTGGTGCCTGAATTTTTTTAACTTAATTAGTTGTTATAATCTATTACGTGGGGAATAAGATGCTGCTGCTTATTCCACGTTTCTACACAGTACTGTATTGGAATGAGGTAATTATTTTCGTGCTTAACAATTCAAGAATTTCAAAAGTGATCTTTTAGTATGTGTATTTTGCAAGCTGTCTGCATGAATTCTGACAAGTATCCTCTCAATAGACCTTTACTTGACCACTTCTATTTATCACAAGTGCAAAGGAATTTACTCTGTAGACATGTAAAGACAGCAAGTGAAGATGTGTGATGTGTTTTATGACTGCACAAGTGATGTGTGCTGTGCATAGTCTTACTTATCACAAGTCTGTGGACCCCTCTCCCCCTCAAAAAAAAAAAAAAAAAGAAAAAGTGGTATTTATACAGCCTTTGCTATGATGGACATAGTTTGTGGAAATAGTATATGATTTTTGTGTCACGTTTATTTACCAGATCCACACCAGCCTTTTAAAGTTATATTTAATAATAAAAAGGCCCTGAGGAGATAAATCACTGGGATCAATTCTGGCTCTGACCGTGGGTTGTGTATTTAGACCGGTGTTTTCAGACTTGGAGGTGTCTGGTGGCTGTGTAAAAGGTACGCCTCCTAAAATCAGGCCTGACTATTAGCCCCTGTTGACTTCAGCAGTAGTTGTGGATGTTCTGCACCAAAGAAAACCACGAGACTTTTATTTAAGCATCTAAATGAGAATTTAGATGGTTGACTTCAGGTACAAGCATTTGAAAATTTTGGCCTTAACCTCTCTGTTTTCAGTTAATGCATCTGTAAAGTTTGATAATAGCGTTGACCTACCTCACAGGCAAGATGTGAGGCTTTATTTATTAAAGTTTTTACGCAATTGGAGAACCTTGAAGAGGAGGTGCTATAGAAGTGAAAGTATTATTATAAATGATACTGTAGTAAGAATAAATATATGTAAATCAATGGACATAAACAGCGGCGATGTTTTCTAAGAAAAATAAATCTCTCGAATATGTACGTGTGTACATCATATGCACCAAGTTACGATTTACCTGCTCGTGCTTCTGCAAACGCAGCGTGTGTGCCGGCCTCTGTGCGCAGTCAGGTGAGCCCACGTCCAGCAGCTCAGGCTGGCCTGCTCTAACTCCATCTCCTGTAAACACGCTGCAGCTGCCTGGCAGGGCTCGGGGAGCTCAGCTGGAGCTCGTTCCTGCTCTGCCTGACTCCTGGGGGCCCTCCGGGTGCGATGGACGTGCTGCCAGGGGTGTCTGAGCGGGCTCACGCCGACCCGGCCGTGTTTACAGGAGCTGCAGTCACAACAGGAGCTGTTACGTAGCTGGGCCCTTAAATACTGCTTACAGTAAGAAATCGATACTCCATCTTTCTCTTTTCTTTCCGTATCATAGCTGCATTTTTGCCTTTTTTCTCTGTAAACAGTATTTGCCATTTTGTCTAAACCACTGGTTTCAGCTGGGATCCGTGGACTACTTCTAAAAGATCTGCAAAAGGTAAGTAAGAAAAGCAAATCAATCACCAGAACCTTAAATTTCTTATGCGAGGGTCAACTTTACATTGTTTAGAGGTTTGCACATTACAAAAAGTTGAAGATCACAGGCCTAAACAGGATTTTCAGGCTTATTTACAATTGAACAGTCATATTACGTATCAGGTTCCTACCCATACATTTCAAAATATTTCAGAGCCAAATTAAAATGGACAGTCTGACCACATGCCAAATCCTTCTCTGTACTTATGCAAATTTTGGGAAACTCCACTGGTTTCAGGAGCGTTTGTCTGGATCCACATCACAGTACCAGTCAGAAAAAAAAATCATGCATTGTGTACATCTCTCGAATCCCAGTATTATGTTTGTATTTTGGGTTCCTCTGAGTGTACAGATCGCTTGTCCAAAGCCAAACTTTGCTCAAGTTTCAGTTTGAGAAAAAAAAAAAAAAAAAGTAAAATACAGAAACGAGAAAAACCGTGTCACTGGTGGTGTTTTGTTGTTGTAATTATTTTAGGCAGAACACTTTTCTGGTCATTCAAGAAGTACGAGGAGATACGCAGCTGGAGGGGTGTGCATCAGTTACGCCGTCCACACATCTAGCAGAAAAACAGTGCTCTGGGGCACGCGGGGGGAAAGCAGAGAAGGCAGGGTATGCCACAGCACCATGGGGGAAAGCCATGGGAAATACAAGCTGGTTTGTTTTGTTTTTTCTTGTACTCTTTTTTTTTTTTTTTTTGCTATGTAACTGAGTTGCACGGCCTGTGGCAGGAGCTGCTGCAGCCAGTACATGGGAGCACCAGGAAAGTAAATGAAGACCTGAAGCTTTCCCAGGAATTGTTTGACCTCTGCGAATGCACGGGCTGCATGAATGCTGAGAGATTGCTGTAGTTTCCAGTCGTGCCAATAGATCTGAAATTTTGTCTCGTGGCAGCCCTCTGTTCCTGCAGCGGACGGGAAGCACGCGGGACTCCGGACTGGGAGGTCAGATTAAATGCTACGCTGATGGAGATCTGCAGTGTGCTGCTGGGCAGCGGTGGTGCCAGTCCGAGGGGGCAGAGCAGAGCGGGTACAAGGGCAGAGTTCAGCTCACCGACACTGCAGCTGGGTGGCTGACACACGGTGTTCAGCAGTTCAGTCCTGGGAAATGCTCCTCTCTGTCCTACCTGGGATTTCTCAGCTGAGTGCTCACAGGCTCGCTGCAGGGGATAAGGCTCGATGTGACACAGCCCCAGGGGCAGAGTGGAGCTTCTGCCCCTTCAGATGTAAGGGGATGTCCTAGCACGGTCACCACCGCATTGCAACTTCTTTCGATTTCCAATTCAATTTTTTGAAGCACCATTATGTTCTTAACACGCACCGAGCACCATCGGTGCTAAAGCGTAGGACTTTTTATTTCTGCTCTCTCATTTTAAGGTGTCTCTGATAAACGCTGTGACCACAGGGAAGAAATTATATTCCTTTCAGCATCACTAGCCCACAGGTAGCAAGTAATCACACAGTGTTAATTTACCTACCAGCAGATATCATCTCATGAGAGTCAGGCTTGATAGAAAAACACTTGAGAGTTTTGTAAATGCATGGCAGGAATAAAAACCTTGATTATCTAGCTGGATTGGTCAAAAGGCCTGCATACAGAGCCACTTTGGTGTTCCTTTGTCATGCAAAAAGGGATGCAGTTACTGTCCTCTACCCTCACTAGAAATGTACCACAAAGACAAATAATAAAAAGGGAGCCACCAGCAGTGGGTACTGAAGCACGCATCACTGGGAGTTAGATCGATGACCTGAATTTCCAAAAGTGACTGGTGGTTGGGGTTCTATTTTTGCCTGCGTTGAGGCAACAGAATCTGATTTTTTTCCAAAAATATCTTTTGCAAATCAGGCTGTGTAATAGTGATGCGGGCTGAGAATCAAAAAGAGCATCTTACTCTGAGAAGTGAATTCCTGTCTGGGTTCATAATTCAGAAACAAAACAAAACAAAATTACTTTTTCTTGCACTACAAAAGACATTATTAAAATTTGGCAAATTACAGGTGCATATGGAAATACTGTTGCTTCTTACCTTAGTGCTCTTCTTTTGTAGCTCAAATCACCGTTCACAGGGATTCAGCTTTGTTGTCAAGGCTTAAGTCCCAAAGTAGCTTGCCGTGCATTATGCTTTGTGTAAGATACCTTTTGCAAATGAAGAAAGAGTGAATTGTCTTCACACTGAGTTAGCACACTTAGGAATACAGATATAGCTACAGACTTCATGTGGATTAACTAATTAATAGCTGAAATCCTGTTTCAGTGAACACTGCTGCTGGAGTGGGTGCACTTTTCAACTGGCCAAGACTGGGGAGTGTACAAAAAGAAAAAAAAAAAAAAAAAAAAAAAGAAATTCCTGCAGAGCTGGAATTTTGGACGTGTGTGAGCTACAAGCTTCCCTGGAAAGTGGTGTGCAGTCCCGTACAGAGACCTGGCGCTGAGAGCGGTCACTTGGGGGAACAGCAATTGGGAATGGCAACCCAAGCTGCTGCTGCAGCTCCCTTGCTTGTGGCTGGGGCTGGCACAGTCTCCTTCCTATATCAGTGTGCTGTGCACATCAGGCAAAATTTAACAACTGCTGAAGAAACCAATAGTTAGATATGAATGTGTACATCAGTCAGATAAATGGGTATTAATCAGCTCTGCTTGCAGACTCAGGGATAAGCAGTGCATTTGACACTAACACAGCCTGAGAGATGTTTATGGACGTTATATCGAGTGCCTGATACTGGAAATAAAAACGTAGGAGAATTGTTTGCCTAATGTGGGAATTGTTGGTGTACGCATAAACCCTCCTGAACTCACTGCCCCTTTTCCCTGTGCTAAGGATGTTTTGCAGCTCCGAGGTCCGTCTGGTCTAGAAAATAGGTTTAATCTCCCTGGAAGCTGGTTATTTTGTTAACATATTATATTGCCAGAGAAAACTTGCATCTTTGCTGATATTAACCTCTGACCACTTAAACCACGTGAGAGGCAGCTCCTGCAGTCTCTGTACGCCAACAGTGCAGGTTTCTCGTTATGTTACAAACGGGGCGAGGAAGCAGGTTGTGTGACAGGTCTGTCATGGCTCTGATTTCTAATGTTTCTGACGGGTGTTTAAATTCGGTGGCTCGCTTGTAGTAGTGCTGGGCAGCCCCGTGACCTACCCTGCTTTTACCCTTGGTCCGGGTGCGTGTAGAGGTTGAGGTGTTTGGAAGAAATGCCACAGCTGCGTGAACAAAACGCATGTATTGTCCGGGGGGATGCTTCTGTTGGTACCTGGTGTGTTTAGCTACACAGATCTCTGACCGCTGCAGCACAAAACGCCTCTGCTCGTGCTGCGAGGAAGGAGCAGTTCTGGGATCCAGTTGGACACATCTCCTCTGCCCCCCAAAAAACACTTCTGACACTGGCCTCACAGCCCTGATCCCGAGCTGGGCTCAGGCTTACTTTTAGCTTTGGATTCGGGTGGTGACATTTTGGATCGAGGTGGCTGTAATCTCTTCCAAATAACTTCAGTTAAGAACCACCTCGGCTGGTTTAAGGGGATTTTTACAGTAAGCTGAAATACTGCGAGGTTGATCAGTCTCACTGGAATACAGAATTTGGGAAGAATAGCTTAGAAGTTTTTGACATCTTTGTTTGAATTTGTGCCCCAACCTACCTGTTCGTTATCAGGGAATCTAAATCTTAGATTTCAGCTCCTTACAGGTCCAGATCTAAGCAGTTTCCCCACCCTCCCTCTATGCGGTTTAGCCTTCCACCCTAACAAATCCATTCGGGTCGTTATTTTATAACCGTTTGATTAATAGTAATAGCAATAAAAAATAGCAATAAAATTATTTCGGTTTTTTTTTTTTTTTTTTTTTTTCAGCGAGACCGAAACCTGAGAAACGTGCTCGAGATGCAAATCAAAATTTGCTTTTCTTTAATGTGGAAATAATGAAACTTTTCACGGCGTAGAAAACTCGGCGATGAGCAGTACCTGTGGCTCGCTGTCCACATTGTGAGTTTCCTTCTGGGGGGGGGGGGGGAAAAGAGCCTCCGGTTCGGACCTCCGAGGTGCTCTGCCAGGTACCAGAAGGTCGCCTCGCCCCCCGACCCCTTCTGTGTGCTGGGGGCTGGCCCCGCTTCTCCCCGCCGGCCCCGGGGGCCGGGCAGGCTCTGTCCCCCCCCCCGGGGCACCGTCGGCGAGGCTCGGGGGGCAGCAGCGAGCCCCGAGCCCCCGGTGCCGCTGCCCTACCTGGGGCCGGGAGCAGGGGCTGCGGCGCCCTCGGGTCCTTGCGGCTGTGCCCGGGGGCAGGAATCCTGCGGGAAGGGGGACGGGGCCGTGCCGACACCCCCGGGATCTGCTGGTGCTGGTGCTGGTGGTGGTGATGCTGCTGCTGGTGCTGCTGCCCGGCCCGGCCCCCCCTCGGCCCCACGGGCGGCTCCCCTCCCGCCGGGGTCTGCTTTGCCTCCTGCCGGGCTTGCTTCGTGCTCCTCTCCTCTTTCCTTTCCTTTCTCGTTCTCTTCCCCGTTCCTTTCTTTTCTCTTTCCCTTATTTTCCTTTAATTTATTCTTTCATTTCCACTATCCTCTCCTCTCCTCTCCTCTCCTCTTCTCTTCTCCGTTTTCTCTTCTTTCTCTTCTTTCTTTTCTTTTCTTTTCTTTTCTTTTCTTTTCTTTTCTTTTCTTTTCTTTTCTTTTCTTTTCTTTTCTTTTCTTTTCTTTTCTTTTCTTTTCTTTTCTTTTCTTTTCTTTTCTTTTCTTTTCTTTTCCTCTCCCCGTTCCCCCTCTCCTTCTTTCTCTCACTCTTTCCCTCTTTTCCATCCTCTCTCTCCCTTTCATTTTCTCTCTTTCCAGGTCCCAATCCAGTTCATCCCCAGAAGAACAACTGGTGAAATCCTCTATCCGCGGCCGAAATACCGACGACCGAACTGAGTGTCCGAGCTCGGAGCGCTGCTTTCCCCCCGCGCCCTCAGTCCCCGGCCCCGTGGCACTGGGTGCAGGGCGCGGAGGCTGGGGACGACCCCGGAGTCCCCTGGGGACAGGGCTGGATGTTTGCCTGTGTCCGCTGCCTGCCGGCAGGCCCGGGCTCTCCCTCCTCTGCCGTGGGGTCACACCGGGCTCCTCGTCCCCCCCCCGGCTCCCGGTGCGAGCCCATTCGGCCGGGCCGAGCCTTCGGTGGGCGAAACCCGAAGGGCCTCGGACTGCAGGACGGCTCCCCGTGGAAATCCGCCGCGATGCCGCTGGAATTAATCACCGCTGGTGTTTTCACAAGTAATTAACGAGGATTAGCCGCTTCGTTTTGAAACGCGGCTGTGAGCGAAGGGGGAGGCCGGGCCGGGGGGTGCCCCCCGCCGCTCGGCCCGGGGGTGCGGGGCTGCTGCGGCACCGGGGGGGCAGAGAGAGACCTCCTTCCCTCCCTCCCTGCCTCCTCTCCTTCTCTCCTTCCCTCTCTCCTTCCCTCCTCCCCTCTCTCCTTCCCTCCTTCCTCCCCTCCCTCCCTCTCTCCCACCCCCGCAGGAGGCCACCAGCCCCTGCCCTCCGCCTCTCTCGGCCTCAGGGGTGCCCCTCAGGGTTCCGGGGGTGCCCCATGCCCCGTGTGCCCCCCCAGCACGGCCCAGCCCCATCGGGCTGCTCCCTCTGAGCCCCGGGCTTGTCCCTGTCCTCACCCCCGCAGCATCGCGTCCCGGCGGTTCCGGTGGGACCAGGGGGGCGAGGAGGTGGAGGAGGGCGCCCTGCCCTGTCCTGGGGCTCCGCAGTGGTTCCCGGGGCTTCTCGGGGTGTTTGAGGGGTCCCGTGCCCCGTCCCCGTCCTTGCACAGAGCATCCTCCGGTGCCGAGCCCTCCTCGGGCTGCCCGGCGCTGGGGCCGTGAATTGATGAAAACGGAACTCGAAAGGGGGGAAAAAAAAAAAACAAAACCTCAGCCGGTGCTGAGGCGTGCGCACGGGACATAAAAGCGGAGGAAAAAGGTTCAAAGCTTTCGGTGATGACTTTTCAACCTTTATTTATGTGCCTATTAATGCAATATCCATCATGGAGATATGCATCTTTATCCTTTCAACTGATATGCTGGGAATCAATTGGATATGCAGATTACATTTCATAAGTTTCCAAACGTTAATCTCCCCGGCCCTTTGCTGGCAAGTTTTTTTTTTTTTTTTTTTTCGCCAAATAGTATTAGGTTTCTGCCACCAAAAAAAAAAAAAAAAAAAAGATTAAAAAAAAAAAAAAAAAAAACAATTAATGGGGACGGCGCTGCTGCTGACCGCTCCCCGGTCACGTTCCTGGGTGTTGTCGCTGTTGGGTTGGTTTGTGCCTTTTTTTGGTGGCGTTTCCCAACGTGCGGAGGTCCCTCTGCTGAGGAGCTCGAGCCGAGCTGAGCTGCAGCATCCCCGCCCCGCAGCGCCCCGCAGAGCCCCGCGGCACCCCGCAGGGCAGGAGGGAAGGGGGGGCCGTGCTGGGAGAGAGGGGGACAGCAGCCGGGGGGGAGGACGTGGCCCCGGGACAGCGGAGGGGGGGCCGCAGCCCCCGGCCGGTTGTGGTGCGGGGCGCTTGTTGTGAGGGCGGCGGGGAGCACGGACCAGAAGTAACGGGCGGTCCTACAAGCTCGTGTGCTCGAAAACAGCCTGAAAATAAAATAACTTTTTCTTTCTCTCTCTTTCTTTAATTCCTTTAACTTCTTTATTTTTCTTTAATTTTTCTTTAATTTTTCTTTAAATTTTCTTTAAATTTTATTTTTTCTTTAAATTTTCTTTAATTTTTCTTTAATTTTTCTTTAATTAGTTTCTCTTCTCTTCTCTTCTCTTCTCTTCTCTTCTCTTCTCTTCTCTTCTCTTCTCTTCTCTTCTCTTCTCTTCTCTTCTCTTCTTCTCCCTCCTCTTTTTCTTTTTCTTTTTCTTTTTCTTTTTCTTTTTCTTTTTCTTTTTCTTTTTCTTTTTCTTTTTCTTTTTCTTTTTCTTTTTCTTTTTCTTTTTCTTTTTCTTTTTCTTTTTCTTTTTCTTTTCCTTTTCCTTTTTCTTTTCCTTTTCCTTTTTCTTTTCCTTTTTCTTCTTTTTCTTCTTCGTTTTCTTCTTCTTCTTATTTTTCTTTTTTCTTTCTTTTTTCTTTTTTCTTATTTTTTTCCTTTTTCCTTTCCATTCCCCCCCCAGACGTTTCCACCCCCGAAGCCCGACGCCCTCTCCCCTGTCCCCCCCCCCCCAACACAGTTATGCGAAGATCCCCTCCGGAGTCCTTAGGAGAAATTAATGTATGCGCGCAAACCCGGAAACAGTGTAATTGATTTATTTCTAATAGAGGAGAAAACAGCAACGTTATCGTTCCGAAATGATTGCCTCTGTTCCTAATAGCTCTAATTTTCGCTGTCCATTTGATGTGCGGCAGGTTTAATATAGAGCGCTCACTAATCCAATTAAAAGTGCACCTGGCCTGGAAGGGCTCTGTAATTAGCAGGAGCGTTTTGAGCTATTTCCACTGGCAAAGCGTGAAATCATCTCTGCTGGCCTAAAGGACGGCAATGCGGGGTGGGGGCGAGGAGGGGCGGAGGAGCGGGGCCGGGCGGCCGGGGCACCGCCACCGGGGCGCTGCGGGAGGACGGGGCCGCTCCGCCCGGTACCGCGGCGGCCCCCGCCTGGGTCTGGCGGCCCCGGGGGGCGCAGCCGTCGGGGGGCAGCGCAGGGCGAGGCCCGGAACCCCCACGCACACACCCCACGCACACACCCCACGCACACACCCCACGCACACACACACCCCCCCACACACCCCGCTCACACCCCCCGCACGCCCGAATGACAGCGAAAGGCGACTCACGGCGACTTCGCAGCCCCGGGGCTGAGGGACCCCGCTCCTCCTCCTCGTCCTGCGGGGGCTCCGAGCCGCCCCCACTCGCGGCCGCTCCCCGCGGGTGGGCATCGCCACGGGCCGTGCTCCCCGCCGGGCTGCGCCACGCTGCTGGGCCCCGGCGCTCCCCGCGCCTGCCTGCGCTTCTCGGGCACCAAGTGTCTGAAAGAGTTTTTATCTTTTCTTTTCTTTTCTTTTCTTTTCTTTTCTTTTCTTTTCTTTTCTTTTCTTTTCTTTTCTTTTCTTTTCTTTTCTTTTCTTTTCTTTTCTTTTCTTTTCTTTTCCTTCATTCTCCTTTTTTCCTCTTCCTCCTATCTCTTTTCTTTTTCTCTTTCTCCTTCTTTCTTCTCTTTATTTTTTCTTTTTCTTTTTTCTTTCCTTTTCCTTCTTTTTCTCTTTCATTTCCTTTTCCTTTTCCTTTTTCTTTTTTTTTTCTTTTTCTTTTTCTTTTTCGTTTTCTTTTTCGTTTTCTTTTTCTTTTTCTTTCTTCTTCGCTTTTCATTTTTTATTTTTTTATTTTTTTATTTTTTTATTTTTTTATTTTTTTATTTAAGTTGCTTCTTCCATACTCCTCCGCCGAGAACACGCAGGACAGAGGGCGGCAGAGCGGATCCCCCTGGAAACCCGCGCAGCTGCTGCGGGCCGGGAGCGGGGCCGGGGCCGGGGCTGGGGCCTCGCAGCCGCCCCTTGGCCACGTTTCGGTGCCGGCGACGCCGTGCCGACCCCACACGAGCTTCCCTGTCCCCGCAGCTCCCGCACCACCCTGTCCCCGAGCCCTGTCCCCTGCGGGCTCCGCCGGGCTGCGCGCTGCAGAGGGGCTGCGCCTCCGCATCCCAAAGCGCTTGGAAAGGCCGGGGGGCTGCGGGGCGCTGCGGGGCGGTGCGGGGCCGGCCGGCAGCTCCCCGTTTTCCCCCGCCCCGCCGCCCTCCCCTCCGGGGGGGGGTCGCTGGCGCCCGCCCCCGGCCCCGACCCGCGCCCCGCGGCCGGCGGAGGGGAAGCGGAGCCGCGGCCCGGCCGACATTGTTCGCTCCGTTTCAAAGGGGGAACCTGAGCGATTCTCATCCTTTTGATTGATTAAGGTCCTGAATAACTTGAAGCTCGGGAGTGACAGTTGCTGAATAGACTATTGCAAATAAAGAGCGCTGTGGAAAGCCGGGCTGGCACTTCAGAGTGTAAAGGAGGCGAGTTTGCTGGCACTTACCAAGTTATAAATAAAAGGCCGCGCACAATAGTACCTTCTTTAAGGACAGACAGTCTTTACAACACTCCTGGCGTCATATCCTGCTGTGGTCACTTCAGCTCCGAGGCAGACTTTACCTCTTTTATTTTTCCAGCAGTTTAGTTTGAATACTACAATAAATTCCTGGGAACAAACGCTCGTTAGTAAGGCCGTACCGCACGGCGCCCGCAGCCCCCCGCACACGCCGCTACCGCGCACCCCGCGGCCCCGGCCCGGCTCCTGCCGCCGGCCTTTGGCGGCGCCCGGCCCCGACGGCAGCTCCCGCTGCGGGCCCGGTGGCACCGCTCGGTCCCGGGAGGCTTCCTCGGCACGGCGAGGGGCTGCGGGGCGAAACGAATAAACGGGAGGGAGGGAGGAGGGGGGGCGGCGGGGCCTTGCGCCCCCCGCCCGGAGCCCAGCGGGCCCCGGGGCTGCTGTCGGGGCACGGAGCGGCTCCGCGGTGCTGGCTAACGGGAGCCCAGTGCGGGGCCGAGCCGGGCCGAGCCGTGCCGTGCCACACCGTGCCGAGCCGTGCGGTGCCGCAGCGGGTTGTACCGGGCTGTACCGGGCTGTAGCGGGCTGTACCGGGCTGTACCGGGCTGTAGCGGGCTGTAGCGGGCTGTAGCGGGCTGTAGCGGGCTGTAGCGGGCTGCACCGAGCCGAGCCGTGCCGGAGCCGTGCCGGGCCGGGCCGTGCCGTGCCGGTCACGCTGCCGGCGATGCGGGAGAGCCGCGGCCGTCGCCCAATCAGCTGGGGCGGCGCGGCCGGGCCGGGCGGAGGCGGCCAATCGCCGCGGTGCCGCCGCGGAGCCGCGCCGGGGCCGGAGCCGATAAATGCTCCCGGCCCCGCTCTGCCGCTCCCCGCCGCACCGGGCACAGCGACGCCGCCCCCGCCCGGCCCCCGCAGCGCTCCCGGTGCGGGGCAGTGCCCGAGGGGCAGCGGGGAGCTGCCCCCTCCCCTCCCCGCCCCCCGGCGGCAGCGCCCACCCCCTGCCGGCGGGGACCCCCCGACAGCGCGGCTCTCCCCCGGCCCGGCCCGGCCGCCCGCTGGATATAACCCCGGCCGCCCGCCGCGATGACAACTCTGGCCGGAGCCGTCCCCAGGATGATGCGGCCCGGGGCCGGGCAGAACTACCCCCGCAGCGGCTTCCCGCTGGAAGGTAAGGACGGCACCGGCACCGGCACCGCCACGGGACGGGACGGGGCTGCCCCGACGGCCGGCGGCAGGGGGGGAACCGGGGAGGGGGGCGCGGGGGGGTCCCGGAGCCCCGCCGCCCTTGCGGGAAGCGGCGATGGGGCGAGAGGGAGCGGGGGGAAAAGTTGGAAAACGCAAATCGGCTGGCGGAGCCGAAAGGGGCTCCGGCACTGCAGCGGTGCGCGCCCCGTCCTGCGGCCGGCAGCCCCCGGCCCCGCTCGGCGGGGTCCCCGCAGCTTTTGGGTGTCCCCCCGGGGGCTGGTGGCCCTCCCGGCGGGCCGGAGCACGGCCTGCGGGCAGCACCGGGGCTCAGGTGAAGCCTCCCGGCCCGGCCCGGCTCGGCGGGGCTCCGGGTGCGCTGCGGGGCGGCTCGGCGGGGGGGGGGGGGGGGCGGCGAGTTGCCTTCCAGAAAGCGACGGCAAAAAGAGAGCCAGCGGGATCCGAAGGAGACGTTAACGCCGTTTCCCCCCCCTGCCTCCCCTCCCCTCCTTTTCTAGTCTCTACTCCTCTAGGCCAGGGCAGAGTCAATCAGCTCGGAGGAGTGTTTATCAATGGCAGGCCTTTACCCAACCATATCCGACACAAGATAGTGGAGATGGCCCACCATGGCATAAGGCCCTGTGTCATCTCTCGCCAGCTGCGAGTGTCCCACGGCTGCGTCTCCAAAATTCTCTGCAGGTACCAGGAGACGGGCTCCATCCGGCCGGGGGCCATCGGCGGCAGCAAGCCCAAGGTGAGCCCCTCCGGAGCCGGGCAAAACCTGGGCACGGCCCGGTTCGGCCCCGCTGCCCCCTGGCACGGCCCGAGCGGGATGGGACCGAGCCGGGATGCGCCGGGAGCGGGGCCGGGGGGAGCGGGGTGCGCCCGGCCCTGCCTGTTGCTGCGTCCCGGCCTTTACGGGGATTGTTGCTGGGCTTTGGCCGTTGTTTTATTTAAGAAAATGCTTAAAGATATTTATACTTAAAAAAAAAAAAAAAGGGAAACGAAACGAGGGCGAAGGGGGGAGTTCAGTGAGCGCTGTGCTCGCCCTGGAGTCGTGCGGTGGCCGGGGAGCCTCGGGGGGCCGCCGGGGCTCGGTGGGGTCGGGCACGGCTCGGGGCGCTGCAAATCGCAGCGGTGCCCTGTCTGTCCGGCTGGCTGTCCGGTTATCTGTCCGGTTATCTGTCCGGCTGCGGTGCCTTCTCCTGCCCCCTTTATTTTTCTGTTTGCTCCCAAGCTGCGGGTATTTATAGTGACACGGCTAAAAGTTCGCGCTCACGGTAGCACAAACAGGGAAACTTGTCTCAGGGTCTGCCTCTTCCGTCGTTTTGTCTTTTCGTTTCCTCCAAAACAAAGCTTTCTTTTTTATTTCTTTCTTTTATTTTCTTTCTTTTTTTTTTTTCCCTTTTCATTTTTTCTTTATTTTTATTTTTATTTTTATTTTTATTTTTTTTTTTGGTTGAAAGTTGCCCCGTAGATTTTTTCCCCCTTTGTTGCTTCCAAAGTAGCAAACCCCGAACTTTCTGTTCTGGCGTTCAATCGGCGGTGATTTTTTCCAAGCGCGTTATCCGGCTGAGAGGCTGTTCCCAGCCGGGACATCTCGGGTTCGTTTGAGCTCGGTTTCGTTTTAAAAATCCCGAGGCGATCGGAGAAAGCTCTCCGTGTCGGTCCCGGTGCTCAGACCTCTTTATTTATTTATTGTGCGACTTTTTCTCCGCTGCTGCCCGTTCGGCTCCCCGGGATGGGTCTGGCCGAGGAGCCCGTGCAGCGCGGCCGCCTCCCCTGCCGCCCTCCACCGCGTCTCACCCCGGTGGTTTTCGGGGCGAGTTTTGGGTTCTTGGGGGGCTGCCCTAAACGGGCCCGCTGTTACCCGTAATGCTCCCCCCTTTTTCCAGCCGCCCGCCCCACAAGCGGGGCTCGCTCGGGGCCGTGCCCGGTAAAGGGAGCGGGACCCTCGGGGGTCCCCCGCCGCCCCCGGCCGCACAACCCCTGCCCGCTCGCCTTGTCTTTACTGAAGCAGGTGACGACGCCGGACGTGGAGAAGAAAATCGAGGAATACAAGCGGGAAAACGCCGGCATGTTCAGCTGGGAGATCCGCGACAAGCTGCTGAAGGACGGCGTGTGCGACCGCAACACCGTGCCCTCGGGTACGGCAGCCCCGGGGCGGTGCGGGGAGGGCACACGGCGGCGGGGGGACCCCAGGATAATGGGGAGGGGGTAATTAAAAAAGCGACCGGGGCCCCCTCTATGCTCCCCCGGGCTGGGGCCGGCTGGGGGCTCGCCGAACCGGGGCTGGAAGGAGGGAGCCGGGTGCTGGAGGGGTTTTTTGGTTGTCCGCGCCCCGGGGACAAACCCACTGGTGGGGGCGGCCCGGCAGCGGTGCCCGGTGGGAACAGCCGCGGGGGGGCTGGGGGCAGCCCGGTGCCAGCTCTCCGCTCCCCCCGAAGTGAGCTCCATCAGCCGCATCCTGCGGAGCAAGTTCGGGAAAGGCGAGGAGGAGGAGGCCGAGCTGGAGAGGAAGGAGGCGGAGGAAGGCGACAAGAAGGCGAAGCACAGCATCGACGGCATCCTCAGCGAGAGAGGTACACCCGGGGGGGCGTGCGGGGCGAGGAGCGGGCCCCGACGGGGCACCCGAGCCGTACCGAGCCGGCCCCGGTCCGTCGGTGGGGGCAGAGCCCCCGAAGGGACCGGCGGCAGCGGGGGGGGGAGCCTGGAGCCGGCCCGGCGGGGGGCGGCGGTGGTCGCGCTGCCAGCCCCAGCCCAGCGCCAGGCTGCAGCTGCTCGGGGGCTGCAGCCGCGGGCAGGGCCCGGAGCCTCGCCCCCCGGCCCGGCTGCGCTGGGAAGGCTGCGGACGGCTCGGGGAGGGGGCTGGGGGGGGCCGGGGGCGGGCAGGGGGCTGCCCGCGGCGGCGGTGCCCACCCCGGCGGAGCGCGGCGCTGGGGCCGGGCCGGGCGGCAGGGCTGGGGCTGCCCGGCACAGGCACAGGCGCTGGAGAAGGCGAGACAAAAGTAGCAAATGAGCTGGTCAAACATTTGTACAACTTTTCCAGCTTTTACAAAGAAGGCCTTCTATACACAATCTACACTTGGAGATGAACTTGGAAAACAAAGAGGGGGGAGTCCATTGAAACTCACACTTTGGCTTTGCGCAGACAAAGCTTCAGCTAGCAGCAGCTTGATGTGAACAAAAGAAGGCAACCTTTTTATAATTCAAGGAGAAAAGAAGAGAAAACAGCCCCACAAAAGGCTGAGAAAAGACATTATGGGCTTGCAATGAGGGATGAATTATTCAATGAGCCCCTAATAGCTGATGCTCCACGCAGTTTTATGGACTCTCCACCGTGGAAAAAGTAACTGGTTTTACCTACAAAATGTTTGTAGCGTTTTTAGACATCTGGAGATGCCGAGCGCCACTCGAGAGGACAACTGAAACCCTTTCTTTAAAAGAAGGGTGTCCCCTTGTAGCGTAGGAACGGACCCAAAAGCATTTCCTAGAGTTACTTTCCGAGGCAGTCGTTGAAGCTCTCGGGGAAACTTTGCCTTCTGTGTCTGGGGGTGTGTGTAACACACACACACGAGATGCTGACGGAGGCACAGGCTTTAAGGCCAGGAGGCACGGTTTGTCTGCCCCTATATGGTGTGTCACAGCTTCCCCCAGCACCTCCTGCAACGGGGAATTGTTCCAAGGGATGTGCACCCAGGGAACACGGGCTGAACGTGGTGCCCGCAGCTGTGAGGTAGCTGGCTGTGCTGCCTTCCTGAATTGCTCTGCAGAGATTAAAACCAGGAGGTAGGGAACCTTGATAACACCCCAGCTTTATGGAGCAGAGTAATTAGGAGAGACAGCAAGAGACAAAATATTATCATCAATATTACCCACCCCTCTACTTCAGAAAAATCTTCGCAGTCTCTGACTCTGCTCTGTAAGGCAGGGATCCTGACCTGCCACCAGCTGGCTTTGGGAGCGTGGGCACTGCCGTGCCGAGGCTGCCCTCAGCCCTCCATGTACCTCTCCTTTGCCTTCTGCTGCCATAATGAGCATATTTTGCTTCTTCTGCATTCAGTCAGAGGCCAAATTGCCCCGGAGTAGATAGGCCAGCACAGCCCTGTCCCATTCTGTGCATCCAGGTTTCTGTTGGGTGAAGGGGGCCAGGCAGTTCTGTGCAAACAGTGGCTTCAAATCTGGTCTGTTCCCTGAGTTTTGGGGAGGTTTTGGCAATGGGAGTGAGGCTCCTGCTGACTCCTGCTCCCCTGCCTGGGTGTCAGCCTGTTCCTTAAGCTTGTTACTGGGGTGGTTGGGGTGCTGCAGTGAGAGAGCTGCTGCAGGACGGATTTGTTACCGTACGCATAGCGTGGTGCTGTGGGGACACCATGCTGGAAAGCTCATTGCAAGAAAAAAACATAAAATGAGTCCACCTCTCTGGCTGTATCTGGCCAAAAAAAAAAAAAAAAAAAGACAAAAGTTCTGCTTCAACTCTTGTGACCAGCGGAGGAGCTAGGATTTCACTCTTGTCTATGAAATCCTCAGGTTGGGCCCTGCCGTTTGCACAGACGGCCCGACCCTCTTATTGAAATCTCTGGTGGTGCTGCCGTGGATGTGGGTGCTGCAGGGTCCTGGCTGCCTGTGTGCAGGGCCTGGAGCCCCAGCAGGCACGCGAGAGGCAGGCTGGCACCCCTGGGTCCCTGGGGTCACTGCTGAAGCGCGTGGTACAACCCTGCAGGGCAGCTCAGTGCTGAGCGCCTGTGGCAGGAGCACTGCACCCGTCTGAGCGAGAAAAGCAAAGCGCGGGGTTTTGGAGTGTCCGAGACTTTTCTGTGGCTGTTGGTGGCAGGGCTGGGGGGCCCTGGTCACCGGAGAGAAGGGGACAGCCGCGGGGTGGCTGGGGGTGGCTGGTGTCCCCTGCTCGTTGGGCGAGCTGTAACCGTGTGGGAGCTGGGGAGCTCCTGCAGCAGAGCGGGGTCAGGGAGGAGAGCAATGTGATATATATACATTGTAAATGTGCGACAGAAGCAGTCCGTCACCTGGCTTGGGCTTTCTCCCCCTGATCTTCACAGACGTGAGCGTAGGTGAACTTCCATCTGCCCTGCTGTTTCAGCCCCTATTTACACGCACCTAAACTTTTTGTTCTCACACGCCTTGGCAGACGCTGCACTGCTGCGTTTCTGCATTTCTGCCCGTCTCGTCCTCTCCCCTGGTTTCGGGTGTGTGTTTAAAGCCAAGCCTGGCTGTCGTAGTGCGGATCGGTGAGGTTATCTCCCTATAACAGCACATCTGCGTTTCTGCGTGCCTGATATATTTTTCTGAACCACTTAAGCCGTGAATAACGATCACAAAAGAGAAGCTCCTGCGCTATCAGGCTGTATTTTCAGACGGGGAGCTGCCCGTGCCTCCTGCTGCCATGTTCTGGCACAAACCGGCGGCCTCCAGCGCTGGCAGGACGGGGCCGGGAGCTGCTCGGGGCCGCTGCGAGCGGGCGGCGCTGGACGGGACGGGGCTGGCACTGGGGTCCCCCGGCCTCAAAGGGGGCTCTGTTCCCGGCCCGGCGGAATTGGCCCCCGGGCCCTGTCCCGGCTGATCCTCCCCCAGTCATGCGCGCCCATCCAGAAAGGGCCCTACTCATCCCCAGCCTCTACCCTGGGCTGCACTGAGAGCAATTCAGGCTACAGCCGACTAAATTGCCTCCTTTATTTCCTTCTGACTTTCATCTCGGACCAAACCCTTCCCCCCTCGCCCTCCCCTTCCTCTTTTCTCTCTCTCTCTCTTTTTTTTTTTTTTTCTGTGTGCCCGAGGCTCACATTAATACAATTTCGGCACCACCCCTATTTCTGTGCGTGTATGCGGGGAGCTCGGAGGGGGGGAGAAGAGAAGGACCTCAGCACAAAAGCCCCGCTCAGCAGCTCCAAAGTTCAAGCTGCCGCTGCCTCTCGAGCAGAGCGATGCTTTTCCTGTTTGCGAGTTTTGGGAAACATTTTTGCTTTGTACTGTAATGGAATTAGAGGACAGATGCTGGCTGTAAATGGGGCACGCGACTACCAGCCCCTAGCTTAAATATTTAGATGCAATGTTACAATTACTGACTTGATGCGCGGCCTTTGAAGTGGTGGCACATGGTCCGGAGGGTAGCGGGGGCTAGCCGGGCCTGCAGATGTTTTGTTTAGGTTTGGTCAGTACCATGCAGCCGGTTATTTTTAGGTTGCTAAACTAATAAAGGCAGCTTGTGAAGGGAGGGGGTTGACACGCAGGCGCCAGATATCGGTTGGAGCCATCCCGCTCCCCTCTGTACGGCGAGGCGTGGGGCAGGGCGGGGGCTGCCTGCTGCTTTGGTTGGGGTTTTGATGCTGGGCTCACTGCGGTGTTGCTCCAGCATCCCCTCCCAGGGTGTCCTCACCGTGTCAAGTACCGGTGGGTTTTAGGTCTGAGGAGCACCGCGTGTTGCCCCCGCTACATCCCCTGCTGAAGGGTCGCCTCATGGGGATGGCGACTGCAGGCAGGCACCTTCCTGAGCCTGGCATTCAGTGTTTTACGTTAAATGTTTGGTCACCAGCAGGTTGAGGAAACCTGCTCGTCCGATTTGAGCAGAATTCTGCCTCTCGGGGTCTCAGAGCTGGCGGGGAAATCGTGCGTAATTACAAAAAACTCCCCAATGACTCCAGGGTTTGGCTCGAGGCAGGCAGAAAAGCCGGGTGCTGCACAAAGTAAATCACCACAGGGCTCGTCGCTGGACTGTGGCTCTGGGTTTGCTGCTCCTGCCTGGCCAGGGGCTGTGGTGTTTCGGACCAGGTGCTACCAGCGGGGTGAGCAGGGGCTATGGGAAGGTGCAGGCTCCCCGCATCCCGCAGCCCCTCCTGACATCCCGATTTCTCCGCTGGTTTTGCATGGTTTGCCATCTCGGGAGCACTTTCCTTAGCTGTTCAAGCAGTACCACCGGGGACATCCTGTCCCTTTTTTCTAAACTTTTGTACCCTGAACAAAGACAAATATTATTTTAGCAAATACCAGGATAGTTTCACACACACTGGTTGGAGTTTGTACCCAAGTTTGCATCCGATTGGGTTGTTCTGAAAATCTTAACTGATAATTGATTAAACCTAGACAGTGTCGTTCTGGAAAGACTGGGGCAGGAAATGAATGGATTTGCTCCCAAACCATGATTTGTATCCTTGGCTTTCTGGATTCTGCTGCGATTGCCAAATCCTTGACAACAGTAGGAATTTAGCATGGTAAAGCTCAGCCTTGTCTTGTAAGCAGATTTCTAATGTGCTGAGCAACTGCAGCTCCCAGGGAAGTACTCAGGATTGGGATGTGAGTTGGGTTTATAGGCTTGCATATCAGACCCCTATATATATATGTATATTAATTAATTAATTAATTTATATATAAGTACCTATCACCATACTGACAAATGCTCTTTGGAACCACTCTGATGACAGGAGGTGGCCCCAGCACTTCTGTTTCCAACCAACTCTTAAAAAAAAAAAAAAAAAAAAAGAAAAAAAGTTGGTTGGAAAGCATCAGATGCGAGGGACAGCGAGGAGTGCCATTGAAAGGGCCCATTCATGTGTGTAAAGCTGCTCACGTGGCTGGGGCAGGCAGCAGCGGGGCCTAAATTCGTCCTCTTCTCTTACGAGAAACTGCTGGCTGACTGCGAGCGTGGCTGCAGTCCCCACCGAAACCGGCAAAACTCTCGTCGAGCTGAGGATTTCTGTAGCCGTGCTCGCACAAAGGTAGCGATGGTATCAGCAGGCAGCCAGGCAGCGATTTTAATTAGATAAAAAATTAATTAGAAATTAATGCTGAAAGTAAAAGTTGACGCTGATGAAATCCGCAGAAGAGATTATTTTCGGGGTCCAATTTCAACTGGTAATTTTCTGTTGTATCTGTCCAAGACGCCGCTTTTATCTAACACTCGGGGAAGGTTTAGTTTTGTATTGGGTTTACTTATTGATAAGGGCTGGAACGGGGTTTGGATGAGGGGAGCCAATAAAGTTGATAGTGATGAATTATCACGAGTCCCCAGGGCTGTGTAATAAAACAGCATTGGGAAATGAAGCAGAACTACAAAGTGCTCTCTGGTTAATTTAAGAAGAAATTGAGTGAAACGCAAAGCAATAAATCAGAGCAACCCAGTCGATGCGGATTTCTCCATGTAAATGTCACTTTAAATCCTATGTAACAAACATATGTGGCTGCAGAGAGAACAAAATATATAAATAAAAATGTGGGATACTTCCAAGTGTTCCCCAAACGCTGAGCTTGCTGGCTAATAAAAATGATGTACAGTAACACAGCTCACCACAAGCCTTGCTCGGCGTAGTGCGGGTGCCTCGTTTTACTTCACTTGCCCTGGAGTACTCCTGCCCCATGCTGTTAAACTAATTCACTTTAAATCACTCTCCCTAGAAAAAAAGTGAAACGTAATGAAATTAAAACTCACTGTGGGCACATTAGAGTTAGTGTGTCGCGCGCTGAGATTACGTGGTTAGTGGAGTTTGATGTGATTGTCGACAGGTCATTTATTCATCCCGGTAAATAAAGATTCAAGGGCGATTAAGGATGTGCATATATAACTAGCAGGACAGTAAAAGGCAATTAAGCAGTCAGTTTAATGTCTTATCTTGCTGGTTGCCCTACAGTTGTTTTACAACTAGGAATTAAAATTTGAAAAGGAAGTTTTCAGTGGCCCTGGCCAAATATTGATTAAGTAGTTGTTTGCTGATGCCATTGTTGCAGATAAAAAGGCCAGTAGTCCTGCCCCGTGTTGTTCATCTTCCATTGTAACTGATTCTTAACCTCGGAGATCAAAGGAGGATCATTTCAGTTTATCTGTCCTGGAAAATCCTTCTTTGCTCCTAAAACCGTATGGATTAATGGCCAAATTGTCTTTAATGAGATGTGAAATTTGAGCGGACTCCTTATTTTGCCCAGGCTGGTGCCTGTATGCACTGTACGCTCCTGCAGTTTTGTGGAGGGTTTTTGTTTGGTGTTATTGGGTTTGTAGTTGTGTGAATCACTGGTTTTAGTACAAAGGGTGCAGAAATTTTACTAAAACAACAGGAGAAAAATTGTATATTTCACGGAATTTTAATGAAACTGATTTAGTCTCTTTTTTTTTTTTTTTTTTTTTTTTTTTTTTTTTGTGTGTGTGTGCGTAGTATACAGAAAGTTTCTTTTTCTACACCAAATCAGAAAGATAAATGGTCCGGAGCTGCCACTGAAAGAAAGGGAGCTGGAGAAGCCTGCCAGTTCTCAGGGCTGGGCTCTCGGTGCAGGGGGGATACAAACGAGCTGGCAGCATTTCTTTGTGCATTTTCCCCAGTTTTGATTTTACAGTCCCCACTTGCATCAGGCAGGAGAGTCGTGCTGTCCCTCCCCCAAAAAAGGGGGGGGGAAAGTCAGATCGGCCAGGCTGTGCTGACAGGCAACGAGAGTGCTCGAGAATAATCGCTTCCTTGTTGCCGTACGGAGAGCTCTGCTTACTTCAGAGACAGCAAACTCTGCTCCTCCGCATCCTCAGCACAAGAGGCTGCGCAGCGGGGATGTGTTACGTTGCCTTGTAATTGTGCCGTGGAATTCCAGCTGCACTGGGGGGCTGTGAGCATCAGGTCCAGGTCCCGCTGCTTCCACGGGCACCTCTGAACAGAGGCGTTCAGCTTCGCCAGCGGTGGTAAGAAGCCTGGTAAAACTGCAGAGCCTCTCCTGGTCTCACAGTTGTTTTACGTGGATGAGCCTCATGCTGTAGTGAAAGCAGCAGAGTAAAAAGCTGACAAGGATTTTTAAAATTATTTATTTATTATTATTTTTTAAAGTCACCAGTTTCTCATTCCCTTTCTTAAATACAGTGTTTTTTGTTTTGTCTGAATAAAATACTAGCGCATACTTCACAGGTGCCTAGCTACTTTAGAAGACATCTTGCCCTAGAATAATGGTTAAAAGTCTTTGAAATCAGGTTAGGCACAAATTTCCTTGAAGTGCACAGGCTCAACATGTTCATCGCAGCGGAGAGCTGCAGTGAGGACAGTGATGTGTGTTCCACCTCTTGGTGTTTTGTTTTTATGGGTATCTGCCTGGATGTAACCTTTCTGCCAAGCATGTCCCAAGTTTCTGTCACGCACAAGTCCTTATATGGACCCGTCTTAAAGGGTTTTGTCTTTATGGCACGCCTCGTGTTGGATGCCTGATCCCAAAATGACTACGTAGCAATTTCTTTATCAGATGTACCGTCACGGAGATCACTGTGGTTTGAGCTGTGTGAGGGACGAACTGTCTGCAGCTGGCATTTCTGCAAGCAGTCAGTGTGTTCAGCCCCCGTCAAACCTCATCCACCTGGTTTAAATGAGCAGCACTGTTCATGCCAATACAGTCAGGATCTGCTCCATACACAGAAAAGCAATAGCCTTGACAGTCTCCTGGCCGAATTACTCTGCTTTTCCGACGTGTAGTCCATGGAGCTCCGTGGGGCAGTAGCACCAGCATGCTCGGTGTAACTGGCCTGGACTTAGAGCCCCTCTGCGTTGCTTCATGTTTTAGCAAGGAGCACATGGCCAGGGCAGGTTTTGCAGGAGGCAGGGAGCAGTGCCGGAGCATGTCCCATTCCCTGAAGGAGCAATTCCTTCGTCTGAAGTGCTGCAGGGCTGGAGCACGAGCAGAGGGGCAGGGGGGACCCCGATGCTCACCCAGCCCCTCCACTCAGGCTGAGCGGCGAGAGAGCTCCCAGGCAGAGCCAGGTGGAAGTCAGGCTTCTCTGCGCCCTTGGGCAGCAAAATGCTTTGGTTTTGGAAAAGAGAGGTTTGGGGAAAAAAAATCACACACAACAAATGGAGCTGGGAGGGGGGGGGGGTGTATGTTTAGCTAAAGGAATGGGGAAATAGAAAGAGAAGTGCAGAATTTGCCTATTTTCACAATGTAATCCTGTCAAGGGTCTGTTTTGCCCAAATCCCCCGAATTACAGGAATTCCATTTATCAAAGGTGTAAATCATGGCTCTGCAGCTGGGGTGTGAGTGGCACCAAGAGGGTCCATGAGCATCCCCAGAGCAGCAGAGACCACTTTGGGTAACTGCCATCCTGCAGGATCGCCTCGCACAAGTGCTTTAAACAGCTTCACCAAATTTGGAGCAGTTACCAACCCAGGACTATTTACACAAGGAGCAGTGATGTTTTCAGGGAGTAGGCACCGAACCTTTTTGGCGCTCTGTTTCGGAGGGCGGGAGGTCTACAAGCATTTCCGTAACACGTGCGGTGCAGAGCAAGGCACGGCACGCTCCAGCCTCTTGGTGCTTACGGTGGCAATTACGCACATGGTACAGGGCTCAGCTGTGCTCTGCCAACATCTGCAGAGCAGGAGAGTACTAGCAGCAAGCGAGCAGTTAGGAATCGGGGTGATCTAGTTATCTATTAAAAAAATCGCACAATAGATGTTGCAGTTGGGAAAAAGCCCTGTGGGTTCGTCCCTGGTGTAGCACAGCTGATTGGACCTGCTCCCTTTCAGTTTGATGGGATCAGGGAAAATGCTCAAATATTTGGCAACTATGCGGAAAGCCACACAAAAGCCTGTTGCTTTAGCATCCACGGTTTGTTTTCTAACAAATTTGGAGCCGTCGGACCTGTGTGCTGGGTACTTCAGTGTGATCTTCTGAAAACCCCACAGAAGGAGTGACTTGTCCACCTCTCCTGCCCCGCGGATGGACTGGCAGGAGGTGTGTGCTGTGTGTCTGTGCTGGGCAGTCACGGCCCCGCAGGCGCTCGGGAGCATCGCTTCTGGCAAAAGTTGCAAAATGGCTGCATTTAGCAGACATTTTGTTCATCTTATTGCCTTTTCAGTGTATGTTAAAAAAGGGTCTGGGGGCCAAACTGTACCGTCACTTCCATCTGAACAGCCCCCTGCTCTCAGCGGGGCTGTGCCGGGTACTCAGGGTGGAAGTTGGCCCTGATAGGAAGATCCCACTGCGTTTCGGATTTGAGGGACCTCGCTCCCTTTGGCTTAGCAAGACATCACAGCACGAAGCGTCTGCCTCAGCTGCTAAATAAGAGATGTGACACGGCTAGTAGGCCTAGTTAAAATAAAGCATTACAAGCAGAGCAAATTAAAAAGAGCTGTTTTAGCGAACTGCACTTAAAAGTTTTCTAACACATGATTTAGGAAAACAAAAAAAAAAAAAAAAACAAAACCAAAACCTGGCCCCGTGCTGGAGCAGCTCTGTAAGCAATCTGCTCCATCAGCGCCGGCAGGATGGCAGGGAGAGCGCGCCTTGCTTGGCTTGATTTCTGGCTCCTCACTGGCTGAAGGCTATCGCAAGGGGAGGGAGGCACTCTCTTTCTTCCTAAACTGCATTCCTCCCCTCAACCTTTGATCCTAATCAACGCAGCAAATGAGATTTTGGGAAAGGAATCAGGAGCTCCGATTTGAATGGTTGTCAAACCCAGGGCTATGACAGGCACAAAGAGGATTTTTCTCCCGACTCTTAGAAGTTCCTTGGCCAAGGGAGGACTTAAAACAAGCCAGGACTCAAAGTTGCCGTACTTCTCCTGTGCTGGCAGTGCTAAAGATGCAGCGATGATTGACGGCATAAATATTTCTCTTAATCTGACATCAGGAACAGACTTGTCAGCTCTGGGGGAGTATATCTGAGGCAAAAAGATTCAGAGCACGTATTGAACGAGCCCTAAATACATCTAGTATCTGAATCCAGATAATGGTAGTTAAACGTAAATTTAAAAATACCCTAGAAAAGATTTGTAAGGGGAAAAAAAAGAGATCCTCCAGGTGATCAGAGCACGGAGAAGCGACTCACCTGTTCCCAGTAGCAGGTGTTACCATGCAGAAAAGTCACTGCTGTAGGAACAGGCTACGTGGCAGGCACGGGGAGGGCACGACCCGGATGGTGGCTCTCTTTTGGGTGCCCTTGGCTTTCCTTCCACGCTGCTCTTCCAGCGTCAGCCACAGGGGGGTTGAGGAGTGGTGTGCCCTGGGAGCCCCTTAGACACCTTCTGCAGAGCTGGGACCTTTGGTTATGAGACCCGTTGTGCTTCCCTGAGTGCCTTCAGCTTTAATGTGTGAGAGGTGAGCTAGGAATAGCTCAGGGCTGGCTGTGCTACCCGGACTGCCAGCCCAGGCTGCTCCTTGCTCTGCCTCCTCTGCCCTTTTCTGGGATGCTTATAAGCGATGCTCATTTTCTTAACGCAAAGTTTGAAGCTTTCACAGGACTGCTGTGTTCTCTAGATGGAGACATTGCGGTCACAGTGGTGCTTTGAAGGTGGTATTTGCACTTAGGGACATTCAGCTCTTTGAGTGGCTGCCTTAGGTCCCAGTATGCCGGGCTAAATGGCTCCCCCCACTTGCACAGCTGGTGCTAGTTTGCTGCTGAAGTTCCCACAGCTGTGGGAAAGGGGCTGCCAAAGGCATCTTTCCATAGGCTTCAACAGTCTTTTGACTGGGCTGTGGTGAGTGTGGTTCTTCATCTTTGGGGTGGGACAAGGGAGCTTTTTTATACCCGTCTTGAGTAGGAAAGAGTGATCTTGGTGACTAATGTGTTTATAAGTAAGTGATACCCCTAAATACAAACAAACAAGAAAAAAGTGGTCACAGGAAAATTAGAGCTAGAAGAGTTGGGTTTGGTTTGGATGAGAACTGGTTTGAGTTGGTACAATCTGCTCTGCCTTCCTGAGAGCCGTGCCCTGCGTTGCCTCTGCCTGCAGCCGGCTGGGAGGGGGCCGTGCCTCTGCCTGGTGCAGGAAGAGGCAGCTGCCTCCTGCTTTCTGTGCTCTTTTCTTATTTTTTTTTTTTCTCTTATTGCTGTGCTTTCTGTGCTGTTTTTATTTTTCTCCTATCGCTGTGCATCCTGGCAGCCTGTGCAGTGGAGGTGGGGCTGGCGTGTAGGATATCTGCTTGCGTCAGCTGCTCCAGTTCAGGCATCCTTACCTCTTCGTGCATTCCTCCCTGTGAAATGGGAACAATGGTGGGTTTTGCACTGAATGGTGTTTCCAAATGTCTGGGATGCAGAAATCAAAAATGTTGTATAGCACCAGCTGCCGTAGTTCGTCTGTCAGATCTGCATGCCCAGATGAAATGATGTTTTAAAAGAAATGTATTGTGGCTAGAAAGGATTGTAACCTGTCCTGAGAAGCTGCTGGCTGGGGGTGGCAGGGCTAGGGGATGTTGGGCTGCCCGCAGCAGGAGCAGTGAGCACCCACAGCCCATGCTGGGGGGCACCCAGTACCAGGACAGAGCCATGCCGCGGCTCCTGGGTCACAGCAGCAGGTGAGTGCTCGTTAATGAAATGGACCGAGACTCAGCTCCTTACTTTTAGTGTTTTCATTACTATTATTTACAGCAAAAGCAGGTCCATAAGTGCTACGGTCTGGGGTTAGGTTAACGAATTGAGAGGTGCTGCCTCAGTCTGCCCTGAGCCACGCCGGGTTTACCCGTACACCCACTGGTGGTACGTACTTTTTGCTGGGCTGTGTATGAATAGCCTGCAAATTTTTTTAATGTGGTGTGGAAAATCTATTGAATAATATATGCAAATAGCCTTTGGTCCGAGCAAATATTCAATGCTTTAAATTTATGTGGTTATGACTGGCACAGCAATCTCGGGCTGTTTTCTTTGCTAGAACTGGGTGTTGCTATTGCAGTCGCTAGAAGCATGTAACTGCTAGATGGCTGCTTAAAACATTTTATTTTTTTTAAATGGATGTTTTACTAATGCCTTTTTTAATATAGAAATATAGATTGTGCAGAAAAGGAGACAAAATCAACAAAAGTATGTTTAAAACATGTATATTGTTTGTATTTATTGTTTGTAGTTTATTGTTTATGGTTTAAAACTATAAACTTTCAAAATCTTCCTGGAGAAGAAATATACTTCTCAGTAGTGGCTTTTTGTGTTACACAGACTGGTTAAAGATGGACTATTTTCATTTGATTTTTCATCTCTCTTTCTCTTTTTTTTTTTTTTTTTTTTTTTTAATGAAATCTGTACTATTTTTTATAACAATTCTTCCTGACAGAGAGCAATAGCCTAGTGACTAAGATAGGGAGCTCAGAGCCAAAAACTGAGGAGCTGGTTCCAGTTGATAGACTGGCTTGAACTTGTCAACAGGTCTTAAAAAAGAAAAGTTTTCAGATGTGCAACTGCAGTACAACTTTCACACTAAGGCGAGACCTGACTTTGGGAACTACTAATACAAAAACAGTTGTTACTAGTTGCTAGAGTTTCAAGCAAAGTGGCATTGCTGCAGTCAATTTTTATTTATTTTTTTTAACAATAAAGTTGTGGGGTTTGTTTTCTAACACCATAGAATTCTTCTATTTAATAGTGTCAATATGAGATTTCACATAAACATCCAAAGAGATACTGAAGTCAATAGCAAGACATGCATTATCCTTAGGGTAAGATCCAAATTTTGTTAAACTATTTGAGTTTTCTTTATTTTTTTCCCCCTCTGTCTTCCTTGAGGGTGTGTGTGTTATTTTTTTGAGGAAACTGGGGAATTCTGGCATTCCTGGGCATGGGAGGGGAATACTGATTAGAGCCAGGCAAAGCAGGCAGGTGCTGAGCATGTTCCTCGCTTAACCCCCAGCCCTGACCCAGTGCACAGACCCTGCGAACAGCAGTGAGCTGCCAGATGCTGGAGATGTTTTCGGTGAGACTGATTGCTTGCCAGGTCTCGTCCAAAGCCAGCGAGCTCCTACAGTGGTTGTATTTCATGTTTAAAGCTGGGCTGGGTAAGTGACTGGAGACTATACTGGGGAAAAATGCAGTATTTCTGAGGATGGGAACTGGCTGTTCTGCTGCGAGCTGCTGTGCGTCTGCGGTATCCGTTTGCAAAGAGTAGTGCAAAAAGCTAACTAGCAGAGTAGATTGCCTGAGGGGGGAAAAGGCTGTCTATTTTTTAATGAACAAAAAGATTTTATGGTTTAGAAACAGTATAGCCTAAAGAGAGGTGTGTTTAAAAGTTAGACTCGCAAGCTTTTGTCTGGAGAATAATGCACTTGGTGTAAAGAGCAGCACAATGGCAGTCTTTTCTTCCAGTTATGTATGGGCGAGCATCAGTCAGCCAAGGAAGAACTTCAAAGGCCAAAGGAAAAACTCTCTAGGCTCTTTCTTTCCTGACAGGTCTTTCTTGAGGTAAGATGGGGAGAGCTGTTCATGCCAGGAGCCAGCTCTCCCTGCAGAGGAGGCAGTGGATAATGCGCAAACTGATGCGCCCAGGCTGAACCATCTCTGTCCCCAGCAGAGTCGATGCACCTTTTTGGAAGCTGCTACACTGTCCTGTCTCAAGGCTTTCATTGCTTATTCATGAAGAGACTCAGAAATTCCACCTCTGCCTTGCTGGGAAGACACGGGGCTGGGTGTGTGGGGAAGCTGTTTGCTAGATGTGCTCCCGTGGAAGGTGATCCAAATCTCTGCTCCATAAAATGCTCATTTCATATGCTGTAAAGTGCCGTTCAGCTGGGAGAATTGCCCCAATGCATTTTAATGTAATTAGTCCGAGATTCTGACTGCTGTACATTAAAATAGCCACTGAACTTTGTGGCTGTGTGTTGCAAAGCCTCAGGGTTTCTAGCGGGGTTGCTTGTGTGATGGGAAGAAGAAACTCTAAATTTAAACATCCAGAGAAAAGTCTTCAGCATGACCTTACACCATCATTTGGTTTGGAGAATTTTGAAAGCTTTTTTTTTTACCTGAGAATTTATTTCCATGATGTTAAGTGCAGCAGTCTAGGGTCACTTACCCAGGTTACAAATAGGTCTTGGCAGCAATTTAGCGTTACCTGCAGGGGTGTGGTTTGGAGGCATGCGAAACAAACATACTGCCACTTCAGCAGCAGTGCCTGGCACGTCCTTGTTTGTTGGAGGCACGGGCACAGAAGAGAAACAAGAGGATGCCTACCAGGAGGCAGACACTGTGATTTTGCAGGACTGAAGCAGAGGAGCTGTCCCAGCAAGCACTTAACAGCCAGCTGGACACTACGGGCTGACTGCTGCTGGTGCGCGGGAGCCTGCCCACCTTCTGGGGAGTGGGGAGGGACAGTCACCTTCTGGTGAAAAAAGAAAAATAACATTGCAGCATCTTAGCTCTAATACTTGGCAAATACTGTCCCGCCCCTGCGTGTGGCGTGTACCACGATGGAGCAAATCCAAAGGACGGGAGGGCCCCTCACAGAGCGAGTAATATTTTATTTTAGCATCAGAGGAGGTTGCAGTGTGCTGTCCTTGTTAAGCATGTCTGCTAGCATGCATTGGTGCTTTGGTGGTGGTAGGTGCACAGGCTCTGAGCTCCTGTCCTGACAGTCCTGCTGAGCCAGGTGCAGCCTCCCTGCCCTTCCACGGAGTCCTCCTGTGCTCAGCTCTGTGCTCAGCACGGGAGAGGAGCCGGGCGTTAGGAACGAGCTGCCAGCGCTGTGCTTCACAAAGCGTTTCGTATGATGTTTGTGCTGAGGGCTTCAGAAATGGAAAACAAAACTTCTAGATGATGTGGGAGATACCTTTTGCGTGCTTTCACTTAGCTCAAGCCTGTCAAACATGCTTGGGCATCCTCGGTATCACTCAGGATATTTGAAGGAAACTGGGTTTTCTCAGGTTTAGGTTGAAAGCGAGCGGCTTGCAGCTGCAGCGATGTTTGCTGTGTGTGCAATGTGCTTCTTGTGGACGGATTTGTGGGCTGCTTTGAAGCTGTCGGCAGAAGGTAGCTGAGAAAAGTTGGCGTGTTGTTGATTTGCTTAAATTTGCTACTTTTCAATTAAAAATTTCAAGAAAAACCTCTGTAAGAGAAGATGGGTAACCGCTGCATTGATGGTTTTAGGTAAGTTCAGCTTCATTGCTGTCAGGCTCTAAGTCAGCAAAGCAAACGAGGGTATTTGTATTCAGCAAGGAGCACAGAACAAAGGTAGATGCAGTTGTGGAAAATAACCATCTGAATGGGAGTGATTTTGTAATAAATGTTAAAAGCATGGTGCTATTCTTTTTTATTTTTTGTTGTATTGAAAGGATAATATAATGGCATCTAAATCTCTGAAAATCACGTCTGTGAACAATCAATTACAGTTAATTTTATCTTCCATTTTGGAAAAAGGGTGAAAGAATAAATAGGGATTAGAGCTAAAAAATGGGGCAGCAGGCTTGGATTTGGTACAGCATTGTCAATGGGATTTTAGTTTTTCAGAAGTAAAGGAAAGAGGAGTATCTTGGATTCTGGTTCTGTTCTGGGCTGGCAGCCTTTGTAGTGGGGATTGGGTGATAGTGGCTTTTATTTGCTGGGTTTTGCATCAGCTGTACAGAGCTTAGAACTGTAGACTTCAAAAATGTTCCATGTAAGTAGGACCCAAGTTATTTTTCCAGCTCTTGCTATTTGAATATAACATTTCTGAACACGATCGTGCCTCTATTATGTATGTATCCAAAGTACTTATTTTTATAAAATGGCCTTTGACATCCCTGGTAGGAAAATACTAATTGAATAGGATGAAAACACCCACATTTTTCTTCCGAATGTAAATCACTGGCAGCTTGCCAGAAAATGAGGTAGCGAAAAGTTCAGGACCAGATTCTTATGTTGCTGCTGCTCATCAGATGCTCATTGCTCGTGGAGTAGGTGCCACAAGCACCTGTGGGATGCACCTTTGCACCTATAAAAATGGAATAAAAACCCTGAAAATGTCAGACAAATTCATGTTGTCCAAGTACCCAGGACTTTATCTGTCTCTGTTTTGATTTAACTGGGGAGAGAGCTGTGTGAGGAGCTCAGCAGCAGGGTCAGTGTACTTAGATTCAGCCCCTGCCACCTCCTTTTTCCTGTATGTTTCTGTACATTACCAATTTTGATTTTAATAAGAGAACTGCTTTAATTTACCCTCATACGTTCTGACAGGTTACAAAGAGGAAACCAGGATAATTTGAGATAGTGACTGAACCTTACTGATCTTGTGAAATAATAATGGACTGAGGCACTGCACATATCTGCTTCCACACAGATGTTCAGGTTAACTGGCAGGAGCAAATGCCATAATACGGAGTATGTTTTAAAACCAGATTCAGGTGTTAATGCTGCTGGCGTCAAATCAGAGCTGTTCCTTTACTGAAACCCCTTGATTTCCAGTGGTGTAGCTGAGATCCCAATCTGGCCATGCAGACAGTTCTGTCCAGTCTGAATAACTGAGGGCTCTTTCTGGCTCTGCTGCCAGGAATAGGAGTCTGTCTTAAGCTTTAGATATTTTTTTTTCTACATTTTTTTTTCCCTCTGTGAATATTGGTTGATGTTTATGGAAGATCTTTAAAACAATATATATAATGAAATAGAGTAAAGGTATGGAATTTAGAATACATGTGTTTCAGGCTAACTCTGAGAGATTTCTGGACACTTAATACATTTTTGTTGTAAGGCAGCAAAGCACACTCTAGCCTGATGAATGTGTTCATCTGTTTGTCAGTCCCTTGAATGTGCTGGTAAGTGATGCTCGGTACCTTCTGCTCCCTGGGTGTCACACATGTCATACACACGTGTACAGAAGTACAGACACACGGAGGCTGGAGCTAGGGCAGAGCTGAGTCTGACCAGGCACCGTGCTGGTGCAGCCAGAGGAAAAACCGTGTCCTTGTTCTGAGGGGCGTGTTCATAACCTCTTCAGCAAAGCTGTAGCTGCTTCTATTAGTTAGCAAAAGGATGCAAATGGAGGACTTCATGTATATTTTAAGAAAAGTTCCTTTTGCTGCTCAGAGGACTTGCTGTCAACACCCATTAAGGTCTCCAAATTACAGAGGAAAAAGAACCAAGTTTCAAACAAAACCCAACCCTATGCATATGCTCTGCATGATGGATAATTTAGTAAACTAGGCTATATCCTCTAAGACACTTTTCTGGCTCCACTCCATGCAAACACTGTTAATAGCCTTTGAAATATTTTGTGCTATTGTCTTCCTAAATACTATTTGGAGATTGTGCTGATCAGGAAATCTCAGCTCAGTTTTCTGTTTGGAAGATGCAGATTCATTGAGAATGAAACTGTCAGATCACAGTAATTATGGCAACGTTTTGTTCAGGAGAAAATGAAAGGAAGAGTTCAGTCTACATAAAATCACTTATTTCAACTTTTTTTATGGAGCTGAATATTTTTATTCGTTATCTTTGTAATTTTTTGACTCTTGCACCTAGCAAGCAAAGATTAAAGCATGATTTCTTTTCCTCTTTTGCTGCTGCTTTTGAGACAAAGTGAAAGTATTCAGAAAGAATTTTCCCCTAGAGGTTTTCTGTTTCTGAGGCATATTCAGATCCCTGTTCTGAACCAGAAGGAAAACAAATGTCGAGATACCTGACTTCTCTGGGCACCTGAATTTCTCACTCTAAAAAACGTCCTGCAGAGGACTGACTGTGAAGAAAATGTCAAAAACGGTATTTTCATTTTCTTCTTTCAGACTGGCTTGCAGACCAGTCAGTCCAGCCGGGAAGTTGGCTGCTTCTCCTAGAATGAAGTGCAGAAGCAATTCCTGTTGCTGCTGTCTGTGTGCCTTGTGCATGCAGCGCCCGAAAGCTCCGCGGCTGCTCACAGGGCTGCGGCGCTGGCTGGCGTCCCCCGCTGGGTCAGGCCCTGGACGTAAAGCTTGCTACAGCAAACAATAAAAGTGCTCATTTTTTGCTGCAGCAGTGTATTTTCTCCACCTGTGAAGCGTTAGTAGTGGATAAATGTACTCTGTCACTTCGCATTGGATCACTTGCCTTTTCAATCTACATCTTTAGGGCTTTCCCAGTCTGCTCCGCAGCCTCTCTGTTAACTTGGAGTCCTAGGAGCTGTTCGGAGCTAGCAGACAGCACGGCACAAAGCAGCTGATTGCAACCAAGCAATGGTTTGGGATGAAGGCATGCATATTAATTCTTCTGGAGCTGCTTGACGTATGAACTGAGTTTGATCGGGGGCTGCTTCTTTCCCTCTCCGTTAGGCATCCCTTCGTTTTTCCCTGCTTTTGTCCGCTTGGCATGCAGCTTCTTTGCAGGAGCAGTTGGCACAGTCCTTCCGCCGACTGAACAGCTCCCACCCAACCTATAACCCGATTTTTAATTGCAAATTCTCCCTGCGCTGTTTCAAACGGAGGAAGAAATGGTTGCAGGCAGGAGAGGTGTGGGTGGGAAGCTGCGGGGCTGGCGGCGTTGGGTGTTGGGGAGGAGGAGGCTTTGGGGGCAGAGCGGTGTGACGGTGTGGATCCTGCTCCACCACGGGCTCTGCCGTGAGGTTACGCACGGTGTCACCGAAGTTTAAGCACACGTCGAGAAAATGGCTCTGTTTATTAACTCCAGTGATGGGTGCTGTCAGTCTCCGGCGGGGGGCGGGTGGGACGGAAAGGAAGGTGTAACTTTAAGCACACACTGATTTGTTCTTATTACATAACAAAAGTCTATTTCTTTATCATGTTATCATTCAGTTAATAAAAATTAGCTACAATAACAGCACCAACTTAGAAACCCCTCAAAGTCCAGGGGATTTTCTTTCACAATGAACATGAATACTGTTCAGAAATACAAACAGTCAAAGGATAACTTTAGGTCTGAAAGAGAAACCTGGCAAGGGTAATTGAATAAGCCTGGATCTCCTGAATATGTCATGGTGAGTGCAGTCAACATGTCATAATTAGGTTTATTGAGGGCCATTCCAACAATCTGCTTCTATTCTTCCTGCCTTATTGTCCACAGCTAGGCAAATAGCCAGGGGACAAAAGGAATCAAGTGCTGACAAAACATGAAAGAGGAAAAAGATTTAGCTGCTTTTATCAAAGAAACTGAGAAGGACTTTGTGTAAATAAAGTAAGTAACTGGCCATCCTGCATTTAGGCAATGCCGTTTTCATTAGAATTAATTCTTGACATATTGGAAGGGTTCCAAGGGAAGGATTTCTACTTCTGACAAGTTTAATTTGTAAATTAAAAACAGTTGGTTAAACATGAGCCGCCATCAACAAAACTTAACTGAAGCCATACATGGTCAAGTCCTAAGCAGGTGAAAGAGAGAATTACTTTGAAAACAAAGTATTCCCCAAAATTATGCAAATTCTTATTACTTCATAACAAATGTTTTCTATTGAGACCTTCGGCAGGGTTGTTGTTTGGAAACTTTGTTAGCATCCTATTTATTTTCCTCTTTAAAATTCTGTCAGTTTGCACAGTAATCACTGCTTGTTCTTTACGGTGTTTCAGAAAAAGTGATGTTGAGGCTTTGACATCTGGGGACTAAAGGAAGTTTTGGTTTTTTTTTTTTTAAAAAAAAAAAAAGTGGGACTCAAGTCAAATGCCTGTGCTTTAAGGGGTTCTGGGATAGTAAGTGTAGAACAGTGTTGCAGGTGGGTCCCTCCTGCTTCTCCACTAGCTTTTGACAAGATGGTGAAGTTTCATTTGATCACCCATCAGCCAGTGATGAATTTTTGGCAATTCGGAACCTATGTTTTGGTTAAGATCAAGTAAATGCTGTTGCCCTGGGCTGGGAGATGCTTGCAGAGCAGCAGAATTGGGCCCTCTAGGCTGTGTGTGTAGGGTAGATTACAAAACAGTGTGCGCTTTGGGGTCAGAGCAAAGCTCTCTTAAAGAATTAACATATGGTCCCATTTTCATTCTCTTGTATTGCTCCTAACTTTCCTTGAAGATGGTTGTGTTGTACGTGTGACAACTACAAGTCCCTTTTCTGAAACTGTTTGGGGAGTTTGTTTTTTTGATAAGTTTGTCACTGAACATCTATAGACCAAAACCTCTTGAATTCTTTCCTTAATTTGGATTGAAGATTAAGCAGATCTACCATGAAACTTTTTTTGGGGAAAAAAAAAAGAGGATTTTTTTTTTTAAACTCACATTAAATCCTGACACTTCTTGACAACTTTGGAATGGCTAGAAATTAAATAGTAAGGCTGAATTTTATATAATAAAAATTCAAAATGGAAAATTTTGGAAAACACGCCTAAGGTCTCCTGGCACTTCCAGGAATCCAGCTCTGATGACAGTGAGAGGCCATGGGAGGAGAGCTACCCTTCTGCTGCTGAGGATGGCGAAGGCTGGCAGCTCTTATCGAGGTGCTTTCCCATGGACTCCAGTCCTGGTAGGAACTCAGCATGGGCTTTGAGTTTTTATTTCCTAAAATTCAGCTTGTTTTCCATCCTCCATGTTCTTTAAAGATTTTTAAAAGTGGAGTGATGATTTATCTGTTCAGCTAAACTCCAGGTTCATTGAACTGCTGTCTCAGAAACTTGCTATACTCCAAAAGAAGACCTGCTGATTTTGATAAAATCTTCCAACAGAAGGTAGGGGCTGGACCGAGATAAATGGGGATGTTTCCAACTGCTTAAACCCCATGAACAGCTTTCTCGGATGTGATATGCTCATGAAGCTGGCCAAAGAGCTATACTGTTTGCTTTGGAAACTCTGCACTGAGTGTGGTATAAGGAAGGTGTCGATACAGTCCAACCTCCGGGCTTCAGGGTTAGTCACCAATATGGCTAGGAGATCACTGTTGGTGTAGCAAAGACCAGGTTTATCAGGTTCGGGACTCTATTTCTGCAGGTGGTCCCCAGATGGCAGGGAACGCTCTTCTTCCAGGTTTTTGTGGGATGCTTTCACTCCAGTTCTGGAATATAAGATTAGAAGGTGGCTATTAAGGACTAAAGTCTCTATTTTGATTCATTTGCTCCTCATATGTATTTTTTTTTTCTCCTCCTTATTTTGTTTAGTGGTAATAATTGCACAAAACCACTGGCAGTATTGAATTTGTTTGTATAGCATTAACTACTGAAGCTGCAGATAATAGAAGAAGCTGGATAATGGGAATTTGAAGCCTGATGACTATGCTATTTAGATGACAACCAAAACCAGAAATAATATTGAAAGGATGACAAAAATTAGAGAATAGTTGAATCCAGTTATCACAAAATGATATTATTTGTCACAAAAACTTCCAGGAGAATATTGTCAAGAGCATGTGCCCCGGGCAGTACTGGATGGAGAGCTAACTAATTAAAGGGGTGTAGGGATGGCCACATTTATGTCCTTGGCGGGTGTGAACTGGCTCATATCCATGAATAGTGCTGGTTTGCTTTATATCATAAGGAATTTATGTAACATAAAAAAAATCCATTTGCTTATGTTTTAAATTTAATGGTGGTTCCTGATAATTCAATAATGACAATAAAGAGTTCTTATGGTTCATGAAATGTAGTGACTTAGCTATTTGTATGGTAACGAATATGTAAGATAGCTTTACTAATATTTTTCTGTTTTACTTGCCAGTTAGGTTATTCTAGAACAGCTGTTGCTGTAACACTGAATGTCCTATGTACTGATAGGAGCTGAAGTGACAGATCAGACAAAATGAGGAGTTAATTTAATAGTATTTTTTCATGCATCAGGGTAAAACAGTGTTACCTAAATGATGAAAATCCTCTAAACTATTTTGTTTATTTTATTAGGTTGATTCTTAGCATATTCCAATGGTGAAGTCTAGCTGTCTTTTGGTGACATGTGCAGTAACTCCTGGTCTAGCTTTGCATCTCATTTGCATAATACTTTACAGTCAGGGATTAAAATTTAGATATTTTACTGCATTTCTAGACTATGTGCAAAGTAATAAGAGTAATTTGTATTGAAGTAGTTCTCTACAAACTGAACACCGTTGTACCCCTGGTCGAGAGAGGATAGTCCCTGTGTATGGTGGTTATTTAAAGAACGTAATAATTGTGGCATTGGTGCGTGGGTAGATGTTTGGCTCGCATTAGTTTTGACTTGATGTGTGCCAAAAAGTAGGATCTCAGCTCCTGCGGTGACTGAGCAGTGTCCATCTCACGGCTCCGAGTGGCCGTGGGGTCCCTGCTGGAGCTGGAGCTGGGCTGTGCCAGGCTCAGGGCCCTGGTGTCTGTATCTGAGCCCCAGCTGGGGGTGCTCGTCCACACCCTCTGCTCTGTGCCCTGAAGCACTGCTTTGCTTTTTTAAGCCCTGAACTTTCACGTCAATCCACAGCGTGATGTGCTGTCCCTGCAGCCTTGCTCTTCAATGCGCTGCGTGCGCACACCTGGGAAATATTCTCCCTCTTTATACACCACCTCCTCTCATGTATTTCTGAGCATCATGTGGTGAAGCTTCGCTTCCAATGCGATGCCAGGGCTGGCATTGCAGAGGAGTCAGATGTTTTGTGGTTTCTAGACGAGGAATTCAAACAGTGCAGTATGTCTTTCATTAGCAGTAATAGTGTAATCTAGCCCAACAAACAGAAATGTCTGTGAACATACAAAGGACAATGAAATTAATAATTTGAAATACAAGAAATATAATGAGAATAAATTGGAAAATATTTGAAAAGTTTTAGAAAACACAATGCTTCTGAAACAGAAGAGCATGGGGAGTTGGAATGGCACAAACTTGGCATTATTTTGCACCTGCTGAAATAAATGTCAGAGTTAATGTAGATTTCTAGGATCACCACAACTACTGATAAAGTAGGATCCCAACTGGGCTAGTTCAAAAAATCACAGATGAATTTTTCAGTAACACCATTAATTTAGGGCTGTAGCAGTTTTTAGGAGTTTGCTGGCAGGTTGCTCCACACACGGGCTGTTCTGATAAAGGAAGCCATTTGCCTTTGCTGGTGCTGGCATGGCAGCTGCCCACGCGGCGTCTTCTGCCGCTCCTGCCTCTTCTGCAGCTGGCACCTTCCTGCGCTTCTGGCACCTGCTTTCCATGGCTGCGCTTCTTCCTCTGCTTCACCAATGAAAGGTGCTTTTCTGTTACCTGAGCTTCCAGCTGGATGTTGAGGGTCAAACTCCTTCATGTTTGGTGGGTAGTGGAGAGCCAGAGCCGGCAGCAGGGGCGGCTGGCTGAGCAAAGCAGGAGCGGGCAGCAGCAGAGGGGTGAGAAATCCTGGGGAGCATCAGTAAGGCGAAGCCTCGTGACAGGTTGCACGCAGGGTTAGGCTTAAGTGTATGCAATATTAATGAGGAAATCCTTTTTTTGAAGGGCCGGGGCTAAAAACGTGGACCGTTTCTCTGGGTGCCTGTACCCCTGCAACCTTCTTAGTTATGGGAGATGGCGGCACAATTCCTGGCGTGAATGCACTTATAAGGCACTTTTACACTGTTACGAGTATGGCTAATCCTCTTTCATGGGGGGATAACTCTACTGCAATAAAACGACCTTGTATTTGTTAAGTAAGTTATTATTTCTGTGCAAAGAGAAGCCTGGGTCTATAAATAATAAGTCAGAATTTATAAAGAGGACACCTGTGAACTTCTTGTTGCTGTATACTTGCATTGTGACTGTAATTGCATTACAATGTACGTTAATGCTGCTCATTTTAATTTTATATTCTTGGTATTTTAAAGAGAAAATAGAAGACTCCATAGGTAGGATTAAGAAGCCGAGAACGTTTCCTTAGTGCAGCTTCATGGGTTTCAAATAAGCAAAACCAGCCAGTCAAGCAAATAAAATCCCCAAGTGCTGAAGTTTTCAAACAAAATATCAGAAACCTTTAGGCAATTAATAAAGCTGAACATTTTAACACAACACCGAATGCATTAGCAAAATGTAAATGAGTAGATAATTTAAATATAAAGTTTTATTCCCCAGGCACTAAAATGCAAACAGCAGAAAAACATGGGCAGAGTTAACTTCCCGATTCCTTTTTCCTATTGCAAAGGCAGATAGATTCTTTCCTTTTTTATTTTTTTAATGTCCTTTTTTTTTCTTTTTTTTTTTTTTTTTTTTTCCTCATTACCTCTGGATACAACTGCATTGAAACAATGTGTCTTTGGGCTGAGTCTAAGAGTGAAAGTTTAAGTGAAAAAAAAAAAAAAGTTTTTCTTCTGTGAAAGAGAAGGGAGCCGCGGCTCTGCTGATGGCCTTATTACCACAATAGGGTGCTGGCTGGTTTTTAACACGTTCAGCCATATTAACTTATTTTCTGTCGTCGGGATGTTGTTTTTATTTGTTTACTCTTGTTTGTTTGAACTAATCGCCACTTAAGCAAAAGTCTCCCTGCCTGCCCTGCCTCCTTCGCGGAGCATTTAGCCGTGGTGACCAGTCAGGCATAAAAACGTGCTTATCTGCAAATGAATGGCAGCTCTTTGCTTCATTAAAGCCTCTTTCTCTTTTGGCACTCGCATTGTGACCCTTTGATATTAATTCAAAGGGCAATTAAAGAATGCGGCCCATCTTTGAAGTAAAGCATTCAGGGCAAGGAATGGGATGAACCTGGGACTCTGATGGACTGTGCGCATTCAACGGGCCTTTTCAAGGCAGTTTGAAGTGACTCAAAGAAAATGGGCAGGAGAAGGTCAAAGAGAAAAAAGGGGCTAAAGAAACAGTCTGTATTTGTTCGAAGTATTAGCCAAGCAAACTGCAAATAGCAACAAAATGAAACAGTTAATAGAGCAGCCAGACAGAGGCATGTCAATCACTTAACTTGAACAGCATTGGGCTAACCAAGGCTTCAGTCCACTGTGTTATCTAATTATCTTGGGAAAGCCAGTAGCTGGAAGTAATGGTATTGTATTTCTTTCTGCTTACTGCTCAGAAAAGGTGATAAATACTCACTGCTTCATAATTATTCAGCGTATATACATAAAGAGTGGTGGGTTGGTGGATTGTAGGCAAGCTGCTCGTCGAAAACCAACAAAAAACCCTTCGCGATTAACCTGGGGTGCAGAATGTGTGCATTAGCATGTTTAAAAATCGTGTAAGGGTTTGCATATGTAGCAAACGAAGGCATGCATGGTTTCCTCTGGAACAAACCTTAAAGACAAACACATTTACAAACCTAGGAGAGTAGTTTTCTCTTTCCCCCAAATATAGTTTTAAACCACATATAATGTTAAGGGTCAGACTTTAAACCACAGTAAACAATGAGATTAAGAGCTGAGACTGCAACTCTCCTTACTTAACATATGCTCTCGTACCTAAGCGCCGTAGCACACATGGTATGAGATTCCTGCCTTATTTTGCCCTAACAGGGTAAATTAAGGACAAAGTTTCAGATTTTCCTTACAATTTTCTTTGTATTGTTGGTTAAATTATCCCCATGGGGCTTAATTTTCCACTGGCCTGAATTTACGCATACAAAACAAATACACTATTTTATTTGCACAAATGGTTGTGCCCATAAACAGGCATATTTTAAGGTCCTGGCATAAGAGAAGATTCCTGAGTTTATCTTCATAGTTGCATTAAATTGTCGTCATTATTGAAACAAGGAAATAATACTGAATTTGCAATGTGAGAGAAGCGGTCTAGTCTTGATCCAGCTGATGCAGAGAACTGTGTAATAACAGACACATGGGAAGAAGTGTGTGGTGAGAACCATCTTGAAATACATACAGTTTTACAACATTACTTAACTACTTGTATCTTTTTTTTTAATGCATAATGGGTTTTACTTGGAAAGAGCGGCCCATTGATTTGTACGGGCAAAATCTGCGGAAAGGCTTTGCGTCAGGCGTGAGCTTCCTGCTGTGATCACCTTTGCATAAAAGTAACTTCAGCCACCAGCACAGTGTCCTGTGAAACCCCGCTCCCGTTAATAAGCCCTCGGCTGTGTTACAAGGTTGGGTGGTACTCGCGGATTCATTGGTATAACAGGGTAAGGAATTTGTTGCAAAAAAAAAGCTCTGCACACATGAAATGGACAATATACAATATGACTTAACGCATGTTAAAAAAATACTTCATCAACAGCTGGGAATGGTTTACTGTGGGGGAGAAGGAAGAAATTGTTTTTTGTCGCTGTTGTTGAGAAAACAAAAGCATTGGCATAGTCAATTAAAAATCACTTTTGTTGAGATCTTGCATGCTAAATTTTAACCAGAGGGACTTTTTCCTGGCTACGTTGCACCCTCCTTTGAACTTCAGTCTAACAAATAATCTAGAAGAGTATTCAGTGCGGTTGTGCTTGTATGAAGGGTTCTGCCATCGTACAAGAAGAAATGTCAACTCTTCTTTTATGGTGTCCACTGTATTTTTATTAAAGGAGGAGAAAAGAGGAATTCCTGTGCATGTCAGCCATAGCACAGTTTCAAAGCTACATATTAATAGAAAAAAATGGCATTATATGAACACTTCACTGTCTAAGAATTCCAGCTGGAATAACTGTACAGAACCATTGACCTCTTTCATATTTTGTATGGCTCCCTCCTGGTGTCTATAGGGTTTTATCTACAGTCTATTGAAGTTAAACCTATTAATTGATTTTGTTTGGTTTTGAAAGAGCTTGTACCCAGACCCCTTAGAGGGGAATGTTGCTAGTAATAAAGCCTGATGAGGATAAGGCTTTATGAGGACTGATGTTTATATCAGGAGTGATTAAATATTGCTAAACCAGCTGAGAATAGAGAGGATTTCTAGAAAGGGCAAAAAAGCTCAGCTGATGCAAGCTGCCTTGACTCCTAAATCCAGCAAGGCTTGGACCAAATGAGTGCCATGGCAATCCTGTTCCATGTAGATTGCCACCTGCTCCAGCTTCACTCTCATTTTTGATTTCAAGCTGTTTCCAAATACTATCTAAATTACTTTCTGCTGCAAGGGGAAAATGCTCAGTTCCAACTCCCTAATAGGAGCTGTGTTTGCAAGGAGGGTTCGTGCACGTCCCAGAGGGGCTGTTCATTATGTTGTTTGGTAGCATACCAGCTTAATAGGCTCTGCTGATTTCAAATTTGGAGCGAAGGACTGAAAAAGGAAGCAATAGTTTTCACATTGTGAAAGGAGTGAAGAAAAGAAGGCTGGATGGAGTCAGCTGAGCTGGGCTGTAAGGGAATTGTCTCATTATCCAAAGTGTAAAAGCTATTTTAGGGAGGTGCCATCACACCCTTGCGTGCAGTTGTGCCAGGTCCATGCCCAGCACAAAGCCTGCTGAGCTCTGGGCCAGCTGTGTGCTGGTGTGGCTGGGGTCGGTCACCGAGCTGAGATGGCCTGCTCTCAACTGAGTGGGAAGGTTACTTCATTTCTCAGAGCTTTTGGTTTGACCAAAGCCCAGGTAATACCATGAGGAATCTGAAGGGAGAGCTTTCTAAGGCAGTTTTTGTCCATTTTTCTATCTTTTCCATGGCATGAGATGAACAAGAGCTGAAGCATTGGAGGAAAAGGTGAGCAAAGGGTCCATCTCTGCTTATCTTCTCCAGGGATCTCCGCCAGGGAGCTTTTGCTCTTTCCTGACTTGTGCAGTGGCAGGAGCATGAGGAATATCTCCCCTTTTCTTTTTCTTTCCCCTGCTGTGGCCGGGAGATCAGTTCCTGTGAAAGAGCCCTGTGGCAAGCAGAAACCATTACTGTAAAATCCTGTGGTGTGCGTTCTCTTGTTTGAACATACAAAAACAAACTTGTCCTTTAACTATCCTCTAACTGACTAACACTTCAGTCTTACTCTGAATTTCTCACCTGGCTTTTCTACCACCTTTTGCCCCCAAATGGGGTTTCCTCCACCTGCTGGAGCAAGGAGTGGAACCCGAGTGTGTCCCCTCCAGATGAACTCGTCCTTTCCCTGGTGTATCCCTGCCCTGAGCTTTCTCCAGTGAAGAGTTACTAGTTGGTCATACGTGTAGATTTTTTTTTTTTTTTTTAAGCAGACCTTATTTTTTAACTGCATTTTCTTGGTGCTTTCGGGAAATATTGTTGCTTACCAAGAAAACAGAGCAGCTCTAAGAATATAACATCGTAATTGCTGAGGCTGTACTGCATTTTATGAACAAAAATAAAGGCTAGTTGCTTCATTTTGCTAAAACCCCTCATTTGCTGTGTCCCAGTGCTCCTTGAGACTGGAGGCCTTTTATTTGATGGTGTTCCTTACCAGACGCTGATTGCTATAATGCTATGTGTGCGACGTACACTTGATACATCATCTAAGCGCTGGAAAGCGTTCGTTCTCTTTGTGCGATCTCTCAGTCCTGATGTAAACCAGGCAGAAGTGCAGCAATTCCTGCCATAATGTAACATGATTCCAGGAATTAGAAATTTCCATCTCGGAATGTACCAGGAAGCGGCAGCGGGGATGGGCTGGCGGCAGGCTCCAGCCCTCTTTTAGCACACCAAGCGTGTGTGTATCTGCTAACAGTGAGGGTACGGCAGGCATGAACGTGCGCATATGTATAATTGCAAAAATAAATATGTGCTTCTTTGCGTCTACACAAAAATTAAATTTCTCCTTTCAAGAAGAGAGTCCAAAAATCTGAAGCCTTGGCTCGAAGCTGGCACTGCCTGCCTGAGCCGAGGGGCCGGATCCTGCTGCTGCGGGAGCTGTTTTGCCACCAGCTTTCGTGGCTCCTGGATTGCAGCTGGAGAGTGCTGTGAAGTTACCCAAAAAGAGTTGTGAGGCTGCAGAAATTCACAGATAAATCTGAAAAGCAGTGCACAAAAGGAAGCTTTTTAGAATATATTATTGTTCTTGGGGCGCTTTTTTTGAAGTGTTGAGGCACTTGGGTACTACTGGCAGTCTTATAAAGCTTGAAAACAAAGGATTAAACTCTGAAGGAGTATCTTTAGCTATTTTCTGTAGGTTAGAAAACCACTAAATGAAATAAGCATCTGTTATAACCAAATTCAAATGAGAACAAGTGAAAAAGACAAGAGAAAGGCTTAATAAAACATGACCAAAATTAATTATTACTAGAAAATAAGTATTTTCCACTTGCAAACAATTGACGGGGCTTAGGAATCAAGTCTGGGGTCAAAGGGTCTTGATGGCCAAGTCAAAGGGCACCCAGAGATGTATATTAATGCATGTCAGCTTCTAGATCCTGGAGTCAAGCAGTAGTTCATAAAAGAAACAAGGCATCTTAAGAAGAAGTGTTATTAGCAAACATCAGGTCAAAGTTTATCTTTGGGTCAGTGTGTACCGGAGGGTCACCCATTCACTTGCCAAATGCAGGCCTTATCCGTAAAGCTGCCTCAGTGCAAGGTGTTGAGGGAAAATAGAAATATCTTAAGATTATTAAGATTAAACTGCAGAAACCAGGTAATTTCTCAGAAGGCTTTGCAAGATTGAGACTTACATTGAGGGATCCTTAATGGAGAAAAGGAAAATGGAGAGGGAATTTAAAATATTTTTGTTTGTTTTGTTTCTACCATTTTTAATTGTAAGCTAAACCAGACTTTTGTTTGGAAGTACAGGATTCTCTGCAATGTCTTTGCAGTCTATCCTGAGTCAGAGCCGGTACTCTCGGGGAAAGACGTGGCTTTCTTTTGAAAGAACCCGTGCAGCCAATGTCAGCCCCTTTGATGTGGAGGTATTGTAAATCTTTCCACGTGATTCTTCCTGGAAGCCATGCATTTCCTAAGAAGCGTGTTGACCAGTTCATCCCATTTACAACGCCACCGCTGCCGCTCTGCTTTCTCCTCTTCCCACCGCCTTGGGTGTGGGAACCCCGGCGCCCAGGGCAGCCGCGGCCAGGGGCGCAGCGCGACGCAGCCTGGAGGAATGCTCCCGCTGTGCCGGCGCACACAAAGGCTGCCTGCTCGCTTTGACAAGCCCATGCTGCAGAAAATCCTGGCGATCTTTTGTGCTTCGTGGTGTAGACTCAGTTTAGTTCCACGCTAAGATGCTCCCCCATTGAACCAAGTGGGGGGAAAAAATGTGGAATACGCTTCTTTTAAATACTGTTATTCTGGTGCCTTTAGCAGGCAATTTGCCTGGCTTGCTGAAGAGATCAGTTTGAATGTTGTGACTCTGGTTATGCTCTAAGGGGGAAGAGAAGAGCATAGCTGTAGGAATAAATATGATTGTTTGTTAAACCGCATTATGTTTGCAGTGAATAGCGATTAAAATACAATGTGCAATGGTAACCGGGTGTTTCTGAGAGCCAATGTGACAAGAAGCAATAGAAATGTGATTTTTTACTTACATAGCGTGAGTGTTGTAGCCCTGGATTGTGCATTTAGTATGTAACGTTGTGCACAGAAAAGTCCTGAGCTCCAAAGACATTGATTAGCCCAGTGGAAAGCCCTGACGTGCTTGTGAAAACAGCAACGTGTTTGCTGCTCTTCAGAGCGGTAGCACCAGAATGGTTCCAGGCTCTTAATGAAGCCTTTCGGTGCTTCTTGCTTTTTGGATTTTGTGTCAGTAAAGTATAGGAGGAAAGTCACAAGAAAAAAGCTTGAGCCATAACAGACAAGCTTCAAATTTTATTTTATTTTTTTTTTAGATGAAGTATGTTTCCTGTCGTGCCCTGGCAGTTGGACAAAGCAGACTTTTCTTGGGAGCACATGATGTCTGCTAGGAGAGGTTTCCTGACTCCGACTGGAATTCCTGGTTAGAAGTAGAGGGAGAATGTGCCTGTCCTCTCTGATATAAATAGGGCAGCTCCCTGCCTTCAGGAGTGCTCCCATGGCCCCAGGGAAAAGCTGTAACTGGACATCCCTGGGTCCTCTTGAGTTCGTCTGCCTCGGCTGTGTGGCTGCCATCTGTTGGGCACCGGGGCGTTCGCCTGCAGTGTGGGGGAGTCAAGCTCAGATGCTTGGGTTTGGGGGAGAGGAATGTAGACTGTTTGCTTGTTTGTTTTTTGGTGGTAGTGGGGAGCTGGGTTGGGTTTTGTTCTGTTTGTTTCTAAGCACCCGTTGGATCTTTCTGATAGTGGGAATGGAGAAGGAGCTACTGCGGGGCAGGCAAGTGCTCATCCCTGCTCTCAGACCGTCCAGCGCACAGTCGGTCTCTGCTCCAAGCCATCCTGAATGGCTGCCACGGCCACGTGCCTGTCCCTCCGCAGAGAGATGCTTCCCTCTTTCCATTTTTCGTGAAAGGCTTTAACAAGATTTTATTTTTCCGCTAGCATGGGATGGGGGAGGAAGGGGGGAGAAAGCTTGGAAGGAGAAATGTGAAACGAGGAGAAGGGGAAATATTCCTGTCCTCACCAAGCTGCAACCATGGTCTGAAAGCATGAAATGACATGAATTAGAAACATACCCAAATGACAGAGCAGCCGAACCTTTGCTGGTATAATCTGTCATGGCTCCACTGAAGTTAATTTGAAAGTCTGTCTGTTCCTAAATAGGTGCAAAGGCCTTCCAATGAGTTGTGTGTTACCATAGGAAATCATATTAAAGGGAATGGCATTTTAGGAGTCTGTAAGTCTTCACTTTTAATGGTAGCTGCACTGAGTTTGATATAAACACTCAAAAGAACTTGCAGGATTGTCTTTAACTTTGTTTGTGAGAATAGCCATGCTGCTAAACTGAGTTTAAGCCTTGTAAAATAGTTTGCACTAGAGCTGGGTCCTGACGGAGCTCTGCTGATTGCTGGTGGTGGAGAGCTCAGCCCAATTTTTTGGGGGAAAAAAAAAAAAAAAAGCTGCAGGTGGGGCGCAGCATTCAAGAGGCCAGTTTGGGGTGGGAGGGTGTTCAGCGTGTTGGTGGACTCGAAGGCTGAGGAGGCGGAGGGTGGGAAACTTGGTTCCTTCAGGCACTCAGAAGGATCAAATGTGCTTCTAATTCTCTCTCCCTACGTGTTGCAATAACAAACTAAGCCCTGGGATTTATCAGAAAAGAGCTAGGACCTTATCTTGCTCCTAATGAAGCCAATGGCAACATTAGTTTACTGCAAGATGATGCCCACTAATGTAATAAACAATTACTTTAAAAGAGGAAAACAACTGAATGCCAATTAAGACAAGCATCAGAATGACAGTGTTCCATTTTTCCACTGTACAGAGAATAATTTATGGCCAAAGGATTACTTTTGAAATTGTTTTGAATTCTGCCCTTTAACTTATTAAATGAATCCTTCTTAGGAACTTGATTGCTAATTCACTTTAATTTAAAAAAGCCCCACTGTCTTCTTTGGATGTAGGCAGAGCCCTCAGGGGTCTATAAAACTGTCAATATGGCTGTTAATTTGGGTTTTCTTTTTTCCTTATGGCTGCAAGCTTAATTGTAAGAGCTGGGAAGATGCCATGGTTTTGGTTTGCACAGGCTCAAACAGTGTCTTATGGGTTTCAGAGCCCTCCACAAGTCATGGGGACCCTCCTGCTGCTGCTGCCACCATGTCAAGTTGGAAAAGCTGCAAAAATTTGGGGAGGAGCAGGGGGTTGCTGGTCCCACCTGGTTTTCATGCTGGAATTGGAGGTGGACAAGAACGAAGTGCCTTAGTCCAACCATCCCTCAGCTTTGGGTGGGTCTGGATCCAGATCAGAATCTGAACTTTTTGTGCCTCAGGCTCATCTCTAATTGAAGCCATACAAAACCACACATTTCACATGACTTTGATGCAAAACCATAAATAGGCCCATTTTTTATTCAAAACAAAGTCCAGGCTTGCTTAAAAAGATCACAAGCCTTCTGCTGAACCTTGATGGTCCCAGGTTGTAATGAAAATTCAAGTCTTAAACGTAATAGAGTTCCTGGAGGGAAAGATGCTTCTTTTCGTCACGGTAAATGTGACTGCTCTGAGACAGGCAGTGGTGCCCACTCACTGCAAGTTATCTCAGAAGATGGTCCAGACTCTTCCTCACACAGGCCCTGACTCAAGTTATTTTTCTTGTTTTAGATTCTGATCAAAATTTCCAATGGTGCAATAATAGCATGAAGATTTTAGCAATGTAAATTTGCTACTTCAGCAGAATAACGCGATGGTTAGCAACTCTAACGGCAGATGGAAGCTTTTCTTTGGAGATCATGACCTGAGCTCTTGCTGTGAAGTTATTCACTCCACATATTGGCTAACCTGTCTGTATACGATGATGTAAGTTAGACTCAAGTGAACATCGACCAGAGCATAGGCTGGGTCAAAGTTTGTTTGAAGGGTACTATTTGGTAACTGCCTTTAGACCAGGATTTGGAAAATCTAACGTGAATAAAGCACTTGTCACTGAAAACCTCAGAAACATTTCCAGGGCATCTGTTGCTGGGCCATTTATTGTCGTTTTTATTGCTGTGGTAAGCAGGAGCCCTGCTCACGGCCTGCTGCTGTGCTGGGAGCTGAACAAGGCGGAAAGGCCCTGCTGGTGTAGGCGCACAGTGCTCCACAAGTGCTTAGACTTCAAAGCAGGGGTGGAGGCTCCTGAGCTCTGATCGGAGCGGGCTCAGCCTGCTGGTACCCGTGCTGCAGCACAGACGTTTCTAAGCTGTGGCAGCAACAAAGGCTCCGTTTGATCCTATCAAATTAAATGTCTGTCCTGACGGTGAGTGCTTTTGGCCTCTGCTGTGAGCCCAAAGATGCATTATATGCTACCAGGGGCAGAAACACTGATCGCCTGGCCAACAGTGGGTGAACGCAAAATGTCTTCATATGCAGACCTCGCAGGATAGCGCTCCTGCACTTGTGGTTTGTGCTCCCTGTCGGCAGCATTAAACCTGGGGCCCTGCATCTTGTTCCCCTGCTTATCTAATAATAAAAAGGAAGCCACTTAGAAAAGCTGCAAAAAGCTCATGCCGTAGTTGGTCTGGTTTCCTTTGCAGACACAGGAGGCTGGCTTGTTCTGTTCTGTCTCTTCCCCACTGTGCAGAGTTTGCTCTGGCAGGCTCCCCCTGCACATTGGTGGCATCTGTCAGCCCCCATCGCCGGGCTCTGTCTGGCCATATTGCAGGCCAAGGTTTGACTTCCTAATCTGCATTTAACGCTTTGATGTGGCTCTCAGCAGGGCTTGACCAAAGCAGGCAGAGAATTGCATCTCGCAATCCTGAGGGTGTGAATTGGGGGAAAAACTAACATTTTCAGCTTGCGGTCAAATAAACTTAAACAGGGCTTGAGTTTTGCTGAAATTCAGTGGGTGTTGAATACTTGTCTTTTTTTAAGCTTCTTAGAAAATCCCACCAAAATACGTACTGCTGGGTACACATAGGTAGGAGGGAGCAGTCTATGCTACTGGTTGCGCTCCTTGCAGTACTCATCCCGGGGGACTTTCTGTTTCAGGTTTGACTTCACGACTAGATGTGCCTCTCACGTAGCCCAACCCAGGCTCCCACTGGAGGACCTGTTTATGTCCGCCTAGGAAAGCTCTCTCATCACATATTTTATTATGGAGCTATTAAGGCTTTTACTTTTAGTGTTAGGGGGCATCCAGCATCACATGTATGAGTTCTGCAAGCTGCGGTGCTTGCAGTCATGTACGAATGGAACAAATAGGGATTTCAGTTCAGTGGTGCCATAGCACTGGAAGGCAAGATGAAGCAGGAGACAGAACTTTTATAGCTAGATAGTTGATATAAAGCTTTTCCCAGATCTTTTTTTCATCTCTTCCCCTCCCCCTGTAATGTTGAGGACCTGTGGGAAACTGAGAGAACCTTAAAATAGATGCTATCAATTAACCCTACAGCCTAGCAATTGAAGATAGCTGATTTTACAGAGATCAAAGATTGTAGCTATGAAACTAGGCATTTTAACAACTTTTCTGAATTCATGCATTTACATCTTGGCAACTTTTTTTTTTTTTTTAGTTTTAAGTATAGCAAATCTGTTTGGGGCCATTTTCACTTTTATATCATAGGATTTATGCTTTTTCTGGAGGTTAAAACCATCAGCTGTAATTAGGCCATTGATTTGTCAGTGTGTAGAAGATCATCTACCAGTGAGCTCCTCCTCATGGTCCAGAAAACAACACAGGTTGTTTCATTGGATTCCCAGCTGGAGGAAAAAATAAATAAAACAGAATTAAAGGACATATACCTTGTGTCTTGTGTGCATGGAAACTCCTGATACGTGAGGGCGATGAAGGGCTAGCAAGGATATGTAAGTCATGTTTAAGGTACATGCTCTCCATTTAGATGATCGAGTTAATTTGTTGTTCAAACTCTGGGTGCCTGTGCTGCAGGGATACTGCGTGCAATGTGTGCAGATCAGCGCTGCCTTGGGCTGTGTCCTTGGGTTATAAATGATCCTACAGCACACGTCTGCCTTTGTGAAATTAAAACTGCCTTTTTTTCTCTCCTAGTTTTCGTACTAGGTGATTGCTACCATTGGCCTTAACAGAAGGTGTATGTTGTCTTTGTACGTTTGTTTGCAGATTATGTACTGTTGTGTGCTGTGTTGCATGTTCATACTCTGTATGTAAGGTGTTCCAGCTGTATGTTCTGGCCATCGATATGTTGAGGATATGTGTAGCATGTTTTGTGATACTGGTCTCCGGAAACTAACTGAGGTGGTGTGAGAACAGAACCATGGAACACAATCAGGAGGAGAAGTTAATGAGGACTGGGGATCTGGCAGCTCGGGTTGCACATCTTGGGTGTTGGATCTGGGCGGTTGTAATTGCAGGTGGGGATGCAGGAGTTCTGCCAGCCTGAGGTGTAGCAGAGGTGTAGTACTTACTGTATCTATACGGCTTCGCGCTTGCTGATAAATACAGGATAGATCAGATAAACGGCCCAAAGCAGCCTCAAACTCATGATACTGTTAGAAACTGAACCACTGTATAAGCCCCAGTCTAATATTTTATCCCTCTGCTCAGGCTTTTCAGTATTCCTATTTATTTAAAGGCTTATCTAACACTTGAGGAAAATCGCTGGATCTTCTTGTATTCCACTATTTGGCACCAAGGCAGAGAAAGCTGAGAAGTAGACAACATACTTATAGCAACTTAAGCTCTGTAATTTCAATTACTTAAAATAAGAACAAAACAAAAAAGCAACCTAGAAAACTCTTGTCGTAGCCCTTTGCCAAAAGCCACGTAGTAGCTGGGGCTGACCCTGCCTCGGCTGCCTGGGCAGTGCAGCAGCAGGTGAGGCAGCGCCTGGGGGAGCTGTATTTTGTAATACACAGAAGGCAATTCCCAGTCCCCAAGATGGGGGAGGCCTTATTTGTTGTTTAATTTGCTCAGTTTGACTTAATTTGTTTAATTTACACCTTTCTGGGAAATGTTTTGCAGTCAATTTTTCTCCAGACCTGCTTAAAATCATAGTTCTATTTACACAGCTAAGAAAATACTAAGTGCCACGGTGAAGTCTGCTATAATTATATACTGAAGGCAATAGTTGGACTATTTATATGGGCTTAGTAATGCAAGTTTTAAGTTGTGCTCTGTGCATGCTGTGGATTGCATGCTTATCAACAGACACATTTCGTGTCTAATTGTTTTAAATCTCTGTTAATGTCAGAGTCATAAAAGGGGACTTGATGTCAATTAAAGCTTTATCTCATTTTGATTCCTGAACAAATATTCCTTCAAAGTAAGTTATATTGGGGGAGGAAGAAGAAAGAAACGAGAGATCATAATTTTAGTGTCTGTGCAAAGCCTGCAGGACACACCAGCAGGCATCCTGCTGCTTCAGTCTTTGTTTTACGCCAACGGAGGAATCTTTAAGAAAAGCCAGTGTGTTTATCTCGCAGGCTTGGTGCAGTTATTTTTTTCAGTTTCTGGGGCTGCTAATAATTCAGAGAGACAGTTATAAATTTATTGTTTATATCTGTAGGGGTTTCAAAGCAGATGATGTAAGTGTGAATATGTTTAGTCAAATAATTCTTGACATCTCTGCCATTAGGCATTCACCAGTGACCATCGTTCTTGGAGGTTTTCAAGAGCATTTATCAGCATCTGTCAACAAGTAGTAAATGAGGCCAAATGTATGGCAATTAAATATGTCTGTGGCAGAGAATGGATCATGAGTGACTCCCAGCTGGACAACTCTTCCAGCACGGTGTATCGGTCCCGTCCACTGACTGTGCTGAGGTTGGCTGATATTGGGCTTTGCTCTGTATTTTGGTTTGTTTGAAAAAGTGTGGGGTTAGAAAAAGCGTGGGGTTTGTCTTGGAAATTAAGCTCTCCATGTTTCTTTTGAACAAATAGCAAGCTATATACCTTCCTTCATTACAAAAAAATTGAAGTGCTTATCTTTTATAGCACCATGCATTTGCAAATATTTTTTTTTAATCACCTAGATTTCAGTTGTCTCAATGCCTGCCTTAGAAGATGTCTTGCTTTGATTTGTCTCGTCCATTCAGTGTCTGTATGATGGCAACAGTAAGGTCAGGGGGCATCATCTGCAAGCTGTGATGGCTGCTGTGGGGTTTGTTTGCTTGCACACCCAACGGTCTTGGTTGTGTGTAGGTGTTGCCTGGTGAGCTCCCAGGTGACAGTCAGTGGGAAGGGTAATTGAAGGATGACACTCACTGGCACACGTGCTCCATGGGGCAAGAGAACAGGAGAATCTGCAGGTGTCTGACTTTTGCATGGCCCCAACTTAATTACTGTAGCAGCATCATAGGGTGTGTAATGAATGCAACGAGACTGATCCAGGGAGTCTGTTGCACCACCGAGTCCTTCACCTCCATGCTGGCAGCCAAGGTAGGAGCAGGGAATGAAAAGGTCAGGAAGCAGCACAAGGGGGTGCTGAGCACCCTACTGCTATCCTATCGTAACAGTGAAAAGGGTCCTTTCATCCCAAATACTGGAACAACCATAAGCGTAGAGGCTGTCTTTGGCCAGTGAGACAGGAGGGTTCAGTACCCAGGTCCACGAGGGATGATGTTGGATTTTGCATTCAGCACCTCAATTTTTACGTAGCTGTTACAGACAGATTTGGCTGGAAAAGAGGCATTTGGCAGTAGTAGGCGGTACATTGGAAAATGAATTACAGGAATAGATCTAGCAAAAGGAGTAATTTTTCCTCTATCTACTAAAGTCTAGAAAACAACAACAAAAATATTAGCAGTTTTGGATTGCTGCCACAAAATGTAGCAAACTTTTTGCAAAGTAAAGCAATTTCTTGAGGAAACTGAGTACTCAATGACAAAATCCAAAATTGTTTAAAAAAAAAATTGGCCATCCCAAGCCCTGAGAGCAATAGACCTGATCGTACATGTATAATTCAGTCCAGTTCTGCAGTAGGTAAAAGTCTTAAGGTGCGAGTGGCTGCAGCTGTGGGTTTAAGAAGAGATCATAGCTTTGATTTCCCATAGAGACTTGAGAGGACTGTGGTGTTGACAAGGAGCTGAAACTACCTACAGCTTGCTCTGTCAGTGCTGTTTCAGATCAAGGATGGTTTTAATACAGGTGTCAGAGCTAGTTAAAAGGTACAGAAAATGTATTAAATGTATTGAAACATTCTTTTTTTTTTTTTTTACTGTAAATATTAATATTTTCAGTATTTTCTTTCAAAATGTTTCAGTTGTGTTAAAGTTGGGTAAAGCTCAGTGAAGCAATGCAGAGCTATTTTTGAAAAAAGCTCATAAACCTTTTTTGTCTTGATGTGCCCAGTAAGTTTGATAACTTAAGGGATTTTGGTTATGTGTGTTGTTTTCTTTCTTTCTTTCTTTCTTTCTTTCTTTCTTTCTTTCTTTCTTTCTTTCTTTTCTTTCTTTCTTTCTTTCTTTCTTTCTTTCTTTCTTTCTTTCTTTCTTTCTTTCTTTCTTTCTTTCTTTCTTTCTTTCTTTCTTTCTTTCTTTCTTTCTTTCTTTCTTTTCTTTCTTTCTTTCTTTCTTTCTTTCTTTCTTTCTTTCTTTCTTTCTTTCTTTCTTTCTTTCTTTCTTTCTTTCTTTCTTTCTTTCTTTCTTTCTTTCTTTCTTTCTTTCTTTCTTTCTTTCTTTCTTTCTTTCTTTCTTTCTTTCTTTCTTTCTTTCTTTCTTTCTTTCTTTCTTTCTTTCTTTCTTTCTTTCTTTCTTTCTTTCTTTCTTTCTTTCTTTCTTTCTTTCTTTCTTTCTTTCTTTCTTTCTTTCTTTCTTTCTTTCTTTCTTTCTTTCTTTCTTTCTTTCTTTCTTTCTTTCTTTCTTTCTTTCTTTCTTTCTTTCTTTCTTTCTTTCTTTCTTTCTTTCTTTCTTTCTTTCTTTCTTTCTTTCTTTCTTTCTTTCTTTCTTTCTTTCTTTCTTTCTTTCTTTCTTTCTTTCTTTCTTTCTTTCTTTCTTTCTTTCTTTCTTTCTTTCTTTCTTTCTTTCTTTCTTTCTTTCTTTCTTTCTTTCTTTCTTTCTTTCTTTCTTTCTTTCTTTCTTTCTTTCTTTCTTTCTTTCTTTCTTTCTTTCTTTCTTTCTTTCTTTCTTTCTTTCTTTCTTTCTTTCTTTCTTTCTTTCTTTCTTTCTTTCTTTCTTTCTTTCTTTCTTTCTTTCTTTCTTTCTTTCTTTCTTTCTTTCTTTCTTTCTTTCTTTCTTTCTTTCTTTCTTTCTTTCTTTCTTTCTTTCTTTCTTTCTTTCTTTCTTTCTTTCTTTCTTTCTTTCTTTCTTTCTTTCTTTCTTTCTTTCTTTCTTTCTTTCTTTCTTTCTTTCTTTCTTTCTTTCTTTCTTTCTTTCTTTCTTTCTTTCTTTCTTTCTTTCTTTCTTTCTTTCTTTCTTTCTTTCTTTCTTTCTTTCTTTCTTTCTTTCTTTCTTTCTTTCTTTCTTTCTTTCTTTCTTTCTTTCTTTCTTTCTTTCTTTCTTTCTTTCTTTCTTTCTTTCTTTCTTTCTTTCTTTCTTTCTTTCTTTCTTTCTTTCTTTCTTTCTTTCTTTCTTTCTTTCTTTCTTTCTTTCTTTCTTTCTTTCTTTCTTTCTTTCTTTCTTTCTTTCTTTCTTTCTTTCTTTCTTTCTTTCTTTCTTTCTTTCTTTCTTTCTTTCTTTCTTTCTTTCTTTCTTTCTTTCTTTCTTTCTTTCTTTCTTTCTTTCTTTCTTTCTTTCTTTCTTTCTTTCTTTCTTTCTTTCTTTCTTTCTTTCTTTCTTTCTTTCTTTCTTTCTTTCTTTCTTTCTTTCTTTCTTTCTTTCTTTCTTTCTTTCTTTCTTTCTTTCTTTCTTTCTTTCTTTCTTTCTTTCTTTCTTTCTTTCTTTCTTTCTTTCTTTCTTTCTTTCTTTCTTTCTTTCTTTCTTTCTTTCTTTCTTTCTTTCTTTCTTTCTTTCTTTCTTTCTTTCTTTCTTTCTTTCTTTCTTTTTTTTTCCCCAAGAAATTGAATCAAATATAGCTTATAGATTTTTTCTTTCTAAGAATCCATGCTGCCTATGTAGTGAGAAATTTCTGACAGCTTAATTATTTGCCTTGTTTTAACTCTCTAATAGAGTCTCGTTATTTATCTAGAGACTCCTTCATTTCTTTTATTTCATTTCTCAGCTGACAAATTCCATCTCCCAGGATACTCAATGTTTTCAGTCTTAATTGGTTACCAATGAGCTTCCATCAGCTGATTCAGCTAGGAAGACTACTTGCCAGTCTCTTCTTTAGTCAGTTCTGTGCATTGTGCAAGAGAGATTTATCTTTCCTCTCAAGTCTTCCTGTGTTTTAAAGTATTGCCTAAAACTCCAGTTTTCAGAGCTTGTTAGATTGGCCTCATTTGGATTTGAGTTTTAGTTCCCTTCACCTTCTCATAAATTTTGTAAATTTAGGACAAAATTGTTCTTTCCTGTTGAGCCCTGTGAAAAATTTTCCTTGAAATCTCACTGTGGTTTTTGAGAGAAGACAAGATGTTGCAATACTTCGAACACAAGGTTGATGTTCTCAGTGTTACCATGGATGCTCCCATGGGAAGGATTGGAAAAGCCCCCAGATGTAGGCACTCGTGAGCTCCTGGCAAAAGTCAGTGGGTTGTGTTTGTGATGCCTCTTCATGCTTGCAGAAGTCCCTCCTCCCACAGTCAATAGGATGTATTCAGAGGTGGTCTGGAGTGACTCAGAGCCCAGTGACAGTGAGAACATCAGTCTGTCCCAGGGCACTTCATAACACCCGGGGCCCTCACAGTGCCTGCTCTCTAATTAGGTTCTTCTCCCTGGGATCTGCGGAGGGGTGCCATAAAATAGGGCAAGAGGCCAAATCTTGCCCCTGAATCAGACTTCTCCACCAGTGGGAACACCAAAGTAGTCCTTTCTAAGGCTGGTGGATAGGAACTGTGCTCAGCCAGCAAGGTAGTCTGTTTTTGGGGGGGCTGTTGGAGCAGCTGGAATACTTATTTAGTTGTGAATCTTGAGCTCACCCTGGTGTGGGCACCAGCCTCCAAAACCACAGGGAAAGGCCCCACAGGCTGCACCAGTTTTATCCTAAACTGTATTATTTTTTGTTTTGGGTAGTGTGTGTAGAGCTGGCTGAGGGTCTGGCTTGCCTTAGCCTCAGTCAGGAGGGGAGGACTGGATTTTGTGCCCTCCCTTAGCAGGTGCTGTGAGCTAGGAACTCACTAGCATTAGACAGTGAGCTCACGTGTGTGCGTGCTGCCCGTGCAATAACAGCCCCCGAGTGCTAGCAGCAGTTCCTTTATGCTTAGTGTGCAGCATAAAATAGTAATAATTTCCCGTGCACATTTACAGCAGTGAAACTTAAGAGCAGGATTGGGCCCACGTGCAAAGATGCCAAGTACTTTAATGTTACTTGTATCAACAAAACAAATCTCTTTTAGAAGAGGAGATGGGGGAATAAGAAGAGATTTTTGTAGCTGTTGTATTTGCTGTTTCCTCTTCCCTTCCTTTCACTCTAGAAATTCCTTATCCTTTCATGCACAGTTGAGAATTAGCCATTTATTCTTAGTGCTGGCAATGCAGTCTTTGATATTTAAAATGGAATGTGTTCCTTTTTGATGCTCTGTGGTTTTGAATGAAGTACATGCTAGCAGATTAATGGTGCAGAACAGTTATATACTGGCCATTTTTTTTCCTTTCCATATTATTTCATCATTCAAAAAAAAAATTATTATTATTATTTTTTTAGGGACTGTAAATTAACTATTGTTTGTGTGGTAAAATTGTTTTCACAGTGTTGTCATTCTTTTCTAAGCTGAAATCATTGAATAGCTATGAGCTGTCACATTTTTTGTAAGTTATAACTGCATCAAGCTGTGCTGACAAAATGTCCCTGCATAACTGTTAATATGCATTGTCATTTTAAGCATGAAAACAGTTTAGCTAATGATTTATCTCTTATAATGCAGCACTCGGGGCAGCTGTATGATTTGTCTCTTTAGCAAGTCAAGTAATTTCTTTAACAAAATGTTAAGCACAGATGGGCCATAGGCTGTCAGTTAACCATTATTGTGCATGCATCTGCTTGCCTTCAATGCACTGTTTTATGTATTCAGCCACTTACTTAGGCACTGCTCTCTGAAAAGCGGAACCTACTCTGATTGGCAAATAAAATGTTCATTTGTCTCTTCTTCCTATTGTTTTGTTTTGGTAACACATGTCAGCAGCTCAATTACCCAGTTCATTAACAGCTCCCAATGGACATGATGGCCAACCCATGATAAGGAGGGCGATTGTGGCACATATGGTCAATAATAGCCTGTCTCTTGGTAATTGTAAATAAAAGTCACTGTTGGCCATTTCCTTTTACTGCAGCTACTGTTTTCCTTTTCACTTCGCTGTACAAAGCACATTTCTCAATGTGAATCAGACCAACCAAAATAAAAATACCATCCACTCCTCTCCACAACCTCACTTATATCGCTACTATGGCTGTTTTTGCCTTTCTTTGCTGACTTTCCATCTTGCAGCTCACAGGAGATGCAGTCGCTCTTTGCCAATTCTGTTAACCGATTAATTACTCTTATTAATCAGTTTACTTAAACAGCAACATATTTTCTTCCCATTTCTCTCATTCTCTCAGTGAAGACTTTTGTAAAGTGCCTGTGGAGTTTAAAAAAGCCATTTACAATGTTTTTGTAAGCATGCCCTTTGCAAATAGCAGCGGTTTTCAAAGGGGGAATTGAAGTGTGACTTAATCCTTGTTAGATGAGTGAAATTCGTGTCTAGAGCAGAGGGCTGCTTTTGGGTTTCGTTTCTTGTTTTTAAATATATCATAGTCAAAATGCCAGTAAAACAGGTTAAAAGAAATTTTACTACTTATTAGAGTTTCACATCTTATCAAGTATTCTGTCGCTTTCTAGCAAGATTGAGAATTGTTTCTCACACACTTTCTGATTCTAAATTTTCACTTTTTTAACAAGGAACTTGTAGTAGCATTAGCATATTTTATCTTAACCACACTGAAATCTTTTGTGTCTTCTTGTTTTGTTCATTGTTTTTTAAAATTTGCCTTTCAGTCAAAGCAGAGCAGTTAAGTCTAACTGCTAGCAAATTCCGACTGCTAACAAATTCTGGGCTATGACCTATTAGGGTGAAATTTGGGGTGCTGAATCTCCCAGTGAACTGGATAAAATTGCATCTTGGGATCCTAGAAAACTTGCCAAAAGTTCTTAGGTTAGGGGGGACCACTGCAACCCTCAGTTTCAGGGTGCTTTTTTAGGCATAGGAACATGCTTGATCTTGGATAAGGGGTTCGGCAGCTGAGGGTCCAAAACAGCTCGCAGGTGTCTGGACGGCGACCGCAGGCCTCCGACACCCGTCCCCGCTGCCGGCCGTGTTCGCAGCAGGCCTGCAGCCTCTACCCGGGGCAGCGGGCACCCGGGGAGTTGTTGCGTGTCAGGCTTTATTTGTCCGGGTTTGATCAGCGTGGGGCTGGCAGGCTCTGCTCTGCCTGGTGGCCCCTCGCTGTGGTGGGGAGGAGGCAGAGGGAGCCTGGCGTCGCCTTTCTGCGGAAAGCAGAGGGCCGCCGTGCTGGCAGAGAGGCGGTTGCTCGACTCCGGAGCCTTAATTTTATTTTGTATGCAAATGCAAACCTGCCCCTAAACTGGGAGGGAGGGATGGTGGGGAGGGGGGTAAGGAGGATGCTGGTGGGAAGTAAAGATGCAGTTTTATTCTCTTGTGGACTTTACTCTGAGGAAAGAAAGGTGTGTTCCTGGTCCAGCAGCTGCTGGAGTGCCCGATGCCGAAATCCTTCGCCAGCTCAAGCGAGGGTCTGAGCACTGGGTGTTTCTGTGGGGAGCACCGGGGTGAGCCTTTCAGCCTGACCTCCCGATGGCTTCCCCCTTCTCCATCCCTTTCCCCTCCAGTTCCTCAGCCACACCACTCGTGCTGTGTCCAGGTCCCGATGCGGGCAGGGGTCTCGCAGGGCTGCCTCCAGGTGCCGTTTTGGGGCTGGGGAGTGTGGATTAACCCCTGCTGTGCGTCCCCTTCCCCCGGCCGCCCTGCCCGGCCCCCCGCCCGCCCCCGGCCGCCTCCTTTGTGCCGCCCGCATCCTGCCAGGCAGGTGTCAGAGCCCTGAATGCGGGCTAGGGCCCTGCTGATGGATACCACAGATGGAGCGTGGAAATCGGCAGAATGGGCCTCAGCCACAGGCCATTTCTTAGGACCCAACAAAAGCCTCCAAATAAGTCAACAAAAATCCCAAAGATCACAAAGAGAAAGTGTCATTTGTCATTTGCCGCGGGTCCCTGTGGGGGCGGCGGCCCCGCCGCGTTCCTCCTCGCCTGCACCCGAGCCGACACGACGGAGGTCACCCGCGTCCCCTCCCTCCCACCCGTACAGCAGCCACGGGTCCCCACGAGCCCTGCCATGAGCCCTGCCACCGGCACGGGACGAGGCGCCGGGAGGGCGGCCTGCGGGGCGAGGGAGCGCTGTGTCAATGGAGGAAGGCCAGCAAAGTGGCCAGCAGCCACCCTGCTCTTGTGACTCATTATCCGGTCTTGATCTAGCAAGACCTGTGGCTAGTCAGAATTCATCTAGCGGCTGCCCTGCTTTAGAAGAAAAGGCTGTGGGAAAAAAATAAAATAATAAAAATTAAACACTTTTAAGGTGCCCAAATGGCTGCCAGAGAAGCTGTGCCTTCACAGGTCGCAGGAAGGTTGGGTTTGTGGTGTGCGGTGTGCTGCATCCATATGTATGGCTTTTAAATGGTTGTCATGTTTTTGTTATTTAATTATTCAAATGAAATGTCTTGCTGAGAGGTAAAACAATCCAGGGAATGACCTCTTGTGCATTATTTTGTTGCTCAGTTTTTGCCCCGACACGTCTATTTACAGTGTTTGGAAAACCGATAATTGCAGAATTCCACGTGACCAAACGCCTGTGAAGCTGAGCAGGGACTTCTTCGTGTTGTAGTGCTAACTGGGATGCAGCCTCTCCTCAGGCCACCAGACAGGTCACGAGGGGCCAAGGGACAAATAATTGCTCTTTAATGCTGTAATTCCTTCTTTAATTAAACTTCGTGGCTCAGCTACTGGCGGTGCTTTTGGCTGCCGCTCCCATTTTGCTTGGTGTGGTGAGGAGGGAAGCTGCGAGCCCCGTGCACGGTGAGTCTCCTTGTTTCCCATTTATAGCCTGCAGGGCTGGAGTACTGGGATCATTAGGACAAACGTAAAGGCTAGTGATATGTGTGATGTGGGTCTGTGGAGGTGGTGGAGAAGGAAATAACCCAGCTAAAATCTGACCACCTTTTCCTATGCTGAACGGTGTCTTATTAGACCATGGAAGTCAGTGCATCTATTAGAGAGATGCTGCTTAGCAAAAGAGACGTACACCCTGGCTACAGAACAGATGTAAAATAATTACTGCTGTTTTACAGGCTGAGGTGTGTCCAATTTGTGTGCTCAGCCAATACTCTGATAGGCTTCTCACCTATATAAAAGTTTAATAATAGTAAGAAAAGATGAGGATAAAAACGTCCCTGGAACTAATCCTTGTTAAAAACACTTCATAGCAAATGAAAATAGTGTAGTCTGTCACACAGACATGTAACTATCATTTGAGATTACATTTGTCTGATTTTTAATATCATGGATCAGACAAGATAAAGGAACTCAGTGTTTTCAATAAAGCTGCTCGTGGTAGCCAGGTCTGGTAAAGGGTAATACTGATGAAATCAGAGGGATATGAAAGCCATTTAATTTGATATGCATTTTCTCCCTACTTTAGTTTTTATTACTTTATCTCTAAATGTTAGCATCTGTGTAAGACACATTGTCTGGCTCTTGGATACTTTGCTCAGTGTTTTCTGACTGGTTTATCTTTGTCCGTTTCATATACTGCTTAATGAAATGTAAAGCTAAAATGAAATTGTTTTGTTCTCATTGCTGCAGAAATACAGGGTGCAGGGAAACATCACAAGATTTTGCTATGTCTTCATAAAACATTTTTAGAAAGATCATTATAGGCCTCCTGACACCCCCACCCAGTCAGCGAGGGCATTCAGGCCAGAAACGTGGCAATAAATATCCACTCTAAGCTGCACAGTTTAAGCTGGCTCTTTACAGGCACGTATGTAGGTGCCTGACAGAGTCCCCCCATGCACCCTGCTGTGACTGAGCAGCATCTCACCCTGGACTGGGGGGGCTGTGCGGGGCCCATGCTGCAGGCTGTGGTGCTTCCCTGTCCCCCATAAAAACCCCTGCGGGGTGAGCGCTGCTCCGGGTCGGGGTGCTCAGCGCCACGTCTTTGCATCTTTGCTCTGCCATCGGGGTTGTGCCTGCCTTCAGGCAATCTGCTCTGCAGAGAACTTTCAGAAGTACAGTGCCCCGCTGCTCCAGCTTGCCTCAAGTCTGCTTTTCAAAAAACGAGCAGGAGCAGAACAAAACCCAGAGGAGCCCTTGCCTGACCCGGGTGGTAAGGGTAGAAGAGAGTGATGCAGCTGCATGTGGGTGCTATAGGTTTCTGAGGCTAACATGGGGAAATGATTGAAAAAAAATAAAAAAGTCCTGCATTTTTTTATGTTTAATTGTATTTTTGAACACCAGTATGAAGCTATCATGTAGCTTGGCAGTTGGAGGAAAGCAGGTGCCACTGATTCACTTGGGTTGGGGCTCCAACTGAGATTTGGGATTTGTCACCAACTTCTTGTGTTATCTTTATTTTGGGATACCCTAGGATTGCTTGTTTTGTAAGGCATGAACTTGAACTACTTGGGACAGGATGCTTGTACTGATTCCCCTTTGTCATCAGGGACAATATTCTCCAGAACAGCTAAATCCAGTCTTACTTGGGGCAGAACTTTTGCACAAGCAGAAGAGTCTGAGAGATGGATGTTCTCACAGTGCATTTATGTTGAGCTCTGTGGGAGTTTCTCCTGATGTCCTGCGTATGTTGGGTCCAAAATATTTATGGTGTCTGGACAATGAAGATATCTTTCACATAAGAGCCTCTTGGCTAAAGTAATTACACTTTTTTTTTTTTTCTTTTTACGCAGAAATCCATAAACTCTTCAGCTGAGCTGCTTATAAAAGAACTTTGTCTTTCTCATGCTGTAGGACTAAATAAACAGATTAGGTGTATTTATTAGTTCAAACAGCTTGAGTGAAATTGGAAATGTAAGATAGCTAGTACTGAAGAAGGTGGGGGGTTTTAGCTGCAGCTTGAGGAAGAGTGATTTCTGTTCTGGCTTTGTGTTCTCAGCTACTTTCAAATAAATCATGTTAAGAAGATTATTTTAAATCAATGTCTGTATCAATAATTTATTTGGAATTATTGAAGCAGTAGAAGCAATGATTGCATTTCAACAGAACAAGCAGTTTCAGCATCGCTGGGGAGTGTCTGCCCTCTTTAGGTGGTTTCCCTTGAAGTCTTGGGGAAGGAGGGGAACGCTTGTTGCCTGGGACAGCAGCAGATGCAAGTGAAGACTGGCTTTGAAAATCTGGTTTTTTTTTTTTTTTTTTTTTTTTTGGTTCATTATGGCTTGCTGGGGAAAGAAAATGTGGTTGGGTACTGTAAGAGTCTTTGCTGCCTTCACAGCTGTAGCTATGGGTTTAGCCCAGCCGGGCTGTAGCTGGAGTGCATTCAATTACCAGGGAGCACAGCCTGAAGCTCTTGTGGGCACTGAGATCGCTCCATGACTTCTGTAAGGCTGGAGACTTGTCCTCCAGCTCACAGCATGGGCTGGGGCAGAGGTCCTGGGAACCAGAAGCATATCCCAAGGGATGTTTCTTTATGGCTTTCCTTAAGCACCTGCTTGGGGCACGGTGCGAGGGACCTGTGGTTCAACACGGGGAGGCTGGTCTGCAGGCACATCCTGTGAGCCATCAGCACGCACCTGCATCCATCTGTAGCCACGGTCTATTCTGGAAAGCCTCCCTAGGCTAGGAGGACAAATCATGAAATGTTAGGGGAAGGAAGCGATGCAGCCTGTTCTGTATTTCAGTTCTGGTTGTCATACGTGATACGCTAGTATCTCCTTGCATTAGTGACTATTATTCCTCTGAGCTATTTTTACAGGAATTCTCTGTACACCATGTCATGTCTTTTTTTTTTTTTTGTTTTTTTTTTTTTAATTAATGCTTTTCTGGACTGTTCAGAGGTTGTTAGTTGGTCCTAAGACAGGCAAGTAAGTTGTGAGAGAAGGAACATTTAAATATCCATTAAACATGGAATTCAGAATATAGGATAAATACTACACAAGCCATAAAGTGAATATAATTGAAGAAACCAATTCTCCTAAATTCGAGTATTATGTAGTAGAATATTATATTCAACACTTCTTCAAAGTGTAATGTTGTAATCACTTCCATAACCATTTCAGCAGTAAGGTTTCACTGCTGGATCTATAGGAAAAGTCACACGCACGTGCATCCACAGTGTCAGACCATTTAAGTTCCAGCACACACACCGGTGTGACAGATATTTGCATTTGTTTAGCAGTTAAGGGAAAAGAAGGAGGCTGTATCATTTGGATCTAAGCAGAACTGCTTACAGTTTTATGCACTTGGAAACCATTGGAAGAGTTAAAGCAAATTGAGTAATTTGTCCTTTCATTCAGAGAGATTTCTAGAGGTCCTTAAAGAATCTTGGGTCAGAAAAATGTGATAAACTCATATCTGAATTCTGATAATTCTTTTTGTTTGAGCATGTTTGCACAGTGGAACATTTAACTCTGATTTGTTTCTCACTTTTTGCGGTTTTGAAGTTTGCCACTCAGTTCTGAGTCATGGGAAGAAAAAACAGCTTTTCCATATAAGAAGATTTCATAAAATCTTTTGATTTTTTTTTTCCTCAACTAAAGATAATTTATTATTATTTTTTTTAATTTCTTTTGAGCATCAGCACCCCAGTCTGATGAAGGCTCTGACATCGATTCTGAACCAGACTTACCTTTAAAAAGAAAGCAGCGTCGTAGCAGGACAACCTTCACAGCAGAGCAACTGGAGGAGCTGGAAAGAGCTTTTGAGAGGACACACTACCCTGACATTTATACTCGGGAAGAACTTGCGCAAAGAGCCAAACTCACGGAGGCTCGAGTTCAGGTATGTATTTAAAAGCTGCCTAACAAGGGGAGTTTCCTTTCCTATTAGCATGGCAGTCCTTTTATATTTTCACACGATCCTGTTCTAAATTAGAAGGAAAACCTGAAGCCACGTTGTTTACAACCTTAGGGATTTCTACATCTGTACATGGACAGTGATTTTCCAACTTTTTAAAACAACTGCTTTGAAAAACATTTTTTGTGTGTGTTTTCCCCAGTAATTGTTCCATACCTACCATAAATACAATACCAAGTCTTTAGAGAAGAAGGTCTATTATCCCAGTTTGTTTATTTTATGCATTTGACAGCACTCTGCATATAATCAGTTCAGCTGTTGTGCCAGTTTATAGTTATTTAACTGATTTCATCTGTTGTTGTTTGGGTCTTTCAGGCATTAACAGAGGAGAGAAAAACATTTTAAAAAGGACAATGTGTTTATAGAGCCGTGCAAGTGAGCAGAATAACTAGTGCAGTATCTATAGTTTACATTTAGGTTAGCTTTTGAAGTTGATTCAAACCTTGTAATATCTCTTTTATCCCCACTGTCAGTTTAATTCAAAACAAAATAAACCCTCAAATAACTGTTAGGTCTTCACAACTTCATGTAGATCTGGATTGTCTAAAACAAGCTAAAGTGCTGGAGGAGTAAATCATGGAGCTGATTTAGATTTAAAAAAAAAAAAAAAGCACGAACCTGGGTTTTCAGATGTCCAAAATGCTCAAATAGTAGCTAAATAATTCTGGAATAAACTGCAGCCAGGAGTTCAGGTTCACACTAAGGCTTGCTCTGTTTCACAACACAGAAGCGTGTCCTGTGAGATGTTTAATGCCACAGGCGGAATCCTCCACTGCTCTGGTGCTCTTTCACTAATTGACATGCGAGAGTCATTTGAAAAAGCGTGCCCAGCTTAAATCAGTCTGGGGTGCACGTGTTTGTAAGCAAAGGTGCAGCTGGGTGACAAGCAAAATGAGTGGTAGCTTGTGATCTAACCAAGCATCCAGGTGGGTTTGGCTGCTTTGGTGAAACTGTTGTTGTGCTTTGACCCTTTGAAGCTCAGCCTGAGGCATTCAGACTCTGGAAACCGAAATAGGCTTCAAGATATCCCTCTGACCTTTTAAGACAAGGATGCCTATTGCAGCCTGCCTGTGTTTACTGACTACCATCTCAAAAGATCCTGCCTCTGTCACTTTTACCTGATAAATGTTTTTGCAGAAGACTTCAGACCAAATTTCTTGCAAGTGTTTGTTATGACTGTGCAAGAAAATCAGATGTATGGATGAATTTGTCTGGAGGGCAAACTCAGTGGTGCATGACTCTCTTCTTAACTTGTTTACTAAGTAAAATGCTTGCAAAACAGCTTCGTATATAGACTTGGGCCAGGTAAGACCAAATCAAGCCCTGGGAATCCTTCATGCACTAACATAATATAGATAACTTCCTACACACGTACCGTTACCAAACGAACAGGATCTAGGATATGACGTTTTAGGCTATGTTAGCCTCAGTGGAAAGATACGATAAAATGAAAAAGACCCTGTTCATGTTTTTCTAAATCAATGACCCACAGCTAGAAGAAAAGCAGAACTCTCATTAACATAACAGCTGTCTTAATGTGGCTTTAACCCTGTGACTTTTTACATTCCTTATGGCTTCCTTGGTTCCCTTGAGACGCATCTTGTCTCACACCACTGCTATGATCTACAGCCACACGAATTCCCCGGTACCTCTGACATATGGATATTTTACCTCACCCAGCATGGAGGAAAGTTCCCAGTCAATCAATGATTAAAATACCAGAACAAAACCTTTCTGGATTAAAGATGAGCCGGGGCTGAAGTAGCCAGCCTGTGGGTAGCTTCCTAGTGCACTCCATCTGTCTGGTACCCTTGGAGGCTGGCAGAGTGCTTTAGCAGTGGATTAAGGAATACAGGATTTTCCTTATCAGCATTCAACACCTCTCTACAGCCCCTTAAAATAGCCACCTATGATGGGCATGAAATAAAAGACGACCTGTGAAAAGAAATAACCTTAAGAGACTCGAGCCTGAGAGGGCTGGATAGCCATCCTGATGTAGCATTCAAGCTTTCTTAGTCACACTTCTGTTTTGGTAACAGTATGACAGAGATCAGAGATATCAAATTTTATATGGTCATATACACAAAGATCTCTTTGACTGCTTCCAGATCAAGCATTATGTACAAGAGCTGGCTCTTTGCAGCCTGAGTCCGGGTAAACCCAGAAAATTCTTTTCTTCTCTTGAGATTTTCTAATGGGGTTGGCTGTAAGGACTGATCTTGCAGATTGCATTGCCTGGGAAGCTATTTAATTAATATTTAACTGATTACAACTGGACCAATGGGCTATTCTCTCAGTCCCTCCATGTCTTCCTTTCTCTACCCTGTCAGTCCCGTGCTTCCCCTTTCCTTCGATTCCCCAAGGCAATCTCTGAACACCCACGAAAGGAAGAGTCTTAAACCTCCTAACCATCTATTTTCTCATTTCCCACTGTTGAAGGGTAACCAAATGCATGTTTCTGAGTTGGTTGGTTGGAGGGGGGTGGGGAAAACCACCTCTGGGCTGAGATCAAATTTAGAACATTTCAGCCCCTAAGGGGAATTTTTTGAAAGCTACAAGCAACTGAAAACAGACTTTATACTGTGAATGTTATTTGTGTACTTAAATTGTGGGGACAGGAAAGGCTTTTGGGGGAAGAAATGTTGAAACAAACTCCACGTTGCAAGAATCACAAGTACTATAATTATCACAAGTACTTCAGCACTGAGTGTAATAAAGCGTTAAAATGCTCCCTGTGATTTCTCCTGCCGTGCCTTTGTGCTCAAGGACACTGTGAGTCTCTCCCTTGTGTCTGAGCCTGGATGTCATGTGGAGACGGGGCAACCTCCTCCCCTGCCTATTCCAGAGGCACTCGGCTCTGTTCTGCACATTAGATGAAGCAGGAAGGGAAAAGTTCTTTGGTGTTGTGCATTTATCAGAGGGAATTCCAAAACTTAAGTCCCCATGGTCTAGAATAACCCTTTTTTTTTTTTTTTTTTTTTTTTTTTTTTTTTTTTTTTTTTAAGAAAAAAAAAAAAGGTGATGCTCTTTAACACGAAGTTAAAACTTCACATATTGTGAGTTACAATCACAAATGTGCAGTGCTTTACTGGTCCAGTTAAATAAAAAAGCTCTTTAAAACCATTAATTCAGAGTGCAGGCCCTTAGTGTCTCTGGCATACTTTTACTGAATTAATCTGGAGGCTAATTCAGAAGTGAAATTTTCTGTAGATACAGATCAAGGGCTCTTTCTGAGCTTCAGAGAAATGCAGCTATGGTTTCTTTTAACAAACGGTGCATAGGGACTGAAGTGGGTAGCATCTTCTCTGGCCACCTTCTGATTCCTGCCTCAGGCTTATTTTTAGACCTAAATGAACTGTGCGAGCTCTGGCAGCAGTTTGGAGCCTGCCTTAGCCTGGCGGTGAGACGTGTTTCACATCATCTTTCCGTTCTAAGCCTGGTTTAAGAGCAGCCTGGGGTGCACCGTGCGTGCCCAGCACCTCCTCGCCGGCTGGCGGCAGGGAGGGAGGTGGTGCTCGGTGTTGGTGCTCTGGGCAGCCCGCTGAGCCTTCAGGCTTGCTGTGTGGCAAGTGAAGGGCCAGCAGCCTGACTCGGCTGACAAAGACCGGCTGGTCAGACCCATCTTTTTGGGCTGCGTGTTGAAGGCAGGCCTCCTGCCTTAACAGAAATGAGAGCCGCGTCTTGTGCTGCGTGGGGACGTGCGCCCCGCTGCGTGGCACAGCGTGGGGCAGCAGGTCCTGCCGTGCCGGCTCCTGGCCTGGGCTGGTTGCAGCTGCATCTGCTGCCCCTCCAGCACCTCCGCTGCCTGCTGGCCCCTGCCCTGAGCAGGGCGTGCGGCAGTCCTGCTTAACCCCAAAAGGCCACGGGGGAAATTAGTTTGGACTCTTTTAGTCCATGAATAATGCTGAAAAAGCAGGGGAAAGTGGGGAAGAATTCTGAAACATGAATACATCCTGCCTGGAAAGGCTTTTCTAGGCCAAATCCCAGGTTTAAATTGTTTTGATTGAAAACTTTCAAAAAGAAAAATATGGTTTAACAGAAGAGTGTGTCTGACTGGCTACTATGATGGGGTTGAATAGTCACATATCAAACTCATAGTAAGTGTGTTAGCTTTTGTAAAAAGCTTATCACAGCCTCAGCAAATAGAAGTCCCACGAGCTCAAAGTCCTGAGTAGCTGGAAGAAAAACTGTAAAAATATTTTCTTTAGTGCTGTGCTTGCATATTGTTTTCTTTGTTTCACTCTGGCACAAGGGAGGGAAGAGAAGGGTTTTGGAGAAGACGACAGAGGGGGGCAAAGGTGAGAGAAGCAATGATGACTTTTAAGCTACTAGCAAGATTTGAGAGCTCTGAAGTCCAATCTCTTCGATCTCTTAGCTTGAAAAATCTCTTCTCAGGGGCAAACAGTGAAAAGCATTCACTGGGAAATCATGAGAGACAGAGGACCTCTGCCAAAAAAAAAAAAAGTCTTTATTTGCACTCAGCTCTTCTGAAATGGTTTGAGCTTGTACTTCAGCTGCATGGTCCTATGGGGAGATGGGATAAAGGAATGTGGGACAGATTCAGAAGCATTTAAGACCTCTCAATAGGTCTTTACAGTTATTCCTAATGTGGTTTATGGAAAATTTATCGTGTCTCTTTTTTCAGCCTCTCCTTCTTGCATCATGTATAGGATACAGAAAGAAAATGCTGTGTGCATTCTTGTAGTAGATAACCCTGTAATTGCGTATTTTTTTTCCTGGGGTAAAGGAGGAATTCATATGGGTAAATTATTCAACTACAAACACATGGAGGCCCAAGAAGACGTTTATAAATATAAAGGAGAAAAAAGGATGTGATTTTGATTCTATTTTTCTGGTCTCTGCTGCCTGAGGGCTCAAATTAGTGGCGCTTTAATTTATAAATGCACAGTTCAATGCGCTTATTCGTCAATATTCTGCAGAACTACTCAGCTGCAGTGTTTAGTAGTAGTTGTGCAGGACTGAGTCAGCCTTTCAGAGAAATGTGTGAGAGTTGAGTATTTTGGATCACACTGGGAGAAGGTTGCAAGTCATTCCCTTTGGCACAGCCTAGTGGTTTGTCTTTTTTTGGGGGGTGACGGTTTTTGGAGGGGGGGATGTTATTTGTCTTTTATTTGTTTGTTTTAAAAGAACTCAGGTTTCCATCACATTGCTAATGCAGCATGATGATTCCCACCCCTGCCAACAGCAGTAGAGTTAGCCTCTAGGCCTTTAGCCTCTCCCCATCAGAAGGCAGCTCAACTGCTTCTGATATCCCCCAGATGGGTCCCCTGGTGCATCCAGAAGGACTCCTGCTTCCAAGACAATAGGACATGGTTTTGGACATGTGGACTTTGGGGTGGGGATTATGATGGGGAAGAGGCAGATACCACGAAAAATATTGTAAGGCAAAAGGAGGGAAATTAAATAAAATAAAAAACAGCAAGCAACCACCACCCTTTGGCTAAAATTAGAAATGCCATTAACAATACATCAGTCTTTTGACTTTGTGTGTTTTTGGCACTCATGCTTGTAATGGTCAAGACTGAGTTTTAACAAAATATCCATGAGTTTCCTGCAAAATTCGCATCTCAGATGTTTTGCCTTGGCAGTTCAGAGATCTTTTTGCCTTAAAAGCACATAGAACACTCTGTGTTTATGATCAGACTGTTGAAATGTCAAGGCTAATTACACTAGTGTGTTCCCAAGTGAATAAATGCATCTTTTAAAGAGTATCCTGTTGAGATCAATGAAATAAGATGCTGGCATGATCACTTGCAATCTAGTTAAAGCAAAAATGATAATAAGAAGCAGGATCTAAATATTAGAAAATAGAGAAGGAAGAAACCTATTAGGTCACTTAATACATTCAACACCAGTGCAATATATATATATATATATATATATATATAATTATTATATTTGTTGAATATTATATATAGCATACTGATTTCTTTTTGGTCAGTCCAGTCAGTTCTAAATGCATGAAGAACTTGGGCAACCAGTGCTTACTTCCCTTAAATGACTTCCTTTTATTTTACATTGCGCTCTCATTTTTCTTCAATTCTCTTTTTGAGGCCTTCAGAGATGAAAATTTTGGCCAGGCTCTGTGGTTAAACTTTGTTTCCAAATCGCCAGAGTAATTTACATTCCGTCTCTGAAAGTGACATAGGAACTGGGGAGCCAGAGTCTCACTAAAGCAAACGTGACTTGGCTGCTAGTGCAGACATGGCTTTGGGATGCCTGGGTCACTCAGGCAAGCTGTGTTTCCTCTGGCCGTGTGCGCGTTTGCACAACAGCAAGCACAATGCTGACCCAATTTAGAGCTTTTGAATGCTACACCAGTACAAGCAGGTCATATTGCCTCTGACACAGTGCTGTTTGTGTAACTGTACTGCTGTATTCTGAGTCTCCAAAACACAGTAGCTTTTATATCCCTCGCTTTGCTTCCACGAGGAAATTCAATGTGGTAGGGGTGACTGCAGTGCTACCAGGCCTTGGGCTGCCTTGGACTGAGATCCTTGCTGTTGCTGGTGAAGGCAGCATACAAAATACATCAGTTTGACTGGTGAAGCAGGATGTGGATACTTTAGAGTTAGTTTTCTCTTGTTCCCACTACGGGATGGCAGTTTCTGGTCTCCCAGTATGATGCTTGTGATTGTTACTGGTGGTTGTGCTGTACTTTGAGCTTCAGTGCCTTTAGGTGGTGAACGCCCAGAGGTGAGGCTGTGGAAGAACAGAAGTAAGCTATGGGGAACCTGCTAGATTTGAAAAATCTACTTGATAATGTGGGGAGTTTGTAATTTTGATGAAATTTACCAAATGTAAGAAATCTCTGTGTTTAAATTGTATTGGAAATGAACAAACCAAAGAAAGCATTTCCCTGGGTGTTTACAATCTGCTTTTAAGCATACACGTTGGCTTGTGCTAATTAGAATTATTTTTATGTATTGGCTTAATATTGACAAAAATTTTCAAGATTTCTTTAATTAGCGGTAAAAATGTATGTGGCTTTTTCCATGATATGTGTTGATTATCATAGAATCATATAATATGATTAAATGCTATGATTTTTTTTTCCTGAAATGTTCAGTGTAAGTTAAGGCAGCTGAACATAGTCTAAGTAAAATAATATGATTTTACAAAAAAAAAAGTATCACTTCATCTAAAGCAGAAGGCATATAACTGCTTCTGAATAATGTTTGGCATCTGACTCATTTTAATAAATATTACATAAAATGTAAATAAAATGTTTGAGTTATTTAGTTTAGAGTAGTTTGGTCTTGGCTTTCTAAAATGGATTTTCAACTTTTTAGCTCACCCGTTTCACTTTCTTCATATTTTCTTTTCTCCTTACACTATTTAGTCTTCATGTTCTGTCTCACACCTGAAATCTGCAGTTTCTTGGTATGAAGTGGGAGTTTAACACGGTTGCAAACTGTGATCGGATCCATCATGTTTCAAGCACAGGTCACCACGGCAGAATGGCCAGGCCACGCTCGGTAGTAAAAGCCATTACATTAAAACATCCAGAATTAGATTCAGAGCTTCAGTTCACTTGTAAAAAGGTGTGATGGTCACAGCTGGGGCTACACTTATGGTCATTTTTTATGATAAATACTTTTTACTTTTACCAAGGCATATCCAAAGCCTGTTAAATGGAAACAAGGACATACGTGGATGAGACCCCTGGTGCTTGCTATTAAGATTTCTTTACGTGCCTTTCCATTGCCAGGTACTGAAGAGTGTGTGTGGTTACAGCGGCAGGGAGACCTTGGTGTTTGTGAGGGGGCTGAGGCCTTGTGGCAGATTCTTTGCATGGGCCAAAGTCCTGCAGCCACATTCTGCAGAGGGGTCGTTTGGTGGAAGCTCATTCTGCGGTTTTGAATATGTTCAGAGTATTTTGGCGAACCGGTTTTGGGCTACCTGTGGTGCTGGCCGGGTGCCTGCCTCGCAGCTCAGCGGGCCGGGCTGGCGGGGGGGTGGGTGGCAGAGCTCTGCATATGTGTGTTTGTGGTGGGGCTGCTCCAGGCTTCTTGCTGCCACTGAGCGTGTCCCTTCATGAGAGGTTTAATGCGTATATGTAGTTCTGGAAACAGGCACATCTGTAAAATGAGTCAAGTATAGGCAAGAGCTATCATCTGTCAATGAAAGCATAACACGTGGCATTAATGCAAATCACTTGCTGCTACTGAATTCCAGGTTCGGATGCAACTCATTTTAACAATGATCCACAGCTAGAAGACAGCCGCTTATCTGTAGTGGGAACAAAATCTCGTTACCTCATTTTGCTCAGGGAAATGCACATCGTGTAGTTCAGCTAGTGTTCCCAAAGCGTTTGAAGATCACCAGATAACCCTCTTGACCTGAAGAAGGGAGAGTGTCATGGAGAAAGCAACAGTTAATGACCTGGGTGGGCTAATTACAACATGCATTTACTGTTTCTTGCTTCCTCTGTGACCTCTATTATCCTTCCTAAATGCTCTTTGGCTCTTTAGCAAGCCCCTACCTCCCTCTTCAGAGTATCTTGCCCCATCTTTTTTTTTTCTTCTAATTTTCAAAAGAGACCTCTGTAGGAGTATGAGTCTCTGGTAGGCCTCGAGGAATATAAACAGGTGGAAAGTCTGAGGAATAAATGAGAAATTCAGACTGAAATGTCAGTGAGGGAGGCAAAGAGTAATGAGAGAGGTGAAAAACAATGTAGATGTCTGTAGGATGGGAAAGTACAAATATTCTTGAATCTAAACCCATCTTCAACTGTTGCTCATCAGATGGGTCTCACCTCTCCACCCCTGGAGTGCCTTGTCCTGCAAGCTGCCTGCAGAAATAGTTTGTGTTTTCTGCTATACGTTGTTACGTATAGCAGAAAAACAAGAGCAGGACTCCTGAGGTAGAGCAGAGGCTCCATCTGTATCTTTATCCTAAATCTCAAACTGGACTGAGGGTGAGTAACGGAGGAGGAGGCAGCTGTGAGCATCTCCTTCTGAAAAGAGGGTGAAGCCAGATCAAGCGATGTGGTGACAAATGTCCTACACCAGAAACCAGGTAGCCCTGTGAGTCCCCCCACTCCTGCTTATGATTCAGCAAGTGGTGGAGAAGCCAGGAGCGTAGTCCAGAATGTTCTACACACTTACATAAGGGCCACAGGTGGTCTAGGTGATGTTACACCTAGAAATCTGGTCTGTGATGGCTGATTCATAAGCCAGTGTGGGATGCTTGCTGGAAGGGTGATGGATCTGAGACCTAGCTTATTTTTACAAGTACGTCTGTGTGTGGCTAATTAGCTAATGTGCCTCAGTGGCTTTCAGGGTAGACTGCCCACGGGCTGTACAGATGTACCTTGTGAGATCTTAACTGACAGTTAGCATCTTTTCTAATTGATGGTATCCAGCAGTTGCAGCTGCTTCAGGGTATACAATTATGAACAATAACCTGTCTGCTTTTTTACAAAATGTGTGTAGCCTTGCTTATCTCAACCTTTCTCTTCTGCAGTGATCCACCTCATGGAAAAGGTCTAGCACAGCAATCTAGAAGATGCTCTAAATCTGCAGCAGGGCAGTGCTGATGCAAGCTGGCTGCAGGTGTCCCTGCTGTGGCTGGCTGCCCTTCGTTCAGATTTGTGATGTGTAATCACTATTAATGTAACCAATATTTATTAGCCTACATGCTGCAAATATTACCGTGTTTGCATCTGTGAAGTCTTGCCTCTTCCTTTCTTGGAAGCAATAAGAGCCATGCAAGAATTGGAAAACTTAAAACATGAGCTGAGAATGATGTGAAGGAATCACGTGTTGGTAGAAAGCAGATTTATAGCTGAAATGTTCCACTAATCCCAAACCCATCTGTTTGATACTCTGTCCTGAGAACAGATTTCAAAGTGGTTTTGAAATACTGATCTTGCACTGAAATTCTGATCTAGTGTTAATGTCAAGTTAAGAGATGTTTTGTACGTATGTGAGTACATGAAAACTTGCTGGGAGGGCTGTGGTGGACTTTTTTTTTTTTTTTTTTTTGTACACAGAGCTTGTATTTTTCAAATTGAAGGCTTAAAGTTCTGTTGATAATTAGGGCAATATAGCATCCCAACATACAACAAATACAAGCACCTTCTGACAGCACATCAAGGAGTGCTGCTGACTTGTCAGCGAATTAAATATAAAGGCAATACAAGCCAGACCAAATAGTGGCTGGCACTTAGATCAAATGGATAGATGTTCTTCCCTTTCTCATTAAATCTGGCATGGTAAGGATAGTGATTAATAGCTGTTAAAAGCACAAAAGCTTGGAAGCATTAGTCAGCTTGTTTCTCAGGAGGCTGTAGTTAAGAGGAAACTGGGATTTGGGATTCCTGCATCCTGTCTGTTAAACCATGGAAGTCTGTGCCAAGGGCTCTTCTCCAGGAGCTCTGAGCTGATGGCAGATATGCCCAGTGCGCATCTTCTCTCTCCCTCTCTCTCTTCTCAGACACGTTTTAACTATGATGCTATTATTTCTGATGCACCATTATTAAATGTACAAAATATCAAATGTGCCTAATTAAAACATTTGTAGGTCTGGTTTAGTAACCGTCGTGCTAGATGGAGGAAACAGGCAGGAGCCAACCAACTGATGGCTTTCAACCATCTGATCCCAGGAGGATTTCCACCCAGCGCCATGCCAACTTTGCCGACATACCAGCTCTCTGAGCCATCCTACCAGCCCACCTCCATACCGCAAGGTACAGTAGCAAACAGGTACTTGGTTAACATAGTGTTATTGGGGGGTTCCTGTCTTGATCTGTTACAGAAACATTTTCTTGGCAAATATAGAAAAAAAGAGTGTTGGCTACTTTAGGGTCCGAATCAGTGATGGCCTTGTGAGCCTGCTTATTTTAAACATGTACAGATTAGTGTTTGTTTTGCTGCGAGAAAGAGATGGTCACACACGAAGGGTGCTATAGGGAAATAATAGCCTCATGCACTGCAGAGGAGCTCTGCTGGTACTGTGATGTGCACGTTTCCCTACCTTTGTGCTGCATTGGCCTCCTTTGCTGAGAGTGTCGTGTCCTGTCCTCTTCATTGCTTTTGATGCTGCTGCACTGGAAACTTCTGTAAGTACTCTGAGTAGTTACCTGGTGTTGGAAATAAACAGCTCTTCAGACCACCATTTTGCATCAGATAGTAGCAAGTCTCAGTATGGTAAAAATCGTTCTTAACTTTACCAAGTGCTTTGAACTCGGATGGATTGGAGCAGGGGAAAACAGAGCTTTAAATCTAGGTTATACTAGATTCTACTCTTACGGAAAAGCCTTATAGGTGAGGTTGTATAAGCCAAGTTACTGTTACTGCACTCTCTTTGCTGCCTCCATGAGGCATTGTATGCTAACTGTTGGTGGATGTTGTTGCCAGGTTATGTTCTAATTAGGGGAATTTTGTAAAGCCCGGGACTTCTCCCATCCATTGCTAGTTTCAGTATAAACCATGGCAGAATTTCTGTGCTGCGATGAGGAAGGGAATAAGCCTGTCTTCCAAACAAACAAAGCTTTGCCTTTGTGCATATATATATTTTTTACATGCTTATATATAACTATATAAACCATATAAAATATATTTATTTGTATATATTATATATAATTTTGTGTTGTCAATTCTAAACAATGTGCCTGCTAAGAATTGTCTGAAAAGTGCCTGTGTCTGTTGTTATGGTTTTTACAATCCATTTAATAATGGTGATTTCATGGAATTTTTATGTCATTTAACTGGCCAGCTAAATATCCAACAGTGTTGAAGGCTTACCATTCTGTATAACCAGTACTTACATGAAGGTTCTGGTGAAATTATATCAAGTCGAGCTTCACATAATGAACTTATTACGCCAGGAAAAAAAAGGAGGAAAATGATCAACATGTTTCTTTTGCTTCCAGCCGTGTCTGATCCAAGCAGTACAGTCCATAGACCTCAGCCTCTTCCTCCAAGCACTGTACACCAAAGCAGCCTCCCTTCGAATCCAGAGAGCAGCACTGCCTATTGCCTACCCAGCACCAGGCATGGATTTTCCAGCTATACAGACAGCTTTGTGCCTCCGTCCGGGCCCTCAAATCCCATGAACCCTGCCATTGGCAATGGCCTTTCACCTCAGGTCAGTCCTGTGTTTTCAGACAGAGGATTTGCTGTATACCAGAACCAAAGAGTCTATTCCCTCAGGCCACAGTATAATGAATTGCCAAATTTAAACCATAATGTATTCTTTATACAAGCCACATGATTTCAGTTTGCTAGTTTCCTTCTTTTTATTTTTTTCTTCCTACTGACTGAATCAAGAGTCATAGCTTATATTTAATTTCAAGTGATTTATAATGTAATCATGCAGGCTTTGTGTTTACATTCAGTTGTCAAGCATTGGTAATGTACTGCTATTTTTCTGAAGATCCATGGCTAGGTACAGAATGTAGATCTTGTAGTTTTTGTGTGAATAAAATTTCTTTAAAATAACCTCACAGAGATTTTACCAAACAGTGCGGGAAATCACAGGCAGGTTGTACTAAGGGAGTTCCAAGGGCTGAACAATACACATTGAGCTGAGCTGTAATCGAGTTATAAATACATAAATTAGGAGTATTACTGCTCTTTGGCAATATATAAATGCATGAATACCATAATTGTTTTTCTAATTTGCATGAGCTCTTTTTAGGAAATCATGTTAATAAATTGCCTTGATAATTGAGTGTCAAAAGGTTGGTTAAATTTTCCTACATGTGGCATCTGTCTGAAGCTGACATTATTAGTTAAACTTGAATAGATGGCAGTTTATTTTATTAGCAGAAGCTTTGCCCAGGTGCTCAGAAAGAGATGTCCAGTAAATTCTGAGAAGTCACAAAGAGGATGCAATCTATAATTACAATCAGGAATCTCTTCAGGGCTGAAAGTGAGAGTTTTAACGGCTTTATCTTCTTTCTACCCTTTTTTCCTCTCAGTGGTTAGAAAAACAGAGAGAAGCTCAGAATGACACAAATGAAAAGTGAAAAGACAATTATACTCAATTACACACTAATCACTGACTATCACCACTGCCTAAGCAGGGAGAGGGCATTCTAATAGGCAGAAAATGAGATTTTAATGGCACAAAGGGTGGCCAAAATAACAACTCGTATATCTTTGCCTCCTTCGTTTTCTTCAACTTGTGGTTTGCATCTCGGGAGTACAGTTCCTGGTTCCTGTGCAACGGTGATAACTCTGTGCAGCTGAAAAGTTCAAAGGCACTGGAGTTGAAAAGAATGAATAACAAAGGCAATGAAATAAACATTTTTGCCCAAAGGCAAAAGTTCATAAACCCTTTTTTGTAACAGTAAATGTAATTAAGTTTCACAGATTCCTATAGCATAGAGTGGGGTACAAAACTTTATGGCTTGAAACCTCAGGAAAAAAATACCAACAGAAAAACAAATGGATGTACTTCCAACAAGGCTTGAATGGATTTTGTTCTAAAGAATTCTGATTTATAAATGCAATCCCCAACAAAAGCCAAGACACTATACTAGTTGCTTCAATTTATATATATTTTTTAATGGATGGTTTCATAGTGTGCAAGGCTTCCACAATTTTGACATAAATATCTTTCTGGGATTCAGTGTTAATCCATCAAAAGTAGTTGTTAGTGTCAGTTTAAATGTATGTTGGTTCTGGCTATGGAAAATGTGATCTTTTTTTCTTTCACAAAGCTTTTATTGTCTGTGACATAGAAGTTGAGCACAACAGTAAAGAAATCTTGTGATGTCTGGGAAAGTGGGACAAAAAAGTGAGGCCAGGTTTCCTCCCCCCCAAAGTCTTGCTGATTTGAGGTTTGATATAATTAAAAAGAGATCCCAGAGCAGATTAGACTTCTTTAATCAGTTGCTGGGCTTCTTTACACCCAGCCCTGTCTTTAAGCTATGAATCTTCTGTTTTTTTTTTTTTGTTTTTTTTTTGTTTTTTTTTTTTTAAAAAAAAAAAACAACAATTTTTAAAAACAACAACAAAAAAAACAATCTTAGGCATTTGAAACGTTTTTCTTCCCCAGTGTTTAAAGCTGCTGGCCTTATTTTTCACCTTTACCAACAAGTGTAGGAGGAAGCTGATCACTCAAAAACTAATGTCATGTTCATCATGTTCATCACTGCAAGTACACAAGAGATTAGTTATATCCATTTAGATGTTGAACAGCTTCTTGACAACTGAATGATGAACCTGACTGGCTGATAAAGATCTTTCATTCACCCAACAGAGCAAACAAACTAACTAAAAAAAAAAATCTCTGAAATACTCGTGCAGCGTTACCAACAGATCTTCTGAAACAGTTTTAGGGCCTAAACAAAGACTGAGATGCCACGGTGTTAAATGCCATACCTAGGCTTTGTGCTTCTGCAGCTATTTCTGTCCTTTTCCTTGGGTGAACTATGTACATAATGTGAAACAAACTGTGGGACTCTAGAGAAACAATTGTGCTTTATGCCTGAATGACGAGCCTAAAACATTGGTGTCACGTATGTGCTGCACTTCTGGGTGTGAAATGCTGCTTCACTTGGGGGTTTGGTCTCAGGTCAGGCTTCTTCGGGACCCTGCATGCAGCAGGTGGCCAGGTGCTGGCCAAGATGGGAGGTCAGTGTAGCCAGAAAGTCTAAACCAGTCCTGTGCTGGGGATCTTATGAAGAGAAAAACAGGAATTTTCTTGCTGAGTGGCCGTGTTGCAGTGCCCTGTGTGTGTGTGTGGAATTTAGATGAGAAGGAAAGAGAGTCTTTTTACTAGCTGGTGGATTTTTGACCACAATAAATCTGGGTGTGTGAGCAATTAGCATAATGTTTCCACCCATCGATGTCTCTCTCAGACGAGCACGGGATATACTGTGTTTAAAGCTGAATTTACAGTGACCCAGGGCTCTGTCTGAAGCCCAAATAGTCTTTTGCAATTAAAAAAAAAAAAACAAAAAAAAACAACAAACCAAACCTCAGAATATGCAGACCAAAATCTAATATTCACAGGATTGTAGTCTTGCCAGACACAAAACTCCTCTTCCTCTTTGACTTCAGTTTATTCTAAATGAGGGTCTGACATGCGCTGGGGAATGCTTTATTTACTGTTCAGGATGTTTTCTTTCTATCTTTGTTCTTGGGGCTGATGGACAATGTGCTGGTTAAGGCAAGCACTGGGTGAAGCACAGAGGAAAAGTGGAAATGAGTAGGGTGCTGTAACTTTATTTTTATCATGTTAGCCATGAACTTGGAAGGCAGAGGACTGTCTTGGTCAGTTTTAATAAGCAGAATTCTCCTTAAGGTACCTGTTTTGCTGGCTGATAGATTGTTGGGAAATACAATGTTCTTGTTTATATGAATGATAGAATAGGGAGAGTCGCATCTTATTAACATTCAACCCTTTTTAACATCAAGACAAGATCTGCAGATGCTCTCCAGATGACGGATGATCCTCCTTGTTCATCTGGTTTGCTCGTTACTACCTGGCTGTGGTGAGAACCCCTGTCTCTCAGACCTGCAGAGGGTTGCCTTTTGCAGGAATGAGACAGTGATGGATGTCTCGGGGAGCTGATATCCAGGAGCGTCCTTGTTTGTATTTGATGAAAAAGCAACCAAACCACAAGCACTCCATCTCAGCCAGAGCTCTTTCAGTATAACGTCAGAACGGAGATTATTAGTGTGTAATATATGTAAATTGCATATTTTTTGTGTTTTCTATGCCTATTATGCAGCTTCTTGGCTTTCATGCATACGTTTATGGGAATATTGTATTTCCTTTTCAAATTAGGCTTCAGTTGCACAGTGCATTTTCTTTTAACAAAAATTTGTTAACTCAAAATTGTTAGGGAATAGCATATCTCTCCGTTAATGTGTGTGTGCGGGACTTAAGCGTGCCTCTGAACTGCTATGTCACTTTGTGATCGTGGCATTAGCAATTACCCCCAGTGTAAATTACCCCCAGGTTGTAAAGCAGCAGACGGGCTACCACAACGTGGGTCTTGCGAGTGCTGCAGGTGTATGGTCCTCCTAGAGAGCAGATTGTTTTTAAGACAGGATTTCAATATTTTGAACCGCTTCATTTAAGATAAGGAAAAAGTCTTTTCCGGTGTACACGGACATCCCTTGACCTTGTCATGTGCTTTTTATTAATGTCAAAGTAGCACAGTTTGCCCTACACCGTGCGGTTCAGACAGTTTGCAGGTTTTGAAGGGTGCTATTTCAGACTGCTCTTGGGTTCAGATCGAGCAGCAATACTGTACGCACCTTGCTGCCCGTGAGGCTACTTGCTTCCTGCATTTAACATATAGGATACCCGGGCTTAAACACTGCTTCACTGTTAATTTTTTTAATGAAAAAAGAATGAATGTATGCGACCTGTATCCCACTGGACATCAGGCTGTTTTTTTCCTCCTTGCCCTCTAGAAAACTTCGGAGTCCTTTTTCCTCTCCCTTATTGTCTTCCTGACTGAGTCAAACTAGCAGCTTTAGAGATTGTATTTTCAAAATGGGAAGTGGACTGAATGTTGAACGCTTGCACAGAATATCATAACAGTCTTGAAAATACTTTGCAGTTCTCATGTAATTACCTGGAGCTCAGGAACAATCTTGATAAGAAAATTCCAAACTTTTTTTTTGTGAACAGTAGTAAAAATACCAGCTGTTTCAAGGTTTCTTTCTTCTACTGTCAAAACATTTCACTGCCTGAGTTTAAGAATTAACCTGTAACTCTTCTTGCTGAGATAGATCTTAAGTAATTGGCTTCTCTTAAGTCTTTGAGAGCACTTGGTTTTCATTAAGCTGAAGTATGGATCTGATGGCAGCTGTCAAATCAGTTAAATATGTTCATATTGTCTTGGAAACTCTGTTTTTAAGGGAACACTGGGACCAGTGGCTAAAACCTTGCATTTCCTCATTAACAGAAACAGGAAGAAAAAATGCAACTATTAATTTCTTATTATGTTCTTTCCAGTACCTTCTAATTAGTATCCAACTGGTTGTCCATAGAAAACATTTCATTTGAATCTAAGTCCCACACCAGTCAGAAGCTCATGACATTTGTAACTGAGGTCTCAACTTTGAGAGTTCTTCACTTAATGGCCAAGAACATGAGACAGAGGTCAGGGATTCCTTTGTAAGGAAGAAAGTTAATTCACGTGGTATGATTTTAATGAGCTCTTTTTTTTTTTTTTTTTTTTTTTTTTCTTTTTAAAATAAAAAAGGTGAGAATGGGGAACAAAAGTTAATTGATTATTTCTGTTTCTGGAGTGTGATACAAATACATGGGATACAACAGTTTCATAATTGTTACCTCACAAAAATAATAACATGATTTTTAAATTATCATGATTATTAATGCATATCATAATTATATAGCACGTAACAGGTATCAATATGGTATATATTACATCGTTATATATTGATTATATAATATGTAGTTATAATATACACATTAATGTATTTATTATATATGTGATCTCTCTATATTAGTATAAGTACAACAATAAACCGGTGACCTTACATTTTCAATGTCCACCTTAACTTATCTCCCTTGTCCTTTTTCCACCTTCACCCTCACCCTGCCAGAAATTTTTCTGGGGCAGGATTCAGCCTCCAAAAACAGGTCTGCTCTTACAGCTTGGAAATCTTACATGGAAATATTAAAAAAAGCTCTGGACTTTGCTGGAACTTCTAGCCAATTGTACTGTAATTTTATAAGAACAAATATTTAAAATATTTAAACTATAGGTCTCTTGAACACAAAAATGTAAGAGTAAAATAACAAAATATGTATAAAATATAAGTGTAGTGACTTTTTTTTTAATCCCTTTTTATCATGTTACAGCCCTCAAACAATAATATAACAAATTTTTAATTGTGTTTGAATTTTTCCTTCTTAAGTCGTTTCACTTTGGCATTATAAGAAGATACCACTTATCCAGAAACCTTGACTGCTGTTAAATTTATATATTTTGAAATAGTCTATGGTTTTGAATGCTAGATGGATCGCTGTTGCTAGGTCTGGATGCTGTTTCATGACAAAAATTGTTCAGATGAAAATTTCTTTCAAAAACAAAACCTGAGCTTTCTCCACCCCGACAACTCCCAATTTATCTAATTTATTTTTATTTACATGAGAGTTTAAAACAAACTATGGTTAAAAAAAAAAAAGTACAATTGCTGATATGTTATATTTTTAAATTTGTGAACAAGTATTTGTGGTAATTTCATGTATGACTTTTAAAAATAAATTAATTAACAGACGTCACAAGAAACAGAAAAATCAGTCTGTACAATGCGACGTTGAAAGTTTTAGAATTCCCACAAAACTGACTTATCTGTTTTCATAATAATTTGTATCATTTAGAATATACATAGGATGAATATTCAACTGTACTGCAGCCCTTAAAAGTACTTTTTTGCTTTTGCTACACTTAGATGTTAAACCACGTAAGTGAAATTATGAGTCAGCTCTTCATATAGTATGTGATTGGCATGCACTAAACTTTTAATTTTTTAATGAATTTATGAAATGGAAATATCAACAGGAATCTAAATACTTGCATATTTATTCAACTAATGGCTGGTACGTGAATGAGGGTTTTGTCGTGAATAATCACAGATGGCATGCTTAAGTAACTACTTATGCTCTGTGTTTTAGATTTCCTAAGGAAAAGACTAAGAATACCACAGTGTTATTCAGTGAAAAGCATATATTGTGGCAGAATCAGAAAGAGCAAAATTTCATCCATAGCAAAGTTATTCTAGAAAGTGATGCCTCTGTCTGTAAATGCATGGGACTCAATTTGCTTCAAAATTTGCTACGTCTCAAGAGAGAACTGCTTTAATTTTTCCATTGATTTTTGCCAGGGTATCAGTAGCAGCCCTAATTTTATAAATTGATTTGGTTTTATAAAAGGAAGACTGAATGCTGAGTCAGAATGCAAAGAGGCTTACCCTGGCCCAGTTGGCAAAATAGGTGCACGTTTGTCCCCGGCGATGATTAGCCTGGCATTAGAGTCCCTGGCATAGACATTATTGAAAGCCTCTTGTTTGACGTTCAGAGAGAACAACACCATGTGCCCCAGTTGTGAAGGGGAGGTATGTCAGAGTCCAGCTGTCTCTAACTTTTTCATGATGGCTGGAATCTTCCTTTTGTATTTTGGGTTGAGAAGGTGGGAGAAGAGTTCATGGAGAAAGGGTAACATGACCCAAAATTTAGGCATGTTATGAACCGTTGTAAGTAATATTGCCATATTTAAGCATTTAAACTCACAAGCCAACACCTACAATATACAAGACTGCCTAACAGTTTTGAGATGCTTAATATTTATGTATTTAAAACATAAATATTTAAATACATTTTATATATTATATATAAATAATATATTTAAAAAATGAGTATATGTTCATCTTTGGGTCTTCTGTTTTGCCTTTTCAGTCTTATTGATGTTTTTGAAGCTTTTCCATTTCTAATTCTAGAGAATTCCTTTCTCTTAATTATTTTGATGGTGTTACCTAGCCCTGTGCTTCCATGATCCAATGACTGAAAAAAGGCACTGATTTAGTGGCAGACTGTGGTAATGCTGTGGTCATCAGTAATCTCCTGTAGATAAAAATACAGTTCTTGAAGGATCAAGTTATCATCTCAGTTATCCTAACTGTACACCACTGCACCTTCTCTGATTTCACTGTAGCTACCACTGATGTCTGGTGGTGTGAAATCACTGAGAGGCCTCATTTGATTTGATTATGCAGAAGGTCAGATTGTTGGATGTTCAAAGTCAGTGTATTTGCTCCAATTTACACTAAGCAGCTATTTGGTTCCCAGTGCTTGCCACTGGGGGGGAAAAAAAATCTCTTGGGTCTCTTCATATATAAAAGCAGAAGTATTCATATTTAAGAAATAGCAACATAGTTCTAGGACCTTACGGGCATACGTCCATGTAGCTAATTAATCTAATTTAATCTTCTAAAATCTGTCATTCTAGCACATTAGGACAATCATTTTTGTGGTTTACAGTGCAATATTTTGTTTTTGAGAGACTTTTCTACAGTGAAAAGAGTTAACAGCAGGTAATGCCATTCATCTCAGAAGGAGTTTGAAATTTTCACTGTTTGTGATGAATGAGGGTATCTGACCCACATCTGTTTTACATTAGAATGGAACATTGCCCTGACATCGTTAGGAGCATTTGTCAAGATTCCCTGGACAGAGCTTCTGTAAATTACATGCTGCAAATGTGTCAGGGTCAGATAAGAGGATATCATTAACTCCACTAAAGTTTACTCATGATTCTGTCAGTTCAACTTAATACGTTAACTGCCAACAATTTTCCTTGAGCTGTTTCATTAAATCTTTCATTCACAGGAGGGAGGAAAAATGTATCACTGTACCCCCAAAAATATTGCACATGTTCTTTTCTCATAAATCATATTAATTGCAGACATGGTCACAAAGCATATTAAATGCAGGCATGCGTAAATGAATTAAAACATATGAGAATTTTATTGTGCCTATGGTAGGTCCTACATCCTAAAATACCAACCACATTAACAGGCATAATGTTTCATTTAAATGGAATAAGCCTTTTCTCAGTTTAATGGACTTTATTTTGTTGATAATAGAAGTATTTTCTAATAGCTGATAATGGACCAGATGTTGCGTACATGGTTTTCAAGGCTTTCATCATTCAATTTCTCTTCCTCTTTTTGGATCATAACCTCATCTAGTGATGCTGTGTTGACCCCACAGCTAAAGATTTATTCTAATGAATATTTTGGATTGTTTGGGATGTGTTCTCTGAAAACATTTCTGCAGTTTGATAGTTGCAGTTCACTGTGTTCTTCCTGATATTTCCAAATGAATCTTTGTTTTCTAATGGAATGTAATTATTTTATTAATTATCTGTAGTGTCTTTTATTGCATATACCCACATTTCTAAACCTTACAGCCTGGTGGTCTGTGTTTTTTTTTGTTGTTGTTGTTTTTGTTCTTGTTTTTCTTCCATGTATAGGAATTATTTTCTAAAATAAATTGAATAGTTTCAGCAGCATTTACTTCTAGGTCTTAAATCAGCATTTTGATTTTCTTCTTTTTAACTTCTTTGGGATCCAGCTCAGTGTGGGTGACAATTACCACTTCAGTTTTCCCAAATTAATTCAGAGGGAAGTACATATTTTCCAGTAATTTGGCTGGCATGTGGACTGAGCAAATATTTTGTAATAATTAATGAAGAACCAAATCTATTTACTTATTTAGAACTGTACTGTTTCATTCTAGCAGAAGATCTGAGCTGCAAAACCCAGATCTTCATGTCTCTCATATGCTACTAAGCTGAGGGTGCTGAGTATCTGGCAGACGTGGCCCATTAATGGCCATCTAATTGATTAGGTGAAAGTCAGCCATGCCCTTCCTGTAACTCCGTGTATGGGTGATAAGGTCATGGCACATACCATGCAAAAGACTTCCACCCTGAGGCTACTTCCCTTATAGCTTTCCAAACAGACATAACCAAAAATCTAATTATTTAGATACTAATCAACTGCAGGATGATTCCTAAGGCTTCTGAAGAAGATATTTCTGAGAAGATCGTTGCTTCAGTTTTCTCCACCTCAAAGATAAGGAGCTGTGTCAGTTCTGCTCCAAAGCGTCTGTTAGGTGCATGTGCTCTTAATAAAAGATACCTAAAGACTTGTATTATTATCTGAATAATTTTTAAAAAATTAGATCTCATCAAGTGCTAACTCTAATTTGTCAGAGAAAACAAATCCCTCTCCAAATACAGATGCTACCAAACTTTGAGTGTGTTTTGAGACCAGGTATGGATCCACATTTAGATTTCAAGGGTAATCTCTAATTCTAAAATAAATTCCAGTCCCAAAGATTTTAGGCTCAGTGTTTTTGCTGTCAAAATCCCAATGATATTATCTTGGGCTCTGTTCTATTGGAAATATTAAACAGAAAAAGAGTTTAGTTACTTGGAGTATGTAGTTGGTAAAACAGCTGCTTGCCCAACTTAGCAATCGGTCATAAAACTCGTGGTAGAGATGATGTGTGGTGTAAGAGCTTGCACGCAGAGGAGGCTGGCATCAGGACTCCAGCGGGGCTGTGAGGCAACACAAGCCCGGGTTGTTCTCCCTGCTCTTGAATTTGGAACGGAACATGCTAAAATCCAGTAAACAGTGGGATCACGTAGGTGATGTACAGGAATGGAAAGGGTTGTGCGCTCGTCTCAGATTCCTGATAAACCGTGTTTGTATTCAACTGTAGTCAAAACCATGATACTTGTGCCAATATAAATATTTTTCAAATCAGTAATTTTCAGTGTGTTTAAGTTATGTTATAAATTTTTGCTGATTTTTCTATTCTTTTAAGTCTGTAACCTTAAATTTAAAGGATGAAGATTAGTATAACCTGTGTTCTTTTGGGTTATAATATATTTAATATTGTATCCTCCTGATGCAATGTCAGTTCACTAAACATGCTGGATTTTCAGGATCATATTATTTTCCAAAAGTACAAGAAAAATATTTGTAGTTCCTAAAATAGCAAAACTTACTAAAGCAATCTTTAAAAAATTTAATATTTTTCAGGATCCGATTTTCAGGAGAAAAAGTTGAGAGGCCAGTTGTTTCAATTTTTAGAGTTGTTTGGGACAAAATACCATGCAGGCTGTCATTCTAGTAAGATGACTTTTTAATCTATAGCAGTTACAAGGACTTTTTAAATTGCTTTTTATTAATTTCAGATTCTTTTAATAGGCTTTATTCATTGAAAAGGTGATTTGAATTAAATATAAAATACCTTATAATCTGAATCCAAGTTCTTTATTTGTGTTTTTAACTTAAGTGAAAAGATTTCAGTATCTAAATGACATCTATGGATATACTTCATTTTTTTGGATGAATACTACAATTTGTGAAACTTTCAGAAAATACATTGAGTTAGACTCACATTTTCTGATTAGTGGAACTTAAGTGAAAACTCTGTTGCTATAAGTAGAATTGAACTTTTCTGAGCTTTTTTTTTTTTTTTTTTTTTTTTTTTTGTCTCAGTGAGATGTCTTGAGTATATCTGATGCAGAAATGTTTTTATGTTTTTGATGCAGGCAGCTGGGTGTCACTTTTTGAAGTACTGTGCTTATGCCTCTTGTTCTTTTCCTTATCAGACAGGTCTTACAAGACCTGGATTTGTCTTTCCTCCTACTTAAGTTATGATCCCTTGGGCTTGTTTCACATATTTATTAAAAACAAACAGAATTCAGAGCTTGCAGACCTGGGACGATGAGCTCCTTACAACAATAATCCCCCTTCTTTTGTGATGTAAAATAAAAACAGTTCAAGAAGGGGCACCAGAACTTTAGGAAACAGACATGTTCATATTACCATGGATTTATTCTTTACAAAATAAACTGCAATTTTAATAATTTTTGTAGGTTGTGTTAAGAAGTGCAGTAAAGCAAAATGCTTCTCAAAAAGGCATGTATCAGATATCTGTAATGCCTTTTTTGGAGGAAGAACAACCAGAAAATTACCAAAATATGCTGTTTTGGCAGAAGCTGTATGTGATCCCTCAGTTTTAACCTGCAGACTGTTTCTCGGACTTTGAAGTGCAATTTATTCCAACAGAAGCAAGCTATTCTCTCAATAGGGCTTATTTTCAAAATGTTCCTAGAGTTGTGCTGGGAATGGGAATACAAATTCTGTAGTGTGAGTTCATTTTTGTAATTCAAGAATTTACAAGAGAGTGGCTTCCCTCACTCCTGTTCAGAAACGCAGGAATTTTGGAAATTTTTTGTGGACTTCTGCTGGAAATCACAACCTAGCGGGCTGAGCTTTTTTAGAGAAAACTATATAATTTTCTGAAATTTTTTGTCACCTAATCTCAACACTGTTGTTGATTTTGTAACTGTTTGTGTATGGGCAGCTTATTAAGGGAGTCAAAGCTGACTTGAAGCCAGTCTGGAAAGCCATACCCTTTCTGTTGTCCTCTCTAACTCAGATTATTAAATTGAGAAGTGGTATTATGACCAGTGTTTTTTCACATTCATTTCTTCAGAGCAGCTCACAGTGCATCCAGCAGCAGGAGCTAGGGCTGCTCTGCCTGTTCCCCACATACTCATGTTCTTCTTTGTGCTGGGATTCTTTATTACTTCTGTCAGTGGTGTTGCTGTGATCCACTCCAAATTATTTTCATTTTAGTGACTGCTGATCTTAAGGGAAAAAAAAAAAAAGTTGTAAACTTCCTTGTAGCTTTTCTGTGTTGGTAGACCATGAAGAGCAGCATGGCTAAAAAGCCACTACCAGTTTCTTACTCTCTTGTAATTGAGTCCTCGAGGAATAAACATCTGCAGGGGCATAGGACCAGGCACTCAAAAATCATAATAGGTTTTGATATTACTTTTCCTTCTGTGGCCTTGGTATTGATTTTTATGGGTTGCTAACCATCAGTTTTTATTTTTGATGGATTACATATTTTTTTCTTCTCTTTGTATTAAAGCATAGACTGAATACGAAGTCCACCTATTTTAGGAAATCTAATGTCAGGCTTGAGGGCTCCTGTGGCTCTATATGCAATACAGTTTCCCATGTATTTTAACTCTATTATTCTGTTTTTAATTTTAGGTAATGGGACTCTTGACTAACCATGGTGGTGTGCCCCACCAGCCCCAAACTGATTATGCCCTGTCCCCTTTGACTGGGGGCCTGGAGCCTACCACCACGGTCTCAGCCAGCTGCAGTCAACGGCTAGAGCACATGAAGAGTTTAGACAGCCTGCCTACGTCCCAGTCCTACTGCCCACCAACCTACAGCACCACGGGCTACAGCATGGACCCTGTCACAGGCTACCAGTACGGACAATATGGACAAAGTGAGTACTGGGACATTTGCACAGTGAAGTGCGGCAGCTGTTTATCAATGATCTGTATTTTCTGTCTGGAACAAAGAAAATCATGAGAATAGATCCTAATGGCTGACTGCTACTTCTCTCCAAAGCTGAGCAGAGAGCACTGGTGAGACAGCTGATTGTTCAAGCAAGATTTCTGCTGCATAATTATTTTCTTAAGTGATGTCAACAACATCTTGATGTTATTAATTGTTGAGACATGAAACCTGATTGCCATTAGGTAAAACATAAGGGTTGTCCAAAATGAAATAACCACTGGCATTCCATTATTAGAAACACATGTTCTTAATGAGGTCAGCTCAAGAATCATTACAGTATATAATCCTAGATACATAGAGTTTTGTCAAACTTGTCCTAGGAATAAAAATATTAGTCCCTTTCCTTTGATATATCAGTATTAAATATGACAATGTCAACCTGTAGTTGGCATGGCCCCATGCTGTGAGGTTGTCACAGCATGACTTAAAAAGCTTCTTTTGTTTTTTTTTGCAGGTGCCTTTCATTATCTGAAGCCAGATATTGCATAAATGAACTGTCCACTTCAAGTTAAAGCTGGTGTTGTTTTCCGGTCTCACTCCAGTACTTGGATACCAGGGATCTTCTCAACACACTGCAGTCTAAACTGGGGCAATCCCAAGGAGAGGAGCAGGCTTGTTATGTTCTCTCAGTCATAGCTTTTAGTAGACTTTTGAAGGCTGGACAAAGCTATACAGAAGACAAAGGCCAAAAGCAATAATGAATAAATAAATGCGACATGGTTCATTATGAATGGGTATACAAAACAGAGCAGTATTTAATATCGCTGCCTGGCAAAACATTCCGTTTTTTGTTTTTGAAATTAATGTTCATTGATTGGGGCAAATGGAACATTTGAAAATGGAACATTTTGAAATTTAACAGTTGATCTCTGCATACTGTGACTCATCTGACATCCAGTGCTGACTTTAGTCTAACTTTAAAGCTGCCCAGTTTCTGAAGCGTGGGCAGCAGAACCTCTTTCATTTTACACACTGGAAATTGTCATCAAGAGGAAATATCACAGTCCATAGGAAGCTAGGATAAGTGCAAAAGACTTCCAGAGCAACCTACTGGTTATCTTACCATGCTTTTGTAATCATGTTGTCAATAAACGTAACTTGCAAGTTTTACTTTACCAAGAGACAAGATCTTGTGTAACATGAAAAACACACTTTATCTTTTTATGTGGAGTTTTCCTAGTCCATTGTACCTTTTCGAACAAACACAGAGGAAGAAAACCAACAACGTGACTGATTTTTCACAACTGCCTAGCAATGTGCAATACTGTGTACCTCACACAAACTTTGGGATCATCCAAAGTCATATAGATAGAATCAGAACTATATTTTTGCAGGTACTTTTATTTTTGCAGTGCATAGTTCCTGATGCTGATGAAAAAGTACAGAAATGTTGCAGTGTGCTGGACAACTAAAATCCAGCTTGCTAATCATGATTTAAAGGTCATTTTCAGGAAACAATAAGAAAAAATGATTACGTTTACATTTTTTAGTGATGTACAGGACATTAACAGAGATGGACCTGTACATGACACATTTGTTTAAATTATACAGTGATATCCAATATAGAAAATAATTATAGGAACCAAGGTTTACAAGAAGTTTGCATTGTGACATTTTAGAATGTCAATAAATTTGTGTTTTGTGATGTTGAGAGGAACAGGAAGATGGAAGGCGGTGTTATTTATTTCTCTCTATTCTTGGAACAAAGAGGGAGGCAGAACACAAATACATTCCTTTTAGTGTTAAGGACTATGAAGTAGTGCATTAGACTAGGTTCAGTACAGAGGTTAGTTCACACATTGGTCTTAAGGATGAGGGAAAAATGAGATATCTTTGTGTTGCAGCCTCTACCAACAACATGTGTTGTAAAAAAATAAAAATCCAACAAGAAAAAAAAAAACAAACGTCTTTCATGTAAAAAGCTCAGTAAATATTTACTATTTATAATGAATAAACAGTTATGAAGACTTGCAAAGCACTGATGATTTTGTCCTAAAATGTAGTATTGTGCTAAATACATTGATACATTTTAATCTGAATACCATGAAGAAATAAACCATGTTATCTTCAACTTAAAGCTGTATTCCTTATGTAAGTGTCTTCTGCATGCATCCCAGAGCTGCAGTAGCCTTGGGCAGCCTCTGTGCCCGCTGCTGCTCCTATACCACTCAGCAGTCTGGGTTTGTTAAGGAGCTATGATATTTTGAAGTGCTACCGGTACTGTACGTCTTCCCAACAACAACAAAAGCCTCATGCCTTTGCTGTGCATTTGAAAGAGTTAAACCCAACACAAGGAGGTCAGCCAGGATGGTTTCACACAATGCCAGAACTTTGTAATCACTTATCTGATGTTTCTGTGGTGATTTTTTCCCCCCTTAAAAGCCTCAATAATTTGTTCACAGGGCTAACTTGGCACAAGCAGAGTGAACCATGGGGAAAGACCATTCTAAACAAACAGGATGTGCTTCAGTGGCACACTGGTGTTTGAAGCTTGGTGGACATGAAATTTCCTCAGTACTGGTGGGGGAAATTACTACCTTGAATTTTTCAGAGCCTACTTATGAACTCATTTAGTTTTTGCCTTCCCTTCCCTTCCCTTCCCTTCCCTTCCCTTCCCTTCCCTTCCCTTCCCTTCCCTTCCCTTCCCTTCCCTTCCCTTCCCTTCCCTTCCCTTCCCTTCCCTTCCCTTCCCTTCCCTTCCCTTCCCTTCCCTTCCCTTCCCTTTCTTTTTTGATGTAGTGATATTTTCTGTTGGAAAAGGAAGAAATAAACCTTAGAAAAGAACATAAAAAATGCTGAAAAATGGGGATTTTTTTTGGTTTGTTTTATGTTAATCTGGTACATTTTAAATTTTTGTGACAATTACAATTTAAGTATCTTATTAATACCTATTTTCATACTCTAAACAGCTCGTTTTTCTGTTGTTATTGTGTTCAGTGTTCATCTGTCCTCTCTTGTCTGAGTACTTGAGCACTGACATTTGCACAGTGTCCTAGGTTTGTTTGATAAAAAGCTCCAACAAGCCCTTTTTTTTCCCACTTGCAATACATTTATCATAAAGGACAGGACAAAAACCAGCCTGCACAGTTTGGAACTGGGTGAGGGCTGTGTGATTGTTCCTTCCCCAAAAGAAAGGGTGTACCTTTGTTACAGATATACATGCAGGATCATCGTAACACCACTTTTTCCATCTGTCATCCTCTATTCCAGCAGCTGTGGGGGGTGGGACAGAGCCGTGATTTCTCCCTCCATCCCGTAGAGCTGCTGGTGAGGTGCTTTCTGGACCTGAAGCTAGGCAGCGGGCATTTTGGCTGCCTCCATCCTCGGTTTTAAATGTCTCCAAAGATCTTCCTTGCATGAGATACCAGTGCAGAGCTGGTGAGACTGGAAACAAGACATGAGAAAATCACCCAGCCCTCTTGCAGGCAAGTTGTACAAGCAGAGACCTGGCATGAGCTCTGTCAGAGGAAGTGAGGAGCTGGGGGCAGAGGAACTAAGCAGGTTCCTGATTTATGACGTGCCGCAGGAATTGCTGACAGAGCTGTAGGGATTACTTGGGGTACTGCTGATTCCTTCTTGTTATCACTGTCAAGGCTGAAGAAGTTTTGGGGAGCTACATATGTTTCTGGAATATGAATCCTGAATGCTCAGAAAGTCAAAGGGGAATGAGACTGCTGTGGATATTGCATTTGACATAAATGCCACAGAATAGCTTAGAGGAATGTGCTGTAGCAATTGAGTCCAAAACCTGCTCACTGATGAGTGCAAAAAAGTTGGATCTTGCGATTCTGCCTCCTCCCACGACTTATTTTTTTTGGGCAGGGTGGTGGTGCATGTGCTATGAGATGGAAATAAATAACAACAGCTGCTTAAACCAACTGTCTTATGGCATTGATTTAGGATTTAGGAACTTTTGAGAGACAAGCTTTGATGAAAAAATATTTATTACCTATGAAAAAACCCTGATTTTTAATTTATATTTTGCTTTTAAATCATCCTTCTTTTACAAAAAGTAACTTCTACTCCCATCAAAATATCCAATATATGCATTTTGGCATATATTAATATTGGTGTATGTTACAATTCCTTTATTTGAGCATGCATAATATTAAATGAATATTAAATGAGAGAAAATAATTATTTTTTAATGGATGCCATTTTCCGTCTGTTTTCCCTGGATAATTCAGTGTATCCCATTAAAACATAAACTGTGACTAAACTTTTCTCTCCAATAATCACATGGTCTTCTACTCAATATTGCTGCAAAGATCTTGTGTGCCCATATGACAAATGCTGTTGAACTCTTTTCTATAGCTATTTTGAAAGACACGAAATGTCTATCCAAGCCTCATATTCTCCCTGACTATAGCAGCTGGTTAAGTGGGATCTCTGTCCTTACGTTAAAGTCAGTGGAAATCCAAACTTAAAATATCTGGCAGTCAACCTGTAATGTAGAGCTGCAAACTTAATGAAAAATACAAATTTTCTTAATTTTGGAAACACCAAAATCACCCCCAAATTATCAGAGGCTGCCCATGATTTATAGCAAAGATATATTTACATTTTCTTAAAAGCATGACAGATTAAAGGATGCTTTTTTTTTTTTTTTTCTTATATATGAATTCTGCAATATATTCTCAAATACAAGAAGTGTATTCCTTTTTGTCAGTGCGTTCAGTTACTGCTAACATGTAAAGCAAAAGTTTTTTTTTTCTGCATTAGTAGCCATAAAAGTTTTCAATGTTTTCTATCCATAAATTCTTATGACCTTAATGTCTATGAAGTGGATTACTGAAAGGTATGTCTGTATAAAATAACAAGAAATAAAATTGAGGCAATATCAATGAGACCATCAGAAATCAGGAACAGCTTGAACTCATAAACCTCTTTGTATTGTTCAGTTACTCACTTAATAATTGTAAGAATACCTGTATCTTGATTAGAAGATCCCATTTTTTAATTTATTTTGGCTTTTCCAATAACATATAGATGTTGCCTAGAGCCAGACAAAACTAATCTGGAACAACGCAAATAACTATGCTAAATTGCTAAATTTTTGTTCAATTAATATTAGATATGTATTTCATTTAGATTAAGGATTTGACATTGCAATTCTCATTAGCCACTGCTGAAAAAGTTTTGTGTATCTTTTACTTTATTCTGTACTTATAATTCAATGCATGCATTTATCATGGTCATTGGGTTATTTAGTCATTGGGTTAATCACACGAGTTGATTTGAATCTGTTCCTGATCTTTGTCTATTGTAAAATAATCAAAATTGCAATCTCCTTCTGCAGTCATTGTACGTAATAGGCACTTTGGTCTGTCAGATTTTTGCTACCTATTCTGTCCCAGCATTTTTGGGCAGTTCATCACAGGCTGGGAAGCTCTCATTGGTCACAGGGAGCTGAAGACTTCAGGTAATGAGATTATTAGTCAGCATGGGACAGGTTCTAAAAATTACAAACTATTTATCGTTCAAGCAGACTTCAAAATCAGTATATATATATATAGTGCTGGAGCTTGGTTCTGTTTTGCTGTCGTGCCTCCACAAGTGACACGTAGTAGTGCTCACATATAGCTTAAATCTTCATTTTATGCACTTATATTACCTCAGAATTGATGACTGTAGAGGTCGTAATCCGGAGTGCCTGTGGATATCTCAGGCACTGTAGCATTTTGTCATGCACTGTTTATTATTCAACTACTCAGGCAATGTCATAAAAATCATAATAAAACTAGGAAGACACATCACATTTGACCCTTGCTGAATAATTTAATAAAGCTAGCTTGGTACACAAATATGAAAGAGCAATTGCTGATAAGAGCAGAACTATTGCTTCCTTGTCTGAGAATTGGAAACAGTTCAGAAGCTTTATTAACTATTCGGTGTCTTCATCTTCAGTGAAGTTTGTCCCTTAGGCCATAACCAAATGCTAAGCTACTTGTCTCTTCTCCTCCTCTCAGCACTTGTGCTGGTATCTTTCCTTGTGCTGTATACGATTATGTTCTCAGTTTTGCTTATGTCTCTGTGCAATTATCCATGCTTTTTTCTTATGGATGCAATTTCATTTTCACAAATATTTTTCTCCCCACAGATATATATTTGTTTATAATGATCTCAAGTGGATATACCTATAAAATTTTAGCTTTTTAAGAATGATTGTTACATGCACTCTGCTCTGAAATGGACAAAATTTCTTTTCCCTCGCTTGAATGTCCCCACAGTGAATACTGGAATAATTACAAAGTTTACAAATCTCCAGAGGCTTTACTCTTTTAGCCCCCTGCATCCACTGTGACAAAGGGCCTGTGGGGGCTTCAGGGGCAGTGAGGTGAGCCACTGCTATTCACGCCCTGCCCCTCATGAGATGCAGAAACTCGCGGGGCCCTTGGCCCTCTGTCAGGTCTGCTACCACCGTTTGGCCAACCCGGTTCTTCTGGAGATGGTTGTCTCCGATTGAAGACTCCTTGTGCTGTCAGATTCCCTACTTCCATCAGTGTCCTGGCACCCCAATGACTCTGCCCACGGTCTCCCAGGGTACAGACATGGGCTGGGGCCACCTCCTGCCCCATGGCCACTTCCCCAGCACCTCTCTGGCAGCCTTGAGCCTTTCTGCTCCTCTGGTGCTTGCCAGAGGGATCTTTTTTCTCAGCACAATGTCAGTTTAACAAGCTTCTCTCTCACCCACTCTTTCCAAAATTGGTGGCTGCCCTGGTGCTTCAGTGAGACCTACATGCCCACAGACGACAGGGAAGCAGTGCTGCCACGATGTCCCCCTGGCAGGCTGTGGGGCAGAGCATTTCTGGCCACGAGCACCTTCCCTTCATTGTGAATTCCTATGGGCTGCATGCCATATGCAACCTGAAAATTTAATCTGGTGTTTGGGGGAAGAATGGAGCCTTGGAGAGCACCAGAGGCTCCCAGAGCACCAATATGAAGTGCAGTGCTTCAGAAGTGGTACCTGTTTCACCTGGGAGTAAAACCTGAGGTAAATTTTTAAGCAGTCAGAGTTGCCTGAGTTGAAAATGGGATGATGAAGACGTGTTACAGACGTAAGATGAAGTTCAGCTTTCCTTTTATACCTCAGAGGGATTTTCAAGCACAGAGTAGTATAAGCTACTGGCATGAGTCTATGTGCTGCGTGAGGCATACAGCTGTGTGACTGCCCTCACAGAGGCTGGGTCCCAGGCCGTGAGTAGTTTTTGGGAGGGCATGGTGGGCCCCGGGGATGGCACAAGGTGAGGTGCTGGGGACCTGCTGTGCAGCACCCTTCCTGTGGGGACATGGTGCCTGCCAGCTCCGGAGGGAGGCAGCTCCAGGTAGAGCAAAGGGCTGGCTGTTGGGGGTGTCACTTGCTGGGGCCATGGAAGCTCAGGAGTGGGAGCAGGGAGGGGACAGCACTCGGCTGTGGGGGCTGGCATGACTGGGTGCTGCAGCATGTGAGGGCAGAGCAGCCATCTTGTCTCACCCAGAAGCCTGGCTTTCCCCGCGGGCAGGCAGGGGAGGCAGCAAGAGTGGCACTGGGAAGCCTCTGAGAAACCTGCTGGGTGTTTTCTCCTGAAGGTGAAGCCCTACTAGAGCTTCACACCTGTGGACTGCTGTCCTGGGGAAGGTGCATGGTGGCCAGGGACAGGAGGCAGGGCTGTGCCCCTCACTACTGCAAAATGTGTCTTTTCCTTAGGTATGTGGCATCAGCAAGGAGCAGCTGAGTGCAGCAACCGGGGTAGAGCCTGTCTGTCTTCTGGGGTTGGCTGGGAACAGCATATGCCATTTCTGCACTCAGCTTCTGTCACATGGGGCACTGTGTAAAACTAAATCCTCCTGCCTTTGCAGGTGCCACCGTGGGACATATCAGAGCCACATCAGTATTGTGGCAATCCCAGAAGATCTGTGTGTGAGCAGTGATGTGGCACTGTCAGGACCAGTGTTGGTGGTGAGAGGGGTCTGGGGATTTATTTAATAAGTGTGCTTTGAATCCAAAATAGACTGCTCCTGTGAGCCTTAGCTTTAGGCTGGCTTTGCTTTCAGAGCATTTTGCCAGATCATGTCTCAATCTGGACTGTGAGTGCTGGGGCTGAGACCTTGACAAAGTCTCAGGCATGAGGACCCCATCGTTCGGACAGGCCCTCCTGGCTGTCACCCTGGGCTGGGTGGCTGTCCCCAGGGCTGGCCAGGCTCACCTCAGTGGGAGCCGAGCAGGGTGAAAACAGCTGGTGGGCCTCTGCAAAAATAGTTGGCTTGGGTGAAATTACTCTGTAGATCTAGGCAAATCATAACTGAGCTTTAGACACTCTTCGAACATGCAGCAGGAATTTCTGCCTGCCTCCTTTTGCCATCATCATCAGTAAAGGGCTGTGTTAATGCCTTAGATTTAAAGCACCCGGGAGGAAGCTGTCTCCCTGTCTGTCCGCTCCCATTCCCCCTCGAAGGTTAGTCTGGTATTATGTTTTAAAACTTTAAATGGAAACTAAAGCTGTACTAGTGTGGATAGTATCACAAACTCTGTTGCCAAAAAGAGACTCCATGTATATCATTTTTTTAATCCCTAAACTTGAAAAAAAACAACCAAAACCCTCCTAAAATGAATATGCACAGTAGATAAGGAGCTCCATCTTATGTCCATGTGCACTCAGGCACTTTCCTTTGATTTTAGTGGAAATTTTAGGTGCGTGAGGACTAGTGATAGGAAAGATGAGCGAGTCAGGCAATTTTGATCTGTGAAACTACAGTTCTGTTGCCTCTATTCTGATTCTGCTCAAGTTCATCAGGAAAGATTAACTTTGGCAGCTTATTCAGTGACTAAATCTTGATATTTTTGTAGCTTAATTCATAACATAACTGTAAGCTATTGCCCTGTGTTTATATTTCCCATCCATTTCTCACATTTCCAAAGCATAGTGATATGTGATCCTGGCAATTTAGCTACCATAATTGGCATTTTTCTAGGGCCAAAAGGAAACAAATTCCTTATCCTCCATCCTTCTTTAATTTCTGAAAAACAACAAGTAACATGGTTAATCCTCTTTTTGATCTTTTTTCCCCCCTTTGAGTTTTTCTTATGGTCTTTTCCTTTTAATCTTTTACTTTCTTTTTAATCTTCACTCATTGTCCCCCCACATTTGAAGAATTTTGTGTACTTACATCTCTAAAAAGAATTGGACCACTTTATGGAAATAACTCTTTAGGATCTTGTTCAAAGCGCCATTATGTACTTTTAGCTGTTAGGGGGAGGGTGAAAAGAAAGGAGAGAAAAAGCAACTCTAAAGCAGTGTTTGTTTGTGTAGCCTAACAGAACATCAATTTGTTCAACTAAACACAAATACAGTACACAGATCACCCTATGTTACAATGAAACAAGATTGTATTAGAGGAGCAGAACAGTGAATGAACATTTCCCTGTAATTAGGGTTGGGTCATCTCATCTGTCTCCTGATACAGGTGTGTTTGGGCAAGAGCACTTCAGGAAGAGCAAACCAGGGCAGCACAGCTGAGTTCTATCAGCCTTTTGCAAACTGCTCTCATCTGCCAGCTCTTCTGAAGCAGCAAGGAATATGCTATGCTGTGGTGCATAATGCTTCCTAAGGCTGATGGGAGGGCTGTTGAGGCCCTAATGCTTGGAGGCTATATCTAACCCCATGAGCTTGGAGGTAGAAGAGTTTGTCTGCTATGGTATGTGTATTCCTTGGTTTGTAGTGGTTTTGTATGTGCGTATGTAGGGCCTTTAAACCTTGCCTAAAGTGGGCAGTGCTAAGGTTGCAAGTCTTCCTTTTCATGTCATAATTTCTTACGTTATGTGGAGGCTTACACCGTGAGTAGTTATGTGGAAACTGGTAAACTGTAGTATTGATTATCATGGGCTTGCTGTGAGCTAAAGTAGTTCTGCTTGCGGGGAAGACCTGAATATCCTGCAGTGTGTATGAAAAGTATAGAGCTGACTTTATTGTACCTGGATTCTGAGTTAGAGAGCTACCTCTGGGGTGAAGCCTGCATATTGAGTTTTGTGATCTAGTGTTAGCACGGTAATCTTGGTTGCAGGCTCAGGCTGGTATGGATCTGACCCTCTAAAACATGAGGAGAGAAAGTACAAATTTCTGTGCAGCTGTGTGAAGAAGCATAGGCAACTGCTGAGATATGTGGAACAGTCAGTTCATTGAATAGGGTAATATGAATTAAAACACTTCAAGAAACAAGCGCTGTGCACCTCAAGAAGTAGTGTGCTGCAGCTCTGAAGAAGCACAGTAAAGTGTAGGCATAGCACTACTCACTCATGGTAAACCCCAAAATATCACTTCAAGTCCACAGGTGTGATTCTTGTCACTTGTTTTTCTACTCAGTTGCAGCATCCTGTTGTCTGTCTGTCCTTCCCCCTTATTTGTTTATCTATTATTGCTCGTACTAGAAAGCCCAATAAACTTGGCAAACAGAGGTCGTGGGTTTTTCAAGCAGGCAAGAAATTTACAGGGATTAGCTTGTGTCCAATTTAATTTATGTAGAATCTCATGCTCCTTTTACTGAAGCGAATTCTTTAAAAAACAAACAAACAATGAGAGTTTACAGAGTTCTGGAAAAGTTGCAAAACCTAAATGAAAATCCTTTTCCAGTTACATGAATATAAATTGGGCATAGTTCCCCTGAAGATCTTATACTAGTTTAATAAATGTATTTTATTTGTAGTTAAACTGACCATAATGCTTTTCTCTTCTGTCCTCAAAACACTATTAGGTCCTCTAAATCTGTTCTCCTTCACAAATGAGAATAGGTGAATAAGATCTCTCCCGATAACTTGGCTCTAACCAAGAGCAGGATTTGGCATTGCTCTTTATAAGGATTTTTTTTTTCTTTCTTTCTTTTTTCTTCTTTTAGGCTGATTTTAAAACAAATAGTTAAACATGGAGCTGAACATTTCTTCTAGAAGTGGAATATTCTAAATGTACTTATACCATAGTCTGCTACTCATATAAAATTACAGACTTCACTTTCATCTTTCTTTTTACAAGAAACCCTTAATGACAAATGCAGGCTGTTTAGTGATACCGATATACTGCAATCTTAGCATGTGAATTAGTCATCATACAATCAGTTCAGGGGGTCAGGCCTAAAGAAACAGTTCAGAGTTGGCAAACTGCTAGTCGGGTGATGTGCTCTCCACTTCAAAGTCATGGTGCTTACTCCCCAGAATTCAGATCACAGAAAGAAACAGCTGGCATTGTCGTTTGTGGCAGTAAGGACTTTTTTTTTGTAGCAAGATAAGGTTTCACTACTTTGTAAAACAACAATTTACTTTAGAGTGACCTAGCCTGTAAAACACAATAGGAAGCAGGAATCTGCAGAGCACTGCTCTGCTGTTATCATGCGAGGAGACATGACCTGTGACAAACCATGCTGAAGAAGACTTAACCCCCTTACTCCTTGCCTGAAAATATTCAGTGTAGTCCACTTGTCAGTGACAGTCAAGGTTTTCATTTTCCAGAACAACTTTACAGGCTGATCTTTCCTGTTTGGGTATTATTCTCTTACATTTTTCCAGCATGGTCCATATCTGTGGCAACATGCAGTTACAGACTACCAGCCCTAATGCTTACACAGACATTATTCAGCTTCCTGCTTGAGCTCTGAGGCTGTCATATTTCAGCTGAGAGTTAAAATTTCATGTTTAATTTACTGATGGCAGCTGGCTGAGAACAACATATCAGTACTTAGATTGAAAACCCTTTCTTATCCTGAATGCTGGTGTTCACGCAACAGGCGATGTGTTTGCATGGGCTTTCCGTAGGGACTGCGTGGAAAGGTGTCAGATTCTGGGCCATCTTCTTGCACAGCCTGCCAACTGTGATGCCGAGAGGTTGCACCTGAGAAGGGCAGTTAGAGATGCTTGTCTGCAAATGTGTGTGACTTGTTTATGTGCGTCGAATCAGAGACAGACTTAAGCACCTTCCTCCACTGAGGGTGTGTTTTGTTTGTGGGTTACGTTTTGTTTTATTTTATTTTTTCCGCCAGACCTCTATGATGTTCAACTGGAGCTTTTTAAGTGTTTTCACTCGGTGACCTGAACAGATCTGTTCACCAAATATGGTGCGGGGGAAAGGAGAAAAAAAAAAATAATCACACGTTTAAAACTGCCTGGCAGATGTACGTCTCAAGGATTTGTTATTGTTCCATTATTGTTATTATTAATAGACTTCACTTCACAGGCAAGGCAGGCTTATCAGCCAAATGCCTCATTATCAAATGACTGAGACCCAATAAGTGCTTAACAGCATTCCTTACCAAAAGAGGAAATGATTACAGGCCAGATCCAAGTCCTGTTAAAGCGAGTGGATAGATTCCCACTTCAATGAAGTATTGCTTGGGGCCCCTCGGCGCTCGTTCTCCTCCGTGTTTTCTTACATGCTTTTTAATTCACCAACATGAACCAAACAGCTCTAGCTGCTCTCATCTCACAATGTGTTCTGCAACTTTTGGAAAGGAACCTGGACACAAGGAAAAATGCTACAGAACAAAAAGAGCCACAATACAAACCATATGACAATGCCTATTTCTTCATCCTCTTTGTCATGTTGTTTTACTCTTTCCTGGCATTAACTGTCTTTTTTGGTTATGTACGCTCGAAGAAAGCAATTTCAAAGAAAGATCCTTACCAGGAGTTCATCGAGGATAGGAATCGAAATAAGAAGTGGAACATGACCCGGCCAGTGGTGGTGAAATTTGACTTTGAAGAAGAAAGTATTCTTTGAACTGCTTAAACCAAAATACTCTGCAAATGCACTGGACTGTCTCTCCTGCCTACATTTCAAGTGAAGATCTACACATTTATCTTGTTCGTCTGTGCCCCTTACAATAAGTCAAAGCATTGCTTAAAATAGGTAATGGCAAAAGGTTTTTTTTTTTTTTTTTTCTTCATTTGTTGCTGAAATGTAGTTTTGCTCAATATTGGAAAATACTTTTTAATTTTAAAGCAGCAGTGAAAAGTGGCCATTTTTAGCTCTTGCTTCCAGCTGTGTGGAACAAGAATGGGAATCCATCGTACATCAAGACTCCAAATTTACTTAAGACAGAGGACTAGTTTGTGTATGCACGTACCTACACAAGGGGAATGCTGTCACTGCTGAGTTGCTCAGACCTGGAAATCGGTGGGTAGTGTCCCTGGAAAGTGCAGCCCTGGATCTGCAGAACGCTTTTTACCATGCCTAGACCAGCAAATACTACTTAACATGTAAATATAGTAAAGCTTCTCTTGCATTCCCTCCCCTCAAAAATTAATTTCACATGCTGTGGCAAAAGATTCAAAAAACCATCTGCAAAATGTAATTAAAATGCATCTTGTGGAAAAACAGGTTATGTATTCAGTGAGTTTGGAGTTCTTGCCTTTTCCATCTCTCAGATGTGTTTATTCTTTGCCAGCTTCTCATTTGAAATGTATGTTTCAGTCCTAGTGAATGGTAACTACAACGGATCACAAACCTAACAGAGAAACTGCCTCTATCTGCAATAAATGTCTAACTGGTAAAATGTTGCACAGGCTTCATTCAGACTTGTGCTGAATACGTGAGATTTGCTATCTGATTTATTGATTTTTCTATTTAATAAATGTTACAGAACTATGACATAGAGCACATAGCCCTACTTAGCATAAAAGAACAGTGCTTATTGCTTTGTGGTACCATGCATGTGATATTGCACTGCTTAGTGAGCACGCTGTCTTCTAAGACTCTCATTTGTTTGTATTCTTATCTAGGATCACTCAATTTATGGTCTTTACTTGTTAAGTAAACCTCTTAGGTACACTACATATATCTGCATTACAGATGCAGTTGATCCTCAGAGGGCTCTCTGAGTGTAGTATGTACTTTCAGGTGAAAGTTAGGCTCTGATTTTTCTTAACATGCATATGAAAATAAAACAGCAAATTTTTATGAATATATTAGCTTTTCTTTTTCTGCTAGTGGAATTGCAATGCCAAGAATTTGATTTAAAGCGTGTTCATGGTTACTTGCTGACTATTTTAGGGATGTGTGGATTTTTTTTTTTTTTTAATTCTTTCAACATTTAGAAAAAGTTCTTGTATGTATTCAGCCTGGGCTGAGCAATCAGATGTTGTTGTTCCTATTTCCTCATGGGATATGTTAAGCGTTTCTGGTGTGTGTGTATGTGTGTGTGTGCGCGCATGAGCAGGGAGGTTGATGTTATACATAACCCTCTTCACATGAATCTAAAATTTGCTTCCCACTTACCAGCGTGCATGTTTGTAGAAATAGCCACGTTGGCTCAGGCTGTAGTGCTCTGTCTCCGACAGCTGTGCCAGAGGAAGATAATAAGAATAAGGTGATACTTTCTCAGTTGTACTTGCCCAGCCTCCAAGGATTTGTTGCTCGGGGGCCATCTGAGCCAGAGGCCACTCCTTTTGTCTAAATGTGAGGGTGGGATACGTGCAGAATACTGATGTGGAAGTGTATGAACATAAGCATTTTAACAGGCCAAAAAAATGTTCACAGATGTATTTTTGCTGGTTTCATCCAGCTCTAATTTAGATGGTTTTGACTATAGAAACAAGACCAGGGTTGCAGACGAAACACTGATTTGTGTAAGCACTACGTTATACGTGCCCTGGCTCCTTCATCTAGATAGTTTGGAGAGAAAAAATGAAAGTTCAAGTCATGTGTTCAATTGTGCTCACGGCTTTGGACTGTGTTAAACAAAACTGCTCTTAGCTGGGTGTCTTAGGGTGGATTGGAGCAAGTGGGAAGACTTGCTCTTTTGGACACGGAGTTCTGGATGGCTGTTCTCTGAATGTGCACGTAAACGCTGATTTCTTCTCCCGATGGAAAAGCCTTTCCACTCTTATATTGTAGTCAGTGTTTTTTTTTGGTTCTTTGCAGTGTATGCTATGTCACCTTAAAAATTAAAGATCAACTTTTCTGAAACTTCTCTCAAACTGATGTCCTTTACTTCTGTAAGCTGTTTCTGCTTTTGTCTTACTGGGCAATTATCAGATCAGCCTAAGCCCCTTGAACATTCTTTAGCAATGTGCTGCCATTGTCTGGTGTTTAGGCTTTTTGGAAACATTCACAACTCATTTAACAACAAGACCACAAGCTCTTCAAACAATTTTGAACAGTGTGCGCCTGTGTGTGCGTGCATGTGTGTGTATGCCAACAAGAGGAGGCTTTTTCCCTTCCTATCTCCATGCAGCAGTAAAAATGTCTCTTTGTAAATGTCAGCCACAGGGTGTACGTTATTGGTGACGTTATTGGACTCCCTTCTACTGCATGTCAAAGCCTGCTTGTCCCTGCCCAGGAGATCTTACTTACTAGTGAGAAATCAGACGGGGCATTTGATTACTGCAGCCCCTGGGCATGACCTCAGCCATTTCGGTGTTTCAGTGACTTCAGCGCACGTAGGTTGGTCTGCACCTCCTGCCTTCAGAGATGGTAAGCCAGGTAGAGCTAGTTCTAGGTTTGGAGGTGTGGTCCAAACCATATGCATGTCCTTAGGAGTTGAATTCCCCCTTGAAAGAACAAGGAAGACCTCTAATGGACACATTGGTGTCTAGAGAGAACAAGGGGGAAAAGACGCATCTTTTCCTCTCGACAGAAGGAAATGTGGCAACGAACTGTAGTTTTTGCTCTCTGATGTGATGCGTTGCCTGCCTGTGCTGGGAACAGGAGGTGATGAGGGCAGAGTGTATAGGGCTAAATGGCACACGCGCTGTGATGTGAGGCTGCAGAGGCAATTGACACATTGCTTGGAATGTGAGAAGAAAGGAGAGACACCTCGTTTTCTGTCTTCTGTGCATGAAACTGATATTTGTGTGGTGCTTCCAGAGCACGCAGAAGCCTGGGATCTGTAACCTCGTCAGTCTCCTTTATAGCTGCTTATGGCTTTCTGTATGTGGGGTGTGGATCATTAATAGGAGAGCCAGGAAAACCCCATCCATGGTGTGCTGTGGGCTGCGGAGTGTGTCTTACACCTCTGGGGTGGCCAGCCTGCTCCAGACTAAGGAGCGCTGGCAGTACAAGGCGCTGTAACAGGCTTAGCTACAAGTGCCTTTAACTTTAGAAAGTTTAGAATCATAGCAAGAGAAGGGATTCGTTAATTGTCTGTGTTGTTTTTTCCTATCTCTGCTTACTGCTATTCTGAATTAATATTATTAATCTCTTGATGTGACTACAACACGGAGCTGCTTTACTCCTTACTGGTAAAAAAAAAAAACAGGCTAAGACAAAGTAGATCAGATTGTTTTGTCTCCCCTGCCTTTTGCTGTTTACTGCGTTACTCTGTAACGTGCTGCAACTGATTTTTTTTGTTTTGTTTTGTTTTTTTTGGATGGGGTGTCCACTCTGAGCTCAGTTTAAAGGTTTTGAGGTATTCTATTAATGGCTTTACTAAAACACAGATGTGTTGTAGTTTTCACTTAGCCTCGTGAATTACTATTTTATCTCTCAGACTGGTCTGTAATAAGGAGACCTGAGCAAACCCGTGCCGATGTATATTAGGTTATCTAGTTCTGTATGCATAGGTGCGTGTACATTCTAGCACGTTAGAACTGTTCTTCCTTGAATGCTAGAAGTATGACAGACGAGCAGGACGAGCTAAAATGGTAGTTATTTTGGACTACCGCTCATGGTAATGTAAATCTGGATTAAGCTGTTCTGGCTGTTTTGACGTTTCCAGGTACGTGAGCTATGTCTTGAATGAAACGTTACATTATGGGTCCGTTTTGATTACACACAGCTCTGATTTCTCAGTGAAACTTCCTGTTTCCATGGGAAGTGTAAAAGTAAATGCTGTATATGAGCAAGTTTTCCTGGAGCCCGCAGGCAGCTGTAGACACTAAGAGCGTTATTTTGCTGTAGTTATCCATGCATGGAAAACTTAACGGCAGCAACTGCTGTTGCATTCCAGAAAAATGAAGTGTGCCTGAATTAAAGCAGGCCTGATGCGCTACGTGTCCCTTACCTTCTCTTCTAACTCGCACGTCAGATGCTGCAGACTTTTGTCTCTTTGCCTGTCGCATGCTTGCATGTATTCAAGGAGCCTGATATTTTGAAAGGAAGTCTATTTTTTCTCATCAGATGAGCATCTAAAATAACTTTATGGAGCTGTTCGAGTATCCCCTGGCCTGGATTCAGAGGAGCACACCAGTGTGTACTGAAGTCTTCAGTCAGCCATGTGCATGAGCGCAGAGGGATGTGGAAAGCACATGCTTGAAATTAAACATATGCTGCAATGTTTTCTCGAGTAAGCATGCTTCCCGAACTTGGAACCTCGCTAAGTGCAGCAGTATGTAGCACAAACTTAAAGTAAGCAGCTGAAATAGGCTGTTTTTTTTTTTTTTTTTTTTTTTTTTTTTCCTTTTGGTGTGGGATGTGTAATAGCAAATCCTTTGCTGTGTAAGTAAGCTTAGTGAATTAACAGAGCTCATGCTACTGGGAATAAGTGAATCCTGTGGGCTTGTTTCTAATGAAATGAATGTGAACCCTCCAAAGGCTTTTCCCCCCCATAACAGAATGGTGCACTTAGAGGAAGCCTTCCAACTCTTCTAGTTACTCTGAACAAATTGGAAGCCGCAGTAAGAAGTGATTGACAGCTGCGTGTAGTGTGACTGTACACTGCCTTCAACTGGTGGTTTTTCTTTCTTAAAGTCCTAGCAACAGAGCCTTCTTTTCAGCCTGGGAATGCTGTGTGACCCAGCACATGAAATTGCATTAAATATAGATGACCTTTGGCAGTGACCCTTCCCCTCCATCGATTTGCTTTCATCCCCCAAGCAGAAGGAGAACTGAAGTGGTCATAAAATTAACACAAAGATAAAGGATTCTGACAAGTGAGGTTACATACCTAGATATCCTTGCATATATAAGAAGATATTCAGTGAATGTTCAACCATACAAAAGAAAATTGTAATTTCTCTGGCTAGTTTTGAAACCTGTGGTCAGGCCCAGTGTGCTTGTGCAGGAGTAGCTGTCCTTTTCTGTCCTTAGCGAAGCCCTCCTTAGCAAGTGGCAACAGATGCATGCAAACAACGTTGTTTCCACTGCCTGTGCCCTGGTGAGGACTGATGTTGGCTGCAGTTTTGTTGGCACAACTCTCCAAAGCTTAGAGTGATCGCTTTGCCCTTTGCCTGAGTCCCCAAGATGTCCCAGTGTGATAATACTCATACCACGGGGGGTCAGACCACAAAGTAAATGCAGATTTAAGAGTATGACTACTTGTAGCTATTACAATAGGATCAAGTACAGATTTGGAAAACTCCAAATTTAGGATTTGAAAAGGGTGTGGTGATAGGGGTAACTGTGTATTGAAACAGAACCCAGTTCCATAATTTGCTGAGCGCTGTCCCTGGGTTAGCAAAGCTTGCGTGTGGTGTGGTGCTTGGTGATCTTGACAGGCCAATAATTCTCACACTGTATGTTTTGGGATGGGGAGGTGTTCCTTTTGACATAATGCTGAAGCTGTAGCTTCCTTCCCCCTGTCTTTAAGCAAAGCAGAATCGGTTTGGTTTCCAGCAGAGCATCTTTATTAATTAAGCCTATGAAATATGTTAATGTGCAGAATCATTAGGTAATCACATAAATGACTTTGTTGTGCAGTACCACGTGACCTGGTTTAAATACATGGTCAGAAGTATTGGTGAAACTTCTTCTGTCTTTTCTTTCCTCCCTCTCCCTGGCGCTTGCTGATTGATCCAAAGGGCTGTGTTTTGAGGGAATGAGTTAATTGCAGTGGAGTGGTATGGTCAGAGCCTGTCCTGGGTTCTCGGGTTTACTTATTGGTGTTAATCCTGATGGGTCTGGGGGAGAGGGAGCATAATCTGCCCTCAGCAGCGAGTACTATTAGCCAGCCTGGCAGAGTTGCTGGCTTCACAGGCGCTTTCTAGAAAATGGCAATTCTCTCTTTTTTTTTTTTTTTTTTGGTGGTATTTTAAATAAAACTGCCCTACTGAATAGTGATGTTTGGCTCCAGTCTTGGAATCACAAACAAAACAGAATTCCTGGTTTGCCTCTAATTGCCCTCTCAAGTCATCTCTTTTTAAGAGACTTTCTGGCTTTCATCTGTATGCTTTGATCCCGCATCCTTGTGCGTGTACAGAGCTTTGGTTTCATTGCTAGAAGATCAGGATGTGGAGGACATAAAATGACTTTTCTCTTGCTGGCTTCACATTTGATATCAGCTTGTGTGCACAACTCAGCTCCGAAGGACGCTGATCAGTTCTGCCTGCCGTGGGGAGGCTGTTTGCAGCTGCCAGCTTCAGGCAGCAAGCGGCATTGATGGGTGTGAGGCTGGGCTGCAGCTCTCACCGCCTGGACAAACCTTTCTCTCCCAGCATCCCTACTGGATAAGGACACACAACCTCCTAATTCCCATCTCTAGGTGGGGGCCTAACCTTCAATGCATTCCTTCTAGTATACAGGTACGGCATCTTCCATTAAACTTTTGTATTCACATGTTGATTGTTTTTGGTTTTGCACTTGAAAATGGTGCTCTAAAAATGATTTGCATCCTGCTTTGTGATATACTATTAGCTGCCTAGTTTACGCATAGTTATTCTACATCTATGGGTTTAATTTAAAACAGACAAACAAAACAAGCAACTCGGCAGCAAAAGAATCTCAGGGCACCCAAGCGTTCCAGACTCTCATTCTTGAAAATGTTTGCCATCAACTGAGCAAAATGAAATGTTCTTCATTTCAAAAGACCACGCCATGTCAAGCACTGCTGTGTTGTTTGGAGTGTGGCCAGTGTTTTAAGCTTATAAATGAAAGTTATGAAAATATCATCCCAGGTCTGAATTACAACAGTGTCTAATGCGGGGAAAAAAAAAAATCTTTCTCAAGAGAATTCAGTAACTGGAATCTTATAGGGTGAAGAGGATTATTGCACATGTTTTGCTTGCAACTTGTGTGATGATACAATCAAACAGAGAGGGCACGAAAATCTCAACACCTCTGATGATATTCTCAGTGGTTCTTAAAAGCTGTTTAGGCACCGAACATCTTTTACTTCTGTGTTATCCTGGCATGATTCACGGTTAAAATTCTGTAATTCTGACTGGAAAAGACCCTTGTCATTCTGTGTGCGACACACCATGGGATTTCAGGTTTGTGCTTCCATAATTCTGCTGGTAAGTTATTTTTTCTCAGACTTAAGTTGCTTCAGGTCCTCTCCTTTATTTGGACTACAGAGGTCTTAAAATAAAATAATAATAATAATAATAATAAAAATAGTCCTGTTATGGTTTCACTGTGCATTTGCCAGGATTCCGTGCAAGTTCATGGTCAAGATTTGTTCCTGGGCTTCCTCTACCTGCTTTGCTCTGTAAAGCATGGGCTGGGATGAAAGCTTATTGTTCCAGTTGTCCCCTACCTTCTGACTGGTTGTTGCAACCTCATATTCTCATATTTTACAGGTGTTAGGATTTCTTTTTGGTTTTCTACTTTTATCCACTGGAGCTGGATTAGCAATTGCATTGGCTCAGGAAGCTGAGCTCACAAGCCTGCTGTTCCTGTGCCTTTGCCTGGGACCTGAGCACTTTGTGGATGTCTTACTGCCATGAGTATGCTTGTCCTTTGTGCACAGTAGCAGCAGCCATTTGGGTAGCTTGTACACTGTAAGTACACATGAAAATCAATTCTAGATGTAAACTTCTGCCCTATGTAGTGGTTTTGCATCGGGCAGGCAGGTGAGCCCTATGGTAACTGTACTGCAACAATCTTAACTCTCATTGCCACTGCTTTGCCATTTCATGATTTTTTTTTTATTTTGAGTGCCATGATACCTTACTGGAGCCTTGTACACTTGAAAACAAATTTGCAGGATTAGTCACACTTTCTGGAAAAAATGGTTGTATTCGTGATGCTCCTGGTACTTTGGTGTCGTGCCCTGCACAAAACAGCAACACTGATCTAGGTGTTTTTCAAAGGAATTGCACTGTCCATACAAAATGTAGGGTTGGGATGTGCCTGTCTAAATTGGTTATTCTTGCTTTTAGGACTCTTATACTTTTTTTTTTCCCCTTAATGTTTCTTGCTTTCTAGTTGAACTTCCAGAAGTTCTAATCGCATGGATCAGGTGAGCTCAGGAGGGGTCATCATTGTCTGATTTGTTTATGTTGCAGTTAGAGAGGCAGCATTTTGTATTGTTTTTATGAAATTTTCTGTACTTTTCAGTGGGACGAGATGTAGAATTACATGTCAGACAGTGTGGGAGCTTGAATCCTGAGCGTTCATCTCAGCTAACAGAGTGTGACCAGGGGAGGAATTTGATCCGTGATTTTTGTGTCTTTGCCAGATCTGACCATTACATTGGTATCTGTATCAACCCAAAATGACATCCTTTATAAGTGCCTACTATAGGAATTTTTCCAAAATCAATTCCTTAGAGGTGCATGTCTATTATTATTTTAGGGAAGGTCTCTTGCTTACTCAGATCTATGTGTGCTGTAAACCAGTTTCCTTTCCTGGGAGCTGATGTTCCTTCGTTGGTTTATGTGGACTGAGCATCTACCCCGTGTTCCATCTGTGTGCTTGTAAGGAGTTTCCTTCGCTTCCATTTAATTTAATTCAATTATTCTGTATAGGGTTGAATTCTGTAAGCTGTATGTCACCTTTGAGGAAAGAGAAATGAAAACATCAGGTAATGTTTTTGTGATTCACTCTTATTTTCACCAAATTTCTTGCAAAAGCAAATGTGATCCTTTATTCTTGTATCCAAATAATTTTCTGTCATTGCTAGAAGGTAACTGTTGCTGGTTTTTATTTAATGAAAGAAAAAGACACCCACCCCTTCCTCCCCCCAACCATCCCTTTTCATTTTTTAACATAAATCTGAAAATCCTTTTTTGAGTCAGTGAACAAGACACCTGTCAGCCAACTGTGTGCCGAGTTTCTATAACTTACAGAAAGACTGGTCATTAAGTGCTTAAAGCTCTGGGGACTTGGGTACCACCCAGTGCAGAACGGATTAATTTCACGGTGTTTTTCTGCATTTGCACAAATTAAAAATATGAGAGTCTGTGCTTTGTTTGTTTGAACTTCTTGAATTAAATTTCTTCAATTAGTTTTGTGCTCAGGTTTGGTAACTCAGCATTTTCCAGAGGTCTCCAAGTTCCTACAAGTTTAATGCCAGTCAGATCTGCAGACCTCTTTCTCTGTTTTTGTCCCATTAGTACCTGATGCAAAAGGATTTGTTTCCGTAATCTGTTCATCGCTAGTTTTCTCCACTTGCATGTCACCCTTGCTCATACGTCTCAGACCCGATGTTCCTACATTACATATTGTAGGTGACATGATAACCTCAGACCTTAATTTCACCACATCCCCATAGAGTTTTGATGCTTCATGCTGGAATCGGTGTTTGTAGAGATTGTACAATGGCTTCAGCAATCTTTTATGGTTGTCTTGTGGCAATCGTGCTTTGATTAACAATGGGAGATTCTTGGTGATTTCATGTAATTTAATTAAACTTGGTTTAACTTTAGCCAAGATTGTCCACGTCTTTTGGAAATTCGCTTTTCTTCTTTCTAATGAGATCTGGTAAGACTTTTCTTTCCCTCCTTTTTTGTTCTTGCAGAAAGTTGCTATGAAAACAATACCTTTTAAACCTGTTGAAAAATGGAAAACCCACAAATGGAAAATTTTGGGTCAGAAAAAATAGCAACAACAATAACAACAATGGCTTGGTGACTCAGAACTTCTTGAGTCACATCTTCCTCTAGGGTTTAGATGTCCCTGGATGGGGTTAGGCTGCAAATTTGTAGCAAGCTTTGCCTATTATAAAATGTCTCCTTGAAGTTTCCATGATTTTGCATACAATCTAGCAGAAATTGTTCTGAGTTAAAGGATCTCCCTATTGCAGGGACTACACAGGAAATGACCCGACTGTCTTGTTGATGACTGAGCTGTAGCTTTGGTGTTCTCCTCACAACTTTGCCTCTAATACCTGTGCGTGTGTGTTTTTGCTCTTCAGTCAAGTAGGATGAAGCTTTACCTGCTCTGTACTTAGGAGTCTAATCAGAGCCAGCCAGCACAGGTACCTTCTGTGGTTTCTGAAGTGAAATTGTGTATTAATTATTTAAACTCACTTTTAAATCATTTATTTTAAGACTGATGAATCAGCTTCTGGGGTCTCTGTCCGCTAATTTGTCCTTTTATCAACCTGATGAAAATGAATTCTATGCATGGAAAAAAAAGCAGTATGTAACACTTTGCTCCTATTTGCTCTTCTAGAATTGCTTCATAATAACATATTCCTTTCTGTGCTAAACTGAATCGCCATAGTGATTACTTAGGGTATGGAGGAGTATACTTACTTTTTTCTTTTCAGACATCTGGAATGCTAGTTTGTATCTGCTTAGTTCCCGAGGGCTGGTGAAGCATCCTTAATACAAGCTTGCTAAATATCTCGTACCTGTTGTCTCGTTGCATGCCTCTTCATTCTACTAAAGGATAACTTGGCAAATTGAAGTGTACCTCAAAATTATGACTAGTTTTGTTCAAATAAGACCCAGTCTGTCGTGGGATCGAACAAAAAGCAGGCCAAAGCAGACAGTGTAAATTCTCTGTTTCCTGCTGACATAAATCACCTAAATAGATCAGCCCTGCCATGCTTGGGCCATGTAAAGGCAACTTGGACTGACCTACATTGCATAAACATCTTGAAGACTTCTGAAATTGAGAAATAACTATTTCGCTCTTCCTGCCTGTCCTCTTAAAAATTGCTGCAATTACACCGCTCTTTGAATAAATAGAGAATGAGAAGGTAAAAGTGCCGTAGAACAACAGTCTATTTTTGGTGTCTACAAAACCCAATCTGCCTTTTCTGTGCTTGTCCCGTAAGGAAATGCTGATCTACAACAGCGTTTTTCCAGAGATCGTGCCTGACTCGCAAATACAACTTTACCATTCTAGAACTAATTAGTTTTGGTTGAGTAACTCATCAACATGAAGTAACAATAAGAATCACATTTCCAGGAACACTTTCCTTGTTACAGAAAATTGGAATCAACTGTGGAAGCGTGGTACTGAATCTAGTTACTTTCCACAGAGCATTCTTTTTAAAGACATAAGAAAAAAGGGCTTCCTGTTATGATACGAAGTGTTTAAATACAGCTGGTTGGGCAACTGGATTATAGGTTACCTTTTAGCCTTCTTTGAATGTAAACCTTCATTGTGCCTTCATTTTTTTAATAGAAAGATTTGAAGGATAGTTCAGGTAGCAGGGGAAGCTTTAAGAAACCTCTTCTCTGGTGCTTGTTAATCACAGGTTAGTTAAACGCTGGCTCTGGGTAGACCAGCACTGGGGATGGACCGCTGGAAATCCTTCCAGTTTCACACTTGCTGTGAGCCATGTAATCTGGTTAGTCCATTTATGTTACACAGACCTGCAGTTGGTTTCAGTTATGGAAGTTTTCTTTACACTGACAGGGCTTCGATCTTCAATTTACGGGCAAATTCTGTCACTGAAGAACCACATACAGTGCCCCTTTCCCTGCAAATCAGCCTGGGGTCTAGTTCTTTGTCATCCTAGCATCTACCTAATTCCTGCCACCTGCTGCTCTCTCTGTACAATGAAGAGATTTCAACCCTTCTTTTTTACCTGTTCTCCTTCCGCTCTCAGTGCCGGTGGATGCCTGTCTCCTGCTAGATTGCACCTCCCTGAAGGCTGCTTGCCTTCATCTCCTTCTCACATCTATTGCTGACCTGCTTCCCAGGAGTGTGCAACGATCTGCTTCTGTTCCGAGGTCTGAATTTGGGGGTGTTTGATCACTCCTGGGTGACCAATTTCTACATATTCTGCCTTTTCTCTCTCTCAAGAATCTACTGCACTTCTGTTTTGATTTCACACTCTGTCCATTTACAGTCAGACAAGACTTCAGCAAAATAAATTGATTCCCCTGATGCACGCTGTGGGACATGTTTCTTTTGAGTGGTGTCATGTTCTTTGTGACTTGTTTTTTCATTGCTCGGAGAAGAAGGGAGAAAGGTGAAGACCTTAGGCTTTTATATTTCTCAGTTGTCTCCTTACTTTTCATTTCAACTTTTACTTCTTGTCTTTCATCATTATACCACCCAAATGTGCTTAGGTCAAAACTAAGTGCTTTGCCCTTCCATGTTTTACATTCAGGTTTTGCAGAATCCACAGCTCATCACATTCCCATCAACCTCATGACAAGAGAAAGCTGTTGAGGAATCTATGAGCCACATCAGACTTTTTTTGTTTCCCTTTGTTGCTTTGACTGTCTAATATTTTTACATACCAGGAGAATGTGTAGTTTACATACCAGGAGAACACATACAAGATGAGAGGAGCTTATTGACCTATTGAGGCCTGCCCTTATTAACCCTGAAAAAAATCTAATCAGCCAATCCATCACCACTGTGAACTTACAAGTTCACTTGGTGGCTGCAGCTTCTGGTTTCTTCCACAAACACGGCCCCAGGTCTCTTTTGAACTCACCACACTTGTTTACTTTCATTGCTGCATGTGTTGATCTCTTGTATGTCTCAGCTACCTGGAGGGGGTGGATAGGTTTTCTGTGTGTTACAGCACCATCCTTAACTTTGTATATTCTTCTTCGTAGTGCTAACTTAATTAAAACAGCTCACTGATGGAAATATCAGCTTCCTTTAGTGCATGTATAGCAGTACTCACACTGAGAAGCTGTGTTCCCTTCCTGAAGTGATTTTGGTATGCATGGAAATAAATTTTCTCTGCAGTGTTAACCTGAATTACCCAAACTCATGTGACACCTCCCTTTCAGCGCAGCAAGTGTGAGCAGTGGCAGGTAGCATGGGAGCTGAGCACGATGGTTTCATTAGCAGCCATTGTCTTGGGCTCTTAGTGCAGACCCAGTCCAAACGGGCTTGAACACTCATGCTCACGTCTGAGTTTGAGGTGGTTGTGCTGTGCTGTGCTCTTCCCACCTGGCGTAGCTCCAGGGAAGGTGCAGGTCACTTCTCCCACGGACTTGGCAATGCCTGATGTCTTCCTTAATGTGCTGAGCCTATGGGAACTGTGCTGGCCAGGGGAGGCTCTCACGGACACAGTAAATGAGTGAGCTTTTCCAAGGAAAGGCAGAAGGAAGAGCTGCATAGCTTTTAATCACCTTATAGCTCTACAAAACTTTACTGCTCTACTGGAACAAAAGTCTCATGAGCATGAGTTGCCTTAAATCAGGGATCATGTATTGATGTCCATAAACTCCTGTTACCCCTGGCTGTTGTATGCATGCACTGTGGATCAGTCTTCATTTGAGGAAACTTTCTTGGGAAAGAATAATGGGAAATAATTGGGAAAGAAATAATAAGAAAGAATAAGAATTAAAAAAAAAAAAAGTAATTGGGAAAGAAAGAATAATAATTAAAAAAGAAAAGATAGGAAGGGGGGGGGGCAGTGGAAGATGTTGCAAATGTTGACCAGTGATTTCACTGGGCATCATAGGTTTCCAGTACTGCCCAAGATTAATCATACCTTATCTGTGCTTACATCTGGGCCAAATTTTTAGCTCATGTAAAAAGGGCATAGCTGCATGGTGCCAAAGTAGCTAGGCTAATAAGATCCAAGTAAGGACCTGACTGCTGGATTTCACTTGTGCTGGTTACTGTGTGTTGCATTTCATGTATTTCAAGCAATATGTTTCCTATTTGCATAGCTGTTTATATTTTAAACAAACCTATCTCAGAGCAACAATGTGTACTTGCTTTTTAAAATATTTGTCTTGATATGTTTCCCAATTTCTGGTCCTGGCACATCAAGCTTAATAGAACATATTCTAGTTTTGAGAAGATGAAATCAGCCAGTGATGTAATCTGTGTAACTGATGTCTTTCTTTCCTTCACGGCTCCATTGAAACTGCTGCCTTTTATCTCTCAAACTCTACAATAAAAGGAAAGTAATAAAAGAAAGTTTGGGATTTTAGGCCCTCGCTGTGTTTAACAGTTGTAAACATTGGTAAGAAAATCACATACTGACTTATATCCTAGCTAAGTCACTTAAGAAACAGAGATAGAAGGAACAACCACTAGACTCAATGTCTGTCAGTCAGCAGAGGTGTATTTATCTTTAAATTGGGAAGGAACTCTTTCTTTAAAGAGCTGTTTTGTGAACATCCTATTTTAAATTAACTGCAATATTAGCCATGCATCGCTATCAGAAACGTCCCTTGGCGTAAGGATGCTTCAGGGGGTGCGAGAATTGCCTGGTGCACAGATATTTCAAGTTGAACAAAGCTGTTCTCTAGTGAATGACTTTTTTGAAATTGATTGCCTTAGGAATAGGTAAAACGAAAGTTATCATACAGTGGTTGTTTTGTTTTGGTGCTGGTGAGTCAAGTTCTGTGAATTGTTATTCTGTGTTACTGCTGTTGTCTGTACAGCTGATGCTCACCATTTTTTTGGCACACCCTGTCAGAAAAGCGAAGGAGCATAGGAAGTCCTGCCCAAAGCTATGCCTCCAAGAAACAATAAGCTTGGGCTCTTTGCGGTGTTGGTGAAATCCTGAGTGTTCATTTTGTCTCATTAAGTGCCAAAGCAAGGTGTTGGCAACCTTGAGATGACCAGACCTCTGTGCATCCGTAATGAAATATATTTCGGGGGGGGGGAGAGAAAATAAAAATAATTTTTTTTTTTTTTTGTATTATCAAACGATTGTTTCATTGCATGTGTTTGATAAATCTATTCAGCTAGCTCCTTTTCACTTATTTTCAATTCCCTTTTACTCTTGGCATTCTGTAATGTTCTTGCGCTCTTAATGCTAGCAAGGCCAATCCAAAGATATCAAAAATATGTTGGTGATTACTGAATAGGTTGGTTATGCAAAATCAACTCTGCTGTTGGAAACGTGGACTTCCTCTTGATCATTTCAGAAAACAGACCCTGATCAAGAAAAGAACTTATTTTTCTATTGTAAATGTTTCTATTACCACGTTTCCTTCAGAAAGAACTGCCATTAAATTTTGCCATTTTAAATGGTCATGCTTATACATGTGTATCAAAAGCAGAGCAATTCCTTTCCTGCAAGGAGCAAACATCACCTCTGAAGCAACAGGTATATTCTGTGATGCTCAAAGTGATGCTTTAGTAGACTAGGGTTTTGTAGGAAATGATGAAAAATGCGTGCTGTTGTGTTTCTTCAATAAGGGTAAGCAATACAGCTTTTCTAATTAGTCGGAAGTCAATAGAACAGATGTCAGATAATTATTTTCTTTTCCTTTGTTGTTTTCCTTAAAAATAGTAAATAAATAAATAAAATCCAAATGTACTCTCATTAAAAAAAAAAAAAAAGAGTTAAACAAAAGTAGTATTTGGGCCAAAAGTCCTGCAAGCCTCTGTTTAGAATGTCCCAAGTTGGTGGAAAATATAAGACACTGCCAAAGGAAACCTGAGTTGTCAGAGGCCGTGTTAAGAAGGGGAGAGCAATAATTGGTTAGTGATGTCTGAATAGACACTGATCAAATAGATATCATACATCTAACGGCCACAAAGTGTAGACAAAAATTGGTGTATGACAAATGCAAACCAGTTATGTCATTTTGACCCCAATAATGAGCAAGGTGAGTGATTTCAGTCATAGGTGAATGGCCACAGGTGGCTTCTGTGGACTTCAGTGGAACTTCTGCAGGAGCTTCTGGCATCAGCGTTTGGTTTGGTGTGTTCATGGGAGTATGGAGTCTGGCTTTTCTGCCTTGTGTTGGTCTGGAGACCACAAGAAGAAGAAAGGAGAAAAAAAAAAACAATAAAAAACAGACTTCTTCCAATCATGGCCTGAGAAAAAGCCACAGAAATGTATTCCAGAGCTACAGCAATATCCAAGGTCAAGTACAGCAGTGATATGACAGATGGAAATGAATGCAGGAAAAGGAATGTGGTCTGGAGACCAAATACATTGTATAAATTTAGATTGCAATTCAAATTATAATTTCAAGCAGTCACAGCAATTCCATAATCTATAAGTTTTTTTTTTTTATAACAAAAACTTGAATTTAGTCTTAACAGCATTTTTCTGTAATGCTACAGGAATGATACATAGAAAATAAGAATCAGATTCACAGTTGTACTTAGATATTGACAAAAAAGCGACACTTGCACTGATCCTCACCATGGCAAGCTGTACTCCAGGCTCTCGTGAAATGGGATCTGCAACAGCTCACGTTCTCCCCCCTTTTGTTGTTGCTGTTGTTGCAGGCTTTGAAAACAAATGCTTGTGCTAGGAGGTCAAAAAATCTTTTGAATAGACCATATACACTAGGTGTAACTCAAGAATGACTTTAGTATGCTTCCTAACCCTTCTCCATCTGGTCCTGGCACCTGATTTATTGCAGCACACAGGTCAAACTTGTCTCTGCTGTTTGACTGGTCGTAAACTCCTTTTTGTACAAGGAGGAGAAGAGGAAAGTATTAGCACTCAATAAATTACAAGGTGCAAGGCTACTGCTGTTACTAGCAGTACCAACAGCACTGATTTTTGTCTGGCATTGGAACTCCATGGTAGGCAGAAGTGCAAGTATTTTATTATTATTTTTTTACCTTGAGAAATAAATGTGAGGCCACCTGGAGTCCCGAGGTTTCCCGGACCCCATCTGAATGTGGGTGCACACTCCACTGGTTGTTTTCACAAAGCAAGAGAGGAAAGAGTCAAGCAATCAGGAGTTACATTTCCTCTATCAACAAGACCAACTGCTGTTGCGGTGTATTTAGATACTGAAGCTGGCTTTTTTCAGAAGTGGCCTTTGAGCTTCCAGTGACGCAAGCTGTCAACGCTTCTTTTGGAGTTCAATACGGGATTTTCAGAAGAAGTCCATGTAGGCCCAGCTCTGGTCCCCTGAATGTGGTGGTGGTGGTGCTTTTATTGATTTTCATGGGAAGTACTTCTGCTGACCTCAAAAATGTTAGCATCTTTTCATCTTCCTAAATCCACAACAGGGGTGTAAAATGTTGGTGTTTGTCTGTCGCTTTGGTGTTCTGGTGAGCTGTTTATTTTCAGTGTATTTTCTCATTGGAGGGGTAACTGGGATTTTTTTTTTTTTCTCAAGCTGTCATGACACAAGCTGAATAAATAGAGCCACAGAGAGGTTTATCCCGAGTCTTTTTCACAATGTGGAAAAAACTGATAGACTTAGGGGCAGATGCAAAGTGGGGAGAAGTCAGTGGGAGCACTTCTGTTGTGTTGACTAAAATTTGGGTTCTGATGGTTCTTGTAAAAACTATAAAAACTTCCTGAACAAAAATTCCACCAAAGTAATGTTTGCTTTTGTTGTGTATCAGATTTTCCTGAAGTGCAGTAAAACCAGAAAATCAGTGATTTTTTTGAATGATAGAAAGAGGTCAGATTCAGTGGTTAATTCATTTTTCACTTCATCCCCATTCCTATTAAAATCTGGAAGCATCGCTTTGCTCTTTAATATGAAGTTTGCAGAGAAAAGGCTGCATAACAGAACCAAGACGATTGTTGAGCTGGATGACTGTTTTGTGTTTGTAGAGCTGTATTAGCTGGCTGTACTCATTTAAAATAAATAATTAAAAAACCAACAACAACAACAAAAAAACAAACCACACAAAAAGTATGTGACTGGAAGAGGATTTGATGCTAATTTATACTCTCTTCTCCAAAGGCATTTAACAAGATTTTCAGATAGATACTCTATATGATAATAAACCAAGCTTATAGAGATGAGATCTCAGCTAAAAATGAAGCTGCAAATATTGCACAGTTGTTCTGCATACGCTGGGCTCTGCCTCGGAGGGCAGAAGTGTAATTGCTCTTCTGGTGTCTTGTTTGCTTTGCCACAGCTTGAAAGAGCTCTTTCCAAATTCTGGCTTTACTTGTGCAGCCCAAATAAGTGTTTTTTTTTTTTTTTTTTTTTTTTTTGTTAGGTCAACTTTGGTGATAAAACAGCAAACAGGGCGAGTTTTGTATCAGGGACTCATTTTCTGAGTCTGCTTTGCCAACAAGACAAAAACCCATAACCCCCTGCATTGGCAGTATGCAAGTCAGAGCCACCTTGCTCTTAAGGATACAATCCTTTTCCAAACCAGCAGTAGGATTTTAGGCACTCTCTAAAGAGACTGTGTTTGTGCTGTATGGTACAACTTGCATCTTCTGAAGAGGTGATCTGAAAGTCAGTTGCCCACCTGAGGCATCAGCAAGTTGCAGTGGTATGATGTGATTCTGTGATGTTATGATGTAGCACGTGGTTTTAAAAGATGCAGTGAAATTGCAGCAAAGTCTATAGCAAAATCTGTTTCACTCATAAGCTTGGGCAGGTGTTTTATGTTTTTTTTTTTTTTTTTTTTTTTTTCCCTCCTGTCTTAGACCCTGGAAGCAAACATGCAGTTATAGAGGCGAAGCAAATCACCACCACCAGAAAAATCTCTTGTTCTGTTTCCTTCAGTATGAGATGGGGTAGAACACATTCACTTTATTTCATTGCTGGAATTTGGGAACCAGCTCTGCTGCAAGAGACCACCGAAGGTACCAGAACTGAGCAGCATTTGGGCTAGGGTAGGTGGTCTCATCTAACTGAAATAACATCTTCTTAAACCTGTGCTTAAATCTAAACCTATACAAATGCTTGAACCTGTAATGTAGCAGCTTAAATTGAACGAGTATTCCAGATTGCAGTGGACATGCATTTTGGAAATTGTTAACATTTTTTGAAGTAACTGTCCCAATGGTCATTTTACTACTTGCTGGAAACCTCAGAAAGGTGAGGTGGGCACTGCGAGATCACCCTGAAGGGCAGCCACTATTTATCAACCAACAGGGAACAGGGCTTGTTAGTTCAAATGATGTTTTTGCAGAAAAATATCTGTGTGGACAACGGGACTTTTTTTTTTTTTTGCCAGAATTTTGTTTTTGGTAGAATTGCAACATATCATGGCTGCTGGAGAAACAGCACTTTTACACCTGTGGAATAAAGCAGTTACCACATAGCCTTGGTTAAAGGAGGTATCAGACAGATTTCTCCTGTCCTGCTCCTTGACATCCCATTTGAACATGCGACTCCTCTACTTCTTCATCCTCAGGTTTTGGGGTGGAAGTCTATGGCTACTGCACAACTCTGCAATCACAAGGGCTTCCCTGAACAAACTCCGGTGCAGCCTCCCAGTAAGCTCTTTTTGGAGCTGACAAGGGCACGAGGGCTTAGGTTTTCTGCTGCCTGGAGGAGTTACGGGAGCCTTCAATCTCCGCAGGGCTGGGGCGCAGCGCGTAATTTCTGTGCTGTAAAGCAGTTGCACGCGAGGTGCTACCTCTGCACTAGCTGGGAGCAGTCTCCTTAGCTTTTCCAATGGCTGTCCTGACTCCTTGTGGCCGCTAAAGACACTTGTCTCATACATGATCTAGTTTCCTCAAAGAGGATGCTGCTTTTTTGTGTTCAGTGATGCTGCGTGGGGCAATGCTTATTGCATTTAGTTACTACTTGATCTGCAGCCATTGCCACTTCTTCGGCTCTGCAGAAGTCTCCACGTGCCTAACTTGAGATCAGTGACAGGAGGAGTTGTGTGTTTTTGTTTTATTTTTTAACTAATGAAGTTTGGCTTGCCCTGAATGGTTTTACAGTGAGTATGTCGATCAGCAAAAAGTGTTAGAGCAGTTCGCCTCACCTGTCCCGTGTGCTGTTCATACCTCGTGGAGCCCAGTGTGCCCCAGCGGCAGCACGTACAGCAGGATTGGGATGAGAAGCACCCGAGAGATCTTTGCCTGGAAAGCTCTGAGATAAGAGCATGTACCTATGCTTACGTAGGCTCACGTTTTCCACTCGTGTACTCTCATTTGATGTTACTTTGAATGTGGTTGGCTTATTAGCAGCACTCTCAAATTTGGCAGGAGGGAAATACTCGTTTATCTGTGTAACGCTGAACATTGTTTCTCCTTTCTTTCCTGGATTACTCAGTGGTGGTAGGTGGGTTGTTTGTTTTTCTTTTGGCTTCCTGCCTGTATAATAACAGCCTGCAAATACTCGGACAGATCCAGCTCCTCAAAAGCAGCCCCAGCAACAGGCACTACCTAACAGTTCTTCAAAATTTCGTAATGAAGCAGTGGGGAGAGGATCTTCAAGTACCACATCTGGAAGTTGCCTGTACTCCTTTGGATGTGTTTGTGAGATCCTTTGGGAAGAACAGGGGGCAAAGAAAAGCTAAAGAGGTCTTGGCCACGCTCATTTGATTAAATCTTGCGTTGAGCAGTGTGGGGATGGCAGCCCTGTTTTATTTCTGCTATAATGTGGGTTGTTTTTTTTTTCTGTTGTTGACTGTCAAAACTGGTCCTGGGTAAAAAAAAAAAATAAATAATAATATTCAAAAGCTGCTGATAGCAGTGGGTTACCTGTGTGTCTGCAATAAGATTTACTGTTACCTTAACTTGCCCCAGGTACATATACGTAAAATGTCAGTCTTTATTCACCGTCACATATGATTTCTCCTATTTCCTCAGAGAGACTTAATATAGCAATTTATGAGAGTTCAGCCTAAACTTGGCGTTTTACGCTTTTTTGACTCTTATGGGTGTGATTTGTAAACTAAATAGTACTGAGCTGTCATTTTTTGTATGCTGTCTGAATGCAAGGTGCTAACTGCTGCAGATAAATACTTTCTAGCCCACTTGTTTCTGCTGAGGTGCTCCATCACAGGTATAAAAATGCGTGCAATTATGACAGTATCCTGCTGCAGTAGAAAGTACTGCATCATCAACGAGTAGTTGAAAATGAAAAACTGTAGCTCAAAATTCAGCTGTCACTGGCATCAACTGCCTGTCGCATGATTCCCTCTGTAAGAACATAAAAGAATTACTGATGGCTATTTCCAAGGAGATTTCTATTTGTGATAGATCTTCTAGAGTAGAGTTTGACACCTCATTCCTGGAGTAAGTTAAGAGATGCTGGCAGTGAGCAGTGGTGACAGACTGACAGGTTTCAGGGCTCATCGTACCATGGGGAGGTAACATCTGGGATTCAGACCCGGTGGACTGTCTGCTCTGTGTGAGAGGGCACTGATGCTACGGGACAGCAGTGTTACAGCGGTCAGTAGGCATGTCTGTAGGTGCACAGATGAGCTCTGAAAAAAATAATAGGGTGCATGGGTTAGATGCCAGGCTGTGCAAATCCTTAGGATAGTTTCTGTGCAATGATGCTAATAAATTAATCTTTTCTAAAGCTCCTGGGAGGAAGACTTTGGTATTCATACCCTGTCCAGCAGAGGGGCAGTCAGCAGAGTGTTAGGGCTTCCCCCCCTTGCTGCCCAGCACCCTTGTGCTCTACCACAAATTCTCAGGGAATAATCTACAGATGAACTGTGGCAAAAGAAAACCATGTGCAGCACTTAATAACAGCACACCAGCTATGTTTGCTTTCTGGCTGAAGGGGAAGGAGAAACGTTGTTTTCTTGTGCCAAGAAATGTCTTCTTAGTAGACCAAGGATCCCTGACTGGGATTGCTGGGAATGAGATGGGCAGGGGATCCATTGTAAATATCTGTGTACGTGACAGAATCAGAAACTATTTCTTTATTCTCTTCTCCGTAGTTTTCTTTGGTAGGCAAAGTTATGGAAATCAAATTCATTAATGACTACACAGTTGCTTCATGGTCCTGTACAAAGGCTTGATTTGTAAAGAAAATAATAGCACAGAAGTGCATAAAAATCCTCAGTATCTCTTGGATTCTTCAAATATCTTCATATATTCTTTTTTTTTTTTTTTTTTTTTTTTTTTTTTTCTGGCCTTCATCTTGTCGTCTGTCGGGTCCCATCAGTGTGTTTTCCTTCCAGCACTCAACATTGCAGGTGCTGGAGTGCCCCACACAGTCTGAAGAGCTGCATGCACCTGAGAGCCCCAGAACTGTGCTAGCAAAGCCAAGAGATGTGTAATTTATCTCTGAGTTACTCTGCACTAGTACAGCTGACAGTAAGCTTACAGAAAATCCCAGGACTGACAGTTTGTTCAATGAGGGGACCGATGTTAAAGAGTCCATGTAGCAGTATTGTTCCTGAATGCGATGGAGTACAGGGCTCTGATGAGAACTCAAGGTCTTCATTTGGCTATCTGAAGGAGGTATGTAATCATCAAAAGATGAAAGGCCAGCAAAACATGCAAATTTGACCCTACACCTTCGCTATAAAGATGAAGTGTCACAGCCACTTAGTTTCAATGATTTTCTGGGGAGAGCTCAAAGGCACTTAATAAGAATCAGATGTAAAAGTTGCTTCTCACTAATTGGATTCAACAAAATCCTGAAGCTTTTTTGTTTGTGCTTAAGTGGAATCTGCCAGTTTGGCAAAGACAGAAACTACCTCCTTCCATCTGAGAGCAAAAAGTCAGAGGCAGGTGGTAATCACCTCTGAGAAAGGTAGGAGAGCATCCAGGATCTGCAGCAGCACACTACAAGAAGAACTTAGCTTTGCGAGGTTGTCCCTAGTGTGCAATGTACGTTTGGGTTGCTTGCATTTATCCCTTCTTTGGTTCAGAAGGGGTTTAACTGCGTGTTTTCAGGCAGCACAGATGGGTGCTGCTGCCGGAGGGATGCTGCTGCTCTCCTCTCCCACCCACGGCGTCTTGTTGCTGTCTCTCCGCGCTTCTTCCCTTGGCACAAGCTGATCTGCAGCTGCACAGGGGGGCGATGCGATCCAAAATGTGGCAGGGCTGTGCGTACAGCCTTCCGAGTTGGTGTGCTTCGGGAGGGGTGGGAGTAGCGTTTGCACCTGCTGGTGAGTAGGCAGGCAAGCGTGACATGTTGAGAAACTGCCTGGCTCGTTAAAGGTGTGTTGGAGAGTGCAAGGAACAAAGGAGATGTGTTAAAGCCTTCTAGGGAGCGGGAAGTAGAGCAGCAACTGGCAGAGGTGTCTGAGCGAGGGCTGGAAACACAGGGAAGCTGGGGAGAGGAAGGTGGAGGAGGAGGAAGGGATTGCTCTTGGGAGTGGGCTGTGGTGTGAGGAGGGAAGCTGGGCTCTGCGCGTGGGGTAAGGTGTGTGTCTGGAAGGGTGTCCCAAATGCCTGACAAGGTGCCAGCCAAATCCCAAAGTGCTCCAGGGTGAGGGAGCTGAGGCTGCCAGTGTAGGGGTGGATGTTGGCTTGAATACAAATGTTGGGGACCTTTCTTCTTTCCACCACACAGAATAAGAGAGTTAAAATCCTCTCTCTGGCCAGGCTGTGTGCCTGTCTGCTTCAGCTTCTTGAGAAGGGGACCACAAAGCAGAATGCAGATAAGGGTGAAACCATGGGAAATGACTGGCCTCATCTTTTAGGGTTCTGTGGGAGGTGTCGCAGCTGGGCCTCGTGTCTGAAACAGCAAGACGAGAAGGGAAATGTTCCTGTGGCAGGCTGATGGGCGCAGCCTCTGCCCAGGGAGCTGCGGCCTGCTCAGATGTGGGAGCTTTCGAGTGATCCTGCTCAGAGAGAGCCTCAGCAAAGCCAGGAGGAGGGATGGGGTTTGTGACATGTGGGAACGTCCAGCTGTGACCCGTGGGTGTTGGAGAGGTGCTGCTCTGCAGGCAATTCCCCTGCAGCACGTTGGGCTGCCCGAGCAGGCCCTGGCTGTCCCGGGGGCGTGCTAGCTTGTGTGCATAGCCCTGCCCGTGCTGCCAGCCAGCTTGTGTGCAGGCGGCCTGCTCAAACTTCACGTTTCGTCTGGCAGTGGGCGCATGAGGGATTTGCGTGTGTAGCCACAGAGCATGACTGCGGAGGATGAATATGAAAACATGGCTATGAAAACAGGATGGCTGTGCTGGAGAAACAGCCGGTGTTCCTGGAGTTATCTGCAGGGTAGCTGGTTTGGGGTGGCTGTGGTTGAGGCAGCTATAGGAGGGGAAAAAAAATAACAACTCAAAAAGCCCACCCTGATTCAAGCTGCTTACAATGCTAAATCTATCAGGCTGTCAAAGGGGGGCTGGTACAAATGGGAGGCCTGACACCACCTCTCCTTGCTAATCCAGTGTATATCCTGAGAAGAGATTGGAGCCCTGGCATGATTTTAAAGCTGTCTTCCTTCTGTGGAGCCCCCTTGGGAAGAACAGCCGTGTCTCCCAACCCTTCCTTGCAGCTGCTGCTGGGAGTTGAAATATGTATCCCCATCTCAGAGGATGAATACAGCCCCTTTTATTTATGACAGTGAAAAACTCGAGGGGAAAAACGTGGCTTTAAGAAAGGCTCAAGCTATTAACTGCTCAAGGCCACTGTGCCGCGTGTGCAGTTCTCTGGCTGATGCCACTGGAGGATCAGGAATCACCTCCAGCCTCTCTGGAGGCAGCCGTGGCTCTGCAGCTATGCCGTGCCTGCGGTGAGGTCCCCGGCCCTTCAGGCAGCAAGTCCTGCTGCTCCCCTTGTCCTCTTCCCTTCCCACCCCCTCTCCATCCACCGTGGCTCCTCCTGCCCTCCCTGCTGCTGTTTCTGTTTATCCAATTGAGTCTGTTTTAAGACCGTGCTAAAAATGTCTGAAACCAACAAGTTCTTATCAGATGTTCTGTGCAAACGCAGGAATTAAAATGCCTTGACTCGCATCACAAGCAGAGGCGATTAAAGCAGCCTTGCCCTTGTGCTGGCAGGATACTCTCCCTTCTCCCTGGCAGAGCTCTGTGCAGCAGGGGCTGGAGGAGCTCTCTGCCAGTGCCATGAAAATTGTTGCTGTTCCTGCCACATGTCCATCGCTGTGCTCAGGTTGTGCCGCATCCTTCGTGGTACCCGCAGGCTGAGGCTGGGCTGGCTGCTCTGTGCGGAGCTCCCAAGGCACTTGCGTGACTTTGACAAAAGCTATTTCCAGTTTTTAAAGATTTTTCTGGTCTCTGAATGCAGCTAGAAACTTATTCAGGGTTTTCCTATCCCTTAGTGTCTCCTTGCCCTGCAAAGAATGAGAGGAAAGGGGTTGTTCTTGATCTGACACCGCTGCTTCCAAATGCTTTCACTGCTAAAAAGTTCTGAGTAGTGGGAGAGAGGGCACACAGTGGTGGGGAGGCTGACAAATGTCCGTTTTCTTGAACAAGGAAATAAAGCATCAAGCCTTTGTTTGCGGAAAAATACATGTTTTGAAAACAAAACCTGGTTGTTGTGGAACAAGTTGCATGCGAGACTCGGTTCCTGTTTGTTTGTTGCCTTGTGCAGTACTGTTGATTTGTTTGTTCAACCGTGTCCATACAAACCTTTTGTTGGGGCCCTTTGCTCTCTGTGTTGACATGCAAAGAAATGGTGCATCCAGAACTTCAGCTGGTTTTGACCTGCTTGTTTTTTTTGACCTGCTCAAAAAGCCTTTGGTTTTGAGCTGCTCTTGAGCATTAGAAGCTTGCAGAGACCGGTCAAAGCATGCAGTCAGTCCTGTAAAACTTCTGTGTCTGCCTGTTCACAGGCATGTGGACAGTCTGCTGAAATGTTAGAGTGCCTTTGACTTTTACCATGGGCATGTGTCCTGAGATTGCAGTGTTTTTAAGTGTAAATATTACAGAAATACAAATGTTCTTGGTTTTAAAAAGATGCCTTTTAGCTGCTCTCTCTGATTCTTTGTTAGCCAAGACTTCTTGTTCAGGGAGAGATATCTGAAAGCTTCAAAGAGACCAAAGCGATGTTACAGGCATGTAGGATCCTGTAGGCTGCACAGAGGAAGGTGCACAGTAGATGGGCATATCCATTAGGCTAACGTAACGGGTGGATGGGTCAGGGTCAGGGAAGAGGTAGCTATAAATAGACGTGACAGCACAGGAAGGTTATTTCTGTGACAGACTTCAAAGCGAGGACAAGAAGCTTGAATGTGATGTTGAGCGAGTCAGTCGAGGGAGAGTGATGGGATCAGAGGACGGGGTCCGGCAGGCATGAGATTGGAGCTGTATTAGTAACAACAGGAGGGGAAAAAAATAAACTCAATTGTAAGTATGGTATTAGCTTGTTGAAACTCAAATCATTACAATCTGGAATCTCTTTCACTGTTTAGTCTGGCTTTTTTTTTTTTTTTTTTTTTTTTCAACAAAAAGAAAAGCAAACAACAACAATTTGTCAGCTTTAAATTTCTATCTACTACTTTCTGTAGGGCTCACGTAATACATTCCACAAATTGATAGCACTTTTGGTGTTTTAAAGATCTTGAAATGTTTGCCTATAATTTTTGTTGGGCTTTCCTATGGCTTTTTTTCTCCAAAAACATTTGGGAAGGCTGAGTCCTTGTGACAAAATTATGCAAAGACTGATTCTGCCGTGCATCTGGTAATGGTGTTCTGACCTGGAAATGGGTAAACCTCATTTTCTGAGGAGGCAAGGTGTTCTGAGAAATATGCCTTGAGCTGAAGTGAATAATATAGAATAAATATAAATTTACTGATTATGAAATGATTTAACAAGTTCCCAGTATTAACTTTTCTCAGTACATATTGTAAAAATGCCTTAAGAGTAGTGTGTTAATGCTAGCAAAAATAAAATGTTCAGGGAGAAGACATCAGACAGCACCATCTACTGTCCTGATTTGGACTGTGAAGGCATTGAGATGGAGGTTTTCTTCTAAAAAGAATATCCTGACAAAGTCGTTTTTGTTATTTTGCTAGCAGTTTGAAACCTCCCTTAACGGTCCCATTGTCTTGTACACAGACGTGGGCAGGTTAAGCTTTTGATTGTGGTAGCTGAAATGTTGATTACAACTGCTTTTACCTGACATCCAGAAACTTGGTCATGGGAAAGATCAAGACTTCCCTTAAAGATAAATATATTTTGTCTAATGTAGACTTATTCTCATATGCTTAAAGCATTAATCCATTCATTAAGATGTAAAGGAAAACATTAACACATACAATAAAGGTTTGCATCCATGCATACAATAACACATATGGTCAAGCCTTTGATACAGTCACCATGTGGGAGTCTACACACCCTGAAACAAATTGTCTGCATTGATGCTTATCAACTCTAATTTTGGCCATAGCCAGCCTTTGAGATTGTTGTAGCTAAACCCAGGTAAATGGCAAGCAGTTAACATGAAGTCTGAGGGAGAGGGGGTTCTTCCAGCCCTCAGCAAGGCCAGCTCAACCACCTCTAGAAGCAGGATATTAAATGGAATGTGAGGAAAGATTGGCCATAAGGGCAAATATTAATAAAAAGCTGTGAACTCCATTTGTACTCTTGCTTGCAGTGAGTGGGAGATAGATGTGCAAAGAAATGCTGGCAACCTAGAATTAAGGTTTCCAGTATTGTTGGCATTGAAACGAAAGGCTAACGGGCCCAAATGCCCTTCTTGGGGGACTGCAGGTAACTTCTGCAGGGGCAGCGCCTAGCAGCGAGTGCAGGGTGAGTGTCAGAGCACACCCGTGTGCTGCTTGCGTGCAGGGAGGTCTGGAGGCAGGGTGTAAGCAGGCGCTGGAGCAGTTCAGCCACGTGTGCGTGATTCCTGGATGAGGAGCTGCCCTGCCACGGCTGGGACAGGGTTCGTGCCGAGGAGGTGGGAGCTGCTGAAGGGCAAGGTGTGCTGCCGTTGGCACTGCATCCTACTTATGCCAGAAGAATAGCACGGAAGCTGCTTGGGGCGACAACAAAGCCTGTTTGTATCTGTCTGTGAAAGACTGAGGATGCAACTGTACCCTCGGTTTGGCTTGTTAGAGAGAGAGATGTTTGCTGGGAAGTGCAAAACTGGGTCAAAACTCTTCCAGGCTGGTTGGAAGTTGAGGTCTGATTTTGGTTCAGTCCTTTTTCCAATAGCAAGCATGTTTATTCCAGGTACTTATTATTTGGCTGAGATGATAGAATATCTTGTTTTCTGAAGACTGCACAAATGCATTTAATTGCTCTATGATGTATTTACCACTGCAGGGTAGCAATTTTTGTAGCAGACATATAACTTCAGAAAAGTCCTACAGCACATAACAACACCTTAATGAAGCTGTACTCTCTTTACGCAAGGCACGTATGGTGTGTTCAAACAGCTCTGTTTTCATAATTGTGGTCTTAAGGCGTTCTGGACCATCCTACAGCTTAATGGTGGATGGAAATACCATCACAGTCATTGGACTGACAAAGGATGGAAGGGAAGTTGTAATTTGTACCTTCTTCATCTGCATCTTCTTGCTGCAGTTATCATCCCAATCTCTTTCTAAACAAATACCTTTGATTAGGGAGAGCCATTGGTGATGATTATTCTTACTTGCTTTCAGTACTGCTACTGTGAAATTTAAAGCAGAGAGGACAGCTTAAAGAAAAGCCTTAGTGGCTTAAGTAAGAATGATAAAGAGACAGCAGCAACAGGTTTCTGATTCAATGTTGAGAAAGTACTTCAAAAGTATAGTTCCCCCCTGAACATATGATTTAAATTAATTGAAATGTTTTAAACTATTTTTTTCAGCCAAGTGTGGGGGAGAAAATATAAATGCTTTAATTTAACTTTTAAGCTCCTTTTCATCCAGCTAGATAGGAAATATTGAATTTTGTCTCAAATATAGTATTTTTCTTTGACCCTCAAAAATATTTTGCTGAGAATAAGGAATCAGAGGGGTCATTTCAGTGTAAACAGATGAAATGCTTTTCAGTTTGGCATACTTAACTTCTTTTATTTTTATTCTTTGAAAATCTAGTGTTTGCACAGTTCCAATTATGAGCTCTGACACAGGATCAAATTCTCTGCTTTGCTTCGTGAGAGGTGTGAGCAGCTTAATTGACTGCAACGTTTACTTTGTCTCTGAACAATGCAACATTTACTTTGTCTCTGAGTAATCTGGCCTGAAACTTGAGGTTCACACATCATTTCCAGTAACGTGCTACTGGAATGATAGTGGAGTCCCTTTGGAAAAAGGGGTAGGGGGGCAGTAAACATGTACCTAGCACGTGTTTTCAAGAACAGGTGGCTTAATCTTCCACTAAATAAAGCAATAATTTCAGCATATTCTGGTGATTACAGATAATAGTTATTGAGGTAATATTAGCTTTTTCAGGTGTGGCATCTTGTCCTAGGTGTTGTAACCTGTCGTTTACTGCTTCAGTGTATTCAGATTTACTTGGTAATTGCTTTGCTGAAAACCAGATTATATATTATTTAGCTGTCAACTGTATTGGAAAAAGGCCAAATAACTCTTAAATAACCAAATGTTACTCAATACCTAGCAGTGAGAACTGGAAAACAAGCTGGCTGCTTGCTTCATACTTATTAGATGGTGAATACTTGGAAGAAGTTCTGAATTGCATCTTCCTACTTCGTTGTCCAACTCATTTGATGGCCTTGCAAAAGTTCAACTTTTTAATCGATCAGACAGAAGGATCTTAGACATCGCAAAAAGACCCTTGAACTATTTTGACTCAAGGAAAAGCCCCAGATGATCCTCGGTTCAGCACGGTATTTCTAGAGAAAGTGCTCCTGCAGTAGAATTTCAGTGTAAGTCATGGTGCTTTCACCAAATTGGTTGGAAAAAGCTAATGGTCAGCATTTTTGAAAGTCAGAAACATGAATCCCTACTAAGCTTCCCTTTGAGCTAAGCATGGGAGCTGCCTAACCCCCTCCTAACAAACAACTGCATTATACTTTGCTTTGGACTTACCCAGCAGTAATGAGCTCAGTTAATGAACTAACTGCAGAATGGTGCAGGATTTAGTGTATCTGTGTGTGTATGATATGTATGCTCCTTATGGGAGGGAAAACCTGTCATTGTCATGACCCTGCTGGGTGACAGAGACGAGACTACAAAACCACAGAAGTATCCAGTGGTGGTGTCAAGGCTCAAGACGAGGTGTTCAGTCTCTGAGCCTAACCCTTGGGGCTTCTGAAGAGCTTTGGGGGCTTCAGGACCTTGGTTGTAAGCTTGCATCAAAGGCTCTCATGTATTTTGGTGAAGGATGGGGCTATTTTGGGTCAGACAGCTGAACATCTAAACTCGAAGACTGTCTCATTTCCTGCTCCCTTCAGATGTTCTTTGCTGGAAGCAAGCCCCACAGAAAGGAGGCCGCAGCAGGATGGCTGTTTGGTCGAACAGGTCCCATTGCACAGCTTGTGGTCAGCAGACAAAAAGCAAGAGCAGAAACTATTTGAAGAGCACACTTCCCACCCTTCCCTCCTGCTCTGCTCTGCCTGAAACAACTTGTTTGATTCCATATGTATTATTTTCCCTGTCAGAAAATGACTCCCACTCGAAACAGGATTAGGGAGGTTGGCAAAGGGAGGGAGAACGTAATTATAGGACAAAACAGCATTCCCTCCCCCAGGACTCTTGGCTTCAGTTGTCACTTTTGATGCTTACTCTCTCTAAGCGATATCTGTTTGGCTTGTTCCTTTTCATCTGATGACATCTTTTTTTACTCCAGTGTTGTTGCCCTGGTGTACAGATTTTGGATGTTGATGTATTAAAATAGGCGGTCTGCAAAACACAGTGGTTACTGCTTTTAGCTGCAATGAGATTATGGCATTAGGTTGAGATCCCATCTAAGTTTAGATGCTGTGAGATACCTAAAGCACAAAGAAAATCTCACCAGGCTTTTTCAGTTTGATGGAGAAGAAGGGTAAAAAATGAAATTCATGTCAAGTCTGCACTATTCCTTACCTTCAGGTAGCCTAGGTTGAAAGCCCCATTATCCTGGCTCTTTGTGTGCATAGGCAGAAGGGAGCTGTAGACATCACCTTTCATATTGGCTTTGCAAAGAAGCTCTCTTCATTAAGCAGATACTGCCTGGCCAGAGTTCACAGCTTCATGGGTCTCATTGGCATCACCAGCTTTCAGAGACAGATTTCTCAGTGTATCAATGCTCCTGAAAAGCCAAGCTAAGAAATGTTTGTGTAATGTAAAGCAGTAAATCAACAACTACTTTGGAAAGAGGGAACGTGGGCAATGATATGTAAAGGAGTGAAAGGTCAAGAAAAAAAATGTAAGTTCCATCAAGCAATATTTGAATTCTTTTTCTGGAGTTCTGGTTTTGTGTACTGGGAACGGAGCAATGAAGGACTGGGACTTTGTCCACCAGTTGGTATCCAACCTGTAAAATGTTACTGGTGCAAAATCCATCTAAGAGAGCAGTCCCTATGCTGATTGTAGAATCACACTTGCAGCAGAAGTAGAGCAGGTAGGCTCTACCAAATATCCCTGTCTTTATAATGCATTAAACAGCTATTGGAGAGGATTTAGCTATAGAGAAAGACCTTTAAGACTGTGAGATGCTGTATGCTTCTTCCACGCTCGTCTGTGTTTCTGTGTCCTGGTCTAGAGTCTCTTGAAACTAATGAGACTCCTCGTGAAGCTGGTAGACTCAGCAAAATTGTTGTGATCAGCTGGGTGGGAAGTGACATTTCTGTCCATTGGTTTCATCCTCAATCAAAGAAAAATAAATGTTTACTAAAAGAAATACTAATGCATTCTGTTTCACCATTATCAAAACATCTCGATAAGGTCGATGTGGTTAGTTCCTCATAACATAAAAGTGAAATATGGCAAGTTTAGTCTTGCAAGTAGGAAGAGACATTTCTCACAGAATGTTTTAGCTTAAACCAAACCAGCATTTTTCACAGGGGAAACAATTGTATATGGTCTTCTTTATTTTTGACCAGCACTAGCTGAGATGTTTTAAAAAACTATCATAATTCAAGAAAATAATACTTAGGACAATACAGATTAGTAATGCTCTGGTTCAGAGTTTCTACTGTCCAGCATCAAAAGTGCTGAGCAGGACAAGACAGATGATGACAAAAGTAACCTTCTGGGTTCTTTTTGTTTTCATTAAGAAAACACAACACTTTAAAAACAAACATCTGTTTTTTGCTATCTTCATTTACCATAAGAGGACTTAGAGTGATTTCTTACAGTCTGTTGGGTACTGTATGTATTTTGTAGTTGCAGAATTGAAGTTTATATTTAAAGTTGAAACTTGACAAATCCAAGAGTGTTTAACATCCTTGTTTCAATGAGTGGATAATTGAGACAAAACTGACTTTATTAAACCTCATTTTTTTTCCTTACTCCTCATTTTTATCTGCTGGTTCCATATTTCAAACTAAATAGCTATGGTTCTTTATATTTACACACAAGTCAATATTTCCTCACATATAGTAATTACTGTAGAACTAAAATTATGTAAATTGGACATTTGCTTCCTTCTACCGTTTATTTGTATGGTGAAACAGTAAAAACGTGTGAGAGTTGAGTTTCACCAATTTTGCTACCAAGAAGATGCCAGGAAGTCTGAAAGAGTATTGCTCATTGGGACAGCAGTATATCTTCTTAGGGATATGGATTAGTGGGGACTGTTAACTGTGAGGTTGGACTTGATTATCTTGAGGTCTCTTCCAACCTAGAAATTCTGTGATTCTTTCTTTTAGGTACTTTAGGCAAGAAAAAGATGAGTGTCAAATATGATCAATATTACTGGCTCAATAGTATGGATGGGATTGAAGTTCTTGTGAATAGGGTTCCAGAGTAGTGCCCAGAACTCTTTGTTCCTCTTCTTGGCTTTCCACAGATCTCATCTCTAACTTTCAGTAAGTCTTTGTGTTTCCTGTCTTCACTTGTGAACTTCCAGCACTTCTTTGTCCTGTAAGCTTTTCTGGTCACCTTCACACACAGCTGTGCAGTGCTTGGCACACAGCGGTTCCTCCTTTTGCTGCCTGTAATTAGGGACTTTGCTGGTGTTGGCTCTGATTCCACCCCTTCCCTCCGCTGCTCCCCTGGAGGGAGGGAGATGGGGTTAGCAGGAATTTTCCTCTGGAGAAGAAAAGAGCAGGCTAACAAAATGCAGAGCTATCTGCATTCCTTTTCAATAAATGGGCTTCTAAATATGTTGGTTACTTAAACTGGGCTGTAATTGGCCAACAAGGCAATTGGGCATGCTCTGTGATGATCCTGAATGTTTTGCTAAATATTTTTAGTAACAGGTGAAACTTGCTGTTAAGATTTAGATGCTAGTGATTTATTTTTATTTTTATTTTTATTTTTTAATGAACATTTAGGAAAAAAATATTCAAATTTGGAAGGTCATATGTTAGCCTAAAATGTGTCACAAGAAAATTGTGGAGTAGGACTAGCTGGCTGCTTTCTATCAAACAAACAGTTCGGGATTTCTATTACAGTTGGATGCAGGGCCCAGGAGGCTTCTGTGCTAGGGAATGTAGAGGCACTCAGCAAAAATATGCTGCCACGTGTACTGAACATTTCAGTCTGGAACAGGAGAAAAAATACTAGAGCAATGAGTTAGTATTGCTATCTAACCCCAAAGACAGTAACAGCCACATGCATATTAAACCCCCTTTGAACTAAAGTGATAGATGTGTGATTTTGCTTTTGAAAATCTTTATTTCTGTCTCTGCTGCTGCCACAATGTAGGTTATCTGATGGTCACAGTGATGAATTATGTACAATGATGAAATAAAAGTCAGTATTCTTATCAGTGCAGGAGCTTTTCCTAAGTGCTAAAGTACAAAGCATCACAGAAAATACTGCTCTAAGTATGTGTGTGTATCTGTACTTTACATCTGCGCATTCGTACATCACATTTCAACAGGCTCTCATACCAGATGTATAAAAATATCATGATCTGGGAAAATAATATCTTTGTATTAAGAAAATAAAGGACATGTTTCTGCTCTATGCCTTTTGAAGCTGTCTTGAACTGAATGGTGTTTACCAAAGTTATCCCGACTGGAGTGAAGCTGCCAGTAGGTCAGCAGTGGGACTGGTGCTGTTTCACCCCCATGACTCAGGGCTCCAGCAAAAGAGCTGAAAACTGCTGCGTTTCTCTGGAGACAGGCTTTGCATGTCACAGACTTGCTGTTCCGGGCAGCATTAACGGTATCCTCTGCTGCCTGCTCTGCAGCAGTACGATACGACCGTCTCACCGGAGCTGTGCCTGAGCATGGCCAGGCATTGTGTGAGGACCCTCACACACCTGCTAGACCCAAGGAGCAGATATCTGCGGGTGGGAAACAAGTTTTAGGTGACAGTGCTGTTATTTGAGTGCGTGGCCTGAGTTACGTGGGCTTGGATGCACAAAGTATTGGAAAGAGCTACCAGTGAAGATATTTTGGTCTAATTCCTAGTTTTGCTGTAAACTCCTGGTATTATTTAACCCTTCTAAAATGAGGTTGCAGACTGAACAGGCACAAGCGGCTCCAAAAGGAGCTTGGAATTAGTATGGAACTCTGCTTTAAATGCTGCAGTGATACAAATAACCCAGGTGAGAAGATCAAGTATGCTCTGGGCAGGCTGCTTGGAGGCATCCAGAAGCGATGCAGTGGCTGTGCTGCCCAGCAGATCTACAGTTCAATCCCATCTGATCGGACATCTGGTATCTGTTCTTAGTGGAGTGCACTGGATTCCCAGAATAGGGGTCAGGTTTTTCTTGCCTTGGGAAAGCAGAAGTGAAAAAAACCAGCGTGCGGTTCTTGGTCTGTTGGAGACATGCTGCTCTCTAGCGTTCAGTGCTGGGCTAGTGCCGGGGAGCGCTGCAGTCGTGCATTCAGCTTGCTGCAGCAGGCAATCACCCGTCGGTTAGGTTTAGGCTTACGTGACTTGCAAAGGAGGTACCGATTTGATGGAGGGATGTTCAGAGGATATTTGCTGGGATTGAGGCAGATTTTTGCCGTCTGCTTGATAGCAAACCTTCTCTGAACATTTAGCAAAAGTTAAACCCTGCTGGTCTCAACCAGTTACCTGTGGTTGCAGGGATGGGCCATGCTAAGATGAGATGTGTTGTTATTTCTTTAAATTAAAGTAGGAATAATAATAAAAAAAAAAAAAAGAAAAGCAAAACAATGTACAAATATTTCTGTGAATGTTGACAGGGATTTAAAGTCCCGTGGCAGATCAGCTGTTTTCCTCAGGGTGGGAAATGGCAAAGAGACAGGGGAGTCGGGGTTAAGTACTTCTAGCAGAAGAAATCCTGTCCCTTTCAAAGGCTGCAGTTATAATTAGTGGAAGTCTTCATTTGCTTATGTCCCTGCACTGTCCTCTGCAGGACACAGTTTTTAAGGGTCCAAGCATTTCACTGTTGCCACTGTGGTAGCTATAAACTGATACGAACAAACAATTTAGGAATAAAAATGGGAAGCTCTTTTATTACATAGTAGCTATAACCTAGCACACAGACCTTCAGCTTCACTGTTTTGTTACCTGCTCTCAGGCTCTGGCCTTGGGCATTTAGAGGCCCAAGCAGAAATTAAGCAGAGTTTAACAGAGATAAATTGCACACAAGGGTGCATTTGCCTTGTCCTCCTCCTAATGCATTGGTGCATGTCTTCCCAGGACTTCTCAGTACTACTGAATTATCATGTATTTATTAACGTGATTATGCTTCGTATCATATCTGGTACTCCACAATGCCTACTAAATAAACTGAGCTAAAAGCTGTGGCTTCTGCATCCCAATACAGGTACACAGGATTGTAGGAGGTGGGACTGGGAGCGGCAACCTGTTCCGTTCTCTTGCCTAAGCTGTAATGAAAAACCTCTATTGACAGAGATGTCATGGTCTCCTGGTGATCTCTTAATTACCCTCACCACTGTAAGGCTTTGCCTAATGTCTAATTTAAGTCGTATTTGCTGTATGTTAAGCCTATTACTTTCTGCAGATGTAAAGGCTGGTTTATTCTTTTCCTCTTACCAGCACTCTCTGTAGCAATGTACCAAAGGACATGCGAGGACCTGTTCCATCTGCATGTGGCTTTATCAAGCCGAACAATGAGGATGAGCAATTATGCTGATCGAGGCAGGCAGACGGCTTTGTGAACCCCACTAGCACCCCTCCTTCCAAGAATTAGGGTAGTATTTAAAAGTTCTCTTACAGAGAGAATTCTGCGTGACTTTGATGGAAAGCAGCCATTCTTTGTATTTTGTAGTGTTCTTTCTTTTCCCCTCCTTTTTTTAAATACTATTTTCTTCTTTTTCTTTAATAATACTACTTTTTCTTGTTAATACTATGTACTCCAAAGGTAAAAGAAATTAATACAATGGTGATTGAAATGCTAATTCTAGTGCTAATTCTAACACTTCCACAGTTTCCCTCCTTTTTGGAGGAGATGTTAGCTGGAGGCATGCTGCCTTTCTAGCTGGGGTGTCAGGTGTTGCAAGTCAGATGTACTGAAGTCAGAGGCAGGGTAGGTTAAGGAGGTTTGAGGTCTCAAGTGAGGCTGTAAACATGGGATCTGGTCTGGCATTGGAAAAAGAGTGCCTTGATTTTTAGGACAAGCCAAGGAAACTTTCAAAATTGATATAGAATCGGCTACGTTTGCTTTCAGTTTTCGTTGTCTGTAACAGATTAAAACCAGCAAATCTCTGCTTTTAAAAGCACAGAGCTAGTCAAACTGCTGCTTGCTTCAAATGAAGCAGAAGATTGGTGTGGGGCTAGTGTATTCCTGGCTCCCAGCCACAGAGACGGGAGTAATCGCTTTGTGATCGCTTCATTTTTTTTTTTCCCTGCAGGCTCTGATGGCAAAAAGATAAACGTAATTCAAAAATGTGTTTCTTTGGGGGATGAATCCAGAGGGCAGGCTTGCTTCCCGCTGCCTCGCTCCCTGCTCAGAGCAGAGCTGGGTGCTCCCAGAGGCAGCCAGATGCAGGATCCCGGTGTGCAGAGCTATGTGGTGAGGGAATTCCTGCTGCTGACTGACAGCTGGAGGGGCAGACGGCAGCGGAGGTTGCCCTCTTACTGGAGGGAGCCTGAGGAGTTTGGACTTGTCGGCAAGTAACGTGCAGACCCAGAGCTCTGGGAGAGCACGCCTGAGCAGCTGCAGGGAGTATAGAGTATCTTTACCAAAACAGTACAAATGTTCTGCTGAAATGAGTTGACTAATAGCTTCCCTCTGTCCTGGTTTCCCACACACACAGTCAGCTTTTCATTTGAGTTTGCATGGCCTGGTGAAGTTGGCAACACGCAGCAAGGCTGACTCTAACTCTTTCTTTTCTTGTAGAAAATAAGTTTTCTGCTCGTTTGCCCTCAAGAGGTAGAAGGTGAATCCGATTCTCTTCAGGCAGCTCAGCTCGGACAGAGTGGAGGACCCCAGGCCTTAATGGTGCTTCATGTGGTAGGTGGCAAAGCTACTCTCATTGCTGACTTCCGAGGTACCGTGGGGAATCCTCATTACAAAGGTTCATGTCTGCTGATTCCTGCCAGCAGGCAAGCTCTGATCTCAGGATAGCAAATGATTTTTTTATAAAAAGTTCCCTAATTTTTTTAGAATTAGGGAAGCTAATGAGAAAAGCTACTTGACATATGAGAAGGAGCAAAGGCTTGGCTTATGCTAAACAAGATACGTGATAATTTTCTCTCTCACCTGAAGGAGGACACATGCGGAAGAAGTAGACGGTGACGTTAGAAGTAGCATTTCCGTATCTTGGTCAGTATTTGGTGGGAAAGTGCCAGGAGGAAAATGTTTACTCCTGTTGTAATTAGAAAAGCAATCCGTAGAAAATCTGAAAGTATCCAGCTTTGGATTAGTTCCAGGCTCTCTTGCTGCCCCTTGAAACAATTATCTGTCTATGGAATGGACACCAAGGACTCCACTCTTGCTTCACTGTGTGTGTCAGAAGTGTGGAGAAGCAAAAACAATACCGAAACCGTGAAGATGTGTATCAGAAATATCTTGGTTTACAGTCAGTGTAACCTAGTAAGCTTCTGTAGCCCACAGGGGAAATGCATGGGTAGAAGGGGAGGACAAGGGCATGCCACAGAGTGAATGTGGGCTATGGGGAATTCTGTTTCCCTAGGCAGACTTGCAAATGCAGTTGCAAAATGTTGACTGGTCTCGTTTTGTTACGTTGGTGCGAAAAGGTAAATTTCCTCTATAAGAATTCATGAAACACCTTTTGGAAGAATGTCCTGGGGAAACTTCATCAGCTGTCAGAGTTTGGGGTCTTCACTAATGAGCATACGTTAATGTACAGCACCACACCAGCATGAAGTGAAGGTGCTGCTCTACGAAGGATGCTTTCTCTTAACTCTGATCTACACAGTGTACAAAAGACTTCCTAAGAACTGCAAACTCTGGTAATGCACTTGGCTGTCAAACTGTATAAATTCCTTAGTAAGGGGGAATTCCATCCAACTAAACAAGTAGTCAAAATAACAATGGGTATGTTGTCCTTGTTTTTCCATATATATATATAGGTTTGGGGAGGAGACTGCTCCCAGTTGACTGTTGTCTGAACATACAAAAAACAAACAAAAACAAAACACACACACAAAAACACACCTGGTCCCCTATGTTTAAGAAGAAACCTGTAGGGTAAAAGCTTAGTTTATCCTGGGGTCTAATTGAAACCCCATTGCAGATCTTATTTTTGACTTGAGATCATGCCTTAGTGTCAGTAAAGTAGAAAGAAAGAAGTAAAAGTAGTAAAGTAGTAGAAGGAAGTAAAATCTTCCTTCTGAGGGAAGGACCTTATAGAAAGTTTTTTTTTTGTTTTGTTTTAAATCAATTTAAGTCTGTTTTAGCACTAAATTTGAATGTGTGTACAGAACTTGAGCACTCTACAAGACCAGTGTTCCCTCTGTAAATGAAGCATGTATAATATTTTTGTCTGGTCCTTCAAAGGCTATTTATTTCTTCTGCATCTCTGATGCTAAACATCAAACAATCAGTCAATAATTGGAATGTAATGTTTCAAGAAGTGTATAAAGTTACTTTTCTTTGTTGCCTGTGCTTCTAAATACAATGCTTTTGATTACACAGAACAGGTTCTATAACTTTTGCTTTCTTAAATATTTTCAAGTCAATGTTTTCTGTTTGAATAGAACATCAAGGTCAATTGTTTTAATTCACATTGATAGAGATATGGATTAATTTACTATTCAGTAAGATATTAAAAAGAGATATAATTTCAAGTAGTACCTACAGCAACAAAACTCCAAGTGGAAGGGCATAGTCTTGGTGTTTTGTCTTGCTTAAGCTTGTGCATTTAGATCATCTTATGTCAAATACCAGCACACATTGCAATGATTAATAACCTTGTGTTAATGAGATGAGAAATGAAAAGTAGATGCATTTGGGTTTCAGAAGTAATTGGTGGGGAAAAAATCCTCCTGTGACTTAAATGCTTGTAATTTGAAACACATTTATCTAGAAAATGTGTTATTGGCACTTTTATAATAGATTCAAATTCATTTTTTAAGACAGGCAAGTTTTTCACTACATGTTTATTAGAAATTAGAGGCCTATTAAGGTCTATGATTTGGGGGATTTTTCTTTTATACTAATGATTTTTTTTAAAAGCATGGATCATTGTGATGAGATCTTTGTCCTATCTAATTTTCCAACCGAAATCTGGATCAATTTACATGGAAGTAGAACAAATATATATATATATTTTTTTGAGAAGCAAAACCAGCATGCACATTTTTAAGTTAGAAAAAGATATGAGCCTTGATGTAGCAAAGAAGTTCTCAAATTTTTTTGCTAGATTGGAGATTTTGGCTTAGTGTCAAGAATCCCAGTATGTTTACGCACTTCTGCAGCCTGCAAAATTGGGTAGAAAATTCATAGGAGTGAGCTCTGTGAAGTAGCAGTGTTGTAAAACAGACATTTTAATTTTGTTATTCTCTCCTGGTTGGAATGACAGTTTCACACTTTGATAATCAGATTAAACAGACAAAAGCAGCAAACAATATCAAGGGGTGCAGTACGAAAGCACGACCTTGTTAGGACAGTTCTTACTACAACAAAAGCCCCTGCTGCATTCTTCTTTGTACTGGTATACAATGTAAGCGGTTGGCTAGCATGTACAGTTGTGCACTTTGTTGGAAAGCTGTCTTTGCAAAGTCAATATTTTCTCTACATGTTATTTGGAATCGTTTAATCGTCAAGATTAAAATTATTTGCCTAGGGTTGCTTTTATAAAGGTTGCAGTAATTTAATTCTTTTAAGTTCATCTGATCTAATTCAGAAAGTTCTGTTTGTATCCACAACTGTTTTTATTTTTTTTTTATTTTTTATTTTACCTTGTACGCATTGTATGGAAACTAGTTTTCAGTGCACAAAAGAAAATGGTAGCTGATGGCAAGAAATGCACCTCTTTCTCAGTTTATTAAGAAGTCTATGGCAGGGTGCACTAGAAAAGAAAATCTGCTTTAGGAAACTAAGTGGTCAGGAAGAAAATGGTCTTTTGCTTTATAGGATTTACAGTTCAGGAGTCATGCTTCAGTCAGTATAAGGTTAAGTCGGTTCATCAAAATGTCAATGAAATACATGGATTTCAAAAATGTCAATTGCTTGTTTTCTTTTTTTTTATTTTTTAATTTTATTTTTTACGGGAAATACCAGAGCACAACACTCCACTTCCAAAACAAGACAGTTACCTTTTCTTGACTTGCTACTCTGCAATATTTAGTAAACCAAAATGTCAAATTTCTCTATGTTGGGAATGCAATAAAATAGTACAATTTTTTTAGCATTTTCATAGAACCGGGCATCCCAACTCATGTGAAGGGTCATCACTTCAGTTAACTGTGGTTTTGTGTAAATACTTGGGCATCCTTTCAGCAGGCAGTCCAACTCCTTTCTCCCACCGGTGCAGAGCGCTAGGTGGTGGTCGTGAACACTTGTTCTCTTTTTTTTTTTTGGGGGGGGGGTCACAACCGTTTTCTCTGTGCCTGAATATCCTGTGTGTTAGGACAGCAGTCTCTGATAGTTAGAAGATATAACCAGGGATCCATACGCTTTTTTTTTCCTTAACATTTTTTTCTTCATTTAGCAATCTCTCTGCGTTTTCATTGCTCTGGATTTTAATGTTTTTCCCAATATTATAGGTTTTAGCATATTTAGTGTTTGCTAAGTGAGATCTTCAAAGAAGGGTGTCGAAGTACTTGAAATGTGACAAATTCAGTGTTAAAGGGATCTGAACATGCCTGTGTGCTGCAAAGGGTTGCTTTGAAAGCTGATCTTGGTTGCCTCCTGCTGCTGACAACAAGGAATGCATTTCCCTAAGATTTATGAATCTTTGTTGAATTAGAGAATGCTTGCAGTACAAAGCTGCCCTGGCACATACAGCAGGTGCCTCGGGCAGTATTTTGAACTGCCAGCCTGAGCAAATGGGCACCTGTGGAAAATCTAAAAGCTGGAATAGTCACAACATAGCACAGCCATGAGCAAATGGCCTGGATAGCACTTGTCTCCTTCCCTGGGAGAAGGAGACGTGGGAGGTGAAAGCATTATGCTGTGTGTGCACTGAGGGCACCTAGTCTGGGGGCCCAGACTAAATGCAATGGGAGGTAAGCCCAACCTACACATACCAGAGGCGTCAGGATCCCAGGCACCAGGTGCTTTCACCTACCTTTCACCTACTGATCTATGTTGTTGTGTTTGCTGATGTGGGCCTGGCCTAATGCTACTAAATGTGGACCACATCTGGGGAAATTTGGGAAGGGTGGAAGATGAGAGGCTACATTTAGAAGTGTGACCTGAATGTCCTGCTAAGGGTAGTGCAGAAAGCATCTAAAAAGATGGTTGTTCATTCAATCTATCTCCTCTGTGAAGTCAGTTTTTCAGAAAACAAGCTGCTGAGAGAATCACCTCTATTATTTATGGGCTGGTGGGTTTTCCGATGCACGCTCTCACCAACAACTAGATGCAGGAATTGACTGTAGTCTAGAGTGGCTGGTCCTCCTCTGTGAACTTCAAAGACAAAATGCCATTTTAAAAACAGGTTAACTAAGTAGGTCAGTATTTGTTACAGGACGAGCATGTGTGGTCTTTAAGGCAGCCAAAGAAATTCTTTTTGAAAGTCTGCATTTTACAGCATTGAAGAGTTTGGCAGTGGTGGTTTAGCACAGGTCCTTTTTAAAAGCTGCATACTTCAGTGCGAAGGGGATTAGTCGAGCGCACTTTAATGAACACCTGTGAAGAGAGTGAACCTGTTTAAAAGAATAGACATGCTGTGCTTCAAAGTAATCCATGGAGAGAAATATGGAGAGCCATTTTAAAAGAACACTGCACATTTTAACTAACTAATCCAGTTAAAAGAATAAGCTTTCAATGCACAGAAAGACAAAATACAAGAGAGAGCAGAAGAGAAGGGTTGTGTTATATGGCTACATCTTTCTCTGTTACACTTTTTTTTTTGTTCTTAATCTGAATAAAAGCAAGAACGCTTTGAAACACCTACCTGAAACAGATATTCAGGGTGCAATTTCAGTGGGGTTTCTCTATGGCAATGGGATTATGCATTTAATGGGTGTCAGTTGTACCTTCTCTGTGCTTTTTAGCTAATAGTTGTTCTGATCCCTCAGGAAATGAGAAACTTTTGAGTGAGGATGTAATGATCACATTCACTAAAGGAGAAGTAATAGAATTTTTGCTGACTGATTATTTTATCACCATTAATGCTTCCTTATGATGGTAATGAAAACCTTGAAATATTCAGCTGATGAAACGCTTTATGATGGAGTCTGCGCTGGTCTTTTACAGGGCTGAATTTGTGACCAGGTAATGGCTTTGGGAGGCTGGCACAGATGGCAGCAGTGGTAAAACAGTCAATGAATGGCATACAAATACTGAGGGAAAGGTCTCTCAGGCTCTTTTCATGCTATTAGTTTATGCTGAATGTCTTTTGTATGTGAAACAAATAAAACCTCATCTGCGTAGGCAATGCTGCTGGATAGACCTACCTTCTGCAGTAAAAAAAACAGCAATAAGAGTCCGTTTTTCAGGACTTTTCTATTTAATTAGATGTCCTGTAACAGTGTAGCATTTCACACAGCTGTTCGTTCTTTCTGTGGTGGCTGATGTACCAAAGCTTTTCCTGAAGTGGAACCTTTTCACAGATGTTGTGATTAAAATCATATGTTATCCTGGCCTCCCCCAGTAACTTGCTACATGGCAGGTTTTCTGGGTCTTCAAGAAAAATGTATGCAGAGACCAAATGAATGCAAAGGTAAGGAGATGATAATTTGTCCTTTGTAACCCTTACTGGGTTTCCTGAAGCACTTTGCCAACTGGGCCCACAAGATCCATCCTGCCTTGATAGGAGGTGCTTTGCTTCACTTCACTTCACTTGTAGGAGTGGTGACAGAAGGAGGTTTCCTGAGTTCGTGCTCAGGGGCTGTAGGTTCCAGTGCTCAAATGCAGTGGTGAGTCTGAAAGAAGTTTTGGAGTCCAGCTATCCTGGCCGCAGTGTTTATTGCCTTTTTATGCTGCAGAGGGAAAGCATTGGTATCTCTCTTGTATTTGGAGGCATCGATATCTCCTAGTATTCTTTGTAAAAGGAATTGCTGCTATGAGAACCATCTCTCTCTAAAGTGTGATTATTCAGGGCGAGTTGGCAGCAGCTTTTCTCTTATTGTCGGGTTTCATGAAGCTGCTCAGATGAGACCCGGTTCACCAGACACAGAAACAAAAGAAGACCATAATCCAAAAATGTGTAAAATGAAGGGAATGAAAGTATCTTCCTAGGCTGTGTGGAATCAGCTTAAAACGGGACCAAAATAAGTAGGATTTAACTGAAATACAAAAGATCAAACCTCAGAACAAATTGTCAGGTAATTTTAGATAAATCCTCTTTGCTCCTTGTGCTAATAATGAGACTGCTCTGAAAACCTGGATCACTGCTGTTTCAGAGCAAACATCTCTTTTTATCTGTGTCATTATTCGTTCTCTCACCTCAGCACATCAAACCTGAGCAACCCGTAGTACTTTGTGGCTGAAAAATGTCCCTCAGTAATAAAACTGATCCCCAAGGTAGCATGAGCTTCCTTTCTGGAAATGTTGTTGATCCTTTGAACTAGGCAAAGCTCAGTCTGCATACTGATATGGGGGGAGAGATCCTCCTCCGGAGGTCAAGGCATGCCTTCTATCACATATAACTTTTTTTTTTTTTTTAAGCAATAATAAAATCACCTGTTCTTAGTTCTTGTTAAATATTTTTAGAATATTAGAGGTTATTTACATGAGGGCTATAACGGAGTGTACTTGAGAGCCCGGCTCTCCAGGCCTGGTTGCAGGATGAGGCCCGGCTGCGAGTCCCAGCAGCACTCACCCTGCCCTAATCAAAGGACTGTGCAATTCAATCCATGCTAATCAAATCTTTCGAGAGATTACCAATTATTAATGGGGAAACGTGAGAAGAGGCTGCTTGGTGTAGATTTGGGAGGGGATTTCTGGCCCAGCAGGGCGCGCAGGGGGAAGGTCGCTTTTGGGCTGCGGCTTGAAATTTTTGGAATTGTTGCAGGGGGGAGGTAGTCAGGGGCTCAGAAGTTCGTCGTGAGTTGTTATTATGAAAGCAGATCTTGAAATGAGTAAAAGCGGTGATAACGCAGCCGCTGGTCGCTGGGAGCCTTTTTTGAGCCTCTCTCCGCCTTGCTGCCTCCCTCCCTCCTTCCCCTGCACCCCTGCCCGCAGGGAAATGCCCTGCCCGGCGCCGGCAGGGAGGCAAGGAAGGAAAAAAGGAGACGAGGAGAGGAGAAAGGAGGCGGGGGCTGCGCAGCTCCTGCACCTCGGCGGCACGGAGCTAGGGGGCGGCCTGCACCGTGCGGCCGGGCCGCCTGGGGGGCAGCGGGGGCAGCGCCCGGCGGCTGCTGGGCGGTGAGGAGCAGCCCTAGGATTTTGGGGAGGGTCTGGTTCTTCCCACACAGTGCGTTTGGTTTTCTCCGTGAGTGCATCCAGCCGTGCTCACCGCCAGCGCTGTGGTTATCACCGAGGGGAAGCAGCCCTGCTGCTCGGTGCGGGACGGCAGGGAGGTGGGCTTGGCCCCCGCAGTGTGTCGGGGGGTTTCTGGGTGCTGCAGCTGTGCTGTTCTGCTTAAACGCTGCAATTTGCAATTCGCAGCTAATTCGGTGCTGCAGTTCAGGGCAAAGTGTACAGAAAAGAGCGTGATTATAATGATTAACTTCTTAGAGGGCAATCCTAATTCCTAACTGGCCAGGGAACTCAGATAATTATTGTCTCAGTATGTCTGTTGTTTAACGAAAAAGCCTCTCTTGTTTTGCTTACAATATATACATCTTATGTTGCTTTCCCTCCCCCCTGCAAATTAGGTATTAAAATGCAGAAACACGTTATGTCCGTTTTTTTTTTTTTTTTTTTTTTTTTTCCCTCTAAGAGCGTCCTGTTCAAGTGAATTTTGGGTTGAAAGTTCACAAGTCAGAATGGGTTCATGTCCTCATGCTTGCTTGTACAACACAAAGCTTCTCACATCCAGTGCAGTGACTTGGCTGCACACATACCAGCATTGCAAAAGGAAAATTATTACTTACCTTGACAAAAATTAAAGTGTATTTAACATGCGGTGGTTATGGTTGTTCCTGCCTTCATATAATATAGAGATTTTTATCAATGGAAAATCCAAAAGATGCTAATATTTGCATTCAAGTACTTTTTAACATACAAATATGTTTTAGGAATGTGGCTGCTGCATAATTTTGCATTCCTTATTGAAACCATCAGAAAAGAGCAAAGGGGTGTCATCTAGGCTGCTGTTAGTAAAATAATTCTGTTGAGGGTGAGGGAAGAGGCTGTGGGAAGGACCTTTGCAATAGATAAGTTCTGCTGTACTTGGGTGAGTGAAAGGAGAGGACTTTGTTGTGTGTTAACACAGTGAGCATCCTGTGGGTGATAGGCTTGAAGATATGGTCAGGCTTGTAAACTTGCTCTTCCAGTGGAAAGATGAGGCTTGTCTGAAACTGGGGGGACAAAATCTGTGCGAATAATACGGGTTTGAATTCAGCATCAAACCTGCAGTGCTTGGTAGTTTGGAAGAACTGGGAACAGCTTTGGAGAAATTCTGAAGGCTCGATACACAGGGAATGATGCAAAAAGCAAAGGCTCACCCCATCTCCCTCGAGTACATGCAGCTGTGCCATGCAAAGCTCTGGTGTGTGTGCGTTGGCTGAGGCACAGCAGCTGTGCCTCATGCTGAGTCCCTGATCTCTCTTAGGGTTAGGCATGGCAAGGTGTCAGGGCGATCAGCAGCCCTGTTTGATGAAAGATCAGTAGGTGCCATTTTTTTCCTTAGTTCTGTATTAGGTATTGGTGTTGTTCTGCTGGGGCTTTACGAAGACGTGGTACAGTCTTCAGCAGTCAGGTCCCTGCTCCCCGACAGCTGACTCAGGGCTTGTAATACTCATACCTTTGCTGTACGGTACCCCAGACATCCGAAGTTACTCTGCAATCCTGTGTGCCCGAACTTGGGTTAAGGAACTAGCCTGAAGTTTTACCAGTATAATGATACTAATTGGCTTTGTTTTATTAGATGGCATGCTGTAGTAAGCATGAAAAAACACATTGCGCTGAAATTCTAGATGAGCTAAAACAGTTCCTAGGAATCACTTGGCTACAAAGTGGATTTCCAGCTTCATTGGTTGAAGTTCTCTCTTATAATCAATAAACCCGATCCCTAAGTTCCTGCCTGCCTTTCGTCTGTCCTGTAAACTAAGTCTAAGCCAGCTTGCTCTTGGACCTCTCTGAGACAAAAGTATTCCTGGTGTAGGCTCATCCAGTCGGTTGCACCAAGGAGAGGGGAGGAATGACAGGGCTTCCTTGCTGCAGGTGAGCTTAGTCCCTGGATGGCCCATCAGTGCACTAAGGGAAGTAGCAAAAGGTGGCTGATTTTAGCACCTTACAAGTCATGTCTGAGCATGATGGAGGATGCAGGTTTCCGCATGTTAGATATGCCTGTCATTTAGACTTGCCTAGCTGACTCTGGCCCAACCTCTCTGCTCACATTTTATCTGAGCTCGTATCTAAATCAGCAGCCAACGACCAGCGTCAGTGGAGAGCCCACATCTCAGGTTCTCTGCTCTCCAGCAGCCCAGCCCCATCACGTCTGTTACCCTCAGTGCCTGGTTTTTGCTTTGCACCTTTTGTCATTGGCAGAGCAATTCTTTTGTTGTCTTAGTTAATGCTAATTTAGCTGACACACAGTTTTGATTTTTAAAAATTGAAAATAAGCCTTTAGGCTGTTAATAGGTATTTTTACAAGCAGAAGAAAAGAAAGATGGGATTTTTAGCTAAGAGGGATCGCGCTCTAGCTTTATAGAAGGATATTAGAGGAACATGATTTTACAAATGTATTGCACAACAATACACTAATTCTTTGTATGTCTCCAGAGGCCTCAGCCCAAAGGTAGCTGAAATTCTATACCATAATTGCATTCTTTCAAAATTGCAGCTATAAGAGACCATAGTTGTTTCCAGAGAAATGTTAAAAATGGGATGTGCATTTTTCTGTACATACGTTGCATATGTTAGCATTCAGTCATAGATTACTTCATTAACCTTTGCTCTTCAGAAGCCTTGGAAAGGAAAAATATTTGAAGGAAAAAATAGATCGGGGGGGCAAGCTGCAGGGATTTCATGAAAGGTCAGTCTCTATCAAGTTAGATCCCCCAGCCCCCTGCTCGAGCTAACAACTCCTGCTCTGTGTCTCCACAGAGAAACAAATGGATCTTGCAGGTGCTGCAGAGGCAGGGGTTGTTTCAGTGCTTATCCCTCATATTTTGTTTTCCTGTGTTTTACAGCGCTCTTGCATGGTTTGCTCAGTCAGATTTTTCTTGATCTGGAATTAAAGCTATAGTAACAACCAAAACCAAACAGAGGAAAGGAGCATTGTACTTTTAAAATCCCTTTGTTTTAAATACAATGGAACAAGGGCTGCCTGCCTGTGATTTGTGTCTGATATGCCTTTAGCATAGATAATTATCAATGCGCCTCATTTTGACTTGGGTGTAGCTGTTTTTTCGTGTATTATTTTTATTACATATTTTGGGATCCACCTACCGACAATAATAAACAAAACACAACTAAATTCAGTCTATATTCTGGATTCAATTTTAGAAGCGACTTCTCATGGCCAGGTTAGAAACTTTTGAAATATGGGATCATAGTGGAAATGCTGACAGTATCCTAATCTCTGATAGTGACTGTTTCTCTATGGTAAATAGATGCTGTTAGTGGGCTCTTTTCTCCACTCTCCCTACTTTGGAAGAAAGATAGTTTTATCACTCACTACCTATGAAACAATTTTTATTTTTTTTTTGCTTAACCTGCCACAGTTTGTTGTTTTTTGTTTGTTTTTGTTTTTCTCCTTTGAACTTGGAGTAGAACAGGACAGACAGGGAAAGTTTGTTGTACCTGTTCCATCCTTTAGTGTAGCTTATCCAGAAGGCTTCGATGCAGTCCAATGCTAGTATGGACTTAAGTTCAGTAAGTGGGTAAAAAAAGACTTTAAATCTAAGCTTTGAAATAGATAATCTTTTAAAGAAAATTGCATGACAAGATAATTAAAAGGATGGACATTTTAAGATGCTGTATATCTGGTATGTTGTATTGGTGGAAATTAAACCTTTTCTCCATAAAACACTAGCACTAAAAACCAACAACAAAAACAAGAAACAAAACAAAACCACAAATGAAACCCAACACAACCGAGAACAAACAAACAAAACTTATTTATGTGATACCCAGGGAACTGCTAATCTGTTATGTTCATGTAAAGCTCTATGAAGCTGGTGCTGTGGGCAGAGCTCACATGGAGAGGCAGAGGTGAAGGGGCACGTTCTCCTTTTGGGTGGCTGGGTAGGGGGTGCCCGCGAGCTGAGTGGGAAGTCCTTTTTAGGAAAAGGAGCTGGCTCGAAGCAAGAGGACAGAAGTGAGATGAGAGCAGTGTTCTGCAGACAGTCGGGGTGGTGCCTGGGCTTCTGCCTTCCTCTGCCTCTGGAAGCACCCGGCAAAGTGGAAGTGCCCTTACTGACTGCAGCATACTGCATAGCTTCCTGTAATTACTGTTTTAATTGAAGCGTGTCTGGGTGTTCACATGTTTTACATAGTATTTTGTCTTAAAGTCTACAACACACTATTATTAACTGGCACCGGTGGTGGGTTCCTCTTCAGCTATTTCCTTTAGCTAAAAATGCAGAATTGTACTGCCCTGAAGGGTTATTTAGCAAGAGTTTTAATGAAATAATAGAAGCATTGCACTCTAGTGATTTCCCCCATGCAGGGAAATGTCACAGTCCATTGGTCTTTCCCCAGAACATTACATGAAATTACACCTATTTTCATTACTCTGCTCAAGTACAATATTGTTAAGTAAATATTTGCGCAAAAATGTGACTATCCTAAGGTGTGAGCTGTCCCACAAGGTAAATAATTAAAGGATGTGCTTTCTCTGGTAGCAGAAACTGGTGCTTGATACAGGTTTGATCATTTCACATGTCTCTTTAGTAATCCATAACTGTCTTCTGCAATTATTTTCATCGTCCAGCCAAGCAAAGATAAAAGGTAGAACATGCCTCTTTCTGCTACTCCCAGGGAATCTCCATTAGCCTTCAAAGGTCACGTGGCTGTGAAAAAGCCAATCTGAATGGGAAGAGGCAGCCCACAAGGACAAGCTCAGTACGAGCAGAAAATGAAGTTGTTACCAGACAGCAAACAGCAGCCCTCGGTTCTTATGAATATTTGAATGAGTAACTAAAAACAGCTCAGCAGACTCTAAGCAACTGTGACAGCTGAAACTGCCTGGGAAACTTGCAGTCTACAAGGACCATGATGAAAAGATCAGCAGTCACATATCCACCTACGCCACCACAAGTATATTCTCAAACATTAGCAGATTCGTAGTCCCCAAATATTTGCTGGAAAAGCTCTCTCCCTGTGAATTTTCATAAGCAAGGTACCCAACGAATCTGTCAAGAAATTTAGAATTCATTAAAATACAATGATTCCTAACAATTTACTCGAGGCAAGAGAATAGCCACATTTTCTAGACATTGAAATATTGATGTTGCTGTTGCTTATACTCACAGAAAATTGGCCCTAGTGAATCTTTCATGAATATCTTTCAGCTAGTTCCACGTGGAAAGAAAGATGATGAGAACAGTTTCCCCGAAGCTGAAGTGTTCTGAATTACCTGCAAGAAAGGGGGCCAAGCACCGTAATAAGCAAACTAATGAAAGATAAGTCTGCTATATGTCTTTTCAACAGCGATTAAAATACAGTTTTGAAAAGCAGAAAGCAGCTATGTCTTCTCTTAAAAAAAAAAAAAAAAAATAAAAAAAAAAAAAATAAAAAAAAAGCCTGACAAGTCTGACACTAAAGGGCAATTTTCTGACACTGATTTTTTTTTCTTTTTTTTTTTTTTTTTTTTTTCAAGTATGTTAGAAAGCTGTGTTTAAAACTGCACTTGGTGTGACCTTCCTGATTATATAGACTGCAGTTAGTGCATCCTCTTTGAGTTACCAACAGCGTTTAGTAACATGAACGTCCCTCACTTGGTTCTTTTGCCTGGGACTGCTTGCGCAGGGGTGGGTTGCAGATTCATTTTCGTACAGCATTGAAGGCGCTGGCTTTATAACAAACCAGAGTGACATCTTCCTTGCGTTTTTTTTTATTACAACGTCAAGTCTATACAATAAATCTCACTTGAAAATCAGATTAATTGTTCAGATAAAATGTAACTGTCTTGCTACATATGAATAACAAAGAAAGAGGTATGTTTTTAAAATAGAAAGATGAAGAGGCTTTTTAACAAGAAGCGAAATGACATTTTTCAAGTGGCACTTCATTCTGGCACTTGTACCATTTGGTAGCAATGACATTGGTTTCGGTGTAACATTTGCAGAGCTGAAATGGAGTGCTTGGAAAGACTGAAGTTCCCACCAAAGCAGATCTGTCTAAGCTGTTCCTAAACGTTCATCAAGAAGGATGTTGGAATAATCGATCCTATAATAAAACACAAAGATTGACTGGCACGCTTCTTGAACTCCTGCCTAGATCGCTTTTCTGTGAGCTCAGGAATTCGAGTGCTTTAGTGGTCATGCTTCTTAGGGGAGCAGTGGCAGAGCAAACTGGCTTAGATCTGATTCCACCTATTCTGTCAATACTAGCAGGGAAACATTGATGTTTCCCAGCAAATGTGGAATAAATCAAAATTTAGGCTAAAAGTCAGCTACAGTATTGGATTAAGAATTCTGTGCACATTTCTTTCAAATTTCGCATTTGTTATGATTTTTTAATGCTCTTTTGATCTTGGTGTTTTGATTACATCACACACTTTACCTGTTTGTGATTAACGGGTGGGATTTAGTTTGCATTTTGGCATAGTTATTTAATTTTGTTCCGTATTGCATACAGAAGGTCTTGAAACTTGGTCACAATTTTCTTCTGCCTTATGTTTTTAGTAATGTTCTGTTCCTTCAAATCTTATGAAAGCTTTTGTGGATAAGCACATGACTATGCACATGACTATGTGCTGGCACGTATGCATACAAGTATTTATTCAACTTAATGCAAACACAACCACTCTGAAAGCAGCATGACTGCTGGCATCACCATTCTATCTGGGTTTGTAGGCAACCCACCAGGTCATCAGTCTTCCCTTCTCCAGACGTGTGAAAGCTAATGGCCAGTTCTGGCGGCTTGAATGGTCCTACCTGCAAAACCTCTGCAGCTGTTGTGATTTTCCAAAATTCGTCATCTCTCCAAACCTTTTTTTTTTTTTTTCCCAATAACAGCAACAACAAACAAACAACCCCTTCCTCTCCCAATTAAACATCAAACAAAAACCATCCACCACCCACACAAGTCACTTGTTAAACTAATGATATAACCCTTTAAAGCCACCAGACATCACTGTTGCACCTCTGCCTAGGGGAATCTTCTTTCTGTTAAAAGCTCCAGTTAATTAGCTTAGGATCATTTCTTTTCTTAATATTTCTGTCACGTGGATCACTGCCTGCATGGAGGAGCACACCCCCAAAGATACTGTTTGCATTAGCTCTGACCCAAGTTACGGAACTCTGCAGAACACAAAGGCTGTGTATTCTTGGCTTTTATTTGTTTAGCTGGCTTTCAGGATCTCTTCTGCTTTCAGTGTGTGAACCTAAGCGTAGCAGGTACAAACATGGCTTGCTGCACATGCTCTTTGATGGATGAAGATTGCAAGGGCACGCAGGCAAAGGCTTGATCGCTTGCAGGTACTTCTGTGAGATGAGTTGAAGAGTGAGAGTTTGTAGTGATGTGCAGTGAACAGGAGCTCTGCAGGGAAGCCATGGGGTCCCTGATGCTTCCTCACCTCCTTGCTCAGGCACATCAAAGGAATCCTTCAGCATTGCTAAGAGCGGGTGAAACCTCATTGCATTCAAAGCCTCGAAGCATTCTTGAATTTCTTGCTAGGCGGAAGTGTGGCTGAGTGTCTGCCACAAATTAGAAAGTATTTGAAGCAATTTATATTTTGTGTTTTATTTGTTTTCTAGCATTTTAGACAACAAGGGATTACTTCATTCTTGGTGATCTCCTCTTGCATCTCCTTTACTGGTCTCGATTTTCCCACGGGGAGCTTGCAGGCAATGGTGATCAGAGGCTGGAGCTTTGCAAGTTGTAGCAGCAACAACAATTTGGTCCTTAAAAATAGTCTTTCTTTCTGTTTTATGTTTTCAGTTGGAAAGAGCTCTTTATTTTCCTTTCCAGTAAGCAAACGCACCAGACTGAACCTAGTTGTTATGCTGTTATCTGAACCTGTACCTAGCAAGAGGCTGTGCTTCCACAAGTGACATTCATTTAACTGTGAAAGTAGCACTCCTGAGATCTTAGCGTCTCAGCATCCTGCTGGAGAATGGTCTGTTTGGATGCGCATTAGCGACCTCTTCACCTACAAAGAAAAAGGATAAGGATTTGTATCCTGCTTGCCACTGGAGAAACATTTCAGCCCTTACAAGTGACTCTGGAAGTCATTTCCTCTGAGTTTTTCTTGTTTTTGTACACAAAAAACAAGACCTGAGAATTGTTTCACTGCTGCTACATTTTTTCTCTATAGGAGACAATAGCCTATTTCCTTTTGATATCCTCTCACTAAATTTAATTTTATTTTTATTTTTTAATTAGCTAATAATGGAAATTCTTCCTCTCTCTGTGTGATTCTTCACATACAGTGGAGACTTTTGTTTTTCTGTTTCAATGGCATACTTACTGGTTTACAATACGTGATTATTCTTTGAGCACAGAATAGATTGGGGAGCATGTGTGTTGTGTGTGGAGTTCCTAGTTTCTTGCTTTTAATTTCCATTCAAAGTAGTCCTTTAAAAAAAATGGATTTTTTGAATGACTGTGAAAATGTAGTTACTTTTTTTCCATAGAAATCAGCCGTCAGAAGCTCATGTCTGTGGCAGTGTGATTGCAATTAAATGAGATGATGTAACAAGATTCTTGTATGATAAATCTAAGCAATTACTCTAAACCTGGAATCACTGTAAAATAGGGAAGACATCTGTTTAAAAGGGGATGAAGTGAGAAGATGCATATGTTATTATTGGATAACTAAGCATTTGCTTCGTGTTGATCTTTTTTTTTTTTTTCCTCCAAACAAAATAAACCAGAAAAAGGGATTTTATTTTTTCTTGAGTCTTAATTAAATAATGTTCTTAGGAATTAAAAATAAAGCATGCAAGATATAAAAAACTAAAGTCCTTCCATCTTAAGTATGACTATGATTAAGATCCACAAGGAAAGTTTTGATCCGTACTTTCTTCTGAGGATTAAAGAGAGTCTGATTAGTCTTTTGAAAAGGACATTAGGTCATAATCTTGAATGGCAGCTTTCTGGAATACCAGAAATATATTCTTTATTATTTGGCATGTGAATGTATGACATTTAAGGTGCTTCTGTCTTCTCCTCATCATTGCACGACACTGTTACTGAAGGCATTTGGGAGGGGAAAGTATTCCGTGAGAAGTTGTGTAGCAGTAAAAGTGAATAACCTGAAGCAAAACAAGAAAGAAATTGGAACAAGTTCAGGTCAGGGATTATTACTTTGGGAATTAACAGCCAAAAGCAAGGCAGCAGTGAGGTTGAAGCAGACTAAATACTTATGAGCTGCAGTCAGGCCATACAAAAAGGGCTACAGGAACATGGCAGCCCTGGTACATTAATCAGCTTTGCACCAGGAGTGATGGAAGGGCTTGGATACAAACATAAATGGTATAGAAATTTATATTCCCTACTATGTTTGAAAAAAAAAAAAAAAAAGGCTGGTTTAACAAGTGGCTTGGAGACTGATCCAGCTAAACTGGTGTGGATCCTTAACATCAGTGCTTTTAAGTAACTTTGCTTGTTCTGGCAAACAAATCCAAGCTTGTCTCAATCCTATTTAGGTTCATCTGTCTTGACACAAGTTACCTAGGTTGAGTTTTAAATTACTGGGCTAAATGGATGTGGTCCTCCTGGTACAGCCCATGTTACAAACAACTTGTCTGCCAACTTCAGCTGTCGAAAGTATCCCTGATGGCTTAATCTTCTCTCTTATGTGCTACTTAAAGGTGCCTGTGCTCACTTGTTGGGCTTCTCAGAACGGTGATGTCGCAAGATGCTGCAGTTTTCCTGCTCTCTGTCCTGAGCAGCTCTGTGTAGCCCAGCTGTTGAACTGGCTTTAGTTGCAGATGGGTACAGACCTACTGCCCATCAGACGAGACAGCAGCGGGTCTCCAGCAAGCAGAACTGCAGCAGGTTGCACGTCTGTGCTGCTTCCTCCATGGCTTCAGGTATCTTTCTGTTGAGAGACCATCTCCCACCTAGAACATTGCCCTCTCACAAAGCTGCAGAACACTAACATCAGGTTCCCGTCCGTACCCTTCTGTTGTCTTTTATGCTTCCTTTTCTCATCCTAAGAAAAGTAAGTTCCTTCAAAATAAGGAATGTAACCAGTGCCTTTATACTGAAACCCAGATACCTTCAAGTGCCAAAGTGTAAGAGGTTTGGAAATGTAAGTTACTTGGAATCTGGGTGGTGAATGTTTTGTACAGTGTACCTTCACGCTGGGATGAGTGCTCCTTAGTGCTGCAGTAATGCAAGTAAGAGTAAATATTTACATCTGCAGTGTAAGGGGGATGATATGGTCAGTGAACCAAAGGGAGAAAATCTGTCTGTACTGTCTGTACTGTCTAGGCCCATCTGTAAGGTCTGCCATTCTTGATTAGAGGCTGAGTTTTCTCACTTCAAAGGCATTCTTGTGCCACAGATGGACATACTTTCCTTTATGTAGAGGGAGCAGGCATACCAAAGCAGGATATCAGTTTATGAATTTTAATGGTATCAATAATAGGGAAAAAAAAAAAACAACAAGCAAGATTATGCCTGGAGTGATCCAGTACTCTGTATACACAATTCAACGTTACTTGTCCAGTGTTTGAAGACTTTGGGAGTCTTCCTTTTAAGCGTGGATTTCCCAAGTGTGACTATGAACTGCTATTGTATTTTTACTCCTTCGGCTCTAGCACCCTTTGAATACAAACTATAGATTTCAAAATCATTCCCCTTTTTATCACTTATTGCCCATTGATTTATCTCTTGCTAAGACTGCAGATCAGCTATTTTGTCTTTTTGAATGTTAGTTTTCCATGCAAGGAGTGATGGAGCTGGGCAGATGACATTGTAATTCATAGACTCATTCAGGTTGGAAAAGACCTCTAAGGTCAATTCATCCAACCTTTAACCGAGTACTAAAGTCCACCACTATACTACTCTACTAAGTTCTAAATCTACACATTTCTTGAAGACCTCCAAGGATGGTGACTCAACCACTTCCCTGGGCAGCCTGTTCCAACGCAGCACAATGCTTTCAGTAAAGAAATTTCTTCTAATATCCAGCCTAAGCCTCCCCTGGTGCAATTCGAGGCCATTTCCTCTCATCTTAACACTTGGTGCTTGGGAGAGCAGCCCAATCCCCACCTCACTTCTTTAAAGTTTTAATTTAGAATATTTAATTCAGAATATTCTCCCAGTGCCGCCCTCTTTCAGCAGCTTTGCCGAGTACCTGCTAAAGCCTTGCTAAGCTTTGTACCTGTAACGGGAAGCCATCGAGCAGCTTGTTGTCACAAGATGTTTGTTCACATTCTGCTCTAAGCAGCTGTAAATAAACATCCTGCAACAAGACCATGTTTTTGTCTTTAATCCAGGAAGGAAGAGGAGGAAGGGATTCGAGCTTCAGGTTGCTTTTATGGTAAAGTTGGCCTTGTGTGAGATACAGTTGTGTATACCTATGAACAGACCAGAGAGTGCTCTTTGCCTTCTTTTCTGTTTCTTGCAACTCTGATTCCTTCCAGAAACCCCAGGAACTCATTCTGAGAAAGAGTAAGGTGTTTCACCCTTCTCATTTGCAGGTCAAGATTTGCTTTTATATATCACAGAATTACAGAATCACAGAATTTCTAGGTTGGAAGAGACCTCAAGATCATCGAGTCCAACCTCTGACCTAACGCTAACAGTCCCCACTAAACCATATCCCTAAGCTCTACATCTAAACGTCTTTTAAAGACTTCCAGGGATGGTGACTCCACCACCTCCCTGGGCAGCCTGTTCCAGTGCCTAACAACCCTTTCGGTAAAGAAGTTCTTCCTAACATCTAACCTAAACCTCCCCTGGCACAACTTTAGCCCATTCCCCCTCGTCCTGTCACCAGGTACGTGGGAGAACAGGCCAACCCCCACTTTGCTACAGCCTCCTTTAAGGTATCTGTAAAGAGCAATAAGGTCACCCCTGAGCCTCCTTTTCTCCAGGAATATAACCTGTTAAGATATAATATAATATAACCTGTTAAGAGCTGAATTAAGGCAGAAGACAACTTCAAGACTCTCCTGTTGCCAAGTCTTTGCCAAACTTTGTGCCCACCTGCATGGCAGAGCACTTGGCAACCAGCCCCACCAGCCCTCTTATCCCTCACGCTGCTAGTCTAAAAGCCAAACATGAGGGAAAAAGATCACATTCTTCCTATCTTTTTTTTTTTTTTTTTTTTTTTATTGCTTCTTAGCGTGCATTGGGATTTCTGCATTGCCAGCATCATTATAAAAATTCAAGAGCTGGTAATTCAGCCATGGTTGGTATTATACCCTGATGTTCATTCCTTTTGCTTTTCACTCACCTCCTGTCCCCAGGGTAAAGGAAAGTGACATTCAAGGAAAAAGAAAAGTTAGGTCAAAACTACTCAATTTTCTACCAGAGCTAAACTTGGCTGCACAAGTCCTGAAGGACGGGTGTCTACTTTCTCGAAAACAAATGATATATTGATTTCCTATTAAAAGAAAGCACTGACAGGAGCATTCAAAACAAAAGCCTTCTTTCAGCAGAGCATTTAAATATGGGGCTGCTTAAATTGTGCACTGTCTGAAGTTCTCTGCTGCAACAGCTCTCCGGTGCCTGGCTTTGAACCCCGGCGTCAGCCGTGCCCCAGCCTCACCTGGCTCTGCCCTGCCTGTGGAGGGGCGCGGGGTCACCGCTCACACCAGCAGCCTTCACTGTGTGTCCCTGGGCAGGCTGCTCAGGTTCTGAATTTCTGAAGAGTCTGAGTCCACTGAGGGTTTTATTTCCTTTCTCTGTCTTTCTTCTTTTCCCTTCTCTCCCCCTGACATACAGATGTTTCACTGTGAACTTCAAGATTCATTTCAAGTCTTCGCTTTGCAAGGATAGGGATGAGGCTAAGGGAGGTAGATAAATATATATAAACATTTTATTTCTCCTTTTTCCACTGTTAACTGCTTACATGTATTGCAATGCTCACTTTCCCCAAATCCAAACCAAAATATTTCCCAGACAAAGGCAAATAGGACTAATGCGCTTTACACACAGAATCTCTAGGTTGGAAGAGACCTCAAGATCATCGAGTCCAACCTCTAACCTAACACTAACAGTACCTTTAAGTTTTAATGCTTTCTTGGGTGAGTAGCAGCAGCTCTGACATGCTTCCCCAATGAGGTGCATCCATCCATCTATCCATCTATCTAATCTATCATCTATCCATCTATCTATCTATCCATCTATCCATCTCGCTATGTGATTAATCTGCTCTTTGCACATGTGCAGGTATGGTGCTTGCTGCTAGTCTGATTGATAATTCCTTATTACTGCTCATCCTGGAACACAAAACAGGTGGCTTTGCCCCTGCTTCATTATTATTATTGCTTAAGGTGCTATAGTAGCACTGCTTTCTGTCGGGATGAACGGGGCTCACGGGACTGTTCCCGGTGCCGTTCCCTGCTGCATTCCTCCCAGGTGATGCTCTCCTCTTCCCAGGTATGGGGCGAGGGGCAGCTCGTGCCTGGAGCTGTTCCTTCTTGCCCCGCAGCGGCAGGGCGACACGCTGGCCCAGTGACTCACGGAGAAAATATCCTTCAGGTACAGGAAACGAGGAGACAAACCAGCAATCTTTTCCATTCCCATTTGTCATGAGCTGTGTGAATAGGAGGGAGATGATAAGCTTTCAGGTATTTCTAATTTGAAAAATACCTGCAAGACTTGCTCCAAGCAGATTGATATTTTACTTAAGATTCACAGGAAGCTATAAAACACAGCGAAGTGATGGCAATAGGATCCCAATGGTTTCTTAAGTAGATGAAAGAATGCTTCAAAGCCTATTTGTTTAGTTAGTCTCTCTTTTCATCTTTGTTAATTGTTGAGAAGGATGAAATGACATTAGTATGCACAGCATGTGAACTACAATTTTTTTTAAAAAGATTTTTTTTTTTTTTAAACATAGGTGTTCACTCACGGTGCTCCTGCTTTCTCGGGAGTGTAAGATAGCTGCTTGTATGTTTACTGACTGTAAAAATTATTGCCGTAATGATTAAAAAAGACAATGTAAATGAGTAGTTTTGGTAATTGTTTTATTAATTGTGGGATACCATTTTCAGACATCCATGCTCCTATTTTTTTTTTTTGAGTCCATTATAATACAATAAGTAATTTTGTTAAATGGGCATGCTATTAGAATTCTCGTAATAATAGTTCATTTGGAAACTATTTTATTAAGTATTATAATTTCTTTGTACAATTTTGTATTGTATGATAACACAGTAGTACTTGAAAAACTATGTTTTTAGTAAGACAATTGAACTTTTGTGTTTTACATACAATTCAAGAGATCTCATTTCTGATCCTCCAAGTGCATTCATAATAATATTTAAACTGAGAGTGCTGGCAAAACTTTTAAGTTTGGGCATCGTTCTTCTTGGGGATGTGCTGGCAGAAATAACAGAGTGATTAATCTGTGTAAATCATTCATTCCTAAGATCTGAGTCATATAAAATTAAACAGGCTTTTTTTTTTTTTTTTTTTTTTTTTTTTAATTTTCTGTAGTTTTTCCAGGAAGAGTTCATGCATCCCCATCTCCAAAACAAAAGTATTTTTAGTTGTTATGTAACATAACCATGGCAAATATAGTTAAGGAAAAAAAAAGAAGCCTTGCTGATCTAACAGGACATGGACTGCCACAGAAGTTAGTGCAGCACCAAAGGCAAAACAATGTGAAATATATACATACTTGAAATATGTATATTAAAAACAGCTGAATGTCCAAATTATTATAATATAATTTCTAGTGTGCAAAATGGAAAGTCACGTGTGAACTGAGGCTTGTTCATCTTTAGGAATTAGAATACTATGCGGCATTTAGTGAGTTCATCATTGTGATGTTTTAAAATTAACTAAATATCAGATATGCTAGAAAAAAAAAAAAAGAAGTAAAATTTACGATAGGAAATGCTTCAGAGTTGGTTTCTTAGAAGGTGTATCTGACATGTACGTTGCCAGTCAGTAGAAGAATTTATCTGGCCTGGCTACAGCTCACAATGAGCTTGTTTGTGGCTGGTGTGTTGGAGCATGTTCTCTGCACGGTAGCAGTTTGGAAGCAGTCAGGGTGGCATTATCTAAATAGAAATTTAGAGGGAGAGGGGAGAATGAACTTAGTCGCTGTTGCACAGACAGACAGACAATTTTTTCAACCCCACTTAACCAAAATCTGCCTGGAGCAGTAACGTTCTGCACATGCCAAGGGCATATCAGTTTGGCTGAACTACAAATAACAACTGAAATAGCAAAAAAGTGATGAAAGCAGGGCTGTGTTCTCCGGTAAGCTGATTTTTGCAACAAAGCTTTGAGTGCCTTCCAAATTTTTTTAAGTGTCATGTAACCCAGGGTAGGTAGATTAGCAGGCTTGTGGGATCCTTTTCCAATAAATTCTTGTAGATTTTTTTCCCCCTCTGTACCTAAAGAATCACATTATTGTGCCTAGATCTTTTCCTTTCATCTGGTGGCCCCTCAAACACTGTTAAAAATGCTTGTTTCCACCTTATTTTGTACAATCTCTGCCTTCCCAGGTTTTCTGCTGGGTACAGAAGAGCCTAGTTTATAAAGATATAGAATTGAGAGGCTATAAAAGAGCTCCCTCTGTCAGTTTGTCATGCTTTAAAGGATTGTGGACCCCCTGAAGAGAAGATTAGTGGAAGATTGTCCAAATTGTCAAGGGTTCTGAATTTTTTTAGCAACTATTTTCTTGTTTAGGCTAAGAAAAGAGAAAGAAAAAGTAAAGTATTTCTGTGGGATAAGGTGATAAAAGGGCAGGAATGGTGAAATTCCCTCTGTGCAAGATGTTGATCATGGACTGTGTGGAGCCCAATTTTTCAATTCAAGACCTATCTGACATAGTGTTTTGAGACCTAAGTCATAAGAACTGAATATTTTGTACTTAGTACTTGCCTAGAACCTGAAACAAAGGAATGCAAATACTGAGTGGTATTGACTTTGTCAGTGCTGTTTGCTAGCATTAATAATATCAAATATATATCTCCTCATCCTCCATTGAGCACTTGGATGCTTTTTGGAGACACCTTATTTTTACAGAACCATAGAATAGTTGAGGTTGGAAGGGACCTCAGGAGGTCATCTGGTCAAACCCCCTGCTTGAGCAGGTTGCCTGGGACCATGCCCAGATGGCTTTTGAAGATCTCCAAGGAGGGAGACTCCACAACCTCTCTGGGCAACCCATCCCAGTGCTCCAGCTGTGAATTCCTTTCTCTTTCATGCTAGTCCAAAGTAGTGTCTGCACTTATTAGCTCTTATGTTGCCCTCAAAGCTCTCTTGTCCCCAGCCCTGTGGCAACGTCTTGGCATGCCAAGATGTAAATGATCCCCTAATGAAGCTAGGCACCTGCTCATGCCATGGACCAGCCAGGACTACTCGTTCCCTTGTGTTAAGAGAAGGCTCTGCTGCTTGCTCTGTGTGCTGTTGGGAGCCTGGAGGGCTTCTTACAGGTCCGGGCCTGTTGTAAGTGCTACGCTGAGGCTGGTTAGCAGCAAGCCCTGTCTTTGGAGGAAATGATGGTTGAGTTCACTCCAGTGACTCATGGGTTAAGCGACTGCAGCTTGCTGTCTTTCCTCTGGACTGGTTAGCTCTTTCTGCCATCACCAGCACGCATCTTTGACTAATGTGTATATCCTCACAGCTTGGGGTGACAGATGGGTGAGGAGGAGGACCAGGGCCGCGGAAGCCAGGTATTTCTCCATGCCGTTCCGAGCACACGTGCTGTGTGGTGAGTTTGTGGCGGCCCTGACCCCGCCAGGAAGCACTGGTCTCTCTGTCACACACTACACATATGGTTACCAGGTGTGCAGTGCTTCTGGGACATGTCAGATCCCTGTGTTCTCATGAATCACCCTTATGGTGCATACACAGTAAATCCACTGCTTCTAGAAAGGGCCAGGTGTGCCACGAGTGCCGGTGCAGCTGATCTGTATGTATGCTGTTGAAGTGGCTGAGCTTGAGGGTGCTGTGGCAGACCTTTGAGCAGGCCAGATGTCCAAAGGTCCTAACTGAATGTCAAACCCTCCAATTTTATTGGGACAAAATTTCTCAAAATATTTTCTTGGGAAAGCTGCCTGTATAACAGAGGGGGAGGTAAATTATTACTTGTGGCTGTGCTGGGGAGGTGCGCCCTTTGGTGTGCTTGTTTTGCAAACCTAGATAAACCATAGATAAAGGGTAACAAAACTGCAACTGGCCGGAGTTTCACAGGGATTAGTAATTCTAAAAGAGCTGATCCTAGAAAAGTATTGTAGGGCTGCAGGAGTTCACTACAGGTTGTTTTTCAGGTTGCTGCCAAAGAGTCATTGTCCCAGTGAGAGCTCTCTGAGCCGACAGCTTCTGCCCTTCCACCCAGCACGGCTACAGCACGTCCTGTTTAAATAGCTGGCTTATTTCAAACATTGCTGCTTGTTGCACTGGGGACAGAAGTGTAACCCATTCTGCTACTCACCACTGTCATGAGACAGTGGGAAGCTAATGCTGCATAAACCTGGCTTTGGCCACTTGTTGCATGTGTGTGGGTCCTCTGGGTCTTCCTAGGCTCAACAGGGAGAGCTTCGCCTTCCCTGCCTTGCACTTTTGCCGTAGGCACACTTACTGCTGAGCACCTGTTCCTAGTCTGAGCTGGAAGAAGTTCAGGTAAAATACACTGCATCTGTGTGGTGTCTGGAAGAAATGCAAAAGTATTTGTGCTTGAAGAAACTCAGGCCAATAGCCAAGCACCACAGCCATGCGCCGTGCATTTGCAGCCAAGTAGAAACTTGATGAGTCTTTTATGTGCTTCTAGCAGCTTCGCTATTATCTCAGGTGCATTTAACTGTACAGCAGCCACTATAATTTAGAGTGACTAGAAGATTCAGCCAAACAACCTGTTCTGTGGCTAATCTATTCCGACTGTGTACCTACAGGACATCGATGTTACTTTAAGTAGTTGCTGCCTGTGGGAGATGGTACTTCTGGGAATACATTTCTGGGTCACTAGGTATTGCAAGGCTACACAGGATTAGAGAGATAACCAGCTACGTGTCTACAGTATCAGTTGTTCCCAGTCTCAGTGGGTAATAAATAGTCTCACAAAAAATAGCAATAGTCGATATACCTACTAAACCATCTGTTCAGGACCGCTCAAATGGAGTTGGTTAAGTAATTATCCCTTAGGGGCTGTTTATATTTTAGAGTATCTGCTTGTCCTTTAGATCCTTAACCTTTAGACAGGTCCACATAGCGATGCCATGATTTATTTTCTTTGTGTGGTCTTGACCTTCTGCTGGCAGATTTAACATTACCTTCTGCAAGAATGTAGCTAATGCTAGAAAGGAATGAATACATGAATTTCTTTACTTTCCAACCGGTGGTTTTATAGTTGAGTTTTTGTATTCTGTGCTATTAAGCTATCAGTTTCAGGCATAATAATCCACAGGGGCTGGAAGGGAATCGTGCAATAGTGTAATGTAAGAACTGTGTTTTGGGATAATGCTATTCCAAATATGCTTACTTGTTGTCGACGGAAGGAAGACACAGGCCCTCAATATGAGTGAACAGTGAACTTCAACTTTAATGGATAGCTCAGTCGCCTTTTATCTAGTTCGAACATAATCAACTCATACATATTGCAGAAACTAAGCTCAGGATTGGCTAACACTTCCCGGGCTTTTCAGTCAGTTCCTCCTTCTTTTAGCTACCGTCCCGCCTTAGGGACTTTCCCGATCGCCCAAGGGCATCGTGTCCTTGAGCCTGATTGGCTCTCAGCCAGCTGCGTCCGTGCCCAGGCTCATGTGAGCCGAGTATGGTACTTCACTAGCCCATTGCCTCTTAACTGCTCAACGTCCACATGTCCTACTTCACTTAACCATTCCTCCACACTTACTTGCCTGCCTTTCTTTCCTCTCCATCTTCTTTGCTGTTGGCTACTTTTCTCAAGCCTTTAAAGAGGCAGAAGTCAAGTTCTTAGCAAATCAAATTTCTCTTTGAGCATCTAAACCTCCTTTGTTTGAAACTGAGAGAAGAAATGTTATGGGCTGGAAGAAGACACAGCAAAAATAGTGTTGTTTGTTGTTTTTTGTTTTTTTGTTTTTTTTTTTTTTTTTGAAATAGTTTTTCCTGTTGAATTAATGGTGCTGCTGCTGGGTAAATTTATTCCCAGTATCTGAACACTCTACGTTTCTAATAGAAATATATCGCATACTGCTTTTGTATTAGGTGGGCATAATGAAAAGTAACTAGTGGTGAGACTCTGCTCCTCTGCTGGCCTCAGAAAAAGGATACCTTGCCTTGGGAGAGGCATGAAGAATGGGTTTGTTTTCCTGCTTTAGAAGTAGCGATCCCTTACAGCGGACAGCTGAGGCCTACCAATGGGGTCGTGTGGGAATACTTGCCCTGCTGCTGCCAGTGGGGCTCCTAGATTTGGGTAAGGAGGGTGTCTTAATCTCTTCATCAGGTGCTTCAGCTTTGTTGCCAGTAAGACAACTTGACAGATCTTATCTCTGTTGTGTTTGCAAGTGAAATGGAACTGTTTCACATATATTGTAAATGGGTTCTGTTACTCATTGCCTAGGCTCTCAGCTTGCTTTGTGCCTTCAACTTTTTGTTTATATGAAAACTTTGATAGCCTTTAAATCTGTGTCTGTGTGCTACTTAAAAACAGACAAATCAGTTGTGACTTCTGTAGTCACCACTTTAATGGCCAATCCTGAGTGCATGACATTTGTGCCTTTCAGTAAAGAATTAGATTTAATGTTTATAAAAAAGATGCTACAAAATGCTTGACAATGCATCCTTTTGTGTTCAGGGGGCAGGTTTCTGGTTTTGGGCCTCTGCTGTGGGGAAGTCTTGTGCAGGCCCTGGTCTGGAGTAGGTATAACCCAGGGCTGTAGATGTTGTTTTTGGGACTTGTTAATGATCTTTGTCCCCGTTTTCTACACACAAAATGAAGAAAAAGGGTATTCTAGCCCCTGCTCTTTATCTGTATGGTAAGAGGCCCAGCTCTTGTTTTACCTGCCAGGAGCTGCCATGGTTGCAGAAAAGAGCCCCCAGTTTCTGAAGATTCAGATTTAAAACTTAAGCATTTGCTCACTACATAAAGAGCTAAAACCGAATCGTGAGTTGCTGTCCACTTTCAGGCTCATAAAGAGCTAAAACCGAATCGTGAGTTGCTGTCCACTTTCAGGCTCATTCAGGGGAATGAAGCTTGTTCGGTGCTGGTGGTGGCAGTCCCTGCCCCCCTGTCGCTCGGCTCTCAGGTCATGTTGTTCCTTAACAAAGGTTTTCTAACTTCTCTACTAAGATGTTTTCCCCTGAATTCCTCACCTTGTTCTCAAAAACAGCCTCTGTATGCTGAGACAGGAAAACATGATGTTTTAGTTGTTCTCTTGCATAGAAACTTCATGGGCTTATAGGCTAAGAGGACTGCATTTATTACGTAGCCTTTTTCATTGGTAGATGTCGCAGGAATACACGAAGAAGGTCAACGCCATTATCTCTTTTGCAGATGGAGAAACTGTCTCTGTGCTTATTGCAAACGAGGAAGCTGTCTCGCCTTGCAGACGTGGCCTGGAAGCTGCATTTAGCCTGTAACTGAATTTGAACTTGTCTCAGAATTTATTCCTTTCTATTGCACCTTTGGAGCCCATTTAACCTTTTAAAGTGATTGTTTCTCTAACAGTAAATATGAAATATTATCGTAGAGATTGCCACATCCTTTTTATTAATTACATTTGAGCTTTATTATGTGAAATGGAAATGGTTTAATTGAGCTGCTCAAATCTTTAAAATTGGCAGTATTTTCCTACCAGTATTGTTGTAGCCAATGGTCAGAAATACTGAGGACTGCATACTGCAGTGAAGGCTACATATGTCCACCTTTTTGGAATCAGTTTCTTTCTCAGTGCAGAAATTTGTCTGGAAGAAATATAGGGATTATTTTTTCACATTTATCTGAGCTGTAAATATCCAGCAGCTTCAGTGAAGGAGCTTTGTGTGGGCAAGCAGTTGGTGGGAAATCCCTGCCCATGAAGTCCTGCTGAAACATGAGGCTGCTGTGCCCCAAGCACCTGGAGCTTCTCTGCTTTCCACTAGCGATTTTTACACATAACTTATTTAGAAAACTGATGGTTTGTTTAGGGTTGGCTTAGGGCAGAGCACTTTTAAACAAAGAAAAAGATACGAATGAGATTAAAATCACAGTTGACTATAAACGTGCATGTTAGGGTTAACCACATTTAGCATTGTAAGCACAAGTTTTGGAAGGAAAATTTATTTTCCTGCTTCAGAGTCTGATCAGTCCCTGTCCCAAAGTAGGACTCTCCTATATAGCTACATGTCCATATTGCCCGATGCAGGCATTACGCTTTCTCATCTTGAAATCTGTCTTTGACTTTGGTAGAAGAAAATACAAAAATAGAGAACCAGCAGAGAACCACATGTTGGCACACATGGAGGGATGGGAAGGAGAAATGCATATGGGGTAAAATACAGACTACCAACTGGTGGCACTAGACTTAGTCTTTGTAGCTTAGTTCACCATCTGTAAAATGGCCTTTTTATATTTTTTCCCCCAGCTATATCAAACATACCAGTATGTTACTGCATCTCTTTCCTGTAAAAGACTGTGAAAATGGGCAGACGTGGAGTAGAAGCTGGAGTAAGGGGATCTCAAGGAGTTGGTTATTTTGGGGAGGACAGTGTGGCAGGCAGGAGTGGAGCTAAGTTCAGGGTCTGACTCAGGGTTTCTGTGTTCTAGTGAGGGATTCAAGCCATCAATGATTTAAACTCGTTAAGTTTGCATCCTATCCCAAATCTCAGCAAATTTTATGCTGTATTTGTCTTTTGCACATTTAAGATAAGCAATTAGTTTGCAATAGCAAGATCTTTTCTGTCTGCTATGAGGCCACTGAAGGGTCCTTCACAGAGCTTGTCTTCGGCGAAATGTCTCTGTTACCACCAGTGCTGTTTATGTATCATGTTCCTGTTGCCTGCCTGTCTGCTGCCCCTTCGCCCCAGAAATGACCCGAGAGCAACTTGGATTTTAATAGCAAACGTGTAGCAGTCTGTAAGGAGGTCAGGGGACTTCTGTGAGGAAAATGCTGTGTATGTGTAAGAGATCATTGCATCTATAGGGCTGATAGCTGTTTAAAAGGTTAGCAAGCATCTCCCACTCATGCACACAGGGAGTCTGCCAGGTTAGATATTTCTGTCCTGGCATATCTCTAAAATCGTAATGACTTTTATTTAGCATTAATGTGGATGCCTTGAACATTTCCATGGGACTTCCACTGTCAATTCAGCATTAAAGTGCTATTAAAGTAAAGTGTTACTGTAAGAAGCAGTATCTGCCAAACATTTCTCAGAAGAGCACTGTGCTTTACAAGACGGGTAAGTGTTCGCTCTTCTCCATTTTCATGTAAAAGTCAAAGATAAGTCTTATTATTGATTAGACAAAACAATAGAGGGGAGATGTGTGAGAACCATTGGCAAGACTTTTTATGACAAGTGGCATATCGGTATATATTAATTTGCTGCTCGCTGCACTACAGCGTCCAAGATGAATCCTCATTGGCATTCAGAAGAACATAATGTGAAACTGCACAGGAAGAAAGGACGCTTCCTATATAAAATTGCCAAATTGTTCAGACTGAAATGGTGACTCTTGGCTATAAAACTACATTGCAAAACTCTTCTAACAACTTCTAAGCGAACTGTACTTGATATTTTTATGTAGCATCATATATATTTTACTTCCAAATCCCATTTTCAAAAGCAACCTTAATAATTAGGGACAAGTTCCACTCAAAGTTAATGGGGTTAGGCTTCTGTGTCACTTAATGTGATTTCAGAAAGTTTTAGCTGAAAAGATCAAAATGACTAAAGAGGGCTCATGTTTCCATAGGAATCTTCTGTATTCTGCATCACAGAACCTTATCCTGCAAAAGTGGTGTAATAAATCCCAAGATCATTTTACGACCCTCCTCCACTCCGTTTAGAAGATTTACAGCAGAAGTGGCCAACTGATAAAGACAGAAAAAAGTAACACAAGTGAGATCATGAAATTGACTGAATAAATAAATCCAGTTCGTTGTTTGCAATTCAGTTTTGCAAGCTCTGAGGTACAGCGAGGTGATGCTTTCCAGCCTTCCTCTGCATTGTTTTAAAATGAAAGATGCAATATCATACCCTATAGCATGACAAAAGCATGGGCTGACAACAAACAAGATGTGAAATTTTAATAAGAGGTATTTAGGTAGAAAAACTGTTCTTTGTATTTTTGTGCATTTACTACACAGCAATAGGAAATTAAATGATTTCTTAATTGAACATGGATATTTGAGAGGAGAGCAGTGCAGAGACCCCTGAATGACCCAGGTGAGATACTCGAATGAATTGTAGATCCAAGACCTGCTCTGCCCAGTTCAGACTGTGAGTCCGAACCCCCATCTCCCTTATTTTGGCTTTTGGATAATTTGGTAAAGTGGTCTTTCTCATCTTTTGGGGAAAGGGTTTGAAAGGTCTCAGTTAAATCCGGTTGTGGAAAAAGAGTTGGTTTTTCTTTTCTTGAAATCTTAGTGTTGTGAGACAGGAAATCCCTTTCCTCCCTACCTGTAAGTGCCTGATGGGCCTGCACTCTGCCAAACTGATGCATTGCGAGGACTGGAATTGGAACATCAGACAAAAGAGCCTCTCATGTCTCTGGTAGCTCTGGAAACTTCATGTTTTCTACCCTAGCAAGAGTACTAAAAGGGGTTCTTTTCTCATGCCACTACAGCATTCCCAAGGAAGATTCATGATTGGATTGTGTTCCTCGGTATTATAAATCAGAGCTAATGGCAGAGATAGGTTGATGGCTTGAAGTAAGTGGAAAAATAAATTGGGCAATGAGAAGTCCTAGGGCTGAGAAGACATAAATATAGAATTTAACCCCCCCAAAGACGACGACAGACCTTCAGTTCTTAAAACAGCACTTAAACAAACAGGACAAAACCTGTTATACATGGTCTTTGCTCAAGTGATGGGAAAGTTGAAATCTGGGACAATATAAAACCTGTGGGAACCTTTTGAAGAAGTGAAAATTTCTGTGTTTCCTGAAAAATATAGAGACACGGAACATGAAAGATTAATTTAAAAAGAGCATCAGGCTTTTTCAGGGGAAAGATCAGAGGACATAAAAATCTTTGTCAATATCAGATTAGAATGACACATAAAAAAAAAGGCAGCTTATATTCAGTCTCATGGGGTTGGACTGTCAGAGCTGAATGTCTTTATTTGGCCTTGATAATTGTTCTTTTATCCTTTGTGCATTATTTGGTATGTTTTTGCCCATAGCCAACTGTCTATGTCCCAGACCTCTCAACTGGCAGCTCCCCAGGTTCAGTTCTCAGCTTTATTCTCCTTTATGACTCAATCACGGACTGTAAAATCTCTGCTACAGCAGTGATTCATCACCTGAATGTACTCACTTTAAAATAAAGTATCTTTTTTGTGATACAGAAAAGATGAAAAATTATTTTTCAAAGTAATTCCAGAGGTATTTTCAGTCTAGATATCCTTCCTACTTGTTTTTGGTCTAAAGTTATATAAGATTTTTTTAAAAGATAAAGAAGATGTAAAATATTGTTTAATGATTATGTAGGATGCAAAATCGTACTCCCAGAAGGAAACTGGAAAAAATAATTTCAGGTGGGTGTTTTGTTGTTTGATGTCATGCTGTTTCTGATCTCATTTATATTGACAGACATGATAGCAACTTCTCAGAAGGAAATCAAGTTGTTCTGAGATGTACTTGCCACTGATAAGACCAGTTAGGATGTTGCTGCTGCCATGAGCATGTTTGTTGTCTTTTCTGCAGCAAAAGGTTAGCTTGCTCTGTTCTTGGCTCTTCTGGATGCCTTTGGAAGAAACGAGTCTTTTGTTCATGCCTGTGAATTAGGCTCTTCTGTTGAATTTATTGCGAGAAATGAGATACCTCTGCTAATGAAAAAGGATGGCAGGAGATAGATCATTAGCTACAGAGCAGTTTTCTTTTGGAGAATGCTGATTCCTGATGAATTTATTACTTAGTATGGCTTGGGCACGTATGTGGGGAAAAAATGGTGATAGTCTTTTGTTTGTTTTTTGCCTGTTGTCACCTATGGTATGGTTTTCTTCCAGCCAACTGAGAAAACTCCTTTAAAAATATTCTTGTTCTCAATATTTTAAAAAAAGTGCTTGCCTCAGTGGGATGGATGTTCTGTGGTTTCTGTAACTAGGAATGGTCTTGCTTTGAATGAGTTGAAAAGTCTGTAGGTAGTGCCTCGTTGGTATTAGCCAACTCCCACGCCGTCTAGCAGGATCTCCTCTTCTAATGTGCACCAGGAGATTCACGGCTCTGGCAAGGAAAGCCAACAGTGGGGACTGACTGCCCACCAGAGCACAGTGTCCGTCATTCGTATGCACGGGAAGTGCGTGTAAAGGTCTCCACAGAGCCCCGTGGGAAGTCTGCGCCGCTTTTCGATGCAAGCTCAACAGAACCTGAGGGTGCAGTACCAAACTGTGATCCGGAGCTCCTGGACTCTAAGCCCATGCTCGTGCTGAATTGTTGTATTATGATTATTATTATTTCTTCTCCTCAGATGCCTCAACGAGGTTGTATTTCCCATAGATTTCAGTAAGGATGAATTAACTAGGAGTTTATTTTTAACAACAGTTGCTACATTTCAGCCATACTCTGGGTCTAGCGTGATGTGAGGGCATGCCTCCAAACGGGCACAGTAAATAGTCTAAGGCACTTCAAAACATGAATTTCCTGGGACATAGGAAAGAGAACCTGGCTCTTCCAGCCTTAAGCCTGCTAACCCACTCAGTGCATACCAAATCTGGGTACCAAGCGGCCGTAACCCTTACTGTGATGCTTTGGTGCCATGTAGAGGGCATGTCACCCACTGGGAAGCGGAGCTGCCTTGCTTTGCTGCGGCCTCCTTGGACAGTCATTTTCCCAGTGCTGTGTATTGATGTATCTGGATGTATTGTGGGGCTCAGTTCAAAGGCAGTTCTTAAAGTAAATCTTGTGGTAATGCTGAGAATAAGTACTGGGAAGAGGATGGTGGTGCAGAAAGGAGAAGGGCACCAGCTTTTCTTCTGATTCACAGGTTTGTTCTGCACCTCGTGGTGGGAAGTTACCTGCAGCTCTGCTGTTCTGGGTTCCTTCAGCAGAGACTGCTTGTGAGCTGAATGGGGAAGGTGAGCTCAGGGTAGGAAGGAGAGGGAGAGGAAATTCCGTGTCTGTGTAGCTTTGAACCACTCCATGTTCTCTCCTGCTCCGATGCGTTGCGTGTTTTCAGATACTGGGGGCTTTATTGCCCTGCTAATGCCCAGAGATACAGGTGGCTCCTAGAGCTGAACCGACTCGAGGGATGCGTGCCCCTTGTTCACCAGTGCTCATTGTTAAAGTTCTGTTTTTTGATAAAAGTAACTTAAGGACAGTGACCTGAAGAAGTTTCTCTTCAACATCAGAGTCTGTGGCACCGCTGTGGTAAATAATTCATGTAATGTGAGGAGAATCCCCAGTTCTTTCAAATTGTTCACACCGTGTGAAGCCAGAATGCAGTTTCTTAAACCGCAAGCAATTCCTAGGTTAAGTGTTTCACCTACTGTGGCTGGTCTATAAGTGTTACCACCTATGGGAAGGTTCAAAGGATGTGAGAAGGTGTGGAATTAGAAGAGGCTTGCACGGATCTAATAGTATTCTGCAGATTCGTTAAAAAAAATAAATCTGAGAGAGCTGTGTTTTGGAAAACATTTTGCTAGACCTGGGAAATAAGTTCTATTCCCAGCTCTCCTCTAGATTTATGTTGGATCTCGATAAGGCCATTATTTAACCTGTAAAATAAGGATCAGTGATTTTTCTTTTTATTAGGGACTTTGAAATATAGGATTGAAAAGCCTTTGACGATTTTTCTTCTTCTTCTTTTTTTTTTTTACAAGCTTTTGCTTAATCTAAACACCTGCCTCCAGGACAAATGTTTCTTGCTTTTGCCATGCTTTAGTATGTTACTCTAGAATAGCGCCACAGATATTTTTGTTTTTAAAGAATTGTTCATGCATTTTCTGTACGCAGGTTCACCAAACCACACTGGAAAGAGCAGAGTTTTCCATCTTTTTGTAGTGATAGTGTGACAGCATATTGTGCTTGCTTCTCCAAAAACTTGCTCTGGTAGCCAATCTGGCATTTCTTTTAGGCATGTCCTGACAAAGCTCCACTGAAGCCAGCCAGAGCTAGGACCAGGAACTGAGAAACCACCAGAAAATCAGGGTGTGCTGCTGTTTTGCAAGCTTTTAATCTGGTCTGGAGCATTTCTTCCCCCATTTTGCAGCCATAGGCGGCACCTGTGCTCAGTGCTGCAGCAGCAGCGTGGGAGGCAGGAGCGTGCCCTCACCCTTGGTGTGTCTGGTTTTGCATTGTTACTGGCACGATCACTGTGATCATTTTATTCTGATCAGCCCTAACACCTCTGTGAAATAAGGCCAGCTGTAAATACCTGACAACTGTGGCGGAGCCGTGAAGCAGCCATCTCAGGGGCACAAGTACTCCATTTTGATTAACAGCATTTTCCTGACGGCCCTAAAACCTCCCGAGCTGTCAGTGGCATCTCGTGCTCTTTCCAGGTGCAGTATTTTAACCATCAGTCTGCCACAAATTGCAGTAGTGTAATTTGGGGAGGAGATTTAATTACAGTATTGATTATGCATATATATATTTATACTCTGCACAAATCGAAACGCAGCTGCAAGAGAACCTGCAGTTAACAGTTTTGTTCCCTATTTACAAGGCTGCCGGGATGCTGGCGTGATTGATTACCTTCACAATACGCCTGTCTGTGCTCTTCAGAGCATACCCTGCGTGTGGAGAAATGACTATTCCCTTAGGGAGGATGGAGCTCATAATGCAAACGTCACATAATTTTTGGTATTAAAGACTGAATAAAAGGCCTGAACGATTTTTATTAGTAGCTTCTTTAATGAATTCACTGTCCTTTGAACCCAAACAATTTAAGCTTTAAACACGAAACCCAGGAAACCTATTTTCTAATCTCTGAGAATTTTCTCTTCTAGTTTAATAGACTTAAAATTGTTGACTTTTGGTTCTTATTTAATCCCTATCAGACTAAAAAGCTTTCTTTTTAAGAAAGAAAAACAAACAAAAGAGGAGAAATAGGCCTTTAAAGTGAAAGATTCTTTTTATTATTTTGAGCTATTTATTGACTTGAAAACATACAAAGGGTTTATTATTTTACTGCTGGAAAATTGCCAAGGAGAGAATGAACTGCCAATGATATGGATTATATATCACACTGTATAATTAAGACAGCAAACAGCCTGCTGGAAAATATTTTATAGACTACTTTATATAATGGAAAGTTCACAGCAGTCTAACAGAGACCACCTAATATGTCTTTTAATATGAATTCTACCAGAGATTTAAATTAAGGTTCGAACACTGGTGCTTTACAGTCTATTAGTCTTGGTAATGATTACACCTGCCTGCACAGCCTAATTTTAAAACTTTATTATCATCCAGAATTAACCTCCTAGAAAAACTCAGCAGAGATTTGATGCGGTTTTCTCCATTTTCTTTGCTACGTGAACAGATCTTGCAGACACTGCCTTGGACTTTCTCCTTTGCTTTTTTTTTTTTTTTTTTTTTTTGTCTAATTTATGATCAGCGGTATCCTTTAATTTGATACTTTTCTGTTTTGTGATGAGGAAGCTGTCGCAAGTTGCTGATTAATGAAGCTACTACTGAAGGAAGCCAGGCACAAATGAGCTCTTTAAATATACATGTAGATTCATTTTTAGCACATGCAAGATATTTAGAACTTGCATGGGGGGCTCCTCGTGTCTACAAACCTGTTGCCACTGAAATAATTAGGCATATTGCTACTGACCTGGCTGGGACCAGATCAATAGCTCTGTGTGATGTTTTATTTCAGTGTCCCTGTACAGAGCACCAGTTTTCATGTAAAAGTGCATTCTCTAGAGCTTCTGATCTTTGCCATCCTGTGCCTTTATTTTAGTTTCAGGCCTTACCAAGGCAATGTTCTTGCTACAAGGTTGTACTCCCTGTTTAGCTGTAGATCTATTCTCACAGTATTTCAATAACATGATTAATGGAATGAACTCTGGTTTTGCCTCCACTCTCGGTAAGCTGGTGTTATTTCAGATCTTTTCAGTGTTGATGAAAATTTGTCTGTGCAAAACGGTAGTCCAGACAGGGAACCCCCCCAAGAGCAATGTCATTTGTTTTCACTCATTTCCTTTTTATGGTCACATTTGGTGGCAGTATTCAGCTTGCTTTACTGGAAAATGCAGTATGGAAAGAATTTGGGTTTTAATAAAAAGGGTTAAAGAAACCCTTGTGGCTAGGTTTCCTGAGTCTTGATAGTCATGAGACCTCATTGACTGCTTTAAATCCATATAAATGCACTAATGCACCTAGTGTTTGTCGTAACACTGAGATCTCTGGACTTGTTGGCTCCAAAGGGCTAGTAAGAGTCTTCATATTAGCTTTAATTGTCAGAAAGGGAAAAAAACATGCTGAAATGCGAGTTCTGGCTTGGTACAGCTGGCTCCAGAAGGAGAGCTCTGAATAGAGACTTGGTGTTCTTCGGCTGTCCTCTGGAGCAAGCGCTGTCGTTGCCTTTGCTCCCAGGCCAGGTGAGTCCCGTTTCTTTGGAGTGCTCTGGCAGGATGCGTGCCCCCAGTGGGGAACTGCACACTTTGTAAAAGGAGCGATGGAAACTTCCTCCGTGTCTCCTGATGGATAGATCCATCCTGCTGAAGGCTGTCTTCGTTCCCACCAGGTTGTCAGAACCAAGGATTTCAGGCAATGTGATTTAAAAATAAAGTAAAATACAGCTCCCTCACGCAGTCTGAATTGACCCACGCGCTTTAAAACTGACCGCTGACGAGTACTTTGGTACAGCTGCCTTAGAAATCCTGGTACTCCCCCTGAGCTGATGGCCATGAGGGCAGGGACCCCCTCTCAGAGGGTCTTTCTGAGGCAGTGCTCTCTGACCAGCCAGTAATGCTGGAGAGCTCTGCATGTGTGCATGGAGGCGATTAAACAGAACGTGGCTTTGAGAAATGCTCGGAGATTAAATTCCCTTAAGTAACACCAATGTTTTGGTTGTACTATTTATAAAAACTAATGAGAACTTGAAAAGACAGGGATTAAAAAGAATTATTTGTCTATTGGCAATTCCCAAGGCTGATTTGCTTCATGAGATGGAAATGTATATACCCAGGAAAGCTTTAATACACATCTATATTGATAAAGTTATTAAAAAATCAGACCGTTAAATCCTTTGGCATGGGTAGCTTCTATACAGTAAGATCTCTTGAAACTTCTTCCTCTTTAAGCCCCTCTTGCAGGACTGCTGTCAGCCTGTCAGTCACAGAAAGGCAGGGCACTTCCCGGGCTCCTGGGCACCGGCATGGCCCTGCTGTGTGCACCCCTGCAGGGTTTCTCTGCTGGCTCCTTGCTTGGGTGTTGGCAGCTCCGTGGTGTCAACCCTGATGGGAATGCCCTCGACACGGGGATGAGCTTCAGGAGCCTAGGAGGGAAGGGGTGAGACTTGGATGGCAGAACACGTGTGGTCCTCTGCTACAGGCTGAGCTTGCTGGCAGCTATCTCCGTGCAGTAAATGTGCAACTACTTGTGCTGAAACTGCAGGGTGATACTTCGGAAGGGACACGGTTCTTATGAGCAGAACTAAATGCTAGTTACTATGTGTCATCCTGGTAGCTGCGTAAAAACTCTTGAGGTACGGGGAAAGAGCATATTCAAGTGGCAGAGAGAGAAAAGAAAAAGAGCAGTGTGGTTTAAGAATTGAAAGTGAAGGAAGATGAATTGGAGATTATAATTAGAGAGCAAAGGAGCAGGCAGCTTTTCCAGCCTCAGTGGGAAAAGATGATTGACCTGAGCAGCAGGAGAAAAGAAGAGGAAATATTGCTGACAGCTAAAATTCAGAAGTTATTTCTTGAGAGACTGACCTCTAAAGGGAGAAAAAAAAAAAAAAAGAATAAAAAATCCCAGCCAGTGAATTCTGCAGTGTTCATGTTGTACTCAGCTTGCTTGGAGAAGCCTGGGAAAAACACTTGAAATTTAGAGGAAAAACATGTGAAATCTAGAGTATATTAAATAAAATTGCTAAGGTTATTACATACATGTTGTTTCATGTGTTGTGTAGACATATTTGTAATGCTTGTGCTCCTTTCCCCGTGTTTATCAGAGGTTGTCACAACACACTTTGCAGTATTTGGTAAAGGTGCTGAAGATGCAGAATTAGAATAGTAAATAAAGCAAGGCAAAGGATAGGAAAGAGTGGTACCGGCTATTTAGCATCTCCTCTTTCCATGCTTTCTTTCCCCATTTTTTGCTGGGCTAATCGGTGTATGAGGAGTGGTTGTTCAACGAACACCTTCTTGTAGTTATCAGGTATTTCATTCGTTCAAAATACCTTTCTGTGATAAATAATACAGTGATTTGTTTTTATCAAAAATAGAAAGCAAAGGCTCAGCTCTTTAGCCAGGACTCATGCTGTAAGATCACCCTGGACAGTGTTGTTTCCTTCGCGATGCCTGGAGCGCTCCTGGGAATCCACGGGGCTTTTCCTTGGGGCTTTCTGTAAGCTCCAGTTTAGTGCTAAGAAATGGTGTGAATTTTCTGAAGAACAAGGCAAGGCTGAGTGATTTAACTTGTTTTGTTATGGGAGGGCAGAGGCTGAATGCAGACAGCTGGACGTGAGCTGGTTTGTCTGTCCAAAGGTTTGGGGAGACACAACTATATGCTGCTCCTCACCTTGCAGCCCTTGCCTCCCTCCATCAGTTACTGCCCTTGGCATTAATCTGCACCAGTTTTAGACTATTTTCCTCCTCCTTTTTTTTTTTTCCTTCTGGTTACAAATTATCATTGACAGCTTTAGTTCCCCTTACAAATTACATATCATAAGAGACCATTCTGGTTACTGCTCACTTCCAAACTTCCCACTTGCTTTATATCCCTTGTAGTTCTATTTCCTTTGTCCCTTCCTTCCTTCATCGAAATTTCTTTTATCTGAAAAGGTGTTGGGCATAAACAGAAGAGTGCACTGAGGTGTCTGATAAGATTCTTTTAAACAAATCCTGATTTTGAGTAACATTTTGGAGTATTGCTAATGATTGTCTTCTGCTATGGAAAATTGGCCTCCTGAATAAGCGTGTGAATATGTGAGCAAGTAAAATAATTACTTGTCATGCTAGATTCTTTTTTTTCAGATAGCAAATTAGGTCCTAGTAATTAGGTCCTGATTGCTGACATCTAAGTAATCGTCCTCCCCACCCCTCTCCTTGCATTTGCCAGATAAAAACGGAATGGAAATTTACCCCAAGCATACGTTCAACTAGGTGACAGCCCGAGCACAGGGGCATTCCAGAGCATCGCACACGGGCCACATTCAGGGTCACCATCAGTGCGTTTGCTTCCTCAGGCCATGGTGTTTGGAGGTCTAATGATGCAAAAAGCCCTACTAGCTGCTTGTTAGGCTCCAATATCCCTTTAAAAACCAGCCTGCTCATTATTCCAGACCTGAGATTATTTTTTAGCACATCTCCTTCCCAAGATAACTCTGCATGTTTGGCATATCATAAAATCAACCGGGCTCGTACATAGCTGCCCGTCTGCCCCCCCTGCTCTTGTACAGTGCCTAATGCCTGAGAATCTTCAGCTGTGGGACAGGTTCTCTTTTTGCAACTCACTGGCCTTGATCCCCATCCGGGGTTAATTTTCATGTGGCAGCCACATCACTGCGGTGAGTAATGCTGCCTGCCTTTAATGTGAGGGGAAAAAAAAGGAGTAGGGAGCCTGGGCAGTCCAGCCGTGCACAGGCTGTGCCGGGGGGCTCAGCCAAAGGCTGCTGCGGGACTGTCTCACCATTATGATTCCAACCTGTGAAATTATCCGAAAATCGAGCAGCAAAAATGCAACGCCTGAAAATGACAATGGCTTGCTTTTCTTGCTGCAACGAGAGAGATTTGCGGGTAGCGGGATGTGACGCCTAAATCCTCACAGCTCTCTTATCTGTCTGCACGGAGCATGCAGCACAATCCCCGGCATTCCCCGTGGCTGCGGTTCAGCGAAGTAGCTAAGCGTGTCCTGAATTTAAAGCGTGGCTCCAGAAGGGCTGCTCATATGCTTAATGTTACACAACGCATGTGATTATCTTGTTAGGAGAGGGAGAGAAGTATTCATCTTGCAAGATTCCAGGCACAAATGTATTTTCTTCACGTGCAACCTGTGTGTAACTAGCGAGTAAAGCAGAGCTGGTGCTAACACACGTCGGGGAGACTTCCCTGATTTGTGCTGACCTGTTAATTTCACAAAGATGCAAGATGGTCCTTTTCTTTCTTTTTTTTCTTTTTCTTTTTTTTTTTTTTTTTTGATAAAATGTTTGAATTCTGAAGTGAAACTACAAAGTGAGCAGTGATTATTTGTTCTTTGTCAAGGACCTGTTTTCTTCTATTTGTCATTAACATTTGTCAGCTGGTAAATTATGCAGTTTTTTCTTCTCCCTCTCCTACTTTTTAGCCAGCCGTAATTATGCTAGCTGATTCCCGTGTAGACTTGTTTTCAGCTGCATTGCTTACATGCCTTTTTAATAGACTGCAATTTTTGTTAAGTAAGTTATGTCAGATTAACTACTTCCGATAAGATGGGGTATTATACTTGGGTTTTCTTTTCCTCCAGCTGGATGCAGAGAATATGTCACTGCTGACTTGCTTTCTCCTGCCTCCCTCTAGCTAAATGGCAATATGCCACTGCAGCAAAACTTCTGTTTGAGGATTCATTGGCTTTTTTGTTGGCTAGTAATGAGGCTTTGAGGTAGCTCGCTGCTCCTGATTAGTGGCAGAGCACGTGAGAAAAGGCATCCTGCAAACCGTTCATTAACTCCTAGTGAAAGCCTCAGCATTTAAGCTCATAAAGATGAGCAGGGACTCTCTCTCTCTTAAATCCTTCCCTTTCAAATTTGGCTCTTTAGGGTGTTTTTTTTTTTTTTTTTTTTTTTTTTTTTTTTTTTGGCACCTTCCTTGTTTTGCAGAAATAACGGGTGGAAGCATTGATGATATTCCTGTTCTTGCTGAATTTGTAGCATTCCTGCTGCCGGCAGGGACCCCTGCTCCTGCTGAGGCCCCGATGCACGGTGCCATGGAGGAGGCTTGCTGCCTGCTGAAGCTGGCGCTGGGCTTCGTCTCCAGTCCCTAGGGGCCTGGGACATCTCTGAGGGCAGCAGGGTGCAGAGTGAGGCTGCTGCCCCATCTCCTCCCAGCACAGGCATCCTCCTCCAGGGCTTGGAAGTCAGGAGGGCGGTGGTGGCTGCGTGTTCAGCGGGCTGCAGCCTCTCTTTGCTAGGCTGGTGCCGCTCCAGGCTGCAGAGCATCCCGGGGGCCTCCGTGCTCGGGGCCATCTAAAGCAGCAGAGCCACAGACCGAGTAAAGAAATCCCCAGCTCTTACCCGTCCTTTGTTTTATTCCTTGATCAGAAAATGAAAGGTTGTTTCACAGTACTCGATGTAAGGGCCTCTGAGTAGTTGTGCAGCCTTACAGCTGAGTTCCTATATCTCCCAGATTTCAGTTTCAGTCACGGTGTTAATAGCTTTACCAGGCTTTGTTGTTTTAATGCAGCACAGTGAATTATATTTTGGAGCGCTCATATGAAAGAGGATTAGCTGCTGGAAACTCTTTGTTTGTCTTAGTTTCTCTAAAGAAGTAAATAAAATGTGAGAATAATGGTACTGTATATTGCAAGTAATAGGCTATTTTCTGCCCTGGTTTCATGCTGGAATAGATGTCATTTGTCAACTGTGAGGATGATAGAATGAATCATATAAGTCGTTTTGGATGTGATTTGCCACCTGCCTGATTGTTCAGAAGTGTATGCATGCTTAATTAATCTAATTAGTCAATGCATATATAAGAAGCAAATTTACAGGCTCTCTGTCATCTTAAATAAAGTATTTTTGTTTTCCCAGGATAAATAATTCATTATAGAGCTGAGTACTAGACTGTAATCCTGGAGAGCTGGTTTCTTGTATAATAAAAAAATAGAATTACGACGTTTCTTCCTTTTTCCATCTAGATTTTATTTGGCTTCTCTTTAGACAGGGATTCCACGGAAGGAAAGGGGATACCTCTACACTGGAGGAGCATAAAATTCATTTCTAAAGGAGAAGCAGATTTCCCTAGCTTCCCCACTGTAGGCATTTTCTTGAGAGAGGGTGTCTGTTTTGGAACAGACGCAAACTGCAACATGTGCTCAGTTATCCATGAAAGTAAAATAATTAACATGCTGAAAACTGTGTCATGCTGAAAAACATGACAGAGTTCGTACAGTTTGGATTTTTCTACTTTGGAGGTTGGTCCACTGTGTAAGGCAGTATCATATAACCACCAAGGGACAAGGGCTTTATCTCTGGTAGGATCAATGCAGTGCAAACATACCAGTACAATGCAGAAACATGCAGATAGGTGGACAGCCTTCGGTTTATAAAATCACACTGTCATTAGCTGCTGTGAGAATGCCTGTGTAAAGGGAGGTCCTGAAGGTCAAAGGCAGATCAGAAACTGCACATTTTAAATAGCTGTTGGTTATTGGAATATGCCAGCCTACCAAGAAAAAACGTGCCCAAGTCTTCAAACCTTGGTATGAGAAGGGTGTCCATAACCATGAGGTGCTGCCTTTAGCAGGCATGTGGCCAATCCTCTGAATGGTAGCTGTTCCCTTGTAAAGGTTGCTTTAGGGACGTGGTCTGACAATGAATCATAGCATCACAGAGTCATAGAATATCCCAAGTTGAAAGGGACCCATAAGGATCATTGAGTCCAAGACCCTTTCCAGGGTTTTTGTTGTGGTCTGCTATGGGGAAGAATAAAATCTTGTCTGAAAATGGGAAGATAATTTACCACCTGATCATGTTTTAAAAGTCTATGCTATCCAGAGTGGACAGAAATTCAGTATCTTGGTTTAGGTTTTGGATTTCTTTTTTTCTTACTGGCTCTCTAAGTAATAATACAACATGAGAACATTATTTAATAACTGCCAAGCACTGCTTTCTGAAAATGTGTAAAGGCAATTCCTTTCTCAATTGCCAGGGGTAATCCTGCTTCCTGGCCTCCAGATCCACAGGAAAAGTCCCTCGACCTGACTACTCATTGAAATGTATAGCTTGATGTTGTGAGGGCCAGGGAAATTACTGGCTGTAATCACTGGCTGTAGCTGTAGGAGGATCGAGGCTGTTGCCTGGGTGAATTTGTACTCCTGTGGTATCTACCACTACTTTTATAGTCCTCTTCACACCTCCTCGGCAGGTGTGGCCACCAGCACAGAACCTGTGGTGAGGGGGTACTTAAAGATGTTGGTTTTGCTCAGTTTGCACGCAGAGGTTAGTGCAGAGTTCCTGCAAATAAATAATTGTGAAGCTGTGTTGTGATATGATAGAGCTGTGACAACTGCTGTGACTACAGCTAGACGTGAAGGGCAGCGTGTTTCAGGGCAGTGTGGCCCTGTCCCATTTTAGTGCTCTCGTGGAAGCCCGACTTGGCCTTTCCTTAACAATTTCAGCCTGTGTTGAAACCGCCCCTTGCAGGGCTTTCTGTGGGGTTTGGGGCTGACGTCCTTCTGCACTTCATGAAAACATTTTATCAGCTACCCTTGCATTTCCCCTGCTGCTGTATCGTGTGGTCAGCAGCGTCACGGGGCTGCTCAAGGACCAGGAGCTCAGTGGCTGTGCCTGGCAGTGGGCCCAGCTGCCATGTCGGGGCCGCTGCCACTGGGCCAGGGTCTGGGGCCTGCGTGGGGCCAGGGCGAGCGCCAGCGTCCTGGGCTCTTGAGAGAGGACGTGCAGGTGCTTTTCTCAGTGCTACCAGGAGGTGCCTCTCTCTACTTGGGATTTATGGCCCGCAAAGAGAATCGCCGTAGCCTTTTCTTGCAGAAATCGCTTGGGCTCACTCTTCATTTCTGTCCAAAGGAGTTGTGCTGGTGCTACGGGCCCGTAATGTGGTAGCCCAGTGTCTAGAAAGCGTGCTGAGGGTGGTGAAGGCCTCCCTTTTGTTTAGTGGGAGAAGTGAGATGCTCAACGTTTCACGTTCAGGAGCGTGTTCCCACACATGGCCCAGTGCTGTGCTGCGGGCCAGCTAACCAGCACCCCGGCTGGCTCCTGGGCTCTCCCCCTGGATCTCTCAGCTCAACCCGGGAGCACGCTGACATCTCAGGGCACTGCATTTCTTGGCTTCTTCCTTTATGTTCGTGCTTTATTGTCTCCACCATTGAATTTTAGGCCAAATTTGGGACTTACTCCGTTTGGCAACGTTACTTTCCTGATGCAAGATCTCTTACTATTTCTGTATCCCCAGTGCTGAGCTCTTCCTGTGTGTCTGATCCCATCGCTGCATTTAACCTATCATAAATGCAAATAATGATAATTAGATGGTGAAAAGGGGCTATTACAGATGCAGTTCAGTGCATATTTCACTGATTGGGCCAAATCAGGAAGCTCTGCAGCGCATAGCGTCAGCTTTGTGAGGAGAAGTACTTATTACTTATCTCAGATCGCACCGTGCTATCAATTAATTGCTCACAAATCTCTGGTGCCAGTTGCGTGGGTGGTGAGGAGCACTAAACCTTTAACTCTCCGTGGCGCAGTGTTTGAATTACAATGCCCGTCCCGCAAGGTAGGAAATCTGCGAGTTTAATCGGGTGGAAAGAAGCCCTTTGTCTACCAGCACCCTGCCGGGAGGGCCAGGAACAGGCACTGTGCACCCGGCGGGTGTCAGCCCCCGCACGAGGGGGTGTTTGCAGTGGGTAGCCCCCGGCCCCCACGCTGGGTGCCTGCAGCAGGGCCCTGCCCGCCACGCATCGCAGCAGCACCTCGTACAGCAAGCGGTGCCCCCAGCCCCGGGCTGCTGCACGATCAGCGAGCGCGGCGCTGGGAGGAAGCCAAAGCCAAGAAACCAACCATGGCAAGAAGGCAAAATAGAGAAATTAAAAGTGTCCATGATTTGGCAGACAGCAAAAATGCCATGCAGCGATCATGCTGCCACAAGAATGGGAACAAATCTAATTCTCAGGGCACTGATAAACTCTAACTATGCATTTGTCTCTAGAAGGCGGTGGGGGCAATGGCCATGATTAACTTGCCTCAGAACTGCCTTAAAGCAGTAACATTTTTTATTTTTGCATCAAATGTTAATTATGTTAAGGGTGCCAAGGACTGATTTATGTTTTAGCAGAATTGGAGGCACAAAGAGAAATAGGAAGCTTTTCTTTCCCAGAGCCTAAAAGGAATCTTCTCGCAGAACTGGGGGAAAAGAACAAGTCTCATGAGCCTCAACTTCTCTCATTGACTACAAATTACTTTTTTCTTATTTAATGTTCTGAAAGCAAGTATTGGAAATTAAATCACTGGCTTTCTCATTTCCAAATATCAGTGTTATTTTTAGAATGGGAGCCTTTCTTACTTTTATTGTGTAATGGCCCGCATGTATCAGCAGCCTTCTCACTAAAACCCAAATGAAAGCAGAGCACTGTCATTGTAGCATAAACAGGAGGATGAAGAAAAGAGGATACCACCAAACTACTTTGTGAAGAAGTGATAGGGATTTATCTCCACAAAAGCATCTTGCTATATGGAACAGTTGGCATTTCTGGTACACTCTTTGGCCCACAAATTGTCAGCAGATAAGCTGTGTTGGATGTCCCGCAGGAGAAGCAGCCTGTTAGGAACATGCGTGGAGCCAGCGCTCAGTCCATGCAGCTCAGCTTGGCTCCCTTTGGCCCCCAGGCACTTTTCCTAATTGAGTCAGCTCAGTGCAAAGCTCCCTTTCCCTCTCTGTAGCGCTTACCCTTCCTCTGCTATCCAAAAACTGCATCTGCTGTGACTCTTTGAACAGTGTCCAGTGCTCTCTTTTCCTTTTGCTCTTCTCCCAGTATTATTTGAGCAGATCTTATAGCCTCCAACAGAGTTTGGGGGTGGGTGTCTAGTGGAACTCTTTCTTGATACATCCCACGATGGGGCTGGGGTCTGGCAGCAATTCTGCTGGGCCTTCAACAGCACCCACGCTCAGAAAAGGTCCAAAGTCAGCGTGTGGCATTTCAGAAGGTAAAAGATGCTCCATTTCTGAGTCACCAGCTGAAGAGTGAGTGATCCTTTTGCTCACACCTCAGTTGTGAGCGGCAAACACCGTTCTGTCCTGCAGGTCTGACCTAGGCTGCTGCACTCACGGGTGCAATGTGCTAAAATGCATTTTGTTGCTTTTTAGCCATGTCTTTCCCATGCTCCTTGTAATCAGGACGTAGAAAGAAGTCCCTGTAGGATGAAACAAACCAAAAAAAAAAATAAAAAAAAATAGAGAAGCCAGGTGCAGCAGGTCTGTAGCTGCAGAATCACTGTCTGTCTTGTTTAAAGCTCACCGAGCCCCGTGCATGCAGAGGAAGCTCTGGCCTGACCTTCCCCAGGGGGAGACGCCGTGCTTGCTGCTCTGTGTTTACCTTTGTACGGACTGTTGTGGAATAATTTATTTTGCTCAGTTTGTCTGGCCAAACGATACATTTGTGCCCTGTGGCACTGGCGTGTTGACACGAAGACCCTGTTGCAAATTATGCGCCATGGGTCGAGGACTTCAGACCAGGCATGCTTTGACCTGAAGTAAATTCCTGTAGGAACGAGGTGGGAATATACAAAAGCAGTGTATTTCTACTTTTGAGGCATTTTGTTGATATAGGAAGAGATATACTGAGCCTCCTCATGAAGTGCTGTGTTGCAATTCCCTGCGCTTGGAGGAAGATGAGCTAAGCCTTCAAATGTCTTTTCAGTATGGTGCAGGTATTTTCAATGTTATCTGATCTCTGAAGGGGAAAAAAAAATACTAATCAGAATAAGGACTGCTTTGCATCTATGAAAGCTGATGTGCCTTTCAGACATGTCAGTCAAAAGGGAGTGCTTACTAAACAGCAGCAGTGATTATTACAAAATTTGTGCATGTAAGGGATTTCTTTTTGTGTATAACTACAAGGCAGTTGTAAATACCTGCAGCACAAAAAACGTGTGTGCTAGGGGAATCTCTGTCCTTTTCTCTGCTTTTAGCTGTTTTCTCCTGTAGGTACTGTGTGGCTGGTCAGACTTGGGGCAGTTCTTCCCCTTTTCTGAACAGCTTTTGTTGCGTGTGCCACCCTATGGAGGAGCAGTGGTGACAGTGCTCACCTCTGGCCCTTGGCTCATGCTCCTGGCTGATGTAACCAGGTTGAGGTGCTCTGCAAACGGGCTGTGGGTCGGTCCCCCAGTCTGAAAACCCTGCCCTATGCTGCAGCAGCTCTTGCCCTCTTTGCTTTTGTCTCGTTTCTGGCGCTCCTTGGGCTGAGTGCAGTTAGGAGCAGAATGTGAGATCAACTGTACTGGCTGCAGAAAGGAAAGGTGGGCCGCTCGTAGCAAGTCCAACCCCAATTCAAATAATAGAGACTTTTATTAAAATGTAACCCTAGCCACTCTTGTGCTATTAAACACAATAAAAATGTTTTATTTATTCTATCTGCAGTATTTCCACTTTGTGATACATCCCAGGAACTCTGATAGGTTCATTTATTTGTCATTTGAGCAGTGAAATATGAAGGAAGGGCTGGAATCTATAGTGTTATTATGTGGGAGTTATTTTTGCCTCGTGTTTCAGTATTGCAGATCACAACGACTCTCCTTTGGTTCCAGCCTTTCGTCTGGCATGAAGGAAGCTGAGCTTTGCAGTCATTTTCTGAATGAACGAGGAAGGGAGGAGTGCTGGCATGTCATGTGTTTTATGGCCGTGCAATAATAATACCTATGCTAAGCATGTGTTAAAAATTAACTGAAACAGTTAAATGCAGTGCGTGAGGACTTCTGTTCTGTGTGCCCCATGGTAGGAGCTAGACTTCTTGCTTGGACCCATCCAGTTTAAACAGCTGACTATTGGGGCTCAAACCATGGAGTTAAGGCAGTTTGCAAGCCTGTTAGCTGAATTCTCTCCCAGCAGGGGAAAAAAAGAAAAAAAAAAAAAAACACCACTAAATTTGCTAGCTAAATTATTCATTGTGAATCACTCACTTAATTCTCATAATAAATGGTTTCCTACCCTTGGTTCTATTGACTAATTACTGTGCTTAATGATTTTACTTGCTTTTGTTTTCCATGCAATTTAATTTTGCTGGGCTGAGATCGTCTGGAAAAGTCCAAATGAGGGAATGAGGCTTGCCTGTGCTGCTGGAGCTCCCACTGAGCACCAGGATTTCAGCTGCAGCCCTTCCCAGCTAAATGATGTGCAGGGCTCTTACGGGAAGAGCTGTGGCTGGAGCAGCGCATCCTCCCCTTAGGCTTCTTGCTGCAGGGGAGCCCACGCAGCCATGTGTTAGGCACCTCAGCTGGTACCATTTTCTGCTCTTTGTCCAGTTTCAGCTTAGAGCTGCAGCCCTGCTCCCTTTCTGCTTCCCTTCCAAAGCTCTGCAGCTCATGTGCACTCCTGGTCCCTCTCTGCTTCCCAGGGGCTACCCAGGCAGCTTGGTTTGAGCTGAGGGGACAGGGACTGGCAGCTTGAGGCTGCTTTACAATTATGCGAGCATGCCTGGGAGTTTACCTACAAGCTGCTTGTATCAAAAAAACTTCAGTTCTACTGCCTCTTGGGTGTCAGTGTCACCAAGGGCTGGCACGCTGGGCTGGTTTCGGATCGCCCCAGCCACGCTGAAGGCTGTTTGCCTTTGCTGGGCAGCACAAAGCAGAGCCTGTCCTGCCCCAGAGGCTGCAGCAGGGCACCTCTCACACTCAGACCTGAAGTGCTTTAAGGAGGGATTCAATCCTGCACCCTGTAGTTGCTAATATTGGCGAATGAGCTCGAAAAGCTTGAAGGAAACTCCTCGAGTGTGAACTCACAGTCTGACACTTGAGCAGCTGAAGGTGATGCTGTAACTACAGCACTTACAGCTCTCTCCCGCAGGAACCCGTGAGGATGGGTGGAAGGGAAGGGTACTACAATTGCTTTCACTGTTGCCTTTGTGCCAGTAGATATTGTACAGATGGATCTGTTCGAATGAGCACATGCTGTGACTGATAATTGTCCAGTAATGAATATTAAAAAAAGTTTCTATTTCTCTCAAAATGCTGGTAAGGCCGCTCTGCACCACGCACAGCAGCGAAGCCCGACCAGGCGTTGCTGAAAGAGCACTGAATTGGAAGAAATTAAAGGAATGTGAAACTGGAAGTGAGGTTTGAATAGATCTTATCAAGGGCTCTTCGCACAAAAGTACCTTTGACTTCTGCTGCACACAGATTATTTGCACTACCTGAGGAAAAGTCTCGAGATTATTTACGATCCAGGTTACTGAGTTCTGTTTGAGTTTCCAACAAAATGTGCCAAAATAAGGCAGATATGAAGTAAAATAGTAACAGATTTTCTTTTTCATTGAATAGATAGAAGATGCCTTTGTAGCTTTTTACAAGCCAAGGTGCATTATCTCTAGCCCATTGCCAGAAATATGATTTTTTTAATATAGTCTTTTAACATATTTTATTTTTTAAAATTCTCTTTATGCCAATCTTGCAATTCTAATGCTTAGGGCTTCATGTCTGAAGTGTGATGTTTCCTTTCTCCCTCTCAGTTTGTGTGTCCTCCCTACATTGTAAGATGATCTATGGTCAACCTTGTAAATACCATTTCACACATTTTATGGCGTGTGGGCCAGCGCCGAACCTGGCCCTGTCTCTGGAAGGGGCAGGGTCAGTGTCTGGGGCTCCTTTGGAGGGTGACCAGCTCCTGCTCTGCGGCAGGAGGGCTCCTCTGGGTAGCTGCGTCCCCACAGAGGGATGCGAGCAGGAGCTGGCGACACTGCCCCGTGCTCCCGGCCGAACTGGCAACTGCAAGTCATGGGAGCAGAGGCAGTTTTTAGTGGATTAGGGCTGAGAGTCTCTGGCCTTTGTATCTGAGACCCCAGGAGTTCTTTGGGAAACCTGTAGGGCTCTCCTTGCTGCCGGGGAGAAGAGACTTGAGTTCCCCATTGTTCTCAGGGCCTCATTCCTGGCATAGCTTCCCGTGCTCTGACCCAAAAAGCTAAATCCCAGCAGTTGTGCTGATTTGCTTCATTTTTATGTTGATTTTAATAGATCTGTTTCCTGGGTGAACTCCTGCTTAACATCAGAATGGCAGCAAGATTGAGTGTTTCTGGGTTTTGGTGTGTGTGAAGGTAAAAATGAAGCCTGTAATAGTTTTAACCCAAGAGAGCATGGGGAAGCTCATCAGGTAGAGCACTTTTCAGCTGTTAATGACAATTAGGAAGTACCCGTGCTGTTGCCTCCCAAGGCTGGAGAGTTGAGGCAGATCCCAAGAGAACAAGTTACCGGTTGCTTCTAATAACAGGCAGAGCAGTGCTGCAAATAGTGCACCAAATCAGCCTATTTTAAACCCATGCTCTGCTGTGCTAGGAAATCATGAAGAGAGAGACAAGCAGTGCAAACCTCACGAGAGTTTTCCTAACGTCTCTTTGCTGTCTTTGCCTTCTTGTCTGAGGCTCTATTTGCAGCGAATCATGAAAAAAAGCCCTGAAGAGCTGACATTTGGGCTTTGGTCCTTGACACCTAAGTAAAATACTTTAAAGTGTAGTTTGGGAGCTTTAGACTCCTTCCTTCCACTCAGTCTCTCAAACAACACTTTTGAAATGATGAAAAAAGCACTAGCGGATGTTGGTTTTGGGTTTTCCTTTCTTCTGACTTAATCTGTTCTCTCGGGTCCTTGTGGCCAGCGCCTCGTTTCAAGGCAGCGCTGCCAGCCCACTTGTAGGTTGTAAACCCGCGGGGTTCGGGGCCCTGGCAAACACTGCCACTTTGTTCAGCCCTTTGAGGCAGGGCTGCGCACACAAGGGCGGTGTGAACAGCTCCGTCACCGGGAGGGGAACACAGGGGCGAAGAGGTAGCGTGCAGGAATGCACAGTGAAATTAGCAGGGCTTTTCCGCTGCAGGCCTGCCTATGAAACTAATAAAGATAGCTCTCAGCGCCTGTGCAGGGCGTTGCTCTCAAAGATCGGTTGCAGTACTGCCTTCTGAAACCTCTGGGCTTCTGGAACAGCTGGGGGAGTTGCTGAAAATAAAAATAAGTCCGATTCTTTGTGCTTTATGGATGGGGAGGAAAAGCTCTTGAATGCATAAACAGCTTTCTGCTATTTCCACATGGCTCTGCGATGAGAGGGGAGCAGAGCAGAGCCAGCTCGTGCCCAGCCTTGCTGTTTGTATCTGTGCTTCTCTGCCAGCTCTGTGCGCACTGCACCTAGAGCAAATAGCTGTTCTGTAATGTATTTTCCCCACAAACCACTCTTACTGGAAATAATTAATAGTAATGGACCAGCCCATGGTCATAGTTACACTGATGTGACGCTATCATAACTCTGTTGACTGTGCCATACACGTTTCCCAATTAGCATCTCTTTCTGTTTCACCGTAAAATAGTGTGATGTGTTGTAGGGGTCAATAGTGTCTCATGCTGACAAAGTGCTTTTTCAGCCTGCTTTATTAGTACGGTTGTAGGTACCACGTTTCCACATGTGCATACATCAAACACGTTTGGGAGGCTGCAGCTCAGCAGGAGCTCGGGAGAATAACCCTTGATCCTAAGAGCATTAAACAAGAAATACACAAGGGTTAATTAGGTGGCAGCGGCTCGGGTTTATACAAAGCGTCCTGCAGCTGTATCAACCTAATTCTCTTGTCAGCGTTGGCTCCTCTAGCTGCCTAATCTGCTCACAATGCAGCTTTTTACAGAAGTCAGCCACAGTTCTCGCGGAAGTGACGGGTGAGCCACAGCGCTGAGATGTGTCCAGCTCCATCCTCTGCAGGCCGGGGTGACTTGTGCTTGGAGCTCCGGCTTATGGTGACTCCTGGATTTTGACACTGAACAGCTGCAGGCAGGAGGAGGCACCCTGGCTGATGCTGGAATCAATGTTTTAGCACTGGATCTGATTGTTTCCTGGGCAGAACCCAGAACCTTATTCCTACGGATCTGTTTCTACAGAGCAAATAACTTTCTGTTGTGGAGTCAAAGATTTAGTAAATAAAATTGAAGTGTCCTCAAAGGGCCGCGAAGCTATTCATAGCTGAAATGACGAGTCCTAGGTGAGGCAGGAAATTAAATGTGCTTTGTCAACATTTCCAAAGTGTCATTTTGGAGTGATATTGCTGAAAATAAGCTTAAGAGAAGAGATCAAAGTAAAGAGATCTGCTCGGATCACATCTGCTTGCATGCTTGTTTGCAGTCATTACCTTTCCATCAAAGATGCCAGTCATGTGAACCTCAAAAGAAAAATCAGAACAGTATATTCCAAATATTTTTCAACCAAATTCTGCTTTTCCCCCCCCCCCCCCAGTTTCTTTCTAGAGTGACTTGCCTTTTGCTGCTAGGAGCTTTAGTTTGATTCATTTCATTACACAGAATTTACAGACAGATGAGACAAAAATGTACATGGGTTATTCTGTTTGTAGACGGGCACTACAAAGGCGAGGACATGACATAAACTAGCACCAGTGCTACAGTAAACAGCACGAGCTGCTATACAATGAGGAGAATGTCAGCAGCATGCTGGATGTGTCAAAATGAAATAGGACGTCCATGTAGCAAAAAGTGCTGCTAAGAAGCCCTTTCAAGTGTTTAATGAGGGAAAACAGATCGTTAAGTATGGATTTGATTTGGGAAGAACAATGCCTGCCGCTTTTGACAATGGCTCTTGGGTTGTTTGTAATCAATACGTTATCACGCAGCTCCTCCAGGCCTGTTCTGCGCTGTGCCGTGTGTGTCAGTACCCGGTTCAGGAGGGAGCTGAGCTCATTTTTCAATTACCTGCTTTGTGGAGGGATCCTCACCTGTCAGGCTGCAGCGCCCGGAGGTCAGCAGACAGACGAGGCCCCGGGACAGCTCGGCTGTGCCTGGGGGCTCCTGGCAGGAGGGAGGTGAGAAACGAGGCCCTGCTCCCAGCACGGAGCTCCTTCCGCTTTGAAAGGAGTTCTGTTTCAATTGAAAAAAAAAAAAGAAAGTTTCATGCCTTCCACTTGGCTTTTGTGCCACGGAATATGTCTCTGACTAATACCCCTCATTACGGATTTCCTTAATTATTTGATTTCCCAGTGGCTTAGTAATCTAATATAACCCTGGGGACAATCCCCTGCCTGAGATCACAACATGAATATCTAATGTTATATGGGATCCAGAGATTAGCAGAGCTAAATCCGAAATCCTCAGGGACTAGGGGAATTGGTGGGGAACTGCCACCACATGGCTGAAACCGCAGTGAACAGGAGGACAACCGCGGCGCGGCGGCACAAGCAGCATCGCAGCCGCTCAGCCTCACCCCAGCCTGTGCCAGTCCTCGAGTGGTCCTTGTCACTGCAGGGTCGTGGGGCTTTGAAACGAGCCCGTGCGTGGCAACATGTGGCTGGAATCCGCTGCTGCTGTCACCAGAAAGTTGTCTCAGGGGACAAACTCGAACTGAGGTTGGAGCATCCCTGCAGGTCACCCATAGGGGCTGAAGAGAGACGTCTGTTGGGATGCACAAAGCATCATCGGTCCTGGCGGTGTGAGAGTGGGGAAAGAGAGGCCCTTTTTTTCTGTGCTGTGTTGCTCCTCGCCTGTTTTCTGCCTGCTGAAACATACCCTTTATCTCAGAAAGTGGTACTGCTAGTTGTCTGAGGCAGAGCAGTAAATCACATCGCAGGCAGAGGGAGGGTCCCAGGTTTTGATTGAATCCCAAACCAGACAGGTCCTATTATCCTTTTTGTCTCTTATTCAAATACGCTTGAATCATTATAGATTTTAACATGAGGTACTGAAAAATATGCAAATTTCAGTAGGATTTCAAGCTTTTGAGATTTAAATTTTGTAAAACCAGCTAGTAGATTTCAGTATCTTACCTTAATTAAATCCTGTACCTGCAAATCTGGTCACTAAAATGTGGAGTTCTGATTTCTTTTTTTTTGCTGTTGTTTTTGTTTTCCTAGTTCAGTTGCAACAACAGTTTTATTATGGATTTATTATTATGGATTTTTATTATTATGGATCTGCTAAGCCCTTAAAATCTGTACAGGTGCAGTTGTATTTATTTTATTTATTTTATCCCATCCCACGTGATAATGTGGGAAGAAATAGTTTATGGAGAGGAGAGTTTTGACCACAGTCATTGTGAGGTTAGAGCTCTGTCACCCTGCATGGAAGAGCTGCAGATGTGCAGTGTGTGCAGATGTGCTGTCAAATCCCATATGGATTTTTTTCAAATCCACCGTGAATTTCGACATTTTCACCATACCAATTGCTGCTGGTTTTGGTGGTTGCTTAGGTTCCTTCAACTCCTGCTAACACAGAGTAATCCTTCTCCTGGAGCAGTGTGTATTGAGCTTTGTCCCCAAAAATTGCTTTGTATCGGTGTTATTGATATAGCAACACTAATATTTTCAGAACTATAACGAGGTGCAAAAGAATGGGAAAAAAAAATAGATTCCCTCCCACATTTATTATTAGTCCAACTTTTCACAGCTCATTGTAGCGAGCTTTGTGGCTGCCTCAAGATTTGCTCTCCAGCAATAAGAGAGTAAAGCATTAGGCAGATCAAACAGTGCAAGAGCTACTGAAGTGTTACCCTTTGCTCTTGCATTAAAAGCTTGTTGTTACTACCTGTTTTGAGAAAATACAAGTGTTTGGTTCTTCAAACCTAATGAGCACCAGCTGGGACACATTTCCGTTTCTATAAATGAAAGTAGATTTAACCTTTGTACAGTGGTTTTCACCCAAATTATTCAGCCTTGGGGATATTGTGCTGAGTGGCAGGATCTCGCCAAGCTGTGCCTTGCTTATTTCTGCCCCATTTGTCATTGCAGTGCAAGGATGTCTCAATAAACAACATCTGGAAAGTGACTTGAAGTTCCTTGTTAATCATTTATTGGTTATAGGCTGAAGAGCATTTGGTAAACAGGGGCTGATGTCAATTACCTGGCAAGAATTTTGGTTTGCTCAGAAGATCTGAAGGACGCTGTGATCCTTAAATTCTTTCAGTCTCTGCTCTGGGAAAATATTAACTTGAGAGAGGCAGAACTGTTAAGTGAGAAATTTTAACAATCGACAAATGAGTGTGGCAGCCTCTTCACAGACTTGTCTGCTGAATAAAATGTTTGCACTTTTTATCGTTCGTATTGAAAGCCTCTATGTGGAGTTGTTTGCTCAGTCTCTGGGGAACAATAAGTTTAGATCAGTTACTTTCAATCCCTATATTGTGCTCTGAGCGCCACCCCAGAAATGTTACTGATGTCTAACCAGAAACATGGATGGGAGTCAAAAATCTGGGTTCCATTCTGCCTGGGCTTTGTTCGTGCTGCGCTAGGAGCGTTCCCCTTTGGCTTCCCACAGCAGCGCTAACATGACACGCTGCTTTCCAGAACAGTCTGACACGGCTCTCGGAGTCTTCGTACTCCTTAGGGAAAGCAGTGATGCAAACAGATCCCCACCGTGTCACTGCGGCTCCCCGCGGCAGGCTGGGCATCGGCAGGAATGTGCTTTGCGGGTCCGCGCTGGCTGCCGGGAGCTTGGGTGTGGTGGAGCACAGCAGCCCCGAACCTGCCACACACTCTTGTCTTACAGGGCAACTGGCCATATAGAAAAAAAAATAATTAAGAATATAATCAGAAGATCTAAATAAAGCCACAGTTTTAAATTGCTGCAGTTTTAATTTGAAAGAAGTGCAGATGGGATAGTCCTGGTCACAGGGAATTCGTTTAAGCTCTTTGTATGCTGCTGAGTTTTCTCAGGGTGTGATTTTATCACCAGGGATGCTCCATCTCCACTGGCCTCTAGGTACTACTGCAATATAAATAATCGCTTGCTGGTAGTTAATTGATTACCGTCAACTTGTCATAATCCTTGAGGTCTACTCTTCTCGCTCATAACACTGTTTGTGTCCGTCATGTGTCTGACTCTGCTGGGCTTGCCCTTGGTCTACACCCACCAAAGACAGGTCACCATTCGTTTCTGAGAACTGGTCTCTCCTCTGTTCCCTGAGTGGTTGGTGGGCAAACATCATCTGCAGGGCCTGTTTGGGCATTGTGGGGCTTGTACTATTGATTGCAGACAAACTGCATAAAAAGAAATAGAAATATTTTAAAATTATGGATTTTCTTTGTGGGTTGTAGTGTTATTTTTATGAATGCTCTCCAAATCTTCACCATGGAACTATAATTATCCATTCAAAAAGTAGTAAGTTGATCTCTGTTTCTTTAAGATGAGAAGAAGAATTGAATGCAATAATTATTTAAATCCCTCCTCTGTCTTTTCTCTCCTTCGTAATTATATTTAACTGTATGTGGATGCTCTGAGGTTATAGCTTGGGTCTTCAAATTACAGGAAAGGAAAGGAGGGAGGGTGGCTGAAAAGCAGGACCTTACGATTGCCAACTTGGCACTGAGTTAGCCCAGATGATATCCAGGAAACACAATTAGGACTCCATGATGCCTATGCTTAAGCTACTCAGATCTCATTTTTTCTATAATTAGAATAAAATGCTCTGTGATTCTCTCACCTACGTTATGCAAAGTCATTTTTTCCCCCCTGTTTTATATTTAAGAGCACAGCTTAAGACACTGCCATGTGCTCTGGTTTACGTGGTACTGCTTCCCAAGTTCACATGGGTTTGGTTTCAATTTGGAAGTATGTTGAGGTGATGGGAAGGTTATTAGGAAATCAGGTATTATTTAGAGTTTTTCATGGAAGATGGAACTCTGAGAAATATGCATGTAGGGCTTTTCTGTCTTCATGAACTTTTCAAAAGGGGTAAAGATTTTAAACGCAACTATATTCTACCAGATCCAGAATTTTACAGCAGTTCAGAAGCTGTGTTGATAAATCGGACTTCTCTAATGTTGTAGCACTGTTCTTGATGCTTTTATTTTTTTGATTTGCTTTTGTAAATCTCCTTACAACCGTCTTGGCAGAGTACTAGTTTAACCAGACCTGCCAAATCTACCTCAGTGAGCAAGAGTATGGCTCTAGGTGTCAGGCAGCGACCTGCCTTTTCCCTATATCTCCATCAGCCGGGGATGTACTGAGGAATAGATGCCGCTCCCTTGCATGACTCCTGGCATTGAGGTGAATCCACGTGGTTTTGAGCCTGGTGCACCCATGGGCTGATGGCTCCAAGCGCAAGGCGCTTTGCTCCGGGCTCCCAGGGGTGCCTCGGTGCAGCGGGGAGCAGGGGGGCCCTACTCTTTGCCTTTGCTGGAGTTTCTCTGCTGTAGGAATCAGCTGAATCACTCTTGTCAGAGAGTGCTTATGGTATTTCCTTTCAGGAACAACCTGTTTGCCTTTAGAAAGGCCCAAAAGGCACTTATTTTCAAAGCATTCCTAGGGAAAGGTATAACAATCCTACTGTGTTTTCTTCCTTCTTCGGGTCAGTCTCCATCCCACAAAAACAAACAGACCTATTGACAAGCTGCAGGCAGCCAGCATTTGGTGAAGCTTGATCAGTTTGCCAAATGGCGGTGGCTCTTCTCATAGTGACCTTGCAGGAGAAAAGGGGGTTTTGATTATTTCAAGTGCCTAGACTTTGTTATTCCCTGTGGCCCCAAACCGTGTCGTTATTTGCAGTAAACCACAAGACTTTCCAGAATGGAGACAAGGTTTTCATGGAGTTTTTGACTGAAGTATTTGCTGACTGTGATAATGTTTTCCTCATTTGTCTGTGGTGTAAAGTGCTCTGCTAGGACATGGAGTTTGCCCTCGAAAAGGAGGGGAGCTCGTCTGCCTGTGGGGTGCTGTGCCCAGCCCAGCAGTGGGCAGGGGATGCTGCTGCCCGCCGAGGGCGAGCGGCCCCAGCCAGAGGGGGGACAGGAGTGCTGGGCATGGGTCCTGGGCCTTGCTGGGGCGAGAGACATTCAGCAGAGAAATATTCTGCGTTCCTGCAGCAGTGACCAAGCTGTGACCGGCCCGACGGAGCGCGCTGATTGAGATTTCACAGCTCTGGGCTGCTTGCGGCAGCTGCAAGGGCTCTACGTGGTCAGCACACATCGCCTGCCCAGCATTCAGGCTGCTCGTCCCTGCTGTCTTCCTCGGGGTGCTGCACTGATAATTAAGGCTAAGGATCGTTACTGCCAGGCTGCAGACAGCCTACTGCCCGGACACAGCGTGTCCTCTGAGCTCACCGCAGCTTTCCAAGTGCCCGAGTCAGATCAATCAAATGCATGTCGTGGTTCAAAGCGTTTTCCCATTTCATGATTCAGGCTCTTGCATGCCTTGCTCTGCATCTGTCAGGAAGGGGAAGAATTACGTCCTCTGGACATGCTCAGGGTTTTCCACCAAGTTCAAGGAACTGTATTAAACTGAACCAGTTGGTCTGTCCTCAAACTAAATGTTCAAGAAGGCAGTGCGGGTGATTTAGTTATCTCAGTGCAAACCTCCCTGGTATCATCATATCTGGAGTCATTTCAATGTCTCCAAAGTTGGTCTGGTGAGTTGAATCCCTTTATAGCGGGAATGTGGAAAATACTGAAGCCCCTCTGTATGAGGGCATGGGGGGATCCCAGACTTTTCATCTTTTGTGTTTGAGTTCAAGACACATTCCCTCAAAAACAAACCCATTTCTTCCCTTGTGTGCCTGTGTGTGTTTGTGTGTTTCTCCATTATTCCTGGGCAGAGGCACCAGGTGTGTCAGTGCTAGGGTGCCGAGAAATAGCATCCCGCAATGCTCTCCTGTAGGGGGGCAGCCGTCAGCATAAACGCCCGCAGCTCATCAGACTCGGAGCACGGGATTGTATTTAACCAACGTAGGCAGGTAGTGGAGGTGTGAAATTGAAAAAGTCATGACTGCTTCCTTCCTTATTCTTTCCAGACAGGTTTCTTGTACCTACTTAGAGGCCGAGAGTCTCAGGGGACGGTGTTACCACCTTTATTACTTTCTCTCTAATGAGATTTTTTCAGATTTGTCGCAAAGCCACATCCTGTATCACAGATGAGGTACCAGCCTTTGCTGCACCAGCCAGCTTGCTTTACAGTGGAGAAGCAGCGGGAACTCTTGCCAGTCTGTATTTTCTCAGCTTTCTTTAATGTGTTTAAAACTTAACACAGAGATGCCCTTTCTGAAGGGACAAAATTCAGCCTCAACAGAGCTGCTGTATCAATCAGGTCCTCGGTAAGAAGGAAGTTTGCTCAGAATCATATTTTAGATAAGACTTAGGACTAGCCTGTGCAACCTTTGCTTGCAAACAAAAGCCCATTAAAATAGGCAGAACCACTCATCCAAGCCCATACTTACATCACACTACCCTTAAAGGCTTTAATTCCCTATTACTTAATCCCACAAGCATTTATATATTACAGCACTTCACTTACAACTTCATACACCTGCAGCCTTTGGTGCCACTTTTTTTTTTTTTTTTTAAATAAAATTTAACATGAGTCAAGTGAAGCCAACCGGGGCTTAGTTCTTCAAGCTGCAGTAAAGTCACGGGGGCATGAAACTGCGCAATACTCTCGGAAGTATTTAGCACGGGGCAGAATGGCAACCTGCAGTTCTAGAGCCAGGAAAAACAGGAGCATGGTTAGTCTGAATTTGTCCTTCCAGAGGGCTATATCGGGGTAGATCTCACGCGGACTTGGAGGTACTGCTTGTGTAACGGAGCACCAGCGGCCTGACTCCTTAATTGGTGCTGTAAATGCATCAGCAAGTCTTTTAGTGTCCATGAAATCAACAAAAATGCCACAAGAGGAACATTTGTTTTCAAAAGGCGCTTGACTGAGGAGACACCGTGCATTGATCCAGGGCTATTGCTCTGCTAGGCCTTTTTTCCTGTGTAGTTGTCAGTGACGAACTGTTGGCAAGGGCGTGTTAGAATACTTGAGAAGACTGCAGGCCCCTAATGTCAACCTCAACACGGACAGAAAGGATGACTCCAGCACCCAGAAAGGTAGGAAAAGTGTGATCTGAAAACGAGCTCTTGTCGTGTGAGAGGCTGCTCCCAGCCACTTCATCTCTGGCAAGCTCCCGGTGCTGGAAAGCGTCAGGCTGTGCTCCGCTGAGCTTCGGGGAGAAGCATCCACAAGAAAGATGTAAAGTTTTAAAAACAAAAAATAATAATAATAAAAAAAATCCATGACTGAAAGAAGAGCAGATAATTGCAATTTGTCTCTCTGAGCTCTTGTGAGCAGATATTGAATAGAAAATGGCTCATATAATTGTATTTTGGGGAGCCTAGCTGCGCCAAAGATTTATAGGTGGTTTTATTTTTGCTTGCAAAAAAACCCTGCTCTTTTCTATTTTAAAAGAGGGACTATCACCAGGTGTCACCCTGAAGAATTGAGCCCACTACAGTATTTTGTTACATATCAGAAAACAAAGTGCAAGGCTGGTACACTATTAAGCAACAGCAGCGGAGCTGCCATTCTCAAACTCATTATTCAAGCCTCTCTTTAGTTCAATTATACACCTCTACAGCTAAGGAAGATAGATGAAGGTCATTTGGGAGCTGTAAACCACAACGCATTGAATGCAGAACTATGTTCTTAAGCTGATTTACACCTTGTTCTCCGTGTCGTACAGCATGGGGCTTCGATTGAAATGCAGAGGCAGTGATTGAAAAGCCTTTTTCCTCTTCTTAGCTCCAGATCCACTCCCTGTAATTATTACCTTGATTAGATGGTGAGAGACAATGACTTCTGCTTTCAGTGTCTGGGTGGAGACAAAACCCCAAATCCTGCGACTAGCAGCGCTCAGGCGGAGCGGCTGGGGAAGCACAGCGGCGTTTGCAGCTGCAATAAGTTAATTCCCTGTTGTGTGTATCGGTCCAGTGAGGAAGAAAAAGTCTAATCGAGAGAAGCAACTTGCCCTTCCAGGAGAGACAAAGAACTGCCATCTTGTACTGATTTACCTCCTTACGTCTCACAGCAAGGGGAATGTTGTGTACATTGAAGAAAGTTAATTAAACAATGCAAATGTGCGCACACAAAAGATGCTCTCATGCTATTGACGGATGATTGTAGGCTTAACTCATGTGGAACAGAGACATTTTTAAAATAACTTTGTCCGAAGTGCACTGTACAAAACATCTGGGACCAGATTCTTAGGGCCGTGAGTCTGTGGGTACAAATGCTGGCAGCCAAACATCTGCTTACCCAGTAATGCCTGAGGGGGGCAGTTTGTCTTGTCTGTTTTTTTTGTGTGTTTTGTTTTTTTTTGTTTGGTTGTTTGTTTAACTGTAAATCAGCCTCATGGTCTCTAAACATTGTTCCGGAGCTTATGCAATGCAGGCACCTTGCTTTATGTCTCCGGGTTGAGTCCCCCTTGGCACTTTTACTAAAGTCACTGGAAGCAGAGGCCAGCTCTGAGGGAGCTGGGTCTAAATACCACCATGTATGCCAGTGGTGTCTTGGGAAATGTTTTGTCAGTCTAAGCTAACGAGTAAAATAAGAGGGGGAAAAAGACAATAAAATCAGTGATTCAAATTATTTTCTGAAATGTGGTTTGCTGGTCATCCTGCTTCTCTAGCAACTCATCTTTATGTAGAAATAAATTCTAAGAGTATTCATGATATTGCTCCTTTAGCAAACAGAAATTAGCACAGACCTACATGCACTTTTGATAAAGAAATAAAGACTACTTAAACAAGATTGTGTGTATATATATATATATATATATATTTTTTTTTTTTTTTCTGTAGCCCCAAACTTGCTTCATTAGCTTTCCCTCTCTTTTGACGGTAAGGTAGCAGACGAACCACCATGAATGTGTTATTACTTATGATATTTCAGAACTTGTTTCAGGTGGAGACATTTCTCTGGTATTTTTAGTTAGTGGAAATAATTACATAAAACTCATTTAAACATCAATATTCTATGATAATATTTTATTTTGAAATATTTAGTGTTTTTATCATATATATATATATGTAATTAGTCCTTTCAAATTAAAAACCAGAACTGCTCTCTAGATTGTCCTCATCTTAGTTTCAGGGAATCCTTTAGGAGTTGTCCATGACTTCAGTATTCTGGCAGTGTAGAAAAACTTAATTCTGCCCGCAGACATGCACTGATTTCATAGCCACTTCCACCTGAAGGCTAGTGCTTACTCTGTGCTGTTTGTCCAGCATTTGGTTAGTTCTAACACCTGGAATCCTTAAGAAAGGAGCTTTCTGCCCATGCGCATGTCTGGATGTCCCTGCTGAGTTTGGTCCAGGCACACAGGCAGGTCCCCTTTCTCGCACGGCACCAGTGCGTTATTATCTGTAATTTCACACGAATCCAGTCCCGCTGTTGTTTGAGTTACTGGGAGCACTGAGCGGGCTCGAGGCTGCCGAAAATTGGAATCTCTAAGAAAGGGGCCATCAGGGATAAAGGTAATGATAGATACATCCAAAGACAATAAAACTATAATTATATATAATTTGCTAGTAACTTAATTACAGATATTCTAAATGAACATCTGGAATGCCCTTTTCTCACGGGAGCAATCCTCCCTTTGTCAATAAGGCCGGTGTTTAAAAGCAAGTGGGTCTTGGCCCTCATGCAGACATTTTTTAACCTCAAGTTATGCATCAGCTGCCCAAATGCCACACCAGGTATTGGCATAGGCAGGCTCTAATTGTGAGGGTGGAAACCAGCCACATGTTGCAGGCTGATAAACATTGATTTTCTTTCTCTCTGTTCTCCCCCAGTGATTTTTAATTGTGCTTATGAGGCAAAATTATTAACTGTGAATACTACTGCCTCCTCGTTTGTTCCTTCTTCTGGCGGTGAATGCCAAATCTACCATACGTCCCGTTCTGGCTGAAATACTGCTCTGAGCCTGTACTGGCATCCTGCAAACTCTTGGAAAGGGCAAGGCATGGCTGTACTCCAAAAAGAGGGGAGCAGGGAGGAGGAGAAGTACTCGCTCCAGGGTGCCTGTTCTGTACCCTGCGAGCCCAAATTCCCCGCAGAGAGCACTGCTGGGGAAGGGTGACCACCTCTGTGTGAGCTGAATCGTGGCTGAGGTCCTTCCTTCACAGGAGCTTTGGAAAGCCCAGGATGGCATGTGCTCTGGCTCAGATGCTGCTACTTCCATTTATGCTCTTAGAGGTAATTGCCATTTTTATTTGCCAGGTAAGATGACAAATATGAGACAACAGGCCTTAATCTCAGGGATTGGGAATGCAAGATATAGAGTCCATTTCTACAAGCCATGGACAGACCAAGTCTTTTGCATCTTATGTTCTCATTTTTCCCCAGTTTTTTTACATATCCTAAATCCCAGCAATGTCAGATGCAGAAATTACTGCAAGCAGGCTCAGAATCCTTATAGAGAAGGCAGTGAGTACGGAAAACCCACTGGTCCTAATATCTCCTTATGTGGACTCTGTGCTCTCATCCACCTTCCTCCTGCGTGTCTCTTACATGCGCAGCATAGACAAGGCAAACTGTCTCCTGGCTTTTGCTTTCTCTTCTCTTTCTGTTAAAATCCCTGTGGTTTTGTTGCTGCTGTTGTTTTTATTTTATTTTTGATTGAGAGGAACCAAAGGCTTATATCACCCTGCCAGTTTAGTGGAATGTATGGCGGGGAGGAGAGCTTTTTCCATGTACACGTTTGGACATTGGAAACACTGCTTGCCAAGACAGGAGACCCACTAGCTCTTCTAGCTCTCAGCTGAAAGCTCCCAAAGTCCTTAGGTGATATGGCAGCATCAGCTAATTCCAAGAACTACTGGAAACAACAATCTTGTGCAGGTGTCTAAGTGCTCAAACAGAATCATTTATTTCAGTGTTTTATGCAGTGATCTTCTCCACGAGCAACATCTGATAGCTTTATGCGAAATTCTAATCAAGTACTCCAGCAGATTATCCAGGTGGACTCTCAATTAGCTAAGACATCTTGACCTATGAATCTGAATAAAAGGCGCAGAGCTTATTGGCACGGCATTTCTAATAAGCATGAAACTGCCGTGGGTAGAGGAGTTACTGAAATCGCCATAATGTGGGGCAGCAATTCCAAAGGCAGGTGACACCTCCCCAGACCCCTTGTGTGCTCCCTGTATGCTTCAAGAGGGTTTCTGAGCTTTGTTTAATGATCCCGGCTGTTCCTGAGGAATTCAGAGCCTCAGACACAGGCTTGGAGTGAGGCGCCTGTCATACGTGAGCCGGTGTATCTATCATTTGTAGTCCAGCTGACTGTAAGGCATTTTGAGTGGCTTGTAGGCAGGGAGAAAAAAGCAGTGAACGAGTCCCATTAGTGAGGGCGGATGTATGGTTAAGCACAGACATCAGGGTAAACCTCTCTTCTAATCAAAAGTGCTACAAGAGGTTAATCTGAAAGGCCTTTCTTAGTCTTCTCGGGTATTATCCAAGAGATTCGTATGCTCTGTACTGTTTGCTACCCCATCTATTTTTCTTGGAAGGGGCTGTGCTGATCCTGCCAAGGCCTCAGTCTGTTCTCAAGCAGCTAGGCTGTGCTAGCAAAGAGCTGCTGGTCTGAACATCTACGCCTCCTTGCGTGTGCCCCCAGCCAAACCAGAGCCTGCTCTGACCACTAATACCTGCTGCTACCTAGTATTCCTGATGTAAGGTAGACTTAGACCTTTTTTTTTTGGACTCTTGCTGTCCAGCCTAGAGCAAGTGATCTGAGAAACAAGAGACTCGTGTCCCACACACTTTTTAGTGTCCTTGCTGCTGAGCCGTAACAACCTGCGTTGTTTTTCCACGTTTCCTGGCCCCAGTTTCCTGTTCTCATTTGCGCCGACCATTCAGGTCCCAGTGTCACAGCTGGGGGTTCTGCCCTAAGTGGGTGAGGGTCCCGATGGCAGGACCCCTGGCCCTGCCCTCCTCCTGCGCAGGGCCACAGCCTCGGGTGGGAATGGGGCTCCCCCAGCCCATCGTGCAGTGACTGCAGGGCTCCCCGAGAGACGTGAGAGCTGGGCTGCAGCATCAGGCAACGCAGGGCTTAACAGCAAATCCTGCAGGGCTCCTCGGCACTCATCTGCTGTGTAAACTACAGATAGCAGGGACACTACCTCTCCTCTCGTCCTGTCTTTTTTCAAAACAGAGCCGTTTTTTAAACAGCTGCATTTTGTGAAGGCTTCATTCCTCAGACCTGCTCCAAAGGTGGCTAATGGAAGGGCACCTTGCAGAGGGCTGCCTGCCTTTGGACCTTGGCCAGACTTTATCTGGGGTTAGGTTTGTTCACGTTGGGTCAGTTTTGAGTAAACGCAGAAGTAAGACTGTGGGGAGGGATTTGCTTTCAGATGAAATAGAGAAATACATACTTTTACCTGTTCCTGTGTTGAGATATTTAGAAAAATGCAGGTTGCCAGGGGTTTCGGAGGCTCATCCGGCCCCGGCCCTTGCACAAAGAAGGGCTGACACCTGAGGGTCCTGAGCTGAAGTGCTTACAGCTCACGGATCCTTGCATCCGTGTCCATAGTCTCTGCTGGATGTTCGGGGTGTCCCAGCCCAGTTGTTGGGATCATCGGGTTACCTATTTACCAGCAAATAGACAAATAGAGCAGGGCATTAGCGGCTGTGTAAGGATGAGCTTTATGTAACAGAAAAAGAAGAATCCTCACCAAATTGGGAACACAGAATTGCAGCAGTGTACAGTCTGGATAGTTTTAATAGAGTCATAGATTTCAAGGCCAGAAGGGAGCATTATGATTGTCTGCTCTGACCTTCTTCGTGATGATACAGGGCCACTGAATAGTCCTAATGCCGGAATAAAAGAGCCTGCTTAGCACTACTTTTCTAAAATGATTTCTAACTATTATAACATTTTTCTGAGTTATTCTCTAACCCCTAAATTACTCTTTTTCATATAAGGTTGTCTGTCAATCTCTTCCCTGCTTCTTTTCTGACAGCCTCATCCCCACCTTCCAATGTCTTAGGTGCCTCTTTTTTTTTTCTGCTGTCAAACTCGGGCTAATTCATTTTCAGTTCCCTTAAGAGACCTGTCTGAGCACTGAATGATCTGGACTCTCGCGATTTCATTAGCCCTCATTATTTTTCAGTTAATGGTTGGCTGGCAGCATTGGTTTTGATTTTTTTTTTTTTTTTTTTGTAATAGAAATGGAGCAGGTTTGTATTTTATAGTCATTTCTCATCAGTCTTGGGGAGAAAAATCTATCTAAAATGTCTGCAAAGATACTACTGTCTCCCTGAACCCAAGCTTTATTGTTATTTGCATCACTTTCAGTTATACATAATTTTACTGGGAAAAGTATATGAAGTTATAGCGTACGCAGCTGTTCAGAGCCCCAGCAAATCCTGCTACAGATGTTCCCTTACCTTCTTTGTTACCAGACCGTAATTTTATCAAGGCACCAAAGAGCAGCTACCGGCAGAGACAGAGCAATAATGCTTTATTTTCTCACAATGCTGTGTATTTTCTGATACTTTCAAGGTACAAAGGAGCTTTTCCGAGTAACATTATTAATTTTGCTACTCTTCTGGAATAAAGCGTAGGGAGTTACAGACTTCAAAGTGTCATTGTTCAGCCTGGCTCTGCAGTCAGACGATGCCGAACTGCAGCTTTCACATGGCGGAGGGGGGTAGCATGCTTCCCTGATTACCCTGTACTGGGCTTATTAATTAATCAAGCACAAGCCTGTTACAATGACTGACTCAAGAACAATCACAACAGAAGATTGTTGTGGAAGAAGGGTGAGAGGGATGCAAAAAAAATAATAATAATAAAAATATCACAGTAACATATGAAAATATTGTCCTGAAGACCACAGACCCATGAGGAAGGAAAGATTTGAAATATTCCGGTCATCAGCCTGAAGTTTTCAAAATGCATGGGGTGTTGGGTCCCACATTTTCTCAGCAGCTTCGGTAATTTCAACTCACACAAAATCCATCAGAAAATCAGCCAGGCATATCTTAGCTCAGAGCAGACTAACAGTCCTGTTGAATTTACCTACGTAAAGCTGTGTATGTGCAGTGACTTGTGGTCACTGGTCCAGCGAGAAACAGAGCGATAGTCTGGGGGCTGATGGACACTGCCAATAGCCATGGCCTTGAGCAATGGGCCATGACCAGCTCCCCTAAGGAGAAGGCCATTATCACTTGTCCTCATTTTTTTAATAGACAGAGTGATTATCTGTACAAATAGAAAATAGAAATTCTCTTTTCCATCCAGATCTGTCCAGGCTATATATGAACTTGTATTTTTTGTTCATTCACTGATTATACATCAGCTGTCAATTTACCATCGACAAACTATCTTCTCTGTAAGTGAGTTTACGTGGAACTTAAAATATATGCAATTAGCATTTGTTATAATTAAACTTCAGTGCTGATGGGGGAAATGTCAAGAAATTTATACTTAATGTAGAACGGAGGAGAAGGAAAAAAGATTACAAGAAGTAGTGTTTGGTAATGGAGTTAGCGACTTAAAAGAATTAGCCAGAATTAGCAGCTGGATCAGCATTCGCTTTCCTGTTTTTCCCAGAAATGGTCCTGCTAATAAAACAAACACAGATGTGGAATGGTTTTATAGCGCATCCTTAACTATCCTCGTGCAGTGTCTGAAACCTAATCATTGCAATGTTTGGCATGAAAGCCAGAAAGTGAGCAGGTCATTATGTTGCTACGTGTTGACATGGTTCCTCAGTATCTTCTCCTGAAATAAATACAGTCTCTCTGTAGATTTGCTATAATTGGATTCTACTGCACTGTAATATGTAAATCATAAACTCCAATTACCAGTGCCTAAAAATAGAAGATCATGTAAGTGTCTTAGGGAGAAGTATACGAGCAGCTACGAATGTTTAGGATACCGAAAATATATGTAATTTTGTTACAGTCCTTGTCATGGCCCTTGGTCTTCAGCTTTTTTTCTTTACCAAACAATTTCACAGTCCTCTCTTGGGTTGGTGTTTTGTCAACAGCAGCAATTTGCTGTATATCACCCACCTTGTACCAGATGCTGACTGGAGGTACGTTGGCTCTTTTGTCTGTCTGTGGCATGTTAATCATGAAATACCTACCTTACAACAGATGAGCATGAAGGCCGTTCAGTTTGCTGTGTTTTAAATCACACTTAGGGCACTGTAATAATCTGGGGATGTAGCTTCCCTGTTGCTGTTTCCGTGCGGTCTGTGATGAGTTCAGCAGTTTGTAAGGACAAAATATGCCGCAATATGCAAGGCTTGTGAAGCTGTGGGAGGGAGTGAGGAGGGCTAATGCAGCACCTCTTGAAAGGGACATCATGCAGTGAGTATGGACACCCACACTCGTTTTTTCCTGCCCAGAGGCGATGTTCCACAGGTGGGTTCCTGCAGCAGAGCAGAGGTGGTTGCACCAAGTGCATTAAGGAGGCTGGATTGCACGTGGCAGCTCACAGAGCTGGGCTTGGCTGTGGCTCAGTGGGGTGGCACGCGGGGAATCCCCGCGCCAGATCCAGCTCTCAGCAGATCACTGCTGGCTCGTGGGCCCTCGGCAGGGAGCAGGTGGGAACAAAGCCTGGGATGCACCGGATCAAATGACAGGGCTTCATGCATGAGGCATGAGGCTTGGCTTGCTGATGTCATTTGTTGAGCGCAGTTGTTAGAGGCAGGAAAATGAGAGAGGAGTGAGTTCATCGGTGCCAGCTGAGTTAATACAACCAAAGAACCCATCTCTACTCCTTTCATCTTTTTTCTTTTGTCACTGAAGCTCACTTGCTTTCATCCCTCATATAAGGAAGACCAAACAAATTCAATTTTCATTTTTTGCACCAGCTCAGCTCTTTGTTTTCCTCAGACCCGTCTGCTCCTGGCTGTTCTGCTGCCTGAAGCTAGCTATGGGTAGAGACGTGTTCCACATTTACATTGCACTGACACTGTACCAACATGCAGGATGTGAACAAATGAGCTGTTAGAATATGTCCTAAGGTGAGCGTTACAACTCGTGTCCATCACAGTCACACAGAGAGATTGCTCCTTACCACCAGGATGCGCTTACTGATCCAGGTAACGTCGCTGCTCATTAATAACATCACCAAGACTTCTGTGGGACAGATTGTTCTGCCTCAAAGGGTCTCGGAAACTTGCAACTTATTTCCTGTCCTGCCTAAAGGATTTCAGAAATAAAGAAATCAAGGAGGAAATGTGAATTTCTTCCACCTACTATTTAGTTTTTATCTTTTGATTTTTATTTTCATAAATTTTAACGTTATGATGAAGAAATCCGGTATTCTCTTGCCACAGAAAGGGTATCGATTCAACTGTTGTCCTTTGTTCACCTTATGCTCAGTGTATAGGTGCAAGAGAGCATTAAGGCAGAAACTTTCACAGACACCTTGGAAGCGTAATTGCTTAATTTTTGTTGAATTTTAGGGTGACATTGGTGTCTCAGTCTTAAAGGCTCCATGAAGACTCCAGCTTAAACAAACATGTATTACCTCCTGGGCAACGCAAGTTCAAATACCTTTAGCAAACTCTTGCATTGATCCATTATTCATTAATGCTACATGGTGCTGAAACTTGCACTTTGAGATGATCAAGTGTAACATCACTAATAGAAACCTCGTGTCCTCAGTAAGAAAAGAGAGGCCAGGAAATCTTGCTTAAACAACAGTACTGATTTCAAGATATTTTATACTAAAGTGAAAGAATAAAAAGCCTGCAGCTAGCTTCAGGAAGGCTTACAGAAATGCTTAAAGAGGAACATTTTTATCACGAAGGATTACATTTCCAGGGAAATGCCTTTGATACTTAAAAAAACAACAACAACAGCAACAAAAAAACTGGTTGTGCAATGCTGGAAAAAACCCATCACTGCTCTCCAGCTAGACGTGAGCCCATAACACAATGGGATCCTATCATGATCTTTCATTTGCTGAGCTCACTATATTTTTTCTTGACACAGCAATTACTGCTTAATCTTGTTAGGATAGATGGTAATGGAGCCTAGTTGTAAAATACCCCTTTGTATTTTTTTCTTTTGTTTTGTTTTGAATATATTGCCTTGATTTTTATCACATTTATGTGCACATCAAAGCACAGTTATTCATTGTTAAAGCCAATCTGCAATCAATGTCATTTTCTGTATTTTGTTTACCCAGATTAGTGGTTTGATCCCGCTCATTGACTTCAATAAGAGCTTGACTTACCCTCGCCCCCCTCTCCTGTGGGTCTCCACTTTACAAAGGAGCAATTTGTCCTTGGCCCTGGCCTTGGTGCACAATGGAAGGCGCCTGTGGCAGGGGCTCCTATGTGCTCGCAGGAGCCACCCGTAGACCCATGGTATTTTTCTGTGCAGGTGCTGGGGCACGCAAAGGGTGGCCCCGGCACGGGTCCTGTAACACCTCCTGGGGGGACAGCGGCTGGAAAAGAGGGGAAGAAGAAATGTAGGGACAGGGAGGATGGCAGAAAATCACTGCCAGATGAATTGGGAAAGAGGGCACCAAGCTGTGGTCATGCCAAGAGCTGGACTTGAGCTCTGCTTGCCTGTGAGCATGAGGAGCTGCCTTGAGCCCTCCGGACAGAGGCCTGTGTGCATGGGGAAATTCAGGTACCGAAGACAACTAGGTGGGGGGAAATGAAACACTCTCAGAAGAAAGGGCAAGCGCAGTCCTTTCGGACCTTCACGTACGCCTCTGCTTCAGAGTGGTTCCAGTTTTGAGCAATCTCTGTGTATTCACTAGAAACCTTCCTCTCTTCAGCTGATGGGGTATTTGTGCTCTCCACTCCTTCCTGTGGCTTTACCACTTGTTATATATCCTCTTCCTCGAGTTAGGAATAAGTAGTTTTTTCCCCTACGAGCTGCATTCCCATTCTGACGAGCAAGAAACTTAATGCAATATTAAGCCAAGAAAGAAACTCATTTTCCTATCTCTCTAACCTGACTCGGGCTATCAGTTACCCTTGAGTAAAGTGGAGATTAATCTGCCCCATGTGTGCTCGCCGTGTTTAACAATAGCAGGCTGCTCGCCTTATCAGTCTTCCCCTGGAAGCTCTGATCACAACACTGGAGGAAGAAAAAGCCGGTGTTGACTCTTGCTGAGGATCTTGACGCCTGGCGGAGTGTTTACCTGCTGGGCCAGTGCCAGTGCACCGCCGTCGCGGCTGGCTGTGGGAGGGAGGCACGGGACAAGCAGGAGAAAGTTCCCATTAAGGACCGCTGGCAACAAGAGCCTGCGGAGGGCCAGGGGCAGCTTTCCTGCCCCCATTTAGTGGGGAGAGGCTGTGTGAGCAAAGGAGGGTTGTATCTGACAGCGAGCCCTGCCTGCCGCAGGGACCAGCCCGACTTAGTCATAACCAAGCTGCAATTTTTGCATCAATGGAGATATTTTGCTTTTGCTTCTTTTTCCTCTTTTCTCCTAAAGATAGCCTGCTTTCTGGGGCCACAGGTGAGATCATGTCCTCCCACCATGCATCTCAATGTGGAGAATAAGCAGCTCACTTGGTTCTTGCATACCAAAACCAGTGCCCTTCCTTAGGTGCTCTGAAATAGAGAACCCTCTCCATCTCTAGCTCCTGCCTCAAGAAACCTCCGTAGTGTGCTGTGTACCAGGGGTCAGCTGGTTAACTTTGTGCAGATTGGTGGCACTCAGGATAGAACATGTTTCCTAGAGAGCTTTTGCTTAATAGATGACAGTAAGAAGTGCCCAAGGGGTCGTGGCTGCTAACATTGTACTTCCTCAATCACTGTCCTCAATTAATTTCCTTAAAAAATACATTTTGAACATTTGAAGGAACTGACAGTACCTGAAATTGGGCATGTGGAGTTTGCAGCATTATGGGACCCTAATTTTGACCTGGAACTTGCAACAATATTTAATATAAATAACAACCTTTGGAGAGGAAGAGAACATCCTCATCCTCAGATGTACGGCCAGAAATCTGGACTCAGCCTGTCAGAGCTGCCATTGTGGTTTTGTACAGATATAGGGGAATTATTTTTTCCCATTCCTCTTCTGTAGGAGTTCTGAGGTCAAGATCAGCTCCTCTCCACAGACCATCTGCAGAGGGACGTGCACCCTCTGATGTTTTGAGGGCCAGGAGGAGAGCAGCGCAGGCTGCCAGGCTTTGGGGTTTCATGGGACCCACGTCTCCCTACCAGAGGAGGGTGAGAAGGGGACGCGGTGGCTGGCAGAGATGCTGCCAGCAGCTTCAGCACTTGTGTGGAAGGACCCCCCTTGGCAATTCAGGCCCAAGAAGCTGCTTACACCAAGTTTGCAAAGCCTTTTTTTTTTTTTTTTTTTTTAATATTTATTTTTGCTGTGTGTGTAAGGATAAAGGGCACTTAAAAAAACATATTCTTGTTCATAATTATTTGATGCCTAACAGTAGATTTCTAGTATTTTTTTATTAATCTTTACCCTAAAATTCAGCATTACCAATATATCATTTTCATTTCAAGCTATAGCTATTCTGCCAAGTTCTACTTTTTCCCTTTATTGATTTTATTCCTGTCTAAAACCTCTTTCTGTTGTTCTGTAATAGAATAAAAATGGGCTAAATCAAGCACTTTATCCAATCGATGTCTCTTCATACTTAACCAAGAATCTCTATGCCAGAAATAACATTCCACAGTCTGGAAGTGATAAGGATGAAAAGGTCCATTACAACATATTAATCATTGTTCCTTCATTTTTCTTTAGGCAGGACAAGTTCCATTGCTGTTTATTCTGCGACGTGTGATGGGAATCTTTGAAGCTTGCTTTACAACAGCAATGACCTTAGGCTCTACATGCTTTCTTTGACTGCTGCGCCAAAATATATGCCCATTGGTATGCATAATTCACACGTGCAATTGCTAGGAGTGAGCACAGTGCTAAGTGGCAGCCTGCAGAGGGGAGGTTGGTTGTTTCTCTGTGCCTGGTCTGAACAGAGGTGGCAAGCGTGTGGTGAAATAAGGCTCACAACTGCACATGGAAATGCTCAGGTGGTAGATATTCCCCGTGCACTGAGACAAGTCAGGAGGAATGCTCTAGGGCTAAGGAGAGTGCTGAAATCCAATCTTCTGCTTGTGGCAGGAGATGGGAAACCAGCAAAAAGGTTTTGAGGTCTGCGGGTAGGGAGAGCTCATCGCAGAACATGGCCCAGCGACTTCTGTGTCAGACAGGGCAGTAAAACTTGTGCGTGCTCAGGAGTAGGGTTGTTGTTGCTACAGAAGAAGACGACAAAGAAAAAGGAACAGTAAATATTTTCATTCTATGTGTTCATCTTCTACCATGCTAATTAGAGCTCTTCCTACAGTGTGTGTGCTGACGGGGCCCCGCAGAACCACGTGTTTACAATATCTGATCAGTTAGGGCCGCACCAGCACTGGTGTGGCTTTGCTCAGCTCTGGACTAGATGCAGTAAAACACTTCAGAGTGGCCTCGAGCTCACTGGCAGTTCACGGGAAAGTGCAGTGCTGCTTCAGAACAGGCTGTAAACCATGCGGTCTGACAAGCATGGGTGTTTAAACCAGCCGGCAGGAGAAGGGGAGAAGGGTGAGTCCTCCAGCCATCATGTGAGGTTGTAGAGAGGCTCTGTGCGATGGGATACCCAGAGCTTGGAGACCTGTCCTGAAGGTAGGGGCCTCTTCCCAGATAACCCGGCAGGGCTTTCACTCTTTCTTTTTCCTACTGCCCCCATTTTCCTAGAAAAATCACTTTGAAAAGTAGAAGTAAAAATGAAGGTGCTCATTCTGCAGTAGGTTAACAGACTAACAATCATCAGTTCCTCCTTCTGCCAGAATAAATTCAACTGCACATCTGCTGGAAGGCTGCTCTTAGATGGTTGTAGAGTGCTTTCAGATGTTTTTCCAGACAGTTGCTTTTCTTCGTGTGGTACATGTATCATGAAGAAAAGAAGTCAAGGGTGCTGGGGTCAGGGAAATAGGCTGTGTGAGGGACTGCAGTTGTGATCTGGTAGGGGTTGTACAGAGTGGGATCCCTGCTCTCAGGTGAGCATTTCCACTTCTCTTGTCCCATCCCAACTGTATGCTTGTGGGATACATCCTGATACATATCCCCAGCCCTAGGGGAGGACATTTACCAAGGGTTACCAATCTCCCAGCAGGAAGGCAGGGATGGCTTGGACCCCCCTCCTACAAAAGATGCTCAGCTAAGGCAAAGTGCTGGGCTGTGGGAGAGGCAATTCCTAGCCACAGCTGTCCTCAGAGCAACTGCCATCAAGATCAAATCATATTTGAACAGGGGCTTTCAGGACAGAAACTTGGGCCTCACCTGAGATGGAATTTCAGTGCTCGAGTCCAAACTCCTTTTTTCAGTAGAAGGCTTATGATCAGTGCAGAATTAATGTGTCTTGCGACTGAAATGGGATCTTTTGAAACACAAAAGTTATGCTGCGCTTGCCAAGTGGAAAATTTGGCCCACAGTTATTTTTGAGCTTTCAAAACCTGGCATTTTCCTTCCAATGATCGTTCTCCCCCTCCTTCCTCCTCAAAAATAGTTAGACTTAAAACAGCTTACACTCCACTTCCTCTGTATGAAGCAGCAGTACTTACAGAGTAGGTAAAATTGGAAATTACATGGTATGTAACTGAGATCAATAATTAGAGCTACTTTACATAATCTCAGACTAAGTGTACCACTGCCGGGGTGTTTCTCATTAGAAGTTTGTGAAATGTTCTTGCTTGCTTGTGCTTTATGTTGCCTGTTCCTCGGTGTCTCTGCTATTCCCTGCACAGACTTGCTGAAATAATTTGCTGTGCACTCTGCCATTTCCCTATCAATGAGGATCCACATTTCTTGTATGTTCAGTTAAACGGAGGTCTGAAATGACTTTTATGCAGCACACAAAATTCAGGTTGAACATATTTTAAGGATCTGGCATTTTAAAATGGTATGGATTTTTTTTTTTTTTTTTTTTTTTTTTTAAGCCAACATTCTTGGTATTGAATGAGATGTTATGAAATGGAGATGCATAATGTGGTGGCACTTCTATTATTCATGACAGATCAATTTTGTATGGAAGGTTATGGCAAAAAATGCAAAACAGACTGCCACAAAAGGTTATAACAAAGATAGATCACAGGTGACATTGTTTTCTGTAGAAACTACGGACAGATAAAAACACATAAATTAGCAGGAGAATAAGTTTCTCTTCTGATTTTGTTGGCAGAAGGATCAGATAAGTTATTTACTTGTTATTTTACAAGTAGATGAGCACACAGAGAAAATGTCATCAGAGAGCATTTTGGACTCTAGATCACGTCCCAGCACTTCCATGGTCCTTAGAAGGAAAGCAAGCAGCAGCATTCGGGATATGAAATTGTGGCTTATTAAAACGAAAACTTCACGCCTGGATTCTTGCATGCTGCTTGTGCTGAGCAGAGCCTGTAAGGAGCCCTCACCCCCAAATCCAGACGCAGAGCATGGTGCTGATCAAGGAAAGGGCAGAGAATCTGGCCCCTGAAAGCTCGTCCCTCTGTCCGTCCCGGTCTCAGTCAGTGTCCCACAGGAGCAAACCTGTGCGTTGGGTCTGGCCACGCTTAGCATCAGCTGCCTGCCCGCCTGCTGTCACAGCATCACTTCCACTTTGGCGGCAGGTTGGTATGGGCTCTCCTTAACGAGAAAGGAGAGAAAGAGGAGAAGGGAACAGGACCCAGCTGAGGAGCTGCGGTGGGAGTGCAGAGTGGGCTGGGACGAGTGGTCACTGCCCCACGGGCCGGGCACTTTCCCTGCAGACATGGGTGCTGTGCCTCGGGATCTCTTGTAGTAATTTGAAGTTGCTGCTGTTTATGGAGACAGTTGACAATTTCTCCTCCACACGAGTTGTGACCATCAGTTCTCCTATGACTAGAGGGTCCTGGTTTTGTGAAGGATGTTTCTTCACACATAGCGAAACAGATATCAAATTGACCTAAAGGTTATTTGCTCTAAATTTCCTTTGGGTTCTGTTTTCTTCAGCTGGCTGGAAACAGGTTGCTCCAAATGAAATTAGCCTATCATAAATCTTCTCTCACTTCCTTTCCTGCCACAGGCTCTTACTTCGTGCCAGTGGTCTTTGATTTTTAAAAATATATTTATTTTGAGCTAGACTTGGAGGAATTTTTGTAGATCTTAGGTTGATCACCTCAAGCGTATCAATTCAGCTTCATGTTGCCACAGCATCTTTCCTGGGGTGGCTGGCACCAGGAGCTTGCACCCCACACCTAAAAACTACGCTGCATTGCCTCGGTTCTGGTGTGAACAGTCACTTCTGGGGTGTCATTGTGGGGAACCTTTGCCACTACCAGGTTTCCATGGTCTTTCTGAAGTAATTCAGAAGGAAGTCACTGAGTTTTGTAACACGATGTCTTTAAGTGAGGCAGCTATCCGTGAGCTAAGTGAAAATATTACAGCTGTTGCTTTATAGGTCATAAGCGCTTGGTTTTCATCAAAGCCTTAAATGTTAGCCGATCCCAAGGGGCTGACCTTTATATTAGGTATCGTTTGTCAGGGATTAACACAAAATTAAGTTTTAATTGTAAGGTATGATGGAAAGTTGGCTTTGTTTAAAAGAGGGCAATAAAAGGAAATTTATGTGCTTAGCTGAATAGCAGAGAGGGATTGGGTGACTAGAGGACGCTTAATGTTTTTTTTGGGGAAAAGTAAAGAGGTGAAGAGCCAACGGGGAGACAGGCCCTCCGCTCGCTGATAACCTCCTGAGCTGCCGGGGCTCGTGCTGCCCGATGGAGGCTGCCACTGCCGTGTGTTTTCGTTCAAGCCAAGCCTCCCGCAGATTAAAACCACTTAGGGAAAGGCCGGCCAGCCAGCCCCGCTTACATTTTCAGTCCAGGGTAAAGCTCACTCTTCACTGGTATTCTCAGCAATTTAGGGCTTGACTGAGATTGAGTTTGACAGTAAAAGAGATAAAACTTATCATCTGGTGTCATGATTCAGTACATAGCCCAGAAGATAGATGGCTCGTTTCAGAGGTTGATAAAAATATATTTGTTCGTTTGCCATCGTGCGATCTGTTATATTTTCAGGCAATCTTACAATAGGAGCAGCATCCATTAGCTCGCAACAGCTGTGTGCTGTCTGCGGAGTTAAAAGGAATTAAAGCAGAGCCGTGTTTAAAAAACATGTATATTTTTTTAGACGGCGGCAGCAGCTGGCTGGAGCTCCGTCAGACACTTGGGTGGCCGGAGCAGTCACTGCCGAAAGGGATGTGCCGGTGAATGGCAGGGCAATCCATAAAGTTGCTGTGGGACACGATTCTGCTGTGCTGCGGGCAGGTGAGAGCCCGGCCCGAGTGCAGGCAGCAGCAGGAGCTGTGCCGAAACCCAGGGGACCCCCTGCCTGTGCCTTTACGCAGCCCTTGTGGGAAGGACGTCAGAAAGGCCATGCAAATGTGCAGAGGTTGCGGGAGGATGGATGGCCAGCAATGGCAGATAGGCGGTGTTAATGGGGCCGTGCGGCACACAGCAGGCTCTGAAGCTTAACTGCAAACCAGAGGGAAAGTGCTCCTTCCAGCAGGGCTGAAGGAGATGGCTTCTTTTCTGTCGGAGAGCTCCGTGCCAGTTTCTTCCTCTTCTGTGCACTCCCCTTCTTCCGTTTGGTTTCCCTTCTGCCTTCCCAATGGGCTTTTGCAAATCCTGCCTGTGCAGAAGGAAGCAGTCTGGTACTGACTCCTGTGCTGGTTTCCAAACCTCTTAGAACAAGGGAAAAGCTGTTCCTGTCCCTCGTATTGATCAGCTCTCTTCAGTGTCATTCACACAGAGTTTCTGAATCAGGACCCAGCATTGCCCTGCTGAAACCCAGCCTGACCACGAGGAGCCTTGGCCCAAAGACCTGCTCCTTGCCTGCTCTTTGCAGTCAGGCATTGCACGCTTACAGGGTAGCTAGCTTAAAGCATCAAGGGAAGTTTCACAGGTTGTATTTTTATACCTGAAAATCATTTCTGTGTAGCCTGCAAGACACAGTCTTATTCAGAATTAATATGCAGAATTATTCCTGTTGCAGTTTTTTTCTCAAATGTTTTGAATACAATCGCTATTATGAATATATTTCCTTGAAATTAAATGAGATGATAAATGAGTAGAAATTTTATGGATTCCACAAAAAATCAGAATGTTTCCATGAACATAGTATTTATTAGCCCCATGTATTTGTATTTATACAATCATTGTCATCAGCTGCCTTAATTATCTGTTCAAATCCTGTCCTTTAGGTCGGGAAGTACCACATTTTCTCTGAGAAGAAATCCACTGGGGATTTGGTTTCATTCAGTTCTTGAGACCACTTTTTTTTTTCCCCTTCGGGCAGGCTGGCTGCGGTTTTCTGCCAGGATTTCTGGTGCCTTTTTGCTTTTCACATGTTGTGTCACCTCTTTCTTTGTGATACTAAACAGGGGTGACAGAGCTGAGCTAAGATTGACCTTTTGTTCAGCTGAGCTTCTCCTGGATGATTTTTAACTTATTTTTGGATGAAAAGGGATTTTCTTTCACCAGGAAAGGCCTCTGGTTTGAAACTGGAGAAGATATTTCTGAGCCATCACTGAATGTTCAAATTAACTTTCCAATAGTGCCTAACTTTTGTCTGCCCCAAATTTATCCAGGCAATTACCTAGGTGCATAATGAAGCTCTGTACTGAATAAAAAGCAGATTTTTGCTAGTGGAAGAGAGGAAAACCACTTACTGCACACTCATTTTGAGTCATTTTTTTTCATTCTATGTTAATCTGCTGAACCCTGGTAGCTATTCTGTAACGTTCAGTACATGACACATATGTACCTTCCCAAAAATGCTCTCTCGGGGGCTTTGCCACCCAGCTCCTGCCCTGGTTGCTCCATCCGCCTGCAGTGTGTCTGCTGGGCAGGGACCTGCCTCTGCTGCAGGCCTGGCAGCGCCAGGAGCACCGTGACACCGTCCCTGGGCCCTTGCCACAGTTTAACTAACACTTAGCAGTCAGCTAGCTGCTTAATTAATTGGGAGCAGCTGCTGTCTTCTTACCTGTATTCTTTAAGGAAGGTGGACACAAGAAAGAGGGTGTTAGGAAGATTTCATCAACAAAAATGCATCAATTTTAAGGAAGAACTGGGCATGTCTCATGTGATGTGTCTACCTGGGGTGTCTTGCTTTCCTCTTGTGCCTGCTGAGATGCAATTCCTTGTAGTGCAGTTCACCTCCAGCACCTTACCAGTAAACCCAAACAAAACTTCTTGTATGTACAACATCCCCTAACCCAGGAAAAGATATACTGCCATTGATTGTGGCTTGCTTGCCAAGCTAAGGCACAGCACTGCCGTCCTGGAGAAAGCACCTGCGGGTACCCAGCGCGAGGCTGTGCTGCCGAGAGGGACAGTGGTATGGCAGTGCAGGCAGGGAAAGAGGACAGATGAAGGTGGCATCTGCCCAAGCACAGCAGCTGATGTCCTTGGCTCTGACTGGGCCGATGGTGGGGTGGACACTGTGGGTGCCAGCAGGGAGCTGGGTGCTTGTCCCCAGCAAGGTTATTTCTGAATAGGCAGCATTAATGATCCCCCCACCCCAAACAGAGCATGCAGACACCAGACTTTAACACAAATATGCAGTCCCCCCTCTATTTCACTACCCCAGGTTGAAGAAGCGCATCTCTCGGAGGATATTTCCCATGGATTGCAGATACATCTCAGGGGAGCTCATCCTTACAAGAGACGGGAAGGTCCCTCAGCTGTGCGTGCTTCCCCCTTCCCTGCCCCTTGCTACCTGAACATGATGCACAAAGCCTTTTCAAGACGGAGGCAGGAAAACTTCAAACTTAAGCCTTCTGGGTCATCTTTTTATATCCTAAAATAAGCTCAACAGCGAAGAGGCCTTTAAAGGCTTTTCTTTTAGTTCGAATGCTTTAATGAGAAGTGTATAAACTGACATTGATCTCTTCCCGTTAGGGTTTATTACACTGAGACACTGAGAGATGCTTTTAGATGATAAAGTTCTGCTCAAGTACTCCGTAAATAAATGCAGCAATAGAGCGATTTGCCTTATGTCAAGAAGAGATGAGCTGAACAGAACAGGACTATAACAGGCAACTTCTCACAGAAATATCAGAGTATTACAGGAACACTGGGGTTGTCAGAGTCCTTTGAACCCAACCAAGCACGTTGCATGTGGGCTTATGTCAGGGACAGGGGAAAATGGATTGAACATAAGACAGCCTTTCTAAATTCTCCTCTTGGCTCTGTTGTCATCCTTGGTAGATGCTGCTCACCCAGATCAATGTTTCTGTTGATATAAAGTATTCTTGCCACTGGAAGAAGTCTCATTTAGACGCAGCCTAATTTAATTTGCTCTATTTGGACATGCTGTGTAATCTGGTGTTGAAAACTAAATCTTAGAACAGCTTTTCTTGACTGTACTGACAATTACACGAGTTAAGTGGTTTTGCCTTTTGGGATAGCATGTTCACATCTTTGTGGCAGGTTTATATTTGTTTTATTTAGGTGCTATTTCAAGTTCAGGGTTTACATGATAACCACTTGGGCAGACAAATTAACAGTTTCTCTTCTAATTAATATCAAATAACTTTCATTGGAGGCCTTCAGGAATATTACTAATGAACATATTCAAGATAGATTACTCATAAACAAATACTTATGTCTTTATTCCTAAAACATCATTTAAGTCTGAAAATATTAGCACGCAGCTTCAGAAAGTTGTGTGTTGCATCCAGCGTAAATGTAATGATTACATTAGCATCACATTTACAAGCTGTCAGCTGTCAGATTTTACTGGTAAATATATTGAAGTAAACAGCAAAGCAGCGTTGCAATTTCTTATGTTAATATAGTTCTGTAGCTATTAAAACAGTCTAAATACAAACAGAAAATAAAGCTCGACTTTCTGTACGGGAGCTGATCTGTTTTCCTCTGGGCTGGCTTGTGGCATTAGTGGAAGCGTGAGGTCAGCACCCCCCTAGGAACGGCTCAGATGTCCTCTGGCATGGGACACACCGCCTGAGGATCTGCCTCACTGGCTCAGAGACATTACATCATAGTTTTAGGTGGGATTTGCCTTATGCTGGAGGGGGTGGATTTCTCTCTTGCTGAATTTCTTGGGGGAGATGGCAGATGGAGAAAGGACGTTGGCATTGCAGGGATGACAGAGCAACAAGGCAATTGGTGTTCTTCTAACAAAGAGGCCAAAGTCAGGCTAGCAGAGTCTTCGGATGAACAAAACTCAGGGCTCCCTCTTCCCCTTCCTCCCCCCAGGCAGACCCCTTCCTTACTGCAAGGCTGAGCTTAACACCGAAGTGAACAGTAAAATATAAAGTGCACCATCGTACAGTGCGCCATATCATTTTTCCTTGACATCTCATAACTTACCCTTTTCTACAGCTTTTTGTTCTGAGCCAAATGTCATAAGTTAATGCATGAATAAATGAGGACGGTTCTCACCACTTTCATGATATGTTGCAAAATATACACAGGTGGTGCTTTAAAGCTTGCCATTTGCCTCGATAGCTAAGTACCATTTGCATTTTACGGGCTTCTATGTGTGTCAGAGCCCGCACCTGTTCAAGACCGATTTCAGTAGGCATTATACCAGATCCTATATTTTACTTCTTTCCAGTGGTAAATAGGTCAGTATTTCACGACAGAAATCTATTAAAAGAAAGAAAGTGTTCTGTCTGAAAGGAAATATGGCACATACGAATTTAAATTAAAAATAAATTGGGTAATAATCAGTCAAAAATGATAGAAGTGCTGAAAAAATCAGTCCAAGCTGGAGGAGTAAAAAAAAAAAAATAAAAAAAAATCCAGAGAACCCCCTACCTCAAACTCGCATGCCTTAAAATCATGTTTCCATAAAGATTTTAAGTAGGTACTTAAATATATGGCCTGCCAGCTGTAATCAGGGGTGAAGCACATATGCTTGAAGTTTTACCTGTTCTTATGTACATGGCTGATCTTTGGCTGAAGTGGCTGCACTTGTTGAGCATCTCTAGAAAAAGTCCTTCTGCTTACATGTATGCAATAAATGTCATTACATTCCCAAATACACTGAATATTCTTTAAAACACAGCAAGTTTGACCATGCTCACAGGCAGCACAGCACTAGATGCTGTGACACCTGATGAAGAATAGGAAGATTTACTTAAGGCCTATTCTGAATGTGTAAATGATGCGAAGGACTAGTGGCCTTAGGAAGAGGTAATTTTTAATATCCATGCCAATGCAAGACGTCGCACATAATAAAAACTCCACGCTGTCTCAAGGGGTTACAGTCTACCTGGAATGACTGCTGATGGTTTTCAGCTTGCTGTATTCTAGTAAGGTGCTCGGAGTGCACTGCTGTTCCAGTGCAAATGTGAGCAACCCCTGCTTAAAGCCATCCGTCAGCATTTGCAGTCATTTCATCTTGTGCCTCTTGGCCCCAGCTAAGAACTTCGAATCAGTCCGAATGAGAGTGTTCGTGATGTTTACAGTTTACATTAAGTGGCTTTTAGAAAGGAATAAAAGCTTTTACTTCGTGTATTAATCGTTCTGTGTATATTATTATGATGGTACTAATAGAAGCTAGTATACACAATAAAAGCAGAATCAAAACACATCAGCTCTGGTTGTCAGGAAAATCAAAGTTTTTAAGAGTTGCATGTACGCAGATTAAATTGTGTTAAGAAATTTGTAATGCTATTAGGTGGCCTTTAAAGGCTTTAGATTGATAAACCAGAGCTTAGGTTTTCCCGTTTCCCATTGTCAGTGGGCGTGCGCATGCACTCACAGCTGAACTGGAGAAGCTGGAGACCGAAACATGCACGAGCCCAAGAGCATCGTTTGACACACAGTTAGAAAAACGAACTACCGTGGGCTCGAATGGAGACGTGTTTATTGTTTGTGTACCCAGAATTAATCATAAGCACCTACTGTGGCGTTTAGATCTCTGGCTGTCCTGTTCACAAGGTATTTTGGCACCCAAATCAAGCTGTTTGTCACGAGGGCAAGTTTGAGTTGATCTCAGCGGGGGTGAGCAGGAGCTGGGAGTGAAGCAGGGCAGCACTGGAGCAACCGGGGTCTTGTGCTGCATCTGGCCTGGGAGGGCTGGGAGAGGGCACGGAGATACCTTCTCTAACCTCCTCCTGCACAAAATGCTCAGCTGATTCGATGTGTTCGCATTTTGGATGACTTCTTGTATGTTATTTTGGAGGGAAAAAAAAATAGAGGTTAGGCTGGGTCCCTGCTGCTGACCTCTGCTGATACAGCCTGGGGGGATACGAGTGTGAAGAGCTCAGACCCTCATTAGCAGAAACCCGGGTGTGGATGTGGGCGTTTGTCCAAACTGGGCTTTCCTGAAGCAGTTGGTCAGTGCTCACCGGGGGATCTGGCTTTTCCGGTAGCTGTATTGCTGTTGCAGAGGCAGGTTTCCCCAGGACCTGCTTGTACTGTGGATGTCGGTGTGGCTACAGGCCCTGTAAAGCAGTGCCAGAACACACACGGTGCTGAAAGGAAGGGGTCATGCAGTGACCAGGGAAAAGCAGTCACTTGAAAACCTTGAAACCGAGACGGACCACTTCGAGATCAATCTTCTGCTATCACCAGTAGCTTTATAATAGGTGTCCAGAAGAGTCCTCAGGAACATCAGAGCCACAGCACTCTACCCCTCATACCTTTCCTGAGAGCACAGTAAGCCTATATATTTGTTCAGACCACAAAAGTGGGAATAATATAATTTTCACTCAGATGTTTGCTGTTTGTTCTTCAGCGCTAGACAAATGTAGTTCAGCAATGTGTGGCTTTTCCTGTAAGAAAGTGTGGAAGCTTTATCTCAACTAAAATGACAGCATTTATAAACTAAAAGAAAATAAATAAAAAAAAAAAAGAGAGAGAGCTTTCACAGTACAACATTTTGACTTTTGCTTCCTAAGCCAAATATTCATTTGGGAGTGCTGAAAAATGCCACTTGTTGAAATCGAATCACTCCATCCCAGTTGGCTGAACCAACATCTTAATTGCTGAAGTACCTATTATACCTCCTACAAGAGGAAAGGTGTTTTCTACCCTTAAATCTAAGCTTGTGTTTTTTTTTTTTTTTGTTTGTTTGTTTGTTTGTTTGTTTTTGTTGTTTTTTGTTTTGTTTTTAAACTACATTTTCCCAACTTCCCTGTAGTAGGAGGCAGCACGCAGCTATGTTGTCCAAAAAGCAGACCTGGGAGACACATGCTCTGGGAACAGAACTGGGATTATCCCAAGTGTGTGACAATCTTTGTGGCTGAGTGGCAGCGGTACTTTAACAGGTGATGTTTCAGCCTGCTGCTGGATCGCTGCTAATGACAGACATCGTTTCCCTCTGCTCTGTACTCCCTTCTGGGACTGGCCATGCATGCCCCTCCGCTCTGCACGCTGCTGCCACGGCCGGTCCCCACTCTGCCCTTCTCAACAAGCTCGTTGCGACTTGCTCGGTGCAACCCTCACCATCACCTCCTCAGCACAACAAATTAGAAAAGAAAGCCACCTGTACAAACAAAAAGCACGTGGTGCTGGGCTGTTATTCCTAAACGTGGTGTTCGCTATCCCGAGCCCACGTGCTGTCACCACCCCGGTGCGGCACCGCGTGCGTCTTCTGTGGGTCTGTTGGAGCTCAGCTCCGCGGCTCCACTTGCTGCTGCTGGAAGCTGCACAAGTGAAGCGCCAGTCACTCCGCCACAGATTTTGCTTTAGAAATATCATAGCGTGAGCCACACAACGCACACGGTGCACATCAATCACGGCTGCCCCCTGGCTCGATGCCTGCCTGCTGCTCCATTCAGAGAGCTGGCAGCGTGCAGGCTCTCTCAGAAGGTACCTGCTCTTATCTGGATGGAGGACTTACAGGCTGGTTGTGCAATGCGTGGAGCTGCTGGCCCACGTGCCATGTTTGTGAAATGTCGGGAATGAGCTGGAAAGGAATTCCCTCCTCGGGTGCTTTGGGTTGGGAAAAATGCATTGCTGGACATAGCACAGCATAAATTCCAGATAACTGCTGTCCGTAGCCATGTCACTCTGAGGTACGCACTGATAATTACAGCATCATTAACCTACTGCCCTGCGCTGCTCGTTGCTGTATTATACTTTCAAAAGACACACCACTTGGCAGAAAAGTGGTGAATCTCTTATTCAGACAATTTTCATTCCTGCATGCATCCCCCCGGCTGTCCCTGGGGAGTCAGTGCCTGTAAGTCACTGCTCAAGCACGGACACTTCCCAGTCTGTGTTAAGCACCTTAAAAAAATTGCTTTTTGGCTAGTGGGCTTACCTGTAACTTCTTTTGGCTTTAAAAGGATGAGTTCCTGATGTTAGACTAGTTTTTGATTCCTGCATTTTTCCAGCGTTTTCAAGCCTAGTGTTGCAAAATATTTCTCATGTGTGTTGATCATAAAATGGGATATTGACATTTTTAGCTATAGCGCAGAAGCTCAGTGGCAGATTTTCCTTTGCAAAGTTTGGCTTTTGATGACTTTCCATTTTCCAAATAAAATCCATTTTTACTCTTCCTTCCCCTCATCCCTCCGTCACGATACAGATTATGGTGTAAATGTTCCTTGAGCTTAACGATTGTTTGGGCCATTGTGTGCATCCCCTGGTGTGCAATGTTTTTTTGGACCATTGCATGCCAAACCTCAGTGTCTTCAGAGAGTCCTATCATATGAACACAGCTGTTTTCACAAATATCCTCATGATTTGTAGATGCCAAAACTGTTCTGAGTATTCACCTACTCTTGTATTTATGAGGCTTTTCACTAATCACACAACATTTCTGATGTGATTGTTTGCTTTGAACAGCAGTTATTGTTTTATAAACACTGACTGCTATATTGGAAAGTATTGGCATCACTCTCATAGGAATTAAGTCATATTTTTCCTACGGAGATTTATTATCTGCATTTCTGCATCAAACTGGAAAACTATACAGAGATAAGCCCTTTTAGATTGACTGTTACAGCCTGAGTCTGGTGGAATGTGGAACGAGCTTTTTTATGCCATCAGCTGAGGACTTCTGCAGAACCTCAGGCGAGCGGGCGGATTGACGGCTCTGCTGATGGAGCTCAGACAGTGCTCTCCTGCTCCAGCCATGCAGTTGGCTTCTAGACTTGTGTTTGTTTGAGTTGTATGCTAAAGGAATGCACGGGGACATGGGCATTGTTCTGTTGGCACGGAAGTTACCTAGACTTATGTCTGTTTATTTTTCTGAACCTATGGGATGAAGTACTTGATACGGTTAATTTATTATGAGATGTAAGTTTAGTAACATGGTAAAGAACTTACTGTGAAGTGATGGACAACTTGTATTAGAATTCCTCTACTAATGCTGTACAACACTCATTTATTATTATTATATACCCTAAAGTGCTTTTGGCATAGTTTTGACACACTCTACTCACAGACATCCAGACCAAATTTATTGCCCAAGATAGATCCCCAAAGGAATGGCAAACTATCCACGCCGTTCCTGTACTGTCAGCTACACGCTCTGCCAGCTATCCAAACAACCACAGGCAGGCAGCCAGAAAAAACATATTATAACATGTTATAAAACTCTATTTTGACTTACACCTTTGTTAAAAAAAAAATATAAAAAATAGAGGGCTGAATTTTTAAGTAACAATAATAGAAGAGAGGCTTTTGAATGTGGGACCTACTAATCTAAAAGCAATCCAGTGACCCATCAGACTAATAACATATAAAGACTAGGCATAAGCATTCAGCAAAGTTCTGAAGTCAGTGTGGGGAAGTGAAATGCTACCTCCTACACCTCACCATTCATTTTTTCTTCCCCTCATGATTTAATATTGAACAATGATGAAATATGTCATCCATAATGGGAGAATTGGCTGAAGTGATTTTCCAGTAATTAAAAAAATGTATGGAATCTGGGTCAGTCTCCCAGCAAAATACCCAATATAAATTGATTCAGAGAGAGCCTAATCCATGAAATATATGATTTCAGTTCATTATCTGATTTCTGAAATGCTGTAGTACCTGAGGATCTTGTTTCCATTATCTGGGCGGATGGAGAGTAATCCAAAGTTCCTTTAAAATCAAAGGGTGCATTGTAGCTTCCCCGTGATGGAAAGCATGCTGGACATGAATGAAGTGAATGTCAAAACCTCAGCAAGTTCAACATGTCAGCAGGGAGAAAGCGTGTCGCGTCTCCTCCCTGCCCCTTCTTCCCGTGAAGCAGTTCTCTTAGCTGCCATGCTGTGCCCTAGTGCACTCCAGTAGTGATGGGCCAAGGCCCACTTGCTGGAGCCACACACTTAGTTTGCTTGAAGCCACCAGAATTGCATTTCTAGGTACAGAGAATTGTCTTTAATTACATTAATTGAAACCATTTTTATACACTTATCCAAAAGACCCTCCACTGATTTCAGTGAGCATTAGATGTATGTTTTATAGGTTATTTCTTCTGCCATTTTTTGCTATAGTAAACTCCTCTTGGCTTCTGAGATGCTTTTCTGGCAGGAAGCCTGCAAGAACATCCAGACTGCAAGGATGGTAGGATATTTATATCTTTCTCTGTGTGTGTGTGTGTGTGTGGCACCAGGAACGATAATCTTATTTGAGGCCAGACTGTTCCCCTGTTCCATCTTCAGTAATTTCAGCAAAGTAGATTTTGAGATTTTGTTGTTTTAAAATCAGAATCTCTTTATTCCTATTTCATTAGAAGAAGTTCAACAGATTTGTAATAAAGGATTTGAAATCACTCTAATTTAATGGAAGCTCTTTCCAAATATGAATGATAGAACTGGTACATGACTAATCAAATATATTAGTGCACGGAATGGAGATTGCATAGACTCATTTGTCTTTTTGTTCATGTTTTATATTGTCTATATTTTAGTTCTTCTTCTTTTTTCTTTTTTTTTGATTTTTCCTTTACCTTTTCTTTGAGTTTCAACTGGGCAAATTCACTTAGGGTTCATTGCAGGATGGTCCCAGAGTAGATTGCATAGTGCTTAATGGATTGCATTTCTGCAAGACCAGTTAAATTATATTTATTAGGGAGCTTAGGTTTATAGAAAATTAATACAAGTATCAAAAGATGTGTAACATTAAATATGCTTCTGTGTTCCCTAATTTTAACTGTTCCATGTACTTGTATGGAGGGCTACCATCTTTGTAGGCCTAGGAAGCTATACGTCTAAGAAACACATTTACAGCTTTCTATGGAGTTTTGATATTACACTCCATTCACTTAAGATATTTAAAAATCAAGAAGTCTTATAAAAGTTAATTAGGTCTTTAAAAACGTGAAGTGTAATCAAAGAGTTTTGCTTCATGTCTGGATGTCGGTGCTAGACTATTGGCATCATATTGCATGATTAAGAGTCACTCTCCTAATTTAGCTATTAGACAATCATTAGCCTGATTACTACATATTGACTGCTGTACTTAGCTCTCAGATCATACTACAGGAGGGAAAAAAACACACCAGCAGAAAGGAATAATTTACCGATGACAGCTTTGCTTAACAGTTCTCAGAGCTGTTTTGGTTTTTAAAATGTTTTCCCTTTCAAAGTAAATTCTCACCTTGGCATTTAGAGATGTAAAAGCCTGTCAGGTTGTTATAGCAGGCTCTGCGGCTGGGGCTGGCTTTCATGCTCTGAATGAGACCAAATGCTCCCTTTGTACCGCGGGCTCTGAAGGTCACTCCAAAGTCAGGCTGTATTTTCGTAGTCAGAGATAGAATTTAAATCTGCTTCTGAGACCCAGAAAGCTTGAAAGCTCTAGTTCAGAAACATTTAGGTCCCCAATTCCTATTGAAATCCTTCTTTGTCACAGCTTCATGCTTGAGAAGTAGGAATGATGTTAATTCGGGCTGTCTAGTCTGGTTCGGCTGCAGACCCCATGGGGAAGGGGCTGTGCCTGTGCAGCGCCTGGCACAGTGGGCACTTGATTTCAGTGGAGGCCCCAAGGACAACGGCAATGCAAACAGCAATGATATGAAATCAAAGGGGAATGTTCTCTTCCTACAAAGCTGAGGTGATGCTGTATGATCCGGGTGGTTCAGCTTCTCTCACCTGCAGCGTGGTGGCAGGGGACAGCCAGCCCGCTGTCCTGAGTGATGGGACAGGGAGCAGCGTGCCACCTGCCTGCAAGGCGTCTCTTCCCCGCATATAAAGGCAGGCCCCACAGGGTGAGAGTGAAGGGGAGCCCTTGCTGAAGGGGAAGAGCGAGCAATCTTTTCTCTCCCCTTTTCCTAAACATCCCCCTCTGGGCTGCTCTGAGCTCATCGAAGTCCTGTTGTATGGGGCACCTCACCAGGCAGTGCGTGTCATTAGTGTAGGGGTGCATTCCAGAGAGATCTAATCAATGCTTTGACTTCGTTCTGGGGAGATGTCTTTCTTCTGAGGTAGTTTTGGCATAGTCAGGCTTTTGGAGGATGAAGTCGTTGGAACATGGCTCCGTATCATCTGTGTTGTGGCTGGTGGCCAGTTGTAATGGTTGGTATTTACATTATTCCTCAGCCCAGCCCCACGGCCACCTTCAGTGCCAGCCTGTTTGGTGCTGAAATGGAGCTCACCATACTCAGGATAAGCACAGAAAGCATTTATCATCTCCTACTTCTGTGAGGATTGCTCCACATCTGTGCTCTGCAGCATGGTGAATATCATCCATAGTAAGCAGCTAATTTAGATCTCCTATCTGAAATTGTGGTAGTGATGATAATCAGTGAACACTGAAATGAACAGGAACTTAGCTACTTTTTGAAAGACTAAAAGATGAAACTCAGATCTTCTGTTACGGTATTCTATGTGCGCTATATAATGCTAAGTACCTATACAGACACTTATGTTAAAAGATAACACAAAAGTTGTTGGGACTTAAACCCATGTAATGCATTTTTGTTCTCCCACCAAGTAATCTTAAATTATTTTCCTTGTCAAGATGATTGACTGGTCTTGATTGAAGAATCTTTCATTGTCAGAGAATACCTTTTTGTTTTATAATTTCCCTAATTAACTCTAAATCCTGCTACTGCTCGCTGCAAAGAACTGACGCCTGCCAGAAGTAACTGCCCACATAAATGCAGACCCCTTTCAATGTCGCCTCACAAAAGTTTCTTTTCCATATCAAAAGACATACGTGCCTCACAATAAAGCTAAATCGCTTCAGCTAGAAAAATGACATGAAGGCTGGAAATACTGACTTGGATAAAACATCAACCCACACGGCCCCGGACCACCACAGCCTGCGTGCGGTCTGCGGCCTGGGCGAGCGGCGGGTGGGCGCTGGGGGAGCAGCCTCACCGAGGGGTCAGCCCTGGGCTGCTTTGGGGGCTGCCGCGGGGCCGCCTCTGCCATCGCAGTCCCAGAGTATCCTCCTTGTGCTTCCCCTTCCCTTGAGCTTCCTACAGCGCCCTGCAGGGCTCTCCCTTTCTGGTGTATGGTCCGTAGCCTCAGAGCAGGCCCACACACCGCAGGCAGGCCCTGGGAGCCATGGGTGTCAGGGCTGATGGTGCATCGGGGCTGGTGGCATGGCCGGGCACTGGGTCGGGCTGCCCACAGACCCCGTCACGCCGCGGGGCTTCGGGCAGCTCCAGGTCATGTCCTCAGTTAGGGCTGGGGACGGGAAGGTGACCGGCCTGGCACGGGAAACGCGGCCAGGCTCGGCTCTCCAAGGCTTTCAGCTGCTTAAAGGGTTTAGATCGGCTTTGGACAAGTTTCTGAGCTTAAGCTTTTGTGGGGCACGAATCTTTTTTCTACTCACGTCAATGTGTTTTGAATCAGGCCCTTGTTGGGACAGGCCGACTCTTTTGATATATTAGCCTGTTGCTGATTAAATGTATATTTCACTTTTTAATTTTCACTTTTCGGGATAGCCACTGCTCTAATGGAGACCCATTTAGCCACTGCTATAGATCAAAAAAGCCAAGCTTCCTCTGTGCCACTATGGATTTTCCATGGAGCTGCCCATAAGAGCCTTGAAGTTATTAAATCCTTTTGTTTTGCTGTCAATTAAAGACTGGTAAACATCAGTCAAGGAAGATATATATATGTATTTTTTTTTGGCTTGGTAATTAATCAGTGAACCCCTTCACTCTCTCTGCTCTCCCTCTCCTTTCTGTGCTTCATTTTGTCTGTCCTGGTTTTCAGCAGTAGCAGGCAGCTGTACAGCAAGGACCTGAGGCTTTGGTAGCAGAACTCGGTGCCTGGATCAGCCATAGCCTTACAAATTGGAGCAATCCCTGCTACACGTGTTGAAATATAAAATAAAATGGTCCCTATTTTGTTTTACTTTGTTTTGTTTTACTTTGTTTTGTTTTGTTTTATTTTGTTTTATTTTACTTTGTTTTATTTTATTTTACTTTGTTTTATTTTATTTTATTTTATTTTATTTTATTTTATTTTATTTTATTTTATTTTATTTTATTTTATTTTATTTTATTTTATTTTATTTTATTTTATTTTATTTTACTTTATTTTACTTTATGTATTTTATGTATTTTATTTTATTTTACAGTGCTGCTTTGCACACAGAACACACAATGTCCTTTTACATTAAGAAATTAGTTACATTTCCTTGATGGCTCACTTTCTTATTAGGTCACATTTGGCATAACTATTCAGGGCTACTTCTAATTATTTGTATAATATCATCTTACGCATGAGGATGGCCCATTTTCCACTAATTTCTCAACCCTGTTTTTCTTTCTCTAATGGCATATGACCAGCTCCTAACGTAAAATAAAAGAAAGGAGGGTGAATAAAAGGATAGGAAAAGAAAAAGAGCTCTGCTGTACAACCGAAACGGGTAATTATGCTCCTCTAAGCACATCGCTAGAGCCCAGCTGGCACAATTAAAGAAATAGCTGATCAGTTCCAGTTATTGATTCTGCTAACATGTTTGTTCACGGTTGCTTCTTGTCTAATTAGTTTTTTCTGCTTTCTTAGTCTGAAAGCATACCTTTTCAGTCAAATCTGTTTTCAGGCATCAGATAGCAATGCTTTATTTAGACCACTTGCTAGCCATTTACTTTAATGCAACAGTACTTCTGTTCACTTTTTTTTTTTTTTTTTTTTTTTAACCCAATGTGGGGCTGGTTCTTTGCAATTGCATTGAACTTTGTAGAGCAGTCGGACGTAAGCTGAAATGTAAGGTGGTGTATCCTAGCAGTGAAATAGCTCGTCTGAAAGGCAAGGTTAGGGGATCTTGTGGGAGCACCGGCCTAAAACACAGAGGCCCCTCTCACAGGTTGTAAGGGGTCTCCGGCTGTACTTGCCAGCTAGGGAAGAGTGAATGTTAAGGCCCTGCGCTCACATTTTGGTATCGGGAACAGACCATGATAACTGCTCAGAGGCTCTTCTTGTGTACTTGAATCTGGTCAGATTTTTTTTTTTCCTCTTCTGACAAAAGCTCCTATGCAGACAACAGGACTTTGAAAAAATGGCCCTTCTCCACAAAATGGGGACTGGGCAAAGAAAAAGGGATTGTGACCTTAATGGGAATCCAAGGGTACTGGTTTTTGTCATTTTTGAAGTGCAAATGTGTAGCTGTAAAATGCTTTTGGTTTCAAATGTCCATTTTACATAAAAATGAAGAGGACTGATACATCAAACAAAAAAATAATTTCCCTTCCCTAGAATCACACCATGTGAAAACATTTATAAACGTAGCTTTTTGCCCTGATTCTGAACAGCAACAACAAAGGAGAAGAAATCCTGGACTATTTTGCACGACAGAAAATCTATTTCCTAACCAGCTCGAGTGCTGGTGCTCCTTTGTGCTGCTAAGCAGCTCTCACACTGCACCTCAAACACGACTGCATTTCAGTGGTAGATAAAGCTTTACATATTTCAATAAAGAATAAATAGATCATTGCTCTCTGAATAACTTTTATCTTATATTTAAAAACACCAAACAGGCAAGAACGTGCCGCAGCCTCCACGACACAATGTGTGCGTCTGCACACATGAACGAGCACAATAAGTCTCAAATGGATAGCTGTAGTCTGACAGATTTAAAGATGCAGAGCGTAGAAAAGACATCACATTTCTGGAACTTAAAAATGTCGCTCAGGCAATGACTTCTTCAGAAACGGGAATTGCTTATTGCTTTGTGCAAAGAGATTTGACGAGTGCATTATCTGGGCTGAGAGAATAAAAATGACTTTTGTGTCTGTTCGAATCCTGCTGTTCTTAAGATTTCTTTGGGGGTTATTAGATCTGTATAAGTACAGGTTGCTATTAGCTGCTTTCAGCACCCTAAGATGTATACATATTTGAGACTCTTCAATACTGCTTGTCTTCATGACTGACATCACTGTTTCCCGATTCCCCATTTTCCACTGAGGGAAGCTGTTAGCAGAGGAGAGCTCTACCTACAGCCTGGCTATCATTCTGGGAGCATCCGGCATGAACATCCTAAAGTTCCTGACACATCTGGGCTCTGTTGCCTCCACCCTGGCCCAATGTTTGGTGCAGGTTCATGCCCGTCCCTTATCCCAGGGACATCCTGCGTCCCGTGGGGCCATCTCCGCAGCCCCATTGCTCTCCGAATGTGGGGAAGGTGTGGGGCAGGGAGGAGGAGGCGTTCCAGGGACCCAGGATGGGTGCTGGAGCCCTCTGGGAAGCTCCGCGGTGTGCCGGGGGGGCACAGGGCTGGCGAGGCAGTGGGGATCTGCAGGGGGTGGCTGAGGTCGACTGCATCACCCCCGACACGGGATTCCTGGCATTTGGCCTGCCCAGGGTGGAGATGAGATGAGATGATGGGGCAGGCTGGCAGGGAGGCCACCAACACCCCCCAGTTAAACGAGGGATTTGGGAAGCTGAGGCTCAGCCCGCAGCCCCTTCACAGGCTTCCCTGGTGAAGCTGAGCAGGTAGTCTTATTTCACTCCTCCTCAGTCTGACATTCGTAAAATCTGGGCAGCACAGAAGATGGGCTTCCCTCTGTCTGAGGAGATTTGGGAGGCCAGAAGCTGTCGGGGTGGCGTGTGGGCTGTGCAGCGGGCTGGAGGAGGAGAGGAAGAAGGAGCGATGCTTGGTGGAGCGCCCTGGGGCTGGCTGCTCTTTGTGGTGGAGCTTTCTCCTCTTCCTACCATAAAAAAAGATGTAAATTGGAAGGGTACAGCACTTCTCGTAAAAACTCTGTGCATTTATATTTAAACACAGAAGTCACACAGCTCACTATTGAAAACCCCTCAGCTCTGTTGTTGCACATGAGTGGAGCAGAAAGAGACCATTATAGTCGGCAAAAATGTATTTTCCTTGCTCATTTTCCTGGAAACAAAACCTTCAAGCCCTGGTGGCGCAAACCTCACCAAATGGTATTGATGAAGAGGGAGACATCGCACATGGCACCAGATCACCAGCCCTGTCCGAGGGAAAGGAATAAAGCTCCAAAATATGGCAACAGATGCCTGCATGGAGCAGCGAGCCTGCCTTTGTGGCAGCACAGAGCAGTTTACCAATAAAGCTCTCTCTGGCTGTTATAGCTGTGTTCAATAGCAATGACAGCTGTCAAGGAGCTCGGGGACTCGCCGTGATGCCTTCAACATTTTAATCACTGCAGGAAAGGCAGGGAAAAACTGTTTGTGTTGTGAGCGCTGTTATTGCCATATGATATTTAAAAGGAGCCGGTAATTGTTATTTACCTAAAAATTAGAAGCAGCTTTCGCTTGTTGTGATACAGCTCTCATTTCTGTAAGCAGGAAGGACAGGTCCTCTTGCATCCTAATTCCGTGCAGTTAATTGGTGATTTACACAGCCCCTTTTGCCACGGCGCGCTCAGTCCTCAGACGATGAACTATTTTTCCCTGAGAAGCTCAGCTGACAGATTTTAATATTCCATTAACTTTGCAGTTTTACTGTAACGTTGCATCCTGAGACACCAGGGCACTTTGATTCAAACTACAGGAAATTAATTTTCTCTCTTTTATTATACCGCCAGTAACTACCTTAAAAAAGAAACTTTAAAACTACTGATGACATGAGTATAATATGTAAAAATGACAGGAAGAATTATGAATTTTATTTCCATAAGAGAAGGGGAGGGGGGGAGGGGTAATTATAGTCCTGAACCTATTGTATTCAATCTGAAATTAAGATACTTTTCTAAGACACGAAATTCTCCCAGAGAAGAAACGATCATGATGTAAATCTTTGCTGTTGAAAGGCATTAACAGTTGTTAACCCCTTTCGTTGCAGCCAAAATGTTTTGACTGAATATTTCTGCAAAAGAGAAAAATCACAAAATTTGGAATCGAGGGCTTTTGGTATCAAGAACTTTTTTTTTATTAAGAACTGAAGTTTTAATCTTGTCTGGAATGACCACAGCTTTCCTGGGGTGACAAAAAGGATCGCTACACTTAATTGTTCCGCATTTGAATGAGTTCAGTTTCTCGGTAAGAGGCTGCTACGGCAAAGGTTGAAATAATTGCAATCACAACAGTGCAGTCATATTTTCTATAGATGGATGCGGAATATATAGATGAACATAGATGATATTATACAGGCAGGTATATATTTTGGTGTGGAAGAGGAATCTATACATTCCCTGAGCAGAAACAGTGGTTAAAAGTTAACAGATGTTCAAATGGAGGAGCGTGTTCCTCACACACACAAAAATGGTTAAATCTATAAATATATATCTCTGTATCCCTGCCCTCTGTAACAAGCCATGGCCAAAGCTGCCACAGGTGGGCTACGTGCCTGAGGCACTGCCGGAGCCGGGAGGGAGAGGAGATGTGGGATGGGGACCGGTGGAGGACACGAACCCACCCCATGCAGATCTTCAGGTGAGCAAATGGCCCTCTGGAGTGGTGTGCTGCCTTGGGACAGGGGGCTCAGCTTAAACCTCTCGAGTTCCTCTCTCTCCGATTTATTTTTAATGGTTTGATGTTTAAAATGGGGCAAGAGGGATGGATTTGGGGAAATCTGTCTGATCAAGCGATGACTGAGACTTTGGAATAGTTTCTGAAAGGTGGCAGCATTAACCATATTACAGGGATCGTGGAAAAACATGTACGGGAGGATTTAAACATCTTCGTTCTGTTTGAGTTTTAATTTTAAATCAAACGAGGATTTACAAGCTCCCATGCATGGATTATTTTTTTAATGGGACATCACACACGGAGGTTTCTTTCCATTTATCCTCAATTTAAAAAGAAAGGATTTTCCAGCCAAATATTGCGTTGGGCTGCAAAAGACCTGTGCTGCCTGCATGCCATTGAGACAGTGGGTGACAGAACTGCTGCACAATTCGCAGCTTAGGCTGAGGAGGCACATCGACTGCACGGGGAGGGATCCTGCCAGCAGAAAGTGGGGTTGTGACAGACTCCCAGGGGCTGCTGTAAAAAAGATGAGAGTAGCCTGGAAATGCTCATCCGCAGCAAGAAAGGCAGGTCTGTGATACACTTTGGGATGGCAGGACGAAACAGGAGTGCTGTTTCTGAGGGGGACAGGAGGAGTTCCAGCACAAAGCAAACGTTATTGCTCTGTGCTGCTGGAATTAAGGCAGTCAAACAGAGATTGAAATTACTCAACGCTTGTCTATCTTTCAAAATGCTACTAGTCTGATAATGGTATTTTAATTCTATCCTTGTGGTATTTTGTCCATCATCTTAACATTTTAAAGAAAAATACTTTTTTTTTTTTTTTTTTTTCTCTGTTTATGCCTAAGTAAAAAAAAAGAAGAGCAGATTTTGCTCATACTTCAGTGACACCTGTGTCGGATTAGGGATGACCTGGGAGCTGCACTCTCTGCCTGCTGTTTTCACAGGGCTTTTGACAACCGAGACCTGCACCTCTATAGCCATGGGTGAAGGATTAGTCACATGGAGAGGAACCTGCACAAAGTAAGCGATGTGATACTATTTCCCGCTGGGATAGTAACTCCACTTTCCTGACAGGACAAGTACAGAGGTAATTGAGATCTCAGAGAGATTAATTGCACGTACACAGCAGAGACTGTGGCACTAGTAGCTTTGTTACCGTAGATTTACCTTAACTTCCATGTGCTTCAAGGGAAACCAAACAGGGATTTATGAGCTTTTCAGTATTAGAGCATACTATGGTCATGTGTGGCTGCTGGAGAGTTGTACTAACATTTGGTAAATAAACTTTGGAGTTTAGAAACAACCTTACCAACGAACTCTTCTGACCCTCTTCCACGTGTTTCCTGTAGCCTGAAAAATTCTGGCTCAAAAGTGTTAATTAATCTGTATAAATTCTCAGGTGGAAACTGCCATCCGTCCTTAACCAGCCCTGTAGCCTCCTGTGGCAATTCTGTATTTATTATTGATATGAGATTTTGTCTGTGAGGTGATAAGGGAGAGCAGAGCATCCTTGTCATGTTTCTGTCACTTAGATATGGTCTGTCATTCCTCTGTAGTTTTAGCCAAGCCAACACAGTGGAGAGGAATGATAAATGCCGGGTGTTTCACAGTAGAGAAGTGAGTTTTGACTGAATTTGAGGTTGGAGACGCTTGCTTTATGGTAGCTTTTACCTATCCGTACTTTTTTTCCCCTCATAATTGGAGACCCACCTGGTCTTTCAGCTTAATCTCCATGAAACACTACAATAAATTTAGGTCATCTTCCTATAGCAATTTCTGAGCCTTGGAAATTTTACTCCTCTGTTCTGCTTTGATGCCTTGTGAAGAACCAGCTTTAGCAAAACAGTATTACATTTTTACTCTCAACCATAAATCCAAATCCCATTGCCTTCAAGCGCTAAAGCTGGCACATGCTTACTGGCCTGCAGCAGCACTCCTTGCCAGCACCGCCCATCACGCCAGCACCTGAAAAGCTGCAAAGATCTCTTTCTTCTTTTCAATTTATTTGTAAATGCCTGTTGTGGGGCAAGTCTACTGTGAAGGTGCTTTGGAGGCTGAGGCTTTCCATCACTTCGACAGCTGCAAAGCCTGGACGGGGAGCTGGGCTCTGCTGCGAGGGATGCGCTGCCTGCCAGGGATGCTGCCCGTGAGGGATTTGCTGCCCGTGAGGCATGTGCTGCCCCTGAGGGATGTGCTGCCCTTGAGGGATGCTGCCCGTGAGGGATGCTGCCCGCGAGGGATGCTGCCTGTGGGTTTCTCCCCCTGCCGCTCGCCTGTTGCCATGGAGAGCAGATTTTGCCATGCACACTAGTGGGTCCCATGTCTCCTCTCTTCCAGGGTGATCTGCTGTCACTGCAGTCATCACAGTAACTGGGCGTATTTATTTTTTTTTAATAAACTCTTCTCGGTACCACATATCACTTTGAGCTGCCTAGGTGCATCCTTGACATTGGCAGCGTGATGTGTTGCTGCTCTTTTAAACCGGGAGACAACACCCAGATGCGCTCTGCTCAAAAAACTGCTCGGTGCTACTGTGTATTTCGTGAGGTTACTTGAGATACATGTGGCAGTGTTTCACCTTTTGTCTTTAAAGTGGTGTAGGATGAATGTCTTTCAAATGAAAAGACAGGCGACTGGAAAAAAAAAAAAGGGGGAAAAACAAGTAACAAGATCAAAGACATAAATAGAACAAAATATGCACAAGAGATCTCATCCGAGATCAAAGATGTGAGCGTAATTACCATGAGTAAGACGTGCGGAGCTCACCAGAAGAGAATGTGTGGTGTGCCTGGAGAATTCGGCAGAAAGGAGCCGTCCTGCGGGGTGCTGAGCGTGCCACGAAGGGAGGACAGGGCGCTGGCTCTGCAGCGGGGGGGAGGCGGAAAGCCCCCAGCTCCTGCACTGCTGCTTGCTGCTGGGTGGCCCAGCGCGGGGCGGCAGCCATCGAAGTAGCTGAGAAAACCTTTTACCCAGACTTTTATGTTAAAAATATTCTGATCGTGCGGAGAAGATGCCTCAGACCCTGTTCTTTACCCCTGGGAGATGTGCGGCTCTCCGGCAGCCATTTCCAAGGTTAAAGGCGGTGACTGTTACACGTGCACTTGGACAAAAGCAGTCGCTGCCGGTAAAGTATCTCAGTGTGGAGAGGAATCGTACAGAACATGAAGAATTTCTTTTTCCTAACTCTGTTCCTCAGGGATTGCAAGTGTGTTTGTGATTGTTACGGCTCCCATTCACACACGCCCACAGAACTTCCTCAGAAATTGAATAAATAAATAAGTTGTCCAGGAGGGTATATAAGGAAGGTTACAGCGACTGAATGAAACTGCAAAATGCTGGAAAAGCCTTGATGAGCGTTATCCTGGTCGTGTATAACAGAATAGTGTTTGACTTTTGGTGGAGGTAGCCCAAATTTGTTCGTTTCCTGAGAGCACGCTCTGGACACCGGTCAACCTTTGCTGTGCTTCCTTCTCCACAAACAGCTCAAGCACGAGAGGAGTGTGGAAACCCAGGGAGTTTTAAGAGTGATCAGTATTTTTATACCCCTCTTTCTATGGGCATGAACCAGAAATTCAGACACAGGTCCACGTGTCAGTCCTGTTTCCACTTGATAGAGGGGGGAAAAAGAGGAAAGCATCTATAGTGAGCCTGTGGCAGGGCTTATTTTCACAAAAAACATTATCGGAACTGTGCCTAGCATATAGATGTAGGTTTTGTTTGTTTGCTTGCTTTTTATTATTATTATTATTACGGCAGCTTACTCCTTTGTATTGAAAAAAAATGCAGTAGGGAACTAGAAAGCATGTGCAGTCTAGAGATGAGTATTTCTGCTCCTTTTATTCTTCTGACCGCTTCATTTTCTGTAAGGTCCCACCCTGCTGGTGCCTTCTGCTGACCGTGACTTTGAGTCCAACACTGAAAGCACAAGTGCTGCCTGTGTCAGGTCTCGTATTGATCTGCGAGCTGTAGAATCCGCGGAGGCAATCCTGCTTTGCATGACAATAGACAGTCTCCGTTGCAAAATCCCTATTAAAAGCACATTTTCTGCTTCCGTGATAAAGGTGGAGACTGATGGGGGCTGCATATAAGCATTTTGCAGGTACTGTAGAATTTTCATGGTGTAACAGTAAATTTAAAATTTGATAATTTTCAGCAGGCAAAAAAATAACTAACTTAGACAAGAAGTTGCATGGCTTCTGTTCTCATCAGCACACTCGGCCCAGTTCCATCTTCCATTGTGTCCCCAAGGTCTTTGCACAGCAGAATACAGATTCAACTGAGAGCAGACTTTGTCCTTTTGCAGGAGATATTACTTCACAGCAAGAGTACTGTCAGGTCTTTAGGCCAAGATGATTTATGATTTATCAACTCAAGGGCATCAGGTGCTGCCAGATCAGAGACAGGGTACAGTTTATTCTGCGGGGCTCACCACTGTTTCTGTTCTCCTGCGAGCCTTTGCTTGGACTTCCATGCTATCAGGCTTCACTAAACCTACTCAAAAAATGAATATTTTTTATTTTAATTTTTATTTTATTTTTATTTTTATTTTTATTTTTATTTATTTTTATTTTTATTTTTATTTTTTAGTTTGGCACATCTAAACAGTATTCACACATCCTTTTGAAACGACAAGCATGCCTGTGGGCCTGGGCAGCCTGCTTTAGGTGATGCTGCTCGATCAGGGACATTGGGCAGGATGACCTCCAGAGGTCCCTTCCAACCTCTGCCCTTCTGCGGTCCTGTATTTGGAAGCCCTCTGGCTCTTCACCTTGATTCAGATGATATTACAATAGAAAACTCTGTCCCATTTTTTTCTATAAATAGGATCCATTTGACAAAATGGGCTCGACAGGAATGGTGATCACAAATTTTGTGTGTGTCTAACATATTTAGTTATTTTCATTAGATAATGCTACGGGCTCTGGTTCAACTGAGTACGTAAATGCCAAAGGCAGGCACACGAATAATCCCGAGGAAGTCGAGAGAGGTGCTTTTACAGCAAATACTTGAGCGTAAGTGCTTGGCTGAATAAGAGCCATACTCTTGTTTTTCATTAAAACAGTACCGAGAAGTGCACATAGTTTGTGCAGCAGAGCGAGGGGCATTAATTGTGTGCAAATCTCTACCTTTTGCATAGTTTTGAAAATCTGACACTCAGCCGTGAGCACTGCTGAAAGACACAGCCTTGCCTCTGACAGGCCAGTGCACAACTGCTGGGCAGTGAAGTGAGCTGGATATCGGGCAAACTTTGTCTTCTGTGGTTATTTGGCCTGTTTGCTGGCGAGGGAGGGCTGCCAGGCCTATTTCTGGGCTGCCAGCAAGTGCGGAGAGGCCCTCAGCCCCGTTGGCTCACCCGGCGAGCAAGCGCTCGGTTCCAGCACATTGTGAGTACCTGAGTTAGGGCGTCAGGAGGCAGCCAAGGGCAGCAAGGTAAGAGAAAGCTATAGGTGCATTCTCTACATTTGTCTCCTTCTTTCCTGACTTATTTAAGCCAGGTTATATTGAATTTATCAAAGAGGTAAGACAGAGCTGTCTGGTGGGGCCATTCCTGCCCTGCCGGGGGGCACTCGGGCATGCAGCCACTCCCCACAGCAGGCACATGGGCTCTCGGGCTTTCTTTCAGAAAAAACTTTTCCCTTACTTGCATCTGAGAAGCTTTACGCATCCACATTACGCATTTAAACAATATTTTGGCCTGCCTCCTCCCTAAGTCTGAAGCTTTCAATGTGATTCCAGCAGTGAAAGAGTATTAAGGTGGGTGTAGAGACCACGCAAACCTTAGTTTAAGTGGGAACCGGGCCCAGAGCGTGTGTATCGAGGGCTATTTGAATTACATTCGGCAAAGCTCATGGTTTCTGCAGAATCATAGAGCCTGACAGGAATAAAATACTGCTTTAAAAAAGGGACTTCTATTTTCCATTCCTCTGAAAAAGAAATAAGGAGGAAAACATATCCGTGTCTGTTCAAAGACTGCCCAAGGACAGCTTTCATTCTTTGTGACCCACTTACATAAACTGCTTCCACAGGAACTCCTCCGACATATTTAAAGAAAAGAGAAAGAAGAAAAGAAAACGCCTGATCAGAGCCTCTCATCTTCACTCTGAGGACAGAGCCAGGCTTGAAGCCATTGATAAATATCTTGCGTCCATAGCTACCCTTGCAAAAAATAAACAAAGCAGCGATGAGCAGCACTGGAAACGAGAAATTAACTCCGTCCATGTAAATATGACACGGTCTATTTTAAGATCCTTTTGGTTTGAAGAACTAGGTCAATGAGCTGTAGCTTCAGCCAGTGCAGGCTGACCTATTGCTCTCAAGCTGTCGTTCTCCAGCCAATTTGTTCTTATTTCTGGGCACAATGTGAGCACTCTGGGTGTTCTGTTGGTATTACCAGGCCTGCAGGAGTCCAGCGGGAAGCGGTGCTTTTGATGCCCGTGGCACAGACACCGCCATGGCACACACCTGGTGCAGGCGACGCTTACTGGAGTCCCGTCAGCCAGGAGCCCCAGAGCCTCTGAGATCTCTTTGTGTGGCAGGCGAAGGGCACTGCTGTGCCACAGCCCGCCTGCATCTTCAGCCCTCACTAGGTTGACTTAGGAGCTGAGCCCTCTGCCTTACTGCCTCTGAACAGATATCATTGGTAAATGCAACCCGTTGGACCTTGTTGCATCCTGCCCAAGAACCAAATCAGCGTGTGGTTTGAGGACAGAAAAAGCTTTTTCTCATACCTCTTTGTATTGTTTCTGAGCGGTGGTGTTTGACTCTGAGGAACACACACCTGGCAGGATTTCTGGGGGTTGTGGTATATCCATCTGCATCTCCCAGGACTTCCAGAAAGGAAAGGGAGAGTGCACAGAGCTCAGGGAGTGCTGGGCTGTGGTGTTGCATGTGCACAGCGAGGTCCTATATGACAGAAAAAAAGCCTTTTGTGGAAACTTGCAGAGTCTGCCAGCTAGGCCTGGTGAAATGTGGCAAAATGTGAGTCCTTTTGGGTATTTTGTCGGTGCCTAAACTAGCAGCAAATATGCTTAGTGTTGTTGCTTCCTAAGGAAGAAGAAAATAGAAACTAATAAAGTCTGCTGCAGTTGCTTGTTGTGGTTAGAAGATATTCACTCTCCACCGTACTAATTCCCCTGACACCCTTCCATGTTAGATCTGCCAAAATAAAAAATATATTTTAAAATTCAGTTTTATCTTGATACAAGCCCTGAATTCTTGTTGTTCCCATCACACCGATACTGAGTCATTGATATTTTACATGGCACGCAGAATGGCTGAGATATCAGAGGAGCTGATGATTTGCATAAGGATCCTGAAGGCATTTTTGGCTTTCTAGCATGCAAAAGATCTAGCCTGTTGCCTTTACCCTGAGTCTGCTGTAATACTGCATGCCAGGGATGATAATTCATTTTGTGAAACATGATCAGAAGAATCTTTATGGAGGCGCGACAGATGCAGCTGTGGCCATCACTTGAAGTACTTTACGGTAACCTGAAAAATACATCTCCTGATTTTCTTTCTTGATGACTCTTTAGGTATCATGGAATTGTAACTGTTGCACACAACAACACGCCTAAAAGAGGAAGGAGATAAAAAGGCTAAAGCGCCCGCAGCCAGAGTTTCAGGACTTAATTGGACACAAGCTCCTCCAGCGTGAGCATTCCTCCAAAGAATGGCGGAGTTCTTGTAGGCTTCAAACAATGGAGATGCGTGGGTTGGTGCCATCTGCAGCCTAGGGCTTGTGGAACAAAAAGATGTTTGAAGAAGGAAATTCTCAGAGATATGGTAGAATGGGAATGATCTGAAAGTAATCAATCATTACGGTGACATAAATCACAACACACAACAGCCCACAGCCAGAAGATGTCAACTACCGCCCGCAGCGCTTCAGTCTCTCTGGCATCATCACTTTTGTGTGTTGTGCCACTGCTCTTTTGTGGGCCATCAATTTTGCTGGGCGGTGAAATGCAAGAATGCCGCTGTTCCTCCTTCCCCTCTAATGTGAGCTTTATGATTGCGCACCCTAACGTGCACTTAAGGCGCATTCATCCTTTGACCCGAACTAACAATCGATTGTGAGCTGGGTGCCAAATCCACCAGATGTTGCTTGATCTCATAATTACGTTAGTGCTATTGCTCCAGCGCAACAGCATCAAAACAATACCAGCCAATCTGGGGCACAAAGCGAGTCTGCAACTCTCATGTGGTCATCTGGTCCACGCCTGACATTTTTGCCTAAAGCTCTCAGATGTTAAACTTAATTTTCCTTCCTTGATTATAAGCAAAATGATCTGTGCACAATATTAAAAAAACATTTATCAGCTGGAAAACAGTAAAAGCCATGGCATAAACTCATATAAATGTTAATGAAAGGCAGACAAAATTAAGCAATGTTATTGTGTTCTTCAGGCTCCTACACACTTTAACTTAAAAGAGGAGCTGGTGGGGGAGATCAGAACAGGGTTGGAGGATAAGCACAAAAAGCATTGTTTTGAAATTTACTCTGATTCTCCTTGTGGTTTAAAACGCTGGTCACAAGTTCTGCTAAATGGAGTAGGCACAGCTCTTCTTTAACTTATTCCAATATTGATCATCAGGTCGGTATAAATCATAAGTCCCTTCATCTCGACAGAAAGGCTCCGTCTTTCTGCTCTTGCCTATAAAAAGAAACGTGACCTATCCACTGCATACGTCCTACCAAGCTCTGTGGAGTATTAAAGCAAGGAGTGTGGCAGCTATTTAATGGGGTTTCTTCCCTGGGGCCGAGCAGTGCCATATCGCAGGTCTGCAGGGCATTCGGAGCACAGGGCTCCAAACCCCAGCGCAAACACATCTGAATGCGAATGGGCTCAAGCTCAGTTATTCTCCACCTTGTGAAGCTGAGCTGCAGTTTGCTAAGCTGATGCTGAAATATAACGAGGATGTTTTTGTCCCATTTTTTCCAGCTCTCCCACCCCCAGAATTGTTGGTGGGCCTGGTGCCCTATTCACCAGCCTCCCAGTTTCCAGATCCTGCAGACGAGTCCTGAGCACTTGTGGTGTACGTGGGCGCAGGATGATGTGTGGGACCAGAAGTTCAGGGGACCCTGACCACTGCATAGGCCGCTGTAAATTTTGACTTCTTTTTTTTAAAAAAAAAAAAACAAAAAACAACAAACCATGTAGGTGACTGTGAAATTGCAGCATTTTCCTTCCCTCTTGGTTGTGACCTATAACACATCTCAAACTAGGCACAAGGAAAACTGAAGCACAGGACAGTAACTATCAGCTAAAAAGAATTTATAAACAATACAATTTGGCTTCAGCACACCCTTCTTGTATTCTCCGTTTTACATTAGTTTCATTTCAAATAAGAATATATAGTCCTACCACATATAAGAGAAATTTTATTTCCTGCACTGCTACAGTTTTTAAGCATAATGGCCAATGTAGAGCAGTGGGCAAATATTATTTCCTAAAGTTTCAAATAATTGCCATCTTTATGCTTCATATCTGATCTTTAACAAATGTTATTTTACACAGCGCAATTATACTCCAGGACGTAAAACTCTGCGAGTAATCCTGAACCTTTTAGCAGGGCTAGGTATTTTCAGGGTGCATGGACGTCGAGATTCTGATCTAAGTAATGGCACAAATCTGAAGCAATTTCCTTGAAATCAGTACGATTACATCAGCACAAGCCCCATAAAAGTGGGATGAGAGTCAGGCCTTTATTTCTTTTCCAGTCAGCTCTAAAGATATAGTATTTTCCATTTAGTCAAATGAAAAGAACTGTAAAGGGATAGAAAGAAATGATAGAACTAAATTTTATTATTTAACATATGGGAAACTTGGTTATTTTTTTACCATGAGCATATGCAGGAAAAAGAGCTGAAGTAAAATGGAAAAAATTCTTCTCAGGTGTTGTGTCATGAAATCCAAGGAAGTGACATCAAAGATTAAATCTGGTCCATTTATTTTTAAGCTATGTTCTTTAAGTATCAGATTTTATGTCTGGAGTTTAACGTGAATTTCAAAATACCTTTTTTTCTTTTGGTAAACATAAAACTGAATGAGGAGCCAGAAAACCTTATTCTGTCGCCTCAGTACCAGCGTAAGATCCTGGCAGTGGGCACTGACCTTCTGTTGAAGGTTTTGGGCCTTGAGCATGGAGAAACGGCAGTGGGGGTCGGGTCAGCCGTGGTGCATCGGCAGTTTTAGCCAAGCAGAAGGCTCTCGTTTGCGCATGGACAACCCGTGGCTTGCTGACCATCAGAGAAGGCTTGCTAGTCAAAGGAAAGTTATCTGGTGTGCTGGGTCACGCTGGGGTGATCGTAATTGTCTGTTGGGAATGGCCAAGAGGCCGTGTAACTTGTTCCTCGAGCGAAGGAGAGGCAGTGCGCTCCCTGACAGCCATGGCATCCCGTTCTCCAGCTCAGGTGAGCGAGAGAAGGCCGCTTCAGCCACAGGAAGACTTCCCAAATTTATGGGAAAAAGAACTAAAGGCCTTGTTCGGGTTAACAGGAGCTAAGACAGGAAACATGTCAAGCAGAGGCAAGGTGGGCACAGTGGGAGAGGCGCTTCCAGGCTGCTTCATTCCCTGCGGGCCCCAGCGAGGTGCCCTGGAGGTCCTTGGGGCATTGAGGTCTCCTTTGGGGCACCCTGATGCGGGTGAACCCTCCTGCAGGCCTGGAGAATTTACCTGGACCTTTCAGAGCCTGGGCAGTTTGGAGGAGTGTGGGAGGCTCGGTATGAGTGAGACGTGTGTCCGTCATGCCAGATCTTGTTCCCAGTCCAAAACCGAAAACCTTTTTGTGGGAAGAAGTTAACTGGAACTGCTGAAGTTTTTTTTCATGGGTTCTTTAAGCAGTACAAGATGTTGTCAATTCTGAGTTTCTTCCATGTTATTCAGGAAAGTATGTCTGATTATGTAAATTAAAAGTTGCTGCTTAAAAATATTTTGCTTGAGAGATTGCAAAGGCAACACAGTAAATGAATTAAGATCAGAGAGTCTTGCTCAAGTGAGAAGATCGCGTAAGCAACCACATGTGTTATTGAAAAATGCATATTGTTTACAACGTAGTCTTACAAGATCCTTAAATATTTCACTTTGAGGTTTGCTTGATATAAAATATTGCATTTCTTCAAGTTTGTCACACAGGCTGGGCTCTAAGCTGATTTGCAACTACATGCAGAATAAAACCACTATGCCATCCCACTGTAATTTTGGATTTAATTTGGTTACTTTCCGTCTTTTTAAGAGAAACAAGAGAGTTTTCAAACCAAAAGGCATTGACTGCTTACCTAATTAAAAATGTATCCATCTGCTGGTTTGGTGGCTGACTTGTTATTCAAAGCATGCGGATCTAAGTAGGTTGATTTATTTATGAAGACCTTATGACACTGAGAGATATGCGCTCAAAAACATGTAAAAATAAATGCGGCTGCAGATGGGTAGATACACATAGATCTTTATGGGGTTCTAAATAACAGATAGATTTTGGAAAATAGGCTTTACAGGGAAGCTCCTTTTATGTTCCTTCCACGTGTTTAACATTTAAAGCTGAAATAACAAAGCAGCCAGCTAACATGTTGTGAGATAGCTCCAGACTAAATATCCTATAATGCCTTCTAAGGTGCAGTGCTGGGTTCTGAAGGCTTTGCGCAAGTGATACTCTTCAGAATATGCTACGTTTCAGCAATTTTTTTTATTTAGAGAACACTTTAAAGTAAATTTTAATTAAAGGAGAAAATCATTAGTGCTCACAAGCATCATGGGTTGGAATCAGGGTAAATGCTGTCTTCGTATATTTAATTTCATTGGTGTATTGGTAAATCTCTACCAACCTAAGTTTCTTAGTAACTCTGCTCAGTTCTGATGGACTCGTTCTCAGTGCTATGAATATTGCTGCAATCCTCAGGTAAGTAAAGGTTGCTCATCTGTTTATGGGCGCTGGGAAGTTCCCAGTGTAATGAAACCATCATGGGATTTGCACGTGGGGTGTAGAGCTGCTGGTATTAAATCTCACATCATTACTGCTGCAATTCCACTGGCATGAGCTGGCTTCCTTAACACAAATGGAATAATGCCCACATTTTGTATATGACGCTGCAGCAAAGCTGAATTTGTAGGTGGTCTGCATCGGCCACCTGAGAGGTAGGAGGAAAACGGAGAATGACGTGGCCGGGAACAATGCTGGAGTAGCTTTACAGCCTCTCCCTCTGCTTACAGCACAGTTTCAGATGGGTCCTTCTCGGTTTTCCTTCTGTCCATGTGCCTGGCTACATGTTTATTTGGGTTTTGTACATGTTTGCGTGTGTGTTCACGTTCATAGGTAGAGCAAGTCCAGAAGAGACATGAGGTATTCCTTTACAGACCACCTGGTCACACTGGTATCCCCTCAAATTGAAACCATCTTGCATCAAGCAACGAAGCTGCTTTCAGCAGAAATGTATTTTGTATTGTACCATGCATTGACAATCGTGCGCAGCTTCACAAAAATGTACTTCTCTAAGCCCAAGGTCAGTTTAAACTGGTTCCCCAGCATATACATTTTTAAATTCCCTGGCAATCTCTTTTTATTTCCATGTCCAGACAAGCATGTGGGTTTCTTGGTGCCAACAAAATACAGAAATACGGTTTGTATGTAGATTTAGCCAGGGAAGGATATTAGACTGAGCTGGCTTTTGGTAGGAAGCCATTCTGGCTTTTTTTTTTTTTTTTTGTTAAGGAAAACTCTAGAGATGTTTGAATAATCCTTACACTAACAGATGTCACCACTGGGAATCTGTTTTACTTTTACAGCTCTTTATTGGAGTGGCTTGCTGGCATTTTGGGATATTTTTGAACAGTGGGTGAAGCTTAAACAAGCTTACATTGTCTTGTGCTTTGATCTGTCCCACAGATATATTACGATGAAAGTTTCTGATAGAAATCAAGAAAAGAAAAAACATACATTTCACCACGCATGCTCCTTCCATGCAGAAGCATTGTTTTCTGCTTCTATAAGGAACAGACAAAAAAATTTACCAAGGGCCCTTGGCTTTTGTTTCCAACACGCTGCAAACGGCTCTTTTCCTGGTCCTGGGCAAGCCCCTGAAATGGGGGACAAGGGATCGCAAAGGGTCAGGGCAAGCAGTTAGTCACACTCCTCCTTCGAACCGAGCCCGTTGTTCCTGCAGGCTGGGCGAGTTTTCCGCTGCTGATCTTAGCTGATGTGAGGAAACTGTGGCCAGTGTGGCAATGCGAGTGAGGATCGGTAGTGGTGGTGGGCACGGGAGGCTGCCGAGGGGAAGGGTGGCAGCTTTGTGCCTACCAGCCACAGCAGTTGCACATTTCTCCCCAGAGGTGATGTTTTTGCTGTTTTCCTCAGGGTACCGCGCGAGAAAATATTTTGGAAAAAAAAAAAATGTTGTTGGAAATAGCAGCTACATATGTATTAGGAAAGTGTGACAGCAGAGTGACTCAGTAAAGCAACACCCGTGAGTGATTTCTGATGGAAACCCAGCCTCAAGGGTGAGTCCAGAGACGTGCTCCTGCACCCTGCTGCTGATGTGGACCTGTGCGCAGGAGAATCAGCTCGGGTCTGGGGCTGGCTTCCACTGGCAGAATGAGGTGCTTGCTGCTAAGGAAAGCTTGGGGCAGAATGGGGCTTGGCAAACAGTGTTGCAACCAAAGAGAAATTGTTGGATGGTGCCAGTGGCGTAGGAAGTCAGAGGGACTGATTTGTATGTCATAAATTAGAAAAATTCCTCAAATGAGGTTCATGCCCGTGTAATGCAGGATGCAGGAACAAACCTGAGCGTGTCTGTGTTGTGGTGCTACAGGGATGCTCAGCTCCCCAGGAGCAGGCTTGGGATGTGGTTGTGCTAGAAGCTGTACACGAGTAGCTCCATATATGACAAGAGCCAACAGATAGGTATAAATAAAAAGAAAACAAGGAAATGTAGTGGCTGTGCTGCCAGCACGACAAACTTGTTCTCTGAGCACTTCCAAAGTCAGTGGCAGTACTGAGGAAAATAATGGTTGCCATTTTTTAAATGTAAAATCAATTAGTTTTTCCTTTTCATTGTCCTTCTCACAGGTTTTCATTTCTATATCTTGCTTCATATGGAATTAATTTAGAATTTGCAATATTCTGCCATAAAATCAGTGTAAATACTGAGCTAGAACACATGCGCATGCACGTACTCACTTTCCCCAGCTAGTGGTTCCCCTGGAATACAACAAATCACTTCTTAGCTAATAAATGACCACTCTTTGGTACCTGCAGCTTCTCCATAATCAGGACAGAGAAATGCAAGCCATGGGTCAGACTGAGCTGAGCTCAGCATTATTGCTTTCAGGTTGGCCAGCCTACAGACCACGGGTATAAGGTCCCATAGTGCCTTATAGACATTACTGAATGAAGCTGTGCTTCTCCATCTTCTTCGCAAGAGTGGAGTGATGCCTGCAGATCTCTCTGACCTGATACTTATTTAGCATCTCTGTTTTAAGGCAGGCATTTGAGGTGATCATCTCCATCCAACCTCCAAGGTTTTGCTGTAACGGCTGCTTACGATCTCTCAGGGAACGTGTGCAGAAGTCAGAGTGCAGCCCTCCCCCTGGGTGCAAACTCCCAACCTTTATCTTCCCCTGTCCTGGGAATGTATCAGTCACATCATTCATGGCAGAAATGCACACATGCTTTCCACTTTTTAGAACAAAAATCAAGGTGTTTATATTTCATTCTACAGAAAGACAAAGACTCTGCCCTACTACTAAAGAAGAACACAGTAAATAAACAATCAAAAAAACAGCAGTTGTTTTTATTTACTTTATACACAGAAAAAGTTGCCTTCTATATGGTTGCAAAAAAAAATTTTGTTCCTCATAATGGGTGGACTTTCTGAGAGAACGTGGTTTACTTTGAGTTAATTAGGATTTACGCTCTCTTAGAAGTGCCAGAAATCTTCAGGGCTCTGTAGGGAACCTGTCTCTGGTACAACTTGATTGGTACCATTATTGCATAAATAAGCTCTGAAAAGATTGCTGTCTACAAACACACGGAATAACCATGAATTAGAGCTCTGACATGCTGTTCTTTAGAATATTTTACCAAAAAGATGATTCAGAGACTTTGCACTAAAACTATCTTTACATCTGAAGGCATGTGTACGGAATGCTTATTGTTACAATAGAAGTTACCCTGTACTTTTTTTTTTCCTTCTTTAATAATGCCTGCAGTAAAAATTGTTTAAAAAAATTAAAAGAGATCTCAGTATGAAAACAAATCCAGAACACAGTTGTTTTTCATTAATATTAATTTTAGATTTATTATGTTCCACATAAAGGGCCCAGTTCTACCTACCTATGAAAGTTTCATAGCCAAACTACTACAAAAATTTGACTTCACCTTAGAACAGGCCAGAATCCAGTTCAGAAATCTTAAACTGTGACCTTGTTCTTGTCAGAGGAAGACTACGTCTGTCTGACTCAGTCCTCTTCCCGCTGCAAAAAATGGGTGTGAGCTTTTAAACAGCTCTGGATGTAGTTTGCAATCCCCTGTGCTTAGCCTCCAGCTTTACCCTTCATGTGCAACCCAGGCTCCTCTGAAATGGCTGCAGACAGATGCCCTGCGCTGCTTGGCCCAGGCTGTTGGGCTCAGCCTTGTTCTGTACGCCCCGAGCAGCTCTTGCAGGCTCCCCACGGCGCCGTGCGAGCAGCCCACCCTGCTGCCACCAGCCCTGCGCCTTCATCCCGCTGTTGGTGCTGCGCCTGGACGGGTGAAGATGAGTACGGAGCGCAGCTGCCGGGGGCTGGCAGCACAAAGCTGGGGATATTCGAAAGCATTTTGTAACAATTAAGGTATCTGCAAACCGCCACAGCTTTCAATAACCTTCCAATGAAACGTGCGTGCGCGCATTCCTCTCCGGGTTGCCGAGCATCTGTGCCAGCACAGCAAACAACCGGCAGGGCCGTGCAGTTATTTGCACGGCTTTATTGGTGACACTTTTCCATGAAAAAACTGCAGAGTGCTGCCTGCCTCCTGGTCTTACTGAGGCTGGCAGCTGCAAGGAGCCAAGCCAAGCCTTACCTTGCAGAGCTGAGCACTTGTATTTATGGTGTTTGTTCTGCTTATTAGGTGAAAAGCTGGAATACCTGCTTTGACATTCTGGGGCATTTCTTTTCTCTCTCTCTTTTTTTTTTTTTTTCCTTTTCTTTGTTAGGTCTCTGCTCCTTTTCAGGTTTTACGTTTTGCCAGTGCCCTTTAGTGCTTGTTTATGTTCGGAAGCATGAACTGCATCATAAACACTCCTGTTTTGTAAATATTTTTGGTGACGGGATTTCCTTTCAGGGACCCGTAATGGCATAGTGTAAATTTTAGACTAACCAGGAGACTTTTTTGGTTTGTTGTAAGGAGCAGTGTAACAGCAGCTCCTGCTTCAATTGTCATTAAAATCCTTTCACTTACGTTTATCTGGCTTTCCTTGGCGGTGCTGGTTGGAAAAGGCAAAAAATCTATGTGTCTGTCTGTCTCGATATTGTCAGGTCGTCACACAGTGCCTCGTCAGAATAAATACACTGTCACAGTCCCTGTAATCAGCATTAAGGCAGTAATAAATAGCAAACTATTGTGATGATGATTGTGGTTAATGAAAGGAAGTGTACGTAATTTGCAGTGCCTAAAGCTCACTTTTTGCGGAGTGGATTTGCAAATGAACTACAAACCTGATCCTTTCCTTACTGGGGTCAGCTGCAGAACTCCTGGTAATCCCACCCGAAACAAAATCGTTCGGCCAGCCTGACGCGTGTAGAAAGGCGTGCTGCCTTCCTCGAGCTGTCTCCTGCTGCGGCTTTTTGCATTACAGACCGCGGCTCCAGCTAACGCAAACATCACCTGAGTGAGGAACCAACCCTCGCTCACGTCGGGTAACCAGCTGTTAGCTCCGAATTTTGCCAAGCAATTTATCTGCAGATATTTTATCCTCACAGGCGCTAAGAATCGCTAGCTCTGGGCAGGGAAAGGCTGCCCCACCTGCAGGGCCCAGCCGCGGCCGCTGCTTGTGGTGCCCAGGGGTTGCAGTGCCCTTGGGTGCCCATGCCGAGCGCCTCGCTGCCCACCCCACTCACCCTCTTGTCCACAGAGCCGGGTGGCAGCAGAGTCAGTGCTTGCATTTTTTTGTGGGAAAACGCTTTTCAGAGAAGCCAGGTGAATTTTTCCCCGCAGGCTGTGGAGTTGCATGCTAAAGGAAGATCGCGCGCTGCCTCCCCCCGCTGCTTCTTTGTCCTCCTTTTTTTTTTATTTTTTTTCCCCCATCTCAATGTAGTGCTGGGCCCCAGGAGGCCCACGAGCACACAGAGCTTCCTACTGAGGTTGTCACTTGACTGACAGCAGAAAGCTTCTGGGGAGATGGACGAGCACGAGTGGGTGGACATAGGAAAATGGAGAAAGAAAGGAGAGGAAGGAGCGGTGTCCGGCAGGACCCCGGCCCCTCTGGGCAGCGAGGCGTCGCGGTCTGTGTGCTGGGTCGGCCACTGGGCCCAACGGGAGCCAGCTAACGATACACAACGTGTGTGTGAGACATCTGTCTGGCAGAAAGCACTGCCAGAAATGCTGTGGGGATGTGCTCGGGACAAACCGCGTGTGCCAGCGGCCAACTTTTGGTGCTCTCCTCTGGTCCCTGGGTGCTCAGGGATGCAGCAGGACCCGGCGCGAGCTGCAGGTGCGGATAGGTGCATGCAGGCTCCGGGGTGGCAAAGAGATGAATTTCTGTCCCCACGGCAGCGCCCTGTGCCCTTCGTGGCCGCTAACCGAGTGTGAGGGGTGCGGCGGCTGAAGGAGCGATTCGAGGAGGAATTTCGGTGCCGCAGCGGGGTTGCTTGGTGGGGCTGAGTTTAGGCTAATGGCATCTGTCGAAACCAAGCTGTGCTTTTACGATCCGCTGGAGTGACGGGGAGTATGGAAACCGTGCTTGTTTTGGCAGGGCGCCTGAAAGACCCTTTTCGTAGAGCCAGGACGCAGTGGGTTTGGTAGAACTGCGAGCGTTTCGTTTCTGAGAGTTGTGATTTACTTTGCGTTTGTTTGACGTGAATTCTTCTAACTAGTTAAGGTTGAAAGACACACAAGCGATGACGCACAAAATACCGAGCACCTCGAGTCCCCCGTCAGGGGACACCCCCGGCTCGGCGGCCAGGTCAACCCGGCCCCAGGGCTGGCACCCCGCGGGGGGGGGGGCGGCCGTGGCAAGATGGCGGTGGTGCGGGCGGCCCGGCAGGTGGCGCTGCTGCCAAGCGGTGGGGCCGGGCGGGGCGGGGCGTGGCTGGGGGCGTGGCGAGGGGCGTGGCTCCCGGCGCGGGGCGGGCGGCGATTGGCGGCGGGGCGTGACGGGCGGGCGTGGCCCCGCCCCCCCGGGCCATGCCGTGCCTATGCCCGGCGCGCGGCCCGCGGGCGGCGATTCCGCTGGGAGGGAGCGGGCGGCGGCAGCGGCAGCGGCATGGCGGGGCTGCGGGGCTGCGCCCTGCTCCCGCTGCTCGTCGGCGTCTGCGGCGCCGTCACCGGCTCCCGGGTGTACCCCGCCAACGAAGGTGAGGCGGCGGGGACCCGGCGGGGAGTTGGGGGCGGTGTTTTGGGGTGTCCGGGCGGTGTTTTGGGGTCCCGGGGCGCTGTTTTGGGGTGTCCGGGCGCTGTTTTGGGGTCCGGGACTGACCGTGCTGTGTTTGTGCCTCTCCTCCCCGCAGTGACCCTGCTGGACTCCCGCTCGGTGCAGGGCGAGCTGGGCTGGATAGCGAGCCCGCTGGAAGGAGGGGTAAGTGCCGTGCGGGGCTTTGGGGTGCCAGCTCCGCGGAGGGGCGGGGAAGGGGTTTGGGGTCAGGCACGGCTGTGGGAGCCGCTCGGGACCCCCCGGGCTCGCTCCCGTCGCGTAGGGTCTGTGGGAGGCTGCTGGGACCCGCTGCCGGGTGCCGGTGCCGGTGCGGGTCGCTGCTCGCTGCCCCTGCCCCGTCCCGCGGCTCGGACGGGGCTGAGGGGCCCGGGGGAGCCCCTGCTGCGTGGGCTCTGCCGGGGCTTCCTAACAGGCAATTAGGAACCTGCCTCAAAGTGAATGATTTAAGGAAAATGCCAGCGAAGCACCCTAAACGGCAATTTAAAAAGAAAAAAAAAAACAAAACAAAACAAAACAAAACACCCAGCCAAAAACTCAAAACAAACAAACAAAAAAACTCAAATCCTTTTAATATGAGATGAATAGAGCGGCTTAGTGTGCTCAAGGGAAAAGTAACGAAGTGAAGCTGATGGGAAAATAAGTGCTGAGAGATCAGGACCCGTGCGCAGCAAAGCTCTGGGTTCTTGGGGAAACCTGCACACGGAGTTGTGTGTGTGTGTGTGCACACTGAGTTTTGGTGTGTGTGTCTGTGTGTGTGTGTGTGTGTGTGTGTGTGTGTGTGTTGGTGTGTTTCCACTTGCAATCAGACGGGGAGCGAAGGAAACAGCAGCGGGTGGAAGGAACCCGAGGCTGCGTTGGCTGGCGATGCATTATGCATAAGCTGTGAATAGCCATAACACGGGAGAAAGGGGGGATTGTTCTGCGCCCCCATTGTGGCTCTGCATGAACTTGATACAGCCCTGGCTCGGCAGCCCTGTCCCCAAACCTCGGCGCTTGGCAGGGCTGCTGCTGGCGGCGGGCGCTTGTCCTCCTCCTCGGACGGGGTGGGAAGGTGCAGCCCTGCCCTAAGGAGAGCATCCTTAATCCTCTGCCCCCCAAAGGGCAGGCATGAGGACGGGCTCTGCCGTGCGGCTCTCCAAGGGATGCCTGTCCTGTACGTCAACACAGGACCCGGCGTATAAGTTTTATTAAGTCAGTAGCGAATAGATGACCGGGGACAGCTGTATTTTATTAATAGCTCTTGGTTTCTCCCTCTTCCCCCCCCCTCCCAATGTTTCCTCTGGAAGCTCCATGCAAGCTGGAGAAGGAAATGTGTGCTCTTCTTGTGGACGTGACTCGTTTCACTAAACCTACATACGTGTGTTCTATTTTTAAGCCCGTAGTGAAAAATTTAAGAGTACATGGTCTGTCTCTGAGATGCAGTGCTTGGAAAGCATTTGCTTTGACTTCATATGCTGCAGATTTATTTCAAGCAGCAGCAGTGAACTCTTTTCTTTATCTTCCTGGGAAGGCTCTGTCCTTTGGAGCCAGTTTTTCTTGAGCTGTGTGCACCTTTTTGTCTCCGACAAAAGATATTTTTCTAGATCTATATATACCAGGTGGTTCCTGCGGTGCGAGGCTTGTGTGAATAAGAAGGGCTACAGATAAACGTAGTCATTTAGCAGTGACTAACTGTAATCAAATATATAGGAGCCCTGAAGGAATTTGTGAATTGCATTATAAATATAATTAATGATTTAGTCCTGCATTTCACAGTCGAAAAGCAGGTTTTGTGCCCAGAATGTTTCACTCTGCATCATTAAACCGTGGGAAGAGTTGAATTATAAAAGTTAACTTTTTCTTTCAAGCTGAAATTACAGCTCTGACCACATACTTAGTTACAAATCATTAGCAGTGGCTGGAAATTTTGGGGCTGTGGTCACTTTCAGCTCTGGCGGTACGATGCGCTCGGATTTGGTTTGTGGATGTGTGCTGCTGAAATGAGAAACACTTCTGGGAGCCGGGCGTGTTGGGAACCCGATCCCAGACTTGCTGAATTCAGTCGCAGCCTGCCCGTTGACCTCAGCGGTCTCTATTGAATCCTAGAGCGGCATCCTCCATTGTCTGAGCGGGGCAAAGGAAATCCCATCAACAAGTATTGTTTCCCTCTGCTTCTTCCTTTCCCTTGTACCGCACACAGCACAGGTAGCGTGGGCAGCCCAAGGGTAGCGGGATGGGAGGCGATGGCCCGTCAGGACAGCGCCGTAACAGGGAGCTCGGCTGCGGCAGCTGCAAATTAAACAGCGCCGTCCTCTTACCACAATGTGCTGCGCTTTACATTGATAGATGGCTTTTTAAGGTTTGTTTTTTCCCCTTTTTCTGTGAAAAGGAGTGACACACTGAGTATTGAGCCCCCCCTGCTTTTGCTTTAATTTGCAGTCATCTCAAGGCAGTAAATAAAATATTGTTCTTTCTGCTCCCAGTGACTCATGGTGCTAACTACTGTCACCCTATAAATGGATTCAGCTAAGCTGGAATCTTTTTAAGTAAAAATCACTTGCATAAGAGCAGTCCTTGCGAGAAGAATGCAGGATATTATACAAGAAGCCCCTTAATGTTAAGAAGGCTTCTGTTTATCGAAGCCACGGCTTCAGTAGCTCTGAAAAGCACTTCTGGGAAGGCTCTGAAGTTACTGCTGATTTTTCCAAGGATAATTTTTATATGCTTTATTGTATAGCTTGCAAACCCAGGCAGTATGTAGACATTCTCTAATACACTTTTTTTATTTTATTTTTTTATTAGTAAGTGTTTTTGTTTTTTTAATACCAAAGCACCGTGGGGGTTTTGCTGGAAAGCTTTGTCTCTCTTGCCAATACCCCCACTGCCTCCTTTCTTCCCACTCCAGGAAAGCACTGTAGTAAACTTTGCTTGATAATACTAAATACAAATAAAAATAATTAAAAGAATCAAAGCTTTTGTTTTTGTTTTCTTTCCCTTTATAAGTTCATCATCTTGAAATGCTGATTTAGGGCCAGATGTCTTCTTTGCATATCTTCCCTGGATTGCTGTATTTTTGTTGTGAATTTCCTGTTAGTTTCACGCTTCTGAAGAAGGTGCCCAAACTTGATCGAGGGGTGCGAGAGTTGAGTTTGAAAGTGTGCTGCTGTCTTTGAATCTTCTGGTTTATTTCAAGCATATAAATTTAATGGTACTTCCTGAGACTTCTGGAGGACAAAGGTGTATAGTACACCTTCTCTTCCCATCTTGCCAGTGATGAGCAGCTTTGTTTGGGTGGCAGTGCTGTGGCAGCATGCTGGTAGAGCAGTGGTGTGGTCTCCTTGCCTCTCCTTCCGCCCACAAGTGCCACCCAGGCCAAGGACCCGGTTCTGCAGAGAGTTGCTCTGCCCAGCTCCACAGCAGAGGCTGCTCCATCTGCGTGCCTGGGACGTTGCTAGCCCAGCTTTGGAAGCTTTCAGAACTAATAAGGGGTGGCTTAGCAGCTTAAGGTCCATGGTAGTGACGCCAGAAACATGGATGTTCATTTTGCTGCGAAGCTCTGCTACTCCATTTAATCCTGATGTGTTTTTCTTCTCCTTTCCCTCTTGGCAGTGGGAGGAAGTGAGCATTATGGATGAGAAAAACACTCCGATCCGCACCTATCAAGTCTGCAACGTGATGGAGCCCAGTCAGAATAATTGGTTACGAACTGATTGGATTCCCCGTGAGGGGGCTCAGAGGGTATATATTGAAATCAAGTTCACGCTGAGAGACTGCAACAGCCTGCCAGGTGTCATGGGAACTTGCAAAGAGACTTTCAACCTCTATTACTATGAATCAAACAACGATAAGGAGCGTTTTATTCGAGAGAGCCAGTTTGCCAAGATCGACACCATCGCCGCTGATGAGAGCTTCACCCAGGTGGACATTGGCGACAGGATCATGAAGCTGAACACAGAGATACGGGACGTGGGACCTCTCAGCAAGAAAGGGTTTTACTTGGCTTTTCAGGACGTCGGAGCCTGCATTGCTTTGGTGTCCGTCCGTGTTTTCTATAAGAAGTGCCCACTGACAGTTCGAAACCTGGCACAGTTTCCAGACACCATTACCGGGGCTGATACATCCTCTCTGGTGGAGGTTCGCGGCTCCTGTGTCAACAACTCGGAAGAGAAGGATGTGCCAAAAATGTACTGCGGGGCAGATGGCGAATGGCTGGTGCCCATTGGCAACTGTCTGTGCAACGCTGGCTATGAAGAGCGTAACGGCGAGTGCCAAGGTAAGATGAGCCATATTGTACTTTTCATTAGGGCTTAGGAGAATGCATAATTGAATCGGAGATGAGAGTAAATGGAATCAAGCCAGTAATTAGCAGCCCCTATGGGATGCAGTGGGACAGAGGGGTTTAATGAAGAAGTCCAGTAGCTCCAGGTGGCAAGGCTAAGAATCATACAATGCAAAGCAAATGATACTGCTGATAGGCAGAAGGCAAAATGCTCTTTCTAGCAGGCACCTCAATTTGAATTGGCTCACAGCGGTCACCAAAATGTGAATGACTGCAGAAACAGCTCAGCTGAGCTGCCGTCCTTTAAAGAGAGAACTCTTAAGTTTTATCTGGAGTGAGCTTTGTTAAGCACAGGAAATTCTGACAAAGTTTCCCTTGGATAATGCAGTGGGGTGAGAACAGAGTCGGAATGGGGGAGTGGAACAGGAGTTTTAGCTGGATTACTTTCCCCCTTTAGGAAGGGGAAGTCTTTGGTGTTTTACTTGTTGCAAATTTTTTGAGTGCTAAATAACCTTTTGATATTTGACACCGCTGCCTTTGTTAAATATTTTAATTTCTCAGAGGGTCTCCATTGTTAGCTTAATAATGGAGGTGCTAGGATACTCTTAGAAATGCTAAAAGCCCCCCTCCCTCCCCCTGTCCTGTGCCCTGCTGAATTGGGGATTAAAGTTTACAGAAAACACAGATTATCCTAAAAAAAGAAGGGGAGGCAGAACAACACCTTAAAACCTGTGTTCTATTCACTTCCCCTTCCTGGAAAAATAAATAGTAGAAGGTTAAGGTAGGAGAAAAGAGTTTATAAATAAAATATCTTTGGCCTCAGTGACTGAACTCTTGCTCGTGTAAGCATAAATTAATATCAAACTGGGATGGCTTCTTGCACAGTTCAGTGGCCTTTAACTTTCCTGGGTACCAAATTGGAGGTACTCAGCTCCTTAATGGATTGGAGCCTGTTTTTTGTTGTTGTTGCTTGTTTTTTGTTTGTTTGTTTTTTGGTAAAGGTGTTTTGGATCCCAGTGTTCCAAATGTATTGGCTTTGCATCCTCTTGGTGCATTTTTCACAGGTCATTGAGTCAGAGAACAAGGTAGCAGAGCAAGCAACTGACCGCCTTTGTGCTAGACTCCCAAGAGAACAGAGCCTTTTGAATGTTCTGCTTGGTTTCTTTTAAATGATAATTTACAGTCAATATGAAGTTCCCTATTACGCCTTGAAACTAAGCTTTGGCAGGAAAAAAGCACCAAGGATAAACCTCAGCCTCCATTTGAGTAGGATTGCCATGGGCTGCAGGGAGAGCTGAAAAATGAGCGGCGCGATGAGGGGGCACCCTGTTTGGCTTAAATCACTATCCATGGAGTCCCGCGAGACAGAAGCCTGGAAAGAAAAGCTGTGTACGATGAAAGATGCAAATCCACGGACGTGGTACTGAATGGGTGCTGCTTAGGAGAGCCACGGGTGGCTGAGGAGGTGTTGCTAGCCTCAAATAGATCCGTAACTTCCAGCAAAGCTTCCCCACACATTTACAGCCTGGGAAGTGAGAGGAGGAAGTGAATGGGGGGATGCGCTTTGGTTTATTGCTCGGAAATTGTCCTGCCTTCTCCTGAAGGCCTGCTGGGTCAGCCCCGGGCACGCTGGCTGACACAGATCTAACACTTCTCCTCGTCAGTGGCCCGAACGTGATGAGCTGATTGCACACACGGGGTTTGCTGGTGGGCAGAGGTGCTAGCGGGCTGCTTTTTCACTCATCCTTTTCTGTTGTTGGACTGAGAAATGAGCGTGTCAGGTCAGGTTACCTGCTGGCCCGTAGCTGCAGCCCGGCGGTCGGGTTCCCAGGCTGGAGGCAGATCAGGTGGCGTGGCTCCTAGAGCAGGGGAAGAAACTTTGTCTCTTGGATCCATTCTCCGGAGCGGAGCCGGCCTGTGCCAGCTCTGCTCAGAGGATTCGAGCCAGCAAGTAATTGCGAAGCGCTAAGCCCATTTCATCAGCGGTTACTTGCGGTTTCCTTTCCCTAACATCTGCCATTCTCCAGCCAGGACGGCTCCCCGGGAAGCTCCTCGAGCTCCTCAAGCCTAGCAGGCTCGCTTGGGCCTCCAGCATGGAGGTGATGGCGGGGCGGCCTCCGACACCGCGGGGTGAGCCTCCTCACGCCCTGCCCCGCGTCATGGCGGGCTGCTGGAGTGAAGCGAGGGGGATTCCTGTGGGTTTGGAGCACGGACAGGGCGGAGGAAAGGGGCCGAGCCTGTGAAAGGCTGTAGAAGGGTGCCAGGCTGAGACCCGGGGCTGGTGGGCAGGTTCCACCCCAATTGTTTTTCAATAGGCTGACTGCGGCGGGATGAACACAAGGGAAGGTCAGAGGTTGTCCGTTCCCTCATCCATCTTCCCCTGTGATCCCCGGGTGGGAGTTAGGATTCATTAAGATCTTAAAAGTTTGACAAGAGCTTGGTGGGCAGGAGTGGCAGGGGCCGAGGGAGCAGGGGCTGTGCACCCCCCGCTCCCCTGGGGGCAGCCTCCAGCCCCACGGCCCCGGTGGGCTCCTTCCACCTCCCGAGTGCTGCGTCAGGCGCTGCCCCTGGAGCTGCTGTTGCTTAATTTCTGCTGCGTGTGGGAGAAAAATAATGGGAAGCACTTCACTTCTGAAGTGGCTCCTGTAGTGGGCATTAACGACTCTCTGACCTTGGCGAGGATTTATTTAAAATAAAAAAATAATTGCGTGGTATGGAGGTGTTTGATTACACACAGCCTGTGCTTCATTCAAACAGCTGCTGTTTTTTTTCCATCAGACTTTGATCATCTTACTGAACATCCATGTCTCTACATCTATATGCATGCGCATATATGTATGTGCGCAGAAAAGCAGAGCAGGAAGGGAAGGAAGCAAAGTACTTAATTCATGTTTATCTGAGAAACCTCACAGGAGTAACAGGGATGGTTCCGTAACATTGTCTCGATCAGTAAAAATGCTAAATGAGCACTGATTCCTTTCTTACAGCTGCATTTGTAGCTGTGAACTCAGTGCAAAAAGAGAACTAGAGAACTTCCTATTGTTCTCTTTTTTCTGTATTTTTTTCCCCAAATTTCTCGTGCTCATGGCTGTCCATTCAGGAGAGCATAAATGTGGAATAGCGTTGATGGAATGAGAAACTATCCTGACTAGTGACACATCTCCAGGCTAAGGCAATTAGTGCTTTAGGGTAAAGTCGAGACATGAAGTTATTCTAAAATTTGCTTGTATGTATCATTGTTATGCAGATCGTTTTGTTACACGTTAATATATTGTGGTTTGCATTTAGTTATGATTTCCTCATGATAAACTGCGTATCTTTTTATCTCAAACAGTGAAGGGGGAAACAAGCAGGAAGGGAGGAAAGACAGATTAAAGAAGCAATAGACTGTAGCCATCTGTGATGATTTTGATGCTGTGAAATTACAAATCTCAATTTTAGAGCTGCCATTTAGTATAAATATGTGAGACAGTTGAGATTTTTACTGTGATATTGTAAAGGTTATGAGAGCCAACAGCTTTGTCTTCATCTATACTTGCTTTTTTGAGTTGTGAATTGGCCAATTGGCAGAAAATCCAGTGTCATTTAAAATATGGCTCAATCCCGTTCTCATATCGCTGCTGTTTTTAGAATTTTCCTTCTAACTTCGATAAAAGCATCCCTAAGAAGTAATAATTTGAATGATAAGGTGCTTTTTATCTCAGAGGCTTTGAAGAGTGACTGTGATCATTGAGAGCAGCAGTTCAGTTTATATCAGAAGACACCGGTCTAATTATATTCTTTTCTGTGATAAGATTTTTGGATGGTGGGTTTTGTCAGGGTGGGGAAGTGAAGCAATTTGTGTGTGCTTTCCCATTTTAGTCATAGACAACTTTTTTTGTCAGAATAACACTGATGAACAGTCTGGCTGCACAAAAGGGTAATCAGGAGGGTGACTAAGACTGCACAGATTTGAGATTCCAGAAAGATTGTTGGTTTTTTTTTTTGGGTTGATTTTTTTTGGCAGGGGGAAAAAAAATGCACAGACTCAACATCTTAAGCTTTAAAAGGAGCTGAGAAGAAGGAAGCTACCAGGAGGGGCATGAGAGCAATACTGAAACACAGTCTGTCTGAAACAAATTTAGCTGGTGCTTATCTCCTCAAGAAGTGATTTGGTTATATTATGTTCTGGTGGAGCTCAACAGATCTTCCAAGGGTTGCTCTCTCAGTGCTTTATTTTTTATTTTTTTGTTACCGACTAGGGTGTTTTAAGATCCTTCATTTAAATGCCATGCAGGTTCTGTAATGCTTTTCTTCCTCGCTGGCCCCTTCAGAAGTCAAGCCACTGCTGTTGTCAAGCAATTGTTCCTTTAGATATTCCTTGGAGAAAAGCTCATGCTTCTTAGCTCTGAATTGCTGACAAAATTGCTGCTGCTACATAGGAGAGCAACACCTGCTCATTATTCCGCACATTTTTGGTGAAGAGGCAGCTCAGTCCTCACTGTGGAAGACAGGTGAGCTGTTGTACTATGAATTTTATGGTAGCTCTGGGTAGTCCTTGATGGGGCATGTGACAAGGTTCCTTTTGGTTGGTGTTGGATTTAAAAACAAAACAAACTTTCCAGACAACTTGTCTTGTGTGTGATGACTTCAGGATTTAGATCTTGGCTGCGTAAGGGTGATTATCTGTCTAATAACATGCTCCACTGAGCTTGGTCTTTATTGCATTAGTGAGAAATGATTAAAGAAATGCTCAGCAGTACACTTCAGTCTTTGGAGGCTGCATCAAAAAGCCCCCCAAACTCGTGAGATGGGTGTCTTATCAGGTTTCATTCCATTATGCCACATCCTTTTGATATGTTTTGGGGAGCAGGTGAGGTCACCCAGTTTTGTGAATCAGAGGCAATTACCACTCCCACGACTAAATGGACACTTCATGAATATTCAGGGCCTGTTTCACCTCCCTGGGAAGCAAACACTTGGGTTCCCTTCTCTTTCCTCTGGCTGGAGACTGAGGAAGCTCTCCTTGTGAAGGGGGATTGGCAGCTGTCAGGCCACTTCGTCTTTTGCATGCAAGCAAACTCCTCATTTACATCTTTTGTATACACCCTCATGCAAAGTAGCACACCCATTTCCCCATTTCACAAAGGAGATAAGAGCTTCCTTTGGAAACGCCAGCCAAAATCTCCTTCTGTTTATGCAAAGCTCTGAGATCTGGATTTTATGCAAACGCATCCCGTTTTGATTTAAATTCTTTGTTTAAGAGAGAGTGTAATATTTGCACAGCGTGCTCCTTGTGTCCCGGTCTCCTCCTGACGAGGACTGATTGTGGCTCTTCCCCCAGTCTCTGCAGCCCACTTCCAGCCAGCCTGTGGGAAAGTGCTGTGCTCCAGCGCCCTGGGCTTGTCTGGGAAACGCTTGCTGGAGGTGCCGACAGCGCTGTCTGTTGTGGCTGGTGGGGCCATGGGCTCCTGGCTGTGATCCCCTCTAGCTGCTCGCCGGGAGCCACAGGACCCTTCTGTAGCTACAGCCTCAGCCTGGGGAATGACCCGCATCAGGCGGTAGCATGCATCCCCCCTGCTCCATCAGCCTACACACACGTATGTCCCAAAAACATTATGCTTCATGGCCTTTTCTGTGCCGTGGGTCGAGGCTGGGCTCAGCCCTGGTGTGGTGCCGTTCTCGTGGCCGGCCTGGCTGCAGGAGCGGGCTCGGCCTTTGGTGGTGCAGAGGGGACGAGGCGGCTGGTAGCACTCGGGTAAACATGCACAAAGGGAACTTCTGTCTTTATTTATCACACAAAAATAATCTGTGAGAAAAGTTCTGCTTTCCTAAGCCTCACGATTACACAAGAACCCATGTTTTGTTTTATTTTTGGTTTTAGTGGCTTTCTGTTCTTTTTAACTTTTCTTTATTTCAACTTTACTGAAAATTGCCTTTGGCTTGAAATAAAGCTGAGGCTCATTAAATGCTCCCAAAACACAGGCTTGTTCAGAACGGATTTGTTGAAAGGTTTATTGATATAAGCTAGAACACATGCTGCATGAATGTACTGTATTTCTTTAAAGGACTAGTTCTCATTTTGTGTCTTTATAAATCAGTGGTATGAAATTAGGACCCTGATTGTGTTGGGGCTACATCCTATAACAAACCAAAGGGAAAAAGAAGGTTTGGGGGGTGGTGGTGTTCTTTCTTTCCTTTTTTTTTGATGCCCCATTAGTGTTTAACTTGAAGGTAATTTCACAGGGGTAGTAAAGTGCGCAGTGTGAAACCTGGTGGCATAATTAAATGGAGGAAAGGCTCTTTAAAACAACAAAGGAACGTGCAAAAACTTTGGTTTTGCCCTAATAGTCACCCAGAAGGGGAGACCATGCTGTTTAAAATACAATATGGATGGGCTATTAAGGTTTTAAAAAAAAAAAAAAAGCCAGACTGTACAGTTGTTATTTGCTTTAGTTCCATTAGTCGTGGGTGCCTAGAGAAAGCCCAGCTCTCTGGTCTGTTTTTGCTTTTGTGTTTTTGGGGGTGGGTTTAGCTCTCAGTGGGTGTATGTAGACCAACTTAATCTCTCAGACCCGTGTAGTGGAGGGGGTGTATTTATTGGGGGCCTGCTGCAGGAGGGCATGTTGCAGAGGTCGTGCTTTCAGCAGGCTGGGCAGGGGTGGCACTCCTGGGGAGGAGGAGGAAGAGGATGACTGATGGTCTCCTGCTGGAGGGTGGAGGGAGGAAGGTGAGGTGCCTTCCCCAGAGGCACACGGGGTGGCTGTGGCTGAGACAAGGCCAAAAGGAAGGTTGTCTGGTTCTGCCTAGACACAAGAAAGCTTTTTTTTATTATTATTTTCTTTCCCCCCCTCCTCACTCATCAAAAGGATTTGGTCACCTTCTCCTCATAAGTTGCCAGTCTTGCATGCTGGAACTCCTTAAAGTGCTGTTTAAATAAGGCAATCGATAACTATCATTTTTCCTTGTATATGTGGATACTTTGTACAGCCACAGTTCAAAGCTGCAGTACAGTGTCTTAATTACCCAGATAATCCTGTTTGCTTGTATTTTTAAACTATGAAGCGCTGGGTAATTATTCAATTCTTAATAGAAGGCAAATGGCAATGTAAACAATAATTAGGATGTTAGACTAATGCGCTTCAAAGCAAATTGGATTTTTTTTTCATACCGTTCAGCATGAAGTCCCATAAAGCTAACAATTTAGTGGCAAGGAAACAAGTTCCATTTTGTTCATATTTTATGGCGTTATCTCTCCGCGCCGCGTTCCTGTGAGTAACTGTCTGCACCAGCACGGGCTGGCCTCCTGCTGCTGCGTGCGGGCCCATGGGCCGAGGCCCGGCATCCCGGCCACTCGCCAAGCTCCCTGCTGGACCTGACGTCGAGCTGGAGCTTTTTGAGCTTTGGGGGCAGGATCGTGTGCCATGGGTAGAGCTGCAGCCTCTTGCCTCCAGCTTGGAGGGCTCTCCTGGCTGTCACGGCTCATCTCCAGTTTTAGTTGGAGAGTAATGCGGGCTGCAAATGCTGACAGAAAATACTTGAGTACTTGAATACTCATCTGTAAGTCTTGTGGATGGAACATGTCTGGCTTGGTGTATCCACAGACTGCTGATTAAATCCTGTTGTATCCACACCTGGCACTACACGTAGCTCGTGATCGAAGCCTGTGTGACGGTAGCAGAGGCTTCGGTCAATACCGCTGCTGCTTTCCTGAATATTTCCCTTTAGACTTCACTAATGCCTCTGTCACGCAGAGGGCTTTGTCTGGCCTCCGCTGTGCCTCCTCATTGCTCCGAATGGCTTCAACAATCAGCTTTATTTTCTTCATTATCGACATTAAGAGAGGCCAAAATGTTCTTCAGCACTGATGCTGGAGGAATTGAATTACAGAAACTTAATTTTTCAGTAGCCTTCATTTTTATTCTGAGAAGTGAGCGTGTGGGGGGGAAATCAGTGGAGTACTTGAAGAGGTTTTGGTTGCGTTTTTTTTGATACTAATGCAGGCTATCTTTATAATAAAGTGTTTACTTAAAGGGTGTGGATTTCTTTATTTTAAGTCCCAGAGGCCTCTTGCCAGGCCACATTGTAATAGCGTTAATTAACGAGTCTGTCTTTCCGTACATAAAACATCTCTGTCTGGGGAGCAGAGGAGCACTGTCAACCAAGGCTTCTGTGAACTTGGTGCTTGAATTCATTTGTTTTTGGGTTTAAGTGTTTTCTGTAGTTGAAAAAGACATCGCTGCTTTGAAAACAGTTTGCTTTTGAAGCTCCTGGCCTGGCAGCACCTGGAGCAGCCGGTAGGCAGGGTTGTGTGTTGAAAGGACTGGATCAATACCTTCCCCTCCAGCTCCTGGGCTGGGCCGCGCTGGTGGCTCTGGGCCCCAGCCCCAGCCTGTTTTGGGCCACCATCCGTCACAGGGACACCCAGCTGGGACAGCGTGAGCCAGTGCCTGGGCTCTTTTGAGGGTGGCCATTGGAAAATGGATCTGAGGAACTGACAGCTTCGGAAAAATCAATTTTTATTTTTTTTTTACTTTTTTTTTCTTTCACTGCTCATGTAATTATGGAGAGGATTAGAGGAGGAATGGAGGGCTAGGAGATCAATAGGAGGGCACAAGTTGCCTGAACTCCTCTTCAGATGTTGGAGTACTGCGTTTTGTTGTACTTAGCCAGAGCATGTAGAAGATATCTTTTGGGCTTTTTCAAGAGACAAGTAAACAGAAATTAAGAAGGTGTGTGGGTAGTCCCTACTGTTTCAGAGAGATGCTTGGGGGCAGCGGCTGCTGGATAATTACAGCAGGAGGTGCTTAGATGCAACCGTGTTTGCTGACAAGCTGAAGAAGATGGTTCTGGCTTCCCCAGCCTGGTGTGTGTGTGCCTTAAAACCCGCACTGGTACCTGCTGGTCAGCTCCTCTACCCCTTGGCTTTCTGCTCCCCAAACTTCTGTGTGCTGACAAAAGCCCTTCCAAAGCCTTTGGGCATTGCCCCAAGGCTGTGACCTGAGTGCCCTCCTGCTGGTAGAGACAGCCCCTCCTTGGAAGCTGTGGTGAGGGTCTAAGACTCCTTCTGTATCCAACAACGTTCGAGCAATGAACAAACGATTGCAGTGCCCCCAAATTGCACCTGAGCTATTCTGAAGAGGAGACAATTTCTTGGGAGTCTTCCTGTGGTCTTGCGCAGCAGAGATGCTAGGAGATTAGCTAAACTCTGTTGCTGTTTCTTTTTAGTGGCTTTGGTATTTGCATTTTGCACACCTGCCAACCTCCTCTTAATCTCTGAAGTACCATAACACAGTTATTAGGTTGACACATTTTGTCCACTCATAATTAGTTCTTGGATTTCCTCGTTTATTTTTGTGGTGATCAGAAGTGTCCAGGGTAGAGCTAACAAGACAGTTGAAATCAGGACAAGGTCCCTGTACACGCTCCACCTGCTCATTAATCAAGGATTCTGCAGTTAATGAGTACTTTCCAGGTAATATTTAATCTCAGAGTAGCAATAGTTACATTTAATGCAAAGTAACTTATTTTTTTGCAGTTTGCTACTGAAGTCATTCCCATGGCACGCTAGAAACCATCTCCTGCACTGATCCCAGATACCCGCTCCTGTCACGCTGACTCAAGTTTAGATGACTTCTGAAAATGCATGCCTGTTTAACTGTTGGTTCCAGTACTGAAGGCTGGACACAATGTTTTTGAGTGCTGGGTGAATGTGCATAAGCATAGACATGGCTGATAAAGTACATTGTGCAGTAACACTTTGAGGTTCAAAGGCCTGTCTAGGTAGGGGGAAAGCTGAAAGGAATCAACAAAGATGTGAAGGCAGCATGGATAACTTCAGGAGCGTCATTAATCACCCGTGAGAGTATTTCCATTCTTTTGGCTGAATCTGCCTGTGTGCAGATGCTTTGTCCATCTAGGTGATTCACCTTAAGGTTCTCAGTGCCTCTTTGAAGACGAGCGCTTGGTACCTGGTTTTAATGTACCCAGAATTAATGCACCCAGTGACCTTGAATTCAGTGCACCTAATAGCTTGGGAAATTGAGCTCAAAGGGATTTGGGCACTATGAAAGCACCCATTCATAGCTTTAGGGTGGATAAAGCACTTTGATTTATGAGAGAAAGGAGAACAAAATCCTGAATGTCACCTGCAGCGGAGCTCGGAGTGACAGCAGAAGGGACAGGAGCGTTGAGCAAGCAAGAGGCACTGAGGGCTGGGAGCAGAGAGCAGTGCTGGCTCCCAACGGAGGCTGAAACAGGTGCACAGCAGGTCTGATCCAGCACTGCAGGGCCACAACTGTGGGGACCTGCTCTTGTTTTAACATGACTGGTGCAGTCCCAGAAGCAGTATGTGGCCTTACTAAGCATCATGTCTCCTTCCTGCAAGGCTGCACTAGATCAGTAACTGTGCAGAGCTGGTCTTGTGGGTTCAGGATGAGCTGTACTTGGTGTATGGAAGTGTGAAGTAAGGTCCCCTCTCCATCTTGCCTGTTTCGTTGGAGTTTGGTTTGTTCTTCCAAGCAATCAGAGGAGCTCTGTAGCCCTAACTTGCACCGAGTTTTTTAGCTGCTGCCTGATCACTGTGGGTATGTTCAGGAGGTGGAGCTCTGCCCACCATGTTGCTTTGCTTCTTCAAAGGTCACTATTAACTCCTTTCTTGTGGTTGTGCATTTAGCTAACCTTCTGCAGGGATCATGGTAATGTGACCTCTCTGTATACCTGTATTAAAGTTTGGGTTAAAAATGCATTGTAGCAGAGCAAAGAAGAGACGTTTTTCCGTGGGATTGTTGAGCTCTTTGCGAATGCCAAATGGCTAAGTTAACTCTTGGGCAAACACTGCCTTTTATTTGACTTTGTAGTTCACCCTTTGAAATACATATTTGTGTCAATCAGCAAGTCTCCCTTCCGGACTTCTGGTTGACCCTGCACAAAGAAATGTGACTGTGCAATTATTAAAGGTGAGGCCTTCTTTTTAACAAATGCTGAGTAATTGCTATTCAGTTGTCTCTGTGCCTCCGTCACAAATGACAGCAAACTGCCCTTCAGCCAGCTGAATAACAAGGAAGATAGGTGTTTGGAAGGAGCAACTCTTCAGAAATTTGCAATACATCTTAAGTATTGTGTCACAGTAACTTGTGGGTAGGGCAAAGAAGAAACTTGCCTGTCTCAGCGTAGAGTGTGAGAGCCTTATTTAGGCTTTAAAATGCAATTGGGTCAAATACTATACCTTCATCTCTTGAACAGAGTCATTGGGGGTCATCAAAGTGCAATGGAGGGTGGGCAGAGTTTGCCCATTATAACACAATCTGAAGCAAACATGTGAATATAATACCCTAACGCTCTTTATGATAAAAGAGGCAAAATCTTGCTGTGCTCCCCTGCCACAGCATTGAAGCATTAGCAGCTATTGGGGAGAAGAAAGCTAAATATTTCCCGGTTGTTCTGCAGTCTGTAGACTTGGAGCCGGCTGGTGCTAGCACCTTGATGGATTCTGTACAGGGAAGTTGTCAGCTGCAGCGGTGGGGATATGGATGAGCTGCATGAAGCAAGCGCTCAAGTCACACATCACAACCATGTTTGGAGAATACCATCTATCCTTTTACAAGGTTTTTAGTCAAGATCCTTTGAAGAAACACAAGCTTGGTATAAAATTAATTCTGGAGCGTATGCACTGCTGACACTCTGTACACTTACTGCCAAGATTGTCCAGTGTTGCTGTGACCTGCCTTTTCTTTCTGTGTTAGCTGTTAATTCCTGTATACTTCTTTCAGCCTGTATGTGATTTCTCAAAAGAAACTGTTTAATGCCATGAATCCATCAGTCATGGGTCTTGCAAGTAGACCTTTGATAACAGACAAATACACATGATATGGGGAACCTAATTTTCTTTAAGGAACTACTTTCCTTTTTGCTACTCAAGAAGTTTTTTTCTGAATGTCGTGAATTCTGATTTTCTTATTCACATCACCTAGAATGTCTTTGGCTTTATTCCAGGAGGAAATACTTGAAATACTAGGCGGTGTCTTTTTGCTAGTTCAGACCTTGATTCCTGGATACACGGGCAGAAGGGCCATGAAGGCTATGTTAGCACTTACTGTTCAGATCTCTTCAAGGAGTTGGAAGTTCATTCTTGCTTAGAGCTGAAGAGATCTTGAAATGCCTCTTTCCTTTAAGCAGAGGTGTGTATGAATTGGCTGCAAAGAGAGCTGGTAATGGGGCAGGAAATAATGGGCTTAAATTGCAAAAAGAGCAGGTTAAGCTAGACCTGAGGGGAAAAAAAAAATCATAATTGTAGAAGATGGTATTGCCAACACAGGTTGCCCTGGGACATGGAGGGATATCTGCACTGGAGGATTTTCAGAACAAGACAGTGGAAATCTTGTGGCATCATTTAGATACATGTTATCCTCCTGTGGGGCAGGAGAACAGACTCACTGGGGGGCTCACCTGACTTCTGCAGTAAATGCTCTTGGAGGGTTGCTGTGGGATCACCATCTTCTTGTAGCTGGCATGTAGCCCCCAGGCTTTGACCTGGAAATAGAGACCTGGTCTCACTCCCTCACAGCTTCTTCCCTCCAAGAGAAGCTGTTTCAGTCTGATGAGGTCTCTGGGCTCTGAGAGCTCAGTCCCCACACTTCAGTTTCCAAGTTTGCTAACGCGGTGGTTCCAGCTAACCAGGGCCTTGTCAGGGACCTGGCAGTGCCCATGCCTCCCTCAGGTTGTTGAGAGGCGGTGCCGTGTGCCTTGCTGTGTGAGGCTGCGCTGTGTTTTGGCTTCATTTCCCATTCCCTCCCACGCAGCTCAGGTATTTGGCAAATTTCTCTTGGCTTGTTGAAAGATGGCCTCCTGCGCGCAAATGGCGACCTTTTCTTTGCATCCAGGTTGGTTTTAATGGGCAGCACGTGCTCACTTACAAGCTGAGTAAACAGGTACCTCCTAAGGAGATACTGGCTGCTCAGGTGCAGCCCTGTATCTGTTGGGGTATGGAGAAGGGCGTTAAAATTGTTTATGAGGTCAGAGCTATAGCGAGCTTTACACCACCTTTGAATTACGATATCATTACCTGAGCTGTGGGAACCAAGAAATAAAACCTCTTACCGTGAAATATGAGGAGTGCTTATGACTTTGAAGTATAGAGAAGAAGAAAAATGCACACTACATTCTAGTGCATTTTTTGTTCTCTTGCAGTGGGGTTGATTTTGTTTACAGGTGACACGTATAGGATAGATATAGCATTCGTTAATAGCATTTTTGCTAGAGAAATGCTCCTCTTACTAGTTCATTTCATTTTGGGTCATGCCAGGAAAAATGTTCCTTTCTAACATGAATAAATTATTCAAGCTTATTTAAATAAACATGGCATTATTTATCTTCCTGGTACCTGCATTTGTGCAAGCTCAGTCCCTTGTTTTATTTTACCACATTCTGCTTCCCATCCTTCACTTGAACAGTATTTCTGCCCTGTTGTAGAGGGCATTGTTATGTTTAAGCCAAATGAGAAGATGCACTAAAACATCGATCGAATGGGACATAGATCACAGAAGCAATATTAAGCTGATTATTCTCAAATAAACTGCTAGCTGTTCTTGTCTATTTTTGTCAGGCAAGCCACTAGTAGTTTTTCAAAGACGGAAAGCAGTTGATATCTGTATGCTCTATAGTTAGCGATCTATCAAAACATATTTTGGCAGTTTTAATGTTGTCCTTTATAGGTACTTGTCTCATAAGTCACTTTTGTGGAATTAGATAACGCTATTAGAAAGTTAGGTATATGTAGAGGGAGAAAGAATGTAAAAGCCATTAACAACAGAGAAAAGTGTGTAGGTGTAAAAACCGGAATGAATGTGGGGTATCCAGATAGAAAGAAGCATTGCAGGCAGCAGGAGATGCAGCAAGGATTGTCCCAGATGAAGCTGGGAGACAACTGCCATGACAAAAACCAGTAAATCAACATTTATCGATGTTTATGTTGAGTTTCTTCAGAAAATGGATTTTGTGGTCTTGCTGGTCTACTGTTATGTCAATAACTTGCATCAAAACTTCCTCGAGTCAGAACATCTGTTGCGGCCAATGGAAAGACTCCCCTTGACTTTAATGTGCTTTGGATCAATCCCAAAATGCAAATAGTTTTTCTCTCATCCTTTGAAGTCTTTAACATTTCATGGACTCCCTTATGTTATTGGTAATTTGCACCAGAGGTGTTTTGCATGCAAATGAAATTTCAGCAGTAGCAACAACTGCATCTGTGAATATGCATGTAAGCACGCACACACAAATATCAGTAAAGCAGATTTTACTTTTCAGTACCCAAACTAGAAATTGCTTTGTAGTAGTGGATTGTACATAGTAACTAGCACTGCACTATAATGTGTTGACAAATACACATAAAAGATTGCATAAAAGTGCCAAAGTACTTTTTGATAAACCTGCATAGAACCAGTTGACTTTCCTTGTAGCTTGTGCATGTTAATGCATGTTTTCTCTATGAAAGTGGCATTTGTTGCTAACTTGTTGCAGTACTGTGGCTGTCATACGTTAAAACACTATAATTGAACCTGAATTCACTATGGATTTATTTCCCAGATCAAAGAGTAACTTCAGTCTACAGCACTCATTTGGTTTGGTAGCATAAACTCATGAGCTTAGTGAAGTGCCAGAGAAAGATTATTCTTTTGAATTAAGTGAGTTCTAGCAAATGATAGGGCTTTAGTTTTAATGTGCTGGCAGTGTATTTTGTAGCCAGCAGATCATACTGATTTTACTATGAACATTTTAAAGTTTCTTAACTCTTAAAGACTATTCTAGAGTTCTGAACAGGCTCAATGTGTTATTTTGCAATACCAGAGCAATGATAGATGACACATTTGCAGTGACCCTGTTTGACTGACAGTAAAACCTCACTGTTCTGTGTAAATGTGAAGGGCTGAAGGTGCTGTGTGCTGAGTACCTCTCCCATTAGTGCTGCCTGAAAACCCCCAGACACCAGGGGACAGCATGTGGACCTCTCAAGCTTTCTCCTGCCCTGCCTGCTGCGATGTTCTTCCTTGCATAAGCCCTCCTCCTTCGACTAGCCCTCCTGCCCCAGCTCCCACATGCTGGTTAATGCCAGCAGATCCTGCAGGCTTTCTCCCCACTTTTTCTGGGGACTCCTAAGGTGTTCCTCAGCCCCTCACCTCTGTGGCTGCCCCAGGCAGCCTGGGGCTGAAGGAGGGGAAAGGGGAAAGCAACTTAGGTTTCTAATTGCCCAAAGACACTGCTAGAAACACCCTTCCAGAGAAAAACATCAGCAATGCAGAGTATTGCGGGAAGGGATTGCAAGCGCTGTTGCGTGTTAGGGGATCTCCGTGTACGACATGAAACGTCAAGAATTAGTCACTGTTCTGTACCCGAGGCTGTTCTTGGGAGCTCTTGCTGGGAATCTCATTCCTACAAGGAGGCAGTAGCAGGAATCGAGGGCTCGGATCAGCACCTGCAGCAGTGCAGAGGGCCTGGCATGGCAGTGCTGGGCCTGGGTCTTGGCCTTGTCCGTGGGGCGGGCATCGGCAGAAAGTCTATAAAGGAAAGAAATGTTTTTCTGGTTCTTTGCGTTTATTTTGCAGTGACTAAAAATTTCTTGTTGAGGAGGGAGGACGAGGTCTGGCTGTGAACACACGAGGGGTAAGGTTGCAAGCCCTGCATGTAGCTGCTGGCTGTGCTGGGGCAGCACCAGCTGAGCAAATCGTTATAGATAGCAAAGGTATTTGGCTGATACTGGTTTGGTCCAAAAATCCTGAAAGGGAGGGACGGAGGGAGTAGAGCTAAGGACCAGATTTTGATAAACACCAGGTCTGGCAGCGCTGTAAGACCCTGTGCCTACCACAGGGCTGTCCCCCACACGCAGCCCCGAGCGCCGCAGGGCCAACACCTGCAGCCCCAAGGCTCGCAGGCTGCCGCTGCCCTCAGCAGGTTTTCTGGTCTGAGAAGCCAGTGCAGATGAGCAGAGACCAGGAGGAGCCTGAGGCCGCTTCCTTTAATGCCTGGAGCCCGGGGCTCCTTGAGCAGCCCCTGACTTCAGAGGTGCTGTGCTCCCTCCTGCTTGGCCCAGCTCTGCTTCCTCAGCTCGGGGCGCAGCTTTGGGGAGGGCAGGTTGGAGCTGCTCGCCTCAAACCCCAGCTCTGGAGGCTTTCTGATTCACGGGCTGCAACATTTGCTTAAACATCCTGCCTGCCTTCTCTGAAGGCAAGCGGTGCCCCAAATTACTGCGTAGCATGGACTCTTTAATAGCATGAGTTTGAGGGCTAACTTTGATATGGGCTGTGTAAGTGATGAATAATAGCTGCTTCATTCCTGGCAGAGGCTTTGGTGACAGGTATTGACGGAGCATTTAGTTAATTTTTGAACTCTCTTCCTCCATCCAAAGTTAAAAGCTGATCTCAGGCGGTCAGTGACATCCAGCAGGTAAACTAGATTGTTAAATCTCAACCCAACAGCTTGCTTTATGGTTCAGGAGCACTGCTCAAACCATGCTGTGGCAACTAAGCGTGCTTGAAATTCACCCTGCAAACGCCTCATTATGTTCCTCCTTCACTGAGAGTTAGCAAATGGCTGGTCAGTGCAGTGAGAGGCAGGGCCTTTCCAAATTAAAAACAAACCAAAACCCACATAATTGTGAGGCATTGCCCAATTAATATACCCTGTCCCCAATTAATATACCTTGTCTTATCTAAGATCATGAAGAGCCTCTCTTGTGAGGGCCAAGGTTGTCTTTATAAAGAAGCATTATAAAGATGTGCTTAAATATGCATAGAATGTTTATTGATTGTTTGAAACACCTGAAAAAAGCCTAGCTTTTGTTATCTGGGAGATGAGGACAGATGTATTGTGTTCAGACTTGCAACATCTTTGAATCTTTAAGTCTAGAAGTAGAATTATTTTTCAAGTCTGAGTTGCATATAGCAAGGTTTAAGCAATGTCACTTGCCAAATGCTGAAAGGGGGCAGAGCAGGGGAGGGCTCTCCTCCGTAGTAATGAGACAGATCTAAAGTACAAAAATAGGAAGTTTACATGCTGTTCTGTCCCTCCTGGTCTTGTATCTTCCTGTTGTTTTTTATTTTTAAACCCCCTGGAGAATATTTAGGCCGTCATTCCAGGCTTTTTTTTTTTTCTCACTGCCAGGGAGGATGTGCATGGGCTCTTAAATGAGAATGACAGTGCCCACTTAATTGCCTTCAGACAGATTTCGATAATGCAGCACCTGCTGCACAGACCTTGCGGCAGGCTCCTGATAGCTGGCCCCGTACCCGTGCAGTGCCATGTAGCACAGCCGCTCTCCGATATAGCGCCTTGCACAAATCTGATTTCGTGTCAGTCTTCTCTGTGCACAGCCCTTGGGTCTGATTCTCCTGTCTTACAGCTTTTACATCAGTGAAACTCCATTAATTACGAGAATTTCAATTTGCTACTTAAATTTATGTTGGTGTCGATGTGGAGAGACTCAGACCGTATGTTATTAAGCTGGTTTTATGAGAGTAGTGATCAGGCTGTTGAGTCATTACATCCATTTTACATTTTGAATTTTAATTGGTTTATGGAGCTTGTTAATTTTTGTTTAGTTTGTTAGTAGCTTATAAATGATTATCTTCTCTATCAAAAAAAGCTGCCAGTTCTTTCATCACTGCTTCTGCATGGTGTGACATCTTGCAAATATTCAGGAAGGATTTTATTCTAGATAACTAGATATTGTAGCTTCAGAAATACCGTCAGGTTTGTTTTGGTTTGTTTTCTTCTCCTTGTTACTAGGAACAGATATAATGCTCAAACAATGTGAGTAATGATCAAAACTTCTCAAACATCAGCTAATGTGGGAGATAAAGCTACCCAGGTGACGAATTTATAAGCACAAGCATATAAAGCCAAATGAGAAGTCATTATGGCCACATTTTAAAATCATTTGTTGAGAGGGGTTTTAAAGTTTGTTTAAAATATCCTTAGCGTAAAGCTCCTGGGAATACGCAGCCACGGCGTGGTATGCAAGTGACTCTGCATGGGGTTTTCCATAGGCAGCTGTTCTGTGACCTTGCCCTACATGAGAAGTTGAAGACTTTCATTTCTGGATTACTCATTGCCCCCTCTGTATCACTCGTTCACCTCAGCTTTCTAAAAATGCTGTGGCAAATCGCATTGCACTAATGGAAAGCGCTGTGGCCTAGAAAACAGCTTTTACTGCTGACAGAATGGGCTGACGAAGGCTGGGCTGGTAAGGTATGCTATTTTTGACTGTGAAAAGTGGCATATTCTAAAGGTTTGCTGAATGCGGTAATGTGATTTCATGTTCTTCTTTGTTAGTCATCGCTGGCTGCTGGTGATGGTAATGGATGTTGTTAATGTTAAACATTTAATCAGCTAAAGGATGTCTTGCTTTTCTTTCTCAGAATTTGAGAGGATTGTTATCAGTTCCGTATATTTTCTAAAAAGTCAGCTCAGAGAGGGTGACAAGAGATCTGCTAAATCCATTTGAGAAACTGTGAGTGCAAATGAATGATTATGTGAAAAGAATTCGGTCTTTTCACCAGCTAAGGAAGGAGATGCCTGCAGTAACCACTGGCTTGTACTCTCTTTCTCCAGCCTTGCTGTGACCATTTAATGAGGTCTGATTCAGACTAATTCCCACAATCTGTAGGTTTTATTCCCTGCTGAGGCTGGAATATTTGGATGTCTGCTCAGACATATATTTTTCTTTTTAATTAGCACATCTGATTTTTTTTTTCCAAGGCCACAACCTCTGTCCCAATCCAGGCAGGTGAAATTTCACAAGCACTTTATCATTGCTCATACCTCAAGCATCCGGACACACCTTTCTAATTGTCATTTGTATCCGCCTGTCATTGCCTCTGGCATTTGCTGAGTTCACATTTCCATGTGATTTACTGCAAAACATTTTGTTTAACAAGTCGCTAACACACACTGACAGGGAAGTCCCCCTCAAGAAGCTGAAATAATGCTTGCCTTCATAGTTGCTTTCCTGAGAGAGATGGTAAAAAAAAAAAAATCAAAAAAAAATCATCAATCTGTTGGGATTGGTGCTTTAGACTCTGCACATATGAAGAATTCTTGAGACTGGAAAACCCTGACCTTGAGCCTGTGAGTGCTTTGACTTGCAGATGCTTTCTGTCGTCGGCTGCACGTGTAAGGAGGGGGACGAGCTTGGAGGCAGCGCACCTAATCCCCGATTGCAGAACGCGGAGCGCAGCTGGGTCCTGAGTCAGCGTCAGCTCCGCCAGTGCTCGGTAACTATCGGTGGATGCTGAGGCTGCTCCTTCGCAGCAGTTCTGGGAAGGCTCTTGGTGCAGCAGGCAGCTCTTCCGTCCTGTGCACTCAGTGTCTTTGGTCGCTGTATGGGTGTCCTGTGCGTTACAGGGGTAGAAGCTGCCCTGGGTCACCCTTGCCCATGGGACGGGGACATCATGAGCTGGTTTGTAAGGCCAGGGATGAGCCCAGCGTGACTGCTCCCACATGGGAGCAACTTTCCCTGTTGCTTGAAGGCAATCTGGGGTAGGGGACTTCTAGTTTAGGTGTGTCATTTCCTCTCCTTCAGTTATATGTTCAAACGTCATGCCCTTCTGAAGCCCTAAAATGACTGCACCGGGGAAAAGGCGTGTTTGTGTGTTTCTGAGTAATGTCACCAAGCATTCGCAATGTCAAAACCCACTTACTGTTGACAAAGGTGATTCATATGGGTCTTTTCAAAAGATTGCTTATGTACCATGATGAGTTGGGCACAACTTAAAAAATAGCTCTCTTTAAGTGGCACATCTACAAAATGTAAGCAAATGCATAAAAATAAAATATGGTGAAATATCCATCTCCCCCCTCCCCCAGCTAGTGGCTGATCTCATGCAGCCGGAGCTCTGCCTGGCACCGTGCAAATTTACTGGCCCATTAGTGGCTGCTGTTTGACTGCACCTTCACAAAGGAAAAATACATCTAGGGAATAAACCTGACACATCAGACACGCCATAACCAATGCATTGCGGCCCCTGCTTTTCTTCACTCTGCGCTGCTCAACTGCCCCAATTTTTCATTATGAACAAATTTCTCTGTTTGGTTCTGTTAGCAAACCCCTGGGTTTGTGTGTTTGAGTGTATATCTCTTAACAAAAGAATGCAGGCAAGAAAAAGTTCGAAGTAATTGCATATAATGAACAAGGAAAATCAATACACTGGTCTGAGCACTAGCATCCAAAAGTACAGATTCTCCTGTGCTTTCCTGATAGGCTAAGGCAGATTTTGGTAATCTCATGATGCTGTGTTTGAAAATTCAAGCAAAGGGCGGTCCTCAAAGGAGTTCTGCCTGGGGAAGCCTGACAGATTTGGCAGTGACTAGCTGTTGGGGTCAGAGGCAAAGTGCAGGTCGCGCTGCTGTGGGGTGGGCACGGGGGAGAAGTCCCTGATGGCCATCGGTGGCCGCGGGGCTCTTTTCGAGGGTTGTTCATGGAAGCTGCACACACGAAGCCCGACAGGCACAGGCGTACCAGGAAGGCAGCGAAGCTTTTCTCTCATTTGAGATGTGCTGACTAACAGCTGACAGAGGGAGAGGGAAAAAGGGGAACGTTTCTGCTCAGCTGGGGTTTGGAAGCAGAGGTTACTCGATGTGATTTTGGGACCTCAAAGGAAAGCGAGATGTATGTGCTGAAAAGAGGCGGCAGGTGTGAGGTCCCCTTAGTGACCGTATTTTTAAAACCTTGCTCTCTTAGACTATCCCAAACGCAGCTGGGATACCACCGGTAGCACCCTGTGTTAACTGCTGAGGCACAATTAAGCCTCGATATGGTGTGGTGCGTGAGATAAGTCGTGCTCAGAAGAGCCGCGCGCTGATAGCGCTTATCGCAGCGGGAGGAGCGCGGGCGATGGGCGAGGATGTGAGTCACGCGCCAGGCCTCGCTGAGACTCGGGGCCAAATTCCTTTCCTAGGGTGAATTTTTGTGGCCTGGATTGAAGTCAGTGGTGCTTTTGGCCATTTCTAACTAGCAGTTGCTTACCACAATGAATTTCTTTGTTTATTATCTTGTGCTAATTTATGTATCGAGTGGATATTTGAATAAATAGATCCGTCATGTCAGCTAGGAGGGCTTCTGAGCCAAAAATGTGATGTTATTGTCAGGCTTATTTGCCAATAGTTTCGTAGGAGATGCTTTTCCAGATTACAAGCAAAATGATGTTTGTTTTGCCACTTTCTCCTAACTAGCAGCCACAGTACATCATGCAGGAATGGGAAAGGAAGCTTTCCTCTCACCCCACTGCCAGGTAGAGGACTGCTCACCCAGGGCCAATCGCAGCAATCATTGTTCATGTCAAACATCAGCTTCTGCAGCTTGTTTCCCTGAGATTTTGTTTAATTTCATTTATTTATACACCTTCTTACGCAAAACGAAGCTTCTCTCATCCCAGAACTCTTGAAGAAAAGCTTGGCTTAAAATGTTCATCAAATGGCTGCCTCCATCTCCACAAACAAACAAACAAGCTTTCAGATATTACCAAGCAATATGCCTGCTGAACACCTGGGCCAAATCCCGTGCTCTTAGAGCAGCAGCTGTGCTGTAAGTCTGTGGGTTATCTGGACCCTGAAGATGGACGGGCTGCGTCGCGATACGAAGATACCGTACATCAGCTAAAATGAGTTAGCGCCTGGTGTGTCTCGGGAGTTCGTGATAGGAGAGGATTTAAAAGCTCAGTTCGGCTCATGCTGTAATTTCCCCTATCCAAAACTCCTGGCAGCCACCCATGAAACCAGAGTAAGCCTGCTTGGTTATTCTTTCTGAACTTCATTTCTGCTGGGGCCACTGAAGCAGGTCCTGCAGGCCAGCCCGAGATGTGCAGCACCCATCTCAGCGGTGGTGAGCTGGAAGCTGTCCTGCAGCGCCTGCCCAGGGCTGGAGCACGCTGCTCCATCGCTCTTCCTCGCTGATCCCTCGGGGCGTCGCGATAGGCAGCCCTGCGCTGCCAGCCGGCACCTAACCCTGGGCACCTGTGCTCCGAGGGATGTCTTTCTCCGCAGATAATTCCCTCTCTTGCTTTTATTTATTGGTGATAAAAGACTGTCACAGATAAATAAGCATGTTCTCACTTGACTTGATAATTTACATGGCATTGCTGAAGGTGATTTATAATTTATACATGGAAAGGATTTGCTGATCTCATTAATAACTTTCCAAACGCCCAGATAAACGTGCTATCGCTCTAAATCAAGTCAACTTGAAACAGCCAAGGTATTCACCTGCAAGGGCTTTTGGCGCTCCGCTCTTTCCCAGACAAGAGACGTTTGACAAAAGAATGTGGGAACTGCCAAGATGTGTTTCCCCTCGCAGCCACCCAGATCACCCTAAGGTGGGAGATTTCATCTATTCCCGCTAAATTATGCGCTCTCTGTTGAAAGGCTTGTTGACAGGAGCAGATTCCCGGCTCTTTTGATTTTTAAATAGGGACAGCGTTTCACAGCTCGGAGCATCCAGCCCATGCTGGCATTTCTCTGCTTTCCCTCCGACTATCCTGCCAAAGCCTGTGATGTAAAGAGCAGGTAAACAACCTCCGTGAGCCTCCTTTGCCGAGGCTGGAAGAGGGGAGCTGAGACAGCCCTGGATGTTCCCCACTGAGGCTGCCAGGCTGTTGCCATGAGATTTTGTTTCATCAGAAGTAATCACCTCCTCTCTCGTGCGGGCGCCTCGTTATCTGGAGATCTCCGAGTGCTCTGTACGCACTTATTGCTTAATTAAACCTCACAACAGCTTTTCAACGCATCTATTGTGAATTTTATTGCCACTTTGTAAGTGGATAAACTGAGGCAGGGGTGCTGAAGTTTACGCTCTGGGTGTCGGTGCAGTTGCTCCCTTCAAATAAGGGGCACTGAGGAACAGCCCTGCTTTCCCTTCCCTGCTCTCTGCTGCTCTCCTGCCCCTAGCTCTGGTGAGAAGGGGTTGTCTGCACCGACACCCTCAGGGAGATGGCCTGGAAGTTACTGAGCAGAGGCTGAGGCCAGACCAGCTGGAAGGAGAAGATCTCACCTCGCTGCGAGGCACCAGGCTGCAGTGAGAGCAAGCGCAGAAGGACGGCTTCCAGATGCCTCCCTGAGTGTTTTTGTGAATTAGACCAGTGTGGAGCAAATCCCCAGCCTCGCTTTCACATCTAGGCTAGAGTTGTGGAAAGAAGAGAAGTGGTGGGCGGTTTGAGTCACTCTCCTCCGCGTTCAGAACATCTTTGGTGGAGAACGCCAAATCTGAACAAATCTGCACGGCACCGTGTCGGGCACCTCCTCGGAAAGGTGCGATCTGCATAGGATAAAGAAACGTACAGCTTGGGACGTAGAAGGAGAAAAGGACAAACAATCGAGCTGCTGTTTTCCTCTCTTGTTGAAATTAAGCTCTGTGATGATCTTTGCATCAGTAATGAACTAAAAGTGGTCGTGCACTCCAAATAGCAAAGGGCAAAGAAGAGAGAAGCAACTCATCAGTGTATGACCCTCTCTAAAATGTCAGGGGTAATCAAGTGTGAAGTACTTAATGGATCATGATTTGCACGCCACCATTTTGATTGATGTACTACTTAGGAGAGGATTGATAGTTTTTTACAGTGATGTTGATGGGAGGCTCCCAGAAGTACCTCTGCCTATTTTCTCTGAAGCGGGGCAGAGCCACACATCCAGGGTCCATGTGAGACAGTCAAAAATAGTGCAGTTGTTATCTGGTTGCATACACCCTGATCTCACCAGAACTGTCTATATTTAGGCATCTTCCAAAACCTTTGTGTCAAGCAGTTCTCTGGGGAGATAAAAATAGCTTTTCTTTCTTTTTTAAGTCGCGTGGCACAGCCATGGAGAGAGGATGTGACGATTACACCATATTAAGGCATCTTGCTGGAGCTGCAGAGGGATCGGCTCGAACTTTGTTCCGGACGGTCCCCAGTTAACCCAAGTATGAAAAGGAAGAAGCCGCGCGTGTACGTGGATGTGTGCGTGTGCACTTGCAGAAGCAGCTGGTTTCTGGTGTGCTGGCAGGACCTGGCTCCGTGGCAGTGGTGGTACAAGTTCAAACAGTAGCAGAAAACATCCCAGCTCTGCTGCAGCGAGCGGCATTCCTCCTGCACAAAGGAAACAGCATTAAAGGATTTATAGGCAGGATGAATCCACAAATTCTTGTCAATAGACAATTCCTTAGAGGGGATTAATGTAATAATTACTCGCGGCAAATTGCAATTCCTCATTAGCATATATAAAGTAAAGGCACCTTTAAAATAACCGAAAATAACACGTTGGATGCGCGTTAGCACCTTGGCAGCACTCGTTCTTTTTTAGCACAAGGCTTCAGCTGATGACAGCTGATGCCCGGGCTGGGAGCAAACAGATGCGTTAAACAGTAATGCTGGGGCTCCGTGTTAATAGTGTTAGGTCTTCCATTTCAAGCTGCTACTACGCTGTGTCGCAGGCTTTATCTAATTTAGGAAATTTAATTGCCTTTTTACGGAGCTGTTAAAATTCAGGAGATGAGAGGTAATCCCAGGCTGGCCGGACAGTGCTCTGAGATACAGATCTCTGCTCCCTTCCGTGCTGGCAGGGCTGGGGAGAGGCGCTTGTAAGCAGGTCTCCTGACAAGGGGATTAGGGTTTGTTAATGTGGAGATTTAGGACAATTAATCAGCTTTCACTAGAGCAGATTGTAAAACTTTAGTAATAATGTGCTTTTTTTTCCTGTAAAATTTAGTTTCTTAGCAGAACAAGAAACCCATTATTTTTCTGTTTCTTAAAAAAAAAATAGATCTTAGATTGGCTTAAAAATCTGTTAGAAATTCTCCTCTTGCTGCTTCTGTTCGGGGGAAACTGTCAAATTGTTTTTCTAATTGAGTAATTATTTGAAACTGATTAGTTGACTCATCCCCTAAACCTCACCGCTTGGAGAAAGGTGATTAAACTTTCAAAGTTGGATGAAGTCTGTGCCAGAGCACGGCGACAGCTCAAGCAGAGGCGCAGAGCGTCCGAGGGCTGGGCTCGGCAGCCTCCCAGCGATGCTGGCAGTGAGGACCAGCAGCCCGATGCCACCTTCTGGGGCGAGGGGACTCACCTCACCAGGGCTTATTGCTTGAATACACTTTTAAACAATGCCTTAACTCTGTTTTTGTCGGATTAATGAATGAATGAGAGTATTAATTCTTGCCAACCCCGTGGAGGTGGTGAGCGCCCAGTTAAGCAGCACGTCCCTAATCGCTGAGCTGCGTGAAGGCGCTGAAGTTGTGCGTGCTGCCCAGCCTCTGCCGAGCCGCACAGGACACCTGCGGGTGGCCAGGGTGTCCTTCTGCCTTTTTGTTTTAATTTCAGACAAAAAAAAAATAAAAATAAATGCGGCAGATATTAAGTCCAGGGGCTGCTTTTCCTTTTGCAATGTCTTGATGCTGGAGCTGAGCCTCCCAGCGTGGGGCTGGGAGCAGCTCGTGTGGGCGGTGTTGGCGGTGCTGATGGAAGATCAGGGCAGCATCAGAGATCGGCAGCGATCATGGTGTGGAAAACGTCCAACTGACAAAGCAGAGCGAGTAGCATACAGCAAGAGCAAAGATGGGCATTGCATATGTAGGCTGTTTTTGCTAATTCATCCAAATATGATATTTTCGGTGTGTGTATTTTTGGGGAGTTTTTTTAGCAGTTGATCTATCAGCTGCATGGCAAACTTAAGAATAATTCTGAATAGTTTTTAGAATAAAAGCTAATTGAGGTTCACTGGATGCTGTGTTTGGCCTTGGTTTTACCCATCGCGTTGGCTGCGCAGCCCTCCGGGTGCAGCAGGGTCTGCGAGCGAGGTGCTGCAGGAGGGGCACCCACGGAAGTTAGCGGGACGTGGGCAGGTCTGTGGGACCTGAGGGTGCTGAGGGGTTTGGCTGGTGTCAGTGCAGGGCTTTGGAAGGCCGTGGCAGTCAGTGGCTTGCAGTTAGCAGCCAGCACCTCATCCTTTGAACTGCTGGAGGCTTCCACGTGCTGCTGTGACCCTTCAGCCACTGCGCCTTCTGTGCTCGGGACACTGCCTTCTTCCTCATTCCCGCGTGGCAGTGCCACAGGGATATGGGCTCAGCTTTTCCCCTTGGAGATAGACAGGAGTTAAAGCCGTGGAGCTCATATTAATTTGTAGAGATCATACAGTCATTATTAATAGGAGGCAAAATAGGAGGTAAAGATCTTTCAGTATGAACATCAAAGGAATCTGGCTTTACTTGGGAACAGCGTTTGGTGCCTCGCATCTAATTCTGCAACCTGACTTTTAAGAAATAGAAGCCACTTTTTTTTTTTCTTTTTTTTCCTTTTCACCCGCTGGCTTCTAAGGATCTTTATTTATCACCCTCAGGGGCATTACAGTGAGTAATTAGATTGGACCAGGAGAACGACTTAATTTTACAAGAAACTCATTAATTCATCCTATTTAAAATCTTCTCATTTCACCCAAAAACCAATTATGCTTGTAGTGGCAATGATCTGGAAAGGCATTGTCTCGCAGGCATGAGGGGGGCCACTGGGACTCCCATGGTATTCATGTCGGGGAGACAAGGGTGACTCCCTTTCTTTGACTTTTAGGTCAAAAGAACTAGTCACTGGGACAGCTTGACAATTAGAAAACCCTGATGAGCATTTGGAACTAAAACAGCTGTACAATAACAGAGGGGTTCATGGTTCGGGGCAGAAAGCTCATCAAAAGAGGCTATCCAAACAATTGAGTTCTATAATTAACACACAAAAATCTGCTCAGAAATGGTAATAACAGTAAAAGAGAGCTGAGAAGATGCTGCCTACTTATGTGGCAGATGTGGTTTTGTTACAATCTGAGAGAGAAAATCCATCCTTTTAAAGAATAGGAAGAACATTAGAGGGGGAAAATAAAACTAACTTTTTATTCCTAAGGGCGCAATTAAAGCAAGAGCTTAAAATACTTTCACACGGGCAGGAGCTGTAGAAAAAGTAACCACTGATAGAAAAACATGGAATGTGCTATCAAAGCATTTGACGCACAAATTTCTTTTCTTGATGAAATTTAGGAGCTCGACACTGACGTGTCTGTTCTTACGTTATTTGCGCTGTCCTTCACTTAACCAAGAATATTATTCCAGGATTTTTCATCAAAGTCGGCTACCCTCGTTGACTTTAACCCCCCAGATTGTTAGCTGTGTTACTCACTTGCCTGCCATAATAAATGTTGCTGGTGGTGCGCCGGTGCCTTCTGGGCAGGGGGGCGCGGCGGGAGCCCATTTCTCATTCAGCTCTGCTCCCACCCTGGGCTCCGTCCAGGCTGCGGGCGCCCCCCTTGCAGAGAACGCGCTTGGAGGTCGCAGATTCGGCACCGTGATTTACAAGGGGGCGGCTCTGCAGCCCGGGTTTCCTGTGCCCAATTTATTTTTTTGAACAATTTTAAATATCCAAGAAGAATGCTTTTTAAAGATTTTTTTTTCCCCAAATCAGAGAAAAATCAAAACCTATTTAAAAAATATTTAAAATATTTAAAAAAACTATTTAATACTTAGATTTTATTGTAGCTGTGACTAAAAGGATATTACTGGGACCACATCCATTAGGAGATAGGTTTTTAAATTCTGAAATTGCTGGCTGAAATTTTCTAATGGAAAATTCAGCATTTGGCGAGAGCAAGCAAGCAGACTTTCCAGCCCACACATGCATTCTTTTTTTTTTTTCTTCTGTTTTAAAGAAAACCATAGGAGTCAGAAAATCAGCTTTTAATGAGAAAATGGGGTTTGAAAAACAGCTTGAGAAAAATTTGCATAGAGATTTGACTGAAGCTCCATCATTCTTTGGAACAGTTTTTGCAATTTTAACATGTATCACTGGTAAATTAAATAAATAAATAAATAAAAAATCACCCAGCAATGTTTGGTAAATCCTGTCTCACTTTCAGAGAAATACAAATTAAATAGATTTATACGTTGGAACTCAAAGATATCAGCGTAATTACTTCATGCTGGTGTCCATTTAGAATCAATGTGATTTGTTCTGAGAAAAAGCCGAGAGCTTTCTCATATTGAAAATATTTTTGTTTGACAATTTTCCTTGGAAATAGTGCAGATGGTTGTAACCTTGTTATGGTTGTGGGTGATCTGAATGTGAGAAAAGATTTCTCTGTGTTTTTTTTTTTTTTTTTTTTTTAAGCTAACAGAAAGAACTAATTAAGGCAAAGCTAAGGAATTGAACTCAAAGTTTGCATTGCACATGTGAACTAATCTTTTTACAATGGTATCTTTCGAAAGCTGTGTAAGGACGCCATTCATGCCCTGTCTCACCCGGCAAATCCTTCCCAGAAAAGCAGCAGAATGGAGATTTGTCCTGAGCGAGCCGTGAGGAATTTCAGGGACAGGTTGTGTCCAGGCTGCTTGTTTGCCTGCTGAACCAGTAACCTACCCAAACGCCCGGCCGCAGCCTGAGCAGAGCGAAGCTCTTGATGCGAGGAGCTGCTCCTCCAGGATTAGTTTCAAGTTTTTAGGTGACAGTACCGCGGAGGTGTCTCGGTTTAATGCAGTGTTCTCCAATCCTGTTTAGTGCCATGTGCTGCCATGGGCACACTAAAATGAAGAGGGCAGCCGCTGATTTTGTGCAGCTGAAGCAAAATGGCTGTGTGCGCTTTAGGAGCAGCCCCTGCCTTCAGAGAGCTTTCTTCAGGTCCTGAAATATTAATGATCTTGGCTTAATATAGTAGAAAACAAAATACAGCGCATGAAACAAAGGGGAAAAAATCCTTGGATTAGAGTCTGTTGACCTTGCAGTACCCACGGTATCCGTTTGGTCCCTGTAAAGAAGAGGGGGAGGAATGGTCCCAAAAACCTGTGCCATTTCTCTTCCTTTCCAATAACACATTACAGCTGGTGCAGGGTTGTTTGTCTCTGAGTACTCGAATACTGTGAAAAAGCAAAAGGCAGCTCATCATTTAATAATTTCTGTGAACTGTCATGCTCATGTTCAAAGTAATGTTAGTTTGTGTGTTTTATTTTAAAAACCTTGAATAATGGATGGGAGCAGTTAGCTTGCTCTCCTCTTGTACTGTTTTTTTCCCCATCCCTTCTCTTTATGTGTGGCCGTAGGGTCCCATCCGTGGGTACCTGCTCTGGCTGTGCACGAGCCTGGCCATGTTTCTGATCTGAGCTGCAACCACAAAACCTGGGAGTGAGATCTCAGATCAGATCCTGCCACTCGGCTGGGACATGCAGCGGTAGCACAGCTCCCTCTCCACACATTGCAGTCATAGGATGAAAGGAAAGGTAATTGTCCTCCCTCCAGAGCTCCCCTTGCTTTTTTCATGGGATCCCCAAGGCCATTGGAAGCGTGGCCAAAAAGCACCTTGCGTGTTGAACCTGATCTGCTTGTGGGATGTATATAAACTCTGGGAGCATGTCCTAGTCGTTCGGGCGATGTGTTTTGGTACGATCCTCTGGTCCGGGGGCAGCCAAAGCGGGTTGATGTCCCAGTGCTTTCACGGGTGGCACACGGCACATCCTAAAATCAGGGCTCAGTAAGGAAGTGCCAGAAATGGCTTTGGTTAGTGTGTGAAGGAACTTGCCTCTTCATAAATGTGTTCCTCAAATCCCTTCCCGTTCCCAATTTGGACAGCTTCATAAAAGAAAGAGGGAAGGAGGAGAGGGGCCGATGGAAGGCAAAGCAGGAGAGGTGGCCCAGGGTGGGCTCGGGGCAGGTGGGAGCTGCATCTGGCGAGCCCTAAAGGTACTGTAGGTGATAAGTGGCAAAAATGAGTCACGCAGCAAGTGCTGGGACCACCTTTCCTTTTTGCACGATCGTGTGCTCACGTCTTCCCTCTTCTCCATAGCGCTGAACGCCAGTGGTGACGGTGGGCTTTTATCTGTAGCCAAGGGAGTTGTTTCTGGGACGCCATACCTGTTAGCCGCTATTAAAAATGTGTTATTAGTGATACTAATGAGTTTTTTTCCAAGTGATGTAGAAGCAGCCACCCGTGTAAGCATTGCATTTGTGAAGATGATGTCACGGAAAGCTTTCCAAGCCGCACATGGGTCCTCGTGCCAGCGGTGCAGTCACTGATGGGCCCTGGCTTCGGGGAGGGAGAGCATCACTGATTTCCTCCCCGGGGGGGAAGGAGCCAAACGAATCCTGCCTTGCCAGGAGGGAGACGAGCTGTTTCCGGGCATGGCAGGCTGAGGGCCTCGCTGCCAATCGCAGTGGGTTCCTCTCCCACTCCCTCTTCAAAATTGGCAGTGTCTGGCTGTCAGCTGCCATTCCTTAAGTGGTCACAGAATAAACCAATCGCACCCCTTTTGTTGTGCTCCGTGTGTGTGTGTGTGATTGCAGGTGGACATGGGTTAAGTGATGTGTTAACTCCGTGGTAAGCACAAAGAGGCAGCTGATTTTCTGGCAGAGTCAACACAAGACCATATTTTTTTTTACCATCTCCAAGCCAGCTTTCAGAATGGCTCTTGTTGGAATTAGAAATCAGTATATCCTGACATAGGAGTACTCATTAAGAGTGTGATGATTGTTAATTCTTCACCTGGGGCTAAGAGGACATCATTAGATCTTTTTGAAATGTCTCCTTCCTCGATTTTGAATAAGTAAGCCAGCAATTTATGATCACATCCTGGGCAAGTAACACTCTCCCTTCCTGTTCCTCCATGTAGCTTGCAAAATCGGATACTACAAGGCGCTCTCGACAGATGCTGCGTGTGCCAAATGCCCGCCTCACAGCTACTCCATCTGGGAAGGCTCTACCTCCTGCACCTGCGACCGGGGCTTTTTCCGAGCTGAAAATGATGCAGCATCCATGCCCTGCACTCGTAAGTTGGTCTTTAAACAGTCTCTTTCCCTTTCGGCATCTATTTCCTCTGTCGTTCTCCAAATGTGCATGGGTGGCATGTTGCCTGGAGAGCTGTGTCCAGGAAGTGTCCGACTTCTGACAGCAGCGGTCGGTAGCTCCTGCAGTCCTTTGCAGTTGCAGTCTGCATTTTGGATCATCTTCTGGGAGAGAAAACGTTTAGTTTTCAGCCCAGAATTCCTAACAGTGACGTGATTGTGCTGACCCTTGAGAGCTTACAGTCTAAATAAATGAGGAGCTGCAAGAGGAGTGACTTGCAGACGTCTATAACAGAGTTGGGTCTAATTACGGGTCTAATTTCCAGTCTGAGCACCTGTCCCATAGATCGCATCACCTTTCATCATCTAAAATGTTGATATTTCTAGAAATTGTTTCAGGTTTTCTTATAATTATGTTACATAGGGTAAATATATAATATTTATAATTCCATTAAATACTGAATTTGCTCAAAATGTTGCTGGTGATCCTTAGGAGCATAAAAACGTTCCTCTGAAAAGAATGGTAATAATAAATCTGAAACCATAATGAAACAAACCCAACAAAATAGGGTTTATTTTATCCTTTGTATATAAATACATCGTGCACAGCAAATGGCATTATGCTTTAGTTCCACCAGAACGTTTTCAGCATGGGGAATAAGAGGCGTAGCGCGCTGAGCGCACCCGCAGAGTTACTGGAACAGCTCCTTCTCCTCTGTGTCAGCTAATGGTTTAGGCAGCCAAAGACCTGGGATTCTAGACATGCCCTGGTGTTAAATCGTGATCATCTAGAGCTTTGGTTTTCGTTTCTATAGGAGCAGAGCAGTTTGAAACAATAAGTGAAAGGGTTGTGTTTTGCTAGGGGATATCCATGTGTGGCTTTCCCTGAAAGCCATTGGAAATGCTTCCAGATTTTTGGAGCTCAGCTGTATATTTATGTAGTGTGTGTGTGTCTGTGAGGGAAGGCTGAGATATTTCTTTTGTAACGTTTTAATATATTCCAAATTCATTTTAGAGAGATGACTCACATTTGTTTAAATCTTAATTTCTCCCTTACAAGGCAGAAACAAAGCATGTCCATAACTCAGCAGCACTCATCCCTTCCCCACACCCCCTTGATTTGAGCTCTTCCTCGGCAATCTCCTTCCTTTCAGCTGTAAGCTCTGCTGGGTGGTGGTTAAGCAGGTCTGGGCATAGGCAGGAGCAGCTGCTTTTGCTTAGCAAGAAAGCAGAGAGGTCCCTGTGACCCTTGCCAAACATTGACTGGGGATGGAGGTCTAGCTGTGTTGTGAAACCTCGCTGAAGTGGGTAAGATCATGCTTTTTATAACACAATTTACAGTGGAAGATGTAAAGCCTGACAATTTTGTTAGGGAAAATGTCTTTTTGCAACAATAAAACTGTTGTCACAAGATACATCCTAAATAACATTATAGCAGCAAAAGTTTCTCATGAAGCCCTGGTTGCAGTGAGTGATATCCCGACCAAACCGAAATCAAATTAGTAATCAGCTGGTTGAATTTAACTAGGCATGTGCAGGGACCAAAGTCTGAAGGGAGAGCAAAACACTTCCAGATGGGGGAATTGTGAACAAATGATATGTATGTTTGCTTGCAGCATGCTCTCCTGCAAGCATAGCCCTTTTTTGTCAAGTCTTGGGCCTGCTGCTGGCAGCCTTCCCCACTCTGGTCTTCGGAGGTCAGTCAAAGTTGAAGTCCCCGATCTCGGTCTTTTACACTGCAAATATGAAGAGTGAAAAAGAGAGGGCAAGGGCCACGGTGCTGCTCTCAGTCTTCATCTCTGCAGCATCTAGGAGGACTTGGCACGCAGAGGCAGGCCGACAGCACGATCCCACGGCCGTCTGGCCCTGGGAAACAGGCCTGTCTCTGGAGATCCCATTTCAGAGCTTCGAATTCACCCGCAGCTTAAAAGCTGTTTTTGCTGTGATCCAAAGTGAAAGAAGACTCAGAAGTTGTTTCTGAGCTGGCTCTTGGGGCAGCTTTGTTCGCTGCCACCTTCTCTTTGAGGTTGCCTCAGCAGAGCTTGAACATGGCTGTGGTGGTGCCACCTGCATGGGCGCGACACAGCCCATGTGGCGCAGGCCCATGGTGCACGGGGACGGTGGGGCCGCTGCTTGCCATGTTCCCGGACCAAGTGGTCACCTCCCCGGTGTTTGAGGCAAGTGACAGAAGCTGTTTAAAGGGCTCCTGCTGAAGGAAGCCCCTCCGGAAGAAACTCCCCGTTTGTCCACCCTTCCTGACAAGATGCGGGGACGGAAGGGAGCATAAACATCAAAGGTTCGTTCAGACGGATTCAGACTCTAATCAGTTCTTACCAGTTGGTTAAACCAGGTGACAAACCCAATTCCCTTGTGCTGACAGCCATAATAATCAGGCACCTTCTTTGTTCATTATGGTCTCTTTAACCCTGGTATTCTCATTCAGCCCAGCATTTAGTAATCACTCAGTGTGACGGCACACTAATGAAGAAATAAAACGCAGTATCTGAGATCCATTCTTCTAGCAAAAAGATAGACTCTGCTCCACTGGCCTGTAAAATCAGGTTTCTGTTCACTTGGAGAACTATTAGACCAGGTGAATATAAGTAACATCAGGTAATTTGGAGAGAACACCTGGAATAGACTGAGGATTGATACTTTCTTTATTATTTCTAAACAATTTTTGAGATGAAGAACTTCAGGCTTCTTAGGATGTGTTTTTGTAGAGCTTTGACCCTTGGCTATTGATTTCCTTTAGTAATAGACTGGCTGGCCTTGTCACTTATCTAGCCTTGTGGGTTGAGGGAGGAGGATTGTTAGGACTTTCCATTAGCCTGACTGTGCTGGTGGATGAAGGGGAATTGGAGAATTCCCCTTCCTTTCCCTTCTCACAAATCCCATGGTAAGTCCTGAGCAATACCCACGTCCTGATGCGCTGGTCAGAAGAGGTGCTCCAGCGTTTTCCTGCTCCTTAACACCATGATCTGACATCTCTGTCCCTTGCTGCGTTGTAGCAACTGTGCCTAACCTTCAGTTAAGCCAGGCATACAACAAATAACTTGTGCTCCGTTTTTAGCATTCTGCTCTATTTATCTCTGCTGAAGTGAGTGGTTATGTTTGCCTTAAATCTCCTACGAGAAAGGGCAGAAGATGGCTGGATGTGAGCATAGGAGACAGTGGGCTGTGTCGGAAGGCCGGGCATAGAAACCCTGACATACACATTTACCGATGCCTCTTTTCCCTCACTCTTGCCTCACGGGGATATTCATCATTGTGTCTGTCACCACCGAGGAGCAGAGCCACCCTGGGTCTGCCTCCTTGACCTAACTCGGGAATTTAGACTGAGTTTTGAGGCACAGTGGGCTTGTCAGCTGTGTGCTTGGGCATGGAGGTGGTATGATTGACCCGTAGTACACTCGAGCATAAACTTAGGAAAACACAGACGTTTTTTCCTTCTGGAAGCACTGCAAAAGTTGCATTAAGACAAATACTCAGACCTTCATTATGCTTCAGTGCTTGCTGAGGGGATGGGCTTTTCATAGGGTTAGCAATCTAATGGGGAATAAATTGCCTTACCAGCACACACATCCCCAAGGCTGACGAACAATCAGTCTCAATCCTGAGCCTCGTTCCCAAGTTTCCTTCTCCGTAAGGATGCGGGTAGGAGACCGAATTGCAGCCTGGTGCAGGCAGGTGCAGCTTCTGCCCAAGCTAATGGGCGTTGGTCCCACGTCCCCACCATTAATGAGTCGGGTTCTCAGACTGTGTCTTACCAAACAATGCTCACATTATGAGCAAGTACGGGATGGTTTTGTATTGTTTATATTGTCCGTTTGGTTCCGATTATTAATGATTTTTAATTGGAAGCCCTTTACAAAAGAGAGATTACCAGCACAGGCTGTCCAGCTTGAAATTTGTCTCAGTAAATGACCCTGAAAAATTTAGTCCGTTGTTGCCACCCAAACAGTGACTGGTTGATTGGTATTTTGGCGTGGCCTGAAATATTTCTGAAACGGTTGCATTTAAGACAGTTTATACCAGAGAAGCTTAGAGATAATGAGGGCAAATTCAGTGAGATGCAAGAGAAAAGTGCCTGCTTTGAAAGGTCTTTCTCCAGTTTAGGTTATCAAGAAATCGAAGAGCCTGACTTGAAACAGCAAACGTCACTTAGTTGTCTTTACATTCGCCTCTTCTAATTGAATTTAGTGCACTGCTGTATTTCCTCCAGAAAGTATATTGTTTTTAAATTACCATTTCAGTGCTATTACTCAAGGCCCCTGCTTCTAATGCTTTCTGACAGTTATCAGCATAATGAACCATAATGAAATGATGAGCAATCTACAGTGGAAACTCGATGTGGATTCCACTAGAGCTGTGTGACTGTGTTGTTAAAATTTGAATGCACATTAAAATAACACTGTCCTTATTTGTTTCCAAGGTCAAGGTTTTAAAAGAGGTCTGAAAGGTCTAAACACTTCAATTTGGTAAATATTGCACTCTAATATGTGCCTTTAGCTCAATCTTGTGTTGAATTTAATGTATCTCAGAGATAAATATTTGACCTGCATTTCCAAAAAAGACTGATTTTACCTACCTAATAACTATGCTTGCAAATGAGTAATTACACGGGAGCTGATTATTTGAGCATATGTTTATTATGATTGCTTAGACTTCTAAATAAACAAGTGTGCTCTTTTTCCTTCAACTTAACTTGTGCCTCTTCTGAATTTCCAGACAGACGCTGATTATCAGCGCTCTGCCTTTTAGAAGAGTAAGGAAGTAGGATACAGCACAAGGTCACATAATGGCTGGTAGGTTGTGGGTAGCTTTGCACTGGCTTTGCCTTGCTTCCTTCACAGGGCTTTGCACGCTTGCTCTGGCCCTGGTTCTGTAGGAGCCCCCTCTATCTGCCAGCACAGCCCCTCATCTTCAGAAGTGAAATGTAATGCGTCATAATTCTTCTGCACCTTTCCATATGTTCATGCCTCCAGTAAATGATTTTGTTCTTAAAACATCCTGGAAGGTTGTTCATTGTGTGAACAGTGTGTCCGAGTGCCTCATCAGGTGCTGTATGGCAGTTGCAACGTGAGAGAGCAGTGGGTGAGCGGTATGGAAAGAACAATTCTTCCAGGCAGGTTGGGAAAATAAATCCTCCATCGCTGCCAGACCCAGGGGAAGGGCTGGGACTGTGACTGACGGGGATCTCAGAGGAGAAGGCTCTGTCCCGTCGTCTGTGGAGACAGACTGAAGGAGCTGAGGAAGCACTGAATAAGAAGGGGAGTGGTTATGGCTTTAAGAGAGGAGACAGGCATAATTTGACGATGCGTGTTTATAATCAGTAGATTTAAAATCGTCATTCCTTTAAATACAGCAACTGTTTATTAGCTGTCTTCTGATTTTCTCTGTTCAGAGCCTTAAATTAACTGAGACGTTTACTCAATTAAGTGGGGGCTTTGATTTGGTTAGTCAGGCCCTAGTTCTGCAGAGTCACTGGAATAAATTAGAGGACTAACAATAAGAAATCCAGCAGTCGGGCCAGTGACAGAATGACATGTTTCTCTGGTTGGACTTTGTTCTTGTCAAGCTGTCAGATAACCTTCTGGTATTCACAGTGGAATTTTTCTTTTTATCTTGCAAGAATGAGTGGACACATGCAATGTTGTCTGCAGCACAGCATATTAGAGAAGATGTAACGTGTCTTAGCATATGGGGCAATGCAAAGTGTTCCTTTTTGGCAGTTCTGGGGAGAGAAACACAGAGCCCACGGAGCAGCACCTGCAAGCATCAGTTTTCCCATGCCTCTGCCAGCAGTAACTGGACCTCTCTGCTTAACTCCCTTTGCCTGGAGAGAAGAGGAAATATCAATTGCATTGTTCTCCATGTAAAGGAAACAAAGCCCATTGTGAAGCTGGTAACCAGGGTTCTTTGGCAACTAAATAGGAAATTGTACATGCCAGTGAAATGGGCATTTTATCATTGGCATCGGCCCAAGATCCCTAGCTTGGCAGAACTCCTGCTGAAGTCAAAGGAGTCTTGCCCGAGTAAATAAATTAAGAATTGTTTACCAAATCAGATGCCTTATTAAAACCCCATTGCAATGCTAACCATGCACATAAAGGAGGCAGGGGGAAGCAGATGACTGATATTTCAAGTGGCTGCTGCGCCTTGCAGGCTGTTGACTTTAGTCTCACCAGTTGTAAAAACACATGATCTGTAATGATAAATGGTCAGGGGTAGCCAGCCAGACGAGAAGCGAGGGTTTCCCCAACTGTCAGCACTTGTGTAAACCAGCCCACAGCAACAGGAGAGCTGTCCACAACTGCTGAAAGAAGCAATTAGTGGCCATGAGATACACAACTGTCACGGGGGAGCGTGGGCTTTACTTCTGAGCCCAAACTGCACAGCCCGGGAGTTTGCGCTGCTTTATAACTTGTCTTTCAGATGGGTAGAGATCAACAAGAAAGGTTTATCCGAAGGGCTTCACGTCTCACCTGCTGAAGCTTTATTGACAGCACCACAGTTGTCTGTGTTTAATGAAGCTTTATGAAATGGAAAGAGGAGGCTGAGGTGCTTTTTCTTAAAGGCTGTGCCTGGCACTGCTTTGCCAGACATTTCAGTAAGGCAACTTAAAGAGTTTAATTGATTATTTAATAATTACTTTCTTTGCGTCCACTCCAAAAATAGTAAACTCTTCATTTCACACTCAGCCTTGCCTCCAGGGAGACAAATGTTCGGCTGATGATTGAGTTACCGTATTGATTGGAATTGTTCAAGGCTCGCCCTGCAGTGACGGCATGGTGAGCTCCATGGAGAGAGCCGCAGTGTGGTCGCACTGACGAGGCTGACAGGACAGCAGAAAGCCCTCGTGCAGCCCCGTTGCCTCTCGAAGCCCCAGCTCACCCCTGCAAAGGGCCGTGATGTACTTCACGTCACGTTTCATTGCTCTCTGTAGATATGCTACAGAGATCTTTGGAGTTGTTTGCTGTATGGGTCCTTTCTGCTGCACACCTCTGTATCTGCTCTCCTTGTTCTTGCTGTGTTGTACACAGCCGCTGGCTTTCAGATCTTGTATAGCAGAAGATGGGCTGAACTTCTCACTGTTTCTGATCCTGCATTTCCAGTTAGGTTTTCCTGCTATTAGGCAGTTGGAAGCTTACTTCCAGGTGCCTGCTGTTCCTGTAACTTATCAAAGACTTAACTTTTGACTGCATGTCTGTAGTATAGCCAGAGCCAAAGTTGCTGATTCAAATCAGTCCTGTTCATACTAGGCTGCTTTTTCAGTACACTGAGTCATAGCAGGCTTCCCTGTTGTACGAATCTTGTTTATTATATAGCAAATTAGCTCAAGATTTCTGAATACCCTGGGTTCCCTTTGAAATTGTTGCAGATGAAGAGGGTCAGCTTCTCTCTGGTGCAGGCTTGTAAAGAGGATCCTTTTGTCAGTCCTGGTCTGAGGCCCATTGAAGCTTACTTGTCCGTCTGATTGATTAACAAACGTATAATTGGCACTCTGCTGCACTTAACAGTACATTTATAGAGTTTTCTCTGTTTGAGGGTGAAGTTAAAAAGCTTCCAACTGCAGCAGGCTATCGTATTATTTTAGTTTTAGAGTAATTTTTAATCCTTATCAAGCTAAGGTCTGCTTTTTCTGCCTCAAAAAAGAGCTGATATTTTCCTCAAGGAGAGTGTGGGAATGGTTAAAGAAGATTAAAGTCTTTTCTACATGCTTGAGGTTTTCTGATGTCTGGTGGGAATTGCCAATGAAGCTTCCTTCCGATTTCACACTGTCAGGCAAACGCAGGCTGAATGCAGGGTGACAACCCACTTGAAAATAATTATCCATTGCCCTGGCTGCAGAGGCATCCGTTACCTGATAGAGAAGTGTGCTTTTACACACATGCACATACAGACTAAATTATTTTTTTAATCATTTTCTCCTTCCAGGGCTGAAAAACCTCATCCTGCTTGTTACTCAGCTGCATACGTAGGTTTTGAAAGCATCTTCCTTTTTTTAAAAGAGAATGCACTTTAAATGCACTGATCTGGTGACTGACAGGATGCTCATAACGAAGTCTTGGCTTCTTGAGGGTATATATTTGAAATATCTCCATTAGCACTTCCGAGGAGAGTGTGGGTTTCAGCATGCGTTTTTAATAGATGTCCTCCCACAGATCTATCTTTCAAGGTAATAAATATTAACCATAACACAGGTTAATAGTAAACAGATGTGGTTACAGTCCAAATACTGATAATATCTACGTAGTCCTTAATGGATAATGTTGCTGCCAAAGTAATCCACCACCACCATCAGTGGTTGAGGACGCAGTCAGCACAAAGAAAGGAGTCCCCTCTGCCAGGGGCTGGGCCAGGACAGCTGTGGGTGGCTGGAGACAGCCTTACTTTCAGTGCCAACACAGTGGGTTTCTCAAAGTCCTGAATTCACTTTAAGTCAGAAAGTGTCAGAACCTTCTGCTGAAGTGCTTTTTTGTTTGTTTTGTGATGTTTCTGGTTTTCAACCTGAGAAAATAGCTCGTAAGGTTACTCAGGTCCATTAAAATTGGCTAGGCCAAAGCCTTGCAGCTTTGTTGTCTTCAGTGCTTTGTCTATGGGACCTCTAGGAAAAGAAAAAACAAAAACAACAATTTTTTTTTAGTCACATACAGCTTTGGTGAACAAAAGTTGTTTGTCAACATTGCACTTCACAGGGGATGAAATCTGCTCTGGCTGCTCTAAAGGCCTGACCAAAATCTGAGGCTGCTGGTTGTCAGCGTTGGGGTTCAGACTTGTGTCAGCCTGGGCTAGCACAGGGCCCAGCTGCAAGTTCTTCCTCGTGCCTTGTCGTTTTGTGGGACAGCGAAGTCACTTGGGAGGTATTTTGCCTGGAATCATTTATTTCTCGTCTCCTCTTGCTGCCCTTTAATCCACGCCTTCTAACCATACACTGCTGCTGAACTAAATGAACTGGTTTAGTGAAGACAGTATTCTCTGTGTCAAACAAGTCTGTCTGGTCTGGTTGTAGAAAACTGTAATTGAATTTACTGCATACACCCACAGAGGCTTTCAGAGAAGCACAGTGCTGGGCAGATCAGTAAGAAAAAAATAAAAAAGCAAGATGCAAAACCAGTGATATTAAAACCTTTGTTCCAGCCATTTAAATGCAGTCACACAGCACATTTACAGGTCTGCCCTCAGATGCCAGGGCAGTTCTTTCCACAGGTATTTGCCAGCTGCCTATGTTCGCAGCTGCAGGAGGGGCAGGTTGTGCCTGGCTGGGGGCCCTCCAGCTCCAGCACCCCCTTCCCCACAGCTCTGTGGTACACCCAGTCTGCTCAGGGGAAGGCTTTCTCCTTCGGGCTCAATGCTCAGCAAGGTTTAGTGGGTGCTGGCTGCTCTGTCCTGAGGCACACTGAGGGTCCTGGTGTTGGCACCTTCCCTTTGGCACGCTTGGAGGTTTGGGCAAGACGGATCCCTGAGGGCAGGAGGAGCTTTCACTTGGTTGCTGCTAATCTTGTTTGTGTTGTTTGCCTCTTGAAATTGTTTGCTGCATTGGGGATGGGCTTTCTTCTTCCTGCTACCTCCACTGGGTTGAACCTCCCGTGGCTGTTTGGTGGCAGGAAGAAAAGGGCTTAGGGATGGCTTCCTTGGCAGCCTGTTGTCTGAACAACAGGCACACTTTGAGCCTGCAACCTCCAGTGGTCCTGCAACATGTAGGGCAGCTGTCTTAAAGGCTAAACATTATTCTTGTGCAAACAAACAGCATAATGAGATGTGCTCATGTCTGCACCCTGCTTCACTTGACAGCAGTGTCCGCGCTGCAGAGGGGCTCCCTCAGTCCTGCAGAGCTGCCAGTCCCTGGCACACGGCAGAGGGGCTCCTCAGGTGTGCTCAGGGAGACCTGTAATCCTCAGAGATGGCTCGGATAAGGTACGAGGGAGCTGGTCAGGTGATGATTCCTGTCTTTGTCACGGATTTCAACAGCCTCTTATCAGCCTTGCAGTGGCTTGCAGGAGGCCTCTGCCTGGGAGTGGGACCTGAGTACCTTGTAGGAATGGGGGGAGAGAAATAGTGGTGGATAGAAAAGTTAAAATGCAGGTAAGACTGCGAAAGCATATCCTTAGTGCAAGTCAGTGCTGATGCTGTTAACTCCTTAAAGACTCTAGTCTTCCTGAATATTCATTTGAGATGGGGTACGTGTCCTTAAGACAGACAGATCTGTCTATCTGTGGATGAAAGGGAGATAAAAAGATATAAAGCCTGTAGCTTATTGCAGCAAGGGAAGGACACACACAATCTGCATTGCCCAATACATTTAAGTAAATCTAATAGGAGGGTTGAGGAAGATAGCAAGATTAGCTTGACAAAGATTATTTGTTGCTAAACAGACTCTTCGGTGTTTCCCTGAGCTCAGACACACACAGCGAAGTTGCTCCACCCAAGGCCTTTCCATTTGCTTCATGGCTCAGTTGATTTCGATGGGTTTATTGTGAAGCAAGATTTATGGAGTCTCAAGAAGGAATAAAATTAAAAACTTCCGTTCCCCCGTGTCTGCTCGTGGTGCTGCTGAATAGGTGGGTGAGGGATCCTGCTCTCAGGCCCCATGCTCAACCCGGGGCCTCTTTGGGGTCCCCCCAGTGCCAGAGTGGGGCAGCTCCGCAGGTCCCTGTCTGGGTGCCCCCGTGCTGGCTTTGCAGCCTCCCACGGCCATGAAAGGGTTTTCCTCTCCTCTAGCAGCAGTGGCTCTGTTGTCAGAAACAAAGCAAATCCTGATCACCATTGAAGGAGCAGATACGCCCCGTGTTTCAACATCTGAAACCAGGCCCATCAATCTGTAACTATTCCCCACTCCCGGTGCCAACAGCTCCATTAACAACTATGCTCCAGAAAGAAAGGAAATTGCTTTTCCCCTCACTGCAATGTCAGCCCACCATTTGGAAACTCCCCCGCATCTTCCTTTTCATGCTGGAGGTGGTGCGCTCATCTCTGTGACCTGCAAGCATCTGCTTCCCTGGTTTTCCGCTTCGGTGCGTCTCTGTTTAGACACTGCTCTGCCCTGTCCCACATACTAATTACTGACTTTTTGCTTCTGAGGAGCTTGATTCATTCTGGCACATTTTCCCACGTGAAACTGGACCTAGAGCCTTGGAAAATATCTTAATGGACGTCAGAGCAAGTCTGAGATTAACCCCAAACCGGCTGCTGTCTGTGAGCTAACGGGCACGCCAGGGCTGCCCTGGCAGGGGGCATTGGCCCCGTGCTGTCCCAGCCCTGGGCAGTGCAATGCAGTCAGGTAGCACTCTGCAAGAAAAAGCTGCTTGCTTTTTCCTCTCAGGGTCTTGCTGTGCACTAGCTGACCCTTGGGTAAAAGGGTTTTGTCCCTGGGAGTCCCGTGTGCTGCCAGTGCATAAACCAAAGTGCAGGCTTGCAGCCCTGTGTTGTGGCAGGCCGGAGGAGTCCCTGTGGCAGGGCCTCCCTGTGCTCTGTCTTCTCGTGGCACTAATTCTGCCTGCCAGCTCGGCTTAGCCCAGAGACTGTGCTTCAAAGGTTTGGCAGGAAGGGAGGATTTCCCTCCTCTCAAAATGAATATATTAATTTTGTATTTGTGAAGTTGAGCACAGAGACACAGTCCTTGCTCAGCCACTTTTGCAGCAGAAGCCTTTCATCTAGGTGCTGAAGATAAGTAGGTACATTTGACCTCTGTGTCATTTCAGACTTTTTCCTTACGTATCTGCTTCTTAAAAAATCCAAATACTCCGTGTCCTGCTGAACATCTGTTACGTCCTGGCAGCTTCAAGCACAGACCCCAGGACATGATGCAGCCCTCAAAACCTCCACCTCCTCAGCGTGCTCGGATCTCAGCCTTCCATGTTGAGGCCCTGATGAATCCAGGCAGCCAAAATTCATCTTTACCACAGTCACCTTTAGATGGCTTAACCTCTTTGCTGCTATACTTGAGTCATTTCATGGTTTCAGCAGAGTTTCACCACAATTTATTCAGTTCCCAGCTTAGCCTGGTGGGTGCTGTTGTACCTTTGGCATACGAGAGATTAAGATTAATTTATTTATACGCTTAATGAAACTATTGGTGCTGGCTGAATTGTTTTCCAATTTCACAACATTTAACAAATAACAAGAACGAAAAACCTGGAATGAAAGTAGTAAGAACTTTATCTTCCCTTCCTTTCTGCCTGCAGATCTAGTTGAATGTTTTTGAATTCCAACCATCAAATATATTTTGGGAAATTTAAGGAGCTCTCCTGTGTCTTGAATGAAAATTGAATTTGTGACTTCCTACAAAATCATTTCCAGTGTTTTGCCAGTAATAACATCTGTATTTAAAGCTCTAGCCATGCGTGATTACTAAGGACTGCCATTTTCACTGCATTCTGGTTTGGATCATTACATTTTGCATGCTCCATTCTCACTCTGCTTCATTTCTGTTCAGGACAGGACACAAGGTAAAATATCGTACCTCAGTATTGTGCATGTAGTCAGAGAGCCATTGTGCTCAGCCCCAGAAGTGGCTGCATTTTGATGATCAGCGAAGCTTTTGTGTTGTATAAAATCCTTCATCTATTTCATGGGGTTGCTCTGAATCATTCCTGTTAAATTTAAGGATGGAAAAAGTGTGTCTCACCTCAACTGTATTGAAATTAGATTAAGGATCACAGGATTAGCTCTTCTGCATTTTTGATGTGCATATTGGGCTGGTGCCTGTGGGGACTGAAGCATGTCAATAAGGTTTCTGCTGTGAGTGGGCAGGGCGGTGCTGGAGGCAGTGTGCGGGGCCGGGCAGAGCCGACCCTGAACGTGGCAGCAGGTTCCTGACGGGCAGCGTGGGGCTGCTGTGTTGCAACCTCCTCCCTCCTTCTGCCCAAGAGCTGTAGCTCTCCTTCTGCCCAAGTCTTCCTCCTGCGCCCCAGAGGTTGTATCTTCTCAGAGCGCCACCTCCAGCCCTTTGCTTGATTGGCTTCAGGATTTGCTGAAGGTGATCTGACGTCAATTGGTCTGGAAAATATTGCACTTCTAACATTAAGAAAATAAAAATATTGGGAGATCAAGATTTTGAATGGGTGTATGCCTGTGTGTAATGGAGGACCCTGAAAATTTCAAATAAAGCAGGAGTTTTATGCATTTAATGCTTTGCTTGAGAGATCATGAAAAATGAACGTAAAGTAGACCAAATACGTATTTAAGATTTCCTAAGGAGTATAAAGAATGCAAGTGAAGAATACAGTTCTTGTTTGATTGCAGTACTGGACTTGCAGGTTAATTTTGAGCTGGAAAATACTGTTACTTCATGAAGAGGTTAGAGTTTGACTTGCTAGTTAATTTTTCATCTTCATGAAGAACACAGAAGTAAAATTCTGCATGGTCTCCACTGACATTGACTTCACTGGGATTGTACACACAGTCTTTCCAGTTACTAATGATGTGGACGTTTTCTTTCTAGGCCCTCCGTCTGCTCCCCAGAACCTGATTTCCAACGTCAATGAGACATCGGTGAACTTGGAGTGGAGCCCCCCGCAGAACAAAGGTGGTCGGGAGGACATCTCCTACAACGTGGTGTGCAAGAGGTGCGGCGCGGGTGACCTCAGCCGTTGCCGGTCGTGTGGCAGTGGTGTGCACTTCAGCCCGCAGCAGAACGGCTTGAAAACCACCAAGGTCTCCATTACCGACCTCTTGGCGCACACAAACTACACCTTTGAAGTCTGGGCAGTGAATGGAGTGTCCAAGCACAATCCCAGCCAGGACCAAGCTGTGTCAGTCACTGTGACAACGAACCAAGCAGGTAGGAGCCTAAATACAAACTTTATTCCTGTCCATTTTGCCTGTTTTTAGGAAAGCTGTGGTTTACATTAAATTTAGCACGAGCAAATGAACACAAGGATGCATAACTGGGTCAAACCCTTATTTTCTGGGTTATTTATATGGATAGTTTAAATTCTGTAGAGCTAGAAAAACCAAGGAGGGTTTGACTAGCGTAGCTGGTTGCAGAGCTGCGCTGCAGCACACTGCGAGGACACTGGGAGGCATTCTGCAGAAGCAGAACAGCACAGCTGCCGTGGGCGACACAGAGGGGACAGAGCCAGAGCCACTCAGCAGCTCTGCCCTTTGTCAGGGAGACGCCGCATGTGGACGTGGACGTGCCCTTGGAGTTTGCAGAGGGACAAATATGTGGCTGGGGAGCGCAGCATTGTGCTTCTGCCTGCTCCCGAAGAGCTCTGTGTACCGTTCAGAAAGAAGAATGAGTCGGCTCTCGCTTGCCTGCATGCTAGCGCTCTTCTCCTTGCAAAGTCAATTAGATTCTGTCCTGTTGTTAAATAAATACCTCCTTAACCTGCTGCTAACAACATTTCAATTGATCAGAGCTGGCATTGCTTGAGAAATCCCTTATGAGCTTTCATCTTCATGCTGCCTGATTTTTACATTTTGCTCATCTGGGAGAGTGAAACACTATTTCTGTCTATACCTGATTATTTCAGATATCCTAAATGCTTCCATTTTTTTCCGTTCCCTGTGTTTGACCTAGCAAAGGCTGCAGCAGAATGGGGTTTAGTGCTGATGATAATTTCTTTTTTTTTTTTTTAATTACATGAAAACTTTTACTGTTTGCAGATAGCTAGGATTTCAAGCACAGGGTTCCAGTTCAATTTTTAATCTAATGCACAAAATTATGTACATTTGAATATGACACTCTTCTATATGCAAATTAGATATCCAGACTGTCAGACTGGCTACAAGACTGTCAAACCTGTTATCTAATCACTTGCAGCACTGATTGCCTTCAAGTCCTATAAACATTGCAGGCATTCAGCACCTTAAAGCATAGCTTGTGGGGTTATCTTTTATCTGTGGAGTTCTGGTGTATGGGACAGTATGAATATTGTATGTTCTGAGAGTACTGGACTACATAAATATTGTGAGTTCTGTTTCCTAGTAGAAGCATGTGAAAAATAGGTACGCATAATCAAAACTTGCAAATCCTAGCTCTAGTCCACTGCACTTCAATATTAACCGTGAGAGGTGTGTTTAATTTTGCAGTCACAGTTGAAAGTAAAATTGTCAAGTCCACACTGAAGCTCCTTTGCAAATCTGGTCCTTTTTTCATTTGTATTTTTGTTCTTTATGCATACAGATGACAGTAAAGTGATACAGAATCCCTTTTAAATTATAATTCAAAAATCCAAACTATTGTTTTGTCCAGTGAAAAGACGATTAATAAAGAACAGGAGCTATAACAGAGATGTAGGAGGAAGCTCCAGGAGAATGCTGTCATATGCTATATGAAGAGAGAAAAGGTTGAGAACAGCAGCAGGGACAGTGTTTTTGTGCTACGAATGCCTAGCAAAGAGAGTATTTCTGACTGATTTTGGCATGTGTAGGGATTAGTGGATGCATATATGCATGAATAAGTGAGTGGGATCCATCTACCGTGTGAAAATTCTACCATCTTACGCTTTAATATGCAAACCGAAATCTGATTGAATATGCAAATAAGAATTGATTTTGTTTATTATCCATGAGTAGCAGTTCTTCACATCAGGAAATTTGTATTTTTGCCAGCATTTCCAATTATGAGACATGCCCAGTCTATCAAATGCTTCAGAGGGCTGGAGAGAGCTGTACCGGTACACATGAAAATTAACTCCAAGGTGCTGCTGTTCGCCTGTTCTTCATACATCTTTGTGTATTCTGCTGCATAGAAGATCTGAATAGAAATGTGTGATCTAAACGTATAGATCTCAACTAAGATACATAGTCCTTACATATGCAAATAATCCTATTGATTTCAGTGGAACTGCTTGGCTTGAGTATAGGTTTATAAAGTTGGACCCTTGGGTTTTGCAAGTACTGATCTGTTTAATCATTGTAAATGTGTGTCTGGGGTGCAGTAGAATTCCAGTGCCACTCATTTTCTTTCACTATGTTTCATTACAAAGAAATCATGTCATGACAGAGCACTGCCATAGGTATGATTTCGATCTTGCACCTTTCTCATACTAATGTAAAGCTACCTTGGTTTCATTGCAGCAGTTTTTAATTTAAGAAAGATTAGAGCCAAACTCCTCCTTTAATAAAATTCTTTCCCTCTTTTGCTAATAAAAACAAGTCTACCAACACTGAAAATCTATAAACTGCTCTACTGTTTTTGCTATCTATGGTTGTGCTTTCCAACATTTGATAGAAATGAAATGTTGTTAGCATGGTTCTTTAGTGATGTGAGCAGTGCTTGTGGGTCATATCCCAGGGAATTGCTTGCAAGAGGTGCATTCTAGAGATAAAATCAATAGGGATGATCAGGACTAAAAATGCTTCATCTTACGTACAGTCTCAAGCTGACCTCCCAAATATGCAACCATGTAATCTGAAGAAAATCTATGGACATTTTTTTAATGTTGGAGTCAGAAATCCTATTTTTTGTATGTTTGCTTGCATCGGTGCCAGCCCCTAAAGAAGGCATGCGCTTGGAGGCAGACAGAAAACAATGAGAAACCAGGTACTGGTGTATTCAGCACGAAATTGAAGAAATGTGTTGCAGTGACATAAAAGGTGCAGTTGAAAGGCACAGGTGTTTTTGTGTTTGCTTTTGCCGCTTTACTCCTGGAGATAATGAAATGAGGCTGTTTACTTTCCACCTTTGTTTAGAAACTCTTTTCAGTTTCCAATTCTGTAGAAAAATGTTTAAATGAAAATAAGCTTTTGCCATTCAAAGTGGGATCAAAAAGCATTTGAAAAAGTATTTTTCCTGCTTGCTTCGAAAAGGTCCTGGTTTTTATGTGTACGTATATATATATGTATGTATATATATTTAAGAGAGAATCTAAATTTCAGGCTTTGAACCAAGTAAAAATTTCTATCTCCTAGTGAAACACTTCAGTGTTGTGACATTTTAAGAATTTTGAATGGTGAATTCAGCTCGCTATTATTATGCATGTTTATTATAATAATTTTTGATTTTTTTGAGACGGGTGCTGCCATTCTTTTCCCATATAAGATTAAAACAAAATTAAAAAAGCAAAGGATGAAACCCTGAGCTGTAGAAACTTGCAGCCAGCACCTCCTCACAGTGAGGACTGGGAAATACTGATACTGAGGGTCCCTGCTAGCAGTGGTGGCTTTTGTGGCTGGCTCTTTTTGCTCAAATGAAATCAGCACTTTGCCCATGCCTTAAAAATGTGAAACGACTTGTGGAAGAGCTGCAAACCAGCAGTTCTCATATGGTGCTGCGAAGAGGCTGGTTTCAGTGCGAATCCCTGCCAGGCAGCTGACTGAACACTTCAAAAATCTCCAGGCTCTTTTTTTTTTTCCCCCCACTAAGGATAATGCTGCGAAGCTGTTCAAAATTAAAAGTAAATCTCTCAATAAAGAGACCTTGTTCACAGCAAGCAGGAAGCTTTTTTTTTTTTCTCTCCTATTTTTTTTTTTCTTGAAGAAGCACTGCACACTTTATATTTTAATAAAGACTGCAGCCTGACTTTTTAGGTATCTAGACGGGTTCGCTGTCCAGTGAGCCGCATGCGTGTCCGAAGGTGTCACACAGCCAGGACCACGTCTTTGTACTGGTGCTAAAGGAGCTCATAAGGCAGGGGAGCAATGGTGGGGGGAACCCTAAGCAAGCTCTAAAAGAGATTTAAAACCCAAACTCATTCTGCAGCTTTCCTTCCTCCCTTGTTTTTGTTTGTGCTTTGTGAGGGATGGGCTTCCTTCTTGCTCCCTTCGTGCGGGAGTTAAACGCTTGATGTTTCTGAGTAGGCAGGCTGCCTGGTGATTTGTTGCCTTGTTAGGTACCTGGGGCTCGGTGCGTCTTTAAGGAGACCATCTCAGCTCGGTAGAGGAAGGATGTGCCAATTAAGATGAAAAAAAGAGGATAAATAAAGAAACTTCCTCCTTCTCCCCCTGCATAAAACTAGAAATCTTTACGCTGCCTGTGCTCAGGTTCAAGAAGGGATCTTCCTTATGAATATCTCAGGCTCCCCGTCCCATTTTTTCCTCTTTCTCTTCTCACTTCCCTCCCCGCTCCTTTGTCTCCGATCCCCCACACCTTGCCTGTCTAGCTGTCTGTTCGCCTGTCTCCCAGCCGCTTCATCTCGGCGCGCCTGGCGGTGCCGCAGTCCTTCCCCTCTTTTGTATGCTCCCCTGGTCCCTCACCGTCACTCAGAGCCCTGCGGTTGTTCAGCTGCCACTTCCAGGCAGGGCTAAAATGGGTCACGGTGCCAGCAGGACCCGCTGAGAGGACCCACGTGAATCCTGTGTTCTTCTGGGACAGGCGGCGCTTGCAGTGACCGAGCTGCGGTGAACCCGAAATTCAGTGCGGGGAAGGGAAATGTCAGCTGCTGCTCGGCTTTATTCGGCCTTTAGGCGTGCTCGTTTGTGGATGTTCTTAATTCCACCGGCAAAAACATCAAATCTGAAACCCTCTTGGTGCAGATCAGGTTTTAGGTTAGAAATGAAGGGGGGAAAAGTGGGAGCTGCGTGCTTCCAGATGACCCGCCAGCTCCGCTGGGCCCGGTGGTGGGGGAATATGTTCCCATTTGGCCTTTCGGTGGGTCTTTAGAAGCCCACGTTCCCTTTCAAATGTCGATTAGCATTCCTCACGTGTTGTGCCGAACGGCACGGAAAATGCATATAAGGTCTTGCATGCTGCCAGCGTGGTTTAGCCCGTGCAGAACTGGATTTGCAGTCAGTAAAAATTCATGGCCGTACATTGCCCTTGGTCAGTGCGCGCTGCGTATATCGACAAAGTAATAGTTGCTCAGGCAGATCAAAAGCAAAACATGCCAAAGCCAGTAAACCTCAGGCTTTCAGAATTATTTTTTTTAAATGTGTTACTTTCCTGGATATTTATAGCTTATCTATGGAGAACTGCTATAGAGCAAAACATCAAAAGCCATTGTTAACTAGATTTCAATTGCAGAATTCTCTTTATGTGGCTGCATGAATACCATTAAAACTGCTACTAGAAAAGAGAAATTAGCAGATAGTCTGAAGATCAATCCATCCATCTGATTCTGGAAGCTCCATCGTGTTCTTTGAGTACAGTCCTGGTTTCAGTAGAAATAACAGCAAATAATTTCTTTACCTGGAGAGTGAATATAACATTTTTTGACTTTTTTTACAGAGGAGGACAGAGATGAAGCAGAGTCGAGCTATTGATACCTATGTGCATCTTGAGAATCTTACCAACAGGCAGGTGGTCCAAGAAATTAATTTTGCTTGCAGGAACAGCAAGCTCTCTGCTTGTTCAGAGTCCTGCAGTTTTACACTCAGCCCTCGCAAACCTTTTCCCTTTTTCCTAAGAAATCCTGGGCGCTGCCACGGGTGGCCGAGGGCCCCTGCTGCTGGTCCCGGAGTTGATGTAATTTTCCTCAAAGGACTTGCATCCAGCACGGTCCCACCCTTCCCCGTTCCTTGTTCCCTGCGGCCAGAGGACACAAACAGCCTGTTCCAGGAGGCCTCTCCCTGGGCACACCCCCCGGGGGGGCTCCCGGTGCTGCTGTCTGTGGGTGTGCAAACACTCGCAGTGCCCTGGCTCCCTCCGTTCCCCCAAAGCCTGATTTAAAATAATCTCTTGGCAAACAGCGGCGTCTGTGCCAGATGTCCAGAGCTCTGGATGTGTTCAGCACTTCTGGCTGCTGTGTTTTTTTTTTTTGCCCGCAAAACGCCAGGGTGATGGAAAAGGGGAGTTGCGAAGGGGTGTTTTTATTTTGCTTTAAAGGTGTTTGTACTGAGGATGATGGATCAGCAGTCACCTTGTTCCTCAAGTGGAGCTGTGTCAAGCATCTATTCAATAGGGAAAGAGATTCAAAACCCGCAAGCAGAGACTTAAAAAAGGGGTGATACGTGAGCGTGACACTCCGGGTGATTTCTTGCAGCATCTTGCCGAATTCCGGGCTAATGGTATGCAACTTTCTCAGTTTGAATCTAAACTAGTGTGCCTTCTAAGGCTTTGTGCTGGTCTGCTAGGCAGAATTAGCAACCCCTCCCCTGCTTTTCCAGCAGAAGGGCTGGGGCGAGCTGTCAGCTGCGGTGGGGTCTCGTGGCCAGCGAGGCGAGGTGCCACGGTGCAGGACGAGCTGTGTCCAGGGGAGCCGAGCTGTGCCTGCCCCCTGCAGATCTCCATCCAAGGGAGTTACCGCAAGGGCTTCTGAAGCAAACCAAACCACGTCTTTTGGGAAACCACAGACCTTTCAAACAGAGCCGCGGTGGGAGGGAGATCCACAAGGAAGATAAGTGATCCCAGCACAGGAAACTTGGGAATTGCATGGAAGCAAACAGTTGGGAACACTTCCAAGCTGGAAGTTTTCCGTGTTTAGCGTGAGATTTCTGCGCGTCTTGGGGATGTCAAGAGCTGGCCATTTCAGCTTTGTCCTCCTGCACGTTTAATTCTGCGTGTAAGGTAATGTTTCTGAGTAAGGAGCTTCTGCAAGCTGGCAGATGCAAGTGGGAGTTTCTTATGAACGACTCCGTGTTCTTGGGCAGGCTTTAGCTGATGGCCTGTAATAAATGCCTAGCTGTAAGTATACGTGCTGCTGTCTTCAAAACAAAACCGGGAAAGCTATTGTTGGGAGGGATTACATTATTATTTTAAGGTAACTGCAGCTTTCCACAAAGAAATAATAATTAAAATAACAACTGCCTGCTTGCTGGCAAAGCCACCTGCACCACCCATTTCCATGAATTTGTATTCAAGGTGGGGAATACAAGTCTTGCTCGGAAGGAAAAAAAAAAAAAAAGTGCTTTCTAAAGATCCTTAGTAAATAACCAGCTTCAGGGTTCAGCGAGCAGCTTAGACAAGTTGCGTGTCAGATAGTGCCAAGAAGTAATTGCAGCATTTAAATAAAAGTTGGTCACATTTTTAAAAGGATCTCATGGTTTGCTGTGGAAAATAGGGCTTGTTACCTCAGGAAAAAGGTGTTTAATTTCAAGACTGGTTAGCACTGAACATGCTTGTAATTATATGAATTAACTTTTAAGAGGCATCAAATCTGATCAAATTCTGGTCTCGGGTCTGGAGGTACAGATGAGTAGTTACTAACCTGACAGAGATCAAGGCACGGTCCTGGAGCGTTCATTTGCAGAGGATGATTTAAGTGCTCGTTTCCTTCCCCCGGCAGCACGCTGACAAGTCGCATTCCCCCAGCTTGCCGCACAGCCTGGGCGCTCCCCGTCAGCAGTGCGCAAGGAAGGACTTTCATATGGAAGGAGGCTTCGCCTCGCAGTATTCGAGGCTACCAAATGTTTATCTGGGCTTCTAACTCTTCTCGTTCTTTTTGCAGCTGACTAAATTAATTAGTTGGAAAGCAGCCAGAAAGACAGCAGAGTCCAGTCTGTAGTTGAGCAACAAGAAAAGGCCTCGGAGAACTTTATCAAAGCTTCCATTAACCCCCTGCTGATGTCCTCAAACAGGATTTCTTGTGAGAGAGTGGAAACACAAAAGCTAGGCTGCACAACTGTCCCTGTGCGTCCATTCAAAGGTTTTAAGTCCGCACAGTTACTAATTAAAATGCCACGCAGAGGAGCACAAATAAACACAGCTCGTCCCCGAGCGCCCAAGTTTCTGCCCCAGCGCACGGTTTGAAGGGCAGGAGGCTGAGCTGGCCTGGCAAGGGTGGTACAGCAGCCCGGGGCGCCTCAGATATTCCGTCCTTGTTCGAGGAGTTGCAAAAAGTGTGTCAAGGCCATCCATATGCATGAAGCCCTATTCCCAGAGTGCCATCCCAAGGCAGCCTGTGATTTTTTATTTATTTTCTGCGTGGCGTTGCGTTGAGCCGTGAGGACTAAATAGAGCTGTGGCACGGCTGCCGGATCTCTGTAATCATGTTTGCCAGGTTTGGGCGGACATCAAAATGCTGAGCACACGAGTGAATACTGCTCCTTTCATCGGGAAATGTCACTTCAGATTTAGCCCCACGTGTGAACTGGCATGCAGGGAGCACTTTATTATTGCGGCAAGGCTCCGCTGGGCTTCCCCTCCCAAACAAAGCAGGCAAATGTCTAGGCTCTATCTGCAGCTACTTGAAGGATTTCATGGCGTCTCCTTAGATTAACGTAATCTGCCCTCATTACTAAATTCAAGAGCCGGGATCCCAGCAGTCTTACAGCGCACTCGAAAAACAGGTTCAGGGTCTATGGAAGCTGTAATTTGCGAACTGCTAATAACAAAAGTTACGTGGTTTTAGATTTTTTTAATACAGTCTGGAGAGGCATAGGAAGCTACAGCATCTGTATTTTTATCCCCGTGGTCATTTACATTTTAAACCATCCCTTATAGAAAAGTCCCTTATGAACTTAAAAGGAAATTGTAAGCTATTTCTCAGCTCTCTGAACTGTTCCTCTAGAATTTATTAGGACTTTTATCACCGCTATTGAATTCTATCACCTGGTCTTAAAAAGAAGATTGACTGATTCTGATTTTTTATTAAATGCTTTTCTTGTGCAAGAAAATCTCTTTGGTTTTGCCTACATTAAAATCCATTGAAAGTATCCGTGGATTATGACAGAGAGAAAACCCCTTAAATTGTAATGTGCTGTGGATATAAATGTCTTGCAGTTCGGAAGATTTCTGAAGGCTAAAAGGAAAGCACTGAAGTTTTTAATTAGCTTTTTATTATTTTTAGTTTTCTATATGCTATTAAATGGTCACATCAATAAATAATAAGACAAGACAGTTCTGGCTAAGTAAAATAGGAAGGAATAGCGGGCTAGAAAGGATTCCTCCTCTATGAATTGAATTTTGTGCGGTGTCCATTTATTTTAGCTAACAAATAAAGGCATGATCTCGAGACAACCACTACAACAGCTCCCTGGGAAGATTGCACTTGTCTAGATAACATAGTGCGTTCTTTAAATCTGTCCTCTGAATCAGCCTCCATTTATCTTTCTTAGCATAAAAGGGAATGCAGATGGAATGGCTGCATCCTCCCCTCTCCTCTATCAGGCTCCCGTGCGTGTACATCAGTAAGGCAGGAGGTGAGAGCAGCATGTGAGGGGCTGAGTGCTCAGTCCCACGGTTTTGGAGCTCGGAGCAAGGTGGCCAAGCGCGGGCCTGGGGAGCTGCAGAGACCCGGGGGCTCTGCGTCGTACCTGAGGCAGGGCGTGCAGACCCAGCGGTGTGTTTCCAAGAGCATTTCAGCCTCTGACTTACACGGCTGCTGGTGCTGGAAGTTAAAGCTGTGACCATGCACGTGCTGGGAAGGACTGGTGTTGAAAGGAGTGGACTGGGCTTGGAGGGAGGCTTCGTTAGCTCTGCTTGCACGCGCAGTGTCTTTAAGCAGAGGGTGTTTTTGTACACGGAGCTGCAAGCGTCACTGGCAAGAGGGGCTCTGCAGCACAGGAGTTGCCCAGCTTATTTAGAGCCAGAATGGGCCTTACTGGAGGATATCAGCTTGGCTTCATCTGGATCAAGTATGAAGATAATCGAATTTGTGGGCCTGTAGATGACGAAACAGACCAGAAAGGAAAAGGATGAGCCTGGCAGGGAGGGCACACGTAACACTGCAAAGTGCTTTGCGTGCTGCCAGCAGAAGAAATTCCTTCTGAATTGAAGATTTGGGCTGAAGATTGTACTTCTCACTGCAGTCCCCATCCCGACCACCTCTCAGTCGCACCCCGTGAGAACCCTCCGAGGCCCTGCCTGCCCCAGCAGCGCCCCGGGGCTCTTCTGGCCAGGAGCCGGGCAGGGCTCTCGGGGTCCTGCTCCCATTGTACCGCGGCTTTGGCACTAAAAATTAGTGTTTTCACAGGCTTTTATTTGCCTGGCGTACTCAGTACCCCTCTAGGAAATAAGCGTGGCAGATCTCTTTGTGCAGCCCCAAATCTTCATAACCTCCCGAGGTTGATTATTTTTTTATTCCCTTTTTTTCAGGATTGAAACTGCTCAGACTTTGTAATGGCATTTGCCTTGCACAGGAAGTTTTACCAGCCGTCTTTCTGACCATTTTCCACTGAGGCAGCCACTTTTAATATTTAATTGCTTACTCCATTTGGGGTTTTTCCAATTGACACAAGTTCTAAATGAATAATGCACTAGTTTTCAGTATCCGGCATAAACCCAAAATAATGAAACCCCTATGTAAGTTTAATTATGTGCCACCTATGATGTAATCAGTTACTGACATCATGAGCTAAGATTTTAATTTCAAGGCCTGTGTGTTTCAGGAAGCTGAAGGCTCTTCCCCAGTTTGTCCCTCATCACATTATTTGTTTTACCTGCACAACAACCTTCAGGTAGCTCCGCTTTTCCAGCAGCACCGTGTGCAGGATGTAGTTCTCTCTCTCAGCAGCTCTATTTCGGATTTTTAATTTCCTGAAGAAATCTGCCTGTCGCAGATGAAGGAAAATGGGCTTAATTCACTTTTGATGAGAGGACCTGTGGTTGGGAATGCCCGGGAGAGCTTGGTGTGCTGCTCACTAATTTTGATGCTTTTCCAAAAGCACAAAGGATCTTCTTTTTCCCACTCGAGAAGAGAGGCTGTTTGGTGGCACAGAAGGGTTTGTTGCTGTATGGAGAAGAGCTGTGGGTCTCCAAGTGCTGTCAGAGCAGTGTCCTTCACAAAGTGCTACCAATGTGAGCACAGAAAACCTGAACCTTGAGAGTCAGCAGCCCAGAGACAGAGGTTATATCATGTTGAATCCATCTAACTTTTGTACTGAAGGTGCTTTACCGGAGTTCCCGTGAACTGCCTGAATGTCAGGTATAATTAAAACCTTAAGGTCATCCAGCAAAACATTAGCGCATAAATGCTTGGTGCTTCTGCACCGGCTTCTTCTGTGTGATGGACCCTAAAGTGCGGTTCCTTATCTTGGGTGACTCCAAGACAAGTTATACTCAAGCATTAAAATGGGAATTACGGGTTTTATTGTCAGGTGAGCCCTGGGTTTTGGCTCTTTCAGGTGCCACAGGCTCAGGAGGGCACATTTGAAACCCAGCCTGCAGTTGCCACTAGAGCCTGTCACTGAGGTGTATCACCGTGGGAGGAAAATGTTTCTGATTTTATTATCTTTTCTTCCGTGGCGTTTCTGATGTTGGGTGATTGATCTGAGAAACCCAAATGGCAAAGTTGAACTTTCTGCTATCACCGAAGCACTTCAGCAGCCAGGATGAGACAACATGGCCAAATCTATTTATTAAAATAACAAATGCTGCTTTGGGAAGATGAGTCATAGCTTTTATTTATTTATTTTGTTTCGAAGGTACTTCAATATTTCCAAAGCATGTAAGTGAGTAGGGACAGAGGCTTTTATTTGTCTGGGTTTCAAAGAGGCTTTTGAGCAGTTCTTTTTACAAAATCTCATATTCTCAATGCTGTGAGGAAGTGACAGAGGAAGTTACTTGACAGCTGTATATCTAGACATTCATGTTTCCAGTACATAAAAAGGAACAGTGTGGGAATGAAGGAGATGTGTTGCCTTAGGTACCGAACCCCCCATCTGCCCCTCGGTGGATTAAGCTTGATGCCGTGACTGCTGAGCTAACCTCGTGCTCAGGTGGCTTGGGGTGAGAGCAGGGAGTGCAGTAGCTGGGTGCTTGCTTGACTTGGGGAAGGGCTGGGGACACGGGCATCATTTCAGGGCACTCGGTGCATCCTCGAGGGTAGCTCTGGTTTCCTCGTGGAAGGAGCTGGAGAGGAGCTTGTTCTGCAAAGGCAGCTCAGCAGTCCCCTCCTCTGCAGCACTGTTGCCCTGCAAGGAGGGTGCTAAGTGGGTCAGATTGCTCCGGACCGCTTACTTTGAGAGGCTGGGGAGTGCCCTGCTTCCAACAGCACGATCTGTTGTAGTAACGGGAGGTTGTGGTCTCCAGTCCTCCTCCTGCTTCCCCCAGCGCTGCTGCACCCCGGGGCCGTGCATGCTGTGGCCCTGCCAGAGGCTTCTGGAGGTGCTTGTGGGGGGATCAGCCTCTGGGAAGTAGCCAGGTGATAGCACCGTGTGCTTCCCAGAAGTTCTCAACCCAAATTTGGGTTGTGGGACCCTGCCTCCAGCTGCAACTGCTCCGGGCCCTAAAGGAGGGCTCTGAGAGCTGCAGCACGCCCCGACCAGACTGCATGGCTCTCCATCCAGCGTACGGCAGCGGAGCATCGCTGTTAGTTTCTCTGGGCTAAGGGATTTATTTTTGTTTATGCTGGGTCAGGCTCTAACCTCAGCTGCAGGGAAGGCTAACGGCACCGTGACCTGCTTTGTGGCCAGCGGCTCTCAACCTGCTCAGGTCAGAGCGCTGCTGACTAATTCCAAATCCTAACAAATTGCTTACAGCAGTAGAATTTCTTAGGGCAATTTACGGCACTAAGTATGTTCACGCTCCTTGTGTTAATCATTCTGGTTTAAGCATTTAGAAATGCTTCTATGCTGATTTGTAAGTGATTGTAATGTTCAGACAGATTTTTATAAATTGCCTTCCAACTGAAAGCCTTGTTTTCCTGTTTGTTTTAAACTGGCATTCATACATACAGGAAATACACACACAGTATTATGCCATGTTTCTGTTGGCAACTATTAAGTTATCCTTGTCAGAACATGCCAACAGGATTTCTTAGCAAGCTAGCAGAAAGAAAACAAGCAGTTCTCAGACTAAACAGACCCCATGCTTGAGCTGCAATACGGATCTCTTGCTAAAAATTATGCAGATTCTTCTGCTTTAAGGCAATCTTTGGGGTTGTGGGTTGCAGATTCAGATCTCTGGAGCTGCTCCAGACCTGCATTGCACTAGCTGACATCACGAGGTGGCCTCCAGAATCGGAGGGCCGGTACCTGAAAGCGATGAATGGGTGTCAAGAGCTGGTCCCCAGAAATGGACAGCCAGGGTGAGCCATCTCCTGGGTGCACAAAAGCTTCTTTGTCACCCCTGTCTCACCGCAGTTCCTGATGTGAGCCGTGGGGAGCTGTGCCCAGACCTCAGGATTGGGTTTGGTCTAAATGAGGGCACTTTTGGTATGCTGAAGTGCGAACAGTGACATGCTCAGCCCAGAAGATGCCCTGGCTCTTTGTGAATCCTCAGCAGTTGCTGCACATCTCCAAGAGCTAAAGCTGGAGTAGGATGGTAAATATAAAGTACTCTAATAATCCTCAACTACTCCTATTTGTTGCTGCTAACAGCCTGTTTTTTTCTGCGAGCTTTTGATTTGATGCAAGTCAGAGCCAGCTTTTGTGGTTTGGCAAGATTTGCAGTGCAGGTTCTTTTGGGAGAGGCAAGAAATGAAAACTTTAAAACAGAGGAAATGTTTAAAACATAATAATGCAGTGTTAACAGTCTTTAAAATCTCATTTTCAAGCCCCTTCCTTTATGAACACATCGTTATAAACATAACTGATGAGGGCTGGTCCCGGGATTTGAGAGCTTGTCCCTTGTTTTTCTTAGAGCTCCTAGGCTCTGGGTTGTGGGCCTGGGAAGAGAGGAAAGATGATGTGTGCCGTTCGTTTGGGGATGGAGATGTCGTGTGAGAGTGGTTGAGCTGAGCTGGATCTGTTCCTCAGCAGTGCAGTTTCTAGTAAGAAGGAAAGCAAGAGGAGTTGAGAAGTGTTATGGCTGGCTGGGAGGGCTGGGAGAGGCAGGCCACGCTCGGCTGTCACACCGCGCCGCGTGGCGTTGCCAGGACTTTCCAATGCGGGTGAATAACCTGAGGCGTTTTTCTCCAGTGGTGCAGACTTAAAGTCTGTGCTTTAAATGCTAAAGCTTGAAAACGCTGGCCTGAGTCCTGGCGCATCTCCATTTCCAAGCTGGGAGGTGTTCCTCGCCAGTTGTCCCTCCCTGGGGAGGGAGAGGCAGACGGTGGGAAGACAGCGGGCTGGGGAATGTCTTGGGAAGCTTCCAGGGGCTCGGCTGAGCAATCAGGCTTCTGCCTCCTTGGCCAAGTCCTGTCCCGGTCCAGTTATCACTGGGAGAAATGTTTGCTCCGCTTGTTCGCAAGGATTAATGACAAAAATCGAGGTGTGTGCGGTTACTCGCTGAATGCACAGCCGGTCTGCAGGCTCGTGCCGGCCCCTGGGAGAAAGCCGCAGCTGGCGGCGAGGAGCAGGAGCACCAGGATCTAGCTGCGAACCTCAGATGTGTGTCCGCACCTCAACTCTGTGTGCAGATAGGTTCAGAAACGCCAAACCCTTCCGTGTGCTTGTCCTTGGGTGCCTGTATGGGTTACACGCATGCTGTGCATACACTTGGGAATTTGGTCATGGCAAAACGCATCCCCCTGTTTGCAAAGGGGATTGCTGGGAGTATTTGGGGCTTGGGGTGGTGGTACCCCAAAACAGGGCTCCTTGAGCAGTTCGACTCTGTCTGGGCAAAAGAGAGGAGTGGGTGTACGGCCCCGGGACTGAGAGGCTGGTCCGTGTGGCGCCGTGGGGCCGGGTGCTTCGCCCTTCACTTGAACTCGGCACAGCACTCACTGGGGTAGGTTGCTCTCCTACGTGAATAAAATTATCAGGATCTGGCCTGGAGAATGTTGCCTTTAGAAATTATTAAAAGCATATTTGATTCCCTGTGTTGTATATCCTTTTCCTGCTGTGAGATTATTTGATAATATAATTTACAAAATGCCACGTAAAAAACCCACAATATTACAAGGTAAATATTTAAAGAGAAAACTTGAAATGTGCCAGGTTTCCCTAAATGTGTTTTGTTCCAGTTAATAGAAGATCTTTTATTTTCTTGTTTGGATTTCCAAAAAGACTTTTTTTTTTTCAGTGTTAGATTCCCAGAAATCTTTTTTTTTTCTTTCTTTCTTTTTTTTTTTAAAGTAATTAATAATGGAACAAGCTTTTAGTATCTACCCTGGAAGGTAAAAACCCTTAATCACAGTAACATCATTAGTGCTTTCAAGCATTTAATTTTGATGCTTGACAAAACGCATAGCCATTGATAAGAACAAATAAGTGTTGTTGTGTGCAATTGAGGGAAAAAAGAAAAGCATGAAAACCCCTAAGCTTCAAGTAATTAAATTTAAATATGTTATTTGAATTTAGCTGAGATAATGTACAAACTGTGGGTATATTTTTCAATCAGCGGAAGACCCCTTGAGTAAACATGATCCATTTAAATTCAAATCATGGGGAGTGGAAAGTAAACCCTGCTGTGGTTAAGAAGGCATCTTCCCTAAAACATGGGGCATTGTGTATCTTCCAGAGCACTGATGTTCCCTGCTTTTATAAAGGGCTGTTTTCACTCATGGCTGCCTACATGCCAGAGACTTTATTGCATCTATTTATTTCCTGTTTTTTTCCTTCTCCCCCCCTTCTTAATTTGAACCAGTAATGAAAAACTGACACTCTGCCTCTGCCATCCTTTAAAGTGCCTCAAAACTGTTATAATTCAGCACTTATTAGCCTTGGGATATGGCTTTATGGCATTTGGGTGAAGTTTTTGTAGTACATCTGTGCTCCTTCTCTCTCTGTACGCCACAAGCTCAGAACTGCAGTAATAAAACTACTGGTAGGTGTTTAATGGTGGGTTATTGAGGAAGTAGATAAAAGAAAATTGCAACGTTCACATCAGTAGGGAGTGAAGTTTTCTGAGGGAGAGGAACTGCTGAGCTTTGAACTCAGGAAAGTTACACTCGGCGCTTTTGTTCAAGGGGACCACTTTTTCAACACCAAGAGGCCTCGTCCTTCTCACCTGTGCAATGGGCTGTGCTGGTGGGACGTGGTGCGTGGACCTGTGTGTGTGGGGCAGAACGTGGGGTGCTCAGCTGGGCACACTGCTTCGGGTCGAGCCATGCTCAGGATGTTTCCTGCAGTGTGTAGCAAGCAGCTAGCCCACGCGTGTGTGAGGGACGTTCCTGCCTTTTGTTCTGCTCGTGGTCAGAGAGTCATTTTACAGTCTGCTCCATGTTTATCTTCACATCATCTCTGAGGCAATAGAAAGGCAAAAGGCAGGAGAAAAAAGAATGGAAATGCTGTGCGCAGGGTGCTGCCCTGTCTGTCCAGCACTCTCCTGCCTGGCTTCTTCGTCCTCTTGCGTGTGGATGACCAAGGAGACCCAGAGCTGATGTTCCCCCAGCAGCCCAGCCCTTCAGCAGTAATTTTTACTGGTCACCTGGTAGATCTTGGAAAACACACACACACAAACGTGAGTTGCAGGGCTATTTGCAGGTATCAGAGTTGGTTAAGGAGGGTTTTATCCGCGCAGTGGGGTATCTGTAGTACTCCCTGTGGCTGACAGTCCAGTTCCTCGAGGTCCACAGAGGTGTGGGTAATCATCCTGTTGCATAGACCCCTCTAGGTTTGTGCTGCAGAAATGCTAAGGAGCCCCCAGACTGCTTCACGTCCTTTTGGTACTTTGTCCTGCCCTTGGCCTTTAGCACTCTGAGGATTTCTGTAATGCGTGTGGAGAGGCAGGATATTCAGCCAAAACTAAAAAATAGGCAGCATGTCTTCATCCACGCAATGAGAGGCAAATGAATAGATTGAAAGTTAAGCAGCACAGAGTTGCATAATGGTTAGTATTTGACAGGAGGGGTAAAACTAGGGCTGTTCTTACAACTCTAATAGTAAGAATCAATGAAGGAATTGATGTACAAGTCTTTTCCCATCCTGGAGGCAAGGAGCAGGTGGTTTATTCCGGTTTGGAGCACTGCCTGAGATCAACTGTCCATTTTTGAGAGACCTGAGAAAGCACTTCTGAAACTGTATAAAACCGAGCATCTTCCACGAGGGCTGGAAGTTAATGCATATTCTGCTGCAGCAAATAGCCACTTTACAGCAGAGGAGAAATGCCTTGCCATCCAGCACTCACCAGCCCAGCATCGAAGGACTCAGTAAATTCCAATATAAATGCCTGAAGAAATGAAATGGGAAACTGAGGAGGTTAAAAAGAGGATGAAGCAAGGAAAGTGAACTTTCTCTCTGCAATTCTTGAGGTCAGACCGGCGTAAGTGAAAGACTCTCGGTAATATGAATTGCCTGTCTGCCTGGCATGAGGCATGGATTAACTAAGCAGATTTCTCTCTGGTTGGTTTATCAGTAACGTCATGTATGTTTTAGGGTAACAAATCTGATCTGTAATTTATTATCTGTGTGGCATTCTTACTGCAAAGGGGGAAAAAAAAAGTCCTGTTCTGTGTTGAGGAACGGTGAGGTTATTAAGCAGGTTTGCAGTCGTGCCGCAGATACAACTTGATGGAGCACACCTGGATCCTCCCCGTTGGCTGTGTTTATAGTCTCCTCTGTCAGCCAGCGTTTGCCTTTGCATGAGACAGACAGGGAAAAAGAGAGAGGTTCTGGAGGCATTTCTAACAGAGATGCCAAACTGTCAGATAGTAAATCAGGAAGCAGCTCCCTGATGGTTTCACATCAAGAGGAGACACCCTTTTGTGACTTTGTGGCGTCTACTGGTTATTTTCACTTCCATCAGAGCTGTCTGATATGGTCAAGTAGGTTTGAGGCTTTCAACATTCAATTTTCCTTTCATTTATTGTGACTGTTTTATTTATTTGTCTTTCTTGGTAGTTTTCAAGGATATGTTTCAAGGATACTTTTTTCTTTCTTTAACGCTTTCATGGATCGTCATCCCAACGTTAAGGGTAGAAAAAAGCAGCAAAAAGAAAGGGAAGGAGGCAAAAAAGAGCAACGTATCTACAGCTTCAGGGGACAAAAGAAGAAATATATTCAATTTGGGAAGACCTCTAATCTCTGGTTATACAGGACAGCTTTGTTAGATAAGATTAAAAATTTCATGAATGTCCCTTTTTATCCCTGGAGACTCCACCATTTATTCCAGCTATTGTCAGCATCAAAAGAGCTTGATAACAGCTGGCTAGAGACGTGACCACACAGCAACACGACGGCAAGAAAGGGGCAGCCGGGTTCATAAATCTTCAGAAACCCCGTTCCTCCTGCACTGCCATGGATCTGCTGCGATCACAGTCAAAGGGAGAACGCATTGTCCTCCGGCCAGGCAAAAACCTGAACTTCAGCATTAGCAGGGGCTCTATTGAGCAGGGCGCACAATGAGATGCTTCCCATTATCTTCTGCATGGCAGCCCTTATTACTGCACACGGATACAGTTTAAAGGGTCTTGGCGTGCAGCTTGTTGCTCGGTTGGGTTTTTCCCCAAGCCAGGCAGCCCTTACCCACGTCCTGCTTTTTCTGCTCCTTGCGTCTGTACAGTGCCACGTGGGACGGGGTCTGGTTGTGCCAGTTGTCTCTGCTATCTCCTGGCTGGGAAGGAGCTATCAAAGGCCGAATCTGGCCCCCGGGCGCTGAGCTTCCTCATTCTCCAGGCACTGCTCACAGACATGGGCGGGTGTAAGCAGGGCAAGCTAGGAAGCACAGGTTGGCTCCGACTCCTGAAATACAAGTTTTCTGGTTTTCATGGGAGGGTCCCAGTTCATATGTATTCAGCTTTATTCTGCTCTTACTTAATTCAGTGGCAAAGTTTTCTCAGCTTTAGAGAAAACCAGATTGGTCTGTCAGGAATTTCATAGTTCCTGTAGAGTGAATAGCTAATGAAGTAACACCAGTTAATTTTAGGACATGGAAGAAGAGAATCATTATGGACCAAAACACAGGGACAAGTCTGTGTGCTGGGTCTAACAAAGGTAAAAAAAAAAAAAAAAGCAGAATCTTTTACTGTCAGCCTGTTGTGAAGGTTTGTACCTACGAATTAAGAACATTATGGTATTTAGGAAACCGCAGTGTTACTCCAAATCTTACCTGTCCAGTATGGCCCAGCATCTAAGAGCAACCTTTATTAGAGAGAAATTAAATGCAAATTTGTTAGAGAAAACAGGAAAAACACTTAATGCTTCTAACCCCCACACAAGAAAAACACAATTTCTGAAAGTGCATATGTTATGCTGTGTCTTATTAAAACTAAATTATTGCTTATATCTTTTTTTTTCTTTTTTTTTTTGTTTTCTGGCAGCTCCATCCCCAATTGCGTTGATCCAAGCTAAAGAGATAACGAGGCACAGCGTTGCCTTGGCCTGGCTAGAACCCGACAGGCCAAATGGAGTCATTCTGGAGTACGAAGTCAAATACTATGAAAAGGTACTGCTCAAAAATAGACAAGTGAGGAGTTTTGTTTGAATTTGGGAAGAGTTTTTTTTTTACTTCATTCCATTTGGTTTATTTCCAGGTAGGATTCCATCATTTGAAACTGAATAGATTCAGGTTAATAATATCCAATTAAGGATTTCATGCACTTGAATGGTTGCTTGAAATAGTAAGACTTATAGGCTGTTCCAGCTGCATGGTAGGAATTTATTTTGCTATTTTTTTCTTACCTTGGAACTGAGCTTTTGTAGCAAGCATATTTATAATGAGAATCAATAATGTTGGGCAGAAGTGAGACATTAGCTTTACATCATAGACAGAAGTATAATAATGAAGTATATAATATGGTAATCAGATCTGTTTGCCAATAGCTTCTGCTTAGAGTGATGGTGTGGGCTGGATGGCTTTTAATAGAGAATAAGGAAAGAAAATTACATTCTTTATACTTTCCAAGTTACACAGAGATGTTATTCCTGCAAATAACTTCTCAACTATGGAACTATGAAACTATGAAGAAAGCTATTTTCCTTGAAGGTCCTCTGCAGAAATGGACAATTACTTGGTCTTGCTTGCACTCTCTCTCATGTATATGTGTACTTTTCTTTTTTTTTCTTTTTTTTTTTTTTTTCAATAAAGATAATTGTGTATTTGCTTCCCCAACACATACAGAAGGCAACCGATTTTTCAGGGAAACTTGATTAATGCATTTTCTGATGCATTTTCCAGCCAAAAATAGAAAAATTTTCAAGATTGGATTTGTGGAAGACATTTTCAGAACATTTTCTTTTTTGAAATACATTACCATTTTTTTTGCTTCTGGCTGGTAGGAAGAAAAAGAGTGCCAGCATGTATGAGTAAAATGTTTGTTCATCAGGAGGATCATATTTGAAGGCTTGGCTATTTTCCAAAGGATTTCATTGTGTGATTTCTTAAGTAATCGGTGATATATGAGCATCATACCTACTGTCTCACCACCCTTATTTGGCTTGCTCAGAGCCCCATGCAGCACTCAGCGCTAGGGGTATTGAGCAAGGCAGACAGCAGAAGCCCTCGGGACGTATTTTGAGAATTCCATCGGTGTTACTCATCTTCTTTCATCATAACAGTTTTGGCAAGGAAGTGGGATTCCATGGTTCATGGTGCAGTGAGGCATTTTTACTTGATCACTGCAGTGTTCTTTTCTTGTTAGGACCAAAACGAGCGCAGCTATCGCATTGTGAAGACAGCCTCCAGGAATACTGACATCAAAGGTTTGAACCCTCTGACTTCATATGTGTTTCATGTGCGGGCCAGGACAGCAGCAGGATACGGAGACTTCAGCGGACCGTTTGAGTTCACAACTAACACAGGTAGTAACATGCCCGCTGATATCTTTCTTTTCTTTGAGTGAGGAGTGAAAATGTAACTGAGATGTGTGTTGGGAGTCTCCCGTTGGTTAATTGGACTGTGGTGTATCTATTCTGGGAAAACGTTCCTCCGTGGCTGCATGACTATTAGTGGTGTGATAAATCTGACCTTAGACACCTATGTTATATCCTAGACACTAACAATGAAAATGCTTCAAATGGCCCAAGGAGATACACAGCTTACAAATGCTTGGAAGCCACCGATGCTTCAGAGATACATGCACCTATTTTGTTTAATGTGTGCAGATGTTTTTTGGAGCATGTCATTTGCAGGGGAATGGAATCCTGTTTCTCTCCTTTGCAACTATTGACAAAGATCACTTAGGTGTCCTACATCAGCTCAGATATTTGCACTTTCCCTTACATAGTCATATAAAGACAGAATGTTTGAACTATGTTGTTAGTACAGCTTCTCCCTTTGTTCAGGGTAACATGCAAATTTGCCCCCCAAAATGTTTGCTTCTCAGTGGTAGGAAGGTGATGTGACCAAGCCTGTTTTATTTTGGACATAAAAGTCTGTTTAAATCAATTTAAGGTCATGCCAGTCAGTGGCAACATCCTTCAGGATGTTAACAGCTGAAAATAATCAATCCAGCAGGAAGACGGAAGACATTTTAAAATGACTTACTCTTTGTGTCAGTTGGGGAGTGATCATCTGGCCCCACTGAGAGAAAATGAAAGAGGAAAGAAGAGTGGAGAGCAATTAGGAAGGTGAAAGAAATAGCCATTATACCCTCTGAGCAACACTGAAGGGGAGAAGGAGAGGGAGTCCTTGTTCCCAGTGAACTGAAGTTCCCCAAATCATTATCAAACATCACGTCTTCAGCTAATTAGGGCCCTCTTGGAAAATTGTGTGAAATGACTATATAATAAAGGCCTGAAAGTAGATTTGAGCCCTACTCTAAACTACCGTCACAAGCCAGAAAGCCTCATTGAGTGCTGCCCAGGTTGATATTTTGAGGGTGTCTGACGCTAATGCTCTCTTTTCTGTTTCCAGTTCCTTCCCCCATCATTGGCGATGGTACCAATCCCACAGTGCTGCTTGTTTCAGTGGCTGGCAGTGTTGTTCTTGTGGTCATTCTCATTGCAGCCTTTGTCATCAGCAGGAGGTAAGAACTTAAGCTTCTCTCCCCCCTTCTCTCTTTCATGAGGGAGCTTTTTGTCTCCTCCAAACAAAGCTAAATTCTTTGATTAGCATCATAAACAGTGCATTTGCATTACAAGCCTTCTCCCATGTAGCTTTGATCTTCTCAACATTAGTACCACAGCAGCATGTGATGTAATGGCAATAGTTCCAGCTCTATTTGCCCTTGAAATGCAAAGCTGGTTCCAATAACTGGCACTGAGAATCAAGCCAACTAGAGATTTGTGGTTAGTGTAATTTGAAGTTAAGTTTAATGGGTATGGGTACAGTAGATTTTCTTGGACTGACTCCTGATACACAGGGAATAAACAACCACACTGTTATGAACTAAGCTATCAGACTGCTGTGCTTGTGATTTTGTCTTAGGCTTTCTGAGTCTGCATTAGTCTTTGGGTTAGTCCTTCCACTGTGTGTGGAAATGACTGTAAAGTAGAAGCTGCAGTCATTCAGCATCATACGCAGTAACACAGCAGAATGGGTTGATGGTTATTTGATCAGAGCAGAACCGTACTTCTACCAAGTACTTGTTCATTCCCAAATTCAACCAGTGCATCAGGAGCAATCCTGCAAATGGGAGGACAGTGTAGCAGAAACACAGTGTGAGTGTTTGTCTTCAAGTTTATGTTCAGTCTCATTTAAAAAGATCAGCATGATTTTGCCTCAATGTAATTCAGAGATAAAATTGGACATATCGTTACTGCATCTGAAGCGTGGGATCTGAGGGATGCAAATTTTGTCAACCTCTGTTGATCAGTTTAATGGCATCAGCCATAAATGCACACAAATTTTCTTGATTTACTTTCTCACTTCAAATTGTCTTAAAGAGCAGTTAAGTCACTATAGCTGTAATATCTGGAAAGTAGTCAAGCATTGTTACAGCTTTCTGTGGGTGTTCACCTCAAAGCCTCCATGCTGGCAATAAGAAAGAAGAACAGGCCATATGAAAATGTAATGTGGAGAGACAGGTTTATTAAAAGCCATTGCAACAGAAAATAGCATCACTGAGCTTGATGACTTAATCTCCTCTCCACTTTTATTGATCACTTTATTATTTAAGGCAGGATTGATAGCAGGATGCATTGGATTTCTAATTATGAGTCGCCACCTTGGAGAATTGAACCTGTCGAGTTGCTTTGAGATGATTCCTTCCCCTCCTCCCCCTATAAAAAAAATGTCACTTCCCAAGGCTGATAAACATTGCTTGGTGATTGGCCCTCAATGGATCACTTTTTAGAAAATGAAATGTCAGCCCCTTGCCCTCATATTGATTCTCTTTAGTATCAGCCATAAAGCTGTCAAAGGAAAGGCTGCCTGGAGCCAGGTAGCTGATAGACAAGCTGGTGTGGGTGCCTGCTCAGCCAGGTCTGCTCCCTGCTCAGGTTGTCTGTTCAGTTATCTCTGCCCACAAGTGTTTAACTTGGACTGAGTTAAAAAGAAAAAGAAAAAAAAGGCAGGTGGGCTATATGGACAAGAGGTTGGTCCAAGCACTGGTGGGAATGGGGGTGGAAGTAGTCTGGTGGCAGAGGCTTCAGAGATGCTCCGTAGTTCCACACCGGTAGGTCTTAGGGAAGCTGTGGAAGGGGAAAGATATAACAGCAAGATGAATGAAATACCAGGACAGTGAAACTGCTCTGTGCATACTAATGCATGTGCCTTGTTAATTAGCAACCTTCCTCAATACACAGCTCTCCAGTAGCTGGAAGTAGTTCTCAATAAACAGAACCGACTTTAATATTCACTATTACACAAATGATTTTAACCACATCACCAATGTCATTTAGAGGTGTGGGCTTTGGGGATATTTCATGATGTTCCTATACCAGCTGAAGTTAATAGCAAAATAATTATACTTTGTTCCAAAATTACTTCAGCTGAGGAAATGCTTCTTTGTCCATAGAGTCCCCACGAGGAGGTTTTGTAATATAGCTGTGACCTAGAAGTCATATTTGTACAATCAAAACTGTGCTTTGGCCTGCGGACATGGCCTCTCTGCATCCATGAGCCAAGTGTGGGAACTGGACATATGCTGGAGGTGCCCAGTTTTGAACTCTAGGTTGTTATTACTAATGTAGCATTATGTTTTTTCAAGTCATTACTCAAATCCCCAAATTCATCTTCTCAACAGAATTTGTCAACAGACTTTGCCTTCAGGCAGCTCAAGCTGTTTGGGTCTGTCCTGTGACCACGGTGTTAGTGTCAATGTGAGAAGTAATCTGCCTAAATGTTAGTTTAAATTTACTGAGGTTAGGACAGCAGGATGCGGGAGAGGTAGCAGGAGCGTTTCTAAACCCTACGCTGTAGGAGCACAGAGTAAAATTACAGTGACAGAGTTTTAAAAGATTTGGGAAAGTGTAAAGCAGTAAGCTGCTTTCTGGAGGGGTTTGGCTGCAGTAAGTTGGCCCTACAGATTCCTTTGGTCATCCAAGAGTTACCATCGGAAATTTTTCTGGCAGATAGATTGCTTTACCTTCTGCACTGCAGCACCCCCAGCCCTCTTCTTTGGGGTGGAGAAAGGGGCAGCATGGGCTGTGGGGGCGCGGGCTCCATGCTGCTTCACCTCAGTGCGTGCTAATACCCTCTGCTGCTACCTCCGGCTGGGCAGAGACCTTCCCCTCCTTATCTCCAGCCCCACCTGTGGATTTCCCTATGTCTCTGACCCCTGCAGCTTCTGAAAGCTTCTGTGTTCTTTTCCTGAATACGGCTATTTAATCACTCTTGCCCAAATCCCTGTAATTACGGAATTCAGGGCTGTGACAAAGGCTCCCTTCTGCCATTCAGGTGAGGTGCCCCGAGCAGCCAGGGGACAATGGCAGGCAGGAGTGGCCTGCCCCAAGCCAGGCAGGAAAGGTCAGCAGGTGACAGGGACAGAGGTGGAAGCAGGTAGTTAGTTTGGAAGGTATTATTTAACGTTAATAAGCTACAATTATATTGCTTGAACAGCAATCCCTTTGTTTCCCTCTGCTTTTTGCATGTCTTTGGGTTTTAGTGGGGGAAGGTTATTTGTATCTGTTGTTAGGGTGATTTTACTTTTTAGAAATAAGATTTAAAGCATTTTTACGTACTTAAAATGCATTCATGCAAAGCCATTTGTGTTTCATTTTTGCCATCTGTATCTGAAGACTAATAATATGAATTTGAAGGGGTCCTGCTTAAATTGCAGGATCTTTTTTTCTTCTTTTTTTCCTTCTTTTTTTCTTTCCTCTGAGAGAAGTTACGTTGTACCTGAAACCCCCTCTGCAGTCCCCCTAAGCTGACTTAGCCCTGCATGGCACTGGGTGAGATTTCTCCTCCTGATTCAGGTCAGGCACCGGGAGCAGAACGTAGTCCCTCAGTTTCACTCAGCTCTTTTATACCAGAGCCATAAGTCCTCAGGCAAAAAAATGGTTTAAATTGGTGTTTGGATCCAGTGTGGTTTTTAATAAGGCTCTTGTTATGATTTGGTGCCATTTGTGTTTAATTGACTTTCATCAAGAAAAAAAGCTCCCAGCCACTTATGGTTGGGTATGTACCTGCTTCTTGTGTCTGAACACAAGTCCTGTTGGTGATGCTGGGAGCTGCGAGGCTTGGTTCAAAGATCAGGTAGTCTTCACATGTTAAACTGGATTTTTTTCCTTCTGTTCATGTGCAATTTATAGCTTTCATTACTAGAATAGTGTATTTAATCCCCAACACTAAAGGGTTGCAAAGACAAAAGCTAGGACATGGCCTTTCAGCTGGGAGTGACGGGAAGCTGCTGTTCCCTGAAGGCCAGGCAGAAGGGAAGTGAAACCAAGGCTCTCAAAGTCATGTTTTCTCCAAATTTTATCCTCTTCATCTCACATCTGCTGTTAGGTCTTTCACCCATTCTCATTTATCTCCTCTGCCTATTCACTGTTTTCAGAGATCTAACCCAGTCTCGGCCTGGTGCCCCAGGCCTGGTCAGCTCCTGCCCCGCTCCAGGCAGCAGGTTGCACGTTGCAGGCACCACCAGTCTCACCACCCTTCCTCTGGGCTTGGTTTCTCTTCCTTCCCTCTTCCTCACTCCAATCCAGGCTCTTGCAGTGACTAACTGGGGTCTGATGTGCTGGGAGATTTGCTGCTGACTTCCATAGGGACAAGGAAGCTGAGGAGTAAACAACAAGCCCTTCTCTTTGGCAATGTCTGCTTTTGTGCCTGGTTCTGAATTTTCCATGAATACTCAAAATAAAATCTCTACATCTACATACCATTAGATTTTGGGGAACTTCAAATCCCAATGCACATTTGGTTGAGCTACATATCCTCTCTATTGGATTAACCTCTTGCATTAACTTTTCTGAATACAGTTTGTCCATTGAAGTTTAAAGCTGGACTAATTAAATTTGTAACTGGATACAAAATCATGTGTGTACTTGTAGAAATAATAATCTATAGAATTAACATAGTACACTGTATTATTGTGTCCAACTCGGGCTTAATAGAGGACCTCTGACATCAGGAGTTCTTTACTCCCCTCAGTTGTACAGTGATTAAAAGAATAAACAACATCCTCAGGATCTGCATTTTTGATGGTCAGGGTTTTTTTTGCTACCACCCTGATTTATGCATTAATAGACTGCTTCCACCTTTAAATTTGTAGTTGAAGAAGAGTGTTGGTATTGGCATTTGCCTAATTGGGTTTGAAAATCAATCTACCAAAACACCTCTGTTGTAGCATCTAAATCTATAGAAGTTCATGCTAAAAAGCAATTTAGTCCTTTTTTTTTTTTTTTGCACAGTATTGCAAATGTGCATTTGAAGAAAAAGTAGCTGGAACACAAGCTTTCTTTTCTTTGTTTAAATGCCGAGATGCAAATATGGAGATCTGTGTTTCCCCTAATGCTTTGTTGATGCCAATAACACTTAGAGCAGTTTGAGGAGAGGAGTCTCCTACCCTTCTGGAAAGTGTAAGTTGTGTCACGGGCTGTTGTAGGGGAGCTGCCAAGCACAGGTCGTGGCAGGTGCAACCAGCTCGAGTCTCGGCAGGTTAAGAAGACAGAGCTTGTCTCAAAGTAAGATATTTATTTTGAACTGTAATGTTCTTTTTTTTTGTTCTGACAGGCGCAGTAAATACAGTAAGGCTAAGCAAGAGGCAGATGAGGAGAAACATTTGAACCAAGGTAAAAGGCAGTTGTGCTTGGTGCATTTTTTTTTTTGGTTCGGTTCACAAAACATGTTCCATGTTCAGATGCTTGGCAAATAAGAGATGACACTCCTCATGAGATGAATATGTTTCTGTTTTCCTTGCTTCCCACCATCCTCCTTCCAAACTAGGCACTTTAGTAACAGGGGCAATAAAAGCATCTGGGTAAAATTTTTGAGTTGGGAGAAAGGTTCATGAAATTTTTCAATTATTCCTTTCCACTGAAAGATTTCTATTTCTATGAAAAATCACACTATCTAGGCTGTCTAGGCATGACTTTTCACCACAATAGTCTGCAGAGGCAGTTTTTGGATGGACCAGAGGCAGTCCTGCAGGAAAGTAAATGCAAACTTTGCTGCCCTGTTTCTAGGACTGAATCCTACCATTACTTCCATTCCACTTATCCACTTACTAAAACGATTACCTGAGCTCTAGGATCCCAAAAAAGAAATGTGATGTCTTTTATTCTCACAGGTCTATGGCCAGGCTGTTGGCCTGGCAGTGATTGATGGCAATGACTCGTGAAATTCATTTATTGGCAAAAGTCTGTTTCCTTACATCAATATTGGGAAATATTAAAGGATTACGTTAAAAAAAAAAAAATCACGTTGAGGAAAAAATACATTAAGGCCTTCCTTCTTTCATCAGTCATTCCTGGCTTACAGTACATTTTTATTGTGCACTCTCTTTGCTGTTGTATATCATTAAGGCTTCAGTCTCATATGTTATGTGTTCAGCAGCATGTAGATCAGTGACTTCAAATAAAACATTTCTGCCTTGCAGGTGTTAGAACATATGTGGATCCTTTTACATATGAGGATCCAAATCAAGCTGTGAGGGAATTTGCCAAAGAAATTGATGCCTCCTGCATAAAGATTGAAAAAGTTATTGGTGTGGGTAAGTGCCAGAACTTTTGCATTTTTTGCAGTAAATATAGTTTAAAATTTGTTTTTAGGAAACATGGGATCCTGTGATCTTTGTATGACAGTTTCCCAGAATGAACCGATTTAACATCTTGACAGTACAAACATGTGCTCCATGCTCATGATCATGGATTCTTTTGCCTTTTTGCTTAAGGGGAATTTGGTGAAGTATGCAGTGGACGTCTCAAAGTACCAGGAAAAAGAGAGATCTGTGTTGCTATTAAGACCCTAAAAGCTGGTTACACTGATAAACAACGGAGAGACTTCCTGAGCGAGGCCAGCATCATGGGACAATTTGACCACCCCAATATCATCCACTTGGAAGGAGTAGTTACTAAATGTAAGTAGGTCATTTTCATGACAAGGCCAATTTAGAAGTCACTGAGAAATAAAGTCTGTGGGTGTTTTTTTCTTTTGTTTTGCTGGTTTTTTACCCTCTTTCCTGTGAAATGACAGATGGAAAAGATCCACTGATAGCTAATAGGAGGAAATCAGTGTGGGACAAGTCATTAATCTCGTTGTCAGCTATAAATGGGTTTATGGTTTCAGATGATACTCTATCTGTAGGCAGCTTGTACAAGATTTTGTAGGGGGAATTAATACAGCAGGGGTTCACTGTTTTTTTTCCTTTTTGCTATGCCAAGCAGGCATCTTTCACATCTTTGCTAGTCTGAGCTGATTGTTACAGGATAGGCAAAAGCAGATGGTGAGCAAAGAATTTAAAATAGTTGGGAGAAAAATCCCAAAACAAAACTACGGAGTCATATGTTTAAGGTACAAAGCACAGATGTAAGGAGCAAGCCTTTGAAATGAAGTATTCTGTTTTAGTATGAAACTTTCTTATTTGTTTTTTTTTTAATGATTTACAGGTGTGATAATTGCACTTTGCAGAAATTACCTGGCTGATTTTTTTGTTTGATTAATTTTTTGCTTTATTTATTTATTTATTTTTGTTTAAGTCTGTTAGCATTCACTGTGCCATGAACCCTGCCTTAGAAAGACAAAGACAGCTTACCGGATGCTGTTTCCAGGCTTGAACTGAAAATACACCTGTGAGACAGATGCACTTGGGTCTGACTTGATGAAACACCACTGAAATGATGTAGTTATTGTCCCTACTCCAACCGCACTAGGTGGTGTGTTGGCAAAGCCTGACACTGGTTGCTAATCCTAAGGGACCCTTTGGACATAGGGGTTCGTTCTCAGGGCAGAAAGAGCAAAATGAAAGCAGACAGTGAGCTTGTGAGCTGCTGTTAGAGCAGGAGCTGGATGCTTACACTACCATGTAACGTTTCTGGACATCTCTCCCCTCTAACAGTTGTGGGATGGGGCTCGTACTGAGTGTCACTGTTGGCTTTTCAAGATAAATTCTGCTAGGGAAAACAGGGGTTTGGTTTTTTTTTTGCCTGTCATTTACTGAAGGCCTCCCTCAAAACTGAAATTTAAAATAATGCTTTGTTTAAATTTTTCAGGTCTGATTCTCGTCTCTCTTGTGTTGTTGTTGCTGTAACAAAGAGGGGGTGTTTGTGGTCAGCTCAGAGCGCTCGCTGCAGGCAATAATTTTTGAAGCACCTCTGTAAAAGCAAGGCAACATGGGAGTCTTTATGTTGAAAACCTACTGAGGCTTGAACCCCCTTAGCTATTACAGCTTTAGCAGTTATAAATGGCTGTCTGCATTTGCATAATGCAGTTGTCACTGAATTAAAATGATTGGAAATTTTCACCGAGGAGGTAGCAGCCTGACCCAAGAACGCTTCATTGCCTGGCTCGCAGTGAGCACTGCTCCTGCAGCAAGCCAGCTTGCTTACCTCAGAGCTCGCGTGTTTGGTAAACAGGGCTACTTAAGAAGACATTTATCTCAATTTCTCCATAGGTTTTCTGAATGCTGTGATAAATGAATGCATTTAATAAACTTAAAATTAAAATGTGAGATAAATAGTGGAGTAGGTGGGGGTTGAGGGGAGAGAGGCAGCAAAAAACCGTGAATACATTATTGGCTGCTAGTCAAGTACTTTAATAATTGACTCACTGATGGTAACTTCTCCTCTCTCTTTCCCTCTTCTCTGCTAAAGAAGTGCCTGAGTAATGAAATTATGTGTTAATGCACTGAAAGAGTCTCCCTTTTTTCCTTTCTACGTTGACATAGTGTCTTTTGATTGAGGAAGGTTAATTAAAACTCATTTAGCTCTATTTGTTCAGTGGAAGCATTCCGGTCACAGTTGCAAAGGATAAATGAAACAGTGACACATGCAGATTTGGTTGGAGTTTTCTTTCTTTTTACCAAAGAATGCTGGCAAAGGTGAATTAGAGAGAGCATATTACTTTATTACATCTCTGTCCGTAAGGATGCGAGTACTCAGCCAAGGTCACTAAGCCCTACATCCAGAACAGTTTGCTTTATGCCATACTGTCTCTCCCCTGCTTTGTTCATGCAAATCAGAAAGGGCTCAGCTGCCAGACTGGCATTCACAGGCGTGCCAGTTTGCTTGTGACCAAAACACTAAGATTTTTGATACTGGTTGGAAAGGGGAAGGAGAATCGGAACAGTAAGTGGCCTGCAAAGGCTAGATTGAAACTGGAAAGGTGAACTAAATTAATGATAGGTGAAATAAGTGATGTGTCTCACATATATGTTGGTCTAACTGAAATGATGTAAAACCAGTCAGTAGTCCTCGTAGTACATCGTTTTCTAACCCCCAAAAAAAGAATAAAAGGACTGCTTCAAAAAGGGAAATCCCTGAAAAATAAAGGGAAAATCATCTTGACGAAAAACTCACTGAGATATAAATGAGGATGGGAACTTTCGGTGCTAAAATATTGCATGTTTTCATACCATGTTGTTCTGGAGCAAAGACTTGCTGGTGCAGTTGCTGAGCAGTTCTGAAATGTGATACCAAGACAGAATTGAGCTATGTGCAGTCAGTGATGTGTCCGTCGATCCCTTCTCTTTTCACAATGTTTTCATCTTCAGAGCTGCCACAGGAAGTACAAGAGCAGCATTTCTCTTGGTCAGTGCCTTTTATATAGGAAGAAACTTGCTAGTTCGAGTAGCTAGAACAAACAGCTGGGCTGCCATGCCAGCCTGGTGTTGATGATAAGGTGATCCCCTGACTTCAGGTGGGCTTAACAGTGCTCATCTTGGGACTGGGCTCCTGCCACTCTGTCTCTAACAAGTCACTTACCTTCTTCTCTCCTCCCATTGCTCACTTTTAGAAGGGAGGTGATACTGGATCCTTTTCTGCAAATACCCAGATGCTGAATGTGGAGCATAATGAACCCCTTGAAATAATTAGTGTTACTTGTATGTACCTAAATGCTTCCAGTTTCAGCTTTGTATGACTTTGTAAAGCACTTGAGGCAACATCAAGCATTACTTAGATATCTGCTGTTATTTATAGGCAGCAGAGTGCCTAGAAAGCATCCCCATGTCAGCAAAGTTGCATCACATTTCTCTTCAGGCTTGGTTCTCTGTATTGCAGAGGGGAAAGCTGAGTGCTGCTGAAGCATCTTACCTCATGTGACACAATTCATTGAATCATTTATCCTGTAGTTGAATTCATGAGGCAAATGGCTTTGGCTCATTTATAAATAACAAGGGACAAAGGATACAGACTCGAGACAGAGAAAGTTGAGAGGAACAGTTTGTATTTTGCACTCTTGTCTTCGAGTACCTTGTAGCTGCTGACAGCTTCTAACTCGCCTAAAGCGTTGATCTTTTGAAAGAGAGGGAGACGAAAGCGTTCATGAATTCCATTTTAGAAAAGGAAAGCTTTCTAGTCTGTAAGCAATTTAATTACAGTAAAGATTTTTGTCAAGTTTGAACGGATCTTTTTTTCTGAGCTCTCGATTATCAATTCATGTATTCCTTAGAGACCAGGAGCCACTTTAGTTAAAGACCTTGTCAATGAGTCAGACGAAGGGTTAACCTTCCAGATGGGGCTCTTTGAATGTTCCCAACCTATAATATTTCTTCCCTTGCTCCCCACAGCTGAGGCATAAGCTCGGTGCTTTTCAAATTAAATGAGATTGTGCAAGACAGGTGTCTTGGCAGTAAAATCATGTGCAACCCATTTTTATCCCATTAACATTGGCGTTCATCAAGAAATTGTGTTTTTCTTTCTGTGAACTCTAGGTAAACCGGTAATGATCATAACTGAGTACATGGAGAACGGCTCCTTGGATGCCTTCCTCAGGGTAGGTGATTTCTTCATAATAAGCTAAAGAGATTTTATATTGGGAAATGTCTTATGGTTTCTTATTTTGGTTCTGGTTTGCCGAGGGATACTGAAAATTCAGCTTTCTAAAAGAAATTATGGTTGTACTTGGGAAATTCTGTCTCTTTTCTGGTGTTGTTCCTATCAAAAACACAGAGTAAATGCAATGTGGATGAATACAGAATAAATGTGATGTTTAAAATAGCAGGGTCTTAAATAATCCATGTTTAATGGGAACGGATTTGATTTTCTCCATTTTTGAAAGCACTGCAATGCTATAGACTCATTAAAGCTGGATATATAGCAACCCAGATACAGCATCAGTGGAAGCTGTGACAAAACCTCTAAGTTTGTACTTTACGGGTGAATTATAGACGCTAGTCGGGAGAGCGGGGACATAACATTGCATTTTATTTGAGAGAAGATGGGGATCCAGCGATATTCTCTTGGCCAATTTCAGCAATGGCAATAATGTAGCTTTTAGCTTAATGCTATGTGATTTTCTTCCTTTCCCCATCTGCAGAAGAATGATGGCAGATTTACAGTAATCCAGTTGGTAGGGATGCTTCGAGGCATTGGCTCAGGAATGAAGTACCTGTCTGACATGAGCTATGTGCATCGGGATCTAGCTGCTCGAAACATACTAGTCAACAGCAACTTGGTCTGCAAAGTGTCTGACTTTGGCATGTCCCGTGTCTTGGAAGATGACCCCGAGGCAGCTTACACCACACGGGTAAGGAGGGAGAGAAAACGTCGAGTGGGTTTTCTTGCCTACCTGATGTTTTTGTGTGACTGTGTGAGAGGTGACAATGTTTTGTTTTGAAATAATCTCAGTCATAAAGTTAAACCTATATCACAGCATAAAAATCAACATTGGCCCAGACTCCGTAACTGCTATAGATTGATGTAGTGTTATTGCTCCATCAATGGCTACATCAGTATTTCTTCTCTGAGATTGTGACCCATGTACTCCTCTGGTTTCCTCAGTGTGCTAGGAGTGCGTGACAAGAATCTGATGCCAGAAATTAGAGCCTGGGCTTCTATTCCTTCTGATATCTACACATATGCATAATTATTTGCAACTGGCTAGTCCCAGTGAGGTTTTGTACAGCAAGTCTTGATATGCTACCAAAAAAAAAGAGTTAAAAATAAATAAGTAAATAAATCAACTTTTGCTCATCTCATAACTTTGACTCCAAATAATTTGGGCTGGGAATAGCATTGGGCCTGCCTTCCCAAACTTGGAGGTAGTAAATGCTTTTGCCTCACTTTTTGTTTGTTTATTTATTTCTTTCTTTCCTGTTTTGTCTATATTTCCCCGCATCCCACTAATTTTGCTCAGCCCTTTTAATATGCTGCATGTGGAATGGTGCTAATGCAAGTACTTCTGGCCACAGAACAACATCTCGACTGTTACCAACCTTTGCACCAATACCTCTGTAATTAACATGTGCGTGGAAAAAAATCTCAGTTTATAAAGTCTCTTTTTTAAATTGCTTATTTTCTTCATTTTTAAATATCTGCCATTCTCCATCTGTTCTCCCTAGCGCAGAGTTTGTTTGCAGTGCTCACATTTTGCGGTTTAATCCCAGCACACATCCTTTAATGGATTCACATTCATTACAGGGAAAGATAGACTTGGATAGTATTAAACGCTGGGCAACCTTGGTGTTTCTCACTTTTAAGGATGGCAAGTGGAAAAAGCAGAAGCAGAGGTCTGGAAAGCTGCATTCAGGGAAATCAAAGTTTAGGCAACAAAAAGACAAGAAAGAAATGATTGAAAAGCCTCCCTTTGAATGTAGTGAGTGCAGATACAGTATTATGTTTGTACTCGAGTAAACTAGAGGGAATCAATGCAATTTGCATCACAGTGCATTGTCTTCATTTGGTATCAGCAATGAAGGATCAGGAAAATTTGGATAAACTCCACTGTACTCAAGCAGCTAAATAAAAGGAGCTTATTGACAATTTTTAGAATGATGACCATGTATAAACAATGTTTACGCATCTGTGTCTGAAAGGGGGAGTAGAGCTTTTTCGTAACCAGAAATGATGCAGTCAAATGCAATTTTTAAAGCATCCTTTCTTAAGAGAACGGTGCGTCCTGCTCCCCGTTAGTAACATCTCATTAAAGTGAAAGCATCCTGGAGCCCCATGAGGCACTTACTGCTGCGAACTGATTCACAGAGGGTCTGATGCAAAGGCCAAAGGAGCCAGAAGAAGGACCCCTTTTGATTTCAGTTGGCTTTGGAACGAGTCCATGTTAAACACTTGAGAGAGATACTAGGACAATAAGCCATTAAGCATGCACATGCTGCACTCAGTTTTGGATAAAAACTATCTACAGGATTGCTGAGGAAAAAAATTACCAAAATAAACTTAATCAAAAAAGCATAAAAGCAAATGAAAAAAATAAATGAAATCTTTGTTCGGCTTAAGTCATTCCCCGGATGAAACTGCAGGAAACCAAAAGCTCAATTAAAAACACCTTGCATATTAGCATAAACAAGAGGAGAAGTCTGTGGCCTGGGATCACTCAGCTAACGCAAAATCAGATAAACAGGATGGAGCGAGCTCCTTTTAAAGCAGTGCAGGACCGCAGTGGCCCAGGTCAGGTGCCCAAGTGTCCTTACTTGTGTAGAAAGGAGTATTGTAACAAGAGGCAGCTCTCTCCAACCGGTACCAAAAGCAACTCTGCAACCTGCTCTGGTGTGGGACTGGGAGAGCCCAGGGGCTTGCTCGCCTTCTCACATCTCTGGTAGGAGCTGGGACATTGCCCGTGGGAAACACCCCAGTATTCATAAATCTTTGCAGTTTATCCTCCCTTTATTTTACCTTTTTGAAAAGCAAAACGGTTATAATCCCATTTCTTTCTGAAACAGGCCAAACAGGTCAGACAGGTGAGCAAGGAAATAGCAATTAACAGCATATACTTGGTTTGTCAACCAAATCTCCGAAATACACTTTGTACAACTCCTGGCTTTTTCTCATGCTTCGGCATAGCCCTGAGCAGAGATCTTGTAGAGGACTGATAAAAATACACTTAACAATGTCCTGGTTCCCCTCCATGTGACTAAAGAAAACAGATGGGCAGCATTGCCTCCTGGTTGGATGTGACAGTTTTATGGCACGGAAAAGGGAAAGTGAAGGCCTTTTAAAGAATAATCTGGAATTGCATACAGGAAACCATTTTGTATTTGGAATGGCAATGTGGAACAGTGTCAGCCACGCACGTGACGGGGTCAGTGACTCACTAGCCTGCATTTTCTTTTATTTGTGACAGGGTGGCAAGATCCCTATCAGGTGGACTGCACCAGAGGCGATTGCCTACCGTAAATTTACATCGGCGAGCGATGTGTGGAGCTACGGCATCGTCATGTGGGAAGTGATGTCCTACGGAGAGAGGCCTTACTGGGATATGTCCAATCAAGATGTGAGTTTCCCTCTGACGCTTCGTCTTCCTCTTCTCTCCCTTTCTTCCCCCACACCTTTATCTTTTTCTGTAGATGTTCCCTGATGTGTTTCTGTGTCTGTTGCTGTGCAGTTATAAAACACTCCAGGTTTTTAAAAGGTTATCATGAGTGGTGGATTCGTTTTCCCAGGGAACCTCTCCAGAGTAAAGAGTTCCCTGAATACTTCAAGTGTCATCTGTGGTAAGGGAATGGGGGATTCTCTAGTTAGGATCTAACTTGTGCGCATATCTTTCTTCTTTTCTTTTTTTTTAAGGAAAATTATTAATCAGTTAAAGAAAACAGAGGACAGAGGAGAGTGGAGAAAAGGGAAATGAATGTATTTAAACTATTAGATCATAACACTGTAAAGAGGAGGAAAAGTTGAATATTGATTTTAAATCTCAAGTTTATTGAAAATCTATATGAAAAAACACTTGAATTTAATGGGGTTTCCTATTAGTAGTTAATTCTTCAAACCCCAGAATGCTTGTAATTCTTCCAGATAATTTTATTTTTTGTAGGAAATCTGAAACAACACATCCAAAATCCAATTCTGATTATCAGAGCATCCTTGTGACAATTGCATAGGTGCCCCCTGAGGACATTAAAGAGCAGCTTTCCTAAATGACCGTTCTTAAATTATGTATGTCCTGTTTAAGTGTACCATCTGGACTACTTCAGTGTATTCCAAGAGGGACCGCACACAACGGCTGCTATTCCAGAAGAATATTTAGTATTAATACTAATAAGAGCTTTTGCTAATAGATTTTTTATTAAATTAAAAAAAAAATCCAGTGGAAACGAGACATAGATTATCCATAATACTTTTCCCATGGAATTTGCAAACATACAAAGGAAGAAAAAAATGTTAATCTGAATATATATGGTCATGGGAGTGGTTAAGTCATTTTACAAGTCATCTGCTTTCTTATGTAGAGCCGAAACATTTTCAAAGAGTGTCTAGATGTGATGGCATTTAATCTAAACAGGGGGATGTAATTTTAATTTCCTTCTGATGTGAAATGTCTCTTCTGGCACCCAATCTTGCCTTCCTTTGCTAAGAGGAAGTCATCAAGACTTAGCAAGAAAATAAAACACCAGATGTGTCTGAGTTATATCAGGCATGTCTACACAACATAGCAGAGCTCAGTGCAAAAACCACGGAGCTGATATACTAGGCTGATACACACTGCAAATGTGCAGTGCTAGACCATGTCAAACAGTCTGAACAGGACAGTCAAAGCCAACAACACTGTCTCTGCATCTCCTTTTTAGTACCTGGCATAGACATACCATGTTTTTTCTCCTTAACAGCAGTGAAAGCCGTGCTTTCACAACAAAGCAGAAGTGGATTTGCAATTATTCTCCATGTCTGTTGAATAAAGAGGAGGCAAAAGGATCTTCTTACTTCCTGAATTTGTCAAAACCACTTTGTGGTCACTGATTAGCTGCTAATAGTGCAAGCATTTTCCCCCCACTCTGTTATCCCAGTGGGTTTTAGCCACTAATTGGACAAGACGAGAAGGAGGGAATTTAGTGCAATTCAGTCCCTGTGCACTCCTGGTCTTTAGTGTCTTGGTGAATCCTGCCAGGAAACTCATATTGATTAAGGCCTGAAGGCTCCTCAGCAAGTCCCTGTCATCTCAGAATGGAGCCCTGGTCATGTCCCTTTTCTCCTGAGAGAACTAACACGCCATCAAAGTGCTGAGCTCTGGAGCTGTCTCTGGAGGGTTCGAAACGCCATCAGCTTGCAGTTTTTCTGGATCCCATTAAGTATGAGTTGCGTAAGTGAGCTGCTGCATTGGACTACAGTAACTTTCTTTGTAAAGTTGCACCAAAAGGTTCCTATCTCTGAGTTTCTTTGAAATGCGCAGTGGTGAGTGAACAAGTTCTCCACAGGCCTGTATTACTGACAGAGATGAGCTAGCCCAGGAGAAGAGGAAGGAGGGGATGATCTGCTGTCCCCTAAAAATGATGGGAAAATGTTCATCACCAGCATAACTATGTACCCCAAACTGATGGATGTTGAAGATTTGTTGTAGATCTATTGCTTTGCCGACGTTCTGTGCATCGAGGACAGTTTTGCCTTCTTTTCTATTTTGTCTTCCCTTTATCCCATGATGCTCTGTCTGGTACGTTGCTGTGTTGTATCTGATGCCTGCTTTCGATGCTGTACCCTTTTAGTTCTGAACTGTTGAGGAGAAATGGCAGTACTGAGACCACCAACTGCTTGAGTCTGAGTGCAATCTTCCATATTGCTTCACTTAATTGTGGATTTGTTTCCATATTTCAGATTGCCCTAGGATAAATGATACTCAGCTGGTAGATGTGAGTAGTCTCTGATGTTCTCTAATGTCTTCCTAATTGTGCCATTTGCAGGTTATTAAAGCCATTGAAGAAGGGTATCGGTTGCCACCCCCAATGGACTGCCCCATTGCTCTCCATCAGCTGATGCTAGACTGCTGGCAGAAGGAGCGCAGCGACAGGCCTAAATTTGGACAGATCGTCAACATGCTGGACAAACTCATCCGCAACCCCAACAGCCTGAAGAGGACGGGCAGCGAGAGCTCCAGGTCAGCTGTGCTTTTGTGTTGGTGATGTATGGGGCAGCAGAGTGGAGGTGACAGGCAGAGCTGCAAGTCACCCTGGCTGCCGCTCTGGGATCAGAGCGTGCCCTGCCCAGCCGGGCTGCGCAGCAGGCGCTGTGCAAGAGAGCACAGGCTGTCCTGGCACACCGCCGAGCCCAGCTGGGCACCTCAGCCTCTCTTCGCTCTGTGAGAAGGAAAGTCAAATGAGCTGCATCGCACCAGCGCTGGCCAGGTTTTTAACACAGTCTAAAGTAAATCCTGGAAAAGTTCTGATGCGGGCAAGCCCTGTTTGCGGCGTCTTCCCCTCTCCCACCTCAGTAAAAGGGCTCGAAGGGGTTTCCTTAACGCAATGTAGGTAACAAGAGTGATGTGGTTTTCTGCAGGAAAAGTACATCATCAAGTTTTATAAACCCTAGATTTGTGTAGGATTTGCAAATGAGCATTATGGCATTACAGCCAACACCTTGCGGGCATTGGGAAGGTGTGGATTAATTTTTATGTGAATTTGAATTTAATTTTGTGGAAAGCCAGTTTCATGTCTCCACTGATCCCACATTACTTTTGTGTTTTGTTTGCTGAGCATGGTATACCTGGTGCGTGCAAAAAAAGCACAGTAGGAAGGAAACTCCCAGAGTTACAGAAACAACAAATCTTTGTTGGGACAGATCAGCAGTTTGTTTGAGCTGATGAAACACTGCTGAAGTAATAGGAGCCGTACTAATTTACACCAAGTTTGCTCTGTTGTTTTCAAATGCCTTTGGTTTGTAAGGTGAATTTGCTTACAGCAAATGTGGAGAAAAGCTTAGCAGGGAAGAAACAAAAGGAAGATAAGAGAAGAATATTTTTCAGAAGAAGAGAAGGTGCAAAAAAGACTGTTGAGCAATACAAAATTCAGCTTCTTGATACAGTGAAGGAATAACAGGGGCCAGAGAGGTTCAGATTCAGCCTCCAACAGAAGCTGGAAAACATTCTGGAAAAGCTATTTTATTTTTTTTTAAGTCCCATGTCCTTTTGGGACTCTTACACATCTACAATTAGCATTATCCGAAGAGGGATTATTAATCCCGTGAGGCCACTGTCACTAGATACCTTCCAAACGGCCCTAATTGCAGTGATAGCCTGGCAAACATGTATCCGCCCTCGAGACTTAAATAATTGACATGGTGAGAATCACGATATGATCTGCTATGATAATCTGAGCATTGCCGTATCAACCTTCTCCATTTTGCTTTGCTTCCAGTTCACAGGTGCTTTCTGTAAATACCCGTATTTTGCAAAAGTTCAAGACCTGTTCAAGGTCATTCCACGTGCACGACTATTTTTAGATGCTTTTATTTCTTTTCTTTGGAATACGGATCTCAAATTTGCATAAAACTTTATTAATATAATATATGACTTTATAAGTGAAGCATAATTGTATATAATTAGGTTGCCATCACCGGTCTTGTGTGAGATAGTGTAAGAGAGCCGTACCAAGCCCTGCCGCCACGCACGCAGTGCCGTAGGCAGCACTTAGCTCTGCTGTTGCACACCTCATCTTTGATGATGCGCCTTCCCAAATAAACTGCGAGATGATAATTGTTGGGGTTAGATAGACAGGAGTAATTAATAACGGCTTAATGAAAAGGTGTGATTTACAATATACATGAAAAATTAAATGAGATACTAATAAGTGGAGCGAATTTTGTGAAAATAGTTATTTGCAAATCTGTGCAAGGCCAAATGAGAAGCACATTCCACGGTGCAAACAAAGATCAAAGCCCGCGTCAGTCCGCCAGTGCTGGCACACGTGCTGGTCAGGAATGGGCTGATTAAAGAGGGGATTAGCTCCCTGCTGGCCTGAGTTTGATTGAATGCACCCAGCTTGCCTGTGAACCTGGCTAGGAACAGGGCTTATCAGAACCCGCCCTGAGTTCTGCTCTCCAAACCCATCTGTGGGGTTGCGAGCTCACCCTGCCCCTGCGCACACTCGGGTGGGGTTTCCATAGCTGCCGAGCTGGGGGCTGACACACGCGGGGCTGGCTCTGCCTTCCACTGCTGCCACTGAGACGTGGAGCCGGTCGGCCGAGCACGCCACGGCAATGCCATCTTTTTGGTGCCCGCAGCAAAAGCGTTTTCTAGGACCTTTGTTGCATCTGAGGTGGAAACTAAGCAGCGTGGTGGTTCAAGTTACGTATGAAAGCAAAAATAAAAACCTAAGGTTGAGTTCATTCTTGGCAGAAGTTGGCCCATTACCTTGCACTTGGTTAAGTTCCTTGCAGGTGATCTCCTTGGCTGTCCAGAGAGCTTCAGGTTTTGCTAGGCACGACTTGTCGCCCTTGCTTTTCCTAATAACTTAGAATAAGCATTGCAGAGACCAAAGCTGGGTTTGAAAGTCACGATGCGGCTGACGCAGTCTGTCTGTCCTTTTGCTGTTTGGCATGCAGGCCCAGCACAGCCCTGCTGGATCCCAGCTCCCCGGAGTTCTCGGCGGTTGTTTCTGTCGGTGACTGGCTCCAAGCCATTAAAATGGAGCGATACAAGGATAACTTCACAGCTGCTGGCTATACCACCCTAGAGGCTGTGGTGCATATGAACCAGGAGTAAGTACTCAGCGCTATAACAAAAAAACTGGTAAATCTGGATTTAATCAGCCTCCTTTGCTTTGTGCTGCATATCATTACACTCATTAAAGGAATGGAATGCCTTTCATTTGGACGGAGTATAACTTTAAAATGCCTCCACAATGCCTTCACTTATTTAATTAAACATTTCTGTACATCTGCCTTGCTTTTGCTGTGTTACTTGTGGCTGACTCTTAATATTTGTCTCTGCATCAGCATCTGACCCACAGTTCTCAGCCCCCTGCTTCTTCTCTTGCTTCCCGCAGCGACCTGGCCAGGATCGGGATCACTGCCGTCGTGCACCAGAACAAAATCCTGAGCAGCGTTCAAGCCATGCGCACCCAAATGCAACAGATGCACGGCAGGATGGTGCCAGTCTGAGCCAGTACTGAATAAACTCAAAACTCTTGAAATTAGTTTACCTCATCCATGCACTTTAATTGAAGAACTGCACTTTTTTTACTTCGTCTCCTCGCCCGTTGAAATAGAGATCTGCAGCATTGCTTGATGTACAGATTGTGGAAACCGAGCGTGTGTGTTGGGAGGGGGGCCTCCAGAAATGACAAGTCGTCATTTTAAACCAGACCTGGAACAAATTGTTTCTTGGAACATACTTCTCTGTTGATCAACGATATGTAAAATACATGTATCTATATAAATATAAAGTCACATTCGAGTTTTGATGCTATGTTTGCTGCCAGATATTGTCCTTTAAAAAAAAAACAAAACAAAAAAAAATTACTTTCCTTCTCCCTGTGACCTGTAGGATTACAACCATAGTGTTTTATTTGTGGGTGAAACCACAGTTGTGCATCTTTCACTGGAATGAAGAATCTGCCCTAGGATATTTTTTGCAGACTTGATGCATCACTAATACCTTGCAGAAACCTCAGTGAGAATATCATCTGGCTAATCAGTGCCTGTCGATTCGTGACCTGCCCACTGACGGGCTTGAGACATGAAATGACCCACCTCGTGGATTACTGGGCAAAACTGGACTTCTGGGGAGATTGCTGGCTGTTGTGCTGTGCTGAATCCTACCATGTAGAGACTTTTCATGAACATCTTGCCAGTAGTCAGCTGTGACAATCGTGGCTGTGGAGCTTTCGGACATCTTTGCTCTTTCAAGAAGTGATCCCATTGCCACGTGGAGAAGGTCAGTGGAAGTACAGCATCCAACATGTTTGTGGTGCTTTATTTCTTAACCTGTGCTAGTATTTCATCACTGTAAAAAAACAAACCAACCAACCTCTATGTATTATTCGGGGATCCAGAACCCAGTCTGGCTCACAAGCTGTTGCAGGCTGGGATGTGCAGACCAGGTGCAGTAAAAGTGCCTCGGGCCTCAGGCCGTGCAGTGCTCAGAGCCCGACCCCGCTTCTCGGTGTAAGCAGTAGGGATGCCTTTATTTTTGGGGGTGGAAAAACCCACATGTGGATCCCATAAAAAGGAAGAGCAGTGTTTCAAAGTACATACACAGGTAACTGTTCACAGAAGGAGGACCAAGGGCTTTGCCTGTCTATAGTGGCAGAACCAGTGTGTGTGCTTCAGGAAGATCAGCCTCAGTTGCTGTCACTGGTTTTATCTGAGTAGAAGGAAATGTGAAGGGCTCCGTGCACAGCCCCCTTTAGGGCCAGCCCCATAGCCTGGGTTATCAAAGCATCTGTGGGTCTGAATGCCTGGCACATGCCAAATTTGAACAGAGGAATATTTCTCACCAAGTGCAGCCTCAGTTTCTTCTACCAGTGGCTGTAGGCTGCATGGCCGAGGTCTAAGCACCCTTCTGTGAGTATGGCCAAGAAGGTGGCCCATAACTGCTGGAAAAGGTGCCTCCCTCTCCTCTGAGCAGATGGGAAGCCGAGCGAAAGCATCCCCTAGCTCGCTGGGTGGAGGTGGCTGCTGTAGGATTGTGCTTGTCCTCGTTAGATCACGTCGGACAAAGCGTTATCCAGCAAAGCTCTGAACAGGCCTCGGTTTTATTTATGTTGAGGCTTCTGTAACTCTTTGATCAGTGAAAGGGGACCAGAGATTTGTACAGATCGGATGCCTTCTAAAGTCCTTTTGCGGACTGTAGGGGTGAGATGACCTTAGAAAAGTGACAGGATCTTACAGGGGAAGAGGGGGACTTTTAGGATACATGCTCCTGAAGAGACACTGCATTTCAGCTGTGCCAGGCACAGTGTCAAGAAGGTGAGATTTATATTTTGATGGTGCTAAAACTGGTTCTTTGGTCTGCAATATTTTGGTCCCACTTTGCACCTGACAGCAAATTCAGAAATAATTTAGCAGCTTTATATGTCAGATTCTTTTTAACGATTGACTTTATTCTAAATCCAAAACAGCTCACTCAGTTGGACAAGTCACACTTACTGCATCCACAGCGCTGCTCACATCATTTTTGTCACTTTTAACAATAACTTGCTGATTTTAACCACTAACTCTCCCTCACCCCCAACTTTCTCAGAAAACAACTTGTTCAGATTATGGGATGCTAAATTCAGATCCTGTCATGTCATGACAGCTTAGTAAAAACTGTTCTGCAGTATTACTTATAAAAGCTTTTCCATTTGGAGAACTTTAATATTTCTTATAAGAAACTATTTAAACCAGCATGTTTTAATGTCATGTTGCCAGGCGACATAAGAAGCGGTTACTCATTTTAGAGACCTGACACTTGTACTTCCAGCAGCAGAAATTCTTTTGCTGAAGCGCAGAGATACATTTCAGTTTCCCCTTGCTGTAGATCTGTTGCAGTCTGTTGAGATCATCTTTTACATTAAAACAAAATACACCCAATTTTCTGGCCTATTTGAAAAAATGTTTTCTTGGAGCCTACTGACAGTCATTCAGAACACTCCAATATTTGCTACCCAAAATGAAAAATTGTGTCCATGTGAAGTGAAAACTCTGAAGGCAGCTCCAGTCCCTTACATAGCCAGTTACAAGGTGTGTCGTGGAAGCTTGACCTGCTCCCATGTCAGCTCTTCACCAGGCAGGAATGAGTTCAGCTCTTTTCTGAGGACGTGAATGAAGGATTGCAGCAGCCGAGGAGGTGCTGGCTAGCCCAAGGTGGAGCAGCAGCTTCTGCAGGGAAACCTCAGAGGAGATACTAGGGCAGGGGTAGGTGTCTGTTGTGTTGCGCGTTGGTGAAATATTTGTGTTTTCTTTTTGTGCAGGGAAATCAGATTTTGCTTTCATGGCCTCATAGCCTGTCCTGATGATCATATTGACCGTGGAGGAACACAGACCAGACACGAAGCCTTCTGGATCCACGGTTGTGTCTTCCCTAGCACTGATCCTGGAAACCACGCACTGAACAGTCATTGGGACCTGAAGAGAGCGTGACTTTTACTTTCTCTTTTTTTTTTCCTTGCCACTCCATTTTTGATTCATTGAAAGATAACTAACTCGATGAGATTCAGCGCCCAGTTGTCACTGGAGGAATGTACTGTGTCAAAGCCCTGCAGACTTCTTGATTTTTTTTCCTCCCCTTCTGCTTTCTCTTCCTACCTTGGACTTTATTTATATATTTTGTTGTTTTCTCTCCTTATCCCCTGGCTGTCACTGCTGCATCGCAGACGGATGCAGGTGGCAGAACCCTACACATCTTACCATGGACGCCAGGCCAGGTGCCACAGCAAAGAACCCAGTTCCTGTGAGCTGCCTATATACATTGCTGAAGTGACATTTTACACGAAACGTGCCATTGCAGTGATATAAATATATTTTTTTTCCTTGAATGGATAATGGATTATTATCTCCTCTGACAGGTGCGTATGTGTGTTTGTGTGCGTGTGCGTGCAAGTCGCCTCGTGTAGAGCTGCCTGTGAATGTGCCGAAAGCACCCCTGGAAGCGCAGGAGCCCCGCTGCCACGTGAGCGCAGGCCAACAGCTGTCTGCAGTGGTAGCAAGAACACACACATTTGAAAACGTTGAAATTTCTGTGTCTGTAGATGTATTTTTAACTGCCACACTACCTGTAATGAGTAGTTCTGCGGCCTAAAAGAGGGACCATTTCAAGTTAGTTTTCAAGCTGTAGATTACAGGATCCGTAAGGGTGCTAAAGGTTTTCCTAAGTGTTGTTTATTCTTACTAATGCCCTGTTTATGATAAAGAGCAACCAGTTTCTCAATGGCAAGTTGATGGAGGCAGCACCTGCACATCCATCCACTGGTAACCCCGAACTGCATTCTTAAATAGCCTTTTTTATCTGCAAAGGAGGGTTTTAAAGACTTGTTGAATGCAAACAAATATATGCAATTCTTCCATTCACAGGAGCACCTTGCTCTGTGTGCAAGCTGTGAAATCTTGTAACTTTAATAATCAAAACACTTCATTTGCTCCTGTCACAGTTAAGGAACACAGTCACGAGACTGTTAAGGTTACAGTAGAGAGCCAGAGCGTTGCAGCGTGTCCTGTTCCCAGCATGTGGTGAGGTGCTGGAGGAGGCGCCTCCCGTGGCCCAGGGAGCAGTGCTACGGCCTGCTGGTGCTACCTACAGCAGCTTTCTGCCTTCAGAGAATTCACTGCTAACTTACAGTAAACTCACAGAGTTTCTGAGTGGAGCCGTGCACCTAGAGCCCAGGGAGTGTGCGGGTGCTGGGCATTGGGAGCAGGGCGCGAGGTGCCACCGCGTGCCCAGAGCAGCGCAACAAATGTCACGGGATGGGGAGCGCTCCCCTCAGGGGGATCCGGGTGTGCTGCACTGGAAGATCATCCCCACCAGTGGCCGTGCTGGAGGAGGAGGAGAAGGAGAAGGAGCTGGGCTGGGGGCAGCCGGGGCAGGCAGTGAGGGGCTGCAGGCTTCGGGCACCAGGGGCCACGGCTCCGGAGGCAGCTGGGGTGAAGGGGACCCGGGGCAGCTTCCCCACTGCCCAGGATGTCATCGAGAAGCCTGGCCAGCACCACAGGCCTCTGCTCGTTAAGGAATTGTCCTGCTCGCATCCCACTGGTTGATGTTTGTCCGGGTTTCTTGCTGTACTAATTTTGTGATGGATCTATGTATTAAAAAATATATGTATAAAATACAAAAGGCTGGTAAGTAACCAGTAAAGGGGACTTAAAAAGCAGTATTTTTCTTTTGTGACATTTTCATAACCAGAAAAAAAAAAAAAAAACTGAAATACTAATCAGACAAATAAAAAGAGAGTGCATTTATTTTTTTGTATCACTGCAAGTATGTTGGAATATGCAAGGACTGTGGTTAAAATTAGAATGTATGAGGCATATTATAATTTAGTTCATACTGAAAAAATCTAACAGCATTTCTTGGTTCGTGCATTTGAACGATCTCTGGGTTAGATATATAGATTTTCTATTTTGTTTTAATTTGTAATGTTTTTCCCTTCCATGAATTTTAGGTACACATAACTTATGTCATTTATTTATGGTCTTTTATACCTAGTTTGTAAAATTGTAAAATAGCAATGCAAACATTTGCATTTGAAAATAATAAAGTAGTTGCTGTACAAACCTGAAATGGACTCTTTCTAATTATTGCATCTTTTTATTACTCTTTTATTACTTAGTGCTTATCCACAACAAATATGAATACAAAACTTGAGGTAATAACCCTGCTGTTTGCCCTGAGGGGATCAGTTTTCTTCGGGAGATTTCAGAGGAACGCACTCCCAAAGCTCGTTTACACTGCGCAGCTCCCAGCTGTATCTTCAAGCACGTCTCATGCTCCTGTTACTGCCCCAGGTTGTGTGGTGTGCTGAACATCAGAGAATCAGAGAATCACCTAGGGTGGAAAAGACCTGCAAGATCACCAAGTCCAACCATCAGACATAGCTGTGATGTGGGAAGGATGCTGCAGGCAGGCTGGCCTTGTGAACAATTGCAGTGATTTTTCCTTGGGGACTAGGTCCCCTCTCTGGGTGCTATCCCTGACAAACCAATTGCAGGACCATGAGATTGTTTCATTTGTCCTCTGGGGTAGTCTGAGTTATTCTGCACCAACTCTCCCATTGCCTGGGCCTTGGCATGGTCTCTTCTGGCCGAGGCAGAGTCTTGGAGGTTTCACAGCTCCCTTTTGCAGCCTGGCTGCTGCCTCGTGGCACTGCCAGCCGTGCTGGGCGTCCTGGGGCTGCCGTAGGAGACATGGCCAGGGAAGGAGGAGAAGCTGGGGGGTGAAATGGGAACCAGAGGTGTGAGTGTCAGGGGGAGCAGGAAACGGAGCTGCGATGGCGAGGGCTCGGAGCAGGGAACGGGGGTGTGGGTGCTGTGTGTAAAGGGTGCTGCTGGGCGATGGCAGCGCCTGGGCAGGTGTGTGCCAAGGGTGCGATGTCCTTAACCACCCCTCCTGGGTGGCCCTGCTTAACTGGGGTGCACAGAGCTCCTCCCATTGCACCCACCTCGTTATGGGTGTACACAGTTCAAAGGTAGGGCAAAAAGGATGCTGGTTCTTCCAGAAATGGTGCTTAAGCTTTTGACTTGTCTGCCTGACAAATACTTTGAACCCAGCTCTTCTTGGGAAGGGTTCCAGTGAAGCCAATGGAGCTGCGACATGCAGCCTTAATCCCCAGGAAGTCCTGCTGATGGCACTGGCTTAGCATATTTCAAAAGCTGGTTCATTGTTTCCTTCAGTGCTTGAGAACACAAAGGCAACAAACTGGGTGTTTCTCTGGTGTCTTTATTTGGCCGGGCGGTGTGTTAAGAGGGAATGTGTCTTGGCTGGAAAAACAGATTCCATTGCACACACACAGAGAAAAACTTGTACAAATAGTTCAGCCTTATCGTGAAATGAAAGCAAAACCTGTACATCTTTTTAAGAAACAATTGTCGAATGTCCAGCGAGAATTGGGCACCGTCATTTTTCTCTCTCCGATTCCCCGCTCAGTTTCCCTTCCAGTTCCCAAATCTAAGGAACCATCCTACTGAAAGTTTTTACCACGATGGTTTTGTTTTCTTGAAATATATGGATTTTATTAAGATATTTCCTTACCAACAACACACTTGTTCTCTCTCTGCTCCTCGTTTTGTCCACGCACTTGCACTGTAGCATGAGGCAAGGGACTCTGGCTGGGTACAAAGCACACGGGCACTGCTCCTCCAGCCACACTGGTGCTGTTCTAAGCATGTCAAGAAAAATTAAATGGGTTTTGACAATTGAAAAAAAAATCCAACATGTTACAAAAAGCTCTAAATCAACAGAATTAAAATTAGAGCTGCGTTTGAGGCCTTGACCTCAGTTATTCCACCCTCTCTGTGTTCGGGAGTCCCCTTGGGCCGCTGACTGATTCTCCACTGAATGGGTTACAGACCTCGGACATACCTCGTTTCTGGCAGCGGCCCTGAACATAATTCTTTGTTTACAGCAGCCTCTGAGGAAGTTTTATGAATACATAGAAGTTTTCTTTGAAAAACAAAAATTAAAACCTGAAGTATTCTTTTCCAATCAGCTTAGTAAATGTTTTCTCCCTGGGCAGACGGAGAGAGTAGCCACAGGACCATGCTATCATAACTTACTTTTTATATGTTCTAGTTAAATTCCAGCAATCTGCTGCGGATTACTAGCCTGTATCCAGACCAACAAAAGATAATGAAATCCTTGTTTTTTGGTGCTCTTGAACTTACTCCAGACTCTGCTCTATAAAACCTTGTAACCAATTAAGTGGGCTGAGGCATTTTGGTGTTCATTTTTGGAAGACTTTTTTTTTTTTCTTTCTTTCTTTTTGTTTGTTTTTGTTTTGTTTTAAATGGTCAGAAGAACAAAGCCACCATTAGGAGCCCTGTTCGCCTCCCCTCTCTGCCACGGTGCCTTGCCTCCCCTGGGCTCAGTAACTGAAGCCCCAGGGCCAGGCGCTCGGGGGCTGTTTGGCAATTACAAGCACGGGTCCGCGCCCCCTGCCCAGCTTGAAACGACGGCGTGGAGCTGCTCACAGAACGGGCTCCCACATCCCAGCTGGATTTTTGGCCTTGCATTCAGCACCTTGCTGATGAGGCTCCCCAGATGTCTCCATTATAATCACCTGGGGAGGGTTGGTTCAGCAGCCAGCCAACACAGCGAGAAGCTGTATAAGCGAGAGATGGGTGGTGTTGGACAGATGAGGGCATGGGCAGTTCCTGTCTTGGGGGATGTTCTCTGAGCTTTGCTCCAATAAAGGCCTGGGGCAGCACAAGCATTTAGGATGGTCAGCAGCTGTGGCCAGCCAAGTCATAGATGATTTGAAAATGCAGCCATCTGGGAGGTGAGGGAGCATCGGAGCTAGGCTTTAAATCCCCAAGTCCCCTAAAAACTCAGTCCTCAACTGGGACTTTCAGCAGTGCTTTGGTTCTGGGTGTCATAGCATGGCCATGTGCCAGTGGGATTACCTGGAAACTCAACACTCAATATTTCAGTACCAGAATCCCCAGGGAGGCAGGGGATTGTGCAGCTCACCTGGTTAATCTGTCTGGGAGCTTACCCATGACTTTCCAGCCTGAAGATTTGTATTACATGACAAACATTATAGAGCATTTACTTCTACCTTTTTGAAAAAATGGTTAAAATTCTCCTAGGAGGAAAAAAAAAAAAAAAAAAAAAAAAAAAAAACTTTGGAAAAAAAGATGGGAGGTTAAAATTTCTCCATGCTTAAAGAGGCTGCTGAGTTGACTGCAGCAGCGTAGTATGAACGGCCTAGAAAAGGTGGCACCGACAATAGTAAGAAAGTGAGGATAAAGGAGACGATCTGGTGCCTCACGTGGTATGAACTGATTTCACTGGAACTGTCTGGATTTACATCAGCTTAAAGATCTTACTCTTAGCCATATGGTATATGTGAAACTTCAAGGTAATTTTATTATTATTATTTATTTTTTTTTTTTCCTCAAGAAAGATACTATATTCATGTTCTGGCAAAGAGTTAAGTCATGATAGAATGTTCAGGTTGTCCTTTATTTTTTATGTGGCTGTTACTCATGCGAATATTTGAAGGATATGTTTAACAACATGAGGTAGCAGTACCCAACAACAGACAGAAAGGCTTCTGTGGAGTTCCACAGCTCCTCTCTGTCAGCTTGGTTTTCAGGTTTATATAATGACTGCAGATAGGTTTGGTTTGACCAAATGCTTAGGACTGCAATGCAACATTGAACCTCGGAGACCTTTCCCATCATTTTTGCAGAATTCTGGCTGCTGAAGAGACAGGCCATCTCAGGACACCCACGCCTCCTTCACCAACTTCTGCTCTCTGGTATGCACAGGTGGAGGAAAGAAACGGGCAACTAACCAGTCCCCACATGCCATTAAGACAATTAAGACATGACATTAAGGCATTCCTAAGACAAGTGTTACTGGCTTCAAAAACTGTCCAGAAGTTTTCCTTATGCAGGTGTTGCTTCACTTTTCACCTGTTTTTGCGTTCGCACCAGGCTGCAGCCTGCTAAGAGCAGCTCCCAGGGTTTCGGAGCTGTTTTTTTGCAGCCGTTTTATTGTCCCAGCCAGGTGGAAGAGATCATCAACATTTTTTAATCAGCTTTGGAAGTGGGTGTAGTTGATCCAAGAACAAAACACGTTCACCAACTGCTAAATCCAATCGTCTGTGGGTGACTGATTACTTTAAGCTTTCCTAATTGACTGACTGTGGGATTTCTGTGAAGGAGTTATTCTGGCACTCAGGAAGTCCACACAACTATTTCAATCCTGGGAATAACTTGCAAGTTGTGTACTAAACTGTGTTTAACTTCAATGGTGCTGAGTGTTTGAGCAAAGTACACAGGTGGGTGTGCCAGAGCTGTGCTGGGTTAGAGTGGGTGGTTTTCTCTTGTTAGTAACAAGTTGGGTGATGAGAGGAGTAAGTCTGTGGAACCCTCCAGAAGAGCTCGAGGAGTCTTCCCCAGTACAAAGCTCCCGTGATACCTCCCGGCATGGTACTACACAATGTATCTGCATCCATCTACGTGTGTAAGAACCGTCTGCACGCACACACACACGTGCACAGCACGAGCCTGATGCTGGCTGCCCCGCGCCACTGCTCTCAGCCTCGCCCTGCCCACAGCCGCTGCCGCCGTGTGTGACGCTGCACAACTGAAAATGAACCTGCCAGGTGCTGAAGTACCATTTCCATGGGCAAATCATTATTCTAGGGCAAATCATTAATGCCAACATTGTTTGTTTTCAGCGCAGTAGACGACTCCAGCTGGGGATGGATGTTCATGGTGCACAGGGATGTCTGGGGTACGATACAGAGCAACTGCTGGAAGGCTGCTCAGATCCAGGTGAAGGTGTAGGTCCACTTCTGCAGTCATCACCCGCAGCTTTTGGAAGTCTCTGGTGAAGGACCGGGACCAGGGCTCTCAGGGGATCAATGGAGAACATCTTCAGACACAGTTCTGTCCTGTGGAGGGTTGTGCCATGAGCAGTCAGAGCTCCTGGGAGCCTTCCCTGCGAAGCACTCTTCCTGGTTCAGCCTCACTTCTCTGATAACAATAAGAAATATCTTGGAAAATTTTTAATTAAGATAATTCCTTAGCTCTTCAAAAGAACGTACGTGAGTCACACCAATCTGTCCCTGAGTTACAAGCTGGACTGAACAGTTTGGGTTGGGCTGGCAACTGAGTGAGAGGAACAGGGTGCCCAGGTAGCTGAGAAGGAAGAGATGGAGATGGGGGCCCTGGGGACGCCTGCAAGATCACACGTGTGAGCCATGAGCTGTGGTGTCGGGATGATAAGGGGGAAAGAAGTCACTTGTGTTCCCCGTGCCCCAGAGAAACAAAGATACATAGCTCTATTGCTAATATATGTAATGAACTACAGAGACAAAAAGTTCAGGGCTTGACTTCAGAAGCACAAGGGATATCTTTTTGATAAAGTATTGCGTGATTGCTTTTCCTGTAGCTGCCCATCAGGAATCCTCTGGCTGCTTTGTTTTGTCCAGGGCATCTTGTGAGAGTGTGACTTCAGTCACAGAAGAGCTTGGTGGTGCTACATGGGTATTCGATACTTTGCCAGGTAGAAAATTACAGGCTCCTACATTCCTACATTACATTCCTACTATTATCAGCTAACATTCCTGGGAAAAAAAAAAAAAGAGAGAAAGTTGAAGACCCATCTATGAGCTCGTTGGGGGAATTCATCCCCTGACATGAAAGCTCCTTTGTGCAGCTGTGGAGCTGGATGTCTCATGCAGTGCTAGGAGCTTTGCCTACTGTGTTAGAGGGTGACGGTTCTTTTAGTTGTAACTTTTATTTATCATTATTTTTAAACAGTTTCTCAGCCACTGCACCTTCATGTCATCTACCCTCAGGGTATCTTTAAGTGAACCTTCTCGTGAGCCTGCAGTCCCTTTCTAAAGCATAGATGTATTCTGCCCTGGGAGGGCAGAAGGAAGCCGTGAGGATGGAGCTCCTGGTGGACTCTCAGATACTTTTCTCCTCAGGCTGGGGGTTGCTGTTTCTGTGCTGTGGGAGCCCCGCCAGGCTCAGCCAGGGAAGCACCTCGGGGACCCAGAGGGGTGGTGTTTCGGGGCTTGGAGCCAAGGAGGAGCAGATCTAGTGCTTCTGCAGCGGGTGTGTTTTGTATCGCAGCGAGCCTTCGGATTGCTGCTTATTTACCAAAGGGGTCGGGGCTGGGTGAGAGCAGCAAACAACAAACAACTGTGGTTTAAAGCAGAAACACCTGTGAAATCATGCTAAGTTTGTGTATATATTTTAACTGACTGCAGGGACAAATTGTTTCTTCAGCTTGTAGTTCTGCAGTGGGTTGAAAAATGACACAGGCTCCGTGCCCTCCTCCCAAAGTCAATTGTTACCGAGAATTGAGCCAAGTGAAACAAGCTTTTGTTCCTTGCAGTGGAAGAAGAAAAGCTCAACAAAATGGTTTTGTCTTCCAGAAGCACATACGGTCAATTCTGGGCCCTGTGCTCAGATTTGTAGGGCATTGACCAAAGCAACCAGATAAAGCGATAAATAAAGCAAGGGCCTCGTTTGGGTTGTCAGAAGAATTGCTCTGCAGGTTTTACTGGAATTTGCTTTCTTTCCCAAGAAGCCTGTATATTTTCAAGTGGAAAAGTACATTATCTAGTAACTACTCCACACGCAGTTACCAGCAGTGCCTGTGCTGGGTTTCTCCACCTATGCTTGGCTCTTCGGTCCCTCGCTCTTGAAGCAGACAGTCTCAGGTCAAGGTTTGTCTTACAACGCCCTGGTTTATTGTTGATTTCTGACTGCTTCCTTCCTGTGCTCATCCCATATTATTCATAGTTCCTATTCTCCAGCTCTCGGTTATGTCAGTTTCATCCTTTTCCATCATTAAACCTTCCTCATCCCCAACTCTAGAATTGCCACTGGTGAGCTTTTCCCGTTTTCCCAAGTCCTGCCTGTGCTGCACTTCCCTGGCAGCTGTGCGCTCGTTACGGGACTGGAGAGACTCACACTTGCCATGATGACACACATCCAGACAGCTTAACAACACTATTGAATGCAGATACAAACATGCTTCAGGAATAAATGAAAAGCAGTTCCATTTAAATGATTGAGGAAATAGACAACGTGCTATTGGGTACTGGAAAGCTTCCTCCCATCGTTCACAATGAGAGCAGTTGTTGACCATCACGCATGTTCCTATCTTCTTGTTGTGAAGACGAGCCTGCCCCTCAGGTGTGCGTGGGGAGCTGTACGTGGTGGTGTCCGTAGGCACGGGACCCCCCAGGCAGTGCAAAGCATCCAGGTAACCCAAACAGCTTCCCGGCACAGGACTAGCCACCAGATGATTTTATAGCACTCGGTCTTATTTCCTTGCTGGAATAGATAAATCTTTTGTTCAGATTTTTGTTCTAATTTTTATTTACTGCCAAACAAACTTATGCTAACGCTAAGCCTTTCCTGCTTGTATTAAGGAGGGATTTCCATGGACTTATAAGCTTACCTTTTTGAATCAGAATGACAAGTTAGTTTATCTCATAATCTTTAAAATCTCATTATCAGCAGGAACAGCATATGGAATCTTAAATTGAGCAACTGGAGGTCCTATTTGTGAACAAATTGTGTCCATGCTGAAGGCTGAGTCTGTGCAAAAAAGCCTGCCTCTCCCATATGTAACTTCATGCATGAGCATTTAGCCCCCTAGATGAGGTGAGCCCTGTAGATGTAGATGAGCTGCAGTTGCTTATTTACCTAGGGCAGTATTGGGCTGGTGTGATCTGGGCTGTGTTGCTTCATTTGTTTCATTTTGTGGCTTTTTCTTTTCTCTTTGGCCTCGGTGTTGCATGCTGGGGCTTCAGTTCAGGTGAACCCAGTTGAAGCAGCCTAGTTTCAGCTGTGCTCATTTGTAGACAGTATTTGATATATATGGTGCTGCTCTTTTTGTTTATGTATCATTTTGTAAACCAAACGGGATTGTTTTAATGAATTTGCTGAAGAGTGCAGTGAAGCATTCAGCTCGTGAACTGTCCTCTCTGATTCATCGCTATTTGACAGCCAGTGTGTGACTGGGCAACCGAGTTGCATGGGATTTTTTTAGGTTGCCTCAGTCAATCAAACTTTCTCAGCAAGAAACCACCACTTACAGAAAAGAAAAGAAAACAAAACAAAATGTTCATATTCTGAAGGCCAGATTTCTGTAAGCACAAAGCAGCCTTTAAATGGCTGAAGACATCTGCTGGGGTTTTCCTGGTCTTGAATACCACAGAGTGAGCATGGTTTGTCTTACAGCACTTCGGTTCAGACCCAGCATGGCAAGCAGGTGTAAATCCAGTGAGCTGAGCTCTTGTCCTTGCTCTGCTCTGGACTCCAGGCTGTGATGGGTTTGCCTGAAAGCAAAAGGCAGCAGGCAGAGAAACAAAAGGGGAGATGAGAAAGAGGAGGGGAAGAGGAGGAAAGAGACAATTTTTAACACAAAGCTGTGGAAAAGAGCATACCACAAAGTGTTTTTCAGAGAGGAGAATTTGCTCATTTTTGCAGTTTTCATAAAGAAAAGTGAAGTCACAAATTAGCAATGTTCAGTCTGTTCTGATGAATTAAAGTCACACATTGCTATTTACTAATTATTGAAGCAAAAAATAATCTAAGAATGCAAAATCTGTTGCGTGTTAAAGAGTTCAGAATGTGGACAATGGCCCCAAGAAGTCTCTGGATGTGGCCTGAGATGCAGGGCAGATGTTTGTAATGCATTGCATACGTCCCCCCATGCACATCTGATTTGGAGCTGGCAGTCTGCGATGTTATTTCATTTGATTTGTATATTTGAAAAGCCCCAGCTCTTTCCTCACTGAAGATGAGGAGATTACTTTTTATCTTTGTTTTAATTGGACATAAGTGAAGCAGATTCCTGACAAAGCAAAAATCCAAACATTTTTCTTTCTGTTACATTTTAGAGAACAAATATTTTTAAGGCTTCAGATGGCTCTGTGAGCCAAGGGTCACAAATGGGAAACTAGAAAAGGTGGGAGATGGAGGGAGATTGTGTCAAAGAAGAATGGCAGAGCACTGGCTGGGAAACACAATAATGGATATTATTGCTTTCTGGGTAGAATTAAGGGGCTGTGCCCTTGGCTGGTGTTAATTGGCCTAACTCCACTAAACCTGGTAAAGGATTGATCCACAGCAGCTGTAATCCTCGAGTTAAATCCCAGCCCCACTGGGAGTTTTATCATTGCCTTCAAAGGAGGAAAGATTTCAACCTGCGTGTTATTTTATTCAATCACCTAGTGAAGCTCCTAGCAGTAAAGCAGCTCAGCTCAGTCCCGCTCCCCAGTGGGAGGCATGGGTTCAGACTGCTTTATCAACTAGGAGTGTGGAACTGGCTTTCAGGAAAAAATGGATAAAACCCCTTTGAATAGGCCTTTGTCTCATTTTAGTAATCTATGTTTTTTTTGTTTGTTTTGTTTTTTCACAGATGTAACTCAAAACTGCTGAATTTTCAAATTTTCAAGTCCAAGCCTAGTGAGAACTTTAGTTTTTGGCTTGTTTCATAACAAAACTTTGTGGCAATGGAGAATTTGGTTTCACGTAATCATGGCAGACAACTGAGCTACTGCTAAGCAAACAAGGGGACACATGCATGGATCTCATTTTTACTCCATGCCACGTGCAGGATGCAAGCGTTGATCCTTGCTTATCACAGGATAGATTCAGGGAAGCCAAACACTACACGATGTGAACCAGGACCCCTGACTCTTTTGGGCCTGATAAGATTTACTGATAGGAATGACAAAAAGTACAGTCCCCAGCTGGACTAAATCTCCACCTGATGGAGTCAACGTGGGATTGGCCTTCAGCTGTCTTTATGAATGCTAGTGTGAGTTCAGAGCTGACTGAGAGCTACCACAGAGCAGGCTGTATGAATTCTGAGAAACAGGAAAACACTGTGAGAAAGCTCCTATTTTTGCATCCTTTATGTTGCTTTCACAGCTTGTAACTGCTGAGCCATCAAAAAGCTGCATTTAGGTTTGTTTCTGTTGTTTCAACCATTGCCTCCTTTTTTACTTAACTGTATGGACCTGTGAGTGGTGCATACAGAATATTGGCACCTTCCTAATGATCTTATTTGTGTGGTGAATTTAAGATACTAAATTCAACTTCCCTTAGGAGTAAGCTGGACTTTCTTCTTTGGGCTGTGAATGAAATAGTGTAAGAAACATAAAAATCCCTCTGTCAACACTGCAGAGATGCACACAAAGCCAAGATAAACTCCCCTCACAACACAGCAAATATCCGTGCACTGGTGCATGGGAAGTAGAAAAGGAAGAGCAGCGCGTGAGGTTCAAAGGTAAGGATATCCGCAGTGGGGACCAGTTTGCTTGTTCAGATTTTTTTTTCTCCCCAAACAGTTGTTCAATTTTTGTTATTGAAAAGAGATGATATGGGAAAAAGTAGCTCTTTTGCCATAGAAATAAGATCTCTTTAGGCGCTGTTGTCAAAATACCTACCTTTGGGAGATGGCTTGTTCAAAAATTGAATAGCAGTTTTGGGGAGGACCTCACCTGTTTGTTTTTTGTCAGTAAGCCAGAAGAGTAGCTGCTGTGTCAGAATGGTGATGTTTTAAGGACTTTGATAAAGCTATTTATTTATTTATTTTCTTTCTCTGTGTTTTCTCTGTCCTGTGCTGGTGAACCTTTCACCTGAAATCATTCCTAAGCTACTTTTTGCAACTGTGGTCTTCTCAGCTTCATGCTTATTTCTGTTTTATTTATTTTTCCATGCAATGGCTTTATAACTAAATTCTTATTCCTTTCTTTATCAGATTGCCACCAATCACTGGCAGCAATGATCTGTGAGCTGTAGTATTTAATCCTCTGACTGTTTTTTGTAATTGTCTGCCAAATGCAACCTGCCTTTTTCTTTTTCAATAAATGAACAGTAGTTCGCAGCCATCATCATCTAAAAGCTCACTATAGACTTCATAATATTGACAGTGCTTTTGCAGTAGTGTTAGCACAGGCTCACATCTCCAGCTGTAGCCTTCCAGCTCCAGCCACATTTGGTGGGCAGGAGAAGGGTTGGGGCTAGCCTCTAGCAGGGAATTAGGGTGAATAATGACAGTGGGGAGTGCTCAGTTGGGGTTGTGTGTTCGGGGTAGGCTTTCCTTTTGGTCAACTTGAAATGAAAGCCTGCTTTCTCTGTCAAGCCACATCCCTTCTCCTTAAAGCTCTAAGTGGCTAAATATGCTCTAAAATGAGGAATTGTTTTTCTTTGTTTGTTTGTTCATGTTTTTTGCTTGGATATTTAAAAGGAAAAAAGTTTTAGAGATACCAAAATGACATGTTCCTACTCCACTTAAAGGACAGTTTTGGGGCTTTGGCTGTGTAACAGATAATCTGTGCATCAGATGAACTTGCAAGACACAGTTCAGGCAACAGATGCGAAGAGTGGAAAGCATCCAGTATCAAATTGCCAAAGACTTTCAGAAGGACTAGCAAAGAGTCAGGAGGCTGTAACAGGAGAGTAGCTGGGCATGCTGATACTTCTCATGGCTCTCCTATCAGCTGTATCTTGAGAAATGGCTCACCAAATGCTGCGAAGGCTGCTGCAGCTATCAGTGCTAGTAAATAGCTGAAGCCCACTTAATTCGGGCTTGCTTAGGGTAGCTGGAGAATTCCATCACATCGCACCATGGCTTTGCACAGGCACTCCATAAATCCACATGGCCCTCTCCTTATCTGAATTGCAATGCAGTTATTAAACAAATTGCAAGTCTATTTCATATCCTTTTTAATACTTTGAAAACTGCACAATATAAGGCTTAATAAAAGCTGAATGCTCCAAAACTGCTCTTAGAACTGAAAATATGACTACATCAAAAGACTTTACAAGGGCAGGATTTTAATGGCTGAATAATACGCTGGAACGGAGCAGTAATTTCTTCTCGAATGCTGGGATGAATTATTTATGCTTTGACAACATTATGTGTCTCTAAAGCAGCTTTTAGTTATTCGCCTATTCGAGGACACAGCTGATCCTGCTGCCCGCTCTTGTAATTACATTAACCTCTTGACACTACATGACAAGCTTTTCCTGTGAACTGCGATCAATAGCCCATAACTGCTACCTATTTAATAGGGCCATGGTTACACTTCAGTTCAGATATAATTAGCTCTTTTCCCCCTTCCTCTTTTAACAGAGCGTGGAAAAAGCCCCATGTTGTTTAAATTAAAAACAAAAAAATAAAAATAGACACAACAAAATAAAGGCTGTTAAGGAAAAGAATAAAAGCATTCAGATCACTGAATAGGCAAGCAATATGTTCCCCGAGTCTCTGCTCAGAAATGCACAGCCCTTCCATTAGTTCACATCTGCATTTAAATGGAACTGGAAGCCATAGGGTATGAGGGCTTGTAGGAATCAATTACAGAACTGTTGGTACAGGTGGGCAAGGCTGCGACCTGATACAGTTGAAGCACATGCTCATAATGAGATAAAGTAGGTTCATTTCTGCTCTGTTTTCACCCAGCTTTAATATAAGCATAGCACTTTGTTGCCTCTCAAGCCTCTTCATTTCAGGGATGTATTTGGGTTTGGATAAATACATACAGGGCTGGAAATGAAGAAGTTCAACTAACTGTGTTAACACTTTAAAATGAGTAGTGCTTTCTTGTAGCTAACCTTTTTGCTGTTTGGCCTGTATTATGGATTATCTGAACAGACTAATGAATACAATGTGATGGATAAAGACTTATCTTACACTTGATGTAGCAGAAATTACCGGTCCAGGAGCAAATAAAACAGTTTTCCATTCCTTAATCTGTAGGTGTATAGCCACAATCATGCCATTGGCCCAAAGAACATTGCTCAAGTTGAAATGTATCTGCTTATATTCACTACTCCAAGTAGGTGTTTGTGTTTTCGTGTGTTACTTTGCAAAAGGGCCTTTTGTAATCGGTGTTTTTTTTTTTTTTTTTTCTTTTTTTGTTGTTTTTGCTTGATATTGGGGGCCTGAGTACTTTATGCTGCAGCCCATTTTTAAAGGACAGGACAAACACTTGTAATAAAGCTTAATAACTTTTTCTTTGTAGGCTGTTTGCAAGAGATGTAATCTTGTGCTTTATGTGACCCAAAGAAATCAAGTCCATGATGCTCCTTCGAGGGGTCTCTGGCCAGGTCTGCACCAAGAACAGCTGATGCTACCAAAGCATTACAAAGCAATGTGGGTAGTGAAAGAACCTAGAGGGTTTCTCTCATCAGAACCGTATATTTTTATATCTATGAGCACTTCAGGCAAGGTTCCTCCATGTTTTTTAGGGACATGACCTGAATTTCAAACTTTTTGTGGGTTATATGTTTAAATTTGCAGTAAGATCTGGGTCTTAGGTCTTGCTTTCCTTTCACAGAGCTTACTGGAAAATATTCTTTATTTCCTTTTCTTCAGTGGCAGAAAATTGTCTTTTGTGAGTGTACCGCTCGTGACGACAATTTTGAGATGCAAAAACTGCAGACTCTACCTTCAGCTTAAAAGTGGCAATTCTGAAAAGAAAATGCATTCACTTTAAGTAAAACAATAGTTTTTGTTTACTTGTGTTTGTATATTTTACTTAGATAATGCTGCAGACTGTAGATGTTGCAGAGGTTATTGAAGGACTCATGGACCTGACAACGCTTCGATTTCACGGAAACAGAACTTCAACTGCTTTGTGACATTGATTTCCCAGAGTCAGGGCAAGGTTTGATGATAAACAACATATATTCTCTGGAAGACTTACCTTTGCTTAGTAAATATTTCATTTTCTATTTCAAGGCTGTAACAAAGCCACAGTTTTACTCTGACCTTGAAAATTCAGAATGGGATAATAGATGTGTAAGCATATTTCTGCTATAAACTCTTCCTTATCAGTATGTGTAGTTACTATCTGGATACTTTTTTCTTTTCTTTTTTTCAGGTCAGACAGATTAGCAGAATTGTTAATACTACTATAAGTTGGAGTAATAACACTGTTTGAGATGGTAACTAGATGCTCCTGGGAATAGCACTGAAGTAATCAACCACAAGGCATGGGTTCCAAGGAAGCACTGAAATGCCTTCCCATTTCTCCCAAAAGACAAGAAAGAGAAGAGCTGAATTAGCAGTTAATAATATATAATGAGTTAGAAGTTTGAAGTTTATGATGATTCATAATTATTGTAAGAAACCAGTTTGTCAATTCATGAATTCAAGACAAACTTGTTTTCCTGCACACTGACTATTGCCATTTGTTGTAGTTGTGGTGTTGTATGATCTTTCAACAGGGTTCAATTTTTGGAGATTTTTTTTCCCTTCCTACAACAAATAGTAAGTAAGCAAAGGGTTTGGTGTCTCTGAAAAGAAAAATTGGAGTCCAGTCAGATTTTCAAAGACATTTTTGGTAACAGCCCTTCCTTTTCACAGATTTGTTGATCCCTGTAGCTGACAAGGTAGGTTAAAGCAAGTTCTTATAAAACCACTGTCCTAAGAAAAATGATAGATTATCTGCCTCTCTGCAGAAGGGAGACATTCTCTTTTTATGACTTCTGAGAACATCAGGAGTTTGCCAAAGTGAACCTCTTGTAGCCTTGACAGCCTTGAAAATAGAGCGAATGACAGGGTAGGAAGGAGACAGAGGTAAAGGACCTGAGGGGAGGGCAGGGAAGGAAGAAGGGAGAGGGCTGCTTCTCAGAGCAGCTCCTGGGCACAGGGCTGAAGCAAACACTCCGGCAGCACAACAGATGAGTGTGCCTCAGAAGATGACATTCGGGAATGCACCAAACAAAAAAAGTCATTTAGCAGTTCACTCGCCTCCACAGTTAGCAACCCCTTGCCCCTCAGGTAAAAACAACATTTTTCTTCCTATTTTTATAGGTTAGTCATATTAGGATAATGTCAGGAGATCTGCTTTTATGGTGTTAAACACATAAGTGACAGTTCCTGTACCAAATATACACTTGCCTATTTATAAAAAGGGAATGTTTCATTATCCCCAGTTTACAAAGTAGGAGCTGAGGCACGCTGAGAGGTAGCTTTTATTAAAGGTCACACTGACGTTATGTCACAAAGCCAGGAACAAAAATCAGATCATCTTTAGGATCATAAACCTGTTCCTTAACCACAAAGATATCTTTCCTCCTTCATTTTTACTGTTTGAAATAGGCTGAGAAACCCTTCTGAATGTGGGTTTGTTTAATGGCATTACAAGATTAACAGTAATCATCTGGCCGGAATTTTCACTAGGAAGTCATATTACTATGTATTTATTTAATACAAGATAACCTTTCATTTTCCTGCCGGCAAATATTTTATTTCAGAAGTACTAAGCTGACTAAACTTACAACTTGCATGAGTGATATGAAATCTGAAGTTAAACAGCAGACTGTTTGTTATATTTATAACTGATAGGAAAAGGGATTTCAGTTCATAATTAAAAATGAAAAAATCAACAGCTTGTCAGCATGAAAGTGAAGGAAGTCTGCACTGGAAAATGCATAGCATAGCTAAAGAATTTATGCACCTACTTATTTTCTTGCACACCCTTGTGATTAATCTATATGCTATCAGCCGGGCTTCCGAGCAAGTATTTCCTCAGCATTGCGTTGCACAGAGCAAGGTAGGTCTTGAGAAGAGTTGAGACCTGCTTCAATTTTCTGTGCTTTTCTTCTTGCTTCTAGAACCAGCAGGCTCTGCATTGTTGTGAAGAGAGTGCATTTCATTCTGCCAGGCCCCTTCCTAAAGCCCGTGCCAATTTGACCTCATAGTGGGGTATACTGGTCTTTTAAGGCTGAATGAGCAGAGAATTTGGTTTGGGGGTGAGAATGTGGTTTTGATTACTATCTTTAAGCAGATTTGGCACCTTCATCTGACGTGGGGAAGTAGAAATGAAAATCAAACCTGGAATCACCTGTATGGCAATGCAAAGCACTCCCACTTGACTGGCAAGACATAAAATAACAGGACACATCTTGAATGTAGGCACAATTCCATTAAAGCTGGTATTACCCTAGCTCAGGAACTTCTTTTCCAGAGCACACTGGTTCGTTCTTTTCTCAGTTGGGGTTCAGGCACTTCCTAAAAACAGCTAAGTAAGTTCCTCAAGTGTTTCCCTGAGGCAACACTAGAAGTTATAGGAAAAAATACCGTTCTTGTATCACAATCCATCTATTTGCCTATACATTATTTAACAATGGTCATGTAGGTATGGCAAGAAAGTCATATCTCATGACCCCTTTGAGATGCTACAGGAATAGTATTCCATTACAGTATATAGTATCCATAATGGCTTGACAGATACATTTGCCATATCCAGTGTCCACTTTAAAAAGGGAAGGAGAACAATGGTAACACGATCAATCTATCCATACGCTGCATCTCAGGATACAGCTGGGCTGCTTCTGTTGAAAGAAAACCCTTGAATCTGACAAACACTTTGCTTCTAAATTTGTTTTTCTATTGCGTTATTTCAGGAAATAATTGTTGCTTTAAAACAGGATTTCAACTGCTGTGAAGCAGCTGTCTGCAGTGAGTAAGCTATGAACTCCCCTGGCTTGATGAGGTACGCAGAGCACAGGCACCCTGAAGAGAAGACATTGGGAAATCTGGGCCTGCCATCTACAAAGAACTTCAAGATGCTTTCATCCAGAGCAGGAACTATGCCCATTCCTATGTCTGGGACAGGAAGCAAGGTCAACGGAAAGGAGTTGCATGATCCCTCCAATGCCAGTGAAGCTTGCTGTGCTTTAGGCGTGACAGCACTTGGCTGGGCATCTCTTATGGTTATATAGGAGATATATAACCTTGCAGGATTGCTTGCCCAGACTTCTAGTAGGATTTTCCCTCCTTCTGTTTCTCCTCACTGTCTTCATCCAAATCAAGTCAATTAAGATACTTGCCCTCAACCTTATCTTCTCATAAGACTTCTCACCTGATTGTTGTGTAATACTGTGTAGCCCAACTTAATCTCAAACACAAATTGTAAGCAAATTTCCAGTAATAATATATTTCCAGTGTCTTTTTTCTTATTTTGTCTGATTTTTTTTTTTTTAAAGCTCATTCGTATTTAAAAATGATTTGACTAAATTTTTCATGACTTTTGCTTGCACTTAAGTTAACTATTTCCATATTTAGCAGTCCCTATCAGGCTGCTTATTCACTTTGTATTCAGTCCTGTAGTCAAGGGAATTGACTTCCACACAGCTCTGCATGGATCTATGGCACAGATTACCACAATGAGTATGGTATTATATTTAATTCTTAACTGGATGAACATAATCAGATACCTGTATGAATGATCACAAGAAAGTTCAGATGTTCTTTCCCAATTATTCAGAGAAAATGTAAAACTCAGTTTCAACAGTATTTATAGAAAGCAAAGGTATCACAGATGCTAATATGATTGGAGCATCTTTGTGTTTAAGTTTGGATTATTTTTCCCATGGGATTTCTTGAATCCTTTTTACATTACCCACCCCACTCCAGCCCTGCCTATGGATGAGTACTGCAACCTGTTTTCCCCTAGATCAGCTACCCTTAGTCTATCATAACAGCATGTTGGGTTCTTGATATCTCTGCGTGTATCCTCATGTACTTGTGTTTGGGATAGAGAATTTACTGTAAAGAACTCAGAGACCTGACAAATAATAATAGCAGAAAAATAAATTGGACTGGAAGGGCTGCAGTAGAGAGGTAAACATACAGTGTTCTGGTAAATATTGTGTGCTTAGTGAGGTACCTGCTAAGAAGGGTGTGAAAGCAAAAAATTGTAATTGATGGATATAGAAGGTAAACAAGGATTCAGCTACTCTATAGAATATGTGATATAATTTGGAGCAGTGGAATGAACATAAAAAGTAAAAACTAATTTCAACATTAGCAAAAAGCCTTGGCACTGGTGTTAGGCTTTCAAATAACATCCTGAGGTTGTGACGGATTCTTGAAAATTGATCCTATAGGTATTAATTAGAGAACCAATAAACATGCAACAGGCTGAAATGTTGTTTCTCCTGGAGGGATTGCCCTAATGATCTCTGCAGTAGTTTTGGGCCATAACACCTGTGATTTATGGAGACTGATGAGAAAAAGCCCTAGCAATGTCTGTAGGATGACCTGGCCATCGGTAAAATGCCACGCCAGGCAGCTCTGTAAAGGCTGAAGGGAAAGGATAAAGAAAAGAGGCACCTGGAAGGGTGAAGAGTAAAACGTACAAATGTAATGCTCTTCTAAGAATTGTGTCAAGGAAAGAGAGTGCAGCAGAGCAGAGACAGTGGGCTTCAGGTTATCTTGTCCCCAGGCCCTGAGGCAGCAGCCTCATGGCAGCTTCCTCCAGTCAGGACAGGACAGTGACAGACAGACCAACTCGACAGCAAAAAAGCAGGAGAACTGAACACAGTCTTTGGCGAAACTGAGAGAATTTTGTTTTAACCTGATGAAACAAAGCTGTGGGGAGCAAGTTTCCAGTCAGAAAAGCAATGGTGGAGACCCTGAGCAGGGCAGATCTGCTGGGCCATGCCTGAGGTGCAGCATCCAGCCTGGCTGTTGAGAGGGCCCAGTGCGTCCCACAGCACCCTGTGAGTTGTATTTTAATGGCCAGTGGCTGCAGCCTTCTGGTTTGGTGTCAATGTGTACAGTAAGCACATACAGTAAAAAGCTGTTGGAGGCAGGAGGGTGCACTCTTCAAAAATGATTTGCCCATTCAGAAGGCCTGGGGTCCAAGTTGCTAAGAAGATATGAGATGGAAAGGTGAATGGTGGTTTCACCTTCACAAAACATCCATCCACCTGCCTCCCCTGGCATAATTGTTTACTTATTTATTTGGAAACCATTTAATTTTAGTCAGTAATGTCTATTTGAGAGGTTAATGGCATTGTTAATGCCACAATACTGTCTTGACTCATGAGAAGCTCATAGCCCTACAGCAAAACAAACTTCTGCATGGGAGCAAGTGGCATTTGGCAAAGCAGTTGGACACTATCTCAAGCTAAACGGGGTGCTTCCCTTCCCTGATTTCAGGTATTTTTGCTGAGTGAGTACACAGGCTGCTGTGGAGGAGTACTGGCTCCCCGCATCCCTCTGGGTCTGCTGCCCCTCCAGGGCCAGGCCTTGCCTGGCAGTAGGTGCCTCTACCCTGGCTGTGGGGACTAACTCCTGCTAATTCCTGACAGGAACGAATTCCTGACAGGGTCAGGTGAGAGAAGTGTTGAAAGTGAAGAGGTGTTTGCAGATATACATACAAAATGTATCCATGGATGTGTGTGTGCACGTGTTTGAGGGAGTCATGCTGAGATGCATGAGGATAAAAGGTGTTTTCTGTGTATATAACAGTAAATCCGACAAATGTATTCCCAAATGTTATGTTAAGTAAAATCAACATCTGAAGCAGTCATTGTATCAGCTGCTGGTTGATAGGCTCATCAGGAGTCAGTGTTCCCAGTGTCATTGTGAAGGAAAATGTCTGTGTAGCTGAAAGCCACGCGCTGCAGCTGATCTCTGGGTTGTGCGTCACATGTAAGTTTCTGTCTCAGCAAACACAGAAAGCTGCAAGGTGTATGTCTCATAACCTGCAGCAAATCTTCTTCCTGTTTAGAAATGGGATTATTCTTCCCTTAAGAAACACCACTTCCAACTCCTGTCTTGCATATTACAGAACCTTCAGTTACTGAGGAAAAGGTTTGCTGTTTGTGTATGCAGATGAGACTGCTCATGGAAATTTCTTGGAACTACAAGAAGATAAGCATCATTGTGCACAACAACAACAAAAGGTATATTTTGTGAAATGATAATACTGTTTTCCTATCTGTTCAAGGCTTTTTTTTTTTTTTTTTTTTTTTTTTTTTGTAAATTTGTCATTTAATGTAAATCACTGCTTGTTTGGAAATGCACAGAAAACTGCAACTGTTGGTTTATTCTTTGATTAGCATTACAGTTACCTTTAATCTTCTCTGTTTTATTTATTGCATCTTTCCTAGTGTGAAGGCAACTTGAACATTGTACTGTCCTCTTGTACCAGAGCTTTGGGTAAGTGGATAATATAAATATGTGGACAATATAAAAATGCTACTACTAATGCAACATTTTTTCCTTCACAACTATTTCCTGAGATTTTGTTCTCCTACTGATATCACTTTCCTTTGGAATCACATTGGCAAGGGTTTGATGGTGGGTTGGGAAAGCTTTTAAACATGTGAATTCTCCAGTTGGCTATGAGTATCTGTAGTGAAAGTGCTTTTGAGGTCATGCAATGATAGATCAGCAGTACTACACAGTAACTTTTCTGACCAGGCAGCAACTAATTAGTGCTACTTGTACAATGAGAAATGACTTTCCACAGTGACTGATAGCAATCAACCCATAATGTTAAATGAAAGAATTCTGGGAATTTGCCAATGAAGTGAAGATCATGCACTCTACAGATCCTTTGCAACAGAAAAAAAAAAAAAAAAAGATTAAATTTCTCAGATAAATGACCTTTGAGTTATTCATCTAGCCCTCATCAGAGTGGATGCTGTAGTTCTCCTCTCTTGATATTCCCCAGAAGAAATTTGCTTTGTTTTTGCCTACCTGATTGCTATATTCCTTTAGAAGATATTTATTATTAAGCCATGGCCTCTGTTATTTCCTTTGCTGCTTGAGCTTACTCAGAACTCTGTGTCTCAGACATGCAATAAAGCCCAGTAGCAGAGGAAATAACAGTGCAGTTAACCTCCTTAACACTGATAATAAATAAGCACTAATAAGATATGTACCAGGGTAGCAATTGCCCTGACATAATGAAATGCGCTAGTTTTAAATAAGTGGTAGCTGGTGTCATCATGCTTTTCAGTAAGGAACCTATGTAGGCACTATATTTCCTGGGTAATTTGTGTGTCAGATTTTCTAGGAAGCTCAGCTGCTGTTAAGACATTTAGTCCAAGTGGCCTAGTTTTCATAAATTCTTGATGCCAAGCAGAACCCTTTGTTTTTACAGGTGCCTATCTGAGATCCAGGCTGTTTCTTTAAAAATATTACCTCAGGTGGGGGTGCTGACCATTCTTGCAAATCTGGTTAAATCTCTGTGTTAAAACTGCATTCATTGCCATCTTGATTGAGAATTTTGCTTTCCAGTAGTCACTGTGACTCTTGATTGAATGGTATCTCTGCTATCAATTTGCCCCTGTGGGCCAAATAGCTCTCATCTTACTGACAAGCTATCATGACCAGCTCTGTGGCGAATATACATACTCTTGTACCAAAGGGGAGGTTTGCTTCATTGTAAAGCAATTTTTCAGTGTAGTTAGTAACATTTTGAAGAAAAAAAATAAGATTCTCTTTGCAGGAGACCCAAACTAGGAAAATGCAAATTGTACCTCCCCCCCCACCCCCCCTCCAAATACATTTAACTACATCACGGCTTGGGAACTGCTTAAAACAACCCATGCTGTAACTGAATTTCCATACCTACTAAAAAATTAAAAAATATATATATATATATGGTTGTACTGAATAACCAGGAGATGCTTCTAAGTACCAATATTAATTAGAGAATCATAGTTTATAAAAGCCACACGAGGATATGATTTGTGAATTGTAACTAAGTCTGAGTGATTGTGCTAATTTATTATGGTTTGAAAACAGAAATGTAGATTTGTAAGCCTCATGCCTCATTATTACGATTATTGTTTTTTTTTTTCTTTTGTCAGTTCCCATGACACTTACTGTGTTACTGAAGACAAGAATAGTAATACCAGAAAATGGTTGTGTTTTATCTGTGTAATATTGCTGGTAAATTGAGACTGCATGGTAGCAAAATCATAGAGGAAATTTTCTCTGAAGTGCCCACTTCTATGGTTTATGGAACTTGTCAGATTTTCGTCATTGCTTGGTTGCAAAACCAAAAACATCTGTTCCTGTTTTTGAGAAATATTTACATCAGGATTTAATTACTGCCAGTGAATAGTGGTTGGGTGCCATACAGTACTAACAGATTTTCAGCTATACCCGTTGATATCTATGAAGTGTAAATGACAAATAGGATCACTATTTAACTGTGACTTTAGTAACAAAGGCTATTTGCAGAAGAACTATGTGGTGAGAGAGTTCAAGTGATGGGCAATGCTCAAAGGATTTGGTTTCAGAGCTGCTTACAGAGTGATGTGATTTGTTTCTTCTTGAGCTCCGTATCAGAATGCAGCTCACTAAATACTCAAACTGTAAGCCACGAGAAAATCTCTTATGCGAACCTTGAGTGAATCTGAGATACTGGGAAACTTCTGAGCAGCTGCAGTTATGAATGCTTATGCTTTTTTAAAGTGCTGGCCACTGTGAGCTCTGAGTGTTCTGCTTCTGATGGAGTTTTGTTTCAATAAATGGTTTGGGCAAGTTTTAGTCATCCATCTGCTTTGGGCTGTTTGGGAAATATCTTCTTAGACATTTATGTTACTGTAAAGACACAATCTGATTTTTACACTGCCAGAAAGGAGGGCATCTCTCTCATCTAGAAATATCAATGCATAAATGCATGTATGACTGCTGACATTTAATGGGAAGATTTTCTCTGATAATGAAAGAGGAGCACTATATCTGAGGCAGCAGTAAGGCCGGCTTTGGCTCCCTCCCTTTTCTCCCAAAGCTTATGCTGTTCTGGGTTTTGAAAGCCAACGTTCTTCTGTTCTATTAGAAAAATGAGCCTTTGCCCACGTTGGGTGACTTCCCTCATTTACATTGTCCGTGAATTCTCTGAACTCTTCAGCCTTGTCCGCTGTATTAGCTCTGGAAAAAGATAACCAAAAGCAGGCCTGCGTTTTCATCCGCAGTGTGCATCTTCAGCTGAATAGCGACGAGGGGAGTGGTGCAGGCATGCAGCCAGGGGTTGTCACACACGTTAGTGAAGTTCCAGTTTGGCCTGGGGAAGCTGTCTCCTGTGGCTCCCTGCTCTGCTCACACCCTTCCCGTGTAGCATTTGCATGAGAAGGAAAGAGCCCGGCTTGGCTGGTAGTGGCAGGCCTGGGAATTTGTGGGGAAACTCTTCAGTGCTTATATATGGGGCATTATATATGGAAATCATAATATTATTATAGCTTATAAAAACATTTATACTAGGGTGGCACCCACATACTCTGCTCTACATTTATGTATGTAAATAAGTGACAAAGCATTTGCAGTTTGCAACTGGGAAACATTTTTCTTTCCCTTTAATCTGAGCCCATGTTCAGTTCCTGCAATGATCTACCCATGGCAAAGGTTCAGGCTGTGGTATTTGAAAATGGTTTCAAGCACCTTCAATGTTTTTAGCAACACTGACATGCCTGTACAGGCATACAGACTTAGACTGGACTTTCTTTACACTTGCAGAAAAATGCATTTGCCAGTTTATCTCGTGTATGGTTCTTGGATTGAAACAACCGATAGCCCTAGGGATATCTTACCATGGGTTTGTACAGGGCTTGTCTCAGCACAGAAAATGAGAACCCCAGCAGATACTGCTATGCTGGCAAAAGGTTCATGTGTCAACCTATATTTTCTTTAAAAATTCTTGGAATTCAAAAACCAGCCATCTTGCCTTCTCCCTTGCTTTTGGCTGCTAATGCTTTGCAGAAGGTTTGGTGATGGATTCGCTTGTCTAGGTGTTTGTTATACTCTGACATATGATAGTGTATGCAGGGTTAATGCCATGAGTTTCAGAGAGACTGAGAAATCCTCATTCAGCTTTCTCCTGAGCCCTAGGAACTCATTTCACATCTCATTCATTAGACAAACTAGCTGATCTGAAAAAAGCATGCAAAACACTCCAGATTACTCTGATGCAAAGGTTTAGTAACCTGTTCCCCCAAGGGGTGCCAATAATTCAACCTTTAAACCTCAAAGAAAACCTGATTCTGAGGGTTCAATTTCTAGTGGCTTCCAAATGAATGTAGGGTAGTGTTTGTGAGGGACTGTAAGCTAAAGACAGCGAGCGTTTTGTTAGTTTAAAATGGCAGGCCTGCCCCCTCACCTGTAATCTCTGAAGATTACCGGCTCCTACCACACTCACAGAACTGACAATGTGCTGTTCATAGCATGCTGGCCTGGGGGAGATGCATAAAAACTCACATCTCTGCTTAAGGTATATAATTTCATTGCTTTGACACAAGCAGTTTTTTCAATAGCAAAGAATGATGCTTTTGCTCTGTCTCAAATGAGTGACAACTCTTGTTTTCTCTCTCTCTTTGTTGGGTCTTTTCCTATCAACTCTAATATGAATTTTCAGCCTCACGTACATGTATTTTTAAAGTTAAACTAGCTATTTTCTCGTATGCATGGAGGCTACTGAGGAGGGGGTTTGCTAAAGTGATGTTGAGTATAAACACCCTGAAATCAGCTAGTCACACAAAATGGGAGGCAGTGTTCAATCTATAAAGTTGACCAGAAAGTTTTAGGTAACATTTTCATGCTTGATCTCTGGAACTTCACTCAGGAGTCAAGTAGGAAATTCCTATTTCTGAAGTAAGAGGAGGCCTTCATGAACATACATCTGGCATCAAGCTGATGTAGGTCAGAGCACCTGAACTGGCAGTTTTGGCATTGACTGCCACCTCTGCTTGAGTGATACTGCAACTGGAAAGATTTGTACACAGGGAAATGTATTAGAAGTGTATTCAAATGTAAAGAGTTCAAAGACTTAAGTGACTGAGACTAAACCATTCCTTTGGTAATGTCTTCTAATGACTTAATTAGCTTCTCTATTTTAAAATACACATTGTAGTTGTAGTCTGAATTAAGTGAATTACTAGTTTCTAGCTATTGCATTTCACTTTTTTTTTCCCCTGCTCAAATTACCACTGCTTTTTTAATTAATTAAATTAATTTATTTTTACTTGGTTATGCCCATGCATGCTTCAAACTCTTACCTGTTTGTAGTGTAGACAAACACTGTTTCCTCTCTGAAGAAGTACCAGCCTCAGTAAGCAGACCCAAGGCAGGTGGGGATCCAGGTGCAGGGAGGTTAGTGACGCTGCAGGTGTGACACCACATTCTCACCTTGAGAGCTCTGGGCATTGCTCTTGCCCCAAATCATTTTGATCTGTTCCCAACGTAGCAGTCTCTTACAGATGAGATTGGCATCTATGAAACCCTGCACAGTAAAAGATTCCTTTCAGTACCTGTAACAACATAGGTTTAGGAAAATGCCGGGGGTAAATAGATTTTATTCCACATTGTCTAAACGGGCCAAACTCTCCCACTGATTTTAATAGCTCTTTTGCCTGAGTAATTGTTGTGTGAGCAGGTCGTGATTGAAATGGCCTAATCCCCATCTACAGGAAATTTGTATGAAATAGAACAGAAATATCCAAAGAATGCAGCAAAGTGATCATCATGCGTGAAGTAAAAAGAGGTTGAGCGTGGTGGAAAGTAGTTTTAGCTTTAAAGATAAAGCTACTGCATGGAATAATTTGCCTCTGCTGTTCATTGCCTTCCACCATTGCCCTTGCTGCTTTTTACAGATCTTTTTCCTTCTGTCCTTGTCAAGTTTTTCCAGAGACTTGGAAGCTGAATGTTGATTTTGCCTACAACTCTGTCCATTATTAGAGTTGGTAAAAAAAAAAAAAAAAAAAAAAGATATTTACACAAATTCCTGAATACATTAAACAATTTTCTAATTAAACAAAAACCAGCCAAGAATCGAAAGTCCCCTTAAGTCACACTCAGAGGCCTTATTTTCTCAAACAGACTGAACAGGCGAGATTTAAGAAGTATGGTAGGTGATTTAGATTTTTTTTTTTTCTTCATTGGTCCCTTGAGTTGATCAGATTAATAAGATAATTGTGCTGTATTTTTTTTTTTTTCCCTTCATTTGAAACATTTTTCATAGAGCAAATGCAGTCTAAAGCTCTTGACCACAGTGGCAGAGCATCATGGCTAACACTAGCAGATGTCTCTGGTGGTCAGCATCTTCATCCTGCACTTGCATAAAGTAGACGTACCGGTAACAACTTCTCCCAGGTTCTGTGATACAAGACAGCACTTTGAGCAATCAAGGAAGCACTTAGCTGTAGCTGAAGGATTTTTACCCTAAAATTCTTGGTGCAGAAAAAAGGTACGTTAAGATAAATATTCCAGTGCCAGGTGTACACAAGGGGCTTCTGACTTTGTTGAACAATGTCATTAGATTAAAAAAAAATAAGACAGTGCAGCCTGCCCACTGTTACTCTGCTGTAATCTGGTATCCTTTGTCTGACTTTACAGAGAACTGTTCCAGCATTTTGCCAAGGCACATGGCAGCAGAGTTTGCCTTCTCTTTTCTTGTTATTATTTAGGCTATTTTATGCCTATATGTTTATTGCATGAAACTTTTTTTTTTCTTTTTTTTTTTTTTTTTTTTTGATAGTAGGAATGAAAGTTTGTTTATTTCCTTCAAAATTATAGTTTGAAGCTAGGACAATCAAATTCCAGGCTACTGATACGTGTGAGCCCACGTATAACATGGGCACTTCGGTGTGTGACCTATGTGTGAATTTGAAGGACAGAAAGAGAGAGGAGGGGGAGAGATGCAAGAGAGAGACGGCGATGGTTAAGGGAGGAGATGGTCCTGTAAATGGAGTAACCTTGCCTGATCCTCACAGGAGAACAAATTCTCCCAGGGCCAAAGGATTACTGTGTCTACAAAGGTCTAATAAAGGGGAAGGCTGGGCTACCCATAGTGTCATCATAGCCGTAATTTTCAAGCCATAATAAAACCCTGTTACGTTATTAATTCAGCTGTTCTGGTTGCTGTAGAGATGATATTCGAGTATTGCCATTAATTCATCTTTTTACCCACTAATATATTATTTTCTACAGGGATTCATTGTTTGAACCCTCAAAGTGAATTAGCCTGTGGCATATTTCAAAGGTTTCTGCCCAATTAAATCAGTCTGAGGACATCCACGTTGCATCAGAGCCACTAGCATTACATTAGCAAAGATAAAAACCCCAGTCAAGAGGGTAGGATATCTTTAATGGGACTTTATCACTGAAACTTGAAGTTATATATATGTGAAGCAAAACGTGCTTGGCTGTTCCTACAGAGATCGTGCACTCTAATATTGCCTTAAAATGCACAATCACTAACGGCAGTATTTGTCACACTCATTGCTCATTAACTTAGACTGGAAAATTACTTCAGAATAAATGCTGATATGCCAAAGAAAATATATAAAGCAGTAACATGCAACTAAAAATGATCATCAAGCTCCAGTGTTGCTGGAACTTTTATTTATTTATTTATTTATTTTAAGACTTCTGGCTGATTAAGCTTTTTTAGCATCAATAGCGCTGATACAGAGAATGGGGGAAAAGTAAGGTGGGATGAACCTGATATGGGGACTAACTGAGCAAGAGTTGAGCAGCTTTGGTAGACCTGAGCTTGTCCGGGGTCTCGGTACTGTGTTCTGCAGAGTATAGCACCTTTATTGTTCATGCTTTTCCATTATCTACCGTGTCCAGGCTTCTTGCTCCTCTGGATTACAGAGAGCATTTTGTGTACAGTCCTGCCACTAAATTGGTCTGTTCCCTGAACAGCAGGCTGCAGAAGATAGCAAATAGGAGAAGCCATCCCAGATCAAAGGCTCTTCTTTTCTTCTTTGCCCTCTGGGTGGAGTGAGCACACCTGTGTGTTTAATTTTTGCTTATTATTACTTGCAGAAACTGGGATGAGGGTAGGTGTGAGTTTTGTATACCTACACTATTTAAATATCTGCCCCAAAATTCAGAGTATACCGAAATCTCTCGGTCTCCTACAGGTCAAGTACTTACCACTAGTGGTGGTTTCTGCAGGATACCACCTATTCTTATTGGTACATTTTTTTTTTTTTCCCTACAAATTAAGGACAAACATTTCAGAGTATCCTTTGTTTTCATGGCATTAGTACCTGTTTTTATGACAATGCTGTTTGTAAAGATCAGACCCTGCTCAGATACAGAATTCAGTGGTAAGAGAAAACAACAATGCAGAACATAAAGACAGGACAGATTTTTACTAGGTATTACACCACACTAGGGAAGGCATTTAAAACACACATAGACAATGTGTAACACATGTCCTATTAAGCTTTTACAGGGCATTATTCCACTCAAGGGAGGCTTGTGGTGTGAAAAGAGAGAAAAACAACACAGGACACAGAGAGCAAGACAGATCTTTATAGGGAACTATCCCACACCAGGGAGGCTGCTATTGTGAGCAGAGGAAAGAAAAACAAGACAGGAGATAAAGACACAAGATTTTTACTGGCTTTAATGTTTGCCCCTGTGTGATCTAAAGCAAAACCGGTAGCGCTGGGTGAAGAATGCACACCGAAAATCTCATCCTGAGATCTCATTCTGTTTTCCTCCTTGCTAATTGTGAAGGTTGAGCTTGGCAATTTTTTCACCCAGAGAAGTTTTTCCATGGATATTTTTGTCTCAATCTCTTGGATAAAATGGCCTGTAGGGCATTAGTGACAGTACTGAGAACAGTGCTTTTTCTAAATTGAGGTTTTTCAAACACTGAAATAGAGCTGTACAAAACAATAAACACCAGTGGGATTTTGATGAAAAAGGGAATTCAAAGAAAACAAAAATAGTTACTGAGTAAGGGTCAAGTTAGGTAAATAATTTCAGACAAAGGAAAGTACAATTTCAAAATGCCACGTTTGTTGTGAACTTAGATGTGAGTTGCAGAATGTGCTTGCCCTCTCAAATACCTCAAAATCAAAAAGTTTATTCTCAGTTTGACAGAAAATATTTTGCTTTGGTCTTAAATGGATTTTCTTGTTTTGTCAGTGAGAAACCTTAAAGCTGCAAATTTACTTTTGAGTCATTCTGAATTACTATTTTTTTAAACTTTGCTTGTTCAGGAACCAAGCGCGCCTTTCTTTGCACACTGACACGAGTAAAGTCTCATTCATTCCTTATGGTGTATGATCCTACGGTTTCCCACACAGGTATTTCATGTCAGTGTTTGATATCTGAGAGGCACGAATTCTCCCCATGTCTGGGCATTTATAAAGTTTCTGTGCATTCCCTGGTGTCTAATAAAGAAATATCACGATGTGGCCCTTCTCAGGAGGACTCATGACATCCCTCTTCTTAACCTGACTGAAATCTGCAGGAAACGTTTTTTTTATTTCATTTATTTTTCTGAGATACCTTTCTGCTATAACAAAACGACAGTCTTTCAACATTTCAACTCATGAAAGCGCCAGCAAGGAAGAGAGCACGTTCCTGTAGCCCTTTTCTCCCAGAAGGAACCAGACAAAGGTTGGTCATTGAGCCAACTTTACATGGTGGCATTACTCGTGCCGTGTTCTCCAGTGGTCCATCCCATGGTCTGAGGGGGAATGCAGGTATCTTAAGAGTCCTGTCAGGAAAGGAGACCTAAGCCTGTCAAGGAGGGTCACTGGTCCATTGCCACAAACCCCAGGGTGACAAATAGCCTGCCCTGCCTTCCTTGCAGCTGCTGCATCCTCTTTTCTGCATATAGATCCACCTCTAAAACAGGGGTATTTGTTTCATACATGCCATGCTGCATGCTAGAAATACATCCTCATTATTGACTAGAAGTTGCAGAGATACTGTTTGGAAGAAGGTGATATAAGCTGTTTTCTACAATTGAGTAGACGACGAATGTTTAATTTGCTTTCCAGGTCATTCTGTAGTATTTAATAGGCTATTGTGTCAATATAAGACTACAATTTAAAACAAAATAACAGAACTGTACCCTTAAGAAATCCAACCAAAAGTCAGAGTTTAGTTTTCTGAAAAAGAGGAAGAAAAAAAAAAAGCAAGTGTGTGAAAGTCACAAGGGTAGGAAGAGTTGACAATTAAAGTAAGATCAAAACAAAGGGAGGGGGATATAGAAGGTGGCTTTTTCAAAGAAGTTGGACAAAGTCCTCAGCAGTTAAGAAACTAATAGCAATAGGCTAAAGAAATACTAAGGAGGGTGGAAATGAGAAGGAAACCCAGAATGTGGAAAACATTCAGTGGGTGGGGAAGGAACAATTGTTAAGATTTATGTGCTTTGGCTAGCACAAACACTCCACTGTGCAGTTGAAGGTTTCTAAGACTCTTGTGATTCAGTAACTTACTTGCTTTTACTTGATTTTGAGGGAAAAAGCCTCAAATGTCAATAACAGCACCTTGAACAGTCTGGCTGATTACAAGGGCAAGCTGGAATATACTCCACGTAGGTATGAGCCAAGAACTATATTTCAGTATTTATTGTTATCAACATAACATCTTGCTCAAATGTTTATATGCTACTAATCAATAATGTTTCTGTTCAGATAGCGTTAGTCTGTGTATATATATAATCTGTTCTGCTCAAAATGAATCTTGTTTGCCTCCAATTATTGTTTTTTTTTTTTTTTTTTTTTTTTTTTTTTCCCTGTGATCCATGCAAGGGTTCCAGGAAAGAAGACATATAATCTTCCTTCTTTCAAACCGGCCAGTAGAGCTCCCTGAAGCAGGCTACTCCTGGGAGGTCATCAACAAAGAGAATATGCCATTGTTCCAGCTAATGAAATCAGGGGAAACCAGGAGCTGCATCTTACATTATGCCTTGTAAGTGGTACAATTTAAGCTTTGTCAGGATTTTTTCTGGCGTCATTGTCCAAGGGACCACTCCTGACAAAGAGAAGCTTTCCTTAGCCATGCCTGCCACTGCTCAGTGCCTGTGTGAGCACAGTCAGAGCATTCCCACCTGACTCAGAGGTGCCACAGGGCAGACCCTGCCTCTGACACTGGTACGCCCCAGCTGCCGAGTACTTTAGCTTAAGTTCTGGACTGATACAAAATGAATTGATTGCAGAGCTTTCTCCTAGCTGGCCTGTTACTGACTGCCAAGTGTTAATAGGTGTTTGTCAAATCTTGCCACTGAGTAAATAACTATACTCTTGTGAGTAGACATGTCTGCAGTGGAACTACTCACAAAAGCATCTGCTCTAATTCTCTCATGGCCGTGCTCTGTGAATTATGTTTGTCCATAGGAATGCCAGAGGTACCTGGCAGTCTTGTTTGCCCTCTTCTGTGTACTTTCATCTAGAGACAGAGTGAGAGGCTGTCAGCAGCCTCATGGGGCAGCTGGAGGCAGAGAAAAGACTGCTAAAGTAGTGATGATGAAAACCCCTACAGCTTTCTTCTGCTGGGGCACAAAAACGCTTTGTGATGGAAAGTGTATCTGTAAGAGCCAGAGAGACGTGTACAAAAACCTTTGCTTTTACATGGCCATATCTTCTGGTATGTAACTTGTTCCTTCAGGAACTATTACTTTTGTCCTCAAATCCATGTTCTTTGTTCTTAATGCAGCTGGATCAAGTGTCAAAAATATTAGGCCTAGGCCTAAAAAATTTGAAGGTCACGGCCCTAAGAATCTTATTCTACCAAGAATGATTCTATGGGTTGTGCAATAATATTTCTGACTTAAGTCAGGATGTGGCTGAATGGTGCCTGATGTCCAGCAACATCTTTTTGAGGCTGCAGCTGGCACACACCAAGTTTTGGTTGTGTGACCCATTCAGTATAACGCATGATTAGCTCTCTGAATCATTGTAAGTTTTGGATCCGCTTTGTCCCCTTTGGTGAAGTGTGATACATGTAGCCTTTCAATCAGGATAATTGAAATCAGGGGCATGGGATGTGGAACAGACCATCAGGCTCTAGGCTACACCGTGATGGTGGGTGCATACACTAATTATCTTGTGTGTGGTGGTGGGGCCAGAAGCTGTTCTCTGTACTTCCATGAGCAGAGTAGATTCTGTGTGTACATGTGGTTTTATTTACTAAATTTAAGATTTAGGCTCCCACCTCACTGTGGAGGTGGGAGAGAGAGGAAAAAACTTGTTTAATATTCAAATACTCTAGGTCTACTTTGCTGTTTGTAGCTTACTTGGTGTTTACACGTTCTCTTATTGGTGACTACAATCATTTTTCTATTCTGATAGGAAAGCATTTATTCTCCTTGTTTTGTTATTTCATTTTTTTTTTCTTTCTACTTAATGCTGAGCTCACAAGTAAACCTCTCTAAATAGCAAACGAGCACCTGAATGTAACCTGTGTCTTCCCTTCCTTCTCCTGTGGGTTTGGTAGAGAGCAGGTCTGGATCCCTGTATAGCACCACTTCTCAGTACATCAGCTCAAGTGGAAGATCTGTGAGCTAAAAGCAGGCAGCCATCTAATATTTCTTTTCACTTCCAGATTTTCTGTGCTTTCAAGTATCAATTACAAGGTTTGTGTAAATTATAGGGATGATGAACTTGGAGTAGCTACAGTATGTTTAGAACGTCTGTACAGGGATAATAAGGAGATTGTGAAAATCTGCTCTAGGAAGTCTCAGAGACGTTTCCAGATAATTAATGCAATGTGTGGAAACCTGAAATCAGCACTGTGTTTTTTTTTTATAAACTAGTAATTTAGGAACACATTACGGGAGCACATTAAATTAACCATTATTAGATGAGGAAATGTTAAGATTATTAAGATAATAAAAACCAATTAGTGCAGGCTTTTTGTGTATAATGTGGCTCACATAGAAAACCTATTATATTGGAGGGACTACAAGTATTTGGGAGAATTTCAGGTACAAGCCAGAGCTTAGGAGTCTTGAGCTTTTTGCTGCAGGAATAGTGTGCTTTATGAACAAAGTACTCTTTGAAACACAGTGTTGTGAGGCCAGGATTGAAGAAGTGGTTATCCCAAGAGGATTTCAGCTAGTAGGTAAGAAGTTTGTCCATCAGTCTCATATCCTTTGAGAGTAAGTTGTGGCAGCTTGAAGAAAAATATGTTTGTTTATTTGTGCACTTCAGTTGAAAACAATTTCTCTTGTTTGCCCATGTTATTTATATATATATATATATATCTTTAATGTATATATATCTTTAATGGTTATTGCCCCTGATTTTCTTATTTTCTTCTCTACAAGCAGTAAATTAGAAGTGTTTCCATTATCACTTCCTAGTCAGTGCCCCAATAAAGGAGGACGTGATTCCGTGTAGTCTTTACAGTGACTGATGGAAGCTGTCTTTAATATCAAGGCTGTACCTTTTCATAGCTGTTACCAAGCTTCTCAGGCAGCTTGTGTTCTCATACTGTTTTAATTTTTCTCCTGTGACTGTGGTAAATGATTAGCTTATCATGACTTTGGGCAGAAATTATACAAGGTCAATCATTTCTCCATTATAAATTTATGATACCAAGCACCCTCATAATCCTTGCATTAGATTTGTTTGGCTGTTTCCTGGGCCCTTATCTGAGCCACCACTATTGATTCTTTTTGGTTAGTTTGTTGCTGTGTCCAAACCCATTTTTTCAGATTAGCCTCAAGCTGGAGCCAATTAAGGGGACCTTCATAGCAAGTGTGTTTCCCATCTGGTATTTTATTCAAATGATCTCTCTTCATTTACTAATCCCAAATGCCAGTTCTTCATACGACTAATTCTTGTCCTTCAGAATGACTTCCATCCCTCAAAGCATAGTTATCAAACTGAATTTCACATAGCTTTTCCATATGACAGATCTCTTGGACGTACTGGCCACGATGGTATGGCCTTTACACACCTCCTACTTCAGGAAGAATTAGAAGTAGTTTTTGTTCTGCCATGACCTACAAATATGATAACCCCAGCTTTGCACAGAAATGCATAATGGCGCATCCTTTTGTCTGTATCAGTTTGTCTGCCTGTTGTTGTGCCAGCTGTATTTCTATAGCACAGCTCACCCAACTGTTGTTTTAAAATGAACACTTTTTTTCAAAGAGGAAACTAAATTCCAGTGTCCGTCTGCTGTGCATTGTCTTTTTTTAAATCTTCCCTGGACTAGAGGTTCTCATTTTGAAATACCCTCTTCAGAAAGACTCTCAAAGTAATTTTTTATTATTGTTATTGTTTTTTATACTATTTTTTCAATATTTCACAATTTTTGTATATGCCAGGGCCACAGGTGCACCAATAGACCTTACTTGTCCTGACTGGCCTCACCTGGGACCTCCATCTACTCCCACCCCTCGTGTATCCAGCAGCCTCATTAAAGCTCACACCTGGGCTTTCAGCTCTGGCCTGAGGTGGAAGAACAGCGTAGGGTGCTGATAGCAGCAGTCTGGCCACCATCGAGGGAAAGAAAGGGAACAGCAGGTTTCGTCCATGGTAAGCCTGGGGATTTTAAGCAATAGCTCAGGAGCTGCAACGGGAACAAATATCATCTGTGATGTAGCTTGGGCCAGGGCTGCAGATCCAGAGCTGAGTTTAAATGATGCTCCTTGATGCGTGGGCAGAAGGTGTGGCAGTGCAGGTCCCAGGTGAGGCTAGCTATGGCAGGCAAGGTGTACTGGAGTAACCGGGGAGCTGACTGAAGGCAACTAAAACTCATGTTTGTGGGAGTTTCTGTGGGGTTTTGTGTGCTAAAAATGGTATCTTGCTGTTAGTGCTAAAGGAAATCTAAGTCTGTGTGTCTCTCGGCTCTGGTTTCTGTGGTGCCTGCTTTTTTTTTTTCTATTATTTTTTAAATTATTATTTTTTTAAAATTTCTTTTTAACCTTCTTGTTTTCAAAAATGATTGTGATACTTCATGAAAATTTTGTTTTATCATGAATTTGGAAGAAAATGATTGGAAAAAACATAAATAAACATTTGTTTTAAATAAAAATTGAACCAAGTGTGCCTGAATATACTAGTCTCATGTCCACCTTTGAGGAAATCAGGTCTGAGCTTTGTTCTTCTAACAAAACCTTAAATGAGGACAAGGCTCTTACTGTTCAGTTTCATTGCTGACATCTCGCAGTGCTCCCTTACGTATCTCTGTATAGAATATCTATGGCAGTCATTAACGTGGGCTCATTACAGCCTGCCATCTGTAGTGGTGACAAAATGAGCTACGTTATTGCCTCAAAATGCTGTGATCTCAGAACAGTTTTGCCCTGCATCTTCCTCAAAGTATGTGTAAAGATGTCAGGGAAATTAGCACTGCAAGGAACACAAGGTTAATATAAGTAGTTGTGGTTATTCTCATCTCTTCTGAAGTTTGTGGTATTTTTTTTTTTAAATAACTTTAATTTTATTTATTTTTGGCCATGGGTGACAGTTTTTATCGCCGTACTTCTTAACGTGATGCTGTAAGTTGCTCAGGCTTTGAGTGAAGGGTGGGCTACATGTATGTGCCTTTGGGTCAATACCACTCACAAGAAAAAATACATTGTAAGCCCCTGCTCAGACACAAAACAATGCCTTTCTTCAGAAAGGGTGAAGACATGAAAGAAAGCTAGGATAAGGATACAGACAGTTTCTGGGCATAAACAGGTAACCTGATCTTGTAAGATTATGGAAGATTAGTGTTCTGTCAAGGAACGGGGAATTCCTTTTGGGAGAATAAAACCAATGGATTAAGCAGAGTGGTACTTGGCTCTGGCTGGGCATGGCAACAGCGTTAAGGTTCTGCTTAACAGGGAAATTATACAAAGACACAGTCTGCACAGTCCGAAGTTTTCTGTGTTTGCTGGCATTGCAAGCCTCAACAAAATCCTGGATATCTCAGAGTTTAAAGCCCCACCAGGCTGGGGGAGTTCCTTGCTCTCTGACACAGTTTTACAAAGATTTTTAGATTTACAAAGAGTTTTAAATCCTTTCTATTTTTTTTATTTTATTTTTATTTATTTTTTTTTTTTTCCCAAGCTCAGAAAATTTCACCAGATCTATTGGTGTCCCAACCTTTGAACTCTCTTCCACATTTCTTCCTTTCTTTCCTGGAAAAAGCATACTAGGTTCTCGCTTCTTAGTACAAGTGTACTGGAATTCTTAATTTTTTGAATTTTAGGATACAAATACTCATTTGTTTCCTTTTCCTGTGCTGTCAGGCTTCTCTTTTCTCCAAAATGTCTCACAGTCCTGGTATCACTGCTATTTTTTCCAGAAAACTCTTTTGTGCTTGTCTGCTTCACTGCAGCTTTTACTTTAGACCTGAAAATCTGACAGCTAAGTTCAAAATATAAAATTTTTTATGGTGCTGTGAAAATTATAAAAAAGGTAAATTAACTTGCTTGAGGTACATAGGAAGGGGTTAAGCTTTATATTGCTACAGTTAGAAATTGTTACATCTCAATATCTGTGCAATGTATCAGTTACTGTCATCGTAAGTGGCCCTACTGCTGCTACTCTATTATTTATTGTTATTTTTTATTTAAGCCCTCTTAGATTGGTTTTCAAAGCTTTTTCTCAAATAAAATTAAAAGTAAGGTGTAAATTTGCCTTTGGCTGTTATCTGAATACTCTAAACTCCTGTGTTTCCATGTTTCTTTAAAAAGAAGAATTATAAGACCTCATATAAAAATGCAGTTGAGTACGGTAAAGTCCTTCATAGCTTCACTTACTATGGAGTAACAAGCCATGTGGAACTGAACCAATGTATATACTGAAGTTATAATTGCTTTACTTCCCATGTACCTATCCCACAGTTCCTGGAAATCGTTATTGAGTTGTGTGATGGGAAGGTGCATTGACAAGAGATACCAAGTCAATGTGTAGGGGGTTCCTACTCTAGGCTACAGTTGGATCATACCCTACATTAATGGCCTAGACCTCACTGGAGAGCCTGTCAAAATCTGAATGTGGGGGATGCGTTGTATCAATCCGAGGTTGCTGTGGTAATGATTGACTTTTATCCATTATTAATTATGTGAGATATAACTTAGGCTTTAGGAAAGCTTCTGCTAGTTAGTTTACAAGACAGCCAGAGATACCTTTCTTGGAGTGCTTGCTTCTCTCTGTTAGTCATAAGTGATGTTTTCAGCAGATAAAAGAAATTAAAAGGGACACGTAAAGCTACCTCAGAGCTAATTCGGAACCTTTAAAGTAGAGCTTAAAGAGGGATTTACTTTAGAAATCTTTCTTCCCGCTTACTCTGGCAGGATTATAATGACAAAAGGAGTGTGTTTGTCACTGCAGTTGGTGTTGAGGGCCAAAGGCAAGGATATAACTTGTCTGGTTGTGAGGAAGTACGGCAAACTCATTGGAGTGGTTGAAGCCAAGATGGTTTTCTAAACTTCAGTCCAAGCTAAGTATGGAGCTTCTGCATAATGCTGGCTCTTTTTGCTTCCAACAGAAATGAGGATACCCCCCAGGCAAACCAGTAACCAGATCCACTGACTTTACTGTAGTCTGGGTGATCTTTGATCGATTATACGCTTTTAAAATCCGTGTCTCTTGATTGCATTGGAATGTGATTAAACCTGTCTCATCTTGAGTCTAAAGGAAACTAATGGCTGAACTGTTACAGGAGGAGTCAGTAGATTTTCAAGACAAACACATGCAACAATGCTGTCAATCTGTCTCCTTCAGTTCTCAGTAGCTTTGAAAATGAATGTTTCCAGCCAAATTTGACAGAGGGATTTAAGTTTGAAAGGTGTTATGTTGTGCATATTGGCGGTTCAGAAGAGGCCAGAGTGTGTGTCCCTCCCTTAAGGGGAACAATTGTAATTTGGCACTTTCTCCATTCCAAAAAGCAGCAGCCAGCTGGCCAGTCATCATGCGTGCAACTTGGGTTTGACAGCAGCAACTGCTAATCAGTCTGGTTTAAAAAGTTCTCTGTGATGTCTTCAGCTTATAGCGCTATGTGGCTCTGGGGAATAAGAAGGCAGGAGTGATATAGAGAAGGAATGGGGGAGAGGAGGAGCTGCTAAAGGGTGTAGGACACAAATGGGTAGGAAACTTCCTTTACTTAGTTGTGGTGCCCATAGGATAATTTTTTTTTTTTTTTTTTTTTTTTTTTTTTTTAACAAAAGTGAAAAATTGCCTGAAGAATTATTACAACCTTAAAATTGTCTGATGTGATCTAAGAAGAAAGCACACCGCAGATCTCCATACAGGACAGTAATGTCTTTAGCAGCAGAGCTTGAATAGAATAAATTGCAGTAAAACATGAAAGGAGGGATTAAATCAAGGATTACAGTATATAATTGAGATGAAACCAACATTCCCTCCTAAATTGGATAGTACAAGTGTGACAACTGCTGATGGGGCTATTGATGGGAGTGCTTAGCCTGCTACAGATACAAGTGTGTTTGTGTATGCTGTTCAGTACAATGATGAATGGCCTCGATTGTGACAGGACTTTTTTTTTTTAAATTTGCCTTTACTACCTAGAATGCCTGGAAACCAAAGCTCTAGGGTTATCTTTCTTTTTAAGAGCTGGCACCTCTTATGCAAAACCAGGTCCTTGCATGTTTGATTCATTTCTTTGTGAAATGATAAACTGATGGCAAAGAAAATTGGTGTCTAGAGACGCTGAAGTGGTGTCTGTCATCGTTCCCAGAATGGCTGTGGCTGGGGAAACCTTTTGCTGGACCGAAGGATGCACATCAGAGGAAATTATTGTATTTGCAGACCTGCTGAACTGGTGGTAACATCTCCCTCAATGGCAGACATTTCTGCCTCCTGCCCACAAAATAAAGGGTTTCCAGACATGTGCCAATATATGACCCTCTTATCTGTCACAACTGGAGAAGCAGGAAGGTGGCGGGGGGGGAGCAAGTAAGCTCCCCTTGCCTGGTCTTGGAGGAGATATGAGCTCTGGCTTGCAAAGAAACACTGAATTCTTGCCTCTACCACTGACCCTGTGAATGCTTTGAGTGAGTCACACAGGCTCTTGGGAGCCTGCTGGTACACTAGAGATTATGGCACTGCTTTACCTCGGGTCTGGGGAGAGTAAAGTCATTGAGGGTTGCTGGGTGCTCAGCTGCTCTGACGGTAAGAGTCCATTGATGCTCCGGTAGGTAGAACCTCTTAGCTGCTCTTGGAGAAAGTCAGGGGCAAAAGTTAAGAATCAGCTTTCAGGCATTTAGGGTTTCATATAGGAGAATTTTCTTGCTGTGACAGCATGGAGAGTGTCTTCAGTAAGAAAAAGCAAAGGAACCTGGCTGCCATTGTAGTTTACAGGCTGGGTTAAGTATCCATTTGGTTACGATCACTGGCACTGCAAACCAAAACTGGGTACACTGTATAAAGCTATAAAGAAAAACAACAACAAAAAAATCAAGCTGAAACATTATTTCTGACTGATAGAACAGAAATTTGGTGCAGAGGTAAAGCATATACAACAGGAAGAGAAAGCTAGAAACATCTTTGTTTAAACTGAGATATTACTGTTGTGCTTAAGAGAAATATTTGAAGCAGATTTTTTTGTCTCCTGGATCTAGCCTAGTGGATATGTAAGAGAGTGATGGATGAAGCAACCCACTTGTTGCAAGTCCCCAGGCTGACAGAAAAGAGTCGGGAATATAGTTCAGACAAAGACTCTACATGCCAGTTCTGTCATCTATATTATTAATGTGCTGTGTTTGGTCCCTGTGGAGAGCTTAAACTGAGCCAGAGACAGGATGTGCATCCAGTGAACATTTCCTATGATACTGGATTCATAAAGGTTTTTTTTTAATAGTCTTGAAAGTTAACTCCCCTCCTCCCTTTATCTGTCTTCCTTTCAGAGATGCCCCAAATGTTTGATTTGCCTTGAATTTGTTCCAACACCAGTCACTGAATGTTTTACTTGTGCTGAAAGAAGAAAGACAAAAGCCTGGCTCAAGAGGGAAAGATATAGGCAAACGTGAATTATCAGAGCTATTGCTGGCTGAAGATTTGTGGATAATTTGGGAGTTTCTTGTGAAGAACGAAAGGGAAAATGTAGGCTTAATGGAGAGGAACTTGGGAGTGATTTATCCTTGTAAGTTCATTGTTTGGTGCCTTATTTTGCCTTTTTTTTAATATATTTTTTTTTAATTGTTTTTTTTCTTCCAGTCAACTTTCAGAATTCAACCTTCTTTTGCTAGGATAAGCTTCCAATGGTCTCCAGCCTTGAAATGATGTTTAAATGAACTCGCATGAGGCTGACAATCTTGGAGTGCCATCTTGTTAGGAGTAATAAAATTGTGGGTGCTGTGGAAAACTTGAGTGGATGTGAGGCACTGGTCACTTGACAAGCTGAAAGTGTAACTCCAAATTACTGTGAAGCCTGGTGCTGCATGCCAAATGCTGGAGAGGCCGGGAAAGATCAGCCCTACTCTAGCCAGGAAAAGCAGCAAAGTGACAACTCTTTTCCTCTCTGGTTTGTGACACCCAATTAGCACTTGTACCTCCCAACCCCACTCTGGATCTGTAAGATCCTGTAGCCAGAAATATTCAGTTAGTATGGTCCAGAAAACTGATTAGGAGTGGGTGCATACTTCACTTTCTGGAAATGAGCTAAATGTTTAGAGAACGGGATATCCAATTGCACTGCATCTCTGACATATACTGGACATTTTATGTTGAAATAGTCTCTCTTTTTTTTTCTCCTCATTGCTGCTCACCTTTGAGAGTCATCTCCCTTCCCTCCTTACCGGTATTTTTTTCTAGAGTTAATAGAATATGGCAAGAGTAGAAAACTTCAGTTCAACCAAAAAATAAGGTACTGATATTAAATTTTTGAAAGGTCTCTGTTTGATGTAAGTCAGATCTTTTCAAGCACTACTTTGATCTTCTAGGCTCATGTTTCAGTATTTCTGTGCCCTTATCTATAGCTAGGTTATCTCTATATAAATTCAATCATATGAACTGTGCTTTATGATTAAAGAGTGGCTCTTTCCAGTTTAAAGCCAGAGCATCCTGCTTTGTATGTTTTAGGCTAAAGACAAGCTTTTGCACTATTGCAGATGGGATATATCCTTTTCTGGCTGCAGCTAAACTGGAAGAGACCAGCTTCCAGGTGACTGTCCCCTTGAAAGGATACGCTGACCTCTGGTATCTGCCAGCTGAGCTGCTTGTGTAATTTTCCCTAACCCTGTTCTGGTCATCATGGACTGATTTAGTGCTAGCAAGGATCTGTTATTAAGCTGTTTATGCTAATCAGATTTACTTTGGCTGAAACGACCACTTTGAGAAGTAGCTCAGCTGGGAAGTCTGAGAGAGCAGTAGCCAGAGGGTGGAGAGAAGCTGTGACTGTGATGTAGCCCAGTGGGACCTCAGAGTCATCGAATGTTCCAGGTTGAAGGGACCCACAAGGACCACTGAGCCCAACTCCTGGCTCCACACATGACCACCCAGAAACCAAACTCTGTGTTTGAGAGTGATGTCCAAATGCTCCTTGAACTGCAGGCCTGGTGCTGCAACCACTGCCCTGGGGTGCCTGTTCAGTGCCTGACCACCCTCTCGGTGAAGAACCATTTCCTAAAACACAGCCTGAACCTCCCCATCACAGCTCCATCCATTGCCTCAGGCCCCGTTGCTGTTGCCAGAGAGAACAGACAAGCTCCTTTTGCTCCCTTGCAGCCACAGCCTCAGTTAAAGCCTTACAAGGTCTGGTGAGCATACGGCTCCTAACCTACCAACATAGCCTGTGTTTTGAATATGGCAGTGAACTCTCCCCTCAGTTTTGAACATTCTCCTGCTCAACAAGGTGCAGTGTGTTGTTTCAAATTTGCATCTCCCTGCTTTGGCTCAGTTTTTATGTTTACTCAGCACTTTTCACTGAGATGCAACTCAAGTGGGTGAGAAGCTGTCTCCCCAGCCAGCCTGACCCTTGGGAGGTAAGGCTTGTTCTGCAGCCATCCTCAGAGGGGCACCTGGTTGTCATTCTTTATCATCAGCACTAAGAAATGTTTTATAACTGGGGAAATGAGTAATTTATTAAAATGAAATTAGTGAATAGAGAGAAGTAGAGGGTGTTTAGGGTACAGGATGTAGTTATCCAAGCTGGAATGTGGCCAGGATACCTGCTTTAATTTCCACATTCTTTCAGAATGCTCCTTGGTATCAGTAATGAGAATAAATGGCCATTTATGTCTAGGCTGTCTCTTTCAGCCTCTATAGGAGGTGAACAAAGAATCTGCATTGCGCATGGGCTCCCGAGTTTTACTGTATTTGGAATGTTCTGGCTCAGCTCTCAAAACAAAGATCTGGCTATTCACAAGTGTTTGCAGCTCTGATAAAACTATTACTACTAACTGGTAAAAGTTAGTAATGGAGCTGCTCATTAGTCAACACTACCTCTCTCTGTATATTAAATGAAGAATGTTTTTCAAGTAACAGGAAGAACCTAACCGTATCTAATTATAGAGAGTAGTTGGTAACTATGTCACTTTTATTTTAATGGCACAATCAATTTTATAGATGAAAGTTTAAATTAAAACTTAAGGAAACTGTAGTTTTAGGCAGGCAGCCAATGCTTGAATTACTGTACTCGGTAACCTGAGGAAAAAAATAATTTATAGAAGTTTACGTGTCTGTATTTTTTTTAAAGGAGCACTTGATTGCTTTTGTTTTATGTCTCTTTTGAAATACTGACTAGAAATCAGATGAGAAATAATAATAAACTAGATGGCTCAAACTCTAGTGGCCTACACTGGGAACATATGTGCATATGTCTCAAAAATTATGTTAATCAGGGCTGCAGCTGGATTTTGGAATGAAGCTATCATAGTTTCATGTGATGGAAACCATTCAGAAATGCCTCTCAACGAGAATGGTGTTTAGGTTTTTCTCTTGTTTATTCTGAAACTATTTAAGTTTTTCTCTCACTTAATCTGAAGATACATTTTTCCCTTACTGATGAGTTCATTTAGGCAGGAAAGAGTTCAGAGAAGTTATCTGACCTCCTGCAGAAACTGTAGATGCAAAACCCATTAACTAACACTGAGTTGTGGAGCTTCAGTCTCTGAACTTGGGGTGTGTGAAGTCCTTTACCAGATCTTTGTTTGGGGAGTGGTAAAGGTATATCTGAGTTTATCAACTAGTGCTGGAGCAGGTCATGACTCATAACTCAGAATTAGCATATCCTGTTGATCTAAATTTTTTTTTTTTGTGTGGGTGTTTTTCTTTCTTTGGTGGCAGTGGTTTTTAAGGAAATTTGTCTTTAAAAAAAGCTAACTGCCAGGGTGCTCTCCAAAGATTTGAATTTATTTTCAGAATGCTGAACTGTCTAAATTTGTATTTTTAAGTAAAACTTTTTGCAGAATAACTTTTATATGGATACAATAAACATTCTGAATTAGTTTTCTAGAAAACAGGTACTACTACAACACATGGAGGAAGGGATGGAGATGCTTCCTTCCTTTGCTGTGCAACAGTTCTTCTAGATACATATTTAAACAAAGGATCAATACTGTCTTCCAGGTTCCATAAAATTTTCAATCAAACTAAAAATAGGTGTTTTCTAGATTTGCCAAGTATTCAAACCAGACAAATACAATAATGAGCTGGGGATATTCAAGTTTGTCTGTGCATAAATATGTCACAGGGATTAAACGTCTGCATATATATATTTTATAATATTTATACACTATAATTGTAGTGGCTGAAGGGCTAATACACCTTTAAACACATGCTATTACGTTCTTGGTTGTCTAATATTATTTTAGGATTGCTAGTAGATGATTCTTAAATATGTTCAAAGATTGAAAGCTGTGTATTCCAGGCTTTCTTGTAACAGCTGGAAATCCCTAATTATAGTTCACAGGTTACATATTCATCTGGTAAAATCTGTAAATAAACCCTGAAAGGCAAGAATTCCACCTCCACAGTTAAGTTCTGAACGCTACAGACGTGATCACCAGGGAATGGGTGAATAACTCTCCAGTAACATTACCTTTCATGTCAATGGATGAAAACATGCGTCCCTTTTAAGATAAAGAAGAGATTCGATGTTAGTGTTTATAAAGTGAACAGGAGCTTGATAGTTACTTGTAAAGTGAAGATACTTCAAGTTCTTAGATAAAACTGTGCCTAGTTGTTTGCTGATTTCAGCGACATGGATAAATAGAACTACATGTAAGTCAAGCTTTCACCTAACGGCAGATCTGTCTAAAAACCCACCTCTTTTTTACACTTATGGGGGCTGAAATCTTGTCCAGCCACAAGATGAGGCAGTGGATACAGAGTGGCTGCAGGTGGGAGTGAAGATGTGTTCATTGCTTCCCACAGCACGTTGGATGGTGTACACTAAATTTGAGTTTAGAGGTGGTCTGGAAGCTGATTTTGCTGTCAGGATTGCCGGAGGACTGACACTACTGAGGATCTTCAGGATCTGAGCACTTAGGCTGGAAAATATGAGTGAATCACATTTTAGGGCAAGGCAACATTCAGCATAACGTTTGTTGAGTCCTTGACCTGGACTAGAGGTAAACCAGCAGCTGATTACTAATCTCTCGAGCTATCTAGTTTCCCAAACCACACTTCATTAAAGTAATCAGAATGGTTGCAATTTTAAGAGTTAGGAATAATTTCCCAAAGCAATTATATTTCTTCTTGGGGCTTTCAGTTGTATACAGCTGAAGGAGTCTTGCTCCAATTTCTTAGTAGTTCTCAGAGGCAGGAAGATCCACGTGTGTATATATAGAGCTGTGTGACATAATGGTACCGCTCCGTGACAGTCACAGTGGCTTAACTGAAGCTTCCATGGAGATACACCCACCAGTTCAGGCTCTGTGACTGACAGTCTTTTTGCTTTTGTAGGAGAACTGTGTTTGGATAGAACACAATTAAGCTATTTATTTATACACCTAACGCAATTTAAACAAAATAAACCAATCAGAAGAATTGTAATTTGTCTGTGTTTGTCACACACCAGCCTGACTGATGTTAGCCAGTCTGAGTGTCCTGAGGCATTAGCAGATGTAAACTCTGATAGAAAGCTGTCTTTCTGATTACCTGTTCCTGAAAAGTGTTTTTTCTTTTCTTTCTTTTTTTTTTTTTTTTAACTGTAACATGCATCATTTAGTTAAATATAAAGCTAATATGAAGATGTTAGCATTTATAAAAACATGGTTTAAACTCCATCTAGTTTCTCCCTTTTCTTTTGCGTTTTGGGAAATGACTGCTCCCTCTTGCCTCAAGAATCGGACTCCTCTTAACAAGGCTGAAAAATCATATGCTCCATCCAGATTTGATCTCTCCCATGCCATTGAAAAAACCCTCTGATTACACGGGGAGCCTTCTGTGTTTAGAACTTCTGAAACTGCACCTCTAAAATAATGCATCCAACAATTAAAAAAGACAAAATTAAAACTGCACATGGAAACTCAGTTCCCTTTTCTGGGTAAACTCCTGTGCAGAGGACCTGTGCAATGTTTGTGCACTGCTCATGTCTTTTGTGTTTAAGTGTATATTCATTACTCTGTCTCAAAAAAAAAAAAAATAGTATCCCTATTTACAATGTGCCCTGTTATCTCCTTTCATTAATGGCTTTGCACCTTCAAAGACAGCCTTCTTTTCCTTTGTACAATGATGCACATGCCTACATTTCCTATTGCAATCAGTCACTGTGGGCAGCTGGTTTGTAGTCTAGGCCTGTAGTAAGGTAAAATATTCCTACATCCATATTCCTACATCCAGATATGGAGAACTGAACTGGCCTGGGGACCTCAGCTGGCTGCAGAGATGTCTCCGTCAGTTGCAATGTACTGACAGAAGTTTCAGGTGCATATAGTGACTTAAGAGCCCTGTTAATCAGAGAGATTGTTTGAAGTATAAATTCCTTTCCATAGCTTTGAGTGTTTAGTTCTGCACGCATCTGTCTGTTGTTGTGCATCTTTGTTGTAACAATCAAACTGCACACAGCGAAGAAGAATGAGTCCAGGGAACACAGAGGAGAAAAGTATATTCACGGTACCTAATGTTGTTAGTGCCTAGCTTGTAGGTTGGCTAATCTCCCTACGCTCCACACAGGGTGAATGGGAATGAGATTCAGATCTAGTGAAGGTAATGTAACTACCTGAATCTAATCAGTACAGTCCATGCTGTCTCTATCTCCTTATCCTTTGGGATGTCTTGCTCTTGCACAGAATTCCTGTTTACCTTTTTACTTATATAGGAGAACATCCTGCTGTATTAGCTTTATGCAACTGCACAAATCTGACGTTTGCAACTGGTGGAAGTTGTTATTGTTGTTTCTAAGGCTGTGTCCCTGTTACAAACCAGTTTGTGCAACTATTCCAAACAGCGTATACAAATCTGCCCAACAAGTGTGGTGTTCAGTGCTTCCAATGGATCTGTGTTTTGCCATTTTTAATGCATGTTATGTATCTTGCATGTTCCATAAAAATCAGGAAAGAGTTAGACTTATTTCCTCTACAGATGTGGTATTTCTTACTTAACAAATCCCCATACAAGTAGGAATATGTATAATTATATTTGTTGTGGTCAGATATTGTTCATGATGCTGAAGTATGCCTCAGTGTGTGCAACCCATTTGCTGCAATTTGTTTTGTTGCTACAAGGGATTAAATGAGTAATCAAGAGGAATGAGAGAAACATGACATTTAATTATTCTACTGTGGAGGAATACCTTATCACAGGACAAATGTACATACCCGCATAATGAGAACAGGTGTATCATATGAAAGCATACAGGAAAGTTTTGTAAGAGAGAGGAAGAAGGATTTTATGAAAGGAATTTATTAGCATCTGCACAAAAGCCTTTAAATCCCCTTAATTTACAGCTGTAAAACAAGCTTACAAGTGAGGCACTGAAGACTTACAATTTTAATGCATGCCACTTTGTTTTTATGTTTGAGCCAAACATTTCCATGCACACGTAGAAAATCAAAGCAATATGGTTTGTAGCACATGCTCTGTTGTGCAGCAAGCTGTGGAGGCCTTTCTAGTTGGCTCTTGATAAGAGTCATTCCCATGAAACAGGCATAGTCTCTTAATTATTTATAGAGTTACAGGAAGGAATAATGATTGGGAAATGGTACTTTAGGAAAGCAACCCACCTGTGTCTACTCTGTAATAACCCTCATGCTGGTTTTATGTTGCTCATGCATGTGTGAGTTCAAAAATATTGAGCAGAGATGCACAGAATACTGAAACACCAAAACAAACAAACCAAAACATGCTTCTTTTAGACTGAGAGAACTACCTTTAAAGCAAATTGCGTTTCACTGTTTTTGCACCTTGTAGTCAAGTTTCAACAACCTCTGATGACATTAGCAAAACATATTGCAGGGGACAGCTGGGAAACACAATCTCTAAGCAAATGCTTCTAAAAATGGCCTTAAAAATGGAGGCTAGTGGAACAAAAGCTATTCTCTGTTATAATGGTAGGAAAAAAAGGTGATCGCAACACCATCTTTGTACAGGGGTCTAAACAATGGTATTCTTCTGATGTGCACGTGGAAGTGGTTTAGAAACTCATAAAGCATTAAGACCCTTGAATCTTTATATCTGTAGTCTCTAATCTTTTAAATAATTCATTTTAATGCTTGATTCTTACTTGGGTGTGCATGACTGACCTGAGAATGTGGAGGCTTGCAGTGCTATGGAGATGGCAATTTCTCATCTATTCAGGAGTGCAAAAGTGCTGAAAGGAGCAGAGAAGGAAGGGGGTCATAGATCCATTTAATTTTTGTTCCTGCCTTAATAAGAAATCCTGTCTTGACTTAAATTGCTTTAATATAAATTTGGTTTAAACTGGGAGAAAAGGTAACGTGCTTTAAACTTAAGAGCTCACATACTTATGGTTTTATAATTTATTCTTTGAAATAGAAGTGCACACGAATCTAGCCTCTGCCATTGTCCAGGCTTTCCTCTGTTTGCGTGGGACCTGCTTATCACCGTTCACCTACCAAATCACCATCTCTGGAGAGGTGTGGAAGTATCTTGCCTGTTAATATCACTGCTTTGGGGGGAGAGGCGAAAGGCTCTATCAGTGTCTATCCTCAGCATTACTGAAGGCTCCAGTATTACAAGGTTATAGTGGAAAAATAAAAATCTACATATACATAGGCACACACATGTGTGACTGCAGAACTGTAAATGGAAGATGCATGCTCTTGAAAGGCCCTATAAAGCCATGGGTGTATAAGTGTTTATCTGACTGAGAATTTCACTGTTTCAGCTTAGATTCTGTGTATAACACCATTTCTGTGCATGGAGGCCACTTACTATTGCCTGCTTTCCTACCCGAACAGCCCTTGTGCAGGTAAGAAGCAGAGGCTCTTTGTTACAAAGCTGTGCTTTTAGAGCTTGACTGAGACCTGGCAGTTTTCTGAGTTCCACTTTGAGTTTCAGTCCCAACTACATCTTTCTGAAAACCAAATAAAGCAAAGCAATTCTTGGTCTGTATGTTGAACTTGCATGTTGTAAATGACAAAGCATTAACAAAAGGCTTGGATTACCTGCTGTTCTGTGTTGAGGTAGGGTCACCGACTGATGAAATCTCTGTCCTCAGTTACCCAAGGTTGTTTAGCTCCCTGTCCAAGCACTCTTCTGGAGGTGCTGGTTTTATAAGCACAGTGTCAGAGTACCCTGATCAACACAGATGTGATTGTTTTAGTTTTATTTTAAGCACACTTTGGACAGCCAGTGAAATGTCAACAAGGATGTAGTATGTTTCTTTAAGATTTTTTTATTTTATTATGTGTATATATGTACCTGATATTTCTAGTAAATCCTCCTGAACCTCTGCATTTTCATTTTTTTTTTTCTTTCTGTGCTTTTGAATCAGTGTTCTTGTACCAATTAGGTACTCTGGTAGCATCACCAGAGCCAGTATAGAAGCCTGGGTCACTGAAACTCCACAGCTTTAAGACTAGATTCATCTCAGATATTAATGAGGCAGATTGATAAAATTTTAAGGTCTCTTTCCTCTTTTATTTGTATGTGGAAGACTGGAGGTTAGAAGGCTTTTTAAATAGACAAGCTCAGGGACTGCCCCTGTTTTGTGATCCATAAATATGCTAACTTACTGGGCGCTTCACAGAGAGAGATGGCTGCTTCTAGGAGGTGAGTCAGCCTGCTGCAATCTGAGTCATCTTCCACAGGTATTTCCTGAAAGTGCTGAAGATGACTAGACTCATATTCTGTTTCAGTTACCTTTGAATTCATCCCTCCTTGTTTTAGGCACCTGTGTGCTTGTACAGCACCTAACACCAGGAAGTCTTGCTCTTGTTTGTATAACCTTTTAAGTTCTTCTGCACTACAAACAATAAACTTGCACTGTGTAACACTTAGGATATAGAACAGAGTTTTTCCTCATCTACTGTACTGTATTTCAGTTCAAAATTGAACACCTGGCATTTGGGCTAAGGCTGCTGACAAGCTACCAATTGTACTAGCAGCTCTGGTTGTGTAAACACCTGCATTTCTAAGAAACTGTTAGGAAATTCATTTTATATAGGCTACCAAACAACCTTCAAATGGGAATTATTTTTAGCCAGACTGGTCTTGCCAGGTCTTGATATGGCTTTCTGCCATGTGTTTGATTTAAACTAGTAACTTAAAGACTCATATCTACTTCACAAACACCTGAGCTATGCAAAAAGCTGGTTTTACTTTAGACTTAAATCGTTTTGCAAAGCTCCATAGCAGAGTATCTGCACATCAGAAATGATGTAACCTGACAGACATAAAGTGGAATTAAAGTGAAATACATGTACTGGTTAAAACAAAATCATCTATATGTCATGAATGAGAAAAACAAAACAGATGGAACTATGTCCTTGGTCATGCATCAGAGGATTTTCAGACTCTTCTAATATAGCGTAATTTAATAAAGGGGAAAACTCTCCAATATTCAAAATGTAATAAAGTGAAAAATGTGATTCTGTAATCATGTTGGAATTTAGTATCAATAACTGCAAAATAAGGAGTGCATTGATGAAATGACATTAGAGCTTAGGAAGAATATATACATTGATTTATGAATGATTGAACTGATATATTCTTCAATTGTGGTGTCACCAGCATGCTGACAAAGTGGCTTTGTATGAGCACACCCCATGGTAAAAGGAAGATTATATTGCTTAGTGAGTAGAGTTGTGGTTGAAAGGAAGGGAAATGTCACAAGGAGTTTGAACAGCCTGCTAGCCCCATCTGCAAAACTCCTCAGTGCTCAGAAATGGTTCCAAGCATGCAGTTATTCACACACACTTTATCCTCCAACACCATGAAAGATGAAGCAGTTTGGTATTATAATTCCACTAGAGTTGGAGCCACTGTGGAGTCAGCAGTCTTCATGTTTGGAATACAAAAGCTTGAGGTCACCAGGAAAGCCTCATCAAGCCAGGAGCAGGCAGAGGTGCATGTGTATAACAGTACTGGTTGGCAACTGGGTGTGGAGAATGTAAATAAGAACCTGTTCACTGTGAGATGCACATTGAGCACGGTAAGGTCATAGACTTTACACTTATCTGTAACATACAATGCCAAATTTCACATAGCGTGCACAGAGATGTTTATATCAGACAGCACCTCTTTATGGATAATTATAGACTCTAACTCCTTGCTCTGCTCTAAAAATCTGTATAGCCTGCCTAATTCCATTACTTTGCTTGATAGAGAATGCCTATACTGTATATATACTGGTATAGCACGTGCAGACTCAGACACTCAGACCAGAGTGACAAAAGAAGAGAGGATAAATGTCTTTGAATTTAAAGTATGGTTTGCAAAGTCAATTCAGTTTGGCAAGATTACCCAGCAATTAATATACAAATGTTTTTTATGCTCTTTTCCTCTTACAATAAAAAATACAAGTCATGATAATCTTTTCTGTAATAGACAATTTAATCATGGTCAGGATCCAAGATGAGAAGGTCTCAGGTATCAGAAGTCCTAGGGGATTTTTATTACTGGAAAATGGGATCTTTGTCAGAATGTGCAAACCCTGTATTTTTAGAAAAGGCAAGATAAATGGACTCTTAGTATAGGATGGTGACAGACAATTTTCAGTTTTCTAATTTTCAGGAATCTGTTTTTCTGTTATTTTAACTAGCAGAGTCAACTTAATTTGTGAATTGGATGAAAAAGGAAGGAGGGGGAGCGGTAAAGTAGTTGAGACTTTAAACTATAGAAGCCTTCACAGAAAACAGATTTCTCTTGGCAATCAAGATAACTTAACAACCATAAACACATTGTCAGAGGGAAAAATTACATTTTGCTGTAGTGCAGATCATATACAGATGACTGATTTCTCTTTCAAGTTCAAGCACAAAAGGACTGTTTATATATATTCAGCATCTGACCTGGCTCTTGAAGATCTGAGGAAGGATGGCTAAAGGGCTCTTGAAATGCTGCTTGGCAAGGAGTACAGGATAACAATCAGTGTAAGTATAAATAGCTCAAAATGTTGATAACAAGCAAAGTTGCTTCAGATGATTTGCAGTGCTTGCCCACTTACATAGATGCAATCAGAAAGTTTTTGTTACAGTACGTTATATACCAGTGGCGAAGCTGCTCTGGATGCATGCTACTTTCCCTGTGCTTGCGATGTGCTAGAAGTGACTCTAGCTATAAATCCAGAATGTGTATGTGTGCATAAATAAGGAATGTCCTGCTGTGTGGGCACAGTTTCTTTAATGCATTAGTTCCTTGTGCAGATAACTGTCCCCTGTAGATAGTGCTGGGAATTATGCTGATGTAAATAAAAGTTCTAGGGTTTGACTTATTAGATAGCTTCTTCCGAATCTAGAGACCATAAGCGGAAAGCATCTCCTCTTACTCCCGTATTAATTAGCATGGATGAGACCAGAGGGACTCTTTCAGCATACTCTGTTTCAGAGCTGTAGTGCTCAACTGTGACAGCTTGGTTTGCCCTCGCAGTACCTGCCATTTCCAGGTGGCTTGTATCCTGTACTGCATGGGCTTATGGTTGTTTAATTTCCAAGACCGTGAGATCTACATGTGTTCAACATAGTATAGTTTATACTAAGAGGAAGGTAACTGTGAAAAGAAATGTGTTAGAAGATCCTGCCGCCTTTCTTTTCCACAAGGCTTTGTACTTTCAGTGGTGTTATACTAACTCAGTATAGTCAACTAGCTTTGACTTTCCTTTGGAGTCTCCTTTTACTGGAGACTTTTTACTTTTACACGTTACTCGTGTAACATGCTGTCTCAAATAGACCTTCCCACTTAATTTTCATATGAGTCGAAAAGAGAGAATTGTCCTTGATCTGTCTTGCTGCTGCTCATGCCTGTTGCTTTGGGCTGTGGTTCTTTGGATAGTTACACCTAGGTGAACACCTGAGTAGTGCAGGAAAATGGTGGTTGCGTGAATTCTGCCTGTCTTGCTTGCAGAAGGCTCTAACTGAGGGACTCTTTAACTCTAAAAATGGTATCACAATATTACTCTAACTCCTCTGATTTGGTATAAGCCCTGTGGACAGCATGGATGTCTGACTGCTAACATCACTGAACTGCATGTAAATAATTTTAATAATCAAAATTAATACAGCACAGTGACTTAATCCTTTTAATCTTTTTTTTTTTTTTTTTTTTTTTAATTGGGAAAACTGAGTTCTACTTTCTGCTATTTCTCTTTAGCTTTTTTAATAGCATCCTTCAGTGATTGTAGATGTACTGCTTACTGCATGCTTCATTCGTATTACAGAGCTAACAAGGAAGGTGACAGTCTGAAACTTTGAAAAATGTAGCATGGTCTGGAAACTCAGAGTATTATCTAAGTAGGATGAACAGACATGCATCAGTTGAGGAATCTGCAGCCTAAGGGACTGCAAATATCATTCCTTATCATTCCTTTTCTTAACCAAGGAAATTTACTTCAAGAAGGTTGTTCATATTTTTTTTTGTGTGTGTGTGTTGAATGTTATGTAATTGAAGAGCCTCCATCTGACTTGGTTGACACCGATGCTTTTAAAACAAACTCATGATTTTTTTGGTGCCTTGAACAAATTAAGTAGCTTAGTGTTCATCTGCTTGTCAGATACACTGCAACAATGATGTGTGTGCTATTGGAGGAGGAGGAAAAAAAGTAATTTTAGAACATTTAACTAGAGACCTCTTGAAAAATACAGTGTTTCAGAAAGCTGGAGAATGCGCTCTCAAGGCTGTCGTTCAGGCAGAACACTGGAAAATGCAGGTTTCCTCCCCAGAACTGTTGAAGCATACCTGGAAGGAGTATGGTGTTCTTTTAGAAAATACTGCTTTGTAAGAGTTGTAAACGTAACGGGCATATTTCTGAAGAAAGGTTTAAAACAGTAAGGCCTTTGAGATCCACAGAGTTAATCTTCAGGCATTTTTGAAGATCTGAGTTTTCAGCACAGCTCTATTTTGTAAAATATTGAATAGAGAAAAAAATATTCTATTTTGAAGCTTTAGGCAAAGCTGGATTTCTTTCTCCAGGCTACCTGCTCACCTATATTTTCCTGTGAAAATACATGTGTTTTGTTTTTAGATTGCTAGATAAGAATAATGTTCTCTCCTGAAGCACTTAATAATTAAATGCTCATTTTCTCCCGCCCCCCTAAATTGGTTTTACTATTTAATATTGTGACTATTAATGATTTAATAATGGAGTATGAAGATTGAGCAAAAAAAAAAAGAGAGAGAGAAAAAAATGTTGCAGCTTATCAGGACACTGAAGTAAATAAAGAAGAAATCCTTTGTTTATGCATTTTCTCCTCTTTATCGGCATATGTTGAAGAGTCTATGTTTTATTGTGTGCTACCTTCTTTTAAAAACAACTACAAAGAGTCTTGTGATTTCAGCGATCTTAGTGGGGGGTGGGGGAATCCCAAGTGGCATGAGGAATGGCACATAGATATTAGCAGTATTAAGAACCTGTTAAGGTGCTATATCTGTTTTTCTTGCCAGTGTAGAATTTCTTCATTTACAATTTGGTGTAGTGCTAGATGAGTCAGCTATAAATTTGAAAGGAATAAAAAGTAAGGGGATGCACTTTGGTGCAAGAATTAAAAGAATGAAGCCCACCACCAACAGAAGCTAAGAAAATTTAAAAGCAAGCTTGAGTTTAATGAATATGTAGTCTAGTCTTGCTGATGAGATGTGAAACCGGGGGCCTGATTGCTTATGGTTGTTAACAGTCCAATGGCCCTTTTTGTAGGAACGGGCATAGTAGCCCCAGTGTTCTGGCATAATTCCAAATCTGCATTCATTCTCCTTCAAATCTCCCTGAAGGATCAATTGGATATGGTATTCTCTTCTCTATTTCCTCTCATACACCAGCATGTGCTGGGGCTGATGCTGCTTTCCAAACCAGGAGCAGAACTTGGGGATTTTTCCATAAGGATGAGTATTACATGAATGTTAAAAGTGATTGTTATAATAAAGCAGTTAACGTTTGTTCAGAGAAGAATGGGGCCAATCTAGACCTTCTCAATATAGTTTTTCCTTGTAATTGCTTCAAAGCTCATCCCAAATAATATTCTGAGAAGGTTCATTTGTTCTGAATCAAACCTGTTCTTCTGTCACTCTTTCTCCTTCCTAGCAGCTAGACTTATGGGCTTGTTTTGACCACCCTTTAATTCAGCCTAAAATACTCAATTTGTGTGTGGTAATATCCCTCGCTCCATTCTTGCACTACAGCTATTTATCACTGATGAAAACTTCTGAACATTTCCTCTAGGCCCAGAGATTAATGGATGCAATTTTAGGGTCTGTGTGTCCATCTTGTCCTTGGGATGCAAGGCAAATTTTCTCTGTATTGGCTATTGCTTTTCAGCCAGTCATCAGCAAGTGCTGTGAGGACGGCAAGAGCAGGATAAATCTTTCAAGGCACAGATGAAATTGTCTGGAAAGAGAAAGAAGATGGGAAATTGTGAATAGGAGCAAACAGCTCTACAGAAATAGTCAATGACTTGCTTATGCAAATGTATGGAAGTTGCCTACGTTACAGAAGGCAACCTAGAGAAACTGTGCCAGGTCATAGGCGTGATCCACTATATAATTCATCCCTGATGTTCAGGCATATTAGGTCTAGACCTGACATGTGCTTGGGGTGAGGATGTCTGCTGTTGGAGTTGGTCAGAGAGGAAAGGAGGACGTGGTCTACTCTCACTTCCAGTAATACTGGAGTGTTCTCTTCAGTTTGCAGATGAGAGGGGGAAGGATGGTGCTGCAGAAAGACAACTGCAGTGAATGGAGAACCTGGTTCGGTGTCTTTAAATATACCTAATCTCAAGAAGTCTGTCTGCTGCTTACAGAAGCTTAAATGCTATGTTTTCTGCCAAAGTGGTGTGAAGTTTCTACTTGCACCAAGATCTAAATCAGCCTTCCTGAACTGAATGACCTCTAAGGAAACACACATTAACACTTATGAATATTCAGGAATGTTGTATAACATGATAAAGGCTTCCATTTATAGACTTTTTACAAAATGTGGTTTTAATATCAAATTTTAAAATTAGGACATTATGTGCTATAAAAGTTATCACTAAGTTCTTGGTGAAAAACATCTGATTTTGAGTTCATTCAAGCAAACTTGAGCTTGTCTTAAACTTGATATGTTTCCAGCTTTCTAGTGCTATTGCTGTTTCAAATGCCATTGTCCTGGATAACAAGCATTAATTGATTCTGGGAGACTGTTGCATCTCTCTTCCTAAATTGAGCTTCCTCCCTGATAATGAGATTGCTTTCTTGATTAATTTCCCCAGAAAGCTCAATACAGCTGTCATTTCTAGCATAAATTGAACAGTAGATTGTCTGGTTTCTAAACATGCAGAGAACTTACAACTTCCATTAAAATTTGAGAAATCTGGAGTATCCAATTTTGGTAAAAATGAACCACTGCATCTCTTTCACATGCTGATAATGGCATAAGACTTTTCATAAGACTTTCTGCTCATTACTTTCTTAGGGGCATTTGTTATTCTTGGGAATGTGCAAAACTATCAAAAAAGAGTCTGTTTCTCTGAAAGCTGATTCTTCAAGAAATTTGCTTTGCAGAATGCTTTGGAAAAGTTGCTTGTACAATTATTTTTACCTTTATACATGTGTAGTTGTTAGGAATGCTATCAGCTCTCTTAGGCTGGGGTTGTCAGTAGACAGTCACACACAAAGGTATCTGTGTATGCCACTGTGAACCTGAGATGTCCAACGGGAGATATCTTGGGCTCAATTCAATCACCTACATGAGGTGATTGAATCCAGCCATCCAAGCATTCCCAGTAAGGCTGGCATGTACATGAGCAGGATATACAGGAAACGTGAGCAGTGCTAGACTGTCAGCTAGAACCAGGTGAAGTCCCCCAGGATGTCTCACATGGCACTAGAAACCTATGCTTAGGCACTGGATTGAGTCTCCTCCTTCACTCGTGTCAGAGGCAAAATTTTTACTGACTTTCTTGGGACCTTGGTTGTATGTTCTAATGAGAATTCAATAATACCAAATTAAATCTCACTTTTTTTTTTTTTTTTTTTTTTTTTTTTTTTTTTTTTCACAGCACCTTCTGAAAACTGGTTTTCCTGGGATTTTTCCTAGGTTCTGCTGACTAAAGTTGAATTAGAAGAGGTAGGTGAGAAACCTCCAGAACTGTTCAGTATATTTGCTGATTTTTTTTTTTCAATGCAATAACCTAACTTCAACTCTTTATAAAAAAGTAAGTAAAAAATCTCAGGAATGAAAATGATGCAACATTCCCATGGTTGCTGTTTCTAATGGCTGGAAAAATATATTACTGGACTTTGTGAATTGCTATACTCAGTAAGCAGCAAACACAATTACAGCCAGAATATACCGTATCACAACATGTACTAAATTAATTTATCTTGACAAGTTTAAATAATTCATAGTGTGCTTTTAATAAAAAGTGAAAGGAAAAGTAATGAATTCTTGGTTGTGTGGTATCTTACTGTAAGGCTCTTACATTATTAAAATTATAAATGTAATCACTTGAAACTTTGTTTTTTGCAATAAAAAACAACAGTTAGAAGTGACTTCTTGGAAGGAATGATGGTATGGGAAGAGCTGGGATTAGAAGGGCCTGCTTTAATGTGATATTGCCAGTTATCTATTAACCGGACTTAGTTCTTCATACAATTCAATGCGATTTACAAGGGTACTTAGTGTTGTTTCCACCACGCACAAACTACAGAATAGAGGTGTAAAAGGCTGAAAGAACTTGCATACAGCCACCCAGGACACCAATGGCACAGCTGGAAATAGGACTTTCAAATTCTGTTCAAGGGCAAATTCTCTCTCTCTCTGTCTCTCTCATATTTCAGTATATTTTCCATTATGATATGTTTGTAGCTTTGTCTGCAGTGGCTCTGTTGGCTACTGTTCTTCATGTCTGTGACGAATGTCTTAATCCTGCTTTTTTATCTAGTTCTAGTTTGTAGTTCTTGGGGGAAAGAAATAGATATGTTCTGCGAGAAGAGACCTGAACTCTTTTCCTGCATAAAAACGTTACCCCTGCCTCTATACAGTCTCCTGAGACTAATGGCATGAAAAGAAGATCATAACCTCAGGTGCGATAAAAAGAAACTGAAGATGAAGAAGATAAAAGGGAGTGATATAGTGTAAACTGAAAAAAAGTCTTATAGTAACAAAATTAAATCTGAAGAGCTTGTGTGACAGCAGTCCTTGAGCTAGATTTCCTGAAAAGGGCATCCTTTCTTAAAAATTCTGTTTTTGTCAATACATCTCTGTAAGTCAATACTTAAATAACCAAGTGGAAGTTGCCATTGGCTGCACCTGGCTCAGTTGCTGAGAAATGATGTAGGTGCCATCTCCGGTGCTACCTAAAGCTCTGCTGAAAATCGTTTTTTTCTGGCTGAAGATGTAGCCCTGTTTCTTTAAGACAAGTATGCATGCAGTGTCATGGGCTGAATTTATTGTTACCTATGCTCAGGAGAACAGTCACATCAGACCGTGGATACCGTCTGTCACAAAATGTTTTGGATAAGTGAGGATAGATAAATGAGGTTGTGCATTGTACTGAGAACGTATTCAGTGAGTGAAGCTTCAGCTCTTAATAGTGTGCAACAGAATAAAGCTTCACGTGTTTGTATTCTTACCCAGTTCAGCACTTTGGATATGCTGAAGCATTTTTAAACCAAAATGAATGCTTCATGCTACTGTTGATTCGTGCAAGCTGCAGATCAGAACAGTGCCATCAGATCATTTTTCCTCTCGCTGGTGATTGTGAGTTCTCACAGAAGTGACAAGTACACACCTGACACAGCACCAGCAGCCAGGGACGGAAAGGTGGAAAAAACCCTCTTTTACTCTCTTTATACTGAATATTTCTCTACTTCTTCTTTCTGTGTTTTCTCATCTATTTCCTTTTTCTTGACCTCCTAAATGACTTTGCTCTTACTGTATTTCCTTTTGCCATGTCCCAGTTCCCTTTCTTGTTTTCTTCCCATTTAGTTTAGAGGCGTTGATTTTAGCCTCATTACAGGATCCATTGTCATCGGCAGAAATTCAAGAAAGGCTCAACAATGCAATGCTGGCCATTTGTAGAGGACTGTCATAGAGAGATGTTTCCCCAAAGGCTGGTGGGTTCAAGCCTTTTTAATAATCTGTTCATTTTCACGAACACCAAATTCACATGCAGTTATGTAGTGTTAAAATAATAATGCACATATAAAGCAGTACTAAAAGATCTGTACATTGTAAAACATTGCAGATGACATTTAACAACATGAGCAATCTGTGCTGTAGCTCTCCCCTAAAACATAGAATGTAGTTTAAATATTTTACCTTAGTATGGGAGACTTTTCCTACAATTGGCCTGTATGTATGTGAGAAATTTATCTTCCCTTCAGGTCTCCCCATGCGGAGGCTGATATCCACAGGACCCCTGAAAGTCAGCTGATAGCAGTATCAGGACATTCTGGGGGGTTAGAACCTCACTAAGGAGGTCACATCTGCAAGAGATGACAAGCAATTACAGACCCTACAGCATTCAGGTAATTGGAAAAACTTTTCACCTTGTGCTCTTACTTAAAACAAACAAAAACAACAATCAAACCTTTGTCCTTAAGTGCTTGATTACATGCACACATACAGAGACACAAACTTATTTATTAGACAAGAATCAATAAAATAAAAGAAATGACTTCTTATCTTCCAAGTGTTTCTCCACTGACACAGATGACTTCAGGAGAGATGAACTGAGCTTGTTCAGGTTCTATAGGTATAGCACTGTAGCAGCTGCTAGGTTGAACAGTTTATTTTTGAGTTCATGTATTGATGATGGAAGCTGGAAACTTCCATTCAATTTGTATGATGCTGGGTCATCAGTGACTAGCAATCAGAATCTCATCAACGTGCTAATGTGTTTGTCTGGATGTTTGGTTACAGAGCATTTCCTTCCAGACCTTTATTTTATTTTTTTTTGTTTGTTTGTTTAAACTCCCCAGTTATTTTCTAACATAAAAATGCTTTTTCTTTTGAAATGCTCATTCTTTGCTTGTGCCTTGAATAAGTTATAAGCCCTCCTTGAGAGATGTTTACTGTTTTAAATCTCAGGAAGTCCAGGTGGCCTCTGAAATGCCCATATGGTTTGCAACATGTGGACGAGATAATGACTTTCCTCTGAGAGATAAGCCATCATTCTTTGGGATGCCCAGTTCTTACATATACCAGCAATATCCTCATTCTCTTTTTTCAGCTGTGCAGAGAAGCAAGAGAATGAAGAAGCTGAGAATGTTTTTGCATAGTTACTGTGCAGATAGATTTTCCCCCCACCCATGCACTGAGATAATCTGTTACTCACTGTGGACAGAAACACGCTGCAGTTAAAGCTATATCTTTATTTCTTTCTTGATTGGATTGAAAACTAACTAAATCTGCTTTGTATCAGTCAGAAACCTGCATTTGACCTTAAGGTTTTCATACAAGGAAAATGCTGAATCAGTAAACAATTTGAGTCAATCATAGATCAGAGTTTTAATTATAGACAAAGTTTTCCACTGGAAAGCTGTTATTTCTAGAGCAAGTTAATTGGAACTGAATTAAAGCTAACTTGCTCATTTCAGTTTGTAATCCCATATGCGAAAGATCTACATGAAATACCAGATTGGGAATAGGGTATCCAAGATGATCTTACTGACCTGATAGTTAACTATTGCAGTTCATGCTCTTACTAACCTGAGTCTGTTGCAAGTTAGCTTTCTAACATGTGAAATATTGCATGTTTATGTACAAAATCTTTTTTTTTTTTTTAATTCCTAATTGAGTTGCTAAAGCAGATCACCAGTGTGTAGGGATTTAATTGTCTCTTACAAGTGGAATTTGTTGTCATCTGCAAACTGAAACACCTAATAACTTCATCAGCCTTATAACAGCCAAAAATTTATGGTGTTTCAGAACTTTATTAGAAAATCTGGTTAAATAAATGGAAGAAGCACTTCCCTGGACCTTATAGATTAAATACATTTTCTTACTGTAATTTGATCTGGAAACTTTCAGAACAAATAACTTGCTCAAATGTTTGCCTGACTGCAGGTTCTTCTTGGCCATGAATCACATTATACGGAATGCTGATAAAACTAGTGGAGCGAGCAGGAGTTTCTTCAAGAACTCTGTTTTTTACTCAGCTGTTTTATGAACAGTATCTTCCATTCACCCTTTAATGATTCTGATTAGCTTCTTCCCACATATTTTTCAGCAACATTTTGTTTAGAAATTAAATGATACATTTTCATAAGGTGTCATATGATTTTCAAGTACCTGTCTCTGACAAGAAGGCTATGAACTAATATTCGGGTATTCTGTTTCTATAGAAAACTAAATGCATTTTTTGGCATAGATTGGGTTTCCAGAAATAACATAAAAAGAAGTCTACTGTGTTATCTTATGTACCAACTGAGCATGTATCCATTACTTCTGTAAAAGCAGCTGTGACCTCTTGATGGGTGTGCATTAGAGAAATTAATCTGAATCTTTATCCATTGGAATTTAATATGGATTTCTTAAATAACATCAGTTTCCTCTCTGGACCCTCATTCAGAATTAAAATGGCTTTAATTTAGGTTAGACATGGAAATAAATTAATTTATATTCAGTTTATGTTCTAAAGAAGAGTATCTACACAGTAGGTTAACTTAAACAATTTTTAAAACTCTTTCAGAATAATAGTCATTCTCATCAGGAATGCTTAGTCACTCCATAAGCCTTATAACTGCCAAAATTTCAAGCTATTTCAGAACTTTATTAGAAAATTTTTCCTGAGAATATTATGACAAACTTCAAAGAATTTGATTTACTCTTCTTCATGATTTAACAATGAATTTATGTGGACCCTTAGTTCTTTCTGCTACTAAAATATAAAACAAACTAGTTGGAACAACATGTATGCTTCACCTAGCTCAAAAAGCTGGTTTTTTTTTTTTTTCTTTTTTCCCATTAAAAAAAAAAACAACAACCTACCCTGATTTTTTTTGCTGATGATCTAAGCAGAAGATAAATTTGACAGCCCTCTTTGTAGATAAAACCAGAAAGGTGATGCTATGAAAAAGAATTATGGCAACATCTGCTACTGCAAAAATGAAGAGAGTTAACTGAGAGCCAAGCATCACCTGAGCTACCGTTTCCCATAGTAAATGATACCAGTGTATAGGTATGTAGAGAGCTGTTTTGGAGATGGAAAATAATCTATATTGTAACATATGGAAAACTGGTAGGTGGTGTTGATATGTGTTATTCATATTCATCTGTTCTAAGGAACTAAATGTAGGGGACAATATTTTTTTCTTGTGGTCAGAGTAGCTATAAATACACAGCTTGATTATAGTTAAACTGAGATACAAACATTAAATAGATATTTTTAACAAGCTGTGATTATCCAAGCATTGTCTGATCTAAGAAGAGCAGGCTATACAGTTGCAAATTATGGAGTATTTGCCTTTATAATGTAGATGCAACTAGGCTACTAGAAAAAAAAAAGTAGATTTTTTTTTTTCTATATGTTGCCAAAAGTGGACTACTTTGCAATCTTGTAAGAGAACAGAAAAAAAGAAAAAAAAGAAAAAGAAAAGAAAAGAAATGTAAGAATGTAAAACTTGCCATGTAGGCTTAGCCGAGAGTAAGCTGGGCCCATAACCTCTCTTTCTGACAGTAGCCTCTGACAAATTTATTTAGGTGAAAAAAAAGGGGGGTGGGGGTGGAGAGTGGAGTGGCATTCCCCTGTGTTTGCTCTATCAGCTTCCATCCAGCTTTCTGTGTTTTTGGGAATTCCTGAACTGCTGATTATGTTTGCCTTATTTATATAATAGGCCTTAGTGAAACTCTGTCTCAAACTGGACAAACCATAGATTTATTTCTTTAACTGGTCTATGACTTTGGCACACAAAATATTCTGTGGCAAGGAAACAGACAAATTATTCACTGTGTGGAAAAGTACTTCCTTTTGTTCCTTTTAAACCTGCTGCCTGATAATTTCATTTGGCACCAGCTCATTTTTATGCTGAAAGAATCAGTGAATGAGGAACTTAAAACTTCACAGAAATCCAGTATAAAATAAGATATTCAAGATTATTAATATAACCTATGCATAGCTGCCTTCTGAATTCACGGTCAATGACTTAGTGTTGTGATAAAAAGTATATGATATATTATTCTCATTTTTATAGGATTTTTGTGCTTAACACTGCCCAATAAAATAAAGTAGTGTCTGTCTTCAAGGTCATTAACATCATTAACAAGGTCTTTTTCATGTCTTTTTTTTTTTTTTAATTATTATTATTTTTTATTTAGGGTATATTTGAGTCACACCTTCCCTGCATCTTAAGAGAAAGAACAGATTTGTGTTTTCTTTAGGATAAATATAAAGCATCTATTTTTAGTTTGAGAAGAATAGTAATGGCAAACTTCAAAACAACTTATTTGAAACTTCTAAGGCTGTAGGACTTTATTTGCATTCCTTGTTAGAAGCTGGGTTCCTGTATAGTTAGGTCTTGCAGTGATCTAAAAATTTCCTTCCATCTTTGATTACTATTATATACACATATACAAAATATATGGATAGATTTGAAATAGTGAAGCAGGAGATTATTTTTAAGCACTGTGCTGGCCTTTGCTCTGCAAAATTTATTTACTGGAGTTATGTCAAGATGGTGCCCAAGCATGGAATGCTCCTGGGTCATGGACTGTTTGGTGCAAAGTAGTAAACCTCTGAATTTATTGTTTTACTTTGAAAGATGTAGGCCTCAAAATGCACATCCAAGCATTAACTGCAAGTTGTCTTCATAATATTTTGCTTGTTTTCTTTACAAATCACTGTATTGAAATGTATTTCATTCAGAACTTTTAGCCCAAGATTGCCATTGACTGTTTTCAAGCTAAGCCCCCTATAGTACAGGGCTCTGTGCGACAGCCAGGATGGCAAGAAACATGGTTTTGGAATGTGATCGAGATGAAGCACATTGCAGGGGCCTCAGCTTTAGACCCTGTGGGATTCAAAGGGCAAAAAATAGTGCTTGTAATATCTGTCCGTATTTGAGGTTCTGATAAGGATATCACTAGATGGAGCTGAGCTTGACGTGAACAGATTATGACACTTCAACCAATGTAACGCTCAGTTTAGTTAATTAGTCAAAGCAGCTTAACGATGAATAGTGTCTGAATATAAACTGGAACTGACTGCATAGCCAAAGGTAGTGAGCGGAAGAAAGCGCTGTGCTTAAAAGGCTCATAGTGAGCTTTCATTTAGTATTGCATGCAGTGCTAATATTATTTCAATTCCAAGAATTAGGAGATGCATGCAATTTCCATTAGCTTTAATTTGTCATGGGAGCCCTGCCTACAATATTTAGACATACAAATATGTACTTGTGGAAATTAACTAACAAATGACAGGCTTTGGTTTAAGAATGCAGTTTCTAATGTTATTTTGTCATAAGTCTACAGCTGGAAAGCACGAATTGCTCACCACTTGTGAGTATGATAAATAGAGCCTATTATTACTCGGTTAAATATTTTGGTAAAACATAGTTACAATCGCCAAGGTTTGCCAACACACTTCCTAAGATGTAAAACCTGTCCCGTGATGGTTTAATGTGCAAAAAAGCAGTACTTACAAGCAATGTATAGGGTCTGTACTTTGGGCTTTCATTTTGTTGCTGCATATTTATTGGAAACAGAACAGTGGCTTGGCAGGCAGAACAACTAGTAGTAACACATAATTGAGCCTGGAATTTTTGTGTTCATAAAACATGAGACATATCCCCTGTCATTACAGACCAGTGGAGGGTTTGGGTTTTTTCCTTCCTCTCTCTTTAGTGAGGAAATGTAAGCAATGGTGTTTGAGTAGAAGTCTTCTGAAGCGCTGAGCTGGAAATCATGTCAGTGGCTCATGGCTAGCACAGCAGGCTTGTCTTTAGGGAAGCATGTAGTAATGTTTCTTTGCATGCAGCCAGATGGTGTTGATAGGTACACCTTTGCCAAAGAACTGGAAAACTTGTAAAAGGAAGTACAGTAAGGTTCAAGGGGAGAGAAGATCAAAGAAATAAATAAAAATGAGTAAAAGGCCTGCTGGTTCCCTATAAGCAGAGTGGAAATAAGAGCAATTGTTCTTTTAGTGCCATGGATTGCCCAGATAGGAAGGGTTTTGCTGTTGCACTGCTTAACTCTTTACTGGCTGGGGCTTTTTCAGATAAATATGCAAGGTAGCATTTGTGTTTCATTATTTTGGGGATAGCTGCAGACCAACCTGTAATGGTGCTTGCAAACTATAAATTAGGGGCAGGACTGGATTTTGCAGGAAACTTGTGTATTTTTAGACATTTCTCAGTTCAAGATTAGAGACAAGGACTACTGTCACTGTGGGACCACTATCTATGATTTTACTGCAGGTACCAGTCATGTAACATTAACGAAAACATAAGGAACTGGGATTAATGTTTGACTATGATTTTGAGCATGGATGTTCAATTAGAAATAAAAAGTACCAGTATGAATTTGCATAACAGAAAAAGTGAAGGATTTTTTCACTGATAAGGGTTTGTGGGGAAGCAGAAAGTATTTTTAAACTTGTTTGGAGAAGCGTGCACCCATGCAAGTCTATAGGCCCCAGCTCTTTATTACCTTGTCACACATCTATATTTTGCTTCAACAGTTACTGACAACCTGATTTATTTATTTATTTTTAAACAACTAGAGATGATTTTGTCTTGGAAAAATGGTGGATTTTCAAGGAGAGCACCTGGAATAGGATTTTCAGCCTGAATCTTCTTTCTGTGCTGAAGACTCCTCTCTCCTTTATTCTGTCTTTCAGAACATATATATAGTGGGGAGAATTTCAGATGCTTATAGCTGGCTGATCATGGTACCAATCCATTCATAATGCCAACTCTCTGCTGAACTTGACCTAGTATGTCAATACCCTCCTTGTAATGGAGAGCCCCAAACTAGACACAGTAGTCCAGGTGCAGTCTCATGAGAATTGAGTAGAGCAAAAGTATCACTTCCATGCACCTGGTGGCTACATTACTACTAGCATAGGATGCATTTTACTTTCTTGGTGGCAAGAGCAGACTGTTTAGTCACATGTAACTTCTTGTCCATTAGAACTCCCTGGATCCCTTTCTGTGAAGCTGCTTCCTAGGCAGGTAACCCCCTTTTGCATGGGATTATTTCATCACACACGCAAGACCTTGCACTTGTTCTTGTTGAATGTCATGAGGTTGCTGTCAGTTTGTCCTTCTGAATAACAGCCTTGCCCCCTAACATATTGACTGCTTCCCAAGTTTGGTGTCATCTACAAATTTGCGAGGCTGCGCTTTGTCCTGTTGTTCAGGCCATTAACAAACAAATTTAAACAGTATTGGTTGAGTGACTGCACTAGCTACTGGCTGACAGCTGACATCACTGGTTACAACTCTTAAAGCCTAGCAGTCTGGTCAATTTTCCACCCATCTTATTGTCCTCTTATCCAGCACGTATTGCACCACTATGGTGCAAAAAAGCCTATGGGAGACTGTGTTAGAGGCCTTGACAAAATCAGGGTAAACAACTACTGTTCACAGTGTGTTTTGGGTGACTGAGGCCATCTATCCAACTTTGTTTACTTCACTCAAAAGCATTTATTGACTGTGGTCTTCATCAGTTATATTCATAAATGTAATGAAGAAATGCTTTGCTGTTTCAGCCATGGTAAAACAAGTACTTTTAACATGTTAGAACTGTAAAAAATCCTTTAAAGAAAATGGAAGTGGTTTTGGGTGAGAGTATCTTACCTTGTTCAAACTGTTTATCCTTCTGTCATAAAAACAAGAGATAAGGTTGATGCAGGAAAAATTCTTACTGAGATAAAAAGTTGTGTGTATGGGGATAATTTCACTGTGTCTAAAGATCTCTTTAGAAGCACGGTAGGAAGCATTTTTTAGTCTCTGTAGTACAGAAAAATGTTCCTACACAGTAGTAAGAAAATGCCTCATGAGCATTGAAACTACTCCTATATAACTGAGAATAAATTTGGCAGATGACTTTGTATTTCTTGTTGAGTTAGTTGATAAAAATTCTCTTAAGTGTGGAAAATGCAGCAACAGCTTGCTAAATACAATCAAACTTATAATGCTCATTCACAAAATGTGCCATGTTGTTGCTGGAACTGAGTGTGACTGACTGACAGCAACTCTCTCTAGTCTTTCCTCAGTCCCAGCATCACCTGGATAATACAGGTGGAGTATTCAACAGATGCAAATTCTTATGTGAGAGGCATATTTGTGACTGAAGGGAATTCTCAGGAAGGTGGTAATCCCGGAGCACGAGCAGCTTTTTGTAATAATTTCTAGAGGGTTTTCCGATGTTTTATTCTTCACGGAAAATGCCTGCAGAGTTGAACAGCGAATCATAACCAGTCTCTGAGGTTTCTGAGTCATCTTAACAAATTGTGGCTTCAATTCCAATAGCAAGAGCTTTGTTATCAACTTTAATAGGACTGCATGCCTCCTACGGAAGAGTCCTTTAAATTTAATAATACTATAATAAAATGAAATAAATCATTCTCAAATCAATTCTTCTATTTGGATGGTAATTTCTATAGATCCCTATTAAATTTTCGACAACGTTTCAATGATGGAGGTTTATCTCGTCTTTCAATAACATCAGACATAAAAGATCTCAGGGGGTGTTTCTAATGAATAATGCTGTCTCTCTCCTAGTTCCAGAAGTCAGAGAAATATAGCAGAAAAGCCTGTAATTAGTTTGGGTGCAGCACAATTCTACTGCTGCCATACGGCTTTTGGCAATAGAGTAAATGTATCTTTTTTTGGTGCTGCATTGAACTGTGTAGACAATCCAGCTCATACAGAACTAGGTGAGACATTTCTAGGATGACATCAGGCTGTGCAACATAGGAATGTCCTTAGACTTTACCAGTAGTTGTTCTTATGGAATCTTATTAGACAGCTAGGCGGATGCTATACTAATGTTAATTCTCAAATACTGTTGCTTTAATTGGATTAATTCTGAATTGCCAGTCTGTTTAATTAGCCCCACAAAAGTTATTTAGGAAGGTGTGGACTGGGGCTTGGGGAAGGAATATCTGGAGCACAGCATGTCTGGAAAAGTGTCTATAAAAATCCACATATAAAGTCTCTTACTATGTGGTCTAATTAAGGTTTGGATACAGCACATACATTACTTACAAAACAAACAGGTTAGTTTCTGTTTGCTGCACTTTATTTTTATAACCTGATTACCAACTGAAGCAGTTTGTTAATTTAGTCTTAGTTTAGTTACACTGCAGAAAGCAGTGCTTGTCACTGGTTTAGATCAGCCCTACTCAAGGCACTCTTTGGAAATAAACAAAACTGAATTGAGTCGTATCAAGTGACTGCTTTTTCAAATTGTTAATTTGCTTTTTCTTGTTGGTAGAAGGCTAGATTATAAACACATCAATGATATCATGTTTTTGCCTAAGGGAAGTTAGCATATGCCGATGTTTGAAAAGGGAAAATAATTTTTAAAACGTGGAGAGCTGAAAAGCAGAAGCCGTATGGTGAAATTATCACAAGAATATTTTGAGTTGCATCTGCATTTATGAAAAAAGTGTGGTTTAACTCTAATGATGGCACATCTGAGAATGGGAGAACGGTGGCACCACGTTAGTGCTGTAGCGGTGTATGTTTCAGCTTAAGCTTGCCGTAACTACCATTTGTACTCAGTTACAACAGAGCAAATGTGAAGTAACTCTGAAGTTGTGTTACTGCCACCACTAACAAGCAGAGTCTTTACCACATAGCATGAAGATTTTAAAACATTTTAACAAGGTTGCCCTCTTTATGTCTTGTTGTCACTAGGATGTTTTGTAGGAATGGCCGTAACATACATATATATATATATTTTTTTTTCCAGAATGTGGGTGGTAAACCCTGGAACAGGGCCCTGAGTCATTGTGGAAACACCCTTCTTGGAGAGACTCAAAACTCACCCGGGCAAGGCCCTAAGCAACCTGACCTAACTTTGAATTTAGTTCTGCTTTGAGGGACTTGTCCCTTTCTGACTGAAATTGTACGTGGCCAGCCTACCAGGCATATGGTGAGTTCACTTAGTATGTCTGGTAAGAAAATACAGTTCGGGTGGTGATTGCAGTCAAACCCAAATAGAAGTGTCAGTCTCTGGAGCTATTGTGGTGTTGCAGTGCGGGTTCAGTAATCTTTAAGGGTCATAAGGTGATAGTGGCCACACCATCCTGCCTTGGCTTCACAAATGAGTAACCAGCTGCTTGTATTGAAGGTAAACTGTCTGGTGTTTGTCTAGTGTACAGAGTGTAAATAGCATCTCAAATACCATGAAATGTCAATATTAATGTCTGATGGTATTGCAGAAATTCATTTTAAGTCACACAAGTCTAAATGTAATACACTGATTTGTTTATATTCTCCAGCACTGAGGAATAGGTTATACCTCAGACATTCTCTAGACTTGTGAGATCTTTGCTTTATCTCCTGTGTGAATTTCTTTGCTGCAGTGTCGTTACCAGCTAGAGAAAAGTCTAAAATAAACATCTCTGTGAGATACAAGCTTCTCAGTAGCTTCTTAGAATTAATGAGCAATGCTTTATGCAGGTATCAGATACTACTTCTTCATGGAACAGGAGAAAAAAAAGGTAGCTAAACCTATCTGTAACAAGCATTGGAAATAACTGGGATCAACAGGTGATACGTTACTGGGTGAGAACAAATTTATAGTCAAGGAAAAAATCCTGGTGAGATTTACTAAGGATTACTGAAAATGACAAGATACAAGGTTCTGCTGGATATTTTTTCACCATGGTAAATGCTACCTCTGGTTAAAAAGATTGTCTATTTGGCCCTAGATCAAAAACTTGAGCTTTCCTTGCCAAAGCTGTAAAATTCATAGAAAAAGAAGAAAAATCAAGAAAAAACATGCATGTTTATTCTATTGGCCTGTCTTTTCCCACCCTTCCATCTTCTCACACAATTCTTCTACAGAGGTCTGTTCTTAAGAGCAGAAAAACAGTTTTACATCAATCAAGCTTTAAAATCCAAATAAATGAAAATTTCCTGAGTCTTTTCCAGCAGTCACTATGCCCCTTTTCTTGTTGTGCTAGAGAAATAACTGGAGAAGCTTAGTAAGAGCGAATTAATTCCATGACCACCTGGTGTCCTGAAAGTGGGCTGTGGAAGATAAGTGTAACTTACATTCTGGCTGACATTGATGCTGGCATTTGGAATTGCTCAAGAGGAATTTCATGGAGCCATGCTGATTTATATGAAAGGCCCTGAACTGCATATATATATCTTGTTTCTACTGTTTTACAGCTAATTTTTATTTTACTGCTGGCTGGGAACTGAAGTGTTGACTTCCTTTCATCTTTTTCTTGCCGAAGTCAAAGAGCAGTGCTGCAGGTCACAGACATGCACACCTCCATGTTGTGAACCAAACCTCTAAGACCACAGCAGGGGTGTGTGAGGTTTCTAATGAAGATGCAGCAGGGCATGACGGGCTCTCCGTGTGTCCTACTGTGGCCTTTGCTCAGAGTCTGTCTGTCTGTCAGGGTGCTGAATGGCAGGGCAGGCAGAGCAGCTGTGGGTGGTACCAAGCCTGTGGGTCACGGGGACAGGCTGCAGCACTCAGCTGAGAGTGGGTGCTGCAGGGGCGGTAATGCTCACCTCAGAGGCCTGAGTTTCACAGATGCTGTGGAAGGTTTCCCAGGTGTGCTGATCCTCTTCTCTTTCACTCTGTTTTAAAGCTATCTTAACTCTCTTGGCTGCTACAGAGCTATCCAGCCTCTAAGAGAAGCGGCTGGAGAACTGGGACCCTTCTGGCTACATCATTTTCAGCCCTATTTTCTCTTGTTATTTTTCCAGCCTTCTGTTTAACCCTCCTTGCCAAAAGCACTCTTTGGTGACTAGCAAGCTAATTGGCCGGAGGAGATGTCATCAAAAATTCATCTCGAGTAATTAGACATTGAGCTATCATTATCCTTGAGGTTCAGATCATTTTTGTTTTCATTATCTGTCTAGTTCCCTGTGGTAGATATTTCTGATAATTTCTTGACACTGAGGGTGTCACGAGTCCCGGCATTCTCTCAGACGTGCTTCTCTTACTCGTCCTTGCTTAGCTAGCAGGAATGGGGAAAAAGCTATATTAGTCATACTGCGTATTCATGAATTTGCCTGTTAAATAGGGCATCGTGTGTAAGGAACAGAGTTCTCACAATGTTTTGCTAGGTAGTTGGCAAATTCAGTGCCACATAGTTTGCGAGGGAGCACTTCTGTTTTTCAAATGTTTTCAGATAAATGTCATTCCAAACTGCTGTTGGTAGCTTTGAGAAATCACATTTGCATTTTATGTAATTCTAATTATATAGTAATTAAATTCTGATACAATGTGAGATTAATATTAGAATTAGGTCCTTGAAATTCTGTTGCTCTATGTAAACCAGCGCTCTTTCTGTTATGAGTCTTTACATGTGAAAAGAATGTAACTAGATTTCTGTCAGTGGAGCCTTATCAGTTTTAAATCATCTAATCAGTAAATTTCAAATTAAAAGTATGTTATTTCAGATTGAAAAATTAATATGCTTTTGTCTATGATGAGAAGAAAAGCTCTAGGATTTTTTGTTTGTTTTTAAGCTGCTGTTCTATGTGTTACAGCAATAAGTAATTCAGAGTATGGGAGCCTGCCAAAACATGGAATTTCCATTTTTTAAAAATCCTAATATTTGGGAATTTATTTTCATCCTTAATGGAAATCCAGACATAACAAAAATATTTCCACAAATATATTACTATAATTTCTTCTTGGATCAACTGAAGTAGGTCGACTGTTTTGACTTATTTTGTATTAGATTCCATTTTCTTTAAAGAAAAACCATTCTGAAAGGAAAGCTGAAAGTACTTTGAATCGTTGAAAGAAACTTTAGAATCAATACGCTCTTGGAGAAAATAGAGATGCTGTGAAAAGTGTGTACTTTAACTGAAGGGTTTTTCATTCTAAGTATTTTTTATAATGTACTATACACACTGTATCCTGGAAGTGTAATGTTGCTGGACTGTATTTATGTATTCAAAATTTTAAAATATTTTGAATACATTCTAAAAGGATATTCATATTTGTTTAACAACTGCATGTTCAGCCCTTTATAAGCCACAGAAAGTTATATAATGTCTTTAGAAACTTGGAATAAATAGTAAAAAACAACAAAATAAAAAATTAGCATTGATTGTAATGATTGAAATGCTTCATGGCATTTCTTTCTGGCTTTTGATTGCTTCCTGCTATGGTGGCATTCTTGACTTAGATGTGGAAATCACTTGCAGAGGACTGTAGATGTAGAGGTCTTGTCTGTCCTGTACCTCTTATAAATTCAAGATTATATTTAATACACAATGGTATATAAATAAGTCATGATCCAATTTCACCCTATGCTTGTCATGAATGTCTCACAGCTTTAATTCACTAAAGGTCTGTATGACAGCTTATAACAAAGTATGGACTGAAGCAAAGTTAAGTAAACAAAACCTTGCAATAGCTCTAGAATCCCTCAAGCTAATGGTTTTTAATCAATCATGGTTTTGTTTCTTGGGTAGTGATGTGCAATTTAGCTTTAGACAAACATTTCCATGAAGGTAGGATAGGTGGGGGCATTAAAAACAAACCCAGCTTAGTGTTAGACATCTCAAGTTAACCCCCCCTTTGGCTAATCTATGTTGACTTTAGTACTGCGTTCTCTGCTGGTACCCTTGGGTGCTTCTGATTTCATCGGAGCTCTGCTGATGTGCCCCAGCTGGAAGTGTGGCTGAGGAAGCTGGTAGCTTGCTAAAGACGTCTTTTTTAAGATTTCTTGTCTTCCCATTGTCTGGCTTTTACTTTTGAGTTATGAAAAATGAAACCATATTCTCTGTAGGCACCAAGTGGTTTTCCAGTGGTTTTATTTCACTCTTTTTTCAAGGATATCTCATTTGTTTTCTTAAACCTTCATGCTCTCTTCTCATTAAGTGCTGCTTTGGCACATCTCATACTGTTGGCAAGTATCCTCTTCCATGCACCAAAGCTGGAGGGAAAGGTGACAGTCACTTTATTTTTCTCTTTGTCTAAGGAAGCAGAGTTCCCTTTTTACTGTCAACTGGAACCTAGCTGTAATTTCATCCTACTGTATTAGCAGGTTGGCTGATAATTTAAAAAGTTAAGTTTCTCCATCATCATCTGAATATACGTTTGAAAGTCAACTCAAATTATCTAATGACATGAAAATATTTCAAGGAGCTACAATGAATAAGAGCAAACCAGTGTGAATATTCTGTATTTTCATTCAAATTCTGATACCGGGATGAAATTAATAATAACACAATAAGCATCAAATAAGAGATGTAACTTATTTTTAGATGTGGTATCTGCATTGTATCTCACAAGTGAGCGATGTTGTCGTTAGACTGAAACAGTGTTGAAGTGGCATGTTCAGTGGCATGTTCATGGGTATGTTCGGTGCTAAATAACATGGTAGAAGGACACTGAGACCTTCATCTTTCTTTGATAAGATGTTCATTTCAAAAATAATTTATCAGATCAGAAAAGCTGGTAATATTGGCAGATCAGCATAACTCAGTCATGTCAATCTGACGTTTGATCATAAGTAATATACTTTTGGTGAGATAGAAAGTCAAAGTGAAGGACAACACAACTTTCATATGCAGTGTTCCAAACTCAGAACGATGGTATTTTTAAAATATCTGCTGCTCCTATTTCAAGTACCAGTCACAGAATCACAGAATTTCTAGGTTGGAAGAGACCTCAAGATCATTGAGTCCAACCTCTGAACTAACACTAACAGACCCCACTAAACCATATCCCTAAGCTCTACATCTAAACGTCTTTTAAAGTCTTCCAGGGATGGTGACTCCATCACCTCCCTGGGCAGCCTGTTCCAATGTCTAACAACCCTTTCGGTAAAGAAGCTCTTCCTAACATCTAACCTAAAACTCTCCTGGCGCAACTTAAGCCCATTCCCCCTCGTCCTGTCACCAGGCACGTGGGAGAACAGACCAACCCCACCTCGCTACAGCCTCCCTTAAGGTACCTGTAGAGAGCGATAAAGTCGCCCCTGAGCCTCCTTTTCTCCAGGCTGAACAAGTCCTACGCTCCTCGTAGGACTTGTTCTCCAGGCCCCTCACCAGCTTCGTCGCCCTTCTCTGGACCTGCTCAAGCACCTCCATGTTCTTCTTGTAGCGAGAGGCCCAAAACTGAACACAGTACTCAAGGTGCGGCCTCACCAGAGCTGAGTACAGGGGGATGATCACCTCCCTAGCCCTGCTGGTCACACTGCTTCTTATACAAGCCAGGATGCCAGGTCCTTCTCTGCCTGGCAGCTCTCCAACCACTCATCTCCCAGCCTGTAGCTCTGCTGAAGTCGTACACTTGGATCCTAATAAAAGGAATTTTGTATGTGTTTCAATCAATTTCCTAGTAACAGATATTTGACTCATGTATCTGTTAGTTCAGGAATATAATGCACACAAGAAGTTCATTTAAAAAAAAAAATAATTTTCATGACATCACTGTAAAGAATATTGTATCTGAGCTGTTGGGCTGACTGCAAAACTTTACTAATTCATTATCTTGGTGAACTGCAATGTAATTCTTTTGAAGGAATACTAGTCTGTGAATGTCTCATCATCACTAGTCAAATTTACACGTCTGGTATTGACATAGTGATTGATATATGACTGAACTCTTTCACATAGTCATTTCAATATCATTTTCTTACATTAGATTCAGATTTCCTAACTTGGTGTACTCTCAGTAAAATGCTAGACAGTCATCCTTGTAAGGGTGTTATCTATGTGAAATATACATCATATTGCTTTTTCTATTCCTACTTAAATACCGTGGGACATGAATCAGATCCAGGCCAAATACTTGTATAGCGGAATAGATTAGACAGAAGTTAATATATTGGTCAGAGCAGTCAGGGTCTATTAATTGTGCCTAATCAGTGGCTGATTTATGACTTCTGGCTTTTGGTTGGCTTGCAGCAGAGGTGAAGCAAGCTTGTACTTGCCCACAGTATATCCTGTAGTCCTACTTTCATTAGCATGCATCACTTCAGGAAAATTCAGTATCATTTCTTACTTCACAGGGATTTCTACTGAAAAGGTAGTATTTTCTCAGAAAGCATGAACGCCTACCCTTCAGCTAGGGTCCAGTTTATACTTGCTACATCCATAAGCATTTATAATGAGCTCATTTATTAACTGACCTTGAATACAAAGAGTATCTACATTATTTTATAAATTGTAAATAAAATGTATAGGTATCTTTTGGTGAGATCAATCCATTAGCTAATATTCTTGTTTCATTGACAATGACTTGGTCAGCTTTTGAAACAGTTTATATGCACAAACCTCAAGAGACTTTGAACAGCACCCACACAGAGTCTTAAAGCCCTGTGTGATGTTTTTGCTTCCAATTGAGAAAAATGGTCTTTTTTTTCCCCCTCTTACCTGTTTCAGACAACAAGGACAGAGATGTATTTGTATCCTTTTCAACTTTAAAAGGATATTGTTATCACAAAATCACAGAATTGCAGGGGTTGGAAGGGACTTCAAAAGATCATCAGGTCCAACCCCCCTGTCTCAAAGCAGGTTCCTTAGAGCAGGCTGCCCAAGTAGGCACCTAGACGGGCCTTGAATATCTCCAGAGAAGGAGACCCCACAACCTCCCTAGGCAGCCTGTCCCAGTGCTCCGTCACCCTCACCGTGAAGTTCCTTTTCATGTTGGTGTGGAGCTTCCTGTGCTCCATTTTGTGGCCATTGCCCCTTGTCCTGTCCCCATAAACCACTGAAAAGAGGTTGGCCATTATTTTTATTACTTTTTATTTAGGTGAATGTATCTGTATACAATGCCTTTGAAAATAGTAATGCTAAGAAAAAATGAAGAATTTATAAATTCTGGTGCTTGTGGAGTTACCACCCCCAAATCTCCCTCCAAATTTCAAAATCACTTACAGCACTTCCACATTTTTAAACATTCAACTGTTTAAAGCAAAGTGGGTGTTGCATTTGGTCATTTATGCAGCCCTGTAGGGACTATATGTACATTACCTTTGTGGCATATAAGATACATCATTGCTTTCTGGTGTCCCAGGAGAAACAGACACCCTTATGACTGACTTCAAAGTTAAATGCTTAAGCAGTCTGCCCAGCTGGCCTAGTCTTTCCAAGACCCCTAAGTAGCTTGTTTTGGGTGGACTGACAAAGCAAAAGCAGGAAGTAGTGTGGAAAGAGTAAGTGCTTGTCTTTCTACCAGGACATATAGGGGTTGAGATGAAATAGAAAGTAACATCCTGTGAAATGATTCTAAATATTCTGGTGAACCATCTCCAGCAGAAAAATACATGGTGCTTGATTGGATAGAAAAAGTTGTTTATTACCAGTGAAGTGAGTCAGGAGAAAGCAGGAGAGATGTCTGAACAATTAGATTTGCTTTGGTGTTCCAGTTACCTAATGTGTTTGTTTTCAAAATGCAGAGAAATGCATAAGGAATCAGTTATCTGTGACTTTCAGTGATGGCAAGGTATAGGGCAGGATGGGCTTCAAATATTCTCATCAGGACACTTTCTGAAGGCTATTGGGAAACCACAATCTATCAAGGCTTGTGAAGATTAATAGTTCAGCTGGAAGCGTGCACGTGCAAAATGTAGTAGCATAAAAAATGAAATTTGGAATGGATTTTTTCCTCTTTAAAAAAAGGAATAATGTGCCCTTTGCAGTAGAGCTAAAGTGCATCCCTGGTCATTGCTTGACCATCTGGTATGGGGTAGTAACACACAGATCAGCTTTTCTAAACGCTGATGTTGAAACCAAAGGAGTAATTCTTCAAGGATTAGGCCACTGACACCGGACTTTACCATGTCAGCAGAAGAAGTGAGCAGCGTTTATTACGAGGAACAATTCTAGTCTAGATAAATCGTTTAAGATGTATCACATCGTTCTTGCTAAAGACATTTTTATTACATGTTAGTTATTTTATATTTATGCCTACCTTAGGAATTGTATTCTTCTAAATAAAACTTCCCAGGGCCTTTATCTCAGTTGCCATTTTTAGCAAGATGAGTATGGCCATATCTTATTTTCTTGGCTTATACTATGGTTTTCTGCTGTTCCCTCCTCCTTTCTCTGTCTTTTACGTGCAGCCTGCTGCTTCTCTACAATTAGCAGGCACTTCCCCTTGTTTCAGCCATATGGTCTGGAGACACAGGGAAGTAGTAGCTTTCTCTGTGACCATTGTGCGATCGGGGAAGACAGTAACCGTGTCTGTCAATTAACCATAATTAGGAAGAGGTGGAAGATTGTTTTTTCTGTTTTCCTTAGTGATACTGGGGGGACAGATAAACTTTGCCACCAAGCTCCCTTCTTTCAAGGAGACTTAAATATCTGAATCCACTGGAATGAGAACTCAGTCAGCTTGGTCCTGCCATGAAAATATACATATTTCCTCAAGTAGCCAAAAAAAAAAAAAAAAAAAAAAGAGGGGGGGGAAAGGAGGCAAAAAGGAATGTAGTTATATTGAAACCTTAGCCTTGGCACTTCGAAAGCTATTTCTAAAAGTCAGGAGCTGATGTTATATTTATGGTAATAAATATTGGGAACTTGTTCTACCTAATGCAGGTAAAAATCAAAATCGTTTCAGCAGGGTGGGGATGTTATGTATGAAACAAATTATCTTGTGGCCGTAATTATATTACCTTTGACTTCAGCTTTTTGGCTCCATATCATATAGTGAATTTAAAGTCTCCTTATTGCTCTTTATCAAGACATGCTTGTCCAGAGCTAGATCATACTAATTTTCCAGACTTTGGTCTACAGTTGCTTGTTTGCAGTGCAGCAATCCTAAAGTCTCTTTCTGCTCTTTTAGTGTCCTGGCATCGGAATATGTCCTCAAAGATATGATTCCCTAAAATACCATATTCCCCACGTACATTATTTAAGTATCTTTTGCATATTTTTAAGGTAAAATGAGACTGGCAAGAAATTCTTTCTTTCTCCTAGTTCTAACTTTTGTGTGTGTGTGTTTTGGATGTATAATTTGATAAATAGCTTGTAAGACTGAGAAAGGAGATCACTTCTAAAACCATGGGCAATTCTTTTTTCTTATAATAGGTTGGCCTGGATATGAAATGAGTCAGAGACTAGAAATTAATAACTGGGAAACTTGAAACTAAGGGTCATGTGCAATTATTGAGATAAACAATTGGGGTTAATTTTTATTTTTATTACTGCACCTCTCAAATGACCACTGGATAAGGATTCTTATAAATTGCTATTCAAAAATAAAAGAATGAATCTGAAGTAAGTGTTAAAATGTTATGTTTTTTAAAGCAGCATGTGAGATCTATTTGTGGGCAGAGAAAGTGGTAGTTATTTTTTGTCCAGTGCAATGATAAATGCAAATTCTATTTTTAAAGAAGGCTGGAGTCATTCCTTTTCACTATAATAGCAGTGCTTCCAATTTAGTATCTTCCCTCAGTTTACAATTTGCTACTTACAAGACGTAGTTAAGAGCATTGTTGTTTTCATTCTTCCTGCCTTTCCTTCCATTAAACCTGCCTATTACAAAGGACTCCTGCTAGTATAAACAGAATTCAGAAATGCTAACTTTTTCTACACCATGTGTAGCCCAGAAATCCCATCCCACAATTGTGCTTGTATCTCCTTTACAGCCCAGTGTCGCAAAATGCAGAGACTGCCCTGCAATGAGCTCTTTCAGGTCTCTGTAGAAAGTGACTTTGCTCAGCACCCAGGATGGTGCTGAGATCTCTGTTGCAGTTCCCAGCTAACAGCCAATGTAGATGTAAGCAGTGTAAGTGCTTTGAAAGTACCTACTCTATTGCAGTACGGCAGAGCTGTTTCTTTTGGATGGCTATGAGTATTTGACTTGGCCCTGGAAGTCTTAACTCATCGCTTCTTTGGATATCAGGTTATTATGAGGAGAGAATGTATCCTGCAGAGCAGGCAACTACAACAGAGGGATAGCTTAGTGTAATCCCTTGGCCTACAGGCATGGCAATGGGTTCAACTGAAATGATCGAATATGTGGTCTGTGATGATTTTTTAGCTGATTAAAATCTAATGGGATATATGAATACAAAGTGTTGTCAATTACATCAGAAATTAATTTAATAATCACAGACCGAGCTGTCTTCAAATAGCTAGTTCTAAAAAAAATAGCAGATTTTTCAGGTTGACATCATATCAATCTAGATTTGAAATGGATATCAAGGATGCTTTCAAAAAGTCTGTTGCACCAGTAGCTGTGTAAGACAGATCTAGGCAGATGCATTATTATTTGAGCTGTCAGTTTTACTACACAATTTGCATGTCAAGTGTCAACCAGATGGGCTATCTCGATTAATGCCTGCAAAACTATACTGCTACTTGGTGCAAAAAGTTTCTTGTTTGACAGTTTAGATGTACACCTTCTAGCTTGTTCCTTTTCCTTTTAAACTAAGTACCCGGTAACATCTTAAGACATGAAAATGTTCTCCTTACACTAACAGATGGACTCTGGTAGTTAGCAGCTGAACTGCGGTGATAACACACACCAGTCAGAACATGGATCATGGGAGGGAGTGCAATCACACCAAATATCCCTTCATATCCCCTTGCTCTTGTTAGGGAGATTCTCTGGTTGCACGAATTGACTTTAATGAGATTTTTTTATTTCTGTCAGCTTCAATAGGTGCACTGGGCCCTAAAAAGAGATGACTGTGTTTTTTAAGACATTTTACTTAGCAAGGGATTGTTATTTAACTTTTAAATCATCAAATATGTCTATGGGTATCTTCTCAGGAAAATTTCTAGCTAAATTCTCTTACTGTTGTATAGAAGCAAAACGGCTCTCATCATGCTGAATGTGGCAAATCCTAAGAGGAGGTTACATATATCTCTCCATTGGTCAAAGTTGCAGGTGTATTAGTAATATTTCTCTATTATTTAGGTCATATTACCAGCAATATAAAAGAAAACTCTTTGTCCTAGATCAAAAGACTATGACTATACTTTTTGTTTCTTTTGTGGCACGGGGTGTTGCTCTGTCAGACTGCAGTCTGAAATACTGCATTAACACAATGTTTCTCTCTTTAATCTTAAGGTGATGTCCTTGTCAAGTATTCAGTTTTAAATATCATCTTTTACCGAAATATTTCTTCTGTGATGGGTTAAAAGAGGTTAAAAAAAAAAAAAGGAGGAAAAAAAAAAAGAACCCATAGTTTAAAGTTTTGTATGCATTCCTATTTTTTTTTTTTTTATTTCTTTGACTGATGTTTTAGAATGTCAAATAAATGGCTAGAGGAGGTTTATTATTTTGTGCAGGAATTTATATCAAATTTCTGCTTCACATGTCAGTATGTAGATGTGTATGTGGTCTTAGATCTTTTAATGGCACCTTTGTTAACATATCTTCTGAATTTAATTTTTTTTCATACATCCATTTGAAACCCACATATGTTTTCTAAACAAAAAAGATTAATTATTACTACCCAACATTAGTATTAGTAGGGATAAATGGGGAAGGTGTAGTTCATGTCCTCTTGGAAATGGAGGAAGGATTTTGTTCTGTTTTTGTTTTGTTTTTAAATAACAATGGCAAACTCAGTTCCCTGCTGTCAGAGAATTCTATTAAGAGTAAATCAGAAAACAAATGGAAGAAACAGAAAGGAAGGCAAAAGGAGAAAGAAAGCAAAAAGGGAAGGAGAAAATGAAAAAAAAAAAAAAAAAAAAAGAGGAAAACTGTTGTAGGCATTGAAAGTGGAACTTGACATCTAAATCTAAGTCCCACATGTAAGTTTAATTCTTCGTATTCTCCATGCATGCCTCCAGCCATGAGAATGATTCTGTTCATTGACATACTTCAGGCTCCTACAATTCCTTTTGTGTATGACTATGACTGCCTTGCTCTTGCCAGAGGTTAGCATCTTGGAAACCTGTACTTCAGGCAGATCAGGATCTTTGTTTTCATTCTAAGCATTTGTCTGTGTCCTCTAGGGAGCTTGTTGTGCTTGCAACACACAACAAATACTCCAGAACTGGGAACCACACAGATGGTGACAGTGACCTCTTACAAAGATATTGAAAGAGCATGAATTAGATGTAACTAGTAGGTATTTCACCTGCTATATGTAAAGTAGAAACTGTTTTCAGAATAAGAACCAGAAATTATTTTTTTCAAGACAAAGTGAGTGCCCTTACACGCTCAGCTGTAGAAGCAATACTCACTTTCCTGCTTTCTTTTTCTTGATTTTACAATGCAAAATAGCATGACTTTAGAAAGGACTGTGGGGACAGAACACCACATCATAACCTGGATTGCTCATCTCCAAAGGAAAAGGAGATACGGTCTGAAGCTCTTCTGGGAGGACAGAACTGGAATGGAGTCTGTAATGTTCAGGTGAGTGCTGTGACCTCTGTGACCTCTCGGTGCTACTCTAATACTGACGGTAATGGACTGTGTGCTAGATGATTGTGTGATAGGAATTCTACCTGCGGTTATACCTGAAGAAAATTTATATCCACAAGCAGAGACTAGTGGGACTGTGGAACTGGTTTAGCTTTAGCTTACTGTACGCCAAGTTGGGCACAGACTATTCCTCTACAGAGGAAAGGGCAAAGCATCAGCCAGTGTAATACTTTGGTGTCTCCATCTGCCAGCTGGTGTTACGAACTATAAGAGATGATGGCACATCCTTAATATTCTTTGACAGTACAATATTTTTACTTAGACTGTCTATTCCAGAATGATGCATCTCTGATAGAATGGCCAGTCAATCTCACAGTGTGATAGAAAACAGATGTAAGATTAGGATGCAAAGTAGTTTTCCAGATACTTGGTCTCAGCATGCTGTACAACCCAGCCCTAGAGTTAACCAGCCAAGTGCTGACACATGTCTTATAGCAAAATATCACTCACAGCCACAGTTCAAAGGCCTTGCTACCCTCCAGGGCAATTAATACAGCATCACATTCAATGGTGCTTGAACCAAATCCATCGAATTCTCAGGGGAGGAGTAACAAAGCAATCTCAAAGCTCAGACATGAGCAGCATGCTGCTGCAGCTAAAGTTTCAGTCCTGAAGAATGCAATCCTTCCTTAAGAATGCTTGTGTGACAATGCATTATAAAGAGTTGATTCTTCTGCCCTTGAAATTTGCGACAATACTCTTATTAACTTTACTAAATAAAAGTTCAAACTCCAGATGTGGATCTCCACTTTCCAAACTATTTGTCCCTAGGGTAGCTCCAAATGGCTTTCCCTAAGTATTTGGAGGTGGGCTTTTGAATTAGAATTTTAAACACAGTTTAGAATAAATAAATGAAATTCATACTGCACTTTTTCATTATTTTTTTTTTGTATGAAGTTGTATGTATACATTCAACTTTTGCATTGGTAATACTAACAGCTAACCTTAGCAGCTTTTGCTATTTCAAGTAAGTACCTGAAGTGATCATATTTCAGTTTAGAAATTATGGCCAGGTTTGAATAGTAATGCTTGCATTATGCAGCATTTATTCAACTAATAGTGCTATTGAAAGTATTCAGGCATCTTATAGTATAATTTAGTACTTGGTGTGAACACGATTTGATAGCCACCTGGTACCTGGGATGTCTGAAATTAACTATGCCTATTATGTAATTGTGTCATGCTATAGAGTGCAGGGAATAACAAGTGGCTCTTAATTCCTGATTTCATTTCAGCAGTTCCCACTTCGATTTCTATTTATTAGTGTATGAATGCTGTGCTCCCACTGTTCCTTCTATTGTGGTTGTGATAGTTCAGAAAGAAATAAGAGCTATGTGTAGATGTGCTTTACACTCTGCTGAACACAACTTGAATATTGAATTGAATATTTTTATTCAGGCAGTCCTTGGGAATTCCCAGACTGGTCATAACCAACAGAAAACAATATGTAACCCAACTTCCATTGTAATTAACAGTAGCACACGAAAATGAACAAACAAAAGAATGAAATTTTAGTGCCTTTACTATTTAAGAAAATTAATATTTTAGTGATAGGTTCATGCTCTATGTTTTGACTTTAAGGAGTGCAATTCTTATGAAGTCATGTCTGCATCCTGTCCTAAAAATAAGTGCTTATGGCAGTCAGTTTATTACCAATCTGCATGCCTGCATTTATTTATTTATTTAAATGGATAAATCATCTATAGATGAGAAAGGCGGCATAGACATAGACAAAGATGGGTTTTTCAATCCTCTAACAGCACAGATAATAGAATTTCAGGAACCAAATTCAAAAATATGTATGGCATATTTAGCTTAGCAGTAAAGGAATGAGGGTGATATGAAGTAATAGCTAAAGAAGAGAGGTTTTGGGGAATTTTTTGGAAGTTTATTACGTCCTGAAATACGCACTGGAATTAGGAAGGTCTTTCTCTTTATATTTGCAGATTATGCGGTCTTTCAAATCTAGGAGTATTGCATATAAATTATTTAAGTATTGTAAAGTGTCTTGTCTAATAAGCATAGCCAAGGTTGTTGGATAAAATCCTTTTATATAAACTATGCGTGTATAGATATATATACACACACACACTTTTACCCAAAGCATACTTGATGAGTTCTAGGGGGATATTTTCTGCTATTTTCTCTTTTTAAAGACAACAGCTTGTCAAAAAGATCATAGAATCATAGAATATCCTGAGTTGGAAGGGACCCTTAAGGATCATCAAGTCCAACTCTTGACACCGCACAGGTCTACCCAAGTTCAGACCATGTGACTAAGTGCACAGTCCAATCTCTTCTTAAATTCAGACAGGCTCGGTGCAGTGACCACTTCCTTGGGGAGCCTGTTCCAGTGTACAACCACTCTCTCTGTGAAGAACCCCTTCCTGATGTCCAGCCTAAACTTCCCCTGCCTCAGCTTAACTCCGTTCCCGCGGGTCCTGTCGCTGGTGTTAATGGAGAAAAGGTCTCCTGCCTCTCGACACCCCCTTACGAGGAAGTTGTAGACTGCGATGAGGTCTCCCCTCAGCCTCCTCTTCTCCAGGCTGAACAGGCCCAGTGCCCTCAGCCGTTCCTCGTACGTCTTCCCCTCCAGGCCTTTCACCATCTTCGTAGCCCTCCCCTGGACACTCTCCAACAGTTTCATGTCCTTTTTATACTGTGGTGCCCAGAACTGCACACAGTACTCGAGGTGAGGCCGCACCAGCGCAGAGTAGAGCGGGACAATCACCTCCCTCGACCTACTAGCGATGCCGTGCTTGATGCACCCCAGGACACGGTTGGCCCTCCTGGCTGCCAGGGCACACTGCTGGCTCATATTCAACTTGCTGTCTACCACGACCCCCAGATCCCTCTCTTCTAGGCTGCTCTCCAGCGTCTCATCGCCCAGTCTGTACGTGCAGCCAGGGTTTCCCCGTCCCAGGTGCAGGACCTGGCACTTGCTCTTATTGAACTTCATGCGGTTGGTGATCGCCCAGCTCTCCAACCTATCCAGATCCCTCTGCAAGGCCTTTCCACCCTCAACAGAGTCCACAACTCCTCCAAGTTTGGTGTCATCAGCAAACTTGCTCAAAATGCCTTCTATTCCTACATCCAGATCGTTTATAAAAATATTGAAAAGTACGGGCCCTAAAATGGAGCCTTGAGGGACCCCACTGGTGACCGCCCGCCAGCCTGACGCAGCGCCATTCACCATAACCCTTCGGGCCCTGCCCGTTAGCCAATTGCTCACCCATCGTATGATGTTTTTATTTAGCTGTATGCTGGACATTTTGTCCAGTAGGATCCTATGGGAAACCGTGTCAAAAGCCTTGCTGAAGTCCAAAAAAATCACATCAGCTGGTTTCCCTTGGTCCACCATACGGGTGATCTTATCATAAAAGGAAATCAGGTTAGTTAGGCAGGACCTGCCCTTCACAAACCCATGCTGGCTGGGACCAATGACCGCATTGTCCCCCAGGTGCGCCTCAATACGTTCGAGAACCATCTTCTCCATGATTTTACCAGGCACTAAAATTCTGTCATGATAGAAAAATTGTATAAAAATATATGAAGATGCAATCAAAGGAAACAATGCAAACTTGCTTGGGATCATTATTAAATATTGATTTCAGCTGATTTTTTAACTTCAAATTTAAAAATGGTACAAAGTGAGGAAAAAAACAGTCGAAATGCAGAGGAAAATGTTGAAATAGGTCGCTTAACTTTTTGAAACTTTGCTATAAATTTAATAAAAGAATTTTCTGATTTCAAAAAGGAAAGGTATGTGAAATTAAAAAAAAAAAAAAAAAAAACAGTTTTGAAACAAGAAAACAGAATATTCCTGAGCTGTTTTAGTTCTCCTGTGTTTGGGCTGTTGCTACCTGAGCTTAACAGTGACAGAAATAGCATTTGTCCTATGTAAGGGGAGGTGAACTTTCTATATTCTGCAGCTCTTTCATCAAAAAAACTACTTCAACATGCCTTTTTTTTTTTTTTTTTTTTGGTAAATATACAGAGAGAATATGTTACCAGATAAACAGTGCCTGAACAATTGTCTTGCCTTTCTTATACTGTATTGCCTCCAGATCAGAGTGGGAGCATGGTGGAGAAGCAATTTGGGGGAAATTGGGAAGGTACTGGTTGCCATCTTTTGCATCTTTTCTTTAAATGAGCATTTTAAGCATTTGTGCTGTTATTTAAGCAACGTCAACCATGCCCAATCACTCTAAAACAATACTTTGAGGATCTGTAGTCAAGTACTTATTAATTTTTCACACTCAGAAGTCAAACATAAAGCAATGCAAAAAGATTTTTTTTTTATAATGACTATTGTAAATCAAATAGCTGATTTGTTAGAAACTATTTGATGAAGTCTTTTTTTTTTTTTTTTTTTTTTTTTTTCAGCATTAAATCATATTGAGGTAGATTTTACAAATTCTTCAAAAGTAAAAGTAAAAAAGTCATGATTCAAAATCTAAAACTGCATTTTTTTTGTTTTGGTTTGTGTGTTCTCCTGCAATCCCTGCAACTGATTGTGTTTAATAAGCCTCTGATGCCTCTTTTTTTTTTTTTTAATATATGATTTTTCTTTTATTGCTCATATCTCCTTTATTGCTGCTCTCTAGATCAAAGGCATACGAAGAAAAGAAAAATGGTGACTGAGAATGATGTCTGCAATCTTCCACATTTTCTTCCACACTCTGGCATTATTTTTCTAAATGTTTCTACCTTGATTCAATGCAGTAGTTACCCATTATAATTCTAAGAGTCATTGTAGACAATTCTTCACCACCCTGGGTATCCCAGCCTCTCACATGTTTATAAAGTTAGGGCTTTGGCAACCCTAGTGATAAAAATTCAAGACAAATATAATTGAGATTATAAATACATTTCAGTTACTTTCTTTAAATATTATTTGCCATCTGGCTATAGAAGCTAGTAAAGCTTACATATTTTTAAAATTTTCTTTTGAAACTGTGAAAGCTGGACCTGACTGTTTTTCTAAAAGAATGATAAATTATCATGTTTACTGGCACTGATGATTTTAGACAACCACCAAGTACTATGGGAAATAGTACTCTGCTTGAGATGTAGTAGCCTGCTTCCACATAGTCGCGTGCTGAATTTCATAAACCTTGTGCCTAATGCTGGGCATCTCTGTCCAGGATGAAATGTAACTCCCAGACAGCACGGGGGTGAGTTATCTTGTGAGCTCTTAAAATTACCTTCTGAATTTCATTTGTTATTCTTGGGAAAAGATATTGCCCTACGGTATAGTGCTGTAGAAGTATACAACACGTATACTTTCAGCAAGTGATTTCTCAGTTTGTACAATATTTATTTTATTTTATTTTATTTTAAAGAAATAGTAAAAGGATATTTAAACGTTGGATGGGTCTGGAAGATGTAATTTTGAAGTGAAATTACATATCACCTACATTCTATTTGAAGATACGAACTTAATAGAAAAAAAGAGTCAGTGCACAACTTAGTTTAGATTTTATAAAATCTTTAAAAATATTTGCTGTGTGGTCCTCTGATTTTCAGCGTACACATTGTCACAAGTACTCGTAATAGAAAAATGGATAAATTTATGTAATTCTGCAGCACTGCATCTTTTTCAAAGAAATGTGGAAAACTTTCAGAAGTGTTATTTCAACAGAGCAGTTCATTTCTATAGAAAGTTGTATTTAGTTGGTCAGATCTATGAAAAATCATGGATTTTGACGTCTATTAACAGTCTGAGTTATCTTCTAACTAAATAAAGCAACCTGTTTTAAGCTTGACCTCATTTTCATGTATACATTAGGAAAGCCAGTGATTGTAAACACAGATGGTCTAACACATCATGTCATGCTGTTGCCCTTGTGTTGGAACAGGGCTAAATCTTGCATTGAGAATGAGGATTTTTATGTTAAACAAAGCACTTAATTAAGAACAGATTTCAATATTTAATGACTACACAGTAGCTTATTAAAATGTTTGCACTAGTGTTTATGATGTTTGGTGGATTAAATACCAATATATTTGTTAACTGTAGAATACACTAGCACTACTATTGCACGGAATCCAAGCCTTACTTCAGCAATGTTACAGAGGCTCCCTAGCCTAGAAAAACAGATTTAATCCTTGTTCATTGGGGACACTGTTTGGAGAACTTAACATGATTTGAGAAGCAAGGTACATCTAGAGGGTGCAAGGGGACTCCGAAATAATGATTCAATGATCTTTCTTGGGCATTGCTACATCCTTAAACTGGAAACAACTGGGTAAAGTCTCTCTGCTTCCAGCCTAACAGCATCTTCTTCACTATTTAGAATTTTGAGGATTGAAGGCATCTGTAGAGACTCACAGAGCCACACTAGGATGTACATATGTTCAAAGTCTAACTTCTTTTTCCCCCTTGGAGCCATGGGTAGTTTCTTTTTTTGAGTTTAGGTTACAAAACGCACGCAGTTTGCTACATTTCGAGGCAGAAGTGCACAGTTGCAATGTAATAGATGGCCTTTTAACGTAGAGTTGGTGAGTTCCTTGAGTGTCTCTCCCTCCATTAAACTGTGGGCAAGAGAATTGAACATAAACCATATTTCCTTTTCCTGCAACACATACCTGTCTTGGTGTATGGTGAAGATCCATTACTGTTTTCATGCTATTGGCTTGTTAAGTAGTAAAAACAGAAGACCACACCTTTCCTCTGCTTCCAGTGAAAATATTTCAACATTTCTTTTCTTTTCTAGCAGCTCATTTAAGAATGATAAACAAACATCTCATCACTCTTTTCATTTGGGACCTTTTCCTCCAGATGAAAGAAAAAAACCTCCACTGTTCAGTTCCCTAAACCATACTTCTCTGGGGAAAGTCATTGTGGTTTCAAACTCATGCATATGGTATAGTACATACATACTTAATGCTTTGACCCTGAGAGAGTTCTTACCAATTTATACTTCCATCTACAATAAGTTATGACCACATGCATCAGCTCAACTGTGCTGCTGATGTGAGAGCCCTTCTCCATTCCTGCTGCCTTCCCAGATTGTCATTTATGGAGAGTATAGATAGTGCCTTTAGAAATGGAAGTCAGGCTCCATTTCTCATGGCTTTCCATGAGAAATGTGGTTAATCAAGCGAACCATCCCAGAAGAATGAGTGAGTTAACCTTGGGGAGAAAATGTGATCTACTAGTGATTAATTAAAGAAAAAGAAGAAGCATCAATGTTTGTGATCTGACTTTTTAGAGGCTACTCAGAGAGCTGTGCACAATGTCATAGTTCCTTACGAGAAGTTCCTCACTCAAGGTTTTTGTATGCCCTGGTGGTAGAGCTGCTGGATGGGGCCTCTGTCAACAAAATGAGTAATAATTACTCGTCATTCATATTTCTAATTAAATCTAAATTAAATGTACATTTGGAACAACTTAAAATGAGATTGCAGCTTTTTGCCACCAAAAGTTAACATATCATAAAATATATATTTTAAATCTCTACAGTAAGGAGTTAAACATTTAATGGAATGGCGATTTTGGACAGCAGCAAAATCTTGTCATTGAATTAATGAATGATTACTAAATTCAGCGATATTATAAATCTCTTCAGAGTGTTTTAGATTTTCTTAATTCTATTTCTTGGGGTTAGACATGTCTTTGTATTTGATACTTCCACTTGTCTTATATTCAAAGGAGTATAACACATTTTTTCTGCTTAGTATGAAATCTTCATTTTTTTTTGCTTGTCCGTGATGTCTGCTATACACAGATCTCAAACACCTTTGATATTAGTGATGCAGCTTTGCAGCATCCTAAGAAACAGCATCACTATCCACATCTGAACAGTAGGAGAAGTCAGGCAGAGAGAATTTCAATAACTTAACTAAGCAAGTTAAACAATAAACAAGCTAGTGATAAATTCAGGAAGAGAATGCAGAGCCATTCTTTCCTGAGGAGATCTAATCTTTCTTTAAATTATTTTTTCTCCAGTAAATAATTCCCCAGGAAATGTAATTTCAATCATTCTGAAATGATTTGTGAGTTTGACGAGAATTGATGCAATGATTTTATCTAAGCAATGAAAAAAAGATGGGTCTGACTCCTAACAGTTGAAACAAGCATTTAGCGAGGATTATTGTGTTATTATTTATGTATTTATTACATCTTTTACTTAGGATTATTTTTCAGCATGTCCACCTTGGGGAAAGGTAAAGCCTCTTCCTCCTCTGTAAGTAGGGAGGGAAGGATGGCTGTGGTACCTCTTGTGCAATACCCTAAAGCAGAGGAGAAGGATGCATGTTTTAAGGCCTCATAATAAGGTTCCTGGCTTTTCAGACAGGCAGCACAAATTAATCTTGCTATTCTGCTCTTGTGCTATTATGTAAAAGTAGGACAACAGTGTTTTGTTTGTTTGTTTGTTTTGTTTTGGCTTAATCCTTTGCTGCTTTCATTTTCCAAAAAGACTTTCCAAAAAGGTCTGGCTTTGAAATATTGTTAACGAAATAGATAGACTAAGCTCTAAAAAGCTGGAATGAAGTGTTTAATCTCTCCCAAGATGAGGAGAGAAATAAATATAGCTTTTTGGTTGATTGTTCTGTAAGGAAAAATGAGATTAATTTTCACAGAATCACATGATGGGAGGGGTTGGAAGGGACCTCTGAAAATCAGCTAGTCCAACCCCTTGTTAACTGAATGCATTTTTTTTTTTCTTAAAAAAAATAAAAAATCTTTACAAATAGTTTAATCCCAGGGTTTAGTTGTACACATTTTCTTCTATGCACAAGCTGTATTCCCCTACAGCTTTACCTGGTTGCATTATCCTTAGGAGCATATGCTAGGGTCCTGTGAGTTGTTTTTGTTATTACTTCTATAAGAGCAATAATAAAATATTTGATTTATGTCACCTCATTGGGCTAGACTATTCTGCAGAAGTATAAATCAGTGTCATCTCCAGGTACATCTGGCAGGATGAGTCAAATCTTATGCTCCACCTTCTTGCAATCTTGAATCCTTACTCAAAAACAGCATTGTCAATAATATTTTGTGGATAAGTTTAGCCAAGACATTTGGAAAATTGATTTAACTCTTTTAAAAAGGAATGAGAGAATGACAAGTTTGCCTTATTGTCCTATAAATATTTGGTATATTATATAATATACCAAATATGCACAACTTAAAGTAAATTCATAAAGTTGTACTGTCTATTTATCCCTAATGGTATGGCTAATCATTGAAGCCATTAAATATTTTCCCTATTTATACTGGTCCTGTTGTGAGATCTCAGCTTGATTTCCAGACCTTGCAGATTAGTACAAGGTTATTGAGGTATGTATGAATTACTTTGGAAATCTAATTATTTTCTCCTGCTGAAATAGTAGAACATACTGCAGTGGTGAAACTGGGGAGCACTTCACTGCAGGTAATTTTAACAGATTTTTAACTCCTTTCTCTGTGCAGCAAATACTTTAGGCATCTTTCTCTGCAAATTACTTGCCTGCATAAAATTATTTAGTTCAGTGTGAACAAGTTCAGGCGTGCTGATTTTTAACAATCTGCTCCGAGTAGATCATTTTTGATATTGGTGGTTTTTTTGTTTGTTTTATTGGCACTCCCCTTCCTCCCCCCCAAGACTGCCTCACAATCTGTTCTTTTCTAATTCTAATGCAATACTGTGAATGCTTTTGTACACGGGGGCTTTGTTCTCTTAGGCTAAGGGAGAAAGAATGACAAAAAGTAGGATAGTAGTAGTAAAGTATTAGTAGAGTTCCTGTAAATTTGACATTAAGATTTCTTCCTGGTACTATTATAAGTGAAAGTACTGGGCATATGGGCCCAGTGTTCAGAATTTCCTAATCTTTTTCTTACCACTTGAGGAAGATATGATTTAGGTTTACTATATTTCAGGAAATCTGATATTCCTTTCTCTGCTGTCATACTTACGCAATCTGATTGCACATGTATTCATTCACATTAACTTGTTTTTGTCGGATCTTTGTCTAATTTACTTATTTGTCTAGTTCAAAGTGCCTGAATTTGGACATGGATATAATTTTTTTAACCCTTGTAGTACCAGATCAGCAGCACAAGCTATTTCACATAAATGCCTTTCTGAAAGCTTCCTTATTGAGAATAACCCATATATCTTAAAGTGTCTTTTCCCTATCTCAAACTGAATAAAACTGGTTTCTTGGGCCTTATAAGCAATCTGAAATGAATTCACTGACCTTCCTCTTTGTGGGCTGTGTTGCAGTGCTTTATTTTGGCATAGTAGTTCCTTCTCCACTGCTTGTGAGAGTATTTGCACTCTCCATTTTTTGTGGTAGCAGTTCCCATGAAAGTTCAAAATGACAGACACTAATAGGAGATAGGGGCAAGAAAATGTCAGGGTTCAGAGTGAATATTATTTTGGCCTAATGAATTTTGAGAGAATCATAGAATGGTTTAGACTGGAAGGGACCTCAGAGACCATCTAATCTCGCTGAAGACATCACACTTTCCACTAGATCATGTTGCCCAAAGCCCCATCCACGCAGTTCCAGGGATGGGACATCCACAGCTTCTCTTGGCAGCCTGTTCCTCTGTCTCACTGCCCTTCTTGTGAAGAATTTCTTCCTTATCTCTAATATAGACCTACCCTTTTCCAGTTCAAAAGCATTGCTCCTTGTCCTGTTATAACGCTCTGCAAGAGTCCCTTCCCAGCTTTCATGTAGGTCACTTTTCAGATCTTGGAAGGCTGCTCTAAAGTTTTCATGGAGCCTTTTCTTCTCCAGGCAGAACAACCCCAACTTTCTCAGGCTTTCTTCATAGGATAGGTGCTCCCACCCTCTGTTTGTCCTTATGTCTCTCTTCTGGACTTGCTCCAACAGGTCCATTTCTCTTTAACAGTTTAATGTCCTTCTTGTACTGTGGTGCCCAGAACTGCACATAGTGCTCGAGGGGAGGCAGCACCAGAGCAGAGAGGGACAATCACCTCCCTCAAACAACTGGCAATGCCGTGCTTGGTGTACCCCAGGATGCAGTTGGCCCTCCTTGCTTCCAGGGCACACTGCTGGCTCATACTCAGCTTGCTGTCAACCACAACCCCCAGATCCCTCTCTGCTCTCCAGCATCTCATTGCCAAGTCTGTACGTAAAACCAGGGTTGCACCATCCCAGGTGCAGGACCTGGCACTTGCTCTTGTTAAACTTCATGTGGTTGGTGATTACCCAGCTCTCCAATCTGTCCAGGTCTCTCTGCAAGGCCTTTCCACCCTCATCCAAGTCAACAACTTCTCCAGATGGGCTATATCTACTGAATGGGTGTTTAATGTAGTCTTTAGGATGGTAGTGTTAGTAACCGCTTGAGGCACTACCTGACAAGGAAATACTGGAAAAACAGAAATATCACCAATTCCATGCTGTGATAACATAGTATTTTGCAGTTTAGAGGTTAGTAGTTTGGGAAATAACTTGGGGAAAGTTTTGGTCAGTTTTATTAGAAATGCCTTTGCACATGACAGAATCATGGTGTGAAAATTTGAGCCTTTTGGACTACCTCATAGAGACCAGAACAGTAGTTAGTGAAAAAATGGCTGAATACTATGTTTATACTATGATCACAAGAGTGGCTGTTTATCTTGCCTCAAGTGACTTACAATTTGAATACACTGTCCATTTTATTTATTTTTTTTCCATTTCGTAGGGTAGAAATAGATGTTCAGAATGGAGGGATTTGCACTTAAAATTCATGCAGGAAAATGGCAGCATAGTTGGGAAGTGAACTGAGCTCCCTGTTCCTAGAGTAGAGTCTTATCTGCCAGGCTATTCTCTCAGTGTCTGTAGGTCCTTCATTGATGCAGGTGAATGCTATGGTATGAAATACAATTCAGCTGATTTACACCAATGTGAAATTGGCCTTTGAATTTTTGTCATCTTCTTAAAAGAGTCTGATTATCTACTTCAAATATGTTTTGATTTCTTAGTACAAGGACTTAATCTAGAAGAGAGCATGTCTATTGTAGATTAAAATTCATCGTCTCATTCTGTATTTGCTCTATTGAGGTTATACAGAAAGAATGCTACTTCCTTTTTTATTTATTTACTTATTTATTATTTTTCTTTTTATTAATGATATAACGCTTGGGTAGGTATTTGGATTCCATGCCTGTGCTGTATGTTTCTGGCATCTGTAAACCTTGTTAAGCTTATACAGTGTGCCTTCCTGTAAGATACATGTTTATGGGATGGGGAAAAATTAATAAAAACATGGCAAAATTAATTGCAGAACTATGTTCACTGAATAGAATTGATAATGAAAGACATGATGTGGAAAGAAAAGTTAATGAAGAAAAAGATGATAGCAGAATGACATTTCAAAAGAGGTGAGGTTTGGGTTTTACCTATATGGTTAAGAGTCAATTGCTGTTACTTTTCATGATTTGATGATATTGAGGTTCAGCTATAAAAAGTCTTTGAAAATGCTGTAAATAAGCTTGAGCTAGAGGCATTGCTATATATATTCTGTAGTCTTTTGTAATATAATTTATCATTTTACAGTGGTAGTTGGGAAAGGAGCAGACAAAATTCCAACTGAACTGGGGTGGGGGAGGAGTGAGAAGGCTTTTTTTTTCTTTCTTTTTTTTTAAAACAATGGTCACCAGCCATATGCCATTTCTGGTGAACTCTTGATTCCCTGTCTTCTGGGAACAATATTTTTGTGGCATTTTGACATGTTTAGCTGATTCTTCACCCGACATTTCATTAACTCGTTGGTTTTGATTTTTCCCTTACAGGGATGAAAACTGAGAGCAGCGTACTGATGTGCAGCTAGTGTGAGTGAGACCGGGTTTGAATTCAGTGACAGAATCCTCCTCCCAAACCTACTGCTCAAAACATACTAATGTGTCTTCTGGGAATCTGAGACTACAGCTAGAGGTTGGCTAATAATACAATCTGTATAGTCTTCACCCATGTGTTAACAACTGTGCTATTCTAGCTCAAGATCTTGCACAAGAAAGTGGTGAACTTGACTGTAGAATTGTTTTGGCTTGTAAAGAAACTGGCAAAAAAAAAACTTCTTTATTTTCAGCTAAATCAATTTCAGTTCTGTTTTGTTGGATGGCTGCCAAATTCTTATAATGGTCTGGTACAATGGGTAAGAGCTGGCAGCAGGGATGCAAGATTGTCATTATTTTATGCTAACACTGCTGTGAAAAAGTTATTGTGAAAGGGGAGGAGGTGTCTTGAGGTGTTTTCCCTGTGTAGCTACTACCAGGTGCCAGGACAAGTCTGCAATGCTCTGTTAAACAAAGTAGAAAATGCTTCCCTTGTCTGGAAACTCAAGAAATCTTCTTTCTGTTTCTGAAATTATTTTTAAGAAAAACTGTTTTTGTTTGTTTGTTTGTTTGTTTCTCCCCTCTAATCTTGAGTACTTCATATAATTATATCCTAAGAGTATTTTTGTATTTTTTTTTCTGCATCTCTATATTTCCCCCCTCTGATATTTTGCAGATGCACGTGATACATGTCAGGAACATGAAGAGATTCTTGTGGAAGAAAACAATGCACATAGCAATAGTGTTTTATACTTCAGGGATTAGCTAAGTAGGTCAATCCTGGCTGTTGTGAGGAGAACAAACTCAGTTTCTGGTGAGGAAAAAGAATTGTGTTTCTTTCTGAGTGGTGAAATAGGATGGAAAAGAGAGACTTTTCTGCTCTCAGGGATAGATATTGACATCAGACTTGAAAATGTAGTTAAACCTTTTGTTGAAAGTTTCTGGTGGTCCATGTAATCCTCTTTTCCTTCAATGTTAGGACAGGGTAGCTGAACCATAGATTGATGCAGCTACACTAACATAAAACTGGAATAACCTAATAGAGAAGGAACATTCTGATTTTTAATTATTATTTTTATTAGAGACTCTGTTTCACTTTGTGCTACTGACAAGTTACAAGGTCAAATGCATCTAAAACTTGAGCTGTGGGAGATTTCCAGCTGTGTACTCTGTCTCTATTCTAAACAGCAGATTTCCCATTCTGACTTCTATTAGAAATAGAGTAGTCCTTTCATTTTTGATTGTCATAGGAGTTACCATGAATATGCCCGTACTATTTAATGATGTATTAAAAATATAGGCATTGCGTTTGAGTATGGTATTGTTTTAAAAGGGAGATTACCAATTAGGAAGGGGATGACAGAGTTTGGCAGTACCACAAAATGGGAAGCACTCAAATAAAACTTATCAAGATTTCTGGCTCCATTCAGAATAAGGCAGAATTTTCTTTACTGCAAATTGCTTCTCACTTAGATATTCTGCCAGCAGACAAAATTGGATTTTTTTTTTTTTTTAACAGCAGCCGAAGTATTGTATTTACATTATCTGAGCACATAATTAAGCCATTAAGCTGAAAGTTTCCGGGTTTGAGCATACAAGGAGAATATTTGAAAAGAGTTACAAAGTTCAAGCAGTGCTAAGACACTATAGACTGATGGGTGCCATTAGAATGGGCTGAGCTTTGCCAGAAGGCTTTTACAGGTGATGTAGGAATATCAGATGCTGCTGTTTTTACTGTCTTACTCTGACCCGTAAGAGACAGCAGGCATCCCGATCACAGGCAGAGCTTGCTTTTTGTGCAGGACCCTTTAGACTTATAAATACTACACTTTTAAAACTGTAGGAAAATGGCAAACAAGTCATGTCATCAGCTGCCTTATATAGAGTTGCAAGTCTGTGTACAAAGTTGTGCTTTTGAATTGCAGTTCTTCATCCTAGCATCTTCTTGCTGCTGCCTGTGGCCTTTACTACCACCAAATTACATGTCTGACTGCTGGGATGGCTGAAAGCCTCTTTCTTCTCCTCTCCTTCTTTGCCTGTTCTCTGCAGATGCCCTAGGGAGGGAGGAAGGAAATGGATTTAAAATGAGGAAGAAGGCTAGGAGAAAAGTTCAGGAAATAGCTTCCCCATACACAACTCTGTAGTGCTGGTCAATATTTGCATTAATGACTCAGGTGGTGGAATAGAAGAAGTGCTAGGCTTAGGAAGAACTTTCAAGCTTATTACGTTTAAATTAAAAGTCAAGATATTCTGGAGAGTTGAAGATGTGACATGGATAAGTCAAAATATTGTCCAGAAAGGAGAAGTGGAAGTTCAATATTTAGGCAGAATTAATCAACTGCTTCAGTACTGGGTGTTGGAATATGGGTATTACCAATTCTAAGGGAAAACATCTAGCTTGGAGTTATAGCTGATTATGAGTTGGGCTCAAACCAAGTACCTCTTGCTGCTGTGAATAAAGCAAACATTACAGTAATGTGTAGCACAGCTTTTCTGCCATATCCTCTTATCCCATATTCAGCACAGTCTCAGCTGAGCATACAGTGTCCAATTCTGGCTGCTGCATCTTGTGAAGGATATGGAACAACTGGAGAGAGTGTAGAGGAGGGCAAAGAGAATGTTTAGTGACTTGAAAAACAGCAAGTTTCAGTAAACTGGGATTGTTCAGATACGAGAAGACTGATCATCATTTATAAATGCAGAACAAGATGCTATAACAAGGGAGGGAATAACCTGCATTCCATATCTATCGCCTGGAACAAGAAATTATAGATTTACAGTGGAGAAAAAGGGATTTAGCTACTGAGTTAGAATAACCTCTACTAAGGATAGTGGTGTACCAAAATAAATTATCATCAAATGCTGTTGAGTCTTCATTACTCTGCAGAGGAAATCTTTAGGAACATGAAATACGGATCTGTCAGGAATAGCATAGGTATCGTGGTTCTGTCTTCTGGAAGGGATGTATGGATTTCTCAATTCCATTAGAGGTACAGCCTTTGTTTTCCATAAGTGCCTGTGATTTTTCTCAGCTGGCAGATTTAGAAGTTGAGGCAGTGAGGATCATAGGACAATTCAGATTGGAAGGGACCTCAGGAGCTCTCTCATCCAACCCTCTGCTCAAAGCAGGGTCAGCTATGATATCAGACCTGGTTACTCAGGGCTTTATCCATCTGGGTCTTCAATGCGTCCAAGGATGATGATGGCACAAAGAGCTACTTTTACCACTGAGCTGTCAGTGCCCCTTTCTGTCATCTGCTGCCCACCTGGGGAATATTATTCCTCTTCCCTGCCCCAGTGCAGTTGACCCCCATGTCTTCTAGATTTCCCTAACTCCTGAATATGAAAGAGGCTTTGGCCCTTGCTCAGGATAACTGTGCAGGCACCTTATACAATGACACTGAGCAGAGAGCCCCTAACTGTGCATTCACTGAGACCTAGATAGTGTCTCTGTAGAGACACTGTCCTTGACTTAGAAGTGAGATTTTCAGAGGAAATCTGGACAGTTCAGCCCAATAAACCACTGTTCTGCTTTAGGAAACCCCACAGCCAAATAAATACAAGATTTCAAAGACAGATTTTTTTTTTTTTTTTTTTTTTTTTCAACTGCTGCTTGTGGATGTTTTAGGAGGCATTGGATTGAAAATAATGGTTGTGTTACATGAAACAGTTAAGAGAGTAATTCTGTGGAGAAGACCAACGTAGAGGAAAGCAAGATAAACAGGTACCCAGGGAACCATAGGTAAGTTCAAGGAATGAATGTGAATTAGGACTTCATGACTGACTTATGTATCAAAGGGGAATGATGCATGTTTTAAAATATATATATATCTTGTTTCTTAACCTAAGTGCTTATTCTTTGTTTTGTTCTCCAGTTACTCGTATTTTTTTTTCTAATTGTTCTGTAACAGTATTGTTATGAGCAGATACACTTGCTAATAGATGGCTTAATCTAGCTTCCTCTGGAGACAAGGAAAGATTTCTATTGATTTCAGTGGGAAATGAATTAAGTCCATTTTCACTGAACTTGGCACAATTTTTCACTGCTTAGAGCTATTGTTCAGGAGACAGTATGTAACAGAAAAGATGGGAATTAGTGTCTGATCATATTGCCTAAAATGTGCTCTGAGCCAGATCCAACTTAGATTTGAGTTTGTATGAATTCTCCATCATGTCAAATCAGTTTCTTGCTCCTATTGCTTTTCTTGGTGCTATTCTGAGCCATTTTATGTTTTACCTTCCCATCTGGGCCTTCAAGCTGTGTTGACCCTCAATTTGCTTGTGGCCCTCAACTTGGGGATGCAGCTCTCATTGTGCCCAGACAATAAATATGGTTTAATAAATACCATATGCCCTGATGATGTTTCCCTGTCCAGGCCAGTCCTGTTCTTTTGTTTGGATGTTCTAGTTTCCTCCTTTAGCAGACTGCTGACTTGAAAATGTCCATGCAAATGGTCTCATTCTAGTGAGCACCAGCAATGGGGGCCTATTTCCTCTAACAGCTGGCCGTATGTCATTGTAAAATTGTAAATGCTCAAAACTTTTGCTCTCAGTCCCAGGGGTTCCCCATTAAAATAATTTTGCATTCACTACCTGCCAACAGGGCCTGTAAGTGAGCCAGCAAAGCAGCAGATTAGGCATAACTATGAATTCTGAGTGGGGCAGAGGGGCTAGAGATTGAATTTTTAGCTGCAGAAAAATGGGCCTTTCATGTGAAACAAAAGTACCAAGTGCTCTGTGGGGCCTTTGTATTGAACTGTAGTTCACAATTAACACCTCTGCTGTTCTCTCACCATGGGAATAGAAATCCTCCAAAAAAGTTGATTATATTAAGATTTGCCCTCCACATTTTGGAGATCATCTTCCAGCCAGATCCTCTTATTTCTGCAGGCAGAATAAGTCTTTGTGACTTTCTCTTTAAAAAGAAGCTGGGTATTAAATACACCATTCCAGCCTTTTCCCTAGGCTTGTAATCAATGGATCTTGAGTTTTAATCCTTTCAGTTTTACAGACCTGCAGAAATAAATAATGAGAGAAAAGCCTCTTGCATACTTTCACCTTTAAGAGCCCAACTTTTCAGTGTTATGAACAGACCAATTGTGTAGTACAACAGATACTGTGGTCTTTCATCCTTCATAACAAGGAGGGAAAAAAGTCAACTAGATACTTGCGATGTGGAAGCATTTTCTAAGGAGTGAAGCTATCTTTCTACAGTGAATATTTACCAGAAGATTTTTTCAGTTCTTAATTATTACTGATCTTTCATTTTACTTCTATAACCTATGACTGTGAGCATGACAATTTATTCTTTTTCTTTTTATGTGATTTGGTGGCACATATGTGTTTGTGTTTCTAGTAACAGACCATTTCTTTTAAACAGTTTCTACTTTTATTTCTCAGATGGTAACTTGGCCTACATGTTGATGATTGTCTGCTGATGTTGAAATGCGATACCAGTGTATGTGTTTAGTTAAATTGTAATAATTATATTTTACTATTAAGGGTTTTATGTAATAGGTATGGTATATTTTTGTTTGATGGAGAGATAGAGGACATGCCATCTTTTTACTATTGAAATTCATTTAATGTTGTACTGTGTTGTTTTTAGTGGTGTACATGCATAATCACTTGATACTAGAGAGCTGCTAAGCAAGAGATAATTGATTCCTATCTCAGTGTTCAGTAGCTTTATTAGACCTGACACCAGTACCTAAATATAGAAAGAATATTTTGTTGGTTGACATAATGGAAGTTTAAAGCAGGAAGCGCAAGGCCACAAGTAACCTGTCAGTTTAGGCTTTACAGATGCTATTTAGACATGTTTTCAGTGGGAGTCCACAAAGGAAAATGATCCAAACTAAGCAAAGGCGGGGCAATATTTTCTTTCTTATTTGTACTGGGTTTATTCTATTTTCATTTGGGAAAAGACAGAAAGCCAGAATAAAAGTATAACTCCCATTCCTTTCCTGATAATCAGCCTATAAAACTATTAGCTAGCACTATAAATAACAGCTGTATAACTGCTGAAAGGTCTGGAAACTGAAATGTCTGGTGATGTATGATGGAACAGTAAGCGATGACTTTAAAATATTATTGGTTATATATTTTCTCTTTCTTGACAAAACTCAGGAAAAAAATACGAAGGCCAAAAATAATTAAAAATGGGCTTTAGGTAGGTGTGCTTGCTTTTTTCTTTCTTTCTGTAATTCCACATTAAGAACTTTATCTATGTGCGTATATACATATATTTCAAGATATTTGACAGCATAAAAATTCTGAGATTAATTTTATTCTTTAAGCAAATGAAGGAAAGCATGGCAATATGATCAAACTGAAATATGAAAAAAAAAAAGAAGCATATTTCAACTAGGTATAGACAGCAAACTAGATGAATGTATTTTAGGCTTTGTAGTCAACATATTTTACTTTTTATTCTTTCTATTTCATCATGCTTGACTCGAGTTGTATTATAAACTGTGACGTAGCCCATGGTTGAAGATTGGAGATCTTGAAAGGAATTGGACCATGTTACAGAAACAGGATTTTTTTTTTTTTTTTGTAACATTTCTCCTGGGTAATTCTTATATCAAAGCAACCTTAAAGGATGAGAAGTGCACTCTGGTATCAGAATACTTGCACTCCCACCCCCCAAAACAAGGGGAACTTAAGGAAAAATCCCCAAACAATTAACTTAAGTACAGAAAAACAGCAGAATAAAAATATTACTTGTTCAGAAACATCATTTCACAATTGAGCAGGTAAAAGACAAGAAAAAGATTGAGTCTTTGTGTTCTGCCTGATTGTTATTGAATTTTTTGTTTGAGGCACTCGAAATTAATGCCATGTTTTGGGACAAGTGGCTGTGCAATGGCTTTTGCATAGTTCCTGGCACTTGACTCATAGTGACAGTGGCCACAGCTCTTGAGCCATATGTGCATTAATTAATTTATTTTGTTAACTCCTGAAGGTTTACCTTTCCACTCAAGAGGGAGAAAGGACGGCTGATGTGGTGTGCTGCAACTGGGCCAGGGCAATCCTGGACATGGGTACAGACTCGGACAAGAACTCACTCAGAGCAGCTATTAATATCAAACTATTCTTATAAATCCCAAAGATGAACACAGTCTTTCTAGTTTTAAGAAGTATATCGAACAGAAGAAAATTACATCCGTGTTTTTATTTGGAAAAAATATAGATGTCTTTATAAGTTACAGTCAGGCTGGCATTAAATATAAATAAACCTGGCAAGTACAGGTATGAAGAGCAGTGTGACCTTTCACAGTTTAAAGTGCTGGTTTTTTCCTTAAGTTTGACCTACAGTGATATGGTATTAATAACAGACATGAGATTGGCTTTGCCTTTGAGATACTTTTAAAACAATATGTTTTATAGCATTACATTTTATTTGGTGGTTGCTGTACCTTTGATGGGGTTTGGCTGCTTTATGCTTTCAAGGGTCTCTTAAAAGCTGAGGTAAGAAATTATTTTGAAATTTGACCTTCAGATAGTCACATGACCCTTGCAACTGATTTTCAAGGAAACACTCAATACGGTGAAAATTTTGGTAAAGTTGTGGGTGCTGGCAACGTTATTCTGTCCATGCATATTTTTGCCTGCACCAGTAGATAGTATCAAAGTTCTGATACAGCAGTGGTGCTTAGAAACATGATACAAATAACCATTTCTGAAATGGACTGAGCCTATCTAATTGTTTCATATGAGATTATAAAGCTCAGCCATAACTGTGGGTTTTAACTGGTTTTCAAACATTGATTTGGAGATGAGTTGAATCACCTCTTGTATGAATTTTTATTCCATTTTAGCAGTACATGGAATACGATCTACATCCTTTATTTGCAAGCTATTTTAATGAGTCAGAAGCATGATTATCTGCAAAAAAAAAAATCCCAGAGTATGACAGGATTTTTTTTTTTTTTTTCTGAAAGAAGTAGTTGGTTTCTTTCAGGTTTTGCTAACCTAAAAGTAGTTTGTGACTTGTAGAAGGTAGGGGGCTTGTTGTCCCAGGATTGACTTTTCTGGATCCTGTGAAATACAGAATTAGTACTGAACATAGGAAACAAAGTAGATGAATGCTTTTTCCTGTGAGGGGAGAGGTATAGAAATGTCAGGCTGACTGGGTGTTTAGGGCAATGAGAATTTGTTATTGGCCAGCAATGCTCACACACAGGATTTTACAAAATTCCTCCAATATTGTTTCTTCATCTGTAATTATATAATTATAGAGAGGTGTTGATTATGTTTGAAGAAGTGTTTTTTTTAATTTTTTTTTCTAGAACTCATACTCCACTTCCACCTCTCCCAAGCTTGCTGTTTTCTTCCAAGTTCCCATATAACTTACCTCTCTGCAGATCGCACCACTCCTCGTGTTGGGAAGCACAAGGTGAGTCAGCCACTGCCATAAATATTTTTGGGGTGGGGGGGTGGTGGAAGTTTTTTGCTGTGGTGGTGGAAAGCCGTATGAGTAGTTGACAAGCTAGCTTGTATGAGGCAGGGCAGAGCAGCTTTTTTCTGGAAAATTTCATTATTACAACCCTTTTCCCTTCTCAGCGTATTTCAAGGAAATGTGGGACAGAGCTAGGCTGCCCAGATCATGGCATTTGTAGGAGACTCAATAGATGTCAGGTTAGCATCAGTGGTATTTTCAGCAAAACTTTGAAATCTGAGGGATGGGGATCATGTGAGATTTGTCCATTGCAAGCATTCATAAGTTAGAGCACCTCTGTCCCAGTAGACACCTGCAAGATGACATGCAGAACTGCGTAAGAGGTTCATGTCTGCTCTAGGCATAAGCCAGTTTGTGTGTACTTGGGATACAGACTTTTTCTATAATAAAACTGATTGAATCAAGACACTACAAGCTCCTAAATAGCCTCAAACTATAATAACTGTATGTAAAGCAGGACATTAATCAGATGGATTTCTAAGATATGCTACCAGTCTTCTCACTGATACTTTTTTCTCTTCAGCCCTGAGGTCATATTTTGCCTGTGTGTTTTGCTGAGTGACTTATAAGAACTCTATAAATAAAAAGTTATAACTGTGTTTGCATTTTCCTTGATTAAAATGCCATGTAAATGTATTTAAAATGATATGCAAATTATATGAAGGCTCCAGGCATATTTTTTCAGCAAGACCCTACACATTGGAAAGGTTGTTAACAGAGCAAGGAATAAATAAATAAATAAATAAATAAATAAAATTGAAGTCATTACTGGAAGCAAGAGGACAATGAAGGAGTCCTCTTACAATTATAAAATGGATTTAGATAGAGAAATGTTGGTGCAGAAATCACTGTTTCCTGGTGGCTACCATAAGAAATTAACTATATCCTTGTACCTTTTGCTAAGGCTTCCTTCAGGAGTGCATGCTGTAACTCTCTACTTGTTAGTGCTTATGTGTTAAGCCATAATTATGTATTATTAGGACAGATTTTACAAGGCTTTTTTTTTTTTTTTTTTTTTTTTTAATACTAAAATACTAGAGTTACTCTGAAACAGTTTCAGAGGAAATGTGGGACAGAGTTTCAGAGTAACTTTCATTGATGAAATTTACAGTTTCGGTGGTTTCTTGTCCAAATTTTGACATATCAATTTGGTGGGACAATAAGTTATGATAGGAATCTTTATGCTACAATTATAAAACGCAGGGTTGTAAAGTAAGGGCCAGTAAGGTCTCTTAAAATATTGTACACTATTCACAAAGCTGTATTCACAGAGGGATGTCTACAAATTCTCTTAGCATAGGGTTTAAAATTTAAAATATCTGCACTTTCTGCTTGATTAATGTCATACTTATATTTTTTGATTCTATGATTTTTTGTTTTCTCTTATAGCTATGTGCATGCACATATAAGGATGTTTGTATAGACATGTATGTCAGTGTGAACAAAATGAAAGGTGGTGTCTATTCTCTTCCTGAATCTGTAAGTAATGGACAAACAGACATCGTTGAATCACAGCATATAGACAGTTTCCTAATGGATTGCCTTAATGTATCTCCATATAAAAACACAGTAAGATGAAATCTCTGATTCATTCTGCAGGTTTTACCCCCGTTCTTTTACCTTAACTGGCTTTAGAGCTGCTTTTGGTCACTGACTTGGCATAAGGCATCTGGATCCCGCTACTCAGCTAGTTTTGCACTGGTTTGCTGGAGGCAGGAATGAGTGCTTGGACTGAAATTGTCTAGAGGTACCTCCTTGTTAACAAAGAAGTCAAAACTTGATCAAGCCTTCCGAACTAGTGCAGAAAATTCTCACCAATGTGAAATTTGCTGAAGGATTGTAAGTCTAATTCAATTATGGATAAGGCAGCTAAATGGCAGAATAAAACACTTCATCAGGTATTTTTATTTAAACAAATACGGAACTACAATCCTCACTTTAACTTTTGTATATGCATTATTTTATCTCACCCCAGAGATAAATATTTGTCATTGCAGTGCTAAGAAAAGGGAATGTACTTTTTTCCTATGTTGGGAAAATTTAGAAAGGGTAGATGTGATCTTTATTATATGTATATATGTATAAAGGCTCAGCTGTTCTGGGATGCAACAGGATAAGTCAGATGTAATATGCTTTGGAGCTGATCAAATTCTGTGGCAACTAGATGCATGAGTTATGAGCTGACTTGGCAGGTACCGTTCCCAAGGCAGCTAATTGTTTCTCAGCAGATTTTCTTTTATTTGCTCTCCTTTAAGAACAGTTTTCCTGGGTGACACAGAAGCCAATGCAAATATGCATAATGAGTATTTCTTTAGGTTTCAGGCAGGACACAGGGCTTCCCTCACAGTATGTGAAAACTCGAGACATTTCCCACAGCTCAGACTGAAGTGCAGAGTTGTGGTAAGATTGGGCTTTAGATAAGAATAAATGAACCCCCATGAGAAAAAGCCAGGTTATGTGGCAGGTAACTCCTTAGGTCAGCCACCACTAATATGAGAGAGATTATTAGAAATTCCTTTAATGATTTAGTTATTTATTCTTTTTTTTTTTTTTTTTTTTTTTTTTTTTCCCTTGAATGCGAGCTCAATTCAATTAACTGTGGTAAAACGAAAACAAAAAACTACCAAGGTCTTTGACATATAAAGTAAGGTACACCAATAAAGTCAAAAGGTATGTTAGTAAAGTTCAACATGTTTGTACTAATAAAATCAGTGATTCAAGAAACTCACACTTCTGTAGTCCTTGAATGAGAGAGCTTGTTCACTAGGTGTGAGTGAGTCACATTGAATGCATGTCCAGACATTTCAGTGTTTTATGTTCATGAGGGTAATGTTGTTAAGAGTGCCACTGAGCTCATAAGGAATACAGAGACGAAAAAATTTCCCCTACCAACCTTCACATGTTTTTGGGAGGGAAGGAAATCTGCAGAGGAATTCATCAAACATGACTAGTACATTTAAATTGCTTGTGGTGATAACAAAATGAGACATTAATAACAGATAAAGGAGTTCTTAGTTACACACTCAAAAGCTTATTTAAAGAGCCTAGATTAGATCATAGATCAACAGAGCCTCACTGGAAAGAGCAGCCTTGTTTTACACATAGGGCTACACACGGCAGCACTTAACTGAGCCTTCGGTGAGATAAAGCTGTTTGGCTTTAAGTCAACCTTGAGATGACTTTCCCTTTAAAAAAAAAAAACAACACACTTTGATTATGTGTTTGGTTTGCATGTTAAATAAGCTGCTCTGCTAAAAATATACCCTTGCAAGGAGCTTATGTCATCTCCCCCTAAATGAGTGACAGATAGTGAAAGACAGGGAAGGCAGAAGAGGCAATACAAGAGCCTGAGTTTTAATTACAGACAGGATGAACTGCAAAGTTTGTATTTAAATTATCTAAGACCTAGAAGACCAAGGCATTTTCTCGCAGATGATAGCAAATCCATGGCAGCTTGTGGACAGATCTACAAGTAGCATAGTCATGTGCAGGTCTGTGGACTTTGTTAATCCTGAGCTGTTTTACAATAACTTCCAGTGCTCCTATGTACTGTGAGGCACTTGTATTCAATGTTAGTCTACTGCTTATTCTAACAAACACAACAAAAACAGCTAAAAAAGTTGCTTCAGTAGGGGTCAACTCCTTCACCTCAGTCCCACTGTGCATTTTCTAAACCAGGTACAGAGTTGGCTCTCCCAGGTAAAAAGCTGAACTGATCTGCACTATAGTTGCTGGCTGACCCTGGGCCCACAGACAGCACACATTGTGGAGCGACAGGTAAAATAGATTTATATTTCCTCCTGCCATTTTTTTAAAAGGATATGCCCTCCAGATAAATTCAAGCACTGTCAGAACTGGCACCCTTCTCAAGAATTATCAGGAAGCAAAGCTCTGAAATACCAGATTCCTAGTAAATTATCTCAGCATTTCATTATAACCAGAGGGTTGTAGATACTCCAGGAGACCCTAAAGGGCCTTTTTATTGTTTCAAGGAACTTGTTGGGGTAATTTAAATAGATGGGAACACCATGTCCTCTGGATGAGAGGTGGATAAGCCATGATAGGCTATTATTTTACTAGAAGGTAAGGGATGAAGAATGGGGTGTGTTTAAATTTAGAGTTCTCCACCACTCTGATAAAAAATCCAGCTCTGCCCAAGGGCTGTGGAGAGGAGGGCAGTTTTCAAAAGCCTATTCTTCTTGGTTTACTGCATTGTGACTTTTTATTTTGTAATCTCCTCAACAAAACAGGGATCAGAAATGGAAGAGGAAACCTCAACAATGCAGACTGGACCCTGGGGAGGCAAGGCTGATTAATGGACAATTTTATGGCTCATTTGTAAAAAGGGAAACTCTAACAGAGTACTCTGTTTACTTTGTCCATTTGATTCATATCAGAGTTTCAGGAGAAAAAAAAAAAAAGTATTGGATAGCTTGGGAGAATAAGCAAATAGCTTATGAGCATCTGCAATGAAGAATCCAAACTACTGGAGGATTTATTACAAAGATTGCATGTACTAGAATGGTCAGACTCCAACAGATTTTTCTTTATACTCATTCTTCCTATCAATTTAATTATAAATGTAATTTTTGAGATTAGGGATGCATTTTCCTCCTCTAGCAGTAGCAGTGGTTATAGACCTGCAAGACCTGCAACTAGTCTGGGAATTTAATCACTTTTTGGAGTCAATCTGTATCCCTTTATGTGCTTTGAAATGAACGGTTTAGTTTGCAGTGCTGTTTACTAACTCTGAAATTATAACAGCAGCAACAGCCTATTCTGCATTTTCTGAACCTCAGTAAATTAGTCTAAGGTATTCTGACTTTTTTCCTAAGTTTTGATTCATCCTTACCCATTCCAATTCCAAAAGATTTGCTGAAATAAATGTAAACAGCATCCACTACTCTCATGTCATCTTAGAATGCTGTCCAGTTGGTCAGGCATGATTTCTCTTTAGAAATCACTTGAACAACTTCCCTAGAGACATTGTAGAATTCCCATCATTGGAAGTTTTCAAGATAAGATTGAATAGGATGCTTGGTTATCTCATCTATGCTTGTTATTGCCATGGAAGGTTGGACCTCATGATCTTTCAAGATCCCTTCCAGCCTGGACTACTCTATGATTCTAAATACTTGTTGAATATTTCACCTTCTTGTACTTCGTATACCTGGAAATGGTTTTCAGACTTATTTGCTTCATCACCTTCACAGGGGCTGAGGTGAAGCTGATTAACCTTAGGTCCTTGGATCCTCATTCTTGTTCAGCCTGTTCCTTCTCTACTGTAGTAGAGTACACTCTATTGTGATTAAATCTTTCCTGCTCCAGATGGTTCTTCTTGGTCCCAGGGGTCTGGCCTTCCTGACAGGTGAATCTTACCAGTAAAGGGTTGGGTGAAGAAGGCTTTTATTGAATACTTTGGCTTTCACCATAGTTTTTTTTTGTCTTAGGGTCCCTTGCCTCATTCAGTGGCAGGTCCACATTTTCTGTAGTCGTCTTTTTGCTGCTGATGTACCTCTAGAAGTCCTTGTTGTGTAAGTCAGTCATAATAAATATGGTGTTGCTCTAACTAAAACGAGCTCTACAGCTGTTCTAACAGCTTAGCTGAATTCAGCAAGGCTCTGTTAATTTGTTTCTCATGAGAAACTGCCCCTGTGCATGAGGTAGTTCTCTGTTTACACTTAAATCAAAACAGAATTTGGTTCTGGGCACAGAGGATCCAAGTCACCTTCTGTATCCACATCAATGCACAGATATAAACCGAAGTATTTGGCCTAAAATGTACTGCATGTGCTAAATTTTCTCTGATGAGACTTGAGTAAAATGTTGATAAATACTGATTGTAACCTCTTGTAGACTTAAGCAGTTAGTTCTACAGTTGGTAAAATAGGACTACATTGGGCATTTAAGTGTGTGGGGTGCCCTTTTGTAAAAACTGGGACCAGACCCAAAGACAAATTTTGAGCAAGGTAGTTTGTAGACAAAATGCTGTTACCTTCAATAAAGTGCTGTTCTGCTCAGCCAGTTTCTAGTGAAATGTAGCTCAGTGCGCCTGTTACCATATGTGAAGATTGAGAAAATACATCTCAAATTTGGTAGTTTTCATGAGCATTCATTACTATCTGATTTCACTAGTTAGTGTTAATATTGTTGCAAAACAAAGCAGAGAAATATAGGAGGTGGAAGTAACTGGGGAAGCTTGCATCTAAGTTTAAATTTTACTGTATGATTTTCCACCTAAAGTGCAAAACAACGGTGTCACACAAAGAACTTCCTACCACAAAATCCTAACAGGATCTCAGAGATGTGTATCTTTGACTTTACCACACCCAATGCAAAACTGAAAGCTCACATCTGACTGGCGGATTTCCACACTGTGCTTTATTTCAGGGTATTAAACGAATAAAAATGCTGAGATTTAATAAATGTTTGTCCCACCAGCATTTTTATTTTATTTTATTTTACTTATGGTCTACTCTGTGCCCTGAGCTTTGGGACTACTTTACCATGTGATACCTGTGGAATTTGCTTTCTTCTAAGGCTGCCCTGACTTATTAGACCTTTAGACCTCTACACTTCTATTTAATCTAATTTTATGTATGTTTGAACAGTTAATTCCCTAGTCTCTTGGCAGACAGATTAATTGGTTAATTGACTGTTGTTATTCTTTCATGCAACATTCATAGTCAGCTATGAGGGATTGTCCTTGTCTGTTGTACAGTCTTGTACATTGTGGAGGTTTTGGCATTGATAAGATGCTTTTGGCCAGACTGGCTAAATATTATTTATTCCTGTTTCTTCACATACAATTATTCAAAGGTTGACTGTAACATCAAACAGAAATAACCAAACCTACAAATGTTTCTGATCAGCTTTTAACTGTCTGACAGTGCTGAGTGTAGTGGCACATGCATGTTATTGGGCACAAGCCATCGATCTCTGGAGAGGATTCAGAGCCAGAAGTCAGCAAACTAAATGGATTGGCCAGAAACCCTATTCAACAGCGTGTGTTGTGAGTGCCTGTGAAAATCTGGCCCTCCATATTTTCATGGGCATTTTAATGCCTTGGGGTGCCTTTTCTCAGAACAAAATAACAGGAAGTCTGGGCTTCTCATCATGTTTCAACTGCTAGATATCAGAAGTATCCTTAGTACTAGATCTGTTGTTTCTACTTCATAAGGGACTTTTTGAGGCAAACACTTACTAGGAAAAACATGGACCCATACACAAATGTAGCTATTGAAATACTTTGCATTAAGAGGGTTTCTTGTGTGATGCTGTATGTAAGGCTTGTCAAATGAGATCCCTTCTGGGTGGCCTTTGTCCATCTCCCAGTGTTTTCATGACACTTCTTTTACCGCAAAGAGGAATGAAAGGCCTTCACCTCAGAGGTTCAGGAAGAGTGGAAGGGGGTCTTGTCTGAACGATGATATACCCGGCACTTTTGTTCCTATCTCCTTCCTGATAAGCTCAAGCTGTTAAACTCCAGCTAACCAATCAGCAGAACAATTTACTACCCCTGTGTCATTTTAAGTGGGCTGTCTGGCCAGAGCAGGATGTATTCAAATGAAAGTTAACAAAGTATGTTTTCTTTTGAGGATTTGTCTGCTCTAAAGAGCTTGAAGGGAACCTTTGAACGGGTATTCTCATCCTGTTGCAGCTGAAATATCCATTGTGCCTCCCACAGCTTCAATAACTGCAGTTATTTTCATTTCTAGCACATTTGGAAACAAACAATATTGAATCTATTTTATTTGATGGGAGAGGTTCATAAAGAAATGGCAAAGGGCTTGCATTTTTAAAATATTTGGCCTTCAGATATCCTCTCCTTTCCAGATCCTTTAAGCCATGCTCAGGTGACCCTTACAGGCTGAGCAGCAAAACCCTGCTGGGAGAGAGGGGCCCAGAGCCGCCACAGTCTCCCTTGTGGTCCCTGCCTATCAATGTCTGCTCTTATTCCACAATGAGGCTGGACTGTCTTGGCAGGGAAAGCTTCATGGGATCAGGTATAATCCCCCTAGGAAAACAATTGTATACAATAAGAACTTGAAAGCATGAAAGGAAAAGACTTTCAACTCCTCTAAGCAGAGCTTTATTGATTAAAAACTGCATCTGCTAGTTTTCTCTAGTTAGTTCACTATTATGCTAAAAAATGTAGGAAAGCAAGGCTTGTGTTATTGCATAAAGGAGCTTGTCTGGTAATTGAAAAATAAAGCTATTTGGCTACAAACCTTAATGTAAGGTAGATATGTGAGTGTTTTGTTTTGTTTTGTTTTTTTCTTGTGTAGACTTTGCACATTTTCTCACCCTTTTCTTAAATCCATCTGCAGAAATGTTTATTCTCTTTATACCCTAAAGCCTGAATGTTATAGATTCTGGGTGAAATACTTATTTCAGATCCTTTTTTCCTATTCTTCTGTAGCAAGTCAAGACTTGTTGGTTCAGAGAACATGAGTTCTTGTCTTTTCTTTTGTTTTTCTTTTGGTATGGTCACATTATTGGATTTTAAAACATGGTGCTAGCTAACAGTGAGATGACAGTGAAATATCTGTTTACCTCTTGTGTGACTAGAGCAGTACATTTTCCTTTAATGCAGAATGTTGAAACCAGGAAAGCTACAAGTCTATTTTTTCTTTCCGCTGCTGAGAGAACCCTTGAGAATATTCTTAAATGCCACTTTATGGGATAGCTGAACCCTGCGGGTAAATGTTACCCATAAAAAGGGAACATCATACTTGTGCCATATGTACCTGAAGTGCCTTTCTGTGTGACTGGGTTGTCAATAGGAATTTCCCAGGCACCACGCAGAACTGCAGCTAAGAACAAAGGCACTAAACTGATCTTTTGTCTGCTGTGACTGCCTTGAAAGCAACTTTACAGGCGCTCATTTTCTTTCCCTCACAGCCCTTGGCCTGCTGTGCACAAACAGGAGAGAGGCAGCACTGCCTGGGCTTCTCTCCCTGATGCAGGGTGATGGGCAGAGATAAATGGTTGGAAAGTTCTTGCCTCCATTCAGTGTGAGCCCTCAGACCTCATACACAGCCTCAGAGAGCATATGTTTTGGGCACCTCGTGAGCCTGGAGAGCCTTAACCTTTGGTCATGTTTCTGCCTGATCTTTATTCAAGCCATCCTTTTTTTTTTTTTTTTTTTTTTTTTTTTTTTCCTCCAGGTTTGGTGAGTCTGCTAGTTAAATTAACATTTTTTAATCTCCCTAGAAATAAGACAGAACATGAAGCTACACTCCATCTTTATCTGGCAATCAAAGCTCAAACTTCAGATTACAAGAATGTAGAATAGATGTTAAAATCATACTTTCCTCCTTCCAAGGAGACTAAATGAGCACAAGGTACAATTAGGCTACTTTATTTAATCCCAGCTGTGAAGAGAGGGTTCTGTAAGAACGATGTTTTTGACATCTGTCACTTGCACCATCACCTTTCAGTCCCATCAGAACAAATCCATTATCCTTTCTGATTAGAGAGGGATTTTAGCTAACCAGAGTTATAGGGTGATGCCAGCTACAGTGACAGATATATGTCCTGGAATGCTTTCCCAATCCTGATGTGTTTATAAAAGGGATACGTTCAAGACAAAGTTAATTCTTTATGGCCACGCTTCTGGGAAGAAAAAAAATATGTAAATCAACTAACTATTCTTCCCACAAAGTAATACTCGATATGCACGTATAAATTGTTTTGATAGTACACCTAGCAACTGCTAGAAGTAATGGGCACGCAATAGTTTCACAAAAAGAAAATACTACAGCATGTGTGTACTCAGGTAGCAATGGGAAATGCAAATTCACCAATGTATTTCTCATGTTTACTTTTTTATTCATTGTGATTAAAGAAGTTCCTAACTTTAAATGAAATAATATAGAACGGGATTTTATGCTGTCATATCAGTGAAACCTCTTCAAAATCAGTCAGATGAAACCCCTTTATCATAACATTCTGAAATTTGGAGGGATTGTATAAAACCTGAGCCTCAGCAGGCCATAGTCAAGTAATTACAGCTTTGTGATGGGTCAGCCAAAACCCCAAATCCAAACATTTCTGAACAGTGGAACTTTTAAAATATGAATTTGGTATGACTCTATGGCTTAGCTCTGTGTTTGAAGATAAAGAGAATCCCCTTTCCCTAGACCGAAAATCACTGGAAAAAAAAGTTACAGAAAAGGAAGGAAACGTAGTGGACTTCAGGAGCTGTAATTTGTGATACTCCATTTTGTAATTCATTTTTGTTATCGTACTCACCTTATGATCTAACGTGCATGTCATGTGCACAGATGTACAACTGACAGGTGCTTAAGGTGTCACCTAACTGAGCTTGTACCTTTGTCTAAAAGCCATGTAGTGCCTGCATATATCTGCACAGGAAGGAGAAAGGTGTTTGAACTACTGGTAACAAAGGTAAATGGGAAGGGACTTGGCTCACAGTATTCTGAAAACTTACTGGTATGTGGATATAGGTCTCAGGAAAAGGATGTCCCAAGGATGTCCCAGGAAATGGATTTCAAGCTGACTTCTGGTCCATGGAACTTTAATTATCTATCTTGGGAGTTAGCTAGCCATCACCATAAAACTGAATGGTATTTGATGAATAAAACTGTCAAAGACTTTTAGCTTCCAAAGCAATACCTGATAACTCTGTAGTAACACAGAAATTCAGGCTATTCCTAGTCAAGCCTTCATTGGGGCCCTAAAAAGTATAACAAAACTTGGCTTGTAGAACCGGCATGTGCAGTCAGATGATCTTTCATGATAGTACAACGAAGATGCTTGATTAACTTTGCATCTTTCAATTATTACAAGAGTGTGTAATTGTTTGCTTCCCTTGATTATAAGTAGGAGTCTCTTTGAGAAGGAAATTTAGTAGAAAATTTAGGAGGGAAGCTCTGAAACTCATTGGAGTAAGGAGTTGGAACTAACCTTTTACTATATGAATATGCTTTTCTTTAATGTTTTCTGCCTCTTCCTAGGTTAAACCTTCCTAGATCAAATGATCCCTTTCCGAAGTGGTCAGCAATAAAGATAGGAAAATTAGGAAGTTAGAAAATAAAGAGTTACCTCAGAAGGATAGCACTACATAGCACAGTTTGTTCCTTCTCAATAGTTCTGCTAAAAGCTGGCTGAAACTGGTTCTCAAATGAATTGTTGAATTGTTTAATAGAAAACATATTTTGTATGTGTGACAGTTTTTGTTTCCTTACCTGTGCTCTGAAATGTATGGAAGCCAATGGAAGGATTCCTGTTGCCTAAAATGAATTTGGGATTCTGCCATATCAGCTGAGTGTGGGAAACAAAGGCAGTCTGTGTCTGGTACTCAGGAATGGGGAAGAGACACCAGTAATATTGGTCTTGTTCAGTTGTAGTTTTCATATCCTTTTCATATGCTCATTCTTTATTTTCATGTAATTCATCACATATCAGTAAAGGCAGCTGCAATCATGCAAATAGTGACAGGGATACAGGAGAAATTAGTCCCCCAAACCAGTAAATATGGATTAGGGAAGGGGAGAACCAGAGAAGGTTGGAAACATTGTTTATGCTAAAAAGGCTATTTGCTGCTGTAATTTGTGTTTCTCATTGTTAGGTGGCAGGGAGCCCAGTGGCTCCTTGGCTTTGGCTCAAATAAAAGCAGTGCTGTACAGAAGGCAGATCATCTTCCTGGTGAATTGAGAGTATGCTATCTGCTGTCTACAGTCAGCATGGAAATCACACAAGCCTCCAGTGACTGCATTTGATGGGTTACTTCAGCATTTATCTGAATCATTTTTCCAACTCAGATACTGAGTTCAGACTCTGCCCTTGCACTACTTTTAAATAGATTCAGTGTGTTCAGCAAGGTGAATCTCACTATTCCTTTCGCCCTCTTCGCTAGTACACACTGTGCTAAATCCACTGTGAGGGAGGTTTCCTGTTCACGTGGTAAAACTTGGGCTGTGAAAACTGACTGGCCAATTAATTCTTGTGGTACCTGGGGATCAACCAAGTCTGAGAAACCAAGTTCCTCCCCCCCCCAGTTCCATTTGTTGTGGTAGTGAGGATGAGGTGGGGATCACTAGAATAATTTGATCCAATTTTTTTTGGCAGGATTTTTCTGTGGTGGACTCCACTGCGTTTACAACTGATTTGGGATGATGTGGTGCTGTAAAGAGCTACCAATAAACTAGAAGTTTGGTCTAACGGGAGAAGAGCAGGTGAGTCAGGCTTCCTTTATGTGTCATAAGGACAAAGAGGGGCAGTTTCACACTGAGCGTACTTTAAGGAGTATCAGCCTCCCAGAACTCTTGTTAGAAAGCATTGCCAAGTGAAGTATCATTTTGAAACAGCTGGACAAGGCAGGAGGCAGGCTATGCCAGACAGTCAGCAGGTGCAGAGGACAGCAGGAGGGCAGCAGAATTTATTATGAAGCCTGCCATTAATGATCATTTTTACTAGTAATTTTATTAACAGGAAAGGTTTTTTATTGTTACTGTTTTTTCATTAGAAAGACTAGCGCTGGTGTGTGAGGCACTTTTATAGATTGTACGCCAGGAGTAGTTTTGCTCACCAAATCTAAAAGAGCATGTTGTGTACTACTGAGCACATTTCAGGCTTTAAGTTGCATTTTGCTCTCATCTCAGTCTAGTGTTTCTCAGTTGGAAAAGCTGACTAACCTGTGTGATTTACATACACAGTAAACGCTTTGACTTTTATAGATCCAGGGCTGGGTTTTGGAAGGAGAAGAAGAGAGTTATGTGTGGCATATTTATTTATTTTGTTCAAATACTGCTTCAGGTGTTAGTTTGGCAGAATAAAAGCTGCCAAGTTAAGAAGAAAGTGACATTCTCTATGCTGAAGTCCTCAGGAGAATTCCTGCAGGATTAAAAGAGCATTAGAAGAGTCTCCTTTCTTCCTTTAACATGCATGCATATGACCACACACACACACACACACTTTGCTCTCTGCTAGCACTTACCAGTTTTTCAACAGATCTCCTTTGCTAAAATTTTGCAAATGGCTGCTTCATTCTTTGAAATGACTGTTCTGAATACGAGTCTGTCATAGATGGCTCTATCAGCTGGATGGTTAAGTGCAATTCCTTTGCTGCAGCAGACAGTCTGTTTTACTTTGCATTAGAGAAGTCAAGAAGTCAATTAATACACTGGCCAAGACAAAATAGTTCTTTACACCTATAGTCAATCCCACTGTGGACTCTCTTATGAATAAATTATTAATAATAAGTATATTGCAAGGCTCATTTCATCTCTCCAGGAGATACTTAATCCTGCAAGTTGGATCAAGACTCTCATTTGCTTTTAATCAGATGAAATGTAGCTTTGTGTACGCGAAAACACTGCTTTAGCTTTCTGCATTCTGCTGGTGAGGCTGGGAGTCAGGTAGCTATTGTAATTTGAGAATTCTTTCAGTGTTGGGAAAAGCGAATAAATTCTCTATTTCAGGGTTTTAGTATGACTCCTGCGGTTTCCTTTGCCTGTTCTTTTAGCAAGTATTTCACTTAGATGCTCAGAAACAATCTGGGTGGGGGGAGCAATATGAGGGAGAGTCTTAATGGGTCACAAGCCAGCTGCTATTCCAATTACTGAGTTGTTTTATGTTACAGACTGGCAGCTTAGCAATACATTGCAGGTGCAGCCTAAGGTGTAAAGGCCATTGAACATGGAGTATCCGATGCATGACCATCCCAGACACACCTGTGTCTGTGTATTCCCAAGGCCAGATCCCGAGCTGTATTCAGCTGGTATCTCAGTTGCCTTGCAGTACCAGGACTACACCGGCAGAGGATAGCTAAACTCAGAGGAGTTACAAGGTGAGGTTCAAAGAGAGGCTCAGTGAGAGGAGAACTTCAAGTATGTGACTGTGCTGCTGATTAACCTAAAAAAGCTCAGGCTTTTCCAGAATGTTTCTATGCTCCTCAGCAACTTAGTCAAAGGCAAAATGAGATGAATTTCAATATATGTTCTTCCCTCCAAAGATTGAGGTGCTTAGATATAATGTTGCCCTAAAATACAGAAGAAGCAAACTGGGATAGATTCTGTGCCTTAAAACCTGGTGTAAAGTAAGAATAAACTGGATACCATCGTTTTGTATTTTAATTGGTAAAAGAGCAGGATTTGGTCCTTTAGACTTGATTTGCAATGTGTGGGTGCTATTAAAATTCTACTTTTTTTTTTTTTTTTAAAAAAAAAGTGAGTTGCAATCTGTCATTTAATCTGAAGCATCACTGCAGCAGTGATATTCAGGTAAGAACCAATTAATGATAATGGTATTAATGAACATTTCCAAATGCACATTTCATTTAGCTATAACAAGATAGTTATATATGATGCATTGAATATCAAATCAGCTACCAAACTATGGAAGAGAGACTTAATAGATCATAAGAATAGCAAAATACATAAATCTTTAGCCTTAATATGAGAGTTATGTCATCTGGACAGATAAATTAAAAACAAAACAAAACACTATCTGTAGAATTAGGTTAAATACTAATCTAGGATTTATTAAATGACTTTAACTCTAAAATCATAGAGATCATAAAGAATCATATTTGGTGACTCCTGTAGGGGATACGTCCAAGTGTAGACTGAAGGATAATTTCACCTTTATTTCCTCTGCTACCAGCAAATGCTGAGCATGCTTGTAAGAGAGAGGCTTTTATCAAGATACATGCACTGTACTGTAAATGTCCAGTAATATAACAGAAATTACACTGAATTGCTAAAGAAAAGATAGTATGTTTTATTATTTCACTCATAGCCCAATTTTGTGGAAATGAATCTTCTGTTTCCTGTCAAATTATTTTTAACGATGTTAATATAATTCCTCCTCTACATACAGCGATTTGTTCATAACTCTGGCTAGCGGTAAGAGAAAATTATGTATTCTTTGAATTTTGCCAGGCACATTTTATTTTCTCAAGGGCATGTTTACGTTAATCACAATACTAGCCAGTCAAAGAGCCTGATCGCCCTGACAGGGAAGCTAAGTACAGGCTCTGAATGTCTTCCATGTGATTAAGACCACCCATCTATCTAAGCTGGGTCTGGACATGGCATGAGACTCAGGAGAGACCAGTCACTATGGCAAGTGTTGAGCCAGCAAGAGAAGAGAATCATCTCCGCAGGCAGAAGGTCAGGAGGGCAGGAGTGAACAGATAAAATAGGTCTCTAACTCCAAAAAGGTCCAGACCATTGCAGAGGAAATCAAGGGGACATTACAGAGAGCACACGTCATGTATCTTGCATAGTAGTCATGCATCCCTGCCTCCCTGCTGAGGTGTCACTTCTGGACGTGCTGCAGACACTGTTAGATGTCTCAGCAGTGCCCAAGAAACATGTTCTCATCCTACCTTGTCTGATGGATTAAGGCCAGGGAAACCTGACTGCTGCAGCAGTGGCAGTCAAAGCAGTGGTGCAAGGTGCAAAGCTTATGCCTGTTTCTCACTTTCCATTCAGCTCCCAGTAACTCAGTGCTCAGAAGCCTCTAAACTTTCTCTCCTGCCAAACGAAATCCCCTGTTGCACCCCTCCCACCCTCTGCCCCCCAAGTAGCAGTGCGCCTTACTGCTTTCTACTGCCAGTAGCCATTTATATCTTGCTTCTGTCTTAGTTTCTGAATCCTTCTGACACCTCAAAATGTTTAGCCCTGCTCTGCATCTTACCCCAGCCAAGATGTGGGATACCGCTAGTCAGCCATAATTCGGATTTATAGAAAAACAGAACTTGGAAACCTGCAAATAATTTTGTTCCTTAATGTAAAAAAACTGTCACAGAGCAAAGGAAAACTTGATGGGTGATTGGCTAAATATTGTTAAAGGAAATCAGATGTTAAGCAATGGGCAGGGTTGTGAGGAAATTCATATTCTGCTGGTTCCTGAGCAAAGTGATGCTGAATGGCAAACGTATGAGCTCGAGATGTGGTGAGCAGTCCACCGCTGATATCTAACCCGACTTCTCTATGCCTTGGCTGTCTAAACCTGAAAGGGAGCCAGTAGGTCTTTCCTACATTACAGAAATGTTTTAAGGAAAATGCATGTAGTACTTCAATACTGCAATAAGTAGAATGCAATAGTCAGCAGGCAGATTTACCTAATGTAAGCAGTAATCATAAAAGACTTATCAACTGGTTTCATTTTAGAAAAGCAGAAGAATGAATTGAGATTTAACAGATTTGGTAACAGAGGAATACTCAATTCTCTCTTTGCTACCTTTTCCACAGTAAATCCACAGCTGATTGTTTTCCATCACAGGCTCAGCAGGTACAATGCAGAAAAATTCCAGTAACTTGTATGAAAAAAAAAAAAAAAAAAAGTGGTGTCTGAGAATCTAATTGGTCTTTTAGTACAGATCTTACATGGCCTACATGGAAGAGGCTTGATATATAATAGAAAACTGATATTGATTTATACATTTATATTCATTTTGAAATATGTTGGTGATGTGAATTCAGAGTGGTGATAAGGAATATTTCAATCTTAAATGCTTATTACCAAAACACAGCAACAAATTGTTATGGTTAAATGTGATGTTGTAATAAGTGGCTTGCTAGCCTTTTCAGTGGCTCTTCTGATTAAGCTCTACTTGGGCCTATCAGAGGCAGTTGTGGAGGCTCTGTAGGAGATGTAGTCTACAGGTACAAAAAGCAAAAATATTCTTAGACATTCGCTGTGTGACTTAAAGGAAGAACTTGGTGCTCAATGCCAAGTTACAGCTTGACATGACCCCTTATAATGAGACCTGGAAGAGAGCCCAACTTGCACTTTGTAAAGATACACAGGAAAAAAGGAAGGAAAATGGGGTTTGCAGAGGCTTCTAAGGAATAATGAAAATCTGCAGAAGCAAGGAAGGAAGTAATAAAGAATGGCCCTGGGTAGCCTGAGTCAAGCTGGTGTTGGGGATAGCATCTCAACAACTGTCTCTGAGTAGAAGGTTTTTGAATCCAAGGCTGGTGGGTAGAGATTGTGCTGTCTCTTACGCACTGCTAAGTAGAAACCTAAAGTTTAGGAGAGGAAGAACGGTTTTGCTTGCAGGAGCAAGGTAGATTTGAAGGAAAGGCCTGAAGGCATAAAACCAGGATTGTCATTTGGAGGGCTTCTTAAAGGACAGGTTTTGGTTGCCCAGAACCAGAAGACTTCCATTTGTGAAGGGAATGGCTTACTTAAAAAGATCCACCTCATATTCCCATTAAGTATGCCTCAGAAATGAAACAGGTAAAGAATACCAGCTATCTCTCTGTGCAAACGGTTGCAAGTCTGACCTGTCGGGAAAGCATTTGTGATAAAGGAAAGGATCTTTATATCTTTTTTTTTTTTTTTTTTGGTGTGTGGACATCTAAATCTCATATTCATTTATGATCATTGAAATCCTATCTTTTCCAAATTACTTTCAAAGACCGAGCATGGGAAGCTTATAGGTTTTGCTTTTCTGACCGTATGTGTTCTCTCTTGATTGTATATTACAAAGTCACTCCTATTCTCTTGTACTATAAAATTTTCTCCCTAAAATATTCGTGGCAGGCAACAGTGCTGCTTTTTAGGCCACAGATGAGCTTTCCTTTCTATATCAATACAGAGTCAGCGGGGTCAGTGCCTTAAAACAAGGAATCCCTTGAGATGTACCTCCAATAGCAAAACGCCATCCCATTGTTGTCAGCTAGAATGCCATAATTGCTCTGGTTGCTACTTTAAGTCTGCCTTCCTTGGATGGAAATAATTAAAATTCACTGGTTGTTATGAACACTGCTATGCTTTAGTGAGTTTCCTCTGAGCAAAGTATTGGGAACAAGTAAAGAACACCTGAAGGGGAAAATGGTTAATGATGGGTTTCTGGTACTGAAGGATGACTCTCACATTCAGGAACAAAACCCAAGCAAAATGTTTTGTAATCAGTGTCAGTGTGGACAAAGCAAAGGAATGGTTCAGTGGACTGGCTGCTACTAATTGTATATGTTTATACATTATGGACCTCAGGTAATGAAATCCCTCTAAACTTTTAGGCCCTGGTCACCTGATTCAGAAGAAAAATGTAGCATATGTGGGTCAGACAGTTGGTAGGTAAAGAGACAAGTTTCACTGGGACATCTTTGAATTAAACTGAATAAATGGCATGCTGCCATGTCAATGATCTTTCATGGAATGCAAATAGGTCTGTCTAATGTAGAGAAAATGCACATAATTCATTTTAGACTTTAATTAGGTTTTAATTTAATCATATATTGGTACCAAAGCAGACTTTGGCAAGAGATTCTGATATTAAAGCCTTCAAAGCTTTTTGGAGAACTCTAAATGTCTTGTGTGGTAGTAAATCAACTTGCAAAGTGGTGAGTATACAACACGTGTATCTTTGCTCTAAAATGTTTGAAACAGGACTTATTATCAAACTTAAAATGGGGAGCAAGGGGAATGAAGACTTTTATGAGAGAAAATACTAAGTGAGTCATACTGTGAGTCACTCTTTATATTAGGGAGATTATTTATTTTGAGCATTGCCTTTTAAGATAGTGACAACAGGTCTCACAGGATCTTTTTACTACTATCTCGCTCTGCTTGCTCAGCTTGGGGTTGATGGGGCATCCTCCTGAAGGGGCGGGCAGAGCCCTGCTGCTGCCATGGTCTCCCTCAGCTCCTGGCTCCTCTTCCTACCTGGCTCCTCTTCTTCTTCCTGCTCTTGCTACTCCACGACATTACTAAAACTCATACTACATGTGTTTCTGCACGTATGTGTACTAATCTTGTACAGTTCAAGTTGTTTTACAGCTCTGGGAGAATTTAACGTATCTTCTAGATGTCTGTATAACTTCTGAAAATTAACTAATACACTTTTTTTTTTTTTTTTTTTTTTTTTTTTTCCCTCAGAGAAAAAATCCCTTTCTCTTGGTGCAGGGATACGTTCAGACTGGACTGTTTATTTTTGGTTTGCTGCCCATATGTTCCTTGGATAGGAGGGGGCTCGTTTAGATGTAGTTTCCCTGTCATAAAAGCTGCTACCCGTACTGCAATGGTGGACATGACTGTGAACTTTAAGATCCAAGAGGGCTGTTCTAAAAGCTACTAGAAAGAGTGTGAGAATGCTCTATAAATACACCTGGTCATCCCAAGTGCCAATGAGAGAGCTACAATGTGCTTCCCCACCAGAGAAGGCTGCTGTGCCTTGTAGTCCCTTTAAGGGCCTGACTGTTGGAGAAGAGGGAGTAGCCTATCTACTTCCAGATGAATTCCAGAAGGTAAGCATGGGAATGGAATGAGAAGGGAAATGGAGGGAAACTTGCTGTGAACCTTAAAAAAAAAAACAGAGCAATTTTGTGTAGATTTGAGCTACTCTTAAGCTCCGGTTTTACCTTTGTGTACAATGTCATGTTTATATCGCCAAATCCCTAGAGGTGGAAATAACTCAGTGGCTTTTGGAATATTTACAAATTAAAGTCAGACTGTGATTTTGATCAATAGTACATGTTTCTAGAGGACTTCTGATTGCTGAGGTGTTTACCAGAGCCTTAATTGGAAAATGCATCTTGTTCCCCTGAATGCTGACCACAAACAGAATTTGGATGTGGCACTTCTGAGAAATGTTTGAATGTTTTGGTTTGTTGAGTAAGATCAAAAAGTCTTGTTCCGGATCGTCTTGTGGCTGAACTATATCCCCCTGAACTGACGTAAAATCTCATGGGAGGCATCGTTCTACTGCCTTGTGCTTTTAAAGCCTGGGATTCCTGGCCAGATCATGGCTCCCATCTCTATTAGAAGGTGGTGTGTAAAGGACTTAGTGTTTTCTGATAGCCAGTTTACAGTGAAAGCCGGGGATTTGGTCCTGAGCTCAATGAAATAAATGAGAAAACCTGAATTTGATGCACTGGATCTCCTACAGGGCAGTGAGATAGCAGACACTGTACTTTCAGAACATGGGGAAAGTCACAATCTTCACTACATGCCTAACTTTCAGTTTTATGTCCAAATCGTAACTAGTATTTACTCACCAGGATTATTTGATTTTGCAGTTAGTCTTAAAAGCATATATGCTCAGTCATACGCCTTCCGTAAGTAATTCAAACTTGCTTTAAATATAGTACATTTTTATGGTGGGCAGGTAAGGCTTTTTAAGTGCTTATGGAAAGAAGCGTGCATTAGAAAAAGCCTACACTGGCTGTAAGCTGTGCAGAAAACTAGCTTGTTTTGATATGGATAGCAGTGGCTGTTTATCTTTATTTCAGCGATTTTTTTGACATACTCATAGACAGCTGTTGAAGTATGGGCTAGACAAATAGTAAGCTGGGATGAAACCAAGTTGTGTTGCTGGGCTCAGGGTCTAGCTGAAGGCCAGTCACTACTGCCACAACACCATGGTTGAGTTCAATGCTGGGGACAGAGTGTACAATGGGACAGAAAGAGTGACTAGAAAGAGTGACTGATGCACCAGCTGGTTGTGCTGCCATGGAGAGGCACTTGGACAGGCTGGAGACTGACTGGCTGGAAAGCAGCTTTGCAGAAAAAGACCTGAGAGTCCTGGTGGACACCCAGTTGACCATGAGCTAGCAATGCATCCTTATGGCAAAGAAGGCAACAGCCTCTGGGGCAGCAGTAAGGTAAGCACGTCAAGGGGGATCCTCCCCCTCTACTCAGCCCTGCTGAGATGCATCTGGAATGCTGTGCCAGGTGCTGGAGATACAGGGAGACATTGGGGAGAGCCCAGCAGAGGGTCAAAAATATGATTAAGGGCTTGGAGCACCTCATATGTGAGGAGAGGCTGGGAGAGCTGGGGTTGTTCAGGCTGGAGAAGACAAAACTCAGAGGGATCTTATCAATGGGAAGGGGGAAGAAGATGAAGCCAGGCCCTTTTCAGTAGTATACAGTGACAGGACAAGAGGCAATGGGCACAAACTGAAATACAGGAAATTCTGCTCAAATATAAGAAAACACCTTTTTACTGTGAGGGTTGCCAAGCAGTGAAATGGGCTGCCCAGGGAGTTTGTGAAACCTCTCTTCTTGGGGACGATCAAAACATGACTGTGTATGGACAACCTGCTGTAGCTAATCTTGAGCAGGGAAGTTGGATTAGATGATCTCTGGGCATCCATTCCAAGGCCAACTTCTGTGATTGTGACAGACTCCTGGGTTGATGAAATCTGATGTTGGTGGATGGAATTGTAAACTTCTGTTAAGATACCATTTTTTCTAGGGATTTTTTTTGTGAGGTAATTATAATCTTTTCTGGTAATGATAGAATGGATTCAAATCTAAGAATAATGGAAGTATGATAGGGAAAAAAAAATTAAGGTGAATGGAAAATGTATGAGTTACACACTGTTATGATATTGCCTCTAAAACAGGACACAGCATCATATAAATAAATCTTTTTTTTTTTTTTTTTTTTTCCTCCCAACTGCTTAGACAGGGATATATTCTAAGCTTGCACAGTGCCACCTTTACCCAGTTAGCTTTAGACTGTATTAAGTAGTGAACAAAGATGTTACTCTACTGTCTCCAAGACAGGTTTCTTTCAGAGAAGATTCTTTTCCTGTAGCATATTAGAGTGTGCCTAATCTGTTATAAGAAGCCCTAATATTATTGACAATTTTTCCTTACTGGCAACTATTTCAATTTTCTATTCCTTGTAATCCTTAAAGAGTTCTGAACTGTAGCAGGAGATTTCAATACAGAAGAGCTGATCTTCATAAATAAATGAATAAGCACTGCAGCAAATGAGGTGTATTGTGAGTCTTCAGCATCGTATCTGGACCTCAGTTTATGAATTGATTCTGTTCTTGCAGTGTCCACTCAGTTCAAAGGAAGGTTTTGTAATTTGCTAGGAATGTAGGCTGAAATAAGTATAACTTTATAGTAGGGTGGGTCTGTGAGACAATGCAAACTTCAACTGTAAAAAAAAAAAACAAATAGAAAGCGCTGTTACTTTGCATCACAATGGCAAAAGCTTGTTGGCTGGGCAGTCTATAGATGTTTGCAGCAGCTTTTTTTCTACTAAATTGTGACTAAGCAGTTTGTCTGTAAGACCTGTCAATTTAGCATCATCTAAGGCCTTTGTGCTTACTTAAATGCCTTCCTTGTAATTAGGAGATTGCTCATTATTTTGCCAGTGTCCCAGCAGAAATGTTACCGGCTCAGTTTCTTGGACATTGTTATGAGTTGCTTTCCTGCCTTGCATTGTTTTCTTTAAATTGCTTCTTAGGAAGGCATGGGCTTTTACTGCAATCACAGAGAAAGTAAACATCTTAAATTAAGACAAACAAAGATTGGTTGTTAGGAGGAGAACCAGTCAGGCAGGAAATGCCAAGCAAAACAACATTCTTTGGGCGCCTGATATAAATATGATTCTTTAGGCAGCCTGTTGGGTCCTGCTGGCTGGGGCTTCCCTACGCTCACTGCGGACATGCAGAAATGCAGGATTACTGATCCTGGCCGAGATGTAGAATTTCTCAGCTGCTGTGGTATAAAGTCTTAGCCCTTAACATTATTTTACATGGATGCAACCTTTGGCATGCTCTGAAGAGCAAGGCAGTCCTGAGGCTTCCCCCCTTTGCTCTTGGACTCTGTAAATGTGGTCTGGAGCCTTGTTCCTCATATAGTGTTGGTGTGGCTTGGGGTCTGATTACTTGAAAGCACCCTACACATCCTGACCCCTGCTTTGTGTGGAACCGCGTGCTAGGGCTTAAAGGGTCTCTTTGTCAACCGAACCCAGGATCAAGTACGGAATTTAAAAGGAATTGTACATCATCACCAGATCAGACCAAGAAAAATTCATCATAATGTAAAGTTAATCATCTTTTAAAATTTAAATTATTTGCCAGTTTGATGGCTTTCTGCTTTCTTCTGTCTGAAAACAAAACAACAAAACAAAACAAACAAACAAAAAAAAAAACATGAAAGCATGATGGTGTGTAGTTGGGGATTTCTGTATTTTTTGTTTGCTGAATTTTAGATTTGATTTTTTACAGTCATACTGCACACATACATGGCAGGAGTATTTTCTGAAGGATAAGCCTGGGATTTCTATGCAGCATTCTCTAAGAAAATGTCAGCATCACCAGGCAGATAGCTCATACAGTATTTGTAGCTCTCCTTTCTCTTCGAAATGGAAGAGGTACAAGTCAAAATGCTTTGAGCAAAGTATAGATCTCTGTTAACCTTTCTTTCTGCTCTGGGGAAATTATGCTGCTTTGGAAATGGGAACTCCCAGCAACTACAACATGAACAGGGAACTGTTTCCATTTGAAAAATATGGTGTGCAGTTTTTAGTGTAACCTTCCAGTGCATTCTGAAAAATTTGTTCTACTATTGTTAAGAGCAAAGCAGTTTTAAGTAGAAGACAAAACGGATTTTGAATTACTCAGCTGCATTCTGATGCATCGAAAAGTTTTAAATATGTGCTTTATTTCAAATATTCATTCCTACTGAAATCAATCAATGCAGAGGTTAGGCAAGGGTGCAGCTAACTTTTATGAAATTACAGATTTGTATGGTGTTAGAGCGATCATTTTCATTAATGTTGGACTTCTGCAAAATTGTTACTGATGGGCAAAATATCTTCCTGAAAGAGGCATTAAAAGCAGCTCTAAGTTTGTTTACTAAATATGTAATAGGAAGCATTTTGCAAAGTTTCAGTCTGATACCATGCTAATGACTTTCTTGCTAATGTGATTAAAATTACTTCCCCCTGACGGCCATTGTATTAATGATGGTGATCTCTCCTTAAATTGATTGAGCTGTGTAATAAAGAGAATGTGAATCGAGTCCCCATTCAATAGAAGCATGGCCTGTACCCCTTAGGACTGGTGCTTCACTTAAAGATCATTTCTGAAGCCCATCCCAAAGCTTCCCTACACTCAAGGCATAACTTTGAGGCTACAAAAGTGAGAAATAAGGTTTCATAAAGGATCTTGCCTCACTGTTGTTATAATAATGTCTGAAAGTCAAATTTGTTTAAATATAGGCCACCAGAATATCCAGAGATGGGCAGGAACTAAATTTGGCATCTCATAGGAAGTTGTCACCTTGTTTTTAATTCCAGAATAAAAGAACACCCTCATAATTCCTTTAAAAACACGACCCTGCAATAAATCCTCCATCTATCCATCGAAACTACAGTGCAGGATTTAACCTGAATTTGTTGGTTTATTGCTACGAAATGGAAACTGATACTACACCTATCATCTGGATAGCAAAGGGCCAACTATCAGTTCTGACACTGTTCATCTGGACATGTGGTGGGAATTAACCTGCATTTCTAAAAGACTGAAATCCATCTCTTTAGATGGCTAGTTAACAGTGGGCTAAAGTGACTTCACAAAATTCCTGACCTGGGTAGCTGGGAGTTGTGGAGGGAATTTCTGTTCCAGACCTTCCAGTTCCTCACCATTGCCTTCCCTTGCCACCCTCCCCTGGCCAAATGCAGATGGGGGAAAGCTTCAAATTTCACTTATGTTCCCAGGGGTTAACTAGAAATCTTGCTTGTTTGTTCGCCTTTCTTATATTTTACATATATTTTAATTCCTGAAGCTTCAGATCAGCATATTTTTTCCTTTAATAAACATTTAAGTTTACAGCCTTTAATCATTTTTTTTTTTATTCAAAACCACAAAGAAATGCACAACCTTTTATGAATTCAAATTAAAAATGAAGTGTGGTGGAAATGATTTACAGGCACTGTAGCTTAGCAGGGAAAATGTGCAACTCTTTTGCAGTACATCATATTCTGTTCCTTTAATTTATAAGCAAGCTGTAATGTAACGTATTAATCATACAAAGAAAATGTTGCTTTGGTTTGAAAGATTTGTTATAGTTGAGCTTCACACACCTGCAAATTATTTATTTCTAAAAAAGAAAAGAAAACATGTGCAGCACACACTATTGCATCCACCAGGAAATCAGATATATTTTTGAAAAAAAAAAAAAAAAGGCACCAAACAGTAAATGACTTTTTTTTTTTGTTTGTTTTCTATGTCCTCCTTCAACCACCTTCATCTCCATTGAGCTTGGCTTCCCATGTTCTTTCAATCATCTATTCTGTCCCCTGTGGAAGTTAAAGGTGGCTGGACCCAAGGGAAGAGGTTGCCTTTGCTACTTCGAACCTCGTGTCACATTCTCCTGTTAGAAGGGCAAGAAGCTACCCGTTACACTACAGAGGGAAGAATAAGGTTTGAAATAGTAAAATATTTTTCAGGTTAATATATTTTCATAAACTGCTTCCCTTGACCATTAAGATAATCAAAAAGATGAGGGAAAAGCTGTGCTAAATAAATGACTCAGAAAATGTAATCAGGTTTACTGAGTACATTTATTATTTGACTGATGCTAATAGAAGAGGAGGTTCTTTTTAGAGCAACATATTTGTAAACATCTGCTACTGAGCTGACCATTGCTGTATAAAAGCCTCTCTCTGAATCTGGCAAACAAGCATAGGAGACTTGCAGGCATGGAGCATTTGGAGCCTGATCCACTTAAACTGCAGGCAGATTTGCAGGGAGGGAAGGACTCAGGCAGGCTGCAGCCAGTATTTCAGAGTCTGAAGGTGGTGTGGATGTCTTTGTGATGTTAGGTTGGCCTGTGGGTTTCTTCCTCTCTGCTTTCTAAATTAACTCTACCTGGCTCAAGACACTAGGGTGTCTCCACCTTATGGGGGTGTTTCTCTCAAGAGCAAAATGATTTTGCAAAGAGTTTGTGGAGGAGGGAGAAATCATGATAAAAATTTTTGCCTTTTACCTCCTTTCCCAACCTGAATGGGAGAGGTAGTTAGGAGATGATAAACAAAAGAGGGAGTAACAGGGAGGGAGTAACAGGGAGCGAGAGGGCAGCGGCGAAACTCCCAGAGGGAATGGTGAGTCTTGTTCTCACAAGTCAAAGGCCTGCAATAATGAACCACTAGGGGTAAGTAAAAAGGTAAAACATAAGGTACAGGAAGCCAAATGCAGTGCCTCTGGGCATGTTTGTGTAGAACGTATACAAGGGAACTTTTAACTCTTTCTTTCTGCATCACTGTAAGGGTGAAATTTACCTCATGTATGTGCACCCACTACTCTGCTCCATTGAAGTTTTGGAAAATTGGCTGATTTGTTCGTATGGCATCTGGCAGAAGGTGCAGCAGAAACGGTCACTTTCGCAGATTTCCGTCAGGTTTAGGTGTTACCATTTCTGTGGGGACAGCTCACTGCACCACTCTAGTGAATTTTGATTGTCTTAAAGAAAAGGGTAACTGATAACATGTTATTGAGTGGCTGAAAAATAGAATACTTCTGCTTGACTGAACTTAATGCAGATCTGCTACTTGTTCCCTGTCAAATTTGAACATTCCTTTTTTCATACAAGCAATATGCCTGTGAGAGCAGAAGATTTGTAACTCTGGAGCCTTGAGGATTAATGCTGCCAGCTGAAGACCCAGGGAAACTGAATGACCTCCTCTATTTCCTCTTGCTGGGTTGATTCCTTAGACCTCATTGCAAAGGTAATGTGTTAAATGGAGGAAAGAGAACTGAGGGACTAAACTAAACATGGGTTGGCTGAGATTCATAAATGAGTCAAAAGTAGCACTGTGGTTCATTTGGAAAAGCCATTTTTCCATTCAGTGGAAAAGCCATTGCTTGATCCAGTGTGTTTTAGAAAACTGGGATGTGTGAATTTTGGCGCAGCACAGTATTAATGCGGTCATGCTGGTATCTGACCCAATGTGGTCAGAGGTCAGCTCCCTGTCTCCTCCAGCCTGTATGGGTGGTGCACACAGAGAGGCTTCCACATGCAGCAGCACTTACATGGTGTGCTCTCCCAGGGCCTCACACACTTTGGCTCAGGTCTGCAGTTTGAGATTCAACCCCACCCTGCTTGAGGACTATGCCTTGAAAGCACAACCTGGGGCTGAAGAGGCAGCTGGCTGGAGTACAGCAGCTCTTGCGAAGTCTAGGAGGCTTTACTGCAAGGCTGGGGAAGCAGGAAAGGAGAATGAATGGGAAGAAGGGAAGGAGAAAGGCATAAAAGCACAGGGTACATTTGCACAAGCCTAATTGCGAGTTTCAGACTTGAATTCTGAATGCTTGATCTAAGAGACCATGTATGTTGAAATAAAAAAGAAAACCTGAACCATGGCTGCCATCAGAAAAACGACATTCCCTCAATGCTTTGGAGAGAGTAGTGTGTCTCTGTGAATAGTTGAGAATGGTTTTTTGCCGCTTTTGCCCTAATGTGAACTTGCATAACACCATCCCCCCACCAAATCCATCGACACTGAAACAGTTTCACCCAGAGCAATACTTTCAATATCTGGAGAAGTTTGCCAATCCAGAGGTTTGTTCCCAAGGAAAGCAAAATGAAGTTGTGAAATCCTCCACAAAAGGAACTTCCATCCTCCACATAAAAGGAGGATAAAAGGCCTGAGATATAGATGATAACTTTGTTCTAGTGCAAGACCCAAAAGTCTATTATTAAAACAGTTTATTTATTAGCAAGCTCTTCTAATGAACCAGACATAACAGATGTGGGCAAAACTCTACTCGAGCAGGTACAAACTGAAATAATAATGATGGAAGGAAAATAGCTTGACATTCAAATTACTGGCTAGACCTGCTTTTAGTGCTGCTTTGGCTCCATCTCTAAATAGAATAACATAGTTTTAAACCTTTTCCTCCACAAGGAAAGTTGGAAATACCTAACTGAAATGGCTGGCTAAGCTGATGCTGATTTATTTCAAATTCCTTGGTGCTGAAACCACATTTTGGGAAAAGTGTGGCCTTTTAATCTTAAAAAAAAAAAAAAAAAAAAAAAAAAAGTAATTCACTGATAGAAAAGCTTTATTTTGTACCTTTTCTTCTCTTTCAGTCCCATACTCTCTTCCTTACAAGTGCATGTGTAGGTGACAAATGCCCACTGACAGATTCTGATAGTGCTGCCCTGGAATTGGGTAGTGTGCTGTGTGGTGTCTCTGCCAATCGCTATTTGCAGCTACAATTTAATTTCAGATTTGTCCCATCACTTTTGTTAGGTTAACAGAGGTTTTTTGTCAGTTCATTGTGTTGCAGTCTCTTTTACAATGCTTGTCTTAATAAAGAATATTGCTTGTTGAGTTCATCTAATTTATTGGGGGGAGGGAGGGTGTTAATTGGCATACAAAACACCACAAGTTAGCATATGTTTGTAATTTTTTCTATTAGTGCTCTTCCCACAATAGCAATTTAGATCCCTCCTAAAGACCTCTAGAAAATGATGACAGAACAGCTCATATTTTTTTGTGTGTGTGGTGCTAAAAGCTAATCGGGTGCAGCTCTGTCTTATTTTTCATTTGCTGAATGGTATTTTAGACTTTCTTTTGTCTTACTAGCATTTATCTAAATTTGAAAGAGGACTAGAAGACGGCATTTTAAAAAATGTGAATGGTTGTGCTTCATGAACATGGAGACTCTGGAGAAAGAAGTATTTTCCCCCTCTGCTTCCTCCACCTGAGTCACTGAACACCAGATGCTTCTTTTATAGCCTTTGAGTTTTGAATTGGTGCTATGCTGGCTGACTATGCAAGTCAAAAGGTAATTGTTGCTGCTCCCTGACAAAACTATGTGGGACAGGTATATATTTGAAAAACAAGGAGTAAAAATACCTCAGAGCACAAACTATGAATAAGGCCAGATTCTGACTCATTTTATGTTGAAAAGTCTTTGCTCTTTGGACTTCAATATGACTTCTTCCTTGGTAAGCATTACTCACTGTGATTAAAGGCTCAATTTTCCTGCCCCGTGTTATGTAATTAAAATTATGCAAATAATTCAGCTATCCAAGACAATTCAGATTGTGAATGGAATAGTCAATTCTACTCTTCATAACCTGAATACCTTCAGAACACGTATCGTATTTGTTAAAGAAATAAATGGAACTATTTGCAGTAATGAATATGTTTTAAGGTTCTAACAATTTCTTTGTGAAAAGTAATGGACACTGATTCTGAATAAATTATTTTCCTGTTTTCAGGATGGCAGTTTATCCCTCCTGCTGACACGTTCCATCTTTCTAGCTTGTGAGCTTTTGCAAAGCAAGGTTATCAGCAATCTGCTGCAGAGTCCTTCCCACTCAGTAAATCAAAGCCTTGCTCTTCTCTGGTTCGTTTCCATGGACAGATGATTCAATCCTCCTTCACTTCCCAGCAGGAAAGGTTAGTTAAATACTTGCCTGTAGCTCCTTCCAACGTTTATGAGAATTGTTTACATAATTCTGAAAGATCTTCCTTCTTTGCTCCATGACGGTTAGACGTGCCTGCTGAGAACTGGGTGTTCTGTCCATTAATTTTCTGCTTGCAGAATCTCACTAATGAGCCAGGACTTGAGGAGAAATATAACTTTACTTAAATGGTTCCTGCTTCTTGGAATATTGTCCACAAACAACAGAATAGTTGATGTCAGTTCAGTGAAGTGAATGATACAGTTCTTTTTGGTCATCTTATGTTGTTATTAGGGTTGGGAAATTGAAAGCATAATGTTAGAAATACACTTAATACTGCTTTGAGTAAAGTTGTATAGTCAGTGGAATTTTGAAATGATTCAAAAAGTACATGCAAGTTAATAGAAAGATTCCTATTGACTTTACTGGAATTTGGATCAAGCTTGTTGGTACGAATCAGGAATTTATGGGAGCCTAAGCAGCAGAATGCAGGAACGTACAGTTGCTGCATACAGTATGCAGGAGCAGTACTTGTAGATAGTCTTCAGATTTCCCAGCTAATTAACTGTGCGGATCATTGCCTTGAATAATTCTGTAGAGTAGGACAGAAATAAGTTTCTATGAATTTTAAAAGGAAAAAATACAATCTGTTGAATTAACCAACTATACCATGCAAACCAATCTCACATATAAAGCATATCGATTAAAGTATTACACAGTTCTTGCAGATCCAGTGGGGTGCCTCTCCATTCTTTAAGCTTCATATGCCTGTTCTTCAGCCCGTCATCCTTGAGCCACTGCCAGCCCTGCCGACCCACTGAGCCCTGCACTGCTGCAACCATCTCGATCGGTTCAGATCCAGCCTGTCCCTCACAGGCAGCCCATCCTCTCCTCCCCTGCAGCCCCCATCTGCCAGCAAAACCCCATGTATGAGAAGTGGTAAGTATGATTTTCTATCGTGCTTTTACAGCTTTTTTTTTTTTTTTTTAACAGTTAGTAAGGTTTATCTTGGGCCATGTGTGGCCACTGCAGCCCCGTCAGGGTGGTGGGTGCCCGGGGGGGCTCATTCTGCAGGCTGTGAGTGGGCTCTTGGGCATGAGGTTGCCTTGCTCCTTTGCTGTGTGCTGCTTGGGCTTGTTTTCTTTGTATTCATTATCTTCCCTGATCAAAAACTGCTATCAGTTTTTGGAAGGGTGTGATACTCTAAGATCTGAGTACTGTGCAAAATCTGCAAATCTTCAGCTGACACAAAAAATGTAGAATTTAATCTCAAACCAATATTGTCTTCCCTTCCCAGGAGAAGGAGGGGCTCATTTTACAATGACATTAAGAATTCATTCCCTTAAATGAGGTATGTCACCTTGCCATTTTAACTTGATTCATTAAAATAGTGGCTCATTAGTTATTCCCTTGTGTGGTATAGAATTTGCACATTAAAGGCGTATGCATTTCAAGTGCTCGCTACATTCAGGGATAAATTTCTAGCCATCCTCTTTTGAAAGGAAGAAGTGAGCTTGGGTTTTGGAAAAGAAAAAAAAGGTAGAAGGCATACAAGTCTGCTCCTCTTTCCCCCCATCAGTCTTTCAAACCTATTCATACCCTTAATATTTCATTTAGAAGGCCATGCTATAGAGACGAAGGACCCACTGAGGTAGTGCTAATCTTTTTCAGACCTGTGTATTGCATGTTGGTCTCCTATGTGCCTTGTGGGGTCTAATACAGTTTTTCCTTTTCTTAGTCTTGCCATGAAAATAATGATGTCTGAGCCGAGACCTCAAATCCTAGGCAGAGAGGAGTTCTGCTTTTGGCTGAGTGAGAGCAAAACTCCCGCGGTTTATCAATTGCCTTGTGTTAGGTTGGTCAAAGAAAGGCCTCTCCAGCCATCTTCTAAACATAAGCCTCTTCCCTGTGACTAGATGGACACATCCTCCCAGTCTCAAATGGTATATTTTCAGGCAAAGGCCCTGCGTTATAATTCAGAACAAAAAGAGCTTGTTTCACCATTATGCATGCTGTGGGAAAGCATGGATCAACAGAGGAGGGCAGGGGTGCTCTGGGACAAGTCCCTTGTCCAGTGTAGTGAGTGTGCTCTGTTGCATGAGAGAAAAGGGCAATGCTGTGCAACCTCCTTGCTTTCCCCTGCACTCACCTTTGGGCAGGCATCTCTCTCGGATCTCAGTAAGGGTAGCTGATGCACTGGAAGGACCACAATTCCCTGAGGTCTCAGGGTGTTAGGTTAAGTTCTTGAACCTTGCAACATGAACATTAAAAGCAAAACAAAACAAACAAATCAAAAAATAACATTCAACATAGAGAAGGGGTAAAATCTCAACTAAGGGTAGCTGGCAAGAAAAAGAATAGGAAAATAATAAATTTGTTTCAAGAACTGAATCAATCAGACTGGGAAAGATATTTGATCCTTTATGTAACATTTAGGTTCATTCCAGACCCTGACTGATGAACTGCTTCCATCTCAGAATTTGAGGGCAGAACTGTTGTTCATTTAGTAGTAAATGCTAGGGCTGGATGGAAGGAACATCACCCCTAACTAAAGCTGAAGTTTAATCCTTTGGTTTCACTGGTGACTCAGATTGCAATAATATGATATGGAGAACATTTTTCCCTCCTTTCTTACTGCATTACAAGTTACTAGTAAAATAAATGTAGCGAAAAGCTGATCCTGCTAAAAATGCAGTTAAGTACATCCACATTCCGTCTCCTGTCTTGCCTGTGATTTTCTTTTTTCCTTACCTTCTCAGGCTCTGATCATCAGCATCATTTGTGCTTTCAGGATGCTTGTACTGTAAGTCATTTTTTAAAATCCCGAAGAAGGAAATCTTTGCCATGCAATAAAGTCCCATACAAATACAGCTAATGTCAATAAAGCTAAAAAGATATGTCAGCAAAGACCCAAACACTCAATTTATTACAGTTAAACATCCTGCCTAGACATTTTATTTACAATCAAAGCTTGTTATATAAAGCAATCCCTCTTCCCTTGATGTCTTTTTTTATCTCACAGTTTACAAATTACTGTCTTTCTCTTTGTATCCCATATGAAGTACTGAATTCATCTGTGCATGTTGACTACAGTCTTTTTGTTTCCTTTTAAAAAATGTCTTTGGATGATCACTTGAAAACATGTTAAAAAAACAACGACAACACTGAATTTGGTCCTTTTAGTCAAAAGAAGCCGTATCGTGTAACTTAAAGAAATGAAAGATGTTGCCGAACACAGTTTCTTGTTAACAAAACTACCAAAATGATTTAGAAGCATAGTTTACAGAAACTTACATTTTTCCCTTATTATCTTACATTTCATTATACCCTTTTTCCCTTATAAATATGCACAGGAGGAAATGTTCATAGTTCTTATAGCTTTTCAGAATATAGCTGTTTGGGGACAGAGGAAAAGTACAGGCCCTTCTGACAGAAAAAGAAAAAAACCTAGTCTGTCAAATATTAAGATACAAACCCAGCAAGTCATTCACGTGTTTGTGATAAAAAGACTGTTTTTTTCCTCATGAAGAGACAAATCAAACCTGTTTAAGGCTTCCAAAAAAAGCCTTTGTGTAACCTCCCAACTGTACATAGCTTCTAAACTGGCCCTCAAACAACGTTATGGGAAAGCTAGGAAGGAGACCTCCTATTAAGTGACACTTTAAATCAATCCTCTACATCTTCTTGTCTGTCAGGGAATACCTGGGACGGGTGTGCAGCTTCTATCTGATGGAATCCGCATATGTGAGTGGGTTCCAAGACACTTTATCTGGCACAGGAGAACAGTAAAGGCTTCCCTTCTCCAGACCTGCTCCAGAGATACTAAATTCCTCTGTGATAATGAGGTGTCTAGAATAGTAACAAGAGGCCAGCAATGTACTCTAGGTTTAACTGTGCTGGTATATCTCTGCTGACTTCACTGTGGGCAAGCGCAAATTCACACCAGTGTACCTGAATGAACTTGGGCCACAGTGAACAATGAAACCTTATCGGGTGCCAGATCTCGTGGGCTGTGCGTGAGAGGTATAGGGTTACTGCACGTCTAGCGCAGCTGCAACAAGCAGGGTGAGAGGAGACTGAATGTCAAGCAGGTAGAGCCGTTTCTCTTCACAAAGCTGTAGTTCCTGCTTATAAGGCTTTTTCCTGGGCTTTAATGCTGGTGGTAAGACGTAGTTCTTTCTTCTCCCCTGCCATGTTTTGCACACAAAATACTTAGAAAACAATGCTCCTTTGCAGGTGCAATCAATACGAGTACTAAGGAGCACAAATAATTACCTGTCTGGCAAAGTGAATGGAGAAATACTTCCCATTCGAGTCTCAGATAGGTTGAGAGTGGAACTGTGGAAATTCCCTGAATTGTGTCATTTTAAGTTCTGCAGATGTTCTCCCTATGGCATTTCTTTCTCCCATCTCTGGTTTAGGCACAGCATGAAAATGTTTTGACCAACACTACAGACTCAGGAAAGGTCATACACATACCTTCTTTTACATGTTTTTCTAACCTCTCTACTTGCTGTGGGTAGTCTGCAGCCTCCTGTGCTGACAAGTTTGTGATGGCTAGGGCTGTGATTAATGGGATTTCATTAACACTTGTGCAACTATCCCTAAGAACCCTCAGAGGTGCTCTGGCCTCTTCCTCAGCCTGTGAACTTTGTAATGGCAATAAGTGCAGGTAGATACATCTCACATTTTCTATCCAAAACTCCTCCCCCCCCTTCCCCTTGGGCAAGATGTGTAAATAATGATTTGTATCAGAAAGGGTAATACATAGTGATTATGGCTATATTGTCGTAACAAGAAGGAAGAGTAAAACATCCTGTTATTCCCATACTAGTATTCCACCTTTGATAAGAGGTTGCTTCATGCACAGGCATGTAAGTTTAGCTGGAACTGCTCCCTGCTTTAAGCATGGTTGGAAAGAAAGAGAGGGAGATATGCAGGCTGACTGCACAATGGTTATTTCTTCCTTGCTGGGAGAAAATGGGAGTATCTTGTATGCAAAGGATATGGAAGGATTGAGTGGAATTTGAAGGAATTTGACAAGCAGCACTGGGGATAGACACATGTATCTTCACTCTGTCCATGTTCTAAGCTGGCAGAAGGAAGTGATCCAAAAGTTGTGTAGTTTGTTAACTGTGTCTAGGTGAATAATACTCTTCCCATGTTTCTTCTTTAGCTTGGTTCAGTGCACATCTTTACATTGCCTCATGTAGCAAAAGTCTTGTCTTGTTTTTTCCGTGAAATAATCAGTGTCAAACTGCCATCATTATACTTACCTGGTGTGGTACCTCTACTGGTGTAGAACAGGATAGTATTTAAACTGATTACTGCTGGTGGAGTTTGTTCAACATCTGCAGTATTTTGGGGGATATATTAACTAGTGCCTGCTATCTCCTAGTTACCATTTTCTGGCCATCCACTATTTGCCCAGTCTGCCATAGCTCAGCTTTTCCTGTACTGTAGTCTGACATTATCTATACATCAGGCTGATGTCTCTCTAAATTAAGTTTGTTTTAAATGAATGTTTTCTACTTTAACTCTGGACTCTTGTACTGTGGTAATGTGAAAATATGTGAATATGCCTAAATTTCTTGTGCCATGTCGCTTCACAGCAGGAGGACTGGGAGGGCAAGGTGTCAATGACAGTGGGAGACACAGAAGGCTGATTAACATATATTAGTCTCAAACTGCTACAAATGGAAGAAGAGCTCCCCTGGACTGTCATATGTTCCAGAGGACAAAATGCATTTTCATTATTCAGTAGCATTTATGCGTTTTAAGGAGTAAAGAGAGCTAAGGTAAAAAATAAATAAATAAATAAATATATATATATATATATATATATATATATATATATATATATATGTATGTATGTATGCCATTGCAATTCTTGTTTTGCATGACTTTAGAAGAGACAGAAAAATGAGATCTGCTCTTGGGTAGAAAAAGAGTCAAAAGTCGCTCATGGATCAGACAATGCTAACGTGTATAGCAATCAGATTGCGGAAACCTCAAGGACTTTGGCAGTTTCTCTGGGCAGAAGCTGCAAAATGCAGCTTTGTGCCTTCCCTGTGGGAGGGGAGAAAATAATATGATAACAGAGGCTGTAGACCCAAGATTGATGAGACTGCTGTGCTTCAGGTAGGTATGAATTGAGCAGAAACTGTTTAATATAAAAGGAGGTTTTGTAGCTGGCTTAAAATACAAATTCCAGTTTCTTATGTGTCCTGGTTAGGGGTAGGAACAGAACTCCAAATACTTTTTAGGTACAACAATTTGTTTAGAAGATGACAGATTCTGTGCCAAAATAAGCAGTCAGCAGGTAGGTGAGGGAATGTCTCAGAGGGTGAACTACAGGCATCTTCACAAAATTTCTAAGTTATGTTTTCAAATTCTTAAAGTGGTGGAGGAAGATTTTCAAGCCCTTTACTCTTATCCAAACAAATTTATCTTGCAAATTACCTAAGATCCAAAAAGGTTTTCTTTATTACTGGGCAACTTTCCATCCAATTTCAATCTAATTCTGAACTAAGTAAAACTTACAGCCCTCTGTTAGGGGAAAACAAATAAACAAACAAAAAACTTGAAGAGTCCATTTGAGCTTTATCTGTTCCTGTAGATGCCCTATTTAATTCTGTTAAAAAATGTTTTCTTTCACAGGATTTCTGGTGTTTTCAGAAAAAGGAGTATTTTATTTACCTTGACTTCCATTGATTTTGCCAGAAATCTTTGGGATTTTCTGAAGTTTCTCTATGAAATCCCATTTGGCAAAATATAACATTCATTCTTAGCACCAGGTTATGTCAGGCTTCCTTGTTTTATTATGCTAATGGAAATGAATGTGAAAAACTGTTTTGGTTCATATTGATTGACATTCACTGCATTAACCTGCATTTTAGCTCGACTCTATAAATATTTCTAATCGGGTGAATATATGGAACAAAATCCGTAGCCAAGACTAGTAAATTGCAATCCCAGGATCTTAAGGTCCTTGGTAACTGTAAATCAGTAGAGCTGCAGAAATCAACTGGGCTGTGCTAATTTACACAAGCTAGCTATCTGACCTTTAGTATTCATTAGCATCATTAACATTTCTTAAATGATGGAAACTGGAATTTGAAAACAGAACCAAAAGTAAGGTAAAAACACCCTTGCACCTCCCCTAGGTGAAACACAAAATAATTTGATTGGTAATTAAAATTCTCATAAAAATTATTACTTTATAGTATGTTCTCTGTGAAGAATTAGCATAGAATTTACTGATATCAAACAACAGTTTCCAACATATGCCAGAAGGACTTCTTGTTAGAGGGAAAAATAGTCTTGGAATCGTTTCCTCAACTGTGTCATTAATATGGTATGGCTCTGTTTATTTTCCTCTCCTTCAGACTGCATTCAAACACAAACAATTTGTGAACCAGAAGAGCTCAATACCTGAGGAATTCTAATCTGCATATTCCCACTCTGAGTCAGGTACTGCTTTCTATATCTTATAAGAAACTTCAAAGCACTCCCTGTTTTCCCTCCAGCCAAAAGTTTGGGGGGGGGCACATACCACTGAGTTATCTGTCTTCTTAAGCTAAGTCTCTCCAGGCTTGATACACGAACATACACTTTCAATTAAACCTATACAAACTTGTGTCAGTGTGCAGCAGGCCAATGTTGTTGTGATTAAGTTTGGGTTACTATATTTTGGGGTTGTTTTGATTCAGGTTTCAGTAAATGGTGAGGTAATGAAAGCTGCAATCTGTTCACCAACTTATAACAATGATCTCTAGTTGGCAAACTGCAAAACTTGAACATCCTCTGGACCAATTTCACTTTCATGAAGTCTGCCTATGTAGAAGAAGGTTTCTAGTAGTCAAATTGCAGTGCAGGCTGCCAACAGCCTTTGGAATCACAGTGAAATAGGTAATAAATAGTTTGCAAAGTATTACCAGAACAATTTTTCTTATGGAACAGCCATCCTTACTACAGGCCCTTTTTTTTTTTTTTTTTTTTCTTTCTTCTGAGAGTTTGTCTTTAAGATTGATTAGGAACATTTTTTCCAAGCTTTATATGTTCATCTTGTTTGTACAGCTTCTGTCTGGCAGGTGGACCTTAAGTTAATCGAACCTTATTTGAAACAGTGAGCATTCTTGTAGTTTCAAGAATGTACGGCTTCTTAGACATTGGCTGACTTGTATGGAACTGGCTTTTGGCAAATTTTAAATGCTAAAAACGCACAGTGCAAGCTGTCTTGACTGGAAGAATGATTTTGCCATAGCTGGATCTCTTCACTGCAGAATTGTGTTTCTAAGGTGAACAATCCTGAGTGTGAACCAAATATTTTCTTAAGTTGTTATTTTGGCAAACGATCCCAGTTTGCCACTAATTAAAGTAACCACAGTTAATTTATTTAAAAACTCACTTGCTAGGTATGGCAATAGGTCCTCAGACCATGTACAGCTCTGTATATACAGAATTTGCAAAATGTTTATGAATCCTTTGAGATGAAAAGCATTTATTTTTTTTTTCAGAGGGAAATAGTGACGTTCTGCTCAATTAACTTAGCAATGGCTTTGTTAATCAGTCTTCCTTGCTCTTATTCATCCCTTTGGGTTTAGTGGTTTGTTATTTCTAAGCAGAGGAATATAATGGCATCAGTTCTGTTTCTCAATGAGCAGGAAAATAATAATAATTATATTATGGAAGAGTCAGATGTATTTCCTGTCTAGTCCACAGAAATTGGTTTTGGAGTGTGCAGGATTCACGTCTTGTCCATGACAAAGCATCATTTCTTAAGGAATTCCCTGGAAATGACTGGAATTATGTAAGGAATGGACTGCTTTTGGGTGTGATTAGGGGGAAGAATTTTGCCCATAAAATATGACTATCATTTACTTAGTCTGTTTTTAAACTTTGGAAAAATTTTGGAGCTAAAGATTTCTTTTGGTTGTTATTAAAGTAATACAGGAAGGTCTTAACAGCTGGACTGAAATCCTGAATCAGCCCTAGGGTGTGAAATACACCTTCTGAACAGACAGTCTGGGATATTTTTCTGTGTTCCCTGATTCATTCTATGAGCATGTTATTGAGAATAAAAGCGTTAAGAAATCACAGGCACAAATGGAGAGGCGGTCTCAGAGGAAGCTTGTCCTGGTGTGTAATCAGGCCTTTGATGTTATGAGGATTGAGCAGCAGTGCACAACTGGCATTCCAGCTACTCCAGGGGCTCTTGCAGCAGACTGAGGCCCAGGGCACTCAACCCATAGGGCTAACGTCTTTGTGATGCCTTGGGATTTCCTACTCAAATTCTGGATAGTTGTTAGATTTTCTCCCCTTTCTATCATCAGCATGGCAGGATGGGTACAGAAGGAGAACATGGCCTAGTAACTGCACATGAATTGTGGAGTTCAGAGGTGCCAGATGTCTACTGCGGGAAGAGGTGAAGGCATGTGCATAGCACCTGCGACCTGCTTCCTGCCTATCTGGTTGGTCCTGTTAAGCAGAGAATATGCTTGTCTCAGGACAACTTGCGCATCCTGAGTCAGCCCCTGTCCTCTGTGTCCTTGGGTCATAATGTATGCTGCTTACATTGTGCAATGGACAGAACTGGGTCTGGAAAACCTTTTCAGCTGTGTCCCCATTGGAAAAAAATGATCCCTTGAATTACAGTTCCTCAGAACTGATCTCTTCTAGCCCTTCTCTGTGACAAAGACACCCCAAATGCCTGTTTGTGCTCTCTTATGTCCAGTTAATTATTGTACATCCTTTTCCCTGTTTTGCTTTTTCTCGAATCCCCTCTCTCCCTGCTGTAAAACCAATCTTTCTACCTTACGCGTACTTGGTATGGCAAAGCTGAACTTAGTGCATAGCACTGAGGAGCCTTAAGCTTGCTCTGGTTTAACTTAATTCTCTGTTCATTCTTTTGGTGGCTAAGGAACTGATATTTGTAGGTGAGGAGTGGGTGTATTCTGTTGATGCCTAACTCTGGGGAGAGAATAAGGCTGAGTAAATCAGCTTTGCCCTGTCACTTATCCGTGTTTCACACTCTGCTCCAGGGATCCCATATGTCCCAGAGACATCACATCTGGCACGTTGTTGACATGCAGAAGGTCAGTAGGGACTAGGTCTAGAGGTAGTGGCCAGCTGATGACCGAGCTCCCTCTTTTATCAAAGAGTCACAAAGACAGCTCTGGTGCCCTGTAGAATATCAATTATTGCTTGCTGGACTCTGCATGTTGACTTCTCTCAATCACTGGCTTCTTTTGAACTGTCCCTGGAAGGCTGAATCCCAGGTTGTAGCAGTTAATATCTCCATGTTACCTTTGTTGTATGTTGCTTTAAGTATCAGTGCTTCCATGTGAGTTCATTAATTTTGATTACAGGAAAATCACTGTTCTGCTTCCAGAATCAAGTAACAGGAGCTAAACTGTAGCAGCTTTGTGATCAGAAGGAGAAGCAAGAGCAAATGTAATGCTGATGTCCTGGTGCACAGTACTTAGGGAAACTTTCCCAGTCTGCCTGGAGCTGGACTTTGCCTTGTGTTTATTGCTAGCATGTCTACAGATCTGATTTAGACCTTCCATATATTGAAACATAATTTCATAGCTGCTTTTTTTTTTTGCCCCTGTTTTGATCCTGGCTGCAACGCAATATAGGGTGTGCCAAAGATTTAGTCAACAGTCCAAAACAAATAATAAGGTTATCTGGTCAGATTCTATCATCAGTTGAGTCAGGTTTGTACAACCTGATCAAATCAGGGCATATACAACACATTTAAATATCACATGGACTGGCAGGGGGAGAAGTACCAGGAGGTCACAATTCATTTCCAACAAATGAAAACATTCAGCTTTAGACTTATGAATAAAAGATAGACTTCATTAATGCAGAGATTTAGCTAGTCAATCCACAGCTACATAGCCTGCATCAAAAGAAATTCCTGGGAATGAGTTTGCCTGAAGTAGCACCTGAATCCCTCCTGTTGCCCATTAATTATTTCTCTACTTTTGTAGTACTGGTAGAATACTGCATGAAGAATGTGCAACGTAAGGCACAGGTCCTGCAAACCATAATGCAAGTATTCAGCTTCGCTTGTATGAGGAAATCATGTATATAAAACTTTGTGGGATCAGGACCAAAAATGAAAATGTTAAAATGAAGGAAAAATTGAAGCATGAAGTTATTCTTTCGGAACTAAGTCTGAAATAAAGCAAGAAGGTATTTAAGATTTTATTTACCTTGCGTGTTAACACTTGTGATTTAACTCATGCTTTGACAAGATGATGCAAAATTGTTCCAAAAATGTTTATTAGATTTCTACAGTGGCTTACACGCTTGAATCAGAGGATTGGCTAAATATGTATATCTTTTCAGTGTTGAAACTTTTAGCAAAATTAATCTCCTTCAGACAGTGCCTCTCCATCTTGTGACCATCATTCTTTAAACCATTATTTTAACTTAAGATCTCATACTTATTCTGGCTAATTCACTCAGTCTCTAAGGACGGTCTCCCCCGACTCCTTTGTTACTGGAAACAGATTTAGTACTGACAGGCAGAGTCTTGTGTAGGTGTGGGAAGAAAGGCACACCTCATATAGATAAAAAACAGAAGTTTTTATTGGTAGGGTTATGAGGTAGTAAGAGACCAGCTTAGGGGAGGGTCTTTCTACTTGTTTTGAAAAAATACAGAGCATACTGCAGTGGTTTATGGTGAGATAATATTTTCATAGTTAATCTGCCTAAGTATTTGCACTGTACTTGCATCCAAGAAGCGTGTGCTTTCCACTTCAAGTGTCTGTGATGAGCATCAGCTTTTATTTGAGGACAGTCCTTTGAAATGCTCTCTTCAAACTGTAACATTTGAGAAGTTTTTCATTGCAGTTTCACCAAAAGAGAAATGTTTTATGGGAACATATTGATGTTGATTTAATTTGGCAGAAAAGTATCTAAATAAATGGTTATAAATATTTTTACTTTGTTTTAGGAAGTTAAGATGGTATTTTGACTTTCTACTATATTAAAAAAAATGTGCTTTTTGGCTTTGTATTTACTTTACTGAATCTAAACATTAGAATTTTTCTTTTGTGCAAAACTGTGTTTATTATCAGCTGGACCAAAAGTGGATGCTCAAATTTAGAGTTTCAAGAGAAATGGAAGTTCAGTTCGGCTGACTGCGTGCAATACCTAAAGTTTGGGACCACTTTGCATCTGAAATTAACCAACTTCTGCTGCTTTTAAAATTCTATGCAAATAACCACAGTTAGCATGTGCCTAATTTTTATATGGTGTTACCACAAAGACGTGGAAGGTGATAGAGTTGCCTGACTTGTGTAGAAAACAAATGTGTTCCCAAGTTTCTTTGTATGGCATATATGATGGATAGAAGTAATCCCATGGATTTGCTTTAGGATTACATGAAACTTTTCAGATTTAGTTGGGCAAAAAAAAAGTGGTCCACTGTCTCCACCACTTGTTTTTATGGGAATATGAGGCATTTTAATGGATTTTTATCTGACTGACATGCAAGTAATGGAGAACAGAGTGAGACGCTGCAACATTAAAAGGGTTTTCCTCCTAATTGTTCTCTAACTATTTACAGGGAGTAGATTTAATTTTGAGTTTCTCATCTTGTAATTTATCCTATAAGGACAAAACAAACAAGTATTAGCTAAGCAAATCAAACTAGACAGTTGTCTTACTGTTTTATGTGTTTTTGCATCTAAGGGTGATTCTGTAGTTTGTGCATTTAGGGACATGTAGAAGTGGCAAGAGAAGTTAGTGCTGCTTTATTGAACTCTTTGCCCCCGTGTTCGATGGAGACAGTAGCTTTCTTCTATAGACCAGTCACAACATTCTTCTTCAATTCATCCATCTGCAGTCTGCTCCTTCTGCCTCACATTGGTGATGAATTATGCTCTGCTTCCTCCATCTAATCCTTTTCATTTATTTATATTTTATGGAGGAAACATGAAAGACTCCTCATAAAAATCCAACTGTTTTTGATAAACCTTGTCATGTGCAAATAATGGAGCCTTGTCAAGCACAAGCCTCGTTGGAAATTTATGCCTTCTAATAATAATAAAAAGAGAGAATAAGGAACAAATAAGGAATATATTGAATTGGATTCAGAGTATGTTTATGGTTTTAAATTGGTGGCAATAAAGTATTTGTTATCCAGAAATGTTTTTACATGTTACTGTAATTCAGACACCGTGTTGTGCTTGAACTCTGCAGTATTCAACCTAGTAAAGCTATGAAAAGCATCTTGTACTTTAGTACAGTAGAGCAGACTGATTTCTCTTTCCAAGATCTGGTGGAAAAGATCTACCTGACTGAGTAATACAGGAAGAACCAAGCCAGAGCTTGGGGTGAAAATGCAAACTGTTGGTCAGCTGAAAGCCAATCTGTGGATAAGCAAAGAATATTAGGAACACAGAAGTCAGAGAAAATTAGTAAAAGACAGATTTTTATTAGAATACTGATTTTTCTATAGCAACAAACTTCTTTGGCTGGAGGCAACTTGTTAGGGGCAGAAATGGTTGTTTCTGACTGTTAAGGCTTTGTATATCCAGAAGGGTTGTAAGGACAAGCAGTAATACACAGATATGTTTAACATCTAAAGGAAAATAAAGGTTGACCCTTGTTAAAGTCTTCAGCTATTTCTTTTCTGGATGACATTTTATTTCCTATTATAATTTTTGCTTTGAGAACAAGACTAAACAGAATGTTAATGGTTTGCTGATGATACCAATTAGCATTTTATAGCACTTTACAAATGTCAGTGAGTCAAGGGGATCTCTCAGGAAGAAAACTTTGTGTTCAGCTGGCAGAACCTAATCCAAACAAATGAATCGCTCTAATGAAGAGGTTTCTTAGTAGCACAGCTAGGTCTCTGAATATATTGTCCCTGCATCTTCACAGAACTGATATTTATGCTCCCATGAGTGTTACTCTTTACATGAAATAGTTGTTTCATATCATTTCAGGAGTAAGAGTCCCTGGAATTCCCTTTCAGGTAACACATCTAAGCTATCATGTTGAACTGGGAGAAATAATATTAGAACATGAAGAAACAAAGACAGAAAGCATTTTTCAGTTTCGAAATCTGTCTTGTGTAAGGCTTGTGTTCAAAGTTGGGCTTTACAATTATTGGCAGTTTCACTCAGTCATGGAGAGAAATCTTATTCTTAACTTGAAGAGGATATGAATGTTTTAGTTTAATTTCATTTTGGTGTGAAACAAAGGCCCCTTCTGCCCCTTCTCCCACCTTCCCATTAAAAACTTTATTGGCAGACTGGGCACTTGGGGTCCAACTTTGAAAGATAACACATCCATTGCCAAACTGGGCAGTTACCAGTTGGCCAGAGAAGTTACCTAGTAATCAAACAGATTTGAAGGAACTGGTTCTTTCACACTTCATCAATTTATCAGTCTCTATAAAGCAGTGGGACTTTAATGATCTCTGACAAATATATTCTGTCATTGTTTTTGTGTTGCTCCATGTGTTTTAACACATTGTATGGGACCAGTCAGGTATGAACTGATTTTGCAATGTTGTCATAAAACGGTAAGCTTTACAAGAAGGATACCCAAAAGGCCACCATTTAAATCTCTCTTGACTCTACGCAGGAATGTCCAAGTTTTGCAGATATAAACCTCTGTAGTGAGGTTGGTGACACACTTCCAACAACATGTAAATAATGATGGATCTGTTATTTTCTTGTTTCAATGGCTCAGTGTAGATTTAGGCATTATACTGTCACCAAGTCTCTGTCTATTGCCTGTATAAATGTGACTGTTAGACTACCTTCAGAACATGCCCTCCCCATCACTTTCTTCCCCACCACGAATCCCTCAAATGGCACACCAATTTTTAAATAGAACTTGGTATAGCTGGGTGCTTTACAGAAGTATTATTTTCATACCACATGAGACTGATTTGGATTTTTCTTCATCTGAATTACACCGGTGTAACCAAATATGGAAGGGAGAGCAGGTGGAGTTTTTCTGAAGTATTTTGCTCCAAGTGCTTGCAGTCTGACCCTTAAAGTTAGAAAGTGAATTGCCAATTAAGTGTTTAACAAATGTGGTTTATCACTTGTGTGTGATGGTACATGAGTCACTCCTTAAGAGAAACAATTGTAATTCTGAATGACCTGTGGAACTTGGCCAGTGTACACAAGCTGTAAATTACTTGCTACAAAAAGAGATGTTCCAGCAATTTAGACGTGATCTTGTGTATCACGACAAATAGATTCTGTATTTACAATCTGGATATACAGTACAGTGGCTTTTCTGGGTGATAGGAGGAGGAAACAACATTGCTGGCTTTATTTCTGTTTTATTATTACATTAAGTTTTGAAGGATTGCTATTGAGGATCTTCATTCTAAGGCTGATGATGCTTGTCTACGAATTCATCAGCTTTTTCCCAGTATCTAAGTCATAGAATCCATGACACCCTGAGAACTGCGTAAGTACTAAGGCTCAAACTAAGAATTTCTGATTCAAAAAGTATTTTTTCCCCCTTTTCTCACATAGGATGAGAATGTGAATATGCATATCTGTTATCTATATGCATATATATTCTCTATTTCGGAGCTTGGAAATACTTATTGTATAATTCTGAAATCCAATAATGGTTTATTGGCACACACATAGAGTACACTTAAAAAGATAAGATTTGTCAAACAGCAAGCAGCAGCGTCTGCTTTAAATTTATTTTTTTTAATGATTTATAAAACATTTAACATAGAACACCTAACAACTTGATTTCAGTAGTGTGATACACTCTATATGCAGCAGTGCTACTTATGAATCAGAAGAGTCTGTGAAAGCATAACAGTTAAAATTCCACATGAAAAAGGAAGTGGAATGTATCAATTCTGAATCAGCGAGAACTTTTATATTTTACTGAAATAGCATTTTTGGTGCACTTTCCTCTCCTACTCCAGATTCCACTGCCTTTTTTGGAGCTATCAATTTTGGTAAGAAGAGCTACATTCCCCCCCCCCCCCCCCCCCCCCCCCAAGTTAGCCAGCCCAAGTTAGGTAGCACTACAGTTGGGCACAGGGGTTTTATGTTCTTATGCTCCCGTGTCTAATTCAGGTGTTTGTGATCAAAAAGTGGAAGGCAACTGTGGACTCTCCAGACTGAAGGAAAACTCAGGGTATTTGAAATACTAAAGTTTGTTCTTACAGCTTACACAGATTTAGGACATTAAATACATTCATGTTCTCATTCTAAAAAATCCCTTTGCTTGTCTGCAAGGATTTGACCAATCTGTGAGATGCCTTGTATGGAATTAGAATGTCTATTTTTTTTAATCCTACATCTATTATGCCTTTTTACACAGCTGCAAACAAGATACCTTACAGTCAATTAGGTTGGAAAGACTTCTATGATCATCGAGTCCAACCTTTAACCTACCACTGCCAAGTCTGCCATTAAACCATGTCACTAAGCAGTATATCTACCTGTCCTGAAGATCTCTAGTGATGGCAACTCAAGTACTTCCCTGGGCAGCCTGTTCCAATACCTCACAACCCTTTCAGTGAAGAAATTTTTCCTAATATTGTACCTAAACCTCCCCTGGTGCAACTTAAGGCCATTTCCTCTTGTAGGAATGCATGTACATGTACATGCTGCATTCTCCAAAATGATGGCCGAGTAAAGTCTCTCAATCTTGGCCCTACTTTTCCTTCTGCGATACTTGGTTCTAATAACTCAGGTAGTTTATTCAGTCAGCATTTTAATACTGTGTATATCCCCTTCCATCATTCAAAACATGAAATGATGAAAAGCACTGTAAGTAATTTTATGCAACATAATGAAATTAAAAGCTTTTGGTATTACTGTAATGCAGGTATAAATCTAAGTAAATGTGGTGCTAGAGAGAGATGGACTATATAGGTAAGTGTTGGAATAATTTAAGGTTGTTCAGCATTTTCTATGGATGTCCATTCTTGTTTCTTCACAAATATTGTAAGTAATTGTGTGCTTAGTATATTTCTTAAGTGTCTGAGCTTGCAGTTTTCTATTGCCTTTATTCATTGGCAATGAAAAAGTAAAGCTAATGGAAAGCAATCCATTTCAGTGAAACTGTAGATTTGCTTACCCATCATAGTCAAATGTTAACCTGCATAATATTTTAGTGACAAATTAACTAATGGCAGACAGAATATTTTAACGTATATGCATATGAATTTCAGAGGACTGGACAAAATCTTACGTATATTTGTAACTTTTAGCTTTATCCATCAACTTGTACATATTTTCTATAATCTGGGTATTAACAAGAATGATGCTTGAAATCTGAAGATCTGCTTTGTGTTTACACAGAAGCATTTAAGTAAATTAGAAAACATATGTATTTTTTTCTACCTCCCTTATGCATTGTCATTTACATACTGCGGTAGCAGATACACACTGTACCTCTTAAAAGCCTTACTACTTCTGTCAGGGTTTTTCTGTCACCAGCCACTGTGTGGAAGATATGAGGAAGACTTTTATTCACGACAAGTGTAAGCATCAATTCATGCTTAGTGTTTTGTAACAGAGGAATATGTCGATTTTTCTTATTGCCTCATTACATTGCCTCTTCCATCATGGAACTGCAGTTATTTATAAGTGTGTGCTCTTAATCTATCCAAGTTGGCCTGAACTTTATTGCTCTCATTTTGTATTTACAACTGTATTCTCTTGCTTTAACCGGTATTTGGTGTTATCATCAGTTATTCAACTGCCATCATGTTTCTTCAAGGTTGTTTAGCATTTAAAGGAAATCTTTTCCACAATTAGCTCTGTGATTCTCCCTTCCCAGTCTCCTCCCCCACTCCCTTGTCTACTTTTTTAATAGCTATAAGATGTGGAACATAAAGTCTTCTCCCAGCACCTGCTTAGGTGTGCTTCTGCCTGTATGGGAAACCCAAGGACTGAGGTGCTCACAGTGCTCATGGGCCAGCAACAAGGGCTATATGGAGTAGTGGAGATGCTCTGCACATAGCCCCAGCCCAGATGCCTTTAGAATTAGCCATAAAATCTCAGCACATGGTGACAAGAAAATCCTTTCCGGTTTCTCTACCCAGTTTGTTTCCAGAGATCCCTGAATTTAGCTGAGAATAAAGTTCTGTTTCTTTTATATATCTAAGGTGGTCCCTTCTCTATGGTTTGAATGCTATAAAGTTTTGAATCAGGTCTGATAGCCTGCTTAAGCCTGGGTTCCTGGAAACAGGCACAGTACAACTGTCCTCTAAGCTTCTGCCTACTCATGATTTAGATGTACTATTGCCCTATTTCTAGTATTAGCCCTGCAGCCCTGTGTGCAGCAAGTAGACCTTTTTAGCACTCATACATCTTCCAGCACTTTCCTTTTCGTTTGTGTTCTGTCCCTCCATGGCTTTATCTCATTCAATTTCACCCAACATTTCTCCCTTTCACATTGCTGGCAAGTAATTCATTTGGTGATGGAGTTTTCTGAGGAATCCCTTCTCTGCAAGAGAAAACTTTAAAAACTTCCCTGATATTAAATGCTCAGTCAAGTGCACTGTTATCTCTTTTGAACTGTACAAATAAAAAAAATAAATAACATTTTGGGAGTGGAGAGTGCAGAGAAGGTTCTTTTTAGTTTATTGGTTATTTTAGGACATGATGGATGCAAAGCACAAGAGATCTCATTTGACTGAGAGAACAGGTTTTAATTGCAATTATTGCTTTAAATTGGTGTTTTGAAAAGTGCCACATTTCAAGGCACAGAACAACCAAGCAAGACTTCCAGGAAAATCAGAGTAAAGCAGCTTGACAGAAAGTTGAAGGAAACTCTATCATTCTCTTCAGCCTTAATTTTGATTCCTGATTTTATTTTTATGCATCTGATATACATTTCTTTTAGAGTTTATTCAGTTAGGAAGTAAAACTGCAAGTGTTGCTAACAGCTGGTTTCTTCCTAACAATTTTGAGACAGTGTCCCCAGGTCTGTCTTCAGAAAGAAAGTCTTATTACATTTCTGAAATTTTTAGTCTATGTTGGCACTCCACCCTGAAAAATCACGGCAGTTCTTAGTATCTCATCACTATCAGATCAAGAGCTTCATAGGGCAGTACCAGGATGACTGAACTATGTTAATCTACTGCATTTACAAACTCTCTCAGATTACTAAATCTTCAGTTATATGCATTATTCCACTTTTTAGCAGAAGAAGGAGCTCTGTTTTCATACCAGTTCTGACCTTTCAGTTCTAAACAAAGACTTACTCAAGCTGAATTTTTATGGCTATTGAAAAAGAGATACTGATAGTTTTGGGGAAAAGGCCACATCTGGCATTTCCCAAAGAGCAGAGTCTAGAACAAACCTAACGTGTCAGATTAGATAGTTGAGGATTAAGTTACCTGTTCTTCTAGCCAGTATAATTTCACTGTTAACTGCATTTTACCTAAGTGTCTTTCTCATATCATAACCTGTTGATACCAGATTGCTGGTAGGATGTATTATCTAGAAAAGAAGAGCAAAATCTATTCTTAGAATATTAAGCCAAAGCTACCTGGCAGCATATTATTCCCTTGCGCTTTTATGGGGAAGAGACAGTGACGAAGGTCCAGAGAAAGACAGTGGGAGTATGTTATGTTTATATGGGACATATTGGGAAGCAAGAAAAGAATGTAGTGCAGTATTCTGCCTATTAGATCTGTGATAGGCAAGTTGGACTTTCATTACCTGAAATGACTAATGTTAAAATTTTTCATATAGTAGATACATTTAAATATATATATATATATAGTAGATAAAGCACCTCCGTAGTTATGAGTTTACCTGCAAGTGTCAATGATGTTATTTTGGGGCTGTGACCTGGCCGAAAGTAAAGATGAATTTATTGACATATCAGCACCATTGGAACTATCTGGCTGCCAATGTTTCTGATGCTCAGCTTAATGCTGAATAACAGCATTGTTCAGAAAGAGCTATTTCCTTGAGGCTTAGTTATAAAAGTGCTTGAGACATGGTGGTTTCTCTATTAGTGAATACTTTTCATTGTATCTTATGCAATTTATCATTGCAGTTGACTTTTCCTTCCGCAAAGGAAATTCTTATTCTGCAGAATATTCTTATTCTGAGAATCAAGCAAGTAAAAATTACAACAAAATTATGTAAAAAATAATTATCTAAGGCTAAGCATGACACCTTTAAGAATCGGTTGAAGATACTCTATAACATTTCTATTTTAACTGGACCCTGCTATGTTATTTCCTATATCTAGGTAATGGGCTGCCTAAGGTGGGACTTCTTTCTCCTCTCTTCAGCTCTAAAGAATATTAAGATCTCTAAGGCCTACGTAATGAAAGATTCCTAAGTGATTAAATTTTAGAGCTAAATGTTTGTTGGGTATAAAGCTGTGGTATCAAACTTCCATAATCAAAAGTAGGCATGTCATGTAGATGAGTTAGCTTGATGTATGCTGCTTAGATATGGTTTTTTTGTTTGTTTGTTTGTTTTTTTGGTTTGTTTTTAATAGTCCAAGACTTCCTAGGATACTGTCACTCCAAACGAAGTCAGCTACCAGTGCATCAGTGTCTTGTCTTTCTCAGGTATGTGTCAGATATGTAAGACAGATTCAAGCTCTTGCTATGCCCTTTGGCTATCAGGCTGAATATGCATCCCTGGGATTGGCAAAGATCTGAAGTAATGACTGTGCTCTGCAGAATAAGAACATCAATACACTACATATTGTTTAGCTAACTAAATGTATATGTAGTAGGAAATCCATATTTTAGGTATATGTACATTTTCCAAAAGGCAGACAATGAGGGCATGGGGGAACTTGGTGGTTTTATGCAGATAGCAAATACTAAAAAAAGCAAAACCCAAACCTGTTAGTCAATGGAATTCATAAGCAATGATTGGGATCACAATTAGGTTTATTAATATCTCACCTTCTATCCTGAAGTACTTCAACATTCACACATAATCACTGTATATGTTGAAATGTTTATGTTTGGTTAGCTTAGAAAGGTCTGGGACTATTTTGTTTCGTGTGAAGATGCTGAGAGTAAACGATGACTAAAGTAGACTTCTGATATTGCTGTTAACATACCAGGCTAGTCAGTGAGATTGTTGTTGTTTTGCAACTTCAAAATAGCAAGAAATTACCCTCCAGACGTACTTGATTGGCAAATGGGGACTGGATTCAAGCTTAAGATCTTCATTTTTTCTGTCTTTTCTGGAGTATCTTGAACTTAGACCAGAAGCAGAATATCTTGTCTGCAGCTCGGTTAATGTTAGTTTAATTTCAGCAGCATGTTTTTCTGATCAGACCCCAGGACTTGTAAATAATACAATGTGATAAACCTGTTCATGTGTCTCTTCCAGTTCTGGTTGAATGAGGGTGTGAGATCAGAAAGGATACCTTTTTTAGCCAGATCATATAACTGAAATTGGAGTCATGCAATCAAGCACTAATAAGGCTTCTTTTTGTTGTTGTTGTTGTAAAATATGGCTTTGCTTCAGAAACATTGGCTCTAATTAAGTGCCTCGAGATTGCAGTTTTCCAAAGACATGCAACTTAAGTAAAAATGTCATGTTTAATAGTCAGTGGAAATTAATGGTTTTCATTTTAGCCTGGTTTGTAAAATATTGTACAAACAAAAATCAGGCAGCTTGCTGATGCACTGTACCTTACTTATATAATACCTGTGATTTTGTATTTTTATCTTCTTGTATGATTGATTTAAATGAGGAAAAATATTTGTTTGCATGTTTTCTACAGAGTAGGTTGTGTTCGCTAAGTTCTATTGTACAGATCCTTTGCTTAACCTAAGAATGTCTTTTTTATAAAAAGAAGGAAGGTGTCCCTTCACAGAATTCTTTTTTTTTTTTTTTTAAGAAATATCCGTAGGTTTTTTTTTTTTTTTTTTTTTTTTTTTTTTTTTTTTCCAGAGAAACACTAGACTGTCATACAGCATTTCTTTGTTTGGAAAACTTGGACACAGACAAAAGAGTACTCGAAGATCAGAATAGAGAATCTGTTTATTACAAAGCAAAAAGCTTACTGGCAACACTTTGGAAACACTATGCTTGCAAAGGAGAGAGTGCAGACCTGTTTCTTTGAGCAAACACTCAGAATATATCCACACTGTTTTGTAGGTTGGGAGGAAGAAAGTATTTTTGCTTTCCTAAATAGCTTAGAGCAAAAAGTATTCAAACTCAGAAGCTACCATCTTTAGTTGTGCTTTGGTTATGCTAGACAGGGAAAAGCACCAATGTCTTTTTGATTTCTTTTGCTACCTCTCTGTTAAGGCCAGAGGCCTCTCCATAGTCGACAGGTTAAATGTGTCCACACTATGATGAATTTGGTCCCAGCATCTCCTCTGCATCATTTGTGATGCACCTTTATGCTGAAGTCTTAATAATTATGTTTGCCTTTTTTTTTTTTTTTTTTTTTTTAATTGGTTGGTCTAAAATTACATGAGTGCTGTGCCACAGCCTGTGTGAGGATGAATCAGCCTGGGAGGCAGTATGAGTGCCAGTGGGTGCTGGCACCCGGCCAGCTCGCACAGCCCTGATCACCTATACAGACAGAAGTAACTGCACTGGGTGCAGTTCAGTTCATGTCTCCTCTTAGGAGCAGTCCTGATACTGAGCATCAGCACAAGACTGCAGCTTTGTCCTCTGCCACAAAGCATCAGGCAGCATGCCAGCAGTAGGGCTGAGCAGTGATCCAGTGCTTGAGCTTGCTTTCTATTCCAGTATAAGCACAGATTTGGGTGCAACCAGTGACAGTGGTATGATTTATCCCAATATAACTTGCAATTCCCTGGCTGCTACTCTTGAATGGCACTAGTCTTTAAAAGAAGGAGGACATTTCATTCCTATTAAATGTTCTTTAACCTGTGGCCTCCAGGCCTGCACCTTCATGCTGCTCTTTCTTTTTACCATCTACATCCCCTGCCTTCCAGGAAGCCCTCCAGGAAGGCCCTGTGGAGCTGTCCTCCCACTCACAGGATTTTGCACATTGCATTCCCTTATCCAAAAGTCCTCCAGGAGCAGAACTGAGGGGCCCACTGGACTTTGCAGGATTTGGGATCTTCCTTGTGATTAGTTGGGGTGGGAAGCACACAAAGCCCTGCAAAACACACCCGTTGTTATTTTAGAAGATTGTGGTGCTCCCTCACTGGACAGTGCATGAAACCCTCATGACTTACTTCTATATTGGCAGTGGAGTTAGGCCTTCATTTCATTCAGTGGAAGTCAGCAAAATAGTATGAAAGATAATGCTGAGTGAGATGAACCAACTGCAATCAACAAGTGCTTTGGGAATTGAAACAGTATTTTACAATTGGAGAGAATTAATTATGATTTCATTAGAAACCACATAGGTAGTTAAATGTGCATATACAGCATCAAATAACTGCCTATGAGTAATGCAGTCTTTTTTTTTAGGTGATCTAAAGTCACTTCATGACTAGAACACTCATTGGAATTCTCCTTTTGCTCTTTTTGTTGTTGTTGTTGTTGGAGCACGTATGCCAACAGTTCTGTAGATATATGGGTCAAAGTCCACAAGGACTCTCTCTAGCTGAGGCCATGAAAAATAGCATATGCTAATTTTGGAGTCAGTGAATTCAACCTAAGTTTGATGCATCTTTAATTTTCCTCTTTAAAGCCAACTTTGCAGCAACATGTGATTGCAGCCGCTACAGTACCTCACTATCAGATTGAAAAGGGAAGGAAAACAGTCCCCAAACCACCAAACCAACATTCAACACTTCCAATATATGTGTGTAAAATCTAAAGAATGTACAGCAAAAGACCACTATCAGGCTAAAGCAGGGACATAAAAATATACAAGTATCTGAGTTGTGTTGATAATTGAGCTTGAGGAATGTGCATTATGTCATGACCACTGACAGCTTTAACTAGACAGGAAAACACAAGCACCTTTTCTGTGATAACAGCTGGTGCCTTGATAGTCTTTACTGACCTTATCTGAAGAATAATAAATGTTCCAGTTCCTCAGTTTTTCCAGTTTTTCCTTCTTACTCCCTCTCCCTCTCTCTCTCTCTTTTTTTTTTTTTTTTTTTTTTTTTGTGGTTGATTCTTTTTTCCTTTGTCTTTTTAATGACAGCCTCCTGATAATCAAGAAAAAAAAAAACAAAAAACAAAAAACAAAAAAACAAAAAACTCCAACCTTTCAAATGGCACTAAAGGGTTGATTTAGACAACAGGCAGCAGGATACCTTCTAAGTGTTTTTGGTTTAAAGCATGGATTAAGGATCAGACATTTTATAAGGCCTTGTGTAGCTATGACTGTGTGACCACTGATGCCAGAGGGGTGAATAATGCCTAAAAAGCAGGTATATACAAATCCCAGGATTGTAAGGTGAATATCCTTCCTTAACATCTTACCTATAGCACAAAGCCTAGGTCCTTCCTGCCCAAAGCACCACTTTTTTGGTGTTTTGTCTACTCATGAGCAGCAGAAGTGTTAATAAACTTTCTAGAAGTCTGAGGAAAACATGGGAAATATAATGAACTAAATACATGCATGCTGTTGTCTTACAAATAGCACGTTCAAGTTTGTTGGACTGTTCAACTATTGATCAGGAAAAAATTATTGCACAAAATGTCACACAAAAACCTTTTGCTTTCTCTAGTCCTAATGTGGTGAGTTTTTAGGTCAAATTTCAAAGGACTTGTGACAATTACGGTGTCTTCAGGAATGCCAAATATTTACTGGTGATTTCATTACCTTTAATGCATATAGAATAGGGATTGGATGTTCTCTGTATTTTCTATTTTTTATTTTTAAAAAGTTATCTCCTCCAGCAAACAAAAATACTTTGATGTAATTTAAAAATATTATTTATTATTTATCATGTTCCTTTGAATCAATTGTATAAAAGGCCGCAACATGAAACAAATGCTGATATTAAAACACATCATAGGCTTCGTCTGTAGCTTAATTTGGTTTCTCTGTTTACAAAATAAACATCAATATAAATATTTAATACAGAAGCTGCACTAAGAAAAAGGACAAACTATTATTACTGTGAGAATGCTGAGCACAGTGGAAACCATCTTTTAAATTATAACTTTCTCTTAGCTTGGGCTGGAGCACTTTTTCATAAAAGCAAAAGTCATAGTGCATTAATGGCAAATATCCATCAGGAAATAAGTCTAAAAGCAACTCAAAGAAGTATATTGCCTCTGAGAAAGATGGCTTTGCATTTGTGCCATGTTTATAATAAGTTCAATACCAATATCTTGAAAATAACAGTAAATATTTAACTGAAGGAATATTTCATATGATTGCAATAAATGTTTAATACAATGTAACTTTACAGTACTTCAAAACCTTATTGCTGCAAATATTTATCTTGAATTTTAATTAAATATATGTATAATCCATGAAATAAACTACCTCATAGCCTTGAATCAGCAAGCTGCTCTATGGAAGTGCAGAGGTATATCATCATGCAGCTGTTCTCTTTGTCAAAGCCTAGGACTGTGTATTTGAAGTCCCAGTCCTTGCTATGCTTGTGGATCCATCAATGTCAGAACTATCCCTCTTCTGTAACTTCTCCTACATACATTCGCTTGCTAACAAAATCAGAATCCAAAGTACACAGGCTTAGGACTATAACCATTGTCTAGCAGTCCTTGCAGTTAGATGTTACTTTCTGCTTCCACAGCCAACCAAAATGGAACCATAATTGTATTAGCCTCAGGAGACATCCTGCTTTTGGACTGCTTCCAGTACGCTGAATATCCAGCCTTCCTTTCCAAGGCCTTATGACACAGAAAGGAAAATAAACATACTTTCTTCTGCTGGTACAGGGGTAAATTTAATTTCGTTCCCTGTACAGGAGAGTAGAGAGTATGATGAAACCATGGAAGGGCAACCATGGACACTTGTAAGCCAATGTGTGGAGGCGTTTCAGCTGATAGTTGCTACATGGCTTTGCATGTTACATGTAGAAAGAGCACAGAGCCTCTTTAGCTTGGCAGTAATGTAGTATTTCTGACCATCTTACCTCTGCACCTTATGTTATCTTGCAGCCTGTGCCTACCTGTTTTCCCCAGATTGGTTAAGTTCCTTGGAGTCATAAGCCTATCATATATATACTCATTTTGTCTGAAATGTCACTGTATTTTAAAACCACAAGCAAGGATTTTTTTTTTTTCCACATTTAGATTTCTTACAAGTCTAAAATACCTACAAAAACTTCTGAAATGCTTTCTAGTAGTGCACTACTGCTGCTGGTCCAGAATGAGGTGCTTGTAGTGCTCAGCTCTGCGCCACATGGATCAGTGCAGCTTTCTTTAAAAGGAATCATTTTATTTGTTAGTTAAACAACTTTGTACCTGAACATCAGGACAAAAAGAAAACAATTCTGTTAATTGATGCTTTAATGCTGTTATAGAAATGGCACCTGTATTTCTGGAAACAGCATGTTAGCAAGGCAATGAACATTTCCTCCTTTATGCAAGTAATACTGCAGTAGTCTGTGATCTCTTTGACTGTTTTTGGAATGATTTTCAGTACAGAAAGCAAGGTTGCTTTGGGAGAGGGGGAGTGAGGAAAAATTAGGTAGAAAAGAAATTATCTATTAGTTCTGCAGTTTGATTCTGTTTTCTACTTTCTCCCAAAGGAAATCTGTATCTTTCTTTCCTGTCTGTGTGGAACTGGGTATGAAAACAAGCAGAGGTAAATGTAATTTCCAATAAAATAATGTTGTTTTATGATTTCATAAACTGTAAACAACCCTGTTTTCTTTAAACCCTCTTTCTCTATCTGATTAGCATTTACAAAACCTTATTACTACTTTTGTTCTTTTTAGTGCTGAAAATACAATGATTGAAAAGATAAAAATATTGGAGTATTTTTCTTCATTTAGAACCTTTGTTAGTGCTATGGCTGTATTTTTTTCTTCTGAATTGCTGCTAGTGATTGTAGAAATAGACCCTCAGATGAAATAGAATTGATGTGTTATAGTAGTAAAAGCCTTTTGATGCTAAGAGGCTACTGCAGAAGACACCAGTCAGATTAGTAAAAGTGGGCAAATGTTATGATAAAAATAGCAATGATTGATAGAGCATTTTATTTTCCTGGATTCCTCTTACAATATAGTTAATGATTGTTATTTAACCAGATACAGACAAGACCGACTACTGAGTCATGTAATTACTGTATTTGAATGTCTATGTAAGTTCACGAGTTAAGTAACCCTGCTCAGTCAGCCCAAGAAGCTGGCCATCAGCACTCTTTCTTCGTACCACAGAAACACTGTGCCAGTGACCATTAGTAACAACAGTGCTTCAGATCCTGTAAACAGTAATCATTTGAGCGATTTTCTAGTGAGCTCACATAAATGCGGCCAGGGGAGGAGAAAAGGGTACTTTTATAGTTTTATTATGCTGCAGGTTTGTACTGATTTCAATGGAGTTTGGGATAAAGCTTCATAACTCCACACATGAGAAGTGAATAATGTGGTGAGAAATACAATGAAGATATTTGAAGGAAGAGCAGCTGCACATTTTGGGTTGCACATCAGTAGAGTTGACTGTTGCTTTCTTTTCCAGCCATAAATGTAGCTGAGACAAGTAATGTGGTGTCAGAACTGAGTGTGAAGTTTTTGCAATTGACCTATGATTCATGTGATCTGAAAATAAGCTTAGGCACAAAATCAGAGAACAGTTTTCAGTCTGTAAGGCTTTACATGACAAAACTCCATTCTGTTCTCAAAAAGATAAATTGGATTTTTAGAGCTGATTTCAACAGGACAAACTCATATCTTAGTGACCTGCATGGTCACTAGACAGAGCAGAACCTCCTCTAGCATTTCCTTGCATGAATAATCCTCTGTTTCTCAGGCTCCTGCTTGCTATCCTTTTTAATCTGCACTGAAAGATACCTATCCTTCAAAGTTCCCTTCAAACTGATGTCTGTTTTCAAGCACCTCAACCAGAAAGGACGATCCTCTGTAATTGTGCTTCAATCTACACCATTTATTAGTGGCACATTTGAGCAATCATCAGCAAATGCACACTACAAGTAAAGACATTTCTGCAGCCCTAATTGTGGTGGTGCTGGATCGGGAGCCCTTAAAACAACAGTACCGCTGTGCTGCTATGCAGTGTGCTCAGCAAAGAAACAAGTATTGAGACAGACGGTGGGACAGTGTATGCATAGAAAAGATTTGGTTATCACAGCTTGATAAACCGGAATGCTTCACAGGTTGAAAACTTAAAAAATAATAATGCTGTAGTTTGGGCCATTAGTTATTCCATGCTGGGTTCTGTACTCTTTGTGTGTGGGTTACTTTGATAAAACATTCCTTTCTTTTGAACTGTGCACTGTTTGTCATAACAGCATGGAATGCTGTGAAACTTAAAAATAACACTGTCAGATTAATCATTTTTAGAAGGCTCCTTTTACTCATTTTACAAATGGATAACTTTTGAAAATGTAAAAATGAAGGTAAGGAAATGGCTTTTTAGAAGGCAAAATTGTTTTAGATGTTTTCAGATGTCCCACTGGTACGTTGCTGTTTGTCCTTTAGTTTAGTGCTTCTGCCCCTCAGCAGACTTTTTTGTCCTCCAGTCTGGCTCAGTTATTTTAGTGGCATGTTGCAATAGATCTTGCTGCGTATCCTCTGCTTCTTAGTCCACTTGTCAGTGGGCCTGTGCCTTCTCTCTGGTGTTTGTGTGTTAGACTAACACTTTCCAGCCTACAGGGCACTGAGAAAAGGTATGAAAGCAGGACACTTTTATATCTGCATTATCAAATCAGTGCTAATCGCAGTTGGAAGGGAATGACACTCATCGATGTGAAGATTATATGAGGCAAATTGGGAAGAAAAACATTGTCTCTAAACAATTAAGGTGTGTGGCTAATGCCTGCTCTTCCTATGAGGTACACGGAATTTGTCTTTAATTCCTTGTGTAGGTGGCAATTTCACTCCTAATAGAAGGAAAATGTTTGAAAAACAAGAATATTTTGTTCTATGTCAGTAGATACAGCTTCCATCCAAACACATTTCTGGAGAAACTAGCTTTATCTGAGCAATGTTCTAAAGCCATGAGAGAGACCCGTGTGCTCCGTCCATGGTGTACAAGCCAGAGGAGTACCTGCGTGGGGCATTTCAAAGAGGGAATAAGCATTGGCAGTTCATTGTGAAACTCGTCTCAAGTTCACTCACTCAAAATGTCACAGGGTCTTCCTATAATGACTAAAGGTGCATCTGGGTAGGGACAGTCAGTGTTTAGCTGCTCCTGCCTCTCCTGTTTGCAGACACACACAGACTCTGAAATGCTAGGCCTGTGACTTACACACAGCAATTCAACCTTGTGTTGCCCCCTTGAGAGCCGTCCCACTCACTTTACAGCAATGGGCAGAGAGTCCTGAGACTCTCCATCCCCAAAGACAAGTCACTGTGAGAGAGCTTGTAAGACTGCTCTGCAGCTGGGTCAGTGTTGCATTTTCTAGCAGAACCCCAGTGAGGCAGCACAGTGCCCACCGGCTGGCCAGGACTGCGATTACTCCCAGATGGTGTCTCCTCACATCCTAAATGGATGTCCCTAATGTCCCTGACAGTGTGATAGGTTGTTGTGCTGACACATGCACTGGCAAAGAAGACACTTAAAAAACCTGCAAAAGAGGCCGCAGCTGTGGATAAACACAGAAGCATGCTTAATCTCAGCAGGAACTGCTTATGGCCAAGCACTTCTGAAAATCCGGCATGCTGCAGTTAGATGGCTGAATAGGTGCCAGGCTCGCTGGAAAATCAGGACTCCATTGTGAGGGCTGAGCACTTCTGAAAAGACAGCCCAGAGAACTGCTGCAGATGGCCTGGCCCTCTCTCAACAGGGACAGGCCACATCATGGCGGGCAGCAAGCAGGATCGGGCTCGCACTGTGGAGGACGGGAGGCAGACACAAGCTGACAAGAAAACCTACCCAAGAGGTACATTTTTCATGTTGGGATATTGTACTTCATCTGATACAGTTTTTGAACTTCTCTTTATCTAACTAGTTGTGTTTGCAATGCATTGATTATCATGATCAATTTTACAATTTTTATTTGATGGTTCTGTATTTTTGCTGTTTGAAATGGTGCCAACTGCTGGCTGAGGAGGAGAACCTCAGGATTAGATGTGGCCACCTGGGATTATTCAGGATCCCAAAAGAGAGAACTCTACTGTAATCTTGGCTTTCTTATTCCCTGACAAAACAAATGAGCCCACCTGTCCCCAAGGTTGTGCAGCCTTTAGGGTGGAACAAAAAATAAATTAAAAAAGTTAAAATATAAGAAGTTTCAAATACACAAACACATAGTTAATGTGACCCAAACAAGCTGAACTGTGAGCCCAAATGGTAAACAAAAACAAAAATTGGGTCACTTTAGCTTCCTGCTTCCGCAAAAAATAAATCACTCAAGCACGTAGGGAGAACATAGCTTGAAGAGAGATCAGTATCTTATCGAGAAAACTTGCAAATATAGATGTAGGTAAGCTCGTGGAAGGACACTGTTGCACAATATGGGTATTGTCTTGTGGAGAGTTAAAAGGTGCAGTCTAGGCGTCTAGTTTCAATAGTAGAGTCAACCAATAATATTTATTATTGCTATAGAGAGAAATTCAAGTGAACTGCCTTACCACAGAACTTAATAGAGACCTCATGCAATCACGAGAGAAGTGATGACTAAAAGCTTGTAATAATAATGAAGCTGGAGTGGTTTAACAGCATGTTAGCTACGTTACAGTAGCAGTGGTTGAGCACACCTGTAGCCTGCTGCCAACAGTGTAACACAGAGAATGCATGTCCCTATCTCGCACCTGCACCTGAATGCTACTGGCCCAACATGTTCTGTGGTTTTGGATAAGCCATATGTATTCCAAGTGGTCTTATAACACAGAGACTATTTTGCAGTAAGTAAATTTAAGTACAGAAGGGACACCAAGAGGCTTGAAGTAATAGCATTTGGAAGAGAAGATTGATGCAAATTAAGCCGAAGGACTTAGTACTGCTGTGCTCTCTGTTCCTTCAAATAGTCAGCTAGCTAAAAAGAAAGAACCTTTGAAGATTCCAAGAGCGATAAATTTCAAGAATTGGCACTTATTACATGAATGAATTTGAGAGAATAGGTAAAATTTCTGCAAATATGAACATATATGTTAAATTTTTGGGCCAATGTCACTCAATATTTTTATTGGTTGTAGTGGACACACTCCAGCTGGTGGTTTCAGAGGGAAAGGCTTTGATGAAAAGGTGACAGAGCCATGGTAACTTTGAGGAAAGATAAGTTTCACGTGGGAGCTCATTCCACAGGGAGTGACTCCATTGCAGACTGCTGCACTGACAGTTTAATTCATGGCTGGGTTTCTAAGGAGATGGGTCCCTGTATTTTATACAGCTGCATCTCATTCAGAAGAGGTCCTGGTTCTGTGGAGCTTTCATAGGATTATGTGAAAGGATCCGAAAGGAAGACTTCATTTTACCAGGCTATCTGTAATATTTCTGATCACCAACCTCCACTAACAGCAGAGAACGTGCTCTAGTAAGTGGCAATCTACTTAGCTGAAGGAGGAGTGCAATATTTATGATTATATCAGATTGAAAAGCCTAAATTGCTAGTTTGCCCAAAATGACCTGCTGACCTTTCTGGTTGGTTTTCCTATAAAGCAGACATTAAAGACAGATCATGTGTATTGTTTTTTTCAGGCACTATTTTGTTTAAGTTGCCTGTGGCAGTCTCTTCCCATGTAAAAAGATGCTTTTTATAACCTTTAAGTAACTAATACATTTCCATTAAGATTAACCAAAAAGAAAACAAACAAAAACAAAACCAAGCAACCAAAACAAAAACAAACAAAAAACAACAACCAACCAACCAACCAAAAAAACAAACAACAACCAGGTAACCGTAATGGCAGAATGGGCTGTTACAGATGATTGGTGAATCTGGCTTATACCAGAACAAAAACGACTACTGTTTTACTTACTTTTTGCACTGAGGATCGAACCCTTACTGTGAAAGTTATGTATATTTCACTGCCTACATTTTTTTTGGAGAAGTGTGTTAACCTTCTCTTGTATTACCCTTCAACAACAGTTAATCATTATAGGAGGATCAGTGCTCTATGTAAGCAGAAAAAAAGCATTGTTCCTGATTGCAGTTCTAATGATTCAAAGGGTGCAATCTCATAATTAGCTATGTATTTACAAGTTGTTTACTTCACTTGACTTTGCTTCCGCAGAATTTAAGGAAGTGCCTGTTATGACAGGTTTGTTTTGCATAAGCTGATGGCATACTTAAAAGTTCTACTCAACCTGTTATATTATGTCCTTGTGATTTGAGCACACTTAAAACTTTGGAAGAATTTGGATTCCCTTCTGAACTGACATCTGATGGTTATCACCCAGGCATAACCTTCAGTCTCAGCAGGCGATCTGGACTCGGCAAACACAGAGCACTTACATATTTTACAAACCCACAGTTTATACAGAGATTATTTTATGTTTAGATATCACTCTCAAGCAACTGGGACAAAGCCAGCTGCAGATCTGTATAAACAACAGATTTTACACATTAGATAGTTCTTATGGATCTAGTTTAGTACAAAGTATAATGAAAATCTAGCAGTTGGAATTTAGACCCACCCTGATAGTTCTATTGTTTTTGTTTTTGTGGTCAAGAAAAGTAATGGGGTAGCCCTTAGACCAAGAAAATGCTGAAAGCAAATCAGATATGTGCACTGCTATGAATAAGGAGTTGCTAGTACTTTAAATGACTGCCAGATGTCAAATAGCAAAATGCCTGTCCTTCCACAAAAGTAAAAATAGTTGACTAATAATTTAGTCTAGAAGTCTGATGGTCCAGATCTCTGTCAGAGATGTATTTTAGCACTAACATTTGATACGGCCTGGGAGAGAAGATGCAAACATGGATGTAATATAGTTTACCCTGTAATCAAAGGAGGAAGAAGAAAAATCTTTGTGTTTTAGGATGCTGGGCCTTCATTTAACAAGAATTTATAACAACTGCCAAAAGTAGCTATTTTTCCTTCTACCAAAGAAGAAACAGTAGTTTATGAAATTTGTTAAATATTCATGGTCAAAGAGCGTATATTTGCTTTTTAATAAATTCTTTTATTGCAAGAGGAATCATGGCTGAACAAAATGTGATACACCCATGTTTCCATGTGTGAGAGTAAGCAGAAATTACGTCTGTTTTGATTTTTAAAAAAGTTCTATATTTTAAGTAGTAATCATATCCAGTTACATTAAAAATTAAATCCAGTCTTCTGCATGTCTACTATATATTCAGAACCCACCACGTTTATGAATTGAGATGTTTCCTTAAATTTTTTGTAAAATTAAGTTCAACACAGTTAAAATGTGAGAATTGATGATCTGAAAGTCTTCACTGTGATGATTAATAATCACAGATTCTACTAAAGGAAATCATGTTGCACTATTTATTAATGTATTTGAAATAAATCCCTACCAGTTGATAAGGAAAGCAGTCCAAATGTATAACTTGTTTACATTTCAAAAGGCTTTTGAGAAGTTTAATCACAAGAGACTGCACAAAAAAATGAGGAAGTCAGAGAGTCAAAGTGTAGTAATTTATCAAAAGACTGTGTGAGACAAAAAAAAAAATAGGGTAGTAAGAATAAACAGTTAACTTTCATCTTGGAAAATTATTAAAAGCAGGCTATCATAAAATTTTGTACTAAGACTACAGCTGGTCTGGAAAAGGGGAGGGTAAGCACAGAAGTGTCACATGCCGTTGCTTTTATGAAAGAGAAGGATAAAGTTTTGGAGAGGCTTGGGGCAGGCTGGAGTTATAGCAACATCACATCACATTGTTTCTTCTATTGGAGTCAGTTTACATGGAAAAATAGTTAATTTGAAAATCTATCAAATAATTTTATGACAAGTTTAATATTTTTTGCCATTAAACTATGGTTGCTGTTGAAGGGAATTGCAAGAGTTTTATTAAATGTCTTAATAATTCTTATAAAAATTAAGGATCATTATCAGTTAGGACCTGCATCAGGCTTAGATTAAAATATGCGTTATGTGTTCTCTGGTACTTCATGGTGGTATTCTCAGGATTTTAGTTAATCGTAAGAGTGCACTGGACATAAGTATGCTGTATCTGTGAACTGGAAAATGTCTTCATGTATTTTAAGACAATGTTTGAAAAAGAGAGAAGATTGAGACAGATGTTTTCAAAGTGTAGATATAACTTAATTCTGCTTTTTTAAGTAATTGCTGAGCCTGATTTACAAAACATATTTGTTTCTTTCCTGCTTAGTGTAATGCCTTATTGGCTCTTCAGCCGCTTACAAAGAGTTATGTGATGCAATGATTTATAGATGCCACCTTTTGGCCCTTCAGAAACATGTCCAGTTCTGTGATTAGTTCTGTTTAAATCACCCAAGATTGTTTCACATAGATCCTGGGTTGTCAGGTATTTCAGTTAAGTATGAAAATCATGAGACAGCATTAAACCTATCCCCACTGCAGGGCCCTTCATTTGCAAAAGAGGAGACTTTGGTGAGGCATTAAATGCTTAAAAATAACTACTAAAATACTTGTTAAAGGTATATACAAGCTTTGAAATGTTACCAATGTTATTATTTTTTATTGTTAAAGTATGTTGCTTTATGCCCCCTAAAGCAGCAATCTGGGGGCAACTTACAGGACTGTGATTCTTGCGTGACAATGTGGGAGTAGAGAGACAAGTTGAACCCCTTTCAGCCCCTGCATAAAAGGCCAGGAAAAATGCGGTCCCTTAAGATTACATTATTTGTGTAGTGTTGGACAGACATGCTACAAACACTTAAAAAACAAAACAAAACAAAACAAAAAACAACCTGCTGCCTCCTGTTCCAGCAAGTCTGTAAATTAAACTGAACATAACGTAATCAGGAATGGTAGTGACGCATGTGGGAGGAGTTGATCTCTGTTGTGGTATGCTGTGAAAGAAGCTATTTTGGCTGAAAAGAGCTACAACCTGGAGGAATGAGATATGTATAAAAACAAGACTACTGTGGTTTTTATGGGTGACAATCATTGTATACTGACATGGTGAGGCAAGTGAGATTTGAAGCTATGGAGGATAATTGTAGGGTGCCAAAAATGATACTCCTACTCATGTTTTTCCAACATCTAGTTTCTATTCCTCTTTCTCCTACACTTTTATTGTGTAGGTTTTATTTTTTTTTTTTCCATACTTGCACTTTAACAAGGGACTGTAACATGTTTTCACCAGCACAGTATTTAAATGAAAAACAAAACAACCATTTAAAGCTTCCTCTATTTTTTTTTTTTTTTTTTTAATTTATTTCCATTTTACAATAAGAAAATTGTGATCTGCTGTGAAGTCTGTGCAGGGTGATTCAAGATTTATACAGTCAAAGCTAGGAGTAGCCAGAGAAGCAAGCTGACTGATGTGTTGGGAGAAAGCTAGGAAAGGACATTCCTCAGACTTGGCAGTAGATGGTGTCTATGGAGGACATGTGCTTTAACAGCCACGTAGAGTTTGTCTGCAGTGATGGATTGTGCATTTTGTTCTGTTGCATGTTTGGCTCTACCATGCCTTGGTTGCATCCTGCTTGGTTTCTGCAGCATCCCTCGCCCAGAGAGCTGCACTGGATGCTTGTCTCTGAGATGTACTGGCTGGGATGTTTCTGTCTGACTGTAGCCTTTTCAGTGGAGAGGTTTACTTGATTGTGGAGGCTGGGAGTGACCTCACTTAGACTCAAGACCCCTGTTCAGACCTCTCTCTCCTGTGTTTGGCACCATGTAGCACCATGATGTGGCTTCTGCCTGCAGCCCTGGTATTTACTCTGATGTCAGTTTAATTTTGAATTAAATTAGAATCATAGAATCATTAAGGTTGGAAAAGGCCTCTAAGATCATCTAGTCCAACCATTCACTTACCACCAATATTATCTACTAAACCGTGTCCATAAGAACCACATCTACCCTTCCCTTAAAGACCTCCATGGATGGTTACTCCACCACTTCCCTGGGCAACCTGTTCCAATACCTAACCGCTCTTTCTGAGAATAGTTTTTTTCCTAAAACTATTTGTTTCAGGGAAATGAAAATAGACCAGGGTCAATTGTAAGAGAGTGTTGTGCAGCCAGACAATGACAGCCTTCTGCATAGTTCAGTGGCCCAAGTACCGTCCTGCCTGTTGTATATTAGGTTGCACTCCTAAAGTGGATATTGCTCTGGGGAAGTCCTTTGGAGAAACTGTTGCTTCCAGTGTGCCTAAGCACTGCTAAACTTTTTTTTTTTTTTTTTTTAAGCATTGCAATTTCTGAAGAAAATGTAAGTTTTTCTATTGTTTTTGCTTTGCTTTGCATGTTTGTGTTTAAGACAGGGAAGATGGGGGCGTGATTCCATTTACTTATCTTCTTTTAATGCAACTTGTCACTTTTTCAGTGATGCTTTTAGCAGGGACTAATCTGTACGGTGTCCATAAGACATGCCATCGTTTGGAATAGTGTTTAAGCATTGTACTTCAAATATAACGTACCCAAAGATGAGCTATGCAGTGTGTTTACCAGTTGCATTTAATTTTGCCAGTAAGTTAGCCTCAAATGCGTCCAGTCTTGCTCTAACTGGTACTATGATACAGCTGATAGCTGTGGAATATATCCACTTTCTAGAGTCCTATTATTATTATTATTATTTTTTTTTTTTTTTTTCTCCAGGGGCAAAGTTCTTTGAGATTGCTACAAAGCAATCCTATTTCCTGTGATATTAATTTCAAGCAAATTATTTTTACACCAGTCCAGAACCTATTTTGTTTTCTTTCTCTCTATCTAAATCAACAACAATACATCAGCACCAAGTTACATTCAGGAAGGTCAGTGGAAAAAAAAAAAAAAAAGAATTAAAGAAAACCTGTGATTTAAAAAGATGTATCTGAAACACATTTGTGCATTGTTTTTTGGCATAGTCACACCCTCCATGGACGGTTTTGCGATGTCCAACAGTTCTGAAGACAGATATGCAAAATAAACTCAATTACTATATTAGCAACTGTTAACGTCAAGTTCCAGCATAGTTTCCTACTAAAGCTTTAATATTTTATAGGCATTTTTGGTCGTGTGGTTAGCACAAGGCTGCAGTTTAGGAACTCTGCTTTGATTCTTAGCTCTGTCAGAGGCTCCTTGTGGCATTGTGGGGAACATTTTTTACTCCCTTAGTGCCTCAGTTCCAGATTATAAAGTGATGATAACAAGGATGTTTCTCCATTTTTTGTAATCCTTGTCCATTTATACTGTAAGTTCTTACAGGAAGACACCATTTCTCCAATTATGTGTTTGTATTCTTGGCAGGCTCAAGGGTGTTTCAACAACAACAAAAAAAGAAAAGTATGTGTGTGTGTATGTGTGTGTATACATATATGTTATATATATATGCTAGGTATTTATAAATTATAATAGAATATAAATACTGCTGTATCTATATTATATATGAAAAGTAAATATAAATACATAAAGATTTGTGAGTGAAAATGTTTACTTTTATGATAACTTGTATGAATCATTTAAAAATAGCAAGTGTCACAGCTGCAATTACATCCATGCATTATTAAATACCAAAAGTAAGATGTTACACACATCTCAAATCAAATAGAGCTATATTGTGTAGAGTGACATTTAAATTCACATAAAATAATTCTTGCTTCTTGTTCTGTAGCCCTGGTACTTTCAAAATTTCGTCTTCACAGATATTTGCCTTGTAAAGGCATTTGGATACTGGGTATCTATTTTCAATAATTATGGTTCATTTCGCAAGAATCAAGAATTAGTGTACATGAAAGATTATTCCTGACCAGTTTTAAGCTGCCTTGGTAGTTTTAGTTACAAGTTCATTGGACCAGAAAAGTTGAAGATAAAAATTGGTTTATTAGATTGAATTTTGTTAAAGTGGCTGATATTTATTTATTTATTTATTTATTTATTTATTTATTAAGGAAAGGCAACAATAGGTGAGACCATCCTATCACCACCTGCTTATTTTTAAGGACTAGATCAAAGTCGCAAAGAGGATGCTTGGTTCCTCCTGGATGCCTGTAGTTTGTGCCTGGATCTGCAATCTTTTGTTAACTAATTGCATTATTAGAGCCGCTACCTGACTAGCTTTGGTGCAGCCTCAGGCTGACTGAGCCTGTAAATTGCAGCAGAAGAGCATGTAAAAAAAGCCCAAGAAGGGAAGATTCTTTTAGGATGCCTGCCTTGAGTTAGGTGGATGTTGGTAAGAAATCTGGGGCATGTGTGAAGCTGTTGGGTTTCCTCTGCCTTGCAAAACCATTCTGGTTATTCAATGCTTCTTCATGCTCCTAGAAGTGGTGTGATACAGGGAGTGAGAAAGCCAGTAAACCTCTTCTCAAGCCATTTCTCTGTGAAAATCTCCATTCCTCTCCACATTTAAACTTTTACTAGGGCTAAGTGATTCAAAAGACAGAGATTAAAAAATCTAAATAATTTGTTTAATTATTTCCCTTTTCATTTTATTAACAAAATAGAAAAGGGAGGGGAATATGCAAAATCTTGACACATATTTAGAGTAGAGGGAAGAGGTATTTCTTTTAAAAGACTTCTTCAGGAAAGGATATTTCTCTCTAAAACATTCCACTTAGAATACATTTTTACGTGAGAATTTTTAATTTTAAGGTATTGAAGGCAAAGACTACATTCCAATATTAAAATGATGTTGACATAATTTTTTTGCTTGGCTGAATTCTGAGGCTGATATCATCTTCTGTACTGCCCAAGGGATTTGGCTACTCAGATCCCATTAGGAAAATCTCAATCTTCATTTCAATATTGACTGGAGTAGCCATTATATTCAATTCTGTTATAGGTTGTTATCTACCATGCTGAGTGTTGAGTGACAAGAAGTAAATGATAATGTGTTCACCTAGGGACTGTAAGACAAATGTTTCATGTGTTCTGTGGACTTCTGTGAGATAACATTACGATCATATTACGCTGAAGAAGCATGCTTTGTTTTTTACATAGAAAAAGTAATTTGAAATTCTGGCACATGCAAATTCTCCTCAGAAGATGGTTTTTCAGCTTGATTGTTGAGATAAGTGCATTTTCTTAAAATATTTTTAGACATACGAAATTTCATAGAGCTCTGAAATGATAGTGTTCTCATTGCATTACAAAATGGAAATCATAACTGCCACTGTGCATTGAATTTTACTATTATGTAAATTAAAAAGAGGCTTTATCTTTCAATGGCTACCTGATCTTCCTGAGGTAACATGTTGTTTGAAAGTTTCAGAAATGTGACTTCAAAAGAGATCTCTTCCTTTAATATAGATGATTTTAAATAAATTAAATTAGTTACTGGTACAACAAGGTTGTGCTGGTTCTGGTCAAATTAGGGTCCATCTGATGACCAGACTAATGATTCTCGTCCATAAGAGGAGAGAGTTTGTCACCTAGAAGTCCATTCACCAGCCATCATCTGTCAGGCCCATGAGCCTGGCCCTTTACAACGGACTGCAAAATGTCCTTTGCCTTGTACGTGTGGTCAGCACAACAGCTTTCTTGAACTTGAAGAAATGCCTAATATTTCCTACCTTTAACATTTCAGGCAGGCTAGAGATGGAAATGCTGTCTATTTGCTTGTTTTCATAACTGCCTTATTTTGGAGTGCGTTTTATAACAGCGTGTTTCCTATAAATTTACAGCATGTGATATTGCTTTGGGTGGGGCATAATGATATTTGCTTACCTTGGTGAGGTTCAGAGGGCTTCTTCAGCATAACTGTAACAGTTATTGTAATGGAAAAACAATTGACTGTTCTGAAACAGAATTGATATGAGGGCATATCAAAACAATCAGTAAGATCTTAAACTATGAAAAATAATTTAATGTTCTAATAAAACTTGTAATGCTGGCCAGACTTGGAACCATTAGGTTCTTTTTTTATTTTTCTTGGATACTAAAAGAGAATAGAAATACAGTATTATAAACTTCACAAATAATCAAGCCTCTTGAACTGTCAGATTTCTGTAATAAAATGTAACTCAGGAAGAAGATATTTTTCAGTACAACTGTCATTTTTAAATACCAATACATGCTCTGTGATTATGCTTCATATACCTGTATTTCATCTCTTATAAATACCAATCATTCCCCTCGACTTTATGAGACTAACAAAGGTGACTCCAGTGGAAACATTTTAAGTGTGATTTCACCTTCCACCCGCCTCTCAGTGATATGACTCAAACTGACAATAAAGAGGGCTTTCAAAGACTTATTTTTTAATAAATAGTCTCAAAGGAACAAAGAACCATGAACTTGCTTATAAGGTACAGTAGCTTCATGACTGAGAGCAGAAGAGCAGAAAGATTCGCATTCCCTTGTTGCTTCAGTAGCTCTTTTCAAGATGCTTCCCATTTGACCTTTGCCACAGAGAAGAGGTCTGTCCAGAATCTCAGAAAAAAAGAAAGGCAAGGTCATGCAGAGATGTCTTAATACTTCCTTTGCACAAAACTCTTTTCATATCTACCTAGAAGCAGTGGACCATAGCAAATAACTTGTAGACAGGACCACTCAAGGCCAAATGGCCTGGAGGGACACCATTTAGAATGACCTTTTAAAATCCTTTGTCAGTAATCTGCATAGGTGAAGTCAATTGTCTAAAAGGTCTGTCCTTGTCTAGCAAGTAAAGGATACTGACTGTTTCAGTAGTAACTTAATCTCATTCCTTTGTAGAAACAGTACAGAGTAACTGTTAGATTTTTAACTCATATTTTCTGAGATTCTAGAAGATCTTACACTGAGACACAAGAGTTGCTTTAACAATTTTTAAAAAAGGAAATTCATTGTAATCTATTTTATACTGACAATCAAGAGCAAAAACTAAAGCTGACTACAAAATTGTGCTCATCTTTTTAATTGTTCTTCCTCATATGTATGATTCTGGTAGAAACTGTCATTCTTTAAAAAATGGTAAAAGAAAATAAGAAGTTTCACTGAAGTCCAAATTGGGAGCTGTATTCCTTTTTAAGGCTGCATTGTTGAAAGCTTAGGATTAATGATTTAAAACTCACCAATGTGTTCTGAACTGAAAATGAGTTGAGAAAAATAACTTTCTTCTTTGTTTTTTTTAAATATTTCTGTGCCTTTCACTCTTTAATAATATGAAAATCTCACCTCTCCTAAAATGTTCTTGAGAGTGTATTGCAGAGTAGTTGTGTTTTGACTATGTGATCAAACTTTCAGGAACAGCTGAATGATCCAAGGAAGGCAAAGAAGATGACCATCCCAACAAAATGTCACTGTAGTTGGAATCATGGGGGAGAATTCATATGGGAAACCTGATTAGGGAGCAGCTTACTAAAAGGCATAGGAAGCTATGAAAATTAAGATCTCAATAGCTATTTGAGCCAGACCATCAGACTTTAGAGGTGGACACGTGAACTCTGTAAGAAAGGCTCTCTAAATAGATTGAGAAATAGGATTTTATTGTGGATTCCAGGACTGGTGAGAAAAGAAAGAAAGGGGAACAATGAATGGCAGTTCTGGGGTACTTCCATCTTTCTTCTGTCTTGCACCATGCAGTCAGATAGGAGCAAATACTAGATTGTTGTTTACTTTTTCAGTCTGCTAAAAACAAAACAAACAAATGAGCAAGCAAAAACCAAAACAATAACAACAAAAACAATTTAGAAAGGACTGGAACAGCAAATAGGAAAGTTGTAAAGGTTGATGCCAGACATAAAGAAAAAGTGAATTCGTTGTGATAATTGAGCTGAACTAATCATGTTAACATTGTTAGCCTGTGGAATATTTACAGGAAAGGCTTTCACATGTTTATCTAGTCAGGGAACCAAGTCAGAACCGTGCAGTTGATAGTTATACAGGAAAAGAGTACTGATTAAACACCAAAACCAAACACCTGCATTCTTTGCTTATATGTATGTTAAATGTATGCATATACCACCTATTTCTATATTGTACTGAATCAGCCAGGGACTGCGGCATCCCTATATTATGAGGAAGTCAGATCCCAATCTGATGTGTAGAGCTTGGACATCTCCCTAATTTGAAACAGAATTGCTACTACCCCACGAAGATTTTGAAAATAATTGAGGTCTGACCAAAAATATTTAGTGGTTTATATGAAATTCATTTATTTCCTCTTCCTTTTTTTTTTTTTTTTTTTTTTTTTGGAGATATCCCGACTCTCTGGTTTATGGACGGAAGGTATGTTGAGAACAAGTGGTTTTCTTGGTACTGTCTAATGATAACTGTGTAGTATCAAGCTTTCCGTTGAGACATAGCAAATTTCCAATTCTGAATTCTTGCCATAGAAAAGTGGAACATCACAGAATTAATAGTAATATTTGCAGTCTTTCAAATCCACTTTATAAAATTCATTTTTATTTTTAAAATATTGAAGAGAATGTTAGTGAAAAAAATTGTAATTGTATGTTTCTTAAAGATGCTAGCTGGCTGAATTATTACTGGTTTTACAAGGAACAAAATATTATAAAATTATGGCACACAACTACTTTATTTTGCATATTTCTTGTCAAACATTTTGAAAGCTTTGACTGTAAGACATCCATGGGGTGGGATGCTAAACCTTGGTTGCAGTTATAGTCAATGCCAAACTGAATCTCCTATTAACATCATTTTTTTGTTTTGTTTTGATAACGTGTGCTCTATCTACATAAAAGGAGACCAGCATACACTAACAAAAGCTCAAACCTTTAGTAACCAATTAATTTTAAATCTTGAGGGAACAAAAAAGATGTACATGAACAAAATCATGAAAACCTCATGTATGAGTCTTTAAAGATCAGAGTTCCTGTCAGTAATTTCAGTTAACTGATCTGATTTTTTTTCTCTGTTCACATTTGCTTTAGGCAAAGTAGCTACTATTATGAACACACAATGGGACCAAAGATACTTCTTTAATTAGTCTAACTGAAGAAAAAAATCAATAATGGTTGAACTGGTGCTGGAAATTGTCAGAGAAAGATGAAAGGCAAGATTGAAAAGTGCTGCTGTTGAAATCACCTTGCAGTTTTAGTGAGAATAATAATCAAACCTTCCCCTGAAGTTGAAAATTTTGATAAGCCAAATGTGAACAGTTAGAAAAATTGGGAATTTAAAGTCTTGAAGACCCTTAAACACTTGAAACATTGAAGGCAACAAGCCAGTGTCCGACCAAAAGAAGTTTGTTATCCTGTACGTTACTGATGTCCATTCCTCAAAACAGAAAGCATTCCTGACTTCAGTGGGTCTGTTATTCTAGCAGGCAAAAAAATTATTTTTGGATGCTCTGTTGCTTTTACAAGTCAGCTCTGATTGAGCTCCAGCTGGGCTTTTGAGTCAGCAGACCGAGCATCTCATATTCAGAAGGGCTTGCTTCTATCTGGCCAATTCAAGGAAACTGAGCATTAGACTAGTCACTCAAAAGACTTCTTTGCCAGCTCATCCACATGAATGTATTTTCATGCTGATATGATAGGTGTTATGAGCAGAAAGTGACACAATTTTGTGTCTTCTAAATAAAAGCCTTCTGTAGATGAATCATTACTTAAATGACCTCTCTGTTTAATTAGGGATTGGGGGAACAGAGCTTGTATTTGGCAGGATCGGGATTATTTTTGTAGGTCACTGACTCTGTCGCTGTCTGCCCTTGCTCTCTGATTGCACCAGTCTCACTTCTTTAAAAATACAAAGGTGGTTCTGGTAGAGTTTTTCCTTGGTGTTTCAATGTGAACTTCATTTCAGGAAGATGTTTTTTGCTGGTGTATGTGTACAGCTGTAAAAAACAGTAAAGACATGAGCAGCCTTCCCATTACTGTTAAAGGCAAACTGTCAGTATAGTTCAGCCTTTCTTCTGAGGAAGGATCTGGACCATTACAAACCCTGAATATTGCAACAAAACACCCACTGAAAGAAGGGAGAAGAGAGAATTGCTGCCAAGTAGATATTTCTAAGTAACGGAGGCTCATTTTGTGAAGCCTAATGAGAGCTAAGAAACCATGCCTCTGGGATCCGTCCAGATTCCATGAATAAGCCAGAGAGGGACTGATGAAAACTAATAATGCTCTGTGGTTATAGTCTCAAATTCCTCACTCCCATTTGTGTTCATCCTAGGCTTGCAATCATTAGGAGAGAAGAGGTTTCTGCTCTTCAGCCGTGTGCCAGCCCCAGCCTCAGACACTGTTGCTGTTGGCCACTGTGTGCCATTAAAAATGGTTTGTTTTTACAAACATGGTCCTTTTCATTCAAATATTTTTTCTGGAACTCTGACATTTTTCATGAAGGCATGTTTGAAAAATCACTTTAAAGTTTCCCTTATTAAGAGTAAGAGAGGTCTTACTCACTTATTCTGGAAAGCCTTTCTGATGGACAGAATTTGCTAAATTAGCCCCACCCTGCTATATGAAAAGCAATTTGGCAGTATGGGAAATAACAAAATGTTGACATTGCATAGGAAAGCTTGAGGGAAGGTGCAAATGTGGCTGAGAGTTTGTTTCTTCGAACTAAAATTCACAGAGACTGTAGTTGATACACACCAGAAGGTTTCTAAGAAAGAATCTGCTCTCAGGGAATAACCCTCACTCATGTCAGGTAAACTCCCACATACGGCCAGGGAATTAAGTTTTGCTGTCAAATCTCTTGCCTATTAGTTTCTGACAGATTTTTGGCATATATTTTAGCCTAATAGGGTTGGTCCTGTACAACTTGAATCAATGCGGACCCTGTGACTTGAAAGGGATGGAGGGTCATTTCAAAGAGGCTGTAATATGAACTACTTGGGTGTTAAGTCCTTGACAACTAGTTGTGGTTAGCTTTGATTTTTCAGAGTTAAATGGATACCTTGAAGAGCCTTTAATATCCCTATCACTCATTTCATTCTACCTTAGAAATAGGCTGGACAAAGGAGAAAAAAAAATGAAAAGTAACTGTGAGGAAAAGCTGTAAATAAGTAACGTGTTTTATCCTGTACCCTGTAGGTTTAGGTAAAGCACATCATCTATGAATTTTCCTACAGAATAGCTTTGTGCTGACCTGATAATGACTCCGTTTGAGATGGAATCCATAGATGGTTCGTGGCAAGTTATTAAAAATTATTCTTTTTAACTGCAGATTGGTTTAGGCTGCTGTGTGAGAAAAAATGCCAGTGATGAGCGTTGTACGTGATTTTCATAAAATGGTTTGCTTTCAACAACCCAAAACAAGAGGTTTATTAACAAGAATATGATAGCAATTTTTGCAAAAATTTGGACTCTAAAGGGATCATCTATTTGCTGTGTTCATCTCTCTTTTATGATTATTTAGGATAACAGCTTTTGCAATATAGCATTATAAAGACAAATAAAAACAGAAAAGAAATCAGTGAGTGTTATCAAAGGGATAACAGCACACTTCTTGCTCCAGGAATTGCGATAGTACACTTCGAAGCTGGAATGTGTTGGGGAAAGGAGGACAGCTCTGGTTTCAGTTATTTGTAAATCCATGAGCACTGGCATGGCATCAACCTGGTAATCAACATTTCTCTCTCAGATTTTCACTTCCCTCTTGGAAAACTAACAACACTATAAGCATCATTTTGAATTCTGTATTCTTATTAAGCTCTTTCTTCCAAAACTAAGCTGCTGAAAGCCCTTTTTCTTTTTGATGGGTGCTAGTGGGAGGGTGGTTTTTTTTTTATTGTTTTTTCTTTTCCAAATGTCTATGTTATTCCCCTTTATCCCTTTCCTTCTGCATTCTCTTATTTCACTAGTACCTTTTTCTTTCCTCATTCTCAGAGAAAGAGAGAATATTTTTTCAGGTGTTTCATGGGCTGTTATTTTGGAGGTTGTTTTCTTTCTTTGGTCTTCTTTTCACTGCTTGCTTAGGTAGGGACATGACCCTTTCTTGCATCTGGAATGGTGTGCTCTCACAGGTCACCTGAGGTTCGCATGAGAGAGGTGCAGAGGGTTTGGCCAGCTATTTACTGAGCCTGTGTAGGAGCTGCAGCCATAGTTCACTGCTTTAGGGCATGGTAGAAGAGCAGAAAGAAGTTGGGATGAGCTAATACCTATTTCATCTGCAGCTGTTGGAGAATGAATGTGGGTGGCCTGTGGTTTGGGTGGAATTGAGGTCATGATGTTTCCTCACCTTTCTTGCTCCTCTTGTCTGTTGTGCACTTCTCAAACCTGACAATCTTCTTCCCCATCTGTTTCCTTAAATTGGGAAATAGTATTTGCCAACCAATGCAGCACTAAGTGTCTTCCTGCAACACACTTATCAGTGGAAGTGAACATTTTGTTTTGTTGGATGGCCATTAGTCACAAAGATGTAGTTTTATAAAAATTGGTTCCTGTACTTGGTATTGCATAGCTGAAATTACATAAATGGCACAATTAATTTTCATAATGAGATCTTGGGCAACACTGAGTGAAGAAATGGTTGATCCATTGAAATGCTTGGGCCTATCATTTTATAACATATTGTAGGGAGGCCTGGGTAGAACTACTTGTGTAAACCAGCACAATTTGCTCTTCAAAGCTTTTCACTAGGTAAAATTCCAAATCAAAATGCAGCTTTTTGCACTCTTTTTGCATAGATGTAAATAACTTTTGGAGAAGGGAATGGTGTTGGTCCCAGAAAGTACAACTCTCTTCAAAGGAGGGGGAAAAAAAAAAAAAAAGCCTGTGTAAATTGTGGCAAATAATGATGTAAAATATTCTGTTACTGTTTGTTGGTTCAGTGAAACTATTTTCCTTCCCTATTACTGCACTCAGTGTTATTTAACCAAGAGCCTGATCTCAGCTTTGCTTCCATCATGATACTCTAGAATCTGACACAGAACCATGTGACTTAATTATAAATTATACATACATTGGTCTTTCATAGCATGACCATTAGTAACAGTGCTTAAATATGAGCCAAGGGCAAAACAGTGGATTCATATTATTGGAGTAGTGGAAGTTTTCTTTGTTTCAAGGTACCATAGCGAAAGGTGGGAGATTGTGCTCAGAAGTCCATCTGTCTTATCTTGCAATTTCTTTCCATGGGCAACCATCAATTCTAATTCTAGAATGACCTATTGTCTCCTATTTCAGTTCTACAGGGCAGAGCTTTTCAGCAGTTTAACTGGCTTTAATTTTTAGCAACAGATTGCTGAATGTGGAGGGGAAGAGGAGGGAAATTCTCTTACTTTTTAAAAATTATTATTATTATTTATTTTTTAGTCCAGCTAATTTAGCATGGAGGTGTTTTCTGAGGAGAAAGACAGAAAGGAGCACAAGAAATTTGTTAGTGGCTCCATTATCCAAACTTTTCATAAGACCATGAGGTTTACAGCTGGCTTGAAGCTACAGAAATGGCTGTGGTTAAATGCTAGTACTACTTTACAGCAAAATGGGTGGGAAGGATTTTGTTTCCTCTTGACCTTTGATGACTTCCATTTGTGTACAGCTGGTAACTAAGACTTTGAATGCAGAACCACATTTGTTCTTAGTACAGTTACATATATTTTCTCATAAAAAAGATAAATGGCGCATTCCAGCCTAAGTCTTACATAGCAGTAGACTTTTAAATTGGGGTAGTGACTGTAGGAGTTGAATGTGTATGTATGAACCGCAGGAAACTTTCAAGTCCTCTCAAGATGAGTGGGTGGCCTGCTGACTGAACAGTACCGTCACGGGCTGTTCTTTGCCCTGCTCTCTTCTCTTTGTGGAAGAAGTATTTCTAAGGACCTTCAGTCCTCTGTAACCCCCTCAGTTTGGACCATTTTCATTAATTATTTTAGAAACATTTCCATGCTGCAGAGAGAGTCGAGTCATACATTTGAAGGCTGTAGATATTTCTTCACTCTTTTCAAGGGAAACTTTTCTGTCTCTAACAGATTAAATTGAATTTAGTTCCTGCCCTTTAAAGATGGCCTATTCACTTCCTGGACTTACTATTTCAGAAGTTTTCATTTAAGAAAGTTCTTTCTGTAAATTAATGTACTACAGATTTATTCTTCAGCATGTCCACATTTGATATATACAGTATTTCAGTTTGTATTCACTTAGCAAAACATTTACTGCATTATCATGTAATCATTTCCAGTCTAAGTACAGAATCTAGAGATTAATGTACTATAAATTTCTTCTTACATCAGTTTTATTGCTATATTAGTTATTAAGTTGCATTTGCATTGAATTTCTAAAATAGGAAAGATAGATAAGGGATTTGTTTATGTTTTAAGTTAAAGTGAGACTTTTATAATGGCTAAGATTGAAAGGCTAAAGATGATGGCACGTGGTATCTTTACAGATGGTCAAATGTAATTCAAATTTGGAAAAAAATAGGAGTTTTGACATGGCTCTGTGATCTTCTGTTATCACAAATGCATTTCCTTTTATTTATTTATTTTTTTTTTTCTGGAATGGTGATAGAACATTTTTTTCTTTTTCCCCCAAAGGCCAATAAAGGCATGAATTGGAAGAAGTAAAACAATACTGTATTTATTCATTTATTTATTTTTTACTAGCTCGTGACAGGAAAATGTTAATATTTCACACTTGCAATTTTGTTCTCTGTTTAAAGAGTACTAAACTCCTTCATGTCAAGGAGACTAAGTGCAAAATAAATAGCTAATGTTACCCCTTAGCTACTAGAGAAGCTTGCTCACCTCCAAGTGGAGCTGGTTAGTTTCTCAACATGGAACATGTTTCTCAATATGGAACATACAGCACTTTAAGACAAGGCACAAAAATAAGAAACAGCTTCGCTGTAACTGAATCATCTATAGGGTCACTATTTTCCCTATGAGGCAGAATGCTCTTAATGAAGAGTCCCCACTGTTATCATAGAATGAATCATAAATTCGCAGATGGCACCAAGTTAGGTGCGTGTGTCGATCTGCTCGAGGGTAGGAAGGCTCTGCAGGAGGATCTGGATAGGCTGCACCGATGGGCTGAGGTCAACTGCATGAAGTTCAACAAGGCCAAGTGCCGGGTCCTGCACCTGGGGCGCAACAACCCCAAGCAGAGCTACAGGTTGGGAGATGAGTGGTTGGAGAGCTGCCAGGCAGAGAAGGACCTGGGAGTGATGGTTGATAGTTGGCTGAATATGAGCCAGCAGTGACGTAGGCAGGGATGCCACCCACTAGGTCAGGTTGCTCAGGGCCTCACCTAACATGGTCTTGAACACCTCCAAGGGTTGGGGCATCCACAACCTCTCTGGGCAGCCTCTTCCAGTGCCTCACCACCCTCTGAGTGAAGAATTTCCTCCTAATCTCTGATCTAAATCTCCTCTCTGTTAGTTTAAAACCATTCCCCCTTGTGCTGCTACTTTCTGATTGAGCAAAGGGTCTCTCTCTCTCTATCCTTTTTATAAGTCCCCTTTAAGTACTGAAAGATTGCCATGAGGTCACCTCAGAGCCTTTTCTTCTCCAGGCCAAACAGCCCCATCTCTCTCAGCTTTCCTTTGTAGGAGAGGTGCTCCAGCCCCTTGATCACCTTTGTGGTCCTCCTCTGGACCTGTTCTAACAGATCAACATTTTTTTCTGGGGGCTCCAGAACTGAATGTAATGGGGCCTCACAAGGGCAGAGCAGAGAGGGACAATCACCTCCTTTGACCTGCTGGCCACCCCTCTTTTGATGCAGCCCAGGATGCAGTTTGCCTTCTGGCCTGAAGTGCACACTGCTGGCTCATGTTGAACTTTTTGTCCAGCAGAACCCCAAGTCTATCGGTATCATGATGCATTTGTTATACTTGAGTAAGAAAAGTTGAAGTTTCAGTCCAATCGTTATAGAAAGTTCAGAAATCAAAAAGAATTAAAAAAAAATAGGTTATTTTTCAGTATTATCATCTCTTCTTGCTATCCAAAATGTCTTTCCAGCTTCAACAATATGCTGTGAGACTATTAGAAAAAACATGTCATACATTGATCTCTAATCTCTAGATTTCATATTTAGAATGGCAACGATTACGTGATAGATAACAGAGTACCTATTTCTATCCTGGATGAAAAACATGTTGTATATGTCAGATTTAAGAATAAATCTGCAGTACACAAGGTTAAAGAATGTATTTACATCTGTTTATCCATACAGATCTGGTGGCATAGCTTAAAATGATTTTCTTTGGTTGATTGTTTCTTCTTCTGCATTCTCTAGTCTTAGATAAGCTACTACTGTAGAGCAGTACTCCCTAATAAGAACTAAGCAAGCAAATCTTTCCAAGCACACCATGTGGTTTGATATAATAAACGGTATATAATATATAGTAAGATGTGTTCTACAAAATATTTGTATTGCTACACACATATTGAGGTATAATATTAACCTATTTTATTAGAGATGCATGTAATTTTCATTGTCTAAAATGAATTTCTGGCCACTTAAAATATGAATTAAGCACAAGCATGTTGGTTTGGTCAAGAAGAGAGAATTTGCATTCTCTGCTTCACTTCATGTCTGTCATTTCCATCCCTTTTTTCCTCAGTTATTAAAATGCACAAAGCCAATTCTGCCAGCCCACTTATCCCCTGCCACATTGAATCAGCATTTCCACACAGAGTGTTTCCTCTGAGCTTGGAGCTATCACAGGTGGACCGAAAGAGCTGCTTTCTGGTGATTCAGTGCAGCAGGGGACAGATGCTCAAATGGCAGCAGTGGTGCACAATTAACATAGGCTAAAAGAGCATAAAGGAAACTGTAGGGCAGAGTGAAAAGCTGCAGAACCTGTAGCTGTAACTCACTCAGGGCTTTCCAATTCTCTTTGCAATAAGGAAAAAGGCAGGTTAATAAAGCACTGAATATTTTTATAGTCAAACAATCACCCTATTTTTATATAGAAATATGAAATATCAGTGGACTAAAGCTGACTTCCATATGAAAAATGTTCTTAGGGAGAATTTGTAGAACCAAATGATGAATTGTCCTGGTTTTGCCATTCTTTAGTAAAGCTTTACAAAACACTCACAACCTCAGTTTCCTTGATCATTTTAATACTTTAAAAAAGAAAAATGTTCTCAAGTGATCTTTACGGAGAAGCAGGTTTTACTGTGAGTTCCCCTGTACTGCCAAGCTAATCAATAGTTGTGACTGATTGCTATAACTGCTCCATAAGGTCTGTGACTGAAGCATGTAGAGTATTTCAAAACATTGCTTAGCGTCTCCCAGGAGGGAAGCAGGCCTTCCACTTAGACTTGATGGGCTTGTTCCAAGGTTTGCTCACTGCTGTGCTTTCATAATGCTGTCTATCTGGGCACAAAAACAACACGCTATCTACTGTATCACGCTGCCTGTCCTCCTCCAGCCCTGCAAGCATCACTGTGACATCCACGTGCTTGCCTGTTACAGTAAATAGTGCTAATGATCTCTCCAGCAGACTCTGCAGACTCTTTGGAACTTCTCCATTTTCAAGGTCACAACGCTGCTTGAGGTTGATAAATTCATGAATTAATAATACTTAGCACTTTTCATCCATGAATGTCAAAGGTGAGAAATCATTGTTATTCCCATTTTTATCAAGGAGGAAATTGAGCTGTAGGAGCGACATAAAAAATTGCATTGCAAGCAAACAATAGATCCAGGAAAAGAACGTAATTCTGTGCACTCAGCCTGCATCTTAGCCATTGCATCACACTGCTTCATAGTACACTTTGTGCAGCAGTAGAATCTTATTAAAGTTGAGATTTAAGTCCCATAAGAGTCAGGAGATTAGACTTTGCCACACAGTGTCTTCATTGCACATTTTTATTGGACACGGCCTGTACATTACCAAGTGGTCATCCTTTTCTCAAAGGGTAACATTCAGAGGACCTCATACTAATAACTGATGCATAGTCTTGTTTATTCTACAACTGTAAACAAAGCAACATGAACTTTATTACTATATTATAAGTTTTGTGATTGCACTAATGAGAAACACTCTAGCTTTTTTTTTTTTTTTAAAAAAAAAAGATTACAGGAAAATGCCATGCAATAGAAATAAATGTTTTTCCACTTTACTGGGATAGTCTGAAGATGACACTTTCAAGTTTTTGAAACTTGAAACGTGAGATAAGTCATGGGGAAGCACCCAGGGTCAAGACCATTCCTTTTGGAAATGGTGTCTGGCCATACTTAATTTAGACAATCCTCACACAAATCTTTTATTCGGCATTGATGTTGTCTTTTCCTGTACCAGCCTGATTTTCCCAAAGGATCTCTTGAACATCTATTACAATTTGTGTTTCACCGCCAGAACAATTTCTTGAAATGAGTACTTCTAATAAGCTCCTCTATTCAGGTAAGCACTCCAGAAAATCCTCTAGATTTTTAAGAGGAGGTGCTGAAGAAACACTTGGAGCTGTCAGAGTAATACTTTTCTCTCCCAGAAAACTCTGTGAGAGTCCTTGAGAAATCCTGGATGCTCTGCCAGGCACTTCAGCTACTATTTAGCGATTTAACAAAAGAGATAGTTTCAGGTATAACCCTATGTAGAATATAGTCTGATTTAATACTCAGGGTCTGAGACAGGCTGGTTATGTGACAGAGCCTGGGCAGATCCTCCTTACCAGTTTTATTGTTAAAATCCTAAAACTGCATTTAAGAACCAAACTGTAAGGTTGTCCTGCTTTATATAAACTGTCTCAAGCTTAAAGTAAAGATTAATTCTTTACACAGTATTTTGGCAAAAGGCAACCATGATGTAATGCATCTTAAAATAGTAATGGTTCTACCTATACTGATTTTTTAGTATTATTTTTTTTTTAATCTCGAGCTGTAGCAACATTATCACTGAACTAATTCTGTGATTCTGTGTTATTCTCATGCTGCCTTGGACTGTATCAGTTGTGTATTTGTTTTGAAATGGAACTTTGCAGAGGAAGGAAAGAAATCTGAGAAAATACTATAATGGCAATATAGTGGCTGATGAAAAGTAGCAGATTTATGGCCTTCAGGAGTGAAAGACATTGTTTATCCATGTGGCTGGTACAGCACACTCATTGGCAACTTCTCTGCAGCAATCCACCACTATACTGAAATCCTGAGGTTTAGACACCGGCACTCTCGTGTAGGAGAACTGGGTCAGCTTTAATTTTGCAAAAGCTTTCTCAGTCCATACCAGTGATCGGTTCCTAGAGGAGTGATTTTGTTATTTGGTTAGGTGACACTTGCTGCCTTTTCTGTTTACGTGATTTCGTATTTAGAGTTTCTACTACCCTGTATGCTTGCCTCGCGTTTATTTCCATACTGAAAGACAGAACCTTTCTGCTAACAGTTTCTCTTTTTCCAGTCCCTCCTTCTAAGACAGATGCATCTAATTTCCTGTTAAAGATTCAAAATAAAGCAGTCTAGTAATGAGGTAATTTCCTATGTCAATAAATAGTATAACTGAAACTACCACTAGAGGGCTTTAAAAAGGTCCTAAATCTTGTCTGTTACACCCATTTCAATCTTGAGTAATTTAATGGAAAATCTAGTTGCCCATCTGTCTTTAAATTTGAAAGACTGACAGCTTTTTTATATATATTTTTTAACCAAAGTTCAGCTTAATAAATCACATAGATGATTTGTTTCTTTAAAGTTCAGTTAAAAAGGAGACAAGGAGTTTTCAGAGAGGGCTTCGAACATGAAAAGCTTTTCTTAATTGTGAAGAAAAAAAACTCTTTAAAGTCAGTTTGCACACTGGTCCTTTAAATGCTGTAGGGTGGCTTAGTTTTTGGACAGAAGCTCATAGTCTGGCACTTAGCAGTGCTGAGCAGAGGGAGACCAAAGGTCGGGGGTGCTCAAGTGGACCAGCAGCCACGGATTCACATGGCTCAAGCAGTAATGCAGAGCAACAGGATTTCTCTAGGGTCTAATGACTAACATTCATCTAATAATACTTAGCGCTTACCACTTTGGGTACATCTTCAAAGAGCTGAACTAATAGCAGCTAATTTAATCTTCAAACAAGCTGAGTGAGGAGCATTACCATAGCTGTTTAACTGAAGGCCGGAGCAAAGGAATGGCACTGCAGAGAAACAGAAACGTATGTCTCTACCCAGCTGCTTTGTGCCTGACTAATAGGGAATGTTTTTAGTGGATTTAATCATGATAGGCACTTCAGGGGGCTGCTGACTTTCCAAATCCCAGATAGCTGTTACTTTAAAATCTAAAGCTGGGGTCAAGCTTATAACTAGAAAAGAAAAAAAAAAAAGAAAAAAGAAGAAGGTGGGGGCAAACCAGAAAGAAGAGAGGTTTTAGATCCTTCTCCCCAGAACTGTGAATCTAAACAGCCTCATTCTCCTGATTCTCCTACATGATATTGTAATGGAAACTCAGCCAGGCTCCTGGCAGGGTCCCTGCTGCAGGTCCCTGCAGCATCGATGCTGCCCAGGGGGTGCTGCAGCTCCAGGGGGAAAAGGACACTGCAGCCACACTGCCCTCAGGGTCACATCACAGAGGGAGTTTTGGGGTCGGAAGAGCCACCAGAGCAAGTGCCTGTGCATGAGCGAGGCAGAGGAGTACATCCTGGTGGCAGCACAGCCTGCAGTGGCTCTCCCCATGACACCAAGAAGCAAAGCTGTGCCCAACTCTGCTGAAGCACCTCAGGCCTTGTGCCAGGCCCATCTCCCCTGTCCTGCTGGGCCACCACGAGCTCTGCCACCCTTTCTGGTGCCGCCCAGCCCAGCCTTGTCAACTCCCCAGGCCACGAGCACCCAAAGTGGGCGCAAAGTTAAATTTCCTCATAACTGACTCCATGTTGTGGGGGGCATCTTGAGGGGGCTTAGGGAAGCAATAGAGAGTATAGTAAAATGGCGAAGATGCTAGGAACTGAGAACAGCTATGTGTGAGAAGTAAGTGGGGACGCAGAAAGACATTGTCTGATCTATAAAGGAAAGAAGACAAGGCCTGACCAGAGGCTTACTTGATTTACTGAAGCCACTGATGCGTCTTTATGAAGAAACCTGTAGATCGATCTGTCAAGGGGTGTTTGATGAACTTTCTGAAGTCTGCATTCAGCCTCCTCTGAGGTCTGCAGGAGGTATGAATTTATAGTCAGATGCAAAATTAGCAAATTCACAGTTTTTGTGTAGGCTTAAAAAAAAAACCAACACAACATTTGTGAGGATTCATGCTGTCGCTCTCCCCTTGGCTACAGAGGAAGTAGAAACAGTGACATGCCCACATAACCACGTAAATCTGAAATTTAAATTCAGGATAGATGCTATGTAGGATGTTACGGGCCCGCACTCCTGACTTGTCCATTATCCTTTGGTCATTTCTGGAGCTGAACATGTCACATACATCTATTAATCCCTTCCACAGCCACTGACATTACCTTCGGGTAAAGACTTAGTAAGTAATTGAGGTTTGGGCTTCTGCCACTGCAAATCTGAAAACCAAGCACACATAACTTTATGTATAATTGTACATATGTATATACTTCTATGCATAAAATTAACACCTAGTTTTAAGAAAACAACCTACTTTTAAACAAATGTTTTAAACACCAATTTGTTAGTAAAACTGTAGGGCATTTGAAAGAAAAATATTTTTAATTAAAGAATTTAAAATCCTTGCTCTAAGAGAGATAAAAATGCTTTACTTTTTATTATATTTTATATTTGATGTAATACTCATATTCAAAGTGTTTTGGTGTTTTTTTTTTTTGTCGTTGTTGTTTTGTTTTGTTTTTTTAAACAAGAAAAGCTTGTTGCCTAGCTTTTAATACTGAAGGTAGCAGGTGTATTTCTTTCCCTTTCCAGGCAATTGATGGTGTTGTTTATACTCCAAAACCTTGGCTCCAATCCCCAGTTCTCACTGATGCTGACTGCTCTAACGGAGCGATGCCAGCCCTGTCAGCATAACTCTGATGTGTCTGTTGTGACCAGTGCTCCCCTCCTTCCACCATCTCCTTGCAACTGTACTCTGAAGTGCCAGGAGACTTAGAAACCAGGGTGTTTTTGAGACTTCACAGCTTAGGGGATGAGATAATAAAAATGTACATTCTCCATCTCTTCCTTATGCACCCTTTTAAAATCTATTTTGAGGAGATACCATTTTATGAACACCTCCTGCATTATACGAAATGGTGCCAACCAGGGAAACAATGACAGTTTTTTAAAGTTGGTTCATTTTCATGTCTTTGCTTTGTTATGGATCTAATTCAGACGAAAAAGAAAATAGGATATATCGCCCTACTGGCCGTTGCTTTGGAAAGTATGTGCAGGGCAGAAATTTGGGGTGCCTTAGGCAGGTAAGCAATGACAGGTTGCCTGCTTACAGCATTAACTCAAAGAGCAGTGATAGCCACGTCTCTGTCTACAAAATATCTTTGAAGAGGAAGAGGTGTAATGTGATCACAGAGCACTCAGAAATGAATTCATTGCTCTGCTTTTGTCTTTGTAAATCTTTCCAATGTTCAGCACAGCAGTCCTGCCATGGCTGCTAGCTATTAGGGCTGCACACTGCTTTTCAGATTTACAGCTGTGTGCTTGTCATTTCCAGATGCAGTTTTACTAAGACAGTCGCTCAGGAAACGTTGTGAGAAGCAGCAGGTTTCCAGTAAAACATGCCCATAAACACCATGGTTGCTGGCAAAATAAGGCTTACACCCAGATGCTTTAGAAAAAAAACACACAGTCTATTCTTTGTTCACTTTTACCCTGAGGGTTCAGCTCAGGTCCATAAATAAGTGCAATGCAGCAGTCTGTCCAGCCCAGCTGACGGGACGTGTAATTCCCCATCTCAGATACTTCTGCTGTTCCTATTGCACAGGTCTGTACAAGGATTCTAACTGATGAAAGCAGTTCAGAAAGATATTTCAATCAAAACTCAAATCTCGGGCTGTGTGGTTGTTCTTCTCCTTCAGTTCAGCCACGGCTGGTTGAGAATTGGATTTGAGCTGAGGGAGAATCCAGAGAGTGAAAAGCACATGTTGCCTGCGGTATCTGAACTGTCTCAACAACACCCATCCCCATCTTCTCCAGACTCTGGGAACAGTAGAGCACAGCTCAAAATTTGCAAAGATTTAACTGGCACCTGACAACACATAAGAGGGTGACGCTGATCTGTGAGCAGGTGGGGGACTACAGGCACTGCTGTGCTTCCTGCTGTCGGATGGAAGCACTAACCTGGATCAGGGTTTCTCCAGGAGCAACAGCAACTCCTAATGGCAATGGGCTCCGCATGTTTGCTGGTGTTTCCAGGGACAGGGTCAAACTTTGGTTCAGTACCCTGTGTGGGCTCAGAAATAAAAATGGTTAATGTGTACAGAGAAAACAGGAAGCATCATAGGTATCTTGACTTTCTCAGTACGTATGTTGACCGTATCAGCAAAATTCTAAATACCAGAACTAGGCACACCTTCAGAAATGTTTTTTTGTTTGTTTGTTTGTTTGTTTTGTTTTGTGTTTTTTTTTTTTTTTTCTTTTTCTTTTCTTTCTTTCTTATTTTGCTTACTGGATAACTGGATATCGTTTGTTTACTCCTTTACATATTAGGAAAAAAAAAAGAAGAACCAAAGAACCTTTCCCAGCTGAGATTTCCTATAATATTCTATTATTGTATGCTATATTTTATAAATTACGCATATAGCCGTTACTGTTTAGCATGACTGGTAACAACACATCACATGCCAGTTTTTTCCTTATTTGTTTCTCCTGGCTTTTCTTTTTAAGTGAAAGAACTTCCTGAATCAGTTTCTGCTTGAAGGATGAGCAGCATTGCATGGAAGACTACAAACTGTATGTACCTGTGTTGATGATGTTTGCCCCCCTGGTCGGAAGGGGAAGGGTTTACAATCTACTTAAATTCAGATGGCGTAACATAAACAGAGCACTTTATCTTTCTCCTTCATCTCTCTGATGGAGCAGGGCATTTATTTTTCTGGCAAGTGCTGTGTTTTCTTTTTAGTCTGTGTACCCCCTCTGTAGCACAGAAATCATTTCCTTATAGCTGTTTTTACAGAGCAGGGTAAAATTTGATGTATTCATTACCAAGGCTCCCCAGGCATTTTTTTGTGCAATGTATAGAGATGTACTGAATGAAAGATATCTACTGCCAGCTTGTCAGTCTGAGCATGGGACTGTGCAGTCCTTCTCAGCAAGTGCCTTGTCTTGTGACTCCTGTCTGCTCTCCAGTGGTTTTACAAAAAAGCAAAAGGGACTTGAAAGCCAAAACATAAGTGACAAATTGAAATGTAGAAGTGATACTTCAGGACATCTCCTGCCCCTGTACACATGGTGCAGAATGATCGATGCCCTTTGAGATCCTCGCTTGTTTTGTAAAATGTTTTATGTTTTATTAAAAAAAAAAAAAAAAAAAAAAAGAAGAGCAAAGAAAAAAACAACTTTTTATTTCCTGTAATGTTAATTAATATATAGGAGACTATACTAATAGTATATTAATAGTGCTGTAATGTAAAAATTTTATGCCTATTGCATGTTGACTAGAGCTGACATTTCTTGTAGGAGAAAAAATATGTTTCCCTGAGGATAAAAAGAAAAAGATAATGTTGACATAAACTGCTTAGAACTGTGAACTGAGAATGTTATTCCCAGCCAATGTCAGGTTTTCTTCCAAAAGGATGATGAGCTTCATTACAAGGGAAAATCTTCATTGTCTTAGTTTTTGCTCTTTCTGCATTGAAATGCTCCCCCTGTGGAATTTTTTCTTTCTTTCACACTTTATGTTTTCATGTGCTTCACAAGATTGGTTGGATAGTCTATTAAATAACAAACTCCAGGCATTCGGACATTTCAAAATAAGTTCTTTTTGCTGCCCATAATAGAAAAATATTTTTTCTTCCATTTAATAAAAACTTTGTTTGGTTTTAGATTTTCTTTCCTCATTTCTTTCTATCTCAGCCCCCTCCTTTCCCCCCGCCCCTCCACTGGACACAACACTGGCTTCACTGCATTTCCTTTTGCTCCATTTTAGATTTAATTTTTACTTTTGAATTATACTCTTTTCTTTTAATTTTCCTTCCTTTTGTCACTAAAGGTCAGTCTGAACATATGATTTTCTTAGAATATTTATTAAAAAAAAAGTTTTAAGAAGTTTTAATTCTTTTATTTTACTTTACCTAATGAAAGTGAAGAGATTTAGATCTTTTTTTTTTTTTTTTTTGACTCAGTTTTGTCATGCCTATTCTCCCCGTTACTGTTCAATGGGTACTATTGCAAACATCATTCCTTGACATGTTGACACTTCTTGCTTTTTGTGCCAACTTCTAAGTTTGTCAAAGGTGGCATGATGTAGCTCACCTTTTGAAATAAGGTCCTCCATGCTTGTCCAAAGAATCAGTAGTGAACTCTGCGTCATTTGTGTTCCTATGTGTTCATGCAGCTTCAGATTCCCTGATTTTGTCTTGCCTGGCATGTATGGCTTCAGCACGAGTAAACCACATTAATGAGGCACACGCAACTGAGAAAAAGATAAATGCAACAGAGAAAAAAGTAATTACTCTGAATGAGAGGAAGGATTGCCTCTTTGCATTGAAAAAGAGGTTTCTTTAGTATCTTATTCCATTAGCAGGGGGTGTGCCTTCAGGTTATAGCTGAAAAAAAATAACTAGATAAAAGTTTATTTTAAGACAGTGTGAATAAGAAACAAAAGCTATTAGTAAAGACTCTGGAAATACATTAATACCTAGGTCCAGTTCTGAAGCTCTGAATTCTTCCATTTACTCTAGAGTTATAGCTAAACTTTGACAGATGATACAGTCTCTACAGTATGTTTTCTGAATCATTAATTGAAGTATATGCTTGAAAGTGACTGTACAGCTAGAGGGGTAGTTACAACTAGGAGGAAGATGGCATGATTTTTCTATTTCACTTTCATGGGTTGTGTTGATTACATCATTCAGGCAGGGCAGGGTGAAACATGGTGGTTAGGTCACCTTAATGAGGGCGAATAAAATGTGTTTCTTCCAAAGAGGTGGAGAACCTTTTTAATTAGACAGTTGTGGAGCACTATTATTTTTTATGCATTTTTTTTATTGGGGTTGTTTTCCCAGGAATCTGCACTTAACAGAGAGATGTTTTATGTGGTGTGTTCTGGTTTTGTGCACGGAGGCAGAAGTTTTAATGTAATTTTTTTAGGAGCAAGTAATATATATAATGTATATGTACTATTTATACCTGCTGTTTAGATATGCTATTCTAGTTTTTATGACCTAAGAGTAATAGAAATAGTAAGCTTTTATATATACAATTACCCACACGGTGTATGTAACATGATGTCTGGGAGATCTGTTTGGTTGTGCTTTGTAGTTTCATACATCTAGCACTCAAGATTAAAGAGCTCTATTAAAGTTCTTTATAATTATTTTAATAGATGAATCTTATTCATTAAAAAAGTCTTACTGTCTAGAACAAAAAATCTCCAAGATATATAGTGACATCTTATTGGCTCCATGCTTCCAGTGTATTTTGCAATATGAACTAGAATATTTTGTAATGGCTTTAAAACTTTTCAGATTCTTGAGTTTCCTATCTGAAATAAATTGCCTTGGGGCTACTGCAGCAAAGGAACCTAAAGGGGCTTTTTGAGACCAAACGCTGGAACACTGAAGTTGCAGGAACCTAGCCACCTTCTGGAGGGAATAAATTCCAGAACAGGTACCCTGTAGGATGCCTGTGGATATTTGAAAGCAGAGGAATGAGAACCAAAAAAGGAAGCATGCAGCTGTATCTACTTTCAACATGACATACTAAGAACAAGGTTGTGTCTTAAATGTTGCCCCACACCAGGACTTTAGTGCTTGGATGCTGGAAGGACACCTTCTAACACTTGGGAGTTCCCATTCTTGTGACTTCTGGAGCTCAATTTCTAAATCTTTTCTTTCAAAGCAGAACTGCTGTGGAGGAGCTAATGCCCTTATTTAATGGAATAACTCAGTGATTAATATATCCTGTCAGAGTGTGGGAAACCTGAATTCAATTTCCTCTTCTGCCTCAGGGGTTTGAACTCCAGACCACACAAAGTGACCTGATCAGCAAGCTACGGTATTTTGTGGATGAATAAGATTTTCATTCATACTTTCTAAAATGTCCAAGCAACACGATAAAATGTGTTAAAGAAGGCAAATTTGTTCTGTTACTTGGTGGTCAGTGTTCAGAAAGCACAGGACACTGAACCAAGCTTTCCCTATTCTCAGTTGTAATTGTTAGCCCCCTTGATGCCCAGCACCCTAGCTCTAGCCATGTATGCATGGGCTAGGAGTCAGTTGGCATTTTCTGAGCTTGTGTCTAATGAGCCCTGTGGATCCAGGACATGAATGTGCACCAAGTCACTGAATCTCATAGGACCTTACAAGCAAGTGTAAATGTCAGGCTTCGCCATGCTGGCTGAAAATGTCCAGAAGTGAAGCTTTAGTGACCAAGACATCTTGAACACACGAACGGGAGGTACCGCCTTGGGTGGCTCTCAAACAGGTCTTTTGAGAGCTGCGTTTCTGGCGTGGGCACAGGAGTCTTTCTACAGCTTTTTGTAGATTCAAGGCAAAAGTCCCACTCCTTTCAAAAGCTGAAGGAAAGGATGAAATTTCTTAATCACTTAGTGTGTGCAGGGCAATACCATGCTTGGCTGATTGTATTGGGTATGGTTGCCTACCATTCCAACTTGCTGTTATACTGATACATTTTATTGGTCACTGAATTATTTTCATTCCCAGTGCCACTGCAGTCCTGAAACAGATTGTGGATGTGTGTAGGTCAAGGGGAAGGAAAATTAAGGGTCATTGTAAGTTTATACAGTGGTGCTTTTTCAATTTCTATAAAGCTAGCTACATTTAGGCTCCCTGTCGGGTAAGCTTTTTTTCCCTTGTCTGTTATTTTCAAAGAAGAGAGTGCATATGACAGTCTGAGAATAGCACCAGCCTGAACACAGATGGTAGGGATTACACCACACTGAGCCTTGACCTTCAAAAGCCTGCCGTTTCTTTTCAAGGTTTCTCTTCTTTGACAGGTGGACTGGCTTTTGTCAATTACTTTCATTAATGCATTTTTTTCATTATGATCAATTACCTGTGCTTTAGTCTATGTCTCAAAATTGCAGCAAAGCAGGTTCCAAATTGAAAAACTGAAACAGTTTCCCTTACTTTTCTCCTTTTTGTTGCCGCAAGGTACTCTGAGGCACTGAAACATTTAAATCACAGTGCAGAAATACCGTCCAGTTTCTACTCAAGATCTTCATTAGCCACTTGGTTTCAAAGATTCTGGTCACTGCATGAGGTAAGGGATACCCACAGATCAAGTTTTCAGAGGACTGTATTTAAAATATGTTATTTTCTGAGCTAGTTATAAATGACAAAAAAAAAAAAAAAAAAAAGGAAGCAAAAGTTAAACTTTGATTTTTATAACCTGGAAGGCAAGTTTGCAAAAGATCATATACAGCCATTCCTAAACTGTAATCTAAGTATCAAATGAAAATCAGATATTCTAGGGCAAGATCACTGGACTTGGTGGACTTGGTGGTACAAGTAGGATTTACCCTTTTCTTCACTAGAGATCACAGAATCACACACAGAACCATTCAGGTTGGAAGAGACCTTCAAGATCACCTAGTCCAACCTCTGACCTAACACTAACCAGGCCTCCACTGAACCATATCACTGAGCTCTACATCTAAACGTCTTTTAAAGACCTCCAGGGATGGTCACTCCACCACTTCCCTGGGCAGCCCATTCCAATGCCTCACAACCCTTTCGGTAAAGAAGTTCTTCCTAACATCCAACCTAAAACTCCCCTGGCACAACTTTAGCCCATTCCCCCTCGTCCTGTCAACAGGCACATGGGAGAACAGGCCAACCCCCACCTCGCTACAGCCTCCTTTAAGGTACCTGTAGAGAGCTATAAGGTCGCCCCTGAGCCTCCTTTTCTCCAGGCTGAACAAGCCCAGCTCCCTCAGCCGCTCCTCGCAGGAGTTGTTCTCCAGGCCCCTCACCAGCTTCGTTGCCATTCTCTGGACTCTCTCGAGCATCTCCATGTCCTTCTTGTAGCGAGGGGCCCAAAACTGAACACAGTACTCGAGGTGCAGCCTCGCCAGAGCTGAGTACAGGGGGACGATCACCTCCCTAGCCCTGCTGGCCACACTGCTTCTTATACAAGCCAGGAGGCTGTTGGCCTTCTTGGCCACCTGAGCACACTGCTGGCTCATATTCAGCCGACTGTCCACCATCACTCCCAGGTCCTTCTCTGCCTGGCAGCTTTCCAACCACTCATCTCCCAGCCTGTAGCTCTGCTTGGGGTTATTGCGCCCCAGGTGCAGGACCCGGCACTTGGCCTTGTTGAATTTCATGCAGTTGACCTCATCCCATCGGTGCAGCCTATCCAGATCCTCCTGCAGAGCCTTCCTACCCTTGAGCAGATCGACACACACACCTAACTTTTTGCCATCTGCGAACTTACTGAGGGTGTGCTCAATCTCCTCATCCAGATCATCAATAAAGATATTAAAGAGGACTGGCCCCAGTACTGAGCCCTGGGGGACGCCACTAGTGACCGGCCTCCAGCTGGATTTGACTCCATTCACCACGACTCTTTGGGCCCGGCTACCCAGCCAGTTTTTAACCCAACGAAGCGTACACCAGTCCAAGCCAAGAGCAGCCAGTTTCTTGAGGAGTATGCTGTGGGAAACAGTGTCAAAATCCTTACTGAAGTCAAGGTAGACCACATCCACAGCCTGACAGTCAGGCAGGTCAGAAATTCAAATGCTTGCTGGAAACCTCGTGTCTTGACCAGCCAGAGCCATACGAGTCTGCAGAACCGAGCTGCTGATGTAAGAATAGATTGTCTTGGAAGATCAGTTTTTCCTCTGCTGTTTTGGGGTTTGTTGAAAATACTGTAAAAGGTTTTCCTCAACATCATACAGTGGTTTCTGCAACTGTGAGAAATGTGGAAAGCAATGACCGACCAATAGGACACTAAATGTTGCTCCCATAGTTCAGCATCACCAAAAGAGTCCATTATGGATTTTATTTTATTTTTTTTCCAACAGGCATTCAGATTTCACAGGTTACAACTAATTAGTCCTAACCTGAGACTATCTTTGCAGAAAATATACTGAGGAGCCAGACCACAACCTGTGACTGTATGTCTCCGGCAAAATGAGTTTCTTCAGTTCCTCAAGGCCTTTATGCAGCCTCCTTGCTCTGTGTGTCTAGAACGGGGGACAGAGAGGCTGGGTGGCTGGTCTGACCTGCCTGTGCAGTGTTTACCCCAGTCATTCAGAAAAGCAGCGTCTGCAAAAGGACTGCACGAGGTTTGGCCCAGGTCCCCATTCCCAAATGACTGACAGCAGTCGATTGCTCAAGAGCAATAGCCATGAAGGGAAGAATTTGTAAAGTATTGAAATGCTTTCCTGCCTTGATGACTCCTTTTACAGTCCGCGGAATCTGGAGGAGCAATCTAGTCCCAAATCAAACCTTAAAAGGTGCTAACTTACAGGGCAGCTAGAAGCATAGAAACTCCTGGTGGTACACAAAGGAGATAAAAGCAATAAATGCTCATTAAGAGTTAATAAGAGTTATCACATAAATCCTCTGCTTCCTGGCCCAAACAGAACAAAGTCTACAAACGTAATAAATCTGTCTCAAATTTATTAACATTTATTCCAACTACAGTATAATCGTTAGAATAGCAATGCGGTGCTGTAAAACATTGAAATACAGTGTTACATCATCAGTGCTATTTGTTACCACAATTTTAGTAAAATACATTATGGTGCAACCCATGGTGTGGAATTAAAACTACAGTTTTAATATGGCATTTTTAATTTGCATAATACAGGTGGTCCAGGATAGTAAGGGTTTTGATATAAAGTAAATACATGATAAAAAGCTTCATGAGATTTGCTTTTATTTGAAAATTTCATTAAAAAGGGATTCATCATTAGCACCAAATATGTGGGGACAAAATCAAGACTTCAAACACCTGACTCCATTTTAATAGTGTGATTTATCATTTAAAAATAGCTTAAATAATAAAAGATACTAATTTCCACTAAAAATCTTGATTGCTTACAAAAATGAGCTATTCACTTTCAAAGCCACAAGCTACCTAAAAATTAAAAACAATTACAGAGTGCTGTTTTTTTATGTTTCAATATAAAAATGAAAATGATTTTCAAGACACTTTGGTTATACGAATGAAAATTTTTCCTCGGATTCTAGTAAAAGTAGGTTAGGTCTCTAATGAGTGCTGTTGCAATGAGTAACTTGAAAGAGGCAAACCAAATATGTTTATGTTTCTGATTTTATTTTTATTTTTTTTGGACAAACATAAGAGTAGGAAATATATCGTATATTTTAGAAATTCAGCTATTTAAATGAATTTGCTCAGGTGGAATCTTCCTAAAATTTAATTACCTGCCTTCCTTCTTGCTTACATGCCTACCAGCTGGTTTAGCAGTCACACTAAGTATATTTTTTAAACTTAAAGGTTTTAAAAAAGGGGATGTTATGTTAAGATCTTCTATACATACCAGCCGTTTGAAAATGTACTGAAACATGAATAATTTCTTCAGTAAAATGATGCATCTCACTCTGCACAAAAGCTAATTTGCATCCTTCCTTTGTAAGGCAATGACTACAGAAAGAATCAGCCATTATTTGTATGAGATGCTTACAAACGCACAGAAAATGTTGCTACTGGCTGGTAAGATTGAAGCATATAGCAAAATGCTCATGTCCATGGGGCTGCTGACAAATGGGTTTGGGAGTGACTGTAAATCCAAGCTCTGGTGATTATAGTTGTAGGGAGCCTACCCGTGTGCCTGGGGCAGGACCAAGACATCTCCAGGTACACCCCAGCCTCCCTGACTCTTCAGGAATGTGGCTTTTTTCCTGCTCTGTGAAGTACCCATCAGCCATACCTACATTTTTTTTTTCCCTCCTATCCAGCCTGCTTTGGGAATTGCTCTAAAAACTAGTGTCTAAATGACAAGTGAGTGCTACTGACATGGACTCTCAGTATTCATAGCTTATTCCTCAGCAGAAGAGCTTGAACATCTGTCAAAACACCCTGGCGAATAATTGCAGTAATCCAAGGATACAAATAAAAACTAGTTCAGTAGAAATATGTAAATATTCTATTACACAATTCTTGTCAATGACTTCTCATACAACCAGTGCTACTGCAGGTGGTAAAACATTATCTAACTAATCGCTCTATTGTGGTTTGCTATGTGCTTATTAAATTATCTGATTACTGATGATACTCCATAGAATAAAGACGCATAGTACATGCAAAAAAATGCAAAAAGGCTATAAAGAATATACACACATAGAAATATACATACATATACATGTATATGTATATATGTGTGTATATACATACATATATATATATATATATATATATAAAGCACTTGTCAGAAATATTATTGCTTGCTACTGGAAGAATACCTAATTAGAAAATGTGTTTTGTTCTGCTCTACCCCTTGCCCCTACCCCCCCCCCCCCAAAAAAAAATAAATTGTCAGTAATTTAATTTTATTAAAAAAAAATAAAAGAGAAGAAAAAAAATAACCAAACTCACTTCTTTGTTTGTTTAAAGGAGAAACATTCTGTGTAACTAGTTAATATTTTATTTTTATACTCTGAGATTACCTTTTTTTTGTGCTCACATTCAGAAAAGCACTTGGGCATAAATTTATTGTCAAGCATGTGTCTAGACCTTATTAAAAAATACAGGGAAAAAGGAGTAAACAAACAGACTTTAGTGGGCTAGCTTCAGTGGGATATCCAATGTTTATTGCTAAGTCTGTGCTTAGGTTATAGTGAAATGGGACTCACTGAGATTAATGCTAACAGAAAAACAACAAATTTGCAATTACAAATATGAAGCAGTAATTTTTTTTTCATTGTTTCATTCTTACTAGATTTAAGTGTGTATCTATGAAAGAGACATTCCCCAACACTTTGATTGAATAGAATTTGCACAATAATTTAGAACTGTTGAAGAGCTAAGGACTGAGCTCTGAAGCTGAATTTTACTGGAAGCTGAAGTTCAGTTCATATGTATAGGTACTTAACAAGAATCTACAGATTTTTATTTTTAAGCTCTGCCTTAATGTTGTGAGAAATTATCCCAAAACTTTGTGTGCTTTGTTCTTTAGTTGGCAAGCTCTTAAACATGTAATATGTCAAATTAAAATAAAATTATCTGTTATTTTTCTTATTAATGACATAATTATATTGCGCCACTATAAGATTGCTTTCAGTCTAATTAAGTCTAGGCAGAGATTACTGGTAATTAATATAACAAATAATTTTGACGACAACTAATAATAATTGCTTTCTTGAAGAATTTTCTGAAATCCTTAAGTAATTTTATTACTTCCACATACACTATTACAGTAATTCTTTAGGAGTTAGTAATTAATTACTTAAAGAACTAATTAATTGCTACGTTGAATTATGTTTAAAACAGAGCAAGAACAGAGTATACCTTTGCTTTCAGAACTGGCATTCGAGAATTGCTCCTTCTGGTTCCAGAGTCCCAGAGGCTCAGCCTGCCACAGAGCAAGGTTTAGATCTCTTGTTCAGCCACCAGGAACACACTGCCCAGACTGCTGCTCTGCACCATCTCAGGAGCCACTAAGCGATTATGGAAATGAGCACCCAAGTCCTGAGACACCTTGTATTCCTACAGATGGTACCTGCAAAGCTGTAGTGTGGGACTGATGCATCGCAGGTAACAAAGTGCCCAAAGCTCTGTTGCAGGCAAAGGCTCTGGAAACCTGAAGCAGGAGTCTTAAGCGGAAAGAAAATGCCTATATTCATGAGGTAAAAGAGTAAATTTCTTTTATTGGTGACCACTGTTTTATGAATACGTGGGTACACATGCACTCGTTGCTTGATTGCTAGTAGAGTATTGTACAGCTGTGAATAGGAATATTCCAAGGGCAAGTGGTCCAAGACATGATCTTTTGCCTAACAGATGATCTGTGCTGGGAACTAATTTGAGATCCTCTGATATATGGTATTATCCCAGGACATGGCATATTAAAATGTGCATCTGTGAAAGTCTGTTGTTTAAAAGGCCATCTAGTACCATGTTTTATAAAAGCCGATACCCATCTTATCAGAAAACCTTTTATTTATTTATTTTTAAAGATGCATGATCCAAAATTTAAAAGTAAAATTTAATTTCCTCTCCATACCAAATACTGTGCCTCAGTGCCAGGCTCGTGCTTCAAGATCCATTTCAGTAAGAAATCATTTTCATCTTCTATACTCTGTGTTGTCTCTTTATGTCAGATATTTTTACGTGTTTTATGGTTTCTTCTGACCTTATTTTCCCACTAACACTGAGGTACCAATTGCTGCTGCTGCCACATACATCTATCCATTCCCTAAAGTCTCTGTGACTTATTAATTGACATAGAAGTTTCACAACCCTGAAAAGAAAAGCCCAAAGATTTATCCAACTCCAAAAGATTTAAACTTTAGCTATAATAATGAAAAAAACACTTAGAGTAAATATTATGCAGGACATGAAATTCCTGAGGGCCAAATTATAGATATCGAATGCTCACTTGCCAATTAAAGGTGAAAAGAAAAGGCATCTCAGTGGGCCTGGTTAGAAAATTTTCAGCTGAAATTGTTTTCATTACAAAACCAGTTGTTTGCCCAAGATATGCATAGCCCAATTGGGTGTGACCTCTGAGCAAAGTCTGGTTTGGCCAAATATTTAGAAGGGGATTGGAAGGGGAACAGTGTTCCCTTCCCTTCCCTTCCCTTCCCTTCCCTTCCCTTCCCTTCCCTTCCCTTCCCTTCCCTTCCCTTCCCTTCCCTTCCCTTCCCTTCCCTTCCCTTCCCTTCCCTTCCCTTCCCTTCCCTTCCCTTCCCTTCCCTTCCCTTCCCTTCCCTTCCCTTCCCTTCCTCGATAATTGTGTTTCAATGTTTACAAATTTCCTAGAGTCATGTGTCCAGTGTGAACAACCTAACATAGTTTAACTTGTTCAAAATACATTTATTTTTTCTTTGCATTTCATTTTGCAAAGCTTCCCCCTTGTTTTCTGGTATTAAATTGTGTCAGTTAAAGCAGACATTTCAAAAATCTTGAATCTCTCTCTGAAACTTCCAGTGTTCTCAATATAATAGATACAGAAGATGATAACATGATTTGTGAATTAGTATGATATCCTACAAAAGCATCACATGCTTTTTCCTCCAGCATGTCAGCTGGACATCAGCCGGAGATATTTGTAAAGTAAACTAAAAACAGTTCTTTCTTGCTTTTTACTGACAACTTCAGTTTTATGTTTTTGTAAGACCCCTGACTTTTTTATTGGATATGGGGATGTTTCACAAAAGGTGAAGTTTATTTTGGGACTTTAACATGATTTTGGGCTCCTGAACTTAAGGCATAATTTTTGAATGTTTTTGTTAGTATTATTGTTAAGCTAGATAAAATCTGTAATGGATCTCATGTTTCTCATCAAATAGTAGGAATTAGAAAATCAAAATGTTCTTTTCCAAACTTACTATAAATTTTGAGAAAAATACCCAGGATTTGTCAGAATAAGACACTTTTTTTTTTTTTTTTTTTTTTTTTTTTTTGTGTTGTCTTCTTAGTACACTGAGCTAAAAATATCCTATGTATTTACTAAAAAGAGTAAATACATTCTGAATCCTAGCCTAAACGTTTAATACTGATATACTGCTTCAAAACTTTTTCCTGTGAAAATTGGGTCCAAGTCACAATAGGTTAGATTCCAGACAGCATTCCTCAAGCTGCTATTTGAAAGTTAAACTGAGTTTAAGGAAAACCTTATTTGGCAATTTATTATTGCATTGCTCATAAAACAACATCCCATAGTTTTATTTCACTAGCTTGTGACACATTCACAGAAATCAGAAAAGGATTAGCTGACGGTAATACCAAACATATTAGAACAATCCCTTTGTATCTGACAGCAAATCACAAACAGGAACGCTGATCCTATAAGCTGCAGAGTTCATATTTCAGAAGTGCTGAAATATTCAGCAGCTTATTAATAGTCAATACTTATTGTTTCATCTGATAGAAAAATGCAGTATTCCTCCAAATATTTGAAATAACAGCAAGAGCTCTGTGTAGTTGGGAATGGGAACCTTGAGAATTTGAAAGAGACATTATTAAATTACTAAACACCAGCAGTGAAATGATGAACTCTGCTGTCTGCATAGATTTGCACATACCAACATGCGTATGCCCACCACCATCTTCATGCTGTGCAGGAATATTGCTGATTCATAAGCACAGCAATGTTTGGAACAGGCTCTTAAAAACATTATAGCATCTTTACCTTGTGACTTGTGCAATAGGGTTCTTCATGATATAAATAGCATATAATTAAAGTTAATACAATTAAACCTGTTACAATGCCTTACGGGATAATTTAATAATGTAGAAGTCGTATAACTTGTATGTAAAGGTAATAAATGCTAAAAATTGTGATGAGAAGTAGTTTCAAATCTAGCATTAGCTCATAGACAGATCTGAACATGGGCAGTCTCTTTTCCCAAAGGAAAGGAAAGAGATCACAAAAAGAAATAAATAATGTTCATTTTATTTTTAATTTTTATTTTCAAAGACAGTAGATGTTGCTGCTCTGGACAGAGAACAGGAAAAAGTTTTTTATTTTTTATTTTTTTAACCTACACAAGGTACCACAAGGTACGTAAGATTTAACATATATGTGAGATTTGGCAGGAATTTACACAGGCATGTGGAGAATTGATACTTTTTTTGTGCATGTCATATGGCTGTCAGCATATAAAGCTTTACAGGGAGCCCTTGCCCAAAACCTGAAAAGGCAGAAAATTTTATTTCTGTTCTCAGTGTCAAAAATTTAGTACAATTGACACCCCTCTCCCCCTCTTCCCCCCCAGCAAAGAGTCTTGACAGCTTCCAGGATCACAACTGAAGTTCTGCAGTACTTCTGAACATACAGCTGATAAACAATGCAACAAGCTGCCCTTGTAAGTCTACTTTTCTGTGTAGATTCTGCTTTATCTACATTCATTATCATGTAACATCTGCATCTTGCTGTTACTATGCTGCTGGGTACCGGTTCTTCTGTGCTTGTGCCATTTGTGCTTGGGTAAAAAGCGTAGGAATTTGTTCTTCAGGGAGAGCTACACTGTATTTGTAACCAGGCTATAAATCTGGTCACTAATACAGGTGGTTTTTCGCATCCACCCGTATATTAAAAAGCTATAGAAGTCTCGTGTAGTGAGTTGCATGGGAACTTGTGTTAATACTGACATTCATTTATTCATAAAGGTCATTGAAACAGGATAGCAGAAACATTTTTTTTTTTTTTATTGTCATTCAGTGATGCAGTACAACACCTTTTCCTTTTTGCTTTATATAGTTTAGATAAAAAACATGTTTACAGACTGTTTTAGAAAGAGAAATGCAATGTTAGATGATGAAATGAAGTCAAGGTGTGCCCTTGCTTACAGAGCTAACTGACATTATGAAGCATATCAGACACCTGTTACCACGACATGTTTAATATTCCTTGTGTTTATTTTATTTTTTTAATACCAGAGGCAAAAGTTCACCTCATTTTATCATAAATCAGAGATTTCCTTCTCATGGTTTAAATGTGAATATTGCAAAAAGATGACCTGTAGTGCTCTTCCCAGCTCCCAGATCCTTTCACATGCTGCATTGGTAGACAGGTGAATGTTTCTTCCTCCTGTGTCTAAAGAGGAGAATTTCATAAGAAATTTGTTCTCCATTTTTAAGACGTTGGTTCAGGTTCTTACCTTTCAGTAGAGGAAGGAGATTCCCCAAAACAAAAAAAAATACTACTTGAGGGAATATTGTGTTCCTCACATTCTGCTAGATCCATTATCATTAGTGAGAGCAGGTAAGCAGATGTGCAGGTTGCATAAATGCAGCACAACCCTTGCAAAGCAAAATAAAGAATGGAATAAGCCATTCTTATTAATTTGCACACATGTTAGGCTTGTCCAAACACATTAGGTGTAATAGCCTCCCTTTCCAGAGATCTCTGAAGCATACTGTGGTAGACCCATAAGGTCAGGAAAAGGGGTAATTGCAAAAGCAGATGTCATCAAGCAAAGGACTTAACTGAAAAGTTGTCCAAAGGCCTGCCTTTCTTAATACCTCTATACAAACTGTAGTGCTTTGTAGCTCCATGTTACCTCTGCTGGTACAGGGCAAAGCACGAACATTGCTCAAACATGATTCGTTTTCTCACGTTGAGCAGCTGTGGCTAGAGGTAAGGACTGGTTCCTTGTCTGGTGTATTTCCATTCAATGAAACAGTGATGTTTTTCACTAGCTGGAGCACTAACACAAGGCATCCTGTAGCAGAACAATGTAAAAGACCATTCTTTAAATCTCACTGATGCTATTGTAAATCCAGAACAACCACAGTGCAGCTCTTGGATTCAGTCTCGCTTTGCACTTCTGTCAATGAAAATATACTGCAATTATACTGTCAGTTACCCTGCATTTGTTTATAGTGTCTGACTGAAAATTTACTTGAAATTGTTACCCAAAAGACTAAATTTATAGAGTTACATCCTGTGTGTTAGTGTATAAGTGGTTTTAAATCTGAAGTAGGATGTCTTCTGAAGTTTTGGCTTCATAATGCATGTGGCGGCGTAATGCTCCCTCACTGGAATTACCTGTCATTGAGTGAGTACGGGGAGGACCCCTCTCCTTTGGTATATAATTAATTTTGTTGGAACCTTTATGTTATTCTTTAACCTACTACTTAAGAAAACCAGAAGACATGGAAAACATTGTTAATCGTATTTGAATCTCTGTCAAAGACTCTTAAATGCACGCTATTTTGAGTCAGTATGTCACGAAGAGTTATACGACCACTTTGTAACACTTCAGTTCCATTTGTATAGCAGTGCTGTCTTTTGCTTCCTTCGGCTGGCAGTCAAAATTTTTGTGACCTATTTCATCAGTCATTTCAGTTTCTAGGAGCAGAAAAGTCTCTTCATCATATTTAATGACAGCAGCTCCTCGTGTGCCTGAGCCAAGAGCAGATCAAGAGAAACCAGACCCTGCAAACCGCTGCTGCCTGGATAAACCTTAGGCATTTAGATAGAGTAGAAGTGCTTGCAAGCTTCACAGAGCAAAGGCACTCAGCAATTAACTATTCTGAGGAGTCATAAAATAACATGTCAGTCTTTCTTCTCTTAAGGATTTTTTCTCTTGTTGTTGTTACATTTTCTCCTTCAGCAGGAAAAAAAAAAAAAAAAAGTCATTATTTAAGCTGGTGTAAATAATTAAGACTCAACTCCCTAATTAATGTAGTTCATTACACAGGGCTATTTTTCCAGTGAGATGCAGTGGTGAGCCTGGAAGATCCACATGTTGCCAGTACCATAATTTTATTTGTACTTGACTTCTTTTTTTTGACACTTCCCCTGGCTCCAAATCCTTTATTTGTTGCCATTGCTTCCCTTTCTTTTGGAGGTCTAGAGATGGAATAACCTCTATACGTTTTCTCAGGGAAGACTGGCAAGATACAGACAATTCCTCATCATGAAGCTGGTTTGTTTTGTTTTGTTTGTTTGTTTTTCACACACACACACACACACACACACACAAATGCAGTTGTTTATCTGGAGAACAGACCAGTTATTCCCTATTGGAAGAGTGCTATATTAGGAATATCCCGGACATTTTTGATGTAGCACGTTTGATTTCATAAATGCACAGTTGAATAAGGCTGATTTATTGTCTAGTAATCTTCTGTTGTCCTAAAATCAGGAGGGACTTCTGTTTTAAAACATATATAATATACGAGTATTTTATGATTATTTACTTTTATGCTTTTATCAAAAGTTTCACAATATTTGGTATTTTTCCTCAAGTCCTGAGGTGATGTGATTATGTGAGACTCTTGGGCATCATTAAAAAAAATTTAATGTATTTGTCTTTTAGCTAAACAGAAACAAATGAAAATATGACCCAAGTGCCTGCTAAAAATTTGCAAGCCAATGGCAAATGAAAAGAATCAAAACTATTTAAAAAAAAATCTTTAAATTTAACAATAAATTCTTTAATTATTTTAAAAAGTTCTTTAAATGGTATGTTCATGATTTTCAGAGGGACGATTTGTTTTTCAACACCTGAGAATCAATTCTATGTAGCCATAATTGGAGTCTTACAAGGTATAAATGTACAAATATATTTTAAATTGTGTGTATCCTTTCATGTTAATCTTTTTTTGTTTGTTTCTTTGTTTTTAGCTTAGTGTATAAGAAATCGGTTATTTACATTTGCTTAGGAAAATGATGCAATTGCTTTGTTCTTGTAAAATTTAAAGCATTGTAGGTAATGCTGAGCTTTTTCAGTACTAGCAAAACCTTCCTAAATGATTATATACTAAGCTGGCAATAACCAATAAGTCAAAATTAGCAATTAAATTAACATTATTTTTTTTTAAAGTTGCTTTAAGTTCATAGGGGAAACAATTTTGGTTATCCATTAATGTCCTCTTCTTGAATTCTTCCTGCCTCCAGGCTTTTTCCCACCTCTGCATATCAAATACAATTTATGAAAACAGCATGAAAACAGCATTCTCCTGAGTCCAGAGGACTACTTCAGGAGTTGGTATTTTGAACTGAATCTGTACATGGTGTCTTCGAATAAATGTAGGAATAAGATTGAGATAGTAAGAACTACACTAAGTTAGGATGAAATAATTCATAAAAAAAATAAAAAATAAATCCACCCTTTTTCTAATTCCTTTATGAAGTGCAAAAACATCAAATTATTTGTGGTTAAGGTTGCTATCTTTATTTCAGTGATATATGCAGGTTGCCAAGTACTCAGTTTCATAAGCATGTCAAAGTGCCAGTTTCACTCTTAACTTAAACCATCATGGTCATCTGCAATAAAAATCATTCTAACTTTAGTTTCCAGAACCATTGTTAAGCTTGTAGACTAAACATGTAACAGTTGTAAGCAGTCAGCAGCTTTATTACTTCTGCTGCCCTTGCAGATGCATCCTGGATTCAATTTATCCAAGTACATCAAAGTATTTAAATTTTCAAGTACCGCAAGCATTTTGGAGTGCTTAAAGACTATTTGTATTCTCAAATGTTTGAATGTAAACTAAGATGAAAATTATCAATTTTTTTATTTATTTATTTTTTTTCAGTTTTAAAGGACTGTCACAGTTTTGTTCTGAAAAGGCATTTGAAACTCAATTTTTTTATTTTTTTCCTATGCAATTGTAAGTAATCCAGCTTCAGGTTACATGGTCAGCTTGGGTTCTTGGGTTCCTTCATTCTGAGAGTTCTCTCTTTCTGTAGAGTTTAATGAATTAAACACCTAGCAATGCCAGCAATTTGTCTCAACTTCTCTCTAAGCTTTCTTTCTCTCTCTCTCTCTCATTCCTTCCCTCCTTCCTTCCTTCCTTCCTTTCTTCCTTCTTTCCTTCCTTCCTTCTGATTGGCTGCAAATAAATACATCTTTAATTGATCCATCAGGCTAAGAGTCTAGTCCCTGACTAAAACTGACATGAAAGCCTGAATTGGTTAAACAATATTTAGCCAGCAGAAAGTTAGATAAAATATGGGTAGAGCTGGCTTGTAAAGGCAGTCACATTAGTCATTTTGTTTGAAAAATACATTAATTACTTTTGCAATATTTGAAATAGTGTCTAAGTAAGTATTTGGCAATAGTAATTCACTATCCTTATATAATACTTTACTAATAATACTATACCATATACTTACAATTTATTTTTTTTTAATTTTATTTTTTTTTAATTTATATATTTTAAGCTTCAAAACATATCTATTTGAAATGCTTATAGATACACAACCAAAAGTTTATTTTGTTTATTGTGTGCAGCATTAAGTCAATGCCTCAGTGCACTGCACCTTAGTCTACTCAAAATTCCTCTGAAGTTTTAGAACTCTCAGGAAATGGACATACGTTTATACGTTTTTGCAGCCAGGTGCATGATCTGTATATTATACATACATATGCATTCAAGCTTGCTTATAAAATGAAAAGGCTGGAAAGGTCTTGAGGTCAACTGCATGCCCAGGACAAGATCAACTCTGCCTGTGTCACTTCTACCAGATGTTTGACAAAATTGTCTTTAAAGAGGTGGTGGCAGCTTGAGAAGGTCACTGGCCCAGCAGTCCCAGTAAGACCCCATATCTCTATTTTTATTTTTTGCAAATGTGAATTCTCCTGAAATGTTAGTTGTTATTTTTAATTCTATTCATTTGCAACATCCAGAACAGGTTATAAATGTCCCTTTTCCAATATCTTTCTATGCACTTGAGGACAGTGCTTACATTTCTTTTCACCCCTTTCTTCTTTATTGCCAATTTCCTACATCCAGTCCAGTCATTTGCTGATCCCATTTGTAGTATTTTGTTGGCTCTTCGTTTTCTCTAGACCTCTTCTCTTTTTTAAGACTCTCTCTCCCTGTTCCACATCTCTGTTGTATGTAGCCTCAGAGCTGAGACTCAGCAGGACGGGCACAAGGCTTTGGCTGCAGAGGACATACTTTGGCTACGGAGGACATACTGCAGGTATTTAAACAAATGGAAATTTCTAAATATATTGGTCCTAATTAGACAACAAGAACATGATTCATTTGAAAAGCCACCCTGCTTCAGCAATCAGAACAGCCACAGAAGCCTTGTAAACTTCTGGTTTGTATGTCTTAGAATTAAAAGTTCTGTAACGATGAAAGCCTTTTTTTTTTTTTTTTTTTTTTTAAAGAAGGAAAGGACAGGCTAGTTAAAATTGTTGTGTAGTAACGCTTTCCAGGCTGCTAACCTGTGTGTCTGCATACAGTTTCAGCACCACAACTTGTGAAAACAGAAACCTAGCAGAATAAGTTAAAGGCTATTTAAATATAGCCCCTATTTTATAACTTGGGATAACTTGGGCACTATATTCCCATTTTAAAACTGCCAATGAACTACTGAGATTTTTTTTTTTCTTGATGATCTTCTTTAAGACCTGTATGAATAGCAGAGAAAACAGCTCCACTGTAATAGAAACAGGGTTTTGTTTTCCTTTTTTTTAAAAAAATAAAAATAAAAAAATGAGGCATTGGGTAAAATAAAGGTCATTGCAACAACCTTTGAAAGAACAAAAAGAGTAATTTTCCCCCTTTTGCTTTTTTACTGGTTTTCAATGCAACGTGAAAAATCATTTTTAAGTTTGCCCATCTGTTTTACATAAAACCTTAGCTGACCTTACACAAAGTGAAACAAATGCACAAAAAGCTTTGCAGTTGGGTTCTTGCCAGTTAGGCAGAGCAAAAAGAAAAGAATATGTAAAGTTAGATCCTGCTCTTGTGTAAATTAGCCTAGCTCCAGTGGGGACTTATGTTGATTTATACCAGCAGAGGCTGAGGCTTGTATTTCTTATAAAAACCAGACTTGTCAGACCCAGTCCTGCTACCACTGAAATCACCTTAAGGTTAGCTATTGATTTTGGTGGAAAAAGGACAGTTGCTGAATGAGCCATGTTTGCTACAGGTAAACAGTACGTACCCATATATTGGGCAAATTGAAGAGCAAGAACAAAGTGTAACTCTTTGAGATTGTGGATGTGCTGGTATGAAATAAGGATTAGGTTGCACCCTAGCTTTGTACGCCCTGTATACAAGGCTGAGTTTGAGTCCTGTCTAACGAAGCCGAGGAGCTCGTTTGATGTCAGACTTGAAGAGGTTCTCAGCATGCAGAGGTGAGTCTCATATCCTGCTGCTTTTCTGTGTGCGTGTGTGTTAGCCTAGCTTCTCTCATGCAGTGTAATCATATGGATCAAAAATGAATCCTGAGGAAAGGAATGGAAATAGGTGAGGCATGTGGAAGTAGAGCATACCAGCAAAAAAACACCTGCTAAATCCTCAAGTAACCTACCATGCATTTCAATAAAACTTTTGTTAATGAGTCTGAGAGGTGAACTATGCCCATTATATCAACACTCCAATCTAATATGATTAATGAGTATAAAGTAAGGTTCAAGCATTTAATTAAAAAGGCAATCATAAGTTACTGAACAGTGAAGCTGAAGCTAAGTTTCTGAGAAGTAGGTTATTTAACAGAATGAGATGCCCCAAAAGAGGCACTGGGCCAAAAATCTCCCTTGGTTTACGTTCTGTAGAGAGGTACAGACTGTGATTTGAAACAACAGAATTTAATGTATACAGAAATAAACATATATATACATGCATAACAGTGAGCACATATGGTGATGCCTATGTTTATAGCTTGTCTAAACATTTCATTAATAGACAAAGGTTTTCCACTTGTTTGTTAATTTGTCATACATGGAATAATTTTTCTTGCATGCAAAACTAAACCCTAATGTATTTTATTTTGACATTGTCAAGCAAACTTTAGAAAAGAATCTCTACAGACTACAGACTTCTAAGCCAGATTCAGTATTTGCATCAAAAATGTATTTATCAGAGATCTGCTTTTTTATTTTTTAATTGAAAATAGTCCAGGTTTGACTGTGTCATAGGTTCCAGTTCATACATGTCCAATAAAGACTTGACAGATGTTGATATAGTCAGTAACTTTATCACTTTATATTTTAATTAACTTACTTAACTTTACAGTATAGCTTATTCTTCAAGTTTTGATCTGGCTTCTAAACAGAGAAAAGTGTCCATCTCCAGTGATAGAATAAGATGGAATATCTGCAATGAATAACCAGTTCTTTTCCTGAAAGAAAATAACTATATATCTGGCAATAGTAATTCTTAAATACAATTAATATACAACGAGTCATATGAATACAGCAGGTAAGAATTGCTGTACCTGAATCCAGGATTCCATCAAATACAGTATCTTATTGACTACGGTTGGCAACAAAGGTGAAAGGTAAGCAAAACACCCAAAAAACATTGTGGACCCCTCAGGAAAGACAATTTTGGGAGGCAATTAATAGTACCCTTCTCTGTGATACTTGGTATGTTATATTCTTATCCATTTCTGGTCTATCTAAAATAATGTAATTGGTCATTAAACAGGAGAACAAGTGCATTCCATGTTTTATTTAGAAAGATAAGATCTATCTGAAAACAAATCTCAAAACTGAATGAAGTGGTTGGCTTTCTCCTTTTGTGCTAGTATGGTGCTATTTAAACTGGACCAAAGTCACTAATTTCTGTACTGAAAACACCAAAGCAATCTGAAATCAGTGGGCTGGAAGAGGATACAAGTTAATGGCAAGAGTATTATTTGAAATCAGTTCCATTTAGGTCAATTTTCCTTATATGAACACCCTTTTCTAGAGAGTTGGAAGTCACGTAAAAATGTTTTTTTCTGCTAGAAAATGTCACGTTAGACACAATGAATGAGAGAGAAAATGCAAAGGATTTAGGTCACTTACTGGACTACGTGAGTTTTACCTGATCATTTCAAGTTTGCTCACTTACTTCAGCAAAATGTTTTTGGTTCTATTAGCAAAATTAATAAAAATTTGATATATAAAGAGATTTATTACACCCATAGAACAGTCAGCCTGTCTTTCTTGTCTACCTAAGGCTGCCGATGGTAACCTAGAGATCTAAGGCATCTTCAGACACATCTAATACCATGTAACAACAGGCTTCCAAAGGTTTTATACCTTTTCTCCCAAATTAGAGGACAGGCCTATAAAAGCTACCTGCAACAGCAATTACAGGACTGGCAACAGTAACTTGGTCAGACAGGAGACGCCCTTTCTCAAGAGAGAAGATGTTGTGGAATGGCAACTGTCAGCTGCTGTCCCACCATAGGGCAAGGATTTTTATCTTCTAAATTTGTACCCAAATATGAGCAGGGTATTATGATTTCATACAGCTTTTTGTAGGTTGATAAGCTCCTGACCAGCATACACCCTTTGAATAGATCCCTGCCAAGCCATTTAGGCAGCCTGCCAACCCTATCTTTGTGGGTGTCTGAAATCTTTTGGCGTGTCTTTTGCAACTCTGCTTCAGCAGCTTGCCCTATATTTTGCTGTTGTGCTCTAGAGCAGTCTTGTGGTTTGGTGCTAGAGGAGACAAAAATGTAAAAGGCTAACAGTTCTGGCACTGCTCTCTAACAGCCTTAAGTATTGGACAGTATTTATCTTGAACAATTATTGTTCAATATAACTGTTTTTTTTTTGTGTGTGTGGTTTTTTTTTTCCTTCTAGAAACAAACAAACAAACAACAACAACAACAAACCACAACCAAAACAACAACAAAAAGAGACTATATACCTAAATTATTACACAAGAACTCCAGGTCTATTGAAGGCTTCGTTATGGATCTGAGAATTCCCATTGAGTAGCTTTATTTGTTCACAGCTGACAGAATTATGGCCTTCCTGTATTAGAAAACAATACTAAGATAGAAGTTAACCTTGAAATAAGATATATAGATCCTCTTGACAGGGTGCACATGTAGAGAATGGGAGGACTGGACTGGGCCATAGACTTTAATGGTCATTGATGAACTCTGGTCCTCCCAGTAGAATTGTGGCCTCTTAGAGGTGGGATCCTGAATCCTTTAGAATGCATCATCTCTGCTCATTGCCCTTCTCCATTCCTCTGGGACGGCAATGTTAATGGTCCATCTCTCTCACCTTTAATCTTTCTTTTTGCCTACTGGCAAGAAGAGAGATCTTCGGGGAAGAACCCGTTTTAGATTTGGTGTTTGAACAGCTCACAGCCCTAGACAGCAAATGATCTCACCTATAAAATTTAGGTCTACTGGAATACAGACAATAAAGAGCTGACTACTAAAGTATGCAGATGAGTTGAATCCCCATGGTCTCTACAGGTGTCCCTATGAGACAGATGAATCTGACTAAAGATAAAATAGCAGAAAAAACAGAAAGGTAGTGTAAACTAAAGGGATTGCTGTTTGTTTTGCCAAGATCTGCTTAAATTTTAAGTTGGATTGCTTTGAAAGCATGCTGAGCTGAAGAAAGGTGTTATTTTTTAAATGCTGTGGGGGATTCTTCTAATCATTTGAGGAGAAAGCACAACATATTCTAAAAAAAAATACAGTATCCATTCTTGTAATGAAGGTTCATTAGGCATCAGATTGATTTATTGTATTGTTTCCTTTATAAATTATTTTCATTATGTTTTATCACAGTACATGACTACTGCCCTGGGGGAATATGCAGGAATGAACTGAATGGCAAGCGTAATAGACTGCTTTAATTAAAATAGTGTAATGCATATTTCAGTGCTATTAACAAAAACAAAATTGATTTTGTTTTCTGGGTAATTGAATATATTAAAGCCCAGGTGCTGTGTTTCTATTGTTTAACCCTCTGAGTTCAGTTACATTTGACGGTTTGCAGTTGGAAATACATTTATTGCCAACCATTTCATAAGGAGAATTTTCTTCTCTGCCAGTGACATTTCCTTCTTCCTTTCTTTCCTCAACTCCAGTCCCTTAGTGCACGTGTACCATTATTAAACAACAGGAAAGCATAAATATGAATTTCAATGATGAAAGCCCTTTGATCTTTTCCAGTATCTTCAAGCAAGCTCCAGACAGTGAGGACACTGATAAAAGAAAGTGCATTAGTCCTCTGCACTTTTTAACCTGATGTTCTGTGGAGACAGCAGCAGTCAGTCACCATAATTCCATTAGTTAATGAACACTTCAGGAATTTGTCCATCATAAGAAAGACCCTTTAGAATTACAGTCAATCAATGACACCTGTTCTTCTAAGTAGCTTCCTTTTCTCCTTTTCTTTTGATTTATGTAGGCTATGAGTCTTTTTTATTTCCTTTACCCTCCAGGTACCCAAAGTTTACCTTTTATCAAGAAGATGCATTATGTTGGTGACATGACAGACGTAGGCAAATCAGGTTAATGATGTCTGAGTACAGCAATCAAATGAAATCAACCAGCCTAGGAAATTAACAGTGTCAGGGAGCTGAGCTGCACGACCCATCTGTCCATGGAGAGAACCATTTTACCTGATGATTGTCATCTGCCGTATTTTACATACCAGATGTATATATATATTTTTTTTAGAATTGCAGGGGTTGGAAGGGACCTCAAGAGATCATTGGGTCCAACCCCCCTGCCAAAGTGGGTTCCCTACAGCAGGTTGCCCAGGTAGGCGTCCTTGAATATCTCCAGAGAAGGAGACTCCACAACCTCCCTGGGCAGCCTGTCCCAGTGCTCCGTCACCCTCACCGTGAAGAAGTTCTTTTGTATGTTGGTGCGGAACTTCCTGTGCTCTATCTTGTGGCCATTGCCCCTTGTCCTGTCCCCACAAACCACTGAAAAGAGGTTGGCCAAATCCCTCCGTCTCCCACACTTAAGATACTTCTAAACATTAATAAGATCCAGTCTCAGTCTTCTTTTCTCCAGGCTGAACAGCCCCAGGTCTCTCAGCCTTTCCTCATAGAGATGATGCTCCAGGCCCCGTATCATTTTTGTGGCCCTCCACTGGACTCTTTCCAGGAGATCCCTGTCTTTTTTGTACTGGGGAGCCCAGAACTGGACCCAGTACTCCAGGTGAGGGCAGAGTAGAGGGGGAGGATCACCTCCCTTGACCTGCTGGCCACGCTCCTTTTAATGCACGCCAGGATCCCATTGGCCCTCTTGGCCACCCAGGCACACTGCAGGCTCATGGTCAACCTGTAGTCCACCAGGACCTGCAGGTCCTTCTCCACAGAGCTTCTCTCCAGCAGGTCATCACCCAGCCTGTACTGATACGTGCGGTTGTTCCTTCCCAGGTGCAGGACTCTACACTTGCTCTTATTAAACCTCATCTGGTTTCTTCCTGCCCAGCTCTCCAGCCTGTCCAGGTCTCGCTGAATGGCAGCACAGCCTTGTGGTGTGTTGGCCGCTCCTCCCATCTTTTTATCATCGGCGTACTTGCTGAGGGTGGACACTATTCCCTCATCAAGGTCATCAATGAAGATATTGAACAAGACTAGAACCAGCACCGACCCCTGGGGAACACTGCTAGTCACAGGTCTCCAGCCAGACTTCGCAACACTGATCACCACCCTCTGAGCTTGGCCAGTCAGCCAGTTCTCAACCCACCTTACTGTCCACTCATCTGTCCCACACTTTCTCAGCTTTGCTGGCAGGATGTTGTGGGAGACAGTCAAAAGCCTTGCTAAAGTCAAGGTAGATGACATCTACTGTTATCCCCCACCTACCCAGCTGGTGATGCCATCCTAGAAGGCAACGAGGTTGGTCGAGCATGACTTCCCCTTGGTGAATCCACGCTGACTACTCCTCATAACCTTCTTCTCTTCCAATTGCTTGGAGATGGCATCCAGAACAAGCTGTTCCATGACATGTCCAGGCACAGATGTGAGATCTTCCCTTCACTTTCATCACTGGAGTTTTCACTGGAAACTACTACTTTGCAATAGATATTGTAAATAGCAGGGTATTTCTGGTTGAGCTACCATGATTCTCTGGATTTGTATCAATTGTTAGGATGGTATGTTGTATTTCATATAAAAGTGTTCCTAAATATCAAGGCCCTGAATTTTCCCCACTTCCACCCTTGCTTTCTTAGGAAAAGCACTTCCGTTCTCAGATGTCTTGCTGGGGCAGTCACTATAGATAGTTGCATCTGGAAAAAAGGAAAGAGGAATTATTATCATAGACATGTTTCTTCTACTCTCCGCAGTGCCAGTTGCAGAAGGGTCATTGAAGGCAGAGAGTGTTTGCAGGACTGATGCAGAACACCATTGCTCTGGGAGGATTCCTGAGGAATAGTTGCTGTTTGTTGCAGCCCAAGGTACAGGTATTCAAAACTGAGACAGATCATCCTCTGCAGCTCTTCTCAGATCTGAGGTGTGTATTGTTTATATCAGAGATGCAATAGATATATACGATCTTATTTCACATTTTATTGGGTAAAATACTTTGGTTGTCTAAGTAAAGAGTAAAATTCCCATTGACAGCAACAGGAGGTAGTCCACCATTTTATAGAATCTACCCTATTTCCTAGACATTTGCAGCTCAGAAAAAGTGAACTGTATTTTAAAAGGAGGAAATAGTAATTTTAGTTGTCTCTTTTTAAAGAAAAAATGACACCCCAACTAATAGAAGCAGCATGAACTATGGCAACATCTCCTTGGGATATATGAAATTTAGGAATAAATCAAATGGCTGAACTGAAAAAAAAAAAAAAATCATAAATTCAAAATGAGAAAAAGCCAAACTGCACAAAAACAGCTACTTCAAGCCCACCTAGTTACTCTGGGGCACTCGGACAACACTGATCAGCATGGTAGTCTGAAGACATTATCTATAAATCTTATACACCTTAAGATAAAATATGAGTATCTTTTTTTCCCTATCAAAGATTTTCTGTTCAAACTCATTTACTCAACAAGAGCCTTTTAAAAATAATTGTTCTGCTTTTATAACAGAAGAGCAGGCCATAATTAAACTGGTGAGTCATCAGTCCACTGAGTTTCATAGGAAATTCCTTATTACTTTAAAGCACCTGCTGGAGTTCTTCTACTCATTTCCCATAGAAGAGCTGCAGGTACAGATTGATTCCAAATAGTTCCCATAAAAGAATAGGCCACCAACCTCTTTTTTTTTTTTTTTTTTTTTTTAAACATAAATTTCAGTCTTTATAGTTTCTATTCCCGCACAATTAATGAGATCTGGCTGAATCCCCAGTTACTTCTGGGTTGTGATTTATAAAGCACAAGTCTAGATTCAGAGTTTTCAGAAATGGTTTCCCACCTTTTAGTGTTATTACCTCACTTTCTATAGTGTATCTCTCTATGTCTCTTTTACTTGAAACTGGTAACCCTTAATCATTTCTAGGAAGTGTTTATGGATTAGCAGGAACATGCTGAACTGTATGGAGCATTCTCCTCAAGAAACTGGCTGCTCTTGGCTTGGACTGGTGCACGCTTCGTTGGGTGAGAAACTGGCTGGATAGCCGGGCCCAAAGAGTTGTGGTGAATGGAGCCAAGTCCAGTTGGAGGCCAGTCACTAGTGGCGTCCCCCAGGGCTCGGTGCTGGGGCCGGTCCTCTTTAACATCTTCATCAATGATCTGGATGACGGCATTGAGTGCACCCTCAGTAAGTTTGCAGATGACACCAAGCTAGGTGCGTGTGTCGATCTGCTCGAGGGTAGGAAGGCTCTGCAGGAGGATCTGGATAGGCTGCACCGATGGGCTGAGGTCAACTGTATGAAGTTCAACAAGGCCAAGTGCCGGGTCCTGCACCTGGGGCGCAATAACCTCAAGCAGAGCTACAGGCTGGGAGAGGAATGGTTGGAGAGCTGCCAGGCAGAGAAGGACCTGGGAGTGATGGTGGACAGTCGGCTGAATATGAGCCAGCAGTGTGCTCAGGTGGCCAAGAAGGCCAACAGCATCCTGGCTTGTATCAGAAACAGTGTGACCAGCAGGGCTAGGGAGGTGATCGTCCCCCTGTACTCGGCTCTGGTGAGGCCGCACCTCGAGTACTGTGTTCAGTTTTGGGCCCCTCGCTACAAGAAGGACATCGAGGTGCTTGAGCGGGTCCAGAGAAGGGCGACGAAGCTGGTGAGGGGCCTGGAGAGCAAGTCCTATGAGGAGCGGCTGAAGGAGCTGGGCTTGTTCAGCCTAGAGAAGAGGAGGCTCAGGGGTGACCTTATTGCTCTGTATAAGTACATTAAAGGAGGCTGTAGAGAGGTGGGGGTTGGCCTGTTCTCCCATGTGCCTGGTGACAGAACGAGGGGGAATGGGCTAAAGTTATGCCAGGGGAGTTTTAGGTTGGATGTTAGGAAGAATTTCTTTACTGAAAGGGTTGTGAGGCATTGGAACAGGCTGCCCAGGGAGGTGGTGGAGTCACCATCCCTGGAAGTCTTCAAAAGACGTTTAGATGTAGAGCTTAGGGATATGGTTTAGTGGGGACTGTTAGAGTTAGGTTAGAGGTTGGACTCGATGATCTTGAGGTCTCTTCCAACCTAGAAATTCTGTGATTCTGTGATTCTGTGATTCTGTGAAAAGTATTTAAACACTGCAGCATGACAAATGTCAAGTATGTTGGCTATTCTTCTATTTGGATAAATGGCTATTAACTATTTAACTTCACAATACTTAATTTAATCAATATGTTAAAGCAACGTAAAACATAGCATTCTAATATCAGCAGTTGACAGGCAGTAGATTTCAGCGTTAGACAAAAATTATTACTTGCTTATTTGCTGTACAAAATTTTCAGATGAAAGATTTTTAGGACCCAAGAGAAACACAGCAATTAATGTAAATATAGAGAATAATTTACATCAGAAAAATATAGAGAAGGTATTCTGAAATATGCCCAAATGTTAAAAACATCTCAGCAGTTTTAAAAATATTTTAAGTAGTACCTTAATTAAACTGTATCGGTCAAATAATACTAAACAAAATGCAATAATCTGAGAAGATTTAAAAAATAATAATGGCATTTTCAAAGATAAGAGTATTATATAGCCAGGATGGAGACAATTTAGCTTTTGCATAAGAAACAGGACATGATTATTCATGGCCAAATACAATTTGTATCTTCATTTAGACTGTGGTATTTGTGTGCAATACAAATACTCTGTAAAAAAAGTACAAGGCCCAAATTTGAAAGCAGCTGCTTAGAAAGTACATGTTCTGACTTTGCAAAAAAAGATGCAAAATGGGAATTAAAAACATGCTTGAAAAGAGGTGAACTTAGAATTAATAAAAATCTAAATGATGAGTAACTGCCAGAAATAATCACAGAATCAGAGACCCATTCAGGTTGGAAGATACCTCCAAGATCACCTAGTCCAACCTCTGACCTAACACTAACCAGGCCTCCACTAAACCGTATCACTAAGTTCAACATCTAAACATCTTTTAAAGACCTCCAGGGATGGTGACTCCACCACTTCCCTGGGCAGCCCATTCCAATGCCTCACAACCCTTTCGGTAAAGAAGTTCTTCCTAATATCCAACCTAAAGCTCCCCTGGTGCTACTTTAGCCCATTCCCCCTCGTCCTGTCACCAGGCACATGGGAGAATAGACCAACCCCCACCTCGCTACAGCCTCCTTTAAGGTACCTGTAGAGAGCGATAAGGTCGCCCCTGAGCCTCCTTTTCTTCAGGCTGAACAAGCCCAGCTCCCTCAGCCGCTCCTCGCAGGAGTTGTTCTCCAGGCCCCTCACCAGCTTCGTTGCCCTTCTCTGGACCCACTCAAGCACCTCGATGTCCTTCTTGTAGCGAGGGGCCCAAAACTGAACACAGTACTCGAGGTGCGGCCTCACCAGAACCGAGTACAGGGGGACGATCACCTCCCTAGCCCTGCTGGCCACACTGCTTCTTACACAAGCTGGGATGCTGTTGGCCTTCTTGGCCACCTGAGCACACTGCTGGCTCATATTCAGCCGACTGTCCACCATCACTCCCAGGTCCTTCTCTGCCAGGCAGCTTTGCAACCACGCATCTCCCAGCCTGTAGCTCTGCTTGGGGTTATTGCGCCCCAGGTGCAGGACCTGGCACTTGGCCTTGTTGAACTTCATGCAGTTGACCTCAGCCCATCGGTGCAGCCTATCCAGATCCTCCTGCAGAGCTTTCCTACCCTCAAGCAGATCGACACACGCACCTAGCTTGGTGTCATCTGCAAATTTACTGAGGGTGCGCTTGATCCCCTCATCCAGCTCATCAATAAAGATATTAAAGAGGACGGGCCACAGTACTGAGTCATGGGGGACGCCACTAGTGACCGGCCTTCAACTGGATTTGACTCCATTCACCACGACTCTTTGGGCCCGGCTACCCAGCCAGTTATTAACCCAATGAAGCATATGCAAGTCCAAGACTTTAGCAGCCAGTTTCTGGGGGAGAGTGTTGTGGGAAATGGTGTTAAAAGCCTTACTGAAGTCAAGTTAGACCACATCCACAGCCTTTCCCTCATCCACCAAGCATGTCAGTTTGTCATAGGAGATCAGGTTTGTCAAGCAGGACCTGCCTTTCATAAACCCATGCTTACTGGGCCTGATCGCCTAGTTGCCCTGCAAATGCCACGTGATGACACTCAAGATAATCTGGTCCATGAGCTTTCCTGGCACCGGTCAGACTGACAGGCTTATAGTTCTTATCGTTTCCCAGGTCCACCCTCCAGTCCCTCTTGTAGATGGGCATCATGTTTGCTAGCAACCAGTCAACTGGGACCTCCCCCAATAGCTAGTACTGCCGATAAATGATGGAAAGCGGCTTGGTCAGCTCTTCTGCCAGGTCTCAGTACCCTTGGGTGGATCCCATCCGGCCCCATTGACTTGCATACATCCTAGTGCTGTAGCAGGTTGCCAACCATTTCCTCGTGGATTACGAGGGCCACATTCTACTCCCCCTCCTCTTCCACCAGCTCAGGGGTCCAAGAACAACTGGTCTTGCTACTAAAGACCGAGGCAAAGAAGGCATTAAGCACCTTAGCCTTTTCTTCATCTCTTGTCACTATGTCTCCTCCACCTCCAGTAAAGGACGGCGATTCTTGTTAGGCCTTTTCGTCTTTATGTATTTATAAAAAATATATTTTTTTTATTATCTTTAACAGCAGCAGACAGGTTGAGATCCAGATGAGCTTTGGTCTTTCTAATTTTGAGCCTTTCTAGTATGACCCAGCTGCGTGCCCAGGCAGCCAGGAGGGCCAACCGTATCCTGGGGTGCCTCAAGCATAGCATTGCCAGTCGGTCGAGGGAGGTGATTTTCCCGCTCTACTCTGTGCTGGTCCGGCCTCACCTCAAGCACCGTGTGCAGTTCTGGGCACCACAGTACAAAAAGGATATGAAACTGTTGGAGAGTGTCCAGAGGAGGCCAATGAAGATGGTGAAGGGCCTAGAGGGGAAGACGTATGAGGAGCAGCTGAGATCACTTGGCCTGTTCAGCCTGGAGAAGAGGAGGCTGAGGGGGGACCTCATCTGTTCGTGTTTGTAGGGAGAAAATTCGTGTGGCTAAAGCACACCTAGAGTTGAAGCTGGCTGTGTCTGTGAGAGAAAATAAAAAGGGTTTTTTTAGATATGTGAATGGAAAAAGGAGAACTAAAGAATACATAGGGCCGCTCCTTGATAGGGAAGGTCTTCTCACAGACAATGACATAGGCAAAGCAGAGACGCTTAACGCCTTCTTTGCCTCTGTCTTCAATGCCGATGATGGGCTTCGGGACCCAGGGTGCCCTGAGCTGGAGGACCGGGACGGTGGGGATGACAAACTCCCAACCGACCCTGAACGTGTGCAGGATTTGCTACTCTGCCTGGATCCCTACAAGTCCATGGGTCCGGATGGGATTCATCCTCGGGTGCTGAAAGAGCTGGCGGACGTCATCGCGGAACCTCTCTCAATTATTTTTCAACGATCCTGGGAATCTGGAGAGGTCCCGGTAGACTGGAAGCTGGCAAATGTTGTGCCGATTTTCAAGAAGGGTCAGAAAGAAGACCCTAGCAATTACAGGCCTGTCAGTCTCACGTCAGTGCCTGGTAAAATCATGGAGAAGATGGTTCTCGAACTTATTGAGGCGCACCTGGGGGACAAAGCAGTCATTGGTCCCAGCCAGCATGGGTTTGTGAAGGGTAGGTCCTGCCTAACTAACCTGATTTCCTTTTATGGTAAGATCACCCGTATGGTGGACCAAGGGAAACCAGCTGATATGATTTTTTGGACTTCAGCAAGGCTTTTGACACGGTTTCCCATAGGATCCTACTGGACAAAATGTCCACCATACAGCTAAATAAAAACATCATGCGATGGGTGAGCAATTGGCTAACGGGCAGGGCCCAAAGGGTTATGGTAAATGGGGCTGCATCAGGCTGGCGGGCGGTCACCAGTGGGGTCCCTCAAGGCTCCATTTTAGGGCCGGTACTTTTCAATATTTTTATAAACGATCTGGATGTAGGAATAGAAGGTATTTTGAGCAAGTTTGCTGATGACACCAAACTTGGAGGAGTTGTGGACTCGAATGAGGGTGGAAAGGCCTTGCAGAGGGATCTGGATAGGTTGGAGAGCTGGGCGATCACCAACCGCATAAAGTTCAATAAGAGCAAGTGCCGGGTCCTGCACCTGGGACGGGGAAACCCTGGCTGCATGTACAGACTGGGCGATGAGACGCTGGAGAGCAGCCTAGAAGAGAGGGATCTGGGGGTCGTGGTAGACAGCAAGTTGAATATGAGCCGGCAGTGTGCCCTGGCAGCCAGGAGGGCCAACCGTGTCCTGGGGTGCATCAAGCACGGCATCGCTAGTAAGTCGAGGGAGGTGATTGTCCCGCTCTACTCTGCGCTGGTGAGGCCTCACCTCGAGTACTGTGTGCAGTTCTGGGCACCACAGTATAAAAAGGATATGAAAATGTTGGAGAGTGTCCAGAGGAGGGCTACGAAGATGGTGAAAGGCCTGGAGGGGAAGACGTACGAGGAACGGCTGAGGGCACTGGGCCTGTTCAGCCTGGAGAAGAGGAGGCTGAGGGGAGACCTCATCGCAGTCTACAACTTCCTCGTAAGGGGGTGTCGAGAGGCAGGAGACCTTTTCTCCATTAACACCAGCGACAGGACCCGCGGGAACGGAGTTAAGCTGTGGCAGGGGAAATTTAGGCTTGACATAAGGAGGGGGTTCTTCACAGAGAGGGTGGTTGCACACTGGAACAGGCTCCCCAGGGAAGCGGTCACTGCACCGAGCCTGTCTGAATTTAAGAAGAGATTGGACTGTGCACTTAGTCACATGGTCTGAACTTTTGGGTAGACCTGTGCGGTGTCAAGAGTTGGACTTGATGATCCTTAAGAGTCCCTTCCAACTCAGGATATTCTATGATTCTATGATCTTGGCCTACAGCTTCTTCATGAGGGGGAGCAGAGGGGAAGGTACCGATCTATTCTCTTTATTGACCAGTGATGGGCCCCGAGGGAACAGTGTCAAGCTGTGACAAGGGAGGTTCAGGCTGGATATCAGGAAGAGGTTCTTCACTGAGAGGGTTGTTGTGCACTGGAACAGGCTCCCCAGGGAAGTCACGGCACTGAGCCTGTCAGAGTTTAAGTGTTTGGCCTGTGCTCTCAGTCATATTGTCTGAATTTTTGGGTAGACCTGTGTGGTGCCAGGAGTTGGACTTGATGATCCTTATGGGTCCCTTCCAACTCAGGATATTCTATGATTATAATTTTGTCCCTGCACAGCCTCGCCACATCCTTATTGTCCTCCTGAGTGGCCTGACGTCTTTTCCAAAGGTCATAAACCCTTTTTTCCTTCCTGAGCTCTAGCCACAGCTCTCTGTTCATCCAGGCCAGTCTTCTTTTGCGCCAGCTCATCTTTGGGCATATAGGGATGGTCTGCTCCTGAGCCTCTAAGATTTCCTTCTTGAGTAGTGGCCAGCCTTCCTGGACTCCTCTGCCCTTCAGGACTGGCTCCCAAGGGACTCTGCCAACCAATGTCCTGAACAGCTCTAAGTCTGCCCTCCGCAAGTCCAAGATAGCAGTTTTACTGCTGCCACTCCTGAGAGCCACACCGCTGCCCCTTCTGTGCTGCCTGTCCCTTTTGAAGAGCCTATAGGCAGTCATTGCAGCACTCCAGTCATGGGAGTGGCCCCACCACATTTCAGTGATGGCAATCAAGTCATAGCTTGCCTGTCACAAAATGGCTTCCAGCTCCTCCTGTTTGTTGCCCATACTGCGTGGATTAGCGTAGATGTGCTTCAGTTGGGCCACTGCCCTCTCCCCCTGCCCTGACATTGTTCCCTCAGGCTCACCTCTAACGAGACTCATTTCATCCCCATCCCCCTTCTTACCTAGTTTAAAGCCCTCTCAATGAGCCCTGCCAGCTTCTGCGCTAGGATCCATTTTCCCCTTGGAGATATGGGGGAACGCATCTGCAGCTATCAGGCCAGGTGCTAAGGGCTCCGTGGTCAAAAAAAAATAAAACAACAACAAAAAAAAAAACAACAACAAAATTTCTGCGATGGCAGCAGTCTCTGAGCCATGTGTTTATCAGGTGGGCTTTCCGGGTTCTCTCTGTACCCCTCCCTGCTATTGGAGGGATAGAGGAAACCACCACCTGTACTCCCGCTCCATCTACTAACCGCCCCTGTTCCCTTTTGATAGCCTTCAGGGTTTGCTCAGCAATTTCATCACTGCCAGACTGGACTATCAATAGGGGATAGTAATCAGAGGGGCAAACCAGGTTGGGAAGGTTTTAGCAATGTCCCTGACCTGGGCCCCAGGGAGGCAGCAGACTTCCCTATGGGTAGCGTCAGGATGACATATTCTCTGTTCCCCTGAGAAGGGAGTCGCCTACAATGATTACCCTTCTTTCTTTCTTGATGAAGGCAGTCTTGAGGCATGGAGTCAACTCCCTTGCCCTAGGCAACCTCCTAGGTGAACTTTTGGCCACATCCTCACCCACCAGTCTCTCAAGCTCCAAGGCCTCAAGCCTGTTGTGTAAGGGCACTTGGGAAGATGAGGCTGGTAGGGAGGGAGGTGCCTGCAGCACCAAGCAGGGACCTGTTTCCATTCCTCCTTGTATCCTAGGTCCCTTCCCTCTGCTCGACAGCAACAGGGCAGGGGGTCCATGCAGGGGGTGCCTTTATTTCAGGCCTGGCAGAGAGTTGCTCCACCAGTCTATCTCCTGCTCACACTCCCTGATAGTCCTTAACCTCTCCACCACCTCCTTGAGCTCTGCCGCCAGGCTGAGTAGGTCATCCACCTGCTCACACCTCACACACACGGTGTGTCTGCCACCCTGTGATGGCAGCAACAGACTCAGGCACTCTGTGCATGAGTCCAGAGACCTGAACTGCCACATGTTTGAGCAGGCACTCAGTCTGGGTTGCCACAGACTATCTGGAAAGAGTTTTTGGCCTAGCTCAGACCATGCCTGGTTTAACTAAAGGGCAGTTAGGCCTGGTGCCCCCTTTGGCTGCCGCGATGCCCAAGGAGCTCCTTGCAGGCCGACATCACCCCGCGCCACTGCACTACAATTACGAAATGCAGGGTTAAAGAATGTTAGTTTATATTTGGAGTTTAAAATTTCACTGCAGTTTGGATTTTTTTTTTTTTTTTAAGAATATCAGAAAATAGTTTCACTCAAAGATGTTATCTGAGAGCTAAACTTTTGCACTTTTTTAAGCAACTCATGTTTGAGAAGCACAAAAGATAATTCAGTTTGTTCAGAAACACGCAGACCTTTCTGTGTCAAATCTTCACCTTAGTCATGGAGCATTCCCATTGAAGTCAACCTGCCTTCCCTTTAAAGCTTTCTTTTCTCAGCGAGCCAGCCCTACTGTATTCTCTGTGAAAAAATGTCCTCAGATGTCTGTCTCTGGTGTGTTCCCTTGAAAAATTGCTACAAGGAAAAAATAAAAATGGAAGCAAGTATACAGAGCATCCCAAGTTGCTGTAGGAAGCCCACAGCTTCTGTCACCACTAAAAAGGAATTAGAATTTGCTCAGAAGTAGCCAGCTATTAATGTTATGTTTTACCAGAAATGGACAGGAGCCATAGAATGGCCTGGGTTGAAAAGGACCTTAGAGATATCTAGTTTCAACCCCCCTACTCTGGGCAGGGTTGCCAACGTGAGCAGGCTGCCCAGAGCTGCATCCAGCCTGGCCTTGAGTGCCTCCAGATATGGGGCATCCACAACCTCTCTGGGGAACCTGTTTTTAGGTATGGGTATTTAGGTAATAGATATTATGGGAACCTGTTTTTAGGTATTAGGTATGCATTCAAATCTTGGCAGTCTCCTTAGACAGTAAAGGCTTCAAGATGCAGTGTTTGTTTGTTTGTTTTGTTTGTTTTGTTTTAGTTTGGTTTGGTTTTTGTTTTGTTTGTTTGTTTATTTTACAGTATATTACACGTTCATTACAAAGACCTGTAATCAAGGGTTAATAACGTGTCCATTAAACATTCCACTACTAAATAAGACACATTTTCTACTATTCTGTGCCTGAACAATAGAATAGAGCATGGCCTGCCATTCTTTCTGTCCTTAAGTCAGCCAGACTTGCTTCTCTCAAGTCAAAAGAAAATGGCAAACACAAAGTATCTTCTGCTCTCAGACAAGCTGCTAATGTAACTTCACTTTCTATAAATAGTCTGCATCAGTTAAGTTCAGCTATTTCTGTCTGCTAATAAGTTGTGCATACTGACTTGTTCATATATATAGCCTCTTTGAAGTCAAATCCATTCCAGCTAAATATGATTTTGAAAGTTGAATTTTATGCAGTAATTCTGGCTGTAATCCAGAGCTGTAACTGGACAGCTGGAACCGGAGCTTAACTTGCAATATATTCAGATATAACTTCTGTGAAAACATATGAGATATTTCTGTATTAAGTCCACACAGAACTGAAAAATAATAGTAATAAACCATTTTTCAGAGAACTGAATTAAAAAATACTGATTATCTTTCTCGGTTAGTCAAGGATGAAAATCCTTCCTCTCCTCTCCTTTTTTTTTTTTTTTTTTTTTTTTTTTAAGGAGAATGGGAGAATGAATTCCTGTCTTCTCTATATCAGTATGGATCAAGATCTCACTGAAATTAGACCATTAGAATAGCTTTACCCAATATTTTGGCAACCCAGTGAACCTCTGGTCCATAGTGTAGTGGTACTTAAGAAGGAAATTAGACTACAGCTACAGTCCTTGTGTTATATTTTAACAGAGATCAATTTCAGTTAGACTATGAGTCTAGAAAAGAATTAGAGGGTTTATCTAGTTCATCTCTAGGCTAAAGTCATGATCGATCCTACAGATATAATTTCTGACATCTGCCTGTCCTGTTCTTAATGTGATCATGGTCCAAAAAACTTTTCAGTCTAGTCAAATACCTGTTAGCATCCAGGCGAAACATTTTCCCAGACTAGCCTACATGCTGAACTGTTCACTATTATTTTTATTCCATTCCCAGTACAGAGACTAACATATATTAACTTCTTCACCGAAGCAGACTCGTATGTATGCATGCAAACTGTTATGACTGCCCTTTCTTTTAGACCAGACCAATTCTTCCAGTCTTGCATCTGATCATATGTTTTACTTTGCTTTGAAATTTCTCTATATGCTTCACATTTCCTCTTAATACTCCCACAAGATATCTTGTGGTTCATATCTAGAAATCAGAATCAGTCTGGAACTTCTATCATAATATCTTTACAGCCATCCATTTCATGTCTGAGTATATTTAAAAACAAAAGATGCAAAGATGAGCAAAGAGCAAAAGTAATAAGAAATAAAATCCTTTCTCTCTTTCTTCTTCAAACAACTTAAGGAACATTCACTTATTATTTAAGGTGAAAATTCAATCCGATTATTTTCAGATTTCTTCATCCTAGCTATTATATTTTCCATTGTTGTGAGACTTTTACTCCTATTTCAGATTTCTTTTTATTTAATAAAATGGCCCGTGGCAGCATAAAACAGTCCTAAATGCCCAGATGAAACCAGGATACTAAAGTGTCTTGGAGAAGCAAAATGGGAGATGACCACATGACACAGGTATCCTTGTAGTCATGCCAGGAAATGTGAGAGACTCAGGCTACTTCCTGAATGGTCTGAATACTCCCCTGAAGATCAGAAGCAGTTAGGGAAGAAAGGATGTGTAAATCTGTCCACTTTTCTTTATCTTGGCTATTTATCTTGGCTATATATCATTGCCTTTACAAAATACAATCCAAAATTTCAGCTAGGATAGTCAAATACGTAGACAAAAAAAAATAATTAAGAAATTATTTAGCTTACTGGTTATGAACCAATAAGGCTAATTCATCATCCAGTCTAGAAATTCATATGGAAACACAACATTAATTTAATTACTATTTAGGTGATTAAATTATATTCTTATTAGTACAAGGTACAGTAAAAATGATTTCTTCATTCATACATTTAGAATAATGTCATCTTTTTTATCTGATTGTGTTCTCACAATAAGCAATTTGCACTTTCTTGGATTAAAAAAAATATAATTTTGTAATGTAATTTCTAAAAGAACTAGAAGGACGAACCTTTCTTCCTTACCTCCTTCCTTTCGTTCTGTTTTGCACATTGTGTGCATTTTGCAGTGTGGAGGAACAAAGTACATACTCCATAACAGAAAAAAAAAAAAAAAGCAGGAGGTATTTATGGAAAGTTATGTCTTAGAAATTGTATTATCTAGCAGTTTAGAAAATGGATTCAATTTAAATGAAATGATAGGAAGCAAATCTGTCAATGTACCTGCACTCTAGTGCTTCTCTGAGTCATGAAACTTCCAAGATATAAAGAAAATTTACAAATGAGACACAAAGAAGGGGAAAAAAAAAACCAAACAAAAACAACAACAAACAAAAAACAGAAAAAAAGAACAAAAAACAATTCTTCAGAGACATAAATTTATATTTTACATTGTGATAAAAATATGATTCATTGCAGCTAAATTACTACCCATCATAATAAATCATGATTATCTATATTGTAGCCAATCATTAGGAAGTAGCAGAGAGAGAAAATTCAGTTGTTATTTAGATTATACCCACTCCTTCTGTATTTAATGCACAGATATATGAAAACAATTACACACTAATAACTTATAAAATATTAAATTGAACCCAATAGTACATAATCCAAGATAAGATACCAGACATAAGAAGGTATTTGATGAACTGGTAAGTACCTCTATCTATAGCTAATACCCATTTATCTGTGAGCCTGACATGACGTGATATGATTCCTAAGAGCATTTGCTTTGTTACGTGAATTTTCTCAGACTGACCTTCAGCAGATTAACATGGCATCACTCTATAAAAGCTGGGGGCATGTAAAGAGGGGCAGTATGCATGCTTTAGAAATAAATAGTATATTCTTTTAAAGGTTAAAAGAATAGGTTGTCCTAAAGTGTACATTGCATTATGGAAGCACTTTTTACACAGCTGGAATATTCACCCCCTATATTTTCAACCCCTTTCTTTTGGACCATATTATTGCAAAGAATATGCATTTAATCTGAGATTAACCAGGTTTGTACTAATTGACCCGCAAGAGTGGTCAAGTTAGGCAGAAGTCATTAGACGACAAAAGTCCCATTCTTTGCCAATCTCATCCTTGTTTAACAACAGACCTCTCTTATAGATGATAGGAAATCGCAGTGGAGATGACATTCCTTCTGGTTCTAATTGTAAACTGTACATACAAGTAAACACAGTGTTTTGTTCCCATCTTGCCCATATCTTTCTCTGACTTCCAGCTGTAAATTGATGTGATGTTTATGTACCAAAATCTTATAAAAGTGTAAATATATATCATGAATATAGAAATGTCTTCGTAGAAATGTCCTTAAACCAAAAAGAGTTTTTTCCAACTTTATTCCCTTCAGTGATGCCATTATATATGTTCAGGGCTCCATGCTTTACTATAAAATATTCCCTACCAGTAATTTAATTACATTTTTTGCAAATTCTTTTTTGAGTACACACAGGTGCTTCACGTGTATAAGATTATAGCATGGTGGAAAGGAAAGGAAAGGAAAGGAAAGGAAAGGAAAGGAAAGGAAAGGAAAGGAAAGGAAAGGAAAGGAAAGGAAAGGAAAGGAAAGGAAAGGAAAGGAAAGGAAAGGAAAGGAAAGGAAAGGAAAGGAAAGGAAAGGAAAGGAAAGGAAAGGAGAGGAAAGGAAAGGAAAGGAAAGAGGCAGGATAGAAAGACTCAATCTGTCTGAAAACCCTGTGTTTTTGAGAAGTGTTAACAGATCAACATAGCCAGATTTCATATTCCGTATCATATTTACAAAATGTGTTGTTTTTATTAGGTTTTGACATACAGATTTTTTTTTTTTCTTTTCAATAATGTTCTTATAAGGGTCATGTGGTTTCATATACTAAAAGTCCTACATTATATTATAAAATTTAGGAAGTACATGCAAGATATTCTTATCTTTATTCTGAAAAAAATGAGAGTTCTGGAAAGGGAATAAGGATGAGTGAGATGGGAGATTTTTCTGCTCTAACCTGAAGTAATTCTGTTAAGATTTCCCCAGTGTCCTTGTAAATAAACAAACCGTTAGCATGGTTACACTTGTGCTAACAGTCAGCAACCTGAAACACAATGGAAGGCAATGCATGCAAAGAGTAACAGCATGTTTCTGTAATGTGTATACAGCATGTTGATCTATTGAAGGTCAATCCCAGAATAATTTTGAATGTATTAGTCTTTCTTTTGTATTATTGAAATATAGCCAGTATTTGAGCAGAGAAGACAAAGACTTCACAAAGCCCTGAAAAGGATTAAATTAAGGTTAAAAACAGTTTAATTACTTTCTGTTCTGGGACAGATGTTTGTTTACCATAAAAATGGAACTTGCACGATTAATGTGTCTAATGTGCCATTCTTTAACTAGAGAGGGGTTCCTGTATCATCTCACTGTCATTAGTACAGGTTAGACAAGTCTAGAACAGATGGATACATGCCCTTGAATAACATGGTTCTACATGAGTAGTGGCAAGCTTAGCAGGACTGGGCATTTAAGAAGGTGTTTATGTATATCTAATTTTTGTTCAGCACACAGTAAAATCATTTTGGTATCTTGATCTCACCTGTAAATGCTTCCTGACATAGGATGCTTCTCAAGTGTTTGAATAGTTTTGGAAGGGATAGTATATATTGTATAGCAATATATAGACTGCTTGTGGGTATGGCCTTCACCTGAGAAGTGAGTTCTGTTCAGTTTCATAAACCAATTGAACTCCTTGTTGTTCACCCTAGATAAGAAGATCTAGGTGAAACCACTCATGCCAAGTCTCTGTTGGCAGAGTTGATCCTAGTTGCCATGATTCAGTGTCATTCATTTGTTGTGCAGAATTTCCTCATGTATCAATCACTCTTAAGAAACACAGTTTATATCATGGTTGAATGAATTTTTCTAAGTGAAATATAACATTTTGTGGTTGAACAGAGAGGGTCAACATACAAATAGCACAAAAGGTTGCATTTATCTAAGTTCTTGTTTGAATGATAAAGCCAATGAGAAATACTGAACCTCTCACTGACAACCAGCAAGTGTTTACAATAAACAAGCAATTCTAGTGATGCCAGAGTGGTAAAAGAGCCAAACCTCTGAAAAGATAAGCAATATGATTTCAATATTTACAAGTAAATTTTGAATGCTCACATATTCATTTATTGCAGAATAGATCAAATTTCAGTTTAGACTTGGAAAAGATCTTTTGAGAAACAGTCTTTTACATAACTGATTAGAATGTTGCTCTCACTTCAAGATATTTCAACATCAGTTATATTTGGTTTGTTGCTTCGAAGACTGGGTGCTCTAGGCTAAATCTGGCACTATGTTACAGAGAATAAATTTTTTCCAACGTGTGGTTTGGATTTGCCTTCTGATGAAGACATAATGAATGTGTGGGGAATTTTACAGTGTTTTTTGTTTGTTTGTATTTTTATTATTTTTTTCACGTACACATCATTTTTGTACAATTTAAATAAATCTTTTAATTTAAATAATTACATTAAGAAATAAGTACAAGATTATGGTATAGAATCAAACAAAATATGAAATGAAATGAATGAAAAACACTGAACCTTTTGCCTAAGTCTGGCTAGGATACTCTTTCTGGAAAATATTAAAAATCATAAAAAAAAAAAAAAAGATTCCTAAATGTTGAACCATCTTCAGTTGGCCAAAGTTCTCTTTAAAGTCAATGGAGAAAGAGTGATATCTCCATGGAGCTGTTCATCCCATTGAAGATGAGTATCTCATTCTACTGATTAGAGAGACAGCGTAAGAGATGCAGATGACTTATACAATTTGTACTTCAGGGTTTATTTTAGTTGCCTAACTAAAACATCTAAGCCAACTGAGGTGTTGTAGGGTACTCCATCTTACCTACTGCTGCTGATACAGATGCCTGTAGGCTTTCTGTAGGCCCTGCATTGTATCTGCCAACTCCTTGCAGATGTCCATGATATCCTAAATTATCTCAAATGTTATTGGATAGCTGTGTTTAGGAAAAAGGCTCAAACAGTAGTTATCAAAAGTTAGTAGAGGTAAACTTTGCTTTGGAGATGATGCTTAGAAAATTTTGACTTGGAAATCTGAGGTTTACATAAACAATTGGAGTTTGTTTTTGCGAATCCTTAACCTATAACGCTACATAGGCTGAATTGCTAATTCTGCCATTGTTCCACACATGGACAGGCTGTCTCTGTCTGTCATAGTCTTGGCCTCTCCCATGTGCACTGCAGACAACATAACTACCTGCCTCTTTCTCATTTTATGATGTTTATTTGTATACTAATCTCTTTGGAGTGTGGATTATCTTTTACTATAACTTTGAACATGTTACATACTAGATAAGGATCCTACTCTTGCTTAAAATAATGGTATAATATTACTAAACCTATTAATATAAAACAGAAAAAATATATATACTAACTTGTCCAGAGTATAGGCAGCTTTTATTCTACATCTTCATTATGTTTCCATTAGGCTGATGAATGTAAATATTTTAGTTGTTTCTCAAATTTTGAATATTCTGCCCCAGTTAGTTCTACAGAAACATTCTGCTGGTAGTTTTGACATTACTAGTTCTAATTATCCTGGCTCAATCACAGGAAAATATTTACAGAAATATTATATTTGTATAATGTCAATCCTACTATAGTATGAATAGGAAGAAAATCATGTTCCTATTGTCATGGACATCATTAATAAGAGTCTGATCCACAACTTGCCTAGAAATTTTTATTTTGTTATATGAACAAATATAAAAAGATTGATGCATACCAACCCATTAAATTTAAATTTAAGCAAAACCAAGAACTTGTGCCATGGGAAAATACCAACTTTTTAGCATGTATATTTAAGCTAGGACATATAGTTAAAATTTTAAAATATTCCATGGAACACACAAACCCTAATTCCCCCCCCCCAACAAACAAACAAAATCTACAATCCTCTGATCTTTTAACAGTTGTTTTTTTTTTAACCCTTCTTCCCCCCTTTCACTTTTATCATGAAAAACCCTTGACATAATAAAGGAATTAAACTAGCTATAGTATGAAAAACAAAACCCATAGCCTACACCTTCTACAATCCATTACTGCATCCTTACAACCAGAGTTATCAGGAACAGAACACTAGAAATTGTATGGAAAGTCATTAGAAAATTACAACATTGAAAATTTTTTCCCAGAACCTGCAGTCTTCATCTTTCCCTAGCTTTCAAACTCTTCTTTGCCTTATGCTTCAACCTCATAAATACACAAACTGGAAGCAAACTACTGTGGGCCAAGCAATAATGGAATTTAATTCTTTTAGAGTACAAAGTGATCCTTACCAACATGTGCAGAAGTATAACAATACCTGTGCACTATAGCAAGGCCTTTGCACTCCATGTATTCTTCATACGGTCATCCCAAAGCAAAATCAAGTTTACCTAATACACTGGATTTACTAATGACAGCAAAATTATAGTTGCTGTGCATGAAAATGGGCTCAGACAGATAATGAGCAAGTGATGCAAACAATTGTGAATGAGAGATTATTTTTCATGAAGTAGTTTATCTCCAAAGTTTCAGTCCATGGTAAACTTACAAATTATCTTCAGAAGAAAATCTAGGAAGTAAAAGTCTATCATTTTACTGAATACATGAGGAATAGTTCCATGGATTTAGCAAAGATATTGTTGTTTGTTTGTTTGTTGTTTTTTTTTTTTTTTTGTAACACTTTCATACTCTCCATTTTCATTTTAACTATTTGCTCACGGTTCTTGGCCGATTTTTTTTTCTCCACACTACTAAAGACTAAGGTCTTGGTATATAAAATAGTAATCTGAAACAAGGGGAAAAGATGGTCAAATTGCTTAATTGCTTATCTTCCTTATGTTAAACTTGGAACAATTGTTTTTAACCTCTACTTAGCTGGACGTTAGCTGCTTCTTTTCAGGTTTGAATAGGTATTTACCGGGTATCTTTCCTCTAACTATTGACTTAATGGAAGATACTCTCCATCCTGCTTCTATTACATTCTTTCATCATGGTTACAATAACAATCTTATAGTAATAGATAGAGGAAGTCCTGAAGTGAAGTCCCTTTCCAATCACCTGAAGAATACCAATAAACTTTTGCTTTCTTTACTTAAGGCAAATCACGAAGACATATTGATAATGTTCCTGTGCACAGCATATGCGCTAAAAGTCCTAAAGTCCTTGGGATGCAATGATAGTTTAATTTTCCCTATCATTTTAGGAAAAAGTATTAAAAATAATAATAAACTTCACTTCTGATCTTGTTTAGCACAGGACAGGCTAGAGGGATCTCAAAAAAGATCCTAAGTAGTCTTGTGATGAGGCACAGAGTGAAAATAGAATGTAGAACACATTCTATTTTCTTGTGCGAATGTGTGAACACATTCTGTTTTCTTGAATGCTTGTGTTCAGTTTTCTGTCTGCAAACTGAGACGGTGCATGATATTTTTTCACAGATCATATTCAAAATCCCTGACAAGAAGAAAGGCTTTCCATTGAGTTTACAGCCTCTGAACCACTGTTTCAAAGTGAGAAAAGAAAAAAATTGAAATGGACTAGGTTGTCTTAATTTACTGAGAACCATAACCACGGATGCATGCTGAGGTGCAATTTCAAGAATACTGAGGCACCCATCTTAATTTTTATGCATCTTCTGCTTGTTTTAAAACAAAAAAAAACCACAAACAAGCAAAAAAACAAGCAAACAAACAACAACAACAAACAGGGGACTTGAAGCCTGTCATTGGGTTTCCATACTACTTGAATACCCAAGGATCTTTGGAATGGGATCTAATCTAAAACACTCAGGAGGCTCTGGAAATGTTTGCTTCTTGTTCCTTTCAGTGGAGTGAGGGTAAAGCCTGGTAAGGCAATACAAATGGCTCCAAGTCCCACAGCATTCTGTCAGCACCCACCTCTTGCTGCCCACCTAGGGCAGTTCTTCAGAGCTGCTTGGGTCCTTAGCAACAATTTTACCTGTTGAGCTCAACACCACGTCCTGACTTTTCATGATAGACCCCTGCATTCTTATCATGCTTGCTTTATGAAATCTAATTTGACGTATAGCACAAGCCTCATTGAGTACTGTAACACAAGCCTGATATTTAAGTAAATGAATTGATAATTATTTCTAATGTGCAGCAAAATGTTTACAGGAAATTTTGATTGTTTTCTTTATCATTGTTAAATGCCATTGAAGAAATTTAGCAGGCACTAATTTTAATTAAAAGGATTTTACTCGGGACTAATAAGGTACATGAATAATAATACTTTTCTGTCATTAATAAAATGTAGAAACTTTTGCTCCTGATCTTTAAACAGTCATTTGCCTTTCAGAAATGTGCTTTTAAGGTACAATTTGGTACCACCCATTAATTTAATTAATAACTTAGCAGGCTCAGTTTTATTTAATTTCTCCATTTTTGCACACAAGAGTCAGCTCTCTTATTCGGAAATATGAGATATTTTTTTAAAAAAGAACTAATTTCAGAAAAATACTTCCACAAGATCATTTCATAGACTCATGCATTCCCTTTTCCAATGACTTAACAATCGCATTAACTTTTTGCTGGCTTCACTGTGTTGGTGGACACGCTGGTAAGTATTGATGAACAGCAGTGATGATGTTCAACTAAACCATAGTCCATCAAAGCATTTAAGTGCATGAACACCTTAAACATACCTAGACTTCAGTAAAATCAATTCAGCTGCTTCAGCTGCTTATGTATGCTTTGTTGGACCAAGGGCACAATTACTACTCTGCTGGTGTGAAGCTTACTAACCGGTATTGAGAAGAACCATCTCTGTGACTGAAACTAACAGTTTGGGAATTTGTTAACTGTAAGTTGACTATAGTAATTCTTGGCTGACTCTAGAGAAGACTTCATACTTAACTCACCTGTGTGGCCTTTCAAGTGATGCATATTCTCAGTAGTGAAAGTGGGAACTCTATGAAGAAAGACCTGTAAATGGGTAGGAAATTACTTATTAAACATTATTAGAATTTGGGTTAAATTGCAGTAGTCTGGTTGAGATTCATTTTATGTATTTTTAAGTTGCCTCGAATTTTTAGTACTGAGTATGCTCTGAACATGCTCTTTCGTGTTTTTCTTTTCATATGCTTCTGTTTCTCCCTGAACTGATTTGTAACTTAAATAAGCCTCTTGGATTTCACACAAGTATGTAGTAATATAAAGCATGTAAGTCAAGCAGCTTGAAAATAAATGGGAAAACAGAAATGATTTTCACCATATTAGTGTTGAACACTGTGAAGATTCCTCAGTTTTGCTCCTTTAGTGAACGTGAAGGACAGCACTAGAATCTGTACTGAATGATATATTAAATACTGGGTTTCAGTCAGAGGGCATAGGAGAGAGCTTTCAGAGAAGGACCCATGTGTTCTTCAGCATACAAACTGTAATGAGATTTGTTTTCTTTACTTTAATAAATATTTATACATATATTTTTAACCAGACAATTACACTCTCTAATTGACTCTACCTGTGCTTCTGTGCTTGAGAAACACTCAGAATGATTATAAAACCAGAAGGATCACTATATCATTCCCTATTCCATTTCTGCCTTTTTTTTTTTTTTTTTTTTGGTTGTTGTTGTTGTTTTAGATGGTGGAGTCAGCATTACAAATTATATGACCTGGCAAACCACAAACAAGGTATGAGCTTTTGTAGGAAACAGGTAGCATGATCACCCATCCACTGGATATCATGCCTTTTTTCTCCTCTGTTGATGTTTGTTTCTCAATGCCCACATGGGTTAGAATAACATCATCAGCATAGGTCACCTTTTGTATCCAGGCAAGTGGAGGAAGATACGTTCTTGTTTCATGCTACAGTAGTTACAGAGACATTGACAAAATTCAGAGTCTGGGTGCCACTGAAACCTGTGGCTCCTGTCTTCCGCATGCACAGTCAGACTGAAGTCTCTGGGGCCTGAATGCAGTGGCAAACTAAGGTTTTGCTCCACAGAACCCCAGATGATGTGACACTGTCAAAAAATTGTTGTTTACAGAGAGAGGAAAATGAAGAAGTAAAAAGGCCTCTTAAGAACTGAAGTCAACTTCTCTTCCTTTCACTACATGTATCGTCTTTTATAATAAAGTTGCCAGGTTTACAGATGTTTTTTTCCATAGAAAAGTCTGCAAATTTCTTTTAACAGAAAAATGACCTCCCTTAGAGTTTACGTGATTGAAAACACTTTAAAATAAACTATACTTCACTCCACCATAGCTCATTATATTTCCGTTTTATTTAATTTAGAGCAGTGTGGTTTGTAATCAATGAAGTTCCTTTGCTGGAGAGAAGGTTTAAGCTTCAGAACAAATACACAGCATTTTTTCATTTCCTTAGTCTTGTACTGTAGGTGGTCAGTTCCAATTGCTGCATTTGGCACTGGAAGTTTGTTTAGTTTAAAGCCAACTAAAACAGACAGAGAATAGCTAAATTGAAAAATTGAATTTAATATGGTAAGCATTATGCTGAAGTTTATATAATATCAGTGTTCCCTAGAGTTATATATTATTGTTATATTGTTCTTTGACACAGATTGATATAAACCAGAAGTGATTAAAGGACAGGTAGAAACATTAGGTTTGCTCTTGGGGAAAAAAATCCTGAAATATGGTACAAAATTAATCTGGATGAGGAAAATGCTACCACAGGGCTATGCTGATACAGTGACAGTGGCTACATGTGGTTTGATAGCATCATGGTTGGTAGAGTCATAATTCACAATTTGAGATGACATCAGGATTAAATGGTTTCTAGCTATTGGTTTATTACTGACACAGATACTACTTAACTTCCTTTACAGGAAAAAGAGAGAAGTAATTAGGTGAGGAAAAGAGCTTTTAATACTATTACATTATAGCAGAAGTTTGGGAGGGCACAGTGACAGGTCCATATTCATTGACACCTAGCTCAATACACATCTCAGTGATGATATCCCAGACAGCTGAGCAATAAGGCAAACAGAGAAGTGCAATAGCTTCTGTTATGGCACACAATCCTTCTAGAAAATAAACTTTTTTTTTTTTTTTTTTCTTTTCTCCCAGTAGTGCACCGGCTACTATTTGATGAACATTGATAAAATTAGTGTTGTGAGGGTGTCAGTGGCACATTATAAATTCTGCACAACATCACACAGTTTGTCCTGTGCTGGGAGAAATGCAAAAAGTCTTGGTTAGACCAAGCCCTGCGGCATATTTTAATGCCTTTGGATGGCCAAGCCCTCTCATGTAGACAACTACATTGATCTATTGACTGCAGTGTAACCATGATGCTTCCAGGAGCTGAGAACCCTGCTCAGAGCTTCCATCTTTTATAACTGTCATAACAATAAGCAGGCTTTTAAAAGACAAGCAGTTTGCTTAATGTACTTTATCAGGTGAGCTCTCACTGACCAATTCTTCTCAAAACCTGGGAATTTCTGAGTTTTTTCTTTTTCACTGCTACTTACATGTAGTGACCCTGTATTTGAAGCATTGTGTATAAATAGAGTATTATCCTGCTTTCAAAAACAACCAACCAACCAAGCAAACAAACAGAAACTATCTCAGCTTACTGAAAAGATCACCTCTTCAACAAGACTTTTCTTCCTTTATATTTAGGCAGCTGTAAGCCCAATATGAGCTTAGTGAGGAAAAAGAAAGTTGAGCCTGGCCTTTTTTTAGGGAGGGCCTTGGGTGGTTCATTTCCTGGAGTTTATATGTCTGTCCACGGATATCAGCACTTTCAGAAAGTTCATAAACTTTCTGAAAAAGTGCAACATGAAAATAAGCAAATTTGTTCAAATTTAGAATCACTAATGTGTTACTCCAGATTTACACCAGCACGTTATATTACATGTTATCCCATATTTATAGTAACATATTCTCAGATACTACTTTTCTTTAAAATGAAGGGTCTATGTCTGCTTACTTTGAACTCAAAGACAAAAATTCTCATCATGTTAAATAAGAGGAAGACTAGGCCTAAATTTGCCTTTTTTTTTTTTTAATTTTTCCTGAATCATTATTAAAATGTTAAATGTTATAAAGCTTTTATTTTTTTTGACATCTAAGCAGAATAAGTAGATGAGCAAATGATTTTTCCAGTCAGCCTAGAAAAATGCTTGTCTTTTTCATATAAAAAAATGACAGCTTTGTAGTTCTATTCTCATTTTATCCATCATTTTTAATTGCAGAACAGAGTGCTATTTTTTCAACTTCTTGTAACTTCTGAGGTCATTTGTTCCACTGCAAAATGGATGGGAAAGATACTATGCAATGCTGTTTAATTCTAAAACTGCCTATATTGAATTTTTGCCTTTTGGAAGCTGTTATTTATTTTTCCTCTTACTCAATCTGTGACTGATAGCTTTCATAATGGCCATAGTGACAACAAAAACAGAGATAAGGAAAATTATGGTATTAGGTCAGACGTGAAAAAATGTGAAAATTCAGCATGCTTTTATTTTGCAGACCTCCCTGTGATGAACAAGAAATGTTATCTTCTTTCTGCAAAATGCTAACAAAGATGCTTGTGCTGGATTCTGGGCAAAATATCATCCTGAAGAGATATTTGTATCTCCAGCAATCAGCAAACTCTTGAAATATAGACAGAAACAGCAGCTAGCACATGCAGGGCAGCGTTTAAAAGTCTCCTTTCTCCTCCACTCAGAATCAAATAACTTTGGAATTTAAGCTTGAAAAATGAGAAGCTGCCAAGTTTAAGAAAAAGTCACTACAAGCATAGTTCAGTGGAAGAAATACTGAAAAGTACAGAAAGATGTTCACAGTTCAGATTCATTTTTCTGAATCAAATTCACATTGGCTGATGAACTGGTCACATATGAGTATTCATTACAGATATTCTATTGATATGTAATGCAGGAGGCAAAGGCAGGGATGTTTGGAGAGGAAGAGACGATCAAATTTATGGATGTGACACTACAGGTTTGGTTCTGCTATTTTGGATGTGTGCCTCTCCAAAAGGAGAGACACTCTTACTGATAACAGGAATTACTTAGTGCAGTAAGTGTTTGCCCCAGACAACCTGGGGATTATTTCCATTGTGCAAACAGAACAGGCCAAACAATGGTTAAATAGGGTACAGTCTACTGCAGAGGCTGCACAGACTTACTTTCAGCTTTCTCACTGTCACAAGTCATGGAGAATCCATGACAAGAGAATAAGCAATTAAATGCAGCCTTAGAGCTACAGCACGTTGTCCCAGGACAAACAGATGCCCTAAGGTTAGTACATTCTGGTGACAAAGTCCTTTACTGCTATTTACTCCCATTGCATTCTCATTTGTGGTACATATTTATAGTGCTCTTATGTTAATTTTCTGCTTTTTGTGGTTTTAATGGCAAGAAACATTCATGATTTGAAACATAATTGCATTGATTGTCTCTATTGTCAATATTCTCCATACTGGTTTGAAATTCTTCAGCCACTATGCTGTCACAGATTGGTGACATTCTTTTGTTTATGTTTAATACAAATATGTTGAATTAGGACTATCTGCATCAGCTTGTCCCAGCATTTTCACGTCAACTTAATGTTGTTGAGTACAACTTAGCCTGTGAGGACAAGGAATCTGTACCAAAGGCTGAGGTTGGAATTAGTGGCTGTTCTGTGAGCAAACGTCCTGTGCAAGCCATTGCTCATAGGACACAGATAACCGAGGCACGGGCAAGCTTGCTTTCTGGGAATTTCCCACTTAGCCTTATTCCAGTGGACTGCAGAGTAAATGTTTTATGTAGGCTCTAGGGCATCGGTTCTATTCTTGGGAGGAAATCCACACAAGCTTTGCTATCCCAGTGTTTCCATATTCCTCCCCTCTCTTCTTTGTGTCCTTTCTATCTAACACCAAATCTAAGTGCATAGAAAATAAAACAGACTTGCCTTCCCAATGAAGAAACATGAAGAACTGAAAGCATAATCATTTTGTAATTGAGAGCTTTGTTGAAAGGATTTTCCCAAAGCTTCTTCCTCCTTCAGCTCATCTCAATTAATTTGCAAATCTAGAGGTTCACCTTAAGCACAGTACTTGAAGAAAATTGAAACCCAGGAAGGGACTGTAGATGTCAGTCTGAATTTCACTGAGCTCTAATCTGAAAGGACTTAGAGAAAATAGATCCTAACCAAGTGATCCTTTTCAATCACACATAATAATATGCTATACAGCAGTCTCTTAAACCTCAAAACAATGTCATTAAAGGTTTGTCAGTATTTGGAAAAGTTAATTTTTTCACACCTTTTAGTTGTACGTTTTCTAGCTTCTGTTTTTTGGCCATAGAGGCTTAATGGGAATGTCTACAATCATCATAGGAGTGCTCCAGTCTGGAAGCTGATAGACAAAGACCTATAATGAGTATTATGAGACTGACTTCAGCACTTCAAGCAATTGATTTAAAAGCTTGGAAATCTCAAATAATTACCAGTCCCAGGGGAACTGTGGCTGTCCAAGGATTCCTGTGTTGTATCTGATGTGTTGATTTGTTCACTTCATACAAAAGCAAGTTAAAGCTAGGTTCACAGGCAGGCAGCCAGTATCTCAGTGGATATCAACATAAGATATGAATTTGGAGAACTAATTTGCTCACTATACAGTCTATGTGATCTTAATGGACAACCTAATGATTTCAGTAAATAAAAAATGTGAATTTATCATCCCTAAAATACAAGTAGGTCTTTCCAGGATCCTCAATTTACTTCTGCAGTATGCTTTTCCATTGCCAAAAGTAGATTCTAAAGTCTACTGCAGAATGAGGTCAAGAAAAAGGAATCTCCCAGTTTCAATATTTGGACCAAGTCGTAATGGATAACCATGGTAATATATCCAGAGGGACCAAAACAGCCATGGATAAAGTTACGGTATCACTAAAGTTGACTGCTTCCTTTACAGTATTTCCTCTTTTCTTTACTTTTTTATTTTCATAGTAGCTTCTTCATATTGTACCTACCATGGGAATCTTCAACAATTCTAGTGGAGGGAAACACTAATCTTAATCATAATCTTACTGAAGTGCAAATTTTGGAAATTTTTAAACTCATTTCCATATTTTGCCTAAATGTCCCTCCGTTTCTGTCATGGCTGCTCTATGGAATTCACTAGACAGCCTACTGGTAGTATTGGTATACCTTTTATAGGGAAATTGGTATTAAATGTGACTTTTTATTCAATTCTGTTTTGAAAATAAACAGTACTAAATACCATTATGTAAATAATTCAAAAAAATGTTAGTCACTAACATTTAAAGTGACTAATGTGTCACTTTAGACTTCTAGCTCTGTAGTAGTGGAAAAGTGTATTACAGCCATTGATGGAATATTTTACTCACTTGAAAAACGTGACAGAACATGACAGAATTATCCAACATACATTTAGCAAAAGCAGATGATGTTATTATTGTAGTGATAAATTTTGCTTGCTTCCCTGCTGCTTTTACTGCTGTTTTGGTGTGTGGTGTTCAGTTCTCAAATGCAGCAGCTTGGGTACTTAACATTAGCCTCAGTACATGGAGTAATTTTAATTCTCAAAATTAAGAAAAAGTTCTCTTATTTTTCAGTTATGTGTTTATTTCAGAATTATTTAATTATACGTAAGACCTACCATTGCTCTGCTCTATGATACTATCACTCTATTACCTTGTACTTTGGGTAATAATTGTGCTCTGTAGTAATAAGCAAAGACTTTTATCAGAACAGTTATTTTCATTATTTTACACTAAACATATTCTAGATAAGTCTTCCAAAGCTGTAGGGTAACAAAGAATGACATTTATTGTGAGCATTTTGTATCACAAGTTCCAGAAACCTGAATATACCTGTTAATTTCTCCCTCCAGATATTTATTGATCAACTGCTGTTGTCTCATTGTTCTCCTGCCATTGATAATTACTTTCCTCAGAATAAACAACATATTTCTTTGTTTAGTATTTCTAAAAAAATAAAGATTTTTCCTAACTTAGTCAATGGATTTGTTATGATAATGTGTTTTAAATTCACTGTAAGTAATTTTGTTGATGTAAGTATTATGAGATAACCTATAAATGAAATTGTATTGTATTGCAAACCTGTCCAGTAGATCAATAGATATTATGAAGGACCAAGCTAATTTATTTCTCCTTCTTCTTAAGTGAAAGTCTAAGTAGTCTGAGACTGCAGTATATATTTGAACAATCTTTGAAGAGAGAATTTCTCTTTTGAATAAGATAGAAAAAAAAAAAAAAAAAAAGGATCAAGAAGAAGATAGCTGAAGATTTAACAGATTATAAAGCTACAGAAAGTGCTACAGACCAAGGGTTGCAATTATAACTAAGAGCTAGGGTTAACTGGGAGCCTCTTATTTTTTGCATTTTTCTCTGGCTTTGAAAATCTTTTTGTGTCACTCTGGCATGAAAGCCAAGTGCACAAAAGCCTTTGGCAAACGGGTCTTTGGCAAAATGTTCATGTTTGGCTTAAGAAACTCTCGTTTTCCATCTTCTACTCTCATCAAGAAGTCTATTGTAGAGCTTAGAAACAATTCTGTCAAAACTTCATCAAAGTATTTGCTACCAAAATGTTCCAGTTTTTGGCATAATGTCAATTGGAGCAGAAAATATTTAATTGAAAAAATTCTGACTAGTTCCATAAATGTCATTATATTTATTAGGTACATATGTAACAGTAGCTGAATTAGCTATGTGTTTACACAAATCAAGTCATCTGAAATATTATGAAGTCAAACAGGGCTCAAGGGCTGGCTGAGTAAGTGTCATAAATTTTAGTAACCCTTGATCTTAACTTCATGCTCATTAGAACATGTCTGTGAACAAAACTAATTGAAACATCAGGAAATGGTCAGAACACAAATGAAAAGCATTAACAAAAAAACAAAAACAAAAACAAACAAAAAAAACATTTAAATTAATTTACAATAATGCATTATTGTGACTGGCAAATTGAATTGATATCCAAGTCCTGACACACTTTTTTATTTGAAACTATAACAAGATTATTTATCAAATGAATTAATTTTCTGTTGATGGTAATATTAGCTTTTAAGGAACACATGAAGACATAAAATAGTTTACTACAAGGCTTTAGGGATCATCGTTCCAAATTCTCTAATATTATTGTAATTGGGAACATTTTCAATGAATATAATTATGTTGCATTCATGGTAAAAAGATATATAAGTGAAATTAAAATTAGAGTTTTTTGAAGCTTTTTTGGTACTTTATCTGATTAGTCTGCTGTCTCTCATGAAAGTAGGCAAGTCTTCTCTATTGTAGGTTGAGATGAAGAAATAGTGGATGTTACTGAGCCAGTTACTATTGTATTCATATATAATTTCTTCTAGAGTTTCTTTCTGGGTTTGTGTGTGTGCATGTGCATTTATTCCACATGTCTGAGGTCCTCTCTCTCTCTCTCTCTCTCTCTATCTAAAGACTTACAGGCTATTTCTCTCCTGAATGATTGGGATGGCATATGATGGTGATATGAAAAATGCATAGAAATTAGATGGCCTAAAGAAATTGGTAGGAGCTGGCAAAATCTTTTTACTCCAAACTCAGTGTATGCCTTTGCTTTTTGTTCTTTTGAAACTAGTACGCTGTGATGTATGATAGTATTCTACAAGATATTTGCAATACTTTTTTTTTTTCTTTGCAGCATACACTATCAAAGAATCACTTCCTATGTACAGCTCTTCTTTTAATCTTGTCAAGCACATTTCTTGTTTCTTAGACATCTTTTAAAATGTTGGTTAGTAGTACCACTCCCTATGCTGAAATATCTTGTATAAAAGGATAATAAATGCTATTTTCTAATAGACTGCAGATGTTCTCTCCTGTTCTCTCAAGGGACCATGCTCTTAGAATATTGCTGAAGCCAAAGGGTGCACCTTTATGAGACTAGCAGAGAAGACCACTCATGACTACTACTCTTTGTCTGGAAGGACTTCTGTAAGGCAGACTGTCCTTCCAAACGGCCACCAGAACTATCAGCTGGTACAAAAAGTAGGCCAAAATCAGGCTGGTCAGATGAGAAAAACTGTACCAGAAACAGAATGCAAATAAAGAGAAAATTTATTTGCATAGAAATGCTGGCAAAATTGTTACTAAATAACTAAAAATACAGCTTTAAAACTGGTTACCTTCATAAAAACTACGTATCTTACCTAGAATTAAAGCTGCTCTAATTTGTTTTAGCTTACTTTCCTCTCAAATTGACATTAAACTACCTGACGTTCACTTAAACTGTGAATAAGATGGTTTATCTAAGGTATTTTAAATAATTTAATGCAAAAATTAGTGTAGACTTTGATACACTATTATTTACTTCCTATACAGAAGAAATTCTGGTTTCAAAAATATTCAGATTAGTATTGCTCCTGCTTTGTTGCTGTAAATCAGGGACTGCAAGATGAGGCAGAGATGGACAAATGAAAGGAGTCAGTACCTGGGCTCCAGTGAAAACAGTCATTATGGTTCCCCTTCAGCCAGCCAGGAAGCAGCCCATCACTAGGAGAGTGCATGTTCATTTGGGTACCTAAGGTTCTATTAAGACAGAACAGTCCAGGAGCAAGTCTGTCAGAAAAGGACTCTACAAGCACATGTAAGTAAATAGGACTATTCTACTCAGACCTGTATTTTACCTTGCTGTAGGAGACAAAATGAATTTGTGTCCACTAGTGAAGAGCTAGAACACAGTTGTTTGGAGAAGTCTGGGCAGAGAGGTGACACTTAGGAAGAGAGATGAAAGGTTTCTGGTTATGAGTTACACAGTTCTGCTACAGAATATCTGGAGAGAAGAGTTCTTTATTTAGACAGGAGTAAACCTGTCAGTGTAACCGTGCTATGAAGTCCACAAGGGGAGTACTCTAGTGTGGGTAGTTAGGGTCTGGCGGCCGGAAGATGTCGTGCTGTACGGAAAGGTGGAGCCCCTCCCTTGATGGACAGTAGCGTGTGGCCTGTGATGTAAGCAAGCGGAAGTGATGCTATGGGCCTCGGGTATATAAGCCCATGTGACTCGACAATAAATGCCATTTGCCATCCACCACATTGGTGTCTGTGAGCTGATGGACCGAGCGGCCTGGGGTTGGCCGCCGTGCCGTTCCTGAACCAGGTCGCCACTGCCCCCTGAAGGCAACACTCTAGTAGATACATAGCATAGCACGGTACTGTTCCGGAAACTGGTGTTAAGCACCCATGCTACTGGCAGGGCTTATAGGTGAGGCTTTTTAGTAAAAAGAAGATAAGGCCATGACTACAAAGCACCTCCTTTTGTTCAGAGGTGTGTTCTAATGAGCATGACCCTTTGGCATATCAACCACTTCTCCCAGTTTTGTGTCATCAGCAAATTTTTCTGAGGGTACACTGTCCCATTATCCAGATCAGTTTGTATTCATCCATTTGTACAAAGTTAAACATTTATACTATTTAGAACTTTTTCAAATCAGAACCTAAAGCTTGAGGTCTGAAGCTTAGTTTAGAAACTTTAGTCTGTAGAAACCTGTATTTGATATGTAGGTAAAACAAAATGTAAAATTGATGCTGAAGAGCTTGTACTTGATATGATTTTCAACAGTACTTCTCTAACTTCATAAATACTGAAAATAAATCAAGTTCTTTTTATATCAGTCCTAAATAGTGACTCAGCTGCGTAATTATAAGCACTGAAGGCTGGCAGTTTCAGCTTGGATGTTTATCTGATGTAAATGAATTATTCTCTTGGTTTTGCAGAATAGGCTCAGATTATACAAAACACGTGCAAAGATCTCACAAGAATATTTACTTTAGTTAACATTTCAATATTTCTACTCCAGTACCACCTCAGGAGAGAAAAAGAGCAAACAAAACAATTTAAAATAAATATAGAGGATTTGCTTCAAACCTCAAAGTTTCTGTTTAGGTTCCAGTTTTGGTGTAACACTGGAGTGACAAATTTTAATTTCTGAGACATACATAAACTGTATGTAAATATTTTTGTTTATAAATATACAAAACCTCAAAAGTAAACAGCTAACAGACCTGTCAAGTCTTAAGCACTAAGCACAAAACCTGAGGCACCCTTCCTGACTGTCCTCTGCTTCTGATACCTTCAACTCATATCATGCTAAGAAGCCACTGCCTTCCTCCTCCAGGACCACATAGGCCAGACACGGTTCCTCACATCAGTTACGTAGAGCTGGCTCCTTGGCTTCAGTCATCTGCCAAACTTCTGTGACACTGGCAATCTCCTGTGTCAGATTGGAAGTGTGCATAGAGGTGTTCAGAGATCTGTCACTGACACCACATCTCCTATCCCCAGGTCAAGGCACCCATAGCCCCCAAGAACTCTATGGAATCTAACTTTATAGAGAAATATTGATTTGCTAGCACAAGTAAAAATACTTTCTGAAGTGTATGATAATATATAATATAATACTTCTTTTCCTTCACCAATCTAACTTATCATGTGGTATTGAGGGTGAGGTCTAACTGGAATTAGTATTCACAGCACATCACAGGACATATTCTAAGATAAATTTAAATGATGTCATGATGAAAATGAAGAAGGGACCAACCAAAGTCTTCAGAAATCTAGTGAAGATACAAGAGAATATCTGCCTTTTTAGTCATTGTTGATATGGTTCCTCCATTAACAGCTTATTTGTACATTAGGCGTATGAAATTCTGTGTTGTGTGATTAGTCATTAAGTGTATCTGTTGAGGGACAATTGTGTTGAGTCCTTGATATCACTGGAGCTCTGGTAGCTGTAGGGCTTGTCTCAGCCTAATTTTAGGTCTTTACTTTCAATCTGTTGGAGTGTAAAGTGTAACTAAACAAGAATGATCATTTTTACTTTCCCTATTAATTTCATTCTAGAAAGGCGTAAGTGAAACTAGGTGAATTAGGCCCTCTATCTTAAATGATTTCCATTGAAGGATATTTTCATATAGGAACTTAGGTTGCTAAAAAACGATTAGCTTAATTCCTGTTGAGACAGGGTAGAATTTCAATTGCCCACCTGAAAAAAACATATCATTTTATCATTTTTTTTTAGTGTTTCTATGCAGCAAGAAGTTCTGCTATTAATGAAAGTGCAGATACATCTCATGAGTATATAATAAACAGAAAATATGGTACCCTACCCTTTTCAAAAGAACTAATCAAGTACTACAAGGAAAATGAATGTAAATAAAATATTGATTAAGAACTAAAAGGATTTTAATTATATTACTTTCAGAAATAATTTAATTTAACCTAAATACACAACTGGGAGCAGATACTTTGCCTTAGCATTTTTCAAATTGCTAATTAAAATTTCCAGGAGGAAATTCAAGTTTAGTGACTGGATTTTAAACATAAATAATGTTTGCTTCTTTTCATAATAGTTTTATGAAGGTTTATGTAGTGCCAAAATGTAATACTGCATGCATGTGTTTTTTAAAAATAATCAGATAACCTGGATGGTCTGCACAACCACTGTGAGTATAAAGCAGTTCTTAATTAAGAAAACTTGAAAATTAAAGTGTGATTTTGGTTACATATCTGTCATGTCTTCTTTATATAGATTTGTATCTACATTGTTTATGGAATTCTTTAGAGATAATTGCTTTTTGGTAAGATAAAAGCAATTATAATGATGGAGCACTCTTTGTGTTTCTGTTGCCACTGAGTAGCAATTTTACTATTTATCTGAAAAGAGATGAATCTGATTCTTTATTCTCTGCCATAAAGACTTGTTCCAAAACCCAGTGATGTAAATGGAATTACTCATCACTCTATAATTTTGTATAGTTTTTGGCTCTCAGTGCTGCTTCCTACTTTACACCATATTATTTATTAGACTGCTGATTACTTTCATATACACCAAATTGACTGGGACTACAATAATAAAGAGGCACAACATTTTGAAGATTTCTCTGAAGAATCTTTTAAAACTGTAAGTTCTTTACAGAATCTTGAGGCAAGCTGATCAAAATTTAATTAAGGTCCTTTCACCCTCTTTGGATGCAAAGGAAAGTGCCAAAATACAGGGATAAAGGGGAAAGGAGGCTATTGAGTTACCTGTCCAAACACTTCAGACAAAAAAAAAAAAAAAAAAAAGGAGCAGTCCTCCTCTGATATTCCTTAACCTTTGATTAGGGAGCAGTAGCAGAGTCCCCTTTATGCAAAGACAGAGGACTAGAACATGTAATTGGAATACAACAAAATTCAGAAACATCCTGAAGAAAATTATGACAGAGAAGAATGATGTGTCCCGCTAGTCAGTGCTTCCTCCCTTGGGTCATTATGTGTACACGTCATACAGCATGTGACATACAATTTATATGCAATTTGAAAATTTTCCTTAAAATATATAATGAATGTCTATGCTGCAGTTATTAGTTTGTCTGTCCAGCCCTCCTTGCATATCTTGATTCAGTTTCAACCAATTTTTCAACCCATTTGACAAGTAGATTTAGGGGTCTCAAAATATGAAAATCAGAAGAAGAGACAGGAAATCTATTACAGCCTCTAATAACCTACAGCAAAGTTTAATGAATCACTAGATACTACAGGATCTGTTAAGCACACCAGTGTTGTGACTCCAGCCAATGGAAAGCTTTGGTCTAATCACACTTAGACACCAGAAACTTGGAAACATGCATCTGAGGAAACCAGGTTTCACTAATCTGTTGATAATGGAAAGAATTGTTTATAAGAGATGAATAGTTTAAACATGAAGGAATTTACATATTATTGGAGTTATCTGTCCAACATAAAAAATGACTATCTTACCATTTTTCTTAAACACGGGTAAGCTTTGGACTACGTCCTGTGTTCTTCCATAGGCATCTGGTACTGGACACTGTCAGGGTACTGAGCTTGAGGGACCTTTGTCTTGAGCAAATATGCATGTTCCACTGCCTCTGTGACTTAGTGACTGAAATATGAACAACTGAAAATTGATTTTGGACACTCAGCACTCTGCAACCATTATTATCCTTCACAAATGGTACTTCTGCAAGAGTAAGCTTTAAAAATGAAACTCTTCTTCTTTGTAGGCACTGAAGATGCAAATTTGGTGGGTCAGAATCTGTAGGCTATCTCCTCAACTGTACTTTCTGCAACTTAATGTTTCCTTTGCACTTTGAAGTGGTTGTATTTAAGCTTCTATGTGTACATACAGAATGATCTCTCAGGATGAAAGGTAATATGAAACTAAAGACTTTACGACATAATGCCTGAAAGAACTAAGGAAGTATTGGAGATGCAATATTATTCACCATTAATCATTCTAGCTGGCTACACCTATGATAAAAGCGTGTATGCGTGTATTTACAAAATACATGAGTGTGCAAAGACTGGAGACATGGAGAGTGCATTGACTGACTTTCTTGTGTACACTGAGTGCATGTGGGGCTACAACTCAAGTAAATGAGAATGACATTGAAACATGAAGTGTAAGCTAAAGGGAGTGTTTGAACTGCTTGATGTTCAGTGATGTATGGAGCTGACATTTGCAAATGTATGTTAGATATTCTGTTTTCATTTCTTGACCCTGTCTGTGAAGCAGTCCTTTCACCATCCAGGAAAAAGAAGGAAGAGGAGAATTCTAAGAAGTAAACTGCACTTGCCATTCTTTGCTAGGCAAGTCTACAATTCTAACCTTTGCCTCCAATCATCCAAACTTTACATATACAAAACCTAGAAACGTAATAATATTATGTATGCTTCATTATGTGGAATTTTATTTAAAAATTATTTCTGTAAGTCTTTAAGTATGGCTTCTTATTTCTCATTCATTAATGCTAAATTAATATTGTTATAAACTGATCTTAACACAATCCAATCTCTTGTTTTATATTAAAATCAAAAGCAATTGGGCACTTAGTATTTCTGTTGATCTGGACAGCAGTTTCCATTCTAATATTAAAAGATTTTTGTCATTTACATTTTTTCCCTCAAATTCTGCTTCACAATTTAAAAAAACAGTAAAATAATGTCCTAGTGGAGTATGAGAGGAGGAATAAATCTGAATTTGTGAGACATTTAGATCCTACAGTTATTCAAGCCACATGAGTATGTCAGACAATGATTATCATAAGTGAGGACTATAGAACCTTTGGAGAGTCTTGGAATAGAATAGAACAGAACAGAAAGAATAGTTCAACTGAAAGGGACCTTCAAAGCTCATCTAGTCCAACTGCCTGACCACTGAAGGGCTATATAAATATATATTCATTACTCAAACAAACTGACTTCAAACAAAAATGTCATAACTCAACAGACAACATAAATCTAACACAGTCGTACGTTTGATTTTTTATCTGTCTGAGTATAAAATAAAAGTGATCTAAATATTAGTATGTTTGACTCTAAAGCATGCCTGCTTGGGATCACAAAAGTGCCTCTTAAAGGATAAGAAAAACAGAAAAAAAAATTATTATAAATCAGTATGCCAAGTTCAAGGAAGGTCATAATTTACAAAAATAAAACACTATTTATTAGACTATTCCATTTGTTTTGTGATTTTCAATCAACCTCAGTTTTTATTTAGTTCCTCATTCTGTCCCTCTATTGACAGAGGCTGATTAATATATATTTTTGTAATTTTCTTTGAAATCTGCACAGAAAACAGGAGTGAACCCTAAATTCAAATAAATCACTGCAAAGACTCACTGGCTGACAAGTCTGTCTTGCCTCAATGTGCCTGGTTGCTTGCACATGTGTCTAATCATTCATGTGGCTGACAAGGTATCATCTTAACAGCACAAAAAAAAAAAAAAAAAAAAAAAAAAGCCTATAAACTGTGACCCAGATGTGGACTTCCTATAGAAACATTTAATTTCATGAACTGCTCTTTCAGGTGAAGAGAGCATGTCTACCAAAAGACAAGAAGAAAAAATAGGAGGAAAAAAAGCGTGGATTACATCAGTGGGGGAACATATATCCCATATTCCCTGAGGTTTGTGGTAAGACTTTGGTTGTTTCATGTGAGTTGGATGAATCCTACAAAAAAAAACACACAACAGTTCTCATCAGTATAGACTCGTTTGTTAAATCCATTTTCCTCGACCATTTCTACTCTTTGGCCATCTGTTCTGTAGACGAAGCTTAATGATTGATTCGTTGTGTCAAAGCAGCTGCAATGAATTACACTCATGAGGGACAGTGTAGGAAGAACCAAAGATTTCTTTTCCCCTTTTTCTGTACATCATATGGCTTTTCTTCTCTTTTCTCAGCAGTTTTGTCTCATTCAGCTTGGCCATATGGTTGAAGTGACTGAAACATCCTAAACATAGGCAGAGACATAACCATTATATCCAGCAGCTGTTAGCCACAAGCTGCCCCATCATACGTTTTCATTCATGTCCCTGAGCCATGCAGGTGAGTTACACCTCTACTTAAAGCATTCAGCCTTCAATTTTTTCTAAATGGGACTGGGAGAAGGACAATTACCAACTGAATGCATAGAAATGCCTCTAACAGAGTTTCCCAGTCTTTCTGTAGCTGAGAAATACTAGAGAAAATTCTCATGTTTTCTGCCCCACAAGTACGGTGACAAATAGGCACCTATGAGCAAAGTGTTTGCATACTAGTTGCATGGAACACAAGTCACTTTTCCCTCAGAACAAATATCTATGTGAGAATATGGATCTATATATTCACAAATTACATCACACAATGAGCTGACAAGATTAAACATAAAGAAAATATTAATCATGCCTTGTTTATTACTGCAAGGTAACACTTACTTTTCTTTACATAGCCCTGCAGAGTGGGAGGAGACAACTGTATGCTGCTTGTGAGCTGGAACGATAGTGTGTGGTGGCAGTGGTTGTAGGATACTCATTATCACAGTGTCAGCAAAATACTGAGCATCGGTAGGGGATCCGTGTGAAGGTGAGTATAGTTTAGTTATACAAATACAGCGGCTGAAAGAGGCTAGTAAGAAAGACAGGTAGAATACAAATGTCACCATGACACTTCTGACTGGGAGAAGACAGGAAGAAAATTGGACCAAGTCTGTTGCTGCTCCCAGAAAAGAAGGTGCAGATGCCAGGAAAGAAAGGAGATGACCAGTCTAGAGGCACAGTTTATCTGAGATGTGTTCTCAAAGTGCCCCAGTATCCATAGTAACCTGCCCTGGAAAGTATACAGCCAAAGGTGTCTGTATTGCACTGTCTTAGATATGTGATGAACTATTAGCACGTGTAAATAAACCTAGTCGGTAGGTTAGTAGGTTACTTCATAGAGTAGTAGCTAGGTACTACCTATTAGTAGATAATGATACTAGTTAATAATAATGAATAATTGTGGCTATTTATACAAAAAGCAGACACTGAAGCATTTTCTAATTGCCTGATATGACATAAAACAATGTGCTTATTTCTTGAAAAGATGGCACACAAATACTGAATAGTAACTAAGGAATACTTATAAACCAGCAGAGGATCAGAAGAATACTTGCAAAAACGAATTGTACAGAGCCTAATTTCAGGCATTACATGGATACACCAAAAGCTGGAGTTTATTTGGACACTATTTCTGAACACAAAAAAAACCAACACATTCTGTCTCTAAATTATTCATGACAAATTATTCACATAGTCCTGATGGGATGGATATGGTAGTTGCTTTTCAACTCCTTGTGCTTTTCTTGCTGCTGGTTACTTTTTATGTGCATTGTGGCATATTTTGAGATTTAATAACCTCCACTGATTGGAGACACGGGTGAGGAAGCAAGGAATTTCTCAAATAAGGTTACTTGGATTAACAAAGTCAAACTCATGACTGCCAGCACCACTTCTTTCTGTACAACTGTGCTTTACTCCTGCAGAAACTATTAAACCTGCCAAATATTTCTTTGGTTATTCCTTTTTTTCTGTCTTCCTCAAGTTGAAAGATTCATAGCCAATCAGAAAAGGCTCCTGTATGTGAGCTAATGAGGTTAATATATTATCTGCAAATATGTGAAGACTGAACTAGGAACTTAGCTACTGAGACTTGTTCACAAGGAAAGTCAATCCCATTTTGTAGCTGTGGCTTTCTTGATCTTACTATCTAACCTTTTGTTTTTCTTTATTGTTGGTTTTGTTGGTGGTGCTGTTTGGTACAAGACAACTGTTCCACTTTCCTTTTTGAAATATAGAAGAAAGGCTTGCCCATGTTATTTGTTTAGATTCTGTAAGGCATTTAAAAGAACATTCTTCCTTATTTTTCTTTATTGCCTGGCTTATGATTGGAGCGTTTACCACCCTGCACTGTGCACTGTTGTCGTTACATTTTGTCATTACATTTTCTTTATGTTCTTATCACTGTATTCTGTAGACAACAATTGTCAATAAAAAGAGTAAGATAAGAAGAAATTGATTTGAAAAATAGGAAAGAAGGCAGATACAGTATTTCTGAAATTCAGGGAGTATATCAGGTACATCTAATAGTACAAAAACTTGCATAAGGATCACTTTATGAACATTCAGATCCATGTCCTGTTGGATGGGGGTCAGTGAAGTAATTTTAACTGTCACATTTCACATTAGAGTGTTATAATGGAAATGTTTCCTCCTCTTATGCCTGAGTTATGAAACAATGTGGTTATATTATGCAAGAATTAATTGTACATACCATTTCTGTTACTAGAATTTTTCCTTGTATTACTGGAATTTTTCAATTGCTATTATCTTTTCAAGTATTTTAATTAGTGTTTAATTCCTGTATTTACTAACAATCTTTGAAAAGTTTGAGATCAGTGTAGACCATCAAATGAATTTTTATTTTATTCCTGTTCATATAATTTTACTAGGAAATCATAATCTATTTATGACATTGCCCCCCACCCGTCCCTACCCCATTATGAATCATGTTCTTTTTGGGTCTTTTTCCATAACAACAAAAGATATGGATATTAATAGTCCTCCTGCTCCAAATACAGAAATAATTCATAGTGTTAGACTCTGAAATCCTGCCTAGAGAAGAAAAATAAGTCAGATGTCCAGATAAAGTCTGACTCAAAGTTTTTGGAAGACTGTAGAAAAGTTTACGGAGATTTCTGATCAATCTCAGATTCCTGTCAGAGAAAAGCAGTAGATACTAACTTACTGATATGGCTATGTTTGCATGTGCCACCAATAAAAAACTTTAGGAAATACACACATTTTTAGAGAACCTCATTAAAGTCTCTCCCTCCTTCAGCTTAGAAACACATTAATCTTCCATCCATTCTCTTTCTCATTACAATTATGAAATTGTCATAAACATTGCAAAAAGAAAAATATGGCACGTCCTTTTCTAGTTAGAGTCTATCATAAAAGGGGAGTATTTTCAGAGACATTCTTTGCTCTATTGTACATAAAAAAATGAACATTTTGTAATGAAGATTTTAATTCTTGAACTGAATTCTTTTACTCTAACAAATGTTCATAAAAATCTCCCAGCAGTCAGGGGAGTTGGGGAGGTAGGCAGGGACGGACATGGCAACACTTCATGCTATTACAAAAAGACTTTTACTATAAATTTTACTATACATACTAATACAAAAAGACTTTTACTATAGTTTTCTTTCAGTGATCTGTTACTCCAAGCAGTTCAGAGGTAGGCATGTTCAGTCAGTCATTAGAGAAATGACTCATATAATTCTTTCACTTGTCATCCCTTTTAAGCAAATGGAAAAGATAGCAAATGATTCCTAAATCACCCTTAGAAGTGGGTTTCCTAGTCCCACTATCTGAGATGTACTCCTGTGCCTTATGTTTTAGATATAAATGCAGTGACCATCTATCCTTGTAGTAGAAGAAGGTGCGGCAACCAGTAATTCTTTGTTTTCCTCTGGTGCTACTGTTTCAGTGAAAAGATAAGAGAGTAATTGCTAAAACCACATCAGATTGCTGTTTGACTTAGAACTCTAGTTTAAACTAGAAAAGTTGTTTGACTGGGATGAAAGACAAATAAGAAAGCAGATAATGAATTATGGAAAGACTTAAGAAATAGCGAACTGAAGTTTTGCTGTACTCAACTTGCTGTTTGCACTGTCTGTACAAGTATTACTGTTTCGTCTTAACTGACAAGTTTTTCCTATACTTTTTTTTTTTGTCTCCTTTTGTAAGAGACAAGCTTGAATACAATGGAAACTGCAAAACAAAATTAATCAAATATTTACTGCAGTGTTTGCTGGAGTATATATGACATAATTAAAAACCATCTTGATATCCAAGAATGTATGTGAAGTAACTAATGTGGTTGCTCCTGAATGTACAAGCCACCTCATTGTTCATACCCACCTAGTCGTTCAGTCTTACCGCAGGCATTCCTATATCTACTGCACTATGTGATCTTACTTTAGTTAGCATCAACAACTTTTGCCAACATAAAATCATTGCTCCAATTAAATTTCCTACATGTGTTACATCAGTGCAAGTCATAGCAAGGAAGCCCACACACATTTTAATGTTTTCTGTAATTTGTTAGTGGTCAGTATTTTTGTAATCAAGCAATTTCCGTAAATTCTGTATGTTGCTGTTGTAGAATGTGAAACACTGTTGTGGTTTAACCTGGCTGGCAGCTAAGCACCACATAGCCATTTGCTCACCCTCCCCCCTCCCTCTCTGGGATGGGGGAGAGAAACAGGAAAATGAAGCCTGTGGGTTGAGATAGAGACAGTTTATTAAGGCAGAAAATAACAATGATAATGATAATAGTGCTACTAATAATAACGTGTACGAAACAAGTAATGCACAATGCAATTGCTTACCACCTGATACCCAGCCTGATACTGGGGATCACTGACCGATACCCAGCCTAGCCCCGAGACGCCGGCCCTCCTCCCCCTGGCTAGCCACCCCTATATATTGTTTAGTATGAGGTCAGATGGTATGGAATACCCCTTTGGCCAGCTTGGGTCAGCTGTCCTGGGTCTGTCCCCTCCCAGCCTGCCCGCTGGCAGGACAGAGCAAGAAGCTGAAAAGTCATTGGCTTAGTGTAAGCACTGCTATGCAACAATTAAAACATCAGTGCGTTATCAATACTCTTCTCATCCTAATCCAAAACATAGCACCCTACCACCTACTAGGAGGAAAATTAACTCTATCCAAGCTGAAACCAGGACAAACACAAACATCTACATTTTGATGAAGAAATTATCACAGTGCAAAGAGTGATTCCTCAAGGCTGGTTGAGTTGCTTGGCTGAGAGGACTGATAATAATAGTGAATGTCAATTGTCAAAATAAAGGTTCTAGAAACCTTTTAACATATTTCAGACATGGCTACTATCTCAATAATTCATTCAGTGAAGCCCCTTGTGGGGAAAAATAACCCTATCTTGCATCTCTGGTGTAAAACAACACAAAAGGACAAACAAAAATTTTCAAAGTATCACCATAATTTAGTGTAATCTGCAGAAATAGGAATGTTCTGCAGTCTAGTGGGGCTCTTGCTGCAGTATAATTGAAATCAGATTATTCTGCAATAGGGCACTACTGCCTGTTTGATAGTATTAATTAAATGAACACCTCTGGCGCAAGGGGTAATTCTGAGTTCTTCAAGTACATCTAAGATGCTCAATAATCACCACTTCCACATAGTCTGGAGAGTCTAATTATGATGGTGGAACAGATAGACTGTGGATACATTTCTATTTTCAGTGGGCCCAGAAATTCATTCTGAAGTCCAGAGTACCTTGTGCATGGGTCCAGAGTTCATGACTGGTCCCAGTCTGGTTAGGATGGGGAAACACAGAACTCAGCAAGCCCTGAATGCCGGTTTGTGTGGATTTATTTATTTATTTATTTTGCATATGTGTGGAGATTCTGCTCCCTGGGAATATTGGTGGAACCACAAAAGGGGGTAAAAGAATATTTTGAAACTAAGTGGCATTGCAGAATTGAGTAGTGGCTCTAATTTTGACGAGGAGACTGTATTTGTGAAAATAAAGAATAGATAATAACAAGTTACAAGTATGAAACTCTCCGTCATACTGAAGTGCACGTGGGTTCATGGCAAGAATATGAAACAGGCCCATTAATTAGAAATGGTAAAGAAATAAAATTGTATGCTGTATGATTTGGATAGATAACCCAATCCACAAAGGACAACTGTGGCCCCACTACAGTAATTGAACAAGACCTACAATAGTTGTTACCAGAAAATATTAATGACCATGACATAGAAGGCAGAAAGCTTATGAGCTGGATTGGTGTACTTTAGCAATGAGAGGTCTGAAAGAAGAAACAGTGGATAAGTCTGCCTTGATGCTTTAGTTTGGATCAGGAGTATTCTTTAAAGAGAATCTTCAAATTATCTCTACATATTACTGTGGTTTACTTCTTGGGTGTACACAAACTGGATTCATTTCAGATTAAAACTAAACCAGTAGGTGTGGTTTAGGAATGACCAGTGCACTCCAGTTACTAATAGATATTTAGTTCCCAGGACTAGCCTATGATCAGTACAAAGTCAAATGACCAGAATGTGTATAGTGTGGGTGTTGGATCTTTAGCACCAACTGTTATCATGGGTATAGTGTTGGCATGAAAAGACTTTTTAAACTCACGGGGTCATGTGGTGCTGCCTGTTACTTCTTAAATATCCTCAGTGACTTTGGCCAAGGGTTCTGGGCTCAGTCCCCTTTCTGAATTTCATATTAAACTCGTTACTTCAACTCACTTGCAATATGCTAAACAGTTGCAGTATATTTGACTTTCAATAGCAAAATAATAGAAAACAAGACCAGAGAAAAGACATTATGTAAATGATTTCAGTAACTGCGAGGTGGAACTAAGATCATAAGGGTCTGTTCAGCTCCACACAGTAGAGACAAAATTTTCTAGTAAGTCCAGGTTTGTGACTCATGCAGGACTCAGTTTCCTTTTTTATTTTAGGGGAGCATGTTTCCAGATCTTTTTCTACTGTTTACTGATTTTTCAATAACTTTGTTGTTCTGATTTTCCATTTGGGCTTCACAAATTCTTTCTAATCTTTCAGATTAATTAGAGAAATTTATGATCCTGTATTGTAATAACATTTAATCAAGCTCTAAGACTACAGTGCTCCCTAGAACTAAATGACTGTTGCATATAAAGATCACAGTACACTGAATATCCATAAATTATGGACTACAGACAGTAGAAGATTGTTAGCAAAGCTCCAAGCATTAAAACAAAATCTTTTTTTTTTTTTTTTTTTAATAAATAAAAACAAAATACCCACCTAACCATATATAGTTTATAACTATCCCACAGATGGAAGCATTAGGCTTTAACGTACACTTAGAGATGGATGCAATTTAAATGTTATGTCATCATGCAAGAGACATCCAATTACTGCATCTTTCAAAATGTTAAATGAATATTCATCCTTTAAAGTTTTAGAAATTTTGGGGAACATCTGATCTGAATAACCAATTCAAAGTAAAATATATACATGTGGTATACACATGAGTAAAAATGCTTACATGCATAGGTATATTTATAGATGTGTAAACAGGGGAGTAAGAAAAAGGAAGACAAATTCTGAAAAAGCAGAACAAGGCAAGACTGGCAGATTAAGTGCATCTCAGTTAGAAAAAAGATATCTACAGTCTGGTTATTTTTCAGCATATTTCAATGACTTCTGAACCAATGTTTGCTTAAAATCTTCTGAAATCTACCCAGGACAGTTAGTAGCATTTTAAAATCAATTAGAGATACATAAAAGAATTCAGTGCATACATAAACACTTGCAAATCACAGGACAGAGCTTACTCCTGAGCTCGAATTCCTGGGCTGCTGTGCAATAGCTTCATCTGAAGGCCATATTTTCCATAACAATGCTACTTGGAGAAACCTAATTTACACATTGCCACTGTGACGCATTGTGTTATTCCTCAGAACACCAGGGTGCATTGTTCGTGTCACATTACATTTGTGCTACAATTAAAGTCACTGCCTGACTCTGACACAGTTTTATATGATTGTCACACTGCAGATTGTATACTGAAGGATCTTAAACAGTGATCAAAAATAATCCCAAAGCTGGTCTGGGAGTGGAATAGGTGTTAAAGATTAACTTTGCAACTATTGTGTACATGTATATATATGTATGCCTCTATATAAAATATATATATGCATGGGTGGTTTGTTACAAAGAGTTTTTCAGTCTTCACCATCTACCACTCATGTTTATCCTCACAGTACACTGGCATTAGTGATCCTTAAAGACATAAGTTAACAAACCTTCACAGCCAAGTGTAATGTGACAAAATAAAGAAAGCAAATTTTCATTAAATATTAGGCAAAACTGTCAATCCCACAGTAAAGTGGCCTGAGGAAATACAGCCCAAACAAAATTTTGGGAGCCAGCTGTTCAAAGCATTTAAGACCAAGCTGGCCGCAATGGGATGTTATCACACTGTCTGACTTTACACCTCTAATTTACATGATTTAATTAGGTGCAAAACTCCCTATGCATTTAACAGATTCTCCAAAGAATGAATTGAAACACCTATTCAGAAGCCTATTTTACAAACAATGATTACACAAGGAATCATAGTTCTATATTTAGGCCTTTAGATTAAACGCCTTAAGGAAAACAGTATGAACATCCCCAATACCAGAAAATGAACAATTAAGAACATCACTTACTGACAGATAATTTCAAACAACTTCTTAAATTACCTTTTGAGATGAACAAAAAGTTTTTATCAAACTTGCATGTGGAAACCAGAGGTAAACAACTTCTTTGAGGCAGTATGGTGGCAAATTCAAGCAAAACATGGATTTTAAGAATAATACCTAATTAATAACAGCTCATACCTAATTAATAATTATTATGGCAATAGCCAGGGTAGCTTTGATCTGGCCAGATAGCTGGTACCTTTGATAAAAACCAGAAGCTACCTCAGTGTTTTACAGAACATATGATTCAGATAGAGAAGCTGTTATCCGTCATATAACAAACTTCTGAAATTCAATCCTAGGTCAACTGAAATTGTTCAGAATTTGCCATTGATGTCAACAGGACTGAAATTTTGTTTCTGATGTGTATATGATAAGGAAATCTCTCTCTCTCTCTTTTTTTTTTTCTTTTTTCTTTTTCTCAGTGTGCAAGGTAAGGGAAAGCAGAGATGTTGCCAATTTTTACTTTGTAGATATATTTCATGGCATTTATGTCATTCTATAGTCAGATGAATTAATATAATCAGTTTCAAAGGGGACAAACAGAAGAAGGACACAAGCTATTAGTACATCTATTTTTTACATTACTAGGACTGTTTAGAACACTTTTGCACTGCTTCTATAATACAGGAATCAGTACATTCTGCTACTGTAGGATCTTAAAATAGCACCAAAAGTTAATTTTTGATAGTCAACATTTCAGAATGTTGACTGATGAATATGCTTAATTGATAATGAGCGCTTGATTAAAACCTTTTGAATTCCAACATGAAACATATAATTTATGCATTTCAAACCTATGAAAAGTGAAAATCCTCAAGGTAAATATAATCAAAGATTGTTGATATAAAGGTGAGAATTTGGACAGAAGTTTTATAATGCCAATGCCGAAACAATCTTAAAGGCATGCTGAAATTGGCTTTTCTGCTTGAAAATAGCACTTTATATATCTACATTTCCACTGACATTGATACCATAGTCAGTCCCATTGTGCTTTGTGAGAAATGACTTATGTATTTTAGTGTTTGTATTATTATAACTGATCAACAAGGGATCCAACCTAGAAGTTGGTATGACTTGAAGTCAACCAAAAGAAGTTGGATGAACTAAGACTAGAATTGTGTGTTTCCTTGTGTTGCCTGTGTTCTGTGTGCCTCTAAATTCTCCCAGTCACACCTACCACTTCCTTGTTGTCTTTGTTTCTCTTAACCATCAATTCTACATAGAGGTCCCTAAGCTAGCACTAAACCAAGCCATCTTCATGCACACAGCAGAGTCTTTTGCAGATGGGTCACTTGGAAGCAACAGATATTTTGTACTCAAGAAGAACTGGAAAAAAATCAAGTCTTCTGCACTCATTCTGTACTACAGCTAATAGCTATAGACAGAGCTTAATAGATTGAAGAGAGAGGTTGGAGAAAGACAATATGCTTCAGCAAAAAATATATGTGTCAATGTAGCAATGTGTGACATTCCCCAGCACTACCCCTTCTAGAGTGAGACTACACAAAGCACACCTGGATCTGTAGTTTTGATATTGTGCCATTAATATCAGTGCTCAAATTTAACTCCATAGGGAAATAATGGGTGATATAGGAATGTTATGAGAAACAATGAGTTAAGTTAAGCAACTGTAGGTTTGGTGACACTTCTGTTTTTAGATATAATACTCGACAAGCAATCCCAAGCCAATAAACTTGAGCTGTATATCAGATATTAAGCAATATGGAAAATAAGAGAAATAATCCACCCACGACTTGGCAGTATAGCAGTTGCTGGAGGTAACAGTTTGTAGGGGCAGCTATTTGGCCTCTCCCTTTTTTAAAAGTAGCAAGATAAATTGTCATATTAGAAATGATGAATCAGCTGATCACAACTGATCAAATACTAAGTGAAATTAATTATAATTTCTATTACAACAGTAATAACAACAAACAAGCCTTTGTTTTTAAAAGGTTCCCAATCAATGCTACTTTTTTTTCTGAAATAAGTTTCAAACAACAAATATTTTTATTATTCTTTTCAAATGAATAAATATGTTTTGTTTGCAGGAACTGGGATTAAATGTATAGTTTCTAGAATGTAATAGACCTTGTCCAAGGAAAGATTTTAACAACTTCTGTTATTTTAATATATATGGAAATCCGTAAATCTAGTGTGATTGCCAGCCTTATAAAAGAGGATAGACCTTACAGTTATTTCAACCAACAGTACAGATACAGGTCAAGCATGTGAACCTGCAAGACAGATGTAGGAAAAATCAGGACTGAAAGTACTGTAAGTCTTATCCAAGTTAATGGCTTTGTCAGAGGGAGAGTGAGTTGAAGACTGGGTTAGACATAAAACAGATCAACTCTATTAATCTCATTTAAAGGTTTTCAGAGGAAATAGAAAAACACTGATGGATTTGTTATTAAGATACCAAATCTAAATCCCTTCCAAGCCACCCATGTTATCTTAGGCTCAGTCTTTAAAAATTATTCAGCTGACTTTGGGTGGTTTTGATTGCTTTGTCTTATCTTCAAAGTAGCTACATTTTTACAAAATTTCTAAAGTCTGTTTCCATAAATAGACAAACTGGTGATGTTCTATAAAGGGAATATTCACTGACCTATTGTCAAAAATCTTCATGTTTTAAGAAAACTAAATAAACTGGCATTTCATCAACAGCTGAGAGTTCACAGGCTTGATAAGAAAAGGAGGCAAACAATTTACCAGAGCTGAATACTGTAAAAAGGAAAAGCATTTTCCCTCCTCTTATTCCATAGAACTTCCTTATATCAAGAATCTTGGTTTCCTCACCTGCTAGATAAGAAGAATGACAATGAAGAATCATCCAGAAGCAATACTCTTGGTAGCATGGATTTTTTGAAGGGCAAATTACTGTTACTGTTGGAATGGTTGGTTTCTCTCCAAATTTGTGCTTTCATGTGGAGGTACTGAAGGCAACCAGCCTGTGCTGTTGCTGTTTTCAGTGATGATTTACTGACATTTCCTTCAGATTAATGCTCAGCTCTCCTTTTTCCTCTTTATTTTTTTTTTTTCTTCCACCAGGGAATACATAGGTGACTTTTTCTGGGCCAGTTTAAAGAAAGCAACTAGCTTAACTTACATAAGACTGAAGCAATGACATGTGAGATTTCAAAACATGACAGTAGAGGACAGTGGGAGATCTAGTGCTTAGGACATACCCAGAAGCCCAGAGTCAATAATAGCCTTGCTCTGCCCCTGCCATACCAAAGTCAATATTAAGGTCTGACTTGAAACAACTACTCCAACCAAACCGCTTAGCCCATAGATACTTTAGCTTACCTCTTGCCAACTTATTCATGTATTAAGAACACATTGACTCGCAAATCCTATAAGCAATGCTTTCTGGCTCCCTACTTTAAGAAACAGTTTTCTAAAGCAAAATTAATACCTCCATTTGCAAGGGATGAGCTCAACTGATACAGTACAAGGGACTATCCTTTCAAGAGTACTTTAGTTCCATTCAGTGAGATATAGTGACAGACTAGGAGATGCGTATGAATGAATTTCCAGTTGCGTTCCTCTCACTGTCACATTTTCTCTGTCAAACTTGTGATTCTCAGATTAGCTCTTTAGTGAGAAGAATCAAGTCCCACTGCAAATGACAACTGCAGTTTCTCAATTTCATTAGTGTCTCCAGCCAGCCAGTGAAACTGGCCACTTTGTAGTTTGTCATTGTCTTGGAAACTAATTTAATACTGCCCTATGAAATGACCCCTTACTAGAATGTACTGTGTAACTGGCATGGCACATGGATTTTCCATCCCAGATACAGCAGAGACCTTGTAATCATAGAGGAAATAGTGAGAGCACTGTCAGTGTCAGTCATGGAGGAGGCTATTTTAACTCATGCCAAAAACGCATGATCTTCTATTATCTCTCCTTTCTATTCTCTCCAATAGAGAAGAGCATTTTCTTTCTCCATGGACATAAAGGAATCATTGGTTTAAAAATAAATCAGTTATATAAACACACACTGTTCATTAGTTGTCACCTCATCACAGGGCAAAAATTAATTTTAGCAGTTCATATTTTCTCAGTTCTGTGATTTTACACTGGTTTGTGTGATGCTACGTTTCACTGAAGCAAATTTTAACTCCAGGGTACTGGGATGTTGGGAACTACTGATACTTAGCAGAGAAGAGAAGGGGGGAAAAGAAGCCCAGTGTTTTGTGAGAGCTTTGGGAAGCAGAAAATCCTCACTACAGACCAGAGCATCAATGTAATCAAAATTAAAAAATAAAAAAATAAAATAATAATAATAATAATAAAAAGACTTTTGGCATCCAAACATCCAAATGAGTTTGATTCTTGTTGAAATAGACCTGTGTTCCTAAATCACATATGTGCTTTTAAATGCTTCCACTCTGTTGTTTGGATAGTTAGCTATTAAAGGAGAATTTCTCAGGAATCCGAATTTCCCAATGACCTGCATGAAGTGTGAAGTGCCACTAAAACTTGTTTAGCTTTTTGGTCATAGAGGGAGAAAAGTCTCCAGGATTAAGAAAAAAGTAAACTCTCTTTAAAGAAGATTTGAATGTTTTGCTGGGAAGAGCTGAAGCAGTGATATATCCCACCTACACCTGCCTTTTATTATGTGCTTTTGTATCTGCCATGAGGTGCAGATTCAGGAAGCAGCTGCTGAGGGAATCAGCAACAAGTACTGGTACGAACATGACTGGCATTTCAGGCCTCTGCGTGTGTGTGTGTGTGTGTGTGTGTGTGTGTGTGTGTTGCTCTCCACACTTACTTGGAATTTAGTAAAGACATTTACTGACTGAACAAGATAACACAAATAATTCACATTCATAGCATGTAGGAATCTGAACTGTGCAGAACCTGACAACTATCTAAACATTTCCCTTGATCCCACAAAAGGGAAACACTTTACACGAGAATAAGAGAGACTGTTTTGGAGACATTTGAGAATGTCTGAAAAATCAAGGACTGGTTAAAATTATCTACCCAATAATTTTCTGAAGAGAGTTCCTTTATGATTGAATTGAGATCCCTGATGACACTTGCATTTCCAACTGCAAGCAGATGACAGGGAAGACAGAACAGAAAAGGCATACGTGAAAAGAGCTTGAGTGAGCCTTTTGAGAGTTCTGTAAAAGTTGAGATCATTTCTCTGCAAGCACCAGTTTTTGACACACCCATAAAGTACTCAAAATCTTATTTGTTATGATCTGCTCATCTGCACTGTCATTCCAACATAGGAGCTGTGATGATGCAGGACCACACATCATAGTGATTTACGTGAGCAAGGGGATCAGTGACAGCAAGAGGTTTAGGGGTTACTTTATTTCATTTTTATAAAAGCACAAAATATGAGTAAAATGGTTCAGCTGAAGGGAACTTATTGCAGGTTTTTCCTCTGTGTATAGTATACAGAGAAGCTTTCAAGTAGGATAAGGAAATGTTTTTTGTTTGTTTTTCCCTTTCTATTTTTACTCCACAAAATATCAACTAAGAGATTGATTAAGGTCTAAATAGCCCTACTTTTTTTCTGGGAAAGACCTCTTGACAACCAGACTTGGGTAGCTATTGCCTTCTAAGACTCAAATATTACTAAATGAAAATGTTATACTTCTAAAAATGTCTTAAAGCATGCATATTTGATCCTTAAAAATGTTATTCTAAAGGTATAAATATAATAATGAGTGCCAAATTAAAATCTTTCATGGCATTTGCTATACTTTGTACAGGGAAAAAAAAGAAAGGTTTAATTTGGAGTTAGCATCATTTAACAAACCTTTACTAAAAACTATGTTACAGACTGTTTATTTAAAATATACACAATGAATGATAAGGTAAATATTAACAGAGTCCATTTAGTCAGAGAACATCTGGAAAGACACGTTATCTCTTCCTTCTGCTTTCTGGCTAACTTAGAATATTAGATTTCTGCCCCCCTTCTTTTTTATTTTATTTTATTTTTTTTTTTAACCACATACAGTAAATTCCCCTAGTCTGCTGAGCAGAACGAAGAAAGAGGTCTATTTGCTGATGACATCCTGCCCTGATGTGTCAACTGTGACAAGGGGGAGGCAGACCTTACCTTAAAATAGAGGCTGGATGGAAAAGGCAAAACACAATTGGGCAACTGTACTGCAACTAAAACTGTTTTAAGGAGGTACTGAAATAGAGTGAAATATCAGAAGAAATGATAATTAAATGACAAATTGGAAGAAGAATCCTCACGTTCTAGTCTGTCACATAACAGTATGAGATTACTGAAGGAGGCTGGAACACTGTCTCCTACAGCATGACTGAGCTTCTTGATGTGAAGGGCTCTATCTAAGAAATGAAACTTGGGCATCCAATGGATATCAATCCAGTGAATATCTCTCATTTTCACACCATATCGTACCATCACCAACACAGTTCTCATCGACTTCATGAATTTTCACAGACAGAGAAATTTTACTGTGTGTGAAATGCTGTAGCTCTGGATATGTTCTGGCTACTCTAGCAAGACTCTTGCTTCCTTAACACTATAATGGAGAATAGAAATACGTTTTTCATCTAGCACAGAGAATCCACACTAATTCTACTGGGGACTGGACCTTTCTACAGACATACAGAAAGGCATGGTGTTCACTCTTTGACAGTTATTTGCTCCTTAAGAACATAGGTAATTTGATAGGTATTTTTTTTTTAATTTGTTTATTTAAAAGCTCTTAGTAAATTATCAAGTCAGCTTTGGAAAAAGGAAGAGTTTGGTGTATACCAGATGTTTTTGTGCCATCTTGATCATGACTCCTTTTCATGACTACCTTGCTAAGTTACTTGGTTAGATGTGTGCATGACTGCTAAAAATTTCAGCATTGCTTTGGAACCAAGAGGTGAGTTTCACTGTCAAACAGAACTGATGCTTTAAGTTATTCATCACATTTAGGAAAACTTAGGAGGAAAGAGTATATCAGCTTTTGTTACTGCACTTTTACATAATCAGCTAGCACTGGACTAAATTGCTGTAGCTTTAGCTTTTGAGTTTGTTTTCATGGTAATCCTCCCCACACCCCCAATTCCAGCAGCTCACATGGTGATGTGGGATGATCTGTGAAAGGAGACAAAAAAAGTCTCTGCTGTTTTAACCAAGCCTTTAAAATACAAATGTTCTCTCCTGCAAGAGAACAACAAGCAGTTCAAGAACAACTCAGGGATCTAGTGATTAGCAACCTTATTCCTGGTAGGCGAAAAGGTGTTTGTTTCTGTTAACCAATTTAAGAACAATCTTTGCAAGGACCTTGCACTTTAGTAATCCTAACATGGAGATGTAACTTAAACCATGATAACATCTAGACTTTACCTCAGCCTGCTAACAAATGTGAAAATCATAGACACAGGTTTCTCTCGAGTCACTTGATTCAAATTACTCTTTGAGGTACAGTCGTGGTATTGTAACTATGACATTGTCAAGGCCAGAGCTGGTATCTCTACAATGTTTGGATGCACCTGTTGAGGCTAGTGTGGGTTCAGAGACTGCTGCACTGGGCTCTAAATAGCTTCAATAAGAACCTAAATTGGAAATAATTATTGAAGGGTTGTCTTCTCTACATTAGAAGCAGGGAACATTTATGGTTGGTCTCCATATGAACTTCCAGATCTGGCCATCTCCTGTCCACATGGGGGCCTCACTTTGGCAGCCTACTAGGAAACACAGCTAATATTTAGTAAAGTTTATATTCAACTGATTAGTATGCTCAGGCATGTCTTGAGGATCCATAGGATTGCACTTGCAGAGTTATGATTTGTATTCCTCGTGACGGGCCTCAAGGTGAAGGTGTTACTCATATTTTAATGTAAATATACCCTTGTACCTGAGGCCAAATATAGATATCAAAATCTGTGGGTGCAGGCCAGAATAAAAAACAGCAGCAAAAAAACAAAAACACCCAAAGACGATTCTCAGATTAGAAAGCTAATTTGCTGAGCTACAGTTCTGAAAACAAACAAACAAAACTAATGTATTATTAATTGCAAGCCATTATGACCTTGAAATAATGGAAATAAAATCATGGAGTGGACCTCTTGAACACATTTCTGGGTGCATGAAGGGTGCGAAGGAGACTGAAAGAAGTTGATGTGGATTTACTAAAGGCAAATTATGTCTGACTAAACAGCTTACCTCCCAAGATAAAGTACATGACTTGTGGATGAGGGTAGAGCAGCTAATGTCATTTTTCTAGACTTCAGCAAAGCTTTCAAGACAGTTTTCCACAATATTCTAGTATCCCAGTGGATGGGTAAAAAAAAAAGTGGGATGGTGGGGCTCAGAAGGCAGTACTTAGAGGATCTTAGTCTCCCAGCAGACTAAGTTTGCAAATGACGCTGAACTGGTGGGAGCTGCCAATATATTTGATGGTCAGGGCAGCCGGCCATGGGTGACTACATAGGCTGGAGGAATGGACCTACGTAAACCTCAAGAAATTCAGGACAAATGCAAAGTCCTGCATCTGAGAAAAAACAATCCCCAATTTGTTGAGCAGTAACTCTGCTGAAACACTGCTGAAAAGGACCTTGGTAGAGTGTTGGAAGATATTGATACACTAGAGTGAATTTAGAGGAGGACCATAAAGTGATCAGGGGGTTGGAGCGCTTGTCACGTGGAGAGAGGCTGAGGAAACTGAGTTTGTTCAGCCTGGAGAAAAGCTTCAGGGGCACGGGGGGGCTAGCAGTGGCTCCTGGTAGACATGGGAAGGCTATTGGAAAGATGGAACCAGGCTCTTCACAGTGCACAATGGGGTGACAAGAAGTGACAGCCATAAACAGAAACAAGAGAAGATTTGGCTGAAGAGTAAACTTTTTGTCTATAAAGGCAGTCAAGCAGTGGAATGTGTTGCCCACAGAGGTTTTCAAGATTGGAGTGCATACAGCCCTGAGTAACCTGCCAGAAGTTGACTGAGACCTCATGAGAAGTCCTTTCCTGTCTGGATTATCCTGTGATTTACCACAGGATCCCTGATAAATGGTAAATATGCAGTTGCCAATAACACTTTTAGATTTATATTTTGGAACAGAGTTGCATTTCAAGGAGGTGCTGTCCTTTCCGTAAGAATAATTTCCCCATGTCCACACCCCTAATGGAAAGCAGATCATTAAGCAAGTTAATAATCATATTCTGTTTTCAATAAAATCGTAGTGCCTTCAGTTCTCTTTTCTGGAAAACAACTCAGTAACAAACTGAAATGAAACAACAACAACAACAACAACCACCACAAAAAAAAAAAAAAAAAAAAAAAAAAAAAAAAAAAGAAAAAGCAAACCAAAAACTGAGGGAACACCATTCACTGAAGACACAGCAGAACAACACACTGCGCCTACTAACTCTTCCCCCTCCTTCTCCAGAGAGCTGTTAAAAGATCAAGGCACAGAACCATTACAAAATAAACAAGTACTACAGATTTTGCAGTAGGTGGGACCATCTGGACCCAGATAATGTCACCCTAAACAATCTGCCATCCAGTTGCAGGGAAAGAGAAAAGCCTTTTGTGACTCAGAGCTAAAAAGCTGAGATGGCAACGTTGCTTATTTGCTCCCTGAACCCATTATAGAAAATAATTATTATTTATTATTCCACATAATGTCAGTGGACATGGCCAAGCACCATCTTCTATGTTCACACTATCTGAGTTGTGCCAAATATCTGAAAAATGCCAACTGAACTAGTAGATACGTGCTGGTATTCAAAAGGCTTTTTCTGCTGTATTTCTGCAGAGCAATCAGACCACAATCCATCTTTTTCCTTTGTGTTCCTGTAGTCATACAGTGTTCAGCATACAGTGTTCTATGTACTGTCATTTGCTCTAGCCTTAGAGCAACATGGACCTGCTTGTGCCCTGTGCAAGACCTTGTCTGTTTATGGCAGAATTAGACACATCAATGAAGAAAGCATAAGACTGAGCTGTAGTGTATTTAAAGGGAAGTAAAGCAGAATAGTTCTCACCAACTGCCTGTGAATATGATCCAGTCCATCTATGAACTGGTAGTATGCTCTTATTTTGTATTCTTGAAATAACCTTTTAAAGTGATGTACTAAGAGGGCTGGCTTTCGAAGGTCATACAGTGTCACTGATTAAAAGCTTAAGCAGGAAGCCATAAGAGTTTTAGTAGATGTGGGGCTTGCTCACACCCTGGAATTTTAAGAGCAACTTTGAAAATGTTCTGAGCAATGTCAGGAACTAACTCTTAACTTCCTGTGCAAGAACTGTCTTGCTAGAGTCATTAAGTTTTACCACACTTAAATTATTACCAATTAGGGCCTAAAGCTGCTTCAAACAACAGAATCCTGACTGATGTGTGAGAAGGCACGTAACTAATTTGTAGCAACAATAGAAATAACATATGATTTATATGATACCTTGCTGCACTGTACTTCCAGTAGTGTGATTCATCGTTACAATTAGAAATCACTAAAAACAGAGAGACAGAGAACAGAGCCAAATACTCATCTGATGTCAGTTTATGTTGATGCATTATGCCTCCTACTATACAGTCATGCTGCAGAAAGGTAGGAACATTTGCAGCAGACTCACACAATTGCTTCGTATTATGTGAACCTGGACTATTCCAGGTAATAGGTCACTTGTTTCTGTGGTTATACGTACGTATTTTGCAGTGCCGATCGGAGAGTCCAAGGCTTATTGGTATACCAATAGTGTTCTGAAAGGAATAGGAAAGCATGAGAATGCCTTTGCAATATCTTCCTGGTTATTGCTTAGATTATATTGTTTTGATAAAAATTACTAGGGCCATAACTGGGAAAGCAATTCCAAAGGTATTACTGTAAAGAGATAATACTTTTACCCTGAGAGAAATGTTGATATTAGATGAAGGCATGAGGTAAAACAGCAGGTGTCAAATGTATTACAAATGGGAAGGACAAAACCGTAGATTAAATTGAAACAAAGGTTTCATTATATTCAGATTACATGGGTGAAAATTTCCTTTCTTGTACAATCTCAAAAAAGTCCAATCTAATAATCGTCCCAGATAATCAAAGCACATTTCACTCCCTACCTCTACCTTTTCTTTTCACTTTTATGGTTTTCCAGTCCAATGAATGTTAGAAAAGTACACAATTATCTACTTGGTTATCTGCTCTAATACATTGGATACAGTCAATCAATTTTGACTGTACTTATGGTTAAGAAAGCTAGAAATGCCTTCATGCCTTAGCTGCTAGCATTCCTTCTATATGCTGTCATACAGTAGGTGCAAATAAGAAAAAGCCAAGTGATACTCTGAAACAGAATAGAGATCGCAGTGTGGTTATGTGCATCTCCTGCCTCCATTATACTGTCAACTCCCCCTTTGGGTTCAGGGTTCTACATTCCCTTTTATTCTTATTTTAAAATGATAAACATATAGTTAAATAAGCTTTTGTTTTGACTTCAAGGTGTTATTTCTACAGTGTCCCCTGCAAATATATACTTATTACTCTTCTTACTTTAAAGATATGCAAATTTATTTTTAAAAAAGAGAAAGATAAAGAGCAAAAAGTTGTTTCAGCTTAGACAAGTTAGAACTTGCTTTATTTTTCTGTGCAAGGATGTTCCCTTTGCTTCATTGCATATAACATAAGTGCTAGAAGATGCAGTAGTTATATTTTCAGGTCCCTATTTGTCACTGGGAAAGTGACAAATACTTGCTAATAACTTCAGAAGAAGAAAGAGATAGACTGTATAAGATCTTACAGGAGTTCAACTAGAGTTGAACTGGGAAGCAGGAGATCAGGTTTATATCCTTATGTTGATTTGCTATCTTACAACTTATCAAAAATTTGGCTAATGGGATGGGTTAGGGACATGGGTATGACTATAGCAGCATCTTCCTGTGTTATCTCCTTTATAATTGCTGAAGTGAGCCATCAGGCTGTTTAGGATTTATGGACTGGATGTTTGAGCCTAGTGGCAAAACATATATGCTCTTGGGGGTGGAATCAATCTTGTTTGGCAGCTGAGCATCAGTTGAGCAGACTGAAAGCCTAAAGCCTGAAAGTTTTAAGGAGTCTTAAACATCTAAGTATCTAAGAGGACCTATGTTTTAAGATAAGATCATCATTAGCTTATTTGCTTCTTTTAGCACCTATATGTATGTGAAAATATGGCTCATCTTACTCTGGAACTTCATTCAGGTGTAGCCTGCAGCTGTTGCTGGTAAAAGCTGGTCCAGACCATAGTGGTTATTCTTCTCCCCATCACAAATGTTCCCAGATATTAAGCAACCTTATACTTAAGGATAACTGCCTGGAATTCACTGTTTAATGTATTGAGTCGGATTTTGGACAAGTGTATCTGTAGTTTAATCACGTGTTACTTACTTTTTGCTACTGTCATCTAAACACTTATTTTTTTCCATTCTGACACATTTCTCAGAAGCGTCTAAACATTTTGCATTGAAATTCTGAAGACAGAATTTTTTCACTTTGAATTTTGAGGTTACAATCTCTAATTAAAATCTTTCAAGGTGGAAAAAATAATAAGAAAAAGGAATAATTGAAAAGGCAAAATAATGCCCACTCAAAATCAAACACTATGCTGGAGGAAACAAGATGTTTTTGGTGGATTTTTTTTTTTTTCTTCTCCCCTCCTTTCTTCTCTTTTTTTCAGTTTAGGAACAAACACAAAATATCTACCATTCTCCCAGTTCTAATCAAAGAACCATAAAATTGTAGAGGTTGGAAGCAACCTAAAGAGATCATTGGGTCCAAACCCCCTGCCAAAGCAGGCTCCCTAGAGCAGGCTGCCCAGGTGGGCATCCAGATGGGTCCTGAATATTTCCAGAGAAGGAGACTCCACAACCTCCCTGGGCAGCCTGTCCCAGTGCTCCATCACCCTCACTGTGAAGAAGTTCTTTTGCATGTTGGTGCAGAACTTCCTGTGCTCCATTTTGTGGCCATTACCCCTTGTTCTGTCCCCACAAACCACTGAAAAGAGGTTGGCCAAATCCCTGTCTCCCAAACTTAAGATATTTGTAAATGTTAATAAGATCCCCTCTCAGTCCTCAAGGCTGAACAGCCCCAGGTCTCTCAGCCTTTCCTCATAGGGGAGATGCTCCAGGCCCCATATCATCTTTGTGGCCCTCCGTTGGACTCTTTCCAGGAGATCTCTGTCTCTTTTGTATCAGGAAGATCTCCAACTGTATAATAATCTCTAACTGTATAACACACTGCCACATTACTGCATTCAATGCCACTCACTGAACAAGTAGAACAACTGCCCATTGCATCAAGGAACACTAGAGAAGTCTTGCATGCAAGTACTAACCATGCTCAGCTTGTGGCGACTGACAAAATCACCACAGACAGTAATAAATAACATTTCAGACAGCTGCTGTGTGCTTTCCTCTGGAACTCTTTCTCTCAGGATTTAGGTTAAGCTAACGTGAGCTACATTATATTACTACACTAGCACCAAGACATTGAAATAGATAAGGGTCCGTCGTTTGTGGAGGAGTCAAGATGCAAGAAATGCAACGTGGCCTGCGTAATACCTGAAAATATGTGAAGCAATCATTCAGATCTATACATCTGGGATTTCCTATTTGTTGCTTTTATGTTGTTCCTGTGGCACTGCTCACCTTTTTCTATTTACTATTAGTTTAGTATTTACTTTTATTTTACTATTTACCTCACAGGTTATTGGAGTAAACAATCCTTTCATTTTCCATATGCTAATATGCAACTTCAGAATGTGAGTATATGTGTTATCTACTGTGCAGTGTTTTTGTTGTTTGTTTGTTTTTAATTTAATTTAATTTTTTTTTTCTGTGTGTGTATCTGTGTATATTTTATGTCAGGTACAAGTAAGCTAATACAATGGTTTCCAGCCCTTTAGGGGGTGGATTTAGTCCAAATTTATGAAGGATGCAGAGCATCATCTTATTCAAAACACTTTCTAAATTTGTCTTTTTGCTAAAATGAGGCCACCTAGAAGATTAAAAGCTTTCCTCTTTTTTTCTCCTTTAAAAAACATAATTACTCTCTGATTTAAAACTCAAATTGGATGCACTTGTATTGGTAAGATGTTCATTTTTCCCTTTAGGGACAGCATTCCTATTAGTCACATAAGCTGTCAAATCATTTCATAGTCCTTTTTTTTTTTTTTTTTTTTTTTAATATACACTATGCATCCATTATAAATGAGAAATTTAAATCATCTTTTTTTTTTTTTTTTAAAGTATCTCAATTAAATCCTTATAAGTCATCAATCATTTACATTGAAACAAAAAGCCACATCTTTACCCACTGTAAATTATCATGATTCTGCTGATTTTAATGAAAAGATAACTTACATCAGCTGATAATGTGACCCATGATGACAAAATGAATATACTAAGAATGTATAAAAGTACATATTTTTTTCAAGCTGGAGAATTTATGTCCTGGCTATATAAACACAGCGACTGTGCTATTACCTTGAATCTTACTAATCACTTTTTTACATTAAACCATGACTGATCAAGTTGCAAGAAATAATACCACTCAAAATACAATGACTGCACCTTTCTGGGTAAGGATACAGCACCTTTTCTAGAGCTAATGAGCCATATAGACAACATGACCTTTCCTTTGGTCGAGTCGGTGACTTTATTTGAACACTGATTTTGTGATCAGAACAAAGGGAACATTGGAATTACCTCTTTGCACAACAGTCCCTCTCTCTGCTGTCTTTAAGCTTAGCTTTCTAGGTCTACCATCTAACCAATAGCTGATGTTTCTGAGACGCTATGAAAGAGCATCTTTACAATCAGCACTTATGCTTTACCAAGTACTTTGTTAAGGTGACAGTGCACACCTGCAGTCATAGGAGCATTTTAATGCGAGGTTGTCAGATGACTACATTGTTTTTCTTCCACCAAATCACATGGAATGCTGGTAAGCCCTGCTGAAATCACGTATGTGAACTTTTAACTGATTTTCTAAAGCTAAGGAATTAGTTCTGGCTTCTATAGCCATTGCATAGTCCTTGTAAAACAAAAGACACTTTGGCATGTAAGCATAGTTTACGTGCTATGCCTTCAGGCCCTAATTCATAAGCATTATCTTTGTTCTGGGTTTAAAGCTTTTAAGGGGAAACACTCAATTACATTACATATAGCATATGGAAAATTTGGGTCTTAACCACTAATCTGTGGCTTGTAATGAATTTGGATGGAAGGAATTCAAGCCTCTGAAGTATCACGTTACTCGCTGTTCACTACAGGAGTTTTAGGATTTCTCAGTGAAACTCATCATTTGCTTAAATAGAAGACAAAATTATCCACTAAGAGTCTTTACAATTCTGGAAATCTTTCTTTTTTGTGTGTGTGCTTTTCTTTTGTAAAGATCCAGGAATATATAAAAGAAAATATTAGAAAAGTAATAGTTCTAGAAATACTAAAAGCTACTGTTGAAAGATTTATTGAAATTTATTACTGATAAACATCCATCAGTATTTCCTTCACAGGATGCAGAAAGACACAGATCATTGTTACTTCTTTTCTTCCTGCTCATGTTGTTTTTCAGGTACAGAAAAAAATTATAATCAGAAATACTTTTCATAGTAGAACACCGGATATTTTGGTGAACATGTATGAAATTCAACTAACATCAGAGTGCTTTCCGAGTTTGCATTAGCAGAGGATCAAGCTCAGAATATGTTACTTTTCCATTACATTGCCAGTAATTATCGTCCTTTCTGCCCTGTCAGATTTGACTGTATTTGGTCTTATCTTAAACAAACACATCTGGTGGTGTATCTGAAAATATGGCTTGTTTCAGACCCTGAACCTCACTCCCTCACTTGCTTGCACCCTAAGGATATTCAAAACTGTTACAGAAAAAATTCCAAGGCTGTAAGAAAGCCTCAAAATAAATAATATTTTAGAACTGTAGCCCAAGGCTTCAGCATTTAATTGAATTCATTGAATTTCAGCTAAGTAGGCAACTATCTTTCTGACCTAAGGGAGGCCTGTATATATTAATAACATAAACGTTATTAACAAAGCAGCTAACATAGCACCAGAGACAAGTTAGGAATTTTTATATTGCTGGAAGAAAAAAATACCTTGGATTGATATGGTTCCTGATCAGTCATTTACAGCTTACTGTTGTGACCTCAGTGATCCCCACAGTTCTGCTGCATTACATTTAATTGCCACTGGGTGTAATTGCTATGTGCCAATCGTTGTCATCCACACTATTTGTCATCTGACTGTGCTTAATGAACAATAGAAAAGCCTAACTCCATATCCACTTTTGACTGCCTGGGTTCATGATGAATTGTTTGTTACTTAGTTATTATGATACTGTGCAAATGACTAACTGTCAACTGAGAACGAGTTGGCTTAAGTATGTTGGATGTTTGTGGCATGCTGAGTGAACAAACCTAGCAGAATGGCTAGGAATTAAAAATGCTGCAGTACCATCAATCAGATATCATTTGGGCTTCCAATGGCTCCATAAAGGCCATTCAGATGAACAGTTGAAATCTCATGAGTAAAAACGCTCATTTTTGAACTCCCTTGAAAGTCATGGGTAGTATTTGTTAGGCCAAGATTGGCAGGGGATGAAACACCATATGAGCTTGTGTCAGAAGCAGCACTGGGTAGGGAATTTTTAGGAAAAAAAAAAAAAAAAAAAAAGAAAGACAAGAAAAGTCCTAATAATCTAGAATATTGTGTTCTCTTTCAGCTGTTGTCTACAGAAAATAAAATTCAGCTAACTGCTACATCCAGTAAAAGTATGAAAGATGGCATCTGTCTCCTTCTAAAAATATCTTGAAATCCTGCAGCTGCTCTATCCCAGCCACTCCTTCCCTTACAAACCACACTGTAATTTGTGTGGCCTTTAAAACTTACTTTGAAAGAAAACAAAATTCTGAATCAAGAAATAGTAAATGAAGGCAAGAAATATTAGGGAGAAAGTGGGCACTTGTCTACTTACATCTCAAACACACATTTACTCAGGAAACTGCTTTAAGCAATGACATTATTGTATTCGTAACAGCTGTCTTTGCAGACTGTTTTGAGAGCTGCAAATGAATAAAGCACAGCTAAAAATTAAACCCTCTGTACTGATTGTTTTTTGGTAATACCCACTTGCAGACGTCACAAATAGCAATTCACATCCTTGGTTCACAACTACAGCATATTTCTGAAACTGATTCCCAATAATGCCTTTATACCTCCTTCCCAGGCACATTTTATTATTAATAAAAAAGCGATACTTTCCAATAATCTGCTTAGATACAACACTGAGAAATTTGGCCTCTGTTCCACATCTGGGAATCTGGAAGTGAGATTCGTTTGGAAACACTGTAAGCATCTGAAAGAAGGGTTTTGGCACTACTTCTTGTGTTGCTATGGCACTAGCGGTCCTTCAAAACCATCAGAAATAGACTTTCAGACCTGAGTTCCCTCAGAAGAGGCAACATTATCAGCCTAAGCCTGCAGGAAAGCTGGGGAGGGACTCTTTCTCAGGGAGTATAGTGATAGGACAAGGAGTAATGGATTTAAACAAAACAACAACAACAAAAATCAGATTTTGATTACGTATTAGGAAAAAAACCCTTTTCTATGAGAGTGGTGAGGCACTGGAACAGGTTGCCCAGAGAAGCTGTGGATGCCCCATCCCTGGAAGTGTTTAAGGCCATGCTGGATGGGGCTTTGAGCAACCTGGTCTAGTGGAAGGTGTCCCTGCCCATGGCAGGGGGGGCTGGAACTAGATGATCTTTAAGGTCTCTTTCAACCTAAACCATTCCATGATTCTATGATTGTATTTCAAAGTGGTGGCAGTTCTGTCATTTTTTCAGAATGAATTGGAATATTTAAGGAAAAAGAAGTTCCTACTAGTTTAAGTAGTAGTAGCGGTAGTGGTTCTTTATGGAAGAGCACAGATTCTGTAAGTATTATATATCAAATTGTGTGATATTGTGGGGTTGCTTTTTTGGCATTCTCTCTCTTCTCACCTAGGTAATTCTCAGATGGATTACACTTGATTTGTTTCTATTTGTCACTATTGTGACAATACACAAATATATTCTGTCCAGATTGGCATTGGCAACCTTGTTTGCCACATTGAATGATTTTAAAGCCTTAAAATGACTGTTGAAGATCTTAAGCTGTTATAGATCTGCCACAGTAAACAGTTCAATGTAGGGGAATTATATGATGCAAAGTGTATTTCTTCTGCAAAACAACCAATGATGCCATAGACCAGAATATTTTATATATTCTGGTTATATACAATATAACAAGATTTCATGGACAGAGATCATACCACTGAAATCCTAAAGGTTTACTTTGTGTGTCAAGCTTCATTCCCACATGATCATATTTGAAACATAACGGAACCTTTCAAATACATGGCATAAAATATTAGCATGTAATAATGAAAAAGTGAAGACTGCAGCATGGGCTTTGTTTAACTTTATGCAAAAATTTCTCCAAATGATGAGGGGTTGTTGTGTTGAGCTGCTTTTGTAATTTTCTTGAAATCTTTGGACAAAAAGCTCTTTACTGCTTATTTACTGTTCACTGTTCATTAACAATCACCTCTCATCTATAGCTTAAAGCAGTGTTTCCTGTCTTTCCTGCTTAGCAGAGCATGTAGCTTTTTGTCATAACAGCTAAAGGCCACAAACAAAGACAAATTCCTGCCCCATTGACATGACTCTTACAGGAAGTGTCAGAATTACCTGAACTGTGAGTGCATTCAACTGATGGTCAAAATGAATGTCTCACCTGGGACGTAGGCACAACTGGGAAAGAGGGTAACCAGAGATAGGCTGTCTTGTGCCACAATCCACTCTTCGCTGCTCTACAAAACACAGCTGCCCCTTGGAACAGCATTGCTAATACAAGGAAAGACATATTGCAGTTTTGGTTTCCACTTTGTAATTTTTGATGAGCCAATCAAACTTCTTAGGTTAGATAATAATTATATATGAGGCTATTTCCTGAGATTTTATGGCAATAATTTCCAGTCTCTAATTTTATTACATTGAATATTTGTTCTTCATGATGATCAACTAAATTGCATGTCAAAGCCTGACTTTCTCAATGTGTTGCACTGGAGCAGGAAATAAATGCCAGCACAGCAGCAAATGACATACACTGTACTTTCAAGATGGATTTGAGCCAGAGTGATTCACAGCTACGTTTATGAAAGCATAGAGTTTCAAAACACTTGCATAAACATACATCAGTCACTCATCTACTATCTAACAACAAATAAAAAATACATAAGTGCAAAGAAAGTATTAATATATTAATCCTGAAAATCCTACAAATGGTTCTTTGCATTATTTAGCCACTCTTAACTATATTAAGTTTCTTTAAAAGTAAAGTTTCTGAAATGCATTAAACTATTTTTTCTCGTCTATCTCTTCCTATGCTTCTAAAAATTGAAGTCTCATCTTAATCTGCTGCTCCACCTGTTTCATGATTTCAGTAGGTTTTTGTTTTTGTTTTTGTTTTTTTTCCTGATGCTTACATATTTGTGCATAGCACTGTTGTCCTCACCTGCATATAGATATCTTCCCTGATTTAACAGTCTAAAGTGATCTGGCCTGTTAGATAATTGAAATTACTGTAATTCAGCTGACATACTTTTTTTTTTTTCTTATTGACACTTTTACGCCTTTTGAAATAAAACCAGGCTAATGAAGTTATTAACTTTCTTAAGATAGTTAGTAGCTTATTGCCTTTTTAATTTGTTTTCATGAGAGTATTTTTTATAAAGATTAATTTCAGCATTTGTCTGATTTCTTCCCTTGATCTCCAGCTATCCTATAACACTGCCAAAATAGCATGACTGGGATTATTCAGTCAAAAATTTCCTTTGCCAGAATCAACCCAACCAGAGAATCTACTTTCTGTAGAACAGCCATATTTCTGAACTGCTTGATGCACTGATGTCTTTTCATTTAGTCCACATTCATGCAAAACACTGAACCAGCAACACACCAGGCCACATAGTCAAAAACTCTATGAATTTCAACAAGGCTAGAGAATAATGTTTCTGAGAGGCAAGGCTTAACAACTTGTCTTTCTATGAGCAAGGATTTCTCCAGCCAAGGTCCATTCTATTGCAAAAACAGCTTCTACATCTTTTGGGAACGTTGAACAAATTTCTGAAGTTTGGACTAATTACAAATTACTGTGTGTTTTAGATGTTTTGCAAAAGGTGGCAGTGGTCAGTACTTGGTCCTGATTTTGTTTAGCATGAAAGACCTTGCTTGATATTGAGAAAATCATTAACTCACCACTTCTATCATCCCTTTTTACGATTACAAGCAATTACAATCTTCTATATTTTACTTATTTTAGTGAAAGGTTTGCAAGAATAGACTCATCACCAGTTTTCAATCTCTTAGTGAGAAATAATAATTCTCTTATTATTATTAATAATAATTCAATTAAATTTTTCTCTTTTGAAGGTTAAGATAAAATAACTACAAAGTTATAAAAACTTAGATATAATAACATTTAGAACAGTTCTATCCTCCATTTATGCATCAACATTTCAGGTATAAACACCTTTATTGGTCTTTTGTTCTGAAGTAGACTTTGTTATATACAAGGAGTTCCATAAAAAATGAATGGAGGTAGTTACTAAAACTGCCATCAAACATTGGCTGCCTAGAAATATGAATGTCTTTTCTGTTTATCAACATGTAATGTGACAGAGCATCAAAGCAGCACACGATGGGGAAACTGGCATGAAGTAGATGGAAGGAGATTGTTTAGACAACAGCCAAATGCATCTTATTTACCATATCTTAGATCTCTAGTAAGAAATATGCCATCAGCTGGTGTAAATGCAGCTAGGGTATAAAAATGCCTTGATGGCTTATACTCTCTTGTTTTTTTTTGATTCAAGCATCAGTATCAGATCAGTATCAAGCCAATATCAGATAGCTCAAAATACAGAAAGAGAAATATTGCACTCAACAACAATATAATTTCCTATTGTTGGTCTACTGGAGAATCTCTCCCTCCCTCCCCCCCCCCCCCCCCCAACCCAACTCCTTTTTTTTATTATTATTATTGTATATTTTAGCCTTTTCTCTTTCTGGAGACCTGGGCCAGTACCAGTAAAAATTAATAAGGCCATAGCTTGGCCTTATATGTTATTAGCTTTGCATCTAATAAATATAAAATTAAATAACATCTTGTTTAGGGAGTACACACACATTCTTAGATAATTATTAATAGATGCTTCATACTGGAAGTCTTCTGCCTCTGTTTTGTTTCACTTCTACTGAATTTACAAATTTGGGGCTAGACTTTTAGAGCTACTTGGACACATAAAACTAGATAACATTGAATTCAAATGTTTTTTTATTTGCTGGCTAGAAAGATGCTACTTTAACACATTTCTAATGACTGCCCTTCTTAACACTACACAGACTACTTACTTTAAAAACATAAACTACCAAGTAAATTGTCATGTTTCATGAAAGCTCTACAATCATCCACTTGTATTTTTGTCTTATGCAGTATCTCAAAGAGTGCTCCAATTCAGCAACACTTACATATTCCTGCAAGTTTCCTTTGTTAACTCAAGTATTGGTTAGAAGTATGAAAAAACAAACAAACAAAAACAACTACAAAAAAAAAAAAAAAAACACCCACAAACCAAAACCAAAAACAATCCTAGATACATTCAACAGAATGATTTTGTCACTGTACCAGCCTCCTAGCTCCGACAGCCTCTGGAATTGAAGTAAACCCACTGAAGTAAACATAGATGCTCCTGTTGGCTACACTTTCAGTGAACCCTAAGGGGAATGGACATTGGATAATGATCAAGATTAAATTTTGGATCACAGCATGATGGTTTTTATCTTACAAAGTCCCACTCAGTATAGCAGCCAAGTTGTTACTCAGCTCAAGTTCCTGGTACAGCTTTCAACCTGATGCAAATTGACATAATTCTATTAAGACTAATGCAAATTTAAACTTATTTATTTATTTTAGGGATCACTATCAATACTGCTGAAGTAGAACAATATTTTGACCATGGCCCAAGTTACTGAAATAAAAATATTGTGAGAGTATGAGATTTTTATAATTAGCTCAAATTTGAAATACATCATTTTGTAACATAAACAGACTTAAAAACACATGGGGCGGGGTTGAGAGTAGCGTATTGTCCCACCTGGGTGATGCAAATGAAACCACAAGCTGCCTTGTCAGGACTGAGAGACTACTTCCACATAACAGGGAGCACAAATCAATCCCATTCTACTTGCACAGGATTTCATCTATTCTGACATAAACCACACCTTGTAAACAGTAAGGCTTCAATCCCTTTAAATAGCATATTTACTTGTAGAGGAGTTAAAAGAGTGACTCTGGCATTGGGAAGCTCTTGAAGTTTCAGCTAGCTATTTTCTTTAAGGTGTAAGAGAAATTATTTATGGAAGAGATACATTAGTATTCCATACAACTATTTCTTCAAGTCCTATTTGTTTCTCTGTTGATACTGTATATGTATCACTCATAAACTCCTGTCAAAATATTAAAATATTTTTCTCTAAATATAGCAATGACGAAGAGGGCAAGTGGTTTGAGAAGGCAGAGGACCATTTCTGAATTGCTTTGCTGCATCTGTATTTTTGAACTCCTGCATACTGTGAAATTATTTAGTTCACTGAAAGATCAGTGAACTGAGAGTGAGCTGGACACAAGTAAAGAAAAAAATGCAAGGAGCAAAAAATTCACATCTAGATGCCTTTGTAGCAGCATAATGAATGTAGCCATTTAAAGGAGATTTTATAGCAGGAAAACTGTTCCTATGAGTGAGAAGCTAATTCTGCCAGAAAAAAAAAAAAAAAAAAAAAGAGGAATATTCTTCATTATGAAGTTCACATATCCTCTTGCTCTTAGTTACTCTAATGGATTCTAAAATGAATATTAGGCTCCTTCAGGGCTATGTGTAATTCTTTTACCAGTGTTGCACATAACCATGTGTATGTTTTCATACATGCACTTCTGAAAATAAATATATTAGGTCATATAAATACAACTTTTTCCTTTTATTATTTCACACAAGCAGATACTTATGCTTAAAGATCAGGCCACTAGAAGATATAATGCTAACAATAGAGGAAGAAACTGCTGAGGTAGCAGAACTTAGTATTGCTTTAAATGCTCCTATTTGTTACTCTTAATACATAAAAGGCTCACAAAAGTCTCAGAGGAGCTGAGAATGTCTCAGACTGTTGGATGAAAGCAGCTGGTGTGATAGGATTGGAGCTTGGCTGTTGCTAGCTCTCCTCTGGAAACATGGAGGCAGGAATGATGAGGGACATGGAGCAGCACAAAGCTCACAAGCCTGATATGGAAGAGTGATCTAGCATTACTCCACTTGTTCCTACTACACAATGTCTGCAGTATTTTCTCCCAGCTTCCAGATGCATTTCCTTTTCCCCAGCCGAACAGCTATTTCTAAAGCAGTGAAAGAGAATTTTGATCTCTCATGAGATAGATAATCTTGTCCTGCAGATCCAGTTTTCAGCCTCAAATGCTTTCTGTAATATTTATTCAGAAGAGAAAAATCTTGAGGTATTTCATGTAGACACACTGGGTTCTTGGGCACTGCTGAACTGGATTTCCACTCATAGGTAGAAAACCTGACCATTGCCATGGGCAACAAGATACCAAAGGTGTTCCGGATCTGTTTAGAACATGAGTTGATCTTCAGTTTAAAATGTATCCATGACCAGTCCTCAAACCCTGCGCTGTCAGTCTGAACCACACGGTTATGCCTTTGAGTCATGCAGGACTCTAGGAAACAAGGTGTCCTATATTCAGTGCAGGACCCTCCACTGGCAGATCAGACTACAACATCAAGGCCAACACAAAGGATATATGTAGTGCATTGATACATGTACAGTAGATATTTAATAAAAAGGCTGATATGACAAAGAACATTGGCTTTCCTAAAACACTCATTTTTGTTAATGTGACTACAAGCATGAAAGGAAATATTTTTGACAACACCCAAGGTATTCAAGATTAAGATTAAATATTTTGCAAGTTGAGTAGCCCCAAAAACCTATTAGCTGTGACATCCTAGACTGGATCAAACCCAACCAACAATTTCCCTTTAACTTTTAAGGGAAGCTAAGAAATAAGATTTTTATGAAATGGAGAAAAAGAAAAGAAAGGGGCTCATATACTCACATGCAACACCACTTTCTACATCAACCCCAAATTCCATTCTTTTTTCCCAGGTAATATAATACATTTCCTTAGCAGAAAACAAACAAACAAACAAACAAAAAAAAAACAACAAAAAAAAAACAAACACGTGCTTCAATATTCATTTAAGTTATTTAAGTTACATTGCAGGACATCAGTTTTTTGAAATCTATTTACTATTCTAAATATTCTGGAGCCCCACCAGCCATACAAAGTCTCTTGTTTTATAAAGCACTTTGGTAGCCAAGATGTCAGACTTCATCGCCTGCCATGTAGGAGATCTCTCTGGGTAGATCTGGAAAATTACAAAAGCATTATTTGCTTCAGATTTGCTCCACTGGTCCACAATGTTCACTTATACATGAATTCATCTCAGAATCAAGGGACTGACAGGAAGGTACCAGTAGTTTTCAAGCAATACTTGTCATCTCCTGAAGAATTTGAAGTAGATATGTGGATGACTAAAACATGGGATGACATTATTAGAGTCTCTCAAAGTATATCACTTTTCTGCCAGTTAAAATTGAAGAGGAATAAATGGGGTCAAAGGATACATTCAGGATGCCTGAGAACAGAAGACTTGCATATTTTCAAAAGGTGAAATAAATTTCAAACCTGAGGTTTGAAATTTCAAAAGGTGAAATAAATTTCTCTAATAGTTACTTGCTATTGATCAGCAGGTTAGAAACTCGAGATGACAGATGTTGCTTTGCTGCAGTTGCAATTTTTATTAAACGCTCACAAAGTATTTGCTAGATTAATATTTAGATGAAGAATCTTGATGCTCTTGTAGGAAGTTAAAATTGATTTAATTACCTGTCATTTCATATGTTTACTTTTTAAAACAGTAACAGAACTTTATTTTTTAACAGAACTCTTTGCCTAACTTATTTCTCCTCTTACAGAATCCTGTTTAATTATAGAAGCATAGATTTTATATGTATATAAAATATTTTTATGTTGTATGCAAGGAAACTGAAAATCTGCTAATTCTTCCATATATTTTGGTGAGTTTATGCATATTTTCATATGCTTCATCAATAAATAATAATCACAATCTCAGATTGGAATTGAGAATTAAACTGAGAAAATATGTTTATTGAAGTCAATCATGTCAGGCTGAGCACTGTACTTTTTTTTTCTTTTTTTTTAAGAAGAAACTGGATTCAGTATTCACATATATCATCTGAAATTGACATATTACTGCAAGACAGTTCTGGCATTTAAAACTTTTTTTTTTTTTTTCTTCTGCAGATAATATAAACAAATAATCCTGTAGGTCTATTTCTATTGTTTCTTTTCCTTTCCCTTTCCTCCTTCCTAATATACCAGTATTTAGACCCCTAACCTAACAAAACAGAAAAGACATTATTCAGAATATATAACACATAGGCCAAGCCTTTGTAGAACTAGCATCGAAGTCTTATTTCATAGCAATTATTCATAAAAGTAATGAACTTTCTAGAATTGTTTCAGGAATATATACGTGCCCATTTAAACACAGAGGTTTTTTTGTTGTTGTTGTTGTTGTTGTTTTTTAATATATCTATTGTTCTTATAAGATAATCAAATCTAACAAACTAGTTCTGATTAGTTATAGAAATACTGCATTAGAAGACTACAACAAATTACTCAAGTCTGGGTAGTAAGAGATGCTCGTCTCTTTCAGAATTTGTATTTTTAAAAATATTTAGTACATCCAAGTTTAGCCTTATGAATTGAATGTGTTATAAATACAAGATTGGCAATTTTTCCTCTTTCTCCTTCTATACTATGACAATCATTGGTAGCACTACACATCTCAACTGCCAGTAACAACTCGAAAAACCTTCTAATATTCTTCATAATGAAGAATTATGAAGATTGTGGTTTTCTGCATAACTGCAGAATTCAAACTAAAAAGTTTTCTGATATTGAAATACAATATATGATTCCATAAACATGAATATTTATAAAGTAGCTTTTAATAGAATGTTGCTGAACTTGGTAGCTGGTTTATTTGAAGGAGGAAACAATTGTTTAATTAAAACAAATACTTAAATGGAAAAAGCTTATTATTTAACCCATACCTGGTTATAGCACAACTTTGTTGATGACAAATTTTCAACTTAATATTGTCAGGTTCTTCAGGATAACATTACAGAATTAGTTTTATCAAACCCATTTGCTGATTAATATATAAATCAAGGGTTTTTTTTAATCCTCTGAAGTCGGAAGAGCAAGATGCTGCCCCATATTGTACAAGTCTGTAAGTCTGAAATATAACTTGCTTGTTTGTCTGACTTCAATTTCTTTGCAAGCAAAAAATGGTCTATTAAATAGTGAAAAGTATTGGTACAGAGAAAGTGGAAATTAATGTTTTAAAATGGTATATATTTACTCAGATGAAATAGCTTGTATCTAATATATATTAAAAATGTATTCCATAAACAAAACATGATAAGTTTGCATGTTTAATTGTTATGACAATTGTGAGTATAATCCTAAATCTGAGTGCTGGAATTTGTCTTGAATAATTTACGCTGTCCTTGAAATGTCAGTCATACAAATTTCAGGGGAACATAAAAAATACTGTCATTTCAAGGTAATTTTATAGATTTTAAAAATATTACTGGAACCTAATTAGCTATTCCACAGTCATCCTTCATAAAAATATACATGCAAACATTGATACATATTCTCTGTGTATATACCCAAAAAACCCACACAACCATGACACTATGAAGGCTGTTACAGAATCACAGAGTAGAATCATAGAATCATAGAATATCCTGAGTTGGAAGGGACCCTTAAGGATCATCAAGTCCAACTCTTGACACCGCACAGGTCTACCCAAAAGTTCAGACCATGTGACTAAGTGCACAGTCCAATCTCTTCTTAAATTCAGTCAGGCTCGGTGCAGTGACCGCTTCCCTGGGGAGCCTGTTCCAGTGTGCAACCACTCTCTCTGTGAAGAACCCCCTCCTGATGTCAAGCCTAAATTTCCCCTGCCTCAGCTTAACCCCGTTCCCGTGGGTCCTGTCGCTGGTGTTAATGGAGAAAAGGTCTCCTGCCTCTCGACACCCCCTTACGAGGAAGTTGTAGACTGCGATGAGGTCTCCCCTCAGCCTCCTCTTCTCCAGGCTGAACAGGCCCAGTGCCCTCAGCCGTTCCTCGTACGAGTAGTTTAGATTGGAAGAGACTTTAAAGATCATCTAATTCCAGCCCCCCTGCTATGGGCAGGGACACCTCCCACTAGACCAGGTTGCTCAAAGCCCCATCCAGCATGGCCTGAAACACTTCCAGAGATGGGGCATCCACAGCTTCTTTGGGCAACCTGTTCCAGGGCCTCACCACCCTCACAGAGAAGGATTTCTTCCTAATATCTAATCTAAGTCTGCCCTTTTTTTTTTTGTTTAAATCCATTATTCCTTGTCCTATCACTACGTTTCCTGAGAAAGAGTCCCTCTTGTTTTCCTGTAGGCCCCCTTTAAGTCCCAGTAGGACGTCATAACATAGAAGGATTGCAGTTTTCAGATGTACTGGGAAGCAATGGGTTTATTAGAACAGTAAGTAGATGTACAGTGAGACAGGATGTACAGCTACCTTCTCTGAAGAACTCTTCTAAAAATCATTTGTAAAATCAGAGACAGCTATCATCTGATACTAATAACTGAATGTTTATAGGATATTTTGTTCATACATTGCCTCAACACTGCTGAAGTACAAAGCAAGAAGTTATCTTTATTATTATTTTATTTTCAGAACCTGTTTCCAACTTTGTCACACATACAGGCATGGTAGATCTCTCAGTTTTTGTTGCTGCTTGTTTTGAATCAAATGTATCTATCTTATCATTAATAAGGCCATAACTCCAAGAAAAGGGATAACATTGAAGGTGTGCAGGACTACATATGGGTTACACATCTCTCAGCCTCAAGATTAAAATGCTTTGTTCTGTGTAAATAAAAGAACATTTTTTTCTGACATATGCTGTGCCCAGTGACACTTCACCAGAAGAGTGTCATACTGTCTATAAACACACATATTACCAGGGTCAACTTGCCACGTTAGCATAGGCCCTTCAAATGCAGCAGAAGATACAAGGCATTGAGGTAGCACATTGGCAATTCAACTACCTCAGCAAGCCCATCCTGACAAACACACCAACTCAACAGGCTTTGTGCAGAAAGTCCACTGAATTCTGTCAGCATAGTTTATAGAGGTGCATTTTTATACTTATCCTGTACTTACTGAGATTCCTATTTAATATGCCTGTGTGACCATTCCTTTCTGGAATGGTAGATTTTGGGAAATTCATGACTTGCTAGGAATTTAAGTATTTGTTGTGTAGCCACGGAACTGAAGTAGTGTACATATGGGCAGTCAGTCAAGCCTGACCCATTACCTGATTTCCCAATCAAAACGATTGGGTAACTGGCAGTTACACTCTCCTTTTCCTATACTTTGCTTAATTTCAACTACTTTAATGCAACAGTAACCAGGACTGCTTCCCAGTTTCCAGTCTGATGCTCTGCAGAAGCTTCTGCTGAGCTCAGTTTTGGGAGATGACCTGAGCACCCACTGCTGTCATCCCCGCAGGGCAGGAAACACTGCGCTCTTTTCTTCCTCAACATTAAAGCGTAGATACAGCCTGTAAAACCCCGATCTCTATCATCAAAATTACCGAACAGTCTCTCAAGCTTTTCCTGACTACCTAGTCCGTAAGTTGCTGAGGTCATAAATCAAAGTGCGTTACAGTTTTGTACATTTGCTTCAGATCATATTCTTCATAGATAACACAAGGAAAAAATGTCTACAATGCCTGGCATTATAATGTGATTATAAACAGTAACGCCAGTCACACTGTGAAGTGTCCAGCACTGCAACATGTTAGAAAATACTGGTTAATAATGGAACATGAATCAGTAAAAGTTAGGAAACTTAATTCTACTTTCTTAAACAGACACAATATGAAACACTCTTGGGTTTAATGATCATCTCCTGTCTTTCCTTCCACTGCATAAGTCAGTTCATAGGACTGACTCAATGTTCAACAGATAATGTGAACACTAATTTATTTTCATCACTTTCTCACCCTATTTAACCATTTGATATTTCTTTTATAAGAGAAATCTGCTGTACGTTCTCTTCCAGTTTTCTTGCATCAATCCTGAATATTGTAAAATCTACTGGAATAATGTAATAAAATATATATTTATATAACCATAAGCATCAGAGCACTATATTACATCCATGGTAAGTGGGATGTAGCTTTCTGACAAGCAAATAAAGATTACGCTCACTTTTCACTACCCATTAAAACATTGTTTAAGTGTTTCCCATTAAAAAAGAAAAAAAAAGTTTTTAATGAAAAGATACTTTAAACGACTAAAAGAATACATGAAGGAGCTCTTTGGACAATGTAAATGTGACAATGTACTCAGTTTAGAGGTTTTTATGTGATTTGCTCTTTCGTGTGGAGTATTCTGAGTCTACACTGCTTCCCCAATGCTGCTTCCTATTTACAACAAGACCACTGGGGGTGGATAGAAGAAAATAGTAGGTATTCTAAAGCTTGCTTTTTTTTTTTTTTTTTTTTTCCCCCCACTCTTAGTTAATCATTTACTATATTTCCATTTGCTACCATCTCTACCTTACTGGAGAGATGCCTGGCCTTGACAGATATTAAAATAGCAATCATTAAAAACATCATTAATTGTAGCTGAGAAGTCTTAAACCCTGATTCATGAATTTTTTAGTGAATTAGGGAAACACATTTGAGGACTAACTGCTGTCAAGGCTAACAGGAGGAAACTGCAAGCACATCCACAATACTTCACAAGTCTGCATTGATTTTCACTTGCACACATTTTTGGCTGTATAGCCTTAATACACTCGAGTCTAATCCAAGTTCTTTTGAAGTTAATGGAAATCTCTCCACTGACTTATACTGTGCTTTGCAATAAGCCATTCATATAGCTCATTGATTTACTGGATCTGACCCTTAAGTTTTAATATTCCTAGTTTTCTCCTCTTAATGAACTTGATGAAATAAGAGTAGATATAAATTGGTGAGATTTGTCCTCTAACCCTTCATTTCCATAGCTTTGTTTACACAGGGACCTGACACGTAAGTGCATTTGACTGTGTTTACACATGCAAAATTTCAGAAAAACATTCTCATCTCATTCTCTAAATTTATTCCTGTTAAACCAATACAGGCTGATTAAGGGAAAGCATCATTTTTATTGTACTTTAGCAGAATTGATTCAAATGCCAGGATATTTCCTGGACATATTTTAGGATATTTCATGTTACTGCAAATTTACTGATTTGAGCAGAGATGCACAAGTTTAGACAAGCTGTGGACATGAGCCTTGATACTTAAATTGTCTGCTGGTCTCTCTCCTCTGGTCATTGAGTTCCATGCACTTGTCCATAAAAAGAGATGAAAAATTGGGTTCTAAAACATGTGCATTTCATATTTTGTTAGTGTCTTAGAGGATGCTTTTTCTTATAACTGGCCCATAACATCTAAGCTTTATCACATGGATGGATGAAGATGTAACAATGCCAGTATTCTGGCATCCACTTGTGCTTAGAACTTGAAGATGCAGACTCCTTATGCTTTCTTTTAGTTTTCTGCTCACTGATACATAGCTAGTAACAGTCCCAGTCTCACCAGATCACCCATCTATCGTTTTTACTGTTTCAAGTTACAGAAGTCTTCATTTCCTATTCTCATGCATACATTTTACAGTCAGGAATCTGGGAGATTAATAAACAGGAATAGAAACTAAATTTTTAGTCTTTTATTCTGTAAAACATCAAATTTAGGAAACTATTCTTAAAATGAAAATGTGTAAAATCAACCAAATTTCTGCTTAGGGAATGATCTGGTCATAATGATCGTGTCTTGAACAATTGTAAATGGACTTATTTATCATTTGATGAGGAAAAACAAATCATGGTTCACTTCAGGTGAACAGATAATAATTCACATTCCTGAGTCTTTAGTCAGGATGGAACCTAAACTTGTTCTGGCACCAAGGCTGAGAAGCTAAGAGCAACTGCCTTCCCCCTTCCCCTGCCCCACTTCTCTCCCCTACTTCCCCCCTCCACCCCCCCCCCCCCCCCCCCAAAAAAAAAAAAAAAGGAAAAAAATAGAAGAGTCAAATATCACAAATATCAGTGAAGATAATTAAGTTGCATGGAAAACTAAGACATCTCAGGGAAAAAAATGAACAAACTACGAAACAACATTGAACAGCCTGTCTGTTAAATAGACTGGGATCAAGAGAGCCATGAGATAAGTGCTATCCTGAAAGCAGCCTTCCCCCCACCCCCCCAACCAAAAAAAAAAAAAAAAAAAAAAAGAGAGAGAGAAATGAAAGCTGGTGAAGATAGTTGACAGATGAAGCATTGCAATGGGGTGGCAACCTTAAGGTGAAGGATAGCAAAAAGGAGATGTAGGAGATGTAACTAAGAAAGCCAAATACAACAAAAGACAGAGATAAAGATCAAAGAAAAGGACAAGGAGCAAGTATATCCTGAGGGACTCAGATCAAAGAATAAGGCATTAAAAGGATGACAAAAAGAAAAAATAGATTAGCTACTGTTCACTTGGAAAACTTAACAACATTTAGTAGTAAAGACATTTCAATAGGAAATGATAGTATATTTATCTAAGGAACTCCCATGCTAATATTACAATACAGGGTTCAATAGTAGACTGAGGGAAGTCAGTGGATGAAAGAAACTCACTTCAGCTAGGTCGTCTGAGTATGAAACAATTTAAAAACTGAAAAAATAAACTCTAATACTGATAGGAAAACCTTTGTGATGAAAAATTATACTATTGAAAGATACTTGAGAAAGATGGTTTTAATACATGAAGATTGGATCTGTATAGAATGTCATACTTAAAGGACAAATGAAAAGTTTCAAAAAATATGGAGACTATTGGTTGAGTAGATGTAGGGAAAAAAGAATATAAATATGAACAGACTAATATATATGAAACTTGTATAAAACTGAAAACTGCAAAAATTATGCAATTTAGGGGCTATAACCACTTTTGGACTGAGAGAACAAATAAGAAAATAATCCTTTGGGGAGAATGGGTAACATAGGACACATAAAAGTTTCTGTTTTGTCTTGACTATATATTTTACTAATGTTCTAGAAAACACGTTTACCAAAATCCCCTACTAATATCACTCTTCCTTACATTTTTGTAACTTCAGGAATGCATTAAAAGCAAACAAAAAAATGAAAAGAATAAAAAAAGTCTGAATTTAACATACAAAGTTAACATCTAACATGTCTATATCATTTATTAATTTCCTTAGTTGTCTTTAAGTTCAGTTTGGGTGGCGTGTTTTGAGTTTAGGGCAAGTCTTCTGCTGGAGGTCATGTTTTTAATTTCATATTGCAGCTCAAGTCAACGTTCAGTTTGGCTGTTTTGCTGTGTAAATTTCTGCAAAGAGCACTATATGCTGTTCCCGTAAAAAAAAAAAAAAAAAATGTTGCTCATGGATATATAATACATAGAATTCCTCTATAAATGTCTCTTTTGCTAGAGGTGTTGAAAATGTGGCCCAGTTCGTCAAAAACACAGCTGCTTTCCTTGGGGTTTCAGAATGCTCATAACAAGTACATTTTTTTTTTATTTTTTTTTTTTTATGAATTAGTGAGAACACCCTGAGGAAAACAGCTGCATTATTACAGGACCCATGAAATCTCAGATGAGTCTGAACTATTGTATTTTTAAAGGACTGCTACTTTAAAGACTCTCTATTTTCAAGCGATATAATTTTATTTGATTTTTTTAAAAAATATATTTTAGAGGAATATATGACGGTGATTATTTTTAGTTGTCTGGCACAAACTGCTAATACTGAAAGACCTTGATTGTTGCTATCACCCTTTCAAATGGAGGCAATACATACCACCATACTAAACAAAAAACAGTGGCTGTTAGTGCCATTAGGCAATATTTTCTACCAAGCACTTAGCAATTGAAATGAGAATGAGCTGATCCAAGAAGCTGTATAGATAGGTAGATTCACCTCTCAACTGTTTCACTAATCTTTATGTACACAGCTAAGTCAACAGTTTCAAGGCTTACTTTATGGCTGAAGTCCTACACCTTAACAAGTTTGCAGTGAGGAATTCTCATTAGTCTTCCAGAGCCCCTACATAATTTTTTTACTGAAATGACTGGAGAAGTCAGCCTGCTGTCTTTCTAAATATCTGTTTTTCCTATACTGCAAAACTAAGCAGCAAAAATAAGATCTAGGACATTTCTTCTTCACCCGTGCTTTGTTTTCTATGTGACCTCTTTAGATTCGCTAGAACTACCTTAATGCCTAGGTATTTGTGTCTAGAAGAGAATATTTCTAACCCTCTTCATAAGAGGTATGACATTGAACAAAATCTGTCCTCAAAGGTGCTGCATATCTACTACATGAGCCTGGATAGGAAATGGCATTTGGATCCTACATCACAGCATGTATGTACATGGTTCCTTGTGTTTACTGAACCACATAAAAATTTGCTCACTGAATGAGGAAGTGTGGAGTGATATCCCAAGGATGCCCAATACTTTGTTTGGATTCTCAAAGCCAGAATTTATAAAGCACTTGTAGGTTCTTTGAGGAAAGAATATTCTGGAAAAGTAAAGTCTTTGCAGTGAGGAATTATTTCAACTAAATTTTGAAATGAATAGTATTTGGCTTTAGCAGGTAGACTATTACTTGACAAAGCTTATGTCTCTGTCTATAAATCCAGAAAATCTCTGTAGGCACCAGACAAAGGATGATGAAATATAGTGAAATTACTCCTTCCTAAATATGTCTTAAAATATACCTATAGGCTAGGAACAAACTAAAAAGTATCCAGGAAATAAGTTATTATTATTATTATTTAAATTTATAAACAATCTATTTAATTAATTTACAGCCAGCAGAATTAAATAATAGGTGTCTCTGCCATGGCAGATATGAAACGTACTCAAGAACAATGATTCTGAGTCTGATCATTACAACTGAGTCAACCATAAATCAGTTTGCACTGTTACAAAGTCTGCCATCATATGGCACTGTTGCGCAGAGGTGTTAATTTAATCAGTCTGATACTGAAACTTGGCTCCAAGTAGCATGTATTTGGCAGGTACATTTTATAGCTAGTACAGGTGAAAGTTCTATGACCTAAATTGCTACTGTGAGCTACTGTAATTCACAGCCTATTTTATTTTTCCTTAGCTTGTTTCTTTCTGGCCAGCCACACATAATTTTGTAAATATAATTATGCAGAACCTTTTTTTTTTTTTCTAGTTCCTTATGCTTTTGCACTGAGAACCTTTATAGATTGCAAAACTCCTAGAAAGGCTCTAAACAGAAGTGTTCGTGGAAGGAAACATACTAGGGAAAATCCTAGAAAATGCTGGAAATTTCCTAGAAAGTTTCAATATCAAGGGATTCTGGGAAAACATAGGAAAACACTTAGAAAGCACTAAGGAATTCATAGAATGGTTCCAAACAGAAAAACTCCTAGTAAGAAGTTAAGCATTTCTCAAATGTGGTGGGAAATTCCTAGAAATTGCATAAAAATTCCTAGAAAGCACACTTCAGAGTTTTCAGATTAGTGAAATTTCAGAAAGCATTGAAAACTTCCTAAAAAAAAATGCTCAACAATATTTAGAAAGTTTCTAGAATTTATAATTGCTAGAAAGTAGCGGTAAACTCCTAGAAAGCAAGGTGCAATTCCTAGAAAGGTTCTGGGATGAGAAATTCCTGAAAAGCACTGGGGAAGACCTAGAATAATCCTAGACAGAATTCCTAGCAAGTAGTGAGAAATTCTTGGACATTACAAGAAAGTCCTAGAAAAAATTCGGACTGAGGAACTAGAAAATGATCAGAAATTTGTAAAAAGGTTCTGGATAGAAAAAAATCCCAGTAATCACTGTAATATTGCTATCATTATTCATAAAAGGAAGTTCCTAGAAATCAGTCAAAACCTAATGGAAAGCTATGAGAAATTTCTGGAAAGTTTCTAGCTATAACAATTCCTCAAAAGGTATACTAGGACTGAGGAATTACTGGAAAGCTGAGACATTCCTAGACAGCACAGGGAAATTCCTTGAAAGTGCAGGGAATTTCCTAGACATATTTTAAGTTTAGGAATTTGTAGTAAGGACAGAGATATTCCTGTGAAGATTTTGTCATGGTCTCTCCCACCTGTTCTATTTTAAAATGTGTACACTCCTTTTATTTTTGCTTCTTTTTCCTTTGTCTAGAAGGCAAGCAAAAGTCTCCGAGGGAACAACAAATGGACTCTTTAACCATGGGAAGAAGCAGAAATGCCAAAGCTCTCCATCTCAGTTGTGCTCAGCCATTGTAGCAGTTAGTGTGAGAGTTAGGTCTGATTAGCATACCTGTTAATACTGCCGTAGATGAACTTTAACCAAGCTTTTAAGTGGAACTATGAAAACAGCTCCTTGTACTCTTCTCCACCTACCCCAAAAGTAAAACAAAAACCAAAACAAAAAAAAAAAAACAAAAAAAACCAAAAACAGAATGATTTTTGAATAGGTTTTGAGTGATCAAGAAAATAGATAGCCAAACTATGCAAATAACCTGTTGATGATTAAAAAGTGTAACTGTGTCCAAAAAAGCCCTTAACACACAGGTTGGTAGAGCTCACAACAGCACACATCAGCATAATCTGGATAGTCATGAAGGAAATATTCACTACCCAATCCTGTACCTGTGGAAAATAATTTTCCAGGAGACTCCAAGAGATACTGGGTTACAGACTCCAGAGAGAACCCTGATAAAGGAGCACCTGAGAGACTGCTCCTACGGCACTGCAACAGGGTTCAAACCTCTCTGCAACACCCAAAGACCCCAACAGAGGCCAGGGTCCCCCAGAACCCTGCACAGGGTTTACACAGGCTCATCTGCCTGGTTTGTCCTGGGCCACACCACTGCAACCACAGAACAAGGAAGCCATGCAATATGTAAAATCAATGTATTTGTGATTAAAGTGTTTTGGTATCCAAATATATTTAGCCTCCGCACTGTTGTTTGGTCTTCAATCATAATGGCTATATGAATCTCATTTTCATTCTGCAAAGTGGTAATTTATCATTTCATCTGAAATTGTGGCTAGGCATAGAACAGAACACACGTACAATGACAGTGAGTTTGAATTCCATAGGAAATGCAATATAAAAAGTCAAGACAGACAGTGGAATCATAAACACATACCGGTGAGGGAAAGTACCCAATGCTTTGCAGCAGGACAGCAGCAGATTACAGCCAAGGAACAGTCAGCTAACAAACTCAAAGCCCAGAAAAAGCATGGTCTAAATTTAATTTTAAGCTCACTTGTTATCTCAATTTTGAACTGCCATGGGCACTGCAATACCAATAGTTCTCTGGCAGTACTTCTGTAGGACTGGCTTCCTAGAGGGTTTGTTGAGTTACTTCTTATTACACCAGTCCTATTGCACTGCATAAAGAAGTAAGAAAATGTGTGAAGTTTTTACCTTAGGTCTCCTGAGTCCTAGCTCAGTACGGCCTTTTAAATTTCCCTGCTTCTGTTCAGTGGCTACATATAGATTAGAAAAAGCTTAAGACTCAATTACATGGAATTACCTCCAGAGATTTTAATAGAGACTTTTTTCTTTTTTTTTTTTTTTTTTTTTTTTTTTTCTGGCTGCATCTTTGTATGGATAGATCAACTGAAGTAGTTGCATTTAACCAGAATTTTAATCAAATAGACAATATTTCTTTTATTTAAAAAAAAAATGTTTTAATGCTTAATTTGTTTAAAGATCCACTTCAGTAAAAGCTGAACACTATCAGGTTGTACACGTGGTGAACAGCACTGCTTAGGACAATACAACTACCTAGGAGAGGTAAAGACAACTCCCCTAGATCTATTGTGTCTAGGTGGTGAAGTGATAAACTATGGGACAAATGGCAAAAGGAGGAGGAAACTGAACTGCAAGAGAGAGAGAAGTTACTCCAGTATATGATAGAAGTTCCTGGAATATTCAGTAAAGAAAATGGTGTAATTCCCTGGTCCTCTTCAGCATCCTGGATAGATTCTTAGGAATGTAGGCAATTTTGAGCATTTTATTTGTTAAGAACAGGTTTATTCAACTTATTCCAAAAGTCTTTTTCCTTCCTATTTAAGTAAAGTTGTTCAGCTAATTTAAATTCTGAAAATAATCAAGTACACTGTTATTGTCATCTATACCATACTGCTTTTGTCAGGCAGCCTACAGTCTTGAATTAAGACCCACGATCTTTGAGTTAAAGATGCCATGAGAATTAAAGCATTTTATTAGTTTTAAAGACAATGAACTGAGCTGCAGATAGGTCATATGATGCATTCAAAGTGGCACAGTGCCTTGCTTGGATGTTGAACAGCAGTTATTAATCTGGAAACTGTTGCTCTGAGAACATTACAAATCAAAATCCAATTAAAATTCATCATTGTCTACCTTTAGAAACAAAATATTTAATTCTGGGTATAGACTGAGATTCAAGGTTTTGGTATGTGATTTTGCACTTCCCACACACATCTGCAGGCATTACGGGTCTCCCCTCCTTTGAATGTCAGGTATGAATAGTGCTAAGTAGGCAATATAGATTAGTCTTTGCTCATACAGAGATAGCAATTTTGTTGCTGCAACGAGAGTGAATAATACAGTTATTAATTTTTAAGCCTTCTAGATTTTCTTACATTTCAAAAGTAAAGAAAAAAACAAACTATAACTCTAGGAGAAGCGAGTACCTAGGCCAACCTGTTAGACTAACTCTGAATTAAGACATGAATGCAGTATGCTCACTGTTGCAATAAATACCACTAAATTAGCAATTTATTCTAAGGTTTTAGCATTAGCATTGCAATTTAGGGTTAGACAGGATTGACATTCCAAGATTCTCCAGACATTAATTAAAGCTCTGGCTGTATCATTTTCTGTCTTTATTACAGACACATGATTTTTAAAACCCTTCAGTTATGACCAAAATCCAAATGAAAGATATCTGGGGATCAGCAAGCATTCAAACATGTATGTCTACAATAAATTTACGACTGTATAGCACTGAGAGCCATGTCATAAATCTTCAGTGCCTTTATATCTTCCCACTCTGGTAAGGCTGTGGAATTCAGCTTTAAGTCCTTGCACTTTACTTCATTTAAAGTAATACATTTTCATGTCTAAGTAATTTTTGTGGAACTATATACTCCTTTAAATTTGATCAACTGTATTCACAATAGCAGTGAAAATTCTAATTATATTGGAAATCCTGGGATATTCTGTAAAGTCATAACAAGATTCCATCTCTTGATAGGTCACAGAGGGCAAAGCAGATACCAAAATACATGCAAATAAATTAAAAAATACTTTGCAAAATGTCTATATTTTTCCTGTAGAAAAAACTATGCATTGATAGATCTGCATTCCATGTGTACTGATCTATGACTACATTTTTCAGAACAGGAAAATTTTGTTTCTCAGGCACATATCAGTTTGTATAATTCTAGCATGGTGAATTGTTTCCTTTTAATTTTGTCAAGGTGGACTATAATGGTCTAATTATATGATATGATTAGTGTTTCAATTTTATATTATTGATACTCATTTAAATTTTCAGTTTTTGCATATTTTTATTTTTACTTATTTATTGAATGCTTTAGAAATTTGTATTCTAATCAGTAAGTTGTATTCTTATGGCTCACTGTTAGTGTAACAACTGGCATTCAATTTCACTTTGTAGTTACTGTATGTATCATTAAACTGTCAATTAGGTGATCTCCCTTGTAATTGGAATTTCTAGCTTTGGTAATTTATATATTAAATATGCCAGCTTTATGTATATATACATAACATTCATATACATAAAACTGTTTATTTAACATAGTGTCCATATATAAAGTTTATATATATGGATTTATACACACACACATAGCCTTTCTCCTTCCATTACATCTACTTCTATAGTGATTTCATAATATAAAATTTAATATACCTGAGTAGAGTTTTACAATAATAGGCTTTATCAGTTATGCAGTCCCTTCCAAGTGAACAGTAAGAATGTCAATTATCAGCCTGGAATAAAACACAGACACAAGTCTGAAAGTCAATGTATTCAGGATGGGGAACCTGTAGAGTCTTCCAGTCCAGAATCAAAGCACTCAGTGAGTGGCTACTTGGCCTGGGCAGTTTGCCCACTGTAAATGTCTGGAAGGTAACCAAGTGGCCTGCCTGCCTGGTTTCCATCATAAACATTAATTGATTCAACATATTCCAGTAGGAAATTTGCCCTTTGACTTTCCTATATGTAGGAATCAAATGGAAGGATTTGGTAGATGGTTTATTACTCAGGCTCTGCACAGTTTCACCACAACACTAAATATCCTCAGTGTTGGGTTTTTGTTTTGTTTTGTTTTTTCTTAGATTCTGTCTATGTGCCTAACTCAGCGATTACTGAGTCTGGTAAAGTTGGAGTAGCAATTTCAAAACAATGGTAAAAGGTTATTTGAAAAGGAGGAATAGTAGGGTAAGATTTTTTTCCCCTTTCATAACAGTTTTCTCTCAGATAGTTCCTCAAAAAAGCATACCTGAGAGAAACAAAAACAAACAACAAAAAATCCAACAACTCCTAAATTGCGGGATTGTAAATTTATGTACATGTAAAGCAATTTTATTTCCATGATGCACCAAATCAAAACCTAAACATCCCTTTATAGAAATGCACAAATAACGGATAAAGGCAATAACAAAATAATTATATTTTATGTGCTATCATTCAAATTGCCATAAAGCTTCTGAATTAAGTGCTAATTAATATGAATGAGGGCTGCACTGTTGCTATGGGGATAGAAATGGCATAAATCTATTTAAAAAAAAAAATCACTCACACCTCTTGAAGCCATTCTACCAGTCTGTGTAGCCCAGCTACAGACAAAACAAGACTGTAGAATTAATTTACACAGTGAAATTTATATTTGGAACTAGGGTTATATTTAATTTGTAGTGTAGTTAAAAGATTCTTTATAGATTCCAGTGGAATTCCCAGACACACATAACTGATTTAGGAGCACAGGTCCATCTGGCTTTCAAGTGCAAGTCAAGCTCTAAGTCACCTAGACATTTGTTTTGTACTGATTTTAATAATACTTATATCAGGCAGATGAAAAGGAAAAAAAAAAGCACAAATAACAATCAGTTGGAACCTTCATTCTAATCTTTTCCCATCTACATGTTTCTGTTGTGTGTTCTTGCTTGCAGATTATTATTCACATTTTCAAACATGAGAAGTAAATTGCCAGACCTGCAGGGTGAGAATTGCTGACATACATATATGCCAATAACAAGAGAACCACTGATTTCAAGCAGATCTCATACTTCCTAAAGGCTCTTATTGAAAAATGGACCTTGTTATTTCTGTGGAATACAACTTGTTCTTAGTTTACACAGACTCTACTTATTTGAACTCTTTTTATTCATTATAAATAAATATAATGCTATATTCTGTAAATATACTGTTTATTTTAAAATAAAGAAACTATTCAACAGTGAATCAAATGCACTAAAATTGATGAAAACTTCATTTACATGTAATGTTTTTCAGAAAATAATTCAGAACTAATTGCTATTCAAAAATGTTTATGATATATGGTAAGTGTCACAAATAATCTTAAAAATATAAAAAGACAAATGAAATACTTCAAAGCTATACCTGACTCCTCCTCAAAAATAAAATAAAATATATATATATAAATAAAAAGAACAGATTACTTCAATCCATTCTCATCCTCTTGCTTGATTTCTGTTCACAAAAACTTTCAAGAATTCTTTTCCCTGACTGTAAACAAAAATGGGAGAAGGCTGGGTCAGTTATCTCCCCCCCCTCTCTCCAGCAGCTTGCAGAGGTTAATAAGGACCTACAATATTTTCCCCTTTTGTTCACATAGGCCTGTAAGTCCACTTATAATTCAAAAGCAGGAAGTTGCCTGAAATAAAATTGGCAAAATTTCATTTTCATTAAAAAGGGCTGACTAGTGGAAGTGAAAACAGCAACTGACAGAAACTTATTTCAGCCAGAGAAGCTCAAAAAAATACTCAGTCTATGCAGTGATCAGAAGTAGAGTGTAAATTAGCGTGAAACCAACAACTCTTTCACTTCCTCCATGAAGTTTTTCTTTAGTCCCTAAGAAGAAATCCCTGCATTTAGATTTTCTGCATATTGTATTTTCCTTTTGGTCATTATTGGTACTATAATCCAGTAGTTTCCAAACATTATTATGAGTATGATATATGTCTGAGCTTTACATAAACACATCATTTTAAACAAAGCTTGTGCAGCATCAGAGAGGTCAGGGAAACCCCTTCATCACTCCTCAAAGTCATCACCTGATCCTCTGGATAAACACTCTTTAAGATACTGTGGTTAAAGAAACACTAATGAAATCTTGATAACAGTCTAGTCAACATGAGCGTTATAAAAGATAGGGACAAAGTAACAAGATAATCAGTAAACTGCAGTTAGTTTGATGCAGTAGTACAAGAGACAAGAATTTTCAGGAAACTCTTAAGAGAAGCAAGGAGATGGGTGGGATACAAGTTCCAAATTGAAATGCTTAAAGCTTCATATTTGAGGAATGAGAGGATCCAAAGGAAACCCACTCTGCTTCCAAGTGTGTCTGTTAAGACTGAAAGGGAAGCCTGACACTCCCCAAAACAATATTTCATTATAATTCTTTTCAGACTATCATAATTTATGTGAAGGACTATAAGGCAAGTTCAGGGTCAGTGATCAGAAACATACATATGAGTTACTGTCGCAGCCTGTGCCCTTGCTGGCCTTAATTTAACATGGTCCAGTCACATTCTCTCAACCACTTAACTTTTAACCGTCTGCCTTAAAAGATACAGCAATTAGTGATGAAGAAAAAAAAAAAAAGATAGAATGACTACATTCCTGAAACATCTGGAGAAGAGGAGAGGCCTCAACTCAAGGATATTTACAGACAGTGGGATGTCTCAAATCAGAAAGAAAGAAAATATATGGCTTTGATTTATATGAAAATAAACTTTTTAACAAAACAAATTCTATGATGAACAATGTCTTTCATATCAAGAATCATAACATTACTTCTAACATTAAATTGTGTTCACAAAGTTCCACATTTGAAGATCAGTTATGGCTTTTGATATGTATTTTCAGTAACTTGTGAAACAAAAAAAAGAGATATATCTAAGAAAAGGAAAAAACTTAGCTAGTTCATTAAATTTCATTCTCTGCATATGCAGATTTTATTTTTCACTAAGCTAAATTTAGTACTTTTTTTTTTTTTTTTTTTTTAAGTGGTAAACCTTATTCTAAATAAAATAGCCATGTTTTGCAAATTGTATTTATAGTACACTTATAATTTGTTCTTTATTAATTTCAGTCTTCAGTTTCCTCTTTCTTAGTACTCCTCTGAGTTCCTTACAATTTTTATTATCTTTTTGCCAGGAAAGCGCCAAAAATCTGTGGTGGCATGCAAAGGAAGACACATACTGTTCCATGCTGCCGTTCCAGCTGACCATGAATGCCTAAGAAGTTCACTGTCCGTCTGAAACTTTCTGCTCCATTTGAAATTCACTGTTTCACAGACCCAACACAGACACTGTTAATAATTTTGACAGGAGATTTCAATGACCAAAAATATTATGACTTTACAGGTTTCAGAATTGCTCAGTTTCATATTCCCAGATGCTCCATCAAGTGACATGAATTAATAGTAAAACTATCACTGAATGATTATACGTGATTTCTTTTCTGGTCAATAAACTAAATTGACTTGTAAACATATTCTGATATGGTTCTCCTGAATTTATGCACAGAACAAAAACCTGTACAATCCAGCCTTGACTAGGTACATTACTAAAATTTTGTCTGTGTTGATATGGAAATTCAAAAAGAAAGGCTTAAGTTAATTAGCTTTGTTCTTTAGGTCAACTACCATCTAGATTTCTAGTTGTTTTTTTTTTTTTTTTATTTGCTTGTTAGTTTGTTTTGTCTTGCATTGGTTTTAAGAAGCTCAAAAACATTAAATATCTAAACATAATATATTTTTCAACTAACAGAATTACCTGGACTGGACTAGATTAAACTGATTTCATTTAGAACCTTCGTTTTCATCAGATACAAATCACTGCATTTTTATAACAATTTTTATTTGAATAATCTGAATATTTTTTAGACTTCGTAATGCAACATCCTAGCATCCTAGTCCCTGTAATGCTTGGCTCTAGAGACAGAAAAATACATCCACCTTTTGTTTGTATGTTATGCTGAATCTCAATAACTATTTTTCAGAACACTGGAAATGTAGGGTTTTATTGTAGCTGTCTTTTGGGGTTGCAAATTGTTAACATCTGCCTTTTAGTATCTTTTCATCTTTTTTTTTTTTTTTTTTTTTTCAATAGTCTGCTCTCTAGATATCCTATTAATGACTGTAATTTTCTATTCAGCTGCTATCTGTCAAGGTAGTTTAAAGGTCATTTTTTGCTATGTAATAGAGAACCTCACGTAGAAAGTGGGTACAAGTTCTTTACAGCTAACACAGCTTATGCTTGGATTTGCTTTGCGTTTGAAAACGGGGAGTTCAGCAGCCCCAGGCCACATTGATCTTTCAATTTTAGCCTCCTTTGTTGTTTGATCTTTGGTCATATACTTCTTTTTTTTTTTTTTTTTTTTTTTTCCTAGCAACAATTTGCTACTTCTTTTGTTATCTCTGCTGCATTCATAGTACATTTCTTATTAATCTGTAAGGAGAAAGTAGAGATGCCATAAATTTCTCACACGCACATCTCTTAGTGAACAACTTTTCTTAATCTTTTAATTCAATTACAAATGTCGTTGGATGTATGCAATCTTTTCAGTGATATTTACAAATATTATGCCAGAAAGAAAAGGAACTTGGTTATTTATAGCTTTTTTATATACATTGAATTAAATGTTTCATGAGTGACTAAATGTATGTTTGGCCATTTGCCTTGGAATCACCTGCCATTCCCCCTACCCCCAGGTATTCATTAGTATGACTTAAAACTGAAAGATTGTGTTTCTCCCTTGGCTAAATTCACACAAAGATAATGAGAACATATTTAAAACCTTTTAGTGCAGCCTTACATGAAGGATGTGATTCACATATGAGGCATGTTTGGCTCTTGGAATCATGATGCTATCCCTTCTTTTGGAAGCTAAAAACATCTTACCAAATCGTGGAATCGCTGAGGCTGGGAGGGACCATCTGACCCAACATCTGCTCATGCTTTAGCAGACCAAGAGCATGTTGTTCAGCACCTTTTCCAGTCAGCTCTTCCATATCCCCCAGGATGGAGACTCCACAACCTCTGGACAACCTGTCCTAATGTTCAATTTCTCTGACAGCAAAAAAGTTTCTTTCTTATGTTTCAACAGATTTTCCTCTATTTCAATGTAATACAGAGTCAAAAACATTTACAGTTATGCATTAGGGTAAACAACAGTCATTAGTAAACCAGGTTCTAAAACACAGAAGCTGAGAGCTGGATGAAGCTCATTCAGCAAAATTTAGTTCCTTTAGCCTTTTCAGCTGTGGTTTAAATTAATCTATATTTCTTTGCTCTTCAGCGGAATAGTAGAACTCATCTGATTTCACTATGCAGGGACTGAGCTGTGAGAAAACTGTTTTTTGTAGATGAAGGACATGAAATATAAGCAAGAATAATATTTTGTGGGGTGTTTTGTTTGTTTGGCACAGCCACCTCCCTAAGGGTATTTATAGCTCTGAGTTCTACCTGGAAGAGCTGAGTCTCTTTGCTGAGGCAGTTTGCCTTATCCTCAGCATTTCGTGTCATCTTTGTCAATCCTGCTAATTTAGGTAATGAAGTTTACCTGTTGGTAAAAACTTCCTTCAGTATACAAGCTTGACATTAAATGTAGCTGCAGTAGTGAAAAACACAGAGGGCTTGCAAAACTTTGTGCAGGGTTCCACAAACCACCAGTCTAACAGATGCCAGAACCAGTACGAAGGCACAAGCTCTTCAAGAATTGAATGACTGGACAATATGAGTGAGATCTGTAACTTCTGAGTGAATTCCTAAGGATTTTTGTATTCAAAAACCCACAGAAAACATCCACATAGAGGTGGATACTGACATTTAATGACTTGTAAAAATAAAGATACTTCTGTTACAAAAATTTCTAAGAAGCAAGTTGTTTGCACTGACAATTTCTGAAGACATATACCATGGCAATCTAAGGAAAGATACTGCCTGACAGCAGAATTGCCACAGAAGAAACCAGGCCTAATATCTGTCTGAAAACACACAGTTAAGTTAAGGCAATGACCAAATCTTTCGGCGTAATCAACAGAAGGAGCACATAGAATTCTTTTCACCGCCATTGACTGGAGATGATGAATAGTGTTAGATTTTGCATACTGAAACTAATAAATGCAGGAGTTGGTGCTCTGGGACTAAAATGAATTCCATAAAATTGTTCACTTCTTAGCTGAGTGGCATTAATGACTGATGTTCCCAACCCATGTTCAGAAATTCACAGATCAGATAGGTCATCTTTAGCCACCAACATCTATCTATTCATATGTATATTCAACATCACACTTACAAATGGGGTTTTTGTCTCCAGATTAATAGAAAATTAACAACAACAACAGCATTATTTCTGGGAATACACTGTCTTGAGAGCAATGCAAATTTTTGCATAATAATAAGCATTTGAATATTCTTTTCAGTAGCAGTTATGATTTGCAAAATTGACACAGTGGAAACTAGTACACAGAGTCATGTAATGTTCCCAGTAAAGTATCAGGTTTCAAATTCAGCATTACACTAGCTATTTAGGGGAAGACATAACCCATTAAAGTTCTCTCTTAGATATGCAATATCAACCAACTCTTAGTAATACAGAGCTTTTGGCTTTAATATAGCCTTCATTTTAGTGGGTTATATAATTTAAAGAATAGCAAACTTATCCTGAACTTCACTGTATTACTTGGTCCCATTGACTATTTTACAGGTAAACAAAAACAAGTTGCAAAAACAAGGCAATAAAAACATGTTATTTCATGAAGTGCTTTATAACATGGCTTTAAATTATCATTTTTCTGAGTGGCAAAAAACAGTGCAATATTACCAATTTTGATAAAAGCTGAATAGTTCTAGTAGGAAAAGTCTAAAAAAATGATGGTATCGTTTAAGAAGTCATAGTGCAAAAGCAGATTAAAAGCAGATGTTTATAGGTGAAATAACCTTTCATACCAAGAAGCTCTTAGGTCACTGAATAAAGCTGAATTTATCATTGCCTTGAACTCTGCAGAAGGTTTGTTGTTGTTGTTTGTTTGTTGGCAAAGGAATTGTCTATTCTTTATTGATATTAACCTGAGCATGTTGTATACTTTGTAAAGCATTAGCCCAAATTCTGTAGTATATGTATTAGAACAATGACTAATAGCACTGACCAGAAACAAATACTGTTCAGACTTGAAAGATTTCAGACCTAGATAATACATTAGATTACATGAAGAAAGTAGTGGCCGCCTTCAGCCTACTGCATTTAGTCACATGAAACAGCCTCCTAAATCTGAGAACCTTTTGAATGTGAGCCTTGCTTGTCAACCACACAATGGTATTTGTAAGATGTTTCACAGAAACTAGGATACACAAGTTGGTAGACGGGATTTGCTCTCCAAATCTCAAGCTTAAACTTTGACTGTTACATTATCCTTTTTTTTTTTTTTTTTTTTTTTTTTAATGAATTCAATGATTTTATCTTAAAATTTACATATTAAAAACATGGTAAAACAATAACACATTTAACCCCAAGTTTGAGAACAGAGCACCTTCACATCATTATTAGCAGTTCAGTGTACTGTACCTGTTTAGTACCTCTCGTGAAATAATCTATTGGAGAATACCTCACACTTCCACAAAGTATTTGGATCATATATATAGCTCCCTCTACACAATAGAATTAGTGATATTTACCTACACAGTACATAGTGCTCGATGATAAGGAATAATATTATGTAACTCTCACTTAGTTGTACCTTCAATTTAATTGTTATAATACTTCGTTGTATTATGATACTTACAATTGATCTGGCCATCTTGCTGGCATGTATTATATAAGCACAGAATGAAAAATCACTCTCCACTTGACTTCTGTGATCAAAGACAACACCTATTGTGTTCTAGAATTGTTCTTACCTTTTTTTTTCCTTTGCCCACTGTCTATGTCCAGGTATTTACCAAAGGTCCTTGCTTTTATTATTTGTCTTCTCTTCCTCTCCTCCATTAACCACATTCTACATCCTGAAAGTACAAAAGTGGCATTTACCTTAGAAGGTGGACGTATAAAGCAGCTGAAAGTTTTCTGTTTGCTAACAGTGTTGTACAACTTATACATGCAGAAAAGAACTATAGCCAGTCCTAGTAATTTCCAATTATTTTGGAATAATAAAAGATGAAAACATGTTTGAGGAATCTAGGCTTACTCATACACAACTTGTACATTTACATTAGATTTAAATTCCATGGAGAAAGAGGTGGGTAACAAGTACATACCATGGAATACTGAAGTTAAAATAAAGCTGTGGTTTTACTTTTCCCTAGGTTTTCGTACCCCTACTAATTACCCCTACTTTTGATAGAAACCAGGTGAACACATTGAATTAAACATAATCAACATCTCCAATGTTTCTCTCTAAGCAGTCACACAATCTACCATGTATTTTTAATCATTTTATGCACAATACAGATGGTCAATATGAGACCTTTTAACAGAATATTGGTTAGTAGTACTGAGAGATCTTCCTTTGCATTGTTGCTCTTAAGTTAGTAACAGAGGATGGCTATTTTCCTTAATTCTGTTCTGCCTACAGCAGATTTGACAATCAAAATTATCATTTACATGTTTATTGTTTAGTTCGGATTTGAATTCCAATTACTTTCCTTCAACATCCAACTGACTGTGCAGAAACTACTAAATATTGACAGCTGGTGAAAAAAACTGTGAAAATATATAGCAGAAAAGGTATGAAATTTTAGTTTTGCAGCACTTTGCAATAAAGACAAAAAGGAACAGAAAAAGAGTAACCAGGCACTCACACTCTGATACTAATATGTTTCAAATTTGCTGTTAATTTTTCTGTAGTCTTATTTTGATTAGTGTTTATAGCTTTAAAATTTTATCTGTATATTGGTAGGAAAATACATGCTTTTTTACTTTGTCTAAACAAGATGGCCACAAAGATTAGTACTACAAGACAGGCTTCCTATCTTATGTGAGGATAGGGGCATTCTATTTTTGATAGTGACCAAGTACCGAAAAGACACGGGTCTCTGGTGTCGACTTCAATTTTGCGATAAGACTGACAGCCTTAGAGTTGGACAGCTTACATTTGCACTTACTGTCATAGCGCTTCAGCTACCTCATCCTATTTACAGATGACTATTAAGAATTGCCTTCAATGTCCATTGGACATCAATGCAGAAGACCCCACCTGGATTTCCAGTCTAACTAAAATGAGGTATAACTTTTCCTAGGCTGATCATAATTTCATGGCATCTTATGGTGGTCAGGAAGGCAATGTTGGTGAAAGCCTTGATGTGACATACCAACATATCTCTCAGGTATTTCTGTTGTACAGATATTTATTTGTTTATTTATTTATTGTGTCGTTGTTGCTATTATTTGTTTGGTCTTATCCCACCAACTTCAACTTTACCCAAACCTACTCATAGTCCTGGGTCATGTTTTTCTATTAAATACTTTTTTTCTCCCTCAGAACAAAGCATAATCTGGTTAAAACATAAAATTTGTGTGTGTGTGTGTATTTTCTTGTGAAACAGTTTAGGTGCCAAGAACAACCCAAATTGCAGACTTAAGAATGACTGCCTCCCAAGTGGGAGGCTTAAAATTATGCACTGTTTCTCCAACAGAACCTGCCAGAATCCTGCTGATCAATCAGGCTTAGGAAAACATGGGGCATCGGCTACCCCCTCTAGAAATTCTTCTGTAGTCTGTGGTAGAAAAAGTTATCTCCCTTAATTCGATTTATAAGTAAAACTATTGTTTTTAGTTAGTTTGTTTGATTTTTTCCCCCTCTAATTCTCCTATATTTTTCTATCATTCACATAGAACTTTCCCTTTCAGCCTCTGTTTGGATGAGAGATTTTTTCCTCAGGAAATTAACTGTGAGATAGGTGAGATCTTTAAACTCTATTTGGTGTCCTGCTGGCAGCTTTTCTTTCAGGGCTCGGTGCTGGGGCCGATCCTCTTTAATATCTTCATCAATGATCTGGACGAGGGCATTGAGTGCACCCTCAGTAAGTTTGCAGATGACACCAAGCTATGCGCATGTGTCGATCTGCTCGAGGGTAGGAAGGCTCTGCAGGAGGATCTGGATAGGCTGCACCGATGGGCTGAGGTCAACTGTATGAAGTTCAACAAGGCCAAGTGCTGGGTCCTGCACCTGGGGCGCAATAACCCCAAGCAGAGCTACAGGCTGGGAGATGAGTGGTTGGAGAGCTGCCAGGCAGAGAAAGACCTGGGAGTGATGGTGGACAGTTGGTTGAATATGAGCCAGCGGTGTGCTCAGGTGGCCAAGAAGGCCAACGGTATCCTGGCTTGTATCAGAAACAGCGTGACCAGCAGGGCTAGGGAGGTGATCGTCCCCCTGTACTCGGCTCTGGTGAGGCCGCACCTCGAGTACTGTGTTCAGTTTTGGGCCCCTCGCTACAAGAAGGACATCGAGGTGCTTGAGCAAGTCCAGAGAAGGGTGACGAAGCTGGTGAGGGGCCTGGAGAACAAGTCCTACGAGGAGCGGCTGTGGGAGCTGGGCTTGTTCAGCCTGGAGAAAAGGAGGCTCAGGGGTGACCTTATTGCTCTTTACAGATACCTTAAAGGAGGCTGTAGCGAGGTGGGGGTTGGCCTGTTCTCCCACGTGCCTGGTGACAGGACGAGGGGGAATGCGCTTAAGTTGCGCCAGGGGAGGTTTAGGTTAGATGTTAGGAAGAACTTCTTTACTGAAAGGGTTGTTAGGCATTGGAATGGGCTGCCCAGGGAGGTGGTGGAGTCACCATCCCTGGAAGTCTTTAAAAGATGTTTAGATGTAGAGCTTAGGGATATGGTTTAGTGGGGACTGTTAGTGTTAGGTCAGAGGTTGGACTCGATGATCTTGAGGTCTCTTCCAACCTAGAAATCCTGTGATTCTGTGATTTCAGTAAAACACCCCCAAGCACTCTCGGTGCTTTCCAGCTGACACTGCCCCCCTTCGTATTACATTATCTTAAACTAACCCCCACACCCCAGGAGCATTATTAACTGTACAATCTTCCATTTGTTTCTTACTCATACTTTACAGACAAATTTGCCTAATGGAGATAAGGTCATGACACTAAGTTCGGCACTCCACTCATACAGCATCCTGTCACTACCAGTACTACCAGTATGGTTATGTCATGATGCTCATCCATACACCACACCAAGTTAAAGTTAGTCACCTTTCTGTTTGCTTTCAGCCTCATTGTTTCTGTGGAAAGGCAAAAAGACTTCCAGCAACCAGAGATTAGAAAACATTTGTAGTATTTTTTTCTACAAACAATGGGGGCTTTTAAAAATGTGTCAAGCAGCATAAAACCTAAACATTAATGGCACAGGTCAAATAGCCAGATGCTTTCTGTTCTTGCTGCATTCAATGATATCCTTCCTACTTTGCTACGTCTTCTAGAAATTACCTACATATCCTCTGGTTAAAGTCAAGAAAAATAAGTTTTCCTATGGTTGATTTTCTTGTTAGGAAGTCTCTGCCATCAAAGCGATGAAACAACAAACTGACTGAATTCCTGTGCCACCAGTAAGTGAAGCCTAAAACAAACAAGTTTGACTCTAAAAAATATATTTTTTAATTTCCATTGCTGATTATAGGGTAGCTCAAATGTTAACACACAAAACGACAACAAGAAAAGAGTCAGAGTTTGAGGGTTATAGTCATATTTTTGTAGTTTCTTCTGAAATTATGATCTCAAGAAACCACAAAAAGTAGGATAAAAGTAAAACTCATATTTTCACAGTCACTTTATGCTTTCTTTATGCTTTTTCCAAAAAATTCAAGTAATTTTTTTAAGTCTATTTAATGTTACCTTCATAACCTTTTTTGTCAGTTGTTGAAACAGATCTTTGAAATCAAAGTAATGGGTTTTATATTTTTAAAGAAAAAAAACACCTCATATTTAGACTGAAATTAGGAAAAAAAAAGTTGCTGTAAATATACTGATGACATTCCAACAGTAAACTGTAAAAACATAGATTAACATAAATGTCCAGATACATATAAAGGACCTTACAACATGCTGCAGTCCAGCTAACGAACTTTCAGACCTAAAAGTTTAACCCTCAAAGTTTACTATTTCCACTCTTTTAGGTCAGCCAATAAATAACTTGTTAGTCAATTTATTCATAGTTTGTTTCTTCCTCTGGATATGATCATCTTTAAGTGACTGAAATTGTTCCGAACCAGCCCCTTTGCTGGTTTTCAATAACAGCAGGCATTAGGCACAGATTGTCCCTGTAAAAGATTTGCTTTAGGTCTAGAAAGAGAATAACAATCTGTAGTGTCATAATATGTTTGGCAGATTCTTATTGTTACAGACTCTGCTCCTTCCTAGGAGAGAAATGAAGCAAGTGCAAAGGAGCATGACTATATTTTGCAGTACTAAACAAATGATTCAGATATCAAATCACTGTCACTGTCAAACACTTCTACTTTTTTCCTTCCCTGAACATTCATAAGCAGCCTTCAAAAACCGATATTTTCAAAAACAAACTATATACACTTTATTTTAGAATTTACTCTTTGTCTCACTTGATATTTTGTGTTTGAAACACTAGACAGATTGAATTTATATATCAGTTTTCTTTGCTGTTTTTTCAAAGTATTAGGGAACAGTTACCAGCATTTATTGGAAATTAAGGACTTTTTCTAAAATTTCAGCATGCCAGTGGGAATTTAAAAATAAAAATGGATCACTCTTATTAAATCTCACTGAATGTTTGAGATCATGTATTTTGAATTTTTAACCAATGTCTGAACAAGAAGTATTAACTGTCATTTTCCTCAAATGTTCCACAGCGAATCCCATTGGAGTGAACCAGTAAACAGAAAAACAGGATTCCTGATTTCTCCTACAAAATCTATCACCAAGGAAGGTAGCTGCAGCTCCCTACACTTCTGCCACTCATTATCTATCTTGCTTATTTAGACTGGTACCTGGATGACAGCTGCCTTTCATCAGATGTATATACGGTGTCTAGCACAACAAGGTGACAGTCTTTAGCAAAGTTAGGAGGACTTCTGGTATAAATAAACCTTCAATATTATACAGAAAATATAAAACTGATAGGAATTTCTCCAAACTCTTAATTTATACAGAATTACATATGCAAATAATGATAAAAGTTAACTTACCATTTGACTACACACAAATATACACAGTATTACAGTTTAAGAATTATCCTCTGAAGATAATGAACATGAACTTCATGTACAATAATACAGTATCAAATTTTATGACTGACAGTTATTTGCTGTAACTACTCCTTCCATATTTTTATTTCATGACAATATCCCTGTATGGTCTAATATTTTCCAGTGAAAAATGTATTCAGCCATTTCACTCATTACCCAATCAATTGTTGAATAAATTATTCATAAATAGAATTAGTATATTTGACCTTTGGAAGATGGAAGACACATAATGATCCTAAATAATTAGGAACTACAATTATGAATATGGAGGAAATAGGGAATAGTGTGACTGCACTTTGAATAAAACTTCTTGCAGACAATAAGCTGTTCAGAAAAAAAGTTTGATTTCATTTCAGTGATAACGCCATGAATATTTGCAGGATTGTAACATTTTACTCTTTGCAGACAATTTCTAATTCCAGTACACTGTCAGTCCAGCGAAATAAATCAATAGCCATCTATAATTTTGACTTTGCCAGTCAGAGTTCAAACGAAACAACCAACCAACTCTTATGGAAGCTGTCCTGGGAAAAGCTATTCCGAGTGCATGGGTGGAAACTCACATGACTCATGACTTAAATATGTGATCAATGTCTCAGTGTAAAACACCTATGCATCTCACTAGATAACCAGCATATATAATATGTAAATCTTGCCACCTTTCTGGTGTCTGTTTACCAAAGGTAAATCCTCAGTTATCTCATTTTTATCTTTTTGAATGTTATGCTTAATGAGCATTCCTTGATTTCTGAATTAGCTGTTTGAATTTCTGCTACTTTGGAAATACTCAAAAGGGAAAATATGTGTGTTTATTCATTTTATTAAATAAGAACCTGAAAAGCCTTTTTTTTTTTTTTTTTTTTTTTTTTTGTAGTCCGAAAATAGTTTACATAACGCTGCATTTCAATATTTTCCTTTGAGAAACTATGAACCTGCTTCACCTGCATCCTGCTCAACAGATTGAAGCTCATTTTCCATACTTGGGAGCTTCTGATGCTTTTCCTTTATTTCCTGTAGAAGTAATAAACTTGTAGAATCATATTCCTGTATCTAATTATATAAGAATTTTACTGCTGGATGCGGTAGGACAATTTTCCTTACTGCAGGATACTGTATGTGGATATTGCATCCTTGTTTAAATTGCACACAAGCACTTACAAAAGGTCCTCAAAAATATAGCAGAAAATGACAAACATTTTCATCCAAGTTCTAAACTTGCTTGTAGAATATTAAGTAGGACTATAACACTTTATCATTGTATTTTAAAACTTGCTTTAGAAATGCCAGAGAAAAAAATATTACGCTGTTTTATGCAATAGCAGTTGCTTTTTTTTTTTTTTTTTTAAGTAATCACACTTGCAGTTTACTATTTTTGTTCTCTTACAGAAATTATGGGAACACACATGGGAAATTAGTAACGTACAAGTAAAACTAAAATTTTGCAACACAGATCATTTCCTGTAGTGTTACAGCAGTGGTCACCATCAGCAGAATTTCTGTTTACCTGTTGTCAATAGACCACTCAAGACCTACAGCGGAACAAGAATTACATGGCTTCCGACAAAAGCTCTACTCCATATTTACAGTTCTGCAAAGGGATGAAACTAAGGTGAAGAAGGGTGGACTGCCAAAAGTCAGCCAGGCATTTCTACTCAATAGCTTTGTATATGGTTTTCTTTCCTTATTCTCATATGTCTACCACTGAACAAAACAAAGACCCTAACATGGTCCCACTTCAACACTAATTAAAAGGCAAATTCTACAGTGCATACATATGATGAAACAAGTAACAAACTTCCTCAGGGCTCATCTCCAATAGGCACGTTTACTAAAGAAAAAGCCTTGATGCTGGTCTGTTCTCCCTTCTGATAACTGCCTGAAATCATAACTGTGCTCAGCTTCTTTTGCAAAGCTGTCTGAAATATTACAATACTGAAGTCATAACCCCATCATGGCTTGTGAAGCTGGATGGCAAATGGGAGCTAAAAATCTGCCAGTCCAAATGTGCTGAACCATGAATGCCAATGAAAGCCTCTTGCTTTCTGAATGTCATCAACATTAGAAGTTAATTTATGGACTCCTTTTCCTGAAGTGCAGACACTTAATCTGAAATCACTGACAGGCTGGCAGTTTTAACACTGAGTTGGGTATCAAAGTTCTTCTAGACAGAGAGGCAGGAAAGCTGCTTCCTTGATTGCCTGATCAATATTCCACTTGAGATGAGATACCTGCCACTGGCATTGTACCTCCTGACTACATTTTGCTGCTTCCTGCTTAATATTTAAACTGTGAACCTATCTAATGCAAAATCAGATGCATAAAGATGTGAACACACATTTATTCACACATTCTAAAGGGTTTTAGACTGCTGTGTTTCTAAAAAGGTTTGCTTTATTAAAAAAAAATAATAATAAAAAAGTAAAAAATTCCTCCATTGCGTCTCTAAAACAGAATTTAAAAAATAATAATAAAATAAATAAATAAATAAAGTCCTGTCAGGTCAGGTTTTCAGGATTTTTTTTTTATTTTTTTTAATACCTCGGAATATGAATGCAAAGCCCACAGACGGGCTTCAGGACATCAGGAGCTATCAGACTCTCATTTAGCTGTGTGTCTCTTCAGACTAATTCCATTTATGCTCCACTGAGGGACTAAAACAAGCAACAACTGAACTGCTGGGTTCCAGTTTTGGTTGGGCCTTAATTTTCCAGTGTATTTTTGGTCTCCCACTATCATTCTCATAGATGGAGATATGTCTTGTGATCATCTCAAGGTATGATGTGGTGTTTTACTTCACTAAGGACTTCCTGATCTGAGAGCAGAAAATGCAGAATAACACTACTATAATCGAAAGATAGCTTTTTCTTTCTTTATTTATTTTATTTTTTTTTCCCAGCGGAAAAAAAAAATAAATAGAAGAACAGTTTGACAAATTTAGAATTTGTGGTTAAGCCAAGGTCCCTTTCCAGGATCAGCAAAAAGCAGCATATCTTTTTTGCTGTTCTCTTAAAATGATCACCCTTCACAGAATCTGAATTTAATTAACAAACTCACACCGGAGTCATGGAGAGCAGTGCACTCCTACCTTTCATTGTGTGAACTGAAAAAAATGAGACTGGGATTCCTTGAAGACGGAGGCTGGACAGGGAAATGAGACTGGGAGATATTCAAGTAAGCAAACTTGTTTTGTAGTAAATTATGTGAGATATTAGATTAGCACTAGAATTGTGTACTGTTTTTAAAGCAAATAGGAAATCCATGGTTATGTCATCACTCCCTGCTGACACCAATGACTCTTACTGTAAGCAGCCTTCAGGAAAGCAGGAGACAGACAAAAATGTGAAGAGTGGAAAAAACGAATGTAAAAGAGAAGCATTACAAGCAACTGGTTGATGGGGTTGGAGTGATTGTCATAATCATTAAGAAAAGCATATAAAGATAGATTTGTCAGGAGGACTAACCAATTCCAAAATGCATTTTTGCTCACCCTGCCCAGCATCCAGCCAACAGATTTCAAAATGCTTTTTGCTAAGAGTCTGCCACATTTCCAAATGAATCAATACACACTGGGACTCCATTGGTCTAGATTATTTATCTGTTGTAATAAGCATGCTTGATTGCCAGGGCCTGTCATTCCATAGGCCAAATCAAAAATATGATATTAACTTCTTTCAAAGATGCAGCATCCAAGGCAATAGAAGAATGCAAATAAATCAATTCTGCATGCTTAAGCCCATCTCACTTTCATGCATGCCTGGTGAAGGAAAATGATTTTTTTCCACCCTGCCTTATCATTTAGAGGTATGAAAAAGAGATTTTGTCACAGTAATGAAGCACAGGAAAAGAGAGCTTGTTATGAACTGATTACAGTTTAGATTGAAGGGTAGGTTTTCATTTGCTTTGTTAGACTGGGCATAATCTTTGGAATGGAGTAATTACCCCAAAAGAAACTTCTGAATGAGAATGTGGGTCCAACGTACAATTTGCAAAAGTAAAAAGCAAAGGGATAATGAGTAAATAAATAAATAAATAAATAAATAAATAAGATCTTCCAATCTAAATTAATGATAAATATTAACCTTTTCATTAAGAAACAAAGTACTACAAAGAAAGTGCAGAGTCTACTTGAGGAATCATTAATTTCTCTTTGTTTAAACTTAGTTCTTCCTGCAGTTAACTTTTTTTTTTTTTTTCCTTTTCCAGAATGTCCAGGGAGATACATCTATCTTTCCATCTGAAATTACTCAGCCATTAGTGATAGGGACACAAATCAGACTGGTAACCATGTGCTTTACTTATAGTCAGAAGCATACCATATATAGCTGGACTTGGCCTGAGCGAAACTTCTTGTACTTGTGTCCACAGAGACTAATCCATCTGCTCAAGACAAAAGAAACTGCTACAGACCTTATTTCTTTTCTCAGGAAGATGCTGAACAAAAGATGATTATTTCAAACACACAGAAGAAAAAAAAAAATTAAAATTGCTTACTCAGAAATATTAGAGAATTCTTCTCTAAAGGACAAGTTGTTCATAAAAGGAGAAATAGTTCTCTATAAAATAGATTAAAAGCTGTAATGATGGTATCATTAATTCTCTTACAATTCAATCTCATCTTTATATAAAATACCGACCCTCTCTACTCTATTATGTTTTAGTGTCTGATTTATGAAACAATCCCAGGACATTAATGATGCCACAGGTAACAGTTATAATATTTCAGGTGGTTTAGAGCACTGCTCTAACAATGGAGTACATTTTGTTTGAACTCCACTGCACTTTATTCTTCATCTCATAATGCTTGCTTTGGGGAGCACTGAGCAATATAGGCATGGTTTCAGTCACAATACTTCATAAATTCCCTTCCTCCACACTTTATCTTCTTGCCCTACTCTCCAGTAGTCCCTTCTCTCTTCCCGTGGTCTCCTTTCTACACACATACCTTTTGTCTTGCTGCATATCTGGAACAGCCTTCACATTCACATATACCAGATGTCTTTCTCCACATTCTTTACAAATCTCCCCATCTTCTTCTCTCATCATTAATAATCCTCCTCAGCTCCTTTTCAAGTGTGGTCCTGTGTGTACAGATATACACATGCGCACACAATATTTTTCTTTGCATATTTAGATTGCACTTTCTTGCAGGCATAGTTCACTGAGAGAAGAAATCATTCAATTGATACGTCATTTGAGAGAGGCCAGATCGCATGGTCTCCGAGCCTCACACAGTCACTGCCACCTTTTTCCCTATTCCCCCTGCTGTGACACTCACCTTCTGTCTCAGCTTGGACAGTCTCAATAGCTTCTCATAACACAGCTTTCTTTCATATGCCAATAGCAGTGCTGCTACAACAGCACCTTGTTCAAGAGAGCCCTGTGACCCTTGTTTGGGCCTTTGCAGACTAGGATGACAAAAAAACAGCATTGGGTATGACTGCAGACTTGCAAACTGAACATCATATGATAAATGGCAAGAGATTTTCTACCCTACAGAAATAACTGAATTTTCAAACACATTTTATCCTGACTCATGAAAATCTGGAATCTTAAACTGCAGTACATGTGAGTACAGAACAGCTATAGGGATGCTGCTCAGTTCTTCCTCGTGTTACAAATGCCCTTATTGTGCTTCTTTCCACTCTTCTTCCGTGTCTTTTAATCTGTCTCTGTCTTACCACAAACTACATGGTGTCACAATGTACTGAGCCACACCAAACTTACCCAAATCAGAATTGTACCTACACTGGGATCCCTTAATGGTAATACAGCCAGTGTCAGTTAGCCACAAGTAGCTGTCTTTCTCATTTTACTCCTGAAAGTTCTCTCATATTGAAAGAAAACAGGTTACACCTAATCCTGTGTTGTTTCACTTTGGTTAGGCTGTGATATGAATTCTTTAAAAGATAAGTCTTTACAGTTAGTTAATCAGACAACTTTGTGATTTGATAAGAATTTATTTATTTATTTATTTATTTTTAAAGCATGCTTGCCAAAGCAAATTTTTCTACTTCTGCCCCAAGACTTCCTCCAAATACAAATACAAATTCTTTCATGCCATACAAATTCTTGTATGACATGTAAATATCCAAACAGGTCACATTGTTCAAAAATCTACCCACTCATTTTCCAAGAAGAGCATGAATTTTCACTAATAACAACACTTTTGTTCAATACAGTATCCTTTACCTTATGAGTTAAGAGTTTTGTAAACCTTAATTAAATCATAAAGAACTCTTAAGGATTAAAGAAGCAATATTATATTCACTTTGAATCACCTAAGCTTAAGTGAGTAAAGAGACAATCCCGATCCTGAATTTCTTGAGCAAAATATTCGGTTATCATTGTACAATACAGCATAAATTCTGTTAAATTTTGCATTTACTAAGGACTAAATAGGACAGGCTAGCACCCATTGCAAAAATCAGTCACACGTTTGTGTATTCCCATCTGTTTCCACTCGATTAACATCACAGTATTTGTAAGGCAAAAATTTGGACTAGTGTTGGAGAGAAGATATATCAGTAACAGACTGAGATCCTGTTTCTCATTAATATTAAACTTTGCATCAAAGCCTTTTCAAAATACATTTTAAAATAGTTGATGCAAATGATCACTCTCTCTCTCTCTTTCCATTTTCCTTGAACAAAATTGAGAGCAAAAGCGTTAGATATTCTATTGCAAGTTTGTATGACACAATCACTGTACTGATTGCCATGGACATCCTGCTTCTTCCTATTGCTGCAGAATCAAGTTTTCAAAGGTTGCTGGAAGAATTTAACCCCAATAGATCCTGCCATCACACTTCACTTTTTCATGGTTTGTTATTTCTACTGTGCATGACACTGTGAAAGCAGAGGTCAGGGCCCTATTAAGACAGGTTACCAAAAGCTGGAGAAAAGTGAATTCATACCACCATCACCATTAGATGCAGTGACCGCACTTGCCTCTCACTGCTCATTGTTTAAGTTAAACCTTGACCCAGCAACACAAAAAAAAAAGAAACATTACTGCCTTCTTTATTCCCTACTGATGAAAAAGAAAGTCCTGCCCTCTATTTACAGTGACATAAATCTAATATCCATTACAAAGACTGTTTTGCAAAACATAGGCCATAAAATTTAGGTCAGTATTTATCATATTGGGCAGAACTACCAAGAGCTATGAGCAACATGTCTGAGAAACAGAATATTGAATATTAAAAAGAAAAGGAAAAGGATCTGAATCTGTATATCAGCGTGTCCAGACCTGCAGAACTTGGCATGCCTGAATATGAGGTATGGCCTTACAATGCCCTAAAAACCTTACAAGGTTTTTACTTTGTTTCTGTATAATATATACTGTATAATCAAGTCATGACTGTCTACTACTTCTCATTCATAGCACCAATCCCTACACCAGAGATGGCATATTATGTAGGCCTTCACCCTTTCTAAGCAAGACGAAAGGTTAGAAAGTACCAGGTAACAGGCAAACCACAACACCTAAGCAAACAGGCTGAGGAATTCAGCTGCTGGGCCAGCATAAAGGCAGAAGAGTAATGCCCCTCCTCACAGGGAAAAGGGAGAGGCTGGGGGTGAATATGTAACGAATGGAATAACGCAGACATAACCAGATTTTTGGAAACCTTCACAAGCCCACTTTCAGGGAATTGAAAGTATACAAAGAATACACTGTGGATGCAGAGGAAAGAAAACAGAATAGATGACACGGTGGAGACAGGCTGCAAGAAACTTAACTAGGGGTCAAAGGAAATATTAGTCAGCTGGAGACACAGATGGAAGGCCTGGAGTTTTCTTTCTGCTTCCTTTGACTAAGATCTTCTCATTCAGATCCTTACACAGTGCTTGCGCTGTAAACCTTGAGACATCCAGACTGTGCTTCAAGTCTAAGGAACAGGTATGCATTAGAGGAAGAGAAATGGGAGGAAAACAAGAGTAGTCAAGACAGACTTGAGGGTCAAAGGACATTACACATTTCGCTTGTTCTCTTATTTCACTTGAAATAAATCATAATTCTTTTTTTTCTGCTGTGTAATCTATACTCATGGAGATGCAAAGTTTGGATGCAAATTTGACAAAACTAAAGACGGATGTCTTCTATTTACAGAATTACCATTCCAATTAAACAACAGTCATTACCATTAGTTTGAAATCAGTTCTCTGAGATTAAAGAGATTCCTGATAAGGCATGTCATGATCAAATGCAGTGCACTGTGCAAGTATTTTGGTATTATGTACCAGTGGATGTTTTGAATCGATCAATTTAATAATTCTTAAATTAAAGAAAAAAGAGCTGGGAGGGAGGAGGATATGGGGAACTTCCCCATGAGGAACAATGGAAAGGTTATTACAGCACAATGGTACTTCCTTTGGAGAAAAGGGCATTGAAAAGCTTAGCTGATTGAGACGTACATCTATGCAAGATTTACAATATACAAAATAATTCCCTGACTTAGCAGTTTTGGCAGATAGTCCTAACAAATCAGCGCTTAAAATGCTGATGTATTAAACATATTACTTATAACTCTCAATATTTTTCAAGCATAAAAGATTTTTAGACAGTCTCCGGACAAGATGATATCCATACTTTTATAAACATATTATGACTTTGTTATTATGTCGATGTGAGATATCCTCTCATTCATTTTCATATGCTTTATCATAACATTTTCCTCTTGTTTTCCTCTACTGATGCTGATTATTTTAATTTATAGTCATAGTCAGAGCACTTGGAGGAGCAAAAATATTTTTTCTTATTATAGTACAGAGATTAAACATATTTGAACTCATCCCCTCTGGCAATCAACAGATGAGGAAAATAGATTTTGTACCTGATGCAGCAATTATAGACTGTGTTTCATAAACCAGCAAGAAATATAATGACCTTTCAGCTATCCTTCATTGCAGAAGAAGCCAACAAGTCTTTTTCTCCAGCAGTGCATTCATAAACAGCAATGCTAATTTAAGAGAATTCAACATGCAATAAAAGGTAACACTGAGAAGAATCCTCATTAGATTGAATAAATAGATGGGTATAAACTCATGCTGTGTATATTTTTGTTTCTAAGTAATTATTTAACATAATCTATATAAGAATTTATGCTACATCTCAGTCCTCTATTGCAATATAAAATAGATTGCTATAGCATTGTGGATATTTCTGTTCTAAAACTGACATTCACATTTATCTAAGGTAATCACCGTCTAGCCAACCCCACCATGATTAAAGATGCTTCAGTCCTCTAGCTTTCCCCACCAATTAGGATGCTTCAGTTTGGAGTGGATCGTGCACCACTGCTGTATCATCATGGTGCTGCATTTCAAACTGGATTTTCTTATGTCTCTGAAAATGGATTTTCTTATTTCTATGATCTCATAACGAGATAGCAGTCATATTAAGAAAAGGCTATTTACATTCTTAAACTAAAATAACTACCCCAATGGCTTGTTGAACTCTATATTTACTCTATAGAAGTAAAATTTCCCATACCATGCCCTGGATCCTACATTTCATGAGTTAGATTTTCTTCCCCAGTATAACTGCACAGACTTTACTGGAGCTATGCTAATGTAAATTGCAAATAGGAAAGACTGTAACAGATACTTAGAAAAAAGACATTTAAGATAATTTGCCTTTTTCATTAAAAAAAAAAAAAAAAAAGAGAGAGACAGAAACAGAACAAACAGAAAACAAACAAATCAAAAACAACAAACCTACATTGACTGTAGCTCTTAATTCCACTTCTTGAAACAGATGTTTTCAACTCCTTTGATAACAAACGAAGACACTTCTGAATAAACCTATTCTCTTTTCTGTGTGCCTATTTTCACTTTGATGTACACTAAATAAAAAATGAACTGACAATTCTAAATATGAAGACACCACATTGTTGTCACTCTGCGCTCCTACAAAACTGATCCACTCATGCTGTTTAAGCTGCTGAAGCCTTTGAAGTTGGAAAATACTACCACATGAACTTCTAGCATTGGTAATTAAGACATAGTGTGGCAAATCAAAGGGGACGTGCTACCTAGCGTCTACAGTTCCTTCCTAAAAAATGCAAGCTGGGAGTCATGATAATAAATCAATTGGTTCTGCCTTTCAGTAGGAAAAGACCTGTAACTTGTTATATTATAACTCAATCCCATCTTGTATCCAAGATCAATTCCTCTTTCTCTTCATGCTTTATGATCTTTGAATTTCTTTTTCTTAAGACTAGTTTTTCTTCTAGAAAGGGAGGGGAATACTGTGAGTTTAATAAAAAAAAAGAAAAAAAAAAAAAAAAAGAAAAAGACTCATCATTTGTCATCTCAGCAGGGAGAACAGGAATATTTCCTTTCTCCTCTCCACATACTACCACATTTTTCTTCTTCAAGCTGTTGTTGTTTTCCCATAAATTTAAGCAGGTTGAGCTTCTGAGGCTGTGCTAAGAGCTGAGCTGGCAAAACATGGTATATAAAGGTTTATTAGCACAACTGGGTTATGTAATGCATGTGAGCCTCAGGGAGCCTTATGTTGCAGGCTGTAGACTACCTTCACATTTTGTAATGTATTAAAAATATAAACTATACAACATTTCCATAAAAATACATTGATATGTGCCCTAATTGGAAAGGTACAGAAAGCTCACTACCATATTAATTTGCTTACTACTGTAAACCATCTTATGATGTATGCCTTTTGGCTGAAGCTAAGTCATGGTTTCATTAAAACATTTATTTTTTTCCCATCTCTATTATTTTTTATGGCTTAGTTTTTGCTTCGAAATGGGTAGCAGGATAAGGAGTTATTAAAAATGCGTGTATACCTGGGGGGCACTGAACATTCTGTTTGATTCTAAGAAGCAAAACCAGAAAACCTTCTGCACAGTGATAACATAATTCAACATTTTCAAACCTGTGGGCATTTACTTGGCATTTTCTGCCTAAGTTTCCATCACTGCACTAAAGCTTTGGATTCTCAGAACTGCGAGCATCTCCAGTTTCTACACATCAGTGCTGGACTTGGTGGTCAGCCCAGCACACCAACCCAGAAAAAATTTGCAAACCTAATTACACATGTGCAGATTAGCACCTACTGACCATTTCCCTCCTCCCCATCTATTTCACTTACAGCAGCAATGCCTGGCAGAACAGATGTATGAATTAGACATGAATTAGACAAACTTTGATCATTCGTAGCCATACCTGCAAAAGTCAGATCTCATATGCTTACATCCTGCCCATCACTTTGGACTCCTCACATTGATTAGTGCATTGCCATAATGCTGTTCCATAATGCTGCGGATTTTGTCAGTCTTGCATTACAAAGTATGGTTTACCTTCAAGTATGGTTAACTTCCTTAAAGATTGTTTTGTGTTGTTTTGTTTCTTACCCCCACAATATCTGTAATTAAATACATCAAAAATGTCAAATATCACTATTTTCTCCTGACTTCTGAACTGTGATAATAAAAATATACAAGGTTACTTCCTGATAATGACCTTACATGTAAGAGCAAAAGAGCAAATTTTTTATTTATTTTTTTTCTTGGGGGGGGGGGGGGGGGGGGGGGTGGGTGGAGGGAGGTGGTAGTGGTGTGTGTGTATATACATATATATATATATACACACACATGCATAAAAACAAAAACTTCTCTCTCTCCCCCACAAATCCATTCTATTTCTGGAGAGAGATTGTTAAAATGACAGTAAGACACTGCAATCATATAAAACACACAATTGAATACCACCCAGTGCACGGCAAGTCACAATGTTCATCCAAGCGAGTACACCTACAACAATACAGGCTCACTTTGCTGGCCTACAGACAGCTCTTTTTAACCCAACAGATTATTTCTGCTGCTAGCAAAGGAGGACTGTACATTGGAACTTGCTCCTTAGATGTTCCGAGATGAGATTCAAAGTCTGCTTCTGTCATGTTGGACAAATTTAGAATTTCATTTCTGAACATAAACAAGACCACTTTCACCCTGACCCAAGCAGCTTCAAGATAAGATACAATTAAGATAATCAGATAAGCTTGAAAAGACTTTTTGACCTGACAAATTCATCCCTTCAACTTCTCTGGTAGCTTCCCAGCCCAGAATTAAAACCATTTATTTAGCAGTGACTCTTGTTAGGATCAAAACAAGCCTATGATTCATAGCTAATCAGGGAAATTCATGAAGCAAATGGAAGAATGGATTTAAAATGCAGCAGAGTCTTTGCTGAATATAAATGTCCCACATATCTGATTAAACAGTACTATTGGCAGGCTGGTCATTTAAGCTTTCTAAGTTGCACCCTATTTTCCTTGAAGGTTTAAAATGTCTTAAAATAAACAAACAAGATTTTTTTTTTTTTTAATTAAATATCAGAAATAAGCCTAGGTCTTATGACACCCACCTGTTCAACTAAAATTATATGTAAAAAGATATGAATGGTCTTTTATTTTATGAATGCATTATCTCAGGTAAATTTAATACTGCACAAAACCAAAGGGATTGTGTTGTTTCTGAAGGCAAATATATCTGGACACACATACACATATAATTGAGTGCATGCTATTGCCATTCATTCATCCAGTCATGATTTTTATGAGTCTCAGATAAAAACCTATAGCTATTAACAACACAATACCTTTTAAATTTTATTTTTTAAGTGTTTTATTTTCCACAATATTGCCATAAACTAAGGCATACATATGTGGTATACACTTGAATTCACTTAGTGTAATAATGTAAACAAATACTAAATAATCTGAAAGTTGCAATGGGATATAACATTCCATGAAAAGGTTAGAAATGCAGCTTAATCTCAAAATAGCTGTTTGGAATAATCCCATATCTAATTTAAATAATTAGATCAGTCATAACATTGCCACATAATTTTGTATTTGTGATTAAGATACTAAGGAAGTGCTCTGTGCAATGCTCCTCCAGCAGGGAACGTGTCATGAAGAGGCTCCCACCAGTAATCCTCCAAAACCTTATTGCAAACGTAGTCTCTGAAATTAGGAGTACAAATAAGATTTTATTTCCTAAAAGGTTACTTACTACACTGCAGAACCCTTCAGTTTTGGATTTAAATCTCTCTTCTTTCTTCTACCAGGTATTTTTATTTTATTTAGTATTCACTAAATCACTAACTACATACGCTTTATAACATTATACCTCATGAATTTCCTATGTCATATCTATACTTGATTGTCTTTTAATTACTTGTAGGATTATGTTAAAACACAGTTTTCTTCACTGATGACTGAGAAAGCCTAGTCTCTGGATGAACTCCTCTGATGCAAAGCTTGCATCAAGGGGCAAAAATCAAATAAATTCAATGTTGAATTTCAAGTTTCTCAACATGAGAAGTTTTTGACACAAGAATATACATGCTATATAATTCTACCATTGCTATGAAATTCATAAGTTCAAAGGACTTTCAGTGTTGTCACTTAAATTTGGTGAAGAAATTAGATACCACTGTAAATATTTCATATAAAGACTTTTTTTTTCCCCCTTATACATCATACCAAACACACAGAGGTGACTAAATAATTTGAAATAGTTTCATTTTTGTTAAGAGGTATGGTTTCTAATACAAAGTATTATTAGGGACAGTTTGTTTTAAAATGACAGCTTTATTCAGATCTTTTGCTTTCTGATTTCCAGCCCTGGTGGAGTAAGTCCAAACATAAAATTGTTATGACATAATCCTATGCCTTATTTGAGTGAATTGCTCTAGCTACAAGTCTGCTTTGCTCATCACTTGATACAGCTGAGTGATTTTTGCTCTTGATACTCCCTTGTAAGAATTCCAGAAAAGAAGTGCCTTTTTTTTTTCCCTGATTTTCAGAAATATGTTTATAAGACACAGGCCACATGTATGCAATAAGATATCAAACTGTTGAAAACAGCTGTTGCTGGTACTTTTTTCTTTAGGTAATCTATTTGTCTCCCACTTCCATAAAAAGTTTTTTTTTTTCCCCCTTTCAAAGATATTGCTGCAGAATATACATATAAACAGTATGTTTATAACATGTCACATGGTAGGGCCTTAGCATATTGAAACAATATTCAGCACCGGAAGGGAAAACTCCATAGAGAAATGACTTGCTAGAATAAAAAACCAAGTGAAAGCCATATAGGTCTCTGGAAGACAATAATCAGTTACAGCATGCCCTGAGAGTTGACAGTGTTTGTAATAAAAAAATAAAATAAAATCAAGGCTAGACACAAGTGAAAGCAAGAATAAGAAAGGCTAAGTCAGTTTTAAATGTATTTCAAAAGTCCCTCAAAAGAAGTAAGAGTCCCTATGAAACCATGTTTAATATATGATATGGAAAAAATATCTAATTCTTCACAGATTTTTTTTTTCAACTTCAAGCAAAAAAAGAATTTTATCTTTGCAAAATAGAATTAAACAATCTCAAACAAAGCTGTCCTGCTTAATTGCTACCATCAATTTATATCAGGACTTGTGAAAAAAAAAAAAAACAACAAACATTCACAGAATGCACAAGAAAGTCTTAAAGGAACATGTGGATGTGCTTAAACTTTATGCTTGCTTCCTCTCTGGTTGTGTGCAGAGTTAGATATATGCTGAAGTATTTGTGAAATCAGATTCTAAAATTAGAAGCTTTAGCTGCACCTAACTAAATTCCTGTTCTGTACCTAGTCACTTAATAGCCTTCCAAATCACCATTTCACCTTTACATATGTTATAGAACTCAGTTTTTATATAAAAAAGACTCTGTCTAAAATGAAGAAAAAAAATCCTTAAGACTTTCTGAACCCCTAGTGGATTTCCCTCTTTTCTTACCTTTCTATAAACAAGGAAATTACTTTAACAAATTTATCTTTATCTGCATTTTACAATTAACATACCAAGATCCTCTTAAAATCACAAGTTAGGATGAGCATCTTGTTCAAGGATGTGACATGGCAGGTGTTAAATCTGACAACACTCCTTTTTCCCACAAGAAAATATTCATAAATGTTTCCTGCCCCAGTTGATTCATTTCAATTTCAGTTTCAAATAGATTTTGCTTCACACCTAAGGCTGTCAGATACATACTATGGTCTTGGGTTTAAATCTAAAATGCATCAAGGGAATGAAGGAGATAACACCTCTTTTATTACAGATTAGGGAAAACAAAACAAAAAAAAATATATCACTTTCAATATCAAAGTAGGGCACTGACTATCTGTGTAGGCTTCACTTTGTGCTTGAAAAGCTGAAGACCAACACATCAACTAAATATACCAAAGGTATGCCACTGCTCCCAAAATATCAAGTACATGCAAAAAAGCCAAGCCTTGACACACACAAAACAGTCAGAAAGAAATGAACCACTGTATGCAAAATGTCTCTTTCTTCTTTATCTCCCTGTCTCTGCAGCTCCACCCTGGATCTCTCATCTCCCTGCTGATCAGAGCATCAGAGCTATGCAGATTCCTGTGAGCATTCTCCACACTTATAGGATGTCTCCAAGCTTTTGTTTGTGTCCAAAAGTTCAGCAATGCTACGCTCAGCACCATGAAAATATTTTTTAAATCATATAATCTTGCTAAGACACAAGTGTTTTTGTGGAGACTGCCTTGGTCTAAATTAAAGAGGCTTACACATTGAGAATAAATAGATCTCAATAATGTTATGCTCTTTTTTTTTAATAAGGTTAAATAATAAAGTACTTTACATGCTTCCCAAATCTGGAGACCAGTAAGAAGTGTGATGTAAGAGGAAATCCTGCTCAACAGAAACAAAAAGAACAGATTTTAAAAAATCTTCTTATCCTGCACTGGATAATGGTAGGTCAGGAGGTAAAAAGGTGAACAAACCAAACCCCTCTAAGTGGCTTACTTGACCCACCGGAGAGACCAGCAATCAATGAAATGAAAAAAAGAAAGATAAGTAAAATCTGAAAAAAAAGAAAAGGAAGAGTGAGCATTTCTTTAAGTCCACAGGAGAAATAAAGGAACTAAGGGGGATAAAACATAATATAGCTTGTGGGAGTAAGAGAGGAGGTTTCTGGGTAAGGGCAATGCAAAGAGATTGCTTTTTTGATTTTGGAAAAAGGATCTTGTTTGTAAGATGGGGCCATGAAGATCCCATAGCTTTAGTAATTAGTGTTTTGATAATTAAGTTGCCACCAGTTGGTGAGGCAGATATTGTATGTGTATTGCATATATGTGATATGTGTATGTGAATTGTAGGGTTTGGTAAGAATCTAATATTATGAGGTTACATTATGTTACTGGAAAAGACTGTCTTTGTCCATTATTAACTATATACTATCAGTACATTAAGGATGTGCTGTATCCTCCTTGGAAACAAACAAACAAATGAATTAAAACACAACAAAACCCTAGATGATGCTTGCGGGAAAATGCCCATATTCCTGATTCGGTCACTCTTGGACTCAGTTACTGAAAAGCACCTCCCTTGGCAGGAACTCCAAGTGTGGTTCAACTCCCAGTACCTGTCCTTACATCCATGGACAAATGTTAAAATGTTAGCAATATCTAAGCAGTATTACGTAATCATTTAATGCTTTGGATTGTCTAAATAAAGAACATATTGTAAACTCTGACTCGGGGTCTTCTCCTGTTGACACAGAGCTAGGTGACCTCTGAAGTTGACATTTCTTCCAGTGTTAAGATGATCTCGCTAAGAACAGCCACATGTTTCTGTGATTACTGTGAACTTTGTTAATTTCAAACTTTGGCACTGATACAAAACTCCGTAAGGTTATTTATTGGCTTTGATTCTTCCAGAACCAAATGCAGAATTTTCATCTCTCTTTTTCACATGACACAATAAAATAACACAAAGTCAGGAAGTTAGACAAATAAAAAGAGAGGAAGAGAGAAGGAAAGAGGGGAGGAGAAGGGGAAGGATTGTAAGTGGGAGGGACTGAGAGTGAGCACGCATGCAAGAGTCGGAAAGCAAGAGAGCAAGAGCAAGCGTGAGTGTATGAGCAAGAGAGAGAAAGGAAGAGAGTGGAATGAAGTGAAACAGGGAGGGGGAGAGAGGGGAAGGCAGAAAAAAAAAAAAAAAAAAGGTCAGTGAGAAACACAGAGAGAAAGCAAAAATAGGAGAGAAATGAGAAAACAATTGTCTTTTGGCTGAACTCTGAAATATGACCAAGTGGCAAAGCTGGTGATATGGAATTCATGAAACAAACACCTGCTTATGCCATATGAAGCCCATTGACTCTTTTATTTCATTTTTTTGTTAGCAAGAACTTGTAGTAAGAGCAGACCGAAAGTGAGGGATGATTTTCACCATTCTTACTCCAAAGGACTATGGATTTAATGAAGACTTTCTTACTCCTGAAATAAACACATAAAAAATACTTAGTTCTAAAAAGGTCTCAGAGCTTCATGTAATTGGTCAAAGAGGAGCTCCACTGAGTGTTGTTGCAGCTGGAGAGCGCTGTGCACCGGGTACCTCACTGTGCACCCAGTACCTCACCTTTCCAACCCCCATTCCGTCCCCCTTACCAAAACAGTCAGCCCGCATGCCCACATGTCAGACCTTTCAGTTCACTGTTCAATGAACTGTTCAATTAGCTCAAAAATTAACTTCAATTTCTTCAAGTGAAAGTCATCCAGGACTCTGACACTCCCTTCCCTCCCCCCCCCCCACCCCACACACACACACCTTTATAGGGAATCAATATCCAACTAAGGTCTGTATAAAGCATAGTTTGGCACTTTTGGAAGAACACAATGACTGAAAGAAAGAGATGAAAGAAAGAAATGACTTTAAGGCTTTACCCATGGGAAAGCAGGTACACTGATATACTCCTGCCTCTGTCAGGCGTCTTCACCTACTCTGGGTAGAAGGAGGGTTTCAACCTTCTAAACAACCCCTGGGGGCCCCCATTAACATGATGAGACTAACACACTGCAATACACTTCAGCAGTTCTTCTGGATTAGATACACCAAAATATGGTATTAAATCTGTAGTACTTTCAGCAGGGCAATTTAATTAGAATTACCCATGGATAGTTTAAAACTGAATCTGCAGATCATTTATTACTGGCCTGTATTTACTGATGCAGCAACAAACCCATCTGGTTAGGGCTTATTCCTTAATTAGTTCATTTAACATTTTTGTCTAAAATGAAACCAACTACAACTGTATGTACTGCACAGGGCATAAATCACTCTCTCTATATTATATAATAAAACAACTTAATAGGGAGCACTTTTTTTTTTTGTTGTTGTTGAGGCCAAATTTTATATATTTCATTCATTGTGCCAGAAATGTCAGTGTGAAATTGTGACAACAGCTGGCTAAAAATGAATGATTATGACCTCTCCTCACAGTGATTACATGCTAAAAATTAATTGTCACCCCCAAACACTGTAGCAGTGAGTACTTAAAGCAGAGTGTAGGTGGGTGTGGGTGAGATGCATGTAAGAACAAATAGATTACAAGGCACACAAATCAATGCTTGTTATTGCTAAGTCATAAGAAATGGTTTCTAGCTAACAAATACTGAAAGAAAGAGGAGAAAGAGGAGAAAGAAAGAGGAGAAAGAAAAGAAAGATTTAATTACTAGTATTTTTGCTTTGTACTCTGGAGTAACTGAACTAAGATAAATTCTGAGACTGGTATCCATCTGTATGTTATATTAAGATGCTTGTACAGCCGTATCTTTCAAAGCACTGAGTTTACTTCACCAATCATTAAAAAAAAATATTGCAGTCCTTTTCTATGCCGTAAGTAATATAGTAGGTCTTGTTTCTTTTAATGTTACAGCATCTTTCTTCTTGATGCTACTTTTTGCCAGCATTTGCTACAGGAAATATTGATCTCTGTTTCTTCAAAATGAGTTTTTCTTGTACCTTCTCTTACTCAGCGGACACTACAGTTTGTATGTTTGATATTGCAGATTCTCTCTCTGGAGAAAGCTCTGTTCAGCCACTTCACAGTTTCTTTCAGCACAATTCTTTTCACACTTTAAATAGTATTGCACTGTGCCAATTGTGGAAAAAAAAAAAAAAAAGAAAAAAAAAGACTTGTTTTATTGTATATGTTTAGTTATACTCAAACCCATTAACTGACAGCCTGCAGGCTGATCAAGCATCACACAACCTATGACTTAGTCATACCCTTTCCCCAGAGGTTTACAGCATGGTAAGCTCACACAGGAGCTTCAGAGAAGCTTCCGTATTCGTGTGTTGGTCAAAAGCATATGAAACATTTTAATTTGCCAACTCACTGCTCACAAGGCAGTACAGTTAACATTGGAAAAAACAGACTTTCTGGTCACAATTCAACATGGTACATAAGCATATTCCTAACAAAAGTCTACAGATTTTTGTCTGTACTTTACACAGTTATATTTGCATGTCTTTAGGGACATGCTTCAATAACCCTTCATTTCTGGATTTAGATGTCCAACAGAGGTGAGTGGCTTCACTCACTTCACTTTTTGACAGATGGGAAAGCTCAGTAATGCTATCACTTTCCATAAGCTGAAACTGTGGCTTTTTGCTCATTACAGAAACTGCAAATAGAAAGTACTGTAAATAATACACAAGAATTTTTTTGTCTGACCACTGATGATAGTGGTTGGAAGTACATGTAATTCTGTGAACACCGGTAGGTGTTGGGCTGGGAAGAGAGCAATCTGCTTGCATTGCCATATTCTTTCAATCCACTGTCTTCATTTTCCAGTGCTTATGTGTTTATTTTCCTTTGCTCTTACCATTACACGAACCACTTTCCGACATGTAATTTAATTTCCAGAAATGCTTTGTCACCACATTTTCCATGACATAAGTTGGAATTTCTAGTCTCAGAATTCTTTCCCATTTATTTACTCTTCTTTAATCAAATTAATTAAAATGGCTTTAGGGAGTAGTTTTAGGTCCTCATTTTAAGAATGTAGTAGCAACATCTGTGGGATCTTTTTCCAGCAGGACAAAACAATAACAACTTTCAGTGCTCTCCTTTGAAGAGGGAAGTCTCACTGAAGTGATTCGTCCGGCTGTGCCTCCACTGGCAGCAGCACAATTCAGGATGTTCATGCATCTCGTTGATTTATTGCATTGGTTACTATTGGTTTTAAAACAAACAAACAAACAAACAAAAAGCAGAAAAACAACAGGTTGAATGATATTATCAGTTTGAAATCTAGACAGGTTTGGGTGGATTTATATATATATTTTTTTTGGATGTGTTTTTTTTTCCCCCCTTTTGAACAAACTGAAATAGTTTCAGATACCATACATATCCCTGCATTTAATGTCTGCTTTTTTAGTTTTATATACATTTTGTTTTCATCTCTAATCCTTAAATTTTGAAATGATTCCCTGTTTAATCCTTACTGTATTTTGCTGAGCTAAGTAGATGAAATCATGTCTTATATTCTATTTTTCATTAGGAAGCAAGTCTATTCAGGGCTACATAGAAGAAGAAAAAAAAAAAAAAAAAAGATCCATAACAAAGATCTTGAGAAGTAACAAACTCTAAACAATAACCTGCCCACTCTGTTATTGGTTAGTGTCTGATCTACAAATTTACTCTCTTCTCACTCCAAGACAGAAAGGAACTTAAATATTAACTCTTAAGGGGAAAACAAACAGAAAAATCCTGGCAAAAAAAAAAAAAAAAGTTACTTGTTTACAAAGAATTGGTATAACTGCAAAAAATGCCATGTAATAATGAAGTTATCATAATACATGTTCACACAATTGCATAAATTTATGATTCATAGATAAGAAACAGGTATGTGCCATCTGTTTCTGTAAATGCACGCTGCTATCCATACCTGTGAAGACCTTCCCTACAGTCAGTAATCAGACTGTTTAAGCAAGGTTAACAGTAAGGTTCTCACTTTTCCTGCTGGGACCATTCCCAAGGGTGGCTCAGTAGCCACAGCCCTGGCCATCTTGGGAAAACTGGCCCAGACTGCATCAGTCCATGGAGCTGCTCTGCCTCTGCTGCGGTACGGCAAAGCTGCCAGTCACCCCGCCTGCCTGGAGTGCCGGCTTGTGTCTACTTTATCTACAATCTCTTTGAGTATAAATGGATGTTTGCTGGGCTCTAAGACCACACAAATCACCTCAGGCGGAATAATAATTGTACTTGTAGCTGCAGCCAAGCTATTTCATGGACATGTTGGGTTGGCAGAAGAGCGAATCAATTTATAAAAGAGTGTGCAGCATTAGATAAAGCCCAAGCCCTGACGGCTTTATCTGATGGGTTCAGTTTGTTTTCTTAGAAGTGAGTTGCCCTGAGGCATTCTGCTGAGTTTTATCGAATAGTCACTTTATTTTAAGCAACAACAGAGGCTTAATAGGAAGGGGGAACTTGCTGAAAGGTCACCTGCAGCCAGGTATTATGAGCTGAGCAGATGCAAACTTTGCAACATGGAAATCTCCTTAGAAACAGAAAATAAGCATTTGTCTCCTACGATTTGTCTGATCCATGTGCTCACACTTAAAACACAGTTGCACTGCCTTAGCTATTTAAATATGATTTTCATATAATAAGCATGGAGAGTTAAAAACCATATCGTAATCAAAAAGAGAGAATAAATACGGGTGGAATTTAGTTTGTTCAACATAGTTCTTTTGTAATATAATATATTCTAAGATAATTTCCAGAACAGCAAATTAGACACGCAAATAAACCTCTATACATCTTGTAAGTATTATGATCTTACAAAGTAATTACCACTAGGTGCCAATTTTAGTTACTGCCAGCAAAACCATAATTAAACATTGGTAGCAAAAAGAATTCAGAAAGTGATGGAAATCTCAGAAGTTTTGTAGAGTATGTTCTCCATGTTTCGTTATACATGTAAAAGGTAAAAAGTTCAGGATTAAAGTGCGTGTATACGTTGCACATAATTAAACTAACCACAAAAGCAGAGATGCTTAGACCATTTAACCAATCCACAAATTACACAAGGAAAACTTGCAAAATGAACCACTGTGCATTCAAAGGCTCTTTCATTGCTGTTATTTTCAGTTACTTGTTTCATTACAGCGACAAATGTATGTAAGGTAAAATACCACATGGTATTAAAGGAAAGATACACTTCAAGAAAAAGACTATGATTTTTCCTGAATGCCTTCTAAGCACTGTTCACTCTATTACTTCCATAAATTAGTCAATAATAATAAGACATTTAAAAGTCTATATTTACAAGTTTTAAGTTAATAAACCCATCTGTCAAACTAGAAAAAAAAAAAAAAATAGTGCTCAACAAAACATCCTGTAAATTATAGGTGAAAACCCATGTTTTCAAATTTTCAAACGTTGAGCAATAGGGCTTGCATCTCAAATCCATATTCACAAACCTACATTAAAAACAAAACAAAACAAACAAAAAAAAAAACAACACATGTTGAGCGGTCTTTTTTTTATGCCTACAGAGGATACCTCTTATAAGGGAAGAAAAATGAATGAAATGTTTCACATTCCCACTTAAGCGTTTTAGATGCTAGGTGGATGCCAGTACCATACCTTTATACCCCCAAATATCAGTAAGCTTCAGATCTGAGCTTTGCAGGTCTCCAGGCATTATTCCTTGTATTGCAGAATTATGAGCTGTGCTGCCAGCACAGCCCTGCAGGATCAGTGCCACAGATTGCTGCAAGCAGCAGCACACAGCATTCTCAGTCTGAGACACTTCTGTCATTCATAACACGAGTCTGGAATATTTTGTTTTGTTTACTTGATGTCATTGTGAACTGGATTGTATACTTTGCAAACTGACAGATACCTTTTATTTTATTCATAGTCAACTGTACATTTATTTTCAGGCATATTAATGGAAATTCAAAGTATGAGGTTCAGTTTGAGTACTGTTCTCAATAACTTAAAGAGGATATGTTTTTTGTTTTTTTTTTTTTTGTCTTTTTTTGTACACTGTTTGCTTATTCAGGAACATTTATTTAAATACCCATTGAAGCTTCTTATTTTTAAAAACAAGCAAAAACCAAACCCTCTAGTTATCTGGGGAAGGGGATGAGGTGGGAAAATACATTCAAACCCTGAAAACTCAAAACCTGGCTTGGGAATACTTTTGATTTTTTTCCGCAATAAATATGTCAAAATCTTATGAATCATTTAGGATATGATTTTTGGCATCACCTCACTCTTACTGTTGCATATGTTGGTAATTCATTAGCTGCAAAACACTGCAGCACCTCTCCCTCTCCAAGACCTGCCAGCTACCTCCATCTGGCAGTGAGTCCTCTAGAGGGAGGGAATCTGTCGCTGCCCTGTCTGAGCAAGGCCTGCATTAAACAATCCCCACTATAAGCTTCTCCCCACTGCAATCTTATGATGCTCCTCTTTCCCATGACACAATTCTGTGCTTTGACACAACTGACGCATGACCACAATGCTGCCATTTGACTTGACACATAACTGAAAAAGGTGAAAGTGCTGGTACTCGAGGGATCTGTGGATGTGTGTGTGCTTGTGAATGCAGAGAGCAATGGTGCATGTGTTTCCACTAGTGACAGTCTGCCAGCCAACAAGGACAAAGGGAACTTTGCTGTCTGTATCAATGTTTAATCTGAGTCCTATATGTAGGTGCTGTTCCACAGCAGTCTGTGTGCCTGGCTGGCTGCATCAGGGTGTCTGGCTTATATGCTCAGCCTCACTGCTGCCCGTATCTGCAAAAATGAGAGCAGCAACCACATCCCTCATGGCAGAGACCCCAGGTTCCCAGGCAAGGCTGCAGCAGCTGGGCAGAGAAAATTCTGAGCTGGAGCAACTGCAGCAGGCAGACATACTCTTAACATCACTTAGCACAAGCCATGATCATGGTCCAGCGACAGCGTTTGAGAAATTCTCAGTTTGTTTATAGCCTCAATGGATTCAGTATAAATGTGCGTTGTAAAGCAAATATCCAGCATGACTGAGGTCATTGCATTTGTCTCAAAACATATTTGATTCATTAATTGCCTAGATCTAACTCCATAAGCTGACTACATGATGTATGTATTTAGATGACTAAGTGGTCTTGCTCATTTGCAGTAGAGCACTGGATTATATGATATGCCAGTGCACAAGACTGGAAACCCTGTGGCAGCTTCAACTGCTGAATAATTAACTCTTATTGAATTAAATATGAAAATGGTATGGGTTATGTAGAAATTCTTACACTATTAAATAATAGAGTCTCAAAAGCCATCAGGTTACTTAACCTCATAGCTAGAACTATTTTGTTTATTCCCCATTCTTAATATGCAGCACACTGCAGTATTTTGTACCAACAGCCACATAAAAACATCAGACATTGTCAAGTGGGAAGTGAAGGTTTTGACAGCAGGCTACTTGGGTTTTGTCAGCTGGGAGGCAGATGGGGATAGTGGGAAAGGCTTCTTAGCTCAGTGTCTAAAAATGAAGGCAGCAAAATAATTAATATGTATATTTAAGTAGTACAAGCTCATTTCTCAGGGAAAAAAAAATGTTTAAGCAAATGCATCTGCCCATACTTCTGAGCACTAGCAATAGCCTCCTGCTGCCTGTATTCTGAGGAACACGAAATAACATTATGATAACCCTCATCACAACCAAGAGGGCTAGAAAAACGTGGAATTAAAAAAAGGAGGAAAAGGGAAAGTACTTAAGTCTGAGGCTCCTATGCATAAGCTTATTTGCTACATATTTCAAAATGCCTTTCCTAGAAGAATGAACTCTGACCTGCCCTTTCTGCCTGAGCTCTGCTACAGAAGGATCTGCTCTGTCCATGTATCTGGCAGTTTTACCTGCAGTGGGAAGCCCTGTTTCTGTAAGCACCACAACACACAGTGAACAGAACTCACAAGACTCACAGAAAGCAAGTCACTACAAAACTTATCAGCTGAACTGGAATAGCTCCTAGCAATGTGGGCCCTGCATTCCCCCCCATCCCTTATACCTATTCTTGATTTTTTTTTTTCTTTTGCTATTTTACAGGATAAATTCAGCACCACACCTCCCCACATCTGCACCAACCAGGACCACAGGGGAGTCCACTGGAGAATCTTTTGTTAATGTTTACTGTTTGCCAGAAAATCTGTGATGAGATAAGAAATCATCTCTCATCACTGGTAATATTAAGGTGACTAATGCCAAAATATAATAAAAAATCTGAGATTTGATAATAGGACATTATTAATGGACAGCTTTAGTGATGCAGTTAGCAAATTTAGGAATTGTACAACAGCACTATTTCATTTGTCAGAAACATTTATGCAACATTTGCATTAGGACAGATATAAAACATCTGGGTAGAAACTCTTACAGGTAGGAGGTTAAAAATACTGCACAGAGCTTAAAGTGTGGCCCTTTATTAGAAGCTGAGTGCCATATCTTGAAATTATCAGCTTCTAACGCTCACCTCTGAACTCAACTCATAGAAGTATTTTAATAAAATAAACCAGACAAATAGACATATGCAGAGGGTGAGGAGAAAGAGTTTACCCCACTGCTAAGGTACACAAAATTACATCACATACAACAGAGAAGTATCAATCCCTGCTATAAATTGTTTTCAAGCACTTTGTATTTCTCTTCCAATTCACCTACCAATACTTCAGCTGCCAAGCCCAAGTTTTTTGCCACAACAGACAAATAAACAACTATTATAAACAACAAACACCAGAACAGTATATATTTGATGGAATGTTTTTCCTTATGGAAGACACCTTGTCGTTATACACAAACAAGTAACTAAGAAGACAAAATAGATGATATTCAAGTAATCTCTAAAGGGTTAATGTTATGCTTTAACAAAAAAAAAACAAACAAACAAACAAAAAAAAACGAACCCCATTGCCCTGCTACAATTTTTACAATTAAAAAACAGAAAACAACAAAAATGTTAGCAATAAAATCCAGTCAATTGAGGCTCTCTCTGTTTCATGTTGAGAATCTGCCAACTCATACAAAAAAATTTGCATTTCAAAATGAAACAAGAAATCCCTCTCTACCTGCTTGAAATTAAAAGAAATCCCAGTGGAGCTTGTGAAATATGCCCATTGTTTAATGACCTTCTAATACTAGTGAAAGAACATCCAAGAACATTGCAGAGAATTCTGGTCTAATCAGGTTAATGACGGAAGCCAAGGCCAGGACTACGGCAAGCTGTTCGTTAGCATTTGATATTTCTGGCAAATAAACTCACTGCTGTTCATCCATTAAGTTCACATCCAACAAATAGTAGCAACTGCTCCTGACAATCAGTACAGAATATTCTGCTCCCATATCAAATTCCACTGCTGTAAAGAAGTCATCATTGGCTTGAAAGAAGAAGTCAAGCTGCTTTCAATGGCTTCTGTTAAACCAGTTCAGCAGTAAAGCTCCAGCTGAACAGGGCAAAAAAAGTGTGATAAGAAGAATCTGGGGATATTTTATTCTTCACTGAGATTGAAGACAAAACAACAACAACAAAAAAAAAACACATTATTTTCTCAGCCTTCATACAGAGATGATGGTTCAGTGATCATGTTCTGAACATGACATTATTTTTCATAAGTACTGTTCAATCTACCATGTGCAAGATTTCACATTTCTGCCGGCCTTTAAGTCCCAGTTTTATGTCTCCCTTGCAATCAGTATGCACTGGTGAGCTAAATGGGCATAATCATGCTTTCTAGGGCTGATCACTGACCAGCTTTAAAAGGCCCAAAAGAGCTGTTTTCTCCATCTGGATCGTCAATTAAAGCTATCTCAGCAAACATGGTATATATGAACGCTCAATTTTGAGCCATTCACCTAGAGGTTATAGGGAAATGAAAGATCTGCCGAGGTCAGACTGAGATGTATATAAAACTGATGGCCTGTTTGGCCAGAAGTTATTATTTCCCTGTTCACTACGGGAGTTCTTGGGCTGCAGGCTGGCAGACCTTATTACAGTTTGGAGCTGCAAAATGCCTTAAACTCCTCCAGGCACTTAGTAGTGCCCTAATTCCCTTTGCAGCCAGGAGAGTCCTGAATGACATCCGTCACTGACAGCCTTCAGGAGCTGCTCAGGTAACTCCTGATTCCTAAGGCAGCGATGGACTCTTCCCCTTGTACAAGGAGGACAATGCAGAGAAGAAACTACTCTCTTAACTCCACCTGAGAATACCACTATGCCAGTACCCTTGGTTTCTCAGTATTGGCTGATGCATTGGGTTCAAAGAGTCAGAATAAATGGGGTTATATCAGACTGGTGGCCAGTCAATAGGGGAGTTCCCCAGGGCTCCGTTTTAGGGCCAGTTCTCTAATGCTTTTGTAAATGAACTGGATGTAGGACTCAAATGCATACTAAGTAAGTTTGCAGATGACACTACTTGGAAGGAATGATTCCCTTCATCCCTTCATAACTGAGAAGGAATTGATTCCCTTGAGGGTAGACAGGCCTTGCAGAGAGATCTTCACAGACTAGAGGGCTAGGCAATCACCAGTTTTAAGAGATTTAACAAGAGCAAGTTCCAGATCTTGCACCTGGCACATGGCAACCCTGGATATATATAAAAACTCTGTGTGTGTGTGGTGGGGGGGGGGGAGTGGCTGGAACAGCCTTACGGAAAGGAACCTGGGGGTTTGGTCAAGAGCAAGTTGAACATAAGTCAGTGGTGTGCCCTGTCAGCCAAAAGGACCAGCTGTACTCTGGGGTACATCAAGAACAGCATTGCTAGCCAGTCAAAGGAAGCAGTTGTCCTGCTGTGCTTTGGTGTAGCCTCACCTTGAGAACTATGTGCAGTTTTGGGTGCCACAATATAACAAAGACATAAAACTACTAAAGAGCATCCAAATGAGGGCTATGAAGATGGTGAAGGGTCTGGAAGACAAGACGTATGAGGACTGGCTGAGTTCCTTTGGTTTGCTCAGCCCAGAGCAGAGCAGGCCGAGGGGAGGCCTCATGGCATCCTGCAGCTCCCTCACCAGGACAGGGCCAGGCACTGAGCTCTGCTCCCTGGGGACGGCGACAGGACCCGAGGGAACAGCATGGAGCTGTGACAGGGGAGGGTCAGGCTGGGGGTTAGGGAAAGGTTCTGCGCTGAGAGGGTGGTCAAGCGTTAGAACAGGCTCTCCAGGCAAGTGATCATAACATCAAGCCCGCTGGAGTTCAAGAACTGTTTAGACAATGCTCTCAGGATCTGTTTTTTAGGTAGTCCTGTTTGGAGCCAGCAGTTGGACTTGGTGATCCTAGTGAGTCCCTTCCAACTCGGGATGTTCTATGATTCCATGTATGATACAAACCACATCTATGCTGCACAATGAAGCACTCAATTAGGTTCCCACACAATTAGAATCCCTTAGAGGGCTACACGGAAACTGCTTTGGAATCCAAGCCACTAACCTCTCCATGACAATAAACACTAGCTTGGATGACTGCTAAGTTAATTCCTTCTATTGGCACTCAAGACCTACCTAGCTCTTCTTGAGGAAGCAGAAAAACTATCACTCAGCTTTAAAATGCAAACATGGTGTGGGAGTCAGCTTGAGGTGCACACACACAAAACAACTGAAGTATAGCAGAAAGATCAAAAACTGCATGGAAACTTTCAATAGACAGATATCATACTTTGAGCATCGCCCACATTTACTGTCCATATAATATCCCTAAAATCTTGAAGTGTTTGGAGTTATCCAAGCTCCTCAGCTTTTAGTTAAGGAAAATAAAATGTTTGTAGTTCTTCACAAAGCACAAGCAGAATGCATCTATGCACTGGCACGGAAAGGGAAGCACAGCAAGACAGAAAGCAGAAACTGATGGCACTAGCGATGAACTCAGATGAGAGTAGGAAGGCACAAGATCACAAGGTGGTGCCATTTTAGAACAAGAGAAAAGAATCAAGACTGGATTGTAGATTAACTGGTTGCAGTAAATAAAAATAAGGTAAAAAACAAAAAACAGATGGAAGTAGCAACATACTTTGGTACATTCTAAAACATTCATTACAAGACCGCCTGCAGCAGAGGCTGAAACCTCATTACTCATTTGTACTTCTCTGCACCAAATGTGTGATATTTTCAGTTATGACTAGAGTATAGACTAGCTAAAGCTTGGACCAATGCCTGCTTTTGTTCTTTCAGAAGCACTTGAGCCGTCTTCAGGGTAAATAGATATGACTAAAATAAAACATACAATATAGAAATACTAAGAAGTAGCTTAACTAGCAAAGCCAGCACAAATGGGATCTAGAGAGAGAAAAACATTAAACAAGTAAGACATGAAAAGAGTCTGGTGGCAAACAGTTCGGATATGGTACACATTCATATCCAGTGGGCCAGTTAATGAAATGACCCATACAAGATAAACTGTTATCTAAAAGGAAAATCACTGCCTGACACCAGCTGAATCATTCCTCCTACTGTTTGCTGGAGGTTTAAGCTGTACCACAGCCTACACAGAGAATAAAGTTTTCTCTTACAGTGGTTGTTATGCATTAGCCCTGAAGAAAAGGGGAAATAGCAGGCCATATTGAGCTCTAATTGAAATTTCAGTATTAGGACAAATGTACTAAAATTTTTATAAAGCTTTCTTAATGCAACTCAGAGCACTCATTCAGTGAAGGCTGGCTACAAATCAGGGCTGATTCTTAGTTGCTAGTGGTGTTTCAGTATACTTCTCAAATACGTGCATGAGGAAAGGTTGCTGAATAGACACAGGCCAAAGGGAATCATCTGGCTCCCCATGGGACAGGTGAGAAACTAACAGCTGAAAAAAGAGCTCATCAGAGTAGGGCTTTTTAATCTTTCAAAAAGAAGTGGAAACACAGTTGCTGCTGGAAGAACCTGTCTCTTTAGTACAGTTACTCATGTTTTTACTGCTGATTTAGTGGGTTGAAGCAAGTTGCCATGAGGACACAAGTGCCAGAGCTGATACTGTGTGGGTCAATTTTAAAATCAGGAATGAGCCTAACTACCCCTTTCAGCAACAGTGAGTTGTTGAATCAGCTCACATTGGATCAAATATTGTCTAGCTGCATCTTAAACTTCACCATCCTTGCATGCTTCTGCATTCACCAGCTGTCAAAAGAGAGATCTGATAACAGAAGTCTAATACTACTTCAGCAAGAGCTGTCTCCACTGAAAATGAGCTCTCTCTTGGCTTTATGATTCAATGCATTCAGCTCTTTGATTGACTACTTTTAGGAGCAATTGTCCCAATGATTACTAGCTAGAACTTCCCCTAAGTCTCAGTGAGAAGTTAATTAGTTTCTGTCTAAAAAAATTAGTGTCATGCTATGTGAGACTCTTACCAACCCAATGCAGAGCCCAGTGAGTCATGTGAGAACAGGCATCGATTCTGCTGGCTTTGAAAAAGACACTGCAAATGACCCCAGGTTATCTGAGTCAATATTTTATTTTTCCAGATTTACAGCTGACCTTCTTTGCTGTTCTTTACTTTACGTGGAAAAAAAATATAGATTTTTACTTTCTTTCTCTCTTTTTGTATGTTAGTTGGGGTGTTTCATACAGCAAATCTAATAAGGTGTTTAGAAAATCAACTGGTGTATGAAAATATTAACAATCTGAGGAATACCTGATTGCTTGGTGATAGGAGAGCAAAACAAAAAGAAAAACATAGCTTGGGAAGAGATAAACACAGAGTAATATGTGTAATTTACAGAGGTCTCCATCAAATGACTCCAAGCACATGGGTACTTGTTTATGCTGTTTCCCACAGAAAATGCCAAATGCGTTTTCCAGAGCTAAATGACTACAACCTTTTCTACAGGTGAATGCTTGCTACGAATTAGGGAGTCTTACACAATTATCTACTGTATTAATACAGATAATGCGTCTCATGTAATCCAGGCAGCCCTTAAAAGAAGCATTAAAAAATGTATATTATCTTTGTAAGTCCATTCTGGATTTTGTCTCTTTCATTAATCGTTGAAGGTTAAAAGCAAATCAGTATTTTTTACATTTAAAACAGCAGAAGGACACTCAAAAGAATCAACAAAATGGGTTGCTGAAAACAAATTGAACTGCAAAGTCTGCTACAGACAAAACTCAATGAGATTCAAAACTGTTGTGAATGTATTTGTGGATAGCAGACTTACCTAGTATCACTATAAATAATGATAATTAATTAGGAAGATTGAAAATTAGGAAGGAAGATTGCAACTAGACTTAAACTATGAAGTACATTCTCTAGCTGTTAGAAATCAAGATTAGATGTGTGCATGGAGATGTACCTGGGTACGTCCACCCACTATGGGCCTTTCTGAAGAATCTGGCTTTGGGCACTTCTAGAGGCAGGATATTGGACCACTTGGATGAAATTTCTGTGTAAATTCTTAAGTAAATCAGAGTATTTTTCCAACTTTCGGTTAACAGGAAATCTTTATGATTTTCTTTTTTCCCCTGAGGTTTAAACATTATTTAATCAAGAATTGATACTGTTGTGATCTAAAAGATGCACCTAAAAATGCATTCTCCCTCTCTCTATAACACCCCATATATATATAAATGAGAAAACAAAGGAAAAAGCAACTAGCCTAAAACTAATCTTGTGTTTTTAGGGAAGTAGAACTATATTTCAAAGTGTTGGTTTTGAGCAACTCAGGCTGTAATAATGTAAAAGCCACCCTGTTCTTTCTTCACATTTATATCTGATAATTTCCCCAAATCCCACTTTCAGTTGTTCCTAGCATTTTTTGTTCCTACTTAACAAAAAATGTAGGTGACTATCATCTGGCATTAATCTACGTTGTATACTACCTGTGCTCTGCTGCTCATGCTCCCTTCCAGTGTTAAGTATTCAATCCCATTTCACTAGTGAAAGATGTCTCTCACTGCCCAGTACAGATTTTAAAAGCCTTTTTGAATGTTCATACATAGAGCTGTTATTTGCCTATTTGTTATTTAATTACCACACTTAGCATGAAGAAAAGTTTGAATGACACTACAATCAAGTTGTCTTTTTTGACAAAAACAAACAGGACAGAGCAATACTACACTGATATCATAGCATTCCATTCATATACCAAAACCAAAAACCTACAGTCTTTGAAGGAGGGGAAAAAAATTATATTGTTTTACATCCACTATTTCATTATTCATTTAAGAAGAGATTGGACTGTGCACTTAGTCACATGGTCTGAACTTTTGGGTAGACCTGTGTGGTGTCAAGAGTTGGACTTGATGATCCTTAAGGGTCCCTTCCAACTCAGGATATTCTATGATTCTATGATTAGTCTGTTCATGTAGTCATATTATGATAGCTTTAATTATCACAGACACAATAAGAAATAAACACTAAGTATGTTTTATATTAACCTTGTACCCAGACACATTTCCAAATGATCCACAAGCTCAGAACAAAAGTGAATCCTTACTTTCAAAAAACTTTACAACTTTAGTCCCAGTTTAATATTAGTGGAAAACCGTATACAGAATCATCTGCTGTCCAGAGCTAGGCTCTAGGACTACAGAGAAAAACCACACAGCACACAGCTTAGCATGATACAACAAACTCAGTTTACTGGCAGTTTAACTTTTGCCAAATTTTTCTGAAGGCAGATGGAAGTTTAAAGAATGACTGGCAGAACATTTGGTGAACACCTCCCAGGTATGGTGCCCAGGTGTGACAAAGCCCAAAAGCACTTGGCAAAGAAAGCTGATCAGATCCAAGAATAAAACTCTTTGGTGTCAACAAAATAGGATAAGTTGGGCATGGTGAGAGCCTTGAAAGTGAGGACAAGTGCTTTCTCTTTGATGCAATGGAAAAATCAAGAGAGAGCTGCAAAAAACTGTGAAAGATGAGCTGGAAAAATTGTCGTCTGCTTTCTTCTGTATGGATGTGTAGGGAGAAAGATTGCATTCCTCCAGGCAAGAGAAAATGAATATGTAGTAACCCAGGTGTGACCTGATGAATCTAGACAGCAATTTTGGCTTTGAGAACTGACTGAAAAGGTAGTGAATTGGAGCTGCAGGGCAGAATGAGACAGCACAATTCAGACATAGGTAGGCTGTGAGGATCTGCAGATGTCTGAAGATCATGATGACTGTTTTTGTTGTTGCTGTTTTAGAATATACCAAGAATCTTGCTTTAAACAGAATGAGTCTGAAAAAGAATAAATTAAGGAGGAAGCAAATAAGGTACTTGAAAACATATTAGTTGGACATCAGCTGGGACCATTTGGTTCTGTCATGGTTTTGACAGTGCTGACTTAATTTTCATTCTTATATTAATTCATCAGCATTTTAAATTTAATTAATTTATGAGTACAAATAGAAACTTCTCTTTCTCCCCTCCTTTCCCCTCCCCCTGGAAAAAAAAATCCAATATTTAATATAAACAGATTATTTTTGAAAACAACAGCATGTATTTAGTATATGCTGGTGACTTTTTATTTTATTTTTTTTAACATATGTTTTTCATATGACAAGACCATGTTTTTTAATGAATTTGTCAGTGTGATTCAGTGTAATCCAATCCAGGTATATAAAGAGAACTATGTATAATGCAGAAAAGTGCTAAAACAGAACTCTTCTGAAAAGGCATTTGGTGTGATTGTGAAACTTCAGGAAACTGAAACAGAAATCTGAAGCAGGAAACAGAAATCTAAAACAGTGCTACAAATCCCAGTGGGACAGCCATTTGTAGATGTGAAGTATTCCCACCACAAATCTTAGTATTCATGCATTATATAAAACTAAGTGTTCTTCTGGGAACAAATAGCAGAGAAAAAAGAATCTTATAGATTGTCCTGAATCATTAGAGCATTATTGTTCATTCTTGTGTAGTTTAAAATCTCAGAGCATTGCCATTTTGAACCTCTATTTTTAGGGATACTACCATTAGGCTTAACTATGCATGTTTAGTTGCAATTTGGCATGCAAGGTAGAAGCCCAGAAGCAAAATTATTTTAGTTAATTGAAGGGGAGAATGTAATCAGTGAGATTCTTTTTCTAATTAAAATCTGCAAAAAAATAATTAATTCCAAATGCTTTCTTGCACAAAATAGCTCCAAATCAGATAGGGATATAGGATGCATAATTCAAACTTGAATACAAGCTTGAAATCCTCTCCAGAAATTTCCAGGGTTTTGGACTGGGAACAGTTTCTTCTCAGTCATTTAAAAAGAAGAAAAAAAGAGGGGGGGAGGGACGACACACTCATATACATACTAAAAATATGGCTTGAGACCTTTGGGAATTTGAAACTGTAATATGAGTAAGACAGCCTCGGTTTGGATTTGAAAGATCCACAAAGCTATGAACTTATCATTGTACAACAGCTTCATTCATATAACAGAAATACAAACTGTAGGCATAAACAGGGTTTTGAGAGGTAATCCCAAAGATAATTTAGTCAAGTGCTTCAGGATTTTTATCAGTAGGAAGTCTTCCTTTGTCTAATTTAAATCTTCCTTACTGTATTTTAAGATCATTTTTGCTTATTTTACCCATTCCACAGTGGTAGAATAAGTTCCCTTACTTTTTTGTATACGTATCCCCTCTTCATTCTAAACATCCCCATTTCCCTTCTTCCTTCTTTTCCTGAAAGTTATGCTGATTTTCCTTTGAGTTTGTCTAAGCAGTTTATACTTCACTGTAGTGCAGTACCCAGATCAGAACATAATAGCTGATCTTTCTCAATGCTGAGCACAGCAGAAAACCATTTCATAAACTTTGCAGGCTGCAAAATATATCATGGGTCTGAGCATATATCCATGGGTCTGAGATATATCCACACATTATATCACAATAAGATATATATATATATATATATATATCTTATTGTGATATAATGTGTGGATACTTTTATGATGATGTGATATTTGTTAATTACAAATTATGTTAATTCCTAAATTGCTACATCCTTTTCCAAATGAATAAAATTTCAACTCTTATTTCATTATGTGAATGAGCAGGTTATCGAAGTCTAACAAATAATTCTTCAATGGGGACAAATGCAATACACTTTTAACCAAGATCTTGAATTTGTCATTTTGAATTCTTCTACTGTTCTTTGGCATAGTCTCAGTTCCTTTCACATTGCTGTCATCTGCAACTTTAATAAGCATTAATAAAAATACTGACTAAAGCCAAAATTCATGATTGAGCCTTTTAGAGACCTGTCACAGTAGAAGAATGAACTGAGCAATAAATAAATTATATAGAGAAATAAATTAAACATATAAATATGCTTCACCAACATAAGAATTAGACCCTGTACTTCAACGTGCATTACAAGAGGGCCAGCATGAAAGTAAAACTAGAAACATTCTGCTATTACTTCATCCAAAGTTCCTGCTACAGTATTAGAAAAAATAAGATTAGCTGTACATGATTTGCTCCTTACAGATCTGTGCTGGCTGTTACTCTTATTTATTTATTTATGGAGTTTAAAAATAGACTGATATTTTCAGTTCTTTAAAGAAATTCAAGTTAAACTGGCCGGTCTATAGTTTTCCTCTTTTTCTCTTCTCTTTTTTTTTTTTTTTTAACTGATAAATCTTTTTCCTAACCTTCCCATGTATAACCTATGTTCTAAACATTCTCAAACATAAGGTGCTCATCCACAAATTTTAGTTGACTCAACTGATTAAAAATAATAATAATAAAAATAAACACACCCTTCCCTGCAAACAAATATAACCAGTGAATATTCTGTGGAGATACTTTCTTAATGCTATTATGGAGGTATGCTGTTCTCCTGAGGCAAGCAAAACCATAAAATAGCATTTCTTAGCACATAAGTCAATGCAATGGGTCATCTGCTTATGCACCTATGGCACTCTGATCTCTTTAACTTCAAACTAGATTTGGTGGTTTTATATTGTCAGTCTTTCCCTAGACGATCCAGAAAGTACGCTCTAGCAATGCTTGAAAGCCCAGCTTGCTATTCATCATTACTTCTGAGATGGCAGCACTGAGTAGCTGCTACCCTGGGAGGTCTATTAAGGAATGAACTAGTGGAGTTCTCCAGCAAGATACCAATCTGCTGATCCCAAAGTACAAGAAGTGTCAAATATTCAAAAGTTGAATGTTTAAGAAGTTGAATCTTTAAATTCTGAACAAAGTTCAGCAAACAGATCTGCAAATAACCCATTACTCCTTGAATCACAGCCTCAGCAGAAGTTTCCAAAGGCTATGGAATCTATGTTTTAACCACTCTGCTGAATAAAGAATATGCACAGCTCTTCAGCATTATAGGACCCCTCTGATACAGCTCATAACAAAGGTTTTCCAGTGGAATGTGCATGTCCCTAGAAAGTTACCTCTGTACCTTAAAGAAGCAAGTGCTAGGGAAGAATAACAGTGAGAGATCAATTTCTGAATTAGTATGATGTGCTTCACTGCAAAGCTTCTTGCTGCTTTGTAAAGTAAAAGTTTATCTGATACTTTGCCATTAAAGCTTTATAATCTTGATAGAATAAACTGTTTTCTCACTACTGAAAATAAATAGGAGGATTACTAGAGACAGAAATTTGTTCATTTGAGATCAGGGATTTCAAATAAATCTCATATTGATATGTTAAGTAAATTCAGTACTTTCTTAACTTAAAGGAACTCCAGGGCCTTCCTAAAGCTCTGATTTAATTCTAACTGAGGCAGAGGACTTCTATCTACTTTCAAATCCAGAAGACTGTATTAAGTACATTTGTCCTTTGTCCAAGATTTTAAGGATAAATAATATCCTTGGCAGATTATAATTAATGGCTGTTCAAGATACATACAGCCTATGAGGTGATAACGTCATAGTGACTGAAGTATGAGGCAGGATGTCCTATAAGCAGATACATCATGAATGAAGATCAGCAAAAGAAATTTTCTGCAATAATCTTCCAGACTTCAGAATCTGAGAATTACTTGTATAGTTATCTCTTGTTCTTTTGCCCTTTGCAGTTCCTCAGAAGATCCTTTCCAGGTTTGTATGAAAAGTCATTCTTCAGGGGAAAAAAAATAATAATTATTTTTGCACCTGGAATGAAAATTGTATGTTCTCTTTCAATAACCATGTTAAGTTTGTAAAGAGATGAATAAAATACCATTCAGGACTTGTATATTTACATATTCAGGGTTGCAGAGGAAAAAAAAAAAAAGTGAGGACAAGGCAAGCAGTTGGTTCAGTCCCATATCAAGAGGAACCTGGCATCAGGCAGATGGGTAATAATCTTCCCCACAATGTAACTCTCCTGTTCTCTAGCCCTGAAGCATAAAGTTTAATCTCTCTCACAGACAGTCACTGATTCCAATAGCACTTCAAATATTCAAAAAATTGATTCCAGTAGCAATTCAAATCCTGAATTATTTTCATAACTATACAAGTCCTTTTTGAAACTTATACTCTTGGCCTTGGCCACCTCCTATGCAATAGATTTTGCAGTTCAGTTACACAGTGAGAAACTATGTCTTTTTAACCGGTCTCACGATTCCCATTATTTTAAAAAAAGAAATCATTGAATGTTCCCATGAAACAAAGCCAAGTTTGCTCTTTGAAGTCAGCAGAAGACCAGTGGAGGTTGTTGCACCCTGCCAAAGACATAGGTCCAATCCTTGCTTTAGTTACAGAAAGAAAAATCTTGCTAATCTTAAACTAGGGTGCGCCCTGCCCATTTCACAGGACTCACGAGCACTGTGGGAGAAACAAAACAGCCAAGTGTGAAAGAGAGCAGCATGAACACTGCCACCTTCAGAAGGAAGTATGACTCTTGGTTCTGTAAGATATTTTATCGATCCTTGCTAACAACTAAAAGTTGTTAGATCTCTGTCATTTAAAACAAACAGCACTTCCTTTGACCCAGACTTGTCCTATCTTCTGCTTAGCAACTAAATTAGGAGCCTAATCATTCACTGGCTCTACATTAAGCAAAGGAATAATCTTCAGCAGGTGACTCAACACATTTTGTTTGTTAATCTTTTGCTAGAGGTGACTGTCAACCCAGAGTGTTTTCCTTGGGTGAACTGATACAGTTGAGGTTGGATGAAATCATAGACCTGATCCAAAATCCTCTGAAACTATAGAGACTCTCCCTAGAGTGTCTTCAAGTCTTATACTGCAGACAGATAGTACAAAAGTTAGTTTAAATTGGAACATCAAGATCATGCAGTACACAGCTAGCTGCCTTCTCAGGCTGTCCCTGGCACATTTGGAGGAGGCTCTGCGTTTCTGCAGGTCTGAGTCACATTCCACGTAGGCCAGCTGGGGAGATGAATTGCAGCCATTCATCCTTCTGCAACTTGGCCTCAGCAGCTCATGTGAATATGACAACAGCAGCTCTAGCTGTCTTTCTGTTGAATCTTCCTTAACCATGTTCTTACATGCTTAGAAAGCAGCAGCTTATCAGAAGAACAGATTGATTTACCACATGGGATAATGCAGAGTGACATTGTTTTATTTTATTGTTTTGAAAGGGAGACATTATTTAGCTCTGTAATAAAAAATCACTTTGGTAATAAGCATATTAAATATCTTGCCTAATTATATTTTAAATGTTTTGTAAAGAATTCTTTTTTTTTGTTGTTCTGTCTTGTCATTTTCCTCTCTCATCCACAAAGTATATTTATGAATTATGCATGCAAACATAATTAAGAACAACAATTGGTGAATTGTACTCTACTGACATTGTTCTGTTTTTCAGTATCTTACACTATTGTAAGAGTAAATAGTTTATGCAAGTGACAAAGGTTCTCATATAATTATGACCAGTCCAAAGTTTTTTAGTATACCAAATGCACTGCATGTGAGAAACCAGTTTTGTTATCCGACGCCTGCTTATTTCTGAGTGATTTATAGGCTAATCTTCTGAACTGGGGAAATATTGACCAGGTGTGTAATTGAGTTAAATTCTGATGTGGTATGGGTTAGAAAAGGTACTGTTAAGATTATAAATATTTGATCCGTATATCATAAATTGTTACCCTGGTTTATGAACTCTAACAAGATATGTTACTCAGTCTATGTGACACAGATAGCAGTATTTTGAGTATTCTAACTAAACTGTACTTGTTTTTTGTCCTGTTTTGAAAGGAAGCATAAAAAAAGAGTTTTGCTCACATATGATCGGAGATCATCCTGTTGGAAATTGTCAGAAAAGTATTCTGAAAATGTCAGAACTGAATTAGTCTTCCAAGTACCCTTGCAGTTCAACTGTAATCAGATCTATGATTTTGTTCAAGTCGGTTTATTATCAGTACACAGAGATCTTTCTAAGGAATCACTCAGTACGCATGAAGTGCATGAACACTGTCAGCAAGCATACATCATTCACTTCCATAAAGGAGTTACCACCTATGCAAGATTTGCCACTAAAATAAAAAGCTCATTTAGCAACTCTATGGATGAATTAGTTCTAATATCTTGCTTTTATTTCCTCTTATTGTTCATCTGGTGGATTATTTATATAAAATAAAATACTATTCATGCACTTTATAAATATATTTGCTTATACCAAATTTGATGCACAAAAACTGAAAACACATTTTTATCTGGCGCATGAAAGGGTTGCTTATCAGTTAATGCAGCTAATGCAGACTTCACTTGTGAAAAAAGGTGTCCATATGTATGCTACTTAGGTCTATGTGAGTAGCAACTTGGAGCAGAGCTGGAACCTTATTCTCAACACAACTAGAAACAGCCACACAAGACTGTGTTTCGAGGTCTGAACTGAAGTGTAGTCTTAGAAAAAGAAAGTCATTGAAACACACAGTCTAATGATATAAGGGATATACATTGATCAAGTCTGTACAAATCACAAATCACCTTAAATCTGTGCAGAAATTGCAAATTGTCAGAACTTAATGGCTTTCAAAGTGAAGCTTTCTTTTGTTATGGCATTTATCCAGCACTTCGATATCTTGTTCTTTTTTGCCTTACTCATTCAAGCTTGATTTTATGACTCTCGGTTTGAGTCAAAAGACCTTAAATAGGCATATAGTATCTCTACTACACCCCACAAAATACAGATGGGCTTTATAGTATATTGTTCTGATCAATAGTAGCTCAACAGTAAAACTGAAGATACAATAATTAAGACTCAGGATTTTACTTTCCCTTCATTCTTTTATGGCCTTCGTAACCTCAGGTTATGTCACAAATTTGTTTTCTTCAGAGATTTCTACTAAGGTTCTGCTTTAAAAATAGTTTAATAATTCACATAAGCATAGGCCAAAATCATGTGAATTATGGGTGTACGTGCACAGCTACAGAGTTCTGCGCTATGTTGTAAAGCAGTCTGTTGACTCCAACTATAAAGCAATCTATACAAGCATTTATGAAAACATTTCATTTGTTAACCTTTTGAAATAGTTTTAGAAAAGCTTAGCATAAAGTTTGTAAAGAAATGGCTTTATACCAGTCCTAGGCCAGAGCAGTCTCTGATGAAATCATAATCACTGTATCTTACTCTTTTTAATTTACTAGATGACAGATTGTTTTCTATCAGATGTAAATAGCTTTGTTGTTGTTGTTATTTCCTTAGTTTGTGAAAAAGATGCAGAGGTAGAAAAGGGAGATGAGTGTTCACTTCAGCTTGGAAAATTTACTTTGCTTTATTATATAAAATGTATCCTGGTGATGTTTTACACATGCAATGTTTTGTATTCTCTCAGTGAGATTCCAGGCAAATCTATGTGCTGGCCCTTAATCACTAGATTTCAACTGGATCACTTACTGATCAGAGAACTATTTTCAGAAGACAGCACCATTTAAGTTACGATGTAGTGGGAAACAAATGTCATATATTCAACAAAGTAACTAGACATTTTAGAATAATATAAAACATTAAATGAAATAATGCTATATTTTCTATCAGATTATATCACTGTGACAAGCAGAATCCAAGACACGAGGAGAAAGGGGTTTATCAGATTACCTTTCCCTGCTCACTCATTCAGAGAAGCTGCTGAAGCTCCCTAAACTACCTTAAAAAGCAGGCCTTTGATATAGCACACAGACAATGCATTTTCTTTTTCACATGCATTTTGTGTCACTGACATCCACTAGAAGCATTCAACAGCAAGAATAAGTCAAACAACTTTAAACCTGACTACTCCTGAATACTTTTGTTACTAATTAACTTGTATGGGTCAACTGTTCCTTCCTACATGGTACTGATGCCAGAGCTGCATTTCCTGGCCTTCAGTCTCCTGCTATTTCTATGACCATTCTTGTTTCATTTTGCTTTGCTTGTAAGAATTCCTTTTTAAAAGTTTATCTAGAAGTGTTTAGGGCATGAAGATAGTCACAGAATCACATAATTGCAGGGGTTGGAAGGGACCTCAAAAGATCATTGGGTCCAACCCCCCTGCCAAAGCAGGTTCCTTAGAGCAGGCTGCCCAGGTAGGCGTCCAGACGGGCCTTGAATATCTCCAGAGAAGGAGATTCCACAACCTCCCTGGGCAGCCTGTCCCAGTGCTCCGTCACCCTCAGTCTTTCCAGCTCTCCCTCCAATTTCAACATAGGTTGTTGATAGTGCTTCAGTGCCTTTTATATAATAAAATGTACTGAACAAAAAAATGAAAATGGCAATATGTGTATGATCATTTGCTATGCTGCCAGTGCATGATAGTTTCCTTAAGTGTGCTACCTTTCACTTATATGCCATACCAGCTGCATTGGGATGAAAGCAGGTGAAAAATGAAAAGAACTACTTGTAAATGATACTCATATATATATACATATACAATACACACACACATATATATAAATAAAAACAATCTAGAATTAACAATTTACGCCAACAGGCGCATTAGGGAGAATGCTGTATTACCACACTTTAGAGGCATTAACTACTATCTTACAGACCAGAAAAAGAAAAAAGGCAGAAGGGTGATTATTTCCTATCTGTCTACTCGGGTGGTGGTTTTGTTATTGTTGCTTTTGATTCTTTATTTTCCAACTCTTCCTTGAAGGATTTAGTATAGGCAATACTAGAAACAGGATGCTGGACCAGATGGAAGCCAAATCTGGTCCAGCATGGTAATTTTTACAGGCATCAATGATTCTGGGCTCGGGACAAAAGTGGTTTGCCATCTCCTCTTTCACGGTTTGCAAATACAATTTTTTAAGAGACTTGAAATGAGTGGCTCCATCAGCTTGCTATGCGTCTTCCCCATTTGAACCTACTTCTTCATTAAAAACAGTATTTATTTAATAATTTATTTTGATGTAATGTAAAGAACTTCATTGTGATTGATAGCTTCCCGTTGTCATTAAATAATGGTAGTATATTATCAGAAAGTTTTCTGAGAATGCTGTGTTATGCTATCATAAACCACTACCAGGAAGCTAGCACTCAGGCATGCATTGTAAAGTTTATTTAAAAGAATCAAAAATTCTTAATTGAGACACAAAATTCATATGAGGAGCTGGAATAAGGCTCATCATGGATGCTGCTCAAAGGGGCCCATAAGTACTATAGGAGAAAATCAGGCACTGAAGTTGTTGTGTCACTGAATGATTGCATTGTCCCAGGAATCATGAATTTTGACAAAAGGAAGAAGAGGTGACCTTTCTCCTTCAAACCCACAGCGGATTTTGCATATAGCTATATAAATATTAGGAAAGCATGTATAATCATATCTATTTACCTATACAATTTTTTGATATAACACTGCTTATATGTTATGTACATATACACATCTTTATATCCATAGGTTATAACCCCGTGTATGTAGTATATAAAATTAGTTTCAAACAAAGAAGGTGAAAAGCTTTGTACAGCATCAATCTCTTTATATGTTTACTGGCAAAACAGTGTGTACAGTAAGGTTTAATATTGAAAAAGTATTTAAATGAATGCCCTGAGGTGTATTATATATTGCTCTACAACAATGGCACTAATATAGAGATAAGAGGCATGAGCAAAATAGCTGTGCTAACTTTGCTTTTTAATAAATCTTTGTATGGGGAAGGAGGAGGGAAGGAAAGGATACAGCTAAAGGTAGGCAGCCCCATTTTTCCATTGGAGAGCCTGATTTACCTTTTTTCTGTCTGCCTGAGTGATTTCTTTGTTCACACATGCACAATAAACTCTGCCCTAACCTGTCATTGGTTGCCCAAATGCAGCATGGGTCACTGAACTCCAGCTTCTTTGGTCCTAGCGTCTTCAGTATCGTTTACTGATATTTTTGACTAGGGATACTGAAGTGTTTTCTTGTTCTCAGTACATACACTAGATCATTGCTGCAATGAAGAAATCCTGTAGGTTCTACTTAAATCTCCTCACCTCCCTACCACCTCCCAGCCAAACTCCCCACAAGTTCTCTATCAGCTCCAGCAGTTGCTCACCTCATAATTTACAGCACTCTTTTCAAAGAGGAGTTACGAAAGTAGGAGTTTGTCCAGTAGACTTCCCAGAATAGGCTTGTAACTCTCATGAAAGCACTAGCACTTGTGAGCCTTATTTTCTGGCAGACTGAGAAATCCCTGCTTACTGTGATGCTGCTCCATGTGGTACATCACTGAACACCACTTGTTCTCCCCCCCAGATTTTCCATTCTTCAAAGTATCTTTCAAGATTGGAAGACATCTCCAAAATTAAGATGAAAGTCTGGAACCCACTTCTGCATTCAGCAGGAGCTTCATTTCTTTCAATATTAAGAAAATAAACAGATAGATTTTGTAGGTTGAAACTGCTCAATACATAATTCAAAGACATCAAGCTAAAAATAGAGCTTCAATTGCAGTACTTTAAGCTAAGTTCATTCAGCATTTCTGAATTGAGGAAATGTACATTATTTAAAGGACAATACAGTGAAGCCTGTTAAAAGTTAATAAAAGAACAGATTTGAATTGACGACATGGGTCTCAACCACCTAATCAAAACAAAGTCCTTTGCTTATATAAAGCAGTATCATTTTGTTGACTTTTCTGATTTGTGTTAGCTGAGGGTACGGTTCATACAGAACTTCTTTCAGTGTGTCGACTTGCTAAACAAAATCTATTTAGGAAAAACAACAGACATCAGATATTCTTTATTATGAGGGCAGTGAGGCCCTGTCCCAGGCTGCCCAAAGAAGCCATGAATGCCCCATCCCTAGCAGTGCCCAAGGCCATGGGGCTGGGGGCAGTCAGGGCTGGTGGGAGGTGTAACTGCCCATGGCAGGGGGTTAGGACTAGGTTAGCTTTAACGTCCCTTGCAACCCCAACCATCCTATGATTCTATGTTATTTGCATTTTAGAAGGATCCCGCTGACACTCTACAAGTACACACCTGAACAGTGTATTTATTTAAAATTTATATGCAGCCGCAATGGAATGGAGAGTTCACTAATAGAAGTCAGAGCTCCCAAACTTCCTATACTTGCATATAAATCTTCACAGGCATCAACACACAAGTTACATGCTAAGAAAACGTCATCCTTCAGGTTTACAGAAACACAATGTTGGTTGCAAATAAGGATTATTTGATTTAGGTGCCTGGGTACAAAGGCTGAACTCAAGAAGCAAGTACTCTGGAGATGCTCTTTAGCAGAGAAAGAAGAGAAAAGTAGTACATGAAAGCACCTGAGCTCTGTTTCCCCCATGACTACTGATGTAGTCAACAGTGCTCTCAGCAGCACAAGCATAAACAAAACCCTGGGGAGTTACTGTAAGCCCAACCTCACAAAAGAGCAGGAGAGAAGAGCTCTTCTCTTCTCCAGGAATGAATGCAGGTCCCTAATACAGTCTCCCAGATCATAAGGTTACACTTGAAACAGAACATTCATAGCAATAGTACATTCCTCCAAAGACCATATTTCTGATTTTAAGATGAGTAAGACATTATCAGCAATATGGCATATGATGTGCTCCATACAGCATCTTTTTGCTTCTCTTTAATTTATCAAGTTCCATTCTTGGACATAGCATACCAAATCCACAAACTATACATCACTGAATGTTAGCATATATTTATTGATTTCCACTAAATGCTTTTATTTCTATTTAACAGAGCATGAATTGATGGCAATAATAATAATTATTTAGAAGAATGCCAGGATAAGCATGTCAGCAAGTCCTTTAGATAGTAATAGCAGATTTCCAGTGGATATTGCTACAGCAGGAATCTTTCAAGCATTCAGGTTTGAAAGAGTTCTGGACACATGCAGTGGAGTACATACTTATTGTCTAATTTATATTTCTGTATTTATATCTCATTTTAAAAGCAGAATATCAAATGCGTGAAACAGATTTTTCATATATAGATTTAAAGAAAAACACCATAGATCATATTCAGTAAATCCTATACAGGTTTTCCACAACCTAGATGAAAATTCTGAGGCCCATCTAACACACTACCCCAGTTCATTAAAAAAAAAAAGATGTACAGTATTATGAACCATAATTTTATTAGATCTCAAGCAAAGAAAAATCCCTAATAATTATTTTCTCCCCATATGTGTAGCTTGAGTAGAATGCTTTGAGTCCATAAAGAATCAGAGATTACTGAGAAAATATGAAATTTACATTCTGGTCTGTAATTTACAAAATAACATTCAGCAGTGAAAAAACTCCATTAAAATATTTAATGACTTAAGATTCCTTAAGAACATTAGTTTGGCAACTCTGAAATGAACGAAAGGGCTTGGGCACAAGACACACTGCCAAGTTGTCCAGGTTTGAATCAAAAATTAAAATACTAGTATTCTTTTACCCAAAACTTTGAGATAAAACTTGATATGTAATCCAATTCATACACCAAAGAAATTCTATGAAGAGAAGTATTTAGCAATAATTATTATGATATTGAAACCCTAGCAGTAATTAACACGTCTAAAAAGCAAATATTTTGGTGTAACTTACACAGGAGAAAAACATGTAGTAAACCTAGTCTGACATAAATATTTTAGAAGTTTTCTCTTTTCTTCCCTAAATACAGTACTTCAGAGAATTCTTGACTTTCTCCTCTTTGCTACACATTAAATTATGCACCGAATTATTTGTTCTGGTTCAAAAAAATCAATATTTTTCCACCTGTTGCCTCACCAGGAGGCTGAGGAAACTATCAAGCGCTTTCTAAAACACAAAAAAGTCAGAAAATGGTTATTTCACACGAGAAGAAGGGAATATCTTGTCAGTACCTTCTTCTAACACAACTGAATGTTCTACATACTAGTGTGAATAGAAAGAGATGGAGTAGAAGTTTTTCAGACAGAAAGGATCCAGGAGTGATTGTAAGTGCTATGTAACTTATTAGGACTGTAACTCAAAGTTCAGATAAACTGGCTTCTTTATTTTGTTTTATAGGTCTCACAGATTTGCATCTAATAGTTTTTCCACCAATCAACATGAAACCTGAGCATTTGACAGCCTTCAGTGTGTTCAACCCTCTAAAACGTTACTTTTCTGCCCAGTTTACTGATGAGGAATGAAGCATAGACGTATCAGAAGACATGCCCAGCCACGTCTTTGGCAGACTAAAGTTTTGAAAGGAGGTCAAGTCTTAAGCTTGGTCTTAAGTAGGACCTTCCCCCCCATCGTTCTGTCCCGTCCCCCCTCCCCCCAAAAAAATAAAATTCCACCACTCCAAAACTTAGGGTTTTCTAAAAGTCATTATTCCTAATCCAGATAAAACAGCAGCAACAACAACAACAAAAAAATCATTTTCTCAAACTAATGAAGATGGACTAAAGAGTGAAAAGACAATATATGCACTCCTTGTGGGTTAGTATCTTTCATCACACAGTAGGTAGACACCCAGAGAAGACAAGTCCAGGTTGCAGAAGCCCTTTACCTCCATACATAAGGATCTGAATTTCTACCTCTTGAATGGTAAAATGCCAAGTCTGGTAAAAACACAAGTATCAGTTTTAATTCTCTAGCTGCTTTATGTGCTCTGAACTCAGACCAGATAGAAGGCTGACCAACTTAAAAGCAGACAAATCAGCATAATCACAACCCTAACAAATCCTATAGCTACAAGCACAGCTCTCAGACAAATGAATATTCTGGAAGTAAATGCACTGCATAATAAAAATGCACATCCCAAATGGTGCAAGATGAAACTGGATTCCTTAATAAATCCATTCTGTCCCAATTTATGTCAATGATTTGCATATAATAAAATTGTCTTTCAGCAAATAAGTGAAAGTAATAAACCTGTCATATGCAAAAACTGACTGCTCACTAAGGCTCTCTGGCAGTTTGCTCATACAGGGGCAGATGCTCTGGTATAGCACACTAGCTGCAGGAAACATTTATCTGTTGTGTGATAAGAGGGGGAACCAGAGAGTAATGATCACCTCTGATTTTACAGCAGGCTAAATATTCATTGCAGAAGAAAGGAAAATGCCCTTTAAATAACTGATGCATTTGATGCTTGTTAAAGAAAATCTGTATCTAAAATTATTTGACTTAGAATACAATTATGTTTTAAATTGGCCTAAAAAGGTTAAAGGCTTTTTTCAGAGTATAGGAGGAGATTACAAAACTGAGTATTTACACTAGGCACTTATTTTCTACAGAATGCTTCATGTTGGTCATATTACTTAATGAACAACTAGAGAATATCAAAGAGCAGAGTAATAATCTACACAGACAATAAGTTAGACTATATAAATATTTTTAAAATTTTAGTCATCATGTGTCTTAAAATACTCATGCTCTATTTTACAAATGGTTAAACCAACACATCTAACCCCAACATCATGCTAAACCCCTGTTGCTATAAGATGTCCAGCAGAGTCCTTTCACTTTGCCAATGGGGTATTTACACAAAGGGTTTTGTGTTCTGTGTCAAGCCTTGAAAATGACACAACATTAAATGAAATAAGTGAGTCATGAGATCTACTTTTTAAGGAAAAAAATGGAAAAATACTAAGGAAACACAGCTGGTACTGTTCCCACCCCTTTCTTTCTCCATGCCTTGAGACCACAAGGCTGCTTGGAAGACAGTTCATACGAAGACGAGGTATGAGCACTGATGGTGTTAAATCATACAGACAAAAATGTTATTCATTTTGATACTTAATTTCCAGTGATGATATTCTCCTTAAGATATCCTCTCTACTAAATCGTGTGGAGTGAAACTAATTTGGAAAATGATAGTAAAAATTCTGCATTTCTGAGGTTTGATCAGCTAAGAACTGAAAACTTGTGGATGTTCCTGCCTTCTTTTCTGCTCCCCTTCCTTAAAAAATAAAATAGCATTTTTTAAAGCTACTGTTGAAATACAGACCAAATTCCTGAAAGCATATGAATTTCTTGTTCTTAAATTCAAAGGACATTATAAGAACAGCAGACTTTCACTTTTCAAACTCCTGCGAAGTGAGATTTTTCAAGGGGTATGAAGTGACTATTATGCCAACTATTTATATGGCTATGTCCAGCCAGAAAAGCAAATATTCAACATGCCTGCCCTTAATTTACTATGGGTAAGTGTGCCTCACAAGCAGGAAAAACAAACAAACAAAAAACTATATGAGAATCTCCTCTTGTTAGTAGTGAGGAAAGGTTGCTTAAACATAATGAGCTGTCAGAGTAAAATGAAATATTTTTGTCTTATCAGCAAAGACAGAGTCAAAACTGTTCCTGTCCTGAGTACATTAAAATCCTCAAACTCTCCCATTCAGACCTGAAAGTAGCATTTATATGTCTATATAAATACATATTTTTTAAAAACATACTTTCTTCTGTAATATTTCCTGCAAAGCTGCTATACTTACACATATTGGCATCATGGTTGCAGCATGATGTATAATCTTTCACATTACCTGTACAGTGTAATATTTGTAATATTGGAAGTTAAACCCAAAGCAATTAAATTCATGTGTGTTACTGCAATTTATCACTTCTGGTTATAATGAAAAAATAGCTCTCAGCTCTCCAGAGCTTCTCAGGTTGTACTTTTGTGGATCAGCAGAGAGTTTAAACAGCCCTGTTTCAATACAACACTAAGAAATAACACAACTGTTGATATTGTCTCTTCTAGACATTCTCCTCTGAATTTGCACTACGCCCTGCTAGAGCTCTTTGTCCAAGTGACTGAAATCAGTAACTTGGGGTAAGAAACAAGCACCAAGCGCTAGGACACCAAGGCACACACATACCATCTTGTGTGAAATATTTTGTTTGCATCAGGCTTTGAGATCACCCTCCATAAGCATTGGGGAAGTGAGCTTCTCTTCAATATTGTATATGCTGGTGTTTTGTTTTTTTGTTTTTTTTTTTTTTTTTTTATTATTATAAAATAAAAGCACATAGATTGGATCCATTTCACATAGCAGTTGGGTATCTTTGAGAATGTGGTCTTTGTATTATGTCTATACTAGATCCTGAGATGGGGTACCCCACAGGAGACTGGTTACTGCTCCTAAATTCCTTTCCAGACCCAAGAGCAAATTACAAGTCTGCTTGAATCTGCAACAGCTGGCTGCAGCACCTCTGGAGTCATGCAGAAAATAGATGCTGCAGCATCTATTTCGTTTTCTGTGCTTAACCCTTCTATTTTCCACTGTCACCCACAGGACACTCGTGTCACAGAAGTCGATACATTAACTGTTTTTATAGAATCTATAAATGCCTAGCACATCCTTTCACTGTGATTCCTACTATCCTCAGGCAGACTTTCAGGCTGAAAATTTGCTCTTTGTATTGTCAGTGGGAGGCAAAGTGAAAAAGGGAACCCACCTGAAATTTCTAAGGCACGTTTGGACAAATCTGCACTCTTGTGAGCTTGTCTTACAAGGATCTAGTCAAATAAAAGGGGACATTTATTTTAAAAATCTTGCCTAGTAAGCTGCACCTTGATGCAATTTATATCATGGAAACAATACACAATATAGCAGGAGAATAGTATCATCCCCCACTAGTGCAAGCAAGGAAAATTTTCATTCAATTTAACAGAGTTACATAGGTATTTGAAAAATTAGATCACAGTCTATTTCTTGAAGTGCTTAAAACCTCAGACTGTGAATCTGCCTTAAGTGAATAAATAGTTCCTACTGTGAGCAGCTCTGTATTAGTGAGTGATTCCCTAGTTGTTGCTGTAGCTGCAAGGGAGCAGTTTATACCAAGATGAGCTATTAGATCACAGTGGCTATTAGCACACAAACATGAGGAGACTCAAAAGTAGATATTACGCACATCAGAGAGATACACAGAAGTGTGGAACATTTAAAACAGAGTTATACCATTGTACTGAGGCTATATTTGTTTTTATTATAAGTTACTTAAAAGAAAAAAAAATGAATTAATTAGATTGAGATTTAAGAGATCTCTCTCACAATGCTTAAATTGACAAAATTGCCTCCACCCTCTGGTCTAGAGGTGTATCACTACCTTAAGACTTTCAATTTCCACATTTGTGATATTGCAAAACTGTCACAAATTATGAACTATCAATTCCATTCGTCTCAAAAAACCACACCTGACCATTATAAGTCTCCTTTCATGTATTGACTTAATAGGCGTTATTCCATCTTTGATAGATCAGTCATCAGATTATGAAACAAGAGCTTCTTCAGCAAATGTAAAGAATTCTGAAATAGCTTTCTGTTTTCACACTTTTGCTCTGTCATCTGACATGCAATGGTCAGCCACAGTCACTGACACAGAAATCCTTCAATGTCACGTCTCCCTGTTCTAACCAGGGCACACTGGAGCTGGACAAATGGCAGAGGAAACAGTCTCCAGGCATCTTCCACCACTGTGATGTTTGGTGGTGGTTGGGTGAGGGGGTCTTCCTCCTGCTAGAATTTGACATTCCGGAGCTTTATGGCCTGGCAAGTATAAATGAATAGACAGAGTAATTATAGTGCCTAAAACTTTGAAAACTCCTTCTTTCTGAAAAGATTTTAAGCTAAACAGCTATTTAATCTCCAAAGAGCAGAAAGGAGAGCTGTTCTTCACAGGTTATTCTATGGGTTTGAAGCTCAGAAACATCAAATGCTGACTTTTGTGTTGCTAGGTATGTTTAAAACCCTAGTCCAGCAGCCCACAATGTGTCCTGACTACCTTGAAATGACTCATAATAATAAGGTTAAATGAAGTGCTCATAACAGGTGCCAATCCTGATTAACACATAACATAGGCAGAAGAGACAGAAGAAATAACACCATTACAGGAATGTTTTATACGTCTGATAACATTATGCAGCCCTTTACTAGAAGCCATTCAAATTCTTAGAGGCAAAAGCCTAATAAAATGGGCATGACCCCATGGCCTGAAGAATAAGCAGCATAATGCACAAGTCATTCAGACTTATCAATTATGGTTTCATTTGCTAAAGGTATGAATTATGATCCCAGCTTCATAATGCTCAGTGGAAATTTTGCACTGATTACAGATTCCTGGTTTGTACGTTCTCAAAAGAAAAAGGAAAGCAGAATGAATCCTTTCTTCCTGGCTCCTGAGCAGTAGCTGTTACATATTAGACATGTGGGGGAAAAGCGTACTACATGCAAACTGCATATATACCAGCTCCTTAAAAGGCAAACTTCAGTGGATTCTGAGCCAGTCAAAAGGTTTCAGGATCAAAAGGTTTGTAACCCTGAAGTGAGAACAAGGATTCACATTGCTAAACTCTCACTGATCTCCTACTGTCTCTTTCAAGTGCCTAGGAACGCTGTACTTTAACCTCTGGCATTTCAGCAACACTTCTCCACAGGAGCTTTCAAGAAACAAGCAGAAGTCACATGGACTGCCACTGAGATAATAGCACTTGATTTACTTCCACGCTTAAATTGTTCTCTGAATCAGGGGTATCGCTCATTGTATCAAGCAGGTCTCGTAAAGCAGTACAGCTATTTTCAGACAGTCCAAATTCAGCCTCAGTTTTATGTTAAGCTGTCCTACGCAGCAGCTGGCGCTGCACAGGCCCCAGCTCAGCACTACACGCAGGCCCTCACAGTGAGGCCTCTGCAGAGATCGCACGCTGGCTTTGGGCAAGAGAGGGGACTTAGGCTTGCAGTGGGTAAGCCTTCAATGATTTTGACATGGTTTACCAAGGGAGAGGAGAGTGAAGAAGAAAAAGCACAACAAGCCAAATTACCAAAAACAACAACAAGAAACACTCCATGACCAAACAGTCCTTGAACTGCAAACTGTTGGCGATACGTCAGCTACTGTGGGCACAGTTACCCTGTGCCTAGGCCTTCCCTCAGGCAGCTGCTGTGGGCCTCTCTGAAGCCAGGAGGGAAAATTCAGCTGGTGTTCAGTCTGACACGAGGTGGCTGTTACTGTGTGGTAAAATATAAACAAATGGTGAAGCAGTCAAAATTTTACAGCCGAACAATAACAAATAAAGCACACAGACCAGATCCTCAGCTGGGGGGAAGAAAGCAGAGCCGCAGGACTTACAGCAGCAGTGTCTCACTCTAGCACATTAATGTCTTTTAATCAGTCCATCAGAATTGACAGCTTAACCTAAAATTAAAGCTTGTCACTAGAAAAGTAGCTGGGTTTTGCAAACAAGGAATGTTTTTTTCATGATTGATATTCTGCATCATATATCAGCTCTCACGGTGATTTTGCATTACATTTCCTTGTTCTTTCTAACAGGTATCCCAAATTACAGTTCTTAAAACTGAATCACATAGTGCTAGAACTGTGCCTACAGGCTCCAGTCCAGCATTCCTTAGAACTGCAGGAAGTATTTCACAAAACGTTATCCAAAATAAGTAGTTTTAGTAATCACTGCTGTAATGCTTATTCAGGTATAGTTTTTAATGACCTCAGTGGTAAATAGCTACGCAAAACATAGTGTTGTGTCAATATGTTCTCTCATCCACTATTTTTAAGGATGATTGAAAATAATGGGGGGACGCTTTTGTAAAGAAAGTAAGATATATGGGGAATATATTCTCCCATAACCTCCTTGACTCTAAATGTAATACACAGATGTAAGCACACCTGGTTTCTGCTGGGAATAAGACCATGAACATCTCGTGAAGCGGCATGGGGCCAGGTCCAGTAAAGAACTTCGCTACCTACAATTTAGGCACTGCAAAGCCTGTTCTTAAGGAGGTTGGTCCCAAAGTGAGATTCAAGATCGTAAGAGGCTTCTAGGCTTTCTACAGATTCTGGGAAGCATCTAAACCTCAGCACACTAGTGCTGGTCAGAACTAGCCAGTAAGAAACACTGAGCACAGAAGTACCTCTGGTTTCCAAGATTATTTCCCACCTTTTCCCAAGTACTATTACAAAATGTAAAAAACGGTCTTGCTGGTAGGGCTTGCCAGCAAGGACTTGCTACTTCTACTTGCATACTATAAACCCAAGGCTGTCCCTGCTGGTTGTTCCCCTTTTAAATATTGCATAACTTATTGCATAGTGGCCTAGATTCAACAAGATAGTTGCAGAGTAGTTATGGATACTAGAAATGCCTTAAAAGAATGCTCTATTTGGTCACAAATAGCTCTTAACTTAAAGGTAGGGCTCTTCCCTGAAAGAGAAGAGTGTTAAATGTCTCCAGCTTAAGGACAACAGTGAACTGTACTGCTCAGCTTTTGGACAAACAGCTTCAGCTATTAGATGTTGCCTAAGGGAAGACCACTACTTCCTCTTCAATACGAAGAAAGCACTACTGTGCTAGGTGAGAAGTTTGTTGCTTTCAGTGTATCTGCTGGGCATGGAGCCTGCTTTGAGATCAGAGCTTTCACGCACAAAATAAGGTGGTGTCTACACAGAAGCTGGATCCTTGGTTTGAGACAGTTTTAGGCATATAAAGTATAAGAACATAAACACATGCTAATTTTTATTTATTTTAATCAATAGGAGGCACAGGGGAGAGCTATCTTCTGGGTAGTGATGCTTTGACTTCCAGTTTTGGTCAGGGACACCTGAAGCATGAATTAAAGCCATGGTTTAACCACCTTGGGGGGTAGGGAGAGTGCATTTCCTTTTCTCTCTCTCTTTTTTTTTTCTTTTTTCAGGTTATTATTAATATGCAGTCCCTTGCCATATTAACAATAAATAATACTGAAACAAAACTTCCTCCTCTGCAGCTATTTGCAGGCAGAGCCCACTGTCAGTATCTCACTCAGAAGCTCATCTCTTAGAATTTTGTCTCTCTGAATGCTCTGATTGGGGATCTTATGGTTTGGAAGAAAATATCTGTCATTCTTCCAAGTCAGCTCCTTTATTATTTTTGCTCATCATCCGTCATTACTCAACAGCATATGTGATCTTAATATATAAAAATGGGAGGCCCTTCACATTTTTAGATATAGACCTAAGCAAACAATGAAAAAAAAAAATCTCCTGACATCTCATTCAGTCAATAGATGTGGTATAACACTGCCTAGCTAAGACTATAGAACAGGTGCAAGACTAACATTATTGATTTGATGTATTTTATTATAGGATTATGACTCAAAATCTGCTCATTTTTCCAATATGTGGATAGTACTGTAACACAGCTTTCCAAACTAAATTAGGAGAAATCACGTTAAGATTAGGTCCTTTAGAAACTTCCCACTTATGGCACCAGAAAGAGATTCAAAATGAAGCTACGTATAACAAAATGTTAATGTCAAATCTATTTTAAAAAATTATTTATGGTTTTGGCCTCATGATTTCCAGAGCATAAATATTAATCACACTAATAACCAAAGATTTCTATGAGTATCAACATTCATATATCCTAAATTAGTGTTCTTCTTTGAGAATGTACATCTTTCTCCATATTTTCCATTACAATTGCTATGGTTATGCTCTTATAACAGCTGCTGGAGAAAGACAATAAGGGAATTCTATAAGGAAAAGAATCTATTCAGATTTTATTGGTAGATTTGAATGTTTGTAAAAAAAAAAAAAATAAAAATCAGAAAGCTATAAATTGTATTCCTCTTAATGATGTATTAAAAGTAGTGAGTCATTTTTAGTGTCTTTCCAATGGATACCACCAACTACATAAACAGAAGCCTTTACAAAACACAAAGAATTATCAAGAGATTCTGGTTCATAACAATAAAAATAATATCGAAGAAACTCAAGTACCAGTATCATGCATAACAGAATGCCTTGATTAGATAGATGAGACATAGGTAGCATCTGTTTAAAACCAGGTGCTTCTGATTATACTATATATAGACAACTTATTTAGTTAATTACACATCTCACATTCAGTATTTTAATAGTTTTAATTCCAGTCATTTTAATTATATCTTGTGATGGCCTTTGACTAAGGGGCCACCTTGGGATTAGGAACCTGAGACACAGTGGAAAGACTTGTTCTAATGCTCAACTTTGCCACCTTTGAATGCATTCAGTGAAATAGCCATGAGACACTGAATTTTGACATCATGGGTATCAAAAATGGGTGAAAGACTTCTTACAAATAGTCCAGCCATACACCACCCTGTACTACTAGATCTTTTTTTAATGTTAACAATGTGTAAAATCGAAGTATGAAGTTTGATCGGCAGAGCTCAAATATAATGGCTGGCAGTTAGAGCTTTATTTGCCTGCCAAGGAAGTTCTATATGGACATAAATGAGACACAGCACCTAATGAATCCCTGCAGCACAAGTTATTTTTTGGGGAGGGATATTCTTGAGGGTATTTTGTGCATAGATATATCTAGATTATTAACTCTACTGTGTCTGACACCGAGTGCATTAACTAAATGCCTCTTGAATACTGACAGGCATGGTGCATCACCTATCTTGCTAGGAAGCCTATTCCAGTATTTGACCACGTCCCCAGTAAACACATTTTTCCTAATGTCTATTCTGAACATAGCACAGCTCTGTGCAGTTCCTATGCAACCTGGCCTCAGTTACCAGGTAGGGGTTCAAAGCCTCCTTCACCAGATGGATTTATCAGAGGGATTTTATACCAGATTTATTAGATAATAAAATCAGGAGAAAAAAGGAGGGGAATAATTTAACACTTCCAACAATTAAATTAAAAATGCAAGTCAAAAACATTTGCTTCACTGCATTTTAAGTGTAAATAACATGAAAACCAGTTCAGTCAAGCAAACTACTTTCAAGTTAACCACTCATGTTTTTGAAATTGTCTCTTCATACCATTTGCTTTTCTTTATGAAAAGTCAGACTAAAGTCTGTCAAGATATGTCTTCGCTTATGACAGTGCTGGGCTAATTTAACCCCAAATAGACTTTCACAAAATTAACCCCATGGCTGACAAATTTCTATGCATGAAAAGTAAAATCGAGGTTGCTGAAGTGGGATCAGAGTCAATTTTGGTCACTGGCTCCTGAGAAGAGGGAATAATAGAACCTGAAAGATCAATTAAATTGTTTCTTGAATGAGTGTTTAAAAATATTTCACCTCTAGAGAGAAGCAGCTTCAAAAATTGGTGTGGGATATGGAGCTTTTTGTTGCTTGGTTATTAGCTAGAATCCCGAGCAGGTCAATAGTAAATGCAAGTCACTTCCACTTAGCAGTGTAATATGCTTGAAATGATTAAGTAATTTGGCCAGTTTCTAGAAGAGAAGCACCCATTTCGAACACACATAAGGCTTAATAAATGTATTAACCATCCTTCTGGTAACAGAACTGAGTAATCATGGAAACTGAACATTCTGCATAATTGGCCTAGCTCCATCAGAGCACATTAGATCACAATATGGGAACACCATTTTGGACACAGAAGTTTCAGTTTAATTCTGCCAGTTTGGCATCTTGTCAGAAACTGTTTATGGTACAAATCTCTAAAGAAATTATAAAGGTATCAATCTCTAGAAGATCCAGTTCTTTATGCTTTTATTTTGGACATTTGATGAAACAAATCCAGTCTCTTGCTTCACTGATATATTTCCAGTAACTTGCCTAATAAAACAAAATCCTTTGAATGCAGCAACTTCTGCACATAACCTCTTTATTTGCCACAAGTTTCCTGTTATAAGAGTATAATGTCAGTCATCTAAAATAGGGTTATCTCCCTTGGCATTTATTAATTACATTGAAAATTCCCTAGACTGTTTGATCACACCACAATCACTGTTTCTTATGACATTGAGATAATTGAGGTTGCACTGTATCTTATATTGACAAAATGGGATAAACTCATTTTTCTAACTAGAAATTGTTTTTTGCTAGCTAAATACATTACCATAGGCCAGATTGTACTGGTTTAGGACAGAAATTTAAGGTTTTGGTAAGTATACCCAATCTTTGGGAAAGAATAATGAAGCTGTTGAAAGATAGAGAATATCTTCAGAAAAATGTCTTCTCTAGAATGCTAGTGCAGCACTGCAACAGATTACCTATATCAGACAGGGAATTTCTATCCTTGGAAGTCTTCCAGACTCAGGTAGGCAAAGCTACAACTAGAGGTCTGGAGACCCTTGCTTTCAGTGGGAGTCTACACTTGATGACCTCTCCAAACATCTCTTATGAACAGTATTTCTGCAATCTTTACTTCAATGAGCTATTGCTATGATTGTTCTGATTCAATTAGTGCATAAAAGCTCCAATTCAAGGAAGCAACTAAGAACACGTGAGAAAAGTGAAAAGAGGATTACAAGATTTAAGTGATCTAAGCATCACACACAAAAACACAAATAATAATAAAACACTACAAGCTGTAGAGAGAAGAGCACAAATAAACTACTAATGAGGAGGATAGTGAGAGAGGAATGCGTAGGAAAAGATATACATGTAGAAGTAACCTCCAACAGCAGGAACAGATACCCTCACTAGAGGCAAAAGAAATTCTAGGAAAGTTGATAAAGGATATATTTGAACTACAGCTGCTGTGCTGTTGGCACAGGCAGCAGAGGCAGAGTTCACAGAGGCTAACTATCAGGCTGTCTAACTAGCTTCTTCAATAGCTTTTGCAGAAATTTTCACTGCTGTGGTTACATTGCTAGCAGTGTCCTAACTAAGTAGTTTAAGACCCATTCAGATGTCTGCACAAGGCTGCTGTAAAAACCACCCCTCAGAGAGTTGGAAACAGCAAGTGAGCTGAAGTTGCCATTTGCTTCTTGACTGCACAGTAAATAAAGCACAAAAGAACAAAAGGAAAGACAAAAATGGGAAAGCTGTTTCAAAGCTGTTTCATTTATGACTAAAATAGTCCTCTCTTCAAACAGAAAGGCTCTATGGTGAAAATTCTAGTCTGCCACTTCTCATACCCATGGGAGGGATGTTTCCCCAAAGGGAGGCATGTCCAACATCTTGAACAAGACCAACCATTTCAGCTTTTTTTTTTTTCCCTCCTGCCTACCAAAGGCTTTGCTATTAGAATGCTCAGAAGTCTTTTTTTTTTTTTTTTTTTTTTTTTTGCATTGCTCCACCCCCAGATTTCAACCTCCATATGCTGTTCCCCTTTCATAACAGGGAAAGAAATCTGACTCTGATTTCTGTGAACCAAATCCAGATTTACAGCTACACATTTGTAGCTATGAAGTAAAAGCCTTGGTTCACTTTCAAAGCTTCTGAGTAGTCCACACTGAAATCTGTACAATGCATTATTTGCAAGTTCTCCTCTTTACGTGCCAGTCACAAAACAATACTGTCCAATCTTTTAAGGATGGTAGACAGAACAGAATATAAAGAACAGAGAATCCTCTTAGGACAAAGACTCATAAACTGACTGCTGTTCTCAGGCTGACAAAGCAGACTTCAGCCAGGTGGCTTCAAGTTTTTATGTTTCAGTCAGTAGGAAATTCTGTTTAGTATACACAACTAAGTTGCAGAATTACCAGGTGTGGCTCACAACTTAGCCAAAGATGTCATTTTGTTCTGACCCTTTTCTCAATAATTTTCCCAAGTTGCCTGGACGTATGCCCACTCTTTTTTGTTGCTTTGTTCTATAGGCATAATTTTGCATATTTGAGAAAGAGAAAAAAAAATAAAACTGTTCTACTGAAACTACCCAAAGATCACTTTTTGGATGTAAGAATGTCTGTATTTTAAGTCACAAGACTGCTTTGACCCTTACTTGATTGAAAGCAACATCTGTTTTCCAGGTTTCCAGCTGTGCTCAGCTAGCCAGAGGTAGCCAATTGCAGACATGTGTGACATTTCCTCAGCACGTTGTGTTGACACACTGACATGCACCTTATTAGAACAATGGGCAGCAAAACTTCTCAACACCTTTAAGTCTCAAGTAGCTTCATCCCAGCAAAGTCAAATACTTGTCAGTGGCCTTTTTTTTATTTTATTTTTTTCCTGATGACCCTTCCTGTTGGAGATGTACTGAACTCCTAAAAAGCAATCTCTCACTAATCTCTATTTCAGAGCTGTATATTCAGAGATCTACATTTAGTAAAGCTGGCATAAATTACCCCTACACACCAGAAGAACAAGAGAGGTCCCATACGAATGCACTCAGTGGTGAATGATGCATTATCAATCCATTGCAATCAGATTTTGTTTTATTATTTTCCATCACAGACTGAGCCGATATCCAGTACAACAGGAATCCAAAAGTACACACGATAATGTTCATTCTATAGCTGCAGAGAAACTACATGCACAAAAAATTAGCTTAGAATTTCAAACCTGCAATTCTGTAGAATTTGAAGGAAAATAACATTAAAATGCGATGGAGACAGTTCTGAGGCTCCTAATAGTAAGTGATTTTAAGATCAATATACTAACTTTAGCAGGGTACTGAAACAGAAGTTTCTGAATAGAGCAAATGTGTAAACAGCATCCTTTTTAGGAATAGTCATTTGATAGCCCCTTCTGGGACATGAGATACTCTCGGGCAAGCCACAGAATGTGTAGTGGCAACAGCCTAATTCAGTATTGAAAGAGAACTAAGAGTGTGACTGCTTTAAGATTAATGACATATGAGACTCAATTCCCCTTACTCTGTCTCTCTATAGCTGCAGCTCTTGAGAAAGCAGGAGGAGGTAGTAGACTTCTACGGCTGTGATAGTTGAATACTCAGACCCATTGCTGAGAATGCAATTCTGATTTAGCTTACCCTGGAGCCAGCAGCATCATTTCAGTTTACACTGCCTGAAATTCACTATCAGACACAAGGCCTGATTACTTTAGTTCTACATCAGGTAACAATCCACTGTTTGTCCCGGAATATCAGTTTCTGCCACTATTCATCCTCTACATGTGGTGGTAAAACTGATGGCCCCTTTCCCTGCTTTAGGCCTGTCCACCTCAATTATTATCTGGTTACCCACGCCTAATGTTTTCCTGAACAATCTACTCCTTCCACCATACGTAAACCAAGAGGTAAATCTGTCTTGACCAAGTTTCACATATGGACAGACTGAGAAAGGATCTATATGCTTTATGTCTAGGATTGCATGCCAACATGGCAAATACATTGGCAGAATTTGAAGACTTCATTTTTTCTTGACAGTGCAACTAAAGAAGAATGAAAAACAGGTAAAACCATCAGTTGCACTAATTCAAGGAAAAATTGCCAGTACAGGCAATTAACTTCTGCTTAGTTCGACCAATTGTATCCTACTTCTACATAATGACTGATTTGGACACTTCTTTTAAACAGTCATTGGTACTCTACCACCAGATACGTAGAATAGAACTGGATAAACAGTTCTTGTAATTATAATGTATTCATATCTAGTGGGGTCTGTAAAAGACACCTTAAAACTGAAAAAAAAAAAAAAAAAAAAAAAAAAAAGGAAAAAGGCTTAGGCAGACTTCGCAAATTTGGGGCCTGAAATTAAATCAATATTCTATGCATAATAAACATTTACAGCACTAGATATACATTGCAATTATTATTATAGGTAATTAAGGCAGAAAATATGATTTTTTCTTGTAGTTCTCAAAATTAAATACATTCAGGCGGGTAACACTTCCAAGTTTGGGATAACTACAGCTTTCATGTTACAAGAAAAATGCTAGCTTGCAAAATCATACAAAGAAAAAAAAATCCATCCTTGTTTGTATTATGTACCTCACCTTTGATTACTGAACTTAAACAAATGTTTTAAATTGACCTTCCATTTGAGCAATTATTCTGCTTGCTTACTTTCCCCATTTACTGAGGAAGTGAAAATAAACTAGCCATTTATACATTTGTTTAGACTTCCAAATGAGATTCATTTTCTGGTTTTAATACAGTGTTTGGGTTATATGCACCACTAGGGAATACTTGTTTAAAAATTCATTTTGACTGGAATTTTTATATCCTGGGAATTGGATAGAAAAATCTGTACTGGTCTTCAATTAAACAAAACTGTTCCGTGGTTTATAATATTAACATTCAATATCAAGTCTAGTCTGATATTGTCCATTTAAATTCCACTTTCTAACCTGTTTATAAAGCATTGCGTAGATAATGAAAAGAAGAAGCTGCTCACTTTGTCTTCATTACCAAAAACATCAGCAGTGGAATCAATGGACATCACCCAATGGATTCAGAGGAAGAGAAACTTGAAGTAAAAACAGTCTTCCATTTTTGTGCTCATCAGCATCCAGAAACTCCTACGCTGTTCACAGGTGAAATGGAATCATGTTATGTTCTTTTCCCTCCTTGCAACAGTGCTCAAAAAACAAGCTTTGTTTTGTATAATTAAGTAGCTGTAATTGTATAATTAAGGACATTTTTGACCCTTTCATGGATTTTGTAATAGTTCCCCAGGAAAAACTGCTAACACTTTTGATTTTGATTTATGTGAATAGCTATGCTGTGTGTGTGTGTTCATATGCATTATTGAGATATGCTCTAGTTAGAGATGAGACTTGAATTTAATTCTGAAAGAGAAGTTTGTTCAATGGCATCTTCTTCCTGATAATACAGTAATGTACAGGGGCTTTAGACTGAAAGCAGCACCACTAAATGATAGGCCTCATATTGCTTCAAAACAATCACATGAAGAAACCTAATACTCTGTGCTAAGGAACAGTAAATGAGCACTGCTCACAGAGAGCAATGAACAATCCCAGGAAACATTAGTAATTGCAACAGTGATCTTCGCATGTTAGCCCTCTAACCATTGCCAAGTTAATTATGAGCATCAATTTATTTACTCCCACAGGCAGCTGTGGGAGAGGCAGCCTAGGAAAAATAAGTTTTGTAAACAGCCATGGGCAATAAAGAGTAGCAGGGTGCAGGCAGAAGAAGGTTATATCATCAAAATCTGAAAGATGTCCAAAACTTGCTCGTGTTTATTTTAAAATATTGAGGATATGCCAAGATATTCAACTGCACCAAGACAATACTCCATGGAGGGCCAGGTTCTGAGATTCAAAAACTGGCGTGATGGCAATGGGAGCTAAGTTGAACAGGGTTTCCCATTTCATTCTTTACACTATGTGTATTATTCCCTGCCTCTGGTTTCTTTTCTCAAAGAAGGCATGAAACATATTCAGAACCCCGCTGTAGGAGAAAGTGGGGAAAGTTCAAAACTAACAGCAGCAGAGCAAGTTAGTTCACAACAGGAAACTAGATATCAGTCAGGAAACAAAATCCTACTAAGACCACATTTATCTCTATACTATTCTCTTCTCTGCCAACATGTATCCTAGAAATATTAAAACCTCTCAAGGTCCACATGAGTAGAACAGTGTAAATTGTTGTGAGAACATACATACTCCCCAGAGGTCTCCTGCAAATACGTACACTATGAATATTCATGACTCGTCTCTAACGTTTGTGCAAACAAAATTTGACATGGATATTTGTAGAGAGCAAAGGAAAGACATAATGAAAAGACTGAATATATATTTACTAATTCTGGCAAATAAACATACTTTCCTGAAGTATTCAGCAGCTTCTGTTTGTGAAATTCATTCATTCATACCTTGCAAAGCGCTTTTGAGAAGACAATAGAAAATAATATGCATTTCTAGGATACCTGTGCTATATAGAAGGATACTGTCTATCACGTTTGTTATCACAGACATGAGCAGAGTGGGAGAACTCATTGAGACCAGCCCTGTAGAGGGGGTTCTGGTGGATGAAGAGCTCAATGTGTGTCAGCAGCACAGGCTTGCAGGCCAAAGGCCAACTGCGTCCTGGGCTGCATCACTAGAGGAGTGACCGGCAGGGTGAGGATTGTCTCCCTCTACTCTGCACTTGTAAAGCCCCACTTGGAATCCTGACTCCAGCTCTGGGGCCCCCACCACAAGAAGGAGATGGACCTGTTAGAGTGGGTCCAGCGGAGGGCCATCATATCTACAATGAATTTGGTCAGAGGGCTGGGGCACCTCTCCTATGAGGAAAGCTGAGAGAGCTGGGGCTGTTCTGCCTGGAGAAGAGAACACTCCATGGAGACTTCATTTCAGTTTTTCAATACTTAAAAGGGGATTATAAAAAAAGATGGAGAGCAACTTTTTACTCAGGCAGACAACAATAGACAAGGGGGGAACGGCTTTAAACTAAAAGAGGGGAGACTTAGATTAGATGTTAAGAAGCAATTCATCGCTCAGAACTTGGTGAGGCCCTGTAACAAGCTTCCCAGAGAAGCTGTGGATGCCCCATCCCTGCAGGTGTTCAAGGCCAGGCTGGATGAGCCCCTGGGCAACCTGGTCTGGTGGAAGGTGTCCCTGCCCGTGGCAGGGGGGTTGGAACTAGGTGATTTTTAAGGACCCTTCCAACCCAAACCATTCTATGATTCTATTCTGTAAGCTTATTAAGACAATAAGAATTGTAAACAATACATTCAGTCATCCATACCAGTCATTTTCTTATTCAGTGGAAATGAACCTGAAATTTTTGGAGATTGAAAAACTTAAAACTATTGCCTAAACTATTTATTACTTAGAACTATGTCATCGTTATCCAAAAGATTTTTTTTTTTTTTGAGGATGTATCTGAAAACAACTAAAATTCCAAATGAAAGACTACAAAATCCATCATCTCATTCTTTCTTGTAATGTTCTTCAAGAGAAAAATCTTCCAATTTATGAAGCCTGCTTTCTAGGACAACCCTCTCAAATATGCTGGGGAATTCCTCATGAAGTATTCAGTTACCGGACAGAAAGTATCTGCTTTCACATCCAGTGCTATCACATGCAGAACTTCGGACTAGGACTGTAAACCACTACGAAATTACTCTTCATTGGTGGTTGGGGTTCATGTTTCCACTGGATTCTTCGATTGTACTAAATGCATTCATATAAAAATGTAATACCAAGTTAGGCTTAAATAGAACGTATCTTTTCCTCATACATGTCAGTTTTCAAAACTGGGTTAGGCTATTCTGTAAAATAGAGCTAGACTGTCATTTTAATCCAGAACAAGTGATTTAATTTCCAGAAGTGCTATGTACCTCAGCTCCTACTGACTTTGAAGGTCAAACTACTGAAAAATAACTCAGATATGGACTTGGACATTCACTATGAAGAATCTAAATTTCCAATTACTTGTTTCTGTTATTATACATTCTGACATTATTATATAGCTAGTATTATTTGTTCTAAGTATTTATTTATATATATTTTAATCCCTCACAAACACTCTGCTGTTCATGAAATTCAATAGTATTTTTTGCTGTTGAGCCAGTAAGACATGGAAACAGTTTTCCACACAGGCTTGTGATTGCTATCTCAACTTATTCATTACTATCCCAGTGCTTGCAGGTATTTCCACATCATTCTAGATCTTCCCATAAACTGTATTTGGGACACGAGGAAAAAGTAGTCTTTTGTAACCATGAGTTCTTAATATTGATATAGTCAAGAGATATTAATTATTCAACATGTCAAATAGATTTTACTTTTCATTATGTTTATGATCTATCCTTTGAATTGATGATTCTACCTAAAGCTGGACAAATACTGTTGTATATTTTTCACAAATATTCCCACAAGGATTTTTTTTTGATTCTTCTCTTTCCTACTAATGTGCTTTCTTTAGGCCCATCATTTCTGCTTTCTAAAAAAAAAAAAAAAAACAACAAAAAAAACACACACACACAAAAAAAAACAAACAATTGCTTTCCAAAAATAATGAAAGAAGTTTCACAAACACAGATGTAAACAACAGCATAAGTTGTGATCTGTGGTCTCTATATACAAATATAATTATTTTAGTTTGACCCAGACATATTTATGAAAGAATGGCTGACAACCTTGAAAACTAAAAGCAGGAGTTAAAGTTACTGCTTGCTGCCCCTGGTTGTAACAGACCCTTCTAAATCTTGTGAACATGCACAGAAAAGACCTTCTGAGACACATTGATCAGATGTCATCACCAAGTAAGAAAAAGCAGCAGCACCACATAGTTCCTCTGAACAATAATTATCCCCCAAACCGTTCAAATTTTGAAAGTACTTAAAACTGATTTCAGTCAGTCTAGGGAATTTATGTGATTCTTGAAATGCTTATAATCTGAACATACTTCAGGTGAAAGGGACAGGGATAAAAATCATTGCGATATCTTCTGAGTAATAACACAGTTGATGACTTGCATCTATTTTGTGAGGTGAGAAAAACACCATTTGCTAGTCACAGCTTGGCAGTGTTTGTTGGATTAACCAATCTTTCCCCTCAAAATACTGCACATTTCCTGCCTCTCATCAAATATTTTCCTGTTGTTGTTCTGACACTTCTGCACACTGGGTCAGGGAACAGGTATTTTTCCCCAACTGCACATCAATTTTGATTCCTAATGCATTATCTGGACAATTACTTGCATCCAACAGCTGAAAGTGCTCTAAACAAGTGTCAGAATTAGAGTGGAAATGCTTTAACACATTTGAACAAATCAAAGGATTGTGTGATCTAATCACACTAATCCAAACACTGAAAAATTTTTAAAAACTTTAGCCAGTTGTTAAGCTATTTTAGACAGCTAAAAAAAATTGCTCTCTGGTAATAAATCCACAGGCTAAAATTTATTAGAGAAAGGCTTAACAGAGTCAAGTATTCTCATAAAGTCCTTAAAAAAAAATCCAAGCCTAAAAACAGAATTTCCATCACTTTACATAGGGGAAAATAAGTTGCAATATATCAATACATTGAAGTCAACGAAGCTATACTATGTTAAAACTGCAAGAACAGAATTGACACCACAATACCCCATTAACATTCCCATTTTACATGAAAATTTAGATTCGGAAGCATTTCTCTTAAGTGTCAAGCTGGTACTGTACGGTTAAGACCTCACCATTTGCCACCACCACCTTCCCCCACCTCCCACTCTACCCCCACAGACTAAGCCATAAGTTCTTAATTATTTCCCAATTTGAAATATATTTATTTCCATTTAAATCTCCCACTAATCTATTCAGTACAATTTCTATAGCAATTTAGAGAGTCTGGAGCCATCTGGAAACAAGTGGGTTCTCTTAATTATTGAGCCACAACAGCATGCATCACTGTTAAGAATGAAATCTTCAGTCCATAACCACCCCTTCCCTGAGTCTATATGAATCTCAATATTCTGAAATGACCAAAGCAAAGTAGGACAAAAGGAATAGCACATACATACATAAATCCATGACCTTCAGTAGGTTCCAAAACAAGGCAATAAACAGGACCAAGTAAATCCAGATGGTTCTTTATGAAAAGGTTTGTGGAGTGACATTCTTTAACATTATTTTGTTTTATAAATCGATTATTCAAGAAATGTTCATGATCTATTTCTGAATGACCAGCAACCAATAACAATGTCTTGTGACAGGGCATAGAAACCATGGCCTATAATCACAAGAACATTTTTAGCCAGGACCTGTGCCCTAATAAAATAGCTTTCTAGAGACAAAGAATGTCTTTTTTTCAAACCAGCCCTAGAGCCTGCAGATGGAATACAGGAATAAAATGAGGAAAAATCCCTCTTAATCTTGGAGTACAGATTCTCCTCAAAGTTTCAGCTAGAGTCACAGATTCTCCCCAAAACACTCAAGGTACAGTACCAGTTACGGCTGAGCATCTGTATACTATGCTGACTGCTCATCATCTCTTTGAAGGTTCTGCTGTAAGAATTTCTCAGTTGCTCCAAGAAAGCAACTAACTACTCTCATATAGTTTACTCTAACGAGTTATCATTCTACGGTGGTATCTCTTATATTTCATTGTTGAAGTAATTTGACATAGATCCTGAAGTACTGCAGTTGCCAGGAGTCAGCATCCCAATCCTTTACTTCCTTGATAACAATTATAACAGAGAAAGGCATTTCCATGCATCACAACAGCTTCTGGTGAGTACTTCCAGAAACATCTGGCATAAACAGGATCCTACGTGTCATAACCTCCAAAAGTCTATGTGAATGCTCCAGTAGACAACAGCAGGCAAAAACCAGAGCAATTACATAACCTGAACAGTGTGAGAGATAACATTACTGTGGCACTTCAGAGTTCCTGGTCTATTCAAAGGTCAGCTAGAACTGAGGAATATTTCCACATAAATAAAAACACTACTTACAGAGAGCAAACCCTCTTGCAGTACATACATACACCCAACATAGTTAAACTTATACTTGGCAAACAGAGAATGAGCTAGCTTTAATGTAGCCTTGTAAACATCTTACACTAGGTCAGAGTTCCACTAAATGGTTTCATTTAACTCCAGCTCATTGCCATTTTCCAAAAAGAAAATATTACAGAACTTGTGAAACCCAAATTCACGTTCTTCAATAAGATGCATTTTCTAGCCTGTTCCATATAGTGAATGATACATACACAAATTATTTTAAATAACAGAAATAAATGCAGCTTCATCCATTACTGCTAATTTGTGTTTGGTCATTCATAGTATGCATCTATAATACTGGTATTATTGATAATATGCTCTATGGACTAAATTTCAGTCAGAGCTGTGTTTGCTACAATGGTAAAAACAAATATATTTCAAACAATAAAGTTAAATCAAACTAAATATCCTGCTATATGTCAGTAACAGCCATTTGGAGCTCAAAGTACTATGAAGAACAATGCCATTTATATATGTATAGAAAACCATAGGGGGACTGTAAAAAATACTAAGTAGCCATATGCATGTTGAGTATTATTTGTTGGGAACAGGTTAGGTACCAGATAATTATTACAGCTGCTGAACTAGAAATGAGAATTTGCCCTTTCTTTCAAAGGAAAAGAACAGTAAATCTTTTTGGACTGTAAACATTTAAGGAATTTGTTTGCATCTCAACATTGCTCCATTCTGTCTGCCAAGGGGGAAGCTGGAACCACTTTAATTCTATGATTATGTTCAAGTGCCAAAGTATTTGGGTATAGCTAGCTTAAAAATGAATAAATAAGCTAAGCTGTAGGATGAACCTCCCAAACTTCTTTTTCTACTGGAGATTGTGGAATAGAAGGGAAATGGATCTATATTTTCTTGGAATAGAAATTCTTACATATTTTATTTCTGAGAAGAATCACTGTTATCCAAATTCCAGCTCTCTAACCTAGTAGAGTGATAGAATATGCCAGTAGCCACCTTTTTGCTTACTGAAGCTACAAGCTCTCTGCAGAGCTGGAGAGACAAATAATATGGAAAAAAGTTTAGAAGATCGTAACAATCCCTGGAAGTAGAACAGAAAATTATTAGTATCTTCTTATCAGCTCCAGTTTTGGACTAGAGCTTGAAACATTAATTTAAGTATCTTTCACTATGAGAACAGAAGAAAAGAAATGGCACAAGAAAAATAAAAAATACCAACATTTTGATCAAACTACTAAATAAACACTACAGAAGAGATGCAGGTATATTATGACAATTTAACTGTTCCTACCAGCTCAGAGGCACAATATTTATGTGAAGTCTGACCTATTCACATTTTATATTAAACAAATGCTTACCTTTTTTACCAGTTCATATTTCCTCAGACATAAATATGCATATAAATAGGAACTGTCCTCTTTACAAAGACTGTCAGCTGATTGAACAACATCGTTACTGGCAACATTCCCATTTCAGATTATTCAATACTCCAGCACACAGTTTACATTAATTTCATTTTTTGTTTTCCTACCCCTTTATACTTTTATGGAATTCTCTCAGGAGACGCTCTAGCCCTATTGTGTACTGTTGTACTCCAGCTGCAAAAGGGCTGGGATTGGGGCCAGCGTATGTGAATACTTGAAGGGTCACAGGGTCAGGAGAAATTGGCTGCTTCTGCTCTTTCACTCTCCTCCGAGAAACTGTTCCACACCTCATCACTGAGAAATACACCTCCCACGATCGCTTTTGTCTAGTGCAACCAAAACACACTAGTAGAGAGTGTGAGGTACTGGAAGGCTGAGGTCACATTCCAATCAAGCAGATGTTGAAAAGGAAAAAATTACCTTTACCAAGACCTTGAGAAAGTAAAATCATTTCTATTCAAATTGCCTCTAAAGATGCGCTTCATAATCACTGAGTAAAGTCTGTACAAAAGCTAGTCACAGTGCTCAAACGTAACAGAAAATATTTCCTGCATGTACATTTATAATGGCGTTAGTTTATTTTTATGTTTAGCAGTTTAGAAATAACAATTCCAGAAAGTGAATTCCTTGATTTAATCATGTGAAATGCATAACAACAGAGAAAGCAATGGAAATTTCTTCACTTTCTTTTGTCACTGTGCCTCAATGTTGGGGAAGCAGGTTTTCAGTTAGTCTCCCACCCTTCAATCCTATGCCTTCATTGTGGTATTTCTTCAGTTATGACCCACTAGCATTTATGCTGTTAGTTTCTTCCTTAGGTAATAGAATAGGATCCACAGATTTATTCATTTAGGCTCATCAGTAAACTTAGCAGATTTATATCCAGAGATATAAACATATGCATGTGAATCTATCTATTCTCCTCTTTAGTACAGATTCGTTTATCTTTTGCTGGGTTAAGGAACGTGGCACCTCTCATCTGGAACACTTGGAGGAGTATTTACATTATTTCCATTGGGTCATTTTGTTGGCTTTTGCCAGCACTTAAATGGATGAATACCATATCCAAAATACATTTATCATACATGTTGGATCTCATCAACCCCAGAACATACACAATACTTTCAGGTGAGTTCACAATACTGACTTCTTAATTTTTGAAATCTCTCTGTATGAAGTCATTGAAAACTTTCTTCCCTATTTTTGTGTAGATAATGTCACTAGTATTTAACAGTCAATACAAAGCCTACGTTTTCCTGGACTTTCATCCAAGGGGCACAAGATAATGTTCACAGAAGCAGTACTTTTTAGAAGTAGGATTGGCTTTTTGTCTGTTTACTTTGTTTTGTTTGATTTCTGTTTTTCCAGCAGTTTGGCTTACTAATGACTGAAGCTGGTAGGCTTGGGTGAATGTTTCTTAATATTGTATCAAGTAGAGTTGGATGCTAATTTATAAATATATGTAATTTTTAAGTTGATAAATGGAAATATTTAACATTCTCTGACATAATGCCTGTGTATATTTGAAACCATAGACAGTTTCTTAGGTAAAAGCTTGGCTGTCAGATAGACTAAATGTTCACAAACTGGTCAAAATTTAATAGAAATTCCCCTACTCACACCTTCCTGCTCGCAACATGACAAGAATACTACAGTAATGAAAATACATACATTAGTTTGTTAACAATGTAATCCACAAGGTGGGCAACATGCCAAATCCATTTCCAGGACTCAAAGAACAAAAATGCTCTTGGAGGGTCAATGATCTCCTCGACCTGCTTCCAGATTAACTCTTCTGAGCTACCTGGCTCCAGCCACCATCTGGGCTTGCTCTCACAATCACTGCAGAAATTGTTTCTCAGTTGATTATCAACAGTTTTCAACTAGCAGTTACCAGTGCCCAGATGTACCAGTGGCAACCCCTATGCATTTTAGCACAAAATCACCCTTTTGACTTTAACTGGGAGTGAAGCTTATTATGCTTCACATCTGTTGCAGTGGGGTAGATAAAGAAGCAACCACATTGGCTACACCAGTTCAGACATCAGCATAGTCATTTCTAGTTGCAAAATAGTGGCAAAATTTTGTGTTAGAAAGTGGCACCTTAAAATTGCAAATAGATGTTCTCACCTGCACATGTGCTCCCGTTGTCAGTGACAGGATAGTAGCACTAGTGAGATCAGTAGACCAGTTTTCTACTATGGTAATACCAAACATTAATCCCTAAGAGAGAAATCAAGAAAAGAATTTCACAGTTACTGCTGCTTTGATGATATTAATTTGAGAAGATATAACAGGAAGATCCAAGTACACTAACTGAAATTATTACCCATATGAGTAAATCATGGAAAAATAAAGTACTCTCTCCTACTCTGCTCTGGTTAAAGTACACTAAAAACTGTTTGCTGACTGTATGTGATTTAGGTTTACTTAAATTGTGTCTCTATGCAGGAGTTTCAGGCTTTATAGCTACTTTTTTCTTCCTATCAGCCTTTAAAGGTATCTTCTGAAAAGACAATATATAGTTTATACCAGTTTAGTTTAACTATTCCCCATCATTTTGAAATAAGTCAACAAAGAAATGATATAAAACCCCATTGGAAAATATACATCTTTTAAGCAGCTTAATTTTTTGTCACTTAAAAAGAAGGTAATATAAGTTACTATATGGAAAAAAAAAAAAAACTAATTAGAAAAGCAGACACAATCTATCCTCTCTATATTTCTGGCAAGTTGGCAACAGCTCAAGAGTGATCAGAGACTGGCCTATTTCTCAAGGATCTCAGGAGACTGTAATATTTTAAATCATAATCTTAGGAAAATGCCTAAAGCATTTTTTAAATGATCTTCCTTTTCAAAAAGAGCAAAAAAAAAAAAAAAAGTTCTGCTCTCCAAATTGGCTGAGAGCCAGAGATACTGTAAACAATTGTTTAAAGAAAGCTTGAGACACCCTACATTGACAGAGACTCAAGCAGATCTGAACTTTTGCCAGAAGAAACATACTTTATCTGTGAGAGAGAAAAAACTGGGAATAAGTTGTTCATGAGCAAAAATAAAGCAGCACAATTGCTCAGTGGTACTTTTTTTTTTTTTTTGGGGGGGGGGGGGGGGGGGGAGGGAAGCAGAGCTTAACAGCTTTCCAAATTTCCCATAATCATATGAAGATTGGAAAAAGTTCTTAAGGCTGAAGAGACAACTTTACGATGTTGTGCATAAAATGATCATGTTTTCCTCTTCACGAGGGGAGAAACTAAGACAGGAATCATTAACCCAAACCTCCACATTCTCTGTTCAGCAGTACAACTTGTTTGTAATCATGTGTGTTATGCATATATAAATGTTATATAGGTGGCTGGAGCATGAGTCAGGTAGCAAGGACTGGGATTTAAGGTACCTCCATCCTCAGTATCTCCACTGGCTCTGATTTCATAGAAACACAGAATGGCTTGGGTTGGAAGGGATCCTCATCCAATCTGGTCTTTAACACCTACGGGGATGATTCTGGTGATTAGGGATTGGCCCTAAATTTAAGTAATATTTTAAAGGATTGACCCTTTTCAGTTCAGCTCCTACAGTAAGAAGGAACTGTAAGAGCCAAATTTTGCCAGTAACTAAGCAGCAAAAACATTTTCCATCCTATCATGAGAATTCAAGCCAAATGGCGTACCTTGACCTCGTATGTAGGACCTACACTCTACTAGGTGTTTGGCAACCAAGTAATTTATGAAATCTGGACCTTAACTCCAATGTGTGTTAGTGCCCCCTGTAACAGAAACAGACTTGAAACCATTTATCCTCACAACAGCTTTGTGAGAATAAATAAAGGCCACTCATGGTTACCATAAGGCTCTATCATGGAGTCTTGAGATGTTCTTTTGGGACATTTTATCTTAATCTCCTTTAGTTTTGTTATTACTATTTCTTTTACCACACAAGTTTTAGCATGAGACTACCCATGTAACCCACTTTACATTAAAACAATTTTAACAACTCCAAAGTAGCTAGTTTGCCCTTTTGTGTCAATGCCTAAGTAGTTTTAACTAAAGCATGACTGATAAATGTAAATATTCATTACTAGTTCTGTTAACGTTAAAATCATAATGTATATACTTCTTGGTTTGGGTTATAAATACACATTCTCTGCATACCTGGTTTCCACTATGTGTGGCAGGCAGGTATTTTGAAGCAGATAAACACAATTCTGGTATCCCTTCTTATCTTCTGTGTGCAATTGCATAGTAGAAACATACAAGAAATTGGGAGAGGGCGGAGTAAACTTCTCTATTGTGTGATCTCTCTTCAGTGATCTTTAGTGATGCTAATATGTTTCAGATTATGCATTAGGTTAAAAGTACAAAAAGAAAACAGGTCTGGACACAGGAAAATCCCTGTGTCCATTCAGGAAACTTCAGATTTCCTGTTGGGAAGTGCAATACTGGAGGATGTAGCTGCATTGCAGTAAACATTATAGTGTCTACACGAAAAGGAAGGAAAACAGGATTAATTTTTATCCATTATTAACACTACTCATTTTGTACACAGCTCATTTTATAACTACAGGACAAATTGGAGATAAAGGACACAAAGTAGCCCTCCAAATAATTATATTTCGGTATAGTTGTTCAATTGCATATCATTTTAGTTTCTGAATGTTTTTAAAAATCAGTAAAATAATGTTGTCCTGTCAGTTTGTAAGAGCTAATAAAAAATAAACATTAGACAGACTATGTAAAAAGTCAGTCCTAGAAAATAATAGTTTTGAGATGCTGGAAATAAAATAGTCAAGATATTTTCCTTCGGTTGCAATTAGTGTCACTGATATACAAAGTTCTTTGGAAACAGTAATAATAAGAAAATCTTGCAGAGGAGTTTATTTTAGCCCTTTCTTTGTTAAAAGGAAGAAAGTTTATTATCTTTATTCTGACTGTTACTGTCCAAGCTGATGAACCAGCCAAGTGAGTGATGTTTTTCCTTAAGCCCTTATTTGTTTTATGTTCACATTTCATGGATTAGTATCACTGTAGTTTAAGTAACAACAATCAGAACTTATTATAATAAACATTTTGCCAAGCTGTTTAAGCTGAAAGTCTGAGAACGTTAAAAAGCTAGAGAAAACAAAACAAAACTCTCCCCTCAAATATTCTCCTCCTACCCCCAGCAGATCACTAGGTATGACTGTAGTTAATAGTTTCAATACTATTTTGCTTTAATATCCACTCATTTTTGCTATTCCCATGACATGCAAAACTAAAACTTTCCGTACATCTGAGTATATAAGCCAGTTAAACATGACTGTTCAGTCTTCCTTTAAAGGAGAGAAATGATGTACCTCTCAGAATATTGTGGAGCCTCATTCAAATACCCCTATGAACTGCTGATGACCAATGACAACTGCCTTGATTTCAGTCAGGCACAGGTCATTAAGCTTGTGAAGAACCATCTCCTCAAAATCATTTCTAATCATTCTGGCCAAGAGTGATATGGTCAAATAAAAGGCCATGAAGTAAATAATAAGTAAATAAAAGGCCATAAAAGGCACAGAGTGCCTTTTCCTTGGTCAGTCCTCCAAACAGAAATTCTTAGCTCCGCCACTGACATACAACTGTTTTTATGAAAACTGTGAACATAGTTTTTAACCAAAACATCATGTAGAACACTCAGACACGTTAATCTCAAATAAAAAAGCTTTATATTTTGGGACGTATAAGCATGATAAGAGTGGAAAATCAGAGGTACCAATTACAACCAACTCTAGTTTCTTTGTTAGACAGAATTCTGGTTAAATGAACTATACGGAAGTTGTATTTATTGTGTCTGGCAAAATAAGGTTTAGCACAGCAGGTCGATGTTACAAGTGTGCATTTAATTGAAAGTTGTGGTAGGTAATTAAAATCTCCTGGATCATTTTATTTGGTACAAACCTGTAGGCATCCAAACCTATAGAACTATTCAGTGACTAAGGGGCACTTGAATTTAAATTTGTCTTGTTTTTCTAGAAGGATCGTATGCATTAGTGTTGTTTCAGACAAACTACAAGAAAAGTGAAGTATTTTTACTTATTTCCCAAACACATAGTATATAAGCAACTATAACTGTCTCAAACAAACCTTTCCTTGACAACTGCACAGAACCAGAGCTGGATGCAACTGTTCTGCATTGCCACTGTTCTTTAGAAGATGAATCTGTATTTGTAAAAAAATAGAAGAAACGAATTTCCATTCCAGAATAGGTGATACTGCTCTTTCTCCTCTATGCACCATTAACTAAAGTCTACCACAAGAGGTAAAATTTTAGATAAACTGCAGTGACTTTTTTTTTTTTAATTAGAATGATTAATTCAACCTTTGAATGACAAAAATAAAATGTCACTGAGCTACATGAACAAGGGGGCTTGCCAACCCCCAGAAGATATCCAATGACAAATAGTTTGAAAGTTTGATTTTCTGAATCCTCCAATACATAGGAGGTTTGATCCATACATCTAGTGGACTCTTAGCATGATCCACAGCAGCTTCATTACTGTGTCTTGAGACCTATAAAAAACAACTGCATCATTTATCAAGGTAGATTGGTATCACACTGTGAGCTGCTACGGGACAAAAAACTCATCACTAACTCAGTCCATAACTAACTACACAGCTGATCATATGATCCACTGCAAAATCCTTCTTAAACATAGCATGAGATATCTATGAACTAATAACAATTTAATTGAAGTGCTGACACCGCAGCAAGAGGAGATTTATTGGTTTCTGGCTGATTCATTGAAGCAGTAGAATGTTCTGCCAATTTGGGTGATGAAGTCAGGCAGGGCTTTAGAAGCTTTTCAGTTGTGTCTTTGCGTGCAGCTGGGGTAACATGCTATTTCTTGATTTCTTGACTACAGCAAAGCACCTCAAAATAAAGTTATTTGATTAACGCAATCTAAATCTTGGAAATTAATAAACACAAAAAAATAGATGATAATCACCCTCAGTGAGACACTGAGATCAGTAGTACTACACTAAGAATATCATTTGAGAGTTGGAGGTAAGCATTCACAGGCCAAACTTAGCAAGTTACTCTATACCAGCTTAAATTCAGAGACTGTAACAGTGGCAATCATTGCCTTGCACACCTATTAAGTACACTCAGCATTTTTTTCTTAATTAACAAATTCACAGGTGTACATGTCCATTCAGCTTTGCTTATTAATTTTAGACATTAAAAATTTACAAAGAAAGCAAAAGGGAAATTTTCAGGCTTTATGAATTTTGTCATCATACAAAAAAGGAAACAAGGAATGAAGGAACAAGTGGACAGGTCTCCCAGGAGACCACACATACTGATTTACTGATGAAATCAAAAGTGTATCCTTTAGGAAGTGAACAGTTTTCTCTTGAAAAGACAGAATATTCTGTACTGTCATATATAATCAATATCATTTGTGAGAAAGATTGGTAATACACTAGGCAGAAATATAGTTTTAAAGCTAAATTAAAAAGTTATAAATATAAAAGTGCATGAATAGCCAACTAAATGTACAATATATTTTTTCAAGAAACATGACATTCAATTGAAAAAAATCCTATTAATTCTTCTTGCTTTTCCCCTTTAAAAAAAAAGTTACAGAAAGGGGAATAGTTGAAGGATAGCGAGGTGATATCTTTTCTTTAGCGTTCTTGCAATACTGTATCTATAATACTGAATTATGATTTATAAAACTGCCTATAATAAAGAGTGGCAAAGAAGAAAAATAGGTAATGCTAATGGTCATGCTAAGTATTTTGTGTGTGTGTGCATGTTCTGAAAACTTTCGTTTCATCTCTTCTCTGATTTTAGTTAGTATTGGAAATGCCACTTCCAGGGAGCACATAGGAAAGAGCAATACCAACTCACACATCCTTGAAGCAACAGGCATTTCCACTATTATACCCTCCAGAAGACTGAGCAATAATGATGTGAGCAAGGTGAGGTAATCGAGTAAACACAGGAAGCTAAACTTAAGAATTCCAATTTAGATCAGGTAAAATTTACCTATTTTAATTTGAAGTGCTTTGTTCATTATGACTACTTTTTTTTTTAATTTATTTAAAGTTTCTGAAGTTTAAGTGTTGGTGTTATACAAACTTTTTTCATTTGTGAACCTCAAAAGAGGGTAAGCAATACCATGTTCATTTTCAGAAGACAAATTCAAACAACTTAAGATGAAGCTTGGAAACATCAATAGCTCAGAAGCTTTCAGCCAGGCTCCACCTGTTGATTTCAACTTGCACAACACATTCTGTTCTGCAGGGAGACTGCTGTCCTCCACACTTCTGAGCATCTCTGTGAAGGAAATCTAAGTGTTCATCTGATAATTCCCTTATTTTAAACAAAAATGTACCATTTCTCTATATGAACTTTTAAGGCAGAAATGTATTCCTCTCTTCCTGCTCTGTAAAGCTTATTTTCCAATTCCCAGTGTGTGCTGCTAGACAACCCTGCTCACAGACACTGGGGAAGAGGAATAGATGTTTGCTTGTGGGATATGTTGGCATTTCCATTTATTCTTATTTTGCCATTACATTTGCATATCTTTTTTTCTGGAATTAAATTATGCATCCCTCTCCCCCTCCCCTGTAATGCTTACTTATATCTGTATTAACATCACTTCTGGCACCTTCTGTAAGCAGCAAATTTAGGATCTCATTTTTACTATTGCCAATAGTGCAGTCTTCATCCATTCACCCTTTGGGCAGTCAGACTGGTTCCTGGAGTAGACCCTAGCAATTACAGGCCTGTCAGTCCCACGTCAGTGCCTGGTAAAGTTATGGAGAAGATGATCCTTGAATTTATTGAAGTGCACCTGGGGGACAGCACAGTCATTGGCCCCAGCCAACAGGGGTTTGTGAGGGGTCGGTCCTGCCTAACAAATTTGATTTCCTTCTATGTAAGGAAATAGCCCAACTAATTGATCAAGGGAAGCCAGCTGATGTGATCTTTTTGGACTTCAGCAAAGCTTTTTACAAGGTTTCCCATAGGATTCTACTATACAAAACGTCCAGCATACAACTTAACAAAAACATCATATGATGGTTGACCAATTGGCTGACAGGTAGGGCTCAAGGGGTTGTGGTAAATGGGGCCACTTCTGGCTGGCAGACGGTCACTAGTGGGGTCCCTCAAGGCTCCATTTTAGGGCCAGTCCTCTTCAATGTCTTTATAAATGATTTGGATGTAGGACTGGAAGGTGTTCTGAGCAAATTTGCCGACAACACCAAACTTGGAGGAGTTGTGGACTCAGATGAGGGTGGAGAGAGATCTTTGCAGAGAGATCTGGACAGATTGGAGAGCTGTGCCATCACCAACCACGTGAAGTTTAACAAAGCAAGTGCCAGGTCCTGCACCTGGGACAGGGCAACCCTGGCCATACATACAGACTGGGCAACAAGACGCTGGAGAGCAGCCCTGCAGAGAGGGATCTCAGGGTTGTGGTTGACAGCAAGCTGAGTATGAGCCAGCAGTGTGCCCTGGCAGCCAGGAGGGCCAACTGTATCCTGCGGTACACCAAGCACAGCATTGCCAGTCAGTCGAGGGAGGTGATTATCCTGCTCTGCTCTGCGCTGGTGCAGCCTCACCTCAAGCACTGTGTGCAGTTCTGGGCACCACAGTACAAGAAGGACATTAAACTGTTGGAGAGTGTCCAGAGGAGGGCGACGAAGATGGTGAAGGGCCTAGAGGGGAAGATGTATGAAGAATGGCTGAGGGCACTGGGCTTGTTCAGCCTGGAGGAGAGGAGACCTCATCATGGTCTACAACTTCCTCACGAGGGGGAGTGGAGAGGCAGGCAACCTATTCTCTGTAAACACTAGTGGTAGGACCCGCAAGAACGGTGTTAAGCTGAGGAAGGGAAAGTTTAGGCTGGACATCAGGAAGAGGTTCTTCACCGAGAAGGTGGTCGCACACTGGAACCAGCTCCCCAGGGAAGCAGTCACTGCACCAAGCCTGTCTGAATTTAAGAAGCGATTGGACTGTGCACTTAGTCACATGGTCTGAACTTTTGGGCAGACCTGTGCGGTGCCAGGAGTTGGACTTGATTATCTTTATGGGTCCCTTCCAAGTCAGGATATTCTATGATTCTATTACACATACAGAATAAACCCTGGTGTCCTTCAAAAGAAATCTGGGTTGCCACGTTTCTCTCATCAGTCTCAGAGAAGAGGTAATCAACATATGGATGCCTTGTGCAAAGCAGGAAAAGGATTTCCTGAGCGTTCTCCGCACTAGGAAAGCTATTCCAGACACGGAAAGCCTTAGCTCCCATAAACACTACTAGAAGCTGTCATGAGTATATTTTAGAGGTTGTTCATATATCCTACTAGTTCCGTATAATTTCTTAGCATTTTGGTTGACAACTCCTAGCAGATGATCTGACAAAATTTAAGAAAGCTGTGAGAAGAAAAATGCAGAAGTCTGATGCAAGTGGAGAAAGCAGTAATGTAATTCCAGAGCTTTCACCAGCATTTTATGAATGACAGCATGTTTTGTTAGAGTGGATTGCAAAATTAATTAATAATGCTGTATAACTAATAATTAATCTCTCTCAGATTTGGCATGGTATTACTCAAAGAAAAAAGATGACTTTGGGGACTGAAAATATAGGTCACAAAAGTATGCTAAGGACATGATTTAGGGAGCTCTTCTAGGATTTCCATCCTCTGAATTGAACAGCCACCAAATCATTGAATAACTTTTTTTTTTTTCTTTATAAAGATGTAGACTACACTAGCTTGAATAGTCTTTTGCTGATGACTTCCTCCCTCTCACCTCAATTTGACAACTTTGAAAAGATATAGCATAATGTGTTCCTTGTCTTTTTGGCCTTGATTTTTTCTTTTTTTTTTTTTTTCTTTTTTTTTTCCTCTCCAATGAAGTCATTGGCAAAATTCCCACTGAGCAGAATAGTAAGGATCAAGCTTTTATTCCCCATTATTAAGACTGTCACATTTAACATCACTGTCCTTGTCTCTCATCATCTGCCACTGATTATTTGGGGGCAACAACTGTTCTTTTTCATAAAGAAAGCTGCTGCTTATATGTTTGCATCTTTGGTGACACAGAAAATGAAAAACTACATGCAAATCTCAGGGAGATTTGCATAAATAGTTCAGTACTACATAAAAGCTGAACTGGGAACTTCATGTTACATTTTGACACTGTTTCACTATCCTACAAGAATATTAATCTCCAACAAACTAAGAATAAGGTAATAATCCTGAAGAAATCATCTCATTATAAATTAATGGCTGGATTTTCAGTTAATGGACCAAGCTGAAGACAAGGGCAGTTAACACTATAACAAACTACAGTAATATAACCAATTTCAAGGGGATTATTGCTATCATAAACCGTATTAAATGGTTTATAAAAGGAATGGCTTGGGCTGCTTTTTTTTTTTTTTCTTTTTTCTTTCTTTTTTTTTTTTTTTAAAGTTACATGAAATAGAGTGAATGAGAGATTGCTTTGTTAAACAGGTTATTTCCAATCAATTTTCTAAGCATTCAGGACACAGGGAATGCTTTGATAGTTGTATAATTAATATTTTAAATGCACCAGAAGTTGTTCTTTGCTCCAGTGGGTGGTGGAAAAGCCATTAACTCTTACGCAATCAGGTTTCGATGAATCTGGTCTATAACTTGGTGTAAGAAAGAAAGAAAAAAAAAGAAAAAAAGAAAAAAAAAAGAAAAAAAAACAGCATTCAGACTGCACTCAGTTCATTGCCAGAGCCCAGCACTTGACCATTTAAAAATCTCAATCTGCCAGCTGATTACATTACAAGGTCAAAGGAGAAAGAAAATAAAGATATCAAGAGACCTGTTCTGCACTCAATTCTGTAAGTAAACTAGATCAGTAACTGCCAGGAAAAAAGTGAAGTTGTATGCAATTCTGCACTATGACTACACAGTGGAAATAGAGCTTACCTCATTTACTTGCAGATATTACACACAGTTTCTTCAAGTGATAACTTAGTGCTCAGAAGAATTAATATAAGATGGAAGTAATTTATTCAGATAATACATATCCAGCTGGTTCAATAATTCCATCCAAACAAATAAAAATAAATAAGAATAACCAAGCTAACATTAACAAGATGCTTTCTGGGGGACGGGGAAGTTGGTAAGAAATATCACAGAATTTCAAGGTTGGAAGAGACCTCAAGATCATCGAGTCCAACCTCTGACCTAACGCTAACAGTCCCCACTAAACCATATCCCTAAGCTCTACGTCTAAACGTCTTTTAAAGACTTCCAGGGATGGTGACTCCACCACCTCCCTGGGCAGCCTGTTCCAGTGCCTCACAACCCTTTCAGTAAAGAAGCTCTTCCTAACATCTAACGTAAAACTCCCCTGGTGCAACTTAAGCCCATTCCCCCTCGTCCTGTCACCAGGGAGGGGGAAATCACTGAAGGAGAGAACTTACGTAGCACACTGAGCCTGCACCACATACCAACTAATGCTTGAGCTACTCAGATAAACATTACATTATATACTACAGATGCAATGTTACTGTATTAGGACATTATACCACAAATAAAATATTGGTGCTCTGCACTAGTGAGCAGAGCATTAGCTTCAGAGTTCAACCCTTAGTTTAGGAATGATGGTATGGCAGTTTTCACTAGTTCCATAATTTCAGAGTAGTAACAAAATGCCACCATTTTTTTTCTTTAATCTTGACCCTTCATCAAGAGAAGATGCAATGAGGGATGACTTTGCAGTCTGTGGTAGCTTCCAATGGTCTTCTGAAATATACGTCATTGCTCCAGACAACATCTTAAGTTTACCATGGGTCTGCTCCTCTTCATTCCTCTGCTCCATAATGCAGGAGCTCCTTTTAAATTATCATGGTTTAAATAATTACTTTTAATAGTACCAATCAGGCATCATGATTTAAGCTTGTATAGCTTTAAATCTGTTTCCAATATATAAATCAGAAACAGCATCCAAGATATAAGAACACTTGTTCATTAAAAAGGAATAAATAGGAGGATGGAATGATAATGACTGAAGTTATTTAGATAACAACTCATACATTAAAAAAGCCCTGAAAAACTAAAGATCCCTTGTCTGTGGACACTGTAAATGGAGTGCAGTTAATCATGTTCTTCTGTTTTATCTATGACCCAAGTATTTCCTTGGAGTCTATTTGAATAGCTGCATTAGGGAATAGAAGAAAATGTCACGCTTTTGCAAAAGGGCAATCATCATAGTGGGATATATAAACATGAGCTTAGACTGCCAGATGCAGAATGTCTTTTTGCTCTCTGCAGCACTGATAAGGCCTCAGCTGGAGTATCTTCTATCAAGGGGGACGTGGCCCAACAGCAGAGTCCAGAAGACTGCAATGTGAGCTGTCACTAGTTCAGAAGATGTGATCGATAAAGAAAAAACAGTAAGACTTACTCCACCTAAGAGAAGGAAGGGCTGGGCAGGGGGGGGAGGGAAATCAAATACAAACATCTCTTGAGGAGTAAAAGAAAATAGTTCTCAATATCCATACTCAAAAGGTCATAAAGTGATAAGCTTCCTTGAAGTTCATGCATTCGGAAAACTTTCTACCAACAACTGAATGCTAGAATTGGTTTTCAAGGAACATCATAGGGTTCCTACTGTAAATTTAAGTTTCTCTAAAGATTTCTATCATTGTCATATTACTATCAGGTTAATTTATAGAATTTCAACTCAAGAAGAACTTACCAAAGGACATTAAAAAGGACAAAAAATACATTGCCCAAAAGATTTTTGGGCTCAAAGAGTTGTGCTACAAAAGTTTTCCAATGTGAAAGGGAAGCCTGTCAGCAGATAGTAGAAGCCAGGGATCCTCTCTAAGTTTTTCTCCAGTCTGTCACATGACTTCAGACACATTTGAGATTCTGTTTAATCCAGCCTAAAAATACCCCCCAAATTTGGGCATAACATTTTTTTTTTTTTGAGCCTTAATTTATGGAAAACAACACCCTCTATTAGCAACTAATTCTTATTTTAGGTAGCATTATTAACTCTGAGCATTCAGCTTTTTAGTCCACCAGCTTTCTCTGCATCTAGTTTACTTGACATAAGCCTATTATCAAAGCATCACCAATATGTGGATTTGCTGATTAGATACATCTTCAGGAAATAAACATCTTTTCCTCCTTCCCCCCCCCCCCCCCCATAGCAAATAAAGATATTTGGATGGAAGAACACATTCTTTCCTGTTCCTCAAGCAGATGTTCTGCATCCTTAACAGATTTTGCATATTAGCCTTCTGGTATCCATTCCAGACTTCCTTTTATCTTTGATTTCTCTCCTTTTGTGCTTCTTTAAGCTTTGTACCCTCAAAAGAGTTATATAAAACTCATGTTCTCATATATCTAAAGCATAAGTAGCAGTTTTGAAAAGATTTAACTAATCTGTTCTAATTTCTTTATCATCTTAATTACAAGCTACAGTTTCCAGCATATTAAATTCTAGGTCCCATAATGCAAAACCTTAATCCTAGGCTAAGTAGGACATGAAACAAGCATCCCTCTTTGCCAGGTTACTAGGAAGATGAGGAATGGCATTCACCACCATTAAACTTCCTCAAAGACGAGAGCCACAATGATACCATGCTCTTCCACATTCTGTGCACTCGACCACACACTGACACGCTGCAAGATTAAACAGAGAAAAACACTGCACACATTTTTGGTGGCATTTGCTGCTGCCAAAAGGTCTAGCACATCACACAGTTATCCATTAGTAGCCTTCACGTTTGGCCTTAGTAGTAGTCATCTTCCTTCTTCCAGTAGAATATCCATGTGAAATACAGTTTTCCGTCAAATAGAAGTCATATTCCTCTTTCTCACAAGTTTCATTTTGTTATTTTGTGCTCAATTTCGTGATTTTACTGTGCATTTCTGGACATTACAAACTAGTACAAAGGGCTGCCTACAATTTCTTCAACTGAAAGTGTCATTAGTATGCTGGTTACTTCTTTTTAATCATAAAAATGGATTTAACTCCAATTGCAGCAGTACCCCTTTGGAACACCTCATCCCTGACTGTGATTCTTTTCAATTATGGACTGTGAACAGGCACATCAAAATTCCTTTTTTTTTTTTTTTTTTTTTTGTACCAGGGTAGATCACTCAGTTAGAAAGCTCTTTTGACTTTCCTTGTATTGATTAGGGGAGATCTGGACTGTTCCCATGCTGCATTACATCCTGTATATCTAACTGTCTCACAGGCAGTGCATCTATATTTCACTGCAAGCTGATTACATCAGACAACTGGCTTTTGATTCTCACTACTACGATTTTAAGGCAACAAGCAGTGAAGAACATATGGCACCATTGCTACAGGACTAGGATTTTTAAGCCTTCTAGAGAACCAGCTGACCTCTGACTTGCATTCAGTAATTCTCTGATTTTTAAAATCTCAGCAGTCTATGCTGCATAAAAACTGTCAGTTAGCTTAACAACCTGTACACATGCAGCATAATGTCTTCCAATAACACTGCCTGCCAGGAGTCACCATCTGTACTTCCTCTGCTGAAAGCATCCAAACTATTATGCGAAGTTGGGTTAACGTAGGAAAAACATACAATATTTCTCGCCACAAATTTCAGGGTGTACAAAGGCTTCACCTTCATTTTCTAGGTGCACAAAGATTCACATTTTTATATCATTTCCATCAGGTTCCCAGACAGCAAAAGCAAGGAGAGTAAAATTACTAGAGCACAGCAAGGTCTTTGGAAGCATAAAGCTTTTCAAGTCTCTGACAGCCGGTTATGTCTTCATGTGACATGTTCTGAGGGAGTGAAAAAACAAAACTACCCTATCCATCAGCCATTAGAAACAGAGTGATGGAGCTATTTAGATGGTGGGGGAAGCATATGAAAATGTGAGCTTTGCTTTGACTAATGCAGGTGCAGCTGCTTAGCTGGTATAAACTGATAGGATAGTGACAAAACGCACAGCTGAGGATCTGCCCACATTCTGTTGTCTTCTCTTATCTAAGTGAAAGTGTCAATGCTCCACATACACTATGCTCCTCCACAGCAGTTACATCAGAGTGAGTTAGAGTAACTAATAACAAAAATTACCCTCACAAAGCTGGTATTGCTGACAGTCTGTGCTGCCAGGACTGAATCCCCCAATTCTTGCCCCACTGACTGTCCTGCAGGCACAGAGCTGTGTGCCCCTGGCCCTCGAGGAGGAGGCCTCAGCTAGGTCGAACATTAAGGGCTCACAAGGCCTGGCCTCACCCAGTAGGGCAGCTTCTATTCTTCCTCACAATCTATGGTACAAACACATCACACTACCCTTGCTGTCTCCAGGGTAGGACGCTGTTCCACAGTTCTTGGTTCAAGCTATCTTCCTTGACTAATATAATGCATTCTGCTCTATGCTTGCTTTCATGGTGTCTAACAAATGACCATTACTACTACACACACCACAGCTTTCTAGGTCTCAAGCTCTCAGTATTTTGAGAATTTTCTAAGAACTGAAGCCAACAAAACAATAGTAGTTTCAGTCTGAACCCTAGAGAAAAAGAAAAATTATTTTGTTCCTGAGCATTTTTACAGTCATCCTAAAGACCCATACATAACAATTGGTTGGAGAAGGGAAATGCAAGAACAATCACTAAACTCACATGTAAGCATGCTATTCTCAACCAGCATTAAAAAACAAACAACAAAAAAAAAAACCTGATGTGCATGACTGCTAAGATATAGAACTCACAGGTACTCATACGCTACACTTTCACTACTTTCCAAGAAGTACTTTTCTGAAGAAAGTTGCTTCTGTATGTGTGAAAATACCATCTCCCTACCTATGTGACAAAACACACAAAGTTTCTTTGTTGCTCTCTGAGATGAAGGAGGTTTGGGGGGGGGGGGGGGGGGGCGATGAGAAAATGCATGTAGGGTTGGCTCCAAAAGTATTAGATTTACCTTAGAAAGAATACTGGGATACACAGGTGTTATGTAAAGCTATTGCAAAAACTCTTAATGTGTTTGCTTTACCTGCTATGCAATCAATATTCATTCAGCAGATCAGCACACTGCAACACAGAACATTTTATTATGATAATCTGTATGCCATGTTTTCAGTATTTGCTGGAGTAAGCTTCATTACAGCATTGGGGTTGTTTTGAGGCCTTGATCTTTATCCTATTTTCCAGTTGGGTTGTATACGGCACAAGTAGGTCAAATGACTTCTCCAAAGTTACAGAGAAAATATATGATTTACTTAAAATCAGAGGTCCAGGACACCCCATCTTTTTATCGCTCTTGCTTGAAAAGTGAAATCCTAGTTCATATGTCCCAAATGACTGGTATTCTGCAGAAAAGAAATTATCTTTACAAAGAATTTTTCTGTAATTTGCTTTCTTTATTATAAATAGCTATGCGAGAAAGCTGTTTTGGTATAACTAGCATTATTATGCTTATTTGTTCCCCTTTCCATGTTATATGTATACAAGTAATACACACTAGAGACACATACACTACAGAAGTTCAGAATTTATGTTTTAAGCTTTAAGGATAAGGTTTGATAAGTTAGAGTCATTCAACATTTCTGAACAACAGGTACTCTGATCCCTAGAGCTTCCAGACTAAACAGTAGCAAAAGAAACTTCATCTTGAACCTAATCACTGCAGAGAATATCTATTCCTCTGCCTCACTGAAAACCAAAAGTAGGTCAAATAAATAACTATGCCTCTCCACTACCAAGAGACTTACTGAAAATTCAGTTGAACGCTCAACAGATGGTCTTAAAATTTACCTAAAAGAAAGCGTTCAATGCCACAGAAATATACTCAAACAAGTCATCCTATTACTTGAAAGAAACCACCTACATCTTACCTAAGAAATAAAGGTAGAACACTGGTGCAGCTGTTTGTTGGATTTTTTTGGTGTGTTTCCCCCACCAAATACCTCAACTAGGAAGATATAGGGAGCACCTGGAATCTCCACTGATCCATAAGCCAATCTAGTCCTAAATTCAGATGTGCCTTAGCCATTCTAAATGCAAGGATGAAAATCATGATAACAAGGAGAATAGCTTTGTGCATTGTACAGATTCAGAAAGGAAGTGTTAAACTTTTAAAAAATCAATTATTTGTATGTAATTAGGACTACATCAGTTGAGTAAGTTACAGCATAAGATATGTATGCTTACAGAAAGTGAAAAAGAACTACAATTATAGACAGAAAAATTTTGACTAAAAAGTCCTTTACATTTCAACCTTTTATATGAATGTTTATCTTATAAAACATGCATTGGCCGAGTAAGGATCAAAAACCAGCTGTTATCAGATGGGGAATCCAGATTTTCAAGAGTTCACAGGCATAAAGTCTCACCAGGGCCAAGTCTGAGCACAATACGTAGCAAACACCATAAGAAGTTAATAACTTCTAAGACTTACACATGAAAAAATAAGTCATCTTAATTGTGAAAATAAAAGACTATCCAGCAAGCAAAGTTTTGAGAATTGTAAAGTGAAGCAGACCTCAAAGCACTTAATTAGCTAAGTGCTAACTTCACAGATTTTAAACATTTCTGAGGGAAATGCTCTTCCTTCAGGGTGCTCATTACAATACATAGTTATTAATACCACAAATAGTTTGAATTACCTAGTTTACATTTTTAATACCAAAACAGGCTTAGGTAACGCTGCAACACTATGCTTCTTCACTGATAATAGTTGTACACTGAACAGTATGTTAAGCAACAGAGTTTTGTACAAATACACTATCTGTGAAATTCTCTATATGCTCAATTAACTATCTTCTGGAGCCTAAATGCACTAATTAAGTCTACTAGGGCAACACTATATATATATATATATATAATATTTTATATATATATTGTTATATATATATATATAGTGTATATATATATATAATATTTTATATATATATATATATAAACAAAAAACACATTGGAAAGGACTATAGACTCAAACTGCAAACAAATCAACTTGATCAGGAAAAAGGCTGCCAAAATTGTCTTCCAAAGGCCACGTTACAGATACCATTACCCTCACAGCGGATCCTTCCCAATCCTTCCCAAAAATTTAACTTACCTGCAGCCTATGACTGTCCTTCCTTCCACATCCAAAAGTTTCTCTGTTTTTTCCTGAACTCAGCTCAGAATACTTCTGTTCTTTCCAACCACATTTCTCAAAGAAAAACTTGACTCACCTCTTCCTGACTCTTTATCTCCTACAGCTGGGCCAATTTACTGCTCTTTAATGGTAACTTTTGTTAACTCCTTCATTACTAGAAGGAGTTCATAAATAGGTATAATACTCTGAGACGTGAGATCAAGTAGTGGATCAATGTCCTAATAGGAATTGTAATTTATAAATTTATTTTGAGCTGTTCTTTTATGCATCAATCTTTTTACAAGTCATAGAAAAGACTGGTCCTGTAGCTGTGTTTGTGGTATCTGTTCTTTATCTTACACATTTCAGAAAATTTCAAGGTCAGAAGAAAAGACTCTAAGGTATAAGTATTGCATTTATTATGATAATTTTGCCAGCAGGCAACAAACTGATGACTGCTATTTTAAAAAGTCACATCTAGTAATAATTTAGTACTGACAGATTTACACACCTTCTGACAATTTGCATAATTTAGTCTTTACCACCATTATAATTTCTTTCAATTTTATTTACAGTGGTCACTGCATTCTTCTCTTCAGCAGTGCAAGAAGCCACTTGTTCCCCTAGTAGTATTCAGTGGGAAATTTTTGGAATCCTTAATTGCTTGCTAACTTCACAGAACATGTGCAAGGTACACTAAGTTAAAGCATGTCTTAATTTAGGTTTCACTGTCATATAAACAAGACTGTTAATTTATTGGCCTTACATAAAGCTGCCTCTGTGGACCAATGCATGCCCTTTTCTACCTAGCTGACAGGGAGCAACTGGTAACAACACATGCTAATATTCTATTTGCACTTGAAAGAGAGAAGTTCTTAATCACAAATGGAGCAATAATTTGAAATACTGGTTTTATGCATATGTTTTATCACTGCAGACAAGTGGGCTTCTGAGATCTTCAGGAAAGATTGGATTACAGTGTTCTGAGATAACTTTAAAATTTGAGGACATTTAAGGAAGTATTCAAACTGGCAGAGACTTTCCCAAACATTCAGGCTTGGAGAGTCAGAATGGAAATGATTTACATAAATTAAATTATGCTTGAAAAAGGCAGGATTAAGAAAAAGTAGAGAACCTCAAAAGGAGTGCACAGAGGATTCAAGGGGATAATGAAGGAGACCAAAGAGGATAGCAGTTTGTATTTTGTTTAACTCAATAATCTGGTTTAATCCCACTGAATGATTGCTTACTTCAGGCTAACTACAATCAAATCAGGTCTCTATCAACTGGTTGCTGGGCTATAAATATTAAGATTAACTATTACAATCATTTCAATACTTCTCAGTCCTTACAAAGAGATACTGTTGGCTGACACTGCAAACTATGTTTTTTGTTTTTCCTCACCCAGTTTATTCACACAAGTTCTCCCATCTCTATTTCATATACTGACTTCAGGCTTTGAAAGGACCCTTTGTGGGAGTACTGTTGGAAGTTTGAAGTTCTGAATGGTACCACAAATTTTTAAATGATGTAGAAAGAAAAGGTAACTATTCATATTAATTTTCTGTCATTTTTCAAGGAATGGAATTCTTAGAGGCAAGGATAGTATGAAAATGTTGTCAACTCTTAGATCTTTACTTTAAAAAAAAAAAAAGTTAAACACAAGCATGACTAATCAAAAAGGGACAGGACTCACAGAATCGGCCAATTCACAGAATCTTTTTCTATTTGTCACTTTCTATGACATCTCCGTAACTTTTAGACTGGCAATTCAATTTAAAATAAATTAATAGTTGCACACATTATATAAAACGTAGTGTATAAACCAAGATGTCTAGGAGAAAGCAAAACATAGTTGATGTGATTTCCCTACCCCACGAAAATTTTATTTTCCTTTTTATTAGGGTCTTGCCCAGGTCCACCCTACACAGAAGTGCAATACCTTTTTCTGGTCACATGGCCCCTTTTTTCTTCTCTTACATCTCCAAGGTTCTTTTGGGTGACTGTGGTGAGTCTGCTGACTGCAGCTCACGCTTGATGATCCTAGTGTTATTCATCGTCTGTGACTGCCTAATTGGCACGTGCTGCCTCAATCACTGTCCAAATGCTCTAATTAGCATTCACAATATCCTCAGGAAAGAGAGAGCAAGTGTCTTTTGTAGATTGTTTAGATATCTCCTGTTTCATATACAGGATTTATCCTCAGAAAAACTTGTGATGTCTGACCTTGATATATCTGGAAAAATTTTCCTGGGCATGCTGCCAGACATTTTGTTTGATATGTACGTTTTTCTCCCTCTTGGCCTTCTTGTTGTATTTTTTCTCCTTCTTGCTTCTTGGCTTTTTTTCATAACTACTTTAGGTTTCATTATATGTACCCAAAGGAACTAGCATTGTGGATCTTTCCTATCATACCTTTAAAATGTTGATCCTAGTAACACAGGGAAAGCAGGAAGAAAATTTCTAGAAAAAAAAAAAAAAAATATATATATATATATATATATATATATATATATATAAAATTTCCCTAGAAAATCAGGGAGGAAATTGCAAAAGCATGCATGCAATTTAGAAACTTATAGTTCATTATCTTTCAATCTGACAACTCTGATATAGTTGTATACTCACATCGACTATAACAATAATAACAATAATATTTTACTGTTTAAATAGTACAGGGCTCAAGGGTTGAGATAAGGACAGGGAGCTCACTTAAGTATTGTCATGGTCTAAACAGAGCAGGGAGACGAGTCTAAATTGCCTATTACTAACAAGTGAGAAACAAAGGAAAGGAACCAAAAAATCCTTTGCCCCATCCACACTCTTCCACCTCCTTGCCTCCCCGGGTGGTGCAGGGGAACGAGGGAATGGGGGCTGTGGTCAGTCTCCAATACTTCATCCCTGCAGCTCCATCACAGTCATTTTCTGCCCCTCCTCCAGCATGAGGTCCCTCTCACGGGATGCCGTCCTTCACAAACTGATCCTGCATGGGCTTCCCACAGGCAGCAGCTCTTCAAGAACTGCTCCGTACTATGGGGTCCATCCCCAAGGAGCAAACTACTCCAACACAGATCTCCCATGGGTGGCAGCTCCCCCCAGTCCCTCTGCTCCTGTGTGGGCTGCAGCTCCGGCCTGGGGCCTGCTCTGGCAGGGGCTCTCGATGCCACATCCACCTGCTCCACTGGGCTGCAGCGTGGAGATCTGCTCCATGTGGGACCCATGGGCTGCAGGGGGACAGCCTGCTCCACCAGGGGCCTCTCCACAGGCCGCAGGGGAACTGCAGTTTCAGCACTTGGAGAACCTCCTGCCCTCCTCCTGTGCTGATCTTGGGGTCTGCAAGGCTGGTTCTCACTCCTCGCTCTCCCAGCTGCTGTTGAGCAGCATTGTTTTTCCCCCTTTCTTAAATCTGCTCTCACAGAGGCACAAACATCGCTTGTTGGCTCGGCTGTGAGCAGGAGCAGGTCACTTTGAGGCTGGCTAGAACTGGCCCTTTTCTAACAGGGCAGCTTCTGGATTCTTCTCACAGAGGCCATCCTTGCACCCCCCCACTACCAAAACCTTGCCCGTAAACCTGCTACAGGCATCCAGAGCTTCTCTGGGCAGCCTGGGCCAGGGCCTCACAACCCGCGTGCACACATTTAGTTTCCCAGTTTCACTGCCAACCTGATCTTGCTATTCTCATAAAAATAAAAATTCTGCTGAAAAAGATCAGAATATTTATGTTTCATTTTATTCCTTTCAGCTTATTCTTCTCCATGTTTCAATATATAGATAGAAAGAAATAACTTGACTCAAAGCTAGAGTCATAGACAAATCCTCCACCTTTCTCCTTTGTGTGGGATTTTAAAACATTCTAGTATGGATTTTGCCACTATTCTCATTTTTTCACACTTTTATCTCAAAGGGCTTTGTAAAGAGTTAGTTTATAAGTATGTATGGTAACTGCACATGGAAGTATGATGGCAAAAACAGCTTATGTGTTGCTGTCTTCATCACTAGGAGCAGTTTTCCTCAAAAGCCGCTGCTGAGGAGGAAGACTACACTTTCTGGAAACTGCTATGGAACCTGTAAGTTGAATTTCAGCACATTTGAAAACAAAGTGTTTCTATTTACATTCGAGCCACAATTAATTAAAATTAAGTTTATATCTGTGAGATGACTGTTTCTGTTCTGAAACTAGTAATGTTTTGAGTCTTTTCTCCCTACACCTCCTCAATCGCTGTCTGTGACACATCAACACTTTCTGCTTTATTTCTATTAGGTATAATTTTATTGTTATTATTTTTATTTATTTATATTATTTTTTATTTTTTTTTTTGGTGGAGATCTAAGTATAAGTACCCACACAGATTTATTCAGATTTTCTTTTTTAGAAAAACAGACCTGAGTGATACACATTACCATTTTCAGATTTATATGCGAAGTGGGCACAAGGCACAGCTTTCTTATAACTATTTATTCTGCAGATTAAGTCACAATAAACTTTTTGGAACAGTTTGTCTGTCAATAGTAGAATTCTGCCCCACAGAGATGCCCAGTCTTTTCCATAATGTTGTACTAGAGTTAACCACCTGACACTGGTTACTGTCCTCTCAGTTAGAAGGCCTGGCTGAAAGAATTTACCAATTACAATTAGCAACACAAGATTTATGTAAGTAAAACCCCAAATTATGAGAGTACAGAGAGCTTTCTATTTTTCAGACCAATGATACTAAGCATCTCTGAACAACTTGTAGGAAACAAGTACTGTGCACTTTTAGTGAAACATCCATGAAAGTTCTCATCTTTCCCTCACCCAGCTTTGCCTCCTCCAAAAGCTATATGAACATTTGACTGTGCTTTTACTGGATCAGGCCCTTGTTATTACACTTATAAAATGATGCATACTGTATCATGGCTATACCCTACATAATGCAAAATTATGTCACACTTGTACTTGAAGTTGTTAAGACAGTGCCTTTAAAACACAACGAAGGTGAAAAAAGTGAAGGTGCTAATAACTGGAATTTTCTCAACTCTTAAGTGCTCACTTCTCTAACAAATTCATTTGAGAAAACAGTTGAGATAAAATCTGTCATTGTACCAAGATAAACCACTGGCTACTTCTGAAAGTGAAATGGGTTATCTCTACTGTTTTGCAGTCTGTTATCTTTGGGAACCTTCCATAACTTTTCAATATGTTCTTCATATTTATCACACTTACTGGATAATTATTGTTTTTATCTCCATTTAAACATGATTACATGTATCTTAGACTGGTAGGGCCTTGCTTATCTTATGAGTTCTGCTAACATCTAACTGCTAACAGCAGTACCACCTGCGGTACTGCTAATTTTCTGTAGTAGTGACTGAAGAGACACATGAAGTATAAGACAGTACAAGAAGCACAGAAATGACAAAGTAGCAAATAAGGACCTTGATATTTGAGGCACTGGGAAATAATACAAAAACGTTGGCAAGCTGGTGATGTAGTGATGCGCTGAAGGTAACATGTTATGAATCTCTGAGTCTGCTAAAAGACAAAAAGCATCTGAAGGAAAGCTGGAGGGAAGAAAAAAAAAATAAAAGAGAGTGAGGCAGATGAATAGACAGAAGCATAACGAGATTTGGAAGTTTAGGCAGAAAAATATTTTATAATTTCTCTTGTGTACTGTAGTTTATCTAGGCAATTACATTGAGAAAGATACCAACCCACTACTGGAGATCTGTGTGGATAGGACTAAAAATCTTCTATTACTCCCCAAAGGGAAAGACAGGTCACTGTTTTTTTTCCAACTCAAAGGAAAAGACGCTTTATGTAGAGGCTTAGCCCAATAATCCCATCTAGAGAGAAATAAAGTCTACCGAAGCTAACTCTGAAAGCTCTCTGAGGACAGAACATGCACACCACCCAAAAGAGATGCTCCCAGATCCTTAGTTGAGGCTTTAACTTTTCACGCTTTATACATGGTTATTAAATTTCATGCAAGGTGAAGATTTGCTTTTGAAAAAGGAGGAAGTCTGCCTGAAGCTATAGCAAATTAGTATTGTTGACCTTGGCCATGACTCTGCTCCTGTTTGAGTTAACAGAAATACTCCTATTGATTCCCCTGAGACCTGGATCAAGTCTCCTGTTGAAGTAAAATTGAAAACTGTAGGTTAGAAAAAATTCAGGCAACATTAGGTTTACTAAGATAAAACAGCATGTTATAATATCAAAGAGTTACTGTCTCCTGTACATTGTTTCTTTTATTAACAAGAAAAACTGTTGTTTATGTATCCAAAAAGACATTGGAATCTTCGTTAAGCATGAGAAGGAATTCCTTAAAGAAGTTTTATAATTGTTATTTAGATGAAAACTAAATCTATGCCTTTTTATACATGCAAGAATGTATACATAGAACATCTGATAGGCCTGGGCAGATCAGAAGGAGTAAGAAGATTCACTTGTTCTGATAAACTGAGATAACTTCTTAAGACCATATCCTCAAAGAGATTTAGATGTCTACATTTCACTGAACTTTTTTTTTTTTTTTCCTTTTTTCTGTTTCAGTGAGAATAATAGTATAATAGCATTACTTTCTCAGAAAGCTTGTGCCAGTATATAAGCTTAAAATGCATTTTTTTTTTTTCATTTTCTTGGGCTAAATACAACTGTAAAACTAAGGTCAAATCTGACTTTACTATTTTTTCATTAAATATTTCAATCCCAGCAACATGAAAGCTCAACACATTGGCTGGATTTTTGTACCTTCCTAAAAGTCTGTTTATTCCAAAAATCTGCTTTGTGTATTCTTTCACCAAATTTAAAAGTAATTGACAAATAACAAGTAATTGCTGTAGATCAGGTATCAAAAAAAAAAAAAAAATCCTAACAGGCATAATATTTAGAACAGCTAAGGTAAAGTCTGCATGAAAATGTTTCCCCATATATTTTTAAAAATCATCAAATATCATGTCAACAATCAAGAAAACCCATCTATCTTACTCATGAGTTGAAGGGTTATCTAGTGTTCTGATCCAATGTCTATGAGAAACCTCTTTTGTGTTCTAGTGAACTTTAAAGGTATAGACTGTACTGCTACATTTCTGAACTGTTCATTTGATCTATGGAAAGCTTACCTAAGCTTTTCCTAAGTACATGGGAGCAGAGTCAGACCTACAGTGATTTAGTGTCGGTATTCTAAGAGAATGCAATTTTCAAACTAGCATTTATCCCTTACATATATTTATACTAATATAAATAATACATTCCCTGCATGTTTACAAACATTGTTTAAGGTTTTCAAATTTATATTTACGGTATTTAATATTAACTCACATTTCAGGCTAAAACCTACCTGGGTGACCACATGCAACACCCTAAATCCTGTAAAGAGCCTTCTGTGCAGTGTGCACCCATATGAGGGAAAAGCAGCATCCTCAACCCTTTTTTAATGCCAAGAATGAGAAGAGTGCAATAGTTACCTTCTGCCTATGATCTGGGTAGAGGAACTGACCTATTGCATGGTAAAAATGAATTATCTCCCATACAAAGGAAGAAAAAGTGCTAAACACTCGAAGTTCTTGACAGTGGGTTCTTGAAGCTGGGTATCTTGATTATCCAGTAACACAGAGGACAAAGTATAGCTATGATAAGAGAGTTTAGACAGAACACACCAAATTCTTATGTAATTTTCACTAGCTTTTACTGTATGTCTTCAGATCGGGTGGTTTATAAATTTAAGATCACCTCAATGCTTTAGATTAACACAAATCCTTACAAGGTGCGAGCAAATATCACTTTAAGGAATCCATACTTCAGAGAAAGACACTTTCAAAACAGGGAGGACATATTTCTACTGAGCTTTTTTTCTTATGGAATATTATTGATGCTGTTATTAGGAAATCTATATACAGCTGAATTAATAAAAGACTTTTAAGACACTCAACACAAGAATGCCCATTGTGCTTTAGATTTACTAATGTAAGGAGAAACTATAATCCAGAGAATATTACTGATACTTTTGCTTTGGATTCAACAACAGTGACTCAGTTCTACCTCCTAATACAAATATCTCCAAAACTGGAAAACAATCAGTATTTCAGTGCCTCTCTTCACATCAAAGCACTGACAACAGACAAGGGACAGGGACAGGGACCAGAGTTATGAGACTGGTTTTTATCAATAGAGAGAAAGAAAAAAAAAAAAAGGAAAAAAAAAGGCAGCATAATGTGGCATGTACAAAAATATCTCATTATGCAAAAATAAAAAAAACTCTTAAGTATGTGCTTAGCATTATTAGAAGCTTATGACTGAAAAATGAACATGCAACAGCTAAGAACACATCATCACTAAAAGCTAGGTCTTGGAAGTTAGTAAATGCAGAGTGAAAGCCAAAAGTTCAATGTTAATTCTGCCCCATCTGCTTTGTACATTAAAATATTTCGCGTGATTTGAGTCATTTTACATTTCTTGATTTATTCAGGTTATATAGAAAATTCTAACTAGAATTTCTCACAGTCTGACACACATGCATACCAAATGAACATACACATTCTATTTTTGGCTTAAAATTTCAATCTTATTGAGACCTAATAAAGAAGTCCATTTTGAGGGAATTTGACTTAGTAACACTGGTTCTGTGTATGATTGACATTAGCTGGTGGAAATTTAACACCGGCTCAACCTGACAGTATTAAAACATGTAGGGTTGTTTTGAATGCCCTTTTCCTGGATGAGCCTTCAACAGAAAAAATGCCAGGGACCTCAGATAGGAGAAGTTAACATGGGAGCAATGAAGTAACTGGAACTTGCTTTCCTATGGATTTCTGTCCTTTCCTAACTCCACCACTGTGGTACCTCCAGCATCCTCCATTTCCTGTAACACTGACAGTGACCAAGAGCTTCTGCAGTCTGAAGCCCAGATACCAGCTGTCTGATGCTTATCTGCCCACTGCTGGGTATGCTAACTTACTTCCGACAGAGCACATGGTATCAGAGCTCCCCTTGGCTTGATGAACAGTAATCTGAATCTTTTTCCTTCTCCCCAGTAGCTGATTCTCATAAAATTTGAAGGTGCAATCCTTCTCTTGCTAGTCCACTGCAGCTAGCTGAAGGTGACTTGCAGCTTGGAAATTAGTGGGGAAGTCAGATAAGCTCATAGTTATTCATTTGGAAAATCATGCCATACGGCATTTAAGTATGAAAACTAGAGATGAAGATAGAGCTATAGATTTTGTGTGTGATTTTGATGGTATTTTAAATGGCTAGTACAATACATTACTTTTATATGAAAACTGCATATTCAGAAGTACTGTATCTCTGTGTAAACTAAGGATTTCATCTACCAGAAAATAAAAAGAAAAAAGCACATCAGTGGTTCATAAGCATCCTCTATTTTCTTAGCTCACACAACAATCAAACAACAAGGCATTTGAAGCACTCAGGGCTTCATTTAGCATGGAACTTTTAAGTGGATTCTGAAGGTCATGGTTTAAACAGAGGGAGCCGTATTTTCTATTTTGGTCTGGTTTTAATTTGGGCAATCTTTCCATTAAATATAGCTATTTATGACATTTGTTAAAAGCCTATACTGCTAATTTAGCTTAAAAAAAATCTAATGGAGTTGTATTGGAAGTTTTCCATAAAATTAATGTTCCAGACTTAATGGATGTCTAAGGTATCATTATTAACGGGAATATTCCATAAACTAAAATCAGAGCCTTTGAGCTGGTGATCTGATACCGTTAGATCGGAACTTATTGAAAACTGGAACTGTGCCAAAGTACCCAGGAATTCAATTTGAACACCTTATGGAGGTTAATGGTTTTACAGTATTTACTTTAATTAGTGTTTTATTAAATGCTCAATTTCACTCACATACTTAGGAAGAATAGTGGCCAGTCTGTGGGTAAAGTATGACAGAGGTAAGATCACTTTACTCTCTCTCTACTTCTGTCAAAAATACCAATCTTCTGTATGATTTCTAGGGTTATACTGCCTTTGGCTACATTATCACATCACTGAGAAAGCCACATGTGGATATGACTGACTGTATGATGATCCTACAAGACAACAAACTGTAGACCTCCTCTAGGTATGCTTCACATTTGTGGCTTAAACACACATATTGCTTGTGAGGGTATTCAGAGTATCCTCAGGGCACTCTATGGTACTCCAGCATGCAGGCAGCAGACTTTGGGGAATGACTGCTCATCAGAACCAGAGGAGCCTCTTGAACCCAAGTGCAGTAACAGCTGCCTATAATGCCTACTTCAGGTCCATGCCACTCAACAAGCTCAGCCAGGTGGTCCGCAGGTTGCCTCTGAGCCCCCATGCAAACCAGAGATATCATGGTCCTGACCACTTTCCCAGCTCTACTGCAAGGACCTTGGGCTGTCCTGGAGCTGAAATTATTACAAAATGAGAGTTTGTTCCTGAAAACTGAACAGCAAAGAGGTTCAATAAGCGAGTCTCTGCCAAGACCATACTGTGGCTTTCTGCCATTTTGGTCAGCCCATTTTGGGCCTTCTTTACTCATAAAAGCAGAACCCTGGGGTGGGGGGGTGGGGAGATCTACACTGTCTTTGTAGTTTGGTTCAGGAATCTGCTTTTAAAACTGGTTTCTCACATACTGCATTTTGCTTCACATTACAGCATGGTTTCAGGAGCATGACCTAGACTCTGTTTGAGGGGCACTCCAAGCTCTCCTACCGTGCTCCAATTCCAAATGGACATTCAATCAGCTAAAAACTAACTGGTCTGAAGTAAAATCCTTAAAATGCAAATAATGTGGATGTCACACCTCAACACAAAACCATTTTGCTGTACAGATTCACTCACATTGGTCTGCATTACTTAATGATGTAAATATGGACTATGACTCTCCAAAATTTATGGGCTGAGATGTGTCAAACTTGAATTATCAAATGAAGATGAAAAATAAGTTATTGAGGTATGAGAAATTCTGTAATCATGATATATGTGGGATGTCTGTATTTAACACACTCTTTTTACCATTGTGTCTGACCTGTATGCAAGAAGTGAATGTCATAAATGCTTAACCTTCCAACTCATGTATTAGCTTCACAAGGCCACCATATTTAAGCTTGTTTTAATGTAAAATAGACAAACACTATTTCTGTGCATGTGTTTTTTTTTTCTTCACCTCTTATGTGGAAATTTATTCTTTAAGTTGCACCTGCTGTACCCAGTAAAGACACTGATGCATATAGGAGACAGAATCAGATTTTCAACACACACAAAAAACCTCAACACTTGTTATTCTCTTATTTTCTTGGCACTGCAGGACTCAAAAAAGAAATATATCAGCTCATGGAAAGCACATTCCCAGTCTCCAAGTGACACCTAGCAAAAGCCACTGATGTAGACAGATGCCAGTATACTCTATTGTCTTCTACCATTATAGGCAGCTGAATTCAGTAAGCACTCTTAGTACAACTTTGCAAATAGGGATACTGATTTGTTTGCTCGATTCTCTTTTTAGGTTCTTTTTATTACAGATACGGAAGAATTTACAGACTAGGGTATCCTTACTGTACACATATATATATAATTCATAAATTAGTAAATACAAGGAAGATGGAAGAAATGTCTTTTGAATATTTCAGTACTGGTGCAGACGGCAAAGACTCATGTAAGTCGTGGTTCTCAACATTAACACAGTTTAAATACGTGATTATTTTGGAAAGGCCTTTCTTTTCTGAAATCACTGTGGGACTGATTTGAAGGCACATTTAAATACAATATAGCTGGTACTATGAGGTAAACTCAACTTTCTAGTATTTCTGATATTCCCTAGTAATTACCAATGATGAAAGAAATGAAAAAGTATAAGCCTCCTAATATTTACAATAGTGTACTGAAACAGAAGAATATGTACACAGGCAATAACACTGAGTAGTTAATGCAGTAAAGACAAAGTTCACACATTATCTTATCCCCTAGAAACTTATCCATCTGCTAGAATCTGTATATACTTTGGATTTAATTCTTGTCTCTATAAATAACTTTTTTGCAATCTCGACCAAAACACTGGGCTGTATTCCTTGGAGTACTGCATCCAGGTCTGAAGCCACCAGCACAAGAATGTTGATCCGATAGAGCAGGTCTAGAGGAGGGCCACAAAGACAACTGAGGGGCCGGAGCACCTCTCCTAGAAGAAAGGCTGAGAGAGCTGGGGCTGTTCAGCCTAGAGAAGAGAAGGCTCCAGGGTGACCTCATTACAACCTTTTAGTACTTGAAGGGGGCTTATAAAAAAGATGGAGAGTGACTCTTTGCTCAATCAGATAAAAGGTTTTAAACTAAATGAGGGGAGATTTAGATTAGAGGTTAGGAAGAAATTCTTCACGCAGCGGGGTGGTGAGGCACTGAAACAGGTTGCCCAGAGAGGTTGTGGATGCCCCATCCCTGGAAGTGTTCAAGACCAGGTTAGGAGAAACCCTGAGCAACCTGATCTAGTGGGTGGCATCCCTGCCTATGGCAGGGGGATTGGAACTGGATGATCTTTTGAGGTCCCTTCCAACCCAGGCAAGTCTATGATTCTGTGATTGCTTATACCCAGTAAATTAAGGCTATACCTACCAGAGAGGAATCAGAATGACTAATTCACTCATGGTTTTGAAATGAGTGAATATTTACTGACACAAGGTATCATAAATATTTGTATACTGATTTGACATCACAGCCAAGTGATACAATGACCCAAAAGGAAGGAAAGGGGAAAAAAAATAAGGGGATAACAGTTAGGAGTTATCTACACGTTAAAAGAAAGAGAAAAGAAGTTGAATAATTTTTGAATCTTTAAAAATAAAGTAGGAACCAAGAAAACAGAATGTTTTTGACCTAAAAAGATTTAAAAAATACATTATATAATAGGTAGCTAAAAGATCGGAATGGTAGCATAGATCAGTAAGAATAAAAAATTAAAAAAGAAAAAAAGTGAAAACTATATATTCTTTCAAGAAACATTTACAAAAAAAAAGGATATTTCTTTCTTTTACATTAAGTGCTGTGAAACTATTTAACCAAAGAATGTTTTACAAAAAAAATACTATTAAAGTCCACAATATGTACCCTCCAGAAAGCATGTTATTTTAAATGATTTTGTTTTCCAAAATGTTGGCATAGGGAGTTAAAAACATTTCTAAGTCATTGGAAGTAACTTCAGCCTTAGATCATTTCATCAGGATTGCAGTGTTTCGTATAATTCTGTAAGGAAGGTGGCTAAGAAAAAAAAAAATGATAGTGAGGGAAATTAATCTGTGTTAGATTTTCAGCTGTTGAAATCAACTGCAGTGGCACAACTGATTTATAACCACATGGAATATGGCTATGGGGATATTGTAACCCATGCTTTACCTTTCTGATGCACATTGATGTCTTATTTATTGACTGCCTCTGGTGATCTCAAAAGGTGAATGTATTATGCTGTGTTTGAGCTCAGAAATGATGCAGCAGTTTATAGGAGGCAGGTCACAGGAGATTAGGGAAAAATAAAAGGGAATCAGGCACATATTCATTTAATTCTTTCTGGTTATGCACACCACAACTCTGCTCCACAGTGTGGTTGCTAACTTGATGGGAGATCTCTCACTGTCCTTGTTAATGGAGTAGCTGAGAATGATGTTGTGGCCATGGTGTCTGCAACATATTTTCATCTGGCTATCCTATGCTTAGCTCCACAATGCTGCAACATTACAGGGGCCATAAAAGTTGTGAGCAGAAGCAAACATGGCTAAAAGAGCTACGAAGTTCAGGATAAAAGCCAATCAGACCCTTCCAACCCTTCCTTAATAAAGGTATGCACTGCTTACAGCATACCTTTCCTGCAGTCTTTCACAGTGGTGATTTTGTAGCCTGAACATCTCCCCAGTCCAAGGATTCAACTGGAACATCAGGTACAATTTTCCTCTAAAGTCCAGCTAGCTACAAGAGGCAGTGACAACCAGACCTCCTATGTGGTTTCAGTAGCAGGTGCTACCACATGTCTATACCTTAAGTGAGGGAAGGCTTTCAAACTATTTGTTCAGTTCAATATTTAAAAGCACTTTGATGTCTGCATTTCAATCCTTGTATTCAGTGAGATACTGCTTTTACAGGGAAGGTAGAAAGATTCCTTTAAGCCAATGCGTGTGATTTTCTGGTTATAAATAAAGAGAATTATTTCTGACTGCTCTTTATCAGCATTCAGAAATAAAGCTTATTGTATTTAAGACACAAGATACCATGTGTAGCAGACAATTGTCACATCAATTTAATGTGACCTTTAATTACAACGAGGATTGTCCATGCTTTAAATACCTCAACATTTATGGGCCAGAGCAGCAGCTAAGTGCATAGGCAAGTCTGCAATGCTTTCTTCTAGACACTGACTGAGAGCCAGTGCTCTTATGGCAGACAGTAGTAATGTAGTATAATTGACCTAAGGACTGGAAGTTCTAGACATAACTTGAACAGACTGATTATGTGGCTACTCCCTGGTGAAAATGGGGGTGTATATAAAACTCCCATCAGACTGAGGATGTAGAATAGCATCCTTGTCATGTTTCTGCCACCAGGATGAACAAATCAGACCAGTCCAGGTCAGAGGCCCACTGTAAGAGCTTCAAGCAAGCATGGAGAGGCCTGGCTGTGAGGTGTCAAGGCTAGCCTTGAAAACGGCTTGAGGCATTATCATAGAATCATAGAATATCCTGAGTTGGAAGGGACCCTTAAGGATCATCAAGTCCAACTCTTGACACCGCACAGGTCTACCCAAAAGTTCAGACCATGTGACTAAGTGCACAGTCCAATCTCTTCTTAAATTCAGACAGGCTCGGTGCAGTGACCACTTCCCTGGGGAGCCTGTTCCAGTGTGCAACCACCCTCTCTGTGAAGAACCCCCTCCTTATGTCAAGCCTAAACTTCCCCTGCCTCAGCTTAACCCCGTTCCCGCGGGTCCTGTCGCTGGTGTTAATGGAGAAAAGGTCTCCTGCCTCTCGACACCCCCTTACGAGGAAGTTGTAGACTGTGATGAGGTCTCCCCTCAGCCTCCTCTTCTCCAGGCTGAACAGGCCCAGTGCCCTCAGCCGTTCCTCGTACGTCTTCCCCTCCAGGCCTTTCACCATCTTCGTAGCCCTCCTCTGGACACTCTCCAACAGTTTCATGTCCTTTTTATACTGTGGTGCCCAGAACTGCACACAGTACTCGAGGTGAGGCCGCACCAGCGCAGAGTAGAGCGGGACAATCACCTCACTCGACCTACTAGCGATGCCGTGCTTGATGCACCCCAGGACACGGTTGGCCCTCCTGGCTGCCAGGGCACACTGCTGGCTCATATTCAACTTGCTGTCTACCACGACCCCCAGATCCCTCTCTTCTAGGCTGCTCTCCAGCGTCTCATTGCCCAGTCTGTACGTGCAGCCAGGGTTTCCCCTTCCCAGGTGCAGGACCCGGCACTTGCTCTTATTGAACTTCATGCGGTTGGCGATTGCCCAGCTCTCCAACCTATCCAGATCCCTCTGCAAGGCCTTTCCACCCTCAACAGAGTCCACAACTCCTCCAAGTTTGGTGTCATCAGCAAACTTGCTCAAAATACCTTCTATTCCTACATCCAGATCATTTATAAAAATATTGAAAAGTACCGGCCCTAAAATGGAGCCTTGAGGGACCCCACTGGTGACCGCCCGCCAGCCTGACGCAGCCCCATTTACCATAACCCTTTGGGCCCTGCCCGTTAGCCAATTGCTCACCCATCGTATGATTGTTTTTATTTTATCTCATTGCTGAGAAACATTCAGATAATGGCAATACAGTATCTTTAGGTACCATCTTTCCAGGAAAGATACAGGAATGTAAGTTGGAGGTTGAGCAACTGTTGTATTTTTCAGCATAGCAGAAGAAAGGTAAATGGTGGGGAAGCAATGTAATTAAGGGTGAGTGCTAATAGGATGCTTGCTATTCCATGGCACTGTTAAGACTAGCAGCCTACAATCAAAACTGCCTGTTTCTTGAGACAATGATGTTTAAAATATTCAGCCCTTTAAACCACATGAAAATTCCTGCCCTGCTGGTGGCCTTCTTGTAGGTTTTGTTGTTAGCAGGAGTGATTTGGCTCCAGGCAAGGAATTTTAGAGCAACCCTTGTAAGTTGGATGCCAGGGAACAGCAGAGACTAAAAAATCTTCTTCCAGATAGACAAAATATATCTAATCCTATAATAGCTAGCATGAGGTGTTTGGCAGACGTCCCAGAGTGAAGGGCAGAGCTGATCAATATTAAACATTCACAAGCAAGTGGAGCAAACTGACAAGAAAAACGAGGAGGTAGCCACTATTTTGAAAGAAGAGGAAGTTTTGAGGCTAAGAGAAGCAGAGTTAGTATTTGGAGACATAACTGCTATCTCAGTTTAATGTGAAATTATACCATTTGTATTATATAGCTGTTAAACATCATTAACTATCCACAGATTCCTACCTGTCTTACAAGATCTCTCTGGAATACAGCTTTAGCCAGAGCTCCTCAAATTCCGCAGCTGAAACATGCTGTTCTTTTAAGAAAGCAGCTCTGCAGATATTCTTTTAATAATGTTAGTTTATAGATGGTCATCTATATCTTTTGCACAAAAGAGAAGCAAAAACATTAGCAAACTTCCTCACATGACACTGAAGTTTGAAAAAGAGAAGGAAAGTGAAGTTAGTCAATTAAAGAAAAATATTTTCCCCAAAATTTGTTTGTCCTAAGAATATGTAGCTTTTCAACTGCTGGTCCAAGAATTCCATTCACCGAATTTCAGAAAAGGATCAGTTCTAATTCATTCACTTAAGGACACAGTGTGGCCTATGTAATTTCAAATTTCCAGGACAGTTTATGAAATACATCATGATTAAGTTCATCCATGCCTTGAATTTAATTCTCCATTCCTTAGGCTTTTCAGTCTTTCATTCAAGAAAGACTATTCAAAGATCTTAAGTCATAATAAGAACTGTTTTGACATGCAACTGCTATGCAACTTACTGCTATGCACAAGCTAAAACGAGAGTGAATGTAAAGGTGTATTACATTAGGTGCTATAAAGTGAGCTTATAAATCCCTAAAAAATTCCTCCTATTCACTTGACTTTCTACACTTTGTTTTTATATGTCCTTAATTTAAACCAAAATCTGAGTTTTTCCTGCATTCTTCAGATCCCTCTGTTTTCAACGTCCTGGATGCCAGACTTCCATATTTCAGATGCATACCCTGCACACAAAAGAAAGGATATTCAAATAACACTTCAGAATGTCAGTCAAGCGTATTTCCTTTCAAAGTCATCCTCAGTTCATGCTGCTTCTTTTGTACTCCTCCTTATTAAAATACACTTTTTTTCCTTTGAGCACCTGGGAAAGCTGGAGCACCTCTTACCCTATCAGGACAAAATTGAGAGGCACCTTTGCAGTCAGCAGCACCTGATCATAACAGAAGGGACTTCAACTGTTTGGCAAGAATGAAACTGGTGTTTCAATACATCATTCTTGACCTAAATGAAGAAGCAGGGGATGGAGGAGATTCAGGAGTTTTCATCTGAGGGATGGGGCACCCCTTTCACATTTGCTCTTACTAGATGACATTTAACTGTTCAGCATATTAGAAAGGGCAGTCGTGTTGTGATGACTACCTCCAACTGTTGATGCAAAGAGTAATCTTACAATTTTCTTCTCATTATTATTTCTTCCTATTATTATTTAAAAACTTCTACCATCTACTATGAAGGTCACTTTATTACTACATACTACAGAAATATTCTCATATAAGTTAAAGATAATTCTCCAGATTCCCTGTGTTTTCTGTCTATACTTAATTCTGCTATAGTAGAAAAAAAATACAAAAATAATCAATAAACTCTTAAATCACATAGGAACATAAGGAGAAAAATGAATGTAAATTAATAGTTGCTGTGTAATTCCAAAGAAGAAAATTCAAAGAAACTAGGCAGCATCCAAATCATTTGTTGCTGTGAGGTTGTTGAATGATAGCTCTGGGAATAAAATTCCAGCAAGATTTGTCAGTTAGTCAAAATGAATGTTTGTAATTATGAAATAAAGTGAGTTTTAATTCAATTGACTCAAAATAGAAAACAGAACATAAATACAAACTTGCACAGGAGAAACTAGAGACAGAAAACAAATCATGATTGTTTACAGAATCTCCAGAGTCAGAGTATTTTAGCATATGCTCATTTTCAAGGCTTTGGGAGTGGCAACTGATTTTTATTAATGATCCCTATAGAAGTAATAGAAGGGATGCTGGACATGACAGTCAAAGACTCTTCTAACCTTTGTGTTCATATTTACCTGACCAGACAATATTCATAGCCTGATGTAATTGCAGTTATAGTGCTAACTGATGCAATAACTGTACAAACACTACAAGGAACTTTACAATTTAGTATAAAACAATGAATACTACCTAGAGACATATTAAACAGTATGAATATAATTTTGCTACTCTGAAAGTCCGAATGCATTCTATTCTGTTAACATCATAGTTACTCAGTTCACTCTGCTAGAGCCCACAGCATTCTACTGAGCTAGGAAGTGCTACATTCTTCTAAGAAGTGCTATTAGTATTAATAGGTAAGCCATGCATGACATTTGTAAAACAGAAATGTTGCACTGCCACCACTTCAGTGATCACATTAGCTTGTTGTGTGCAACATGTAATAATTTGACTGCAGCAGTACCCAAAATGGCCTGTTTATTCTAGACCATCCTCATGACATACCTAGGCCATGAAAGCTTCTGAAGACCTCTAAGAAAGCCCCTCTAGCACTCATAGTTCTTCCAGATGCGAGTGAATAGTGTCACCTTGGCATCAGTAGTGAAAATGTATCTTGATACTTAGGGCCACTCCAAAAGCCAGACTTTCAGATCCCTATAAATAGCTCCAACAAGACAAGACACAACGAATCTGCTGAGCTCTTTATGTCTTACTGTAGAAGTCATCAATAAACTTCACACTCTCTGTAAGTATAGGCAAAAGCAATGAAAAAGTTCTGTGGCAATATCACCATGTGACTTCCTAAGTATTTTCCAAGTACATTCTCTCAAAGTAAGACAAACTGAAGTTTAAAAAGCAAAAGACTATGTTGAGCATAGTTAGCAGGACTCTGGAACAAGAACCTGAAGAATTCCTAAGCAATTTACCTACTCAGCTGCTCAAAGCAACTGACACAATATCTGTTTCCATAAGATGGCAGAGGGCACCATCAGTTAAAATCACTTGCCAGTTCTTAGTCTTCTGGGATATTAATTGCAGTCAATGGGCCAGACATCACTTGATTACTCTTGTAGAGCCCATAAGAGGCCAACTGTGCATTTTTCTCAGAGTATATTCAGCACTAAATAGCTTTTGGGGAAAGCTTTAACAAGTTGCATAGTTATACAGTAGTGTAAGAAACAGCCAACAAACTTCAGACCAGAAAACATACAAATTTGTAAATTTATTCAGGAACAAAAATAACACAAAACCTTCAGAAGTTTTAAGCTGCATAGGCAAATTCTTCAGTAGAACTTTATTCTCCGTTGTTAAATGTGAAAACATCTCACAGACTTCATTAGACCTCTGAATGTTGTGATGAAGAGCAGATTGATGCATGCTTTAAAAAGCCTCTCTAACTACTTTAGTACTAAGTATAGTAAAAAATAATTGTAATGGTAGTGTCACATGCTAAACAAAAAGTCACTGAATCATACTCTTTAGAAAAACTGATCCCTGGAAGTAACGAATAAGGAGAGATTACTATCCTGACCTCAAAAAGTAGTAACATGAGAATTGATTTCTGCTTATCCTTCCCACGTATGAAACTCTGTATCAGACTGTTTTCTCCCAATAATGCCCTCTTGTGGCCTGGATCATTCTTAACAGTAAATTCTCTTCTACCTGCATGCCTGGTATTCCATAAACTCCAGCCTCTGGACTTTAAATAAAATGATTACAGTTTTCTTCCAGTTTCTCCTACTTTGCAGCAAAACATTTGCTCTGCCTGCTCCTAGCCTCCTCCTTCCCTTGAAACTGAGGAAGCTGAAGGACAAGTTTCTTTCAGCTGCTGCAGGACCACCTACAGCAACATCATTACCTACTGCCTTTGGAAAGATTTGAAGATCCCTGGAAGTGTTTCAAAGCTGCTGTTGCCAGTGACACAGGAGGGTCTCCTTACATTTCTGGGATTCACTTTTTCAATCATAAACCCACACATTTTCTAGTATTTCCTCTACGTCAGTCTTTAATATACTCTTTTAGCTCACAACACATCTAGATGGATTATTGTAGAATAAAGTAATTCCCATTCCCAACTGATTTACTAGGATGTTGGTCACTGAACCATCCTTCCTTTTTTTAATTTCCATTATGGAAGTCATATGGTTTCTCAGAAAACAAGTTGATTAAATTAGGTGAAATACATGGAACATTCCTATAGCTATGTTATCAGGAAAATCTCATCTATATATTATCCTTGAAAACTTACAAGCAGTTGTGCCTGAAACATATTGTACTGTTTGACTCAGTCACTGATAACTAACTATTTAATTGCGATCACAGAAAAATGTGCAGCATGTGTCAGCTATGCAGTAAACAGCCTCTAGTGTTTGCTTTTTTAAACAAAATGCTCCCCCTGCCTCCTCCAGCTGATTTATAATAAGTAAATATGCAACTTTAATATAGTGGGGTTAAGAGAGAATAAAAGCTTGAAAAGGGAAAATACACAACATTAAAAAACAGATTTTTTTTTTTAGTGCAGGTGCATCACAAAGGTCGTGTCAAGGAAGCTCTCAATCAAATCCTTATTACCAAGGTGTAATAACTTTTTGTGAAAGCAGCCTGCTTATCTAATTGACATTCCAACATTCTGTATCTTGACCTAGAAGTCAGGATAATACTGATCTATTATATATAATTGCAGATGTTTTTATCTTTCTTTTTCTGATTATTTAGGTTTTCTCAAGAATTTATTTATGATTTTATATCATTGTGGTTTTATTCTAAGGTATTGTGATCTCTTACTAGGTCACCAAATAGCTGTGAAAGGGATGATATAAGACACTGAAGCAGGGTAGGAATGGCTAAATACCATCATAGACACTAGGAAATAAGATCCTTTGACTCTCCCAGAGACCTGGAACCTAGGGATTAAATAACTTGGTGTTCAGTATTGCTGCTGAAAATTGCAGTATTTAAATGAACCAGTTTAAACTGGTTCAAGTTCATTAATTGCAGCTTTTGTAAGGAAATAATCAAGTACATAGTACTTTTGTCCATCAGTTTCCTATTCATGGCTTTTCACCAGAAATACAAAGAAGTAGAAAACACTGTTTTACCTGATATAATGTCCAAATTTTCCTTCAAAATAGACAGTGACACACAATGTTTGAAAGGCAGATAGGCTACCAGTGTCAGTCCATTCTGTCTTCAACTACATAGAGATATCTAGTTTACCATTTTTCCTAAATTTCATTCACCAAGAGTCCCAGCTTCCTGCCATCTGCTCCCACTCATTATATAGTCTAACCTACATTTTTATTAGGAAAAGCGGTGCTGAAGGCTTTTTCAAGTTATGGATAATTTTGAATCATTGATTTAGTCACATGCGATAGCTTTTCCAATTAAAATATTTTTAATATAGGATATTTAATAATTCTTTTTTTGAGCTTTCAGAATCTTTTAAATGTGCCTCATTGAACACCAAGTAGTTAATAAGATTTTCCAGCCACCCACAATTTGTCATGCCTGAAAACATATTATGAAAGCAATTTTGCAAATTAAAAGAAATTATACATCCACCAAAATGTAGCATAAATACTGTCAAATGTGCACTAAATGCTAACATTCTAGAGTCCATAGAAGTGACATTATCACAGTAGCACTAAGTATAGCAATGATATCAAGCTTCAGGGGGGATATTTGATATCACTGATGACATTACAATGTAGGAAAGGGGAGAAAGAAATGCATGGATGAAGAAATCTTGATTCCTACTACAGTGGCATATGATCAGGAAAGAGTGAGCATTAAGCATTCCAGTCCTTATAAGCAACCTGTGGTTATCTTCAAGGATCAGTTACTGCCAGTGTGCCCCATTCATGCTCTCTCACAGGGAAAGAAAGGAAAAGTGTAACAGGAATCACTTATGGTAAAGGAGAGATGAAAAGCTGAATTATTAAAAGTTATGTTAGTCCAGAGTTAGCTTTTTAGGAAACGGAGATGCTTCTGACAGTACTTTCTACCTGTAAAAGGTAGTACTGTTTGTTTGTTTGTTTTTGTGTATTTTTCTTAATACCCCAAGCGTGCTTGGGGTAAAAATGACACAATCATCCAACATAGGGAAGGAAGAAGAAAGAGATACTCAGATTTTATTTCAGTCCACGTGATCTTCTGGGAGAAAGTTAACTGACTGTTTATGTTTAATGGTTTTAAGATATCATTGTGATTTTTAATGGTTTAGTTCACAAGCTAACTTGGAATAATTGTCTGTCTCTATATCAAGTCTTCCTACGCAATTTCGCTCCAGGTAAGGAATGATGTATTTTCCATAGAGGAAGGAAAGGAATATCATCTGATCTTTTAGGATCTTTTTATATCTAAGTATACATTAGAGATCTTCAGAAACTTGGCTATGTAATAGTCTTTTCAAAAGCAATCCCAAGATGAATCACTTACGTAGTTCTCAGGGACAGAAACGCATTCATTTCCATTAATGTAATCATAACCTACAGAAGACTATTCAAAAGAATCACATCTTTACCATACAATATCAAAGCCAGCAGTAACAAAAAAAACAATAATTACATTGTGCTACACTGCTGGAACTAGCTGTTCAACAGAAAATAGAGATAAATTTATCTTTGTTCAATTCTTTTAATTTCAGCCATGCAGGCCCATCCTACATGCCAGCACATGTGCAGTGTACCAGGAAACACCATGGCTGTAAATTAGAATGAAGAATCAAGTAACTTCCTTGTTTTAACCCTCCCTCATTTAAGCCTTCTGCTTTCTTGTTCTTCTTAGAACTTTAAAATAATGATATTTACTAAAATCATTGAAAAGTTTAACCAAAGATTTTATATGGTACATGTAAATGACTACTAAAGCAAAGAACAACTATGTCAGAAGTAGGATTAAATATTATGCTTCCTAATTTCCTAACGATGTTCTAGTTCAGTAGGTCACACCAAGTTCGACTTGCAAAATCACTTGAGCCAACGCTAACAAACTCATCTTACATCAATGTGTTCAAACAGATAAGAGATCTCCATGCTTAGTGGCTCATAAAAATAAAATATACTTATCTTGGGTCCTAAATTAGAGGATAAACAATTAATTTTAAATGGGCAGTTGAGTTTAAACCTCATAAATCCTCTTGAAAAAACAGGGTAGGTAATACTCATTTCTGTAAGAAGAATTAATTGAACAGATTAACTGAATAAAGGAAAACATTTTGCGCACACATTGTTAAAATGACCAAACACTCCCCTGTTTCCTTTATAGAATAACTTTACACAGGTTCAATAGAGAGAGAAGTCCACATCTCCCACTGTTCTACAAGCCCCATTATCTAGCACAGAAGCTAAAAAGCCTCGATCTGGTAAACCTGAATCAAAAGATATGATGAAGTCTTAATAAAAGTAATATGAAGACATTAATGCTAGTGAGAGGAGGAAAAAAAAAAAAAAAAAGGAAAAAAAAAAGAGAGAGAACCCAGTAACTGGAACTGTTTGAAAAATGCCCAATTTAAGAAATAAGACAAAATTTTGATTTCTTCCACATGTATTTAAAAACTAGCTCATCTCTTGTAATAGTTACTTTACATTCCCCTCTGCCACCCCCTTTCCCCCCTCCCCCCCCCCCCACACACACTTTCCTCCTCTTCTCTACTTAGTTCCAAATTTTTCACTTTTTGGATATTTGAACACTTGGTATTTTTCACAAAAAAAAAAAAGGCTATTGGATAATTTTTTTCTAAGATAGTTTAATATTGAAAAAACATTTAAAAAGTGTTGACCCTGTTGAGGAATATGATGAGAACACGATTTATACTTGCCAAAAGCTAGAAAATTTATTTCTCACACAGATTCCTGCATTGGAGGTATGGAACAACACAAAGAGAGTAGAGGTGGCCATGGTCTCTATCCTGTCACTGAGGCTACATGACAGACAACAAAGTAGGCCATTGATAATGTATAACACTTGTACAAGGTTACAGTTTCTCCTGAAAAGCTTGTCCAAGTTGTCTTCTAAAACATGGGCTCTTTAAAACTGGATATTTCTGTCTTGGGGCATAGTCTGACAGGAATTTGCATTTTCTTGTTTGCTATTTAGCCAGCTAACAAGGGATAATATATTAACATCTGGATTATTCATAAACCAAAACTCTTGGCTAATCATGGATGTGTCTTGTGCCTCTATGTGTTGATATATATACATATATCAACAAAGTAACAACAAAAAATACCATACAAAACAGACAACCCCTTATTCCCTTCCTATTTCAACTGCATGGAGAATGTGTTCACTGTGGGACCTCTTACCCTCTTCTTAGATAGACAACATTAACAGAAGACTTAAGAAAAAGATCCTTTGGGATGACAACAGCCAACCAATCTTATATAGCTTAGTACACGTTTGCATGTAGTCCCAGAGTTATGATGAATTACCTGCCAGTCTGCAAGAAAATTGCAGTCATGCCACTCCTTTTCCTGCAAGGCTGAGTCAAATTATTTGGTGTTTGCTTCAAGGGCCCATATAGGGCATACTTTCCATGGAACAGCTGATATGCAATAGCTTTTGAAGAAAGTGACATGTTTATAACCAACAGGCTCAGTTAAGCAGGATTCAAATTTTTCACAGCAGAATTGAGAGATCAGTGAACTGGTCAAGAAAAGCCTGATTTTCTAAATAGTTTCACCAACAACACCACAACTGTCATTTCCTAAGACCAAAGACAAGCACACACACAAAAAAGTCTTTATTCTTCTCAGTTAACATTTTCATCATTTTTGTTTAGCACACACACACAAGTTGTAGAATGTACAGTTCATTAAACTGATACCATAGTTTACAATACCTAAAACTAGATGTCCTTTTTCAACAGTGTAAACCTAGTATCTCTGACTGAAGACCAAGACAGTTTTTTTTTTTCTCCCTCTACATGTTTTACAGGTGAAAGATGTCAATTTGGCAACTAGAAGTACATAGCATGTAGCTGTAGCTGGGCATAGATACATACATACATATATATATATATATTTTTTTAAAGTTTATGCAGTTCTTTATAATGTTAAAAGAATGACTGAAGGGTTTTTTTTGTGTGCGCTTTTGGTGTTGTTTTGTTTTTTAATAAATGAGAAACATGGGTCTGAAAGGGGCCTTGGAAATCTCAGTAAAAATCATACCAAAAAAATTATGTTTTGTCTCTTTAAACAGATACCCAGATAAGAACAACATAACAGTAAAAATTGATAAAATTGATGGTAAACTTTCGACCTATCAATAACCCCTATCAAGGGTTTAAAATGTTCATATATATATATATAAATATATATATATATTATACTATATTATATATATATAATTTATATATAATATAAATATATATATATATTCTCCAACAGAAAAAGTGAATGCAGATTTTTCCTGTTTCTCACCCACCTTAGACTGAACTATATGGCTCAGGTGATGCCTTTGGAGAGGCATTTTTATATATTAAATTAAAAAAAAAAAAGAAAGAAAGAGGGGAAAAAATAAGGGGGAAAGGGGAAAGAGAGAAACGCAAAAGTAAAGGAGCAAATCTAAGTTATCAGCTTGGATGTTTACTTAGATATATAGATACCAAACTCAAAACTTGATTTTTCAAATATCAAATTTCAATGAAGTCGATCTGTTGACTAGAGAGACCTTACAATTGAAGGATGAATTAACGAGTTCTGAATTTCTTATGAAAATCTGCAACTGGAAGTCCCTCGTTGTGCAAACCCAGAAGCATTTGTTCACTCCTACACTGAAGTGTCAAATTAGCTAAAAGAGTCAGATTATTTTTAGTTATGATTGCAAATTAATCAAAGATAGTACCCACCTGATACTGTGGAAATATAAATACTTGTTCCAGATTACAAAGACTTTTGGTTTATCCTACTTTAAAATGGGAGATTGGGTGGAGGAATTAATCTCATTTCATTGCATCTTCCAGATTCTTACCTGAGCATTTCTAATTTTTGTATTCCATTGACTAACCAGATAAAATACATTGCATTTTGGGGTGGAAATAAAGAAGTATTCCTCAGGCTGAGTTACTCATTAATGATTCATTAATCCTGTGAGCTATTCTGAAGTATCAGAAATTAATAGAATTAGACTGATTTACATCCAATAAGAATCTGACCAGAGACTCATCTCAGAGACTCTGAGATGGTGACACTTTCTGAATCAGCACAGATAAATTTACAACCGTGTGAAACATACAGTTAAGGGGAAAGTGATGAATATTCCTTGTGCCTGAACAGGTCTCCCTAATAAAGCATTTTTGAGTATTAGTTTCATGTTTCCTTCTCACTGCAGGTTGTGCACTGATGATTATATTTCTTTCCAAACACTGGTTGAACTGCTCAAATTTGATCAGATACCTGATGCTTGGTTTGCTGGTCCAGCAAAAATGAGTTTGATATCATCATCAAAGAACTCTTTTGCTCTATACTTTCATTGCCCAAAGGTCCTTCAACTTGAAAATGTGGCTTGCTACCTATTCAGCTTTTCTTTGGAGTTGGACTGACAATTTTTCTTGCCTGACTGGAAAAGGAGGCACCAAGGCATAGTTCTAAAACCAGAGGACGTGTTTTATAGTAAAGCACTTTAGTATATAGCCAGCAAAAACATTGCAGGTGCAGAGTAAAGAATTCAGTAGGAAGTGGCTATAAGTACACCTTACAGGATGATTTTTTCTGCACCACTTGATTTGGTGAAGAAAAACAAAAGGCCTGCTTCACAACATTTTAACCTGGTAGAGTAATTTGAAATACTCGTATAGGAGAGACTTGGTCTGAGGATAAGAAAGAAAGGCCAACAGTTAACTAAGTGTCTGACAGGCAATATGTTCCAGTTTCTTAAATAAGAATACAAAAATCAGATATTAAATATTGTTTTCTCAAAGTCATAATGTATTATGCATGACACATACATGATTCCAGACACATCCCTAAAGCCAGAAGGCACTGCCAGCAGATTCCTTGGTCTTTCATTTCTGTCTTTTCTATGAGTAGAGAAGACTAGGAGATGTGATTTGCAAGCAAAGAAAAGGTGATTCAGTGATAACAGATGAAGCCAAGAGTCAACCCTAATGCAGTAAACCTTGTTAGAGCAAACTCTTCAGATTATTTGCCAGATGCACAATAAACATGTTTTGAGGTCTCCATAGATACAGAAACATTCTCAATTTGCTTTCTTGAAAAGGAACATGTTGATTTGAACTACTACTACTCAGCTCCCAAGCCAAGTTCCCTCTGCCACAATAGCAAAGGTGACATATTAATGGTAGAATCCAGTTTCTATGTCATATTTGGGAAAGACACCATACTTTTGTTAGAGGTAGGGGTTAGCATTACGTTGACAAAAGACCTAGGCTAGCTACATACATGCAAACAATCGATGTCACTGCTTGACGTTCACCATGTATACCTTTAGCTACAATGCCTTAGTAGCTTCATAAGGCATAAAACTGAGGTAAATATACCGTTCGCATAGGTTACATTATCCACTTCAGGAAAGCAGAAGTAATAGCCAATTCAGGAAACGCTATTTTAGACAAATGCTATTGAACAAATGAAATTACAATATGTTACCAGCTAAGGACAATTACCAAGTATCATGTATTATTCATGCAATTTACTGATGTCTTTGACCAGTCTGACATTATGAAGATTGAGTCACTCAGAATTCATAGACAACAAGCAAAGTCAATGACAACTTGCCTCATTAAGAAGAAATGTTGGATCACTAAAGGAATATATTTAGTCATTTACCTGTCAAATCCTTTTTTTTTTTTTTTTTTTTTAAATGTCATGAACTGATTTCTTCTTCTAAGCATATGGGCCCAATGTTTATTGTGGCCTTTCTGTCTTCCACCTCTGGCTAGAGTCTGCAACATGATAGAAATATCAGGTACGTTAGTACCTCCACATGAAGCCATGATGAGCTGAAGAACATGCAGCCACCTACATTCACACAGCCTTTTCTCTGAACTAAAGCATCCCATTCTGATATGTATAGGGATTGACTGAAGTTCAATGTTTAAAGTGAAACACCAAAAGCTCCCCCAAGGAGCTTCCTTTAAAACCAAATGTGATGGACGGGCTTTCAGGTCAAGGAAGCAATTGGGGAATCAAATATTTTAGGTATAAAAAGGTCACAGAAGAGTCACCTCTTGAACGTATTTTGGAATGTTTCATGAGACCCATTTTAAGTCAATATAAAGCTATCAGAATAATATTGTTTTATACATACAAATTCATAACAATTGCGAACAAAACAGGTACAACTGCTTTTATTCCTTTCATACATTCCTAACTCCCTAAAACCTGTTGTGTTTTTCATTTTGTTTTTTAATATATAGAGAGAACATTACGACATCCAGAATTTACAGAATTATCAGATAATATCAGTCCAGTGCAATTCATAGACTGGAAAACAAGATGAACCAAATACAGTTGCCATTAAGAAAAAAAAAAAAAAAAAGATTGTTAATACAAGTATCTCCAGATCTTGACATATCTTGACATACAGTAAATCTATAAACAAGAGATGATAGGTAAAATGTACTGATTAAAAATAAAGAAGGCTTCTGCAGAGTAATAAAAACTATGCCATAGTCCTATTTGTAGAACTTCATCTGATAAATTACTCTTTGAACTTTAGCTTGAGCTTATATTGGGCATAAAGGAAACAATACAAAAGCAAGTCTTCTCTGCACACATGTAAAGTTTTTTTTGTTGTTGTTAAATAAAATTTTCCTTCACAACTGTAGTAATATTTAAAGGCACATACAGCATATAATTAATATATGTATAGATGTGTGTATGTGTATACATTCTTTATAAGTAGGCTCATATCTAATGAGCTGTAATAATCAAGTGTGTATCAGCACACTATCTGAGTATTTCAATGGCCAAAAATCCGTCTATAATGAACAACTAGTTTAGTAATGTGGATAATTTTAATCAACACATTGCTTTAGAACAAGTCTTTACCGTCTGTTCCGCCCTCTAATTACAAATGCAACAAGAATATAATGCACAATTGCATCATTAAAAAGTCATAAGGAATGTAATGTATGTCTCTGATATCCTTCAATGCAGCATGCATCTGTTATAGATTCCTCTTGTTTTGGAGACCACAAACAAACAAACAAAACAAGACAACAACAACAAATAAGACCAAGGAAAAAAATCTCTATTGTAGTGGGAAAAATTCTCCCCATCTGCATTTTTTCCATAAAAAGCATTATTCTTATAAGTAAGATTGCCAAACCTATCTGGAATGCATTTGAATGCAAGTATCTGCATATCCCCTATGAGCTTCTATATATGCACTTAAAGAATACCATAAACAATCCCTCTAGGTATCTGGCCCTATCAATAGACAAAGTACTCCCAAATCATAATGAATCAATGGAATCAGTAAATCCAAACCAGCTTCTGCATAGTCTAATAAAATAAGGTGTTGAACATTCTTAATCGATTCTAGAAAACAAAAGTTGAAACATTATGTTTGATTTTCAAAAGTATCTAAAGACACAAGACATACATGGATGTTTCATTTCCCCAAAAATACCCTAATCACATCAGGAGCTTACTGCAAATCCTTAACTACCTTTCCTATCAGATCAACAGATCTCTTAAGTCTTAGGTTCTCAAGGCTGTGAAAAACTATCCTTCATTAAAAGATGTAGCTATAAATCATCAAATATAAATTAAAGTAGTTTAACTAGTAAACTTAAGCAGCTAAATTTAAAACACCACAATTTTTATTTATCCAATTTTATCACCTGTAAAGTGTTACTGTACTTACACAGTAACCAGTTTGAAATTAGCTCAGGTATGGCAACGTAACCTGCTGTCACACCTTTTAACCACAGGACAGATACTTACGAGTGTGCAGTACCCACTTTGTTGAGATTTAATGATGCTCTCCCTGAAAACATACGATGTACTGGAACATCCATTTTACAAATGACAGAACAAAAGACAACTTTTCTCTGCACTTAAAAGCTTTCTTGGAAAATAAGGACATGTAATTTGAGCATGGCAACACAAAGGTTCTTTCAAGCTCACCCCTTTCTTTGAAGGTGTAATGTTTAAGGCTCAGCATCAAATATTTATATTTAAAGAAACAATTCAAAATAAATGGCCAATGTGTATTTTATATAAAGTATCAGATGGAAAAAGTTGAAAGATCAAGCACACAATACAGGGAATTATAAATATAATGTTGCTACAGCAACTCACCCACATAGCAAATTCTGCATTTTTATGTTTCTTCTACAACATAAATGGTAATTTAATAAGGAAGAAGGTTAACAAAGAAACTAGGAGGAGAGGAAGTATTGAAAATATGAAGTCATCAAGTTACGACTGGTATAGGCCTCCTGGATTAATGTTTTATTCTTAAAAGGACATTGAAGAGCTTCAGAGATTTCAATATCAAATTGTTCAGTTAACAAGTTCTAATAATGCTAGTTGATTTTTTCTCATAAATGTCAGCCCTGACTACTCCCCTGGAACAGGGTGTCAAGATGGGTTGCTTACTTTTGATCTCTCTTTTATCTGTTTTTCATTCCCTTACACAGCAGAAAGCCCACATAACAGAAAATACCATAAGTTGCCTCTGTACCATCCTGTACCCTTTTGGGAACATACCAGTATAATTCACCATTTTCTTTGCAGAATTTTTTCTACTACTAGTTTTCAAAACTATTAATTTTGATTACAGGGTAAAAATCCAGCTCTATTCCTTTTAAGCACATTTCTTAAGTGACAGGATGATCAGTCTCAAGCTTCTGCATCATTACAGTCAATTTCTATTACATTCTGGTTTTCCTCCTTGATGTTTTATTGAGATTTTTATAATGAGAAATAAGCTATACAGTCATTTAATATCACTAAAAAATTCTTTAATATCCTAGAGGATCATTTTTATCTATACCTCTGCAGTGGAACTGGTATGGAACATATGCAGCATTATAGGACACTGGAACAGACATTTCTGATAAATTTTTAAAATGGAACTGCAATACACAGTACGCAGATCTGTTTTGAAAATATAGCCATCTAGGTGACTGAAGTAAAATCAAAGCTTTTTGGAAGACTAATCTCAAGTCCTTGGTGCATAATTCTTCCCAAAAATTTCAGTTTTTGTTCTTCAAGAAGACCTAGTTCTCTTTTTGGGTTTGTGATATGGTAGAAATAGATTACCTGAAGAATTGCCCACAAAAGGACACACTGTTAGATGTATCTTAACAGCTGTGAGTCATCTATATACCTTCTTCCTTCCACTCTGCAATGAAGCACACACAACCAGCCTTTTTAAGATCTAACCTTCCAACAACCCCATTCAAGATCTAACCTCTTATTGAGAAGCTGAGTGAGAAAGCTGTACATGGGTTACCAGTACTGTAGTTTGAAACACTCAAGTCCATTCCATCACACCCAGGCAATGCCATGCTAAGTACCTCCTCAGCTTTCCATGAAATAGAGGAATTCCACACATGGTTCTTCCATCTCAAAGCAGGAAGACAACTAATTTATTTTTTTTTAAATCTTCTATTCCAATCTATCTTATTTGAAGACACACTGAGCTAATACAAATGTAGTTCAGCTTCATGCTTAAAATACCAGCATATTTTCTAAGCTATCGTAATTAATACTTGTTCAACAAACAGGAAGTCAAAAGCGCAGGGCACACATCTGTACTCAACAACAAGCTCTCCTCACTTTTCAGATCCCCTCACTGAATTGAATAGCACTACCAAAGGGAAATAGATATTGTAGATATACTGAGCTCTAGATCCATAATTTTCCCCGTGAAAGTAGCTTATGGTATGCAATTCCACATAGGCAAAGAATAGAACATTTCTAGATGCCTCTCATGAAACCTGCTTTTTTGTAAGCATTTTGTGTTAACATTTTAATGCATTGAAGGAAGAGGGGAAAGAAGAAAAAAAAAAAAAAACACACCTAGATTACACAAAAACTCACAAAGCTTAGACATTACAGGAAAACCAAAAGCAGCAGGTGTTCCTCCTTGCTTTGTACTCTAGCCCAGTAAAATAAACTACCACACTATATGAGAGAAAGTGTGTGAGTCATTGAACATTGTAAATTTCCCTAATGTATCACAGCTACAGAAACACCTGTGCTAAACACAGTAACTTTGTGCTAATCCTCTGTGAATATTTCAACAGCCCTCCAATGTTTTCTTCCCTTAACAGCACGATGGGGTGGTCAGTGCTATTTTTTCTCCATCTCCACAGGCTTCCAAAACGTCCAGGTTTGAACTCAGTGGGGACTTCTGACCCTTGCTCAGTCCCGAGGGACCTTCTGGCCAGAAGCAGGCTGGGCAGGCAGCCCAGAGGAATGGCCTTTGATGCCAGAAGAGCCAGGCTAAAATGCCCTTCATGGGCAACACAACGCCAACATGAGTGCTTTGCTGCTTCAGACAGAAGCAAGAACCAGGGCTATCACACTGATGACTTTTTCTGCCATCACATGAAAGATGTCAAACGCAACAGAAGAGTCCCATATTTTAAAATGGCTGCTTCTATGTTATACATGTATGCGTAGCAGTGTGACCACGAAAGACAGCCGCAGGATGACAACACCCAAAACCACTCAAGAGCAGGGAGCGGCTCACAAGCAAAAAACAGTTTAAAACCAGCAAGGATCATGTCTGACTTACCTTCCTGGGGAAAGGCCGCCCCAGGCCCTGCCCTGGAGCAGCTCCACCCATGCACCCTGGGTTCACGTGGTGGGGTGCATGTGGTGACCCCCACAGGCTGCACCCTGCCTGCGGGTTCCTCTGGCAGCTGCTCCCTGAGGGGAGGGGGGGCACCCTGAGGTGGAGGATCCAGGAAAGGTTCTGGAACCTCCTGGAACTCTCTGAGGAACCCAGGACCAGCTCTCCTTCCACCTGGGGCAGGGAGAAGGGTGACCGTGAACCGCAGGATGTTTTCTTTTCCAGAGGCTGAGGGCAAAAATCTGCCTTAGTGCAAGCCCAGCAGTGCTTTACCTAGGTACAGAGAAGACTGTTCTTCTGTGCCCAGGCAGCCTCTCCAACCCATCTGCCGTCACTTTACCTACATGATAATTACCACAGCCTGGAGTTGCCATTACTGATCATTTAAACCTTTTCATTGGGATTTAAGCAAATCACTAACTCCTGTGATGAGTAAGAGCTTTGAACTCAGAGGACAGAGACACGCTTTCTGGGCCTCAAGCCCAGTTTGGCATGACAGGCAATATACAGTTACACCACACCAGCTCCTCGCGCCACCGTGGCTGTGAATCCCTGGCTAACAAACTGTTGGAGGTTATTAATCCTCATGGTATGGTGCATCAGCAGGAGACACAGCATGGAGGGAGAAATTAAAGGGACATACAAATAAAGGAGCACAAAGCTGCTGTTTGTAAATAGATTACGTGCAGCTGAACTGCAAGTTATTGCACCACTAACAGGGTTAGTGCTGAGAGTGAGCCATGAAGTCAAAAACAGATTTCCTATAGCTCACAAAATTAAGAGTTTACATGTCAGCTCTTTCATAAAATCAGGCTTTACATAAAAGAAAGCTATAGTTTATATATATATAATCAAATAAATAAAAATAAAAGCACTTCCAAAACCATTTACCCCTCCTTCTTAAGAGGGTTTAATTAAAGGCCACAAGCATTCCCCACCTTGCTCCAGCACCCGTGCCAGCCCAACCCTGAACACTGAGCACTGAGACACATGCACAATTAAAAGATTTCTGAGCTGCTAGGTCCATAACCGAAACACAGGTCAAGAAAAGTTATCTTAGGAATTCTGAGGAAATTTTAAAAAATAAATAAAAAAAAAAAATCATTGACTAAGCCAATAAATGAGTTCTAACCAAAAATACCATATTAGGAAAATGGATGGCACAATCTATTACTTGTTTCCATTCATATTCTTGAGTTATCTTTTGAATAAAACAGGACACTTTGAAAACATAAATTCCAGACAAAAATTCCAGTTGAAAAAAAAAAACACACACACACACAAAAAAACTCATACAAAAAATTATTTGAGCTAATTGGTTAAATTTAAAATATAAGTTCTACACAGATTTTTTTTTTTTTTTTTTTTTTTTTTTTTTTTTTTTTTGCCATAGATCTAAGAAGGAGAGAGATGTGGATAGATTTCAGGTGTAGAGATGAAATGGACAGGCCACAAATATCCCTTTCATAATTGTTAGCTGTGTAGATCCCATTTTCTAATTAACAAGGGTTTTACAGGAACATAACTAGAGTGTAACTCCTACTGTGTCAATTAAATATACTTCACACAGGAACCTTTTATTTTGTGGTGATAACCATCCTGTTGCTTTTTGTAAAATACACTATTAATAAAATTCAGCTTGACAAGTATTGATTATATAAAGCAAATAACATCAAATAAGTTGATGTTGATGTTATGCACAGAACTATGCACAGAACACAGAGGGCTATATACAGAAATGCTATGGCTAGAATTAAAAACTACATTACTCTATGACAGTGGTATCTGTATGACTTTTTGAGGTTACCAGCACTTCATTTCAAGGGTCTGCAGTTACTCTGAACCCACCACAAATATTTGCGGATTGGTCTGAGGATTATAACATGGATTTTATCACCTTAGTCTTAACTGGGAGCATCCTACCCTCCAGAGAGGTGTTATTCCTGCTTGTGCAAAGTAAAGCAGCTTGGAATAGCTTCTTATGGGGTGATAAGAGTGTCTTGTAGGACAAGAGATAGTGGTACAGATCTCCTCCAACAGAATAACAGCTAAGAATCACCGCAAATCAACTCTGCACATTCTCTACACGAAGAGAGGCTGGCTCCTTCTATCACATTTTGACAGACATAAAAAACAGCTACTATGTTGAAAGGGGGATTCTGATCAAGTAATTTTTATCTTCCATTGTAAGGAGATACAAGGCAGAGTGAATGTTTTAAAAGGTATTAATACGTGCATTGTAACCTCTAGTATAGTTGATATGAATTTAAGAAGAGATTGGACTGTGCGCTTAGTCACATGGTCTGAACTTTTGGGTAGACCTGTGCGGTGTCAAGAGTTGGACTTGATGATCCTTAAGGGTCCCTTCCAACTCAGGATATTCTATGATTCTATGATTCTATATTTTACTGGATTTACAAGATATCATAAAGTAACTGAATATTCTTTATTCAAGGTAGAACTCAACTATGTTCCAAAACCAGAGATGAAATCTGTTCTATCACCCACAGGTATTTAATAATGCTTCATTGCCTGCTTCCTGTCCCATGTCAGCAGCAAATAAATAAATAAATAAATAAATAAATAAATAAATAAATAAATAAATAAATCTTGTTAACGGCAATACTAGCTGAGAATTAAACTTTCCTCTGTTACCAATGTCTTGGCCTAACCTTCTATTGTCTCAATGAAATCTCCAAGCTCACTGTTCTTTTTCTTCCAACCTACCCAGGTTTGGGGAATAAGTCTTGCAGGCAAGCTGGAGTCCTTCCTTTTCTCAGTAGAGACTGAAAGTGTTAATGGACTCATCTTAAAACCATTGCACTTAGTATAAAAATTCTTGCCCTTGCAGTTATATAAAATGGTGATATCATACGGTTATATTTTACTCGATCATCCTATTGGAATTCCTCAAGAATTTTGAGCAAATGCTTTTATACAACAAGACATATGTGTCCCCTTTTATGCTTGATCACCTCTATGGAGTACTAGTAGCTAGATCTTCTTTCATCTTGATCTTCATGTATCAAAATTGTGTTGTAGATACTCTCCTAAACTTCTTCACAGGTATATGGTTCTGAAACCTGCTTTCACCTTATTCAGCTACCAAATGCTTGGTAAATCATTTCTCTGTTTTATCCAAAAACATTTGTTTCCATTTGTACTACTGCTACAGAAAATATATATAGCATAGAAAAAATTACTGGAGGAAGTTAAGTATTCTCTAGTTCAAAATCCTGTATTATAAGCCTGTGTCTGGCTGTAACAGTACAGGTCAAAAGCTATGTAGCAATTCATTAATGCAGTATTCTGAAATCAATTACTCTACGTGGCAAAGAGAGGATATTCTAAAAAACTTCATCTTCTGGAAGTTTCTGGAACTTTAGCAGCTGTTCTAAAACAACAATCCATATTCAAGGATCTCTTACAAAGAGCTGAACTAGAGTCTTTAGCTTCATGTTTCAGACTGCAGGGTAAAAGAGTGGCAACTAATCAATCATGTAATTGCCATTTGGAAAGACTTTGTTTTCTAAGATAATTAGAGTTCTTTCAGGAGTTGTCCAAAGGTATTGACAAACCAGATCAATAAATCTATTTTTGTTTGTTCTGATTGGACTTACAACTTCCTTTGATAAGGCTATATCTGGAAGAACTAGAATCAGAAAAAAATATGACAAGCTCAGACTGTTGTCTTATCAAAATCTGTCAAGTTTAACTATGATGCCAATAAACTCATACCATTTAGCTTTAATTAACTCTTCTGAAAAAGCAGAAACAAAGTAATTACCAAATCAGGTCAAAATGGATTTCACCCAATCTCATGCCTACTCTCTCCATGAATACTTTATAGGAGGTTCTTTAGGAGGACACATAAAAATCTGAGATGAACACCAGGCAGATCTTAGGAGACTGCTTTATAACCTCCTCAGTAGTACCCAGATACACATTCTGCAAGTGAACTGGAGGTCATAGAGCATAGTGATTGCCAAATGCTAATTAACAAATGTGCCACTTTTTAGGTATGTTTTTACAAATTACCTACTGATTAATATTTCAGTGTATTAAAAGCATTGCCCTGTGTCATGAGTCTGAAGCTTGAAAGAATAGGATGTTCTTGTGTGTGTGTGTGTGTTTTTAAAATTCTTGTCATTCTAGAGATCTCTTCCAATATGCCTTTAAACCTTGAAAGTTTTCTTGCCTTCACCAGAGAAGCTTAATTTATTTTCCTTTGCATTGCTAAATTATATAACTCTTTAAGGCAATAAGGAATAAGAAATTTATCTTTTTTTCTTTAACTATCTTTGTAATATATTTACAGTACTACTGTGATGAAATTAGCATATTTCTTCTGCATAAATACACGTTAAACAAACAGGCAGTAAATTTTCTCCCCATGTGTTGGAAGGATGTTGAATTTCTTTGAGTTAAATTACTTTGTTAGGCTCCAGCTTTTGTAATTAATGTGCTAATCTGAAAAGAAAATGCTAAACAAAGCTTCCTTCCTGTGTAGGCTTGTGCCACAAGCTTCAGTACTGATAAACTGTATTTCAGGACCTGATAGATTTAAAACATCAAGGTAAGTTAAGGCCCCAGACTACAACCGTCTTCCCAAATACATAGTGGATTGAATGGTGCTGAAGTGAGTGGCAGTCGACCATCCACAGCGTAAGTCAGGTTCAACGAGACAGCCAATTGCAAGGCAGGTAGAAATCTTCTGTAAGATCCTTGCAGAATCTCATGGACCTCTTTTCCTAGAAGGTGCCCTTCCTCTGCATGGGGAACAGAGTTCACCCCTATTTTTGTCACTCCACTCTCAACTGGTCACAATCAATGGAATCATCTAAATTCATTCTCACTTTTACAATAGCATACTGGCAAACGTGAATACTGATAGCATTCATCACCTATCAAGCACAACATTTGCCATCACCACTATGTAGTACTGTGGTGATATCTTGCTGTCTATAGAGAGAATTTTGAGAACCTCCGAAATACTGCTGTGTGTACATAACTGATGAATGTCTTCTCTGGTTTCAAGATCATTCACTTGACCCTAGTTAAATAAATCAATCAAATCACTCAACATCAGAGTAACCCACATGCAGAGCTCACAGTACATTATTTTCTCACCTTTGCAACTTAGCTTGTAGTTACTCAATGACAAGATATTGGAGAATTTGAAGCTGACTACTGCATACTTGTTTTTCAGTTCGTATTAATATACAAGTATCCAAAGATTGAGTTTGATTTCCTCCCACCTACACCAGAATTCTTTACAGATAAGGGGTTGACAGCTCCTCATTAGGCTTGCATGAAATTCCACAAGTGGAGAGCCTGAGTGCTTGAACATGATAGTGTTCATCTGTAAATAACTTTTCTTAAGAGAACTTTCCTTAAGTAACCAGCTTTTTTCATCAGTGTAATATCAGGCTGTATGTACATTTGTGCATATACATACACTTTGTGGAGTTGTTTTATGTCAGCATTTGCCCCTATAGGCATTGGAGTAAAGGTCTTGTATTAAACTGCTGGAAATCTTACACCTCATGGAAGAATATGTTCTTGTTGTCAAGACAGTAACATAAAAAGGTATAATGGAGCTGTGTATAGCATAACGGATGGAAAAAAAAAAAAAAGAAAAAGCTAGGAAAAGTATCACACTAATCATTCTATCCATTATAATGTGGGCAACCGCTTAAGTGAAATAAAGCCCAATTCTTTACTTAAAGGAATTGTGACAACTGCTCTATACACATAATAGAAATAATTGTTTTTTCATGCTTTAGTAATGTTATAGTAATGTTTAATAATTTTTATAGTACTTTGGTTATGGAAGGCATTTTATTATTCTATACAGTTGTTTTGTCTTTAAAAAAAGGCTAAGCATTATATTACCTATGTATATTTTATGTCCCCACTTAAACATAGGAGAAGTCTTGTGGTAATAACACACAATGGAGCATTTTAGTGATTATTCCTGTTCCTTTTTTTTTTTTTTTTTTCCCTCCAGTTCTTACTGTAAAAATTCATCAGGGAGAGTATTTCTTTTCTCTGTGGAGATGTTGATGTCTGGTCCTGGATTTGACAGTGTGGACATAACCCTCTCACCATTTCAGTTTCCCTAGAATTAAAGAATGCGATACCACTGCAGCATTCCCAAAGAGGGGCAGTACTGAGAAATTGTGTTGGCACTGATTCAAAGATGCAGCCCGGATGCTGCAAAGCAAATAGACTGTATTTCCAACAGCTGTGATAACCACATAAATGAGTTTAAAATTTGTGATATGATATCTTTCAAGTTGCCAGTACTAGGGCCAAAAAACTGTCTGGATTTAGGCTGCATGTCACATATTTAAGGTATAATCTACATAGCATGTGTAAAACAGAAAGCATCTGATTTCTCCATTTTTCTCTGGGGAAAGGTGCAAAAATTTTACCATGATAAAACAAACTGCAGGTGGCCATGTGTTGAACATTAGGTTTCCAGAGCCAGAAAAGCTGAATCCACATTCCAGAATCCACTAGGAATCAATATATATTTATATAATTATATAATATAATACATAATAATATATAATTAATATAATATTTATATTATATAATATACTATAAATTTGTATTATGTAAACATTTATTATATCATAATATTATATTTATATAACTACATTATATACATTTTTTTAGAGAGGACTCTTACTTACTCATTCTCAATGAATGCATTAACTGAACCTGTGACTTTAAGTACCCCTCTGGTGAAAACTCTTTTGTAATTTGAAAGCATTGCAGACGTGGTACATGCTGTTGATATTAAGCCTGGCATTTCTGATATGTGGCACCACTGTTTTAAAATAGGTGTCTTGTCACTGAAGTTCTTAACTTTTGAACACTCCATGTAACATTAAACTGTAATGCACACAAGTAATACAAATCGACCTCTGAGTGCATAAATGCTTCCATAATTAGGGGCCATTTTTATTCTTTCTGTTTTACTACTCTTGATGCAATCTGTGTCAGAATAAGTCACATTATGAGCATCTTATACAAGAAAAAAAAAAAAAAAAAACACAAACTATAACATATTAAATACTGAAGCAAGTATAAATGTAAAATTATTTCAGTGTTCTTGTGTTTCTCCCATTGATTTTCTGGTCCTACTGAGTATTCTAACAGCAGTTGCTATGATCATCAAGCATTCATTTATTGGAAAATTCATGAGTTTTGAAAAACATTATTAATTTGATATACTAATACTGAACATCAGCATTAGCAGTTCATTATTTCTCCTAAATTTAAAATATATTATTTTATTTGAATGCTGACACAAATTCCAGCTTAAATCTTAGATATCGTACTCTGTATACATTTTATAGTTATTTTATAGACAACTTCTAATTCTACGTGTTTGTGAGTTTTTCACACATTTTTCTTATCTTTCTGCTGCAGAGTGATAAAGGGTTTTTAAGACATTTTAAATGCTTAAATATGCACAAAGTGAGCAGGGGGCAGTTTAATGTGGTTCATTTGCATCAAGTACAATACAAAAGAACACAAATGAATCATGGAGTCACAGCAAAATAAGGCAAATTATTTAGTGGGAATGATACACTCATGCCAACAGATATAATGATAATTATACATAACTTAGTGTCTTCTATGTACATAACTCTTGTCATTACTCTTCTGTGCCCTAAACATCACTGTTAAGATTTGGGACAAGATAAAAACCCTGAATATATGAAGCATATGAAGATTAATTTTAATATGCTCAGATTCCTTTCTATAATTCCAAAAAGTAGCCAAACATATTTCAATATATTTTCAATATAGCCTGAAAAACATTTTAATTTATCCAAACCCATTTTTTTGGCCACTACAACCTTAGTTTGATTTTGTTTGATTATATGCATGCATTGTACATCCATAACGCAGTATAACTGCATAACATTAAGACTTCAGAATGGAACGCATCAGGTAATGATTTGCAAATAGGATCAAAACAGAAAAGCTTCTCTGTTGGTGACCTTACTCAGTCATGTTACTGTTCATATTTCAAATCCAAAGATGGTTTCAGTTTCAGTTTGCAGTTTACCATAACAAATCAGAATAGTCTGTCCTGGAAAAATCATCTCTTGCTTCACCACAGGTTAAACACATTCAATATAGTATTAGCAATAAATATTTTTTTTGTAATACATTACCCATAGGCAACTCTTTGCATGATATCCCATTACATTAAGAGACTTCCTGATATAATCAGCAAACAGACAACAAAGATTGATTAATCAATAAGTGGGCTTGGCCTTATTACAGTGAACAAATTAGACAACTCAGGATATATTGCTTTATAGGCAAGACTTCTTTACAAATATTATCCATAATTGATAGTAGTGACCTTTTGGCAATACTGAAAAACATCCTCAATTAATAGTCTGTTTTTGCAAAACAGATCACAGTGGGAAGAGCTATGTAGTTTGCACAGTAAGACTTTAGGGAAATGGAGGAAAATGTTTTTTAAACCTGCTCAGTGGGAAGTAGATGAGAGATTTACTTTCTGAAGCAATATTTGTTTAATAAAAACAATGTAAAGACAATTTAGCATACAGTATTTCAAGACTCACATCAGCAACTGGGTTTTAATCTATTGTCCCCTCTGTTTCTGGAATATCTGGGAGTCATGTACAACATGTGAATGATAGCAAATTCCAGATCAGAAATCCTTATGTAACAAACACACTAAGATCAGACTCATTGTTTGTAATGCTCACTACATATCAATATCAGTTATATAGAGCAAGTGAGAATAGAAATGCAACATATGGCAATAATGGCATCAAATATGACATATGGTCCAGGAACAAGCTTTTCTCACCCTAAGTCTTTTTCAGTGGAGAAGATAACCAAGTACTGCTTGTAAAAATGATTTCATTAGAAACCATACATAAGTCTACAACAAAGCCACTAATCCCAATAATAGACCTTCTTGCTTTAAGTATTGTTTCAAGGTATGAAATGCAGAAAAATATGTTAAAATTATTTTTACATTTATTTTACGAGTCAGACAGTATTTAGTCCCACATACAACCCAGGTGAGCCTTGTGGTTCTAAACTAGTTGAAAAGACACAAATATATCTATTTTCTCTCTACTACCAGCATATAAAAATGTTTAATCCACTTCAGACTGAAGGAAATAAGGATTATCCTTTCCACCCAGCAAACTTTATTGATGGCCTTATGTGTAGCTTTTTTTTTTTTAATAGGCTGTAAAAAATTCAGTGTGCCATATCCTGAAGGAGAGTATGTCTGTAAAGAAAGTATTCCTTCCTGTTTGTTTTTTTTTTTTTTTTCTTTTTTTTTTTTCTTTTTTCTTTTTCTAAATGAAAGCTAATTAGCCTTGGTTTTAGTCCTTTCTTTTGTAAGTTTCAAGTCCGTTAGATTTGTGCTGTAGCTTCTGGCTACACTGTGATCAAGTGTCACAAAAATACCATAAAGTCCCAAAGTTGCTAATTTAAGCAACTTTACTGTTTCCTGCCCACCCTCCACCACCACCACTCTTTCCATCTTAGTTCAAGAATTTATAGAGCTATTTAAAAAGGAGGATTAGGATTAGTCATGATTCCATAACAAGAATTGATTGAAACCTTGCACAAAATTTCAGGCACAGTGTTTGCAAAAGCTGGCCTAAGGAAAAAGAAAAAAGGCAGTGTTTGTCCATTACCAATGTAACATGAACCATTTCAGTCTGTATATTATTTAAGAACAGTTCTTAGTGGGCACTAGTAGGAGTCAAAATAATGTAATATATAGTTACATTGCAGAATCTATTACACGCTTCTTTGTCAGCCCTTACCACTTTTCATAGGTATGTCTGAGATCCATTTGGAAGCTAGACACTGACAAGAGTATTCACACCGTTTCTTTTCTCCATTCTATCCACCACAGGATTGCTGAGCAGACATTTCAGGCTAGGCTAAGGCGTATGCACCATCTATAACCTTCTAAAGCTGATATGCCAAATCCATTGTCTATTCTCTTGCTTATGAACACAGTAAACACTCTCAGGAGCAAAGATGCATTACAGCCCATTAAGCTGTCTGAAAAAAAAAAAAAAAAAAAAAAAAAAAAAGCAGAATCAAGGCAATGGTGCAGAGAAGCAATTCCTAAATTTCATACTTATATACATTTGAAGGAAAACCTCAGACGCAGCCTACTGACTGCTGTGGGTAATTGTCCACATAATCCATGCCTCAGTTTTAACAGATCAACACTGCACAAGCTAATCTTTCAAAACAACAATCCATGCCAACTGGCAAACATCAGAGTTCTTTAGAAGCACAGATGTCCACATCTTCCTAACCTAAACAGAGAGAACTTCCACCAAATGTCAAATAATTTGAGTCAAGTTATTCAATGAAATAACACCAGTAATATTTAATATTTAATTGTTAAGGTAATACGTGCTCCTAAGCAAATCACAAGGCATTTTGACAAATTGAGATCAATTTCAAGTAGCAGTGACACAAATATATCTGATTATAAGATGTCTTCAGACTTCGTTTTCTCTACATTTTCTTGTGATAGTTACGTATCTAAGATTTGGCATCAGAAAGTCCTCCTTTGACTCCACTGTAGAGTTTTTGCTGGCAGAGTTATTTTGTTGATGAACCTGATTTATTCTCTTTCAGGGTTGGGAATGGAGGCTTGGTCCCAGTTTCATCATCTCAATACTATATACACTGCAATAACACAAAATGAGTGTCAGTCTACCTCAAAATTTCTACCTTTTCACTTCATGTCCTCTTTCAAGGATGTGACACACTTTAAGCATACAGCAGATACTGAGTTCATATACACAATGGAAAAATTCATTAACTTCAAAACACACTGACTTTTATGAAGTACTGCCAACTTAAACTGTGAATATCTGGCTCACTCTATAAAGAACAACCTGAAATTAAAATCAAATTTAATACCTTTTAGAATGATGCCTGATACATGAAGGCAAACACATCATTTGATAAGCATGTTTTCCTTCATACAATCATTTACAAATAAGCCTTCAGATAGTCATCATGTCTGTTTGCCCTCTGCACTCATTGCCACAGTACCTGAGCAACGAACACTAAATGAATTCTACACAAAGTCTAAATGTAGACTCTATGAAACTATGAACAAACAGATTAATAATAATTACTACTGACAAAAGTTGTGTTAAAAATGCAAATTGTATCTTTCAGCCTCAGGGAAAGATTTTCTTACTTATTAATTTATTATTATTTCCCTCTAGAGGACATTTAGCTAGCTACAATTCACACTGAAGAAATATACATGTATCTTCATGGATCACACTTTAAATATTTAGTGTCTCCTTTTCAAGACTGGTTCTAAAACGTATTTAAACCCAGATAATGAAAATATTTCAAGATGAACTCCCATAGTTTTCATATATTTTTCAGCAGGGCCTCTCTGAGACCAGATAGTACAGCATTACAATTATCTGAGTTTCTTCAAGGTGAAAAGTCTGGAGAGCTTTTGCAAGGCCAGCATTTTCATTGCCAGCTCTTGTGAATGTGTAGGTTACTATGCCTATGCCTGCATCTGCAAGGACAGGAAAAAAACACCTCAATGACAGCTATTTTCTTAGCAGCTGTAGGTGATCAGTTTCTCAAGTTTCTTGAAATCAGGATGACCTGTGGGCAAGTAATTGCATGGTACAGATGGTATCCAGGATCAGAGTGAAGGAAAGTTCGCTTCTCTGCTCTGAGAAGCCCATCTGCCCTCTACCACCACCACGTTGGGTCCTGCACCTGGGCATCTGCTCCCAGTGTTTTTTAAATGGAGGTTGTAAGTCCAAAGTCCAATTCAAATATAAAGCATTTATTGCCATTTTTACCTGGCTGTAAAATTTTTAATTCTTTTTGACACCTCATTTGAACAGAACAAAGCAATCCCTCCAGTCATATGCAAACCTTTTTAAAAGTGGGGGGTTATCCTAGATGAAATTTATTTATTGCTGTTTCTGACATATTCAGGTTATGACAACATAGTTAATTATCCTAATGGTAGACTTCAATTTTCTTTCCTACTAAGATATTTCCTTCCAGAATCACATGCCAAGACATTTATTCAGCTCTGACTCAAAAGGAAGAGTACCACCCACTGAATCAGCTCCTGTGGCATCCTGCATTTTCCTTAGAGAATCTCCTCAGCCTAAGACTTGGACATCTGATGTGATTATAACCCAAGGCAAAATGAAAAAAATATATGTATATTATGTATACACGCGTGTATATATTCAACATATGGAAAATATATCTTTGCCCCATGAGACTGAAGACTAGTACAGCTCTCTTTAGAAAAAAGAAAAAAACATGTAATTTACAAAACATACATGCTGCTTTTATGCTACTCCCATTCTTTACCTTTAATAGAAAACCCCAGAGAAAGCAATTTGTGCTTACTAAAAACAGCAGCATCTCTTGTAAAAGATAAATGCCAAATTATGAACTGAACAGGAAATACATAACACTGTTAGCTCATTGGAAATTCTCTTTTTTTCCTCTGTAGGTTTTTTTTTTTTTTTTTTTTTTTTTTTTTTTAATGCTCTCTTCTCTTCCCAAATGATGCCAAAACCTTGGCAATGACCATGGAAAAAAATCATACACAGACAGGAAGATTAGGTTTTCAATTTGATTAAAGTTTAAGTACATCTGTTGAAACCCAAGGCTCGCATTAAGATATCTGCCAACCTCTTCTGTTCACAAAATAAAAGAAAAAAAGGAATCACATCAGGTATCTTGTTTAAACGTCTAACAGCAGTTTCATTTGGACAATTCAATACTGAAGTCAGCAACTTGTTTGTTTAAACTGCTGTCAGACTAACAGGGCAAACAGGTTTCCAGTGGAAGTCACACTGCATGTAGAAATTCAAAAGGAATAATTATAAGAAATATAATAGCCTTGAAAAGCCAAGTACTCTGTCAGTTCTAATAATCCTTCTTTCCTCATAGAAGATGAGAAGCTTTGTAAGGTGACATTGATATTAGAAGAAATGGGGCTTCTCATAATAATGCTATGTAATGTCGGCTGCTTCCCTAAATATTTGTATAGAATGAAATAACACTCCCTTTCATTATTATGGTCCTCAGGAGTCATTCATAATATACATAATAAATCAATAAACCAGTAGGAATGTCTTGCAATGCTAATCCCTTTTAAAAATAACAAATAAAAGAAGGATTAAGATACTAAATACTGGGTAAATAATGAAGGTGTGTGATTGAAGTGTAGATTATACATGTATATTGCTAAAGGTATCCAACTTAATTTCTATACCTACTAGAAATTACCCTTAGAACATATTTTTTACCTGATAATACTGACCGCATTGTAGTCTCAGCTAGTAGTTTTAATGTTTTATACTCAGTTGGCATTAAACTTGTTGGACAGATTTGCCTTTTCCTGTTCCAAACAATTTTACATATTTAAGAGGTACAAAGCAGTGAACGCTGATGGATTCAGAGAGCACCACCAGGCATCAGTAACAATCATAGGCTAGAAGTTGTTTGTATTCCATTTAACTAACAAAAATAAACATACATTAACCACACAGCATTAGGAGTCCAGAGAAAGGGAGAAAATAATAAAATTTATAAAAATGTTTTGAAATGGCTTAAAAGTTAATCCAAAGATGTTCCATGAGTATATAAACAGAGAGAAATTGCTCTTATTACATATTCATCAAATTTCCTACTACTTACCCTGAAATAAATGTTCCACAAATTCAGATTTGGCCTGAAGAAGCTCGTAGTCCTTTACTAAACTTACTTAAATATATGCTACATTACAATTTCTTCAGTTTTCTGAATGGGCCTGGAATTTTGCAGATAAATAGGGTACGTTTCACAAGGAACTTGCTGCTTAATAATCACAAGTTACTATTCATAGTATCCATGATATCTGCAACAACATTTGAATGAGTAGGCTAAAGGAAAGACAGATGGACCACATGAGTGTGCCTCAGGGCCAACTTAAATAAATGGCTTATTAAAAAGGTACCTTTCACTTCTGATTGCTGCTCAAATTCAACCAGTAGTTTTACTGATGCAAGATAAATGGAAAAAAATAGCTTTGACTGCCTGAAGATATAATTAATAACAACGACAAAAAAAAAAAAAAAAAGATATAACCTAACATCTCCTTCCCCTCTTTTAGTGGGGAAGGGTCCAGCCTTTAGAAAACATTTTGTTAAGCTCTTCAGGATAGTAAGAAGATGACCTGATAACATCCGGGGCTCAGGATACATCTCGATGGCAAATTCATGGTGTGATCCTCTATCTGAGGTATGTTACATACTGAGGTATTTTGGCTGTTTGTCTTCAGGTGTCAATGAAAAAGTTTTCTATGAAAGCCAAATCCAATGGGATGAAAGCATTTTCCTGGTTTCATGTAATCCTATGGGATTATTTTTATTACCTTTTTTTTTTTAACTCACTAGTATCTTTCAGGTAATACTATCTTTTAGTACCCCTCTATGCTTAAAATCAATTGGAAATAGCAGAAAGAACTTTGAAAAAATTGACTATTGCATGAAAACACTGATCATAGTCTGCAATTTAGCTGAAGCGTGGCTTGAGGTGGAAGTGGGAAGTGCAGTGATTCAAAAATAACTATTTTCTCTCTATCTCATAATGAAACATTTTAATACTTCTCAAAACAAGCTTTCATTTCAAACACTGAATTTTATTACCATAGAGTTTGGGAGCAGGAGGGGAGCAGAAGGACTTTGATTAACCAACAACAATTATTTTATTTTTTTTTTGAGGAGAATTATGACATTTCCCTGTTTCATGAAATAATTGAAATATATTTTAAAATCTTAATATCTCTCTGAAACCAAATTTTCACCTCTGGTCTAAAATGATACATGATGAATAAACACTTATAGTTTTATAAATATGATTCCTCAACAGAAGCTTATTTATTTATTTATTTAAATCTTAGTTCACTACTAATTGTAAGGCTGTATTTCTGGATATCAAATTGAAATGCCACTTTTAAATATTTAGTTTTAGGTTCTCATTTCTACAGGCTTCTGAATGAAACCTCTATTTTAAATGAAATCTTAATAAAACCTGAAGCTCACCAGTTGGTTATATAACCACACAGTTTAAATAATGACACAGGAAGAAAGAAATTTAGAGGCAGAGACCAAGGAAAAAAAAAAAAATGTTACAGTTGAAAAGTGTTGCAAGTGAATGAGGCAGAAAGAGGTATGTTAAGTTTTTTAGACAAAGCAACAGTGTGAAAAATACTTTCATAGAGAGACAGCAGGAGTGAATGAGAAACAGTGGGTAGGTGCTAAATGGAGCTAGTTACAAATTCCCATCCAGATAAAATGGGTTAGATGCACACAGTATTTTTTTTCACTGATGTTTTGTCATTTTTTGTTTCATATCTACTTATTTTTAGGATATTATTAAACGGAAAGAGGAATAGCAGAAAGTTCTACTTTGAACTTTACCCTGAAAAGACAAGCAAACCACAGAAGCTGCTAGAGCTGGATTTAATTTTGTTTTTCTTCTGAAAGTCAAGATTTCTGTCATGAAGGAAAAAACATATGATAACGTATGAAATGCAGTTGTGTAACTCAAAATCATCTAACCAGTAGGTTTTTCAGTCATTCCTTTGCAATGAGACTTTCAAATTTTCCATTAGGCAACCCAACAGCATTCATCTCTCCTCTGTCCAGGTCCAGTGCCAATGGCCAATAGCTCTATTCAACCTATGTTTCTCCACGCTTCAGTTAATTGTTCCAGTGAGTAATACAGAATATAGAGTCACATTTATTCCCCACAAACAGACCAAAGTCTCAGAAAACTTCTTTAAGGAACACTTCAGCCTTCTAAGCTCATAAGCTACATGGAGAACCCACGTCAGTAGGTTCTCCTAGCATGATTGCCTCCATTTTTCACAGCTATGCTGAGAAGAGTTCCTGATCTTTCCTGGTATTGCCCATTGAAGGGGAAGGAAAAAGAATAAATATACTGTGAAAAGAACACCCAGTTAAGGATCCTTGGGCTTGTTTTGTTAAATCACTCACTTCCTATGGGTAAAAAGCATGTAGACACTCACTAGGTGAAAACGTTTTGGACCCCAAAGAGACCCAAACTGTAGCTTCCCACTACTAACAGTTAACCCTATGAGTCCAGCAGCTGTGCCACAAGGTCTTCTTTTATTGCTTGCAGCCAGCGCACAATGTAGCAGCAGGCTCTCAATGGACAGCACAGCTATACTCACATTAAATGTACCCTTATTTTTCATTAAATCTGACTATAAATCTACAGCTTCATTTCCAAACTGACTCTTACTGTTAACTCTCTTAATTCCTGTCAGACGTTCTTAGGATATCACCCTAATTTATGCCAACTCTTTCTACTTTCAAGCATAAGTAGGAACAATAGGGACAATCTGGGAGATGTATGGGTCCTGAAAAGTACCACTTGCCATTAAATACCCTGGCAAGTAGGTCAACTCCCCAACTTAATACTTTACCTTGAAAGCAATATAGTCCTTGATGACAGTGAGTGGTTTTAGGTTCTTGAAGGTGCGTGGATGAAGCCCCAGGGTAAATATGGGAGCTAGAGGTTCTGTGAAGATTACTTCAGCTACATAATTACTACATAATTTATCCCAATTTATGAACAGGTGTCTCTTGCCTGGATAACTTGTCATCAAAGCCAGAAAATTTTACCGTGAGAATCCCTGATTGCCTATCCTTTATATGTTTGTGTTGTAGAAAGGACAGTCTAGTTCGACATGCTCCTTCAGGAAATTATTAATTGTATTGTGCTTGTGTAAAATCAAGAGATCCCCAAAAGGCTGTTTACCAAATACAATTACTTTTTTCATTTAACAATCTTTTTATTCCCTCAGTGTTTGTATAATTTTCTCAGCTATATTTCACTCTTCACGTTTTATTGAAATGTAGTGACTCAGCACATGTATGGTTTATGGATAACCACAAGATGGAGAAAATGTGTTACTTAGTTGGTGCAACCAATGCTCTTTCCTACTGTTTCAGCTGGAGAAGTTATTATTCTTGAGGACTACTATTAGGCTTCAGGCATAGGCATATGAAGTAGTTAATTTCTGTTTTTAAAGCAAAGTAAATAGTTAAACAAAGATCATTCAGCAACATTTACAGTTATAGTTTCATTCTTTGTTCCATTTGTTCAACAACTTGAAGAACAATTTAAATTCCTTTCAATATAAAAGATTTATTTATTATTATTATTATTATTTTTTATTGTTGTTGTAGCTGAATGTTTCAGTATAAAGCTTTAGGCAGGCCACTGACTATCGCTGGTCCTTGGGCTATGCACATAGGCTACATATTTACTGAAATGAAAAACAATGTTTGATAACTATATCTTTTTATTGAAGCCAACATGCCCTTCAGGGTGGTCACATATTCCAAAACTCTCCTGCTATTAAGGCTGGCTGAGTTTTGATGGAAAGCATTCATTAATTGCAAGCTCCCTGTAGCGACCATTTCAGAGAGACTGTTGCTTAGTTTTCATGCAAAACACACACAAAAAAAATTTGTAACCTTAGTAAACATGAGCAAAATGAGGCTGCATTCATGAACATTAAAGTGCTCATAACATGCTGATGTTAATGGTAATTTTTATCCAAAACATTTATTTCTTCTTTTCACCACATGTATGAGTTCAGGACCAAGAACTAAGTTCTACTTTTCTCAAGCTTACTTAAGCTTGAGAAAAGCTTAAGAATCATTTCAGCAAGAAGGTTTTCAGGAAGGTGTGTCAGACCTTCAAAAACACATAGCTACAGGATTATTTTTTTTAGCAGGTAACAAGAATCTATCTTAAAGAGTGCTAGGTTCACTCAGCTCCTGACTTTAAACAAGAGCTGAAAATACTCTGCACCTTAAAGAACCACATTCTGACTGAAGACAAAATAAATAAATAAAAAGCACTGAGCCCAATTCTTCTTCAGCTCATTTCTTGGAAAATCAATATTGGTGAGAAATTGGTGGACCTCAGTTATTCCAATTGTATCAATCCTTATCAATGTTATTCACTCAACAATCAGTGTAATTCATTCAATAACGTGGAGAAAGAAGGTCACCACATCACATTCTAATAGCAGGTTTAAATTCAGTTGCTTATTACAAACCACAACTTCTCAAAGTAAGAGGAATTTGAAATAACACTGATGATTCCAGAGAATAAAAAGATTCTTATTTATAACAAAATACATTCATTATCCAACATTACTGCAATTAGAAGCTCAGTAAGCTGTTCATTTGATCAACTATTTCTTTAGGCATTACTATTGAAACTTTCTTTCCTTTTAAGAGCTTCTGTTTGTAGTAACACTCATACTAGTCCAGTATTATCAAGGTTTTCTATTTGGTCTACTACTTTTGACAGCATTTTCCTGCTTCTCCTTGCTACAGTATATCAGAACACATTCGTGCCCTTGCTTACCACTAAGCAGAAATGTTTGTTGCATTTGTTGTCTTGAAAGAGCATGAAAATTATCACTGGATGGGAAAGGGGGGGATCCCATTTTATCATTATCTGTAGAACTTATTGTCTTTAGTAGCTATGATTTAATAAGCTATTTTTCAACTGAGGATACATATATATTTCTTCTTTCTAAACAGGTTGCATACCTTTTTATTTTCTTAAGGAAATAAACCTTTCCCTGTGGCACTAGGAAAGGACATAGAAGAGTGATGGGACTCCATAGGTCAGATTGACCGTTGGACTTGATGATCTTCAGTCTTTTTCAACCTAGGTGAGTTCTGAATCTCATTATGAGATTCTCCAGCCATGTGCTACTCTTTTTAGGTCTTTTAATAAAGTAACCATGACTCAGTAGCTTCAGAGCTGGTCTTTATCAACAATATATGATCTTTCTTCTCATAATCTAACAAGAGAAGGATGGACTGTATTTTTTTTTTTCCAAGAAGAATGAACATATAAGAAACTCATGACTCATTACTGGCACAGAATGGTAATGGTAGGGTCATAAACTCATTCTAAGGACTTCTGCAGATTGCAGATTGGCACTTATTGACACAACTGATTCTGCAAGAATGTCCATACCTTGCTGGGAGTGTCTTGCATGAATTGGGATGGAGGCTACTTTGGTAAAATACAGAAATGCATTTGAATCTAGAGATGGGAAAAAGAATTGCAGAGAAATCACTGATATTATTCTCTGCACATTTATCAGTATGGCCCCTAGATGAGCTTTCAAATTGTGTTACTGATGAGAGTTTTCAAACTGTCTGTTGTTGTTTTTTTGTTTGTTTGTTTTGTTTTTCCTTATCTATTTCAGGTAAACCCTGGTTGTTAGCCAGAAAATAAAATAGCACCCTACACTTGTGTGCCAGATGTACATTGGTATGCCAAGGTAATCTACCTGCAGAATGTGCTTCATACCTTCTGTTTTACACAAGGTTGGATAGAATAAATCACAAAATGCTTGGTCTGATCTCAGAAATACATTAGTGTATTAGTGTGTTTTGCACAACATCAACACTTCAGGGTGGACCCTCAAGTCTCCTAACTCAGGCATGACTAAAATCTGCACAATGCCTTTAATTTTTTGCCAGAATATTACGATAGAAAGGGATATTTCTATATCTAAAACACAGCTGGACCCTAAAGACCTCTAAAACACTGCTACTTTGTGTTATTTCTCAGTAATCAGTTACACAATTTTGCTTTGCTTTCTTGAAAGATGATTTGGCCAAGAAGAATCAGGTGAGAAGAGTTGTTTCACCTTCTCTGTCAAAGGTTATTGACTATTATCTGACAAGTCAGGAGTAATTAGACAAAACTGCATTGCAAGGCTTAATAAATAAAGCCTTTCTTTTGCTGCTGTGCACAATTGTCTGGCACCCACAAGAAAACAGAGCTGAAATTAGGTCTCCATTCATTACAAAAATAGTCTAACAGTAATTCAGAGCTATGAACTGTCTGTTATTTGTCAATGGTATTGAATGGTTTCTATCTACTGTAACAAATCACTCAACAGTAAAATAAATGGTAGTTTATTGTATGCCAATTGTATATTTAACAGTACTCAGTTGTACTGAATACTGCTGGAAATGTAACAGGTCTCAATAGGGGGAAAAATACATGCTAATTTTAAAAATAAAATATTGATGTAATTGGTTTTCCCACCCACAGTGCTTCACAAGCCTAGAAGCAAGATTACTTTTAATAGTTTGTTAGAAAAGTTAGGGAGATTGGAGAAAAATTATCTCATTGACTTCAAGGCATTTTGAAAGTATTTAATTAAAAAGAACAACTATCACAGACCTCCTTAGAATGAATTCTCAGATTTCTGCCTGCCTCCCCAACAGCTAAAATAAATATATAAATCAAGTAGCATCCTACAGCACTAAAAGAAAGAATGGAATAGTAATGTTCCTCCTAATGAACACTCTCTGGCAAAGGGGAGCAATCATGGAACTAAAGCTATAATCATTCCTTACTAGCAGCCAGTTTCACTGACTGATTGGCAAGCAGGCAAAGACCAAACAATGCTGGATGGTTTGCATTTACTGCAAGCTCACCCTCTGAGGGTAGAATTTTCCCCTGCTGTCTTCTCTGTTTGCTGTTCTGCATTTGGGTCTCATTAGGTCACAAGCATACTTTCTATTCCTTCACTTTTCTTTCCTTTATTCCTGCCACTCTTATTCTTTTTGTAAGCAAATTGATAGTTGTTCCAAGGTCTCATCTGGTTCAATCTGAACAAGCAAAGAGAACCTGAAATTGTTCTTTTGCATCTACTAAACAGGCAAGAACACTGGTCTTTCTGTTCTTACAGCAGATGAAGAGAACACTCAAAGATAAAGACTTTCACCCTTGGGGATTCCCATTCACAAGATGCTACAGCAATTAAGCTCAAGGATATTTCACTTGTAATTTCTCCCTGCTGGCCTATGAAAACATGTATTCCTCCGTCTAATGTATACAGCCTGGATAGATGATGCAATGAACAGAAATGTATTTACTAAACTGACAAAGTAAAAAGATCAGTAAACATTTCTTCTCTGGAAGATACTAATCAATATTGGGTACCCATATATCATAAAATTCTCAAGCAGGAAAAAGCCTTTTTTTTTTTTTTTTTTTTCCCTGGCAGAAAAAAATAATAAAAATAAGCAAGACTAAGAACAATGGAAAGTTCATCTATTGAAACAATTTAAAAAATTGGCAGCCAGCTTATAACTACAACCTTTTCACCTGACTCAGCTGGAGAATAGGTTAGCATTTAAATGGTTCTTCTTTTCCTACAGTTTGCATTAATGAGATTTTTAGGACTCAGGTACCTAGGCAATTGTGAGCTAGGAAACCATAATTAGAAGAACAAACAAATAATAGAGAAAAACAAGATCAAAAAATCCTTATGCTTCTACTTGTTTTTTCCTTTTCAGGTGTGAAATAACTAAAGGGAGTCAAATTACTTCAAGCAACTAGTATTTGTGCACCAGTTATACATGAACACTTTAAATCACACTTTGCTTGCTAAGCCAAATCTGAAATTTCAAGTAACTGCTAAAGCTGTACATGTATTTTTTACTTATAACACTAAAATGCATTGAAAACAGAACTCTGCAAAATATATGGGAATATGTGGATGCACAAATGCACTCTCTTCCTCTTTTACGAGTCTCTAACAAGTACCTGAAAGAGTCAAATTATTACAGGTAGTATCCGTCATCTTTTTGTCTCCTACTGCTATAACAAGACTATTTCACTTGTTGTTATGAAGTAGATTAAGAAACTTCTAAGAATAGGCTTGGCCCAGTACTGTTTAGCTCAGAACTGGCATATCATGTTATTTCAAAAACAGCAGTGACACAAAGATGTTTAAAAATATGTGTAAGTGATACAACAGGTAAAAAGAGTGCAAGCTGAAGGCTGAATCTGATTCATTAATTAAATTCATTAAAAAAAGTCAAATATACAGATTAATGCCCTCATAGTATCCTTTTAATCTGTCCACGTGAGTACGTCCAAGAGATATAAGATGTACGTAAGCAAAATTTTGTTGGCTAATACTGTATTCTTTGTATATGTACCTTGGAAGGGTGGGAAGCAAGGGAGTATGTGTAAAGAGAATTTTTAAACAAGGATTCATTTTCATGTCTTTATTTGGAATGACTAAAAATCATAAAAGTTATAAAGTTATTTACTCAAAGATAGATATATGGCAAGATCATTCATATGTTTTCTCAGTGGATATTTTTTTTAACCTTTGAGAGAATTGTTACTGTCAACATTATTTCTAGATTCAATGAAAGTCACATGGATGCCAACAACATAATTATAATGGATTTAATACAGCAACAACCCATATAGTGTTTGATTATATTTCAATAGTCCCTTTTTTCTCTTAAACAAGTAGCTTCTATTAGTAACATGAAAATGGAGCATGCTGAGTGAAACTAGCACAGGGCTTTGCAGATGAGCTGTGGATTCACAAAAAAATGCTTGAGTTTATAAACTGCAAAATGGAGAATCAATTTTGCTGCATGGAGAATACTTAATTACAGCAACATTTATGCCAAGAAAATGACATTCTGAAAACTCCATGAAAAACTGACACCGATGTCCCACTGTGAGTCTTTTTTTCTTCCCATAAATATCCTGGAGGGCCTCACTGTTTATTGCCTGTGATAGGGAGGAGAAGACTACAGGTTTGTGAGGATATGATGTGTGCATTCATTGAGAAGAAGGAGAATGTATGAACAACGCTTTCAAAACTGCTTGAAATCAGCAAAAACAGACTGGAGCATTTATACCAAGCATAAATATCCCTTTATAGCTATCTATTTGTCAGCTGAATGAACAACAAAAAGAAGATGAGAGGATGAGGCACAGAGTAACAAGAATATTTGAGCTATTTTATAAACCACCTTATCAAAAGTAGGAATCTTTGAATGACACATTCATATGGAAGGCAGTTATAAAGGCATGTTACTCCGAGGTGATAGCAGGTATGAATAGCTGTAAAGGAAAGTCTGATGCAAATCCACATCTAAAACTCATTTGGACTTTCCTGAAGGCCCAAACACCCCTTACGGTATGGTGATGAAAGTGTGTGTTGGTACTACAGGGAAGCAACTTCCTAGCTGTAAACTGGATAAATAGACACAATCTCTTTCCTAATCTGTGTATAAAATAAATAAATAAATAAATAGATAGATAAATAAATTGGAAAGCCTGGAGCCAGGAAACATGCAGAAGTGGCATGGCAAGGATGCCATAAGTGAAGTTAAATTTCTATAACTGCTATGTCATTGTCTAGTTTTCTAGACAGCTGATGAGATGAAATAATCCAAGCAACTCCAAAGTCATATCAGGATAGGGAAGGAGAACCAGGAGGGAAACAGCAGTTTATAACCACATCCTTTTAGGACTAAACACTAAAAGTTGCAATCAATGATAGAAGGATCTCTCCATAATTTAGTATTCTGAAATACCATTACTAGGAGAAAAAAAAAAAGAAAAAAAAAAGGAAAAAAAAAAAAACAGTCAGAGGCTCATGGAAATAAGCAAATCCAAGCATGAGATAAGTTTACCTAACCAGGAATAAAAATAAATAACAATATTCAATATTCGAGAACAGATGTTTTAAGCAAAGGTTATTAGTCTAACTCACCAGTTAGAATGTAAAAGGATCATTTTCTATATGATTGTATTTCACTAATACAAAGTAAAGAAAAAATATGATCAGCCTCATGTATTTAAGAAAACAGTTAATAAACAGTTAATAAAAATCTTTTTTTTTTTTTTTCATGATGAAAACAAAGCTATCTTAATGGAAAATACTGTACTCATTGTAATTAATTTTTATATAGCTTCCTTAAAGGAAAACTTATTGATGAAGATAAAATTTCATGCTTCTTAGCAGACTGAAATTGACCAATGATGAAAGCTACAGAATTTATTGCTTCAATTAATAAGCAATGTGTTAAGAGGAAAACTCTCTGCAAAAAATAATTCCTAATGTTTATTTATTGCTTTGCTTGTTGGATAATTTTCAGATCACATTTCAAAGAAGAATAGCAATAAATCAACTGATAGAATTGAAAGATACATTGCAATTTTAGAACTACTTAAACCTGCAAACCTCTAGCTCCTCTTAACACTGCTACAATGAATGCTGATGTCAGTGTACACGAATATCAGTGTTACATAAAGTATATTTGCTTCTCAGCCCTAACATCAGGACAACATAGTTGTCAATATTCTATGTACAAAATGCTCTTCCAGGAAAAAAGAGCAGGTCCTTCTGTAGATACAAATCATGTCTTTGGAAAGGTTTGCATAGGAACACACTGATGTGAAGGTTGCTTCTATGTGATGCCTTGCTGTAAAATGGAAGTGATAAAAAAGCATCCTTATTTATGCAATACAATGAAACTGGAAAAGTTCAAAAGATTGAAAAAAATCTTAGATTATTCAGAAAGCAGCAGAATCTGAGAAAGATGAATCCAGAAGTTTCCTTGACAGTAATTATTCCCTTTTTAGCTTTACATGCAGAAAGCATTACTGGAATTTCATTATGATCCCTGTTATTTAATCAATTATGTTGGTAGGGAGCTTAAATTTACTATCAAATGGGAATTAACTGGAATTTAAAAGGTCTGTAGGAGGAACTGCAACAATGAGATATTAGAGAGTCCTTTATGTGAGCCTGAATTTAAAGGAACCATTCATGAAAACATTTTAGATTGCTGTTAATTAATCAGATTGATACATATCGTCTCAAAAACACGTCTGACAGCTAATGGTACTTCTCAATAAGCCTGATCCAAAGCCTATTGAAATCAAAGGGAAGACTGTCATTGACTTTGATTATACCACATAAATGTGATTTCTCACATGTATAGAGTGCCCAGTAAATGATCTGCATGACAACAATCATATTGTTATAACAATACTATTGCATGTTTTTAATGACTAGTCTACTATTTTTAAGATGCCAAGCATTTGCTGAACAGCCTATACATTTAAGAGACCCATTCGTATGGCACAATGCAAAGTTAATGAGAGCCTTCATACAGATTTTAATAACTGATTCCATGGGACTAATTTCAGCACAGGTTGCCAAGTACAAATAAGAGGGATAGAAGGGGTTCCTTTGAAGCAGATTTGATTTTTTTTTTTTAATATGTTTTAAGGATGCGATTTTATTTTGCAGAAAAATCAAGTGTTTCCTCAAAGCACCCCTCTTCTGTTGCTCTTACCAACTTTTCTAAAACAGTCCCATGAAATAAATGGGATTATGCTCTGTCCATCCCAATGGGGAAATAAAAGTACTAAAACTACTAGTGAAGGCACAGGTTATCCAGATATCCTTTCATCTATCTTCTTTATGCCTTTATCTCACTCCCTGTCCTTTTTCTTAATTTTGCACACCCTTCTCAGAAAGTCACAACCTTTCATTAATATACTGAGAAACCCGTACATTACTATTTCTTTGCCTAAGGACAAATTAAAGAACATTTATAGAGTAATGAATAAAATTTGCACCAGCAAAACCAAATCAACCTATAGTAATAATTCCATTGAAGAATTCCTTGTTAAATATTTGTGAAAATTATCTGTATGTGTTTTGAGGTGATTGGGGAAAGAAAAACAAAAGAAATAAAAGAAAAATGCATTAAATCATTACTGGTTTTGGCACTTATTTGCAGTCAATGGCTCTCACAAATTAGAAAGGATCTCACACTGATAGGACTTCAAGCAGAAAATACTCAAATCTGCCCCATAATCAGAGGAGGCTGTTACCAGAATTTCTGTAAGATTAATATTGGATAATGTACTTTAAATGACAGACAGTAATTAAAAAGATGTAAAAAATAATCATTCCTGTGGCACAACATTTTCAGAAGTATATTATAATCCCAGATCTCAAGTTCTCTGGTTAACTAAGGTATAGCATTGTATGGAATCTTCTTACATCCTCTGAAAACAACAAGACAGTAACTACAATGCATTTAGACAACAGGGATGTGTCTGAAAATGAAGAAAATGAAAGTAAGGTTAAGCCTCAAAATAGAGTCAGTTAACAGACATGTGGAACACTGAATCAGCAAAGAAATTGTGACTTACTATTTCAGTGTAACATTTCAATTTATTACAGCTTCATGTAGTTTTGCATAACTATAGACAATATTTTTTTATAAGTGTCAGTCATGCAGAAAGGTTTTTAGAATGATTGGGAGAAGAACTTTTTTTTTTTTTTTAAACAACCAGCATCCTCCACAATGACCTAACACAATGGATTACTTCATTTACATATACAGTCAATGACTGCATGACTGCCTGCTTCCTTTGTACATTTGCACTGTTAGCAGTGGTTAACTGAAATTAAACTGTCATAGGCTTAACATAAAATGTCATCTGAAATGAAAAAGAAATGTGCTTTTTTACAGTGAAATGTGAAGCTGAAAACACAGTACTGGTTGCCTGGTATTTTTTCTAACACAAGAAGCAAAGCTAGTGAAGCTTTACTGTGGTTTTTTTTTTTTTTTTTGTTTGTTTGTTTGTTTTTGTGTGTTTTTTGTTTTGTTTTTAGGCTGACTTCATCTTCCTATACCATCGTTCTTTCTGCTAAAAAGGCTTCTTCAAACCTATCACTGGAAAATAATTCTGAATAAACCCATAATTCAATAACTTCTATGTTTATATTCAGCTCCCAAACAGTTCATACTTTTCCCAAGCACCTAACTACAAGTAGGATATTTTTCTGTTGCTGCTTGCGTAGCCAAGTAACAGCATCCTGGCCATGCCCTGCCAACAGTAGCAATCAAGATGACTACTGAAGGCTACCTCTACACAGAGGTTCAAATTAGAGCTGATTTGACATGCCTATTGACATCTCGAAACTGAAGTGTCTTTCACTCCCTTTTTCCTTCTTTCATTACTATTTTTATTGCTACGGTTCCCTCCTCCAAAATATAAGATGTGTTGGCAATCTATCACAGGTATCCTGTTGGGTTTGCACAGCTCATGAGGAAGCTTTTGCTGCTGCAGGTTCATGCCTTCTTCCTCCAAGTAAAGTGAAAGTACACAAGCTAAATCTGCACAAACTGTTGAATGCATAGTGTTATAAATGAGGTCTCAACTCAATCTGAATTTTGTAATATTTATAAAACAAATATTTCTAAAAGGTATAAAAGGCAAGTAAACAGCGCTGGGTGTGCGGGGAGTCTACGCTCCACCAACACACACACACGAACATCAAACATTCTAAATATACAGAACATTGCTTTACATACTAAACCCAAGTATGCCTATACATAGGTACAATCAAGAAAGGTAACAAACAGTCCTTTAAGTTCCATGACTTAACAGTCTCCGTTTTCCATTCCTTTTCTTGATTACAAACAACAGTCTCCATTTTCCATTCCTTTTGAACAATATTTCTCGCTTTAAGTTGTCAAGCAACTTGGTCTTCAGGCCTTATGTATCCTGTTCTTCCCAGATCAAAGAAAAGCATATCCATCCCCTTGTGAAGGCCAAGAGGCCTGGGTCAAAAGGCATGTCCAGGTCACCAGGAGGTGGAACAGCAAAAGCTTTCGATGGCTGTGGCAGCAGAGGGGCCAATGGCGATGGCGTAGCAGTCGGATCAGTAAAGGAGCCCGCAACTCCCTCACTATCTGGCAAACCACACGTTTGTGATTGTGGCTCCATATGGCTCTTTAAGGCCTCAGAGACTGCTCGCCAGGTGCCGAGCAATCCCACTGCAACCTTGTCGTTTTTAGTTGCAGAGTCCCACACCTTGACCTCAGTTTGGTCCCATATTTCAGGCTCATAATCCGTCAGACTGTTAAGAAGGAGAATAAGCCGTAAGGTTACCAGGACAGTCTTTGTTTCTAAAGACATATGATTCCCCATAATGCGCAACTGCTTACCAGCGAGAGGCAGTTGTGCGCACAGTTCCGCTTCTCTCAGCTTGAGCTTCTCTCCAGCTCCAGTGCACCTATTTCCAGCGACTTTCTGTACAAGCTTCTCTGAGCAGTTCGCTGAGTTTAGCCGAACCTATCTTCATGAGGCAATCAAAGTGTCTGTTCACGTCCTGGTCTCCATTCTCCCAGCCTGTTCCTCTTCACTTCTTTTTCCTGCTTCTTTATCGATGTAACTTCATCATGTTATCTTGAGGGCAGGCTCCCCTCTTACTTATACCCTTCTCCCCACAGCAGTTTCTTTTCAAAACAACTTTTCATTGGTCAAACAACTTTGAATGCAACAACAGCAAACACTCAGAAACATCCATGCTTTAACAGGCTGGAGAACAAGAGAACCATCTGGAGAACAAGAAACTGGAGACTGCATGGAGTCTCCTGAATCACCCTTCTTTGTTCCCTCTAAACTCTTTTATATTCCTGATGGCCTCGTCATTAAGTCTAATGTTATCTCAACCACGGGGTTTTCCAACCCCCATGGCCACATTCCCCTTCTTTATTAATATCAACCATTTTCTTGACACAAATTACCACTCCATATATAACAATAGGTAACACACTCTGTTCCAACCATGGATACAGAAAAGGTTACACTGGCTTTACAGGAGGAGGCTGGAATGATAACAGCATAAATAAATAAGTCTTTTTTTATGCAATTTCTCAACTGTTTAATTGACAAAAAATAGAACAGCAATTCTACAGAATAGGTCTGGCCAATGCAAAGGGAAAGAACCCTCTGTGTATGAAACAAGTTGGACAACCAAATAGCACTAAAAAATAAAAAATAATAGATGAATTTGTTGAATGGAATCTCAACATATCTTGCATCACTCTAAGTATGACCTTGTACACCCACCCCCCCCCTTTTTTTTTTGTCCCATAAATTGGGAGCTTTTTGAACATTATACATTAAATACCATGAGTGCAGTAAAAAGCCCTTTTTGCTTATTTAAAACAGAATCACTTGAAAAGTTAAAGAAAAACAAATCATATCACTGTTAGCCTTGGGGAAATGGTAAGTGTTTCAGGAAAATAACGCAAGCCCAAGATTTTTTTCTGTAATCTAATTGACCTCAAATAACTGATCTCAAAATAAAATAAAGAAAACATGCACCTTCATAATCAAAGTGTACCGGAGGGCCTGAAAGTGTCATCTTCTGTTATGCAAGACTTCTGGCTTTTAGTCTCATTACCTGTGATATATGCAGTTAAAATACTGTGCATCAGAATGGAAACATGCTTTACTTGGAATTATGGAGGGGATTTTGGTTGAATGTCACTATGTATTGGTTTATCACGTTCAGTCCTTATCTCTTTACTTCATTTTATTATTTCTTTTGACTTTCTATCGCATATATATATATACTTTTTTCATGAATATTTCTTTACTGTGTAAGCTTCTTTTGTTCTCCCCACTGTTCCTTTATTCTATGACTTGCAGAGCTCAACCCCATTAAGACAGCTAAATCAACATTACCAACCTACTCAAATTCTTTTGGCACAGTAACTATCATTTAAGACTTGTATGTCCTACACATCTTTAGGCTTCTTTATTATGTAAGGTCACTTCAAAGTCATCTCAGAATTACTGAACTGCTTATTGATCTCCTAATTATTCTGTGTTTGCAATTCTTCAGCTGCCTCTCTGTTATTTTTGCTATATTAGCTTAGCAATTTAATAAACAAAATAATATTTATATTTAAAAAAAAAAAAAGGAAGATTTTATGAAAGGGAATAAAACCCCGAAATTGTTCAAAGGAGGAGGAGGACATTTAATTTGCACTGGCCTCTCAATATCAAAATAAAAATAAGCAGCAAAGTTGAATTTTGATCTATGTGATGGTGCTTTCCTAAACAAACAAAGAAAAAGTAAAACAAAGAAATAGAACAGCTTTTTTTGAATTTTGAATAATGTGCCTTCCAAAGGTGCCTTACGCAGTGATTCTGTGGGAATCTGAGAGGTTTTGCTGCTGTATTATGCAGAAGCATTTCAGACCATTGTTTTGTATATAAACCTTGTTCACCACAAAATGCTCCTGAAGATGGATTTAGAGACAGCATAAAGAAGAAAGAAAAATATTTCCTTGGTGAAGTATTTGTACTGCTTACAGTATAGATATGTTTGATCCTTTGGTATTTTTCATTAAAGGTGTTTCTACACTGCTGTGAGTATATACATTAAACAAAGTAAATGAGACTCAAGTTAACTCCACTACACAAATACTGATAGACTTGGTGTGATATTTTTGTTTGTTTTTTAACTCAAATTTATAGCGTGGCTCATGAAGCTTTTTAACAGACAACAGTTCTGTGTTGTGTTATGGACAAGATCTGGAGAATAGCTTTTATTTTAAAGATGTACCGAGTAACCTCACAGCTTAGAGTTAAAATACATGCCACTGACCTCATTTGTGATCTCAAGCTATATAGCTAGCTATGACTTTCTGCAGTCTCAGCAATCAATAAAAATCACATGGATCTTCAATGTTCTTCTAAAGTGAAGGAACACACCCTTCTTGCTCACCTGAGCATTTTTACTTCACGTAGGACAGATGTTATTGTGCTTTATATTTAGCAACCATTCCAGGGATTTACTTCATTTTTGTACAGAGAGTATTCAATACAAAGTTCCAGACCATTTTCTCCTGGAAGACTAATCAATCAAGATTCAAGAGGGACCTAAACAATCCACAGCCCATTTTCCTTGCGACAGCATAACAAACTACACGCTCTCCCTGTTTGGTGTCTTTACAGATTTAGCAAATATAACCCATATATCTCTATTTTATCACATCTTTATTTAAAAAATAAGAAATAACATTGTATGAAGAATAGCTACCCATTGAAATGCCTTTCAGCGCCTCCTTTCATTTTAACATTGTTTAGAAAACTATAACTTACCAATTTTGCATGACCCCATACTTTATGAATCTTGATGATTTGCCCCAACTTATTTTGAATTGCACTAATGTCTTTGTGGCCACAAATGCTTAGTTTGGTAATTTATTTCAGTATTTCTCCAAGAACCAAATTTAATTAACTGACTCCATCTTTATCAAGACACAATTTGTGCTTTTTCACTCCTTCAGCATCTGCACCTACTTATGGCTTGCCATGTTCAAGTACTTTAAAATTCCTCAGGTCATGTTAACTTGGCCGAATTAATTTGACAAGAATTGTCAAAGTAGTGGTGCTTTTGTTTGTTTTTTTTTTATTTTTCAGGATTTGAAGATGATACCTCACCCACCATTTATTATGGTTACCACTTGACCACAGCTGAACAATTTACCCATGTCAAGAGCAAGCAAACAATAAAATAGAGCTTTCATGCTCCACTTTGTAGTACATTAACCCTTTTCTGGTCTTATTCATGCTATTAGTAGACTTATAAGTCATTTGATATCTTCTAGGAGCTACATTTTATGCTTCAGACCTGATTCTATTGGAAGCTATACTTTTATGTTTTATCTTTGTTATGAATTTGTGTTTACTTTAATTTAATGACAGAAAATACTTCATGATTTTGTTAATTTGGTTTAGCATAATACTTTCTATTCATTGCCCACAACAGTATGGTTTGAATTCACACTCTTAGGAGCATTTCTTTAAAGACTTTACAGTTCCTACTGCCTTTTCCTAATTATTATCTCTCTATCTTTTTTTTTTTTTTTTTTTTTAATTAATACTAATTTCTAAATTCCATCATTTTTTTAATTCCTTCTTCTCAGCCTCAAGACCTATGCCATTTATGGTTACTTACAGAACTATCTTCCATGTAAACATTTTCAATTTTATTTTATTATAATCTAATCATATATATATAATATTATATTTATCTAATATATAGTATAATATATTAATATATTATATATAAAGCATATATATCATATATAACATGTATATTATATATGAATATACATGTATTAGATAAATATATATTTGATAATATATATTCAATTATATATATATATATATGTAGTATATTTATTATAATCTAATCTTCACAGAGAAAAAAAGAAAAGAAAAAAAAAAAAGCTTTAAGGATGGGATCCTGAGGAGTCCATGAAAAGCTGCAAAGGACTCCCTTGGGAGCAACAAAGTCATCTTTCAAGCTGAGAAAATTAAAAGCCTCCCCATTTGTTTGACAATGATTTGGAAAACCAATGAAAGTGTTCAATTATTAATTGACTCAGCTAAACATAATTGTCTTCCCAATAAATCAAGATAACACTATTAAAAAAAATAATAATAAGTTTGCAGAGAAAACTACTGAGCTTGCCTCCTCTGTTAAGGAAATAAATTTAACTTTGTGTTTTCCTTTTCTAAAACTTCGTTTTCAATTTAAGAGCTCTCTCCAATAGATGTGCACATATGCATGTTAAAAACTCTGAAGTATAAGGCAGGAACTGAGCTAACATCAAGTATGTTATAAAAATTATGTAATAAAAAGCATTTTTGGTTTGTTTCCAAAAATACAGGGAGGGGAAAACAACCTATGAACAAGTTTTCCATTACCTTTTATTTGCATTTGGTAGCCATTTTTACATACTGTGATATTAAAAAGTGAGAAACTGGAGGGTGCTACCGTGGTATGCAGAGCACTGTGATTTTTTTTATTTATTATTATTTTCTCAACCCCATCAGAAGAGCATCGGCTTCACACTTTGGCTTTGGGGTTAGGGAACACTTGCTGAGGTCCCTGTAGGGTACTATTTACACCATGATCAAACAAAACCATTTTGTTTTTTCTAATGAGCTCACTTAGCCAGGATGACTACCATGTGCAAAAGAGTAGCCTTTTCTTTTTTCATGTTCATAGTAATTGGTAATGGGCTTTCCTGTAGTATCATAGTTATGTGCACAGCCCTATACTTTGTAGTAGAGTTGTTCATTACTGCTGGTAAAAGGAACTTCAGTTACATGAAACAACCACTTGGGTTACAGTGCAGAAAGATAAAATCTATATAGTAGTGTTTCATTGCTCCTTACTCTCTTTATTCTCTGTATTCCCATTCTCCACTCTGTTCACTGTTTTTCTCTTAACAATATGAGGCTCAGGTATTTTTTCTATTCCTTATGTCATTAACAGTTATTAGATAAGTGTTTGAAATTACCCCCCAAAATGACTGATATTTCCCTTTGAAATCATGCAAGAATTTATACAGAAATTGGTTTTCCTCATTGATATATCAACAGTTTGAAAATAGCATTAGAAGCAACTGAATATGCTTCAGGCTGCTGGTACTGCCCACTCCTGTTAACCTGGCTCACGGTAGTAATCCTCCATGTGGAAGTGTCTTTCAGCTTGATCAAGACCATCTACACAAATGCATTTACTTAAGTAAATGCATGTATTTTACATAAACTTAAACAATTGTTATTTTCTTCTGAATACAGACTAAGAGCTTTCTTTGGACTCAACAACAGAAGGGCTGAAAGTGCCTTATTCTGGATAGGAAGTTAGTGGTATGAGTCAAAGAGTTCTTAAAAGCTGATATGGAGTTTCCTGCAGCCAATGGAAAGACAAGTATTCTCTGCAACGGCCTCTTGATCATAGCACAACAAACACTTAAACAATAATGTTGGATGTGAAGAAAACAAAATACCCTAACAGTATAATAGCAACTGTAAACTGTTCTAAATTACACAGCTTTTTGAAAGCCTCGCTAATTCACACTGACAAAAGGCAGCGATACAAATAAGATGTGTGTCTGCAGATTCACTTATTTCAAATCAAAGCATATGAGTCATCTGACAATCTAGCTGTTGTGAAACAAAAAGAAGAGAAATAGGAAAATTGTGTCAGTTCATTACTTGATGAGATTTTGTTTCATATATTTCACTTTCAGGATCTGATTACCACTTTTACTTGTTTTTAAAGTTGCTTTGATTGGCTCCCTTGCAGATTTTTGAGGATAGAAATCCAAATCACAATTAAGTTGGAACTGGATTTACTTAAAAGCAAACAAGAGAAAGAGGAAGAATTTCCTATGTAATGGCTGACAATGGAATTGTTTGAAGTCCCATTTAAATACCAAGAACTTGGCAGACCTCACAGCACTGAATTTGCATAGGCTGTAAAATCTTGGGCGTACTTTGGAAGCTTGCTGGGTTGCTTCACAGAATATAAAACTTGGTATCATTATGAATCCTGACAAATACATAGGAGAAAGTAAAACACTGTTTGCAGCTAATTTTGTTTTTCAGGTATGAAGTTTTCTTCTTTCTTCATCTCCCCCTGCTCCGAATTTGTCTGCCAAATCTTCTCTCTGTGCCCTTCATAAGCCTCACAATAAGTAATTCCAACTGATTTGAAAGATGACTGCTAGTCAAGGCACAGCTGATCAACACGACTTTTTCTGCTGCCAAACTTCAGCCAATGAGCTATTCATGGCTCCAGTCCCTGTTTCTGCTCATTAGGCCACTGGGAATTGTATGAATCATTTTCATTCCCTGCCAGGAAGCAACGCCAGTGTTTACTATTACTTATGCAAAATAATTTTCCAGAATCACTTTACAAATGCTGAATGCTCAGTTGAATTATAAAGACTGAAATGAATTAATAAGAAATAAATAAGGAGTCCCAACTGCATGGGTTATCAGTTTTGTGCACAAGATGAGTAAAAGCCTTACACATTTCCACAAAGCTGGAATTACAATAACTCCTTTCCCCTTGGGAGTAACAATGGCTGAAGTACAAAATTAAGATGTGCCTTATTTTTCTTTCATAACAACAGGGAACAGACTTGGCTGAAACGAATTTTATGGGGTATGCAAATGATAGCAGCACCAAGCTGTATGTAGCCCTGCCCTTCTTCTATTTTCCTTTCTTCTGAATAGGTTTTAATTCCCTTTTCCTCAGACAGAATGATAGGACACAGCAGGGAAATAATACCCCACAAATTTAAAGCTGCAGCCAGCCTGGGATAGGGGAGGGCAAATCTCTTGCAACTGGATTGCACAAGCTACTAAAGAGAAACTTGAAAAGGCAGCCAAACGACAAAATAAATATCAATGCAACCGAAATATATAAATCAGGACAATAATTGTTTATAATAATTTCCCTGTCAGCTAACCTGACTATATTTGATCAACTATAAAGACATTACTGTTAACTGAATAGAAGGGAAATTCTATTGAAAAACAGAAAGAAGTCTTTGTTGGAAAACCAGCAGAAAATTGTGCATAAAACCTGATGGGAGCCTCTGAATAATCTCATTAAAGTGGAACACACTTATTCAAGACAGACAAAAAGGGTTCGCAGCAGTCTTAAAATCTGTTTTAGGAATTTCACTTTATCTCCTTCTCAAGTCGAGTTCTCTCCCATTACTCTATATTAAACTTTGACATTTTAATGTTCTCAGCAGGGCAAGGATTTGTCCAGAGCTAGTCATTTTAATACTCAATCTACAAAACAGATTGACCTGATAAAGACAGACCCCAAACCATAAATCTGTCTTTCTATAACACAGAACGATACATTGGCCCTAACTTTTCCTCTGTGTTCACCCTCTCCTCACAGCAGGCTTTCTGCAGACTTGTTAGAAAAGCTACTCTTTAAAGGAACACTGTCAAGCTAAAAATATAGATGAAGAAAGCTGAGGTTTGTTCAGATTTCCATGCTGCATTACTATCTGTAACTCATTGCATTATTGATGTAGGAATTGTTTCTTTTTCTGGAAGATTTTACTGTTTTTAAGAGTTGTTTTTTTCTTTTTTTCCATGTTTGTTTACTATGTTGGAAAAAAAATCATTTTTATTTTTCAAGACTTGAAGGCTAGTTGAACATATTTATATGCAAACATAGGAGTAGTGTCTCATTGTTTATATAACGATTTATGTTGGTTTAACTTGTTAAACCTCACTTCTGCAGGTTTGTGCCTAAACTCCCTACACTTCCTTAGTTTAACACCATACCTGTTTTCACATGGAGGAGTCCACCTTCTGTATTGTCTCCACCAGCTTCTTATCTCAATACCCCAGTGTCCTCCAAAGTCTCTCAATATCCTCAGCTTCTTTTCACCTTGTCCTTCTGCCCTCCCTGCACCAAGCAAGGCACAGGCAGTGTAGACCCTGCCAAGGGCCTGACTGTTGAACTCACAACATGGTATTGTCTTTATTGTTGCTTTCTCCTCTTCATTAAAACCATTACTCAAATTTGGTTGTATTGAGTTATTAGGCACCAGATGGACAAATAATTTGATGATATAAATCTCTTTTCGTTAGGAAAACTAGGTTGAAATAAAATAGGTTGAAATAAAATGCATATATTTTTCTTCAGTCTAAAATACTTAAAAACAAATTTAAACTGTATTTTCAATCTCCTTCACCCTCCCTTCAAATAGAAAGCATTTACTGATTTTCATATCTTAATTCAGATTAAGAATATGCTCCTTTGCTAAGGGAGGCAACTAGAGACTTAGGACTTTGTAACCCTTGATGCAATACCCTCAATGCAATATTTTCCACGATCTAGTTACAATTTATGGACTTTGAAAAATGTGACAATGATATAAATGCTGCCTTTCGTAGGATATATATGGTAATACATTATTCGCTGTTCTTTGACAGATCAATGACTGCTAGCTAGTCCTAACACTGCCAAACTCCCTTCTGCTGTGTAGCAAAGAATAAGATGTCTATGGAGCTCCAGACAGCTGAAACCATTCCAACTTCTGTCTTCCTTCAAATACAACCACTGCCAGCTTTCCTTGCCACCAACAGTTACTTAGGCTACTTACTCAGGTAAGAAATGTCATTTCAGGTGTCCCCAAAGCAGTTGATTCTAAGATTCTCAGATTCTCTTTTAGCAACAGAAATAGATAGAAACATTTCTCTCTTCCCTGTGTCTATGAACACCTCCATACTTCATACCTTCTCTATCTTCAGCCTCCAGATACCCATACTCTATCTCCCACCAATAGATTTTGGGATGTGTTAGCAGAACCATAATCAAAATGCACCTGTTTTTATAACAACTAAGCTACAAAAGAATAAAGCCTAACATTATACTGTGCTTTAACCCAAGACTATACCTTACATACACTCCATGTACAACTGCAAATTAAAGGTGGGGAGGGGAGAAAAAGGGAGAAAAATCTCTAAGCCTCCTCAGTCTTTTTATTTCATATTTCAGGAGATACCCTATGTTAATTGGCCTTTAGAAACTGCCCAATGCATCATACACTGTCCAAGACAATATTTTCTGTTTTGACACCATAAGTGGAACTTTCTACGTGGTCACAGACTACAGTTCTAATGAGGCAGGAAGGAAAATCCTTCAAGTTATATTTGATAGATGCCCTTCCATTTGAACAAAGAGAGCTAGAATTCTAATATGCGTTTTGAAGTGTAGCACTCTCCTTGTGGGACCTGTTTTGAGGTATATGTGGGAATAATAGTTAGGAATTATTTGAAAGTCACTGAGGAGAAAGCAGTAAATAAAATCCTAAAAGATTTAAGTTCAAAAGAATAAAATGTACCTCAGGAAGATGTTCTGAAACAATTTAAGAAATATGAAATTGTTTTCTTAAGGATTTAGTTTTTCCTCTTTTAATGCAATAGAGTTTATTAAGCAGATAAAATATAAGAATATCTTCTGAAGTTAGGCTGGCAAATAGAGAAAGATGTTATCTGTAGCATGATTACCAGAGGTTTTTGTTTGTTTATTTTGTTTCTTGCAAAACACTTTTTTCCTCCCTGTTATTCACTCCTTCTTTTATCTTGCAGGCTTTCCTAAGGAGAACATAAATTCAATAACATCTAAATCAAACATAAATCCCACAACATTCAAATATATTTTAAATAGGGAAAAAAATGAACATGCCTATTCCTAATTACCAAAATAATAAGTTTTATGTTTTTTTTTTTTACATAAAACTTAATTTGCTATTGACCAGATAGATAGTGAAAAACAGGGCACCGTCCATAGGGTCTCATTTACAGTTCAGATTAGAGTCACAACACAGTTTTCATCTAGGAGTTGATATTCAATCAGCACTGTAGTCCAAAGGTTTTTTACAAAAACAAGACCTATGTTAGCTCTCATTTAAGAACTGCTGCATATCCAAGGTGTCTATATTGATTATTGTGCAGAAAATCAGATGTCCTTTCTTGCTATTTCTATTTTTCTTCTCCTAAAAGCACAATATGCAGAATGAGATACACACAATTGTCAACAGATTTGCCTGAAATTTAAGAGGAATGTGGAACATTTGTGCACGGATAATATTCCAGATGAAATACATAACTTTATAAGAAGCAGAACAAGTAAAAGTTGGTTGAATTTTCTCTCTAAGAATGTGCACTCAATTGGTAAAAGTTCCAGTTAATATCTTCTCACTGTTTAGACATATATACAGGTTGTTTCAAACCCGGTAGGGACTGAACTCATACTCTTGCTTTTTCCTCACAGTATTATTCATGTATAAGACTCACTGCCTGTTCTAAGAGCTTTGATTTGAAATACATAAGTAAATAAATAAAAATTAAGAAATAAGCCACTTTGCTCCAGCATGTTCATCCACATCAACCGAGCAAAGGCCAGTGGCCATGAAGTGTACACTGAAACATTTTAATATCACCTTATGCACTTATCTCTGTCTATATTCTCGCAGAAATATTCTCACAGGAATTAAAGCTTCCAGTTTAAATCCTATCAAGTGCTAAAATATCCAAAATAACTGAAATCTAATAATTTATAAACCATGTGATATTTTAAGAGAAGAGATGAACTACTTTTTGATGTAAGCAAACTAAGTGTTCTATACCTTTTCTAGGGTGGCGCAATTCTTTCAAAGGTCATTTTGTTCAACAAAAAATTTCTTCCCTGTTCAGAGAAGGCTAAAACAAAAAAAAGAGGTGTCTTGAATATGCTTAAAATATATGAGCTAAATGATGTAGCCAAAACGCCTACTTTTGATCTTTGAACATGCTTTCTTTTCTTGCTTCAAACCTTGTCCTGACCCTCAGTTAACTAAAGTGATTCATGAACATTCTTTTGATTTAACTGGGCATGAAACTGAGTTTTTACTTCCTTTGTAAGCTAGGTGTAAAAATGGATATCCTCAGCAATCCACAAAATCTTTAGTTGGTAAGAAACAGGTTTAATAGGTGTTTTAGATGGCACTCTATTATCTGAATTGATTTTTCTTTCCCTTCTTTCCCTTCACCCCATGAGGTAAAATATGAGAAAACGAAAAATAGAATAATTCTGCAAAGAAGAAGTAGAGCTTTAGCTATGTGCAAGACTCTAATATCTAAGGTGGGGTTCACTCAGCCAAATTCAGCAAGCTTTTTCTCCTATTCCACAGCTTAGCCAAATTAGCAAAATTCATTGTCTACTATTTGTTTTCCCCACAAATCTCATAAGAAAAGGCTTTTCCCAAGATATCCATGGATTTCTTCCTATAAAAGAGTAAAAAGCATTAGGGGTAAAGTCACCTAACATGAAGGTAAACAATCTGAATATTTTCTGAAAGTGTTTTGTTATTACTATTTTTAAATCCAATATCAGTTACTAGATAGATTAAATTGTTCATGAAAATTCCCTTCCTTTGTAGTAAACTGCTCAATGCTGAAACAATTTTGAACTCTAATTTCTAGTTTCTTGTTGTTTCTTTTCTTTGTTGTTGTTGTTTCTGTCATACAAGTGTGTTGTAGGTTTGACATTTTAGCTCTTTTAGATTGCAGAATATTGAATAATCTCTTCTAACTGGAGCTTCTATGAAGTATTAAAAGCTAATACAATTTGGTTAATCATTATATAACAATTGTAGTGACCCCTGGTGTGAAACATCCCATGTTAATTTACATTCCCATAGTGACAGTTTATGTTTCTAACACCAGAAAAGGTTATGCTGAAATTATACAAACTACAGTTTTCTAGTATTGCTGACAAATCCTGCTGCTACTACATAACAAAGTTCATTCAACTAAATGGTATTCGTTCAAGCAACTGACATTTCCTCCAGGGTTAACTGGTGTAGAAAAGTAAAGCTAGGGAATATTCACTAACAGTTTTGTTCATACTCTACAAAAACTCAGAATCAGTCTTGGGGAGACCTAAAGCAGTATATTAACCACATGAAATTTCATATATCATGAAAAACAATGATCCGCTGTTTGGGGAACTCAGCTATTCTGTTAATGTACAGGTATACCACAACATTTAGCCTGTTAGATTTATGTAGCAATTTAAAGAGATGTCTGTCCCTATGAATGCATTTTTAATTTAAGGGCATGAAATTGTCAAAATGAATACTGTGATAATACTGCAATACTGCTGCCCACTGTGGTGCTGATATTCTTAAACACATCGAGGTACCACAAAGAAAATATTCTATTCTACAGGGCCAGATCCCTTATTCACCTATAATAAATAATCTAGAAGAGAAAGGAATACTGTTAGAAATAACTCCACAGACTGTGTATTTTACCATCCAGCGTATATCTGAAGATGTACCTCTCTAGGACCATGATGTAGTCAGCTTTGAAAGATAAGCCTCCACAGCGAATGACTTCTCGGATCTGTCCATTTAGCTATATTAGGAAGGAAAATCTAGCTTTCTAAATTAGTTACAAGCCTAAAAAGATGTAGCTGAATGTACCAATGCAAGCATATATAATTGTAGCATCATTCTAGCATTTGTTAGAGGCTGCATCGATCTGCTTGTGTGGCTAAAGCACTTTTTAAGACCTACAAAGTAGTCTTCAGTAGGGTACAAGGCTTCACAGACTCAAACAGTAACTGCAGGATGAGTTGATATATCAAATAATCTCTGATATCTAGAAAGAATCCCTTATCCTTTAGACACACCAAATTTCCAGATTCAGATAAAAACATAAAGCTCTTTCTGTGATATGTGACATATAATAAATCCAAATGCCAGACGTCAAACTTTAACAGATCGGTAAGCACAGAAGAAACAGAAGACCTGTTATCACCACCATCAGTGTCTTCGTATATTACACAGCCACAACACCACAGCAGAAGCCCTCACTCCACAGTTAATTGCTCACTCAGTACAATGGGATATACATGTACATTAACTTTCCACCTCAAAATGGCAAAAATGGAACTAGTCAAGACCCAAGTCAGAGAACAGAGAACTACTATCTAGACTGGCATCTAGAAACTGCCTATCAGGTATCAGGACACTACCCACCCAGGTAATTTTGTTTCAGCATATCCGAATAGTACCCATTCAACCTAGCTGACAGGGAAACTGGGGAATGCCATTTACTCTCCTCATGACTACAGCAGGTACTAAATAGGTATCAGAGGGCAGGAGGTTTGGCAGTGCCTGTTCAGGTCAGCTGGCATAAGGCTTTGGCTGTGGTCATTTGGAGTTCAGACTGACAACAGAGCCACATCAGACATTGGCAAGTGACACCTGGCACATTCAAAGGCAGCCTAAGCTTTGCCTAATTCAGGACAAAACACATGAAGAATTGTTCCCATCGTGTGTAATGCATTTAATTGTTAATATATACCTTGTAATGAAATGAAGAGAAAAATCAGTCATTCAGACTTGCTGTCATCCAACTACCAAATAAAAACTGACAATTTGGAAAAGGTCTTTGCGTTTTGAATAGTCTGCACTCAGAAAGTGAAAGAACTCAAATGAGAAGTTACAGCTTAAGAACTCCTAGAGAGTCTCTGAAAACTACTCCTATACTCAAAAATTCTATTTCAACATCTACAAAACAGACATTAAAGCAAACTCTTCCAAACAGAACCAAAAACAGAACCATAGCACAAATATGCCATAAGTAAGCTTTCAAAATCGTTACAAGCTTACCATACCCTCACCAAGACTGATGACAGAACTACTACTGCCATCAGTAGGAGCTGGACTGCAGTTTGGGGCTTTGGAGATTGCAAACTACCCAAAGAAAAATCAAACTGAATTCACTTAAGGCATCAGTACATAGGATTTACCTTCAACCCCCTTTTCACCATGTGTGATCTAGAATAAGTCACTTTTGCCTCTCTGTTCATCATCTCATCTTTCAAAAGGGAATAACAGCACTTCCTTACCTCCCGGGACCTGTACATGTATTTTATATGTGCTAAAGACAACATATACTAGACTGATGAGTAGAAATACATACATAATATTATTACACATACAAAACTCACATATATATTTCACATATACATTTTAGCATTTACTTCCATTACTCCCCTCTCCTCTTATCCCATGTGCTAAGAGTCAGAACCAACAAAGTAGCTGCAAACAAAGCAAGCAGCTTGTATTCTGACATATTTCCTCATATCTGGAATTGGAAACAGCACAACAAAAGCTATTCATTCCTAGATGAAAAGTACATAAATATAACGGATGAACCCTTTTAGTAACTCACTGACAGCAACCGCCTACTGCCTGGACTTGTTTGGAGTATTCAGACTAGATGCAGGAAAAATAAAGGGCTCTAGGATTCCAGGAATGTGTGCAAACATCTGGAGTACATACAACCCATACCTGTAAACTTAACCAAACAAATCAGCTTGCTCTGCTCCTTATTTAAAACACTTTCCTTTTACAATGCATGGGAAAACTATAGCAATATCTGTTATACCATTTACGATTAAGAAAATCAGGAGGTAGACAGCTTAGATCTATAAAAGTGATTTGATATATTTGGCAATCCAACTTGGCCTGCCTGCAATGAGCTGTTAAATGAAATTTTGCACAGCCATACCATCAGGCTTTATTCACTTGCCACATTTTATTCTGAAGGGTAAAACTGATGGTTAGTACTAATCACCTCAATTATTGCCAGAATTGCATCAAATCTGGGGATGAGATCAATCCCTTCTTGAATTGCGGGTGAGAAAAATAAATAAATAAATAAATGGGAAACCACGAGCCAAACTGAAAAGAGAGATTTCCTAAACTGCAAACAATTTACCCTTTCTTAGAAGTTCAATAAATCAAGACACACACATGACAAACACTCATTGGAGATTTATCAAGTTTTTCTTTAAAAATAAATAAACTTTAATAAATAATTAAACTTTAATAAAAAATAAATAAACTTTATAAATAATAATAATAGTAATAAAAAAACACAACTGATGTAGTAGTTGGTTTTGTTTGTTTGTTTGTTTTTTCTTCCCTGCAGTAGTTGCTTGAACAAATTTTAGCACTTCGAAGGAAAGCTCTTCAAATGATAGAAATGTCCTACATTTCCTCTCCCTGGGAACAGCTGCAAGGGCATGAGGAGCAGTGCTAGAAGAAAGGATATTAAAAGGCTCAAATCTATCACAGGTTCTGCCTATAAGTTTCTGTACTTGGACAAGTTGCTGAATTTTTCTTGCTTCAGTTTTGCTATTAGTTTCACAGATAATAGGTAAAATGTAACTCCTCCTCCAGTACTTCTGGATGAGAAGTAAGATGCAGAATAACTAATTCCAGTGGTTTCAGCTGCAGTTATGTATTTTTTTGTCACACGACAGATGGAAGTGAACATAATGGTGAGATTCCTCAGCACTGTGCAAATAACCACTGTGACTACCTGTTCTGTGTTCCCAAGCAGAACATAAATAAGAAAATGTATTAAAATATAAATTATTATTAAAAGGGGAACAGAGAAGAGTCTTTTTGTTTTGAAAGCTATAGAGCTTTCCTTTTACAGAACACAGAAAGGACAGCAGTTCCAGAATATGGTCCAGTTCACCCAAACTCCCGGTGTTGTTTAAACAATTTATTTCATTATTTCTTATAGCCAACTCTCAGTTGCCTTTCTGTTTACATACTCTGCAGGGGCCACCACCTATGGCAGAAAGATGAGAACCTACTCAAATTATGGTACCTGTAAGACTCATTGAGTCTTTAACGATTTTCAAGCAGAGTCTTGCTGTGAACGCGATGCACAAAGTCAACATAGAGTCCAGGTACAATACTCCTGTAATAAAATTAAAATTACTAAAATAAACTTGTAGGTGTTTGGCAAAGAATTTAAAAATATTATATTTATGTATAATGTATCAACTGACACCAGATGCAGCCCACATGAATGAGGCTGGGCTCAGTGAAAGCTGGCTGTGCAAATTGATATAGACTAAGTGTGTGGCATGTGAATGGTTCTTGTTTCATGAACATGGTTTTTTCTCCCTATTTTCTGTTTTAAGGGCAACACTATTCGAGACCTAGAAATAAAAGAAGAAATATTGTCCTGTTTGGGTCTCCTTAAAAACTACTTGTTTTAGCCATAGCAGTCACTATAACATAATAATACTTTTAGAATAGAAATTTTAAAATAATAAGATATTGCATATATGTGTTCAACCTAGATCCAGGATTTGTAGTAACTTCTTAGTTAACTTTCAATGCATATTGGCATACGGACTCATTTGCTTCAAAATAAAGTTTTTCTTTTGATTTAAAATTGATTACTATTTAAATGTTGGCAAACTCAATTGCATAAATCAAAATGGGGTACATGGATTTGTACCTAAATGGATTTTTTCTAAACAGTCCAACTGTTTATAAACCAATTGGTTAGTTTTACTTTTGATAAATTTACTGAAAAAGAAAAGAATGCCACAAAAAAAAAAAAAAAAAAACAAACAGCCGTGCTTGTTTGTATTGTATTTGCTATTACAGATTACTGCAAGAAATCATTCCATCAATCAGCATGAGCAAAAAGTATAAAACTTGAAATGGTAGGATGAGTGCAACTGCTTTGCGTAGTCAAGAAACAGACTCTGGAAGTTGAATTAGGGATTCCTTACTGCTATTCAGGTAAATGTTCTCCCAGGTGCGTCCATTTTACAGGACTCTTGAAAGGCATTTCCAGATAAGTAGATGGTATTCCACTCTGCTCTCATTCATTTACAGTTCTGCTGGACTCTGTGTATGCATGAAGTTTCCTTTCATTTCTTTCCTGCTTCTTTGGCAAACAAAATCTCAGTTAAGACTCTTATGATAGTACTAGCACTTGTGTTTTCCCAATCTCTGTGTTATTATTCCTTGAAAGTACCTATGTATTTTCATTTAGTAAAAACATAAATTGCCAAACATGAAAATCTACACTTTAAGCATCTAAATTGTGACAGATTAGTCCTGACCTAAAACTGCCAGAGTGTGTGGGGCAGTAGTCAGTTGGGCAGTTGAGGTCACCGTTTGCTTGTCTGGGTCTGGGGGAGCCCTTTTATTTTGGTGATCAATTTTTGTACTCTATCCGTTCCCCCCATCCATCTTTGTTTTTGTCTTTCTGGTTCTTTATCCCCAACTAACCTGACACAAAGGCAGATCAGATTGTTTTTTTCATGAAACAAAGGAAAACATGATACTAATGTGACAGTCAGAGAGCAGCTCTGTTTATTTTGTTTGTCTCTTACTATCGATTCCTATATCCCTGATCTGATTTGACTAAGCTCCTCAGGCCTATTGCTAAGCACAGTATATAACTCACCTCCATTCTGTCTTGGCCCTGCATGGAATAGTAAGTATGTCCTTGAGGGAGTAGAGGCTGAAAGTAGCTTTGGTTGCATTTTACTTTGGGGGAGAAAAAAATAATTTGGGGTGTCTTCTTTGTAGTTGACAGCTGTGCAGATTTCCCAAGTGAGGTACTAACTCATTCCCTAGATGCTGATGTTTCTGCAAACTCATGAGCTAAATGAAATGCACTTGGTAAATACACTCATTTGCCAGCTGCAAACCGGAGTTTATCTTGCTAACCATATATTAGTTAAAAGTCCAAAAATTTGACTTTAAATTAAGAGAGAGTTGCAATAGCTGAAGCTTTAAAAAAATAAAATAAAATCCCTCCCTCCCTCCCCTCCACCCCCCCCCCCCAAAAAAAAAAAAAAAAGAAAAAAAATCCACAATTCAGCAAACTGAAAACATTTGAAAGGCTTCCAACACCAAAGGCTGCATTATTTGCACAGCAAACTGTCCAGGAACAAACCAGAGGTATTGTGTCTGCTCACGCGAGTAGAGGTTTACAACACCGCAGGGGTCCCACGTTAGTTCTTAGAAATGGGTGTACTTTCTTCCACACTCTTAAACCATTTTTCCAGTTAAGACTGTAGTTTATTAGAAGTCTTCATTCTTATGCTGATGGAAGACCCTACCATATTTATAATGTTGTAATTTAAGCAGTTTTACTTCTCAAAGGAAGTTTTATGTCCAACATTAATTCTACTGAATCCATTTCACTAAGAAAATGAGTGATACAGCTGCCAACTTCCATCAGCAAAAGAATTACTCTTTTTCATTCTCTTTTTTTAATATAATTTGTGGTAGTCAGCTATAGAGTTATGGGTCTTCAAATACTTCATAAGTATTTTCAGCAGATTTCTTAAGGTTATTTTTCATAGCACATCTTATAAAAAGTATTCATAAGACATGGAATTACTTCATTTCCCAGCAACATAGGACATCAGCAATCACACCAAATTAACTTCTTTATAAACTTGTTTAGTAGGAAGATATAAGGATATAAATTTCTCATAATGTGAATCATGTTATGATCAGCAACCAAGGGGAGGGGATTACTGAAAGTGTGTATAACATCAGGATGCAGATAAATGACATTTGAATACTTTGAAACCTGTTTTGTCCTTTATACATACACAGCTCTCTGAAGAAACGTGTTCACATGTATGGGTTTTTTGGAAAAAAACTACTACTGACATGAACTGCAGCAAAATTACATTAAAAATCTAACTAGTCTATGTGAATTCCATAAAAGTAACAAATGGAATGTTTGAAATTAATATACATATATTACACTATATATGTATATTATAGTGTTTGATATATTCCAAACATTTTTTCCCCAAGTTCTGTAGTTATACGCTTTTTTTCAAAGGGGAAGAATCTGTTTTTATTTTCACTAGTAAATATGGTATTTTATTTCCCGTTCATTTTATATGAATTATTCATTGCTAGGTGAAACATCAAGATCTGTTCCATTTCATTTCCTCATATAATACTCTAGCTTTAAGAAAATGAATGTCTTTCACACAGACTTTGAGTAACAGTCTCTAAAGTATCTTCTCAATCTACAGAAAACAAAAGAAAGCCTAAATTAAAAATAATAATAATATAAAAACTTTTAAATTTAACTCTAGAAGACTTTGCATAAAAAATCTACTCCTACATATCTTACTCAAAATACAAAGAATAAATTTGGAGCAGAAAATATTTCAAGAGTAGTAGTACAGAATTTTTATTTATTTATTTTTTTATTTTTAATGAAAGTCTAGAACATAACATGTAGAAAATTACCAGAAAATAACCAACTTTTGTAGATTTCATCTTCTTGTATCTGTATAATAAAATCTACACAAGTAGCCACAAAGAATTATAATACTGATCTGAGTACTGTTAGAAAAAAAAAAAAAAAAAAAGCTTTTTGTTTTGTTATAAAGTCCTTAGAAATGTTAAATTTAACACCAGTTCTACGGTTATTTGTGAGATTCATATGCATTGAAAGTCATTACATACATTGCTTACATCTGCACTTAAATGCTCTGCCTCTCAAGTCAGTCCATTTCACTCTGCAATGGCAAATTTCACATCCCTTACCCATATAGTATTGGCTTCCACTTTCTCGTTAGCTATCAAGTAATAGTTTAGGGGGTTGTTCTTTAGTGCCACTTCGGACATTAAACAGCCTTATTGAATGAACATTTCTTTATGCATAGATATTGCTTCCTTAGAAAAATCATTATAGCAAAACCATCTGTATTAGCAGTGTTTTACTTTTTTCTTTCATATTTTGACAATATTTAACTTCTCACATATAGGAAGTGAAATGCTGCATTGAACACAAAAAAGCTGCATTCCTTACCCGTGTACTAGCCTGTTAGGGCAGGAACAACAATGCAAGACAATAATTTTGATTTCTGAGTATGTACATTATTATTTACATTATTATTTGTATAGTTATCATTCTTAAAAATGACAGCTATCATTAGAGCACTGATAATTTGCACCTAATAAATCAGATAAAAGATTGAAACATATAGCAGTGTGCATGTTATTTAGCAAAGAATATTAACATGTCTCATTCATTTTTGGTATTCAGGCAATTTTAAACTCCTCTGACACATTACACTATTTTACTCAGGGAAACAAGAACTAGCCTTTTGTTAAGAATAATAGGGAGTAACAAGGGACTAGGAAACTTAAGAGCAAAAAAATGTGTTGCTTTAAGAAGTACCCAGCAGAGCTATTGCCAAGATGAAAATCAACCCCACTCTCACTCTCCACCCTCCACCCGCTTTGTGAAGTTGGGTTTAGTACCCCAGAGCTAACACATGATTAATGAATTTCAGGGTCTGCACAGCAAATCTGGAAGGAAAATCTAGGGCATAGTGAAAACAAATAAAGCTCTGAAGAGGGAAGTGCATGCAGTATTACAATATTTTCTTGAAATGCCTAAAGTCAGTACTTCCACTACCACCACCAGTTCTAGTAATAACTTGATGTACTTTGCACTGATAGATTTCTAACAGACAACCTTACCAAATTGTGGGACATATTCCCAAAAATCTTTATATTTGCAAGTGAGAAGAGAAGAGTAATGAAGTCTTGCACAGCACAACCAAATGTGGGAAAACAAAAAGTTTCCTTTTTCAGTTCAACAGTAAGGAGTTGGACCTCTTGGACTTCTCATCATACATAAGCTATGTATCAGTAGCCACAAATGGCACATACTGACCTCAGCTGGCCTCAGCCAGCCCAGACTGTGTCTCATTTTGACAGGAACTATATTCCCTCAGGAACATAATTGTGTTCAGTTAAGTTAAACAACTCACATACAAGATTATACAATTTGTTTTAGGATGATAGCTAAAGCTTTGAAGATTACCTGTGACTATTTTCTTCACCACCACTTCCCAAAACAACAACTTCACCACACTGCTGTCTGAAATATTATCGCAAAGCCCTGGATAAGTGTATCCAAAGCTAATGTTCAATATTTGAAGTACGTCTTTCTAGAAGACATAAAGCACCTATTAACTTCTTTACCATGGCCCTTTTATTTCACTCTGTTTCTGTAACTGTTTATTAAATCAAGAGAAAAATTCTTTAAATGTGCATTCAAGTGTCATAATGCTGCCAGAAGGACAAAAAGAAGATGGTCAGGCAACCATAAGCAAAAAAAGAAACCACCCAATATTTCCACATTCTTTTCCCATGGTCCTGATCTGACAGTTCTGTAATTCCATTAACCTAAGGGATTTATTCTGTTTTAACATTTACAGTTAACAATTGTTAAAGGGGGCAAAATAAAGGAAAACATACACACACACAAAAAAAAACCTTTCATATGGAAAGAAGGTATCAGCACAATCTATTGCATTTATCATTTTATCATGCTGTTAGTGCAAAAATCACAGAAAAGATAAAGGCAAATCTATAAACTGATTCATATACCTGTGCTTATGTGTCAGTGTATTTCATATTATACATGCATACATTATTAAAGTTGAAAATTGTAAAATTGTTTATTTCTCTTTACTAACGGACAACCAACTATTAAAAAAACAATCCTCCATACAGCCATACAGCTATGGAAATACAATCTAGAGACTTTTTTTTTTTTTTTCCAGGAAAATGGCAAGAGGAAGTGGATCACTTTAGGACAATTCCTAAAAATTCTTCTGCTGCCTATTTCTCACTAATCTTTGTAAACATTCAAAACATGCTGATTTCTTTAGCCATGCAGATCACAGAGTATTAAGGTGATGACTTCTCATAAATGAATATTACTCACTAAATTAGCTTTCTACTGCGTGTTCCTACTCCAGCTAATGAAATACATTTCCCACAAATGCTCTCCAGTCTCAATTTAAAATTTGCTGTGTTGGTGGCAAATCCTGCCAGTAATTTTCTGCTTCTAGAAATTGAGAGAGTAAACATCAAATAATTGATCTATGCAAATGAACTCAATTTTTAAATTAGCATCAGGAATTATTCTTGTGGTTCTTCCCTAACAGAAATTAAAAGGCTATGAGTACAAACCACTCCTTATATAGCAATGAATAAATAAAATTCTAACATACTATTTTGAAGGTGATGAAAAGTCTGTGAAGAGGGAAATCTAGATCAACTGGAGGGGTGTCAAGAAGGATGTCTAGTGTAGCTTATGCTGGATGCCCTGATACAAACCAGCCTGGAAATTGTGACAATTACAGTATCTTACATTGTTAATTCACGTGGCTTATTATGGATTCAAAGAAGCAAAGCAGTTTTTTCTCATTACAGATATGAAAAAGTGCTGGGCAAAACATTTTTTTCAAAGCATGAAATTAGTTTGGCACATTTAACTATTGATCGGTGAATTTATTTAAACTTCCTCTTTATATTTGCATCTCAATACATTTAATAGTCAAAGTGACTTATTTCTCATAATCAAATACTTTGATCTATTTTGTTAATGACCCCTTCAATGTGATTTTTAAAATGTAAAATTATTTATTAATATTTTAACGTGTAATTAATTATTTAGTGACTCCATACCGCAATGACTTTTGCCTCACCCCGTATTTATTAATGGCTTACTGTAATTACACTCTGCCCACACCTCCCCCAAGCCCCAAATTTTTTGAAACACCAAGAAAAAAAATAATAATTTTTTCAGTAGTTGATCTAGTCTCCGTAAACAAATATCCACCTAACTAATTGCACTTCCTAATTATCAGTTTCATTCTTTGCTGTTATCAAAGTGATCAAGACTTGAATGAGTGTTATCAGCCTAATTATCTGTTCAGTCATTTTAATGAACATCACACCGCTGTTAACCAGAAAATATCACTCCAAGAATCTCTCCATAAATTGAGATCTCAGTTCAGTGCCTTTCAGGAAGCATTAAATAAGTTCATTCAAAAGAAGTAATGTCAGTTGAAAAATAAAATTAAAAAAAAATAATAATAAACTAGCTTCTTGACAGCTTGAACAGGAAATGAATTTGGTTTAATTCCTTTCAAGATTCTAGTTTTAGAGTAATGTATTTTAGGCCTGGCAGAATTAATAGGTAACTCACTTGTTTGCCAGGACAAGTTTCTGATTTCAGTACAACTCTGTTGAAACAACACCACAAAAACATCAGAACTTTTGTACAAGTCCCAATACTATTTTGCAACATTCTTCCTCAGAGGGCAAAGTGCTCAATCAGATACAATAGGACTTAATAGAGAATTGTAAATGTCTGCCTACTCCTAAGCAGAGTAGCCTCTGCTTACTTACTAAGCCTACCTAGCTATAGATCAAAATTTGACAAGATTTTGAACCTATGAACAGGTGCATGTAGTTTAAACAAGTCCCACCTGCCTGCTGTTAGTATAGCCTTACCAAGGCAAGAAGCAAGTCATTACATCTCAACTTAGGGGTTTCAAGGGACAACAATTCCATTACCTTGTCAGGAATTACAGTCCATTGCTTCAGTATAAAATCATTTCCTTCCTCTGTTTATAAATTCTACAACAATTCTTGTATGTCTAAATTCATCAGGAACTTTCAAGAGGAAAAGTAGAGGACTGATCTATTAGGTAATATATACAACTACATAGTCTCAGAATAAGATCAGCTTGGTTTTGGAGTCTGTTGAAAAGGACTTGTTCTATACTGCATAAACAGATTAAAATTGATTCTCATCTCTGACCTCTTATTTCAGGAATTTTATGAAGTACACTGAGGATACATGCAGAAAAACATTATGTATGTTGAAAATCTGTAGGATGGCCAAAATAAGCTACATTCAGAGCTTTCAAGTCTGCCTATCACAGTATATTCAAGTGCATCACTGTGATTTGTAACTTTGATATGAAGAACCGACTAACAGGATTTCCATTTTAATAAGGTCACGCTGTACTTGCTAACACAGTAACTGAAGAAAGAATCACTGTAGATCTAAGCTGTGAGATAAAGTGACTTAATTTTATAATGTAATGATTAACCTGGAACAAATAGAACAAAAAGACCTTCTGCATACGCCATACAGTAGCACATTTGTTATGGTCTCTCTCATGTTTCAGCTGTCCAAGAAAACTGACATTCAAACATGGTATTTTCATGTCACATGCAGATATTTTTTAATTAAATACATGATTCCTTAAGTAGGTATCAAATTGTGGAGAGTTCATTAGGTTATAAATGGAAAAAATACAAAATATTTATAAATATGCAACACGAATTTTTGTAAAGTACTGAAAGGGCTAACATAAAATTAAGACCAAATAGATTGTATTTCACCATATTCTCTTGCACATGAAATATATAAACAGATTTGGTCTTACAGAATAGCCTAAGACATTGTAGCACTATAAGCAACATTGTGTAATACTGTGAGTTTGCTTCAGAGCGAAACACGAACTTCAATCTAATGAGTGAAAAATATATATATATATATCATTCCTGGCTGCCCAAATAACCATTTAAAGCCATTTCCATACTTCTAATATTCCAAACAAACAAACCAACAAGCTTATGCTAAGGACTCTGGCTATGCACTGAGAGAGACCAGAGTGCCTGTGTAAGAGCTGATGTATGTTTGCAATGGGACAATGGACAACTACACCTTTCTCAGAGCTACAGAGACTCAAAACAAAACAAAACAAAACAAAACCAGCATAAGTTGAGAGACACCCATGCAAATGTCTTGTGAACATTAACTTCTGTTTATCCTTCCAAAGCTGCTTAAATGGTACTCATAAGATTACCATATTCTGGATAAACACAGTTCAGTTGTGTCCCTGACCTCAGTGTTTAATATTCACTTTTTGCATTATTCTATAAGCCTTCAGGTATTGTTCTTTCTTCTTGAGTGGAGGATTAAGACAAAGCAGAGTGCAGAATACAGAAAAGCACCTTAAATCACACTCCTGTGCATTTCGTTGAAGAATTGAGGATTTGCAAAAGAGCATTGGGCAGCCACTCAAATTTTTATGAATACTGAATAACACTAGCTTCAGAAATAGTTGCAAATAAAAACTTGAACTGTTTATGAACACATTTTCTTATCAAATGTACTTCATTCATTTGGAAGCCTTAGAATACTGAGGAGGAAGATCTATGATATTATACTAATTAAGCCAGCTCTATAGGATTATTTCAATTGAAACTAAATAGTATCTAATTGATTCATCATTTATCTATATTAATGTAACTTTTGAGTGTGCAATGCATATGTAAACTTAAATACATAAGCACTAACTCACAAGATCTCCAAATTGAAGATGCTATAGAAACCCAATTCATTTTTGTGATAGTAAACACAGAGTTAAATTACTAAGTAGGAATAAAAGTACTACTGAATGCAGTGAAACAAGAACCTCTTCACACTGGAGAGCATCTCAAAGGAACACGTCATTAAACACCATACTATATTGATTCAGAGGAAGTCAATTTGATCAGGTGCTTAAACACTGATTGTGTACTTTAAAGTCTTGCTCTGTGCCACTAAATGCTGCACAAGTACCCATAAGGCAGGTCCTCTGACTAGGACAAGACATCAGTTAAAAATAGCTGTTTTGTTACGTGTGCATTTATAGAATACTCTAGTTTGGGATTTTTGCAACCAAATTCACATCTCCAAGTTTTACTGTAAAGCTCCAGGTTAAAAGAAAAAAAAAAAAAGAAAAAAGAAATGCCATCAATTATACCGACTTTCTCTCCATGCTTATATAATGCCCCAGAGGTTTCTTGATTTGAATAAAATACCTCTAAGTAACAGAGAGAATTAACTTCAGGACAGCTCTGCAAGGACAACAAGCTCACCCAAGGGAATGAGCATGACTGCAGCACATTTCCCTAGTTGTTTCTTTTTTTTTTTTTTTAAATGACCTTTCACAGTTATTAAGTATTTTTTGTTGTTCTCCCCATCTCACACATTTCAGTAAGCAAATTTCAGTGGACTGAAATTTCAGTTTGACTGACACTGTGTGTCAGTCAAACCACTACATGGCACAATCTGCAAATGAAGGGGTAACACTTAAAGCTGAAAAATTTAGTAAACTCACAAATACAAAATACAGCGAAAGCCAGCCCAGCAGGGTCCCACAGAAATCCAATAAACTTTTCTGCAGGATTCTAACAGGTTTTAGCAAGGAGCACTGTAAACACACTTTCCAAAATGTGTTTAGAACATATGAATTATACAATGATTTAATTTCAAACATGGTTTCATTGTGTTCATTCCCTTCTAAGCTGAGCCTGAAACAGTTTGAAACCTTCCACCCACAAGCCTGAGCAATTTTCAGCTGCTTATTACCGTGAGGCTGAAAGATAAATGACAACAGGCTTGCAAATTTTGACGTTTCTGTAATCCAGAGCAAAAGTTTCAAGCAAGCACATCTGTGTAATAGTAATGCAAATATTACCCAGTTCTCTCCCATTGAAGCGCCTATTGGCAATTCTCTGCATACTTCTCCACAATCTTTTTATACACAGCCTAAGGACTCCAACAAACTCTCTCTTTCCCTTCAAAGGCTTGTTAAGTATGTGATGAATAAATCTGTCACTTCCAATTCCGAACTTATTTCTGCTTTGATTGCTGCAGGATCTTGTATCCATGGCAACTTTTCACCACTCAGAATCGATTAAAGAAGTGATCAGTTTATCTAAATAGCTGTGCTGATGGAAGTGATTGTTTTTTTCTAAAAGAGCAACTGTGACAGGTAGTGTAAGTTTCCCTGACCACTTAGTTCTCCAACGTTGCAAGTAATGAATTCTCAAAGAACACATTGTGGTCAGCTGAACATTCAGTTCACTTTTCCTCTCTAAAACAGGTCTCTAGTTAAATACTCTGCAAATCGGTATCTACACTTCTGATTAATAAACCCTGCCCTTACTTAAGCAGAGCACAGATCTTGTTAAAGATCAGAGTTGCACTTGCCTCCAAAAATATTTTGTTGTTGCTTTAGAGTTTTGGCCAGTCAGATTTATTTTTTTAAAAGGCGAAACTATGAAAAGCTTTCAACCAGGCATAGCTAAATGTTTGAATTAATTACCCAATGTGGAGGCCCAGTGCATCAAAAATGTGTTCAGAACACTGCTACAGACAGTGGCATGTGAGGCAGAGAAATGCTCGTGAAGTACAAACCACTTCACAAAGGGTTTCAAGTTCTATGGAACATCTTTATTCCACACATTTGTCAAACTGTAAAAGTTCCTAGCTTTGTATTGCATGTGATGGCTCTTGGGACCAAACATTAAAGACCTTAAGCATCAGCTGGAATTTAGTGATTAATGTGGTAACGCATCTTGTAACGTCTGTAGAGGCACGTGTTCAAAATCTAAGGAAATGCTTAGGGGGACGGAATCAAGTCTTAACGCTTAAGCACAATAAATGGGCACGAAATAGCTTAGTGGGCTTTGCATGACAATACATTTCATTGTGAAAACGGTACCCAGAGAAACGCTGCAACTTCAAAGTAAATATAAATTAAAGCAAAGAGGACTTCAATCATAATTGAAGTTATGTTGCTTTGAAGACAGAAGCTTAATCTGCAGTCAATATATCAGGATGCAAGCCATTTTAGTAGCATGGAGGAAGGGATTTTGTGCAGATTTCCTAGGTGAAAGCTCAGAATTCCAGGTGCAAGCTCATTCAAGTCGCAGTGACTGCTGCCAACTTCATCTGGACAACAAATTAAACAAGCATAAGCATGAAAGAGCTGCAACTGTAACAGGATGCCTGACACTAAGCCATCTTCATTCAAATAATTTGACAGCTGAGCAAAAGGTTAAACATACAGTCTGATACCTCTGCTGTACGTCATTTTTCTGTGCTCCCAAGCTTAGTACTTACAATGTATATATGATGAATCCTAAAACATCACTTAGTCTAGTTAAACTGCAAATAGAAGTACTATTTTTGGTCTGAAGAATAGAGAAGTTTTTCATTGTTTCACATTCAAACAGAGCTCATTTGGGCAACATCTACATACAGCACCTCTACAACCACGTTAATAGTGCCAAACTACCAAGACTATGCTGAAAACATTAAGTCTCTAATAGTGGGTACTTTGTTGTGAAGGTTTCAAATCCCTTCCCTGAAGTGAGGGGAGGTTGGAAAAAGAAAGAATTAAAAATTAATCACAGAATGAATCAATGTCATGTAGAAAAAAAAAAAAAAAGACTGAAATTGTCTGAGTGCGGTTTGCTGTTCTGTTCTCCCAAGTGAGGACAGGCAGATCCAAACAACCCTACTCCTTACTTTACATTGCTTGGTAGGAGGTTATACCATAATATGAGGTTAGGTATCTATAATGTGAAAAGAGACAAGATCCAGATTTTGCTGAATGACACCACTTTGTTGATTCCTATACAACTGTCCCTGCCTAATGGATAAGCAGGAAGAATGAAGAATAGCATCATAACCATGGTTCTGAGATTGGTCTTTGTTGGCTTCAGACCTCTGTATTGGAGCCATAGGCAAATCAACAGACAGAAACAGCAGGACTGATCTTTTTTTCCTACCTACAAACAATATCTAAGCATATTTTTCCCTGTGGACTATAACCTATCTTTGATCAGGAACTACACTTCTTCAAAGCCCAATCAGAAAACAGTGGTTGAAGTTCATTTTCTAAGGCATACTGAGTGTGAACATGCAATAACTGTACAAAGACTTCAGAATATCAACAAAATATAAAATTATTTATTCCGGTGGCACTGAAGCTGACAAGCAACCATTGAGAAAAGCTACTCCTCTCTCTGCTGGCTGCAGCAACTTGTTGGATTGTGCAAGCCAGCACTGTACAACACCCAGCACCCAGATCCGGGATAAGGCCTGAAGTGCCCGCCAGGCCTTCTGTCTCCTTTGAGACACTTCTGAACAGCAGCATTACCACAACTCAGAGAAAATTGCCTTGGACTGGCCCACTGTGCTGTCATTACATGAACACTGAGATATCAACAGCAATGGCAAACAGAGCTTACTAGTGGGACCAGCTCCTTTGCCTGCTTTGGCCATTTCTGTTATCCCTGGGAATTTTGAAGTCTGACAATTTGGTCTGTCTCCTGCTTAGGAAAAATTGGCATTCTGATCATCTACCCCAAAATCCAAGTGTTACACAACTTTTAATAGAGAAAACTGTCAGAATACAAACACCCCCAACATTTCTTTTCTCTCTGCCCAAACTGGTGGTTTCAGTGAGGTTTTGTAACAATACACAAATGTTAACCTCCTAAAAGCCTCCTTACCTTTAGTTTTTCCTGCCCAGGTCAGAGTTCAAAAAGTTCAGAACACCATACATGTGTTCGAGCAGTCACTCATTATTACACTATGGCTGTATGAATCGGTGGTGAAGATATTTGCTAGGAAGTGAAGCATGAGTGACAACTTTGTTATTACTATTAAAAAATCTTGTTGGTCAGTGGACGTAAGTTATTTCATCTTATTCGTTTTTAAATGCCTGTAACTTAAATGTCTCTGTGTGGTCAATGACTATAGTTTGATACGCTCTTCCCCAAAACTAGAGACCATATTGATTAAACCATTGATACCACAAACTGAAAAGTACAGTCCTGACTGAGCAGCAATAGCCAAGAAAAGCTTGGGAATCACAAAATAGCAGAAATGGAACTATTAGACAGATTAGGAAACTATATCCTGTCCATAGTGCAAGATACATTATTTTACTATATTTTAATACCCATACTACTTAGTTATGTTTTCCAAGAACTCCATACACTTTTCCCAGTTATGTTTCCCAAGTTGCTCTGAACTCATTCTTAATGTATAGAAATCTTGCCTTGTGGGTTTTTTCATTTGTTTGTTTTTCCCCAGACTTCCCTTTGGCTGTCTGAATTTGAAGCATTTATTATCACATCAGCTGACAGAAGGGCAGGGCAATTACAATGCTTCAGCAATTAATAAGTTTTAGTTTAGTATGTGAAGGGTTATCATATATTGCAAAAATCAAAGATACTAGAGGGAGAACAAAAATGTCATTAGTATGATACCAAGCATATCAACACTAAATTAGGCTTTAGGAAAATTAAAGGAAAATACTGAAGCCTATCAAAGCCTCCTGTGATGTTAGCTGTTTAATTTTCTTCTGATAACAAAAAGTGATACATGGATCATTAATTTACACTCTATGATATTTCCACACCTACTGTTTTGCACTGAATATAGCCAAGCAAGTGTGTAGCCATTTCTTATATATTGCAAGGGGAGAGAGAACCTTCTTTGTCAACAGCCAGAGGTTTGATGCCATGGTTGTACACTTTTTTCCCAAGGATTTGTCTTTGACCCCTTCTCTTATTTGAGAACCTATGATACAGCTGAAATAAATCCAAATATTTTAAGCATTTGGCACTGGCATGCCTGTTCAGAAGACTGCTGACCTAAGATCCCTTCCACAATCAGTGCAGAGAGAGACCATCCTGAGGAGAGCAGGCCCTGGAAAGCATCAAGGGTTAACTGAACTCAGGCACCTCAACTATACAATGAGCTGGGGTTAAGCTAAATTTTTGCAGAACATGCTTGTCATTTTGTCAATCTACCTGCTTTAAATGTATGTCAGTAATGCTTTGCTTACCTTCATAATGGGAAGATAAATGAATTTGTTTCCAGCTTATATTGAGCTATACATGTACCTGTGAAAAAGTTAAAATCCCAAACTCTTGGCCCTCAGCCCCGTGAAAAATGAAGTTGGCCTGTGTTCAAGTTGAGTTTAAAGCAAAGAGTTCTAATAACCCACATGAAAGTTTTCACACATTTGCTTTGATCTGCCAACATTAATATTATATAAATTTTGGATAGCAAACTTTATTCTCATAATGCCTGATTGGGCTGTGAAAGATGAGATCTAATTTTACTTTTATTTCCTATGTAGTGGTTCATAGTCTGGTCAGCACAACCTGAGGAGCATTTGGAGTAATTGAATCTTGCTTCTGCGTGCAGCTGTTCAGAGATCCTGAGCATGCATCAGGGAGACAAACTTTACAGGTGGGGCTGCCAGAGCTTCAGGTCTCCCCCTGCAGACCTGGGGCTAAAACATCGTAGAGTGTGGAAACCTTTCACCACCAAAAATCTGTAGTATGAATCTTACCGGGATCAATAACAATTTGCCAAACAGATGAGTAGGTACCACACACATGATCAATAATATTCTTTGCAAAACATCCTACTTTAGATAAAATTCTAATTTCTATAAAAACAAAAACCACTAGTCAGATTACTCAGAAAAATTCTGTACAAAATGAGGCATAAAATTTTCCCTAGCTCATCCTTCAATGAGCTTTTAAAACAAGACTGGAAGATAATATAGCAGAGGTAATGAGAAGCCTTTTCACCAAATCTCCTCTCTGCCCCTCAGTCCATAATATGACAAGGAAGAATCTGGTTTTGTTTCCCTCAACCTACAACACAAGGGCTAATACAGAAATCAGTGCTGATACAGAAATTTGAGATTACATGTACTTCCCACAAGGGCAAGGGGTAATGGCTCTAAACTGAAAGAGGATAGGTTTAGATTAGATATAAGGAAGAAATTCTTCACAATGATAGTGGTGAGGCACTGCACAGAGAATCTGTGGGATGCCCCATCCCTGGCAGTGCCCAAGGCCAGGCTGGATGGGGCTTTGAGCAACCTGCTCTGGTGGAAGTTGTCCCTGCCCACGGCAGGGAGTTGGAATGAGATGGTCCTTGAGGTCCCTTCAAACACAAATTATTCTGTGATTCTATGTCTGCAGACATAGACAGACATATGTCTATGTCCATCAATCACAGACATTTCTATGTCCCAGAAATAAAGGTAGGATTTTCTCTTCCATTTGGAAAAGGTTAAAATAAAACAAACTGATTTAGTTAGCATATGGGTGACACAGAGACCTTTTTTTTTATTATTGTTTTTAAAGGACTAAGGACAAAAGCAGGACTTCTAAATCCAAATGCCTTCCATATTCCAAGGATATTAAGAGAAAGAAAAACAATAATGGCAAGAGGAAAATATGAGCAACAAGAATCATTTGAGTTTATTGGGCAATGGAACCTATTGCCTGAAGGTGAATCAAAGTTACTCGAGTTAGCTTGAAGTATTCATTCCAAATTTAGGTCCTTTTAATATCAGCCTTCACAGCAAAATAGCTTTCAACTGTGTAAGAGCCTAGGTGTAAACTAGCTATTAATGAAAAAGAACAAAGCCTTTGAGTCATTTGGGTTCCCACCCCTCTCCCTCACTACTATTTCTCAATGAAACTATGCCTCCACCTGGCAAATGGACACAACAGCAAATTCCTTATGCACTAGAAATAGTCTTCACATTTAACATACCATAAAGTTTTGGCACATATGCTATTGGCTTCAATAAAGGAAAGATTAAGAGTTTACACATGGAACTTGTTGCAAACCCACATAAACATTGTACCTTCTTGATGAGCTCAGAGTCGTGGGTGCTGCAAGTGTTTTAGTACTTAGAAAAAATATCTATGGCTGCCTGTTGTTTGAGCTAGTTTAAAAGCTAGAGTAATGGCATGGAAATAAATAATATTAAGAAAAGTTTGTTGACCTAAGAGAAGGTACAGACCATTTTATGGGCTATTCAAAACCAAAACTGATCCAGCAGGCTGGGACTGTATTGGTGTAAGACAAGCTGCAAATATTCAGTTTTATTGAAAGTAATTGAAAAAGACAGTCTACACAATTATCTCAAATTCTTGTGCTGGTGTTCTCAGCTGAAAATCATGTTTTATGGAAGGCTTCATATTCATAATTTCATTCTCAGACAGCACAAAGTTAATTTTATACAACACTATGAATTGAACAAACAGTAAAATCCTGTGTTCCTTCCCAACCCTTGCAATTCAACTAAACAAAACATGTAGAGTTGGAATAAAAAGGGTGGGAGGAAGGATAAACATTCCTGATAATACTTAGCACATAGAGATGGATTTTTGTCATTCCGCATCAAGGTCCTTTGCCTCTATTTTATGCCTGGAACAACTGAAGCTACTCTGCCCCATAACACAAAAGGTTCAGGGCCATCCAAGCCAAGCTGCAGGGCTCTGCCCACTGAGCCCAAAGTCCCTCCAGAGCTCTGGCTGTTTCTACTTAACCAAGAAATCAAGGTACTAAATTTGAACTTGCAACTTATTGGGACAATTGGTCTAACCCTGCAAGTTGCACAAGGATATGTCCAACTAATTATGGGCATAGTCCTAATTACTCTATTTGGGATTAGTAGCAGCTATACGCAATATTTAAATACAAATCTTTTCCTGTTTATGCTGCTCCAAGACACATGACCACAAAGACTTCAATAATTTACACTTATTTGGAAGTAAATTGAACCCAGAAGTTATACTTGGGACTGGAAGAAGTTTAATCCTCAGCATTCATTCTTTTCTCACTCTTAGCGATATTTCATGTAACAGGACTTTAAAAGATATTTACTCCCAAGTTAATAACAATGCCATATTCACATATTTAGAGATTTCTGAATTCCAAATAACAAGAACTAAGGGAATAACTTCACACTGACTTGACTTCTTTTAAACATATATTAGATTGTTCTCTACTCTCACTTGAAAAATCCAGGAGTAATTTCTCACAACTTTCCTTTTAACATGCTTCTATGACTGCTAATACTGACACACTTGTGATATTTTCTGTTAGTCTCTTAATTCAGTATCAATTTACTTTGTTATCAATTGACATATCACAATTTTAATGACTGTTGTTCTGGTTTATTTCAATTTCTCAATCTGTTACCTGAAGTACTATAATATATTGCTTTCATCTTATGGATTTCTTAAAAGTAACAGTCAAATTGTAAAATAGATATTCTGTCATCCTTTAAAAGGCTTCAACAGTCAGTAATGAAACTTCAAATAGTTAAGTTATAATACCAATAAAACAGTGATCAGTAAATTCTCTATAGTTTTACTGGGCAGTTAAAGACCTATAACCCTCCAAAGATTATAAGCCATAAATAAGTTTAAAGTTACTTACTATATTTTTAACCATTCTTCATTACTAATAAATCTGTCTGACTAGCCATATAAATATTTTTGTAACTCACTCGTCCTAAAAAAATAATTAGAGTAACTGCAAATGTCTAGCTTTTAACTCACTAATTCTAAATAAATTAAAAGGATGGTTCCCTAAAATTAAAGAAACAATACTAAAAAGAAGTTAATAGTTCTCGTTCATTCTTTTGTCATAATAGATAATTTTCAGTAAGAACAAACTATATCAAAACATTTTTACACAAGTGTGATGGATTCAAAGTTGCTAATTACTTGGGGAAAAAAGAGTAAAATAAGGAGTTGCAGTTTAAGCTATGAGCAGCAGCAAGTCTGGACATGATCAAGGCTACTATTAGGTTAATTGAAAGTGTTAGTATTTAATAACAATATTTGACAGAGGAAACACTTTAGACACCTCACAAAAGATCCCCATATTAAATCCAAATATCCAGAACAGAGCTTCAGCTGGACTTAAATAATGTACCACCACAAAGTCTGCATAACAACCAACACTCATGGTCAAAATGAAATATACACAATTGTTCATCATAAAACCTTCAACATATAAAAACCTCCTTGCTATAATATGTTGAATCTTTAATGTTCTAGACTCTCCTTATGGTCAGAAGTTAACATAGTCCCTTGCTTTTTGAGAGAGATTGATCAATTCCTACAAACTTCTAGAATTAGCTCTCATTCTTTGAGCAAACAGAAGTAGTCAGACCCTCAACTAGTATAGACAGATGGCAGATCTGCATTATCATACCAATGGAGCAATTTACATTACACCACGAGTAGCAATGTATAACATTGTATAACATAACATTGTATAGCATTGTATAACATAACATTGCTTATAACAGGCAAGACAGTTATAAAGCATACCTGAATTGCAGTTGTTCATAGGAAAAAATGTGTTTGTAACCATACTTGCTTTACATACACAGGTAAATCTATTGCTATATTCAGTCATCTGTGTCATCGCATTTAGAAATTACTTAGTTTTAAATAGACACAATGAAGCAAAAACAACAACAAAAAGTCTTACGGAAAAACTTCCCACTTTATAAAAAATATATATATATAAAAAGGAAGGAAAAAAGATAACTCTGGAAACATGATACTATGTGGGAAAAAGTCTCCAATCAAATTAAAAAGTATCCACCATGGAACAATAGTGAAACAGAGAAAACAGGTATATAGGCAGATGTTTTACATCACTGCTTTTAATTACATAAAACACTTCACATTCCACATCAACCGGCACAGAATCACTCATTGGGCAGCCACTTATGTTCTGCTTTCTCTTAAAGGTCAGCTACAAAGCTAAAGTGAAAATCATGCTCATTTTAGATGTGTGAACTGAATTCCCTCCTTCCCCATAACCAAATGCTTTGCTGCTAGCCTCATACAGGTACTAGTTACATACACACCCCAGTCTCTCTTCTAATTCCATGAATCTATTTCCTAACATCCTATGAGATATATTACATCTTCCCTCAGAGATGTAGTTGTTCACTGAGCTGAGCACATTCTCCACACTGAGCTTCAAGGGCTTCATGAGCTTCACACTGCTCCTCACCTCTTCCCATGGATGCCATAATACAGAGAACCTGCAATATGAGCTTCATGGCTATGGGTATAAGCCTCACTGGCTATGGCCCTCAATCTCGTTAAAATAACTGCTACTATGTGACAAAATTTCATCACATCAAAATTAAAATTTTCCAGACTATTTTCATCAAAAATTGAATGCCTAGAGATTCTCTGGCTCTTGTTTTGCAGTTCACATTAAGAATCCAAAAGAAAGAAAAACCTGTAAAAACACACTTATATTTGAGATGTAAAAGAAATTCATTAGAAAAATGTCTTCAAATTTTCTCAAGGACTTCCCAAGTCTCCAGCTGTAAAAGGAAGCTCCAAATGAAGAAACAGAGAATTGTATAACCTGCAGGCACAGATGCAGCAGACCCACACTGTACATACTTTGCCATTTCAATAGCTATTTTCTCTAACAATCTATAAGGTTTTGCTGATACACACTTAGAGTAACAGCTTTCAATTATATTCATTTTTATAAACATGTATCCCATCGCTGATTAGACCCTACAACTAACTACAAAGCACGTTCTATTTATCAGCACCTTTGGTGCAATGTCACACACGTAACATAACTAAATCTGTATTAGAACCAGACTCCCCACCCTCCAAAGTACCACTTATTTTCTCCATTTTCTTCCATGTGCAAAGTATAATGAGTTCCTTGTGGGAAGCTGGGTAGACTTATACTGTTTAAAAATAAAGACTTCGTAATTCATTAACAAGTAGGCTGCTATGAATTTTGTCTTTGAGACTAATTCACGCTCAAGGCCAAACACTTCTCTTAGATCTGCATGACTGATCTCAGTTCAGATATTCAACACTACTTACAGGCAGACCCTTTTAGAGATTCACATATGTACAGAAGATAGTCATTCAGAATCCAGATCTAGCATCTGGTCCCAAAGGAAAGGGCTCCTTCTCAGCATTGCAACTGAGTAGGAAAGAGCCACTCCTGCACTGTTCTGGTAGATTTTCCGTGTTCATGTTCTATATGAGAAGGAAATAAAATCCCCTGGAGGATTTTCCCCAGACAAAGTAAGAAACCCCTCCCCTCCCCTTCCCCCCCCAAAAAAAAAGTCTTTATCCCACACATAGGTCACTCACATGTAGAGTGAGAGATTCAAATCCTCAAATTCGGAGCCTAAATCCCAAATTACAGCCCATCAAACCAGCTGTCTAGCTCATCAGCCAGAAGCAATTGCATTCATAAAAGATTCATCAGAAGTGCCAGACTGCATATTTGCAGTTTTGCTTGGAAACCACTTCCTTCTACTCAGGTTGATGTAACTGTGGCATAGAGGTGATCACAAAAAAGTCACTATCCTTTACTGCCAGTAAAGAACATGTGTTTGGTAAAGTATCTAAGTATTATACTTCGTGCCATGCAAACGAGATACCACATATCATGTGTGTTTTTACTAGCATACAATGACAAGAAAGCAACCAAACCTAAGTGTTCCCATGATTATAGGGCCCCATAGATAGGAATAGAGAGGGTCCATTGATCCATCTATCTAATGATGGAGCTATTGCCAACATTTGCTCTTGGAATGGATGGCAGAAGTTTGTGTTCTGGGCTAAAATAAATGATTTCTTCACTACAGAGCATTCATAATTTTGTGCTTACATTCAAATCAAGCTCTTTTTATTTTGTTCCAAGGTAGAAATCTGAATGATACCTTGAATAAAGTGAAAAACATATCCACTTCTGTTCATTCTGTAAAAGCAAACTCTCAAAACTATACTGATTTGTGGATGACACCTTTCTGTTTCTGATATTTGAAGGGGTCAGTCATTCACTTAATAGTGCAGAAAGGGAAGTTATCCAGTTATTCATTTTGTTCTGGGTGTTTTATTAATTACTGCTAGTCTTGAACAGAGCAAAAGGAGGCCTTCAACTTACCACTTCTAACTTCAACATATTAATTAAAACAGGATAGAGGCAGAACTGAAGATTGCACTGCTGTTCAGATCCATGGAGTGCACGGCTGCTCTTTCTGTTCTTTTTCTTTCAAGGACAGCCAAATACTCTGTGCCTCTGTTCTATTATGTTTCCATTTCAGAAGTTTCTGCTTTTTCCCCATTCATTCGTTCTGAAGATAGAGGTTTACTTAACTTAGTTTGTGAGAAAAATCAAATATCTTATAGATGGAAAAGAAACATAAAAGGAAAGACAAAGGTAGCTGAAATTTTGCAGAAATGGAAGATGGCCATCTTCCACAAGAAAGAAGCAAGGGCATAACTTTTTGATTATGTTTTGATTATTTATTATACTGGGGGAGGGGAGGGAGTGAGGAAAAGTTTCCTGAATGTAAATTTAGTAATTTACTTCACATAAATGTAGCTTCTTTCCACCAGGAAATTATCAGCATGGAATATCTGGATACTTCAAGAAAAATGGTAGGATCTATTCTGCACTTCAAAGAGGAACATAATATTTTGATTTTGGCTATTTAGCAAAACCAAATTTTCTCAGAATTCTTTGAGAAGAGTTTAGGATTGTAATTTTTTTTTTTTTTTTTCCTGGGATGAAAATCAAATTTGAAATCACATAACAGTGTGATTAAACAGAAATTCTATCTCAAACAACTTCTATCCTCTGCAGAACTATGGCAAAATAATTACTAGCCCTATAGCAATACTGAAAGATTACACATCTTTTATTTCACTATCACACATTACAGATGGCAGAAGCCAGCGAAAGGGATTGTTTACATATATTTATTAAAATATATGTTTTCTAGATACATGGGCTCTTTTGTTTGTAACATTTTAGTTGACACTGGAGAAGCTGTATTTGAAATGGAATTTACTAACACAGCCATGCATACATCTTCACCATGAGACCGTCAAAAGTAAGGTCATGTTTAATTAATGAAACTGCAGACCTCATTCTTCCTGAGATAACTCTATTAAAGTGAATGGATGTATCTTGCCTTATATGTTTTAACCTCTAGAGAGGATGCTGCCAGTGAGGCTAAACAGATAAGCAGATCAGTGTACCACACTTTAAAAAGATGAATGAAACACTTAGGATTTAGCAAGGTATTTATCAGATAAATTCCACTAAGAATGTAGGTTTCAGATTGCTTTTATGGTCCATTTTACTGATGGTATCTGGCAAGCTCCCCAGGTATAACAGCATGCATCAGGGAATGTTCTCATAAGCTACTATTTTAAACAGCTCACTGTATACATCCTATTGCATATAAACACCATTCCACATAGCATTTAGCGGATAAGCATGATGGAGTCTCAAATGTTATTATTCTCACCAAAAGACAATAGTTGTTTCTTCATTTCTTTCTTTTGCTTCAAAGCTTTGAATAAAAGTTGTTGTAAGACTGTCAAAGCACTTCACACTTGGCATCTGAATGTAATTATACCATTCAAAGAAAAGTCATGCAACATTGATTACACTTGGGTTTACAACTCCAAACTGCTTTATGAAAGCAAACAAAACAAACACAAACAAATCTCATGTGTCTTAGTGTCTCCAGAAGCAAATTCTTCCAGGAGAAAAGAGAACTGAAGTTTACTTAAGAAATATTTTAGGAATAATATGAAACTCCACTCAGAGAGGTACTGTTATTTGTCAATAGCACTGGCTCATTGTTACCACTAGCAACAAAAACACTTTTGTTGTTGTTGTTTTTTTGTTTCCTTCCAATCATATAATCAAAAAAAAAAAAAAAAAAAACAAACAAACAAAAAAAAACCAACGCAATATTGAAGAAAGGAGAGCATGATAAGAAGGTAGGAATTGCTAGGAATACATGTATTGCGGAACTCTGCTACAACAATTATTATTATTCTGTCTGACCTTCACACATTGTATCATGCTAAAAGATCATGTACATCTTACATTTTTCTCCTCAGGATTACAATATCTACTGCTTAAAAAACAAACAACAACAAAAACACTGAGCATGTAGTACTGTTCTTTATACAGATCCATCAGAGTTTGGTAGGGTTCCTGTGCAATCCCGTTCAGTATAGTAATGATCTCACATGAAATGGGAGGAGAATCAACACATTGTATAACATCAGAAAAGGGATACTATCTGAAACAATGACTGAGAAGGCCATGCTTTGAAAATACATCACACTTTTATATTTGAGATGAGGTTGAATCTCCTGTTCAATGATGTCATATACAGTAGAAATGTTTACAGTATCTCACAGTCTGAGAATCATTATTTTTTCTTTCCACAGCTTTCCATTCAAACGTACAAACAATGCAAATACAGATGTACTTGTCGTGCTATTATTCATTAAAAGAAAGCAGTTCTAAATCAATGAAAGCCATAAAAAGTCTTCTTAATAAATTTATATGATATGTGAAAATATATATATTATACACACACAGACACCAGATTGGAAGCATGATGCCATAGCCAAAACCGTTTGGACAAGCCTGACTGTGGAAAAATAAAAATAATAAAAGAAAATCCAAAGAGAAAAGCCCCTCTACAGAGATAGCAGTTAAATGCAAAACCAATAAATACCTCTATTTACCACACAGACTTCCCTCTACAAGTATGAGAGCATGGTGGCTCTAGGGAGAAATTTATCTACTTACAAACCAGAGGATGACCACCCAGGCTCCAGCTACTGAAAATAACTTTATGAATACAACACCTCTTAATTCAGCTAAATCTTTACAGTGCTCTCTGGTGTTTTTATTGTAAAGTTATTCACTCCTACTTGAAATGGCTGGGGCAAGAGTAAATCATTGTTTTCCAAATCAGGAAAGAAAGAGAAATAAGGAATCAACAGACAAAGATAGGTCTAACTCTTTTAAGGTGTAATCCAGAGTCCATTAACGACTTCTTTTAAAATTATTGGACTTTGGATCAGGCCTCTGGAACATTCTTCAAAAAAATGTTGGGTAGATCATTGCATCTACATCACAAGCATATTCAATTTTAGTTGCTCTACACGTGAAGTGCTTTTCTTCCTCTAAGGCATTAGAGGAGTAGAATGGATAACTAGACAGGATACCAGATCCAGATTGCTTTCCTTTCACAAAAAGAAATCAGCAGGTTTGCTCAAGTGCAGGGATTCAAGCTATCCAAAAGGAATTTAAGCACTTGGCATCAGAAGGCGAGCAGAAATTATTATTCCTCTCCCTCACAGCTCTCTTTCTTTCCTCATATCCATTAAACATTTCTCTCTCATTGTGTTTTAAAAGCCACCTTCCTCATGCCCAGTGTTCCCTACCCCTTTTATTCATAACATTTTCCAGAGTTATTAGCGTTTCTTCAACTATTTGTAACTCCCATCAACTCCAAAAGCTGTATCAGCAATGGGGGGACCTGTATTGAGTTTATGTGGTTTTGGTAGTGGGAGGCTAGAGCTGTAGCCTCCCTGAGAAGAATCGAGAAGCTGCCCCATGTTAGAAAAGGGACAGTTTCAGCCATCTCCAAAGGGGCCCACCACTGGCCAGGGCTAAGCCGATAAGTGATGTTGTTTGTGCCTCTGCAAGAACAGATTTAAGAAAGGGGGAAAAAAAAATAAAATGCAGTGCAACATCATCTTGGAGAGTGATGAGTGAGAAATAGACCTCCAGCCCACAACATCAGCGCAGGAGCAGGGCAGGAGGTGCTCCAAGCGCCGGAGCAGTTCCCCTGCAGTCTGTGGAGAGGCTCCTGGTGGAGCAGGCTGTCCCCCTGCAGCCCATGGGCCCCCCATGGAGCAGATCTCCATGCTGCAGCCCATGGAGGAGCCCCCGCTGGAGCAGGTGGATGTGGCCTGGAGGAGGCTGCGGCCCATGGAGAGCCCCCGCAGGAGCAGTCCCCGGGCCGGAGCTGCAGCCCGTGGAGAGGAGCCGATGGAGGAGCAGAGTGTCTGGGGGGAGCTGCCACCTGTGGAGGACCCATGTTGGAGCAGTTTGCTCTTGATGGACGGATCCTGTAGTACGGACCCATATGGGAGCAGTTCATGAAAAGCTGCTGCCTGTGGGAAGCCCACATAGGATCAGTTTGTGAAGGATAGCATCCTGTGGGAGGGATCCCACAGTGGAGTAGGAGCAGAGTGACCACGAAGGAGCAGCGTAGATGAAGTATCACAGACTGACCACAGCTCCCATTCCCTGCTCCCCTCTGCTGCTTTGGGAGGGAGGAGGTAGAAGAGACTGGATGGGAGGAAAGGTGTTTTTAGTTTTGTTGTTGTTGTTTGTTTCTCACTTCTTTAGCTTGCTAGTAATAGGTAATAAATTTCTCTACCTGCCCCATGCTGAGTCTGTTTTGCCCATAACAATAATTGTTAAGTGATATCCCTGTCCTTATCTCAACCCTTGATCCTTTTCCATCATATTTTCTCCCCCTTTCCCTTTGAGGAGGGGGAGTGAGACAGCGGTTGTGGCAGAGCTCAGCTCCCCAGCTGAAACTACTAAAGAAACTACTGTATTCTGTAAGTATAGAAATTATTGGTTTTGCTGTATGAATGATGCCAAATAGAAGATTTTTGTCAGTGATCCCCATACCTTCTTCCCAAGAAATCTTACCACTGACAAGAAATGGTCTGCTGACATTCAAAGCTGCACTAATGAGAAGAATAGTGCAGAATAATGAGCACACTTCTCTAACACAAGTGAGAGGTATCCCCTCTTAGACTTACAAATTTTAAAACAGTAATTATTATTGTTTCAGCAAACAGTATCTTTTTTGATGGAGTCAGTGAGTCAAAGAGTGATTTTAAGCTGAAAATGAGCAGTTAATTAAACAAAACAGTATTTGGAATATAAGAAAAAGCAGGACATAGTACCACAGAATAAATCTGTTTAAGTAGTCACAGTATCTGTATATTATGATTCAGCTCATGCAATGAAAGCGCTTCTCAAACTCTTTGAACTCCTTCTTTAACAAAACTCTTCATAATGATAATCTCATACAGCATTGGTATTTCAGGCCCTGAGAAATAATTCCCTCGTCACCTACAGTTGCAGGCCCTGGCACTAATGACTAACCACAGCTGTGACAGTTTTCTAAAGCAGCAAACAGGTCCCAAAGCAGAGCCTGGCCTGTATGATCTAGTAATCCCTGGTTTACTGTAGAGCAAGGGCCATCTACTTCCAACAGCAGAGCAGTCAGAGGCAGGAGACCTCTGGCTTCTTGCTCCCACTGGGCCTTGAATATTACAGAACTGGAGGCTTCTTGTCTTGCACAGTGACTGATCAGCTTTTTGTTGCAGAATAGGCAACATTTACCAGATCCTGCATTTTCTAATTTAAGAGAAAAATACAGTATGACATACGGCTGTTGGAAAGTTATTGACCCCTCGGATAAGGGTACTGTTGGGGAGAGTCACTCAATAAGTTCGAGGCACATCATTACACAAAGGGATTCTTTCACGTTTTTTAGCTCAGCTACTCTTTTAAAACTCTGTATTTGAACTCTGCATATTTCTCTTTATGTGCCATTAGAATTTCTACTTGCTAATAATAAACAGTCAAAATTCTAACATGAAACCTAAGCAGGTCCATATTCTGTATAGTTCAGAATGACTGAAGTATTAAGTTTATATATATGTTATTTAGCACTTTTTAACTTCAGCTGCACATTAGTTTCCACTCATCTAATTTAACAGAGCTTTACAGCTTATATTTTATTAAATTCCTTCTTTGCCATTTGTTAAAATAGCTTGTACAAATTCTCTGGTAAATTGACTTCCAAGTGGGAGTTTGATGGATGTATTGATTGACATCAATGTTGAAAATATATAAGCAGGAAAAAAAAACAAAATGCAAAGGAACCTGATAACCAGATTTGATGACTCCTATCTCAAGACTCAAAAGTTAGTCTTGACTTGCTAACAGCCTGACAGAGATAATCAAGATGACATGTCCACAACAGAGGCCAAACTACCACAACTGTGAAAAGCTGAAACTCTGGAAAAAACTCTTATTTAAAAACAAGACAATCAAACACAACCAACGACAAAAATAAACAAAAACAGTCATTTTTTCAGCCTACTATTTCCAAATGACTCCACATGAAAAAAAAAAAGCATACAAAGACATACAAGAACAACATTTTACAAACTTCCCTTCATATTTTTCCTAATTGCTTGAGAATAACTTGCAAGAGAACTCTGCAGTCTCATGAGGTTACCTACAGTTTAAGACAAGGTAATTGTGCTTAATTGTACTACAATCACATTACTAATATACTTCAGCTTTCTTTTGTTATTTGAGAAAGAGTATTGGTTAATTTAGAAATAAAGTTAATTTTGTACTTTTAAGGCAGGGATGCATAAAAGATTTACAGAGAAACATTTTCTTAGAGACAATCTGAAGACAAACTGACATAGGACTACTACCATAAGAATTTACCCCCCGTAAAAAAAAAAAAAAAATGACCAAGAGAACCATATTAAGCCCCAAAAAGCAGAAAAAAAATCATAAGTAGCTGATGAGGATAAGGTTAGAAATAAGTTCAGAATAACACCCAAATAGAAAATGTAATCAAATATAAAATGTTTTTTCCTCTCACACCTTAAGAGATTCAAGGAAGTATTAAGTTTTAACTTGGGGACAAAAGAATCTAGGAGTTCTTATCCGTCAGTAACTTTTAAGAAGTCCCAGTGGTGTATATATTGTTATGAAAATGGCTTAATTCAGAAAATAAGCTAAATTTCATTACCAAATGAATCAAGATATGCTCTGCTAGGAATTCAACAACTCAAGAAATAGAACTGGTTTGTAAGCAGAGGTCTGTACTCTACGAGTCATTAACATGTTTAAGCATTCTGGATAAGATTCAACAGAGAAAAAAAAAATCAAAACCTCATAAGAGCACTGTGTACAAAGAACAGAAACCAGAGATGCAGAGAACTGAGAATGATAAACTTTTTTTTTTCCCCAAATCCACATGTTTTAGACTCTCAATACATTTGAATTGTATACTACGCAAGTATTAGGCACACAAAGTTTGATAACATTGTAAACTTTTAATTTAGGTTTTGTAACAACAGAAAATAATTCTTAAAATCCCCTTCCAAATAAATAACTAAAAACTTAAGCAACCAAATCCAAAACACACACAGACATTAGCATATGTTCTGTAAGACTAAAGAAAAAGGAAGATTAGGCCATCTTTTTTCTTTAACTAGTTTCAAACTGCACAAAGTTGTGTGAGTAAGATTTTAGCATGATGGGTTGATTTCTGGATTCTCTTAACATCTTATTGTACAGCATTTCATTATGTTTACACATACAATAATCAACAGAAAGGTCAACAACGGGCACAAAGATCCCACGTGTTGCAACCTCCTCACAAAGTTAGAGTCTTAACTCTATTCTTCACAAAGAAACTAGTGCTCAGAAAAGCAAGGAAAGTTTTCTGAGACACACTGTCATTTCACAATGATTAAAAGCATTGGTTTAAGATATTCTCAAGAAAAGAAAGAGAAAACAGTGATGCTAACTCCCAAATTGGAACCGAAAGCTTTGTACTGAGGTGTTTCAGTCAATGCCTCTTTTCTAAGAAATGCAACTTTATTCTAAGCTAAAATAGCATGAAGCAATAAAAAGCTAGTATCCAAAATTGCAGTGCTGCTCCTGTGCCTTTATAAATAGGGAGACGACACCTATGTTTTCTAAAAACAGCAGGTTTTACTGTACAAATAAAGATCCTTTTATTAGTGTTGAAGGTCCAGGTTCAGAATATTTTAAATGTAAAGAGAAACATAATTGGTATCAAGAATAATATAATAAGAATCACTTTCCTGGTATAACACAGATTTGACATATTATAACAACTTTTTTCACAGCAATTTTCTTCCAGAGAATTGAGGCGTGTAACATAAGATTCTCAAAAGCAATGAAGAGAGAAGTCTTTACTTTTGGTACCTCCATGCCACCATGTTGCACCCCTCCCCTCCTCTGTCCCATTACCTCACGTTCCAAGATGAAATCTTAGGTTTCTTACTAGTTCTACAATGCATATCCCAAAGGAACAAGAAATTTCAGTACTTAAACTTCAGAGACTGAAACCAAGCAATCATAGCTACCCATCCATAATGGAAATACCACGAGGGAAGCAGAGAAACATCACAAAAACTCTACTGCACTGGAACAGAAAGGCTACACTTCACTCACACCTGCACCATGAACATTACAATCCTGGGATATGGGCAACACCTGCAGCTAATGTTCTCTTTGAGGCAAGAATGCTTTTAGCAGCTGCAATTTGATATCCTGATCACCATATTCCAGGGGAAGCCATTCCCAGGCCGTGTGTTTCTGTTTGTGTTACAATGGACCCAGAGAGATAGTAAGACTTCTCTATCAACTTACTCTGTCTCCAAAACCTTTAGCAAGATCCCAGTGCACACTGTGGAGCTTGCTACCCACATAGCTGAGCCTAAGCATGTGAGATGGAGCTCTCTTCTAAAATTCACACCAGATGTTACACTGGATAACTAAGTCCCAGTCATCTGCTGGACAGGAAGTTGCTTAGCTGTTATCCAGTTGTTGGACAGGTACATTATCCATTGGGTTATTTACCTAGATACAGGATATTCAGCCACCAGATGTCCCTGCACTGTACTTGGTTTGGAAAATGTCTGTGGTCTGTTTGCCCAAAGGATGATGTAAACCACATTCATTTCCTTATATATCTTGTTTTAAAGAGCTGTATTTTAAACAGAAAGCAGTCAAATTATTAATAGCTTACCAAAGAATATTAGTGTTATAATACTAAAATTAATTCCCATTTCCTAAAATATACCATAATTACAGTATTCATGTTTCACTAAATGCTTTGACAACTGCTAGAAACGTGAGAAACAGGGCTGTTACACAGTTGTTAGGAATGTAACCTTATCTTTTAAGGTATATGAGACACCTACACTTGTTCTCAGACTTAGAACATACCTCAGTTTTTGTAATACCCAGTGGTAAAGTGCATATGATTGTATTTGTCCTTCTCCCAGCTTACAGAGTCATTCATTTAAACATCACAAATATGATTGGTTTACTTTGTTTTCTGCTACTAGGGAAGTGATATTTTTTCATTTTGTTACAATGCCATCTTCATCTAAAGCCAGTAGCATTCATGTTGGTAATAAAGATTATAATGATATAAATGGAAATACCCCCCTCAGCATACCCACACTAACAGCTGAGACCAGCATAAAACCCTAGCTGATGGCTAAGGCTTTAAACGCATCAACATTACCTACCTATCAAATAAGTAAAATATTTCATTACTGTATAATATTGAAAGCTGTAACAACTGTATTCACACTTCACTTGATAAGAGAATAGAACAGACATCTAAATATTAACACCCCTTTTTTGTGAAACATATATTTATGTAGGTACATTTCAAAAGCTCACACTGCCTGGATCTTATGAGAAGGAAGTAGAGTAATAACACACCTCCTTAAATACTTTCTGTAGTGCTTTTATATCTTCTGCACATTCCCAGTACCTAACCAATTAATTATATATCACTGATGTAGGCAATCATTCAAGCACGCACATGAAGTGAAGACCAGAATCTGTGCTAGAACTTACGAGCATCTGGTTCTCAATTACGGGGCTTCTCAGCAAGAGCACGACACTCATCTGCCTGTTACGCACACGGCAGCAGAGGCATATTTATAGTTGCTCATCAGGAAGCTGTAATTTGTATTAAAATATGTAATGACTGAATTACTCTTCAGTGCCTGTACTTGAGAATAACAGTGTTCCACCAATCCTCATACTATCTAAAGCAGTGGCTAATACCAAGGATTTGTTCAAAAGGCAGCTTCAGCTGGAATGAAACCTGGCCTTTTTACAGCAGAAAATAACTTTTATGTTTGTTTGTTTGTTTTTTTTTCCAGTAATACTTCACTAATACCACAAAGTTGAATTCTTATTCATTCATATTCATGGATTTGCTGATTATTAGCAAGGCACACAGTGTTAGGAAACATTCAGATGTAACGCAAAAGCTTGAAGTCACATTTGAAAAAAAAATCATTTGTAAAAACATTCTTTCACTATTATTTGTCTTTCCCTCTCACACACAACTTATATCGGACAAACTACTAATTGGAGCTATGTTCACCCAGTGCTTTAGAGAGCACCTAAAAATTCTTGTTTGCTTAGTCCCCAACAACTAGCCCTTTGCTCTATCCTGCTGTGCATCTTGCACACCTGGCAGTCAATTGCTAGTTTCCCTTAATTAGTCTGTAATCTCTACCAGTTACGTTATCACCTGCTCTGCCTACAAATCTATGGCCCTTCCACCTCCTCCACTTATCAAGTTCTTACTTATTCCTTCCTAGCGTGGAGTTGGGAAACAATTAATATTAAGAAATTTACTCTTTCCTGAAACACTTTGCAGTTTGTTACATCCAGGTTGTGCTTCAAAATAAAACATAAATCCACAGCAAATGCTCAGAGTGTGAGATCAAATACTACACTTTAGTGGCCAAGTGACTCTTGCACTTTAAGCAGGGATGTACCCTGTTCTACACATACATTGCAATTCCCAAGTCTTAATAATCCAATTTTGAAAGGTTATGTAAACTAAAATTAGATTATTTGAAATGTCCTTGTTAACTGGTTTGTGATAGATCTGTACAACACAGCATACGAAGGACATTAAGTTTTCCCAGTAAAATCCATAAGTGATATGATTGAATAAGGAAAGGATGCTTCTGTTCATAATTTAAAGACTTGAGAGTTTTGCAAAGGTGTTTCTTCTACCAAAATCCCCAGGAATAAAGTATATGGTTCATCTACAAGTTCAATGGGTACAATGACAGAAAGCAGAGTTATACAACACCAAACAAACAAACAAAAAAAAGTATAGATTGAGCAAAAAGGCTTGTTTTGACTAAGAAGAATGCCAGTGAGTATAATCATCACATATGTGAAAGTCTGTTGCAAAGAGAAATGAATAGTCTGTCTTTGTTTCAAAGTACACATAATAACATGCTTAAAATGCAGAAAATAAAGATTCAACTTCAGCCAAAAGAACAGCAAAGAACAAGTTTTGGATGGCAATACAAATGAGTGAAGTACAGGCAGGGAAACTAAGAAGTTTCTGTCATACATAGTTTTGGTAAAAAGGAATATCAATGAAGCATACCTTTACATAGAGAAGGACTCATAATCCAATATTGGTACTGCGCAAACTGGAATTCAAAGTAGTACAATGGGTTATGCTAGCAGCCTTGTTAATACTGCTGCAGTTCTAAGTCTCTTGCTTAGTTCAATCTTTGGGGTTCCGAGGGAAGTAAAAAACCCTCAGAGACTTTCAGATCAAGTTTGCATCTGATTGATTTTCCTTGCAGTTACCTGCAATGTGTGATGGTGGTGGTTTCTTCAGGGTTTTGCAATGTGTTTTACTCTGGAAAAACAACCAAGATTTCCACAAGGGCTGTTAGAGGTTCTACTGAAATTAAAGTGAGTCTATCATTAGGTACTTTACTGCTCCTTTCTTCTACAGAAAACAAGAGGGTATATTCAATAAGAGGCAAATGTGATCCTGAGGAGAGAACATGTCCATTACAAAAGAGAAGTATTGAATCTGAAATTAAATATGTCAATCTAGATACTCAAACTGAGCTTAAAAAAGCTTTCAGTCTGCCAGCAATTGTGGAATTCACATGACAAGGAAGCACGTTATGTATTTCTGGAAATAATCTGAATTTAAAAGGTCAGTGATTACTTGTGTAATTAAAATTTAATTTGAATATAACTGCATCAAAATAGGATTAGAAAAAAGTAAATCTGTTTGGTAGCGTGGTGTGGGATTTGTTTGCTTTTTGCTGCATGAGAGGGATCAATCTTAAGACTCTGTTATGTTCCTATATCTCCAGAAATCTGCATTGAATGCCTTGATCACAGCCAGGATAACTGTGGTGAAATCAAAACATTTTAGTCCAAGTTAAATAACTTTACAATTCCTTAAAGGTATGCACATACAGTTCTTGCTGAAATAATCTAAATCCCATGTCCTGCACATGAAAGCCAAGTAGGACTGGAAGTCATCCATCCAAGTCACCAAACCACGTTTTCTTCTGGATTATTTCCTACAATATTATCTCAGATTCAAATATCTCTATGACTTGCTTCCAGTTCTCTTTGAAGTCATTTTTTTTTTTTCTGAATTAATTCCACTATTGCTTGTGTATCTCTTCCTAAATGAAACTTCACCTTATGATTACTCCCTGTTTAGCTTGTCTTATTGTGAGTAAAGCTACAAACGATAGTCACAGGCCTGAATCCAACAAAAAGATTTGCATACTATTAAATAACTAAATCAATTTAATTCAATTAAAATACCCTCAAGAGTTCCTTTACATCTCAGTTTTAAAGTCAACAGAATGAAGACCAAAAAACAAGTACTACCTCTACAAGGCAGTAGAAGTATCTTCAATATCAGCATTCCTCTTCTCTCCCCTGTTGAAACTACTGTCCCATGCAAAGAAAACAGGGAAAGCAATATTCAAGAAGACTACGAGACTTTGCTGCTGACACTATTAACTTGCAACTTATTCACTTTCATATGTATTGTAGAGAACACAGATGCACCTTACTTTGCACAAAGTAAAACACAAAGAAGTTGGGAAGTTACTGCTGTATTTCAAATACAATACATTAAAAAAAAAAATGACAACAGTGATATCTTTGTTTTTCTGGGTTGCATTCTTAGGCAACTATGGAAAAACCTGACTTGCAGTCCTGGGTAGAACATTTCTGAAACATTTTCCATCAGTGCTTGTGAAGTGTTGACTCTGACCTGTGGGCCAGTTCTGAAATCCAGTAGCACTTGTCTAAACAAACAGTGCACGCTCACCAGAGGTCTTGTGCAAACAAACTATAAATATTACAGCAGTGTTACAGATTTCACATTTGTCCATCCACTTAAACATGCCTAAGATACATATTTGAACTGAATCAGCTTTCAGCCATATTGAAAATTTCCATCACAGTCTGTAGTTTTATGGGATGAAATATAATGTTACTTCTTGAATCAATAATATTAATACAAGATATTTTTTTTTCCTTCAAGAAGGACTAAAATGGTCTGGATCATGGAAACAATTTCAGTTTACTGGACTACCTATCAATTTTGTCTGCATAGCCACATGGTACTTTCTTTGTTTTTTGTTTGCTTGTTTATTTGGTGGTTGGTTATGGATTTATTTTATGATTCAGTTGTTTGTTTCTATATATTTAGTGCCTGAAAGAAGAAAGCACATCTCATATTTTCTTTCCTGTATTATGGATTCTTAAATATCGGAGACTGACCTGGACAAAACAAGCTTGAAATTCAGGGGTAGGTCATAATTGTATTGGATCAGGGATTTTAATTCAGAGAGATGCTATCAATCTGGATTATGAACTGTGTTTCCACATGTTGATGGATGCAAAAATTTTCCTAAAATCATAGAACTATTGCAGCAATGACATAATTTCCTTGTTTGCCCTGTAAACCGTAGAGATCTCTAAAAGATATAGAATTCTTCAATGTCACAGAACTGTTCCCAATGACTATAGAATTATTATAACATTTTCATAATGTTTTTATTTCATCAGAAGCAACATTGCTGCTCTCAAGAGAAAGTTAAGAGAAAAATTAATTTTAAGGGTTGAAAATTTATTTTAATAAAAGCCAAAGACATTTGTGATGAATTGTGGAACTGGGCATTACTTGAACTTTGAACAACTAGTAACAAATGCTTCACTTTGCAAGATATAATGCTCAACTCACCTGAGGCAATAAAATGGAGACAGAAGATGAGTCAACTGTGCTCTATATGATTAATCTACACAGATAAAGCCATGCATCCTCCCTACCCAAACTACCTCCACTCCAGTAGCTTCAAATATTTCTACTTAAGCCAATCGTGTTTACTAGAGTTTATATTTCATCTGGTCAAACGCTGCTGTTATTTATTAATGCAAAATAAAACCGCTATTTCTCTGTGTGTCTGGAAGGTTTTACAAATCAGGTTTTCTAGGGAGAACAAAGGAGGATGAAAATGACCTTAGTCAAAAAGCCCTGCAGTTTTCCTTCTACCCTGGAAAAAGCTCTCTTTATATTTTCTTAGGGTCAAAATATGTTAGTTTAACATGATGTCAGTCAAGCTCTGCAGGTTAGAAGACCATAGTTTGTTTATCTTCAGTTCTGATATTAACCAGTCCAGAGACTGAAAAGCTGCTATCTGGATTTCAGAATTGGTATTTCAGATATATAAATGCAGAATTTGGAACATTAAAAGACGTACCTACAGTTATTTATCATCTGCCATCTATTTTATCAATATTAGTAAACTGCAAGTTGATTAAATGTATCTATAAATGAACTTGAAGTTTCAAGATTCAAAAGTCCATATCTTAAAAGAAGAAAGAGTTCAATTTTATCCCTAGCCCTTTCTCTAATTTGGGAATTCATTAGAATTGGCATTGTTAACCACAAAATACAGTTCTTAGTCCAAAAAAATTTAGATTATGCAAGATAAATCTGACTCTTAGCTGTTAAGGTTCAGGATTTTGTCACTTGTTTTTATTATGCCAGACATTCTAGGCAGATCATGTGTTCATACATTATTATGTTCTAGAAACATGTTACGTATTTCTAAGGAAAGAGTTAACATTACTGGGCACTGACCACAGTGCTGGTCCAGCAACTGTCTTACCAAGAACCTCATTCCTGTAATGAAAGCAACCATCCTTTTCAAAGCACAATAAGACTTGAAGGTTTGCTACACGTCATATTTCTTTAGTTAGTAAACAAGATGCTTGCTAAGTTACCAACTGCTTCTACAGGTTTGGATGAAAGTCCCAGACCAAACTTTATAAAATAAAAAAAAAAACAACTCGCCATTCAGTCATAACTTTGCTAAGTGGTCAGCTCTCCAGGGGGTCTGATTAAGTTTTGAGTTGAATATGTTTGAAATTTAATCAGAGGCTGAGCTTTTCAGCCTTAAAATGATCTCAAAAATTGAATACCTTTAAAGGAAGGCCTTCTCAGCTTCAGTTTGAAGGAGAAAAAAAAAATAAATTATGAAGCCTGGAAACTCAGCTCTTTGTCTTCTTGAAAAGTGTCAAAATAGAATTCCATGCAGCATTTGTTATTTTATTGTTGGCCACTGGGAAAAAGGATCCAGAGGAAAAAATAAAAGATACTGACTAAAGCTAAATTTTACCCCTTCTTCCTTTTAAATGTAGAGCCATTTAATAAATAAGAATTAACTAGTAACCACATATGACTTTCCATTTTGTTGTACAGGTGTTCTATGGCATTTAGAAGGAGTTATAAAAAACAAAACCAAACAACAACAAACAGCAAATCAATAAGTAAATAGATTATGTACGGATACTAGAACTAAAATCATAAGATTTGTCAGACAAATCTGTTATACACAAAATAGTTTGGAAAATTAAGTATGTGACAAAAGTAGAATACAACAATGGAGTGGGATGTATGAATGAATAAATTTGGAGAAAGATTGTGTCACTAAGGAGATGGCAGGCTGGCTCACGGTTTTAGGTTTCAGATGAGGACAGCTTCCAAAGAAAATAAAACTAAATTCTGTTAGGGGAGAAACAAGAAGGGAGTTAATGAAGCCAGAGGGAAATTAAAACCTGGTCTTTCATATTTCACTACAAAGTTTAAGAGGTTTAAATCTGGGACTAGAGTAACTATTTCTGATCAAAGTCCCTGCTTTGAAAATAACATACATAATTTAACATATGCTTCACTTTTGAATTCTCTGGCAAAGGTTTTGCCAGGTCTGATATTGATCCATACCCTGAGGCCATGGCATGATCTGCTGTGTTCCACCACGTGGGGATCAAGACCATTGCTTCCTTTCTAGCCTCTGATCAAGGCTGAAGCTTACAAGGTTACCATGGTTCATCAGCTGCTCCATGTGCACTCACCTTCTCTCAAACAATTTTGAGTGGGCCTCACAGCCCCTTTAACACCAACAGCCTCACTCACCCTGGCTAAGAAAACACATTTATCAACTCAGCTGCCATGCAGAAATTTGCTCTTGAATGCTTAGCTACTGTACTGCTCAGTACCCTAGAATAGAAATGTTACAACTAGAAATTCATTGCACTGAAAAGATCAAAGCTTCATATCAAGACAACCTTTTCACCATTGCCACTACTTCATTTACCAAGCTAAATAACCAATCTATGGTAACCATAACAGTTTGAAAATGGGGGCCAGCCACATTCAGAGGAAAATGAGTTCACTGACCTGGCTAGTTCATTGAAGCATTTCCCCCTTCATGATGGGCATTAGTTTATTAGTACCTGAGCTTAGTTGAAACCAGATGTTTCTAATGTTTTGAGGACAACCTCACTGTGATGGCTCTGGTAGCCTGTATTTCAGCCTTAGGTGTATGTGCAGTTTGGAAGTCAATTAAACTACAGATCAACTAGTAAAATTGTTCATAATTCCCAGTTTACATTCCGTGCTGAGTGTAAGATTACATCACTCATTTGAGACACTAAAGATCACAATGTCTTCTTACATTTATATTAAACCTCTTTTGCCTAGTAACAGCTCTTTACCTTTTTGTTCACCTACAGCAGAAGTAGGCTCTTGCCTTGTAAAAGGGAGTATATTTCCTATCTTTGAGAAACTGCAGTTGGCTAAACCAGTACACACTACTCTAATTGCTTTATATTAATAGATCCTTCACATTTACACTTTTATAGCAGAGACAAAAATAAGTTAATGACACCTCAAAACTAAGCAAAACACATATATAGCTTTCATTCCCAAATCCTAGGCTGCATCACATTGTAGGAGACACTCCTATTCTGACTAGAAGCTTCTGGACCTTTCAATGCTGCAGGACAAGACAAGAGATAAAGAAAACATATGTATTTTCTTCCTTGCTGCTTTATGCTTGCTTCATGCTGATCAGAGAGGAAATGACAACCAGATGCCCCTGTGACCCACCATTCCCCTGAGGTGACCAATCCAAGTGTAACATGTGGTCACCTCATTTGGGAAGGAGCCAAAGCCTGTTCTCTTTAATTGGCCAAACGGTCCCCTACAGCTGCAACAGATTAGGGACAAATTCTCTTCAAATAAAGCTGCACTTTTTCTTCAGCCCCCCCCTCCCCCAAAATAAAAGGGGAGGAGATGGGGGAGTTGGGGAGAAATCATGCCTGGAGAAACATGTGTGCATACACAAAAAAGTGAAGTTAATAAAAGTGTCAGGTAGGCAAACAAAATACCATTTATTATTAAATAGCAATAAAAGCTCCCATTGATGTCTATGCAGAATCAGGCAATCAGGGAGCTCAAGAGAGAGGGAGGGTAGAGGTATCTCATGAATCATTACAGAAGTTTGCTCTGATCTTTAATACCAGGCTTGGTGACTTTGGGGAGGGGAGAGGGGGAGCGCAAACATTTGTAATTTCAAGTCCTAAGTCCTTTCTTTCCAATTCTACAGCAATTAATGTCAGAAAAAGCTCAAAACCAGCATTGGTAGGGCAAGAATTTGCAGCAAAGTGAAGTCTAAACTCAGAGTATTGTCTCAGAGGGAACTCACTCAGCCTGGCCTGGCAGTGATTCTATTAGCAGTTATTTTAAAGAGTAAAAATATTTCAAATAATAGCATTTTAAAGATAAAGGCATTTTCATGGCAGAAGCAGGTTGTTCGTTTATCTAGAGATCCACTATATGAGAAACTTCTGATGGAATGGCTATATTTAGCAGCCATTCAGCTTGCAAATAACTGCTCAGCTACTCATTATAATCTCAGATTTTCATGAAACAAAGCTCATTTTCTCAGACTATGCAGAAGCTGAGTTTTAATGTAGTCCCTTTTGGGAGTGGATATTAACTCTTCAGGGATATATGCAGAACATACTAGGGACATGACATATCTTGAGGCTGGCAGGTACACCATTGCCAATGCTTCCGGAGTCCCACTCAGATGCTGAACTGTTCTTGCTGCATAGACTCTTCTGGATCTTCACAAAAAGCTTGCTTGCTTTTGGAGATCCATATATAAGTCTGATGTAACATAAAGATTATTGTTTTTACCTAAAGGTAAGGAAATGCTGTCATCTTTTACCTACTGCTTATTAGGGAACCTAGTGCAAAACAATGCAGGGTGTGAGAACGACCATCTATCTAATGCTCACTTTACTACTATTTTTTTTTTTAAAAAAAGGAGTAAAAGACATTACTCTTGCTGTGTGCACTGTTGTACTTGGTTAAAAAGAATAGTTATTTTGTTTAGGGACTGATTGATACCCCAGTGTCATGAGAACAAATGATTGTATTGTCAGTCAGCTGAACATATTTATATACTCTGTAGTCAAAATGATTACTCAGCTACAGAAAATGTTCCAACTAAAATTTTCTAGATATCAACTGTACCAATTTCATAGATTAGAGCCCCTGAACACAGGATCAATGTCATTTATTACAAAGAATTCAACTGGAGTTGTTACTGTACCTTTAAAAAACATATTTAAAAAAGAAGCTGTGGATAGATTTGTTCATTTTACTGGAAGGAGGAATGGTAGTAAAAAGTTGAAAACTCTGAAGCTTAGAACAAATACTTGTATATGGGTCAGCACTATGAATGCATTCAGCTCCCAGTAAGATGTTAAAGTGCTCAGAGCTATGGACTTCACTTTAAGACCTTTTCCATCCTTAAAAGATTAAACAGAATGAGAATGAGCTCTTCTTGCTTTGGGGTATCAGAGTGTTTAATACTTCCAATTCTTACTAGACATTTAATTTTTTTGTTTCATCAAAAATTTCTTCAGTGGAGGAAGGGAATCAAAGAATGAAGGATGATGTAGGTCATTGTGGGATATCTTTTAGAAGACTTGAGATATTTTTGAGAAGACCCTCTAGTACTGTTTGTCCACAAAGTTATTTTATTTTCCCTTCCCTGCATACATTACCATTAATTGGTTTTGTATGTATCTCTTATAAGTACTTATATGCTAGTAAATATTTTGCATTTTTCCCCATTTATTTAGAGCAATGCAGTTTCCTCAGCCTCAGAGTTCATAGGTAATTACTGCATATTCATCATTAAAAAAAAAAAGTTCTGTCTTATGTCTCTAAATACAGTCTTTTCCTCAAGCAGCAAAATGGTTTTACAACAGTTTTTGAATAGGATACCAAAGTGGGTGGGAATGTGATGAACCTAACATATGCTCACATCATTTTCAGCTTGCTATCACTCCATGAGCAGATAGAGGAAAGGAAGGACTCTGTGCTAGAAATGATTGCTGAGATGATTTGGACATGATGAAAATATTTTGACAAAACCCCTAGGCTCCTTTATGCTGATGTTTTCTTGTACTCAGCTAAACTTTGAAGAATACTTCAAAGTATGTTGGGAAAAGTGAACACTCAGAAATTCTTTGGTGGATGCCTATTCATCAGATCCACCATTTTTCTTCCACTGCTACCAAAGAGAACTTGTTCACATCTGCACTTCTTTCATTAGATTGTTGATTCTATTTATTCTGTCTGGCTACCAGTATTTTGTCAAACATAGGACTACATCATCCAGAGCCAAGACATTTTGCAAAAGCAAAAGTAATAAACAGGGACAATGCAAACATATTTAAGAGTTTTTCCTTTCCTACTCCTGGTTTATTGAATTGTTTGCAAAGTCCAGTTTGATACAGGAACAACTGAAAATCTAGCTTTGAAGCAGTATTTCACACAGTTTTCACTAAAGTTAATGTAAATTTACACGGTCAGTTTATCTTCTTATTGCATATCATAAATACATGATCTCAAGTTTTTTCCATGTTGATATCCAGGTTGAGTAAGTTAAAAAATAATGTAGCTTTGTACTACCTCTTGTCTTTTTTTTTTCCCCCTGTTCTGCAGCCATGGCCACAAAATTCCCACTGTTTTGCTAGGAACAAACTTATCATTGGTTAGATCAGTTTGCTCAAACCACAAGACCACAGAAGAAACAGCAGACTCCATCTGCCTCATGTTCTCAGGAGACAGTATGAGTTCCATGCATGCCTTCTCTCCACCTGCAGCAGCCGTACTTCTGCAGCTGGAGAGGCAGAAGTGATACCAATCCCATGACACTTGCTACATCTATTTTTCATACCTCATTCTTGCCTTCTTACCTTGTCTGAAGATTTTTCTATACTGTTGGGTCATAGTACCATAGATGATGACTGCATGTGTATGTTTTTTTTGGTGGTGGTGAGTTTTTTTTAGTACAGAATAAGAAAAGGTTATTGTGGAGACATGATTCTTGACCCAGTTTTCTGTTATAAATAAAATCAAATTTATGCAAATACAATCTCAAATTGAAAACACTCTGAATTTATATTTTTGGATTCTTTAAATATAAAAATAGCCATCTTTTTACTGACATTATTACACAAAATAGACCTTTGGGAACAATTAATTTTGAATAATTCAGAGCATGTGAAAACTGACCTGTATTTGTGGATTGGACTAGCTCTAACTATTGGTATCTTTAATTTTAAAAAACTTTTTTTTAATGTATTTTTGTAAAACTCCCCCCTTTTTTTTTTTTTTTTAAACATTGAGTACAGGTATGGTGCAGAGATGGTTTTGTGATGAACTTTGGTAAAATCCATATTCAAAAATTTGGATTTTCAGTACAGGATGCTAAAGTGCCTGTCTTAATAAATCAACAAATATGCTACCAGGGTAATCAATACAGTCCTTACATTGCTATCAATAATATTGAGTTTGTGAAATTCCTGAGATGATTTTCAGCCTGCCTCATCTGTTGGGAACTGTTAATAATAGATTCTACAGCAAAAGGGTTTGAATCCTGCCACCGCTCAGTTCTGTGTGAGCTGTGCAATCACTTTCAGTAGGACTCAGCCATACAAGCTAAGCCTCAAGCCAAAGGGAGCTCTGTATTTCATTTTGGTATATACAAAATTGGCTGTTATTCTTTTCTGGACAGTTCTCGCCATGCAGACAACTTACCTGAGCAATTAGGAGATGTCACTGTAGGCAGCTCTGAGGAAAGGGTTATTTGTTTCATTCCCCCTAGAAAGAAGGATAAGCCAATAACTATTTGTTAAAGCACAGTTAATAGATTGCATGAAAAAAGCTTCTCATTGTAGTTGTTGTCTTTTTTACCTTTAACTGAAGATAACCAATGCTTTGTTAAAAAGTGTATGTAAAAAATGAGTGAATCCAACTGGCCAAATCCTATTTTAGAACTATGATGATTCTTTCACATCTTCTCAAAAAACCTGAGAAATTCTGCCCAATTCTGCTGGCTCTTACTAGTGTCATATGTTTTAACACCCATCCTTGGAGCAGGTTACTGTACAAGTGTGGTTTCTTACAGAAAACATGACAAAAATCACCCTATAGAATATCATTACTTTTCATACAATTCACTAGTCTATACCATTATATGCCCAGGAAGATTTGCAGTGAACTCTAGATCAATTGCGGCTCTTGACATTTATCTAACTTGAATGCTGGAGAATATCCTCCTAGTTTGATTTGTATCTCTTACCAGCTAAATGGATCAATAAGGCTTTTTTTTTTTTTCCTTTCCCCAGTGAGAGAGGGTCTACACTTGACATATGTTAAAGTTGGGCAGACAGTTTCATTCAAACTGCAATGCTCAGCATCCTCTGATATTCTAGAAGTACCCAGCTGCTCTCCCATTGTTAAGGGATGGCTCAAATCTCTATTAAAAACCCTCCTCTATTTTTTTTCTTTAACAAGTTTAAAATGCAGCTGTAAAAATTGCTTTAGGATGAACCTTGGCATGCTGAGCTGAATGCTAGCCTCTCTTTCTTCTCATCTGACCCCCAACCTCTTTAAAATTTGAATTTAGATTTATTCTGCCTGAAGATAGAGGAAATGAAGTAAATAATAAAAAATACCTATTCCAAAACTAATAGGCATACACCAAGCCATCAGATACCAGGTATGAGGCTTGACTGTATATTTTAAAAAAACATAATATATATATATTTGCAAATGTCAGACCCACAAATCTTCACAGTATTAAAATATATATATATATATATATATATATATATATATATATATATAAAAAGATGTAACAGGGAAGTTGATGTTAAAGGTCATACATTCAAAAAACATCTGCTATCATGAAGTCAGGATTCTTCTAAAGACCATCTCTACAGAACTCTATGGAGCTACTCAGGACACCAGGACAAGCTGAGGAGCTAGTCAGGACTGAAAGTACTATAGCAGCATACTTTAGCATACTGCTTTTATCGCTAGCAGATCAATAATCATGCATACTGTACATGTTATGTTTCAATAGATCAGAATATACCATCAATATAACTGTTCGATATACCACAATATAACTGTTTGGGTGCCCCTGCTTGCTCAACAGTAAGTTCATTCTTTGCAGTGATGCAAAACAGAGCTATTAAGAGGTAGACAATCAATTGTCATGGATATAGTTTAGAAAAAGGGTAATAATATGTGCTGTCAATATGATGTATTCTCAGGGATTACGGTACTGATACAATCAGCAAAATACATAATTTTTAGATTTAGCCTTCAGTGGTGCTGGAAATAATTAGCTATCAAACTGATCTCAGCTATTAGAGCCTATGTATAGGATTCTGTCAAGTATACAGCTAGCTATTCCAGCAGTCTTTCTTTATGCCTGCAGCATTAAGATGCACTGGAAAGTACCCTCAGCTATAATCCAGAATTTCCATGCTTTTGTAGATTTAATTAAGATTATAGTTGGTCTGAAGAGAAACGCAACGTTTGTGCTTCCTATTCACAGCCATATTTTCTAACACCTATTAGGATTATGAATATCAAACAACGTGCTAAATGGTGATATCTTAAGTCTTCACACATTTATAGAAAAACAAGTAAACCAACCAACCAAACTTTGCTTCTGAAAGAAAGTTCTAGAACTCATATTTGCCAATGTTAAATGCCTCCAAAAGATGTTCTGAAATGTCAACACAAGTAGCTGTTTTCACCCAACACAGACACCTTACCTGAAGAAGGTATTTTTGGAACTTCCTTAGAACCAGGTGGCATGGTGACATCTCTCTGAAAGCAACAATATGTCTTACATTAGGCCTATACAAATAACTACACAATTGGTATTTGTAAAATAGTCCTTCAAACAACAAATTCTATCATCAGCAGCATATGCTTTGTTACAGATCTCAAGCCCTATTATCATTGTTCACTGATGAAATGATTCAGCCTTTTACAAGCTATTAAATTGGTTTGCCTTTAACATAACTTGCAGCAGTGAGCTCCACAAATTAATTTAAGATGTACTTCATTTTACGTTTACACACCACTATTTTGAGCGAATTGAACAGAAGCGTTCTTACTAATATTTACTTTGTATGCCCTCATAGGTAGATATACAGTTCTGTTGATACCACTTCAACAACTGCTACTTAACAGACTTCATCATAGCCTTCCTTCTTTGTATGGGAGAGGCTTCATAACTCTTCACATTTTTAATCATCATTTACTCCTGAACCTCAAACTTAAATATTTAAAACCTATTTTCTTAGAGAAATTTCTTGTAACTTATTTTTACGTGATGGAAATATTTATGTTTTGCTAATATAAGTTAAATGCTGAACTATCAAAGCCAATCAAATTACACTTCTTTGCTTTGAACCTGAAATCATGCCTTACTGCATGGGTTCACAGAACAGAACCGAGTCCCAGCTATGATACTGTGGTGCTTTTGCTCTGAAATTCTTATGCCAGAATTGTTACGGTCCAAAGGGACAGGAACATATTCCCAGTCTTTCTCATTTCAAGGAGCCAATTAAGGACAAATTCCTGTGTATTTCATCTTCTATGTAAAATATGTAAACTGTGGAATCCAGGAAATAGGGTGTTAAGTTCTTTGCATAAAGAAAAGGACTACAGAACCACAGCACAGCAGCAGCCAGAGCTGCATGCAATGCATGCCAAAGACAGCTATAGAGGCATCTCTGCTTTTCTCTCTGCACTAGACCATATGAACAGTGCACTCTGTTGCTAAGCCCCAAGAGGAAAGTTATCTAAAAAAAAAAAAAGGCAGACACCATTACTTCAAACAGGGCTGAGGTGGGGAGAAATATATATGTGTATAATATATATTTGATAAAGTAATAAATTTGAAAACTTATACATGAGTACATTTTATTTATTTAAAATTTAGCAGCCTTTCATCAACAACTTTGCAGAATAGGTTTTCCTCAGAACAGTAATACAGCATGACAAAAACACAACAACGTGAAGTTGATAATTAAGTACACTTTAACTTTCCATTAGGAAGTTTGGGTCAGGTTCCCACAATCTAACACCTGCCACTATTTTGATTAAATGAAGTGTTCCTTACAGCTCTAATCATGATGTACAACACAATTTTGACCATGGACGTTTCCTCTATGTCAGATAGATCCATAGCTGCAGTTGGAACCCATGTGCAAGAGTGGATTGATTTCTTGACATTTTGTCAGTGCCACTTCTCCCTGCATGACTGCTGATCTGATTAGAAAAAGGAATTTGCCTTGGTGAAAGGCATGTGTTCCATTTCCTGCCCCTGGCAGCAACCAGCCCCGCAGGGTTCCACCAGCAGCTCATTTTCAGCAAGACCCTGCTTCAGTTTTGCCCTCACCCAGAGCTTGGAACGAGGAAGAAAAAGTTGCTAAAAAAAAAAAAAAAGAGAGAGAGGGAGGATCTGGGGCTAGGGGGTCTGGGGGTTGAATTCAACTAAACAGCCTGAGAAATTAATATAGTCTGTGAATAAATATCCATCCCTGATCACTTTTCACTTTAACCTAGCCTGATTTTAACACTTTTGAGTGCAGGATGGAATATAGAAATAAAAATTAAACAGCAGGAGAGAGAAGAGGCAAGGGAGACAATGAACTCCTGCACTAGTTTTTTTTTGCAAGACTTTGAATAGAAAGCAACACTTTCTCAGATTTTGATTATTGTGCATTGTAAGCGATAACCCAAATTTCTTCTGCTGCATGGCTGTAGCACAGCCTGCAGAAAAATTGTATGTGTCTGTAAGCAACTACACCAATGACACTGATCATAAAGCCAGGAAAGCAAGGTTGCTTCCAAGCTAGCCCTCAATAATTGTTCTCAAACTGTCTCTGTTGCTTAACACAAGCTCCTGCAGCCAGCAGTTTATTCCATTAGATTCTGAAAGTACAAATTAACCCTGAAAAGGAAGGACATGAGAACAGTAAAAGATGGAAGAGAAGGAAGAAAAGAAAAAGAAGAATAGAGACTGAGACAAGGAGGCCCTTCAGTTAGCTGGATTTACCATTCAGTGTTATATTCTTTAAAATAAGAGCCATACATGTTGCTATGAAGAAAAAGGAAGAGGAGGACATAGCACACAAACATAATTTAACTTCATCTATTTCTTTCAGATTAATTTTTGATTAAAAAAACTTGTTTGCAATCACACATTCACATGTTTATAATCTGCTTTGTATTATTATGGAAGGTTTATTCAGCCTAAGTTAGGAGCTTTTAGTACATGCATATATTAAACAGAAGTCCAAGAAGGTATATCTTTTGATGGCAGGAAGATACAGTAGATGACAAAAATCCTAAAATGTTCTCCCAGTCCAAAGATGTAGTTGAGCAAGTGAGAGAAATCATTGAAAGCCAGGTTTCTGAAACAGAGAACTGTTGGACTAGATTCTATTTCTAATATATTAGAAACATCTTTTGTGGGATCTAGGCTATGTAAAAGAGATGGGCTGTTCTAGAGAGCATTGCCTGACAGGTATCTGAGAAAAAGACAAGTGTTTGGAGCAATAAAGGTGTTATTCAAATACTGAAAAGAAAGGCAGGCTTATTTAGTCTTTAATGGCAGCATTCTCTGCCTGCACTAAATGTATCAAGATCTATCTAGATTAAGTCTAACTTACTTTGCGTACTCAGAATGAACAATAACAAAACAACAAAAACAAAAATAACAAAATACAGCAAGAAAAACAGCAAAAGGAATCAGATCACATAATCTGTTTATAAATAGTATCTACTTTATGGATGTAAGAGTGGAAGTTCTCTGTCATCAGTTCACAAACCAAATTGCAAAATCCCAAATTAACACCTTTATTGACACAGAAAGGGAGAGAACATTGTTTTGAATTCATTTCCAAATGTAAATTCCAACGTTTGTCTCCATCTCTAATTACAGTTTTCCTCAGGTGTGGCAAATTGAATGGGGTCTATTAAAGCCAAAAACAAGACTAAGAACACCAACCCTTCTCATTTAAAATGAAAATATTTTTTCTTATAGTCTAGTTGGGACTGAACACAAAACGTGGAAGTTTTCACACCTCATTGCCGATTCAATGAGCCTTGTAAATCCATCTTTAGCATGGCAAGGAGAGAGGAAACAAGAAGGAAAAAATATTGTTGATCAAGCTAAGGTCAAAACAATACAGCAATAAGCAAGAAAAGGAAAAGCATTTGCTTAAGCTGTGCTCTAAACAAAAGAATCTGACAAGGCGGTTACATTACTACTGCTGCTCAATGACATGTGACATGACTTGCTGACTCCTGCCTGCTTCCTAGCAGGCAGTTGTTTTGTTTAGATGCCTACTGCAAATGGCAAGATCAGAAGCTTTGAGTGGACAGGAATACCACTCTTCCTCTGTCTCAGGGATGGTTCCTTTCACCATATTTGAAGGACACAGACGATGTAATTTAAATAAACTTTTGTATTTCTTTAATTTCTTTTGTTTATTCTATAAACAAAACCATTGTTTGTGTCTTCTGATACTTACTGTGAATATCAAATCACACTGAAAAAAATGTTATTTAGAATTGTCTATAAAATTAAGAGAACCACTGAATAGTTACTGAAACAAGATTACATATCCATATTTTACATACAATAATTGTGCTGGATTAAAATAATTCTAACTGGTTTAAAGACTTTCAGAATGAATGGGAAATTGATAATAAGCAATTTTGCTTTGATAGCATTGCAATGCCAGAGATTCTTTCAAATCAATTCCTATTTCCTCCACAAAAGAGGTTTGCAGATAGTAACTGCAGAAAACACATCTTTACCGTCAGAGCATATCAGCTTTTGTCTCTGAAATTGGATCAGCTCACCTTCTTCAAATGTGGCTTTCCATACAAAGCAGTATAAGTGTTACATAACTGCACAGTAGGATTGTACCCAGGGTCCTGCAAAGAAGCAATGGGACTCCTACATGATCTGTGCACTCAGGGTTCAAATCTACCAAATACTTGATCTGGAACCCTATTGTTTTTAAAGACAATGCTGACTGTAGCAAGTATTTTAGGCAAGCCTGGAAAATAAGCCGAAAGTAATCCAACTTTTATCTGTTGAGGTCAAAAGCTCAAGAGATACTGTTATGCTTTCAACAGGACTCCTGAAGAAGCAAGAATGTATAATACTCATATCAGTCTGTCAGACATTTTATTCCTTTCTAAACTACATTTGTTAGAGACAGAAGTTTTCCAGGCGTGAATCCTTTAAAGCTCTGACGCAGCCCTTCATATGCTAATACAAACCATGCAATCTCACCAGCAGTGTCTTTGGTGTGATGATAGCAATCTTATCATTTGTGTTACATGTCAGAAAGAAGGCAACACAGGAAAGTCCTGTCATGTAGGAAAGCAACATTAGCAGCTAAACAAGAGAAAAAGAATAAGGAACAGTAAGCACCACAGAGGAAAAAGCAAAGCCAAACAAGTTTCTGGTGGTTACATGAAGACACAAATATTTGAGATGTTATCAGAAGCCTTACTACATCTACTGAAAATTGACAACAGATCTTCCTATCCCTCTTGCATTTGCAAGAAATCAAAATGCCTAAAATGAGGTACTTTATAATCTTCCAAATCCTTGGGGGTGTTGCATGATCCAAGATCTTGGCAAATACAGAGCTCAGTGCACAAAATAGGAAATCAAGAGCTGTCATTACTTCACTAGTTGTTACAGATAAGGTTCAGCCAACTTCTCCGCACACAACGTGTGCTAAGGTCAGCACAGTTCATCAGCACACTCCACCAGCTGCTAGCTTGAAAGGCAGTGCTGGCTTTCAAGATGTAAACACTGATTTCATATGGCATATTAGGATTTTTGACTGAAAGAATGGTTGCCAATGAAGCTTTTGGGGCATGCTCTTATATGGATGCTTAACATGAACTTCTTGGGTCCAACGCTGGCACACAATGGTCTTAGTTTCCACGAGTGCTGACCTATCCCACCTAGCCAATTAGTGATCTCACGACCAGCTGCATAGGATGGTCATGGCTGATGTTCTCCCCAGATACTCCTTATACACAATTGTCTGTTTATAGCATTTACTAAAAGACACCAGCTTTAACTTTATTCCTCTGAGTTCTTACTATTTACAGACTTCCATGAAGGCTGTGACAAAGGAAGCCTCCTTTAGATTGGCCTTTACAAATGACCCAAACAAGCTTTTAGTGGTCACTATGCCATGCTGTTTGCAGACAGTCTCAGTCCTGCTAAACTACTCACAAGCATGTTTCTTTGCACTGCAGCTCCAGCAAGTGCACACATCTCCAGTGGCCACTCTTCAAGAAAGGAAAAGTGATTGTTTGGAATGACATAATAAAAATGCTGTCAGCCATCAGTGTGGGAGAACCTCCTGAATTCTGTGTGGGGCCATCAGTGTGAGTCTTACTGTCTGGGTAAGGGAAATCACTGCTCTCCAAGATCATATATTGTTGCTAAACCATCACCTAATACAAATTGCAAATATTTTCCTAGAATGACAGGGCTTGAAGAGACAAAGTAGCTGCTCAGACAACTGCTTTGAGAATGCTATCAGCTCTGTATTCAAATGTGAGTTTGCTGATGTTGTGGCATATCCACCAACACCACCGTTTAGACTTTGCTCTTCCACTACAAACTGAATGAGGAACATCACCTGCAAAAATCAGACAATTAAAAGCACTACTCTTTTCAAATTGAAAAGCCTCATGCATTGCAGATGCTAGCACAACTCAAATAACAGTTCTGTGAGAATAGAGAATGTTTGAGAATGTTTTGGTTTAGTAATATAAGTATTCTTCTGACTGTAAAAAACCCGGCAAGATCCTGGCCAGCTTTGCTCATGACTTCCATTCCTTCCATGTAATATTTAAGCTAAGTAAAACATTTAAGAGTTGTATTTCACTGTGAAATGTATTGCACTCATTAAATGCACTTCACCATGCTTAACCACTATTGGGTTTGGCAACAGCAAAGATGCATAGTGAAGATCCCTACACCACTAAAGTACACAGCAAAGATTTCTTGAAGTGAGAAGTGAATGAGGTTTCCAAGGAATTGCATGTAACAGGCAATGGTGCTCAGTAACTCAATTGTAGCTCTCTCCCAGCTATATCGTGGACTTACTGTGAGCTGGTTAACTTTTCACTCTCCCTTTGCCTGTCTTGTTAATTTATGTTGTCATGCTCTTGTTTTTTGTGATGGCATAACTACAGCAAAGATCAGTCAGATGCTGTTGGTGCTACTGTAATGGATAATAGTGACAGTAATAGACTGTAATAGAAAATAATGACAATACCTAATAGCGACTTTGCAGACTGAAAATAAGTGTAGATTATATAGAAAAGAGTAGATAAATGATGCACAAATAGGTTTTATCTTCCTCAAAGGTCAGTCTGGTCAGCATACCTGAAAAACAGAAGGTTAAAATTTTAAGTTCACCCATCCCCATTGGTTTGTTGGCTTGGAAATCTAAAATGAGTATTACTACAGCGTCATGCCATGACAAGGACACAGGAACCCCACTGCAGTAAATTATGTAAGAGCAGACCAAAATCACAACATTTACTAGCTACCACTGAAAAGAGGTTACATTTTTTGTCAACATATAATCTCAACTACTAGTGGTGCTTGTTTATTATGATAGGAGGAGGCTTTGAAATGCAATTTTGAGGAACAAAAATGCATATACTGTTGAGACGGAAATACATGTATATTTGTTCTTCGCCTTGCAAAAGCAGTTTAGCAAGGTCTCCCTGAGGCTCCAGTGAGAGGGAATGGTAACAACAGCAGAGTTTAACTTACTCTCTTCTTGATCCCTGCAATCACTTTCCCCATTTTCCAAGTCTTAATCTCCAAGTCATGCTTTTTTTTTTTTCTAATGAAACTCAGCTTAACCCCCAATTTATAAAAAAGATATTCCCACTGTACGGGTCTGCTACAATGCTCTGAGTACTGAATGACAACTGATGAAGATAAAAGAAATCCAAGTGAACTACAGTGAAGGAGAACACCTGGAATCTTTTATTGAAGGGCTGGTGAAATAGGGGAGAAAGAAGTATTATGAGACAGGTTTAAAAGCTAACAATACAAGAAGGTATGTTAGCCTCTCAACGAACATGGAATTGGAGTTGAGCTGTGTAGAACGGTTTGGTTAGAAGGGGCCCTCCAGCCACCTGCCTGATCACCGCAGGGCTCCCCAGAAGCTGACGCCTGTCAGTGCGGCACCATCCCAGTGCCTCTCCAACACCAACAGACCCGGGGCATCAAGCACGAAGCCTGTCCCAGTGTCTGGCCGCCCTCACGGCGAAGGGATTTCCATCAGTGTCTGCCCGAGCCTCCCTGGTACAGCTCTGGGCCATCGTCTGGGCCTGCCTCTGCCTCCCTTCCTCAGGGAGCTGAGGGAGCAGCGAGGCCGCCCCTTGGCCTCTTCACCTCCAGGCCGGGGAGCCTGGGGGCCTCAGCCTCTCCTCACAGGACATGTCCTCCCGCCCTCCTGCCAGCTCTGCTACCCTCCACTGGCCACTTCCTATGCAGTATTGTTATATTTTACAATATGTCACAAAATTTTACAAATTAATGTGTAGTATTCTGATTGGAGGTAATAACAATAAAGAGAGATAAAAGCAGATTCCACAGCGCTTACACATTACCACTGTTCCTTCCCAAGGTCTGTAGACTAGTTGTGCCCAGAAAGCTTAAGATAAATTGTACTGATTTAATCACATTACTAATAGTACCTTCGCTAGCAATTGGATTTCACCCAAAATTCTGTTGTACCTAAATTATTGTCATACTAGCTGCTCCTGTAAAAATGCAAATTGGTCTTCTAAAAGCAAGATATATTGTGCCAAGTATCCCCTCAGTATTTACAACCAAAAATATTTTCTTAAAAACATCTGGATATTTTCAAATAGTATTACAATAGGTAGTCATATCAATATTAAAATTAAAAACAAAACAAAAGAAAAAAAACATAACTCAGAACTGTAAGGGAAGAAGTTGTACAATGGTTATTGGCAGTTGAAACCCACCAGAAGAAAAACAAACTTGGAAGAACCCTTTCCAGTTGCCTGTTTTCTACAACTGAAATGTGGAATATTTATTATTTACACAAAGAGTCCCAGTACCTACATGCGGCCGGGGGGATGAATTTCCCGGAGCAGTTATTTCAATTATCTGTCTGTTTAATCACAAGTCTGATTCTGTTTGAACAGAAGTACAGGCACACAAACCAAGGACCCTTATCCCTACTTTGGTATATAGGCAGAGCTTGCCACTCAGAATAGTTACTCCATTGTGTACAAGCAGAATTCAGAGCAGCATCTCATTAAAGAGGTCAAACAAAGCACACCTATTGAAGTCTATGTGAGCTTTAGCACAGGATAAAGCAGCAATTGCGTTACGTTCAAGAAGATTCCTCGCTAGTTTTGAATTGATGATAACATAGTATGGATGGAAAAGTTCTCCCACAAGCTGCATGTGGTTAAGACAAAAAGCTGATGTATCAAGATGATATGGGATATGCAGCGACTAACTACCATATTTATCTTAATTCAGAAAGCCTCCCTGCTTAGAGGTTTGAGTTCCTTTAATCAGACAGCAGTGTTTATAGCAGTCTAGTCAGTTTATGGTTTATGCAATCTTAGTGGCTTTAAATGGTTTCCAGCATTCTGGAAATGCATTCTGCCCAGCTAGAAGTGACTGAGCTGCACTGACCTTCTCATCCTGTCTCCAGCTTAGGACACTGAGGCATTTTATTTTCAGCAATCCAGTATAGTCCTGGATGCAATGCAGCAGCTAGTACTGCTGGCTAGCTGGTGTGCAGCACTTGACTAGACAGCAAGAACCTGTGGAATGATCAGCCTAATACCTGTACCATACCTGTATTGTACCATAGCATAAGAGCAAAAATTTGTTCTTGGCAACAGGGCATTGTGTAGTTGCCCTAGGGAAGGAATAATGGGAGCCTTCTGGCTTCCCAGAGGCTCTTAGGGTCTTGAATCCAACATTCCCTTTAGGGTAGCTCAGCACTTCCTTGGTCATGGTGCAATCCCAGTAAGCAGCTGCTCCCTAAGCCAAAGCACCTTAAAAACAGAAATATTCCAAGGATACTAACTTATACAGGAAAATACAATTTATTTATTATTATTATTATTATTTTTCACAGTAGAGAAGGAAGTTCGGTGGAGCAGGATTTAGAGAAAGCATTAGAAAAAGCCAAGGATGCAGTATCAAGGTAGAAGTGGTGGCCACCAAGGTTCCTGCAATTATACTTGATATGTGAGAGGAGCTGAGCTGAGGTAATTGGTGACAATTAAGTGAAAAGACTAGATGGCAAGTGGCACTGAGCCACTACTACTAGTAGCACAGCTGTAAAGAGCTCTGTGTAAAAAATTATTCAAACAGGGACCTACACTGAACATGTGCTGCCTTGCTCATAGATGAGCAGATCGCAGGCCAGCCAGCTGAGAGGCAGCACTGTGAGCTGCAGTCAGAACAGAAAAGAGATATGGGACCTTGCACAGAAATTAAAAAAAAAAAAAAAAATGAAGTCAGAAACTAATCACAGGAGTAATCGCAGGAGTAATGCTGTAATGTATGGTAAGAACAGGTGTAGAGAATGGCATTAAATAAATGTTTATTCAACATGGATAGGTTAACACTGCATATAATACAGAGAAAGATATAGAAAGAGCAACACATTGTCATAAGCCACTTCTGCAACTTATGGGAAATTCATGCATGTAATTTTCAAAATCCTGTAAAAAGTATTATAAAGAGACAAAATTAAATGCCATGGAATGCAGCCTCAACCACATCAGTGGATCAACGGCATTTTTGTGGTAAATCTTTCAAATCTAGTTCTCCTCGTCTCTAAAGTATCCTTAAATGGACTTTTTAAGCTAGCTTGGCTGGCTTTGGCTAACTATACAGAGCAAAGAACTGATTGCATTCCTAAAGAAATGCTCTTAATAACTCCTTAGAATGAGCTGTGGAATTTTTCCACTAATAGTGAAAATAACTAATGTGCACCTTGAACATATGGTATTTATCTGCATGCCAATTTTAAGAGAATTCAGTCTGGGAAAGCTGCAAAGTATATTTATTCTAGAGCACACACTCTGCACCAGTAAAAATAAAATGCCCATTGTGAAATAGAAAACTAAAAAGGAATTTTTATCATAGGACTGTAGTATCATTAAAGATACAAAATCCTGTGTTAGCTCCCCAAAGAACAGTGCATTTAACCTGAGTTCAGTTTTCCTTTCACAAGTTCTCAGAAGGGTGGTAGGAACCATAAGAAATTGTGTTCTAGGGTTCATTATTCTTCAAGGGAGAGAGATTAACCCAGATAGTGAGTTCTCCATATTTCATCCATTTCAATGGCTGTGAAAGAAAGAAGAGCTGTGGCTGTGCTTTTCTGCTGAGTCACTCCATGGCAACCATATCGTACACTGCTTCATTTCATTTTTTCCCCTCTAAAGAACATCAAAACAAAACAAAACACAAGAACTTGAGCAAAATTACAAATCCCTTAATTTTAAATGCACCTCCTCTGTGACTAAGATCATCCTGCAAAACACTGCTCTATGTCACAGTGGTTTTTATTCTTCATTTTCCCTGCAGAGATGGGCCCAGTCCTTGGTTCCACACATTCTCATCATGAGGAGCTTTCCTACCATGAGTAAGTTTGACATTTTAAAAAAGTTTGCACTGATATGGACTGAAACAAAGATCTTTCTAGTTATTCCACAGGCATCACAAAGTCCCTTTCTTCACACACTCACAGATGTCTGGGACATCCAGCGAGGGTATGACATAGCAGCTTCAGGTTCCCACTTTGCCATTTGCCCACATGCTGGACTCCCTGTCTTCATGGAAACAATACTGAAGTCCCCAACTTCCGAATTTTCCTAGTGAAATTCTTCCTTTATATATAAATAATGGAAAACATGGAGAGACCAGACCTTGAACATGGATACAGCTAGTTAACAGAAGTTTAATCACTGAATAGTTGAGCAGTGGGGTAGGAAAATTTTAGCTAAACTTATGAACTTTTGATACAAAGTCCAGCTTGCCCAATCACTGTTTTCTAATTAAAAAAAAAAATATGTTATTGATAAATTTATTACCGGCCTTCCCCCATATGTTACCCTCACTCACCCCTAAGTTGTGCTGGAGCTGAATCAAGTCGAGAATCAGCATTAGAATAGCTGGGATTGGCATGAAGACTATTTAAAAACAAAAGAAGAGATGCGAAAAAGGAAGAGAAAAGGAAAAAGCTTACTGCTGTATTTATAACCCTTCACAGGTTTCATGCCAACAGCAATTCAATTGGGTCCCCAGGAAACAGTTATTTTTTGATCTGGGAAAATGCCTTTCCTTAGCCAACAAAAGGCTGATACAGTCTTTCCTGCAGAATTTTGTTTTTTTAAAAAATAATAAATAAACAACAAAGGGAGTGGTTGGGGGTAGGGCAGGATGGAAATGGGGGCCTACATTGCTTTGTGATAGATGTTCAGGTAGCGTATTTCTTAATCTGCCTTCCAGAATGTAGTTTCATAATGAGTGTTAACAGGCCAGCTTTAAACACTAAGAAGTACATTTGCAATGTAACGTGTAGGGATTTGGCTGGACAATTTCCCATTAACACTAATGCGCACTGTGTGGTTAAATCCCTAAACACCACGTTGAAAATTTAGTTTCAAAAGTGCCCATTATGTTTGGATGTCAGATTTTTTTTTAAACAGTTGTTAGTCTATTAAACAGCCATTGCGTTCACACTCATCAGACAGAACAAACTTTTTCTTTTTGTTTCAGTCCAGACAGTTAAGCACAAGATATATTTTTGCAACTTCACAATTGCAATGAAATTTTAAAATGAAATTTTAAATGAAGCTTTAGAACTGGCACCGATTAAAGTATTTATAATGCCTCATCTAAAGATCTACTTATAAATGCTAAAACCTTCAGATAAAGCTATGATCTAACTGCAAATTTTCTGTTCATAAAGGGCAATGCTTACTTTAGAGTCCTAAATGTTTTACAAGCACAATAGGAGCCACTTTTAACATAATTATCATAATGTTTCTATCATTAAAGATACAGACAAAGTGAGTGTGCTTTTTCTTCTTCTAGTTAGGCATTTAAAGTGTTAAAAAAATTCAAGGGCTTTCACACTCAGGACATGAACGCACATACAAACAGGTGAAATAAAAGACCAAAATTTGAAACATTGGACCAGATTATGATTATAGGCAAGTTCGATCACAAGTTGGTTCCCACCTTTCCTGCCATATGATCTAAGCATTCCTGGACTGTAAACCATGAGATCGTAAATGAAGTATAGGATAGTCTATGTATGAATAGGGTACTCTATTGTGAAAAGGCACACAGCATTAAACCTGTCTTTCTGCTGTTTACATTTTTTAAAGAAAACAATGTAGAATTATTTGGATGTATGCTGGGGCAGAGGAGATGAGCAACAGAAGTTCCTGAATGTATTTCATTGAGTAATCTGAGATGCAATGCCCTCTACAGACAACAGGTAAATTAAAATTTGTACTGTGTTGCTGAGATTAGTAAGTGGATATGAACAGATGGAGTCCACCACATGTACAGCAATTTGCTGGTTCTTTTTAGTGGCTTTCTGAAGTGCAAGCTTGCCATTACAGACGAGCTTTTAATTCTTCAAAAAGCCCAATTTCTTCTTATAAGACAATAAAGTATTTCCTCTCCCAACAGCAGGTAAGCACTAAAGAAATCCTTAAAAACCTAACCCCAATGTGCTAAAGACACTTAATAACCTCTAAACTACATACAATACCACTTCCTCCCTGGTACCAGGATGTTGTAAAAAGTCTAATTAGTCCTTATAATAGAGCTGACACCTCCACAGCACATAAAAGAGGACTTTTAATTTACAAAAGACAACTCCGGTTGTCCTGATTTTTACCTTTAATTAGACTGTAAGAGCTAGCTTTATGAGACTGAAGATGAATATTCCATTAATTTGGCTGTTAACCAACATATGAGGTATCAGCTGAGGGTAACATGTTAGATTTGTGAGACTTTTTTAAAAGCAATATTCTAATATTTTGAATTGATTTTTAATACACATTGTTTCATGGATTATTTAACTCTCTAATGAGGTAGAAAGAAATATTAAAGGCAATATTTTAAATGTCAGGTAAATGACCCAGTTTAAGGCAAAAAACGGGGGGAGGGGCACTGTTGATTTTCTTGCAATAGTGCAATAATTGTGCGCAGCAGGGTACTCTATCTAGCTATGAAATTCATTTAAAAATGAAATAAGGGGCATGATGAAAAATACAGAAAAGTCAGTTGCCCCAAAGGAAATATAAATAATTTTGAAAGCAAAAGTGTTTCTGTGGCAACATGAACTTTAATAAGTCAAAATTTGCTATACTAGTAAGCTGTAGCTTTACCAGTGACAGGTAATGCATGAGTTTGAATGAAAGGACTAGTGGAAATTATAGTCATAGAGCTGTCTCATGAAATCAGAGGAATTAAGCAATACATGTCTGAGCACTTCATAAAAATCACCATCCATCTCACAACATGTAACACAAGACTTAAAATCGGGGAAATCTGCATTGTGATATGAAAGGGACTTAGTGTGTCATTTGACATGAGCACTTGCCCCAACTGTCATCCACTCCAGATGGGAGAAAAAAGAGGGACAGCCTCGGAGACAGGCCCTTTTTTCTGCATGCCAACACAACTAGAAGTAGCAAGGCTGCTTCCTTCATCTAATTCTCTTTTTAAACTTCAAACTTCAAGACAGCTCTTTACCCATCCCACTGCAATGAGCAGACACATGGAACAGTAAAGCTTTCAGTGAAGCCATACACCACAGGAAAAAAGGTAAAGAATACATAAGGTCTGACAAAAGATACCCAAAGACATGTGTTCAGACTCTGAAGTAAAATGACCTGACTGTTTTGCAAAAAAAGTGGAGATATTCTGGAAACAGAGTATCTGTCCTTGAAGTGGGATGGAATGAAATACTTACTGATAGATATTAGGAAAAACACCCAACAATTTTGATTTGGAAATTTCAGTGGATCTAAAGAACAAAGTCATGTCAAAATACTGAAATTCTCAGTATAGGAAGAAATAACCAGGATACTACAGAAATTATTTTTCTCACCTTTTCTGGAAACATCAATTCAGTGCTTGAAACAAAGGTGTGATACTTTGGCTAACATTTACGATCAGGATATTCCATCTATACAGATATAAGGGTTCTGCACAGCTCTGTGATATATAAGGGACTTAGTGTGTCCTCTGCTACCTACCCATTCTTTTTTCTCCAATCTCTAAAGCAAGTCCTGCAAAGTGTGTAAGAAACTGAACTACAATATTAACAGATGGAACAAATGACAGGATGCTGCACAGCACAGAATCATGCCCATGCCTACTTCAGTCACAGCCATCTCTGTTTGTGTATTCATATCTTGACCTACAGAGATTTCCAAGCAAGGCTTAGACTCACAGGAGGAACCATCTTACCATGGATAGAGGCAGATCTGTTCAATATGAGTTCTTTCTCACTATGAAATGATGAGGCCCAGTCCAGAATAGAGGAGTTATTAAAAAATGAAAGTAACTGGTCTTATATTTCAGAGTGCACATTGCTGCCTGGGTAACACCTCTTTAATAATTGTTGCTCCAGAAGTCAAGAAAAAAAGTTTGTTTTTAATAATTCAAGAACACACTTTTCCAGTCTATAAGACCTAATTAAAAATTTAGAAGGCTCATAATGTTCACCTATTCATTTCAAGGGAGAATGCTTGAAAAGAGACAGAAGAGGATTAAACATAAATAAATTAAAATAACAAAAAAGGTATTCAAAATATGATGATAGTGTTTTCAGCTAAGACCAACATTTCAGTATGCATTATATTCTACAAGAATGAACGTAAAGACCTCTCCATCCCATATTTCCAGAAACATGATGCACGTTCATGCTAATCTACGCTTTGCCTACATCTGGGGACACCTCTGTAATGATGGACAACCTAGTTTTAAAGGACACTACCCAACTAGTGGACTCGAAGAAGAATGAAAAGAGAAAGCATCAAACATGATGGGAGACTAAGAAGAACAGGAATGCTTTGTCTGAATGTGAAAAAAAATATATAAAATTGGGAAGGCCTGAAAGAAGTACTGAAAAGTAAAGAATGGTACAGAAAATTTTGGGTGCAATGCTTTTATCATAATAAAATGGTGTTTGGTAAAAACTCACAAATAGGGTATGCAGCCAAAAAGATGTTTTTTCCATTCCACATCATGTTATGGAAGGTACTGACATCAAAACCTGAAGATTGAACGTATATGTCCAAAAGCATTCAAGAATTCACGTTGGATCACTGAATATGTGGTGCAATAATTAATAACAGTTCACATTTAAGTAGTAAGAAAATAAGTTCTCCACCTTTTGAAGACTAGACAAGACCTATGTAAAAGCAAATCACTCTGTTAAAAGACAAGTAAGTCTCATGTATGATTAGACATGTGTACTTAAGATGAATGAAGAAAAGCTTTAAAATGGGACATTACTAATTCCTCAGCTGGGAGTAGTGAATCAAGTTCTGAAAACTGTTTCATGTCATGGACCAGCCAAAGATGTTCCCAGGGAAACAAAAATTACAAGAGATCTTAAAAACATGACCTATGAGAAAAGAATTGGGGCTAGAGTTGCAGAAGCAAAGCCTTAAGCACATGACTATTCTTCAAAACAAACGTTACTGCAAATAATACTGCTATCTGTGGTAGATGGGACAAGCAAAAATGGGCTCAAATCATTGCAAAACCCATCAACTCTACAAAAAGTTAAATGCTGGAATAAACTTCCAATGAATTTACGTTGTTTCTCTCAGAAATATTGAAAACTGAGCTTGGAAAGTATTTTCAAGAGATGAGATAGGTGGAGTTATCTCAGGACAATCTCTCAAAACCTCACATTTTCTCTGATTTTATATATTCTAAATACAAGCAATAGAGATGTTTCTTTGCTTTAGACATGTAAGTATTCCAGACCACATGACTGAAGCCCGTGCTATCAACCCTGATCTATTAAATCATGATGCAAACTAGTACTCTTCTGACTTCTACTACTTCGATTTACAATGTTCATTATTTCAGCATAAAGGAAACACTTATTACAAATAGTTTTTAGACCACTCATCACAATCTTTTCAGAGAGACGAAACAGAGGAATAAGTTTATCCAGTTTTTTTCCCTAAAACTGCCTTTTGCACAGAGCTATGTTCTTAAATTGGCTACTGCTACCTAGTGTTACTATTAAATAAAAGTAGATTTTTAACAGAAGTTAAAGAGCGAAACATCTGACAAAAGACATCCCTCTCCTCCTGCCTGGCTGCCAGCCCCAGCAACACAAGGAACAGTAAGAACTGAAACCAGAGCTTGGGCCAAGGAGGAATGCATGGGGCAAAATACACAGGGGGCAGCAGAATATTCAAAGCTGAGACCGAACTCTAATCTAACTCTAAATGACTAACAGTCTATTTAGAAAAAATGAGCTCTGTGGAAGTCTCATTCAAATTCACCTGGAGCAAAAATGCTAGCACAGAGCCAATTTAAAATGAGAATCACAGTTCAACTTCCTTGTCTCTATAGAAACATACAGAATCCAAAGTCTGCCTTGCCTTCCTGCTCCTCTGTTTTCCCTCATACTCAAATGTACAATTTAAAGTACAGTTCCGGACAGTTCCAAACAAAAACTATTTTGTTTACTAGAAGTAATAAGTAAAGTGAATTTCATGAGGACTCCATAATTATGTTTGAATCATTAAAACACCTACAAGGCCCAGGAATCAGGTTTTGTTCAATGAAGATACATAAATGGTAATCTCTGTTTTTCTCTCTTATGCGGATGAAGCAGTCTGTGTCATCGGTAAAAGGATACAGGCATTGTTTGCTGTAATACCCTGACAGTATTCTCTCTGAGACTGGCCTTTTTTACTCTTTTACTTCGTCATCAGGAACTGAAGTCTCATTTCTCATGAGAAAGATCAAGAGGGCAGAAAGACTTAGCTCTCAGGTGCTGTGGTTCATCATCATATAGTTCTCTGAAGAGATTTAAGGTTAGTCATACCCAAAAAGAAACAATTTCTCTCAGGGACAAGTGACAATCCACAGACAAACTGTTTTCTGCTCATCTTAAGATTCCATATGATCTCACTCCTCATTCAGCTTCCCATCCTGAGCACAGAACTTTATAGCAGTTTACTTCAATGCACTGGCAGTATATTTGTGAGATAACTACTCGATTTTGGTTTTTGCTGGTGATTTTTTTGTCTTGCTTTTCATTGACATCTAGGCAATGTTGTTAACTCCTTCAGCTAGGAATTTTATTCTATCTAAATAAAAAGACAATGAAACTATTATTTTCACTGAGAATATTATTTTTACTATAATCAAAATTTTCAAAGAGGTTTTAAAGGAAATAAGACAACAGAGGGTCAGAGCTTAAAAATAACTTTCCTGCCTACAAACAAGGAGCTGGGACACCTCATTCCTCTGTAAGCCCCACATTAGACACAAAGAGGCATCTTAGAAGAGCAACCAACAGAAGTGACATGTTAAGCAATGAGCCATCATGTACAGCACACTCACTACCAGAATTTTTATAACTTTTTTCCCTTATTAGACTCCTAAGTCACAAGGAGAAAACGCACTATCCACACTTCAGAGCTTTCTTTTGGTATCAAAATACACTCACTTTTTTTTTTTTTTTTTTTTTTTTTTTTTAAGTCAACGACTTGGACCACAAAGATAGAAAGATAGGAGCTATCCTTGCTCCCTTTCCTGTCCAGCCAGGGAGTTCTGTGGGCGTTCACAGAGGAAGGACATGTGTTTTTAACACTCAAATTAAGGAAGGGTTTTGTTTGTTTGTTTGTTTTTGTTTTCTTCCTTTCTCTCTTTCTTTATGTTTAACTTGTTATAGTTAAGTAATATAGTCTTTAGGCCCTGAAATAAGAAATTACTCTCATTCACAGCAGTCACATTTATTTTTCCTGAAATAGTCTACATCTAAAGACATATATTACCCATGGTCTGAGCAGAGACTCCTGATGGATTAGCCTTGCCATGCATACATTTTTGAATCATGCTGCTGAAAACACTGCTCAGATCAGGATGCTTCTGAATATGTCAAAAAGCAGAACAGGAGGCACTGAGTGGAATTTTAAGATCAAAAAATTAACCAGAAAATGAGTATAAGGGCTTCTAAGGGCTCCCCAGTACAGGCTGACCATTGAATATTTTCAGTTTTTATTGTTTTGCACCCAGATGACTGCTTCTATCAGGAACTACTGTCCTAATCTTTGAAGGAGTCCTCTAGGCTCTTTGGAAACTCCCAGCTTCATGATTTACCCCATCATTACATGAAGACAATTTCAATACCCCTATGTTTCTTGTTGATTTGCATGTGGCTATCCATTAAAGCAGAAAAAGTACTGAACACCTAGAAGATATTATCATTTTCATATCTAGCAAGCTTGATGAGATTTCTAAAAGCAGAATGCATGAAAAGATGCATAACAAAACAAGATTACAGGAAAGTAAAAAAAATCAATGGAGAAAAAAAGAGAGGACAAAAAGGTGAAGATATTTCATCCAATGTTATAAAACGAAGGCAGAAGTTTCTGGAGGCTACAGTCCTTCTCTGATCTCATTAATGAAAGATCACAAGATTAAAAACAAGGAATAGGTACACAGCAAGCCTGAGCAGCTAGACAGATTTCTGACTCAATCAGGCAATGCTCGCAAATGCTCGCAAAAGCCTCCTCTCTGAAAACTCACTATTCTCTTTTCCAAAACAATTTCACAATTATTTTCCTCTGTAACACAAACTTCTAGCTGTAAAGAGTGAGTTACCACAGAGCCCTCACCTGAAAGCACAGACTCCAGCCAGCAGCCTGTACTCTGCAGGGCCAAGAAAAATCTGCTTAAAGCTGGCCTTAGTTACCGGAGACAGGTTATAATCCCTTTCCGCCAGCAGATCAGATGACAATAGGGACAGAAACGGAAATAAGTATTTATTGCTGAAAGTTCTTTTCTTTAAAGAGTGCTCAGACAGGCCTTTGTCCATAATTTAAATGCTTCAAATTAGAGCTATACACTTCACCAATGTTCCCACTAGCATGCAGAAAGCATTTGTCAAAGGCTTCAGTGGGAACCGAAATTATCCCTTAATGATTTTGCCATTACAAGACTTCTCTATTTTGCTATTGCAAATCATAACCCACAGTCAAATCAACAAAACATTACAAAAATCAAGGTGCAGGAACTCAGCAAGTCATGGAAATCACTGCTTTTGTCTACCGGAAATGAAATGCCCTTCTCTGGTTTCAGTTTCTGCTGTTGAGAGTCAGACTGTGTTTCAGTACATTCTGCTAACTCAATCACGCTGTAAAATACATTAACACTGTTCACCCCAAAATGTTTTTCATGTAATCTTAGGATTATAATGCCACAAAGCAATCAAAGCAAGACCATTGACATATAGAGCTGATGTTCTACCCACATCTCATCACACTGTCTTCAAGAGTAAGAACACAAATGGTACTTACGCATTCCATCACATTTTGCCTCTGAGACTACACCCATCAAAACAGCCCTAGTGACACAGAGCAACATTACTGGGATCTGTCATACACAGCTCAAGCTTTCTCACAGGGGAAGACCTGCTAGAGTATATTTTATACTTAGTTACTCTCTTAATTTTTGACTTTTTTGACCAGAGGGAGGGGGAGAAGAAGGGGGTAGAGGGGGGAGAATCAAAGAAAGCATGTTTTGCTCCAGTAAAAATGGCTAGGTACAGTGTTTAGCAGATTTCTTCTTAAGAAAAGGGAGATGTTTCTCACTAAAGCTTTCAGTAAAGTCCAGAACAGTAAGCAGAAGTTTGGCTGAGGGAGCTGGGCTTGTTCAGCCTGGAGAAAAGGAGGCTCAGGGGTGACCTTATTGCTCTTTACAGATACCTCAAAGGAGGCTGTAGCGAGGTGAGGGTTGGTCTATTCTCCCACGTGCCTGGTGACAGGACGAGGGGGAATGGGCTTAAATTGCGCCAGGGGAGTTTTAGGTTGGATGTTAGGAAGAGCTTCTTTACTGAAAGGGTTGTGAGGCATTGGAACAGGCTGCCCAGGGAGGTGGTGGAGTCACCATCCCTGGAAGTCTTTAAAAGACGTTTAGATGTAGAGCTTAGGGATATGGTTTAGTGGGGACTGTTAGCGTTAGGTCAGAGGTTGGACTCGATGATCTTGAGGTCTCTTCCAACCTAGAAATTCTGTGACTCTGTGAACTCAAGATTTTAGCATTGAGTGTTTGGATCAGATCCCACCTCCATGCTGGAAGAGAGGTTTGAGTATGTGATATTTGAATATATCTCACGGACTCTTCCCCACCCCACCAAAAAACAAGATGCACATAGATTAACACTGTATTGAGTTCACTCAGTAAAGAACACAAGGAACAACATCTCAGCAGAAACAACAACACTGAAAATAAATCAGAGCCTGAAAGTAAAAATTCAAACTTTCCTTCAATATTCTTTTTTAGTTAATCAGTGCTTTAAGTTTTTTTTTGTTGTTTTGTTTTTTCTCCAACAATTTGTTAAGGAGAAGGACATTCTATTAAAAGAAACAGTAAAAATAAATATACATTAAACAGACAATATCATTAAAACATTAATTTCTACTGCTGTTCTTGCTGTTGTGCCACTTAGAACTAGAATATTTCAATTCTAAGAAGTCCAATTGGAATATTCCAATTCTAAGTCAGAAGTCAGATCTCCAAGTCAGAAGATTTGCAGACTGCAATAACTGAATGGCTGAAGTTGTTTAATGAAGGCTTACTCCTACATGCTAGCTGGAAAGGAAGTATATTAACCAGACACTAGAACAACTAAAGACTATCCTTTCTGACCAGGTTAGACAATGCCTTTAAACTCTTCAGGGCACAACACAGTCTGTATTTAACATTTCTCTGAACCAATTGCTTGCTTCCTGCAGCAGGCAGCTGAGTATAAGAAACTCATTTCTGGAACACAGGAAAGTTATTCCACAGCTTTTGATCAATTTCACCAATCAACCATCAATTTCACCAATTGGACAAAGCTAGTCATCATACCCACTCATGAGCTACCATTACTTTCAAGTAAAAAAGACATTTGCATTTTCAAGTAAAAAAGACATTTTGACTGAAACAGAGTCTTACATTCCTTCTCTAGACAGCTTGGGACCTTTTACAGGAGTGACTTCCTAAGCAGGCTAACAAGACCTTCCATGTACAGAGCTCTCGGGATGACAGAGCATGGAAACTCTTCCCTGTCCTGGGTGGCAAGAGCCACAGGAGCACTTTCTCACAGTAACCTTTAGCTCAGAAAACCTTTACTTTTTAATAACAAACTTAAAATAAGTTCATAAGAACTGAAATGTAGCAGTGTTCATTTTAATTATATATATAAAATGGCTACAGCTACTGATCTATAATGTACATGTTCTGATGATTAATTACTCAGTGCTACATGGTAGCTTATCAAAACCTTTACAATATATTATTAGATATTCGTTATACATCTGGTTGCAATATGACAAAGAAGACAGGGAACCTCCATTTTGTAAAGTAAAAGAAAAAGAAAGAATTGATGTACTCAAAAGCTGGCCTTGGATGTCTGGAAACTCATTAAACATGTACAAGTCTTAAAAAAAAAAAAAAAAGGAAAAAAAAGAAAAAGCAAACTTACATGAACAAATAGAGAATTTAATTAAAAACAGAGAATGAGAATGGATTCTGAGCATTTCTCAGGATCAAATGACCTGGAAAAAGAGAGAGGAAACCTTGAGTGGATAAAAAGTGTTTACAGTACAAATGAGAAAAAAATAAAGTTCAAATAACAAATCTTAAGTAATTAAAATTGGAAAGGGACTTCAAAAAACATATTTTAAAAGAGAAACTCTGGAAATTATATACCCAGTGATATTTGACACTTTATTTACAAAAAGACACATAATTTTCCTCTAATTAGTGCATATTTCTTCCCCTTCTATAGTCTTTTAGCTGTTACAGTAACACAGACATGATCATGCTTTTTTTTCCCCACTTTTGGGTATTAGTATTTACATGTCAGACACTCTGTACACCTATAGGATGCCCATACTTGAGATGAGGTACCTACAAGAGCCAGGAGAGAATCCTGCTTCAGAGAGGCAAAAGACTAAAACTTTTATTCAGCATTAGCACTCATGTCCTTTTCAGAATAAAATGACAGGTAAGTGAGAAAAGCTACTCACAACAGAAACTATGTGACTATTTTGTAAAGATATTATAGACCTCCCCCTGCCTGTTTTGAATAACTCTTTCAAACAAGCACCATGTATGCACGGCAGCAAGACACTCAGCCCGGGTATTCCTGACATAGGTAGCTTGGTCTTTGATACAGGATGCATGTTTCCACAGGAGAAGGTTTGCATGTTTTCATCCCTAAAATTACTTGGAGTCATTCACATACCACTTCAAAAACCTCTGGATTTTGTCTGAATTTTTGAAAATTGTGGACCCCATACAGCCAGACTGAAAGCAGGAGAATCACCTACCATTTCTTACTCATAGCTACGGAGTAAAGCTACTCAGTTCACTTTTCCTCTATCCTGGAAATTCAGGGCACCATGAGTCATTATCCTCTCTTGCCAACTACGCTTTCAAAGCACAAATCTCCATACGGGGAAATTAAATATTTCTACAAACTCACTCTTCAAGAGCCAAGAGAACCGTTTCACTGAGAGTGCTTCTTGACATGATACACAGCAAAATCCTCAGCATAATCACTGCACGGGAATCAGAAAATGTAAGCATATTCCAGACCTGCCACTTCTTCTGTTTCTGAGACAGGGAAGTACTTTACTGACATTTGAGGCCTTTTTCTGCTGTCACTGAAGTCAAAAGCATACCCTCCATTGACTTGAACAGGCACAGATCCACAATTATGTTATAGAGCAGAGCTATTGTAAAAGAGCAAGAACCTTTCTCAGGAGAAGATATGTGCATAACCACTGCTCTTTTCCAGCTATTCTACAAGGCAAGTTGTATGGTATCATAAAACAGAAAGACAAGCAGTAAGAGGATCAAGAGCTACTTTTCTTTGGAGAGGAACTATATTAAATTTTCCTAAGATTAATTTACCTTCCCTATTTACCCTGAGCAAATAAATAAACAACACAACAGAACAAGACAAGCTTATTCTAATGTTTAACTAATTAACAGTACTAATTAGTTTTTAATGGCAATGATAATTATAATCATATCCTTGTCAGGCTATTGAGGCTGCCACATCAGATGAATTATAATGCTCCCCCTCCCTCTACAAACTTAAATCAATACTACTTCAAACCTGACAGGGTCATTTCATGAAAAGTGATCAGAGAATCACCTTGAATTTCTGTGCTAAACTGAGAAATTCAAAAGCCTTTTGATTGGTGGGAAGAGAAATGCTAAAGCACCACTTTGAGTAATGGTGTCAGTAAATGAAGCTCCTTGCTAGGAGCTCCCACATAGGCACTGTTCTATACGTTTTCATTTGAAGTAGTCACATATAAATAATCTCAAAGCCAATATTGACAGGCTTTGTGCAACTGGCATATTTCTATTAAAAGTATATAAGCACTAAATAATGTAGGATAGGAAGGACTTTTATAGTTCAATCCCCCATTCAGAGTAGGGCTACCTAGACCAGCTTGCTCATGTGTCTGTTTAGCCAAGTGTTGAACCTCTCCAAGTATGGGGATCCTACCCTCTTGGTCTATGTTCCAGTGTTTGATCACCTGTCTGACAGAGGTCAGACACCCTCTGTAGCTCAACATCTGGATGGCAGCACCCTCTTACTGGAGTCTTGCGTGGGCTGAGGCCTCTGAATTACCAAGTCACTCCAGCTGGTGCAGAGAAGATCATACCCCTTGGCACACTGATGTTATTACTGCATAGCTTCAAGTCTCATGCTACTGGGAACACAATTTCTGGCCCACTCTGCAAGCCTGCTAACTGCAGCTACAACTGTTACCTCTCTGCTAGCTGCAGGTTGGGAGATGTGCTCTTACATAGCCAGCTGAATGGTGCTTGACATTTCCCAAGCAGCAGTCAGAGACAATAGCTGTAGCACTTCCTAATGAAGAGAGAGCCAACAACAGATCATTGTAAGAGCTGACACAAGGCCTCTGGAAGCAAATCTTACTGGCAGCAAATCTTACTGGCAGCAGGGAGCCAGAAGCTCCCAGCCAACGCATGTCTCATATGTTCCCTGAAGCTCTCTCCAGAAGGTTGGAAACTTCTGCAATAGCTGCTGCCTCTGTGCTAGCTACCTTTGCTCGCTGAACTCTTTCAAGCCCCAAGCACTCATGGACAAATGATATGCTTGTTCTTCAAAACAAAGAAAGGTTAGTGCACTCTTTGGGAAGCATTAACAATCATAGAGCAGTTGGAACAAACGAGTTCTGAATTTACTAACAAAATATAAACAGAGGGGGCCAGTGTGGCATCTGGGAAGTGTCTGAATCATAATGGTAAATAACAAGACCCAAGCACCCAGTCAAGACAACCACACAGGACATAGGAGATAGAGCAGATAAAACAACAACAAAAAAAATAATCTATGGAATGGGCAGAAAAACACTGCAGCATTTAAGTCTACTTCACATAAAATCACACCTGATCATTGCATGAGGATGTAGGAGAAATACAGGGAAAATACTGAGTAGCTAAAACCTAACACCAGTTTGGCATATAAAAAACTTATACAACAGGAGCACTCTTATGAACAGTACGATAATGAAAACAACTTGTATGAACATAAAATTCCAAGAAAACAGAATTTGGAGCATTCAGAGCTCAGACTTGAAAGTACAACTGTTATTGTTTTCAATGCCAAAAGCAGAAGCACAGTAGAGCTGAGTCTCACAGCAGCTTTTGTTGCTGTTATTAGCTTTAAAAATGGTAGAAGGAATCACACAAGAGAGAGATAACTTGCTAGGAAACATAAGCTTTTGATCTATCATAGCCAGCCATCATGTTTCATTGTGATTTTTTGTGTGTTTCTCTCATTAAAATTATCAGAAATACTACAAGAAAAACAACAACAAAAATTATCGACAACAAACAACACTCAAAAGAAAAAAACCCTGAAGTCTCTCATTTCACAAGAAAAATTGTCAGAAAACTTGAGGGGGGGGGACTTGTTTACAGTCCTTGACCACAACCCTCTCCCTATCTCTTCCATTAGAAATATATCCTTCTCCATCTGTTATGTTAATTCCAGGAGGAAATCAAATATATGTTTCCACCAGTGACTAAAGTTGCGATCCTACAATTACTTAAACACAAGCTTAATTTTATGCACGTGACTCATTCCATCAACGTTCCCATATGCCAGAGACTCTGTGGGAATTGGTGCCTAAAATGAAACCATCATGAATGAACTCCATTTCTAAATTGCTGAACTGGGATTGAACATGAAGAACAGAGATACTAGAACATAAATCCACAGTACAATATAGGCAAAGGAACTAAGCATTTTCAAAAAAAAAAAAAAAAAATTAGGGGGAAGGGTGTTAGTGAATTCCTTATTCTGAAAAAAGAACCACATAAGAGTTGATGTTATTAATTAAGAAGTTTCATTCTCATTACCCAACAGTTAGTACTTCTCCAACAAAAACATGGCAGAATGCCTCATTTTAAGGAGCACATGTCAGACTTTGGAGTCAGCTCTGCCTGCTCTTGGCCACTACAGCACGATAAATTTGGTACATCTTTCATTCTGGCCCCATATGTTAGAAGCAGGTCTAAACCAAACTCTTCTACATATTGAAAACAAAAAAACTTCAGAGACTTGTAATATTAATGAAAATCCCTAACAAGTACTTAGCATTTTATATTTGGAAGACACTTTGCAAACATTAACTAAATAATTAGAACTAAATATAACTAATTAATACACTAATGAATTAATAATATGAGTACTATCTATGTATGTTGCTTAAAATGGCAATGATATTTTAGTAAAAGGAACAGTTCATTCCAACAGTGGCAACTGCTGGCTTTATTGCAGGAACATATGCCAGACTGGCAGTGCATAAGAATATGGTAGAACACAATTTAACATCTCAGAGTGAGATCTCAACACTGACATTGCTGGACACATTTAAAAGGAATGGATCCAGAATATGACTTTTTTGCAACCTGCTAAAAGTAAATTGCACAACTCTGACTCAACAGTAGATGTGACATTATTTTAAAACTCAATGGAGCTCACACTATTAGTAAATTGAAACTTCTTTAGCCATTCCACATAACAGTTTATACAATCACCTTTTCTTGTATACAAAAACAAACAAACAAAAATAAAACACTATTTTAATTTATATTAAAACATACTTTTGGTAAACTCAATTTATGGTTATCATTTAAAATCATATACCATTCATAGGGTCATTATCAGAAAACAAAAACAAAAAAAAATAGTGGTGATATCTGTGAAGAAATTACTTAGTAATTCCAAACTATATAAGGCTTACCCTCCTTCTTTAGGAAGTGTGTAAATATACTACTCCGAGTCTATGGCAACTAGGGATTACTCTGAATTGACTTGTGCAGCAAGACTGGTTAATTCTCTTTCTCCTACTAAGCAGATTAGTTGAAAATATGTTTTGTTTGATTTTACAAGAGAAACTTCTAATACCAAAACATGAATTTAAAATTTAGTGTGCAAATATTTACCATGCCCTCTTCACACAATGTTCCTGATAGCAAACTTATCCCTGACAATATTCATCTCCTGTAAACACTGGCAAACCAATTTGAGAATTGTTATTCCATTGCATATTCACTAGCTGTTGCTGGAGGTATTTTGTTCAGCTCTAATTAGCACAGTTAATAAGATCAATATTTTCATTACTGAATGCTGCAGTAAGGCAAAACATGATTAAAAACCTTACATATACAAAACCTAAGAAATGTATTTCTTGGAAAATTCTAGTATTCAACTGAAAAAGAAAAAAAAAATCTCAAACTGAGAGAACAAACACTTTTGGTGTTTGTCTTTCTGATAAGGACAAAAAATTAGAACTAAAATAAGCAGATTATTTGGTGGTTTTGAGAAAAGAGGTAGCATTTTTCCAATTGCTTTGTTACTACTATTTACAGGTGTCCAGTGACTGACTTAGAAGAAACAAGCACTGAATTTAGAATCACTCTCACAGCCCTCAGTGTTGACACTATCACTCTTTTTGTACTCTGCCTACTTTAAAATAAAAATAAATAGCCAACAAGTAGAACCATGAAATAAAAGCAGAGGCTCTGCAATCTAGTGGCAATGTTTAAAACTGGGCTTCAATGCTGGCAAATAGAAGACCAAAGGAAATGGAAACAATGCAGCTGCAGCAGGCAAAGTGAGTGCTAGGTCTGAGGAAACTGCAGCAGCCTTCAGCATCCCTGCCCAAAGGGTGGAAGTACCAGGCCTTCGGGCTTTCTGCAGGCTCTTCCATCTGCAGAGAGCATCCACTTCTTCTGCGCAAGACAGCATATGGGTCTCTGCCTTCTTTGGACACTGTGACAGCTGGAGCAGCAACAAGAAAATGGAAGCAAAATACATTTGTCAGCTGTCCAGTTTCTCAGATATCTGACCTTTTTTAATGCTCTGCATGCCTAATACTAATAGCCTCAGATAAGGATCCTGAGCCATGAAACTTTTCTTTTTTTTTTTTTCTAGCATTTTTCTCTTTAAAGAAGAAATCTCAAATTTGTACTTGGAAAACACTCTTCTATCCATCCACACAAGCTCTCCAAATACAGTTTTCTTAATGAGTCAAGAATTCACTGTGCCTCACCCTCTGCAGAAATGTCAGTCAGGAAATTGTCACTGTAAACGACCCTAAAATAATTCCATGCTCATGTTGAGTAATTATTTCCAAAACTATTCCTGCAGAAAAATATGATCAAATATCAAACAGATACGGTATAATTAAGCAGTAAGACACAACAGGGTGTAGAATATAGGTCTAGGTGCTTTATTAATCATGAGGCTAAAGGCACAGGTTGTCAAAGCAGAAAGAAGTGCATTATATTGCACAGCTTGTAACATAACGCTGTTTCCTAGGGTAACATATCCTGCACCTGTTGAGGTTTTGCCACCCACTGTGTCCACTTGAATTGCTTTTCTTCATTTCCATGACCTTCTTTTCTACTCAACTAGCTCTACTTCCTCTCCAGCTAACATGCTAAACTTACAATTTTCAGCATCAGAGATGAAAGATAAAGATATTTAGAAGACAAAACTACAAAAGACAAGACAAATTTGGAGTAACACTTCTGGGAAATGTACATGAAAATGCTAATGAAACATCCTAGGCAGTTCCACAGGCATAGTCAATGCGTTGTTGGCTGCATGAGCTCTCAAAAACAAACAAACAAATAAATAAATAAATAAATAAACTCTTAAGACACAAGTTTAGCAGCATGGCCAACTTCACCTACTGTCCAAACATGAAACAATACAATTAAGAAATGGAGGAAGAATATTTATTAGAAGGAACAAAGAGAAGCCATATGGGGACTTAACCTCCTAAGTGAACTTCACACACTCATTTTCTAGCAGATGCAAATGTAAGCAGTATGCTTAGTATTATAGGAGAGAGTATATGAGTGGCTAACTTACTGACAGAATTAAGGCAGTGTGGTGTTTCTGCTCCAGAGAAGAGCTGGAAAAGTCTTGGGAAAACAGGATAAGGGTAGTTAGTTACTCAGAAAACCTAAAACTGAACATGCAGGAAAAAAAAAGTCTCCAATGGACCCTAGATCAAGCCAGTACAACTCAATGTCTTCTTGATTCTTTACTTTCACTTGTTTGAAAAATGAGTCAGCCTCTTCTCTGTAAGAAGGAAAAAAAAAAAAAAAAAAAAAAAAAAAGTTGTTTGATTCGTTGTCTGGATGTATCATTCTGGCAAGAGGAATTCTTTCTAAATGTGGCAGCAGGTTCTTTCTCTTTTATTTATTTATTTTTTCTTCATGAAACAGAGCTGTATTTTGGAAAAGAACAAAAACATTCTTTGCTAAACACAATCTCTCAACATGTGCCAGCCCTATCCAGCTACCACCAGTGCTATCCAGAGAACTCTCAAACTACAAGACAGCAGCTAGTCTGAATTATGACAGCAGAACACTGGATTACCCTATTGAAGAATCTCAATCCAAAGACTGTACTAAGTTAGCTCTATACTGCATCATTTCCCATTTTCATTATGTCACACAGAGGACTTACAGGGTGTTGTACTCTTTCTTTTTACAGTCTCTGTCACTAGAATGAGACATCAAAAACATAATGCCATGCGAAGTCTGTGAAAGAGTAATACACTGAACTTCTTCATATTTTATAAGTCAATTTACCAGGCATTCCAGTATGTTCTTAAAGGCTGCTGCAGCTGTAAAAGAGAGAAAAAGAAGTTGGCCATTCCTATCACAGGCCAAACTGCTGCATGACAGACATCCATGCAGCAGTTGATGTCAGAGATGTCAGTACTAGGCACAAACACCAAAACTAGGTAGCGAAAAAAAGATGTGAATGTAACACATTTTGGTTATAATTTTAATACTATATTTATGGTACCTTTTAAAAATACGGTATTTATGTGTGCATATATTGTGTAAATATACACACATACACACACCTATATTTCCATAGTAGGAAAGATGCAATTCCTTGCTTAGACACAATTCCTTAGGCGAGGAGAGGAGAGGAGAGGACATATGGACCATATGGAGTGGTAACAGAGCACAATTCTCTGACAATGGACAGAGAGAGTAAGTGAAGGCAAAAGAAAACTTTTTTTTTCCTCAGGTCTAAGGGGCATAATCAATGCTGTGGACAGTACCTAGCTTGGACACTCTGTAGCTGTGTTTGAAAGGGGAAGGGCCTCTTCCTTATCTCACAGAATTCCTCCTCACGGTCTTACTAGGCATGGTTTGCAAAGGAAAGCTGGAATTTATCCTATATACAGAAAAGCCACTGCAATTCTGCTCCAAATTTTTGGCTGCAGAAACTGAAACCAGAATTATTCTGTTATGTTCTTAGAGACATAAATAAATAAATAAATCAGAAAACCAGAAACTCAAAATGTCCAGAAACAGTTGCCAGGAGTTTTCTGTTTATTTGTTTGTTTGATGGTGGTCTGTGCCTAATAAACAATGCATCCTCCTAAGCTATCCAATTAAATCAAAACAAAACAAAGAACCCAAATCCATCCCTTCTGCCTCCCCGCCCCCCTTCACAAGAAAACTTTGATCTGTTACACAGGCAGTAAAACAAAACAAAGCAAAAAAAAAAAACACTACCCGAGCAAAAATATTCCTATCACTCCACCACTTTACTTAGATTCTGATAGTTAAACTCCACTCAAGTAATCAGTTACCATTTATTGATCCATTTATCTCCTAGCCTCTACAGTGTAGTATCTCCACAATCAAATTCAAAAATAAAGTACTGTAACTCAGTACGAGCAATGCAAACACTGTTAAGGAAGGGACTGTGCTATTTGAAAACCAAGTAAAACAGTATTTGGAGTCAAGTGACAGTCAAAAAACTGCCATATTGTTCTGCCATTACAGAAGTTTATGTTCTCCATTACACTGAAATATATCTAGAGTTGCTCTGGAATTTCTCTTCATTTATACCAGAGTAAATCAGCAAAGGTTTTGGATTATAGGAATTAAATTCATTGATGACTAAGCTTAGTCATACAACAGAGGGATACTTGCACAGTCTTTAATCAGAGCGCTTACTTCTTTCTTTATGTATAAACTCCAGATCTTAGGGGATACAATTTTCTGTTCTGTCAGTGAATCACGGCTTGAAGTTTGCTTTATTCTACCACAGCATGCATCCCATGTAATGGTCTCCCTGCAGACAAAATTTCTACCCAATGTACTATGCTATTTCAGAATGAAACCACTCTTGTTTGCCTGAATTGGTTGGTATGGTACTTACATAGCCTCACTCACCTAGAGATTTCTTTAAATGTTTGTTTTCAAATGCTTGAATTACTTTTGGTTTTGTTGAAGTTAGAAGAAAGGTTAGGTGAGCAAGGAGCACTAAAAGCTTTACAATAGATTCGTATCAATCACATATAAAAATTGTGGGCTTATTAACCAACAGACAAAGGAGTTGTATATTAAAAATTACTCCACTAATTGCTATTTCTAGGACTACAAGTACTACATGTATTTTAGTTAGGCACAGAGGCACCAAGTGACAGAAAATCCAAAACAATCCAAGGGACAAAGGGACTGTGTAAATCCTCAGATGGATTTGACATCTAAGTGTATTAATATTCAGACAAGCCACAGTCTTGTGTCCACAAATCTGAGCACTTCCACTAGCAGAGGGATTCATTCAAAGATCATTCATCCTTGCAGGCCTTATACCTACTCCCTGGCAGACTAAGTTGTCCTTTACTGTTGTGCTGTATTCCTCGGTATCCAAGGATACCAACCAAAATCTAGATATCTGATCTTCTGCAACATATTCTCAGAACATCTCAACCTGTCAAGTATTTTCAGTCTTAGTAAAGCAAGATTTGGTCTCCAGATTTTATATAGCAACTGAATAGGTCAAAGGTCATTACCCTCACCTTCAGTCCAAAGGAGAATGGCAATGCCCTTGCAGGTTATACACGGTATAAGGGGTCTCAGTCTGTCTCTGCAGTCTATAGCCATATTTTGGGAAGAAAGATTTAAGTCTTTCAAATCTTTCCCTTTTCTTTCCTATCGCCATCAGGACCTATGTAGAGGGACCGCAGCTGAAGGTTCTGGATTCTATTACAGGGCTGCTTGGTATGTGGCTAAAACCCTTAATTATATTTGATCCTAAATGACCTTCAAAACTCTCTAAGTTAGTCTCAGACTCCTAGGCTATAAGGGCATGTTTAAAGCATGCAATGGAGCATGTTACAGAAGCCCATGAATGCTGTTCACTGGCAATTCAAGCATGACTTCCATCTGGATGTTATAGCCCAGGAACAGCAGCAGTATCCTGAATCCCCACTGTGAGGAGAAACAGCCCCACTGCAGGGACGGGACCCATAGGGGCAGCAGCACCATCCGTTGCCTGAGAAGCAGTCCTTGTCCCCATCTCTCCCTTGGTTCCACTAAGGACATGGGGTGTATCTGAGGACTTAGAGCTATTGGAATTTATGGTAGCATGGCTGTTTGGCCAGAAGCTTCATTATATGCCCCTCAAGCCCCGGTATTTCCAGGTCTGGGGTTATTACAAACTAAACTAGTTTAAATGATCTTCACTTACTACATAGACTTGCCCAGTGTCTCCATGAGGGCTGGTAAGACTTGCTTAAGCAGAAGTCAGAGCTAAAATATCCAAAAGCAGTTTTCTGCTTACTCGCCTTTCTCCTTAGAGTGGGAAAATTCAGCTGATTATTAGAAAGAGAAAGAAATCTCACATCCACCTTTATTCTCTCAGTACCCAACCTACAAGTCAGCTATGCAAAACCAAACATAAGAAGAATACATCAAGTTTGTGAATGGTAGCGACCTGTTTTGTTTTCCGGCCTTTTCTTTATTTTCCAGTGACTGCCTTCCTTGATAGCTGTTACTGACATTTGGAACCACATTTTTAATTAAGGTGCCTAAGGTCCTGAGGCAATTAGGACTTTAACAAACACCTCATAGGCTAAGCATGTCAACTCTATCAATGAGGTAGGCACATAGGTGTTTTTGAAAGTCTGTCAGACATCTATCTTCAGCTTAAAGTATCTAATGTATCTAATGACCTTAGAAGTAATCTAACTCTCAGGTTCTAAATATCCTAAAAGAACTTTTACTTTTTTTACTCTTTTTCTCTCCATTTTTAAATAGATATATGCTATGCACAAATACAGAGGGAATATTGTGAAGCCTCTCTCAAGCAAAACCCACAAACATTTAAAAATATATACAAAAAACAAAACAAAACAAAACAAAATCCTTTGAGCCTCATAAACTTTCTAAGGAAATTAACTGTCCTGTAATCCTGCTGGTAGAAAATGAGTGCAAGTTGCAAACAGTACTCCAAAGCACAGTAGCAAGAGTAATTGGCTTCCCCCTCAATCCCAAAGTTCTTGACCTTTTGCTCCTCATTAGGGACATAAAACATTGGGAAAACAGTTACGTTTGTCATATTTCTTGTAAAATTATACAAGTAGAAACTGAAATGGTTTTGAGTCAGTAAAGTGAATTGGAAAGGCTCCCTGTGGGGAAATGGCTAAGGAAAAAATTCTTTAAATCCTCTTTAAGTAATTCTAGCAATAGCTATGCCACATGCACTTGCATGATGCACTTCAAAGTATTAAAAGTTAACAAAGCAAAATTATAAACAAAGCTGTAAAATTTAAAGATGGTTACACACATTACTGTTCTGGTGTCTAAACCACAGACCCCAGTAAAAATAGCAGTGATTATACAAACACCTGACTTCAGAAACTTTCTAATTCCTACATTTCTTCCTCCAATTCATTACTGGCTATAGAGCTCTCATTAAGAGAGAAGATTGCACAATCAGAGCATATTGTCCTACACATTGTTACTCATAGGACAACTCCTGATTTCAATGATATTCAAATTTGAACTGAAGGTCAGATGAAGGAGAATATCATAGCAGGTAGGTCCTACCTCTATTGACAAAACTTTTAAACTTACTGCCAACAGACAACAATTTATGAACTCCACGCCCTGGGATTTAAGAGGCAAATAGCCTTAGGCAACATCTGACAGCATATTTCAGACATTTGTATTAATATTTTTGTTAATACAAATATTAATGTTGCCTCTGAATGGAATACAAGAAAGTAATATTGATAAAAATAATTTTATTCAATATTTAACATTAAAATAACTGATGTATGAGCATAGAAACTCTGCACTTCCAAAATTACAATACAAAATGTCTTGAAGGTGATTCAGCAAGTGAATTTCATGCTGTAAATCAACAATGAACAAAACATAATCATCGCTACAAAGGAGTATGAGAGAGAACTCCAGTCAAGGGCATATGAGTAATTGCCACTTCAGTCTCCCACTCTTGAGTAATTTTCAATAGCTGGTCAAGTTCTCCCTCTGCAGAAGCTGAAGCAATAAGGCAAGCAGAAAATAACTGAGCATGCAGGCTTTCTACATGTCAAATACTAATTCTACAAGTATAACCTTAATTGTCATGAAGGACATCCAGATGCGTTAATAAAGCTGACTTCTACAGATACTTTCAAATATAAAATTCTAAATACATTATGCTGTTTAGGTAACTCAGCTCATGTTTTTAAATAAAAGATCTTTTTTGCTACAAGGAAGAACTGTCCCTAACTGCTCTTTTATGGCAACAACTCATGGCTTCTAGGGACTGTGGTTACAGACCTCCAGCGTAGAAACATTCCTCTTGTCTAGCCTTGTAATTTTTTGCCAGGTACTCTGTACATTAAGTTGTTTCATTTCAATTGCCCTGAGGGGTTCTTGCTCACTAACTAATAGGGAGCTTGATGCATCATTACTGTAACACAGCACAACATGATAAAGCTGTAGGATTCTCTAGTAAAGAAATTACTAGTTCTGTTCTTAATAGATGAATTCTCATAATATTTAGCTATAAATCAGCACGGTCTTTACATTCTAAATGTTATTTAGAACAAATACTTTTCTGGGTTTCATCAATTTCTATAACATAAAGAGTAATTTCAAACAGTTTACCTACACACACACAAATATGGAGATGGGGGAGCTGTGAATTTGCTTCAAAAAAAATTACAAACCAAAAAAAACACAAAAGAACTTGATGTTCACCAAGGACAGGGGTGTTATTTGTTTGATTTTGTTTTTAAAACAGCCTGATTTGTTTGAAACAGAATACAAGACCTCTAATGGGTATAGTTCTTATAGCTTACTAAACCTAGAGTTGTTTTAAGATCCTGAGGGGTTGTACCTTGTTCTTCATTCTGTAGAGACCTGGTCAGAAACTTCAAAATGGCTTATGAATTATTTTTCAGCCATTTATACAGAGATGGGGTGGTTCAGAAAAAAGCTGCATGCAGAATACAAATATTCTGCATGTATTTGCATTGATATGATTCCCAGACTACAAGATTTTCTCTGTATTTTGTGCATTCTATGTTAAAAGCTTTTAATTACCATACCCAGGTTTTCCTCTCTCAGCAATCCAATCAGGGAAAGGCTACATTAAAAAATGTTTTTACTGATAAGTCTTTTTCTCTTCAGTTTCGTATGTAGAGATTTTAGACAATTCCTAAAAAGTGATTAACACCATATAACTTAATCTATTTGAATTTCAGTTACATCCTCCAGCTGTTTTCTCACTGACTGTGGCGTATCTCTGTATATAACCTTCTGTCTAAATTTTAAGGATCATGAGCTCCTGAATAATAGTAAATGCTTTTTATACATAACTGTTGTGGTTTAGAGTAGTTCTATGCTAGTTTCCAAATCCTACGACTGATATAGAGCCAGAGAACAGGAACAACATGGCATCAACATTATGAACAAAGTCAGGTCCCTCATTTCTTTACTGGACCTACTCAAACAAGAATCTGCATGTACAGTTAACTGAACAATAGACTGCAAAATATTTCCTACTTCTTGGCACAAATGGAGAACATTCTAGATTTCCTCACAAAATTACTTGTTTTACAATATATTTGATTTCTTCTGAAAGTTCAGAAGTTATCTATGCCTAGGAATGAAAAAATTGTCATTTCACTAGTTGGAAGCACTAATTATGAAGTAATATATATTTGGTAACCTACTTCTTCATGCAACACATTTGTAGTGGAGCCCTCCTATTCACTGGGGTTCAATGGACTGAAAGTCCTGGCTGCACGTTTGACCTGTGCTCTTTGGGTAAGTCAGCTACCTTCTGAATTTCCTTTTACAAATTATGTCAGAATCTCTGCTGGACAAAACCACTAGTTAATATTTAACTATACAAAAACAAAACAAACAAAAAACCCACAATGTTATAAGGTCTTATCCATGTGTAAAGGGACTTATCTGGTTCCAGTAAAGTCAGTAAAGCTTTGTTATAAACTTTTCTTGGAGGAGGATTGATCTCTAAAGGCAACAAATGCATTAAATTAGATTAGTAAATTACTGTTCCCACGACCAAGTTAAAAGACAAATGAGTAGTTAAGTGAGAGTCTGGTAACAATATCACATCACAGGGCGTCCTGGTTATTTTCTTGTGGAATTCACACAGCAGAATTTCAATGAAAATATTCTCCCATCAGTACACACGGAAGTTTTATATAAAACACATAAATCCTTTATGAATAGAAAGATTGTAAATCTTAGACCAAAACGAGCTTAAAATGCAAAATTAAAGACACCCTATTTTGATGTCTGCATTAAGATCAACTGATCTTCTCTTGATTGACAGCTTCACACAGTTCTAGCTAAATATATTAGAAAATATGGTCCAGTAGGGCTTGCATTTAATTTAAATATATTTTTAAAAATTCAGACTATATCTTGATTAATGAAGCCTTTCTTGATTAATAGGGAAGTGCAGAAAGTCTCTGTGGAAGCATGCTATGTAAAAACAAAGAAGTTTTAATATAGATTTTTAAAATTTTTCAAAGTAAATATTCATATAGGTTTTTAATCCTGCATGATCCGTTTATATGCACAGATTAGAAGTGGCAGCATATCCTTTTCATAGGGCTGTCTCATGTGTCTGCCCCCTGTGATTGCATGGCACAGTCAAGCAATTCTCAGAATGAAACACTCTACAGACGAGATGACCTATAATGCAATAGGTTATGTGCCACAGAAGACGGCATATAAATATTTTATAATGTAGAATGCATAGAAAAGCATCTTCACTTTTATTTGCTGTCTCATGCCAAGGGCAGAAGCACCTTCATTGGTAAAGACACTGATTTTAACATAGCTTATATGTGCACATATATATATATACACACAAATATTCATCTGTAATAGCGTAACGTGTTGTCTTTATAAAATTCCTGCTATAATGAACTCCTTGGCAAGAAAGCACTTGGCCAATATGAGCTCCACAGTGGATAAATTCTTAATGATGGAAAGTAGGCTAACGCTTGGAAATTCTGTTTGCATATGACCTTATTTTCTTTTTCCCCATTCCTTAAACTTGTATATTACCATTTTTCTTCAAAATGGTTACACAAACTTGAGTCCCACAGAGAAGACAAGCCAGTGCAAAGCCCTTAAATTCCTAAATAAACAGCCTGGATACAATGTAAAAATGGCCTTTTTGATTCAAGAACTTTTAAAAAAAATCAACATGACATATATAAAATCTTTATTGTCAGCAGCCAAAGAGTTCAGAGCTAGTTCTGTAATCCCAGTGTGGGACCTAAAGTGCACACAGGAAGCTGGATTCAATTTTTCACTTAATTCCAGAAGTTATCCATTATCCCTCCTTACTGAGTAAAAAGGGTTACTTTTCCTTGGCAAGCTCCTTGCTATGCAGAGCTAAAATTGGGTCTCAGTCACAAAAGACCTGTCAGTAGACATTAAATTATCTAATTACAACTGAACATGTTATTGAACATGTCATATTTAAACTATGAATGACATAAGTCAAAATCCATTCTTAAAATAACCCTAAGTGATACACATACCCCAATATAGCTTCATTGTTCTGCTACTGTCTCATACATACAGTGTCCAGTATGAGTCATAATTAAGAGTTGTGAAATGATACATACTTAATATTTTACGGCTTAATAGGAGATGTGGCTAGAAGCAATGCAAGAAAAATAAAATCATCCAATAAGGATCCTATTTTTCAAAAGCCAAAGATTTCAGCCCACCAGGTTTTATTCATCAGTAACAATTGTGAAACCTGACATAAAAAGAAAATCTTTAATATCAGTAACACAAAATGCATCAAAGCTATCTTGCTAATGAAGACATAGTAGCCTATTCATTAGTTGTACAAGACTGTTTATGTTGGTTTTGCTTCTAGTTGCTCATATATGGATGAGCTCCTCAACTTCACTCTATCTTCATGCAAAGATTCATAGAAATGGTTGTAAAGATCTTATTACAGCCTGTCTTCCCCTCCCCACCCAATCTTTATGACAGCCTGCATTTCCTCTTAGCTGGCTTCTACTATACTTGGTATACATTAGGCACAGGCAGAATAAAGTTTGTTTAGCCTACAGTTCACATTAATCAAGCATGGGTTTAATAAAGGTATGTTTGTAACCTCCTCCTCATTACCTCAGTGGCTTTTTTAACTATGTGGGTTGTTTTATGTTTGTTGTTGTTTTGTTTTTAACATCATTAATAACTAGATTTGTTCTTTTGTTCATATGCACTTAACAGCAGTAAGTCCCAAATGGCTGTATATGCTTACTGAGTGTTCTGATGAACACAGAGGTATTTTGAAGGATATCTTTTTATTATTCCAGGAGGATTTTATTTGTTGTTGTTTTAATATGTGTGTATATGACCTGATGTTCATAGTTCTTTCCAGACTTGCACCATTTTCTTCCTGTGGAACACACAGCACCACCTCATCATGGCCAACTGTCCTGGTTTCAGTTAGGACAGAGTTAATTTTCCTCCTAGTAGCTGGTAGGGTACTATGTTTTGGATTAGGATGAGAAGAGTGCTGATAACATGCTGATGTTTTAATTGTTGCAGACCAGTGCTTAGACCAAGCTAAGGACGTCTCAGCTTCTCACTCTGTCCTGCCAACGGGCAGGCTAGGGATGCAGCAAGAGCTGGGAGAGGACAGACCCAGGACAGGTGACCCAAACTGGCCAAAGGGGTATTCCATACCATCTGGGGTCATGCTAAACAATATCTACGGGTGGCTAGCCAGGGTGGGGGGGCCAGCTGCTCGGGAATAGGCCGGGCATCAGTCAGTGGGTGGTGAGCAATTGCATTGTGCATCACTTGTTTCATACACATTATTTTTAGTAGTACTATTATCATTATTATTGTTATTATTTTCCTGTCTTAATAAACCATCTTTATCTCAACCCAGAGGCTTCATTTTCCTGTTTCTCTCCCCCATCCCAGAGAGGGAGGGGGGAGGGTGAGTGAATGGCTGTGTGGTGTGTAGCTGCCAGCCAGGTTAAAACACAACACCAACACTCGCCAGTCTCTGCTTCCTCTTTACTCCCTGCTGCCAGGGGCCGGGGCCGCTGTCCTCACAAACTCAGCTGCACAATCAGGTACACATGGGGAGCTGAAGGTGCCCACAGAATGTAAATCATTAAAAACACACTGAGGCCCTTGAGGTCATTTCATTAAGGATAGACATTTGAAGGATACAATCCATAGGATACAATTGCCTATACTCTTCATGACAAAACTAACCCTAAAAAGCTTGCAACTTAAGGCTGCTTATGCTAACTCCAATTCTCAGAGCACAAGTTGCTCAACCTTAGGTTCTTGGAATAAGAAGGAATGCATAACCTTCAGAGAGTAGGAATGAAAGGAGGCTTAATAAACACATTGCTTCTAAATTGGCTTTGTTGTGTTTTGTTTGTATGTTTTCTTTTAGATTGGTTTCTTATATTGATATAGACCAGATGCAAAGTTCACAGCCTGAGCCAGCTCTGAACCTATGAAGTTTCAGAGGTGTGCAGATTCAGGTTTTTTTTTTTGCCTATCTTCTAGAAGAAAATATCAGGAGAGTTCTTCAATTAAGAACAGCTGTCTCTACTACTGTTGTCAACAAGGTTAATATCTTTAGAGATGGGGGGGAGGGGTTTAAAAAAATCCAGCTTTGCTAAGTTTATTTTTAACATTTTTCTTACCGAAATCCACAGTGGAAATAGAGAGAGCAGCTTCTAATTAGAGTATGTTTTCCTGCGTTTTGGCCACTTCTGACTATAGTGCCTGTGGGCTATCTGGGAAGTAGCAGGAGACAGTATCCTGCATTCCAAGTCAGAACCAGAACAACTAGAGCTCGGTGCAGAAGTGCACTGTACAAAACATTCCATGTGCCAAATTTCAGCATATAATCAGTGTGTCCTCTGACTTTTTTTTAAAAAAAAAAAAAAAAGCATATGCACTTCTCTGTAACTATGCACAGAACTGCTCCAGGAAAATATGCCCTGCCCTGCTCATTGCCCACTTCTTTCACCTACACTGGGTGTCTGTAGCAAGAAGGAACATTATGAAACCCCATTAATACTGTGACAGTTAATTAACAATAGTTGCCATACAGAAAATGGCTAGGTGATTTGGCATCAATTCCATAGCAGTGTCTCAGAACTTTGATTCTTTGACTTGTTTAGAACAACAGCACAAGACACAAAAATCTCACAAAATACAAGACATGACAGCTACTTTTTTCTTTCTTATTCATACAGCATGATACCTGACAAAAGGATTTGACAATGTTAAATCCAAGCTAGCTTTGACAAAATATACAAATATTCTGTTTAGTAGTTTTTAGTGTGTTTCAGGAAGTTGCCATTAAACTGATTGCTCTAATATTCCTCTGATTTCCCCCCCTTTTCTGTTTAAAAGATAGGTGTCCAATTAGTCTATTTTTTTCTTCTTTCATTTCTGATTAATTCATCCATAATCTATAGTAAGTTTGAAAAATAACTACTCTCAGCACTGAAGTTACTTTGTCTAAGAATTCATATACCTTAGGATCACTTCAAATGTAATTGAATGGCCTGGTATTTTAAGAGAAACTATATATTTTTGTAAGCTAGAAAATTCCACTACATATTTAGTTGGGATTCAAATTTGACCCAGAAACTAAATCAGAACAGCTAGGACATGCTGCTTTCTTCCCTGAAATTAAGAGACGCAAGCTAAAGGTGAAAACATTGTAATAATATTGTAGACAGCATTGTGTTTATCTTAGCTGGGAGGCACCACTGTGCAGAAGAGCTAGCAACCTGCTGGCATGTTCTGCTTGATTCTACTAATGTAGAAAACATTGCTTTGTAGAAAATGTTTTAATAGTGAAAAGAATAAACTCAGTAGAGAAAATTTGTTTGTTCAAAACAAATTTTACAGAGAAATCAATACAGAAGTGATCATGGTTTACAAAATATTTAAGTGAATATGGACAGAATAACTTTTGCATGTTTCATACAAATACAGAATTTGACTAAATTCAACAAGAATGGAGGCTTTGTTTGATTGTTCTTTCCAAGCCCACACAGAAATGTTTTCTCAAATAAAATTTCCTTGAATTTCACTGATAAAGATGTGGCTGTCGGCCTCAATCATCTATTCTAGTTATAGAATAGTTAGTAGTCTACTAACATGAAGGAAAAATGTTTACATCAACGTTTATCTCATTTTCATTACATAGCATCAGAATCCATAATAACTTATTTTAAGCATGTCAATATGCATCAGCAAGTCTATCTCCAGCAAGACAGGGCAAGCCCTCAAGATATTAGTTATGTTATATCAGCTAATTCTACCAGAACTACCTTCAATACCCAGTTTATTAGAAAATGCTATCCTGTCTTTAGTACTCTAATCTAAAAGTGAAGGAGTCATGATCTTTTTCTCGTAACAATAAATAGCTGGTTAAAAATTTATCTTTATTCCAGAACAGAGCATTTTGAAAAAGTACCCTGCAAGATAGATTATGTTACATGCGGTCATGTAACATTTCAAATACAATGATATTAAAAAAAAAAAAAAAAATAGAGTAAGCCAAGAAATCTTCCCAAAATGTTTGAAATATTTTCTTCAAGAGTTTTCTTTTATAGAGCTATGGATCCATCACACAATCTAGTCTTTTTAACAAAAAAGATTTTTCAAAACATGTCTCAACAGAAACTCCCAGTAAATTATTTTTTCTTTTTTTTTAAATCCATACAGATCTATACTAAAAATATAAATCTTTGCCTTGTTCAACAGGATGAATGATGATTGTTATTTCCTACAGGGATCCTTAATAGAAATTCCTTCTCCTCTCATGCAGTACCTCAGAGATCAGGCTATGTAAAACTCCACAGAGGCTGGGTTTCCAAAACTGCTTTTTTGTTTTGTTTTAATTTGAAAATGATTCTACTATTTCTATATTAGAATATTTATACTTAAAAATATATCACCTAAAGATATAACTAGAAGAATCCAGCATCAATGGCAGCTATTAGGCCATTACTGCAGTACAATTGAATTATAATTGTAAGTATAATTAATAATAATTATAAGTATAATTGAATTATTAGTCCTTAAAATGAGAAAAGTTTTTGAAAGTTAACAATAACATACCATTCAATGTGCATTCCAATTTGCATGTTTTAGGGTCTCATGTTTACAGGCCCTTGTAAACCATTGTAAAACAATTCTCTTACCCCTTGTTTACAGAGATGTTCACTACAATATTTATCATCTGCTACTTTCTAGATAAGTCATATCTTTAGACCACAAGATTTACCCTTGCAGTGAAAATAATACTTAAATAAGAATTACCAGTGGTGAAAATGCTTGAAACTCTGTTCTCTTCCTCTCTCTTAAATATGAGAGAAAAATAATTATTTTCCCTGATATCAATAGGGCATAAAGTCTGTAATTAATTCCATATGTATGAAAGCTGTAAGGATTAAAAGTATATAAGGATGTTATAGAATAAATCAAAACCACTGCAAATTCTGCAACGTTGCTGAAATGAGCCGCTTCAGTCAATCAAGATATAAAAATTAAATCAATTTATGAGAGGACAAACCATGCTCACCATTTAAGTATTAATTATTTCTAGTACAGTGGCACCTGGATTATTCAACCCCTTTGTTCATGGAACTATATACACATAAAAAGGAAGTTCTAGACCCAAAGGATAATTACATTAACTGTATCCTTTACGCTTAGCTTTTAAATACTCAAAAACTGTTTGAAGTGTTAAAACTCATTTTATTGGGTACATATTCGTGGAGAAGAGGGCTTTATATATATATATATATATATATATTATATTTTATATTTATATATTTATATTTCTAATTAAACATCTATATAAATGGGCCCAAATTTAGGGTTAGTCAAGCTAGATAGATCACATTGTACCTGTCTGATCTTCTCTACAATCAAAGTGAAAAAATTACAGCTAAATGATCGCTGCAATAAGACTACAGTCTTTAGTAAGGTTTATAACATTTAGTTTTCTTTAGCTTTTCTTATATCAGGACGGTTATTATGAAACTAAACAATGGAGAAAATGTTCCAGTGATTAATTCATCTCCTTATTAAATCTTTTTTCTATGACCAGCAGAAGTAGGCTTGATACCCACTGGCCCCTATATGACTTTCACGTGCAAAATCTTTAAGTCATAAATTGAAATTTTTTGTCTAGCTATTGTTTACAGACTACATGTATATTTTGTTCACCCATGTACTATTTAACATCTGGCACAAGGAGATCTTCGCAAAGGCTACAAGCTCATATCCCAAGAGGAACATGCAACTGGGAAGCTTAAAACAATATTTTGTGTAGTCTGCCATACCATATGCTACTGATAGAGACAAAGACCACAGAAGCCATTTCCTCAGCATGTCTGTGACTTCTTATACAGTCCATAAGGACATGCCAGCTATAACGTTGTATGCCTCTGCTTCTGTTTAACAGGATGTAACTAGCCGTCCTTTTCGTTTGCTCATTGCGCCTCAGTTTTCTTATCGTGAACCATGCACTAGACAGGATAACTGCACTCTCTGGGCAGATATTCAACAGGTCTATGACAGTGGAGACCTACTAAAATCAATGAAGGTATGCTGGTACTCACAACAGCTGAGATCTTTTAAAGAACCAGTGAGGTGGTAAAAAAAAAAAAAAAAAAAAAAAAAGCAACCAACCAACCAAAACATTTTATGTTCCATAAGAAAGCTCAGTTATCCTACTACTGCAAGGTCTAAGAAGTAGGCCTCTCTTTTAAAAAGCCCAATGAAGTTCTCTAGCTGTCTTCTGGCATGCTTCAGCCCTGTGAATCAAATAACTGAGGAAGGCTCATAAAAATGAGTAAACAAACATAAAAGGTTGGCCCTGAGTGCTATTGTATTTCCAAGCTGGCTCAGTGCTCTTGTTAAAGGGCTGCTACAGACATATACAAAGAATCATATGAATAATGCTGGAGCCATCTACCTACAGCACAGAAATGTGATCTTTTCTGTTCAAATGTGGTTGAAATTTGTTAGAACTGGAAAAAAGATTACCGTTCCCTTAAAAGGGCATCATGGCTTGCTTATTGCCTTTTTTTTTTTTTCCCCTGATATAGGGCTGGGAGGGGGAAAAACGCCTAAAAACCTATTCAGCCCTTGCTGACTTAATAGCTCTAACATATTATTTCTGATGAAGACAAAAAGCTCAGACTTGTAAAAACTGATCCCAAAAAACAAAAGAGGGGTTTTAACAAACAAGGGAGAAAGGAAAGCATGGGAGGCAACTTAATGCCTAAACATCAGTTAATACTACTAAAGTTTGAAGTCTTTAACTCATTAATTTGAAAGGGTTTGGCTCAAGCTCTTTACTTCAGCTTTTCATTTTTGTTTGTTTGTTTTTCCGCTCCCAAAGGAAATCTGGACTGTAGATGATTACTTTGAAAACAAAGCAGTACACAACTCTGGCAGAGAGATTCTTTTCAAAAGAGATCATCTGAGGAATAAAACATGCTTTAAATTAACAATCAGTTGCAACAGTGACAGGCCTCAGAGTTTGGTGACACAGCCTCACACTAATTATTTGCTAAAGGAATGGGATTTTGTGCATTATAACATGAGGGTAAATATTAGGGTAAGTAGTTTCAAGGGTTTAGCCTAAAAGAAAGCCCCTTTTTGACATGAACAATGAGACATCCAGGGAGGTTAAACACAAAGTTGAAACTAATACACATATACACACAAATCCTTTTCTAATTATCGTGAACCTCTGGCTATGGATCTGCTCACAGTAGTGCATTAGAGATAAGACAACTGTTAATGTCCAAATCTAAATAAGATTTTTTTTTTAATCTATTAAGAAGGATTTGTACATTTGAAGTAGCAATGCTGGTTAACTACTAATCTGGAGAACGCAAGTTGTGCTGTTTTCCTAGAATTACAAACCAATTTCAAGTTAATCCCCTTGAGGACTGGACCCAGAGTAGCGAACCACTGCTGATCAGACAGGATCTTTATGGACCATGAACACTCATTCAACTCGTTGTGCAAGTCTGATCATTTGGAAAATGCTCAGTGAGATATGCTGTGAGCTAAAACTATGGTACTCAGAAGAGCTCTCGTGGGACACATTAAGTGATTCCGATGAAGCGCTTTGCTAACTAGTTGCATATTCGTTTGAATGGCTATAGCGAATCTGATTCATCAGAAGAAGCAAGATTACAACTTCCCTCACTGATGCAGATTGAGAAATTAACCCATTTTCATTGTAACTACTATATCACCTCTGAAAACCCACAGCCTAATTGTTATCACCTATATAAAAAAATGTTATCAGCCTGAACAATGTACCTGGCTAGTCAAAACTGTCTTACGTTATGGTCTAATCTTGATAAATATGTAACAGTTTTACAAAGGGAAAATAGTTTTGTTGTTTTTTGTTTGCTTCAGGTTTTTTTTTTTTTGTTTTTTTTTTTTTTTCCCCTCAGATGAGGAGCTGTGCTTCTATAGCTGTGATAATCTAGTCTTGCTGGAGGCCTGCACTTACTGTACCTCCTGGCAACTCCTCAGCTAAAGAAAGCTCTTTTGGTATTTAAAGCACAGCCTTCTATTAAAACCTACATTTTAAAATATTGTGATATATCTTAATTTTTGAGTTTATTTTCTCTTGGACAGCAGCTAAAACAGTGTATTTTCCAGTGGATTAAGAAAAATTAATTGGAGAGTGAAGTAATTGGAAGAAGGCATGTCACTGTCCATGGCTCAAAAACATAAATAAAATCACAGCTCCAGAAAAGATGCTTTCAACTGTTTTGTTTCCTGCGGCCATCAGTCCTATTACCTTTTTTCTTTTTCTCTGCTGCTGTCTCAGAGTGAAATAGTCCTAACTTGTACGAACCTCTACACACCTCCAATTCTTGCCTCTGCACTGGGTAAGACTCGGTGGAGGAGCATGTCTTAAGCCAAGTTGCCAGAAAACCAAAACGCAAACTCTCGCCTCAGGAGTAAAAACCCACCATACAAGAAAGAGAAGCAGCAGGCATCAGCCAGGTAGAAAGCATCCTCTTCAAGTCAGCACCTGCTTTGCAAAATCTAAGGGGCTACTCCAAGAAAATGATAATGCAGATATATCCACATAACCAAGCATTTCTGTATAATAGAGAACACGTGAAGGGACTGTCATGAGAAGGATCTGAGTTCAAGGTGTGGATATCAACCATGTATCACAAAACCTCATAGAAGGAACAGGCAGGATTAAAAAAATAGAACAGTAACAAAAAAAATAAAATAAAGCAGTACTGCCAAGATTAGTTACATGTATGATTGATACTGATTCTGTACAGTTGGACATAAGTTGAGCTTCCAAGTTCCAACGACCCAGTTAAATCTTATGTTCTCAGACATACATAGGTGAGAGTAAATTCCCCCCCACAATGCCTAACTGTCTCTAAAAAGCGTTACCTGTGGGCACCCTGGGATTGTCAAGAGCAATTCTGAACAATAATAATAATAACAATAATAACAACAATAATAATAATATATTCAAACAAAATTAAAGTCTGTCTCCCACAGAATTTTTTCTTCTGTCAAATTAAGAACACATTCAGGAGTGCGGACAAAAATAAACCTTCCCTAACTGTGAAGGTGGAGTGCTCTGACTTCTATGGATTCTAAAAATCCATAGAAGCTAATAGGTTCAAAGAAAAAACAAAATAGTGTTGCAAACACTCCAAGTGACCTGTGCCAAATGCAGCAGCTGGCATTAATAGAGTAAATTACATGATTATATTGAAGATGAATGTCACAGCTTTACAAACATAGATATCTAGCACGTTTTAGCATTCAAATCAGCTACAGCAGGAGTAGACCAAACAGATATGAATGAACGTGGTTTTGAACTGTAAAAATGAAAATCAGTCTCCATTTACTTTCCAGGATTCAGACTTCCCTTGTGAGCACAGAATAAAGCTTGATGGCATTTTCTTAGGTTTTTCAAAGAGAAGTCCCTACACTGCAATATTTTAAGCACCTACTGACATCTTGTCAGCTGGGAAAAGAGTATATTGAGATCAAGACAAAGATGTCATTTGATCTCACTGGAAATCAGAATTCTGTTCTATAATATGACCTTGATACCTCTCTCTGTGGTAGAATGAAAATAAAACCTTTCAGTCTGGAGAGTGGGAGGCTGGAAAGGTGAACAGACTTTCCCATTACTCGTAGAAGCCCAATGCTGATAGTATTTACCATGGATATATATATATTTTTTTTCCAGAAGTAAATATCTGAAGCTACATCTCAAAGTCCCTGTCAGAATGTTTCTATCTGTGCTACTGGCTGTTCTGAGCACTGACCTCTTTCCTGCTCCAGGGAATATTTTGCCCAGGAAGACAATACACTTCTACAAAATATTCAGATGTTTACATGCTTCCTAGAAAATAAATAAATAAATAAATCAGCTAGTTTTAGTTATAGTTCTGCAGCCTTTCTATAATGGAGTATTTGCATTGACTGTAATAGGATTACCTGCATCATTAAAGGTTTCAGGAGCTTTCCCTTGGCTGGCGTAGTAAATGAAGAAAATTATTTTCAGAGTATTTGGTTTATAACAGAAAGGATTAATTATAGCTCCAATGAAGCTAAGCTGCAAAGATCACTGTGATCACCATCAGCTCCAAAAAAAATTAATGCATTACATATGAGAGGTACTGAGAGCAGCACTGTGGGCCATAGGATAATAGTTCATGTAAGCAGATTTCACTGACAAATCCTGAAAAAGGAGAGAAGATTCAACACTTCATTATCTTCATACCCTGTCTAAAGGCATTTGGAAAGAACAAGAGTGCGTTTGCAAAGGGTGACACAAAGTAGTCAAACTAATATACACTCTTTCACATGGGGTCATCACACAATCTACCAAAGGCTACTGCAGCACTAAGCCTAAACCTATGCCAAAACCTAGAACACTAAAGAATCAAAGCTAAAGTGGGGACATCATGCTCCCTTGTACAGATGAGGCTGTGAGAGAGAGAAAAGAAATTAATCTCTAGGCATTTGAAGCCGTTACTTTTAACTTGTTCTAACTTCAACAAAGGACTGAATTTGGGGTGAATTAATTTTCTACTCTCTCAGTCTGAAGCACCTTTTCATTTTTAGGCGTACAGAATATGACACTTAACTAAGACAGACTATTTAATGACCTGATTCTAAGAAGTCTTCCTCTCACTGTTGGTCTTATTAAAATTGATAGTTATTCAATTGAGTGAATATGATGATCCAAAGAACCACAGCTAGTCTAAGACTATCAGAATCTACTCTTTATTTAAGATAGCAATTGCACTTAATTATTTGGCCACACAGCCAAAGTGTGTATACAGACACAATCAATTATACTCTTGATTGTATGCGTACGCATGTGCAAGAATGCATTTTTCTAGGGTTGTTTACTGAGGTGGTCATTAAGTTTGAAATACTGCAAGTAACTACATGGAGAAGTGACCAAGGACAAAATCCTGCACAGATATGAAGACAGTTATAAACTCTGCTAAATACATCTGAAAAGAAGAAATAGAGATTAACTGAATACAAGCCATGATTTGTTCTTGCAAGACGAGGTCAAGCTGCCACAGAAATCAACCAGAACAGGAGTAATGCTTATACAGAATGCTTCGGTAGAATTCTCTATTGTTTCAAGCATTTTTTGTCTGCAGAATAAAAGAGCTTACCCTCAAAGGCAAATGCTGAAGCATCCAAGCAGCCTGGTGAGGTACTGATAAATACAGTAGGGAAGACTCCTTTCTTTATCCAGCCTACAAAACAGCTGCAGAGCTGACGCACTGCAACCCCTGGAGTCTAAAATATCCCTCATTGCTTATTCTGAACATCTAACACATAATAATGGGTCTGGGCCTTACACTTCCCTACTGTTCCCCTTCCTTAGGTCAACATGTACCAGTGAATGTCTTTCAGAGGGAATTTGCCTGTAGGAGAATCCATGCAATAGAGCATTATGTGGATGTGTGCTGCCCTTTTCTCACAGAACCTCCCATCATGCACACATTGGCAGGCATGCCATTTAGCTATTCCTGCGCACACAGAGAAGTGCTAGGATAGTATTTCCTGTCCTGCCCCTGCCAGTAAAGCACACAGGCAAAGCTGTCAACAGAGCATGCAACAACAATTCTATATGAATTAAAGGAAATGTAAGAGATATCTTGCATAAGCTACTAACAGCTATTAATAATGCAAAGTATTTAAGGTGAGAATGCACACCAAGGTACTTTGCAGAACACTTTGCATCAGGAGAGTTGGAATCCAGCCTGTGCTTTAAATGCTTTAACTTTGATACTGGGATTCCGATTACCGCTCACTGAAAATAAGGCAGCAGTGTCTGTCCACCTCAAAGAAACTACGTAATCACTCCCGTCTATACCTTTCAAACCTGATTCTCTTTTTGACAGGAGAATGACTGAGCAAGATTAGACTCCCTTTCCAGTTTTTGCAGTGATTCATGCAGCTCAGAGCACATATGGTCAGGCAGTATGAAATAACCTTCCAGACCCACCCCCAATAGCAGTCTATTTTCAGTCACAACACCCTGATACTTTTAAGAAGCACAAATGGTCTAACTCAAAAGTTCTTGGAACCAGATCTCTAATTTAATTTTATTGGATCAGGTGATTAAAGGAAATTATTCAGCACAAACAACACTGAATTAAAAGCAAAACAACTTTCCTGAAAATGACTTTCATTTTTCACTTTATTCTATACCCCATCTGCTTCTGATGACTTAATTGCTGCTTCTCAATATCTGGAGAGATTGGTATTCATTAAAAGAATCCATACCAGTTCAAGATTCTAAGACCTAATGCTATAGTATAAAAATATAGACAAATTGAAGTCACATGGGCAAGGGCAATTACAAAATTGAATTGTTATATATTTATAGAAGCAGGCTCCAGAAAGTCCCAGCAGCCAAGATGGCCTTTGTAAGTAACTGTGAGCTGCCTTTTCTGTATCAGTTCCAAGTCTGCCGCCATTGTCTTAGGGCTAGGGCAGCTACCTGTTTCCAAAGGATGCTAAAGACTAGCACGTAATTCTAGACAAATGAGAAACATTCATGTAGCTACATTTTTTGGTTTACTGTTAGCAGCGCAGACTAATCCAAACTAATATGGCATAATAAAAATAGTAACTGATCCTGAGCACAAGAAACTAGCTTCTATTTGAGAATGTTGGTCACTAGACACTCATGCACAGAAGCCCTAGCTCTCCTACAGCAGACATATATTATACGGCCAGAAGGCGAAGGGAGATGATTCTCTCCACCTACTCTGCTCTGGTGAGACCCTACCTGGAGTACTGCGTTGAGCTCTGGGGCCCCCAGCACATGGAAGGCATGGACCTGTTGGAGCAGGTTCAGAGAAGGGCCACAAAGATGATCAAAGGGCTGGTGCCTCTCCTGTGACGACAGGCTGAGGGATTTGGGGCTATTCCGCCTGGAGAAAAGGCAGCTCTGGGGAGACCTCAGAGCAGCCTTCCAGTACCTAAAGGGGTCTGCAGGAGAGCTGGGGAGAGACCCTTTGTCACAGACTGCAGTGACAGGACAAGGGGGAATGGTTTTAAACTAAAAGAAGGTAGATTTACATTAGATATAAGGAAAAAAAATTTTCTCAGAGGGTGGTGAGGCCCTGGCACAGGCTGCCCAGAGAAGCTGTGGATGCCCCATTCCTGGAAGCGTTTAAGACCAGGATGGATGGGGCTTTGGGTAACCAGGTCCAGTGGGAGGTGTCCCTGCCCAGGGCAGGGGGCACGGAATTAGATGATCTTTAAGGGGCATTCTAACCCAAACCATGCTGTGATTCACTGAACCACAATGCCACTTCACAGTGGCCATGATGCATGCTTTTGAAAAGGGAAAAAGGTCATTCAGCTATTCCCTGAAAGTACACTTTTCTGTACAAATGAATTTGAACCAGGTGCAAGATGGAAGCTAACATTTTATCCTTAGGAAAGATGTTATCTCATTACATTGAAGACACATGCTTTATAGTCTCTTAGCAAGAATTTTCCAGATTCTGTTTACTGTCCTCCTTAACCTAGAATACTAAAAACACATGAATTTCCTTTGGGAAAGGAGAAATACACTTCCTATTTTCTCACTTGCTTGTTCATCTCCACCTCATTTCTTTTCATCACATTAAGGCCACAGCACATACAGAAAGGCCTACTTCTACCAGTGTTGCTGTTACACCACTTACAGTGCAGAAATGATACAAGCTATACCTATACCAAGAGGCAAGGGGCAGTGCACAGCTAACCCTTTGAGAAGGGAAACAAGTCATACTGGAGTCTTGGTAAACTCTCCTTGGCTTGCCAGTTTGGACAACAAGGAGACCAGGATCCTGAATTTACATGCAGCTATTTATTCTGGATTCTTGCATTAGCTTCTAAATAAGACAAAAGAAAAACACTGAAAACTTGCATTCAACACAATATACATTTAGCAGAATACAGCAGCTCTATTAAACATCCTATAATTCCCACCTCAGAGCCCTGCCTTCAAGAAAGCAGTGAAAAGAACGGACAAAGTGCCCTTTGGCATGTTTTCTTCTTTGTGCAATAACAACTAGTGATTCATATAACACATCTTATATCTTGCTGTTCCAGGGCTTGTCCTAAGCCTTGTTGCTCTGTTTTATAACATACTTGATATTAGCATGCAGGTGTAAACAACAGAAAGTTACTTACAAGCAAGAATAGTATTTCTTTATTTCTTCTCCTGTGTGTATTTTAGGGTTTACTGAAATTACCACTGTATTTTTCCTAGAAGGAACAGCCAAACTCAGTAGTTCTAGGTTTGTGAATATTCTCATGACTTTTGGTCTTTCTGATCATCTTTAGTGCTCTTGACTTACACCTAATAAATCATTTCAGACAGGCTTAGCCTTCATGCTCACATAAACTTTAATGTAGTGACACACAGAGCAGGCAAAATTTCAGGTTCAGCATGAGTGTTTTACTGAACCATGGATAGCTTTCAAATGAAAATCTCTTTACCATAACTAACCTTGCCTTTTTTTTTTTTTTTACGCTCTAGTTCCAAAGCTTGGTTTTGCCCCCATAGGCACTAGTGTGTGTTACTGCTTACCTTGTAAAACCAGCAATTCCACAAGACCTCAAACTGCTGATTCTAAAAGAAATGAGACAACATCTGCCTCTTGCTCAAAAGCAACATCTGTGTGTTCCAATCAGATTAACGGATTTATATTTTTTCTTAGATTCTGACCGCTCAGACAATTCTTGCATAATTGAGAGACCTGCAGCTTCTTCACATTGCAATCTGAACAAAGCATCTTTTCCAAACATCTCAGTAGTAGTCTGGCTGTTTCTCTCTTGAAAACAAAATGCTAAAGGTTAATGTGGAATTCCATTGTCTCTTGATCACATAGACTGAAACCTCCAGAAATAAGTGTGGATTTTTTTTCCTTACTTTTTTTCTGGGGGGTGGACATGTGTGTTTTCCTTTTTATTAAGATGTTAGGTTAAGATATATCCAATTGGGAAATGAAAAAAAAAGCTTTGGTCCTGATCCTGTACATACCATATAATTGCTGGGAAATCAGTCCTTCTAGGGAACTGGCCAGAGTCTGAGGGCAATCAGCGTCTTACCAAATTGCACTCTAAGGTATTTTGAATAATTTTTTAAACTTGAATGTGATTTTCAGTTGTCTGAAAGAGACAATAAGTTGCATATTTTGCAAACATCAGAAAAAAACAAAACAAAACAAAAAAAAACCTTATTCTTACTTTTGAAAGAGGCAGTAGTCTAAGATGAATACATATTGGAATAATTTAACATGACTATTCAGATGTAATTTCTGTAAGGAAGAAAACACAAATGCCTGAACTTAAAGGACAGAAAATTGCCTGGAAGTGTATAAATAACAACTTACGTTTACACTCTTCTCAGTCTCTGTAGAAATGCATGCTTCTTAAAGCCATAATTGTAAGGGCAACAACAACAAAAAAATCAATCTTGTAACCATCCAAGAAATTTGAGGATACACTTTCCTTAAAGTTCACAAAATCTTAAAAGGTACTAACTTAAATCAGTCACCTATCACATTCTGAAGATAGAAAACATCATCCCTTTAATTCATTTGCTCATGTGTAGAATGAGAGTAGAAATAGTTTCCAAGACCAAGTATTCAGGCATGAAAAAGATTATTCATACAGTCTATACATTTGCTCTGTAGAGCAAACCTGGAAGTGTTTCAATACAGTACCACACATGCAATTGGTTGGAGCATTATAAGACAAAATTGGTAGACAGCCAATTAATCTTAATTTATCGATGTCAAGATTACATTTTGATTTTCTTCCCCCAATTAGCTCATGTTCTCCTCACCTCAACCATAGCCTAACGTTTAAAATCCTGAACTCCTCTTCTAACCCTGTCAGAAAGCAGAAATTCCATCATTTTAACCTAGTAGCTGACCATATCATCCACATTTAGAGCATCTGTTTTGTCAAGTCAGTAGTAACCAAAAATTTTGAAGAAACATGGTAAACATTACTGACAAGTTTAGAAGATCATCAGCATTATGGCATATGGTAAAAATCATAATTTGTTGGTGGGTTGGAAAGCAAAAGGAACAGCTCTGACAGCCCATCTCATTATCAGTGTTTCCTTTTGACTTCCTTATTGTCTTCCATATTTCTCAAAAGTTCTTCCTTACCACCTCTCCCTTTGCACTACACACTGGAAGAGATTCAGAAAACTCAGATGTAAAGCAGACAGACATAAACCAACAAAATCCTTGTCTAATTACAAACACAGAATATGTCCTACATAAGTGAACATTCTCTATGCAAGCAGATCATTTTTTGAGGACTGTTTCGTAAGGAGAGCAGCTCTGTCTTAATAGGACCATGAACTTACATTCTCAAGCTCACTCTAAAGATCTGTCCTTTGCTATCTTGGGGCCTTAGCCAAGACCACTGAGATGCAAGAAAGTTGTTGCTAATTGACTTCAGAGGGCTTTGGATCTGAAAATCTTGGCAAGTCTGACTCTTCAACAGCTCTTAAAAGGAAACTGAAAAAGTCTGTCTTATGCCACCATATCAAAAAAAATCAGAATTGCAAAGAAAATAGTTGAAGGTATCCAGATGATATATATGTGCTCTTCAAATATTTAGTAGCCCAAAAAAATGAGTGATGGATGACTTATACTTTCCAAAACTTGAGTTTACAGGAAAACCAAAGGAAGTTTAGCTTTAATTTCATCTCCCTGCTGACTACGTTGCCACTTGAATCCTCAGAAAAATTTACCATGTTTTACCCTTTTTTCTTTTTAAGAAATGGGATTCCTGTCTCCAAGATCTGCCCAAATGGGAGGCAGAAAACACAGTCCAATGCAGTATCTGGATTTTGTATGGCCCGATCCCATGACATAAACCATGCCCCCACAAACTTACCCTCCAAAGCCCAGTGATCGTTGTGAAAACAGAGCTATGCTCTGAAACACCAGAACTACACCAATACTGTGCATTGATGACTACGTGACAATTGCATTTTCTTCCTGCAACAGGCCTAAGTTCAGGTCCTTTATTAATAAAGGCCCAGGAAACCAAACTCAGCTAGGGAAAACACGATCCCATTTATATCAGAAAATGATCTCTTCAGCTCTCTTTAAAAATGGTATTTCCCTTGGAAGAAAAATACATGATCATTTGAAATGTTGTTACTTTGCCAATAGACACTGACAAGCACTTTTGACAGTCAGCATCTCCCAGACAGCAAACAGCCTCTCTGTCACACCAAGGTTAAGATTCAAGGCCAGGTTTGAATAGCTCCTTTGCTTTTGTGAGTTTCTGTCAGGCCCCTGACATTACTAGCATGTATTTACTGTGATCTGGTAAACAGAACAGAGAACACGGCACATGGTAGTGATTTAAACTCTGTCATTAGCACATGGCAGGGGGGAGGGATTTACTTGTATAGTTCACACATACCATACAAATTCTTTAAACAAATAAAGAGCTGTGGAGGGTGGGAGGGAGGGAAGGGGAAGAAACCTATACAAAACTGAAATTTTCCACGCTTTCCCACACTTGTTTGGAGGGCTGGCTCCCCCCCCCCCCCCCCCCCACACACACACACACACATGATGGAGTGTCTCCTCTTACCCAGCTCATCAGGAATTCCTCTCGCACTGCAAACACTGAGGTGGCACACTGCCTACATTTCAGGAAAAACTTGGCAATGTACAAGTAGCTCTAAAAACATGTACTGGGGGCAGAGAACATTATCTCATAATTTTAAGAGAAGCAGTCACCATTTCAAATGTAAAATATTAACCCTTTGTGCTAATGAATACTTGACAGAAGCAAGTACTGTAACATAAAACATCCCAAATAGAGGCAGGGAGCACAGATATCACATTAGGGCGGAGAGCACAATGCCTTGTCCATTAAAAATTTAGTGATGCAGCTTTGGTTATGGTGGAGTTATGCAATTAAATGCACCTCAAAAGAAATACTGGGCAAAGCCTGGTGTTCTCACCTCTTCACTGGTACGTAGCATAACGCAGGCTGCTGTGCTCTGATGCAAGCAGCGTTCATCTCACATGTTATGTTGCTGTCAAGAACAAGGAAAAACAAAAGAAAGAGGCCGCTGGAAGAGAGTGACACATATGAAGATGATTTTATATTTACTAAGAACTGACTGTTCTTGAATCAACGTAATTTGTACATACATTCTTTTAACTTGGTGATGGTCTACAAAACCCATTTCATATGGATTAAAATTAGTAATTTTTCACATATATTATTTGGTCATGGCATTCAACCATCTTATAGATAGGTAAATAAAATTTCTTGTTTACTTCTAAGAAATATGAGGCAAAGGCATTCAGGATCAATTTTGCTTACTAAAGACACTATTTCTCCATTGGGTTCTTCAACAGCCCTAAGGTGTCTAACAGCCATTGAATTCAGTGTTTCTTTTAAAATAATAACAATATAAAAAAAAGTATTTTGAACTATGTAACAGTTCTAAGAATTGGAGGCAATGACTTCATTCAGATGTGTGCAAAAGACAGGATTAAAACCTATGAGTCTGTGAAGGCCAGATACGCCCAGAGATACACAGGGAGAAGCTCATCAGAAACAGTTTGGGGGTTTTGCTCACAATCATTCCACTTTAGACATTTGCTGATCAGACTGCAACATGCCCTGAATAACGGAAGGCAACAACCCCATGAGGATGTGGGCAGACACAATAGAATATCTAGATACTAACATATCACCTAGACCTTCAGCAGGCACGAGAATTGATTTATTGTCTTTACAGCTCATGAAGGAGGAAGAATCAGTCCTCAGACAGGGAAAAAAAAAAAACAGAGAGAGATTGATTTTTGTAAAATCCCACAGGAAGCACACTATTTAAGTAGACTGCTGCATCACCTGCACTTTCCAGGTTAATTTTACACAAAATTTAGTAATTCAGTATCTCCTAAAGTGTTTCTAGCAGCAGCATGTACCCTGTTCTCTAGGATTCAATCCCAACCTAAAAGGCAGATGAGCAGAAAGGAGATGAGAGGACTTTCCAAAGACACAGGCAACGGCCAGCTGTCAAAGTGCCCCGTGAAAATGAAGTGTTTTCTTAAGTTTCTGTCAGATATGATGTAGACAAGAACTTACTGCTATTTTTATATGTCTCTTATGGAGGATTTTTGAACCCTAAATTAATTGAGATATATCTCTAACCAGAATTAACACCATCCTGAACAGATAGACACATAGGTAGTAGATCTCCCTTCAGGATTAAGTACAAAACTGTTAAAAGAAGATTGACTTCTACTTTACCTCTGCTTCCCCATCCCTTCTCTCTGTACTTCCAATCTGCTTCATATTGACAAGACTTGTCCATTTTAAGAAAATATCAACTTAAAACATATGGAAGAAAAGAAGTTGAGGAGAGAAGGCAACTACAGGGAGAGAATGCAGAACACAGTAGTGTATTTACAGACTGCTTCTTGTGATCCCCTAGTGCCACCTTTGGTTGGAGCTCACAGAGTATGAAAAAGCCTACAACCTGCAAGAAAAAGTTTCTTTCCCTTGATGTCTCCTTACCTGCAGAAAGTCTCCTACTGTATTCCCTATTTAAAAAAAAAAAAAAAAAAAAAAAAAGAGAGAGAGAGAGAGAGAGAGAGAGAGAGAAAACATTGGATTTTTCCACTACAGTTACTGAACTAGCATCTACTATTCCTATACCATCCCTGTGTCCCCTGCAGCGTTAGCTCACTTTATTTTCATGACTTAAGCATTCTCCTGCACCAAGGGGAAGAGGTACATGCAAGGAAACTGCTTTGAGAGGTTCACACAGTACTGCCTGAAAAAGGAGGGTGAAAGACTAAAAAAACCCTTCTGTTGTTTCAGTTATCAGACATGCTCTGTGAATTTTTGTACATTCTTGTCCATGGTTGCAGCTACAAGCCTTTTGCGCCAAACCCTCAGAGCAGGTAAAATGCTTCAGGAAAGTTAATGTAACAATTTTAGCAGCTTCAGCATTTTGCTCTCGCCAAGAATTAGACCCAGGAGCATAACAAAGACAGTTGCTTAAATCTATTAATAAGTAGTGTACATTTACCACCTCAATATTATAGTGGCAACTGACAAAGCCATTTCAGACACGTATGTAGGTGGTCTACTTCATGATGCAGAAAACAGAGAAGCAAATGAACTGAAACAAAAAATTGAATAAATCACTACAGATGTACCTATATACACTAAAATGCACAGATGTGTAAGTGCATATATATATTTATGCATACGTGCAAATATGCACATACACATAAAAACAAATATATGTATACACACTAATATATATAATAAAGGCACGCAGATGGAAACTCAAGACACACAGTAGATCTATAGAACCGTTTCAATAGGATATAGAGTTACTTCATAAAGTAAGCCAAACGTTTTTTGAGTACATGAAAGACAACATTTGAAATATCAAGCAAAACAGTCATTAAGAACCTCATGGGCCTACCAGCTACTTTTCTAATGCTTTAAGTTAACAGCTGCAGTAAGAGGCCCTTCAAGCTTCCTTCCCTGCTGAGAGTCATGCAAACTTCTCTTCTAGAGAGCTTCAGAAGTAGTCAAGAGAATCTTCTGCAGTGGTGGTATTATACTGCTTAAATAAATGGGTTTACTTTACAGCTAGTATAACTAGATATTTAGAGAGAACTTGCTTTTTCTTTAAGGTTATTTTCCACTTTGAGTTGTCAGAACACAATTTATGTTTTTGCAAGAATGGTCATTCTGCACTGCAGGCTTTTCAGAGAGTCAAGCAACAGCTGCTCGGCCTTCTTCATCTGATCCTCCTCTTAGCATGTTCGATTCCATAGCAGGAAAGAGGAAACAGAACAGGAAAAATAGAATTTTTACTACTAATATATAGCAGAATGTTATTTGCAGAATATATTATCAGTAAATTAGCAACAGTAAGAATAGTGCTATTCCAGGTGTGTCTTCGCATGTACTGGTAGGAATACCTTTGCCACTGTTTCATCTCCTGGGAACTTCTCTTTCATCCTGGACTCTTGTTCTTTGATTTCTCTTTTCTTGAGGCATTAACTACAGTATCACTGCCTCACACAGCTACCATCCACTCACTCCCACCTGCTTTCCTTCCTACACAGTACCCCTGCAAAATCATATCCTAAAGAAGCCTCAGGCTATTTTACTTTGTGCCCTAGTAATGATGTTCTCTTAGGCTAGCAGTTGAGAAAGATGACAGGTTGACTGTAGTCTACTTCATGCAGGTGCCATTTGAATATTAATTATCCCTAACTAAACTTCCTACTTTCAGGCCATTCTTTAAATTTGAACTTAAGACAGCAAATTCCATAGACTGAGAATCATTCCTAGTGACTGTAGACAGCTAATAGAGACATCTAGGCTAGGATCCTAATCAACAAAATGACCAGATTATTTGAGTCTCTCCAGTGACTGTGAGCAGGCCGCAGTTAAGAACGTGATGTTAATTCAGGTGAATCTAAACTGTATTTTCTAGTTTTTATTTGCCAAAAAAAGAATCCTCCACAGGAACAGTTGTCTTCTCTGTTGGAGTTCTCAGGAAAAATCAAGCTTGAAGAGGACACTGTTGTCCTTAGCGGCATGATGGGATATGACAGAAGTGATTCTATGTTTTCAGAATCAATTTTTGAGTAAGGACACGTCTTTGCCTCACCTTCCTCATGCTACTATAACTAACACACAAAGTAAATCTACAGGCAAGCACAAACTATGGTGCTATTAAAGCATTGTAACTCATGGCAATTCAGACACCAAAAAGTACTTTATTTCTCTTTCAGTCACAGGCAACCTAATGTATGGTGTCCTGCATTAACTGTAGTCCTGCCAAATGTGATCATGGTCAGACACCACTAAAATGTTGCTAAAACATACCATAGTAACTTGTCCACTTCATCCTTGTGGAAACACATTTTTTCCTTTTTTTTTTAATTTAATAAAAAATATATATTTGTTAAAATACCTTAAAATAATTATATTTCTGTAGCCTTGTTAATGATTCTGTGGCTCTATTCAATATTAAGTAGATAGGTATCGTTGTTAGATCCTTCATATGAAATACAATGAGAAGGGAAGGAGGAAACTACATGCAGTTTATAATAATTGATGTTTCCTGACTATAATCTTGGCATCTCTTTAAATCCATTTATAATTGTTTGCTACCTGTTCCTGAATATGAACAGGCTATTTCACCCATGAAGGGCAAGTGCTAAGCTCCTTCCCTGATTATGAAAGATCCATAACTCAGAAGGGCTACAGGCTGAAAGGCTGAAGTGAGTGACAAAGATTTGTCTTTACTTTTTTTTTTTTTTTTTTTTAAAGCAAGTCAAAGACTTATAATTACCCTTCATGGATGAAACAGCCTATTTGTTTTCCTTTGGTTGTTTTTCTCTTAAATTAAGCTTTTCAGGAAAGGGACTGAGCCCTGGCATCAGACAGCAAACAGAAGGTTGGTGATAGATCTGGATAATTAGTATTTTGGGACATGCTGGATAAGCCAAAAAAAATAAATTATAAAAACCTTGTTGTGTTACTGAAACTATTTGGGGTTTTCTTTTGTGTATGTTTTCACCAAAGCGAGTAACAGAAGTAATATTGAAGAAAATGTTTCATTTGATCAGACCTGAAATATACTGTTTAGCTTTGTGATATATTTGTTATTTAGTTTCTGTTTTGTGTGTTTTTTGTTTTTTAATTAAATTTCAATCTAACATTCTATTTCAATGACTGTTAAAGAATCACCAATCTGCCTTAGTTCACAAGGGACATAATGAGGAATGAAAGAAAGTCACTCACTAAAGCACAAAGTGAAGATCAAGGCACATTTAAAAAACTAGTGCAAATTGTGGTGAAAAACGTAAGCACAACTGTAGAAGCAGAAAGGAATGAAAATGCAGGAAGACAGAGAAGTACCACTGCTGCACGCTAGAGTTTGAGGCTATTTATCCTGCTTTGACTCCTTTGGGAACCACAGTACTAACCTATATAAGTGAGCCACGTTACCTTACATGAATTCATGCAGGACTGCTAGCAGGACACCTGGTCAAAAGACAAGGATATTGCACTGTCCCTTCCCTAAGGATCACAAGGGATTCAAAGAATAAATCCTTTAAGATGGTAGTGTAGGCGGCACTACACGATCCCAGTTCTCTCAAAAGAGATACATGGGAGTGCTATCCATGTGATAAAACTCAGAGGCAGGAAATGAATCGTATTTACTACACACTTCTAACTCTGAACTCTACTAATCAATTTCTGCCAGAAGTGTTTTGAACACAACACACCTCCAAGAGCTGTATGATTATTTTGTCACCTTAGTAGGTTTCCTCCTCCTCACCAACATACTGTTACAACATTGTCCTCCAAGTTACATTTGCCCCTATTTTTTTTAACCAAAAAAATTGACCACTGGGTTTAAGAATCAGCATTATGCCACTCTGCAGAGCTACAAAGGGGAGGGAGCCTTTTCTTTTAGTCAGTAAATACTGTCAGCGTCCCAGTGGTTTGCAGAATATTTGTTTCTAGTCCTCAAGGACCCAAGATTTTAAAGCACTGACATTTTAACTAACCTTACAGAAAATGCAGATTTACCATACGCATAGGTTTAAAAACCTCAGAGACCATATACCAAAATGATATGAATAGCTTTTACAGCACATCAAGTTGGTTACTATTAATTGTTCTATTAGTTGCAAACAGTCACTGAAGTCACACTTCATTTAGCACAAGTACTTATTTCGTAAAAGATTAGGAATGCTGTAGCATACAGTGCTTTATAGACATAACTGAAGAAGTTAAATGTTCCAATAAAATGTTAATATATTTGTAAAATAGTTTACTTCCTAGATATCTAATAGATGTAGTATGGATGGAACACAAATTATTTGGCCAGTAATAAAAAAAGATATTTTTAAGCCAGATTGAAAAGAGTATTAGTGAATCTAATTCCCCCTTTTTCCTTTACATCCAGCTGTCATTTGTTTACTAGTAACTTTTGAAAGCTTTTAAAAGCTTTTTTTTTTTAAGTAAAATATCTTGGTCTAATATTTGCTCAAAAGTAGACTAATTTGGGAATTTAAACTCAGGATAGAGAAGCAGAAAAATATACACGAAAATAAGAAAAATGTGCTAAAATACTAGAAAAACCACTTCTAAGTCTTTTATGCTCAGGTTACGCGTCTACAGCTGAACAGGTAGAAGAATAGTTTTCAGCTCAGCACAGAGTTTCCCCATGCAGAGAACTAACAGAATTCTGTTTCTTACAGGTGTCCTTTACTGCTGCTAAACAAAACAAAACGGCTGAATTCTTTCTGATATCTTCTCACTGGGTAATAATTTGGGTTTCTTTCCTCTATAAAGCTACTAGTTTTCAAATCCTAAAGCATTATTACAGTTAAGTGAAATTCAAATGTGCAGGTTCCAAAATAAATCAAAATGTTTTGCTTTAAACCTCCTTCAGCTACCTTCACCTTCAAAGGATGTGTAGTTTCAGTGCTTTTAACCTCATTTCCCGGAAGGGAATCTGTCCTTCACTTCCTGTAATGCATTCCTATGAAAACTATACTAAAGCTCAGGTTACTCTACGGAAATGTTTCAGAGATTATATAGCAAGTGTCAGCCTAGGCAATAAGCACGCTCTACCCATTTCTGTTACACACTGCTCACTGTTGCATCAAGCAAAAATGGAGAATTCAAACCTGGAAGTAAGCTATCACAGCATTTCAAAATTATTGAAATTATACCATTTTTCTACTTCTCCCTATTACTGTTAATATTTTTGAATATTTGTCTCATATAGATACTAAGGCTGCTTTTTTTTTTTTTCCTTTTTTTATTTTTTTTCGCCCTGTATTTCTTGACTGATCTTGATTGTTCCTAAGATCTTATTTTCTATTCCTAATCCCCAAAGCTTTATGAATTGGATGTAGGCAAAGTATTCAAACATACCTGGCAAAACATTTTGGAAGTTCTCCCAGTCAGCCAAGGATTTCCTCAAGATAAATCTTCAGGCTTTTCAAAAAGAAGAATAAACACAGACTTTGTATGTATGTATCACATATAGAGTATGAATTTCTGAATGCCTGTGCCAACATTTATTTCAAAAGCCTGCTGTTTGTGATACCAAACTGTAATGGAAGTGATCACACAGTGAAGGTCAGTGTTATTCTTTTCTTGAAATTATAAACAGGAGTAGGTTATCTCCTATGAGGTAGGCTTGCAAGCATTTTCATTAATAACAAAAACCAGAAGATGTTAAGCAAGGGTGTGAAACAAGGTGTTAAACATTTACACTTTTCCTCCCACAACAAATTTTCTAGTGCCTCTTTTTTTCCAAAGTTACACCAAACATCACTGATATCAAGCTTAGACACTAGAGAAGTAGGCTAATACGCATTTTACAGAGTAAAACATTATCTACATATATACACTGGGAAGAATTAGGCTCAATTAACTTCAAGCACTGCTTGCCAGCCTTCCTGCAACCAAGGCATAATATTTTTAAAATGACATATTTTAAGTTTGTGGATTTAAAGAAACATGTACCTCAGGCAAACATGCACAGAAAGTAGAGCACAACATCTCATCTGATTAGAGGACTCTATTACTGACTCCAATCACGTCTTCCTTCTGCTATGCCTTTTCTTAAGATAAACACCTGTGTTCCAGTCATAATGAGCCAAACAATTCCTAAATGTGACTTTATTCAAATCAAAGACGGTCTACAAAGAAGTTCAAGCTACTAGCATCATTTTTATGAGAATGTTTGATTCTTCAAGAGCCATATGACATATGAATGCGATGAACAGATCACAGAAAAACATTTTTTGTTAGTACATAAACACTGTGATTAGGAGTAAACTATTTATAATTTTCTTCCAAGCATTTCCAAACAAGTTTTACTGACAGAAGAGAATGAAGATGTAAAGATGAAAATTTCTTCTGAAATCATGTTAGGACTTAATATTTCTAATTTTCTCCTTGCTATTTATGAACAGAATTACATCTGTGAAAAATAACAAATTCATATTACATACTGCTTTCAGATCCTTCAGACTGAATTCTCTCAGGCATCCTACACTGCTTTGCTCAACATCACTGCAGTACACCGACAGCCCTGAGAAGACCAATTTTGTATATAATGGCACAGAGCAGTCAGTTAATTTTTTTTAATTGGGCACTAAATATCCCCATAGCTAGTTGTATCAGGATTAAAGGACTGAGGTTGGACATTCATCCCATAATGTTACACACACACAGCTTGACTTGTGTGGCATGCTGCTTAGCTGTTAGTGAGATATACCATCAATGCACTCCAGCTGCATAAGCCAATTCCATTTCAACACTATCAAGCAAATCCATTTTCACTGTCTTTGCATAAAGCAATGAGGGTGTCAGTTAATGTAAGATGTATTTCTGATTATTTCCTAAGAATACACATTACTGATTATCTTGGATGATATTTTCCTGCATTGCTTTATCAAAAGTTACTTGTCTGAATTGCAACTACCTATCATGCAAGGAATTACTTTATTTATTTACATTCATGTGATCACTGTTATGACTACATACACGTATATAACGCATAAGTGCTTTTTACAGCATAAAGGACACTATTAAATGTTATATATGTTACATGAAATACTTAATAATTGTGCTTTGTAGATGCTACAGAGCTGTTTTCCTTTCCCTAAGCAGAATCAAAAAGCTTAAATATATACTTACAAATACAGTACTGCTAATGCTTTTAAACAAATACTGTATAGCACAAAATATCTGCTGCTGGCTTCAGATGCAAGGATGAAGCCATTTTGCTTTTGTTTAAGATTGTTAAAGCTCGGGCTTACAAACGTAACCAGTTTTAAAATAATTAACTAATTTCCTAAAGGTCAATCCTGCCAAATGCTACTACACCGTTCCTGAGAATGTTAAGCTCGAGACATTTTTAAAGGACTGCACGAGAAAGCTTTATTACTGAGAAGTAATGCTTGGATGCTACTGTGATAATTTGTGAAACACATACACAGAAACACATCCATTCACAGTGTTTATACATTAAATTTTCACAGTGAAAGCACTACCACCTTGGAAACAACAGGGAGGCCAGTTCAAGTTTCACCTATTCCTGTGTTAGGCACATGTGTTATCACGCAATCTTTTGTCGCAGAGATAGTGCAGGCCTCTGCTTCTGGCAGAACCCTTTCCTGCCTTTCCCACCTCACTGCAGTTTAATTTTTCTTGCTTACGTATTTCAAAGCTCAGGTACTCGTGCATCCTACTCTGAACACTACAGCTCATCTCAATCCACTTTCTTTGCCCAGACAGCCCCAGCTCAAGCTGTCCCTACAGTTATTTCCCTCTTCTAACATGGATTTAAATCTAACCTCACTAACTTCTGTGTAAATAGGATATTGACTGTATGGTAAGTGGAGATGGACAGCTTCTTCCTTCTGATACCCAAATTTCAGAAAAGAAGCTGCAGATATTCATGGATAGTTGTCCTTGTTCTCATTCGACTTCCTACCTAAGTGGAGCTGAGATACAGAAAGTTCAGTTTCTCCATTTATTACAGGCAGTAGGAAATTGCTCAGGTATGTCTGAGATCATAACCTCTATGCCCCTACGTTGCCTCAGCCAGAAGTAGGAAGTCTGTCTCTAAAAATAATGCCTGAACATTTAGTTGCTTCTACTGTTTCTCAAAGAAAAATAAATACACAAATAAAATCAACACTGCACCTCACCTCCCCAGTTTTGCACTATTGGTTTTGAACCCTGAAATTCTGATGCTGGCCTCTACCATTAAAATGATGGGAGTAGGTTTGTATTTTGGATATGAAGCACTATTTCAGCCCTCTGCGAGGCTGGAGAAAGATAAGAGAAAATATTAGATGAATGATCAATAATCCCTCCCTTCTTATTTATATTGCAGTAGAAGCACTTTACAGCCTTAGTCATGGGGGACTGACTGGCCTCCTACTGACACACGTCAATACATTTCAGTTTTAGAGTTGTAAGATTTGCCACATCCACATTCTCATATATGTAAAAACTTCTGATGATTTACCAGCAATCCACCACTACTCTCTCAAAGCACAATTAAAACCAAATGTTTTAAAAAACAAACAAACAAGAAAAAAAAAACAAACACCACCACCAACAACAAAAAAAACAGATTCTCACTTAACTTAGCTGGTACCTCAGAAGTTGTGTTACCCTGGACTAGGCATTGCTTTACTAGGCAATTCCTAAATGTGGAAATCAGAATCATTGATGTTGGAACAGACCTCCAAGATCATCTAGTCCAACCACTGATGTCCAAATGCACTGTCCTTTGGGTCTAAAAAGTTCTAGTTCAACAGCAGATGCTAACAATCTTTTATTTTTAACCCCTAAATTCTGTTCTGTTTTTGGAATAGGCAACTGTAAAAACACAAAGTTAATTCAATTCCAATTGCTATCACAAGAGACATTTCTAGACATAAACACAAGACAAGGCTGTTTGTGCCCACTGCTGTTATTAGCATATGCTAGCATATTACCTACTGCTTGGAAGTGCCGAGTAACCTGTCATGCTGTGTACAATGCACAGGTGTACAAAACTAGGCTTTCTGCATACGATTCAAGTTCCTCTTCAAATTCTTTACTGTATATTCTGTAAAAACCATATGCTATAGTTTACTAAGGAACAATGGATAGTTGCCAGAAGTGATAACTGTAATTAAAAATTGTTAAATCAAAACTGTATAATACATTGTCTAAATATTCTCCCAGTGCGTAATTTGAGATGTTTTCCAAAACCTAGATGCTGAGCCAAATCTGTAGCTTGATTCCATTCTCTGAAGATTAGAGTTTCGTGTTAACATGTTTAGTTTGTCTACCAGACCAAGCAGCATGGCAGAAAAGGTAAATAACATGCATATTGTACAGATTTCTATTAATAACCTCACAGTTATAAATTAGGATTAGTTTTAAAGCAGCTGTGAAGATTTTCCATCACCGTTTGAGTCCTCTCACTGAAGGTTATTGTACAGATGCTTCACTGGAACACATTTAGCTATTGCCTCATGAAAAGTGTGGATAAGTACAGAGGGAAATAGTAAGAAATAAACAATGTATGGTCAGCAAGCCTGGTCTGTGAAATAGCTTACAGACCAGCTCAAAGCTTAATTGTGAATTAGTCCAGTTATGCAATATGGGGTTTTAAAGTTGGGCACCCCAACCATTTTGCAGCATTTTAAAAGTTTCTCTCTCAAGAGAGAAGCAGAGATCCAATCACTAATATTACTTTATTTCAGAGAAACTCTGTACTTTATTTCTGTACATTCTACTTTGAAAGAAGAGGGAGTATCCCACCTGAGACTGATAGTAACCAATGTTCTAATTAGTTAGGATTCTTTCATTGAAAATAGTTTTTCATTTTGAAAATGTCGTTTCTTTAGAAATCAAAGCTTCTTTTCAGAAGTGCATTACTTCCAAATAATTAAGGTCTGGCATGGATTAACTCAGAGTCTGATTAGCTGAGGGTCTAATGATTAAGGCACTTCCTGAGGATGTGGAAGATCCAGGTTCAAACCTGGTCTGCCTGATTCAGACTAGGAATTTAAAACCCTGTCTTTCAGAACCCCAGCAAGTAGTTCACCTTTTGGTACAGGAGGCCAACCCTTCCTGTATAAAAGGGTAATTTTTTTTTTTTTTTTGTACAAAATAAAACTATGCCAATAGTAACCATTTGGATAGATTCATCCCTAGCCTTTCGTAGGCAACTGTAGCCTATTAAAAAAACTTACGATAAGGCATCCATACGGTATGTATAAAGCTGTCACAAGATTCAGTTGCCTACATATGGGACTCCAGTGCCTTTTCAAATACTTTGGTATCCAAGACATGTTTCCTGCAAATATAACACAGACTTGCAGACCTAGAAGATGACCTGTGCCCATTGGGAATGGCAATGCGAGTCAGATGTGGAAGTTTAAGGCATCTCCAATGGCACTAGTTGCCTGCATTTAGTCAGCTAAATCCCACCCCGTTCCCTATGCAACTCTGAATCAGGCAAGCCAGAAGCTTGAAGGTGCACTGCTTGTGTCCTCTATGACTGGAGTTAGTAAGTTGAATACAAGCTGTTCTGAGTGAGCCTTCTCTCAAATTCTTGTAGTCTCAGCTAATCAGTTAGAAAAACACTTTTATTTTTTTTTGAAATGCTGAAAACAACCATGGGACTATCAATCTGTTGGGTCAAGTAGATCTGGAGATTAGTGGTCTATATTGGTCTTCTAGCTTGGCTTTGTATAGACAAGGAGATTTAATAGCAATGCTCTGTTTCAGGGTAAGCTATTAAATAACATTGAGGGAAGTTCTAAAGGAGAAATCAAACCTCTGTGCTGCAGATTTGTAAGTTTTCTAGTGCATCCAAAACACGTCTGGCTTTCAGGCCGCATGCATGCACTAATAACTGTGTTTCATTGCCTGACTGGCATCTCCACTCATCTTTCTCCAGGACAAAATTATCTAAATCAGTCTGGCCTTGAGGACAGAACTGCTGAGAGCTCTCTATGGGAATCTATGGTATAGATTACTACCATTTGTGTCATTCTATTTAATTTGCTATTTTTTTTCCTTACAACATGTGGGTAATAATCACAGCAAATTGATTCCCCTGAGCTACTACGACAATTAAAGCTATTTGGTTATTGCCACCTGCTTACTGTTCCCATTAATGCAATTTTCACTGCATTATTTTTTCCTTCCTTCCTGTTTCTCACCATAGTAAATTCTTTGCCCAGTCTTTTTACATTGCAATTAGTGTTAAAATGGTGTTGAGGACATCTTTTCATAAAGCTGATCATTCACATTATCATATACTGCTCTTCCTATGCAAATTTAGTTCTGAGAATTTTTGAAATTTAGTGGTTTTTAATACATATACTATTTAAGGAAAACAGGCACTTAATGACACCTACTTTTTAATAAGAATCTGTGTAGTTTTGCTGTTATTTAAATCTTGTAAGCAATGGTTTCCCCTTATCTTCATTATATTTACTAAATCACCTGCTACATTAAATATAGACATAGGAGAGTAAAATAGATACTGTGTTTGTGCGTGTTATTGCTGTCTTGTCAGGTATTTAACCTTTTCTTTCTTGGAATATTTTTCCTTGCTCACCTATTTCTCTATTTGGCTATTGGATTTTTCCAATCTGCATTCTCAGCCAAACAATATGATATATATGACTTGTGTTGTAATCTTTCTTTTTTTACAAGATCAAAGCAACCAGCGATTTTTGGGGAGAAGAACAGCAGAAAGCAAGATAAAATCACGGACCAAATAAATAAAGATCGAAAGGGCAAGGATGAAATGAAGGTTTCAGTCCCAATTTTGTTAAGAAAATTTCAAGTTTTATTCTATACAGCAGGTGAAATAAGGGGAGATCAATCTATAACTGATTACATCTTCTAAAACGCAGTCCAGTAACACTTGGTCTTTCATTAACCTCCTTTAACTGCTATGTTGCTTTAAGTCAGATGCATTTTATGTAGCCTTGTTTCTCTGTACTGAACTACCAGGATGGTGAGGTTGCACACTGCAAGAACCTGGTGCTTCATTCTCCTGGTCACAAATAGCCAAATAACTTACTGACCAATTCTGACGGATTGAATAACTCCTTGCTGCATAAATACGAGCTAATAGTGTTTGTCATATTGCCGGTAGCAGTAAATGATAATAATAAATAAATAAAAACCATGAAAATAGCTTTGATTTTATTCGTTGTTATTATTCATTTCTCAGGCAGGCAAGGCAAGCTTGAACATGAAAAAACATAGACCTACAGCGTAAGCACAAATGTAGATCTAAGTAAACATCCTATAAACTGAATGTGGTTTTAGGCCACAAATTGCACCTGCAATAGGGAGAACAGACTCCAGTCCAATTCCAGATACGTTCCTCAACAAACAGCAGAAAACTGATGTGTAAAAGAAGCAGGAGTCAACAACAAAAAAGTTCCTAATTTAGGAACAAATCTTAACCCTTTTTTATTGTTTGTTTGCTTTGATTATCTAATATGCTGGTAGATTTTAAACCAGGATAGAATTTTGAGACTTTGCAGATCATTTAAAAGCTTAAGGGATTATCAAACCAGTCATTTAAAATGACATTTTCACTGTGCAAATATTTGTCTATTAAATAGGCTGTATGGCACAAGACCTGATCAGCCTTGGCAGTATTACAGGTTCTTCATACACTGCAAACCCCACTGTTTCCTCATAAAGCTGTCAAGTCTCAGTTTAATGAAACATATATAAACTCAATGATGTTAGCCATGTCTCAGCAAGCTAATTCATTTTTTTTTTTCCTTCTTCCCTTTCCTGTTCAGCTCCCCCTTATTAGGACTTTTATCAATTTATCCTTTTCGGAGCACCCCAGCAGGTCTGCTGCTGGCGCTGGGATATGAAATCAAAGAACCCATTTAGGTTTTGAACAGGCAAAACATTTACATATATAAAAATATCCTATCAGACCATCATTACATTAACTCACAGAGGATGGAAGATTAGGGAGCTTGAGTAAGAAGCATCTCTATAATGACCCTAGAACTGCTCCTTGAATTCCCATGAATTCTTCTATGCCTTCACTACTGTTGTCTGAGATGCATTCTTTCCCTGTGTTTGTAATTAGAGTTGTAATTTATTTCTTTTTCATACATACCACCAGACTTAGGGTCTGAAGGATGCCGAAGGTATAAACAGCTTTCAATAGTTTTGAGTAGAAACTCATTATTCCTCGTAAGGGGGTGTTGAGAGGCAGGAGACCTTTTCTCTATTAACACCAGCGACAGGACCCACGGGAATGGGGTTAAGCTGAGGCAGGGGAAGTTTAGGCTTGACATCAGGAGGGGGTTCTTCACAGAGAGAGTGGTTGCACACTGGAACAGGCTCCCCAGGGAAGTGGTCACTGCACCGAGCCTGACTGAATTTAAGAAGAGATTGGACTGTGCGCTTAGTCACATGGTCTGAACTTGGGTAGACCTGTGCGGTGTCAAGAGTTGGACTTGATGATCCTTAAGGGTCCCTTCCAACTCAGGATATTCTATGATTCTATGATTATTGTCAGTTTTAGGAAAAGCAAGTTATTTACCTGGTTTTGTGATATCCAGATCAGAATAGAGATTGCCACCATCTCCATCCTTTTCATCAGAAAAGAACATTTCTACCACAACTTTGCTTATTTGTATCCACCACTTTTTTCCAAACAAACAACCAAGTATCTTGTTATCACCACACAATATGTGATGCTCGCCCTCTGAAAACTTGTGACATTCTGCAATATTTCTTGCTGTTTCTGAACTGTCCCAAATCATGAAGGGGTTCTATAGAGTATTTCTACCAATGAACAAAATAGCTTATATCTGCCATTAATGACTTACAATAAAAAACAAAAACAAACAAACAAACAAACAAAAAAACACCTTTTTCTGCACACAGAACAGCAAATAACCATCTGTAAACATTTTCCTGAGTTTCTGACTAAACATACTGATTGTTTCTGCCCATTCTCCACCCCATATTTGTTTTCCACAAATATTCTCACAAGCAGTTTATCTGGCACAAATTCTTTCTGAAACAAGCATCTTTAAGTGACTATTGCAGAACAGATTTGAAAACCCAATTGCTAGTATTTGCAGTGGAAACATGATTTCAAACAAACAAGTTCATTCAACTGAAAAACATAAATACACTACATTTCAGTCATACAATGAAAACTTGAAAATTTGTGCACTGAATTTATGACAAATGCATTAAATTGTTTCCTTGAAGGTTTCAAACAGGCACATTTAAACATCTGAGGTACAATCAGTCTATTCCCAGAACAATTTGTAAGAAAATTTAAAAAAAAAAAAAAAAAAAACACGACACACAATAGATTAATTTTGTCAGGTTATTTATCCAGTCCCATTTCTGATTCTAGTTGAGTTTAAATACATCTGTAGCAAGTTTTGAAGTATAGGTAGAAAGTTTATCCAAAAGAAATTTGCATGCTATTTTTTTTTTTTCTGTGGCCCACTTGAACAAATGGCACTAGTCCACAGAGAGCAAAAAAAAAAACAAGCTGCATACTGAGGCCAAAATGAGAACCTGGATGGTCTAGCGCTATAGGTATCAGGTAAGAGGGCTAGTAGTAAGGTTCAGAGAGAATTGAAATTCATCTTGCTTTTCTGACAGAAGCATTATATTTGAGCACAAATAAAATAAATGAATTTAAAAAAAAAAAAAGAGCTAGCAATAAGCCTTCCCTCATTTTCCTTTACTCTTTAGGAGGTTACTTTGATGGGAATTAGACAGCCCCCTGCAGGAAGCTCTTTAGTTCTTGTTAAGTCTTCTCACAGCATGTTTGGTGAAAAAAAAGGCTTGTGTTTGATGCTGTTCATCACTCTAGCTGCTGATTTTCTCAGGTTAAGAAACATCAGTCTGTTTGCACCACTTTCAAGGGCTGCCAAAGTGAAGATCTCATATGGGTTCCAAGTTTCTTGCTGCTGTGTTACAGCACATCCCCTTAGGCAAGCGTGCGTGTCAAGGCTGAACAAGTTTCACACATCAAATGCTCATTTGAGGATCTTTAGTAGGTGAAACTGCTCTTTCTAAAAGTGATTGCGTATGCTTGTGCTAACATTGATTTAACTGCATTTCTAGATTGTATTTGGAAATCATAAATGAGATCTTTTCCCCTTTTGAATGTGCTGTTATGACAAGCGCGACAGGATCTGCTCCTAACTCCTGCCCTGCAATACAGGCAGAATAGGACATTCTCTCCCCCATTTTTCCCCCAGTGTCTACAATGAATAGGGGTGCAGGTATGCCCAATGTACAAATTAATAATTTAACACTATAATGCAATGCTTCACTAAGCATTAACATGAACCTTTACATGCCATTCTTTCCTATGCTATATAATAGCATGTCAGCATTTTGTCCCCTGCAATCTGCTGAGGTATAAGCAGGAGCCAGGAATCCAAGCTGCCATTCCCCTGCCTATTTCAGTAAGCCACACTTCCTCCTGCTCAAGCTGTAACTGTGTTTACCTCTCAGTTCTTCCCTCCAGCTTTTCCTGTATGGAGTCAACTGAGTTTGTTCCCTGACCTCTTCTTCACTTGGTCTCTGGTTATAAGTCTGTTCAAATAAAATGAGTCTCTTGAAGACTGTAATTACCAAATGAACCTTTGCCTCTTTGCTACTTTTACTTCCTTTCACACTTCTGAAAATTACGGGGAGCTGATAAAGTCTGAATCACTTTTATTGCTTATCAGGGGTTAAAAAAATATTTCACAGTTAATAAGACTATCACCTCCTTTTGGTTCCCTATTTCTCTCCCTTTACTCAAGCTGTCTTTGTATTAGGTGAAAAGCTATTCTAAAGCTGTCCTTTATGTCTACCAGATCCTATTATGTCTACGCACAAAGGCAGAACTTTAGTGAACCTGGATCTCTTCCCTTCCTGTTCAAGGTCTGCTCTACTGTTGTTACTGAATTTGGTATGTTATCATTGTACATGCATATATAGGAGTGATTTCCTGCTGGGAAGGGCTTATCACATCTCCTCCTGGCAAAGTCAATGGAAGGCTTTTCTTTAGCACACCTTTATGAAGGCTTTGCCTGCAAGGCCCCAAGGATCCCAGCTTCGTGTTTGCAATGGCTGCACATGCAGTTAATTAGGGCACTGCGACATCTGTGCAGTGTCCATCTGGCAGAAAAAGATTTAAGCACAACGTACTAACTTTCAGCAGTGCCCTCAGCTCCTGTACTGAGAAACATTTCAATCTTGTCGTGGCTTAGAAGGCACTTTCCTCAACCCCTAACCTTTCCACTGGATGAATTTATACAATGTAACTGAAAGAGTAGCCTTCAAGTATCTGCTCATCTCTGCTCATAAGCACAGCTATATCTCTTCCAATATCTGCAATTCAGCAACATTTTGATCCATGGTTATCCTCAGCACCCAAATGTTAAGTAGCATTAAGAATCTGAGTCAGAAACATCAGTCTTCAGTGGCTTTGTGACCAGCTGGTCTCATATGTCTCATTTTTTCTCTGGAGAACTTTTGGTTCAGTGTTTCATCTTTCTGTTTGTTCCAATCAACTAATACAAAAACAGAACCTGATCTAGCATGCAGACACAGGTCACTGTCATTGGCCAGATCTATCTACCTGATGACTAATTAATTCCTTCTATTTATGTATGCCTGGGAAATAAACATATTTTGTGATGAAGTAGGTATTATCACCAATACAAAGAAAATACTACACGAAAGCCCATGGACCCCCCATGAATACATACTGATTTCACACACATTTTCCACACATTTCTATTGGCTCTGCTTGAGACCACATATTAAAACCCACCAATCTTCCCAGTACAGACTGATGAAAGCCTCAGCAGAAACAGCTGCATTTCACATGTGGTTTAAGTTAATGTCTCATCCTGAAAGTTTAACTCTAGCTGGCCATGCTGCTTTTCTAATATTCACAGTCCTCTTTAGCTTCACATTAGAAGCAAGGCACTCCCTCCCAAAAGCACAGAAGAATACAGTGAGGTTGGTAGCACTTCATTTCTGGAGTGTCCAAACCCACTTTTTTTTTTATTGCATATAACATGAAAAGTCATCTATGTTTGATATCCTGTAAACACATAAAACAGTCACATAGCACTTTTAAACAGCATAAACAAACACGGATCTGTCCACACAGTAATATTTCTTTTCAATAAAAATGAAGCATTACCAAAGCTAAGTAGGACTGCATATTTTTCAGCTGAAGTCTACTATTAAAAAGAAAAAGGAGCAACAAAATATATCTTATAGTCATTCTTCCTAAATGGGCCAGAAGAAAAAAAAAATAAATCCCAGTTATTTACTAGAAGCTGGAACATAAACAATAGCCCATCGTAACCCAGGCAGTCCCTAACGTTGCAAACCCAAGTACAGAAGGCCCTTCTTCCACCACCACCCCCAACTTAGAATTACGTTAACGACCAGTAATAAACAATTTTACACTGCTGAGCCTACATGTGTGTGTGTGTGTATATATATATATTCTCTCCCACACGAGCAATTAATAGATACAGACACCTACTATTTTTTCTTGGTAATACACACTTCAGATCATGGGATTCTTCTCTGCAGGTGACCTCACTGCAAGTCGTGCTAGCATCTTGCAGAATAAAACACAGTAGTGTTCAAGCAGTAACACAGGTTTATGTGCATGGCAGTACACAACACTCTGTGGTTTGGCCAATGCATTGATCACAGGAAAAAGCTTACAACAGACCTTCTTGAATATGCTCATTGTTAAGTTTAATGCAGTGATGTTGAGCAGACTCTCAGGAGAACCAGTCCACCACCAATGGCAGCAACAAGAGTCCCTGCATCAAGATTATCTACTCCAGTTTCTTCAGCCCTATAACTTCATTTGTTTAGCAGGAAGCCCTCCCAGTCTCTATTTGCAAGAGCAGGGACAAGAACCATCAAATGCCGTTCATGATTTTAGCTATATTCTTTTCAAGCTGAAATGACAGGTCTTATCACCTCAGAGAAGCTGACTTTCCAGTGAGCACAACACGCCCATCACACCTAATGTGTAAGAGTTCATTTCAGAAAAGTTGCAAAACTTTTCTTCCCTAATATTGTCAATAATATGATAAAACAAATTCCTAAACTGAGTGCAGATGAACAGCGGAATCAGAGGATAAGAAAGCATTTCCCAACTTTATAAAGCCCCCAGAAGGCAGAAGCACCAGCCCACAGCACTGTCAAACACATTCCACATAGCAGGGCTCAGTCAGACAATTAATAAGAACATGTTTCATCACACATTAATCTGTGCAATACAGGCACCCACCATTACTAGAGCTCTCCTATCCTAGTATTTGCAGATAACCAGCCATCTTATATGAGTGCTTTACAAATCCTAAAAAAAATATAGAAGCAACTTCAGGTTAAATATTGTACAAGTTGTAATAACAGCAAGCAGATAATGAGAGCAGAAGGAAGCCTAGTCTCAAAACTTCTCTACTACAATCATACTGATGCCTGCTTATGTGGGTTTTGGTTCTTTGTCCTTACTCTCTCAAAGAACTGGTGCAAGCCACTCCATTGAACACCACGTGCTGGTGTATGCTGTGCCTCTGCTAGAAGGGTCTGACAGTACAGTGACTCCAGAAAGCTTTCTGCAGTACAGACTGAACCCTTCATAAAGTTCAAAACTACTTCAAGAATCATGATGGGAAGTGGTTACAGTACTCCAGATTGCCTGGGTATTTTCAAATTTAGTTGCCATTAAATCAGAAAATACTTAGTGAAAAATGTGATTTCCTCCCATGCCCTTTCTCACCCCATTCTTCCCACCAACTTACCTCCCCCTGGTCCCAGCAGCTGTCCATTTGGGCAAATCTCTAGGCACAGAGCAGAATTGCAGGCAAACCAGGCAGTGCTTCCCCATGATTCTCTATGAGCTCCTGACAAATCTGCCACCTGTCTTTGATAACCTTGATGGCTTTTTTATTCCACTAATTTGCCAAAGTTTTTTTGAGTGTCGATAGAGTGAATGGATAACACAAGTGGCAAAAGGTCACAGCTGACAGTTACTTGACTCCTTGATGAGCAGAGAAAAAGAACTTAAGAAAAACATTTTATTTTTTTCTCTGTCCCTTCTCTCCTGTGGAAGAATGGATTAGGTCAGGCTCATAACATCTTCCCCTTCTCCCTTCCCATAAAGGTGTGTAATAACTGAAGGCAGTCAACCTTAAAGCCCAGGAAAACAGAATACCTGATTCACAACCCAGGAGTACTTACGCATACTAAAACTAACACTGTTGCACACAGTGGAATTGCACTAGGATTAAACCAGCAGAGCCCCAAGGTCAGCCAGTACCACCACACTATGAGACACATTTCCCTGGAAACCAAGAATAGGACAGGTCATTTCCCTAAGCTGTCAAAATCTACTTTATTGCTCTTTTAACAGCCAAAACAACAAACAAAAAGAAAAAAAGTACTGTGACTAAGCCTTCCCAATGGACTTTTGCAAGCAAAAGAAGGAAGGCAAAAAGAGGAAGAGGTCACAAAAGTGCATGTAATTAACATAATCAGTGTAGGAGTGGTATCAGCAAATTAAAAATAGAGAGTCTGTATCACCCAGACTGCATGCCCAGGGCAGTACTATGAAGAACAACAAGATATGAAAAGTGCCCTTTGGACTAAAGAAGGTGAGATGACAGGATTTCCAGCCAACAAAGAATGTATACATATAGTTTATCCAAAAATCCTTCAATTGGATTTCAATCATTAATAGCTGATATCAACATTTTGCATATATGGTATGCACAGGTAAATTCTAAGGACATTCAAAGTGTCCCCCCCATCCCCCCCTCCCGTTATCTTACTTGCACATTGCCATTTCCAGAGGCAATATTCTATGGGGATAATTCAGAGATCTCTCAAAAGACAGTGACTAAATTCCTACTTCTTCCAAGGCTGCATTACTTCTGTCCCTCACAGGCATTTGGTAAAGCAAAGTTTTGGGATGAAGAGTAACCCCAGACTTGGAAACAAGGCAAATTATTTATCAATATATATGAGCACCATGGACTTATCACGTGGAGTTATTTGCAATACTAAAAACATTTAGAACCAAGCAGGACTTCACTGATTTATTTTCCTTTCTTATTTATTTCTGCCTAGCCATTGATGAGCTATCTGAAGAACACTATTATGTATTTTTAGTTGTTGTTGTACAAAGACTTAATGGCATTTACTTTGTAAACTAGAGTTATTGGAATTATGAAGTTGTGTTTACACTATATCCACTCATTACAATATACAGCAAAGCAGGATTCCTTTGTTTGAAATGAGCCCTTGAAAACTATCAAAAGGAATTCTTTAGAAAATCTTAACCTCTGCAGAAATCTAGTGTAAAGAAAAATTCTAAAAATATCTGAAAAACTCTTCTCTCCTGTGCTATTCTCCGTAGTAAATCAAAAAACTTTGTCAAAGAGGAAAACAGAACTAACGTTTATCATTAAAAAGTGACCAGATGCCTTCACAGGACTCATGAAAATCAAGGCTCACTGAGAAAGGCAAGTTTCAAGAAACTTTGCATTTTCCAGGAGATGGCATGGAGAAAAAAATTGCATCCAAATAGGAGAGAATCACTTCAGCAGTTAGTTTTGACTTCTTGAGCTTAGCTTCAGCTGTGGTGCTGTCTCCACCTGCACACCCTCTGCCCATTGCTCTGGGAGCCACACTAAGCTCAAGGCCAGGCCCCCTCCTTGCTTGGACTACACCACAGGTGTAACTGTGCACATACCCACCACATTTCGGCCCATCAAGTGCGAGGTTATGGCAGAGCAAAGATGACTTTTCCCTCGAAGTTGTGATCTCCCCCGAGGCATGGCTGGTAGGATTTAAAACTACCCCTGTATGCTTGGTTTACCACATCAGAAACAAATTAAATTAGCAGCTCAATAAGCTTGGTTATAAACTGTACTTGCTGAACCTTTCTTGTCACAGTGGCAGAGGCCTCCGGGAGAGCCAGCTGAGTAGTGCTTCAGCCCTCCTTGCTGACCGCTCTGCACCCATCAAATATGGGAGGTACTCCCTCCACCAGCAGTAAGACAAATTTCCCTTTGCCCACTTTACTCCATAGGATGGATAGCTGTTCCCATTCTTTCCAATCTGCCAAAAATCTAAAATTTCACCTCTGCATTTTCATATTTGTTCTTATTCAAAAATTCACTAAAGAACAGTATTATTTCAGACAGTACTGCTAATGATTTCACCTGCAAAGTCACCTTTCCGCTTCCATCATAGAGAAAGACTTCTCTCGGCCACCCAAAAGCTTTGTATTCAGTTTTGTCACACGTCCCGAATCTGTGAGCAAGCTGCAAAATTCAAAACCTAAACATACAGCCTTGAACCACAACATTTTGTGTTTTCCAAGGTCCCATAGACTGGGAAATAAGCCAGTCCTCATTACTATCATGTCAGAGGCCAAGTTTGGGAGACCGAAGGATTAAAAGAGAGCCGAGTTCCTTTATTAGCCTGACTTCTATGACAAAGAGAAGGTCTCTGGTCCTGGCAGGATACCCAGCACCAGAGCACGCAGTGCATGGCAGCCTGGGGATGGAGCCGCTTCCTCCCCCTTCTCCCTGCACAGCAAAGACAACAAACTCCCTCCCGCTTTGCGTATTGCAATCTACCATTTCAAACAGAGTCCTTTGCTTTTTATCCTAAAGTGGCACTTGTTAAAGGAGCTGTGACCACTCAGGCTATTTCCTTTGAGGATGATAACACTGCTGCAGAAGCTTCATTATTATGCTAATCGAGCACAGTCTGAGCAGCTTTCATAACTGCCACATTAAATCATCCACCAAGGGGAGGCCTCAAGAGCCATTTACATTGCACTGTATGCATATTAATGAAGGCACTAGCTGCAGAATTGTTTTTGAAGCAATACTCAGGTAGAAAGGGGGAAAAAAAAAAAAAAAAAAAGGACATTATTTTGAATGTCAGAAAAGCTAGAGATGGTTAAACTTCACAAAGGTTTTGCAAGTTCAGTGGTGAGGTTTGGTTCTGATGTCTGCAATTAGGGCTGAATAAAACAACAGAGCAGAAAAGTGCAGCAGCTGCAGTTGTGAAAGGGGTCTCTGTGACAGACTGCAATGGCTCCAAAATATCTGTGCTGTACAATGCACACTCTCGGTCCTCAGCCATATAAATAGAGGAGTCCTTGCCTTATTCCCTCCTCCTCCTGCTCCATCCCCTCCTCTTGTCTCAGGACACACCACTTGTGATACACCCAGAGAAGATAATGCTACTAGGAAATGAGATAAAGAACAGTACCTAATAGCATGCCTTCAGAATAATTCAAACACATCCATCAAGACCAAAGGAATAAAAGCAAACAAGTGACATTTAGAGTGATCTTGGGCTGACAGCTGAATACAGATACACTTTTCCCAAAAGATAAACCACCTGGAAGCCACCACAGATGAAGGTGGATGATACAGGCAGACAGGTTAGGCTGAAGAAATAGCAGGAGCAATAATCACAGCAGTTCACCTGCCCTGACACAGTCACATTGCTTTTTTTCACGTTATAGAAAATGTGCATTCTGAAGAGGCAGTGTAAGGGCAGAGCAGTGGCATTAGTGGCAAGAATGGAGAGCTTTTCCCACTCCTTTAAGAAAACTACATAAAGAAAAACGCTCTATGGAAAATGAGGATGATGCTGGCATTGTTACTGAAACAAAGTCATGACTTTTTTTTTATCAGATCTATCATAGCTTTGTTTAGACAGGTAGACATATTTTAAAATGATTTATAGGTGAATATTATGTGCAGTGAGGAAAGAGCACACACTTTGGAAATCTGGCATCCCAGGAAATGTTTTATTTTATGATTCAAGCCATGCACTCTCTTCCATCACCATATTCTGTAATATCAACAATCCACTTCCCTATCTCCCTCCTGCTTCTCTCTTACTCTCTTCCCCAGACACCTACTCCCCAGGCCCAAACAATGCTTGACAGCAATCTTTCATGTCTTCAGGACATCACCTTCAAGCGCACTCTCCCTCCCCACCTCTTTGTTCCAAAGGGATTAGATAAGAGAAATGCAGCATTTACAAGAGCAAGAATTCACCTGGAACCAGTAAAGAACAACCTTTCTGCACGGGTATGAAGTGTTTAACCACAGTCTCAGCTGAAACCCAAGAACATTTCAACAAGATACCTTTTTTTGAATGACGAGACATTTGTGTGTTATTGCTGTAATGGCCACAGTAAACCTTGCATATTACATATGTGCATAAGGTTGATACAAAGCCAATAACACGACCTTCCAAGTAAGTCTTCACAAGCCCTAACCGGCTAAGAAAAGAGTAGAACTACCAAAAGTCTGCAACATTTTCCTCTGTCTTAAGAGCAAAGAATGACTTGAGGTGGAGGGTACCTTCAAAATAATGATGTACCAAAAAGGCAAAGCTCTGTACCAACTTACTACAGTGCTGAAGAAAAGAAGACACTTTGCTGTATCCCTATCTTCCCCACCATAAAAGAAACTATTCTGTACTCCAATCTTTAATTGGCTTTTAAAGAGCCACAAATGTCTCTTCCTTATCTTATTTTCCAGTTTAATTTTTTTTTTCTTCCCAACTGATTTTTTTGGACAACATATCACTCAGAAATAATGCTCACGTTCTCATAATAGCTTCCCTCCCTACAGAAAGCTATAATGTTTCAGTTTGCCATTTTTGAGATTTTTCCCTTAAATCCTACCTTTGCTATCTCAGTTCCAGTGCTTGTATTGTGAGCACCATATCATCACAAGGAACTCGACAGATCTAAGTCTGAATGGACTCTTGAATATTTCAATGCTATTTTAGATTTTGGGTCTCACTAGGTTAAACTAAATAATAGGGTATAATCCTAAAGCAGAGTAATTTGAGATTTGCCAAACCCAGTCTGCTATAGATGCTTTTCTAAACAAATTAGGCAGATAAACTGGCACATGGATATTATAACATCCATCATTCATGACTCTCTTAGGATATTTTAAAATACCAAACAAAAATACAGGAATCTAGTCTATGCTTCCTTCCCCCTCCTCAGAAAAGATAAGACAATATTTATAGGTATCCTATCATTCAAAAAGCAGTATTTATCTGATACTACGCTGGAATAGAACAATATAATGCAATTACATAAATACACTCACAAAATTAATGAAAATATAACCTTAATTCTAATATGATATACAATTATAGATTTTTGTACTCCTAAAACATGCCAACAAAACATAAGCAATGTTTTGAGTGACTGCAATGTCAAGAGCTTAGCTTAGCAAATGGATAAAATATGTAGCATTTAAGGTTTCTAATCTCAAACCATGTACATACACTGCATTTTGCTTGCTTTTTGCACGCCTTACTATCATTTCTGCACAATTAGCTGTTCAGCTTCAAGAGCTTCGCAGTACAGACTGACTCCTTCTATATGTTTATATAGTATCTCTCAATAGCACAACGGGGCTCACTCCTTAATGAGGTCTTTGCGAACTACACTGCTGTTACTGCTGCTGTTAATGATCATGCATATCATTTGCACGTAGCAAAGAGGCACATGGTTGCATCGGATACATGAATACTTTACATGTGATAATTTCACAAGCTAATTTTCTTTCATTACATAAGCAAGGCAAATGTGTATTGGAAATATATTTGCTTAGCTGCTCTATGAAAGGAATTATTTTGTGTTGTAAGCAAATTAAGGAATCCCAGCCTTTGAAATATGAACAGATGGCAAGAAGAGACAGGAATTCCATTAGCTAATAAGAAAAAGAGTGAACTCAGCTAGGTAAAGTTAATATTCAGGATTCCAGCATTCGGTAGATATCCAAAGAGCTCTGGATGGTTTTGATTTTATAAAAAAGTCATGAAAGTCTTCATTCCTGATCTTTGAAAGCCTAACATTAAATTTAGCCTATATATGTGGTTTTGCTGGAGGGGTAGGATGGGAATAGTACTACTGTATGTATTTGCAAATATATTATCGACATAGAGTACATTCCCCACTTTTGATATCCAAGGATTCAACTTCATTGCTAGTCTGTGAATCACAAGTTCCAAAACCACTGTCTATTTCATTTTAAGCACTCTTATCCAAACCATTCAATGTCTATTAGATTACTGCAACGTGAGGCTGTGCCCTGTATAATTTCCAATGTCTGTTTTAAAAATAATTTATATCCTTCCACTTCCCAGAGTTGTTCTGCATCCCGTTACTGCATCTTCCTGGAGGGATTTCTCTGCAAAGTGGAATTAGGACAGATTTTGCTGTTGTCACTGCAAAGTTACTCTCTCAGGCACCACAACCACTGGAGTTAACTCAGCTAGCTGGAAACAACATCACAGAGGATTCAGGGGAGGCCACTGCCAGTGGCCCACCAGACTGGACAGTAAATATCCAAGACAACATGAGTCCATGGGTAGGGCTGAACATCCACTGGGTCCTGCTTTCTTTCATGAGACTATATGACAGCAGTAGGGCCAAGATATTCTCTGGAAGCTACTTTTGATTCTCAGTTAGACTAACCACTTGGTGGTTAAGACAGAAAAAAAAGGAACTCTATCCTTTATTACAGGAAAACCATTCAATCTTTTCAAGACTGTAGGTGACAGTATTGGAGCTCCAATTCCATAGCAGTTCATATTTCAGATATCAGCCACCCTCATGTCTGGCAGGCAATGATGGGAGAGGATAAACCTCCCCTTTCAGTCTGGGGACATCAGTCATTAAAAGCCAACAAAGACACTAGCCCCTTGAAGCTGAAAATCTGCAAGTTGCTCTCTCTGACGGAGGCTGCTGGGGATGCCACAGGCAGAAAGGCAGCCTTGGAGGAGGAAATTGTTCTCCTTTCTTACTATCTGTAGCTCAAGGCCATCAACTAGACATCTTGAGAGGAATATATAGACTGTGTTTACCTTAAAATACAACCCTTCTTGTAGCTCTCTAGTTTGGTGCTTCCAGATAGAATGTTGGGGGTTGTTTGTTTAAATGATGTAGTTCAAATTGACTGTTTCCTTCTATCACTAATTAATCATCAGAGCAAATCAGTTGGCACCTAGACTTCTTGAATGTCGTGTAAATGCTGAGCATGACATTGGCAATGTTCAAAGGAAAATCTGTATATATACATGGAGCAAACCAAATACCCGGGTTAGAGAAACGGGCATGTGTGTAACAACACTTCCCAATTTTGAAAAGTGAGTTATTTCTCTGCAGGGACAGCTTAATACAATAGAGTGCATAGACCTGGACCTCTGCCAGCACCTGTCTGTTTGGGAATTTCATCCACTTAAATAAGCTGCTGCTCTCTGGATCTCAATTAACCAGACAAGCTGGTGCAATTGCAGAGAACTCAAAAATAAGAGAGAGAAGATTTCACAGATTCTCCATCTGTAGGCCTTCTGTAAGCATGACACATACAAATAGAACTTAATATTGTAGGTGACATCCTTAAAATTATGACTTACACTGAGGCAACGAGAAGCTAGTAGAGAAACATCAGCATGAGGCCCCAGAACAAATGTTATTTTTCATGGCTTACTTCAATCATTGTCATCAGAAGTCAGCATCTATACTGTGCACCTTATTGATACAACAGCTCTAGTGGAATCTGAGGTCTGCCAGAACTGCTAACTGCTCCAGGACTTAACCCCAGCTCCAAGTGGGCAGAAGGGTTCACCAGCATGAATCTAATTATAGGATAGAGCCCTACATTTATACAATGACAATTTGACTAGCAGAATATAGCTACATCAAAAGGCTTGGACAGCACAGTAAATCATGAGAACCTAATTCTCACTTCGGTCTTGTATGACTGTAAAGGAATGGAACCAATAGCTCCTAAAACAAACAAACAAACAAAAACAATAAAACCTCACAACATTGGTGAGGTAATCGTATTTTTTCCCACATATTTTCCAACCTCACTATAGAATTCCAGAGCAGAGATGAAAGTTGCCAGTAAATTCTTTCAGCTCACACAAATAACCAAGAGATTCCTACTTAATGTTACTAGATTGCTCACATTTAGTTTTTAATAATGACATAAAACACTGCTGCTCTTCTCCATAAAGCAGCCTGTCATTTACCAGACTCTTTATCTGTCTGATCTATTGGGAACGTATGCTCTTAGAATGGGGTCTTTCAGAGTGCGTTGGTAGTACTCCCTGAACAATGAAGCTGTTAACCAAGTTGTGGCTTTTAGGCTTCATCATCATAATGCAGTATTTGTGTTTTCTTTACAGTGTATTTTTAGGAAACTGTTGTCAAAAATTGATATTGCTTGCAGTGATAGCAAAATTAATATAATATTTTTTACATTTTCCATCTGGTGATAAACAAGAAATTTTGAATCTATTTTGTAATCTTTTGTTTGTTTGAATCTATTTTGTAATCTATTTTAATGAATGTCAAAAATACATTTTTTTTTTTAAGAATATCTAAGAGGTGGCAGGGAGGACTGAGGATTTTAAAAGTGCAAATCAGTGTGTTATACACTTTTTTTTTTTTTTCCAAAGCAAGTTACTGCAAATAAGAGAAAGAACATCTGGTGATTTACACTGCTCATAAAACAATTCATGTCATCTTTACTACACCAATCACTTTCCAACATACTTAGAAGATGACTGAAGACGTTTTAACCAGGTGTAAATTTACTGGTAAAATAACCATAAATGGAAGATACATATAAGCTTGGACCTACTACTACTGTCAGGAGAGTTTAATCAACTCCTACTGATTCCTTGGACTCTTATCTATAGGAAACCACAACTCATAAAAGACATGCAAACGTGGAAGACAGTATCAGTGTGAAAGGTAAGCAAATAAGCATCAAAGCCAAACTGGCATATAATAAGAATATAATAACTACAAGATTGAAGATGGCAAGACAAAATAATTGCAGATTCCATACCCCAATACTGCTTTATTTGATAGCTTTATTCTTGACCCAATAATTTTTAATCTAGGCAACTTTCTCTACTATGCTGATTATTATAAGATGGGTATTAAAAAGACATATATGATACTGTACAGAACACAGATTTAGTTTGCAAGGCACTATAAATACTTTCCAATGGCTAGTCCGGTTCAGATCTTTGCCCAGATTTCACATTTATTTTCCAAGGACTTGATTATAAAAATTCAGTCTGGGGGTGGAATTAAGCATGAAAAGTTTAAGTTAACAAAAATAAAACTTAGCTAAGTTTTAAGTAACTTTCTCACTTGTGACAGGAACTAGGGGCAATCACATTCACTGGCAGTGCTGCCCCCACCATACTTATACCTCTTTCAAGGCACAAGACACGTATCAGAAAAGATCTTTAAATGTATCTTTAAAGAGAGATGAACTTCCTTAAAGAGTAGTACTGTATTCATTCTCTCTTGTGGTTTGTTCCAAATTAATATACATTCAATGTTAATATTATTACACATGATATTATATTAATACACATTCAACATTCATACACCATGGCTGTACACTTATACTCATCCCATGGAAGCAGGTCACATTAGATTATTGTGCTCAATGACATGACATAACCTGATTCACGCTGTAGATCTTCACTGGTAGACTGCGGTCAGGGTTAAATAAATTGTATCAGTATTATTTGTGTGATCAATTGACTGCGAGGTCTAATATGGCTAAAGTACAACAGAATATGTGAATGTTCCAGACATAGGGCATTTCTTTGAAATCAATGACTGCTTGAAAGGTTTGATAAGTAGAGGCTTTGGGCTATTAATACCAGCTGGTCATTAAGTCCACACAAATTGTTATAGCCTTTATAACCTTTTCTTATCTAAAGAAAACAATTAAACACTTTAATTACATTAGAGGGATGACAGAAGATAATTGGAGTTATCAGGAAATTATGTAGTCCTGTTAATGTAAGTTACTATGTCATATCCATTGCTTACCAATGTACTTACCATCTAGATAAAGTAAAAGTAACTCTTCAATTAGGCCCATATCCAAACCACATAGAATGGAAAAATACAAACTAAGTAACACAAAGCAAAATGAAATATGGTATTAAACTAGTATTTTACAATCTTCTAAGAATAGATCTGTAGAGAGGACACAGTGAGGGAGTCTGTATTTAAAAGATGCAGTTACCACATGCGGAACATATTCAATTTCTATACCTTTATTTTAAAATAGTGAAGTACATAGAAGCATAGGGAAATTTGTTTTTATTGCTTCATTGATCTAGCACCTTTTATGTAAAAATAGTAGTACCAGTAGAGGACAGCCTACCAACAGAATGCTCTTTGTATTATTTAATAAAATGTTATCCTCTTTAGATCTTTTCTGGGGATGTGTATCTTAGAAAACTCCTACTTCTGAAACATGGGGACCCCTCCTCTATATTTTAGTAATTAATTCTTTATAGGAATCAGGTTATTATAGAGAAATTTGCACAGGACTACGACTGGGTCTAAAGGGGTACTTTTTACAGTGTGATTTCTGACTGTTTCCGCTATGAAGAAAATGTGTAGGAAGGTACTCCTTCACATTTTGCTGCCATTCTTTTCCTGCATAAACTGATGAGGCTGAACAGCAGGCACAACAGCAGTTGCAATATTTCCCAGGGAATTCCTGGTCATGATGTGCCAGCATATTGGACTTTGAAGATTTACTGTTTTGCTATTAAGGGAAATATGTAAGAAAATATTTACAAGTGGTCATTAGGGCTAAATGATATCCTTATCCTGTGCAGGTACACAGGGAATTAAAGAACTTCCATAATGAGAACAGATGTAAGGCTGTGAGCTTATGCAGGAATAGTCAGCTGGACAAGGGAAGGATGAAGAATTATATGGCAAATACAAAAAATGGGCTATGGTTTGTAGAAAGTGGAATGTGAATCGCCCTTAACACAGACAGTTGCACTGGGATATATAAACAGAAACATGCTGAAATAATGTTATCTAGCCTTTTCTCACCTTTCTGAGGTTTCAGATATATATTTCACCTGACTCTGTCTAGGTTTTGTCCTTGTACTAAAAAAAAAAAAAAAAAAAAAAGGACACGAGATTGATGTTCCATAGTTCCATAGTGTCTAGATGCTCCACATGATCCAAAAGGAAAGACTGGTCTGCAAGAGCCAATTTATGCAGAGAACAGGTTACATTATCAATTACAGAAGTGATACAAATGAGATTGCCATGTCTACAGTAGACAAAATTTAATCTATACTGATAAAACCTCAGGTTGAACTGAAACATGGGAACAGATTGTGAAGATGTCTGACAGAGTGTGAAAGCAGCAGCAGGCACAGATGATCCTGCTTTGAAGGGAGACAGGGGCAGCACTAGGTGATCACAATACTACCTACATGACTTAATGACATTTTTTTTCCCCTATAGAATTCCACTTCAGTTCCCCATTGTATTGCTAGGAACTGAATGCCTACAAGTTTTTATATTTTTCCAGATTACCCAGACATTTACCCCATCTTTTCTAAGTTTGCCATTTCACACAGATTGCATAAACAGGTTTGTTTCCACTGACTTCAGAGGACTTAATTGCCATTTGTACAGATATAAACCCAGCCAGAGTTAGATCTAAAGGGCTTCATTTATTTTTCCACAGAACTTGGCACATTGCTTGTAAACATAACAGCTCCATCTATTACAGCAGAGTGAATTCAACTGCCCTGATACCCCGAGTTTCTTCCTACAGATAGGCACACATGTAGCTAGTTGTAGTAATATTACATGCCATGAGAAGTCAGAACTGTTGGCCTGGTTTTAGGTGAGTAGTTCACAAAAGAGCTATAATCCATGAATTAAAAATTCTCTGCTCCATACCTTTAGGAAGTTTGGTTATGGCTGCACAAAGTCTCAGATGGTTGCATTCAAAAATAGTCACAAGCTGTTCACGAGGCAAATGCTAAATAAATCTTTAGAGCAAAGCTGCTACTGTGGAAAAAATCTCATGTCTATCGGAGAGTTCTAAATTTACCCTAATATTCCAACCTTAGTCCACTCATAACAAGTGTTGCCTGCATGTCAAGCATCGCTTCACCCTGATAATCTGCTCACTTGCTTTTTAGATTATTTTCCCCCAGGATACATCATCTGTACAGTGTTGTTTTTTTTGTGTTGTTTTTTTTTTTTTTTTCCCACACGGTCTCTGTGCAAATGTGGTCTTGGGGATGAATCCACCATATTAAACAACTGCAACCAGTTCTGGTCTACATGACAAGATATACTGGACAAAATGGTGCTATATGGGAAGAATTATTTGAATGTCTAAAAGGTTATAGCTCACTAGGGAAAGTAGGAAAGCAGACAATGACCACAGTATCATTGATGATATTGAGAAAGCAAGACAGTATTAAAATTATCTCCTTATCACAGCTGTCTGTTCTTAAACCAGCCATTAAAAATACTCAATATGGGTGTTTAATAGAACATACAGCTTCCAGACTCCTTTTTGTTAACAGGTTTTGGTGTTTCTGCCCAAATCATACTTTTGGCCTCAGATATGGCCTTATACTACTATCCAGCTTTGCAAAGGGATGGTTTATCAGGACTCAATGCACACATACAGGACCCTGTATAAATTCCACTTAATTTAATGAAGAAACTCAGAGCATATTCACAGGATATTTTATGAAACTGACTGTGCTGCATGTTGGAAAATCAAATCTGATGTTCACAGAAGGGCAGGCTGAGAACTGTGTCTTGATCTTACACATTTTGTTTTTATTTGCAAGGAAAAACATCCTGCATGCAAAGCATCTACAGGAAGAACTGCTTAAATTAATGGTAACAAATCAGACACTAAAATAAAAGTGAAATAGTGCAGTCAATAGAGCACCTATAGTCGTGGCAGACAGCATATCGGGACTTTTTGCTATTTTTAAGACTATTTAAAACACCAGCTTTCAGACATTTTTGTTTTATAACGCATCTCAGGGAAATATGTTTCATATGAATTAATGGTTATTAAACCACTGCTACAACACTTCAGTTTGCGTCAGCATTTTCACAGTGAACCCTGTAGTGCTAGATCTGTAACTTGTCCATAAAAATTTGCCCAAGGCAGGAACCTGACATAAAAGCTAACATAGGTACAATATTTTAAGCTGGGGAGGACTAGCCATTTTAAAGTTATAGAAATAAAATTAATGATAACTGAGTTTAGTCACTTTCTTAAATCATTAAATGCATAACGAATACCCAGTGTAATAAAACAACTATTCATAATGTCGTCATACTCTTCAGTGATATTTTAAGACATGCTCATTATGTAAACATGGCATCTCCATCATTTAAGGTGGTCTTGTAGTTATTTTCAAATCTTCAGCCAGTTGCTTCTCAAATAGACGTACAGAACACACACCTTTCATGTGGAGGTGTTAGTATTTCCACTTGCACACAGAGACTTGACAAAAATCAGGAAGTGTGTGTCAAGGAGAAAAATCAACTTTCCACCCTAAATCCTCAGCCTTTACACCAATCAGAAGAAAAAAAAAAAAAAAATCTAATCTCTCCATCAGAATGAATTTGCACCCGGGAGCTGAGTGCATTTTTTTTTTTTTCCTCTCTCTTTCAGATTTTTAAGACCAGCAATAGCAACAATCACCTCTGTAATACCTGGTCTAGAAGCCAGTTCAAAAAATATTCTAAGATCAATTCCACATCATCATAGGCATCCTTTCAGCAATAACATTACAGAATTTAAATGGAGATTATTCTGAGCCCACATCTTTTAGAAGAGCATGAGCACTGGTGATTGTGCTATGAACCTGAACTGAATGTTGATATGCAGCGAATATATTTGTGTTTTGTCTGGGAGGGACTGTGTATCTTAATGACAATAAAAGCAGTTAGAAAATCAGTTTGCTTCCTCATTCCACAGTTTATGACTTTGAAGGGAAAAATATCATCTCCTAAAAAAATTTGCAAAACACACCAAACTAAAATTTGAAAAAGACTATTCTATTAATGGAGAGATGCTAGCACATTGTTAAATGACTAACATCAGGAAGAAAAGGAGAAAAGAACATCACACAAAGCTGTTCCATTAATCTCAATAAAGGTAGAAAACCTTGAAATCTACCAAATCCAGTCTTGAAGTCAACTTTAGCAGAGGGTTCTGGACCCATTAACTGGACCCATTAACAAAGTAAAGTTACTTTTGTAATTCTAATGTGTGCAGTCTAGGTTACAATAGTTTTGATACTGGCCATTTAGATAAGGCAAAAGAGGATGCTTTAATAATAATGTACCTATAAAAATAATATTGCTATTGAAGTGTTTTAGAACATACAACAACATGAAGAGTACACTAATGTATATTGTTCAAAAAAATAATCAAGACAAAGTAAATTGTTGGGGATGTAAGTGGTTCTCTATTGTGCCTTAACAATTTTTTCTTTTTTTTTGCTTTAAGTATTAAAGTATCACTTCAGTAAAACTATCACATCACATCCAATATCTATCGTGCAGATATAAAAATATCTATATTATTAATTACCTTAAAAAGTGATTTTTTTTTCTCATTTCCTTCATCTTTCAAGCAACAGAAATTTCACATTTTAAATTAGCATAGTCAAAAGATATTAAGTCTGCCATGGAGAGGCATGAAGATACCTTTCTAAACTTCCAGTCCTCATTTATATGTTAGTTTCTAACATCATTGGAAAATCACTGTACATTGTAATATAATGGAGTAACCTATATATAGTCTCATTCTATACAATTATAAGCTCAGACTCCACTCTCCTTGATCCTCCCCTTCAGCAGAAAGATGAATTGAGGCTCAATTAGAAAGGTGCCCCTAGAGACAAGACACACAGAGACCCTTTCAGACACTTAGAACAGCTGATGCATACATTTATTTTCTCAGTAGTCGGGGGTGGTACTGTCTTTTATCATTTTTTGAGAGGCCTAGGAAATTGTAGTTTTAAACAGCCAAATTAATCAATGTACTGACAACTCTTTCTATCAAGCCTTCTCTTCACTTATCTAAGTTCATTTCCAGATATTAAAATCTAATTTTAGTATGAACATCAACCTCAGAGCTCTTCTGGGACACCAAAAGCCACTGTGGCAACATCCCATCAATACTGCATTTCTAGCCCATGAACCTGAATCAGTCTATGAAAAGAAAATACTTGCTGGTTAAGACAGACTGGGAAACAACATGCCTTGGAGGAGGAAGGGGAGGCACTTGGCGTTATTGAGAGGGAACAGCTTTACAGTAACATTTCCTAATCTTGGGGAGCGCTTAGATACCATGACGCTGTATGCCATAAGACCAATATGGGACCTAACCAGAGATGTGTATATGCAGATATGTTTGTCATTTATTTCTACATATTAAACTTTTCTCACATTCTTTTTTGAGTATTATTTTGGATACTTGTAAAGACTTCTCTTGAAGTCTAAATGCTTATTTTTGAAGATGTCTATGATGAGGCTTCCCAAGGAATATCCTGAAGAGAATCCCTATCTTCTAGAGCATTTCTGAGGGTAGTTCACTCAAATTCTGTTGCCAGTTTCTGTTCATCTACAAAACCTCTTTATTTTAGCAATGACATTGTTTGTGAGGTTTTGTACCTTGAGCCCTCTCAGCACGAAGCAGCAGGAGAGGGAGTAAGAATCTCACCTTTGATCAGTAACACAGATCAGCTCTGATGGATGCCTTTAGGTTCAGGTTTCTCACCAGGCTTGGCCCAGTATCACCTGACAGATTATCTCTTGTTAAATCACTCCAATTTGCAACAGGACATTCATCTTCTTGGTCACTCCTGACACTGCTGCGTGCATCAGACCCCAGTAAACATTGCCACTGCACCAAAACTACGGAAACATGAGATTCCAGAGAGCTCAGTAATCAATGCAAAGTGACTACACTAAGAAAACTTCCATTTTTCTCTGAATGTCTTTACTGCCATATTGCTCTACAGCAGCCACATTCATACTTCGGTACTGGTCTTGCAATTCCTTGTGTATGGCTGGTTTAGGACAACCTGCGACATGATTGATAAAATCCCACCTTACAGCAAAATAGATTCCAAATAATCATGGAATCACAGAATATCCCCAGTTGGAGGGGACCCACAAGGATCATCAAGTCCAACTCCTGGTTTAACACAGGACCAAACTGATATCATACCATGTGTCTGAGAGCACTGTCCAAATGCTGCTCGACCTCCAGCAGGCTCGGTGCCATGACTACTGCCCAGGGGAGCCTGTGCCAGTGCCCAACCACCCTCTGGGTGCAGAACCTTTTCCTAACACCCAACCTGACCCTCCCCTGTCCCAGCTCCATGCCGTTCCCCTGGGTCCTGTTGCTGTCCCCAGAGAGCAGAGCTCAGCGCCCATCCCTCCACTCCCCCGGTGAGGGAGCTGCAGGCCGCCATGAGGCCTCCCCTCAGCCTGCTCTGCTCTGGGCTGAACAAACCAAGGGACCTCAGCCACTCCTCATTGTTCTTACCCTCCAGATCCTTCACCATCCTTGTAGCCCTCCTGTGGATGCTACCTCATAGTTTTGAGTCTTGTTTTGGGCACCACAGTGTAAACTGCACACAGTGCTCAAGGGGAGGCCACCCCAGCACAGCACAGGGCAGAATAGAGCAGGAAAGCAGGCCAAGGGGCGCCGCGCCATGCCTGCTCAGCTCGCTGCCGTGCCTCTGGTAAACGTCCCTGCCGATAAGCAAGGCAGCATATGGCCCCGGTGCTGGGTGCTGGAACCACAATGCCTGCATGGCAGAGGCCTCCATGTGTAGCACTTAGGCCAGAGGTGGTTCAAACAGTCTGTGATCATTTGCAAAGCTGTTCTTGTCAAAATACTTCAGATAAAAAAGTCTGAACATTCACAGCAGAATTTACTTTGTCGTGCTGAACTGTTACAGTACTCAAGTGAGTGTGGAAAAAAAAAAAAAAAAAAAAAAAGAGGTAAGATGGAAACGGATCCTGAAATAAACTGTGATTCTCTGTCAGAGTCAATACTCCAGGAAAAAAACGAACAGACAAAAACCTTCCTGCAGTCTCAAAGGATACAACAAATGGAAACAATTCCACAGGAGGTTCCACAGAATTTTATTTCCACTGAACCATACGTTGCAGCAGCCTCGCCCTCCCCTGTGCATTCAGGATCAGAAACTTTGTGCAAATTGAAGGCATATAAATCAAATCTTAAAACCAGCCAGTCCCTAGGTTGCTTGGCTCACTGAGGTTTGGAAATTTCACACATCCATCCACATAACATGTTCTGACAGAAATAGCATTACTATACCTTAATATTTAGGATTTGAAAATGCAATTCCATATCACTCAACCTATCATTTCCACATACATTCACTCTCAAGTGTAAACCCTTAATGAAACAGACCTGGGAAATGTTTACCTTACATCTATAAAGCTGAAAGCAAACCTAAAGTGCACTGTGACAAATCAAGCTAAAAAGGATGCATCAGCCAAAGGGCAGCTGAAGCAAATTATTCAGATTATCTATTGGTTCAGAATTTCCTACATGCAAGTCATTGAAACTGTTTGTATGAAAACAGTAAGATTATAAACAAACTGACAGAAAGTATCTGTTGGCCAATCTTTCTCAGTGGAAATTTAATTTATATTATTATTATTATTTACTCTGAAGTATCTAAGTATATCTGAGTCTCTATATCACTGCAAACCACACAGCTTTCTAAAAACACCCACAAAAAAAAAAAAAAAAAAAAAAAAAAAAAAAAAAAAAAAAACACGTTTCTAACACCTGCCTACAAATCATGCTGATATCCAAGGTGCTATGCCTCTGGATGACTTTGTCCAAACTGAAGGAGCCCGAACTTAAATGGTTTTCAAGGCAACTTCACACGCACAGGATAAGAAAGTCATGAGTACAAAACCAGGAAAGTAATTACACCTCTGGATTTGTTGGCTTGAGTTTTAGTTTTGTAGGAAAGCTAATGTATGAAGGGTTAGAAGAAAATAAAAGCACTAAATCAAATGCATGGGAGAGGAAATTGCATCTAGGATGTTGCAGAAAATGCTCAGCAGGTGGGAGGAATGAAGCTTTAGGACTATCTGCCTATTTAAGACCTGGATTCAGTACTACATCCCTGTCTGACGAAGCATCTCAGCACAGGCATAAAGCTAATCCTATGCCTAAATTCCATGGAAGACAAGATAGATTTTTTAAGCTGTCAATCAATAGCGAAGCTAAAGGCTTTGAGTTCAAATACCCTAATGCTTACCTGCAGATAGCCTGACTCCCATAAGAGAGAACAATTTTCTGTAGCATACCTCACTACTTGAAGAAAACAGTTATTACAGTTTTTCCAACCCTGAAGTTATGTATTTAAATCCCGAGCTAGATATATAAATAATAAAGCTAAATGATTTTCAGACATGATGGGTACCCACTGATTCTAATGATAGCAGTAGATGGTCAGATCCTCTTGAAAGAAAGTTTGTTTATATACCCACATATGAATGAAGATGCTTGACTTCCAGATGGAAACTGCCTTAAGATCTTCCAAGAGCAAACAAGAATTGTTTTTCTTGCATGCAGTACACCACTGAACAGGGATTATGGCTCTGAGGGATCCTCAAGCAGCACATTGCACAGGAAGGGCAGTGCTTTTGTTTACAGTGTGGCCCATGGTTTCTGCATTACAAAAAGGTGAGAGCTTGAAATCTGGCAATGGAGAAGTTGCTATAGACTTTGGTCTGAACGTTTCAGAGGGTCATTTGACCCTTCAGGTCTGTTTCTGAGGTGGTAGGGGGAAGAATAACTTGTGTGAAACCTCTTTTTGTCAACTTCTTGAAGTTTGACAGGTACAAGACTCCAGTGATTAAGCACTAATCCATACAACATTGATCGCTATCTCCAGAACCTTATTTTGTCAATGTATTCAGTGGTGAAAGCAAAATTCTGTATGGCACTTTGGGTGAAATCTTTTTGCAGTGTCTGGGATACAGCTGAGGGGAGAGAAACTGCTCATTGGCTCTCACACTATTAAAACAATGTGTGCAACAAAATCTGTCAACCATGTGAAACATTAAACAGTCTCTAATATCAATTACCAATTAAGAGCTGATAAATGAATTTTTGCAATTAGCAGTCCAATGAAATTACAGTCTGCTGGTAAGAGAACAATTTCACCTCCTTTGCTGTGCTTATTGTCACAGACCATTCTCAAGTAAGGACAAAGAAACCTAATTGTTTGAGCAGGAAAGCCACTGAAAAAAGCAGGAGGGAAACATTCTTCATGGGATTTCTAGATGTTGTTTCCAGCTTTGTTACTTTACAGGATCATCATATGTCCCAGTGCCATAGTGTAAGCAACTTGATGGGTAAAATCATATTTGCAAATCAGGAAAGGAAACAATTCATATTCCTGGCAGAGTTTAAATACCTGGTCATTACTTTCAGGAAATGCAAATTGCTCATAAGGACACAGCTTTTTCAATAAGTTGTTTATTTAACTGTTTAATGGATATTCTTGTCACACTAGGCCAAGAGAAGTTACATCGAAACCTTCGCCACATCACCTGGTGCTATTTTATACTTAAAGAAATTTGGTGCAAAACTCATTGTATCATGATGTATTATTAAGTGTCATTCCACTATATGAGATAATCCATCTGAAAAAAATCCTTTGGGCTCAAAGGAAATTGAATAACTTACATTTCTGCATGAACAGAAGTGTAGGGGGGGAAGGGTAAAGGAGTTGCCATTTGAGACACAAACAGTACAAAGAAGCTTAATTATTTCTCTTTCCCTTTTTCTCCTCATAGAGATTTCTAACTGTGTTGTATTTAGGTATCAAATGTAAGGCCTTTCTCCTGCTCAGTGTCTTGATTTCCCACCATTCACGCTGCAAGTCCTGGAAAGTCATAAAACAGAGAAAGTTTCTGTTAAGAATCTGATCATGTTAGTCAGACCATTTCGCCTTGGGGTTGCATACATTATATCCAACTATGAGAGCCACTAACAGAAGGGATGAAGGAATCTTTCCTCACTTCCCATCCCTTTCCCCACTACTTCTGTACTAGGCCAGTCTGCTTTCCCAAATCAGTTTGTGTGCATTTAAACTAAATGCAGATTGATGCAGTATGATGAAGTAACTGAAACTCCCCTTTGGGGGGGGGAAGGGGGAGGAGGAAAAAAGAAATAGGAAAAATTCTATTTATCCAAAACAATACAAACCTATTCTGATGGGTACAAACAGTAATTGGTAAAACAACTTTTGTAACCTAATATATCAAAACCAGCAATGGCGTTTGGCATGGGCTTGGCAGCTTTAGTTCAGAAACAGCCTAAGCTGGAAGAAGTACGCACCTATAACATGCATAATGGCCACTACTGCTCTATGTTGAAATAATTTATGAATACCAAGAGGGCTAGATTCAGCAACCAAGGTTTTGGAAAAGGCACATTAAAATATACTTTATAACTTCCTTAATTCTTTTATTTCTTTAGCCCTGTATACCTTCCTTTGGTCATTTTTCACGTATTTTACAAGCCCCAGGCAAACTATCCACATCAAACAGGCAGTTCCTGAACAGAAAATGGAGTCAAAGAAGTACCTGTACACTTGGATAAAGAAAACATTTTCCTGCTACATCATATGAAAACAAAGCACACAAACAAAAACATCTGTTGAATTTGACATACTTAAAACATGTCACTAACATAGAATTTCTAACCAGCATTTCTCTAGAATGTCTCACAACTCACATCTCAGAAAGCAGCTCGTTTGATGGAATAAAAAAAGAAAAAAAAAAGCAACATACATTTTAATAGGTGATGGTTAATTCATTACTTTGATAGCAATGGCCTGACCTCTGTTGCACAAGATAGCAAAGGGATTTTTGAAAGCAACTAAACTTAATTATTTTTAGTTTACTAAGCACATAAGATAGCAGTAGGATTTTTAAAACTGGCGAAATTAACAGCTCTAACAGCTCTCTTTTAATTATTTTCAACTAAGTAGCCAACTAAGGATGTATATTTAGAAGCACATAAAATGAATTAGGCTAATTATTATCCCCTTAATGTTAGTAGGATGCCCCTTCTTAATTCATGTGAGAGCTACTGAAAAACATCACTTCAGATGTTGATTTTCCCTGGCTGACCATGCAGTGGGGAGCTCAGAATGAACCTGGAATAAATGAGTAGAAGAGTTGAGGTGCATGCCAGTCAGAGAAGCAAATGTAAGCTGCGATGCAGTTAATGCTTTTCTAGAGAAACCATATTCTCATGGAGGTTGCTGATAACTCCACGGCAATTGTTCAGTGTCTTGGCCTTGCTGCAGAGTTTCTAAACCTAGCATTTTCCTTTGGGGAACCAACAGTATCATTAAGTTTCTTAATGCAGGCATACCATTTGCAGGTTGGGCATTACATTCCATTTTGATCTTTGCATTATTCTTCCCACAGCACATCTCTGGGTAAAATCAATGGGTATTTTTCCCATTAGCAAACAAGTAGGTATTAGGTTGATGAATTATAACACGCATGCAATAGGACAGTTCATGAATTCTACTTTAATTGGTCCATAAGCCCAGATACGTGCACAATTATCTTACCCACTGTATGTATTTATCAGACAATATATGTTCTAATAGAGTAGTACAATGCCATCTTCCTAAACACACACCTTGACCTATGTGAATATCTCAAGCCAAACCCAGGAGTCCATCCTTGCTGGCATACCCTGGCCTTCATTCATATTCCTACCACCATCACTCAGAATTTGGCTGAAGAGATAATTCAGCAGTGCCCTTCAAAACTCCTTCAGAAGAGCAGGTACGTGAGATGTACTTGTGAGTAATGAGCAGCACATTGCTTGGGGCAGTGAGCTGCATCTTGTTCACATGCATCTAGAGGAATTCACAACTTCTAATGAGGTCTTTATTTCTGTTCTCAATTTTATCCCAAGCACATATAGGTCCCTTGAAGAGCCAGAGCGAAAGACAGAGATTCAAGGAGAGCTCCTAAGCAGCGGTCACACTGTGACCTGTCTGAAGGCTTACCAGTTCATTTCAAAGGGCATAAAGGGGACCTTTATTCTTTGAAGTGCAGCTCCCCATGGTGTTTCTTCCCATAAAGAGCAAAACATATGTCATAAAACTTTATGCTCAAACTTACAGGAATCTGGCTGAGGGCCTGAGAGTGCAAGGAAGCTAATTAGTTTAAACCACCCCCTGGCTCCCCTGTTACCTCCCATCCAAACAGTAGTGAACCCAACAGAAGTTAAGACTTCAATGAAAGTACAGCCAGACCACAGGACATCTGTTTTCCTTTACATAGTTTTACACACACACACACAAAAAAAGAAACAAACAACAACAACAACAAAAAAAAACCAACAACCAGCCCTAACCAGACCACACCTTTCTAATATATAGGAATTCATCAGTGCTATATGGGGAAAAAAACAAATTTCATTTTAACTGAGGAATCAGTAACACAATATTTATATATATACCTGTATGTACTATTAAAGTACATGCAGTATTTCAGCACTACTTTCCACAGTATTCAGCAACATTACAAGCACTTAACTAGAAGAGAAAAAAGGTCAGAGCAGCAGCAGCTTGCAGCCTAGCCAAGGGCAAAAATCAGAGACCTTCTGCTCACAGCAATTGAGGCAGACTTTAACATGCGCATGGGAAAGACACTGTGGTCAGGTACTGCAAAAATAATTGATTCTAACAAGAGATGTTACTGCAACACTATGCTGTAAAATGCTATGCTGAGGGGGTTACTGATGAAGGCAGGCACAAATCCAACAATCTGCCTGCCCAAACTGTGCTATTAAGTTATGATAATGCTGACATTTCCACTGGCTAAGAAAGACAAAGTTAAAGACATTGACTGTATACCCTCACCTAACTATGTGGCTGTACAGCCTGAAAAATTAAATTCTATTTTCTGTAAGCATAGAACAGGATACTCCGGCTGACAGCACAGAAGCTATCGCCCATGAATGCAGTGGGTCTCCTAACATGTCCAACCCAATAGTTATTGGGGTGAGGGGGAAGAGAAGATGGGCTGACTGTTCTTCCCATCTCCTTTCCCCAAGCTCTTTTCTCTCTTATTTTACTCTTTGTGAATGAGCTGGTAGGGCTGCTTTGGTAGCTTCAGAAGCATTTTTACAAACTGAGATATCCACACAAATTAGCTTCTTCCTCTCTTCCTGACGAGCTTGACTCATTTTCCAGCATGGTGCAACTAGATTTCCCCTATGCTGAGATCTCCCAGATGCAGACAGCTAATTACCTAAGTGCCTTGTGGGCTATAAAAGCAGCAGAGAGACCACGTACTGTGCCATAACTGGGTCTGTCACTCCTGTCCAGAGGAACCTAGCTGGAAAACAAAGCCTAACATGTCTCTGTACTAGTCCCACCTTTGCACATGATCATCCCAACTCCTGAACCCCAAGCACTTTTCTAAGCAAACAAAAACAAAAACAAACAAACAAAAAAAAGAATAAACTGAAGAAACTGTGTTTGAATATGATCAATATCTAGCACAGTCAAACCTTGTCCTGGCTAGCTGCTTTTTGGTGACAGCTCCTTTAATCAGAAGAGCAAGGAAATGATGACTAAGAACAGTTGCTAAGAGACCTATGGAAGAAAACTTTATCTGCTGTTTTCAACTGCTTTCGGTTCTGGAAAGCTTTCTGTTTTCTCTGGATAGCTGTATCAAATGAAAAAGAGGCCTGGTTTGGTCATGTACTATAGGCACCGATAATACCTCTGTGCATGACTTGATGATCATGAGTAAGATCTCACATGATGCTGTTAAATTTCTCAGAACTGAGACCCAGTGATGCCAGCAATCACCTAGCATAATGTGCAGAGACCTCTGCAGAGATGAGAGCTTTGAGATTGTTTTGGACAGACACCAAAAAGCAGATCCCATTACTCAATTAGAAAATCCAAGCTTGCCTATGCAAATCCATATTCTTGTATCATATTTGTTTTACACACAGATGGAGTCACAGAAACCCATGTGACCACTTTAATTAGCAAGGGTTATTGACATAAACATTTGTGGGCTCAAGACCTGAGAGCACAAATAACCAGATCTTCTCATACAGCCTTTTTTTTTGTATCATTTGGGGGGAAGGAAGAGTAATTTGCGAAGTAATACACTTATTGTGCTGTGATTTGAATTTGCATAATAAAAGCATTTGCTTTTTAGAGCGTATATTAATCCTTAGAAGGGAGAGAAAGCGAATGTTCTAATATAATTCAAGATAGCTAGACATAGTTCCATTATTTTAATTTACATTTTATTGGGTTTTTGCTTTGGTAAAGAAACACATGTTATAACTAATCACAGTTCTAATTACTGCCTGATTCTATCTTTTATTACTGCTAAAATTTCTATTAAGGGAATGAAAGAAACTAATAGGATCATTAAAAGATCAATAGGAAATATTGCTTACATAGAAGTTGCATTGTATAAACTTCAACTCAACAGTTATGATCAAAAGAATTCATTGGAAACAGAGAATAACGCATTCATTCCACTTAGGAAAGAACGTGAACTGATTTAAAGGCTATCCACAAGAAGAATTCTTATAATTTCATTCCTCTGAGAGCAATAGGAAAACTAAAAACACAACAAAAAATTGATAATCTTTTCATCTCCACACCTCTAATATTCTTTGTATAGAGTCTGGATATCTTTAAAATGTATCATTAAGATCTGGGGTGCACACAACTGTCCTGAATATAAGCAACATTGGAACATGACTCGCTTTAAATTGTAGCCTCATGGACAAGGTTCTGATTCTCATAATGTTGGTCAGGTACATCTCATTGGCTCTCCAGAATATCTCCATCCTCTTTTTATCTTAGTTTTGGTAGAAAAATAATTATTTCATCTAAAGACACTGTGCCTGAAGTAGTTCATCCAGCATGAATGCAATACATAAAATTATCAGTACAATCAGTGTCTTTTCACATCTGAGAACACTTAAGCTTGAAGTCTTTTTTATCTTTTTCCTAAAAATGTACAGGTGTAGTAATGTAAGTAAAATGGAATTACAGAAGGATAACTTCTGTACATGTTTAGTAGTACTTCTGATACTTTTTAAAAACTCAAATTCCACAACAATTTCATATCTAAATGCAAAATTTAACAAGTAGCTGATATGGACAACCAGTGGACAGCAGCCCCAGACCCATATTATCAAGTCTCAGAGTACCTAAGGAGCAACTTAGGTTTCAACATTTGAAAGTACGGTTCACAAAGATCCAGTACCTGTCCCATGATACCAAAGCAAGGAGTTCCAGCTGGGCACAAATATATGAGTGGTGCAGATGCTCAAAATTAATACCAAGGAATTTCTTTCTCTCTCTCTGTCTCTCTCTGTATTTTCTGGTTCTCTGGTGAGCTCTGCTATGTCATGTTTCTTCCAAATTATATGAAAAATCAACTCTGTCAAGGATGGAAAAGAACAGAATTCAAAACAAACAAACACAGTGATCAAAATATTTCAGCCCCCGAAAGTCAACCCTTCTCTCCCAGTCATTTGCTGTGATTGCTTCTTTCTTTTTCATTCAGGCCAAAATGTCTTCTTGCTGCCCTCCCTTATCTTGATTCAGTAAGAAAAGCATTATAAGAGAAATGTATTTGAGAACTCTGACACCATCCAAACTAGTCAGTCTCATCATAACCATGCCCTAGATTAAAGATTTCAGAGTACACTATGAGGTAGATTTCAAAGCCTTCTTTATAAAAACACCATGAGTTATGGCTCACCACATTTCAGCATGGCAATATTTTAAGAGATATTTTATAGCTGTCTGCCAAGGTACCTTTCACCAGCTCAGGCAGTTAACTCAGCAATCGATGGGCAGTTGACCTGGTTGCACGTTGGCCATGTCAGAGAACTGCACTATCTCTATGGAGATTCAGTTCTGAACAAGGTTTTCGAGGTAAAGCAGAGTGTCACATGAATGTAGCTCGATTTCCGTGTAGGTCAGCTGAAATCAAAAGGTGCCAGTACAGATGCTGTAGGTCTGTGTAGAGCCAATTTGTAAGTGCCTTCCTGGGAGCCAGAGTATTGGTAAACAGCACAGAAGCACCTGATTGTACCAAAGTAGCTGGAGAGAATATTACATTTGATCCAGCTGCAGTAGCACCTGCATATTTAAACATTTTTATGAGAGAGAATACTTTAAGAATGTGAAGAAACTCACATTTGGTCCCTACAGGAACCAAAGAGGAGGCAGCAGGGTCTGAACTGAATTTAAGAGCCCCTGTTTCTATGCAGTGTTGTGCAGGCAGCCCTGGAGAACATTCATGAGAGCCTCCTTCAATGTTTTTTATTAAATCTTTCTCACTATCTATTGTTTCCTGGCTTACCCCAGGTAATGGAAACTTGGCTACACAGAATTTTCCTTAAAAAAGGAAAACAGACAAAAAAATCACAAAACTACTCAATATACAAATTTAGTAGACTGAGAAAGTTCAAGTACTCTATGGGTGAAATGGACTAAGATAGCAACAGCATTGGCAGCAATAGAAATAGAAGCCCTTTTGTTTCTGTAAACTGAGAGTACTGGCATTTTCTGCTGTTTTTAAAGAGACAGCATTACGTGGATGCTGAAAGCCTGTACTCATAATTTACAAAAGTACAACCAAATGGGGGGGTGACATTCAACAGAAAACTTGATTTCAAGTGGATAAAAACTGATATGAAATGAGAACTAATTTTCTCTAATAAACTACTGTTATTGTTATTCTTTTTTAATTGCTTATTTATTTATTGTTTATATATATATTTATTTATTTATGATATAAACGGCTTCTTCCTGATTCACACAAATAGTTATGAAAACAGAGGTCTTCCTGCTCAAAGTAGAAACAATAATTTAAGTTAAAGACCTCAAATATTCTCAAAAATATACTTTATATGGCCTAGTATGCAAGCAATAATGCATATTTCAGATAAGCAAGTCACATTCATGCAGAAGTGGCACACAGCAGAAGAATCCTAAATCATCACATCCTCAAAAGCAAATAATAAAATGTATAAGACCACACAGAAAGCGAAAGAAGATATTCAGGTCACAAACCTACCGGACTGAAAGCTTAGAGTGAGTGAAAAGTAGAAAAAGCATTTGATTTTTTTTTTTTTGGCTCCCTTTTTAAAATAAGGTAAAATATTCCAAAATATAGTACACATGCATCATTGGGATATATAGAATTGTGTGCTTTTTCACTTTAAAAATTTGCCTGCATGAACACTGTAATGATGTAGATGCTTTTGTCTACACTGGGAGTATTTTCATCTTAAAAAAAAAAAAAAAAAGATAAATAAATCATTGTGAGCATTTACTGAATTTCAGGTAAATTTCTATTTGAATTTCAAAACGATTGTTGTGTTCTTAGCTGAATGATTGCCATTTCCTGAATGCCACATGACTGATGATCAGCAAAGCAATATTCAAAATTATATTTTGCAGTAAACTATACTTCTCAGAAGTCAAAGGGATAGTTTTCACAAAGCTGTGATTGGAATCATCCTTTATATATTTTTACACCATGGTCCTTCCTCTTGTAGCATACTGCATATTATCAAGCAGACTCATGCAAAATACAGACAATTACAAGAATCAGCCACAAGTAACCTGAATCCTGTAAAAAAAAGTTCATTGGAAAACTAATTAGTTTGAAAACAAAGACGAGAACTTTAACAGTGTCAGAACATCTCTTTTGGCCAACCACAACACTTGAAAACTGAAACAGAGTGCTGTCATTTAAAATTTATGCACTTTGCTTATCCTGTGCTCCAAAGGAACCTTTTACAGTTAAAACTACGTGCCGAAGATAATACAGTGGGACGCATTTTACAGCTGTAAGACTTTTCATCAAAGGAAAATAATATAAGTATAATGCATGCTTGGCAATAAGGCATCAGCAGGTGTGAATGCAATTCAGCGAAGACTACCCTGAAAGCGTTTGTCTCTGCGGTTATGCTTACTCTCCCTGCAGAGTCTGGTCCTTGTGATACTGCCCCCTGTTGATAAGAACGGAGCAAATGAGTGGCTTCTGTATGCAACTCTGACACATCTGTTTTCTTCTATTGTCACTGTACCTTCTTCCTTTTGAGGATTCAGTTGCCTGGAACTAAGCTAAGATCTGGTATCAATCAAACCAGTGGACTAATTTACCCCAATAAGAACTATTAAGATTTTTGGGGGCGAGGGTAAGGCAACACCCTACTATACTTTTACAGTGGTCTTCATCTGCTAACTTTTTACCGTTGTCTAAATAGTACTTCTATAAATCACTGCTTCTTCTAAAAACAAGAAGTATACATGCGTGTCATATGAAGAGTTAAATTGACAACTAAACTTCAGGCTCATTGCATTTCCTGGCATTTGCAGGATCACCTCGCCAGGCTCTTAATAGTTACAAATAACATACTAATGGTATTGTTTTATGACAAAAAGCTAAAGATTTCTTGGCCATCTGCTTTCAGCTTTTCTAGCTAGCTGTTACCTCTGCTCTTGCTTTCTCTTTCACATCTGGATTATTAAGGGATTTCCCCTGACATACTGATTTCATGCACTGCCTATCATTTTGCCCTCTTGCCTGATCCTACCATATGCCATGTTCAGTAGCAAAAGTCCACAGGTACAAACAATGCACCAACACTTTACTGGCATAAACTGACACCCATTATAAAAAATGGCCTAAAGGAGGAAGCCGGTAATATTTCACTTCAGGCTGTTTAAATTTTTGCAATTAAAAAAGCTACCTAAGGAGATACTGAGATTAAAATTGGGCATGACATTGTCCAGGATTCATCTGTCACAATGTAAGCCACAAGAGTTTTAATTTCTGGGAGATGCTTGTGGTTGAGCAGGTAATTTAAAAATACTTCTCTGTGTGTGTGTGTGTGTTTTGATTTGTTTGTTTAAGTGTATATGAATTGCAGAGAAATATTTTTAAAAGAAAATGTTTCACAAGAGCGAATAATATATTTTAACTACACACATTTTGCATGCAAAGCCCAAATGTTTTACATGGTTTCAATGATCTGCACTGTAACAGCTTAAACAAAGACGATCACATGGGCTTAATAAAGTCAGCGGTAATAAAAAAGAAAAGCTTTACTTTAAGAGGAAAATATTTATATTGGAAGCAATAATTATATAGTATTTTCATCCCCAAAAGTGCTTTTTAAGTGTCATCTGGTGGTTTGCTCAAAAGACCGAGAGCCAGAATTGAATTTCTTCTCCCCACTGCCACTGACTTGCTGTGTGGCCTTGGAGCAATCACTTATTGTCGGATTCTCAGCAATGCCAGGCACCCATCCCAGTACCGCTGAAAAATCAGACCGTCAGTCTCCTTGGGCCTCATTTTCTCCACCTGTAAAATTAGTTTAGTTACTCTATTTTGCAGGGCTGTCAGGAGCATTAATGAGTATTTGTAGGACGTCTGGAGACCCTCAGATAAGAGAGTGCTACAGTAACCTGGCTTTATTTATTGCACTGTAAGATACTTCCCATGCCAAAGAACTGGAGTTACTCCCTGAGGTGAAGCAGAGCTGCCTTAAAGCATAAAAAATAGGAAATGGAATAAAAGTGAAGGAATAGCGTTTTCCAGCTCTTATTAGTGATGACTGTGCCCTACTAGCCATATTGCAACAGCTCCTGAGAGCTGCTGCAGGAAGCAGCAACAAAGTGTAACCCCTTGCTCCCTTCTTCTCATTTGCCATCTCCAGCCTCAATCACTCTTGGTCGCTACAGAACAGCAGCACTGAGTTTGGCAGCTGCTGTTCTGCAACCACTTCATATTACTCTTAACAAAAAACACCCTGTTTGTTTCCTTGGTGTTCCTCAGGCCAACCCATGGAGCCACCACATTCTCTGTATTTAGCCTTTGCAGCCACTTGGGAAGCTGGCCCATCTCTTTACCATCTGAATATGAAACACCTGACTGGACACAGGTAAGAAGCCTCTAGATGCTATTATAATATTAATAAATTTAGTTGGTGAAGTCCTTCTCAGCAAGACCCCTTTCCTCCCTGCCTCAGGTTCCACTGTAGTAATTAACACCTGTTCCAGGTAATGAGCTGCAGAAATTGGGAGTGAACCTCTTCCCACTCTTGACAAAACAAAAGAGGAAACACACCAGTACATCAAAGTTGAGAGCAGAAAGAGCAAACTTAATACCTGCCATTTCCACCATAGGTCTGCCAGAGATGAGATATTCTGCTGAGAAACATGGTACATTGGAGTTTTGTTTCTTCAAGACCTCACAAAGAAACACAGTTTTCCAGAAAAATAATTAAAAATTATATAATAATAATAATAATAATAAATAAATAAATAATGAAACAAGAAAAAAAAAAAAAAGAAGGAAAAAAAAGGGAAAAAAAAAGTTTTCAAAAAGACAGTCATACTCTAGGAAGAAGCTACAGCTAACTGCCCAGTACGGACTCCTCCAAGAACCCCTGCTGTATGGATAAGGCAGACTGGGAAAAGAACTACATAACAAAGCTAAATGCGAACTAATTAAAATGCAAATTGCACACAATGGCTGATGGAATGCACTGGATCAATTTTCATTGTCGTCACTATAGCAGAGCCAGAGAACTTCAAAGGGTTCATACCAGATTCTGCAAGACATGTAGGAATTAGGTTCCAAAACCACCTTTCCTAAATCCTCTATTCTCTCAGGCAGATTTGGTATGCAGTTACAGAGTCTGCATAGCCAGGTCCTTACGCAGTATGGAAACTAGAATTGCTCTCTTCTCCTGCTCTTCCTCCAGGCATAGAAAGGCAACTGAAGTGTTTAAGCCTACTTCCAACCACCATTTTTTTTCTAAGTTTTAATTCACCTTTTCCTGCTCTGTAAGGTTCAAACATTTTATTCCCATGTCCAAAGGACCTAACCTTTTATCCTGAGCTTTTACTAAATTTTCAGTTCTTGGTAACTACCCAAGTTAAATTCCGCCTTGCCCTGAGCAGCTGATAAATTCTCTCACACCCAGCCTCTCAACTTTGCAGTCTGTTTATTTTACTTGACAGCAAAACCTTCTGAGTTTAACTTCTGGTGCCCAACCTATATATCTGGAAAAGTTTGTAGTGGAGAATTGGTTTCCACAGCAGTTATGGAGGTTATTCAATCTTTTTCATGACAGTTTAATAGTCATATACACACCTCTGTATTATTCTGATATCCTTAAGCTCACGATTCCTCCAAAAGAACTGACATGTTAAATATCCCGATTATTTAGCACAAGATCTTTTGTATACCAGAAAATGTATCTGAAACCACAGTGACATGAGATAACTTTAATAAAAGGAGTACTCAAGGCTTCCGTGGCTTTGATCTTCATTTCCAATAAGGCCCTTACTGAGTTCCCAAAGAGTAACAAGAGAGTATGTGGAATATAGATGTGTCTTATGCTCAGTTTAAGGAGTCCTTACACAAATGTGAGGAGTTTCTCTGCCTGGTAAAAAAAAAAAAAAAAAAAAAAAAAAGGCCAAACAAACAAACAAAAAAGCAAACAAAAAAACAAAAACAAACAAACAAACAAACAAAAGCATAATCTTACCACAGTGTGACAAGGTGGAAGAGTAGTCTTTTCTCCAAAAATTTATGAAAGGTCTACTATACTGTTTCACCAGCACCTCCCAGCAAGTCAGCGAAATTGCTGTAGACATATGCTCATCTTTCAGTATACAGCATCAAATATATACCACCCTCAGAAGTAATTTGTCTTAAAACCTCTTATGCTATTTTTCCCCCCATCTAATTTCATTCTACTGTCCTTCAGAGAACGTAACTTGAAAAGGCCTTTTGCTGGATATTCTTGGAAATTTACAACATTTTGTTATTTGCTGTTATGCTTGTTGTTTCAGTTTGATGGATGGTATTGATATGCTCAAGAATATCAGCAATGAAAGAGTCAGTATGACAGGTAGAATCAGCAAAAGCTTTAAAATGTAGTATTTCTCAAAGACAAAGCATGTAGTTTAATGTATACACAAAAATGTCCATCACACAGTGTGTACACTGACAAACAGGCTTGATCTTTGAGAGGTGCCATGTCTTGGAGAGGTGCCACACGCTATCACTTCTAATAACCATCAATAAAAGGTCATTTACAAAAGATCATTTTGACAGGATCACTTATACATACAATGTAAAATATCCTCATATTTGTATTCAAGATCAGCTACAACTCACTGTATGCAATCTGTTACTGGATAGTAACTTCAGAAAAAGAGTAATTTCTCTTTCATAACTCAGCTTTCTTGGGAACCTTGCCTAAAGAATGCAAATTAACAATGATGTCATTATTCTTAAAAATATATTTTCACAGACAATCATCTTGATGATAAATCCTGAAATCCCAGAGAACAGTACTACCTGTGCACTTGAAATTTCACTGTGATCTTATAACCTCAATTCACTCCCAAATGATCATAACATCACTTCTGGGAATTTCCTGTTCCCATGGGCTGATTATTCATCCCTTAGCAGTGCTCAGAGTATGATAGCACAATTTGGTTAACATTCGTTCATATGAGCACTGTATTCTTTCCACAGCCATGCATTGGTTCAGCTTGTGAATCGAATTGGGTTGCAGTGGATTTTTTATTTGTTTGGTTGTTTTTTTGTTGTTGTTCTTGTTTGTTTTTTAAGAAGCTCAGCCACCATCTCCTCTCTCTGCTTCTTGAATTCACACTTGTGAGCATATAACCTCACACAGCACCTCCTGGTGAAGAATGAGACCATTTTGTTTGAAGACGGTAGAAATGCTGTGACTTCTCAGCTACAAGGTGGAATTTACTTGTGAAATTAATTTCACTTTGTTCCTTCCTGCTCTAAAGACACAGGTGAAGGGCTGGCTTCTTTCTTCACTCCGTCTTTATTTACACCAGTTGGCTGTGGATAAAATGATACTAGCCCAAGATAGAAGAGAACAAAGGCCTCCTCCTGACCACAAAGATGTTGAAAAAATGTTTTTCCTTGTCTCTCTTTGAAGCATAATTCAGTTGATGTGTTAATTTCAGGAAGGTCGTATTTAAACTTATTTTTTTTGAACTGCTCAATGACCAGCTGGGAGGTGCAAGGCTATGATCACTGTAGCAACTATACAACAGATGAGTTCCTAGCACTGCCCATTAGGCTTTATGGATTCCTGCAAAGTGAGCTTTAAAAAAAAAATAACAAGGAAAGCAATTAAAAGACCCACACTACCATTTTAGCTTTCACAATGCGTTATATGATCCTCATTTTGGAGAGCTAGGGGAGAATAAAAACTCAGCCTTCTAGACCTTGGAAACAGGTGAGTGCATTAGACAGCTGGGCCTGTGAATCACACTGTCCCTCTATTTTTGCTAATAGCTGTGCTCAGTCTCAAACGCCAGCAGGGAACAGAAATTATCTCCGATGGGTACAAATTCGAACTTTTGCTGACACACAGAAACAGAGCAGAGAGAGCTGGACACTGACAAGCAGTTACTCAACATGGTTGTTTTACACCCTGCTTAATAGTTGTGACTTTCAAAATATGACACATCAGTGAAGAATAGTTAGGAGCAAATAATAAAATAAAATAAAATATAAAATAAAATATAAAATAAAATATAAAATAAAATATAAAATAAAATATAAAATAAAATATAAAATAAAATATAAAATAAAAAGGAAGCTCTGATATGTTTATTTTTGAAGCTAAAATTCCTTAGACCATGTGTTGTTTGAGAATTTTTCAAAACTGACTCAGGGATCCTGATCTCCCTTTGTAAGCACCCCCTGATTTGTATTCACTGGGGTTACACAAACAGAATCCCTGATCTGAATGTGTGTGCTGGAACCGCACATATATGAAAGTATATAAGGATAAAATACTGGCTTATTATACCTTACAATGTATCATTGATACTTCTAATGAAACCCACGTGTATTTTTTGTGCAACTTTCAGTATTGTTAAGGCCTTTTAATTATTCAAACCATAATTAAGAATATAGGAAGGCACCAATGAAGTTAAAACATGAGCAAACCACCTAGAAAAAGAAAACCTCACTCAGTGTTTGCCAATCAAACTGAAGCAATACCAAATCTATGTGTGTGATTTCAGAAATATCAATGTAGTGCTAAAGTTGATACTGCTTTGACAGTCTGATTACGTATATTGAAACACATACATACGACAGTGTTTAAGAACAGTTGCATTCCTCTAGTCGTTGCCAAAAGGACTACATGTTTTGCCTTTTGTTTAACTTCATTCTAGAAGATAAAGCTCTGCAAGTAACAGCTCTGTGTTTTTCCTCTTTAATCTGTTATGCTGATCTCGTATCAACACACCCCTAAAAAATTTAATTATAATGGAGCTCTGGTAATGATATCTGTGTTTTTGTTTCTTTATGTCTTTTTATGTATGCTAAGAAAGTTAAATCGGAGTTCCCACTACTCAGGTAAGAACTGAGCAAGACAGTAATGGAAGCACTGCCAGACTGTTATGCTAGAACTCATGAGATTCTTGAAACAAAAATGGTCCAATGCAATCAACAGAAGAGGAGCATTTTGTGGGATGAGACTAATTTACTTCTGAATGCTCTTCTCCCTCCATCTCCCACCACCCTATGGTCTCCCTCACCCAAATGCCTGCTGCATATACACCGCTTTTCCTAAATGAGGGTTGGGTGGGTTATTGTGAGCTGCCTGTCCCATCAGCTGCCTGTTTAGAGGATTTGGAGATTATATATATCCTTGCCATTAAGTTCACTTTTTATTCCCCAATACCTACACAATTTTAAAGCAGTGGTCAGTAAGATATCTTGCTGATGCACTGAGAGCTATCTTTCTTTGTTCCCAATAACACTGCAGCCAAAACTATTCAAATTTTTTTTTTTTTTTTCTCCCTACAATCATTCAGATTTTTCTTTTCCAACAATTTCCTATATATCACATTTGGGATTTAACAAAATGTGGCACACACAAGAGGTGTTTCATGACCATCCCAAACATCCACAGAACCTCCATGCCAGCACAATCAATTTGACATTGTTACTGATTGTCATCACAGTGATCAGATTACTTGGGATCACACCCAGAGCTATAGCAAGGAGTCCTATACCATTACCATCATGAGTCCTATGCACAAGGAGTGTAACAACGGAGCAATATCATCTATATAAATCATGTATCTACTCCTGTGCCATTGTGTATTCATGCATACCAAAAGGAAATGAATTCACCACAGATATAAGCAGGTGCAGGCATCTTTACTTGAGCAGCGGATTAGGCACCATGTGAAGGATTATACAGACATGTAAGGCAAAAATTGCATTGCTCATTTTAACTTATTCCTTGCTGTCACTGAAAAAACAGGAGCTGTTTCAAGACAATTTGGCCTGAGCCCTATTGTAATTGGTCATAGACTTTTTTAAAGGAAGAACTGAGTCACTTACAAAAGAAGAGAAAAAAAATCTCATCACAGAAAGCCGTGCTGTAAATGTGTATGTTGTCAGTAAACAGCATACAGCTGCAGAGTAAGAGTGCCATACATTGCTTCTTTGAGTCAGCCAGCAGCGTATGCTAAATGCATACTGATTTAGGGCCTGATCCTTACAAGTACAGTACAAATTCAGCTGCCAGATTTTAATTTGTAGATGATATAGAGAATGCTTGGGTGAACCAACCCAGAAAAAGGCAGAACTAAATGACAATTTGGAGTCCATAGGTAAAAGAATAGACAACATTAATATAAAGTGCAAGAGCCTTTTCTAAATTCAATGGGATTCTTCTGACTTCAGTAACCTTTGCAATGAGCCTTAAGACCACAAGTTATTAAAATATAGAACTTAATCAAGTAATTCTGCTTTCTTAATAATTTGATCTGCTTTATTCTTTCTATTTCTAGATAATGAGTGAATGAAGTGACAGAATTCCCTTTACTCTGCTATTAAAAGGAAATCTAAGCCATATATATATATATTATTATTTTGCTAAAGATTTAAGGGTGTAAATATGTAATTTCCTATGCCACTTCTGTTGATTGGTCTAAATGTTTCCCTTGCTTTCCAGACTGTTGGTCAAGCAAATGATTTCTATGAGTTCCTCTGTGATATTCAGCTTTACCATGTGTTTAAGTAGGAACATCAGAAAACTAAGAGAACTGGTATCAGGTTTAGTTATGCCTTGATTCATCCAAGTACACCTAGACTTGTACTGAAACAGGGTTTGCATGCAACAACTACCATGAAGGAAAATCATTTCCTCATTTGTATACTTTTTTTTTTTTTTTCTCAACCTGCAAGAGTATCATGCATACATGTATATTTCATCTACAAAATGTACTGAAAGAGATACTCAACTATTCTAACAGTGAGAATAATACATTGGATATCACTGTAGTAGTTTCTACATGTCTGTTTCTTCTACTCTTTCTGTAGCCAATATTTTCTCTGGACCCAGACACTATATATCTACCACACTGGAACTGTGATGTCAATTGTAGATGAATAGATGTTAATGTAATAAAATAACAGTAATGTAATAAAATAAGAATAAAGGCTGCTGATTCACATTGCTGACTTGATTTGTAAATATAGGATCCAATTAATTCTGACCCAGTGATATTTCAGGGAGATTTTGTGCAACATAGATTTAGTTTCAACAACATCTACTTCCACATTACAAATATAAATGTGACAAACGCTCATTTATCACAGTGATAGGCATCATATAGACACTTACTCATAGCAGAATGGAATGGCTCAGGATTGGGACCAGGAAATGAATTACCTTCAGTTATTACAGTGTGCCGTAGTAAAAAGTACCCAGAGAAACATTACAACTCACAGGGAAAAGCCTTACATCTGGGAGGACTGATACACTGGAGTTGTTTCATACCATCATCAAATCAGAGAACCATAGAACTGTTTGGGTCATTAAGGTCCCTTCCAACTATTTATCTATAGCTCCAACCCCTTGCCATGGGCAGGGACACCTTCCACCAGACCAGGTTGCCCAAATCCCAACCAGCCTGGCCTTAAACACTTCCAGGGGTAGGGCATCTACAAGAACTACCAGGAGCACCTCTTCCCATCTAGTCCCTTCAAATATGACAAAGATGTAATAATACCTAAAAGATTCACTAGGAAGAGGCACACTCAGTATTGAAATAGTTGAAGTTATCATAAAATCATAGAATCATTAAGATTGGAAAACATTTCCAAGATCACCAGTTCCAACGATCACCCTACTACCAATGTCACCCACTGAACCACGTCCCTAAGCACCAGGTCAAAAAGGGGGAACTCTTGCTTGTACAAGAAAGGCCATTTTCCAAAAACATTAATTGTGCTGTTATGCCCAAAATAACCATTTCTATTTGAAGATGGCAACACAATGTGCTCATGCCAAAACTCCACTTTTGATACCTCTGCAGCATTTGCAGGGAACCCACATGTTCATGGCTGATGTTCAAAAGCCTCAACCTCTGCTTGAACTTTTGGTCCTGTATTCTGAAAGTTGCTAGCAAAAACAACTACTTCCACTTTCAGAAATAGGTTCACTGGTTTTAAAATAACTATAAAAATATGAGTGATCAAAGATGAACTTTTTTAAAAAAGAAATTTCTTAAGCAGATAGACAGTTGTTTCAGACTGAAGAATTCAAAGCTTTGTAAATCTTATATGCACCAAGGAAATTCCCAGGAAGTTGGATGTATATTCTGTTCATCGCGTATATTTGTATTAACATATATTTCTAAGTATAATAGGCAATATGAATTTTACAAATAGAAACAATGAATAATCAAAAAAAAAAAAAAAGAAGAGAGATGGCTATACATCACTGGCACATAATTTAATGATATGACGAATTGCTGTCTTTCATGGGAATTTCAAGACTTTCTCAGCAGTAAAGTAAGATAGTTGGTAAACATAATATATTTCATGAATCAGAAGTTGAAGGACTAATCCACATGGATTTAAAAATCACATTAGGGTTTTCCCTCCCAAGCAGAGCTCGTTTCTTTACCTTTTTTTTTTTTTTTTTTTTTTTTTTCCCCCATGGATTCTGAAACAAAACATTATGAGCTTGCATCTCCAAATGATGTGTTAACCCTCCAGGGCTTTTCCAGAAAGTACTGCAAGATCACAAGAGCAAAGTGTGCAGGCCAGAGGAACTTGGCAAGCTCTCTCATGAGGCTATGGAGACTGGAACAAGTGCAAATATTAATGGACTTCACATACCCTTAAAGAATGTACAATCAGAAGTTCATCTACAGCTGAAAATCAGAACTCAAGAAAAAGCAGTGAAGGCATCACCAGCAACAAGATCCTTATATATTTGTAATAATAACAACAACAATAATAATTCTCTGCTTCATATAAAGGAGATTTTCTTTTCAATATTTTTTCTGTAGGAGAAAAACAAAATGCAGTTCATTTACTTTGTACTCTGACAAACAGAGCTATGCTTAAATATGTCACGTGGAGCACCAGCCTTCTTTTATTTATTTGTTTATCATTTAGGAAAAAAAAAATAAAATCACATTCACATATGTTGAAGATAGACAAGGACACTTGACAGGAGACCTTCTGTGCCAGTACCACTGGGAGACACTCTCAGGCTAGGGATGAAGGACACAGAGCCAGGCAGAAACAAGAATTTCCTAGACCGTTAGTTGTTAGAGTGTTTTAGTGACATGGCAGAGTTTAGTAATTCAGCAGGACTGACAGAAGACTTAACTAAGCCTTCTCTCTCGCGCACACTCTTTCTAGTTCTAGTCTTCATTTATTCATTTTAATACTGACAAGAAAAGGATCAGCAATCCTGAATTTCCTGGTGCTTTCTACAAAATCCTGACTGAAACTGACAGTCCGGGCTGCCTCCATTTAACCCCAAGAGGATTTGCAACCATTTTGTGAAACTTTTTGAAGTCTGTGTCAAAAGTTCTCAGGAACTCTGTCAAGCTGCATTCCTTAAAGAACAAAAGCAGTGCAATATTTCACACATACTCATTTACCTTCAGAAATCTCAAAGGCTGACTTCTACATCCTTAAAGTATTTTAACTCTGTCTTACTGACCACACTGATTACAGGATTTGAGGCAAGCAACACCAGCTTTCTGTGAAAATTCACCTCTACTGTATAATAAAGGAAACAGCACAGAGCTTAGAAGTATATATGGCTGTAATCACTGTAGAGAAAAGAATCAAATATCTTTAAAGATGGAATATGGTAACTTTCCTAGACAAACTCAGACTGTATTTTTGAAGATCCACAAACCTCTATACCTCGATAAATTATGCTATAAAATATTAGGTCCTGAAGACATAAAGCCAATTTTACTCAATTTAGTACAGGTATTTTTTAAATTCCAGCCAAATAATGACCATCACTAGGAATCAATGGGAATTTTAAGGCATCTTTATTAGCAGCTATTCATACACATACTCTGCTATAAATCTCCTCCTTCCTATTCTCCCATAAGTGTCAAGTTTTGAACACTTTCTCATATGAAATGATATTAAGAACAATAGAAGTGGGAATGAGGACATTAAGCTCATACATTTCAGGTGAGGAAGAGAGGGTGGAGACTGGCAGCAAACCAAAAGCCACCCACTGGTAAATCCAGGCTTAATATTCAAAGCAAGTTTTTACTAGCATCATTTAATTTAAATTGGAATCCTTTTTAATTACAGGAGAATTTCCTTGAGACTTCTTACATGGCTCTATTTTTAGAGTGAGTATCAGCCATTGTGGCAAACAGTTTTGCATTCTTGAAGTGGTGTCATGAAGATGTGCATATCTCCAAGACAAGGGTTACAATTCAGACAGTGGCTTGGGGAAATCCTGCTGTTATTTTGAATGTCCTCAAGCTCTGATCCCTCCCTCCTTTTAGGCCCTAAACAACCGGTCCTGTTCTGTTCATCTGATCCCAAAACAAGTAGTTCCTAATCGGGAAAAAAAAAAAAAAAAAAAAAAAAAAAAAAAAAAAAAAAAAAAAAAGTATAATTTACTTTTGCTGTTGTCTTTAATTAAATGTATTCCACTCTCGTGCTGGCACTCACTCTGAACCTTTTGCTATGCAAATTTCAAGGCTAACTTCTATTCAGAGAACAACAAGTGTACACTTGAGAATGAGTTGGCATCTTTTCAGCACTACTTGTGTTTAAGAGCACTCTCAGGTGTTTGTTATCCTTCACAACAGCCTCTTCCTTTTCCAATTAGCATAATTAGAGAACTACCAGAAAAGAAAATGCTTTGTTTCTTTTTATCCACAGTGGATCATATAAGGCTGTATTTCATTCTGCAAAGTAAAGCCTCTAATTTCATGCCCCAGGCAGCCTGACTACACGTATTTGTCTGGTCTTTGCATTTTGCAGACATTCCTAATGTAGCTATCAGCTCAAGTTCATGCACCTCCAGAAGATCACCCACTCTGCTGGTGCTGTTGCAATTCTATACAATGGAGCGTTTCAGGGGCTGTATCTTGACATCTTTAACTGAGAGAAAGGGTCACTGTTGTTACAGATGAATCAAAATTAGCCCCCAAGATTAAGAATGCTGTGTGCCTGTGTCAATTATTGAGATCAGTTCCAAATCAGCCTGGAAGGTTTTAGACTGTTTCTGAAACACCAGAGAGAAGGACGATCAATCACTCTTATTGCACAGCATGATTCAAGTTCATTCACAGGTTTGTGATTATCCGCTCCATCCTGAATACAAGAGGAATTTATATCAATTATTACTATTCAGAAAAGAAGGTAAGTTGCTTCCTCTGCCTTCATTTCCAGGAAGGAAAAAGCTACACAGTAGCTTTGCCTACCACACACTAAGTAAAACATACCTACATGTATATGCGCTGGGGAGAAGGAATGACAGAAAATTGGAAGAAAATGGAAAAAAATAAAAGTAACAAAAGTAACAACAATTACTTTTGTTGGGCTTCCTCCTCATACCTGTAAGGGTGAGTCAGAAATGGGAGTTTCATACTGCCTCAGCACTGTGCTCAGCTGCAAATTAAGCTGAGTATGCAATTGTAAATTGGACCAAGTACTGGATTGCTGGATCAGCTCTAATAACATGAATTACTTTCTCTAATCACTGCTTATTCATAGAGACATCCATTGTGAAAAAGAGATTAACCTGCTAGGAAGCACAAGCAGTTGTTTATGGGTGTAGAACAGTTTCTTGTAGTCCAGCTAATTGTAAATGATTTTAAACTGAAGTCTGAATTCTATTATTTGCATTCCCCAAAATATTTCAAACGTTTAGTTTATTAGTTAATTCAGTTATTAGTTAATTCAAATCCACTCCTTTAAAGACAGTATGTTGCCAGAGTTTGTATTATGAGAAAATTGGGGAGGGTGTGTGGGAGGGTGGAAGTGTAACAAAGTATGATTTTGGGAAGTGATCTTCCCCTAAAAAATAGGGCAGATAAAATGCAAAGTAGAGAAAGATCTTTTTCTTTTCCCAAGATTGCTAAAAAATGCCATTTTGGTCAACTTGAAATTTATCCACAGATTCATCTGCAATTTACTTTGGAGATTCTGATAAATGCGCGTGCATGTGTATGTATATACATATATATACGTACGTATACATATACATATGGGCAATAAAGACTTAGATTTACATCACCAGCAGAAGAGACAACAAAGTCCTGCATTCTGTTCGCTAGGTTACTGTTCATCCAAGCTCAACTTTAATTTTGACCTAAATAGAGAACACCTGAAAATAAGTTCCACACCCATAAGAAAGAAGAAAACACTGAACTTTGGCTTCCCACATCAATTGTGAGTGTTCTTAACACAGCACTAGGAAGAAAAGGGCACTATTGCACTATTTATTTCATAGACTTGCAACTTACTTCATCAATGTTTCCCACATACTGAGGCAAGTTCCACATACCATCCTGTTTCCATAAAGGCAGCAAAGGTCTATTGTGTTATATGCAAATTGGAACTCCAAAGTTTCTATGTACATAGCTCCAGTTTACAGCAGCCATATATATGGCGAAGTCATATATATGAAGGGTCAAAACAGTCAACGCAATCCGTGTAGAAATTACTGGAACCGGCTCAGCTATTTCACAAAAACCCTCCAGGTCCAAATACAGACTTAGCAGCTTTCCCCATGGCACCCATGTAGTTCCCTGCAGCAGTTCCAGGAGAGCCAGCCTGCAGCCCTGTGCAGAGCCGGGGACAGTATGTTTCAACCCATTTGGCAGCATGCCTGTCCTATGGTGCATTTCCCCCTATTTGGTTTCAACACAAAGATTCATGCCCCTGTGAAACAATGTGACAAGGCATGGAGAGGCCTGAGCACCCCCACTGCCATCAGGGCTGAGGCACGGATTTAGAGTATAATACCAAGAGCGTTCAAAGAAATGAAATCGAGACCCTGTCAGGTAATGAAACTCAGAAAAATCCTCATCACAGAAAAATTGCTTTCACAACATCCAAGCCCACTAAATAAAATAAAAAATTTGAAATGAAACAGGGGACTCTGGAATGACCTTCAGAGCTGCAATCTTCAATTCTGTCAGATAGGCAGAGCAGCAAATCCCAGAAAGATGGTCTATATGTGGAAAATGTCCCTTTTGCAGGCAAAGAGTGTCAGCAAGAGGGTCCCCAAAAGAGGCAATGGTCTTTATTTATTTATTTATTTATTTATTTTGTCAAACACCTTGCATTATTCCTATATATGAGCTAAAAGACAAAGAAAACCATGTAGTATACTACAGTTAGGAAACACTGCTAAAGGGTCTTCCAGACATGATGAATCTTCCAAGATGATTGCAAAATATCATACAGTGATATCAAAGATTTACACATAATAATCCTTAAGAAATCAGGATCTTCACTTCCATTCTGCTAAAGCACTATACTGTTGCTTGTACTACTCAAATGAATTTAGCTCTAGTTGTGTCAATGTGCACTTTTTGACAGGTACATACTCAGGTCCGTCTCTTTCTGCCTTGTCCCCTCACCTCAACAATTTCTTTACCACCCAGAGAAAAATTAGTGCCTTCACTTCTCTGCAAATTTCTATGCTTAGCACAGGCATAGTTATTTTTTTTAACAGCTTAAGGTTTTTTTTTTTTTTTTTTTTTTTTTACAGTTTTCACCTAAGACAAAAATGCAACCCATAATTTGCCTGAGATCTTCTTCAGTCATACAAAGAGATGTGAAAAGAGTACAAATACACAGGAAAATCAGAACTAAGGCATGTATAGTGTTTTGCTGATATATGCTTACTACACAATGCATAGGAGGACAGCTGATTCAGGCCTTTGAAAACTTTTTAGCAAATACTTAAACTCGAGGACTCTCGAACTGCCCATTTAGTGCTTATTAAAGCATCTATATTGTTTCAAAAATAGGCAACCATGACAGTATTTGGTGACAAACACTTTCTCCCCTCCAAGAAATAAAGAGGCATTTAAGTTAGCAGAGTTTGACCTCAGTTGCATTATCTGCACATGCAGTAAAATCGTTTTATAAAACCAGTATAAAGCAAAAGTGAGTCCTTGAGTTTACATTACAAGATGGTGGGTAACACCAGGCTTGCTTTTGCTCATGATAAAGAAAGTGATGGTTGATTTCAATTCAGAATTGAAGTATAGTAAAATAATAATAAGAGAAGAGCTCAATCCATCACTATGACATGTTTTGGTGGTTTAAAATTATGTTATGGAGACCATGGGTCTGATTCTTCTCTCATTTACATGAACTGTAATAACTAGGCTACAGCATACTTCAGCTGATAGGATTGTCTTGATGTTCTGCCAGTAGAACTCCAGAGTTAAACCACTGATCTGAGTTGGATTACTACTAATACATAATCATAACAAGATGAGACTTAGTAGATTTGTAAAAATAGTATCCTCTTCTGTATATATAATTCTGTATATAAATCCTCAGCTTTCACTATAAGATTTCAAATACATTACATATGTGCCCTTTACAGGTAGCCTTTTGTATTGTGTTTTTATAATACAAAGCTACTTCAAGTGGATTTTTTTGGGTATTATTCTTAATATATATGCATGCATGCAAGAATTGTAGCAATTCCATTTATCTGAACCATGAATGAATAGTATATCGAGTATATATTTATGAGCAGTAGTATGGACTTATAGCATGGACATGTGAATTATAGAACCATAATACTAAATTTTCAAAAAAAGCTCTTGCAGAGGGAAATAATTCCTATGCACTTAGAGTGGCTGAATTTCTAACCTAAGTCTATCCATCACTTTCAAGATGATTTCAAAATAAGCAGATCTAGTTCTTGGCACAAATGTTTTTTTATGCCAACAATTATCTAAAATTTCAGAAGTTATCAAAACTTTTGGAAATGGTAGGATTTCAGTTTTCTTTACCTTCTACTGTGTTAAAGAAACTTAAAGGGCATTTCAGAAAGCATCTTTACAAAACGCAATATCCCTCTGCAGAGGCCAACATATAGATCTCAGTCTGGCTGGATGACTGTCAGTATCAATCTTTTGTTCTGCTGTACAATACTTTTTCTTGACCAGAAGTTTTGATGAGCCCCTTCAGGCTACTAACAGTATCGCTGTACCATAAGAATCAAACAATATTCCCACTTTTTTAGACCAAAGATTATCCAGGCCATGCTGTCAAATCTCCCATAATGGATAATCAGAGAAACGCATAAGATTAAGACAATATAGTGTATATTCTCCCATATTTGGCAGCCAATAGTTGAGGTACTTTGTAAACTGGACACCACCTCTAGATTATTTATTTAAAGAATTAAAGACAAATATATTCTTTAATAGCGTATTATGGTTTTAGTATTAGAATCACCACTGTAACTGAAGTTTTTCTGTGAATTTCAACCTCTAGTCAAGTGATGACTTGAGAATCAAAGATTTCATCAAGCTAATTGTATGTTACGTTCCCACAGCCTACTTTTATTTTAACAAAGTGAGTGTCAATTGTCTCTCTCTGTAGCCAACAGAAAGAGAAAATCATGTCCCGACACAGATTGAGGACAGTAAGTTTACCTTTTGTTCTAGCTCCTGTTATAGAAATAATCTTTGTGTATTGCCTGAGATAAACAGGAATGGTGTGTAAGAATTCCTTTCCAAAGAAACCTTGTTTGTATCATCATCTCTCTAAAAAGAGAAACAAACAAACAAAACACACACACACAAAAAGTAGAGCCCTCCCTCCCTTCCCTCCCCCCCCATACACCTTTTTTTAGAAAAAGAAATATCCAATGTTTTTCAGGCCAGCTTCATGATTTTTTTCATGATTACACAGGGCTGACAGTACAATATCTCATGATTTATTCTGCTTGCATACTATCTGTCTCAGTCTTCTTTCTCTCATTCTGTTTTTTTCTTTTTTTTTTTTTTTTCTGAATGACTGATAAAACTTAAAGGTCTTCAGCAGCTGCCTATAAATAAAATTCATCATTTTACTATCCCACTGTAAATACTCTCGGGTGCAGGATTGTATCATTCCAGGGCAAAGAACTTTATAATCAATATTCCCAGAGCTTAAGAGTACTGATTTATAGCCAACAAAACTCATCCTAAACATAATACGAAGTAATATGGCTTGTTGTTCCAATATATTTAGGAAGAAATATGTTTCTCTGGTGGCATGCATGCACTGTGGTGCCACAACTTTAAGTCAGAAAATGACAGTCAGCTAGAAAGCTTATGAAAATAAGTCTTATTTGCTAACAAAAACAACAACAAACAAGAAACACCCCTACACAGAGAAAACCTCATCAAAATCTTGAAAAGGGGAAGATTTGTTTGTAAATGTGAACTTCCAAAAATATTTGAAAGAGTTTTAAAGGTTGTTTTTCATCCATTTCCTCAAAAACACTACATATATAGAAAAGATTTTGGAATACCTAATTGGGAAGTCTACCTTTGTGAAACCCTCATTACCCATGCAATGTTTTTTTGATATGAATCACTTGACACCTTAAACAGCCAAAAAAAAAAAAAATAATGTGGAATTTCAGTCACTGGAAAAACATTATTTCATTTTAAACTAGGGAGAAGAAAGAAGAGAAAGCAACAAAATTATTTTCTGGTGGTCCTTGGATAAACCAATAAGAGAAGATAGTGAGTTCAGTTGTGAAACTAACGTATGTAAAATCAGAGAGTCACTGAGGCTGGTAAAGACCCTTAAGATCATCAAGTCCAATCATCAACCTAACATTACTTAGTGCACTACTATGTAGATAGAGTTGGCAGATTTCATCCTTCCCAGTTCAGTGCTGTGAAATTCCAGAGAAGGTAATGCATTTTCTCAAGAAACTCTAATAGATTTTGTCATATTGGCTTTCTGAACCAAAGGATCATGTTGTGGACAGATGAAGGCCCATGAGGGTAATCTGCCTCAGGAACAGTACTAGAGGCAGACAGGGAAGAATATTCTCACGACCACATTTAACCAATGTTCTGTGCTTTGAGATATTCCATGCTCATGAGCAGAGACCATAGAACACACTCTTCTCACTGTACTGTAAACTTGGGGTATCTGAAGCCAGCATTGCTGCATTCCTCTAGAATTAACCAGAACTGCCTCATTAAAATAAAATACACATATGCTGGACAGGTTCCAGTTTATCACCCAAGTGCTAGAGGAGTGAAACAAACAGAGGCATTCCTGAGAAATATTCCATACTAAACTGGTTTCCCAGCGTGGTCCCTGCAGCAAAGCCCACATAAAACAGCCAGTTTCTAATGACTCACATAGTAACTAGTTAACTAGAATCACATATTAACTAGTCAAGCATTATTTTTGGTACACAAAAGATTTTCCTATTTTACAACCATCTTCACTGAGGAAGGGTGTGCAATGAACTCCAACAGCAAATTCTTCAAGCCCCCAGCACTGTATCTTTGGCATGGGATTGACAGTAAACAGAGAATAAAAGTTGCTAAGAGATAAACTTCTCAGCTATTTAACTGCCAAATATTTAGTGCCCGAGGGCTAACTTCATACTACTGACAAGCTTCTTTTTCTCCAAAACTGCAGCTCTGTAGAATGTTTCTGTGTGATAAAATAAGAACGCAAATACAAACCTCAATAGTAGACCACTGAGAAAAATGATACTGGAACTGAAACACTGCATTCTCAGATTTTAACTCTGTGATTCTCATTTATTCACCTTTACGTTCTCAATACCTTCTATGGTAATAAATGAGTCCATGTTCTAATAATGTACTATTCCTGAAATTTTGACCACTAAAACACTAAAGCTTACACATCCTGAGTAAAGGACAGGGAACAGAGGACCTCTAGTAACAGAAATTTATTTACTGTTACCGTTTTGGAGTGTTTTGTTTTCCCTTTTTTTTTTTTTTTTTTTTTCTTTCTGGTACACAGTATCACTCATAACAAGAAGCCAATAATTATTAGTGTTTCTTTTGCTTGTTTGCTTGTTTGTTTGTTTAAGCGGGTCCATAATGCACCTTCCCATTCTGAGGCCAGTGAGAGCAAACAAAGCTAACATAGTATCCTATGACTTTTTTGAGCTGTTTATCCTAATACATTTTCCAGCAGTAGTAATTCCTGTATACAAAACTCACTCGAAATAGCTATAGATTTTCTTGTCTCGGTTATCATTTTCAGATCACTCAGAACTAGTCCATGAACTGCTATGGTCCATAAAACTGAAATTGAAGATCACTTATCTGAAGTTGTGTATAAATTTTATTGGTTACTGGGAAGCTGACAGAAAATTTCTGGAGAATTTATTTCCTGGGTTAACCTCTGTGTTGTCCTGCCTCTGGCTCATGGATCCTTGTGTTCAGTACTATAGTGAGATGGTCAATCAGCTCACATCCTGCAGTTTTCTTTACCTTAGTGGAAGAAAACTAGTCCATCATTTATGACCAACTCCTACTTCCTCTGGTTGCCATTAATACAAGGTGCGCATACACATTGACGAGCTGTGAAGAAAATCAGTGCCCATCTCCCTGCCACAAATGAGGTCTTGGGAAACAGACTGTCATTGAGAAACATTCCTACTTCGATTTTCTTTCCTTTCCTAAAAGTATGTTTCTTTCTCCCTCACTTACTTGGTGTTTCATCCACCTAAATAAACTATTCTACGCAAAGCCACCTGGTGGTGTTTCTTTCTTATGTCTCCTTAATCATATATGGAAATGTTCAGTGTTATCAAAGGTAAAAGGTTTCTTTACCGCCCTAAAAAGTGCACATCCTCCCTGGGCTATGGATAAAAAATAGTAAACCAAAAGCAAACAAAATCTTTATGAAACTGGGAATGGTGCTGCACAGAGAGTCCAGTAAAAAGAGAAATCAAGAGCAGCAAGTGTGTTTTTTAAATCTTCATGCATGTTGATACAATACTGTGCATGTTGAACATAAGCTAAATGCAAGAATCCTACTGTAGAGCTAGGAGGGCTCAAATCACTTCATATCAAAAGTATTGATCTTTACCAAATTCTGAAAAACATCCAGTTTGAATTGTAAAAATGAGATTTTATATTAGTGATAACAACGAATTTTAATGATTAATAGAAATATTTTCATTCCCCCCCCCCACCCTATAATTTTCCTGTATCCACTTTTTAAGTATACATGCTGAATACTCAGCTTGTCAGATTATATAATAATAAATGGCATGTAATAACAGCACAGCACTCAAATATCAACAGAAAATGGCCAACAGGACTAAAAACATCTAAACACAGAAAACATCAAGGAGCAGATACTAAGCATAAGTTACTTAGTATAACTATTAAAAACAATAGTGCAATACTAATTTATGAGAATTAGTATATTCTCATACCATATGAGAATCTACAGGGAGGGAGAAATAGTGGTGGGAATTAAAATATTTAGACAAGCAATGGAATTAATCTAAAGTTTTGGGATCCTCATGGAATCCTGCAGAAAATGTGAGAAGATGTTGAGCTTCCCATCTGTGTTGACTAAATGTTTTCTTAGATTTGATGCTTGGGTGAGATATGTATATAAATACATCAGTGTACCATCATTGCAGGCACAGGTACAGTTGCTGGTGTTTGTTTTTTGTTTAAAGGTGTGGTGATGCTGGGCCTTTAATAGTAAAATAGTGGACTGAAGACAGCATGATATGAAACTACACAAAATCTCATTGAAATTGTTTTATATTTATATCAAAATAATCAAAATGCTCTTCAGCTGCATTTGCAAATTCTGTTTTCAGCAGCTACTGAGATTCAGCAATTTCTACGTGTTGCCTTTGGGCATCAGTTGGAAACATAAATAAAGTGCCTGTGAAGGTTTTCTGTATGTATTTATGTCTATAAAATTCAAATTTGTGTGGATCACCCAGAAACTGTGTTTCTAGTTATTTTATTTGTCCACATCCTTTAGTAATAATCAACAATTCTTGGATGTATTTCACAGCAGTATGAGACCACTTCAGACAGGTAGGTGGCTACACCAGCCTAGTGTGGCAAAGAATCCCCTCCCCGTGAAATCGTCCACATTGCTTATTTCTAGTGTTCATCTCCTGAAGCTTTATTTCCATAAACAATATTCAGAACTGCACAATGTTATTTGTACCATTTTTGTACTCTACTACAAAATTCTGTTTCCTGATATTTTATTTGAGATTAAAGAGGTCAGCCATCTTACTGAAAGTTAAATGGCACTTGTGTCTCTAACTCCAGTTAGCTCAGATTTTTCAAAGGACCAAATCAACAAAAAAGCTTTATTTAAGAAAACAAAACACAAAAACTTTTGTGCCCTTCTTGATCAACGAATACAAGAAATAAAATAAAATTAAAAAAAAAATAAAAAAATATATCTTGCATATGTCAGTGTATTATATGGTCTAAAAAATGCATTTTCTTTTCCTTTCTTTCCTTTGCACTTTCTCCACTAATGAGCTGTATCAGAGTGTCCTGTAAATTACATTTCAACGGGAACCCCCTTATGTAAAGGAGTCGTCAGGGGCTTAAAGGCAAGGAAAAAGAAGATATTTTTATGATATTTCAAATTTTGTCCTTGACCCCAATCATTGTTAAAACAAATTGGTTAAAGTCACAACAGAAAGCAAATGTTGATTTGCATCAGCTATGTATCACAAACACTAGTCTAATTTCAGGGGGAAAGGGTAAACGTAAATATTTAAGAAACAAAAATTGACTACTGACTTGAAAGCTAACAGCCTATATTAATCACCTAAAAGCAAATCCTACAATAGATGCAGAATTCTCCCCAAATTTTAAAACTGTATTGGAGCTGCAGTAGAATTGACCAGTTCAAAGTGCTGTTAACTATCTGTGATAATACTCTTGCTTTACTTTGTCAACACAGAGTGAAATAATGAAGCACTTAAATATATTTTCTCTGGCTTTTTTTGGTATGCCAGTAAATTTTTCAGACTTACCAACTAGACTGTTTCCAATTTTGTTACGTAACTGAATACCTTGATAAAAATTCAGTCTTTTTAAATCAGGGATCAAACAAGAAAGCACCTCTTAATACACAACAACAACAAACAAAAGTCTGAAGAGTCACTTTCTTTTCACTTCATTAGCTCATAACTATTTAGCCTTCACATGAGAAAAACCTTACCGTGGCAGAGATTTTTATTTGTATTAACCTCCTCCATTTCTTCCTAATCTTGCATTCAAGTTGTATGTAAATTGATAACATTCCTCAATGTCACAAACTATCCCAGAGACAGTAAAGTTGACAGGATTAAAAGATGTCTGTGATTAAACTACCTAGAAAAATAATTTAGAAGATTATTACATCAGCCTCCATACCTAAAAGAAGAATGCCTGCCACTGTGTGCCCAAGGTTAGGAAATCGTATTATTGAATACTTGCCCAGTATACAGTTTTAAAGCTTTTTTGAGGCACCAGGAGATGATCCACATGGATCTTTGGCCTGATGAAGCTGGAAAGCTTATACTTTCCTTTAGGAATGATTTAAAAAGCATTTTGTATTTACTTATTATTTCAGAGTAGAGAAATAGGATTTCATTTGTCTTTACATCTAGTTCTGTTCACCTCTTAGCTTTTGTGAGTATGATTTGAAATGAGAAATAATTTCAAGTAGATTTTTCATGCTGGCCCCATTTTCAATCACTTTGCAGAGGTATGGGGCTCTAATCTAACATCTGAAATGAACAAAGGAGCATTGTGATGCTCAATTCCAGCAGAAAAGCAACCTTGGCACTTTTGAAAATAGCACATTATCAGAGAATATGCTGAAAGTTTGTCTGTGAAGACACTCTGAAACAAAACTTTTTATATCACTGTGTTTTTAAGAAGATTCAAAGCACACTAAAGTCAATAGAAAGATTCACATGGATCTTAGGAGGCTTTGAATCATACACCAAACTGCTCTTTCATTATACTTTCATCCAATACAGTGAAACAAAACCTACAAATCAATATACTTCTATAAACATAGTGGTACAAGTATAGATTAAAAAGAGTAATAACATGAAAAACCAGGATACACAGACATGAGCAACAAAAATATTATTTCTCCCTGGGGTTAATTATCTTTGCATAGTTCAAAAAGGTAATCTCTTTGAATTATATTGGTTCCAAGAATGATTACTTAATTCTGACATTTTATGGTAGGACATTTATGAATAGCAATTAATGTATGAAATAGTTACAGCAAAATTAAATCTACTCAACATTTTCCACTTCCTCTAAAACACAACATTTTGCATATCATTTATTAAATTAATAAATATTTTATCAAAATTAAGAATCTGATATTTTCTCCATTATCTCTGCAAAATGTATACATTTCTGTATAGAACTATTTAGAAATGGAAATGATCTTTCTTTGGGCTTTAATAAGCTTTTGGTGGTACTTATATGCCTCAAGCCAGATGAGTTTGGATTAAGCAGCTTTGGGCTGAGTTCACTCAAATTGACTGTGAAGATCAGCAGATGTATGTACCTTTATGCATTTTTATTTTTTTTCTGAGGGAAGGCTGTATGTGGACTCATGTTCTGACCTACAAACTAGACCTACATCTTCATCTGTCTCATTATTTTTTAAATTTTTATGTTTCTTTAAATATTAGTTATTTTTTGAAAGTAGAATACTGCCCTGGTGGGGGACAATGCACAAACTCATAGACTAAATGCAAAATTTCACCGTATGAAAGGTGAACAGACATCTAGACAATTTTGAAAATAGAAACTATTAAAAAAAAAAAAAAATGTGGCTCTGTCTGTAGGACAAAAAGTAAACTGCTGTCTCATATCCCCCAGGAAAGAAGGCAGGAAGTTCAGATGCCCTTAAACTGCTGAAATGGTGTTGAAATAAATACTACCCAAATTGCAGCTATTACAGGTAACCTGTTGTAAGAAATTGTCTTCTTAAACCAAGACTCAGTAGGTCCTGTTTCTTGGAGTACAAGAGCAATTTTGAAAAATAATCAGAATCTCATCAGAAGAGGTGTAGCATTTCTCAACACGCTGAACTGAAGAAACAGTAATAAAATATGACTTTTAAAAATCATGTCATGCAGAGCTTTGATCATCATACTGCAGTAGCCTTTTCCTAATGGTTCCTTCATTAACATCAGTGTTATTTCAAAAGGAAGAAAAATCTTTGTTTATACTGACTTTTAAGCTAGCATTTGAGGAGTGTTTTATTTATTTATTTATTTATTTTGATAGCTTCAGTAGGGACACAAGGATCCTCAGACCATGTCTAAAATCCACACCTAAAATCCACAACCAATTTCCTACAAGTAGTTTCAATATAGCACAGCTGAAGCTCTCAGTGTTATAGATACCTATGTGCTCTAAACCTCTGACATACATTTGAGACATTCTTCTCAGATAGGCTTCCAAAATGGGGAATCTCCAAGGCACTACCAGACCAACTTCAGCTTCAACAATGCTGTTTCAATACTCCAGAATGAATGTAGAAACTCATTTTGTGGGCATTCTCAGTCTTCTAATATTTGAAATGCCACAAAACAGCATGCTCAAAAGAAATTCAACACAGCATTTGCAGTCAATGTAGAACAGGAAAGCAAAACCGATATCCACACACATAACCAGCAAGAAAATTTCAGCTAGCACCAGACAACAGAAGTTAATCACCATCCGCTTGGTTTTAGTTTTTGTCTCAAGGCCCATCCACTCCATCCTCATATATACTGTCCTGATTCAGTCAGCAATGATCTGCAGCATTTCACAGCATTTTCAAGTATTTGCTGTTGAGTCATTCCAACTCTCCTCCCTACACACACAAACACACACACAGGTCACCACATCCAGTAACGTCATTACTTGGTCTTTTCTGGAAGGAAATAAACCCTTCGTTGTTTATGTATAATTCAAGAACTAGCCATTCTAAATTACACAGACCGCAGGGTTGCCTTTTTGAGCAGATCTCTATTTTACAGTAGGAAATTGATGGATAGCAAATAATGTTCCACAAAATAGTTGCAACAAAAATTAGCCTTTTCCCATCTGCTAAATAATTACATGAAAGTGGCAGTGGAGAAGTGAGTTACATAAGCACCCTCTTTCAAAGAATAACTGCCTTCTCTTCCCCACTACTTCATGTCTTGTTGTCCTCTAACCATTCACTCTTTCTGCCTGATACTATTTCCTAAGCACAGTATCAGTGTATTTGTTCCTGAAAAAGCCTACTAAAAGAAATTAGAAGTTTATCAGGTATTTGTTGTTAAAATTGCTCCCATAAGTGAATAAAAATATATTTATTTCTGCTATCTTCCAAAATGCAAGATAGAATCAGCAAAAGATCTAGTGACTCCTTCCCACTGTATGAGTTAAAATCTTTCACTGCGTAAATTAATAGTGAAGACTTCTTTGCATACCTCTTTCATATGAGTAAATTTATTTCTTTTACAGGTTTATATTCTAGCTTAAAAGGGAATTCACAATTTACAGTCCTGACACAAACTGAAGGAAGCATAGTCATTCAGTTTTATAGCTAAACCATGAGACTGCTATTCAGGAAATTATTCTCAAACACATCTATTTGGGGACTATGCTTGTATCTCAGCAGACTTAACTGCATATAATAGTAAGGACAGGAATGTTGAAACTAAGAAGAAAGAAAAAGAATTTAAAGACTCAGAGTAAACACAGTAGTAATTGCACATGTGTTTGGGAATTCTCTCTGTAAGGATGAGAAGCTGCATTTCAATAGAAAGAAATAATGATAAGCTTGTCTGTGAAAAATGAAGAATCGTTAATGTAATAACTGAGCAGGTGTTGCAAAGTTAATTAGGAAATCTCCTAAATGTTCCCACAAAAATGAAATAGTCCATTGTATGTAGAGAAAAAAATCACGTTCCAAAGAGAGCTGGAATTTTGCCTTGCAGTTATTCACAACACTGCAGTTTTCTCTGACCAGTTTTCAGACCAGAGGCCATAATATCCAGCAAGAGTGAGGAGTTCCTTCTTCACTGTATTTAAGAGATTTCAATAAGATAACCAAAGGAAATTAGGAAGAATAGTATTTTCATGAAAAACACTTTTCAATTACTTTTGTAGCCAAATAACATTGCTGCCGTATTCACACTATTCCAAGGTTATTACCTAGACTAAGCAAAATGAACATAGTATTAGAAGTTAATTGGAAGTGGAAAATTGGAAAGTTCTACATAGCAGTTGTTGTATAAGTAGAAATACATAGAATGTAGGGTATAGCTGTTTCCTGAAGGCCACTGTAATGACAGATACTGCTCAGAAAGTACATGGTAGGTTCACTGTTTACAGATCAAGCAGAAACCAGTGCCAGGTACATTTGAAAATTATACTCATAATGCAACAGAGCCATTAGCATCTGCTAATCATGCCATAAATAAAGAAGCTTCCCTTTTCATTTTCTGTTACCAAATTCCAGCAAAGGGCTGTTTATATGATTTAACAGAAGGCAACCAGTAAAAATGGTTAAAAGATGTTCTTTATCCAAATCTAAGATGAAGGCTCAAGTATTTTTTGATTGCTGAAGTTGATCTTTAGTGCTTTGACATGCCTCATTTTAGCCATGTTTAAAAAAATCTTAAAGCTTGTTCCTGTGTATTCTTCTTATTTTATTTCAGTTGTATACCCATATCCCTAGAGTTTTACAATGCATACTGTGTTCCAAATTCTGCACAGGAACCAGGTACCAAAAGAGGAAACTAATGTCTGGCTTGTTTGGTTACATGAGGCTACAAATTAAAGTAGATAGGAAAGGAGGAGACAAGAGTAAGAATCAAGTGACACTTATAGACTAAGCTATAGACTGATGTGGTCTAAGATGTATGAACACAGCTTTGCTCTATATAGTCAAAAACAACTTGAGGACTATTATATTGACTACAACAGAAGCCCTCCACCTCTTAATTAAAGTCATAAAACCAAAAATATTTTGGGGTTTTGAAGGTGAAGCTTATTTGAACACATTAGAAGAAACTTTCCATAAGGAAAACAAGGTTTGAAAAACCTTTGGTTTTGATCTCCTGGACTATTATAAACAAAACTTCATGATACAAAGTCAGTGTTAGCAGCAGAATTAATGCTTCTGATGACTCAGGAAATACCCTCAGGAAATGTCCCAAATATTTAAGAAACCATGCCAGCAAATTTTCAAAGATAGCTACAGAATCCGAGTACCCTATCCTCATTGCACGGTCACAGAAGAGCTGCATTTGGAAGGGACCTCTGGAGATAATCAAGGTGCAGACCCTCTGCTCAAGCAGGGCCAGCTACAGTAGTTTGCACCTTGTTCAGTTTGGTTTTAAATACCACCAAAGATGGAGATTACACTACCTCTCTTAGCAACTTGTTCCAGTGTGCAATCACCCCAACAATAAAAATGGTTTTGGTGTTTTTTGGTGTTGCTGTTGTTTTCATCTTCAGTTTCTGCCCATTGCTTCTCTACTTGTCACTGGTCACCACTAAGAGTCCATATTCTACACACTCTTCCATCAGATATCTTCAAAAGAAAGGTGAGATTTCATCCCCTTCTCTTCTCCAGGCTAAACTATGCCAGCTATCTCAGCTTCTTACAATATGAGAGATTGTCCAGTCCCTCAATTAACAAAAGGCCATTTGAAATATATATATACATATTTATGTATATATATATATGTGTATATATATATATATATGCATAGATAAAAGAATCTGGTTTGAAGACTATTCATTTTAGCATGATGCATGTTAAAAACATTTTGTGCCTTTCATCATAAAAACAGCTGCACAATATTTGCTACCTCTTTTACTTTAATGCTCCAATTTAAGATTGCATAGATCCTGGTCTGGAATGTGTGGAAATGGGAAATGCTAGGGATATAAAGGATTACCAATCCCCTTTAATTTATGCTTTCAAATGCTTAACACAGAGCTGTAATTGCAGTCTTAATCACATGTGTTCTGTGTGCTCATTGAATACAGGGGTCTTCATGTGTCAACTAGCACCCAGTAAAGCTGCAGGGATTTTTTTCCGCTTTAATGTATTCATGTTAACATGTAAAAATATCCATTTTAAAGACTCTGAAAAAAAATAGTAAGTGACAGCTTCAACTAAAACTGTCAAAAACAAGTGCATATAAAATTCCAGCTTGCCACTAATGGCAGGGTACTTTTTTGTTTTGCCTTCAAATACTTAAAAAAAAAAAAAAAAAAAAAAACTGCTCAAGGTGGGTGGCAAACCACTACTTTATGCCCTATGGATAAGTGTCACAAACGATGCCACCAGATAGATTAGCCAGGCAGGTCTGCTGAGAAGAGCTGAAAGTGAATGTCAATAATGTTAGTATTTTAAGATAGTTTTACTCCGGATTTTATGTCTATTTTATGTTGTCACTTGTAGTAGGAATAAGACTTACTTTACACAGTTAATTCTGTGTTTCATGAAATTTTATTTTGAATGTTTAAAATTCTCAAATACTAGAAGCATTCTGCACTTCTTGCTTCAATTTTAAACATATTTTCATGTGCTGTACTGTGCTGGTAATTTTGTCACCATCACTTACATAAAATTGAATAAATCATAAAGTAAAACACTACTTTCTAGGACTAAGAGTTGCAGAGGGTGATCCTAAGCTATTTTCAAACTGACACTTTCAAGCTTGCTGAGGTAACATTGCTCTGAACAAATCCACTAAACTTGAAAGGGTCTCAGCTAGATTTAAACATAACAATTAGGCCTTTTCAAATATAATATAAATGAATAGAAGGAATAGAAGATTGTCAGGACTTAAAATATGATTAATTAGAATAAGTCAATACCATTCCACCATTAACTATCCCTCTCCCCCCCCTTCGTATAAATAACACAAATCAACCTTCAAGAAAAGGCTAGGTTCAGTAGGTAAGATTCATCTCAACCATAGCAAGAAAACTCCACTGAAGATAGTGAAGCTGGGTGACTGCAAATACTTTTGGGAGATCAGAATATCATCCAGTATTTCCTGACCAGTTTAGTATCACAGTCCAAGGTGAAGAACTAAGAATAAAATCAGCATAATTAAAACAAAACCAACCAACCAAAAAAAAATAAAAAAGCACATCAAGATATTTTTAATCATTAAAGTGGAAAAACATTATTTTAAGACATCAATAATTTATTTAGCAATACAATGTAAATATTGACCGTGAATACTTAATATATATGTGTGAACAACTTATGAACAGAAACAAAAATGAAAAATATTACAATTATGTTAGATACTCTCCTCTAAACCATCACCAAATCAATAGTAAATTCAGCAGTTAGAAACCAATTCTTTATGAAAACGCACTCCAGCTAGCAGCACATTTAAGTTTATTTTTGTTAAAGTGCACAGTTCTATCACAACAAAATATTTTGCAGTCGTATCAATTTCAATTTAATTTCTTCTGGAAATATTTTGAGATCTGGGCCTCTCTGTTCACCGTAGAAGAGGAAGAGACCAAAATATATAGTTCAGATTTGCAATCCACAATCAATTCCTTCAGTACAATTCTGTTTTACTGAAAGATCCTGGCCCCATCCATTTGCCTCCTGCACTTTAAATATTTATAATCCTTCTGTGTTTCTCCCTTCCTTCCCCTCAGTGGGACAGCAGATTTCTCTACCATCCCAGTGTACATCATTATTTACAGCTAAGTTTGTGCTGCTGAATTTGATGGCATTTTAACATCAGCTGGATAGGAAGTCAAGCAAGTTATTTATCTGAGTTTTATACCAAATGAGTCTTTACATTTCTTTAACCCCTGATATTTGCTGAAGCTATTGAAAGGGATTATGCAATGTCAAAAATTGAAGAGAGAAGTTCGTTTATACAACTGACTGCATAGTCCTAAATTTTGTCATGTTCCTTGTAGCTCAAGAGCAACCCTGTGAAAGAGAGTAAAATGGTAGCACTTCCTTCCCTATTTGTGGCAGTGCCAGGGCATGCTCCACAGCCAAGATCTAAGCATTCTCTTCAATTCTGTTGCTTTGACAACAAGACTTACATGCTAACACCTCAATATTTTTAACTTCAAGATGACACCTGAGCTGAAGTGCTGCCAGCAGAGAAATCATTGCCAAAAATCATTTGGCCCACAAGACCTCTCTCAATCACCAGGAGCAGGAAGAAGGCAGCTTGCAGGAGATGGTTCTTTGATACTTCCTTCCCAAAACATAAAGCTGAAGTTATCCATGTCATTGCTATCCGTGTCACTCCTCCAGAGTAGGGGATTATGTACTTCTTGCAACACAGCTGAAAATATTACAGGTTAGAAAAGGCAGAGGATATCTCAGCCTGTGATGGTGGAAGACTAGCAGATACTGAAAAACTTGTTTGTTTGGAATCCAGGAGGATTAACTGCTACCTTTGACAAGAGGGTGGAGAAAGAGAGATGATCCTGGCAGGTGTACTTCCCACCACCTCTATTTCATGTTGGGGACCAAAACTGAGAGAACAGTCATGTCTCTTATCATATTCAGATAGTTCTGGTGGAAGAGAGATTTCTTTTATACAGCTGGAAAGATCAAAGTTAATTCTCCCTTGTCTCCTTCCCCATTCCTCTTGAGTTTAATTCCATTTATAGTTTCAGACGTGATCACACCATGTGCTTACGTGTATCTCTGTATCTGTCTTTCTGCAGGTCTGTTCAATCATCCTAGTTCTCTCTAAGTTTAGAGCACAATAACTCATTTCAGACAACACTAGAAATATCAACTGTTATGCACAAATATACAATGAGTTAGGTTTCATGAACTCATCTGCTTTCAGAATGAACTATTTCTCCCTGTTCTGGGGTGAATGGTATACAGGATTTCATTTTTTTCCTACACTGTTTTCCTTCATCTTGTTATACCCATCTCGCTTTGTGAATCTCACCTTCAAATGCTGAATGTACTTACTGAGCCAAGCAGGGGAGTTGATTTTCAAGAAGAATAAATGCACAAGGAAGTAGAAGAGAGAACAGAAGAGCGGCCTTCACTGGCTAGTAAAGTCTAAATCCAGTCACAAGTATTTCTATTTTCTTATTCTTTTATGACTGTTGAAGTTAACTTCCATCACTACCAGACTTTAAGGAGGGACTTGGGGTTCACATTGAGGTGATGGAGAACAAAAGACAGTCAGAGGTTTTCAGTTGCACCAATTCTCACTAGTTTGTTCCATCAACAGTGTTTTGACACTGTTTCCTCAAGCCACCTGACAAGGACCAGCCGGGCCCACCTTCCCTCTGCATAAGCATCCTTTGCATCCTGAGTTCTGACTGTATGTGGAGCATTGCGTGCTGGAAGATGTAATGGTAAGGAGAATTTGCCCCTGATGTTTTGCTTTCCCTTTGTGGTGAGTTCAAAAGTGCAGCATGTTTTTTGTAAGCACGTTTGTAAGGCTAAATGCACTTCACTGAGATGACATAAGAATGATTTAGAGAAATATTCTCCTTTTTCCCTTCAATAAATGTCTCTTTCTATCTTGTACAAATTCTGCAAGGAAATGTCCCCATCAAGGCCAGTTTTTGCCACTTTTTCTTACCCTGGGTAGGGCAATTATTTTATGCCACTGACTTCAATGGTGCTTTCAGTCATATTAAGATCTATCCAGTGTAAGTGCGTGGAGACAGTGTAACTACCAAGTCACAGGCTCTTTTATATTCATCTCATTCTGCTGGTCAACTGAAATTGTACAGTAACCCTTCTAAATTCCAGGATATGATTTTTAATCAAAGTTTGTACTAGTTGGCAAACCCACTTTATCACTAGGCAAAAAAAATAAAAATAGAGGTAGTAAGTTTCACAAAAAGAATGCATAACCTGGGAAAAACATGCATCTCAGAAAGTTGATCACATACATTACAAGAAGAGAAAGAACCACCAAACTCATCATGCCTGATCACCTGTAACAAAGAGCAGACATTTTTATACCCTTATTGAGTCTCACAAGTTGACTACACAATACCTTTCAAAAAGACATCCTATCTTGATCCAAAATATCATTTCTATTTAACTGTTAATTTCAATGGTGGCCTAATTATAGCACTCCATATGTAGAGCTTCACAGACCACAACATAAGTTATATAGTGTTTCCTGCTTACATTTTGCCAAAAGTCTAAGACAGAAGGTGCCTGATTTAATCTGACAAAGTGAGTATCACACACCTTGATGCTGCATACCACATCACCACATAATCATATACAATTTTAGCTTTATTACAAAAAGAGAATTTCCCAACTTCTAACATAGATTCATTCAAACACTTAAATATAATCAAGATTTTTGTTCAAGTGAGTGGGCAGTGCAAAATGCAACCAGGATCTAAGCCTTCGTAAGTGGGACATATCCAAAGGTAAATATCATTATTACATATTATATTATTGAGTTATGTATATATGATTTTATATGAAATATCTTTGTGTGTTATAATGACAATGGTATAATTATTAGTGATTAATTATATACATATATATTGTATTTAAAATGATTTTTAAAATAATATAGTTTGATTGATCATTAACTGTCATTTTTGACACCTGAGATGACATTAACCCAAAAATCTGTGTTCTCTGAACTATGTTAATTCAACGGTTTGTTCTTATAAAATACATCTAACATTAACATTCAGTAACACAAAGTTGCAGCTGAAGAAAACAGAGGAAAACATTTCAAAAAATCATAAGCTACAACTGTGACTCAACATACAGTAAAATAACAAGGAAAACATTCAAGTATAGGTTAAGGTTGGTCTGCTCTATTCACTTGAAACTGTGCAGCAGACAACAACGGGCAGGGCCCAAAGGGTTATGGTGAATGGGGCTGCGTCAGGCTGGCGGGCGGTCACCAGTGGGGTCCCTCAAGGCTCCATTTTAGGGCCGGTACTTTTCAATATTTTTATAAACGATCTGGATGTAGGAATAGAAGGCATTTTGAGCAAGTTTGCTGATGACACCAAACTTGGAGGAGTTGTGGACTCAAATGAGGGTGGAAAGGCCTTGCAGAGGGATCTGGATAGGTTGGAGAGCTGGGCGATCGCCAACCGCATGAAGTTCAATAAGAGCAAGTGCCGGGTCCTGCACCTGGGACGGGGAAACCCTGGCTGCACGTACAGACTGGGCGATGAGACGCTGGAGAGCAGCCTAGAAGAGAGGGATCTGGGGGTCGTGGTAGACAGCAAGTTGAATATGAGCCAGCAGTGTGCCCTGGCAGCCAGGAGGGCCAACCGTGTCCTGGGGTGCATCAAGCACGGCATCGCTAGTAGGTCGAGGGAGGTGATTGTCCCGCTCTACTCTGCGCTGGTGCGGCCTCACCTCGAGTACTGTGTGCAGTTCTGGGCACCACAGTATAAAAAGGACATGAAACTGTTGGAGAGTGTCCAGAGGAGGGCTACGAAGATGGTGAAAGGCCTGGAGGGGAAGACGTACGAGGAACGGCTGAGGACACTGGGCCTGTTCAGCCTGGAGAAGAGGAGGCTGAGGGGAGACCTCATCGCAGTCTACAACTTCCTCGTAAGGGGGTGTCGAGAGGCAGGAGACCTTTTCTCCATTAACACCAGCGACAGGACCCGCGGGAATGGAGTTAAGCTGAGGCAGGGGAAGTTTAGGCTGGACATCAGGAAGGGGTTCTTCACAGAGAGAGTGGTTACACACTGGAACAGGCTCCCCAGGGAAGTGGTCACTGCACCGAGCCTGACTGAATTTAAGAAGAGATTGGACTGTGCACTTAGTCACATGGTCTGAACTTGGGTAGACCTGTGCGGTGTCAAGAGTTGGACTTGATGATCCTTAAGGGTCCCTTCCAACTCAGGATATTCTATGATTCTATGATTCTATGAAATATTAAACAGGTGAAAAAACAATGTGGAAATGAATTGGAAATATAATTTTATTTTCCTTTAACACAAAGCAGAATGGAGCTTGGCTTTTTACCTTCTGCAATAAACCATTTATCCCAGCTGTGTTAAAAAAAAATAAAAATACATTTGCATTACAGACCTAAAGAAATAAGAGTTTATTACTGATCTTGAACACAACGAATTTTCACAGTTGATCTCATCAGAACAGTAGGAAGACAACTGAAACCAACCACGCAACAAATACAGGTCTTACCACCCGCTGCATTACCTTCTGCATTTAAGATTTTATTCTCTTAATTGCCTATATCCCTACTTTCTGTCCATATTTATAATTGCAGTATATATTTCTGCCTTTAGTGTTTCATAAAATCTTCCATTCACAACTCATTTTCATTCTTATGCTACTTTGCATATCAAAATATTCCAAAATGATCCCAATATCTGAGTCTGTCACCTCTCCTCACAAAATGAGTTTCATTTGAAACATTTCATCAGAGGCAAATTAAAAAAAAAAAAAGTTATAGAAAACACACAATTCCTTCTGATGTTAAGTCATTTGTGTTACCATTTTCAAAAGCTATACTTAATAATGGCTAAATGTGGAAATATACTATCCTGAAAATTATGTCTGCCGGGCATGAAACTTTTAATTTAGATTTTAAATATATATTTTCTCTGACCAAGATACTCCTAATGACGTTCATATAAATAATAAAAAAAGCCTTTTAATTTTGTATTGCTTAACCTTTTAATAAGAACATCGTACTCAAAATGATTCCTTAAAGTAGTGTTTAACTTGAAAGAAATTGTTCCACAACCTAATCTTTGAGTTTTTGATAATATTGCTATGAAAAAAAGCTGCTTGCATTGTCTGTTCTTCTGTATCACCCTTAAAAGTATCTAAGCCAATGTGAAAAAAGATCAGCTTCTTCTAGTAGACAATAATGGAAGAGCAAAAATAAATGAAAGCAGTAAAAATTACCAAACAAACAGATGTATGCTTGTTGTATTTTTTGTTTGTATGAAAACTGCTAAACAATGGTTCAAGAGAATTGGTGTAGCTGATTTATAGTGGAGTACTTCATGTATTTCTCACTAGATTTCTTTCATAAAAGCTATTAGAAATAGCTTGAACATGATAAAACAGATTTCAGCAAAGGAATCTCAATACTTCTACCACCAAACTATCAGTCTCAAGTGTACATGTACACCTTACCTGCTGGTAAGCAGTTGAAGCCTAGTTTTGTCCTGGCTGTATGAGCTCCTTCTCTGGTTGCCCCATTTCCCCTATGTATCTATTAAACATTTTAAAGCAAAGTGTGGCAAAGCGGGATTTGCATTTGCCTGTTTCTGGTCTCTGAACTACTTGCATGGACAACTCTCCCTGTGAGGAAAAAACGTGATATATCAACCAAGACTACATTCCCTTTACTAAAATTGAGCACCATGGCATCCAGAGGAAAATGATGTCCTACCCAAAAGCCCAGCCTAAAGAGAATAATGGGAATTAGGGACACTTTAAACTCAGTTGCCACAAAGTCCTTCCAAATCAAACAAACGTTTGTCATGTTCAGAAGTTTCCCAAAAATGAAATATCTCTGCAGTGAGGTGCTACCTCACCTTTCAACCTTTTCTATGCAAGCTCAGAGATGATACTGCATAACTTTACTTTAAGAAAAACTATGATAAATAAGCCTTATTTGCTAAAATATTCAGTTCTGGAAAGCAGACAGAAAAAAATCAACCAGTTATTCACAAGTTCAGAGTATCTTCTGAGGACCCTTAGCATCTATCCACAGATTCACTGATTTAAGCAAGCATTTGGAACAGAATTGTTGGCAATTATATTAACAACCGTATACAAAGCTAACAGTAAATAAGATGGTGGCATGATTCATGTATTTCAGACAAATAGGAGGAGGTACATTAAAACAGCTTTCACAGTACACAAAGAAATCTTTATGTAGGAAGGGAGTCAGTTTCATCAGGGAATCAATCACACTACTTTAGCCCAAGCTCCTTTCTGAAAACAAAAGGAGCAGGTTGCATTTTAATGTGACTGATAACTTCTCCTTGGAAAAAAAAAAAAAAGTACCATACATGTATTAACAAAGTCTGACACTCCTAGTGTCATCCTGTTGTCTTTTGTGATGACAGAGCCCTGAGCTAGCTGTGGTTTCTGTTTGAACTAGTATGGGAACTCTTACATTTGCAGGAAACCAATGAGATGCAGTAAATTAGATTTGCTGAAGATACACAGTAACACGGGGATGGGAACGTAGGCCTGAACCCACTGCTTTTGCACACTGTTCTTTCAAATGTTTCCATAAGGCTTTCTGCATCATCCATGGTCAGAAGTCCTCACACGTTTCATCAAACTGATGACACATCTGACAGCTCAAAGTCTCATGCTGACATTCCGCACCACATTCACAGCAAACTTCCTTGCTAGTTTACTGTGAACATATTTTGTTCTATGTGAAGGAATAACCCTCTCTATAGCGTATGTCTACAGCATATACAAGTCTCATAAATGATTTTATTTTCTGTTTGAATTTTCCCCAGATTTCTTATAATTATTACCTGCTTATGCCTGGGAGCTTTCCTCCTAACTTCAAAGTATCAACTACCCTAAAGAACTTCTTTCTCTTTTGTTACTTCAGGAAGACACCTTGTGTAAAGGTGTATGCTTGTATACCAGCATAGCCACATCCTTCTCCAGACCAAAAAAGATATAAATAAATAAAAATTTGACATAATGATGAAAACAGAATAAAACTTTTCTTCACGGGGCATAGCTGTGTACTCACTGAAGTTTCTGCAAGTTCTTATTCTCAGCCAATACAAAGGGATATTCTACAGCGTAAACCAGACTTCAAAGTGGGGATGTACAAAACATTTTTTCCACAGAGAAAAAGACTTGCCTCAATATAGTTCAGATACTTATTTTAACTCCTTATAATAAACTGATATAGTTGATTAAATCTTTACTAAGTACTTAAATCTTGTTTCTTTGCTTTCTTTTCACTCTTCTTAATAATTTTCTTTTTGCTACTTCTTCTTGCCTAACCCGTCTTGAAACACACTGTTTTGTTGTTTTATAAGACTTAGCCATCTTTCCCAGGACCCAATCAATTTTCACATCAGCTACACTAATTGGCAACAGACTTGACACATTTCGTGATTACATGCTAAAACACTTAGAACAAAGCTCTAAACCTTCAAAAAAGAAAAGGAAAAATGCAGTAAAAGAAAATGTCCTCAATTAAATACTCTTTAAATGAAATTCTCTGGGAAGCAAAAGAAGAGGGAAATCAAATTGTGAAAGACCACCCTGTTGTAGTGTTATTTAAATCCGCTGAGGTTTTGTTTAAGAAGTTGCGCGCTCTGGGCTATAGTCACAAAAGTATTTCAGGCTTCTAAAGATACATAATATTTGTTCTATGGTCATGTAAATACTTTCTCTAGTCAAATAGCTTTTTAAAACTACATTTTTAGTTTTGTCATTAAAGATACTAATCTTTATATATTCCTTTATGAATATTTATCAAAAGTGTATCATGCAAAATGGATATAATTCCTTTTTTGATCTGTAACTTGATGAAATTTAGTAGAGAAAAGGTGTGAAGAATAACAGTTGAAAATGGCATTTCATATACAAGCTATCTTTATAAATACACTAATGTCTTATATTAATGCAAAGCAGAAATGAAGGCTAGCTTTTTTCTTGGAGCTCATAAACTTGATATTGCTTTGGGAATGGAATCTAGATAATTCCTTAAATTTTTAATCAAATCATCAAAAGTTGTATTGTATAATAATATAAATTAAATACATAAACAGAATGATGTACTGCAGGAATTAGAATATCACTTTATCCAATGCTGGAATGACTCTTTTAGCAAAATTTCTTGAAGTAAGAAATACATATAGTAAAGAGGAAGCTTGATAGGCTTTAGGAATAAATTTAGTAAAGTAGTAATATCTAGTAAAGACAGGCTGCAATTCTCAGATCTTAGAAAAAGTAAGATATTTTCATGAATTCTATATAGCAATTACAAGTGTTTTTTGTTTTTTGTTTGTTTGTTTTTTTTTAAGAGAATACAATGTAAAGTATCAAAAAATAGTTAATTCTCTGGTAATATTGTTCCTTGCCAGCATTCCACTCTAACTGAAACCCCAACATGTTCTTGTGTCTCATAAAGCAGATACTGATGATAGTAGGTAGACCTGGCCATGACACAGTTATCTGTGTTTCTCATAGATAGGTAGCACAGAAGCAAATGTTACTGGTCATCTAAAAGTTTCAAACCCTAATTCTCTGTGCTGAATTATTCTGACACTCCAGCTGAATATTTATATATTCCCACAGAGAGCAAGGGATATAACAATATAGGCACTTCTACTTTTATGATATGGATCCTGCCTGTTGAGTACAGAGCAGATGGTTTATATGTTCAAAGGGACATGTTCTTGTTGTTCACACCTCTGGCAGAGACAGCTTGCTACAGCTCCAGTTTGTTAGGATTTTGATTTGATGGAGTATACTTTTTGTCTTCTTTTGAATGTTCTCCCTCAATAGCAAAATGGTGGCATGAAGAAAGGAGAATGCCCTTACTGTTATTTACCTTTGTCATCATATTTGGAGGCACTTAAAAGAGCTTAGCTCTTGCCTTATTCAGAAGTGCAAACAACTAAACAAAAAGGCCTTTTTTTTCCTGCAAATGATCCAAATTCAAGTATGAATCCATACACACTTCCAATACGCCTTAAAGTCTTTTTCCTTTTCCAGCATTTTAACCAACACTTCATTTTGTTCTGTCAAGCACGAACCTTTCAGGCAGATACACAGAAATTCATGCCACAGAGGTATTCTGTGGTTAATATTGAATGCATTACTATCAGGTTTCACAGCCATGAGGATCCACTTGGTGCCAGAACACATCATGATATGAAAGCTGATAATGTTGAGGAACAATAATTAATAATAATAATAAAATAATAATAATAATAATAAGAGCAAGTCCTTTAGGAAAAATAATAATAATAATAATTTATGAATAAAATTAACTTTTTCATTTATTTTGGAATCCTAAATTTTTAGGTAAAAAGAAAGCAAAGAAACATTTGAACACCAATACAGAGATGTTTGCACTGTATTCTGTTGTTCTTCTTTCCGTCTTTTACTATATAGACAATATGAAAATGGAAAAGGAGACACTTATCTCATGCATTCACTTAAGTTTAACTAGGACTCTACCATTTGTATGAAGGCATAAATTTCCTGAGTCTGCAAAACAGAACAAGTAACCTCACAAGACCGCCTGGCTTGGGGAGACTGCCAGTCCAGAAGAAATCAAATGATATTGTTTGACTAATTGTTTCTAGGGTTTGGTTGGAGGTGGTTTTTTTTTTTTGTTTGTTTGTTCTTTGTTGTTTTTTTTTTCCCCCCAGTTCTACATTACTGGGGATGTAGAAGTGCAGAGGCGAGCAAAAATGGGGGAAAAAAAAAGACAAGGAAACACAATAAATCACTTTTTAACCTCTGACACTAGTTCATATTAAATTTGGATTGAAGCTGTTCTCTTTTCCATACCTGTTCTGGTTGTTAATCAGAAACCATATCCTCAGCGTTTTCTAGTCCTCACAATAGTTTTGGCTTGGATTTGCTCCAACTGCAGTTGGTCAAACAATTCTTACCAATATCTACTAAAATGTAGTATTATTCCAGTGATGGACATGAATTTGTACATGAATTTAAAACGTAGTTGTTGTTGCTTTTTTCCAAAATTCCTTTAGAAGTTGTTCAGCTTAATTAAGTGATATTGTCTCTAGTTTATGCTTCCTAAAACCTCCATTTATAAATCTATAATAGAATTTGAGAGAATTATGGGCTTTTGCTAGAATTATGCCAGATGGTTGATGGAAATTTGGAGATACATTATCATTTGCTACAAAAAATTTTAAGACTTTCCCATATTGATATCAAGCAAATGTTGCTAATCCTTCCAGTACAGAGCTGTTCATGCATATCTGACAGCATTCAAACAGTACCTGAAGGAAAACAGTCTACTGTAGTAAGGAAAGAGGTTTCCTTATGGTTGCATAGACGAACCTCAGCGACAAAGGGGAAAGAGTGACCTCTCCTGGCAAAGAAAAAAATCTGTAGCTATTTTCTATCAGAAACAATAATGGTTGGTATAAAGGAATGAGTTGTATTTGATCAACTTGTTTTTGTTTTTTAATTCAAGCACTGTTTATCTTGTAAGAAAATTCAAATGCTCGTTCGATTTTAGGAGTTCAATCACGATGACCAGGAAATGAGATTATAAAATAGTTTGGTAATAGTTCAGATAATTAGTTCAGATAGTTATTAATAAAAAGCAGCTAACATGCTCCGAATACGCTTTCTGTTGGGGTTTGTGTGATCATTTGGCCTAATTAATTTTGATGTTTTGCCCATCAAATAACAAACGTGCAGCTTGTGAAATGTCAGATATAATTAGAACAAATAAAGCTGTAGCATTAACTTCCAAAAAGCCTCCAATAGTCATTAGAAAGAATTCTCTTCCTATGAGCCATTTATTAACAGCAGGAGCAGAGACATTTTACAGGTGAGAAAGCTGGTGCACAGGTAATAGACAAAGCTTCTGAAGTCAAATGGAATTGGCTGAAAGATTACAGACAGATAACAGTGCTCCAGGCTTTGTTAAAGGTTTCTATTTAGGGGTCTTGTCAAAGTTCTTTAATTTAACAATGGGATTCAGTGGTAAAATAGAATGATATACAGTAAGATTACCATATTTCTCTAATTAGATTCCCCAAAGTAACATAGGTGTTTTCTTTGCTAAGTTAAATGTTTTGCCAAATCAATATTGGAGTCGATTAAAGTTGCAGAATATTTGTGTGCAATACAGGATATCTAACTCACTGTTTCAGTCATTCCGGTTTGCTCAGTATGTTCTACACCGCTCTTGTGGTACTGCTACAAGAGTGCCAGGTTGCCTAGAGGACTCAGCTTACTCCATTGCTTTCTTCAGTCAATATAAAAAGTGTCACCTTTCATTTAAGCATAACTAGTTTGTTCATTTATACCACCTCATAACTGCTATTACTTTTGATTGACGTGTTGTTAAGACTATTGCTAGAATACAACCAGTACAACACGTTAAGTATTAGTTTGGATGTGCACACAAAAGCCAGGTCAAGGAAACCAATATTGTCATCAGGTAACTATGTTTTCAGCATGCAATGGGAACACCTGAGAACTCATATGGAACAAAATACCTAAGATATTTTCAATCTAGACAGCCTTGAAAGATATCTTTTTCTCCCTTTTTCCCCCGTGATGACAAAAAGTGCTGGGTCTATATAAGAAAATAAGATACACAAGGTTCAGCCACAGAAGTTTCCTTTGAAAACTGGGCTCTGACATCTAGACAATAGCCTAACAGTGAGAACTTAACAGTGGAAAAAGCTGTGACACTTGGATTTGAAGCCTTTCCATCAAAAATCACAGTGCTACTGATAAAAGTTGTTTGATTCAGAGCTGGCTCAATAACCTTATTTTTCTTTCTTCTTCTTCTAAGGATAGGCAAACATATCTACACACAGTATTGGAAAGGTGTGATGTTTTAAAAATTCAAAGAAGCCAGGACCACCCATTTATAAATCTTGTTTTGCTGTAGAGAAAGTGCCTTTCATAGCTATTTCACTGAGTTTGGGTATTCCTACAATGATCTATCAGAATTCAGGAGAAAATCACTTCTGCATGAGCAGCCAGTTCAGAAATCTGTTTTTTGAAACTTGTTGTTGGACTGCCAATGAGTACACTGTAGTGCAGACCTTGTGCTGACCTGCAGAATTTCTGCAGTTCCAAAATGTGACTCATACCTGGGATGTCACCATAGAACTAGCCACGTAAACACAAAGCCATTCAGGAAAGTATCTTGTGCCTTTTCAAAAGCAATACCAGAAAAATAAAGAAAAAAAAAGTTACTATTCCAGGTACACAGGAAAATGCAGAATATTGTTAAAGGAATCAAGAACAAGAATCAAACTGCATGAAACACTAATGGATGTACTTAGATTCCTGTCATTATTATTTCCCACACATAAGTCTTCTCTTGCAATCAAAATTATCTCTGGGGCAAACTTGACAGTCATCAAACCCTGACTCTTAACAGAAATGGGAAACAGGAGGCAGGAGGAAACAAAAAAGAGAAGAATAAAGATACACATTTTTCATTTGAGAAATTACATTAAATGCATCCTATTAGAAAAAAAAAATGTGAAACACAAATGTGTAATGTTACCAAAAATCTTTCCAACATTGATCTAAATTCAAGCATTTTATGATATGGCAGAGACAAACTGGTCAAATTGATCTTTTCAAAGTAACAATTGCTAGAACTCCCTTATTGAAAATTACTTTGCTGTTCCTCTGCCTGGAGCAAAGAAAGCCTGCACTCAAAACAAAACAACGCATTCAAGTAGCAAACACCTGCTGAGCCCAGCCGGCTGAGCTATGGGGATTTGCTAAGCAGTGATCAGTCTCTGCACGTGCAGCACAGCCTATCCTGCCTCTTGTGGGCTGTGGAAACACAGACCCTATCTGCCAAGCAAGAGAACACAGGATGAGAGCCCCAGACAAGCCGGTCACTGCATTGTGTGTATTACCTGTAGCACAGAGATGTAAGCATCTCAAAAGTCATCTAACTGCAAATGCAAAAGTAAAGCAACTATATGGTACACCCCTGAGACTGAAATCTGTCTGCAACTGTACCCTCAGCCAGCCACAATATTTTACTGTCTTCTTCATGACTGCTAGAAGTTTAAAAAAAAAATATATCATCCAACCCAAGGAATATGGACACAACAATCAGCTCTCATTCAAAAATTATTTTTAAAATTACATAAAACAGCCACAGCTGACAAGGGATACAGATTGATACTGCTGCCATCACCAAGAGCTACAACTAAACCACAAGAAAGAAAATAAATTACATTGAATTTGTATTCAATTGATTGCTTTTAAATAAGAAAACCCATTGCTCTCATGTTGACAAACACAGGCTGTCAAGGACAGAACATGCCAGTGCAGGGGTCTGTGCAGAAACCAGCTGTGACTCCTACAACACTGAGATCCAGGAGAGACTGAAGAGGATCATCCCAGTCATCTGTAGTTGCCAGAAGAAAAAATAAACCAGGGGGAGTCAGGTATATCCAAATACCGGGATTTATCTAATTTTCCCATTTCTGAAATTTGAATGTACAATTCTAGTGACGTACTATAAGCTTCATCTTATTTCTGTAACCAAAGAGAGATTTTCAAAGCAGAAGTGAAGCTTAGCATTGATTTTCACTAGTTATTTAGTGTTCTACATCTTCTTAGTTACACAAAAATCAACATATCAATATAAAATTAAGTTCATGTTCCCATACAATTCGTCCCACTTTATATTGAATATTTGGAAATAAGCATTCAGAAGTTAAAGTTGATTGTTATTTAGCAATTGTATGACTGCCTAGGGGAGAGATTTATTGTTGGTCTAAAATAAATACTTCTCTCAAATAGCTACACTAGTCAATGCCCCCATGAAAATACCACTGTAGGGAATGATCTGAGTGGATCTACCTTACAGAGTATCCAGCATTGTGAGTCTGTGTCAGAGAGAAACAGCTGCTAAATAGCTAAAATTATAATCCGGTGCTGCCATTTCTTCCAAACTTTTCTGTGACTTTACCTATTTTTGATCACAGGAACAGAACAATAAATCTTTCACAAACAGGCACTTTCCAATAAGATCTTTCAAAGCTGCTGCTCCTCACCTCTCCTCACTTCTTTTTTTGGGGGGAGGTGTTTTTTGGTTTGAGGATTTTTTTTATTTATTTATTTTTTAATTCCCAGCAAGAAATAAAGTAGGCAATATACTTTTAGTAGGTTTATCAAAATAGGAATGAGTAGCATAGAGATCTCTGTGAAATATCATAATTAATTTCTGAGTTTTAAAAAACTAAGGTGGGCATTCAGATAATTTCAGATTCCCTAAATACATACAGGTGGTGGTCTTTGAGCTACTGCACATTGAATTTCAAGGAAAATTTCCTCTGCTTGTCCCCATCTGCTGCTCTGCTCACAGAATATATTAGATATCAGATTTCAGATGGCTCCTTTTTTAAGAAAATGACAATCCAGTCAGTCCAACAAAGTTCTGGACATAATAGCCACTTAGGATATTCAGTGCTTTATACAAGTGATCAGGATTAGCTTTTATATGAGACAATTTCCACAGTAAAAAGAGCCTCTGCAATTTGAAAGACGTACTGAAATAAGACAGCAAAATCCAAACCCTCATCTGATGCTATTACTTTATATAACTACTGCTGGCCGTTCTATTGGTAAGCTTAGAAAATGATAAGACAGAAGGAGATTCCTCCCTATCTGTATGAAATATCACGGACAACTGCTGGTTCTCACTCTTCCCCTAAGCATAAGCACAAAATTTCCTGGAACTATCTTGAGTTTCCTGAGACCACCTCAGGTTTTGTCACAGGGACATGCAAGGAACAGAGGCAGTAGTAGGACAGGTTTGTTTTTCCAGGAGATCAAGAACTTTACACTTCACAGCCTGTTATACAGACTTCTATACTACAAATCATATCAGCCCCTGCAGCAACTGAGAACTTTATATTGGACTACAAATTAGGAACAAAACCTAGAACCAGAGTCACATTTCCCTGCATACAGATTTTCCTTCAGGGTTTGTAGGTGCCCTATCATACGCATCTGGTAGGAAACTAAAAACCATCACCTGAACGGAAATGTGGAGTGCAGAATTAGACTTTTCAGCCAGCATATTTCTAAAGAACATTTTTAAGTGTGAAAGTAAACTTTGGGAATAACGTTCAAATGATCACAAACGTCAGAACTTATTTGACTTTTTCATAAAAATGTGTTAAGACTAGAAGACAGCAGTCCTCAGACATGAAGGGATCACCCAGTTCAGTAAGAAAATCTTTTCCATTGCAGACTTCTTCACAAAATTCCTTTAGCAAAGAAAAAAGATGCAAAGTAGCTATACGGACCACAGCCAATATGAGGACATTTGTCTGCAACTGTTAGCAGGAAGTGTAACTGCATAATGAAGTTTAAACAATTCAGGTAATTGAGTCATCTACCATGACCAGCTTCATCCCTGATCTTCCAGAAAATCAGAAAGGAACTATCAAAATTTAAAATACATTTAGTCTTAAAAAATTAATCCATTTCATTAATGCAACACACTGTGAATGGACGCATTTTATTTCAGAAGAGAGGCAGTCACAGGTCAGCTTTTCTTCATCTCATATAAAGCAGGATGTTATGTGCCAGACAGGGTGACTCCAGCTTTTGCCTGAACTCGAAGGTGGGGTTCTCTGAATTCATACAAGACACATTTCTCCTTACGAGTGGTGTATTCTAGTGCCTTACATAAATGTTAGCATATATTGGCTCTTGTAAAAGGTACATCATGTCCTACTGCAGTATACAACTTATCTTTCTCACCCCAAAGGCAAGAAGAATACTAATGTTCAGTAGGGGGTAAGTGGCTAAATTCATTAGCGGTTATAAAATATGTTGTGATCCTTAACTGGAAAGCTTTGTGTATCTCCAAAATAATGTATTATTTGCTTTGGCAATAATACTTCTATTTTTAATCTGGCAGTGAGTAATTGGCAATTGCCTGCCAAGGACAGAGAGCCAAAAATAATAGTCACCAATGCCAAAAAAAAAAAAAAAAAAAAAAAAAACTAGAGCAGAAGAACTGATTATTTAATCATAGTAACTATTTTCATTTAATGGATCAAATGTTTAAATAAAGCATACAATGGTAAGGAGACAGACACTGAAAGCATGCATGATAGTTATAAAGCAGTTGTGATGAATTAAAAGTGCTTTACTATATTTTCTAGGCTGCAGATATTTTTAGTTTGTTCCATTCGTGTTTACCACCCTACCACAACTCTGGGCCATGATCTCTAAAAAAATGTTAGACAACTGCACATAATAGGGGATACATGCCATTCTCCCCAGAATGGATTCTGATTTTTGTTTAGGTTGATGAAACATTCAATCAGTTCACTTTGTCTTTAATCGCTATGAATCTACATTTAAATCATTTGTCATCTAATTCATTTTTATGAGGAATAATTTTAAAAACTGAAATAATTCACTTGTACCTTGAATTGCTATGAAAGACTAACACTGTTAAGAAAAGTTCAAAAGATAGACTATCAGCTCAGAACTGTCTGCTTAAAATTATACAGAAAGCCAATCAGTTACATTCTCTGCTCAGACTGAAGTTGCACCAAGTTTCCCAATAACTTCCTAAGAAGGTTTTATTTAATCAAGAACAAGCTCCATGGAGCCCCAGAGGTCACAGTTTAGAAGGATTACCTGACCTAGACTTTGTATAAAGCAGATGGCTCTGCTTTATGGCAATTAGTAAGCAGGAACTGTGGTATCTGGTTATATCTTCTGATTCTCTGTTTATATGAAGTTATGTGAAACTGGAACCTCTTTGAAAGTCAAGCTGTGTGGAAACCATTTAAGACTATTTCATTTCTAATTATAGGCTTGATAAAGCCATTTTCATGCAAGAGTAGGATCAATGCACAGACTGTCAAACTTCTGAACATCCATCCATCGGAAAGTGGTCTGACTGTTTCAAAAGCTATCAGTAAGATAACCTTCAGATGGGAACGGGAATCTCACTTTAAAGGAAATGTAAACCTTAGCTACAAAGTTTAAGTCAGTCTGACTGTTCCTTTGGGCCTGTCTTCAATGCAGCTTCAGACTGGCAGCAGCGGCTCTTAGCTGATGCTGTTTGCTTTTTAAGTTACTACCAAACCAGAGCTTGAAAACATTTTTCTACTCTCCTACATTTCTTGCTCATCCACATAGCTTTCATTTCTCCTAGACTGCTAGACTTCAAAGAACTTTAGCATTCAATAAAACAGTAATACCACTGCTGTACACAGTGGGAAGTCTTCCTTCCAATTCAAAATAATATTAATAATAAATAATATTAATAATAATCTGTTTTTTTCATTAAAAATCTTTTTTTCCCCTCCAGAAGAAATGAAAAGACAAAAAAGCATCACCAGCAATTTAGTGAGAGTTATGTATTAAATAAGTGGGAGGCCTTAGGAATCCAAAGTGGCTTTACTCACAATCTAAAACATACTTTATGCAAGATTCGCTACTCATTGCATGAAAAGATCTATTTCAAAACCTAAAGAAAAAAATATTTTAAAAACCAACCACTGATTTGAAATATCCTCTTGTATCACTCTGTGCTTTCAAATGAATTTCAGGAAAGGTGAAATGTAGATAATAAACAGAGTTTGTAATATCACATACATATCTAATATAAAGAATATAAAATGCATGCTTTAAGATTGAAAAATATTCTGGGAAAAAGCAGTTACGCATTTGCAGAACTGTTACTCTTATACAGGAAAACTATGAGATGACTGCATCCCAGCAACATCTGAAACACCTTTAAGAAAATATTTTAAAAATCAACCATATCAATGTTTCTGCTGGACTAGCACTGTCTGGTATGGTAAGGAGTCTGTGCAAGCATGTGTAAAGTGGTCTCCCAGTTTAAGGATGGAGACATGCTAACAAAAAGTCTCAATGGCAGAGAATTCTGTTTTTACTACAGATACAGCAGAACCACTGACTTTGCTCTGCTAACTGATGAGACTAGCCCCAAATTCAGAAATTCTGGATTAAAACAAACAAGCAAACAAACAAAACATAGCTTTAAAAACCACTGGAAATTAACATTCTCATTGAATCTTGGGGCCAGTTTCTGCTATCTTCATAGATGTCCAGAAATATTTTCCTGTTCATGTACTTTTACTCATTTTGCTATATCTGATTATGAGCTCACTGGGAGCAGCAGTAGTCAGTGGGAAAATTTCCTCTGCAAAAGTAACAAGCTTTTTATCAGGTCTTCTGAGACAGGTCCAGCACCAAGTAAGCCCTTTCCAACAGTATTCCAGAATGGTGACTACTGATGTCAATAGGATATTCATGTAATAGGATACTCAGATATAAAGCATCCTGAACATATGATACATTTTGAGAAAGGCACCAACAATAAATAAGATGATGAGACAAAAATCTCCAGGATAATTTGGGACACAAATACAAGGTAAGTGCTTCTACAACATAATCAGTGAAATGTATTCCTAACAGATATTAAAGAGAGAAAATAGCTTAGAAGCATGCTGGTGGAAATGAAAATGAACATAGTGTTCACAATCTACATAGTCAATATGACTAAGAAGGCTGGTGGTGATTATGAATCACCTCCCTAGGTTTCCTGAAAAGTATATCAAAGTTTCAAACTAAACCTAGAAATTTAGTTCTGACCATGTGTTGTTATTTCCATGTCATTACAGAAGAATTGGGTGTGCAGACACAAATGAAACTGGTTGAGTTACTGTATTTTAACAAGTTACCATCTGTAGTTGAGTCATAGCAATGAGTCAAGTGTACTCTTAATCCACACCCTTTGCTAAGAAAAACAATTTGTAAGAGCACATTAATGATCATTTAATCTAGCATGTCCTAATTTACTACAGGGTTGGCTAAGAGCACACATACAGACGAATTATTTGGACCAACCTCTCATCTCCGGTAGTACCTTGTTAGAACACAGTAACTTAAGCACTTCCCACCCTGCAATCAAAAACTGGATCAACGTGAGCCTTGCTTAGTTTTCTTCTAAATCAACCAATCTTATTTAAAGTTTCATGGGCGAGGCTACTGATTTTATCATTCACATTATATATAATGCAAATCTCTCATTCATGGTATTTTCTCCTCTGCTAGCATGTGCAAGCTTTCCTAACAACCTGTGTGCAACAGATTCTATTACTTTCTACTAGCTTAAGTTCTCTTCAATTACTCTGAACAAGTAGGAAAAGGTGAGATTTCCTTGAAATTTCCAGTATGTTACGATCCTGCTTTCTAATTTTTTTCATTATTATTTGCACTTACAGATTTGTACAATGTGTAGCAATCAATGTGGAAAACAAAACAAAAAACACCCCACCTCTATCACAATACTGTCACTAACCAGAAAACAGTATCACTGTCAAATAGGACACAAATAGCACTCCAATCAAAGCTATGGGATGAGAGAAAAACAGAGCAGCTTATAACATCTGGCTGATTCAGAAGAATGAAGACAGCTGTAATAGTGCCCTGATGTCAGATCTAAACATCTGCAGTTCATCACCTTTGTATTCAAAGTTACATATACGCACTCTGCCCCAGTTGCTTTACTTAGCCTGACGCTTTCCTGCTCTTTGACAGTTTGAGCTCTTTAAAGCAAGGAGACTGTCAGATTTTGAAAAGTGTCTGAAGATGGAAACATACTTCTGTGAGACCTATACAGGAGTCAGTCCTCTGTGACCACTGCACATGCAATAGTCTCTGTAGGTACCGAACAGACTTCCCATTCTTATCATCTGTTCCTTTCTACAATATTGAGTATAAATGCTGGCTCCATAAATTATGAGTCTGTCTGAAGCTGAACACATATGCTCCTTCCTCCTTCTGAGCACTCCCAGCTCAATCATGTTGAGTCAGCAGAGCTAGTTGTATGATAACAATGCTCAGGTGCTTCTTAAGTGCTTCCAGGGCCAAGAAGAAATTTGGAAAGAGACTAAACAACTTTGATAAAGGATTTTAAAAAGGTTGAGGTTTAAAATGGAAATTGCAATAAGTACAGAGTTGTGAGCTGCATACTTCCCTTCTTCCAACAAATCCTTGCTGGGTATTGGAGGCAGAGCACGTGGATTACTTGGGCAACTGGTAAGTTAACAACTTGGCATGCAACTTTGGTTTGGAAGGTCAAACAGTCTGTAGCCCTTGTTGAAAGTCAAAGCATCTTAACTGAAGAAGAGATGAAAATGGCAACATGCTCAAAAACAGAGAACAATATATGCCAAGATATTTCCAAAGGTTGCTAATGGTTATGTGTAAGTCTACCTCACTGAAACAAATAAATTATACATCCTTAAATCAGACATTAAATCTGAGGTGAGGACAAGAATCAAAATGCTCAGCTACTGAAAATGAGAATAGTCAAATTCAGTGACAACTCTATGACTTACTGTAGGCCGTTATCTTGCCTACCCAACTCCTAAAGGAAGTAAATCTGATCAAAAGATAATTTATAAAAACAAACTAACAACAACAGCAGATTAGGTCTATTTCAAGACTAAGCTTTCTTTTATAAAAATTACATAATTTTAACAGGATTGTGTTAATAAACAGTTTTTCAAACCATATTTGAAAAGAATTCTGGCTTACTGAATCAACATAACAATTTTGAAATATTTCACTTAGACTTGTTAAAAAACATATTGTATTATTTTACAAACAATTCCACAAGCAGTTAATCAAAATGCTAAGATAAAATTGACACTATTAAAGCAAATTGCTCCTTAGTTTCAACATCATTATGCAGGATCAGAATATGCACAACTAACATGTAGAATAAGTAATATCTTGCTCATAGTTTATGTTTTTTCCAAGCTAACTTCTTCACTTTTTCATAAGCAAAATTTTTATTGTGTAAAATGAATAGACCCCAAAGTGAACCCATCCAAGTGAATAATAAGTAAATCATGGCAATTTCAAAAATTAGGAAAAGATTATCTCCCCATCATTGTTTATGTAGAAATGTGGGTTTTTGCCTTTTCATTTTCTGTCTGACATTTTTGCTCAGTATAAGTTTTCTATTACCTCAGTTATTTTATTATTGGTAGGAACTACACACTGAGATGGCTGCATTTACAGAATTCCTTCTCTGTGCTCCTGAACTGACTCTAAATAAGATGTGACATCAAGCCTTACAATGTTTCTCTTTCCATGTTGAATGCAGTCACAAAAATGCAACTCAAAGTAGAATAAGCTTTGAGGGAAATGTCAGCCAGAAGTCTCTCTTTATTGAGATTGCAGGCACCTTTCTTCATGCTTAAAATGTGGATGCTAGCAGATTGGGAAGCAAGAAGTCATTATTCAAACAATATTTGAGAGTCAGTCACTCTCAATATACCCGTAAGTGCTACCTCACTAAGCACTCTTTTTGACACTTAAAGATGGTCTAAATCAATTTGATGTACATTAGGGAATTGATTTATCAAAATACATGGCAACTGAATCAACATCATTCTGCTACTTGTGACAGATAAAGTTAAAGCCATCTCTGTAAATAAATCTTAAACGAGTAGGAGAGACCACAAAACAGAAAGGGGAAACTCCAGAAACAAAATGAATTATTTTCTAAAGTCTTAAATCAGGAAAATGTGGAAACTCTCATTTGTCCAATTAACAAAGTTTATTTTTGTTAATCGTTTTCATGTACTTCTGGGTTCTGGCAAAGATCTTCAAGCCAAGTGCCAAAATACCTTGAAAAGATTGTATATACTGCTTGATTGGGAACAAGATCTAAAGGAAATATCTTAGAGAAGCTTCCTCTCTTGACTTTTTCTACCTAGTTCAGTAATTTCTTGAGATTTTTCCAGTGTAAGAATATAATTGGGCCCAGGAATCTTAGACAAGTTAGATAAAATTTAAAAGAGCCCAAGCTTTTGGGCGTTTCTCCTAACCAAAGTTAATTGTTCTGAGTTTCCTCAAGTATTTATGCAATAGAAATATAATAGCAATATTTCATGTTCTGCGAAAACAAAAGTGATCAAGGTGTGACAGACAGACAATTTATGATAAATTAACAGAAAACAGAGCCAATAAACAAATTAAAGAAAATATTAATCAAACACTTGCAATGTTCCAGATGGGTTTTAGGTGTTATTCAAAAATCAGCAAAGCGCTAGTTTGCATCAGTCTAGAGAAGGGTGACTGAGAACTGATTCAGATAAAAAGCCTCTGAATCACTTCCACTTTTGAGTTTTCTTTTACCACCTCTTAAGCAAACACTGAGCCCAAATTTCTGTAAACTTAATAACATCTGACGGAATATAGCCTGAGGTGATACGAGAGCAGACTGAGAGGAAGGCAAGTAATGCAACTCTGTCCATACTAGCACGTTTTTTAAAGACAAACAGTATTTCCTAAGAATCTATGAACCTTTTTAGTGAGATGAGTTTAGAACAATATCAGTGAGATGGAAGACAATCACTAGTACAATGAGATACAGCCAGTTACCTCTCCTGCATACACCAGTCCTGCACTCCAGGAGCAAGACTTGTGCTGTTAAGTCCTTTTAAGATAAGGATGCTCCTACAGATTGTTTAGGTTCAAAAGCAAAAAGGAATCAAAACTCTGAATTTCTCATTGGCCTTTGAGCAATTTAACTGTGAATGTAATGTTCACATGCTGGTTATTACCTGTCCCATATTAAAATGCGGTATTAAAATGCAGTATCAGGAACGGTATAGCATTTAAAAAATAAATAAATAAAAGGAGTCAGCTTATAGCACGCAAAAAATAAATTAAAAACAAGTAAAACAAGGCAAACAAACCCACAAACAAAAACAAATGAATAATAAATAAATAAACAAATAAAAAACCACAGGGACAAAGAAAGGACAAAGAAAAGCAATGCAAAATGCCCATCAGCAGAGTATGCTTCCTCAGCACCACTATCACTTTGCCTGGGGCTTATTTCTAGTACAATATCTTTAGCAGAGAGACTGTGGAAAAATTGCAAGGACATCATTGATCTGACAACACGCCTGCAACTTGCTTAAGTTTCTTTCCACTCCATCAGCAGAATCTGCACTAGTTCTCCTTCATGGATTTACCCTTTGCCTTTCTAAATCCAGGCTCACTCATTCTCTGCTTATAGCATTAACACTAGTCACACAAGCCAGCCACAATGGATGACAGGGATGCAGGCTCACAAGTGCTGATTGATGGTGCACTTCCTAAGTAAGCAGAAGAAAGTAATAAAGATGACCTTAAGACATGATTTATGTGTGTTTGGCAAGTCAGACACATACTCATGCTGCAGACTAGCTAGAAACGAAGGCAGGAGCAACGGGTGTTGGTGATCTATTGGAAAAAGTCTTCCTCAAAGTGAAGAACTGGTTTGTCATCTCAAGTCAGAAAGAGAATATAGAACAATAGCAGCATCAGAAATAGATGAAGAAATGTATCTGTTTTGTGGCTGTTGAAACCAAAAATAGTTTTAACAGATTTCAATTGATTTGGAAAAAAATCAATTAAAAGAAAAAATAATCTAAAAAATAATTAAAAATAAAAGTTTAAAATCTTATTTTGTTTTGCTTTTCATTAACTAAACAAAGCTATGGATAACATGTTACCTTGCCACCAATGAACACTGGTAAAGTGATGAAAAAAAATACTCCAATTTATTTATTCCTATTACGAATACACTCATTCATTCATTTAAAATGGCCAGAAAGTTTTCTGGCAACATTGAAATTTGATTAATCAATATCGGACAATATCTGCATATATTTTAATTCGTTATTCATGAAATTAAGTATTCTTGGCTCTTAAAACATTGTATTGGTGATGTCCAGGAGGTGACTTGCACTGTCTATGTGGTGTGTAAAAAAAAAAGTGGGGTGTGTAAAAAAAAATAAAATAAAATAAACAAACACTAGAGTTTGAGCTATCAGCAAACTGTCCAAAGGACACTTTTCACATATACAATTTCATCAGGAGAAAAAAGTCTGATACCTGCATGGAAACGCAAAATGGCCTACATGTTGGATCTGTTTTTATAGAACTCCCAGTTTATTGTATGGTCAAATATGAAATCATTATTCCTGTGCAATAGCTGTTTTCTGATCTCTCTCCAGAAAAACCCAGAGAAATATTTTCATGGCTAGAATGAATTATGAAAAGATTTCATCATGCTTTAATTAATACACACACATAAGACAAAGGATTACTTAAATCTATTATTTCATTCATCTAAATTTTACTGTGCCCAGCAGAAATGGGCCTATCTGAGAGTAGTCACACAAACAGTTCAGTTTTGACTTTATTGGAAAAAGGCAACAAAATTTTACTATGTTTAGATATATTTGACTTAAATTTTCAGTGTAATAGTTTCTAGCACTTCTCTGTTCTCAACTGCATATGATTCAGCCAATGCTATTAAATCAGAACTCATTTTTCTCCCAGTGTGGCTGCATGTCCCAAGGCAGTAGTTTCTTATTTAGTAACACTCTGTGTGCTCACCCAAATAATGTATATTTATGTTTATACTTGCACCTCTTCTTCCTTCACACCAACTCTTACCTGAGTTTAGGTGGAACTACTCCCAGTTTTTGTCTGACATTTTGAGAGGAGAATCCAGCTTACTGTCTTTACAACTTAACCGAAAGACTGTGTTAAACCCCTTGGGAACTACTTGGATGAAAATACAGTAAGTGTGTGACTTATCATTTTGGAAGAAGCACTGTTTTGAAGGAAGCACTGTATTTTGAAGGAAGTGTTGTAATAGTATCTCATGAGAGCAGTTCTTATTAATTGCAAATTATGTATTGCCTAGATTTATTGAAGCTCTGAATTTATTGCCAGTTACTGCCACATGTAGTCCATAATTTGGAAAACTATATGCATTTTCCAAAGTCATTCTCTCTAATCATTTTCAAATTTAACAGAACTAAATGCTTGCCCATCAGGACCAGCACCCTGGTTACTAGCAACACTAGACAGGCAAGTAATAAAAGCATAGATGTCCCTAGCTATAAAAGCAGTAATTCTAGTCAAACACATTTTCAGTGTTTTTTCTCCTGTTTCACTTTCTCTATATATCTAGATTTTGTAATGCAGTCTGGGTGTTCTGCTTGGGCAGAGGAAGCAAACAGCAACTGGTCTCCTTCCCGAGAACCCATGGCTCCCACACATGAGAGGAACTGCTCTAAGGAGCTCCTCAGTGAGAGCAGTAATAATGGTTCACATCGCTGCAACACTCCCCTGCCACGATCTGTTAAAGGCGAGGAAATAAACACTTGCTGCCTTGTGATTCAAAAAAACCTTTTTGTAGTGCAGAAGGTTATTGTGGGATGATGGGGTAATATTTCACTGTTAGCACATTCAAAGGTACTACACTAATGTAGAAGATGCTCGTAGGGTTGACAGGCTGCCGTGTGAAGCACATAACAGCCTCAGGCCCAGCTTTAGAAATAGGCTTTTCAAAAAGTGATGTTATTCATGAAAGAGGCTACAACTTCACGTTTTAGCAACTTTGACTTTTTCTGAATTGTTGTTCTCTACCTTGTAGCCGACTTCATTTTTTTGATCTCTATTATCTCAAGAATTCAAAATAAAGGACAGATCATTTTCATAATGACTCTTTCCAGCAGGAGGGATTACACTGATTAGTGATCAAGGTTGTGGCAACATATGCACAAACAGCTCAAACCTGTCTCTGGCGGAAGGTCCCTACCAACAGCGGTCATGTAACAGTATCAGAAAAGATGAAGTAAAAGGAAATAGTTTTGTATCACAGGCTGCACAGAGATCTTCCCAAATGAGTAACTTTCAACTTCTCTTCTGAAACAACTGTTTTATTTCTTTGTTCAATACCTGGGCCAATGGTGTCAACTGAAAGCCAGTCAATTTTCCTCAGTAACAAATACATTTGCTTTTCTAAAGCTCCAGTATTATTCATTCTATAAGATATCATGCATGAACCAATGTTAGATCTAAGTCACTCTACCCACCTAGTCCTTACAGATATCAAATTTAACTGACCGGATTTGTGCTGTCCCAATTCATTTAACAGTTTAGTTGGTTTGTTTGTTTTTTACATCAACATCTGTTGGTTTTGGTTGGTTGGTTGGTTTTTGCTTTTTTTTTTTTTGGTTGGTTGGTTAGTTGTTTTTGTCACAGTGCAGGGTTCTTAAAGGATTTTGACAACAGAATTAACATTTCATAGCAGGACACATAAAATATGAAGTGAATTAACTCTTCTCCTTTGCAGTAAAGCAGTTCCTTCCGCCACTCTCTTTTAAAGCAGCCTTAACAAAAGAGGTTTTTATTACAGGACGATGAAAGAAAATGTAAATGAAATGTAGTTGTTGAAGCTTTTCAAAGCATTTACGAGATCGTGTAACCATTTCCAGCACGTGTATTTCTGACAGCATTTCTCCTAAGTGTAGTTCACCACCATTTAGACAAGGTTACCTAATTTGATACCTGCCTAATGCTGTTCAGTAGGTTAAAGACTTTATTCTGTTAGCTTACATGACTCTGCTGTGAGGTTTCTGAGAGATTTCATGACCTAGTAAGAACCTTACATTTGTTTTAGGGGCTACAGTTTACAATCTCAGAACTATTACTGCACCCTAGATTCTGGCCTCATCTAGGATTTCTTGTAAAGACAAGGAGGTCTTCACACAACCTATCCATAAACCTCGCCAACAGCAAAAAGCTCCCTTCTGAAATTGCAAAAAGGGGTCTCACAGTAGATGTAATTCAGGAGGCTGACAAACTTCTTCCTTTAAAATGAAACTGCTTTCCAAGTGTCCACTAAAAGGAATGCAATTTTTCAGTAAAGAAATCATTCAAATACTTAATGTCAGACTTTTTCAATCCCCCTAAATCAAAAACCCACAAACATAACCAACAACATATTCAGTCAACACTGTTTATGAATAACAAAAACTAAAAATATTTTTTCAACTTACTGCATGTTGATAACAATGCTATTGCAAGACCCAGGGAAAATATAATTGTGAATCCTACGTGAGAATGAGCAGTAACACACAACAAATCCTGTAGGCCTCACAACTGCTTTGTTTGAACATTGCAAACTCTCCCACCAGTAAGCAGAAGTTAGTAACACCAGCTATTCCAGGAGGAATCCCCAGAAAGGAAATTACATACAATTCACATATTATTAATAAGTGTATATTGCACTGCAAAAAGATTGCCTTGCACAATATAGGTGCAATATTTATGATCAAGCTTCAAATCCTTTACTTCCTCTGTATTAATTTTACCTCAATATATATCCTAATGTGTTCTCCACTACAGAGGCTGTTGTTTTTTGTTTGTTTTTTTATCCTACATTATTATGAACTCATACTTGTCATCACATGCAAGACAGTAAACTGAGAACTGCTTTTGTTTTAATACAAGAAGTATTTCTGTATGAGCAGTAAATATTTCACACATTTTCTAGATACTTTTACAATATATATCTACAAGCACATATATTTCTTGGTAAGCTTACAAAACTATAAACCAAAAAACATTTTTCTCTAAAGGAAAAGTGTATTTTCTTTGCAGTAAGCGAAAATACATATATGTATATATAGTAATATCCCAGGGCGGGGAGGGGGGGGCAGGGGAGTTATACCAGATATACTAAATCTATGTCTAAAACTAGAGGAAAATGAAAAAGAGTCAGAAAAATCTAGAATACTCTGAACAAGGATATGTTTGATCTGCATGTAATGGGAGCATTTTACAACCTTTACACCACTACTTCATGTTGATAGGCAGGCAGCTTAGACTTTGAGTTGGCCCTGGAGGAATTTAGTTAACTAAATGCATCCCCTTGTCTGAGAGATGAAAAGCCATTTCCCATACCACATGATCTCTCTATGGCTTTCTTGCACAGCTGTCAGCCATTCCAGTACTTCTTCATGTTAAAAAGGCAAATTTGCATCTATGGTACAGGCTAAATAAAATAAAATAGACTTTTTTTAAATAAAAAAAAAAAAAAAAAAAAAAAAAAGGAATGAAAAAAGCACAACATAGGAGCAAACAGGTATATGTTAGAATTCATATGCTTGAGGATTGTCCACCTATTTTTATAATAACCAGAGAGCCTGTTTTGACAAATATTCCAGACAACGTGTGAGTGCCCTCCATGATGAAAGGTCACTGAGGTTTTCATTGGTTCACTGTCTGAAGCCTTTAGTTCTGACTATGAGAAAGAAAGGTAGGAATACAAAGTCCTGGTCATTTAACTGAAATCCATAATCTTTGTACCAAGCACTGCTTCTGGTTAATTTTAATATCTTCTTTTGACTTTTGAGCTCTGGACTGTTCTCACTTGGTAATATTGCACTAGTATCTAGAAGCTACAGTGGGCTTCACTGCACCAAGTAGAGTAGAAACAGCCTTTTTTCCAAAAAGTTTAGTATCTTGAGAGCCAAAAGGACTGAAGTTAAACATGTTTAAATGGCACACTCAGAACAAAAAAGGTGCAAGTTTTAGTCTTGTTCTAGTCTTACCACAAGACTAACCTACTTTTCTCCATGTTACAGAACCATCAAACTTTTTTATTGGCACTTATGCCTTATATACAATGATAAACTAAATATTGCTCACAGTAGATCCCAGTAGCTGATTTGTAAAAAGAGATTTTATACATAATTCAAGCAGGGAAATGAGTTTCAGCAAATATTTTTTGCTAGTGCATAGATATTTTCCAACACAAATCAGAATCTATGCTGAAGTAAATATGGGCATATACCATAGTTAAAGAGTATGCGTATCTTACATTCTTTGTATAGCTCCTTTCATGAAAGCAACACCCCCAGGTTATTACTGACCAATTTTTTTTCCAATCTAGCGAAGCTGAAACGAACATGGCTAAGAACAGAAGGCCAATCTTAATCTTAAATCTACAGCAATTTATGCTGGCATCAGTTATACATAGCAGTGGAAAAAATAGCTAAGAGCACATGACATCTTTTGTCCTTGAACTGACAGTCATCATTATAATGATTCTGGCAGAGCAATAGAATGAAATCGGTGAATCATTCCAGTACTGCTCTGTTGACTTCAGGCTCACTAACGTAACAAAAAAATCAGCCTCTATTGGTGGTATTGCCTAGCACAATGCCTTGCTGAATGGACTGTAACCAAGTGGGATCTTTGTTGTTCTTGCTGGAGCATTATAGATGGGATACTAAGAACAAGCAAGTTCTTACAGAATTTCAGGAGTTTCAGTAGTGTATCTATACACCCATACTAACTATAAATACCACAAAAAATATTGCCAATAAAACAGTATTTTTGAAGCACTTTCAAAACAATAATATGTCTCATAATTTACATATATGGCATTCCAGAGTCTAGAAACGTGTGTGCTGTATTATTCCTTCATATTCAGCAGTAGAAAAGTAGAGCTGTAAAAAAGTTAACCAAATATATGACATTTGTTGCTCAATTTCATTTCACTTAGATTCTGACTTTGATTGAGGGCATTGAAGACAAGGTTCTGTAGTAAAATTAAGGGACTTCAATCTTCCAGAAAAATAATCAAGAGAATGTAAAATAATTGCTTGACAAAGGGAGTGCGTCATTGATAAAGGTCCCTCTGCGGGGTTGGGTTTGCAGCCTTATGGATAGAGATCACATTATTTAGATAACTATGCCCAGCAATTTTCTTCCAAGTCCTTCTCACAATGACCCTGACCTGCAGCCACCAGTTCAAAAGCACATCTCTGTGAACCGGATGCCAAGGCATTACCTTCTGCATTACTTTTGTTATCCATAAGGTCAGAGGTCACTTTCTTTAATTTGAGAGCAACCACCATGTTATGGTGACAAACACAAAGTTAAGCTCACATTTAAAATGCATAGTGAAGAAATTAAGATATGTCAAATAAAACAGATGCAACACCATCATAGTTGGGACTAAAGCAACCATATTATGACAAATGAATTCACAAAATGAATACACAGATTAACAAAAATATTTTACTAAGGTATGTAAAAATATTTACATTTATTTACATTTACAATTGTTTATCTTGATCAAGTTTAAGGATTCTTTCTTGTCTCCCTCCTGCCTTTTCTTTTTTTTTTTTCTTTTCCCCAAAATCCAAGAATTCTTTTATGAATCCCTTCCTTGTAAATACTTCAAGGTATGCATTGTTTAAAAAAAACCAGCTCATTGCATGCCAAGAGGGGGAAATAAGTTTTTAAAATTACATTAGGTTTTCAAGTATCCCTTATAGCATTTATCATGTTCCCCTTTCTACTCCTATTTTAAACGGCTCACTAGAGGAGCAGAACCATGACTCAGCTGGCCAACTGCATTATAAATAATGGGACAAACAGGTTCCACGTATATTAAACATCTTGATATATAACACAACTGCTTTTTATTATTAAGAAAACAAACCATTTTCCTCTTTAAAGGAATTTCATGGTTCATCCCAAGTTGTATTACTAAGCTCTAAAAAAAAAAAAAATTGTTCAAGGACTACTTAAAAAATACAAGCCACCTGACCCACGTAAAAAGTAGATAAATATATATATATATATATTTTTTTTTTTTTTTTTTACAAGCAGTTAGAGTTGCCAAATCTATTATATGAAACTACAAAATTGAGTTTTATTGGTGAAAATGCTATCCAGCTCAAATTTAGACTAATTCTTCTCAGCACCTGCAGATCACCAAGATCAGACACTTAAAGAGGAGACTTTTCTTTCCATTTTCTTATGTGGAAGGTAATTCAGAAATTTTGAAAGTTCTTTGCAAACAGATAAGATGCAGTATTCAAAACAAATAATTCATGCATTCTTTTAGGATGGATGTGTATTATTCATATTCCGTTACTGTGCCCAGTTTCCACAGAATTCAGTCCTTTAACATCCTCAGTGTTTGGTGTATGGGTTTTTAATTTACATTCTTAACTCAGCAGTCCTCAACGCCCATTAGACTGAAAAAGGCAGGCAACATCAACAGGTTACACAGACTGACAGAACTGCCCGTAGAATCTGGGAGGTCAGTGTCACAAAAATCAATTAGAAAGCAAACCTCAGATGAAGATCTGCATATTAAAATTGTAGATTTAAAATTATGCTCAGTTTAATTGATTCTCCAACTCACTGGTCAAATACCTGGATAGATCTATGCAACCTGAACTTCTGTAATGCTAAAGGAAGAATATTCTGTGATTTATTTTTACAATAAAATATGGTTAAGTTTTCTTCTCTACTTTTGTGGACATCAGGCCTCACCTAGAATTTACACAAGTTGAAGTGTTTTTTTTTATTATTATTTTTTTTTTATTTTTATTTCCCTCCACAGGACTTTAACTCAAATGTTATTTTATTAATGCATACCACAACATCCCCCTTTAAGATCTGGTTGGGAAGCTGAAGACAAAGAATAATGTCAAAAACAAAACATGAAATACTTATTCCTGTGTTTGAGTTTGGAATTAGGACTGTAGCTCCCACTTATAGCACAACAAGCTATGATGTAATATAGTCTATTGCCCTGAGACTTCTGTAGTAAGCCCCCAGGGAAGCAGTATCAAACCTGACTTTTCCTCTTTTGGTGGATTACCTAATGATAATGAATTGTTAAAATATTCAATTTAAACATTCAGGATGCTGATGAAGCTGTCAATCAAGCTACAAAAACAGGGTCATTTTATTTAACTCTCACTCAACAATACTAAAAAAAAAAAAATGCATGTAGAACACACGCACACAAAAATCCCTTCAATGTTAGGTTCTTACTTCAACAAAATAAAACACCAAAAACTCCCTTTGTAATTTCCTATTACAATAAATTTTATAACAAGCCATGTGTATGGAAAGTGCCCCAACCATTATGTTATACAATTAATTCAGCACACATGGAAATCTTACTGGATAACAGATACAATAGGGGTGTATAGAGTATTACTCTTCTAGATAGAGTTGACTTTCAGCAAATGATATGTGAAATTATAATGATGGACAATCTCTGGAAGCTCAAAAAAGCTTTTCTTTTAGTAGAAAAGTATCATCTACATCATCTAAATTTGTAGAAAAACTAGGAAGAGATCTTCTATTGCTTGATATTTTCCATCTGAATTTCCTTTTGAGAGGTGCATTTCAACCAAAATTTATATTGTGGATCTTAAGTGGATAAAAACAATCAGTGTGCAGCACATACCTGATGATCAGTTTTTGTAGGGCCTTTAAAAAAAATCTATTAACTGTACTGGTCAAGCAGACAGAGAGGTCTCAGACTACATACAAACACAATATTTGCACAGTGAATTGGTTCAAGCTTTGTGCTAGAGCAAGAAAAACGGCCCTCAACACAGAGAGGTATGTTTCATACTTGCAGCTACTCAGATATAAGAAATATGGTAAAGGAAATCCACTTAATTTCATCAAATATCTAAAAAGCTAGTAGGCTTTTTTTTTCTTTTTTTTTTTTTTTTTTTAAAAACTTACACATTCCACAGAGGTTTTTTTTGCAAAGTGAATAACCTGAAATCAAGTTAGGAAACCAACAGTTCTCTGTTTCATTTGTTAGTTATAATCACTGGCAGAAGAACCTATTAGCAGGACTACTGCTAGGCCTCAATGGGAGGAAGGGACATTTCTCAAAACACCTCTTGTGTTTCTTTGCACACTAGTTTCACTTGGTTGTCTTTGGCCTATTAAATAATTGATGTTATAAGAAGATATACAATTTCACATATCTCCCATCAGAACTGTGAGCTCTTCCTATTTATCACCCAAAATGTCTTCAACCTGTAATTTAATGCTTACTAAACCACTCCAACAATAACCGGAAGAGAGCATCCATTTGAAAGGGCAGATTCAAACTAGGCTGCATTCCAAAATGAAACTTGTTCTGCAGTGCTATGCCCTGAAACATCCATCTTATTTATCTTAATAAAACATCCATCTCTACTTATCTTAGAAGGCTTATTATTAATGTCTGATCTGGATGAATTTAAAAGGAGAGGTTACAAACTAGGTTAACCGTGATAAGGCCTATCAATCTTTGGTCTTTGTGGTAACACAAGCTTTGCAAAAAAATAATCTGGTTAAGAAATAAAACATACCCCTTTATGCCCTCATGCTTCCCTTCATTTCTTTAAACACAGAGGAGGTTTGGTGTCATGTTTTACCTTGATTTCTCTCCCCTACAGGCAATTACAGCTCTCATCATGCAGATTCTTTGCACTGGGCTATTGATGAAGGTTGTGTTTGTCATTCTCTGAAGCCACAAATGAAGAGGAAGCGTGAATTATATAGTAACATCTACTTCTTCACTGTTCTGAATTAAAAGGGGTGGAGAAATCTCCCAGATCAAGGGAGCCTCTATCACCAATGTTCTAGTGGCAGCTGTGGATGCACAGATTGGTGGGCACGTAAAATAAGAGGAAGTCGTGCAAAGGGGTGGAAGGCTCATTTTCTGTGTTTGGGGGATGAAACACAATATCATTTCCAGTGGGAGACAAAAGGAGACTTCCATCGAAGCTTGCCAGTGATACTTAGTGCTCTGTGGAGTGCACAGATCTGCAGGTCAGCACTACCTGGACAACAGGGCAAATTCTGTTAGTAAGCCAACTTAACTGGCTACAAACAAACACCACACACCAACAGATGCTACCAGATGCCCTACAGCTGTTAGTAACAGGGAATTTAAAAAGTAAGACTGGGGATTAATTGGGGGGGAAAATGGTAAACATTTTGCAGTGTTTTCACATTATTTTAATAATTTGGTAGAAATAGCCAAAGTTGTAACGGGGAGGGTAAGTTTCTCCGCCTTTCAGGTACCTGGGCCTCTTTGGCAAGGAGAACCTTCATAAGTGTCTCTTGATGTCTACAATCTTGAATAATGCAACCTGTATTTTTAACCACTCATCCTTTCATCTTACAGTATATATGAAATATTTCAGGATATTCTTGAAGATAATCATAGTGCCCAGGTAGGAATTTGGGTAGGCAGATAAAAACAACAGTGAGCAAGAAGATAAGAGAAAGCTGGTTTTGTTCAGGCTAAGCTGAACCAACAATAGTGCACAGAGTTAAATGCACACACAATCCTTGGCTTGGTTCCCCTTTTAATGCAGCAGCAGCACTTATCTTTGTTGTTTTGATCTCAATTATATGACCTATGGCATATAAGAACTTTCCTTTTTCTCCTAATAAATTAAAGGTAATAAGGTGAAACTAATCAATGAAACCATAAAGCCATGTGGTATTGTGGTCCTGGATGGTAAGTTTATACTCTGAGAATCTGCAAATTAGCTGTGAAAATAAAAACATTTAAAAATAGATCAAGTTGAGATAAAAGGCTTGGGACACATTGCTAAAATTACAGGTTCCCAGACCCATTAAAGTGAACTAAAAGCAACTGACAATGTGACTAGCAACTTTATCAAATTCAGCAAAAGGTCCTTTTTTTTTCTTTTTTTTTTTTTTTTTAATCCAGACAAGGGTTTGTGATCATGAGCACCCCACAATGTCATATGTTATCTAGAAACCCATACTGTGTCACCAGTAGATAAACATCATCAGGAGTCCAGTTTCCATCTCAAGGGAAACTTCTGGGACTATCTTTGGTTCATGGCTGGGTCAGGTCACTTAAAGTTTTCACTGACCTGAACCTGATCCAAACCAAAGGATTGAAATTCCTGACCCACTCACCCCAAAGAACAACTCTAATGAATAACTGAAACAGAGCCATACAGTATTGCAAGCATATGCCTGAGTAGCTGTCTGAGACAACTTCAGGAGAGCACCTGCCTCTTTTTGTCAGGAGATCCCATGTATTTACCATGGTACTGACCCGAAGAAGTGAATCTTGTGCCCAGAAAACTACTCTGCTAGTTTTATTGAGATAGTCTAATAAAAGTATGTGACATGGAACTGCATTTTCAGGACATAACTCACAGTCTGTTTGTAAAACCTCGCTTCCTTAGTGTTTCTCCTTGAAATCAGTTCTTAAAGCAATCTGAAACCACTTATCACAGCAGTATTCTTACTTTTGATAAAAGAAAAAAAGGGATCAAACTAAATTTCTGGCAGTCCTGCAATTTGGCATTTACGCTGTTTAACAGCTCTGTTATGTCAGTAACAGCTTACTGACATGCACGTCTAATATTGTAGGGACTTAAAATTGCTTAAAACTGCTCCAAAATCTGTAGAGTCATTTGTTTTAAAAGTGCACAGGAAAGATGACTACAGCTGAAACAACACTGGTGCATGTATAAACAAGTCTGTCGTAGTCATAAAGAAAAGGATTCAAATGTTATCCATAAGCAATATTTATGTTTATTTAGTCACAAATTAGGGGATAACTTCATGTTACTTCATTTTTCTTAATTATGTTTCTTTTTTTATTAATATTCTGCCTTATAAAGATGTGATTTCATACTATACAGAAAACTGAAGTGCTACAGAACAAATCTCTGCTGATGTAGTTTGGTGCAGCTCCACTCCCTCAGTATGTACTAACACACACCAATTTCCAGAGCAAGACAATTTCAGAAGCAGTGAAGAGAGACTGTGTGTAGAAAAACACAATGCTGTGTAGAGATAGCTTGGTAGCTCCAATCAAACAAGCAATATGCTGAGGACAGCCCACTAGCAGGCAATAAAGCACTGGACGAAACAAACCCACCTCAGCTAAAGAAATACTTTGCTATTTTTCAGGAAATACCACATAACACACCATCCAGACCCTGATATACAGCAACTGAACGATGCTCATCTCAAAAAAATACCGCTTAGAAAAAGTAATACCATCCTCCTCTTTGCAGTTTCTAGATATCTCCTCACTTCATCTGGACTGAGTTTCAGACAACTCCTCTTCCACAGTTTTTGCCACATACCAGATCATGAATAACACAGTCCACCTGCATTACTGAATTGATGCACAACCAGAAAATTACTAGGATGCACGTGTTTATATAAAACAAATGTATAAAATATTAAATTTTATTGTACACAAAATTCAGAATTTAATGTTATATAGGCTTTGTTTTAAAGTATTCTTCAGATGCCACAGAGGAAGGAAGGAAGGTGGTAACTATTTCTAGGAGGTTTGTTGACAGCATGCAGAACCCTTACTAATGTACGAATACAAAAATTTTAGCTATGCAATATTAAGAGATATCTTCTTGCTTTGGCAGGATTAACTGATGTTAAAATACTTCTACTGACACCCGCACACACACCCCTTAAAAATCCTCACATGCTCATCACTGTATGATGAACCTGAATCCGACTTACTTTCATGACCAGCAGCAGGTCAGTATTAATTTTCTCATTGTTTCATCCATCATTTATAACCAGAGCTATTATTGTTACAAATTAAGTGAATGAATTCTGTGTTTTATTTGTTTGAAGATTTTAGTTGTTATTTTTTGAAGGACTTTGGAAACAGCAAGTGAAGTCTGAAAGAGGTCTGCCTACATTTTAGGCTACAAAAACAGAGAGCAAACTACAGCACAATGAATAACACTTAATGTTAAAACAGCCAATCGCCTTGGCAATTGAAAGGAAAAGCACATTCATAACATGTAAAAGAGAAGCAGATATAGAACTTTTAGCAAGGAAAACAATGCGCTGATAGTGGCAACTTTTTATTTTTTTAATGGTTAGGAAGTAATTAGGACAACAGTAAACTTAATTAAATTAAAACAAAATTAAAGTTTGCAATACAACCAAAATAATTTGCTTTCTCTCAGATCTTATGTTTATCCTGTGTTTTAATTCTCTTAATGAATTGGTATTACAGTGACAGATGTGTGCTGAGATTTGTGTTATTAAAGATTATGAAAGCCTTCAGACAAAAATTTAAATGGAAAAAGGAAACACAAATGGTTTGAGATGGTAGGAAGTTAAAGATGCAGCCAATTTAAGAAACAAAGTTGTTTTGTTTTGAAATAGATGAATCGAAATTTGTTGCCAGTGTTTATTGATACATCTTGCCACTGACCTGCATGGACAAAGATTTGAAGACCACCATCTTGGGAAATATCTCTTGGGGCTACCTCTTGCTTTTCCTGGTAAATAAACTTATAAAACAAAGCTTTAATTTCATCTAGCTTTAATGCTATTTCAAAATTAAAAAAAAAAAGTAAAAGAAATTACAGTTGTCAGTTTAATTTTTTTGCAGTTGACATGACTGCTAAATGTTTATCCATGAGAGAATATCAGTTGGAGGAAAATATTCCCTGAATTAAAATTCTTATGAAAAATGTCTATCTATAGAATTCAACTCCCCTGTCATTCAGATGATGAATAACACCTTGAGCAGCAAAGTTATGTATGTTTGTTTTGCTAGTTAGTTCAGTGGACATATGATAAATTCTGCTTGTCCTCACTGGAAAATACCATCAGTTTCTAAAGTTTGTCTGCCAAAATATCCTCTGCTTTATAAAACACAACTGTAATTATTACAAAACATCTTCAATGATCTCTTCAGACTCAGTCATCTTCTGTATTCAGTGCCTTATCCTGCTGCCAACTTTTATGTTCTTAACCATAGTTAAATTTTGTCTTAAAATATTTCTGTCATTCAAGTGGACTAAGATGATTGGACCGGTGTTTAGCAGTGAAGAAAAATGACCTTCAATTTCAAGAGTAAGTTTTGATACCAGCTACTTGTTATGCTGCTTTTTACATAAGCTAAGCACTAACAAGAACGTTTAGCGTAAAATATGTTTACCTTCTAATTCTTAAGTCTTGAAATTCACCACAGATCAGCAAGATACTGGATAATATTGTGGCAGAGTCATTAAACTGATGACAACACTGATTTTGCCCCTTTGTTATTAATGATTAGTAATAAAGAGATCATGACATGATATGAGAAATACTTCCTCCAAACCTTTCTTAAAGCAGAAGGAATCAGACTTAAGATTAAATTGTGAGCTTGCCATTACAGGGTGCAATCCATGAGTACAAAAGTACAAGTGCTTACTTGCAACACATCAAGATACCAAATGGACTGGACAAGCAAATCAGTTGATCGCTGCATTGCAGAATTTTGATTCCTTTTTAAGACTGAAAACTCTAAAATGCCGCTGCTTTTGTACCCAACTTCATACAGTTTGTGTAACCTGCAGTTCAAGTACATTGAAAGGACTTCTCTTATGCTGCACATAAATAAGACCAGATGCTTTACTGTGGTTGTCAATGTGTATTTCATAGTTTTGGCATTTAGATAGCATATTGAAAGAATGCACTTTATGTGTGTAGGTGAAATCATTCTAAGAACGCAGGGGGAAAAAAGTAACTTTGAATCTCTAAGCTTATTTGGTATCTTTGTGCACAGCATTCTCTCATTTGCTAACCTTTACCCTGCCTTATTTTCCTCTTCATTTACTCTATTAATGTAATTTTATCTTTTCTTACATATGCTAAATATAACTCCTCTCTTTCTCTGTCTTCCGTTATCTCTCTGAAACCACTGGCCAGATTTTACGCAGTGCAGGTTATTCCTGTAGTCAAACAGCAACTCTGGGAGGCAGCTCTATTTTCAAGAAGTTGCTCTGTCCACAGAACAGGATTTCCCTCCCTCCAGTTCCAGATCTATAATTCACCTGTACAGTAAAGGAGAAGCCATTTGTATTCAAACCTGAGCTGTCCTTTTACTTCCTCAATTCATGTTCTCCTCTTTACTTCTGTAAAGCTCAAATGCACAGTTGAACTCAGTAACAATTACCGTGTAAGGTCTGCAAACACAAAAATCTGTGTCAGAAATTGCAAAGACTGAAAAAGAATTTTCGAAAAATGTCAGCCATTTCCACGGGCTACAATGAAAGGTTATTTCAGTTTGCTGAAGTAAGGACAACTTTATCCATCCATGGCTCAATATCATCTTTGAACAGTTTGACTACAACTATCATGTTTTTTGGAGTTTCTCATACAAACTGCACAACATTCTATTACAGAAGAAAGAAAACCAAAAATTTTCCTTTGAACTTTACACAGAAGTATAGAATTTGTTTTTTGACTCTTCCTTAGAGTAACATAAATGTAATTCTCCTAAAAGCCATGCCAGATCTTTCACAAGACTGCTCAGTCTCATTCTTTCCCCCGCCCATTTTGGCCACAGCTATAGGCTAGCTTTTGTAGGACAATATGGCTTTCCAAAACTCAGAATTAGGAAACGGAAAATAGGTTGCTACTGATTGTCCACAGCAAATTACAACTTCAACAATTCCTCAAACAATTCATGCAAATGGGTCTAACAACTATGACAGCTTTTGCTCTTGGCAGCCAAGCATAAGAGATTATTGCAACAGGACACATTGCTACAGTGAGGATATCCATGACCTGCAGGATTTTCATCAGCACTAAAGGGATTAACACACATTTCACATATGTTACTCAAACTCCCTACCTGGAAAAACTGTTAAGGTCACAGTCTTCATAAAAATCCACTGAAAACCTTGCAAACAGTCAGCTAGCACCATGCCTATACACAAATACACCAAGATTTTCCACCTCCAAACTTTTCCTCAAACAGGTCAGCGCATCACTAATTGAAATTAAATAAAGGTTTTAATGATTTGAACCTCTATAAGCCTCTATTGAATTCAAAAGCTAGAAGTCTCTAAAGGATAAAAAACACCTGCATAAAATCACTGCAGCACAGCACAATCAATCCTTCTACCTCCATTTGTTTGTTTTAGCACTTTACATGCTTTCCTCAGTTCTCAGGTCTAGATCAATCATTTGTTAAAGAACGAGATGAACAGGCTTGGGTGTCTCTGCAGAATGCTGATAAGATATAGAGTCAGCTCACTTTAACTGAAAAGAAACAACTCGGACTTTTTTTTTCTTCTTCTCATCCTTGAGAATCCATCTACCACCAAGGTGAACAATAGGGAAAAAAAAAAAAAAATGTTTCTTATCATTCTATCCTCAGTATTATGGATTGAATATTTATATTCAAGACCCTATTTATTCAAGATTACACCATTCTGAGCCTATTGTTTTAAATACTTTAACTAATCAGCTCAAGGAATATGTGAGAGACATACAAATTCATTCGAAGTAGAAGAAGGACTAAAGTGAAAGCCATATAAACAAGAGCAACTTTCTTCATACTTGGACTATAAGAGTTTTTAGTGCTGAGGCCAAAGGACTTGCACATTATGAGTTACAAGAGCTGTAAATACGTACAGGTCTTTCATCACTAGAGTAAGGGAGGAAAATTACATTCCCATGATTAGATTCTTAATTGCTTTCATTTACATACATGAATTTCCTTAATGCCAATGGCCTCTCACTGTGACATCTGCATTCAATAACACCCCAGTGCCATCAGTAACTCCAGCATTCACAAAACACTGCTGCCAGCCTCGTTCACAGATCAGCTACAAAAAAAAAAAAAAAAAAAAAAAAAAAGGCAAAAGCAAGCAACAGCACTATAAACGCAGTTGGGATCCTGATGATAAGATCAAAAAATGCCACGTGAAAGGAGTTTCTGCTCTGCAATTCGTAAAAGGAAATGATGCAGCACACACTGAAATTCACTTAAATCACATCCAGGGACAATGCTTAAGCTAAAGTTTTATTGGCAACATTTTACTAATTTTGGAACATGGTGCTAACAATGCCTTATCTCTGTTTGCTCTTTTGCACTACAATTTATTACTCTAGTGAAATGTTAACATAATACTTTGGCTTTTTACTGGACTTGAGTGTTTCATCTGCCTTGCCCACTGAAGAACTAGGTAAGCTACAAGGAAGCTGGAGTGGAACATTGATTGATATGCAATAATTCTCATCCATATTACTAAGGCAAATCATATGCATTTGGAGGACGATGTTCTATTTTCAGATCTGTCAAATAACTGACTACAATTTGACTTGAAGACACCAGAATCACATACGAAAGATGATGTTATCATGTGGCAAATTCCCCCAGGTCCTAGTTTCCCAGCAAATGTTCTTTTTCTGATCATGGGAGATGTCAGTTTAATCTTCCCTGAAACAACATCCAAAGCAAGCAGGTAGCTTCCTTGGGATATCATACAGAGACATGTTCCTTGCCTACTTCTGCCAACATACATACATACTGCTTTCTCTATAGAGAGGAAGGCTGTTAGGGTATGACCATACACAAGCTGTATTGCTACTCTGTGTCTCTGTAAAGCAGTATCTGTGCCTTACATGAGCATCTCTACTTTTTCTCAGCTTTCTCACCTGTGGATTCTATGAAGCAGATCACACCCAGTACTGGCTCAGTCAGGCTGCAAGTTCTCCAGTTCTCTCCCCCCAGATTTATGCAGAACCTGCCTCAACTTCTCAGCAACTGTGAGGAATGATCTAGGTAAAATTTTCCTCTATAACACAGGCATGCAAAGTAAATTTCAAATTGTGTAACTCTCTGTAACAGTATAGACCAGCCCTTTGCCTGTCTGACACAGTGGTATAGCACTTAATTAATATTAATTAATTAGGTAAACTACATTTTCACCCTAAATTATTAGGTTAGATTCCTCTAGGAACATTATTGACTGCATGCAGCTTTATTTCCTATCAGCTTCAGGAATAAGGCAGCCTCAGACTGCTGAAACTTTAGCTTACATTGTCTCCCATTGCCTGGCCTTCCTTTTCTCCTCTCTCCCTCTTTTTCGTATTCCACTTGCATTTTCTGGCAACCCTGTAACACTTCATTGGGATTGTAGTAACATAATTAAATTTCTAATGTGGAAATAAAAAATATATTTTTTTTCATATACAGAAAAAAAAAAAACACACAGTCACTCCCTGTAAACCAAGACAGGACTGAGAAATGTAGAGAAATGAATGAGAAGGGGCAGAAAATAGTTCATAAACTGCAAACAGGGCTTTCCAAGGGGCTGTCCTAAATTTTATCTGTCTCTTTGCAAGTGCGTGACAATTGGATAGGGAATTCACCCTGAGCCACTGCCACCTCAGCATGAGGAACACAGCTGTAATGGCACTCTACGTCTCTGAGCTCCTGGTATTAATGCTAATACCTCCTGGCTTGTGCTGCAAAATGTGCACAAGTGACTTTACATGCCACAAATGAACAGAATTTTTGTGTCTAATCCAAAACAAAACAGATCAAGGAGGCATAATTTCTGAGGCATTACTCTACAGAGGTGGGGATGGAGGAATCAACTAATCTGGGACTAATGCCAAATCTCAAAAGCATCTAAGAATTCTTTTTTTCAGGTAATTTAAGCAATGACACAAAAAAGTCCTGTTTCAGTTATGAACCTTTCTGGATCATAACACTCCTTGGTAGTTAATGTCTCTCTCCCTTTGAAGTTAAGGCTGAATGGCACATTCCCCAAATCTCTGCTCATCATAACTACAGTTGTGTATTGCCATCACTACATAACACTGTAGACCTCATACAAATGTATACATCCGGTTATTCATATTTTTTTTTCTGCTTCCCCAGCCAGCTTGCTACTGGACAGAATCCAAACTCCTGCTTAGGAAGCAACACACCAATCCAATGCAAGCACTGTTAGCATTTTAGCAGTTTTTACATTTAAAAAGTAAATAAATAAATAAGCAAAATCCAACACGGCATGGATGAAAAAGTGACAAACATTTTCAACAATCAGTGAAATACTGATGCTGGAACAAGAGGGGGGAAATTAACTTGGGAGAGCATACTATTAAGTGCAAATATGCAGTATGTTTACAAACACACACACACACACACATATATATATAAAGGATTTATCAGCGATATAAGTGTATTCACAGATTTACTTTTTAGCTGATTCATTAGAAGCTTTTGGTCATCGTTGACTAATGCAACTAGATTAACGTACTTTGCGTTTGGAGAATTCTTTAGTAGAGAAAGCTATCATCTTCATACATTAGGGTATTTCAGAAACATCTTCAGTACATCAAAGCCCCTGAAGTGCTTATTGTCCAAAAAGACAGTTTCTTTGTCATAATAAAAATCAGTGAATCTTTATACCAGAAGCTTGGCAAACAAAAACAAAGGAATTATTCCCAGCTGCCTGCCTTTATTAGATAAATAGACATGTAGCCTCAAAAACTTTCATGAGCTCTGAACTCTCAGCCTCTCAAAAAATGCTGTTTTATCATAACTTTCACTGACTACATGTTCTGAAGGTCACAGATTCAAATCCAAGAGGAGGACAAATTTCCATCATTGGAATTTTTTTTGGCCAGCTTTAAAAAAATGTATATATTCCTTGGTGCAGCTTTACTGGACATTATCTGAGCAAGTCACATCTTTCTCCGAGGTTTTAGATAATAATAACTACCAATAGGAACTACCAATAAATCAACTAAACAAGCTTTAAGAAATTCAATACAAACAAGCCAATGCATTACGTCAGTAGTGATCTTACTGGTTCAGGTAATACCTGCTTCCCAGACTCCTTGACTGGAAAGTCATGAGAGTGATAAACCAAGTATTCAAACACCCGTTATTATGCTGTTACTTAGTATATGTTTGTGTTTTGTTTTGTTGTGTTTGTTTGGTTTTTTCCTCCTTTTCCTTCACTTCCTTATTTTTTGGATAAGATTGTTATTTCCACAGACTTATAATATTAATGCAGTAAAAAAAAAAGAAAGGAGCAAGCAAATCGTACGACATGAATGAGTCAAACATATGATATATTTGTCTCTGTCTGACCAAACCATTAAACATCTGGCAGCTGACTTCCATAGTCAAATTATTATTATTATTATGAAAAAAAAAATATCCTGATAATAGATATTAATTTATAGGATAGTTAATGTAGTGAAAATTATTTGTCTGTAAAGACAGGAAAAGAAGCAAGAAACATTTTCATTTTTTCCTGTTCTTCCTAGTTTGAGCTGGTGGTCACTTTAACCTGTTTAGGAATAATAATTGTTGCTTGTAACCAACATTCTACCTCAGTTCTTTTTAGTTCATTCATTTTATCACTCATTTAAAGTTTCATTCACTGGAAAGATATTTCATAGGTCTGACTAAACTTCTTTCTTCAACTTAATGACTGCTTTTATCAGATTTCTAAGCAAAGATGCTCTTAGACACTTAAGTCAAGAAAAGTTCAATTGATATTTCCTGTCTCAATGGATCTTGTTAAAGAAAAAATACATGTGATGAGGGGATGAAGGGTCAAGAGGCAGAAAGGATTCTATATACAGCATTAACAGAAGAACAAGTTGTTGCCTCCTTAAAACTGACCTAAGAAATAAAGATAAAACCTAAAACCACCAATGCAAGTCAGACTCTAAAGAATTTAGGAACCCACAGCTTTCCTTAGTATAGAGTAAACTCTGAGTTTCCCTTTTCAAGATATCCTCCTCATTTCTCCTCTCCTTCCCTTTCCTTCTGCCCGTATCCAATTTATGTGCTCTACAGTAACAAGAGCTCTGTTAATTGTACACCAGTGCCTGCACGTTCAGCATTGCTGCCCCTTGATTGGTGCCCCCCATTGTCATACCCTCTGAGCAATTAGCCAGTCTGTTAATTTCACTTTTCTCAGTGTAAAGTGTTTCATGGAGGAGGATCACTGGCTCTTGTAACACAAGATGTGGCAGCTTTGCTGTATCCCATACCAGCATCACCACCTGCTCCACCAGGGCTGTGCAACTCAGTGTGAAAGGATATTAAGAGCTAGTATAAAGTGCTGCCACAGCAATCTGGACCAAACCCAATTTTCAGGCCTTTCGTGCAAATCTGTCCTCTGCCTGCAAATCTGAAAATCCAGATTTGTCTGCTCTAGCTTCTGCTTTGCTACAGAGAACTGTTTGTACTGCTTGGAAACAGAGATCGTGAGTCCCAAAAATGCTGTCTGTAGTGGATTACAGCACAAGAGAGGATGAGAGATCACCCTAGATTCCCCATTGCTCCCATTGGACTCGGGTTCTTGACATCCTGACCTATGAACAGAAAACAGGGAAGTAACTGCAGCTGAGTATTCTTTACTCTACCATTGTCCCATTCATGATATATCTGGAATACATTTTCTCCAAGGAGGACATCACAGACAAAGCACACCATCACTGTGGGAGACTAGGCTTTTCAAACTATTTAATCTGTTACGTAAAGATCTGAATCCATATGCTAAATGCAGTGCTCCCCCAAGACCTCTTCTGCTCAGAGGGATTTTTTTCCCCTTTCTTTAAGCCACAAACCTTGAAAGACTCTACACAATTTTCTGCTGCCTCTGCTTTGGTGGTGTCCTAAATCAATTACAGGGCAATCAGACTATCCTTCCCTTCACTGTTTTTTTCTACTCACTTCAAGGAACATACATGTAAATGGTAAACTATTTCCTCAAAACCTAGAAATTCAGAGACAATACTGTAACTGGAAATTACAACTCAGAAAACAGTTCTGGGATTTAAAACCATAAAATAATGGTTCATGATTTAATCATGAACACATCACTATATTTAACCAGTAACATGTACTCTAGCAATTACAAATTGTACCACTTTCAGATACAACTCCAAAACTGATTGGAATTGATGCCTTTCTATTCACCTCTCCACTCGTTTGAAAGGGACTGACTTTTCCATGTGTTTCATTTAAACTCTTTGAACTAATCCCAGTATTTTCGATAGTCAAGCCTTTAACTGAAAATCAGATATTCAAGTTCACGATCTGAAAATCACGATAACCTCTAATGCTACATGTTTTGCATGTACCAACTTTCTCCATTTATGACATACAAACATACATGTTCCAGAAAACTGTGTGTGGGGAGGAACATTTTATTTCCTATTAATTAAAACAGAAAATAGAGAAAGAGAAAAGAGAAACCAACAGGAGGGAAAAAAGCCATAATATAGTAGGGATTTAAATAATTAAGTAATCTACCAAAGGGAAAACAGATGCCATCAGATTGCCACAGTTTGTCAGCAACATTGTGGTACTCCTCAATCACTCTTTTAGCAATGGCTTGGACTTACGTATTGTCCTTCAAAATGGACAGAGCACATCGTTAATGCAGCTCAACTAAGAAACACTTTGTTTTAAGACAAGCTACACCCAACAACAATACACTTCAGATGTATTTTCAGATAATCAATAAAGTTAATTTTTTGAAGGGTAGACACATCAAATTTGGGATGATTTTCTGACTCTTGACAGCTTTGTGATTTAAATCCAGCATGAAATTTTGCAAGACGGCTTCTCAAAATAGCATTTCCCCTGACAGTACCAAATCAAAGCCAAAACAAGTAGCAACATACCAGTTGAAAATAAAAAGCACATACTACTTTCATTGATGGTGCAATTACCAATTAAAACATCTAGAGTAGCTGAATAGCATGCATTTGAAAAAGTCACTTAACCTCAGTTTCCCTACTTACAATGTTACTTAATCCTTCGTTACTAGTTTTCTGTAATGTGCTAAAGAGTGTAACTACATAAAAGAGTTCAGTAAATGTTCAAAATTAACCATTTATTTAAATGCACAGTATCATGGATTTTAGAGTGAAGAAGAAAGGACTAGGCTCCTTGTTTACAACACTCTTGCTTTTTAAGAAATTCATGTGCCACCTATAACATAACACTACTAGTTCTGCTTGCACATTTAAAATATCTCCCTCATGACAGGAGGCTGACATCTTCATCCTGAAAGCATTGCCTGTGATTATGGTATGTGTTCAGGAGATATAACATACCTGCACAAATACTGTGATGCATTCTGAAGAATTAGCAACATCTGTGGAAAAATTTATCTGAAGTGATCTCGAACTTTCCATAGTGTGGGTTTTTATACTTCTTTCCAACTCAGATAAGAAACAGCTAAATTATTTTTAATCCGCGTGTGGTATTTTATTTAATAAATTGATGTAAACACCAAATTAGGTTCTCTGCCAATGAATGAAATAAATGAAAATGCTTTACAAAGGAAAGTTGGATCACTAGTACGGGACAAAAACCCAAACTGAAAGAATTAAAAGCAAGCATTATATTTTGGTAGCCTATTAAAGATTTAATTAATTATCAACTTGAACAGCATACAATAGTAAAAACATCTGTAATACTGAAAAAAAAAAATAAGGGAAGGAAAAGTGTAAAAGTCAACAACATTTTTATTAAAAACAAATCCCTCCCATACACACAGAATTAAACATTTACAATTAAGCCACGCTACACAGAATTTCCAATCACATGTGTAAGTCTCATCTGACTCCTCTACTTGAAGAATAAAAACTACTAAAAAGGAAAAAAAAAAAAAAAGCCTAATGTAAACCTTGAGTGCTTCCCTTAATTTAGATAAGAATTTGACTTTAAATGCCTAGACAAATTTATTAACAGAGATCTCATTTTGGGTATCATTATTTCAGAACTGGATTGTTTGCCCTCGAGTAGTTGGCACAAGTCTCCCTCATTACACATTCTGGCAGGAGTCTGCAGTTCCTGCGCCTTTGTGGCAGCACAAGCTCTGAAGCTAATTTCTTCCAAAATGAGAAGGCCAGAATTATAATATGTGCCAAAACCATTGCCCCTTCACATGAGCCCACAGAATTTGCAGACTAGGAAAAACCTTCTAGATCATACTGACTGGTGTTATAAGGGAAAGAAAGGGCCTTTAGAAGGGCTAGACTTCTGGTGCTCCTGTAAACACGCTTCCCTAATAGCTACTATCTGCAGCTGAAACACTGAATCACAACTAGACACAGATACTATTAGTGTAACCTTAATGGTGACACAAAGAAAACTAAAATAAAAAGCTGTGTTCTTTCAAATAATATTCTAACATCTAAATGTTTTCTTACCATTTTTCTCCTTCAGTAGTTTAAACTCCATATTTTAACATTCCTGAGTTGGGGAGGACACCTCTTAGGAAAAACACACATTTATCAAACTAACGGTAGAAGACTTTCAAGCTTAATGCATATCTATCTACACCGGTTAAAACAATTACTTGGTCTTCATACCACTTAATTGACCATTAATGCCTAATCGTGAATATTGACAGATAGCCAACACTAAGAAAAAAAATCTCAGAAGGGAACATTTTCTTTTTCAAGCCTTAAACTGGTCACTGATAGCACAGACCAGGGTACAAATGCCAAGGAAGTGAGTTTTGCCACCTCTAACTTTTAAGAGATTTCCTGTATACCCTTCTTTAGAGGCAAGTACCTGTGTCATAGTCTGATTCAGTTAAGACAAATTCCGGTAGCTCACAGCTTTTGTTTAATACAGACAATTAATATGCTACAGTCACAAGCAAAACATTAAACATAATCTAAAATGAAATAGAAATAAAGGAGTTGTACTTCCAGCTTTGCTTTTTCATCATTCATATCATTTCTGACCTATTTTCACTCAAAAGAAAATCCATGTTATAAGGAAGTGAATTAACAAATGAATTGCCAAGACACAGATTCAATATGAAAGCAACACCTGCTTACTGTCCTCTGGAAGGAAAGAGGGCACAGCCCAAAGAAATGATGTGCTGCTCAGATAGCTTTGCAGCTCTTCAGACCAGCTGTTTGCTAGAGTATGCTCCCTATAGCTTCATCTCAACAACTGAGAAGAGATGTGTGGAGAAGAAAAGAGAAAATAGCATTAGGACAGGGCAAAGCCAAGCAAGACAACTAAGCTGTGCATACACTCCATTGACACTATCCAGGTTGGCCACACACTTCAACCCTCTGCTCAACTTGTCCAACTGCCAACACAGCAGAAGCAAACAGCTTTCATTTCAGCATCACCATAAATGATATGGATGACGGGATTGAAAGCACCCTCACTACATTTTCTGGTAACATTAAGCTGGGTGGTAAGGCAGACACATCTGAAGGGGGAGACATCTTGAAGAAAGACCTCAACAGGCAGTTGAGTGCACTAGCAAAAACTGTATGAAGCTTAACAAAGACAAGTGCAAGGTCCTGCACCTGGGATGACATAACCAAGGAGCCCAGTACAGGCTAGGATCCATGCAGTTAAGAAGCAGCCTTGCTGAAAGTGACCTGGGAGTCCTGGAGGAGTAGCTGAGACTGAGTCAACAGTGGACAAAAAAGGCAAATCAGATCCTGGGCTGCACCTGCAGTGGATTACTAGTAGACCTAGACATAGAGATTTGATCTTACCACTCTACTCAGCACTTGTTACACCACATCTGGAGAACCGTGTCCAGTTCTAGTCCCCACAATTCAAAAACAAAGTGAACAGACAGGAGAGGAGACTAAGGAGGGCCACAAAAATCATCTAAGTACTGAAGAACCTGTCCTGTGGGGAAAGACTGAAGGACTTAGGTCTTTTCACCTTGGAGAAGAGAAAGCTCAGGGGAGAACTAATCACAGGGTAGCTACAAAGAGGACAGAAGCTCTCTCTCCACAAAGAGGCACCTGGAGAAAACAAGGGGCAACAGGCAGAAGTTGCACTGGGAGAAGTTTCATATTGAAAAAGGAGATAACTTTTTTAGAGTGAGAACAATCTATAATTTCAACAACCTCCCCAGGGATGCGGTACAATCCCCATCACTGGAGCTTTTCAAAATGTGATTAGCCAGGGTGCTAGATCAAGGCTCCCTTTTCCCAAGAAAAGTTGGACCTGATGATCCCTAGAGATCCCTTCCAACATGGGTTGTTCTGTGGTTCTATGATTCATTTAGCTGCAGCATATATACAAATTCTTTCTACTTTATCTCTGTTAAACATAGTAGATTACCCTACTATTTCAAGTAGAGCAAAGTGCTTGTGAATCAAGCACAAGTCCACACAGCTATGCATATTGCTTTGTTGTTCTTCTTTACAGTGTCCTCCAAAGGGGAGATAAACCAGTCCCTTCAGTGTCTGTTTGGAGTGACTCATAATAGTCATAATCTGCTAAAAACATAATCTGTTTAAAAAAATAAATAAAATTTAGAAAAGCTTGACTTTGGGCAGTTGGCCTTAGCTGTCTACAGTTCATGGATAATCTTTCCTGTGTTACTTTATAACTTTAATCCCCACCTTTGCCCTCCATATATTGTCTACAAGTAAAACAACAGCCTGTAAAAAGGCTGCCTTTTTATTCAGATTAATAACATCCTAAATCATGGTCCTCTTCTCAGCATTTTATTTCAGGCTACAGGATTCCAAAAACTTTTGTAACTAACACATCAGGAACAGTAATACCTGGAAACTCCCCTTACAGTTTGTCAAAGCTTATTTTCTATGCTCTGAGTGAATCAACTCTTGTAAATTAGTTATTTCTCCACTTACATCACAGTTCTCTGGCAGGTATCTATACCCATTGGAAATTATGCAGATTCTCAACTTTTCTTTGAACAAAAATGTCCTGGAATGGAAAATTCACCATTTTATTTCCTTACAATAGAAGTATGCTCGAAGGGAAACACCACCTGTTCCTAGCAGATGGTAAATTAGCATTGAAAAAGATCACCTGTACTGGAAACCCCCCCTATTTTCTAATTCTACCACCAGGAGGTAAATCAGCACTGTAAGTCACAACGAGGTGCCACCCGACTTAGCACTTGCTGATGTTTCAGTAGCATCCCCATAGCGCATGCTGCTAAGCGTCCATTCTCTTATAGCAGTGCCTATTCATCATCCTTACAAGAATTGTGCCAAGCCTGTGTCATAGCAAAATGGATTTGGAGGTAAGCCATTGCATTTACATTTATTAATGACCCTTGCTGAGGAACTTCAACACATGATCTACTCACCTTCTTCAGAATTCCTTTATAAATACATGCAGCTATTATTTGCCTTCCCCACTTTTTTAAGGGAGCATCTAGGATCAAAATTGAGATTGATGTAATCACTGCTCTCACTCTTCATCTGTAATGCCATCTGACAGTCCTATGCACAACAAAAATTGAAAGTAACCATGAACAATGCAAACATCATCAATCTTTAATGATGTCTTAATATGTGAAGACTGTATTACGTTGCAAGTCAGAGAACCATATCCCTTTTCTACCACTTTCCAGGCCACAGTAAGTTGCAATTCTTTGAATTTTTTCTTCATTGTTATCAAGGCTGAAAGAAAGTAAGGACAGATGCTTCTGCACTCAAAGCACTTACTTTATTAAAAGCTTTTCTAATGTGAAAAATGTACACAGAGTCACTCTTGCAGGAGATGCATTACTGTTATTTTCACCACTCCAAGTACAAAATGAGATTATGAAAGGGGTTCAAGAGCTGGATTTAAATCCAATTCTGCAGTTTCTGAATGTGTGCTAATGTAATATTGTGGGATTTAGAGGTAAGGACCTCAACAGCTTAATCTGTGGCTTTTTCAAACATCTGGGTCATTGGCAATGTCACTGGTGCTTTTATTCTAACTAAATCAAGGGGATAATAAGTATAATCCCTAAGCAGTTACTTGCCTGCAAGTCACCAAAAATACATTTATAGCAATGAATCAGCAGCTGGTATTAACCCTTTGAAAATATGGGATGCGTTGTTAAAAGTAAAAGTTGATGTCTTCAAATCTACCTAAATAACTTATTAAATCACAATGTAGATATCAAAAGGGGACACCAACCTCAAATTGCCACACCAAACACCTGCCAGATTGCATTCTGGAAAACCAGACAGTTCTTAGGAAGTAAATAGATATATACTCCCTGCATGTCACATTCAGGCACTGGAATAAATGGCTGAGCCTGGGATTAACCAAGATTCAGGCAACCAAAAGGTCTGAAAATCTATTCCAATTTTTTACAGTATTACATTTGCCACCTAAAGGCTAGCTACCAACAGCAAGTTTATAAAACTGTGTACCTGGATTTGCTCCATATTTAGCTTCCAAGTGACTTGCATCAACACACTAAGTAGGTGGTGGGAAGCAACAGGGAGCTCTCAGTTTAAGGAAGTACCTTCTGCCTTGCTTTGATAATATCCTTTTAACAGGTGTTTGTTTTTGTTTGTTTGTTTTACTTCTACATTGTTGTTTGTCTGATTTTCCTACCTGATTAGGATGAATATCATCAGTATTGTCAGGTTATATATACAGATATAGGCAGTGTGGGAAAAGAATATCAGTTCACTTGTAATGAACAGAATTGCAGTACTGACTACATCAGAAGATTAATCATTCAAGCACTACAGGCCCAGGTGTTTGTTGCAAATGCTTCTGCAATAGCTCGCCATTGCAAGAAAGCTGCAGAATTGTTCCTCCTGACATCAGATAAGTCACAAAAAAAAAAAAAAAAAAAAAAAAAAAAACTAATTATTCAGATGGATATACAGTTATAAATCCTGGAACTCTCTCAAAAATACACAATGTTTCAAAGTGTGAGCGAGTACTGCTGGTTCCTTCATGCCCTTTTACTGCAGCAGGTATTCATTCATCTACTAGTCTGCTACAGATCAGAGAGAAATTAAATGCCAGAAGATTTTGATTGTTCATATAATTCTCTATCATGTTTTCCCTCATTCTCCTTCCCTATATTTGCTCTACCACCACTTTTAGAAGGACTTGCATCCTGCTATGCTCTGACATCTACCCAGTTCTATGACTGTTTTGGGAACAGCTACACCTCAGGAAGTGTAATGCAGCTGCGCAATGGCTCTGTGAGTACATGATGATGGACAACACCAGGGGCTCAGCATGTTCCTGCTCTGCACAGTATCAGGTAACTGAAAACCCAGCAGCAGTAAAGACATTCTCATTTCTGTTTAGTTCCTTTTATTGTTTTTTCCACTTTCTACCTTGGGGTCTTGGTAATGGATGCATCACTGAGCAGATTGTTCAAAGCAAGATATAATACAGTGCCATATAAATACTGCCATCATATTTTATGCTCTTTTCACCAGTTTATGTTTTTATACCAGCCTAGAATTTTTATTTTTTTTTATGGTCCCTATAGTAAAATTACTTTCCCATAGAAATGCTTGTGTCTTTTATATGTGAAGTTAAAACCGAATTCAATACTGTATGCTCTTTTTGCATTCTTCTGCATTAGTCCATATTACATCTCACTGCCAAGGGTTCAGTTTTTTTGTTGTTGGTGGTGGTGTTTTTTTTAAAAAACTTTCCCAACGAAACTGAGGTAGATGTAGCACTTTACATTTTTTTTTTACGAAAGCTTTTTGAATTTCCTTTGTTTTCTTTTGATATTTGTGTAAATAGCAGATTGTATCAATTTTCAGAATACCAATGACATTACAGAACTGCAGCTCGTGTGCCTTGTGTGCTAAATGCCTGCCTTTCAGCCTGACAAGCAGCATGCACAGCACATACTCTGTATTCTTGCATGCAGATCATTTGGCCTGCCAAACAATCATGTGCATTGGAATAGGGCAGTAGTCCCCAGCCCCAGCTTCGTGTCACCTCACTGTAAGTAAAGAAATCCCCACGTTATAAATGCAGTGCTAAATCTGCAGCATTCATGATGATATATGTTTATAACTCACTCCTACTCACTCTTCTGTCTGTGCGCACATGTATGAGTGTTTCAAGAGGCTAACAGAATTCATGACCTTTAAAATTAAGACCATGCCATAAATAGAGGAATACAATTCCTTGCAGTGAACACTAATATTGTTTTCAATGCCTCACATCTTTGTGCACTCTCTCCAGCCTGAAGTGACAATAGCAATCACAGCTGACATAATTGACCCTTCTAATATTCTCTAGAGAAATATTATCAAAATGGCAATAGGCTAAATTGGCATTTATTAGCCTGGAGACCCTTATAAAAATCTCTGCATTGCCAGGATACCTCTCAAAAGCAAGCAAGCTAATATGTTATAAGTGTTGAAATGCTCAGAATGCACAAAATAATAGAAACCAAAGGACAAATCTACCACTAGAAGAGGACAATAAATTAATAAATATACTTGTTCCCGTTTGGACTAATAATAAACACAAAAGTGTTCCCAAACATAACAGAATGATTTGCAAAAATTATGAAGTGGCACAAGGTGTCCTACAGCAGCAATATACTTCACTAGTACAGCCCTGTAGATAAGATGTTATCTGTTGCTCCCATCACTTCTCACCTTGTGCGGATAACATCCAGCAACTCAGGATCCTACTCCCATTGAATTCAAGTGTTTTGGCAACAACTTGTTTAATGTGTTTTGTCTTATTCTGTTTCTTTTGCTCATTGTGAAGTCAAGCACTTGATGTCAGAATTTCTGCACAGCTCACTGTTTTTTCCGTTAAGTTTTTAAATTTAAGCTACATGCACCTTCTCCTTTCAGAAAGCAGGATGGTGAATGCTAGAAATTAAAATCTCAGTATTCCATTTATCTCATTTTAACTTTAATAACAAGGTATAAACATAACGAAATCTCCCCATCTACCTTTCATTGACTTCAGATGATCCAAACCAAACGGAATTCACTAAAAAATCTCCTCCTGATCCTTGTTGTCTATTAACCAAGCACATAGTTGTACCTATACGTTAAAATGCCAATTTATTTAATATTTGAACTATCTGAAGATACCAACCCAGACAAAAAATCCCATAATGACGGGCAATATTATTTGAGAGAGAGATTGCCCTATCTTTCAAATTATTAGCATTTTCATAAAGAACTCCTCTAAGAATGTACTCGCAAAGCCTGAACCTCAACTCAAAATGCACTGCAGCATTTACTTTCCACGGCAAAAATCCTTGAAGCTTCTGCCTTTTACAAAAGTTGGTCTAGAGAATCACTTCTATATACACTTTCAGTGTCTCACAGTCATTGCTAATATTCTGTTCTAGCTACATTTCTGCAGAAGATTTATTCAGAAGACACTGAAGAGTAACATGCCTTCCAGCGGTCTAAATAAAAAAAAGACTGCCTTGCAAATTTTGTTCACACCTTGGTGCAAATGGACTGAGAAAAAAAAAAAAAAAGATGGACCAGTTTACCTCCAGATTACAGCAAAACAGAACCTTGGTTCCATAATCCTAGCCTGTGCAGGGCTATTTGTGGGAAGAGAGATGCCCAGAACACACTGGGTCTGGTAAGCATAGTATTACTATGATTTTGAAACCATGTCATGCCTTGAATCCTATCTATGGCATTAAATTCTTCCACATACATGACCAAGTTTATATCCTTTCAGTATCTATCCTTCTTACAGGAAAGGGATAATAAGGATTATTAAAGGCCACCTGAGCAACACAGGCTTACCTAGGTTCACACTGTCACTCAAGACAAATGACAAATTGAAGAGCCACCACATGTATGGCAGTTTCTCCTAAGACTTGTCCTAAGACAAGGTGGCCTGTCAGATACTTTAGAAAGACTCTGTAGAGGCGCGGATGCATCCTAGATATGTAGATGCCTTTCTTGGTAGGCTGGATTCTCCAACTTCATACTAAGACAGATAGAAAACTTGTCTCAGTCATTCAGGGGAAAGGGCTAAAGTAGCACCAGAGGAGATTTAGGTTGGATATTAGGAAGAACTTCTTTACCGAAAGGGTTGTTAGGCATTGGAATGGGCTGCCCAGGGAAGTGGTGGAGTCACCATCCCTGAAGGTCTTTAAAAGACGTTTAGATGTAGAGCTCAGTGATATGGTTTAGTGGAGGACTTGTTAGTGTTAGGCCAGAGGTTGGATTCAGTGATCTTGGAGGTCCCTTCCAACCTAGATGATTCTGTGATTTTCTGAAATTCTCTAAGTTTTAGCAGAACTGTTCACACCACCACTCATTCTTTATCACACATGCTGCTGTCAACAACATGTGCAGCCAAAGAATTTGAGACCTTCAGTGACATGTGGTTCAGTAACTTTAGTCCTGATACAGAAGCCCTGTACTTGCTGGTACAGAGATTCAGGAGGGAAGTTGACCCACTGTCCTTTCCTCCTCTTCTCTCTAGATTTACTGTTTACTCCTAATGAATGTCATAATTAAAGCTGCAAAGATATAAGGATACACTTGAGACTGAATAAATTGAACTTATTTTCCATTAGCAACCATACGCTAACTGCTTATCACTGGTCATTCAGAGTGATTCAGACCTACACCTGCCATCTTTTGAACTATCTGTACTGTCTTTCTCTCCGATAGTCTACATACAGAAGATTATAAAAGTATATTCATTCTCTCTCTAGGTGAACAAATTTAGTTTCCTTCATGCATAATCCAACTCTTACATATGAATGAAGTATTTCTAGAAAGAACCAGAGGAGACTTAGAGTTAATATGGCTTACATTGACCCACCAGCAGAAATGACAAGTACACATTGTACATCTATATTTTATCAAGCAGAACTTTTTGCTCTTTACCTATAGACATTTAGGTATTATAATTTTTATTTCTAGGATCCTGCTTATCAGCCTGTCCAATATTTCACATAAAAGATTTCTAGTATTAAAGTCATCCAAAGATTTAAAAAAAAAAAAAAAAAAGAAAAGAAAGAAAAGAAAAAGTGGGGGGAGTTATCCCAGTAGGTCTCTTTTGTGTAGCACAATGCACCTGTAACTATGGAATGCCTGCCTCCTACTCCATCACAGGTTTGAATGGCAGCTGCTTCAGTAAAACAATAGCAGCTATGCAGATGCTAATACCAGACAATGGCTTGACATGCTGAACCATAGTTCAGCACGTTTACATTGTGCTTGAAATGTGATTGAAGTGATAATATTGGAGTGACAGTTGGAATGCTATTATCTCATTTTCTTACTGCGTTTCTGCCTAACTTTATTGTGTTACTTAAGTGAACACTGACTGACCATTCCATAGTGCTGTAATAAAGAAGTGGATTTACACAACTCATCTACTTGCATGTAAATCTCTAATACATCTTTTCAAAACTCCCAAGGGGACCTCTTTTTTTCAAAATGAGGTTTAAATGCCATTTATTACTTAGTGTAATGAGACACCAAAAGAAGTCATTATCTTCAGATCATGGAGCTGACTGGGCAGTAAACACAAGAAAATACAGCTAAAAAACAAGTAACTAGAAAGATCAGTCCCCCCTTAGGTAATGTCTGCCTTTAAATAATCTTGGTATTATCATTAATTTAGTCTTAACATCAAAACTTGAAGACATTCTGGTATGTGTATATATGTTTTTTGTCCCAAACAGCACAGAAATTATGCATCCAGTACATAAACATTCAAGTAATAACAGAGCAATACACACTCAAGATAAATGTAAGTTGATCTACAATGTTTATGTTGACTTCAGATGCTTCTGATTAGCTTTACCTGTGTATGATTTCATAGAAAAACTAATCTGGAATATTGAGTTACACAGTTCTCAAATGCCACTTAATGGTGACAGTTATAACGAGAAATCAATCAAAAGAAATGGTAGTTTGACTTTGGGGAATAACCATGCATTTTGGTTGAAAAGGTGCTTTTTCTAATATCCAGATTTCAAGAAATCTTTTCTTCTTCATTTTTTTCGTTTATTGCTCTCTCTTTTATTATGCTTTAAGATGACATAATTAATTTTTCCCATTTTCAAAAGTTGACTTCTTTAGCCTAAAAGTTCTATGCTACCTACCTAGTAACAGTAGTGTCTTGAATCTATGGCTACAAAGAAAAAAAATATCCTAGAAAAAAGGTAATTCAAGTTGTAGACCCGTATGCTCAGAGAAATCCAGACATCAAACTGTCACCAGAATTGAAGGGATTTACAAAACAAAACAAACAAAAAACAGGCAGGAGTCTGCATTTCTGTACTTACTTTTCCTTTTAATCACAAAGCAGGCAGGAGTTGGCAATTCTAAATTTACTTATCCTTTTAATCACTGATGAGGACAAGCAAAATGAAGTCATTTACCCATGTATTCTAGTCAGCCAGTGCTAGAATTACAGCCCAGGTCTCCCAACATTCCCTCCAAACAGTATATTTCAATAACTTTTTTTCCCTCTCCATTTCTGAAATACATACATATGGATTAAAATAATTAAAGGGACTTGTGACCATGTTCTGCTTGATATTTGAAGACTGCCAGAAGGATATATTATGAGGGAGTCTACATGATATATGAAATTGTAAAAGGTAGCATAAAGATAAAAGGGAGTTTACAGCTTGGCTAGGTCCTGGAAGAGCTACTACAATCTAGCTATAGGACTAATCAAAATCAAACTCTCATTCATAATTCCTTGTTGTCTCAGTAGCTCCTAGGTTCATTTACTGTCATATCTGGCTACAGGTTCCATTTACTCAGATTTTAATGAGCAATCTTGGTGTGTTTGGTACTGGAAATTGGCAGATGAGATCATGGTGGAGGAGGCTGTTATTATTCCTCATTTATGTTTTTTAGAAGAATAAAAACCTAACCATTCCTAGGAACTTTAAAGGGCATATATTTAATAAGGAAAAAAAAAAAAAATCAAGCATCTGTGAACATTCTTTATGTTGTAAAGCTATTACTAACATTCCAATGAACTGGAAAACAAAATTATTTTTACTAATATGGACAGTTTTAACAGCAGCAAAACCAACTGCTGGGAAAATTAGGATCTAGGTTTGTAACAAGCAAGCTAGTACCACATCAAACTCTGTTAACCACAACACACAAGACTATGATTCCCGCATGCTAGGCCTTTTCACATACAATTGGAATGCACCACATGGCAGAAGAAACTTATTTGTGGAGTCGGACTGCCCTTTTCTTCTCCTCATCTCTCACACAGACACATTTTCCTCTTCTTCTTCAAATGTTATTTGTGGAAAGACATTACAGTCCTCACACTACTGCATTCCACACAGCAGGAATCCTGTCTGCTTACAAATGTCAAGTGGTCTTCTAACACAGAGAGGAAAAATGCAATACCATCTGACTGGTTAAATAAATAAATGCCTTTCCCACAATACTAAGTCATCTATTCCATGTGAAACTAGAGAGACCATTCTTTTGCTTGATTTATGATATCCTGATACCCACAGAATTACTTAGTGAAATCAGTTTGGCTTGATGTAAAATCTCCTCTCTTCACCAAGAGAGAAAAAAAAAATATATATATATATATATAAATATATGTGAGCCCCACAAAAAAAGACATTAATTGAGGAATAGTTGAGCTATCATTGACTTATCAAAATAAAGCTGGAGACATAAATCAATTCCACTGCCTGGACAAAGATAAATCAATAAAGCTCAGAAAGACATTATTGATTCTGTAGCCATCACTCAAAGGCTCTTCATTTGATTCCTCAGCCATCTGTTTAATTGAAATGATAATTCTGATAACTTCTGGTAGGCCCTGTGCATGTTGACTTTGATACAATATTATTCAATCAAATACAGATGGCACATGACCTTCTGTCAGTGAGAATCCTAAATGTGTTATCCACATGGATTAGTTTGGATAGATACATTTTGTATTAAACAAGATGCTTCTGTCTAAACTCATTCTTACATGACCTTTAGCAGGGGAGACTTGTGTTCAAATCTTCCTTTGGGTTCCAGCTTATTTCAAATTTCCTCTCTGCATTTTACCAATAGCCATAGTGTAAACTAAACAGTTACAAAGAGTATTTGACATTCGTCTTTCAAACATCCTTCCTATCTTATATTTTCTCTTTGGGTTGTAACTATTAAGCACAAAGACAATAGCAGAGAAGCTGTGAAATGTGTCTTCAGTACAGGCACTTTAGTGTGTTCATGGATTTGTTACTCAAAAACTAACAGAAAAAATAGTGCTTGTCTCTAGGGTATGATATGGTAGTTCATGAGGATGTGTGTACTATTTTTATAAATCTACATCTAGGAGAAACACTATACAAGACTATGTTGCAGATCTGTACTGAGAAACTATAACCAAGATTAAATTGTGCCCTCATTTTAGAGAAGTTCCTTGTCAAGTATTGTAATAGAGACCTTGGATCCTTTTCTGTGACAACATACAATGGAGATATTTTCTGTTTTATTTAAAAAGTAAAACAGATCTCCTCTTTCTTCATCATCAAACTACTATGGCAAAGTACTCACTGCTGTACTGCAGAAAGATAGCATGCAACATATTGTACATATTTTTGTAGTGCTATAATGAGACAACAAAAATGCACATCAGAATCTGAGGACAACAGCTGAAAACTAAGCGCATTTTGCGCCAGCTTTCTCTACCCATTCCATTCCCTCCATAACAAGGAGGACTCAAAACCAAACAATATACACTGTAATTAGGGCATAAAGGTCAAAATTTGAAATTCTGCTAGTTTGTTTTCATCATACTTCACAAGATTTACATACACATTCACAAGAAAAAAAAAAAAAAAAAAGAAAAAAAAAAAGGCTACCCTATCCAGAAAACCATTCAAAAAAAAAAATAAAATGTAGTAATTCTAAAAAAGTTCATAAAATAAGTTATCTTCCCTGTTGGAGCCATACTGAACCCATGCATTATACCAGCACTGGGAAATACAGAATGACATAAAGCAACATTAAGTTCTAGACTAATAGTATGCATATGAACAGAGTCTTTGATAGTATAAATGACGTTCTATTGCCAAGTGAATTTGACCCAAGTAAAAACAAAGGTATTGTATGTTCAGCTACAATCTACTTTGTAACCATATGACTGTACCAAAAAACTGTACTCTGGCAGCATTCTGCTAATAGGACTGGAATTTGCACTTTTTGTAGTACAGAGCAATATAATAAAGTAGGGAAAACTTCTCAAATTACACAGTTTTGCTTCCAGAATTCACTGCTGTGCATCTAGATGGACACGGGTGAGTACTGGAAGCAGATATCTTTCCTTCACCAACATGATTCATCTCAAGAAACACTTAGTACTGCCTTCAGTGGGCAAGTGCCTGCCAGAGCAGGCCATTATTTTCTTGTAGAGCATATCCTGAAGTTCTCCCATGGTTCAGTTTCTCCTTGAAGCAGATTTAAACAGACATTGTCTGTCCAACAGTAAATTCCTTGGAGCAACCCAGAAAACTGAAGCATATAGCTGTATGGAGCTAGGGGAATTGCAGATACAGTGGGATCTCTCTCCAGAGAGTAAGAGGGCCTTAGCTGGTCAACAGCAGACTTTTATTCAGTTTCAGGCCTGTCACCCCTCCTGGAGGAGGCTATAGTGAAATTCCAGCTCTACCCTCTCCAAAATCATTGCAATGAACCACATACTCCTTTCAGGAAACATGGATGTGCAACTTGTAGTTCTGCCAGAGTAATAAACTGGCTATGAGCTGATGTGATCTTCACATAATTTCTCCCATTGCATACGCGTGAAAAAGACAGAAGGAACCAAACTTTCCGATAACACTCTATTGTAGAGGACTAGAAAGGCTTTGCTGTTTGTTTGTTTCCCCCCATAGGAAAAAGGCCTGGAGCATTTTGGCTGGATTTTTAGACAGCACTGGGGCTAGCTGTTAGACACAGCTGAGTGAATCTTACTTTCCCATGGCACTGTCCACTGTAAAGCACAATGTCAGCAAAAGTGGGAAATTACATTTTCTGCAATCATCCTACTTTTTAACAGCATTTCCTGGTGGTGTTAAATGGTTACTATAGTTAGAGAAGAATTTTGCTTAGAGAAGCAGGGAATGAAAAAACCCGCTCACTCTTTCATCCCCATTTCAGTGTTTGCAATGGAAGTAACAACTAACATTTGAGTGTATAATAACACAGCAACAAATGTTATAGCTGGAGGGTAGATGTTAATTTAGTACCATAATGTGAACTATTTGCAATACAGTTACTCTCCATTAACATCAATTAATAAGCTATTTACAGCAAGAAATGCATTTTATTTATAGTGATAAAATAACTAAATCAAGTCATGCAAGGAGGCATTTTGTAAAAAGAAAGAAAAAAGGAAAAAACAACCCTAAGTTTTATTGGCTTCAATTCTCATTTCTGTCTTAATCATAATAAAATAACATGAAAGAAGACATTTTTCCATATATGACACCAATCAGCTGTCTAGTACTGGTACATTATATGATTTTTATTACTTTTTTAGTTTGTCAGGGAATCAAGTGTCTCAAGGGGGGGAAGGGGGAGACAGAGAATGCTATATAATCAGTATTTGGAATAAATATCATTGTGTTAAGTAGCCTACTCACTCTATGTGGTATTGAAAATTCAATCTGAAAAGCAAATACAGAGGGAGATAGAACAAAAATAGAATGCAGCATGAAATCATATCCAATTAAAACTGAGAAATATGATTTGATGATGCAAGGTAGGGAAAGATCAGTTTGTAACAACAAACATTTTGATAAATTATTTTTCCTATAAATTTACCCTTTTTTTAAAAAAAAAAAAACTATTGATTACCATTACAGAGCAGAGAATATTGACATGTGCATGAAACCATAACGAGTTAAAATTAAGTTTCAGATAGAGTGTCTCTGGTTTGTCTCCATGTTTAGAATTAAAGAGAAATGCTCACATTCTGAAATAGATTCTGTAACCAGCTCTACCACACACCTGTCAAGGTTGACTGATCATCCAAAACATCATTCCCCTGTAATCTGACCGAGAAGCAGTGACAGCACAGACACCAGTCCTTGAAGGAGATTTACCTCCCAGCCAGGTTCTGCTGATTACAATGCTTCTGTGCCACCCTTGCTTCACATACAACAAAACAAAATCAGAGCAGAAACTTTAATCACACCACCTGATTGGCAGAGACTGAGGAGTAGAACAGAAAGGTTTCTGAAGTAAATGTACATATGTACATACCTATATGTGTATATATATGTGAATAAAATCAGGGACAAAGCTTTCCTACTGCCAAAGTCTTGAGCTTTATTCTAGTTCCCCCATTTGAAGCAGTACAAAGGAGTTGGACATCTTTCATGGGATGTAGGGGCTTACAATTCAAAATTAAACTAATAATGTACCATTTAAGACTATATGCTTTGCAGAATTTAGACACTGCCAATTTCTCTGAGGGAAATTTGGCATGTTTTCACTTACTATTAATAATAAATTTGCTGAAAAAGAACTTCAGGAAACCTAAACAATTAGTAAATCAGTGCCAATACTAAGAAATTCAAAGAAACATTTTTTTTTTTTTTTGTAATTTGACAATCTCAATGTGAATGATTTCAAAACAAACACATTGGATTTTTTTAATGGTGTTTCAATCATAGGTTAATATAAATTAGAAATGAAGACAAAATAAAATTTTAAGAAACAACAAACATTACATTTGAATTAAGTGAATTATTCCTGCTTAGTCAGAAAATAGATGGGAGTGTAATTATACTATTTTGGATGGTGAATAGAAACCACAAAAGATCCATTCAGCAACTAAACATGTTTTTTCCTCTCTCTTCTATACAGGTTGCATGTAATATTTGTCACATGAACAAAAAAAACGTTATTTAATCCCCCACAAGATGGGTTCCTACTACTTGCACAATGCCAAAACCAATTTCACAGAAAGAGGCAAACTTTGGTCTGATATTTAATGTCTTAAATTACATTGGCAAACCAAGCATACACACACACACAAAAATAATAATAATTATCCTTAGTTTAGGATTAAAAACTACCATCAAATCTGGGCCTACATTGTACATCACCTCTATCTTTGGTAGAGCAAATGACACCACATGAAATGCAAATTGAGGAAAATAATAATCCCTTATCATTTTATAAACATAAGCATTTGAAATACACATTTCTGAAAATCAACAATTCCTCTGCATCTGAGATGTCTCCAAGTAACGGTGCAGAAGTGCATTAATGCTGTCAGAAAATAGATATTATTCATTTATTTTCTTCTAAACATTTTTCAATGAATACTGATGCTTTGAGAAGAATTTTTTTGAAAGATCTCAGTTATCAAAAACAAAGTAATATTTGTCTACTTTTGAAGACGCATTATCTAAATCCCTCCAAAAACATTGTTGTTTTTTCTTTAAAAAAAGTAGTAATATTTTAACTTAAAAAGAATAAAATAAAATTCATGTTGAGAAGCTAAAAAGGTAAAATGTATAACATCACTCTTGTCTTTATATATTGTGTCATAATAACATAAAAAAAAAAAAAAAAAAAAAAAAAAACAGAAAAAAGGCACTACACAAGCAGTGGTTTGTTAGAAAGACATACTAATACAATGTCTAAGTCTACAAAAAAAGTATTTAAAACTTGGCTTATAGAAGACATTCTGAGGGGCTAGCTAAATGCAACTTACTTTTTTTCCATGACTAAATGCCTCCAGTAATCCCAAACTGAATTTTCCACTCCATAATCTGTATTAACTGACTGCTTTTGCCTCAGTAATTAGAAGAAACAACTGGCAGCTGCATTTCAATTGCAAAGCAATCATGGTGTTACCACACCTGTCCCCAGAGGCAGCCTGCTATTTTACCCTTCCAGAAGCAAGCTGTAAAATATTAAAAATTTTGTCAGTCTGGCCCCTTCTATGAAGATTAATATTCTCTACCTCTATTCATAGGTTCTTCTCTCTCTCCTCTTTACATCTCTTCTGTTTGGCAGGCCTGGTGAAGGAATCACAGAATCACAGAATTTCTAGGTTGGAAGAGACTGACACCCTTTTGGAAAGCCTACTACAGAACAACAGAAGCCTGTAATCACTTGCATGGAGGAACTGAAGTGCAGCATGTCCTCATCCTACATCTCTCCCAAAGAAATGTCTCTGCCCAACAATTGTATTGACTGAGATAATAATCCTGGATTATACGTCCTGCTCTCAGAGTAACAGAAGAGGCTGAGCTATTACACTGCTAATGGTGATCACATCAGGCAAGTGTACCTCGGAGAAGAATTGGAAGTGATGTGTGCGTGATCCATTTCTGGTTGAACACACAGATTCCAAGGCTTCATAGCTATCACACCAACAAAGAATCACTATGAAGATTTGTGCCATGTTTCTAAGCAGAAGCTAAGGATGTCTAAATCTAGGCCTCAGCTGCCTGATGAGGCTATATGGCAGGCCATAGCATTTAAATGAATGTTTCCTAGCTTAACCTGTGCTTCACAATGAACTTTCAGAGATGCAGCAACCAGTGGATAACTCCAGGTGTACACAAATTATTGGATAGTTTACCATTCTACTTAGGAATTAAGTATTAATTTATTCAAGTCTTAGGACTTAGGAAGGTTTCTTATTAAAAAAGAGCAAACAATGACAGTAGAAATTCTACTGAGTATTGACAAGATGGGAGTATTTTAAGCCTTGTCTCCCATTTATATCTGACTATTTAGATTCGTTCCAGAGAACAAGTTCAGTACTATATCTAGGTAATACAAATGTACTAATATGGAAATGTATTATGGGCTTTCAGGAACATATTAATTTCTTTCATGTGCATGGAATTAACAGTTGTACAACAATGCTAGGGTTTTATGTTGATGTACTTGTAGAAAAAATTCTTACAATAATGTTATAAATGAACATTCTTAATTTAAAAGTTTTACTTCATATTTCAGGCCATTACAGAAAATGTGATGCACCTTAGATGATGAAACACCACAGAGCACAGTGAAAGACAAATAGAAACAGAGGAGAAATTGCTGTGGATATAATACATTGCACTGGCACACAGAACTTGGCTCAGTTCCTGCCTATACAACAGACCTTTGACAAGTTACTGAATCTCTCAGTGGGAGAGTAATTGGGGAATTGGCCTGGCTAGAAAACAAAAATTCCATTGGCCGGGGGGGCAGGGGGAATAATGACAATTTAGCACTTCCTTTGCTCTATCAATACAGAACTGAGATCATTGCAGAAGCATATAAAGGCCAGAAAGAAAAACTGTAACGTTATGTACTATTGAACACGCTGGAAATCCCACCTCATAGGAAAGTTTTCTCAATTTTTTTATTTTCTTAGGAAAAAAAAAAAAAACTTTTTGAAAAAGCTTTAAAATTTTGTATGCAAAGAATTTATGCTCTAAGAAACCCAGACAATTTCTTAGAAAACAAAGGCTGAGCACATACATGTGACACTGCCTCATCTGTTCTAACATTTTATTTCCATAATTACACACTGTTCTTCAAATAAAACAACACAGCCTACATTTTTATATGTCCTTAGATAAAAGCATAGTGTCTGCTGCTCAGAACTATGCTACTTATTCCAGACAAACAGAATTCATTAGAGTTGTTGAAATAAAAAGAACACAGATCTGCAGCTTCTTAAACATAACAGAAAGGTGTAAGGGTGAAAATTTGCAGCCTTTTGACAGTCACCAGGTAAGTTAGTTCTGAATTTCAAATGAAGGTGACTCTGCTGCCAGTTGAAAATAAATTCTCCATATGACTGCTAATTAAATGATTCAAATAAATAACTTGGAGAAAAAAAAATAAAAATCTTATCATGTAAAATGATTAACTTAAAAACATTCTGGACTATTATGACAATGACAGTGGTGTAAAAATACAGGACTTATAGAAAAAGTACAAATAAGGGTATGTAACTTAATTTTTTTAAATGGACATTATATTATATTTATATTATTATTTTGTTTAATTCTGCCATGTCATAATGTTTTACAATACAACAACATTTTCACTGCAAATCATCTGTGGAATTTTCTATTTCTTGATTTGAGGCGAGATGCTTGATGCGTAATGACTGTGCACCAAAAGGTGTGTAGGGAGCAGGCACAGCACTACAGAGAAAATCCTAGGCATAATTTACACAGACCATACACACTGTGCAAGTCAGGCCTGTCTGGCAGGACTGCCCAAAAGTCTTTCGTCTTTATGTTTCACACCCAGATCCACAGCACACACAGTTTTCTGTTTCCTACAGAAAGTTTCTGAGGGGATTCTTAGAGCAGATGATTCCAAGAGTCTCTAAATCCCGGTAAAAACTGAGCTGCAGAATTAAAGAGCCTTAACACCATCCCAAGTCTTTTCAATCCCCGCATCCATGCAAGGTCTGGTCTTTCTCTCTCTCCCCCAACCCCTTACATGCTGCTACTGATGCAGAGCTCCCTGGCAGGCCAGGGTGGGTAACGCTACTCCTGCATTCCACACCACCAGAGGGAATGGTAGGTCTCCTTTGTTCCCTGCAGCTCCTGAAAAGATTCACCTTAAGACTCAAGCCCTCGTTTCATTTCACCCACAACACCTCAAACAAGACCAGAGCCTTGAAGAGCATCTGCCCACTTTTACAAAAAGACAGAAGAGAAAAACATGGCATTAAACATGCCATGTCTAATACAACATTCAGACTTTTCATAACGGCCTCTACTTTATTCTTGTTTCAACACATTTGCAGTTAATATATGTGAAATATTTAAACCAAGATGTTCATGGAAACAAATACCAAAACACAAAAATCAGTGAGAGAGGAATTTCTGCAAAAAAACGTACCATGTGGCCTCCTTACATTACAACATGTGGCAAGAAAAAAAAAAAAAAACTTTTCCAAGCTCTTCTGAATTTCCTGATCTTTATTAAATATCCCCTTTATCCCCCTTCCTTAAAAATTCTATTTGCTAAATTTTCATTTTCTTTGGCCTGACAAACATTAGTCAAGGTGGATTATAGATTACTTTTTCCCCCCTTTTTTAAGAGACCTTCCTGCTGGCAATTGAATGATGTAATAATATCATTGGTCTTAAAGCTCTAAGACTCAGAAAACACTGTAGAAAAAGAAACATCAGCTTTCAAACAGTTGTATTAAAAAAAAAAAGAAAGAAAGAAAAAAAAGTACCCATTTAAAGAGCTAAATTGATTGCTTAGATAAAACCCCTCTTCTGAGAAGCTACAAAGGTGGTGTCAATCAAACAAGAGTAGGTAGAATGAAAAAAACTCGATCTAAAATGTTAATGAAAATGTATCTACTGCAATGAGAAAATACAGTAACCATCATTAGTGCTTAACTCCGGATTGAACAAGTTCTCTCATGCTCACACTCTTCTGAGGATTAAGGTGATAATGGGCACTATCTGTTAAGTGAAGTAATTGTAATGTACCACACTAAAGTGCACAATGCCATTCACGTTGATTTGCAGTTATTAGCATTTAGTAGTAAATGGACCTTGGTAAGCAGGTGGTTAATCTTTCCCTTTCATTATGATCTGTGTGATGTGACAAGAGGGAATGTTATCATAATTTAAAGACAACAAGGATTATGTGAATGATAGCTGCTTGAAGGGCCTTGAGAAACCTCTTTATCCTAAAAAGAAAACAGAAGTTCCTAAAAGCTCTAATACCTGCACATCCATCACTCACTATCGGATAATACACCACCCACTTGTAAGGAGCCTTATGTGTGTTATAAGTAACAGAAAGATTTAAGTTGATTATACGTTGCTTCAGTTTACACTTTATCGAGGATGATTTTGTGTGTCAGAGAATCCAAGAATTTTAACCAGTTGTTAGACACAATGAAATCTGAAACCCCAGTTCTCACAGTTTATAGTTTTAAGCTCTGTTAAAAATAATACACATATGGCGATTATGATTTCACTTAAGTTAGAATGCTTCAACCATTCATTGTTTGTTATGTGACAGTCATTTGATTTGGGCTCAATTTTGAATGCTCTTTTTACCCTTGAACAATGTTATTGTCATTGATGTCAGATCTGGTTTTCGGGTTTGAAAACAATACCAAAAGCAGTCACTTATCCAGACAAGCATTCACTGCATGACAAATGCTTCCAAAATTTCCTGGTTTTCTGTATTGATTATCTTCATCATTATCACTGTTAGCAATCTGGTACTGGTATAGGAAAACCCCCAAAAGCAAAATTTTATATTAGTTAAAAGGAGTAACCCAAGATGGTATACTCCTAATCCTGTGTCTAAGCAATGCTTTCCATTTTGCTGGTGAATAAGAAAGATATTTAAATGATATTTTAGAGTTAACAACTACCAGTGTTCTTAACTCTACAGAATCGGACAATTTCCTCTCAGAAGAAAAATCAAACAATAATGGTTTAGACTTCCACAGGTTATTCTTAAATTTGGAAATTTTGGTAAGATGAGGACATGAAAGAAAAGGGGAGGAGGGGAAGAAAGCAATGAAACAACAGTTTGCAATGGTAAATAAATGGAGAATGAGCAAATAATAATAAGATTCAGATTGACATAATCCCTAAGCAAAATCATGGGAAAAATGACAAAAAAAAAAAAAAAATGTTATAAAGGGTGCAAAAGAAAAACAATTGAAGATTAATATACAATGTCAGCCAACACAGCTTTATAGCTCCATTTCTTGGTCCTACCTGTCTTCTCTTGATGAGAACAAAATATGGATAAGAAAATTCATTATATGCTGAGAAGTTATAGCTACTGTGAAGTGTTTCGTGACTTTTGTGACTCATAAAATTAGTGGGATGTGTCATCGTAATCGCTGAGTGAAGTACCATGTGAGCACAGTTGGGGGATGGAGTGAACAACAAACGACTAATGAATAATACAGCATACAATACAAACATTTTTTAATGAGTCTTTCATTAATTTAGCTGAGCAACTCTCACAGTATCACACACTCTGGCTTTGAACTTCTCTCTCCTTTCCCAGTCAGTCTACCAGCATTGTTAGTTACTGGGAGGTCTTTTTTTTTTTTCCTTTTTAAATTCTGTTTAAAGAGACATCAGCCCATGTCAGATACATGCAACAGTATTCAGATGTCTCCCATACAGTTTCATAACTAGTCTACTCTACCAAAGTTAGCAAAATATATTGCAGATTTTTCACTACTTAAGAATCTCCTGGTGTCAGAAGTTACTCTACCTTCTTATTGTTGGCCAATAATACTTATAAATTAAAATCAAAGTTGTTTTTTCTACAGATCTGATGAAGCTTCTAACTTTTCAGTTTTTCTATTCAGAGTTTTATTTTCTAGATTTGCTTTATTCTTTTCAGCACATCATTCAGAGGTTATTTATAGAACTCTGGTGTATGGCAGCAGTTTTCTTCAACATCTAAATTCAAGACAGCTGTTGCTTAGTATGAACCCTCTATACAACATACAACTTGCATGTCCCAGACCCACTGCAAAGCACAGGTCCACAAGTCCTCTGTACTCACTGCAGAGTAAGACCTTTCAAGTAAATATTATGCCCTTTCCGGTAATCGTTTTATAAACATGACATTAAAAATCTATGTAAACTCTCTCAATGACAAGATAAGCACCACCTTAGCACTAGGAGAATGATTTCAGAGTCTGTTTTTCTCAGCTGCTAATTTAAAAAGAAAATAAATGTTTTATTTCTAGGGGAGCCTGGCTCACTTCAGCTCCTGGCTTTCATTTATCTTTTTTTTTTTTTTTTTTTTGTAAATGAAGAAGCATTTAGTGTCAGATTTTTTTTCATTTTATTAAATGTTCTTAACTATCTCCTGATTAATGAGATGCATGAATTTGTCAAATCTCTCACTGCTAGAGATTGGATATATAAAAAGTAACAACATTAAGCTGTTATATAGTAAATGTAGGAATTATGTTTTCACAACACATTCTCTTATAATCAGAATTGATCATTCTCTTTCATATAATAAAACCAGTTATAGCAGCACTCTTCAAGTACCACTATATAAGACCTAAGGTTCTGTCCATTGTAAGATCAGTCACTAGGGTTTTATATCTCAGCTCTTTTTCAGTCACCTGGGGTTAAACTTGGAATAAAACTTGTCAACCCACATGCAGGTTCCATATTAAAAAATTAAGATAAAAATATAGGGGCAAGGGAGAATTAATCAACAGAGCACCACAACTTTAACAGGTCAAATCTGGAAGAATCTAAATGTCTGATAACATGGGAAAAACACAACCCAAGCTCAGTTCTAGGATAGATGTTTGTCTTTATATAGATATGCAGCAGAACTCCCTTATCATTAAATCTGTTATTCTATCACACAACAAATTTACCCTAATTCAGAATTCCTTTGATACTAGGAATTGCTCTATATGGAAACAATTAAGCTACTAGCTGGAGCAATTTAAGGCAGTCCTGAGAGTGATCTCAGCAGCATCAAGGGCTACAAGACTGCTTTTGCTCAAAAGTACATTGAGTCTGACATATTTGAAGAATCAGCCCACAGCCTACTGTTATCACAGGCTACTTTTATATGAATAAAGAATCTCGAGGGAAGTGAGAAGTTAATTATTTGTGCCCAAGTCACTATCCTGATAAATGCATTTTATTAGCAGTAATAGAGTATGATCACTTGTGGTCTGTGGAAATAACTTAACCAAAAAAAGGATTGTTAGGACACAAAGTTGCTCTCTGTATATGTTACCAAATTTTCAGTATTTGGTTTCCTCGTAAAGTTTTCAAAGGTTCATAGAAGCAGCACAAAGTGAACAACACAGTAAAAAGACCTTGGAAAAGAGAACCACATTTACTTTTTTTTTTCCCCCCCTTCAGAATTCTAGAAGTGATTAAATTAGGAGAGCTCTTATTGACAACAGGAAGGTATTTTACCCAGACATAAGAGAGTTCAGCCTAAGTCAAAATATATTTTGGAATTAGTTAAGCCTTTTACTGACTTGAAAAATTTTCTAAACAATTAGAGATACCATCTACTGAGTAAATAACTAAAAGGACTGCTTGTCTCCTTAATTTGTGAAATCAATTATGACAGATCTACCTCTATCAGTTTCCTCACTCTCATCCTTAATACTCAAATATTTTTTATGCCAGATCAAATTTTCTAAAGCACAGTTCCCTTCAGAATGCCTCAGATGCTCAAGAATAAGCTAGCTCTTTAGGAGGTAGCAATAAGCAGCTACAGCTCACAAAAGCAATGTGGTTAATTTTCACAATGCTGCATAAAACCACATTTGTGGTTAAATGGTCAGATGAACACATTGGCTTGGAAAAGTCTTGACCACCTCAAAACACAAGCACACGAGGCTGAACATTCGGCCCTTCCCTGAGCATTTGAAACCATATCAGTGAAGCCAGGTTATGAGCTCCTAAAGACATACACTGGCAACCCAAAGCTACTGAGAGTAGAAGAAGAATAAAAATATTCCAAATTTGAAGAGGGTTCTGGGTCATAGAATTGCCACCCAGCTAATAAGCAATCTTGGTGCAAGAAATTATGGTGTCCATATGTTTTCCCACTGTAAAGACACTACAGTAACGCCAAACTCCTGTAAAAAGTGCTTTGAGAATTACTGGTGGAAAAGGAACCCTCCCTCCCCCCCAAAAAAAATTATATTATTTTGAAATTAGATAAGGTCACTTAAGATGTTTTTGTTCTTTGTTGAGAAATTTGGAATTCTTGCTGTCTACTCTCAAATCTATGGCAACTGTTTTTGTTTTATTAGGAAGGTTAAGAGAATTTAAAATCTTTTGCACAATAACTGAGAGACACTGTATAGTGTCTGATTTTATTTCTCCCTAAACTCCTGGTGCTTTTAGAGGCATGAGACATTGGAGACTTGGCACTATAAGAAAAAACTATAACAAAAAGGGGGGGTGGGGGAGCCTGTTGGATGGAAATCGGACTGCTTTGCTTTGGCTGCTGAAAGCAAGGTTCACAGCACCCTTCAGCTGAAGTTGTACTCCAGCAGAACACACTTCCCCAAAACACCAGTACTCACCGGATTGCTGACATGTCTTCACAAGGGGCACTTGAACAAGTATTCAGCAATATGCTTGTATGAGTTGAGTTTTGCATGTTTTTTAGATAGTCTAAGAGAGGTCTGCTAAAAGAGAGCTGCTAAAACCATCCATTGATTTTGGGTGCCTAAATCAAGATGAGTTGGGGAAGATTTTCACATGCATTCAAATTGCCCCAAATAAAGTTTGTTTATTTGATGGTACTTCTTTATAGATCTTTACCACAGTTGAAGATTTTGGCAGGGAAAAGAACTGTTTCAAATACACGCAACCAGCAAGTTCCTTTACCTACACTGATATTACTACAGCTACACTATAATAGTTGTTTTGGCAGCCTATCTCCAATCACTTTTGCATTAGAGTAAATCAGGAACAATTATACTGAAGTTAAAAGTGCTATACAGATATAAAATGCCTCTAAGATGTGAATCCAGACGTTTTATCCATTTCTGTAACACCAAAGAGAAAGAGATGGAAACAACTACAGCATGAAAATGTACAGAAAAAGTGGAAGGAAATAAAGAAGAATCAAAGAAAATTATGAACTTCAGGAAAAGATGTAAGGACTAAGTAGAATCTGAAGACTGGAGTGAATAAAAATACAACAGCTCTGTCCTATAATACTATATGAAGTAGCCGAGGAAGTCACCGTAGCTGGCTTGTTTATGCAGCAGATCTATTGCTCAATGTTAAGATCTGTGTAATTTGATTCCTAAAACAGAACAGGATTCAATAATAGCAACATACACATTTCAATTAACTCATTCATTTTTCCTCCTGAGCTATTGGCCGTAGGAAGTGAAGATGCTGATAGCATCTTCCCAGTCCTTAAATCACATAAACATACGGAACTATGAACCTGAACACTTTAATTTAAAGATTTCAGTAAGAAAATCTTAATTCCAAATGAGTTTCCAAAAGATATTTCATACGTTTTCACAAATTTTCTACATTTGCATACATTTTCTATTTTCTTGCTAGGAGAAGAGACTATATGCTTGGGGAACTTTGATTTAAGTATCTCCCTCCTTAGCTTTCTTTTCCTGTAAAGTACCTTCTCCTCACAGTTCAACAGTTATTAAAAACAATGAAAAGTGCATAGCACTGGGGCATCTAACAAACCAGCAACTAATCCTGCCCTCACAAAGCAAGGCCACAGTTCTGTCACATAGCAAGTGACAGAATTTTGAGGTGATGTGAGGAACATGGAGCTACTGCATGGAGGTAACACGACTATTCCATTTTGCATCAAATCTTAATGCTTCCATTACACATTGAAATTGTTTTCAAAACGAGAATGTGTGTGGCCCTATGAATAAGGAAGAATACAGTTTTGCTCAGCCCAATCACTGGCAAAGTCTAAAAAATGGTACCACACTCAAAACGTCCCAGAGATTTATGTATTCACTTGGGATTGGTAAAATGTTAACAGTTTGAAAGGGAAGAACACACAAGGTGTGAACTCCTCAGGGATCAGTGATTGTACCACATAACATGAAACATAACGTCTTGGTTATGCACAAATGCTGCAGTGAATTAAGAAGTTGTTTTTTGTTTGTTTTGTTGGTCTTTTTGATGTTACTTTGTGTTTTTGTTGTTGTTATTGTTTGTTTTTTAACTTCAGCTGTGCCTCAGCAGAGGCTTACATCTACTTTTCCGTCTTGGAAGAAGGAGGGAGGAAAGAGAAGGAAAAATAAAACAGAGTAAAGAGGCAATAAAAATATTTGTACCCTCATGTTTGTATTCATGCCATTTTTCAAGGACTAATCTTAGTGGCCAGCAAGCTAACTGCCTTACTTGTGTGGTCTAAATAACTCTCATGCTTCCTCACTAATTGCAGTCAGTTGATTATGATAGCAAAAATGTTAGACCAGAAATTGCATCTGTAAAATGGGTAATCACATAGACAATTTTAGGGGACACTGTCAAATAAATGTCCTTTTAATCATTGCAAACAATTATTTTTAATTCTTTGTAAAATTACTATCTCCGTGTTAATCTCTTAACTCCATAAAGACAGTGACTACCTATGGCTGTTACATCTTAAACTTCCTCTGAAGGGTGCCCCAAACCTTTCAAAATCAGGTCACAATTAAAAGTGACCCTGGTTAAGACAACAGTCTCAAATACTTTTCCGACTACTCTCTTAACCAGAAGTACTATTATGATTGTGCCCAGGTTGGATGAAGAGGTAGCTGCTCTTTGTGTACTGTAGTCTGTGTGAAGCTCCTCAGCAGAGCTGGACACCTTCTCATATCATAAAGCAAAAGGTCCTGCTACCAGATGAGGATGTTAACCCTAATCACCCCGCTAAAGCCATGTTAGGAAGGAGCTATGCAAACAGTTGACCAACAGATGTTGGGTTATGATGACATTCTTCCACGTGCTGCAAAGACTGCACAGTCCACAGAGTAACTTGGGCTAGAGAGGAGGTCACGGCCTCACCTTCCTGTCCCACTGACCTGTGAAACAGACCCAGCACACCAAGATAATTTTCCTGCATCTTCCTGCACTAAGTGTGTAAAAGACATCTCTCTTTAACAGCAAGAGCTTGCATTGGCACACAGACTCCTTTCTCCACACACACTTATGTCTGAAGGAATACTACTGATACTTCCTATTACTTTCTCTCACCTTTTCTAACAAAAGGCCTACACTGACACTTTCTAAACAAAGCTACAGTGCATACTGCCTTCAGGGCACAGTGAAACTGGGTGTTTCTCAGTCCCACTTCCAGTTTAGAAGAGATCCGTGTCCACATGGTAGTTGGTACTCTGCAGCCATCCTTCCCTGTTCTTCTGGTGACTGCAGACAGAACTACAGCTCTCCCTTCTAGTCCTCTGTGTATACATCCCATCTCCTAGAAATACATTCAGTTCCATTAAACTTTTTCAAGGAATTTAGCGATTCTTTGAACTCTTTCCACTGTTTTTCCACCCCTAGAGTGGAACAGAAAAAACACTCTCCACTCTCCAAGTTATAAATGGGTTTAAAGAAGGAAAACTGTTGGCTTTATCTGGATAAAAACGCTCTGAGTTAGTAGCTGTCTTTTCCCTATAGGGGAAACACACTCTCCCCTAAGCTTTCTTACTGAGAGTCTGCCCAACATACAGCCATGCTTCAGAAAGAGAATAATGTGTTTTCATTTAAAAAATTACCTTATGGTTTTTGGCAGCTTCCTTAGCTTCTGAGCTGCAAACACGTCATTTCTTTCAGTGCAGAAGCTTCTTAGAGCTGTGTTTTTGATGACTTCTTTGTGAGAAATCAACAGCACACCATGTTGCTGTAAATCTGGGTCTAAAGCTTTGAGTCCATCTAAAATTACAAATAAAACAGAATTAGAGGATACAGCAATAACAAAATCCACAGACATGATTACCACATGTTTCCAGTTTGTAGGACAGACAGAGGAAGATATAGAACACAGCATGAATACAGAGCACAGCTATGACTGTGTCTACCCCATGGCTGTTCTCTTCCCATGCTACAGCCTTGCTTACACTGACAGAAATGAAAGGTCGAGTCTGTGTTCCATATGGCTAAAGTCTACCTGAGGATCTAGACTCCTCATGGCACAATCTACCATTGCACTCCACTGAGGAGAAACACAGCAGAAACAATAACCTGAAAATACAAATTCCAGAGCTTGTATGACAGTTGAAGAGACAGGGAAGAGAATAGATGGAAGGGTGTAAATAGAAATATGAAGATGCATATTCTGTATGAAAAGCTGGAATCCCAGCTCTCTGCACTTCATGAATATATCTTACACTGAAAGGACTTTGGGGGGTGAGGATGTTTGTTTTGGGGTGTATTTTGTTATTTTCTTGAGGTTTTTAAGAAAAGCAATTTTCTTATGGTTGTTTTATATTCTGTTTTCTGGGCAATAGCTAATAAAAACATGCCGAATACCTGGTTAAAATGCTGCACTCAGTCATCTGCATAAAACAGATCACTGCTGACAAAGTCCTGGAGCACATTCAAATATTATTAATGGCACCAACATGCATCAGTGTTTCCACTTCTCCAATGATTAGAAGTAGATCTGAATTCTGGATGGGGAGGTTTTTGTTTTCTGAGTAGAAATACTTTTTTTCCTAATCAATGTAGAATGAAATGAAAGCTAAAAAGATGAAGTGCTGAAATCTATAGAGCAGTAATTCTAACTTTAGTCAGTGATGTATGAATACAAATCATAGTGGTTATTGGGAATAAAGCCTTTTTTTTTTTTTTGTTTTTTGTTTTTTAATTCAGATGCTTTCCCGTTATGTTGTAGCTTAGAAAGGGGCATGCAAGCACATGGGAAAGAAGAGTCACAATTCTTAAAAGGTCAGCCTAATAAATCAGAATGGCTTTTGAAGTGCTGTATGAAAGCACACATTTGTGTGAAAACAATTACACATTCTTATTAGAGGGGCACACAAAAGGAAAAATCACAGGGGAAGAAAAAAGAAATCACTAAAACCTTTTGTATTTGTCTAAGACTTTAATTGAGAAACTGGAACAGATTTTATTAACTTTTTTTTTTTTTTTTTTTTTTTCTCATAGTCTTTTTCTTCTTGTACTTGTTCCATTTCCAAGTTCCAAGTAGAAACAAAGGACCTTTTAGGTATTTAGCATGAGGGAACTACCCATCTCTAATTGTTACCAAAACACATTCGTCCACAGGCAAGGACACAAGAAATAGCAACAGTTCCCTTTCACTGAAGCAGTATAGGAACAAAGCATAGCTATATTCATGACACTTCAAAAAAAAATAATATATATATATATATATATATATATAAAAGCTCTTCTTACTTTGTTTTATATAGCTTAGACTGTAAAAAGTTTACGTGAAAATAAAATTAATAGCTTGCACAGGTAGAATCTCTAAAACAGACACTGGGCAATGTTTTTAAAAGTAGCTAAAAATAAGGTTTACAAAAACACTACTGACAGACCCTTCTGCCTAATAATACAAATAAATATGTTGAGGGGCAGTTCAAAAACATTGAAGTTATATATCTCTGATCAGAAGCACGAAACAAGGAACTTCTGAATACCCTACTTTTTTTTTTTTTTTTTTTTTTTTTTTTCCCTCTCCAGGTGATGGCATACTGAAAATCTGTCCCTAAATTACAAAGAAACAAAGGAAGAAAGGTTTTTAGGAAGCTAAGTAAGCTTCTCATCCATTTTTTAAACCAATACTGGAATTATAAAGTTATTCGTACTCTTCCAAACCTGTATGCATTTATGAATTATTTCTTCATGGACTTGCTTCAACACTGAAAGTATTATGGATTATGTAAAGATTTAAAATCTTATACAGTAATAAATGATTTAAACTTGTATTTAAATTATATAGCGAATGCAATATTTCTTCTTAAATTCAAACTAAATAAAAAGCCATTTTTAAATGTGCTATTTAACCCCTTTTACTAGAGGTTCAAGTTTTGATTTCAAATAACAAGTATGAATCTAGAACAACTCATTTCACTGGTATTTATTAATTTTGCATCTCTAGCCATGTAACAGCACATTTTGCCAAGTAACTTGTAATACTACTAAAGTACAATAAACTTTCTGGTACAGACAATCCAACCATCATTTAGTTGTTATCTTAGCATACATTTTCATTCACCTTCTATAGCTGAGTTTTTTAAAGTAGATGATAAATAAGTCATAAATAAATGATAAAAATATAATTTATATTTTGCATAGTTTGAAACCGGGAGAGGGGTAAGAAGAGGCAGGCAACAGTGCATAAAATGTTCTACCTCTGGAGAATTTCTTTGAAAACATATAAAATCTGAAAGTATAAGTCTTCCTCTTGATACTCAATGACTTAGTTTATATAAGAGCAGCAAATAGGCAACAGACCTCCATCAATAAATTCACCATGCCACGGGAACTCTTAGCTTGTTCATCTCTGGGAAAGACCATTCTTGGCTACATTACAACCATGAGGCTACACATCATAGTGCTAAGGTTTTTAATACAATTTCTGGCAACAAGACTCCAGGAGATCAATAGCGCTGTTTCCTAGGCTCTAAAGCTGCTTTTAGTGATATACTGTATTGTCAATGTCCAATAAAATAAAATGCTGACGCTGTCTCTTCCACATAAGATTTGTCACTATGTTTTTCTTTTACCTTGTTGAGAAGAAAGTTTATGAATGGAAAACATGCACTGCAAGTATTTCAACCTGCCAGTCTGAAAGCAGACAGCAAACACAAAGACTAGTTCCATATAAAAACTACTCCCATTACATTAAAAATTTAAACTCTGACAGGCAGGGGTTCAATGCAAACAATACGTCCCATTGCCCATCATATTAGTCCCATCTTTGTAAGTCACTTTTAATTGGGTGGAGATCATGGTCCATATGATAAGCGTATACAAGAAAGAAAAAAATCCTGAATGATACAAAAAAGTGCATAAACTGCATTGGCTTTGAATTCAGGCTCATTACTGCATTTGCACCATAATGCAGAAACAGAGCTAACATTTTTTAAATATGAGTTTTAGGAATCTCAAAGCATCACAAGATAAATCTCTTCTTTAAAAATAAAAGCGCTCTTTATCTGAGTCATACATTCTAAAACAATTCTAGCAGAAGTGAAATGAGAGAATGTAAAACTGGTAGAAAGTGAATATACTTTTGGATATTAAAGCTTCCTTCAGAATTTAATCTAATCAGCTACCCATACAGCCCAGGTTTGCTTTTGAAAAATAATGATAAGTGTTGGAAGATGTTGATTTCTCCTACCCCTGGCCTGCCTGCAATGCAGAACAGTGGGAGTGACAGCAAGTATGGTGGCACTTCAAATGACAGCACTTAAATCCGGCAAAGACTATAATTCAAAACCTCTGTAACAACCTAAAAGCTCTTCACTAGTATTTATCCAGTAGTAGGTGACTAGTTAGTAGCAGTTATGTGGTGAGAACACTTTTCCTAATGAGGATGCACTTTGTTAATGCAGGACAGCTGCCACAGGCAACTTACACTTCAAAGCTGGCACTTGTCTGAGCAATCTTTTGATGTGGCTTATTCTGATTACCTCGAAATCATTTTGGGAAAGGTTCGTACGTAACTAAAAAAATCCCAGCATGAAAATGAGCATCCCACAGAAATATGAATGTGTCTAATTGAATCACTTCAGGTTCACAGGGCAGATCAGGTCCATGTTTCTTTTCTTGATTTTGTAAAGCCTCAGTTTTCTTGGATAAATTACATAAGAATTCAGGAGGGAGGGAAAGTGGAATTCACACTGAAACACAGTAAAAGTAATTTTTGTGTCCTGATTGTAGGCCATAGCTGGTACAGGAGCTGCTACTCACTCACAGAAGCTCAGAGAGACATCATCTTGGATAAGCCTGCACCAGTTTGCTTTGTTTACACTGAAAATGAGTTTTCATTCCTACAGTACATGTCTGCTTCTCCGTTACCCAGAGATTCTTCTGCTGAGACTGCAGGAATAGAGAACGCTCCCCCATGTTTTTTGGAAAAGGGAAAGTTATTCCTTCCCTGCTTATATAATAAATTAAACACTTCCCCTTAATCTTTAACTAAATTAAGGATTGAATTTTTCCACAGTGGTAAATCCTGGTTTAATTCTGCTCCCAATGGAGAATTTTATTTCATTGTATTTATGCAAGACTCTGTATAAATAAATACCTTTAAAATCCAACCCCCTGATTAGTGTAGACATGAAAAGAAATGTGGAAAATGGAAGTAATCTACGGAAGCAATACATGTGAATCAATAATGCCAACCAATATTTATGGATCTCATTATCTCAACATGTGCTTTTTAGGATCATTTTAAATTACTATTAAAAATAGCCATAGGTACTTTTAAAATTAATATTTTAGAGTTCAAATGGTCTGCATTTGCCAGTGGAGATATACATTTGTTATATAGCTCTATTAGCTAAAGGAACAAAAGGTATTGCAGAATATTATAGTGTTCTGTGGAAGAAGAGATTTCTAAAGGAAAATGATTCAATTATTCTAAATCAATTATAACAGGAACAGCTACATAGCTCTATATCAATCTCCTTATGTGTTTCTAATTCTTTTGTCTATTGCCTGCAGATAGTTTAATAGGAATTAACATAGAACAATATATCCCACTGGGAACAAGATTCAAATAGTTTGGACCATTTTTCTTGCTCTAAATTCTCTTTTCTATCATGTGAGGTAAAAGTCAAACCCATCACTTTGTGCGAGTGACAGCAGTAACAAATAAGTCTGAAACACAGCTTCAGGCTTCTCCATAAGGGATGGTTGGATTGGCCACGTACATCACCACTACGTGGGAGAAACCTGCATGCAGTACCTGGCTATTCTGGCCAGCCCTACATTTTACAGCCACAGTTAGATCAAGAGCCTTCAGACAGTATAGCAAAGCCCTTCCTAAAATGAAACCAGACTGTTCAACTCTGTCAGAAAAAAGCAATAAAGGTATTTTTGTTATGCAGAATAGGTGCAGACCATATGATAAAGAGGGGTAAGAGAGAATTCAGACATTAGAGTCTGTCTGCAAAGCTAGCTTTTCAGGCTCCTGCCAGACATACCAGCCACAGGGACATAATACGTTAATACAGAGTCCTATACCCTGAGGAATGAAGAAATCGGCATGCATCTGATAAGCATTTGCTAACAGACCAGCATCTTGGCCCAGCACTTAAAGAACACAACAGTGAGCACTTCCTCTTCCGTTAATTTTTATCAGAAAAGAATGTCTTCATGCCTCTCCCAGACTTTCCATTCCTCCTGTGGGAGCATCAAAGAAGTTATGAAATAAATTACAGAGACAGCTGCTTCTTGGCTGAGAAAGTACTGAGGTCTTGCTCTACCTACCAGCTACATATGGCACATGGGATGAGGAAAGAGAAAGAAGTAAAGGGAAGAAGCTTCGTACAGGAATGGCTCATCCATTTTCATTTCTCTAAAGAGAGATCAAATTTTATTCCTCTTGGTCCTTCTGTCTGTATCCAGAGGTAAAAAAGTGTCCAAACCTATCCTCTGGCAGGTCTCATAATGAAAAGGTTCTGAATTCCCTCTACAGTTCAGGGCACCCCCAGGTTTCTGTACAGTAGTAATTATGAGTAGTTAAGAGAAGAAATAACAAAATAAATATGAATGAGGAAAATGAAAGAAAGTGTGTAAGGAAGCACTAAAAATGAAAAGGAGTAGATTGAAATAAAGAGAGCACTATTTATTTTCATGTTACACTGGAAAATCTCAATCTTGTTCTATTATCCTGAGGCAAGAACAAAAAAAAATGTACACATATGTTGCATCATTAATGTAACTGATAAGACAACAATGGAAAAAAGCTTGTGAGGACAGGAGGCCAACACATCTGAGTCGAGATGTTAATACAAAATTAGTAGAAACCTCTAGATACTTCTAACAGAGAATTTCAAGTAGTCACATTTGCCTTCTTAACCTAACACCTAAAACTTTAAAACCTCGCATCATCTGTGGCATCATCAGTGTAATGAGAAAGACAGGCTTTGGAGCGAGATTACGACAAAAGGAGAGACTGATGTTTTTGACGTGAGTGGAACCTCAACACTCTATAGCTCCAGCGAGCTATAGGCACCCTGATGACACCAGGCCATTGCTACATGGGCTTCTGTTTTGCTGGCACAGTTGTGGCTACATCTAGTGCATACACATTCTGTCTACTTCTTTTATTTTATGCTATAACACTTATTCTCAGTTAAGCTAACAACTCCATTAACCACCACAGAGAAGGAATGCAAACTTTCATGAATTTAAATGACACCACTCTTAAATTCATATTAATGAAGTTATGAAAAATTTCATTAGCACGTCTTGGAGCATGAATAATTTCTCACAGAATTTCACTCAGCAGCCTTGTCCTCCCATGTGGCCCATCAATATAGTACATTATCTCTAACTTCTAGAAAACGTGACTTGCAAGGAATGATTGAAAGACCAGAACTGTTTATTCCAGACGAGACTGTGATGGGGCTTTGTGATGATAACCTCCAAATATACAAAAGGATGAGCAAACAGAAGGGAATACACTACTTTCCATGTGTTTTGTGTATAAAACAGTAAGTAAGAGGATTAGACATAAGGCAAATATTTCTAAACGTAGGGAGAGAGCAGCACATTGCTTCAGAAGTTATGGAGTCTCTGTCATGGATAATCTTTAAAGATAGGTTAAACAAACAACTGAAGTAGTACACAGTTCAACTGGCACCTCCTTGGGCTCTATGACTTCCTAAGATTCCATCTTTTAAGCAATACTTCTGCGTAAGTCCTACAACTTTGAAGCAAGAAGTAGCCCTACCAACTTATGTTTAATGGACAACACGGCAAAAAAAAGCACAGAAACTCAGCCATGTAAAAGAAAAGACACAGAACACCTCTGTGTAGACAAGAAGTCCAAGGGCTGTATTTCTGCGTTCACAAATTCACCCTTCAGTGTGAAAGACAGTAAGCTTGTTCTCCCCTTCAGAGGCACTACCTCAACAGGAGTTCCAGTTGCTCCCTTTTCAGGCCAGTTGTACCTTAGGTGTGTACCACCTGCTCTACCAGGACAGTGCAGGCTACCAACCATACTGCACATTCATCACCAGCTTCTACACAAGCTTATTGTGTAATAACCTGATTATGTAATTACCTGATTCCAGCAGCAGACACAATGCAGTCGAATGGCCTTTAATGTTACACTACTGATACGCAAATATAACTCTGCACAGAGTGACATTAATAAGGTCATGAAAGCATTTGTGGTAGTCTTCATGAGAACAAAACTACTAATTATGTGTGCATAAGCACAGTTGTTACCTGTGATTTTCCATTTAAGCCAGTCTAGGTTTGCATTCGTTATCCTACAGAACTTTGAGAGATAGAGGAGTGGCTGACATGCCAGAAGGCTGTGCTACCATTCAGCGAGACCTGGACAGGCTGGAGAGCTGGGCAGGAAGAAACCAAATAAGGTTTAATAAGAGCAAGTGTAGAGTCCTGGATCTGGGAAGGAACAACCGCAAGTATTAGTACAGACTGGGGGATGACCTGCTGGAGAGGAGCTCTGCGGAGAAGGACCTGCGGGGCCTGGTGGACAACAGGTTGGCCATGAGCCAGCAGTGTGCCCTGGTGGCCAAGAAGACCAACGGGATCCTGGGGTGCATTAAAAGGAGCGTGGACAGCAGGTCAAGGGAGGTGATGCTGCCCCTCTACTCTGCCTTGGTCAGGCCTCACCTGGAGTACTGTGTCCAGTTCTGGGCTCCCCAGTACAAAAAAGACTGGGATCTCCTGGAAAGAGTCCAGCGGAGGCTCACAGACAGGATACAGGAGCATCTCCCCTAGGAGGAAAGGCTGAGAGACCTGGCTCTGGTCAGCCTGGAGAAAAGAAGACTGAGAGGGGGTCTTATCAATGTCTATAAATACCTGAGGCGTGGGAGACACAGGGATATGGCCAACCGCTTTTCAGTGGTCTGTGGGGACAGGACAAGGGGTAATGGCCACAACATGGATCACAGGAAGTTCCGCTCCAGCATGCAAAAAAACTTCTTCACAGTGAGGGTGACAGAGCACTGGAACAGGCTGCCCAGGGAGGCTGTGGACTCTGCAGATATTCAAGCCCCATCTGGACGCCTACTTGTGCAACCTGCTCTAGGAAACCTGCTTTGGCAGGGGAGTTGGACCCGATCATTTCTGGAGGTCCCTTCCAACCCCTACAATTCTGTGAAACGAGCCCCACAACGCCTAGGTTTCTCTATCTTCTGTTTAACCTATTGGAGTAACAGCTCCATTAATACAGTGTTTCCACAGGCTTCTAACACTTGGATTACCCCTAACAATTGAAAAGAGGAAGATGCAGTCTTTCTAGACCTGGCTTGCATCAATAAGAACCCCTGGTTTTGAAGACGACATCAAACAGCAAGTTGCATAGTGGGGCCTTGGTCCTTCCACAGTCCACAGACTCAAACGTTTGCTGAGCAGAAGCTTTGCAGAGCTGTGCGAACACCGAAGATCAAGTTCTGCAAGAAGCTGATGCAAAAGCTACCTGGCAATGAGCAGTTTGGGTGAGGAAGAAAGAGACTGGCATTCTCACAGTGCGTGGTTTAACCGAGTGTAGTCCTGTGGGCTGTGTCAACAGAACTGGCTTTGGTTTGTACCCTTTCAGGACATTGAGGACCCAATTTCATGTCTGTGGGCAGCACGGCTAAGCGGGCAGCGTACTCTGTGTCACCGGGGACAGAGGAGGGATTGACTGATGGGCAATGTCAGTGTGCCCTGCACAATGCTGCCGCCACCTTGCTGGAGCAGTTTGCGTGCTCCTAGCGCCAAAATGAGCCTCTTGGAGGGCAAGGGGCAAGGCGAGGCAGAGCTGGAGGTGGTGTCAGGAAAGCCTCACGGCTCCTGCCAGGGAGTGCGCCAGGCCTCAGCCCTGGGAGGCCAGCCCCGCCCTGTGGCCTCCTGGCGCCCATCGGCTGCCACAGCTCCATGCTGCCTAGCAACAAGTGCCAGCGGCCTCGCTATTGGCTGCGCCCAGAGGCGCCAAGGCAGGCAGCCAATGGGGCAACGCCTGACTGTGATGGAGCAGAGGTGTCACAGGGCAGGGTGGGTGACATGGTGCTGGGTGTGCTGGGGCTGCGGCACTCCGGCGATGGTGGCGCACAGGCAAGGCGCAGCCTTTGGGCTGCTTGTGGCCCCTGAGGAGTGCTCCTGTGTGCAGCTCTCGGTGTGGTCTTCACTGTGTGACCCCGCAGGAGGGTGTCGTCATGCAGCTTTTGGTGTTCTTATCACGGCAGCCCTGAGCAGTTCTGCATCGTTCGGCTTTTGGTGGTTCTCCACTGCAGCCTCTGAGGAGTGTTTTCTTGAGCAGCTCTTGGTGTTTTCTTCACTGCGACTTGAGGAGTGCTTCTGCGTCCAGCTTGTTGTGTTTCCTTCACTGTGTTTCCGCTGAGGATGCCTTCATTTTGCGGCTTTTGGGCTCCTTCACACCACGTTTCCCCTGAGGAGTGCTTCATCATTCAGCTTTTTTGCGTTTTCTTCACCGTGGCACTTGAGGAATAATTCTTCATGGAGCTTTTTGTGTTTTGTTCACCTTGTGGTCCCTGAGGAGTTCTTCATCGCGCAGCTTTTGGGGTTCTCTTCACTTTGGGACTCCGGAGGAATGCATCATCGTGCAGATTTTGGTGTTTTCTTCACTACGGCCCTGAGGAGTTCATCGTGCAGCATTTGGTGTTTTCTTCTACTCGGCCCTGAGGAGTTCTGCACAATCCAGCCTTTGGTGTTCTCCTCACCATGTTTTCCTTGATGAGAGCTTCATCATGCCGCTTTTGGTGTTGTTTTCACCTTCCAGCCCCTGAGAAGTGCTTCATCTTCTAACATTTGGTGGTTTTTTTTCTCATTCTAGGCCCCGAGGAGTACTTCTTCGTGCAGCTTCTGGCGTGTTCTTCATTGCGGCCCATGATGAGTTCTTCATCGTTCAGCTTCTTGGGATCCACGTTTCTACTTTAGGAGAGCTTCATCGTCCAGCTTTTGGTGTTTCTCCACTGCAGCCTCTGAGGAGTGCTTTCCTGAGCAGCTTTTGGTGTTTTCTTCACTGCGACTTGAGGAGTGCTTCTGCGTCCAGCTTGTTGTGTTTCCTTCACTGCGTTTCCACTGAGGATGCCTTCATTGTGCAGCTTTTGGGGTTCTTCACACCACGTTTCCCCTGAGGAGGGCTTCATCATTCAGCTTTTTTGCATTTTCTTCACTGTGGCGCTTGAGGAGTAATTCTTCATGGAGTTTTCTGTGTTTTCTTCACCTTGTGGTCCCTGAGGATTTCTTCGTCGTGCAGCTTTTGGGGTTCTCTTCACTTTGGGACTCCGGAGGAATGTGTCATCGTGCAGATTTTGGTGTTTTCTTCACTACGGCCCTGAGGAGTTCATCGTGCAGCATTTGGTGTTTTCTCCTACTTGGCCCTGAGGAGTTCTGCACCATCCAGCCTTTGGGGTTCTCCTCACCGTGTTTTCCATGAGGAGAGCTTCATCATGCCGCTTTTGGTGTTGTTTTCCCCTTCCAGTCCCTGAGAAGTGCTTCATCTTCTAACATTTGGTGTTGTTTTTTTGTCTCATTCTAGGCCCTGAGGAGTGCTTCTGTGTGCGGCTTCTGGCGTATTCTTCATTGTGGCCCATGACGAGTTCTTCATCGTTCAGCTTCTTGGGATCCACGTTTCCTCTGAGGAGAGCTTCATCACCCAGCTTTTGGTGTTTCTCCACTGCAGCCTCTGAGGAGTGCCTTCTTGAGCAGCTTTTGGTGTTTTCTTCACTACGTCGCTGAGGAGCTCTTCATCATGCAGCTTTTGGGGGTTTTCCCCACACCACGTTTCCCCTGAGGAGGGCTTCGCTATTCAGCTCGTCGTGTTTTCTTCACTGTGGCGCTTGAGGAGAAATGCTTCATGGAGCTTTTTGGGGTTTCTTCTCCCTGTGGCCCCTGAAGTGTGCTTCTGCGTGCAGCTTTTGGTGTGTTCTTCACTACAGTCCTGAGGAGTTCTTCGTCGCGCAGCTTTTCTGGTTCTCTTCACTTCAGTCGTTGAGGATTGCTTTGTTGAGCAGCATTTGGTATTTTCTTCATTGCGGCCCTTGAGGAGTTCTGCATCGTCCAGCTTTTGGGGTTCCCTTCATTACGTTTACCTGTAGGAGTTCTTCAGCATGCAGCTTTTCTGCTTCTCTTCACTTTGGCCCCTGAGGAGAGCTTCGTGGTGCAGCTTGTGGTGTTTTCTTCACTGCGGCCCTGAGGAGTTCGGCACCATCCAAGCCTTTGGGGTTCTTCACCATGTTTTCCCTGAGGAGAGCTTCATCATGCAGCTTTTGGTGTTTTTTTCACCTTCCAGTCCCTGGGAAGTGCTTCGTCTTCTAACATTTGTGTTTTGTTGTGTTTTTTTTTGTTTGTTTGTTTTGTTTTTGTTTTGTTTTGTTTTTTGTTGTTTTTTCTCATTCCAGGTCCCAAGGAGCTTCTGCATGCAGCTTCTGGCATATTCTTCATTGTTGTCCATGAGGAGTTCTTCATAGTTCAGCTTTTCGGGATCTCTTCACCACGTTTCCTCTGAGAAGAGCTTCATTGTCCAGCTTTTGGTGTTTCTCCCCTGCAGCCTTCTTGAGTAGCTTTTGGTATTTTCTTCACCATGTCACTGAGGAGCTCTTCATCATGCAGCATTTGGGGGTTTTCCCCACACCACGTTTTCCCTGAGGAGCACTTCATCATTCAGCTTTTTTGCATTTTCTTCACTGTGGCGCTTGAGGAGTAATTCTTCGTGGAGCTTTCTGTGTTTTGTTCACCTTGTGGTCCCTGAGGATTTCTTCGTCGCGCAGCTTTTGTGGTTCTCTTCACTTTGGGACTCCGGAGGAATGCGTCATCGTGCAGATTTTGGTGTTTTCTTCACTACGGCCCTGAGGAGTTCATCGTGCAGCATTTGGTGTTTTCTCCTACTTGGCCCTGAGGAGTTCTGCACCATCCAGCCTTTGGGGTTCTTCGCCATGTTTTCCCTGAGGAGAGCTTCATCATGCCGCTTTTGGTGTTGTTTTCACCTTCCAACCTCTGAGAAGTGCTTCGTCTTCTAGCATTTAGTGTTTTTGTTTTGGTTTGTTTTTTTCCTCATTCCAGGCCCTGAGAAGTTTTTCATCGTGCAGCTTTTGGTGCTTTCTTCACTAAGGCCCTTGAGGACTTCTTCATCATGCAGCTTTTGGTGTTTTCTTCTAGTCGGCGCTAAGGAGTTCTGCATCGTGCAGCTTTTGGTGTTTTCTACAATGAGGCGCTTTTTGGCATCTACCATGTCTGCAGCCAGACCAACAGCTCCGTGCCTGACGTGTGAAGAAGCACATTCTTCTGTTTGTTTTCAGTCAGCCAACCGATCATTTCATGTAGAGCTGTCTTTTTTGTACTAGGAGGTGCCATGTTCTGTCATTCTGCTATAAATCTCTCTCAAACCATTTCCGAGTTCTCTTGCCTCATGTACTGGGTTTACGTGGCAAGGTTTTGGTAGCGGGGGGGGCCATCAGGGTGGGTTCTGCGAGAAGAATCCAGAAACTGCGCCATGTTAGAGAAGGGCCCGCTGCTGGCCACAGCCAGGCCAAGAAGCACTGTTTGCACCTCTGTGAGGCCAGATTTAAGAAAGGTTAAAAGAAACAAAAACAAACAAACAAACAAACAAAAGAAACAAAAGCTGCGGAAGAGCAGCTGGGAGAGAGGGAGGAATGAGAAACAGCCTTGCAGACACCAAGGTCGGTGAAGAGGGGTAATGTCAGTGTGCCCTGCACAATGCTGCCGCCACCTTGCTGGAGCAGTTTGCGTGCTCCTAGCACCAAAATGTGCCTCTTGGAGGGCCGGGGGCAAGGCGAGGCAGAGCTGGAGGTGGTGTCAGGAAAGCCTCACGGCTCCTGCCAGGGAGTGCGCCAGGCCTCAGCTCTGGGAGGCCAGCCCCACCCTGCAGCCTCCTGGCGCCCATCGGCTGCCACAGCTCCATGCTGTGCAACAAGTGCCAGCGGCCTCGCTATTGGCTGCGCCCAGATGCAGAAACAGGCTGGTTTTATGTGCTCTTACCCCTGGCAATGGGATAATGGCCTACAGATCTCCTTTAGTTGGGGACAAGTCTCAGGGCTTGTCATTGACCTTCAGGGCTTGTGTGCTCCCTGAGTTTGGCCCCTTTTTCTTCCTTCTCCCTCTGGGAATAGGAGAACATCCCTAACTGTTCCTCCCCAGCAGTGCGGACAACTCATCATACATCTGGAAAACTGCGTCCAGTTCTGGTCTCCCTGGCACAGAAAAAGACAGGGATCTCCTGGAAAGAGTCCAGTGGAGGGCCACAAAGATGATACGGGGCCTGGAGCAGCTTCCCTATGAGGATCTGAAAGGCTGAGCAACCTGGGTCTGTTCAGCCTTGAGAAAAGAAGACCGAGAGGGGATCTTATCAATGTTTACAAATATCTTAAGTGTGGGAGACAGAGGGATTTGGCCAACCTATTTTCATTGGTTTGTGGGGACCAGACAAGGGGCAATGGCTGAAAAATGGATCACAGGAAGCTCCGCAAAACATGTGAAAGAACTTCTTCACGGTGAGGGTTATGGAGCACTGGGACTGGCTGCCCAGGGAGGTTGTGGAGTCTTCTCTGGAAATATTCAGGACCCATCTGGACACCCACCTGGGCAGCCTGCTCTAAGGAACCTGCTTTGGCAGGAGGGGTTGGACTCGATGATCTCTCGAGGTCCCTTCCAACCCCTTCAATTCTGTTATTCTGTGGAAAAAAAGAAAAAAAGAAAAAAAAAAGGAAAACAATGAAAGAAAGAGATTCTGACGGTAAATTAAAAATTTCAAAGTTTTCTCAGAAAACCTTCTTACCTTCAGCACAAGCATGTGTGGAAAATCCACTCGGTTCGAGCATACATTTTTATCTGAACCTACTGTCTTGTTTAACCAGACTGGAAAGAAATCCAAATAGGAGTGTAATGGCTAACCATGGGTGTCCTCATAAACTCGTATCTGAACTAGTCATCATAAACTATAAATAATTTAAATTGGCACCTTATATTACGCCCATAATAAAGCCAAAGTCCAGCAGCTCTGAGCACACAAAGGACAGAGTAGGATGCCGATCTGTCCCATTCTCCCCTCCAGTGGCTACAAAGTTTCAGTGTGTAACCTCCATTTAATCATCACCTTTGCCTCCTCTGCATAAGGGAATGTCAAGAACAACTTTTATTACTGCAAATTTATTTCCCTCTTGATAAGCTCTCAGCCAAGAGGCAAATCAACAATCCAAGTTTGATTTCCCTTCTCCACTCCAGACTAATAGTACTATAACTACAGCCAGGTCCAAACCTCTATTAAAATTAAATCTACCCCTGTGTCCAATAAGTGCCTCCAGCAGGAGGAAATAAATCTGGGTAACTTTGAGTAATGCAATCATGCTGTAAAAAATTGAAAATACCTGTCAGTCCACAAGAACAAGGGATCTCTCTTCTGAACAATCTATAGCCACAGGGATTTTTTTTGGCTCTCCTCCAAACCTGCTTCAGCAGCAAAACAGACTATACGATTTCTACACCCAGGAAAGTGTTTTAAAGTCTTTTTTTAACCTTCAAACCACAGTGCAGAGATGTTGGCTGACCTAATTCATTTCCTACTGCTTGGCAGTTTAACATGCCCCATGTGCTAAGAGACTAACAAACACGCAGAGCTGCTGTGTCTATGGCATCCATCCACCCACCCACCCTCCTTGCTGGCAGAAGCAGCACCCCTTGTGTGCACAGAAGAAATCAGAGCTTCTCCAGGCTGGTCTGACCAATTGCTGCTTAATGGCAAGGAATATCTCAGTTACATGGAAAAATGATTATCAGTGAGAGGAAAAAATATTGAGCCCGATAGCCTCATCCCAATGTTCCTGAATCAAATGCACTGCTACAAGGAAATTGATGCAAAACAGTTCAAATATCTCCTGTAATTATAAATGCTATTCTAACCAGTAAATTGCTTATATGCCAACTTGTGACACAGGATGTTGTACGCCATGGCATTGTAAGTAGTTTTACCATTTACTCATAATAAATTTATACAGATAGAAAATTTAGCCCTTTTTTTTTTTTTTTTTTTTTTTTCATTTTAAATGCTCCTTACTCATAAGCCTTTCACTCCATAGTAAGTTTTCTACCTCAAGATGTAGAGTGCTTATTTCACTGGAAAACCACGTGATTTAGCCAGTTGGCAGCTAGGCACCACACAGCTGTTTGCTCACTCACCCACCATGCACTGGGATGGGGAAAAGAATAGGGGATAAAAAGAAGAAAAATAAAAAATTGGGGGTTGATATACAGAGTGTTTAAGAGGACAGAAAATGAAAGGATAATAATAATAATAATAGTGATAAAAGAATATATAAAATAAGTGATGCACAGTGCAATTTCACGAACCACTGACTGATGCTCAGCCTGTCCCCAGCAGCAGCTGCCCTTCCCTGGCCAACCCCCATCCAGTTTGATTGTTCAGCATGATGCTGTATGCTACAGGACATCCCTCTGGGCAGTTTGGGTCTATTGTCCTGGCTGTGTCCCCTCACAACTTCTCGCACACCCCCAGCCTCCTTGCTGGAAGGACAGCACGAGAAGCCAGAAAGTCCTTGACTTCACTTACTGAAGTCCTTGAGTTGTTGCACTGCTCTGCAACAGCTAAAACATTGGTGTGCTATCAGCATTATTCTCATCCTAAACACAAAACACAGCACCATATGAGCTAGACAGAACATTAACTCTATCCAGCCAAAACCAGTGCAAAAAGTATTAGGTTAATCCAGCTCCAGCTCAGAACTCAGAAGAAGAGAAAACAGAACAGGAAAACAGCTGTGACATGCAGCTACATTCTGTGAATAAGTGAGATCTGGGTAACTTAAAACAGCACAGTGCTGCCAGCTTGACACATTCACAAATCATGAGCCAGATCCCTAGGAATTCCAAACATGGCTTAAGAACCATGAATTTTAAAAAATCAAAATAGTATGGAGTTCCTGTTATTTCCCTATGCGCACTTAAGCCACTTGGATCACATTTCAAGCTACATTTCCTATTTGGCAGCATCAGCTAAAAAGATTTTCCCTTTATTTTACTTTTTAACTGAAAGCTGAGATTCTCCTGCAATCACACACTCGAAGGGCTGGGACCATGGCACATAGCAGAGGTGCTAAGTATCAGTGCTTGAGAAGTTGGAGACTTGAGAGAGGAGGACTCTGCCTCTGCTGTCTGAAATAAATAAATAAATAAATAAATAGAACAAGTCTTGACAGTTAAGGGAATGTATCCTTGAAGGAATAATCAAGCTTCCCGTTCCTCTATCTGTAAGTATATTTCAGCACAATCTTAATTGTGTAAAACTACTGCATTACTATGGATAGGAACAATGAATTAATTGCTGAACTCTGAGAGAGACAAGCAGCAAAGGCTTTGTAGAGTCTCAGATGACTTGTTTTACCAGTTGGGTCCTACAAAATTCACTCTACCTTGGATCATGATGTATTTGCTAGGAAAGATATCAGAAGAGGTCCCCAGATGAACCAGCATGTGCATCTGGTCTGCTGATGCCTTTTGATTCAAAGCAGTCATGCACAAGTAGTTTCATGGCAAAGAAGAGGTTAAACAACAGCATAACTAAGCCCCAAAATTATTTCTATGAAACTCAATTTTTCTTAGTAACAAAGCTATCTCTTTTCAGTTCCTTTAATCAAAAGCAGAGTGCTTGTACTTTTAATTATATCCACGGGCTGTGAGAAGAGTAATTTGACATCATGCAATGCACTATTAGACTGACCTCCAGAATAAGACAGTCAAAATGACATTAAAATGTTATCAATTTTCTGAGACTCATTAAGGTATACTGAGAAGGTAGGAATGCTACCATGTTGCTTGATCACTGATTCATATTCAACCAATATATTATCTACATCTTTTATATCTCACCCACGATTTCCTTACCTGCAGATCAGTTGTTCTTTCTGAAGATTCTCATTAACTTTTTCAAAAACATTTACTCAAAAACAAAACAAAGCCAACAATATATCAGTGAGTTCACAATTTTGTGTGTATTATGAGGACGTACACTCCAAATAAATTGAAGTTCTTACAATTGAAATGTTTATCACTTCTTTAAAAGATTTCATCACTTCTGAGATATTTCACATGCTAAATACTGAGAAAACCAGTAAAACCATTAGTATCACAAAACATCTGTGTGGGGGAGGAAAACAACTAATGCCTAAACCAATGTATGAGGATGATTTGATGGGACAGAAAGGTCAAATGTGCATCTGACTCTGTACTCTGATTCTAGTTCATAGCAGCTATACATATTACTTGGGTACAGGGAACTGGGTAACCCTGACTATTTTATTTATGTAGGACATTGGACACAATCCGATATACTTAGTAGTCATGAGAGTGGAACAGAATAGCCTACTGCCACAAAGGAAGTGTTATTGTCCCTTTATTACAGAGGATAACCCAATGCACAACAGCTAAATCAGAAAGCCTATGTTTCATGTGCCTAAATCTCACCAGTGACATAGCTGAAGTCACATAAGAAGTCTGAAACAGAAGCAAAGCGTGGATACACATACCAGCAATTCCAGTCCAGTTCCTGAGCCTGTTTCTAACATCTCCTAAATATTGACACCAACTATATTGGGACATTATTCATGCTTTTAGCAACAGATTAGCTGAAACTTCATTCTGGGCTGTGGAAATCCACGTGGTTGACTACTGTTCCTCGATGTAGCCTTCAGAGATGATACTTGCTCATAGCAAACATATTCTGTGTACTTTCAAATCACAGACAGGTATAACACACTTTCTTGTGCTAACAACTCAAAAGAAGTCAATTCAGTCAGTAAGTTATGGGTGTAACTGACAAGTACATAACGTGTTTTTTGTGATGGAGAAGATTGCTGAATTTCTCCAGGGCAGTCTTACCCCTTGCGATTGTTATCACATGTTGATGTTCTTGTCACATTGAGTGCCTAGCATTTTCATATTCTCTGAGGATTTAATTTGACTGACATCTAGAAAATAAACTCTATTACCACCAACCTAAATAAATGGCTTTGAATTCTGTCTCCTAGTCATATTACAAGAGTCTGAATGAGGTATCAAAGTGTATAATAACTTTTAAAGTGGCTTCAGTGACCTAATGAGATGATACAGCTCACAGAAAGTACCTCTTGAAGAGGTGATGGTATTTATGCTGTTCATGTACCATGCCAAATTAAACCCATCATCGCTTAGAACCTGTGCCCTAAGGAGCAGGCACCATGCCATTCAAACAGATGGACCATAAGTGCACACAGCCAAGAGACATTGTTATGTGTATTAAATGTTTGTTGAGGGCAAGATTCCCAAGCTGGAATAATGAATTAACTCTTGAGGATTCTCTGACTGTACATAAATGGTATGATCTAGGTCTGTAATGGCTTAGCTCTTAAAAAGTAAAAGCTCACCACATTTATACAAGCAAAGGAGGATAAAATCATCATGGCAATGAACCCCTGTGAAGACATTTCCAATAGCATCTTTATCCTTCATAAGCATTTCTGCCAGGAGCCAAGTATATTTCAGGAACACAAGGAAAGTCTGAAAGCCAGTTTCACTAAACCCAGAGGACAGTAACATAAAAAAACACTCGCTGAATAAATTCAAAGTAATCATGAAATAAATAAATAAATAAAAGCAAGCTATCATTGCCTTTTTTCTTCTTCTTCTTCTTACACTTTATGGCAATGATCAGCATTGACAAAAACTCTTCTTTAGCTGGTGATTTTAGTCAAATTGCCAGAAAATATTCTATAACAGGCAGATGTAACCACAAAGGTGAAGTGTGAGGAGTAGGTTTCAGGGAAAAAGCAATTCTCCCACCTGCTTCTTGGAAGTTAGGGTTAAAGAGCACAATAAAGCTTGCCCAAATTTGCAGCCAGCCAATAATATTAGATCTAGCCCTTGTGATCTGCTCCATTTATGCCACACAAACCAAGGAAATCTGACATTTCCTCATTTCCCATCTTAATATGGCAATCAAACATCTTGCTGTATGGAAGCCTACAGCAGTTTGTTTTCCTTTTGCATTAATTTCTACTTGTCTAGTTTCTCTAATTCCCCCCGTCAGTTGGATTGCCTAAGTACAATACTCATAATACCATTCTTTTCGTATGCCCTTGCTGTCTGAAGACACCCATTTCCTATGGGCCATATCAGAGCATACCTGAAGACATGGTAGCTACTGAGTTGTTCAAAGGGTTTGTCCAAGCAGGTGGCACACATGCATACAACCATTTGAAAAGGAGCACAATAGGTTATTTAGGATCCAGGCATCCATGTTTCTCTTCAGAATTATCAGAATTCTTCAAATCAAAGTGCTTAGGTTGACTAAATTAGTGTAATTTATCAAATAGCAAGGGCACAAACATGAAAGCTCTCCAAGCACCATATTTAGGCTTAGCAAGCATCAGATTGTGATTAACAAAAAACCACCAAACCTCATCACAGTGAAAACATTGCTTGTATTTGCTCCAGATGTTATTAATGTTATCTGGAGGCCTGCTGCTGCCAGTTAAACCAAAGCTATTCTCCTCTTCAATGACTCAATCAGCTGACATGATATGGTTGCAGATGTTCACAAAAAGCTGTTGCTTTGAAAAGACTAACATAGCAAAAACTATAGATGTGCTTTTTACCTTACTTTGAAAAATCTCTATAGTAAAGAGTCATACATAACAAATTCCTCTGTGTGTGCATGCACATGTGCATATTTGTGGCTAATGACCAGTTGTGCTGGACAGGAAACTCAAACAACAGTTTTTATAAAATTTGCATGAAGCAAAAGTAATTTTAGGTAGTCACAAATCTACCATGCATCTTACTCCACCCACAGATATAACAGCAAAGAGGAAAAGAGGATGGCCAAAGAACCAGAAAACACAATTGCTGGCACTTTGATAGCCAACTGCAGTAAAATAGACCTCAAGGCAGCTCTCTTTCTGGTGGTAAAAGTTGGGAAATGGGATGTAACCTGACCTTTATCCCAAATCTATCATTGTGTGGGATAGTGGCATTCCCTTATGTGGTTTCATACAAATGTTGTAGGAACCCAGGTTAGGCAAGGTGCTTCACTGTGCACTCAAGAGAAAAACACCAGGTTTTTTGGAGGCCAAGTCAGAAAAACTAAATTATCTTCTTATCCCTAAAGTGCATTCTGGAGGCAATTCCTTTGCTTTGTTCAGCAAATATTAGAGATTAGCCAGCAATCAGAGCCTAATCTTGTAATTTACAATAAAGAGAAAATAGCACCTGTCCTCTAAGCCTTGCTATAAAACTCCTGAAAAAAAAAATATAATATATATATAATAATAATAATAAATAAATAAAGAGAGAGAGAGACAGAGAGAGACTGGCCAGCACCAATGGCTGTGTCCCTTTCAAGTACCCTAATGAGGTTCATGTGGACTACAGAAACAGAGATCTTGAAACGTAACTCCCTGAGATTAGCAAAGGCTTGAAAAATGCCTGCATTTACCTATCTCTACTGCAGCTTTTGCCAAGTTTTAACTTGTGTAAAATTTGCTTATTTTTTGCAGAAGCACTTTGAAATCAATAGTAGAGAGAGAAAATATTATTACTAATTATTACTTACTTATTATAGGCAGTAAATCAAGAAGAGTTGGTAACATTCAAGCTCTGCATGTATTTTTTAAACTTCAGTACAGAATTGCTGCTCACTGTAGGAATTCAGTTCATGAAAGAACAGGATCCAGTGTGGGAGAACTTCGGCCACAAGTCACAGTTTATAATACATGGAAGAAACAAGGTGTCAGCATCCCCTGTCACTTCTGACACAAAGGACAAAAATATCCCTCACCACTTTGGCAGCGCACAACAGAAGAACAGAAATGTAAAACAATACTGAGCTTATTGGTAAGGTTAAAAGTACAAAAATCTATAGATGCAATATTTCCACTTTCATAGTGAAACATTGGTTGGCTGAAAGGGAATCACAAGCTTCAAAAATGCTCCTAATAATTATGATTGCTGGCCATTCATCTGTAGCTCCATTTTAGATTAATCAAACTGCTCTCAATCCTTTTTCATCATGTTGGTCATACAGAACAGTTCAAATACTTATCATTTTCCCCCTCTTTTACTCTGTAGCATACAGGTCTTTACTTTTAGAGTCCTCATGAAACAATGTTCCCAGTTTTAATGCTGGAAGAAAAGGAATCAGTCGTATTTGGAGCTAAGGTCTGTGGCCAGGATCCTTTCCTGACTGGCATTTTTTAGAATGGATTCTTCCTAAAAAGCACACAGAAAGACCAGTTGGTCACAAAGAAGTGGTTTCCATCAGTCTACCTCTCCTTTAAGTTCTGACATGCTTTCCAGGTGATGTACTGGCCTGACTCACGCAAGCCAAAGCAAAGGGCCTGGGATGCACTCAGTTCTTGGAAGTGCCAAGTACAGACGGCACAAATCAAAACAGAAGTACTACCTAGAGCAATGAAGAGAGCAGAATTCATGTTGGATGGCAGCCAGAGAAATTACCAGGGTAAGATATTAGTCTTTTAGAAATAGATGAAAAAGGGAAATCTTTAATTTCCCTCTAAGGCTTTTGCATGTTAGTCTAGAAACAGTACAAGAAAAAAAAATAATAATACGGTTTTGCAGTAGAGAAATCCAAATGAAACACAAAATGCAGATGTTTTTTGTAATTTTCCTTCTTGGCCAGAAGGTATTTTGCAAGATCAGCCATTGCTTGATAATTAAAAAGACTTCAACCAGTCATAGAAACAGATTAGATAATTTGGGTGCTTGACCTTCCTGCAGGACTTCTAAAACCTTACTGAAGTACTACAAACTCTAATAATAAATAAATGAATAAATAAAAATTTAGACCTGTCTTTCTAAAGGAACTTACTGTAAGTAGAGCTTAGTTTCACCACCAGTTGCATATTAAAATAAAATGCCTCTGTTAGAGACAAAGTGTTTTCCATTTCCTACTTCCATCTGCAGCAAAACTGGAGGCTCTGCCAACGAGTAAAAGTCAGTGACTGTATGTGGGCTCCTCAGTCTTCCAGTCTTTGTGGCTAGACCAGAGGAATGCACAAGCTGTTCCTAGAATTGACATGCTGAAAGAAGGATTTAGCTTCTATGTATCTGGTGTTTTATTTGCAGATGGATGTGACAGCTAATGCGCTGTCCTGTCTTTCCAGCATCTCTCAGATTTAACCTTTTCACATGAAGGAACCAAAGAACACATGAGTAATGTTTCCTGGGTTCTGCCATATCAGGTAGCAAGATTGGGGGTAGAAAAGGGGAGAAAGAAAAGAAGGTATTTGGTTTTTAATTTTGTTATTGTTTATTTGGGTTTGTTTGTTTTTGGATTTGGAAGCTTCAGGTTCAATGGTCCTGTCTGTAGAATTGCTCCCAGGAGCACTTCTGCCAAAACATTCCCAAGTACTTACACTCTGCACCTCTTTCTGTCACAAACTTGGGCTTACAAGCTGAAATATCATCATTAGATTCTAAAAACTTGCTTCAAAACCCTTCCTGTGATGACACCTCATTTTTATTTGCCTTTATATCATCATGAGCACTTCTGGGTTGCCTGCAAGTTAATGAGGAATGCTAAACAGGCTGCCAAGACCTCACGTCTTTAACAGAAAATATGTATTGTTCGAAGAAAAAGGGAGTTGGGGCAGGAAGGGGGGCAAGGCTGACAGTCTGAAAGGCTCAAAGTCCTCTGCCTCCTTTGCTTACCTGCCAAAGTTGAACTAGAGGGACTTTGTGTTGGTTGTTGCCTTTGATAACTTCCCTAATGCCTGGTGGGACGCAGCTCGGGGCTGCTTTGGGTGTTAGTTGTGTCACCAGCTCTTCCAGGCAGATCAGAGGAGTGTGAGGCCCCAAACTTAGGTCTTGCAAAGTAAGAAATGTTCAGTTCTCTTTTAAATAACAGTAATCTCAAAGGATTTAGAACTGCATTGTTCAACTCAGTGTGAATTTTGACACTGAATTGTTTGAGAACTAGCCAGTCTACTAGGAAGTACTTAATTAACCTCTCTTCAGGAAATTTTCATTCTCATTAACATAACAGAAGTACATTAAATGATTCTCAGATTTGCTATCTGTATATGAGGTATTTTCCAGTTTCTGGCAAGACTATATCTCTAACACTATTACTTCTACCCAGGCATATATAAATATTTTTAATTATTATTACTTTAGGTTTGGCTTTTTTTGTTGTTGGTGGTGGTTTTATTTTGTTTTGTTTTTAATTTGAGTTAGACGATTAGACATTGTCTTTGTAAGCCTGGGAGAAATGTGCTTGGGAGTTAGTATTGTGCAACTGTCACCTAGCAAATCCCCTGAATAGAAAGGTTCTTTTAATAACTAGAAACAACATTTTGTATTGCTCCTTTGTTTGTGTGATTATTTTTTTTTTGTTTGCTTGGTTTTTGTTTTTGCTTGTTTTGACAAACATATATAATTAGTGTTTGGGCACCTGAACAGGGAGTGTTTGAATTCTAATTTTCTCACCTCTCTTTTAGTATCTGGCAATACTACTGAGTATTTTATGCTTTCTTTGGATAAACTACTGGCCCCACTGACCTCAGTGGGAGTGCTGCCATTGATTACATCAAGGCCAGCATTTTCCTTCCAGTCTCTGGGAAGCTTGTGTGGGGTTCGTGCTAGTTAGCCTGCAAACAGTAATTAACTGTACTTCTCTCCTGTAAATCACAGCAACTTCCCAGGAGAACAGAAACTAGAAATGTTTCTGCTTTGTTTCTTTTTCTCTTTAAGCTGTATGAAGACCTTAATCAATAAGCAACTGCTACAGTGTGTATCACTTGGATTATAGTCTTAGAACTTGGACTATAGTCTACTGAAAAGGCAGATACACCAAACTCTTCCAAGAGAAATATCTTTTCCATGATTCTTCAAGTAATGTGAAATATTCTCCAGTGTCCTCCAGAAAGCTGAAGAAATGTTAGATCTAACATTAAGGCATTACAAAGTAGGATGTAAAATTGTTCTCTTCCTAGGACATCTCTTGTGCTCTGGGACCTTTGTAGGGCACTCAAAATATACAACTTCATTTTAGTCAACCTCCCCTTCAACTCAACTAAAAATCTATTTTACTGGCAGAAGCCAGAAAACAGAGAAGCGTGAAATTGAAAGGGACTAAGATATAAAACATGGCTTGTTCAGCACAGCTAACCAGGCAGAGTTTTTGTTACACACACACACATACACCGATAAATAAATAAATATATAAATTAGTGCAAAAGTAATTTACTGGAGAAAATCCTTGGTCGACACAAGTATCCAAAGCATTACGATAGTTATGTCACATCTCACAGAAAATAAATGACAGAGAGAGTGATTCCTAAGCAATCCCTTGTTCCACAGGTCTGAGTGGGAATTAAGCTCTAATCTTTCTTAGACAAAGACTTAATTTAGGTGGTGAAAAAAGCCTACAATGACTTTTGTTGAGTTCTGGCATCATACTGTGTCATCATCCAAAAACATCTTTATCAGAAACCACCCTTCAGCCCATTCCCCCCAAGAAAGTGGTAAAAACTGACTTTCCATTTTCTTTTGCTTAGTCCTTAGCCACAGTAACGATCTATTCACACTTCTAAATGATGGCATTTTTCTAACAAGTGATCTGTCCCTAATGAAAAGAGAAATACAGAAGCCCTTATCTTTATAGGCAATTAGCTTATTCAATGGGTTTTTCACAGAGCTCAATGCATTTAATGAGTAACAATTCAGAATTAAAAAAAAAAAAAAAAAAAAAAAAAAAAGCATAGAAGTAAAACAGTATAATTCTGAAACTCCTCTCCTTCTCCACACTATTCATCAGGCCTCATGGGTAAGTCACTAAAGCTTACAGTGTGGGGTGATCTCAGAACCTGTATGGACCATATGCTTACAGTAGGCTCAGTCTAGTTCCTGCTGTTTGAAGGAGAGGAGAGTTTGACATGTGAGATGTAAGGTGACACTGTTAACAGCTTGGAGAGCTTCTCCTCTCCAAACTGAAGTTTATTCAATCGAAGGAGACTAGCATGTCTGCAAAATATAACTCATATTTTAGTTCTACCTTCATGTAAAAGGTTTGAGTCTTAGGGAAAACAATCCTATATTGTGGAAAGCTCATGGGGGATTTTGCCTTAGAAATTTACTTTCTGAATAACCTTTCTGAATAACAAGTAGGCTGGCAAGTAATTAAGGGTTGAGAAATCAAGTTTCTTTTACTCGATCCAACTCAATATGTATCTAAATGATTACCTTCTTATTCAATATATATTTGGACGCCTTCCCAGGAATGAATGCTGCCTTTGGCCATATCACACCCAGGGATGATCCTACATGCTCACACTCCATTTGTCCCTTGGCTCCTGGGACATGACAGATGCCCTAGAGACTGCAACACAAGTTCCACCTCTCCCGGAAATTATTGTAAGTCCTTTTCATCGTATCTTTTCTTTCCCGTGCTCTGGGATTTCTAGAGGCCAGTGGAACAGCTGAATTAAGTGTTCTCCACTTAGGTCAGGAACTCAGTGTCCTTATAGAGGCTTTAATGTTTTCTTACTGCTCTTGGCCTCTTCACTTCGGGACCTCCCTAATACAAACACTCCTACCAGTTCTCCTCTTTTCAGGCTCACTATTCTTAAGTGTTCGCTTGCCTCAGGAGTTCAAGTTTACTCATCCTCCTTAAATTTTCCCAAAGGACTGAGTAGTAGCCTCTTCCTAGTAAGAACCTGCAAGAACCTAATCACTACCTTAATCCCTCTTAAATCAGCCTAACTTGGAAAAGAGCCTGATATGATCCGAAAAGGCACAGTCTATTTTGTGGTATTTTCTGTCTCAAAGTCCTTCGAAGAAAGACCTTTCTTACCAAGTGAATAATGTTCCCTAAAATCCTTTACTCTTTCAAATAATTTTTGAAATATTTGAGATATAAATATATACATGTATTATATATATATATATATATATAAAAAAAATATATAACAATATAGACAACCTTGCAAGTATTAAAGGAACAAGCTCCCCCATAGATATTCTGGGGTCTTCTTTAAATGTACAGTAGTCAATAGCAAGAGGCAGAAGTAGCACATGCAAATCAGGCTGTCACTATGAAACACATGAAATAGTCTGCCAAGTCCTATTTGTCTCAGATCTATTTTTATATACTCCTATATTGTGCAAAGATGTACATCACATTATTGCAGCTATTTAATATATGACTTCTTCTACCAAATTCATTCACTGAGATATTCACAAACTGAAAGCTTCATTAGGAAGGCCACATTTCCATTAAAATACCTCCTGATACAATAAAAATATGTCTCACATACCACAAGTCTAGTTGAAATCACAGAAGTCAGTAACTCGGGTCTTCCACGGACTAATGCAGAAATGCGATACTTATTTCATAGGACTGACTTTACCAATATTACCTGATTAAATAGTTGGGTTCGGCCATGAGTTCATTTACCCATTAGCCAACTAAAATCTAGTTGAAGACAATGGAATTTAATGAGTTAAAAATGCATTTCACATTTGTTTACTCATTCCTTGTATAGGACCAACATCTTTTAGTGTTTTCTGTATTAACTGAACAGCTAGAGAGACTAGACAAATTCATATGAAGCAGAAGCTCATTACAGTCCTGCCTATGAAAATGATCAACATTTGAGCACTAAGATTGGGTTTTAGGAAAGGAGAGAATTAAAAAGATGTTTCTGTTACAATACATTTTACCTTATGAGTTCTATTGTAACAAGACAGTTTCAGGTCTGTAACTTAGTCATGAAGTTTAAAATCAGACTTTTGTCACTTCTTTGAGTAAGCCAAAAGACAAGGAATACACATATTCCTGGAAAAATGTTGCAGCTCCTGCTTTTGATTGATAGTACAAGTGCAATATTCTCTAGGTGAAAGAAGCTCCTGTTCTTTGTACCAAAAGCAAAACTAGTGAATTTGACATGATCAACTTCAGAACTATTAATTATAGTGTTAAATAAAGTACCATTTAGGCATACAAAGCTTGCAGAGAGAAACAAGGTTCAAACAGAATCACATTTGCAAGAGTATTCCATTGAAATTTTATTCCTACTCCCAAAAAGTATGCTTTATAAAACATCCACTTCCACTGCACTACCACTACATGAAACACAGGCAAAGGCTATGGAAAAGGAGACATAGCCCAGTTATCTCTTTTTCCCCAGCATGAATTTTCTGTAATTAATTTCCTAGTTCTCAACTCTGCACAAAATTTTGAAGGAGAAAGGGTTTGCTTCTCATAATCTGAAATTCTGCAATAGACTTTAAAATACTCTATTAAAATGATCATTTGAGTATTAATATATTGCAAAACTTCCAGTTTCAAATATCATTTAACTTCTACAGCCTGAAAATGGTGCCTGGGAGAAGTTCATTAGTATTGAAAAGTGATTTTCTAATCAGTCATTCATGGAATTATTTTATCTGAAGAGCCGTGAAAAATGATTCATCCACATGATGAATGCATACGTAATGTGAGTGCATGACTTTTCACACATTTCAACAAGTATTCACTTAAGTGTGAAGGAATACAATACTCCCTAGCACTGACTGTGAACATCACATAACAGCTTTTCAAAATACGTCTGGACAAAACACTGGAGAATTAACTACACAAAACAATCCTGCTTTGGCAGGTGTATTTGAATGATACATCATAGTCCCCTTCCATCTGTAATTTCTAGAATTCTGTAACTCTTTAGGGATTCCAGATTCATAAATTCCTTGGCCAAATTGGCAACAGACTGCAACAATTTCCCACCCTTAAATCAACTACAGACCACAGACCTCCACGGGGAAAAGTAATGGGGAATCAGTGTACCTGAGAACTAAACTAACAGGAGGAGGATAATTTGCCGAGTCCAAGGTTGATGACCAAATTTTACCCAGACATCCCATATACCTCCAGTGAAGTCAATGCATATATGTGGGGTGTAATAGCAGTTTGGTTCAGCAAGCTGGTCACTGCTCCCTTCAATGTGAGAGTTCTGACTTGCGAAGAATTGCAAAGAACCAGAGTGGTGTTTCTTTGAGTGATACAGAATTGATAAAGTTATTTTGCTCCACTAATAATACTATTATTAACAATACATTTACTTAACTCTCTCAAGGATTCAACTTCTTTTATGATTACATTCATGACAATAAAAGCTGTATTTTCAGAGGTACAAAGGAAATCAAGATATTTAACACAGCATTGTGGAACCATGATCATCCCTAAGATTAATACTTTGGCTACATAGACTTTTCCTCATCCAAGTAAAGGTGTGTTAAAAAAAATAAATCTCCCTCTTTATGCAGAAGGTTACCATAAACTCTAATGAGTAAGAGGAGGTAGTTTAGCACAGCTCATGGGCTCTTAAGATGTTTTTGGTACAGGGTTTTGATGGTTCCTTATTTGCCCTATTCTCTTTCCAAACTAACCCCTCCACAACAAACTCTGTATGGTAGTGGTAGAAGTGTAGTGTCCAGAGTTGAATTAGGCCCTCCTAGAATCCCCTCCCTGGGAGACTGTACATAATTCCACTCCACTTAATAATATTTCATGAGCAGAAACTCCAAACAAAGTACATCGATTAAGCTCCAGACATTAGTAATGAAGCCCAGAGGAAATTACGTCACCAATTACATTAGTGCAAGTGAACAGAAATCCTCAGATAACTTTATATTTGCCTGCACAATGGTGGACATAACATGGGTAACAAAAGCCTGTACCAGATTTTAGAGGTTCTTGGAACTGGGAAGGGAAAGAATTGTAATTCGTTAGTCTCCAGCAGTAAATTTCGTTCATTTTGGCTTAAACACATTTCACACATTTTCCCTCCTCAGTCTAGCTACATCATAAAAACTGCAATAAGAGCATATGAGCTGACAGATTGGGGCAGTCCAAAATACAATAGATGCCCATTAAACACAACAGAAAAGGGAAGACATCTGTTTGAAATGTCCTCTAACATTCTCACAGCAAGGACCTTCCAGTCAGAGAACGTTTGTTTGCATTTTGTTGCTCTTGAAAATTATTTCTTTCATGGGTGTAGTCACTACTTGTTTAACCATGTAAGGCTTCAGTAGCCACAGAATCTTCCAGTAGAGAGTGCCACAGTTCAGCATCACATGATGTGAATAACTATGCCTTGCTGTTTGTTTTGAACTTACTTAGGTTATAAAAGTTCCTGTCAGCATCAGCAGCTAGGCTTAAGCACAGAACAGGAAGCAATCTATTTGGGCATACTGATGTTGAATGGTAAAAGAAGCTTGTGCTTCTTAACTAAAAACCAAACAAACAGTGTGGCTACACAAAATCAAACAAGCAGAAGGGCATACGCACTTGTGATACGGAAAAATCACTGTCTGGAAATAAAATGAAATGATATAATTATGTGATACAGTACAGTATGTGCCCTTGGCACAGCAGTGTAGGCAGTAAAACACTACAGCATAACGGCTGTAGAAATGCTATTTCCTTCCCCTACTGCATTTTGATACCATAAAATAAGATGAAAGGTACTTTGTCATTACTATAAATAGCAAGGAGAGAAACAAGCAATGGGATTAGCATAAGAATAATCTTTGGAACTAATGCATCATTTATTTAAACACATCTGTAGCATTCTGTATGCCAAACAGTAAGAGAACAGGATTTGAATCAGACCTATACCCAGCAAGACCATAAAAGATCTCAAGAGAACCAACAGCCTCTTGCTTAAAACTGACATTAAAGTGTCTTGTGCATATACCCACCACATTTTAGGGTTGGGTTGTTTTTGTTGTTATTGTTGTCATTTGCTTGTTGTTGTTTGTTTTCATTTTTGAACATCAATGAAATATCCTCAGGAAGTAGGCAAAACTTAAAACCACAACTAGAACAACATACAAATGAAAGGGCTCTTAGCTAGCTCTGATATAATTCAGTTCACCTTGTAAATTATAGTTTAATAACACGTTTGTATATGGCGATGTGGGTTATTGGTCATGCAGCATTAACATAATGATGCCTGGAAATAGGAATTTTACTATCACTTAAAATTCTCTTGTCACTTCAGTTGGTCCAATTCATTGTTCCTTACTGCTGTGAGCAATTATGGGTGCTGTCCTATATCAGGACAAATTGCAATTGATGCAAGCAGGTATTCTGATCAAAAGGACTCTATAGTTTCATGTCCTGTTTTACGTCATGTAAATCAATGCTAGAATTATTTAAAAGGAAAAAAAAAAAAAAAAAAAAGCAAACAAAAAAATTAAATGCCTTTTTCTGTTCCTGATTCTGCAGAAGCCACATCAGCAGTAAGGTTTTCCATTATTTTCAGGAACTTTTGCATTAGACCCTTATACACGCACCTTCTAGTAATAGATAGATAGATAATAGATGCAAGTAAAAACTTTTTTTATTATTATTCTAAAGATGTTCTTCTGAAATGTGGGGTCACTACTTCCAAGTTTAAAAGAGATAGTAGAGTTACTGGCATTGACAAAACTGGAGGATGGGAGGAGGAAAAATAAAGATTATGGACGTATTTTACATAGGGAAGCTGTTGACATTTCAATGCTTTGGCTGCCCAGTAGACTGATTTGATATAGTCATATTGTTGAATCAGTTGGAAAAAGAAGGACTGAGAAAGTTGAAAACAAGGGGAGGGGGGAAGCAATAAAACTGTGTCCATCGGTACTTGGTTCATATGGGGTTCTCAAGCAAGCTCTTGGTCCTAACTCTTGCCCAATCCATCTGCTTTCAGTTATTGCCATTGTTGAAAAAGTGACAGACAGCGAAATATGCCAGCTTCCTCACCTACTGAAGTTCACTGCTTAGCCTATCAACTGAAATAAGCATCAGGCCAGTTCATCTTAATACAGGCAAAGAACTGCACAGGCTGAACAACGATCAAATCCTTATTACTACGTTTTCTGTGGAGAGACTAAAGCTCATGAGAGGGGAGGGACATAAGGCTCGAAGCAATAACCTTTGAAATTCTTGCCAGGCGAGCACAGAAGATGCGAGTCAGAACCTTACACACTCTCTACACTTTGCTGGTGAGGCTTTACTCCTCCCTGTAGTGAATCATTTTGGGGCTTGAGATACCTACAGATATGCAGTCATTATAATCATACAGTCATAGTGAGATGACAGTATTCTACACCGGAGTGAACTTGAGCCTAGGTGTTCTAATAATTTAAAATATCAGTTTGTACAACTTCTGTTTTTCCTACTCTACCATTATATTTGATGCTGGAGTCAAAAATACAGTTTTTCCCCATTTTAAATAAAGAAACATTTGCTGGAGTTAACACATGCACTGCATGCAGCTCAAGCTGCTAGCAAGCAGAAGGATGAATGTATTCACTTAGTCTCTCAAAAGTAGATCTTCTAGAATGGATTTTATGTGGCTTGGTAGTCTTCCAAGTGCAAAAGATTAAATCACCAGGAAGTGCTATCTTTCCGTTTTCAATTCCCTTTAAAAATGTGTTATTTTGTGATGCCATCGGATATCAGCAGTGATGCTTGGCAACATTACATACTGCTGTTTAATTGCCTTAAAAACTATTTCCCTAGCAGTATCATTAATAATACCAAGCCTAAATTGGATTAAGTACTACGCCACTATAAAGTTAATTCACTGTGATACTAATGAAATGTCATGTGAAGCTTCCTGTAAATCCAGCTAAACAGTCACTGCCAAGGATCATTAAATCAATGGCATGTTCAGCTATTCTGCTTAGAAAGTATTGTTTTAATTGCTACCAGGTGATTTTCATTAATGTAAGCATTAATGTAAGCATTTTACTGGCTTTAAGTCTCTTGGCATACAGGGTCTTTGTTAGTTCAATAATAGCCATACTGCACCATTGCTAGGAAAGGAACATAGCTTACCGAAGAAGCTGGTTGAATTGAAATGGCAAAACTTCAAGAAAACTTTTTCACTGAATATTTATCAAGCTTCTCGTGCTCAAGCAGGGTACCAGTCTTTGGCTTGAACACCATCTGAAACAATCTGAGAAGACGCTGAGTGTCTAAAGCTCCCACTGGAGATCTTCCATTGGTCATCAAAATATGAAAAATATTAGCCCTCAACTCTCTCCACCAGCTTATACAGGCTCAAAGTAGGAAAAATATTTTGCTTTGTAAAACACTTCTCCCATATGAGAAGGAGTGCAACTTGTACTTTAAGTGTTAGGTTCTCTTATATAGGCTAAAAATGTTCCTAAAAAGTAGCCCTTCCAAACATGGAGTACCCTTCATCTGAGATTTCCTCATAGCAACAATTCAGGATCTGAAGGGCATGGAATCATGGCATTGCAGAATGGTTTAGGTTGGAAGGGACCTTAAGATCATCTAATTCCAACCCCCAGGTTTGACACTACATAAAGAGAGAAAATGCTCAGGGCAGACACACCAGCTGATCAGTTGATACACTTCTCACACATAGGTAATAGACAGGTCAGTTTGTTGCCCAGAAAAAGTACACAAAGATAGCCTTAGAAGACAGAGGCGCAATTGTTCTGCCCACCTCTAAGCCTGATGAAAGTTATGAAGTGCTGTTCCACTACATCTCTCACTAATAAAGCTACCTCTCAGCAGTCTCTCTTATTAGCTTGAGATCAGGCCCAGGCTGATGCAGTCGTTGTATAACTGTTTCTTGGCAGAGGAAGCTTGCATCTGTTTGGAGATGGCTGTGCAGACGTATGCTTTAGAATCAGCTGTTGGTTGATTTTGGTTGAGAAGCTGGAGAGACTCTTGCAGCCTTGAGTTAAAAGAGCCTCATGGATGTTCAGGAAAGGAGGAATTCACAGAGTCCCAGCATTACTGCTGTGGTGTTGCATTTTTTGAAGTCTCTCTCCCCATACATGCTTTCAGCAAGGCAAGGCAGCTTTTGGCACAGAGATACGTTATGTTCTGCAGCACCTGCACAAGAGCTTGAGCAGGTCTGAGATTTACAAAGCCTTTCTTTCTTACCCGTTATGACAAAATTTAGGTGAGGATTCCCCTTGTTCCACACCACTTACTACTTCAAAAATCTTTGACTTTTGATCTTCATTCAAATGTATAGCAAGTACTGTGTTCAGAAGTCGAGTAAGCGCTCAAATGTACGAGCACAGAAATAAAGATCTGGTTTCATCACCACTTATTTATTTTGGTCCATATATTCTGCATTTTTGTTCCCCAGGTTTCAGTGAGTTCCACTCTAGATGAAAGGATATAACTCATTCTGAGTGTCTTCAGAGTGTTACCGGAAGAAAGTAAGGATTTTACCCTTCTTTGCTGATATTGCACAGCATAATTAAATCCACATCATGCTGAAGTAGAAGCTAACGTGGCAGAAATCTTACTCCCACTAAACAACTTCAATCACAAATACTTCTTTCTGCTTACCTACTCCTTTGCATAATCATTTTCATTCAACTCAAGGCAATGATAAGCACTCATTTAAAAGAAACCACATTCAGGGTCATGTTTGGCAATGACATTCCTTTAAGACTTGTTCTGACACAGGACATAATTGCAAAAAGTCTTCTCTTCTCCAAGATGTTCTTCAGTAGTACTTGCATTGAATGTTAGCATTCTTTCTCTTCTTCTACAACTCTGCCTGCCTAAAGCACAGTTACCATGGACAAGCCATAAATCAGAAGCACTACCAGCCAGACCCATTCCATATCTCTCTGCTTTCTATCCAGATCTTCCTGTGAGGGGTGAGAACCATTGGATAATTCCTAGTAGTGGGGAAAGGCATCTCTGATCCACCAGTAAAGGATTCACAATTAAGAACTAATGTCCTTATCAGGGAAAATCCAACTCTTCTCAAGCAGTAGAACACAGACATGGCTTTCCATCCTCACATTAATTTGTCCGCTTACAGAGATATTTTAATTTTACAGGTAGCATATGATTTTTAAATAATATTTTTAGAATTCCTGCACAAAACTGAAGATTTAACCTAAAACACAATAAAATCTGAAAACTCATTCTTTCCTTGATAGTAAAAGTCCTTCTGCTTAAATACTTGCCCTCTGAGCTTACCAAACAAATGATGAGAAGTCTTGGTTTTGGTACAGCTGAAGTACAGTTTGTGTCAAATGAAGCAAAAGCATTTCAAGGATTTCTGTGGCTGTTGTTACAATTAATGCAAGCTCCTTGCCGGACTGTGTATGTTTAGTTTGTCTCCTGAGCAGTCAGAGTAGCCTTACTATAAAGAGGACAAGATGAATAAAAAGAAAGTCAAGTACGCTATAAAGGAGACTGAAAACAAGTTGTTGGCACTAGTTTTGACATCAGAACTCCTGGGACAGGAGCTTGACTTTAGTGTAAACAAAGAGTAGACATACAGCATCTGTGCCTTTAGTTTTCACTTTATGAAGTCATTATATCTAGTTCATAGTTGTAATATACTGTGCAAATACTGATTCTCTTTATTGACTTTTATATGTGTATATATACATATGTATGCTTGTTCATGGTAAAAAAGTTAATCCATAAAATATCTACATATTCAATGTCAGCACAGTGCTTTTTCCTAAAAGTCCAGAAAAGCTGTTTCCTTTTGATGTAGACCTATACTGTGGTGGCAATGTTGCTATTTTTTTCTTTCTTTACACCGTGTGCCTCCAGGTCAGAGTTAAACAGAGCACTCCAGAATAAACACAGCATCTACTGGGATCCCACGTTACCACCTCTCCAGTTCTGTTTCTCTGCAGCACTTATTCTTTTATCATGAATGGCTTATCAAATGTTGTCAACTCCATGTCTCTCCAGACAATTAAAGGCTGTAGATCATATTATAAACTATTCCACTGTCACTTGGCATCATAAACCACACGGAGCCAGTTGTTCAGGATGTCATCCAGCCTCTGACCAGAGGAGTGAGGATGAAAGCTGAACTCTGACCTGAGTGAGTGATTGAGAATATACTGTTTGTCACTGCCTATAGAAAACATGAATTGCTTGCACTGGCATCCAGACATTCTAAATTTAACTCCCTGCTAAAGTCTTGAGATTAGTGAAACCTTTCAAAGAAGAAATGATAATGCTTCATATTTCATCCCAGGACAAAGTTTAATCGCATTCCTTCCCAGAGGCCCTTACAACACATTTCTGAAATAATAAAATTCTGGATGTGTCAGCTTGGACAGGAGACAGTTGTTCAGAATTCATGCTCATGTAAATGGGATCTGCAACCTAGGCTTGTCACTTCAGGAATGCAGTATACTTAAAATTCTCCATCACAATAGCTGGCAGTTTATTCTCTGACAATTATGGTGCTCTCTGTATGTTTTCAAATGCTGGCCTTCTGTGCATATACTTCACACATTTCTTATGATTCAGTGATGAAAACATTCGAGTCAGAGCTGAAAGCCTGGTGGTGGTGGTGTTGCAAGTTATTGTCAATACTTGTCAATCTTTGCTGGGCTTTGACCTCATTTCCAAATGCCCTATAAAGAGGATGAAAATGCAGTCTCTCTTCTCACACGTTCTTCCATATTACCTCCCCAGCACACACAGAACATATCTTGGTAATCAGGCATAAAAATAATTCCAGTATCTTCAAAATATTAAATTGTAGGGCTGAGCATACATGTATGTTTTCAGGAGGTAATCTGTAGTCATTCTACACCAGGACTTAGCAACTACCTCTGGCCTATTTCTCATACTTCCCTGTCCTCTGAAATACCAGGTACAACTTTTAGCTTGCAATCCAGTGCTACAAAATATGGAGTTGATGAAGTCAGAGATGTCAGTTTAGTAGTGCTGCATCATTTCCTCCCACACAGATGGGTCTACAAGATTTAAGCTAACGGTGAAACAACAAGACTGAATCCAGAAGCTTCAGATTGTTTCATCTGCACAGGATCCATCCCAGACTGCACATGGAGTTTCAGCCGCCCTCACTGAAACTAATGGAATGATTGAACTGTTTTTACAACAAAACCAAACCAAACAAACAAAAACCAGATCAGACACACAGCTATAAATGGTGTCATCTGTGTGAAACTTTCCAAAGCTGAAATTTTGTCTTCCAAATTCAGTCCAGTGGTTTTGAGTCCAACTCAAACTACAGAACATAAATGATATATAAACAGATTTATAAGTATGTAAATTTTAAGACATTGAACATATTACAGCTCTGTACTAATGCTTTGTAGCCTTTCTTTGTGATGCTCTCTGCATCAAACTGCTTATTTGACTGTCTGTTACTGGAAGCATAATGCGGACATGGATAGCCCTGAGTCATAGCAGTTTGTCATGCAGTAAGAAGCACCACGAATCACATACTTTTCTTCACATTCATGCCATGAGGACTGACCTTTGTGGGGCTCCATGTGACTTCAGGAATTAGTCAATGTGTGTGAACTTGAAGCAGTGTCTGAGTACCTAATTTCATGCACCTAAGCGAGTGGCCAAGGTCAAAGAGAAAGTCACTGCCACTCTGAAGTCAAGGCTAAAGAGTCCTGACTCAGTCCTTTGAGCTAACCATCAGACCATGCTTCATTTCACATCTTTCTCAGGAGTCATTAAATGTTTCTTCAAGTGCAGCATAAAATTTGCTGCATTCAGTGCTTAGTTTCTCTCACATTGAATTTATTGACAACAATGTTTTATTAGCACTCTCCTCCTCCCTCCCAAAAATAAACAAAGTAAAATTTATATATAACTATCAAAAGGAGAGCCACTTATTTCACCAGTTTAGTGGAAAAATTGGTGTGGGGGAGAATACCCAGTAACACATTCACTGATTATAGACTCTACTAACGAGAAACAAACAGAAATAACTATTCTTTGGAATCGCAGCAAAATCAGATGGCTTTGCCAGATTTTAATTTGCATTTGGAACTCTAAAATTGGTTTGGTGAACTCTCAAAAGAGATTTCAGATAAGTAAGTCATTAAGGTGATGTGACACTATGTTTGAAACTACTCTGCTGCCTAGCAATTTCCAGCTGCTTCACCATTAAGGTTTTAAATATTTCTTTATGTTTGACAAGCTCAGCAGAAACCACAAGAAAGGAGTACCAAGTTGTTACAAAGTGACTGAAGTTGTGAAACATTTCAAGTGTTTCTAGTTTTCTACACAGAAAGCAAAATATTCTAATTTTGCGAATATCTTTGCAGTATCAATCACAACACTTTCTAAAAAAAATATAAATTACATACTTTACAAAATATTTGGAACACAGTTGCAAGTGGGTGACAGGAACCAATTCCCTCTGTTACAGAAAACGAACATGTGCATGTTTACCTTACTAGCCTCAGCCTACTGACCAGACACCAGTTGCCAATTCCTGGCTTCAGCACTCAGCCCCTTACTTTGCCTTCCACAACTGAAACAGTTGTCCACTCTATGAGAAAATAGTACCTAAAAAAACCTGAGGTAGCTTAAAGATTAGAGAACTCACCTTCCATGTACCCTCAAAAGACCACCAATCTCTTTTGATCTCCGTTTTCACCCTGATGTCCATTCATCACAGCACTACCTTTCTCCTATTTCATGACCCAGCATAAATCCAACTTTTAAAGAACAGAAGGACTGACTTTGTGGTGGGACAGCAAACATAAATCTTTTTTTTTTTTTTTTTTTTTTTTTTACTGTAAAAAAAAATAAGAATACAGAAACAACATTTGGGCTCCACGTTAGCTGTCTACAGTGCAAGGCTTTACCTGTCATGCAACCCATCAGTTTGTTGGCTGCTACCCTCTTTAGAGGCTACTGGCTGGTTTATAAGGTATATTTGAGCCCTGAGAGCGTGAGCTGTTCAATTCTTTTTCATAGTTGACTTGTAAGAGAGCAGAACAGTCTCTCCCCTGTTAGCCACATAAACTGTCTGGAACCCACAAAATGAGAATGTTCTTCCAGAAGCATGCACAAATCTCATACCTCACTCTCCAGCAAGAAAACATTCATAAACATTCATTGTCTTACCCTAGTCTAATAAGCATTACATATTTTCCTGACAAGACCTTTTCCACCACAAATTTTGCAGAGACTTCTTCTGTGACAGTAATGAGATCTAGTTTACTTATGTGTCCTTTGCTGCAAGATTTTATGCTATAAACCAGATTTAATCCACTGCTCTGCCTTATGCTAACAGCAACACTCTATGGCATGCAATATCTACAAACGCTCTTAGTCTTTAGGGCATTGAGAAAAAATAGTTGTTAGGGAACATAGGGAACAAAAAAGCTACTCCAAGTCACCCAAAGCATACTTCAAGAGGGCTTCACTGCTGAGTCAGTTCAGGGAGAAAAAAAAAAAAAAAAAAGAGGAATACTCCTTAATTTTTTTTTTTTTTTTTTTTTTTGAGATTTCTCTTGCTTCTGACATAATACAAACTCTTTGGGTCATGCCAAACTTTGCCTAAGATCAACAGGTCATGCTCAGAGAGCTTCCACAATCCTTAGGGATAGGCTTATTCCTTGTTACTTATGGTTGCCACGAAGCAACACCCTTTTCCCCTCATCTCTGTATATATACAAGAGGAAGAAGGTAAAGAGATACCTAGCATTGGGATCCTACTTTACCAGCTGGCAACTGCATTGTAGAGAAATCCACTTTACCAGCAGGTGACTGCATTACAAAAAGACAAAGGCACATCACAATATTTTCTGTGCCTTTAGTCCAGAGGTATTACAGAAGCTCTAACATCAGTCTTGAATTTCCCACTCACCATGATGGCCTTCTGTTCACATGACGTCCTGGGGCCACCATGAAGGAGATGGTTCAAAGTTGGAAGGGTGAGTCATGCACATGAAATGTAAAACATGTGGTAGAGATAATAAAGCACAAAACAACTGCATTAGTGATCATATTAAGCACCTTGTTCCTATCTTTGCTGTTTCTTTAGCCAAAACCACCTCCCATGGGTAGAATTGAAAACAAATATCTCTGGAGTTAGGACTGGGCACTTAACACTAAAGTCCACAGCAAATGATGAAGAGTCTTACAGCCCTTCTTCCATCACATTTGTAGAAAACTGAGTGATCTATTTAATGATAAATTACACACAAATGTGGGCAGACCCCTGGAGCCAGAAACCCCCTGTTAGGTTTTGCTGAGATTCCAGAGAGACCTCACAGGCCCCTTAAGAACTAACTTTTGTTCCATCTGCTTCCTTAAGGCCAGGTCCTCTGCAGGCATAAATCATTCTAAGTTCCAGTGAATTCCTCGTAAAACCACCCTGATTTTCTTCAACAGCAGAACTGGCCCTTTTTGCCTCTCCTTGCAGTTCCAAGTGTTTGTTTCTTTTTTATCCAGCAGTTGTACCACTGAATGCTAAAGAGATGAGAAGCGATTTTTTAACAATCAGCCATATCCAAAGGAATTAGCGTAAGCATCAAACCCTTACCCTCCTTGCTTTTTCCGGTACTATGCAGCCTCTACAACCCACAGACACTGGGATGCTGCATAGAAAATTTCAGCTGTAGCCCAGCTGTAATTATTTCCTCAAGTATTCAAGACGTTTTGAAGAATCACAACCACCCCTTAGTGTTCTGATGGAAATGAAGTTGTTATTTTTCTATGTAATTATTTCATCATATTTATTACTTAAACAATCTCTGAGAACAAAAGCTACACAGCAAAAGCAAGGCTTCATTTCACCAGGTGCTCTCCTGACAGTTTGACGGAAGCTATTTAGGAGAGGGGGAAAAAAGGAAAAAAAAAAACAAAAAACTTTCTTTTAACATCACTGCTCTGACAACCACAAAGGCTGCCTGACAATCTTGATAGCTCTATTTATGATGTTACATTATCCTGGAACTCTGAGGAATGCTATTTCTACTACCCAGGCTTAGGTCTAAATAGAGCTGTGAAGCAAACTCCCCTTCTCTCTTTCCAACCGTGTGACCTCCTGGAGAGTGAACAAAAAGGGTATCAGAAACTACTGAAGGGTTGCAAAGATGGAAATAGTCAGTGTCCTACTTCTTTCCCCACCTGGAGGCCAATGTGTCTAAGGGAGTCTTAAACTGTGAAGTTTCCCTGGTAGAGAAACAGGAAACCAATCACCAAAACGTGAGCAAATGCAATGTATAAGATGATGAAGAAAGCCATTTCAGCAGTTGTATTCTTTCTTTTTTGTGAGCTCTTGGGCATCACACCTGTGGATTGTGGTTTTCTGGAACTTTAAGACTGAAAAAATCGGGCAATTAATACCTTATCCAGATAAAACAAGAGAATCTGACCTTGCCAACCCCAGCTTACCAGCTGTTCACATTATCAGATTTGCTCTCAGTTGCCACCTACTTTTTCCCCCCATCAAATCACAAAATCATGCATAAAAGGAGCTTCAGTGCCCATCATCATACAACATGTCTCTCAACAATTCACAAACAATAGCTACTGTTGGATGGAGCTCTGGAGTCTTCTCTAGGAACAATACAGTAATATTTGATTCTTATGGATGACTATTCACATATAAAATATTTACAAGGGAGGTCAAAACCATTGCCACTACTTTACAAGTGGAGAAAATGAAGTAAAGGGACTCTCTCATAGCAGAGGGAGAGTTGGAACCAGATATTTTGTGTTCCTGCTAAATCATGTTGCCAAATACATCCCAGGAGAGAGAAAATTTTATTGGTCTCCAGGGCAAGCTACAAGGAAGTTCTGTTAGGAAAAATGCCAGATAAATAGAACAAGTGAAATGGATTGAGATTTTAAAACAACTAACTTTAAAGCCTTTAAAGTTGTTTTGTCATTGTTGTTATTTGTTATGTCCTTAAGCTGTTATGAGTCAATTTGCTAGCTTTTTTTGAGCCTGACTTAGCAAAATAGGACTTGTGTGATTGTGTTGTCTGTCTATTCCCGCTAAAAATCTTTGAACTGGCTAGCTTATTTAAAGCGAATACAGAAAAAGTGTGCAAAAGTTGCTCCAAAGGCAATTACATTCCCATAGATCTTGAGACTGGTCCCAGATTGGGCACTTTTCAAACTGGATTAGTCCCACCATTCAAACAAAGACACTTCCAGATATGGCAGCAGATGGAACTTAGAGAAGAAAGAAGACAAAAATGTTAAAATTTTAATTTCAAACCGATTTTCAAAGCATACTAAAATCCATGTAGCAGTAAAAATAGTGGCTATAGCAGTAAAAATAATGGCTGTTAACTGGGTTCCTGGCTTGTTATCATAAAACATTATCATAAAACATTATCATTATCATAAAACAACTAACTTATCCACGAAAACAGATAATTGATCAGATTAGAAATTTCCAAAGAAATATAATTTAAATTTTTACTTTTTTTTTTTTTTTGTAGTTATGATACAACCTCCTACCAACATTTCATAGGTTTTATTCAGTTACCTTCAGAACTGCTATCAATAAAAATAAACTATTTTCAAATGCCAATGTAATCTAATACATGGTCTTACATAATGGTGCATTTCATAACAAATACTTCATACTTTTTCTCCTATATGATTCTATAGCTCCTATGAATTATTGGACAGCAAAATTGTTCCCACCACAGCACTGGAGATATTTTAGTACTTCTGATCATTGTCATTTCTAAATAAATGGAATAACTTGCTGAAACGTACCAAATATTAACATCAATATATCTCATTCTAAGGTGTATATGCATCCAGAAGCAACATTAAAAACAAGATGGCAAAAAAGGATGACAGTGCACTGTATAATTATTCATGAATTAAAGCAAGGGTATATTAAGTATTATTTTATATTAGAAATGATACAGCATGCTCTCCTATCAAAGATGAAGTTAGCAAAACAGTTTTCAGAACCACGTACACAAGAGAAATAGAAGCAACAGTTGATTCAGAAATAATAACTGTTCATCCAAGGTCAATATTCTGAACTCTGACTTCCCCTTAACCATTTGACTATAACTAAATATAAAATACATGTAGATGAGAAACTCTCTTTTCCTTCCAATTAGACATACATTCCTTGGCCCATTAAGCCTGTGTGTTAAGAAAATCTTGGTATTTGAAATTCAAGTGGGAATTGCAAAGTTTTCACTTCAGAGATATTCCAGTTTTTCTTTTCTGCTTTAACCCCTCCACAAATTTTACATTATTTACTTAGCAGGAAAGCAGTCCAACCAGTGCAACACCAGATTCCCAGGAAGATTACAAATTTCTTGCTACATCCATAGCAGTCTTTGATGGACTGCCATCATTCCCTAATCAAATTGCTTCAAATGACTTAAAAAACAAAACAAAACAAAACAACAACAACAAAAAAAAAAACACATTTGTTTAGCTCACAAAACTGGATTGCTCCAGGGGTCTTTATGAAGTCTATAGCATTTTCTAGATGCATTTGATAGCCAAACAAAAACTATAGCTGTGACTATCCATAAATACTGAGGATTTTCCTGCTATGACAATCTTCTTGGCCACCTTAGTGCAGTTACGCATGAGATATTACTCATGTTTGCTGCTCAGCACACGCAGGTAGTTCAGAATCCAATTCACTTTGTGAGCTGGGGGAAGATGTCATAAATAGTTTGTCTTTACTCCAGAATGCCATTCATCTCCACCCATTCACATATTCATAAAATGATTAAAAAATTATAATAATAAAAATCTGAGTTTTCCCACATTTAGTTTAATAAAAAGTTCTCCATTCAGTGGTTACAACACAGAAAACATATCCGCACCCTTTACAAGGCTACCTCTCCTAAATAAAAGGTCTGCAAGATATTAAGGACATACACTGAATGCAATTATTTGCTAATGCAAACTAAGTACACCCATGAATTACTAGGATGGAAAAGCCTATTTTAGACAGTGGTAGACTGCAGCTATGTTCCTGAGCCTATAATGCTGTCTGTAGCTTGGTCTTGTAGGGATTCACACAAAACAGCTTTAAATACAAGAACAGGTACAAAACAGTTTTTAAGAAAATGTCTCCAACGTTATTTAGTTTTATTATTAATTTAAAATCACATTGTCTTTTCAGAACGTAGAATCTTTGTCTTTGAAGCACTTGCTTTCCTACCTACGGTCTAAATCTCAGCCTACATATGGCCCAGAATAATTGAGTATATTATGAAAAATAGCAATTTATATGCAAATCTCCTGCTTTTCCCCTGTATATTATGTGATAGTATTGGTTTATGAAGACAAAGGAGATTTTCATAAACAAAACTATTCTATAGCTATATGCAGATAAAATCTACTTGGAAATTAGGATTTTTTTCCTTTCTTCTTATATTATTTACTTGTAAAAATAAATAACTCTGAACAATAAATATCACACAACTAGAATAGAAACATTCAAAAATAGGGTGAAACCCATCATTAAAGACAATTTTTTGAAGTATTTAGTGAAGAATGGTAATACCTGACTTATCTTTCATGTTTGTGGGAACCAAGAACTCAAATCTCTTATGCAGCTTTACAAATTCTATCTTACACATAGATGCTCCTGGGACACAAAAGCTGCTGAATGTAGGTTTTTGGCCCAAGAAGTTCACAGTACACCAAAGCAGTTTGACAGGTATAGCTTCATAGCTGCTTGTACAACTGGTCTCTTTTCTATCTCAGCTGTACTATTTCAAGACTTTATGAGAAAAAATCCATCTTTTCTACCTATCTGTCTTATCTGGGATCAGACTGGACTGCAGCAGATCACAGCTTTGTCACAATAAGTACAGAATAAAACTTATTCAGGATTTCTGTGGAAATCTTGTGAAGTGGTTAATTCTTCAATTTCAAAAAGACACTCCCAGTCTAATACCATGATCTGAGTCAGAGGTGTGCGCTTTGGTACGTTTTGCAGTCCTGACACGATTAAGCTGTTTGGTGTTTAGACAGTTGTGCTCCTCTCAGCAATTCTGGTATCAAGGTGAATAGTGGGTTACAGATGCAGTGCTATGTACACAGACCAAAGGGAAAAAACATATTTTGCAGAAAATGTTTTGCTAGGACTTGGTCCTAGAGTCACAAATGTCACAGACACTTTCTTTGTCTGGAGTCTAGGCTTCTAGAGGAAGGACCAGAAAGCTAGTTGTTTAGTGACATGTAAAGCTATGCTAGAGAAACAGCTAGAAAATTCACTACAGGAAATGATCCTCTATTGACAAGGGAACAAACTGTATTACATAATAGGGTAGATTCTGCTTGCACTTACTTTGGATTAACACCAGTGTTGCTGAGATGAAAATATGGCCCCAAGGGCCATTTCCATCTCTCTTTCTCATGAACTATTTTCTTGCAACAGAGCTTTAAGGTTATGAATACAGTGAGTTATCTGGAGAGAGAGAAAAAAAAAAAAAAAAAAAAAAGCTGCTAGAGACAAAGAAGAAAGTTTTTATTCAAACATAAGGAGCTTCACTGAAAACAGACAAGGAGAAATTACTGTCAAGTTATTTGCTTTATAATGTGCTCCATTGTCTCTCAGAAATAAAGACTCCACTTTTCCACACTCTGGCATCTGCAATTTAGCTATTACTGTATTGTACTTCTTGGAATGGCAGTTTAAGAATCAAAAATTGTTATTTTTTTATTTTTTTTTAACCAAGAGGAAATAAAATTTCTGTCTCTCTTTCACTTTCTTATTCTTCCTATCCCAAATTGTTTAATTTCACTGTAACTCCAGGTTTTGTTTCACTCCCTGGAAATTACTGTATTCCCTTACTATCTATCTGAGCAGGGTGATCTTGTCCTGCCATCTAGTGAGGCGGTGGCAGAACAACATGCTTCTGCTCAAAAAGCTGGAGACAACCAGAAAAGCTAGTCACCACCGGGATTTCTTTAAAATCTTCAGTGCTTATACGTTTGTTCTTTCATAAAACCTACAAATAAAAGGTTCCATCATGTTGCAGATTAATGTATCTTTTCCCTAAACAGCTAAACCTATTATTGTAATTTACTATTTGATTTACAAGTGGTTTAACAGGTTTCATCATGTGACAGGTAGTAATTTAAGTGTTACCCACCAATGTATTATAGCAAATGGTTTGATGCAGGCACAAGTGTCTCCTCTCAGTAGGTACATTCCTGTGATGGGCGCCTGTGGATAAAGGTCCTGTTGTGCCAAGGCAATTAAACCACCCATACAACGTTTTGATATTTACCATACTCTGCTGATGTTAACGAGAAAAGCTACTCCTGTTCACAAGAATATACCACAAAAGCAGAACTATCTGCTGGGACCAACTGAGTTTCCTCTGGTTAGTAGTGCAGATTTTGGTCTCAGTCGGAATAGGAGGCATTTATTTATTTATTTATTGTTAGATTTTATTGCATTAGATGGCTGTACTATACAACCTACTAATAAATGTTTCTTAATACATTTAAAGTCTGGTCCAAAGCCCACTGCAGTCAATGAAAAGACTTGCAGTGGTTTTAAGCTGGCTTTAGTCCAGGGCCTTATCCTCTAAAAAAAACAGTTAATTGAAAATTAAGATGCAAGCAAAAGAGAATCAGGTGGGAGAAAGCAGGGAGGAGGTATTACCCAAAGAAGTGCTGCTTAGGCATGTGTTAGGATTAGATTAGAATTAAAACCCTAGGAATAAGAACATCACTCACAGACAGCATGGTCAGCATGTAGCTTAAAGCAAATACTAACACAGTGAAGTTGGCAAAGTTTCTGTTACTATTGCAGAAATCTTTCTTAAACAAACAAACCTCAGAAACAACACAAAGGATCTAAGAAACTACCAAACTACTATAGGGAAAAAAAAAATAAAAATAAAAGAGAGAGAGAAAATCATATAAAAAAAATATATTTTCGACTTTCTAGAACTGAATCAACTTGCACAGAAGACACACAGGCTTGGCCAACATTAACAATTTCATTTGGCTGTTTGTGTGGGAATTTCAGAGACATACCACACAGCGTTGAAAACACACACACACAAATGCAAAGGGATCACTTCAGTCTTACTTTATTACCATTTTTTTGGATGGTAGCGGAAATAAATGGTCCTTTCCAACCAAAAGATTTGACCGTTTTGTAGCTGTATTGCCATGCTAGTGTAATGTCTTTGGTGTCTGCAGTGAGCCTGTATTCACTGATAAAATTAATCCACTTGAAAGTGTTTTCTGCCATGAAAGGTTTTTAAAACAATATTAGATTTTCATTTGCTGTGAATGGCATAAAAAGGTTTTTATATACACATACATGTATATATAAAAACTTCCCCAAGCCTAATAGACAGGATGAACATTGGTAAAACTAAGGAAGTGTTTGAAAACATGCTTCTAAGCTACTTCCAGAAACATAATATCCTTAAACTGAGTCTGATTGCCACAGCTCAGTACCCTACAAAAACATAAACCAACCCAAGAAGCAATCATCCATTCACCCTGGAGAAAAGTGCCCTGCAGTTGTGCCTCACTTGCAGGCAACTCAGAAAAAAAAAAAAAAAAAAGTTTAATTTCAAATCACCTTCCATATAATCATGCACTTTGTAACAATACTACATACAAACATGAGAAAAATTACTGCCTTTGTGGACCTGCTGGCTGCAGTCAGTAAGGTATGGGTCTCTTTTCTCTTTCCATTTTCAGATTATGTATTTCTTCCTCTACCTGACACATTCATTCATAACGACATCCAAAGCAGATCTCTCTGCACATTTTCCTTCATCGAACAGTTTGGTTTCATTCAAAGCACAAATGATTCTCAGCCTGATTTCCTCAAGAAATAAGGTTTCTGCGATCCTGTTCTAGATTTACCTGTCTACCTGACTCTCCAACAGTAAGTGCTGAACTTACTGGCCAGTTTATATTTTGACAAAAGAGAATCTAAATAATATTAATTTCATAAAACTATATCAAAAACATCTGGAATTAGGAGAGAGAGGATTAGTATTCCTGGGAGAAAAAAAAAAAAAAAAAAAAAAAAAAAAAAAAAAAAAAAAAAAAAAACAATGCGAAAGAGCCATTTATTTCTTCACATTTATGGAACTCACAGGAAACCTTGTTTTTACTGAATTCACTGAAAAGAATCCCCCACACTTCAGTTGGACCAGGGAAAATCTATCAAATAAACAAAGAAGGAAGGAATCTTGACAGGAAAAACAACTCTGCAAGCACCTTTCATCTAGCTGGAAAAGCTTTGGGATATATGCAAAGTTCTAATCAAATTTTCTATACAGAAAAAAATCAATAAATGTGGAAAAGTCTATCCTCTATATGCTAGAATTCTCATCGGGTAGAAAAAGGATGTATTTATTTTACTGCTCTCCTTTCACTTTCATCAGATGTGGTGGTGCCAAAAACCACATCCTGTCCCTTTAGGTATATAAATTGTCTGATAGTACTATATCAGAAACTGGAATTTAAGCTTAAGTACTATGATTCATTCCCAAATTCTGGCCAGAATCTACCAAACTTTCAACCTAGAACTGAAAAAAAGAAAAAATGAAAAAGCAAGAGAGAACAAAACATGGAAGACAGTGAGAGAGGAATAATGTTTGTCTTCTGTGTTCCCCAAAAATTAATATCATGTAATGTCAGCTGAAATTTGCTATAAATATTACATTTCTGCCATATCCTAAAAATCACAATATATTTTCACTCTTTCAGTATTCTAGTCTAAAAGTCAAAATATATGGAGGCTATGCTTAAGGGCACTAGTGTAGATTACATAATTTCTGTTGCATACTTTATTTTTTTATTGCCCTTTATTTTCTTATATTATAAGTATTTCAAGCAAGTTGGAAAATATTGAGTAATTTGGTTGGGACCGGAATACTATGATTACATAGGCTTACAAATTCAACTGCAACTTCTGAGATTTTTTCTTACCACCGTCAGCATTATGAGCAACAGCAAAATACCCCCTGAAAGTCAACATTCACTTCTTGAAATCCATTCTACTGACAAGGAGCACACAGCACAGAAATGTCTTCTGAGTCAGGTGTTCTTCGCAGATGATGTCCTGTGAGAAGCATCCCATGCTGATTTCAGGCCAATGTGACACAAATTGAGGCACATACAGATATCAGAAATTAATATGTCTGACATGGCTGGGGATTAAAGGAAGTTCACTGCTAATCATAATATATTTAGGATGGGGAAAACTTGTCAATATAAGGCACTGCTGACCAGCTGACTGGTGATACCATGTCTCTAGAGAAAACCCTCTTCAGTGATTTCAGAATCAATCCTTTACTGCCCAGGCAATTCCTGGACACTCTCCACTTCAGATTTGGGGCCTTGCCTCTGACAGCTTAAAAAATAAATAAAAATAAAAATAAATAAAAATAAAAATAAAAATAAAAATAGGCAAAACAACAACAAAAGTCCTGTATATTTTAATCCCTTAACTGGCTGGAAAACTCTGCATCACCTGACATGTGCACAAGACCAGAGTCTGGAAATCATCCGAGCTGCTGACACAGCACATGAAGTCATTGCCACCTGAGCAGATCCTGGCTGTCTCGCACTGAGAGGCACAGAGGGCTCCGTCTTCATTCTGGTCTCTTGTACTGGGAATGTGTATCAGCACGATCCAGCCAAGGTGAGTGAGGTCACCTGCATATCAGACCGATGTAGGAGATCACACTCACCACCTGCTCTCGCCCTCAAGCAGGGCTATGAAACACTTCACAATACTGTGCTCTCTGTGTGTCTCCTGGCTGTGCTTCATTCCAGGCAGCCAATTCCGCAATATTGTGTGAACTCTATCTAGGAATTCAAATAAGGAACAACACAGGAGGATCTGATATAACAAAGGATTTACAGTATTGTAAATCCAGTGCAAAAGCACAATGGAACTGAGCCTGAAGTTCCACTAGAATTGCATTAGTCCAGTGTGATGCATGTATTTCGATGAATTATCATAGAAGTGCAAAAGGAGGGGACAATTAGGTGGGAAAAGACTGAAACTAGTTGCAAAATAATATTTTGCAGATCAAAATACTGATTCTTCAAAACAAGTACTTCCATGTAGTGGCAGATTTTGCCTTACAGCAACAAAACCCAACTGAACATTTCAGGAACCTTAAACACGGAGCACTCATTCCTTCTGCCTCACCAATGCATTACAGCTTCTGGACTCTCCCTCCTTCCCATGCTGGAAAGACAGCCTGTCACGAGCTATCCCAGCAGCATTGCTTGCAAAGGCCTCCAGAAAGGAATTCCTAACTAGAATCAGCTTCAGTGCTCCACATGGGCTTGATTGCTCTCTAATGTCTAAGCTACAAAAACAATTTGAATGCTAGCAAGCAGACACCAAAAAATGATCCACTGGTTGAGATAGAGCATGTCTGGGAGTGGGCAGAAATAAACAGCATGAGTGCTCATACCATATCTACTTACTAAAAGCATGGCATAACAGATGATTGTGGTGAAACCATATGTTTCTTAACAAACAAAACAACCAGCTCTGCTGGAGTGGCCTTACATATGGGAAAAAAAATAATCATATAAAGCTTGCAGATGTCCACATTTTTTTTTCTTTTTCTTTTTTTTTTTTTTCTTCTTATTTTTCCTTTGGTTGAAAGAAAATCTTAGCAACAGAGCAAACACCCTTCGACTTTACAGCAAAACCAAGGAAAGCTCAGCAGAACTCAAACTGTGGGAAGCAGACTTTGGTGTACACAGTTGAACCCCACAGCAGAGGCTTCTTCTAAAACAATCTACACAGTCTCAGATGGCCCAGAGAACAGCAAGATAGGTGGCTACCTCAACCACCTTCATATTCAAAAGCATTTTGAAAAATGTTTGAGCTTGCAAGTCCTACTTCAGGACAATGCCTTCTGAAGTGACAGCCCCAATTTAAAGGAGCTCAGGAAGCAATTCGATCAGCAACTTGCAAGAACAATGAACAGAGAGAGCCCTGCACTGAGGCCTCTCCATGCAGGGAAATGGACAAAGGTTTAGGCTAAACCAAACAGCCGTATCAACAGGCAGCTTTTCCACTAAACATTTTGGCTTTAGGGGAAACAATCAAAACCAGAGCCTCAAAAGAAAACAGAACAGTGCAATTCTGCTTTAGTATATATTTCAGAAGCCAACATAAATAATTTTAGTAGAGCCTTTGAAGAAAGAAGTAGTTTTAAAGTTATAAAATCATGACATTTCTCGTGTTTGCTGCACAGCAACACCTGTTTAAAGGGTACGTTATTTGCTAAAAAAGTTTTTTAAAAACAAGAAGAGAGGGACACCAGGCCCTTTTTGATCTCATCACTTGCAAGCCACTCTCCACACTGTACATTCTCCACTGATCATATCTTTAGCTTTGTTTTGTTTTAAACCCTTATGTTACCACATTAACCAAAGCTTTGGACAGCTTCTTGGCCCAGGCTCTGAGACTTTTGCAGGGTCAGGGCAAAGCAGTAGAGCTCTTTATGACTTCATGACAGACCACAAAAAGCACTGCAGAGCTACCCGCTGGTTCTGTTTACACATTCTTTTAAAAATGCCTAACAGCTCCAGCCTGCTCCGCTGGCTGCGCTGCCAGAAGGTGTGGCTGGTATCATCACGCTGAGGCCAGGAAAACCCAACCCAGCTCTCAAAAGGGCTCCCTCTCACACCAGCACATAGGACTGTCGGGACTGGAACACCAACTATACTGAACAGGATGGCAAAATACATGCTTTCTGAATGCCCATTCCAATAACATCTTATTCCAAATAAAAAAAAAAGAAAAGGTGAACGGCTGGTTCCACAGAGGTTTTCCCCTGACTTCAAGAAGGCCAGGCTTTCATGGACAGCAATACTTTTGTTCATCAATTTAAAAAGAATACTGTAGCAAATCAATACCATAGAAGATCTAATAGCAGTGGCTTTCAGAAAACGTAGTATAACAGTGTATATTATGTCCTTCCTAGCCTGAAAACATTGTTAAGTTTGCTTACTAGAGTTACTGTTAGGCATAGGTTAGGGCAAGGCTTCTCACAGCATGTCACACAACTCAGCAGGAACGGCCCCTTCCTCCTTAAAGAGAGGAAAAAAAAAAAAAAAAAAAAAAAAAAAGAGCCACAGAAAACCCATACCAGGAAAATATCCCTGCAGAATGGAGGGGATACAGCAGTAAATGGCGTTGAGAATAGCAATAGGAATGAGAAATGAGTTGTATCTGAGAACCCTGATGTGGTGTGCTGGTATAGCAATGCTGCTGTGAGGTACTGAAAGGGCACAGGTTTGCTCTGTACTCTTTTCCTTTACTGATGGGTTGCCATTTCTACAAGGATGGTGGATTTCCATTGTCATTCATCCTACACAGCAATCTAGGCTTCCTACTAGCCTAGTTCTAGCACTGGATTGTTTTGACTCAGCCACTTGTCCAACAGGGAGCAGTGGCAGGAGGGTTAATCACATCTGCACTACCTAAAAAGTAAGAATTGGGCAAAACATGAGTAGAAATTAGCTGCTCAAAAACAGCTGCAGCAGGACAAATGTAGGTCAGAAGCACCTTCTGCTTAAGAAGCACCTGGAGGCTTGCGTCTACCAGAAAGGACTCTGTCCTCAGCCAGCCTGTAACACAGCGCTGCACCTGGAACTGGGAAATCGCCAAGAAACAAGCTATGCCTGTGAGAACACCAAACAATCTTGTGCTTACAGTGAAAGATTTATTTGACAATTCCTAGATAGACATTGCAGCTCTGTTATCGCTACACAGGTTCGCATTTGTAGCACCACCACAGTTAAAGGCAAAGCTAACCAAAAGATGGAAAAAATCATTGCCGTGACAGGTTTTTATGGTTTAAACTTTTGTGAAATTAAATTGTAACAAAATACCTATTCTGACTCTAGAATTTAGCTTTTTATTTGGAAAAACTAGAGTATACAGTATGCATGTCTTATTGCTGGGGCTGAAATCTGGTAGAGAATAAAATTCAACAGTGCCTAGTCTGACAGTAATCTTTTATGGAAGATCAGGTAATAAAAGGCCTTAAGAACCTCCTAATACTGACTTGGGGGAAAAAAAATCAATGCAACTGGAATGTCATTACTGGAATTAAAGTGCATCTAGAGATCCCAAACCTAATCAGAAAGCCATTCTGTTACTCAATATACTAACACCTATAAACATCAGGTGAAACAGCCCCTGCACAACTTACACAGGGAGGGAAAAAGGGGAGGGAGAGCGGGTGGAGAGGGAGAAGAAAAATTAAAGCCTAGAACATAGAGAAGGAAATATCATTTGCCTGAAGTCATCAAACTAAGCAAAACCAAAAATAATTACCTGTCTATTCCCATTCCTTGTGCGCCAGGGATATATTTTAACAACAGTATAATTCTATTTCATGGGTGGGAAGAAGGCTGAAAATACATGGAATTAATTTTTAATAACAAAAAACTCGCAAACAACAACAAACACATACCACTTTTTTCTTCTTTTAGATCCTTCAAAGATGTATTTTTTAAAAGTAACATATTAAGTCTTCTTAAATACTGTTCCACCACTTCTCCACCCTTTTAAACAACATATTAAACATTTCATAATTTTCCATGTCGCTTGGACTGTTCAAATTCTACCAGCTTTTTGTGAGAGGCCATCGTAACTTAATGACTGAAGAATATGGTAGGTTTACTTTTTATTGCCTTTTTTTTTTTTTCATGCTCTGAGAATGAATTGGGTGGAGGGTGTCTTGAAAGAAAGAAAGAGAAAAACTAAAATGAGATAGACCACCTGAAGCATTTGTGGGAGATGTGCCCATCTGCTCACTTGGCTTTTCTTCACTCAACACCCTTCCTGCAGTACTTACGACTGCCTACTGCCCCTGCTCAGTTTTGTCCAAGTGGTTACCCAGTGGTGGGTACCCCGCCTTAGTCTCCAGCTGACCTGTTCTTCCCACGCACACAGAGCCGGGTGCCCCAATGATTACCGAGCAAGATTTGTCTTCTTTCCTTTTGACCTTTTTGTGGCTGACAACATAGAATCCAAAGGCTAAGCCATTTCTGGGTGATAGAGGAAAATGACAAGGAACTCAACATTTCAGAGGAAGTATCACCAGAAAATTACAGCATGCTCAAGCAACAGAGCAAATAAAAATCCTCTGTACAATGTAGAAAAGTGCCTACAAGCCACACATACCTCATGATAAAATAAACAAACTTCAAACCAATATAAAATGTGAAAACAATATAAAATGTGAAAACACAGGGAAAGGTAGCCCCAGCCACTGTTTCTCCTAAGGTTATATTGTCATCTGCAGATCAGCTAATAACACTTATGAGAGGTAATCAGATTTTAGCTTTCCTATTCTTTTATTTTTGTCTTTGTTAGCAAAAGCAGTGTATCCATGGTACAGTTAGGCCTTCCTACCACCTCCCATACTTCTATTTCATCTGCACATCAATTTCCACATCTGGTCTTGGGCTAAAAACTTTCTTGCCAGTGTCCTGTCTGACATGCTTTTGTTGTTTGCTTAAAGTACAAGCCAGTGCTATATCATTTGAAAAGACATTTTCATAGGTCAAGAGAAGAGACTGTCTTATATTTGCGCTCCTTTGTTCCAGTGGTCTCACATTTAGTGTCTCTAAATCTTGTCCTTCAGGAGCTTATCCCCCAAAATAAACGGAGTGGGAAAGGAAAGTTCACTTATGGAAGTCTCAGTTCTTTTTTTAGAGCTTATTTAAATAACAATAATTACATACATCATCCTTAAGTCTCACTCTTAGATCAAACTACGTATTCCATCTCCTTTCTATCCAGCAAGATATGGATATTAATACAAGAGGAATTACTTTACATGTGAGATCCTCCATGAGTAACTTCCAGTTTTTCAGCCCATGTGATAGCAGTACCACTTATTATATGCCAAATCTTGCAAATAGCAACGCATGGGATGTACATAGAGTGAACTCAGACACCAGGAGAAGACTTCACTAATTAATTACACCTGTTCTTGTATCTGGTCAACAGCTGAAAGACACCAGAATGCAAAGAAGAAAAAGAAAAATAAATAATTAGAAAAGCCTTGAAAGGAAATAACAAAACATCATCATCCTTCTTTCTTTCTTTTTCTTTTATTTCATCTGAAAGCAAGCCTGTAAAGAGTCCATCTCCCTAGTACAAAAGAATCAGATGCTTTTCTTCTGTCTAGTGATCAGAAAGATTTTTGAGTATGGGACATAAAACCAACAAAGAAATCTAAGCCTTAATGTTCCTGGGTACTGCATGCCTTTTGATGATCTCAAGGAGAAGAAAAGTTCATAAATTCCTCCTCGAGAATGAAGGCATCAATAGATTTTATATTTAAAAACAGGTTTATACCAAATATTCCAGGAAAGCTGGATGTTTTCAGTGAGACACAACGCTGGCCTGTGGCCTGAGACACACAGGGCGTGTGGCTCTGCCACAAACAACAATTTATGACCTTGCAAAAAGGCAACATGAAGATACCAGCGGCCCATACTGTGAATTCTCTCCCTGGCTTGTCTTTCGAACGAACCTGTTAAATGCTTTAATGGCAACAAATGTTAAGACTGTACAGGAAAGTTTGTCCTCAGTTATAATCATTAGTATATAGTTGAAAACGAGGGCAGAATTTTGCATGACATCTCTGCATTTGACTGATGCCAACTGTTTAAGTATACACTCACATATCCTGAGGAGGGGAAGGAGAAAGGAACTGATGAGATTTCCAGTAACCTCTGTAGATCTTCCATAAAGGAATGCAGTTGGACAATCTTGTAACAGAAAAGCTCCACAAAGAAACTGAAAATAATGTTAAACTCCAAAGTTAAATTATACTAAAATAAAAATAAAACTTTATTATTATCATTATGAACTCAAAGTGGCATGGATGAAATAAAAAAATATATTTCATACACATCCTTCTCCCTGCTCCCTCTGCCCCTGTTTTCTAGGACATAGCAGGTGACTTAGTAACTGAACTGAAGCAAATCCTACCCAGCTCGCTGCTGTATATGCAGTTCCTGCCATCACCTCTGCTGCCTGACAGTCTGTTCCCCCCTCCTGTCAGGAGATGCTGCCCAAGCAACAGGTTCCCAGCTTTGTGTTGCGACATCCTTTAGTCTCACCACCCCTAGGCACTAGATTTTCAACACCTCTCTTCCTTTTGACAGATCACCACAAAAGAGCAACCTATTCCCTTCTTGCAGGTAGATCCATTTCTCTTAGCTATTGCCCTATGGGACAGAAATCTTAATTGTGAGCAAAGGAGGTAAAGAATATCCAGACACATCCCTCCTTTCCTCAGTAGCACTGGAAGTGACAGATGCTGAAATAGCAGTAACTGTCCCATTTGTCACCAGAACATCTGCACAGTTCCTCAGGGCACCAGCAGTCATGAAAGAGCACAGTGGAAGATGTTTCCACAAGGCTCCTTTGGCAGAATTTGTAGGTAGGAGGCCCCACTGGAGAACAAACACAATTTGTCCCATACATCTCTTGTTCATACTCATTTGCCCATCTACAAAGATGGAGGTGAGACCTCCTTTAGTTTTAGCTGCTTTGTCTCAGACTGATTTCTGGGGAATTTGTTTGGTACAGGAGATAAGAGTGCAAGGCCTGTTCTCTGCCCAGCCTGCCCTGTCTCCCTGTGCTTTCCCCAGTATATCCCCTGCTGTCTTTATCTTTTTCACTGTGTTCAAGACCCTGAATCCCTGCAGTCACCTGCAGATTCTAAGGGGAAAAAAAGGAGCCTATAACAAACACAACCAGCTCCCTTTGCCCACAAAGAAGGTGGCTGGTCATATTTAATACACATCTCAGGGGGTACACCGTGCCCTCTTACACTTCTATTTATAAAGTCCTTCCATAGGGCCCAGAGGATTACATAAAACAAGAGGAATCACTGTTAAAAATAACTACTAGTATTATTAAATAATAAAGCTTTCTGATTAAAATTATCAGCACAACAGGATATGCAAAGTTACCTAGAGCGAAGATGAGTTATTGCCATCATAAGTGGAAGCCCTCAGTATACAATAGGATTCATTGTGTCTCTCTCCTATTTAGGCTCCACATTCTCCATGCAGCCATTTCAAAGCAAACAAAAAAAGAACAGTCAGAGGGGAAAATTATCAGCAGACTAAAAATGTCAGAACAATGGCACAAGAGTACCAGTTCTGCAGAAAAATAATTACATAAATAATTACACTGTTTATTTTAACTGTGATAATAAATAAACTTCAATTAGTCAGAAATTATTTTATAGTTAAAGCTTGTTAAACTAGTTTAGTTCGAAACTTCACAAATTTAAATCATTTTATGGAGAAAAAAAATGCTTAAAGACAAATACCATGGAAACAAGTCAGAGTGGTATTACTGAGGGCCAAACTCTTTCAAATTAAACAGCATCCTGTTTTAGCAAAAATCAGGCAAAATACCTTTTAATCAAAACAGATAATGCCCCACAATAGCAATTGTCAGGTACTTCCTTCAGTGAACAGGAGAAAAATTGCACAAAGTCCTGAGCACACAACTTTCTCTGCAATGCTGCTCTCATCCATGGGAAAGAAAGGCACAAAAGCAGGCAAATGGGAGTAAAAAGTGAATAGAAAAGTGGAGCAAAAAATTAAAAGCTCATGTTTGCCACCTGGCTAATACCAAATGTAATAAATTGTCACTAGCCCCATATTCAAGGCAACCACTATGGGATTTGCTTTGTTTTATGGAATGAGGCCATGAAGTACTCCAAGACTATGTGATCTCAGGACTTCCCAATGGCTATTTAACTTGAAGAGTGAGACGCATTGAATGCTGTTGCAAATGAAGTTGTTCTGTCCTCTTCCCTGATGCACCAGGCTTATAATTTAAAATGATTTATTAATACTGCACCTAAAACTGAACATTACCTCTCCATCACAGAGACCCATGTTCCTAAAAAAGTCCCTGCCAGATGCCACTTCACTCCCCACAGTCCCTCAAAACCAGGAAAGCCGTCTGGGAACTGCGATGCACCAGAGAGACTTGCATCACCTGCAGTCACCAACTGCACGATTAGTCTCCAGAAAAGGACAGTGTCTAGTCAGTAGGGAGCAGACCTAGAATAACTAGCCCATGCTCATCAAGTAAATCTGCAAGTATCTCTAACACCTCTGCTACTTGATCAGGCTTTCAAGCTCTTTCTCCCCAACAGAAGAGTGAGAAAAGAAAAATTTTGCCCAGCTACCGCTTTGTGGAGGCAGGAGAGGTGAACACGGCCCTGCTCCACTGGCCTAAATTCACGTGCAGTCAAGCACTAAAGAGGAACTGGCTACAAAATCCTGCACTCCACCAAATGGGATCATCAGACAGAAAAACAGGGGGGGGAAAGAGCTTTTAAACATACTACCTTTTCCCCCAAAGTATACAGGTTTGTATTAAAGCAGGTCTACCACTCCAGGCAACAGGCAGGCTACAGTTGAAAAGCAGTATCAAGCCTGACATCTTGACTAAAAAACAGTTGTGTTTAGGGACTAGTTTGTCAAGGAAAAAGCTGGTAACTAAGTCTTCTAAACCCTGAAAGAAAGATTTCAGATGTAAAAGATTATTTTTTTTCCTGAGATATATAGTCAAAAAAATTGTACTTATAGTAGAAAACATCTTCCAATTTCAGATCCACAATGATTCTTGGGTTCATAATTATTCTAAGATCCTTTCAGGCTGGACACTCGCAGAGTAGAAAGGACTGGATTTAATTAGTGTTGATGTAACACCTCAGTTATTAAAGGATCCAGCAGTTGACCTCCGCTACGTGGTTACTGCTGTTTCTTGACAGTTATGGATTAACTGCAGCACACAGAATTTTGCCCTCAGTCTCGTACATGGATTTTAGACCCCCACAAGGTCTAAAGTGGGGGCAGTTTCAATGGCTGAAGCTCTGCAATAATCCATCAAGTAGCACACATCCATCAGGTACATACTATTGCTCATCTCCAATAAAATAAATCTGCTTTCAAACAAGCATTTTCTTTTTTTGCATGTATCAGTCACGCAGTTATACACACAAAAGCAAATATGAGGGTAATAGCAAGCCTTGGAAGATCAATCAGTAATGTATTTTACAGTAACCTCCAGAAGAGATAAGCTTTTGATGGAACAAAGAAACAGCCTGGGGTATTTATAAAAGCTACAAGCCAAGTCATGATTGTCCCCCTCCTACAAGCTTGGAGTCAAGTTTATTAGCTGAAGGTTAGAACTTTAAAGTTGCTAAGAGAAGTATGTTATCATGACCCTCAAGGCAACCAGAAGTCAGATGCACAGAAGTTTTTGAAAATCTTATTGGCTGTTTAGCTTCAAGTGAATTTCAAGCTTCCTCTTTGACAGACGGTACAAGTGGGTCAGGATAAAACACCATTGTCCATTAGTGGAAAGCAGCTAGTAGTCTGCAATCACTTCACTAGGATTAGCGTTCTCAGCATTTTTTTTTCCTTTTTTTTTTTTTCTCTTAAATAATAGCTACACAGACAACTATTAGTTGTTTCAGTCTTTATGTGAATGGGCATATAAACTAAACAGACCAGTTGACCCAAACCTTTCAGTAGCCCTTAAGAAAACCAGCTCAGTAACAGTAAGGAACAGCTTGTGTTTCACTGGGATGTGGGGGAAAAACATACACAACTTTCCACACATTAGCAAATGCTCTGTAAGAAATCAGATTTTCCTTCCTTCTGCAATTTTCCCAGCAGACAACCAAATCTATTTTAGAAATTACTCTGCTTTGGTGTATCAGCAGGCACACCTTTCAGATGGGTTCCATTCCTCCCGTTTTTAATGACTCATTAGCAAAATACATTCCTACACATCAGCTCGTCCCTATGGCCAATAAGCCAAAATGTAAATGTTAAGGTTGGTCATATTTACATGTCACCACTTATGCTAATAGCAATCCCAGCACCATACTCTGTAAGCAAAGTTATCGATCATCTTGAATATGATTAAGCAATAAAGCGAGCAAACAGCTCACAAGGTGATCTCCCCTACTTCTCAGTCAATTAATGTTGTATTGTACTCCATCTGTTTGGAGAAATGTTTCATATTGAGTATCCCTTCCCTCCCCTTAATGCAGAAAGAAGTAAACATGAATTGCACTATTTTATCATTATTCTTGATAGCACAGACATGCACCTCCAGCAAGCTGCAGTTCCCCGAGTGTGTGCTTTCCCAGATGTAGTCCAGATGCCTCCTAAATGCATATGGCAGGAAATTCTTTGCAATCTTTTCTGTTTCCCGTATATTATTGGTTTATAATTGCTGCTATCCATCATAATTTTTTTTTTTAGCTACTGACTACTGCCCTGCTTTGCAGGTGTGTAGATGAAACACAGGCCTAGCAAATGAGCTGGTTTTACATCTATCTTGGTGGGGAGCAGTACAGCTAGTCTTTAATGTCAGCTTAAAGGAAGCCTTATTGGCAAAATCAAACATAACAAAGATGACCATAGAATTGCACAGAGTCCAGAAGAGAAACACATCCAGAAGAGAATAAGGCTGTTTTCATCATAATTGACTTTAACTGTTTTCTGTCTGGAATTGTGCTAACCCAAAGCTCAAGCGCAGTGCCTGGTAGGGAATAACGGCATAGTACAATGCTACTCCACCTCAGGGACATGCTTCCTACTTCTAAGAGGGCTCATGTATCAGTAGTGCAATGCAAAGATTTCATTTTCGCTCCCAGCAGCAGTCTGTCTGTGTCAACATGGTGCTGTGCTCTGACTAATTACCCCGCTTTTAGAACTGACTCAAGGTTTCTTAGCAAATACAGGAAAATTGTATTTGCCCCAAGGGCGCAAGGCTGCGTTCTTACAGCTGCAGGGGGCAAGGGTAGAAGAGAGAAAGAACAGAGAATAGAGTCCTGTAGTGTACAGGGCCAGGACAGCACAGTCCTGAATGTAATGTCCTGGAGAGCAAGGCTGGAGATGGTGGATGTAAAGATTACTGATGAGCCTACCATAGCCTCTGAAAACAAGGATGCCTGCTGAGTTTGCTGTTCCCAGCTGCACAGCACTCTAAGCAATGTCTAATTAGCATCGAGCCCTTCCCATTTCCCCCTTAGTGACTATTCTGACTGTAGCTTCTAATATTGGCTTCTTGCTTTGTCTTGTAGTGCACAGTACAGTGTGAAAGTTAGAATATGCAGTGTGATCAGCCTTGAGGTACTGGTTCCTTGGGTTATCCTCTGACCTGCACAATTACTCAGCTCTGCAGAGTTTTGCCCTGAAACAGTAGCATCAGAGCATTTCTTGTACTTAGGATATGGAAAGCGTTTCTCAGATAATTATACAGTGGTCTTCTCTGAAGCATTTCACAAGACATCCCACTATTAAAAATTGTAACTCTGGATTGAGGGGCAGTTTACCCAGCGTTAAGTGATCAGAAAAGGGGTGAAAGTCTCATCAGGCCATTCTAGAGTTCTCAGTAACTCATACTGCTAAGCATAAAAGGCCAGCCCCAATCAAAGCATAACAGTGAAATATTTGGAAAATAAATAACAGGAATAAACAATAAAACATCCATCCATCTCTGCCATTTGATTTTGCATGAAATCTTAAACCAGGTTCAAGAGACAGCACTGGCTTCTCTCTTTGAGAAAAAGAACAGATATAAAGGCTTGAAGAATTCATGCTGCTTTTCCCAATCATTTAACTCTAAAGTTCAGTACCATATTGACTTATAATTTTGTCAGTGTAACCCTTACACATCCTTCTCAGTCTACAGATTGGAAAAAACTGTGTGAGGTCCTGAGACCATTATTAACTTTGCCAGGATATTTAATCTTTCATAACGAGAGAGGTTTGCATGATTAGTGAAGATGTACAGTTTATTAATCAGAGCACCTCTGAAGTCTTTTTTTTTTCCCCATCAGATCAGTGAGGACAACCAGTTGGCATTGATTTTTTCTAATTCACTTCGGCTGTTTTACAGACATTTTTCAGAAGTCACAGGAGGTGTCACAATGTCAGGGTTTTTAGTTTGTTAGTTTTTTCTTTTAAGCTGGAAAGGAGTCTGAGAGTTTTTGAAATAAAGGTCTACACTTTCTACTTAGAATTGAACCTAGTATTAAGATCTGTATCAAAACAAACCACCTTCACTAAAGTATCTAATGTCTGATCTCTACTACACTTCCATAATTCAACTCACACACCAACCTGCAGAACCATTTGTTTACCATTCTTGTTCAGAACCAAGACCATACATTTGTTGATTGCCACCTTCAACTTCCTAGATGAAATGATCAAAAACAACTATACATCCAGACAGTGAGAAAACTTTAATGAAATAGTTCCATTTGTGCCTTTTTTTTTTTTTTTTTTTTTGACATAGATCCTTTGGAAGACAATCAATCCAGTAAAATTGCAGTAGACCGAAATATCATCTCACCTTGTGGAAAAACAAGCTCAGAAAACTTCACTGAGTCTTTAATAGATACATTTAATAGCATAGTCACTCCCCTAGGACTGAGTATGTGGATGTGTGTACTGGTGCACAAAAGTAGTACTAGTCTAGTTTCACAAAGTTCTTACCGTACAGATAATAAGTTCACAGAACAGGGATAAGCAGAATTTTTAGTAGTATATTTCAAAACCCATAATTTTAGAAGAGAATTTTCATAGTAGGGTTTGAATTTATTGCTCCTTTTATATTCACCCTTAAAGTCTGCTTTAGAAATGTGGACCTTTACAGCTTCACTGTGTACTAGGACAATACCTGCAGGAAATAGGCCTCTATGAATTCATTGTCACATGTTTATGTTTTTAATGATATTGATTGGTTTGAACAATCATATAGCATGGCTTCAGAAAGATCATTTACTCTGGCAAAATACAATGCTCATAAATTATAAAGAGAAATAAATGTACATTGATTGCAAATCTTAATGTATTGTGGATGCCTCGTGTTACAGTGAATTTCTTTCACTTTGATTTAATACAGTAACATTCACTCTTTTGGGATCAAATAGTAAGAATGAATTATATCCTGCACCCATCTCATACCAAAAGATAATGAAGCCATACAGCAGTCAACTCACCAGCATCCAGCCCTTGTCCTTGCTGTTTTATACTGTCACACAGGAGAGGCTGCATGATGGCAGTCCAAGACAAGAGTCCAGCCCTCTTCTCTTCCCTAGTGGTGGTCCCTGTTATAATAACATCAATAAGAAAAAACAGTGTAAGCAAGGAGAATCTCTGGCTATAGTTTTACATGCACTCTAAGGCAGCACTGCCCTCCCAAAAAGCAGTCCTGCACAACAGCTGCTTCTTCCTGTCCTTCACCACCTCATTTCTCATCCCAGCAAGAATATTTGTACAGCACCATGGCAAAATGGACTGGGTAACAGATGCAGAATAAAAATTGACCAGTCAAAAATAGCAGTTAGTTTTAACACAGATATAGCTTTTACTAGGAAGTTCCAGCTAAGAACACATAATGTATGAAATGACAGCCTTAGTATTCTCCTAGCCAACACTTATAAAGAAGACATAGACAATTCTTTACAAGCATTTCTCTTGAGCTAAGGCTTTCTAGAAAGAACCATGTAGGTAAGGAATGGGAAGAAAGAAAGAAAAAAGTGGTCCTGGTGCCCTGTGCAGAATCTGAGCAATCTCCCTAAAGCTGTATGGAAGAGATCACTTGCAGCCCCCTGCTCTGAGGATGCCGCATGTCACGACCTGAGGAGCTTACACTGTCTAATTTAAGGTAACTGATCCCAGTGGCAGAGTTCAGAGCTTAAATTCCCTAAACTGTTGATTAAACCTCCAAAGATACTTCAGGGGACATGAATACATATGCACCTCAAAGAAGTTCTGGAGATTTGGCACCTATGTAGGACAGGTACAGTCATAACTCAGGTCCCAACTACGAGCTGGAAGGAACTTGCACAGACATTCATATGAGTGTTAACATGTACAGGACAGAGAAAACATATGGCCTGAAAAACCACCTTGGTCAGTCCCAGAAGAAAAGCCAGCTTCTCTAGAGAATGATTTAAAGTTTCAGTAGATTTGTCTGTCCTGTCACGTTGGTTTCTCCTATAAGCTTCCTTCAAGCCTTCTCATAAAAGCCATTCCTGTCTTTCTCCTTTCCTTAGCTGCTGTATAACATTCTCCTGAAAAGGTCAGCTCATTGTAACATTTACCAGCCTAGTTGTGAATGCCTTTGTCTTTTGACCACTTTAATCCTGGTATCCTCCCTCTCTCTTTCCTCCTTACAGCGCTGTGGAACTGTTTATTATAATAATCCAAATTTAATTGGTTCTGCTGCTTGCTTGCCCAATCCCCCATCTATCAGCTGACACATTCTTTAATTCAGCTGCACATTCTCTCATCATTCATCAGGCCATTTACACATCCTTCTATCTGTTCTCACGTTCTCTCTCTCTCTTCTTCTTGCTCTCTGTTCTGTCACCCTTCTCATTTTTGCAGAGCTCTCCTGCCAGTCTCCTGGGTGCTCTGCAGCCCTGGTTCTCCCAAAGCATCAAACAGTGTGTCATTGTATACCAGCCTGCACTCGAAATTACCACGAAACATTTCACAGCTAATCATACCTGTAAGTTCAAGTATGTTTTCTACATTCAGAGGTCCTGATTCTGATTTCATTCACATCACAGTAAATTAAGGCAATGCCAGTGGGGATACACAGGTGTAAAATTAGTTTAAGTAAGATGAAAAAGAACTCTATTTTCTACCAATAACATCAGTATTAAAGGGCTAAAAAGGAAGTTGGATAAGTCAAAATCCAGCAACTGATCTTTTGAGAATGAAAGGCCCTGGAAAATTGGAGGATCGTTGTTTTCTTAGCAGAAGTGTCATAAAGAAACACTCCCTGAGCTCATATTATGTAGTCCCAGAGACTGTAATACAATGGGATATGTCTCGCTGAGTACGAAAGACATGAGAAAAACATATTAAAAATTTGTACAAAATCCAGTACAAATACAGTTCACTCCCCAGGGACCCCTCTCAAGGTTCACACACAAGCACCCTAACTAATGGAACTAACAGGCAGAAACAGTGCTTGCAACAAATGTGCAAAGCCATAGAAACAATGGAAAAACAAACGCAGACAACTTCAGATATGTGCACGGGACTTGCTCTGTTAGCAGCCATACAAGGCAAGAAAAGGTAAGGCAGATTAGCTTTTAGGCAGGTGGGGAGAAGAGCTCTTGGAGCTGATTTGATGGACAAGGCATCCACAAGATCTAATAGACCAGACGAAGCTTTAACTTGGACCAAAGGAGTCAATGAATGAAATGGTCCAATCCAACAGTCTTCAGCATAGAGATGGTCGTTGGAGAAAGAAAGATCTTGTAAGGGGCAACTAGAGATGTAGCAGAAATGCAAGAAAAGGACAGTCAGGCGATATGGCACAAATGGGACTGATGGCAAATGGAAATCCAAGGAGAAGAACACAGTACCTGCACCCATGGGGTAACAACAGGCAGGAGGAGGACTGAGACATGGGAAGCACAACACAGTCTTAGCCTAAGAATGACCGAAGGACAACACAAGAGAGAGTCTGAGAATTCATTTAGTTCCGATTAACAAGTTTAGAAAAGAAGACCAAAAGATCTCTTATTTGTCATACAAGCAACAAACATAGAAAATACCACACGGTCAGGGAAAGGAGGAAGGAGAAAAAAAAAAAAAAAGAGAGAGAGAGATCTAGAGGGAATGTTAACACTACACAGTCACTTATCATCAGGTTAAGACAAGAGTATGGTAAATGGACATTGCAGATCAAATTCCAAACACTGACCACAACATCGTGCAGAGGTTCTCTTTCAAAGAGAATGGAGAAAAAAAAAAAAAAAAAAAAAAGGAAAGAAAGAAATTACAGTGGTTAATCCACATAAAGAATAGGAAAAAAGAAATGAACAAATACAAGGAAAACTGAATGAGCAAAATCAAGACTTCTGACAGACTCAAAGACCTGCCAGAAAATGCTCAAGGAGCCAGCCATTATCACAGAAGAAGAAATAGCATGATTTTGCTTCCACAAATAGCTACCACATCTTGGAGAGCTTGAAATGCATTGAAGTGAAAACCAATGGAGGCCAATGAGAGAGGAAGAGAGGGCAACAGAGGTTATTTGAACCCAGAAATAGGAGTCTTAACTGAGAAGCAGTCATGTTGAGGAAATGTTTTGGAGGTAATGGAATGCAGATTTAAAGATCACCGAAGCAGTAAGGGGCAAATGAGTTCAAAGAGACCTCATTGACTCTGCCATTCACTCTTGACCTCTGAAGTACTTGCAGTTCATGATGAAAGCAGTGACACTAACTTTACCATAGCCTTGTTAATTAACTAATTATCTAAGGCCACAATCATAATGAGCGCTACACAAACAGTATTCAGAACATATTGTCATTTACCAGATCGAGTTACAGTCAAGGAAAACTATTTTTTGTGGTTTATTTTCTCCCTTTCAGATTACTGCAGAACTATGATGATGTGTTAATGGGTTAAAAGTACCCTTGGCAAGTTGGTACAAGGCTCAGCTTTCACTGATAATCAGCAGTTCCAATGGCCCATAATGACGCTTCAGATTCAGTTTTGAGGGGCTGAGCGCCTTTCCTCTCTCCAGAGCATTCATCTGGTTTTGATCTTGTTGCCTTTCCAGCGGAGATTACCAGTGGTTCCTAAGGAAGGGGGAGAAGGGGGCTAAGGGTGTCGTTTACATTTCTGGGGGGTACTGTTCTGGACTGAATGTTCTGGAAGCATGGATTTGTCTAATGCACTTCAACATCTGAACAAAAGAGATGTTGGCTCCTTGAGCTTTTGCCCAGAGTAGCTGTAGATGCCCCATCCCTGGAGGTGTTCAAGGCTAGGCTGGATGGGTCCCTGGCAAACCTCATCTAGTGGGTGGCACCCCTGCCTATGGCAGGGGGTTGGAACTGGCTGGTCTTTAAGGTCCCTTCCAACCCAAGCCCTTCTATGATTCTATGAGGTGTCTAGATTTTAAGTTAACCATAACCACACAGCAAAGAAAAAAAAAAATAAAAAAAATAACCCCCTGTGTACCAGCAGATACCTCTGTTCAGTGTGCATGAGGGTTTAAGAAAACAAACCTGAAGCTGGTTAATGAATAGTAGATATAGAAATACTAAAAATATTACAAATTGCATCAGTTACCGTTAACTTTTACTGTGAAAAGCTCAGTTATGTTCTGATTAACCTATGCAACAACCAGGAATAGAAGTTTTGCAACGACAGTGATGGGCATAACTATAGCTACGAACTGGCTTCTAAAGAAGAAACGAGTGGAGTTACTCAGACCCATCCCTCCGGTGCAGCTGAGCCCTACCACGCTGCCAGGCCAAAGCAGGACAAGGCCTGTGGGGTGGGAGGCGCTTCTCCACCAGCACTCTGCCAGCTCCGCTCCACCACACACACAGCACCACAGCCACGTAGCTGAGGCTGTCCTTCTGTACCCAGCAGTCAGAGGCACAGCACACAGCTGGAAAGGTTATGTTCAAATAGGCAGCAAACACCTGCATGCTGAAAGAAATTTGGGAGGGGGGGGAGCGTGTGTACATCAAAAACAAACAAAAAACCTACCACCTTTCTGAGGGACCCAGGGGACTGCTAGAGGAGCTTTTGCACTTCACGAAACCATTGAAATGAGTTAAACTAAACATAGCAGCAAGAATTTACTTGCAACACCACATGGTGGGTGGGACTGTTCAAAAAAATATATAAAAATCCTATAAGTCCTTTATTTATATTCTGTGTTGGACACTATGAATTTTGTTTATTTAAAAAGTTAAGTATCCCAGCCTATGTTGTAACAGAATTTGTTTGTGTGTTATTAGCCTGAAGTCTTTGTTTTGCTTTGGGAAGAGGAGTTTACAAGAGAAGGATCTGGCACTTTTCTCCTAAAGCTCTCGCCAACTTGGGATCCTGTCACTCCCCTTTATAATGCTAACAGACGCCTGCAAGCCCACTCCACAAAGTCTATGGTATTTCATTTTTTTGCTGATATTCTATAAATGATGTCTCATTAAAAATGCTCTTTTGTGCTATATTTCATGGCAGAGGCTAAAGGGGAGACAGTTTTCTGGAATTATGTTTGAAAACCAGTCTCAGATTTCTATTGCTTCATGTGACAGATAGAATAACAGAGATGAAAGGACGCCTTGGAAGATTTGACTAATGAGAACATGAAATGTAGTTAGCTTTTGGAAATACCTTAAAGCAGCAATTCAATATATCACCCTGTGCTCTTTCCTAGTTATACACACACATTTTATATAGGATTTACTACTGTAGTCCCTCAGCATATCAAGTATGTCATTTCCACAGCATTTTTTTAAGGTACACCTGTTTATTTACGCATGCCCACCTTGGACATGGAAGTGCTCCCAATGTGGAGTCTGACCAGTCCTTCTGAAAAGTCAACAATTATTCAGGGTGTGCTAAGCATTGCTTGCATCTCTCTTCAAGAGACCTGGGTGCTTCCTGGGACACATAGCAAATACAAAACAATGCTAGAAATAAAACTTCAACAGATTTAATGGGAGGCTGGTGTTTTAAGCCCCTGTTTCCTATCATCTTCCCTGACCAATGACTGAAATCAAGCAGTGACGGAAAGAGCTTCAAAGTGGTCTCAGGAGATAATTCGCAAGCTATCATGCTGCTGTCACTCTGCATAGCTAAGCAGGCACATCAGCAACATAAATCTATCCAGATCGTAGGCTCTGTTTAGCAAATAACTTGTTTGAGGCAACTCATGTTGCCTTGGGAAGAAGGAACAACAATAACAACAACAAAAAAAAAGCGTGGATTTTTTTTAGCTAACTTTTCAGTGGATGATCAGAATCATTTGATCACCTACAAGTTCTCAATGCAGCATTTAAAAATATATATTTATGTTATTTAACTCACATTAGGCTAGAACTACTCGACTGAGATCCTTTATTTAAATCTTAAGTGGTACACGTACTGTTCAGTGCATCTGACAACTTTAATTTTCAGTGGCAGCTAACAAACTTATTTTTTGTTGTTCTTCAGAAGATGGCTGATATTCCCTGGAAGTTAGACTTCTTGAAAGAGCTAAAATATCTTGGCCAGTCAAAATCTTTTGCTTTCTACACTCCTCATCCAAGAACACTAACATTTAAATTCACATCTCTCCTCATACGGGCCACCGCTTACATGACTATCAGCATGGCAAATAAAACAGAGTGTTTGACAGAGTACACTTCTGAAAAGAAACAAAGCTTTCATCAGTTTTTCTCACACTACTGGCAGAGACTTTTAGTGGAATAGGAAAAAAATATTTCCAAGATGTGAACTTCAGAAAAATCAGCAAAAACATGGACTGTTTGAAGGGAAGAACAAGCTTCTCACTTTATTTCTTTGCTCTTCTACCTGACTTCTAGAATACATCTCATAGCGTGATCATGCTGTTACACTACTAAAAGGGTGCAAGTCACACGCTTCTTTCATTTCTGAAGGGCAGTACTACACGTCTACGCTGTATGACCATGATCAGACACTCTTTCACAACTGGACACCTCTGCTGTAACATCAAATCCTTGCCACACCAATTGAAAACATAAAGACAAAATTATTTTTTAAAGTACCAAGCAGACAGACTGTGATGGAGCATGGTAACAATGTGGATATAATACACCACCAGCTGGTCTCTAAGAATGTTTTTTTCATTTATTCTGTTGTGAAATTTGTATTTTTGTGACTCAACTTCCTTTTCAGACTCAGGACTGCATGTTGTTTGTGCTGAATTTCCAGCTGCCACCGCTCAAACAAAGGCTGTTGCATGTGAGAGTTTGGAATTAAACGTGTAGAACGCAGTGAACGGTTATAATACATCTCTTACGATGAGAATAAAAACATAAATAAGGAAATTAAAAATCCCACATCTAAAGTAAAAATAGCAGTCACCACCACAGAGACTGTATGAGGCAAAATGAAAACTACATTTCAGCAAAACTGCACATACTCCTGTAGCCAGACAAGAAAAACCTTCTTCTTCGCTCAGTGGGATAATAAAGTTTATAGCTTTACCTCTTATTTTTAGATAGTTCTTTGAATGCATAGCTTCTGGCTTCCGTAATTTCTTTTGTATGTATTTTTTTTTTTTTTCCAAAAAAGAGCTGAACAGACATAAATCAGTCCAAGCTGTGGAGGTCTTAAAAAATGTAACAGTTAAAACTGTAACATTCATAAATATTTTTATTATTCTTTCTAGGCTTGTGGAATGGCTTGACATTCATGTCTTAACTTGGCACAATAACCAGCATAATTTTGGAAGCAAGCAAGCACACTAACACCATCTCATTTCAGGCTGTATAAGCAAGTAGAAGAACCTATGTACAGTCCTCATGTGGAACAAGTGCTGTTAGTGCCATAAAGTGTGGGTGACATAAAGCAGAAAAGGAATTTCTTACTCTTTCTTTTTTTTTATATGGATGAATCACAATTGTTAAAGACTGACATGTTGCTGACAGACACTTACTGCACACCTAAATGCAATCTGGTTGCTGCTTCGAAAGAGTACAGGCAAAGCTGGGGAACCTTGCTGAGTGAGTGCTAATGAGCCTCTGGAAGAGACAGCATCACAGTTCTCCATATGAGTCGGCTGATGATCTTTAGTTCCACCTATCAAAGAAATGAAAATGGGTCAGTACAAGTACAGGAACTGTGATCCATATCAAGAGTCAAACAAGAGCAGGGAGAATGGCAAGTTTTCTTGAGATCTACATTATACAGCATTATAATCAATGGGTTTGTGTTCAGCTGTGAATGAAGATCAGAGTCACAGCAATTTTGAAGTCAAAGACATTCTCAGAAAACTGCTGCAAAGACCCACCAGAAAATTTCAGTGAGCAGAGCAAAATATTTGTTTCCTTGATGCCATCTTTTCCAACGGACATACACAAGCATAGGGATGAGTTTGATACCACAGACAGTGAGTCTCTCAGCCATGCATTCTATTAAACGTTAAACTTCAGATATATTACAGGCTCATGCTATAAAAATGCATCTAATTTTAGTTTTTCAGGTAAGACAATTACCTTTTTATTGTTTCTAAACTAAACATCTCTCTAATTTAATAAAGTTCATTTGGTTTAAATGAATGCCCTGCACTTTTGGGAAAGATCTGAAAGAATTAATAGCTGTTTTGCAGGAATCTCAAAAAATATTCTGCATGGGGTCCTTTGGGACTGTTGCACAGCAAAGACTGGGAAAAAAAAAAAAAAAGCACAAAAGAAAAGTCCATGAGGAGCTATACTCAGGCTCACACATGATGCAAGGTGTGTTGGCTATTTCAGGAGACAGGGAGGGCAAAGATCAGCTCTAGGAAACAGAGCTAGAATTAACTGGAGAAAAAAATCCCAAAACTACATATAACATTTGGAGAAGCAACTGAAACAATTGCCAAGTACAATAATGTAGAAATTGTACATGATACATATCATGCCATCAGCTATCCCTTTAAATCAAAAGATTTGAAGATCTGGGTCTGGATTTGATTGTAGCTACAATTCATGAGCCAAGTCAGGGCTAGAGTTTAGATTCAATCCAATAATACCAACTTCAGTTATTTCCATGACACCTCAGCACCAAAGAACAGAAGTTTTGAGATTATCTGTTCTTTTTAAATTACTCAATTCAGCACAGAAGACTTCCTTGATTTAGAACTAGTGTGGATTCCTCTAAAATTAACGTTTACTATCATAAAAAATAATTGTAAATGCCAATAAGGAGGCATAAAACACTTGTGACTATCCCAAGAATGTTTTTGCAATATAATATTGATTATATTAAGGCTCCTATGACACAAATGGTGTTAGTATTAAAAAAGACATTCTATAAAAGAATGATATAGAACCAGAAGAAATCAGATTATGGCTCCCACTCTTTGCTGCATTTGCAATTCATGCCAGATATGTTCGCTGTCAAGCTGTCATTTTATATTAGAAGTTCATTTTCTTGCTATCGATTCTCTCTGCTTTTTCTCATTCTTCAGCTGCCAGGATTTGGGAAGAGCAATAACAACAAACTATAACAAAGAAATTGAAGCCCCAAATAAATTTTGCAAACATTTGTTTCACAGCCATCAGCTAGGCTGACTCTACAACCTTATGCAAATTGTCATTAAAACTGCCATGCATTTGAATAATGAGCCACTGTTTAAAAAGACGAGCAGAAAGGCACCTTGCTTTCATGTTGTAGAGAAAGGTTAAATTAAATAAAGGTACTTTACTGTGTGTGCCTATATAACATAGCAGTTGCCATTCAGAGCACATCTTGCTTGTGAAAACAAAATCAGGCAAGGATAGAAATACGGCCCACAAATCAGGTGTTAGATTTCAGGAAGGAATTAATGAAATACACCAGACTGTTACATAAACAGATCCTATGTTCGTTAACAGGCTCTGTAAGTTTGGATAGTCATGAAAGTTAAGTGAAACAGCTATACATACAATATTTTATCTACCTTTTCAAATACATCCTTTCACTAAGATTTGCTGTCTTTGCATTTCTCCAAGCTGTTTTCTGCTGCAACATAACATTAGGAAAAGCAGAACCCAGAATGCTTAAGCCCTGAGCGTAAGATCTTTCTGGCCAGCAGTGATGGGACACCCTCTCCTGGAGAAAAAGACACACTTTCCCTGCTCCCTCAGTCTGAGAATAGGAAACGTGATATTCCTGGTGTATGGAGCCAAACAGCCACAACAAATCTTGACATAATGAAAATAGTTTGGCATTTTTCCCCTTGATACACGAGATTCTTCTGACAAAAACAGTTAGATACACTAGTCTTCAGAAAAACACTCATTCACATTGAGAGAGAGAGAGAGAATGAGGGGAAGAGGTGGAGAGAGGGAGGGAGAGAGAAGTTAGGCTATATTAGAATTACTACAGTAGAAGGCTCTCTAGATCGGTCATGAAATGAATAGACTCAAAGTGAGGTTTTCCACAAGAGAGATCCCACTGGTTGTCCAACTCCCTGCATTTCGAACTAGATCACGTGGAACCTTACAGCATCACCTGTCAGCTGGTTAGCTCCCCAAGCTAAAGAATAAAATAGCTCAGACAGAAATACATGTACAGGGTCATTCCACTTGGCTAAGTCTGAGTCCTAGGCATTTCCTCTTCTCACTTCTTTAAGATGACATGAGTACAAGCCTTTATGGATTATGATCATCTCGTTGATACTTTCATATTTTTGGGAAGCCATATGTAAAATTTATAGATGTTTGCAAATCTCAAAGCGATGGATGCAAGAGGCAACCTGAAAATAATAATTAATATGCTGCTGCCCTGTGGATGAATTACCTTTTAAAAGAAGACAAATAGAGCAGGGATTTGTGGTGCCAATAACCAGCCCTGTGTACGACAGAATGTAAGAGCCTGACTGATTACACCATTCAGAAATGAAATAAATCAATAGCAGCAAGCTCCCAGATGAGCAGCCTGGCCTCCAACATGGCACACTTCCATTGGCAGCAAAATCTTACAGTACTGTGGAGCAAACGCCTACGGAATTCGTCGTGTGCGCTGAGATGACTACCTGGGATGTTGTATGCAGAAAGACGGATGGCTCTCAGGGAAGTTTCTCACCTGGACACTGCTGATTTGTATCTTAATTAGATGTCACCATGAAAAAAAAAAAAAAAGAAAAGCATGGAAGGAAGGAGAAGAGTCACAGCTCAGAGTGGTTGCTGACGTGAATTTAATTTGACATTAGCAATATACTTCTCTCATTTGGAGGACTTCTTACCGCAGCCTTCCTGTGCTATGACATGTTTTTAATAAAGGTACCTCAGTTTGCAGCCCAATGTACAAACAGTCAGCAGAGGTACTGAGCAGGAGCACACTGCCCAGACTGTCTGATCAAAGGGGGGTGATTCCTCACGGCTTGAGGAGTGTTCTGTCACCGTTTACCTCAAGGCAGGAATGAACAGCAAGGGCATGGCACTGCAGCTCCTCAGCAGCCCTTGTAGCCCTCATGAAGCCTGCAGAGAAAATTTCTAAGTTGCATTAAACACAAAGGTTCTCACTGCCCAAGGCAAACTGGAAAACGTTCCCTCTCTCAGGTTATTTGAGCATTCAATAGCTGCATGCAGGCTGAATCTGTCATTTCCCGCTGAGTAGCATCTTGGGGTGTCTGTAGTGCTACTCAAATCAGTTACTGTCCCTCACCACAATGTACACAATGGTTTCTTATAGAAGGAACAGACACTGAATCTAAGGAAAGAGAGAAAGTTACATGAATGTATAACCTACATTAAAGTTCTGATTAAATTCAGCAGTTGCCTTCCAGTCGCTTCAAACAGTTCTACATTCAGTTGTAGCTTGGGGTTTATGAAAGTTCTCAGCGTTTCCATGGCCTAAGCTACAAATGAATGGTTGGGGCTACAAACAGTCAGAACAGAGCTTAATGAGCTGATCCTGGTGGCTTGAGGCTCAGTGAGGTGGGATGCAAGTTGAATACAACCACCTCAGAGATGGATGGTCCCGTACTGCGCAGTTTGTAGGTGCAGACTGGCATTAGGGAAGCAACTGAGGTTCTGGTGAGGAACAGCAGCCAAGACTTCTTCCTGTGACTGACTAAAGCACTTTGACTGTCTAATTTTGGTGAAAGGGCCATCTCTCACCGAGTAAACACACTGGCATTATGGCAGCAGAATCTAATCTCACTTGGTAGCCTCGTGACTAAAAATACAAATACTTTTAAAGGTGATCATAAGCAGGGAACTCAAATTATCATCCTGACCATCTGTGATTTGCATTAATGGGAAGAACCAACACAACAAACCACTATCAGATGAGGGCATAGCACAATTTCTGAGTTAGATGCAAGAAGTTACTGCAGTCTGTAACATTACCAATCCAGTACTACAGCCAAAAATCAGGCTACAGATGTCGGAAGCCCTGTACACTGCTGCATTAAGGGTAGTGTTCAACTCGTAAATCATCATCCACAGAACAGTGAAGACTTATTTAAAAAGAAAGCAATCCAAATCTCTTAAATCTTCTGCGCCATAAATCATAAACTGGCTCTGTGAAAAAAAATTCCTCATAAAAACCTGAAGAGTGTCAGCAGCTCACCATGCAGAGCAGCCCTCTTACATCACAACCTACAGAGAGATACTGGGTAATGTCTGCATTTACAAAAATACCCGCTGTGTACACTACAGAGGGATGGCACACACTTGACATCACCCAGCTGCAGATTACCTGTTTTTTGCTGCCTTTTCTCAATATAGGTGATTAAAACCCTTTTATTCAAGCTAACGGTACAGTGAGAACACAATCTTTCAGAGCTCATGCACGTCTGATCAGTCTAGCAAACAGAAATAAAAAATCACTCCTACATGATTAGAACTGAGATTTTAGTTCACTTACTATGTGATTGAATTATTGATGATGATCTTTTCTAAGAAGAGTTAACCTAAGTTCCTGGACACTGGTCTGATACCCTTTTCAGATGTACAGTGTATTTATATTCTGAGCTTTACCAAAACACACAAGTAACCATAAGGATTTAGCATCCCCCAAAAATTAACTCATTAACCACATCAATGACAAGTCACTCCTCAAATAGTGCCTCATTTCTGCTGACTATTTTATGCTGAAGAATCTTGAAGGGGCTTTGAAAAACGCACCAAAACATTGCATAAGCTATATACACGATTTTACCTTTTACCTGTCTGATGAACTCCAGCACCTGTTTGACACTGAGCAGCGTAACTGCATGGCAGGCGACAGCTCGAAGCAGAACAGCTTTTTATATTAAAACTGCAGGTGGACTTCAGAGCTAATGTAATTACAGAGTCTGGAATTTCATCAGAACACCGGGGTTAAAATTCTTTTCCCTACTTGTTGTAAGAGTCTGTAGAACTTGAATTAATACAGGCTTTCCCTTTAGCCACTCTTTGTTTCAATTGACATTTCTTCACTCATCTGGCAATTTCAGTGGGCAGTAAGGTCACAGAGGAATTTTATTCTCAGTTTGAGCTTCCTGACAGACACTGCATGTTGGAATAAGCTTGGGGCTTTTAACCAAGGTGCAGGTGAGCCTTTTCAAAGGTCTGTTCACAGTTGTGAAGGGGCCCTGCTCATTTACCTACCTTGTTAGCGGCCACCAGGTGGATAGCATGTATCATTTCTTAATGCAAATACCCTGCTGGTGTTTCCACAAAGATTCATTTGAAACTGCCTCTTCTCTTGACACCAAGGAAGCAGAGTCTCATGGCAAAAAGTTTGTTCTTTTGGAACTTACCTGTCTGCCCACACCCTGCAGAGCAGATCAGCAATCTGACAGTATGGGCACAAATCTGGAAATTGCACTGCCTTTATGGATAAACGTCCATTGATGGAGAACAAGAAAAAAACAAGTAGCTCTGGAATTTAAGAAGCTTGGTATCTGTGGGTTTTTGTTGTTGTTGTTGTTGTTGTTTTGTTTTGTTTAATCTCATTTCTGATCAATTCAATTCCAGTGCCTTCAGAACATGCTCTAACTTTCCCTACAGATGAAACAATCTCTTTCCTTCACCTGGTTACATATTTTCCAAGAATTCATAGAAACTTAGAGACTTCGACCTTCCTGTCAAATGTTGCTGAAATCAAGCCAGATTCAGAAGACACCAAGAGGAGATCTCTCCCCAGACTATTGCAGAGTATGATTCCAAAAATTTCACTTCTGCATTAAAATACTACCAATAGACCAGATTCAGTCAAGCACCAGATTAAAGTAAAAAAAAAAATATGTTCTTTTCTTCCACCTAACCAATAAACAGGTGATTTGTGGAGCTGGTCTGCAAGGGTAACAGCAGCACATTGGCATTTAACCAGGCTGAGGAAAACTCTTCAGTAGGAAAGACAGCTGCTGAAAGTGTTTGATAAAAGGCACCTAACTCCCCTCTGCTGGCAAATTCATTTTCCTTTCCTAGCATCTCAAGAAGGTAACAAGCAGTATCTCTGTCTAGCTTTGTACAGATAAACTACACACCTCCCGGGAGTTCCGAGGGGAGCTGAAAAGATGAAAGCTGCAGCAGCTTGAAATTTTAGATCAATATTTAACAGGACAGACTGTAACCTCCTCTTGCAGGGAAGTGTTTTCATTACAGAAACTACTTTCCCTACAGGAAACTTTGCTGGAAAAATGCATAAAGAAACTTTGAAAATTCACATTTAGAAGGGCTTCAGCAAAGAGAGCAGTACATGCAGAGCAAAGTGCACTTTGATTCAAGCATGAATCTGCTTTGACAGATTTAGGAACTTGATGTAAAGCTTTTTTTTTCCCCCCACTGTATACATATTTATGAGAATTCCCTACAAAAAAAAAAAATCATATTTATATACAGACACATATACAAACACGCATGAATTCACAAAGGTAGCATTTGGATTCTGGGAAAATCAAATTTGCAACCAGTTTAAATAAGAAATTCAAAATAACAATTTCTGAAAATGGTGGATCAGAAATGCAATAAGTCATACTAAATTCTGTGTCTGGAAAAGAAGACCCTACGCATAGGCCAATATTTTGAAATTACCTGAGCTGTCAGTGATTTAACAGAAAAATATTTCTACTTCTTTAGAAAGGGAGAAAACAGAGAGAAAAAAAAGTAATGAAAGGTAGCAGGTTGAGACAGCATGGATTTTTTTTTTTCCCCTGAGGAGGTTTTTGGCAGGAACCCTGGAAAGAAATCTACATTTGCACACTCCTGTGGGAACTGAGAGAAACCCCTGCCCTGCCACATTCTGTGGCTTGTTTTGATAGATGGAAAGCCATCATATAGCTGTACATGACCTGAAGACTTTGAAGAAGTGCACAACTTCCGAATTCCCAAGTAGTTTGCCAGGAAACTACCACAAATACATCAGCAGTATTTTATGCAGTGAATCTTCAGAACATATTTTCAGAGAATCAAAGAAAAAGGAAAGGATGAAAGAGAGATATAGGAGATAAATTGGTGATTTATCTCCTAGTTGCAAAACAAAATCAACTGATGCTGCCAGGGACATATTTTATTTGTATCCCTGTTCCTGAAGACACTGAAGGTCTGTGACTTCACCATCCCCATCCCACCAATCCATTCCCCCACTTTGCTAGGCTTTCTCCTGCAATTTTTTTTCTTAAATGCCCAATTTCAGTCTTATTTTGTTTTTATTATTTGTTAGGACAATTATGTCTTGTCCTAACCATAAGGAAAAGATTATTTCCTTCGTTTTCAGGGTTACCATTTTTTGCATTTGGTTAAATCCTTCTCCCCTGTCTCTGAAGTCTATCTCACTCCAGGTTGTTCAATCATATTTTTGAGCCTTCCCATTGTTTCTGAGGTTGCAACTCCAAAAGTGAATGTGCCACTTGAGATAATATCTTAGCAATGCTGAGAAAAGTGAAAGGATTACTCCACACCTTTCGTAGCCAATACCTTTTCTTTAGCATACCATCCTTTCCTCCCTCATGAGTCTCTCCTGCAGTCCACAGGACTATAATATTACTTGGCTCTGGCTCCCTTTCACAGAATCATTGAATGGTTTGGGTTGGAAGAGACCTTGAAGATCATCTGTTCATCTAGTCAGCCCGTCATCCTAAGCACAGAATTTGGCAAAACAGCAGAAGGAGCTACCCTGTTATACCACACCTCAAAAAGGAACACACTTTGAGCAGAAAATCTTGAGGGGAAGGCTATAAGAGAGTTTCTGGAGTCCCCCATATTAATGAAATTCACCAAAAGACCAATGGCCTAGACTTTTTATTTAAGCAATATTTGGGGGGTCAGATTCTGTTTCACCTGCCTTGTTTCATCAGTTTGAAAATATTATCTTGACATGGAAAGTGGAATAATCACATAGAAATCAAAGGACAAGTATTTATTCATTAGCTGCCCACTTAACCTTGAGCAGTTACTGAGGACTGTTTGTTGTTTTTATTGCTAAATATTTACATTTTGTTTTAATTGGTATAACCTCCATAACACTTACTCTTTAAATTATCCATAGAGTCACTTCTAATAAATGTAGATAGGAAAGAAATCTACAAAGATTACACCAGTTATTTTGATTACTTCTTTTAACACCGCTTCATATTGATAAAATAATACATGGAAATGTGCTCGAGAGCTTGAGGAGTGAAGAGAAATTTTGACTGTTTCCATGGTAAATTGAAAGCTTAAGAGAATTAGGATAAAGTTATGGCTGTGTTTCATCCTACCTATATTCATCATCTAAAAGCACAGAGGAGTAGGAAAACCTGACCTGGATTCTGTACTGATTAAATAAAATGCAATTTTAAAGAGAAACTAAAGCAACAGTACATCTCCCATTCCAGAGCAGTAAGTAAATGACCCATTTTGCACTTAGAGCTGAAAGTATTCACAACAAACCATTTATTAACAAAGCCCACCGCCGCATTTGTGGATCAAAACATCCACAAATTAACCACAAACCAACTTCTTTTTTAAATTTCAAGTGTAACATCCAGAAGTATTCAAATGGCTTTCATGACACATTTCAGTTTTGAGCTTTCACATAAAGCGTTCCCTGCACCTGCTGTTTCCAGTTCCCATATTTGACATTTTGTATCTCTCACTTCATTCACATGCTAATGGTAATATTTCTGTTCCCAAAGTCCTCCACACAGCTACTAAAGTACCTTCATGATCGCCAAGGTCAGATGAAATATATATCCACGTTTATAAAGAAACGTAAATTTTTACAGAAGCTGATGACATTCCATCACAGTGTGCCAGTGCTGGTTTATGCTCTCTACAGATACATAAGAAAAATTCTCAGCTGATTAAAAATCAGTGGGGGTGCAACATCAACACTGGACATGAACTCAACTTGCATCCAGATTTTTTGGAGGAAGCAAAAAGGTTGATTGGTTGATTGGGGTGGCAGTCACGTCACAAAGAAGAAATATCTTCTGGGGACATCTCTCTTCTCTGGGATAAGAGATGCTCTCCAGGAGAAAAAAATAAATAAAAAATAAATCATACTTTTTATCACAAATTATAGCTGCTTAGCTGCTAAGATTTTGTTTGTACTCAGTGAGCAAACAAACACACCAACTTTTTGTGAATCCTCAATTTTGTTACTTTCACAACTTAAATGCTGCCAACTTTGTAATGTACTCCATTAAGACATTCTTTTACTATGTGTTTGACACATGAAAATTAAAACCTGGTTGATTGTAGCTTTTTTTTTTTTTTTTTTTCCCCGATTTTGCTTTTTGACAAGACTGTGTCAATCTCTGCAAGGTTACAGTGATGCTGGAAGCCCTGGCAGAGCGGTGGGTGGGCCTGGACCCCATCAGCCTGCCATCACCTGGCAGCCCATTTGGGTCTTGCGGTCCAGCCCAAGGCCAGCTCCTACTTCACTCTCTCAAATGTTGGCAGCTCCCCACGTGCCCTGCAGCTCCTCCGTTCAGGTGACTGTCACCTCATGGCCATTGGAAATGGTGCCGTGGGGTGGGGCTCACGCCAGCGGTATTCAGGCACCAGAGGCCCCTCACAGCACAGGCCCTGTGCTGCCCCTGAGGGAAACCATGGGCCTAATAGCTGAAAGTTTACAAAAATTAAGGGTGACAAGCAGTCAGTCCTTCATGGAGAGGGAAGTTTCAATCCTATCCCATGGTTTCACAGAAATAGCAGGACACAGAGGTATTGCAACAACCATTAACTCCCGTTCCCTGCCAGTCAGAACTCCCGTGCGCTGCCAGAAGCACCACAGAGGCACAATAAGCCCTTGCAATTAACGAGCCCTGTCTATCTGCATGTATTTAAGCTAGCTGCCTTCCTCCTTACAACAACCACTTCAGCATGAACGTCTGGCTGGTTCCATTCCCCTATTAAATGCAAAATATTTTTATCGCTCTTCTGCAAGCTGATGCATTTTAATGTTCTTCCTTACCAAAAACCCAATTACCACATGGCAGACGGAAGGAGAAGTTGTTAATTAACAGGTAAAAACTTTCCATAAACCTACTTAACTGTGGGTTAGCGCCTAAAGTGTTGGGAACACAGCTGAGAGCACAGTAATTGCTGACAAGTGTCATCTCACACCAGCTCTATTACTGTGTAATAGCCATCATTTAAATGCCTACAAAAGAGGTTTCAGCAAAAAGATACCTCTCTGGCACTTGGGATAGGAATAAGAACACATTCAAGACATTATTGGGGCCCACTTGACAGCCAGTGATGTCAGCGGACATTAATTATCCTTCTGTTGCCTGAATTATGCTTGTAGGAATGCAGCAAGAGAGGTACACTGAGGCCTGCTACTTACTAAGGGGTTTTGTTTTCTTTTTTAAAATTGAGGAGACATTGAATTGGTCAAAAGCCTGTCGTAACTAGCATTGTCAAAGGAGAATATTAAATATGCAACCAGTTCAAAATGGAGAGTGAAGTTAGAAACCAGCAGACTGATACCAGTTCATCAGAAACTAGGCCTGGCTGCCTCGCTTTGCTCACCACTTTGAGGCAGACTTGCTCAGGGAAGAAACAATTTTATCACTATTACTGCCATCCTTCCCCTTTTCTAAATCTGCAGAATCACTTTTCAGAACACTCTGGATTCCAAAATTTGGAAGTTTGGACTTGCCAGATTCAGTAGTCTCAGAGGAGCAAGACAGCATGCCCTCCATTTGTCCAGTTGCCGGCCCTGGGCCCTTGAATGTCCCGGTCACCTCACGCCCCGTGTGCCTGCGCCCACTCGCAGACCTCTGTTCTCGTCAGGAGATGACACCTCAGGAACGCAGGCTCCTATGACTTACAGTCCTCAAACCAATTGCCTGGACTGTGTAGGCCTCACGTGCACACAGAATAGAGTCCCCTCATCCAGAAAAAAAATGGTTAGAATTGGAGCTTAATACAATGACAGGACATACTGCAGCGATCAGGCACAGGGCACAACCAAACAAGCGTACTGACCAGCAAATTCTTTTCAGGCAACTAACCCTTTTTGTCCCTTTATTCTCTCCTCTATTTTCTCTAGCTCATTCCTCCTCAAATAGCCTTGCTTCCTCCTTTTCAACAGCCTTTGTTCCTGCCCTACGCATCCCACAACAGGTTTTGTACAATCCAAAGATGCTTTTCTTCTGCTTGCCTGTACCCCAAGTAGGCAGTGACACCCCTCTGGTAGTGAGGTGCTCTACAGAGTCTTTTCTGTTGACTTCATGGTTTCACATCTGGACAATGGGGCTAATCCCTCTCCTGTGCCCGACTTGGGAGTAATCAGTGAACAGCGTGCTGTTTCAGGAGTTGGGGTTCCTCACTTGTTTTATACTCCTGTGTGTTCACAGAGATGAGCCCTTCATCACATAACCTAATAAATATCTTGACTGCAGTGAAAAGGGGATTGTATCTTGGCTCAAGATCCAGATGAACATCTGGAATCTGTAACTTGAAATCCACCTGTCTCCTCCATTCCCTTTCCTCTCTCTATTCATTGAAAGGCTTTGCTTCTTTGGCAATGTTGATGCGAACACTGAGGATCAGTAAAAGCAATATTTAAACCGTCCTTATACTGAGATGAGATTTTGGTATTCTTAGAACAGCCTGCTGTTGTACCTGCTCCGGGGCAGATTCATGTGAGTATAACAAGAGAGACTGTATTTTCTATTTCTGCTATTTCTACTTTTATCATGTTTGTCCTGTTGTGGAAGGGCCTTCAGCAGCAACAGCTTCAGCCCTTAAACCCCCCTCCACTCCCACATTCCCCAATGACCATTTTCAATGACAACTTAAAAGACTGACACAAAGATTTATCCCCCCCACCAAAAAAAATAAAATATATATATATATATATATATATTAGAATGAAATCTGGACTGTCTTAGATTTCAAATGATATCAACTTTTACTCTTTTTTTATTATTATTATTTCCTGATTTTTTTTTTTAATATAAGTGTATGAAGAGCTTTTGACAATGATTTCTCCCCACACACCTCCCCCCCTCCACCCCCCCAAAGGGCATCCCAAATGAATAGCTTAAATGTAGGGCTAAATCACTTCTGAAAATGGCTGTCCAGGAATTTTGGAAACAACAGGCTTAATGGTATTTGTGTTCAGTTTGAAGGAACAACATCCCAAGCAGTCCTCTCAGTTTCTGTGCTGTGAATGAAGCCCTGGGTGAACAAAAACCCTGGCAAGGGAGACATGGGATACTTATGCTAGAAGTGTTTACAGAAATGATCTAAGGTCAATGGTAAGAAGTACGCCTCGATATACTGTACAACCTCTAACAAGAGCCAAGTAAGTGAGGCTAGCCAATTGTTTAAATGTCAGTTCTAATATATTTGGTTTTCAGTCAGTGTTTTTAAGAACCTCAGAGGGGGTGTTTCTTCGGAAGTCAACACCTGCCTGGAAATGGCTCAGCAGTGCAACCTGCACTGGTTACTGCCTAGCAGAAGGATAAGAGGAGGATTTTCCCCCTTCTCTTCTCTGCAGCAGTAGCTGACTCTTCTGGCTTCAGAAGTCAGGCTGTGGGCCAGCACAGGACAAGCCTAACTGCATAGACACAATGTGCTGGGCCTGATGCATGATGGATCCCTATGGATGCCAGTCTTTCTACTGTATTGTGACACTAGTCACAAATTTCTCAGAAATTGGAGGGGTTGGGAGGAGGAAAGGATGGCTATTCCCTAATTATCCAAGGGGAAAGTGAGGCTAAAGGGAGAATCAAGAGCTGAAACACACTGCCATCAATAAATCTACGGGTGGTCTCTAACAAGGAATACACAAATACAAACTAATTGCAATGTGTCAAGGGAAAGACACCATTGATAGGTAAAACATTCACATTCATCCTGCTCCATGGAAGGGAATGCTAACTAAAAACATCTCATCAAAAGTACGAACAATACTTACATTACAGTGCTGGTGACAGTGGAATCAACCACAGAAAGACAGAAAATCCCGGTAAGAAACACAGCAATCCATTGCTCACATGCACAACAGACAGCATTTCAGTTGTATGATACCTTGAAGCTTACCACAGAGAGATAGGGGCCATTGTTTTGATTTGTTCTCATGCTTTAAAGATTATAATGTTAGTTGTGATGTGAGAAAGGGAGAGGGGGAAATGGGGCATTGACTACATGCTAGCTTCTGTTAGAACAGCTAAAGACTGCATGGAAGAAGCAGTCAAAAAGCTCTGTCCCTCAGTGTACTAAGTCTTGTGCCTCAGTTTACCACCCTGGAAACTTAAAAAAAAAAAAAAAAAAAAAAGTAGAATTCATTTACCTGAGATATATGTTCTGAATTGCTGCATCTCATTACATATTTATGCCATAAATAAGATAAAAAAATGAGTAAATAAGATGCCATAAATCCACATTACTGTTAGGTCATAAAAGATCAGAGAGAATCTAACTGGCTCTTCTATTTCTTTCTTTCTTTCAATTGTTTTAAACCTAAGTTCTCTGCAGGAAGAGTCCAAATACTGTCAAGAACAGTTGTGCTTCCAAGGCAGCAGTGGAACTGATATTGACTGTGCAATTCAAAGCCTGTCATATCCCAGCTACTTGAAAAATGACACAGCACACACACGTGGCATGGCTCCTTTCATGTGGAAAAGGGAAAGAAATCAAACCACAAGGCAACCAAACCACCAGAGACCAAAACAGCAAACTGTCAGGGAAACATTCTGCTTTATAATCCCATACACTATCAGCTTTATTAACTTCAAAATTCACTCTGCTGAAAAGAGTAGGGCTGAATGGAATACACGGGGCAGTGAAGCTGTACTGGCCTGGAGAATACACTTAGGTTCAGCAACATGACCTACTTAAAATAGCTGTCACAGTTAATATTATCCCCACTTCACCCCACAAGGTTTTGAGCATCTTGTATAAATAACTGTCCACTTAAGAGTGGAAAATTGAGGCCTCTTTTTCAGTCTGCAGGATGAAAGCCATCTGCAGCTTATCTGTTGTTAACTCTACTTTTCCACTGTGTTGCAATTTCAGAGCAAACACATGTGTCTTTTTGTTTGTTTGTTTGTTTTTCCCCTTGGTTAATTCACATGAAACCATTTTTGTGTAACAGAAACTCCACGAGAGGGCACCCTATTTCTTTCTTTCATCAAATCTCTCCGACAGCATTTTCAGATAACTTTGTCTGTGTTACTACTTTGCACCCAAATATTTTGCATTTAGATGCCTTCTCAGACTCTCCTAAATAAAAAATACAAAATATGAGAGCTCAAAGCAAGTAATTTGGCATTCCCAACGTTGAGGGAATATTTAAAACTGAAGCTTTCGTAACTACCAGAACTGAAACAGAAGGCAAAATACAGGACTGCACATCAGCTCTGCACTGAACACTTCCACCTCCTTAAACATAGCAGAATTTTACACGTAAAAAAGAAGCAAAGCTGAGAAAGACAGAAATGAGAAATGAAATATCAGTTCTCATTATCCTCCAAGGATAAAGAAAACTCTGGCAAGAGCATGGCAATCGGTGCATTTTTGCTGTCCTGCAGAAAAGCTCGGTATGGGGAACAGCTGCAGTATCCATCAATATCCAGCATCTCAGGGCTTCTTTGAGCTCTAAAGTAAGAAATCCATCCAAACTCACGTACACTCCAGCTTACGGCTGCATCTCAAAACCCCTATAACAGACAAAGGGAATTTTTCTGCACAGGGAAATGAAAACAAAGCACTTCTGTGGTCTGTCTTCAGATGAAGTGATGCTGCTTCTACCTCAGGCTTTTGAAGGTAACAGCTTCTGCAGATGCCAGTTTTGGTAAGGACTCAAAACTGCTAAAGAACAGATGTGAAACACCAATAGCATGCCTGTGGTAGTATTTTCTGCACTTCAGCATCATTCCTATAAATGGCCACCAAAGAGCATCAGAGTTCCAACAGGTAACACTCTGAAGAGCTAGAGCTGCCTTTTGCAGACAGCTCTAAAATTCTTTGGAGCATTTGATGTTTATTTTAGACAAATGATCTAGTTCACAATTTATACAAAAGTGAGCTCAACTTTAGTATTTTCTCTTCCTGTTTGCCCTCCAGCACACAATCACAATGATTACAGTCAGTCCCTTATAGACAAAAAGAAAACCTTTTCAGAAGTTATACATTTTAATGAGATAAAGCAGACTCAAATTTGCTATTGTCATTTCTAATTTGATATTGATGAAGTATTCACCTGTTTCTCCTCAGATTGGGAACCGGAACATATGAAGCGCTACAGTGAGCCAATGCAGATGTTACTGGCACTACAAGCAGCTTAACGAAATACACTTAAGCTTGTTATTGCTAACAGCTAAGGAAATCAGAATAAATATATCACACGAGTATACAAAGAGTCCCCAAATTTTTATTTAAAGAAACATGTTCAAATACAGCATTGAAAACAGAGTGGAATACCAACAGTTAGAGAACCTATGCTTAATTACGCTTTCTTTGATAAACTAGCACCACTGAATCACAAGTCACAGACTAAATTATTTCTAGATGTGTAAAAAACCTCCAGAACTATAAAATTTCTAAAGCGTCTATTAAAAATTGGTTCTCAACTTACTACTCCTAAAGAGATGAAATTGGTTTGAATACAAGTTTTCATACATACTCGTTGCTCAAGTTACCCATAAAAGACAGTTTATACTTAAGTCTGCACATCCTGATCAAGGGAAAAAAAAACATCTAAAAGTCAGCTTTTCACAGCTCTTTACAAACTGAAGTAGTAAGAAAGTTCTACTGTGTTATAAATACACACAGTGCAATATGTACAACTCTGATCATACAAAATAAGAGCTTCCTAGTCCATAAAAATACTAAGTCAGCTACAAAATTCTTAGTGTTTAGCCAAGCTGTCTCAAGCAGCCACTATATCAAATTCCTAAAACTGTTTTGTTTATAGCGCAGCAGCTTGAGCACGTTCACAATGGGAAAGAGCCCAACACTTCCCTGTAAGACTGATTTATAATGCTAATTTCCCACTCAGATTTAGCAGTAATGTTAGTGTTTGCTATCTACTTCATTGCCACAAGACCTTTACATATTTCTAGATTGTGTTTGAACTATTCAAAGTGCTGAAAGTGCAATCAATAGAGTTTTGCACACATTTTCCAGTACACCCTTCTCTGATACAGGTAACGGAAGTCTAGTATTTGTAGGTCTGTGAGGTCAAAAAGGCACACACTTATTTGTACATGCTCAGGTATGTATGCACAGGTAAACAGTTTGCTTTAAAGACCTGTCCCTAAATATTAAAATGCTTCTTTTGAGTAGGGAGCTTTAAGAATATCTTACAAGGGGTTTAACACAGATGCCTGGAATTTTATAAATATCCTGATACAGCTGCTTAAAATGATTGAAAGTTGATGGTAAAAAAAAAAAAAATTCTTGTTTTTAAACTCCTGGTATCCAAGTATTGCTCTGGAATATAGAGAAAATCAGTCTGTGCTCTCTCAGTCTATCAGAGAAAGTCCAAGGCTACAGTAACTCATGTGGTTTATCGGGTTCATGACAGTTAACACAGCATATGTGAGCATACACAGACATAGCACTCCCTCAATATTTGTTCTTCTACTGGAGACCATCTACAGTTTGAATTAAAATAAAACTATTTGAAGAAGGTTTCAAGCAACATCCTTTTGTACTTACAGGTACAAGAAACAACAAGACCAAACTGTGCCTCAACTGAAATACAGACTTTCACTTAAACAGAAGTTAAATATTTTCACTTTCCTTGCCTACAGTGGTCTTCTACGACACGCATCATAATAACTAGTGCTGTTAAAAACTAAAAACATATCCCTCTTGACAAAGCTAACAAATTTTTCTAGTGGGCACATTGGCTTGCTGGAACGTTTATAATAATCCTTGCAAAATGAGGTCTGGAATGTGACATCAGCACCATTGTACAGGATGCGGATAAAGTGTTCTTTGGGTCTCTTCCCATCCTGCCACAGCTCAAAAACTAATCTGGCAGCGAATCGTGGAAATCTGGCCTCTGTAATGCCCAAGGCACTAAGAACAGGTGACAACGTGACATCATGTGCAGAGTAAAGAACAAATACTTCTTCTTTCTTGCCTTCTGCAATACGCTGCAGCCGATTAACAGTCTGGTTGAGAAGAGGATGAGTGGCCAATAGTGCATACAGGAAATAAAGTTTCTTTTCCTGTCGTTCTCTCTCATCCTCCAACTGATGTCTTTTGATTACTTTGAAGTGTTCCATACCAATGCAGCCAGTTTTGGTACAGGGAAAACTGACATTGTGGCAAAAATAGCACAAGAGAGAATCTATTGGGTTAGAAGCTCTCAGCTGCCTCGTGGGAATGCCAACTATCTTGGCCATATCCACGTATATCTTCTCCAAATCATTGTTCTTCACCCGTAAACTGTACTGCCTGCGCTGTTCCTCTTCTAGGTAGTGGTTTCGCATAGGACAGTCGCAGCTTCCAGAACAAAAAATGGTGCTCCACTGATGCCTCATGTAAATTTTCTTCCAGTCAAAATCTGGCAAAAAACTGTAGAGCAGCGCCAGCGCACTCTGCAGGGTTCGACTCTTTCCCGTTGTCTCCAAGTACAGCTGTTTTGCTGTCCAGTCGCTCAGAAGCAGTTTATGTTTGTTTATATAAATTTCTCGCAATAGTTGTCCATTTCGCAAGTGCTGTACAATGCCTGAAAGAGAATTTTAATTTTTATTAGTTAAAACACATGATTACATTCTTCTGAGTTTTAGAGGAAATAAAAATACCGTTATTGTCCTACTGTTAAATGCATGGTTAGTTAACAAGTCATGAACTGGACTTAACCCGTGCTCGACTACTATGAAAACCACAGGAAATGAGATACATGCTATTCTTTCAGTATCTCTTGGACTCTAGGAGCTAATCTAACATGCAGATAGAAAAAGCTAGTTCCATAAAATTAGCTTACAACTTTAGCAGTTTAATATTTGTTCTTTGGACTAGAAACACAGGACTAAATGGATGTACCATGACTATAAAAATAGGACAGTTATGACAGTAGATCCAGACTGCACCTGAGTCAGCTTTCCAGACAGGCCATGAATGCTGGGCTCCCTGCGCATTTATAGGAGGCAATGGAAGTACCAGCAGGCAGGAAATGAACACACAGAATGTAAACCAGCGTACAAACTCATAAAACTGTACGGTGAGGTGTGGCAATGGCATCAGGCTTCCCCATCTTCCTTCAGGAAGTATGCAAATTGCTTGGGAGTTCTTTATTAATGCTTCGGCTTTCCCCAGCTGGAATGGAGGAGGGCATATATCCTTCTCCCACACCAAAACCCTTACTCCAGAATACACCTTGCTTGTATTATTCTCTCACAGCAGCCAACAAACATATCTGAACCCTTTACACACCAGACCATTTGTATAAATTTCTCCAGGCAATAGGAGTCCCAAATACTACCTCAGTCCAGCTGTGCACAGTGATGAACCCCGTTTCACATGCAACCTGCTATGTCAGTGGGAGTTACTTAGCAATCTCACAAGACACCTCCTGAGGTCACTTTGCAAGACTTAACACTGATGCCTAACAGGTATTTCCTCTAGAGGGGCAAGAGAACATGAGGATTTGACAGGCATTTTTTGGACTCAAAAATATAGGGGAATCTCTGAAAGACAACTAGCAAGAGGGAAATGGTAGTAACCCCCAAAATCTTCAACACTGATTTCATTCTGTCTGGTCTCTAAATCTGTTGACTACTCAGATCCATTGCAATATGCTCCTTCAGTCACTAGTGTACTTAGAAAAATAGACTAACAGCAACGTGTGGGATCAAACGGAACAGACCCATGTTAAAATTGAAAAGGTGCAGGATAAAAGTACCATTAATGCAAAGTTTCACGTACATAACAGAAGAGAAAAATCAACGTATGATTAACCCTTTTCACAATCACATTTCTGTCCAGTTGTGCATGAGTTATATTTCTTCATGCTTATGGGCAAGCACTTGTTATTTCTGAAGCACTAGTGAATACATTAAGAAGAAGAAGAGCAGCAACCAAATACACTGACTTTGACTTTTATCAGTTCAGCTGGTTATTCTGGGTAGAAAATATGAACAACTCTGAGCTGTGTAACATCTGCAAATCTGTTTCTTAAGGAGTTATTTCTATACCTCTCTCATTCTTACCTTTTGTTCCCTTCATATTTTTCATCATCTGCTGACAGCAGTCCCAGATCCTTCCCAAATGCCCCTTTTACCACAGCCCTGCTCCCAGTCTGCCTCTCCAGTCCCAGCCCCCTTGTCCCTTTCACTAATCCCAACAGCCCAGCACCACAAAAACCCAAGCTCTTCACGTGCTTCCTTCTACGCGCTCCTCTCCCTGACTGCAGCACTTCCAGTTACCTCCCATCTCCCTGCTCTCTTGGTGTGGACAGACTGCATGAAGCACACATTCACTAGCAGAGGTCAGCAGCCTCTCTCTCAGCAGTACTGAGGAAGTCTCAAAGCTTTAAGTGCTGGCATTTCTACCCTTTCTCCCAATAACTAAGTTCATCAGGAATGACAGATATAAGTGAAAAACTCCATTTTCCTGTGGTAAAAATATACATAAAGAGGCCAGAAACCAGCAGCCCAACAAATATCAGCTCAGCCTCCTTAATGCTCTTGAAACTTTGTATAAAGCTAAGGAGGAAAAAAAACAAAAAAAACAAAAGCAAAAAAAGCAAAAAGCACCAGATGTTAAAAATAGTTATTCTCCTTCCCTAATACAACCATCAAATTTGTCTGCTACATCTGAATCTCTTGCAGTGGACAAAGTCACATCACAAATGAAAACTGGCAACCAAGTGTTCCAGTGCCCTTCTGACTCACTAACTCATCAGATTACCAGGTCTTCCTCAGGAGGGATCGAGCAATGTCATTTTTCACACGGGTGACAAAGCAATTTTGTGGTGGAGGGCAACATCAATGAAAGTTGCTGTAACTTGTTAAAAATAAAGTTAGAAAAGATGTCAAGGGTGATCAATCTGTAACAGAACACAGGCAGGCTACATGATAATGCTCAGTTTCTAGAACTGCCACTACTTTTCTGGTAGAGTTTAATACTTTATTCATACCCCAGCAAAACCTAGGCTATGACCAATATGAGGGGCTTCCCACAGAAAAGCATTTATTTCAATATGAAGAAAAATAAGAGAGATGGTTTCAAGTGGACTGTATTTACAGAGCAGAGGGAAATGTAAAGCTGATGTGGAAACTTACCCGTCTGCGTAAGCTCTCCCATCTCGCAGAAGGAATGGCTAGGGTAACGAGGCAGGCTGCTGAGGGTACCATCCATTTGGGCTGCAGACCCTTTGGACATGTGTTTGATGAAAGCTTCCAGCTGAGGATGAGAGGGTTTCCTAAAGAGGTAAACCAAAATGTGAAAACTTCCAAAAGCATATGGAAAAACAGCTCAAAGAGTGAAATATTCTAAGAATGTCAGCTCAGAAATTTCATGGTGAGATGTTATTTCCCACTGAGACAACATCTGCTCTTACTCAAGACTTTTGCAGGCATGCAGAAGAAATCTAACCACTTCATACCAAAGAGTTATGGGGAGACACATGTCTTGGCATGTTAAAATTATGATACCTTTCAGAATTTTTTTTTTTTTTGAATTAAGTAACACTTCTGTGATTTTTTAAAATTTAAATCCTTGGGGGCAAAAAAGAACAAACATCCAGTTTCTTTAATGACACAGTCAAAAGCACTAACAATCTAAAGGGGTTCAACTAACCAGTACTGTAAGTAGGCGATCTTGTGGGAATTCTCAAGTTTTGTGACATACAATGCTGACTACAATCTCAGACTTCAAGCTTCAAATCGAAAAGCATGTAGCCTCCTCAATCACACAAAACCTGCAAAGTAGTGTCCAGTGGCACCAACTGAAAATAGAGCCCACTATTTTGGGGGTTGTACTACTATCCAAGAAGAAAGAGTCCAGCACTGCTGGACACCTTAAGTGGATAAGATTAAATCAAACTATGTCCTAGGTTAAGAAAAAAATATTTATGGACTACTTAACATAGCTAATTCACACAGCCTCCATGGTTGATAATTGATAAAACATTATAGAAAATTAGAGATAAAGAGATGAATCTGATGAAACAGCAATACCAAATTGTCAATTTTATTCAACCTTGTTGAATACATACTACTTCAAAAGCAGTAATTAAAATTGCCCATACGATCAAACCGCATTCTGTGAATGTAACTCAGACTTCTGACTACAGACGTGAATACCATCTCATTAATGGCAACAAAATTTTTCAAATCCACTACGCTGCAAGCCCCTGTGCAAGCACTCCATAAACATCCATTCCGTCTCCCCTACTGCCAACGCTGCGTCTGAGCAAAAAAGCACAGCTTAGGCAGAACCACCCCCCTGCATAGTCCTAGCACATAACACAACTTCATTTCTGCATTGTTCCTCAAACACAGGATTTGCTAAAAAGAATGTTATGAGAAAAATATACATACATACATATATATATATTTGCCTCTTTAAAATGCCTCCTTCACACCTTAAAAGAACAAAACAACAAAAAACAGTACTTTGAGCCTTTGCTAATTTGACACTTCAGCAATGACCCAAGGAACCTGGGAACACAGAGTACCAAGAAACCTCTGTACCTGGCCAGTGCCCCAGACAGCATGGCACGTCATCGGCACAGTCCTTGGCAGGACAATGCAGCAATGTGACCACTTTGCCCCTTTTTGCACACGCACAGATAATCATTGCAGAAAGCTGGCTTGCCTGACGCAGCTTGATAGAGACTGGGAAGAAAAGGCTATTGCTGAGCTCCATAGCCTTGCCCTGAGAATGCTGGATTTTCACCCCTGTATTTGAGTTTATTGATTTTAATGCAAAAGTAATAACAACAACTGACTGTAAATGCCCCCACAATGCAAGGAAACGATACAATTGGAAAAGAGGATACAAGCAAAAAGTCCAGGTTAACTCACTGAAATAGAATCCAAGCCATTGAAAGCATGTTTAAGACCTCCTGAACTGTTTTGCAGCCTTCAAATACAAGATCGACTCCAGTTTGTTGGTGTATGGTTGTGCTTAAAATGGCATACGCAAAAAATGCTCCAAACAATGCAATCAAGAGGGATTTAAACTGAAAATAATCATAATAATAAAAAATCTGACCCCACTGTCACAACAGAACTTCACCTAAGCAGTGTTTCATTTGTTAAAAGTCAACACTTAAATTTGACAAATAATTGAAAATGCATGACTTAAGTCCCCAGACAACAACACATGTAACATTGTACTTTAAGACTATCTTTCCCCACCCCAGTTGAATACTGTATTATTCCTTTTTCATCTCTCCTCTCTGAAGAAATGTTCTGTGTTATCCACACACAGGCAGAGGTACACAGCCACCTCCTTACTCTCGTGCAGAACTAAATCAGAAACAGTTCAGCAATCCATTTTTGCCCCAGATGGTTGCCATTTTAATTGGACTTTCATCCTGAACAGTGATCTGTTTTTGTTTTTTTTTTTTGATGTTGCTCACAAGAAAATTGGAAAAAGTTTTTTTTTTTAAATTTCCAAGTAATTTGGAAAAAAAAATAAAATAAATTTTGTCAAAGAACTTTTACAGCTGTCGAGGCTGTATATTTATTTCTCACATTCACAATTTGATAGAAATATGTTCTGTTTTGACTCAGATCTAAAGAAACTTCCTGAACTACAGAAACCACAAGAGGGAGCAACACAACTACGAAAGTATAAGTAAGTGTCTGAATATCTTGGTCCTGATGAATTTTGATTCCATGCTTACATAAAAGCCAACAGAGAATCTCTTAAATGAGAAAGGACCTACTACAGAGCTATGCCCACAGCAAGTATATACAGGACATCTCATACAAAACAGTCCTTCATTCAGCAGAAAGGTAGGCCTTTGAAACTGTCGTCTTACCATTCTATAAAACTTGAATTTGCCAGTATTTAATTTACCTTCAAGAGAGAAAAGAAAAACAACAACAACAAAAAAGGACAACTATCAAACTTACAAACTTCTTGAAAAGAAAATGTTATTTTAAATTTTGGTACAACTGCCAATAAGACAAGGGTTAAATGAACAAAATGAGAGGAAAACATTCAAAAGTTTGGGATTTCTTTAAATCTTTTTTTTTTTTTTTTTAACTTCAAATTAAAAGGAAAACCAGTCAAATTATATTTTAAATTCACAGCTGCTTCTGTATAGTATGATTTTAATAACCCAAAAGGAGATTAATACTTGAGAAGCCATGTAAAAGGATTTGTTGCCTTCTGCATCAGTTGAGGCTTCCTATTGTACAAAGCACACATTACAAAGCTTAATCCAGTTTCCAGATGTGAATTTTAAAAACAACTTCTTGGGCATTTTGCTATTTTCACAGCCCAGCAGTGAAGAATGGAAGAATTAAGTTGAGAATATTAGATAAATCCATTAACAAATGTCTTTTTAAGCTTATACAGATACAGCACATCTGTGGCTGAACAACAGAAAAGTTTAGATTTTTTAAACTTTGCATTTTGTATAGCTATAAACATGATCAAAATGTCAACCACTTTTCCTTATTGTTTTACCTAATTAGCAAGTTCTGCAAATACACGCATGAGAAAACAAAACAAAACAAAAACAACACAAAACACAACAAAAACTGCACTATCCATCATTCTGCTTCATTTGCTGCTTAGGTTACAAAAACCTGCATTTTACTGGAACCAGACCTAGACCGATGAAAATCAGCACTCACTTGTGGGAAGGAAGAACAAAAAGATGGAAGAAAATCATTTATCAGTGCACTGCAAAAAGATCACTCTAAAAAGTGTCAGGCAAGTCCAACTAGTATCCAGAACTTGATAAAATTTACATTCCAATGTATTAATATAGCTTTTCATATATGTATGTAGATGCAAGTTGCTTAACTTTATAGCTTTTTTTTTATTTAAGTGAGCACAAGTTAAACACATGCTAGCAGAAACAAATTAAAAAATTGACCATTAGGCACATTTCTGTACACAAAATAAAAGCTTACTACTTGTTAAATATATTTAATGGAAAAAAAAAAAAATCAGACAACAGAAGTACGAGCCATTCTGCCTGAATGGGACAGACATCTCAGGCTGTAGTACACTTCTGTTCCTAATGTCATTGTCACATCTGCAACACAATTCTGAATACACCAGCAATTCTCCTGATTAACCGCATAAAGCTGAACAAACAATCCTTGCTGTTAAGAAAAATAATTTTTTGTTGTTATTGTTGTTGCTGCACCACTTACTAACTAACAAATGACTCCCCATCCCCACCCCAAAATTTCCCCTTTATCCAGAATACGAATCCTGCTGTTGCACTGGCCAATTTACCGATGCCGCAGGAGACAGAGTATCTAGGCAACACAGCTCAGACTGCTGGGACCGTCTGAGCTGCAAGCAAAGAAAATTACTCAGTTGTATAGTTGAAAAGACTGAAATATCCTTAAAATTGTATTCCCATATAAGTTATAAGAAAATAAAAGTGGACTAAAAAGACACCTACTGTAATTTGCTGGACACTATGACAGTAAATTTCTGCACTCGTATGAATACAGTAAGTATTTCAAATTTTGTCAGAACAGGGAATGGCTTATTATTTAACATCACTAGTAATAGCCATACATTTTCCTGGTTTTGAACTTTTATTTCCTATTTTTCACAAATGTTAAATTGCCTTTTACTTCATTATTGCATAAAAAAATGTTTATCTGTAACAAAACTGAGGATGTTATTTTTTGCTTGAATATTAAATTCACCTTGTCTTTTTTTTTTTTTCCTTCAAGTAAACACTGGACAGTAGATCCCAGATTTAACAGTGTAGTTTTCACACACTAGCCTTAACGTGGACCAATATTTAAACCCTTATTCAACATTTAAGTATCTTATTTCGTAAAGGTCTTAAAAAGCTTTAATATTAAAATATGACATCATCTCCTCATTGCTACACTGGAGCCTGTGTAAGTGAAAAGAAATCATACTGTACAACTATTTGAAGTACATATGTATTTCTGCCAGCAACTGAGCTGACATCCTTCACTGAGAAATTCCTTTTTCCTTGAGGAGTTCAGATACAAAAAGGGACTTATTTCTTTTTTTCCTCACGAGAAGCAAACGCTGACTTGCTGGTTGCTCTGAATTAGCACAGCAGAGCCAGAAATACAGTACCAGAGTGAGCATGTGTGCATGACACCTCAAATTCTGCTATGGGATTTTGTATGACTCCACCATCACAGCATAAAATAAGCATCCCAGAAACATACATGCAAACGCATTTATTGCGTCCATTACATATGTGCAGAGGTCTGAAACTGAACTCCTGCAGCTCAACATACTGTACATTCAAACATACCGCAGAGCAAAGCCTCATTGCTTGCACAGCAGCAGAGCAGCTTTGTTACAGGATACTTTTGCCCTCCTCCAGCCCCATTGAAAACTCCAGTGTCACTCTTCAGAAACTGCTACAGGAGCCAGTGGGGTTTTCTGCCCCTAGATAAAGTGGTGCTCAGACTGTTTGAGTGCATGGAAGCCTTTTTTGGTAGAACCATTTCTCCAAGCAAAGGTATCTTTGTTTAATAAGTAAATAAATACAACTTAAAAATATTTAAAAAAAAAATCAGCATGAAGACAAATGTCTGATTTTCCATCACCTATGCCAGACTGGAGTTAGTTCACTGAGCAAGAAGAAAACAGTCTGTGCTTCTCAGGGCTATTTGTCCCTGGACCACTCGAAAATATATTACCAATGATTTATATTGTCTATTTGTGAAAGTTTTTCATCCATTGTAATCCTTTCACATTCTTTCCTACCAAAGCTATTGGAGCACTAAACCACAGCCTTATTTCTATTGTGTATAATGAAGTACAGTTTAAGCCTTGTTTCAAATGTGCTGTTCAACAAACCACAGCATTCAATCTGTCCTCTGACTCATTAAGCTTAATACTCCTTTGAACCACCTACAAATTTGAGGCTACAGATCTATGAAAATTGCAAGGTTAATCTAATTAAGATGAAGTACGGTCTTTAAGAAACAGATGTGGAAAGATATTATCTTGACAAGACTACATGCAACTACAGTTTATTTTTTAATAATTTCACAAAAATTGAAGAGTGGCACAAATAATATAACCTCACTACCATATCAGGTGCTACAGATAGACAAAATACATTGGTCAAGGTTACGATTAAAAGAGTGACTGCAATAGAAGACTAATTATTGAGACCAATTGCTAAACAGTCATTTATTTAAAAGCTAAAATGGAATAGTTAATCCAACAGAAAATGACCAGTTAGCAGATTATGGATGCTTATCAAAATTGAGGAGAGGTAATCTTTTTATTCTTCTTACCTCTGTTACTGCACAGTGCTGTCCTCTGACAGCACTGCGCTCTGCAACTGTGCAGGAGATCTACGTGCCTCAGCAAAGAACTTGTGGTCGTGGACATGATCACACTATAGATTTTTTTCCCCATAAGAAAATCTCATTTATCTATGCAAATGTCACTTTTTTTTAAAGCAAACATAGAATTTGCAAGAGCTAAGAGGACCAATCTTCTGACAAGGAGCTGCAGAAACCTCAGCATGTCCGTCACTGGGCAAGTAAAGGGACGCAGCTTCTGACAAATGACCATCACCTCTCCGTAGTTGTGTCACACCAGATTGCGTCTGCTAACTGCACCAAAAGCAAATCCATTTGCTCCTCCACTTAAAAGGCAAAGAAAAATATTTTTGTAACTCCAAACAAAAGCTTTCTGTGAAGTTTTCTGTGCCTTCTGTGAAGGTCAAGTAGCCAAAATAAGTCTTAGTCAGAGGACTATACTGTTTCTCTTTTAGAATGTAAGTGAGCCACTAAAACTAACAACGGATTACAGTAGTCTGCAGAAGAGATCCTAAAGACAGCGTTAGTATTTGGGGGGGGGGGGGGGGGTGTTTATTCACAGAAGTCGTGCAGCTTGTACATTTTTATACCAAACTCTCCAGTGTTCTGGTCTACTTCACTCCTCTTCCGAGTCTTTAGAGAAGTCAGAAGAGGCCCTGAGATCTTTCTTCACCTGACTGTGGTCTGGTTCATGCTTTGACCTCAATCCACGTAAAATCCTCACCTGCTTTAGCTCACAATATACTACTCGCCTCTCTCATACTTTCCTCTTTCATTTCTTGGCAGTTTCAAGACATGTTCGTATTGAACCTGAAATTCAAATATTTGTTACTAAAACTCGAAGCACATGACAATTAACCCAGCATACTATTAAGTTATAGCAGTCCTCTGAAATCGTTTTTAGCATTTTCAAGAAAACATTTCTTCTCTATCTCAGATAAAAACCTGAGAGAAGACACATAGTGTACCTGTTATTTCTAACACTCAACACATAAGGTACAAAGGGAAGGGAAGTGGGAGGTTAATTTATTCCCTCAAAATCAAACACCACAGTAAACAGATTTTCACTAACATCACTCTAATACTTTTCTTGGAGGGTGGGGGGAATATATGTATTATTCAGTTCCCCTTGGAAATTTACATCGAGAACAATGGAAATAATATTAATTGAAGTTTTAGGTGGAAGGAATCTCCAAAGCATTTAATCCATTTGCTTATATTCATTCCACACTTGTATGTCACAATCCATAATTCGCAAAACCCAAGTGTGACCTCAAGTCTATTCTGCATATCCATCAAAAGTCCATGGGGCTGTAGCATAATCTGGTTAATTAATGAATTCCATCAGCTGAATGCCAAGTCGAATAAAGAAGTATGCTGCTCATATTCAGCCTGTTATCTGGAACTAACATACAGAAAGCTTAAACAAGCCAGACTTTTAATCAGACATCTCAACGTAATTATAGAGCATAAAGAAACCTCCAGTTCAAAGGTAGCAATTCTATACCTTGTAATACTCTCAATATAAATACATTTACAATCAAACACCAAATTTACATCATAAAGGGATATAAGCCTAACAACCAAACACAGCAAATAGTTTCCTGATGTTAAAATAATAAATATTCCATCAAAATAATGATAGAAACCTTAACAATTGTATCTTTATTCAGAAAGGTCAGCTTTAACCCATCAGGAAACAATGGTACAGAGCCAACTCCTTTAATCTTTCTGCTGTCCTTTCAAAGTCAGCCAGGAGATTCATAAACTTTGTTCTCAAGGAGACAAAGTCTTTTTGTTCTCTACTCATTTTTACTGGTGGCGCATGGTAGTGGATATATGACTTGTACATTGATCTTCTCATGCTTCATAAATTAGTAACAGCCAGGGCCATCTATACTGCTGGCCTCCACACATCCTGAGGCTGTGCCCTCTTAACTGCATTACTTGGCCACTCTTGTTGGCAGTGGCAGAAGCTACACTACTGCCTTGCCCTTTTGTGGATAGTTGTCCTGATTGCATGGCTTTCACGCTGTTGTATTCCTTGCCTGAAACTGCAGAAATACCTATAAAAGGTTTTCTAACAAAAACAAAACCGAGGTCTCATGTGGCACTGTAATACTGAGAAACACCGCAACTCATCCAACGTTGTCATATCTCTGCAATAAAGATTTCTCACACACATTCTAACATGACAGATACTGAGTAAGATCAGAGGATCAGAGCCTTTAAGAACTCTAGAAGGAACCTGGATCATACCACTTAACTTTGTGCTTTATTATGAAAATAATCTCACCCCTCAGAGGCAGATCATTAAAAATGTTACCACAGCTATTAACAAATTGTTCATTTTCCATCTTGTTAAATAAATTAGTTGGGCACACGACTCTATGGCTGAGATGTCTGTCTGCAAACTTGGTGTGGCATGCTGCATCTCAGGCAGGCAGCGAGCTTGCGGCGGGTGCAGAGCACTGCTGGGGTTGGGCACCTCTCAGAACAATTCAAACTTCTCTTGGAGGATGTTTGAGAATGCCAATTCTTGACAGAACAAATATTTGGTGGAAGTTTAAGTATGAATAAAGAAGAAGAGTCAACATAAAAGTAGGTGAAAGGTCTTTAAAAAAATGAACTACATTACAAGTGACTTGGGTCTTTATACATGTAAAACTTTTTCAATAACAGTAAAAAAAAACCTTTATATTTGTGTTCATGACAGGCACTGGAAAAGTACTATCTTTTCTAAAGACTTTGATACTTGCTTTAAGCAGTAGCTAATATGAGTACATATATACACTAAAAATAACAAAATTAGAAGCTATTTTTATCTTCTCAATTCCAGTGCCATGTTTGCTATAAAAAGCAGATTTCTCCTGTCTACTTTTCCATGCCATTTTAGTCTTAAGAAGTATTTATTTGTATATATTATATACAGAAGTGTGTATTTATGGAATATTGTATAAGACTAAGAACAAACATAAAACATGTAAGATTTTTTATTTAAAAGCACAGCTCTTCAATAGAGGCTTAATTTCACTAACAGAATGGAGAAAGGAGTATTACAGTTCAGGTGCTACTGAAACTTTGCATCTGTGTATGTGCACACACAGGTTAAAACTGCTCAGCTTTCAAGCTTTTGTAGGGTCACCCCCCAGCCACAACAGTAGCTTGGTCAGCAATATGGCTATTTCTCAATTAAATGTGCCAGAATAACATTACAACACTGACAACTGAAGACAGCACTGCAACCTTGCAAATTTCAGGATCTCTATTCACAAAGGCAATTTCTTTTATCTTTACCTTTTTAAAGATAAAATCACAAGCGCTCTCGATGATAGGAGGCTACTGAAATTCTAAGGAAAATGGCCCATTAATTTATCAAGACAAGAAGTACGTATTTGATATATCTAATACTCAGAAAAGCACTTTCAGCGTGCCATTACATTTTCAGCTTGACAGAGCAAAGCTACTTCTGAATAATTCTACAAAAGAAAAGCAAGAACATCATCTCTCTTTAAAGAAAGAGATTCCATGCTTTTCTGGGAAAAAGAGGTATTTATGGTAATATCAGCACTGCTTTGTATAGCAGTAGATCAGGAGGCCCACTATGCTCTCTCCCTTAGCAGTGCATGCAGGTACACAAATTGAATGCAACCCCCAGTCACGGAAAGCTGCACACCTGATGCTGTTGAGTGGGCAGCAGTATAAAGTTGCCAAGAGATTTTATTAATGTCTGATAGTTTTTCTTGATGTTTTTCCTTCAACTGTAAACATTCAGTAGGTTCACTGGATAGTCCTCTATTGGGACAAAAATAATGAAAATACCACATATCCTACTTAAAAAGAGAAAAACACATGTAATCAAGCAAGCTAGGATGATTTAAGCTCCCAGTCTTGGTCCTGTTGATTTCTACTGCTCTGCACTATGCTTCATTTTTACCAATGAAAAGCTCTAAACAAGAGAGAGGTTCTTCTAGAAGCAGCTCAAACTGATTCAGGTATCAAGACAAGCATCAGCAAACTACAAAGACATGATGTTGGACAGAAGCATGATACACTGAAACAGAAAGGTAAGTGACATTTTAATGACAAACAAGTATCAGATGTGTGACAGTGTGAGAATGTTAGCTACAGTACACCTGCAGTTTTCAAGTAGCAAGCAGTTTACTTTGTTTAACTTGCATTTTTATCATTAAATTTTTGTTTCACACTTCCCTAGGGGAAAGTTTGAGACAAATCATTAATTTAAGAGGAAACTCTGAAAACCTATATTTATATTATTTTTTCTTTTACTTATTAGAAAACACAAATATCAATTTTCCTGTGGTAGTGACCCAGACATTTTTGTGTTCACACAAAAGGAGACATGTATAGCTGAAATGGAAGAGATATTTTCAAACAATGCAATAACATTTTGGAAGTGTCTAGAAGCTTATCTAAGAAGAATGGTAACCTAAATAATTAAGTAGCTTTGGCTTTTTAATAGAAATTTATGGAATTTATTCTGATCAGACCTGGTAATAATTAACAGTTCCTGTTTCAGAGAAGTACCGTACACCAGTCACACAACTTCCCTCCCTGTGCCAACTTTCATCCACCACAATACACAAACATCAGAAGCCACACCATGCTTTAAGCTGCAGAAATTTTTTCTTGGAGATGAACAAAATAATTATCAAGCAAACCATGCATTAAGTAATGGTATAAGCCAGAAATTTTACCTGCTAGGCTGCAATGTACAGTCAATATCTGGTCTTTTTGTCTTGGGAATGGCATATAGTGGATACCTATCTCCATGTCGAATCAACACTTGAACTGATACTAGTTTAAAATAATGAGGTGCATGACCTGAAGCACAAAAAAATAATAATATATATATATATATATATATATAAGAAAAAAGGTAGGTATAATTAATGTTACAATGAACAAAAAAACCCAGAAGGGATGATGAGTTCTTGTCACAGGAAAAATTATACAAGACTTAGGTACTCAGCACATTCTCCATACTACATCCAAAGTCCCAAAGCCATACAAGAAATTATTCAAGCACTGGTCTCAGCCAACACAGTAAGGCTACTCCACTTCTATGATGCCTCTTTCCAGACCCTTAATTGTAATGATGCATTTTGCAGCACACTTAATTTGTAGCTTTTTGATATATTAGTTTGTGATTTTATGTTAGTGGGCTATGCACATGAGGGAACTCGTGCTGCAACCACCATAAAGTAAAGAACACAAATGTGCCTTCAAGGTGACTATGTCTAATGGTTTGGAGTTCCAACATGAATACATTCTTTTTGTTTGTTTGGGATTTTTGGTTGGTTTTGTCTTTTTTTTTTTTTTGAATTTTAAGTTAATTGTTTTTCAGACAACAATAATAAAATTTGCAGTGCAGCTCACATGTAATAAACATTATTAGTTCAAACATTAAATACCTCTGTCACTGCTACCCCTTCCAATTTTCCAATTTTAGAATTCCAGTTGACCATTGACTGGAAACAGAAGCCACTTCCAAAAATCAAGTTATCAAAGGGGATATTAAAAAAAGGACAGTGCATTTTGAATGTGTTAGCATAATTCATTGACCAGCTGGCATTTGCTGTAATTTGTTTCAACCACTGAAGAACTGCTGATGCACAAAGTCATCATTTCCACTAAATTATCATTTGCACGCAGAAAGCTTACCTTCCATGCTGCGTTCAGCAATGGTAGGAATATTGCAGTAAACACGAGCTTCGTAAACAGGATCTATTGCAGGAGGTTCAGTTAGCAAGTCAGGCATTATTCTTTTTCGGCTCTTAGGATTCAACCCATCTTCCTTGATAGGGTTGACAGGGATTAAATGTACTGAAAGACACAAAACATGCACAATTTACCCTTAAGGACATATAGAACTATGCCTTTAAAAAAACAAACAAAAGAGTAATTATGCACAATGCCTATGGTTTCCATGAAAGGATTCCACCCTAAAATATAGATTTTTTGTTTTGAAATTTTCATGTTTTTACATAATCAAGAAGGCAACCCCAGAGAGCTCTTTACCAGCTTCGATCTTGGTTAAGACCACAGAAATCTATCTGGCTGCAGAAAAACTCCACCTTTTGCACTCATGAAGATGCTTTTTTAGTCAGTCTCTCACTAAGCACTAGGAGAATGACAGAAAGAAAAGTACCATAACAGACACATAATTTTCACTTAAAAACTGATTTGAAGGACATCAAGCAAAAGACACAGCACAGTTATGATGATGATATTGCAAACCACCTGGAAAACAAAGTAATGGAAATTCTATGACTATGAGATCAAAGGGACTAGATTGCCTACCATTTTCTCTACCGATTCCTCCCACTCATTTGGCTACCCTTGCCAGTCTTAAGTAGCCTGACTTATCTAAAGAAATGTATTTATTAAAATGCAACTGAAACTACCATAACAAATGTCATTAGAAAGAAACACAGTTAATGCTCAGACAAAGCAGGGAAATTAACAGCAACATCACTGCTACCATACAGACATGCTTCTATAACATCTGAACATAAATTTGGAGTTTTATTGACAAAGCCTCTTTAGCTTGTTCTGATGTGAAAGCATTAGTTAATTTACAAGCCTTTCAAAATTATACTTGTAATAATGAGCATGCCCCTGCCCTCCCCACACACACACCTTTTTTTCTGCCCTTTTACTACCACCATTTTCTGCTATTTGAACAAGGATAGATTTATAGGTGAGAATGAGGAGGGTATTTTTTATTGTTTTTTTACCACTATTCATCTTCTTTGGAGAGAGGAAAAATAAATAAAGGAAAGAAAGAAAATTTGAGAGAACAGATTTCAAAGCAGAATTTCACTAATTCTTCTGGCTCAGTTTCTCAGTTGCATCTTGACTCCCAGTCCTTATTCTAGAGGTGAATTTGTTCTACGGTGGAGTTGTGTGCACAAAGAAAACCAAAGACAGCAGTAAACTGAAATGAAATACATACAAATTTAAGAGCACGTAGCTGTTAATATAACACAGACTCTTCATTCTTATACTACAGTATGCTAGTTTAATGTGATTACTCTTTGCCTGCCAAAACCAGAATTCAAGCATTTTTCCATACCCTTGCTAGTGTTGTTGACATGGCTAATACCCACAAGCACAGTGACTTCAAACTTTTCCTTCAGCTGCTCCACATTTTGCATATAATTGCCTACAGGACTGTGCTTGGCAAGAATATTAAGCTGCAGTTTTGACTTTGGACATTGAGCAGTAGGGCTCAGCTGTCATTCCAACATTCATTTATTTATCAGATTCATTTTTTTTTTAGGTTCTCCCACACTAAGACTGGTGTAAATTATTGCAAGTCATTGCAAACCACCGCTGAAAGAAACTCTAGTAGCAACACAGAACCTTGGCAATAGCCATTAGAGGTCGATGACTATGGCTTGAAGGGTGCTTGAAGCAAATTTATAAATCCCAACCCTAAGAATGCGCTACAGCAGCTGCTGGCCTCTGCAAATAGACAGCATTACAATACATTGCCTAAAGAGTATAAATGGGGAATTACAGCAGTTATGTTGTATTGGTCAAGTTTCCTAGCCAGAAAAGGTTATAAGCAAGAACTTCCAGCTTTGTGTTAACAATTTTCTCAATAGCAACCCACAACATTGCTACTCCTCACTTAATGTCACAAAAACATAGAGCTGGCTTTAGCGCCAAGCTAGCTTTAGCTGGCTTTGACTCAAGATTGTTTTAGAAGACAGAAAACAACATACCCAAAAGCAACAGCTTGGAACTCTAGGGCTAAAATTTAGTTTGGAGATTTAAAAGCAGAATAACGAACTTAATTTTTGATCAAAGACAAATACAAGTACCAGAGCAGACCACATTTTTGCATTGAAACTATTAACTGCAGCACAGACGTACATATTTTCTTATTAGGATCAACTGCCTAGGATTGATGCCACAGAATACTTTATTCACAGATAGCAAGTCTCATTTCTAATCAACCTAGTCAAAGAAATACTTTAACACTGCCAGACAAATTTAAGAACAAGCACAGAAAATAAACAACTCAAAACGTTAAAAGTGCACATTCAAAATAGCACCTACACAAATATCACGACACATTTTTAGTTCACAAAACCACTGACAAAACATCCTAAAAGGACACTCTGAAATCAAACCAGACATTTGTGGTGCAACATTAACACTAGCTTGTGGACTGGAAACAGTCTTAGAGATTAGGAGTAACAATAGTTGTGTAATTAGTCAGAAAAAAAAAAAGGTACCTACCCCTAAATTTCTAAATGCTGCTACTGACTACATTTATTAATTACTTCATAATATGTGGTAAATATTGCCCTTATTTCTTAGAGAATAAGCTTGGATTATACCAGGGACACAAGATTTGCAACCCCAAGTACCACCACTCAGTCCACTTCCAAGTACCTGACACAGGGTCTGGGCCAAAGGAGTTCCTAACTCTGAACCTACCTGTGGCACAACCATGTGGTCTTCCTTTCTGAACATGCTTGACTTCAATGATTCAAATTATTTACAGGTTTCTCAAATAAAATTATCAATGGCCTAAAAGCTCCAGACACCTAAACAAGCACTTCCATCACATGTAGTATTTACTTTCAATGGATGTGGAATAACATATAATGGAAGAAATCATCCAAACTATCTGCAAATACCTGGGTCTTCTATTTAGCTGTTAAATTTAACAATGTTAAACACAAAAAAAAATCTCAAAATCTGGGCACCAGTCTAAGCAATCCACTGGAAATCTCCACCAAATGTATCCATATAAAAATGACTATTATTTCAGAAGGCAGGAAAAAAAAAAAACAAGACCAAGGAGATGAATTCTGATCGGAAAGCTGCTTTCTGTTGGCTCAGTTTCGACATGGTGACCCCAAAGAGCCCACCTGGCAAGATTGTTCCTCATTTCACCTTGTTAAATTAGCTCCTCACAAGCTCTAACAATCCTGTAGTTTCAGTGCTTTGGAAGGAGGGCCCCAAGTAACAGAGCCCCAGTTTGTACTTCTGCTTGTTCCAGATAACGACAGAGGTATTGCTGCTATCCTGGCAGCTAACATCTCAGATCCATCTTGTTTTCTCACCTTTCACTATTCCCTGGACACTGTTAGTATCTTTCATATTTATGATGTCTTCTCCTTTCTCCCTCCCTTTTTGTTTCAGGTCCTTGGGCTTTGTGCTCCCTTGTTGTCTTCGTTTATCTCCTAGCTGCCAAATTCTTCTTTGCACACCTGTCTCCAGCTTCTATTGCACTGGAAGCTCGGTTTGTGCTCTTGTTCTGGTAGCCCTTACACCACATGGAGCAGCTATGTAAAGCTCCTGGAAGACCAGATGGCCTCCCCTGTATCCCAGTATCTCCTTACTGACAGCTCCTCTGCCCTGTCAGTCCCACCTCTGTCTCCCCAGTGGGGTGGGGGCCCTGGTCCCTGCCTAACCAACATATTACACACCTCCAGGTAACACTGCACTGACGCAGCTCAGGGCAGGAAAAAAATGCCACTCCTATGGAGCTGAAATTCATTTATTTTTTTCCAAGCTCTGTTCTTTCAGCTGTAAATCATTATAAGATCAGTATTCAATTACGTAGCTTTACACGACTTTTTATTACTTAGCACTAGTTTATATGACTTGTTCTGTTAGCTCAACGTGCACTTGCTCAAAACAGAAGTCTGCTGATGTATCTATAATCATACTTAAATCTTTGATTAAGGGAGCTTTTGAACAAGATCTTTACACTGCTCTGCCTTTCAAAACTCATGTTTTACTATAACAGGAATGCAACAATGTAAAACAGAGATTAAACAGATGATTTTGATCTATGTGCATTTCCCACACCCAGGGCAGTTAATGAAATACATCTGAAACATATCCAATCAGCTATCTGGAAGCTTTGCCAATGCTGAAGCTATAAAGAACACGTACATATTTTTATAGAGGTAGTTCGACAACAAGAAAATATATTTTACTACCCAATAAGCTTTTTAAAAAAGACTAAAGATAAAAAAGTTAAAAAAAAAATAAAAATAAAGAAGCCACACAAAAACTACTTCAGAACATTACATCTGAAAAAGCTGTATCTAGGAGAAAAAGCCAAAAGGCTTGCAGAAACAATAAAAAAGACCTCAGTGTAATTCTGATTGGCGTACCAAGTTAAAATTGTTTAAAACATGAAATAAACACATCGACTGTTACCAGACACAAGTAAGGCTTGACAGAACAAACTGCAAATGGAGTCCTGTCAGAGACAGACGGGCACTGCTCACCCGGCAGAATAGCTCCATACTGCTGCAGAACCTCTCCTTCAGGAATCTGTACGTCTCCAAGTTCAAATACAGTTTTCTTTCTTAAAGTTAAAATTAAGAGGAAATAAAATCTAAACTTTGATATGAAGCCAATGGAGCAACCAGTCTTTTAAGTAAGTCTGTCTTCATTTTCCTCTCTCCTGATTTATTAAGAATGCACAGTTTAATTAAACAGAAAATGTCCAGTAATTTATTTATAAAATCAGTTACCCTACAGAGCCTGAAAATGAAAATAAAATTTTAAACAAAGTTAACTGTTTGACTAAGAAATGTATTCATGAACAAAACCAATAGCGTCGAAAAATTACAACATATGGTTTTATTTTCAATGTACATTAAGTATGACCTATTTTAAAAGTAAGCAGCTAATTTGTCTATTTCCAGACACCCAATTTCTGAATGCCAGAATATACATCAAAAAATGCAAATATTGGAAAAGTTGTTGCTAAACAACTAAGAGAATCATTCAAAGGTAATTTCAGTACAATGAGCAGAACAACCCCTGTGTAGCAGCTAGTCCCCTGTGGAAGAACGTCAAGTTTATCAAATCAACTATTGTATTCAGAGGACCAAGCAGGGAGCCAGTCTGATGTGAATTAGGGATACAGAGCTGACATGAATTTGATAGAATTTAGTACAGCAGAAAAACACACAAACCAAAGCACAATTCACATAGAAGAAACACCAAATTAAACGCTAAATCACTCCAGTACCAGCTTCTCTCCCTCCTGCAGTCCCAATTTCAGTTTGAAAGGCACAAAAGGTATCACCACTGTTTATCCAGAACAAATTCATCCATGAAAAAGAAGAAAAAAATCACTTTAACATTTACCTAATATCAGAAAGATAGGGAATAAAATCATTCTCCACTTCTGTTTTCCTTTATAACTCCAAGCCGTCTGAGAAGCAGCACCACAAGCAGCCATCTTAGCCTCAAGTTTTCCCTGACTAAACAGGGACCTGGAGTTTTCATCTGTTTTAAGACAGAAGGCTCTTTCAGGTCCATGCAAACATACTATTTAAAACAGTCACGTGAAAATGAAGCCACGCGGCAGAAATGCAAGAACTACCCACTGTAGGTAACCTTATGCTAACGGGTAAGGAAAAGCAAATGTGCATGACAGGGAATACAAAACATTATTTATTCCTCTTCTACCTTCCCCTCCCCTCCCCATTCTGCTCCTACCAGGGCACCAGCAAGGCCCAGCAGAGAGGAGAACGAACACGCTCCAGCTCCTGGGATTCTGGTGATGGACAGAGACGTTTCTTTCAGCTGCAGTAAAGAACAACCAGAAAAGGTAGGAATGCTCCAAAACAAGTGAGATGGGGAGAAAAGGAGGTGAAGATGTGTACAGTGACAAAAATCATCTGGCAAAATGGCTTAGATGCTCATGGGCAAGGCACGCAGCGGACTCCTGCCTGAGCTGCCCCCTGGGGCTGGGTCCTGCCACCTGCCCTCATGCCTGAGGAGCACATCCCCAGGGCCACTTGCAGAGGTTTCGGCTACAAGCACGTCTGAACATCAATGAAGTTCAAACACACCTGCGTGACACACCACCCACACATCTCATTTCATCCCTTGGCACAGTCAATACAGGTTTTGCACCTCTCTGTTGTAAGATCTGCGTTAACAGTCAGCGCCTTGATCCACAGGGCACAAACACCGAGGTGCTGCATTTGAATGGCTAATCACACAAACTAAAACGGCTTCTTAGCCACACAGTGGTCATACTATCAAGTACTATTAAGAAAAAGAAGCATAAATATCTCTAAAAAGGCTTGTTAAGCCTGTGAACACACAGCCTAGAAGCAGAAAATAGCATATATTATCTGCCCTCCTCTGAAGAGCCAGTCCTCAGTATCTGCCCATTAACCATCCCCATCTGAACCTTTTTACTTCCTACATCTCCGCTTCCTCCAGCAGTTACCCTCTCATTTTCTGTTTCTGCTGCCTTCTGCCTGCTCTGAGCAGAGGGCCCCTGAAGCACAGATGTTTTCTCTGCAGAAAGCCCCCTATGAAAGCGCTGCCCTTTCTATCATCGCGTGGGCTCCGAGCTTCAAGGCTTCCTTCCCACAGTGCTGCTAATGTCTCTGCGCACCCCTCCAAAGCAAAAAGAGGGAAGGGAGCTATGGGGGAGGTGGGGAGCAGGAAGAAGAACAGCAGGGGAGGTGGGGAGAAATCTAAATTCATCCTAGAGCAGCAACAACAAGAAGCTCTTCTGTGACAAATTCCTAACAAGCTAAAGGAGGTTACCTGGAGTGTAATTTATCCCCAATAATTCCACCTAGCAATAGGATATTTTTCAATGTCACACAGGCACAGCTTTCAGATTGCAAGAGTAGCTGGGTAGCAGAGATAAGCACTTCCCTTCTAATACACTGAAAAAGGCCATGAAAACAAAAAGGTCTGGAAGTAGATGTACAAACCCCCCAACCTTACCACAGATGCAGGCAGGAATTTCTAACCTCATGGTATTCACAGAACAGTCAAATGGGAGCAAACAGCCAACACAGACAACAGATCTTTTCTTCCAAGTTTCCAAGAATTTGCAAACATTCAGCACTAGTGGAGAGTTAATTTTGGACTGAGATGTGCTCAGACACATACACCTACTTGACATACATTCAGTTTCTGGATTGCTGCTGCTCTTCCTCCTTCTGTAAGAGAGATCACGGTAATTTAGGCGATTTTCATGCAGTCTGTTGATTTACAGCACAACCTTATTGCCAGCAACCTACATTTCATGTTCAAAGAAAGACTATGTCAAAAATATTCAGAAAAAGTATTTAGAAGTGCAGCAACCAAGTAGTAGCTACTGAGGTATCATTGAATAAACATTCTTTTCAAGTCAGTGCCTCTAATCAAAAGTGCTGAAAAAATCTTTGCTATGGCAACCTTAAACACATGCATTTCGTTCTGCAGAACACAGATTTCTGCAATAGCCTTCACTACACCATATTTTGACCTACTAAAATAGTTCTATTGATCCAATCAGGTAAACACACACATACCCCTTCCTACAGGGAAGCATCAATTTTTGGTTTTGAAGGCAATGAGGAATGCTACAGCATACTTGTGAAAGAGAAATATATTCTCATTTCTTACATATAATTATTAACCTCACAAACTCTGCCCCCTTTGCCCCCCAAATTTTGATGCACTGGTTCTTGTAAATATCTGCATTACCTGAATGAGTATTGGAAATGCATTGCTTTATTGGAAATGCATTGCTTTCTAAAATCCTGTTTTCTACTGCTGCGTTGGAATTTCCTCATGCTCCTCAAACTGCATCTTCTGTTTCCAAGTGACTACATAGAAGTTCCCCTTTTTCTTCCCAAGTTATTACTTATGATTTAATAAAGACAAGGTGGATGTCCCTTTTCCTTTGCTCTTGCAGGCCCAGACACCACAGAGCCAGAGGCAGCCGCTCGCTCCCTGCTCTCTCCTCACCTGCAGAGCTCAGCCATGGCCAGACAATACCACCAACACTTCTTGGTTTCCCTCCTCCACTTTCTCAGACATCCCATGTAACTTGAAGAATACCACCTGTTGAAGGCTGAGAGGAACATATCCATTGGAAACATTAAATCTAACAAAATGTTACTTAAAGGTGTTTTTATCCTTTGTATTTCATGGTTCCTTCAGCTTTGATTATTATTTTTTTTCAGTAACTTGTCTAGGTAATTTTCTCCTTAGAGACCTAAACCACTTTTAATTACCTAAGTAAATAAAAAAGCTGCTTTTGTTTTTAAAGCAGAGGAAAGATCACTTTTCAGAAGCATCCTGCATATCAGACGCTTACTCAGAGGAAATGGACACTTAGCAGGGCTGCTGGGCTACAGGAGAAAAAACAAAACTACTAAAAACTTCACCAAAATCTCCCACCATGCATAAGCTCAAACATAAGGTAAGCTAAATTTCAGCTGAACGCAATGGCAATCTACACACATGCCCCAGTACTAGCTTTCACAACTCAGCCTCATCTCTTTCCCCTATAACAGCACTAATATGATTGTGGCTACAACTTGTATCTTTGCTAATCACGATTTACATAATTTTGCTGCATGCAATGGAACTGAGAGCTTATTTTTCAGTCTAATTCTAGAAGAGTTTTCAGCCTCCTTGGTTTTCAGATCCCTCAAGTTTTCCACTGGAGGTGCAAATCTCCACATGGACAATTTATAACTACTGTAAATTGGCTGTTTTCTTAGCTGCTTTTCAGAGACTTGCTCAGAAATAGTCCGAATTACCTGTTTCTTTCCAGGAATGGGTCAAAACCTATTTATCAGCCTATTTTCTGGATCACAGGTTAGGAACTTCCTTAAAGCTTTTCCTCGTGTCTCAAGACAATTGCCAAAAATCAGCCTTCTGCCCATCATCAGGCAGACACTGACTCTGGGCCTTATTCCTCTTTAGACTCGGTGGAAAAGGCCGGAGTGCCTTGTCCACATATTCATGATCAAAACAAAACAGCTACACACAACCAGTATACGTGGCAGCTTTACCAGCCTGAAACAACTCACTCCAGTATTGTTGATGAGACATTTCTTATTTCTACCCACATTAGCTGCATGTTTTGCTGATTTTTCACACAGGGTCCCTATCTGACTTGCACAAAGAAAATAAATATGCTAAGAAAATCAATCTTGCACCAAAACAAAACATGGCAGACCTACTAGTGTTATGTTTTTGAGGCCAAATTCAATCAGACATTAAATTTCACAATGGGCGCTTGCGTTTTTATTCAGTCCAGATGGGGTTCTGAAAAGAGCTTTACAGTTTCAGTTCCCCCCACCCCAATTTGTTTCTCAATTGACAATTCAGGAGGGCATATGGCATTGCTTAAACAGCATCCAGGATTTTCAGCTTGACAGCAGTAACGCAGCCCTGCTGACTGCAAGCTCCAGCCTTTTCAAATTCCAGAGACGACAGTCATTTTCCACTGCTCCTACCAAAGTGAAAACCTACCCTGTATATTTTATTTTCCTACTATGCTGAAACACTGAAGTTTTTAACATGGAAAAGATTTATATTTCCATCAATTACTTGCCCTCTTTTCTTGTATGTGTGTGTGTATATATATATATATAAGTATATATATATATATATATATGCGCATAATGAAGCTTCTCCTTGCAAACTTCTCACTAATTACCTCACTGCTTGGCTTCCCAGTCCAATTGAAGGAGAGTGGGAGGAGGTTCCTGCTAGACATCTAGACAGATTTCCTGCCCTTTAAACATTTCACTCAAGTCAGATACTGCTCACACTCCAGGTTATTTAGTGACAAGATAAAAAAAGCCCGACCACTGCTTATGATTAAACTGTTCTGTTCATCCCCAGCACACCAGGGGCTTGCTCAGGACACACATGAGAAGCGTTGCATAAACACGATGCTAAAATGAAGTCATTCCTACCAACACATCTGCATAGCTGCCGTGTCTCACCAGGCTGAGATCACTTGATAAAATCCATGTCCTGAAGACTACCGGTTAAGTAAACAAAGGCTAAAGAGGTTTTATGCTGAAAGCATGGCTTTATAAATACAGCGGATGCAGCCATTATTACTTATCTGAAAAGATTCATGAGCACACCGATAAGATGTTAAGCTCTGTCCTGCTTCTGTCTACAGAACCCAGCAACTGGTAAATTAACTAATCTAGTTGAATTATCCTGGAACAGATTTTCAAAACAGCTTCTATCAGCTGTATTCAGATTGTTATCAGCTGTTCCCATTTCCATACTATTGTCTCAAAATAAAGGTCAACATGAAAAGGTAGCTCCAGGACACAAAACGCTGAACACTGCCGTAATTCGCCTGTGGGTGGTGACCTTTATTTCAAGTTAAAGACACTCGTTTCTTTTTCTCCTGTATATTTAATGGATCTGACAAAAACTGGAGCAGGAAGCTGTGCAGTACTGATTACATAATGACTGAAGGAAAAAAAAATGCTTGGCAGATTCTGCATGAGAACTGTGCACAGAGGCCAACTACACAAAGTATTCAGCACAACAGAAGAAAATATGTATTTTCTCAAGAACATGGACTGCAAATCCTCTGTCTTCAGCATTCTTTTCATCTACAGCAGCTGAAAATTACACAAAATGTGGCCCATACAGAAGAGTTCATGTCAGTTCAGCAGCTGCTCCTGTTCTACCTGCAGTACATTGCTAATGCTCTACAATTTTGGCAGGGTCTCTCTGCTGTTGAAACATGCATACCCTCTGGCTTATTCTCTAAGGAATTTGCTAACTCTTGCTACTAAGCTCACATTCTTCAAATGGATAAGAACTGGAAGTGTGCAGTATTGCTTATCATCCTAGATAAAGTGCTTTTCCCCTCCCTTTGAAGACCAAGCAATAGGAGCACAGAGCAATTTACAGCTTCAAGAGCAGGTGGCTGCCTCGTTTCCTTAGCACCCTCCTTAAATGCCATCCCAAAATCTCAGAATGACTTCTTGAGTCAACTTTTATTCTTTTATTAAAGCATACACTAGAACATTTAGATACTGAAAGAGAAAAGCAAAAATATGTAGGCAAAACAAACCAACAGAAATAAAAGGGCTCAGAAGCACAGCTTTGCCTGCCCACTACGCCCTTACAAGCATCGCTCCCTCAGTTTCAGACAGCACATCAGCAGCTGTTGTGGCTGCGGCAAGTTCTGTCCATCAGCTCCCCAGGCCAAGCATTTTGTCACCTCCCAACAGAGCTGCTTGCTGCGGTTCTCAGCAGCATCTCCATTTCTTCACACCTGCGGCAGTTACAGTAATCTCCCTTTCTCCCAAAGGACTACCACCCGAAAGTCAAGATAAAACAGAAAGCCTACAGTTCAGCCACAGCCTTTGCAAAGGCGCAGGATGCAAACTGTTTAATATGTTAATGTCATCAGTCAAACACAATCCACAGACATCTGGTGCTTCCCTTCATTGGTGTCCTTCAAAGACACAGAGCCTTACAAATTCAAATCAATATTTTAACTACCGCATTAAATTAGCACCTTTCTGTTTCACATCTAATCCCAACTGTTTTCTGTCCACGAGGCGACCTGCTCGAGGAAGTGATCTCAACACCATATGCCACTGCAGATCCACGCCAAGCCAGCTCACTTGCTTGTCCAGAGAGCTGCCACAGCCTGGATAGCAGGAAACCCCACCACAGCATATTTAACGCAGTAGTGCCTGATAGATTTTTGTGCTGGGGAACCTTGTAATGAAAGACACAGTCATCAGTCTTAGCAACTCGGAACAGCTCCCTCTGGAACAGAATTATCGATGTCTGTAGCTGTAAACCAGGTTGGAGGAAGCTGGTGAATCATATTTCTTGTCTTCATCCAGTATTAATGTGCACAGTTGGTAAACCCAAATTACACCACGGACCTAGGGCTTCCAGCTCTTTTAATCCAACCATCTCCCAAAAATCATAAAGGGAGATCACTTCTATTTTCCAAGATTTCGTATTTCCCTGCAGCAAGTCCACAAAAGCCTCAGCCTCGTAAACCCCCCACCTCATTAGCAAGCAAACCACAATGCTATTTAGTATGTGTAAGCACTGCTCTTCTCCCAGAGAGCTTCAAAACCTTACAAGGGAAGTAACTTTGGGAACAGAAATTACATGCTTCTCAAAAATCTTCATGGTCAAGTGACGAGACACTTTGGATCAAAAAAGCCACTCTATCATTCAAAAATGAAAGCCCGGCAAAAACAGAGATTAAAGGCCAAAACCACCAGCAGACAAATTGCAAGAAAATTAGGAGGACTAAGGACAAACATGAACAACTATCTGAAGAACATTAACAACTGAAGACTGTTAAGTGTATCTCAAACAAAGGGCAGCGAGCAGTTCCTGTATGAGGAATCTGCCCACAATTAATAGATACCATTTTAATAAAAGCTCTGATAAAAGCAAGTAAGAGGGCTAAATGCCACTGCAGATGATTTGATTGTGAACTCTCAGAAAACTGATCTCACATTGGAGTGGTCAGCAGAAATTAACAGAGGGCTTGTACTAAAACAAAGCAGTGTGACAAGGCTGTCATTACCTTAAGTGTAATATCACAGCTTAAGACACTCATGTTTTGCTTTGATCACATCATCTTTGTAAAACACGATAAAAACAAATGTACAAAGGAAGACAGCATACAGCAAGGGAACGAACAGCTGACAAACTGTACCTGGAAAAGAAAAAGCCTTCAGGGATGAGAACCACTTTCCGTTGCCTATCCAGCAGAACAGAAAGGCTCACCAGGGATGGAAGAAGAGTGGCACAACCAGGTGCCGGCAGTCTCTGTGGTCCCCAGCTTGCCCACAGGCAAGAAAAGACCAAAGCTGCACAAAGCGCATCTCCCAGGCAGCCTGGAGCAGGCAGCGGCGTGGGGGTTGCATCCACGCAGCTGCCACCACACTGAAATCCGAAATCTTGAAAACACCGAGGCAGAGCTAGAATCCAAACTGCACAGAGGGGACCGTACTCTTATAAGAAGTAAGGGCTTATATAAGGCAGACTTCACCTACTTGAAGTAAACCTGAAACACCAAACCAAGTGTAAAGAATTTAACTGCTACAAACAGCAACAAAACTATCCCGCAGTATTTATCAGTAAGGCCCCACAACTCGGGATCGAAGACCATAAAAGAACGAAGAGCAGAGAACTGCACTGGCAAGTGAGTGTTTCCTTCAGTTGATCAGGGTAATGCTCCTGAAATTATAAACAACAAAGAAACAAGGTATTCATGCAAAAAAAAAAAATAATCAAAAAATCTATCTGATCTACTGCTACTAATATTTTAGGTTTTAATGGACCTCTGCAGGTCACCTGGTTCACTCAAAGTAGGGCTAAATCAAATCTGGCTGCTCAGGGCATTGCCCAGTGAAGTTCAGCTACAAACAGCTCAAAAGTTACCCGGTGAGCTAAAGCAGCCTGCCACTGGGAATGACAGCAGACAGACAGCCCTAAGGCCTGGTTATGAGTGAGCAACCTGTGAAGGAAAAAAGTTCTGATTTCTTCGCTGTCCCACATCTTAGTTCAAATTAGTCTTCATCAAACTGATATGAATTAAAATACAAATACCCTCATTGGAAAAAATATACAAGTCAGTTACAAACTACTGGCCTGTATAAACTGGATGAAAACTAAAAAAAAAAAAAAAAAAGTTTAAGAACAAGAAATGCACCCCATACGTATAAAAAAATAAAAAAACAGCCAGCAATTCTTACAGCACCACAGAAAATCTGAGCTACTTATTCTGTGTACTGCCTGAGCTACTTATTCTGTGTACTCCATCTCAGATTGTCTGCAACTGCAGTGATTCCCCAAACCCCCACCGAACTCAGAACAGACTAACACAATGCATACAACTCACAGACCTGTAAATCAATTACATACCCAAAGAGGTATGGCAAAGAAAACTGCGAGTCACCAGAAGAAAACACTGTGCAGTCATCCTCTCCCTGCTTTCCCCAAAGCCTACTACACCTCCACATAGAAGTGTACACGGGAAGGAGCTGTGCAGAGGGCTGCTTCAGCATTTGGTCTAAGACTTCAGTGGCAACAGAGCTTGCAGCATTTACACTGGCAAAACACCAATTTAAAAAAAAAAAAATGGAGCCCAGTTCACTTAAGAGTAAACCTATTGCCCTCCTATTATTAAAGTTCATTTTCCTTCGCTGTTTTATCATTCATGTGAAATTCAAATAATTGAGCACAGGAACATACATTTGAGATTGTCCTTAAACTTCCTTAATTTCATAGTAAAATTAAAAAAAAAAATGCAATGTTTACTAATTATTAAAATATTTAACAAATTTCAACACTTCTAAACTTTCTTGCAGATATTGGAACCATAATTCAAGTTAGATTTTGAGAAAAAAGATGCTAGATTTTATTATTTTCCAGTCTTATTTCCTTCCCTGTAGGATTTAACCCATTACCGTAGTAAGGTTTTGTAGAAGCCTAACTATTGACTTGCAGTTAGTTCTTGTGGAGTTTGGGCTTTATTTACAGGAGCCTTCAACCAAACACTCTAATGGCTCCTATTAATCTGTGTACATATGGCTCAACTAACTGTCATGGATGGAGCCAAAACATACATTTAATTAAGATTTATGAAGTTCCATAGCCTGCCAAGTAATTTCTACTGGTCAAATCCCATCTGAAGCAACTTAACCTCACCTATACTTAAAGCAGGTATTTTAAAATGATTTTTCTGTTTTTGTGGGAGAAAAATCAGACTGTCCCACAGTATCGTTCTGATGTATTCATTGTGTCTCATCCCCCTCCAAGTGAGATCTACTGCAAAATGCAAACATGCACCCTGATTCCCAAACAACACATTACAGAGCTTTTTAAGTATCACCAAAAAAGCAACTACACTTCATTTAAATCTCCAGTTACAACATAAAAACTATCTTTAACAAAAAAAAACAACAACATGTTTATGAGTAAATTTCTTCATCCACTACTAAAACGTACACAGCCTTGGATATATCATTTGTGCGTTGTTTTTCCCTTAAATCTTAAATATAAATTAGTACTTTAAAAAAACCACCAGTCTTATTAGTGGAAAGTCTGTCATGCTTCTGAGCTTGAAGGCAAAATTCGGGAAGGGAGATACTGGTCTCCTTTTAATTCAGTATGCTGGCAGCACATGACAAAAACAAGTTGTCTGCTTCAAGACTTCCTACGTTGTAATTTGTTAGATATGGTTCACTGTAATAAATAAGAAGAATCTGACAATTTTCTTACATTGAACACGTTATCTACTTAAAATAGGCCCAAACTGCAACGCAGCTCCAGCTTCCTGAGCTGAGGAAGCACACCCTGCTCTGCCAGCGGAAAGGCTCAACAGATACACGACGCCCATCAGTTTCCACGTCTATTCGCATCCTCAAGTCCCTGCTGGGTCCCCCTTTCTCAGACCTGCTGAGCACCCACCACACCACAGCTTCCCTGCAGCAGGAGCTGGAGCGAGCAGAGGTGCTGAGCTAAGCTCCAGCTGCTTCCACCTGACTCTTGCACAGATGTACCTGGCCACAAAGCAGGCATGCACACAGCAGCAGTCACGCCAGAAGGGTTGGGATTATTAAAGTGAACAGGCTTCCAAAAGGGGCTGTGCAGCAGCACAGCGATCTCCCTACAGACAACAGCCTGATGGGTTTGCATATGGTGCTCTTCACCGGTCCTCAGAAAATACGAGATGCCCGTAGCACTCAGGCCAATAAAAAAACCTCACTACCTTTCGTGGTGGAGAATCCTGTCTTCTGTTTCATATAACTTATATATGCAATCAAAATCCCCAGTGCAAAACCAGGCAACAGGAAGTACAGTGAAATAAAATTTATTGGAAAAAATAAAAGTCACATCCAGATGGGCTGAAAACACCAACACTCAAGCTGAGACCATCAAGGCAGATTGAGCCCTTAAACAAATGAGGCTCCCCGTGCTTTATGTAAGAGCTAACCAGGTTAGCAGCTGACATTTTAGAAAGCCATGGCAAATACCGATTTTTTTTTCTATAGAAAGACAGGCCTGAGACTGACCAAAGTATCATGGTACTGAGGGAAACAAGCTTCAAGTAGAGAATCCACATATGCAGGATCTGCCTGAGAGCCAGAGCCTTAACAACTTCACAAACACCTGCAGCAGGCTCAAAGGAAAGTTTATAATTTATGGCCACCACAAGGGTGAAGAGCTAGTAGAAAGAGATGCTTTCCCAGTGTAGTTTTAGTCCTTTTGTATTGAATTCTTTTTCTTTAAATACATTTGCTTTATTAAAAAATATATTTACAAGCATTTGACTAAAAAATAAAAATCCATAGTAATTGTCAAGTCAACTTTACAGAGATCACATACTGCATCGTAACAGCACACTTATAAATTTCCTTTTAGTTTGGTTTATTCAAGGTAATTTCGAATATATGTAACTCATTGAAAAATTCTGTAGAGATCCACCTTCAGGCTGCTGCAGTCAGTCACAGATGTTTTAATTTACTGTAAGGTTTGTGCATGCCCTGTAATTGGGTCCTTATGTACTACACCAACCTTAAGGGGTGAAAAAAGAAAGATGATGTCCTGTTCCTGTGCTGATCTGAGCTCTAACCAACATAATTGATGTTGACAGAGTCCTAATGGATGCCTTTCCCCACTGTGAGGCTGCAAGACCACAGCCTGACTGACACAACCCTGACCTCAAACTCGAATCTAGCTGAGCTGCCGTCCTGTTTTGGTACTGTAGGAACCCCCCCAGCCACTGCATTTACAGTCTCTGCACTGCTCTTGTCATTTTACCAAGCACCAAGTAGGAATGAAGACCTAAATCACTGCAACCTTCTCCTCTAGTGGAAAAAAAAGCACAAAGTATCACAACTTGCATTCACTCTGTATGGAAATAAAATACCCAGTGTTGGTCAACGTAATTACAACCACAATTTAAAGAGACAAAAAGGACAGTCCACTATCTAGGACAGGTCATTTCTCCATTCTGCAGTTTTTCTGACAATGCAAAACCAGTTTTTAGTTGTGCCACCAGGACATTAGGAGAGCAATATTCCAGCACCCGATGGAATGGCATTCGATCCAACAAGCCAACCCAGCACATGTTTGACAAACGTGAGCTGCCTGCTCCACAGAGCTGCCTGCTCCACACCACTGGTACCACCGTATCCCACACACAAAGCAGACAGCTTCTGCTCTGGTAATAGGGGGCACTGACAACTGGGTCGTGTCAATCCACTGCAACTATTACAGGGGCAAAACACCGACAGCACTCAGAACCGTTGGCTACTCTCAAAACAGATTTGGAGGAAGCTGTCTCAATGGTCTACCCTGTAAGTTACGCACCAATAGAGAGTCTAACTGCATAGAGCACCAGCCATGGGAAAACCACAGGAAAGAAGATTAGTTTAGACCAGAACTCAGAAACCACTGTACAAAAGAAAGGGTCTAGAAACAAACATGAAAACAGGAAGCAAAGTGACCTGGGTCTGCCCCAGCCTACCAGTATTGAAGGCTCTGATGTCCAGAATCAGTTGTTTTCCCTGCTGTTTGTCTTCCTTCTGTATAAACTTCAGATGTGACAACCATTAGCCCTGAAACAACTGCCTTGGGACTTGCTCTTACAAGGATGGATGGACTTGCATTAAGACTCTTGACACGTATGACACCCATCATCTCCACTTCACCGTGGCTGCAGAAATCGCTGCTTATGAAGCAGCTCCAGACCTTCTGCAACACAGTCTGTTAAAGTAAACCAGCATCAATTTTCGCCTGACCTGAAGTACTGGGCTGCCAAGTGCCGCAAGCAATGCCTGAACCCTTTCAGGTCAAGCGGATAGTAATCTTGTCAGCCATCCCCGCGTACTCTGTGTGACACTGAGTGGGAACCTACAGAAAACCCTCTGAACTTGGGCATTCCCTGCTTGCTTCAGTGCAGAATCAGCCACAAATCACAGGTCTGGCTTCAAATTGCTTCAGTTCTAGGTATGGACAAGAAGGAAAAGGTATCATGCTTACACAGGAGCTAGGCTCTGACCTATAGCAGAAGGTTAAAAAAAAAATAAGGAAGATATGTCCCACTTATGCAATCATGCATTTATGTTATTGTTTCACTTTTCTAAATAAAGTTAGGATGTGGAAGAAGAAACACTTTCAACACTCTCTTCTTAGGAAAGCAGTAGCATGTTTTAAGACAACCAGCCCTCTTCGTCAAACCTGTGTGCTGCTTGCTAACAGAGAATCACAAGCTCACAACAGCCTAGAACATTCGTTCCCACACCAAATGCTTCAAGAGACAGCTCCCATCATCCATGGGTGGGGCATTTTCTAAGTCTAAATGTATGAACTCTCATTTTCATGTTATATGCATATGAAAATGATATGCATATTACATATACATGTCTACACATTATACACACATATCATAGCCATTTTATGATGATTCATTTTCATTCCATGAACTGACTCAAATTACAAAGCAACATCACCAAAATTTGCATCAGGAAGCTTGGAGGGGATCAGAATTTGGAAACTCAATTCTACAGTCTGATGAAAAAGACAATAAGCACATTGCTTTCAGAAAATAACTTTCTACATTAAACAAGACTACATTACTACCACACTGCGTAACAGTGAGAATCAACAAACCTCTGAAATTTGTGTTATCTTAGGGTAACAGATTCAGTGCAAAGGAAGATGTTCAATAGGAAGGACCTCACAATAGCTAAGAAGAAGAAAAATAGCAAATACAGATCTACTAAGTATGTAGTGACACAACAAATAGTTTGAATTTAAAGCAGCAGTAAGTTTTCTTAACAACGTTCTGAAAATTCTCAGGTAGTGATTACTGCTTTGTTGAGTCAGCACGTGGGTTATGTTCTAGTACTTGGGTCACTTTTATCAAAGCATCAGTTACATACTGGTATCTGTCATACTGACTTCTGCTGTGAGGCAGAACTGAAACCATGCTTGCACTGACAATGTATTACAAGTATTTCCTTAAATATTTGCATTTCTGTTTCATCAAAAGCTCTAGTTCAGAATCAAGTATCTCTTCAGTTTAATACTATTCAGGAATAATTTATTTGTATTTATTTATATTTATACATTATTTAGGAATAATAAATTAGAGGAGTATAAAAATTTACAGCTATAATTTATTTGAAAGCAGATCATGATGAACTCACAGAATCTGAACAATTTTGTTGGTGGTTGTGATAGAAGAGAATTTTGCCTTGGCTTTGGAGATGGCCTTTGTGACAATCTTAAATTAACATCTCTACAAGCTGAAGCTGGCAGGAGTTAAAATATTAGGCTACTTAAACTACCTGGTCCCTGCTGGCCTGCACTGCAGCTCTCATTCTGTAAAAACTTCTATATGCATTTTGGTATTGGCCCTAAGCTTTGCAACGGCTGCTTGCTGTAGCTTAAGTGCTTTTTAAAGCACTCCTCAAACTTCTTTAGCTTCTGGTATCCCTCTTGCACAAATGTTATCTCCAAATTAATTGGAAAATTAACTTGCTCTTTCGATAAAAAGTAATTTACTCTCCTGTATACCTACCTTCTCTAAATAAAGCTCATTTTGGTGAAAAAGTCAGTTTCATATTTCAGCTGAAGTTCCTCCAAGACCTTAGCTCTACACACAATTCTTATCAAGCATACAATATCAGGCTTTAGCAATAAAGAGCCTAAATTGATTGCAGCAAAACAAGCTACGCTCAGACCCAAAGGCATGTACTCACAGGAGGCTGAAAAAGCCATTTGGAGCCACAGGTTTCTGTATTACATGCAAACGAGTTTAAAGACAAAAAAAAAAGATAGTAACAAAATCAAAGTTTTCTTTGTTGTTGTTGTTTTGTTCCTTTTTTATTATTTAAATAGGAAGAAAGAAAAAGAAACTGTTCAATATACACAGAAGAAACTAAATCATAACTAATCTCTATTTTTTTTTAGCCACAAGCCAGGAAATTACTCACTCTATGCAAACTGAAAAAATATATACATCTATATATAGATCGGTAGAAGGCTCACAGAGCTTTAAAATATTCTTACATTAAAATCAAATAATTAAGCCATAAAATGGTCTGGATTAGAAAGGACATTAAAGATCATCTCATTCCAACCCCCTGCCCTGGGCAGGGCCATCCCCCCAGCCCAGGCTGCCCCCAGCCCCATCCAGCCTGGCCTCAGCACTGCCAGGGATGGGGCAGCCTGGGCCTGGGCCAGGGCATCACCACCCTCTGAGGGAAGAATTTCCTCCCAGCATCTAATCTAAAGCTACCCTCTTTTAGGTTAAAGTGATTCCCCCTTGTACTATCACCGCACTCCCTCCCCAGCTCTCTTTTTTCTCTTCAGCCCCCTTTAGGTACGGGAAGGCCGCTGTAAGATCTCCCCGGAGCCTTCTCTCCTCCAGGCCAAACAAGCCCAACTCCCTCAGCCTCTCCATAGGCGAGGTGCCCCAGCCCTCTTATCAGCAAATGACCACCCTCTGGATTGATCTATGATTAATTCATGTGAAGCAGAGACCGTGATTTATCTTTTCTTAAATAAACCTACGGATAAGCCAATTCAACTGTTAAAAGTTTCCTAATGCAAGGGCACAAATAAGGAGAAGTTCCAACATCTTTCACAGCAGTTTTCTCAATCCTGTCTAGGCTGATGCAATATAAAATATAAATTGCAGCAAGTTTTACCCAAATGTGTTTGGTTTTATTTCATGGGAGGACTAAGACACTTTCAATTACTTAATTGCACTACAGAACTAAGAATTTCTGAAATAGCCTTACTTGAAAAGATTCTAGATTATATGGATCCCTACATGGCACAAGTATTTAAATGCACAAAAAATGCTTGAGTGACATGTAAGCATGGCTACTTTTTAAAACATATCCATAGAGAGATGCAGACAAGACAAGGAGGACACACTTACAGAACTGTAGACTGAGGCTCAAAAAGGCAAGTAAGGCTGCCAAAGCCAGCAAGAACAGAAAACGGTTTCGGAAAAGCATTATTATTCGTTCTGCTTTCTCTTCATGGTTTCATCTTCACGTGTCAACAATTTCTGCAAACAACAAACAACAAAACATTGGCAAATATACTTCAGATGTGGGAGTATCAGCTAAATCAAAGCAAATTCAAATATCCTTTTGACGGCATCAAGTTACTTCTTAAAGGCAAACACAAGCCGATTCAAACTGCGAACAACAGCATCAAGAAGTTGTCTTGACCCAGTTATGAGATTACATTTCCACAATGCAGAACTTTCAAGTAAATAAAACTCTGCCTTTTCCCATCAGATTCTTTCCTCTTGCTAACACAGGGTTAATGCTCATATCAGAACATTGGCAACAATTAACAGAAGCCTCTTACCCCTAAACAAAGCAATTCACAACAAGAACATTTCTACCTGAGGGCTGTCAAGAGAAGTTTTGTTAAATTATTGCAAGGAAAAACAAAACATACCAAAAAACATAACACATTAAAAAGTTACATCCTTTCCCCTTTTAAATAAAGGTTAAAAAATAGGTTCTCTAACTGGCAGCCCTTTTACAAAGTTCACAATTCTTATTTAATAGAATAAAAACTAAGAAAAAACTGCCAGTAGCACTACACAGAGAATAGAAAAGTATATCAATTTAGGAGTAACACCTTTAGTAATTCTGGAATATTTTTAAATAGCTGTTTTAATGAAGATCAGAATAATATATTTCATATCAATAGATATTTAGGCACACTTCAAAACTCAATTAACTTGTTGCAAATGTTAAAACAAACAAACAAAATAAAACACCCTCTCCTGAAAATACCCAAATATATAAAGAGCACTTCAGCAAATTCTGTGCGCTATTTTGACATGCACACATTTTCCATTGGAAAATGGTCCCAGATAAGGAAGAGGGGGGTGTTGGGGCTCTCCTCTTCCTCTTTGTCTTAAGGGAAGGAAAAAAAAGGGAGGTGAGATGCTCTTATGTGTGAAAGATGCCTTTTCCTAATACTGACAGCATGTTCATGAAATCTGAGATTCTGTGGTCCTTTGAATCGAGTTGTTTATGACAGTACATCCAAGTCAGTTGACAGAAATTAACTTTTTACTTTACTCCAAAGATTTTTCTCATTAGTATTTGAAAATGTCTCATGAATCACTGAATTTCTTGTTTTTATCTATTGTGGTTAGTCCTAAGAAGAATTATTGATCTATGCATTAAGCCAAAGCAATACCTTAGTATTAAGCAATTATTATTACCTTAGTATTAAGCAATACGACCCAGAGTGTAAGCAGTGATCTTTCAGAAATGAAAGAAGTGGCACTAGTGGTGAAATGTTACAGACATGTACATTTTACTGGATTGAGGTCTCTGTCTCATTTTACTTGGAGAACTATCTTCACAGCTTTTGGAAACTGGAAAAACTGAAAGAACTGGAGGTTCTGAGATGAGAAGTAAGAAGCCAGAACTATTACAGTATTTTTCCAAAATGCCAAGAGCGCCATAGTTGGCATGTGCAAGCCGTAATAAAAGAAAAAAAAAAGTCAAAAAAGAGACAGAAGGAATGACTTTAGCAGTGTCAGTTTCACTAAATCATAGCTCATCGGGGAACATCTCAGTGAAAGGTATGCTGAATCTAAACTGCACGAAGCCACTGAAACTAAACAAAGCTGTGAAGGGTGGAAGGTATAAGGGGCTTGGTGAATACAAAACACTAGGAGAGAATGAAGCAGTTAAAACAAACAGATGGGAGAACAGAAGGGGAACCACGGGAAAAGGCAAAATTAGACTTAGACAGGAGGAGAAGGTAAAACATTAAAAAGCTCTCACGAACGAGGGCTCTTGTGCACAGTCCACGCACAGGAACACAGTCGCTGCACAAACAGAACTTCCATAAAAGGGGAAGATCACAAATCAGGAGGAAAAGGGGTAACACCTCAAATTGCCAAAACAGCTTAAGTGTTTAATTAGTTTTCAATCTAGTCACAAGATCAGAAGTTTCAAAGCATTTAGTTTTAATGCAATTAAAAACTGCATTAAAATGCAATATTTTGCATTATATTGCAATAATATAATTATTATTATAATTATATAATAATGCAATAGTTAAGACATTATTAAGGTAGAAAGATTTTCCTTTTAAATATATTTGGCCTGCTAAGTTAGAAGATGCTGTGTTACAATTCATTAGGAGAAGGAACAGTTGCTGTTGAGTGACTGTTAAATAAGAGCCTATCAATACAACTTGTCATCAGCTGTCACTTGGTAACATCAAACTGCCAGGAATAAGGTGAGCGTACAGAAGGCTGAGACCTGAAGCCTCTGCTCCTCAGTGCTGGCACCCGAGGAGCTCCCAGGTAAAACAGGACAGCAAATGCTAAGAAAGAAGACAGCACAGCAGGAATTGCACCCAGCGATGGGAGCATTTGGAAGCATATCATAAGAGGGAAGATAAGATTAAAAAAAATAAATAAATAAAGCCTGAAGGGGAAAAAAAAACAAAACAAAACAATTTACCTCCCCAAAAAACCTCTTTTCCTATGCAGACTGATCACAAAAGAAGCCACACAGCAGACCACATTTTGGGTCTTCACAGAACATACTACCACATAACCAGAGGCTCGTGTGTTGCAGAGCATCTGCTGCGAACATGACATTTGGAAAACATTGATCTATTTACTCTGCACACAGGCCAGAGTGCAGGTCGTGCCCTGGTCTCGCCATGTCCCCTTGTGAGCTCTCGGTACTCTAAGGTCAGTTTTATCAGCATCTGACAGCTCCACGTTCCTGCTCCCAGCTACGGGCCGTGGCTCTTTTGGCAGAGCTAAGCAAGCAGCTGCTGCTTTCAGGGGTGGCTGCACCACGCTGCTGCAACTGGCAGAGCTCTGCACCTGGAGGACAACCCTGGCAGTGGCTTCTGCAAGATGCCAGGAAAGCACTGATTGATATCCACCTCTGGCGAGGATCTTCTGCTCAAGAGAGAATGCAGGTCTGGATAAAGAAGCCCTACAGAAGCCAGAGCTTATTTAGACAATGCTAATTGTAAGCATGACATACATAAGCAGCCTGGATATTCTGAAGAGTAGTTGTTCAGAAAACACCCTATAACTAAAGGCAGATAATTGCTACTTCTGAGGCCCCTTTTTCCTACCTACCTGCAGGACTTTTTTTGCTTTTCAACTTATTCCAAAAGTCTCAGCTTACCACAGCACGCCAGGATGACTCACAGCGTTTAGAGCACCCTCAACCCTTACCTACTTTCACAAGACTATGCCAAACCTGTTCTAATGTAAGGCTCTAGCTGCTGCACGCTCAAACAGGGACAAAAACAGCCTTTCAATTAAAGGCCAGGCCTCGACTAACCTGCAGCTCCCCAGTCCAGCAGCTGCCGTACCCATCCCACTCAGCTTGGTACCAGCAGGGCGCTGCCCCGTGGTGCTCCACATGCAACCTCCCGCCCCGGCACCGCCTTGGCTGCAAAGCAGAGAGACTTTTTTTTCAGGGTTAATTAGCCAAGCTCTCTCTTTTGATTATTTTCGGTCAGGCTCTGAAAACACTTACAAGATCAATGCTTTCAAAGCTCATGTGAAGTCTGATGTGACACTAAACCACTGCTCCTGAACTCCCATACCAATGTACTGATACTGTTATGTCCTCTAAATTATCTGTATCCATCTAGAAGGCAAACCTTGGCAAAACTACATGGCATGAAGTGCAAGCACATTATTACACTGAATCACCATGACAGCCTAAAAAATTGATTTGATTAAAATAGCATGTCTCCATAAATAATCAATAGCACTCTTCAAAGCCTGCCCCAATAGAATCACTTTATTTATGTGATATGGCACATCAAAATGACACACCACTGAAATACACGCAAACAAAAGTGGTCGCAATGAAACAGCGAAGAGAAATAATGCTGTCTTCCTTTTCTGGAGTCACTAAGTCTGAACCTAACTATACACTGAAGACAGATACAAGTGTATTTTGTTGCACACTTACACAGCCTACCAGGGAAAGCAAAAAGCCTACAGACATAAAGTTGATTTGGAGTAACATTCAGAGATCGCTTCAGAAAAACTCATGGAAGAACACAGGGACCCACTTAATAGTATGATGCCTCTATACTGCAGAAGACTACAATCAACTTGAGAGTTTTTTATATTGTAATTGTTTTTTAATGTATCTTTTATCTTTCTTCTACATCTGCAGTTTATTTTCCAACACAAGCCCTGTTTTGAAGGAATCCAAAATGAAGGTGACAGCTCCAGACACAATTATAATGAAGACTGCTGCCTTTATTTTCACGTTAATGAGTGATGTTCCATCAATTATTCCCCAGTCATTTGGCAGCTGACTACCAGGCAGTATATTTGTCATCTACTAATTGCCTGAACATTGGATTTCTGGTTCATTCAGACAGCTGAAGAACTTCATGCTCTTAAATAAGAAGCTGCAAAAAATATCTGAGTAAGCAAGCGGCACAAGCCAAACCTTTTCTTTGGTGATTCAGAGGACTATTTTCTGTTGCTGTTGCTTTTGGTTTTTCATTTTGTCCTGGAAAAATGAAAAATAGTGGCTGGTATCTTGTGGTTATGACCAAATCCACCACTGCTACAAATATCTAGGAAAAGCAATAGGGGAGAGAAGGAACAGGACACTCAGCAGAACCAATGCTGAGGTCAGCACAACCTGCTTAGCTTTTCGTGCTTGTAACGGTCACATTGAGGAAACCCTCACAAAATCCCTGTAGTTAACTGTAACTTCAGCAATTTAAACTGGACTTACTATTCCTGCACCACTGACATTGAATTTTGCACAGCATCATGAAGGAACAAAGCTAGCACCTGCAATATTGTTAATCATAATCCTTCATTTCCTACCAGGAAAAAACAACAACAACAAAGCAGGTATTCAAGTTTTTAAAAGCATTTATGAGAAATTGGTTGCATCATTTATCATCATTAATAAAATTAAGTAAAACCTGCTTGGTAATGTTACTCATGTTAGCCCACCTCATGACTCAAACTGGAAGTAAGCAACCGCAGAAAACACAGAATTTGCGGAGAGTACAAACAGGTCAGCAGCCTGCTGAGCCCTAATAGAAAATAAAAGAGAAGGAAAGACAGGATAAAAAAAGCAACATGTACTACTCCAAAACAGAAAGGAGTGTATTGAACACAGCTACATTTTAATATGTACAGAGTAATTGTTACCTATGAAATGTTTTCAAGATTTTATTTTTGAGCTGCTTAACATTTTAGCTACTGTTTCTGTTACTCAAGTTTAACATTTTCTGGTATTTAGAAAATTAAAATATCTACATCTAAAGTTCTCTTTTCTCCTATTCCAAGTGTCTTCCTTAATTATTCATTTCTAAAATTCTCCTGCTGACACATCTGGTCGTGAGATTCTCGAAAGCTATTGAAAAAGGCACAGCGGCACTGCCCAGTCTGTCAGAGCAGGCAACACAAGCTCTCACTTCATTAAAGTGAAAGGATCAAACAGAGCTCTTACTCTAATAAGTTTTGTCCCTCTATACAGAACTCATTATTTTCACTGTGTAAGTAAATCTGCGTCAGTTTCAAAGCCTTCCCTTTGCTATAGAACCAAGATACAGGTGGTCCACTGAAAAACTCCATCACTTCAAGCATCTAAAAGCTCAGCTGGAAGAGATTTAGAACTAACAGAGCAGTAGCAAGCATCTGAAAACAAGAAGCAGGTGGTAGGTCAGCCCAAGGAATCGAGATTTCAAATCTCCAAAATCCTAGGTGTGATACACTACTTCCACTGCTCAGCTCCAAAGGTTGAAAGACTGAAGGAAGCTGGGACTGCCACAATAACTATGTTTGATGAGGCTGAAAACACTGCTTCAAGGGCCTCTCTCCCAGTAGTTCAACTGGTATTAACGAGTTAGAGGGAAAGCTTGAGGGGTGAGGGAAAGGCAGAAGAATGATGCTTTTCTGAGGGGAAGAAATCACTTTAACTGGTTAATGAGAGATACAGTTATCTTTGTGCACAAATTTGTTTAGAAAAAATAATTTGGCTACTGTGTTTTAAGCATTAAAAAAGTGGAAAAGTAGGGAAGGAGAGAAGGAAGGATGGAACAATAAGTAACTTAAAGACAACAATCCATCATCACCATAAAGAAATATCTCAGGAAACCCCAGGCTGTCTCACGTCAAAAAGAACCTGTAGGTTTCATTAAGATGAAGAGACTGCTCCATATGCTCCTATATGAATGTGATCTTTTGTCTGTCTAAAGTCACCCCAAAGCCGCTCCTCAAAACCTTCTCCCTCAGGGTTTTCTGTTTCAGGGTAAACCCGTTGGCAGAGCTGGGGCTGAGAACAAAAAGTTATTCACCATATATATACCACTCACCATATATATATATGTGGTTATTCACCATATATATGGCCATATTCATATATATTCACCATATATATATGGCTGGATTCTCCATTCCTTGCAGTTGGGGCTGGAAGAAAGAAACAGGGGGCTGGGGAGCGGGATGCATGATGAAAAAGTGGGAAGAAAATAGAACAGATTTCTTTCTTTAAAGAAAAAAAGTATATTTTTTTTGGCTGATTTCCTACACTGCACATTCTTCCCCTTCGAAATAACCACCACTTAGCCAGTAACTTTGAGAACCAAACATTCAGGTTGAACCAATATCAACTTCAAATACCAAGGTTTTGTTTTGTTTTTCAATAGAATACTCAGGTTATATTAAAAAAAAAAAAAAAAAAAAAAAAAAAAAAAAAGCTGGATTAGGAGAGAAAAAAAGATGCTGTAACAGGACTGGCTAAGAAGTGAAAGAGACATAAATCTAATTTTTGTTGCAAGTTTCAGAAAGTTCACCAGACATGGTGTCACAATATCCCAACTAGTGATGGAGCAACAGGAGACATCAAGCTGTAGGCAGGCAGGTTTCAGCAGTTCTGGTTCCCACAGAAGCATTTATCATGAAGTATCTTAATATTTTTATGAAGCCACGGAACCACATAAACATAACTAACTCATCATTGGTACAATGCCAGCCTAAAGGGTAGTTTGTTAGACAGAAAAGCATATTCCCAAAAGCTGTTTATGTCAAAGAAAAAAAAGTCACAGACTTCAAAGACACCCTGTATGCCACTGGATTTTATAATCGAGAAGAGTTGCTTTGCATTCAAAGTGATGAAGGGACTACTGCTCGTACTGCAATTTGATTACACCTTGTAGATAATCCCCTGCTCTCAAAACAAAAGGTCCACTGGACTCTCAAATCTTAGCTTTTAAACCCCAAGGTACACAAGCAGGTAACAATGAACATCTTATACAGCATCTCCAAACCTGTCTCAAAACTTTCAGACTGGAGCAGGACTGTCACACAGTTTTCTGCCACAAATTCTGGGAATGCAGTTTTTGGGTTACAGCCAGAGTACATCCTTGAAAGGGTGGTTTCCAGCCTTTCAATTCTGTCCTACTCAAATCACCAGCGTGAGTTCCCTACAGGTGCAAGCAGAACAAGTTTTCCGTATAGCTTAACTTTGCATTTAATTTCTGATGGTCCAAGTCCTTTAGAATTCATTTGTTTTATTTAAACTTGAACCTCCAAGTTGATGAAAATTTTAAAACTGAATATAAACACAGCCATGCAGAGACTTCTACATTCAAGATCTGTTTAGCACATGAATGTTGCAGCTAACGTAATGTTCTCTTAGAACAACTATCTTTTATGGGTTTCCCAGCACTGGAGGTTGACTTATTTTGCAGACAGGGATCTCCTTGTTTCTGGAGGCTGACTTCTATCAGCTTTCTGATGAAATCATGCCCACGTTTTCTTGAACAAAGTTAAACTGAAAAATGTGTGGGAACTGTTAAAGAGCACGAAAAGATGATTAAGTATTTGATTCTTTTATCTTTTTCACACTTCCACAGAACAGTTTAGATATATTCATTTACCTCCCCTGTACTCTGACCACTACCCATCCTACAAGGGATCACTACTAAAAGTAGTAGATCCCTTGTAGGGATCACTTTTGCCTTTGACAATCCAAACAAGGCATTTTTGAAGAAATGTGATGTGCATGACTTGTAAATACATCCCTTCTATTCAGCAATGCTTCAAAATTGCACCTTGAAACACTTGAACACTGAAAGTGTTTTGTAAGACCTAACACAATCATTTCTGACACGTGGTCATTAAAGAATATCAGCACTGCAATTACTTCTGCGCAATCACTAGCACTATTACGAAGAGAAAGCAAATAAACACATGAGCTAACATAAAGATGAAGGGAAGCAGAGTGCAACAATACTATCTTTTCCTTCTCCGATCTCTCTGCTATTCCTAAAATGCTCAGTAAATATATCAAAGAAGTTCTGAAGAGCTGCAATTGAGATGTCATCTCTACATGTTCTTCCCACAAAATATACGTATGTATATATATATTTTAGTCTCCTTTCCCCTCTTTCCAGACCACTTCCCCTTGTAACAATCCAACACAGAGACAGCTGCCTCCGTGCCCTGGCCCTAGCAGCATACTGACAGCAGGGGCTTTTCCTCCTACCAGCTTTGCTACTCTCTCTATAAAGAACAGTGCTTGCTCCCATCAGCCGTGACACAGAGATGACGTGCACATGCCTAGAGGAACTTATTAGAGTCTAAATTAGCTCTGGCAGTAAACAAATGAGAAAAACAGGATTGCTCGTAGAGTGCATTACACATTCTGTAAGTGTTTCTGTCTGTAGGCTCCTTTATGTCTCCTTACTTTGTGCCAGATTCAGACATCCGCATAGATCACAGGATGAAGCAATGATCACCATCAAAATTCATGCTTGCCAGCTCATTTATTTTCCCATTTTCCATGAGTGCTTTTAGTTACTCGTGTTAGTCCCTGATGTTCAGCCCTCCCACCTCCTTCCAGGGCACTGAGAGCCAGCAGGATCTCGCTGTGGAGCTCCACATGAAGGGGAGCAGGCAGGTAGGGGGGACACGGCACCCCTGGGAGCTCCTTCAGCAGAGATGCACACACGTGGACGATGACCAAGCACTGACTTCTCCAGTGATTGCTGCCTGCCCCTCCCCAGCTGTCATGCTGATCACATTTTTCATCAGGTGTGCAGAGGAGTCCCTTGGCTTTCACTTGGTGCCGTGCAGTTCTTCCCGTCGGGGCTGTCTTCCAGAGGCCCTCGTTGTGTCTCGCACCACTGCAACCCAGGTCTGCTCCCTCCAGTCTGGTCCCTTTACAACACCTGGACAGCCCGGTATTTCCAAGTCCCACCCAACTGATTACTTTTTCACCCTCTCTAGTTGGCTTTGGGCAACCTCAAGCCTGTCAGTTTGTGTATATTCCAGGGACCACCTACCATGGTTCATATATACTGCACGTCCCTGTACCCAAGGCATATGTAACACTTCTTGCACAGTATTTCTCTTTTCTTGGTTATTTGAAAATACAAAACAAACCAAAAAAAAAGTATGTGCAAAATTTGGAAACAGATCCCAAGAGATTACTTAAACTCTTGTGGTCAGCGAAACATTTTTATTTAAGGCAGTCCTTATGTCACTGCTTGCGAGCACTAAGTATGACCCAAGCTTTAAACAGGGACAAATGCTATGATGCCACACAACATACCTATGTTATCTTGCTGGCCTTCTTTCTAAACTAGTCCTCTACCAAGGCAGACACCAAAACACAGGGACAAAAACACGCTGGAGAGGATTGCTACCGTTTTTATTTCTACTTCACAGTTTACAAAGACCAGGCTAAAGCCAAACATGCCCTCATTACAATCAAGTTGCACTGCTGCATTTTTTTATTTTTTTTTTTTTAAGTTGTAGTGGCTGTATTATCAATTTCTACTAACATGAGAAAAAAAAAGTACAGTCCCTTAGGCTTTAACACCTATGCACTTGAATAGAAAAAAACACAACTGAACTAAATAGGACGTATATGTTAGCTTGTTATAATAATGAACACAAAATACAGATTTGCTACACTCCTATCAGGTAAAATAAAGAACAATGCCTACCAAATAACAGGAAAAAGCATCACAGAAAGCTCATTAATGACATACCCTTCCACAGCAAATCAGAGCCATTCAGAAAACACACTGTTTTCTTTCCAGCTACACAGAGGAACTGCACACCAGTAAAAAAAAAAAAAAAATTCACATTCTCCAAGCCACACTAGTCTTCCTTTGACCACTGCTTTGAGGACAGGCTTTATAAAGAAACATATTTGTAGCAGACTGATTCGCTGCTATAGATAAAAGATTTTCAGAACATATTCTTTGCATCAAACCATACGGAAAAAAACGTTCTCTATTAATGGCATTAAAACAAACACATGCTGCTGCCATCTGCATTTCTTTTCTAAACACTTCAAAGAACCAAAATCTCTTGCATTCTGTTCCCAAACCCTCTTTCCCTCATCAGGACTACCCATTTTTATGCTGTGCCAGCTACAAACCTGTCCAAATGATTAATAATAATAGAAACCAACCAAACAAAAAACAAACAACAACAACACACAAAGCCCCTAGTTCTCAGGAATCTACACATTTCTGATTGCCAAAATGATGGCAGAGAAAGATCACTTCATTCAAAAGGAAAAACCACCCCTATCTCCCACATTGCTCAGATTGCACCAAATAACATGAAGATAGATAAGATTTTGCATTTAGGATGCAGATTTTAAGCTACGTTTTGAACATGATATATAGCATGGGCTACTTTCTTTCAAATCAGAGAAGCCTCGCTGTTGTGTTAAAAATCTATCTATACAATCCAGTCTAAAACCAAATCTGCCAAATGAAAAAGCATTATACAGTATTTAAATAACTCTGGAACATAAACCATTCCTCCTTTTACAAATCAGACTTGATAGCTCACCCAAATCATCAGTAATTAAAACACTACATCAATTCCCCTGCTAGCTTAACATCTCTCCTCTCATTTGCACATTCCTTTCAGGAACCGTTGAGTTTCCTCACTTTGGTTTTCCATTAGGTCTCATTCAGTTTCCTTGTTTCAAAAGCAAATATATGAGAGCATGAAATATTTCCAGGATGAGGTGCCCTTGACTTTTTGTTTTTCTTTGGTCCGTTTAAAACCTTAGTTGGAGAGATCCTTCTATTCAGGCAAACTTCTCTATACATGCTTTGACCTGGCCTTGACTAGCTCTTTTTGCTTGAAAACTAAGTCACTGTCCTACCACTTAACAAAACTTTAATACCTCAGAAAACCTGTCATAAGCCCAACTCTTAGTCAACCTCTTCAGCAGCATCACCACATGCCTATTCCTTTTCCCATCCAGCAATAGGTCACGCACTTCTGCTTTGCTGAACTGCAGGGAAAGTAAAAACAAAAACAAAGGAAGTGCTTGTGCTTCCTTAAAGGAAGCCGAGCAACTCTTTTTCAACATTATTATAGAACTTGAAAGAAACCTTACGATTTTGATGGCTCCAAGCCAGAACTGAATCCTAATTGGCAGCAAAACCATTCCAGAACATACACAATTAAATAAGTCTTAAAAAATAGCACCAGAATTTAATGATTTTTAATTTTAAAGTGGTATACCATATGCTCATAATTGTATGAGCATAGATCGTAATCAGACACAGATCACAGCCAGTGGCTGATCAGATAACACTACAGCTCCAAAAAGCACACAGAGGCAAAGCACTTAACATACTTTAATTGTTATCCATTTTATTTTTTTTTTTTTAGTTAATATTTTTATAGTTCACAGCTTCAATTGTTTGAGCAATCTCCTGCCTACTGTAATGCTGCCCTCTGTGTGCATTTCCAATACGAACCATCAAATGCTCTGGACACGAACCCACCTCCCCCTGGCAGGGTTTGTAAGCTGCTGCAGAAACCTCTTCCTGGCCCCAACTTTGAGAGAAAACATTGTGGGGATACACTCAATGCTAACTGCAATCAACCAGTGAGGTCAGGTTGAATAAATAGATCAGATAAGAGATTTAGATTGGGAAGCTCCTAAGTGGAGGAAGCAGTTTATGTTGCCACACCAGGTCTGATTCATCCTACCCCACATTTGAGATGATATTTGTATGAAGGAAAGTACCTTCCTCTGCGTATCTGCCCTGCCGCTCAAGTTAGACAGATCTGAGGATAAGACCCAAGCTCCCAAGTCTCTCCTTATTCTTTTCATTTCAGATGATCTTATACTGGGCCTGGTTTCAACCTGGGTCTGTTTCAGCTCATACTGACAGAAAAGGACTAGGACTTTATTCAGCAATTTAGTCATTTTCCTGCAACCTAACCCCAGAATGGTTATCAGACATGCATTAGTGGACACTCAATATTTCCTGCTCCTCTTCTTCCCCACAACACTCCATACGACTGCTAACTCGCCTGGGTGCTGAGCAGATGAATGAGGAACAATGCAGGCATCATCCTGGGAGCGCTGCCGTGCTGCTTTGCAAGGCGGGACGGGACACCCGTTCTTTCCCCAGTCCTCATGGCAGCAGCACAAATTAACCCTGAGATCACGTCATCTTACAGCTAGAGACAACGTAAGCACAACGGTGTGGGCAGGCTGGTTATTCCTTCAAAAGGAAACATAAAAATAGATTTAGGTAAACAGTGCTGGCGTTAAACGTTACATCCCAGCATTTCATTTGGAAGTCTGATTGCAAACGTTTTTGTTGCTTAGCTCCAGGAAGTTTATTTCAGAATGTATTGGCCCATCAGAAGCTTCTCACGAAGGTAACCCGAAGTCTTCACAGGCAGAAATGCCTGCCTGTGCTACCCCCAGAGCAATTAGCTAGCCAGCACAACAGCCAGAGATGTGAGGAAGATGAACAAAGCATAAAAAAATATGGAAAGGTAGAGTGTCACTATTGCTTGTCCTTTTAAAGTAACCTTTGACAACGTAATACACGTGATATTCACAGGATCTCTTTTTTTTTTTAAATCACTTCAGAGTATCAACCAACAAAAACAGTGCAGTTTATTCCACTGCATAAGTGTGGAATTTATTATAGGGGACCTGGAGTCAAAGTCACGGTGTTTTGTTTTTTCCCCTCAACGGAAGACATTTATCATTTGACAGCTTTCTGGGGGAAACTGACTTCATTCTTGTCACATGAAAAGTTTGATGGTGTCATAAGAACTACGGATGAAACAGCTGGAAAACACTTACTGAATACTACGTCTGAACAGCATTTCTGATCAAGTCTTTATCAAGCAGCGAGAAAAAATAAGCCTAATTATTTCAGCTTCCAAAAATCTGTTATGTGCAAGAAATACGCCAATTCTGTAGCTTTTCAGTGCCCAGTTTATCTCTTTTTAATCAATACGAAGTAGCCTGTCAATCTTGCTCTGAAACTGTTCCCTACCATCAGCACCATTCAGTGATAATCACACATTTATCACCCACCTTTGTAGCCCTCCTGACAAAGGCTCCTATTTCATTATAGCACTGCACAATACAACAATGCTTTTTTTTTTTTTTTGGCTCTTCACGACCAACCATTACATTTTATGACTCAGGCATTGACTGGGAACACTAAAAATGACGTTATCTGATAAAAAAAAAAAAAATCATACAGAAATGGTGATTCTAACAGCACCCTTTCCCACACTGTTTCTTCGATGAGAAAATCTCACCCAGCTGTAACCAGAGACCCCCCAGTACCTTCCAGACAAACAAGTGCATTTAATTTGAATGCTAAAATACACCCAATGCCACAAAGCAAGCTATGTGGTCAAAGCTCACATGTTCCCATATAGATATAAAACCCATATATATATTTCAGTAGGAAATTTTATTGTTAAAAAATTAAAAACTTCCTGCCCTGAATGATTTACGAAACCAAACGCTTGCTTAACGGGACTCCATTCAGATTTCATCAAAGCACTGCCTGAATTTAACAGAACATGAAGCATGTCACAGTCTGTATCACATTTCTGATATCTTTCTGGAAAGTTCCTACATAAACCTTCAGCCATCATCATCCAATACAGAGCTTTACAATCAACTGTTTCCATTTATATTTATACTTCTGTGCAATTTATACCATACTAGAGTCTGCATTTATCATAGAAGGCGTTCTGAAAATCATTTCAAAAGACCAAGTGTGTTTTACAGCACAATCTTTGTACAACATTATTTTAGTACAATTCCAGTTAAATTACCACAAACCTAAAAATCATGCAAGTAGAAATCCTGTATGGAATTTACTTTTCTAGCCTCCTCCCAGGCATTTGTCATTCCTTCTCATTTTTCAACACAATTTAAGCTTTTATTTTCAAACTCAAGCTAGCTTATTTCTAAATACAACCTTCTAAGCATGAATCAATGCACTGCTCGCTTACTGACTCTTCTCACAGCAAGTCAAGACTACAGCTACACTCAAACACTGTTCCAATCTAACCTCCTGCCTAAACACTTTTGAACCAAACCCCACTGAACCACTGACATCCTCTTTAAACAAATGCTTCCTCACCTTCAAGGCTGCCGTCTTGCAGCACTTCTCTGTGCTGGTCGAGACCCTGCCAACACAGCTGAGCTTCCAGGCTCCTCCTGACCCTTTTGAACAACCAAGGCACCACCACCTCCTCTGTAGCACCTGACATAAACCCTAAGTCAAACCATACCTAAATCATGAAGCACATGTTAGTAGGTGGCTTAGCATTTCATTCCTATACTTGTGTGATGCATGTTTGTCAGCAACATGCATCTCACAGTGGAGGATTCTTGCATGCTAACTGCAAGTGTTTTTTGTATTAGAATAAAAACCTTGGGAAGAGGAAGAGAATATGCAACCAGACCTGAACTTAAATCCAGATATAAGCCACTCTTAGTACTACATCAATCTGTCATTCATCTACTGAGCAATAAAATGCAGATACACTTAAGATACAAGCCTTTTATAAATTAAAAAAAGCCTTTTAAGAACAACAACAAAATCTGCAACTTCAGCAAGAAAAGCATCCCAAAAAAGTCAACCTAATTTCAAAGCTCTCATACGAGGTTATGAAAAGGAACAAAGACCTACATTAGAAATCTCACAGGATGCTCATGGTTTCCTTTGTCTAAGGAGGTCACGAGGGAGAAGTAGCAAGAACACAGCCCCTAGTGCAAAGCCACTGGAGAAAGCAAACTTCACGGGAGTCGGTAATCCTGCACACCTTGAAGCACTGGTTGTGTGTTTGCTCATTCCAAGATGCCCATTTTTTAAGCTAATAAAAGCACGATAGAAATAAGAATGTGCTTACTGAAAGGCGAGGTCATAACTATAAAACTGAAACAACATAACTAAGTGCAAAAAGTCTAAGCAGGCTGGAGACCACTGCACAAAGGTCCTTACGGCCACCGCTGTCAGCCCCTCACGAGAGCAGGCTCCTGCTGAACAGGGGGAGCTGTTTTAGCGCATAGTGAATTTTATAAAAATTGATGTTTCAGCACTGCTAAGTTTACATAAAATATTTAAAAGACTACAATTAAAAGCCACTAGTGAGAGGAACATATGTGCTTTAACTGCGCGCGCTACTTTTAGTTACCTTTCTGAGGAGATTAAAATTAAGCAGCTTTGCTTTCATCCCACTCACACCCTCCCACTACAAAGTCTGCCTGAGCAAATCCTCCTGCTACAGACGTCAAAACAGGGCATAAGCATTACAGCGACTTATTGCCAAAACGCGTTGGTTTAATATCCCATTATTATCGTAATACTGGCACAATAACTTATTGTACGTGACAGCTTTTGCAGTTAGTCAGGGACAGATCCTCTTACTCCGGAGTTTCTTCATGAACCCAGACGGGTATTTGCGGAACGTGCAGCACAGCAGACGGAGGGGCTGAGGGCGATGAGATGCTCATTACAGGCCCCAGCGCCAGACACAACCGAGTCTGAGCGGGGCAGCGCTCCCAGCCTCCTGCCCTGCCCTGCCCTCACCTGGAGCAACCGGGCCAGCAATTCAGGTCACGGGATTTACCGAGCACGCCGCTGAGCCACTGACTTTCTATCATTTCCGACAAAACACTTTCACAGACACGTATTTTTTTAGCGGGAGGGCCGAGGAGCCCCCGGTGTGGGAGCACAACGCGCGGAGCCCGCCCGTGCCCCGGGGCTGGGGGCTGCCCCCGGGAGCAGCCGAGCCGGGGCTAAGGCACGTCCGAGGGCAAGGCTCGCTGCCGAGCACGCTGAACACAACCAGCGTGGGAAAGAAAGAAAGAAAAAAAAAAAAGAGAGAGAGAGAAACCCGCACAAGTTGCTCGCCCCCCTCCCCTCCCCAGCACAGCGGAGCCGCCCGTGCCCCCCGTCCCGCAGCCTCCCCCTGACCTGCCCGCGCTGCCGCCTTCTCTTCCTCCTCCTCGTTCTCGTCCCGGGGCCGGGGCCGCTGCCCGCCGCCACGCCACGGCTGGGGCTGGGGCTGGGCAGCCCGCCCCGCGCCCCGGCTCCGCCGAGCACCGCCCTCCGCGGGGCTGCCCCCGGCCCTCCCCCGGCCCGGCCCTCCCCGCTCCGCCAGGCCCGGCGCTGAGGGGCGCCCCCGGCCGGGCCCGAGGCAGGCGGCGAAATGGCTGCTGCCGGCGGAGAGCCGTGTGGCCGGCGGTGAGGAGATGGACGAGTGAGAGCGAGGGAAGGCTCCTCGGAACTCACCCGGTGCCCACTGCCGGCGAAGGCAGCTCCCGGCTCAGGCTTTCCCCCTCCCCGACGCGGATTGTCCGCCAGGAGGGGTGCTCATGTAATCCCACAGGCTGAGCGTCTCTCCCGTACACCGATTTGTCGTCCGTCCCTACCACAGATGCTGAAACGCATGGTAGAGATGCAGGGAGTGCCCCAAGCCCCTTCGTGCTCCCCCTGACACATACACACAGAACCACGTTGCTGTGGGTTTTTGTCGTGTCCCACGGCGAGCAGGATGGCCACACGCTGCCCAGTGCCCCCAGTACCACCGCCAGCTTCCCACCGCTCACCTGCCTGCCCTCCGCTCCTGGGTCACGGTGACCTGCGGTCACAGCCCTGTCCACACAGGCATCAAGCCAGATTTGCTCTTTGACACCGTGCACCTATGGCCAACGTGCCTACCAAGGAGACTGGGCGTGTTTTTTCCAGCTGGACTGGTGCATCTGCCACTGGTGTGACTGCAGCTGGCTGTGCGCTGAGGTTCTCCACCCTCCTGCTTTCTAGGAAAGGACATAGGAATTCGGGGAGGTTTGACCAACAGATTGCACAGGGTTGCAGAAACTGACCTGCAGCTGGACAGCCACAAGACCCGAGCCTTTCCCTCCTGCCACCCTTTATAAACCATACCCAGATCCGCACAGCAGCACGGCACTGGCCTGCCAACCAGCAGCTGCTCAGCACATACACAGAAGCTGCCTTCTTTCCAGCCAGCAGCATCACACCAGTTTAGAGCTAATCCATCATCACGGCTTTTTTTTTTTTTTTTTGAATAAAACAAGTGCCAACAATCTGAACAAAACTGTTTCACGGAGGAGAAGAAGAGAAATCATGGGACCCTAGCTGCAGAGCAATAAGATTTCCAACTACCATGCACTAGATCACTGTAGGGCATAGCAGGATTGCAAAATGCCCAATATTACCACAAAGAAATTTGGCCTTCTTTACCCAGAAAGCAGAGTACATGCTTTACAAAAAAATCATCTCCATATGGAAACAATGATTTATGATGACAGCAAGTGCTTGCCCCTACAGTTGTACATGTATTTCCACCACCACCCAGAACAAAGTGCAATTCACAAAGGGTTTGAAATCTAGAAACTGTCAATCTGTTTTCCTTGCGACGAAAGGATTTCATTTTCTTCACAGAACATTTTTGCTTTGGAGAATAAAATACAGTTGTCTATATATACAAAATAAATTAACTTTGCCAGATATTATGTTATTTATTATATAAAAGACTATATGTACTCAAAGTTGCTAATATCTTGAAAGTTTCTCTGCAGAAATGCCGTACACGTGGATTTTATGAGGATTAAAGTAGAGGAGAAATTGAATACTCACAGGACAGAGCAACTGCAACTGCTATCTTTGGAGTAGGCTTGGAGTTATGCACAGTCCTGCCATATCACTTCACCTGGTATTCCGGTCTACTGGATCTACTTTCTCTATACATACTATTATAAATCCATATCTTTGAATAGTGCAAATAGTATTTTGTATCATCAGAATTTGCTCTTTTGCAAAGATCTTAAGGCACCCTTACAGTAGAGTGAATTAACTATGAATTAACAAACAAACAAAAAGGTGCATTAACCAAACTGCAGCTGTGAGCATGTATGGACACAAACTGCGAGCTCACTAACATCCATGACTGTGCGTGGTCAAAACATGGCAGTGGCACTCTCTGACCTCAACCCCAAGAGGTAAATTGTCAGTCTGAATTACAGAGGATAGGTCACAGTGAAATGCAGTCCCATCATCTAAGAGGACAGTACTAATTTTATGGTTTACTTAAATTTTAAAGCTCCTGATCCTAATTTTCCTAAAATACTGCAGGATTAAGTATATTCCAACTATTTTGTTTGCCTATGGCCCATGTCCCCTTATTCTCTATTTCATGAGCTTCTCTTTTTGTCCATGTTACCACCAGAGACAAGGATTAGAAACAGGCATGGGAAAACAGACCCCTTTTCCACAGATACAAATACAATTGCAAACAATGCACTGCATATAAAGAATTTAGCAATGCATACAAAAATTAAAAGGAAGTCTGTTGAGAGGTTAAAAAAAGCACCCCTTCCCCACCCACCCCAAATAGGATTATCAGGCTTTTTTTACACTGATTACAGGTGTTTCCAGCCTCTTCCCAAGATGGAATTCACAAAGAACTCTGTTTAAAAATACCTCTTCGGTCTTCTAGCAAGGGCTTCAGAAGAGGAGATAAGCATGAGGATTGCTACGCCAGTAAACTTTTTGTATTACAGCGCTGATTTTCAGTGGATATCCAAAAGAAGAGATGAAGAGAAAACTAATAGCTGCATCTCAGCTTGAAATCTGTCCCTATAGCTTCATCATCTTAGCTGTCCTTAAGAAAGATACCTCTGTAGATAACATTTTAGCACGTTAAGACAGGGTGATCACAGTACACTCGAATTTTAGCAGTATATAAATAAATGACATCTTAAAAGTGCAACACTGAATTTCATGCTATTTTAAAAGGAAAGCGTAAGCATAAGTGATACTCATCTCAGAATCATTTTACTGTAACTGTGTGTTTAAAGCATACCAGATCGGAAATTTTTTCTGATGTATCTCATATCCAAGATTTGTGTTTTAGGTTTCCTGGCATGATGCAAAGAACACTGCAAATTAAATAACAAAGTTTAATGAGAAATGACTGATTCATGGCACTGATCTAATTAAAATCACAAACAGGAAGTTGGCTTGTTCTTAGAAATCATTCAAGCAATTGTACTTGTCCTAAACTTTCATTCTGTGTGTCACTCACTTTAGGTCTGCAATGCAGGCACAGTTTAGTGGTTCCCCTTGATAATGATTAGCAAGAAACCTGAGATGGAGCTTATAAATATCCAGTATTTATTTCTAATACAGAAACCAGGTAAACTAAGACAGAAAGAAATGGAGAAAAAATGTCCCTCACATGCCAACATTGGTTGTTCTAGCAACAAGTTTCAAAGCAAAATACTTTAAGTCTTACAGGATTATGAGCTTTATAGCTTGTGTTTGGTTTTGTTGTTTTGCCTGTTTTGTTTTTTTTTTTTTAAACCATTAATCACCTCTGCCTTCATTCATCCCTGGGCATTTCTGACCTATCATTAAATTACCATTCATATATTAAATTTGTTGGGATAGAATCTTTAAAAAAAAAAAACAAACAAGAAAGCTTTCATTCCTTCTTGGAACCAGAATCCTCCCTGCTACAGCTATCCCCATTCTTCCCATCTAGACACTGCTGGCATGCTATTGCTTTTCACATTCATGTGATTGTAATAGGAGTTCAGTTTGTGTCCTGTGTTTGTGCCCCCTACCATAATGTTTCATAAGGTACCTTCACTCAGAGATCTGCTAGGACTGAATTCAGCCAGTAACATCTACCAGAGGCAGAGCGTATTAAAACTTCAGTTTTGGTCTCATCCTGACAGCACTGAAGTGCAGGTGAGTGGGAAGAGAGAGAGGCATGCCTCCGCTCCACAGAGAAGTTTACAGTCAATTTTGCTCATAAAAGAGGGTTTCTGCCACTTCTAAGCTACAGTACATTTGAACTGTGAGAGAATATTTTATCTGAAGTAATATTTGAATAGGGTATTTCAATTCAACTTCTGCACTGTAGTAGTTTGAGGCTCTAGACTTCAAAAAAAAAAAAAAAAAAAAAAAAAAAAAAAAAAAAGAACAAACACAAGAGTTTCAGCAGTCTACATCTTTCCTTCAGTTCCATTGTTTGACTATGGCTGTGGCTGCATTTCTCAGCTACATTCCTGAATACTTTACAAAGTTCTTACTCTCCATCTAGCAAAAGGTCACTTCTGACAATACCCAGTTCTTTAAGGAAGTACAATTCTCAGTTTGCTAATTACAGACTGAGATGCCTTGTGTCTCATTCCTACTGCTCTTAAGTATTTTAAGAAACTGTTGGCAGTTTGGGAAGAAACCCATTTGAAAACAGTTGTTTATGTCTGCTTTTTGCTACCACATATCTGAAATCTGATGTCATCTTTTTCAGTTTCTTTGTGCGTGTTTCTGCATCATTCCAAGTGCCACGTGACATATCCACCCCGTGCCTGAACAAACTTATCCCTGGTTTTACAGTTTTGAATGCCTTGATGACTCACGTATATTTTGACGTTTTATTTCTATAACCTCCCAGGGATGCCAGCATTCTTACCCATTAAATTACCTCAGTCTGTCTCATCAGATCTTTAGGAATCTTTTAATCATGTCATAACCATTGGTCTGGATACGGTGCCAAAGTGACTCACCCACATTTCTGTAACTGCTCTATTGCATTACAGCAGCTTTGGTTTTCTTTAGAGACTGCCTATTATCTTATTCCTCAGCATTTCTACATATATGGCTTTACAGCATGTAAATTATCTCTGCAGGGGGTCACTTGATTCAGGAATCAAACATGCCGTTTGACAGTATATCGTGCTCATGTTAAATGTAATGTTTTCATCTCTTACTCTCAGGCTTAACTTCCTGATAAAAACATCACACTCAGCCTCATCAGTTTCAGCAGTAATCAAGCAATCAGAAATTACAGTACATACTAGGAATATTACCATGCATTGCATTAGTTTTTCTTCTAGTCTTTAACTGGTTGACTAAACCTCAAATAATAATTACAAATTCTACATCGTTTCTAGGTGGTGTTAAACAGACACAGCCGAAGATTCCTTATCTGGCTGTACTTGACAATATTCTCCTTTCCTCTGGATAGCATGATAACGAAAGCATTTTTTATTATTTTTCAGAGTGAATGGAAGTCTGCTGTTTGCACATGGCTCTAACCTCCTGGAGTATCAACATATACATAACATATACTAGCAAATGACTAAGTGGATTTAGTCCAGATGACTTAGTTGCAGGATTTTCAAAAATAGATCAGGACCTCTGAACAAATACAACTTCAACAGTCATTTTGGCCCATTACATTACTCTTCCTTCCTTTTCTATTCCCCACTGCCATGCAGCTGTGCACATACCAATCATGGGATTAAAATATAAGCATTTTGTCCCAGCAGGTTTGCATCTTATCTCAGTAGGACCCTATGTGGTCACAAGAGGTTGTCAGGGCACGTCAAAGTAACGTTGACCATTTAATCAAGTCTTGACAACAATACAGTCAGCTACCTACCAGAGATAGTTTTGGTGCTCATGGGATAAATATCACCAAACGGCAATATTGCACATAATATCCCATTTGTGCTTTTGCTAAGTGTGAAAACATGGTGTCATATTTTGAAGAAAACAGTTTCTTGACATTTCTTAATGGAGAAAATTCTGCAAGCAGCAGAAACCACAACTTGTATGTGGGGCTGAACTTCTTAAAAGAGGAAGTTCTCATGGGACCACACTCATGGAAGAATGTGCACAATATAAATAGACTGTAAGTACATTAAGAAAACACACGCATTATGCATTGCTGATTTCTCCTCCCAAAACAAAGCACCTGTTTCCACTTTGCAGATGTTCGGCAATCTTCTTTGTAGCCAAATTGTTTCAGCATTGACACGTTAGCAAAAGACACAGCATGAGAATGACATCTCGTTTCACTCAGTGCCACTAGAATGACATCTCGTTTCACTCAGTGCCACCAAAACTAGGGTTTTTGGTGTTTTTTGTTTGTTTGTTTTTGGCATAATATCTTATGACACATCATACGTCAGTTCAGATCAAAGAGCCCCCGATCATAACTCATTTTGAAGTAGTTTTAAATAAGAGCTTACACTCATTTGAGAGCAAAAACAAGTGACACAAACTCTAGTTTTTGCTATAATCTAAAATCTCTTTAATGAGTATTGATTACAATGATAACCAGTTTTTCTTTTAATAGATTTCTACCTGAGTGTTATTCTGAATACCTATCTTAAATTTGAATATCCCATATCATGAGACTTGACAGACAACTTCTTGCAGAACAGCTTTAAAGCAAAATTAAATGTTAAGAACCCTTGCTCTTAAATCACCCTGCTCTGCCTCGTGGATTAGTAACCAGCAATGTAGGGCTGTGAGACAGAAGCAGCCTCGGAGACAGCACTCACCTCTGCCACTCTGGTACATCTGCTATTTGGTTGGCTCATCATTTCACCTATTTAAAGCTCCATTTGGTAATTTTCCACCAGGATTAGCTTCTGAAAAGAAACCCTACAAAGAGCTTAGAATAGTCCTCCAGAACACAGGTCTCAGATCATCTGAATATGTATCATTGGTTTTATTTGCATTTCAAACAGCTCAGATGAAACTACAAATGCCCAAAAAGGCAGCAGGTGCATAGATAAAGCAAAGGCCTCAAGAAACAACCCTTAAAATAACTGCATACATACACAACTACTCTCCAGTGTCATTTCTGATCCCAAACAGCTCTTTCTGTCTCTCTGGAATAAGGCAAGCCATTATTACAGCACTTAATTGGTTCTGTGGGTAACCAAGTCCAGCTGCTCTGTCTAGCAAAGCAGCACAGCTGCCTTCTCTCAGTCCAGAGGAGCTGGAGGCTGGGGGTGGGGGGGGGGAACACGAGAAGGGAAGAAAAAAAAAAAAAAAAAGAAAAGCACACACCACTTCAAGAGCTCCATTCCCAGGGTCTCACAAACCTGACTAGAATCTGGATTGGAATTTTAAACAGATCCCCTAGGAGCAGCCATCGGCTTCCTAGGCAACCAGGGTGGCCGCATCCACATGCTGTTTACATGGAGATAGAAGGAAGGGCTGGGAGGGGAATATATGTGAAATTGCCCTTACACACTCACAGGAGGGTTTCCTGGTTCATAAATATTCCTGCTGCAAGATGTGATTTTAGTTAAATTCAGACTCGACTTGCCAAAGTGGTGAGCAGTAAAGTTATTCAGAGTGACAGCTTTTAGCTTTCTGCTGCTGGGTGAGTTGGGACCGGATGCCAGCAAAACTGTTTTTAAGTATCTGAGTGCTTTCCCATGCCTGAGGAACTCCCAAATACCTTGCTGGTGAAGATTTCTGACACTTCCGGTAGGCAGAACTAAAGAATTAATCCCCAAAGCTAGGTGAATTTTAAGCATATTATGTTATTTCTTCATTGCTTTTAGTTCACAGGGAAATTGCCAACTTTAAAAGTCTAATTGGGGAATTCCACCCAGGAAAAAAAAAAAAAAAAAAAAAAAAAGCCCTCTGCATTGAAATTATCATTATCAACTTCCTTATTACCCTATTCACTCATAGGATTCACATCTGCTCACGAGGGGCCCCACCCAGAGGTGAGAAGGAATGGCTGTGCCAAGTCATTTTCTTGTTAAAACCAACCCCAGGAGTGAACAAATAGTAAATATTTATGTCCCATATTGCCCTGTTTTTTTGTTTGTTTTTAACCAGGAAAAAAAAAAAACAAAAACGAAATGCCATGGAATGGATAGACATACACAAGCTCATCATGACATACAAATATTATTCATACTGTACTCTTTTTCACCATGGAGGCAAAAAAGTCCTACCTAACGGGATGCATCAGTGTCCTCAGCCTGTAGCCAGTAACACCGGTCTGCTTTAAAGCCAGCAGGTACAGCTGCGCTTGGCATACTGACCTGGTGCTCCATCAGGAAAGAATGTACATAAAAATTCAGCTAATAGGGATGGGTGTAGTTGAAACAACTTACAACTAAAAATATTAAGACAGTGTTACATTAAATATAAACCTAATAATTTTGAGAATTGAGTAGTTTATCTTCATATTTCTGTGAACGAATCAATTGGCTGAGAATGCAAGGAAGACATGTAGAGGCTGGACCTGTCTCCTTGTTTAAGTAAAGATAAACGGGACTGTAAGGCCCACCTTTCCAAGCTGTTAATCCTTGCATCTTAAAATTAACACTGACTGATATATTTTGAATCAGCAGAAGGCTTCTCCCACACAAATACATGCACATACTACTGTGTCATACAAGCTTTCAGTAGGAACACATACAGTTGCTCTAAGGCAGGAATAGTAATGCACTGAACAGATATAAAGCCAGTTGCTTCCATATAATTTATTTCTAACTGTATTTAACATTCATGTCACAAATACATCTCATTTTTAGGGCTCAATTCTACAGACAGATCGTGCACGTTTATGCTAGTCTCCTTTGCTATTAATGCATAGTAGACACTTCCCCCAGTGTTGTAGGAGTAAATAAGAAATTGGACAGAATGGAGGAAGTGAGTGACTTGTGTGGTGTTGTCTCTGAGCAGCAGAGGAAAAACAGTCAGCATGGCTAAGCTAGGCTTCCCCATTTCTATTTGCATATAGCACGAGTATTTCAAGTATTCATTTTCTCCTCACTACTTTAAGTCTGCCAAGTGAACAAAACCAGTACTAACCTCAAGAGTAGCTCCAGCCCTAGAAGAACTTGCTTTCAGATGAAGAAACGCTGTATTTTAGCATTTGATTCAACCTGGATTACAGGTTACACAGCCCCCAATGTTAACAATGATAAACTGGCAAAAGACTGTATTCTGAGATCTAGGTAAGGAAATTGCAATTGCAACGCTGCCTCATTCCTTTCAGGTCACTCAAGCATCTCCTGTTCTTACAGATCTTCACCTGGTACACTCTGGAAAGAAAACAAAACACACACAAAAACATTCTCTTCCTTACCTACAGACTCTTTAGCCAATTAGTTTCTAATCCTTCCCTTGCCTTTTTTCCCCCTAGGGACCAGAGTATTTTGCTTTTCTGCATACAGTTCTCAGATAATATACAGCTGAAGCATCAGTAATTGAAGCCAGAGCTCCATCAGAATCAGGTTTTGATAATATAATTGAAACAGAACAGAAAGTGTGAAATAAATAACAGCTGAAAATAACCATGCACATAGGTGCATGAACTTCTAGCAAAGAATTTCTAGATTACAATAAGCTTACTTACTTAGACCAGAGTGATCTGGACCATGCAGGCAGCTCTCAATGTCTGTGAAATTATGAAGAGGGGCCCTCTGAAAATGTGATTTGGTAGCACTTATTAGATCTCATAAGTGGGGAGGGGGTGGGGGCTTAGTTCCACTACCTTCGGTAGAGTTACTGAAGATTTAAAGCTATAGAAATATCAAACTTACCCTACACTTTTAAAATGCTAGTCAGGTACCTTTGATACTGACAGCTTTATTTGGTGCATGCCGTATTCATACTGCTGCTAAACCGCAGGTGCATGCTGCTGGGCAGGGAGCGGTAACAGCCAGGGGCATCCCCAGAGTACCTGAGCAATAGAAGAAGCACAGAGCCAGACATGGGGACCAGGACTGAATAACAGCTCAAACCCTCATGCTAAGAAGGCAGGTCTTATGCTTGGGTGGGGACACAAGGTGAGGCTGGTCAGGATCATTAAGGTCTGCTAGTGGCCTCAGGGCCCTAACACATGCTGCCTTCCTGTATGAACCTCTGGAAATGTCCCTTTTCTACGTCCATGTCTAGTGGTACCTTCCTCAGTGATTAGGACTTTGTATTAATCAGTCCTTTAAATATTCTACAAATACAATTTCTGGTTCTCAACAGTCAGCTCGTAGGAGATTTCCACCTTTAGTTCAGATATGTGTGAAGAACAGCAAACATAAAAAGTCAGAATAGTATGCTGAAATGCTCTAGTGTGTCAAAAGAACGTCTTCCCACAGCTGAGGATCCAGTATATGGAACGGAGTGGTGATAAAATCTACCTCAGTGTGTCTGAGGAAGGCTTGATAAAACCTGTAAGTTTTGAAGTGCTCTGTAAAATGATAGATGCTAAAAATGCCATTTGGAGATTACCCCTTGTTGCATATATCATAAGGGGAAATGTAATACTTTCATTTTTAGTATACTAAAGGCTGCATATCTTTTTTAGGTTAAAAGAATGAATAACAGGCCAAATGATGGTCCTAGAGGTCAACAATATCTAGCATGAATACTGAGTGTGTCAGCATTTAGTGCTCATGTAGAGTGACTGTCTGTATAAATCATTTGTCATTGTCGCTCCGGGAACTCATATATTTTCAGAAAAAATGTGACTTCTTTGTCTTGTTAGTTTTTGCATACAGCTAACTGGCATGTTTCAAGGACGGGACAAGATCAAGAAAAGATGGGAGAGTACTGAGATAGGAATGCAAGAGAGACAAATGAGTTGTGTGCTGTCTGATGATAAAAAAAGACCATTTGATAATAGTCACCACAGAGAACAGCCAAATAACGCAAATTGTATGCATGAGCATCGTATTGCCCATAATGAAAAGAACCAACCAAGCTACGGCCCAAATGCTTATTAGCTCAAATACGTGTCTGAAAGCAAACATTCATATGAATGGAGCTGTCAGTAACAAATTGATTAATCCCTCAGTCCCAAACGAAGAGTGACCCAGCTGCAGCAGCCTTTGTAGCTTCATCTTCAGATAAAGGAGAGACAGCAATAATGTCACCGCTGCTATCTGGAAAAAGCTGCAGGCTGCCTTAAATGTGAGTTAGGAATCATACCTGAAGGATCCCAGGTTCTGCCTAGGCATCAAGGCCCTAGGGATCCCAAAAACTGCTGCTGTACGTGTAGCTCTCCACAGAATGCGTGCCATGGAGCTTACCAACCAGCCAGCCAGGCAGAGCATGGTGCTCTCATGCTGTCATCACTTGTTCAAAGGTCTACAAACAGCTCCAAACTCGGAACCTCCTCTTCGTGTCTGTGCTGTGGCACAACTGGGATTCAGATCTGTATCCTGGCACTGAACATTTATACACGTTGTGAGCTGCAACTCGAGCACAGAGAAAATAGAGCAACTCGCATCTCTCTCACTGACAGCCATTACAGCGAGTTCTCAGGGCTTTTACAGCTGCAGGAAACCAGGGGGCTATTTTCCTGACAGCCTTCCAGTGAACTGAGTTTTCTATTTTGAGACTTTCATTACCCTTGCCCATTTCCAATAGTTTGATATTCCTCTCCAAAAGCTTGAAAATAGTATCAGCTTCTGAAATTTGTCCTTCATTTTTTGTCAAAAACTGATGTTCTAAAATTGAATTTGAAATTGAAATGCCATTTAAGTCATTTTTTTCTCTGTATGCTATGATAGTCTTAGTAGATTCTCAGAGCATTTAAAGTAGCATATATTGGTTGTGCTTATTTTTCAGGCTTACAGTAAGCACTCTGCCATCTCTCCAGTGACCTCAGTGGCTTTATTTCGGGTTTACATCAGCAGAAGGGAATTACCCCTTTTTAGACGTCAGATAGCAAGGAATGCATCCCACGGCCAAGCGCAAGCTCTGAATGAGGAAAGCATTCTTACATTTAATACATACTTGATTTCCACCGTACTGCTGCAAATGTTAGGTATTTGTTTAAAGACTATTTACAAAACAAATTTCCTCTAAATTGGCACAGATACAAAGCACGCAGGCTCTTCAGTTCTGCTCTCAGCTACACTGGTGTCGGATTTACTCCACATCTGTGCACGAGAAGTAAAACCACGCCAAATGGGAACTATAAAGATGAGCAGAAGTATCCCAAAGGAACAACTGCAAACAGACAGGCCAACCATGTCAGGTTACTCAGGTAAATCCTGTTAAGGCTTTATGACCCTTTAGAGGGTAATCGTGTGCAACTGGGAAAAAGGACAACTAAAACCAGACCTACACAGGATGTGGTATGAAATACAAATGCTTTTTGTTTTCCTGGCTGCCCTTAAAAAGTAAAACCATTGCATAGGTCTCAGACAGGCTTATGGGTTAAACATTCTGTGAGTAAGGGGAGACTATGCTGTTTGTATGTGCTTGTTTATTGAACATTTTGCACATGAGAAGCAAATGCTTGTTTCTTAACAGATTATAGGACAACCTGTGTTTCTCTAAGGGTACTCTTTCTAATTCTTGAAGGCCCCTATTTATAATGCATTGAAAGTATTTTTTCTCTTGGATTTTTCTACTCTGTCAAATCAGAAATGTCCTGCAGAGGAGAAAATATTTGATTGCAGGCTTTTAGTAAGCCTTCAAACTCTTACAGTGAATAATTTGCTGATTAAACGTAGTCACCTTCAGCCTCCTAATGGCTGTCTCACTGAAGATAGTAACTAGGTAGAAGAAATCAGTAAAATATGTGTTTTCTGTAAAAATCTACAACCAACTGTCTTGGGCATATTGTTTCCCCTCTCTCATGTACATAATTACTTACTCTTATAACGAATGTGCAGTTCATAGTCCAGTCAGTGTAAGGTTTGGTGGACTTGGGCCTTGTGATACTGGCTCTGATAATGTAATGGTTTAAAATCTAACCACAACACAGCAGGCGTTACTGCAGTAAGGCCTGTTTTGTTCTCAGCCAATGGATGGGTGGGGTATTAAAGCACATACAGATGAGAAAGCTAATTTAACACTGGATGCTTAAACAAATAAGCTTATTAAAGGAGACAAGCAATTTCACGTACTCTTCCTGCTGCTGAGAAATGCAAAATGTCAGTTTTCCTCTCTTGTAGTTTAGTTTAAAGCTAAACATTTCAGTTCTGAACAAAAGGAGGTGGGTAAACAAGTGCCTTTGAGGACAGGAGGAAAACATTGCTATTCTTCACAATGAATGTCCCAAAGATCAAAAGCAGAATACTCTGCATTGTATCTATGGTACCGGTGTCTCCGTAATGCACAAAGGGATGGCACATGGGCTCACACAAGTTTGACTGTAGCAAAATAGCAGGGATCCCAGGGGCGTTCCCATGGAGCTTCCATTAGAAATGAAGACTCGTGGTGTATTTAATCTCATCCCCTGAAAGACTTTGCTATGTGTCAGTTGAGAGCAGTACATAAAGACCAGAACAGCAGTCTGGCAAAGTGGGTTTAAAGTTGTACAATTTAGTGTAAACCAGTATTTTACAACCCCCACCCCACCAAAAGAAAAAAAAAATAAATCCTAAGAAATGTGGAAGAAAAATCTGACTTCAATCCACCAAATATAAAGAATCTGAACTGTGATTTCTCTGCTTTCCTGCAGTGTCTCATTGTTATTACAGGACCAGCTCCAGTTAGAATTGCAGTCCATATGTCAGGTGTGATTTGTACTCTTTTTGCCCCTGAAGTCAACTGAATGTAGGCACAAAGGAATTCATTAGTGAGCACCCTGATAAAACAGGGATGAAACTTCAAACTGAAATAAGCTAAAAGAGTTGTTGTATATTGAGGAATTTCTTCCCTGAAGATGAAGAGACAGCTTCATTGCCGGTCTGCTGTAAAAAGTCTGAAAATGCTCAGGTCAGACAGATCTGCCCACAAGGTAATTGCCTTATGCTGTATGATCCCAGGTAATGCTTCTGAAACACGTCCTACAGCGTTTGTTACAAAAGACTGCACTTAGTATCTCAGCCTTACCTCTAATTATTTCAGTTTCTTGTTGCATGTTTCTTTTGATATAGGTTACATGTATAGCTGAGAAATTTTTATGTTAATCAGAATCCCTATGGGGTTAGCAAACTCCCCATACCTATGACCTCTTGTAGAGCTTTATCTTCAGGTAACTGGTGACGAGATAAAGAGCAGAAATGCCACTCAACATCAAATATGGACCAATTTGACTACTTTAGGTTAAAGAGTTGTATAAGAAATGAATCATTTCCTTCATTTTTCAAACTTAAACTTTTAACACATTACTTTGCCTGGTGCAATACAGACTTTTAACTTGAAGCTTTTCATATACAAGTGATGGCAAACTTCAGCTGTAATAATTGCTTTCTCTTCTTTGCTAAAACTAGTGACAGAAGTCCCATACACAATAATGTTTATATTAAAATGCAGTGTAAATTATATTTTTTTCTTTCAGGAAAGTGATTCTTGTTACTCTGGCAAGCAAATATTTCAGCATCAGCCAGTTATTCTGGCTGTGAGAATAACTCTTAAAAGTTCCTTAAGTGTTTACAATGGTGTAAAATTCTCTGCTTTCAGTTTTACTTCTTACTTTTTGCCTTTTGTTTTCCTTCATAAGACAGTGGTTTAAAGGTTCAGTTATTATTACTGATTAGAACAATATTTTGTTTTGAGTCCACTGCTGCATTTTATTTTGATAGCCTTTTCAATTATCTCCAGATGGATTCTGTTAAAATGTTTTCAATTGTACACACTGTTTAAAAAACATAAAACGTGTGGAGTATGAGAAATCATTATTGGAAAGAGTTCCGTATCTTTTTCTTCCTGGGATTTTTTTCACTCTCTAATATAACACTTCACATTTAACTGTCCTGGGTTTTGTTTGTTTTGTTTTCCACATATTAAAGTTCCTGTTAAAGTACCTCCTTTCTTCTAACTTTGTGGAGTGGATTATGAGCCCAATCAAGTAAAACTTGATTGCAAAACTGTTCCCCCCTCAAATAACTGAATTTACTGTTAGCAGAGAATAGAGTACAACATAATTTGGTGGTTACTTATTTTATTTTTTCCCAGTATAAAGATTTTCCTGGAGCTTTAGCAACAACTGTCCTCTCTGCTTTGGATTTTCTTCATCTAGTTTTGGTAGTAGTCTATAAAATTCAGATATTTACAGAAACAGAGCCTTCATATAGAGCCAATAATATCATGTTGCTTAAAACATTAAATTAACTAAGTGGTAGATTTATTTATTTATTTTTATTCAGTGCAGTGACTACTAAAACTGTTCCAGTCCTAGATCACTAGCCTGGGCAGAATATTTTACTTGGGCAGCAAATTTCCTCCTGGGACCTCTGCAAACATCTCTTCATGATGCTGCAATGCCCACCCTTCAATGTTTTGCCAAGTTTGCTGTCTATACAGTTATCACTACACATCTAACCATGAGAGTACAGAATGCTTCAGTTTTTGTATTAGTACCACTACAGGTAACACCAGCTGAGCCCAGACACTTTAGCCTCTGAGCAATCTTCGTGGGATGTATTTCTTAAGCATCAAAAACTGAGTTGCACATTCACAAAAAAGGGCAGCAAGCTAACTTGGGAAATAAAATACATCCATGTCCTACAGTGAAATACAGGGAATAAGAGAGCTTCCTCACAATGAAGTATAGGAAACTATACTGATTTTATTGAAATCCAAGGGTTGACTGTCATGTAAACAGTGATACGATGTGCTACCATGAACAGCATTAGCTCCTTGATGGCTATAACTGCCCATGCTGCTTGCAGGTCATTCTTTTAAAATGGCAAAACCTTCATGGCACTAAATATGCTTCTTCTTGAAGTAAGCAGAAGAAATGGAAAGAGAATGCAAGACAACCAGGGCTAGTAAATGATATGCCAAACCCAGGTCATGGTGAAAGATGGATGTTCTCCAGTACACTGGTATTGCTAGTAACAGCTCAGTACAGGGAGTTAAGTTATTCAGTGTTAAGTTCTTCAGTCTTAGCCACTGCTTCCAATTGCTGGAAATACACGTGGAAAAACTTAAATTGTGTTGTATAACCTGAATGGTGTTCCCAGAACTTTGTATTCCAACTAGATCCACTGGGAAATTGTTAGTAAAGTAATCATTTGTTTTGTTTTTCAAACTGTATCTTGACCACTCATTAAAAGTGATCTCATTAAAAGTCTGAATAAGATACTTGAATCCCTCTCAGGTTTGCTGGCTTCTGGCATGTTGAGAGAGAAATCGTAACAACTGAGTAACACCTGAGGTAACAGAACAGACAGTTTTATGATATAAATAAGTGAGGTATATGACAGAAGATCTACTCACAATTTGATGCAAGAAGTTCAATTGTGCCAGAAAAATAGGTAACTTCATCAGCAGCTGTCAGGTTTCAGTAGCCATTTGTTTCATTAGTTCTGAGAACAATAGAGGAACTCCTGTGTCCTACTTCCCAAAGGTGGCAAAAGACAACGTAAAGCCCCTTAAAATCAGACATGCATCAGCTGGCTGCAGTTGAACTGCTTAACATCAAAACAGAAGCAGCCAAGCTATGTGTATACTGCAAAATAGGGCACATTGGCACTTACCTTTCTGCCTTTGCTAATGCCTGCCATGAAGATGTGGCAGCCAGCTCTGAGAATAGCAAGGTTTAATGTGGCTGCTGTTCTGTGCTGGAGAGAATACCACCAAACCTCTGCTGCCTTCTTACTGCTGCTAGCTAAATTAAAGTTATCACAGTGTGATTGCTGTATCTGTCATCACTGCAATGCTTTATTACCCTGAGAGTAGGTGCAGAGAGAAATGACTCAGTATAAACAGCACCTATATATTGAATACCATTGTGAACTAGATTTGCTAAAACATGAGCCAAATGCTTTGGATATTTGGAAATTATTTGAATAAAAAAAAAAAATACACATGAATATCACCTCAGCTTTCAGTAATTTCTATAATAAAAGACACAGAGGAAAAGATAAGATCAATTAGAAGTCCTCTCTGGTAACTGCCAGTTTACACATCTGAGGCAGGACCAAAACTCAAATTGCTCAAAGCACATGCAGGGCTTTGATAGTATCTATTTATGCAAAGTATACCTGGCAGTCAGTAACTACTGGTGTTCCTCAGGGATCATTGCTGGGATCAGTTCTGCTTAATGTCTTCATTAATGATTTGTATGATGGGACAGAGTACACTATCAACAAATTTGCAGACAATGCAGAATTGGGAAGAGCAGTCAACATGCTGGATGTCAGGGCTGCTCTTCAGAGGGACCTGAATGAGCTAAAGAAAAGGACTGACGGGAACTTCATAGAGAATGACAAAAGCAAATGCAAATTCCTACATCTGGGGTGGAACAAACCCATGCAGCCCAGATGGGCTGCGGCCAACTGTCTGGGAAGAAGCTCTGCAGAACAAGATCTGAAGACCCATGTAAACGTGTTCATACAAATCAGCAGGGTGCCCTGGGATCAAAGAAGGCTAGCTGCATCCTGGGCTGTATCTGTGTAGCCAGCAGGTCAAGGGAAGTGATCATTCCCTCTATTTGGCACTTGTGATACCTCTCTGGAATACTATATCCAGTATCGGGCTCTCCAGTACAAGAAAGATATTGACATACTGAAGTGAGTCTAGTGGACAGCCACCAAGATGATTGGGGGCTGGTGAACACAATGTAAGAGGAGAGGCAGAGAAAAGTGCCTTAAGGCAGAAAAAGACTGAAGGCAGAAAAGACTAGGCAGAAAAGACTACTAGAAAAGCCCTGAGGAGTCCTTAATCCTCTCTACAGCTGCCTGCAGCTGCCTGATCAGAGGACAGAGAGATGGAGCCAGATTCTTCTCAAAGGTGCACAGGATGACAGACAACAGACGCAAGCTGGAACATAGGAAATACTGTTTAGATGTAAAGAAAAAAAAATTACCATAGGAATGATCAAATGCTGGAGCAGGCTGCCCAGGAGGTTGTGGGATCTCCCTCCTTGGAGGTATTTCAGACTTGACTGGACAAGCACAGGCACAATCTAACCTCATTATACCTGCTTTGAACAGGGAGTTGGACTAGATGACCTCCGGAGGTCCCATCCAACCCAAATTATTCCATGATGCTACGATTCCTAGATATAGAAAGAAATACTACAGGGAGCTGCTGACAGCTAACCTGTTTATGTCTGGAGAATAACGGGATGAAAAGCCATCTGAGCAACTACAAACCTGTTGGTCACAGAATCACAGAATGTTTAAGGCTGGAAGGGACCTCTGGAGGCCATCTGGTCCAACCTCCCTGCTCAAGCAGGGACACCTTAAGCAGGTTGCTCAGGACCATATCTAGACAGCTTTTGAAAATCTCTAAGGGGGAAGGCTTCACAACCCCTCTGGGCAACCTGATCCAGTGCTTCGCCACCTACGCAAGGAAGAAGTGCTTCCTGATTGTTCAGATGGAACCTCCTGTGTTCCGATTTGTGCCGACTGCCTCTTGTCCTGGCACTGGGCACCACTGAGCAGAGCCTGGCTCCGTTCTCTTTGCACCCTCCCTTCAGGTATTTATAGACATTGATGAGATCCCTCCAAGCCTCCAGGCTGAGCAGTCCCAGCCCTCTCAGCCTCTCCCCACAGCAGAGTTGCTCCAGGCCCTTGTTTGCCTTGGTGGCCCTCTGCTGGACTCCTTCCAGCATGTCCAGGTCTTTCTTGTACCGGGGAACCCAGAACGGGACACCGTGCTAGAGATGCGGCCTCACCACTGCTGAGAAGAGGAGGGTCTATCTTCAACAGGTTGAAAAACTTCTGGATGCATCTTAAAGGCAAGAAACACAGAAGACCATATGATGAATGGACACTGAGATAATATCCCATATCAGATTATCAGCAGCAAGTCTTTCAGATCATCCTCATATCTTCTTTGATGAGAAATTCTTGGTAGTTGAGACCTGCTGTTTTTAAAAAGCACTTTGTGTTGGAAGTTTTTTCAGTCTGAGGAAAACATTTAGTGAAATAAGTATAACCCAACTAGGGATCTGATGAAACTAAGGAACTGATAATTTGTGCCCAAAAAAGAAGGCTGAAAATTGGATCTTTGCTGGTCTTTTCAAGGCCTGCAATTGGGACTACTTGTCTCTTTAATACTTACTTTTGCCAGTGCCATTAAAAAGATGTGGGAGGTAATATTTGTCAAAGACAGGCACTGTTACCAATAATCAGAGAGGACTGAAATAACCTACAGAATGAAATGAAAGATCTTTGGGGTGACAGCACAGAAGCTCGGTTATGTTTAATTGCACAGCATGCAAAGCCATGTATTTAAGGACTTGCAGCCAGCTGGAAATGACTAAGGGAAAAGATCTGGACAGGCTGGCAAATCACAGGCACTGTGTGGTGAGTCAAAAGGGTATGATGCAGCTGCGCAAGAAATACTACTCAACAAAAGGCTGTAATTTTTAGTGACTCTTTTGACATTTCTAGATCTCCTACCAAGAGAGACACCATGAATATTGCACAGTTTTTCAGAACCAGCTTTTGTGTTTCTAGAAACCTTTTCATTTCCCATACAGAGAGCAGCAAAAGAAAAATGTGTGTGTGCACAGAGGGAGAGCAATGGAAAAAGACAGGGGAAACACCACAGAAGAAAACATAATTTTAGAGGGTGTTATTTTCTGTTTGAATAAAAAGCCATTAATTCCAGAAATATATCCAAGGATTGCTTTTGAAAGTTTTTGGCAATTCAGTTCCACTAAGTAAAGTACTGCTGCAGTAAAGGATTTTAGAAGGTATGAACATAGGGATAGCAGGTGACGTCTTTCCAGCTTCTCTTTTGGCAATTGTATTTCTATGCTAGACCTACAGCAGAAATTCTGCATGCTTGAAATATTCAGACAATGTTGTTCATAGGCCACAAAAGCCAGAAGTAACAATTTTCTTAAATTGAATCCTATTAATAAGTTCTATTATTCTACACTGATAGTTTTTTATTTTATTATTATATACATTATCAACTATGCTAGCAGCAGGATATAACAAATGCAAAATACTTGTTCAGGAACACTGCTGTTTTCAGCGGGGAATAATTAAGAATACATTTCAATAACATTTAGGATTCTAATGAATAAAAGATAACTCATGCAGGCAACTCAGAGGCCTGTGTAATTTTCTCCAAGGAGGTCAAAATGCATGATGAGTGCCTAATTCATAATGAAGCACTTTTGGGTCATATATTTCGGCAGCAGACAAGATGTGATGAAGGTTCAGGTAACATACAGGTTTGAAATGTCATCTTTCCTGCAGGAAGCCTTCAAAAGGATGTCAGGATTCTTCAGCATAATTCACCTGAAAAGCAGAAAATACCTCTGGGAGTGTTCCAGCACTCTGTGAACAGAATGTGTATCAAAAGCAAAAACTTTACCTCTTATTCACAGAAGTACTGATTGCATTTTCCCAGCTGGATCTGAGTTGGTAAACAAGTGCTCAGCACAACTGTGCTCTCATCTCCATAGCAGCAACATAATGAAAGCAGTAAAGAATATGACCATCCAACTGACTTTCTTTCAGACCCTCCACCATACCTCTAATTCTTATGGTTGCCAGATGCAGCTATTTAGTTTTTGTTTTCCCAGATTGCCTTCATTTTATTTTTACTAGAAAAATAACAAAGATGGTGAAAATCTGTTTATGTGGCTCAGCCCATTCAGGCCTGCCTGTCTAGTTTGGTTTAAACTTCGCTAACTGCAGCAAGCATGGGCTCGAGCTGCACCATCTCAATCCTCTTGGAATCCACACCACAATACGGTTACAGCCCAGCTAGTAATGACTCCCTACCTCTGTTTTACTCCTCATTTCAACTGGGATTCTACATGCCTTTGTGCAGCAGGGGGTGGAAGAAAGACTGTAAGAAGAGGAAATATCAAAGAAAGTGCAAGGGCTGTGATTGTACAGAACAGAGGCTTTAAACAGCCAAGGTTGAGGAGAAGGGCATTTATACCTGGATCCACACACAGTGATGACCTTAAAACTATGGATCTCAAAATTATCAGTAATTTCTAACAAATAAGGTTTGTTTGTAGGTCTGGGAGATTTTAAATGTCTGCCTCCCTTTTGTCTGCTAAAAGTAAATGTCAAAGTTCAGTTGCTTTCTTTGTATTCTCTTGACATTGCCTCCTTCCCATTCCCTTACACGACTCCAGCTCAGCAGTTTTTCAACATTTTCAAAAATTGCTCTTAAAGCTTGAACCAAACCCAGAGAATATCGTCTGTTTGGACAGGATACAACTGCCCTTCCCTACCAAGTGAGCAGAGAGTAGCTCGCACTCCCTGTGAGGCACTCCAGGGGTTTCAGACTGATGAGAGCACCTGGGAGGTACCTGGGGGACCAGGCAGTGCCAGGCCTCTGATGCACACAGACACTGCTCAGAGCCAGTGCAAGGCCCGCAGAGGAAATAGGCAACTTTGCGTGGCCCATTTTATTGCCCACAGAAAGAAAATTCGGATTTTTTTTCTGCCTCTTTTTGTTTGTGTTCTGCAAAATGCTTTTCAACTCACAAATCCGCCCTCCTGGTTGGAGGGCAGACCAAGCCTGCTTGGTCTGTATACGCCCAGAGATTGCAACTAACTAGTTTTGTTTCTGCTCCAAATTTTAATAAGCTACAACAAATTTAAGTAAGCTACAACAGAGCTACACTTAAGGCAGCTTTATCCTTCTACCTCTGTGCTGTTGCCAGGACTACAGAAGACAGACTGGTGTTTGGCTCGGTTGGTTCCTTTACAGATGGGCATAAGGAAAGCTCTTCTGCCCCTCTGGACACTTCTTTCCCCACCAATACAGCTCCCCTCTTAGAGCAAACCCTTTCCCTCAGCCCACTGTCCTGTCATACATACATAGTCTGTTTTCCTTTGTTTTATACCTGCCATCCCATTTCTTTCTCCCTCTTTTTAAGAGGGAGACTGAATTTCTATTTCTGCAAGCTGTATTGGAAAGGTGATGACTATTTCATCCATGGGCAGCATTGTGAATTTAAGCTGATGACTTCCTGGCTCTTGGGGCCTCCAAACTTCTGGGCTAGGTGATGCATTTATAAACTTTTCAAGCTTTCATGCATTTGGAGAAAAACCTGGAAACCCTGTCAGAACAAATCCTATGCTCAACAGCCCAAAAGCAAGCCAAAGTGGACCTGTATGCATTAGTCTTTCAAACTCTCAACTGGCATATTTTTTAAAGTAATTACTCTAGATGCTGCTTGGACTTGGGAGATGTAATTAAAATAGCATTTGTAAAAGGAAAATAATCCTAGAAGTTGGCTTCCCTTACTAACATTCATATTCATAAATCACATAGTTAATACAATTTAGCTTAAGGAATATGTGGTTGCACTTTTATATCAGAGCTTTTGAGGCTGGTTTGGCGTTTGCTTATTTATTTATTTTTCACAGCTTGCATGTGGTGGAGGCTATCAGGCAATTTACGTTGCAATATTGTCTGATTGTCTGATCTCCACCAGGCAGCCTCCACAACCAGCAGCGCAGAATGGGGCAGCAGCTGGCAGCTCCAAGTTCATATTCAAAAGGCTGAGGTACATTTTGCAAGCCATCTGTGACCTCGCCTCTGAGGGACAGAAAGCACACTGGAGTGCTTTGAATTCTAATGCGTGCATTGACTTCTCAGTGCCCTCTGCACTGGCACCCCATTTCCCTTCTCAAAGTCATTTACCTCACACTTGCAAATATAGCTACGGCTCTGTGCTAAGTCATCACGGTACGGCTGAGGCTCAGTGCTTTGTGATAGCTGGCTGTATATCTGCAATTCTCTCTTTTCCTCCCACTCTCTCAGCAGATATTTTCTTTCTTAGAAATAAGAATCTAATGAGAAAGGATGAGGAAAAAGCCTCTTTGCTGAAAGTTGAGTTAGGTAGGCTCCAGAAAATATTCCCTGTGTTTCTGAGAGATGCTATACTAGCACAGATCTCGGGACATGAGATACCAGAGGCCAAGCATTATCTTACTTGATTTTTCATTAACCAGTCTAGGGAAATCACATGAGATATGCCACTCACTGGCTATTTCCTGGAGACATTTTCATGGGAAATTGTTACTGTTCCTGACAAATGTTCAGCAAATCAAAAATGAGGAGTGGATGGTGAAAGAAAAGGGGTCCACTGCAAGCACAATAACTACTTCAAACTTCCTGTGGTGTAAACAAAGTCAGAATTTGGCCCCAAGCCTCTGTTTTAAGGATATATGTCTAAATGTCTTTCTGAAAACAGCAGTTACAGTACTCTGCAGCAAATTAGGCAACATTCCAGAGGTCTACTTGGTTTTACTGGAAACGATCCTTTAATTCACAGTAAATGAAGGACTAAAAATTATGATCAAGTCAAGAGACAGAAGGTCTGAGGTGCACTTGTGCACTTCAGAATATGGATCAATAGTCAGAAAATTTCAAAATAGACTCCTAGCTAAGTGTCAGTACATATTTTCCTCATGAAAAGAATAAAGTGCTGCTCTATTGGCAACCTCATTATTCACTACTTAGCAAATACAGTAATGACTTTAGGCAAATGTGAATATTGAACCGGAAAGGTATTAGTACGACGAGCAGGAAATGAGCATGAATGACAGCTGTGTTGTGCCAAAGCCCCTCAGAGGACCCACAGAATAGAAAACAGGAACTCAACATTTGACCAAATTATTCTTCTAAAGCAGAACTTCTCTGCAAGCAGGGGGTGGAAAGTGAGGTGGAAAACCCCCCGTGAAGTTCCTTGGCTTGTTTGTCATGTCTTTCTTTGAGAGAGTAAGGGCCCGCAAACACGACACATTTCTAGTAACGCGCACTGGTGGACGGATCATGTAGACTCCTCCTTCCCTTCTACACCACTGGTGGGGAAAAACATGAACCAGAGCTTCCACAATAGAAATGCAAAGCATGGAGTAGAGTATGGGAAATATGCAGAGGAAGTCTGCATGAAACATGGCGCTGTATATAAATGCAGATAATATTTCATCCTGTGATGACCCCTTTTTTGTTTAAAAACAAAAGCTGTGTTCCAAGAGACAATGTGGTGCCCACTTTGGTTCTGACTGTTCAGAGTGGGTCCAAAGCTCCCCAGAAGTACAGATTGGATTAAATTTTGCTGACTGAAAACCCTTTCAAGCAGCCATACCTCAGTGCAGGTTTGGGGTGACAGAGAGCCAATGGTAATTTGTGGAACAGAAATGGTTGGTAGGGTTTAAGAGGAAAGGTGCTGCAAGGAGTCATGCAATCTTGGGAGAACAGAAGAGTCAGTGAGGTTTCAGATGAGAGCTGTCACGTCAGTAGGCATTGCAGAAGCCTAAAGAAATCATGCTAGGAGGAAGACAACTTCGCATTTCCCAAAGTCCCCTCTCCCTCAGCACAGGCAAGGATTGTCTCTTCAGACACTTCAGTCTCCTTCAGTGGAGGCAAAGGAGGCAATCTCCTACAAGCCTACACTGCCAGCTTCTTGGCTAGTGCTTCAAACTGTTAACGTGGTAAATTGCACAGTCTGATAACCTCACCTCAGGAGTGGAAACCACTCTGCTGCGTTTTCAGTTTCAACCAAGAAGAAAGTTTCTCAGAAAGATGAGAATGTAAGTAACATTTTTTCTCAAGACCAGGTGAAGGAGGGAGCAGGGTCTTTGTGAATCAACTGGCCCTGCAAGACAACTGTAGAAATATCCCATTTCTACAGAAGATGTATCACGTGTATAAAAGTTGTCGGAATAAATTAGATGGGGGCATGCTGATATATATATATTTTAATTTTAAGAAAAAAGGTACAAAGTCACAATTGTCCTTTTTGTTTGAGGAAAAGGAACAGAAAAAGTGGTAACTTCCACATAATGGATGTCTCACTGCAACAAGGTGCAGTCTCTGTTTAAAAGATTATATACACTGTGCTTTCCTGCTCCAGAAAGCTTATAAAAGCTGATGAAATTATAGGATGTTATGAAGTTCAGGAATGCAACAGCTATTATCAGTGCTACTGCTGTTATTTAAAGTGTATGTATATGATTAAAAACAACTCAGAGCATTTAGATCCCCATATCTCTACATGCTAAATTGATCATGAGTGAGCAGTAGTCTGCTGTCGCAAAGAATTGTCTGAAGCAATTACTCAGGGAGCCAGTTCAATCAATTCCTTAAAGATGGATATTTACAAAGAATTTATAGCTTACTGGATATGGTGCCTAGTGCAGGCTGCACTGTAACAAGAGAGCAGGCTGCAATTAACTGGTGTTTCTTGTGGTTCCTTGGACCCCAACAAGACTTGACACCATGCTTTTAGAAGATCGTCTGGGGGTCCTTATAGTTCTAATACATGTACTATCTGGGTTTCATAGATCCCTGTGGCACCTTAGAAATTAACATGATTGAAAGAAATCGAGATCTATCTCAGTATTTGTTGTATTTGTCATCTGCCCTCTGCATACTCCACAAAATGCTGGATGAAAGGGGAATGTAGTAGGCCAATCTCTCCCTTAACGAGACCAGTTTGCATAGCTAGGAACCCAGAAAAGGAAGTAAGAATTGGAACTCTGTCTATTTTCCTCACCATTTCATTTCTCTGAAGAAGAAAAATAGCTTTTTTTTTTTTTTTTTTTAAATGGGTTGGTACATTTAATGGTTAGGTGCTACAGGCACCTAACAGAATTCATGTTCGTCAGACAAGGAAAGGTGAGAATAAACTATATTTTCTGAGGTCCTCAGTCCTTTCATTGCAATCAAAGAAAAATGTTATTCACAAAACAAAATTTTATGCTCAATGCTGTAAGCAAAAGTAGCTGAGAAGAAGCATTTCTAGAATAAAATGATGCAGCATAGAAAGTCTTAAAATGACTATTTACTATATTTACTACAAACGTGGCACCTGATATAGTGTCATGAGAGGACTGTGTTGCAGATCTTGGCCCGCCATCAATTTAAAATGGGAAACACAAGGACTATAATTAATCTAAGGCAAAGCTCAGTAACCTGTAATTCCTAAAAACAGTTGGTATTTTTGTGACATGGGGGCATGGCCTTGCTGTTTGCTCCAAGCCTACTGAGCAGTCAGTTTCAACAAAAAACAAAAAGGAGGAGGAACTCCCTCCACCTTCCAGCTCCCTTTGTAACTAGCTCTCCTTGCATGTAAATTTTAAAAGCCTTATTGAAGGTCGTGGCGTGGAAAGTACTGAATGTGAGTTCTGTGGTCTCCTGAAAGCCACAGAGCACAGCATCACCGTCTCAGCTGTCATTTCCTTTGTACACCATCTACTGCTCAACTACGTGTAAAAAAAGAGATGAAGCAACCCAACTCATCCCACGCTTTTGGTGACCACAGTTCTCCGACCACTGGCTTATACCTTTTTCCAGTGTCCTTCTTAAACAGACAAGCAAAATATGCCATTAATCAGAGCAGAGGCACCCATTAGTGGCTTTAAGCCCAGAAACACCCAGCGTCTTGAAAAGCTTCCCCGGGGACCTGAAGTGAGCCCTGCTGCTCCATTGCCAGGGCCCACCTTCGCCCTTGGTGGGGCTCAGGAGCCCCCAGCACCTTTACACCTTGGCTATGCTCAGCTGTGCACAAACACTGCCACCTCTCCCCATGCTGACATGGCCATGAGGAGGGCTTGGGTGGGAGGCAGCTGGCCAGCAGCTCTGCAGCCCATTTCTGGCTTGTTCAAACCTGAAAATATTTTGGAATAAGCAAAAGGGAACCTCATGTGCTTTGGAAGCCAGAAGTGTCATCAGTGGCAAAACAACATGTCATCAATCCTGGAGCTTCTCTACAGCCTCTCTGACTGCAAATAGACAAATGCCAAGAAATAAGTCTGACTGTAGCATAAATCAGCTGAGCCCTGAATTTGACCAGCAGAATTAAAAATATTTGTATTGAACACATTAATCTCAGAGAGTAAGGCTTTTCAAAAGCACCTTTTAAAAGTCTCTTGGCTAGAATTTTTTAAACTTTTCTTTTTCCCATCTAAAGCCTGATTACAATAGTGATGTAGTATGCTTGTTGGCTTTCCAGAATAGGTTAAAGGGCATTTGTTATGATTAGCCTCTTTGTTTTACAACAAAGAAGACTTTACCCAAATTATTATTAATATTCAAACACTTAGCTTGGAGACTTTAGAGCACTTTTCATTACGTGCATGAAATAATCACTTGTATATAAGAACATTTTCAAAACTCATTAATTCTGCTGGCTCACTGACCCTTGAAGCATAGCTCGCACCCAGGGTGATGCTCTGTGCAGTTGATTTTTCACTGTGTAAATGCTGCATATTGGTTTTAATTCCTTTTTAATCAGATTTTAGTCTGAATCTAGTCTTGCTTTTCTTTACCACTAGAGGGCAAGATGTTCCCATGTAACTGCTTGACAAAAGACTAACAAACGCACCCAAAACATCAATTTTAGAAGTATATAAACTTTCCTGAAAACGACACGAATACACAAATATGAGAAGCAAAGGATAAATATAGCCTCTGGAACTTAGACAAAACTAAATAAATTGTAGTAGCACATTTAAAAAAAAAAAAAAAAAAAAAAACAGAAAAGGAAATGATCTTGGGAAAGCATATAACCTCTTTAGCCTGTGATCCTGCAAGCTGCATTTTTCATTGATTCCACAGTTATCAAACTAGAACAAAATTGTTCTAACCTATGGATAAATAACAGTGTCCCATGGGATGTATGTTTGTGTCTGAACTCCAGGAAAAGAGTTTAATACACTCTATTGTTCTTTGCCAATGAATTAATGACCAAATTTAAATAAATCATGAATATAGAGATCTCTATGCACCATCCCCTACCTGTAAGTGCAGAGTAATGTGTCTAAATCAGGTTTGCAGAAATGTAAGGAGAATTTTTCCCCTCAATGTTTTTTTTTTTTGTTTGTTTGTTTTTAAATAAGGTTTTTGCTCAAAGGCCAGGCTAAAGGAAGAATGTTGTGTTTTGTTTTGTTTTTTTCCCTCCATTTTTTTCCCCAAGTTTGTGGGCAACCTGACTTTTACCAAGCTTCAATTTCAAGGATTCTCTTCCACCACAATCTGAGAACATCTGTCCCCTGAACAAGCACTCTGAGGTTCTAACACTTTGTGAATGTCATATTGGTTTTGATATTTGGACACAATGTGATGGACCTGTACTGACATCACTTTGTTTATTCTATAATAAATAAACAAACTTTTCCACGTTTGCAGGTTTCTCCATGTAGGAGTTATCAGCCAGCTACTGCTGTGAGGCACAAATATCATGAGAAAAGCCACTTTCAGTCTTTCTCAGGAACGATTTTTGAGTGGATTGCCATTTCAAACTGCAGTTAAAGCACTCTTCCAGCAGACTCCCAGAGGAGCAGCAAGCAGTAGGACTGTCACACACAGGTCCAAAGTCCCCTCGAGCCCAAAGTGCAACGTGAAGCCAAGAGGTACAGTTAGCACTGGGGGATGCAATCTGTTGGTAGACATTCCTTCCTCTTGCATTGATGATCTTTCCCAGATGGAAATTTTATAAAGGATTATAATCCCATTTTTGAGAATTAATCATACATACAGTTCCTGGGGAAAACTGCTACCTATTTCATAACATTCTAGGTAAATACCAGCTGGCAATCAAAATTGTTGAAAGACTCTTTCAAACCCAAGAACCATTTGCTTACACAGAAATATCATTCTTGGTCAGAGTGAGATGATCTTTAAGGTCCCTTCCAACCCAAGCCATTCTATGATTGAATAGTTCTACAATTTCACAGGAACACAATGAAACAGGATTTTTGCATTGCATTACATTACCTCCAGTGATGACTAGTTTTGAGTCTAGTTTTGATAAAAAATAAAAAATAACATTATTTCTCTTTCTAGGATGACCTTACCATAATTTCCTAGAAATTGTTATTCTAGTCCCAGGATGACAGGGCTACAGAGATTATAGCCAGGAGCACAGTCTGAGATCTGCAGTAGAACAGGGAAATCTGAAACACTTAATAATACTGACAAGACTCAGTGGTTAATCTACCTTCTAGCTAAGAAGTCTGCCTTATGTAAAAGAGAAACAGTTGGTTTCTATCATTCGTTTGTATACTTTACCTAGATTTATGTGTTAACATGAATTCTGAAGCAGAAGATGAGAATGAAGACTGAGAAGTAACATAAAATATAAGGATCTAAGGGGGAATCCTCAAATAAAACAATTTAAAATAAATGAGAGAAGTTAGAAGTGCCACCCTCAAACAGTTTATAATCTGTTTAGTAAAGAAGTAAAACCAAGGGAACACTTCAGTATTCTTCATAAGTGCTCGAGGACCTAGTTAAGATATTTTAATATGAGCACATGTTCCTTACCTCATTTGTCTAGCCTGTAGAAAAACAAATCATATGGGCTTTCTGCATAGGATGAGCTATACCATTAGTATAGATGGTGCAGCTGGGAGCAGACACTGTATTGGAGAAATGACAAGGAAAGACAGAAACAGAAACAAGGAGTGGAAAGAATGTTTTTCCTGCCTTGACATTCAGTAACCTGTGACAGCATTTTCCTGAAATTAACAGTGGAGCTGAGAGCTTGGCAAGGAGCTCTGAAGATCAGTGATAAGTGGAGGAGGAATGGTGCATAAGGATACCACAGCCAAAACACTTGTCAGCCTTGATATCGCTCTTCCATCAAGGTGATAAAAACTTTCATAATTTCTAACTCATCCACAAGTCATCTTGGATCCAGTGTACTTTTAGCAGTCAGAGGTATCTACCACAATGCAGAGTAAGACATATTATTTAATTTGTTCGGAAATAACACCTGAAGGCTGAAGAAATTATTGCAAACATCATCTGTTTTCAAACGGGTTTGCTTTATGAATTCATGTAACAGAAGCCTCAAACACACACACAGATTTATAGACTCAAATATGGCAAAATCTTGTAAATCTTTTGTAATTAAAAAGTTTGGCTGTCCTAATTAAAATAAATTGATACAGAAAATGAGACAATTAGCTGTGGAACACACGGAGCAGTGATTTCAAAATGTTTCATCTGCAAATGCATCTCCACAGTCAAAACACCTTTCATAAGGCTGCCTTTTTCCTCTAATCTGTATAGACACATCACTGGTGACGAGGAAACACACCTCCTCAGTGCAAGTTTATTATAATAGGAAAGCAGCATGCAACACCTTGTTGCTGCACTGTGTAGCCACCTACTGGCTACACACGTATAAGAAGGCAGACTGCACACTTCATCATAGATGGAAAAAACAGCAAAAGAAACAACAACAACAAACAAGCTTTAAACTGTAAAAGGTGCATGCAGTAAATAATATTCAGACAACACCTGATGGCAAAGGCCACAATGTTCTTGATCGTTTTGTAGGTAACTCAGAGAAAAAAAAAAAAAAAAAAAAAAAAAAGAGAGAGAGAATAGCAGGAGCTCTCCTCATGACATATCCCAAAAGGCACAAACCTTTCTAGGCCAGTCCACACAAACCACGTAAGTAGGCTGAAGTCACCCGACTCACCACGAGGCACAGCACCTCCAAGAAGTCCACTTTTTGCTTTTAGTTCTGCTAGACTGGAGTGAATTCACACCAACTCAAATCACTGCTGCAAATATTGCTATTGAAGGAAGTAAAAAAAAAAAAGCATGTTACAAGTAATTACCATACAGACAGATTGAGAGTTCATATTTCTAGAATTTGTTTTCACCATCTGAATGTAACTTGTTTTCTGGCTTTGGTTTGTTTCTGGCTGTGGCTTACTTTGGCATTGGTTTGTTTAACTTGTCATGCTTGAGTTCACCAGTCTGTAAGGCTGGTTCTACCACGCATCACAGCGAGGCAGTGGTCCTTTTCGGGGTTTGTTAAGCACTCGGCTACTTCAAGAAAAGCTTGCCATGTTAATTAAAAGTAGTATTCTTGTATACATCTTGAGATATTTAAAGGGTCCATTCTTTCACAGATTTTCTACCACTATGATAGGAAAGAGGGAGCTGAAACAGTTACAATAACATTTTCAAATCATACTGGAAATCAGAATTATGAAATGTGGAGCTGATGCTGAGACTTGGATCAACTCATTTACATTCCCAGCCCAATTTTCAGGAAACAAATCATCTCCACTGCATTACTGTGAGACATTTTGGCAATACCAAAAGATAGACAAATGCTTGAATGGACATGGGAATTCTTTTGGATTTTTGCCTCAAAAAGAGTTGTTCCAAGGTGAAGACACTACAGTAATTACTTATGTATTGAAGTGAAATAGTGATAAGTTGGTGGCACAGTTGGTAATTTAATACCACCTCAGTTTCCGCTTATTCTGGAAATTTTTCATCCGGTGCTACCTTAAAATACTTTCCGTGGTCTTAACGCTTGGGTCCTCAGTGAGTAGTTTCTTCATTTGTTTTTACACTGATCAGAGAAAAGAATGTGGCAATTTTAGTTACTACTTTGAATTTCCTGTCTTAAACTTTTGATTTCTCATGTCCCTACCTGAAGTTCTACATAGACTTTAAATATATAAGACTAGATCCAGAGCTGTAAATTAAGTATGATCTTTCTCTATTCTCAGTACGTTCTATCCTGCAAGCTGGGAAAAACACAGCAGGAGGAATTAACTTGAATAAATAAATAGCATCAGAAAAAAAAAGTTACAATTGTGAACACATAACAGAAAAAAAAAAAAACAAAAAAAAAAACACCACAAAACAAAACAAAAAAACACAAACAAACAAAAAAAACACCCTGTGTATAGTAGTCATTGGAAGGACTATTGTAGGACCAAAGATAATGAAATATCTACAGATTTATTCAGCCAGGCTGTACCACTGTTTTTTCAAGTAAAACTTTGAACATCCTTTCAAAGAAAATGTTGCTGCAGAAAAATCTCAGTGAATCACTGATCTGTATTTGTGGAATCATAACTGGAATCCGTGTAGACAGAATGGAGACATACCTTAAACCCTGAGAGACAAAGATAGCCGTGATTAATATCACCATGTGGAACCTCTATCTTTGGAAAGTAAGAAGAGAAACAAGGATCAGTCTTCTGGATTAGCATCAAGAATTTGGAAGTGAAGCCAGACTTTATTTAATGGAGAAATGCCCTGATCTCTGTTCACCAGAAAGCAGCCTTGAACTGATACGAACACTCCCTCATGTCTTCGCCGGGCAGTCAACTTGTGTAAAAGGGGAATATGGACTGGTGAGAGTTCAGGAAAAAATAAAAAAAATAAAAATCAGAAAGCACCTACTCTTAAAGGTGAAAGGGACAGATATCACAGAAGGAATATAGAATAAACCATAAAAAATAAGGAGAACCCTGAAAAATGCTAGAATAAAGTACGAAGTGTGTTCAAACACAGACATTAGGTGGAAGATGGAAAGTAATAAGAAGGCTCACAATATGTACGACCTACATTTTCTGGAAGGGAAAGCAGGAGAGTAGTCAAAGGATTAGTGAATATGAAGTAGTACGTTTTTAGCCATACCAATGACAAAAGTAAATCAAATACCTGAAAAATACAGCACTTCGATGAGAAAAACAAATGTCTTTCTGCTTATTGCAGGGATTTATTATACTAGACAAAGCAGTCCCTTTGAGGCTGAAAGTTTTTCTAGGTTTTAGATGTACCAGGAATTTTTCTACATGACTGCAGAAGGAAGGACGCCTTGTGCTAGGGGTAATGACATGAGCATGCCAGGATGCTGCGATGGATCAAGGAACAGAAGAGGAGCAGAAGCCTTCCTGCATGATGGCAAGAGAAGGTAGAAACATATTTGTTATTCTATGCTGTCGTAGCCTTCCAGACCATTGAATAAGACAGGGTTGGCTCTACATGTTCATAAGTTTGGCAGTGAGTCATTTCTTTAAGTCTTCAAAGCATAAGGTGGATGTGTCTAATATAATTCATTGTCTGCACAGGATAGTAAATTTTGTCCTCCAGACTCTCTCTTTTCCTCAGTGGTGTTGGTTTCTAGGGCAGGTTTTGTATTCCTAGAGTACAAAAGGGGTATTTTCCCTGTTTTGGTTATAAGAGATTCTCCGTCACACAGTCCACCTATTGGTGTTAAAGTCCAAAGTATGCAATGAAAATGCCTGGCAGAAGATGTTTTAATTATGAATTAGCATGAAGTTTTAAGATCCTTAGTCTTAAAGACTGTGAAACTGAGGCAGAGAGGGAATACAAAGGCTTTCAAAGAATCAGAACATAATGACTTTGTGCATTATACCAAGCCCTTCCATTTAGACCTCATGTGAACATCGAAAGGAGATGCTGTTCCAAAACTGGTGCTGGCGGAGCAGACAGAACTGTGCTGCAGACAGAAGATACCACACTGAGGTCTTCAGAAAGATTAAAGTATAAGCCCAACAAAAACTTACTTCCCTGAGAAATCAAGATTATTACAAGACAAACAAGCTTACGTCAATAGCTCAGGATTAAGAAAAATCACAAAACTTCAAATTAAGAATATTTTTTTTTCCTCATGTTCTGTTTGAAGAAGAAATGGGAAAGATATTTTACAGAAGACTGGAGGAATAAACAAACCTGATTTTACTCTAGCATCTAATGATGAGGAAATCAGACTCCAGAGATTGTGGATCTCCAGAATAAACCTAGGGACTGCTGGTGAATTCGAATGAAGTTTTAGGCACAGGCAATACATATAGAAGGATGACTGGATTGAGATGAAGTCCTATTTAATCCTACTTAGTAAAGTTTTCCATTTAAATTGCTTTCCTTTAGCAATGGTAAAGGAAAAATAAAACAACCATGACAATAAGATATATGTTACCTCTGTGAAAGGGTTAAACATTTTTCAGAAGCTGTTAAACAACAGGCCCTGCATTAGTAAGAATAAATGGGATTTTTTTTTTTCCTCTTTAAAAAGCAGTTCCCAAAATAATTCCTCTACCAGTGTTTTTGTGAGTGGTACTCTGAACAAACTGGTCTTAACAGGCTTTCACTCGTTCAGATAGCCTGCTTCAAGCTTCTCTGGCTACGAGATGGAATAAATCTTTTAATTAAACATTTGTGTTGTTGTTGTTTTGTTTTTATAATTCAGACAGATTTCTCAGTAACTGAGGGCAACAAGCCCTTTCTAGTATCTTATTTATACCTTGATCAGAGAGATTATTGATCCTCACCCCCATCAAGAGCGACTGTGCAAACAGGGATGACTTACAGCTTTAATTGTCCAGAGTCCAGTTCTTTGCCATGAGAGCTGGATGCTACTGCAACACCACAAAACAGCCATAAAAGTAAATTTCCTGTTTACATGGGATACTTTCACCAAACAGCATCTCTTATTTTTCAGACACCTTGTCAGATGCATGTCTTGAAGGCAAATAGTGAGACAGAAGACATCTCACCACTACCACTCAAGGAATCAGACACTTCAAGAACAGCTGCTATTTCATCTCCTCCTGCCAATTACTGATGTAAGGGGCTATGATACAAGAGGCATAGCTGCTGTCTAATTCAATCTGAGTAAATCATTACTGCACCTGAAGTGCGTTTTTACTTCTTCCTGTATCTGAATCAAAGGAAAAAAAAAGCTGTGCAAATAACTGCTTTTCTAGGACTGATTTTGAAATGGAATATAAAGGGAGATAAGATGCAAAGTTGTTTGTTTTTTTTTTTTTTTTTTAAATAAGAGAACCACCTGAAAAGTATCAGTTTGCTGCTACATGAATCCTTGTTTTGCCCACATCTTAAGTACAATATTGCAGTTCTGATGTCTGCATCTCAAAGACATAAGGAAAGAAAAAGGAAATCAAATATTGGTCAGATTTTTAAAGGAGTAGGCAGGGACGTATGCACTGATATCCCCAATGAAGCAACTGTGGCTGCTGAAGGCATACAAGGGCATGGCTTTCAGCAAGTGGACGGGCTGGTGTGGTCTCCCTAAAAAGCATCTCTTTGCTCCACAGAGAGACAGAAAGCACTGGGCTACATGGACCAGTAAAGTCCAGTTAGTCTGACCAAGGAGATGGTCAGACTAATGTTTTTATGTAAAACCTATGTTTTTAAGTGTTGTGTTACAGCTAAACAACAGTGACAGGAGTGTCGGTTTATCACACTTCCTAACACTGTGAAACATTCAAAATATGTAGCATTTGAAAATACCAGAATGACATCCTTTAGTCCTCAGTCTTCAGATATTTTCCTTCCTGGATCAGAGTCTGGAAATTCAATACAGCAGAAGATTTACCAGCAGAGTTGGATATTGCCTAGATACGTCTGAGACGGTTGCAAGGCCTTCCCAGTGCCTCACGCTTGCATCACTGCCAGCTGCTGTTCCCATTCTTCCACACTGCACACAAGAAGTATGGCTTTTTTCAGAGCTGGCATGAACCCTTCATTGATGAATATTTTCAAAGAAGGGATTGGTTTTGCTGAAGTTCCAACCTTTCTTAAAAATCTATTTCACTATAAGAAATTACAAGAAAGTTTCTGAGATCCACAGGCCAGGTTGCTTCTGCAGGTGATGCAGCTAACTTTCCTCAGGCAGAAGTGATGACTACAATAAATTATCTAAAGTTCTGAGGACTGTACTGATGCAACACGAAAACAAAATGTTGGAAACCTGTCGTGTGAGTTGTCCAGAGATTCTCCAGCCAGGACTGTATTTATGAACAGCAGAGGAAATTCTGCTGTCCCTTAGGCAACAGATCAAGTGCAAGAAGTGAGATATGAAACCTAATTACCCTGAGCTTGCAGGCCCCATAGCATTAGTCATGAAATTATCCTGCCTTTTGAATATTCATCCTCCTAACTGGATTAATTCCAGTGACCTCACTTTTAAGTTGCTTGTTCAACAGTAACCCAAATTCATATGTACAACTAATGTATTAAATAAGTATGCCAAATTCACCCCTGTGAATTGGGCATCACTCTTTGAAAGTTAGGGGAGATCTACGACTGCTGAAAACAGCTCACTTTGCTTTTTTTTCCCCCCCATGTTAGCTAGCTTCCTTGCTCTTTCTCCTCTTTATGCAAAGAGGTTCAACAGCGACCTTTGAGATGAAAGTGTTTTCATACAAAGAACTGGGCACCACACCTCAATTAAGCAATAACTCCAATGAGCATCACTGCACAGAGTGCTGAATGGACACTGGCTACTCGGCTGCTCTGGTGTAGCATTCAGCACTAAGCCACAACTCTGCTAACAGGACTTCACTGCTTCTGATACCCACATTGACTTGCTATCTGCCAAGAGCTGCTATATACACTTATCCAAAAGCATAGCATAGGCTACCTTCATTTATTTTTTTCTCAGTTTCTCAACAAAAAATTCAAAAAAAAAAATTCTAATTAGCAGTACCCTGAAACCAATTAACCAATTTCAGCACGGTAGCAGAACATCTCACCCTCAGCATGTGGGGACACTGAAAACTTGCAAATCAAGAAAGTTCAGGGGTTGCACACACATCTTATTTGTCCTAAGTCTGGTGGTTGTTTTCATTCATGTTTTTTATGCCACTGTATCTACTCTGGAAGGAGACATGTTAATCAGAGCAAGCGAAAACAGAACTTGTCTCCCAGACTAAGCACACTGATTTCTAGTGTTACTGAGCCAGCAATTAAAGTTTAAAAAAAAAAAAAGAGAGAGACTGAAAAAATACAACTGAAAAAGTACCATTCTCTCCATACATACTTTCTATCAGAGGTTGCTTTCTTTCCAATCTGCTGACTAGGTAACATCATCACAGTAGCACATTTTGCACAGAAGGTGCTTTTGTGACACAAATAAAACTAGGTAGCAAGGAGAGTAGATTACACCGGGAAGCAGAACTGCTGTTGTCAGAGGAACGGGTGCCCCTGGCTATCAATGAAGCACCAGTGTTTTTCTGTCAACACTCACAGCCAGCTACACTGGTACATTTCCTTCCCTTTTCCATCAAAAAGCACTACCATATACACTTGGGACATTTTCACTGCCTACATAGATCAACAACATAAACTACCTATCCCTCTTTGCTTATTCCTCCCAGAACAGAAGGAAAATAACACAACTGCAGATCTCTGAATCACCAAAATGGATTTTTATTTTTTTTTTTTTAACCTTGTCTGCCATTAACTTGTTCCAAGATCTGAGCAAGTCAGATCTGAGTCAAGGGAAGTGTTTGAGTCTGCCTTGGTTCCCATACCTTCGGTTAAACACCTGCAGGAACACCTGTCCTGTAAATGCTGGCATTAACCCTAGAAAAGGCAAACAATTTGTTTATGTAGTTTTGCTTTACGTTTTCAGATGTTTGAAGACTTTCATGCTGTGAAGCATGTTTTGAGGAACAAATTTATGAATATAAGGTCTATGAATATAAATTATTTCAAATGACGCTTCTAGACTGTCCTGTTTTGCAGAAAGGGGAGGGACAAAGATAAGTTCTAGTAATCAGTTCAGAGTAATTTGTTACACACAGTTGCATTTATCTTCTATAACAGGCTGAATAAATGGTTACAGCTTATAATTTAAATAACAGTCTTATAATTTAATACCAAAGTATTTTTGGTCCATTTAACTGTGACCATGGCTGACCTGTTCAAATATAGTATCACGTAGAGTACTGTAAAGCTGCACCATGAGGCAGTCCAGGGCGTGGCACATGCATTTCTATATTTCATGTACTTCCTCCAGTGTATGCGCAGCCCTCCCTGGTGATGGAGCTCAATGAGCCTCAATCCTATCTCCACCTCCAGAGATGCAACAAAAAGCTGTATCATTAATGTTGGCTTCTCCAGAATGCTGTCACTGGGATTTCTGCTCAGTCCACATTTTCCAGAGACTAGTGACTCTTCTGCTTCCCAAATCTTATTGTAAAATGATTCTGTTCTTCATGATTGGTTTTAGAACAGACTGTGAACTACCATCTCTAGTGAAAATGCTTCATGTTCGATGTTGATTATTCTGAAAACTCTCTTAGATCTAGATTTTAAAAGTGCATACTTATTTATTGCAGCTAACTGGAAAGTTCTCATGATAAGCTGAGCACTACTGCATTGGGTGCAACACAAGACCTAGTCCCTTTCAGCTATGTTTCATGTTCAAACAAGTTTGTTCATTATCATATTATCTTTTCAAATAAGATGAAGTGCTAAAGGAGGAGAACAGAAGAGCCGTTAAGGTTACGCTCAGTGCTACCAATCAATTTTTGTCTACATGTCCATTATCACAGGGAGATATCTGAGACATTTCAGCTGCAAATGCAAAGAATGAGGCAAACTAGAAACCTTGTACATACAGCATAAAAATCTGTATTTGTCTCACTAGCTTATGAACTGAACTTTTAAAAAAAAAAAAAAAAAAAAAAGAAAAAAAAAAAACAACACAAAAAAAAACTCCCATTGATGAAGCACTCCAGAAACCATAGTTTAATTAAACAGAATGTGAGTGACTACAACTACAGCTGCTTGGGTGACTGTGGATTTTGCACCCTGGCAGTCAGTATCAGACAGCTACTCCAGAGTCCTGTGCCAGCACACCTCGCCATTAGGACACAGTGATCATGCTGCTGTCGTCATGCTCTCTGCTGTGCTGGATAAAGACAAGTCTAACAGTGCAATGAGTTGGTTGGGACCCAAATAGGATGCAATTCAAACCCTGGAAATATGAACCAGGCCTAGGCTTCAGAAAAATCATCCATGAAGCTGCACATCACTCTTTTTTTTTTCTTGCCAAAACACATTTCATCCCGTCTTAACCATTACTGAATCTAGTGGATGTTTGAAGCACCATGACATCCGATTATTCTGACATCAAGTTAACATTGCAAAAAAATCTGTAGAAAAATATGGGCAGCATGTGAATGGAAGCTTTCTAAACAGGCATTATTTGGAAAATGACAACTCTGGCCCAGATTTCTTTATGACTCACACGACAGGGTTATATAAGTTGTTACTAATATTAGAAATGAACTGTGGCATTGTTAAAAAACAAAAAAAACCCCTGCCTGTTTCCATCTTTATATAAACAATCATTTAGATTAGACTAATAGAGGGCACATACTTTTTCAAATTCCTTGTAGAGCTAATTCTGTCTAAAGCTTATAAATACACAAATTCCATTTCATATCTGCTGTTACATCAAAGCTCCACGAAGGCAGCAGAAATAATCCTGTCAACTACATGGGCTCCAGATGGACTTCCGAGAGCAGAGTTTAAGCTGTTTCAAAGGTACCTTGGCCGAAGCAAAGAAGGAAGCTAAAAAGTACTGTTAGAGAGCTTTGGCAAATACCTGCCCAGTAGGTGCCTTACGCACCCATCTCAGTGGTGGCGGTGCTTTACACACCGAGTTGCTGAGGACATTGTGCTTTTACACTGCTGCTAGTAAAAGACCTGTTTTTCACTAAATGACTGGTAATTGCATTACTGCTTTTAAAAGGGCTTCAATTCTCAGCTCTGTCTTGCTGGAAAGCAGCATGAAAGCCTAACACTTCCTTGTCTGCTTCTGCTCTTATGTGTCTCTGCTACAACGAATCAGTCCCAGGCCCTTTCTACCCCAGGCTGCGGTCGCTTCCAGCTGAAGCTGGGCCCAAAGGGAGTTGATAAGCACAGATCAAAACGTGGCAGGTAGCAGCTTGAGAGATGGGAGATGAGAAAATGGAAGAGGTGAGGATGGGAAATGTTCATAGCAATTACATAACAGTGCCAGCCAAAAAGATTAGGATGTCTTTATGCTGATTGCTTTTAAAGCATTTAGGACTACTGCAGGTTAACGACCATGTTCAATACATGTTGTTGTGGGTTTGCTTGTTTTGACGGGAAGCTGCAAGGACTTTGATAACTGTCTGGAAAAGGGAACGTTTCCAGTACAAGTTCCCCTTTGCCTTATCACGAGTTGTCGACACAACAACTTCCTCCAAGCTGTAGCACGTCAGATAGGAGGCAGAGCATAAAGGCCAGATCCAAATTCTGCTGGGTGTTAGAAGGAGAGGAAGCCTATGTTATGGCTAATAGTAGTTCTGGCCTAGAAGCAATCAGACTCTTAAGGGAACTCATTACCACACCGCAGGGCAATCAAATCCAAGTGCTCAGTCTTAGCCTCAGCTTCATCCATATCAGACTCAGCACACTGCTTCCTTCATCTGCTGTTCTTCTAGGCAGATCACGCTAACTTTCTCTTTCTTCTTCCATTCACAGCAGTGATATTTTCAAAACAGCTTTTGCCAACCCAGAAGAACACACTGGGCTCATTTTGCACTCCTACCAAGGACTTACCTCTCAAGGATAACCAGCAGGCTGTTAGTATTCGCAAATCCATGTAATTGTCTCTATTGCATTATAGTTCTCCATAAATTCCTGTTCATTGCTGAAATCAGGCAAGCTAACCAGAACAAAGCCCCCAGCCACTCACTGCATTGGAGAGTTCTCCATTTTATGAGTTTTACTTGTTCTTGAAATTTTTAGCTAAGAAAAGTACTTCAATATGTAATCTCTCATAGTAGCCATAGCTACATAAAACAATTTAAATATATATATATATATAAATATGTAACTTTACCCATTGATTCCCATAAAAATACTTTGTATCTCACATAAGGCAAACAGTGCAAAAATCATTTGCCAACAAGACTAAACTACTGGAAGACAATGCTCATGAACAACAGCAACAAGAAAACAGCATCTTGGGTTTCATGCTGTCTGGCCTTCCACCCATCCACTACCTGACATTTTCACTCTCCCTGTCTGTGTTGCAGAGGCTACTTAAGTTTAGCCAAGCTAGCATCTTCCTTATCATGTGTTTATTACAAGTGACTCTGAACAAGAAAAGTTCAGGCCTCTCAGTGGAGGTAGAACTTGCCTGGAAAAAAATATACTGCCTCTTTGAAAAGTGAGGCAGCACAGGCAGCATATAATAAATCTGCAGTGACATCAAGGCAATGACTGTGCATTGCTAAAAGAGGGGAAAGTGGCAAGGGAAGGGAAAATACATACAGAAGAACTAATCTTCTGTCCACGTCTTGCTGAAAAACTAGCAAGTTTGGAGCCTTCTTTCTCTGAATAAATATAGGGCTAAACTGTAACTACTTGTCCAGCGGAACAGTGCAGAGTCTGCTCCTGTGTTGCAGCACACTCTTCCCCCCAAAGCCAGGAAGAAACTGTCTGGCAGGTGTGGGGACAGTCACCCACCACCCACCTGCCCTTGCTCCCTTCCTGCTCAAAGGCTCGCCATGGAGGCTGGCTGGCGAGTCACAGCACAGCCGGTCAGCAGCCACGCAGGAGAACAAGGCAACAGGGAGGAGAAAAGTCTCACCTCATCTCTCTCACCTTCCTGGAAGTGGAAGCTGGATTCCTTCTTTAAGAGCTTTAAATATTTTTTGGAAAAGCAGAATTTTTAAATCGAACCCAAGCCTCTTGTATTTTGCTGATAAGAACAGTTTTTTACCTTCTTAAGTCTTCAAAGTACACCTCAACACGATGGTATAGCCCTAATCCTCCTCTCTCAGCACTCATACCCATCAGAGATTTGTTGATAGTGTATTTACATTCAGTACTGCACTACTAAATACAGTAAATCGAAGTACAAACTTGGATTTAGCATTTTGATATTTTTTATAATCCTATAAGAACCACCATAAGAATACCTGCTTTTAGATTTAAATGTCCCAGTATCAGACTAGCAACTTCAATAGCATGATTATAGATCACTAAGGATTTGTTCTGCTTGGTTTATAAATATATATAATATACATATCACAAATTCAAGCATACTGGATGCAAATGCATGCCTGCAAAAGTAAAAGTTTATTACAACCCAGTTGAAAAGCTAGTCTTGGATATTTAGCTGAAAGTTTGGAGACATGCATGGCCATGTCAGTGCCCACAGCACATCTCAGGGAAGGTACAAACTGTCTGCATCTGCTCTAAGTCTTCAGGAATACCTCACCGAACCTTCCCCAAAAGCATCTACATAGCAATGTCTTTGGGGTCAGCAGGTGAGTTTGAACCACTTCCTTCAAGTTTACTACCAGGAACATTTTAAAAATTAAAAATGGGAAATATTATCTCTGCTGTTCTCTTCCAATATAGTCACACATTGATACTGCTTTTGCAAGAAGCAAATTTCTACTTCTACTACAAACAATAGCTTAAGCAAACAAATACTATAATTAAAAAAAAAAAAAAACAAAAAAACAACAACAACAACAACAACAACAAAAAATCATTCAGTGATTGAATAAGGAACAGTAGAAGAACCATTTCCAAATTTCACTGAGGTTTTCTCCATAGTCTTGGTTGCAGCTAAGATAGAGCTGAAACCTGGAGCGTGGACAGAGCTCTAAAGACTAGAAAGCCAGCTTGCACTGGTAATTCATTTGGAGGCTTTTCCTCAGGAACAGTTCCATCTTCTGCCATAATATGTTAATATAAATGGATGTGTCAGACATTAAATACAATCTGCACACTTGCTGTAGGCAGTTCTAGTTCCAAGGCTCTGACAGAAATGCTATTGCAGTGGGACTCCATTTGCTTCAAACCTTTCCTCAGTGCCGCTGACTAGACATCGGAACAAGAAGCCTTCTTACTTTGCATACTTGGTGTGAGTTTGGAGGAATGGACAAAGAAACATGGGCGTAGAGATCGGAAAGCTTTTATCAGCTTACCACTAATAAAAACAAAGCTGCTTTGCTCCTGCCAGAAGATGGGAAGAAGAGCTACTGCTAACCCCTGCGCAGGCAGTACGTTTTCACTCTCTAGCAGCATGGACGTGTTTTTGCCTCCAGGAGGAATGCAAGAGCATCATGTGAATAAGGAGTGGTGCAGAGTCCAAAGGGCTCCAGCAGAGAAACAACCACTGATATTGACAAGAGCAACATACCCAGATACACAAAAAACATCTTTGAAAGGAAAAGGATTTTGTTATCAAGGCAAACAGGAGGAACAGAACTGTTGTCAAATATAACTGCTCCAGTTCCAGGTCATGGAAGCACAGCACTGAGCCACTCCTTGAATCCAGATGGGCTTATCTGAGAACAAATGACAAGAAAGGAGGACAGGCAGTGCCAGGCCTGAACTTAGCTGATTTATTTTTTGTAAACATAGAACCTCTTAAAAAACTGTCATTCTTCTCATATATAACGTGTAGTAACTTCTTTGCTCTTTTATATGGCAAAAGTGGAACTTTAACTGGTTAGGCTCCTAGCACAATATCAAGTCCTCAGTAGCTTTTTGTTGTTATAGCTTCGTGAGAATGATATGAAATGGTTTTGGCAGCCAGCCACTGCAGCCTGTCTCGAACCAGTTATAGATTCGCAATTTCCTACACTGCAGTTCCAATAGGACCAAGAAATTTTCAGCAATACCAGACCAGCAAACACAAAATCTTGCCCAGCAAAACAATCTTGTGGTGGACAGCTCAACCAGCCCCCACTATGCAGGTGTATATAGATGTGGCAAATTATATAATCCATATACAAAGGCCAAATTCATTTTTGGGTGATAAGTGCCTTATTCCAAAGGTTACTGGTCATTTCCTTCTGATGTTAATATTCAATATTCAGTAGCATTAGCAATACCATTCTAACCTTCTGGTCTGAAGCACCGCTAGCAGCTTTACCTCTATGGGCATCCCTGATGCCCACACTGAACCACTACCATAGTATTGCAATAAAGCAGTTTGGGTCTTGTTTCTTGAATAAAACATTAGTAACTGAAGATAAGTAACTGTGCATTCCAGTGGTGATTTGAAAGCCTCTCAGCCTTCAGTGCTTTGCCCCAGTGGTGTCACTAACTTTACTAGTCGCAGTAAATACCATCAGACTTGACCAATGACACTCCTATTTTTAGAGACCCTGTGGTTAAGCTGCAGAGCAAGATCTTTGCGGCAATGTCAAGTTTCACGTAGGTCACTAACTCAATCTAGATGGTTCAGCATCTCACCAGCACGCTCTTGCACAGGCAGCACAGCAAGTTGGCTGAGGTTCAGTTCAGTGGAGATTAAAGTATATTTTTTGGTGTATTGAAAGTTCTATCAAGAGCAGCAGTGTTCTCACAGCTACTAGAGTGTACTAACACAGTGCCTCCTTCCCCCTGTATGTAACATGAAGACTATAAAAGCTCCTTTTTGTTCTGGGCTTTGCCCTAGTTATCTGTAATCAAAAACTGAAGAACTGCAGGTTAGAGTGGGGTGAGAGTGCACGTATTGAAAACTGTGGGTGGTGACAAACCAAAAAGCCAGTCTGCAGAGAGTTGAGGAGCATACAACATCGTGTTACTGGCGTTCTTTGTTGTCAGTGTCTGCACACAAGAAGGACGGATAGATTTCCAAAGTACAGAACTAGATTCTCACACGACATTCAAAAAGTTTGATCACTTAGTTGGCCTTCAAAGCATGGCTGTGTTGAATGCATTTCTGCTGAAGCACTCAAAGCATACCACAGATGACTGCTGATTGGAAATCTCCAAGTTGCTTGAATTCAGCTATGTCCTTAAACTCAGTTAAAAGCTCCCAGGACATTGGAGCAAATCAATTGCAACAAAGTTAAGCTGAAATATATTGTTTGGTATTTTGCAGATGTTACTGTGCATCTGGTAGCTCTAGCTCCTCTGCCTTTCCCATCTTTCTGGGCAGGGTACCACCATGAGGACAGCTCAGCGCAGCTACCGTGAAGGCCAAGCAGGAACAAAGGGCAGGTCTTCTAGCTCCTGCTGTCATGGTAAGAGCAGTAACAGAAATGAAGCTCAAAGGGTAGAAAGCAAGAACAGAGGTGCCAAAATATCAGATGTTGGTCCCACTACTGTTTTCCTGTGACAAACCGGAATAAAGGGAATCACATATTTCAGGTGAGCTGCTTTTATCTGCTCTTCCTGAAATAGGCAGAACTTTATGTATCTGGAGAACTTGTAGTGAAACGCCTATCTAATATTCGGTAATTCAAACAGTGCTTGACATATTCTGATCAGAAACCAAGTGAGTTAATCTACTGTAGCAGTAACACTGTGCTTGTGATACCCACTGAACGATTAAGTACGGTCTCATCCTCAGAATTTGTTAATAAACCATTTTACAGGATACAGCAGAAAAACAAACAAACAAGAAGTCTGGTTATCTAGGACAACACCACAGTAGGAGGCAGGATTTCTACATGTCCCAAGTCATCCAGTACCCAGTGTAACGTCGCACAGCAGAAACCGTGTTCTCATATTCACTCCTGCGTTGTTGTTTCTAGTACAGCTATGGCTGGAAGGAAACACACAAGTAAACTGGGGCATCATAACCTGATTCATCTTCCTGATTTGTCCCCCCATTTTTATTTTTTTTAAACAGTGACTCCATAAAAGGCTACGTGTGCAGATATTCATGTCCTACCCCAAATCATAGGAATGGAAGCTTCACATGTATGATTACTGACAACATTTGGCTTTGTAACCTTAACTGTCTTCTCACTTATCTGAAGTTCTCTATGCTTACTTTAATGTCAACGGTCATTTTTCTTCATTAAAAAGGGAAGAAATGGCTCTCCGGTACCTTTGACTGGCTGTGAGAGGAAAGGGGATTTTTCAGGAACGTCCAGGTCTTTCTCTGTGAGCTACCTTTGGTGCATTCATTCGGTTCTCCACAGTTCAAGTGCATGCACCCTGGGAGCTTAGCCCTCTATATCATTGTTCTGATTTTATGCTGACATAACAGGCTGTTAATAAGGCTGAAACATAGACTTTTTTTTTTTTAAGTCCTATTATCTCCAAAAAAAAAGATTAAAGGAGGAAGTGATAACAGAGCATACGAATCTGAATCCTTACTCAAACTTTTTTTGATCTCACACTGAAGGCAGCGCTCCTTTCATACATGTTGGGTATATCTGCCTGCATATAGCCCTGACCAGTGCCAAGGGCTGTTGCTGACCTGAGATCAAAACATTTGAATAAAGTTTCGTCCCTCTACATGAGGGTACAGCAAGCAGGCAGGTGCTTGGCTAGAGTTCTGTTTTCCTGCCTCTGGAGCTCTTCCATGCTCTGGCTCACTGATCTATGGGAGAAAAGGTAGCCCCCAAAATAAACAACTCATCTTCACATCCAGCCTGTCCTGAAGGCTCAGCATAGCAGCATCTCTGACCTCATTTTGCAGACATTTTCAGCAGTACAGCAAGAGAGAAAATAAAAGACCATGGCATTGCTCTTCTCACCAGACCTTTTTAGTTAGTGGTGGCAAGGCGCCACTGGTTTTTGGGAGATGGAAGGTCCAGCCGTTCCCAGATCTGGATGCACAAGGAATACAACAGTCTTTAATTTGGATTGCTGTCATCACTTCCTAGTACTTCTCCACTCTACTGTTCTATGGACTTCAATGCAAAAAACATTTATAGTCAGAAAGTTAACACAAAAACCATCATCACCCATACCAAACTGAATTTACCTGCAAGTTCAGGTATCTCAGTACGAATGCCCTTTTGTATCATTCACTCAGCCTTATTCCTGATTGTACTTCTGTATGCAAGCCTCCCTCTTGGGTGTGGAAACATATGCAGCTCCATCTGTCTCACAGCTGCCTATACCCTCCTGCATGCTAATCACAGTGTCAAAAGCAATGTAAAAAAATCACTGTCAACTACCACAGTGCTGTATTTTGGCTCACTTTTCTGACCAATTGCCTGTAAATGTTCTGAGCCACAACCAAATGACTTTACGTGTTACGGAGCAAAACACAACCCCATCAAACCCCCCACGTACCTCTCTCTCCTGCACAAGCCAAAGACCACTGGAATCAGGAGAGCCAGCTTAGTTTCTAGTTTTGTGGACAAACACTGCCAAACCACTTCCATCTCAGACATCCTGACTCAGCAGACACTGTGCCTGTTTAACAACAACCTCATTGATCACACCTGACTACCAGAGGCATCATTATTTGGGGCCTATAAAACAAGGCTGTGCAAAACAAAATATCCTCCTGCCCTAAATACAAACTAACAAAACCAAAAAACACCACACAGCAAAACCACATCACATGGAGGATGAAACCATGGTATCTACCAAGTCTACAGAACTACAGGTGGTGGGGGGAAAGGATATTTGCATGAAACAACCTGGATAATAAGAGTGGATAAATACGGTATTTTCACCCCATGGAAGTTACCATTGTTGGCACAGACATTTAGGTGATAGCACACTTGAGTTTGATTTAGAGTCCAAGGAACTTGAATTGCCACACTGTTTGACAATTGCTCTGTTTTATTCAAGCAATTATTCCTTCATGCACATCCATGCATTGCAACCAACTTTCACTCTGAACGTTGAAGACTTCCTGGTAATTAGAACAAAAACTGAAAATGGAGTTTGAAAAAGCCCTGCTTTCTGTAAAGCAGGTTTGGACATGGATGTTTTCTCTCAAAATCTACCCTCCGGTTTCTATTAAACAAGTTTGAATGCTGACGTTTTCACTGGCCACATCTGTGATATTGGATAGAAACATACCCAGTGATTTGGCAGCTGACTCTAAAGCTAAATGCACACCACCCATTAAGAAAGGAAAAGGCTGTTGCACTGGAAGTCGTCTGATATTTATCCTGCTCTTAACTGATGTCTCTATTATCTGAACTCTCAAAAAGACTACAAAAGCAAACATCACAGTAAATGTTTCTGACTTTGTTAATCTCTCCTTGTCTAGGTTGATTTATTGATTTCAGCTGAAGATTAGCCAACACTGAACTCTTCACTGATTACATTCACTATGAATTTGAGAAGTCGCTTGGTGTAGTCTAAATCTGTGATGCTTAGTGTCTGGCCAAAGATCATTAAAGTCAATTAAGTCAAGCCTCTACTGAGGTTGCAGCCCAAATCCCAACTACTGAAGTTCTCAAACTGTAATCACAGTGGTAGACATACTTATTGGATCACGTGAAACAAACCTGTCACTTGGTCACCTTTCTTTTTTTCTTTTACACTGCCTATTGTTGCCATCATGGTACATACTTCTTTGAGGCATTATACAGTGTTGCTTAAATGTATGCAAGCAACATATTGCTTAGCCAAAAAAAGAAAAAAAAAATCTGTGTCTTCTAAGCAGTGATGTAAATGGGGAAAAATTCAATCTTGTTTTAAGCTATTATTTGTTTCCAGAACTAGACTGAGATTGAAAACTAGCTTCCAAAGCAACCTATTCTAGTATCACAAAAAAAAAAAATAAAAAAAATTAGCATGTCTCTTAAATGACATCAGCATAAGGCAGCACTGGAAAATTATTCATGTATGGAAGTTTCAGTCTACATTTGTCATCTGATTTTGAAAACGCAGGTCCTCCTTTCGGAAGTCTCACTAATAAGTAAAAGCAGGAGAACACAGAAAATGGAGAAGAGAATGGTTTTCAAAAGGTACTTGTTAGTTACCCTTTGTTAGTTTCTCTATTTGCTGTCTTTCAAAAGAAACACAAGTCTATTTTCATCAATCATCAGTAATCCAGCAGTCTTCATTATTTTCTACCCTTTTACATTCTGTTTATAGAATTAGGTTTCATATGCATAGCAGATAACTTATTTGCTATTCGATGAAATTTCTGAAGGAATAAATTATAAGAATGTCCTTGAATCTCCAGTTCTTCCTAACATGCAACTAGCCACAGGAAGAAAAAAAAAAAAAAAAAAAAAAAGAAAGTGTCGTGGGCACAATCTAGGGTGAAATTCTGAAAGGCAACTCAAAGGATTAGGAAACAAAAATCCCATCTGTTTGCACTAAATATAAATGAAATTGGAAGTCTCACTTCTAACACTTAACATATGTTCAGATTTCATGATTCCTCCCACCTTACACCCCCTTACCTCCCCCACCCAAACAGTTTAAGTGCATCACTGCAATTGGTTTCTTGTATAAAAATGGAATAACCGTTTCCTGTAAATGCCACCTACGTTTTCTTGCTTTTAATTCTTCCCAGCGTATTCTGAACTGCTGTCCACAAATATTTCAAAAAGCGGTTCAGACATACTCTTTATGAGGTTTATATTAGTAGTTCTTTTGCAGGGTTCCAGCCCAATAACTACATGGGAGTTAGATTACAACCTAGAGGTTAGTTGTTTATGTTGTTTTTTGTTCTTCTTTTTAAATGAGAGACAGTCAATATTCATAACGTGATAAATCCTTGTTACTTACCAAGCTCTGAGAAGAATACATTCTTAAATTAAGTACATTTACCTTAAGGAAGCAGCAGGTGCCACAAACTTAGATCCAACTCACCATTAGCTTATTGCTTTGGAAACAGCTGTTGCAGAACGGCTAGCAATTTGTCTTCTAAACACTATGAATTCAGCTTTGTGAGAAGAAAGAGACAAGTACTTGCGTACTGTTTTTCACTGTAACACAGCAGCAGTACCTGTTTTTAAAATCTTGGTATCACATACTACTGCAGTATTCCCATATGCTATCTCATTCTAGGGATGATTAGTCTCAGATATGCCTTATACGCAGATCCATGCCACCTCTTCCAGAACTTAATGTTGAAAACTCTAACTCATACTGGATTCTCCACAGCTTTAGTCTTTACCCTGACATTCTCTCCCACCTTCAAATAAAAAGTTGCAATAGAAAGGCTCTTCTCATTCTCTCTCAGTTACCTCACACTGTTACTATGCTCTGGCTGCCCTTTTTTTTTCCTTTACAATGACAGATGGTGGCTAATAACTAGGGCTTGATTCATAATAACTGTTCCTTATCAAAAATAATTCAAAAACATCTACCCTAACAGAAGCAAGAGATAAGCCTCAAGTTACACAAACCTTTCAGCAGACTCCATTTCATGTAAAAATGCGGCCAGACATCTCAGAACTTTAACCTTGCACTCTGGTCTAGATAAAACACAGGAACAGACAACACATTCAGCTTCTACTGTTCCGTACTCAGAGCTTGAAGGATAACAGGAAACAAAGTCAGTACAGTACAGCAAAATTGGATTTCAGAACATGTGATTTTCATTTGGAGATACTTAAAGCACATGCAAATTGCATAGCCACACAGATTTGGCTTTGTAAACACATAATAGACTGCTGCTTTGCTCACTTGACAAACTTAAGTTGAGATTCAAATGTAACTGGAAGAACATTGTGGGAAAGAATTAAGGATATGTTAGTCAGAAACTCTGGTTTTTTAAAAGATAGAAATTCAAAAGAGTCTTTTTAAAAAGAGATGGAAAATTTTATAGTGTGGTTAAAATAATGGTTTTGAAATGTAGGTCACCAATCACACTGGTTACAGAATTTCTATACATTCACGGGTTGTTAGACATATGTTTCATCACAAAAATCAAGATTATCAGTGAAATCTCATTTTATGTCAGATAAAAAATTAAATATAGCTCTTCCCACCACTTACTAACAACCTAACTTCCAAAGAAAGAATTTTTTAAAACTATCTCCATCAGCTCTCACCCATAATCGCATCAAAACCCAGCGCTGTTTCCAAAGGGCTGATAAGATCAAACTAACCCAAGCGGTGACTTAACCAAGGTTAAGGGACTTATAGCATAGTACGAATCCTTGAGGTTCATTGTGCCTAAGCTTACAGAAAACGTGCAAAAGATTTTCCAGAGTATATTCAAAAAACTAATGGAAGATAACCCATTCAACTGGATTGCATTTAATTAGACAACAGGCTAAAGAAAATGAGATTGTGCTGCACAGGAGAGGAACCAAGCACCCACAGAAGAGTTATTGGAGCTCTGTACTTGGGGCTGTGATACAACCTCCGAACACTCATGAGCTTCTGTGTACTACAGAAACTACCCCACAACAGGTTGAGGTTTCATCTGTCATACTTGATGACCTGTCACATAGCTACCAGTAATTACTCACCATAGTCTTCTTAAGATGTTGCCAAAAGTTAACTTAATCAGTACTCCAAAGTCTTACTTACCTAAGCAGATTAACTTAAAAGTTTCCAGTTTCCCATTGTTAACCATCTTTCAAACTGGCATCACTTACACTGCAGGCAGGTGTAAGTGCCTTCTTATAAGTGCCTTTTCTAGGCAAAGGTAGTTCTTCAGATGGGGGAGAAGTCAACTATCATTTTTACGGCCCTTTAAGAAAATATCAGCTTTTTTTTTTTTTTAAAAAAAAACAAACAAAAAAAAAAAAAAAAAAACACAACAAAACACCACATTTCTAAAAGTAATGGAAGAGACTTCCAGAAGAATCTGGAACATAGTAAGCAGTTTCCACAGCCTACTGAAAGTAATCAAAGACTTGATAGATTTAAAATAAAATTGGAAACATTTGCCTCATTAGGATAAACAACACATTAATGCTCGACATCCTCCACTCATGGCAGCAGCTTTTCCAGCAGTTTCCATTTTCGCTACAGCTGTTACATTTCAAGAGGGAGGCTGAGCATTGTCACACGTGTAACATCCAGGGTACAATCCAGGAAACAAGAACTATACCATACTGCTAGGTATCAAAATTTCATGTATTATTGGTTGAAAAAAAGCTAAGCTTTCTTTCTATACTTCCTTAATTGCTTCATTAGCAGTAATGAAGCTTAGCTCCCTAATGTACAGCTGAGTCAGCAAATTCTTTGTCTAGGCTTAGACAAACTAGAGAAGTAACATCTCCTCCAGATGGAAATTAATTATTTAGCCACATTTATCAAGTGAGAGCAGCAACGTGGCTGACTTCCTAGGCAACTGCTAGTGGCCTGAGAGCACTTCTGTAGTTCTCCTGGACATCTAAGATTTGCTCAATTGTCCAAATTCGGCTGCTTACATTAAACCTGAAAGGCCAGGACACCACAGAGCAGTATGCGTTGCTGTGATCCCTCCCCTCATTTATTCCCACTGTCTTCCAAAAAACAACAGAGTTGCAGTAACTGCAGCTGACAGCAGTCTCAAGCTCTGTGTTTTTGCTTACTCCAGCTGTGCAAAACCAACACAGTCACACATTTACCTTTTCTAAATAAGACACTCTTCTTTCTGCCTTTTGATGAAAAGATTGCGAAGAGATTGTTTCATTAAGAAGTGAACAAATTACTGAAATCCTTTAAGGTTTCCACATCAGCAAACTCATTTATGATCCATGGGATATTTTGTTTACCCTCAGCTCTCAAAGTAAACTAAGGACAAAAGTCCAGGCTTTAGAGAGTGCCTGAAACAGAACTGCATGGCGGATTCAAATTTGAGACACCCATCTGACAGCAGGGTGCATTCAGGACTTCAATATTCCATTCCAGACTCCAGGTACTGTAGAAAATCACACCAGAATCACTTTTCACTTCTTTTTTCCCCTCACTTTTTCTTCAACTTGAACTTACTCACAGTCCCTCTGCTAATATTGACCTTAAGCTTAGTGTTTTACTTTCCTGGTCTCTGTTGTTTATTCCCTTGACATATTAGTAAGCAGCAATCATAACTCGTCTTATCTACCCAGTCTAAACAAAATCTTTTAAGTGTTCTCTGATATGATAAGCTATCTGTTTTCCAGATAACCTGGGAAGCTATTCTGTACAACTGATAGAGTTTGAACACACCTTTCTTGAAAACTGACAGCCTAAGTCATGAAAAGTGTTCTCTGCAGTTCTTAAAAAGGCCATGAAATTGACTACATTCCCCTCTCTCCATTAAATATATGGGAGTTTGCAACTCTGAAATCAAATTTTCAGCAAGTAGGGCTTTTACTCCTTCTAACAAGCACCCCAGCTATTGACATGACTGACCCTGTCTTCATTCTCATTTCTGTCTGCAAACCATCCTGCCTTCTGTTCCTCCTCAGTGTTACATATACCACTGTCCTCATCTTCCACTCTACTGACCTCTGATCTTATTAAAAACACACACACACACAAAAAAGAAGAAAGCTGCTTTTCTTCTTTCCCTACTTACTATCCTTCTCCACTGTTCTCTTCTACTAGATCTTCTGGGTATCTCCTCAGAGATTCTGTAAGCTACAAAACAGTTCCCTCAAGGAGCAAGAAAAACAAAGCCTACTAAATACATAGAGAAACCTGTTTGCCACAGTCTCCCTGCTGTTTTTTTGGTCAAACAGCTTCTAAATTTCTCGATGACCTGTTCCATGGCTCCAGCTAAACATCTGACTTGTCTCATTGTGCTTCACTATTTGTGAAATGTAGTTACATATATTTTTATCCAGAGTGATAGAAGAATATTAACAAAACCACAACATTTATTTTTTTCAGAGTTAATTGGACAGCTTTTTGATAGGATAGGGGTCTTCCAACTATCGTGCATTATGCTATTACACACAAATTCAGTAGTGCCATGTCAACAGAACAATAAAAGCATACTCATTTATTCATTTCCATAATTATTACACTTGACAAGCTAAAAAAAAACATTCATTGTAATGGCCTTGTTATGATTCCCGATCTGCAAATGAAAATACACCCAACTTATAGCCACAAAAACCTAAGCCAATCATTTATGATGGTGGTATTTACCACAGAAGTCTGACGTGCAGAAGCCAGAAAACAATGGCTATTTATGGGCCAACCCCAAGATTTTGATGTTTAAATCTAATGTTGTTATTCCCTTCATTAGGAAGGTATATATGAAATCAGAACTGTCATCTCCTCCAGTTTTAAACAGCCTATAGAAGCAAGCTAGGCAAAACAGCAAAAAAATAACAACAGTAATTAAAAAAAAAAAAAATCCCAAAATCTTTTCTTTACCTAATATGGTATGTATTAAAGAAACCCAGACACTTTCTTCCCAGAGGCTTACATCTAAATTTAACCCTTCTGTCAGATCTTCGTTAGCAGTAACAAAGCAGTTCAATTCTTCAGTGTCATTAACACTGGGTCAAACCTCATTTCTCAGGCAGACATACAGGGAAATGAATGCTGGCTGTTCAATGAGCTGTACGCCATCTCCTCCCAAATGCTGAATCAAATGACTTTAAAAAAATGCACTTTATAGAAAACAAAAGAAACTAGGGCACTTTAGTCATATACTACTCCTTTTCCAAAGCATAGAAATTGTAATTTAAAATCTCCTTTCCAGAATGCTTGTGAGAGCAACTCACTGTTTTCCCCCCTGGAGTAACACCCCACTCACACATTGCTGCTGCTAAGTCCTAGTGACATATCCCACTTCCTGAGGCTTGTAACAAGACCTCATCTGAGCTGCAGCTGACCCTACAGTATCAGCTACCTTTAACCTTACTCACCTCCCACCATTCCTCCCACCAGTTCCCTAGCTTGTCTCTAAGTAATGCCTGCTGTTTAGCATTTCACCACACAGGACTGCCTACAGTATCTGCCACCATATACAAACCTGTTAAACTGTCTCCCACATCTCCCTCTTCTCTTTGATCTAGGACTTACACACTCAAAGTTTACGCTTAGTTTAGGCTAGACCCTTCCTCCACCAAGGAGCTGCTTAGTTTGCTCTGATACAAAACTGATAGAGCCTTTACAGAAGATGATTAAAAAAAAAAACAACCAAACAAAAAAACAAGCATACTGCTCAAAAGACCTCAATAGAAAATACCTGGACACATTTCATATCTTCCAACTTGTGCCTGTAGTTAGTTTATCCTGTAATCTTTACTATGTGCTTTGCAGTTCTTTACCTGCTAATCAGTTTAATTGGGAATCGACACTGGGAATTGACAGCTGTTAATATGCAAGCATGAAGGGACCCCATCAGCTGAAGGATCCATTGGAAACTGGCTCCTAAGCTACACAAAGGTTGTGCAACAAGCCCACAGCGTAGCAAAATGAGCCTTGAATGTAATATTTCTAGCCCATCCTAGTTCTCACTGATACATGCATTTTGCTTTGACTAGCTGATCTAAAGGATAGTTGGAGGAAACAGATCGCTAAATGAGGTTCTGGCACATACCTTCGGGATATGCCTGCTGTGTTATGGCAAATGGAGAATAACGTTGGGCCCAGAAATACTACCATGACTCACCGAAACTAAAAATTAGAGGAATAAATTATTATTAGGAAACGGTACTTCCTGAGAATAAATAAAGAATAAATAGAGCACACCAAAACAACAGCTCTTGCTGCATTTTGGGTCACACCTGTGAAGACTGCCTTGGTCAGAGAGAAATGAGTTTCTTCCATCTCACTACCCAGCAGGTTGATAACAAACTTTGTGCTTCATGAGCCCTTAAGAGTACAGTGGGCCTCTACCTCCAGATCACAGGCAGGGAAGAGATCCTGCAAGCCAGGGTCATGGGTCAGCTGCCTTCTGCTCTTCAAACTTAGTTCTCCACCTGTCAACATGTAGTTGTGTTTTTTGTTTGTTTGTTTCCTTTAGCACCAATTTAAAGAATTTGTCAGAGACTGAAGGGTTCCTCCTACTTTTAATGTCTTTTAAAACATTAGAGAGAGGGATACAAGGTTCCCTCTCCCCACATCAGCATGTAATGGATACAAATCATTAATCTGGTATCAGTAAATGATTTTATCCCAACAGCAGGAGAATTTCATGTAAAGAAAAAAAAATGATTAAAACTTCAGAATCAAGATTTCCAACTGAATATACCTTGTTTTCACATTTTTTGAAGTGAGAAAATATATTGTGTGGTCAGGAGACGGAATAATATACCTAACAGAGCACATAAGCACGTAAAATATTTTAATAGGTTATTTAGTACAAATATTTCACAGGGAAATTGTATTATATTGTTTTATGAGGGCTAACTTGTCACTGGCAAAAGATAGCAAGTGCTTGTTTAAAGAATACCGAAAGGCAAAGCCGTATCTACACTAAACCCTTATCTCCTGTCTGCAGTTCTGTCTTCAGGTGTTCTTTATTGCCAGTACGTTTTCAACTTGTGTAATGTGGTCATAAAAATATTAGAGAAATAGGGAGTCATAATCTGAGCCATAAGAGCAAGAGTCCAACACAGTAGTTCAGAATAGAAAGGCAAATGCAATTTTTAGAAACCCAATTGAAAGTCAGCAGCAGTAATTCCATAGAGTGGAAAAAAAATAAAACAAACAAACAAACAAACAAAAAAAAAAAACACATTATCGCACCTTAGGCTGTCACAAGAGAGCAGGAAAAAAATAGGTGTTATCAGGAATTTTTTTATTACTCTTTTACCACAGAAAGCCATCAATGAAATTTAAGACACCAGGAGGAAAAGTGAAGAACATGGTATATGGAAGGTAAACTGAAAAAAAAAAAATCAGAACTAGGAAATGTAGAAACATGGTCTTAAATTTTGGCATGTGTTTTTCCCACTGAAACTCTATTGAGTCCTATCACATGCTTGAGTTACACCCAGCAGATAGGAAAAGTAAGTCTGAAGCCCAACAGAATGCTTTTAATTTCTGGAGAATCAAGAAATAAGAACAACAGAGGGTTCAATAGGAGAGTTATTCAGATTTTGAAAAAAAAAAATATATGAAAAAAATACAATCTTACGAGACCAAATAACATCTTTTGAAAGTGGGATAGGAGATTTGAATGATTTTATTTGTGTAACGGGGCTCTCAAAAGTGACCCCATGTGGCAATTCCAGCTGACACTTGCCTCTCCCTGATGGGATAAAAGGGGAAATGCACTGTAAGAACTCACATCCATCAGTCACTGGAGATGTAGTACTACCAGAAAAGTCAGCCTGGCAAGTAGAAGAGAATAAAAAGTAATATTAAAGACAGTCCCCAAGAAATGCTGCAACATCATTTGGAATCAGAGTGCTTCAGACTATTATTAAAAATTGAAAATATTTCAGATTGTGTCTTTTTAATGTGTCAATGGAATATCATTAAGTTTCTATAAAAAGATAGACTTAAAAACCCTTTGAAAGCATCAAATAATGAATATCAAATGTTTTGATAGGTGTACTTATACTTACTATTCTATAAACATTCAGAAAAATCAATTTACAGCTTTTCAATTGTCACAGTGTATATCATAAGTGCAAGATAAAGTTAATAGCTCCCAGGTTAGGAGTTCACCCACAAAGATGGAATAAAGCAGAGTCTTTGTCAAACTCTTCTCATATTGAACTTGCCTGTTTACTGGGACATGTGCTCACTGGAAGGCATTGTATGGTCTACAGAAAACTCATCTTCTGTTTCCTCTTAAGCTATAGAGGGAATTGGAAAAAAATGGACTTGTGGCTTCCAACTATTTGGCATAAGACCCTTCATTTTCCATGCACTATTTAATAAAATCACTTGTAGAGTTTTCAAGTACTCTTAGATTAACTCTTCTAATTAAGCCAAATATTTGTCTGCGCGATGTCTTTCGCCAAGCTGCATATGATCCTTTCTCACTTTTTCATAGAATGGCCTGGGTTGAAAAGGCCCTTAAAGATCGTCTAGTTCCAACCCTCCTGCTCTGGGTAGGGTTGCCAACGTGAGCAGGCTGCCCAGAGCTGCATCCAGCCTGGCCTTCAATGCCTTCAGGGATGGGGCATCCACAACTTCTCTGGGCAACCAGTTCCAATGCCTCACCACCTTCTGAGTGAAAACTTTTCTCCTAACATCTAATCTAAATCTCCCCTGTCTCAGTTTAAAACCATTCCCCTCATCCTGTCACTATCAACACACATAAACAGGCATTCCCCCTCCTGTTTATATGCTACCTTCAAGTACTGGAAGGCCACAACGAGGTCTCCCCAGAGCCTTCTCTTCTCTAAGCTAAACAAGCTCAGTTCCCTCAACCTTTCTGCATAGGAGAGGTGCTCCAGCCCTCTGATCATCTTAGTGGCCCTCCTCTGGACCCATTCCAAGAGCTCCACATCCTTCTTGTGCTGGGGGCCCCAGGCCTGCACACAGTGTTCCAGGTGGGGTCTCACAAGAGCGGAGCAGAGGGGGACAATCACCTCCCTCCCCCTGCTGGCCACCCCTTTTTTGATGCAGCCCAGGACAGAGTTGGCCTTCCGGGCTTCAAGCTCGCACTGCTGGCTCATGTCCAGGTTCTCGTCCAATAGGACCCCCAGGTCCTTCTCTGCAGGGCTGCTCTCAAGTTCCTTGCAGCTGGCCTTGTTGAACCTCATTATATTCTCATGGGCCCACGTCTCCAGCCTGTCCAGGTCCCTCTGGATGGCATCCCTTCCCTCTATTGTACCGACTGCACCGCTCAGCATGGTGTCAGCTGCAAACTTGCTGAGGATGCACTTGATTCCTATAATCCTATAACCTATGTCATTGATAAAGGTGTTGAAGAGCACAGATCCCAAGACCGACCCCTGAGGGACACCACTTGTGCCTGGCCTCCACCCAGACATAGAGCCATTGACCACAACCCTTTGGCTGCGACCAGACAACCAATTCTTTGTCCACCTAACAGTGCATCCCTCAAATCCATACCTCTCCAATTTGGAGAGAAGAATGTGGTGAGCGACCATATCAAAAACTTTGGTCAAGTTTTACAAGGTAGACAAATTGGTAGATTTTTGAATAAGTTTAATACATCTCACACGTATACTACAGGTTAGTAAAGTGTGTGCTGCTATTTTGGAATTGTTTGTTTTTAATGAACTATTTTAAGTCTCACTCGTTGGTTCACTAGCTTCAACAACATGCTGTGTGGGGGACACCAATGCAAAATGCTGACTGAAATCATCACCCCGCTTGTCTCAGTTCACCATTAACCACGTCCCCCTGCCTCGGCACCTCCCCATCTCACACATCCCTCCAGCCCTTCTCCCCCCACACCTCCTCTTGCAAATCTCCAGATTGCATTTCTAGCTTATTGGTTTCTTTCACCTCAGTTCACCTGATGGATTTTTAGATTAAGAAATTGCTGCTTTAGAGTGCACTTTCGCTTTTTTTGAGCTAAAAAAAAATGTTGCATTTCTACAAAATAGTAATAAAATCCTCATACTTAGCATGACCTTGATGTTAATTCTTTAGATAGCACCGCATTCATGACGATTGTAGGTTGTCAGTCTCACGTCAGTGCCTGGTAAAATCATGGAGAAGACGGTTCTCGAACTTATTGAGGCACACCTGGGGGACAAAGCAGTCATTGGTCCCAGCCAGCATGGGTTTGTGAAGGGTAGGTCCTGCCTAACTAACCTGATTTCCTTTTATGATAAGATCACCCGTATGGTGGACCAAGGGAAACCAGCTGATGTGATTTTTTTGGACTTCAGCAAGGCTTTTGACACGGTTTCCCATAGGATCCTACTGGACAAAATCTCCACCATACAGCTAAATAAAAACATCATACGATGGGTGAGAAATTGGCTAATGGGCAGGGCCCAAAGGGTTATGGTAAACGGGGCTGCGTCAGGCTGGCGGGCGGTCACCAGTGGGGTCCCTCAAGGCTCCATTTTAGGGCCGGTACTTTTCAATATTTTTATAAACGATCTGGATGTAGGAATAGAAGGTATTTTGAGCACGTTTGCTGATGACACCAAACTTGGAGGAGTTGTGGACTCTGTCGAGGGTGGAAAGGCCTTGCAGAGGGATCTGGATAGGTTGGAGAGCTGGGCGATCGCCAACCGCATGAAGTTCAATAAGAGCAAGTGCCGGGTTCTGCACCTGGGACGGGGAAACCCTGGCTGCACGTACAGACTGGGCGATGAGACGCTGGAGAGCAGCCTAGAAGAGAGGGATCTGGGGGTCGTGGTAGACAGCAAGTTCAATATGAGCCAGCAGTGTGCCCTGGCAGCCAGGAGGGCCAACCGTATCCTGGGGTGCATCAAGCACGGCATCGCTAGTAGGTCGAGGGAGGTGATTGTCCCGCTCTACTCTGCGCTGGTGCGGCCTCACCTCGAGTACTGTGTGCAGTTCTGGGCACCACAGTATAAAAAGGACATGAAACTGTTGGAGAGTGTCCAGAGGAGGGCTACGAAGATGGTGAAAGGCCTGGAGGGGAAGACGTACGAGGAACGGCTGAGGGCACTGGGCCTGTTCAGCCTGGAGAAGAGGAGGCTGAGGGGAGACCTCATCGCAGTCTACAACTTCCTCGTAAGGGGGTGTCGAGAGGCAGGAGAGCTTTTCTCCATTAACACCAGCGACAGGACCCGCGGGAACGGGGTTAAGCTGAGGCAGGGGAAGTTTAGGCTTGACATCAGGAGGGGGTTCTTCACAGAGAGGGTGGTTGCACACTGGAACAGGCTCCCCAGGGAAGCGGTCACTGCACCGAGCCTGTCTGAATTTAAGAAGAGATTGGACTGTGCACTTAGTCACATGGTCTGAACTTTTGGGTAGACCTGTGCGGTGTCAAGAGTTGGACTTGATGATCCTTAAGGGTCCCTTCCAACTCAGGATATTCTATGATTCTATGATTTATCTGCTTGAAGGTGCTCGGGCTCTGAGAGCATTGACTCAGACAATTTTATGTGCCACGCTAATACCTGCCCCGTGGGGCACCATTTTTGATTTCGTACAACGTAACGCCTGCTCTTGAAGAACTGCGGCACGGAACCGCGCTGATGACTCACAACGCTCCACACGGAAAAACCCCAATGGTACAAAACCGGGGAGCCCCCAGCAGCCTGCAACACAAAAAAACAAGGGGCAGGGGCCGAGGGCGCTGTGAGGGAGCGGGGCGTTCACCCGGGGCACCACGGGACCACGACCCGCGCCTGACGGCAGCCGGGCGGCGTTGTGAAGCCCGCCCGCCACGGCCCCGCTTATATAGTGCGGAGCGCGGCGGTGACGTCACCCCCCAGCCAATAGCCGCCTCTGTTTACCTCCGCCCCCCTCTCCGCGCCGTAGGGGCCCGGGGAGGGGGCGGAGCCAGCGGCCGGGCCCCGCCCCCTCCCCAGCCCCGTCCCCAGCCCCGGCCCCGTCCGCGCCGGAAGCGGCGCAGCGGCGGGCGCGGGCCGGAAGCGGCCGTTGCCGAGGATGAGCCAGCGGGACACCCTGGTGCACCTCTTCGCCGGCGGGTGCGGGGCGCGGGGGGGGCCTCGGGGCCCGGGCGGGGGCTGAGGGGGGATAACGGGGCCCGTGAGGCGGTGGGGAACGTGGGCAGCGCCCCCCGGCCCGCGCGGTGCGGTGCGGGGGCCGGCACCCCGCGGTGGGGGTGCCCCGAGGGGAGGCCGCGCGCTGAGGGCCCGGCTGTGGGTGCGCGGCCTGCTCGGAGCGGGGCGGGGGGCGCGGTGCAGCTTCCGCCCCCGTCTGCAGCGGGCGGGGGGACCGGGAGCGGCCCCACGCCGGCGGTGAGCGGAGCCCGGCCGAGCTGGGCAGGGGGGAAGCTGTGCGGGGTCACCGCCAGGCGCCTCTGCTGGCGGGGGGGCTGCGGATCGATCTGCTGGAGCCCTCCTCAGTCCTAGGGGGGCCCTGAGAAGGAAGGAAGCTCGGCTTCCCTTCGGGCTGCAGGGGAGGTTGCATGCAGCCAGCGCTGATGTCTTAATCTGCTGACCCTTGTTGTAACGTCTGCGTTAAGTCTTTAATTCCCGTTTTCATTACTGAAGCTCTAAGTGATGACATTGCTGTTTTAGCGACGTAGGTGGGGCCGTTCTAGGATTTTTTGGTAGCTGCCTAGCTTGCTTCATGACAATTCAACATCAGCTGTCAAACTGCAGTGCTTCTGGGCTATTACTGGTTCATGTGGAAGTTGGCATTGTATTTCTAATAATCTCTCCTCCCTCTTTTTCTATATCTTTCTGTATCCATATCCCCACCCAAGAGGTTTGGTTGACCATTTTAGCAGTACTGGGTAGGGGTACAGTAGCGGAAGAAAATTGCTCACCAATTTCTACCTGATTTGATTTCTTAAAAGTAATTTTACTCTGTTAGTTTCATTATTTTTTTTTTGAGAATCTCACCTTTCTCTGCCTCGTAACTGCATGTCAGTTGTAAATGTGGCTGATATTGTGTAACAGAAATACTAATCCTGTGTTAAAAATAACTAATTCAGTACTTATTTTGGAATGGTGGGCATATGACGTCTAGCACCATCAATGAATTGAAATGGTGCTTCTTTATTTCTTTAGAAAAGGAAGCTCTTCTAAGTGATTTTGCTGGACTGGTTCGTGCATCAGCCAATACATCAACAAAGTACTATTTTCACGTGCAGTCCCCACCCAATGTATGTCTTAGACTTCCTTGACTTTAAATAGATTCTCTGAAGGTGTACGTGTAAGCAGTAACAGCAGTCCCATTCAGAAGCAGAAAATACATAGCATGGGAAGAACATCACTCTTGTTGGAAATAAGGTGGAAAAATAAGAATTCCATGTTAATAAAAGAAAAAGCGTTACAGCCTTTTACTAACATGTTCCAAAAAAAGCAGTTGTAACTGCTACGATTTGTAACCAATTAGTTCTATGCACTAACTTTAGGACGTGTCTTAGGACATTTAAACATAGTTTTCTAGGCTGTTTGCAAAACCACCATCATGCACTCCTAACTGTAGAGTGATTGCAGGGAGCCTTCCAGAATGGATCAGCAGTGGACCTGAAGTTCAGTTTCATGCTGTGACACATTTGCAGCCGCTTACTTAGCTCATATTTTGTCCTGATGAACTTATTTGTCAGGATCTCTTTCCACAAACTGTGTAGCTACCACCCAGCTCCCTCTGCTAATTGTATCTCATCCTTGTGGGGCCATAGCTGGGATGCCTGTAATGTTGGATCCTGACACAACATCATATTTCATGGGAAGCTCAACTTTCCGCTGAGGTACTTGGTTGCATCCCTCCGAACTCACCCTTTTCAGGAGTCAAGCAGTTGGTTGTATTTATGTTGTCTGTTTTTCCATTTGGTAGTCAGATAACCACTGCTGTCACTGTAGACAACGTGTTGGCCGTGTAAACTCAGGTGCTTTTATTCCAGAATCCCTGTAGTGGTTAAAATAGTCAAAATTCAAATAATGCACTTAAGATAGTTAGAATTCTTTAGAAAGGTAGATACTGTACATGTGAGAGACTCGTGGATTTTTCTTTATTTCAGTTAGGAAGATGTTAGTTAATAACTTAGAGCGTAGGATGGTGATTGGTGGTGTTTTTTTGCCTTTCTAACTGCCTGTCAGAAAATAGGCACTTGACCTGTAATTGAGTTACCAAGCACCTGGACTCCCTCCTTCCTTAAAATACATTCCTGGCATAACCCTGAATGTCTTTGAGAACTAGTTCTTCCTGTTGTGAGGCATAGGAGAAGGTTAGTGCCTTTCTGCCTCAACTTTAGGTTAATTTTGTGTTTAGGTACTCTACTGCAGGGGGGGAAAAAAAAGGCAATTCTTTCTTGAAGCATTGAGTAGCTTGGGTTTTGCTCCGTGATATGACCAAATTGCATTAAAATAGCTGTATCTGAAGAATTGTGAAGCTAATGTTTCTCATATTTCCTTCTAGTTGACTGATGTTTTCAGCTGTCAAGCTGTTTTACTTGATACAAATGTCACGTTGTAAGTATTTATTTGCCCTGGGTCCTAATAGAAGCTATGCTCTCGGCGTTAGTGTTTGTTTTGGATAATGGAAAGCAGTTCCCCTCGTGTTATTTTTTCCAATTTTCACTTGTATGTTTTTGTATGTCAGCACATCAGGGGGATTTCATTTTTACATTGTTAATTAGAAACAGGTTTGACTAATATTTCTTAGTTTAAGGAAGTTAACTTAAAATTGTTACTTTTTAAAATTTCAGCAAAAAGTATAATCTGTGAACAAGGGCGCTGTGGGCTGCTGGCTGCTGGTACTCCTAGCCAGTGTATTAATGAGAAAGGTGTGTGTAATGTACAAGTTTAGCAGTATAATAATCGGAAACCCCTGGAACTTGCAGATTAGTGAGATGCATTCTTGCTGGTTCTGAAAACTTCACTTCCCAAAGGTCTTAAATTCCTTCTCAACAGAGGGATACCGTAGGTTTGATATTCAGACCTGCAACTTACCTGTCGACGTGCACACCCGTTACTCTTGTGCTGTAAGATGGGTCTGTGAAATTGCTGCCAGTCTGGTGACCTGAATTTGTGGTAGGTGGTAAAGAGATTAGAAAGCGTTCTGCTTGCAAGTGGCTCGGTGTTTTCCTGACGGCTTTTTGAGATCAGTTTTCTCACTGTTTATCTTGTCAGTCAGTATTTGCAGGGAACTCTTTCACAGAGGAAAGAGAAGCAGCAGGTAAAGTACATGAATGAATGTAGAACCAAGATAACGGAGTCAAGGGTTATCTCTGAGGCTTTGAGGCCGCAGTGCCAAATACAGTGAAAGGTGAATCTAAGGTAAGTGCTATGAAGCCTCATCCTGGGCTTGTGTAAAATAAGCAATTACCTAAAGGAAGAGAAGCTGGTGGTTCTTAAACAGCGCTAGTTACAATTATAGGTCAGCTGTACCAGCGCTACTGGGAATATTAATCCTCTTGGGAGCGTTTGCAGACAGTCCAGTGGCTGTAATGCTGAGACCCTCATCCACACCAGAGCTGTCCCTGCTTTCACTGCAGGGGTGTCCACACGTAGCAGCAGACTGCAGCCCACAATGCTGCACAAGGGCAGCGACTCCTAAGCAGGTACTCCCAACCTGAAACACCAAAACGTTTTCTTGTCCAGCTGTCCCTGGAAATAAATCCCTTGATTTGAATGCTGGGCAGGATTAGCTTATGGAGCATATGTGTATTTCTTCCCTTGCATATCGTCACAGTAAGAGAGGTTGATCTGGGACAAGGGGTTGACTTGTTCTGAGGATCTGTGCTGAAGTGCTAGCAGAGTGTAAAGCCAAAATATGTCCAAATACATTAATCAGGTGAGGTGATGGTCTTCTAAATATACATTTGGAATCAAGTGCACTTTTTTTTTTCCATGGGTGCTCTCTGGATTAGGCTTGTATTGCAGTCTTCGGAAATTCTTCTGTCCAAGAGATACCAAGTAGAGACAACTGTTCTTGGTTTTGCTGTAAATCTGTTCTGAGTTTGTTTGGTAGCTGTATATCTACCAGTTTTGCTGACTGCATCGGCTCTTGTGCTGTCTTGTGCGGTTCAAGCTGAATATTTAATTTTCTGACTTGTGTGGGTTAGTAGTGGTCTTTTAATCTTCCTTTTTTCTCCATGTGTGTTTTTTTTTTTTTTTGTGTGTGTGGATTTACTTTAAGTTAATTAGTACCTACAGGGAGATTATCATGCCCTTATACAATCAGGTGTTTCTGATAAAAGTCAGCTTTCTTATAAGCACTTGGCAAAGCTCACAAAGGCTTGTAGTAAACACTGATGAGAGGCAAATGTCAAGTTTGGGATAGGTAAGATAACTAGGGTCTTTCATGACATTCATTAGAAATCAGTTTTTACAAAATGATTTTTTTTTTTCCAGTTTGGAAGCTTTGGGATTAAGGGCTGGGTCTGTGTCCTGGTTTACACGTTAGCAAAGTGCCTTGCCTTGCTTCAGGAGTTAGCACTGTGCCCTGTGTTGCAGCGCAGTGCAGAACTTCAGGTGACTCTCACTTGCTGACTGGCCACCTTCGGGCAGGGGCGCCTCACGCTCTGCCCTTTCCACTTGCAGTTTATGCGCCGTCAGCAGAGTAGTTGCTTACCCACTTTCTCTGGTGAAACTCAGCTAATCTTGAAGCAAAAAAGTTACATATTTGTAACTGTTTTTACAAGTCACAGTTAGTAGGGCCCAGCACTGGAGATGCTGAAGCTCTGGTATTGTTAGGTAACAGAGATTTCTGGAGTAGTTTACAAAATCCCACGTGTGGTAATCAGAAGAGAAATAAATGTCACTATTTTCTGATTTTTGGGAAATGTTTTTCAGAACTGTGCTACTCCCTAAATTGTGTTAAACTACAAAAAAAAAAAAAAAAAGCCTGAACCAACCAAGCAAAAAACCTAGATTTGATCCTGGGAGGAGGGCAGCCAGAGTGATAGTGGTGATCTGCTGGCAATTTATAGAGCGCTCCTAAGCTGGAGCTGGAGGCTGCCTGTGCCTGGCATGCCAGGGTGAGGAGCACAAAGAATTAGTGTCTCTTTCACAGTGCTTCCATTAGTATGTTAAATAAGCAAGGCTTGAAACATATTTTTAAGTAAAATACTGCTGGTGGCAGAACACCTGGCATGTTCCTCAACAGTTGCTTATTTTTACGGGTCACATAGTTACTGAGTTGTCTCTCTTTGTTTATCTACAGGCTGCTCACTGAGGTTTCTCATGAACAGATTATTTTGCCAAGCCTTGCAGTATTTACCTTAAAATTCAAGTGAGCTATATAAATCGGTGTGGTTCCCGGGTTATCCTTGCACTTCGTGGGTCAGTTCTAACTTGGATCTTGGTACTACTAAGCAAGACTGGTTCCTTGGTGTTGCGGGGGGGGGGGGGGGAGGGGTTCTTCTACTTCTTAGACTTCAGGTGCCGTCTCTGTTGCATGAGGGTTTTTGAGGGCCGGGGAAGTGATGTATCACATTTTGCCAGGAGTGGAGATTTGGGATTTTGCAAAGACATGTTGTGAGTGGTATGGATCCACGTAATTCTTCACAGAACTTCTCCGCTTTCTTCATTTGGAAGTTGCCATTTGAGATCTTGAAAATGGGGAGGGAAGAGAATTATAATCCAGCCTAGCACTACTGACCGGTTTATCTGAGACATTTTATCTTGTTTAAAGAAAGAAAGCCAACCCCTTGATAAGAAGCAGTGCCCAGAGTGCTGATCACTGGAAATCATGATGTGAACGGCAGCAAGCGGGGCAGGCAGCGAGTGCCCAGCTCTCCCAAGGAAGCAGGTGGTCAGCTGCTCTTCTTCCCTGGGGGTAAATGGCTCCTTGTCACGGAGCAATTCTTCAGAAGGCAGACTTGAGAAGAGCAAGCATGGAGTAGCTGCATGTCTGCCCTCTTCCCTACCAGTCTCATAATCCATTGCTGGGGGCCTGCTCGTAATGCAGCTGCAGGGAGCGCCTGACAAGAGCTGCTGCAGTCAGCCAGCCGTCGGGGTGGCTTGGGTGTGCTGCAGGGGAGCGTGCAGCTTGCAAGCTCAGTGTTAATCTTCAACTTCGGAAAAATTTTCCAGTGCGGAGTAGCTGGAGCCAGAGGCATTAAAGGCTCCAAATTCCAGGCCCTGTCGCTGAATGGGGGCCGAGTTTTCTCCTGCTCGTTTCTTTCCCCTTCCGTAGTATTTATCATCACACAAATATAAACCCTACCACGTGCTTTCGCTTGAAAACAAGTCCTCATGTAACCTGCCTGAAATCAAATGCGGAAAGATCTTAGTGGCAGCAGGCTCCGGGGGATCAGAAGCAGAGGGGTTGCAAGAAAGGAAACAAACCCTGAAGCTGGCTGCCTGTGTTGCCTGCACACACACATTGCCAGGCAGCACTGGCTGCTGTGGAATCGCAGGAAGAGCAGTGACTTGCTCAGTCTTAAAGACACACTTGAGACTATAAAAACTCTGTCAGGCTGTACCAAGGGCTGGCCTGCTGGTGGCTCACATGGTATTGCATGTCATCAACCCAAACGTGTCAGGGGTTTCTACTGCTTGCAACACTGGCTAAAATATATTTTGCTCCCCTAGTCTGTGTATTCCTGCAACTCCTGTTTTAAAAATATATTTGTAGCTGAACATTAGAAGTGCTGGCAAGCAAAATGCTCGTTCAGTGATGCTTTAAAGATACTACTCTGAAAGCTGTGTCGGTCTGCTACTGTGCAGCATGTCAGGACCTGACCTCCATCTTCCCGTGAGACTGCACTTCTTCAGACTCACAAACTTAATTTCTTTCTTCAGACCTGAAAAGAGGGCAAACTTCAGTGTAATGTTGGAGTTAGGGCTGGGACGAGATGCCTTCATGCTCTAGTAGTAGGCTGTCTCTAGGTTGCTAATTCAAACAGACCATTAAGAGAACATCATCAAACATAATTCTTTGCTTGGTACTATCAGTTTAATTCATACAAACATCAGCCTTTTAGGATGTGACACTGTACTAATAACTGCCATTTCTGGTGTTGTTTGCAGCAGAAAAGAGCGGTACTTGACAGACTCTGAAAGCTCCTTTTCCATGAAAGCCTGCAGGAGTACTTGAGTCCCAGCTATTCCTGCTAATTTGTACTGAACTCTCCTAATTTGTACTGAACTCTCCTTTGCACTTAGGAAGACCTTGTTTAAAAGATACTGATGAACAAATCTTGCAGCATTTAAAAGTTTGTTTCAACAAACTAGCTGATAGTTATCTTATTCTCAGTGCTTGTCAGGGTCATACACCAGCTCTTCGTACTCCTTCAGAGGAGTGAATACTGAGCCCTTTGAGTTCAGTGCAAACTATATTTCTGTGGTTGTTAGTGGATTTCAGGCTGAGTTGTAACAAATGAACACCCTAATATAAATCTGTTGTTTAAAAACAAAACAGAAAACCAATGAGTGCATACCATGTCTAGGTCGTAATTTTAAGAAGTGTATTTGGCAACGTCAAGAGAACATGGGAAAAGTTTCAAGGGTAGCATTTATTTTCATAACAGTGAACTCCAAGAATTTGGGGTTATCTTTGGAATCAAAATTTGTGGATTTGATATTTTTCCCTCAGAGGCTGATGCGGTCGTAGTTAAACAGGAGTGTGGGTAATTATTAATTAGCCTATGAACAAGCACCAGAGAAGCCCTCTGAAGAAAGCTGCTAAAAGGCAGCGTGTCCCTGGCTGTGCTCTCCTTGAGCAGACTGGGAATAACGCCGCTGATAGCGTAAGGCACGCACAGCTTCCCGTGGCCTTCATACAGAAATGAGCGGCAGACTTCTGGCTTCCCAGATTCAGCCCTACAGGGAGCTGTTCTTGGAACCGAGTGTGCCTTGCTGTACGGGGCAGGACTTGGGAAGCACTCACAATCATTGCTGTTGTGGTATCACGTCCAAAAATACAAAGGGAGTTTGTTAATTTCAGTGGTATAAAATTGCCACGTTACAGTTTTTAGCAGCTTCCCAAGATCTGATGCATGTAGCCCTGTGTGTGTGGTGCATAAATCTGTTCCACCCTTAAGGATTTTTGGCACCTCTGTTGTGGTCAGGAGCATGCTGAACATTCAAAAGAAGTTAAAATTTACCACAGGAAGTTAAACATTGGAGATGCTGAGCTAGTTTCCCGAAGTGATTTGAACAGCATGTGATGAAGACTGTGCACCTTCACTACTTCAGAAACTCTTTTTGTCTGTTCAAATTTTCACTACACATTAAGTGATTAACAAACTGACTGAAGTGTGCTTGCCTTCAAGGGCACGTAACCACAGTTATCACGCACATTACAGTTATTTCTTCCCCTTTTGCAATTCAGATGTGTTCAGTATAACATTAATTATACGTTATTGTATTCTCTTTTTTTTTCAGTTTAGAATACGCTGATCCTCTTTCTCTTTGCAGATGTGGAGGTACAGTTGGTGCAATTCTGACATGTCCACTGGAAGTTGTGAAAACACGGTTGCAATCCTCCTCTGTGACTCTATACATCTCCGAAGTCCATCTCAACACTGTGAATGGTCCCAGTGTCAATCGAGTAACTAGAGTTTCTCCTGGACCTCTCCATTGTTTGAAGTGAGTGTGCATAGGTAGTGGGTTTCTGGTTGGGCTTTTGGGGAGGGGTGATGGGCAAATCCATGTAAAGGATTCACCCTGTTATGCCTATTATGATGTTACTATGAGATGACTGCATATTTTGCTGTTCAACTGTATCACATTCTGTTTTTCCAAATGTCTTTCATGTGTCAGTTTGCACCATGAATTAGTCGAAACATACATCCCCTGTAGGACTCACGGACCCAAACTATATCCTAAAAACTCACTGGGAGCAATGTAATGCTTAAAATTAGAATAGTTCATTTGGAAGAGACCTACAAAATCATCAGCTCCAACTCCCTGACCACTTCAGGGCTAAACAAAAGTTAAAGCATATTATTGAGGGTGTTATCTAAATGCCTTGTGAACACTGACAGGTATGGGCCACCCCCTGCTAGGAAGCCACCTCCAGTGTTTGACCACTCTCACGATAAAGGCATTTTTCCTAATGTCTGCAGAACAGAGGCAAGATTCCCTTCACTCTGGGGGACTCCATCTTGCCAGTGAGGGGAAGGTGGCTTCAGCATTTGGGTATAGGAGGAAAATTTCCTTCCAGGAAAGATGTGCTGCTGCTTCTTGCATTAGGCAGACTCAGACAAGTGTAAGAAGCTACTGTTATCTGTAATGAATCAGTGAGAAGTAGTTTGTAGGCAACCCCTTCTGGCAGTTGCAGTGAAGGATTTAAGTGCTCAGGTTAGAGCACAGTATTTTTTTAAATGGAGCTTGTACCTAAATAGCATGTTGGGCAGAAGGTTTTTCTTAGTCTGGAAGTCTTGATTGAAAGTTTTTTGTTTGTTCATTTGTTTTTTTTGCGGGTAAGTGTCTGATGGGTGAACACGTTGGGAACAAGTATGTGAGTGGGTAGGGCTCAGGTTGTGACAAGGAAGGAGAGCTCCATCTGAAACACTGGCTTTTGCCTTACTAACTTTCTCATGGTGGAAGCTGAGCAATTCAGCTTCTTTCCTGAATGTTCTGGATTTTCTGCCTTCTACTTAGAAATGGGTCCAAATAAATTGCAGGATGATCAGATGTTTTTCATATGCTCCTCTGATAGAAGCCCTAAAATGCCTAAAATAGGTTGTTTTTCTATCCGTCTTTGCAGGAAACAAATTCAGAGTGCGGTAGAGGTAGTTCATGATGAACTTCATTGCTAGGGCTGTTTTTTTTTTTGTTTGTTTTTAAATTGCTACTACACATGTTAATTCTTGATCCTTGGTATGAGAATATGTATCTACTGTTCCTTTTGTTCTTTGCTTAGATGTGTTTTATTCCTTGTAAGTATCAAATTACTGAAATGCCACGTAACTTCTGTAGGCTTCAAATTCTTTGAATACAACAAATATGGAAAAAAAAAATCCCAGATGACATGGCAATGTGCTGTGTCTGTAGAAATATGTAGTTGTAGAACATAATTATTTTAGGCCTCTGCTTTAAGATACTAGTGATCTCAGTGGATTTAGCAGGGAACTCAATCTGGATCTCCGTCACTTATGCCTTTATCGATACTTGATGTTTTCTGATTTGTGGGTTAGGGTTTGGTTGTCTTTTCTCACACCAAATTCAGTGCAGTGTGCCAAGGCTCTCATGAGTGAGCTTAAAGTACTTGTTCGTCTAAAAGCGAGTTGAATTAGGCAAATGCTGTCAGAATTCCAGTTAGCTAACTGTTGTGGAGTCAGTTCTGCATCCTTAGTGTCAACAGAGGTGACTTTAAAGGCATCTGTGCCAGGAAACAAACTGAGAAGAGCTAGTGCAGGTGACTGCATTCTCTGGCAACAGAAGCGAATTCCCTTATTCATAAGTATCTGTTGGGCATATCATGTTGCTGATGCCTGTTATATCTAACCTCGACTGAGTTTAAACCAGAGGTCTTAATAATGGAAATCTGACCGACCTTGCAATGCGGACTGCCCCACATAACACTGGCAGGTCAGTTGAGGCTGTATGGAACATTTGTACTGCTCTCCCAGCTGTGGGTTTGCCGTTCTCTGGTTTCACTAAACAGTGCAGGCTCTGGGATCTGATCTTTAATGCAAAAAGATTGTGTCTTATTTTCAGAGTAGAATTTAACTCCTGCAGCTGGTGTCTGGGAATGCAAAAGAGCATCAATAACTACAACCATTACAGTCCTTTCTGCCTGCTGTTAGGGGAAATTCTGCTGTGACTTCCCTTGAATTCTTAGTTACTCCAGCAAGTCTTGGGACGCTGTAGATCTAGAGGAAACAAAAAAGAGACTTTACTCATAAATTTCTCTGAGACACTGAGGTTCCTGCTGCTTTGTATGCATTCATATTTGTGCTTACACGCATGTATTTGCAACACTTCATATTGTGGTGTAAGGTGATGTTCAAGTAGTAGTGTGTTATGTGGGCACAGATCACGTGTTAATTGGGTACAGCTTTGCTATCATCTGATGCTGCGACCATGCTGAGCTTTATGGAATATGCTAAGATTATCTCAAACAGTTCATTCCAAAAGCGTTAGAATTGCTTTTAGGATAACACACTTGTCCAAGTAATGAGGATTTCCAAAGTGCTTTTTAATACTCCAATTATTGCTGTGAAGCAACTTTACTCACTCAGTGGATTCATATTAATTGTTGTAGATATGAAGCTACGGCATTGCTGGACATATGATATGCTGATTTTCCTAAACAGTCATGGTGACTATTTCACACTGACGCAACAGTTCACAAACACTGCTTTATTTTTGATTACTGAGAACAAACTTTGTAAACTTTTGTTTTGATTTGACAGCAAAACTGTGATAAAATAGACAATCTCAGCTGCTGGAAATCAGAATAGATTTGGAATCTCTTTCAGTGCTATGGATGACTTTCTTCTGTTTGTTCTGATAGTAAATTGCAAGCAAAATGGCCATTTATACAATGGTAGTTTGCTTTATTGAGCAATTGACTTGTCATTAACCTGCACATCTCTTTGAAGAAGAAATATTTGTGTGTATTGGCCCGTGTTTCTAAATAAATAAGCACTGAGTTTTATGTTGCAATGTCCAGTGAAGCAGTTAATTCCTAACTTAAAAGCTGTGCCTAACTGAATTGCTAGAGCAGTTTGCAGTGATAGGGACGCAGGTAGTCCTCGTTTCTCCTCCTTCGGTCTCCCATATCTTGCTGTACTTTTTAAAATACTGTATCTGATTAGCATCTAGTTTGTTGGACAGATTGGTTTCACTGAAACTGGATATTAATGGGTATCCTCGTAATGTACCAAGATAACTTGTTGCATAATGGTCTTCAACCTGGTCTCTTTGTTTTAAAAAAACATAGTTTTGTGGGAAAGATATTCCAAACACTGACATACGAGTAACACCTTGCTTGATGTTTCAGTTGACTAGTTACCCCTCTGTTTCTCTGTAAGTCCCACAAAGGTGGGAGGTCATATCTTACCCGCAGAGGTGGGGATTGTCTTTTCAGGAATGAGTTAAAGAAAACCCACTTGTTGCATGGCCAGCAGCAGTACTTGGCCAGGAGCACACAGGCAGTGTTTCAGAACTGATAAGCGGTTGCTGATGGATGGATGGAGGAGGGAATACCTCCTAGCCTTATGGGAGGGCCACTTCTCACATCGGGGGGAATCCGTTTCCTTATATTTCAGCAGAGTCAAAATAATCACTGTAACTTATAGAAAGAGTAAAGCTAAGAATGATTTCTAGTGGAACACTTTGTAGAGTATCTTATATACTCTGATTACCACCAATTTTTCTCATAACCACTAGAAAAAAGATCTCAAAGACGTTGAGCGCTTCTGGCATAGAAGGAGCTGCATTGTGGTGCTGCAACTGACACGGATGCCTATAGGTTTGTGAAGCAGTGCCCAGTGTAAGAGGAAGCTCTCTGGGGGAATAGGGAGGGCAGAGCAAGGGGTAGGGGGCTGTAGAAGGCTCCCTGACACTGAAACAGTTCACATACCACTAGAGGTCACGTGTAGTGTAGTTTGAATCTTGCAGTGCAAAGGTAAATCTTTCAAAATCATGTGAATGACACAGCACGTTTTGAAACGTGCTGATTTAAATCATATGATTTATAGGGACAGTGGAGGCAACACTTCTCATCCAAATGGCTGCTTTACATTGAACTTTTGACGTGTACCTTACTGTACTGAGTCTTGTCGAATCAAACCAGGGTAGCACATGCAAAACCATGCTGTCTTTTTGAGAAGAGTGGGTGATAGCTTGCAAAAGATGTGCTTGGCTGGACATGATTTAAGCATCAGAGTGAACGTCTCCTTAAACTGCCCTTAGGAGGCACCCGACTGTTCCTGTAGCTGAATCTTTATAAATTTTCCTGTTTTCCCTTTCACTCCCTGCCCCTCTCATCCAAAGAAAGTTCCCAAATTAGGAGCTAAATGGTGATGAATATAGAGCAGAAACTGATATTTCTCTCTAAAGCAATTTAGAAGAGCTTACGGGAACATGAACATTTAAGTGCTTACTATTTTCTCTCATATAAGGACACTTTAACTGCTTAACAATAGGTAGCATCATATGTGCTTGATCTTTGGGGAGAGTCTGTATAGATGTCGTAAGCCATTACTTCTGTCTTTATTTCCTGGATTTTTATGGTATGTCAAGCAGCCGTTGAATTTATATTATGCCAGTTCTGGGAAATGATCCATCTTTTGTGGTGAACATTGCATTGTCAAGGTTATTAATGGATGTGTACACAAAGATTAGAGCTTAAAATGATTTTGTAATGGTTGTTAGTGTGTTCTTTAATTTTGATGTGAATATTAAAGTATGTCACTTTTGTTTTCTAGGATGATCTTGCAAAAAGAAGGTCCTCGTTCTCTGTTTAGAGGGCTGGGTCCTAATTTGGTAGGCGTTGCTCCTTCCAGGTAAATACAAACAGGCATTCAGTAAGTGAAATAATTTCAGTGAAATTTTGGTTGCTGTATATTTTTCAAGGGATTTAGGGTTTATTTCAAGTGTGTTATTGCATCTGTAGTGTAAATAGTAAATATCTAGTAAATAGAAAAAATTGTTTCAGGGTTAGTTTGTCTGAAACAATGAGTCACTCGTGCTGCACAGCTCTAGTCCAACATCCCTGCACCAGCTACCTGAGCATTTACTAACGCCTCTTTCTGAATGTTATTTGTTATTGAGCTTCTTCCAGTTAAGAAGTTGCACATGTAAGCAGAAGTTTGTGCCTTATGCACAGGTAGATTTAGCCTTCAGTTAATCCATCATCTTCAAAAAGCAGTTGTGTGACCAGCTTCAAAACACCGTGTCTTTCTCCCCTCCTGAATTCTGTTGAAGCACAGACCACTGGCCTAATGCAGTGGGAAGCCTGTTTTGAAAAAGAGCAAGAATGGGCTGGGTGAGACACAGCTGTCACAGATGAGGCTGATCCAGCAGTGGGCTGGACTCCAAAAAGTAGTGGGGCAGTGACAGAGAATGCAGCAAACCAGAATGTAAATCTGGACCGACTGGCAGTGGTGTTGTGGCTGTCAGTTGTTCTGCCGCAGCCTTAATGCTCTAGCTGCTGCTGTTAGCAGAGTGAGGTTTATACAGACCTCAGTTACACCAGTTTGAATTGATCCTTGCTTACAAGTGTTAGCTGAAGTATGTTCCAAAAATAGAATAGCTAAGGAAGAGCATGAAGGCCAAGATGTGTAAAACTACTTAGTCCTAATGAGGCTAGCTATCTTTTGGCCTATTTTTGTTCCTTTCTCTTCTGTTTTTAAGGGAAATGTCTTTTTGCAGCAGGAATATATATTCACAATGGTTTTATTCCTCCATTGACTTAGTGCACTTCTTCCCTTTACTTCTTGGTCTGAACAGAAGATTATTCCTTATTCCTGCACGCCCAGTTGGGGAATATTTTAATGATAGTGGTTCAAGGGTCTTGGATGCTTCTGGAAAATATTATTCAAATACATTTTCTATTCAGCATTGCTCTGTCTTCTACTTGAATCTGACACATAAGATGTTGCTATGTAGGTTCCCTGTATGAAGAGAAAAGCATAATTCAGCAGTTGGAATACTTTTATTTTAGCGGGTTTTTTTTTTTTTTGAAATACTAGGAATCCTTGAGGTATTTTCTGATCATTACCTTAGAATTGACATGTGGAGAAGCTGAAATCATTCTAGTAGCTGTGTTCTTGACACCTGTGGGATCTCAGCATATAATATTTCATCATTCTGAATATAATCCCCTCAATGAGGAAATGAGCATAAGGAAAATCTAGGGTCATGTTCTCTTAATCTGCTGTTGGGAAATTAGCATTTGAAGACTTTGCCACATGCAATGCTACTTGTATTTTAAAACCAGGAACCACCAACAAAAAACATAGGTCATAGGTAAGGAATTGTTTTCACATTTTCTAAGCCAGATAGTTCCTAAACTGAAGAATGCAATTCTGCTCGGTAGTCCAGTCTGGTTCTAAATGTTCATTATGGATGCTTTCTCTCATTCCAACTGTTGCCATTGCTAGGAAGTTTTCTCTTCCTGTCCCTTTAATCTCTTCAGTTTTGTTCTGTGTTCTCCTTCTATAATAAAACAATGCATGATTGCAGTTTATATCTTTAGTACCTGCAGCTTTATTCACCCTGCACTAAAAGCATGCAAATGTCCACCATGTGTGGACCGCAGGCTTGCTCTGCCAGCTCTCACTTTATCCTCCTGCACAAAAAAAAGAAATTTTCACATATAATTTATCAACCCATAAAGGCCCATTGATCTCTGCATCATCATTCAGGGAAAGTAAGCTCTTGGAACTTTAGCACTTTTTTTTTTTCATAAACATGTTAACTTTTCTTTTTCCTTTGTCAAGAGACTTAAAAGATGCATTGCAACCATCATTCTTAACTCATGATCATTCTTAGCACCACTGAATTCCATTTTGTGATTACCCTCAATGAAAAAATCCTCAATTGCAAAACAAACAAACAAAAAACCAAAACCAACAACAACCCATCAATCAGACTTTCAGTAAATTGCTTTTCAGTAAATTTTGTTTAGTTTCCTTTCACATCTTCCCTCACATAAAATAGTTAGCTTGCTTTTTTCAGTGTTCATACTAAAAATGTCTACTTGCTGTAATGCCTTATAAATAAGCACATCTCCCTTGCCCTCTGGCAGACTGTTTTCATCCTGCACTTCATTTCAATTTGGTACTAGCTAAGTGGACTTAACAGCAGGTCTTTGTTTAAATAAGCTGTAGAGAAGCATGTTTCGTAACACATCCAGTATACTTAACTGGGCTCAGATTCCATTTTAGAAATTACAGCCACTGAGCAAACACTATCATTTTTTATAATAAAGAAAAACATGTTTGTACTGCTAATGAGGTTAATGGTCTGTTCATGAAAGCTTGGATTTTTTTTCTTTTGTAGAGAGGTGTCTAAGTTGTTGAAAAACAACAGTTGCAAATTCAAAATGTATTTTCTGTGTACTTAAAATCATTGTAATGGCTCTAATGAATGAAAACAAGTATCTTCATCATATTACATTGACATGCTAACTTTTTTGCCTAGCTTTGTCTTGATAGCAGGTTACAAACTTGAAAGTAGTACAAGTTTAGAAATATTTTCTATGTAGTATATTCGGGGGGGTAGGGGGAACATACAAAGTGCCCAATCAAAATACAGAACTATAGAAAGCAAGTGTGGTTCCCATCTTCAGAGTTGCCGAAGCTTTTAAAATATAAATGTAATTATAAATATTTAATGTTTCTTTTAAATAAACAAGTCCTATATATTTTCTATTTCTTCTCAAATTGTAATGTTGAAAGGAGCTTACACCTTTAGAACAAAGTCTGTTAAAGAAATACCAAACAATGTAACTTCAGTTCTCACTTCAACAGTGTTCTGCTTTCTGGGCTAAACTTCCTAGTGTCACAGAAACCGTTGCTGTACTTCTATTTATAATTAGGTATTCTTCCCCTCGCTGAGTGTTAACTGGAGCTGTTGTGTAAGAAATAACATTGTAAAGTGTGCTCATTTTCTTCATTCCTAAAACAGTCCCAATGCTTTGCAGGAATTATAACGTTGAGTGTTTTTTTTACTTAAGAAATAAGGCTTGAGAGAAGATGAGCTTGAGTTAGTGAAGTTAGTGGCACTGCTAGTAAGGGCATCAATGCATAAAACATAGCATAACTCAGATCTTGTTCTAATTTTAGAGCGATATATTTTGCTGCTTACTCAAACTGCAAGGAAAAGTTGAACAATATTTTCAATCCAGATTCTACCCAGGTACACATGATTTCAGCTGGTGTGGCAGGTAAGGATCTGTAGCTTTTTAGCTTCTTCATTCTAGATTCTACAGACAAATGAGAGGTGGCAGTAAATGTGGAAAAAATAAAGTGTTCAGTGGTTGAATGACTTCTTTCTGCAATGGTTACCTTTTTTGGCCTCTGGTTAAACAAGCCACCTGGAGACTGTGTGCATGAAACTTTGCACTTGATGTTAATTGAAGTCTTTAACCGTGTGTGTGAATAGCATTTTCCAGGAAAACTTGCATGTCTGCTTCCTCAATTCTAAATTTGTGAAATGAAAAATGAGTGCTTTAAACACAGTAACTATCTGCTCTGCAAACTATAAACAACACAGTGTGCACTGAACTCTGGCTAAATAGTTTGGAATCTATTTTTTACCCTCACTTTTTCTGTTGCAGCTTTGTATATCTGACTTGTTTTTGCCTTTCTGAGATATACTTGCACATATTTGTGTAACTGTGTAACAGCCCCCTCCTCCCCTCCAAATCCTTTGCTCAGACACTAGTCTACATGAAGTTTGCTCAACCACTCAAGTGGCATAGAAGAGCAGACTTCTAGCATATTCATATATTTTCAAGTCTGGAAATGAATTCCTACTTCAATCTGCAGTGTAACTTTGTTATACATGTATTTCAGCAATTGCCACTGATTGTTGCTTGATTTGTGTGTTCTGTGCTGTGGGATTGTTAACAAGGGGAGTTAAAGGCAACTGAGCTGGTTTCTGATAAAGGACTTGTCCTGGGAAAACCAAAATGAGCTGGCAACAATTTGTTGCCTGTCTTTTCTACGAAACAATGTTTCTTTAGAAACAAATATTTCAAAGTTTTTCTTTTTTTCAGTATAGGTCATAGATATTTCACAGATGAATTCTGACCTGATAGCCTCTTGAACCTTATAATTCATGTCAAATTTTGCAATCAATCTAAAATGAACTGTCGAAGGTGATATCAGAAAGATGAGTAGGGTAACTTTTCTGTTGAATACTTGCTAATAATCTGGTACAAAGAAAATGTTAGATAGCATAGTAAATTTAAGGGACGTTAGCTTTTTAGTTAAATAACACACTAATGCTTATCTCTATCACATGAGAAATGTGATGGCTGTATTTAACCTTCTGACAGACATAAGGACAGCTATTTTATCTTAAATGGGCAAATTAGGGTGCTCAAAACCACAGTGTTTTTATCACCTGCCAGTGTGTGTTCTGTTTGTAGGTGAGCAGCACGGGGAACATGCTGGAAAAGGGTTTTCATGAAAAGTTCATCCTAATCAGCTAATCTCCTCAGAAACCCTAATTATATAATTTTTAATTTTTTTTTGTCTTCAACTGTTTGTTAATAGGAGAAAACATAAAAATAAAATTTGGGGGGGAGGGGGAATGTATGGGCAATAGGGGAAAAAAATTAAGTGTATCGTCAATTGAAGACAAATTGTATAACTTGTGCATTGCTGCAGAGAATTGAAGCTTCAGAGTGTTCCTTATTTTTCAAGTTACTGTCCTGATTCCATCATAAAAATAAGTTTTATGGAGATATGATGTAGTGGCTTTTCCCAAGCACTTGCAGATGCAGACTATAGCTTGTCCAGGAGTTCTGTATCTGCTTACTGACTTGCTTCCCTTTCAGAAGGTTGGTATTACGCATTTGCACTTACAACTTCTGGAGACTGGGGTAAATCTATTTTACCTTAACTGCTGTTTGCCTTTTTTGCATTTCTATACCAACTTTCATATTGAACGCTTCTGTGACTGTTACTTTTCTCACACTTACCTAGTACTGCAGCTGTATTGCTGAACCATGTAGCTGATGAAACTGAGGGCAGAGCATAGGTTCACACTACAGGTCGTGGATTTTTTTTGTTTTCTTCTTTGTGACCAGCTTGGCACTGTATATTCCAGGCGTTCTCTGGAAGACCTGTAGAAGGAGGTTCTTTGACAAACAATTTCTTGATATTCAGCACTGGCAGTGTACTGATATACATGGACTGTAGTTAAAAGTGCTTTCCTGGGAACATGCTAACCATGTTTTTGCAATTCTAATATATTTCAGAAAATGCACTTAAAGCAGCCATTAAGTTTTACCTGCAAGGTTTGTATTGCTCTGTGATGCAAAACATCTCAAGGAAATGGCAAAAGAACAGGGGCAAGATCAAATGGGAATTTGTAATTGGTTGACTTAAACAGGTTAACACAAGATCACCATAACATGTTTTGGATATTAAGATTTCAAAATTGGCAAGGTGGATAAACTTGCAACAACTAGCAAAAATAATCAGTATTGGTTTTTTCTTTTGCAGCTGCCATGGGTTTCAGTAAGGAATTGAGTACCTGAGTGTTAAATAAGTGATTATTTTTTTTTTCTTTGGATAGACCTTTCTCTCACATAAAGGCTTCTCATACCTGATGAGCATGAGATGACATTTGCGTTTATGAAGTTTTTCGTGTAGATTGCAAAATACAGTAATACAAAAATGTAATTAAAAAAAATTAAAAAAAATACTAAGTTATCCATGGCTTTATCTCATGCATACATGAAAGTACTTTAAATAGTGAACTTCAGACAGCTTTAAATACTGTTTGCATGTATGATAGGTTAATACATAAGTATCCCAGGCTAGACTGATGCTATATTAAATAAGGATTTATTTATGCACACAGCTTTTTTGGGTGCAAGAAGCTGAGGTACAGTTTTTTAAACTTTTTTGGTTTTTAGGCCTGATTCTTCCTTCTCAAGATAAATATACATTCTTAGTTTTATTAACACTTCTTTGTTAAGTTTGTTTTATCCGAAGGAGGACAAATAACACTACATATTAATAAACCGATGCCTTATGCAATTCAAAATTGTTTTCCTTTTTCTATGTGCTAGCTTCCAGCATATAATTCACATTACCATAAATCCTAAAATACCTTTATATCCCCATAAAGGAATACTCAGCAATCCTTTTTGCTCACCACCTGGTTTATCACACGATTCTTGCATGCTTGCACAGTGAAGAGATTCGAAGCATACTACAAGAATGAGTGTTTGCTTTTGTGAAGATGGTTTCTCTGTACATTGCAAACTTAGGCTAAATTCTCAGATTCACTGCAAACTCTGCCTTCTCATTGTACCTACTCAACCTCTCTTACCACAACAGAGAATAAAATCTTACGTAGGGAACTGAATGAGATGGTGACTTCCTGTTTGGCTTTCTGAATTGCCTTTTTAGTGATTTATAGCATTATTCAGGCAATGCAGATGCAAATCTGCTGCAGAACTACTTTGCCTAGTATACTATTGCTGCTGGTTTTGGAACTCTACTGGCAAACCAACCCAAGTGCAACTTTTTTTTTTAATTTGGGACCACTTTATTACCTATTAAGGTAATATACTTTTTGTAGCCTTTTAGTATATACACAGATAACTTGAATACCAAGTACAAGGCACATGTAATTCATTGATTATTGACATTAGAAAGATTGATTTCATAAGGCATCTATTTTTTTCCATCCTAAGATGACTTTACTTTTTTTTAAAGATATTTGGGAGGTAGTGGGAAAGGAGAAGGGCTCACTTGTAAATCTCATACATAGGTAAGTATTTGGAGATGTAAAATTGAACTGCTGCAAATGAGCAGAAATTTCAGTACTCAGTGCATTTTACACAACTATTTTAATACCTGTGGCCTGTTCTGATTATTTTTCTTGCGTTTTTTCCTAAACTTTTACCTGAAAAAAGTTAGATCTCACAATAACTAATTCACAAATCCTTCCAATGGGATTCGATTTGTACACATGTGTCTGATGAGGTCACTGCTTGTTGTTATGATACAGAAAAGCCTGTGTCTATTTTAGGCATTTACTGTACATTTCTCCCGTGAAAAGAGTGAGATCGTGTCATCTCATGCTCCCCATCCGCAGGTCACTTCCTGCAGAAATATGGACTAACTTAAACCTCGTGAGTACTGAACTGAGCGTCTCTTGCAGCCTCTAGTGTAAGAACCACACATTGGGTTTGTAATATCTATTAAATAAACAAAATAAGGGGAATTCACTTTCATTATCTTGAATTCACATTATGTGCATTGTGCAAAGACATCACGTCTCCTGAACTCTGTTAAGAGTTAACTTTGTGCAGTTCAGGGAAAGGTGGAAAATACCTTTCACTGATGGCTGCTACTTTTACTTAGCTCTGTTGGCTAATTCCAAGTCCCTTGCTGAGTTAAACAAGTTTTTTGTTGTTGTTTTTTTTTTTTGTGTGTCCCCAAGCTGCCTTTAAAATGCTGCAGCTGATATTCTTTGTTGTCACGTTATTTCAAATACCTCTTTTTTTCATTTTCTTTTTTGTTTTTAATATGTATACAATCTCCTTTCTGTCTCTTTCTCTTTTCTCTTTTGGTTTGTTTTTATTTTACCACTTTGGATTTCCAATTCAGCATTCCATATTCACATGCGTCTATCAATTACATTGGCTTACAGATCAAAAAAAAAAAAACCACTTCTGAAATATGATGCATAATAGGAATACCTGGGATCTTACCTGTCATTAGCTCATATAGCTCAAAAAGTAGATTGCGATATTTTCTGTCTGAAGTTTGGATATAATTTCATAGAACAAACTAAAATACAGACAATACAGGAATTTCTTGTATTGCCAGATTGATTTTAAAATTAATCTGGAATCTTAATCTCTTGAGAATACAACACGTTGATAAGCATTGTAAACCATTATAAAGTTTAGTTTTAAGACTTCAAAAAAAAAAAAAAGAAAGGAATAAAAATGAAATGATAGAGCTTAATAGTTGTTGAAAGCCCTGCACCTATGTTTTAACTAGTACTTTTGCTATAGACTTACTGTATTTAAAAATAAAAGCTTATCTTATCAAAGATCGCCAAATTGTGGATATTTCTTGTTTTGGAGCCTCTTCCTTGAGGTCAGCATCACTCAACTCTTTATTTTTCTTCTTGCACTGGCTATTTACTATATTACCTGTAAGAATTGAGCTGTAGTCATTTCATCTTGAAACCTGAATTATTGAAGGCTCTTTGATTTGAAAGCTTTGATACAAACTGTTGTGCTACGAAGGCTTATGGCAGCCCTGGGGAGAATAATGCCTGTTGCTAAGTGTCTGAGCCTACTGTTAGGAGTACTGTGCTTAAATAATGCTTAAAGCAACCTAGGGAGAGGAAGTTCAGACAGAATAAGCCAACCTGTGCCAACCACTATTTGCTGACAGTTTCCAATATACTCTCCTCAGAAATATGAGGCTGCCGCTGCGGGCAAATGTTACTTCTTGGATAACATTTGGACAGCAAAAATTGCCTCTTGTTGCCTCTGATTTCACCTCTGTTTCCTGTTACAGATTTAGCATCTTCAGAGACCAGTTCTCCGACTTCGATAGGAAAGAGAAAGGGCCCAGCAGATAATGCTTCCAAGTACAGGCTAGCAGTAAGAACATTTCAGAGCATGTAACGCTAGATAAATAAGAAGCAAAAACGTTTTGTTCTTGTTTGACTCATTAAACACTCTCTAAGAGCTAGGAGGCACTTTAGAACTGATCTTGGCTTTTTTGAGAGAAGCCTTTTCTGGAATACGTGTGTTTGTAGTGGAATTGAGTTATTTTTTTGCCACCTTATTTCAAAGCCTTTCTTTCAGTCCTGTTAATTACTAGTGCCTTTCATGCACTGTAGGTGTGGAAAGATTCTGATTTTAAGGTAAGAAAATTAAAGCTTTGCTAGTGCTAGTATAGAGGTGTACATTTAGTTCAATTTAGTTCAGTGGAATTCCTGTACCATAAAGCCTTAGACAGGTCAGAAGGGCTCAGACTAGTTGAATTGCAGAGCTTTTTTGCAGATATGTTTAAAAAAACATCCAGTGCCTTGTTAAGGCAGAGTAGGTCGCTGATACTTTGAGTTTTTTACGTAATAATTTGACTGTGTGGAATGCAGGTATAAAAACATTTTAGGCTTGTTAGTATTTCACTCCATCGTATGGAGGGCTATTTATTTACTTAGACATAGAAAAAAATAAGTAGCGTATCAAAAAGCAACCCCAAATCTTTATGACCAATGAGTTCACAGGAAGTTTTTTAGTTAAGAGGTTTGAGACAGTTTAAAAATCTATTTAATCAAAAGATTAAACTGAAATCCCTTAAGTGTTCTTGCTATTTTGGCACAGAAGTATAGCTAAATCCTAGTACCTGCTAAACCTCATAGTTTGTCTGGAGAACTGTAACTGAAAATCCTAATAACCTATTTAAGACTTGGGGGTGGGGAGGGCAGAACAAACCTTACAACAGTTAAGATCCCCTGGCATTTCTCAGAGTATTGCAGTCATTTGTGTGCAATGTAAACATAGATTATGATTAAACAGAAGTAACTGGTATGCAAGCAGTTCTGCTCAATATTTATATTTATGTAAGCTGTTAATGATCTCCATAAACAAGCTCATCAATAGCCTGTTCGTTGTATAAGTATCGTGCACCAGATATGCACTGAACGAGATAACTCCTCGTTGCTTTCCTGCAAGCCCCGTCCCTTCCCTCGCAGGAGGGCAGCATGTCTCTGTAGTGATATATCAGTGATGTGTGTCACTTAGAAAGCAAGTGTCTAAATTTATCATCTTTTGCCTGGCCATGTTCCAGCTCTTCCCTTTTCCTTTCCTCTCCTGCAGACATGTCACCTCATTAATGGTGCACGTGTGGTATTATGACTCGAGATGGTTTTTTATTTTGATTTTTTTTTTCAGAGCTGCCTTTCACTCTGCTCTTTTTCTCTCCACGGTTGTGCAGAAGTAAGAATGATTCTTACTTCTTTTCTTTCTTTCTTCTTTTTTTTTTTTTTTTTAATTTGTTTCCTTCTTTCTCTTCCTTTTCTTTTTCTTCAGTGGACAGAAAATCAAAGCTTTAACCCATAGTCCTGATGCAAGCCTGAATAGTTGCTGTCTGTCTGGATAGTTAGAAGTCATACTATTTACTTTAACAATTTAAACACTCATACGCTTGTAAAAGTATTCCTGGGCCAACCAACAATCTCTGCTTTGAATACTAAATAAAATATTACCTGATAAATTTAACTGCTCTTCCTAGTTCAGTATTAAAGGTCTCTTAACTGACAGTAACACACGCCTTTTAACTGCACCAAAAGTAGTATTTATTCAGTTTGCATGCTTGTAAACTCGGATTGTATTTCAGGTAGCAAATTAAATTGACACAATTGTTTAAGTTATATTAAATGTTGTAGCTGTATCTGCAACCTGTTTGTACTGAAATATTTTCCAAATTGATTGGCTGATATTAGTCTAGCTAGCTTTGTTTATCTGTACTGTCAAAAAAAAAAAAAGGGTTGGTATGATTATATAGACAGAAGTATACATAATTGGGCTTATTTTATATGTGGGGAAACCCTTGCTAAGAGTAAACTTAAAATCTTAGTGTGAAATTAAAAAAAGCTAGATGATTATTAGCTGTATGGGTTCATAAAATGTCAGTAAAAGGCTACAATGGGTACTTTGTAAAAATCAGTATAGTCCGAGTTTTTGCATCCTACCTTTCTGTGTGTGTTTCAAACTTAGCTGCAGTTGCCTTTATGATACTATCACATCTAACTTTTTCTTTTTTAAATATTAGGTTTTACTGCAATCACAACAACCAATCCCATTTGGCTAGTAAAGACACGATTACAGCTTGATGCAAGGTAAGAATTTACTGGTGACAACTGGAAATCTCACTGCTGTTAGATTTAAACTTTGCATAAGTGTTCTGAACCGAAGTATTTGGATCGACTCTTTCAATATCCAAAACTTTTGAATTACGAAGTTGGTACTGATCTATCTGCGAGTTACACTTGTTGTTATAATCATTTTTCTTTAATCTCTCTGTTCTAAGGCATGCTTGAGACACTGTAGTACACTGGCCAACAAATTTGGAACGAATTACAGGGTTAACAGTCTTATATTCTACCAACATGTGCTTACGTTTCCCTTCAGTAATGCGGTCTTTTTGTTGTTAGTTGTTGAGCTAAAAGTTCCTGAAATAAGAATTTAAGTGTTTTAAATAAGGATTTAAGTATTTTAGTGAAAGTTTAGTAAAATGATGAAACCCCAATCTGCTCTTAGTTTTTCACGTATAGTGAGCTCTAGTCTATAAAAAGCAGAAGCCTGCTTTCATTGATCCAAACACAGGAATTTCCCTAATGTGGAACAGGCAATAGAAGTTGTCTGAATTTATTACAGAAATTGATTACACAAAGTGTTTATTGGTACAGTACTTGTAATGACGTAGAATCTTATGCAAATGGAGAGGAAGACTGACCTCTATTGTCATCTATTTAAAACTAGGGAGAGACTGATGAGATGCAAATGTCTAAATACAACCGTCCTGTTCATTTTATAAACTTTCTGTAAAGGAGTGCAATATCCAGTTCTCTTTGCAGCTGTACTAAATCCGTTAATGAGCCACAAAACTTGGTAGCTTATCTGTTTCTGGTTGTAAAGCATGAAAGCATTGCTTCAGAAAATAACATTGCTCTGTGATAATTTCTCAAAGGAAAAACAAAACCAAAACAACCTACCAAACTGACGTTGTCAGTTCTGAGTGACATTGTCAAATGAGATTCATTTCTGGGGAGAATTGTAACTATCAAGCCTAGGCAACACTAATCTTACATGTTTAAGAGTTTACTGAAATAATTAATAGAATTAAAAAACTAAATACAAACACAGTGAAATCAACTTAATTCCTTCCTTATAAAACAAAGAAAACTGAAAAACCTCTGAAGGTTGCTGGGGCAGAATGTACTAATTTATGTAAAGAGGGTTGAAATACACCAACCCTAAGCCCAAATAAATGGTTTAAAACTATAACCTTGATTGTTCTTTTAAAGTGCATCTGTTACAGTCTGTGCCAGCATACAGTGTGATAGCATTTGTTTGGGAGGATAGGTGTCTGTGACAAGTGGTAATTTCTGATGTACATGTAACAACCTTAGATGTACAGATCTTCTAACTACTTTAGTGCAGTGGTGTTCTCCTGAATCTTAGTCACGACAATGTGTATCCTAAGGAGTATCTGGGCATCAAAATGTCATTAAAACAAAATAGATTATTGCGAGCTCTTCTTGCTGTACAGCCTGCAGTTCAAACCTTAGCATGTTTTTGTATTGCTTTCAAACTAACGAGTGCACATTATTTCTGTATGTAGTAACAAACCCGTTGCTCATATGGGAGCTTCCTTCTAGAACAAGGAAATCCATCTTTAAGTGTAGAACACAGCAGTTATACAGGCTAATCTAACACACGCTGTGTTTTCAGCTTAAAAGAGTTTTAGTTTTTAATATTTCAGGTTTTAGAGGCATAAAACACTTGGCCTGTATGATTATTTAAAGGTTGGACTAGATGATCTTGGAGGTCTTTTCCTACCTGGTTGATTCTATAATTATACTCACTTGGTTTTGTTTATGGTGAGGTTTTCTTCAAAATTCCCACTGGTCCCAGTAAAAATGGGGAGAAGGCATGTTTTGTTTCCAGAGTGAAGTTGTTATAGACTTTGAGGCAATGCTAGGGCTCTTAAATGTCAGAACAATTTCTTGCAGCAGTCCTGTAAGAAAGGTAAGACAGGTTTACCTGTTCAGGTGTAGAGGAGACATACAGATTGGGCTGTTCTTGGAGTTGCAGCTTCTAGGTTTAGCTGTTCCTCTTGCTAATTGTTCTTCATCTCTGTTCTCCTGTCCTACCAGCAGCACTACCCACCACTCCACAGCATCTGCCACCTAGCTCAGTCAAGTTCTGATTCACAGCTATGTGTACACATGGACCACTTAAAAAAGTGCCTGATACCTTGCTTCAGTGCTTTCTGCTGCAGAGTCAAGCCATCGGGATTGAAATTCTGCCATCTAGCGATGCCTTATTCTACTTGCATACTGTCTGTCCTGATTTGACAGTATGCATATGACTTAATGTAACTTCTTAAAAGCTTATTTGCTGTTTTAATCTGTGCAATTTGCTCACTCAGGAGACCTCTGCTGGCAGAATCCGTATGCTTCAAGTGCCTGTGCTCCCTGCTGCAATGAAGCAGATTTTATGTAGTGTCATAAGGGTCATGCATAGTTGTGTACAGTGTGTTAGATCTTTCAGTATGCAGAACTCAATTCAGTAAGTAAGCTAAAAATGGGAATTAGATTTTCTTTACCCAAATATTTTTTGATAATGTCTAATGTAATTTGGCTTGAGTTTTTGAAGTTCCTTCTGTCATGAGAAAATAAATAGCAAGAGGCTGAGGACAAGTATTTTGATGTCCTTCAAGTCCGGTGTGCATATTGCAAAGTGTAAGGAGCATATGCCTTGACATCAGCTGTGGCTTAGCTGAATCAAATAAAAGCTGCCTATGTTGTGTTGGTTGTCATGCCCTCTTCAGATGTTTGCTGATACCTCTGATGCTCTGAGGCCTGTTGGAACCCTAGCTCTCCTCTGTTTCTTTCATGTTTATGAGCCTCTCACCCAATTCATCCTAAAGGCTGTACTGCAAGACATGCCCTTCTGGAATGGGATGGGTAATTGCTGTAGGAGCTGTTTATTTGAGGCAGAATTTAGGGGAGAATCTACTCATTATGCAGAAGGAAATTGTATTATTTTTTTCTCCCATAAGCCTTAACTTATAAAGTCTGCTTGGGAGTCTGTTTTTAGGCAATTTAGTCCTTTGTTCCACAAGACACTGGGAGGCCTAGAGCCGGTTGATTTGTCTCTGTAATATTTTACTTTAATCATACTATAAAAAGTTTGGCTTGGAATCAATGTAGTACTTTACTTGTGTTCAGTGCTGAAGGTATTTAGGACATTCACTTCCAAATTCTGTGTTCCCGTAAGTATTTGAATTAGGGACCCTTAGCATCAGTGTGAGATGTTTCCTAAATCTTCTTGTCACTCAAGAAAAACTGCTTAATTATTTTCTAATCTCAATTTGCACTATCTTGATGTCTGTCTTGTTTTCTTCTTAGGAATCGTGGAGAAAAACGAATGAGTGCGTTTGAATGTGTCCAGAAAGTTTATCGATCAGATGGTATTAAAGGCTTTTACAGAGGAATGTCAGCATCCTATGCAGGCATATCTGAGACTGTAATTCATTTTGTTATTTATGAGAGTATTAAGAGAAAACTACTGGAGTATAAGACTGCTTCTGCCATGGACAATGAGGATGAATCGGCAAAAGAAGCTTCGGACTTTGTTGGAATGATGATGGCTGCTGCCACTTCCAAAACTTGTGCAACATCAATAGCATATCCCCATGGTAAGTGGGGCTTGTGTAGCTGAGATCGTGAATCAACGTGATCAAATGGAGTTTTTCCAGCGATTTGTAGCAGACTTGGACTTGCTTGCTCAATAACAGTGCCTTTATCTAATGCTTTTCACATTCAGCTAGTCAAAATGAGTATAGTATTCAGAAATGAAAATATTTTAAAATGGATATCTATCACGGCTATTTTTTTGTCAATGTTTATTTCTACAAGGGAATTGCCAGGCTGTGGCCCAAAGTACTTAGGGAGAAGGTACTTTGTTACTTGGAATCTACACAGCCAGCAATTTCACATAACTCAATAGTGGACTGTGGTGGTTTACCACCAGTAGATAGTTAACCACCACCACACTGCTGTCTTACTCCTCCCCACTCAGGATATGAAGAAAATACAAAGGAAGAAGCTCATGGGTTGAGATAAGACTGTGTCAACCCAATGCAGAAAGAAGAACTTTCTGGCGTGTAAGAAAATAGGCAGCCTAGTTTGGTTTTCAGTGGCATTTGATTTTTCCAGCCAAGTAGTTGTATGTACATTAAGCTTGATGGATTGAGTACTTCATTCATGGCAACTTTGAAGTTAAAACATAAGCCCAAACAGTTCTCTTCTGGATTTTAACTGAGCAAAGTCTTCTTGCTTAGCGATTTAGTAGACAATACATAAACATTTAACTTGTTTTCCTCTTACATGTACCTGCTTTACCTCTTTGTTGTTTATTTTTTTAGAGTTTTTCTGTTATTAAGAACCTGAGGAAGGGGATTGGTTGCCATTTAATGTAAAATTACTAGTTGGTTGCTGAGAAAGATAAGTGGCAAACATAATCATGTGTGGTTTTCTTTATACAGAGGTTGTACGAACAAGACTAAGAGAAGAGGGAACAAAATATAGATCTTTCTTCCAGACGCTATCTTTGCTTGTGCGAGAAGAAGGGTATGGATCCCTTTACCGAGGTTTAACTACACATCTGATCAGACAGATTCCAAACACAGCTATCATGATGTCAACCTATGAAGTGGTAGTCTACTTGCTCGATGGATAGCAGCGTGTCAAGGCTTTCTAGAGGAAGCTGGAAGATTGAAAGACTGAAGTGGACCATTGAATGTCAATGCCAAATGCGGTGGGCAAAAGGAAAGTTATATCAGGAACATGCAGCTATGGACAAAATAGAAGGTTGTGGGCAACTGAATAATTTTGCTGCCTTATTGTATGGTCTCAGAAGTGTGGCAAATGGGAGCTGCCCCTTAGGGAATGCATTTATACATCTCTTAATTCCAAATTGCTACTTTATTTTCATCTGTTAATCTAGACAACGCTATTCAGTTTTCAGAGACCTGATGAGTGAGAGAGGGGGTGTAAAACATTCTCGGGCAGCCTTATTCCCACTTAATGATTGCTCTCAACTACATCCTTTTTTGTTCTGTTTTACCGCACAGTAACCTGTTGGAAGAATGGGGAAGATGATACTTTAATACCTTTCCATACCTGAAATTTCCATTTGGTTGCTCTGAAGTTTCGTATAGAGACTGAGGTAGTAGTCAGTGTGTAAAGTTTTCAGTGTTGCTACCTCGAGATAGGATATGGCGCAGGGACCCAGAACTGAATTATTTCTTCACTTTAAAAAGGTGATGCTCGTTGGCTGTTTGTGTTTTTTTTTTGTTTTTGTTTGTTTTTTAAGTTTGAGCAGTGTTCTAGGTTAGTGAGAGAGGATCTGATTGCTGAACTCTTCAGGTTATCCATCTCTTAATATTGGTGTATGTGGATTTCTAGTTCTGCTGCATCATTGTTTTTAATTTCTGAAAATTTCCTTCCTTTTTAGAAGAAAGAGACCTATGAAACACTCTCCTATATCATCTGGTTTCCTTGCCAACTTGTCAGGTCACTCGCACAGCTATGGTAGTAGCTGAATGCTGCTACTTAGCCTTTTAAAGGATACTTACTGTGATAGGATATCTTACCTAGTCCAGCCTAACATTTGTGAAGACAGGATTTATTCAAATAGCTCAATGCTACCTAAGAACAAGCTGTTTTATCCTAAAACTTTGGGCAAAGCCTGACCTAGCTTACTAGTATCTGTATCGGTGTAGAGGGGAAGAACATGCATCACCATGGCTAGGGTGACAAAAAGCAGAAAATGTTGAAGCTGAGATAAATCTCTTCAGTGCAGACAGCCCCCGTACAGAATGATGGAGAAAAGAGTAAATTAGATTTATTTTTTTGATCAGCATTCCCCTTGATAATTGGTGTATCACTTCTTCCAACTTGAGCCTGTGTGCAGAATTTCAGTTGACAGTATAACCTTGTCCTCCAGATTGTTTGAATTTTCAGGAATTGTTTTTTGTTCTATAAACCAGTTGCAAAACCATGAGTTGCATTCAGCAACAAGGCTTAGCTAGTTAACTCTGTCATAACTTAGAGCATTTTCCAAAATCATACAGTCGGAGTGTCAAAACCAGAAGTTTACTGTTACAAGAACTCGTGTTTGTTTCCAAACAGAAATCTTCTGTCTGCACCTAGAATATTTATCAATATGCATCCATGATCCTTATGAAGAAGATGGCCATTGTAATTTGGGGGCAATAGCTTTCTACATATAAATGCCACTACACTGGTATGACAGAACTGTGCTATCAGCTCTTCCAGTGTGGTGCTTCAGTGTACTTAAACTGTGCATTGTGTGCAATGGCTTTCTTATAAATGACTCCTTATGCACTTTGTGGCCTTCTGGCTTGTGACTTTTCTTCCTCTTATCGATTATCTGTAGTCAAACTGTGGTTAGTACATGCTGTTGGGTTTTAAACAAGGCATGTGGTTTGATTTCCGTGTAACTGCAGGATAAAGCATTTCATGCTGTAGATGTGTAGGATCTCTGTTGCAGTAGTTCTGTAGGCTTTATGTGAAAACTTGAAGCTTACAGAGCAAGCAGTCTGTTTTTTTTCATTCCCTTTATTTTGATCTTGTCATGTTCTCCATGCTGCCAAAATTTTGAATACTTCATGTAACTACTGATTGCCATCTATAGCACACACAGTGACCTTGGAGTGGAAGCTTGGCTGTACTGACTTCTTTGTCCTTGGAAAATCATGTTTTACCTTTTTAAAGACAAATACTGTGGTCTGTGATCTGTCTGCGAAGGTGAACTTGGTTGATTTAAAGAAGTGAAGGGAGTGCTTATATGTGTGCTCTAAATAAAATGCACCTTTTTCTAGTGATTTCTAGGAAAAATCGGGAGTATTATTCATGACTCTGAAGTCTTGCTGTGATGCCATTATTCGGATAACTAAACTAAGTGCAGGCATAGCTGCTTATTGTAGCTTTAAATCTATAGAAAGTGGATTACTCTTCAGGCTATCCAAGTTATTTGGTCACAGACAAACTTTAACTTGGCAAGACAACATTCAACTGTGGAGTTTGTGAGTATAGCTGACATTAAGCCTTGCATTAGCCTAGGCTTCATGCAAGTCGCTCTCCTTTGTTTATTGGAAACAGTCTCCCTTGATTACACATACATCTCTTCCATTAACTTACTGGGTACCTCCTGTGTGCCTTCTCTGGGTGAGATCTGACCCCTGCAGTTGCTTTCAAAACAAAAGTTGAAGTAGAGAATGTTGACAAGGCCAACTGAGTATGGGAGACAGCAGCTAGAAGTAGACAATCAGCTTATGGTTCCACCTTCTTCAGGGGGGTTTAAGCAATGTTTTTGCCTTCAGGGGGTGATCATGTTTTTTGGCTTACTTTATATAATATAAACCCAAAGTTTTTTGGCTTTTTCATTAAAGTACAGTACATACAAAGTTACCTCTGAAATACTTCCCAAAGATCTTTAAATTATTTATGTAGTTTTCCTGATTATTTATTCCAAAAGCTCAAAGGGAATTAGAAGATGCTACACTCTGTACTATTCTTCTACAGAACCAAAAGGAGTGCATTTAAACTTTCTTGTAATTTAAATGGTCATCCTAATTTCTATTTGAATGTAGCTTATTTACGTCACTTTTTTTTTTTTTTTTCCCTGCTAAAGAGGCAAATTGTTTTTTGGATGTTTAAAACAAGCCTCAGTAATTAGTTTCTTTCCACAATTTCCCTTGCCTAGATAAACCCTTACTAGCTACCAGTTTTGACTCAGCAAAAGGTTAGGTTTGGGAAGCACTGAGCCTGCACTTTGCAGAACCAGCCCAAAGATGGCAGTGGAGCCTGCATTGCTCAGAGGGAAAAGGGGCTGCCTGGCTGCCTGTGTGGCTGTGCTGCTTGTCACCCAGCTGCTGTAGCATCCTGGGGGTGACGTGCCAAGGATGGCCCGAGTTTGGAAAGCCAGAAAAAATCGATTTCAGCGAGTGCCGTCACATTTCACTGCCCCTCTAATTGCCCTACAGTCCCTGTAGTGCTGCGTGCTGACAGGTGAGTTGTGGTGTGTTGCAGGGGGCTGAGCCTGGCCTGTAAAATGACCGATAGTTCTGCTGTTTGTCTGAATTACTCATCTGCTAGACTATGTTGTTTTAAGTAGTTTTACACTAGGGTTTTATGGAGTTTTTGTTTATTTTAATTGTAATTGAAACATCAGCCTGTCCACTAGTACATTGATATTGCACCTATCTAGTTCCCTGTTTACATAATGCACTCCATTTGTTTCCTTTCTAATTGAGATGTTTGTTAATGACAGCTTCTGCTGTTACATTTTTGTTCTTATAATTACATTTGTAACATTCCTCACACTGTAGCATTTGAGAAGAATACTTCCAGATCCAAAATATTGGAGAGCCTCTGTAAATGTTGCTTCCTGTTTGAACTGTTTAAATTCAGAAAACAAGCTGAACACTGAAGTGTGCCTAGGTAAATGTAATCCTTTTTCAACTTTTGTCTGTAAAGATTTAGTTAAGTAAGTTTTCGGTTCTTCTATTTAAGTGAGTCTGCCTACCCTGCATATGTGAACTTAATTATGCCCTAGGAGTCATAGCTAAACACTCACAAATGACAGTTCCAGAATACTTTCATGCTCATGTGAGGTTTGCTATTATTCTTGCATACATGTAGTTGGCTGTAAACTATGTGCATTTACTCTGTATTTATATAGTTAACTCTTTTGTTTGGATTGCTTTAAACTTCAAAGCAAATTAAAATGATGAGCTTCTACTCAAATGTTGCCTTCTGTGCTCAACTGTACACCACTTTGAACCTTTTTGATTTCTTATTTTTGATACATACCAGTGCCTGGACAGTTGTGATTAAAAACGAGCATTTTAGTAGGAGACCATGGTGAATCATTTGATCTCGTGTCTTTTTATAATAACGGCACGTAATGGATCTGTGTTGTACCTATGGGTTTTTTTGTTGGGGTTCATGGGTGCTTTATATTAGTCTGTGTTCTTGCAGTTGAGTTTGAATACTCGTGTTACTGTTTGTCAACTGAGATTCAGTAACTGGTGTTCAGAAAGTTTGTGCCATTTAAAGTGCCATCTAGCACAAGCTACTGTTTGCAAAAATGAAGGGCAGTAATTCCTTAAAATGTTCAGACTTCATTGCAAGTGCACTTACAAGTAAGTCTTTGAATCTGAAGTGCTATTAGATACGATTTCTTTTTAACTGTAAGCATTTGATCTGAAGTCTGTCCTGAGAACTTCCTCACAAATCATTCTGCAAAAACATACATGGGTTTTGTTTGGGGTTCTTTGTGCCGCATTTCCTTCCCCTCCCCTCCAAATCAGTGTGTTTTGGAACTGAATCCTTAGCAGCTTTTGATATGGAGCCAGATTTGATGTTTCCAATTTCATTATTTCAGATGTTCAGAAGTTTTTCAAACCTTACATTAAAACAGCATGTCTGTGATAACTTTCATTTCTTTATTTTCTTTCAGTACATGTTAATTTGAATTGACCAAGCCTGCTCTGCTTCTGAGACTTCTTAGCATCAAGGTCAGCCAAGCTTCAGAGGTGGTCAGTCGTCTGGAATTAGTGCAGGCAAGCAGCGTGCTTATCCCTGACACATCTGAAGTTACGCCTCTAACTGGCATAATTGTAATTGTCTGCAATTGATCTTTCAGTCGAGTTCTCAGAGAGGCAAATTGGCAGGGCAGAACTCAGGTTAAGTGCTTGGGGATGTTTTGACGTTCATGCTACTTCACTTCTGCTGGAGGGGTTGTATTAAGCTTGCCCTGGACAAAATCATGTGTGTAAAGTAAAGGTATGTGAGGTCTGAATTGAGTTACATTTTGGCATTAACGCACTGGTGGTCTGACACAGATGCAGCTGAAAACCATGTGAAGCTTAATAAAGATCTCTCACAAAAGAAGGCCCTTAAATTTGATAATGCACTTAAAATGAGGTAACTCCAAAGACAAATACTCCTCAAATCTTCTAGGCAGTGTTGCCAGCAAGTGTGCTTGTTGCTGACTCAGAGTGTGATTTATTTATTTTTTTCTTGCACAGCTTCTGTCAAATGCAGGGGATGCCAGGACAGGAATCTAGTTCTTGTGAACTAATTGGTGCAAACAAAACATTGTATTTAACTGAGGAAGATATACCGGAGAGAAGGAACTTTCATATTTTAAATGGAATGTTGCAAGGGATGCAATATTGACTGGTTTCACTAATGCAGGCCTACTTGTTACTGATACACTTGTGTAAAGGCAACTAGAAGCCTTTAAAGACAAGCTCCAGATGATGAATCTTAGTCCTGCTTCTGGGTGGATTGCTACGTAAGGGAGTGTTTCTTCCCTTAACTGTGGTTGTTCAGAAGTCAGTAGCTTTTTCTAATCTTGCTCCTGCAGCAGACACCTAGGACGGGACTGAGGCTTTAACTGCTGAAATTATTGCATCTGGAGTGTAAACAAAATTCAAAGCAGTCTGTTCTGGAACTTCAGCATCCGTCTAAAACTCTGAAAATAGGCATGGTAAAGTGCAAGTCTGCAGAAAAGATTTCAAGAATTCTTATAATTTAGGACTGTTGCTACATAATTAGGGACTAGATAATGTACTACCGGTATTTAAGAGGGAAAACAATTAAAATGAGGGAACTGCAGGTTTGTGCATCTCTACCAAGCAAAACTCTAAGCAAATCTCTCTTCTGCAGAACGTTGGATGCAAAGGTAAATGGACAGTAAGTAAGAGTTGATCACTTTGAAATAAACTGGTGATTGTTTGCAATAATGTGTATTTTAGATGAAGAAAATGCAGGAAATCCAATCCATATGAATTTTGTGGAAGTATCTGAAGTGGAGCCACAAAGGAAATCTCTAGGTTATTCCAACATGGGTAAGATCTTGGCCAAAGAGAGGAAATGTTTTGTAGTAGGAACTGATGCATTAGTGATGAATAGTACAAGTACTTAAGGAAGGCTCAAGAAGATTTCTGCAAGAACTGTACTTGGTATTGTATTTAGTATGTATGTCAGTGCTTCTGGCAGAAGAAAGATTTGTGTATAATCAATTGGAAAGAATTAGCAGTACGCGGTAAGTGTTGAACACAACAAAAGAGAAGTAGATTGTCATGACTAGCAAAATAAGATTAAATATTACTGTAAAATGCATATTCGGTCAGTTATAAACTGCTGTAGGCTGGGAGTGTTACTTTGTAAGCTGGAAAGGACAAAGTACAGTCAGTTCAATAATGATGACTGCTTTAAATTTTTATAGATTTACAATATTTTAAATATATTTTAAAATAAAAATATAGTTCTAGAATGCTAAAGCAAAAGCACTTTTATATAAGAAAGTTGAGCTGCCCTGACTTGGGATACTGTACTCAGCTCTAGTTCATCACAGCTAGGAAAAGAAGTTTAACAAAAGTAATTGGGGAAAGAAGTGTGCATATCCTGCCAGCATAACTGACAGAATCTGAAAAGGGATATGGTGATTTGAGCAGCCTGGTCTGGTGGAAGGTATCCCTGCCCATGGCAAAGGGGTTGGAATTAGATGGTTATTAAGATCTATTCCAACTGAAACCATTCTATGATTCTGTGATTTTACTGCCAGTATTAAGTTATAAACCCCAGTGCTACAAAATGAAGGGTTATTTGTTGGCTGTTATTGCATCCTACATAATAATCAATGCAAAACAGTCTTAAGTAGTCCTGAGAGCAGGAAGGAGGGAGGCACTTGAGTGCCTGAACAGCACATGGAAGAGATGCATGGTGTGGTCACCTTTTGATAGCATGGGTCTACATTTACTAACCTAGATGGCCTCCTCTGTGTGTTTAGTTTGAGTTAGGTGCTCTGTTTATGATGGAGTTAATCACCCTGTGCTTGGGCGGTGCATGTGTCTGTCTTTCAGGAGGATTTACAGAAAAGAATTAGGGCTCATTTTACCGTTTTCCTCTGTCCTCTCTTAGAATCAACAAAGACCAAAAACTTGTCTTTTTAACGTTCCCTTCACGTATTTGTCTTTAAGCAGTTGAAGCTTAGAGACAGATAAGCTTAAAGATCGATTCTCTTAGCAAGAAAATATATGATGTTCAATTGATCTGAATTTTTCTTTTACCACATGTTGCTTTCTTGCAAGTCTTGCATTTTGATAGTGTCTAAGGGATGATGTTGTTTGCTGTTAGGAAAGAATACCTTTTCACTGAGTGTGCAAGGAGACAAATTCCTGGTGTAAAACTATTTAGTTGATTTAGGCTGTGACTGAAATTTGCTAATTCTTATGCTAATATAAATAATTGTATCCTTGTTTTTTTGTTCCTGCTATATCTAGCTGTACTGGTTCCAGGTCCCTACTGCAGTTTAGTGAGTTCTTACAGTATATTCCAAACTGTTCAGTTAAATACAAATCCCCGAACTATCAGTCTCTCTCCACTTTTCACTTTCACTTAATATTAGCTACTGTTTTGACTTAGGGTAGATATTACAGGGAGCTTCCTCCTGGGCTGGTTCAGCTTGCTTTGTTACTCTTGCACACAGTTGCTTCCCTCCAGTTTCCCTGGGAAAGGAATTTGTAGATCTAAAGTGAATTGGGGTGATAAACATGCTGGATCTCCTGACCACGGGATGACTTTCTAAAGATGATGTGGCAAGAGTCCCATATAATCATGCTGTGCTCACTGAGGGTAGACTTTGGCTAAAGGTGAAATGAGGGAGTGGTGTCACAACAGATACAGGATGAAAATCCATCACTTCCAAGGTGACACCTAACCCTGTAAACAATATTTATGTACTGAGGGCAAATTTCTGCATTAAGCAAGGCTTTGGGAAAACTGAGTGGGGAGTGACTGGGAATGTTGTAAGGGTGTCAAGGGAACTTGGTGCTGAGGAGTTTGTCTTCTCCAGCTTACAGGTTAAGAATTTCCCTGGAAAGCATCAAAATTTGGATGTGACATTGATATATCTCAGAGTAAAAGTAAGATTTGTCTTTGCCATAACAAGAAGAAAATTGGGAAAACAAGGACCAGAAGGAAATGTGATTGGGTGTACTTTTATTCCTGTTTTAATGATCTGAGGCTAGATATGTAACAGTACTTCAAAAACAAACAAACAAACAACAATAAAAAAAAAACCGTGAAATATAGTCCCCTTTGCCAGCAACTCCCCCATAAGGGAACAATGCTCTACAAGTACAATTCTGCAGAATTTCCATTCCAATTTTGCTGTGCTATATTCTTCTACTGACCAGGCTGGGCAAGGAGTTTTCCTGTAGATAGCAATAGTATGAATAATTCTCGGGGCTACATCTGGCTTCTTGCTGTCGCTAGCTCCTCGCAGCATCTCCAGAAGCGTGTCCTATAGAAACGTTTCTGTGGACTGAGGTGACCCGCCTCTCAAGAGAAAAGACCAGTTCCTACAGGACTACTCAATAAACACTCGGAGTAGGCTGGCTAAAATTAGTGGGAGCCTTGTCATAACAGATACTGAAGGGAAAGAACTTTTCTTGGGAGGAAAACGCACCCTCATTTCTCTGGTTTAACCTTTGGATAGGGAAAGGAAATGAATGATGAAAAAACCCTAACTGTTCTTGCTGAGATACTGTAGCACGTGTAAGTCTCCTTCCAGAGATGGGACAACTCTGCAAGGAATTCTGTGGGAAATCACAATGGATTGCTCTGTGTGCTCCCTGTTTTCAGCTGTACCCAAGCGCATGGTCTTCAGGTAAAAAAAAAAATAAACAGGGAGTTCCTTCTTCATCCTTTGGAAATAGGTATCTTATTGTTAACTCTCCTTTCACAGACTGCGGGTACTATTTCTTACAAGGAATAATTCTTACTGATGTGCAAATATATATTTTATTTTTTACACCTTTGTCTTCTAATGGCAGGCAATCAGAATTTTTTTCCTGAGTTGGTAGGTTTTCATGATGGGTCTCATCAGCTGCCTTCATTCTGTCATTCCTTGAGGTGTGCTTCTTTCCCTTCGGTCTCTTCTGAAACTTAGCAATCTGTAAAAGTTTACAGAGTTTCTATTATCTTTGTCTGCCACTACAAATGTTTCCTGTCCTTCACAGCGATTGAATGACTTGTAAGTTGCTTTGGGGAGCTCCAGCTGGATATGCTTAAATTAAGGCTTGTGAGTATGGTTTGAATTACTTGCAACAAAAATGATCTATTATCATTCACACATTTTCCTAGGAGATTAGTTGAGGAAAAATACTGAAAAATGACAACTATCCAGCTACACTTGTAGGGTGGTCCAGTATTATTCCCCAATTCACTCGGGCAATAAACAGACATTTAAAATGCTTTCTTTGCAATGCTAAAAATCACAAAACCAGTACAAAAATATTGATCTTTCCACACTAGATGGAAGAATATCTGCCAAAGTCCTTAATTGTTGTAACTGACGGGACTATTGCCAACTCTTTATAGCTTGGATGTAAATGGAATATTACCTCTTGAGCAACAGCAGCTCAGAGCTGTTGAAACCACACACCGAAAATACCTTAACCATACAGGGGTGAACCAGTTTGAGCTTTCAGATGCTCTTGCAGTTTCTTCATAGCACAGTTCAGCCAGAACTATACTCTCTTTCCAAGATATCACTGTCTTTCCCAAGATAAGATATTGTTTCCTTAGAGCAAGACAGGGACATGGGACACTCCTCACATTCTGCTATTTCTGTAGGACGGTGTTCTGGTAATTCTCAGGATCTGAGCTTTTCATTTAGTAAAAATGCCCCTTCCCTGAAAAGGGATGCAGAACTAACTTTGGAGGCATAGGATATTTAGAGATGATACTCCTGAAAAGATGTTGAAAAATAAGTAGAAAACATGGAGTTTTAGCTGACTGGAAAAGACCAAAAGGCATAAAGAGAGCCCCTAAAATATGTCAAGAAAGAAAAATCTTGGAGAAACTTAGCGTTTCATTCTTTCCTAGATATGAAAAGATACTTCTCATTATTCAAATGGAGAGAGTTGGTGATGCATAGTGGTAGTATCTGCCAGGCTTTCCTGTTTCTTCACAAAGGTGATAACATTGGGTTTCAGAGCTGTAAATGCCTTCCTAAAGAAGGGTACAGGTGAGGAGATGTTATCTGGAGAAAGAAAATGAAGTTGTGATTTTGAGCAGCTTATCTGAACCCATAGGATAAATTGAGGCTCTGAGAAATGAAATCTATATTCAGTTATATATACCCTGAATGCATCTTACTCAGTTTTATACGGTCTTTCTAGTCTGTGTGTCCTGGGGAATCTGTAGGGAGCTTTTCCAGTATCTGGTTTCTCCTTAGCATTATGTCAGAATACAACTTTGAACGGAGACGAAATAAAGCTGTAGCAATTACAAACAATTCCCTGTTTGTACACCAAGTTCAGCTCCTCTTTGCTGAAGCTAGATACAACAGCTGGGAAAAGGTGATGGATTTCAGCTGTTTCACCTGTTAAAAGTGTTAATGGATGCCTCATTATCTGAGAAGTCTGTCTTTCTACAAAAAAACTAAAGTCAGCATTGCAAACAATGCTTTTAACATTCAGTAATACCTACAAACCTACTGAGCTAACAGACGAAATAGTATTCTAGAAGTCTGAGAAAGGCAGAGGTCAGAGCAAGGTGTCAGCAGTGTCACCAGAGAAAATCAAGGTGTGCTGTGTGTAAATAGAAGGCTGAATGATTTTCATAGTAAATTTGGTTCATTCAGTCGTTTATGTGATATTAAGGACAGGACAAAAATAAAAACTGAACTTTAGGTGTTAGTCACAGTGAAGCTTTGAATCAGCAAAACCTGTCCCAGATGACTCCGGAGCACAGAGCATGTTAATAGTAGTATTCCCAAAATGGTTTATTCCATCTAAGTAGATTTAGGGATAAAGTCGTTTATTTGGCAAATTTCCACTAAAATGCAAATATTGTTTTACACAGTAGATCATGGCATGCAGGAAAGAGCTTTTTCATAAGCGGTGTGTCAACGTTAGCTCTGTACTGCAGTGTTTGGATGAAGGCATCAGTGCACAGACAGGCACACGTTGCGCTGTTTCCCTGGCTGTGATGGATGGTTGCATTCAGGCCTCAGCATCTACTAGACCTGCAGCGTGGTGTTACAGTCTTTGTGATACAGCAACGTAATGTGCTGATACGCCATGAAGTTGTCATGACACAGCATTTCTTTCCTGTATTACCGCAAATGAGAAACTTCACTCACTTTCTTCTCTCCATGTCTGTAGTTGCTTGTGCTAAATTAAGATGATACATCAAAGTGCAGCTTTTAAGGGTTGATTTGAGAATCGCAGAATCACAGAATTTCTAGGTTGAAAGAGACCTCAGAAGAATCTGTTATCTTTTCATTTTACATCAAAATGAAGAGTTAAGGTAGCTCTGTGTAATCTGCATGCCCAGGTTCCCTCTTGGTTGATGGAAGAAGATAGAGAAGGTGGAGGAGCCTCATCTTCTTGTTCTGATGCCCTTGGAAAGAGTTTGTTTCTCAAAGGAGCATGTCAGCCCTGGTTAAATGGGAAAATGGAAAGCTTCCTTTGCAGCATAAGCACTGAAGTTAAGATGTTTCCAAGTATTACAGACCAGAGAGAAGATAGTTACAAAAAAGCATTAAGCTGTTGTAGCTGATGGATTTCAGATGGCTAAATGCCCAGGGCTGTAACCAAAGCTGAAACTTTGCTAACAAACACCTTTGAAAAGTTTTATGTACTCCACAAGTTATTGCTATCAGCACCTCATTTAACACAAGTAGAAACCATCGCAGCAACAGTGCAGCTGTGCAAAAACGGAGTTACCTCCTTATGTTGTAGCACAGGTAAAATAGCGAAAGTCAGTAGGCAGTGACCTTCAGTTCTACAGTTAACCCCTCTTTTATTGGATCTTAAAATTTAGGGATGAAGAGTATCTATCTGGACACTTGATGATATATGCAAAAAGGGACTTGAGTGCGAGACTTGGGCATTTAATGTTTTGCCTCAGACCCCTTGCTGCTCCTTCCTGAGGGTAGATGAACTGTTGGAATGCCCAAGCACTTTATTTTGCCAAGCATCTGGAAATTGTTCTTTGCTCATATCCACAAATGCCTCAGTGGGACAGGAACGTGCAGCTCAGCCCTTAGCTCGGTTGAGATCCTGGAACTCAGCATTCACTTTTACAGCTTCCTTAAGGAGATCGTCCTGGGAAAATTTATGAACTAAAAATGCAAGGATGATTGCTGCTTTCTTTAGCAGTATAGGTGGTGTCATTCCAGTTTGTTGTTTGTTTGTTTTGCTTTACAAGTAACAAAGGTGAGAGTGCTCAGGAAAGAGAAAGGGGGCCCAGATTCAAACTCCTTTTCTGTCTAGAAGACTCTTGCCTTTCAGAAGTTGAGACAGGCTGTTCCTGGCTCAGATAAACATTTCCTGCTTCTCTTTTCAGCATGCATCACAACTGTAAAGTATTCAGGAAACTTGCAGAAAAGAAAGGAGGGAGATAGAGATATTGTGCTGGCTGGTTCTTGCCTCTTTCCTCAGGTCACTAGCTAAAATTGAGAACAAGGAACAGAATTGTGGCTCTGCTTCAAAAGAGCAGTTTGCCTTTTGCCATGGAATTTATTTTTCTTGTGTAGGTTCTTTGACTTTCCTTCTACAAAAAAATTTTGTCTTTGTTTTCTGCACAACAAATCCACTTCAGCCCTGGAAGTTAAAACTGTCTTTCCCAAGAATAAATGGGCCTATATGCATTTGAATTTCCTTTATTGAAGGAGAGCCTTGGATTTGCTATGACATTTCCTGTGGCCCAGAAACAATCCCCCTTGCTCTGAGGATCTTTCAAAGAAACTGTGTCCAGTCTCCCAGTTGAGTTCTTTGCTGTTGTCTTGTGGACAAAGTGCTCTCTGCACCAAAGGTCTCCTAAGGTTTAGAGGTTAATATCTTGTCTCAGTATTTGCTCGTCCCTTACTCTAGACAGATGTATGTGAATATTCAGAATTTTGGTGTCTTTTAGTCTGTCTGAATTGTGAACTCTTGTACTGCTCATGCCTGTGCTCTGACTACCTGGGACATTTGGCAACCTCACTTAGAATTCACAATCCTTTCTCAGGACAGGAAACCAGCAAAATAGCAAGCTAATTTCTAGGTATCAACGTCCTGTACCATGCCTGATATTATTAGTTTGTTCTTCTGCTAACTTTTTGGTCAAGTGGTAATGATCTGTCAAGAGGAGTTTGATCTCAATATTATTTTTTTTATTATTTTATTTTATTTGGGGGAAAGGAGAAAAATGAAGGGAGGTAAAGAGTTGGCTACAGATTGTTTGTTTCTTTATATTGTGTTCTGAAGTATTTTTGCAGGTATTGCTGTTGATAAACTTCAACTAGAGTATGTGGGGGAAAAAAAAACAAACAACTAAAAGGGTCTCCACGGAGGAAAAAAAATGTTATTGCAGTGGGAGAATACCCCAGTTGAACAGTAGTTCAATTCTGTTTTGTCATGGCTATCTGTAAGCATATATTAAGAATGTGCTGATGGAGCTTAGAAAGCTAGTACATGACAGAAGGAAATGTAGGATAAACAAGGAGGATATAATAAGAATGATACACACTTTTATCTTATGCAGACCTTCATTTACTCTCTTCCTGCTGTTATGGATTGATTTTTGTGGTAGAAATTACTACAGCATACAGGGGTGCAGTTGCATCTCTTTCAGCCTCTATAAAGAAATAATTGGTATTGCCAAAGGTATACCAAAAGAGAAAAACCTCAACCAACCACTGGTCAGAAAAATTCATTATTGATGTAGTTCAGAAACACAGCTCTTAACTTAACAATTAACACTTTCAGATGAACATAAATCAAATTAAAAAAAAAAAAAGCTCAAAATGAGGTACTTTGTAACCTATGAGAGTCTTACTGAAGGCTTGCTAAAGTCAATGCTCGTTGTTCAACTCCGTATTTTTGTCCTACAAACTGTACTGATGGAGGTGACCGTAACATGAAAAGATTTTATCTCAGTCATCTATAGTCTTTTGTTGAGTTGAGGGTATTTGTATTATGATGAATACTGCTGTCTTAATATTGTGGAGTCTTAGTCATGGAACAGGATTTCTGTGTAAGGCCCACACACAGGTCTTTGAAGAGGAATGTGTTAGTTGCTTTATAAGCAGGCTACAATTAATGCAGAATGTTTTAGGTCACTAGTAATAGATGCAAATTAATTTTCATCAAACTCTTAAGTCAGATAAATGGTGTAGTTAAGCTCTTGCTTTAGAATCCTCTTGGTTTAGTTTTCAAAGCTTTAGGAGACGTAGTGGGAAGAAAAGCATTTCCACCTGTAATGGCTAATTTTATTTAGCAGAGCTGTTATATGACCTCTTAATCTGAAGTGTTAAAGTGGTTCACTCTGAAGAAGTAGTGTAACTCCAGGAGACCTAGAGGGACTACTGAAAAGATGACTATTTTTGTAAAAGGTCATTCTGAACTTTTGACTCTGAAACTTAGGCTTATTCTTGACCTTGGGATTTCTAGTCCCTGGCCTGATGGTGATCGAGAATATTGAAAACAGAGCTATATAAAACTACCAATTTTCACTTAATATGAAAGTTGATAGTTTTGCAAGTATGTGAAAATTTGATCCAGTGTACAGTTTGCTCTTTTTGCCAGCCAACACTCTTATTCATGGTGTAAATGACTGAAGTTCTCCCTCTGGGCAAAATGGTGAATTTGTTCAGGCACAGATATCTTTTTTCATGGAGAAATATTATCCCCCTTATATCAGAAGCAGCTTTTTATACAGAAACATGGTTTTCCCCATTGTTTTTCTAGTCATAGGAATTTTTGTGCAGAAGCAGTAGTATGGTCTTATGGGAATTGCATACCAGGTAAAGTGGTTCCAGTCATTGTTCTCTAAGCAGTATTTCCACACACACCCCCACTAAAAGTTTTCCAGGTTATAAGAAGTCAGTTAGATGGCATTAATAGAGGGAAAATTGTTTAAAAAGAAAGCCTAAGAGATTAATTCACTCTCTTTCCTTGTTTATAGGCAATCAAAAATCTAACATGATTATAAGGTATTCAAGGGGATGAAAAGCACACAACTTCTTAAAAAAGCCCTTTGCAGGTGAAAGACAATTGTAATTCCTTGCAACCAAAGTTACCTGCAGCACAGGTAGGGTCACCAAACAATAAATAATGAATATGTTGTAACAGAGGCACCACAAATTCACATGCACAAATAACATCTTTCCTGTCACATAGAACTGAAAGTGTGTGAGCTTTCTCATATTTTACCTGAGTATGTGAAACATTATGGGAATTTAGGATGACTGAGTGTAAAGAGTTTTACATATAAATCAAAGTTCAAATTCTTAGGCTTGGATTTTATCTATTCACTGAGCATGTTATGTTGGAGGGTTCATTCTGTGTTCATAGTTTCTGATTAGGTTGACAGTCACAAAAGTCTTGACCCATCCTACTTCATTTAATTTAGTGTTGATTTTTTTTTGTTTGATTTTAAACAGTAAGATTGAGAATTAACAAATCAAGTGAACTATCTCCCCTCCTTGCTGCTAAATTGATTTGCAGAACTGTTTGCCCTCATCTATGGAGGGTGGGGAAGTTTAAGGCTTAAGCTTCTAGAAAGAACTAAGTTGTTTAATACAGCTATTCAATATACAAGCATGTTCCAGACTAGGAATTTTAACTAAAGACAACAAAGCTAAGATCCAGGTCTCAGTGGAGCTGAAGTATCAAAACAGTATGGTTTTGTACATTTGCTTGAAAAGCCTGAATGTAGTTTGATTTCATCAGTGTATGAAGATGTGTGTTATCCTGTCAGTGCTTTTTTTTTTTTTTTTTTTTTTTTTAACTGTATGACTGATAATCAGTTGGAGCTGGACATATGAGTTGGAAGAGAAAAATCTCAGATGGGAACACTGATACAGGTGCAGAAGAGAAGAATTTGAATTTTCTGTCACACTTTGCTAAACATTCATTGCAGACATTTTGCTGTTCTTTGATAATAGTGAGAATTTCTGTATCTGGGACACCTAGTAGATGCCGGTGAGTCAAGACATTGCTTCCAATACTAAGCCAACTAACACCCTGTCATGCTGTCCTGTGGCACTGATGTTTATATAGATCATAAACTCCAAAGGATTTATAAAACTTTATGAAATTACCTATGTGTAAGCATAATATTGCCTACAAGAATCAGTGTGATTTGTAGGCTTTATGGTTGAAAACCAACCTGAGTGGTGACTATAGACTATCTATTAAAAACTTAGGAAAGAACACTGAAAAGCTGAATAGTTTGTGCAGTCCAGAAATGCCCCGACTCAGCTCTCCAGAAGAGATTTACCATTCTGTTAGCCTGCAGTAAACCAGCATTATTGCTATTTTCTATGACATGGGAAGTACTGAGCAGCATCTGTGGTGCTCTCCAGTCATGATGAGAAATAAGTCCCCGATTGCTTAGCGATGCAGGATCAAAAGGAGATTCTGCTGTGATTAAATCCAGGTTTATCTTGTTACGGGAACTTGTGACATGTAATGCCATTCATAAATTGATCATACTTCATTTTTAAACTAATTAGGTTTACTTGTCCTACTGAAAGGTTGCCGCAAAACCTCACTTTTTTTTCAGGGTAAAAAAGGTGCTCTAATTTACTGTCCTAACAGTAGTCCATATAACTCAATATAACCAATAAAAGCAAGTACAGGCAGCCCTCTGAAGAGTCACTTCCGTCATATAGTGCTTATATCTGAGACTAGTAATTTCCATATTTTTTTTTTACTTGGATTTATTTTGCTTTTGAGTAGGTTGGGGAATTAGGGAAGCATCCTACATATGGAAAAGTGACAGGTTTTCATGTTCTTTGATATACTTAGTAATACTGTTTTTTATTATTAAAAAAAGTTTATTCATATTTCTACAAGCAATTGGAATAAGTCTGCTGTTGTATTTTGTAGTTAACAAATAGCACAGCTGGCTCAGCTTTGATGCATCTTCAGCAGTTATTTCAGACAGGCTCTTGGGTCGTTTTAGCTGTATCTTCAGTCAAAATTGCTGGTTTGCAGAGTGACGCATACATCTTGTAGGAGCTTTTCTATTAATATGCAGACACTACATTTCCGTTTGGTTATACATGGAATGATAATATCATTGAAAAATAACCTTGTAATAATTCTACTTTCATCCTTAAATGGGCCTGATTCTGCTATCCCACCTTGCCTGGGTAAATCTCATTCATTTGAAGAAGTTTGATTCAGGATCCCCACTGGGTGAGGTCTTAACACCATCCTACCCTTGTATAGTATCTCTTGCATTTTTTGGTAAGATGGTGCAAGGCTACCCTGAAGTGAGCATCAGACATACCAGTGTATTTTTAGCTCTCCTTCCTTGTTGTTGTATGCTTACAAATGCTTCTGCAGTGCTGGGGGAAGCTGCTGTCCTAACGGCAAGGCACAGTGTCGGTCCGACCTTCAAGACCAAGGAGGTTCTGCTGCTAAGAAGTCATGAGAGAGCAAGTGTGTGTGTTCCTGGCTGCAACTGTGCCATGTGCATCAGTGTCAGACTGGCAAATCGTGTTTCCAGCTCCATAGAAATTAGCCATATACTGACAGGAAGCAGAAATAATTATCAGTATTTGTTTAAAATGAGGTGGATTCAGCCGATGAGTCTGAAACTAAAGAGTTCAGTGACAACCAGTCTGTATTACAAATTCCATCACTTTTATTGAAAAGCTAGCTTTTATCTTCCCATTTGTTTCCTGAGAAATATTTGTTCCTTTCCCATTACTTGATGCTGTGAACTACATTATTTATAGAAGTAGTTATGTGTTTGTATTGATTGAAAAAGCTAATGCCAGTAGAAAGAGCCTTTTTTTGTTGTTTTTTGTTTTGGAGAAACAAACAAACAAACAAACACCCTTCCTGTGGAGATTTAAATTACCCGTTGTTGGTTTTGTTTGTTTGTTTTTTAAAAAAGCATGCACAATCTGTCTTTATTGCTCTTCTTTCTGAAGAGAAAGCTTTACAGATATTTTAGTGGGCTACGTAAAAAGCTGTGTCCTACCCCTATGGCAGGAATAGCTTTCTATTCATTTCAGAAGGGCCTTCTGTAGATACTAGACTATAAATCCCTAGATGAAAATTTGTTAGGTTCAAAGGTGATTGTACCTGTTAGGCTCAAAAAGTCTTTAAATTAGAGCCACCTAACCTAAACTTAATTTATGCTGGCTTCCTATGTCTCCCAGGTTCTTGTTTTGGGACCTGATAAAGGATACTTTTGCTCAACCTTAAATCCTAACACTGATAAGGCAAAGAAAGGAAATGTTAAGGCACTGCAGTTAGTTGTTCTTGATCCATTTACAAAGCCTGCATCCTCCCTGCTGACACTCCTAATGGCTGCAGGTTTTGCTGAGGCTTCTCCTCGCTGCAGCACAGAAAATGGTTAGGACCACTTGGAGCCACACCGGCTTTTTTATGCATTGTGAATGAGATGAGGAACTAAGTAAGCAATACATATCCTTTAGCTCCAAGAGAAGAGCTGATACGCTTTGCATTCCAGGGAAATAGAAAATGCAGTGGCTGCTGCTGTCTGTGCCAGGTGGGACCTGGGCAGAAGTGCTGGAGGGATTTGCTGTGGAGCTCAGTTGGAGCAGGTCAGGGCTCTGCTGTGACTGCTCTGAGCCAAGTGCCTTGGCTGTGAGCTTGGCCAGAATCTCTCTTCATCTCCTTTCACCACACAAGCCCCTCTTTGATTCTTTTAGCCACTCTTACTGCATTCTCAATGTAAGCTTCTTATTCCCATATTTCTTGTGCTAGTTTTTAATATTTTCTTTAGTAGGACAGGCATGCTGATTTTTGACAAGTATTAGTAAAGTAGGTGTAAAGGGTGAAGAAGTCCAGTTATGATCTCTGAAATCTGGGTTGTGCTCAAATAACTTGCATCATTTTTATTTTTGCATAACCAAAGCTATTAACTAATGTGACATAGTGGGGAAAAAACATTACTAATGTATGTCACTAGCGTTATAGAATTAAATAAGTCAATTCATAGTTAATTTTCCTTTATTATTAGGTTTTTGTTAAGATAACCATTATGGGGATTTTGTGAATTCTGTGAAACTGAGGTGAATTGCTTGATGTTTAGCAGTTTACAAACATTTTCACTGTGAAATTTAATTGCTATATTCATGCTTCACGTTCATCTTAATTTTCATGAAATGAAGTTAATTCATCATTGAAAGAATACAGACACCAAATGACAGATTTTCTTATTCTAGTGCTGGATTGTTTTCTGTAAGTATTTTCCTTTTTTATAATCCAGTTAAGATATTTTGCAGATGAAAACATTTGCGTTTTGCCCCTATTCTAAGAGACAAAGGAGGGTATTTTGATATAACCAAGAATTGTGTTTCAGGGCCTGTGATAAGGGAATACAACAGAAACATTTCATAAATCTTTGCGAGTGTTTTCTCAAACCAAGGGGAGCACTGAAATACATTTCAAAGTAGATTTGGCATTTGGCTCAAGTAATCCATGTAGTTATCTCTGAGCGCTTCCCTGTCAGGCTTCTGTAGGTCAGACATTCTGTTTTAAAAACATGTGCTTGCAGGAAGATGAAGGGGGGTGGTTTGAGGTACTTGAGAGTGAAAAGCAATCGGTATTTGCAAGACATCGTACGTGGTCTTGAAATAGGGCAGTTTCATGGGATGCACTTTGAGGGACAGGGGAAACAGCTCAATGTGCTGGTATTTAGACTGCTTACTGGCTTGCTTCCAAATCTTAGTTGGAAAGCTGGCTTTCTTTCTAAATTTTAGTGGTTATCTGCTCAGCAGTATTACTGGTAAGGATTTTTATTAATAGAACTTTTTGAAAGGTTTTTAGTTTGTGTCATAGCTTGAAGAACTGTTGTCACCACAATCAAAAATGAAAAGCAGGCTTTTTTTGAAGTTACCACGCAAAAATCAAATGGTTCTAAAATGACAATATAAGTAGATCCAGATAAATACAGAAAAGCATACATTTTGTTTCGTCAAGCATGCTGTTCTGAAGGGGAACTATGAATTCAACTCTGATATTATCTTGCTGTAGGAGTTGTCTCGTCCTTTGCAGTAATGAATGAACTGTAGATTGAAAGAAATGGGGATTTTTTTTTTCTTACCTGATTGTCTGAAGTTTTCCAGCTCTCTTTTTGGACCTGGAGGCTGTTTGACTTCTTCGCACACAGCTCTGACTGCATCCTGGTCTGCAATGGAAGTTCCTGGAACAGGAACTTTCTGCTGGCCTGGGAGCAGCTGAAAACTGTATTTGGGTGTGCTTTGTCTTGGGTCAGCTTGAAGAATTTATTCTCCAACGTGGTTTGTCTGCTTATTAACATTGCCTGCTGGATGCATTTTTCCTCTTAGGTGTGCTGGTATTGGCACCTACATGATGCTGCTATCAAACACAAATCTTTCAGTATGATTGTATTAACAAATGTTTTTGATGGTGTGGGTTTTTTAAATAGCTCATTTTGTCAGGAAAACATTAGGGTGTGATTTCATGTGGTGTCATACTGCAGCAACAGTAAGGGATGGGAGAAGTAGTTGAGAAGGAATTTAGAATAATCTCACTGCTCCAGCCAGAACAGCATGACCAGACCACCTCCTGTGATGTATGTGGCAAGAGCTACCACAACTGCAGGAAGATATCTTTTAGCCATGCTTTACTGTATGTGTTACATCTTCTTTGTCCTATGTGACTAGTAGCCAAATATTTGGTTCATATTGAAAGTCATCCAGAAAGTAAGGAGCTGGATGCTTAATTTTGATTTGTGCCTTTGAAAGTCTCCCTTCTATTTTGCTGTTGTTCATCAGCATTTTAATCCAGCCAGCCCAGCTCATTTTGAGATACTTCGGGAAAAAAAATAGAGTGAAAACATTGTTACACAATACAAGCCTGCTTTGTGATGCAAAACTCGTTCATAGTGAAGAAGTTGAATCAAAGGCTTGCTACTGCCAACTGATTATTTGATGTACTCTGGCTAATGCTGTTACGCTGCCAAAAATGTGCATTTCCATCATTTTTCCTTCTTTTTTCATTATGAGGATAAGCCGATAAATTATTTTTCTGCTTGAGTTTTGTTTGATTTGCACTAAATTTGCTTTTGTGAAACTGTTTCCTTTCTTCCTCAGCAAATTTGAAAAATGACGTTTTATCTCTGCAGCTGAATCCAGAATAAATACATTCTTTATCAGATTTATACTTTTCAAACAAAAGACAGTAAAATATTTGTATAATATGTGAGAATCTGGAAACCAAAATGAACATGTGATGATTCCTCATGTGATGAGGAACAGAGATGATTCCTCATCTCTGGAAGACTTAAATGTAGTGATAAAAAATAAAACTAGTGTTAGGTTGCCAAAGATGTGCCTTAATTTACTGCTGTTGCAAACCATTACAGAACCTGTAAGGCTTTCTCTCTGACTGTCGTCTGTAGAAGGTCTTTTCTTGGCTCAAAAACGTGTCAAGACACATATTCAGGTACAGTTCAGAGGTGTTCAGACATCAGAGTAAAGCAAGTAATAAAAACGCCTAACCCAGAGCACTCTGCAGTACCAACCCTACCAACTCTGTGTGTTTTTTCAATATGCCATTGCAAAGTAAAGATTGATATTCTGCCCACTTCAGTCAGTAAGAATCTTGTTGTTTATGTCAGTGCAGGTAGGATTCCACTGGGGAAGTCTTCATAGCATAAATTCACACCAAAACAAATATTTAAATCTCTGTGTCGCAGTACTCAGAAATCAGCACTTTCAGTACAAGCTTCTGTATTGGATGCAGCAACTCTTAGCTATCCCATCTGGAGCTATGATTTCATCAGGTCTTGCAAACAAAGCACATTTCAGTGTGGTTCAGAGGCTGAGAAGGAAAACCCAGGATGTTACAGTCAGTGTTTTTAGTTTAGTAAACAGCACTATTCCTTCTGTTCCAGTTCTTTCAGTGATAAATTATGCTTCTCAAAGTAGGCAGAATATTTATTGGATCGAATACCACTACTGACTTAGTTTCCTTGTGGTATTTATTCCTGTGCAATCACTTGTTGCATGGTTCTTGATTGGGTATAGGACTGACATGTACCCCACAAGGCAATGTGGTAAAGCCTGTGAGCCAAGCAATTCAGTGAAAGTGCAAGAAACCCTTCCTGACTGAATTCCCTGCTTTAACTATCACTGCCAACTGGATTTGTCTTGTGATTCTTGCATCCAGTTATTGACTAGCCCTAGTGTTAAGCTCATAGGATGTCATGAGAACGCAGATGAGACCAGTGTGCGTGAGGCAATGTGTTTGCTTGCCTCTTGTGCTGTATGTCAACAGCAACGGGACACAACAGGATAGTAGCTGTAAATTGGGGCAGATCGCCTAGTGGGAAGATGGGAGATCTCAGTTGTCATCGGAATGGGTAGCTCTCTTACACATGCTTAGTTCAGAGACAGCTTGCAATTACGATTTGAAAGTATTACCATACTCTAGCTAAAGCAGACTGGAATTTATTGAAATAGAGCTGTTTCCCCAAATATGAAGTGTTTCTATCTGTTTTGTGGAGATGTAAAGCCAGCAGGAGGTCCCCTTGGGCTAAGTTAGAGATCTTCAAACTGAGGTCTCATGACAAATGCATCTCTAAAAATGCGTAAATAATCAATCTGCCAGCTCTTTGGCAGAGCTTTTGCTCATGTCTCCATAGTGATCCTGACGATCTTAGCAAATGGAACTGGTCAGTCGGAGAGATAATTGAGGCATTAAACTATTGTACCCTGAGATAGCTCAAATCTGTCATAGCTGTGTCCTCACTGGCTAAACTTAATGAAACAGAAAACAGGCTGTGGAAATAATGTCTTTAAAGCTATCCCAGAAACAGGAACTGAAAGAGTTGGGCAGTGGTTAAAGATTATGAAAACAGAAGTTGCCAAAGGTATGCTAGGAGCCTGGATTTAGGTGATATATTTCAGCAAATGGATGCATGAGAGAGTCCTGAAAATGCTAGAATTTCACTAGGGATAGGAGAGAAAAGACTGACTTTTTTTAAATTTTAGACAGGGAGATGCTTTCAGGTCTTGGCTGATTTAACATTTTAGTAGTCCAGTGGCATGACCTGAGTTTAGCTCAGTCTGATATTCCCTGTCCTAATGAAAGGCAAGAATAGGTTTTCAATTGGGTTCGTTAGGTTTTGGATTTACCCTTGTTTTGTGTCTTCTGAACAATATATTTACACAATGTGTTTGATCTTGTGTAGAATTTGTAAAATCATCTTCATAAAAGTGCTTGGCCTCTGATGTGGGTACTCTTTTGGGGTTTCTTACAGTGCAAATAGAAGACAACTAGAGTTACAGGCATTTAAATGTTGAATTAACTTCTATATGAAACCATATATCATGGACAATCTTAAAGGCTGTTTACACACCACCTGCTTTGTACCTTTCTCAGGCCTCAAAACTGGTGCCATGATGGCAATTTGGATGCACTTTGCCCAAGCCTGTTGAATTCTGTCTCCTTAGGGGCACTACAAAAGCAGTCATAGCACCCAGGAAAGAAGATTGTGTTTGGTAGCCTGAGTACAGGCCTCAGTAATTCTCAAAGCCTCCCGGCACTGAGGCACAGACCTGGGGTCTTGAACTTAGGTTCTTACATCTTGATGTATAACATCCTGAGCCATATTCCCAGTTGGAACTAAACAGGCTTCTTAATAATAATAATAATAATAATAATAATAATAATAATAATAATAATAATATTCCAAGTGGTGGAAATGTTTAGCTGCTTTGAGATGACTGAGCTCCTGCATATATAACTCTGATTTGTCATCTTTGACCTTGGTTCTGCAGGCATCTAAGTATGGGCATCTTGTCAGGAGTGATTATCAGTGCTTGCATAGATGTGCTTCCACTTAACTTCCTTGTGTCATGAGGTTTTGTGCAAGTTTTTGTCTTAATGAAACTTGTTGAAATTGGGGTGACTTGTATGACTAAGCAATGGGGAACTTTGGCTCACCAAGGCTATTGTATCCTTTGTACTGATATTGGTATGGGCATGGGAATGTACTCATTAAAAACACTGAAAGTATAACCTGAGAAGAGAGGACAGCAACCTAATATATGCAAAAAATTAAATAAGTTCACTTTGGGTCATTTCAGGTCACTTGTCAGAGTTCGTAACTGCCATCTTCCTCTGCATCTCCAGGACAAACTTTCCATTGCAGTGGTCTTCTCAATATCTAAGAGAAGTTGGTGAATAAGTTGAAAGGTACAGTAAATATTATCAGTGCTGTGCACCGTGCCATAACTGCCCATTTAACCACCCTTCCAAAGGCTTAAATAAGACTAAAAGTCATTTTTAGAGGAGCTGCAGTAAAATGATTCTTGAGGTAGCGCTGTCATGTTTGCTGTCCCAAGACTGTCCTGCTGCAGCTCAGACAACTCTGCTTGTGCTAAGAAACAAGGGTGAGGACAGACAAGAAGACAAGATGCAGATATAGCAATGTGCCTATGAGGCACATTCTCCCACTTCTGATGACTTACACAGTGCCTGGCATTGTATTGTCACCACTATTCCAGCTTGTAGCATCTGTTTCTCTGAGCTGGTGCTTCTTCCTGGGTGGTGACTAATGAAATAATATTCTGAGCTGTACCACCATATGGCTCAGTGATGCTGTCTCTGCTCTGGAACCCATCATCTGGGTCAGTAACTGTTCAAAAGTAGCTATGAATATAACAAGGTGTTTCCTATCACTGTGAGTAGTACTCACACAACTGTACCCCCGATAAGCTGCTGTGAACACACTCCCCAGACGGAGTTGTGATTTAAACTGACAAGGGAATCTAAATTTGTAATGAAGAATGACAATCCATCTTCCATTCACTTTACTACATAACTGTGTCCCATCTGTCTGCCTGCATGCTAACTGCAAGGACAGCATGCTCCTTAGATTGTCTCCGTGCATACTAATTCTTAAGGGCAAAAACTCACACCATTAGAGAGCTGACAAAAAATTTGGACATGCGCAGCATAAAGCAGCCTTCCAGGTCAGGCTCAGACACTCATGGCATTTCAAAATCTCTTTTCTCCTAGGTGAGAACCAAGTAAATGGGTGAACATATTGAGTTTTCTTATAAATTCAGTTCTTTAATATTTGATCTAGCTCAGAAATGGGTTTGTGGAGTTTATTGCTAGTCCTATTTTTTTGGACTACTCCCATACACTATTGGTATAGGAAAAAACAATTTGAAAATGGGGAAAATAAAAGTAAACATGCTTTAAAAAGAAGTTGAAAAATAATTGCAGAAAAACAACAAGAATTTAATCTTGTAAATTGCATGGTTTCATGTAAAATGCAGCCAAGTGTTGATTATATGCTATAAAAAAAAAAAAAATCCAAATTGTAGTATAACCTATCAAGGAAAGATTGTTAATAGGCATGTTATCAGGTAAATATTACTAATGTCTGGGTAGGGGAGGGCATTTTCCTGTTAATTAAACATGCTATAAGCAATACATCAGACTTCTTTTTTGGTTTTCTGTATTGCCAAGTGTCTCTATGGTGCAGCCTTCAAAGACAGTGTAAGGCAAAAGTAGCTGTAGGCTTTGCACCAAAACCTTTTTTATTTTTGATACCTTTTGTTTGTAATCAGTGCTGTAGTATTTGCCAGATATGACAATTCACATCCAGGTTACATACCATGCATGCTGTACTTAAAAGTGAATTTATCTGCTCTATGTCATTTATAACCAGGTAGTTAGTATGAGAGCCTCAAATTTTGTAACTGCCTACACTGGCACATTGTTTAATAGTGTGGCTCGCATTGCAAGATATTGTCCTGTTGAAACCTCTGAGTCAGTCTGCTCCGCTGCAATGGATTGCATGGAAAAGTGTTGTCTGTTTTTCAGCTCTTCTCAGTGTAGAATAACAGCTGGGAACTAGGAAGAGATCCAGTGTCATGGGCCGTCCATTGTCTGTAGGCACCAGCTGGCTCATGATCAAAACGTGGGGCCCCCTGCTGAAATTCCTGTGGTAACAAGATCAAGTTCATGCAGGTAGGGGTCTTCCCTTGTAGTCTTGTTAACGTGTATAGACATTCCCTCTTGTGAAGATACACGGTATTGCTTAGTTCTCCTGTGCAAAGGTTTGTAAGGAAGCTGTGCTCATTAAGAAGACAGCTATGCAGACAGTTTGTTCTCTGGTCTCTAATTAGTCCTTTCTTCAGGCAGCTTTCTTCGAATTGTTTACTTGTGCCAAGCAGAGGTGTTAAGGAAGATTTGTACAAGATATACTTGTTCCCTTCTCTATGCTTGGTGAAAGGCATGTATTAAATAAGTCCCCCATAAAACATGCTTAAGCCTTGCACTGCTGCGTGCCAGGTGTTGGAGAGCCTAACAGAAAGGGCACTGAGCATCCACTACTGCTTCTGCAAAGGGGCATCACTGGTGTCTGAAGTAAATACATGTATGTGAATACATGGTGAGAGAAGGGTCAGCAATAAGTTATACGAACACTGGAAGTATAAAATCAATCTGTCTGTGAATTGTCCACTTCTGTAGCACCATAGCGGGCTGGTGCAGTGTCCCTGCTCCACAGGCCAGGGTCCATGGGGTGAACCACAAGATTCTCTCATTATTTGTGTCAACAAGCAGATTGGTTAAGACTAAGAAGTAATGCAACACACACTCCGAAAAGAGAACTGTAAGGCACCAAGTGAGACTTTTACAGGTACAAAATATAAATGTGAGAGAAGGACGTGAAATACTTTATCTGTGTTATAAAACCAGGAAATCAGTCACCATCCCTGGAGGTATTCAAAAGCTGTGTAGACATGGTGCTTAGGGACATGATGTGGTGATAGACTTGACAGTGCTAAGTTAATGGTTGGACTCGATGATCTTAGACGTCTTTTCCAACCTAAATGATTCCATGAAATGAGATCAAAATCAGTGTTTTTAATCTTATTGAACGTAAGTCCATGCTGGAATCTTATTTGGATTTACTAAATTTAAGACTAGTACCTCCAAATTCACTGTTTTGTCTGGGCAACCATAGTTACGCATATCATGTCATGGCTGTGAATTAGTTTAGCACTAAAAATTTGCTGTTACATCACTACAGAAATAGCTATATCACTACAGAAATCTCAGATAAGATGGTACTTCACATTACTTCAGAAAAAGTAACTTCTATTTTACATACAGGACCATGTTTTCCAGACTTATCTATTATGTCTTTATTATGCTGGAGGGCTATAGAAATGGGATTGCTTTAAGTCACATAGTAAGTCTGTGGCAGAATGGGAACTGAAGCTTAGAGGTGGAACAGGAGGTGTGGTTGAATTAAGTATAGTAAAAGATGCAGTGCTGTCCAGGCAAAGCACAGTGGTAAGAATAGAGATGTTCATACTGTTACTATGAACGTGAAGTCCCAGCTGTATCTGATATTTTTTCATTTGTTATTTCATTTCCTAAATATGCACAGTATGTGAGAGCTACCAGTGTAGTTCAAATAATATACAAACTCAGAACCTCCCCCTCACCAAGGTTTGGATAAAGAGGTGGTTATTTACAAATCTACAGTGCACTAGAGGTGCTGCTTCTTCACCTGATACCTTACAGTGTTTCATCCAAGTTCTCTGGGCATGTCAGTCTCCTGCTGAAGCTAATCAAAGCTTGGAAGGAAAGTCTGGTAAAAATTAGGAAAGCTGTTACCAACGGACTTCTGCTTTCTTGCTCATTTTTGCTTGTATTTGACTGTGTCCTCAAGGTGGGATTGGATTGTTTGTTTTACAATGCTGAGTATTTTTTACCACAGAAACAATGATCTGACAAGAAAGCTTTTGATTCTAACATGCAGAGATATTGCAGTAGTAGAACAGAAATACATAACCATTAAGAGATGGAGATGTATAGATTTTATTTTAAGTATTTTTCTTCTGCTTCTGGCTGAATTTCTGAAATTTATAATTCAAGTGGCTAAAAGCCATCATTCCCTTCATGCAAGTATCAGGCTATCATGATCTGATATATCTTGATGCAGTGAAACACAATAACTTAAAACTGAAAGATAACGCACTTGAGCCTCTATTTAACTGCATGCAGTTTGAAGTATAATCCAAAACTGATGTGAGCCAAGTTTTGGATGGTGGCGTAGACTAATATGTCAAGGTCAGGAGCAGAGTGAAGGGGCTGTGAAAACTTGCAAATGGTTTTTTCCCTGCTGATAACACAGATGGTATTACTTTAAAACTATTTTGTTGGACAACACTGCAGTGGATGGTGATGAAAGAGGATTATGTTAAAACGAAGGACATATGTTATCTAGTTAACATAATATATATATTCTCTGGATTTCCAAGGATTGAGCAGTTTGGGACCATTTTCAAGTTATTTTTGTTACAACAACTGTAGCTATCTTACTCTTCAGAATTACGTTCATTTGCACTTACATAGCTTGTTTATTGTCTTAGCCAAGAAAAATACATTGTGCAGATGAAAAACTCCTTCTGAATGAGAGCGATGTCTTGGAATGACAGTGTGTCATGCAGAGAACATTCTTGCAAGAAGTTGTCAATGTTTCCTTTCTGTGTACATTCTTTAGGGAAAACGTGTCTGGGATAGGCTTAAAGCTGGGGCTTAAAATGAGGGTTTAGAAAAAGACTGAAAACTTGTAGCTTACTTTCCCTTCTGTGCCTCAAAGACTTGTCTTCTATCAGCATGCACCTATAGCTTTCACTTAGCTTTTCTACTGGTATTAGCTAGCTTTTTGTTGTTGTGGGTGCAGTTGCACAACATAAAAACACATGACACAAGCTCCTGGCTATATTATGCACTGTATGACAAGGTAGTGTCCCTGTAGGCCTGACTTCATTCTTAGTTTTATGTCTGGAGTTTGGTAAGGCCTACTCTTCTTCTGCAAAAACGTGGTTAAGAACTCTAGTTTTACTGGATTATTCTCTCCCCTAAATTTAGGGATGGTGTCAAACCATAAGGAGTAAGATTTTGCTTTATTTCATATGCTCATTGCAGACTAGGATGCGATCTCTAGTCTCCCTAGGTTGACAACTAACAGTTTAAACATTAAACCAAATGTGTAAGAACTGTGACAGCTGGCCGTATTGCTTCTAGGCCCAGCTCCCAAGATACATGAGGGGTGATATAGCAGTACTTCTTTGTAGCATGTGAACTGCATGGTCCCTCCACAGGATGTTTTTTTTGTTGTTTTCAGCTGACAAACATGAAGTACATCATGACCCCAGAAAGGAGCAGTACAGACTGTGTCAGTGTACATTGCATGGGCCTGAATAGCAATTATGTCAGGGAAGTGATGATAAAAACTACCGATGTTCTTGTCTGAACAGAGGCAGACTGTTTTAGTCTGACAGAAAACTGGATAAGTGTGTGTTTTAATAGTAATTAACATTTCAAGGGGTATTTTAGAAAGCATGGGATTTTGTTGTATGTAGCCACAGGCTTATATCTAGATGTCAGTGTTCATTTTGTCATAGAATTGACTTACGCAGTCAAGCTGACAGTATGTTGCTGAGTGCAAATGAGGAGGAAATGAAATAGGGCACGTTGGATGTTGTTGTCCATTATGCTAGAGGAATTGTTCTGCTTTCTGGTGGTTTTAGCCTGTTTTCTGAAGGAAAGAAGACTAATGAATTCCCATTACCCACAAAAGTTTTTGTCTGTATCTCTTAAATTACCTATCCAGTCTGTTTCTCTCCTGTTAGCTAATTTCTGTCAAATTTGTCAGAGGCAGCAGTAAAAAATAAATAAAAATGGTCAAACAAGTTTCTTGAGAGACGATGTTTGAGGGAAGAATCCCCATCAAGTGCCCTTATGGAAGGGAACACAACAGTTTAAGGTTGTGCATTACTGGGCACCAGGGAAGCCACCAAAGAGTGAGATCTCAGGCAAAACTTAGTTGCAGTTCTCAGTTATGAGGTGAATGTGCAGGAAACTTCATTAGCTCTACTGCTCACAAAAAACAAACAAACAAACAAACAAACAAAAAAAAAAAAACCACAAACAAAACATTCTGAACTCTGGTGAGGTAGGTAGCACCTACCTGTATATTTAAGGCCATAAGACTCATTTCTCCAATAGCTATTCCATAGAGCTGAATGTTACATTAATTACATGCATATGCAAGATGATGCTGTTAGCATGATAAATGTCTGTTGCCACAAGTGATGTTGTTGTCCAGGGTTGGACGTTATAGGCTGTAATGGTCACAGAAAGGTAACTTGATTTCTTAACTGCTTTTTGAGCACTTGGAAAAGGTGTGTGTATGGAGATTTTCAGTATGCTTTTTTTTTTTCCTCTTTAATTTCTGCTCATCTTCATTGTTTTAGGCTAAAGGGAAATTTCGCTAAATGTTCTGCTGGTTTAATAATGATTAATCTTGAGTAAGGGCTGAAATAACACAGAAAGCACTTGTTATGCAAAAACCTGCAAACAACTGACAAGTGCAGCTCTTTGCTTCAGTTCCCGTAGTTGAAAATGAGAGAGCTTTTGCAAACTCATGGAAACAAAATAGCTGTGCTAATCTGAAGACAGCAGCCTTGCACATGTTTTCGAGGAGAAAAGAAAACTGATGCCTTTGGCTGAGTCTGTCATGTATCAATTTTGGGTTGTAAATTTAACACTGTTACACCTGTTTTCATAAGACTCACAGGTAAGATAATATTCCATCAACAATGCTCTGCTTCACTCTGAAAGGCAACCATGCTATTGTTTAGAAGGAGTTAAAATACCTCTGTATGCATGTTTAAAGAATAATATCCCAGAATCAAAACTGCTATTAGGAAAATAACACCACGTAGAAACAGTACTACAACAGTCCTTACAAATATGCATGCTTGTAGTTTTTTGGGGTCTGCCTGAACATAAATGAGTTTATCTCTAAGACCTTTTCTGAGATAATCCCCTTCTCAATTGCATAAGCAAGAGACAAATTTGTCCTCTAACTTCCTCATCAATAACAACACATGGATGGCTAAATATCTATTAAGGTGTTTCCATCTAGATTCATTAAAGCATTTGGCAAATTTTCAGTATTCATCTCCTGTTAGTCCTTTCACACAACAGAAAGGTACATACAAATAGAGAGCAGTAGTACATAATGAACATGGAAACAGTGTGATAAGAACAACTCCATCATTGTGATTATTGCTGTTATGAGGGATTCTGATGTCTGCTTCCTGATGTCTGCATGACTCATGCGTCAGTTTTTACAACCTCATTGGATTTATGCTAAAATGAAGGTGAGAGTGTAGTCCATCCGTCTACAAAATCATGGTCAGTAGATTTATACTAGTCATACTAGGTGTGGGCTCAGCATTTTACTTTTATATAACGATAGTAAAGTAGACGTTAGGACTTCCGTGATGAAAGAGGTATTTCTAAGAATATATAGTAAGACAGGACTCAAACCAGAGAATGAGTACTATTTTATTTTTCTGCAGTAGCTATTATAACTTACATCATGACAATGATTGGGGTTCCATTTAGTTGGTGACCGAAGGAATAAGCAGAAAGCCTAGCTCCTGAAGAGCTCAATCTGCTGTGATTTTTCTATCTTCTCACTTCCTCCTTAAATGATTTTTAAAATGTATGAAATGATGATGAGAGATCCTGTCTCATAAAAGAAATTTTCTTAATGGGGAAATATTAATGCTGAGTACCATGATTCCTTTTTTTATGATATAAAGGGAAATTTAAAATGTTGTAACATAAAGATGTCTTCAAGTTGAAAAATATTATCTTTACAGCCTTGTAAGCTGTCCCTACTGCAAATGGTATATAATAGTGAACAATTAAACAGCGAACAATTGAAAATGTATGATGAGAGAAGTGCTTGTTCCTTTGGAAATTCTAGTGTCAGTGACAGAATAAATTTGAAGATGAAGCCTGGGCTTGGATGTTATCTAATGCAAATATTTGAGAGAGGAGTTGCTTTGTTACCCGACACAACAGCCATAGACTGTCTTGTCTGATGCAACTCAAAATTTGTTTCATTTTCTGAAATTCTGCTTTGCTCAAATGCTGTCAGACAATTTGTGCTGTCAGATGACAGCACAGAAAAGCAGAACAAACAGAAAATAGTGTTGTTACATAAACATGTCCCTGTTTCTTCTTCCACTGTCTTAGAAAGTGACTTTGCCTCTCCGTCACTGAAGTGTTAGCATCTCCTATTCCTCTTTAAGAAAGAAATAGGTCAATTGCCCAACAGGCTGGAATGAGCCAACTGTGTTCATGGTATTGCCACCAGCAAGATTACTTAGAAAGTGTGGTTATTTACCAAGTAATTGTGTGTTACTCTACCATAATTTTCCCGTGGTGGTCTTGTTCAGTAGTCTGTTTAAAATGTGCCGGCCACAGCATAAAGAAATGCAATGATAAAGAGATTCCCTGCATAGCAATTCAGTCCTTGCCAGCTTTTCTTAAGGTCACCTTCAGCAGCCTTTCCATTCATGCTTCAGTTCCTCCCTGTTCCGTTTCAGTGCTCTGTGCAATAACAGGTTGCTGGATTCAGTTTCTTAAATTGGCCTCTTTAACAAGTCCTTCTTTGAAAAAGCTAAACACTTTAATGATTGTGTGTATCTGCTCTGCAGGCTTTTATATAATATTTTTGGGTTTCTTCTTGTTGGCATTCAAGAACTAAAGCAGTGTGCTGTGCTCTATAAGAATCCAAACAACAGAAGCAGCAGCTTTTCTTGTTCTGAAAACTCTTCAGCAACAGCTACTTCACTTTAAGAGCTTTCTTTTATGATATCCATAGAGCACTGTCCAATTTTTTGAAATGGTACTTAAAATTTTATGAGCAAACACATTTAATGTGTCCCCCATCTCTCAAAGTGTGAGATCTACATATAGAGCCAAACTGTGTGATACAAGTAGCCAAGTAAACCTTACAAGTTGCCTAGGGGGGGAGGCTGCATAAGTCTTGTAGTTGTAGTCAGCTGGTATGATTACATTTTCTTTTTAAATTATGCTTATATAGAAAATGTCTTCATTAATAATTGTTATTTTTTCTCTAAAATTTTGGGGTAAGTAGCAAAAGTAATAGGGAAGTAACTGTGTGAGAATTTTGGAATCCATGAATATGGTCAGTTTGTGCAGCTGCTTCATGAGCTGTAAGCTGCTCACAATTAAACAGCCTTCTGATGATAAGCCTGTGACCATATTGATACCCCAGCTTACTTCATGTCTGTATGATTTAGACAAATATTGATGCACAGAGGTAGGCTGTGGCTTAGTGGAACTTGTGAATGAGAAATATTAATTATGTGTTAACCTTTTCCATTTATCCGCTGTTGAAATAGACTGGGCAAATCACAGCTGTACCTGCCCATGGAAGACGGTCACGTAACTTGCAATGTCTTCTAGTAGCATTACATTGAAGTTGAGATATGGTAAGAAGATGTTGAGACTCTCCTGAGATGGATGTGCTCATAAATAATGCCAGGTTACATACAGACAGCCAAACCAGAGATTTTTAGTGAAGTGAATGCTCAAAACTTGCAGTCAGGGAACACCTTAAAACTATTGCTTTGTTTCTGGTCCAGTGGTTAGGTGGATGCTAGAGATATAGCCTTTGTTTTCTGTTCTCCCTTACTAATTTCTTCAGATAAACACACATCTTCAGTTTCTGTGAAGAATTCTGTGTAATGACATAGAACTATAACAACCACAAAGACACTTCTACTGTTAATATTCACTAAAGGAGTCACTAAGGTTGACATTTTGAAAATACCTAACAGCCTTATGGACATTTGTGTGCTTTACATGTAGAGAGCATGTTTAGAGAGACAGATTTGAATATGGCAGTATGCCATGCATTTATTATAATACAAGTGCCTGAAGACAGTGGTGTCATCAGCTTTATGATTTGTTTCATTTTACTTGCAAATATGAAAGTAAACTTGGAGTTATTTTGAAATTTTTCCTGAATAGTAACAATAGTTTCTCTTAGAGACATTTACAGTAAACCTACCTAAATTGTTTTCTGTTTACTTGTCTAGCTACTGTGTCTCTGCAAAATTTGCTATCTTGGGACTATTTATCACATCTGCAGAAGACTTTCACATCATTACTACACATAGCTCAACACTGGTTTGTGTTTTTTTGATCAAAGATCTACAACATTTCAGATGGGTCACACCAGATTAAAGAATCTAGGGAGGGGAGGGTTAATATTGCATTTGTGTAACCATGCTGCCAGTTAGAGATTTTGGAAGAAGCCATAATAAAGAGTGTTCTGGTTTGGCTGTGGCAATGTTTGGAATCATTTCAAGACCCGATATTTTTGGGAAACAGCATGACAAGCTTGTTGAAGACCAAGATTATATGAGCCATCTCATCTGAAGTTGAGAATAGCACCATGGATTTATCAACTTTGCCTCTGTAGCTATCTTTTATTGATTTAACTAGCATTCCACTCACCTGGTGTGCATCAATATTTTTCTGTACTTGATTAAACTGAAAGCAATGGCTTGGAGAATATACAATGGTTGCCTAAAGCTTTAAAGCTTGTTTAAAGTTGGCTCAGATTTTTCTGTGCTACACTGTTACATATATAACCAGACTTGCACGCTTCTCTGGGTTTTCCATGCTTTTGCTGACCTCTAAGAATTTGTGTTATGATTCCTTGCCCAAATCATGAACTAATACATTTTCTCTTTTCATGTTATACTTGCATCCTGACTTCAGGCAGGTGCTGCGCCAGATGCGAGGGTATGAAGTGAGAAATGCCCAGCAGGAGTGTATGAAGAGCACTGTAGCAATGGCCACACCACACTGCTTGCTGCAGTCATCTGTTCCAAGTCTTTAGTAAAACTTCTTGGGCCTCCGACTTCCATCAAAGCAGACACCCAGTAGAGCTGGACAAGCGCCTCAGCTGACAGTTATATCTAAGATGTTTGAGGATGTTTTTTGCTGCTAATGTTTTGGCATTGTCTTTTAGTATCTTAGCGTTTGTTAATCATAGGATCATTGTCTGGAAAATACCTTCAAGATCGTCAAGTCAACCATCAAACTAACACTGCCAAGTCCCATCACTACACCACGTCCGTAGTACCGTGTACCTTAGTGCCATGTCCATACGTCTCTTAAATACCTCCAGGGATAGGGACTTCACCACTGTCTTGGGCAGCCCCTTTCAGTGCTTGATCACCTTCTACATGAAGAAATTGTTCCTTATGATCAACTTAAACTTCCCCTGGCACAGCTTCAGACCCTTCCCTGATAAATCCTAACACTGGAGATGTTTCGGACGTTTTTAGAATTGAGGTAGTTTTCCTGGCATGCATCAATCTGTTCATTTGTTTTAATGCAGTAGAAATGTAGTAGGTTTACGTCACTTCCCTGGTTGGCATACTTTTGACATGCACCATGAGGTTAGCAGTGAGTGCTAATGTTGGAAAAAAGTAAAACCAAAGCAGCCAGATCCAATGCAGCATTTGCAGAGTATCAGTGGGAATCACTACAGATATGTGAAGCATTTACAACTCAGCTGAGCTGACACAGGGTGAAACTGTTTTCACTCTAAAAGCACTGCTGCTGTTCAGCCAAACTCAGACCAGGACCTGTTCAGGTTTTCCTCATACTTCCTTTTAACCAACCAAGTTTAGAGGGAGAGCTCATTAAAGATGTAAAAAGCTTCTTGTCTGTCTTTATTATGAATGCAACCATGGCACAATTTTTCAGGTGAAACCTAAAATGGAAGGGAAGGAGACGTGCATTGAAATTAAGTAGCTATGCACTCCGGATGAAAAAGCCCCAGGAAAGCAGGAGAGATCTTGAAAAGGCAAATTAACCTACCTACCCATCTATTGTGTGCGGGGAAATTATTTTTAGCATGCATGTGACACTTCTGATGATTACTTTTCTATGTAATCAAAGGTTGTATTTAACAAAATAGAGATCAAATAGGGAATTCAAAATAAAAGCAAAGATGTCTCTGAAATCATCTTTATCATGCTCATATTAATAACTGGGGACATCACTGCTACAGAGCCTATAGTTACCTTCTGAAGACAGAGCAGAAATAATTACCTATATCAAGTGCTTGTTAATATCCATGTAATACATTTTAAAATAGTTTGTGAAGGATCTGGTCCCAACAGGTACATGGTAGGCTGCAGAACCATAAAAATGGATCTGTAAATGAGGCTACCTGCTTTCACAGGTAGCTACTCCTTTTCCAGGCAGGCACTGTGAGGTATCACAGAATGTTATGACTGGAGTCAGTTGCTTTGTGCCCTGTGTGTATTGGCCGGTGCAGGATTACCCCCAGAACCTGAAAAATAAGATTTCCAGGGGGACAATTTTTTGACTAGCTAACAATGTGGAAACCAGTTTCTTCATTAAGCTAGCAATCTACTGAAAGCTATCGTAACAACCAAGTGCCATTCAAAGCATCTTCCTACACAAGGTTGCTTGCAAAAGATCAATTCAGAGAGAAAAAGAAAAGAAAAAAAAAAAAGTCCCCATAGGGCAAAACCCTAATAGAAAATTTATGAAATTAATGAAAACTCATTTAAAAATCATGAATTTTTTATCATTCCATATGTCTTGTCCATTTATACTTTTTTTTTTTTTTTTTTTTTTTTTGTTAACAACTTACAAATTAAGTACTGAAAAGTACTTCAGGGGATTTTGGAACAAAAGAAAAAAAATTAATGCAGAGTTTGACAGCAATTGTGAATAGAATTTCTCCAGACCCATTTTGCTGAGGGCATTTTCTCTATTGTTGGTCTCTTTCTGATCTTCTGTACTGCCCAAGAAAGTAAAAAAATCTCTATTTTATTAGCTTCCCAAAGAAACTGAGTGACAGATTTTTTTTTCTTTGACTGACAGCTGAGTAAAAAAAGAAATTATGGCAGGGTTATGATTATTTTCTCCTGTTGTGCTGAGATTAGAAAAGTGGAGGTCAGCACCTGGTTGTGGACATCCATCAATAAAGAAGGTATACAATAAAAATTAAATCTAGTATTTAATTCACAATTCAAGCAGCATCTTAGTTTCTGTGCTTACTTCCTCATTAAAAAACTTCTCGTCAAAGAGCCATCATTAAATTATGTTTCTCTGCTTCTCAGGATGATGTGTACTTCCAAATTTAGCACTTACACAGTAGGAAAGAATTATTTTTGAGCTTTTCAGTTCTCTCCATTGATTTGAAGGAGGAGAAAAATAATGGACCACTTCCCATCCGTTCTGAAAACTGGTGAGATATATACTTATTCATCAATATACTTGATTGCTGGTCCTGTCAGTATGAACGTCTATTGCATTTTTCAAAACTGCTACAAACTGGTTAAGTTGTAAGTTCAGTCAAATTTGTTAAAATATTTCTTGTATCTTCATATTTTCTGTAACATTACTTTCTGTATTGGAAATGATTCAAGAGTGGATTTTATTTTAGAAGTAAATGTAGATATTTAAACTGAATTTTGAATTATTGGAAGTGAAAAGTTTTAGAAAACACTGCATTATAGTAAATTGCTTCCTTTTGTGTTTAATTTTTTTTTAATTTTCACAGTGGGCTTTTTTAGAACCGTTAGAAAGATACATTTGTCTGTTAAGATACTGCACAAGCCAAGCTTCAGATGAAAGTTTATAATTAGAATCTAATTTTTAAAAAATATTTGGGAAGGAAAATGAATATAATTTGAGCATGCCTCACTGCAAAGCCCTAAATGTGCATGTCGTTTGTTGCATATGTTGTATATAGCTACCTGTACTGGTCCAAACTGTTGAAACCATGTGGCTGAAATTCTGTAGGATGATAAGTACAATTAATAGTTAAGCATTCTAATTTTACTGTTAATGTTAAAGGTTGAGTCATTCACAAGCTATTCAAAATGTGCTATTATTTTATCCTAATTTTAATTTAATATTTATATCCTGAATGATTCTACTTACAAGAAAAAAATAGAAGTTAGCTGATTCTGTTACTCTGAAGAATCTATTAGAAGGTTTCACTAGGGAGTATCAGGTATTTTATTAACTATACATTTCAGCAAATCACTTTTCTTAATCTCATTTCCTGAGGATAGGCAGTTGTGCGGCTGAGATCCTGTTCGTGTTATTGCTCCATGATCCAGACATTTCTCTGGTGTGTACTTCCCAGCCTACTGGTTTGTCAGTAGACTGTTCTGTTCACATGTATGGTTTTTGTTTGTTTGTTTGTTTTGTTTTCCCAGTTATACCATCTATTTTTCATAACTTTTCTTCCTCTCATAAAATTCCATCCCAGAAAAACAATGTTTTTCATGATTTGAGGGAATGTTCTTTCAATAGCTTATTTGTAAATTCTGATTGCACTAGTATTCCATGATACAGTTGTTTCCAAGTTATATATTTTGATTTTGATTGCTAGTTTTGCTTTTCTTAGTTGTGCAAAAGAGATAATGTATTTCAGCTGGGCTTGATTTTACTTTGAATGCTGGGCTTACTACTATGATATATGGAAATCAAGGATATAACCAATGTGTGACAAGTTATATTTCTACTTACCATGTTAGCACTGCAATATTGCATTGGCATTTTCTTGCTATTTATTCATGACCATAATCCATCTTTTCCTTAGCAGTTTGAAGCTGCTACTGCCGATTACAGCTATTAGCCTTATTTGGACAGTTCTAAAATGCATGTGGTCATATTTACTCTTGATTATTCGTTTGGCAAGCAATGGAATTTGGAAAAAAGTATAGGTCAGCAAAGTAGACGAGATATACCTGTTGAATTAGAGGGCTCAGTTGCTTTACATGTGAGTCGAAAAATTGCAGTTTGACATATATTAACCTAATTGCTACGCATTTTTTTTAAATATGCAGTTTACTCCAACTAGAGTTGAACCATGTTGTGGGAGAAGCACACACATTAGTATATAAAAATATATAGCCCAAATTCTCAGCTTTTATGCCATTTTGTTATATCCCAGTGATGATTACCACAGAGACTTTACTTTCCATTCATATAATCTAGGTTACAGGATGTTTGGAAACTCATCTTCAGTTTATATCTGATTGTTCCATCACTGTTGCTTTGTTATTTTCAGATTTGGCTTTATTTGTGATTGTGCTGCATAATGACATCAAGATAATTAAATCACTTTCCATGGCAGGATCTGTTTCAAATTTCCTAGTGAAACATCTCAGTGTGAGCCCTCAGGCTGTTGTATTCTTCAGTTCCAGCAGAGTCAAACATCAAACTCTGTTCTCGGTGCTTACACACACACACACACAAAAAAAAAAAAAGTGGCTGCTAGGCCACTTAATTTTATTCTGTTCTTAATCTAGAAACTAATTAAGAGTATGTAATATCATAAGAAAAAAAATACATGTTTTGGATTTTTTTATTTTGTCAGAGGCTGAACTCATTCATCCTTCCTGGTGACTCCCTTGTTGCTGCCTTTACAGCACTTGCTCTGTCCTTCTCTCTTTACTGAGTTTGAATACTCATTGAATTCCACAGGACTACTGACCATAAGAGGATACAGTAAAAATGATGTCTTGATTTTTGGTCCTGCAGAAAAATCCACCGTAAGGTAGGAGGGAAACTTCTCTGACCAGTTTCTCAGTAGGGAAGCCTGTGTCTGTATTTTGTGATTAGGGGAAGATGGGGATTGACCATTGCCCTGCAGCACTAATTCCAGAGGGATGGTGTTTGCCTTCCCACTTCTGTGACCTGGCTTCTTCCAGGTCACTGCCTTTCCATCAACAACCCCAAAATAGTCTCAAGCCTCCAGATAAAGGGAGAATCCATACAGCAGAAAAACCACCTAAAGGTTTACTTAAGTTATTCATGATGGTAATAGCTGTCCAGGCTTCAGTACTGAGGGTATTCGTAGGTATGCATAGGTCTGTAGTTTGTGCTGGTCTACTGCGATTAAATCTAGTATGGTTTTACAAGTATTCACTGTCAGGTGTCCTTTATCTATGATGTAGATGAAGGACATTTCAAGCAATCCTTGGGATCTTGTTCTGACATCCAGCCAAGCCCAAAATCATCCTGTGGGATTGAAAGCCTTCAGCCTTCCCACCTAGCCTACCTGTTCTTGCAGTTTCAGTCCTGAGAGATCTTTGAACCCACAAAATGTTCTGTGCAAGAACGTAGAGCAGAACTATTTTCCATTCACAGCCAGGACACAGGGTCTCTTATCTCATAGCTAAAAGAATAGCTTTGGCTGCAGGTAAGGTTCCTGGGCTCTATGTCCTATAATGAGTTAGCAAACAGAAAACTTGATCTCCTACTTTCTCCTTTCTAAGTGAAATTACAGGTGACTAACTGCTGCCTCTATTTTCAGTAATTTATTCTTTTACTTAAACCAGGGAATGAAAATATGAGTTATCTTCCTGACATTTGCATATTCATTAAACATTTAGTTATTTCACAATGTTTTTAATGATCGTTCACTGACAACTCAGGATGTGCGTATCGCGGAGCAATCTAAATTGGCAGAGCTGCACCATGGCTGACTTCAAAGGCAGCGATCATTCTTACCCACTGGTAAAATGCAGCAGTGTCAGAGAGAGGATGAACTTTTAATAGGCAATTTGCCATTGCAAGCTGTCTTCACTTCATTTCCAAATTCCTTTAAAATATTTGCATGTTCAGCAGCACCAAACTTATCTCCAGTAGCATAAAGGCATAATAGGAACACTTATAGGTCCTGACATTTCATACTCTGATTTGTATTCATGGTTTTGACAGTAAGATTTATTTTGTATTTGTATTCAAAGACAGCATGAACAGGAAATTACCACAAAATAAAGTAAAATAATAGAAAGAATATAAACTAGTGGATTAACTGTCTTTTTGAAAGCTGACTTGAACTGCTAAACTCTGCTAAAGTCAACATTTTTGAGAAAATACTCCTATTGAATACACTGAATTGTATACATATATATATACATATATATATATATATATATTTTTTTTTTTAACAGACATCTGTGGTAGCTGGAAGATTAATCCATTCAAATGACAAAGTGTGAATACTCCCCAGTATGGTACTAACAGTAGTGATTTGTTGGTTTTGGCAAACTATGCAAAAGACTGCCTTTTCTTGGATGTTAAGTGGAAATACACATTGATTGTGTGCAAGTCGAGATCTGCAAGGTAAGATTTGTGTAATCACAAAGTAGTCGCTAAATCAAAAAGATAGCAAAACTTCATTCACTCAAATGCTCATTGACTGATGTTTATTTTCTCAGTTCATCTAGATACATATTTTGTGTAAACGCTAATCACTCACGACAAAATAGTGTATATGATTTGGCAGTAAATTCAAATTTGTTTGGCAGCAAACAGGAAACTTGGCACTGAACAAAATTTACCTCATTGAGTTTAGATATGACATGATAAATGAGGTTGGAGCTATATAGCTGAAAATTAAAAAGCTATTCCTTTAAATTAACTGGGGGTTACATTTTTATCTAGGTTTCAAAGTCCCATAAGGATTTCCAGCTGTCTTAGAATTTTTTTGTATGCTATATTCATGTAAAGATTTTGAAGACTTCCACTTATAAACCTTAGAAAAAGACATCTCTACCTGCTTTGCTGTTAAGAGTAGTAATAAAATAGATGTCAGAAGAAATGTGTTAATGTATGCTTAGAAGTCATAAGTATAAGACAAAGTCATCAAAATAAATTGTGCATAGTGTTTGTGGTTTTTTTTTTTAGTGGGATTTAATGACTAAGAATACATATGCTGCAAAGCACAGAAGAAAAAATGTAGGAATGAGTTACTTCCTGCTACACTTAAAATGTAGAAAGAGTTTGGCTGTCAGAGATTTGTAATAACAAAACCATTATATAGGAAGCATCTTCCTACTTATTTACCATGTATTTAGTTTTTTTATTTCATTAAAACGCTTTATTTACTTGAAGTAGTTTTTAGTAACTACTTGAAGTAGTTGCTTGAAGTAGTTTTTGCTTGATGTAGTTTTTTAATAGTTTGAAGTAGCCTTTTCTAAGAATGATTCATTAGCACTGCAAGATCATCCTTAATGGTAATTTAGGAACATTTCAGTTTTTCACCTCATGCATAAATTTAATTTTTAGTGATGATTGTGTAAATCAAGACTAACAATCAAGTAACACCATCAGAATTGACTTCATAAAGCTCTCTTAAACATTTAATAACTTGGACAAAACGTGTTGCTGGTGATGGCCTGGTCTGGCCTCCTAATCTTTCCTATTTACTAAGTAAGTAATGAAGAAGTTGTAATAGATTTATTATGCAAAAGCAGTAATAAACAACGGTATAGTTTGCGAGAAGGCTTATCACTACTTTAAAGGTTAAGGTTTGTTACTAACAAAACTTTTCTCAGGTTCAAGATAATGTTTATTGTACCTTTAATGCCGCAAAGTTATATTGTACTAAATGTAAAATTGTTTTTATTTGTTTTGATTTTGTGCAGAAACTACAGTGACCTATGAGCATTTTCTAGAATTGGGAAATTAAACAAGTTATTACTCTTTCTGAAGAAAAATTGTCATTGTTATTGCAGGATTATTATTTCTAATCATTTTCAGTGAAACAAATTAGTTTTGCAAGATTTTGTTACTCTTCCTTCCCACCCCCAAATCTGTCTCCTCTCCTGTTAAGCCTAGGTTAATGAAAGACCAAACACATTTTGCATATGTAGAAAGTACACAGATCTCTTTTTATTCTCTAAATTGTGTTTCCTTACAGAGAGTATAATGCTCAGTTACACTATTCATCACACAAAGCCTTTATAACTTTTTTTGAGGTGCTGATTATTACTTTTGATTATTACTCTTATGCCACAGCACTTAATTATTTGAAAAATAGGCAGAATTATGCATATACTTACTCATTTATGATACTTGAAGGCATCTCTTTCTTAATGTAAGTAGACTTTTTTTTTTAAAATAATTTATTGTGGTAGAATACACCACATGAATTACCCTCTGAAAGTCCTTCTTTTCCATTGCCTTAGCAGGAAGGCTGGATGAGCGAGTGCTACACCCCAGCACTTTGTACTTACGCTTCACGTGACTCTCACCAGATGCCTTAGGCAGGCTTGCATAGGTGTATCTACATAGGCATGGACTGCTTGCACTTCTGTAAAATAAATAAATAAATAAATAAAAATACTTTTTTACATGTATAACAGCAGGAATGCAGACTGAGAATGCTTATTTCTACTAAAAATTAGGAATAATTTATTTAGGTTCATAACACCATATAGGAAGTATGCAACTACTTAGGTTAAGTGTGTGTGGCATTTCCATAGCAATGGTTCTCTTTCCATTTGATGTATGTATTATAGTGATCTTGATTTTTTTTATTTTTATTTATTTATTTATTTTTTCAACATGAACTGACCTTAATAATTTCCTACAAGATTCTGGCCCCTTCTGTGCTCCTAAATATATCCATTCCAGAGTCTTCCCTCTCTCTCATGTATGAGGGGAAGGGCTTTTTGCGTTGATCTAGCTATGATATTTTTTTTTTTTTTTTTTGGAAAGAGCAAAGCAGTAAAGAAGCAGACAGGAATTCTGGTGCTGTTCTGTGATTTTTACAATGTTTTCACTTCAACAATTTTGTACTTGTACAATAGTTTAAAAAAAAAATGAAATGAAGTGAAAAAACACACAAACAACAACACTATTTTATACTCTGAAATTCTGGCTTTTTTTTTTTTTTTTTTTCTGCATGAGGTTGCAAATTCTACTTTCTTGCTGCTGTCAGTTTAATGAAGATAGTTAGAAAATTCACTAAGGTAAGAAGAATTTGTTTTCCAGACCCAAGCCTGGAACATATTTTTGTTTGTTTGTTTTTGTTTTGTTTTGTTTTAACTGTTTACTGGTCCTAGAAGTATTTAAAGCAACAAATCAAAGTGTTTCTAACTGTGACATGTTGGAAGGTACCAGGTCATAAAATTCTTTATTTTGACAACTGTTTTTCTTTTCCTTGTATTCTCTGGTTTGGTTTATAAGTCTTACTATACGTAAGGTTTATTATGTAGGCTTATTTTATTGTGTGAGTTTAGCAACTGCTCATTAAGCAACTTAAATTTATGCATTAAACCAGTGTAAAGCACAATATTTTAGCTTTCAGGCAAAATAAAGCATTTGGGTCTAACTTTGAACTTCATTCGTGAGTTATGAACTTTTAAATTATCAGTGCTACATCCATTTATCTTAGAGGCTTTTTCATCATTAGGTCTGTAATCTCAGATTTTAGACCAATAAAACTTGTTAGTCTCCACAGACAACCTTTATGAGTAGTTTTGGATGCCTGTTCCAGATGCTGTGAAGCAGGTGAGAGGGATCTCCAGATCAGAGCCTGTGTCCAGAAGGAATCAACTCCCGACGAGATGCGTCGATCCTGGGGTTTTAGATGGTTTGGCTGAATCACTTTAAATTCCCTCTTAATAAGTCTAAATTAGAGTGGTGTTCCCCGGGTTTATATTAATTTTTAAAGTACAAACAACTTTAAATCCACAGCATGGTACACACATAGGGATTTAACAAACTCACCATTATATGTATTTGCCTAATTAGAAACATTGTAAATTTGTCTACCTAGACAAGTCTGCGTGTTCTGGTGGTGAAAAGGCTGACGCCTGTTAAAACTGATAAAGCTTTTCGCAACTTCCTCAAAGTTCCTGTCTTGAAGCTTGCTTGTTGGCCATCTGTTAAACAGCTGTAACACAGAATTATTTAGGCAATACTAAGTGTAAAGAACAGTTGATTTTACTTGGAACAGGGGTGATGTAAGTATTGCAGTATATACACACACAATGGTTTTGCTTCCTGAGACAAGCACTGCTTGTGTTCAAGGCCCTGTTTTTAAATGTTTTGCTGGGCATGGTTCTTGTTTCTTTCATATTTGTCTTGTAATAATCATGTGAATTTTGTGTTTTGAATGAAGTTACATTTGATCTTCACTTAACCGAATTCTTAAGAGAACTTCTGCTTTAGGTCCCTTTTCTGTGAGGCAGACTGTTAAAATGTATGCAGATACAACTGTGTCTGTGACACAGTTAAGCATGGTGTATGCCTGCGGCTTTTCCTTTGGAAAGCAGGCGAACTGGCTTTCTTTGGTTGCTGTGAAGTATCCTGGGTATGCTTTGGTGCTGTGATCTCATTAATAAAGTAACAGCAAATACCCACTGTGTTCTTCCCAAGCATACTATTCCAATGTAAAGAGTCCTTGTTCTCAAACAACATTAAACCCAGTAAGTTGGTAAGTCTTAATGTCATTTGTAGACCTCTCATTTTCAAGGTTTTGTTTAGTGTGGCCATTGCATTAAGCTGCAGCAAGGAACAAAGATTACAGTAGACTCTTCACAGATTATTCTAGATGCCTCTTCTGGTGCATTTCAGTAGTCTTGTAGCGTTGTATCTCTCTTGACTTTTTTGGCATGCTCTGTTATATGCCTCCTACACTCAAAAGTGCAATTTTTTGGTAAAAGTCTTCTATTGTCTATTTATAAAACTGCCCTTTAAAACTCTGCTGAGAAATGGTCTAGTCACAGAGTACTAGTGAATAATCAGCTTTATAGTCTTCAAATGCATTTTAAACATCTGTTGGACAAAAGAAATATGGAACTCATCAGTTACGGCCAAACATGCCCTAGATATTGCCTTTTTGCCCTTGAAGGAAGCTATCTTTTTTTAGTCTTTCAGTTTTGAGACAAAGGATCAAAATCACTTTATTGGACTACAGTTATCATCTATTCTAACAAATGCTGTGAGTTCCTGAAAGACCAATTAACCTTAATATAAACCGTCTGTGCTGTGTTGCATATTGCCCTTTGGAAGCTTTGTTGAAGTTTGCTAATGTTTACAGTGGCTGCTCACAATGATAATTAGATGCTAAAGTGATGATCCCTGGAGAGCCAAGAGGCTATAAAGCATTCTCAAGGGATCAAGGCCCTGCAGAGGGAAAGATGATAACCTGCAATCTGAAGGTGAGGTCAAGTTGTACTTAACTGATACCTGTCATTTTTCTTTTGCTGGCTGAGAAGAATATCCACTTTAAAAACAGCTGAATACCCCCTGACAAATGGAGAATGCATTTTTAAAAGGTGGTTAATTCAGTATTGTATGTAATTGCTGCTCCTGGAAGAATGAAGGCTGGAAAGATGGGAAAGATTCATTTTCCAGTTGTGTACTCATGAGGCTTATTGTTCCTTATCCTTCTGACCTTTCTTACTGTTATTATTTTTTAATTAATAAGTTAATAAGACAATTGTATGTCTATTCTATTAACAAGGCTTTCTGCTTCTTATCTGGCTTAGTTTGATCAGAGCTTATTGCTTCTGCCATTCATGCAAATGGCACAGATATATTTGTCCTTCCCTTAAGATCTGTTATAACTTCATTTTTTGGTATACGTGTACCTGAACATTTGCTTAGTTCCCAGAAAACGTGCATGAAAGTTGATGGGCCAAGGAATTCAGCTGTTGTCTTTGCTGGCAGGGAGCCTGACCGTCAGGTCAGAAATACAGTCAAGGGTTTAACGCTGGGGGCAGAGTTTCCTGTGAGAGCAAATGCTGTTCAAATCGTGTCTCTTCAAAATTCCACATTATGAAATTACAGCTGTAATGATGTTTACTTCTGCCTGTAAAGTCAAATAACGTGCTATTGACTCTTCCTGAGTAATTCCACAGTTTTCTCTTCCTTTCCCATATCTTACCTAGGCAGCTGAAAGAGTGGATGCTTTATCCAGTTGTTTGCTCTGTTGAAAGCAGAGGTGACACCTGCAGAAGAAAATTAGCTGGATTCACTTTCATCACAGAGAAATACCATCATCCTTTTTTAGTTCCTCTGACATTTTCTGCAGGTAGGTGGGTTTTGTTGTGGTGCTGCTGCTGGTGGTTTTTAATAATAAATGAGAATAAGAAGTTAAATCAAAGACTAAATACCCATATCTGGTTTTAATGTTTTGGTTAATATTCAACACTTGGTGCACGTATCTCTAGTTAAATGTGTGGAAGAAACAAACTGCCTGGGAATTGCCAGGTTTCAGGTGTTTTCCTTCACATGGTGCTGGCTACTTGTGACTATGTGAGCAAGTAAAACTTTTGCCCGCAGCAAACTGTGTGGTCAGTGGATTGCATGTGCACCTTTCAACCTGCAATTTCTTAAAATTGTTTGTTTTACTTTGTTACTAAAGTGTTTTTTTGGGGGGTGTCGTGGTTCTGCTCAAGTGGGCAGCCGAGCTCCACCACAGCCGCTCTCTCACTCCCCCTCCTCAAAGAGGAATGGGGAGAAAATATGATGAAAAGGGCTCAAGGGTTGAGATAAGGACGAGAAGATCACGCAGTAATTATTGTAACGGGTAAAACAGACTCAGCATAGGGAAATAGTACGATTTATTGCTTATTACTAACAAGCTAGAGAAGTGAGAAACAAAGGAAAGAAACCAAAAGCACCTTCCCCCCGCCATCCACCCTCTTCCACCTCCTCCCCCTGAGCAGCGCAGGGGAACGGGGGAATGGGGGTTATGGTCAGTCTACAGCACTTCTTCTCTGCCGCTCCTTCTCGGTCACTCTTGTCCCCTGTGCTGTGGGGTCCCACCCACGGGATGCAGTCCTTGATGAACTGATCCGGCGTGGGCTTCCCACAGGCAGCAGCTCTTCCAGAACTGCTCCAGATATGGGTCCGTACCATGGGGTCCATCCCTCAGGAGAAAACTGCTCCAACCTTGCTCCCCTACGGGCAGCAGCTCCTGCCAGGTCACCTGCCCCTGCGTGGGCTCCTCTCCACAGGCTACAGGTCCAGCCCGAAATCTGCTCCGGCAGGGGTCTTCCACAGGTGGCAGCCTCCATCGGTGCAGGGCCACCTGCTCCACCGTGGTCTCCTCCACGGGCTGCAGCGTGGAACCCTGCTCCACCGTGGTACTCCATGGGCTGCAGGGGGACATCCTGCTGCACCATGGTCCTCACCACAGGCTGCAGGGGACTTCTGCTCCGGCGCCTGGAGCACCTCTCCCCCTCCTTCTACACTGACCTTGGTGCCTGCAAGGCTGTTTCTCACTCCTCTCACTCTTCCAGCTGCTGTGTGGCGCAGCGTTTTTTTTTCCCTGTCTTAAATCTGTTCTCACAGAGGTGCAAAACAACATCGCTTATTGGCTCGGCTCAGGTCAACAGTGGGGCCCTTACCAAACATGGGGCAGCTTCTAGATCCTTCTCACAGAAACCACCCCTATGGCCCCCTGCTACCAAAACCTTGCCACATAAACCCACTACAGGGGGACAGACATTTAATTAGACATTGACATAGCCATCTGTATCTCCATTATTTAGACAGAAATCTCTCTATGTGCGTGCACGCCCACAAAGCCTACATAACATTTATTATATAGAAGCTTTCAAAATCTGTCATTTGTTCTCACACGGAATGTCTGCAAAATGTGTTTCTGTGCAATAGCACCACTTCCTGAGGCATTCCGATACTATTGTCACTGCTCTTAGAAGTTTGGTTCCTCAGGAATCTGTATGTGCTTACATTTAGGCCCAGTGAGATGCCAGAGTGGCTCTGGTGTCTTTAGCGACAAGTGATTGTCAGAGTGTTTGAGTATGGAGTTACGCAGGTATAAATTTTGTACTAATGAAGATAGTAGTAATATCATACATCTATTTATGGCAGGGGAACTACCTGCAAAATAAGCTATTTGTGCACCAAGGTATTACAGTACGTGAATAAAGCTGCTAAAGTCTTGTCAGTTAAGCGTGAGGGATGTAAGAATTATGAGTTAATATTCAGAGATTAAAGTATGTGAAGATTTTGGAGTTCCAACAAATTACCTGATGGTGCATTTAGAGAAATATGAATGTGCACATTTATTTATTCCAGAAATAGCTGAGCATTCAGATGGAAAGGACCTTTCAAAAACATAATATAGAAAAACTTAATGAAAGTAAAACATTCACTTCTGAAAATTGTACCTCATGAAGTATGCGATCTGTAGAACTTTGAACATAGTTTGAAGACCTTTCTGTTGCAGACCTTGCAGCTTGATGTCTGCTGATTAACCTTGGAATGTAATTATTTGACATAAGCAGATAGCATTATATTTTGGCATAGCAAATATGTTAGGCTTTGACTAAAAGGTTATTTCATAAAGGTGAGGCTGTCCTGCAAGCATCTTGTGTGGTCTCTGCTGGTGGCGTAGGATGAGAACTGGAAAAGTACATTAGTTTATTTTTCTTTTTTTTTTTTTTTTTTTTTTTTTAGCAGATATTTTCATCATGTGAAACAGTTGAATACTTTGGATATATTTGGTATCTCACCCTGGTTTTGGCTCTGTTTCTTACCACCTCTTAAAATTTTTAATGAGATTAATTTTGCTCTTTAAAAATATGCAATTATCTTAATTTTGTCTGGATGCAATTTTTTCAGACGCAAGTGATACTTTAGACTGGTATTAAATAGAGACATTAGTCTTACCTGATCTCTTTTCTTTGCTTGTCAGCTCAATTACAGGTTGTCAGTACCAAAGAATACACTCTTGTCAGTGGGGTGAATAGAGGGACAGGTTAGCACCTGCTTGCTGCAGTTCCCGACCTCTTCCTACTGCTGCACACCACTGTTTGGTTTTAAGGCTGATCTACATCAAATATTACTTCCTCCCACTTCTTTAAAACTAATTCAGTTCAATGTATGCACTTCATGCACAGTAAGTAAGATGTTTAATCACAGTTTCATGTATTTTGTTTGGTTGTTTGGTGATGTCATCTTTGTTTTTTCTTCTCATAACATCTAGATTGACAACAAAGTGTACTGAAACAGAAATATTCTAGGAATGCATTTATTTTGCTTCTCCAAAGGAAGTTCCAGTACAGCTAATTTGTAAATGAATATATTTTAAAATTATTCTATTTAAATCTTGCAAGTCTAAGAGCCAAGTCCTTGTTCAAGGTATTCTTTTGAACAAGAAGGAAAAGTGAAGAGACAGTAATTGCAACAGTTGTGATTTGTGGTTAACTTTGAAACACTTCCAAAAACACCCTAAAGTGTTCTGGAAATCAAGGGGGTTTGGGGATAAAGTACCAAAGTTACAGAATCACAGAATCACAGAATTTCTAGGTTGGAAGAGACCTCAAGATCATCGAGTCCAACCTCTAACCTAACACTAACAGTCCCCACTAAACTGAAAATGGCACTTAGGAGCCTGGGACATCTGGAATGCAGATTGCTGAACGTGCTTGTACAACCTTCAAAGTGGTTTTCGCACAGAGTTGTGAAACCAGAATTAATTTAATCAACTCTAGCCTCTAAAATCATTTGTACTTTCCTGGGGGGGGGGGGGGGGGGGGAAGTATAAGATGTACAACGTAAACTCTGTTGTCTCTGTGTGTCTTTGCTTCAGAGCTGTCTAGGTTTGGACCATGGATGCCTTTAAAAACACCAGTGTTCAGTGGCTTTGGGGGGTTTTGTAGCAGAAGGAAAAGAGAAAGGAGTTTACATATATATATATATATATATATATATATATATATATATATATATATATATGTATATATTTTTGGTCATGTTCTCTTGTTCCTCATGAAGCTTCTTTATCTTCCGACAAGCATCTTAAACTGAACATTCCTAATGAGCTGACAGAACCTCATACACTAGGCGCTGCGATGGCTGCTGGAGAGCCTGGTTCCGTTAAGTAGTCTGAAGAAGATAAGTAATCTTGTCTGTGGACTGTGGTGAGACTGCTGTGGGAGTTCATCTTGAGTTCATGCAGTTCATTCAGTTAAGTTCATTCAGCAAAAGCAAAGGAACCAAATACATAATAATTCTGAGCTGTTTGTGGCCCAGAGCTGAAAAAAGACATCATTATTCATTTTTAAAACAAATATCAAATGTATTATTTTATCAGAAAAACAGTAATGTCCTTAGGAAAACGAAAGTGTGTTTATTGGAGATGAGTGAGTCAGTGAAATTAAAGCTAGCTCCATTTCACGTTGTTCATCTAGCAAATTTTTAGTAACTGTTCATGCTCCACGGTGGAAAAGAACAGCAGTGCATATGGTAAGTTCCTGTTATCTTGAGATGCATTTTAAAAATAAAGGTTATTTTCACAAAACTATAAGGTTTTATAATCCATATATTTGATCATTTATTTTTAATGAAACAGATGTGCTGTGAATGCTTTGCTATGAAAGTGGTGATATTAAGACAGCAGTAATTTTGGTGAGTTCTTACACGTGTGTATTAGGGCAGAAAATGAATGTGTTCACAGAGCATGCTGTATCAGTTCCATCTTCTTGGCTACCTGCCTCAGACCACTTTCATCTTTAAAAGCGGGTGAGGGGACTTTGCACAGAGTGTTAAAAACCAAGTGCTGATTTTGGTCTTTCCTTTTCTAGGGCATATATGATAGCTTCTATAGGGTCTGGCCTGTTTCTTTCTTGTGGGTCTTTTCAGTCAGTTTTAAAAATTGTATTGGGAGTTTGGGGTTAACCCAAGTACATGGGAGAGAACTTGAGGATGGGTATTTGCAATTGGGTATGGAAAGACTACTTATACAATGGCTTCAAATGTTACAGGCTTTATAAAGTTATGCATTTATTAACAGAAACAATATAGCAGGTACTGTTTTGTTTTGCAGACTCTTTCATTGATTCTCCTGTGTTTCCTTCTATTCCCTTTGAAACAATAAAAAAAAATAAAATCTGTTACTACATCAGTATCTTTTTTCACTTTGCTTACTACATATGCATTTATTATACCAAAGCAAGAAAAATCCCTGTTGTAGATAAACAGTGGCGTAACATAAATGTAGTAGAAGAAAAGCAGCTCAGTTATCAAATATGTCCTCAGCCATTAGTATTCTAGTGCCTGCCTGTCATTGCAAGACCTTCTGTGGTGAAAATACTGTTCTTTCACTTTAAAGTTATTTTCCCCTCGCCTTCAGTATAAATATGGGCTGTTATTTGATGTAATCTTCTCATTTGTGAATTTATTTTCTCTTCTTAATAATGAATTGTTATCCTGAAAAATCATTAGGCTAATATAGATCCTTCTAAATTCAAGTAAGCCATGCTAAAATATGAATCTTTATCACTTCCAAACTGTCACTTCCATTTATGAAGGAAATCAAGATATCTTTCATTCTCACCAAGGAGGTAACGATATTGAGCTGTACTTGTCTGCTAGCTGAAGCTCTCAGCTATATTTGTGTGAAAATCATTGTGATTGTCCCATAAAAGTTCCTGGTATTTCCAGTAAAATCAATGCATCCAAGACATCCACTACACACATCATTGAGACATGAAATATCCATCCTCTCTTCCTTTTTCTCGTTTTGTTGACTTTATTTAACATGGTCATGAAAACACAAGGTGGGTTGCAAAACTGATTGTAAATAATTATGTAAGTAGCTCAAAATCAGTTTCATCCACAGCAGTAATAAAGTGCTGTCAACCCACTGGACTAACTATTGATCCTGATTTTAGATACCAGACAATTTTCCCTCTTATTTTGAGGCCTTGGAATTGTATCTGCAACTATTTGCAGGTGCAAACAGCACTTATCCAGGAAATTGTTGGTTTTTTTTTGTTTGTTTTTTTTCAGCAGCACTTTGATATATAGGCCTTATCTCAACCCTGCAGAAATCAATAAGACCTTTTTCAGCTGACTTCAGTAGGTATTGGATTGGCCATAATTTACACTTGCAAATATTTGTGGGCACAAAATTACACCTGCAGAAATGGAGGCAATTCCTCAAGTCCAGGCCAATGTGTGCTTGTGAGGTTTTTCAGAAGGTAATTGGCTGTGTTTTTTCTCTTATCCTCGGAGGCTATCAGCAACACAGCAATTTCTGGGCATTGTCTGATCGTGGTGACATGATACGTGGCTGCCTTCTCGACAAGGAAGCTTTCTCTGGTCTTAAGTGGGTTTCTGCTCCGTTGTTCCTGTATGATGAGTCACAAAGTCCTGCAGCAAGGAGAAATTGCTATTTTATGATAGATGTGTGCATTGCTCAGGGCTTGCTTGGGTTTTGTCTTTGCATATTTACCAGTCCACAAAGCATTTGATTCTCTGTAGCAAACAGCAGTATGATTAGCTCAGGTGTGATCAAAGTTTTAAGGCAAAACTGGCTTCTACATGGAAGAGCTTAAAAAGGGGTGGTGTTCTTTCATCCCTCAGTCCCTAAATTCACTCTTGGAAATGTAACTGTGTTGGTGGGTAGTGGGTTTAGCCAGCAGGTACCAAATATCTGCAAAAACAAAGCCTCGGTGTAGTGATTTGCACCTTTGTCAGAGTGAAAATTCAGCCTGTTTCCAGTACATTGTTTACCTCAGTTGAACTGGAAAGTGACAACTTGAAGGCGTCCTCTGGACAGTATCTGAAGTATGTCTTTATTCTCAAGTAGGACTTATTTAGACAGGCCTACTGGTTTAGAAACTTGGGAATTTATAGATGACCTTTAAGAAAAGAACACGGTGTCAGTGCAAGAGAAGAATGATTTGACTTCTCTTACGTGCTGGAGTGGAAGTAATGATAGTTAGACAAGCTGCAGCTTCCCTGTGTGACACTAGTGGGCCTGAAGCTGGAAGGAGGCATTCTGACTGTAGTGGTAGGACCGATCCTTTTCAGGGTACTGCATCCTCTTTTTTAACATTATAGTTCAGGAGAAATTCATAGGGAAATGTTCATCCTCTAAGGTGAACTATGAATGACATATTTAAAAAAAAAATCGTCTTCTAAGTCAGGGGAAAGAAGTTAAAATATCCTTAAAGGATAAATGTCTGAAGTTGTCTTCGTGCTGTCTGCCTGTATTAATTTAGGCAGGTAAGAAAAGTGGCGCTACCCACTTTCCTGTGTAGAGGACAGATAGCTTTGTCAGTGTTACAGCTTTCTCAAGATTTCTTTTCTCTGCAAATACTCAGTGTTCGTGAGCATTTAACTGGAACAATTTTCATCACACTTCGTGTCTATCAGCTGCTCTGTAATTATTACTGGCTAGCCTCAGGATAAGGTCCCTTTGTACCTTTGCTGATGCATCTCAAATTCTGCTTTGCTGTGGACTTTGAGCATTTTTGTGTTGCCCTTTGCCTGTTCACAGCTGTGAAAGATGTAACCTTGGAATTAGTACAGAGATTGTTCATGTTATGGCATAACGTGGCTTTCACCCTGAGCATGTTGGTGAGGACGTTAATACCTACAGAACATTTGATCTGTGACTTCTGTCTCAGCTTTCAAAGGATCAATTACAATTTCATCTATCTTCAGTTGTGGTAATAAGTAAAAATGATATATTCATCACTAATTGCAACTTGTCTGGAAATGTCACTTTTCAAAGTAAACTAGGTAGGAATACCAGTCTATTTAAGTGTTATTAATATGTGAGACATAAATTAAAGATGGCTTCTTCCCTAACTAACACCCAAATGAAGGAAACCAGAGCAGCCCTGCTGGATTGGCCCATGACATCCAGCTCTAACTCTGTCAGGGAAGTTAACTGAGTTTGCCAAAGGAAATGAATTGTTTCCTGCACTGTTTACTTGTTTGGTGGAGGTTGATCTGATGCAGGGAGTGGATTTTTTAATTTTTTTTTTTTTTTTTAAATCTAGTGAGGAGTCATACCTGCTAAAGAAGCAATATTTCAAACAAAAGTACTCTGTCAGTTTTGTCTTCAGAGCACAGCAAAATACTGACTTAAAGGCATTTCTGACAGGTAACTCTACTGTACCCACCACTATCTCCCCCCAGTTTGGAAAAAGATGCTCACCTGTGAGAGGAGAACTCCATGAGACTACTTAATAGCTCAAGAAAACTGAACAGAGCCGATTTATATTGTCTCCTCTTCTATATGCCACTGCTAGGAATAATTCTGGGAATCCATTCATGGATGAAACCAGTGTATCGTTAAATTCCCAAACCATTTTAGACGCTCCTCGTGGTGCTTACAGGAATGGATAAGACAATCCTTGGCTGCCTTTGGAATGGAGCAGAAGAGTTTAGGGACACTCCTGAGCTGTCTCCGAGCTCTCCTTGTAGCTTGTCCTTTGCTGCAGAGAAGTGTGGTCTCAAACACAGACTGCAGCAGTTCACAGAGGGAGCCTGCACTCAGCATTTAAGCGTGCTTCCCTCCCTGCTCCTTGTTTTGAATGGGAAAGTAATCAGCACAACTTTTTCTCTTTTTCTGTTTCTGACTGTGCACAGTTAAGCTCGTCTGTAGAGGGTATGTCTGGCAGGTTGGCTTCCTGGGGCAGAACTAATCCAATAGTTTACGAGTTCAGCAGATGTTTCTGCTTTTTAGGCCAGGTGTAATCTTGTGAACCATTTTTTTCCTTCTTCCCTGGAGTAAATGTTATCTGGGCTGATGGCCAAAAATTTAATTACCTTTTTTTGTTTCCCTTCTAGATGTGTGCAGTGTCACCTTACATCAGACTTCCTCTCTTTTAGGAAGCATATGATGCTTGTGCTCATAATTCTGGCAGAAAATAACCACTGGTTGCTTAACCTTTAGATGTTCAGAGATGCATGAAGGTATTTGGGATATCTGGAACAGCTGAACTGGTGATTTTTGGTGATAGAAGATATGGGTTATATATCCTATACTTATATATATATCATATTTAATTTTATTTATTTAATATATAGTTATTATATTTGTATTGTATTTGTATTATATTTATTATATATCCTTTTAAAAAAAAAAAATAAATCCTGGCTTTACTCTCAAGTCAGTGGGAAACTAAGGCCACAACCAGGCTAGGTAAGCAAAACATTGGGGCTACAGAGACTTAAGAAATACCCTTGTGATATTGCTCTTCCTGTAGGTCCATGTTCCCCTCAGAACCATTTGCTCGTACCCTTCAGGGCAACGTGGCTGCATTGCTACTGAATGACTGTACAAGTAGTCTGACCAAAAAAAAAAAAAAAAAAAAGAAAAGAGTGAAGATAACAACAAAAATATTGAACTTTAAGGAGGCAGGAATGGTACCTTGGGGACCATGGTTAGGTGTGGATTTATGAACTGTCTTGTGACTTACCTGGAAGGAGAAAATGGATTGCCAGTAAAGCTTATAACAGACATTAAACTGGAAACAACTATGCACCATGCAAAGGTTAGAATACGGACAAATGATAAAGTTCCACAAAACTCACAAAACATGAATATGGTGCTGTGGGGGCTAGAAATCCTCTGTTAATCTCCCTCCCTCCACCATACCTTAGTTAGTTATAAAAAATAAATATTAGAGACCAATATCTGTCAACTTTACTGGCAGGAAAAAACAGCCAGTAACATGAAGAACTGTTTAATTTCCTAAATACTGAATGTGAACTCTTTGCTACAGGGCTTTTCTTTCAGAGTTGTAGTGGTTGAGGGAAGGATTTTTCGACCCTGACTATCGTGACTGTGCATGCAGAAGCATTGGATGTAGTGGTAATTACTCTAGCCAAAGTTGGTCTTTTGCCAATACTGCTTATTTTGTTAGAGAGAGGTAGTACATGCACTCTGCTGGCAATGGTATTGCCAATAAAAACTATTACTTTGGCAGAAATAAACAAAAACAAACAAACAAAAAAAAAACACAGTACTGTCATACTGGCAAAATGATTCTTGCACAAGCCTGGCCTTTGTTGGGTTAAGAAATTAATTTTGGGTAATTTGAATCACTGCTATTTGTAACTAATTTTACATAACTAACTGCTGTCTAAATTAAAATCTTAGTTGTTCTGGACACAGAAGAGAGATGCCTTCCGAAGCTGGTTCAGCATTTGGTTGCTCTAGATCCCTCTCTGTTTGTAATTGATGTTCAGCCATGTTCGTTAGGCACTTCAAGATAGGCCATGTGAAAGAGCACATCTAGATTTTAAGCTGAAGATGTGCATACGGTTCATTTTAGTTTGCAGCTGTGCTCTCCTAACCAGCTGCTGTAATATGAGGCAGTGTCAATGCCTGTCAGCTGATGGAGGGCTGCAGCTGCCTGTTCGGGTTAATAAGGGAGGACCAGGCAAAACCATACAGATGTGGGATGGTGCTCCAACACCCGGTAGAGTTTATTCTTATTGACAAGCCTAGTATCCATATTTCTAACATTTTTAACCATTGTGAATCCTAGCCCATATGTTTTCTAAATGAGAACAATTTTGAAGGTGGTTGTTGTTACTATGGGTCCTCAGCATACACAGCAGTATGGCTTCAGGGTGTTTTATATGCAAGAAAATTCATTGCCTGTGCTTGTGTAAATTTGCAGGATGTGTGGCATTTTAAAATGTCAGTAAGTTAAGTGGGGTCTGTAAACATTTCTAAGCAGATTTTGATTCCTTGGCTAAGTATACATTTACTGTTTGAATGCTCTGAATAGAAACATGCATGTGTTTTTATTACATCAGGACTTGATTAATTGCAGCCAGTTGACCACTAAATTACAAGTACTGAGATTCCTGAACATCAAACAGTTTCTAGGAGAGAGAATTCTGAATACTGCCAGGATTAAGTGTTGCATTTTCTGATTAAGATTGTTATGATACGGATGCTAATGCTGCTGCGGATTAAAACAAAATGGAAATAACGCTTGTAGAAAATTCTCTGAAAGTCACAATTGCCTTGCTCGTTGTTTTCATGGCTGTATGTATCCATCTTAAAGGACACTTGAAACCCCTGTAGCTGACAACAAAAAAATAGGAGCTGGAATAAATCACTGCTTAGTCAGTGCCTTCATTTCTTTAGAAGCCAGAGTCTTTAAGTTATGGCATGCTCACAAAATGCATAAGATCCTCTTTTTGTGAGTCCTGACATTGTTTTTCAAAATGCACCCCAGCTTCAGTGAGCATTAGCAGTACCTTTGAGCAACTCAGCCTATTGTCGTAGCTCTGCAAGGGAGCCTGGCGCTCCGTAACTCTTCACCACTCTTTGTTACTAGATCCTGGGCTGTACCTCAGCTGCTACATTCATGGAGAGTAAACATCCAAGTATGGGTTTTATCTCACTGATTGGTGCCAAGTGTTATAAAAAGCTTGTCAGAAAAGTAATAGCTTTAAGCTGACATTTGTTTGAAAGGGAATGAAGATTATGTGGGTGTGTAATCGAGAAAATGTTGCATCATTCCTGAGCAAGAGTCAAAAGAGGAGGAAAAAGCCTCAGGTGTAGTGGCTTCCATTAAAGTCTTTATGTTCTGCATTATCTGATAATTAATGGTTCTGTGCAACTCCCCATACCAAGTATAATTTAGTAATAATAATAAGGTTAGGAGTAAAATGGTTCAGTTTCAATAGCAGCCCTATAAAACGAGTCACTGATCAGGTTAATGTGTGATACTAGTAAACTGTCAGGTGTTCAAATGAACACCATAGCTCTCTTGGTGAGGGGAGTCTTAACCTTTCTGTGGTATATAAATGGTGTCCAACTTTGTGTAATTTTTCCATATGCATGAATCTCAATATAATTTCAGCATCTACGGCCTTGGGAAGTGCAAGGGTTAGCAGTTGGTAGTGGTAGCCTGTGGTGCCTCAAATGCAGAATACAAGGCATGACATGTTCCTTGAAATCCTTGAAATGCAAGGATTTGATCAAGCCCACTGAAATCATGCCAATGTTGAAAATCAGGCTGTAAAGAAACTACCCTGTTGCTGTGTCACTTGTCATGTACTGAGACAGGGTTCTCCACCAGCAACAAACTTCTTGTTGGTTTTCTGGAGTAGCAGAGGCTTAAGATACACTTTAATAGAAAGATAAATTTAAGTCATGCGTGTATGTAGTTGTGCTATTTTGTCTGCCTTGATTCAGGTGTTCCCAATATAACAGTCAATTTTAAGTTTAGTAGAGGTAACAGCTAATGTCTTAAATGCTTTTCTTCCATGAATAACAGCATTGTCACTGTGTTTCTGAAGTTATGAAAATTCTTAACTATGCTGCTTTGATGTCTAATATTATTTTCGTGATGTCTAATATTCGAATTCTGAAGTTATGAAAATTCGAGGGAGAAACCCTCGTGGCTTGTGAGGAGGGCACAGGGAGATGGCTCACGGGCTGCAGGAGAAGCAGAGAAGTGAGAAACAAAGAAACAAAAGGAAACAACAACAACAACTATCTATCCTATCCTTCTATTTGCAGCCAGACCATTGCTGCAACTTGTTTGGCTTGAACTCTCTTTGCTGGAGCCCCTTCACAGGACACCGTATTTCAATCCATAATGCTGAAAGGAGAATATTGCTGTCTTTGGGTGGTAACTCTGCATAGAGCCTTCTTCCAAAGCGGAGGCTGAGCATCGGCTTCTGGTAGGAGAAGGTAGCTCGAGGCCACAACCACTTTTAAGTTATTCTTTAATAAATACATTCCTTTAATGATAGTAAAACCAAAAAAGTGTTGGGCTAAATGTTTGTGCTCCAGTCCTGATTTGGTTGGTCTGTCTCTGCCTTGACTCTTCTCAGAGTTGTTCGAGTGCCCACGTGCTGAGGCTCTGCTTCTGCTCAGCACAGCACTGGGGGTCAGCTTCCTGCTTGGTGGTCAGGTCTGCTTTGTTAAATAGCAGTGCCTCCTTTCTTCTTTTTTCTTTTTTGAGGGGTGGGTGTTTTGCGTGTATTTATGTCTTAGTCTGAGTGTCCAAGAAGCGATAATCATATAGACAAAAAACCAAAACCACTTTATTTGTACAGGCAAATGCAAGCGAGCCGCAGCACACTGTGCTCCCCCTGGAGCATCTGTCCCCAGGCCGGGATCAGGGCTGTGGCCGGCTGTAGGGGCTGTGGCGCTGGGGCAGCACCCTGCCACGGCCGGCTCTCCTCTCCGGTGGTGAGGGTGAGGAGCTGGGAGCTGCAAGGGGAGGCAGGAAGGTCAGCGGATCTGCCCACCCTGCCTGGCCTGCAGAGGGCACGGAGGGCTCTGCCGCCCCGAGCCTGAGCACGCCGTGCCCCTTACCAGTGCCAGTGCCCGGGCCAGCGCAGCCAGCGCACTCCCACTGCTGTGTGGTGTCCCCAAGGCCGGAGCATCGGCGGTGGGTCCCGCTGGCGGCACAGGAGGAGCAGAGCAGCAGCTGCCAGGGCCTGGGGAAGAAGTTGTGCTGGTGAGCACGCAGAGCCCAGCAGGCAGTGGCGCCACAAAGGCCCCCAAGGCTCCAGAACCATTGCTCACGGTGCCCCAGCAGAGGGGAAGGTGCCTGGGCAGAGCCCCAGCAGCCACTGCACGGCTTGCTGGAGATGTGGCTCACAGCCCCCAGCAGCCGGGGAGCTGCTGCTGTGGATGCTCACCCTTCCTCTTGCCACTGCTCGCGGCCTCCCCTGTACAGGCACTGCCTGGCATCGCAGCGGCCATACAGCTGTGGCAGTGCCGGCTCCTCCTCCTCGTCTTGCTCCCAAGCCGGCTTTCTTCAAGAGAAAGTAGGAAAGAAAGGTCACGAGCTCCTGGGGCACTCACTCAGCAAGTGTCAGTGATGATGCTGGGACAGGGCTCAGGGGCATCCCTGGCAGCAGGCCAGCATCCTCCTGTCCCCCAGGCAGGCAGCCCCTTTTGTTGGGGACAGTCTGCCTGGAGGGATTAGGGCCTGGGGCTGTGCCCTCTCCTGCCTTGAGTGGGGTGGGAAGGAAGGAAGGAAAAAAGGAAGGAAGGAAGGAAGGAACGCACTTGTTGGGCACGCGGATTCCCATCTGCAGCATCTCAGGGACGAAGCGCTCCCGGTCCCGGCAGTGAGGACACGCAAAGTGCCTGAGGCCCGCCCGAAGCGCCTGTCCCTGTGGAAGAGAGACTCCCCGTGTGAGCAGGACGCCGCTGCGGGCGCATGGTGTCCCTGCGGGCTGGCAGAGGGAAGGGCCTCCTACCTGGATGCAGCCCCGGTGGAACCAGGCGTGCTTGCAGGAGGGGCACACCATGGTGGTGTAGGAGAGGCTGTCCTCCACCACCTCCATGCAGATGATGCACGTGGTGTGCCCCTCCTGCAGCGTCTCCACGCTCTGCTGCGGGCGGTGCTCCCAGCAGAAGGAGCTGCGTGAGGACGGAAGAGTTGAGTGAGGCCAGGGACCACGCGTGCCACACCGGGGACTCTGCCTGCAGGGCGCAGGCTGAGGGGGCTGCAGCCCAAGCTAGGGCAGCTCGTACCTGTACTCCCCAAAGAACTGCGAGATGCAGCCCCGCTGGGAGCTGCAGGGCAGGTGGAAGCGGCGCGAGCACCGCTTCTGCCAGCAGGCGACGGTGGCCCCCTTCTTGCGGCAGACGCAGCAGTGCTGCAAAGAGCACAGCAGCCCCGTCAGGTACGTGGCCGGGGCCACTGGCACTTGCCCGGAGCTTGTCCTCGAGGATTTCTTTGCCAGGGCTTGGGCTCAGCTGCCACAAGCCTCGTCTGCTCCAAAAAAGCCCTCACCTTGCGAGCTGCCCGACCCGCTACCCGCCTGATATCCGCGCAGAGGAATCCGAAGATTCCTTCCCCTTCAGCGCCTCGCTGGTACAGGCCCTGGGCTGGAAACTGGAAGACAGCAAAGCCCCGCAGCTGCTCAGGGCAAGGAGATAGGGACCATGGTGGGGAGGCTGTGCTGGCAGTGCAGCAGGAGGAGGTGACAGCCAGCGAGCAGCGCGCTGGGGATGCCACAGTCCTGTGGGCTCCAGGTGCCAGGCAAGGGCTTGGGGAAAGGCGCGGGCAGCCGCGGGGAGCTCACCAGGCAGTGCACGTGGGCGCAGACCCCGTCCACCTGCAACATCGGCCCGCAGCCATCCAAGCTGGTGTCCGAGCGGTGGCACAGCACGCACTCTGGGGGAGGCAGGGCGGCAGCCATGGATGAGAGCATCCCCCCACTGAGCACCTGGCAGGTGTCCCTGAGGGACGCCCGCAAGGGCCTGCTCGGGGGCTCCTGGCAGGGCGTCCCCGGGTGTCCACAGCCCAAGCGGCTCTGCACAGCCCCAGGGGGTGCTCAGGGCCCTCCACCTCCAGGGAGCTGCTGGGGCATCTGCTCTCACCGTCCTCCTGTGCCTCAGGGGCCTTCTCCTCCTCTCCGGCAGCCATGCTGCGCAGCAACTCCTCGCCTCGCCTGGCCTCGCCTCGCTGCCAGGAGCTGCTGCCTCCACGCCTGGCGCTCACCAGAGACGCAAAGTCCCCCCCAGACTCGCCTGTGTCACTGGTGTCATAGTGCTCCCTCCGTGTCACTAGGAGACCATGGAGTGGTGGATGATGCGGCAGGGCCCAGGAGCTCCCCCAGCCTCACAGACACCCCCTGGGCTTCCAAGCCCACGGTGCAGCCTCTTCATCCCCATGAATGGCCGTGGTGGCTTGGCCTAGGCTGGCGGCCAGGTGCCCACCCAGCTGCTGTCTCGTTCCCTCCTCAGCTGGGGAAGGGAGAGAAAATTCGAGGGAGAAACCCTCGTGGCTTGTGAGGAGGGCACAGGGAGATGGCTCACGGGCTGCAGGAGAAGCAGAGAAGTGAGAAACAAAGAAACAAAAGGAAACAACAACAACAACAACAACACCTTTCCCCCACCCGTCCTCTTCCCCCTCTTCCCCCCGAGTGGCGTAGGAGAATGCGGGAATGGTGGCTGCGGTCAGTCTGTAGCACTTGGTCTCTGCCGCTGCTTCTCGGTCACTCTTGTCCCCTGCTCCAACGTGGGGTCCCTCCCACAGGTGCCGTCCTTCCCAAACTGATCCGGCGTGGGCTTCCCACAGGCAGCAGCTCCTCGAGAACTGCTCCAGTATGGCTCCGTCCCACAGGCTCCATCCCTCGGGAGCACACTGCTCCAGCCCGGGTCCCCCCCGGGCAGCAGCTCCCCCTCCATCCCCTGCTCTTGCATGGGCTCCTCTCCACGGGCTCCAGGGCTGGCCCAGAATCTGCTCCGGCAGGGGTCTTGCACAGGCCACAGCCTCTGTCACTGCAGGGCCACCTGCTCCAGCGGGGGCTCCTCCACGGGCTGCAGCGTGGAGCCCTGCTCCACTGTGGTACTCCATGGGCTGCAGGGGGACAGCCTGCTGCACCAGGGGCCTCTCCACAGGCTGCAGGGGACTTGGGCTGCGTGCCTGGAGCACCTCTCCTCCTCTCTCCTTCTTCACTGATCTTGGCGCCTGCAAGGCTGTTTCTCACTCCTTTCCCTCTCCCAGCTGCTGTGTAGACATGTTTGTTTTGGTTGCTTGGTTGGTTTTTGTTTTTTTCCCCTGTCTTTAATACGCTCTCCCAGAGTCGTTGCTTGTTGGCTTGGCTCTGGCCAGCAGCGGGGCCCTCATCTAACATGGGGCAGCTTCTAGAGCCTTCTCACAGAAGCCACCCCTACGGCCCCCTGCTACCCAAACCTTGCCACAGAAACCCACTAGAGATGCGAGGCTGGGACACGAAGTAGCAACAATGTCACGTCCAGGCCCAGTCCTGCCCAGCCTCTTCATGAATGATCCGCAGGGCGGAGCAGGCCGTGCCCTCAGCAAGTCTGCTGCTGATCCAAGCTGGGAGGAGATAGGGATGCACCAGAGGGTGGTGCTGCCCTCCAGAGGGCCCTGGGCAGGCCGGAGAAATGGCCTGGCAGGATCCTCCTGGAGTTGGCGCCAGGGAAGCTTGAAGCTGAGGCCCTGGGGAGGAAAGCTGGAGAGCCCGAGGCTTGTTGGAGTTGCCCCAGCTGGAGGCCTGGGTCCAGTTCTGGGCTCCCCAGGACAGGAGAGCCATGGGCCTAGTGGAGGGAGCGCAGTGAATGGCAGCCAAGCTGGTGGCAGGACTGGAGCATCTGTCCTCTGGGGAGAGCTGGAGAGAGCCGTGACTGCTCGTTGTGGAGAAGGCCTGTGGGGATCTGGCTGAAGGACCTCAATATGTGAAGAGAAGGTGCAAAGGAGATGGAGCCAGGCTCTTCTCAGTGGTGCCCAGTGTCCACGTGGCTGCAGGTGGCCCTGCTTGAGCATGGGGGTTGGAGCAGGTGACCTGCAGAGGTGCCTTCCAAGCCCGAGCCCACTGTGTGTCCGGTGGTTTTGCAGGGACCTGAACCAAAGCGCGGCCATTCAGCCAGGCCCGAGCAGCGGGGCAGCTGTGAAGGAGGCTGCCAGGAGGCTGCCGTTCTGGATTTGCAAGGTCTTCTTGCATTGAAGCTTTTCCTCCGTTTTTCTTGCTTCCTCTTTCGTTTGAGGGAAGGAGGGACTGAATGGTTCCTGACAGACCTTTTCTGTCCTCTGCAGACGTCTCTGGTTTGATGCTTCCTTAATCGCTCCACTGATGTGTCGTGTTCTTGTCCCTTCCTTCTTTCTGGGCATCCTCTGCCTCCCTGTAGCATTCTCAAGGGTTAGTAGTGGTGGGAAGAGCAAGAACAGCCTTTTCTGCAAAGACCTGTGCTTGCGATGGGGCTGGGCCTGGCACTTGTAGTCTTGTGAACCTGGTGTGTCTTCGTGGGCACCTGGCCCTTTCCTCTGCAGCTGGGAGTGCTTGGGGGTGGTCCTGAGCAAGGAAGGGGCTGTGGCCTCCTGTGTAGGGAAAGCTCCAGGCTGGCTGGTGACTGCAAGGGAGAGCTGAGGCGAGGCTGACCTCCAGACCAAGCCAGGAGGTGTTGTGTCAGTATGGGAGGCGGGGAGGCTTATATTGATGAAGTACCTTCTATCTATCCTTCTATTTGCAGCCAGACCATTGCTGCAACTTGTTTGGCTTGAACTCTCTTTGCTGGAGCCCCTTCACAGGACACCGTATTTCAATCCATAATGCTGAAAGGAGAATATTGCTGTCTTTGGGTGGTAACTCTGCATAGAGCCTTCTTCCAAAGCGGAGGCTGAGCATCGGCTTCTGGTAGGAGAAGGTAGCTCGAGGCCACAACCACTTTTAAGTTATTCTTTAATAAATACATTCCTTTAATGATAGTAAAACCAAAAAAGTGTTGGGCTAAATGTTTGTGCTCCAGTCCTGATTTGGTTGGTCTGTCTCTGCCTTGACTCTTCTCAGAGTTGTTCGAGTGCCCACGTGCTGAGGCTCTGCTTCTGCTCAGCACAGCACTGGGGGTCAGCTTCCTGCTTGGTGGTCAGGTCTGCTTTGTTAAATAGCAGTGCCTCCTTTCTTCTTTTTTCTTTTTTGAGGGGTGGGTGTTTTGCGTGTATTTATGTCTTAGTCTGAGTGTCCAAGAAGCGATAATCATATAGACAAAAAACCAAAACCACTTTATTTGTACAGGCAAATGCAAGCGAGCCGCAGCACACTGTGCTCCCCCTGGAGCATCTGTCCCCAGGCCGGGATCAGGGCTGTGGCCGGCTGTAGGGGCTGTGGCGCTGGGGCAGCACCCTGCCACGGCCGGCTCTCCTCTCCGGTGGTGAGGGTGAGGAGCTGGGAGCTGCAAGGGGAGGCAGGAAGGTCAGCGGATCTGCCCACCCTGCCTGGCCTGCAGAGGGCACGGAGGGCTCTGCCGCCCCGAGCCTGAGCACGCCGTGCCCCTTACCAGTGCCAGTGCCCGGGCCAGCGCAGCCAGCGCACTCCCACTGCTGTGTGGTGTCCCCAAGGCCGGAGCATCGGCGGTGGGTCCCGCTGGCGGCACAGGAGGAGCAGAGCAGCAGCTGCCAGGGCCTGGGGAAGAAGTTGTGCTGGTGAGCACGCAGAGCCCAGCAGGCAGTGGCGCCACAAAGGCCCCCAAGGCTCCAGAACCATTGCTCACGGTGCCCCAGCAGAGGGGAAGGTGCCTGGGCAGAGCCCCAGCAGCCACTGCACGGCTTGCTGGAGATGTGGCTCACAGCCCCCAGCAGCCGGGGAGCTGCTGCTGTGGATGCTCACCCTTCCTCTTGCCACTGCTCGCGGCCTCCCCTGTACAGGCACTGCCTGGCATCGCAGCGGCCATACAGCTGTGGCAGTGCCGGCTCCTCCTCCTCGTCTTGCTCCCAAGCCGGCTTTCTTCAAGAGAAAGTAGGAAAGAAAGGTCACGAGCTCCTGGGGCACTCACTCAGCAAGTGTCAGTGATGATGCTGGGACAGGGCTCAGGGGCATCCCTGGCAGCAGGCCAGCATCCTCCTGTCCCCCAGGCAGGCAGCCCCTTTTGTTGGGGACAGTCTGCCTGGAGGGATTAGGGCCTGGGGCTGTGCCCTCTCCTGCCTTGAGTGGGGTGGGAAGGAAGGAAGGAAAAAAGGAAGGAAGGAAGGAAGGAACGCACTTGTTGGGCACGCGGATTCCCATCTGCAGCATCTCAGGGACGAAGCGCTCCCGGTCCCGGCAGTGAGGACACGCAAAGTGCCTGAGGCCCGCCCGAAGCGCCTGTCCCTGTGGAAGAGAGACTCCCCGTGTGAGCAGGACGCCGCTGCGGGCGCATGGTGTCCCTGCGGGCTGGCAGAGGGAAGGGCCTCCTACCTGGATGCAGCCCCGGTGGAACCAGGCGTGCTTGCAGGAGGGGCACACCATGGTGGTGTAGGAGAGGCTGTCCTCCACCACCTCCATGCAGATGATGCACGTGGTGTGCCCCTCCTGCAGCGTCTCCACGCTCTGCTGCGGGCGGTGCTCCCAGCAGAAGGAGCTGCGTGAGGACGGAAGAGTTGAGTGAGGCCAGGGACCACGCGTGCCACACCGGGGACTCTGCCTGCAGGGCGCAGGCTGAGGGGGCTGCAGCCCAAGCTAGGGCAGCTCGTACCTGTACTCCCCAAAGAACTGCGAGATGCAGCCCCGCTGGGAGCTGCAGGGCAGGTGGAAGCGGCGCGAGCACCGCTTCTGCCAGCAGGCGACGGTGGCCCCCTTCTTGCGGCAGACGCAGCAGCGCTGCAAAGAGCACAGCAGCCCCGTCAGGTACGTGGCCGGGGCCACTGGCACTTGCCCGGAGCTTGTCCTCGAGGATTTCTTTGCCAGGGCTTGGGCTCAGCTGCCACAAGCCTCGTCTGCTCCAAAAAAGCCCTCACCTTGCGAGCTGCCCGACCCGCTACCCGCCTGATATCCGCGCAGAGGAATCCGAAGATTCCTTCCCCTTCAGCGCCTCGCTGGTACAGGCCCTGGGCTGGAAACTGGAAGACAGCAAAGCCCCGCAGCTGCTCAGGGCAAGGAGATAGGGACCATGGTGGGGAGGCTGTGCTGGCAGTGCAGCAGGAGGAGGTGACAGCCAGCGAGCAGCGCGCTGGGGATGCCACAGTCCTGTGGGCTCCAGGTGCCAGGCAAGGGCTTGGGGAAAGGCGCGGGCAGCCGCGGGGAGCTCACCAGGCAGTGCACGTGGGCGCAGACCCCGTCCACCTGCAACATCGGCCCGCAGCCATCCAAGCTGGTGTCCGAGCGGTGGCACAGCACGCACTCTGGGGGAGGCAGGGCGGCAGCCATGGATGAGAGCATCCCCCCACTGAGCACCTGGCAGGTGTCCCTGAGGGACGCCCGCAAGGGCCTGCTCGGGGGCTCCTGGCAGGGCGTCCCCGGGTGTCCACAGCCCAAGCGGCTCTGCACAGCCCCAGGGGGTGCTCAGGGCCCTCCACCTCCAGGGAGCTGCTGGGGCATCTGCTCTCACCGTCCTCCTGTGCCTCAGGGGCCTTCTCCTCCTCTCCGGCAGCCATGCTGCGCAGCAACTCCTCGCCTCGCCTGGCCTCGCCTCGCTGCCAGGAGCTGCTGCCTCCACGCCTGGCGCTCACCAGAGACGCAAAGTCCCCCCCAGACTCGCCTGTGTCACTGGTGTCATAGTGCTCCCTCCGTGTCACTAGGAGACCATGGAGTGGTGGATGATGCGGCAGGGCCCAGGAGCTCCCCCAGCCTCACAGACACCCCCTGGGCTTCCAAGCCCACGGTGCAGCCTCTTCATCCCCATGAATGGCCGTGGTGGCTTGGCCTAGGCTGGCGGCCAGGTGCCCACCCAGCTGCTGTCTCGTTCCCTCCTCAGCTGGGGAAGGGAGAGAAAATTCGAGGGAGAAACCCTCGTGGCTTGTGAGGAGGGCACAGGGAGATGGCTCACGGGCTGCAGGAGAAGCAGAGAAGTGAGAAACAAAGAAACAAAAGGAAACAACAACAACAACAACAACACCTTTCCCCCACCCGTCCTCTTCCCCCTCTTCCCCCCGAGTGGCGTAGGAGAATGCGGGAATGGTGGCTGCGGTCAGTCTGTAGCACTTGGTCTCTGCCGCTGCTTCTCGGTCACTCTTGTCCCCTGCTCCAACGTGGGGTCCCTCCCACAGGTGCCGTCCTTCCCAAACTGATCCGGCGTGGGCTTCCCACCGGCAGCAGCTCCTCGAGAACTGCTCCAGTATGGCTCCGTCCCACAGGCTCCATCCCTCGGGAGCACACTGCTCCAGCCTGGGTCCCCCCCGGGCAGCAGCTCCCCCTCCATCCCCTGCTCTTGCATGGGCTCCTCTCCACGGGCTCCAGGGCTGGCCCAGAATCTGCTCCGGCAGGGGTCTTGCACAGGCCACAGCCTCTGTCACTGCAGGGCCACCTGCTCCAGCGGGGGCTCCTCCACGGGCTGCAGCGTGGAGCCCTGCTCCACTGTGGTACTCCATGGGCTGCAGGGGGACAGCCTGCTGCACCAGGGGCCTCTCCACAGGCTGCAGGGGACTTGGGCTGCGTGCCTGGAGCACCTCTCCTCCTCTCTCCTTCTTCACTGATCTTGGCGCCTGCAAGGCTGTTTCTCACTCCTTTCCCTCTCCCAGCTGCTGTGTAGACATGTTTGTTTTGGTTGCTTGGTTGGTTTTTGTTTTTTTCCCCTGTCTTTAATACGCTCTCCCAGAGTCGTTGCTTGTTGGCTTGGCTCTGGCCAGCAGCGGGGCCCTCATCTAACATGGGGCAGCTTCTAGAGCCTTCTCACAGAAGCCACCCCTACGGCCCCCTGCTACCCAAACCTTGCCACAGAAACCCACTAGAGATGCGAGGCTGGGACACGAAGTAGCAACAATGTCACGTCCAGGCCCAGTCCTGCCCAGCCTCTTCATGAATGATCCGCAGGGCGGAGCAGGCCGTGCCCTCAGCAAGTCTGCTGCTGATCCAAGCTGGGAGGAGATAGGGATGCACCAGAGGGTGGTGCTGCCCTCCAGAGGGCCCTGGGCAGGCCGGAGAAATGGCCTGGCAGGATCCTCCTGGAGTTGGCGCCAGGGAAGCTTGAAGCTGAGGCCCTGGGGAGGAAAGCTGGAGAGCCCGAGGCTTGTTGGAGTTGCCCCAGCTGGAGGCCTGGGTCCAGTTCTGGGCTCCCCAGGACAGGAGAGCCATGGGCCTAGTGGAGGGAGCGCAGTGAATGGCAGCCAAGCTGGTGGCAGGACTGGAGCATCTGTCCTCTGGGGAGAGCTGGAGAGAGCCGTGACTGCTCGTTGTGGAGAAGGCCTGTGGGGATCTGGCTGAAGGACCTCAATATGTGAAGAGAAGGTGCAAAGGAGATGGAGCCAGGCTCTTCTCAGTGGTGCCCAGTGTCCACGTGGCTGCAGGTGGCCCTGCTTGAGCATGGGGGTTGGAGCAGGTGACCTGCAGAGGTGCCTTCCAAGCCCGAGCCCACTGTGTGTCCGGTGGTTTTGCAGGGACCTGAACCAAAGCGCGGCCATTCAGCCAGGCCCGAGCAGCGGGGCAGCTGTGAAGGAGGCTGCCAGGAGGCTGCCGTTCTGGATTTGCAAGGTCTTCTTGCATTGAAGCTTTTCCTCCGTTTTTCTTGCTTCCTCTTTCGTTTGAGGGAAGGAGGGACTGAATGGTTCCTGACAGACCTTTTCTGTCCTCTGCAGACGTCTCTGGTTTGATGCTTCCTTAATCGCTCCACTGATGTGTCGTGTTCTTGTCCCTTCCTTCTTTCTGGGCATCCTCTGCCTCCCTGTAGCATTCTCAAGGGTTAGTAGTGGTGGGAAGAGCAAGAACAGCCTTTTCTGCAAAGACCTGTGCTTGCGATGGGGCTGGGCCTGGCACTTGTAGTCTTGTGAACCTGGTGTGTCTTCGTGGGCACCTGGCCCTTTCCTCTGCAGCTGGGAGTGCTTGGGGGTGGTCCTGAGCAAGGAAGGGGCTGTGGCCTCCTGTGTAGGGAAAGCTCCAGGCTGGCTGGTGACTGCAAGGGAGAGCTGAGGCGAGGCTGACCTCCAGACCAAGCCAGGAGGTGTTGTGTCAGTATGGGAGGCGGGGAGGCTTATATTGATGAAGTACCTTCTATCTATCCTTCTATTTGCAGCCAGACCATTGCTGCAACTTGTTTGGCTTGAACTCTCTTTGCTGGAGCCCCTTCACAGGACACCGTATTTCAATCCATAATGCTGAAAGGAGAATATTGCTGTCTTTGGGTGGTAACTCTGCATAGAGCCTTCTTCCAAAGCGGAGGCTGAGCATCGGCTTCTGGTAGGAGAAGGTAGCTCGAGGCCACAACCACTTTTAAGTTATTCTTTAATAAATACATTCCTTTAATGATAGTAAAACCAAAAAAGTGTTGGGCTAAATGTTTGTGCTCCAGTCCTGATTTGGTTGGTCTGTCTCTGCCTTGACTCTTCTCAGAGTTGTTCGAGTGCCCACGTGCTGAGGCTCTGCTTCTGCTCAGCACAGCACTGGGGGTCAGCTTCCTGCTTGGTGGTCAGGTCTGCTTTGTTAAATAGCAGTGCCTCCTTTCTTCTTTTTTCTTTTTTGAGGGGTGGGTGTTTTGCGTGTATTTATGTCTTAGTCTGAGTGTCCAAGAAGCGATAATCATATAGACAAAAAACCAAAACCACTTTATTTGTACAGGCAAATGCAAGCGAGCCGCAGCACACTGTGCTCCCCCTGGAGCATCTGTCCCCAGGCCGGGATCAGGGCTGTGGCCGGCTGTAGGGGCTGTGGCGCTGGGGCAGCACCCTGCCACGGCCGGCTCTCCTCTCCGGTGGTGAGGGTGAGGAGCTGGGAGCTGCAAGGGGAGGCAGGAAGGTCAGCGGATCTGCCCACCCTGCCTGGCCTGCAGAGGGCACGGAGGGCTCTGCCGCCCCGAGCCTGAGCACGCCGTGCCCCTTACCAGTGCCAGTGCCCGGGCCAGCGCAGCCAGCGCACTCCCACTGCTGTGTGGTGTCCCCAAGGCCGGAGCATCGGCGGTGGGTCCCGCTGGCGGCACAGGAGGAGCAGAGCAGCAGCTGCCAGGGCCTGGGGAAGAAGTTGTGCTGGTGAGCACGCAGAGCCCAGCAGGCAGTGGCGCCACAAAGGCCCCCAAGGCTCCAGAACCATTGCTCACGGTGCCCCAGCAGAGGGGAAGGTGCCTGGGCAGAGCCCCAGCAGCCACTGCACGGCTTGCTGGAGATGTGGCTCACAGCCCCCAGCAGCCGGGGAGCTGCTGCTGTGGATGCTCACCCTTCCTCTTGCCACTGCTCGCGGCCTCCCCTGTACAGGCACTGCCTGGCATCGCAGCGGCCATACAGCTGTGGCAGTGCCGGCTCCTCCTCCTCGTCTTGCTCCCAAGCCGGCTTTCTTCAAGAGAAAGTAGGAAAGAAAGGTCACGAGCTCCTGGGGCACTCACTCAGCAAGTGTCAGTGATGATGCTGGGACAGGGCTCAGGGGCATCCCTGGCAGCAGGCCAGCATCCTCCTGTCCCCCAGGCAGGCAGCCCCTTTTGTTGGGGACAGTCTGCCTGGAGGGATTAGGGCCTGGGGCTGTGCCCTCTCCTGCCTTGAGTGGGGTGGGAAGGAAGGAAGGAAAAAAGGAAGGAAGGAAGGAAGGAACGCACTTGTTGGGCACGCGGATTCCCATCTGCAGCATCTCAGGGACGAAGCGCTCCCGGTCCCGGCAGTGAGGACACGCAAAGTGCCTGAGGCCCGCCCGAAGCGCCTGTCCCTGTGGAAGAGAGACTCCCCGTGTGAGCAGGACGCCGCTGCGGGCGCATGGTGTCCCTGCGGGCTGGCAGAGGGAAGGGCCTCCTACCTGGATGCAGCCCCGGTGGAACCAGGCGTGCTTGCAGGAGGGGCACACCATGGTGGTGTAGGAGAGGCTGTCCTCCACCACCTCCATGCAGATGATGCACGTGGTGTGCCCCTCCTGCAGCGTCTCCACGCTCTGCTGCGGGCGGTGCTCCCAGCAGAAGGAGCTGCGTGAGGACGGAAGAGTTGAGTGAGGCCAGGGACCACGCGTGCCACACCGGGGACTCTGCCTGCAGGGCGCAGGCTGAGGGGGCTGCAGCCCAAGCTAGGGCAGCTCGTACCTGTACTCCCCAAAGAACTGCGAGATGCAGCCCCGCTGGGAGCTGCAGGGCAGGTGGAAGCGGCGCGAGCACCGCTTCTGCCAGCAGGCGACGGTGGCCCCCTTCTTGCGGCAGACGCAGCAGCGCTGCAAAGAGCACAGCAGCCCCGTCAGGTACGTGGCCGGGGCCACTGGCACTTGCCCGGAGCTTGTCCTCGAGGATTTCTTTGCCAGGGCTTGGGCTCAGCTGCCACAAGCCTCGTCTGCTCCAAAAAAGCCCTCACCTTGCGAGCTGCCCGACCCGCTACCCGCCTGATATCCGCGCAGAGGAATCCGAAGATTCCTTCCCCTTCAGCGCCTCGCTGGTACAGGCCCTGGGCTGGAAACTGGAAGACAGCAAAGCCCCGCAGCTGCTCAGGGCAAGGAGATAGGGACCATGGTGGGGAGGCTGTGCTGGCAGTGCAGCAGGAGGAGGTGACAGCCAGCGAGCAGCGCGCTGGGGATGCCACAGTCCTGTGGGCTCCAGGTGCCAGGCAAGGGCTTGGGGAAAGGCGCGGGCAGCCGCGGGGAGCTCACCAGGCAGTGCACGTGGGCGCAGACCCCGTCCACCTGCAACATCGGCCCGCAGCCATCCAAGCTGGTGTCCGAGCGGTGGCACAGCACGCACTCTGGGGGAGGCAGGGCGGCAGCCATGGATGAGAGCATCCCCCCACTGAGCACCTGGCAGGTGTCCCTGAGGGACGCCCGCAAGGGCCTGCTCGGGGGCTCCTGGCAGGGCGTCCCCGGGTGTCCACAGCCCAAGCGGCTCTGCACAGCCCCAGGGGGTGCTCAGGGCCCTCCACCTCCAGGGAGCTGCTGGGGCATCTGCTCTCACCGTCCTCCTGTGCCTCAGGGGCCTTCTCCTCCTCTCCGGCAGCCATGCTGCGCAGCAACTCCTCGCCTCGCCTGGCCTCGCCTCGCTGCCAGGAGCTGCTGCCTCCACGCCTGGCGCTCACCAGAGACGCAAAGTCCCCCCCAGACTCGCCTGTGTCACTGGTGTCATAGTGCTCCCTCCGTGTCACTAGGAGACCATGGAGTGGTGGATGATGCGGCAGGGCCCAGGAGCTCCCCCAGCCTCACAGACACCCCCTGGGCTTCCAAGCCCACGGTGCAGCCTCTTCATCCCCATGAATGGCCGTGGTGGCTTGGCCTAGGCTGGCGGCCAGGTGCCCACCCAGCTGCTGTCTCGTTCCCTCCTCAGCTGGGGAAGGGAGAGAAAATTCGAGGGAGAAACCCTCGTGGCTTGTGAGGAGGGCACAGGGAGATGGCTCACGGGCTGCAGGAGAAGCAGAGAAGTGAGAAACAAAGAAACAAAAGGAAACAACAACAACAACAACAACACCTTTCCCCCACCCGTCCTCTTCCCCCTCTTCCCCCCGAGTGGCGTAGGAGAATGCGGGAATGGTGGCTGCGGTCAGTCTGTAGCACTTGGTCTCTGCCGCTGCTTCTCGGTCACTCTTGTCCCCTGCTCCAACGTGGGGTCCCTCCCACAGGTGCCGTCCTTCCCAAACTGATCCGGCGTGGGCTTCCCACCGGCAGCAGCTCCTCGAGAACTGCTCCAGTATGGCTCCGTCCCACAGGCTCCATCCCTCGGGAGCACACTGCTCCAGCCTGGGTCCCCCCCGGGCAGCAGCTCCCCCTCCATCCCCTGCTCTTGCATGGGCTCCTCTCCACGGGCTCCAGGGCTGGCCCAGAATCTGCTCCGGCAGGGGTCTTGCACAGGCCACAGCCTCTGTCACTGCAGGGCCACCTGCTCCAGCGGGGGCTCCTCCACGGGCTGCAGCGTGGAGCCCTGCTCCACTGTGGTACTCCATGGGCTGCAGGGGGACAGCCTGCTGCACCAGGGGCCTCTCCACAGGCTGCAGGGGACTTGGGCTGCGTGCCTGGAGCACCTCTCCTCCTCTCTCCTTCTTCACTGATCTTGGCGCCTGCAAGGCTGTTTCTCACTCCTTTCCCTCTCCCAGCTGCTGTGTAGACATGTTTGTTTTGGTTGCTTGGTTGGTTTTTGTTTTTTTCCCCTGTCTTTAATACGCTCTCCCAGAGTCGTTGCTTGTTGGCTTGGCTCTGGCCAGCAGCGGGGCCCTCATCTAACATGGGGCAGCTTCTAGAGCCTTCTCACAGAAGCCACCCCTACGGCCCCCTGCTACCCAAACCTTGCCACAGAAACCCACTAGAGATGCGAGGCTGGGACACGAAGTAGCAACAATGTCACGTCCAGGCCCAGTCCTGCCCAGCCTCTTCATGAATGATCCGCAGGGCGGAGCAGGCCGTGCCCTCAGCAAGTCTGCTGCTGATCCAAGCTGGGAGGAGATAGGGATGCACCAGAGGGTGGTGCTGCCCTCCAGAGGGCCCTGGGCAGGCCGGAGAAATGGCCTGGCAGGATCCTCCTGGAGTTGGCGCCAGGGAAGCTTGAAGCTGAGGCCCTGGGGAGGAAAGCTGGAGAGCCCGAGGCTTGTTGGAGTTGCCCCAGCTGGAGGCCTGGGTCCAGTTCTGGGCTCCCCAGGACAGGAGAGCCATGGGCCTAGTGGAGGGAGCGCAGTGAATGGCAGCCAAGCTGGTGGCAGGACTGGAGCATCTGTCCTCTGGGGAGAGCTGGAGAGAGCCGTGACTGCTCGTTGTGGAGAAGGCCTGTGGGGATCTGGCTGAAGGACCTCAATATGTGAAGAGAAGGTGCAAAGGAGATGGAGCCAGGCTCTTCTCAGTGGTGCCCAGTGTCCACGTGGCTGCAGGTGGCCCTGCTTGAGCATGGGGGTTGGAGCAGGTGACCTGCAGAGGTGCCTTCCAAGCCCGAGCCCACTGTGTGTCCGGTGGTTTTGCAGGGACCTGAACCAAAGCGCGGCCATTCAGCCAGGCCCGAGCAGCGGGGCAGCTGTGAAGGAGGCTGCCAGGAGGCTGCCGTTCTGGATGTGAAGGAGGCTGCCAGTTCTTTGCCGTTCAGGCAAAGAACTGCGAGATGCAGCCCCGCTGGGAGTCTTATGAAGTCTTATGTAAGACTTCATATGTCCATACCATTGTACACACATCTAACTCATGAGTCTCCAAACATCCTAAGAAAAGAAACTGGATTAATATCCCAGGTGTGCCACTGTATTAGGATGTTGTCAACATGTGTTAGTAAATCTTCTTTTATTAGTAACTCCTTTTTCTTTTTCATTTTTATTCATCTTACCCTGGTATAGTTTTATATCTTTAAGTTTTCCAAAACATTAAATTCTAGGAGACACTAACCATTACTAGATTATGCTGTGTTGGTAATTTTCTCTCTCTCTCTCTCTCTTTTTTTTTTTTTTTTTCCTTAAGATATTGCTCTTAGGTTTTAACTAGAAGGGATTTAATATTTTGGTGTTGTTCTTTCACCATGTGGCTTATTGAAATTACTTTACAGGATTATTTTCATAAGTGATCACATGCTGCTTCTAGGCCCAGGTTTATAAAACCCTGGTCTGCAGATTGCAAAGCCATTGCAAATGGTCTGCAAAGACAAATGTTCCACAGGACCTGCTTGTTACGGGTTTGATTATGGGAGGGCATAGTCATTTAGGAAGGACAGAGCTGTCAGAGGAAAATGTTAAGGCAGCACTTGGATAGTTAAGCTAATGCATTTTCTTTATTTGGTTTCCCATGATCAGATAACGTTTCCTTAGCTTCGCTAATGTTTGATAACTTGCTAAGGTATAGTAAATGCCTACCACTGTATGCCAGCTGTTGTGTGTGTGCATGTTTGTTTGTTTTTATGTTGCATCAATCTCTGTTGTAGACCTACCAAATCAATCTGTGAGACTTTCCTAGTACTCTTGCCATGGAAATAACATATTTGCTTCGATGCCCAGATTTGGCAGTTTCTTCAAGGTGTTTCTTTCCCTCATCTTCTTTACAGAAGACAGTCTTAATTATGCTCAACACACTTCATCTTTTTTCTTTTTTATTTGTAAGACAGAATCTGGCACTAAAGTCAGCATGAGGTAACTATTTCAGTGGAATTTTAGTTGAATTTTTGTTATTAGGTGAACATTCCGTTCAGAAACTGCCATGACTTGACTTTCTATTCAATTTTTCTCTGAGAAAGGTAGCTTTAATTTCCAGCTCCTACCATCTCATTTGTCAAGGTTGCTTATCTCCAGCAGGTGAAGAATAGCATGCCAGGCAGCATTTCTGTAGCATGTAGCTCAATGTACATTGCCTGCAACACAGGGAGGAGGAGGAGAACAATGTCTGTTGTACTTCATGTTCCTGATTATGGAGAGCAATGGGAGAAGCACCAACTAAACTGGAGGTGCTTTAGTCCAGTCGTCTGTCACTTGGCAGGTCCAGGTGTATCTTTTATCTGGTTTTATTATTACAACTTAAACTCCCTATTTTAATGATGTTCTTCTACCTAGATGAAATAAAACCTTTGCAAATTCCCACAAAAGCTATAATAGCCCTATTTCAAATGTATCATTTTGGTCTGTTTCTGGTGGCAATTTAGAACATATGTGAGGTCCTTTTATATTTCCCATCCTACCAACTGACAGGAATTAGTACAAGGTAGCCTTTTACTCTGTATTCTATTAACTGCTTTTGCTTTATTTCCTACCTCATTTTTTCTTGAGGTCTGTGATGTGCTCTGAGCCTCTCACACCTTACAGGAAAAGGATTTACAAAACTTTTTCCTCCATGAGAAAAATGGTATACTGCAGCTGCACTTCCCAGGCTTGTTAATAGATCTTTTTTATTGTCTTCTGTGCAAGTGCCTGAAAACTTTTGTCAGGCAATCCATAGTGATTGATTCTGGGGAAACAAAACACCGTTTCTTCCTGTTTTCAGTCTTCAGTCACGTTGTAGCTCTTGTTAAAGGCACAAAGCAGCCAGTCAGGTTGTTTTTTTTTTTCCCCAGCAATTCCAGAATTCCTGTGCTTCTTGTCTACGTACAGCTGTACAAAATAACTGGAAGTAACTTTCAGTTCTGGCCTTCATGACTAAAAAAGATATTTCAGAGACTGAAAGAAACGGCCTGTGATCTTAATGGAATTCATATAGGACATATAAGCCATAGCCCAGTTGATGGAGTTCCTGCAACTCTTTGTCTTCCACACTATTATTTTGATGTGTGCTCTAGTGCTATGTGGAATTACCTTGCATGATTATAATTGTTGATCACGGGTAACAGAACTTGTAGTTGAGCATTTGAAGAGAATATGAGCAATGCTCTTTCTGCTAGCAAAGTGCATAGGACACCGCAATGGTTTCTTAATAGGAGCAGCAGCAGAAGTATTTTTGATAGCAGACCATTGCTCCTATTCACATATGTAAGGGTGTTCTCCTAGTTAACAACATAAAATAAAAATGAGGGCTATGTAAGGGCCAAAGGGCCAATGAATTATATCTTATGCAACTTCTACTTAAGCTTTGCTGTTGAATTTACTACAGCTAATTGTGAAGTACCATATGGAAGTGTAGGAATATAGAAAATGGCTCATGGTAGAATACAATCCTAAAAATAAATAAAATAATCTGGTTCCATAGATATTACAAAACATGGCGTTACAGATTCTTTCATGTCTTCATGCTGTAATGTAAGTACCCGATTATATCATAACTGATTCTTATTTGGCAATTAGCTGCATTACTTAAAATGAAATTGACACATTTTTTCCTCCCTGAAACACTGATTTTTATTTTTATTTTGATGTTCTCGGAAGTTTTCTTCTTGTTTTTATATGACTTCTTTTTTTTTCCAGAGTTGATGCAATTTCACAAAGCTTTCTGCCTATGATAAATCTGTGACCTTTCATAGAATATTGTTCCACTGTGTAATTTGCTTTTCCTATTTGTTAATGATTTGAGATTTTGTAGAGAATTTGTATAACAGCAGAACAGGAGATCAACAATAACCTACATCCTCATTAAATCTTCAGTATTTCTGTTTTGTTGGACTTTTCATTGGGAGAGAGAACTAATCCATTAGTCAATGTTACTGGAATCAGAATTTTCCATAAGTTACCAAATGCCTACTGTACTTCTTAAATTGCTTTTAGTGAAAGCATTACATAGTGGTATTATCTGGAGCTTAGTGTAACAGCTAGTAAGCATTTTTATTTTTTTCCACTTTGAAATGTTTTTTTTTCCTTCCAGGTTCCTCTGATGGGAAGTAGTTTATGCGTCCAAACAGTCTAAGAATAGCCAATCATTTTTTATCAGTTTCGATGTAGCACATTCTTACACCCGTTTCCCGTTGTTAACCCACTATTTTGTCTCTAACTTGATATAAACTGGTATCAGAGGTTTTTAGAATACTGCGTGAAGTTCTGTCCCTTGGTAGTTTTTCCCCCTTTTGGAGTACTTTTTGGATACTTTGTAGTATCTTTTACTGATTTCTGCAGCGTTTTTGAATTGCTGTTTTTCTTCTCCCATGCTTGTTCCCCATACTTTTCTGCCCCCCTCCCCCCCCCCCCATTTTATCTTATAACTTAGTGTTGTTTTTATTCTTGAGCTTATATTATTGAGCTGCTGTTGATCTTGCTTTTTTATATAAGCATAAATATGTAAATTTTTTTTATCCAGAAGTGGAGTTGCTTGTTTGCAGTAAAATCATTGTTTGGGCAATATTATAAAAGTATTGAAATTGATATTAAAATGTCTTCTCATATCATCCCGCACTTTTTAAAGTGAAGTGTCAGACACTGAGAAAGCTGAATTCAAATCTTAAGTGACATGTACCAATGTATTTAACATATGGCAGTAGCAGCTTTGCTTTTTCTGGCTGTTATACACACATTTGAGTCTCCATTCTTGGTTCTTTGCTCATTGAAACTTCCAGTCACTTGGGGTGTATTTAAGGAAAGGCCATTAAGTAGTAAATGGTAAAATAATGATTAGTGTAAAGAAAAGTGCATGAAATATAGTCTAAACTGTGTAGTTAGCTGCTTGCTGGTACTCTGTCTCTGGATCATCAACACCATTCCAGCAGGATTTTTATTTTATTTTTAAATGCAGTGCTACATTGCTTTGTGAAAACAAATGAAACAGTTTTAAAGGTTTTCTTATTCATATCTTAAGAAATCAATGAAACATTGGTATGAATATGTCGTGTGCAGTCACTGTGTAATGCCGCTTTATGATTAGTAGATGTATTGAATTGTTTATGGCATCTAGATCACTTGTAGGATTAGGGCAATGGTTAGTCCCTGTTTGCATGTAACTTTGTTCATGATCATGACAGCATGACAGTTCATAAGTGCTTTCTATTTTTATGAAGATTAATTTCTTTTCTCTGTAAAAGAATAAGCACTATATATTAAAACCCCTTTTTGAAGTTCAAATATTGCATTCCCATTTAGAGTGAAGCACTGCTGTGTTCTTAGGATATGCCCTGTGTTTTTATTTCTGAAGTTTATTTCTCAAGGTCTGTCTTGAGTTGTTGTTTTTGTCTTTCTGTTCCTTAGGCAACGTGTTCGAGCTGCCTGATGCACACATTCACCTCAATCCCAATGTCAAACGGGATTGTCTTAAAAAGATCCACTGACAGAGTGAAAAGGATCAAACAAATCCGTCAGCTTGCTAAAATGAGGGTTAAAAAGCCTGGAAATGTTAGCATTTAAATTAGAAAATGTTGATCTCCTGCCAAACCTCTACTTTCTCTGCTCCATTCTTGGGAACTGGTAGGATATCAAATTAGGCAAGTTAGCCTCTTGAAGCTATTAGAGGGAAGCTGTCTTGTCTCCTTCAGTTCCCTGCTGACTCAGGAGAAAGGAGCTATCAGGCTGAGCTATGAAGTGTGTATTTTAAGTGGGCAGCTTTCTCAAGTTTATTTTTCATTCCAGTTCTGCTGAAAAGATTGAAAAATAAGTTTTAGGTTCTGATTTTGAAATAATTCTTCATGCTATATGTAGCCCACTGCTCATACGTAAAAAAAAAAAAAAAAAAAAAAAATTGCTTCTGATTTATTTAAATGTTTATAAGCAGAGGAAGGTCATTTATGCAGTGTAGGCTGTTAAACTTGACAGTATCAGTATTTAAATAACCAGGTATCCAAAGAACAGGATGCTCAACTGAAAATCATGAGAGGAGAAGCTGTTTGTTATTTTGAGTTGTCCTTTATTTTGTCAGCCATAGGGATTATTTTAAAGCATATCTCTTCAGTCATGAGAGCTACGGGCCCCACTTTAGAAACTGGGTCAGGTAAATGCTTAATTTCTGCATCATGCCGTCCTAGAAAGGCACTTAAAATATAATGAGAACCCCTGCAGTTACTGGGAGCTGGCAATACGAATTTCTAACTGGGTGGGGAGGAACAAGTGCACTTGCCTGCTGGGACAAGCTTTCTGTCTGTGAGAGCAGAGTTTGGTACCTGCTCAGAAACAGAAGAAATTAATGGCCACTTTGAATATGTGGTTTTAAAGACCGTTCCCCTTAAGCTAAAGAATGATTTCCTTTTCTGCACGATGCTAGGATCTGACTGTCTTATGGTCAGAAAAGAAACATCTGTCTTCTGTACAGCCAAAATGGGGCACGGTGAACAGGTAAATTGGTAGTGTGGTCAAGGTGCTGGGTATGTGTTAGTATGTAAAGTGCAGTGCTGAGAGGAGACACTGCAAGTCTGTGATAATGCAATATGAAGCATTCATAGAAAAAATCATATTGCTCTGGAGATAAGCTACTTCCTTCTTCCTCCAGCAAAATAAATATTTCAAGATGTCGCACTTACATAGTAATTTTGGGAATAAAAATAGTATGTGTAATATCAAGAAAAAATGGGAACCTTTTAATGATTGCTTTCTTTTTTACTCTTCAAGGAAATCTACTTCTGTCTTGCAGGCCCTTTCAGCTGCAGAGACCACTGCATGGAAGGTGAAGTCAAACAACAGTGCTTATTTTAGTTATAATTTCTTCTGTCTCACACCTCTTGGAGGTACCTCTTAAGAAATCAGAGAAGGTAAACCAGTTTGAGGGAGAGTAGTAGTACATTTATTCAGAGTTTTGGGTTGTCATACACTTTAAAATAAGTTCTTCAAATGAAATCTATTAAGGAGCAGTCTTTAAGCAGAAAGATAAACTAATGATAAGAAATTTAACTCTGAGTGGAATCCAATTATGTTACCAAGGTGACCTTTTGGCTTTTTAGCAAAGATAATCTGCCATCTTTGTTCAATAGTAAAACCCTTCAGTATATTAACTCACAGTATTATTTCAGTAGCCTCTATAAAAATCATTAGGAGGGAAAATGTAATATGAGTTGCATAATGGAGTTGGTTTTACTTCAGTATAAGAGAGTAAATGAGATGGATGGCTCTATTTTACATTTCCTCAGTTGAGCTCTAGCAAGTTGCTGCTCAGGATGCTGAGTGGGCAAAGCTGCTGCTTCTCTGTGCTGTATCATAGCTCGTTTTGTTCTGTTCTTTCTTTGACCACCTAATTGTGGTTTGCCTGCAGAAGGGAACAGGATGATCTATGATGAGTGTTGTGCCTTTGACAGATGGGCATTGCTGTCATACTCCTGGGCTTTCATTTGCATGTTTCTTCCATCTCTCTGTCAAAGATCCTTAGAATACATGAAAGCTTCAATTATTTGTTACACAGCAAACAATTCTTAAACTATATGTAAGATTTTTTCGCATTTGGTCAAGACTTAACTGTTTTTCATTGTAAATGAGAGCAGCCAGTGAGGACACCCACAGGCAGTCTAAAATCAACCTGTTTGTGGCAGGTTTCTACCTGGGAGCTGCCCAAACTCCCAGTGCAATGAGCACTTTGTCCTCTCTAACCCACAGCTGCTGCAGTGAAGCTGAGACTTTCGCAACTAAAACGTCTCTGAACTGAAACAATGTATGCTGCTAGGTTTTAGGGTGGAAATGGCATGTAACAGGAGGGGAGGGAAGGGTAAAATGAACTTTGACTTGAGTGACTATTCGAATTCTGCTTCAAGGCAAATAAACATTGAAAAGATACGACAAGCTTATTTTAGGAATAGTTTTATTTTCATCTTGAATTCAGTGATGAGAACACTGAGGTCTCTTATTTGTACTTATTTTCCTTTCCCTTCCTTTTGCACCCCTTGTTTCTGCTAAGCCTTGTAAGTCTAAAATCTGTTGTGCCTTCACATCTGTCTAAACACAAATGGTGGTTCTGATGTTTTTAGCGCCCTGAGGGAACGCATAAACTCTGACCCCAAAGCTGATGCTAATGGCTCTGACTGCCGGTGATTTGTTTTGGACGATTTGCCCTTTAAATGGCTGCTTACGGTAGCCCTGATGTAGGCAGCTCAGACACCAGTTTCAATTGCAGGATTTAAGAAATAAGTGGCTTAAAGATGAATTTTCTTTGAAGTTAACAATAAAATAGACTGGCAAGCGCACTGCTTCTATGCATGTGACTATAAATAGCAAATTTTCTTTTTAAACTTTGATAAAGTCTTGAACCAGTTGAAATGCCTGCTTTCTTATGTTCCAGCCACTACTAATGAAATGGCTTTAATATTTAAGTAACTGTTTTTATGAGGCTCTGTTAGGCTTTAATAGGTGTTCCTGGAGTGCAGCTGACTTGTTCTTTATTGGTTAGCTGACAGAAAAAGCTTTTATTCTTTTCCAGCAGGACCCTGAGGGTGTCATTCAACACCCAAGGGCAAGATGTGGAGCCAAACTCAGTAATAGGAGGTGATGATAAAGCTGGATTTGAGGGAAATGTAGCAGGTTACATCTCAGCTGAAAATCTCAATATCTACCTTTTTGCTAAATTCTACTTTTTACACATCCAAAACATAATCAGATGCTATTTCCCACTGCTTATGTTTGGAAGATGTTTACTAGTGCAAAAGAATTTCTGTCAGTGCTTCAGGCTGGACTGACTTGTTTGGAAGATGATTTTGACAAATCATCTTGCTGTACCTCAAAGACAACTTTGTCACTTTGAAAGAAATATTTCAAAGGAATTATGAAAGATGATAACAAAACCAAAACCCATAAAATGTTATGTCTTATGTCATAGTAGGTTTTGTACTTACTGTCCTGCAATCCTAATCCTGCTAAGCATCACCTTCAGGAGTGGCAGAAAAAGATTTTCACATTCAACTGGGAAAACAAAACAAACTGTCACTTTCACTGGTGTAATGTTGAGTCATTTATATTTTATAGTGGCATTCTTTTGTGTTTGCTGATAGGTTTGGAGAAATTAAGAAACTTTTGATGTGTTTTAAGAAACAAACAAACCCCTACCACCTACAAATAAGGAACAAAGCACCAATGATTTCTGTCTCGGGCTGTTGAACCTAGTATTTTATGTTTGGGCTGGTCACTTAAATTCAAGAAGGAAGGCATATTTAGATTCTGTCCTAATCTGTAGGATCCCCATTTTCTAGTTAAACGGTGCAGTCCAGTAAGGAGCGCTGAGACATCATTAGTTCACACTAGGGCGTTGCAGCTCCGGGCCAAAGAGGAGTGCTGCCACCGGGACTCAGGCGAAAACCCCACTGGAGGGAAGGCCCACTAACTCCTCATGCAGTACAATAAGAGGAACTGCCAAGGCTGGTCTGTGTTCTGCTTACAGGCAAAATGGAATTTTGGAGATGTTTATATGTACTGGAGCCTTCTAATAGTATGATGCCCAGTCCTGGGACAGACAGTTGCTTGTAATGAGTATTCAACATTTTAGTCAATACTGTTTAAATAAATTTGTGTATTCATTGGGAGGTTTTCAACATAGGAAATAGGTTAGTGAATAATTGCAAAACCTGTAGATTTTAGAGAAGTATATTTACCAAGTGACTGTTTTATATTCATCATTTTTACCACACAGATGCAATTCAAATGGAAGCTACCTGCAAAAAATATATGCTTGACGCGTTGTTCCATGATCTAAGGAAAATTAATGTAACTTCAGAATTGAAATTATAAAAAATAAAAGCAATTCAGAGGAAAAAATCTCTAATGTTTAATTGCTAAAAACCTAAAGCAGTGAAAAGGTCAATATTGGATGAGAACACCTGATGTGTCTTTGAAACATTTTCTTAAAGTATCTTAAATACATTTACAGTTACAAGTCTTCTTTCAACTGATTTTGTTGAAAATATGTAAAAGAAAAGTACTGTCTTTGACCTAAGATTTGGCAGAGACACATCTGGAAAGGGCATATTTTAATAGAAAGTTATAAGTGCATTAATATCAGGTTATAATAAAGTAACTACAGTATTTGCTGTCAAATTAATATTCAAGGCTATTAAACAGTTCAGAACTTAAATCTGTACATATTTTTCCTCAGTTTTCACATTTTTTTTTTCTGTTGCTTTCAGCAACTACTGTTGTCAGCTGAGTGCTTATGATATTTTTTCTTCTGCGCAGAAGTGTTGATGGGTTGTAAACACTGCTTTAGGGTTAATTTTACAAGTGATGTTATGAAGTGTAGTTATTTTTGTAAGTCACTAGGCAGAATAAAACAGGCAAACTAGCAAAAAGTGAAATATTAGGGTTTCTGGGGATGGATTGAAGGCTAAATATAATTAAATTGAAACAACAGGATGAACAATGTCAAGCTGAAAATAGAACCCATGATATTTACAGTCCAGTTTGAAGCTCTTAGTCTTATTTTTGTGGCTCTAGGACATGGAGCAATGAACACTTAGTGGTTAGTATTTTTCAATATTACTAGAACAAAGTAAATGTAAATGAAAAATGATAAAGCTTAGTATAGAGGGTAAATAATGCGAAGCTCTACTTGCAAAAAGAGCTCTGCGTTTAGCTAACTCCTTTAAAAAAAATAAATATGTTTGCACCAAAGACAGGTGGAAATAGGTTGTCCATTTCAATATAATTGTTTCTAGGAGGAAATCATGGAAGCAGCATTCTGATTTCTGAATGTAATTTCCCCAAAATACTTTCTAATCCCCAGATCATAAATCCTAGTGGCATGAGGGGACCTTTTTTTTTTTTTTTTTTTTTTTTTCTTTTAAAGCAAAATGTCTGTGTGACTTCTCTGGCCTTTGTCTGATTCTGGCTCCTTTGCTCCATGGTACATTGTCTTCTCAGCAGTGGCTGCCTGCCTGTATTTAAGGGATCTCTCAGGTGAGGATGAGATGTGGAGAACATAGTGCCTGGATCCCATTGTGTATTAATCAAAAACTGAAGAAATGGAGAATATTTATTGTTTTCCTCATTCACACATGAGGACAGCTTTTCTCATTCGATCGATCCCTCACTGCAGTACATTACTGTGTCCTGGATGAGGCATTTCACTGCTAGAGAACTGCAGAAGTTGAGCCCCAGCAATGGAGGCTCACGTCAGGTGCACTGTCCCTGTGGCTGAATGGGAGAGAATAAGCTTCAGTTATAAGAGTTGGTATGCTACTATCTTTACTCCCAGAAATCGTTTCATTTAACTATTGTATAGGTAGGCTTTTTTGTTTGTTTTCCTTTTTGTATTATTTTCTTCCAGTTTTCTCAGATTTTTTTTTTTCCAATACTGAAATTAGATGGTATATGAAGGCAAAAAGCAGTTCCTCCTGTGCTAGGTATGGGGTTAGGATACTTACTCTTTTTAAGACGTGTCAGTATTACAGTGTAAATCAGGCATGATCAAAGTAGCTGCATTTGCATAGGGATTTGCTCTTCCTACTCTCTAATGGGGCAGTTGTACGCTGCTGCGACGCATGCAGCCTTGTGTAGAAAGGATGACATACCTGAGCATTTGTTGAGCTTCATCTTTCTGAAAGCCCATTTCTCTCTGGTTCTTCCCACCTTCAGTCTGATCCTCTTCCTAGCTGTGGTGGTAACACAGGGCAGCTGATCCCCAGGAGCTAGGTTTACAGCTGCTTGTCATGGAGGCTTGACTTTCACCAAGCTGTACAAGGAATTTAGGATCATCTTGAGCTGTCCAAAGTGCATTTACCTGTAAATATGAAAGGTGACCAGTATAAGTTATCTTGCAATAAATGAAACCTTTTGCCTACCATTCCGAAGTTAGGAATCTGATAGGTTTTATGTGTGTACATATATACACATAATTATTACATTTTGTGGACATTTGTATGCATATTTGTGTGTGTATATGTATTTGTATGTATACAGTTGTGTTTTTTTGTAAAAGAATTACAAGAAACAGTTGACTAGCTGTTTTAAAAAAAAGGAAATGGATGGAGAAAACTCTAGAAAGTTGGAAGGGTTTGTTTGGCTTTCAGCTAGAATAAACATGTCAAGTTAAACATCCTAATCTAGGCGATTTGGCTCAGCTCTGACATTTTTGCCTTAGGCAGTGATTGGAAAATTGTGGTTTATGTCACAACCAACCAGCTAGACTGCCTAATTTTGATCATGAAATTTCCATAATCAACATGTTTTGCTTTTTTCTTTGAAATTGAAACCTTTTTACTCTGACTGTTTTTCAGCTAATTAATATTTTCCACTTTTCTAAAATGTTTATACTTACTCTTAAGTAATGAGAAATTGGCCCTTCTGAAAGGTAAATGCATTTTATAGTGAACACTTTTTAAGACAATTTTTTCATAAATACTGTAGTTTTTATTCATACTTCCTATTCTAAGTTGAAGACCTCTCCTGGAAATCTGTCCTGTGTCTTACTAACCATTCACAAACTTTGAGGAAAAATAGCATGCCTTTTTTTTATGAGGCACCATGCTTTTCACAATGGTGCAGAGTGAAAAGATGAAAAATAATGACCGTAAGCTGAAACAAGGGAGATTTAGATTAGATAAAAGTTGAATTTATTTTTAACCATGAGGACAGTTAAGCTGTTGCACAGGTTGCACAGACGGATTTTATAGTCTCCATCTTTTGAGGGTTTCAAGATCTGATTTCATAAACGATAAATAACCTGATCTGACCTCACAGCTGACCAAGGTTCAGGCAGGAGTTTGGACTGGAGACTTCCTATGGTCCCTTCCAGCATTCTCATTCTCTGACAAGTCATCCACTTGCTCTGCCAAACATGCAAAATCAGACTTTTTTGTATGTAAGGAATATTTACATGTTATGTATGAAACACTTGGTCTGAAATTTAAAATTGCTGAAAACAAAGGTGTACCTGAGACATTTCACTAGAATGGGCAGTTAAAATTCTACCTATTTAGAAAATACTTCTAGCAGGCACCTTCTTCCCTCTACTGCCATCCACTCTCAGAAGCTTTTCTGCTTTTTCTGCCTTAAAGACAGTTGTCTTATTTTTCTTCTTTTCCTTTCTTTACCAGATGTGGAAGCACCGATCTCAGAATTGGTTGCTATTTGACAGCATATTGCAACTTAAGGCTCCTTTCTTGTTGTGTGAGTATGTTAAATAGATATTCTGGGATATGCCTGAGAAATTAAATGTATGTGTTGAAGCTGGATCTCTTTTTCTTCTGTGAATGTCTGTAAAAGTCTGTTTGAGGTGAAAATGTACAATTTTAATAGCAGAGAGGTTTGACATCTGTTTGTGGAGTGAGCTACTATGTTTATTGATATAGGACCTACTCAGGCATGCACTTCTAAGGAATGTTCTTTATTCTCATTTAGGGCTAAACAAGCTGAATGAGGATGGATTTAGGTGTGTGCAGACCACTTAAATTACCACACAATGGCTATATCCTATCACAATCCCTAAACCCTTGGGGCTTCTGGTCATGTTGGAAGGCAATAGATATTGTATAATCAAGCATAGCTTGGTGTGCTGAGTGGTATCATGCAGCTGCTTCTTTCTTTGCTCTCTTACATCTTCTCTCCTTCCCTTTCCCCAGGTCTGTTGCACAGACCTGCCAGTCTGCTGCTTCTGGCACTGGGGGTCTAGAAGAAAAGAGGCAGCACTGTCATGCTGCAGCCACATATGGTGTGGGCACCAACACAGGAGTGTGAAGTGAGGACCAAGAAGTGAGGCTCAATGTGTGAAAGCTAACAAATTGCATGCATTAACTGGGGCTCTGAACAGATTCTGAAATGTTGAAGGGGGAGGAGACGGGGACTGTTCCTGGTAAAATGCTGAATTACTTTGGTAGCTGCATGCGATTGCTTAGCATTATAAATGTGAAGAGACAACATTTAAAGTTCTTATACCTTGGACATGTATTATTTTATACAGAGGCCAACTGATAACAAAACAGTACCCTGTCTGCCTCCATTACTGACCTGTGCACCCAGTAAGGAAAGAATTACCAAACTCACAGAGAAGGATGAGAGATAAAATTGCATGATAGGATGATTACAGAACAGGAAAGGAAGTAAAGTGAAACTGAAGCTCCTCTTTACTAGGAGGGATGCAGCCTTATTAGTGTGGAAGGGTTCAGCTCTAATTCTTAAAGCTTTGCACTTCTTGGCTTGCTTGGAAATGATGCCTGTTCTATTCATGCAGACCCCTTTCTTCCTCTAAACTGGAGCTCTGTTCAATCCTTTGTCTGTTAGTCCGATGACTTTTCCTCTTCCCCAGATGACTATACTTTTCAGCATAATTGCTGTATTATTTTTTTGAAGTCTCATTTGTGATTGAAATTACACAAGAAAAGTTCAGAGATATTTCTCTGAGCTTTAAACTTCAACTGACGAGAAAAAAAAAAGTAGCCATACCATTTCTTCCTTCATAATGTGATCAAGTTATTAAGTGTTTTAAATAGATTCTTACCTTCCTTTTAAAGTTTAAGAAATTTAATTAAAAAAAAAAAAAATCTCCATAGGAATCTGCCACAGAACCTTTTGGAAAAGTATGGTGACATCAAAAGAGGCTTAAACTTAATCGGTGGTTTTCTCAGCTCTCACTCCTGGGTGTAGGGATACAAAGTCTTTAGCTAATGAGTGTGTGTGTGTGTATATATATATATATATATATATATATATATATATATATATATATATAAAATGAAAATATATTTTCCCCTGATAGAGTATCAAAATGAAATTCATGCTGTGAACACATTTTCTTTAGTTTATTGTTATTGCTTTTACTTACCAAAGAAAACAACTGAAACAAATTATAGTTTACTCATCAGTGAAGTTTGTTTCAAGGGTTTTGGGTGGTCAGTGTTATTTTAGACGTTACATGTCTCCAGTCATTATTTCACAGCAAGGTCCTACAAGCCACCTTTTTCATTGTTCTGGCTCTGCTGCTACGGGGAGAGCTGAGCTAAGGGACGCTGCTGTGAGAAATCCTGTTTCTGAACTTTTCTACAATGTAGGGAAAGCAAGTACATTCACTAGTAGGAAAGAAGATGAGGGGGGAAAATAAGTGTGGTGATTCTGGCTCCCAAGGCCATTTGTTTGCAGTGCACACTTGACAACTTCTTTTTCCAATTAAAAAAAAAAAAAAAAGCTTGAAAACAGAGTTCTCCAACAGTCAACACAAAACCAAGTATCCAAAAAAAAAAAAAAAAAAAAAAAAAAGACCACTTAAAAACAAAACTGTGTTTCTTAGTGCTCTTTTGACCCAGAGCAGCTGCAATGGTAATGAGAAGGCTCCATGGAGGCTTGGCCTCTGACTTGCATGAATGCTTGCTGCACAGGGAATAATACTGAAGGAAACCTGTCCCTCTTCCTGTCTCTGAAATCTCTTGTTTAACTTTGTTAGGACTACATATTTATATATATAATCCCAAACTCAAAGTTTGTCCTAATAAGAAATATTTGCTATTGCACCATGAACAATCCTCAAACAGTGTTGGCATCTCCAAGTAGAATTTGTTGTGTGGGCTATATATGCTTTAAAGTATTTATTCTTACATGAAGTAAGCCTTTGTTTCAAGAAAATCCTGCCCCTCCTCTCACATGCATGTGTAAGGATGTTCTGAACTCTCTTTAATTGCTGAGCAGGCTGAGACCCCCATGGTTTGTTGCTAAGTGCACTATAGAAGAACCTTGGTAGCCTGCAAAATGAAATCTGAAGCCTGGTCGCACAGTTCCGTGAAGTTTTTCTCAGGCTGAGATGGCTTCTGTGTCACAGCTTGTTTCAGCCCCTTCCCATGTTTGGCCCTTTATTGTGGACTAAGTCATCTGCTCTCTTAGCAGAGTAATTATTCCCAAGCAAAAATTTCCTTTTTTTGTCAGAATTAAGTGCTCTTTTACCATAATAAAATGATTATATGAACAGTTGGGAGAGGGAGGCTCTCCAATGTGCTGGAACTGTGTTGAAATAGGCAATCTCCAGCAAGTATAGGCCCTTTCTATACGCCAACTCTGTAGAACAGGGCAAGAGAATTGGGTGATTACTTTAATTTACCTGTTTATTCGATGTAGGTAAATTTAGAATAGAGCAGAACAGTTTGGTTGGAAGGGGCCCTCTAGCCACCTGCCTGACCACCTCAGGGCTCCCCAGAAGCTGACACCTGTCAGTGTGGCACTTCTCCAACGCCAACAGGCCTGGGGCACCAAGCACCTCTCTGGGAAGCCTGTCCCGGTGTCTGGTCACCCTCATGGTGAAGGGATTTCCCCCAGTGTCCAGCCCAGCCCCCCATGGGCCAGTTTGGGCCATCCTCTGGGCCTGCCTCTGCCTCCCCTCCTCAGGGAGCTGAGGGAGCAGCGAGGCCGTCCCTTGGCCTGTTCACCTTCAGCCAGGGACCTGGGGGCCTCAGCCTCTCCTCACAGGACATGTCCTCCTGCCCTCCTGCCAGCTCTGCTGCCCTCCTCTGGATGCTCTTGAGAGCCTCAACATCTTTTTGATGTTGGGGAGCCCAGAATTGCCCACGATATTCAAGGGGAGGCTGCACCAGCACTGAGCATGGTGGGATGTGTAGTGTAGCAGCTCCCCAGTCAGTCCAGATGCAGAGTTCTCTACAGTATGTCCTGGTTCTGTACATAAGAAGCTGAGACTTCTTGGACTGAAGAACCAGCTTTGAAGAAAGCAGGTATTCAAAGTGATTGGAGCTCTGTTGAAAACATTAATCTCAACACACAGTTAATGATTGTAAAATGAAGCAATGCCAATAGTATGGAAAGGGAACATGCATGTTGGATGAAACAGAGTTCAGATCCCTGTATTTCTTAAAATATCCAGGATATCACTGATATATAGCCATATTTGACATCTCAGCATCTTTCAGCTCTAGATAGAACTTACTCTTATGTTTTGAAGATGTGAAGGCCTCACTAAGCTATATTAATGGAAATACAGAAAGCAGATGTATCTGAATTGTCTTCCAACATGTGGGAAGACTAGATCCAGTTCTTCACACTAATGTTGTTACCTGTGTTCACCTGAACGTGTCAGATCCTGTGCCTCGTGTTTTGTTCTCACTTTCAGGGGTGAGAATCATGTTGTACTTTCCATTTCTCTGTTGTGAGCACTTCTTTTGCTGGGTCTCTTTCACAATCCTTTTGTTTTGCCCTTCTTAGGCTGAAGTATTTTATTTTATTTTATTTTTTAAGTATTCAACATAAAATAACGTACTTTATAGAGAAAGAGTTTTCTACTTATTCAAACTTTATAGAGTTATCTCAAGGCCAATTGAAAAGGTCTACAAAAATTTTACAACTGCTGCATCACCTCTGCCTTTCTGTGTGATTTCTATTTGAGCTTCAGGGAAAGATCATCCTTTCTAATCTGTGTTTGCCAAGCACCTCTGGGGTCTTAATATTGTATGGCTGGGACACATAGATAATATGTAGGCTTATTAGGCATTATTATCAATGTAGGCATTATTATCAATGTAGGCTTATTATGTCGTACCAAGGTTCTGGGCTTGGAGTGTGGATTGATGTACAGTATTTCTGTTTTGTTTGTGAGAGAACATTCTTTATGCTCATGTTTAACTTGTCAGTAGTGATTAGACATCTTGTAGGATTTGATCCACACCTTACATATATGTCACTACTGTGGTTGTAATTACATAGAAGTGTGAAGAAAAAAAGCTTTGTGCTGTTTGATTTGAGGATAATTTGATAGAACATGACTAAAGCACAATTGTGCTGGATTTTTCTTATAAACTTCCCTGAGCTGTCCACAGTGTTCTTTGGGAAATGCAGGATGCAACGCTGAGTGTGCCTGAAGAACACAAAAGGGAAATAAGCTATTAATCCTGAGAAGACAGAGAGAAAAGGTTGCAAAATTGAGACTTTTTTCTATTCTGCTTCTTCAAAGTGACTCATCTTTATGCCATCTGATGTAATTTTAGTGCTGGCTTGAGGTGGCGTTTCTAGCAAACTACTTCGCTCTGTGTTTTGTTTTCCTCTTTTTCATGTCTGATTGACAGTCCCACCAAGAAATAACAATGAAAAATTCATGAGGTCAATCCCCAAGTGATTCAGAAAGGACTTTCATGGGATTAGGCAGTGGCAGTTAAATTTCCTGGGGCACAAGTGTGTTTTAAAGAAAGGGATAAAAGTGTGTTATTCTCTGGATAATCCTGGCTGAAATATAAAGGGCCGGTTTTGGTGAATAATTAGAGAAAATGTCCCCAAACCATCTTTAATTGGTATGGCATAAAAAGCAGTATTAATAGTATTATTTCTGTTAATAATGTGTATTTTCCTTCATTTTCTTCCTCTATAGGGAAGGGTGTTTTCTTTCTTTTTGTTGTTGTTGTTTTGTTTTTGTGTTACATAACAGCTGACAAGGAAATATCAGAATGATATTGTTGTATTTGTGATCTGCATTTCTAGGAGATAAAAAGCCTTTTGTTCCTGTCTATTGGGAAGCATGCAGAATTATAGTTACAGAAAAATTAAGCTGCATTAACTTTCTGATTATAATTCATAGTTATGTGCTGGCATCAAATAGAGGGCTCAAGCTAGCAGGTGGTAAACACACATCAAGAAGTGAAATTTCTGTGATGATCTGCTGGTGCTTTTGAAGGGACTTCCTGAGGAGGACAGAGGCAAATAAATTTAAGTGCTGTGGCAACTTGCGCCCAGAGAAAAGCTGGTCCATGAGCTCTAGGAATAACCATACAATCTTTCTCATAATGCATTTTGCTTTCAACCTCTGCTCTCGGATATCGAGAGACCACCTGCACCAAACCTTGCAGCATGCCCAAGGGTCTGGCCAGGATCCTTGCATGCAGGGCAAGGGTGCTGGGTGTTAGGTCCTCACTATGGCTTTAAGATTCCTTTGGGTGGTGATAATGAAGTGGGTTTTGGCAGATCTTTTATGTCCTTTAGGATATAGGTCAACCGTTATGGTGTGAGATTTGCTTTAATCTCACTTTATCCTGCATATGTCTTAAGCTGCCCATTTTCTTGGTTTCTCTGGTTTGTGGTAGCTTTATGGCTGCAGTGTGCCCTGCTGCTGTGAAAACAGAAAAAGAAATTACAGAGGCTGCCTGATCTTGATGCAGGCATCATACTCTGATGTATCCCAGTTCACTGGAAGCAGGCAAATCGTTAAGAGTGCTTAGAAGAAATGTATGTTTGATCATAGAGAATTAAGTTGAATTGTTAGGTTAAAAAGGCATTCACCTCTTTTAAGCCCAGTACACATTGATGGCACCTGTTAGCAGGATTTTACTCATTCTTAATATCTGTAGATTTGGAGAAACTTTTATCAAACCCCGTAATGATTTGGGCAGCTGCCTTGGTGTAGTTGTGCGGGTCTCTGTGCCCAGTGCTCAGTAAGCTGCTGGCATCAGGAATGTTAGCAGAGTGAAGGAGCATGAGGAGCTGTGAAGAATCACTCCACTCTTGCCAAGTCCTCTTTCATCTTCCTGCCTTCATTCATCTCAGCGTCATATTTCAGTTTTACAGTGTGGATGAGATATTTTTAAACAGGAGATGCAATTTGCTTCTTCAGAATCACTGTGATTAGAGAGTTTGTTGCCATGATGGCTGTAAACCTTTACAAACGGCTTTGCCCAGAGGAAAAATGTAGCTTTTATATGGAGAATTCATGTGGAAAGTAAGTGTTGTGTTTTGTTGGTTTTGTTTTTTAGATCTCTAGTGTTTGACAGCCCAAACTAATTTTGAACAGTTAGGATGTAGCAAAGTAATTGCCTGAATGTTAGCACTTTCTTTGCGTTTTACTTCTGTGTATATATACATTTAGTTATATACTTGTTAGAGCAGAAATAGGTTTTGTGTCATTCAAGTCTGGGTTTGTTAAAGAAAGCATTTCCTTGGGGGGGGAGGAGGGAGGGAATTATCCCTGCTTCTGATCACTTGGCAGTGCATGTGCTCTACCCATCTACTTCTCACTAAGAATCATCCTTACTCTTCAGCGTGGCTATTTTGGTTCTGCTGAGGTTGCTTTTTTCAAATAAGCAATATATAAATAACACAGAACAAACTTGCTGGTTTAGTTTGTTTTTTGAAAACTTGGAATATACTGAAAGATAAAGTTACAAAAATGAATTTCTTGTTATCACTCGTGGCACTTAGGGTTTCTACTACTGTTTAATTTAATTAGATCTACAGGTAACATACCCCCTGATTAATTTTTTTATGATGAGTTTTTTCCTTGTAGTTCTCCAAATGTCTGGATTGCCTGCTGTCATTTTTATCCAAATTTATTTTTCACTTTCCATGCTTGCTTTTCATCTCATTCATTACAAGGAAGAGCTGAATACATTTATTTACCTTTCTCGAAAATGAGAGGAAGTGGAGGGTATGAGCACTGTGATACTCATGAACTCAGCTGTTTCACAGAAAGCCTCCGGAGAGGTGTTGGAAGTCTGAGGGGTCCCACAGTTGGGTGGTCTGCAAAACAGCCCACCTCGAGTCTGGGTGAGGTACGAGAGGAAAGAATGCAATTACAGGCTAATTAGAAATCCAGATTCTCTTCTGCAAAATATGAAGTTGCCTTTTCTGCCTCAGAAGTGAAACAGACTTTACCAGCACTTAAAAACAAACTTGCCAGCAAAGAAATGACATAGCCCAAAATACCCAGCAACCAGTGATTAGACTTTCTGCTCAATTCATGTCTGCAATCTCTAACTACTCACCTGCTGGCTGCTCTGATGGGAGAACAGAGCCCTGTCACAAAGAGTCTCTCCCACAGAACCTTCTTAAAATGGGTACATTCCAAGGAAAAAACTTTTTTTCTCCTTTCTCTCCAACCCCCAAAAGTATTTTCTGAGTAATAGACGTTTTTCTGAATATTCCTAACACCTGTCACTAATGTCCACTGAGTACATTTTTTGCTGTTTTTCCTGCACTGCAAAGAGGTGAAATAGTGTGAGCTGAGCAATACGGCAACTGGCCTTTCTAGAAGAAAGGCAGTTGCTTATGGACATGATTAATGGCAAATCCATGCTGTGAGGCTGGCTTTGTGCTTGCTTTGGGTGGTGTCTAAGGATTTTATTAGCACATAAAAACAGTTTGCAGAAAGATCAGTTTACTGAATGGGTCTAGCAGAATTTTTTCTTCAGATTTATTAGATATTTTTGGATTGGAGGAAAGCACCGCTCTTCAAATGTGTCATTAGATTCCTAGTGGAAATATTTGTCAAATGTTCACATTCAGCTTCCATACTCAATTTAATGTCTAGGTAAATGTTAAGTAAATTTTATTGATTATGTTAATTATACAATCAATAACCTTTTAAAATGTCAACTCTCTAATTGCACAGTTCTCAGATCATTTAAAGCTTAAATTGGTGTGTTAATTTGAAAAAACTTCCCTTGATTTAGTCATCTCTCTTGAATCCAACCAATGAATGTAGAAAGCAGCAGTACCATGTGTGTATCATGTGTGAATCATGAACAGGAAGCAAAATTTGACCTTGGGGTAACTTTCCTTCACTTCCTATTTTTCTTTCACTGTCAAGAGATGAATTATCTGAGTCCTGTTAAAACTAAGTTGTGGATAATGAATTTCCAGAATAGAGAATGATTCAGTAACTCCACTGGCTGACAGAATAAAGAGCATATCGAAGGTCTCAGAACAAATGAGGAAGGTCTGTTTGAAGGCCTAATCTTTCCAATCTGAATCAAACAAGTGTGCTTGGCTTGGGCTTCCATGTCAGTATCTTGCAAATTAATCTGTTTTTCTGCCAAGCACCATCCCGTTGATGTTGTTTACAGTAATGTAAGCAGATTGTGTGAGATGGGCCTTCTCAACGAAACCGAGCCATGGAAAGGTCCCAAACTGAACTGAGGTACGGGTCCTACTTTTGTGTATTTCCTTCCTGGAAGTTTTGCAAGAGCAAGTGACCAAATGCCAGCGTTTATGTAAAATATTTTAACTTAATTTCACACACACTATGTCCGTGATTGATATACTCCATATTAGTAACTATTTTTGAAAGAAAATTGAGCAGCTTAAAAAATTTAAAGGTGGTTAATGCACAAAGATGAGGATGTCATGTGGATGCCACCAGGGCAGGTTGGGAACAGAGTAGACGGGAGTCCTGAGCCATAGCAGAATCATGAAGAACGGGGCTGTACAGGACTTTGAGAAGTCATCTAATCCAGTTCTTTGCCCCAGGGTAGGACCGATTGCATTTTGTGGAGTCTCAGACAAAATGTTAAGTAAAATGTTCATTTACACTGCCAAGCATAGTTTCTGTCACCTGGACTACGGAAGAAGCTGGTGTATTTATGGCCTGAGGGAATGGGGAAACTTCTGCTCAGAGAACTCGCCTGGTGTTTGATATCTGCAAACCTAATCCTGGGATCCATCAGATGCTTTTGGTGATCCTTTCTATATATCGTACTGCACAGTGTTATGAAAAGGACTGAACTAGCTGTGAGCACCCCTTAGGTTTGCCCAGATGAGTGGCCACACAAAGGCCAGGAGGCTTTTCATCCTCTGAAAGACAATGGAGTCCTTGGTGGTGTCTGTGGCCTACTAAGGTTTGCTGATGTGACTATGCTGCTTTGTTTTGCACAATACTTATAACCTATGTGTCTTTGTACTGCTCTTTAGATCACAATGCAGGTATGTTTTGTGCAGTATTGGGAAACTCAGTATGACAAGGTTAATAGGATCTTACATCACTTCCATCAGCTCATACATATAGGCACCTATATGCACAGCTCCTTGTTAATCCTTGTAGGTACCCACAGATCCCTACATACATTAAGTCCCTGAACTTAGACATTTAGGGGGTGTTTTTCTCCATTCTGCTGGATTTTTGTTTTATCCAAACAGCTGTCCCACCTGTAAAACTCAAATAGCTTTTTCATGCCTTGTTATGGTGATTGTCAGGTACCTGGTGACAGGGAGTGTAAGGTGACCCCGGGACAAAAGTTTAGAATATCTTTACCAGCGTAAGTGTCACTTGTTGGCCCTTTGCTTCGCCAAAGCTATTCCCGGTCAACACGGTAGAATAATGAAGTGTCGATTGAAAATAGCAGGTAGATCTCATATTGTTGAAAAGAGTCTTGAAAATTCAAGCTGTGTATGTACACAAGCTCTCATACAGTTAAATCCCAGGCAGAGCCATGCAAATTATCACAATAGGAGTGTCCTGTTTCGCTGGTGCCATTGTTGCCTCTCTAACTCATCACTGGATTTATTTTGAAATCTTAGGGTGAGGTTTGAGGAGTGTTTGATCTCTCTTTCAGTGGCCCTTTCCCTAAGGCTATTACTAGAAGCACATGAAGGCATCTGCTCCTCAGTAACACGGGCAAGCAGCGTGGTTCCTTGCTAGTTAGCACCTGTTAACAAGGACAGTGCTCATTTGCATTTCTAAGGGTAAATGGGAAGAGCTGGGTTTGAGGTTTGTGCACTGTGGGGTTTATTTGTTTGGTTTTGAATTCTGTGCACGTAGTAGCCTGTTCTAGCTTCTTTATGTTGTTTTTTTTCAGCAAATGAGCTAAAACGATATCGAACTATTGACCAGGGTAGTTAAACTGCTAAGCAACTTTTACTGTTTTTGATGAAGTCTACTCAGTATAGCCTGAATCAGAGACCTTTCTGTGCTAATTCAAGTTATATTTAATTAATACGTTTTTTTTTCCCTCTTGTATTCACTTGTTTTAATTTCTTGCTAGTAAAGTGTTTTTATATGTACTATGTCAGACCCTATGAATAGCTCCTTTAGCGAGTTTTTCAGAGATGGCATTACAGGTTGAAGCTATTACCTGTAGTATGGCTTAATTACATTTTCCCCTTTTCTCTTTAATAAGCTGTCACGGGATTTGCTAGATGGTCAGTTTAGTGTCACCATTTGTCTAGAAATCTGCCTATGTTGCTCTTTATCCTCTGCTCCTAAATCAGCGAACCCTAATGGAAGAGCTTCTCTTCTGGTGCATATTTAAGTAATTGCCTTTTAAGGGTATTCTATTTTCCAGCATTGTGTCTTGCTTGAAAACAAACAAAAACTAACCAACTAAACTAAACAAAAAGAAAAACAAAACAAACAAAACCAAAAACACAAACAAACACAGTGGTGGTGATGGCCCATTAAGCAATATGGACACCAGTAAATGCCAGCGGTACTGCAGCTATTTCCCATTGTAATGATATCAGGATTTGCTAGCCCCATCAAAACACAGATGTGTGCTTTTCCTGTTATTCACCGGTGCTGAATCCCTTCTCAGCCTGAATTCAGGTGCCTTCTTGTATCTTCTCTCGTTTCATCCTTTTCAAACAGGCACCGTAAGGCACATTAGTAAATGGCTTTCTTTACCACTTCCATTGTTAATGAGCGCAGGGCAGATCGGTGAGTTCCCTAAAAGCTCAGTGGTGAATTGATTTCTTCCAGTCCCATTTGAAAGAGATTATTTTGTTACTGTGCTAACAGGCATCTCATTCTGACAAATTTATGTAAGCGTGGTGCGATTCATGTAAAACACAGATCCTCAGCTTGGTAGATAGATTGGCGTTCGTAGTAATATTATCAGGCTCATTTGAAGTAACTTAAATTCTGATACTTTATAGAACTGTGAGAGAGCAGATTTTGCCCCGGACAAACCAGAACTGTGTGTCACAGCAGTAATTAGTGTTGTCCCCTGCATTTCAAGAAATCACCCATGGATGATGACATGTTGTTTTATTATTTTTTTTTTTAAGTGTACTGTAGAAGTCATTACTTTTGAGCAACATATTCAGATATTCTTTAATGTACCTCCAGTAAAAAAAAAAAATAATAATAATTAAAAAAAAAACAACACTTCTAAGATATTCTGTATGCATACAAAAGGTGTTTATGTGGATCTTGTTTTTGGTGGGAGGAGTCATTTTGTTAATAAATCTGTTAAAAACTGAGACAGTAGCATTTTCTCTTTTAACTGTACACCAAAAGCAAATCTTGGAACTTGAAATCAGAGAGAATTCCCATTTCTTTTGCTCCTTCTCATTAGATTCTAGGAGTTCAACTAATCAGAGTACAGTAGGGAAGCCAGCAGAGAGCACTGTTCAAAACCTAGCTCTCAATATGTCCGAATGAATGAGATTTAAAGTTTTCAACCTTATTTTTTTAATGAGTGAGACTTCAAGATTATTTTATAATAGAGGAAGGTTTTCTATTCTCTATGCTCATAGTATCTTTTTATTTTTATATCAGCACAGTCTTGACTGTTACTTCCCCTTAACTCAGAATTGGTGATTCAGATCATGTTTGTTTGCTTGCAGACCTCATGAATTTAAATCTTTTTTTAAAAAATAATAAAATAGCTCCAGGCTAGTAAGAGACTACGGACCTTAACTATAATAAAAAATAAATGAAAACAGTAAAAAAAAAAAAAAAAAAAAAAAACAAAACTCTGCCTTCCTACTTCTGTGCTGTTGAAAATGAATGATATGAAATAAAAGTAAAAAATATTAAAATAAAATAAAAAGTTCAACTTGGTTGTTTCTTTGTAAAATCTGAATACTTGTTAAGGTCTCATGGAATATGTGCCCTGACTCATAATTTTGAACATCTGGGTTTGGTGGTACTAACCTCCAACACTTGCTGACAAATCCAAAGATGACAAAATGTTTTTTAAAAAACTGTTTTGCAAAGGAGACCAAGTAGAGACTTCCTGCCCCCTAGCTTTTTACCCTGAATATTCGGATGTGCAGTTTGCTGTGGGCTAAACCACATTAGCTAGTAGCTGTAGGAACTTTCACTGAACTTTCACTGAACTCAAATACAGTCAAGAGCAACAATTAAATTCCTGTAAAATACAGATTAATTCTTATTGACTGCTCTAGTTTGAGAGCGCCTAAGGATTGAGGAGCAGTTTTACCCTGTATTCAGTCGTGCCCATGGATATCTTCATCTTATGACAAAAATTCATTTTGTCCTGTGGCTGGGTACAGCACTGATATTTCTCAGCATGCTAAGGTAAGCATCTGCAATATTAATAAGAAAAAAACACATTAATGTAATGGAACAGATTCAGGTAAGAGAATGGTTTAGTCTTTACCACTTTTGGCGTGTGCTAAGGCAAAGCCTGTTAGTTGGTATTTCTTTATTATGCTCTCTCAGTGATTCCAAAGTAGAAGATGCAGAAATGTAACCATCTGTAGTTAAAGCAAATTGTCTTAATTGCTGTTTTGGAATGATACACCTGCAGATTGCTGCTGCTGAGGGCTGCAGCGCGATGATTTAGCAAATTGGCTGTCTACGTGCTGCTGTGTTTGGCTGCGTGCTCATCATGGAAGGAATACAACCACAGACTGGTTATGTACTGTGGGAAAATGTGTTTAATGGAAAGTTTTCAGAGTTACAGAATTTTGCCTTAATAATATATAAGGAGACTTTCAATCTCATGGTTTCTTCCAAGAAAGTTATTTGCAGTTTAAGTCTTGGCATGTATTAAACCAAGGAAAGAAAATGAAGGAATAGGTGAAGGGAAGGTAGGATTTCTTAAAGTAAGGAAGAAAATTATTTTTGTGTGTGTGTGTGTGTATAAACTCTTTGTTTTATTGTTATTTGCTTTGTAACAAGCAGTTTTATAAGAAGCTTGTCCCTGACATATTGCAGGGACTGAGACACTCAAGATGTCGGTAAGAAATGAAACAGCCACAGTGTGCCCTTGCAGCTGAAATCTTACTGGCTAGGTAGAAAACTGAGCTGGAAGTAGCTGTGTATTTTCATATGCTCCTCCACTGCCCAGATGCATGTTTTGGTGATTATTAACACCAGCCTAGCAGTCAGATAAGACATGCTGCATAGCTTTTTGCTTAGTTATAATGCCTTTCTCTGTTGAACAATGCAGTGTCTGTAGTAGTAAATAGCAACTTCCTAATTAACTTTGCTGACCAGTTTGTTCACAAGTTTATTTCCAAAAAGATCCAAACTTCTTCAGTAATTTTTCTGTTACTCAAGTGGGGTATGGACTGACTCCAGCTGTGCCTCCTGGGTTACTCAGCATTGGGCTGTTTGCAGAATTTTCCATGCAGAAGGAACTCAGAGGAAACATTTTCTTCTTTTTTGAACCTGCCTATATCCTAAGACTTGCATGCTTAGGAACCACATATTAAGTGAGAAATAAATGCTAGGAACAAATCTAACTTTAAGATTGCTTTCAAGAATGCATTTACAAACATCAAGAATAAATGCAAATTCTTCCTGAAGGCGTATTAACTTTTCGTGTTAAATTACTGGGGAACTCAGAATTGCTGCGAAAACATAACTGCAGTTGGTGGTGCAATCTACAACTGATAACAACTGATTTGACAGTACATTTAAAGGGACTCTGAGAAAGAAGATGGCCACATGCATCCCTTTATGCACGTAAAAGTGTATAATGATTAATAGTTGGTGCAAACTCTGGATTTGTTGCTTTCTAAGAGTACTTGAGAATATATTTTATAGTAATCATATGACGTTACAATGATTTTTTTTCCAGTAACTGTTAAGAGGAAATGCCTCAAAATTAAACAATGTTTGAAATACTGAAACTGCTACTATGCCCATCCTTCAGTATCAATTTTTCTACTCCTCCTGTTTGTACTTAAGTGATATACATGTTTGCAGGCTCCTGTCTAATGCCTTTATCTTCAGGGGTTGACTGTCTGTGTGTTAGGGGATGAGTTCTGCAATGGAAGACTAATCTTCAGGCAGTTTTCTTTCAGAAAAGTCCTATAGAAGTTGTCTTAATGAAAGCATTATAGTAAGGTTGGAATTTAGTAGGAGTTCCTGATGCATTTAGAAACAATATTGTTCTCTCCTAGAAGTTTAAAATTTTTCCAGATAAAATGCATTTACACTACAGAATCCTAATACTTTCTATAGGATAGTTTTGAAGTAATACATAAATCTACTTTATTTTTGTTCAGTTTTGATATCATACACTTCTCCAGGGTTTTCAACTGATGAATTCAGAGTTATCCGTGTTTCAGATTCATGCACTGCTTGTCCTTTTAATTCATTTAGTATTTAATGTCGTTCTTGCCTTTTAGTGAAAGTAACACAATAACTTGTTATTTCAGCCACAGTTTTAACGAATATTAGCAGAAAATAAGGATCCTGTAAATATCTATGTACTTGAGTCCCCCTGGACCCTGGAAAATCATTTGTGTAGAATTGCTCAGGTAATGTTAATGTGTGAAAGATTCAATCAAAGGGGAAAATAAATTAACTGTAATCAGCAATTGCGCCAAAACCTCTTTTTCTTTTCCTTTTTTTTTTTTTTTTTTTTTTAAACAGTGCATGGTGAACTTAAATATTGTGGGTATGTTGTAGTTACATGACATCATTTAGTCATTTAAAAGTATTTTTAAAGGAATCTTGTAAATCTTTGCTTTTATACCATGGACTTTTAATTTGTTTATACAAATGTTGAAAGTGTAGGTTCAGTTCAGCTGAAGGTGATGAAAGTTGTGGGTCTCTTGTGAAGCATTTCCTTAATGGCCTCTTTTTTTATATGAAGTAGATATCTTTAAATTATTTAAGAATTCAATCTAAAATGATTTTTTTATATATATTGTGAATGATATACAGTGGTACTGATTGTCTAATCTGGGATGCTATTGATTGTACCCTGATGCTGACAGAACTGTTTTGCTTCCCTTTGTGGTTTTTTCACCTTTAGAGCTCGCACAAGGTGATTCTGATTTCTGGAGCCATGTTCAGTGATATAGAAAATGGATGAATTATAGATCACCAAGCACAGTCTTAAACTGTAATTACAAAGAAATGGGTTTTCACCCAAAGTTTGTGGATATTCACAGGCAGTCAACACCACAAGCCTGATTTGTAAAATTCTGCAAAATTTATCATGTCTAAAGAATGACCAAGGAAGTAAGCAACTGTTTAAGCTTTTTCCCATCCTGTAGGCAGTCAGAGATACTGTTCACGGAGAAGTCCTCATTTGGATTTCTTAGTTTGTTGAAAGCAATAGGAGTTATTTTTAGCATTCCCATGTAGCTGCATGCTTCTGGCCCTGCCGGAGCAAGGTACGCACCAGAGCTGCTGGGTGTGCCTTGCTCCATGCGAGCTACCCAGAGGTGCTGCTGCCCAGCATATCCCTGCGGCCCAGCACAGAATCAGGAGCTGCTGCCACCACTGTCATTGTAGGTAATCAATCCTGCTGCCCAGTGTGAGAACTTTGTCCCTTGTGGGAAGGTTTTGCCCCCTGTTTAGTTGTTGGTTTATTAACTGACCTTCAAGGCACTATTTTGATTGAGAGATTGCTTAACTTTTTCTGTTAAGAATTAGAGATCTGTCTTTAGGTTTTACAGGAACTCACGATTTGCAGGAATGCCAGGTCTGGCATAACACAGAGTATACATAACTTGAAAACAAATTCTAATGTTTATTTTCAGGCTTATGCCAATTACTTTATTACTTAAATATATGCAATGTTATTAGGAGATGCAGCCAGCACAGTCTGCAAATATACAACTGAAAATCCTTTACTTGGCCCAAATTTTTAAAAACAACAAACAACTTGAAGTAAACAACCACTTGATCCAAACTCCTACAGCCATCTGCTTGGACTACTATATTTGAGATCTACGGGATGGGAATCACCAGTATTTGCTTTTCAGACTAAAACCAATGTAAGCCAGTGAAGAGATCACTAGCTGTGAATTAATTAAGGGAGTTGCGTGCTTTATTTTTCTTTGGATTTTGTTTTCAAACAGATTGTGGACTTTTTTTGTTTTGTCTTCTGCTTGTTTGCTATTCACATGTTATTTCAGCAAATCATTTCTGGCTGGCAGGTCATTTGAGTCCTTTGCTGTGAAAATTTGTTCTTCATTTTATGGTGGTTTGGGATTCTGTTCTGCAGTCTGCATAGGGTCTCATTTAGTTTAATGTTCTTATGTGGAATTCAGGAGTCATAGAGTGAAGTGGGAATAGAAACAAATGAGTATCTCAAAACTGTCAGGATGGGGGTATATTTTGATGTACATTGCATGGTCTTTATGTAACTTGTACCTTTTTGAAAGAACTTCACTTCATGTAGCCAGTACAAAATTGGAGGCAGGAGTTGTTAGAGAAAAGGAAATGATGCAATAATTTTTCCTGTGTATTATTCTCATTAACTTACAGTCTGAACTATTTTGGAATTGTAGGCTAAAAGACATAGAAAGGCTATAGAAATAAACTGTACAAATGAAAATGTAGAAATGCCATCACAACTCTTTTCTGATCATTTTCTATTTGGAAATTGCAAGAGAATGTTTTACATCACTGTGTCATGGGCTTTACTGAGTGTGTCTGCAAAGAGTGGGGCAGCTGGCACTACAGGTGTTCCAACCTAATAGGTGTGCTCTGTATTGCCTAGCAAGCACCCTGCCTATTCAGAGTGTGATGGGAAGGGAAAGAGCTTGATGGAGCCTTAACAGGCACTACAATGTGTTTTGTAGCCTGCTTGTAATCAACTTTTTTTTTCTATAGCACATCAGGCACATGATCAGTTGTCTTTGCCTTTTTAAGGAAATTGCATTTTATGTTTTGATTTGTAATCTGCTTGCATGAAGCAGATGAGTGCCTTTCACTTTATAGGCAGATAAATATGATTGAAATTATGGTTGTTTTTATTTTTTCCCCTTCTTTGCAGAAGGTATAATTAAGATGTAGCTTTTTCTTTTTTTTTTTTTTTTTCCTCCTACTAATTTATTGCTACCACTTCCAAAAAACATCTGAATTCCTGGGGAAGAAAGAAGTGACCTACACAAAGCCTCTTAAATTATGGGGAAGCATTATAATCCTCCCCCTGGGGATGGTAGGAAGGCATCAATGTTACACTGCAGTTGGACTTGACATAGGGCACATTGGTTATACATGAAACATCAAATGTAAAAAAAAAAAAGATTTCACAAGTCCACTTTCCCATTCTATACTCAGAGATCAGTCAATAAATGGTGTTGTACTGACAATATGTTTTCAGTACGTAGGTAGATGTGTAAGTCGCTTTTAACTGCACTTTGGTTATGCTGTGCAGAGCTGGCGTGCTGTTTGTTTTACTACTCAGGTTGTTGTAGAGCTAAATCCTGTGTTTGCATTTCTGAACTAACCAGTGGTAAGATATTCTCTGCTCGGTATCTTCTCTTACAAAGCCAGTCCAGGTTTCACACTCTTATCTGGGGTGTAGCTGGTAGGGCAGTTTGCATGCATACTAAGAAAATGTTTACATTTCTGAGGACTGAAAAAGTTGTTTAAGACTAAGTGGCTGGAAAAATGAAATTGGTTAATGCCTCTGCAAAGAGTCCTACACTTTCTAAACATTTGAGAAACGAGGATTGGCAGCACTTGCATAGATGTTAAATAGTATGTATGATTCATGGGAAGATCGCTATCAGAGGCAAGGCAGGAGCTCTGTTGTTGCCCTTTAGACTCATCTGTTCGGATGGAGCAGCCACCGAATCTCTGCAACTCACAGCTGCTTGCAAATAGGATTCTTTTTTTCCTTAAGACAAATCCTCATGTTAATGTTTCAGAATTTCATTCTGCTGTTACATCTGAATAGTTAGTAGTAGTGTATGTGTGTGTGTGCCCTTTTTATGGTATGGATGTCTAATACGTGTCCAGAAATAACATTTATTGGAACTGATGAGTAGCTGCTCTGGGGAGTAATAAACAGTGACTAATTTCCTGTTCCACATAGCATAGCAGTGGCATCAGGTTATAAAAAATACTTTGGAATTACCAAAGTATTTACCAATTATCTTTCTATGTCTGTCTTGGTATTATAGAAATTAGCTTATTGGGGGTTGGTTTTGCCTTAAAAACAAAACAAACTAAACCAACGTTAGCCCATAAGGAATGCCCATTATTTGCATTTACCTCTTGATTTTTCAACTCTCTCAGTAGCATAACCTGGGTGGATTTTTGAGGAAACAAATTCCAGCATGTTTCAAGTTCACAAAGTCATGATGGTGAAGGTGAAACGTTTGTAAATAGTGTCTGCAAATATGTCCCATGCCTACAGGTTATGTTAGCATCACCAGGTGTGACCAAATACCATGAAACTTTTGTTTTCTCCCCTTTTTGTGGTGATATGGTATCAGTCTTATGCGTGAGGAGTATTTGTCAGCAGTAAATGTGGCTCACAGAGGCCTCATTGAGTTCTCAAGTAAATTAGATTGCCAGATCTAACCTACTTGTGCCTTTTATTCAATATGTCAGTTGTACATGTTATGTTCTAAAAAACTCTTCTGTGATTATGTGCTCGTGAGTTGAGAGTTAGGTGAAGATTAGGGAGAACATCAAAGCTACAGTTAAGCGGAAGAAAGATGAGTTAAAGCCAAGTCATTAGAGATCCCTTTGAAGTGTTTTCAGATTAAGACCTCTCTTTTAAGTGGGATACTTACCTGCCTTTCAATATTTAAATAATAAGACATGACAGGCAGTGCTTTTCTGAAGGATTATTGTACGCTATGGTGTGTTGTAGAGGCATGAGGCCAAAGGCAAGTGACTTCAGTGGCGGAAAGACTGTAGTAATCCTTTCAGTTGGTGGCTAGGATCTTTCTGCCAGTGCTAAGCAGACATTTAGAAGGTGAGAAGACCACACAGGGTATGCACTTTTAAATGAGTCTTGCAGATGATAATGTGACATTGGCTAGAGATGAGGATGGCTGTGATACTATGTTATGTTTCAGCATAGATAATGGATCTTCCTGTAAGATGCTGTAATGACAGTTTACAAGAAACAGATTTATTATCCCTTAATCAAATTAAAATGCTGCCTGTTCCTGCTACCTGTGCTAATCCATTTTGGCCCTGTCAAGCTTAATACAACATTTAAAACAAGCACGGGAGACCTGGTGGATGGTGATCATGTATACATTAATGCAAATGAAGGCAAACTGAGTTTGAGAGTGCTTTTCTGTATGGAAGGTGACAGCTGGCTTTTTGTGTGTGTTTGTGAATACCTACATATTCAGAGAACTCCTGACATTTCCCCTAGTAATTCTACATATTCATAGCCATACCCAGAATTATTATTTTTATAGTGTGAAATTAAACCTGGTGTTGTTTTGGTCTCTGTACAAAGAGCTTTTTCCCCAGAGAACCTGCAAGACAAAGCTCACGGAATCATGCAGTGATTTATGTTGGAGGGACCTTCTGGAGGTCATCTGGTCTAGCATCCGAAGATGAAATACTGCAGAAGAGACAAACAGGAAGCAGGGATGGAATAGTTAACATAAATGCAAAAAGTGTGCAGTGAGCATCTAGTTCCAAATAGGTCTGCTCCCCGTCTGTGAGCTGGTAGATGCAGTCATCTCTGTATGAGCACACCGTGGGGAGTTTTGGGAAGTCTGTTGAGCGACAGCTGAATTGGAGATGTACTGATCAATGATTGCACTGATAGAGAAGGGTAGGGGAAGGTGCTCCCGTGTCTGTGTTCCTGTGTGTACTGGAATAGGATCTTCAGTTATGTCAAGTAATGACATTTATCAGGAAAAAATAATCATAACAACGGCTGTGCATAACTGCAACAACTTTTCATGCAAACATTGTATCCTAGACAAATATCTTACCTGCAGTCATATTACCATGTGTGTATTTGTCCTTTCCCTTGAGAGCTGTTGCTTATCATTTCTGTTAAGTCACCTCACAGATGGTTGTAGATGGGAATGTGTTAAAGGTGACAGTAATTGGTTTGCTAACAGGAGATTGCATTAGAGAGGCTGCTATCTTAATCTAGGTTGGGGGAAACATGTTTCAGAAATAGTAATCGTAAAGTAAAGCTTGCTGTGTCTGAGAGAAGCTTGAGTATGTGCATCCAGCTGTAGTGGGCAGACATCCACCCAGCTGCTTGTCAGCAGAAACTTGGTTGCACAAGAATCTCTTTTTCTAAGGCTCATAAGCTCATTTTTCTGATGATGCAAAGACCAGGATCTGATGTTGCTAAGCAGCTGGCATGCTCCCTTGATTTCAGAAGCCTTTTCAAGGGAATTTAGTACTACAGATCATTTACCTGTAGGCCTTGAGGACTTGTTCCTCAGTCCCAGGCCTGCTAATGTGAGCTTTCAGGCTCCATTTGTATCTTGTTTTTCTGGGTCACTTTCCATAAAAACCTCCATTACACAACTTTTTTTTTTCTATTTCATGTTTTTTTCAAGCGCATTTCAAGGTATAAACAGAAATTTCAATTTCTCTTTTTATGGAAGGGAAATATTTATTTTTAATGTGGTGCCATTCAGTCCACTTCTGATGACTTTTTTAAATTTTATTGTTTAAGCTGCAAATCATTTTTCTGCATTGATAATGAGAGGAATATCAAATAGCATTTATTAAGGCTGTCATTGTTGGAACTGAGGGTTCTTAATTGTAACGCTTTTAGCGTGATGAGGAGTGGCCCCCCTCCATGGTGCGTTGTTGCCATTTTCTACAAAGATGTTTCTGAATTTATGTCAGGGGCTCTTGAAGCAGCTTCCTAGTTCAGAGAGAGACTTAATATCTTACCTGTTTCATGTTTGTTCTCATATAAGGGAAAGTAAAAAAAAAAAAATTACACAGGAACATGATTAGCAAATGATGTGTATTAAAAGCAGTCTGTCTCTCTGATAATCCTCAAGCTCTCTAGGAAAAAGTCAGCAGAACAGCCCCAGTGACCTGAATCAGCAGCTGAGATGTGCAGGCAGTGCCTGCTGCACACGTGCAGGTTGTGGTGCTCTGCAGAAACTGCACCAGTGGTTCCAGTCACACCGCGTGAGGCTCGTACTGGGGATGCTTCAGGCTCGCTCTCCTCGTGGAAGCCACAGCGCAATGTGTGCACCTCTGTTCCTTTGGGAGCTCTGGCCCTGTGTGGCTGTAGCCCTGGAAGTGTGGGTTTTGTTTGTTTTTATTTCTGGAGATACTTCAGTTTTACTTGAAATTAATATTTTCAGTTTAGTAAATAGTTTTGCTGAAAGGTTCAAGCTAAATTCCAAACCAAATTGCTAAATTGTGATGAACTCCCCTACAGTTTACTGGCATAACAGTAGCTGTGGGATGGGCAAATGCTTTCCTGTGTACAGAAGGTCATTCTTCGGTAGTGTGTGTGACACACAATTTTCAATTTAATGCAGTTTCCTACTTGCAGCAATTAAATGCACAATATTTGGCAGCATTCCTCCAAATGAATAGAAACTTAGGAGATTGCTTTTCCGTGGTTTCTTTACAATTAAAAAAATGTGTTTGGATCACAAGTTAAACAAAAATGTATCTCTATAACCTACCTGTAGAAACACAGATAAAACCCAGACACAAACTTCCAGCTTATTCCTGTCAATGCAAGAGTACCGTGCAGTAGGTTCTGTTACACGAAGGAAGCAGATAATGCAAAAATTGCAGAATTTTCATGGCTGTTTAAAAGTGAATTGAAGTCATTGTTTTACAGTTTTATTGGGTATTGGGGCATCTTATTGTACCTTACGTGAAATGTTTTCCCCTAATGTGAAGATTACCATCTGTATCACATAATATAAAAGCTTATTAATTATTCATGAAACTTTTATTGACTGTTTCTAAATGTACCTTAATTTATTACCAAGAAGACACGGGCAAAATAATTCTGAAGTCAGTAATTTATGGAGAGAATTCCTTTTTTTTTTTTTTTTTCTCATGCAGGTTTTAAGATTGCTGTAAGCTCCCCTTGTTGAATGGACAGCTGAATGTCTATTGGGCCTTTTCCTGACAGGTAGTATTTTCAGTTTCCATTCTTTTTTTTTTTTTTTCCATTCCTCCCCCAAATAGTCAGTATGTTTTGGGGTTTTTGTTTGTTTTTTAGTGGAAAGCAGAAAAGCGCGTGTGTTTTGTTGTGTTTCATCGCTGGGTTAGGTGGGTTGGTAGATGCTCGTTATATGGTATGTGATGAAAGTCCACACGCTGTCTTTCTGGGTGACAAAACTGGAGTCTGAGCCCCCTGCTCTCGGCTGGGATGTGTGGGGGGCATGGGACGCTCATAGCTCAGGGCTGGAAGAGGAGGAAATAACTGGTGAGCTCAGCTCTAATGCAGCGTGGGACAAGGGGGCCTTCCACGTTGGCCCGGCCAAAGTGTTTGGGTGGGAGACCACTTGCTTAGAAGCTGGGACTGTTGGGCTGGGTTTAGCAGAGTTTCTGTTTTAACTTGCTCTTTTTTACTGTTCAATTATATAACAAGATGTAAGTGAGGAATGCTGTCTGTCTGTATTCCAGTTCCCAATCTGTTCGCAATTTAGCTGTTTGGGGAACATACAGTAGATGGTGTTACTTAAATAGAAAGTTTTCCTCCTTTTAGTACCCCGTGTTACTCTTGTTGTTTTGGGACTAATGTAGAATGCCACTTACTGGTCTGGAGCTTTCCCTTCCAATTATATTTTTAAAACTGAGTTTTACAAACATTTCAGACATAGTATATACACAGTAAAAACTGTTCCCTCAACTTACAACTCATACAACTAAAATAGCTGGCTCTCTCAGTTATATTTCATCTGTCTGCCCTATTTGTTTCACTTGGCAGATAGAAGGTGGTAAAAAAAGGTTTTAGGGTAAATCTTTGGATTGGAGTTGTCAGAGCAGCCGAAAGAAATTCAGGTGGCCAAACCCCTGTCCCAGCCAGCAGCTTTACCACTATTTTATTCCTGCCTATCAGCTCATCAGCAATGATGTGGGCAGATTAAGTCTTTCTATTCAATCCGTTTTTGAGGGATAATGTTTACTAAGTGTTTGACACTGAGCCACTGGCTTTTTTCTGCAGCACCTGCTGCTACACCCCAGGGGTTGCCCTTGCAATCCCAGCCCTAGGCAGGCCCCGCTCCGCTCAGCTGCAATGCCAGGCACGTTCAGCCTGGCATATGATTGCCTGTATAAAATACAATGTCCAGAAATGCTCGGGTTTGGTAAAATTGAATTTTCCACTATTGATTTTTATTGTAATGAGGAATTGTAGTACCTAAACACAAGCTGGTATTGGCTTAAATAAACTCATTTTTGTCTGGCTTATATCGTTCAGGATTGTGTCTATCAAGGTTTTTATTGACTAGAGCATTGCCGTTATCTCATTAAAAACATCCGTCATTGCACATTGCCATCTTTATTGTGTAATAAAACTGCAGTGCTACATAATGTTGGATTTTTTTCATCCTAATGTGGTATAAAGCTAAATCCTGCTTTCCTTTTGAAAGGTAGATAAGTAGTTTTGTACTTGGGATATTACTGCTAAACGTTACCAACCTCAGCCACATTCCACAGGGGAAGATGAAACAAAATTCAGGGAGATTGTTTTGAGGTGGAATTCCTCTTTTTAGTTGTAGTCTCTGCCATCCGATAGGTAGTTCAAGGCAGGAAGTCTGTTAACTGACTCAGAAGAAAAAGAACTGGCTGATTTAAATTTAAATTGTATTGTTCAACAATGTTGTGTAATTAGATGGGAAAGCAGGAAAGTCCTTTTATTAGAGATGTCTTTGTAGACAGTAGCCATGAAAGCCACAGTGGTTGATGCTAATTACCATATTTTGTTTAAACTTCCATCTAAATGAAAGGATCATTCAACTCAGAAGCTGCAGCCATACAAAAACCACAAGTGCAGTTGAATTGCTGCTGCCAAGCAGATGGGGCTTTGATCAGAATAAGTTGTTTGCAGCTTTATTGTCTGGCTGCCAGGGTGGGGCTTGCATTGAACCCCCTCGCGCAGAAGGGAAGGGGAGGAAAGGGGCTTGCTGATCCCAGATAAGTTCGTGGGAGAGTTTTCCCATTCTTAGTTTATTTTTGCGGATGAAAATAAAGACTTGCAAAGAAGCAGTAAGGTACACGGTATTGGGCTGCTCTAACGTGTAAGTTGGTTTTGTAGGAATATGTTGGCATGTTTCTTTTAATTACGGTATGGGAAGAGGGGGCACGGGGAATGCTGAGCACAGCTGGCTGCGTATTTTTCCAAGGTTGGTTCTGCCTAAAGTATATGAGGAAAAACTTGCACTAATATACACTTTTATTGGCACCACTCATACTGTTTGTGACAGACAAAAGCTTAACAGCTTTTCAGGACTGAGGTACTTTCTGCATATCCAGTGTTGTAAACTGGCCAATTTACAAAACCATCAGGACAGCAGGATCGAGGCAAGTGAGAAAGGAGGCAGGAGAAGGGACAGCAACGTGTAGAAAATAGCATTGGGTAGCATTCCTGGGATGACTTTTGATTAAGGCCATTTAGACCTTAAGGATTTAACAGCGTTTATTGATGCAAAAACTAATTTCCGACATAGACTGGAGAAGGTAGGTAACAGTATCTGGTTCTGTGTGGATCTGAGGTGAAAAATCTGTATAAATGGGATATACCAAAATCTGTATAGATGGGATATACCAAAGAATAGAAGTAGAAACAGCCACTATAAAACAGCACTAGCCCGAGATAATTTCTTTTCTATTTTTAAATTATGTGGTCTCAGACTTTTCTTCCAACGAAAGTGAACCTCAAAAAGTGAGAATCAATAATTGTTTCTGTGATCTTGTTGGTCAAAAAAGGCTGGCTATGAACATGCTCTTATTTTGACCTGTACCTTAACTGTCTACTTTTGGGCATTGAAGCTTTCTCAGGCATAGGAGGTCTTTCACATGCAAAGATGGGAAGGAGAGAGGGGAAACAAAAGTCAACCACAAATCTGGTAGCACTGTACTTCTTCAGGGCTGCACTACAAACACTGTAGCAGAACAGTTTTAATTCCAGACAAATAAAATTGGGAATATTTGGAGGCTACTTCAGAATAGTTTTTTCTTTCTCTTCCCCCCCAGATGACAGTCCTGTTTGTGGGCATGTTAGCACATGCTGATGCTCCAGCAGTTGAAGTGGATTGGAAATGTGTCTTTAGACTTACTGAGACTGAATTTAATTTTCACTTACTAAATACAGATAAATAAATCACCCCACCCACACACTCCCAACTAATCTTCCCGATATATTTTGCATTTTGGTTTCATTTTCTTAAAGCACTTTCTCTTTCCTTTATGATATCTCTTCTTGTCATCTCTCTGGGAAAAAAATAAAATAAAATCTCCCTGGTGCTTTATACATCAGAGGGTTTCAAAAGAAAGCCAGCAATCTAGTCTTTGTATCAGACTATCTTAACAAAAGCATAGTAAAGTTTAAATGCAAAGGCTAGTTCTTAGCACTTAGAAGTTTTAATGATGTTTTGTAAGTCAAACTTTGCTTTAGAAGCACGGCAATGCAGGTGTCTTTGTTCTAAGTAAATTGAGTGCTCCTCCTAAAATAAATAAATGAAAACAGTTTTTAATACAGTAATAAAAAGAAACGCAGATTTGAAATGCTGAGTTCAGCTGAGCTGGTTTCAGGTGCAAATTTCTAAACTCAGTCCAGAAGACTTACTTCCCTTGTCTCCCAGATGAAACCATAACTGAGAATGTGTATCAATATCTTACGCAGTAGCCTTACCATTAGCAATCTGCTTTTCTAAGCACTGTGAATGTGGAGTTAAAGGAAATTTGAAGAATGTCCCACTGTCATAAGTAGTAGGGCAGTATGTGAATGAGACACCCAACAAACCTCCAGCTCTTCTGCAGAGGTGACATGCAACAAATATCCACGTATCAGTAAGGCATTCAAATATGCGGTCCAAGATTGTATTCTTCAGATTTCCTGAAAGATCTTAGAGGATTTTGGAACCTCTCAAATTATGAGAGGAAAATGTATGGAAAGTCTGTGAAACAGTAGGACAGGTTTTTTGTTTGTTTGTTTTTGTTTTGTTCTGTTTTTCCTCTGAAAGAGTAGTAGAGTGGCTGAGGGAGCTGGGCTTGTCCAGCCTGGAGAAGAGGAGGCTCGGGGCAACCTTATTGCTCTCTACAGGTACCTCAAAGGAGGCTGTAGCGAGGTGGGGGTTGGCCTGTTCTCCCACGTGCCTGGTGACAGGACGAGGGAGAATGGGCTTAAGTTGCACAAGGGGAGGTTTAGGTTGGAACTTAGGAAGGACTTCTTTACCGAAAGGGTTGTTAGACATTGGAACAGGCTGCCCAGGGAAGTGGTGGAGTCACCATCCCTGGAGGTCTTTAAAAGACATTTAGATGTAGAGCTTAGGGATATGGTTTAGTGGGGACTGTTAGTGTTAAGTCAGAGGTTGGACTCGATGATCTTGAAGTCTCTTCCAACCTGAGTGATTCTGTGATTCTGTGGATAAGCAAAAACGTTTTGTCATTTTTTTTGGCAGTAATGTAACTTTTTTAAAAGAGAGAAAAATCCTTTAAAAATCTACTTAGAAGGCATCAGTGGTGATGGAGAAAGAAAGCATTGGTAGCAGGCAAAGAGTAGAGATTCTGAGAGGGTTTAGATTTCACTCACCTGTACCGTTTGGTCTGACAAGAAGTTATGGGTTAAAGGCTTGTGTTTTGATCGTACACAGCTCAAATTCAGCGTCCTGCCAGCATAACGAAAGAGCTTTGTCATGCTGCACTTGAGACACATATGGTGCATGTGGATAAGCAGGCTGTGCTGAGCACTGCGGCTCAGGGGCAGATAGATGTGCTTGAGTTGTTCCAGGAGAGGAGCCTGCTGCTTCCCACTCTGTTACTGCCTCATGCCAGCGAAATAATGCCTGTGGATTGGGGTATATGCACAAGATCTCACCTGTTGGCTCTTGTGGATTTCGTCACAACATCAGAGAGCGTTTCTTTGCTCAGTGAAAACTTTTCATCAGTAAAATACCCTAGATGCTGTCCTGGTTCCACTGATCCTGTGCATGAACCTAAGGATGGACATTGCACTTTATTAGCTTGACAACACCATGAAAGTTGCACCCATTACACATTTGCACTTTTAGGACTTAACAGGTGAAGCGATTAAGGACGTGATAGAGATCATAATCTACATAGGGTAAAAAGGACCAGGACAGAGTTACCACGTTTCATTGGATCCAAAAAAGGCATTTGTTTGGCATGGTTCTCATACTTCAAATGAGCTGAAACAAATGCAGAACGTCTGGGAAAAGCATGTTAATAAACAGAGTGTTTACCATAGATGTGCACTTACCACCAAGCTATGTTATCGATATATGTGCTATAGACCAAGGTACATCTTTTTGCTACCTTGTATCTTTTTCTGTTTGGATATTTTTACAAGAATAAAGTAAAAAAAGGATTAGCTAAAAAGCACCATACTTATATATAGCTTGTTTTCCTTTTGTTTTCTTTTTTGAAAGTTCAAGGTATTTTGTGAACCACTGTTGCAATGGCGTTTTGATTCACAAGTTTCTGTTCTTATTAGCAGATAATTTAGAAATATAAGGTGACAGCTGTGTGGTTGCTATAGTGATGGTTTGAAAATAAGAAGTGTGGAGTTTTTTTAACCAGCAAGTAGTAAAAAGCAAACCAAATTCCTGATCATGTGTAAATAATCTAAAACTGGCAGCAGTTCGGACAAGAACTTCCCAAACTGTTAGGCGTGGATTACAGCCATTTGGCATGTTCTGCTCAGTTGTGCAGTGTCATGTAGTACAGTAGCTGGATGACTTTCCCATATTGGGAGGCTATGTAAATACTTGAAAGCTTTCATGTAGTCACTTCAGTCTTTTCAGCTTCTCAGGAAATAGTTCTATTTTTGAGTAATCCAGTGTAACCAGTGTCTGTGAAAACCATTACGGAGCAGTGAGCTCTCGGTTATGGATTTCTGTTCCTCAGTATCTGCAAAGGAGTTGATACATTTTGGGACGGTTTCTGAGGACTGATTTATTTGGGGAAATGAATGTTCCATAGGTTGAGGGAGAAATTATGCTGTATTCATGCTGTTGTGCATAGTTTCTATCTTTAGCCTTCTACTTTGGGCTCTAAGGTTTCCTGTGTAACTAAAAGACAGACACAGGTAACCCCAGCAGGTGGTTTTTAGCTGTAATTATAAAAGAACTCATTTCTCTGGGGGAGTGTGCCTGTGTCTGTATCGGAGACACCCTACATGTGTCTTGGGGTGGGGCAGAAAGGAGAGGAGACTCCTAACTTAGGTACGTAAAGTTAAATGTCTGGAATAAATACTGTAAATATTGTGCTTTGTGCAGGGCATGTTAAATGACATCATATCATGTTTAAAGAACAATCTCTGTCAGTAAAAATGTTCCTCATGGCAAACTTGCCACTCGTTTCAAAGTGAGCCTGCTTATAAAACAAGTACAGGTGTCATTAAGGAAACGGTTTTAAAAATGCCTTGCCTGACAGATAGCATTAATTGTATCAAGTTTTATTAAAATTTGAGAAAACTTTACAGGGGAAACTTCACTGGGCATCAATGTAGGGTTGTGTGGCAGATTCATGAAAATTCATGGGAGTCTAATTTTTTAATTTTAGAAACAAAACTTAAACTTCCTTGGATTAGGATCTGTTATTTTTCCTTTGTATTACTAAAAATAATTTGTTTCAAAGTGTGTTTCCAGGTGGGTTCACTAGAGAACCGAATAGTTGTAACTGGTCCTTTTTGCTCTGCTCTAAGGAAGTGTACGTGGTTAAAGAATTGCAGTTAACTGATACATTAAGAATTGCTTTATTACAGAGAGAACCTAATTGTGCGCTTGAACAATTTCCTTAGTTAGAGCAGAACTTCACTTTTGCAGAAGTTATAGAAGAGGCTGGAGGGACAGGCTATAAAAGAAGCTGGGAGAGCTTCCTCTGAGTTGTTTTGGTAAGATGGTTTTTCCCTTATAAGACTTATTCATCTCTGTTGGCTTGAGGTCAGCCAGTGACTTTCCTGGCTCACTTGAAGCACAGCAGAAACGAGAACACATTTTTTGAAATGTCTTTGTTGTCTGTTGCCCTTGGAACTGGTCCTTAAAAAGGTTTTTGTCCTTGAAAGTGTGGAGGAGCAGCATTCCACCTCAGCTCAATTTTCACTAGATTCATAGTTTCTAGACCGGGGGACTGCATAAGTTCCCTATGCTCCCCAAAGATTTTTGCCTCATCTCTCCACTCCTTTGCTGACCTTGCAGAGGTATTTTGGCTGGAGCTAGAGCTGCAGTAGTGATGGCTGATACACGTTAATGGAAGGGAGAGAGATAGAAGCCTGAACTGCACATCTATTAAAGCTGTCCTTCAGTATTTGCCAACCTTATTTCTACTGGAGTTTTGCATTAAATAAGACTTCAGTACATTGTCTTGAAGATTAGATAATCCTGACATTGTATTATTGCTGTTTACTAATGCAATTTGCAGGTATTAATTGCTTTTTTCATATATATTTTTAAAAAGTACATTGTCTTGAAGATTAGATAATCCTATCATTGCATTATTGCTGTTTACTAATGCAATTTGCAGGTATTAATCACTTTAAAAAAAACAATAATAGAAATTCCATACTAGCTCACTTTCAAAAGCATCTGTCCTGAGCTATACCTTTATAGCAAGGTCATGCTGAATGTAGCTGTCTGTATAGTTCTGCTAGGATTGAAAAGTCCACCACTGAACTGAAAAGGCTTAAAGGGACCTAAAAATTGATATGAAAATTATCTTTGTAACATCTTCTAGGTATCTGGAGTGAATCTTGCTTTTAAATTTTTGTGTTCTCAAAGTAACACTACTTCAAATTTTTAGTTCATTTGTTGGCAGCATGAATTAATTTAATCAATCAATCTTCCTCTAGATAGTAATTTTCTAGAGACTGCATTTTGCTGTGATGTAATGAAAATAAAGTTGATGACTTACTTGGTTAAATGATGGTGAAGATTTTATGTATGTAGTTTAGCTTTTTTTCTATTTTTCATGTCTGAAATTGGTTATGAGTTATACATATAACGTTTCTTAATTATTTTCCATCAGCATTGCAAGCTACATGTCTCATAGTCTCAATGTTATATAATTCAGATCTTATTAATAAAAAGGCTCTTAAAATTGTTTAATTCAAATTTGGATAGCTATGTTTAACATCTTCGTTTTAGTAACTTCATAAGGAGATTGTCTTTTACTGAGGAACCAAAAAGTATCTGTTACTTTTTTGGCAAACAGTCTGTTTGAATTTGGCATCATTCTTTAGCTAGAATTTTACAGGGTGTTATTTTTTGTTCTGAGGACGTATATATATATATTTTTGTATGAGGACAAATGTCAGCAATTTTCTTTATTTTTCTTCCTGTAGTGAAAATCTATAAATATATGTATTTTTTCTTAACATTTAGAAACATTGGTTGAACTGTATTTAACTTCGATCATTTGGATCCTCTATCAGAAAAGAACTGAGAACATTCTCAAAAGTTCTTTATTCAAAATTGAGTGAAACTACCTAGCAGTTCAGAGAGAAAAGCATTCACACAGAACCATGTCTCAATAGCAAGATTTCAATGTTTCAAAAGCAAAGAAAAAAAAAGCCATCAACCCACAATTATATAAATAATAAAGCAGACACCTGCTCCTTAAAAGTCCAAAGCAAAGAAAATCCAAGAAAACCCCGAAAAAAAAAAAAATATCCAGAAACCTGTTGTTTGGAAGTTTGGAAGTAAATTAATTACTGCCTTATAAGTTTGCTTCAGTAAAAGCTTACCAGTTGAAAAAACAGAGTTATGTTTATAGTGTTTGCTTTAAATAGATGTTCTTTGGTGAGTACCTTTTTTACTGAACATGCTTTTTGCTGTTTCTAGTTTTTTCTGTAGCATCCTTTCATCTTCTAGATTTTGAATACATTTTGACAATATGATATAGGTTTTGACCAAAAAAAAAACCACACCACCAACAACAAAACACCTCTATGCATCTTGTATGTGAGACTCTTTTTTAACCTAAGAAAATTGTAAAGGATATTATCAAAGTTGACTTCTTTGTGTTGATCTAAAGGGCTTGAGTTAAAAGCTTTCTGAAGCGTGTTAGTAATTTATATGGATGGCAGATCAGAGCTATATAATAAATAGCCAGCGGAATGTATATAGCTTCTAAAAGCCTGTTATCTTGTCCATTAAGTAACTTAAAAAAAAAAAAAAAGCTTCTTATAAACCTTATAGTAATATTGTGGTATGATTAAGGGAAGTTCAAATTAAACTTCATTTATTTGCCAATGTGAGTGTTATTTTGGCAACATACTGTTTAACTCCATCTCTGAATCGAGCTTTCTGCATTGTAGTAATATTATTAGTTTAATGATATACCTGCTGACTTGCAAGTTGACTAACATGCAATTATAAAGCTTCCCGAGCAGCCTGCTCCTCATCCCAGCTCCCTGGTGAGAGGCTTCCATGGCCGACTGCCCCGCTCTGTGCTCGTGGTTCACCTCAGCATCCCGAGGGAGAGGGAGGCCTGTGTACCTCACCTATTTCTGGAGGGAAGGATTGAATATTCTGCTCCTTCTCTATTATATTGGGTTGTAACAGGGAATAGTGACGTGCTAAAACTAACAGCAACAGAGGAGTCTTCCTCCATCCCCACCTGCCCTGTGCCACTGCCTCCTTTGCATGCTGAAGACCCGACTTACCCTTTCTCTGTGTTATGCAGGTGGAAAGCAATCACGTTAATCACTCCTTGTCTGTAGGAAAAGGTGCTGGTGAGTGCAGCCCCATGCTCCTCTCACCTGCCTGACTCGCAGCGCTCTGACAGGGCTGGCTCTCCTTCCTGCCCTGCTGTGGCTGGGCCAGTGGAGCTGAGGGGCTGCGCTGAGCTGCTGAAGCCCTGCAGGGGTTAGTGTCTCGCTGGGTGTCTGCATCCAGGTGTGCCAGCTCCTGCTGGAGGTATCTCGAGGTTCTGGTGAGCTTGTGCCCAGCCAGTACTGAGGGTTTCCAGGGTGTGCTACTGGGACAATCCCTCAAGCTGTCTCTGTATCTAATGCTACGCTGCTGAGCGTGGCTATTTCAAGCCATACTCAAACGTGAGCTGTTTTTTTTTTTTTGATAAAGTAGCTATGGAGTAGATCACTGAACATCACCTGAAATTTAGAATTTACAGAGAATCTCTAATTTTGTGTTTTGGGATTGGACTGATTGCTACAGGATATGAGAGGGAACAAAATTGGTTTGAACCCTCCTTTCAGAGGTTGCGTTCAGAATGGGCTTCCTCCCTTAGAAGAGGATTTCTCTTAATTTAAGGGGTTCTGGCTCCCTCAGTATGTCAGTCTCAAAGCTACACGTTGCCATTAACAGAATATAGGTGCTTTACACAAAGATTTGGAAGAAGTTTTACATAGGATAGATTCCTGACCCTTGCCTTTAAATGAAAGAAAGCTCTTGCAGTAGAAGATGTCAGAAGTTAAGTGCTAATTTAAGGCTAAGATTTAGTTTCCTAACCCACTAATGAAATAGTTGTCTTTAATGCTCTCTGCTCAGAGAAAAATCTGACAAAAGTAGTTAAGCGTATGATCTCCAGTAACATACTGGATGTGTAATTTTGGTTTGGCTGATGCTGACGGTGTTCTATCTACTGAGAAAACAAGGAGAGGTGACAAGGTGACAATCTTTCTTTCCATTTACCTGGATGAAGAGGATATTTTTAACATGTGTTTCATAAAAGCCTTTTAGGTCCCTTGTCTTTTCTCATCAAATGTTCAGTCGTGCTTTTTTATGTCTGAAATAGTTTGCATATTTAGTTTGCAAGGAAAGCAACTGCCTGTACAGAGGGGATATGAAAACATCCTTCTGGCAAAAGTGTTCTAGAAATTGGGCTTAGAAGTGTTCTAGAAATTGGGAAATTGGGAAATCTAGAAATTGGGAAAGTGCATTTCTGTGAGTGTGTGCTGGGATATATTTAAATACACACACACACACACATATATATATTTAAAGACCATCAATGATGTACATATGTGCTTTGAAAGGTCTGCTGGTTTGTTTTACAGCCATACAGCTGTTTTACAGCTCGATGTGTAGCTACTGTGAGAGACGAGCGTGGCCTTGGTGGCTGAGAGGGGCCTGTCGGACCTGGGCAGCACTGGACAGAACCAGGTAGCACTGAACTGTAACTTGTTCTGCTTAGATGGAATGAAATGAACCTTTGGGAGTATAGTAGCACTTTTGTGCTGAGTTTTTTTGGTATATGGTACCATACAGGTTTCTAATAAAACAGAAAGGGAGCCTGTAAGTAGTGTCAATTATCTCAATTATCCACAAATATGTTGCCAAGTGAGCTTGTTTGCTTTTTTGTTTGTTTGTTTTTAGAGGGAGATTCTGATGAGTTTTAGTGTTCTGCATGTCTTCAAGAAAGGTTTTATTGTTCTGGCAAGCTACAGTCATGGGTGATGGCTTGAATAAGCTATTATTATCGGTTAGCTTTCTGAACTCAGACAATGAAAACCACAAGTTTTCTCTTACATCTTCTTTTTCCTTTCTTGGCTGAAGCCCAATTCTGTCATATGATAGAATTGGGAAGAAGTTTCTGTTCAGACATAACCATGTTTCTTAACAGAACAGCCTGCAAATGAAGATATTAAATGTTGCATCTCATAATATATGGAATGCATAAGGTTAAAAAGTAAAAAACCAAAAAACATTTCATAATGTATTTTGGAATATATGCTTGGGGTATAGTTCACTTACAAAGCTCAACAGTGATTGATTTGTTTCCATTAAAGTCTTTTCATAAGTGAAGAAGATGTGGCTTCCTCCAAAAACAAACAAACAAAACAGCTGGAAGGTACCAACTACCAGAATGCCATTCAGTTATAATTTTATACATGAGATAGATAATCTTCCGAAGGAAAGGAGGTCTTGGTGTTTCCAATTGCATGTCCTGGCTATGCTTCCCGGTGTCACTGACCTTGGTGTGTGACAGCACTTTTTCCAAACAAGCATGTCTTGTGTTAAAGTGTTTGGATCGTGGCATCCAGGAAGAAATCAATTAGAGGTGAAATCACATGGAGGTAGGAATGCTGTGTTACCATGTGTTGATCCAATTAACTGGCAAAAATTAAGAAAATGAAAGGTTATGAAGTCATCATTAAATGTCCAGCACAGAAAAATGTTATTTTTTCCTCTCTCCTCAGTCTCCATTAAATGTCCTTAGTTCTAGTGAATTCAAGGAAACTCAGACTACTAATCAGCTTCTAGAATGGTGCTTGAAGCACGATGGTGTTTCTCTCAAGCTAAATATCTGCTAAAATTTGGGAAGTGAGCTCACCTGAGAGACAACATATACACTAGCAATAACTCCTAAGAAAAATAGGTTGAGAGGAGATCCTGCCTGGCTCTCATCTACATCCGTATGAACAGTAACGTGTAGCTTATGACTTCATGTTATCCAAAATTGGAGAAAGGAAACGGGAGGAGAAAAAATAAAAAGAGCACACCTCCAGCTGTGTGCACACTTTCATTTTCAATTTTGAGGACTGGAGTACTGTGATAGATATATAAAAGAAATGCTGGGTCTCAAGATATAGGTTTTTTACGTCAAAATGGCTTTGTTTGTTTTAACAAAGGAGACTGTATACTAGTCCTGAACAGCTTGTCCCTCTTTTCCTAAATAAAACTACATAGGTTAGATTGATTACAGTTTTACATCTCTAAGTATGCATTGTGTCTTCTCTGCACTGATACAGCAGTGGGACATTTCTAGGTTTGCTCATCTCAATCTGACTGCGAATAATTCACATGCTTCCTCGATATTAGCTCTCCTGGCTTTATCCGTCCTCCTTATTCTTCTGTGACCTGCTGTACTTGTCTGAGCAGCTGTTACTACTGCACTACCTTTTCCCCCATCTGGAAGGCAGATGGACTAATCCTCAAAGAGCCAGTATTTGTTCATGGATCATTTTCAGAGAGTCTGAAGTGAACAACTGACAGCCTTCCCAAAGATGCTGAACATGTCCATGCCTGGGCAATGTTCTGCAAAACCAGAGAAGTCGTTCAAGAATGTAAATATATTTAAGTGCGTGCGTGCACATTTGTGTGCCTGTATACACATAGGAACAGGACGACAGACCACGGAATTTTTTTTTTAATTAGAAGACTAATCTGTACACACCTTTATGCAAGTCTCTGCATTTTAAAATTTCATTCTATTTTAAAGAGAAAATGTTAGAAACAGAAAAATGAAGGACTCTTTTCTTAGACAACAGCAACTTCAATAGTGAAAGTATTTTACAAATTCAGCAAGGATGTGTTCATATCAGAAGACTGAAGCTTGTCTGTATTAACCTATAATTTGCCATTTTCCAGTTTTCCTACTGACATCCTGCTTTTTATTTAAATATTTGGGCTTTGTTGCCAGGAGAGTCACTATATCCTTGCTGTTTAAATACAATATAAAACTATCTTATCTCCTCTTCTCAGAAACTTTGGAAAAGTGCAAGATGAGCTAAAAGTACATTTAATCTTTCAGAGTTTTGTTAGCAGCAGGATGTATACCGTACTATAGCCGATATCATGTAAACTGTGTATACACTACCATACGGAAAACCTCTGTCCAAGAGTAACTTGTTTCTTTATGCATCCTATTTTTAAAACAATTGCAACTTATTAGATGGACAAATAAGTGAATAATAGTTTTCAGGTATATCTTGTGTGAGTGAAATGATGAGGTCGTTTTCTTTGTCTGCTCAGCCTTTGAGTTTCTGTTCTGAAAGGCAGTCAGTGGGATGTGCTCCCCCGACCGACGATTGCTCCGTGCTGGTATCTCCATGGCAGTAGGCGTTGATTGCCTACGCAGGGACCCGCGCGTGGTCCCAGTTAGCGCAGGTAATGCTTCAGGGGGGAGATCAGTGGTGAGTCTGTGTGTACCGTGTGTTACTGGACGGCAGCCTGTAGTTGTGAGAGTGCCCTAAAGAAAAGGACACGCTCTCACTTCATGCTATGCGCTGCCACAGGAGCTGTACCACGCTGTCGCTGCGGCATGGAACTGCTCGCTTGTATGAAGCGGCCCGTGCGCATTGTGTGCTTCTCACCTTTGTTCGCCATCTGTCCTTGCTGGAGCTGACGTCCGCCATCTGAGGGCTGCCTCCCTGATGCTTAATTCTCTGATTAGATGCTTATGGCACCCTCAAAAAAGCACGAAACCAAAGACAACTGGGTGTCTTTGTGTGGTACACACTTCCATATCCCCATGGCGCTTTTGTGCGTGCACCCTTACGAACAGCCTTTTGTGTGTCCAGACCCCAGATGGTTGCCTGCAGTCACAGCCTTTAGTAGAAGAATCATATTCAAATTGTCTAATGGATAATAAACTGTACTGACTTTGCTTTTGATGTGAATGGATGTTTTCAAGTTGAAGAAACAAAAGATCTCCTGGGGAAAACTGCCAAAGATATGTATCATTGTAAATCTCGAAGGGGGTGGGGGACAAGCTGAATAAATTGCAACTGCTTAGTGGGTTTGCTGAGAAAACAAGCAGTGCAAAGTTAAAAAACAAAACCCAGAAAGTAAGGTATAATTAACAGAATCTCTCTTAAATCCTGTTGTCTAAATTATTGCACCTAAGCAATTAACACAGACTTTTTGCCTGTGTGTTTTGAATTCACACAGGCCATATGTGATGCCTGGAATACTTAGCGGTGTAATTTTACTGAAATGAAATGCTTTCAAGACAAAGACTTCACAGTTGCAAGAGCATTCCCAGAAATTTGCAATAGCTGAAAACCTTTGAGGCTCTCTCCCCTCCCCTCTGCCCTTCAAGTCAGGGAACTGAAATATGTGACATATTCTAAGAGTTTCAGATGGAGCTTCCTGGAGTTTCAGATGTTGGTAATCAGTCTGAGCAGAAAGAGTCCAAATGGATATTAATCAAGCTTAAGTGATATCTTTGAATAAGTATTCCAGGCCTGGGAAGACAAAGGGCTCAGTGGCCTATTTAAAAAAAATAAAAATAAAAAAAATATATAGAAATGTTAATATTTTTTAGCTCTGAAGCACATTGCTAAAACATGATACTTTTCTAACAAGAAAACTGTTGTTTTTATGGAAGTAGCAATTGACACAGTTTTTTTTTCAACTTAGAAACAGTTAAACTTGTAGTTATATCTAATATTTCACAAATATTAGCAATATATAACAAAGTTGAATGTCTAGAATATACTGGGTAACAGTAGTAATGTATTTATATAGGGTGGATGTGAATAAATGTGTCTTTGATATGGTATCGTTTCCAAAAGCTTTAGAAAATGTGGTTACTAAATGTGGAAAGTTTTGAGAAAAAGTGGTTGCTGTGTGAGATACAGATTTTCTGACATGCATCATGTTGAAATGAGGGTGACAGATCTACCTATGTCAGCTCCTCATGACAGATAAGTGAATATTTGAGATAGTATCTAATATGCTATGGATTTGCACTCTACAGTTCCCTGTGATCCAAAGTATGCATCTTTTGGTTTTCCATAAGTAAGCATTTTGGGATGATGTATTAACATTAAGAGATGGGAGAGAAAGATCACTGCAGCTACTTCTTGCTAACTGTAAGGTCAAAGCTTTTCCCAAAGGGTACCATAAAGACCTATTTTTTCACTTGACTGGTTCAACGGACAAGTACAGCTATTATCAAAAGCATCAATAACATCTGAGCTGAGTTTCCTTTGCATATGTCATTGCTGATGCAGCAGAATGTATACACAGTGACCCACTAACTCAGGGAGTTTGGATCAGTCATGATTCAGCTTAAATCAAGCTAAAATGATACTGATGCAGTGAGGAGACTCGATTGAGGAGCTCCTTGGACCTCAGTTCACCATCTGCAAAAACAAAACCAAACAACACATTATGTACTGCAACCTCAGCAGTCTTGTATACTAACTTGGTTTTAGATATTCCTGTGACAGCCGCTGTCCCAGACTCCATATCCATCTCTTCTACTGAAATTTTTGTGCTTGATTTCTCTTTCTAAAGGACTTTTTAATAGCTGCATATGTTTGCTGTAATGTACTCTGGAAAGTGCCATACAGTAATGCCATGTGAAAATTAAAACTAGTGCAAAATATGATTGCATGCATTAGTAGATTTCAAAGCCGAGACTACAATGTCAGATTTCAGTGGTGTGAATGAGCCTCTAGTCAGTTTCAGTTGGGGTTTGTGACATTGCAATGACTTTAAAGGGTTTCATGTAGTTTCAAAGCAAGTTCAAAGAACCCACCTCTTGGTACTGGCCTGCGGCAGCTGCTGGAGGTGGGCTCTCCATGTCCCAAACAGGAACTGCGTCCTCAGAGATCCTTCTCGGAGGCTTCTTCTGCTTTGGAATTTAACCACTACAGTTTGCCCTTTTGGTCTTGCACAACCTGGAATAAGCAAGTAGAATGAATTTTGGATTGTTCTCATTATTGTAACTACTGCCATTGCTTATCACTTGATTCTTTTGTGTCTTCTGAGATGTCTCTGTCTTGTTCACAGCTGGCACAGGACAAGTAGTCAGCGCTGTTTAAGAAAAAAAGCCTCCCTTTTGACTGTCTTACTTCTGTTTTGATGGAAACTTATGGCTGCCTATGTCCAACTAAATTTTGCATGATGTTAAGACTTGAATACCAACTCCACAGAGAAATCAGTTACTTCAGACAGTCCTTGAGACTTGGGGGTGGGGGGGAGGGGAGCTGCTTTCGTATTACATTAAAGTATTATGCTTCTGTAGTCTAAGAGTAGTGCTTTTGTTTTGTTTTCATTTGATGTGTTTGAGAAAGAGACTTGACTATGTTATAGGGTATGAGGTATACAGTAAGCTATGAAAATACATTTGAGAGCACGGGTGGCTCTGCTTTTGGATAGACTGACTTTTGACATTTTAAAATAAGCTGCTTTTGCAATGTTAAGTGTTTCTGAATGTCAGCCTTATTTCTCAGATGGGACATGCAGGATCTTTATCCTCTGTTTAGAATCTTCATCCTCTATTTAGAATCTTTGAACTGAGGATACATTTTTGTAAGTGTTGATTTCCTAACCTCTGTGGGCTTTCATCGTTGTGGTTGTATCAGGTTGTACTCTGAGAAATAAATTCTAACTTCTGCCCAATGACCTAAGAGAGCAGATCTCAGTCTAATGTCTTTTCACGTGGATATCTAAAATCTGTGAAAATAGTTATTCATCATCATTCTCAACTTTTGCTCCACTGTAAGAATGATGGTTCTAGTATTGCCATACCTAAGGAGCTGTTAGAAATATCACAGGTTGTTTAAGCACCTTAAATGGCAAATGTGATGCACTGTTCTTGGAATTCTTAAATCTCAGGTCTGTGCTTTTTGCCATCTTGTGGACTCAGAGAGGGCCTTTGCCCATGCTGTTCCTTCTGCTGATAACTCTGTGTGTGTGGCCTTGCTCATCTCTCCCTTCTTCCCTTCTCTGGAGGTTGCCTAAAATCCTGACCTGCATTTAGGCCTGCATCCAAACAGGAGCAACTACTGGGATATTGAAACGTGTGTTACGGAGCAGTGCCTTTGTTATAGCTCACTCTGCCTGTGCTGCGAGGCCGCCCTGACCTGCGAGCTGGGCTGTCGGCAGAGCCAGCGCCCAGAGCAGCCACTGCCATCCCGAGTGTAGCAGTGCCCAGAAAATCACAGTGAGTCAGCTTGTTATCTTGGGAGATCGTAGGGTCAGGACTCAGTGGTTATTATATGTGTGTAGGAAATGTCTCCTAATTATTTTCAGGTGAAGTTGAGGGTGGGCGAAGGTTCGCCATGCTGTAAGCGTCGAACTCAACATGAAGGTTAAGTGTGTATGGGAAGAGCGAAGTTGGGCAGTTCCCTCTTCGTGGCCTGTATGCCAAGCTCCAGTGATACACCTGGTATAAGAAAAGGTATATAAGGTGTATTTGAAGATACACCTTCAAATTGTGATTCTTGTGTATGATGTAAATAGAAAGCAAAATGTTGCTTTCTCTCATCTAAATGGACTTTATTTACTTTTTTAATTAACTGCACTTACTCCTTCCTGGGCAGCAGCGGGCAGTTTTTGTTCTGAAATGCCTGCCCAGCAATTCCGAGCAGACAGGAGAGGCAAAAGGTTCCTCACCTGCACCTCACCACCTCACAGCACTGTTCCCTGACATTCTGGGAAATCATGTATATTATTCTTAAGCTTTATTCAGCCTTGTATATTATTCTTAAGCTTTTCTTTCTGATTGTGGTTTTTATTTTGTGAGGTAAATCAAACAAGTGGAAGGTGTGGGTAGTGTCAGTAAGGCACGATGTTTATGGCACAGTCTGGGTCCTGTCCTTTGTGCCGTGCGGCTCCAGGAACTGCACCAAAGGGTTGATTTTGTTGATTTTATGCTTCACAGAGTTTATCTTGAAAGGTTCATAATGCTGTTATACAAACCTGTGCCTCCTCTTCTCCTCCCCATTACTGTATGAGATCAGCTCAAAAGAACCTGCCATGCCTATAGTGTGTTCTAACTCTTTTAAAATCGTGTTAGTATTTAAAAAATGTGATTATTTCCTATTGTTTTAATGAACCTTGTGGAGAGGTGTATATATGCATTCTTGTCTACATACAAGTAGCACGTTCTAGCCTTCATTAATCAAAATGACACTTTCTCCACCCTCAATTGTTTTCACATTTGCACATGAAGTGTGTTCCCAAACTTGGTTCTGCCCGATTGATCTTTTCATTGTTCAATTTTCAGCCCTAGGTGTCTAAAGCTAGCTGGAAAGATACAAAAGTCGACTTCTAATGTGATTTCTTTAATCTCCTGTTGTAGAATTAGTATTCCAAACTCTGTAGAAAGACTTTCCAAGTTTGCTTTCTGCATTGAGCTTGGCACAGACGCGAAGGACTGCATCCCATCTTATGCTGAAAAACTTACTGCTAACTGCCAAAAAAAGTGTTAGGAGACACTGCTGCACTGAGAAAGTGTTTGAGAAGTAAGTCTGTAAAAAATCTGAGGAGAAGAAACCAAAACATTCGTCAAGGCACAGGCTTGCCCCCCTTACAAACATAGCCCGTTCTCAGGCTTCTCTCCCACGTGATAGCCACGGAGTAGCTGTTAGCTGCTGCTCAAATCCAGGAGAAGCGTGAGATTTAAATTCAGTAACTTGACCACTAGGAAAGAAGAGCGAAGACGACATGTTCCAAGATTTCCAGTCATGTGCATGTAAACCAGAGCAAGACTGCCTGAGGGTATGTGAAGCTGCAGAAAGCCTTTCTTAGGCTTAAGGAACTTCGGAACACGCAGAAAAGTCCCGTTCATCCTCTTTTCTGTTTAACGTACAGGATGTGTCCCTGGAGGTCTTTAAAAGACGTTTAGAGGTAGAGCTTAGGGATATGGTTTAGTGGAGGACTGGTTAGTGTTAGGTCAGAGGTTGGACTCGATCTTGAGGTCTCTTCCAATCTAGATGATTCTGTGTTATCCCCCAGGCTGAGGGACGGGTGTGAATGCGGGGCCAGGAGGGGGAACTTGAGTTTGGTCCTGTTTCCTCAGTCGGGTCGGCAGCTGTGTGTGAGCCCCAGAGGCATCTCCATGTCCCCCAGGAGGGGCACTGCCATTTTCTGACGCTTCTCCTGCCTGTGTGGCTTGCGTGAAGCACCTGCTCGTTTTACCCACAGCCTGCACCGAGGGTATCTTGACTGAAGGCTCACAGAACCTGCAGCTCCAAGGACTGAGAGAATCTCCTCAGCATTTTTTATGGGGTAGGCATGGGCGTTTCTCCTGCCCAGTTTCTTGAACTTGTTAAAGTCTGAAGACTTCAGTAAATGAAAAATGGTGTAGAAGTAAGCATCACCGTGAAAGCTGAGGTAAAATATCCTTGCCCTCTCCATCCCTAGAAGTACAGTGCGTAGGCAGAGCACTAGAACTCGAGGGAAAAATACTACAGGGAAAAAAACCTAAGTTTTTCACCTCTGTAAGCTTTTACTGCCTCATCCCACGCGAGGCAGCTATTTTATGCCACCTTTACGGAGCGCTGTAAGGTCTCTGTGAGGTCCATCTGCGCTGCTTCCCTCCCCGGGACTGATCTCGGTTTGGGGCAGGAGGAGAGGCAGCGGCTGCAAGGAGAGCGCCGGGGCGGCGGGCGAGGGAACGGGCAGCGTCCGTGTGAGGTGAGGGAAGGGAAGGGAAGGGAAGGGAAGGGAAGGGAAGGGAAGGGAAGGGAAGGGAAGGGAAGGGAAGGGAAGGGAAGGGAAGGGAAGGGAAGGGAAGAGGCGTCGCCTCCCCTGGCGGCTCCCCCGGCCCTTTGGAGTCGCGGCCCGGCGCCGCCATGAGCCCGGCGGCGTCGCCTGTGGCGGGGGGGGGGGGAGCCCGGCGCGCCCCGGCTGCGCCGCCTCAGGCAGCCGCCGGCCGGGCGGGCGGCGCTCGGGGGCCGGTAGCGGGCGGCAGCCGCCTCCCCGGGCACCGCGCACCGGGCGGGGCTCCCGGGCGGCCCGGCCCGGCCCCGCCGAGCAGCGCCGAGCCCCGGCTCCCAGCCCCGGGGCGCCTCCGTGCCGGGGCCGCGGCTCCGGCAGCTCCCGGCCCGGCTGTCCCCGCTCCCGTCCCCGCTCCCTCCCCGCCTCCCGGCGGCGCTTCCCCTTTCAGCGCTGCGCCCCGGCGGAGCGGTGCCGGGCTCGCCCTGCCCTGCCCTGCCCGGCCGTGCCCCCGCGGTGCCTGGCGGTAAGTTCGGGGCCTCCCGGGGCGGGGTTCCGCGGGGATCGGGGCTGCTCCCGGCCGGGCTGCCGGGCGGGGAGGCGCCCTTCCGAAGTGTTTGCCCAGCGCGGCGTTTAGAGAAGGAGATCGCTTCCCCGAGCCGTGGCGGGGATTACTGCTGGGTGTCGGCAGGGCTCGCTCGGGGCTCTGTGGGCAGCGCTCGGACCGATCCCAGACCCGGAGCGGAGCCAGGAGCCAGCCCCGGGTCCGGGCGTGAGGCTGGAGCTGCAACAAAGCCCGGCACTGCCCGGCGCGCCCCCGCCTCACTCCTGCGAAGTCCCCTCGGTGCCCCGGGCAGGCTGCGGGGCCGCTCCGTGCTGCCGCCGGGTCCCTGCCCCGCTCTGTGGCCGGGGCTCGCGGCTCGCAGCGCTGCGGGACAAAGCGGCCAGCGGCACCATCCCCTCCGTGCCGGAGCCGGGGCTGGGGCTGTCACGGCGCTCCGCTCGCCTGCGGTGACAGAAGCGCTCCCTGAAAGCCGGGTCCTCCTCGGAGAGCCCTTGTCCCCCCGGGAGAAACCAGCCCCGAGAGGGGCTCCTGGCGCTTGCGGCTGAGCCCTGCCTGGCTGGCGGAGCTGCTCCGAGGGATGCTGCGTTGTTAGTGCTGGCTCTGTAAGTAAAACAGCCCGTCAGGGCCGCGGGTATCTCGTCGCTATTACATTGTTCGGGGCTGCTGACAGAATAACGCCAGATGCCGTGCGTTCTCGTAACAACAAGTGGGAAGTTTGATAACTGGCATTGGGAAGAGAAGCGTGGGTTTCTTGCTAGCTAACGTGCCTCGGTGTCCCGCTGCCGGCTGGGGATGACCTTGAGCGACCATCCTGTGCCTCGGTGTCTGCCGGGGCTCTGCCACATCCCTGCCTCACGAGAGGACACAACTTCACCGCTCTGGGTCCTGCCGGGGCCCTGCCGTGGCTCTGCGAGCATGGAGTGGCACCGCTGGGCTGGAGAGCCCTGGGCTCGCAGCGATCCCACCTCTGGCCCCAGCGTGCTCACTGCGCTTCTGTTTGACTTTGCAAGTGCCACCTAAGCCAGCTTAGAAACGCCAGGCTTTATATTCAACAGGCTTTGAGTATGTAAAGCCTTGGGGCTTTGGTATAATCAAGCGATGCTGCCTTTTTGCAAGTGGCCCTTCAGGTTTGTGAGGGTTTTGCCCGCTTGGTTGTGGTGTTTTTTTTGTTGTTGCATAGAGGCATCAAAAGACAACCAAACAAGAAAACAGCGAAGTACTATTGAAATATCTTGCTGCTTAAAAGAAACGGAGCTGGTGATTTTTGGTTTGGCCAAATTACAGTCACCTTTACGACTCGTGCTTTGTGCAGCACAGGAATTTCTGAGCGATGGGCTGTCTCTCCTGTGACTCCCCATGCAGCAGCTCATTAACTTGTCAGGCTTCGTTGTTGCTGTGTAAACTTCTGTAATGGATTTTCCATGTACCAAGAAAAATCGAGCAAGCTATTTTTGTCTCCTTTTCCTTTACAATCACCATTTGCCCCTTGTTTGTGGATAGGTCACTGTCCTTTTTCTGGGGGGAGGGAAAATACTTTTCCCAGTGGAACTCAGTGCAGTGCTCCAGAGCCATGTGCGATGGTTACTTTGTGTGTGGGGGGTGGTTGCTGTTTTCATTCAGATGTTCAGAGACTTTTCCTCTGGGGAGCCTTTTTGCTTATGTGTTTGAGGCATAATGGCAGCAATTGAAGAGGAAAGCAGAATGTGGTTTTCTAAGATGTTGTTTATTAAAACTACTTGATTAAAGTGATGAGCAGCAGTGTGTTACATACCCAGCTGTCCTACCCTTGTAATTCTTCCTGGCCAAGAACAGAGTGGAAAGAAGCTGGAGGGATGCCTCTACTGGGCTAAAAGTCTGTAAGTCAGGTTGCGTTGTGGCTGCTCACTACAGCTCACTGGCATCCTTTACTTGCAGCTTTTTGCGCTGCGGCAACATCTCTTCAGTGCAAATTTGAGGCTTTCAGAGTGCTTCTGGGCGCTGTACATCCCAGCTTGAATGATGGTAATGTATAGCAGCGTTGCTAGTCACTTCCATTTCTTCCCTCAGCCAGCGAGGATAAATGCGCTCTTAATAGAATATACATGTAAAGGAAATCTAGATGGGTTTTCTTTTTAGCGGGTCGACCAGGATGGAGGCTTGATGTAAATGTTTCTGGACTTCGTAAGGCTTGGCTGAAGGCCAGAGGTGGTGGGGAGGAGCGCTGGCTGGCATCGCAGCGGTGGGCAGGGCTGGCCTCGTGGCTCGAGCTGCGAAGGGCTCCGTGCTGGAGGAGCTCTGTTCAGATTGCTGTGGCTAATTTTGTTTATTCTCACTGGGCTGTGGTGTAATGCAGTGCACAACTCGAGGCTAATGGAAATGTAGGCCACGCGTGTTGTCCTGGGGTCTTAAAGTATTTGTTAAGCTGGTATAGATCCGTTTTCTGTGATGAAAGCAATGCTTAAGGCTGCCCATTGAATAGCTAACCACATTTTTTTAAAGTCAAAACTCAATGTAAAGTTGCTCTGCGTAGCTAAATATTTGCTGGTAATTCTGTAAATTACTGTTGTTGGACTTGCTGTTTGAAAATAAACATGTGCTGTGGACTGAAACTTGCCAGACCAGATAGGTACCTCACCCACGTGTATTTTTCATGGGATTGTGTACATGCTGGTGAACCTGCATTGCTCCCTGCAACACGCACATCCTTCAGGGATGGCTTTTCCAAAATGCAGTTTAGGTTACTGACAACTCCGGCTAATGTACAGTATGCTATAGGATAAGGTGTTAATGTATCATGCACTTCGTGGAAGAGTTGTTCATGCCTTTAAGCTTTTTTACTTCACTCAGCTTATGCTTTTGTGGGAGTTGTTTGTTTGGAATGTTTTGCTTATCGGCTTTGCAAAGCTGCCTGTGGTTCACTGATGTAGTTGGTAGACCAGGTACTGCAGACACACTAGGGTGCACTCGCCTACGTTCTGCATGAATCCAGAGTTTCGTAATAACTAGCAATCGACTGGTGTCATTTACTGTGAGAAAGCTTTTCCTATTACACTGCTCAAGGTACTGCTGAAAGCAGACAGCTGTGTGCATGCCCTGCACGCTCTCCACAGTACATGGAGTTGAAATGGTAGGTGCTCTTTGAAGTCTGTTTTGAGCTGATGTCCAGCATGATGCCAGGAAATGCCTTTGTTTTGCTTTAGCTATTTGTACTGCTTCATAGCCCACAGTCCTTTAGATTGCATGGTGATAAAATTGGTTTTCTTTTTTTCTTTTAAAATTGAAAGCTGACAGATAATCAGTAGTTTCTACTAGCTACCAAGGAAATATCCTTGCCCTTAGGAGTCTTTATTTTAAAGCAAAGTTTAAAGAAAACAGGGATGTCCCAGCAGCATGGAAAACTCCATTAGACAGGGCAAGAAGAAATGCATTTGATGTGGCAGCGCTGTGTAACAGCACGTGACTTGGGGCTAAGAGCTGCTGTTGGAATCTGATTGGCAATATTTGCTTTAAAGCTAATGGCTATACTTTAGCTACCTCTGCCCTACTAAAGACCGGGCCTGCCCATCGACAGGGTTGGGAAGAGGTCAGTTCTTTCCTTCCTTTGGCTGCTTTTGGACCAAAGATGGAGAAGAGACAGATTCGTGTGTGTATATATATGTATATGCGCATAGATACCTATTTATATATATATATGTAATATATATGGGTGTATGTGCCTTTTTTTTATTATTATTTTTTAAGGGATGTCATCTTTCGCTCAGAGGTGAGCGCAGTGCACCCTGCCTGTTCTCTTCCTTAGTAAGAGGTTGGGTGCCCAGCCTAAGCATGGGTGCTCAGCTTTGACCCAAATCTGCTCACAATGAAGTCACTTGAATTTGAACTAGTGCTGAGCAACGTCTTGTGCAGCTGTATTTCCTTCTCTCTGCTTATTTTGCATATCTTTGGGTCGGACACCGCAAGCAAATCCTGCTTGCTATTGGCAGCAGCTGATGGGTATGACTGTCGCGCTACAAAGCGACGGTGACTTCGCAGCTTTATCTTTGAGGATTTGTCAGCGGCTGAAGTGACAAGTTAGCTCTGGTGTACAGCACAGAACGTGGCAATGTATGAAATCCATCTCGGAGCTGACTGCAAGTAATTCTTTCAGAGCCATGCAGCAGGTTCTGAAGGTGTTCTCTTTCTTGTGCGTTTCCAAAAGCTAGTTCCAGCTAGCTAACGCCAACTTTCCTGTCTATCACCAAAGTCTCGAATGCACTTGTGTGCTCTCAGGCTGGGTAATCCCTTTCCATGTTAACAATTACCAATGAAGATCTCCCCAAAGGGATTTTGGGAGATTCCCCACCTTTATGGTAGGTCCATGTCCTGGGATGTAACCAGGGTCCAGACTGCTCTAGCTCTGTCTTCTGAAGCTTCTTTGCAGGGTACCTGCTGAGCTTTCTCAGCAGCTAGATGCACCAGAAAGCCTGAAACTTTTCTGTCTTATGTCTGTGAAAAAGGGTTGTCATGAGGACATTTGACTTGGACTTTGCTATTGCCATTTCCTTGGCTTTCAGTATGACTGGTTTCTGGCGCTGATGACATCTGGGTAATATTAATTGCAATTGTCTCGCTTCTAATTCAGAGTGTGCTGATCAGTCACTAAATATTTATATAGTCCTTGTTTTTGAAGTTGCAAGATGAAAAGGGTGTGTTTTCTATCATCTTTCCTATTCAAAAGCAAATAATGCATTGAAGCTGCTGATTATTTAAAATGATCAAAATATCAAAAAAAAAGAATTTCCTTTGTACTTGGGTCCGTGCTGACATAACTGTTTCGTAGCTCATTGATGACTTGTGTAGACTGAGATTCAGGGTTGTAAGCGCCGTGATCATCTGCCGAAGATGTGAGAATGCGCTCAGGAAGGATTTGTTACAACATGTGTCGTATCTTATCTGTTGAGGTTTAGATATAACAAGATATATTAAACAAGCACCAGCATGAGACCTGGAATACATACCGGTTATTCCTAAGTTTCTTAACATTCATATTAACAGTATTTGAAGCAAAGCGTGTGGGTGGGGAGAAGGAAGGGGAGAGGAGCTGCCTGTGCAACCAGTCTCTGAGCAGCTTTGTAGTGAAGTGTGGCAGTGGCAGGAGGGCAGGGAGAGGAACCATCGACAGCACACGTGCTTGGATGGGCGCCTGGAGAAAAGGCGAGGAGCTCACCTTCAGTAGGTACTGAGCCCAACTATTCACCAGTATGTAAAAATGAAATGGGGAATGAGAAAAGGTCTCAGGGGCAAGGCACACGTGAAATTATCAGTTGCTATGGGATTCTTGTGCGATGCCTGAGCTCCTTCCCGCGAGGCTCAGCAGTGGCGTGGCAGCGTGCCTTCCTTGCCTGCTGGAGCGCTGGGAAGAGAGAAGGTGCCTGAGATTGCTGCCTGGAGTTCATGTCTAGGAGTAGAGTGGTCTTTGATTTTACAGTATTTTTTTTTCCAGAAGGCCATCTACACCATTGATAATTGGCTTTTGTGCCCTTAGACTCTGTAACAAGAATTAACAGTTACTTGCTCATACTCACCTCGTTCTAGCAAAGTTGAATGAAAGTGCAAGAGAAGAAGAAATCCATACGTGCCAGGACATCACAGTTTGACCGCTGGAAGAAAACACCAAAGGGAAATTCAAGCTGAAATGTATTGACACTCCAGGGACGTGAGACTGACTGATCTGGCTTTTACTTCTGTACTCCATCCGTGTTCTGCTAATTGAGGAGGCTGGAGCAGGAAGTCCTAATGAAGGCAACCCATTCCCTTTGCTCCATTTATTTTTAGGTTTTACTTTTTCTCATGGTGAAATAGCTTGGAACTCAGTGGACCTATGCCCAAGGTGGGTAAGAAATGTTACTTAGTAGTGAGTGCAGACTGGTGTGTAATTATTCAGGAGAAGAAGAGACTATTTCTCTTTCCCTGCAGCTAGAAATTGTTGAGATTGATTGACTGTTGGTGTAGCATCCTACAGTGCTCTTCCAGTGCGTGGAGGTCTGTCTACTCCTGCTTCTGCAAATGAAGATAATGAATTAATGCAGAAGTGTGTGTGTGTATATATATATAAATATATGCACATATATATTAATGTTGGGTGTTAGAAAGGGTGGGTGGGAAGTCTGCTGCCTAAGTCTGGCATGTAAATGTAGATGTCTGAATTAGTAATGCAGGAGCCATAGTAGTGAGTGTAGCAAGTAGCTCAGTTTGCCAGGAGCACTGATGGCAGTATAGACAACCTGGGTGCCTACTGTGCAGGCATCCAAACTGTGCAGAGCAGGCTTCTGTTTACACCCATTATGAAAAATGTGGGAGGGATGCTTCCTCTGGATATCCTTACACCAAGCCATGACTGACATCTAATACTACTTTCTTCACAGAGTTCCCACGTAAGTGGCCCTCACAAGGGATGTTCTGCTTGTTCTTTTTTTAAGCTGAATATTTGTACGTGGTAGTTTTTGCTTCCACAGCTGTTTTCTATTTTGTTTTAAAATGCTGCATTAAGAGATAAAGCAGTTTGGCAGGACCTAAACCCCCTTGCATTCCCGCTTGTCCTCAGATATCAGAGCGTTTGGGGGTGCCTGGGCTTAGATTCTGAGTGATGCCCAGTTCAGCTGTAAAGTCCAATTGCATTCAATCTATTAATTTACTACGCTCATGGCTGCACATTAGAGCAATGCACCTTTAGTCTAGTAGCTTAACGACTGGTGTAGTTTGTCAAATCAACAGAGTACAGGTTCTTTTGGGTTGTCAATGATAAATACACTTCCTGCAAAGCACGTGCAAATACCACGAATATGACTAATGCAACCAGCTCCATGTAAGTTAACTCATGAAACAGCTCTATAGAGACAGGTTTCCTGGGGAAGCACTCAGTATAACTGAGGGTTTGGATCTCACCCAAGAGGCATCCCTGTGGGGAAAGCGAGGTTCAGCCCTTCAGCTGATCCCAGAAGTCAGCAGTCTCCTTCTGACTTGTCTGCAGTGCTATCTTCCCTATCATTTTTTCTCTCTTGAGCTGTTTTTATGCTGTTTTCTTACTTCTAGCTGAAGCTTGAGTGACTGTAGTCATATGTATCTTCCTTATTCTTGGTGTAAAATCTTGGTTTTGCTTTAAAGGTATAGGCTCAGAGAAATGCAGAGCGAATGCTCAGCAAGGGTTGGTCGCATCGTGGAGGTGGGTAGCCTTTGGGACGGAGGTTTGTTTGGCATCATAATGAGATTATCACGAGCAAAGTTCACCCAGAGGTCATCTTTTGTTTATCAGTTTGGCTCAGGGCTGGCCAAGCTGCCTATCAGTCCCATAGTACCATAAGGTTCCCCATCCCTGTGGAGATCTCACAGCCTCGCCGTGGGGTCTTTGCTCCACTCCACCCTCCGTGCTATTTCTCTGAGCACACCAAGCTCCCCTGGTGCTGCCAGCACCTAAGGTTGCAGGTTATGTTGCCAAGGGGACTATCATGGAGCACATTCCTTACATATCTGCTGCATCTCACCCTGGAAGTTTCCTCAGCCTTGAACCTTCTCTTCAGATGTGGACATATCGTTAGTCTCAGTAAGTCACCTCCAGCAATTATTCCCCACCAAAGTGGTAAGAAACGTGGTGTGCCAGAATCAAAGCTGAGCCTGATGGTCTATTGCAGAAATATAATTGTAAGGGAAAATTCAAGCAGTCGCTGTATGACAGAAAAGATGTGTGGGTTGATGAGCTTAGTAGAATGCAGTTCTTGCACTTAGGTCTCTTATAGTGCAAGAAGATATTTTTTATTGTATGTAATAATTAGCTTTTGAAATGAAGGGGATTATCTTTCAGTTTAATCACTCTGCCTTAATAGCAGGGGAGAAAAATTACTGTTTTGTAAGACTTTCAGCTCTGTTCTCAGTGTTTTCTAGAATGACATTTTAATTGAATTTGATATTTATGGTACTGATAATTGTTGTTCTTGTGGCTTCCTACCTGTTCTTCACCATATACTAAGTAGCTGTATTTTTAAAGATTGTGTTCTGCTCATCCTCCCAAACAAATATTATTTCTTTTTGTGCGTGTGAGGAAATTATTACTTTCATTGGTTATTTTTAATGTCTAGCTCTAACATTCAGCTACACTTCTCTCGTTAACACAAAGCATTATATAGTTGCTTCATATCCAGTACATGAATAGCTTGTACATAAATAACAAAAGTAGGTTTAAATTTCATGTCTGTACTTAGCAAAACTAATGGATGGTAATCAGCCTAATGGCTGATGATAGATTGTGCTGTGCCAGCAGGGGAGCTTGCGCCCAGGAAGAGTAACACAAGATCAGGAATGGCTAGAGAATAGTTGGTGAATTTGGTGCTTTTTTAATTCCTTCAATTAACCTGATTAAGCAGCTTAGCTTAAATGAGCAGAACGTGCGGGTTGGAAGTTCTCCCATGTAGTATTTTCCCCCTGCTTTAGGAATTAATTCCTTTAATATTTTGTCTGTAGAAAGCAGGCAGCCTTGGTTGCTTCTGTGGCTTGCACAGGCATGAGACACCCTATGCTTAGTATGAGAGGCACACACAGGCTTATTTTCCTCTGCAATTGGATCTAGGCAGAAGTCATAAATCATAGTGATTTCTGCACAGTGCAGTTGAATGGAGACTGACTACCCTATTTTATTAATATTGAAAGTTCACTCTGCTTACATCACTATTAATTCTTCCTCAGAAAGGAATGTGCTGTTTTTTTCCTTTGCCTTTTGCTCAGCTTCAGAGATGTGTTTTGCAGTGCAAGATCAGCTCCAAATGCCATCCTCTGGTACCTGAGGCTGGTTTGTTAGGGTGTCTGTGGCAGAGCCTCTCCAGAGCGTTGACTGAGCAGATTTTGGACATGGGCTTCTTTGTTCAAGAACGTTTTGTGCTGTGCTCCAGCTATAGCATTGAAGCTGTGTGTTCTCATTGCTCTTGGATGTCTGTGTTGGCTGCAGCTGTGGCAGACTTCAGCAGATATTTTTCCTCCCACACTTGCCAGCCCGTTGCCTGCCTGCTCTTTTGTTCTTCCGACCCCTGTTTCAGGGCAGCGGTTCCCAAATGAGGGAATCCCAGCAACCATTTTGGGACAATACCTAAGATTTCTAGTTGTGCCACCAGTGTACTTTCCAGGTAACCTGGTGCGTCCTCTTTCCTCCCCAGTCTTTATTTTCTTAGTGTCAGGTAGGGAATTGGGTTGGGGCTGTTAGATGGTAGCACAGGGTTCCACCTCCCTTTGCTTCTCCTGAAGATGTCTTTTCCCTTTCTAGTAAGAGCAGTGGCTATGTCAGAATATGGTGTAGTATCTTCTCAGAGCACAGAGAAGCAGCCTCAGGCGGAACCAATTTGTGTATCCTACAGACCCTGAAGATACCAGGGAACCTATCTGTTAGAAACTACTGCAGCATCACTTGGACTGGGACTGACCTGTGGCATCGTGGCAGTCTGGAGCTCAGTGTGGCTAATCTCTCCTCTTTTCAGCTGCTGGCCTAACAAATTGTTGATTTCCTAATTATAGGTCTTTCCATCTACTGCTGGCTTGTCCTCTCAGCAGGAATATGCCCTCAGTTACACTAATATGTGGCCACGGATTATTTTGAACAGTTTTCTGAACAAATTCAAGTATTTTTGCAGTATTAGATGTTGTGATTTCTTACACAGGGTATCATTAAACCCAAGTAGTAGCTTTGGAAATTGGGATCTGTGTTTATATCATGTTTTTCTGAAAAGAATTTCAGAGAAGATATTGACACTATTGTAGCCTTTCTACTCCTCTGTATTATATTGGGCTAACTGAAAGCCTTGACATCAAGTATTGCTAATTACTAGTGAGTCTGTATATTTGCATTGAACCAGGTCAGGTGTCCGATGCCTAAGGAAAGGTTGAGGGGTGAGTGTGGTTCTGTGATCTCTCTTTTCAGTCGTGCCAGGTGGGCTGCACTACCTGTAAAAGCCTGTTCTGTGGTGTTGGAGGTAAACATCTTAAAATGATACTAAGAAATAGGAAAGACGTCTGGTGGTCTTCATATGCATCAGTGTCTTCCCCTTTCTCTTTGTTGATTATGAGGAGAACATTAAATGAGTCGGTGTGTTGGTTCTGGAGCTGTATGAGATGAATTCCTCTTTTTTCCCTTCTAATTGTGGAGAAGATGGACTTTTTTGTTCATTCAAAAATGGACCTTTACAGGCCTTTATTCTATCCCAGTGATGAGCTCATCCACATCAGAGAATCCACATTTTGTCAGGGGAATTCCACCTGTGGGTCAGGTTAGTATTCACAGCTGGCTTTATCATTTGGAAACAAGTGCTGTTTTAGGAGCTGAAGTGGGCCAGTGCCAGTGGAGAAAAATAGAAGCAGCATCGTCTGGTCATTGACTGAGATGATGAAGTGTGTGAAGGGAGCTCAGGAAGGCTCATACTGAGATGTGGGCACAGGGGGCAAAGCTGTAGTTACTAAGAAGGAAAATTCCCGACAGTAAAAACTAACACACAGAGCAGGTCTTTCCCTCTGTTACACTACTGGGATGAGGTTGGGGTAGAATCTTGTCTGAGTGGCTAGTGAAAGCTGGTTAGTTTTTATAAACCCTCTTGTGTAGTTGTAATTATTTTGGGGATAATTCAGCTTTCTGTGACTAGTTGAGTCCTAATACAAGAGCAGATTAAAGTCCGTCAGGAAGGCTGTGTGAGTAAGCAAGCCATTTGGGACTTCCCAGAGCCCTCAGGAGAAGGATGGAAAGGAGAGGAGGGCTGTGGAAAGACAAGGATTGTAATGGCAGGGCCCTTTGCCATAAATCTGTGATGGAGATTATATGCAGTGGAATCGAAAATACCCGGTTTTTATTCCCTCTGTCGGCATAGGGGAAGATACCTGTTAGTGAGAGAAATTCCTTAGGTAATTAGAAGTATTTGTAAACTCCCGGATTTTAACACTGCATTTAACTTTCATACTGGATAAATCTTCATCTTTGTTGTGAACTGTAACAGTTTGAGAGGTAATGATAAATACAAAAATTCCCGACCACTTTTGATCCCGTGATTCTAGCAGCAGTTTTAGTGCCTGCTCGATGTTTTGGGGCAAGGTATATAACAATTTGTCCTTTGAAAGAGTGCTTGAAACCTAAACTCCTCAGATTTCTAGTACCTAAAAAGATAACCCTTTTTTCTTAGCATGTTGGCCAAGGGCTAGCTTTCCTTTACTGTGAAGTAATTTGTACTGTTTGTACAGTATCCGACACAGCTTTACATTCAGCAGCAGGGTGGTTTTAAAGTGACTTCCAAGTCTGTAGGAGTAGTAAACCACAGTTTGCTCGATAAAAGCAAATTTCAGTTTTGCTGGCATGAATACCTGGGCTGCATGTCAAATGATGCTGGAATAACATTCATGGTAACAAACTCGGTTCCCTCCTATCTGTGCTGTTCTTGAACGTGATAAAATAAACCAAGTCCAGCTCTGATAAAGTTGAAAGACTAAATTTCTCGGTATTTGTTTGGGAATGTAGGCTGTATTGAGTGTGTTATGGTTCCATAGTTTGTTTATTTATTTATTTATTTTTCTGTAGCCTCATATTTTTAAAGATATTTCTAAATGTCACTGTTATTCTTTGCTATGCTTGAAATCAAGGTGTCTGCATATCGTATTGCAGTCTAGGGTTTCGCTGATTTTTCCAAAATTTAAAACTAAAAGTGTGGGGTGGGGTGTTCTGTTTTTTGTTTTTTTTGTTTTTTTTTTTTTTTAATATATTGCACCTGTTGCTGGAGTTCAGCTTGTATTTACTGTGCTTTCTCCTTGTATATAGTGCTGCTGAACCAAATTTAGACTGAATGTATTCTCTCCAGGGCAAAACAGAGTCCTGCCTGAATTATTGGAGGACTGGTGTCCAGCAAGTTTCTATGATTGCTTGAAGATTCTCTACAATCATATCAAATGTGTGTTTTCATGCCAAGTTACTGGGCATTTTTGTATAACTTTGGCAAGACTTTTGGAATACGATGCTAATTCTTTTACTTCATTGACAGTACACCTAGACACTGAGTACTGATCCCTTTTTATTCCTATCAGAAATTGGATCATTGTAGAGCTTTCTTCCAAATAATTTGCATTTTTTTTTCTTTCTTTCCTTCCTTTTCCCCCAGTACGTTCAAGTATGAAATATAATCAGCAGTAAAATGGTGCTCAAAAGAAAATTCTCTGCAGAAGGCTACTATGCAGCAGGAACTTAGGTATGAAGGTATTTTGAGAAACGCAGACCTTGCATTTGAGCTTACGGACCAGAGTCTGATTGGGACTCCTGTAGGTATGCACAAAGCTTATCAAAGCTGATTTATTTCCATCCGTACCTTTATTAGGAAGTCTCGTTTTTAAGTACTTCCCTGTGGTTAGAAATATCTGGAATTGTTGGCACTCATAGCATGGCATTCTTTTAGGATGTGTACCGTTAGGTCAGTAATAAAGCAGTGTAAATGCTACTCAAAGTGACAACTTCTTTCACCATGTCTGTTCCTAGCTGGAGGCCCTCTCTGATTTTAACACTGGAAACAGTCTGAGTAACGTGGATGTTTTCTCCTCTGAAAAGTGTTACTTGTTTGCAAAGGCAGAGTTTCTTCTTCATCTGGCTCTAGGGAAATGAAAGATCCATAAAGAAAATAACGCCCTACTAGCCTTGACAACTGTAAGAGGTGTCTGGCTCCACACACACAGGTATTCCCATGTGTCTTCAGGAGTAGCCGGATTCTTGTCTTGGGGACATCACTGACACTGCATCTTTAACTCTTTAAATCCCTGTGGCCTTTCCCAGTTTCCCCAGCATTACTAAATGCTCCATTTCCTTAATTAATAGCAAACACAAACAAAGTATTAACCTGTAAAATAGGGAAGCTTTTATGTGTATAAGGCAAATCAATTTTGTTGCTTGGAGCTCAGGCAGTTTGTTTCTATGTTATTACTTTCTTCTTCATTTCCATTTGTCTGTGCAATTGTTCTTTACTGACAGATGGGCTTTAGCAGAGGCGTGTTTAAAACCAATGAAGTTCACTGCTGTAGCTCAAAGAAATGTGTTGGGATTTTTTGTTTGTTTGTTTGAGAAAATATTTGTTTACGGACTAGGAAGTTGTTTTGTCTCTTTGTTAGAGCTCAAAAGCTCTGTGTAACTGCATTTGTAACCTCACTGGGGAAATACCAAATCAGCATAAATCAGTTCATGTTCTGAACTTCTGATGGTGCTTCCTTAAGATGTGTGAAGTCTGTTTACTTCACTTCTGTTCTTTAAAAGAAGTCACACTAGAGACTGCAGGACTAATGAAGTGTTGTTTCCTGCTCCCTTCAGGTCTTGTGGCTTCAGGTCTGTAGGATGCTTTGCCTGCAATTACAGCTTTTTAGTAAGCTCATTTTCTTCTGTGTTCCTTATAAGACGTGGGCTTGCAGTCCAACCAGATCTTCCACGTGGTTGCTTCCAAGATGAATGTCCTCTCCCCAGCTGGCACGCAGTCATATTGGCGCCCGCTACTGTTCCGTCAGGTCTGGCCGAGGGGAACTGCTGGCTGAAAGAGTTAAGGGGGAAGGGTTAGGAGGGATGCAGATGGTGCAATTGTGTAAGCCTATTTTCCTATTAAACAAAAGAATACGCTTTTGTTTGGGACCAAACTCGTTCTGTGCGCTCATCCCCTCCGTGTCTGTGCGTGCACAATGGCTGCTGCCCTGCGGCCGCAGCCCGGGCCTGGCCGTGTTGTGGCTTCCCGAGGCCTCGCTCCCCACAGCCCGTCCGGCACCGCTGTGGGGGGCAATATCCACGGCTTTCGCCTGTTGTGCTTGGCCTGAGGCACAATATGTTTCTGTCACTGGAGTTTGGCAGCTCTGTTGGAAGCATTAAAGCCATCCAGGTCAGGCCAGGAGCTGCCGCTGATGGGCCGCTTCAGCTGGAGCCTCGGCCGCGTTCGCCTCTGGGCCACCAGCATCTGACAGGTGTTGTTCGTGCGCTGCTGCTGCAGCTCCTACCAGGATTAAGCAGCACAAGGCTGCAAAAGAAAACAAGCAGACAAAAGTAGTCTGGTCGTTCCAGGAGAATTGCAACTTTTAAGCTATCAGTGAATTTCTTTTAATGAGCGGCACAGAGACTAAGAACTTGGCTTGTCCAGTAACTACAAAATGTACGTATAGGCATTGTGAGGCTGGAGAAATCTCTTTTACAGTGCTAAGTCTGCAGCAGCTTTGGGATTAAAAGAGAAGAGCTGCTGTTAGTGGGTGTTCTTCCTTAGTCCCATCTTTATCGTGGTGCTGCCCCTCAAAAACCAGCTGTAGGCCTCGGCTTCATCCCAATTTACAAAGACTCACCAGGCTCGGGAAACATTGACACACAGAGTGACTGACTGGCCCTTGAGCTGAGGGGCTGGGTTTTCACTGGAGCACGTTGTTTTGCTTCCTGCAATTGCAATAAAGTTCTGGTGAAAAGCTGTATTGAGCTAGGGGAGCTCTCGTTTGGCTGACTGTCACATTCTGCCATCCTTGGACCTCCCCTCAGTCTGCGTGGGGAGCAGTTTTGGCTCACCCCCTGTGATCTGTAGCCAGCTACACAACTGGGATGATGCTTTCCAGTGGCCTTCTTCTCATCTCTGACTTCCTAACTTTTCTTCCATTTTGAAGGCCAACTGATTGTACTGCACCTTACAGCAGCAGAAATGCAGGGAGTTGGAATGTATTCGGCCACATCCATGGTCATATTTTTTTCTGTTTTGAAACAAGAGCTTATAAGGGCATTGTTCCTGTACAAAGCTGTAGAGGTAACATGTAAAATAAATTGCCAAAAATGTGTTAGGATGGTTAAAAGTAGCAATGACTGGAAAGAAATTGAGATATTAAAACTTAATTATTCTTTGGGCTTTAAATCTCTTGTGTTCTGACACTTATTGGTATTACTTATTTACTTGGTGAAGCACAGCTGAGTAGAAATGTAAAGTGGCAAATGATCCTGTATAATGCAAAATGGAGCAGAAAACATAATTCTCAATTTGGTGTTAAGCCTTATTCATGTGTTAATTTGCTTTTTTAATATAAGCCTGACACTTGAACATTCAAAATGACTACTTCAGCCATTCAGGAGGGAGAGGAAGGTATTTACCATAATGGAAGGGTGGCTGCTGGATGAAAGATGCATGATTTCTTGTCAGGAGGGTGAGGGAGCTGAAAGCTCATGACTTGAATTTAGACGTAAAGTTCAGCTGTGCCCCTTGGGGCAGCTTGAAGTTACCGTGGAAATTCACTCCACTGTTTTGGGCTGCTGCTTAAATAAATGGTTCTGAATTTCAGATTTTTTTTCCTCCCCCTTTTGCTAAGCCAGAGCAAGTGTTTACGTGACTGTCTGATATGCCAGATCAGAGGGCTCATACACCTGAAAATAACCCAGCAATATGAAATAGTAGATTTTACCCACTTAAGCTTTCTGAGGCCGATCCACCTCAAGGGGCATTAGAATGCAGGTGGCTGCAAGACAAAAGGGAAGGAACAAATGGGTAGAGGTGGTGGAAAAGTGGCAGCTTGAACACGAGTGAGCTTATGGTAATCATGGAATCACATGTATTCCTGTTAAATACCCTGAAACAAAAGTATGTTTTCTTTCAGTAATTTTCCAGTGGAATGTTGCAGCAATAAGTAGGACTTGCATAGCAAAAATAATAATAAAAAATTGCATTGTGTTACTATATTTGTTTTATAAATTACATTGCTATATTCTGAGAAGTCATTATGCAAAAAACATTTACAGAATAGAACTGTTTTTGTCATCTTTAATGTTTCTTTGGAAAATTAATCTTTGTGTCTAAGACCGGCTTTCAGTACCAGAGAGGCGTGTTCCAGAAACCTGCAGAGATATGGAAGGCTTACAAACAAACCGTAACTTCAAAACAGCTCGGCTCCAAAGTACAGTAGATGGAAGTATTTAAAAATATACATTCCACTGTATTCAGAGCTACTCAAGATTCCTTTTGAATTCTTCATGATCTTACTAAACTGCTTCTAACTCTGGCGGTACAGATGGTGTGGTATTTCAGATTATTCTAATTCCAAGCAGCTAAATGCACAGTCTATTTTAACAACAAGCTTATCTTGAGTTTTGAAACAATTACATTTTTGTAACATTACAAAACAAGTCACCCTTTATGGATGAATGTCCTTGGGATTTCCATGATCTGCATTCCTTTTAGGAATTGAAGTTATGACTTACTGCTGCAGTGTTCATCCCACATGTGAAATGTTTGGTAAGTGCGCACGCAGCGCAAAGTTTTATCCGTAGCACACAATTGTATAGGATATCCAAGCATTTCTGGCTGGCTGCATTCTTGCTGCGTATTCCATTTGACAGAGAAAGCCAACATTGTTCAAGATATACAATAAATCAACGATGTTGGATACCAGGACCTATAGTTGAAACCAAGCTGGCCAATCTTTTTAGGATGCCAGGAATGTGTTTAGTTCATTGTCGCCCTCAGAACAGTGTTGTCGTGATTTCATGGCTGTTTGTGCGCTGCAAACATAGGCCCTAGACATTGGGTCTTGTGCCTTTACGTTTTCTGTGTGGAGTTGAAAGTCCTTGTTCATAAATGTGTGAAATGCTTTTCACTGACTTGTCCAGCACAACATGGCCTGCATTTCTCTTCTTCCTATCCCTCCTGAAGAGAGGGCAGGACTAGGGTTCGATTCAGAGTGCTCGAACATTTTGGGTGTCTGTTCTGTTCAGGCATCTGGAGAATGAACAATTTTCCTGCCCACTGAGAAGAGGCTTCTGTGGCAACTCCTCCTTGCTGTTCAGGAGTCCTGGCTGATAGCAAAGCCCATGCCAGCTGGGAAGGTGGCAGCAAGGCCTGGGTGCATGAGAGGAGAAAAAAAACCATGACCAGAGTCGATAGCATAAAGCATCAGAACTGTCTGTTTGAATTGCTCATAGACAGAGGGGTCACCTTCTTGGCTTTTTTGGATGGATAATTACAGTATCATTTGTAGGGAATCACATAGCTTCTTTACGCTTTTTGGTGTCACTTTAGTAGAATTAGCACAAGCCTTAGCATGTTGTTCCTGTAGGTTTGAATTGTTTCTCTGGTATCATTTCTCATCTGTGTTTTTCAAGTTTTCTGCATGTCTGGTTCCTAGTAATCCACAGGGAGACATAACCATGGATGCTGAAAGCTGACTTTGCAGAAAGCATGTTTCTTTTATCAGCAGTTATGTTCTACTGATGCCAACATACTGAATTGCTAAAAATGCACTGTATTTAATTACAATGAAGTGATATCCCAGCAAGCCTTTCTCTGGTAAGTATAATTTGTGTTTTTATTGTGAATAATTTCCCTAAATATTTTGGCAGTCTGCATGAGAACACAGCTAAGCGACGTTGACGCACTTTTCCTGTTTGGAGTTGGCTTGTTCTTGTACAGTATGCTTAATCTAATCATCATACCCTGACAGAGCATGGCATGAATGTGAAACTGTGAGACAGAAATCATTTAGGTCACACAAATTAGCAGTCTTCTCAGCCAGGGCTTCCCAGTTGCTAAAGGACTGCACTAGTGCCGTTTGTTTTCTCTTTCCATGAAAATAATACTTTTTTTCCACAATATCTTTTGTCACATGGATGGATGACTGATGAAATTTAGTGAAATTTAGTCTCTAAACAGATATGCTGAGAGGTTGTGTATATTATGCCAAACTGAAATATTTTCCTTTTTCCTAAGTGCTGTGGTGGTTTGAAAATGCTAGAGGAGTGAAACTCTGGGAAAGCAGTGTTTTCAAAATCAAAATTGACATTTAATTTGCATTCAATGCAAAACTGTGCAATGAAAATGCATCTTCCTCTACTTTCAGAATACTTAGATGCCTGTGTATGTTGTTCCTGATACTGATTTTTAACCGCAAGAAGATGCAGGCAAGGACCTAAGTTTCTCTCAGTAAGGTAGTATGAGTGGCGGGAGTTGAATGATGGTGCTGTGCTTCAGCAAGATTTTGTCAGTTTGTGGGATGGTGAGAAGGCTTTATTTATTTATTTATTTATTTTGACCAAGCATTTCTGTACATGTGTTGAGTACACCTTAATCTGAAAGGAATAATCTTCCATCCTACTGGTTCACCCACAATTTATACTAATCCTGTGTTGTCTAGCCATTCAGTCCTGCAGAGAAAAAGCCAATTTTGTGCTACCTCTGCCAGAAAAATTGTTAGTAAATCCTCTTCCCCTTTTGAGCTTTGTGCTTGGTTTCCCTAACAAGCTCTGGTGAGCAATAATTGCGTATCTCTGTGGGGAGATGCTGACGGCAGCGGTGAGTAGGGCATTTCCAGGGCTTCTGCACTGCAGGTGTGGAAGGGAAGTAGGGAGGGGATGTTTGTAGCTGGAGGGAGCAGCCAGGCATCCTCCCCGCGCTGGAGCACAGAAGGCTTCACTCCTCTGACAGCAGCTTCTGACAGGGATGAAGGACAAGGGGATGCTTCTGCTGCTGTTCTTGCTTCAGAGCTGGTCTCTGCCATCTGTTTGGTGTTAAACAGGCAGGATGCAGACAAGGAAAAGGATTAGACGGTCTTGGCTTTGAGACAGGATGGTCCTGCAAGCAACCAAAGGGCCTGTTGTGAGCTGCCAGGAGGACTGTCTGCATGAGTCGCTCCCTGCGGGGCTCAGGTTAATGGTGCATGGGTTGTGAGCAGAAGGCATGCACCGCAAGCCCTCGCTGCCACCTCATAGAAAGAAGTTTTCCCATCAGCTCCCACTAAACACCAGTGATCAGAGCTGTCAGGGAACAGCTAGAATGGGGTTACACCTGTGTTTCTGTAGTGGTGCAAAAGATTAAGTGTTGGCTTTGTTTTTGCGTGTTCTTGCTCAAGCCCTGTGATAGCTGAAGGACACAGCTGTGGTGGTAGTTGGCCTTCTGGCAGGTTTTTGATGAAAGGCAGCTTTTGAGCGCTAAGAAGCTGTCTTACCTTTAATGCATCAGAAATTGTAAGATTTTACATTACTGTTCAATCCTGTGTCCGTACAAAGCTATTGGGCAAAATGTTGCAGGATGTAATGAAGTTGTTTGGTAGCATCTGTATACAAACACAGGCATTCATCTCTCTGGACTAACATTGTAAGATACGGTTTCAAACCAAAATAATTACTGAGCACATCCCAGAGCAAAGACACAATTGTGCTTGTATCAAGGTGCTTATAATGATGCATTTTACTCTTCTGAATTACTGATCTAGTTATTAGCAACCTATTTCTGTTACAGCTTGGGGCATATTAGCAGCAGTGTTTGTCTGTGGCTTGCCAAGTCACTTCCTTTGGTGTTTATTAATCTCCTGGTAGTTTGCCAGGTAAATCTCAGTGCCAAGATCAGTTTCTTATGTGATCAGGAAGTGAAACATGAGGATGCTCTCAGGACTTCCCCGGCCATCTCCCCTCAGCACGCTAACAGGAATGTAGCGATTGTCTTGTGCTTTAGAGATGAAATTTTCAGAGGCACATAGAGCTCAATCTCGTACAGGAATCACTGGGGTTCCCTTTGAACATCTGACATTTTTCCTCTTCATATCCTTCCTTCAAGCTCAAATAATCAAACATCTTTTTTACAAGGAACTACCCAGTTACTGATCATTGTCCTCCTAGGAAAATCTGATTATCTGATGGTATTTACTCCCTGTCACTTCCCTGTGTGTTTATTAGTGTCAGTGTTTCGTTGCCCCCTGAATAATTAGCGTGGAATAAAGTATTGACCTTGCTTCAGTGGGCCACATTTGCCATCATACCCTGTGAAATGACCTGTGAGCGCTTCTGCAGTAGCACAGTGGCAAATGTCAGGTTAAATGTAGTTACTGTTTGGACTTTCAGATTCTTTTTACTTGGTTTGGAAAGAAGGGAGGAGTCTTTCAAGCTAATTTCAGGTGGGGTAATTTTCAAGTTGTGGCTCTGTTTCAGTGAGAAGAAGCTCCTGGGAGACATCTGGAATCCTCATGCAAGCAAGATATGAGGGGTTTGGGTGCTTATGTTTCATTTTGATTTCAAATTGTTGAAATAGTTTTTTGATTAATATTAGGTGCAACGAAGCTTTTTGGCGTTATGCACTTGTACAAATACACCTGCATGGGACTGACTTTCTAACAGCTACCAGAAAGTAGCATCTTTATACGGTACCTTAATTGTTATATGGGTTTAAAAATATATTTTTACTTCTTTGTTTTGGAAAGGAAACTTTCACATAACACAGTCACTGGTTTGCTTACTCTCCCCACTTTCCCCGTACCCCTTTTGGAAGTGGTAGAGGTAAGATTCGTCTCTGTCAGAGGCACCTGCACGCTTTGCTAAGTTCCTGTGTCTTTCAGGTGGGCGAATGAGTATGGCTGTAACACCAGCTTCATGTCTTCTGTGTCTGGTTTTAGGGGGTGGGGGGGAAGAGGCTGTATCTCAGCATGCTTTTCTCAGCGCCACAGCTTAGTTCTTAAGTAAACTTGATGTATGCCTACAAGTTAACACAATTTTACAGATTTTTTTACAGTTCTTGCAAGTTACATTGAAAGACTGTTATTTGTATGCCAGCCATGTATGAGGAGGTGCTTGTAGATATTTGTCAACCTTGAAGACTGTACCTTGGAATTTTTCAGTAAGATAATTTAGGTTTTTAATACATGAAGGAAACACTTTCTTTAGTATTAGACATTGTAAATAATTTAGAGGCTTTGTTCAATTCTAAAACATGGCAGCATGGATGGTAAATTTTACAGGTGTTCTTTTCATAGGCATGTATTTTTGTTCCTTCCACTGTGAGTACATGTTTCTTGCTCGTATTCTTTCAGAAATGATCTTCGCAGTGAGACAGTAAATTTGGGGTAGAATTTCTTAAAAGAAAACAAAGCTCTGGACCTGTGGCTTACCAAGTACAGTCTTGCAGAACATTTTTTTGCAAGACATTCATACCCCTGCCTGGTTTTGGTGCTTCATGAAAAGCAGCTGTCACTGAGATTGTTCATGCTTTTGCGAGTTTGGTGGGTTTTGCTGCTTCTTAAAACACTTCATCTCTCCGGCAGTGAAAAGCAACAGGGGGGCTGCTCAGCCATAGGTGGGCATGCCAGGGCTAGGCACTTCGGAGGCCTGGCTGCAAAGGGTTGGACACAGCTTCAGAAACATCTTTCCTGGGTGCTTTTGACAACTTCCAGCAGAATTACCATGTTGTCTGTGGAAGCACAGAAATTACACATTTCAAAATTATCTGCTCCCGTTAACATGTCTTATTGTCTTCCAGTCCTTCTGATCAGCCTAACACCGCAATATAGAAAATGTGGGTTAGCTTGCTCTCCAGTACTATGAGCAATCTGTGCTCTGGCAGCAGCTGCCCATTAGAAATGTCTGCCAGAGAACTGAAATTGCCCTTCTTCATTTGTCCTTCCATGCCTCCTATTCTCTCATTTCCCTTGTTTTTTATCTCTCTTATTAAAAAGAAATATATATTTTAAATTACTTAAGGGCAGCGCACACTAAAATAAACGTTTTAGATGTTGCTGTTTTTGCCATTTGCTGTTGGCTGCGTTTCTTCTGCTGGCAGCGTGGACGCTGAAGCCCTGTGTTGCAAGGGTCTGGGGGAGAGAGCTGCTGGGAACGGAGGGAGACGGCTCCTGAGAGAGTGAAACAAAAAGGTGGCAGTGAAAGTGAAGCTACAGCTGAACGTACAGTTTATTGCTGTTGCTGGGGAATACTGTACGCCTGTTTCAAGACCGCTGCAAACCTGGCCAGACAAAATGGGTGGAAGGGCAGAAGGTGGGGAATGTCTGTATCCGATTATGAATTGGAGGAAATGACTGTCTGTGCTCTGCGCGCTGGTGGGCTCGGAGCACGCCGCCGGCAGGCTGCTTAGCGTTGTAGGGTACCGAACAAAAAGTGGTGAATCGTCAGCTTTTGTGTTTAAAATAACTACCAGGCTTACAAGAAGTTGTTCCTTAAAAATATGTTGTGGGTTTTCTGTTGGCTTTCTTAAACTAACTGGAAACTTTCTGCTTTTTTTCAGGAACGTTTTTTCTCTGAAAACATTGCTGCTAAAAAGCTCCAAACAGGAGAAGTAAATCCAGTCAGCTTGTCAGGTCACTGGCTCAGTGTAAAAGTGCTTTCATGAGGTAACGTTGGGCCAAAGTCAACTTTTCTTTCTCCTTTGTAAATCTGCAGCCAAGCAATGGGCCAGAAAATCTCAGGGAGCATAAAGTCTGTGGATGTGAGGGAGCCCCCTTATAGACCTGTTAAACGAGAGCTGAGAGGCCCGGATTTTTGCAAGCCCGCCCGGCTGGACATGTTGTTGGATATGCCCCCTGCCAAGCTGGAGGTCCAGTACAAACACGCTTGGAACAATGAAGATCGCTCTTTAAATATATTTGTAAAGGAGGACGATAAACTGACTTTTCACAGACACCCAGTGGCCCAAAGCACAGATTGCATCCGGGGCAAAGTCGGCTACACGAGAGGCCTCCACGTCTGGCAGATCCACTGGCCCACGAGGCAGCGGGGCACTCACGCTGTGGTGGGCGTCTCCACGGCCGAAGCTCCGCTGCACTCGGTGGGGTACACGTCGTTGGTCGGTAGCAATAGTGAATCGTGGGGCTGGGATTTGGGACGCAACAAACTCTATCACAACTGTAAAAACCAGCCTGGGGTCACGTATCCGGTCTTTTTGGAACCAGACGAGTCTTTTGTACTCCCAGACTCCTTACTGGTGGTGTTGGATATGGACGAAGGGACGCTCAGCTTCATGGTAGATGGACAGTATCTTGGAGTGGCCTTCAGAGGACTAAAAGGGAAAAAACTTTACCCCATAGTCAGTGCAGTTTGGGGGCACTGTGAAATTACAATGAGATACATCAACGGACTTGACCGTAAGTGTTAACGCGTTTCTTCATTGCGTTGTCTCTCAACTCTTCTCATGTAGGATTTATTTTCTTTATCTTTTCATTGTGAACCGAGTGTACTGGAGGAGGACTCTCCACCGTGAGTAAATTGCAACCTGTAGTTACTGCACACAGCTAACAACGGTATGGATTGTATCAAAATATTTTCTGTTGTGAGAATTTTCTGTTTCAGCGAGCAGAGTGGCAGGAAATCTGTGTCTAAAGAAAGTGAACAGACTGAGGGGAAAAAAAAATCTTGAGAAACTTCCAGGGTATATTTAACAGTAAAACTCTCGTTTACTTGAGGATGTGTTTTAAATCTATGGTTTTCAAATAGGATTTGTGAATCCTATAAAACTTTATGGTGGTATTGGGAACTCTTGCATGGTGTGTGCAAACAGGCTTGAATTCAGACCAGTGGGCTTGCTTGTCTGCAGGACCCTCAGAAGCAGTGGTGGATCCTCAAGAATCTGGGAACTCAGGTCAGATACTGTTTTCAGCAGTTTTTCTGAAATTGAGCCCTTCTCCTTGGTTCATTTCAGAAGGTGCTGTTCTTCGGAAACACGGTTCATTGGATAAACTTTAGCTATTTTTGATATAAAGGGACAAATCAAATGCCTTTGGTAGTAAGGAGCAGCATGTTGCTGCTGTGTCTCTAAAGTAGCCCACCAGAAGATGCTCTGCAGAACTGGGTTTTGTGCAGCTCTTCTCAGTGTTTGGGAAGGAGTGTGCTCTGCCAGAGCCACTTCTGCAGCACAGCACACGTTGGGCTGTGCCCAGCTGCCCACACGCAGCTTCTCTGCTGCTGGGCACTGCGGGCGGCATGGCTGAACGAGGTAGCAGGGAGTGGGACCTTGTCAATGCTTTGTTATCTGATCCACAGGATGAACTGGGAATGGAAATACAGAGATTTAGCAAAAGCACATGGCTGGACTAAACTTTCTTTGTTTTTTGGACTTCATGAATGGAACTTGTTTGTATAAAAAGGGACTAATAGCAAGTGTGCAACACCTCTGCCTTTCAGTTAGTGATAGTTAAAGGAATTTACAATTCTTTTCAATTAGGTTGGGATGGTCTATTTTTTTCCCCATCAAATTAATTCTCTGCTCATTAGCCTCGCGTCTGACATACAAAGTAGAAACATAATTAAAGAACTTGACCCTGTTTAAGATTGCTTTTTCATAAGCATCTGTAATAGGCACTGGGGGGAAGAGTCTTTATCCACAGAAGCCCTGCAGGTTATTAGAGCCAAATGCTAAATAGCTTCCTGAGTGCTTTCATACAAGGGAATATCAGAGGATCGTAAGTATTTTGCAATCACTCAGACGTTGCAGAGTTGTGTGCTGACTGCTTGCTACAGACTTTTTTTGGAGGCTGGTGGGGGAGGGATGCTTTTGCAAACTGGGTATTTGTGTGCGAAAGCAGTTTTCATAATGCTGGGAATATCTGCCAAGCTAAGCAAAGTACTGCTCGGCTCGCTCCACCACGTCCTCAAAGGGAGGCGTTCTGCCTTCCTGCTGTACCCTCTGCAGGGCTGCTCGAGGGAGCCCCAGGAAGATGAAAAGAAGGGACGAGGATGTGAATGAGTTTGGTAGGAATTATAAAATAAAAGGGGCTAAGTGGGGAAGCATAGCTGTGGTCTGTGAGACGGCTGAGAGAAAAATTCCCATCCGGTCTCTTGTGGGATAGTTTTGCTGGAAAAGGCAGGATGGCTTCCTTAGATGATCCCAGAGGAAGGCAAAACAGTCGTGCTCAGGCATGAACCCATGGCTAGGAGTAAACTTGTAAACCAAGCTTTTATGTCGGCCTGAATGCTGACCTGATCATGTGAAGAGGAAGTGTAAAGGCACTTTGCCGTGAGGCACTTTGACATCCTGGAGTCACGTCATTTGTTATCACATGGTCACTGATCCCTTGCTGTCCTGCAACAAAAACAGCATTCATAAAGCAGAGCAGCTCGTCTCGCTGGTGCCCCGAAACAAACACCTTCTCTTCTCCGCCAAAAGCCTTTCTATCCAGCCCAGCATATGTGTGCTTGGAGGTTGTTGGTGGTGCTGCTTGCCCACTTCTTAACCTTACAGATCCTCAATTTGTCCTGCAAGTATCTCATGCTGCTGATTGCTGCTTTTGGTAGATCTGGCAGTCGCAAGTTAGTTGTTCCTGAAATTGTGCTGTCCAACAGTGACCGTAGCTGGCTGTTTAATGACTGATTGACACTTCTCAGGGCTATCTGTGTGGTGTCTCACAGAGCACATGGACACCTCGGCTGCGGGGATTTCAAGCATTTTCAGTGCTTACTAATTAAACAGAAGACCTCTCAATACTTAAAGGCCTCAAGGTTAATTCTTAAAGGTTTTACAGGGTTGTAAACTTTGCATTTCACCTTGTTTTCAGAAAGCAATTCAGTGAAAATGTAAGAGATGCTCTGTTTATATGTATTTTAGACTACAGAAGTCCAGAATACAGAATTGTCTCATACCTATTGTGTAATTCTGAAGATCTTGATGCAGCATGTTCTGATGGCTGACTGGTAAATAGAAAACATACCTGAGATGCTGCTGCTTCTTGAGCAGAGTTTTTCAAAATATTTTATCTAAAGTAAAATACTTCTAATGACTCTAAATTGCTTTTTTTTTTTTTTTCCTATTTAAAAAATTTATTATTTCTTTATTTTAGAAGCATAGCTGTAAGAAGTCCTGCATAGCATACCGTAGTGGTTCATAGGGTCTCTAGAGAGCTGGTGAGGAATTCTGCTTTTCTTTCTGAACAGTTTGCATGTGTCGGGTATAAGAAATTGTTCAGGAGGTGAGCGATATTACTTCTCCTTCAATAAACATGAAGTGAAAAGAGGTGTACCCAAATCTTATTCAGGATCTTCAGTTTTCAATTTGACCTTTATCCTGCTTTTCTGACAAATTTTGGAGGCAGCCTCCCTTTTTTTGTTAGCTGTCAAGAAGCGTTGGTACCTTCTGAGTGGTGTATGTCACAGGTAGAACAGTATTTTTGTATCTGTATGCAACCACTTCTGTGGTGACTTAAATGGGTATCAGATCATATTTTTGTTTATTTTGACTGTCGGTACTGCTCCTGTGTGGTAAAACTGCTACTTTGATAAAGAGCATGCCTAACTAAAGAACTGAACATTGTTTTTTTTGTTTATTTGTTTGTTCTAATGAGGAGTGGACAAGTAGAAGTCTTTTATAGCCTGAACGTCTGTAATGTACCTGTTTCTGTGCAGAAACACACTTCCTAAGCAGTCTTACGGGTCTGTGGGGAATCGTCCGAGCCTAAAATAGATTCAGGAGTGGCTTAGTGTTGCAATGAACTCCTTTCTTCAGGCAGTTTTGGGGTGTAGAAGGAAGCGTTGGTTTTGTTTTTAAGTTGTGAGCCTGGAGCTGCAGTAAGGAGGCTGCCCCAGGGTGGTCGTCGATGTTGGCAGCGGCAGTGAGGTGGCCCTGGGACAGAGATGGCTGTGATGCACGGGTAGGGAACAGTGAACAGCAGATTGAGAATGGGTTAGGGGGTGGTGGAAAACTAAGAGAGCTGCTGTTTGTGTGGCAGGGGTGGTTGGGCGGCTGTAAAACACAGAAGGGAAAGCAGAGAAGAGGAGAGGGTTAAGTGCTACGGAGCTAAGTGGTAATTTTTGTGTGCTTGGGGATTGTCTCCTTGATAGTTCCAGCAGTGAAGAATGAGGTCCTGCTGTTTTTTTTAAATCTTCTCAAGGCTGAGGTTCAAGCCAAGAGTTGCACTTGATATGAAACAATAATATTTGAAAATCCATCTGAGTTACTGATGGGTTTGAACAATGTGTGTCATTTAAAAAAGCAACTTTAAAAGTTCTTATTTAAAGCCTTCCACGAGCTTCAGAAGCTACTTTGAGCATCACGTGGAGGCAAGCAGTGACCTTCACGAGACAGTCTTTCACTCCTGTTTGGGAGACCCGGAGCTGCAAATGTGTGTCAGGGTTTGGGAGGGAAGGGAGCAGGGCAGGATGGAGAGTGCTCGGTATAACCATGTTCAGTTCTTCCCTGATCTTTTATCATCTTTTAGCAAATGCTATCAGTATTTATCATGCTGGTGTTTTCTCAGTATCAATTTTATATCAGATTTCTGACTCATTGCTTATTGCTATAATAAAAAAAAGAAGCACGAATGCACAGCAAAGGCAGTCTATGTTGTTTTTCAGATGCTTTTTTCATCAGGGTATGTGTGTGGTTAAAAACCAGCTAGGCTATTTATGTCTGTTGTCTGATGAGGAATCCTGAAGACTATTTATAGCCTGGAACCCAGAAATAGAGAAATGCTTTGTGCACTGCTGATCGTGGCCGATACGTTGATACTTGTGTGTTTCATCAGTGGTGGGAGGACAACTGAACAGTGCTGTGCTGGGAAACCTGCTCATTGAGGAAATGAATTGAGCATGGTGGTTTGTTCTGATCCTTAAAACTACCCAACAGAGCAGTGTTTGAGATCCAGCAGCACGTTACAGGTCTGGCCCTGCCCTGCTCTGTGCTGGTGCGGAGGAACACGCAGAACACAGCCCGTCTGCACTGACAATGCAGGAGCCACGCACACGGAATTGAATTATGTGACTAATAGGTACAAAATTGAGAACTGAATGTCTTCCTAGGCAGAGCGGATGCAGAGAGGCTGCAGGAAGGTTTTCCAGCCATAGCTGCGCAATGCAGAACTGGTGGAAGCAAAACTGTGTGATCCCTGGGGCTGAGAGCCGGCAGGGTGGGTGGGGGAGCAGCTCTGTGTGTCCACGGCAGCACAGCGTGCCTGTGGATGCCGTGGAGAAACAGCTGTGGATGTGCATGAGTGCTGGCCTTCTGGCCACATCTCAAAAGACCTCCTGGTGTCACTTTCAGATTTCTTCTTCCTGCAGAGCGCTCTTACCCTGGCTGCATGGTGCAGGCTGCTGCGGCTGCTGCTTTGGAGGGTGCTCGCTGCTTGGGATATGCCGTGGGATGTGTCCTAATTAGAGGCACTTTCTCCATGTGATCCAGACAATTTTAAAGAAAGCTTCAGCATGTTTAAATGAGCTTCAAAAGTCTTGAAATTGCACATGGAAGGAAAGAATCCTGACATTTTTATTACAACATATTGAGTAAACTATAAGAGCTGAAGATCAGAATCCCACACCCCTCCCCCCCCCAATTTGTATATTTCTAGTTATATATCCTTAAACTATTTCTTGTGATTTGGCAAGATTTGGGGCTAATATGCCCAGCCAGCTGTCTGGTCGTAGTGTCTGATGTTCAGCAGAGCCAGGCTTTTGCTCCTAGAATTCTTCTGCCTTTTGAAGTTCCAGAAAGAATAACTCATGTTTAGATTGAAAAGAGACTGTAAGACTTTATAATAGAAACAACAGTATCCTAATAACTTCTTTCTTCTCTTCTGTTCAGAATTTAGCCGTCTTGTCTTAAACTGATGTTTTCATAGATCCAAGAATTACATTTATGAGACATTTGGGATACTGGCTGCTTTTTATGCCTAAATCTCTTGCTTCTAAAATTAGGAGTTTTTATTTTAAAACAGTAACTTTGGCTTTCCCTTATATAATAGTATAATTGTTTTGAAATATGTTACAGCAGACAGCTAATTTTCCTTTGTGTGGTATTTACGGTTCGTCGTGCTGTTTCGGCGTGGAAGAATGCTTCTGAAGCTTGATGGCCCACTGCAGCTCTTGTGTTAGACCTCATGTAGCCCTTACACAATCCTGAAAACAAGCCTGACTATCTGGAGTTCAGAGAGATGGAAGCATTTACAGCTCGGAAGAAAAGACAACTTGCCTACGAGTGTAATGCCAAGTTACAGAAAACATCAGCGTGTACAAGTGCAGGTGCTGTTAACCTACACGTCCTTGTAGTGATCGGTGCCTGACAAAATGCCAAGGCTTTCTCTAAGCTGTTACTCTCCATTAGCCTGCAGCCTACTACGTTGCTTTTTAAAAAGTATCTCTACCTATTTACATCCACAGATGAAGCAGAAGTATTATTAAAAGTACGTGCTTCAAACACCTACATCAAAGAGGTGACTTTCTGGCTGCATTTAGTGTCGGTGCGGCCCCACCTTGAATATCGTGGGCAGTTCTGGGCTCCACGACATAAAAAAGATGTTGCTGTTGCTGGTGAAGTTGCAGAGGTTTTGTGGCATGGGATTTGTTCGAACCTTGTGCTCCTAGCCTCAGAAGACCATGACTTAACCCTTGAGTTCTTTCCAGACCTTGGCTTGTGTGTTTCCATTGTGCTTTGTGAAACAGGGGACTATGCATCTCAGCTGAAATAACAATTTTGGAGCTCTGGGCTCTTCTTTCCTATTATTTTAACTCACACTGGTTTGTCTGTAACGGATGACAAATGGCAATTATAAATATGGACTCTTCACCACAGAGGCCCTTTTATTACAAAGGAATCTAAGTCAGAACTGCAGAATTAACTATCAGGAGAAATATATAGTTTCTCATCAGATGTGCTGGGTTTTCCCCCAGATGGTTTTCAATTAAAATTTTTAAATGAATATGTTCTTTTGTTTAGATAAACCTGTTTGTTTTATATGTTATTTAAATAATTTATTACTCTGGAGGTTGCGGTGGAAATAATGCACTCTGAAGATGCAGTATTGCTAGATCTTAGGGAGAATTTTCCCTGCAGATATGCAATCAGAGGATGAAGTGGTAGTAATTAAGCAGCTAATGCTGTGAAGAAGGAATCTTTAGTTTTCAAGATAATTTAACAGGAAAAAGCTTTTCAGTTCCTGCTTTAGGAATCAGGTGCCTCATTGTTGGGGCTTTTTGTTTTCCTTGGCATACCTACCCCTTTCCTGGGGTTAAGCACGTTTCTTGTCCTCTAATCCTAATTTGTTGATGTTTTCTAATTGACTCTTAGCCTTTTCTCAGCAGCTTGAAACCACTGCATTGTCACTCGAATATGCCACTCTGTTAATTGGCTTTCTGCCCTGGTTGCCTCCTGCCCCGTCCATCTCTCTCTGAGCTCTTCTGGTGTTTTTTGGTCCTCCAGCTTCTTTTGTCCTTTCCCCAGATAAATTTGTTTCTTCTGTTGTTACTGTGCTGCTATTAAGAATTAATTCTTACCTAACTTTGCTGTTGTTCATAACTTCAGGCAGGCTGCTTTATTAATAACTGTGGGCCATCAGGTGCAGCATCACTCTTCCAAAGGATGGAAATGCCAGATCTAAGTGCCTGCCTTCAGTTGTGATGGTGAATGGTCTTTGAAATGGTCTGTTGGGGTGAATGTTGAATATTTATATATATTTTTTAACTTGTATAAATTAATTGTAATTATGCAGAAAATCCCCAGATTACCTGAAGTTGATAGTAAATAATTGATCAATGCATGTAGATGCAAAGACTGTCTTAAGCTTCTATTCTTGTAAGATTAGCTACATCGTGTTTTATGCAGCTTTGACTTAGTAAGACCTACAGTGATAGAGACTCCCCAGGCAATCTAAGGCACTTATTAGCTTTACAAGTAACAAGGTTTTCTGCTTTGAGGTCTAGTCCAGTCTATTTATTTAGCAGGGAATGCAGTTGTCATTGACCTGAAACATGTGACGGTGTTGGCATAATTTTAAGTTCAGTAGCTCCCTGACTGCCTGTGCTGTTTCTTCCCATTGTCGCTCATGAATGTAGCATGGCAACTGTCAAATCTTCAAGTTTCAAGGAAAAAAGGAAAATTGTGCTGTATTCACATTTCTGCTGATTTCCCTGTGTATCTGGTTTTTAAGGAATAAGAACCTTGAAGAACAGCAACTGCATCTCTGTTCTCAAAATTGAAGTGAATGTTGTAATCTAAAGATACACTTTGAATATTGTATTTAGTACTCTAAAATAGCAATTAAAATTTCAAAGCCTTGCTTAATCCTTTTCTGAATTTGCTGGAGCTGCGATGCTGGAATTGCTCAGCAATGTGTACTGATTCTCACAGGTTTGTATGAGAAGTCGAAAGGACGTTTGTTTTCAGATTTGCTCTATCTGTATTGCTGTCAGGCACAGTACAGCATAAATCCAAGCTTCAGTACAAATAATTATGCTGGGCAGTAGATTATCCTTTGATATATTTATTTTGTTGCCAAAAATGTGTGTGCTTTATCGATGGTGACTATGATTTCATATGAATTTCCTCAAGAACTATATTTCTCCTTAAAATATTACTTTGTGTATGTCTACAGCCTTGGGAGTTTCTTCCCCTCTCTCCTCACAAGCTCTGTGTGCAGATGGCTTTATTTTTCTTCTCCTAAAGGCAGTGTAGATGAGGAGAGGCAGACAGCAACCTGATTTCCATCCGGGGTGGTGTTTCACTCTGTGAATGGTGGTAAGGTCTGCTGCAAGTCATCATTTTGTGTTCCATTTCTCCCAGTACTTTGGCCTTGGGTCTCTTCTCCCCAGTGCTCCGGGGCTGCCAGCAGTGGTGCATCTTGTGGTTTCCAGGGGACAGGCACCTGGCAAAGCCCTGGCAGAGCCCGGGCCCTGTGTTCAGGTTTGGTTCGCTGCTGTCTTTTGAAGAAAGATGAAAAGCCCTGCTAGTGGTGACAGGACTGGATCAAAGCTCCCCCTTGCCTTGCTTGATTCGTGTATACGCAAAGAATGTAAATAACCTTAGCCTTTCACTTTCAACTGTTTTGGGCTGGGACTGGTTAATCAGATCTGTCTTCAGGCCTGTTACCAAAACGGTGATCCATTTATTTGAAAAACCTCCAATACAGAAAGTTCGAAATGAGACATTTCAGTCATCAGCACTGAAATTCTGGGTTAAAGCAGGGGAGATGCGACTTCAGAAATTACTGACACAACTGCACTTCATCTACAGAACTGTGAGGGTTCTTTCAGCTTAAACATTATTTTTAAATGTTAGTTGGTGGTGAAATAGAGAAGATAAAATGCTGATGCTCGTTCCAGGATTTTATATGATATTCTGAGTATTGGCCAGTATTCTGTAGGGCTGGTTTTGAGTTACAAATCTTCAGCGTTGGTGCCACTGGTTCTCTGTTGCAATGGGAGCATTACTCACTAGGAGCATTGGATAAAATGTTTTTGGTAATTCTCATTTGGAGTGGACTTAATAACAAAGCAATTAAGTGAGGCAGGTGTGCAGTGTTACTTTATATCAGCTAGTCAAAGCTATACCTATATTTTCATGCAGACATGCCTAAAAAAACCCCACAAATTCCATAAATTTGTCAAACTCCTGTGATGAATAACATAAGAATATTTCCATGCCTTATGTGAATATTACTTTCTAGAAGTAATGAATTTCCAGACCTGGCATATCTTCAGGGTGTCTCTTTTCTTAAAGAGGAGATTATTTATTAGCTCTGTGTCTGCCAATTTCTTTGCCTCACTGGATGATTTTCTTCATAGTTTTATGTTTGTTTTCTGAACAACACAAGTTGGTTTGATGTCCAAGGCTACAGATGCATTTCCAGTGTCAGCTTCCTGGAAACAGTTGTGCACGGCCTACCAGTGAATGAAAATATAACTGTGTCTCTAAGCAGCAACCTAGGAATGCTGTATGTATGACAACCTTATCTGTTGAGGGAAGTTAGTTTGCACACAGATTTTAATTTGACATTTTTTGTCCGTATCCCAACAGGCACAGCTCCCATTAAGCACGTAATACAGCAGATTTTACCAAAGACTCTAATAAGACACTAATCCTATTCAGAAGGACTTGACTTGAGTAGTCCTGCAGCCTGGGCATTGATATTTTCAGGATCTAAATGCTCTGTAACCAGTGTTACAGAGCAATTTCTCCCTTGTTTGGCTGTATCATTGACTGGCAAACCAAATGATCTTGTTCTACAGAAACAATTTGTATGAAACCAAAATGTATTTCGAGCACAGAAATAGGTAACATTAAAAAAAGGATAATTTTTCTTTGAGGTTCACAGTTATCTTTTCTCAGAACAGGCAATTTTACAGAAGAGCACAGTGCATCTCCTATGCGTATGGATGTTTGTCTGCATGTGTAGTGTGGGCATGAAATTTAAAGAGGATAGTTTATCGTTTGCAATAAAAAAACAACTGTAAATACTTAAAAATCATTACTGGGTATGTCACTGATTTTTCTTTAAAGCCTTCATACAGCATCTTGAAGATAAATTTTTTCCTCTCCTCTGGTTTCAGCAAACTTGACAGCTAAAGTGTATTTAACTAAGGCAAGGTGATTAGTTTCTTTCAGATCCCAGTGATTTTCCTTCTTTCTTGCAGTTACTGCATTTTACTTCTTTTGGCTTTCCCTTAAGCAGAGAGCATGTAACTGCTCTCAAAAAATACATCCCTCTGTCCACTAAAACAAAACAAAGCATAGAGTTATATTAATACCCAGTTCACGCTTCTAAAATCAAAGGGCTTCATGTCCCTGAATTCCAAACCATGCCTATTATGTGAAATATGCTACTTGAAGAGGCTTTTTAAAAGATCTTTCCCTATAGAGGTTTAAATAATTTGAAAGGCTTGGAAATGAAGGATTATTTAAAACAATTATTTTTTAATAAATACATTTTAGATTTAAAGCTAGTGCAAATTACCGAGGAAATAATGCATTTTCATCGACCAAAGAACTTCTTTCTCAGCGTGCTGCCTCTGGTGAGATGCCTCGTCCGGCCGTGGGCACCAGAGCCTGCCTGGTGGTCAAATAAACGCAGCCCACGGCGCGCCTGGAGAGCAGAGCGCCTGCCTTCAGCTGCTCCTTCAGCCTCGTTTTGTAAACTTGTATATTCCTTGCAGTATTTACTGTCATAGTGCTGAAGCTGCACTTAAAAATGTATAAAAACTTGACACTGATGATATCAAAGACTCCCAGTTTTTCTGAAAGAGCACCACTATTGTTGGCGAGTGCCTTGGGTTAGGCTGGTTGGAACATGTGTTTTGGCTTCTGAAGAAATGGCGATTAATTCCTTGCTTCATCCTGATTTTCTCTGCACTGCAAGGTCTCCTGATCACATATGGACTCGCTGTATGTTTGTTATTTTAACTAAAGTAATTGCTTTAATGTGCTTTGTATGGTTGTAGCCTTGACTGCATTTCTGCTTGATGTGTGCTTGCCATATGTGTAAACAATTTGCTGATTTTAGTGGTATGACCTCTTGGCCTCTGCCTGTATAAACAAATGAAGGCCAAAGTTCAGAGAGATCAGAGGGGGAACTTTAAACATCCTGCAAAACCTGCAGTCCATTAAGTGTACATTAGTATTTGGTTACAGCCGTTCTTTTGTGCTTCCAAGTAATTTGTTCATAGCGCATTTGGGAAAGCAAGATAGCTTCGTCTGATGCATGGGTACTTCTGGGAACGTCTCCCCCTGCTTTGCTTAAAGGAGCTTCGTTGGCTGAGTGCTGTTCAGCAATAGTATTTCTGTTATATTCGGAAATACTGTTTTGAGTGCAGGGAGCAGTATTTCTGTGGCTCCAGGAGCTGCGGAGTGTCTGTCCTCAGGCTGAGGATAAGAGGGCTGAAGCCCAAGTCTGGGACTCCCACGTGCTTAGAGGCCTCACATGTATTTGCATTTCCATGTACATTTGGTTCTGGCCCTTTGTTTAATTCTGTCTTATTCTAATGATTTCTGTACCTCTGAAGCCATGGACAGGCAACAATTAATAAAGCAATAAAACCAGGGAGGTTAGCTTAGGTGGAGCGCTTGGCACTGCTGGTCTGCTGAGCTTTGTGTTGGTCTTCATCAAGTTGTTTCAGGTGGCAGCCATTCAGGGCTGGTGAAGGCACGTCTAACTCGGTCTGCTCTCTTCAGACACCGAGCATGTAGCTCTGATGGCCTGGCATTTGTTAAATACAGTTGTGAGTATTGGAAGTAGTTGCGCAGAGGGCAAAAATAATCCAAAGCATTAACTGTTTGTGAAATTTAGCTGTTCTAACACTCACGTTTTTGCCTGATGATGTTGTAATACGCTTTGATTGCCTTTACTAGGAGGTTGCTTTGGATTCTCCTTTTAAGGGACAGTAAAGAAGACTGCATTGCTGTGTCAGCATCAAAAGTCTTACACTTCCCAGCTTGGGAAACCCTCTGATCCTGCTAGCAAATTGAAAATATTTTGCTAATGAGTCACAAAGTTCTTTCAGTTTCTTAATTTCCATTCAGTTTCTCTATCCTGGAGTTCCAAAGGTGGTTTTGGTTGATTTTCTTTCCTGTGCCTAACTACACTGTAGGCTTGTAGAATAAATAATGCTGTATGAATAAGCAGAACGGAAAGAGGGCTTTCAAAATCTAGTATTTTTTTTTTTTCTGAAAGTACTTTTGGGTACTTCTGTAGCCTCTGGACAGCAGTGCTACCAGCTTAATTAGAGATGTAAGTACAGATATACAGATACTCCCTTTGATGTGGGACTTTCCCATCTGTAGATTCCTTGAAAGATGTCAGCTTTGTCAAGTGATGCAACTTCATTGGTGTTACGTTAAGAAACCAGCTTTCAGTGGCTTTTCCTGAGTCAGAAGTAATGCTAATGTGCTTCGCTTTTCATTTAGAGGTTTGGATGTTAAAGCTGGGGAGACAGGCAGTCGGAAGAGGACCTGTCGTGTGCAAAGAGTGAACAATAACACAAGAGACAGATGAGCCACGTGCTTCAAAGAAACGTGTGTCAAGGTAGAGAAAGTGACAAGTGCCAGCAAGATCTAGCAAGAGATACTTGAACGAGGAAAGGTGAAGCAGGCACTGGTGCTTGAAAGAAAGAGAGAAGATGGAGAAGTACAGCATGGATAAAAAGAGCAAAGATGGCAAGATTTTGATGGAAGAAGTCAAAATGCAGCCTTGATGCAGCCAAACAGCACCCAGAAAAGTCAGACTAGGGCTATGCAGGTTCTGAACAGCCCTTCACTTTCTTCGTCAGTTTTTCTGTCAGGAGCTCATATTGCAACCCCAGCTTTATGGGAGGGAGTGGAAATTCACCTGGGTTCTCCTGGTGTTAAGCACAGGCTTGCTGTGCTTTCCTGACCACCAAGAGCCGCTTGGTTTTGTGAGTAGAACTAAGCCTATAAAAGTCAAAGGACTGGACAAATGTTTGCCGTGGTTTTCAGTACACACTTCTCAGGAATCTCTGTGATGCTGTTGGCATGTAGCTGGGTCTTTTGTCATTCATGTCTTTACAACTCAACTTTTCAGTTGGAGTAGGAATGAATGAACTATTAATATCTCTGGATCTGAGAGGATGAATTAACCCTGCAGATTTTTCTGACTTGAAATATTCTTATTTTATTACAAGCTTTTATTTCTAAAGTTCTTTTTTATTAATTTTCTGGAGACTTACTAAAATTTAAAACCTGTTTTTTTCTGTGTAACACAAATTTTCTGTCCCCAAAAGAATTTTATGAGTTTCCATGTTCACCACGTTCACCAGTAAGAAGTTTAAGAGTTTTTATAATTTCATTGACAGAGAAGAATGCAGAAGCTAAACTGTCCGTGACACAAACATTTCCAAAATCCAGCATGTAACTTGATGTACTTCAAACACAGGAGATAAGTTGCCTCTTATCATCTTCCAGGGCAGCACTTCTGAAATGAAACTCTTCTGAATTGTGATACGAACAATGCCTGCACATACGTGCAAACAGTTCCCTCAGAACACAATTTTTTTCGAAGTCACTTTTGCAAAGGAACTTTCAGGTTTCCTCTGGCCCATTTTTTCCCCAACAGCTTTACATGCTTAATATGGGTAAATATATGTGCTGTAATTGTAAAATGTTAACGAAAACAAGTTTGCTTTTAAAGCAGACTGGCGATGAAACACATGCAAACATTTGGCTTTGTACCAAGTAGGGCTGTGCCCTGTCGGAGTTTCTCTGGTTGGGAAGCAGCAGCAGCTGAGCTTTTCCTTGTCATCCATTTACTGCTTCTCTGGTGTTCCGGCCACACAGTGCGGTATGGAGATGCGAGATCTGAGAACTCACCTGGTTGTGAGGGTATGTTGGAGGTGGTGCTCACATGAGCAGTTAGTGCCTGAATGAAAGCTCACAGCTAACAGGAGTTGTAGGAGAAATGTCTAGAGACTGCCTGTTTCCAAAACAGCCTAAAAAAGCATGTCTGTTTTTGCTGGGGGGGGAGGTTTTCCACCTAGAGAGACCTCCCCTGCAACGTTTTGCTGCTGTCACTAGAGGTTTGTTACTGGTGAGTACACAGGTGTGTCTGTGGGCCATCATTCTGCGTACAGGGCTGGTTTCTGAGCAGGAGAACCCCAACACTCGTGGAGGAGGAGTTTCTCAGCAACCCGCCTGAACGTGCTGACCATCGAATCCCAGAGCTGCCGGCAGCTTCTCATCAGAGGGGTGGCTGCAACCACTGCTGGTTTCTGTTCCCCAGATTGCCCTGCTGACAGAAACCTGCTTCAAACGTCAGCATCAGAAAGGAGCGCTTGAGTTATGGAACATGAAGGGACATAAAATCTAAATGTCACTTTTAACGTAGTTTACTAAATGACTTGTTCCCCATAATTCTGAATTACTGCAGTTTTTGTTTAACAGAAATTCATACTAAGTGTACCAGTTCTAATTTATAATTGTCTTAATAAACTACTATATTAAGCATGTTACATTACGGAGGGAAAAGTTTTGCTTTTCCAGGTAGTAAGTAACAAAATACTGTCTCTGGTAAAGGGGGCAGTTTTCTTTCATACAATCTGAAGAGAACAGGTACTTGCTGGTCTGCCCTATTGTATGTTTAGTCACCCTTATAAACAGAATAAGCTATAGATTCAATCCCCACTATTTTTTAATGTCTGGATACATTCTCTCTTCAGTACCCAACTGCCTTTTCGGTATTGAATTTTTGCAAAAGAGATTAGGCTTTTAAATTGGAGCTTTTAGGTAACTCTACATGGTTAATATTTGAAGAAATATAAGGACGTGGGTATTTGAGGCGAGCTGACCTGCTCATACAGCAGGTGAAAATGGCAATCAAAGGTTCTCTTTGGGAAGAGACAATACAGCCGATGATGAAGAAAACCATATACATTTCTATAACCAATATGAGAACGCACATTAAGTGGATAAAAACTTTTTTTGCAAGCTTTTAGGATTAGGATTTCGAGCCAAAGAAGCAGATGGTACGTGCGTTTCCCAATGCTAATCTGTCAGTAATGTCCTGTTCCTCTGTGGAGCTAGCTCAGTAGTGCTGCATGCTTGTCTGACATCCACAGGCTGCTGGTAAAGGCTATCTCCCTGTGCAAAAGGGCTACCTCCCTGTGCAAAGGCTTCTCTGTTGTTCTGGCTTGTGCTGCACTAGCAGCACTAGCAAGCAGGTACGGCTAGTGCTGTCTCCCAGGTTTGTCTGTAGTGAGCATTATAGAGTACAGGGCTTGCTGGAGGAAGGGAGAGAGAGGGCTGTGTGGTCCTTTTCTGGGTGGAAGGTTACGAGTCATTATCTGTGCTTTCATTTTTATTTTTATTTTTCTCCTTCGTCTGTGGATGGTACTATCTCTGTTCCTACAGATTTGAAAAATGGTCTCTGTTCAGCTGATTCAGCCAATTGTTTTGCAGAAACACTGCTGAAAAATAGGCTTTGTGTGTATGTGAAAGAGAGACAGACTTTGAAGAATTTGGGGTAAGCCAAATGAGTCACAAAAATGCAGATATTTTTTGAATGCATTTAATTTTGAATTCATTCTGGGGATGGATAAGCTTTATAATTTCTGTTTCTTACAAAAAGAGTTTTTTCTTTTTCTGTCAAGAAGTCATTAGTTGTGTTTAGTGTTGAAAATTACAATAAAACCAATTTGGTTGTTAAGCACTCACTTAACCTTGCAGATGAAGAAGAAGCCAAAGAGGGAAGGGTTTTCAGCCCAAAGGTGGGGGAGGCGCCGACTGAGTGCCCTGCTGGACCTTCTTCCTGCCAGCACTGAGGGGTGGCTGTTTGGCTTCCCTCTCGCTGTCAAAGTTGGTCTCAGTCACAGGATTTCTTAAGGGCTCTTTGACTTTGTTTGGCAGAGCCTGCATAGCTTGCTTTTCTTCTGCTTTGCTCAGAGTGCAATAAATCGGCAAGGAAATGGAGCATTTTTATATAAGGCCTGATGTTTGCTGTTACACAATATTTTCAAAGAATGAGATGTTCTGGGTTAAGCAGGATCAGGTTTGTAATTTTTCTAGATCTTTACCTGTGTTTTTTTTTTTTTTTTTTTTTTTTTTTTTTAAGGTATTGACTTCCACATTTGGCTACATTATAATTTTACAAATAAAACTCTGCAAACAAAACCAAAGTGTCCATACCCCGTATGGGCCATCCATGACGAATGACTATCTATGTATAAAATGAATTTTTACCCATTTTAGGGCTTACCATGAAATTCTCATAAAACACGTTCAACTTTTTGAGAAAGTAAGCAACTGCTTCACGAAGCACACAGCTGTGTGGTGCAGGCAGCAGGCTCTAAAGACGTTACTATCCTTTTTGCTAGGTAATTGTAGTAGGGAATTCAGGGCCCTCTAGGGCACTTCTGCTATCCGTCTCCTGTTGTTTCCTGCCTCACAGGAAAAGAGACAAACAGTAAATGATTTCTGGTTTTAATTAGCTTGACAAAGATGCGTGCCCTGAAGTGCACTGGAAGGTGCTCTCGTTAAGTGTGGTGTCCCTGCAGGCATTTCCTGGGTGTCCCTTACAGCTGCTTGTACCCAGAGATTTGCTGCTCAGCGGGCTGTGAGGGCATGCATGCCTCTTTTTTGACTCAGCCTTGCACTAAAATGACCTCTCGGGGGTGATCGGTGCTGCCTGCTGGGGGCTGTTGCTCTGGTTTTGAGCCGGGGCAGCCCTGGCAAAGCCCCCGGTGTGCTGCTGCAGGGGCTGGGGTCCCCTCGCTGTGCCCCTCGCTGCTCCGAGGCCGCCAGCCTGAGCCCCCGACCTTGGTGCAGCTACAGGAAAGCAGCGAGAGTGCGGCCCAGAGCTCTAATCCGCTTTGCAGGGAGACAGCAGCTGGTTGGCCCTGAAAGCAGTGTTACATCGACCTTCTCCTGGCTCTTTGGAGTCCAGGGGGTTATTTTTATGGCGTATTTACTGCTAAAATTTGTATTCAAATGATAGTTTTGAACAAAAATAACTGACGGCCGGTTATTTAGGCTGGTCACACAGAGGGCCTTGTCAGCCACTGCGCATTTGGGAGCCCATAAAACTGGAACTTCATCGTGGAGTGGTGACTGCAGCACTTCTGCTGGGAGCTCTGTGCCTGGAGCACAGACATTTCCATGTTACTAACATTACATTGAGGCCTCAGACCTACTTCTGCAATGCTTTTCAATTTATCCAGATGTTCCAGTTGAGAAGACAAGTATATTTTCAATTATCTAATTAGCATTGTGAACAACAGATTCCATTACAGAGGACAGTTTACGTAGTTTTTGTCTCTCATTGAATCAGGCAGGAGATTTAGTGTTCAGATTAAGGTTAAATTAAAAATTTAAGGATTTGGGTTTCTGTTATTAGAAACTGTAATAAAGACTAGAATTATTAGGCAAGAGAATATATATGATGATAATTGCAGTCGTTTCATGGAGGAGAGTTAATGTGATGCTTTTCAGAGCTCTCTGAAGGTGGCGATGCGTGTGGGAATGATGGCAGCCCTCTAAGGTTTGAACACCCAGATACTTCAGAGAACCTTATGAAAGGTTGCCTTCCAAAAGACTTGTACACCATTAAAGTTGGGGAACTTGATTCTTTAGAAAATTGTTAAAAAGACAGGAAACAAAAGATAGAAGCAAATGGTTGGACTCTAAGATGGAAGATTATTAGTAGGGTCTCTGCTGTGATCATTCTGCTCACTACATCAATAATGAACTAGAAAAGAATGTGAAGTAATAATTTATATAAAATTTTTCAAGGTAGACTAATCTAAATTTGACTCCAAGAAGAGTTGTAAGAGTCCTGCAGCACTTAGCAACTGGATAATAAAGTTATAGGTGAAATTAAGTCAGTGATGTTATGTGCCCAGCAATGCGTAGTGAAGGAAATCAATGTGTTTGTACATCGTATGTACAAGAGCTCATGAGCATAATGAACCACTGCCACCTGGGAAGAGATCTTGGGGGCACTGCACGTAATATTATGGAAATACCAGTAACGGGGAGTGATCCAAAGGGTGAACATGTTATTGTGAACTGGAACAAACCAGGAAGCTTGGTTATGTTACTCTGGCCAGCTTATATCTTGAGTATTACCTGCTCTTGTGGCTCTTCCATGTCCTTCTCTTCCCCTTCAACGCAACTGTAAAAATATTTAAATAAATTCTAAGCTAAATAAATACTAAAAACTTAATAGGCTGGATGAGAAGGAAAGAATGGCTTCTGCACAAGGAAAGAATAAAGAAAAACCTGTAAAAGCATCTGTGTTGGGTCTGACCAAAGGTCTACGCAGCTCAATGTCCTGTAAGTGCAATTACAGTTGGCTAAGGGACAGTGTGAGAACTGGTGAGCATATTTCAGCCCATAACCTCTAACCACGCTGATTTCAGTGACTTACTTAGCCACATATATATTTGTTTAGTAACTCTCGATAGTAAATTTCCTAAACTCCCCAGTCTCTTTTAGTGGAGCTGTGTAAGCTTTTTGCATCCAGAGCACGTTGTGGCAGTTTACAAACGTGTTATGTGACAAACCACCTCCTTTGGTTTGTTTTGGCTATATTCTTCAGTCTCTAAAAGAAATTCCTGCAGGGAATATAAAAATAAATAAATAAATAAAAATCTAAGCATTCATAAATGGTATAGGAAGAAAAGACTGTGGAAGATCTTTTGTCGAAATCTGAAAACCGAGGTGTTCAAATGCAATATCGGGTGCCTTCTTTAAAAAGTAAATTTAATACATTGAAAAAGTCTGTCATATAAACCAATGCAATAAGATTATGTGGAAACAAAAGGTATAAATGGGTTTAAAAGGGGATTACTGAGGAGCCATTGGTGTTGGATGAACATGTCTGTCCAGTTGCATCTTTAACAACAGGAAACCTTTACATTGCTGATGGTCAGAAAATTGAAAACAACATAATTTTATTACAGTTCACTTAAAATTATCTGCTAATAAAAAGTTGAAATTTCATATGGTGCTTTCTTACACCACTTTAAAATAAATATGTGATTTAGCTACATTTACTAAAATTAAAATGCTGGAACGTAACGGAGGGAAGTTGTGGCTCAACATGTAATGATCTATGATAGCAGCAAGCTCATATTTAGTACTGTACTTGTATTTACTAAAATGTCAAGTAATTTTAAAGAGCACTGAAGCTCTTCTGTGAGTTACAGAGGGGATTACAGGATTGGTTTGTCTGGTCATATAAGGTGAATTCCATTCCTATTTTGCCTCTATGAATAAGATTAAAGCAAAGTATGGGAATACTAATGTTAGAATTATTTGATATTTTGTTACTCACATGTGTTTCCCATTACCAACTAAATGCTTAAAATAGTTCCAGGAGACTAAAAACACATTTTTGTCAGTTTATAAAATACTTTCAGCAACTTGAAATGGAAATAGCTTAAAAATGGATTATTGTAGTTAAGCCTAAAAACTGCCCTCGTTAAAGATTAGACCATGACAAAGTTCCTGCTGTTGCTCGATAGTGGAGTTAATTCCACCTTTTTCTTGAGCTGAATATGGGTATCTATTCAAATGCAGATAACCTTTAAACCTAAAAATAAGCTGCATGTATTGTTTGCAGGTATCCTTAGAGCCAGTTAATGCTTCGTTCAGAACTGTTCATCACAAATACAAATGTACTGTAAATACAAAACCTCCCTTTTGAGGAAAAGAGCAACTATTTTGCATTCTGTATCTCTACAGAAAGCAGATAGAGCCCAGGCTGAGAAGGAAATGTACCATTTAGAATGAAGTACCGTACTAGAGCTGACCTAAAATCCAGCTGTTACTCAAACCGACCGCCAGTGCATCAGAAAATACTTCCTCCTGACAGATTTTCTATCTGATTAAAGACAACTTTATGAAAGGTATGTTATCAGGTTAGCACTGATCAAGTAACTATTTGGTGCACTATCAAAAATAGAAGTTACATTCTCAAAATGGGTAAAAAAGTGAGTTTGCTGATATGTGCTCTTGAAATGGTTTCCTTTGTCAGTGGGTTTGTCCAAGCTCCCAGCAAACTTGCCCTTGTATTTATGTTGCTGGGTTTTTTATATCCTATACATTTGGTAAATGATAGTAGCCCGCTCTGTCATATTTCTTCATATATTCGGAGAACAGTGCTCTGTAATACGTCCTTTTAACACTACGTGGTATGTGACAAAAGCTGCCTCTGACCTTGTGTTGTGCACTATGAGTGTGAGCACCAGTGCAAGTTTGGTGTTGGTGGGCTGGCTGTGGAATACAATTGCTGCAAGCAGGCAGGAAGGGATCAGGATACCTTTTTGGCAGTCAGTGAGGTTGATGCAAATCTGTTGCAAATATTCACTTCCCCCAGAACATCGATAAAAAATGCGTCACCAAGATAGTGTCCCAGATAAGCTGCCAATGAACAACACTGCTGCTTTATAAAGAGGTGGATTATAAGAAGAAGAAGGCATGCATTTTCTACTTTGTTTTCTTTCTAACCCCGAGGAGTTTATTGGAAAAGATAGTTTTTAGAAAAAAAAATTAGTTACAGATACATTGAATCATTGAACAACCTTGGAGTAGTTCAATTGCAGATTGACTCATCTGCCAGCAAACTTAATCTATTTGACGTGCATTGATCCAGCCCGTGGAAGAAGGTCGCGTTCTCATTATTCCCTGACTTGGAGTGCAACATCACAGACTGCCCGGCTTTGGCAAGGTCTTATGTCAGGTAACCCAAGTTGTCTGCCAGCCCAGAATGCCAGCACCATCACCTCCTGCCTTGTTTCTTCCATGGTGTATCCTTCAGTAGTACCAGGTGGCCAACAAGCTGATGTTTTCTGCAAACCTCATGGGGCTATTTAGTGTAGGGCAATTGCACAGGAGTGGAGGGAAGGTCAGCAGTTGACCTATTTATAGAAAAAAAGAAAAAAAAAAAGGCATTAAGGCATTTAATTTTCCTCTAAAATCGATTTCTTTTAGTGACACATGAAAGTTGTGTGTATTTTTAATGTTTAATTTTCTGTGAGAGAATAAGTGAACCAGGGCTGTTTTGTTGTTGGCATGTAGTGGTAAGTTCTGAAACAAATTAAATTGGCTCTTAAATTCATTGCGTGGAAAAAAACTGCTGTAGCTTCTGTGCAATGCTTTAAAACCATACTGGAAGGTTATATTTTATTTTATATTTTATTTTATTTTATTTTATTTTATTTTATTTTATTTTATTTTATTTTTATTTTTATTTTTATTTTTATTTTTTTTTTAAATTAAGTATTCTGTTCACTTTCAGCTCTAGCACTTTTTCTGCTTCCAAGATGCAGATGCAGTGGGCAGCCCTCTTGATTGCTGTAAATCAGTGTGAGGCCTCTGAAATGAGTGCGCTAAGCCAGCCTCTGTGCTAGGTGAGAATTTGGCCAGCTGTCTGTCTGACTGGTTTTTCTGTTAGCTCACGTTTGTGTAGTGTTGCACAGGCTAGGGCATAAAGATAAATTCTGCTTGGTATCTGGTTCACCCTTGTGGCTTTTCCACTCCTTTAGTTAAGCTCATAAATCTTAGCTTTCACTATTAAGATCTATTTTGGAGCTAACTGTGTTCTTCTAAAGGGAATTACCTGAACTCAGTAGTTTTTTATTTTATTATCTTTGTCTCATAAATGCTCTTTTCTTTCAAGTGTTATTTAAAATACAGGACAGAACTTGACAATATTGTTTGTACAGTCCTCCCACTACGCTCCCAGCCCCTGCTTTATTAAGAGAAATCAACATCTTCAAACTTTGCAGCTTAACAGCACCATGGTGATGTTCCAGCTTTGACATGTTTAATGTTCTTTCCTGACATCAAGGTCCCAGTAAGGTGCTAAAAAAACTGAGGAAGGGAATTTGTAACCTGTTGTGCATAGCAAAGGACTTGGATACGGAAAATGTTTTCCTTTTGGATGTTAATGTTTTGCGTTTATTGTCTGTCTTTTTAGAAATCATGTCATTAGTTGTCTGGGTTGATTAGCCAAGGATTGATGAGGGTTGAATCTGACCAAGACAGTCACCTGCAGCCAGCCCAGGGCACCTTAGCACAGCAGAGGTGCAGTATGATGATATTGCTCTTTTTTCCTCTTTGCCCCCCTTCAGCCCTCATTTGTGCGACGTGTAATTTGGGGTCACTTTTGGTATTCCAGCCATTCTAGTTCATGGTTTTTAGACTTCACAAGAGCATGTGAAACCTCACAGGATAGTTCTTATCTAGAAAGCTCTTGTCCTAAAGTCTGTAGGTGGTGTAATGTGGAATATTTTACTGAACTTGTTGTGAATCCTGTGCTGAAAAGAGAAGAGGGTTGCTTGATAGGATAAGCAGTATTGTGCATAGGATGGTTTGGAGGATAGGCTTATTAAATTTGATTTTATTAAGGAGAGATTATTTGATCTTTAGGTTGGGATTGACTTGTATTCAAATAAACATCAGCACATTTTTAAATGTTCTGTAAGAAAGATGGAAAAGGGCCGTGAGAGTTTGTTGTGTAGGAATTCATTTTATCAGATGTGTACATTCATGTACTTTTAATTTCTGAAGCATTTGTTTGTTGCATAAGCTCTTAGTGCAAAGTTTTATTTGCTGTTAAGTTTTATTACAAAAATCTTTTTACTAGAGTACAACTGTATTAGGAACATACCCTCTATTATTTCACTTCCTCCTTGACATTGCTTTATTACAAAGGAACGTTTTGTGGGGAAAATGGTTCCGTCTGTCTTGCTTCAGGGAGCTGCGATTACTGCGGAGTTAAATGGCCATGTGCTGCTCTAAGGCTTCTAAGGCAAGGGGAAAAAGGTTGGCGCTTTTTTAAGCTGGAGAGCTTGTGTTGGGATGAGGCCAAACCAAACACCAGTACCTCTTTGGTTTATGATTTGCATCTTTTCAGCTGCCGGGTTCCTTGGTTGCAGTGATAGTTGGGCGTCTTGCTGCTCAGGGTCCGCCTGCAAGCAGAACTGCTCCCGTTATTGTGTACAGCAACGGCGTGGGGCACATCCAGGGAGAGAGAAAATTTCTGGTCTTTGACTTTTTAAAGAGAAATTTTACTGTGTATCCCCTGACAAAAAAATTCCTGGAGATGAGTGATTATCGTTTTCCATGAGAGGAAATTTTGTAAATACGTGGTTGTGCTGTCACATTTTCCCAGTACAGTTTAGATGTATGCTTTCCATATAAGATTTTACAACTGTGTTTGAATTCAGTATACCAATGCAATTGGTATACCGAAAGCCTCCTTTGAAACTTACTGAAACTTAGAGAAATTAATATTTTTCTTAAAACCACTTTTTTATATTTGTTTGCTTGATTTTGTTTAGAAATGTTTAGAAACGTTTTTAATCAGAAAATTCCACATCAACTCCTGAATCAGGCTTTCCTGTGTGTGTGTACAGCTACCTGTCTGTATTGATTTAAATGAATAAACCAGGAAATTCTGGAGCTTGGAAGAGCGACCTTCTGTCTTGCCTGTCAGAGAGGAGGCTGCATGGTTCACTGCTCCTCGCTCCCTCAGCTAGGAACTGCACCACGGCTGGGAGCTGGTATTCAGGAGAAAGCTGACGATAAAGAGCTCTTTCAGTTAGCATGCACGGGCCCCAGAAGGATCCCCTGGTTAGAAGGAAAATATGAACTGGAGGTAAGTTGCAAGTTTTAATAGTGAGGGTAATTTATAATCCCTTCGAAGGCTTCACCAGGAGACAAAAATTCCCTTAGCTGCAGGGCTTTTTTTCATTTGGGTTCAGCTGCTGTGATACAGATGTATTCCATTTATTGGATCTGATGGTGGGATTGCAGGGTGACATGGTATGGCTGTCACTCGGCAGGGTTACTGCTGGCTGGTTTTGATCCTGCTGGCTGAACGTGAGAAGCTGAGATTCATTCAGTCTTAACCAAAACGCTGGTTTAGTTTTGTGCCCCTACAATCAGGGGCTGCTCTGCTCCTGGTTTTCCAAAAGCACCACTGAGTGCCTTTGGAAATGCCACCTGTAGTCCCGTGTCTGGTTCTGTAGCTGGGGCAGCAGAGGGTATCACCGCTTGCTACTGGGAGCAGGCTTGTCGCTTTGACAGGCAAGGTGCTCCCTCTCAGGGAAGGAAGAGGCTGGCTTCCCCTCTGCCCTCGGGAGCAGCGAGGCATCCTCTAGTCTTTCCCTTCACGTAAGATCTGGAAGCTGAATGTTTTCAGGAACCTGGATGACACAGTAACCTTTAGTACTTGGAGCTTTACATGGCCAACTGGATAACGCACAGATGTGACAGTTTCTTGGTCTGCACAGCCTCCGAGGTCCTTGAATAATGCATGGCTGGCTGGCTGGCAGCAGCTTAGCAGACTCCTTGTCAAGACGAGGGGCTGGCTGCTCTGAGCGGGCTCCTCTCCGAGAGAGGCACCGCAGGGTTCTTTTCTTTTTGCCATTACATATCCTGTACTTACCAACATTTCTTTTAGACGGCAGCTAATGGGATTATGGATATTTTATGTCATCTCCACATCAATAATGCAGTATGGGCCACATGAGCAATTGATTCGTTTTGTTTGGGAAGGGAAGTGGAAAGGTATCTTAACTCTAGGCAGTAAGGGATTTCTTTTAGGAACTCCAGCTTTGATGTGAGTTCGAGTCGTGACCTTAAGTTGCACCTGGAAGCAAGGAGGCTAATAGCAAAATTTTGTAACTGCTTTGGGTTACTCCTAAATGATAGCCATGCAATGAAATCAGTATTCCCTGGAGCAAAAGCAAGTTGTGCTATGGCGGCAGGTTACTGCATAGGAGCATAGTGGTTGTATTGCTGAGCTCAGTATCAGAATTGTATTGTGTTCAAAAACACAATTTTTGTGTTTGCTTTTTCCTTTGTTGTTGTTTTTTCTCCGTGGGGTAGCTTGTGAGAAATGTTGATTCTTGCTTGTGCTATTTCTGTGCGTGTTCCCCTTCAGTCAGAGAAAATCAGTACTTCTGTTTGCTGGTGCCAAGTTTGCTGTGTCCTCAGAGAGGATCAGTGGAGTTGTCCCAGCTGCCTTCTGGAGGGAGGAGTCCTGTTCTGCCTGCCTGTGCACTGCAGGTGGCAAGGAAATACCGTGAGTTAGCAGGAGTGATCCAGGTCAGGAGCATCTTAAAGAGCGGCTGGTGGTTCCCCAGCACTGCAGAAAGCTCTGGGAACATTTGCATGTTGCAGATAAGCAAGAAGAACCTGCTTGGTTTTGTTTACCCTGGGTGTTAAATGTTGAAATAACATTATTGACACATTTATTTCTGTAATTGGATTTTTTTAAAAAAAACACTATAAATGTATATTCAAGTATTTGTAGCAAACTTGTGTTTGGGGAGATGATGTATCAAGAACTGTTTTTTTTTTAAACATGTAATTACATTTTTATTTATTTTTTAATGAGAAAAGGATCTTTAAATGAAGCTTTTGCTCATCTGTGCGGTACTGGAGGCTTTACGTTTGACATGCAGTATTCCTCTGTAGCAAAATCTTCAAAACTGTTATTACAGTTATTGCTAATCCATAGTTTTAACAGAGTGCTTTGCGTGTTGATATTCCTAACATAAATTGCATAGTCATCTTTATATAAAGGATAATGATTTATAGGCATGGTCTTCCCCTAAAACTGCTAAAGGGAAGCCCTTTGGGCACTTGTTCTCTTCAATTTATGCAATATTAAAAGAAACACATCCTCATTTTCTTAAATCTCTTTTCTTAAGACTCGAGATTAAACCTTTTTTTTTTTTTTCTTGACACTTCAGTTCCTTACACTCTGAAGGAAAATAATGTTTGTGAAAGCTTCTTTTATTTTATGCTTCCAGGCTGACTCTGGCAATTTTTATTGCTCAGATCTGCACCAATCAGGCTGTAAGGTTCCCACAGCTGATGAGAGATGAGTGTGGCTATGCCCAGCAGAACACAAGGCCAAGGGATAATTAGTTGGAAAAAAATTCAAGCATGTTGTTCCTACCCAGCAGGTCATTGTGGAGCATGTAGAAGAGGAAAAAACAGCTAAATTTGTGTAAACTCCTGTTTTGTTGATGCAAGAGATGTTCCAGGTAGCGTTTCCTGATTAAATACCTGGCTTCTCTCTTTGTTGTATAAGGCAAGGTGATGAAGTTAGGAGAGAATTTTTTTACATGTTGTTTTCTAGTGGTTTCTGAGTAATTCCTTGAACTGTCAATTGAGGAACTAAGAAATGAGGAAAACCATTCTGGTGATGAAAAAAAAACACATATATTATTCATTTCAAGAGAGGTTTTTTTGGTAGGCTAACTCTTTTGTCTTGATGGAATAGCTTAGCGGCTCTATTTTGACTTCAGACAAAGGCTTAAGCCATAAACAAGTGAACTTTATGACTGAAGAACAATGTGATCAATACTCATGCAGCGGATGCCTTTTATAGAGCACACAATACTGTATTTTCTTTTATTCTGTCCGATAGATTCTAGTTCCATATTGTGCTTCAAACCACTCTGGTGCTTCCTCGTATTGCTCAAGAAGAATCATACAGAAACAGCTTCGGTGTTTACCCAGAAACTATTCATCCAGTTGTTACAGGCACTGGTACAGTACAGAAAGCAAACTTCAGTGTCCTTGTGTTCAGTTCAGCTAAGGCAAGTCCGGGTAAGTGAGAAAAGCTGAGAGTGGCGATGCCATGGTTGTGTGTTGAGCACCAGTCCTAGTTTAGTAAATCATTTCTATTTAGCAAATTTTCAAATGTGTGCCTAAGTTCCTTTGAAGTCAATGGCATGTAGGCAAATGCATAAATGTACTTGAGGGCCAGGCACCAGAAAGTCTCAATCTATACAAAAGAGAGCAATTTCCCAGTGGCAGAAGTTGGTTATGTGCACATCTTACCAAGGCAGCTGATTCATTAGTACCAACTAAGCTTATGAAAGATTTACTCTTCTGTTAGTACATAGTACATTAAAATAATCAGCTGTGATTATAGAACAGCTCATTTGGTTTAAAAAACAAATAAACAAACAAAAGAAATCCCCCATAGACTCTTTTCAGTCTTTCATCAAATAGTATTTTGCTCATGTTGACAGAAATGAAAGGCAGGCGTGCTATGAATACACTTACTCTTTTAAATTTGTCATTGATAATAAAAGCTCACATCCTTCCCCACTGACACGAAGAGCACTGCAGACAAGCTGAGTTAGCAGTTTGGCTCTGTCACTCTGTCTGTGCTACCAGCCCATCAGTTTTTCACTTCATTCAGCTGGCAAATCTGCAGCATCCAGATAGCTGACGTAAAAAGTCTGGTTTCGATAGTACTTTTGTTCCTACTGACACTTCATCCTGCTATGATATGTATAGGTTTCTGATCATTGATTTTCAATTTCTTGTACTCTGTTTAACTTGGCTGACAAGGAGAAGTGTGCTTGTTACATTGGGTTATTTGCCTTTGCAAGCACACTGTGGTATTATTACATTTACTTCAATACGTGTTTATTGATGGGCTTGCGTACACTGAAATCTTAAATGATCTGGGATTTTTTTTTATCATCACATATGCTGGTAGGGACTTATGTTCCAATGTATTTTAAACGCTGAGCACAGTCCTTGTAGGCTCACCTCTCCTTGTGAGTGGGTTTTTGCTGCAGAAGGGAGCAGGCGCAGGCTGGATGGCTACCCTGCTCCCTCGGACTGTCACCATGGCTCTGTGCTGCTTTTAGTGATTTCAGCTGAAGGGGAAAAAAGGATGAGTCATCCATCAGCTTATTCTAAGACAGTGTAGACAGTTGTAAATATATCCCGTCTGGAGATTTGGTTCCAGTAATCAGCACAAAATAACCATTGACATCACAAAGCGTAACTTGCAGCCCTTCTTGCTGAAAAAAAAACCTTGGGGGGAGAGAAAGGGATTAATGTTGCTGAAAGAGCAAAGCAAAACGTTTGTTGTTTACAATGTGCATTTTTTTGTGGTGGTGTTCATTGCCTTCCGCATCAGTGGAAACAATTAACTCGCAGACTATTGCTCTGGGGCTAATATCTTCCAGTTTAATACAGCTTACTTAAAAATAATAATTTAAAAATCCTAAAACAATACAAAATCTGAACAGAGTACAGGCTCTCAGAGTACAGGCGCTTCTGTGCCTGGGGATAAACTCGTGGCATGGGAAACGAGTTTCTCACAACACATTTCATTGCTGTAGACAACTTGAGGTGAAATCTTGCATTTAGCTTGCAGACAAATTCGAGAAGAATGTGGCTGCAATGGATGCGTATTTAATTTTCCTGAGTATGGCCTTTGTATTTCTGTTGATAAATGCTTACAAATTGCATGTCTCCATTTAAACTTTGGAATAAATGGAAGTGTGTGAAGTGAAGCAGTTTGCCCTGCATATCTTGCGTTTGTTTATTTGTGCTGAAATCTTCAAAGGCGTTAAAGCAGTAAAGCTGCCTCCAAAAGCAGACCAGGAAACGTTACCAAAAGTAAGGAATAGCCTGAAGGTTTGATGTTGTTTTCTGCATGGTTGCACAACAGCCAACAAATGCATGTGGAAGGGTGAATGAGGAAGAGATGATAACACTGTCAGTATACCCATGGCCAGCTGTAGTTTTCCTTCAGAACAGGATTTTAGCAGTTTGGGTGTTGACTAAAGCTCTTTTTTCTTTCTAAACCTGTTAGTATGGTTGGCCTCACTCCATAATAACCCTGTCCAAAACAGCAGTTAACAATGATATATTTTCTTTTATCCAATATTTTGAATTTCTTAATCTGTTTAATATGTTCACAGTGTAAATTAGAGATGTTGAATTTGAAAAAGGCTAATTTGTAATGCCTCATGCAAATCAACTCTTTAGCAAAAAGCCCCGGGGAGCACATGTATACTTTGTTTGCACGTCTTTATCAAATGAACCCGTAGGTTGGAAGCTTTCATGGTGCAGAACAGAAGAGGCAGGTTGCCTCTCTGCCTGGCATATGGAAATGAGATTTAAGAAATAATTCAAACAGTGATGTCTAGATTTGCTGCTTTGAAATGGAAATTGGTTGCAAAACAAAGATGTTGCTTTTACGTGGTCTGTGATAGTCTTGCTAGTGCTGCTGCAGGAGGCAGGGATGAAATGTGAGGCATTAAAATAACAAATCCGCCAGCCCCTTGTTTTTTCCTTTCAGCCTACTTGTACCTAGTCCGTGTTCAAAGTGTAGTTCAGTCTGTCAAAAACTTCTCAAATAAACATGAAGTCTGCGACTCTGCTAAACAAATGTTTAAAACGTTCACAACAAACACAGGCACAGCAGGACCCACGCACGCAGGTCCGGAGGTGGATAGCTTAAAACCCTGCCTGATGTGTGGCTCCCAAGGCTGCCATGCCTTTAAAAGCCCCTGAATGTGGTGAAAAGAGATGAATGGTTGGGGACTCTGGCTCAGGCCCCACGTGCTGAACACGAGTCAAGGCAGGCAGGAAACTGAGGATCCTGGAGTGGGGTTTGGAGATGATGAATGCCACGGAAATAATGGGTGTCTGTGTGGGAGCACGTGAGTTAACTGGTGCTGCTGCACATACGGGTATGTGTTCCCTTGTTCACTTCTAAATTTTTTGAACCTACTGTTGTAAAAGGTAATTTTAGGTGTTGTAGTGGTGTGGCGGGATGTGTGACACAGCCCTGCGTGAAGCAGGAGCAGCTCTGGAGTGCCCCTGAGGGAAGTGCTGGTGCTGGGGATGCACGAGGGGTGACTGCAGCCAGCAGGACGAGTTACACGAGTAGTGCCATTAATAAAGAGCAGGACTCGAACCTGCCAGAGCATCAGTCCTCTGGCATACAGAAAGTGCAGGTAATGAAAAGTTTCCTGCTCGGACTCGTAACAGTATTTTTCAGGCATTAAAATAGTGAGAGGAGGGTGCTGGCTGTGTGTGGTCTCAGGAAATAGAGTCGCAAGTTTAATCTTGAAAGATGTGGGTTAATTGCTGAATCATCCTCTCAAGGATCCCTTGCACTTGAATGTAGCTGAAAAGAAGTGAATGTACTTTTTGGTGCAGTATGCCATAAGCACGGTATCTTTCTCTAATAGCTGAGAATTTAACATGAATTTTGCTATTTGCCCCTTACAATTTATTTAGAAGTTTATAAAGAAGCAGCACTGACCAGTTAGTTGTTGGAATTAGCGTGTGAGAAATGAATGCCGTTTCCCAGAGGGGATTCTCGCCTGGCACGTTGAAGTTTATTCTCTCTGCAGCTACCTACTTTTTTTTCTGACGACCTGAAAGGCTGCCAGCATCTCTGCTGATTCAGAACAAGCTGACAGTGTTCTCACTCGCTGCTGCAGAGATAGCAGTGTCTTTGGTAACTGTCCTGAATGAATTAATGCAATGTTTATGGGTTGGAGTCAGTGAAGCCAGTGTAGAATAATTTTGGGAGAGCCATAGTCGCTTTTGATGTAAAAGGAGACAAATGAAATGCCCGACCCCTGCCTGAAATAGCCAGGCAAGACTTCAGTGAATTCGTAGACAACAGAAAGTGTATTTCATGTGCTTGCAATTAGGAAATTTCAGTGGGGCACGTGGCAAATGTTACTGCTGGGAAAGGTCATAACTGGATGGCGATCAAGAGCTCAGTGGTGTGTGTGTTTCCAGTAACCCGTGCATCAGCTGGGGCTGCGGGCACCGTGTTACCGTGGCCTGTGCGTTTCGCTTGGCTGCTGACAGCCAGTAGTCCTGTATCAATGCCCACTTCTATTCTGGAAACAGCTTTAACGTGCATGAGAATATGCAACAAGTTATTTCAAACAATTATATGAAATTTGAGATATTCCATTCTTCTTTTTCTGGACTGAGATGAGTGATTTACACTGCTGTGGTCTACTTGTTTTAAAAACCCACGTATGAGTTACAGTCAGAAGCACAGCACAACATGTGTGGTTTTGTTTCCTGGTGGTTTCATTCGGGAGGTAATCCTGCTCTCCTGGATGTCAGCAGGATGCAGAGCAAGTGCCACAGATGTGTTTCAAAGCTGCTTTCGTTAATTACTCCACCAGCTCTGGGCCTGGCATTTCTTCTTCCTTGGGAACACATTACCCTTTTGCTTAACGTTTGCAACCCCTGGATCTGTTGGGTTCAGCTGATGTGTTGTAGGTCGCCGTGTAGGAGTACCAGGGGCCAGGGATATCCTCTAGCTCCCCGGGGTGTTGCTGTAGCTGTGGATAGCCATCATCCTTCCGAAATCCCAGGAAATGCATTGAGAAACTTGGAATCGTATCACCTGCAAATGTGCAAATTTATCTTTTTTCAATGTATATCAATCCCTTAGAGTTAATGTAAATCTCATATATGGATTTACAGGATATTTTTTGAAACATATTTCTTTCTGCTTTTTTTTTCTTCTTTATTAAAAACCAGGCTAGGACTGCAACACTCTTATTGATACCTGTTTGCATTTAATTGTTGTGGGCTTTGAAATTTATGACTAGCCAGTCTGTTTTAAAGTGGTTGGTATTTAATTTGTGCTATCAGTGTGCAGTCATGTATGCAACACAGCTGGTATGTATTTATGTTGGATTTGGATCTTCCAGTGTTGCGAAATGATGTTTGCTTCAGCAGCAGAGCTGTGCCCTGCAAAGTGAGTTTGCACAGTCACATGCTACAGAGTGATAGACTTCCTGCAAAATTTGCATCTTGCTTTTTTCTATTCAAATGTATCACACCAGATTTATCAGTGTAGTCTGATAGCAATTCAGGATGCCTTTGTGGCAAGTTTGGAGAAACAAGCAAAGGCAGCAACATGCAACAGGTGAAGACGCGGGTGCAGTCTGTGCAGACAAGACTGGTTCGTGGGCAGCGATGTGCTTTGTGACTAGCTCCATCCAGAGTAGTTGCGATCTTGGGTGGTGGACGCCCACTGCTGTATGACTGCTTTTTTTGTCTTAAAATCCTGGGAATAAGAGAGTGAGCAGCAGGAATCCAATCCAGATCGTACTTGTATCTGTGGATGAACAGTCCTCAGCAAGATGGGCTCAGAGAATAAATCTGTGGTGTTTTTTTCCAAGTTAGCACCTGTTGCTGTTCCTGGAAGCGATAAGCCTGGAGCAGCTGCTGCTTAGGACCAGCGGTGTCAGATCTCCGGGCCCTGCTGCTAGTGCCGCGTGTTTCAGACCCTGTGCGTGGACTCGCTGATCTGCTTCCCATGATAAACACAAGTGGCACTTGCGCTGCATGGTCTGACAAATGGCAAGGTACAGAAGGCTCCTTGGGGCAGCTCAGCAGAAGTTCCTGGGCCCCCTTCAAGAGGCAACATCGGCTGTCAGCAAGTGGCACCTGCCCTCGGCCCAGGCGGGGTTTTCCTGGGCTGGGCTCTGCCTGCTTCTGCCTTTCCCTTCTGAGCTCTCCAGAGGACCACAGATATGTGTTTTGGAGTGAATAAATGTATAGATTTCTTTCTTGAATTTGATTATTAAAACATCACAGAATAGAAAATGGCCAACATGCAAAAGGCTGCCAGTGTGCCTTGGTTTCTCAGGAGCCAGATCTTTGCCACCTGCAGGAAGCTGTACTTACAGGATGCTACCTTTAAAGCCGCAGATGACATAAGGGAGGGGGTCTGTGTTTTGCTTTGTTTTGTTTTGTTGTGAATGGTACTTTCTGTGTGTTTTTTTTGTTTTTTTTTTTGGGGGGGGTATTTTTTAAAAAATCTGGATATCCCTATAATATATGAGAAATCACGTACTTTATCTACATTTATCAGTGTGTTTCTTAAAAGTTGGGAGGGAGAAAAGAGGAGAACAAGCATGGACTGTTACATGATGATGAGCTGTAGCACACAACCATCTCTACAGATGAACAAGCATCTACCCATGCCTCTTTTTTTTTTTTTTTTCTGTTTAAAATACAAAAGGCAATTCTTTAAATTCTTTTTGTTTCTGGCTTTTGGGGGGAGGGGAGGATGGATGACACTAAGATATTGTTTGTGAAGCTCAAGCGAGCGTGGAAAATCCCCTGGCAGGTGCTTGTATTGGACTGCTGGGCAGTGCCTGCAGAGCGCTTAGCTGCGGGGCCAGGCACTGAGCACTGCCAGCCCCAATGAGCTGATAAATCCTGGTAGCCCAGTGGAAGGTGGGTCTGCTTTCTGAGTTTGTGAAGACAATGAATATGTTTATGGCATAAAATGTAATTACAGTATTTTCAGGGATTTAATACCAGTTGTATGAGTTTTCTTATTATGCCTCATTTATTTGTTGGGTTTTATTTGGAAGCTGTCAAAAGAAATCTTGCTAGGTTGTGCAGCATGGCAAATTGGTTTTTCGGAGCACAATTTAAAATTGATGCATGTCTAAATTCCCTGCATTGCTTTGAAAATGGGATTATCTGCAATCTGTTCAGTGGTCTGGTTACCAAGTGTCAGGCACCTTAAATAAAAATGCATAAATGCTATTTAGGTAGATAAGGAATACGTAGCCGCAACAGAAGTAAACACACTTCACCTGTGTTGTCAACTGTCCTTTTCTCCTGGTTGTGTTTCTTGTGACGAGCTTGACGTGCAGATGTTGTAGGGCTCGGAGGAGGATCATGCGTTTGCCAAGTTGGTCATCGAGGCGCTTTGCGTGCAGCAGAGCTGCCAGCTCGCTGGTGCTGAATCACCAGTTCCTGTACCTGGAGGGGAGCCGGGACATTTTTTGGAATTGCTGGAAAAAACAGCGCAGGGTGAAGTGCCAGAAGCTCTCGGGTACTGTTGTTGCTGAAGCAGCCGAGTGTGGGTCTCTTTCTTTCTCGGCTTCCCTTGGTGTCTCTGCAGGGCAGTCGGCACTCGGGGCACTGGCTGGGGCTCTGCGGGGTCGGGCTCTCCAGATGCTTTGCGCACCAAGCGCTGGGGTTGTTGGTCATTGCAGAAGCCAAAGGGGAAAAATTCTTATTCTTCCCTTGTTGCCTTGACTGTCACAATGTGTGTCTTGTTAAGATGGAGCTTGGCATGTGTGTTGATAATGGTATATACAGTACTTCTCTTTTTAGCAGTACAAGTGGTTTTCTGCCATTATTTAGCAAAAGCTAATATTTATAACCAGAATTCGGGAATGAATGTTGTGATTATTCCACGCTAAACTATTTCCTTCCACACTGTAACTTCATTGAAGCCAGCTCAGATGACTCTTGTTTTTGTAAAACATGAGCCAAAGTGTATTCCCGAAGATGTGTTGTGTCCTAACAGAGCAAAGTGCTCTACAATTTGTAATCATCTCTACCATTAATAATACTTCTTGAAGACTGTTTTCTGTGGGGGTTCTTTCATCCAACATCAGTGATTACTCTGAAGCATAAGCAGGATGTAAACTGTTGAAATAAATACATCATTTCTTCAGTCTAAATTGGATGGAAATCCTTGCGTGGAAGTTGGGTGAACCTCAGTGTTTCTGTAATTCGGGATGTAACATATTTGTCAGTTTTTCAGGATGAAGCATACATCACAGTGCCATCAGTCCTAAACAGTGATTGAAACAACAAACTTTGGAATGTGCATAGATGAGTAATCGTAGGCAATGCTCAGATTACATCAGGAAAAAAATAAGATTCATAGTTCAGAAAGTGGAGTACTTCTGGTCAGAACTGGTAGGAAAGACTGTTGTTTCAGTGTATGGAACAAGATCTACCATCACCTTCCTCTTGAGACTTCTAAAAGAAATGGTTGTCTCTGAAAACCCTTTTGAAGAGTTGGCAATGCTGTGGGAGGAAGGAGAAACCTAATGTCCATTCTTATGTTACCAACATGTATTTATTTTTTCTTAAATAGGAATAAGGGGGTAAACCATTTCCAGTGTCTGTGTTGCTGTTGAAATTTTATTTAAGATTTCTAAATGCTCATGGAGGTGATACACAGACAAATGTACGAGACTTTCAAAAACCATCTTTGAACAGAAATTCAGTCTCTTGGAAGTGATCTGTGCATCTCACCCTGTGAGACGTGCCCAGCACACCCTGCCTTCAGCGTGGCCTTGACAGAGAGGACTTTTCTTGTTGGAAAGGTTAAGGGGGTGGGTGCACCTCCCGAGCCTAAGAAGCAATGGAAAGATGAGGCCACTTTTCACACAGCTGTTTTGTGGGTATCCTGGGTCTATGTTTGCAGAGGATAAGCCTTTTTCAGTGTCTGCTGTCAGGAAATTCAGGGGAGTTCTGCTGACTTCAGTAGCAGCAGATCGAGCCCCGCCGTGTTCCTAACAGCTGTGGCACCCATTGCTGCCTCGCTTCTCAGTCTGGCAGCATCTGGTGAGCATCTGCGTGCGTTGGGTTGGAGCCACAACAATGAGGCTTTTGTTGCAGTGAGTATTTTGGAAGAGGAGGATGCTGTGTGAAAGTTAGTTTTGGGTAATAGGTCATTACTGTTAGCGTGCTTCCCATCATCCTGTGGTTGGTGCTGTTGATGCAGCAGTACGTTGCCTGGTGAGGAAAATGTGAGCAATTTTTTCAAAATGGAAATTAAACGGTTTCCCGGAACTGTTTGTGTTACGGAGTTCTCCTCTCCAAATTGGAGAAATACAGGTGATGCAGTGAAACTCTTTCTGCCTTTGATCTCTGGTAGCTTATGATTCAAATAATGTTTTTTGCATTCAGTTAGCTAACGTAGTCTGCTCCTGCAGCCAGGTTTGGAGACATTTGCTGATTAAATTATTTAGTAGTAATAGGTCTGAAGCACTCACATGAATTTACAAGAATAATAAGTCAAATGCTATTCCAGCTGGGAAATAATATGTGGAACTGGTGATTTATAGTAACATGAGCTATTACAGCTTTCACAGAGCTGGAGGAGGGGAGGTAGTCTGGAAATACAAACTCTCCATGCCAGGGTTATTGCTTGTTGTTGTTAATGTTTATATACTGGCGGTATTACCAGGTCCCGTAACTGTGCTGTGCAGTCAGATTCATTCCTTCTGCTTAGCCAGAAGAGTGGAGCATCTGTAGGGATCAGAAGGCAAGACACAAAAGAAATCCATTAGAAGCCTGCATGTGTTTGCTGCCAGCCGGTTGTTGATTGCAGACAGGGCCCAAAACTGTGACCTGTGATGGTACCTGCTTTTTTGTTCTGTTAGGTGGGCAATTTATTTATTTATTTCCCCCAGATCTTACAGTGGAAGGCGCGTACACTATAAGGCATGCAAATAAGCCATGAGGGCAATCGGGGACCTCTGCACCAGCAGGTCATGCTGCTGTCCCCTGTCCTCCCTCAGTGGTTCTGTGCCCACCTGATCCCCTAGTCCAGTGCTCAGTTACAGATGTTTTTGCATGCCTGTCAAAATTTACTCTACATGAATTCAGCTGCTAAGCAGTCAGTACAATTTCTCCATCTAAATGTGATTAACAAAGTTGGAAAAGACAAAGAAATAGTGTTTTTGTGCTGAAGGTTGAGCAAATTCTACCAGAAGTTGAGAAGGTATGATGAGTGATAACACTGCATAATGCATTTATTCACATTTTCCTGAATGTTAACAGATGTTTTTGTTTTGTTTTGCTTTTAAAAAAGGGAGTGACTGGGCAGGCAGTGTGAAGACTATTTTGCTTGATCTTGGGGTTGCACCCTGCCATCACATGAGACCCTGGGGAGGAAAGGATTGATGATTCCTTCCTAGAAAGCAGCTCTGTGTGCTTGGCCAAGGGGGATTTTTGGAAGGATTTTTCTAGGGAGAGACAAGGCCAGAAGCGAGCCTGAGCGCAGCAGGACTTGAACGGCTGTCGGGAGGAGCAGGAAGCTGACACACGGCCAAGGGTCTGTGTCCCTGAAGGGGTGGAAGAAAGCTTCTCCATGGATGTGCCGGGCTTAATTCGTCCTGACCCAGAGAATGGCTGAGTTGATGAGCTCAAAGCAAGCCAGAAGGAAAGGACCTGCACTGCCAGGCCTTGGCAGGAGGGAAAGAAGCTTCTTTACAGGCCTTTTAACTTAAGTTCTGGGCAGTGCCTCACCCTCATAGTAAAGAATTTATTCCTTTTACCTACTCTAAATCTACCCTTTTTTTAGTTTAAAGCCATTACCCCTTGTCTTATTACTACTCTCCCTGACACAGAGTCCCTCCCCAGCTCTCCTGCAGCCCCCTTTAGGCACTGGCAGGCCTTGGTGTCATTTTACCTATGAGCTGAATTCCTTTATTTATTATCATTTTGTTCCAGTTTGTTGTGATGAAATGAGGCATTGAGATTTTCTGTGGTATTTTGGGGGTGCTTGCTTTAGGGAAAAGGTTCGGGAAGATTTTTCCCAGCATACTTGCTGAGTTGCACAGCCTCTTCTGGGGATGACAGCCCCTATTTGAATAACTGACCAAGGGTTTTGCCCATTTAGTTTTGCAATTAATGTTTCTAACAAAGCAAGTATTTCTGGGTTCTGTCTGAAAAATGCCTGGATGAAATTCTAATACTGTTAAGCTCCATGGGAGTTAACTTGGGACCACAAATTGTCCCCTTCTTTGGTCATTCATTTGTTTTTATAAAACTTTTTTCTTTTTCACATGCTGACTATTTTATTGTGTTCTCATACTACCCAGGATTTTGGGTAGTGCAAATGCTTTTTTTTTTTTTTTTTTTTCTTTTTCCCTGTGATAAATTGAAGAACATTCCAGTATTTCTTTTTTTCTAAATAGTAGTGTCAGATAAACTTTCTACATGAGCTAGTCCTGTATATTGCCACTCTGTTTAAAATCCACTCCTTTAATACTGCGGTGGTTTGGAGTAGAACAGGTGTCCAAAAGAAGAAAATAAAATCAGATTTCAGCAGGAAGATATGAGAGCCACTAATTTTTACCCCGAGGTAAAGATGACAGCAGCGGTTGATTTTACCTTCTTCTTTGTCTCCATTATCTACTCTCAAGGACTGTGCTAACACATTATTTATCATGTGATAGCAGTGTCACTTGTTGCAGCAAGGTTGATGGAGCATGCTTACCAGCTGGAGGGTTGCTGGGAGGAATCCCACACTGCCCCTTTCCAAGCAATTGACACTGTACTTCCAGGAAAAAAAATATATATATATATATATATAAAATAAAAAAGGTTTTAAAAGTATTTTGCAATAAGCAACAAACAAAATTTAGGAATGACTAGTGTTCACACTTCTGTTTTTATGACAATAGTGATTTTTTGGGGGAAAGGTGCTAATGAGGAACCAGTTACTGTTTTCAGTCCTCCAAAACTAGATAAATTTTTCAAACTTTCAAAATATTTGGGTATTAGGTATTACTCAGATAATATTCTTTCCTAACTGATCTTTAGGCTCCAAGTATTAAGGAACAAGTAATTTTTTAAAAGCTAGAATCCAATAGCTGGTATACAATCCAATACCCACATCAGCAGCCTTTTGTTTCTTATTTAAATTCAGTTGGTTTCATACATTGAGTAATACATGAGAGATAAAGGATTTACTCCAGATTATGTGAGATCTGCAGAACAGGCGTTGTGTATGTAACAAATCGGTTGGCTTAGCTGGGCTATGGTTGACTATTGCAGAAGAAATTGCAAGTGTGGTGTTTGACTGAGGTCACACTCACTAATGAGTCTGAAAGCTCAAAGTAGAGGTTTGTCATCGGATTTAGCATTTGTGTCCTCCAGAGAGGAGGGCAGGGATTTGTGAAGGCAAAGTAGGCTGCACAGGGAAATGGGAAGGAGATCTGAAAGGTCTGTGGCGGTGCCGTAGTGAGGCAGTAATTCATCCGTCTGGCCGTCAGCAACGAGAGGATTTGGGGGGAAAACTCTTGGCTGAAATGATGTATAGCAGCTGTTAAGTGCAGCTTTTCTGAACGTGTACAGAATAATAGAAACATTTTACTTGAGAACTAACTCTTAACTTTTATATCTTGGTTAAACTTCTTCTACTCCAGCAGCTCTGTGTGGATCCACCAAGGGCATCAGTGGCGTCCTCTGTCTGGCCGCCGTGCTGTGCGGGCCCTTCACTACCTGCAGCACTGTCAGTTCAGTAAAGGAAAGGCTGCAGCGAGGGAAAGGCCAGACAGATTGCTTGTGAACAGTGAAACTGTAAATCTCACTGGTTTTGCCATGAGGAGGCTAAAACCATGACCCAGTCTGGGACGCAGCACACTGGGGTGGCTGCTGGCTGCCTTATGCCTTGTTGGCTTGTAAGCGCAGTGCGGGGCGGCTGGTGGGACTGGAGCTGCTGGTACAGGCAGTGCCCTGGCAGCCTTCGCAGGAAGGAGAACGGAGATGTTGCATGTAGAAAAACAAACAGGCGGAGGCTTGGGCAGTCTCAGGGAGGCTTAGGTATTTTCCTCATCTGGCTGAAAGGAATTGTGCTCGTGGTTTGGAGTTTTTAAGGAACGAGAGAAATCAGTCAGAATGTAGTTGCAGAGTACAGTAAATACTACTGTTGACTAACAAACCAAGCAAGGGCTGAGGGCAGTTTTTCCCCTGCAACTATGCTGTGTAAATCTCAGAAAGCAGGGAGGTTCCTTTTGTGGTGGACTGTTGTAGGGGTGAGGAATACTCGGGGCTGCAGGATCACACCTAGTGGAGGGCAGGAGGGGACAGCAGTGCCAGCATGCAGGAGGTGCTGGGAGGGAGAATCACATCCTTGGCAATGCTCTTTCCATTGCAGAGTGCAGATCAGTGCTGTATCCTGTTTTTCTGTCAGGTACCCACCATGGGGACAGACCAGCAGCTGTTTGGGTACAGAAGGGCATGGCTGAACTGGGGAGGAAGGGTGAGCTTGTGCCCTGCCTAAGGCTGTATAGACAGGGGTATTCAGAAAGTGGAGGAGGGGCATGCATAACCAAAGCAGAAAATGGGCATAGAAGGAAAGAATCAATAGTTCATTAGATTGGTAGAGTGGAAGAAGGAGAAAAAGGATCAATAGTTCATCAGATCTGGAGACTCAGCTTGTGAGATGTGGTGGTTTAACACACAAGCGTTTTACCAGAGTCATTGTTCATGTTCCGTATTTCAACTAGTGCACGTCATGTAACAGCTGATATCAGTATAAAGAATATAGAATAAAAGTACAGTATAAAAGAATAAAGGAAAAGTAGAAATTGAGGGTAGAAAGCTTGTAAATCCTATTTTAGGGGAAGGCTACCTACCCCTTAAAGAGATCCTGTGGACAAACATGAAATAATTCAGAGAGGTTCTCCTTCCCTCCTTCGCCACTGGTGTCTTCCCCATGAATAGCATTGCTCAAAATTGTGAAGTTTTCAATTAGGATTTTAGTGAATGTGAGTTTTGTCTGCAAGATTTGGCTTTGTGGTTTTAATAGTTTACAACCCAGGTGAAAAGTAAATACTGTATTATAACAGACAGATTTCAGACCTGGGTGTGAAAGTTTCTACAAAATGAGCTCACTTATTTAACACGTGTGGGCTAGAAGTAGTGCAGTCATGCAGTTTCCGTGATTACGCTGTAGAGAAATAACAGCTATTAGAAATAAATACACCATAAAGGTGTATTTTTAGAAAGAAGGTTGCAAACGTGCAATATTAGTTTGGCCTAGCACTTCTTGGTAGACGTAAATAGTTTAACTGAAAGGGTCTACTTTTAATACAAAGTAGCTATTTTCTGTGTTCTTATTAATTTAAAAGATCGTGTATTAGCCAACATTAAATGGTAAAGGTTTCATTGGGGTCCATGAAAGCATGCAGTACAGTATCTATAGCCATCTGATAGGAACACAAGAATTCTTTCTTCCATTCAGGAATATCAGTTGGCTTAAGTATTTCTCAGTGTTCCCCTGGGTGTGGGGGAGAGCAGCCCAGTGCTGTGTGTTAGCAGCAGCAGGAGCTCCCACAGTGTCCGCAAGAACTGTAAGCCACCCCTTTGCCTACGTGGGGCTCTGTGAGAAATGCAGCAGTTAACCTGCCAGTTGCTTTCAGATAACATAGTGCAGCCTTCTTAATGGCTACAAATGGCGAGAGCTTCCGATGGGGAGTTCCCTGGAGCACTGAAAGCTGATGGGTGTACTCCTGTCCTCCGTGCATGAATAATGCATGACCTTGCCAGCTTCAGCAAGATACCAGTTAATTCTTCTGACCTGCAAGGGTTTTTTTTTTCCTTCTAATTATTACTTATCTGCCATCCTGTTTGAAGGGAAAGAGTTAACCACAAGTCTACAAATGCCTGTGAATATAGGAGACAATTACATTGTATAGGTAAAGCTGGTGAATATAGTAGACAATTACATTATATAGGTAAAGCAGATCCACTTTTGAAATTCTTCTGCAGATTTGTCTTCCTAGACTTAATAGTCTCTCTTGTGCCATGGGCATTGTTGGTGTACTAATATTCCTAATATTCAGATAATTTTGTCTTTAGAGCTACTGTGTGCCTCTCACACCCCCTGTATTCCCTGTCTTAGGAAGGGAGTTGCTATTTAGAGTGCTTTTTCTTTTTGTGTCTTTCCATGCCCCTTGTGGGGCTAAAGAAAAAAATAATAATTGCATGTTGTATGTTTGATATCATTCCTGAATGGGTCCAAAGCTAGTGTTGAAACACTAATGTACCCTTCCTTGGATGGCAAAGGAACAGAGGCTTGCATTTCTGTCTTTGTTTTTCCTGATTGAATATCCTTTTGAATGTTTTAATTAAAGCTTAAATCTGTTCTTCTTCACTTTATCCTGCACAGCTGTGGAGAGATTTTTGGCATGCTGTTAATTTTAGCAAGATATTCGCTTGACTTTGAGTAGGTAAGGCAAAATTTGAGAATGGCTGCGATTGACAGTGCACCTGCTTAAACAGACTGCTCTTTATAATCTGTAATTCAAATGTTTGTTTTAAAAGAAAATACTTTGCTTGGCAGGCTATATGAAGTGTGTGATGATAGCTGAGTAAGCCTAAGCCTATCTAGAAAGCAGGAGGTAGAACTGGGTCGTGACACCTTGTGCTTTTTCTCAAGGTGCTATATTCAACAATTTTTCAGCTAGTTAACTTGATTTGCTGACCCCCATAAAGAATAACTGAACCCTAACACAATGATTTTTGATTCATCATGACAAGCTGTCGCTGGACTGGAGAATCGGGAACATTAAAATTCTTTTGTAGTATCTAGTGACATTTACGTACAGTCTTAAAATAGTTGAGAATAGGTGAGATATATTGCTATGATAACATGCTAACAGCTCAGTGCTGGATCTTAGTTTTTATTCATTATATACTATATTGCAGCCATTTATCATTATTACTATTATTGGCAGGCACGAGATGAAGGGCTGGCTTCTCGTCTGGTGTGGAACAGTGTAACTTTGGCTTGATCATGCTGTTGCAACAAAAGCTTAGGCAATAAAACTAAGAATTTCACGCCATGTAGTCAGACTCTCTCTCTTGCATCTAGTCTGTCTGAATAGTTCTCAGGCTAATAAATTGTTCTACTTGCATTGCTGCTGCCTTCACTTCTGCTGCCACGTTTGTTACATCCAGGATCAAATCACTCTCTTCCACTGTTTGCTCTCAAGTCGAGGTATTTGTAGACATTGCTCATGTAGAAAGACCACGTAACATCAGGAGCACACGCTGATTTTTAGTAAGAGCAACGGGTAGGATGAGTAGACATTAGGGATGCTGTACTAACAAAACTGTCCCGTGTATTAGATTTGAAATGTGATATTGCAGGTTGGCCATAATTCAGTCACTTTATAATATTCGTCACTATTATGCTAAAAGCATGTAAATAGCAATAAATTATGGCATCAACTAATTTAATAGTTCATAGGTGGTCATTCCTTGGAAATTCCACTTTAGTAAGGCAATGTCGTAGGTGAAATCAGAAAGGGGTGTCATTTACGTTATTTTGTACTGCAGGAAGAACATCGGAGACAGATGTTTGGTGGTGGCAGAAGCAATAATTTAGGCTGACAAAATTATGTGTTGTTTGTTGTGCCTATGCTAATCAACATTTTTTCAAGGAAAGTAGTGTTGTTAGAAAAGATAAGAAATCCACAGGTGCTGCATGCTATATGCTGTATATCTGGTTTAAATTTTTTATAGTTCTACCAATTGTTTAAAATTATTGTGCATAAATTACTTACATTTCTTATTCTTCTCCCTGACAATGTTCCAATGAATTTTGTAAAGACTAATTACTGTGGTCCCGGCTAGAGATGCTTTTTTACATCAGTGTTCATTCACAACTTGCTAGATGCCTGCAGCTACAAATCAGTCATTTGAGCAACCCTGGGAAGTGTTTTGTCATTTATTTTTCACATTATACATCCCATCTGGTAATAGAAGAAGCTAATAGTTACAAGCACATTATCAACTTGAAATCAAGCCATTTTTGAACCGCTGTAATTACCAGTTCCTTCAGCCACTACAGTTGACTCTGAGCATGCACACATGTGTTGCTGTGTGCCTATACAAGACAGGGGCTTTTTCGTCTTCGTTCTTTGCCGCATAAAAGACTTCCAGACGGAGAAAAAGTCTAATAGTGGCCTTCCTACATCTGGGAAGCGCAGTGCCATTTTCTCATCCTGCCAGCTGCAGTCTGTAGATGCAGTCTCGTGTGCACTGCTGATGGTGCTGCTTGTTGAGATGGCAGCGTCAGTTTGCAGTCCCAGAGAGCAGGCAAAAATGGTTTAATAAGCGTCCAGTTATTTAAATGGCCTTTGAGCAGAAGCCAACAAACAGCATACTGCAGAAATGCAGAGCAACTCTTTTCTGTAGGTGAGATGAAGCTTAGGCGGCTCATTCAGTTAATGATATGGCTCAAGCAGTCAAATTTCCATACTCTGATTTGGGAGGTTATTCCATAGCTCGTTTCTGATACTCATCCTAAACTACTTTTATTTCTGAAGTTGTACAGCTTTCTAAGCAGTTGCTCTCTACACAGTTACTGCCTTTGATTATTGCCTGGCCCATCCTCTCCCCTCTACTGCTTTCATTCTAACAAGTCCTGTAGTGTGAGTTCTTTTAATCTATTCTTCCAAGCTAAATTCAGTCAATCTTAAATCAGGCTTAAATGTTGAATTAGTGCATCGGAATGTTAGAAACATTAGAATTGCACTAATGCAGTCTGCTCAGTTACTATATAGTCTAATTGAATGATTCTGTAATAGGAAAATGGATTAGGTATTTAAATTGCATCAGATCTGAGAAATTGAAGTGTGCTTTTTGTTAACTTTTGCTACAAACTGGAAGGAGCTGAAGGTGTGATTGAGCATTTGCCTTTGACACGTGCCCCTTAATTCACTGCTGAAAGACACTTGCTGGGTCCATCCCCTTGCCGCGTTCTGCTGCCCATTTCCAGAATAAGCCATCTGTTGTGTTCTGAGTATATTTCACAGTCAGTTTTGTTCAAGTGTGCTGAAAGCTGCTGAAGGAAGAGCTTTTTTTTCAGGCTCGTAAGTATGACTAAATGGAATGACTGACGTCCAGGTCTCCTTGAGACTGAGGAGTTCAGTCATGGAACCAGGCTGGGCGCATCCTAGCCGGAGCTCCGATACCATTCCTGCCAAGAAGAGCCACTGTGATTCTTTCCAACTTGTCATGATAAACTAAACCAAGAAGAGAGTATTCATCATGAATAATTAATATGACAGGCATTTTTGCTACTAACTTAACACTACAAATTTTGCCAGCAATACTCAGGCTAACTCTTGGTGTTGGCAAGTGAGTAACCTCATCCCTGGGCTTATTTGCAGCAACTGCAGGCACTGAGGTGATTTTAATCTTCGTATTTTAATCTTTTAATCTAATCTACTTCAGAAAAATGTTCCCAAGTCCCCTTACTTTTTTCACTTTTTTTTTTTTTTTTTTTTTTTCCCAGTTATGATTCAAAGGCAGGGATGCTGACAGAGCGATGGAGAATTGTTGGTATATAATTTAGGACAAGGTTCCACTGGCTCTTTAAAAGGCAAAATATGAATAGGGTGAGCAGTGACTGGTAAGCACGGCGAGTTGCCAGAAGGTGCCCACACTGCGTTGGTGCAGAGCGAGGCCGTTCGGCAGCACGGTCACTGCGGTCATCGCACCTGTGGGCAGCATCGTGTGTCATATGCCATCCATCCAAGCAGCCTCACAGGATGAACATCCTAAACTCTGCAGCTCTTCCAGAGGCAATAAGATGTTCCAGTTCATTTGTCCAGCTTAGATATCCTAGCACATTTCTGTGTATTCTTGAGAAATAAAGAAGCATTTGGGTCTCAATCACTCATTTTTGTCTGTAAAAGAAATAAGCGTGTGGTCTTAATGCATCAAGTGCCTCCCTCCCCTTTCCTCCCGAGTGGCACAGCTGGCTCCTTTTCAGAACTTCTTTCCCTGGTGCTGTTTTTTAACTGCACAAACTTTGTTTCATGTTGAAGGCTCTGCAAATGCTCACTCTGTTAATACCTTCAGAGATTTTCTCACTGTGTGAAAGCTGCTGGAATGGAAGCCAGCCTGGCAGAAAGGTCACCTCCTCTTAATGAGTTGCTTTTTGCTTTCCTTTCTCAGTAATAGCAATAGGAAAACCTAAAATTCTTCGGATATTGGACTTTAACGTATGTGCTTTGGAAAGGAAATGATTTTTTTTTTTTTCCAGTGAGGAAGGCAGATAATGATGATGCATTTTCAAATGTTCCTAGCAGAGGTCTGCTCAGAGCTATACATTCTGCTGTCAGTATCTGTTAGACTATATTGCTATACTGCAGTACGCATTTTCTGCAAAAATCCCCCCAAAAAATTGTAAAAACAAGATCTTTTTTTTTTTCTTTTTAAATGTGGCTTTGTGAGGCAAAAATTGTATTAAAGCAAAAACAAAGGGTGTGCATGAGGGGGTTGGGGGTATAAAGACCAGTACAGCTTTCTTGTTGCCATTTCTCTGTCCTTCACTGCTGCAGTTTGGCACCACAGGAACCCTGCAGAGCCCCTGTGAGGCGGAGCAGCCTTGCTTCCTTTGCAAGCAGCGGTGACTTGCCTGTACCACACAGGTTGCCAGTGCCAGAGGGAAATGATGGCTCTGTCTGGACTCAAGTGGCCTCAGGAGCAGGTGATGCGCAGATCAGCCGAGGTCCTCACAAAGCTCTGTGAGGGTGCTGTGTTCAGGACACAACTCTGGACGTACTTCCTATCAGTTGAGTTTATTATGGTAATACATAAACGTGGCCTTTCATCCACACAGGGATTTCCCAGCTAATCAAACCCGTGTCGCAATATTTGGCTGGGGTCTACCAGGTTCTGTTGTGTCATGTCCAGCACTGTCCCTTCGTTCTCAGTGTGGGCCGTAGCAGGACGAACACTGCAGTTGTATCAGCCTTGTGAGATGGATCTCTGCTGCTTTAGCAGTGACGCCTGCATCTAAATAGGTAAAATAAAATCGTCTCAATTCCTGGGCCCTCCAAGATTCTCTTACAAAGAGACGTGGCAAAGACATAGCGCAGCTGATGTAGGGCTCCTCCAAATTCCCGAACAGAGTGCCCTGAGGAACATGTCAAATCTAAGTGCAAAACAAGTGTGCAGTTGAGACGTGGCTGCTTGTTGCCCTGCAGCGGGACGGACATGGGCTGGCTCGGTGTGTACGTGGTGCTTGCACGGTTACGCTGACCTGAGCGATTTGATCAACATCGTGTAGGAAACACATCAGAGGCAGCAACGTGACCTTTGTGATTGCCATGTTTTCACATCTGCTGTGCTTCAGTATTCACAAAGCCTCCAGATTCCCAAAAAGCACTGTGGTTCTTTTAATAGTGTTGAAATTTTTTTTATTATTTTTTTTAGTGTTTTGTAGGCACTGGCTAACCAATCTGGCTAAGTGTTTACACTAGTTTGTTGACTTCCTACCCCAGTGTTGAATTTATTAGTTAGATGCGTAGTTTTAAGTTGATGACACTTTATTTTTTTCTTCTTAAAGATGTGAGCAATAACTTCTCAGTGCTCTTTCATTATCCATGTCATTTCCAAAGAAAGGTATCTGAAAGTTTGCTGAAGTCTCAACAAAGCAGTCTCTGGATCAGAGTGAGCATGGCTCTGCCCTGTGCCTTTCATGTTATTTCCCTGATTTCTGTCACCACTTAGAGGAGACTGAAATGCCCCTGGATGTGTAAGTCACCCCTGGGTGGTACTGGAACCAGTCCATTCGTGGCTGTTGGCCGGAGCTGCTCTGTTTGAGTCTCGGCTGTAGTGGTTATGAACTTGGCATTATGAACTGGGCCTGTGTCCTGAGCTCAACCTCTGCAGAAACTTCCGCTAGCGATGCAGCCTTGCCATCGTGCTTAAACTGCTCCTTCTTTTCTATAACATCTTTCTATAAATACTTCAAAGGCATTTTAATGCATTATTCTTAGCCTACAGTGACCTTCCTGGAACAAAAGGTTTGATTAAGAGTTGTTTATGCGGAAATATTCACAAACCAAAATTGGAGGATGCGTGCATAGGAGAAGCTCTTGAAGGACAATGAGCACACTTGCTGTCTTGTACTGGGGCTCCAGCAGTTTTAAAGGCACTGCCTGTTGTATGGCCGTAGGTCAGTTCTTCTTATATTCAAATAAAAAAAAATAATAATTTTGATGTTATTTGACAAGCCATTTTGCAGCCAAGTGAAATAATCCTTGTATAGCATTTTGATGTATCCCACAAAGCTTGGTTCAGTCCTCGTGATATTTATTCTGTTTCAGATATAGCAGTTTTCCAAAATAAGGGCTAATTTAACTTCCTGTTACCATGGCCTTCAACCCCTCTAACAAATAATTAATATAGAAAAAGCAACATGTAATTTGCTTCTGCAGATAACCCACACCATTTGATTTGTAAAAGGCCAGTAATACTTGATGGTTCACCACTTAGGAACATATCTTAAATGTTCAGAGTCCATGGTATTTCCCCGGAGTGATTTATAATGCAACAAGAAATGGAAAGCTTAAGAAAGGGGAGGAGGGTTTGGATGGGAACACTTAAAATTTCTTGGCAGAAGCTTACTGCTAGGGAAGCTTTGGTGTCTTGTTTTTTTGTTCGATTGTTTTGGTTTGTTTTGGTTTTGATTTGGTTTGTGTTTTTCCCCTTTCCTTTTGGGAATGAGAGATTTCAAGGAGGAAATGGCTGATCCGAGTTCCTGAGAGTGCTTTCTGAAGGCAAGTTGAGAGACCAACCGCATTTACATCACAGACCACATCCCTGTGAAAAATGTAGCATGCACGCTTAACCTGCTGGACTCGGCTGGTGATCCTGGGAGCAGAGCCACAGCTGCTGAACAAAGGCGGCTGGCACCGCAGCCCGGATGCCGCTCCCTCATCTGCACTGCAGAAAGCTCCTAGCTGAGCCGTAATAAATTGCCTTTTTCCGCTGGAGAGAATGGAGTCACATAGGTGCAACCATAAACCTACCTTCTTTCTGAAAGCGAAGATTAAAGGCCTACATAAACCATAAAAGTATTCTGGCATTGCATGAACAAAGCGCTATTGGATGAATATCAAGTTTTAGCAAATTGTAGATGCTAAGGTGGCATCATAGTTGTTACACTTCCCCAAAATGCCAAATTTCCAGCATAATGGGTGTTACTTTCTTTTGAGGAGAGTTTCCATAAACTTGTTTATTGCTGTGGCACATAGAGCTTTGCTGAGACTCCGCAGGATTAAGACCACGCACTGCACTGTGCCTGCGGGGCGACCTGCACAAAGCAAGGGGCGGCTTTTGGGGATCCCCAAAAGAGTCAGAGGCATCGGAGAGTTTAGGTTTGCTTACTTTTTTGTATTCTGTGTCATTCCTTCAACTTCCCTTCTTTGTGGGCTCTAGATTACTTCTTGTGTACACATGTAATTAGATTGGACATCAATAGTAACATTTTCAGTGATGGCCTGTAAGTTTATTACAGATGCTTAATATGTATGGCAATGGATTTAGCTGTAGAGTAGCAGTGTGTTTGTAGCCCTTGTTGTAACTGTTGTGTGCCTTATGTGCCACTTTGCACAAGATGCACGCATAGAAAAATGGGAAAATCAATAGCGTGGCAGATACGGCTGACTTTGAACCCCAAATAAATTTGGTGTTGTTCTTTTGGGACTTTCTACATGACGATCTTTGGCACTCAGCTTTTTCTAGGAGAGGCAGTGGAAAACAAATGCAGAAAGTGAGAACTTTGGCTTGAATTGGGGTTTCAGGAATGAGGCAACCAGCAGCTACTGGGAAGGACAGCGCTGGGAGGCAGGGGTCTGTGGGGAGCTGGCTGCACCCACAGGCATTGGGAACTGACTGAGGACAGAAATGCGTGCGGGCTCATTCTCAAGTCCTTTTCTCTGATGGTTTGTTAAATGCCTTACTGCCCCTTTCCTTCCCCCTCCTGTGCATTTGTTTCAGGAGGAACCTTGAGCCCCAGGCTTGGTCGGAACTTCTGTGGGCAGCGGCGGGGTTTGGCTCGGGTAGCCTGGGGAGGAGCTGCATCACTGCTGGCCGGGGGTACACCCAAACCTGAAACAAGGAAAACGCCCACACAGAGCTGTGTCTTCAGTGTGAACAATTGGGAGCGTCCTGCTATTACAGAGCAGAGAGCTTTAAAGGAAGACAAAGTGTTAGTCAAATAACTTTTAGAAATGGTACGTGCTGAAACAAATTTTCAGAGCAAGCTTTTAAAGAAGATGGGATAGACACCAGAAGATGGCAACTGTATGTGAAGACAACTTTGGTCTGTTCTATGTTTGTTGTTCCATGACTAACAGACAGCTGAACCTTTTCAATTTCCTGGATTTGTGTGGTGTTTTTTTTTTTTATTATTATTATTATTTTTATTATTTGGGAATGTGTTCTCATTTCAGGACTTCTTGGAAGTGGGTTTCTAACTAATAAAATTCTGTAACCAGGGTATCTCCATAAAGCACTTCCTGAAAGGAAGCTATTTCATTGAAGAGAGATTTCCTTCAGGAATCCTAAATAGTGTTAATGCAAGGCAATTTTTGTGAGACATCCATCTTTGAATGGACCGAGCTGAATCTTTCATCGGAACTGGACAAAATCCCTGAGGAAAAATGCACATGAAATGAATTGAGCCCTACATATTTGAAAGCAAGGATTCGGTCCTGCTGTGACTGCTGAGCACAGAAGTGGAACAGACGGTTTTGGAACAGGCCAAATTGTGTGACCTTTTCTGTCAATAGTAATTGCTAAATCCATATGGATCGTCCCAAGCATGAATGTGATGAAATAAGAAATACTATGCACAACTAGCTTTTTAAAGATGTGATGCATCTAAGAAACAAGTAGATGAAGCCTTTTTTTTTTTTTTGTCTTCACATTGTGCTCTGTTATGAAGGTTTTCAAGCAATGATGCAAATTTCTTTCTGTGAAGTTTGCTTTTGCTCTAGTGTACAGCTTCTTGTTCAAGGCTGCACGGCGGAGACAGTGGTCCAACTGCTTTAAACAGTTGTCACTTGGCTTTGATGTTTTAAAGGGAGGAGTGTCCTGGAAGCCCAGTCTTAATTGGTGTTACCAAACAAGTAAAAGGCAGTGATGAATAATGTATAGTCCTGCTTTTGTCTTTGGAATCAACATCAATAAGGCAAATCATACGGAAACATTGCCTGTTTTGATTCAGCTGGGAAGTTACCTCAGAGACTGTGACATGCATATTTCAATCCGAACCGGGATCCCAAATGGGCAAGCCCCAGAATTCTGATCGGGCAACAACACGTATCAGCACTTTGGGAGATGGTTATAAGTGGGTCAGGTTACCCTGTGCTCCTAAGTTGTCTTGACTCTAGGTTTCTTTGGGCTTGGGGGTTTTGACTGTGGTTGAAAAGGACTGCAAACAAGCACAAGGTCTTGATCTCTCCTCCTGGAGAAGGGAATAGAAGCATAACCAACGTATGGTGACTCACCAGCACAGTGGGTTTAGAGAACAGGTTAAATTGAACGCTTCCCGGGAAGTCTGGTCTGGGAGGCTGCACCTACTGCTGAAGAGAATGATTTTGGAAAGCTGTGTGTAACTTTTTACTCAGTTTACGTGATTCACTTAATTAGTTTAGAAATATCTGTGACATCACAACGGCAAGGGCATATTCTTATGCCTGAGGGGTCAGTGTTTATCTCAAAACTGTGAGTACTTAGGGGGAAAAAAGTATATCCATTTAATCTTACGGGCAGACTGACAGCAGAAAGGACTTGGCAACAGGGGGGAAGGCCAAATATCTGTGGATAGGGGACCCCATTTAGCAGTATTTACCCTGGCAAAATTCCCTCTGGCTTTGCTGACAATGCTGATGGAGTGAAAAAGGCTGAGTCGACACAAAGCAGCAGGAATTCAGTGGGAAGCATTCTTTTGGGCTGTGTGTAATTCTGAATGTGTTTTTAATATTTTGGGGTTTTGTACTCTGGATTAAGTACTGAGTTAAAGAATTTGTTTTGATAATTTAGCATTTCATCTGTTGCACCATCATCGTACAGATTTTAGAACAAAAAAAAAGCAAAATATATCACTATGCCTGATGTACCTGGAGGCATAAGGGTATTTCACTATTAAACCCCCGTTTCCTGAATGACACTGTTTGCTATGAGAACAGGAGCACAGAAGAAAGGGAAGGAGACAGCTGATAAGAGGAAAAAATAAGACAGAGTTAAATGGCTTCTTAGGTCAGGAAATTTGGTTGAAAAAACAGTTACGGTGGAATGAACATATACATTAATGAACGTATACCTAAACATATGTATATATGGTTAAACATGCAACAGGTGTAAATGAGACTGACATTTTTCTCACTTTTCTTTTTAAACCACATGAAAATTAGTGTTCAGAATTTGAGGCTGGTAGTAAAGGGACCTATGTCCAGAACATAATGGGAAGTAAGCATAATAAAACATACCGGGAATTAAGCAGCAAAGTGATATTTCACTAACCAAACACACCCACCCACTCTTCCCATTTAGTTGCATGTGTGAAATTTTAGATCAAGTTGTGATTTTGAAATTTTTCTATCCCAAACTGTAAATAAATATTGAAGAAAAAGATGACCAGAAAACAACAACAATAAAAGGCCATCCCTTCGTTTGGGCTGGAAATAGCTTTTTTGTCTTCACTAAGGTCTGCTCCTTGCCTGACAGTGTGATGAATGAAATCCTGCACTCAGGTATCCAAGCATTGGCTTACACAAACAGACTTACTCTTGAAAACCTTAACCTTCACATTTGCCAATTCCCAGATAAGAAAATATATGCTCTTGTAGCTAAAACCATGGTGAAATTAGTTGATATTTTTGTACTGAGAAATTACAATACCGAATACTAGATTTTTTTTTTTTCTGTGCTATTAATCAAAGCACTTTCCTTAGCATACGTAACTTAATTCCAGCACATAAAAAATAAATAAACAATATAAGTAGGAAGGAGAGGGTTTTTCAGATGTTTCTCTGGTGTTCATCTCTGCTTATGTTCTTGGAAATGTACGTGTATACATGTATACGTCATACATATAAATATATATTGTATATATGCACACGCACACAGAGTGGTAAGCTGAGTGCCTCAAACTACTTCTTAAATCTCTTTTGGAAGCTGTGAAAACACCAACATAGAAATTATTTTAAGAATTCTAGTAGAGGCTCTATTTCTTTCCTTCTATTTTTGTATTTGTTAGAGGGATGATGGCATGCTCCTTCCCACAGAAATGAGAGGTGTACAAGTACATAAAGAGGTGTGTGAATTGCTCACTTGGCTTTGTTGTTCCCAGATGCGAAGCTTTTCTTAATTGCCAGCCTTACAAATTGACTTTGGGATCTGAAAATCCAGATAAATTTTTGTTCATTATAGCTTCTCTGCAGGCCAAATGATGCTCACCTGTGCAACTGCATCAGCCAGATGGCAGTGAGGGGTGGAGGGAGCTGGAAAAGGCCGTTTGCAGATGAAGCGTATTTGGTGATGAATCAGTAAGAAGCAATAAAGTCAGGCCCTTTGTGCTGTTTTATAGTTGCTTCCAGAGTACAGCCACGCTGCTTGGTTGGTCAGCAGTACTTGTTTTTCTCCTCATTTTGTCTGACATCAATTATGTCCTGTGCAGATGGTGATCATAAAACCATGGGTGGATAACAAAGCATGGGGACAGAAGGACAGGACCAAATGTGAAGCTGGGAGGTGTGTGTGGAGATGACCCAAACAGAAGTCAGTGTTCACATTTTTGCTGTCCTTCTGTTTGCGTCTTAATTCTCTTGAATAGCAAGTCAACACTACCAGGGGAAGAGGCCTTATGTGGAGTTTGAGACATCCAAAGAAACTGCGTGAGCTGGGCCTGGTGACCTCAAGGAGGATGGGAAAGGGAAAGGGGCCGTGGCTGGTATGCTGCTCACCCATCCCTTTACCCTCAGCACATTTTGTGCTGGTTCTTTAAAGTCTCCAGGTGTGATAACAACCTAGAGCAGTTGTAGGAATGCATAATATGGAAATCAGCTCTTCACACTTATTTCTCACAAAGTGGCCATTTTTAATACTAGCGCTGTAGGCAGTGGCACAGCAGTGTGAAATTTCAGGCAGAGCTTTCCCAGGGTTGGAGCATGGTAACAGGACCTTGTGAGGAGGAGAGCTGAGCAACGGTGAGTAAAGGCAGCCCTGTGTGCTCCACCTGGTCTGTGAGAGCGTGTTTGTCTTCAGGATGAATGCTTTAGAAATGTCTTCAGAGAGCATCAGCTGTGTTTGCATACAAAGAACAATGACAAATCCTAAATTTGGTATGAAAATCATTCAGATTGTCTCTAGTACCCATTTCGTGCCAAAGAAGATTATCGTACTTAAGGAAAAAAAATCAATTTCAAGAAACGGAAATATAAATGGTATTGAAATAACAGGATCAAATTGATATATTGAGCCTAATTTGCAACTTAATTACTCCAGATTTATTTTAATGTAATTCTATTAATATCTAAACTGTTGTAACAAAGTGGAAAATCAGGTCTGTTGTTTGTGGATCTCCCCTAGAGATCATTAGCATGTATACAATTGCATTAAAATTTAAACGATACACTGCTGATACAAATCCTTTTCACTTGGTTTGAGGAAACCTGCATACGTTCGAGCCTCTGGGTAATTGAAATTGAAGCAGTTGAGAAGATGTCATGTAACAATGGTACAAGGAGTGTAGTCAAATTTCATTGTCTCTAAACAGCTCAGCAGTGTGTGTAAATTTAAGCAGGATAGTCATCAATTCTGTCACCCTGTTAATTATGGCAGAACTGTTAAGAAAGTGGCAATGTAAAACTTAACAGTGTTGAATATTAGAATATTCTAATCAGTGTGATCAGGTTTCTCATCAAGAAATCTTGTCTTCTTCTGTAATACTGTTAGGGCAGGAATGTGCCAGTGAATTGAGGGATAGGCAGAGATTTGCTCAAAAACTGTCATTTTTTTTCCAAGAGCATTAAAACTTGTTCACAACCATAAAAGTTGCTATAGGTGGGTACTTGTGCAGGGGTATTTTATATGCTCATTTATGAATAACTTTTCATGAAGAGCTAAAAATGCAAGACGTTTTCAGAATGTTTCAGTCATCGTGTTGTGTATTATTTGCACTGTCTGAATTCCTGTTGCAGGAGTTGTCTGCAGTGGTTCATCCTTGAAACCTGAACTTTCCTTCAACTTTCTCAGTTATTACTTTGCCTATAAATCTGTCCATAACCCCCTGAACAACGTTGTCTTTGAACTCCAGTGCATCTACTCGGTGAAATTCTCATCCAAGCTTTAATCTTCTCGCACCTCGATATGTTTTAAGTTCCATCTTTATGGCCTGGCATGCACAAGCTGAATTTAATGGTGATAAATGCGCTTCTTGAGAGTAAAAGCTATAAAGTGTGCATTAGAGATTAATCTAAGCCAAATCCTCGTTCCCAACATGCTGAACTCGTGTGAGCTTGAACTGGGAGGCGCTGAGGAGCCCATGCTTGTAGCTTAGGCTCATCTCTAGTATCAAGCGCTTCTTTTTGCTGTTGTTGGTTTTAAAACAGAGTGTATTTATGTTAGATGTCTTCTCTACTAGAAAATATTTAGATCATCACTGGAGTTAAGTGTCTCAATTTACCTTCATATTGTGTTTGGGAGCAAAGTGAAGGGTTGTTTTATGGAAGTATTTGAGGGCAGGAGAAGAACAAACAAATCAAGATCAGAAAGCAAATCTTTTCCATCCTTACTATTTATGTTTTCCTGATACCCACAGGGAATGAAATCATAGATGCGCTTCCTCTTTCAGAAGAGAAGTGGCCGTGGTGTTCTCTCTCTTTCTCTTTTTCTCAGAGCATGCAAATCTATCGAGCTGTAACAAAAACAGCTTATTACAGGGCTTTGCTCCATTCATTTGCTAGTAAAATTCATTATTATCTGGATCTATTTTGCAGCTTCTGAATAACAGTGCAGCGCTAATAATCCGTAAGCTGGATGAATAGTGTGTTAAAATGTTTTCAAATACAAATCAGAGCTGTGATTTTTATTACTGTAAATGGAATTATTATAATGCACATGTGCATTTAAATTAGCTTCCCTAATTCAGAAAATGGAGCTTTTCAGGAGAGTTTCCACTTTGTTGTGACAGCGCATCTGTTTGTAGATTTGGTCCAGGTTTTGGCCCAGGGCCAGACTTGGGATTGCCCCATGCTGTCAGCGTGCTTCATCTAGAGCTTTTTTAAGGTGGATCGTAGGCCCACCTGGAGGCGAAGAACTGTGCTGAACTGCTGTTCAGGCAGACGCTGAAGTCATGACGATGATCTAAAAAGGCCCTCGAGGCATGGCTGAACACTTATTTTTGAAGCAGTGTAATAATACTGAAAATTCGGATGAAGATCCAGCAGCTCCACGGACGTGTCTGCTCCAGAAGAGCTCACAGAGCCCAGTGCTGCCAGTCTGGCATCTCACCGGGTCGCGAGGGAGATGGCAGCAGCCCAGTCCTGCTGGAGCTGCTGTGGCCTGCCCTGGCAGCTAGTGCTGGTAACCTACAGGCTGTCTCACACCTCTCTCCTTACATCTGCAAGGTGTTTGTGTTGGTGTAGAGTATTTTGGGTTGTCGCAGACCTGCCAGCATTGTTGTGTTGGAGCCTTCATTTTTACATCTACCAAGTGGGCAGCACGCCTCTTGGGTGCAGTCCCACAGCAAATTGCTTTACCTCAGCTTGCTGTCCTGTCTTTAGCTCCCACTGCTCTCAGTTCAGGCTGGGAAAGAGATCAGTCCCTGGGCCAAGGCATTTGTTCTTCTTTGTTTTAGGGGGAGGGAAAGGGAGGACAAAGGAGCACCAGCTCTGGTTAGGGAGTTCCCTGTGGTGACGGACAGTACGCGCCTGGGCCCTCTCAGCTCCGCAGGGCTCGCCTCAGGAGCTGCAGTGTAAAGTCCTGCTGCAAACTTCCTGTGGAACCTCTGGACAAGGCATTTACCCACTGTTTATCGCTGTCCTTTCATTATTAAAATAAATACTGTGTTAACAGACTGCTTTCTACGTGCAGGGACCAACCTTAGGTTAGTTCTTGTAGAGTTCACTCAGCTCCCTAAAAGAGGGGTGCTGCAGAGCATAGCTGTGCCTCTCAGCACACAGCCCCCCTACAACTGCTGACAGGCAAATTTCTTTCCTAGGGAAAGCACTCCTGTAAACCACGTGCTTCAGGCATCTGTTTAAGACTACTAAATTGAAATCGTTACGAATAATTTTTGAGCTTGGATTTAGGCATGTGCTGTGGTGCTTTCAGAGGCAGGACCCATCGTCTCATCTTCCTCAAAGCAGATTACAAATAGCGAAATCTGAAAAAGAAATTGCAAGGAGGTTCACACTAGTGCTCAAATGACACATTCTTCATCAAACCTCGAAAAGCGGCCACTAGTTTGGGGGAATTTTGTTTGGTTCATTTTCATTATGGTCTGCTTTTCAACTCCTTTCCTCTCAAGAAAGCACAGCTGGAGAGGATTAACTGAAAACAAATGATACTGCAGAATATCTGCTTGTTCATTGCTGCTCTTTCAGCTTACTTCTGCTAATTGATGCCTGATTGAAGCTCTAAGCAGTGTGCAACTGTGTCTTACGCTTCCATGCCAAAGGTATCTGTAAACCAATTCCCCCACCCCACATAAGACAAGGGGGGCAGAAGTGTAACCGCGAGTCATTTCTCTCTTCAGACTTCTGTACCTTCCTTGCCCCCTTCAATATACTGAATTTCAAGTGCCAGGTTTTTGGAGGTTAGCTGAGATACAGGGGTTGTTGATGTTATTTTTGTATATTTACTTCTTTTTGCCCAGTCTGCTAAAAGCAAGGTGCTGATGTGGTGCTACATAAGGCTTTATTTGTCCTAGAAGACAACTGCTGGAGATGCTGCTTATCAGCCTTGACTGATAACAAAATCTCACCATCTGCTGCCCGTTAGGCTGTCAAAGAAGGAGCGCGATAGCTTGCAGCTGTACGTGGGAGCGCTGCGGGGGGGTGAGGTGCAGGCGGCGGGGCTCGGGAGGCTGTCACTGTCCCCAGCCGTCTGCTGGACCCCCTGCTCTCGGGCAGGCCCTTGGGGGAACACGAGAAAGGTGACAACGCTCCCTGGTGCTCCCTCTGCACCAGCAGAACCCCAGGGAGGGGTTGTTGTCCCGGCCCACCTGCGCCGTAAGGAAAAGGCGATGTTCCACGTGCACGGTTTGCAGGGGTAGGCTGCAGAGCTTATAGGCATCTGTGGGAAAAACTGATAAGTGATTTCTTCAATCCTGTTATGCTTTGACTGAATTTTCATTGCTGTTAGGAGATTTATTAGTATTTTTTATGACCGGTCATAGCCTGTGTTCTTTAAAATATTATTTGCAATTTCCTTTCTCTAGAATGTGCCATTTAAGGAACATAAGTCAAATTTTCCATCGGTTGCATCAGGGAAGTTATAAATATGTCAAAGGGGGTGTATTTATGTATCGTATTATGTGGGAGAAAGAATTTGGCCTGTACTGTGTAAAATTAAAACAATAATTAAGCTCTGGCAGGAAGGTTGGAAGGCAAAGTGCTGGCTTATATATATTTGTATGTTTATTGTACGTGATAATTAAAGAGTAGTTATAAATTCTCATATACTCTAATTCCTCCTAATGGAAATACTTAGGTCACGTTACCCCTTGGCAGGTGTTTTCGTATCTGGAGGAAGAGGGAAAAATCAAGAAAAAGATTAAAAAGGAGTGCTTTGGTCTCAAGTACGGTGGGCACGCTGGTGCCCTGATGGGGCAGAGGGTTGTCCCTCAGGACGGGCAGGCAGCAGGAAAGAACTTCAGGGCTGGGACTGGAGTGGTGCTCAGTTCCTGGTGGAAAGGAGAGGGCAGGAGTGGGAGGCCAGCAGCATCCACCTAGTACGTAGCATTTACAGAAAACATGATGCCTAAATTAAGGTATGAATGGAGGCATCCTGTATTTCCTCAGTTTCCAAGATTCTTCTGTGCATCAGGCTTTCGCACAGAGGCTGTTTGCTTTCTCTGTCCGTGAGGTGGTGTGTCTGCACCTGGTTCCTCTTGCAAAGTGACGTGTATTTGAGAACTAGCACGATGATGCAGTGGTTGCCTCATTACTGAGAATTGTTCACTCGTGGCGCTACCGCTAACACTGCGATATTAGGTCTAGGGAGATGCCATCTGCTCATTTTGTGATGTGTGATTGCGTCTGTCTTGTCACACTGCGCTTTTTCTTTCTTCTTAGCCTTTTAAAGCTGCCTATCAGAGTTGGAAACTAACGTGAATTGCTGAGTATAAGTGCTTTTTATTAGTATTTTAAGACCAAAAATATCAAAATATAAGTAATTTAGTGTCATTGGTAGACATCAAAACAGGCTTTAAATAAATTCTTTGTAATTCTTTCTAATTTTTTGTGGCAATGATTCTCACCAAACCTTACTTCGTTTTTCAACCGACTTTAATTTTGCTTTTCTTAAGGCTATTTTTATTTTATAAAATAAAAGTGTTCTTCACAGATCAATGAAAGCCACGAACGCTACGGGTTGGCTTAGCTTTAAAAATTTGTTTCAAAAATGATTATTGTCATTTGGCAAATAACTGTCCTGTGCTAAAAGCTCCTCTCTTGTACAAGCATTATGTAATGTCACAGTTAATAGCATTTAACGTTATTGGATGCGAAATGACTTCAGTATCTCGGCTATAAAAGCCTGTTTACAGAGACGAGGCATTCTTGTTGGAGCGCCAGATTGTTAAGTAGCTACAAGTTGCCAAAACTCAATGAACTTCCAGCCGGTAATGATGTGCGAATTGCTATCAGGGCTGAGGATTTATTGGCAAAATGCTCGGGAGCGCTGCTGGTTCATAGCCCCAGTCGGGGCTTTACCCTTGTCCTGAAACCATTGGCAAGGCCGCTGGGATGGGTACATCCAGGAGCAGCTGCACCTCGCGCACGGCTCCTCGCAGAGAAGGGCTCGGGGGATTGTGGCCCTGCCCGAGCAAATGTCCAGTTATTTATTGATTTATTCGTTTATTTTAGATGGGCCTTCTTTGTAAGCTGGCGGTACAAAATGGGGAGGTACAGGAGCTAACCTCTGCCACGCAAATTGAGCGGTGTTAACTTTCTCACCATTCTGTTTTCCTGTTAAAAAAAGTTTTCTGTGATGTCGCAGCCATGAGAAGCTACCTTTGGATAAAGAGGTTTCATAATAAACCATAAAGGAGAAGATTCCTGCAAACCCGTTCAGAGACGTGACGGGAGCCTGGAAGGAGGCCGCGGCCCGGCCATCCGCAGCTGAGCTCTGCTGGAGCCCGAGAGGAAACGTCGGGCTTCCTGTGCACAGCTCACGGCGGCCCTGCAATATCTCACTCCAAATTTCTTAGCGTGGTCGGGCATTCAGTACAAAGAGCCATTCTTGTGAATCTTGTTTTTTTTTTTGTGTGTGTGTGTTTTTTTTTTTTTTTCAATTTTGTATTTCAGCTTAGTGATTGATTCCTTTTTTTTTCTAATGGACAGAGTGTTACTGGAGTCCACATAACTTCAGTGAAATGAACGGGTGTGTGCTTTTCGGGGGATTGAGTCCCTCCAATTCCCTTCTGTTGTGGGCTATTCCAAAAATACATTTCTTTAGACAAAGGATGAAATAAAATGCATACTGGGTGTAGTAAATACTGTGATATTCTGATTTATTGTTTTCTACTCTTGCTATGGACATCAACCAGTTAATATCCCTGTATTAATATATATATATATATATATATATATCTCCTAGGTAAAAAGTTAGTGTTGTAGAAGAAATATGTCTTGTCAGTAGCCAAATTTACAGATAGCCATGTGGCTTCAGAATACCCACCTTGCCATCTTTTTCGTGTTACAATATCCTCTTCTCACTTTCACTGCTGAGTGTTTGGGAGGCACAAGGTTCTTGGGTGTGCTTCAGGTGGGGTGCGCAGCAGGGCATGCTCAAGATGGTTGAACTTTTCCTTTCTAGAAGGATGGAGTTTCTCATGATGGTTTTTGTTCCTGACTGAATTTCCATGAAAACAAAAAGCATTTCTGGTATTTGCATGTGAGTGAAAGAGGCAGTTGCACGCTGGTGTGCCTTTGCCCTGCCAGTTTCCGAGGTGGGGGACCTGCTGGCACCCTTCTAGCCCAGGGTGCTGGAGCAGGGTCCCCAGCGGTGAGCGGGCCCTCCCAGTGCCAGGCAGGGCTTCAGCCGGAGCTGGAAGGGGTCAAAGACAGCTGTGCACAGTCCTTACAACTTCTCCTGCCCTCTCCCCATATCAGTACAAATGGCACCACCTGGAACTTGCCCAGTTTTCAGAATCTAACTTGTGGTTCTTCAAACCCAAGCTTTCTTCCAAATGATCCTCATTTGTAAAATACGTAATAAAAATGTGAGATGGGAGAGTGCTTGCACTGAGGCACGTAGCAAATGTTTAATGATCTTCTGTTGAGAAACTCTGCCTGAAAATTTTCTGTCTTTAATCTTAAAAAGCTTTACGGTTATATAAACTATTTTAAAACCTAAGATTTCTTCTTCTGAATTTAATTTTTGATCATTTAAGACTATTCACAGCTGCAAGAAGTTTTTTATTTACAATGTGATCATTATAATTTTTTCTTGAGTTCTTAAAGCCAGCACCCCAGAAAATAGAACATCTATTTAATATTGTAGGACAAGCCTGTAATAGTTTTTGTGTGCATGTGTGTGTGGGTATGTTTTTTGTTTTCCCAGTTTGAAGTGCTCTTGAATAGAAAGGAGAATAAAAAGAATAGAGTTAAATTTTCAGGCTGCAAAACCACATTCAGTGTTTGCAATTGAGCAGCTGTTGCAAACACTTCGGGACATTTTCTTTAGCATTTGAACATTCCCTGTAGAAGTGAGAAAAGAGACGCTCACTTAGCATTTCAAACATGAAAAATATTTTAACCTTTCCTTAAATTGTGCTTTAAAGTTTAGAATTAACTCTGTCTGGCTGCACAGATGGCTACGTTTTGCATTTTCCTTTGTCTAGGAGAAAAGGAGACCATGTGATCAGTTAATGGCTTAAAACAGTTAGTCTTTATTTTATACGTTCTTTATGAGACCTCAGGGATTCAGGGAAGATACTTGGAAAGTTGTTGTTTATGGTGTAAGACCTGTGATATGTGTTGTACTCTGTGTCCTGGAAATCATGAGCTATTTTTGCTCCTACTTATTAATCCCGGTTAATGAATTTTACAGCTTCGTCCCTTAAGAATTAACATTCATCATTCTGGTATGTAAAAATTAAAACTCAGATCACCAGTATATAGAAGTTTCTACTTTGTTACTGGAATGTGTGGACTCTTTATTTATTTATTTATTTATTTATTTATTTATTAACTTCTAGTAACCAAATTCTATGTGAACTAGAAGTGGATTTTAAGGAGTGTTTTTAAAGATAAATGCACTTTTTAGTCTTTCAGCATACCACAGAATGCTTTGTAAGCTTTTTCCCTGGACAATTTTGGGAAACAGCTTAACGAACTGTGGACTCTACAAATCAAATGTGGTGCTGGGATAAGTGACAGAAAATCCATGAAGTTAGTGGTGTGTCAATTTTAGTATATAAAACCAAATCTGGTATTTTGTGCCTTGTAATGATTTTTTTTTTCAAGTAAATTTTAAAATTATAACAGCTGAAGGATTGGTAGATTAACATGTAGATGTGCAGATCTACGTATGTGGCACATACAAGAACTCCTGACAAATCCCATGGGAGCTGAAGAAATTTGAGGGCTTGTTAAAAACAAGTTTATGGAATGCTCTTGCTGTAAATATAGGCACGTGATAGATTTTTTTTTTCTTCCCATTTGGAAGTATTAATATGGTTTTAAAGGCTGCTACTGTTTTTATCCTATAAAGATAAAAAGTTTCCTGTGGTCTTTTCTTTTTAGCTCTTACCCTTGTAAAGCAACACATGCAACCAGACGCATCTGGTTGAAGTTGTTCTGGAAGAGGGGCATAACTGGGTAGAGACTTTACAACTTTATTCCCATTCCTGCTGCAAAATGACTTCCATTGCAACCCCCACAATCAGAGAGGTCATTCACGTTGCTGTCAGATGGAAATGCTGCCATGTCCCTGCAGTTCCACGAGATGTGCAGATCAGGAGAGGAGATCAGGGCTAGATGGATCGAGGTGCTGTGATCACTGTTTGGGCCTCCAAGCTTCAGTGCTATCTACCAGGCATTTCTGGCAGATACTTAACTCATTTCTATTGAACTAAGAGCAGATACAGATATTGGTTTTTGTGTTTTGGGAGTGTTTGTTTCTGTCTGAGAACACACACAAAGTGGCTTCCAGTCAGCTGAATCCTTCTCGTTTATTCATGGGGTAAAGGTTGCATTTCCTCGAGTTTTTTTGATGGTGTTTCATTTATTTTTTTTGCTTCCAATGACCTTCCTAGAAAGAAAGGCTAAGCAAGTGTCGCAGGAAACCTAGTGTTTGCTGAGAAGCTTGGTTACCCTTGAGTACCATTGCCGGTTCCTAAGGCACAGAAGGAGCTGGTATGCAAGGTCGGGAGTTGCCAGCTTAGTTCATGTTAACACAACGTGAAGAATGGGGTGTTACTGTGTAGAAGCTCTTTGTCTTGTTAGAAATCTGGAAATGTAATAAACTTGTTAAGCTGCAACCTTAGAAGTCTGAAGCGTGGTTCTGAGTTATTATTTTAAGCCTTACAGATAAGGAAGTTCTGATGGGTGAAACGGGTGAAATCCAAGCACAGAACTCAGTCTTTGCTTCTCCTGAGCATCTTAGTTGCCTCATGATTGTCAGGTTTTCCCAATGCTATTATCTTTTTGACTGCTTAATACAACACAGAATCTATGTTAATAAAACGCTGAGTCTAATTGAAGATGCTGAAAAATTATTTTATTTTTTTTTCCTGCAGCGGAACCCCTGCCTTTAATGGACTTGTGCCGAAGATCAATTCGTTTTGCTCTTGGCAGAGACCGCCTGCATGACATAGAAATTCTACCTTTGCCTCTGTCTCTGAAAAATTATTTACAGTATCAATAAGATGTCTAGAACCCTCTGGCCTCACATTGGACTACATCAATGCAAATGGCAGAAAATTGTTTACAGCAAAATATAAATCTTCGTGATGGACACTCAAGTGTTATTTAATTTTTAATATATATATTTTTTCTGAATCAGTGGAAGCAGATCACTGCGGGGGACTACTAAAGAATGTGAAAACATTGATTTGATCAAGATTCATGTATTATCTGTTGCCTGTTATGTTTACAGTCATGAAAGCCATTATCTTCAGCTGTCATGTATTGGTTTTTCATTGATGTCTCTGATAAATGCCAAGAGAAAATCTGACCTGCAAGATCTCCTGTCATGCAGAACAGAGCATTCTTCAATAATATATATTTTTTTCTTTGTCTCTCCTAAACCCCAGCCCAATAGATATAAAAAGTTAGCAAAGGAAAAAACAGTAACTTTTGGAAAATGCTTAAATCATACCTTAAATCCCCAGAGCTGTGAAGAGCTTTGAGTGCTCTGCACTCAATATAATCAGGCCTACAATATCTGAAAGTTCTGACATTCAACAACAAAAAAAAAATCTAGGCAGATTGTCTAGAAGAGTCTGTGATTTAAAAACATGAGAGGAAAAACTGGTATGTGTGTCTGAAAGATCAACTTTTGGACGTGGTAAGTGAAATGAAGTCTATTGTTTTCAAAACCAAATCTAGTCCCTCCAAAGTTTTGCAGTTTCTAGCAAAGTGCTAATTAGCCCAAGAATTTAGGATATTTGTATTTTAGAAAGCTTGTCACTTTTTTATTTGAATAAATTTATAATTTTTATGTGGTATGAACTCTAAATACTTGGTTCTCTTTTTAATGTATGTGTGGCTATAATGTTTATTTATCTGTTTAGAGTCTGTGGAGTTCTCATTTAACTGTTACCCATCTTGGGGTTACTGATTTTGTTGTTTTTTTTTCCCCATCTCCACCTGAAATGTATTAATTTTTCAGGCTCATCCTGTTTTTAAGATGCTGCTTTCTATTTGCATTTCTTACATGTTTCAAGTTATCTGCCCGATCAGTTATCTAGTTTTTAAACTGGAAGTTGTTGTTATGGCAGGATGTCAAATGTTTAGACTGAGCTGCCTTCAGCATATTTTAATGTGAATTTACTGATGAACGAGGAGAAAATTTCTAATAAAGTCTACTGTCCAAAATACAACTTGTCTCCTTTGATGAAGTGTTAAATAACATAAACTTCAACTCTGTATGCAGTGCTGGTTCCTCCTGCAGCTTTGTAAATGTTTCTGTCCAGCACAATTTTGGAATTGCTGCTTTGGGTTCACGTGTGAGTGAAGACCATCACATCGCAGGCAGTGTCCTGTCCCACTCCCTCTGAGTACACTTGTACTGAAGACTTGTGCTTTTAACACTTTTCTGGCCGGATTCCTCTAAGCAGCACCTCAGCTTAGTGCTGAATTGCACTTTGAGACTCCATGATTGAGGTAAGTTGATGATCGACCAGCACGCATGGGTGATGCAGGCACATACGCTGCCAGATGCCGATGGTTGCCCTTCTCTCAGTCACCTCAATGAGCAGAATTAACAGATTCCATCAGAAAAGAGAAACGAGGTTAAAAAGCTAGAGCAACATAAGCAAGAGTGGGAGCAGCAAGGGCAAGGTAATGTAGGGATGTCAAAAAAGAAATAACAAGGATTTGCCTCTCTGGGCTTAACAATGCAAGTCGATGCATGTTTCAGCACCAACTTATTTTTGGAAATGTTTCAGGTAGGGTGAGGGGTGCATGCTGTATTCCATACTTTAGTCTTACAAAGGGGAAGAAGTTACACCTGTTGTCTAGATTTATTACTTTTCCCATTTGCTTTGTTTAATTTGAACCTTTTGTCTTGCTAGGTACAGAGGAGGAAGGAGGTATAACAACGTACCCAAAATGAAAGGTAGAGCTGTATCAGGTGATCTTTCATAAACCAGGCAAGCAGCTGTTCAGAAATGGCTTCGTAGTCCTGGTATACCTTAATTTTTCTCCTCAGAAATCTATTTTAGGTAAGCATTTCCCAAAATTAGTGTCATAGTGTCTCTAACTAGACTTCATGTTCCTTTGAATAATAGCAGTGGCACACACTGCTGTTGAAGTGTTGTCTTCCCCTTTGTTCTTCAATTGACCCAGGCTAACAGCTTTTTAATGTGACAGTGAGGTGGGAACTGATACCACGAGACACTGAATGGTGTCTCTCTATGTTAATTAACCCAGTTATTTTACAGTAGGATTGAAATTGCAGTTGGTGTCTGTGATGGTGATTCCTTTATACCACATGTCCTTATTTTAACTTCCAAATGTTTTTTCCCTAACAACTGTCACGCAGGAGTACTAGCTTCATTCTTTTCCTGTCCCCTGGACGTGCTGTTGTGATTCTGTGGATGGTAGGTACACCTTTTCACATAGGCGTAGGGCCCTGTTTTGAGGGGCCGAAGTCTTTTTGGTTTAGTTTTCTTGGTCGACAGAAAACTTCTGAAGGAGGATATACTATGGAAAATAATGATACTTCAGTGTTCGTGCTAAACACCCCTTTGCAAATACATTTTTGTCCAAGAAGGCTATAGGGAAGCCAGAGTGCCTGTCTGCATTGCTAAGACTGAGCCAAGCAGAGAGGCTAAGCAAGCAGTTGGCATACCTGCCCACAGAAAGCACCGGGGAAGCACGTGTTCTCTGCCTCGCGGAATTCCAGCCTGGGTGGTGTGTTTCCAGGCTCCATTTTTAAGGCTCACATTACTGGAATGCAAACAGTGTTTACTGTCTGCTTCAGGAGTGACCTGAGCAATAATTTATAAGGCGATGATGCATTGGCTTTCACCCTGAACAGAGGTCATACACTAAATTACAATGCAGTTGGAACTTCTTAGTCTCTCTGTCCTGGAAAGATGAGTGTGCCTACCGGGAAGTCCACCCTCCGGCATACCGAACAGAGAGGATGATTGCTTATTGTAATGCTGTGCTACTTCCAGATTTGCTGTAAGAGCTCTCTTGTAGCTGTGTATTTGGATTTCCAACTGCTTTTGGCTTCCATCACACAAAGAAACATAGGCAGTAGGTGCATGGATTTTCAGCTTTTACGTCCTGTCTGTGCAAGAGGAATATAGCTTTCTGAGACATGATCTGGAAGTGTTCCCATGGCTGATATGCCAAGACTAATAGAAACTATTTAGAGCAAAGCACATGAATCTTTACTGTGGAATTTAAAGAAAAAGGGCATGTGTATGGGAGCCGTAACCAAATTGTGTCCTTTGTGATGGGTACGTGATAATTAGTGCATTGTAATAGGAAGAATTTCACCTGCTGTTGGGCTTTGGGTCTTTTGTAGAGCCCCTTCATAGTTCTGAAGTATTGGTAGTGCAGAATCCTTTACCTTAAAGCTGTGGTTGAGATTGTGGATACCTTCATCAGCTTCTCTTCGTTATTTTCCAAGCATTGCCTTTCTTTATCAGTTTACAATCGTTGTGGGGAAGGGGAATGAAATTATCCACCTAGAGATGTTGCTTTTGTGATCGCAGTTCACAAGGGCTGTAATCTCAGTGATGTTATGTAGCACTTGACTTTTAGACTTAAGAAAGTTGTAATTTCATCATACCTGAATTTGGGGTGCAATTTGAGAAGCTGTTGTCCTTTCGTATAGCAACTGAATGTTGCTACCACTAGCCCAACAATGTCAGTACTGTGAAGGATTTATTTGTACTTCAGATTGACCAAGCAGAATATACTGAAACGTCTGTGTTCTAATCCAGAGGTAATCTAATACCATCTGTAGAAAAATCATAAAGCTTAATTTAAGATTTTACACGTGGTGTTTCTAGTGTTCCACATTTTTATCTCAACGGATTTACTCATACTGTTCCCGTTGAGGTAGGATCTGACTTTGCAATAGCTTCTCAGTGTTCACTTGAAGCTGGGAAAAACTGTTACAGAAGCAGATTTCTATGAATCATTTGGGTGTTTCTGTTAGTTATAAAAGAGCAGCGCGCCAGAAATGCTATAAAATTCCCTTCTCATCCCCTTTACAGTTGGTATTATTAAACTCTAACCATATGTTCTCACGTCACTCAGCGGCAATCACTGTGCAGCAAGCTCTGTATCAGATCCAGCAGCACTCAGTCAGGTACAGTTCCCACTGACATCGGCGGGGAGATCTGCCTGAGTCAGCACTGCTGATTTCGGTTCCCATGTAAAGATCTCCAAACATTTCCAATACATTGTATTGAGTGATACTTTATTATATGTAAGCAATGTCAAGCAGATGGTTTCTGCAGAAGTTTTTCTAATTTGGCAAAACATGCTGGCAAGTGCAGTTAGGTGAATGTTGTGAGAAAGTTGAACAAAAAAATGTGTCTCGTTGAGGCTGAGAGCGATACTCAAAGGGGAAGCTAGACTGTTTGGCTCCTTGATGGTGACTTTCAAAAGCATGTTAGTTTATAAACCTCACAGTGGTTTTAATTCTGCATGCTTAAAGGAATTTAGGGTGTTTATTCATTCCTGTTTATCTCACGTGGGAATGTCTGGTGATCATGAAGTGGAAATCCTACAAAAAACACAAACAAAACCTTCTTCCTTAGGAAATGTTCTTTATAGATATAGAGTCATGAGAAATATACAACACACATTGGCCAAAATGAACCCCCTCACATTTCCCTTTTTTCTTCAGGTTGCAATTTTCCTTCAGAGAAGTTCTTCAGAGAAGAACTGCAGCATTTTTTTTGCAGGAATGTTTAAAATAAGCTGTTTTGAAGCTTCTACAAAGCAGAATGCCATCCAACTGAAGGTACATTAGAGCAAAGTTGATGTACTATGGTATGCTAACTGCATATCATTCATGGGAATTAATAGGATATGGATCCCGCTGAGCTAAATATTCTATTAGGGCTTGTTTAGAAATGGAACAAAGCAAAACCAAGCTCCTCCATGTAATCAAGCTACCTGGGTAAAGCACAGCCTGGCATCAGATGCTGTGGCTATTAAAATGTTTGCCAAGTTCTGCTGCCTACTTGCATAAATAAACCCCCATTGGAAAAATCCCTTTAAAAAAGGAAAGGATGTTTTGAGTATTAAATTGGCTTCCAGAACACCTAAGTTGAAATCCCAGTTCTGCCAGAAACTGTTATGTTGGTGACTTGCTGATTTTTTTTACATTGTTTCCTCATGTACATCCAAAACAGTTGTCATTTTTCTTCCAATTTTATAGCTCATGTCTCTGTAGTTACACATAAATACACAAGGGAACACTACCAGTACCAAATCTGCAATTTACACACCTTTTTACATGCCTGTTCAAGGCCAGGTTGGATGGGGCTTTGGGCAACCTGGTCTGGTGGGAGGTGTCCCTGCTCATGGCAGGGGGGTTGGAACTAGGTGATCTTTAATGTTCCTCTTTAAACCCAAACAATTCTATGATTCTATTAATTTCCTGCATTTTGTTTACCTGTTACATGCAACTTTTATTGGGTCTTTAACTTGGGTCTTCTACTTCACTCTGGGAGAACCATTATGGGTGCTTTGAATTCCTGTCAGCTTAGTTTAATTTGTCTTCTCAGAAGGATCAGCAGTGCTTCAAAAATAATTTGTTTTAGCTTGAAGTTCTTCGCGCTGTCACAAGAGTATTTCAGAATAAATATGAATTTTAATAATAATTGCTTATTGTTGTGTTTAAAATGATACACTTTAGTACCTCTCACATCTTTAACTCTCCCCCATTAACGAATATTATTCAGAGCTTCATCGTCAATGACCACTCTGACACTTAAAAAAAAAAAAGAAAAAAAAAAAAAAAAAGAAAAAAAAAAACTCCATAGTTGCAATTCAGAAACTTCCTCTTGTGTGAGATCCATGACCTCCAGCTTCCTGCTGAATCTAAGCTGGAAAACAGAGGTCTGGAGAGCCTGATGTCTTACATTACTTGGTATTCCCATCACCCACAGAAGTGGAAACGAGAGTTGTTAGTTGTCAAATAAGGGGTGATAAACAGACACCAGTAAGAGAAGCCTTTCCTAGGATGTTGTGTCTTTTGTATTGGAAGCTGAAATGAGTGATGTTTTATTTTTTTTCCCCCAATAAAGCTTCTTCTCTTTGGAAGATCTCCTAAATACATATTTTGCAACCACGTGTGGCTCTTTGAGCATAAGAAGATGCTCCTAACCATTTCAAAATACTAGTCTTCTGGATCAAGGAACTTTTCAACTTGCAAAAAGGAAGGACACACAAGAGGCCTTGCCCTCTTCTTATTTCTTATTCCTTAGTTATTTTTTAATTAAGGATGTAAAGGTTTCTGTTTCCTTTCTACTTCTGGAATTTTCTTATTGAACATAAATGTTGCTGAATCCAGGGGAAGAAGTAATGTCTGTTATGAGACCTTGAATTGCAAAAGAACAGACAAACTTTCAGGTACTTTTTTCATGCTTCTTATTATCTACTGAAGTATAAACACCAGTTTTCAAAGTTAAATTCAGATAAAGAACTGTTTAAACTTGATTATACTCTTCATTACAGTGCAGGAGACAGAAGAAGTGATTCTGCTACACAGCAATTTTAGGATCAATAATTATATTGGTTCTGTGCCATTTTATAATTTTTGATATTCCTAAACCTTCCTCAGTTTTTGTGAGAAAACACACAATTCCCCTCTCTAATAGGAACTAATGAATTTGCAAGTTTCTACTTCTTAGCATTATTTGCCTCCCTCAGTTGCAGGCACAATCTTCTTTTATGGTGTAGTTTGTTAACTTGCAAAAGTTAAGCTTGAATCACTAGTTTCAAGTTATGTTTTACTGTGAGGATCGAAGCTTCAGCCTGCATGTCCTGAAAGCTGGTCTGTTTTTTTTTTTTTTTTTTTGTTTTTTTTTTTTTTGTTTTTTTTTAACACTATAGCATTAGTCCCATTAAAGATACTATCTCTGCCTGTAAATCCACTCCTACTTACATCTTGCAGTGATCACGCCTATATTTACTAGGCAGGTGTCATATATTTAATCAAGATCTTACCCTTTCATGATTTTCCTGTTGAAAGGAAACGAAGATAAATGAGTTCTGAGAATTTCACTTTTCTGTCATTTGCACAGGGCTCCTTTCTGAGTGTTGCCATAGAACTTCATATACTTTGCTCTCAGGGAAAAACATGGTAGGTGCTTGCTATAAATTTCTATTCTAGAGTAAAAAAAAAAAAAAAAAAAAAAAAAAAGGAAGAAAACAGATGTCCAACACTTTTTTTTTTATATAAGAAAATAAGTAGTCAAAGCGCAATTGCTCTCATTCTGTTCTTACCAATGAGGAAGCTGATAGTGAAGCTACAATTTGAGTGCAGTAGTTCTATCTTCCATTCTACCAGTCTTGCAAGGTGAATGCTTCTATGTTACTTGTCACACAGCTCCCTGTTTTACCCACAGATTTTAAAATATTCAGTAAAAGGCCCTTTTCTACATAGTAGTCTTGTTCATGCTAAAGCACCATCTAAAGTCTTGTGCCTCGCTTGACCTGCATAGGCCAACACCATCCATGTTAGACTACGCTTCTTGGCTGAAATTAGTCTGCAATGGAACTGGGAGCCTTCTGCTTACAGGTCCTCATGGCTAAAGCTAATTTCTAACTCATTGAACTCTCTGGAAACTGTTCCAGGATTTCACCTGAGAAGTACTTCTAGATTTATGGTTCTTTCAGTAGAACATGCAGTACTGAAAGCAGCCTTTGCATGAGTTTTCTAAAAAAGTTGCTCCTCATTTTGGATAACACAAAAGAAGTAGAGAGATAGATAAAACAAACTAAAACCTAAGGGTATTTCTAGACCGTACTTTCCTTCCCAGCATCAGTCATGAACAGTTGTGAACAGTTTTTTTTATTATTTGTTGTTTTGTTTTGTTTTATTTGTTTTCATTTGCTTGTTTTCAGTTTAAGCTGGAGTGTTTGGGTTGTCCTGATATCTGCATATCAATGCTTTTATTTCAATCTGCAAAGCTTTTCTGTTAGTCAGCATCCAGCTTTTAGTTAGAAACTATCTCCTGGTTCAAAAACATGCCCTTATTGTTCCTCTCTCTTATGCTGTCAGTTCCTGGAATTTAAACATTAATTCACAATTATTATTATTATTTATTAATTCTTGAAAAACTCCCTTTGTTCTAATCCTCTTCTGCAAGAAATCAGGATAAAATTGTTGCCTCCAGGCTTACATGGAGGTGCTACTCCCTCTATTAGCTGAAGAGTTGTGGGATGGCAGGAAGAAAGCCAGGAGAATGCAAATAAGCCAGAATTTACAATTTACGGAGATGGGTTCTTCAAGTCAAAACCTCTGTATATCTTGGCAGGCTAAGTTGGATCAAAAGTCCAATTTCACCCTTAATAGGAATTGCTAAGCAATACTGAGAAACACAGCTCCAGCACACGTCTCTGAGCTCTGTCAAACTCGAAGCAGATTTTCAGATGTCAGTGGTTCCTAATTCAAGAAATTCTAGGCAAATGAAGCAGCTCTTGGCCACCTGTGGCTCTCCCAAGGTCTCTGTGCCAGATGTTTGCTCTGTCTCTGGAGCACAAGCAGAGCAAGGAGGTCTCAGAGCATTGTTATCTGCAATACACATTAAGCAATGCAAAGAAAAAATGTGGGTTTTGGCAAGCTGTTAAAAGCTGTGCTGCCTGCCCTTGCTGATGAAGGGAGGGATGTTGATGGAAGATTTTCTTGAGAACATTTTTTTTTTTCCACAGTGCTCATATGGAAACAGGAAAAAAATAATCAGACATTAAGTCTAGAAAACACTGTTAGCTCATTTAGTATAATAGTTTTTATAACAAAGGTCATAACATTGCACTTTAGCAACTCAAAACCCTTCCGTTTGACTATGATGCTTAGTTGGAAGACAATAAATGTTTTCTCATTCATCGTTTCTTATTATATGTTGTTCCAATTGCACATAACAACAACAATTACTGCTGAGAAATTAAGACTTCTTTTCCTCAACCTAAAGTGATCTACCTTGAGCTGATAGCCACTGGTGTTCTTGTAACTTCTTTGTTTGGAATTAAAGAACAAGGTAGCACTCAGTTTTGTTTTTTCAAGTTTTGCAATGCATGTGCACTGTAAGCAAGTCACAACTCGATCACCTGTTGCTGAGCTAATCTCATTCGAAGGAAGCAACTCCATCTTCTAAGAAGGCACAGACCCATCTCCTGCCTACATGCCAGACACTGCTTCCTCTTAAAGCTGTTTTTGCAGTCAGTGGTCTACAGACAGGTTAAAAATAATAATAATAATAATAAAAATTTATCTCACCCTGTTCCCCACTTCATTATTTATGTGAGGAACACACTATCCTTGCTTTTTTTCCTTCTTTGTTTCATTTTCTATGGCATTGCTTTGCAAACTGATATTTTAGCTGTATGTTTGTTGTGACCCTTACGTTTTAGCTGCTACTTCCTGAAATAGGCTCTCCCGTCTTAATTAAAACCTGATGTGTTGTTCTTTGATATCTGACTTTGTTTGGTTTTTACATCAGCATTGAGTTTGCACGTGTCTAATTCTTTAAGTGATCTAATTTTTTTCTGTGCAACTGACTGTTTCTCCCTTGTTATCTATCACCCCATCAGTCCTTTTGTAACCTAAAAATTTGACAAACTGTGATTTGATAGTTGCAATCAAATCACTAAGGATGCTTCAGATAGCACCAAAGTTGACTGGAAATACTTTTCCGTAATGGCCACATGTGGACAGCCTCTTCAGGGGGCTGTCAGCCAGCCGGTGCTTAGCCACCCAATGTGCACACTGCTGAGGGTGCTGCCATTTTCTAAAATAAGGCATCATGTATGAGGTAAACTGTTCATCAAATTATAAACGCTGCCTTTGCTTTAGCAGCTTAAAACAAAGTGCAAACTTATATATGAGATTGGTAAGACTGGCAAAAAAGTGCTTGTTCATGAAGAGAACCAAAGGAGAGAAGGTGGTGGGGGAAAGAAGAGAAGAGCTTTCTTACTAAGTAGAAGTATAGAAAAATCTCCTGTTGACCCTGATCCAACGATCTAATGCAGTCATTAGGATGATCTCTGGAAAATATTGAGCTGCAAATGGTTCTTTGAGGCTAAGTGGCAGTTTTAAAATTTTGTTTTCCTAGCAGTTTGTTTTTCACAAATTTTCATTTCAGTCATGATCTTGCTGTCAATGTGCACTTTTCAGTGTTGTCTAGTACATTGATTTATTTCTATTGGAGTATGCATTTTCTGACTGAAACAGTAAGGTATTGTCAATTCACATCCATTTGATGATATTTCATGAGTATCTTTACGAGTACTACACCAGAAAGCTATCTTGGCCAGTCCTGCATTTAGAGATGTTTATATGCAGTCACTAATTGCCAGGAATTACGTGAAAAATAGCCTGCTGGAACCATCTGGGGCCTACTGCCTCCCAAACCCTGCCCAGGCCTTGTCTCAGGAAAGCCATACTTGGATGCTTCCTAACAAGTAACTAACAATCTTAGGAGGTATTAGTGGGAGGGAGGCCCTGTAGTTGTTACCATAGGGCCAGTAAGTTTAACATTGTGGCAAGGGGAAAGCAGGTTATATAGAATCAATGTGTTGATACTCAAATTTAGGGAAGGGAATTTGATGAATTATGGGTGTTGTATGTACCATTTTCACCAATGACCTGCAGAAGAGAGTTAACTAATGTGACCACCTGTGCTCAGATGCTATCGAGCTTTTTCAAAATATCTAAATACCTCTGGCCCCCCACAACACTGGGATAAAAGGCAGCAGGGAAGATTTGGCATGGGTAATCATAAAGAAATTGATCTACGCTAAACTCAAAAGGTTGGGAGGGCATATGGAGTTTCTGGGCCACTGACTATCAGGACGAGGCAACCTGAGGCGGCCTCTGTCAGTGCTGGGGAGCAGGGGGTTCTCCAGAGGCAGGAAAGCTGTCGCTCTGTTGAACCTCAGGGAGGAAGGAAGGGCAGGATTTGCTCCAGGTGTGTCTGCATGTGGGGATGGGGAAAGCAGCCCAAACGGGGCCTGAGTCTTCCAGAACACACTGAGGGGAGCTCCCTGAAGTGCCAGATGGCCAGGGAGGGAAATGCAGCTTTTAAGGTGAAAAAAAAAAAAATAAAAAAAAATGTTTTCCTAGTGAGGAGTAACACTGCAGATACTCCTGAGGTAGAAATTGGCTGGGATTTTTGTCAGGTGCCTGTGAGGGAAAGGCTGCCCTTCAAGCTTGAAAGACTGCTGCAGGGGGTTACAGATACCCCTGTAACACTGTTGGAGACATTTGGCCTCCCCAGGTACGTGTGTGAGTTCTCCCTGAACCCCAGGGAGGGTTTGGCTGAGCAGTGGGTCACGCAGTATAAACCACATTCAGGTTTGGGGTATAATTTGTTCCCTTGGTCTGGTCACACTCCTTGGACTAAGTCAACATCTCAGGACAAATTCGAAGGGCGATCTGTATCCCTCAGCATGGACCAGGCATAGTTTTCATCTGTCCTTTTCCACAGTTGTTTTTAATTTCTCTAATCAGCTTCTTATTGTATTAAATGCATTATGAAGAAGTGGGAAACTGGATGATTGCTTTGGAATACTGCATTTAATTGCTATGTTTTTGTGGAGTGTCCATAGGATCCAACCCATATTGTGGCCAGTGGCATCGTCTTCAAAGTTTTTTTCCTGAGACCATGAACTGCTGTTAAATAATCCTAAATTTACTCAGAATGATCCATTTTAGTGTATAATACCTGAAGAGATCATGGCCCGAGCTAACGTGGCAGGAGGCCACGAGCCCATCGGCCGGTCAGAGGGAGGCCGGCGCTGTTGGCGCGCAGCGCCAGCTGTCGGCCATTTTGGTAATCTGCCGCCGCCCCCTCAGGCAGACTGACAAATACTGGGGTTTTTCTTCTTATGGCGTACTTTTCTAATTTCCCTGCAGAGGCTGAGCTAAGATAATTGTGTGGTATTAATTTTTGCCTAAGTGCATTGCTATTGTGTATTTGGCTTCATGTTTTACAACACACTGTACATAAATTACTGCATCATGGTTCATGTCCTGTTATGTCTGTTGTATTCAGAGTAATTAACTCCAAAGAGGGACAGGCAGCATGTATTCAACGCTTTTTGCACATAAAGTTTGTGAATGCACTGAGCCGCTTGTCTTGGAAGACTGCCTTCTGGTGCTCGATAGCTTGTGGCCTACTTGATTGCAACTTCTCTACCTGGGTGTTTCAGGCTACTCATAATTCAGAATAGTAGGAAAGATTAGAAAAAAATTGGGTTATTCAACGATTTTACTTTCCCAGGTTTTCTATCATAAATTACTTAAAGAGCCTGTAGCTGCTGCTGAAAAGGGCAATCCCATATTTTCCTCATACCCAGGAATGATTGTGCACTGCTTTCCTTGGTGACTAGCAGTTGTGTGGCCATGCAGGCAACAGGAGGAAGACAAAAAATAACTTTCAGCTGTATCAGCAACTTCATCTGGCTTGCCACGTACCAACAATTTCTAGTGGTGACACAAAAAAGGGCAGGGACGTACAGATGTGAGTGTGGGTTCAGATGCGTTTAAATTGCACATAAGCCCACATCTTAAGCAGCAGCATAAAAGGAGGAAGGATTACTCTTTCATGTAGAAATACTGTATCTTGAAAGAGACTTCTGTTTTGCTTTTGTCTTTCTAGCCTGTGGATTTTTGCACCCAGCCATTTGTTACCACTTTTCTGTGTACAATGTGCTGCAACTTCTTCCCTGCTTTCAGATTTTACTTTTTTTTTTTTTTTTTAATTAGCTATTTGCAAACAAGACATATTTTCTGTTTCCACATTCAATTTTTAAAAGTTCCTGTTGTGCTGTTTAAGCCAATAATCCTCAATACAGTGTAGTATTTAACGAGCAGAGGGAAGTGTGCAAACTGAAGAACTGCGAGCTCATATTTGAATTCCTTTTTGGTAACACTAATATTTCATCCCAATGTGTTTTTGTGTTCTTCCTGATTTCGGTTGATCACAGAAGGTGGGTGGATAGGTGTTACTAGATTATGAATGGTAGCCCATTATGTCTATTTTGGGCTCTCATTAGTGCAATTTATATTAGTTATAAAATTATACTATGTCATAATTATATTAAATTAACATTATATACATAATCACATATTAATATATTAACATGCAACATATAAAACAAATTCATATAAATATATTAACATATCCATATTTGTATTAATAATATAACATAAAATTAATATTTGCATTAATATATAAATATCAACACATTACATTGATATTATATTAATATTAAAATATTGTTATATATTATATTATATCACCTTAGTGTAACTACTTAATCTGTTAGCTTGGTTGAAGTTTTCACTTACTTTTTTGACTTGTGTATCTGAAGTTTGGTCTGTGTTTCTGGTATTTAATAGAGGTAATTAATAGTTCTCTATGTCGTTTTTTTTTTTTTCTGTTTTTGCAGCATTATTGGAAAGCTCAAAAAACCCCCACACTTAAGGTTACTATTTGGGGCAATTATTTTATTATAGCTGTATATAACAAACACAATATGTGTTGCTGATATTCCTCAGTTCCAGAGCTTTCTTCAAGAAGATTTTATTTAGTTAGTTATTTTTATATATTCACTTGGTGTATTGAAAGCTGTTGGTGGTGGTGTGTTTTTTTTTTTTTTTTTTTTTTTTTCCCCACAATATCCATCTTACTGACACATTGATTTATGGTCTTTCAGTTTTTCAGGAAAAGTCCTATATAATCTAACAGACAGCCACAAACTTTCTATGAATTTTCTTAAAGAAGCTAAAGGTTTTCTAACCTTCTCTTAAACGTGGTATGTATTTAAGATACATATGCAGATTCCTTACTAAATCCTTTGTATATGAAATACTGTAAACAGCTAACATGGCCTGGACACAGTACAGTACCTCACCACGTGTTCTCTGATAAAACATGTCTTTTGAAATGGGGATATTTGGTTGGAACGCTCATGTAGTTTCTGTGACATTATGAATTCAGCAAAAGACTGCATGGATTTTCACTTTGTTTTTGCCATTGTTTTCCTTACACTGCCTCTCAGTGGTCAGTAATATGTCATCTGGAGATTCCAGCTTCTGATAGCTGAAAAATTGCTATCCCAAATGTTCAGCTCTTTGTTTTGGGAGTTCTTATTTCATGATAGGATCATACTACAACTAAGTCTCAGTGTTCAGAGTAAGCCTTGCTCCATTGCCAGATGAAAGCTTGTTTAACCACAAAGCTTTCAAGCAATGTGACTGAATCTGGTGCCAAGAACTTGCTGTTCGGCCATAGTTAAATAAGACCGTATTCCCATTTAGAGAAATGAGAACTGTGAAAGAGCAAATAGGTTTGCTTCGTTTTTTAATTCTCCTCTTATTAATGTTATGTATGAATCTTGAAATCTCGTCCAAATTAGATAATTAGATTCATCTGCTCAAAGACCAAGGAAAAAATGGGAACATGTAGAGGACAATTCATCCTAGCCTTAAGTCATTGCAGTGAAATGAAATATAAAGGTTTCTGGGAGGTGTAAAATGAAACATTTTTCATATCAAAAAATTTAGTCATGCAGTTTAGAATTGTGATGTTTTGAAATTTAAAAATTCTAATTACAGCTATATTACATAAATATTCTAATTAATCAAATACATTTGAATGGAAAATATTATTTTATAGATACTCTAAGTATTCCAATGTTAACGTTTTCCTAATTGTTTTAATTTTTGGATTAAATACATTGCAAAATGGTGAATGGTTTTGATCAGTAGCCATCCAGAATACTTTGCTCTGCTTTGTTTTCCAGAACTATTTCATCTTCCATATTCATTTGATATGTAGTGGAGACTTTACAGGATGTTGCAGAACAGAAGTAGCAATTGATTTTTAAGGGAAAAATCACAGACGAGGAACTGTTCATCATAGTTTTGGCATGAGTGATGAGATTAGTGGGACCTATCTGTGGTCCGTTTTTGAGCTGAAGATACCTGTGCGTTCTCTAGTACTTTTCTATGAACATTTTTTCAGGCTCTAAACTCTTTGAAGCAGATGCATTTTGTCATTAAAATTCCCGTTCTTTGGTTATCTGCATCTCATGAAATCATTTTCCAGTCTCTGATTGAATAATAGTGGTCATGTTTTACAGCATGTAAATTATTAGCTAGATAACTTGGAAGTCAAATGCATGCTGTTAAAAGATGTTTCTGCAATTAAGGTTGCTTGTGGAAATAATCTGCAGGAGACTCATCAGGCTGGCCTAACAGTAGGGCATATAGCATGCATAGTCACCAATGAGTTGTGCCTGGATTTTCTCTGTGTCTTTCAATTAGGAAAGGTTATAGATGCTTATATAAAGTTTAAGCCCGTGGTGGTAATGCAGAAATGTCAAAACTGTTTTCTCTGGAGCTAAAGGAGCAGTTTGAATGCTTCCATCTCACAAGACATCTTTCACTGGCTACATATTACTGATGGAGTTTGCAGGCTAGGGATGCAGAAGGCTCAGTAAGCAGATATCCAGGGGTGAAAACAGGAGGTAGCCTTCTGACCGAATCTCAGCAGCCAGATGCATCCAAGGCAAGAAAAGTAGCACAAAATTAAAGTGTTTGTAAGAGGAGAGAGATGTTTGAGAAAGTAAAAGTGATGGACATGAAGAACAGCAATCAGTCTCTGACCTGGAAGAGAATGCAATTTGTTGTAGGAAAAAAAAAAAAAAAAAAAAAAGAAGAACATATTTACTATCAGTAGCAAGAGAGATAAAGGGAAGATGAGAATACAGTTTATTGAATTATACTGGTCAAAGATGCAGAGAAAGGACAGAGAAGGCAGCACTTTGTGGTGGTGTGTGCTTATCAGAACTGCTTTTGGCTGCTTCATGACAGGAAGGACACAATCTGTGGGAGGCTGTGTTGTTCAGCAGTTAGGATGAAATCCAGTCCCAAGACATCAAGTTAAAGGAATGTTTAAAAGAAATGCTACTTTTTTTTTTTTTTTTTTTTTTTTTTTTTTTTTTTTTTTTATCCCCTGCTAGACAATATCCTTCAGGGATACACTGGATGTTTATGTTATGGAAGGAGAGGATGAAGCAGGTGGAAGCAGATGGCTTGTGGTGGTTACCAATAGAAATGTGAGAGAAGAAATGTGAGAGCCAGAAATAAATTGGAAGCTTGGACTACGCATTTCTATGCTGAAATAGATGAACAGAATAAGGCTGCAATTCAGCAAAGCTTTTCAAAACCATCTTCAAATCCAGCCTAGTTCAGCAATAGCGTAATTTTTCAAAAATGCCAACCTGCAAGTGAACAACATTTGGTCTGCTAAATTAATTTGAGTGCCCTTGAAAATCTCACACCATAACGTGGAAGTACTGACTGAGGAAGGCATCCTAGTGAGGGCCATCTTTCAACAAGGGGTTATGTCCATTTCTGAATTGGGGCTGTTAATGTTACCTCTGTGACAAATTGGTGTTCACAAAGCTTAACAACATGTTTAAATTTAAAAAAACAATTAAATGGTTGCTTGAATTAGGGCCTTGCTTAGCAAAAGGAAACAGCTGAAGCAAGTAAGAATTCATTGAAAACATCTAGAAAGTGTTTTGGGAGCAATGACTGAAAATCAGGAAGATGAGCTTAAACTAAAAAGGATTGATTTAAAATCTTGAAAATGTGTGCTAATTCAGGCTTTTTCCTTTACCTTTTCTCTTGTGTCATGAGCAGCTACAGAAAAAAAAAAAAAAAAGAAAAATCAGCTGAGTTTTGCACCTATGAGATAGAAAATACACAGGTCCTGAGGACGGGGAGCGTTGTGCAGCTGTCCTTGGAAAACAAGCTTCTTGAGGCCAGAATAACCAACAGGGTAACAGAGTGGTGGTGTCAGTGTCTTAGAATCCTGGTGGTGCTCTTCATTTAAAGCTTTCTTGCCTATTAATCATCCAAATCAGTACAAGCTATCTTCTCTCAAAGTTTAAGCTTTCACAGTTCATGAAAATATGAAGTTAGTCAAGCAAAATAATTCTGTCACCACTCTGTAACAAATCTTTAAGGTTTATTGAATGCATTTGAAAATATTCCAGGAGAACAGCTGCATAGGATTAATCATTTTCAGGGCAAAAGCTAAATTTTCCAGACGTTTGCATGCACTTCGCAGTCTCTCGGAAGAAAAGCCTGTTCCCATTAAAAAGCTGAAACAAACAAATCGGCAATTAATTTTAACAAATTTGTTGCCTCAACTAAGCAATCAACTAACAAGAGTCTTTGGCAATGAGCAGCTGAGTTACATGTAGGACCCTTTTGAGTATGGGCTTTTATTGAATTCCAGCCCCCAAGCCGTACCTTCTGATGGACGTTCGGTCCTGCTGTGAAGCCTGGCTGGGCTCGGTCCCTGCTCTTCGCATGGCAGTCAGCACCCCAGAGCCTACCCAGCTGGTTGGCTTTGTTGTACGTGGTGGTGAAGTGGGGTGAGGACCAAAGGGCTCCCTGCAAGGGCCTGGAAGGGGTTGTGGAAGGAGCATACGTTGTTACTGCTTACCTTACATCGACTGCATGAATTTAACAGATGTCTGCTGTCTCCAGGGTTACCAACTGCGTATTTCTAAGTTCATACACATGCCAAAAATAACAGAAGTAGTAATTTGTTTTTATTTCATCTGCTTTTGTTTTCTTTAAGCAAAGGGAAGCAAATAAAGAGTTTGTGACAGGAGGAAATAATCTGTTTGCAAAAATTCTACGGCCCCAATTGCCTTCTGGTTTACCACATTCAGTCCAGGATGAGAGCTTCCTGCTAGCCTCTTCCCCAGCTCTATCTGTATCACTCTGGGACAATAGGGATGCTGAAGTCTGTGGGGCAAGAGCTGCCATGCTCTTGCATGAAACAGCAACCTTGCTTTATGGAATTGTTTTTCAGCAAGTCAGTGATTTCTCTTCACGTATTAACATCAGTTATATTTTCCATTTCAAATCTAGAAAATTGATTACTTTTTCTCATTGTAAGCATTCTGATCTTGTGTGTGCCATTGTGAGCAGCTCCAGAACTAAACAGGGTGAGATCTGAATGAGAACCCAAACTCTTCTGGTACCATAGGTCTGGAACAATTTTGTGTAGACTTTTTTAGATAGCTGATTTCTGGAGGTGCACAGAGGTCACCACCTAGCAAGGTAATCTACTGAATTTTGCAAAAATAAAAGAGAACAGCTTCTGAATACCTGAGAAATAGAGATCACAAACGTAAATCAAACTTTTCTGACATTTGAGCTTTCTACCTACATGAATTATAATGTTTATTTCACAGAAGCCTATGGAATAGGATATATTTATAAAGGCTGTCTGGTGATGCACACTGATTTTTTAACAGGCATGAGCCAGCAGTTCGGAGAATGCCAGAAGGAACAAGCATTCAGTGGAACATACTTTACTTGTACCTTCTCTTTAGAAAGCTGAATTCCAAGTATCTGATAAACCCAAAAGCATGATGGCTCCCATTAAGAACTTTTACGAATTTTTAAGAACTTTTGATAGACAACCCCTTTTTGGTATTTGCGGTAAATAAGTAGCTAAGGTGCCTAAGAGATAACATGAACCACTTTTGCCAATATGTTTAGCCAGACAGTACAGTGCAAGTAAACTAGCAAGGACAAGACACGGTGGTTAGCAGCTGGTGACATGGTCTGTTATTCTGTACTGCAGCTTGGAGGATATTCAAACTGGAAATGGCATTTCTTGTGATGCAGGTCAAAAGCCTTGAATTCCATTCTGTATTCTTAGTTATTAATAATCAGATGTGATGTACTTTTGCAGACGACACCAAGCTAGGTGCATGTGTCGATCTGCTCGAGGGTAGGAAGGCTCTGCATGAGGATCTGGATAGGCTGGGGCCACCGATGGGCTGAGATCAACTGCATGAAGTTTAACAAGGCCAAGTGCCGGGTCCTGCACCTGGGGCACAATAACCCCAAGCAGAGCTACAGGCTGGGAGATGAGTGGTTGGAGAGCTGCCAGGCAGAGAAGGACCTGGGAGTGATGGTGGACAGTCGGCTGAATATGAGCCAGCAGTGTGCTCAGGTGGCCAAGAAGGCCAACGGCATCCTGGCTTGTATCAGAAACAGTGTGACCAGCAGGGCTAGGGAGGTGATCGTCCCCCTGTACTCAGCTCTGGTGAGGCCGCACCTCGAGTACTGTGTTCAGTTTGGGCCCCTCGCTACAAGAAGGACATCGAGGTGCTTGAGCGGGTCCAAAGAAGGGCGACGAAGCTGGTGAGGGGCCTGGAGAGCAAGTCCTACGAGGAGCGGCTGAGGGAGCTGGGCTTGTTCAGCCTGGAGAAAAGGAGGCTCAGGGGTGACCTTATTGCTCTGTATAAGTACATTAAAGGAGGCTGTAGCGAGGTGTGGGTTGGTCTGTTCTCCCATGTGCCTGGTGACAGGACGAGGGGGAATGGGCTTAAGTTGCGCCAGGGGAGTTTTAGGTTAGATGTTAGGAAGAACTTCTTTACCGAAAGGGTTGTTAGACATTGGAACAGGCTGCCCAGGGAGGTGGTGGAGTCACCATCCCTGGAGGTCTTTAAAAGACGTTTAGATGTAGAGATTAGGGATATGGTTTAGTGGGGACTGGTTAGTGTTAGGTCAGAGGTTGGACTCGATGATCTTGAGGTCTCTTCCAACCTAGAAATTCTGTGATTCTGTGATTCTGTACTCTTCCGGCTTATTTCAAACTTCAGGAAAAGGAAGGATCCTTGAGTAAGAAAGTAGTGTGTGAGCATTGCTCAAGCAAGCTGGCTAGACTTTTCCAACCGGAGTGAATCCAAGAACAGCAGAGATCACATTAGAATAATTGAAGGTCCTGCGTGCCATTCGAGTGATTCTGGCATTCAGTAACCACAGTGCACCTGGCGCCAGACAGTGTCTACATGTTCAGAGTATTTCTCTGGATAAGAATGATCCAGCTGTCAAATGATGAGTCTGGAGAACTAAAAGATGAGCATGATACAGATGTACAAAACTCTCCTGTCAGATTATGTTTCTGAAAGAGCAAAGTTCAAAAGGAATTCATTAAAGAAAAAAAAAAAAAAAAGAAAACCACTATTTTTTCATGACAAACATAAACAAAATCATGGCAGGGGATAAGTCAAATACTAAGTAGGAGACAAAGGCATATCTTTAGGAGTAAAGAACTGAGCTAAAACAGGGTTGCATGGAACTGCACACAAACATGTAAATTATTAAAATCTGTTGCTGCTATTACTCAGATGCTCAGTAGGAAGAATTAAAACTTGCCTGCAAGGAACTAGGCAGGAATTCTTAACCCTACTGCTGCTGTTTTTAGCCTGTGCTCAGTGCTTATGCCTTATATGTCTGGAAAAGGACTAGTATTTTTGCTGTTACATGGAATTTACTTCTAAGGGAAGTGCATTAAATCAGTGACAGCAATTATAACAATATAATTATTATTTTTTAAATAGTCATTCAATCCAGTGAGGAGCAATGTTCTGCTGTCCAGCGTCATAGCCCTTTGTAGCCTGAATCTTGCATAATAGTATCCCACTATTTTATCCTCTGCAACCCACCATCAAAATGGTGCCAACAGAGAGTAAGGCTCTTTCCTTACTCTCCAAAGAGTGACAAATGCTAATGTTCATTCTGATATAGTAGTTTTTATTTGGTACAACTGAAAGTACTTTTCATGGTAGTTACATACGCGTTACGTCGTTGGGGATGTTGTGGCTGGTTGGCTTCCCCAAGGCCAACGCAAGAACGAACAATCTCTTGATAGTTAGCTATTTCCATGCTGTGCTTCTCGCTGAGTAGGGTGCACATCTCTGAGTATGACAGGGGCGTTTCGGGAAGAACTGAGCACATTGAAGTTCTAAAACACAGTTTTACAGCAATAGCAAGAAGACAAGAGAAGGCCGAGGACTATAACAGAATGTATGTGATAGGCAGGTTCAAATTAATTTTCATTCCCTGCTTATCATTTATTCAAATAAAATCTTTGGCAACTAAAATAAGTGAGAGCTGGAGGCACTGCATTTAGAAAATGAGGTGAATTTCATCTAAAAGAGCACAGAACAAAATATTCTTTAAAGACTAATTTATGTGGAAAGCAGATATGCAAACTTTGCATTGATTTTAAGTTTTAATACATACTAATAAGTTTGAAATGTTCATGACTCACTGAGAGATTGCCTTAAATAATTTAGACTAGTGTTTGCTATGGCTATGCCAACCAGAAAATAAATAGACACACAATTTGATGCAGATGTAGTAACCTTTGTCTGGCTATAAGTCTATTTACATTCACAATTTTGAGTTGTGTTGTTCATAGTATGCCTGTAGAATATTCAATACAAGGAGAGAAATAGTAGTGGCTGCATGAAATGCCAGATTTTTGTGTTAACCTTTCATAGGTAGAATATATATCTATATGTATTTTTATATAATGCATTATATATCAATATTTTCTTTATCTCTTTATGTTATTCAGTTTCTTTACAAACCACACCTGGTTTTGCTTTGTTTGATTGTGGTGATGGTTCTTATTTATTTATTTATTTAATTGTGTGAAAACCTGCGGAAGCCATTTGCCTTGTGAGTTTGGAGTGCTACCTATTTGTGATAAAGTGAAACTATGAATATCCCCGCTGGTATGATCAACAAGAGCCTTGCTTTCATTCTTCCTAAATGAAGGCATCTACTCATACCAGCCCTCTAGACTTCCCTTTAACCAATGGGAAGAGAAAGTTAGACCGAATTATGATTTCTCTCACATACCCTATATAACTGTTTTAACGTGTGAATAGTAAATTATTTTGCATTATCTTAGCCATGCTATTGGGCCATGTAGCAAAATGATAACTGGCTCTTACAACAGCCTGTAGCTGCCAATAGAAGAGTGTCTGAGTAGGCCTGAGAGCCCACTTAGAACCACATTATTGGTTCTTTAACATACTAAGAGGTATTTTCCCTGGTTTATTTCAGTTTGTCTGAAATCAATATACTTGGTTTACTCTTCTCTGATTATTGCAAATTAATTTAAAATGTCATTAAATAAGTAAGTATGAGAGTTTCCATGCAGAAAGTAATAGCTTCCATTTCTTTTTGGTATAGTATCCAAGTGATAGTACTGGGAGCTTTTGAATAACTGAGTTAAATGTCTTGTGTTAGGGGAGAATGTGTTGCCTATGCTTTTGTAATGTGTTTTCCTTTTTCTGTTCTCAAAAATACCTTTGTAGTTAAGTGAGTAATAAGATTAAAATACGTTGCAGGATAGTTTCACTGAGCAGTTCGTATGTCTAGATCCTGTGGTTAGCTGTGCACTTCTGACCTCTGAATTATGCATTTAAATATTTGATTGCAGTCTAAGATTGAGCCTTTGCAATTTTAAGGATTTCTGCTCTGTCATCTAAGTTAACAGGAATTTCTTCCCATCTTGTGTGATACCTGGACCCGTGTTTAGAACACAGATGGTAGGAGCTAAATGTACTTTGCTTGCTGCTGCAAATCTCTGGAATGACAAAGCAAGTTTCTAATATGGAATCCCTGTTTTCTGGAGGGTTTTTATTTTCAGAAAGATGACTGACTGTTGGAAGGTAAAGCTAGATTCATGATAGCCAGCTTCAATCTCTTGCTTTCCCAAAGGCATTCAATGTGACCCTGAGTGAAGTACGTCATCTCAGGTGACAAAAGGTACATCTGAGCACGTGAGCAAATTAGGATCGTGTCACGTTCTACTTTATTTCATTGCCTTTCCCATTTATTTCAAGGAAAGGTTACGAACATAAATTAAGTAAAGGTATTGTGGTGCTCAGATATTACTGGAAAGGGAGTTATGAAAGAAAGCAAAATTATAATTCTTTTCTTCACAGCCCTAGACACAATCCTCACCAATTTCCCTCACAGTGTCATTGTGTGTAACTAGTCTCTAATGCAGAGCATTTTGCTTTATTATTTAAAAATCAGTGACGCTTTTCAACTATAGCAGCATCACGAGCCATGCAAACTGTTATCAACATTAGCAAAATGCCACTTTCGTCACATCCCGCCACCCCTCCCCCCCCCCCCCCAAAAAAAAAAAAAAAAAGGCCCCAAACCCAAGCATTGGCTATTAGCAACAACCTGCCTGCCTGCCAATGCATTTAGTGCATTCTCTGCACAAATGGAGATTTGTGCTCTATACGATGGAGACATCCTGGGAATACCTATAAAGGGCTCAGTACAAATGTCATCTCACTGCTTTTCAATGTGATGATAAACCACTGTAGAGATGACAATCCAAGAAAATGTTATCCTTTGCCAAAGCTGTCAAGTGGAAGCTAGGTATTTGTTATTGAATGAGAGGTGATGTGCTTAATTTTTTGTACCAAATTTCCAAGTAAATTCTATGAATGAATTTGAATGATGGCCCAGATGTTACCTCAAGCAGGTGAGCTAACTTCTGTGTCAAAGAAAAGCATAAATCAAACAAGTGTAAAAGCTCCTGAGAAATGCTATGCAACTGGTACTGCCAGTACACAATAGAGTAGCTGTACAGTAGGCATTGTCCAGTATGAATATTTTCTGATACTAGAAAATGAAAGTTTACTTCGAAGTGAATATTTAAGTTGATAAAGTAAAACTCTCTCTATTGAAATTTACTGTCAACAATCTGGTTGTTGGGTTCCATTTTATCCCTTTACAACCACATATAAAAACTGTTACCAGCCCCATCCTTCATAAAGCTGAGCATGAAACACTAATGAAAAACAAGGTAAAGAACTGTTTTCTACAGACATGCTAATGACAAGGAATAGAGTATTACAAGAAAAAAAAAAGGGAAACCAACAAGGTTGGAGGAGGCAGAAAATACTGTTTTGTTTTTTAAATTATTGTTTCTCTTTCTTTATCTCTTCCATTTCCCTGTCATTACTGGTTCCATCTAATGTGGTAACTGGTTATCTGAGGGTATCTGAGAGTCATACTCATGATGTTTTGATAAAGTGTTAATTTCCATAGTAATGTCCTTCATTTTTCCTTCCATATTCCAGAATTAGCTTTGGCATTCTCTGGAGGTACTTCAGAAGTGTGAAGGTTGGAAATGAATCAGTCATGCATTAGTCACATTTTATCCTCTTAAGTAAAGCAGTGGTGGACTGGGCTTCAGGTTCCAGTGCTACAGGTAATTCTCTTAACACATGTAACTAAATCACAGTAGGGTAGTATGGTTGCATGAGAACAGAAAGTGAAGTCCCTTAAGTGACTGAGATCTCCAGTGTATTTGCAGGAAATAACAAAAAAAATAGCTGGGCTAAAAATTTTATTTTATTTTTCTAATAAATTGAAGTGAGAAGTTAGTTAAAACATGATTTTTGTATCTCATATTACATGATATACAATATATTTTTTCATATTCATAAATATGGACAAGTGAGAAGACTATAAATGCTGTTCTTTGATTAGTGTTATGTCATCATCTCTACCATCGGTATTGCTTCTTTGCTCATGCCAGTTTCTGCTGCTGTCGAAATAATAAGCTACACATTTCAATCATTCTGGATTACACTGGTGTTCTGTAGGCTCAAGCTATTATGAAACAAAGTGGAATTCTTGTCTGTAATGGGCTTCCGTACAGCTGAACTTTCTCTGTCGACTTCATCTTTCATCTACTGCTCATATTTACAACCATTGCCTGAGAGGACTGAATTGCTTGCTGTCTGATTTGTTTTTGCCCTTTTATGACACAGATGAGTTCACAGCTGTGTGACTTACCTTTGATTTTCCAAATGGCAAGCATAACACTTCAATTTCTAATAAGGTATAATGGGCGTGAAGTTTGGTGAAAATGAATGCAATAGCAGCTGTTATTTGGTACAAATATTTAGTTTCAAAGCAATACACAGGTTTTGAACCACTTCTGTCTAGCATTATGTTCCAAATATACAATAGAGACATCGTGGGAATACCTATAAAGGGCTCAGTACAAATGTCATCTCACCACCCAACCTGCAGTGGCAATGGGGAAAAGGTGTTGTTGTATTTGCACACTTCAAGGTCGTGGTTATGAAGTTTCTATATGAGAATATATTCCATGACAGTCCTGGGTGAATAGCTAAAAACATGACTAAGGCTAGTTGTAATAGTCCTTTCTTCCTTTAAAATATTTATGCAACAAGTTGCTGTTGCCCTTACAAAACTTTTTTTTTTTTTAATTAATCTTTCATATTTTATTTAAAAAGCCAAGGAACAGCTTTAATACAGATGCATGCATCTTGTTAGAAACAAAATCAATACATCAGAGTAAATGGTTTTACTGAGAAATTTAATCTACAAAACAATAATTTAGTCCAATTGTATTGTCTGATAGCATGATGTATTTCTGTGAAAAGGAGGAAATGCTAATGAACAGGTATATTTTCTCATGAGAGTGAAGGAACATAGTGTAACTGTTGCCTTGTCAGAGCAGTGTAGATAAAAAGAATGACTACCAGAAACTCTTGTTTTTATCCTTCTGGAATGGACATGGGGGACTATCCTACTCCATAGCATGGTTAACATCGAGTTATGCTTTGAGGTTTCAGAATCTGGGAAAGTGTGAATACTGAAGATATGTCTCAAAGCCAGAAGAAGCAAATTCCACGAATCTCTTCCATAAGAGATCTCAGAATCCAGGAACCCTCTCAGACTTTCCATATTCCCAGTCTGCATTTGTTGTGTATTTTCAGATGTGATACCTTTAACAGCTACAAATTCTTAGCATTAAAAATAAATAAATAAATAAATATCTAGTAAATAGTGAGAATGTTGTTTCATAAGGATTAGTTTTCATGCCTTGATTGTCTTAAGATAGGGCAGTTAAGTTGTGGAGATCCCTGCCCATCTCAGCTGGTATGGAAAGATGTGATTTACCCCGTGTTGTTCCCTTGGTCATTCCCTATCACTACTGTGTTTTGTGTCATCATATATGTATGATTTCTTGGACTTTGTTGTCCAAAGAAGGACTTTTCACAGCCAGCTGAGGTTGTACTTCATTGAAAGGAGATTCTTTTGTCAAGCTTTGCTGGGGATAGTACTTTCCTCTACTTACCTCAGGTGCAGACCATAGATTCAGCAGTTTCCAAAGAGATGTTCATTTTATTTCAGTGCTTGAATGTAATTTCTTCTCATTTTTCTCTAATGTTGTAGCCTAAAAGAGCTCTCTAACAAGAATTGATGAAATTCTCCTTGATTCCTATTGCTTTAATAATCTAATGTGCCACTGTGATTTCCAGTGTTATCCCTTTGGGCTTACTACCATGTTAGCCAAGTTCTCCACCATGAAGCTTTCTTTCAACTATGCTTTTAACTATATGTTGTTCTGAGTTCGTTTTAAAAATATTTAGTCATTACAGTGGCCTAGTGGTCACTGTGGCTCGTTGACTCCAGCTTGTTTCAGGATAAGAAAGCCCTGATTTGAAGATAAGAAATACCCTTTCAAGAAGATGAAAATTAAATCCAATTGCACAAAAGAGATTAGAAAAGCAGTAAAATGTGCATACTTGTGCTACCTTGATTTAGCTAAATCTAAGAATAATAGGTTTCTGGCTGTTTTAGCTTCCCCTTAACTAATAAAACAAAGACCATAAAAGATAACAGAATAACATCTATCTTGAACTTGGCTGCTCTGTAGCAAAAGCTTGCAGTGAACTACAGAGAAGGAAGAGATAAAAGTGTGAACTGCTGACCTAGATGATTGTTATTAAAAACTAATAATGTTTGGAGATAGAATAACTAAATAAGGAGAGAGGGAGAAATTGTGTAACTCCCTTGACATGATAATGTAAAGATTTCCTAATGGTTTCCACCACAACTCAAAATTCCAGGCAGCTGGAATTTTGCCATTTCCATATTGCCATATTCCATATTTCCCTGTCAAACAGCAAAGCCTCCATTTAGGATGCTTCCAAAGTAACTTTTCAGGTTTATAGAAGTGTAGAAGAGATTGTGCTGTAAAGCCACCAATTTCTCTTTCTTAACTCTCAGTGGTAATTCCACCTCTCCTAGGAGGATGCACTCAATCATAGAAAGTATTTCTTTAGTGTTTCTACTTCCACTCAGATTTTTGGCTAACAAAATTGTTTATTCCAACACTAAAGTTTTATTGCAGTCTTTACAAGTCAAGCAAACACCCAATTACAGTCATAGTTGAATTAGTATTTCAGAAGCTACTCTGATAGTTCATCTGAATCATTGAGAACCACTGTTAGCTCGTGTGGGTGTTTGGTAAAAGTGAAATGATCTTTCAGACTCACTGATGCTTAAAGGAATCATTACTTATCAAGATTTATATTTATTTATATTTCTAGATCATAGTGTCCATAATGTTCCTCTGGCTGGTTTGATCTATTGACCTAGGATGGAAGGAGAAAGCATTATTCTGGGTTGTTTCTATGCAACATAATTTTCTCCTGTCTTTGAGTTGACTAGTTCTAGGACTGCACTGTTTTATTCTGAAGCTGTTGTAAATTACACATTTCACAGTTTGTTCTAAAGTCCCTGCATCATTTACTAGATTTATCACCACTTCTGATTTATACCAGTATAAATGAAATGAGAGTCAAGCTTCTGACCACATCTTTTCCTTTTCATTTGAAGAAGGTGCTGCTGGGAAAACCATACTCTTTCCAGAGTTCTCAAATGTTCTGAATCCCATCAGTTTACCTTCATGCATAAAAGTTCTCTCTACCCTTTACATGCACACTTTTAGTACTGTCAAATAAAGTATTAAAACATCAGAGGAAGGCAAAAACTGTTTTGTAGAGCAGTTCTGTATCTGTGGTCCTGGCTTGACTTTGTCTTCCTAGGAAAGAGGTCAAAACAAATTAAATAGGATTGCATGTTCTGTGTTACTTTAGCACTTTCTTTATATATATATATATATATATATATAATTTTTCTACTGGTTTAATTAAAAGAAAAGAAAAGATCTCAGAGTGTAATTCAATGTTTATCCTAAGTCAAGTTGTTAAAGTAAATAATCAGCATTTTCCTAAAATTAACATGTATTATTAAAATCTTGAATGAATATAATGTGGATATAATGTGGCCTAGAGGGGATTATCAGCATTGCAAAAACATTTTGTAACAGCTGTGTTTGACATCATACTGTCTTGATACGGGCTACTGCAATGTTATTTTGAAGCTTTGTCTCCACATTTACTTTTGTGGGTAGGGTCACAGGGTGGCAGCAGGGATGCTGTCTGGAACTCATTTGGAAAATGAATTCTATGATCAATCCTGAGACATGAAATCTGGTCAGGAAGCTCTGACGCTGGGGAGGGTGGAAAGGAAAAATATTCTGACGCCTTTGGTGAATACTGGCTATTGTTGAAACGATCCAAAATGAACTTCAAATAGAATGCAACAAGTAAAGATTTTTCAGAACAGGTTCATGTATGGTGGACCAAGGGAAACCAGCTGATGTGATTTTTTTGGACTTCAGCAAGGCTTTTGACACGGTTTCCCATAGGATCCTACTGGACAAAATGTCCACCATACAGCTAAATAAAAACATCATACGATGGGTGAGCAATTGGCTAACGGGCAGGGCCTAAAGGGTTATGGTGAATGGGGCTGCGTCAGGCTGGCGGGCGGTCACCAGTGGGGTCCCTCAAGGCTCCATTTTAGGGCCGGTACTTTTCAATATTTTTATAAACGATCTGGATGTAGGAATAGAAGGCATTTTGAGCAAGTTTGCTGATGACACCAAACTTGGAGGAGTTGTGGACTCGAATGAGGGTGGAAAGGCCTTGCAGAGGGATCTGGATAGGTTGGAGAGCTGGGCGATCACCAACCGCATGAAGTTCAATAAGAGCAAGTGCCGGGTCCTGCACCTGGGAAGGGGAAACCCTGGCTGCACGTACAGACTGGGCGATGAGACGCTGGAGAGCAGCCTAGAAGAGAGGGATCTGGGGGTCGTGGTAGACAGCAAGTTGAATATGAGCCAGCAGTGTGCCCTGGCAGCCAGGAGGGCCAACCGTGTCCTGGGGTGCATCAAGCACGGCATCGCTAGTAGGTCGAGGGAGGTGATTGTCCCGCTCTACTCTGCGCTGGTGCGGCCTCACCTCGAGTACTGTGTGCAGTTCTGGGCACCACAGTATAAAAAGGACATGAAACTGTTGGAGAGTGTCCAGAGGAGGGCTACGAAGATGGTGAAAGGCCTGGAGGGGAAGACGTACGAGGAACGGCTGAGGGCACCGGGCCTGTTCAGCCTGGAGAAGAGGAGGCTGAGGGGAGACCTCATCGCAGTCTACAACTTCCTCGTATGGGGGTGTCGAGAGGCAGGAGACCTTTTCTCCATTAACACCAGCGACAGGACCCGCGGGAACGGGGTTAAGCTGAGGCAGGGGAAATTTAGGCTTGACATCAGGAGGGGGTTCTTCACAGAGAGGGTGGTTGCACACTGGAACAGGCTCCCCAGGGAAGTGGTCACTGCACCGAGCCTGTCTGAATTTAAGAAGAGATTGGACTGTGCACTTAGTCACATGGTCTGAACTTTTGGGTAGACCTGTGCGGTGTCAAGAGTTGGACTTGATGATCCTTAAGGGTCCCTTCCAACTCAGGATATTCTATGATTCTATGATTCTATGACTGTATTTTCATCAGGGGAAAAAATAATAAATAAATAAAACTAAACCAATATGTATGTATATATGTGTATATATATATATATATATATATATATATATATATATATGTATAAAACTTCACTATAAAAAATTTCAGTTTTACAGAAATAGCAGTGAAACTCAGAAGTACTGTATTCTGGAAAGGTTCTTCTGCAGCCTTCTATTACAGAAAACTCCCCTAATTTACACAGCTTAGTCCTTGAGTTCAATGATTAAAACTGATCCTCTTTTTCTGTCATTCTTTGGAAAGGTGAAGGAGCTTTTTCCATGTGGCGAATGGGAAGCAGGTCTGACTGGGATGTAACATGCCATCTTCTAAAGTAACAAGCATTTTATCCCCCTAGAGTCTCCCTGGAGGTACTTTGTTGCATCACCATTAGTCCATACAATTTCTCATCCAAGGTATAATGGGAGAATATAATATGTAATTGACTAATAAAATATAATTAATCAGCAAAATCACTTTTATAGTCTCGAGAAAGAGATTTCCTTCCCACTACCTCACTGTTCAGTTTTCCCACCTCTATTTATTTATTTATTTAGCAAAATGCCCTACCACCTGGGAATTTCGGTGAAGGAGCAGGTTGCATATGTCAAAGAGAGCGAGTTCACTCCAGTCACAACCAATTAATCCCTGTTAAATAAATAAGTGCCTTCAGAGGGAATGAGGAATTCTTTGGGAGATGAAGCTCTTTCAGCAGTGCCTCAGTTCTTGCAGAGAGCAGAATTTAATGTTTTCTGTGGGAAGGTCACCTGCTCTATTTCCCCAAGTGCATACATCAGCTGGTTTTGAAGATCACACATTACTAATTGCTAGTGATTGTCCTCCTTGCAGAAGTAGGTATTAGACAGAGCTTGTTCTTCAGTTTGATCTAATTACTCTATGTTCATTCTATGTCCTACTTACCAGTATGTTAACTTGCAGCACTGATTCATTAAAGGCATAATTGATCATTATATTTATTTAACTACTACGTTATTTTCCATAGTGAATGAATATACTTAGCAGGTGTTGGCAAAAAAATTGTTAATCTGATTAAAAACGACACACATTTGAGGTTTATAGGCTTATTAGGAATGCATAATGGGTTGAGAAGTAAGCTTTTTAAAAGCATCATATTGTTAACATTGACCACGCAGTATTTTTTCTGCAGTGTAACTTCCTCTTTATCAAATGGAAATGTCAGAAATGAACATATCCACGAATCAGGGGCTACTGATCCAGGCAAGCTACAACTGACTTCTTTATAGCAAAGATAAGAAAAAAATGTTTTATTATTTTATCTAAGCATTTCATGTAGACTACCCCTGTGTTTAAATTATAGGAGTTGTGTTTTCCCTTTTTGTTTCTCACGGAGTATCAGATTTTACATTCACTCACCATGAAAAAAGGATTGTTTAATAATATTTAGTACTTTATACAGACATATAATATTTATACTTAGTTAAATAAAAGCCTTAAATACCTGTATCTGTAGGAATAGAATATGCATACCGTGTATGACTACAGTCACTATTTTTATATTTAATATGAAAAAAATGTAGTAACTTCATAACACTGGAGCTTCATACGATTAAAAAAAAAAAAAAAAGGAAGTAAGGAACTTAATTTTGTCCTGCAGCTTACACTTTAATGACTGTGTAGTGAGTTTCTTTTACTGAGGAAAAAAAAGCAAGGACTGAGAATCAGGTGCCATTGCTCCTCAAGGCCTGCAATGCTCATTTTATTTGGTTCCAGTGCTGCAGCAGTAGTATGTTTTAAAGAAAATTTTGAAAATTTGCCTAGAGTTTTCTCATCAGAAAGCACCATCTAGTGTTAGCTATTACAAAAAAAAAAAAAAAAAAAAAAAAAAAAAAAAAAAAAAAAAAAGCTGAAAATATAAAGAATGGAAAAAAAAAAAAGCCAACAAACACAAAACACTCTGGATTTCACTGTAAAATAAATGAAAATAATGACACTGGCTAAATGATTTGCAGTGTTGATTCATGGGACTAGATAACATCAAGATTTTCTTGGCACTCAAGAGTAATAAGTTCACTCTAGGGTCATCCCAAAATGTTTTGAATCACATCTCACCCACGTGTATTTTTGATTTCTTGCATTCCAACATTGATTGGGTTGTTGGGTAGAAATATTTACTTGTTACCTAGAAGCTTGTAGAATGGTTTATTCATTTAGTAAAATGGAGTAGTTCATATGGAGTATGAGGGAAATGACTTCATTCACCAGACAGGATTCTTTCGTAAAATCTGGATTTTGTTTTTTAAGTATGCTTGTTATTGTGATGGTTACAGCTGTTTTATTTATTTATTTATTTTATTTCTAGTTTGTGTTCTATTGTTTAGACTTGAATCTAAACCCACTTACCTGTCTGTGGCACTCAGCAGTGACAGTGTTTGCACCAAGCCTCTCGGGTAGCTTCGCTTCTTTGGCAACAGCAAACCTCAGGTGATTAATCTCCCTAGCTTGTGTGATTCAGATGCAAGTTTAGGTTTAGACGAAAATGAGCAGTAGGGACATAGAAAGGGGATGCTTCCTTCTTTTCAGCTCCTTGTCTTCAGCCTAGGACTCTGCAGAACAGGATGCCTGGTCTCTCTCCTGCCCCAGAGAGCATTTTGTATTTATCCCCATAAAGCATCTCATGTAGGGTGTTAGAGTTTCAGCAGACGCTGTTGAGAAAGAGTTGCCATCGTGTTCCATCTAGCCCCTCTGATGAGGGTGAAAGCTCGTCAGCATGTTTTAGCTAGTAGGGAAACCAGACAACTTTCTGCTGAAAGGACCACAAATTGGGTGAATGTTTCTCAAAGGCACAAAGAACCCAGACTCATCTTACTAGAAGCTCTAAATTGCTAATATAAAAAACATGTATTGTGACTGCTGTAAGGAAAATGTCTTAGACATGCTATAGCAAACATGACATAAAGTTATCTGCTTTGGAAAAATTATAGAATTAAATTTGAGGTTTAGCTGGAAGAAGAACAGAGGAGTGTTTAACCTGCCAGACATGTTTTGAATGTGTAATGTTTAATATGAAGTGGAATTTTAATTTTTAGGCCCCGGAGACTAAACACATACATAGTAATAGTTATCAAGAATCTAATCTAAAACCCATCGGAGTCTAGGAAACATTTTCAGTGGCTCTGCTGAGAATTTTATATCTGTCCAAAATTAATCTGATTAATAAACTGTGTTCTGAAGAAATCAAAGGCTCATAAATAAAGCGCTGTCTAATAGCTAGGGCAGCCTTAGCAGAATTCCTCATCAGTATTTTTATCTTTTAAAGTTAAAATGAAGTCTAAAATTTTAGAGAACCAAAGAGTTGTTTTTCATATGTGGAAAGATTTCGGCTCCAGAGAAAAAGGATGAAACAAACTGATTGATGCCCTATGGAATCTGAACAAAATAAAAGAATCCCAACAGAACAAATGGGCTAGAAAGAAATGAAATATAATGGTTTGACAACCAGAGGCAAGAGAGATGATGTAGAAAATATTTGAATCATGGGGAAAACTCTGTATAATGACATAAGTTTGGAATTTAATGAGTACAGAGAAATTCAAATTTACTGGAGACACTAGTGCTAGATTAATTGCTATTGTTAACTTTACTGTGATAGTTATTGCTTTTATAACATATTTTTTACTCTGGAGCTGAAAAACTTCAGATTCATTTAGCATGTAATAAACTGGTTGAAAAAATATGTGAAAGCAAGTTGTATTGGTTTAGACCAAAACAAAATTGAACTATAACATTGAAATGTAATGGTTTAGATTTTTTATTTTTATTTTTGAACATGAAATATTATCTTGTAGGGAAGAGGAGAAAATGGAACATCTTGTTATTTATCCAGATAAGGGCATCTATTACTAACTCATGGTTTATTACATTGAAAGATTCCTTAACTATCTAGTTTTTGGGGCAGTCCCTGAAACGTTAAACTTGAGCAATACAACATGACCATGTTTTTAAACTTGGTGAGTTGACCCCATATCTCCCAATACAAAATAGCTTTCTTAACCCTACATGTTCATGAATCAAAAGGTTGTATAAGGATCATAGATGTGTTTTTAATTTTCGTTGTTTTCAAGGTAGCAGAAAGTCCTTCAAAAATATGAGCTTCATGTATTTAGAACTCAGAAGATACCTGAAATGCCTGCTCCCCAAACTGTTAATATATTTAGACAACTTCGTGATCTTTGTAGCTGGATTTGTTATTGGAATATTGTAAGTAATGTGTGCAGGGGAAAAAGAAAAAAGAGTCTATTACACCATGTTTTCTGCTTGCTTGCAAGCCCATTCTTATTTTTTATTTCAAGGCTGCAGTTGAATTTTATATATGTATACATGCACATACGTATACTGCTCTACTACATATATATATATATACACACACATATACATACACATATATTTGTGTATATATATAGGTATACAATGATTATCAATATTCTTTGATGTTTTGACCAGTTAAATTTTCCAGGAGAAATGGAGTACTGAATTTAGGATCTAAGACTATTGAGAGTGAATATATTTTTTTCCTGACATTTCTCAGTCCTTCTAGAAATAGTTCATGGACCCACAGACACTTGGGATCCCGATTGTGACCTACTTGTTTAAATACAAATGCATGTGGTTCCGTGGTATGATCACCAGATGGCAATAGAATGACGCTGGAAACATTTCCCTCAGTGTGCTCTTCTGCTTTTAATTCGGTATACTGGAAAAGTGAAGGTCATGCTTTGTCCATGTTGTCTGAAATGTTGGTTCGTAGGAATAGCTATTCCACACAACGAAGTATGATTTTTCTATTGAGGAAGGCCAGAGATTTCATAGATGATAGGTTTTGAGAGTTGAATTAGAAATTGTCTCAGGCGACTCTTTGTTTAAACCTGAAGATGCAAAAATAAAATTCGTAAAGCATCAGTAGCTGCATTAATATTAGTGGGAGACTGTAGACCTTTGCACAGTGTCAGGAAAACATGAAACCATGTCAGCAAGTCCACTCTGCTCATGGGAGCGCAGTGAAGATATCCCTGGTCTGGTACTGTCCTGGCCACGCGAGGTAAATAGCACAGCATGCACAAGGACACCTGAGCAGCTGTGAAAGCAGCAGATGTTAGTCTAGGAGTGTCACTAATGTCACTAGAACATTTCTGGTTTCAGCATTAGCTAAGCAGACTGGGTTCATCTCACACGTCCCGCTGCATAGTATGCATGGATTTTTTATTTTTTTGTGTGTGTGTGCACTTATGCTAGGGGAGCCTGGTGACTCTAGCAGCTTTCTGAAAGAATTAGATTCATCTTCAGTCAACAAGATGCTTTCTGCCAGTGAAAGTCTGAAAAAGCCAAAGTGACACTTGCTAAATTGTTCTCACCATCCAGTTGAAAAATAATTTTCTTTTTCAGTGCTGGTCTTCTAATTTTTGTCTTGCAAAAGATATTTCCTGGTTGTGTTACTTAAAGAAATGCAGGAGAGTTTGGCAACCTCATTTAATTTTTGCTACAGCTAAAATGATTTTTCACCCACAAATCTCATGCTGAAAGTGAAGAAATATGATGTTTTTCAGTGTATCAAAATATGTTGCAGCTGCAAGCTTTAATCAAAACTAGGGTAAAGATTTGCCTATTATTGTATTTAATATTGAAAAAGTAATCAGAGAGCTCCAAGGTGCATGAGCTAAAAGAGCAGAATGAAGGTTTCAACCATGCTGAACTTCAACCATGAATTAATACAATAGTTTTTGATACATGTAGTCATACATTGATGTGTGTGTTTGTGTACATAGAAATAGATGCACTGGTACACATCTCAATGTAGAGAGAAGTGATATATTAATAACTAACGTGAAAAAGTCTGCAAGGTGTTCATATAAAACTAGTAGCAACTGTTAATTGATAACATCTTTTCAAAGGAGACATCTGGGTGCAGTAGAAAGTTACCTTGAGTCTATAACAGCATTTAAGATCTCTGATTTGTTTAACAGATGGCAGACAGAAAGCTATGTGAATAAGAGTGAATCAAAATGCCTAGTATCCCATTTGTTTCCTCTAATAATCTGGAAGACCTTGGTAGAGGTCTGAAAGCTCATTTGATTGCAGTGAGGCTAGGTGATATATTCCCTAATGTACAATAGAGAAGACATTTTTCAGCCTGCCACAACAGTCACATTAAGAAGGAAATAACTAGGCAAACTCTGAATTTGGACACTGGTGTATATTTGATGTACAAAACTCTGCTTTCCTGAAAGCTCTTCTGGCCTAAACTCAAGCTGTAGGGACTTGAATCTCTCATGCTAGGTATACTGCTTCTTATCTGCATGGTGAGATAGGGAGAAAGTGAAATTATTTTCCTTTCTTTCCATTTATACTAAATTTTTTATGCAGAAGATGGAAACACCTGATTTACAGTGAAGCATTCCTTTTTGAAGTTTTAGTTTTCATACTAAACAGTCACTTTTAGTGCAAAAGGAATGAGAAGAACTAAAGGAAGAGAATCCCTTACCTTTTTATAAATCAAGTGTTCCTTGCTAGTTCTGCATGGAAACTAATTACATTCATTGTTTTTTATTTTATTTTTTTCCATTTGGCCATAATGGATTTGACATCGAGGCACTTAGACTGAATAGGGAGAAGAAGGAGGGTCAGATTTGCTGCTCAGTTCTCTCTTTTCATTTTGATTTCTCTCTGTTTTTACTCTTTCTAGTACAGGTAATTCTTGGTCTGTGGATTGATTATTGTCAAAGGCCTAAAAGTTTTCTGAACCCACTGTTACTAGACACATCTATTATCCTTGTAGCAGTCTGAGAAATGTATTTTCTGGATTGTTGGTGATCTTTATTAAATGTGATAAACTGAGTTCAATTTGAGAGCAGAAAGGGAATCCCATTTTTATGGAGTCATTCCATGGCCAGTGCTACTGTGTGAACAATTTGAAAAGTTTTGCAGCGGTTTAGGAAACTCCATTTAACTTTAAAAATGAGGAGGTAAATCTTCACTTTAGCCACAGAAGGGCTATTCTCTCCATGCTCTCCTCAACGGATTTCCAGATTCAGGGCTCTCATCAATGCCTCTTCTCGTCTTCCTTCATCTTCATTGTATATAGTCTGAATGCAAAGAGTTATTTTTGACTTCATCTTTATTTTTATTCTCTGTTTCTTATTCTGACCATTATTCTTATTATTGCTTATTCTGCATTAACTTGTCCACAGTTCCAGCCAATCTCATGGACTTGCCAGGTGACAACAAAGGACACTGGAACAGAAGAGTCATAGCAAATAAGACAATTCAATATAAAACCTAACATAAAGAAATAGAGGTGGACATCATTTCATGTAACAGCTTTACATACAGTGTTCCTTCAGATCTACCTTCTCTCTGGTCTACTTTTGAATTTGTTTGACCTGTGGTGTATCAATACAGTCTGATAGAGATGTACAAGCTAACATGCCTAGAACAGCAAGCTACCCAAAGCATTCTAGATCAGACGACTCTAATTTTGACTTTGTCAAATGAAGTCTTTAAAATCTGAATTTGCAAGGTCCTCTTTTCATTTAGAAAGCTACAATGGCATTATTCTGTCAATATGAAGATCTGAAAAACTTCTGTAGGCATTTGCTGCTCAGGTCGTGGTCATCTTCAAAAAATAAGTATTACTTTCATTTTACAGATGGTAGTGTGAAACAGCTTTCCTAAGGTTGCATTATTAACTGCAAAGCTGGGCCAGAATGTTACATACCTAATGCAAATAGCTTTTCATTTACATAATAGCTGTTCATTTCTCACAGCATGTCTGCTATTTTAAGCATTTCCAATGATACCAAGAACTTGACATTAGAATTAAGAAGGTATTTAAGTACCCAGAAAATCAGTTTGCCATGTTTGCTTGTTTTTCTCTGCCATTCTGTGTAGCTCTATGTTTTGGCACAAAAAGGCTTTACTTCATAACAACTGAGCCCCAGATCATGATGACTCAGTATTTCTAAACTACCACAACACAGGTCTCTGTGATCCGCTCAGCCTTGTTATTTCAAGTAAAATAGTTTTAAGTAAAAATTTCTTTGCATAGCTGTTTTTTTTTTTTTTTTTTTTTTTTTTTTTTTTTTTTAAATAAAGTGTCTAAAAGGAAATGTTTTAAATGATATAAAACATTCAGAATATTTTTTACTTAGTCTTCAATGAAAAAAAATCCAAAAAATAAACCATATTTATTTTCTCAAAGTCCTTGAAGAGAGCATTATTACTGCTTATCCAGTTAACAAAAGTAATATATACATATATATAAAAATATATATGTACATATATAAGTTTAAGGGAATTATATTACCTGAGCATATGTTTAGTAGGTAGTAGGTAATGACAGATACATAAAAAATGTGAAAATTCTAATTACTTGTCTCTGAGGTAGCACAGTTTACCAGACAAATAAGTGAAAGGAGATTAACCTTTTTCTAGGTTTTCCTCAACATTTTTCTTGTCGATTCCTGTATTTGCACTTAGAATACATTAGTTAACAGTCCAGGGTTGGACTGCTCAAAATAAATGTGTTTCCTTATACAACAGCAAAGTAATATCTTCACTGGGAAAAAAAATACGATTAACATTTCCTTCAAGGAGCCACCTTGATCAGTGGCTTTAAGAGCCTTAACTAAGTCAAGGCAGGAGCGTTCACCTGTGCAGGAGTGTTACAGTAACACAGACACTGTGAGTGTTGCCTTTCTGTTGTTGATAGGAAGGTGAATTGTTGTGAAAGTTATGAATTTAGGCTGCACTGCGTTCTTAGATGTAGAAAAAAAGTAGAGCAAGGTGGGCAGGTGCCTTTCAGTGGGGCATAAGGTGTTTGTTAGCCCCCTGCAAAGTTGGGTGTGATAAGACATGGAACAGAGCTTTTATAGGGGATTTCCCCTTAAGGAGCATGGGCCAATGTCTCCCATGCAAGGAGGGATGGCTGAGGATGTACCCTTTGATCCTCAGCAGTGCCTGAAGTGTCACTGTGAAATGCAGCCTTATGTTAGCTCTGCACTTCAGAGACACACTTTGAATTTTCTGCTAGAGGCGAAAGTCATAGCAGATATTCCTTGTGGAACTGTGTATTTCTCTTTTTATCTTGTTTTCATTTCTTAGCATGCCAAGGAGCTCCAATTGTTTAGTTCTTTAAAAATCAGCCATTAGAGCTTTTACTTGTCATCCCTCCCGCTCCCCAAGCTGTTAGTCACAAACACGTTGGTTTCCCAACACTAAGTCTGAGCTACTTTACACATTTCTGCCAAACTCAGCTAAAAATGGAGCATATTTAGAGCCTTGTGCAGGGAAATAGGTATCATTACCAACTAGAATAGATCAAAAAAATGCCTGAGAAGATCTCTTTGCATGTGTTTGCATTAAAATCTGAAGATGTTAGAATTATGCATGATCACCACCATAGAATCACATGGAGTGTGCATGTGTATCTTAACTGTGTTAAGGAGATCAACATAACCAAACACTGAAGGTAGAAGGGCTACTCGAGCTGTTGTGACTTGCATGTTTTGAGCTTTCAGCCCTGAGTTTTCTAAGTGTCTCTCTTATCCCAAAGTATTTTTGATAAATGAAGCACACATGGACTGGATGTTTTCATTGGGACTGATTTTTATTTTTGTCAGGTGTTGTTCCTTCCAGAGGCTTAGTGGTCCATTATCTACCATCTCTTGGCAACTTGAAGGCATTTTGAAAGCAAATAACAAATGCTTCAATTTTTGAGTCAAACATTTTTATGGAGAATGTTAAATTTCTGATAACCTGCAACGTTATCAGTTTTCAGGTGTTGTTATTATGATGACCATTCTTATTGCCTGACATGATCAGTGGCATCACACCACACATAACAATTTGTAGTTTTCATTGATGAAATATTTGCTTGTTAGCTTTTTGTTGTTGTTGTTGACCAGGATTACTGTGGAGGAGAAGAAAAAAATCCCATAATGAATTCTATACTTTGTAGCCAATGCCTTTTATGTGTACCAAAGGATTTATTGTGCAGTTAGATGAAAACTAGTTGGAAAGAATGAGTGAGAAGATTATATTAAGGAATAGAGGGTAAGGATATTGTATCCCAGAGCTAAATTTACAACGTAAACCCAATACTGTACATTGATAGCACCTATGAGTAATGTATGTGCCAGAGAAAATTATATTGCAATATGCCTTGATTACCATCTGCTCGATTTTAATTAATTTCCTTAATTGGAGAACAATGCATTTTCTAATTACACATGAAAACACTGCTAGCAATAGCAGAGTCTTTATCTACTGCAGAAACTCTCCTGGTAGACCCACTCCCTGCCTAATTTATACAGGCCTCGTCTCAGTGAACACGGGCTGTTCAGCAGACTCTTGACAATTACTCAAACTAATCACATGTGAAGCAACATTCCAAACTTGTAATTTAGGTGCAATAAAATTCTAACTGTGAATAACTCATCTCATACAGATACCGGGGTGAAATGTCCACCGGAAATGTAATTAGAAAGCAATACAGTGGGAGCTGGAATCAAATTTAAAGTGAAATGTACCATCTGAATAAATGCATTGGAGATAATGGCTTTGACCACAAGGATGAAAATTAGTTAGCTTACTTTAGACAAAAAAGGTAATGTAATATAAAATTAACTTAGCAGGTAAATAATCAAATACTTAAGCCACAAAATCAAGACATCAGTCCCAGGGGACAAATTTATTCTGTTTATAGTTCTATTGCGATCTAACTTAGTTACATCCAAAATAAAATTGGCTCAGTGATTTAAACTAGAATTTCTTCACATTACTGTCCCTCTCTTCTGCAGTCTAATGAAATAAATCCATCAAGATATGTCTATCTTGCAGCTTAATCTTCTCTGGGATATAGTCCATCGCAGTTCAGTAAGGTACCCTTTCATAGATTTCCATTTCTCTGGCTGAGGTTCAAGAGAGTCCTAAATAAGATCAAGGAGGCTTGGTTCTTATCTGACTTATCACCTGCCTCATTTCTGCAAGATTAATTCTATGCCAGCTATTTGCCTTTTCATAAAATGGGATCACATTTAGCTTTATTACTCGAACCTGTCTTCAAGGGCAAACTGTAAAAAATGGACAGTGCCTGGTCTGGTTAGAGGAGGCAGTGGTTCAAAGACAAAGAATTGCAAGGGTTTCCTTTTTACCTTGGAGGAAAGTACTTTGCAAAATACTGCCCTTATGAAGATATGCTATCTAGTTACTCGTTCTGACACATCCTCTATATGGTCTTTGAGATCAAATTTGTTAAGAGACACATTTCTAGAATTCTGAAAATAAAGGGGAGTGGGGGAAGGGGGGAAAGGAGGGAGCAGATACATTCTTCTTACTTTACAGATCAGGGTCTCTCTTGATACATGATTAAAAAGTTCAGAGTCTCACCCAGAACCCAGCCCTACTTTTTTAGTGTGTTTGACCAGTACTTTACTGGACATCAGATAAAGTTTCCATGCATGATTTTGATGAACTAATGTCTTTGTTTTTGACAAAATACAAGGTGTGATCTTTACATCCATGACAGGCACTGTCAATCTTTGAATTAGGCTGAACAATATCTGTATTTTTACATCAGGCTTTGCCTCAAGTCAAAAGAGTTGTACTGCTAGGGGTCATGGAGTCTTTCTGCTTTAATACTGTGATGAGATTAACAAAACTTGCACAGGATAGGGTTAACTTAGATAAGAAATAGGGGAAAATAAATCTAGTTGCAGCATATGCAAGTGCTGAAAGAAGTATCAGATGAGGTAAGTCAGGAAAATAGGCAGAGGGCAACTAAAAAGGGCTTACTTTCTAAGGAGAGTCTGAACAAGGAATGTGGGAGGAACATTTAAAGACCAAACCTGGTGAATGATTACCACACACCAAGAGCAGAGGAGAGGGAAAGACTGAATGACTTTGTTCTGCAGTTGTGTCCCTGGCTGAGGTGGGAGTTGGGAAAGCTGACCTGTTGTAAACTATGTAAAGTTTAAACAGCAAAGCAGATACTTAAGTGTTTTCCTTCCTTCCTTCCTTCCTTCCTTCCTTCCTTCCTTCCTTCCTTCCTTCCTTCCTTCCTTCCTTCCTTCCTTCCTTCCTTTCTTTTTTTCTACACAAGTATGTTATTTAAAGAAAAAAAAAAAAGAAAAAAGAAAGAAAGAAAGAAACGACATAACGATAGAAAGCATAACAAAAAATCCAGAGCAGTCTTAAGATCATGATCTACTTTGCTTGGGTACAATGTGTTTGGAGGCCTTCCATATAATTCCTGTGCAAGTTTAAATTTCTCCACAAGTATTCTCTTGTCTCCATTTCATGAGATCTGTTTATGTGTTTTTAAGTTTGACCAAAGTTTTGCCAAAGAAAAGTAATGCTTGCTTTGACTCTTGATGTGCTTTTTGTATTACTTTCAAACTATAAAACATTTCATTAATCTGCTCAGCATCTGCTTGCCAGTGACACCAGTCACCCGAGTGCCACTCATTTTAGAAACTTAAATGGAGGTCTTCGAATGTGTCAAAATGTTTTCAGTAGCTCAGTATCAGGAAATCTACAACAGTATATGCAATTGATCATCAGAAAAAAATATCCTGAAGTAAAAAAACATCTTGTGGTCTATTCTTTCAAGTCTCAGGTCAATACCATAGTCACAGCCAAACCTTTTGTGTGATAGGATACCCACCCTTCTGCTAGTACACAGACTAGGCGATAGTAATGTCTTAATTATATAGCTGTACCTAATTTTGGCATTTTAAGGGAGATATAAATGCTTTGGCACATATGGTAGCACTTCCCAGTAGAGAAATTTCAGTCAACATAAATATCTTACTTGAATATGCAAATATGAAAATGAGGCTATTGGAAAACTATATAGCTTTGATATATTTCACACTTCTGAGAAGACAGTAGCTAGTTAATTAACGTGCAATAATTTTCGGTAAATATGTAATAGTGCATCTAGTTGCAGTGTTTATTGTACATCATTAAAATCAAATAGATCAACAGGCAAGTTTTTCAGTTTCTTAGCTGCATAGCAAGCTATGAATCTGAAATGTGGCATCCCTAAATGTGTTTCATCAATCATTAACATGTTTATTTTAAAATCCTAATCACCTTCCAAACTTTGGAATAAATCCTTTTTAAAGACACTAGACTGGGTTTACTTCATATTTCTGCTGGTTTCATTACTCAGAACAATGAAGTTGTGTAAAGTCACTTTGAATATTGTACTACAGCTGCGTAGGAAAGTATGGCCAGGGTTCTCTTTGGGGGTGCTTGCAAAGGATGTACTTTAAGGCTTACTGACAAATAATCACACGTTTTTATGTGAGCTTTTTCATTCTTAGTTAGTGACTAGAAACTGCAGGTTTCTAGCAGCTGTTACCCAGCCTTCTTATTTTCCTTCTATCCTGTAAGTGTTCTGTTTTGACTCTGTTGTTCACGTAAATAATGGCGACAATTTTCTGAAGTCTGAGACCTAATTCCACATTAGAAATGCTCATAATGGTCAAGCAACAATAACCCCTTTAGGTAATTCTTCTGTTTCTGAAGTACAGAAACAGCTCAGGATACAGAATGTTATTATCCTAGCTGTAATCATGTGCCTCAAGCACCACTGGGAACTAGGAAGATACTCCAACTCTCTCCTCTCCTCTATTGCCTGTGAGGATTGCTGTTCAAATGTGTCACAGTTTTCAGGAAGCCTTCACTGGGACAGTGTTAGCTGGTACAAATGTTTCAGTCAGAAAATATCACACTTCATTTGACTGCTACTGATAATATAACTTCCAATTAATGGATAACATTTAAACGTGAGCTCCCTGCAACCTTCTGCGTCGCTCTGTCCCTGCCTGAGCACACGCTCTCACAGACTCGTGCCTTCTGTCCTGGGGCATTGCAGCAGGTGCAGGCTGTGCGTGGGATTCCTGCCTGCCGTGCTGCCTGTGCTTTGCCACTCTCTTGGTCTGTACATGAACGCTGAGGTTTCACCAGGTCTGTTGTGAGAAAGAGTGTCAAAGCTCTGTTACTCTTTCTCCCTTATGGGCTCTGCACATCCCGAACCTACATGGCACAGCTGAGTGAGTGCCGGGTGAGAGGTGACATGGTGTCTGGCACACCAGGAGTCAGAGACTCACTTTCTCTTACATTGGTGTAATATCCTACACTTGTAGGAACATTGGTATAATATGCTATACTTGTAGGAACAGGAGGAAAGTATTTAACCTGTCTAGCTTGCTTAGCCTACATTTCTCAGCAGAATCCTTTCTGCTTACTGCTGAGGCAATTCTACGCTATTGAGAAGTGCCAAGCCTGAATATCCACATCTGGAAAGCAGCTTTTATGAGAATGCAGGTGAAACTCAATGGATGATTTATGCAGTCCATGATCAGAGTGCTATTCTGAGACACTCTTAAACTTGTTATTGGTGTATTGCAAAGGCTTATTTGATAATACTGTCAAATTAGAGCATTCTGTACCAAACTATAAATTAAACTGGGGCAGAAGGCTACGTTTTTTTATACACTTACACTTCTTAATTACACTTTTTATAGCAGTAGCAGTATTCTTCAGAAAAATAGGAATAATTGATCTTAAAGGAATAGAAGTGTGTTTAAGGTGGTCCAAGTTAACACACTGGATGTTAGCATTATCTCTGCTTCCATTCCACTATTTTTTTTAAATTTAGAAATGTGACCAGTGATCATGCTGTATCTGACAAATGGTCAAGTTCTTGCTATACCGTGAATAAATACTCAGATCGAGACTGGACACTTTTTTTTTTTTTTTTGAGCTGAAGAAAGAGGTGGACAACACTATCCAACAATGCTGCTGTGTATCATATAGAAAATTGTTTTAGTTTCTTCCCACAAAAATGACATAGATATGCTTGGGGTACCAATGCAATGTAACACCAGGGAAATAATTTATTTAACAGCTGTGCCTATGATTAAGTCCCTGTGAGAACATTTGAGGGCTGTCCTTTCCCTTAGGATGTTTTTGACAGCATTTGATGGAGTATACAATTTTCTTCCCTTCAGGTGACAATTGTCTTGATGCATTTTTGACAAGATCCTGCTACTCTTTTGCTAATGACTTGCAGGAATACAGTTAGATGGTATTACAGCAGGAGGTTATTGCTAACTGACTTAGATGGGTGGTCCTGAAACAACAGTCTGTAAGTAAGAGCACTGTTGTTTAGAACCATAATACCTTTGATGATCTGTGGGCTTTGGTGAGAGATTTTTTATTTTGTCAGATGGACTTGTGCAATTACCAAAGCCATGCTAACTTTCACAGCAAAATTACAAATAAATATCTCTACATTTATTTATTTATTTATTTTTTTGGATGACATACCAGTGCATCTTCAGGAGAACTGATCTCATGAGATTTAAACTGAAGACAATAATTACAGAGTAGCTATATTTTAAATAGGATAATTCTAAATCACTTTCTAGCAGATTTTCAAGAGTGGTTTTGCAACGTTCAGAATATTGTCTATTCGCTTTTTTCTCTGATAGTGCCTTGGGTTTCGTTTCTAAGGTCAGTGTCTTTCAAAGCTTTGCTGCCAAACTATTAAACTTTCTGACTCATTTCTCTCTGAAGGAACAAAAGATAAAATTCAAGGGTAGACTGTAGAAGGGCTAAATTTCCAGAGAGCAAAGAGTAATGATGAATTGCCTGTAAAATGACACTTGTACTCCTGCACCCTTCCCTCAGCAATTTCACTCAACTGTCTGGAGGTTACTTCAGTTTCCTGAAACTATCCTAATATCAAAAAAGAGGAAACTTTTCCAGCCTGGAGGTATATGATATTTCATGAAAACAACAGAAGAAAATGGATTGACATGATTAGCTACTTTTTATATCCAGCAAGAATTTGCCAAGAAGATTCAGAATGTTATTGATGATCAATTAATCTTTTATTTTTGAAAGCCTAGGATGGGAAAAATCTCTTTAGGGTTGATTTGCAGGAACATATAGGCAGTAAATCCTCTTTTAGATGCCAGTATTTAGATGTCACTAGCATTCACAAAAATCTCTACTCAGCTCTTAACTGACGATGGAGGCAGCTCTCTCAGCAGTGAAGCTTTAGCTTGTGAAGGCCTTATAAATATTATTCTGCTGAATGTGTGTGAAATTAATTGATGATGCTGCCATAGTCCGTACCTGAGTCCTGGCAGTATTCACCAACAATATGTTGTATCTGTATCCAGAGGCTCTTTATCCTGGTGGTGCAATTTCTGCCTCATGCACAGTAACTCATCTGGAAAACAGATGAGAGCAGTCCTGCCTGTGAAGTGGGGATTTACATGTGGATCCTCTGCTTCTGACAATTTCTAATTTCTGATGCAGAGTGTGTTCTGGAAATAATCCCAGTTCTCTGTCCTTCCCCTGCCTCTTCTTCTAGTTTATGTATAAATTTAAACATTACTTAGAGCCTGCTTCCAGCTGAATTAATCACCAAACTGTAAAGTTGTTCTCACTTTGCCACTAGACTCAAACATGTTTAAGAAAGACAGATATAATTTGGGTGGGACAAACCTGTCACATCTCTGCTTTTGACAAAGAAATTTAGAGATGCAGATAATCATTTGCTGTCCATCTTCTATTGAGCCAATTTAGTTGGACGTGGATTTAAGGGCTCATTGGACTTTGTTAGAAGAAGACAGATTATCCCTTAAAAGCAAAGCTGCATGAAAACAGAAATACATTGTAATTGCATGGCAAAACACGGAAGCTGTTTCCAGTTCACTTATCTTGAACAAGCCCATTTTTAATGTTTTTGACAACATTTTGTGGAAGTCTTGCATTATGAAAATCATTTAATAACAAGGATTTCAATACTAAAAATTTTCTAAATGATTTACAGAAAGTTGTATAATATTGTGGAAAGTGTAGTAAATCTTTTAAAATTATGCAATTTTCATCTTGAGAAAAATCTGAACTTATATATAAAACATTTTGGTTAGGTCTAAGGAACTGATACTAACAATGTATGTCCATGGGTTATGATGGGGCATCCTTGTGCTTTCAGAGTATGGCAAGGATTCATCAGCTACTCAAAATAATACAGTGGCTATGGATTGTGGATTAATATGGATTATTATATTATGGATATGAACCTCATATCCATAATTCAGGGAAAGAGTCCTAAGACTTGTATCTGGTATTAGGGCTGGGAGTCAAATACTTTTACAGCTATAAACTAATTATATTGTTCATGTATGGAAGTTGCAGCGCTGTGAAGGAGAAGGTAAGGATGTCTAACCTGAAGGCTAACACTGTTGGTAAAATATTTTACTCAATGTAAATTTAAGCCAAATATTAGGCTTTATGTATCTCTTTAATATTTCATGTTTTATTACGAAAAATATGCATTTCCTTTATGAGAAATGCAGATGGCAGTGTTGAATAAATTACTGGGACTGTGTCTTTGCAGAAAAAGTGACAATTTTAGCTTATTTGAAGGATACTGTAAAGCTGAGTGACTGTCTCTCTTATTATTCAGCCAGGTCGGTGACCACCTCATGGTATTACCATAAATGATTAAGAGGGCGAAGCTTCTGCTAATACTAAAGAACAGCAAGGGCTTTATACTTTGTGTAAATTGAGCACGACTGAAGTGTTTGCCAAGTTGTTAATCAAAGTAAAAGGCTGTGTTTTGAATCTAGCTTTTTAGTTAATCTAAAATGGTGTCATTCTGTGGAATACATTGAAATTACGCAAATTACCTCCACTGGGAATTTGTTTATTGGATTTCTTCCTAGAATGGAAATCTCTTTTAAACAGAATTATTTTGTAATAGTTATTACCTGACCTTAAAACCATTAAAGGAACCGGGTAGCTTCCCGTATATTTAAAAGTAGGGGCTGATACTGCAGCACTGGGTGCTATGGATGTGAGGCTGGAGTAAACGGCATATAAAAGTACCAGTCCCTCTATATGATGGTCTCACTAGCTGTGGCTGCCAAGGGCCCTGCACAATTATAGGATGAATCCTGCTGAGTTCGTGCTCTGAGTTCAAAGGTTGTTATCAGTGCTGTCAAGGAACTGGATGATTTTTTTGAGCTATGAATTAGGGAGCCTGGTTTCTTCTGGATTTGTGCATTGTAGCTGATTTTCATGTTACAGAAACCCTGACTGAAGTCTATACCAAAGTAAAGATAGACATGAAGAGCTTTATTTTGTGTGGGTACTCTGGTGTATAGCATGGTATATTTTTATCTTCTATCATGTGGTTGAATTTCGGGGAAATCAGCCAATGGCTGACGCAGGCTGACAGGTTTTTGTGCACACAGTAGGAAAGACCCAATTTCCAAAGAAGGAAACGGTGTGTGTGGGTGAGGAGAAATGTCTGGAGTATGAGAGGGATCAAAACTGAAACACCTCTGGTACACTGAGTGGCTTTAGCTACAGGGGTAACTTTCAGAGGTATGAGAAGTCTGGATAAGACAGACCATGCTTACAACAAGCATCCCCACAGAAGCGACAGCTTCCCTTCGGCTGGTTTAGGATTCCCATCTCTATCACCACCAGATACAGTTTCTAATTCTGTGGAAGATCCTCCTTGTGTGTTTTGTTGCCATATCACAGGCATGCAGGCAAGAGGCAGGTAAACTAGTCAGTAGGGAATGCCACATGTCTATTACCATCACCTCTCTTCTGATCTCTAAGCACCTTCTTCTGTATGACTGAGATGCTTGAGATGATATAAAATTGAAAGAATTGAATAACTTCTTCAACATAAACAAAACAATGTATTTTCCTCTAATTTTATTTTCAAAGTTGGCTGAAACAATTATGCTAAGGTGTTCCCAAAATATTAATTTTGAAGTGGAGCCAGAAATCATCTGTCAAATTAATGAGGGAAAGTACTGTTCAACTTTTAACATAAACAACATCATTTGCATGTTTAAGAAACGAGTCTAAGCATTTGCAAAAGAAAAACTATCAGTTAAAGGAAAACATGCATATACTTCAGAGACATCACACCTTAAACTGCCATAGATCAAGGGCTTTACCCTGTGAAATCCACAGTTAAACTGGAAGTATGTTAATGCTAGCAGAAGTACAGTACTCTACATTCTGTTCTTCATTTCATTTATCTTTCTCACTTCTGAGCCTATTAGTCTTATCTGAAGAATCTGAGTTGTGCTAGAGTGCCTTATCCTCAGATGAAGTCAAGGAAAAGCACATAATTCCACCTCTTTGTCAGGATGTGCTAAGTTCAGCAAAGTCAGTTCACACTCCCAAGGAAAAGACAAAGAAAACAAGAAGAAACAGTGAAAATGTCTTTCAGTTATGAAAACGAGTGTTTTGTGTTTAGTTCTATAAAGAAAGGTGAGCAGAAAGGACAAGAAAAGGACGAATGTTTTCTGTTTACATGAGGCACTACTGGTAAAACACAAACCTTTGGATTATTTACCTGTATCCCATGGAGCACCTGTCTGGGGAGATATGCACAGATCAAAGCACTGTGATTTTTGTATGCAATGTTTTCTCAGAAAAAGTTTTTTGTTTTCCTTTATAATTGCATATGTTGAATAACACAGTGGTTAACATGCTGGGTCACCAGCAAACACCATCACTGTCACTATCACAGTTAGATAAAAAGCAAAAGGCTTTATTCAAGTCTACAGAAAAGCTTCTTTACTCTGCTCTGGTGTTTTAAAGTTGCAGTAAATATTCTTCAAGTTTCTTGACACCAGTGGGATGGAATAACAAGACCTTACTGTATATGAGAATCTGGCATATAACATCCCCTAAAATACTTACACCTAGGGACAAGTCACATTATGCAGAGCAAGAAAATAGAATCTAATAGGGGTCAGTATTTTTTGTTTGTCTCTATAACGATGACCTTTACCTTCATCTTTAATCTAGATGACTCCTTGTTCTCTCAACTCCTCAGAGTATTTTTTTTTTAATTTTTTTTTCTTCTTCCCCAAGGCATAGTAATAGAAAGAAAGCTGTAGGCTGGCTGTGAAAAATCAGTCAGTTCAGAGGTTGCTTGCTGTGTAAGTAGGAGCTTGGCTGAGGGAAGAGTATGCATGCGTAAGCTGACAAATGGGCAGATGAAACTGGCAGCTATGCCCTTAAAAGTATGCTAGAAAAGTTGCACATGTTCAAGGAGATGCTCTGGGAACTGTGAGTGTGTACTGCTTTGTTTATTCCTGGAAATTAAAATGGAGAAGAAGATGCTATGAGCAGCTGGATATGGTTATGATTTGTGATATGCTGCAGGACTTAAAATCACTTGTGACTGTGACCTTAAGTACTAATGAGTAAATGCTTCCCTTGGTTACACCTGTGCTGCTCCACGGACTCCATGGACCTGTTACCCAAACTGGAACAAAGCAGTTAAAATTCACTGCTGTCACTGAACCACTGATCACACAGTAATTGTTTTTGGAGGAAAAAATGCAAGATAAAGGTACTGTCGTGTTGTTTGTAATGTTGTTTTACTCTCTACTTTTCTTCTTTTTAAATTAAAAAAAAGATAGGTTTAGATTAGATATAAGGAAGACATTCTTTCCTATGAGGGCGGTGAGGCCCTGGCCCAGGCTGCCCAGAGCAGCTCTGGCAGTGCCCAAGCCCAGGCTGGGTGGGGCTGGGGGCAGCCTGGGCTGGTGGGAATTCACCTGATTACAGAGGTGAATTCACCCTTCGGCATAGCTGAAGTTGGCTGACATTGCTGCTTGGTCTCTGCAGAATGAATAAAATGGTTTCTGGTGCTAAATGTCCACAACTCTTGGTCCATTTCTGGCATTATTTGTAACCACTCTGGTAGCAGTAAGGTTGTTGTAATACGTTAGTAAGTAACAAGGTAGTAATGAGACTGTCGTATTTAATTAGATATGAATTAGTATGGTGAGTGAAAAGCTATTCCTGGCACTGGAAGCAGCTGCTCCAGAGCTGGACAGAAGCACAGCAGTAGGCAGGAGCTGCTGTTGCTCTTTGCTGTTCTTCTGATAAAAGAGGAACTTGGATCCCAATATTGCCAGCCTGGCACTTTTTGCAGGAATGAACAAAACAAACTTGGCACAGGGAACATGCCATATTGAAAGGAGTTTGTTGTATTATGCATTTTACAGAGCTGGGGTTGTGGCTGATAAGGAAGTCACTTGCTGAGTTAGTGCACTGTGTACCTGTGCTATTACCGCTCAGTCCACTTGATCTGCTATATCCCCTTATCAGATAATTCCCCACTGAATTGAGTATATTTTCTGTCAACTCCTGGCTTTAAGATAATAAATCAAAGTTGCTTGCAGTTAAAGTAATCACGATGAAATCAAATGGTTTGATGGGCTGTGTAATTTTTTGATGGATGTATTATTTATAAAGTAAAATGCTCCTGTTTGGGGCACCCTGGCATCATGTGAGTGCCAAGGGCACTCTCATTTTCCCCAGGAAGCACAAAACTGAGCTGCCTGAAGTTACAGACTCCCATCTACTCTGGACATTGCTATCCATTTACATTTGTGTGTTACTCTTTGATTAATGCTGCAGGACTTGAAGCCAGTTCTGAGAAAAAAAAAAAAGTATGTGGAAAGAGAAATTCTAGGACTGCATTGCTGACAACAGTGTGTTCAAATTTTGATAAAGAAGCAGTGCTGTATTTCCTGACTCTAGCAGCTTCACTGCCTTTGCAGTTCTAGCTCAAGCAGTCTTAGCATAGGAAAATTTTAACCACAAGTGTGTCTGACAAGCGGAGTGCTGCAACAGAAATGTCCCGAGGTTTATTTCAATACGGAATTCTGCAGCTGTAGTAGCATCGAGTGCAGGTGCAGAACATGTAACAGCTGTATTCATGTGTGCTAGTGCACAGATGCAGTAAGCACATTGCGTGAGCCAGAGTATGAATTCTCCTGAGTGCTGAAAGCAGCAGCAGTGTCTCTTGTACAGCTTCCTTTATAAGATCTTGTTAGCAAAGGGTTTGTTCAGGTGCAGAAATCTTCCAAGGGCACAGTCAAAGGAAAGAATACAAAGAGAGTCAGTCAGGTAGCATGGGATAAGTCACTGCGATCGAAACCCCTGATCCCCAGGCAATGGCACAAAGGTGCACTTCAGAGGCAAGATAGGCTTTCTACAGGAAAGATGGAATGTATCAACTTTGTACATCCCCAAAAAGACAGCTAAAGGAATTCAACTCATTTCTCTCAAGAAAAGATCTTACAAATTGTGAAATGCTAAATGAATACTACTCATAAGAACCTTAGGGGACTCTGCTGTTAAGCTACTTTTGGAGGTGTGTTCTTGCTAGTAGCACTAATGTTTTGGTAGTAGTATTAGGAATCTCATGCTCTAAGGGTTCCCAATTAAGTTTTTAATACTTCTGGTCTGAACTCTTGCATTTTAGAAAGTACTTGAAGTTTTCTTTCTTGTTAGCTTGGAAAGTCCTTAAATTGTCCTTTAGAAGTCAAGGTGGATCTTTACATACAGAAAAGTGCCAGTCCTCAAGGATTTGTCTCTAGAAACACAGGACAACAGAGAGGCTGACATAACTTTGAAAATCTGTGCAAATACTGAGAGTCTTTTAACGATATACAGTAGATTGAATGGGACTAATTAATAGTTATAATAATAATAGTTATAAATTATTATTAACTATTAATTCAAAGTTCTTTTTAGTTCTCTCTGTTTCTAAAAGTTCTTTCAAAATGTAGTTAGCAGGTGGGATTCTCAAAGCTGCTCCAGAACACTCAGTGCTCGGTTTTCATTAGCAAAAACAGTCTCACATCTGCAGTCTGCTTTTCATATACATATATATATATATATATATATTTTTTTTTTCCCCACAGCTGGAGATTGAAAAAGAAATGTTAAAGACTAAGGCATTAGAACAAAATGAACAAGATTTTGGGTATGTCTTGAAGTTTTTATAGTAATATTTGCTCCTTGACATGGATTGTTATGAAGAGTAAAATACAGACCCACCTTCTCTTCCATGCTTATTTGACTTCTATTTCCATCTCACTTTGGGAGATGGTGCATTTCAACTGGTTTCACATATAATTTTGAGTTTAGATGACAGAAGGATACATATTTTACAAGTAAGAGTAATAGAGGCATTCAGATGCTCTGAATGAGCAGTAGTGCTGAAAACTTGACAATACAAAAATCTCATCTTTTCAAACTCTTATGGAAGAAATAATCCTGGTCACTTTCTATTCCTTGCAATAACCGCTCTTCTCTCATTTTTTATTTCAACGTGATTTCCATGTTGAAGAACCACATATTTGGATCAGTGTCTGACACAAAAGACTACTGCAGTTGGAAGTTTTAGAAGATTGTAAATTTAATTGAGTAACTCTTTGTCTTCCCAAGGAAAAAATATCCTGTTTGAAACTGATTTAAAAATTTAGCTTCAGACTTATTTTTACTCTGTCCGCAGAAAAAGAATACCGTTTTTCTTTCAGTAATGAAATAAATTTCCCATAGATGAATTACTAGATCAATATTGCCTAGAAATGATCAGATATCATCCTTACAAAGTTCTTGTTGGGTAGAAGTTGATTACTTCTGAATTGAATCCATTTCACTTTATAGCTAGAACATTTCAAATGCATGTTAATTGGGATATATCAAATGAGCCGTTGGTTTCTGTGAATGTGTTAAAATAAAAATGTATTCAAGAAATAAAATGCCTTATGTCTCCCTTTCTCTGTCATAATGTCTGCAATTTCCTAATATTTTATCCTTTTTTTTCTTTTTTTTTTTCTTTTTTTTTTTTTTTTTTTTTTCCCAGCATTTTTTCCAAAGCTACTACAGATAATGCTGGTGATAAAGGCCAGCCTCTTTTAGTACCTCTAAGTGCCTCTGATGGTAATTTCACATACTAAAACTGTGCAATTTAGGTTCAGAGTGAACTAAGTTACCTTTCCACATTTCTATCACTTAAACACTTTTCTGACTAAAAGATAAATTAATCTGGTAATTAGTGCCTAGTTTAATACAATTGCTTCTGGTATTTGGACTAAAATATTAAATTGATCTCAACTGGAAACCACAGCAGACATGAAGCTGAAATTAGTGCCAGTACACAGAAGTTGATACAAGGACAGATGAGCTCCTTGCAAAGAACTACTACTAGGACCAGTCTGCAGATGCAGTGAAAGTACTCTGTCCCTAGCAGGTGTGGTGGTAAAAGTAGCCTGACTTTAGGGGGAGGACAGTGTGTAGTTACACAGAAGCAGTTCAGCTGTTTCGGTTGTTCTTTTTAATATTTCAGAAAGGAGGCAGTGTGTGCCTAGTTTGCTAGATGGGTAGTCCTGGAGACAAAATCTTTGGTATGTTTTGTGACATGGTTGATACTAGGATTATTATTATTTTTTTTTTTTTTTTTTTTTTGCCATTGTTACATTGTACGTCCCACCAGTTTTCTGATGGCATCTAGAGAAGGTAAATACTTCAGTGGTAGTATGTGCTTTCATTTGTTTGTGAAACTTTCGCTGACGATCTCTCTCTATATAAATGGGAGTGAAGAAGGAGGAGAAAGTACATTTGTTTTTGTTTCTAATATCTGCTAGAACTTTCATGGAAGTAGGTAACTGCTTCTGGAGTCCTCACTCTCGCATTGCTCTGTGTTTCAGTGGTCTTATAACGTGTCTTGTTATCTCAGTTGTGAAATATTCCATTTTCTGCTGTCAAACAGTGCAGGGGAGAAGGAGCATGGGGCTGTGGTCAGCTCATAGTGCTTCAAGTCTGCCACTCCTTCCTCCTTTCCCCTGCTCCAGCACTGGTCCTTCCCACACATTGCAGTCTTTCAGGACAACCCATCTCCTGTGTGGGCTCTCCCTGTGGGTACTTGCAGCCTCTGCCAGACCTGGTTCAGCCCCTCAGCGACCTCCCGGGGGCTGCCTCTGTGTTTTGCAATTGATGACCGGCATGGCACCCTGCAGTTTGGAGGTGCAGTGCAATGTGCTGCTTTATCCTGTCTGGTTTCCCAGAAATTAAATCCTTTGACCACCTACTGAAGTTTAGGCTTGTGAGATGTCCTCCTGCAACCATGGTTGTTTTCCAACCCACTGCAGACAGGATGGAAGCAGACCTTATCTCCTCAGAAGATAACTGAACAGCCAGTCAGCCCCAGTAACAGAAATGGCAACGTTCCCCTTTGGAAGAATTTTCCCTCTTTTGGGGGAGAAGTCTTGAAGTGTTGGCTTGGTGCTTGGAGCACAGGGGAAGCACCCAGAACAGACACTCCGGTTCTTCAGTGCCTGCTGTGAGGCTTTAAGGGTTATTGGGTCCCACTTGCTAAGAAGAATGATGTGCTACAAATCATGGACACATAACCCAGCAAGCTGAAGAGAGAATGCAGTACAACTGAAAACCTGTAACTCAGCATATAAAATACCTTTTTTTATCCTGAGTTCTGGATTAATTTATATGTTCACAGGACAGTACAGGGTAAGGAAAAGGAGTTCTCTAAGCCTTTTGCAAAAAGTAAGGAGTTGTCCTTACTAAATAAGGAGTTAATGTCAGTTATGCATTAAGTTAATTTTTACAGTATACTAGACATTCACTTTTGGCACAGTAATGTTAGAAACACCAGTGTTGCTTACACATCAAAAAGGAAATCAACAATTTCCTTGAAATTAAGTTTTAGCATATTTTTTTTTATGATCGATAAAGTAATGCAATGAGATTTCCTGTATACACTTAAGTTTTATACCTTTTTAGCATATGATGGCCCTCTTTAGATTTTAATTATCTTTGTCTTCGATGCAATTAGTCACAGTGGTGGTTTACTACAAGAGATAGGATGGACTGTTTGGTAGAGTGCATAATTATGTTATTTCTCGGGGAAAATATAAAGCAAACATTTTATATGTTCAAAAATCTAAGACTGATAAAATTTATGCGTGGAATTTAGTGCATATTGATCAAATTTGTAAGAAAAACTTAGGAAGAAAGTGGCAGGCAATACAGTTGATGTTTGATCTTATGATGTAAAGCTGAACAGAGGATTGCTGTATTTAGAAGTATAATTGTTTTTTGGGGGATAGTTCAGCCAAAGAGATACCTGAGGGATTCTGTGGAATAAGAAGACAAAATACTGAGAAAGAAGAACTACTGTACCCTGTTTTTATGCTGTCATTATATCTAGTATTTCACCTTCTTTGGCATTTTTGCTGATGGAGTTGGGATAGAAGAGGTACATATACCAGGTAGACTACTGATTAGGATGGTGGACCATTTTGTCAGGGTATTAGAGCAGCTCAGGGTCTCTTGTCACAAACATTTATAATGACGAGACACAAAGAGAACAATTGCCATTTACCAGGCAATAAGCTGGCAACATTTAGAAAGTGGTAAACAAAAGTGAGTGGAGTAATATATGAACTGGGGCAACATCCGCAAAACCTATCAATGCTAATTAAAGACTTGGTGTACCGGGTGATCATTCAGCAATTATTTGCAACTCCTGTGCTTTTTTTTTTTTTTTTTTCCCTCTGTCCATGAGAATGCAACCATCAGTGTGGGACCACAGTTGTTCCCTTATGTTCTCCTACAATGTGCTTGCACTACTTCCTTTTGCTCACAGATGTGTCTTGAAATGACAAAATACATGAAAACACACGAAAACTGTCTGGTCTTGCAGTAAGCCAGTTGCACCTCATCAGGTTTCCTACAAGGATGAAAATGGCTCTATTAATAATTGATATACATGCTTGTGTTTCTAATAGGAACAATAAGAAACAGTTCTAATAGGGAATTATACACAGGAAACTTGAGATTGGTTCTTAGCTCTGCCAGATTTTGTGTCAATATTGGATAGCCTGTTCATTCTTACACATCCCACTTCTAAAGGGGGTGAATATTGCTATGTGAAGGTAGTGAATGTGCTTCTGATTGAAGCCAAAGACCTCATTTATAAGGTACATATAAATAACAAGAATAGATGTGATATTTTTAGACCATCCTGGTCAGGCTTCTGCTTAAAGCCTGGCTTATTTGTAAAACCAATATATTACAATACATAAATAAATGCATACGTTTTTAATAACTGTTTAAAAAAATAACAAAACAATTTTCAAGTATGATATTGAGTATGGCAGTCATTCTATTAGACCTCTGAAGCAAAACGTTTCCAGAGAACTGAGCACTTCCACTTTTAACTGTTTGTTTGCATTCTCTCCCGTGCAGAAAAACTCCCATGAGCTGTGCACAGGGAAGTTTGAGCACACCAGCAGTCCCACTGAAATCAGAGATCTGCATCTCTTCATCCACACTAGACTAGAGCTGTTAGGAAGAGGGGACACAATTTGTAGAACTCCTGTGGTGTGTGTGGTTTTTTTTTCCTTTGTTTTGTTTTTCTCTAGTTTTCTGGCATTTTTGCAACATTTTTTACGTGGCATTCACTCCCCTATAAAATGGGGAGGATGGTGGCAGTATTGTAACTGTTTCAGATTTGTACTCTTGCATGTGATTTAAACAAACTCATTGTTCAAGAGGAGCATTCACAGGGTGAAAGAAGTATAGTTCAAGCTGGATATTATTTATTTATTTATTTATTTTTTATTTGGTGATTTATTTTCAGACGTATTTCTCTTTAATGACTGCAGTACTGTAAATTATTTCTGAAGGTGAGCTTAATGTTCTCATACTTTAGTACATTTTTTCCAAATTATAGATGTAATGATGCTAGTGAGAATGCTTTATCTTGAAGAATATCAAGTAATACTCTGGTATGTTGCACTTCAAGTCTCATAAAAAAACAGCATGGTGGTCTGAGCTCTGTCATTGTGTAATGCTTCCCTTCTTTTGTAGTCCAAGGCCAGCCTTTCTCCCTAATAAATGCAACAGAGGCTTGCTTTCAGATGTTCCCCTCATCCTTGGCTTTTGTATCTCACTGGAATCTCTCTGTAAGACCATGATCTAATGTATGGCATGTGATGTGATTTGGCCAGTTTCATTACCTTTATTATTAAGCCTAATCCTGGACATCAGCATCTGTAGCACTTACCTGCACAATTTACTGAGGAAGCTGGTGCTGCTGAAGAGCTGAAGTATACTCCTAAAAAGAATGGTCTAGAGGAAAGGAACGAGGGTGAAACCTGGTTGTTTTTAGAAAAGACAGTGAGAGTGTGAAGGGAAAGGAGAAAGTTCAGCAGTGAGGAACACTGGAGTCTTGTAGGACCTCTTTAAACAGAAGCTCAGAAATTTTCTTCTGCTATATTTAGCAAATTTTGTTATGTTTGCACTGTAATTCGTAGGCTTCCCCCACAAAGCCTTGGTGCTGCTGTGTTAATTGCAGTTGTAGCCATCCAGCAGATTAGTCCTGCATACGCCTTGAAAATTGCATGTCATGTCATTAGACGAGTATATGCTGGGCAGTTTGTTGCAGAAAGTTAATCATCTCAGCCTTCTCCAGATCCTTGGGGAGCCATGAGGCAAATTATACTCCTTTACCTGTTTTTCAGACTGTCAACTGCATTTTATTTTTCTGATGCTGGTAAACGTGCATTAAATTCTCATGGTGTTACCTTTTTGCTTTTGATATTCCGTGACCATCACAAAATATGCAGCATCAAAATCCATCAAGAACCAAAGCTGCTAGATTCTGCAAGAGCCGTATTTTGTATCCATAAAAATTTGCTATTAACATTTCATGAACAGATTAATAAACCATCACACAATTAAATATTTCATATTACCAATTGCGGCTGATTAGCAAGCTCATGAATAGTGTGGAAAAATATGATTGGCTTAACAAACTTCAGTATTATAAGTGACATTGGAAGGGCAAACCTATTGCTTTTCTAATTCATGGTTGATGTACTGCAAATCACACATTTATTTTACAAGTTTATTCTTTAACCAAGTCAATCATAAATAACTGTGTAATGCCACTACTTGTCAGTAAGCTTCTAATTAACTTAGTTTGATGTGCAGCAAGTTTAAATTCACAATGGGTTTATTCCTGTATTATTTATTTAGATAATTTTCATTAAATATTTCTGCCAAATGAGGGGATTTGTTTGCAGGAAGATAGTATTTACTACATGTGAAAGCATTTTATTCATATATTCTCTCTTCAGAAGACCTATTCAGAATAAGCCTAACTTTTAAAAGTATTTATGTGTCAATTACATGGCATTCATTTATGCCCTTATGCTCCAAAATAAGGCCAGTCTGTAGATGGCGAGCATTCCTCACCAGTCAGGCTGGTGAGGAATGCTTGCGAGGAGTGGGCTCAGCAAAGACAATCTGACACTGTTAATGTCACTTCCAAAACTTCTCCTGTCCCCCAGTGCTAGAGATTTTTTCCCCTTTGTCTCCATTTGGCTGTATTTTGGCACTGGGAAGTGTCTAGTAATAAAGAGTTGTAGTAATTAAAGCACAAAATACCCGAAGGTAGTTCTTTGAAAAGCAATCATCTGGGAATATCTAAATGGAAAGACCTGTTTGAAAGGGAGGATAAGCAAACATTTACATATGAAATAATCACACTGACTAACAGCACAGTAAGAGGGCTCATCTGCATTTAGGAGATTGCAAGAAAAGAGAAAAAATTTTTTTACATAGGAAAACTATGGTAAGTGCAAACAGAAAGGGCCAGAATTTACTGAATTTGGATGTCAGAAATGAAGTGAGGGAAAAAAAATCAACATTTTTTGAGTGATGCTATTACAATCAAGACTTTCTGTGCACATACAAAACCATGTTTGTATGTGCACATACAAAAATTCATACTTGCAAAAATACAATGTGTAAGTATGTGTTTGTATATGAAGATGTCTGCAAACATAGGAGACCATTTGAAGGAAGGTTTAGAAATTAACAAATTTAGATTTAGGCCTAAAATAAAAATCAGTGAAGATGTATATTCTTTGGTTCTCTTGGGTTTCCAGTCCTACGTAAACTATTTGGATGCTGAGGTAATACTGTCTAGGTGTTTCTTTTGTCTGTTGCCATCTCAGGAAATCAAATATATGCTGAACTTCCAAGAACTTCAGTGTGATTTTGCTTGCACTCAAGCATGTACATGTGCTTCAGTGCTTTTCTGCAATAAGCATGCTTGGTTTTGTCAGGATTTCTGAATGTTTATTGCTCTCTGATTTACAAAGATAACTTTTTAAATATCCATTTGAATAAGTAATAGCAAACAGTGAAGTACCTATAAAGAAACCTTGTTGGATGTTAGAATATCCATGTTAATTCAAAATATAAGGCTTTTTTTTTTTTTAATTTATTTAAAATTGTGGAAATATTTCAGTGATTAACAAGATTTTGAAGCTAATCCACTAATGTTTGTTTCCCTTCTCAAATATATTTGTTAACTGGGATTTCATTAATTTAAAGTGATCTTGTCAAATACACATTTCTTTTTTGTATCAAAAGACACTTTTTAGAGCTGGTTAGAATTTTCTAGTACTTAAATTCTCTACCACCCTTTTATATTCAGTACTGTGCTTAAACCTTTTTTGTTTCATTCTTATCAGAACTAGAGAAAGGCTTTCATATAGCTATCAAGCATTAATCATTTCTTGACGCTGGCAGCCTCGTTCAGATTTGTACTACTGACCTACCGCTGAATGACACCATATCCAGTAGAGCTGGCTAAATGCCTGCAAAAATATTAATCATATAAATGATTGATGAATTTTGCTATTCTTCACTGAATAATTTATTTTCATGACTGGTATTCAATAAACTCTACACCTAGCCTTATACCTGCTTTAATAACTAGATATCATCTATCACCTGCCAATGAGCCATGCAGCCTCTATGCCATTCAGATTCAATAATTCTCCCTTTTAAGAGGAAAAAAATGGTAAGTATGGCTGCTTTTTCTCAAAGTCTTTAAAATATTTTTAGAAGGATGTTTGTGTTAACCCTTATGACAGTTTCTTAGTCTTTGCAATCCAGGTTGCACAATTCTGCTTCAATGGAGACATGGCAGTTAATGCTGCTTGACAGTATAGTTTATCACCAGCTGTCAGGAGGTGGTGCTTTTTTGAGACTGACAGTATTAAAGATGTTTTGATTCAGCCCATTTGGAAGCTGATCTTTGGCAGCAAGACTGTACACCTAGTTACCCTCCTCGGAAAGCTGTATCCTGATGTGGATTTTGCCACTTACTGTATACCAAAATGGAATCCTACTCCTGTATGTCCTGTGTCTGACAAAGTAGAGGTGATCTGAAATTCTCCTATCTGACTTCCAATATAAATTTGGTTTATTTGTGTATTTTCAAATGTCAGTGATAACCCTCATGTAGGCATTCTTTTCAGTATCTGAGACAATGTGTTGTTGAGACTCAAGTTCTCCTATGAAAATTCAGGAAGAACGAGTCTGGGGTGCGTGTGTGGTAGTATTTACCCAAATTCATGATGGTGTATCACTTTGTGCTAATTATAGATTCAAAGACTGTTATCTTGCCAAAATATTCTGAATGATTTTGTGTAGCTTGTTTTGTTTAATTTGTAAGCAAAAAGTTGAGTTCAGTTATAGTCTTTAATTTTGGTTTTCTCACATAATCATCTCAAACAGCTGATGAGCTGGTACTTATAAACTTTCCCTTACTTGAAGAGTTCCAGGTTTTGAAGATATGCAGGTAGATTTTCCATGCTATGTGCTAAGTCATCATCTGGACACAATCTTATGTGATGTACTTTCTTCTCTACTTTGAAATCTCTTTTCTTCTTTATGCCTTCATATAACTGTTGGACATTCAGACCTGGACAGCTAATGTCTTCTTTATAACATGGTGCACATCCTGAACTGAGAGGTGGAAGATAGGATATAATGTCCAAGAGAATCATGGTACATTTGTATGCTTTTCGCTTCTATTTATATAACTTATTTTAACTTATTGGCTTGTCATTTTTAATGTGTTAGTATATGTTGTTCAATTGATAGGAAGAATCTTGACATTCAGACTAAAATGATTGATAAGAATATCAGTTTTAGTATTTGAATGAATGTTTACTTTTTTTTGTGTGTTTTTTTTTTTTTTTTTTTTTCTGTAACTGGCATTTTTAGTTAAAAGTATGTTCCTAGAAATACAACAAGAAAATTTACAAGAAAGATATGTATATATCAAGGAAAGAAGAGTGGTTATATAACACGGTAACATCGTACTAAGACATGTCATTTCTTGTTAAACTGTATGGATTGGATAGTTCTATAATGCTGTAAACAAACTATTTAAAAGCAAGAAGTGACTGAGGGTTACTAGCAAAGAAACCTTTTGAATGACTTTGAGATGCAAGCAAGAATGTGAAAAGGATAGCTGGATAGTTTTTTTCTGTTGCTCTTTTTCATGGCAAGAGAGGATATAAGGGCAGTAACAAAGCCATCACAGTACCACTGCACAGGTGGAGATGGGAATACATTTGATTGCATAGTTTACTAATCCTGGTAGTAATGACTGTCAGAGAATTTTTCCCAGAATGTGAAGTGCTGTTGCAAGTCCACATGTACTTTTCATGATCATGCAGAGCCTGCATTAGATCAAAAAAGGGAGCTGTATAAGAGACTGAACCAAAGTTCAGTGTCTATCTCAGAATCTGTATACAGAATGTAGATCTATGTTCATTGAAATAGTTAACTGTGAGTTATTTCCTCTTCTGCAATTTTTCTTCTTGTAAACATTCATTAGAGTTTATGCTTTCCATTTTCTTTGAGCAAAGTATTCATCAATTTCCAAATGTAATTTCCTCAAATGGAATTTAAGAATGCAGTCCTTTTAAACATATAGTAGCCATTCTAATTTGTGACCCAGTCATACCTCTTGCACATCTTTATACAGGTGTTTTTGATGAATCTCTGACATCTTCCTAAGAAAATGTGCCAAAAAAAAAAAAAAAAAGCTTTATGTAATTAAAAATCTTTAACAGCTTATTATTAATTGCTGCTGGACTGCCTCTGTACCTTCGAGCTGTATCTTAGATTTATAGTTTTACTGCTTTAGTGCAATAGTGCAATTTCCTGCTATCTGATCTTTCAAATGTATTAGAAATAGAAAATATTTCTATTAATGCAAATGCCACTGTTGTAGTTACTACTGGTTTGAAAAGCTGAAGTATGTTGCTGCTGTTCCGAAACCTTTTATAATGAATTCTGGTTCAAACTTCTTGATTTTAAGAATTTTCACTTGACTTAGAAGGAACACCTTGTTAGACCTTGAGGTGCCATATTTACATGATTTCCCCATAGCTTTTGACCCTTGGCCATGTTTCATTTTCAGCGTAGCTTCCATGTTTTCCACTGATGCATTGTCCTGACTTGAAGTGATGGATTCTGTTTCAGGTCTGCCTTTAGCTTATTCGCCCAGCTTCAGAACTATCTTTAATGCAAAGCAGGCTATATTGTCGTCTCAATTATAGTAAGGCCAATCCAGTGTAATTTCAGTAGATTTTATGTTGCCTTGAAATGTTTTTCGTTAGTTATATATCAAATTGACTATCTGGAATGTTTTTATCATTTTTATTGCTATTGCATTTGTATATTGATTTGTTCGTATAAAGAGATGTTTTTGTCATGAAATGTGCAATATCCCCCATACTGTGGAAGGCCATAAACATTTGTTAACTGCTTAGACCAAAGGTAGGTAGTCTTGGAGTAGATCATGGTTCTTTTTTTCGATACAAAACCAATTTTGTTTTCTTCTGCTCAACTGAGTTTTGTAAAGGCCATGAAATGTTGGTAGTACACAAGCTCTTCCTCTTGATCTTGGGACAGCTGGCTTGCTAACATGGGGCTGGCTCTCTTCAGCAATAGCCTGCTGAATGTCCATGAAACACCTAAGGGTATCTGGAACATCGCTCATATCGTTTTGCCATGGGAATGTATGACTTTTATTCATAGATGAAAGTGGAGGTAATTCGCGTGATTGCAAAAGCTCCATGAAGGATGGTTCTTCCATGATACTTCCATGCTTGAAATAACTAGCAGTGTTGCTTAGATGGATTGTGATGCTTATTAGCATTAATTGAAAGGCCCAAAACAGAAATTTGATTTTATTCCTAGGAGAGAGAAAAAAAAAAAAAAGTAAAACTAAAAATATCAGCAACTTTTCATTCCCTAGCTTTCTGAGAAGTCAAATGAGTTCTTTCTATAAAATAAAAATCAAGTATTCTTTTGTGCATTCAGGTGTTTTTGTTTGTTTTTCTCAGGTATGGACAACAGGAATTTGGCAGGTCAATAGGCAGATAAAATCCCCATCAGCCAGATATGAGGAGTCTAGATGAGACTCCTGGCCTGCCCAGTACCTGTGTGAGCCATTAACTGAGTGAGAGGAAAGAGCTAATGGGCCTGCTGCCCTTCCTTAAATATTGTCTTGTTCTGCCATATCATGCAACGTTGAAGTGATTTTGTGTCCCATACAGCTAGAGCAGAGCTGGATCTGACTTCCAGGAACTTTAAGCTACTTTTAACAATAGTTGGCCCTGACAGCTCATTTCTAAGAAGAAATTTGATGCAGCATTAATGTTAAAATGAACTGAAATGACAGGACACGGGACAAAATATGGAAAAGATGCAGCATTGCCCTGAAATATGTTTACATACTCTTTACTCTATTATTCACGATATTCAAATATGACTTATGAAAAACTTCATCAAAAGTAATTCTGTATTTAACTTGGGCTTTGCAGAATTCAGCAGTGATGTCATGCCATATAATACACAATCATATTTAACACTACCTATTTTTTTTTTTGTGTGTGTTTACCATTCACCAAATTGAGGGAAAATGCTGTTTTCTATAAATAGAATATGTTTGTTATATTTTCTCATGTTTTGGACAAAGTTGAAGAAAAAAAAAACACCACTTAAATGGAATATTGACTGCTTTCAAAGGCTTTAATGACTACTCAAATTTACTTTCCAGGATTGTGTGAAACAACAAAGGATGCTTACCACAATTACTTATCTTAATATTCATTGATATCCCATGCAATTATTTCATATTACTCTCACAAGCCTGACACGTTGAATGTGGGTCTTCATTCGTAGTTAGAATACTTTTCCTGGTTTTACTAATAAAGTATTACTTTTCTCATTCTTTCTGTACAAGAACCATACGGTTTATCTCTATCCACTTCAAGAGATTTCCAAGGCAATGACCAGTTTCAGTTAGAGAAGGGTCAAAGCCTCAAAGATAATTAAATTTTACAGATGCCATAGATACAGTTGGATAGACAGAGATAATAGTCAGTTCTGTAACTGCAGAAGTGATAGCATGGATATATCCTTTCAACATCAAAAAAAATCTTCAGAAACATTACTGTGCATTCATACTTAAACAAGTATTCATGTATCAACTGTTGGAAGTACCTCAGGGAGAGCTTGCACTTTGTTAGGAAAAAATAATCACAACTTGACATCGATAGTGATCAGATTTTCAAAGAGATGTCTTGGATTTTTTTATCCCTAATTTCTTTTAACACTCTAAATTAGGGGCAAAATGTTAATAGAATAAATTAAGCTGGAAGGCATGTCTTAAGGCTATTTGGTCCGACCTCTCTCAGAGCAGGGTCAATTTTGAAGTCTAGTAAGTGATAAGAGATAGAAAAGTGATTAGAAAAGTAATTCTAATGTGATTGTGTAGTAACAGGTTTAATGCAGATTAGAGAAGGTGTTTTTGTTTGTAAGATCTTTGTTTTGGATGGTCATGGCATTGGCTTATCTGCATGACTGAGGATTATTAGAATCATACAGATGATCCTTTGCATCTGGTCATATTATGACAGAGTTCTGTAAAACCATGAAGATTGGGAGCAGATTAATAGAGATTGAGTATTCACTGCTCTTAATTAGTTTAGACCTAAGGGACACCTGAGAAAGAGGATAAAGGGTGAGTTTAGAGACTGTTGAATCTGTTAAGGTGGTCAAAATGCAAGTTAGGAACAGACAACGTTATTCTGAATGATTACATTAGAAAAGGGAAGTCCCAAATGCCAAGTGGCAGACAGCAATGGTGCAGGCACTAAGTCACGTCAGGTTGTCAGACAGTGAAAAATTTACCATTTCCATTACCTAATCTTCTAAATCCTTTTCTGATGATGTTACAATCTACAATTCTAAAAAAGAGATGAAGGAAAAAAATGTTGATCTTTGAACGTAACCTTATTCAAAGAATTTCATTTGAAACAATCTGTGTATCCTTTGTTTGCTTATACCTGTATTGGAAGCCAGCTGGCATCGTACCCAAGCATACGTAGATCTGCCACATCAGCTTCGTTCAGTGAATAAGCTTAACTAAGTTAGTGATACCCACTAACGCCTTATACACCTAAGTGTGATCACAGCTGTTTGTAGCATAATAGTCTATGTTATCATGCAGATGCTTTTTGTTTGAAATGTAGTTTATAGCTTGTAAATGAGAAGAATGTATACAATAAAAGTGCTGGCAAAACTTTGTATTCAGGTATCAGATGGATGAAGATCACAAAAACCATGGTGACACGCCCAGCTTGGCTTCACAGGCTCTGAGTGTCAAATACAGTATAAAGTTTTCCCTGATTTATCTGTTTTTAATGGCTTCATCTTGTGGCTTCATACTGTATAATCACATCACATTCCAAACATGATGTAATGAAATTCACTTTTTTTTTTTTTTCTGCCTCTGACTAAATTAACGATGAAGAAGAGGTATGGAAAATGCTCTACAGAATAGCTTAACCACTTTCACCTTCTCCTTTCTTTATTTTTTAAACCTTTGCAAGATTACTTTTGGTTTTCCTTATACCTAAACAGCTTGCTCCCTTGAGCCATTTCCTCAGGGATTTTCTGTCTTTTTGCCTGTGCGTTTATCATTATTAATCTCTTCATTTGCAATTTCTTTTGCAATTTCTTTTTCTGTTCCATTTGTTCTTTATATCTTTGGTTTAGGGTTTTTCTTTTCATTTTCAATTTATTCTTAGTTAGAGTTACCCTTTGTAGATTTAATTATCTTTGCCAGACATGGCAATATTTTATGATAATCGCTCTTCTTTTCTTCTTGGAGATCATTCATGGTAATTCCCATAGCTCCAATCTCAACTGACTGACTAATGTTTTGATCACTTATTCATTACTTTTTTTTTTCTTTATATTTCACTGTATTATTCTGTTCTGATTAGTTTCTGTGTATATCTTTGTTTTGTTTTCCACTACCGCCTCCTGTGACTGTATAGTCTACGCTCCCTCTTGCATGCTCTGTCATTTCTTAAAATTTCACAAAGTAGAATTACTGACCTGTAGCCTTTTAAAAATATATATATCCCAGATGGTAGCCAATTATAAATTCCAAAGTTGGCAGCTGTTAATATGACCACAGTGCCTTCTGCTGTTGTCTGCAGTTTGACACTTCTAACTGCAGATTGATTTGCCATACAGGTTACTCAGCCACACATGCAGGCAAACTCACAGTGAAAATACTGATTACAGATAGACACATAAAAACTTTCTGGAGATTTGAGGGACAAATTTTGTAATGTTTAATAAAATAACTTCTGTTATAAAGAACTTTATTGGTGCTAACACATTTGTTATTAAATTCATATCAACAAGGACCTTCAAATATGCAAGAACTAGTCAAGTACTTGATGAGACTTAATGAGTTTTGTAGCCTTCTGCTAAACTGGTGCTGTAGTACTTGTGCAAGTATTGGTAGCTGCACTATATATTTATGAACTGTTTAGGTGGTGGAGTAGCTTATTTTATTTTATGTTACTTTATTTTATCTGTCTGGTTGGTTGGAAACTGAATCATTTAGAAGTTTTTGGGTTAACTTACCCAGGTAAGTGATTCTAAAAGAATACAGATTTTATGTTCATTTATTCCAACATAATTCAGATTCCCTTGATTTTGCTGATAGAGCTCATAGAACTTACCCCCTCTTTTCTCTCTGAGTTCTGCACTTCCTCTTAGTTTCAAATCACACATAGTCATCTTTATTGTTTTTACTTCTAGCCAAACATGATAATATTACAGTCAACATAGTTTTATGTTCTCCCTCTGCTTTAACAGTATTTCACTATTGCATTAGAAGCAGAGATCTAGCACATCTGAAAATATTTCTGTGAATTTTCTCCCTGACTGATTGAAGATCCTCTTTTCAGCTTGATTAGAAAAATTGATAAATGGGGGAAAATGGAGCTGGGTTTAAGAGTTTAATGAAATATGACCATTAGGTTATTTTAATTTTCTTTACATGACGGTAAGGTGACAAATCATTTTTATTTGTACAGAATATCCTGTTACTTTATTCCATACTTGTCTGTGATGAGTTTTTAAGATATCTGAAATACTAAGAAGCGTTATATTGTGGTGAAAACTCCAGTTGTAGACATGCATTTGACATATTCTGAAGAAGTTACTAAACTGTAAAGGTAATTCTTTATACAGTACCATGATTATTAATTACATCAATGGTCCCTAGTATGGAACAATATTGTCAAAAATTTTCAGTCCATACTGACATTGCTGAATGAATAATCTGAGACATAGACAGTCTTTTCCACTTGTTCATTCAAGGTAATTACCATATTTAACTTTAAGCATGTGAATGCTGTTGACTTCAGTACTCTTCTAAGATGGTAGGAACTATTCATGAGCTTCAGTTTCTTGCTTAACAAGGGCCATATCTTTAGATCCTCAAGAATGAATTTCAATATATACAACTGGATGTCTACACCTGAGACACCTGGTCTACATTTACTTATCATTAGGGATTTATTTCAGTTGATTATAATCACTAGAAATAATCTTTTTTAGATTAAGTGTCAAATAATTGTAAAGAATAATTCCCTTCTTTGCCTATCTGTTTTACAGCACAGATGAAAACGGGAACATGAATTCATGCAGACACCTCAGTTCACATTGCTGGGCATATTTACAAGTGTTCAGTGGCACAAAAGCTCTAAAATTGAACAGACATAACAGTAAAAGTAGATTGTTGATCAAAAATGTAGTTTAATGTACAGCCTTTGTGACGATTCTGCTAAACTCCACAATGTCTCATTGCAGAGCTTAGTTACTTGAACCAAGGAAAAATAATGAATCCATTTCCATTTTCTTTGGTGGCTTCAATTTCTTTTGTAGCAGGTTTCCTGTTTTGTCTTGGTTTTAAGAAGCAAATGGATGATCGTTTTCACACAACTGCTTGCCATATCTAACTACCCAACTGCTCTAAATAATCCTGGTTTGTTTTTAGGACACGTGTTGTGAAAAAAAGGTCCAGGAATATCATATGCAAATGAATAGAGAAAACAATTCCTTACCATTTCCCTTGGACAGTTATACCTTGAAAAGCAAGTGTAGGATTTCTGGTTGCTCATCTAGCTGTAATGCCCATACAAGCACTTTCGTAATGCAAAATTACGAAATAATTACGGAATAATTCTAAAGCTGTAAGATTTCGATACAGCTATCTGAGGTTAGGACAGCCTTCTCTATAAGATTGCTTTTGAAAACTTAGATGTCTTCCTTGGCCTGAAGAATGTTGTTAAAGTCACTTTGAAAAAGTAATCTGTTGCTTATGACTCCTTATTTTCTTTTTAGAAATAATTTTAGAAATAATGGATTACTGACTATTTTCGATTACTTTAACATCATACACTCTTTGAAATCTAGCTGACAGAACTAGTGCTTCAAGTTTTCATTTAATGTAGCCTCCGACCTTTAGAGAGAACTTGGCGGTCCTTCTTTAAACTAGTCTGTGTTGCTTTGGCACAGTTCCCAAACTGCAAGCTGCACTCCCACTGTGCAGTGGGATTTTTCAATAGATGTTAAAGGAAATAGATGCCTTCTTCCTCCTTCCATTGAATTACAGTGAGTGTTAAGTATCTTAAACTTTTTTGAAAATAAATTTATGATGATACTAATTTTTGTAACATTGTTTTTCATCCTTGAGGCATATGTGACCGTGAAGTTCATTTTGGAAGCTGGGGTTTAATTTTTACCCCAGATAGGATTTAATTAATAAAATTCCAGTCTGGGACAGTCTTCTCTGGCCTTAAATTTTAAAACCCAGTGTCCCCTACCTCAGACTTACTGTCCTTTTTCTTACACAGGGAAGTCTAGCTGAGGACTGATCTATGTCAAGTACCCCTATTCTTTCATAAGCAAACCTTTTTGATCTTGCTTACATTTTGCATCTTGATGAAAAGTTAGCAAGTAACAGCATGTAGTTAATCACAGACAGAAGTTATTTTGACAGTGTTTTGAACAAGTGATACCATAACGGTGTTGTGAGTTAATTCTGGTAGGCAGCTGACCCCCACGCAGCCACTCGCTTGTTCCCCCCAAGATGGATGGGGAAAAGAATCTGAAGGGTAAAAGTGAGAAAACTCTTGGTTTCAGATAAAGACAGTACAACAGTTAAAGAAAAAGTTACATATGCAATCAAAGCAAAATATTGAATTAACTCACTATTTCCCATCAACAGGTAGATGCTCAGGCATTTCCAGGAAAGCAGGGCTCCATCACACATAACGATTACTTGAGAGGATAAAGGCCATCACCCACAACATTCTCCCCTCCCTGTCTCTCTCTCACCCCCACCCTTCTTTCTCCTAGCTATTATTGCTGAGAAAAATGTCGTATGGTATGGAATATCTCTGCTCAGTTGGGGTCAGCTGTCCCCCTCCATCTTCTTGCTTGTCCCCAGTCTATTCACACAGTAGTAGACAGCGTGTGAGCAGAAAAGACTTGTCTCTGTGCCCACTGCTCAGCAATAGCTTAAACATTGGTGTGTTACCAGCACTATTTTGGTCACAAATCCAAAACATATCACCATAAAAGCTACTTTGAAGAAAATTAACTCAATCCCAGCCAAAACCAGTACATTTTGTGAAGAAAGGTGCTTCTTCTTAACATCCTATTCCTTTTGTAATGCACATTTGTTTTCAGGTGTTAGACACTTGGTGTATAACAAGGAACTGACATGATAATTATGTATTTTTTTTAATTCTGTAGCATACTCTGTGTATTTTCTAACCAGAGATGAGTGTCTTTGGAGATAAATATGATCCATAGAAGAATTTAAAATCATGTCTTATGTTTTAAAGTCAATATTTAAAATAAGATTCTGTCTCTTATAACAGTATCATGATGACTTTAATTCTGGTTTCAACATTTCTTCTTTCAATTAAGTATTGCTTCTGAATTTTTCTAATCAATGTTCAAATGCCTTTGGAGGCTTTTGCTAATGTGTACATAGAAGTAGAGTAACTTTTTTTTTTCTTCTTTTAATAATATGTGTGCAAGTGGGCATCCTTCATGTTTCTGACCTAGTCCACTTTGTTCCTGACATAGATCCTATCTGAGTGACAATGTCTAGTCCTGTGGATAATTGGTTTAAATCTTTCTGTGCAAATGATGAATTCTTCAAGATGACAAAAAGATTTGGACTTTAAAAAGAGGATCTTTAGGAATATTTCAGAGAATGCTTTGATCATACCAATATAAAATTCAGATAACTTGAGGCATTCTTATGGTTAGCTTGATACAATGAGGAAACTATTAACAATAAAACCAAGGGTGAGAAGAATCATGACAGTGGAAATATAAAACTACTGGGAAATACTGAAAACCATGTTTGTAATCAGGTTACCTTCCTGGATGTGAAAACAGAAAGAAATTCAGTATGATCAGAACAGAATAAAAAACATAACCCAATTTTCAAATAATTATTTTCAGCTCAGAGTACAGTATTGTGCACCCTTGAACCTCAATAACTTCCAGAAGCTGCTTATAAAAAAATGTAGTAAGAGAAATTCTTTGCTTGTAGCAATTTTGCGAAGCTCTCTCAGATTTAATGTGTCTGGGCCTTTTTACATTGGTAGTTTTGTCCATTTGCAGTCCAAGTATTTGCAGTAACTGATGCATGACGTCTATCCTAGATAGTGTGACACAAACTTTAGCTCTGGGATTAGGCATGAGCACAGAACAGAAATTATTACTGATGACCCGCTTTCAGCAATTAAAGCTACCCCCCTGCAAGTACCATAAGGTGCTTATTCCCTGCCTCTCCCACCTCCCAAATATAGCGATAATGAACAACTTCTTTCTTTAGCTGTCTTCAGAAGCAGAGGGACAAGTGCTTTGATTTTTGTTTGTTTGTTTGTTTTCCTGGTTAGCTAAAACATAGGACTTTACTGCAAAAACTAGTTGAATGAATATTCATTGATCTTTGTTTTGTAGCTTTTGCTTATCTGTAGATGTTAAAAGTCCCATATCAGTTCCAGTGAACAGTGGTAGGAACTTTTCTATCTACGTGTTTTTTAAGTTGAAGGGTTTTTTTGTTTGTTTGTTTTTTTTTGTGTGTGTGTGTGTGTGTGTTTTTAAGGTAAATGAAATAATGAAATAAAGTATTTTGATTGTGCATCCAAATATTTCACTTCAAACTGGTACAAGAATGTGTTGCAAGATTTCAATGTGCTTTCCCGGGGCTAGGCTGCCTGGACAAGGCTTGTCCTTCCCCATCAATTAGTGCTGCCCAGTGAGGGGCACCTGTGGCATCAGACACACCTGGGAGCTGAGAGCTCTACACCAAGGAGAAGGGCAGGGGAAAGGCACCATAGCAGGGAGCTGCTTAGAAATAAAGTAAGTTGGGATAATTCAACAAAATATAGCAAAATATATTTTGCTGGGTACAGTACAGATGCTTTGTTTAAAGTGTGATAATGGTTTAGAATATAAATTTATTTTTCTACAAATAATGGTGATTATGATGACTGCAAGAAAACTGATGGCAGCTTTAATGATGTAGGAGTACCTGGAAGAGGAAGATTTATGTTTTTTACATGGTCAGATGGCACTGATGTTTTCCTTAGAAATACATGATTTGCTTGTGGTGTTTGTGAAGCATTTCTACATTTTGCTGTTGCCATAATATGTGAGAAATAACAGCAATTTTTTACCCTATTGGTTAGAAGAGGTGGGAAATAAAAGCAGAATATCTTAATAGGAACTGCCCTATTCTAACTTGCTTTCCAGAATGTTCTGTTACTGACTCAGTTTTATACTTTGTAAATCATGTAACTAATTTATAAATCAATGATATCAGTTATGAAATTGCTGGATAATATATATTTTGTGCATGACTAAGAAGTTAATTATCTGGTCAATAAATTACTATCTTGATTTATATTCAGTCATGTATTATAAAAATAACTTCTGTGTTGTATGTGCTAAAAATTTATAGCTTATAAATCAGAGCGTGATAAACTGGGGCACATAAAAAGAGGAAACCATTGCATGTAAGTCATCCTCCATCCTTGTGTATATTTGTTCAGTACTGTAAGGAAATGTAGAAATGAAAGACAAAGACAGTTACTAATTCAGTAATAGTGTTATGCTGAAGGTAGAACAAAAAAAGTTAGTGGCTTCTATAAGCTGATTAATGGTATGTATTTCAGTGCTTGTTGAGCTGGGTGGTACAGAAATGGCATATGGTCACCTATTTGCCATTCCCCTTCCCCTCAATTTGTCCAATCTTTTTCCAATAGGTCTGCCTACATTAAGTCTTAGGAAATGTCTTTCTTTTTCTGATAACGCTTATTCCTTGCAATGCCTTATTAACACAATTACTTCCTGTTCTTGTTCCTTGAGTTTTTCTGTGACGCTTTCCACTAAAAAGCATTTTATCAGCCTCGCCCATATCACAGATTTCATATTAAAATATTCAGTCTTCCCAGTGCCCAAGGCTCTGGCAGCAGCACAGAGGTTTCTGAGTTCCTGACACATGGTGCATGCTCAGCTCCATTATGCAAAATAGATTCAAGTGGCTCTTTGTAAACTGTAACTGTAATAAGAAAATATGAAAACACGTTGATTAGCACCATCGTGGCATACCAGTAACAGACTAGTATTAAGTGAGAAGAAAAGGAATCCTTAAAGAAAGGGTTGAGGCATGGAACATCTCACCAGCTAGCCCATGAACAGTTTATCCTGGTTGATCTGCAGAAGGACTCAAACCTGCCTACCTTTAGACGTGCAGTTTCAGGCATGTGTAATTGGGGTTACTCTCATTTGTAATATTGCTACGTGTTCTCTGAGCTGTGTAGCTGTGTTTATGCTCATAGCTTGTACGAATGAGGGGAAGGAGGGAAAAGTTGTGAGTCTAAGCAGCTTCAACAAGATTTATGTTCATCCTATGCAAGTTTCATACTGATTTAGGTGAAAGTATTTCATTTGACAATTACATGTATAAGATGGCAATTTACTGAAAATAATAGAAACTGATCTGAAGTATTTCCTGGCTCCTGGTACAGGTGGAATCTACTTCACATAATTTAGGTGAATTTAATACTTCACATAATTTAGGCCCTTAATTTAGGTGGTGAAGGACATTTGGGTTCTATTAGCACCTGTGGGTACCTGTGGTAGGCATCTTCCATTGGATGACATTGGATCATCCTCCAAAAGTACTATTGCATGTAGAGGCAGCCAAGATGAATATCTTTGAGTAGATCCTGACTTTTAGACAGCTGATGTATGTGAGAGGACTTCAATTCTAGAGAGATGAGCGCTGTAGGAACATGTCTGAACATGCCAGCTATAAATAACATTTTTCTTTTCAAATAACTTATTCAGCCTACTCATCTGAAGGAATGCAAACTGGTAAAATACCCTATAAAGAGATCAAGTTCTTGGAGGAAGTCCACAATTTCTGTTTGCCCCTCTCCCCCCGCCCCCCCCCCCCCCCCCCCAAAAAAAAAAAAAAAAAAAAAAAAAAAAGCAGCTCTTAAATGACAGATACAGAAAAAGGTTAAAATCAAACTTCTGTAGAAGTCGTGACTGGCTGAATTGTACAAAAACTCTGAAACTTTTGATCCAAGCATAAGACTCTTACAGAAAGTTTCAAGCAACTTTTTTATGTTCTAAGTGTATGTGAGATGCTATACAATGTGATGTTACTCTATCCCCAGCACATTTTCAGGGGTAGGGTGTATTTCAAAGAGTGTATTTTAAAAGTGTTCCAGTGAAGAAGGTAGCATTGTTAGATTCTGTTAGAAAAGCCAGTTCATTAGATTATTAATCAGAAGTGCAATTGGTCTCTTAAGCTTCTAATTGCACGTGGAATCACAGAAATTAATTTTACACGACTTAATAATAGGAAATGTGTATGTCATTAAACATCCAGAGGAGTCTGCCCAAGGATTTTGACTGATACAAACACTTATTGATGGGATAGTAGGCATCAGGGTATCAATACCCTTCAAATGTTCTTCCAATCACCACTAGCCATTTATATAATACAGAATATCCATTGTGCCTTAAGGTGTGTATGTGTAATGTGTATGCATTTTTAAAAAAAGATACAATTCGATGCATTTCTTCCTACTGTGTTAATGTGTTAATGAAATATTTATCAGAACTCTTACAAGATAAGTGAATTATATAAATACTATTTGAAGTAGCTGTCATCAACTGCATATTGAGGCACATTTTAGAATTTGGGGGTGATTTTTAAGTGTGCAGGTGACTATTTGCTCTTCAGTATGTACAATAAACACAAGCCTCTAAAAATAAGGAACATTCCATGGAAAGAAATAGCAACTTCTTTTCCTCGGATGTAATGGTCAAAAATGGGTAGCAACAAGCAGACAATATGTCAATATGTTGGGTCATATGGAGATGTGATCGATTCCTTCTATAATAGAGCTTGCAAGGAACTGCAGCGAACTTCTGCCTAAGTTAAACTTTGCTTGTAATGACAAACTATTATACGCTCTGCTGGTGTAGAAAATGGCATTTTTCTTTGAGCTGAGTTACTTCTGAAATTATTTAAATAACGGTATACTTGTACATCCAAAATCAATTTCTTATTAGAATAACCCTGTGCTTTTGAAACAAAGTTGTCTTGTATAAACATGTTTAGTCATGATTGAATTTTATTCTCCCATTTAACAAATGCTGTTCAGTCATAGCGTTCTATAGCTAAATTAATTAACGTGTCTTTAGCTCTAATTGTGTACATGTCAATCAAAATCAAAGGAAAAATATGACAATGAATCTGCCTGGCAAAAAAAATAGACTTATTATAGGAAATGAAAATAAATTGAAAAATGAAACAGGATTTTTATCCACAGAAGAAGGGAGTTCTGTTTCTATTTTTTTCTCCCCGCTGTGCTTCAATTAATTTTTTTAAATGAAATGTGCAGTTTTTTAAATATTACAGGAACTCTTCAATGCTTATATTTACTGGTCTATTGGTCAATCTGTGTCTGATACTATGTTCATAATTCAACATTCTCTACCCCCTGATTTCAGTTATAGCAGGGACATAGTCCTATGTTTTAGAAACTGAGGTAATTCTAAATTCCCAGAGATGAGATTTCTTCTCCAACATTGTGTGATTAATTGTACTTATTTATGTATACATCATGGGCAGGGAGAGAACTATAAACAAAAATCTTTCCTCATAAATCCCCAAAAAATTACTTAATGAGGGTTTTCATCAGACTCTCCTAAATCTTTTTTAAATCTTCTTGCATCTCAGTTGAATTTGCTATTTCATATAATTATTTTTTTTACCCTCTTCTCCTGTCTTGTCTGTACTTCAAGGGTGTACTGACAACATGATGCCTATCTTAATACCATGTCTCAGAGACAACCCCAGAACCAGTCATGAAATAAATCCTTATATGGATTTGAGTCCCTTTTGAATATACTGCAGTGGGTTCAAAAAATTAACAATCACATCATTACATTCTATTCACTTTGCTCAGGCTGAAAATCTTCCTCCACAAATAGTTTTACAGAAGTAAGCAAGACAGTTTGGTGTGAAGGATTTGCAAAGCGAGAGGATGAGTAAAGCACCTAGCAGCAAAATTAATTTGCACTGTAAATTATTTTAATGCCTCTGAAAGTTGTCTCACTGTATTTTCATGCGGCCTATGCTAGATTAAATGAAATATCTCAACATAGTGCAACACCCCACCCCCCCATGGTATTGGAACCTGTACTCTTGGTCTTTTCATCATTGTTGATACATGACAGATCCGGGAAGAAATAAGCCAGAAGCATGGGCAAGAAAGCAAGCAGTTCTGCAGAACATCATATTTTATTACTCGTAAATACAGCGCTATATCTTAATTTTCACATTTTGCAATTGAGTCTAAGTTATTTATCGGGCCTGACTACTGTAAGCAAATAGTATTTTTATTTTTTAAATGAGTGTCTGTGAACAGCGTCTCCACCATGCAGAAGAGCTGTGGAGATAATTGTAATTCCATGGAATGTGGCTGAAGTCACAGAATGACTGGCATTCTCAGTTATGGTGACCTCTGTCTCTTGCATAACACTGGAACGTTTGCAAAGCTGCAATAGAGCCATTACAATGTAAATTAGAATCTTTCATGAAATGCTCCACGTAACCTTTATAAAGTCATTGGCAATAACCCATACAATTTATACCACATACAGCCTAATATCGCATATCATTTTAGTGTGAAGTTACCCCGAAAGATGCTCTAAAATAAATTAAGATTACAAACTAAGTAGACAGAAGTAAAGAACCAAAAGGCATGTGGATCACTCAATATTCAGATGTCTTTCACAGAGACAGTGTGCATACTTCGGGTTCTCTGGAGGGATGGAGCTTAGTTAATGCCTAAAAAATATCACAGAAGTTTGAATTGAACTGCAGTGTATAGTGAAGCTTTGCTTGTGAAACTCAATCTTCTTTGGGGCTGATGTTGTTCCATCCACAAGTTAGACTGCTGTTCTGCCACTGCAGCTCTTCAACTGTGTGACAGCTCTCAAGTTCCTCCTGTATCTCACATGGAGTGTGTAGGCACTTCTGTAGTGTCACCATGTGTACAGACTTCATTCTTTTGTATGGGCTTTACCCATGTATTAATTTTTTTAAGGAAATTCAGATTCAACAGCAATCTCAACTATAGCCCCCTAAATCAAATATAACTCTGGATTACCCACTACTGTGGTTGCTTCTATGGAAATATTTGTTAGGAGTATGATAGGATAATGCTATGGAAATATTGGTTGGGAATATTCTAACTGTTTTTGTTTGTTTTGGTATTTCAAAGAAACTCCACAAAAGCTGAGATTTAAACAGACTACTGTGAGGAGGTCTGCTATTTTATTAGTGATCTGTTGTAAATTTGAGCTGTGATACTGAAAACAGATATTTGACTTCAGTGTCTTAATTTCATGTGTATTCTTGGATCCGTGTTGTAACAAGATGATATTTCTACAACAAAGGAAAGTAATTTTGGCATGAGTACAGATTGCCTCAAAATACTATACCTGAGCTGAGGGATTTTTCTTCTGAATTAGTCAATCCTGTGATGAGAAAATACTCATTGCCACCTACCAGTTTCCAACTTCTCCAAGAATCAAAAAGTAAAAATCATCTTTAAGTGAACAAGAGCTAAAATGTTTCATTACCATGGAACAGCATGCATGTAGACAGCTTAGTGAGAGTACTTTAGCCCTGCTGGTTTTAGAATCGCAGGTAATATTAACAAAGTCATTCTGAATATTTGAAAATGTCTTCAGCATTTCCATAGTTCTTGATTTTAATTTAGTTCAGCAACTCCGTCATTCAAACATGGTAAAGTCAGGAACAGAAACCAAGCAAAAAGTATTTACTTCTATGTGTTGCTGGATTTACTTCAAACTTTTCTGTATCATAGCCTCACAACTGTAAGAATGAGGATAGTTGAGGATAATGGCATTTTACTTGCTCTATTTGCAGTTTTGTTTATTCTGTGGTATGTTTCATAATTTTCAGGGATTTAATATATTCCATTATTGTTAATGCACTACTTTCATTGTCATTGGACAAACCTTTGAGAACTGTATTCTAAATACCAATCTGTTTGTTTGTTTTGTGAACTTCCAGGGTCTTTCAACAAGATAAGCACAATAAAGGGGAGCAGAACTAGGTAATGAGCTTACTGGACTTCATTGAGACTGGAAGAAAAATAAGATTGAATGAGTATTTAGAAAGTGATAAGCACGTATATAACAATTACTAGGGAAAATGAAATTGCTATTTATGTGAGGAATTGTATTTGCACTTACCAATATTACTGCTCTATTAAGTAGCTTCTGGTGCAGCCTAGGACAAAAATTCATTTAGTGTCAACCTCTCATTTGGTGACGTTAATACATTAGATCCTCAGTTCATGCATTTTTGGAGTACACTGATATTCAGTATAACTCTTAGTTGAAAACTGTGGAACAAACCTGAGTAGCATATACACGTAATGTATTTATGACACAGGGTGAAACAAAAACAAATCTGGTCGAAACTTTGCATATTAGGAAGTTCTGGTTCAGTTTTTTATTTTGACCACTTGTACATAGTACAAAACTATTTTGACAGAGCTAGTCAAATAAGTTACAAACAAGATGGCCTTGGTAATAAAATCTACATGGGCAAGGTATTCCACTGGTGTAATATTCCCTGCTTTTCTGCACTGTGCCACATAGACCTCCTTTGTGTCTGGGTTTGTATTTGTATTGTTAAATAAAAACTTTATTTAAGAAATGGAAGCTGAGATAGCATTTATCCTGTGTCTATTACTCATAACAGACCAAATATGGATGGTGACTGACTTGAATTTGAAGTGTAATAGTATTTATTCTTCCTAATCATAAAACAGATATTTGCAGTAAATAAAAGATTGTATTCTTTCCCTCTGTGCTCTTACAAGAGCAAATAAAAGTTTAAAAGGTGCTGGCAAGTCCATAAGATGAATACATAAAATGAATAATGTTTAAGCTTACATGCATATCTAACCAGGGCTGCCAGATTGTGAACTATCAGAACTTGATATAACGACCACGTGTCTGCAGCTTTCTATGAATGAAACACTGAGTCTGCATGAAAGACTTACCATATTTTCTTTGATATATTTTTATTACTAATTAATATTTATTTCAACATACTTTTGAAAAGAAGTGGTATTTACATCTCAGCTGTGTAAATGCTAATGTTTTCATCTTTTCTTTGTCATCAAACAACCTCATTGTCAGACCTGCAAAGATAGCACAGTTATTTTCCTTGCTTGAAAGACAGGATATTTTCACTTGTGACAAATAATTTAACTGTGCAATTTCAAAAATAATACTGAAACTGTTCATTCAAGGTCCCCTGTATTCCGGAATATGAGTGAAGTCTCATTATATATTCTAAGGATTTCTTTATTCCTCTCTGTTTTCCAGAACTGGATTCTTTCTCTGTATTGCCGCTATCAGTTCTTGCCCTCTGGCAATGAGATCAAAATGGAAGTGGAATAAAAGGGAGTGGAATAAGAATAGAAAATGTTAGAACGCAGAATAAAAAGAGACTGGGAGAAGGGTAGATGAAATGATTAAAGAAGGGGAAAAGTATGTGACAGATGTGAAGCTGATACATAACCAAGTTATGAATATTTTCACAGGATTTAAAGGATGTAACCAAATAAGTTTATTTTGTCTTCCTTGAAATTGTGTGCATGCATTGATTCAACATATTGAGAGTAGTGAAATGCTCATTATTTTTCAATAAAGCTCACATTTATTGAATTATATGCAGGAAAGTCACAAAATAGCTTCTCAAGGAGGAATATACACATCCATTGCTGAAAAGCAACAGGCTTCAAGGAGCTTCTCTCTAACCGTCTGACTGTCCTGGATTTCAAATGTTTAAAAGATGAATGGGTTTCTTTGGAGGACAGGACAGCATGGTAAAGATATTAGAAATTTTTTGCAGATCTTGGTTGCTGCAGTGAGTGTCGCAGATGATCCCTGCTCCTTCCCCAGAGTGAGCAGACTGGGGGGGCTCAGACACAGCCCAGCCCCGGGGCTGTGACTCACGCATCCCTGGAGATGCAGATGCAGTGCACAGCACAGAGCCTGGGCTCTGTCAGTGTCACACGGTCTGAGTTGAGGTGGGTGTTTCCTGGAGATGGAGAGAGCACTGTCTGGATAGCTAAGGATTTTGCAGAAATTAAGGCAATGCAGTAGCTATTCCTGTTAGGAGCACTCTGAATTAACAGGGATACTGTTTTATGGGAGTGCTTTCTTTGGGTGACATAGTTAATGAATTTTTCACTGTATCAGATTAGTTATATTAATCTGAAAGTGGAGTTGGAGATGTGTTTCTGTGGGAAGGTTTAGACTCTTCTTTAAGACAGCTGATCCTCAGTGCACCACAGAAAAACAGAGAACTCTTCAGAGAGCCTTTCTGGAGATGCAAAGTCTGAATACCAGATGTGTACTTTCAGAAACTTGTAGTTAAGTCATTCACTTTTTTTTTTTTTTTTTTTTTTTTTTTTTTTTGACTGTTTTTTAAAAGATTGGTCCCGGTCTAATGTGAAGTAATAGTTCCTGTATTTTGAGGAATATCACTTAAAGAGTCTGTGGGAGATGACTTCATTATCAGTGCATATTATATTCTCTCTCTCGTGTGTGTGTGTGTGTGTGCTGCTGTTCATTAGGTTCAACCTCTGACAGGCAGCTCTGTGCTGCTGAGTCTGCTCATAGGTAACTATCTCTGGTGAAAGAAATTTCAGGTAAAGCCAGGAGCAGCCATGAAGGATGAGCATAACTGTATTGACAACAGAGATAAAATGGCATGACTCTTGTCTTCACATAGAAAACGGATTTCATCTTTAGGCACTCATTCCTGGTTTAGTAATAGTAATGGCCATTGCAGTGCCTCTTACTGTCACTTCTGGCTGATGTTTTGTAAACTTTATCCGTTGGCAGCTCCTTTGTTCAAGAGGGAGCAAAAGAATAGGATACTTCTGGTGTTTTAGATTCTGATGTGCACAGGCAAACCGGTGTGCTGAAACCTGAACAGCTTTCACATGTGACCTGCAATGCTACAAAATAAGAAACTCTATTTTTCAGCTCTGTTTTACAGACAAAACAAGAACAAATGTATTGGTAACAGCATTACAGCAGCAGCTGAATACAAGATGAAAATAGATGATTTATAAGATTGCAAGAAGCTTGTTAACCCTTATGGATAGCATCTTTTTTTCTTTTTCCTTAAGAGGGGGCTGGTGAGAACAAAAATCAATCAGGCTCATTTTTAAGCCGGTTTACCAAAAAAGAAGAAAGGGTTTGAACGTTTGTTAGCTGCACCTGTAAGCTCAGTACTTGAACATGCAGAAAGCAGTTAATTTATGTTAACGTACAAGTGAGTGTTTATTAAAATATGCACCCTAGATGTTAGTGGTAGAAAAAGCATGATGGACTTTTTTTTTTTTAAATCATGTATTGTGGATTCCCTAGGAGAAGAACTTATTTTAATATTAATTGAGTTATTTTTCTTTTATGTTGTTGTTTCTTTCAGTATACCGTGCAGATTTAAAACTCAGATTTAAATATCCATAGGTACTACCTGAACTGTGAATCGCCAACCTTTAATTCTTTTCTTGCTTATTTGGACTCTTAAATTCTGCTTAGCTTAATTTCTTGAGTCGAATGGAAAAAAGTCTTTTGATGGCAGAAGTTAACTTCTACTATCACAACCCATCAGCAACTTCACACATTCCAGTGTTTGCAAGAACTTGTTGTTCTCTTATGCTAGTCTCCAGCAGAAGTGCTTTCTCTCTGCTGTAAGGCTGATTCCCTCTGCATCTGCAGCTATTTGTAGTGTTTTGTGGGAAGTAAATCCAGGCACACAGGAGCAAATCCAACAGTTTCACTGGCAGAGCCCCAGTAAGCCTGAACAACGGTGTGTAACAGCTGCACGCCTATTACCAATTTTAGTCAAGATGCTGGGTCCTGAGCTTTACCTTCATGACCTTAAAGCAGTGTTATACCCACTTGCTTGTCATTATGTTCTAACGAAGAAACAGCACAATAACAACTGCAGAGAGATTATAAGAGGAAGAAGAATCAGTTATGTCCAGCTCTTCCCTCTGTCACCTTGGGAACAGGGAATTGATAGCTACAGTTAATCAGAGACGTGGCTCATACCTCTGTAATGATGACCTATTAGCGATAGTCCGTGTTTTTATCACACTGAGATAGGATTACTGTAATTTCCTTTCCTGGGGATAATGGTTAAGGGTGCTTGGACTCTAATGTACATTGCTGATTTCTAGGATGGTAGGAAAGAGCTTGTTTCTTATTTTTAATTTTCTGTGTTTCTAATGTCAGTGTTGTGCAGATATTTTGGCAACTATAACCTTGTAGATAACATAGCTAAATAAGTAGGCAATTAGTGATATGAACACTGAAATATGAATCCCTGAGGTGTTTGAGCACCTGACAAATGGTGTAGCTTCTGATACAGCAGGATGGTGTCTGTGTTTCGACACTGAAGCAGTCTTCATTATCTCACATTCTGGCTGGTTTGTTCTGGTGACTACAAGCCCTCTGCAGGAGCCTGTTGTGCTCACCTGCATCACCTTTTACCTACAGCAGTGGAAAATGTGCTGTTCTTTTTCTGAGTTGATACAGTTGGAAAACACAGAACATTACTTTTCTGTTTGTTTTTCACACAGCTTGGCAAATACACTGTTTACCAACCAATGCTTCATTTTCCATTCAAGATTGCTTTAGATGGAAATTAGTCAAGCAGTTCTGAGATGTTGCTCTTTGCAACTTGAATTGATAAAGTAGGAACTGAAAATGGTGTGGCAAATTAAAATTATTTCTATTACTTCTTAAACAGTTACCCACCCCCCCGGAAATAACCCATTTCCTGTGTCCATATGACTTCAAAGAGAAACTCTCTAGGGCTTTGTCAAGATAATTGCATTCTTACAAGAGAAGTCTAGCCCACAGTTTTCTGTACTGTACATTATTTGAGAGAGATTTTTCAAGATTTTTCCCTAGTAATACAGAAAGCAGTTCATTTTTTTTTTTTAATGTTTCTCCAGTCCAGCAAATCAAGGTACAGAACGTACTAACTTCTCACCAGTTATATACATCAAAGATATAGTACCTGTGTCCAGCTCTTATGTCACTTGCAGTTATACCAGTGAGGATGAGTGAAGTTTGAGTACTTGATAGCCAGCACAATGTGATTAGGATTGTATCCTAAGAAGGTAATTTGGTTTGTTATCTGCTCCTGATTTTACTGAGAACAGCAAAGCCTGGCTCTGACAGCTTAATACATTAATCTGTTACTCATCAGCTAATAAGAAGCTGAACGTGATTTCCAGAACTGCTGAACTCTTGCAACTGCAGTTCAGGTAATTTACATCTGAGGCACTTAGTGCCTGTGGAGAAATTAGCATTCAGCTTTTTAATGTTGCTTTGTGGAGGTCTTTAAAAGTTTGACTAGTTAGATTGGAGCAGACCAGTCAGATCAATGGTTCAGTGCAAGCACCAGAACTGCTTGCAGAAGCACTTGTGGGGGTGAGGTGGCTGTTACGGCAGGCCTTTGCAAAGCAGCATCCGTTTCTTAGAAGAGAAATGAGATGACCTGACATTATTTGGTCTGAATAGAGTGAGTGGGCAGCAGAGGTGCCTAAATAGCACAGAGCACAGCAGGTATAAAATATAGGATAGCATTTATTGTAATTTAAGCACATTTTACTTAAGTCTTAGTATAGCATTCAAACGGTTCTTAAAAAGAAGTATTGTTCTCAGGGGAGCTGCAAAATATTTGTCAGAGAAGCATACTGCAATTCTAGGCAGAAGATCATCCCTGCTAGTCTGCATCTAGAGGGAAAACCACTTCACTGTATGGCCACCTGACTGGTATTCTGTTTTACTTAAGTCTTAGTATAGCATTCAAACGGTTCTTAAAAAGAAATATTGTTCTCAGAGAGTCAGGATCCTCACTTCGCATTACCTGGTAAGAATGAGTATGAACACTGAGACACTGACCAGTTAACAGCATAAACCTGGAAAGGCTCTTACTATTTTTTTAGTGAGTTAATGCAATGCAACTGAGTGACATCTGTTTGCAGTCATTCTGTGTCTTGGGTAATGTGTGGACATGCTACAAAGAGTCAGCACAAGCGGATCCCTCCTGTGCCAGATCCCACTTGCCAGCAGAGCTGATCCCTGGTGCTTCACAGAGCGGGCAGCAGGAGGCCAGCTTTTTTTTTTTTTTTCTTTTTTTTAAACTGTTCACTCTCTAAGCTTATTTCTCCTTTCCTATTTCATCATTCCTTCTTTTTATTGATTTTCTTTTCATGCTTTCATTAGTCTTTATTTGATAAGGAAATATATCTTCCAGGGACTCTTCCTTTGTGTATTTGTTCACTCTCTTCCTATGGTTTTCTTCACACACATTCTGTGAAGTCTCCCATTTTCTTTTTCTCGCGACCAATGTTTTCTTCTTTCTCCCTCTCCACCTTCTCTCTCCCTCCCTCCCTCTGTAACACACAAAAAAATAAATTCATTTTCAATCCCTTTTAAAATCTTTGTTGTTCACTTCATTTCAGATTTTTTTTTTTTTAATCTGTTTAGTACTCATGATCTTTTTGTCTCTCCTCCTCCTGCTATGTGCAGGGATGTACATTTATTTAAAATACAGATAAGTGTATTTAATGTTATGTTCATCTGAAGCCTTGTCACTTACCTCCTTCATACTGAAAGTGTGATATATGAAAGCATCAGTCCTATTCATTATGCCCTTAAACAGTGAAGCAGATTTTTCTTCAGTAAAGTAGATTTCTTCATTAGCACGAGTGGAATCTTTTCTCTTTCCACAAAATGCACATAGGGAGCCAGATTTCAAAGGCTGTTATATTGCTGCATAGCAGTAGTCATGAAGAGAGTTCATCCATCTCCAATTCTCTTTATGGTCAGGATCACTCTCGGGGCCCTTTCTAGGAGATACATGACTTAGGTGTAATTTCTTGAATGAAAAAAAGATAAGATGTTTCAATTAACACTAAGTATTGCTTTGAAATAATAATGAAAGAAGGTTAATAGAATCCTTGAATGATCTTACTATGTAGTATCAGTATGATTATGTAAAATCCTTGTTATCACTGAAATCAATTTTCTAAAATATTAGCATAAATTATGCTTCAGTGGAACAGCAGCTGTGCTCTAGGCAGCCATATGAGCTGCCTGTGGGATGGCCTGCAGTAGTCCATAATAATAAAAGCCATGCAGGAACTAACACCTAAGCCATATTTGGAGAAATTCTGTAAGAGCTGGCACATTTTGAAGAACTTTAGGCAAATGTTAAAAGTAAGTAAGTAAATAAATAAAAGCTATGAAGAAACATGAAAAACACTTGCCCAAATAGAAGAAATTGAGCTGCCTTTCTCTGACCTTATTTACCACAGCTTCATTAAGCCTATGAATTTGACAGCTCCGAGCTGTCAATTTTTTTTTCTTTTTTCTCTGTTGGGCACCTTTACAAAAACTTATAACTAGTTCTAATAATTCCTGAAGTACCCTTGTTAAAAATAAATACTAATATTACATAAGCAAGGAACTATACATATGCCAGGCAAACTGTATCTGTAGCAAACACTGGTCATCTTACTGTGTTAAGTAACCTAGGAAAATTACTGTAAGCCACATATTTTTTGGGAGTTCCAAGACTTGTTTCACTGTTGAAAATTAAAATAGATGCTTCACATTTCTTCTTTGCATATTTGTGCAATGATGATTATGGTATGACTATAAAATACGGTAATTTGGCCAGTAGAGAGAATGGAGTGATACATTTAAGGTTGAATATAAGGTTTGCAACGCATCACATCATTTTCAGATTATCTGTTTTCTGCTTATGAATAAATATCTCAGCTTGGTTGGTTTTGGGAGTGTCATCCTTCCCCTGTTTAACCCTGCTCATCTCATCACTCCTTTCTGCCTTCCAGGAAGAGGCCACTGACTTTCTGTCTCAAGGGAACTTCACCATCATCTGTTTTATCTTCAGAACACTTGTGTACTTTGTCCTGTACAAAGACACGCTGATTGTACATTTAGAGTTGAGAGAGAGGCTGTAAAGTCATGCCAAATGTAAATGATACAAGGGAATAAAAACAAGGTCTAATGACTTATTTGGTGTGTTTCATGGAAAGCTGAGCGTTTTTTAATAACTATGTCTTTCAGTGATCCACAGCTTATACCCTTCCTTACTCCCTAAACAGTGAATGTATTGAGCCTTTCTTTAAAGGTAAAATAGAAGGTGCTAAACTGCTTTTGTTCATATTAATATTTCTAAATGATAATGTACTCAATCAAACAGCTGGTGTTTACAGAGCAATGCTGTCTTAGGTTTTGTGCCTTTTATCTTAAACAGAACAATTATTAAAAAACAAACAAACAACAACACAACAACAAATTTGGGTAGCTGCTGTGGTTTATAGACTGAAGGAATATTCTTGCATTTAGCTTTATAAGAAATTACATACTTCTACAACTATATTAATGTTATGAACTTTTTAGAGAATGGCAAAGATGGTTAATAATGTGCTTGAAGGTGAAAAGTTGAATGAATATATTCAATGGAAAAAAAAGGCAAAGCTGATGCTTCTGCAATAAAAAATGTTTTTAAGAAATCTTTTGTGATTTTATAAGGGTTTTAATGTGTCTTTTGTGACTTAATTCACAAAGCAGAGATCTGTACTCTTGCATATTTGAGTTCTTTAATATTCATAAATAGATGCATTTAGACAGTGGTCATGACTTTTTTTTAATTATGACAAAGCATCTCTCCTATCCTATTAATATAAATTCCACTACTCTGAAAAATAAAATTAGTCAGTACTATGGACAGAGTCCATTCTGAGTCATCTGAACTAAGGAAAGCACCTAAGCATAAAAAGAGACAAAGTGAAGACATTACAACATTTTAGTATTGTAGCTGAAATGGGCTAGATGTGTTTCAGATGCCGTTGTTATTACGAGTCTTGTCAGGTGAATAGATTGACCTGGTATGAAGTCCTTTGTTCATCATTAACTTCAGTGCAGGGATGAAGCATCAGAATTTCAAAATAGGGTTCCCATTATGACGTATAGTGATTTTTTTATTTATTTTTTTAGTTCTTTGAAATTTAATTTTAAATTTCTGTTTGGTTTGACTGGTTGGCTATTGTTGTCTATGTTACCTGCAGTTTAGTGAGCATGAGGCATAAGAGAAGAACCTAAATAGCTATGGCAGCAAATGGAATTACAGCATACTGAAAAGGTCAAAGCAATGCAGCTCACAACAATAATTTACAAAATGTATAAGGCATTCAATTTCAAATCCATCACTTTTCTGACAGAAATTGCAAAGAGCACAGAAAATGACAAGAAATGAATCTACAACTGTTGGAATGAAACTGGGTAAAAGTTCAGACTTAACAAGTTCCAGATTAAAAAATAAGAATAAAAATAAAAATAACCGTTTGAGTATTATCCTCAACAGCTGCACTTGAATTACAGGGAGAGTTAGTTCCCCACAGTAGAGCTATATATTTGTCCTCTTTTCAGCGCTAACAGCCTTCCTCCTATCTTGTCATGTTATACTTGAGTAACCGCAGAATGTGTGTGCAGCAAGGGTATTTTAAAGGTGGAGGAAATTGCTCCAGAAGCGTAGATTGTGTTCACATTGGAACTTGATTAATCAGGGAAAACAGTGGTAAACCATTTATTGCTATACAAAGAGAAGAAACTGAGCTCTAAATCCAAGGCTGATAACCAGAAGCAGATCTCGCAGACCATGCTATAATGCTGACTGATCCTGTCATTTCAGTGGCCTACCTGTCCCAAGTAATCTTTGGTATTCATGCTATTTTCCTGCACGGCTCATCTTTGCATGACTGGTGAAAACACATGAAGTGGAAAATGTCTTTTCCTTTTGGGGATACTTAACTGCTACAAACAGGAAGCGATAAGGTCAAGGAAATACCATGAGCCAAATTGTTACAGGGAGAGAGCTGAGAAGCAATGCCGAGTTGGTCTGTCACGAGCCATTATGCTTCTATAGCACATAACATCTCCTGAGGCAGTGAACTAAAGGCTGTTGGCCAGTAGGGACTGCTAACTTTTAAAATATGTAGTGAGGGCTATGTGCAAGCAGAAGTCTCCTTTCAATGTTGTCTAATGCAGAAGGACAGAGTGTTTCAAGGAGCGATAATTGGCAATCCCTTGTGCTCCTAGTGCTTAAAATGAAATGGTGCCTTCGAAGTGAAGCACATCAAAGCATCCCTTTGCATTTAATTCACCTCATCTGTCTTGACTGCAGTTGTCAAAACTTTTGCTATCAATGGCGTATGATTATCAGCTTACTAGTGATATAAAGAAGGCAGGGATAGGTGATGTTTTCTAATCCTTGTCTTTTGCTAAAATTTATCAGATGGACAGCTTTTTTTTTCCTGGGAATACATAAGCACTAAGCATGTGTGCAAAGGTATTAAGTGTGCACTAATATTGCTCATCTTTAGTGTATGATGATGCTATGCTTGACCTGCTCAGCAGCCAATGAACTGATTTTTCTGTGTAGGCACCCAGAGATTGATAGGATGTGGTGGCTGTTGGGTCAGACTGATTTCTCAGGGAAACTTTTCCAGGTTGCTTATTTTCCTAATAAAAACTTTATCTGTTCTGTATTAAAACTTCAAGACTGCTTGTAAGCCAGACACTTTCTGCTAAGGTATTCCTAGATTAATTTCTGTTACTAAAACTGTTGTGTGTGTTTGTTAACTTGTCAGATTGCTTTTATATGCCAATGACTTAACACCTGAATCCATTCTGTGATTTACTATTTGAGTTCTGCTTCCAAATAATGTGTCTTGGAAATGCAGCTAAATGGCATAAGTTTGCATAAGTTTGAAAAGTGCATTCTGTATACACATTTTTTTGTATTGCTTTTCAGTGTTAAAAGTGGTTTATAGAGATGTAATTTTAGATATCAGTTACTTCATCAAACTTGCACTGCTATTGCTTCTATTGGAAAGGCTCCTTCTCCATTCTCCAATTACTCAACCACAGGGAATGAACTGATGCTAAATTGTTGTGTTAAACTGAACACAAAGGATCACCACCTGGAGTACTGTAAATTGCTCAATACATCTCTCATTATTATTAAAATTAATGGCAATATGTAGATAACATTGCATTGTCCTCATTGTTTACTTTTAAAAATATATATTGCAGTCCTTACACCTGAGGTATTAAAATTTGAAAAGATAACTCGATGCTTATTTTACTTAAAAAATAATAATAATAATAATAACATAAGCTTATCATTTTAAAGAATAAAAGAAATAAAAGCTTTACATTCAATAGCTGGAGGTTAACTATACTTATTAGCATTTAAAGTAGCTATTCCTAACAAAGATCAAGACAGTACAAAATGCTGTTGCTGTTATTTTCTAAAGATAAGGAACTGTGGTCTTATGGTGTTTGAAAACAAAGGGAATTTTCATGGCTAGATATCCTCATATGTAGAAAAGTCAATGAGGTTTTCCATTACTGTCCCTAAAGAAAAGAATCTTGCATGAGACATTCAGCACTGATTCAGGAAAAAGAGAACGCTGAACCCTGAGATATTTCCATTCTGTCTTCATTATCACGAAAAAATAATAGGTCTCCATGACCACTATCTTCTTCAGCTTGTCATATATATAAATACCCCTGAAACTGTTGAATTTACCATCACAGAATGAGCAACAGCTCATCATAGCCCACCTTTCTGCCTGCAGGCAGGTTAACCTATACCCAGAATACCTTCTTAAATGATGTTTAGCTAACCATTTTACAAAAATCTGTAGCAATGGAGATGTAGCAATCAAGGTCAATGCTTAAGCAAAAAGTTTTTGGGGGGTATTTAAACCAAGACTTTTCCTCCATAAACCTATTACGTATTGTCCTTTCCCCTATGGACAGAGGAGAACAGTTTATTTTCCATGTTCTTGCAGCTTCTTCTCTCTTTCTTCCTCCTCTCTCTTCCTTTTTTTTTTTTTTTTTTTTTTTTTTTTTTCTTTTTTCCTTCAGGCAAACTGTTAGGAAAAGGAAAATGGGAGTAAGTAGGTGCTGTCCAATGCATTGTGCTTCAAATTTTTTGTTTGAACCTTGTTGGAACTCTTGTTTGAAGCTTGAAATCAAAGTGGATCTTTCTGGTTTTACATCAGTATCATAATGCTACAGGGTTGCTTGAAAGTACACTCTGAAGGGTGGAAATCTTTCCACAAATAACTTGGATGGAAGGTGTATTAAAACTCAAAATTGTCCTAACAGAATTCTCAGATCCAAACCGCCTTCAAACACCTGTCTCTGGGACTAGAATTTAAATGCCATGAAAGGAAGGGGGCAGACCTTGCTTTTTTGTGTCTGTCTAGAGAATAAAAGTAAATTTGTTTGAAGAAAAAAAAAAAAAAAAAAAGGTTATGTTGGCAGCTTTTTCATTAGTATACACAACAGAATTTATTCTAGAGTTACCTAGGGGACCTATATTTTGAAATTTGTCCTGGTCTATCACTATGAGGTAGCACATGATGAACTTTTAAAATAGTTTGTATTTCAATTAATGTAATGGTGAGCAGAGGCCATTTCTACGTTATGTATGGCAGTGCCTCTGGAATACCATCATGGAATAAAGACAGAAAGGAGTGCAGAGAAACTGAGAAACTGGAGAAATTGTCATGCCCACAAGTCAGGATCAGGTCTGATTTGGTTTCCTTAGTTCAGTATCAGAGGATTGTTCCGATCTCTTCAGCTGAGCCAGTACAAACACAGTATGGCCCTCATTCGGAAGATACCTTTGGCAAATAATAGAGAACTATGTATTTCAGTTCAAGGCAATCATCTGACCTTGAATATGGATTTCAAACGTGATTTGTAGGCCTCCTTTTTAATTGGAAGCATCTTTCACTAACATTTATCAGTGGCTTTTTTAGCCTGTCAATTTCCACTTTTTTGTACATAGGTTAGTAGGAAAAGTGAATAAATTATTTGTAACCAAATTGTCTGTTTGTGGACCTTTATTTAAAGGTGATCAGTACATGATTTTGATCCATATACTGCCAAATCTGTCTTTAGCAACTAATTTGTGTCTATATTTTAGGACTTCTTAAATAGCATTAATATCAATTAAAGGTAACGGTGAGATGGAATGCCCATTTACTGACGCATACTTACATCTAAAACTTTGCTAAATATGTTAATAGCAAAACATTCTTCACTCTGTCTTTAAGTTCAGGTGTTTGGGTTCACTCTAGAAATAGCACAATGAATAGGAATGGCAATCAACCTTTATTGATTTTTCTCCTGTTTAATAAAAGGGAAAACAGTCTCATCTAAATGATTTCATTAGAGAGAGACTTGATGCAAGTAATTTTGTTCTCATCGCTCAGTACTGCCAGCTCTCTGTTGAAGAGAGAGCAGCTTTCCTCATAATTCTGCCAGCCAATATCTCTTCTGCTTAGGGAAGTATATGGTCCAAGCAGTTAATAAGCCGAGGGAGCTTACATTGCAGTATCTGAGGATGATGGGGAGCCAAGAGAGTTCAGCTTCATCTAATAAAAAAAAAAAAAGGGTGACAATCCCAGTATATTTAGCAATCAAGGGAGAAGCTGTGTTTTTCCCCATTCCTCCTCACATTACTAACCATGGGTCAACTTTGATTTTCTGTGATTTTGCTGTGCAGATTTGGGCCCTTGTTTACTGTCTATGAAGTCTTGTCAGTTCAGGACTGACACACAAAAATAGTGAAATTATCTCTCTCATTTGCTTTGCCCATCTTATCTGAGTTTAGGAAGCCCATTATGGAGGAACATATTATTTTTATATTATTTTTAATTTCTAAGAGTTCTATGAAAATATCTCATCAGTGCTGGTTCGGGTTCATCTGTCAAGCTGAATTTTATGCAGTCAGTGCAGTGTTCCGTGCAGTGGATGGTCTAAGCTAAAGATACTGCATTACCTTGGAAGGATTACAAAATATTTCATAACCTACATAGACAGAATTCCAAGATAATATATGTTGTTCCCTCTGAGGCAATATTAAGTTTCCTCTTTTAACTGTGGAATGATGGCAGTGGTGACCCTTCACTTAATCCTTTGATGGACAAATAAATGGAGGTAGTTTAAAGTTGAAGAGGCAGGCAACAATGTTTTTTTTTTTTTTTTTTTTTTTTGTGGCAAATGTGGCAGTTTAGAAAGTATGAAAAGCATCAATAGGTCTCTCTGGGCATACAGTGATGGCAGAGTACTCCAAACTCCACGAGGACCATTCCAGTCATTATATCTATAATGCACATTTTAATAGCTGCTAAATTATACATTTATTCGTTTCGGTGAGTATTTAATTGTCTATTGAGTGATTAACTATTTGCTTGAGAGATCATAATGCTTCTGCTAATGGGGTAAATAGGTGATATGGGAGCTTTTGAAAGTATATGTTAGAGGTTATATATATAAATACACACACATTTCTGTGTGTATATATTGGGAATTAAGCAGGAAGGAGGCTTGGCTGCAGAATGCTCTAGGAAATGTTTGTGGTGCTGGGCTCTGACTTGTTACCTGATAAAGGAACTTCAACACAGAAGCGTTGCTAGCAGCCTTCAAGTGCTGTGCAGTTGGATGTTCAAGTCCCTGGAGATGGCTGAAGGCCACTGACTTGTGACAGGGGCTCAGAGAAGCTAGGGTTTCTCTTGGCTGACAGATTTCCATGCCTTTCGTGCTCTTTGGACAGGACAAATGCATCTGTCTCTTGTGGGTCAGTTGCCTCTGTTCTTCATCAGTGCTGTTCTGTAGCAGCAGTAGATAACAGTCCTAAAAGTTACTGGCAGGAATGGCTGAGATTCAGGTGCTTCTGAGTCTCTTTCCTTTAAATGATAAATAGGACACAGCCACCTTTTCCCTAACATTTGGAGTACAGAAGCAAATGTTTACATTAAGCAGCAGATACTGGCCTTTGAAGTGGAAAATTATTTCAATATGCTTTGAATGTGATATTTCAGTGTGCCACAGAAAAGCTCCCTCTTCCTTTTTTGCAGCTTGTTTTGCAGAAATGTCCTCCTTAATATTCAGCAAAAAGTCGATTATTTCAGCAGGGAGTTCCATTTTCCTTGTTCTCAAAAGGCTTCATCATGCTCCTAAAATTGCGCAAATTATCACTGTTGTGGCTAAATTACAGAATAAGAAACTACAAAGAAAAAATCAAGCATTTATTAAACCAGAGCATGACCAAGTTTATGCAACTGTAATAAAAGAGTTTTGTTTAGAACTTTCTTTTAATATATTTAATCCCCTATGGTAAACTTTCTAATGTATATATTATCACCTGTTGTAATGTTTTCACAAGGTTGAATTTGCACCCTGTCTGAGAAAAATCAATGTTTGTTAACAGATGCTATTGTTTGTTGATACTTTGCTTTGTTGTCAGCTAAACAACCTGCATGGAAGCTGGAGCAGTTGAATTTTTATTTTTATATTTTTTTAATTTTTCTTCAGTCTATGCATGAGTAATATCAGTCTATGCATGAGTAATAGTTTATCTAAACTGGGAGATCATAAAAGGAAATGAACAAAATAGTATCAAGTAATGGGCAGCAAAAATTAAAAACAATTCTGAATTCTGTTAGCAATGTGAGACATGCAACATTTTTTGTTTGTTTGATTCATGAAAGGAAGCTCTGAAGCAGTGGTAGAACAGGACAGCCGGCTATAGCATAGCATGCTGAACCTACCTTTTGAAATGCTGGCTGACCAAAGCAATGTTCCTCTCATCCTCCTTCCTGGGAGAGATGTGAGGGAGATTACTAAAGGTTCTTGTTGCTGATAAACTAGTCAGGGACTTGTCACAGTTAGTTTCCATGGCTTATTTCCTGATTGTAATTCTCTGCTGCTGCACATCCTATCTAGTCTTTGCCAAGAAAGACTGCTATTGTCAGACTCATTTTGATGGTTGTCTTTAACTGGTCCAGCACTGTGGTTTCCTTGAATTTTCTGTTTTCATATTTATTGTTAAATATTTTATGCTGTCAAAACACTCCATGTGTTAGATGATAACTTTTACAGAGTAATGGTTATCGGCGTGTTGTCTGGAACAAAATTCCTGTTGAAGACACAGCTCAAATGAGCTGCCAATTGCTTTTCAGTTTGGACTCCCCTAGGCTCCAAACATGGCTTTTGGCTGTCCCTTCTCCACTCTGCTACTTGATGTATTTGACAGACTATTGTCCTACATTCTCCCCTCACTCTTCTGTTTTTGAGTCCTGTGTGTATATTTAACTTTGTACCTGTTCTGTAGTGCTTTCTTAAACTGGTTGCTAAACACTTCTGAATTTCATATTCTTTTTCATTTAATGTTTGTTTGTTTGTTTGTTTGTTTGTTTTCTTAAGAAAGAGAGAGAGGCTAGGGAACGTGCTGCCACTTGGTTTCCTTCACTTTTGCTTACTATTTTTGCTACATAAATGAATGTGAGTTGACTAATGCTTGAGATTGATGTCTATAGCTAATTAATAGGACAAACTGTAGCAACTCATTAGCTGAACTGTTAACTGCCTTTGTGTGTACTACTTCTGCGGTCCCTTTAGCAGTTGCTGTGTTAGTAGTGATGGTCAACAAATGAGTCTTAGCAGGTGTTGGTGTAAATTCGCATACATGCTTATAGATTTGGGATGTACTAGGAAGGATGTACTTTTGTGTGCTATTTTCCTCATCTCCATCACCAGTAAATGTGATAGTATCTGCTTAAATGATTCCTTCATTTGCTAAAAAAATCCTGTGCATCCAAGAATACAGGAATGTTTCTGTGCTTTATCTCACTTAATAGCACTGTGGTGCACGTAGCCTACATACTAACTTGGTGTTGTATTTCATTCTAAAAAGAACATTCATTACTGAAATGCCAAAGTTTTCACTGCAGTAGCTCCAATGAAAGGCATTTCAAGCTGTTTTATGGAGAGGAAATGTGAAATGAAGAAAGATGATAGGCCTCAGCATTATCTTTATTTCACTGACAAGGAAACCTTTAATATTCAGCTACAGTCGTAAATGGAATGTGAAAGTTGCTTCATGAATAAAGGATACATAAATATTCACTTGAATTTGGACGTTAGTTTTTTTTAAACATTGCTGCATGTTTTGCATTTAATGGAGACTATTATGCAATTATAATATAGCTCTGACATCACATTAAAAATACAGTTCAGTAGTAAATGGGGAATGAAAGGAAAGCTGCAGCCTATAACCATAGTTTAAAGTTCAGACAGTTGATATTTCTATTTTTTAAGTCATTTCGTTACATGAGAAATATATTTTTCTCTGATGTTTTTCACAGAGAATGCTCAACAGCAATAAACAGGTTGGGGCATTTTGCCAAACAGTACTTCTGAAATAATTAACCAAAATTTTGCCACATTAACACGTGTGGTCTTTGAGATGTATTTTCACAGTACAGTACAGTGCACCTTAGTGTATTTCCATAGCACAGTACAGTGCCACATAGAACTATTTACTGGATGCTGGAAGTATTTTGTTGTTGTGGTGCTGCAGCTAAAGTTAAATCTCTGATGTATTTTTGCTGATGATGTAATTTTAGTACATCTGATCCCACAACTACAAAGCAAACCCAAACCTCCATCCAGTGTTCCAGGGAATATTGTAGATATGCCTTCAGGCAGAGATTACCTTTTTTTTTTTTTTTTTTCCCAGAGATTTCAGGGTATTCACTGATGTAGCAAAGCTCCTGGTAGATTAAAAAAAAAAAAAAAAAAAAAAAAAAAAGAGCTGAAGCAATTTTTGTAAGCAACAAAGTTTTTCCCAGCAACACTTAGCTTTGACAATCACTTAAGTGAAACAAAACCATCCTGCACCATGTAGAGGTGTTAGCGCAGAGAGGAACTTGCACACTATGAGAGCTTTCTGGAGGGACTGGGATAGTTATAATGAAATGATCATGTGGGATAAATATGTACACAGGTAATGTTTCTTAAAGGTACTGACTTTTAAGTCCAAGTGATATCAGTACACCAGATAAAGCCCTTTGAGTTAGTCTGAGTAAAATGGCTGAAAAAATACAGAAGCTCTGTGTGAAAGCTGCCTTGGTATATTTAGTGATTGAGGAGAAAGAGCCCCTGGATCTAAGGCTGGGTATATTTATGTGGTGGTGATAGGTAGATAATGCTGCTAATGGGACATTTCTTTCTAGTGGGATGCTTAAAAAAATATGTAATATGCACTTATAATGACACTCAGCAGCCAAAGAGTTGAAACTCCACAGTAGCCAACTTCTGGAAGAACAAGGAAACAGAAATTCTTAGACAACAGGAAATTACATAATTAGATTTGTCTGCCAAGACTCATCACCACTTCTGCCTGTGTGTGTGTTATAGTGAAGATTTTTATTCCATTTCTCTTCACACTTCTGCTTGCTCTTAGAGTCCTACAGGTCAACAGTAACATCCTCCATGCAAAACGAAGGTAAAAGATACACAGTATCATGTAGTCTATCGAGTATCCGCAGTTTATTTTTCCCCCTAAAATCGCTTTGAAACATAAGAGTTGAGTCCGTGCCACAGAGCTTCTCATGGTGTGTTATTGCCAAAGACAATTCCAAAAATAAAATTGGACATATGGAATTTGGTAATAATGGATGAGCATCCAGCATTTCAATTTGGTTTCCGTAAGTGCTCAGAAATCTGTGTGTTTGTCCAAAAGAGAATTAGGAAGACAGAAAATGGGCTGTAAATTTTCCCTTGGTGAACTGTATCAGAGATCAGAGATTTTTAATCTTTTCTTAGGCTTGCTAGGAAGGGAGTCTTTTATTTGGAGATCTTAAATAACAATCAGCTTGTGTTTTGATTTTCACTTCCTCTTATTGAACTTTGAGCAAGTTACTCTTCTGTTATCTTCACCTCATCTATTTTTAAATAGCTAATGTATGCTTTGCTTCATGGGATCATTATTAAAGACAAATCTAAAATCTAAGAGCAGCAAAATATACTAAATTTCTGTAGAAGAGAGTGGACATTTCATCTCTAATTTGATACGAATTGTTTTGAGAACATTAGTTTTATATTATAGTATTAGCACAGGTTTCCAAATTCTAGTTTTTCAAAGACTCACACTTTCTAGAGTGAAGTGAAAGAAATTAAGATAAAATAAATCAAGCCACTTCTGTTAAACCTTTTAAGAACCTGTGGCTTATTCATGGCTGACACTTATTTAATCCAAACTAGCTTTTCTTTCTGAAATGTTAGGTGAATACCAATCGAGTGATTTAAAATGTTTTGTTAGCTTCTTATACCATACCCTGTACTTGATGTGGTTATATATCCAGGAAATCCTAATATGCACCTGCATGTTTCCAAAACAGTATTTTAAATTTGATCAGGGATTTTCCCATTATAATGTTCAAAATTATACATATATGATATGCTACATCTCTCTGTGTGTATATATATATATATATATATATATATATATGCACAAACACATTTGGGAATATGAGTAAAGGGAGAAAGAACATAAAAGGTCAGCATCACTTTAGTTTTTCATTCTGTATGAAAGGAATTGATAAAAAATAAAACCAAAGCATGTTCCAAGAGTTTTACATAAATGCATCAAAAGAACTGAGTTGAAAAAAAAATAAAATTACTAACAACTTGAAGTTAGCAGCTGGTCTACCGTATATAGCAAAATATAGCCAATGAATGAGGTGATGAAGGCAAGCAAATATGGATTCTAATTCTCACTCTAATGTATCTCTAGAAAACAGAATGGTAATATCATTAATAATCACTATTGTTTCTTTCTGTCTTTGAAGGATTTAGTTGACCTGATGGCATCAACTAGCTTGCAGTTCATCACAAGGAAAGATCCATTCATTACTGAAACTAGAATCAAGTCCTTAGAGAGCTGTGTTAGCTTTTATAGTCTGAACCAAAATAACCAATGCCATGAATGTGGGGTCTGATGGGAAAAGTAAGATATTAATGTCATAAAAGGAATGTTAGAGAGTAATTAAATTCTGACATTATGAAAATGCTGTTAAGAGCTTGTGACTTTTTTCTTTATGCTAGCAGTGATTTTCAATGTAGGGGTCAGTTGTGGTATTTCAGATTTAGTTTATATATATATATATTTAAATTGAACTGTTGGAGATTTTTCATTTTGCTAAGCTAGAGATGTGCAACGCCCAATTATTATGTGGAAATTAGATCCTGCTCACATCTAAGGTCACAGAACCATGTGAATAGTTGTAAATGCAATTTATCATTAAAAAAAAAAAAGTCACTGTCTTGTTATTTTCCTAGTTATATTTAAGTTTTGATTTATAGAAGCTGTTGAAGGTATTTAATTAGAACATGACTCAAAGTAATGTCAGTTTAAATTGTTAGTGTTTATCAGAAAATCTTATTGCATAACAATCTATTAGGCTAATTTAGAAAATAAAATTTATAATCATCTGTTGTGGCCCTTGGAAGTAGAAATAACCAATAACTGATCCTTCTCAAACCTCCTGCTTAGTTTAAAATATACATCAGTTGTAACTATATTGGCTAACAAGACATTACTTCACAAACACTTAATTCATTGAAAATAGGTGAAATTATGTCGCTTTTTGAAGTGTAATTACGTTTATTCTCATTGTTTTTCTCCGTTTCTTATTAGTCTGTGATACAGAAAAAACACAAAATCTTTGAGGGACAAATGCAAATACAGTTGGCATTCAAAACAGTAATGCATGACTTTTCATTTATCCTAGTTTAGATTCATATAGGAAAGCAATACAAAAATAGAACGTAGCATATCTTTGTGGGATAGATAGTGTTTCTGTGCCCCCTGGATAATTCATTTACTGTCATACGTCAACAAGCATCTGATACTATTCTCAGTAGGGTTTTTTAACCTTTCTAGAGGAACATGACTAGAGACTTTAATGTATAATATTAATCCTTAGGCTTCCCTACAATATGTTGCATTTACCTGTTAACAGATGAGCTTTTCTGCTGTTACCTTACAGTTTCCTTAAACAAATTTACCTTGAGTTTAGCAACAAAATTCAATGGTGAGAGAAGATTCAAAATCGTAGCATACATTTCATATTATCAGGCATCTTGGAGGACCTGCTTGAAGCTCATATATATCATTTTTAAGAATAAAAACAAAATGAAACAAAAATGTGGAACTTCTCCAGTATTAAGTTATAGCAGCATTTTTGGTCAGAGACTTTGTGTTTGTTTGTTTTTGAACAACAGTATAGACAACATTCTAGAAGACAGCGACAGAAACCTTTTTTTTTTTTTTTTTTTTAATGTTTATTATCAATCACACCAAACTGCAAACACTGACAAAAGAAGTCAGGGCTTCACTAGGTAGATCAAACACTTTTCCATCCCATTAGACAGTGGTCTTCTTACCCTCTCCCCCTGCCAGCCTCCTTCAGTGCTAGAGGAAACATGCTATGGAAAGGTTCCAAAAGGCTTCAAGACTAATGCTTTGGGCTATGAGTGTTAAGTGAAATATATATCTTCAGGAATGATACTTCCAAATGCTTCTTTCCAAATAAATTGCATTGAAACTGACCTTTTAAATCCTTGTTTACATTAATTGCTGAAAAAAAATCTGTCAGTTTGCACAGGTCTGTTTTTAGTGAGATACATGACAAAGCCTGTTTTGTATATATGAGTAACGTGTCAATGTGTTTGAAGGAATAATTATTGCACTCAATAATTATTATTTAATATTTATCAATTCCTCAATAATTATTGCACTTTTTTTTTTTTGGGGGGGGGGGGGAGCAGGGGACAGCTCTGTTGAGAGAAACTGTGCCTTTATTCTCTGTAACAGGACATAGCCTATTATCAGTAAACCACCAAAACACTGTAAGAGAAGCTGTCTTAAAAGCCAACAACCATAATAAGATGAAACGCCAGGGGATTTACAGACATAGTTCAGTCAGACATTTTTAGAGTTACAATCATAAGAAATTCCTGAAAAGCAATTATTAAGTTGGACAGTGATTAATGTATGTGACATATACTATGTAAAGAGAAATTAATTAGAAATGTATTCACATCTCATTTCTCAGCTATGAGTCAATGTTATTAGCTTATATAGCAACATAAACTTTGTGTTTTTTTAAGTACTAATTTGCTATTTGAGTTAATTGAATCAAACCAGAATGTAGCAGCCCAAGTTAGGTGAAAGCTGAATATCACTGCAGTCAGTGGGTGCTTCTTAATTTGTATGTGTATGTACAAAAATTCACTCTCTTCTTTTAGCATGAGCATCCATTGTAAGCATGCTATGTACCCAATTAGTAAATAGTAGATGGGTACAATGCTATGCATACAAAAACAGGCCCACTCTCTTGGTACTGAAACAGAATGGAGCAGGTACTTTGCTCTTGGGTGTGCAGTCATATACTTCTACTACAGGCACAGAGTATTGTGACAAGCTCTGTGGCTTGCACAGTTGCCTGGTGTGTAGAGGATACTTCGACATTTCAGTTACTTCTGATATCTGATTATTAAAACAAGCAAAAAAAATGGAGTGGGAATGGAATGCAGTGAAATCAGAAGACAAAAATAGAAGCTCCTTAGACGTAGAGTGTGTTTCAAGCAGTGGAGATCTTATTCCAGTTACAGAACTGTAGTTCCTGCTGCACTAACTCCATCAGTTAGAGGCTTAGCTTTAATTTTTTGTATCAGTAGCCATTAAACTAAATTCGGATGGTTGTGCAAACATGCTATCATTGAGGAAATTAATCTAAAGCAGCAAATAGATGACTTGAATGATTTCTGTAACCAAGACAGTTGAATTCTCAGTTTCTGTGTGCAAGCAGATCTCTGGTATCATCCTGTGGCTAACAAGATTTATTGCCTTTTTTTTTTCTTTTTTTTTTTCTTTTTTTTTTTTTTTTTCTCCCCATGATTACACAAATCAAATAGTTTGCTTGGGAATGGGTTTGTAAAGGAGAGCAAAAGCTGTCAGTATCATAAACTAATGACCAGCACTGCAACAGAACTCTGTTGCAGTAAACACTAGCTGGGTGTTTACCATCATGAATGGATATATCCTTTCGATCTGCTTTTGAAAGAAACCAGTGGAAAGGAAAAGATTAAGGCAAGAACTGGCTTATTAAATCTAACTCCTTCCACTTCATTCTTTGCAATCCACTTAGAGATGAATGCTTTGTTTGCCTTTTTTATTTATTTTTTTCTTCCTACTGAGAAAAGCCACATTTTAGAATTCATTCTATGATTCTAAGACACAACCACACTGGGTAAATAGCTGACAATTTTTTAGGGTGTATTTCAACACTCATAACTCTTTGTAGTAGTGTCTGTCTTTATTTTGTGAATCAATATCTTAGAAATACCACTCCTTTCCATAGCTCCCAAATTTCCTTTTACCAAAGCCTTATTTCAATTACTCAAAAAAAAATTAAAAAAAAAATAATGCAATGAACACATGGGGTTGGGATGGAATACAGGATAACTCACTGGAGTATGTGAATGCACTGAGGGTGTTTTATTTTTTCAGACTCCTACATAAGGGATCTCTTCCAATTTCAGATCTGGAATCTAAGTCAAAATGAGCATCTCAGTTCACAAGTATGAAATTTGCAGAGGCTTCTGATATTTGTAACAAAAAAAAAGAAACAACAACAACAAAAAAAAAAAACAACAGACAAACAACAACAAAAAATGAATTTCCTTGTAATCTGTTATATAAAGGTTAAAGCAAGGGAGAAAATGAAACCACACTCTGAAGACAGCCATTAATTTGGGAGAATACAGCACTCTCCTCAGAAAGACTTGGGCTGGGGCTTTCTGTTTTGTGGCATTTTTCTGCCGCTTGCTGTTCTGAGCTCTGATCAAATAATTGTGTAGTCCACTGTTGGAATCTGCACTGCTTCTTTCCAGTGTGGTCAACAGTAATGAAGAAATATCAGCTAGAAAGCTGATCTTATCTGTAAGTAATAGTAGCAGAAGGTGCAAAATGCAGCATTTAGAAACTCCTTGAAATTTTTGATTTTGCAAAATGCTTACTAGGCTCATTATTTGCAAATCTCCTCATGCTTCTAGGAGTAATAAAGGAAAGAATGACATAGCTGTACTACGTGCAAGAATCCAATATTCTAATTTTCTATTCAGGTTTATAAACTTCATCAACAATGTACTGTGATATTTAATAAATATTTATTCAGGAAAATTTATGGAAACTAGGTATGGAACTTTGCCTATTTTTGAAAACTATCACACTGTCAACTTGAGGTAATTCACCAGTATTTATGTGCTATTTGCCTGCTCCTCCTTACATAGTAGTCTGATGACTTTCTCAGCTATAAGATCACCTTTTCTACTTACTGAAATTTTAACATGGGGGAATTCTGTTGAGAAACAGCTTTCTGCTTCACTCATGTAATACCTGTCAAAATTGTACCTTGTCACATTGAAAAGGCATTGCCAAAAGTTATGCCCCTTTCACATAGCAAACTGTTGCAACTCAAAGAAAGGGTTTCAGCTCTCGGATATGAGAAAACCCACTGTTTCACTGACTAATGGATGGCAACGCAGCAGAGCTTTGTTAAGGCAAATAGTTACTGTTCTGTTACTGTTACTGTAGACAGTACACCATTGTCTACCAGACACAGGATGTTGTGGGAAAAAGATAAAATTAAAATAGAAAAAAAAATATCAATGTGCAATAGTAAAGACATTGACTTCTAAGACATGATGCATTTTTTTCTAAAAAAAAATAATCAAATAAAATATAATTGTGCATAATAAGAAACAATACACAGCAATAGAGACAATACAGAAACCATAGTTTAATAAAAGGTAAAGGCAGAATCTTAGGGACGAGTGTCAGGACAATCATCTAAATGGCTGAGAAAGGTAAGATTATTCAGGTAATTCTGCTTTTTCTTATTGATTTTAAAATGTGTTTTTTTCTTAACAAGCTTCATATTAATATCTTCTCCACTTCTCATTTTCCAAATGCTTCCACTGTCTATCATCTGTATGCTGCTGAGAAGGGTCTCTTGTTACTTAACAGTACCTACAGCTTGAAAAGTTTGTGTTGACCAGGCAGTTACTGGGGAGAATTAGTTAGTGTATGAACTTGCTGATCGTTATCATCAGCTGATTGCTAGCATTTCCTGATACCCTGTAAAACAGAGGAAAGATATCTTCCCTGATTTGTCTTGTTTCTCACATTAAATGGATGATGAAACCGCAAGATAGTGGTTACTGTTGTCCTACAGAATTACCAAGCCATTTTCTGTTCATGACCTGCTCTTCCCTTTAGTTGTGAAGTATGCGTTTGCTTATCCTTAATGTCCCCACACTTCTGCCATTCTCATCTCTTGTCATGTAGCTTTTTTTTTCTAACAGCTTGAGAATTAATGATAGTCAGAAGGCAATTAATGCCATTGCTAAGATTTGTGACTTTCTGCTCCTAAAGCAGCTAACCACACCTTTACTGACTGACTGAGAGAAGAGGAAAAGTAAAAATTTGGGGATATTTAAACTCATTAAGTTTTAAAGACAGCTTTAAAATGAGTTCAACTGTGCTTTTACTGAAGGAAGCTCCTTTTGGTCAATACCGGTACAGTGAGAAATTACTACTAAATACGGCTCTGTGATAGTTTAGTAGGTTTGTGGCAGGTTCACCTTTGCTGGCTGCTGGGTGAACACCCAGCTGCTCTGTTGCTCTCATTCCTCAACAGCACAGGTGGCAAAAATGAGAGGAAAAGCTCATGGGCTGACATAGAGACATGCTTACCAATTACTATCAGGTGAAATAGGCTCACATTGGGGAAAATTAATTTATTTCTAATTAAAATAGATTTTGATAGTGAGGAAAAAAAGACAAGAGAAAACAACACCAACCACCCTCAGCTCCTCTGCCCCCATGCTTATACCGAGGCCCAATTTTGTGCCCTCACAGCTGGGCCATTTTGGCTTTTTCTTGTGTTCATTTTCCTTGAGGCCTGGAACCAGCCAGAACGTTCCGGAACCGGCCGGAACTGGCCTCTCCTCACTGACACCCCACAGCCCCCGCTGCAAAGTTGGTGCCACAGACATCGTGCATAGCTGACAGTCACTTGACAAGATTAATTATTTGGGGTGTTTTAGTGGTGTTTGTGAGGCCCTGGCATGCAGATTAATGGCATGGTGCCAGGTGCCATGCAGGTGAGCCTCACCTCAACACCTCACGGTGAGTGCGAGGAGTTAGTGGGCTCGGCTCACCTGGTGATTTCTTCAGGAGTCACCTGCAGTCTGAGCAGTTGCTGCCTTGGGATTTATAGCCGTGAAGTGTCTCCTACCCATTCTTAGAAATGAAGTTAAATGCTAGTGACACATTGGTAAGTAATGCAACTCAACATTTCTTTTGTCTGCGTTATCTGGTAATTCGTAGCATCATTTTAAGTATCAGAGGAGAAGCAAGGACTGCGTGCCCGAAGGGTTATGCAGCAGTTGGAAAGCACTAGAATGCTTTTAGGCTTATCTTTCTAGCCACAGGGTGCCACCATTGCTCCAGCAGATCAAAACTGTTAGAGCAACAGAGAATATCACCTGGAAATTAATATAAATATGAACTACTTCAGTCTAGTTTTCAAGCTAATGTTTATGCATTGATATATTAAAATCACCCACTACTAATCTTCTACCTTGGAGAAGCTCTAAAAGATTTGCAATCTACTTCATTTAGGGGAAGCAGTCCCCAGAGAGTTTAACAATTCTCAGAAACCTGTCTCCATACTTCCTAGCATCTCCTAGCACTGAACTGTGGCTGTGTCAACCATAAGAGCCACAAGATTTTTCACACAAATAAACAGGAATTTAAGTACATATGTTCTGTTAAGTCACTGTGGTGAAGGAGTAGGTGCATCTCTGCACGTGTTCACATTCCATAGGCAATAATAGCTGCTGGACTTGCAGGAATTTGTTTGAAATTTGTTTGGAAACTCATCAGTGAGGTAAGCTGTAAACAGAAGATAAATATTGCTTCAATAAAAGTAGATCTTCACTGTAGCTGGTGGTATTCTGAAGAAATAAGCATTGTTTTCAGGTGTACTGAGGGCTGAGTCATTTTCCCTCTCTGTTTTAGTAATGTTAATTGTGAATGAAGCTAATGGATCAGTCTAAGATTAGCTTAAAAGGAAAAATTGTTCTATAAGACAATTAAAATTGGAAAAGTGGATGGTAGCAGTGTTGACAGCCATGCAGCTGAAAGAGTAAGGGAATGGAGGAGTTTTTTCTGGATTTCAGAGACTATGCTTAAACGTTTTTCACTTCAAATTCATTGGATTGCATGCTAAAACAGCATAGGCAGCCAAAGTTGGAGCTCAGAACAATTCCAGGGAAGTCTGCTGGAAAAAGCATTTTATAGTTTATTTGGGTTTAGGCCCCTTGAGCCTTCTAATTTCTGGTCTAGCTTCATTTAAAAATAATTTGCTGATAAAGATATTTGGTATTCATTCTATAAATAGCAAAACTGATGCTTGTTTTTTAGGGTAATACATCTGAGAACAAGGTAAAGAAGCACACATAGGTTGGATGATCAGACAGTGAAAATGGTGAAAAACCTTAGGTTTGTTACCTCAGGTTTTATCACATGGTTCATTTTCTTTTCTAATTCCTGATACTTACATTGGAGGATAGTTTTCTAGGAAATATTCCGTACGTTTTAGATACCTTACAAGTTTAAGTCTGCAAGAAGCTTATGTGTTTTATTTATTTATTTATTTATTTTGTTTGTTTGTTTGTTTGTTTGTTTTTCTGTTAGTGTGTGTAGGGTATAAAGTAAGGCGAAGTAAACTGATTAGATGCAAAATAAAACAAATGAAACTATTGTTTAAGGTGTAACATAATGCCAGAAATCTTAATGGCAGAGTTGTACCTACAATTTCAGGTCTGGGATTCTGGGTTCTGTTTAGTTTGCAGTGGTTTGTGAGGTAAATGCTTTGCACAGGCATAAGACTGGCAGAATTGACCGATGAAGCACAAAGATGTAGCAGACTGGTGATAAATTATTACTGGAGAGAAAACTTAGATGACGCTTTAACCAGAAACACTGTAGTGCTCTGACCAATAAATAGCCCCGTATAGCCTCTGAAGGTGCAGTTCAGTCCTTAGCAAAGCTCTCCTCTTAGGTAGAATTCAGCCTTAAAATCCTTAACATTACTGCTGTGCTTCAGGAAGAATTTCTATTTGATTTTGTTCAATCTAAATTAGTTTCTCTGCTGGAGGCAGGAATCGCCCTGCAGGCAACCTAAAAATGAGAAGTTTCATAGCACTCATTTACCTCATACTCAGAAAAGACAGCACTGATGTCAATATTATTATTATTATTTGCTGTTTTGAAAGAATATTTAAGTGCCTTTTCTGCCACATTAGACCACATGTTGGATGGCCTTAAGTTTATGTTTGGACAAATTATGCATAGAAAAAATGTATTAAAAAAATATTGCATATTCTGACTTTTTTTTTTTTTCCCTAAAATTTATGATGTCTGAAGTAACTGTATATGCTGTGTGAGTCTGAAGGAGGAAGTCTTCAGCTCTCTGGTTTGGTCCCACAAATCGTAGTAAGGTTCTGTGTGGATGGGAGAGAGGCTTGGTATGAACATTACGTGCTGAACCTGAGTCTGGCTTTAGAATCCTCAGCTCTGTATCTATCCCACAAAACTGTCACAAAGACCAGTAAGGGTAAACAAAACAAAACAAACAAACAAACAAAAAAAAATGAAAGCGTGGGAAGTTTCTGTTTAGTCTGGTGTTCCTTCAGGCTTACTGTAAAATTTCAGGTTGTTTCAGAAGAAATGTGAAGTGGCTGCAGAAGACTGTTGTGGTCCACCCTGCTGGTGTTTACTATTTGGAGGCAGGTCTGGGATCAAGAAAGTGTTTATGCATTTGAAAGTTTTAAAATGCAGTTATTTTTGGTTGCAGGATTGGTAGATGTGCAATGAAATTTATATAGTTTCTTTTTTCCAAAACATCTTTTTTTCAATTGTATGGCTGTGAAAATGAGATTTTGTGTCAGGCCTATAAGCACTGTATTTTCTGAGTCCAGAGTTGTTTGCATAATTGTGTGTGTAAATTTCAGATGAAGTGAGAGCGATTCTAGAAAAATTACACATTAACAATTTCATTGGTTGCCTGTCTGCTGCAACTGATTTTGTTACTGAATTTCAGTTGAGAAATATATTTTTTTTTCCTTGTAATTTCTACTAATCTTCTTAATGTCTGAACCAGATTTCAGACTGGCAGAGAGAACCTGAGTTTTTAAGTTAAGCCTCCACAGTAAAAATTCAGCCTGAAGGAATTTTTCATGGCCAAATTATAAAGTGCTAGAAAATAAATTTCATATTAAAACTGTGGATTCAGCCTTCAGTGCCACAGTACTTTGCTTTTCCCTTTAATAATGTAATGACCTATATGTGCAAAGTTTCTTAAAGTGTTTCTTGAGGCAAATTTTTTTTCTCCTCTGGGTATGATGGGATTTATTATTTTATATAACTGACTTGCCTTCAGTAAACTTTTTATTTAAAGACTTTTGTAGTAGTAGTTGATGTTCAGGAAATAGAGTTGATAAAACCAGGTAGTTCTAGAATTTCATGAAGTTTAAGCAGATGTTTAATCAATTCTGGTGTGCATCCATGTTAACTTCCATTATCGTTTGTTTCTGTATTTTTTAAATGGCTCTAAAGGGAGTAATGTGTTTTCTGTAGGAGGGGAAAAAAAAAAGTAATCTCTGAATTATGTAGAATGTAAACTTATTTGAGACTTGCAGTGAAGATATAAATCACTCAGTGATGGGATTCACCCCGTGGGAATGGGCTAGGTCAGAATAACTGTTTCCACATTATATGAAAACAAAAGTTAAATTGTTCATTGTTTTCTTCAAGTTCATATGGACTGCAGGAAGGTAAAAATTTCCATACTCCTTTATATGCGTTCATTTATCACCTTACATATGTAGCTCATTGACATCAATAAGAATTTCCTAACTGATTCAACCCGTTATGTTTAAAATAGATGTATCTATTTCCTTTAAGGCAACTCCAAAAGAGTAGGGTGCATGCTGTAAATACAGGGTGATAATGTGTAATGAATTGTTGCAGCTAGAGGCTCTTGCCTGTGTAGTTAGTTAGTTCATCCTGGAAATGATGAATCAAAAATGGAGAAGTCATTTCATTGCTTAAAAATGAAAAGAAAATCTGTTTTTAAAATGTCAAGTTCATGATTTATGAGCAGGATTGTCATAATCAGTCATTCAGAATGAATTGGATTATTTAGGATCTATTTACAGGCAGACAAGCTGAAAATATTTTTACGTATAATGCTGAGGAAGTTTACACTCTCTCTCACATCTAAATTGCTTTTCCACCCTACGCAGATAGAAACACAACACAGATTGTTAGTGCTGAGTTCCCTTATGAATTAGTTATAAACTATGACAACAGTGCAAAATACCAAGAAGAGGGAGTGCTGTGTCCCCCCCCCTATGGTATCGTCAGTGGTTGCAGCTCTACTGAAGATAATGGGATAATAAAAACTTTTATAGAATTGCCCTAGACAACATTTTCCAGCAGCATTTATCACTAATAATAGGCACTAACAAGTTGTCTTATGAGTCTTATTCTTCAATTATTTAGGAATATGGGAATTTTGACATTGGCTTCTGTGAGAGTTGGCGAAGAGAAGGAGGTGGGCAAAACTCAACCAGAAGGATGCATCTGTTCAGGTATGCTGAATTAACTTTTGATGTTTTGTGGAAGGGATTTTTCTTAATTCTGTCTTCTGCATGCAGCAGTCAGTGGGGTCCACAATGGGGATTCCTATGTGCTACTGTAGTGTGGTATAGCAATTAAAATGCATGTAATAAAGTAAATACGTAAGTAACAACTAAAAGTGTTGTAAACTGTAAAAAAAAAAAAAAAAATCAAAAAAAAAAAACAGTCTCAAGCTGCTAGAACATGTACAGCTGCATTGTCTTTCAAAGCATTCTTATAACAGAGTTTTTCCTTATCTTTTTATTATTTATTTTGACCTTTGGCATGGAATTTTTTTGTGAGCTGTGTCCCCAGCTCTCTCTTCCCAGTCAGAGGTTCCCAAGACTGAGGTTTCTGCACCTTAGTAGGATAGGAATTACTACAGGCCAACACAAGGCAGTGAAACAGAATGACAGCTCCATCTATGTTTGTCAAAAATCTGTTTCAGCTTGTGTATCTCACCAACTGATAATTCAGAGATAAAATTAATAACATCATCCTACACACATTTTCTGTGTAAAGAAATTAATGGCACAGGAATGAAGGAGGCCTGAGACAGCAGGGTTGTGATGATGTTATAACTTCCCAGAGAAGTCTATGTGAGGACAATTTTGAGCACAAATTTCTGGCTTGTGTAAGTGGACACTAAATACAAGTTCCAAATCATGTGAAAGGTGAGCCCAAGAAGGGGTGTACATGAATTTGATCTTAATATAAGGCAGGAGATATAAGAGATGAGAAAGCAGGGAGGAGGATGGAGGCTGAATTTGGGAACGTCATATTCTTGTCTGCTTTTTAGATTTAATACTCTTCTGTTTAAAGGGCTTCACTCATTCCTTCTGGAGGAAGTCTGTTATATTCTGATGAAGTGCTCTGTGGCCTGTTTTCTGTTAATGGTTCTTCTGTCACGTGTTTGATCACCCTCATTCCTGAGGCAGTTTGATCCCTTCTCTTTCACTCAGTGATAGTTATCCTAGTGTAAGGACCTTCTGAAGTCCTTCTTAGTTTTTCTTCAACTTAAGGAGACTAAGAATATCATTGTTGAACTGTCTCTTACACCTTATCAAAAAAGTCTGAGTTCCCACTGTTTGCTTCTATTAGAGGGATGCATTGGACTAACGATGTTAAGAAAAAAACAGAATAGCTAAAATGTTCCTGCTTCTACCTTTACTATCCTGTGGGATATCACAGTCAGTGGGCAATCAGGAGAAATTGTTTAGATTTTAGACTTAAAATAATTTGAATTATTCACTCAAGCTATAGTAAAACTGCTCCTTAGTAACAAACTGGGCTGATGCACAAGGCCATCTGAAAGTTGGTGAATGAATTGCAAGGGCTCAGGAAAGCTAATATTTCAACAACAGGAATCACCAATCTTGCTACAGGTTTGAAGGAAACTGTAAAAACAAAACCAAATAGAACTCAGCAGATAAAGAAAAAGTGGGGGGATGGAATCTTGGAGTATCACAGCAGACCTCAGGGTGCTGTCACAGCCTCCTCTTCGTAGGGGAGACGATTGGGAAGGAGATCTGTCTGAAGTGAATGAACTCATGCTGAGGATACGCCTATTCTAAGCTCAAACTGTAGATCCATACAGTAGTCCCTGTCCTGAAGTGACAAAATTCCAGGGCAAATGCTACCACTTCTCCCTTTCTGAAATGGGATCCTGCACAGAAGAAAGGTAAGTTATGTGGCAATGAGAAATAAATTTATTTCCCTCTGTATCATTCAGCACAGCTGTGGACCACTGCGCACACTGTTTCTTTACCTGCAGTCTGTGAGTGTGCTGCAGGTCAGGTTAGCTGTTTTGGACATTGAGTTGCTCCCTTTCTTCCTACTACAAGTGACCTTTGCTTTCCTTCCCTCTGCACCCACAAAACAACAACAAAAAGTGGGAGACTATTTCTTTTTTTGCCACAGAAATATATCTAATGGTTGAATTTATTTTATTTATATATACACACACACACACACACACACACACACACACACATATATTCTTTCCTTCAAAAATAGGCAAACTGATTTTCATTTGTGTACAGCTATGGGGCTTGCATACATGCCTAAACTGCTTTAGAATCAGCCTGCTGAGCAGTCCTTAGAATAACTACCTACTTAAGGCTCCTTTGCACAACTGTTATGATAGTGACTTTTAAGTTCAAGCTCTTTTAGCCAGGTACTCAAACTTTCACATTATTTTTATACTTTTATCCCTTTTAAATTAGTCAAGAGTGCTTGTGTGGATCTTGTTGTGCTGGATTGTTAAAATACTTGCATTCTTCTACATGGATGTAGGACTGTTATAATATTCCAAAGTTTACTGTAAAACCTGGGTTGTGTTTGAAGCTAACAAGCCAGAACTGCAGTCTTGTTGGTTTCATTCTTTGTGAAGAACAGCAGTCAACAATTCTGCATGAATGATGCTATCTAAGACAAATAGTATGTGAAGCTCTAGAGCATCTTATGTTTGTTGCCAAGACACTGACATTAGAAAACAACTGGCAAGTCAGATGCAGTGTATTTAGGAGCCTGAAAGTATGAGCCCATGACAGCAGCATGATGTAGGAGCTCAGTTTGGGTTCATTTGTACTGAGGAACAAAAGACAAAACAGCAGCACCTTGATAGAGCCTTCAACTGAGTATAGGAGAGAGAGGCAGCAATCAAGTATAGGGTGGGAAGAGGGAAGGAATCACTGGCTTTCAAAAGCCTTTTAACCTCTGACTTCAGAGAATAATGTATGTCAAATCTAATGAAACAAGGAGACAGATCTGGAAGAGCCTAATGGTGACACTTTTACAAGACAGCAACTAAAGAAGCTGCCTTTGCTGGATGGAAGCTGACAGTAATTTTTCTTCTCTCATGAAAATGGCAACTTGGAGCAGAAAAAAAAAGGTAATGTGTAGATGTATATACATCCCCAACTCCTAAAGCAGAATACTAGAAAATGCTAATGCCGGTGGCTTCCCATCATTTAGTAAGTCTGTCCACACTTGTTTCTTTCTTTTTTTTTTTTTTTTTTTTCCCAGCTAACTGGTCCCTTTTATGCAGTACTTCCTTGTCATAAACTAGCTGAGCAACTCCTCAGAAGAGAGGAGCTAATGTTATAGAATATATTGCTTGTTTTAAGCCAACAGAGATATAAGTTGGTCATTTAACCTACAGAAGGCGGTCCGTTTACCTATCCTTCACCAGCTGGGCTTTTTCTTCTCAAAAAACAATTTTGAAACTTTGAGCCTTAATACTCAACTATTTTTGCTGCTCAGCTGGTGTTATAACCCAATTTAGTTGTGTAGCTGGAAGGTAATATACTTGGGGAAAATGTTTTCAGTTTGAACTGGTAGAAAATTTCTCAATTAAACAGAAAAATCACCAGAAAACACTGTAAAACCTGAAATGTTTTAGTTGAAACATATCTCAGTGACATGAATCCAAGGCAAAGTTTTATGGGAACTATGCATTTGTAGCGTATTGATTTGCCTTGAAATTCCCTGCAGATATCAGCAACATCAATTTATCTGAACAACTTCATGCTCTCAATAGCTTTGTGTTTACGTCAGCTTTATTTTTATTGATAAGCTGCACTAGATTATAGAATAGCAACAACATTTCTGCTGAACTCAGTTGAGCATCACTTGTTTTTACCTCCTCTGTTCTGGGAAGATGGGCTAACAAAGTCCCATGTAGAAATTAGAAGGAAATAGCATGTGAATAATTATAATTCAGACTTCATTTTTTTATGTGTTGCATATTTTCTAAATAAAATAAAGTGAGATAAGAAGTGAGCAAGGGATATGGTCCTTTGTGATACAACTAAAATACTTTGAGTGTAGAAATGATTGAGCCAAGTTTAATTGGGAAAGGAGGAAGCATCTGGGTATTAAAAGAACGTAGGTAACACTGCTATAAGGTGTACATGTAAATCCACATCCTCGGCTTTTATTTCACTTAGCAAAAATAACAATATATTGCAACACAAAATATGTGTGGTAACAGAAGAATATGCTGAACCAATCCAAAAGTGCTAGACTTCAAAGGAGGGATTTACCCAGAACTGGAATAATGTCTCTTGTTACTGTATTAGAATAATCCAAGTGCTTTAGAGTTTGACATGCTGGTATTCTTTACTTTTTGTTGCTGACTGAACTGTAGAGAAATCAGGCTTCTCCCTCTGGGAGTGTGCGAAATAAGCGGAGAAGCTCCTTTTACTGAGATTTATGAGGAGTTAATATTAATTTGGATACTGTGGCTCTCATACCTTCTTGATTACACCTTCTGGGCTGTATTAGAAGAAGCTTAACCAAAGCCAAACAAGAAGAGGCAAGTGTTATTGATACAGGGATGCTATCAAATTATGAGTACTGAGCTGAGGTATCCACATTCTCAGAAACAGAAATTGGAAAGGGACCACAAGACAATAAAGTGTGTATCTCATGCAAGTCTTCTGGTAGTAGCCTTGATTATTTTCTCCCTTACAAAAGTGAGCTGTAATGTTACTGGGATTCATCAGATGATGCTATTGTTCATTTACAGTATCTTGTTTCTTGTGTGCCTGTTTTAGATCCTGGGGTAAATATTTAATTGTTGCTTATGATGTATTTTTATTATTGTTAGTTTTTGCTGTAACATGCTTTTTTTAATCATAAAATGTGCGTCATAAGGTACATCCAGATGTCTTCTAGTACATTCCCCTGCTCAAGCAGGTCTAATGAGATCAGGTTGTTCAAGTACTTGTCCAGTTTAGTCTCGAAACCTCCAGGGATGACATTATGAAATCCCATAGCCTTTCTGGGCAGCCTGCTCCAATATTTGACTATTTTCATAGCAAATAATGATAATAAAAATCCTTGTGTCTAAATGGAATTGTGTCATTGGAATTTCCCACTTCTGTCCATTGTCGCTTCTTGTTCTGTTGTGCACCACCAGGTGTCTGGCACTCTCAATGCCATAGAACCAAACCCTTTCAGCAAGTCCCTGGTAAACATGGGCACTCTGAGTTGCTAAGAGGATTAGCTCCATCTAACACAGTTAACAGTTACTGCTTCTCACTTAATTAATATTTAGATGCTAGTGTTGTTGCTTTCATCTTGTTTTTTTTTTTTTACTTTCTGTCTTTTATCCTGGGACTGGTTTCCTCTCTTGACCTTTAGTTTCTGTTTTGACTCCTGTTCTTGCACTGATGCCCTGGTACGTATGATGGTTCCAAATCTTGGAAATTGCTGGTCTGTCTCCCTTGCACGTGAGGTAAACAAATATGATATTGAAAAAGTGAATTCAGAGTTAAATGTAATGCTTACTGTACACAAAAGACAGGCAAAGCCTCCATTAACATCTGAAGAATCAAAACACTCTTATTCCCCCTTATCTTGTAGATCTAGTAGGAGTTTTGCTTAATCTTCTTTCTATAGCAAGCTTTCCAACTAAATGTATGACACTCTAATCAGAAGTGTATTTATCTTAAAAAAAAACACTCAAGATTTAGGAAAAAATTCTGAAGACAGATTAAGTAGTCACCACAATCCTGGGATTTATAAACTACATGAAGTCACAAAGTGTTTTTTTTTGTTTTTGTTTTTTTTTTTTAAGTGCTGGAAAAAGATGTTAAGAGAGTTGAGAGGACAAGTTGTCCTCAATTACATGTACACCTGCCTGCAATCAATTCTCAGTAGACCTTTCTGTAAGTGCATAATGTGCTTAAGAGAATGTAGCCTTTTAACTGTCAGCATGAATAAGAAGAAAAGTATCAGATATCCTGTCAATCGGCAGATAGTTTGAAATCCTGCATCCTTTGATCCTCAAGAAGAGAGATTTTTAACTTTTTCTTATTTTAATCTCTCAAATCTCTGTATGCAGATTGGCAATGTAGATGGCAGAATTATCTGATGACAGGATGGTAGGGGTGAAAGATTCTTGGGTATTTATGGATAGAGGCACAATACGATATGTATTCATACAATGGCACAACTCTTAGAGGGCTATCTCTATCAGGAAATATCCAGGATTTGTAGAGCTATGAAATAGTAAATTGAGCATATGGAATAGCAATGAGGTTTTCAAAGCAAGCGAGACTGTTGCATTGACTAAGGACCTAAGAATGTAGCTTGAAATGAGAAACCGCTCCCTGAATGTACCCAGTTAATTGCTGTTGATGTCCCTACCTGCTGCCATTTGGATATGCTGAAAGTTTTGGAAAACACTATCAGCATTTGTTAGTGACAAGTGTAAGTGGGGATTCTTGTCCTGACTCTTGACAATGTGCTTTTGTAAAAACTATTTAAGCTTCAAAGAGTATTGTGCTTGAGGAGAGAACAATGATAATAGAAGCAAAGTGAGGGACGTTGCTCCATGAAAGATAAAACAAGGAAAGAGTTTTTCAAGAATGCTAGTCAGTCTGCTTCTAAATCTCTTTGCTTTTGTGATTTATGCTCCTAAATCTAAACTTCTGAAAATCTCCCCTTCTCTTATATTGCATCCATCATTTGATACATTACCAACTGTGAAGGAAATGAAAGGGAAAATCCTGTTCTGTCAAATGAGTGATTATCTGCTGAGGCAGATAAAAATGTGGGTTTGACTGTTACTGCATAATATGACTCTTGACTCATAGCCCAAGTTGCAGGCTATCTGAACCCTCATACTGTGTATTCAGACATCCTTTCCAATTTTATTTTTTTAATATGTATTAACTGTCTTAAACATTTTGTCTATATAAATGCTTGTTGCCACTTCTGGTTGTAAAGGTCAGGAAATCCCCACAGTGATCAGTTACTCTAATTACACATTCTACTAAAAAGTATTTGATCAGATTTTTTTATATCCTTTTTATTGCATGTTCATTTATTTCTTGCTTTATAAACATACAGAAGAAAGTTCTCTAACACAGCGCCTATGCAATACCCTTCCTGTTTGATTAAGCAGATGTTGTGCCTGCCAGCATTGCAGGGAGTAGAAAAGAAAGATGCAATGACTTTTTTTTGTATTTCCAAGGTGCCATGGAACAGGGGTATTCTAATTTGCTACAGCTATTCTACAACAACAGGAAAAAGAGTGAGGAGTGGAGTCCCTCTTTTCTGTTATCTTAGGCATTAGTATTCATGGCACTTTATGATTTGTGATTATTATGTACTTTCCTGCAAACGAGTAAACAATAGTTTAAACAAAAGACTATAATTACTACTCTTTGATACTTTTTCATTGCCTTTTTTTCTAGTTACACAGGGCAGATTTGACATGATGCTGGTTATTGTTGCATTGGCACTATACTAGTAAAAGCTGCTATTTAAGGAAAATAAAAAATGTGTGTAAAAAATCAGATAACTCATGAATTCTTCATGAAAATAACTTCCACTGTGAAACAAAAAAATGTCTCGTAACACAACTCTTTTCTGTCCTGATAGACACCCCTATTCATTTCCAGTTGACCTCTGTTGTGTGTTTTGTGTATTCAGTATCACAAGTAATCTCTTTTCAGCAGTCCCTCTCTTTATTACAAGATTAGCTTCTAGCAAAACTAAGCTGAGAAAATAAAGGCAAATTTAGAAGTTGGAAAGAGTGCAGTTGACTGTGGCAATAGTGTTATTCTTTTAGGCTATACAGATATACACCTTCAGTCAGCACTGTTCCAGAAGGAGCTCCACGTTCTCCTATCTCAAAGGACCTCATAGTACAATGTCTTACAAGCTCTATTTTAATCCCCACTCTTACTGCAATTTGCATGTGCATTACCAATTAATTTATCTTTTAAAAGAATATTTCACCTAAGAAAGTAGTTTGGTCTGATATTTGGAAAATACCCTGTGCTTTTTTGATTGATATTAGAACCCAATAAGAATGTCCTTGATGGATAGACTAAACTCCTGTTGTCCACACCATGTCCTTCACACTCCTTCACAATGTTCTCCAGCACATGCCCTACATTTTGTTCGATACTTTCCTCTTCTTCTTGTGACCCACATTGTTTTATGGGCAGGATACAGCTGTACTCTGTTAGAGTTATGCATGTGCTGACAGGCCAACAAGTAGAACAAATTGAACAGTTGATCTTACATTTCACATTTCTTCCTTTTATCCATCTGGAGGATTTAATAAAGTTCCACCTTCCCCACCCTGCCCACAAAAAGAATTCTTTGTGTCTGAGATCTCTTTCAAAGTTTGTGATTTGGCCATTAAACTAAGAATGCATAACTGTGTGGCAGATGAACAGATGATGTGGTTTGTACGAGTCTGCTTTCATTAAGAAAACGGGGCTGAAAAGTTCTGGTGGAGACTTCCATATAGCTGACATGCTGCTGGAACTTCTCTTCCACAGCCTGGCTTGGTCTAACAGACTCTAAAGGCTCTTTCAGGCCTCTGACTCTGAGACAGCCAGTTGACCTTTTGTACAGAACATGGAAAAGTATTGAATTTTTATTTTAAATTAGAGGAAAACAATTTTCAAAATTCTCTTTGGAGCCTGGATGTTATTCTGCATGTTTTCTGAAATTTTGTTTTTTGAAAAATCTTTGTTTATTGTCACAGAAAGCAAAGAGATGGGGTACAAATGAAATTCTGCCAGTTTATAATTTTGAGAAAACTGTGCTGAGTTCAAGGTTCTCTAAGGTAATCCAAATAGTGTGTCTGAAATCTCAAAAGAACAACAAATATCCATAACTAATATAATTTAAATGACTTTTTTCATTTCAGAGGAGAATTAGTAAAGTTTAATTTTTTCCTTAATTTTTGTTAAGTGCTTTCTTTTACGCTAGTAAAACTCAAGATAATTATCAATCAAGTAACTCAAGATAATTATAAGAAATCTAGAAGGAATATTTTTAGTTTTACTTCTAAGCTTTTATCAGTATTACAGTATTTTAAGACAGGTCCTGTTACTTGCAGTAGTAATGTCCTAAAAAGAGGTCACGCAAATTCAATCTCATCAAACTTGAGCATAACACTTTTTCATAGATAGTCTTTGGATGGTATCTGGGAAACTTAATTTACCTGCTGGGCCAGATACCATCATTGTGGCCCATCTCTTTTGGGCCTTCTCACTGTTGATATACGTACATGTATTTCATTTTTCGTGATGTGATCAAAAAATTACAATAGGATGCGTAATCTTTACTCCTTGCCCTCTAACACAAATTGCCTTCCATTTTCATGCTTGTACCTCTGAAAGGTCAAAGCATCTATAAGGATGTGAGCACAATCATTCACACTTACCCTGATGTTTGTAATGGAAGAGAAGATTGTGATTTTTTTATTATACATATAGACAATTCTATAGTGCCTGAAAGTGCTTCATACAGGTCGTCCTTATTGTCTCACCCTGCAGTAGTTACCTAGCACAAAAAAAAAGAGCAAAGAAACAACCTCAGATGTCTGTGTGTCGCATCTTACATAATTTGTGATATGTATGGAGTAACTCTGTCATTTCTTCTGCGGCAAATATTATTCATATCTCAGCATCTTAATTTAAAGTAGCTTGCAAAGAGAGCAAAAAATCTTCAGCACAGCTAAAAAGCTTTTTATCTCCCCATAGCTTTATTTTTATTAGTTTTTTATCTCTTCTCCTTATGTTTCTATATATCAGCAGTATTGAATAATAATGGTAAATAACGTAGACCCAGCCAGCACTGTGTTATGAATGTAGATGGTAAGCTCCTGAACAGTAGTGCTGTGTATGTGCGTGCACACAGGTGTGCACATGGGTGCCTAGGAGACCAAGGTACTTTTTTCTAATTATTTACAGGCCTGTTCTACTTCTTGCAGCTATGAAAGTTAAGTCAGTTGTGTCTGATTCTTGGTAGCTGGCTGGTAAAGTCAGCTCTGCTGGTTGGCAAAAACACAGGAAATTAAGGTTTTATGGTAGTGGAAATGACTGGGTTTCGATGTGAGCTTATATTTATCTGTATGATTGCTCTGATTTGGTAATAACCCGCATGTGTCATGTTAATAGAAGCATAGATAATTAAATGGGGATTCATTTAGACAGTGGAAATTGCCGTGTTAACTTCATAAAAGATCTTTATTTTCTGATGTATTTTCTCCCCCTGTAAAAGTCTTTGCAGATGGTGCCTACGAATCACCAAGAGATGATTCTGCAGCAATGGATTTAAATTTTCTTTTGAGAAAACAAAATTCAGCACATGAGGGAAAGCAAGGAATGTTAAAGTCTTTGCCCTCTGTGCTGTTATTGACATCTTCTGTTTATGGACAAGGCATTCGCATTTTCTCACATGATAGCTCATTCAATGACCAGCTTGTGAAACTGGGCTTAGTTGAGCAAATACTGCTAATGATTGTAGTTAAATTTTGCAAATAAGAGAGGAATTTAGCATTGTATTTGCAGAGCACTTAACAGAACACAAGGAGATACATGTATGTGTTACTTTGATTATTTTTGTGTTAGAGAGGTTATACGTGGCCACTGCAATTCCTTCTAGTAGTAAGATTCGGATAATTAAGTCAGAACTGTGGGAAGTATTTGGAAAAGAAAGTCAGGCAAGTGTGGGGTAACATTTTTGTTTCCCTATTAAACTTTAGATTGTATTGACTAAGCTCTGATTAAATAACACAGTTGCTCAGTGCATGATTACATTTCATTGTATCTTAGCCTCCCAGAATTTGTTAGCATATTTAGCAATAGATTCCTTCAATTGCAGACGGGGGGGAAAAGTCACAATAGCTGCACTATGTAAGGATGTCTGAATTCAACATCAGGCAGTAATGAAATGACAGTATTCTTTGGGATTAGCACATCCCCAAACAGTTCTAAGACCTCCTAAAGCATGTAGAAATAATAGTGATTATAAGAAAATTTGGAGACAAATATGTGCAGTGCTTCTTTTTCACAAATAACTTCTGTTTGGTGTCAAAAGTATTCACCAGGAAAGTAGAGAAGACAGATGGCCTGAACTGCTTACTGTTCTATGTTGGTTTACACTAAAAACAATACAGATTTTTTTTCCTCTTTGTTCTGTGATCTTGACTGTACGCTATCTATGGGAATTAAACTAGAAGAATTCCCATAAGGAGTCTAGGATGCTAGTCTGGCTGTTTGGTGAACTGAGATAGGGATTTTTGTCTGCGTATGCTATGAAGATTGCTAGAGTACTCATTATGGATAATGGAGTCACTATATCCAAATTGCTCCTCAACAAAACTTGTATGATCTCCTTTGAAGGAAAGCTTCCCCATGCAGGAGAGAATCCTGCAGTTAGGGTAATACAGGTCCAAGCCACACTTGCCTTTTTTATTCCCGCCTCTCCATTCTGGAAAGAAGAATTTGTCCTTTGATGCTCCGTTCACCTGGCCCCTTTCCGGGCATGATGCCCTCCCCAGGCATTAAATTATTCCCCTCTGCCATAAATGCAGTGCCAGCGTAGGACAAGGATAGCCTGTGAGTGGGTCACTGTATGGATGAGAAAAAACATGAATAACTGTATTGATGTTCAGTCCTTATTTACGCTCCTTGAATGTCAATACATTTGCTCATGGTATTGGATTTGTTATTAAAACGTGGAGCTCTGGAAGTGCTCAAGAATAACTTTGATGTGGTCACTGACATTGCCAAAACTGAAAGGCAGATGCAAAAATTTGTTTGGATGTATTACAAATACTCATCAGAAGCCATCCATGGGTTTTTGTCTGGCTTATAAATGCATCTGATAAGCTACAGCTATAAAATTGGGGGGAAAAAAAATCACTATCAGTGTGAACTCACAGCTTTGTGATTAAAAAACAAACAAAAAAAAACAACAAACCAACTAATTCTTTCAGGATTATTCTCTGAAGTGAAGGTGTTTGTTATTGGTCATAAGAGCAGCAGCAAACTGGACCCAGCATTTTCAAACTCAGACTGTAGTGATATTACAGATTTTGTACGTATACATGAGTGTGTATATATGTATGTGTATAGAGAGAAATTGCAAGTCAGGTATAGACATTTAGTGAAGGATGCTTCAGGTACGCATATCTGAGAAAGGGCAAGAAGTAGAAGGTGAAGGGCTGCAGCTGTTTGAAATAAGAACTGTAAATTCATAGGTGCTTATTGTTCATTCCTCTGGTCACCCTTTTCGCTAGGTATTCAGGAGTTTAAAACTCAGCACCCTCACTTCTGGTGATGCTTGCCTTTGCTTATATTAGGGCTGTGTGGTATATGTGAATCTGGGTTTAATTTGGATCAGGATTTATGTTGCTGAAGAGAATGCCCCAATTATCTCCCTTGCTTTTGTTTCAGAGCAGGGCAGCTGGTTTGCTCTCAGGTAAACTGAACTAGAAGTTTTGCTCAAAGGGCCCCCCTAATGAGCCCCGACCATTAATGAGCATTCAGTCCATGGACTCAGGTTAGAAATATTAAAAAGTAAAATCCCTAGAACACCCATTATCTGGACACTGCATTCTCAAGGCCAACTAGTGAACTCTACAGGCCTTCTGCAGTGATCTGAACTGATATGGACATAGACTAATTGATGGACTACAGGCAGTGAAATTTAAGTGTTCCAGTATGTGAGGATGCAATATGGGGGAAGTGAATCTTTTACTTTTTTTTTTTTTTACTTTTTTTTTTTTTACTTTTTTTACTTTTTTTTTTTTTTTTTTTAATTTAACTAGTGTTTTTGCTTGCAGAGGGTTCCTGTTTTCTTGGTGGGGATGAATGTCTTTCACGTCCAATTAAAAGAGTGTGGGTTGAATGGAAGTATTTGAAAAACAGGAACTTTATTTCTGTCCAGTTAATGTTTGGCTGAATTATGCAGCATGGTTTCTGTGTATTAATTGGATTATGGAGGCTTTTATATTTTTGAGAAATTACACTAGGTTATCTCTTTCTTCCACCAATGAATACAGAGGGTCAAAGTGTTTGAGTATTTCTCCTATTTCCTGCCTAATTTAATCTGCCTAAATGTGTCACCTTTTCAAAAAATTCTTTAAGTTTAATTACAAATGAGAGCTGTGGGGTCATGTTTTGATAAGTTTGAATCTGTCTTAGAGGCAAGTCTTGAAATTCATGATTGCTAAAGTCCACAAAGTTTTGAAATAATCTTTAAACATATCCACACTTATTCAAATTTATTACATTTTAGTGATAATAATGAAAAAAAAAACACAAACGCAACTTCTTCAAATTTAAAGACTTGTTACAAGATTTTCTCTTGATATTTGGCAAAACAGGATTGCCATCATAGCAGTCAATGAAATTTTTCCACTAAATGAAGGGAATATCATGAACAAAAAGATTTTTTTTCTCCCAAATCTTAAAGAAAAGGCCCAAATTCAGAATTGACTGGATTTTTAGCAAGAATTGTTGTATATAGGATGCCACCCAGACCAAGTTTGTGTTTCTTGCAAACATGAAGAGTTTGTCTGGGTTATGATTTTTTTTTTTTTGCCTTTAGTGTTTTGTGAAGGGAGTTGGCAATGCAATGGTAATTTTAGATTAGTACCGAATATGGTAGGCATCAGACATGATTGTTTTGGTTTTAATATTTCTTTCTTGAGTTTTTGCTTATTTTAGTACTGAAGTCGAATGCCCAAGTCTTTTCTGAAAGACTCTGAAAACCAGTGTTCATATTCTGGAATGATCTGCTTGATATTCTGCTTAGTTTGGGTATCCCAGGTTCAATTTTTAAACCCTGAAGCTAACACGGTCTTGTCCAGTCCATCCCACAAGCTTAGCTAATTAAGCCAACTACAAAAATAAGGGAGAGTTACAGAGAGCTCTTAAAAACAAATGAAATTTCACATGAATGAATTCCAGAATTGTCAAAAAGTGAGACTTCATTATAACATTTAAGTGGTAAAGCTTAATGGTGGTAATTAACTGGCTTTTAGAAGTCTCAGTATACCATCACCAATATTATCATGTTGTCATTACCTCCAAAAATCAGAATTATATTTCTAGTTGTAACACATTTTGTTGTCCTGAATATTTATCTTCTAAAAAGAGGCAGCATTTGCTTTTTATGTTTGCTTTAAGAACTTATTTTAGAGTGTGCATATGTGGACTGTATTTTATGGTGTGTACAGCTATTACAAAAGTTGTTGGTTTTTTTTTGTCTCTGGTAAACAATATATTCCAAGTTCAGAGAAAAATATGCTATTCAAACATTTCCCAAATCTCTCAAAGAGTAAGAGTAGAATGAAGTTATAAACTAGTCACCTAAAATAAATAAATAAATAAATAAATATATATATATATATATATTTTTTTTTTTTAAACAAAATAAAGCAACTCCTGCTTTCTTTGGTACTTCCTTACTATTCTGGATTAAACCTCTTTAACAAAATGCCAATTACAGTTTATCAGAATTGCTGAGTGATTGCAAAGTCAACTAATGCCACCAGTAAATATTCAAATGAAATAATAAATGAATCATAGTATATCCCTCCTATTATGCTTTCTTATTAGAGTTGTAACCTTGAATTTTGCTGGCCTATCTGTAACAGTACTGAGAAGGTAATGTGCTGGAGATAGATGCAGTGTACTCTCTCTCCTTGTCAGGCTTAACTGTTGCTTTTTGATTTTCCATATCCTGAAGTAATGTGAGAGGTTCTTGCAGAACACATTGTCAGCATGTCCTAAATTGGTGAATGCTGCAGTTGGTTATCCTTCTCTGATGGTGGTATTATTGCCATTTAGGAGACTGGAAGAAGTCTGTGCATGAAGGGTGAGCTCTCTGGAGATTTTTGTCATTTCCAAATCATTTCCAAGTGCCCATGAAGCAAATCTGTAAGCAAATTCAAGTAGGCAGCTGCAGAGAGAGGTCTAAAACACTCTGTGACTTAGCCCATATTATTCACTCATCCTTTGATAGGTAGTGACTGTTATTTTTCACGCATCCCATCAACAGACAGCATGTAACAGAAGTAGAATCTGAAGGTGGGGAGCAGCCATATTCCAATAAACACCTTGTGCAGCTTTTTACTGCTATCAATAAATTAATTGCCAAATCATCATTTTATTTATGTTATAAACATAAATAAATTCTCTGGTTCATCAGTAAAAAAACTTCTTCTGTCCTTTAATAATTATTTTACATTACCATAACTCCAGTTTAATTTTATGAATGATTGCAGAGAGAGATCAATACTAATATTGCAAACCAGACATAAATGAATCACCCAGATCATTGTTTGTGAACTGAAATTCTTGATGAAGGTCATAACAAAGATAGTCAGCCTCTTATTTTTATTTCTTACTCACTTCAGTATGCAACCTGGTCTGGCAAGGAAAAATTAAATGTGTAGGGAAACCAAAATTACCATATAGATCTTTTATCAGTCTGGCACCTCTCTGATAAATTGGATAAATCCAAAATATCATATCTATTCCCCTCACTACTGAAAACAAGCACAAGGTAGTCTGGTTGAAAACAATCATATGAATTATAAGTGAAAAACCTGCACAGGGATACTTTTAAGGCACTTGAAAACTATAACAATGAAGTAGAAAGTAATATTCTCAGTATACAGCAAGAATGAAGTTAAGCATTCCCATTTCACAGAATCATAGAATATCCTGAGTGGGAAGGGACACACAAGGATTATCCTGGCTCCACACAGGTCTACCCAAATTTCAGACCATATGACTGAGAACATAGTCCGAATGCATCTCAAACTCCTACAGGCTTGGCGCTGTGACTCTGTCCTTGGGAAGCCTGTTCCAGTGCACAACCACCCTCTCAGAGAGGAACCTTTTCCTGATGTTGTCGCGTTAAAGGGGTGTAGCTGATTAACCGTTACGGGCCCGTTTGGATTCAGAGTACTGAACCAGTCGGACATTCACCAAAACTGGGGGTCCGTTCGGACATTCACCAAAAACGTAATAACCACCTGGGGGTCCGCTCAGACATTCACCAAAAACGTATTAACCACCTGGGGGTCCGTTCAGACATTCACCAACAATGCATTAACCGTCTGGGGGTCTGGTTAGATTCAGAACACTGAACTATCACGGATAACCACCCTCTTGGGTTCTAGGTGTGGGTTCTAGGTGTGGGTTCTAGGTGTGGGTTCTAGGTGTGGGTTCTAGGTGTGGGTTCTAGGTGTGGGTTCTAGGTGTGGGTTCTAGGTGTGGGTTCTAGGTGTGGGTTCTAGGTGTGGGTTCTAGGTGTGGGTTCTAGGTGTGGGTTCTAGGTGTGGGTTCTAGGTGTGGGTTCTAGGTGTGGGTTCTAGGTGTGGGTTCTAGGTGTGGGTTCTAGGTGTGGGTTCTAGGTGTGGGTTCTAGGTGTGGGTTCTAGGTGTGGGTTCTAGGTGTGGGTTCTAGGTGTGGGTTCTAGGTGTGGGTTCTAGGTGTGGGTTCTAGGTGTGGGTTCTAGGTGTGGGTTCTAGGTGTGGGTTCTAGGTGTGGGTTCTAGGTGTTCTAGGTGTTCTAGGTGTTCTAGGTGTTCTAGGTGTTCTAGGTGTTCTAGGTGTTCTAGGTGTTCTAGGTGTTCTAGGTGTTCTAGGTGTTCTAGGTGTTCTAGGTGTTCTAGGTGTTCTAGGTGTTCTAGGTGTTCTAGGTGTTCTAGGTGTTCTAGGTGTTCTAGGTGTTCTAGGTGTTCTAGGTGTTCTAGGTGTTCTAGGTGTTCTAGGTGTTCTAGGTGTTCTAGGTGTTCTAGGTGTTCTAGGTGTTCTAGGTGTTCTAGGTGTTCTAGGTGTTCTAGGTGTTCTAGGTGTTCTAGGTGTTCTAGGTGTTCTAGGTGTTCTAGGTGTTCTAGGTGTTCTAGGTGTTCTAGGTGTTCTAGGTGTTCTAGGTGTTCTAGGTGTTCTAGGTGTTCTAGGTGTTCTAGGTGTTCTAGGTGTTCTAGGTGTTCTAGGTGTTCTAGGTGTTCTAGGTGTTCTAGGTGTTCTAGGTGTTCTAGGTGTTACAGGTGTTACAGGTGTTCTAGGTGCGCAGCCTAGAAATAAACACGTTAAAAGGATCAAAGACTCTATAGAGATTTATAAGCAAATATTCAGATCTCACCCAAAGGCGTCCCAATGGGGGGGGAAGAGAGGCTCAGCCCGTCGACTGATCCCAGGAGTCAGGAGGTCCTAAGGATGTTGTATGTCCTTGGGATGGTATCTCCCCTGACGATGGTACCTTCCCTAACATCCCCTCTCTCTTGGGCCAATTTATATTATTTTCTATCTTTTAGGTGGAGCTTGAGTGGCTCTAGTCAAGCATATCTTAGTTATGATTGGTGTAAAGTTTTCCCGTTTCCGTTTAAAGTAATAGGCTCCGAGAAATTCAGAGCGCATGCTCAGTGAGGGGTGGTCGCACCTTGGAGGCGGGTAGCTTTTGGGATGGAGGTGTGTTTTGGTATTATAATGATATTATAATGAGCAAAAAGTACACTAGGGTACAGCATCTGTCAAAACATGACAGGTCTTTGGCTTAGGGTGGCAAAAAGTGCAGCTTTGTGCACAAGAACAATCGAGGCCCCACCTGATTACAGAGCCTAGCCGTGGTGTCTCCACTCCACTCCACGCTCCGTGGTGTTCCTTAGAGCTAGCACACCAAGTTTCCCCAGCGCGATAGCATCTAAGGTTGGGAGCCTAGGGAATGCTCAGATAATGCAGTTATGCCCTACCCTGAAAGCCTCTTCAATGCTGTACCTTTTCCTTAAAAGTGTGAATGTTAGTTTTATTTTCCTAGTTACTTCAGGCATTTACACCACAGATGTCCAACCTGAATCTTCCCTGTCACAACCTGGCTCTGTTCCCCTGGATCCTATTGCTGGTCACCAGGGAGAGGAGATCAGCACCCGCTCCCCCTCATGAGGAAGATGTAGACCATGATGAGGTCTCCCTTTAGCCTCCTCTTTTCCAGGCTGAACAAACCAAGCGACCTCAACCACTCCTCGTATGTCTTCCCCTCTAGGCCCTTCATCATCTTAGTAGCCCATAAAGATTACAGCAAATGGTTCTAAGCATCACAAAAAACAATTCAGGCTCCTTACCTATTTGCTGTAATAGCACCACAAGTAGAAATACCCTATACTGTTTATCAGGACATGTAGTCTACAGATAACACTATCACAAGCAACAGCAGAGATGTATTCAGGCACTGGGATGTTTCTGTATTACATGATCCTGCTATAATACAGGACAACAATCCCTTTAGACTATGTGTGGTAAATCTGTGTAGGAATATACTGATTTGCAGGAATGTAGAGCTTTTAGTCCCTCACCCTATATGAATACTAAACCAAATGCCATGCCTTGAATCAATCAGCTTGTTTACTGAGGTATCATTGCATTGAAGTATTATTCCATGGGTCAGCCAGGATGGATGTGTTCCACTTCTAGGTCAGCTGCATACCCCTATTTAGAAACTACTCTTTGAATTGCAGAATCGAACATGATCATGTCCTTGGGTACAAGCTGGGCTCTCAAATTCAGACTCTTGACTTAGGCTGCCCGCTGAACTACTAAAGAACAGATCAATTGCCCAGAACTAAGGTGAGACACTATTGTGTGGGTGGGGGCATGTTTGCTTTCTGTGGAATGTCAACATCTATTTGAAAGGAGCTGTCATGTCTACTCTTTGTGTTTGTAGAACCCCAGATACATGTGACAGGATGCACCTCCCAAAATTAACAGGGTAAATAAATATATTGGTGGTGGCGTTAAATGGCTTAAGCAGTCATTAAAATCATAAGTGCTGCAAGATTCCAGGCACTTTTCAAATCATAAAGGTGCAGCCCAGTGAAAAGGAAACTACCACAAAGTTTCCATGCAATAAAATATCTCCACAGGACAGAACCTCCAAGAAATAAAGCAAAGAAAATAGTTTAGCCACCTGTTTTTGGTCCCTCTTTCCTGGCAGTTTTTGCCCTGTTGCATTCTATTGCAAATACTGAAATCCTTTCTTTCCAGTGTTTATCACATCTGTCACTCAGAGAGGAATTGTGAATACAGTGCTGAGACAAGAGAATAAATCCTTGAAAGGGCTGGAAGTCAAGATGCAGCTGGGTTTTCGCTATTCCTTAATGTCAGTTTGAGGCTTAGTGTAATATTAGACAAATGTTTGCCACTACTGGGCCCATGCATTCAGTTGCTGAGACCTGAGCACTGCAGCATCCAACATGTTGCTGACTAATTTTCATGCTTTTTTATTGTAAAAGATTTCATGCTCTTGCTTTAGTTGCTAGTACATTATGGATACTTGAGCAAAATGCCAAGTATAATCTAAGAACAAACTTGAATGAAGACATTGCGGCATCATGCTGTTCTTCAGCACGGCCAAGTCTACTGAAGACTAAAAGAAAATATTCATCTGGATATGTGGCAGAAAACAATTAATTTAATGTGCTTCTGAGCTCATGTCAGCTTGCTGTAGTTGAGCAAATTCCTCAATCATTTGCACAGAAGTTCCAAAGAACAGTGACTTAGGTATAGAAAGGATGAGTAATGTGCCACACCTCTATAAAAGGGACACTATTCAATGCTTCTCAGTGGGAGTCTAATAATCAACTTTAGACTACTTCCACTGCAGTGTAAATCAGATTATCTGTTATCAGAAAAATGCTGTGAGGGTACAGCCTCCCAAGGACACTAAAAATGTGTGCTACATGTATATCATTTAAGGGACAACCTTCAATCATTCGTGGCCTGGAAATTTGTACCAGTAAAAAGTTTTCATCAAGGAAACTTCAAAAGCTACAGAATGTTACTGTAACTGCTGCACACGCTGAGGGGGTTATTTCACCCTCCTGCTCCCTTGATGATCAGCTATTCAGATAGCGTCCTGCTGCCAGCTCCTGCATGCGATCGCTTGTCTGCTTTCTCGCTCTTAAGTATTTACTATGTATTCCACTTCCCCAGCGCCATCCATTCAGCAGTGCTGACAAGAAAAATGCTCTACCACAGCAGACATCAGTGCCTTAGGAAATATCCTTTCAATTAACCCGCGTCATGGTCTGATTGTGTTTATTCTAGGTATAAGTAATCTACTGTTGATAAATGGCTTTTAAACAAGAATTCACAGTAAGAAATGACTGGGTGTGGTATTTTGCCTTTAAGCCAGTATCATATAAATAAAAAGGGACATCTGTCCTGAAAAGGTAGGCTAGGCTTCTGGAGAAGAATTTTCTTTCCTCTGTGCTGTTCTCTTGATGAGTTTGAGCAATTACCCAACCAAAGAAGGGTGAGCCTACTCAGAATGTAGTAGGACTGTCCTCTAATACTATGTATAGTGAATGCTAGATTTAATTTTCTGTAATACATTTATTTAAAGGTCAAAACCACTCTGAGTTACGGTACTTACTGAGAAGAATCCACCCTGTGGCCGACAGCTGTGGCAGCTTAGGGAATGGGAAGTGGAGGTCAGCTGCTTATAGCCACGAGTGTTCTGCAGATAGAATGGAAATAAAAATAAATAGAAAAGCATTGGATGAATGATAGACTGGTTATGAAGGATGGCAATTAATTGGGAACAGTCCTGGAAGAACTAAGATATCAAGCACTGATGTGCACTGTAACTGATTTGTTCCTTGATCTTTCATCAGTTTCTGGGTCTGTTTTCAGAGAGGGGGACATAACACTCAGTTGCATAAATTTTTCTGGCTGTTTTAATGATCACATAGTTCTGGGGTCCGTTATATGGACACTTTCTGACTTTCTAATGAAAATCAACAGAGGGGTGTCAGTTTCTTTTGCTCTAAGTATGCACTCAGTATCTCTTAAAATATAGCATATTTGCTATTGCCTAACATTTGCATTAGTAATAATAACCACAACAAACAATCTCAGGCTATAAAACAATTAGAGGAACATCTGCCAGAAATGCTTCCTGTGTGTTCCGTTCTTGTAGTATCAGTAATAAGCACTCCATGGTAACACTGGCTCACAGCAGACACGCTGGGTAACCTGTGATGCACTGTTACAAAAACTCTCAATAGAGCTTTATTTCATAGAGGTTAAAGCATAATATCCTTAGCTTTATTAAGTATGTTTCTCCCTTTAAATTTTTTATTTATTTTTAAATGGAACACTTCCCAACTTGTAGCTCTTTTGTAGCTCTTTTTCAGACAGGACTTCTTTAGATAATCCAGCAGGTTATTTAATGTAAAGATTAATTTACAAGGCATGCTGAAAAATCTAGATCTTGCTTCTTTGCTCTGTCTCATGTGGTCCTTGTAGTCTTATGCTCTCTCCCTAGCTTCACTGGTCAGCATTTTTCACCTACATGTTACCATATTTCTTAAAAAAAATTACTGTGTCTTTGCAACAATTTCTTTCTATATTTTCTGTGTTGAACTCAGAAATGTTTCAACTATGAAATCGTTGAACTGAAAACTATTTCTTATGAGATTAGCGTTCTTTCAGATTGTAAAACAATATTTTATAGCTTGTAGAAGTTATTCGAACAGCATGAGTTGTGCATTTAAAAATTAGTTTCTTCATGTCTATTGTCACACAAATGGTAGCACTGTTTTCACTGATTTGCATCTGAAAACATCCTAAGAAAGGTAGTGATGATGCTTCTGTTTTTGAAGATGTAGGCCAACTTGTAAAGATGAAGTGCTGGCTATCAGCTTTCTACATCTACAGCATGTCAAGGCAGTGACAGGTAGTGCATGTCTTCTACTGTAACTACAAAAAAAAAGTAGATGAGATTCATGCTTTTTCTTTGGGTAAAAGCATGATACAAAACAATTTATACTGACATTTCTTCATGCAAAAGTATTAACTTTTAGATGATATCTGACAGTGATTTTTCTTGTGTTCATATGAGTGGAGAGGGTAGTGTCTTAATACTATTTTGCCTTTAACTGCAATATATAACATTTCAGCATTTGGAATTTTGAACATTGTAATTTCATTTGATATTTCAAAAGGAGCATATCAGCAATATGCTTCCCAGTGACTTCATAGTAAGGTTGATGATTACTTGTCTGTAATTCCAACCATAGCTTAGAAAGGATTGTGTGTATCTCTCTAATATGAAATACTTCATGAATTACTGTATGCATCTTTAAAATCTTAGTACCCTTTTCTCACACGTGATTTTAAGCAGATACAATGTTAAAAAAAAAAAGAAAAAAAAAAGACTGAGAAGTTTACATAGGGTATGATATCTATTAGAGATAAATTGGGGCTAAAATATGAATTCTGTGCTTTGTTGATGACTTTTTTCCCAGTTTCTGCTAAGAGTTACTGTGAAGCGTCATTATCAGTTTTCCTCAATCCAGCTAGAGTGACATTTCACGTTCTGAAGGCTGCATCGTACATTAAGGCTGCATAGTTAAAAGTAGCACATTCAGAGCAGCTGGCTGAGTACGGCAATGTATTCTGATTAGTTCGTATGGCTGGGTTTCTACAGGAATTGGAAGCATTTTATATATATATATATATATATATATATGTGAGATTTAGTTGTGTATTCATATTTAGGCAAACATAGTGCTCTTGCTTTATGACCACGAATGTGCTGCACCTGATCTTTGAATTTCCAGAGCTCCAATCAGAGTATCCAGGTACTGTACAAGAATCAATGCATCATGTTTAGGATAAAGAAAGTTGAGATACAGCAACATAAAGACAAAAGGTGGAATCTAAAAAACAAAAGGAAAACACACTTCACTCTTTCTTTAAAACATCCAGCAGTTTCTGCAACTTTAAATTGTAAGATTGTTTATATATTTAACTAAAAAAGATGTTCTTAATTGCAGGTTTCTTACAGTCCACAAAAATCTGTTTGATTTATAGGACTAGAATTATTTAAATGCAATAAAAATGTAACAATAAATGCAATAAATAGCTATTTTAAATATCTAATAACCAATTCCACCAAGTACCGTGTAAACTATGGTAGAATATTAGGATTTGGCACCTTTATATTATTCTTATGCTTGTATAAATTTATTCAAAATGTAGAATTAATGGAAAGAATTACTTGCTGACAGCTCTGACATATAATTTGTCTTGCACATTATGGAAAATAAGTGTTCTTTTATCTTTTTTAAATGGATTTTATGTCCTTTAAAGAAAGAAAAACTTAACACAGAAGGTGCTTTTTTAATTTATTATCAAAATAACATTACTTTCCAAGGAGGAATTTCAGAGTGAACAGTTCTGCCAAACGAATGACATTTTTCAACAGTCACTGTATAGGAGACACATTTTTTGATGTACTTTATTTTCAGCTTGGGAAAACCAGCATGGGTGAAAAGAAAGAATGTGACTTCTTTTGTTTACCAAATTTATCTCCATCTGACAATGCTTCTGTCATGACTTCTGGCAATGATAGCCTTTTAAATTCACTTCAGTTCTTCTTGGACAGCAGTCCAATCTCTCTGTGATTGAAGAAACAAGAAAAGAGAACTGATCTTCTTAAAGGTTTCTTAAAGACATGCTATATTTAAAGGTTCTGTGCTTGTTAGTTGCAAAGATTTTTGGAACGCACAGATGGAAGACCTTTCAACCCTAATGCATGCAAGTAAACAAGTACACTGACTATAAGGCTACGAGGAGGAAGAGAAAGAAGAAATGTGTGTGTATGTGAGGGGGGGGAGGGGTGGGGAACAAAGACAAAAGAGGAAGAATATTACAAAAATATCCTGAAAATAGAAAACTTGATTAGTGTAAAAATTTCTTCCTGCTCTGTGATCCCTGAATCTCATGGGCATTTTCTTCTTATTGGAGAAGAATATTACAGGGAGGTATCCACCACAGCAGGGTGCCACTCCAGCAGAGGTCTCTCTCTGAACTTAGTGTTCTGGGTAGGCAGGCTTTTTTTTTTTTTTTTTTTTTTTTTTACTTTTTAAAATTTCATCCATTTACTGCTTACTGCAGTAATGTTACAAAAAGAGTATGAAACTGATGATAGCGATAAATTGTCCTGTCTTCTCAACAGAATCTGATTCAAAATTTCTCTCTAACTTACAAGAAAAATAGTTCTTATGTGGTATATGCTCTTTAGTCAAATTCATCAATAACAGTTTGAATCACACAGTGGTAGGAGCTCTCTATTGAATTCCCAACTGGGATTTTTCCTCAGGCATGGATTATTTCATGGTATTGTAATTTTTGTTGGTAGAACTACTCCTTATATTAGTAGAATGAAAACAAAGCTGTTCACATTTTTTTATTTGTAAGACTGAAAAAAATTAAATCTTTTGTATACCTTTTGTGACCTTTTGTGTACCTTTTGTGCATAGAAAGTTGAATCGTCTTGAGTCATATTCACTGGAATCTTATCTGAAAGATAACAAAGCTCTTCATTCTTCTTTTTAAAGAACTTTGGAAATTTGAAGTATACAAATAATAATTTTAACTTCTGGAATAGGAGATCTGTTATCCTCTTGCTTAGAGACATAAAAATAACTCATTGAAGTTAGCACAAGGCAAAGAGTTCTTAAAGAGTTCATTTTCTGATTGTTTTAATTGTGAAATTTTTGTTTTGCAATTTTTCTTTTTAGATGTTGACAGTTTCAGATCCCAGTTATGTCACTGGGCTTTGGCATACATACTTTGAGTGGCAGAATAAGCACATTCTAAATATTTTACTGGATAAACAAAGCCCTCCTTTAGGAACAAGAAACCTGTTGCACTAGACATTGACAAACTTGAGCCAAAAAGTGATCCATTCCACCCTCCCTGCCACAATTACTCAATGAAAGGTGGGATTTGCTTAATACCCTTTATTCATATTTCCTCAGTGAACTAATACTACCTGTCTGCATGCCTACTGCTTAAGTTAGAATAAATAAAGCTTAATTCTAAGGTGATATTGTAGAAAACAGAAACTTCTTGTTTGAAAGGAATTTAAACTCCGTAAATACAGCTAATCTGTCTTCTAACTCTGCCTCCTTGTTCCTAGTCATTCCTAGTCTATCTCTTGTGAGGACTTCTGTTTTGTTTTGTTTTCTTGTCTTGTAATTCCACCCCCACCCTTCTTCCCCCCAGTATAATTACAAAACAGAATTTTACCATCTGGTCCAGCGCAGCAGATCTATCTGTAGCACAGCATGCTGCCACTTGCAGGAACTTTGTTTGAGCCAAGTTTAGTGGTGTCATAAATGGTGTAAATTATATGCCAGTAAATCAGTGCAAGTGGGCATTATGGTAATTTGGATACTAGAAAGTGTAGGTTATAATAGGAAAGAATCCAATTTAGATATATAATAGAAGGGAATGTTGTGTAACTGATGACTTTTTAAAGATATATGTTTAGGCTCTAAAACTATTGTTTGGGAGGCTGCATCCAATGGCATTCAACATTACAAAAGATTTTCCCTACAAAGCCCCTTAAAGGTCCACAGTAGGAAAAAACAGTGACTTTTTCTGAATTATGACTACAATGACAAGCACAAAACAAGGGAATGCAAAGGGAGCTGAATGCTCAGTGTGTGAGAGAGATGGGAAATATTGTTACATATGTTATTTTTAAAATTCAGCAGATGGTTTGACAAAGCTAATTTGCTGATGAGTTATGCTTTTCATTTCTATTTGTGAACTGTGTCTCAGGATAATGCTTTATGCTCTTAACTCCCCCAAGTAAACACATCACTTTGGTGTATTACATGTAAATTAAAAAGTTTTAAAAAAAGTGTGTGTGTATATTTATAGAAATATATAGGTTCAGTTGGTCAAACTAAGAACACAATGTTAGGATTCAACAGTCCACAGTTCAGGTTCTGCAAAAGGTGGACTTATTTCACTGGACTTTAGTTGTCTATTCTTTCTGTCAACCCTGGTGGGAAACACGTGCTTCCTGAGGGTGATGTATTGATGTATCCCTTCCTACTGTAGTTTTCTGAAGCAGCCCTTCATGTGACTGAACCCAGTATTCTCTCTCTATTAGCTAGAAAAGGTGTGATTGCTCCTTAAAACGTGTGCCTGACTGTTTGAGGGGTCTTTGTTGTTGCCAGCCTGGAACAGCCTATGCTCGTTTAGTTTATGATAATCTATTCCATAGCTAATCTTGAAGTACTGGTAGATAACTATGCATTAGAAAGTTGTTAGGCTTGGATTTACTTCATTCAGCCAGGGCTCAGAAGGATGGCAGAGGCTGTGTTCAGCATAAATGTGACAAAGTATGAGCAGATCTGTTGAGTGAAGCTGCTGGTACTGAGGACCCAGCGATCACAGCATATGCCTTTTGTAAGCCTTTCTCTGGCAGCTATTGTGAACCTCAAACACAGTTGGTGAGGGCTGTGCAGATGATAAGGCAGCTTAACAAGAGCGGGTGATGCTGTGATTTGGTAGGTTACACTTAAGATCAAGCAAGTGCATCATCAATGAGTATTTCAGTAGGGTTAGGACTGAAGCTATGTTGTAAATGTCTTCTAATGCAGTGGGGAGCTTGTATAATCCTCTTGATGAAGAAAAGTTATTGAAATTTCCTTCTTTGGATGGTTCTCACTTTGATAAGGTGAATACTTTGTAAAACAGCATTGCCTCCTACTTGTACTCATGATCAATGCTGTTCTTCTAAGTGTGGGTAGCAGATATTACCTCCATTTTGTTTTGTGTCTCTGTTTCAGATGCTATTTGATTCTTGACAAACACAAACTTTGCTTCTCAAGTATATGATTTAGTACTTAGAAATAGAGATAAAAGCCTGCCCTTTCAGCAGCCAGCTGAGAAGGGATTATCCCAGACAACAGTTTGGGAATTACTAACATATAGAAACAGTATTTATTTTCCCATAGTAAATTTTAATGTCACTTATTCTCATCACAACTGTATAGCAGCATAACAGCCCAACTTCAAGGAATTTATGTTAAGTTTTAAATATTCAGCAACTTTTCAGATTCCTTCTAAGTGGTATCTTGAGCAAATTGCTAGGCAGGTACTCTGTTTATGACAAGATGATGGAAGAGGAACATGGTTAAAGCCAAATGACAGCAGGCATCCACCTCGGGTGTCATTGTTGTATGTCTGCCTGGCTACCTAGTCAAAAAGCCCCATTCACTTCTGGCAGTTAGCTCTTCTCTGCGAAAAGTCTGTGTGAGCATTCATGATAAATGAGGCTGAGGTTTAACAAATGTTCACAAGGGAAAACACAATCTTGTGAGTCAGGTGAAGGTCAAGGAGGAAACGTGCTTTGTTCTGAGAGCTTTCATGGGTTGACAAAAAAGCTGTATGGTCTGTAGCAGTTAAACTTCATGATCTCTTATGTGTCTTCCCCTGTTCTGTCTTCATATTGTGTCTGAGGGTGTTCTAATTCTAATGTGATTTAGGAGAGAAATATGGGGTTATTATACAGCAGAGAAAGCATTGCTGCTTAGGAAAACAAACAAACAAAACCCCCACAAAGGAACAGAGAGATAAGCGTGGTTTCTGTAGCACCAGATTGCTTTCTGTGATTCAAAATGAGATGAAAACAGAAGACGACAGCCCTGGACAGAGGTATGATCAAGGTGTTACTGCAGGGAGAGTAACACTGGCTTTAACCACTTGGCCCCATTACTTCTAACTTTACAAAATCACTGAAAAGATCTTGTTTCCTTCTGCGGTACACATGGGCCTGTGATATCTATGAATAGCTATATTCATTTCTTCAGTGTAGCTGCCTCTTAGATAAAAACAAAACATCCAGGACGTAGGGAAAAGATAGCTGGGGTATTCTGGACAAAGATAAGAGCAGCCAGGGTTAATGCTGCTTTCTCCCCAAACCAAGTTTTTGTGTAAAACTGTTTCAAAGGTCCTTGGCAAAATGGTTGTATTTTCTTCCACTGTACCAATGTTTCACCTGCTTTTGGTACCTTTTTTGATACTGTTTTCCATACTTTTTTCTTTAACGTGGGATGAAAATCATAATATCATCAGGAAAACTCTTTTAGATTATGCTGACAGCTTTCTTCTGGGCAACTCAAAATGTATCTTATCAGCTTATTAATATGGAAAATTGGATTTCAGTTATATTTTCAGTCTTTTTTTTTTTTTATAAATATGAACAGTGATTTTTGAATGATTCAAAACAGACAAACATTTTAAACCAATACTACTGTGCTATTTATATCACTGAGTGCTAATTCTGATGTCCTAACTTGTACGTTTATCCAGCTATGTGCCATTCATTATTTCAATAGAAATGAGGTTTGGCTTGAAAAAGATTGTTTAAGTTAGTGGAAGATGCATTTTCAGTGCAATCATAGGAAAAATGGATGCTTTTATAATTTGACAACAAAATTATCACTTCTCTCCCAAAATACGGAATAACAGAATGGAGACTTTGACCAGGGTCTTTCCTTGCTTACCAGACTGCTGCAACTATTAAAACTTCTGTTTTGAATGTCTTTCTGTTCCAGTGAAAAGTCTGTCAAAACTGATAATACTTCCTTGAAATACTTGAAGTTCAATAAAATGTCATATTTTGGTAATGAAATGCGTTGTTCAAAAAGCCATCTATTAATGCAGCAGAAAAATACCCATGATTGTCAGAACTACAGTTGTATTTACAATCTGTATTTTTTCACACTTTCAAATTTGTATACCACATGTTAAGAAGTTGGTGAGGATTGAGCTGAATTTTCCTCTGTTCCATTTCTGATTTCACAAGTCAAGGGTTTAACTGATTTAAATAAATAGAAGGATTAGCTGAAGGCCTCATGCTGTTCTGTAACTTTTCAGAGTTGCTTGTGATTGATCCCTGAAATCATCTCAAGTAGGTCGCACTGGCCTTTATCTTCCTCCTTGTGCTGCATCTGTTGATAATAAAGAACTTATCTGGGGATTTTTATAAAGGAAGTCATAGTGTCCTGCATTTTAAATGTCATTTCTATATCTGACAGTCAGTCTTTCAATTGCTGATCAATATTTGTATGTATGACCTGGACTGAAAAAATTTATAGCCTAATAGAAATTACGTGACTGTCTCAAGGAGAAATTTTGTTTTTCAACTGTGTCAATTCCTGTATCTAATTTTCCGGTGAGGTTTGCTGGAAGATGTTACACTCTATTTATGCATGATTAAAAGCCTAATCCTGTTGCCCATTTTCTTCTTATGCTGGAAGAACGCGGGTTGCTACTGCTCAGATCTTGTGTGTTCAAAGAATTTTACTCCTGAGCGCTGCATAAATGTTGTGAACAATCTGCATTGTTTAAAGGTCATGGTCCAGGGTTACAGTGCTGAATGCTATATATTGTAGCACCATTTAATTTACATTGATTTAAATGGTTTATTATTTATGGTTTATTGAACACTCTTTACACATTTAGCATTTGCTTTTTGGCTTATTATTAATTTTTAGCCACTGTGCTGAAAGGCCCTGTAATTGGTTCAGTCACATGCTGCCATTTACAGAAATGAAGTAAGTATGCAGGACTGTCATGAATAAACAAGCTTATTAGCTTTAGCATAGAATCAAAAGAATATTTTTTCCTATAAGAAGCCTAAAATCCTTTTTTTTGTTTGTTTGTTTGTTTGAGAATCAAGCAAAACAAAACAAAGTCTACTAAAAATGTAGCTAGGAATACATGAGTTCTTCAAGCACAAGTTAAACAGTACCGGTTAGGAATGACAGATTTTGTTAATCCTTTGATGAAAATCATGAAGTAGGTGAACTCTGAGGTCCTTCTTAGGAAGCTACTTATGTTTGATACATATATTTGTGGGTAGGGCATTACACTGATGTTTTAATATTTCTAAAGGTAGTATTTCTGGAGTCTGAAAAATAAGGTTTCTGATCCTATTCTATTAAGAAATATAGAACTCTTTAACACACTCAGAAATGAATTTAAAATGAATGAGCTGAGAGAATTAATCTCTCGTCAGTCCTGTCACAAAATCTAAATATGAGTACAATGGATGCTTTTTTTTTTTTTTTTTTTTGGATAAGGAGATGCAGAAATCAACCCAATGAAATGATATATATCAGATACTGCTGTCTTATGTATCTCTAGTCGTATAAGTAACTTTCTCATTTCTAAATATTTTAGCAGAAAAGCAAAAGCCTAAAGTGATTGAACAGAAATTAACCCTAACAGATTAAGTGTGTGTTGGAAAACAAAATTTTGAATAGATGATTCTCCCAAACATGTAGAGCACCAGGACAGAGAAAAAAGGTTAGAGTTAAGGACAAATTTAAGAACCATTCTTAAATTTATTTCTGCAATTGCAACCCAATGAAGTGATAATAAGAGTTTGCACAACTCTAAAAATTTGCAAGGGGTTTAGCCATAAATGATGTATTCTTCAGACAGTACTTGCCTGTGTACAAATAAAACAATAGTATTTCAACCAAATTAACTCCTTTAATATGGTTACTGCTCACAAAGCCAGATATGCCTTTGGTTTTTATAATGTGAATGTTTATCCAGTAAGGGCTAGGCTGAGGTTGTTAGCTAATCGTATACAATAATTACAGAACTCTGAGACAGTAACAGCTGCTACTTCTGATTTTACCAAACTCTCCACAGATACATGGTGAAAACAGTTTTCTTCCACAAAGAAACTAGACTTTTTGTTTTGTTTTGGTTTTGCCACAGTGTATGGGAAACTTGAGGAATGTTGAAGTTTTAATTATTTTTCAGTGAGCGTGATACCCAGTACTTTTCAAAAAACAGCACTCTGCAAGTCTTGATGATAAGTAAAATTGCTGGCTTAAATTTTGATATGGTGCTACATGTCCAGACAGGTATGTCATTTAAAAACCGTAAATGCAGCATGTATTTCATGTGTTTGTTCATGGTCATTTGGGTAGTCATCATAGTTTACCCTCTCGGTCTCTTGCTCTCTGGATATGCATGGTTTACTTCTGCTTTCAGTTTTTCATCAGTGACAACAGCTATTACATTAAGGTGCAGAATAACTTTGTTAGTTCATTTTGCTTTTCCCAAGGTCTATTAGAACATCACTAGTCTGTGTGTTTGATGCTTCAGTGATGAATCCTTTTCCTGGGAGGAATTTGTAATAGTATCATTGTTATGTAAGAAATGGGTTAGCTTTTCTTGTTGAATACCTCAGTGAAGTCAGATGCTGAGTTCTGGCATCATATTGAAGTGTACTGAGATAAAACAAAAAATCTGACTGTGCTTCTAAGAGAAAAGAACGTGAAAGTAATAGTATTCTACCAACTGAAATATTGAAAGGTCTAAAGTTATAAAAGCTTTGGGGTTGGTACTGGCAATGTGTCCCTCTGTGAAGTATTCCAGAGATGCTGGAAATGATATTCCTGGAAATAACCATACTGTAATGTTAAAATTTTCTTCTGTTTTCACATTTTAGCTCCTTGGATGCCACTGCAGTAGGAGATATGAGTGGTTAAAGAAGGAAGTAACAAAATGTGTACTGCAACTCCATGTTGTAATGATTTTCTTTGAAAGACTTGGTAGTGTTCATATTATTATTATTATCAGGGTTACTCTGGGCAACTGAAATGCACCGACAGCTCAATACCTGAGTAGGACACCTTGCAGTTGATTATGCCTTCTGTCGCTAGTCTTAGCTGCGCTGGTTTCTCAGAGAAAGAATACCGATCTTAGCAGTGGAATCTCTTCTGGTTTTCTGCAGTATGGATGCAAGTCGAGTTTAACACCCTTGATTACCAATTAGTGGTTGAAATACCTTGCTAGGAAGTTGTCAGTGGCTTCTGTTTTGAAGGTGATTTCATTATCTACAAAATAACTTTTAAAACTGGAGACATGGTGACCATTTGGATAGAGAAACTTTATTCTTTCTCTGAGTGTCTGTTTTGCAGACATCCTGTTTCTGCTGCCTGTTGTAAGAGCTGCTGTCTGCCTGAGCAGCAATCAGATTAGGAAGTGTAATACTGTTGTGCTGAGGCCCAATGAGGGTATTTTGTGGAAGTTCCTAGAAGAATGAAAATTCAGCAAACCAGCAAGTTACACAGCTCAAATCACAAATGAACATATTCTCAAGTGCTCATAGATGCTGCTGCCTGGCTTCCCACTGAACAGTGTATTACTCACTGAAATTCTACTTTCACATCACACTTTGATATGCTTCCCTTTTCATGTCTGAATAGTGTTTGCTGTTCCCTGTTTTCTCAGCTGAGCCTAACCTCTGAAATCTTTTATGCAGTAGTTCTCGCCTTTCTCAGGAAATATACCTCCTAGGTGTTAACTGTTAATTCACACAAAGCCCTGGAACCTATCTGTGCTCTCACCTCAGTTGTGTGAATTTTTCTGCCACTATAAGTCTGCAAGTGCCACACCAGCACTGCAATGTCTGAAGTTGCAAATTTACCAGACCTCCTATTTACCAGGTAGTTTGCTTAATTAATAATAATTTATTTTACCAGAGTCCTATAACACCATGCCACTCCAGCATCTTCTAGAAAACTACTCTAAGTGGCTGTGGAACTCTCATCAGATTTGATGGTGTGACACAAACAGCTGCATTCCTTGCTAATACTGCCTGCATTAGTTATTTTTTTCCTTAGGGCTACAGTAAGGACAGTGTTACACCATACACAGCTACAAGAACAATTAACTGCTCACCAGATTCTAGTTCGCATGGTCTGTGAAAACCTTATTCTCTCATCTGCTTTTTTAAAACTTCCAGCTTCTCTATCATTTCTTATCTGGTAGATGAGTTTTGCATATCAGTCTGAAAATATATTTTACAAGGAAAGCTAATAAGCACACGAATGGGCTCATTTATGCTGCCATGCATGAGGCAGAGCAAAGCCATGAATTATCTCTTGAGGACTGTGCAAAAACAATTTATAGTTCAATGTGCTGGGCCTTATAAATAGTAAAACTGAAACTAGTTATAAATGACTTTAGACAAGACACCCCATACAGATCCATTATACAGTGTGAAAAAACATCTTCCTAAAAACCCAGCAAAGTTCAGCAGAATATGTTGTTGATGTGTACTGATGCACGGCTCTGCCACTGCAAATGAAGTCTCCTTCAAAGCATTCAGTCAGCATTGCCTCAGCAAGTTACAGCTTTGAGTTTACACCCTACAGCACTTGAAGAAAGTGAATATTTAGACAAAGACAGAACAGCAAATTCACATAAGCAATTTCATCTAAGGTACCAGATTTGCTGATTTGTTAATACTATTTGCCCATAGCAATTCCATTCTTGGGTTGTCGAGCACATTTGTTACGTATGTTCAAGAAAAAACTGTATTAATGAAAAATACCTTATCCTGCAAGTTTTTCCATCTCTTCAATTCTGCACTTAGAGCTGGAGCTTTCACATACCACCAGTAATCGTTGCCTTGCTTTTAGCATTTTTAACTTCTAGATATTCGAGATTCACAACAAAGGATAGCAATGTTACTAAAGGAAGGAGAAACTAAGGTTGTGAGACAATGGTTACAGGAAAAGGCAGTGAAGGAGGGAAAAATACAAATCTAGGAAAGGGGAAAGCAAAGAGGAATAGGTTCTCAAGTTGGCATAAAGGTTGTGGAGGACATGGGTGTCCCAGTTCATAGGAGTGCTATATAAATTTATAAGAGAAAAATATAATCAAATTCCAATGGCAAGAGTTAAGAGTTTGGAAAATTCCAGATTTTGTGTTCATGAAATCCTAATGATGTCCATCCTTGTATTCAAAATGAAATGCATAAGTTAAGGATCTAATGGAGAAGAAGCAGACTTTTAAGCTAAATTTCATATGGAATTGTATCTAAACATTGGCCGTTTTGAATGTAATGATACATGAGCTAAGCCTTCATTGATGTCTGAGAATTGGTAGGAAAGGAATCCGTAGAGTTGTGTTTAGGCCATCTATTGATGCAGCAGAAACAAGCCAAGATTGTTAGTAATACATTTATGTTTGCAATCTGCATTTTTTTCACATTTTCAAATTTGTATGCTGGATGTTAAGAGGTTGAAGAGGGCTGAGATGAATTTTCCTGTGTTCCATTTCTGATTTTGCAAGTTAACATTGGTGCGATATCAACATTCTTCTAGCAAGTGCAGAGCATAAGGCTGTATGGGCTGCTGTGGGGAAAGCTAACTCCATCCCAGCTGGACCCAGTACAGCCTTTCATCTCCTTTACTGGTACATTCCCAGGGTGCTGCCCTCACAGAAAGTGAGGGGCTTCTGTGGTCATTGTGAGCCAGAGATGTGCAAGGAACTCTACCTATTCCTGTCCTGGCAGTAGCCAGGAGACATTTGTAGAAACACACCTTCTTTTTTTTTTTTTTTTCCAGGTTGGAAGAAGACTTTGTGGAATAGTTTGTTCACACACTGATAGAATTTTTCTAAAACTTGACTTATCCTGTCTAACCTGGTTAATACAGACCATATGTATTTTTTAAAGTTTTTTGTTTTTGTTTTTAATGTCTAGCAGCTAAGTATGGACCTAGAGATAGGTTGAAATTAGTTGAGCTAAAACAAACCTGTTCCACTTAGTTCTACATTATAAACACTGAAAATGAAACAATATGTATATATATATTTAAAAAAGACTCACTAATGGATAAATAGATTCAAGATTCAGGAGAAATTATTTCAGCTCCTTTAGCTCAGTCAATTGCTTCTTTTTTTTCTGTCTCTTCTGCAGAAGTCTTGAGGTTCATACTATGCCAGGAGTGCAAACTGCCTCCAGTATTCAGCACTGAGGTACTTTTACCTTTCAGAAACTAGTATGTGCAAGTAAAAGCCTGCTTTGAAAGCAGATATTGTTACTGACTGATGTTAGTAGTTTTAAACCTGTAGTCTGTACTTTAAATGGCACAATAATAGTGCCACATCTGCAGCAAAGCAGCAAACCAATGTCTTGAGAATCAATGATATACTATAGTCAGTACATTCTTGATGCACTGTTTATTTATTTATTTATTTAGACTAAAATAGCCATTTGAAAAAATGTTGGACCCAATTCTCAGCTGGTGTTTTTAAGCCCTATTCCATTGATTTTGAGCTCTCAAAGGGAATGGAAGCTCTGAGATACTGACAATACAGATCACGGTGTACAAAGAATACTTCAGATGTAACAGGCTGTAAAACAGCTGTATTAAATCTTATATACAGTGGTTAATGATTCTGTTTGAAAATTGCATTGTATCTTAATGTGCTCTCTCCTTTGCTTCTTCCTTTTGAACCACCCAACAGCCACAATAAGCCACCTGTGATTGCAGTCTCATAGAGTCAGGATAATTGCCTAGATCAATAGTTACGGTCAACCTACAGACAAATAAGAAAGGAAGGTGAAAATTTCTGACAAGTGATTTAATGCTTCACCTTTTCATAACTCTTTGCTGTCTGCTTCGTGTGGCACTGGGTGACTGTAGCAGCTTAGAGCAAACTCTGAGGAAGGGGATGGAGAATGGAGGGTGGGGAGCTCTCTCTCTTAGCCTTTGATCTATGGAAGAACATTAAGGCATGCCACAGGAGACAATTGTATAACTGCCTTTTTCTGGTACCATTTAACTAGTCAGGAGGGTAAGATAAAATATTTGTTCAATGCATCTCTAGCACTGCTCCATATGCTGTCTTTGAAGGAGACACTTTTTTTTTTTAGATCCACCTACTTTGACAGTTAATATTAAAAAACATAATCTGGAATCTATCAAATGAAGTGTAAAGATATCTGACATTTCAGCATGTATTCAAATGAGATCCAAACGCAGCTGCCTGAGCATTCATTGGCATGATCAACTGCCATTTTTCAAAGAAATTTGGAAAGGGTTAGAAAATTCTTTCTTTCAGTATGACTAATCATGTAAATATTCTCATCTACAAATGTAACAGGAAGGGGTTTTAAAAATCACAACCCAAGCGATACCGTTTTCTAATATGGCATTAGTGATATTTTAGAATATGAGATAAATGTTGCATTGATCAAGCAATCGTCCAATCTGCAGCCTCATCATTTTTGGTGTGATGAACCATTTGTTTCTGGGTGTAGGACCTACATCAAATGCAATTATCACTTAATCAATCTTGAACAATATAAATACATGAAGGTTTACTGGATCAATTAAGAAGTTAGATCACTTCATCAGTAAAATAGTACAAGATTATTTTAAAAATGGATCTCTCTTGTTTTATACAATCAGTTTCGTATATCTGAGGCAAAGATGAGGGCAGACCTAAATTACACATGCAACTATTTTATTATCAAAACAGCAGTCCTAAGATTGAAATCAGGTTATTACTGAGTCAGTTAAATAAACTGCAACAATATAAATAAATTCCTGGGAACAGTGCCATTCTTTATGCAGTATTTACATCAAACATTTGTTTGTTCTAATTCATAAATAAATTCTAGGTAATTGCCTGGTACTGAAATTCACCTTTCTTATCTAGAGTTTCACCCCTTAATTTGCATAAATGCAGTTTATCAAAGGGTGCTAAAGCAGTCCATTGCTATGGAAACTAAGTATCAATTGTTGGTGAATTAATTGAAAGAAGATATCTACAATTACAGAACATATTATGGAAATTTTCAAGTGAATATAATGTTGGGTGGAAGAAGAGCAAATCATTTTGGAAAGGGAGAAATTTTAAATTAATGTTTTTAGTGGCCTTTGAGATTTCTACAAATAAGTTCTTGAATGGCTTCTGGAATTATTGGCAAGACATGGTGTGTTTTTATGTGATGTGTTAACTGTAGTAACTACTCTTATTTTAAAATCCCCGGATAACTTTTCTGATGGTTCTCACTTTGAAGTAACTGCAATGACACTTTTTTTTAATGATAAAACATTTAATTAAATGCAGTGAAATGCACAGCATATATAACTGAACACATGCACAAATGAACCTGAGGGAAAACATGACAACTTTGACATAAGCTAGTAAAAGCTGGGGTAAAGAATCAGTTGAGCCATCAACAGCTGTTTTCTTGACAAGTAGCATGGAATGAAATAGTCAAAAAGCAGTTTTAGTACCTAAGGTGCTATTCAATGAACGTGATTGAAATCCTATTTATAAGACAATGGGAATCTTTCCATAGACTTCCAGCTGGCTATGAATCAGATCCAGTAAGTTTTGTTATGTTTTTCATCGATTGAAGTGTTCTCTCCTGTGCCATTTTATCTCATTTAACAATTTTTCTGCAATATAAAATACATCTACAATATAAAATATAATTCCTATCTAAATATAATTAGGCCTGTAACAAGTCTAGCACATTTTTGTGTTAGAAAAACCTCACAGAACAAAAAAATTAATAGTAGTAGTATTACAGATAACCATCCCAAATTATTTTAAGATTTACATGAATTCTAGCATGAGTTTCACATATGACCTCTGTAGTCCTCATTTTATTTCAACATATAAGTGATGTAGACAGTAAGAAAATACTTCAGGTTTTTGGATTTCTCATAAAATTTTATTCTTTCATATGAGTATGTAAGGGCTTTTAGTAACTGTATGCCTAAAAATGGAAAGTTTACATAGAGGGTTGCTTGATTTATCTATTTTTATAATTTACAGTAATGTTATCTTTCAGTAAATATGGCAAATGTAGGTGCTTGATCTCAGAATCATCTTGAAAGCCACTCTTTTGGGTGCAATTCCATTCAAAATCTTTTGCAAATAATCATTTACCTGCTCAAACCTGATGACTTTCTCCAAATTTCTACTTTTTTTTTTTTTAAAAGCTTTGAATTTAAATCATTATTTGATCCTCAGAAAACATTTTTTTTTCCTTTCTCCAAAAACAGCTGCAGTGGATGAAAGCTTTCTTCTCTCTTGATTGCTAGCTAGCAAGCAGCTGTAAAGTTCTGCAGCAGGAGGGCAGGGGAAATCATTTAGAAAGAATTCACATATTTGAGTCTTCTTGTAAAGTACAGATTTTTATCACAACTGTTGCTAATAACATAACATCACAGGCACTGCACAGTAAGAACTTGGGAGATTTGCCAAGAGGGGTAAGAAAAGTTGGTTTAGTATGCTACATACCAGTATACAAAGGAGATGACCAGTGTAAGCAACTATATTAATAACTTGTATTTAAGAAGACCTGTTTGTTGTCAGGATGAGCAAGACAAGTAGAAAATTAATTTTATGGTATATGCACTCCCAGGAGAGTGAAGAGATAGTTTATAGTTCCTGTATTTCCTTCACAATTCTGTCTGAAGTGGACGGAAGAAATTTCCTTTATATATGTTGTTGCAGCATATAATGGTCTTTGTATTTAAAAATATGTCTTAGAAGAAAGGAAAAATGGACACAAGTTAGGGGATCATTTGAAAGGTCAGGTGAGTCAAGTAACTCTTCTCAGGCAATATGTGATGCTAAGTGATTTCTGCCTGAGGTATACTTGAAGAAAGTAGAAATGAGCCCTGCTGTCAGGTTGAGATGGGAATGATATTTCATATACTCTGTAAAACAATCAAGTTGCTTTTTCAGTTTTATACCCAAAAACCTAACTTTGAAGCTTGCTAAGTAAATCTCATCTCTGTTTTAGTACTACACCTTTCTGTCACTGAGCTACTCTGTTGGATGAGGGAAGCTGGCCATTCAGAGGTGTGAATTCAGCACATAAACTTGCAGCCACTTCCAGAGCAGAGAGAGCTGGGACTGGGGCATGTGGAGGGAAACTGGGGGTTGATGGTCTTCCTTGTGCAAGCTCAGTAAGCTTATGCAAGGAAGTATAGGTACTCTTTGCTTCCTAGGGAGCCCCAAAACATTGTGGCCCCAATAAAAATATTAGTAATTATTGAACAAGAGGAAGTTGTTGCAAATGTTGGTACATACAATGAGAGCCAGAATTACTGAAAACTTCAATGTGAAAAAAGGTAAATATGTGAAAATGTGAAAAAAGGTGAATATGGCACGTAAGGTGCCATGTAACCATAGTTTGTAGTCGGTTGTATGCACTTTTTATGTGAACAGAATGTTAAAGAAGCTAGGCATATTTGATAAGGAAAAGTGGCATGGCTTTTCTGACAAGGAAACCAAAAGGAGTATATGTAAATAATCACTAATATTAAATAGAAACAGAATTAATTTAAAATAATCTCATGTGTCTGTAATAAAAATATAGTTACCCAGCAGCATAATGCTTCAGAAAAATTGGTATTTCTAGACTGCAGAAAAAAAAAGCCAGTTGAGTTCAAGGTTTAATTAATTTTATATGCTGATTTATGCTTACAGAAATATATTCACAAAAATGCAAAACCCTTTTCTTTCTAGATTGCAGTGAAATGAAAGTATGACCTGCCAATTGATTTGGAAAATTACTGAAGGAGTAGAATATTGAAAGTATCTGTATTTCAGAATAAAATATTTCTCTAAAGATTTAAAATGACAGTAGCTTCATTTTTGAATCATGCTATCACTGCCAATATGAGTCGATTTATCTGTAGATTCACTATTATCAGGAACATTTCAAAGATAAATACTTGGAAGAAAAAAACACCCTGAATCTTAAAATGAGAAATACTACATATTACATTTAGTTTATCAAGGAAATGATAATATATCTTTTTTAGCTCAAAGAAGTAAAGTGATTAAGTGATTTGAACAAGTAGTAGCAATATCCATCCTAACTACTTTCCTTTTGATTACATAGTATTTTCTGAAATCATAGCCTTGCTCATAGCAAAATACAAATGTCATCATTGACATTTTTGATGCAGGACAGCAAAGTTACCTAGGCAAATGGCCTGGTTCCTAAAGGCTGCATTAGAGGTTTTGTGCATGTGTATCTGTTCTTACAGCATCGCTTAGGAAATATATCTTCCTCTCTCTACTTAGAAGAGTCAAATTTGTCACTAGGAGGGATGATTTTTACAGGTGAGTTCTATAGTCACAGGCAGCTTTTGAAAAATCTTTTCTCTTTTTCTCTAACAGAACAGTCGAAAAAAGGGATCAGTAAGGGGATTAGTAGCTTCATGTTTGAAAGTGACATTTGCTAAGCTGAAAAATCGAGGTAGGGGGTTCCTTTTTTTTTTCTTCCCCTATAAAAGCTTCAGGAATAAATGCTGTGAAGGTTGAAGAGCAATTTAAGAAGATTAAAGATGCTGGCATAAGAAAAATGAGTATACACTGCCTGTGAATAACTTTATGGTGGAAATTAAGGAGAACTATGCATGGAATGATATTCTGGAGCAGCCATCCCCAGGAGCAGAGGGGACATGAGCCCATTTGTTGCTAGGATGAAGTTCATTATAGTCAGAAGGAGTTGCTTGATGTGCTTGTCTGCAATAACTGATTGGATGACTCTTCTATGTCTGATGTGCCTTAGCCTATCCATTCAGCTTCATTTTGCCCAAAGAAAGTAGGTGCCTTGGGAGATGTAAGACGGGAGATGGCGGCAATTTTTTAGCTAGTTTGAACTTAATGATCACCACTGTGATGAAACTTTGGATTTAATCTAATATATGATAGGTAAAGGATGACATGATTTAAACATCAAAGCCATGCATGCATTCTGTGACAAGTATTTGTTGATGGGTATGTTAGGATATCAGTCATGGGAAAGATGATGACTTTGATCTTTCTACATAAAATTCACAACATTTTGTAGCTAAGCATTGAAACTTTATCAAGCTTGCTGTCAGTAGTAAATGTAATTAAACACTGAAAATGTTTGGCAATTGAAGGATCCCACAGAAATATTAAAAAATAAAAACTGGTACCAAAGAAAATTTTGGTGCGTTTTTACAGACTTTGTACAGAGAAGGTCAGATGAGACAGTTATAGCAATCACTAGCTCCTATGAGTCTTTAATGTTGCAGTGTTTGTGAATGTTTCTTGGTACAATACATTGCTAAAATAGGCATTTTAGTAGAATTTCTAGAATTTTATCTGGTACTGAGATAGTTATATCCTAATTATGTGAAAGTTTTAAGTTTGGAGATTTGTTTTTGCCTGAGCATTTTATTACCTACTATTTTCACAAAATTCAATAAAAATATTGCTGGAAGTGTATAGAAATTTCAGTATTTTGACCACCTACTGTTGTATTCATGATATAATTCCATAACTTCTTCTAAAATAATAGTGGAATACCTGAAGCAGATTAATTGAATTTACTGATGTCTGGTTTCTTTAAACATTTATAGTGCTATACTCTTCATTTGATTCAGAAGTATTATAGAGAGCCTCTAGGTAGTATACAGCAGAGAAAAAAGCACCAGTCTAAAAAGTATATGGTTTTCAAAAATGCAAATAGGGTGCAGTGAAAAAGTTATTCTATTTGGTAAGTCATGATAGTACTGGCTTCTGTGAGGTTTTGATGTCTTTCTGTAGACCCTGTATAGAAGCAAATATTAGGAGATTATATAGCTTCTACATACTTTCTTTTATTTGAAGCAAGATTTTCACTGAAGGGTGACTTTTCTTATAGCTGTATTACTCTAGGCCTAGTGGATTAATCCAAACTACCTCGGTACGTTCATAAATGTCATTTGAATTGTGATGAAATTAATTAGTACTGCATGTCAGACTGTAATGAATTGCTGTGTTTATCTAAAACTGTAGAATTTCTTTAAGCTTATAGTAAATAGAGGAGTTTGCTTAAACTAGAATTTCCATTGAATTCTTACCATAATTCAGGGAAGTACTCACTGAGGGACCTTCTTTTATGATAGTAGATGGATCCATTGATTTTTATTCAGTGTTATAACCCACTGCCCATGCTTGGTCTATAGTTACTGCAGCTACCATCTTTTACAAGTTTTTCTTCCTATTATTCATGGAAGACTTTAACAAAATTGAGGTCACACACCAAGATTCACCTGGACTTCTGAGAGATCTCATGGGATAGTGCTGGTGGCGGTGAAGAGAGCAAGGAGATCAATTTAGAAGCTGCAAAGTAGTTTATGCAATATAATTAATTTACATACTGCAGATATCACTATTAAAAAAGATACAGCTGGACTATGAGAACATTTGGGAGTATTTTGGTTGCATTTTTATTTGCAGAAATTTGGATTTTTTTTTTATAATCTATTTAAATATGAGACAGGTAAAGTAGAATAATAAAAAAAAAAGTGGTTACTTCGTACTGTGTCAATTGCATATACATGTTGCCATGCATGAAATAATGTAGAATTTGAGACATGAGCTATATGACTGGGTGATTTAATCTATATTCAATAAATTCTCCAAACCCAATTTCAACAAAGAAAGTCTATCTTAACAGGACTTCTATTTGAGAAAAAGGGTAGTGAAGTTATTCCTTTTTATATATGCTATTTAAAAATTGTTGTTTACAACCTACTGGCTGTTAAAGTAGACAGCCCACTATAAAAGTAATGCAGTATGTGAAATAAACTGAGGCAACTTGTAGGTGATACTTCTAAAGGCAAGGTGAAGTTACTAGTGGAGGTTGTATAATTCTAGTTTAAGACAAAGTAAATAAAGAAGAATTAATATGAGGTTATGTGGAATGCTACCAAAATCCACAGTGGCTGGAAGTCATGCAATTGTCCTTTTAATTCAGCAATGCTTTCTAAGGACTAAGATACTAAATTCAGTTAATTTGTAACAGAACCATGTGTGTAGGCTGTAAAATTAATTATGAAAGCCAGTTCTATGAAATTTACTACAGAAATGCATAAATTCACAGTGATTTTTTTTTTTTCTAGAATGAGTTTCTAAAGTTAACGGTTCAAGTTCTTATTTGGCAGCAACCCAGGGACAGAACTAAATGAGAAATTGCTAGATCTTTAGGATGAACTGAAGTGTTGCTGAGATGTATGCAAGCCTTGGAAGGTCTTAGGGATCCATTGGTTGATATAGGTATCATTGTAAGAGTGGGATAGCCTACTCGTCTTAATAACCTAACAAATTACCTAACTGTAAATGCATTTAGAGACTGCAGCTTACGGTACCTGTATAACATCAACAAGCCTTTCCTCCAGCATGTTTGCTCCCAACCTGTCATGCAACAAGATGTGTCCTTGCTCAGATCATGTTTCCTGTGTGATTGAATAGCTACACATTAAGTGGTATTTTGTTACGGATAGAGAGAATTAACCCTTAGTCTAAAGAAGAAGAGAAACTGTATCTCCAGCTAATCAGTAGCGTTCCTGTGTGGCGTGATCTAGGTGTTCCTGCTCCGGCAGGGGGATTGGACTAGATGATCTTCTAAGGTCCCTTCTACTCCCTAAAATTCTGTGGTTCTGTGGAGCTGGGTGAGTGGTTGGTCTGTTCATTGATGTTTGGTGTCCAATTGCTTTCATGTAATATACTTCATAAATCCAGGTCCTGCCACCTTCTCCATTGCTGACTGCTAGAGAGTAGTTTTCCTACCCCTCTCTTTGTATGCTGGTGTGTGCGATTGGTCCATTACATCAATGTCATCTGGCTCTTTGTTGCAAAACAGCTTAAGTATCCAATTCAGTGGTTGTTGCTTCAGCCTTATTTGCTGCTGGGAGTGGCTCAGAGAGGGGCACGTATGGAGCAGTAAGTGGAGCTGGAACTGATTGGGTATCTGGTCAGTATTCTGAATTATACAGGCACTGCACTGAGCTGAACTCTGTAGTCTAAAGAGGACCTGTTATTATATATTTATAATCTCTAACCAGTGAAAAATTTGCTTGGCAACAGAGCTATTGTTGTCTCTGTAAGACCAGTCGATGGCATTACTAGTCAAGGGATAAACCTGATTCAAAAATTTAGCTTTTTGTTCCTATTTTGTTCCTTAAGTTTGAAACACAAAGAAATTCAGCTGTTGCAACTGGCAAGTCCTTCTCTGCCCTCCCACACAGTGCAATTAAAAGCTCTGAATAATATTCTAGTTTGTCTTTTTAAAACTGTTAAAACAAAACTAAATGCTTAGGGTTTGTTTCTCAGAATCATCATGAGAGCAGTAGATACTTAAGTTAGCCAGTAGCAAATGGTGAGGAGGTGGATGATCCTGCCAGCCATGCAAAGAATAAAGTGCCTGATACTGATGAAAAGATTGCAAGTTTGGCTTCTGCCTGGCTTGAATAATTTGTACCTAGGAGTAACTTGGCACCTCAACTCAGAGCTTTTGAAAAGAAAGTCTCTTCAGATGTGCATCTCTGGCAAAGCATCCTTTTCCCTTTAATCAATAAAAAGAACAATTTGATTACATTAGTCGCATCTGTTTTGAGATACTTTTTCTGAATGTTTTTGATTAAGAATTTGAAACTCAATAATATGGTATTCTTCATAGAATGGCTCGGGTTGGAAGGGGCCTCAAAAATCATCCAATTCTAACCCCCCGTGCCACAGGCAGGGATACCACCCACTAGATCAAGTTGCCCAGGGCCTCATCTAACCTGGTCTTGAACATCTCCAGGGATGGGGCATCCACAACCTCTCTGGGCAACCTGCTCCAGGGCCTCACTACCCTCTGAGTGAAGAATTTCTTCCTAATCTCCTGACCTAGAAACTGATCTGCCTTACTTATGCAAAGTATCTGGTTCTTAACTGTATCTAATTAAACTGATGTTTAACCTCATACAAGAATCTTTTTTATGTGGTTATGTGAAGTAAGGCTGCCGAACTGTATGTAGTGATGTAGTTCAGTATCTGGAAACTCCTTCACCTGGGCTTTGAATATTGTTTTTTTTATTATTATTTTTAAATTTATTATCATTATTATTTTATTTTTATTATTATTTTGTTGTATATTATTATTTTCTATTATTATTATTATTATTATTATTATTATTATTTTTCATGCAGTGGAATTAAGAGCAGATGTCATGTTAGCAGGGTTGGTTTTATGTCTCTGTAGGAAATGCCTCATTCTTGAGAGGCACACAAAACACTGCTTCTCAGAGGATAATTACTGTTTTGTTGGAAGAAAGGGTAAAATTCAATGCTGGTTAAACTGAGGTTTTAAAAATAAAATGTAAGACTGAGGGTAAAGGTGAGCTGCTAGTCCCGTGAAATGCTTGTTAGGGGAGCCCTGAGTGCATGGAAAGTTTTGTTTCTTCATGCTTTATCTCCTTCCACTGGGTGTCCCTGATGCTGCAAAATTAATTTGGTTTTAATTTAAAGACTAATATTGAGGTTGAAATGCATTGTGAGCTCTCGGAATTATTTTCCTCCTTGAAGTTATGGTCATTTGCCTTCTAGAAAGGAGTGATGCAATTTGAATTCCAATGCATGTCACCCTGAAATAATGTTGCATGGTAGATTACTCCTATATGCATTTAACAAAGTTGTCACATATCATACAACCTGGGAAAGAGACTATAATAGGAAGGTTGCAGATGGTAGCTTATTAAAACATATTCTGTAGCAAGCCTGGCTAGTCAATGAAACTGAGTCAAGCAGCACTCTTAGATTTTTTAGCTGAAGTTATTTACCTTTGAAAGTACAAAGTTATGGGAGCAAGTAGGTTATGACTACCTCTGGAAAAGAAAGCCACGCGATGCTTTTTTTTTCTTTTTTTTTTTCTTTTTATTTTCTCTTTTTTTAAAAAAATATTTATTTATTTTAAAACCCGGATGTTTTATAGAAGTGGTGCAGGTATTGCAAGATCTGCTTTTTAATTACCCCACGCCCAGCAGTGTATATTCCCCTATGTAACCTATAGGCAGGAATTAAGAGCCTGAGGTCAAGAGGAATTTGTGAAATAGCCAGGAGGTATACATTATACAATAATATATATATTATGCTTTCATCAGGTTTTATGTGATAAAGAAAACAAAGGTCTGCTATCTCATCTCTTTTTAAATGAAACATTCAACATAATGTGATCACTTGCTAGACAAATACAATTAGTTATCAATTACCACTAAATTGTCATTCATTTCCTTTCCAAATCTCTAGTACTTTGAGTTCCTTCAATGAGAATTGTGCTGACTAATCTCACATTGGCAGGAGGTGATAAAACACCCCTTGAAATAAGAATTATTCTTACTTGCTGAACACCAAGGTTGGCATTTGAAATTGGACTAATGGTACAGCATCAGGTGGCTAGAAATTGTTTGTTGATGATGAACTGAATGCTATATACATTATTTTCAACTCCTTCCAGCTCTCTGCATGTTGCAGGTTTTCTAACAGATATGTTGTCCTTAGGTTTGCTCAAGATCTATCTTGAAAATGCTTTTCACTGAAAAATGCTGGGCTTTACAAAATGTCCTTAGCTTTCCAGTTGCATTTCTGTCTCTCCAGGAAAGGAAATTGAAACAAGGGAAATGTGACTAACATGCATAAAATATTTTTATTTCCTTTTTGTATAAAAAGGAAACCAGTAGGTCTCAGTGGAAATTTGTAAACACACAAGTTGTATGGACTTACCTGAGGTAAGGTGGCTATTCCATAATTTTACAGGGTCATATTTGCTCTGCTCTCTGTGGAGATAATGATAAGGAAGGATGTAGAGATCCTACTCTTCCTCAGTAATTGTTTCCACTATAAAGTCTAGCAATGCTTCTCTACTTTTGAAGTCTTGAAATGTGAGACTTTATGGAATGTGTTTCTTTCTTTGTTATGATGAGAAGGAGTAGCATTGTAGAAGTTAAAGCATCCTGAAATAATCAGAAAAAATGGTATTGTAGTACCTATAATTGTCAGGTTTCTCTTTATTATATATTTTTTTTTATTTTATTTTTCCCCAGCTCAGGTCTGGGCAACAAGAAATAAGAAACTCTTGTGTTTTTGTACTATGTATATTTTTCTTGTCTCCATGCTCAAATATGTCACAAGAGGCTTGAGAGAGACAAGGTCTGAGCAGACACAACCAAACTTTGCCATTTTCCATATTAACAAAATGTTGTATGATTGCATTGGCATAATACAGACTCTAGAAAATCCAGTTCACTAGGCTGGTTTGTAAGCCAAATCTTAGTCTTGTATTAACAGAGTGGCTCCAAGGACAATAAGAATAAATGCACTTCTGCCCCAGTTACACACGATTATCAAATTCTGCTCTCTTCTTAAATATCCCTTACGGCACCTTGGAAAGGTGCTATCCTATAGCTGTGTTTTGGCAAGCCCTTAAACCTGCAGTACCTGGGACAGAAAAGCCTTATACTGTAGTCCTCAGCTGACCATATTCAACTGCCACATTAAATACCATGGATGCCTGTGTTTGTCAAATACATTTGCCTGTAGGGAACAGAAAGTGATTTTAGTTTGAGAGAGGGCAAACATTTCCAGCCTTTGGATATATATATTAAAAACTTTTTGGAGTTTTTAAATCAGTCTCTTTCACACTCAAGAGCTCATTTTTTGCCTTTGGGGTAAATGATTCAGAAGAGGCTAAAGAGGGAAAAAAAAAAAAAAAAAAAAAAAAAAAAAGACAGTAGGTGAATTTTCTTTCTCTGACCATCTAGACAAGAAACCCCATGTGGAAACATAAAGCTATGCATTTCTGTTGCTGGACAAAACTTGTGGATTTCTGAATGATATGCAGTAATCTAATCTGGAAGTTTCTGTAGCCCCAGAAAGATTCCTGCAGTGTGTAGCATAGTTGCTCTGTTGTGGTTAATTAAGAATAAACTCAGCTGAGACATGCACCCACCTATCTTCCCTTCACCTTCTGCCCTCTACCCCCAACCCCCTGCCCCATTTTGTATTGTTTTACCTAGTTTTAATGTGTTTAACTAACTTATATTGAACTAACTTGTTATTGACAAGTACATGTTTATTTGTTTGGCTGGATAAGCTTGTGTTGTGTTTTCTAGTTTTATAACAACACTAGGAATTGAACTGTGAGACCATTTAAGCTTTGTTCCTCAGTGATAAATTCACTAGGAAAAGGTTTGATGAGAAAAGAGCACTGCAAGGGAAAATTGTCTTCATCTGCTTCTAATCTCCTAACAGAAAGCACCCTTAGGAGCAAATGACTTTACAGAGCTTAGCTAGGCATTGGTGTGAAACCATCACAAACTGCAGGATATCAGTACTTTGTCCAGCTCAACTCCCTGATGCTGCTCCATATTTTGTCCTCCAGGCAGAACATTACTTCATTTTTTCCTGGTGACTAAAATGGATGATGAATATCATTCACTAAAATAAAACTTTTTAATTTAACAGGTAGAGATAATTTGTATTGCAAAGTTCTAAAACAAAACATTTGCCTAAAATGTTTTCTTTTCCATGAACCTAGTTCAGAATAAACCTTGGGAAGGTATAACTGCCCAAAAGAAAGCTAGGCATATGCTAATATTTAAAATATTTTAATATAACACATGCAAGTGTGCATGGACACAAACCCAGGTAAATAATGGAAAAGCCTAACTCCTAAAAACAGTGTTGTTTTCCCTTCAGGTTTCCAAATATTATCCCTTACAAGTTTTTAATAAGAGTTTCATGTAGATTCACTTGGTGCTACTGTTAAAGATTCTCTTCATAGACGTCTACAGTACTGTGTGAGTTATCTTTTGCAAACATATATAGATATATATTTTTACCTGACTGTAGACATTGATAGAGATGTTAGGCGATATTACATACTTTCTCTGATGTAATGAAATTTTAAACACAGCTGACATGATGAAGTTCTAAAGTCGGGTTTGATTTTACTACTGAAGAGGGTGAAACTCCTTGCCCTGGAGGAATGTAATGCAGGCAAGAACTTGAAAGGGTCTCAAGCTGGGAGTGGCCAAATCCAAAGGAAGAAATAACTGTGAGCTATTGGAGACTACTCATGATTGAATTAACTCTTATCCCACACTTTATGAAGCCCTGCAGAATGTCACAGTTCTTATACTCTTCTATTTGCTGGTGGTCACTGTTAGAGACAGTGGGTAACAGCCAGGGCAGAGCTTTTATCTAACCTGACTGTTCTTGGGTAGATCACTTTGTGAACTGTAATACATGTAGGAGACCATTCAGCACACCTACTGCAGTGGGGTCTCTTCTACTGCTTCTTTAGCTTGAGTTCTTGGACTGCATCGTTAGTTTGTATCATCTCATGAGGTTCAAAAATTACTTTGAAAGATTGATTTCTGGATGGTTAGGTTTTCTTGTGACCCCCATTTTGACTTCTAACCTTCATAAAAACAATCCTGGGAGAATAAGCGCTAGCCCATTCAGAGCTGTCTGTGCACATCAAGAATATATTCAGTAACATTAAAACAAAGAAATAATACTTTCTGTGCAGGCTTTCTGATGAAAAGCTGAACATTTCTAAGGGTGAAATTGCCAGCAAATGCAATGTCATTTCTGCTCAAAGTGTTTGTTGGAAAAAGAAAAAAATAAAATAAAACCAGGGAAATCACAGTGTAAATGTCTGAGGGGTTGTCCAGTCTAGCGAGTAGAAGGCTCTGGGAAGAACTTACAGCAGCCTTCCAGTACCTAAAGGGGGCTGCAGGAAAAGGGGAGGGACTCTTTGCCAGGGAGTGCAGTGATAGGATGGGGAATAACAATTTTAAGCTAAAAAAGGGTAGGTTGGATTAGACATTAGGAAGAAATTCTTTACTATGTGGGTGGTGAGGCCCTGGCCCAGGCTGCCCAGAGCAGCTGTGGCTGCCCCATCGCTGGCAGTGCCCAAGGCCAGGCTGGATGGGGCTGGCGGCAGCCTGGGCTGGTGGGAGGGGGCCCTGCACATGGCACAGGGCTGGAGCCAGGGGGTCTTTGAGGTCTGTAATGCTCTGTTCAGTAGGGTTGCTAAGAGGCATTCCAAGAGACAGAGTGGTACAATGAAGTAATGACACATCTAATATTCAATTACATATGTCTTTTATTTGTTTGCCTTTGTACCCTGCCCAGCACAAAGAGAGGCTTATTGTTCCTTAAATTACACGGGTTCTACAGGCAGGGATATTCCCACTGCTTTGACTCACAGCAGTACAATTAGTTACTTGATCTAGGTTCACTAAGATTTGTTTCCCACCATGAGCTGGTTAAAACAAGTAATGCAAAAATACCATTGTAATGAACACATTTATAAATGCAAGGGCACATCCAGGAGATTTTTATTTGTAGATTGAAATCTCAGAATTTATAGAGTCTGTCTTAGTTACTATTGTGGAGAGGGAGGGAAAAAAAAAAAACAAAACCACAACAGTGAACTCTATTAAAAAGATTGATGCATGGCTGGGAAAGCTCTTGACAATCACGATTTCTCTCGGAAGGGTTGTTTAACATAGGTATGGCAAAAGAAATGCTGGGGAAGGATGCAAATTTTCTTATAAATTTTTGAAGTACTTTGTACCTAGGAAAATAATGAAATGATTGAAACAAATTCTATGTAGCAACAAAAACATCCATGTTTAAAAAGCTAGAATTCATTCTGGGAAGCAGAAGTAAAATATTTCCTAGATATTTCAGCTATAGGTAGTCTGTACCACCATGATAGGCTGCATTTTCTGTGACCTGAACGTACCAGTAAATGTCCTTTGGAAGAAGTCCCTTCTCTTTTCCATAATCTGAAACGTACTTTACTGGATGAGAAACTTTACTACATGAGAAAGTATTCCTCTTAGTTGTTTATACCTTTCAGGTATATTCAGGTATATACCTTTCTGCTATATTCTTCCTTTGCTGCAATGTAGCTCGATATTGAATGCATTGTTCTCTTACATACATTAACATTCCTGATAATATTACTTCTGATTCTGTTTTCCTGTGGCAGGATCAACTACCCAAGACCTTACATTTATGGAGATTTCTCTCTGTCATGCATTTATTAACATCTACCCTGTCTTTTATTATAAAAATATTTTTTAGCTCTACCGATATTTTCAAATTTTCCTTTGTCCAGATAATTTTAACTTCAGAAGTGGGTGACTAAAAGGTGTGCATTTGGGTTTATGAGATATAGAAAGGGCTTGGTTCAAACCATTCTGTGGTTTTTTTGTTGTTTGTTTGTTTGTTTTTTGTTTGTTTTCATTTTTGTTCCTTCTCCTAATTTCAATCGGCAGCCTCGTAACTTTCAGGATACATTTCTCAGCAGCACTACATTACAGTTTTACAGTCCAAAACAGAATAATTGTAACAGGCTACTTTTACATTTGCTTATATTTTGTTATTCTGTTTTATTTGCTTAAAATTGTGCAACTTAAAATAATACATGTAGTTGTGTATTTCAGAGTTTTATATCAGCTATGAAGTAACTTTTATGTGTTGTAAAGAGATGCAACGTGAGTCTGCTTGCATTAGGAACGGTAACAATGTCAAGAAACATTGGGAATACTTCCAGTCAGAAGTGTCCGGTCAGCGTTTAGGCCTCTGTTATAAATGGCTCAGGATTCAAATTAGGATTAAATAAAAAAATAGGATTTATTAAAAGATTATAAAGGAATAGAGGTAAGCAAACAGCGCTGGGTGCACCGGGAGTCTCCGCTCCACCAGGACGCACACCAGTTACATCAAGCAGCTGATTTTTATGCACCTATACTAATACATATTCATTACTACTTCTAAAAAAAGAGATTATTAAAATTAGCTTCCGGGGTCCAGTTCCTCCTACTGGAGCACGCGCATCAGTCTCCTCTGGGGGTCTCTAGGGGTCTTTCATGCTGAAGGCTCGTAGTCTTCCTCTCACCCTTTGTACTTACTTGGCACTATTCCAAGTTTATGGAACACTCTCTGTACACTCTCCACAGGTCTTGTCTCCCAACCGTCCTTCAGCTTCTTTTTTCTTCCTCTTAATCTCTTGGCCCCCCTGGCCAGATACCAAGGATCCTCATAGTATCCCATAACAGTCACTAGTTGTTATCAGTTGTTCTGAAACTCCCAGACATCAAACACAAACAGCTTTCTTATTTGACGCTTCACGAGTAATTAAAACATTCTTCCCCAGCCATTCACAGACACATCTATAGCAGTGTTAAGTTAATCTCGAAGAAGACAGGAAAAAAGGCTGTAACTGTTAGAACTAGAAGTCAGGAATAACAAAAGCAAACAGGTTCATAAATTTAAGGAGTGTTTTCTGAAGACGTGATAAATTGACTGGAATGAGGGGGAGACTGGGGCACACTGCATCTGTGGTTCAAGAATTAAACTGCCATTGCAGGGCCCAGAGGCAGACAGGATTCAAACAGAATTATTCTTTATGGACACGAATTTATGGACACGAATTGGAATTGTTAAAACATTCCTCACACCTCCAAAGCCCTCTTGGACTTGCTGTTTATCAGTCGTGTCTGACACTGAGACCAATGTTCTCCACAGTTCTGTGATCATCTTGGAATTATTCTTGAGGACACCACAGACCAAAGCTCCTTTGAATTATATTGATGCTAATTACTTCCTGATAGTTTATACTATACTATGGATGGTAAAAGTTTGAAATACCTTGACTTACTTTTAGATGCCTCATATCTAGGGGCTTTGCTCTGCAGGGTGGGTTGGCTAGTTGGTTTGTGGCAACAAGCGCTAGCCAGCTACTCCTCCAACATATCTACTGTCTGTCAGCCTCTCTACCATTCAGGAAGACAGAGATGCCACTGGCTCAGTCTGTATTTTAGACTGAAATTGATCTTGATTTTGTCACTTAAAGTGAGTAGCCACCATCCCAGAATGTTTGCTTTAAAATTGTCATTATTTTCTTCAGGCCTGCTGTTTGTTTTGGTAAATGTATGGTTTTAGAGGAGGTGATCTGACAGCCACCTTTATTTTGTGATATTTTGTTCAGCAGGGTTGCTTAGAGATATTCCAAGAGACAAATGGTGGAGAAATGAAATGATGGCTCATCTAATATTCAATTACATATATGTCTTTCATTTGTTCACCCTGGCAACCTGCCCAGCACAAATAGATGCTTATTGTTCCTTAAATAAATTACCCTGGTTCCAAACTGCTCTGCAGTTAGGTACTTACAAGAGTTCTGGGTTTATTTGCTGGCACAGGCTGCTCTAAAGATACTCAGCCTTCTGTGTTTTGGCTTCTGTTACACTCATTACCTTGAAAAGTAATTATGCAAATATCACACAGCGTTAGGTTCAGGCAGGCTTTTATTTATTTATAAACACCTCAAAATTTCAATTTAAGGGCATGCAACTGAAAAATGTCTGCACAGGGTGAGAGATGGTGCTGCCTCCCCACCAATTGCTGCAATTCAGCAGCAAGCAGTAGATAAGCAATGCTGTCCCATTCTTTGCCTTGTCTGCTTATTGAAAGAAGAAGTGCAGTAAATTGGGCTGTAGACATCTAGTCATCATGGGATTTGGCTGTGCTTATAACAGGCAGGCACTGAACTGTATGTGAAGAACTTAATGCATTTTTTTTTTCTCATGAAAATAAAAAGGCAACCCTGGAGAAAAATGAGCTGAGATAGAGATGTCTGAAAGGTAACGTGTTTGAAAAGAAACAAAGGTTTCCAGCAGCCCCACAATAATTAATAAAAACCTTAAAGCTTGCAGGGTGGGACTGATTCTGATCTCTTGGTGATATTGATAAGATATTGCCCTATACAAGTGATCAGAGTCGCTGTTTACTTGAAATGCGAATTGAAGCTTTGCTTAGATGTTGCAGAGAAATGTGTACTGCAAATTGAATCTCTTAAGAACTGCTGGGTACGGAAGGCTGCTGTTACCAATGGGTAGCCAATGTGTGCAAAGGGATTTTATACAGTTGATCCAAACTGCATTCTTATTCATCTACAGAGAAATATACCAAGAGGAATGCCAGATGGGTGAGCTTCTGGGGATCTATAGACCATCAGTAAAAACTCACGTGTCCTTGAAATAGGTGTAAAATCTCACTGTCTGGGGAAGAGTTCTAAAGAGCCATGAGTATTGAAGGAATAATTAGGTTTTACTATCAGGAGAGCTCAAATGTTTAGATTTCTGCAAAAATCAAGCAGAATTTTTTAGACTGTGAATGCTATTCGTGTAAGAAGATAAGGCCTCTTTTAAAGTGTTCAGAATAAGCTTCTTAAAATCAGGTACTCCTATTATTGCTTGAAATATATTTGAAAACTATTTCATAATATGTTTGAAAATGCAGTCCTCTTTTACCTTCAATGGCTTTTGCCCTTATGTAGTGACTTCATCCAAAGAAAAGTATGCTGTCAAGGAAAGACTGCACGGGGATCCTGGCAAGAACATGCGTGTCACTTGAAGCATCACTAACAGCTCAGTGGCTAGCACAAGACAGAGAACTAGGTGCTCTCAGAGTTCAGATTTTGGCTATGTAGCTGATGTTCCTTTTTTGTTTAACCTCTTCCTTTAGCATGTTATCCATCCGTAAAGTGGATAGACTGTCACTACACTGCAGGAATTATGTGAAGCTGAAACAGAGCTTCAGAAATGAGAGGTGCCATAAAAAATATACATTAATAATAAATATACCTAAGTTTTCTTATTTGCCTTAAGGAAAGAAGCAGAAGGTCCAGAAAATCCTGGATAGTACCCATGACGTGTAATTTTCCATAAAGGGTTTCATTCCATGCTGAAGGTAAGACACAAACGTGGATGCACAGCAAGGGCTTAAAAGAGCTAGTAATGGCCCTAATCCTATTTACTATCCCAAGTAAATGCCTTCCTTGAAGGGACTGGAAAGGTAGTTATAAATGTGCTTAAATACTTATGTGTATGTGTGTATAAAAGTATATATGGAGTGAAATGTGTGTAGATACACATACCTGGGTGGTATGGCTGAAGTTAAAGGGACCATGGAAGATCATACCTGCACAAATTAGGACATTGAGTATTACTCTTGATCATCCGAACACAGGGATTTGCTGTGGATCCAGTAACTCCTGCTCGGTGGACTCCTGCTGTGACTTCTAATTTTACATGCAGTCACTTTAAATACATTAATACTCTGTGTCTCACGCAGGGTAACCTTCACAGCAGTCAGGTAAACCTGGCTATCATTTAGTAAGTGCATAATGTTATAAAGTTCTGTCTGCCCTCATTTTTGTGTTTGTCCTGCCTGTTGCATGCTTCATTATATGCATGTATGCATATTCTACTTCAGCTGAGTAAGGCTGAGACCAAAAATGTGTACATACAGAGTAACTAGTTCTGTACTTTAAAAATATGCAAAACCCAATACAGGCTCCTGCAGCTCTCTGTTAACTGGTATTTGAGTGGTCTCAGAGGTAATAATGATTGTAATGTTACCTTACAATGCAAATATCTCATTTATTTCCTCTGAAGCTGTGAAAGTCCTCCAAGTAGACTAACGGGTTTTATACTATATTTTTATGCATGGCATAGCTTTTTTCTTAGGCCTCGCTGCTACATCTGGAAAAAGAAAAGATAATGAAAAGGCTGTATTTTATTTTTTTTTATTATTATTTTCCAGAAAGCAATAATAGTCTGAACAGTTCACTCTCAGATCTCTGGCTGCTGACTTGAGTGGGAAAGGGGGCATTACATAAGAAAGCATTCACATTTTCCAGTTCAACAACAATAGCAACAGAAAGAATCCTGCCTTCATTCGTTGTCTATCATTTCAGTGTATGCAGAGCACCCTGCATACTCTTCTGAATCCCCCATCTGTCTTGAATTATTCTGTGTTCATCTGAAGTGGTTATCTGCAAGTAAAATGTATTAAAGTACAGATTTTGTTATTTTGGGAATCAGATTTAATTAGTGTCTGTTTTCAAAAGAACTTGCTGCTTACACGTATATTTTCAAAGTGGCTAAGAGCCCATTTTATCTATGTTAAGCTTTGGAAAGTCTAAATACTTTTGGAGGCAAAATAGAAATCGAACTCTTCTAAAAATCTTATATCAAAAATGAGCAATTATCTAATGGCTTGCATTGTAACTAATACAAATACAGCAGTACAGTGATTGATACAAAATATCAGGTTTTGGCAAGCTTTTCATTTAGGGAAAGTGTTTCAGATATGACCGCAGGGTTTAGAAGCCCACATCCTATTGAAAGTAATTTTTTATTTGGCTTCCAAAGTGGTTTCGAAAAAGTCTCCTTCCAACAGTTTCATTGACAAGAATCTGATGAAGATTTAAAAATGCCTAAATAACATCAATATTATCTCAGTTTATGTGGTTGACAGTCCCAAGAGACAAGTTAAGGAATGTGAATTCTATCAACATTCATGTCAGGTTACGGAGCAGCTGCAGGCTTCTGCTGTCATTGAGAAGAAGGGGTGGGTATGTAGAGGAGCTCTTCCAAGAGCAGCAATACTGGCAGCAGCAGAAGCAGCAGTTGAAGAGTTCCAGCATTTACCCTTCATGGTTTTCTAACTGCCTCTTTTGTGCTCTTCATTCGTTCTCCCGTGGCAAAAGCAGCCAAATTCTTCATCACTGAAACAACAAATTTTTGCCTACTCTGTTGAGACATCTCCAGGGAGCCATGGATTTCATCATTTGCTTTGTGGTGCAGATCTGCATGGTTTGCTAGGGCAGTTAATGCAGCAGTTCGGTTCACAAGTAAATCATCAGTTCCTGTCATTCATCTTCCCCAACCTTAACACATACTCAGAAATCACAGAATCATAGAATATCCCAAGTTGGAAGGGACCCATAAGGATCATTGAGTCCAACTCCTGAAAAAAAATAATCCACTATATTGTTCATTCCCTTATCCAGGGAGGTATAGTGGAATTCCACTCATTGACTTCTAAACTAGGATCCAGTTGCCCAAACAATGAACATCTTGTGCCAGTTCAACGGTGACCTGCCTTCCTAGCTGCTACCTCTGAAGTGCGTCTTCCAAGATGCATGCCATCTGTCAGCTGCATGCAGTTGTTATATACCTTTAGACACTTTCTGTGGCATTATGAGTTATGTTGAATCAACTGTATTGAACTTTTCTTAGGGAAAAGGGTTGTGCCTTATAAATTCATACAGCTATATATAGTGTTTTCAGTGTTTTGAGTATAGGAGTGGAGCAGTCCAGGAAGGTATTATTTATCATTAGAACTTGGTAAGTGAGTAGGATGTCTGAACACTATTTCAAAGTTGAGATTTTATTCTCCAAATGTGACAAAGAACAAGAGGCCTAGAAGGTGCAATGAATATAAGGAAAAGTCTGTGAAACGTGTTTGGAACCTAAGAATGGCACCTACCCTTCTCAGGGAATACATCTGCATTTTATGCACTACCACTTGGCAGCACACTCTTTACTGAAAGTTTATCAAGGAAAAAGCATGAATTATGTATTTTTTTTTTTTTCTGCAATCTATGAAAAAACTAAAGATGACTGCAGCTAGAGACTTGGGATGCCCAAAGGGTGTTAAATTTAGTTCATTAAATGTCTCAACTTTTGACACCTTTTTGAAAACCTTCCTATTCCTTTTAACTTTTATCTTTTCAACACTTTTCTTCCTCTTCTAAAACCACAATAAAGGAGACTTATGGCCAAAGGTGTCAAAGAATATTCTTAAGTTTGTTTGCTTCCTCTCTCATTTAATTACTGCCTTCTTGTTCTAGCATGAAAGTTTTTGTGATCTGACTCTTCATATTCTTACTCTGTGTGTTCAGAGAGATTAGTACAAAGGCTGTCTCAGGCCTAAAGTAATATGAATATTACAGTGACTTGGCTGATATAATCATAACATAGAATTCCTGCTAGGAAAAAAAAAAAAAAAGAGAGAGAGAGAAACGTTCTACATAGGACAAGCAATTGCAAACTGTGGTAGAAAGAACATGTGGAAAAATCCAGTGTAACTTATTAGCAGCACTTACCTAAATAAGTGAATAGTAATCTTCTATTTAAGTAGTCTTCCTCATAAATAGATGGGGGAGAAGACAAGTGCCAAGGCAAGAAAGTTAACACGACTCTCTAAAAATATGTGAAGAATATACAGTACCTTACAGATTTCACTCCATTCTCCTTCACCACTTCTATTGACAGCACGGACTTTAAAAAGGTATTCTGTATTTGGATCGAGATTACGTATCTCAAGGTTCTGCTGTTGTATTTTACTTAGCTGTCCATCTAGTTGTGTCTGGACAATGTTATCAGAACCAATGCCAACAACTTCATAAAACTCTACCTCAAAGAAATCTACATCTTCTATTGGACAAGTCCAGTAAATCTGTGAAGAGAAAAAAGAAATATGTAGTGCACAATTATATACTCTCTATTTTTGCTTATTTTCATTTTTACTTGTTTGGAAGGCTCCAGTTTGGCAAATTTTAATTTTTAAATGCCAAAACAGATGAAATACCAACCATATCATGAAATATATAAGAAAGGTATGCAATTTAGAGTCTTGGAAAATGCTAAGCTTCTTGCCATGAATTTCAGAGTACTCTCTTTTAACGTGCTAAGGGTAATGCAAGCTGATAACAGTCAGTGCTTTTCAATGTGCACTTTGGATCTTATGCAATTGACATCCTATTCTTGTTAACATCTCTGAAAAGAATAATGAGGAAAATTACACAGACGTGATATTGTCACATTGAAGACCAAGACTAGGATCAAATTATTTGATCTGATGTATAGAAATTTAAATACAAACATAGTACACCTGTTTATTTCTGCATTGGACCTTTCCATATAATATATTTCTGACATAAATAATAATATAACAAACTTACTGAATATGATAGGAAAGCGCGAATCAATTTATGCTTCAATTTATCTAAAAAGGCAAGTTTGAAAAGCATTGCCCGCTACAAATAACGTATCTGAACTGATATTGTAGTAAGACTCCTTAGGTACGAACTCTGAATGAGTGTGAAAACATAATGGTAATAGTAAATCTTTTACATATATTTAGAATTTGTTAGTGTCTTACTTTGGCAGACCTTGGGTAGACAACAGTCTGGTATATAACAACATGTCCTGGCACTGGGACTAATAATTTTTCTATAGGTTCTGGACTTGGAAGGTTAACAAACTGATATTTTCTTTCTTTTGTTGGAGTTTCACACGCTGCATCCCAAAATGCACACATGTTATTACTCTGTGTAGAATGATGGGGAGGCATAGAGCTTGGTTGTCTTCCAGGAGTGTTCTTAATCATCGTGCCTGATTCGAACACAGAATTTAAAGAGGTGCTTCGGAACAATGTTGCTTGTTTGTCTTCGTGAGTGCTTGAAACATGCATTGGAAGCATTATTTCTGGGTTAAAAAGATAGGGATTCTTTTCTGCCTTACCGTCTGATTGGTTTATTTCACAAAGGGATGGGACAAGTCCCTGTAAAGTAGCGAAAAGTTCATCAAAGTTGAGTTGAAGTTTTCTTAAAGGATCTTCCCTGAGAAGTGGACTAGGATGGAAAATGGAAGGAATTGCGTCTTCTATTTCTTTCACCAAGCAGTGTGCAGATTGTAGAAACACAATTTGACTTTCCTCTTTAAGAGCCTCTTCAGCGTACTGAATAAGGCCATCCATATATGACAGCTGACTGGATGTGTAGTTTACATATTCTGAAATTTCCTTCTGTTTTTTAAGTTCAATGTTCTCAAGCAACTCCATCATCTCTTTTTCTTGTTCATGAAGAACCATACGTAATTTTAAGAATCCATTTCTGATCTCCTTCCTTTTGGTGTCCTTGTAGGTCTGGAAATTATTTTTTAAGAGGATAACTTCCATTAGATCATTATCAACCCCTTGGCGTGCTGTAAAAAAACCAACTCAGGTCAGTAGTTCCAACTTCATATTAAAATGTACAGGTTACTAGAGGCAGAATGATAGGTTGTAGTTTAAAAAAATTTCAGGTTTGGTAGAACATGTCACAAGTGAGAATTTTAATAGTTTGCTGTCATCTCTGCTGCTAGTGAGTCCTGAGGGAAGTTGTTTGGGTTAAAATGTTCACATTTGAGTGTATAAAGTTAGGCAGCTCATTGCTACTTTATTATTATTCCCTCATTTACTCAAATTTATCTCCCCCCAGATGGAATTGATGATTTTACCTCGTTACATGGGAAATCATGAAACTTGTAGCTCTATATTATTTTTTGGAAATTTATTATATCAGTATCAAGTTACAGTAATGGTAGCAAATGCTCCTGTATAGACCTGGTTATGACTGTGGCTGACAGTACTTTTCTCTGATGGCCATTATGTGAAGGTGTCATTCATTCTTCTGCCACAAAAATTGAGAACAGTGAAGAAACAGAATCAAAAATACCAGAGGCTGATAGTAAATTTTGTTAGAATGCAGTAACATTTTGAAATAATGTCACATTACAAAGTCCTGTACAAATATTTTCTTTTATTTTCTCTCTTTTGAAATTGAGAATATAACACTTCAAGTTGTTTCTCATTGCATGAGGTTTACTTCTACTTTTCTGAACATTATTTTCCATGCAATTTCATTTTGTCCCCAACGTTTGTGATGTTATATGCAAAGATCAAAATAACTAAAAGAAAACCCTAAATTCCTAAAACCCCAGTCTCTGTTCAGCCACTTAGTTGCTATGGATGAAGTATTAGATAAAAGAAGTGACACTGCTGGGCTACCTGAGACAAATGTGGCCATCTTGCCTCTTAGTCTACATAGACATAAGCATAAAACTGACTGAAGAGAGACTATTCATAATTTGTCTGCAGGGAAAGAAGTTCCTCTTCAAACATGTGAAACTCAGAACATTTAGTATTTAAAAATAATTTGCAGATATATTTGGTGTTTATTTTACTCTGGATCCTGCAGCTTGGAATGGAGTTTCCCATAGCTAAATGTACATTTCTATTCCTATCTCACACAGATCCTTTGTTCCCTAGTAGCTAAGAGTTTTCTCACAGTGCCATGCAATTATGGGCTTGTTCCTTTTGTGTTTCTGCAGTGGGAACACGTCACCTTTCTGACTCTTGTGCTGTGTGGAGAATCAGTGGGGCTTATCAAGCATATGTGCAAGTTGCCTTCCTGAGCGGGCATGGGGAAGTGTGAGATGCAGCATGAATACAAACCTTGTTTAAATTTTACAATTGTGCTGGAGAGGGAAGTGGCCTCTTTTGAACATGCAGCTGCCAAGGGAATAGTCTCGTGATTGTTGTGCAGTGAGTTCTTGCAGAACCTGCAGATCAGTTTGTGGTCATCCAGGCAGTATTCAGAGAGGTGTGAGTTGCAGTGTAGCAGGCAGGGCCACTGTTCATTATCTGCTTGGTCTGCTTTGGTGAAGATGTGGTCTTGAGCATCATTCTCACTATGGTATAAATGCAGACATTCATTGCACATGTTAATTCCGCATGTTTTACATCTTTTGGTTGCCATTCTTCTTCCCTCCCTGCAGATATCACAGTGGACTGGTCTTTCACTGTGGTCAAATCTCCACCTCAGAATGCCGTGTCTGCGCATGTATTTCTTGGCTAGTTTTGCTCTGAGGTAATTCTTCCTCAGCTGAATTTTATTTGTGTAGGGGAGACAATGTGCTTTACTACATACTGGGCATACAATGATATAAAAGTTGTCTGTTGCTTCAGCTTTGGTCTTGCTTTTAGTTATGCACTTCTCACAAATGCAGTGATTGCATGGCAGCATGAATGGCTGGAGAAACAACTGCTTGCACAGCGGACAGGCAAGCTGGTCACGGAAGGCATTGTTAGAGGCATTCCTTTCTGGTGTATTGACGAATGCATTATTCCTAGTTCTGAATCTTGACATGACATCTTTTGACCTAAATAAAATCAAAGAAAAAACAAAGCAACAAAAATATGACATCCGAATGTTAGGGTACCATCTAAGAAACAAAACGGATAGCATAAGTAGTTCTGCTTTGCATGCCAACAGTCCTTCTATTCTGACTGGATATTTTATTTAAACAATTGGGTTAACATTTAAGAATCCATTTTCTTTTCATCTTCATAACTATTTCACTATATGTTGAATGCTGTCACCAACAATGGTGAAAAGCAGACATTTTAGTCACTGCAGGTCTGTCTAAATTTGAGTGGTGGACTATTTGTATATATATAGCTTGGTTTACTATAAACTGAAATGTATTTTGTTTCCTTTTCTTGTCTGATTAATTTTAAAAATGAAAACAACAAATACCTAGAGTGAAGAAAAAATTTTTCTGCAATTCATATGAAACCCTTTGTTTTGTTTCAGAGGGTGTTGGTTTCTTTTACAACGACTTCTGTAAGATTTTTAGAATGTTTTATTTTTAATGAAAACTGTAGACAATAAATGTCAAAATGTTTCAAATGGAATATTTCATCAAGAAAGTAGCACGACTAAGCATTTTGCCACTTCTAAAATAATATTAAGGCCATTTCTGCTTAGCATAGCAACCTACATCTACATACGATCATCCTAATTTTCAGGCATTTAAAAATCACTTATTTATGACTTATTTTTGATTTTAAGAATGAATTAACATTTTTCTTAGTTTTAGTAGCAGCCTTATCATTGATTCTTGTATATTAATTGCCAAAACTTTCAGATGTGAATAATTTTATTTAAATGATTGTAATCATTTTAGAAAAGGACCGATTATTCAGGACATGCTAATCGCTTTTCTCTTCAAATCTTGGTTGTCCTAACCTGCCTCTCAGCCTGTGGACATTATTGTAAAAATACAGCATTACTTTTATGATGGCTTTACTATTTTCTAGATCTTTGGTGTGAGCTCCGTTATTTAGGATGGACCCCTGGTTCTAGGGCACTACACTCTGGCTTTCTGCTGTGCCTCAGTGTATCATATGTGTTGCTATTACTTTCCTTCTGACCTTTTCTTCCCAGGTGTTCAACCATGCTATCTGTTCTTCTTGGCACTCTAACAACAGGGAGAGGGAGAAAAAAAACAGTAGTAAACTAGAGAGAATAGAATTTCCTGTTGATGTGAGGATTCCTTCTGATCTCTCTGAAGTTTACAGTTTACTTAGGTAGGAATGCACTGTGCATTTCCAGAGGTCATTTCTTCTCTGTCTGCTATTCTTCTAATCCAGTGTTCTTTTGCCAATTGTTCTCCCCCCCCCCCCCACCCCCCCACCCCCACTGAATACCATTTTTGTTGAGTGCTCTCTAGTTTAGCATTTCTGTATTTAATAATCAGCCCCTCCCTTCTGATTTTGTCTTCTAATATTACTATGCTCTCTTTCCATTCTGTGCGACATTTCTTGAACTTTTACAATTGTCTTTTGTGTGTGTGTGTGTGTCTTGCTTTGATTAGAACTGCTTCCTTTCGTTGCCAGTTAACTGCAGTTTTATTACTGTTTGTTTTAATCCATTTTTCCTGTGTCCTTGGCTTGAAGCCCCATGCAGCAAACATATTCCCTTTTTCCTCCTTGTTTTAAGGTTCCCTGTATATCCTCCTCCTTGTCCCTACATAGATTTTCACTCTGTGGGAAGTACAGTGATGTTCTGGAGTAGCCTTTGCCCCAGTTAATGGCAAGCATAACATTTCACTAATATCAAGATAAAACTACATTTTCTGATTGTAAATAGAAAGATATCCTGTGTTTTGTGTTGTTTTTTTTTTGTTTTTTTTTTTTTGGAATTGCTCCAATGAACCAATGGGTCGTATGTTCCTAAATGGAAACTAGAAAAACAAAACCCCAAGAAATTAAGACCCCATGACTCCACTTACTGAAAAGTTGCTGATAATCTTGACTGTTCTCGACTGATGGGATTTCTGCAGCATTTGCTTGCATAGTACTGACATGCTGAATTCTCTCCGCTGCAGCAGCAGCATTTGCAGTCTGGGTCATTTGAACAAGAGCAACAGCACCACCAGCAATTTGCATGCTCTGCAGATGAGCAGTGGCAGCACTGATAAGGTTTGTCTTCTTCATATGGACATGGGAAACAGGTGCAGTTCTGCTCGCTGGTAAATAGGAAGCGCCAACATAAGCAGCATTCTTTCTTTCTGCTGTGGCAAGTCAGGTAAAAGCAATTTGAGAAGCATGGGCAAATTGAAAAGGAACATCCATTTTCATCCATCCCTTTATCAGACACCTGGAAAAAAATCCATTGACACTTTAAGCTTCTCTGCAAACTACAGCAATAGAGCTCCAAAAAGGCATGAGCTCTGACTGGTGGGTCAGGGTCTGTGCTGTGGCAACACACGTTGTTCTATATGGAAGCTGACATCACAGCGACATTCAAATAAGGGCACAGGCAGAATTCTATACACATGTACCTGATATGCCATATGTAGCTATCTAATAGTTTTTCTGAAATTTAGCAATTCATTTTGTGTTAATAGGTTAATCTATAATTGGAGCTTACTAAGATGGTCTTGGCGTAGTTTACTGTAACAGCTCCTTTAAGCCTTTTGCTCAGTCTGTTCTAAACGTTAATTAATTGAGAGCCCTACAGACCACAACGTCTGTGTCATTTTATGCAACCAACTGCATGATGAGCTGTAATGGGTTCTTTGAAATGGTTGAGTCTATTGTGTCAGTCAAGTTTTCATTCAGAAGCTCTAGACCTGTGTGCTGAACAGCTTTCCACAGTATAACTTGGACCTTTACTGGATGGTATTTATGCCACTTGTCTTTCTAGTTTAATCAACTGTAATGCTTTTTTTATTGTGCATAGTTAATTTTGGGAGATCAAAAGACTTTTGCATCGATAAGTAGAATAAATGTTTATCTGCTTTTCTTTTGCAAAATGTTCATGATGGCCAGGTGTGCAGTAAGGAGAGAAAAAAGTATTAGGCCTGTGTACCATGTGCTAATACCTTGACAGACTTTTCTTTTTTGACATAATGCAGAGGTTAAATAGCAACTTGTACACATTTTTAGCAACACACAACTTTTTCAAGGATTCCCTGAGTTGTGCTTTTCTATTGAGTACTTGGACTTAGTCTGCACTGCCCCATGTAATTCCCCTAAACAGTCTTTATTGCTCCAGTTTTTGCTTTACCGAAACTACTTGCATTGACAGCCTCATTCCTGTGCTGCTCTGAGTATAGGTGGCTCTCTTTAACTCCATGTGGACATGCAGCCAGTTCTAAGGGGGTCCCATTTCATGAATATGTTTATTCTCCTCTAACAGATATTGAAAGATCAAATCAGACTGGCTGCTAGAGAAACCAAATTAGATGCAGTAGCTGCAACCAGACTTCTAATAGCATTTGCAGACATGTTTCTCCATGCCCAAGCCTATGTTGTGGTTTGATCTGATTGTCACTTTCATAATAGTTCTCATGATAACCAGTGTGTGATGTGTTTGACTTCATCAAAATAAGCCTGACCCTGAAAGCTTTGAGGATTTTTGGACATTTATGATGCGTGGCTATCACCCTAGGAGAAAAAAAGGGGACGCTCATTCTCCCAGCCTGATGTCCAGCTGAGCACTGTGTGTTAATATATAGATAGAAAGGTATCTAAATAAAAATGTGTTCATAAGTTGGCTATGATTAAAAGGAAAAACAGCAACAGAATTCACTCTATCACACTGCTTAAGGGAAGAGGAGAAATGCAAGTGAGGCAGGTCAAGATAGGAAAAAACTCTATGGATTTAGGCATAGTGAGCTAAAGATGTCCTAAGCAGAACTTCCCCACAGATGGGGAAAGAATGAAGTTTCTCTTTTACTCCTAAGAAACCATCTGACAAGGTTTATAATAAATGTAAAAAAATAAAAATAAAATAGGTGCTTTTTAAAGAACTTGTGAGGAGGAAAATTAAATAAATAAATAAAATAAAAATAATTTTTATAAAAACACCTCCTTGCAAGGAAAACTAGAAGTGTAAACACTTAATCTTTAATTGAAATCTGATGACAGCGTTTGCTGCTTATATGCCTCTGCAGAGAAAATGGGGAATATGCATACCCACATGTACTGCAGAGGTGAAAAATCTTGAGCAAATTTGCTTCCTCTGTGTCTGCTCTTGCACATGAATGAGTGCTTTTTATCAAAAATGGAACGATTGCATCACCGACTGCTAACTTTCACTTCTACTTTCAAGTTTTCAGTTGTTTACTTTTTACTTTTCTTGAGGTCTCCACACTTACAACATGCTTACCTCTTTATGAGACTGCCAAAGAAATATTTGTGTCGGGATATGGGACTCATCTTTACCAGTTTTCTCATAAGTTGGAATGTTCAGGACGCATAAGTCCAATGAAAAGTACTTAACACTGGAAATCGTACTTTTTGTAGCCTAACAGACAGTTCCTTATGCTGTTTCTTCTTTCCCCAATTTATTTTTTAGGTATTTTTCTGGCGTTTTGGAGATGCATAGGACTCCTTTATAAAGAGTCTTCTCCTATCTTACATAACAAGAGAGTATAAAGTTTTCTATTGTTAAAGGTTTTCATTCAATTATTTAAGAGAGAGTGAGAGAAAGAGAATTCTTCTGCCTAAATTCTTAGGTTTCTATACCAACTATTTAAATTATTTCTTCCCTAAAGGTTTTTTTATTATTGTATTACAGCGGGGGACCTACATGCATCAGTGCTGTTGCTAAGTGAAAAGTGATACATCGTTTGCAGTCAGGCTTATGATTTGAGGTAATTGTAAAGAAATTAACTGGAACTGCTGTCTCATTGTTGGCTGCAGAAAATCCCATGTAGTTAGTAGCTAGTGGGCTCCATCTCTGCCTCAATGCTTGATCCACAGATGATGCAGACCTTTCAGTTTTGTGGTTGCTGTTGATTCTTGAGGATTTTAGCCTATAAATAGATCAAATGTATAAGATGATGTAAGTCATTCTATGCACTAACAGGGGTTCATATATTGAGATCTAAACGCTGAACTTCCATCCCTTGGAAAATTACTTTGCTTGGAAGTAAACATCAAAGAATTGAGCGTGTTTTCTGAAAGACATTTTACTAGCTTGCTTAAATAAAAGTAGTGCTCTTTCTTAGAAGTAATGGAAGGAATCCACTTTTCTTTAAATTAATTTGTAAGAATTTGCCTAAAGGCCTACACAGTGAACTTCTGTCTATACTATATCCTCGAACTTGTAGCAGGCACTACTTGTGATAACGTATAAGAGTCACTTAAATCATAGTTTGTTATTTTCTCCTCTCTTGTCTGTCTGCACAATTAAATTTTTAAAGAAGGAAAATGAATTTGCCATTTTCTAAATAAATGAATGATCAGTAGCATAAAGTCTGGCTTAAACAGGAACCTGTTCTGGTGCAAAAGGAGGTATTTCTGGAACATCAGGTAAATCACAAACACTGCATTGAATGATAATCATGCATAAAACAAATTTACATTTTTTTTTTTTCCATTTGATTCATACATTGCAAAACCTCCTAGGACAGTTTTTCTGGACTGCCACCATATTCTCACTGAAATGGCAATGATGATAGATATGGCTTCTTAGATGTGTTGACTCATTAAGATTACAACAATAGGAAGAAACTGGGTTTAATTTGATCTCAGTACCATCTACAATATTTTACTAGGAGTACAGTGACACTGAGATGGAACAGCTGAGGAAAATGAATAACAGGAGACTAGTCTTCTGTAAAGCTTTGTGAGTACAAAGAACAGTGTATAGCTGAAGCATTTAAAGAAAAGTACTGGAATAACAGCTGGATTAGAAATGAAAAAATATGAAACAATGATCTATCCTCTTATGGTTAACTGCTCAGAAGTGCAAAATGAGCAATTGAAAAGCAAACTACAGATCGATCCATCATTCCTTCTTTCTATATCTTCATATTCTACATAAATCCCATTAATTGGTAAGAAAAAATAACACAAAAACAAGCAAACAAACAAAAAAAAAATCCACAACCCCACAGGTTTGGGACCAAGCTGAAACTGTCGTGTGAGTTAAAGGGCTAAGTTGCATTCAGTGATATGTAGCATATATCCCAGTTCCTTTCCATGACCACTAGACCCTTTATTTTTAGCAGTGATGATCCTCTCTTTGTTTTCCACTTTTCTTTGTTCATCTGTCTTTTCTTGCAAACAATTGTAAATTATTGGTACGCAATTCTTATAAAGAATATGGCTGATGACAGGAATCCCAAAGGAGCAGAGGATGAAAGACAGTATACTTTTGTTGCTAATAAGGAAAAAAATGTCTCCATGTTCCCTGCTACTACTGAACCTGCAGCTTTGTTCTTACAGGAAAAGTAGCTCTTGGCCAAACTTTTTCATGTTCGCTGACTGATGTGAAAAAATCCATCAACCAGTAATAAATGAGTGGAGATTAAGCAGAAGAGGATAAATAGCATGAAGTTCCCATATGTTGTAGAGTTTTAAGGGGGGGGGGGGGGAGGGGGAAGAAGAAATTAAACCGACAAAAACAACAAAACTTTGGGTAAGATGTTCTGAGCTAAGGGGTTTCTCTGCATTCTAGATTTAGCAATGGTTTGTCACCAAATGAAAAAATACAGTGGTGTTTAGGATGGATATAATTTCTGAACAACAGAAACTTTACAGTTCTTACACAAGTGCAACACTGAATGACATAGGCTAAAACTGTGGAGATAGCTGGGCAGCCACTAGTAAATTCTAGTGTATTTGTGTAGTGTGTGAAACATAAAACAGTCCTTGTGCTAGTGTATTTTCTTAGGCGTTGAGAGTATCCATAGATTTAACTACAAATCTCTTACAACAATGTATGCATTATGCAGGGAAGGCAGAATGTTTTTTTGTTTTTTTTTTTTTTCCCCTCGAAACTGTATAGAGATGTGCTGCTGATTTCTGTGGACTTACAATTTTGTATACCACTTCAGAAAGGTGAACATTTTAACACACTGACCTATGACAAGTCTGTGATAAAGTCTAACACTTGTTTTTCAGCTTTCTGTTGGACAAAAAAAAAAAAAAAAAAAAAAAAAAAGCTAATATTTTATTAATTGAAAACAACAACAGAAAATCTTTTTCTAGATTCCCTAAAAAGAAGGTGCCCTTAGGCTATTGGTAAAGCAGCATTTAAAATAAGGATCTGACATCCCCAAGATGTGTTTCTTTCATTTGATCTCTCTTCAAGCTTTCAGACCAAGGAAGCAAAATGACTTTTTTGGGCCTGAAATATCTTTATGAAAATGTATATTACAGAATTAAGCAATATACATTAGTTCATAAAGAACTGTGATGTTTGTATTGATACAAATGTTTAATCTTACGCTGGGTTTAGTATTTTATTGTTGACCCATTTTTGCAAATAATTTTTACACATTCCATTCATTAAAAGCACTTTGTCACCAGAATAGAAGATCAGGTGTGGGGGGGAACTAAAGTTGAATCAAACCATATGGTTTCCTTTTATGTCACATGAGAATACTGGTATGCATAATAGTTACATGCCAGAAACACCAATGAATTGTGATTTGATGAAAGTGAATCCATTTGACAGTGGCTGATCTGCACAAAAAAGTTTTTATGAACTTGCTGTGATCAGCCCACAGCTTAGAAGAAAAATGTTATCTTTATAGGACCTTGTGTCTTAAAAGCTTGACAGGAACAACAAACCCATGCTATTTCACATACTGCTGTCAGACACCTTTAGGAGATTGAAGACTATGAAAGAAACAACTAGGGAGGAATGAAGCCTGATTTTCCTGAAGCCAATTTAGAAGCATCCAAAAGCCAAAATTAATATCAGGGAAGTGATTACCACTATTTATTACTGGATGTGGTTGCAGGAAGCAGGAAATAACAGATGGTTTGTGTATTTGGAGGTGGTGGCTTTTATTTTGTTCTGCTCTGCAGTTAAAGCCCACTGTTGGGTTACTGTTCTTTCCATGAGCTTGCCTTGGGTATTGATGAAAGGTGAATTCCCAGCTACTGTGATCACAGGTACTTTTAGGGCAAGATTTGGCATAAGCTTTTCAATGAAATGTATTCCAACCATCTGAGAAGAAAATTGCCATGTGTTTGTAACGGAGGAACTCCCTTGCCTGCGATGTTTGCTGGCTTGTCCCACAATGCCTGGGAGCTCACGTTTGCACCTGCTGTAACAATTGGCATGTTGTGTAAATGTCTACCCAGGGTGACAGCCAATATGAAGAGTCAATATAATCTTTTGGCGGCTTAAGCCAGGACCAAGGACAGGGTGCATGTTCTGCTCATTAGCTTTTAATGCTTCATTTATTTATTTACCTCCAGCCCCCTATTAGTGTGGTTAAACTGACGTACATCTGGCTGAAGGTGAGAAAGAACCTGCTTCATTTTCAGATTTAGTCTTTTATGTTCCGCTTCTGACTGAAAAAGAAATTATTTGAGATACTGCACAGAGTATTAATTATTTAACTTCGGGAAAATCTTTTCCCCTGGCAACACCTGAAGATCAAAGAACATCCAAGGGTCAAATAAATCTTCAACAATATTTGTTCCAGTGTTTGAGGCTTAGATAAGTAAGATCTGTATAGGATCAACACCACCTGCCCCTCCCAAACCAGCTCTCAGTCTTAAGTATACAGTGATGAGGCTGGGGTGAAGGAAAGGTAACACTATTTTCCCTGTTTTGTAACAAAGTCGAATGAGAAGTACATAACTTGTACAAGGTTATGTAAGCAGTCTGCAGCAGATCCTGGAATTTAAACCACCTTTACTCAGTGTCAGCCTAAAACCATAAACAGTAGGTCTCTGGAGACCTACTACAAACCACAGTGTTTTATCAAGCAGAAGAGTAGGTGGGAGATTTTTATTTTATTTTATTTTTTAATTTTTTAATTTCTTAAAAACAGCTAAGGAGAAATAGTTGTCAGATCTTAGATGTTAACAGAAGACTTTGGCTTCCTTCTCTCACTTGATCAATCTAGTACCTTAAGGGGAATGGAAGAGACTGAAGCTATAACTATGAAGTTTTTTTCCCAAAATTTTACAAGTGGAGGTCCAATATTTCTGCAAGTAAGGTCTTCTGTTTTCCTTTTTTTTTGTTTGTTTGTTTGTTTTTTGTAGATGTAACTTTAAAATAACATTAGCTCATTTGTAAATATGCTATAGTAACATGTTGTTTTTTGTAATATGTTGGTTTTTTGAAATAGAGATGATATGAGCAATACTGGAACCATGTACTACCAGATGTCTTCAACAACTGACATTTTCAAGGAACCTCATACCTGAGACTTCTTTTGCATTATGATGCTTTGATTTATTTTATTGTAAGGATTTTGCAAAGATTTCCATATCAAGAATGAAAAGCCTCTTTCTCTCCCTCCTTCTTTCTTTTCATATGTGGCATAAATAGATTAATAGGCTCTACAGTATCTGGGAAGGAAAAACTTAGAAGATTTATTGTTTAGGATACAATTTGTAGGGAATATTTTATCATGGTTCGAGTTCCAGTGAAAATCATGATAATGAAATAAATACTGCTTTTGTCTGGATCCTAAACTTCCACATACAGTATTCTTACATGTACATGTTTGCTCATTTTGTAATCGTATAACAATGAATCATTATGTTTAATGAATAAGTTTCAGGACCCTCCTGCTCTCTCAGCTTCTGTCTGCAGTTTTGTTTCCCTGTTCTTAATTCCTCTTCTCTGCTACAATACTTCCATTTAATACATTATGACAAATTCTGATATTACTTTATTCCAATTAAGAGCAAAAAGATTAACTTTCTTCTGAAGCCACCAGCTACTGCTTGTGCCAGACATCTTGGCACTTACATCCTACCATAGAGAGGGACTACCCTTTAAGGAAGTGCAAGTAACTGTGAGGTGTAAACCACTTTGTTTTGCAAATGTATCTGTTACACATAATCGTTTGTATAACAAGAAAGTGTAGGGAGCCCAGACGTAGACTAGAATATTGTATGAACCTAGACTTAATTCAGAACTAAAAGTGAGTAAATGAAATTTGGATTGATTGTGAATTAACAAAAAAACAAAGTTCTGAAGGTCTTGCCAGTGGAGAGGGTGGTAGTGGACTAGTGGTGGTAGTGTCATATTTCATATTTGCTGATGATGAACCTTTTTCCATTCAGAAGTAATGCGAAGTTCAAAGACTTCAGTAATAGGTCATCTGACTGATAAATCCTTGCTGATGTAAAAAACAAAAAATACTGTCCCTAAAACACTATCTGCACACTTTTAATATTACAGTGCAAATAAGTGAGATTACAGGTCAAGTTTTCTTTGTTTTCAATAATATTATGACTTTTTATTTATTTTTCTCAGCTTTATTTAGGAAGATGCTTAGAAAATTATGAAGCCTTTTTAGATCAGGAAACAAGCTTAAAAAGTCTCTTTATTTGTATCAAGGTTGGACCAATTTTGCCAGGTGTTTAAAAATGAGAAGACTGACTTTCCAAAGGATTTGTAATCTAAATATAACTGAATAAAATTAGTACAGGTGGTAGGCAGATACAGTAGGCCTAGAGAAAGCTATTTCTTTGCTTCAGCAATGAGGCAGTTTCATATTTCTGACAGCTTTGATTTCTTGCCCCCTGAATATGATATAAAGGGGTAGGTGACCTGCAGAGTGTTTCAGAACAGTTCATAAAATACAAGCACAGACCCAGGCTCCATTATATCTAGAGTGTCATGGACTCTTCATCTTGACTGCGTTTAGATACTAAGTTGTCTGGGTAGACTGAAGCCTGTTCTAGTAACTTTAAGGGAAGGAAGGAGGCCTAAATAACTGCGCTGCTCTTACTGACACTGTTGGGTCTACTTTTTGACTACAGTATTTGCTTTATCACATACTTTAATTGGAAAGTTCCCACTTTATGAGCACATTTTCTTCTAATGAATTCTTGTTTTGCATTTTATGTTAATATCCTTTTATTTTTATGAACATCAATAACTGTACACTGAACTTCTCATCTTGTCACAATATTTTAATTAGTTTTACTTCTAGGCTTGAACAGCTGCTACCCAACCACCAGAGGGTAGAGCTGTCTGTTGCTGAACCAGATCACGTACCATCACTTCTCCTCATCTCTCTTTTATATTGTCTCAGATAGCGTATAGTACTGAACAGTGAGCCTGGGCATCAGCATCTTACTGATTGCCATCTTGATGTTGCTCATTAAAGCAAATGAAGAATCTCTTTTTGTTTATAGGCGTCATTTGGAAACACCAGCTAACACACACCTCTTTCTAGGAGCAAAACTGATAATTTACAAATTCACTCTTTTGTTATCCTTAATATTTTCTTAAAGACTAGACTGTGATTAGCAGTGAATACCCAATCTCTATATCCAGAATGAATGCTGGTCATCAAAGTAGTGCAAAATCAGAGTAATTCTGTTCAGAAATAGGAACCTGGCAATGAAATATCTGAAAAGACTGCAAGGAAGAAACTGTATGAGCTTTCTGCTATCTCATTCAACTGACTTGAAAGATCTGTAGGGAACCAGAATCAAAGAAACTGAAAATACTGTATTGTGTGCCTTTTCATAACAATCAAGAGGGGAAGCTTGCAAATTACATTTTATTTTTTATTTTTTAAGTGAAATACAGTTTTTAGCCTTAAAATTAGTTAATTGTGTGTGTATGCACACACATGCATGCATATACACATATCTGTATAGTGGAAATACATTTTTAACGGTCCACTTAGTTCAAAAAATGTTAGGGTACATTATGAGGGAAGAGAAAAAAAAAAAAAGAATCCAAGAATAGAAGATTTCAATATTCAGAGTTATTAGTGTGACAGACTTCCTAAATAACAGAGGTCTTAGGAAGGCGTAACAGAACCTATAAAGCATTTGTGGAATTCAGTGGCAGTGAAAACTGTAACTGCTGATATTTCAGGCAGAAGCATACCTTTTTACAGAAGACGACATTTTTATTGCAATTGCAGTCTGTAAACATTGTTTTGTGTAAAAAAAAAAAAAAAAAAAAAAAAGCATATATATCTATAAGAAAAGTATAAGTCTTCATGACTACACTAGAAGATACAAAGCATTATTTTTATCTTACATACTATGGATACAAATATATGTCGACGTAGGTAAGGTATAAAATAAAGAATGGTCTAAATCAGGTTCATTTTAAACTTAAAGTGTGAAATGTTCACATTGTACTGTTCAGTTGTTCAGAAGTTTTCCTGGTACAAAAAAAGAAGTTTGCAGTACAAAAAGACGGGGATCTCCTGGAAAGAGTCCAGCAGAAGGCCACAAAGATGATATGGGCCCTGGAGCATCTTCCCTGTGAGAAAAGGCTGAGAGACCTGGATCTGTTCAGCCTGGAGAAAAGAAGATTGAGAGGGGATCTTATCAATGTTTATAAATACCTGAGGTGTGGGAGTCAGAGGGATTTGACCAACCTCTTTTCAATGGTTTGTGGGGACAGGACAAGGGGTAATGGCCACAAAACTGAGTACAGGAAGTTCCACACCAACACCTGAAAGAAATTCTTCACGGTGAGGGTGAGGGAGCACTGGGACAGGCTGCCCAGGGAGGTTGTGGTGTCTCCTTCTCTGGAGATATTCAAGGCCCGTCTGGATGCCTACCTGGGCAACTTGCTCTAAGGAACCAGCTTTGGCGGGGGGGTGGACCCAATGATCTCTCAAGGTCCCTTCCAACCCTACAATTTTGTGATTCTGTGATTTGAGAAACAGTTTAGAAGAGCTTTTTCTGAGTAGTCAAACAATATTTGTTGATATACATCATTAAGTGATTTTTCACTATAGATTGTTCCTGAAAAATAGCCTCTCTATTAATCTCTATTTCTTACTCGTTTTTTTTTCGGTAGAAAGTGTGTATATCAGTGACAAAAGTCCTCTAAATCATTCAATTATTTCCTGCAAATCCATATATAGCTTGCTCACTGTTGCACATGAACTTACAACCATGAGTGGCTACAATGGCTAATTGCTAATAACTTGGAAACAGTCCTCCAGCCTGTTCCACGTGGAAATTATTAGTGCCTTGTGTGAATCCTGTTCCACCCATGTAGAAAACATTTCAGGAGATGGTGTCAAGATTCAGATAACAGGTCACTTTCCCAAGCTCAGGTGAGGATGGCTATGTACAGTTTGTCAGATTGCTGCTGCTGAACATGTAATGCATTAAATGGCCTGACCCACACAACACTTGCTTTGAGTAACGCAATACTCAGATAAGTGTAGAGGACTGAGTTTCTTGCAGAAGTCTGTTAGCCTGATAATTAAAGAAATATTCATACCCTTCAGGAGAACTTATAAGAAATAGGAAGAGGTGAAGGAGAAACAGTTTGGGTAATGTCAAAGATACCAGTATTTGAAACACAGTTCAGGAATTGGCAAATCATCTTCACCATCCTGAAGCAGCTCCCTGGCTTTTGTCTTAAGCCTTTTTTCTCTTCTATTGCTTCTAAGTTCATCTCATTTCCTTGCTGTGTAAGTTTGCAAGGCTTGTCATTTATTTTGTATTTTCACAATGCCTTATACCATAAAACCTTCACCATGGGTGGGATCACAGTGTACCTCTTAATTTTGTTTTGGCACACAGTAAATATGGCTTTTTTACTGAACAGTACCAGCATGCACCAGAGGGGTAGAAATACAGGGTTGCAAAAACATGCTGATTAAAAACAGTGGACTTTCCTTCCAAGTGCTCTTTTTTCAGGCTTAACAAGAACATTCAAGTCCTTCTACCTCATTGAAAGGAATAGCACAGATTTGGACATGGAAGGTAAATGGCAAAAGTAGAACCAGGAGAAAGTAAAGGCAAATAGGTTACCTAGAGTTGTAGTACTTGGCCATACTTTGTGAAGACTGTGTGGACTGCATAGTTAAAGAAACAAAGTCTGCATGCTCATTTGAGGAAATAAACTGTTAGTTCCTATTTTCCCTATTCCTCTCTCTTCCTCTCTTCCTTTGTTTGTTTGTTTTTGTTTCTTCCTATAAAGAGTGGTAAGAACTGTGTAGAAAAATGGAAGTGCTGACTCTTCTAGGGACACATTACACAGCCTTTGGCTGCCTTCATTGTATTCTTACGTGCCTACTCATTGCTTCTCTCAGCAGGAAATTCACTACAGCATTTGTACAACAGAGTAATGACACAAGTTTTTTGTTTCTTTGTTTTTCTTTCCTTACATTAGAACTAATAAATAATAGCTATTATTTTTAACAGTAAAAGGAATGAAAGAAGGTTGGTAACATCTTTCAATAGTCTGTAGTCTATATCTAGCTGCAACAAAACCTTGAGGTGAAAACTAGGTTATTTGCTCCCTAATCCAAATTCTGTTTTATTTGGTTTAGAAAATATTCCTATTGTTTTGATTTGCCTTTGGTAGCTAATCTATCAGTGGGAGACATGCAGGCAGAAGAAAGGATAACATTGACCTAACCAGGGCATATGCACAATGAAAAGAAAGCACAGAGGTCAGCTTGTGGTGACAGCAGGGGGAAATGATAGATCACACAGAGATGTGCCTTTTATTCTCTAAGAAAATTGTGTCCTTTTAGCTCTTGCCTTCTATTCCTAACCCTCTTGCCCTGTTCTGCTCCCTTGTGCTCCTACTTGTTTCTTACAGTGGCAGTGCAACAATATGGATTTTATTAACAGCAATGTTAATATTACTGGGTTCTACAGCTACAGAGTTGTGTGAACGGGAGGGCAAATAGATCTGGTAATCTGTTTTCTTGCCTTGCAAGGTGAAGGGATACAAGATCTAAATGCAAAATATGCAAAAGAAACTCAAAATATAGTTGAATAAAGCACAGAACACCAAAAAAACATTTTCTCTAAGTGCCTAAGAATTCCAGCATAGAAATATAAAATATTTTGAGTTGAGCACTAATGTTGTAGAATCCATGATGCAGGAGTTCCATAAATTCCATAATTTCATAGGGGAAAAGTATGGAGAAAAAAAAAAGCAAAGAAAGAAAAGAAATCACACTGATTTCTAACATATTCTTTCATGACTAGTTTAAACTAAGATGCACGATCTTGCATCTCAAAGATATAGTTAAACAAAAATCAATCATACCCATTGATGAATTTTCTGAGACTTTCACTATATTTTGATTTATATCAACGTAGCATAACTTGTTTTCTTGTCTGTGTAAAAAAGACCAATGTAAAGTCACTATGACAAAGATTTATTCATGTCTTCACAATAGTTTCTGTCTCCTTAATTAAATCTATTGTATAAAAAACAAATTTCAATTGGTGCAAAGTCTGTGCACAAACTAGCTAGAAAGTGCTGTATCTGCAGTACTGTTTAGTTATAAGCATCTATCGGTGGCATTCCTAAATGAGGTGATTTTGTAAACACACTTCTGAGATTTCCTTAGCAATGATAATGTCATTTCAGATGTCCTTAATGCTGTAATCATTATTATTTTTTTTTGTTTGTTCGCTGATTTCCTTCTTTCCCTGCCCCCTTCTGGGGGTTTTCAAAATAATACAAAGCTGAAAAAAGTCACACACTTTTCTTCCTCACAGCATCGTAGTCTAAAGAAGAACTTTGAAAATAAACAAGATTTGCCTAAAGAAAATTAAAAGGTTGCCTATGTAAAGTCCTTGATAATGAAACAAAGATGAAAGCTTTCAATTTCAATGATTTCTATTCACTTTCTAAAGTCACTATGATTACATGAGTATGTGTTACTATGTAGTGAATCATTTTGCAGGTGAGAGGAAAGATGGGTTAGAGACAGTAGGTGTCATAGTTCCCTGCAACAAGAATTACAGTAAAATGTGCTAAACTTTATTCTTCTTGTGTGTTTGTGTTCTGTTGTGTTCCAATAAATTAATGGTTTTGTATCCAGTTCAATCATTTTCTTGAAGGGAAACAAATGTAGCTAACAGCTGTATACATACCAGACATATATCTATTTTTTCTTTTATTCTTTTAAGAGTATTTTTCAAAGCCCTATTTCTATCTACTTTTTCACTAATCCTGAAGAACATTATGGTGGTTGCTACCCCTATTCTTCAAAAGGATCAATGTGCATCTTCATCTAGTTGATCAATAACTGAGCAGTGAAAGTACAAGGGTATAGCATTTTTAGCAAAATGTAATGCTGCTGCAATTGAAGCAGAAGAAAATTATTGCCTATGATATATGTAGTATATTTATATTTGTGTATCTCAATTTACTCTCCATTGAGTGTGAATTTTACATATATAAATATTTTCTAGGAGTCTTGTAAAGCTTAATACATTTCTTTCTGTATGGGAAAACAAAACTTACACAAAAGTAACTTCTTCAGAATTCTTTATGTATGTATGTGTGTCTTCATTTCCATTATCTGTCTGAAACAATAAATTAGTACAAAAGATCATTTTGGCCAATACACATTCTTAGGTATTCATGTACCCTGCCCACTCATAAGAAGTTAGAATATCCTCACAAGTAGACCCTATCTCCCTGTTTTATTTCACATTGTTATAACGGTAAAGATTCTCCTTTTCATTCTCAAAAGTCAGTAATTACACTTTCTGCTGCTAGTGTATTCAAAAGGGAGTCTCAAATAATTGATTTAAAATGTTCCATTTCAATTAAGTTAGATGTATGAGTATTTAGACACTTTACATGGTTGCTGCTCCCAAAATCATGAGAAGATGACAAACTCTACAAACGTGCAGCCCGGACCACTCATTTAGGAGTTTATAATCTAAGCAAGAAGTGAAGGGAAGAAATGTTTATTACTCAATGAAAATGAGTGGAAAAACTGTTTAATAGCTACATAGCTTTGAGAAATTTCATGTTAAAGGAATACATGGCTTGCCAGTCACCTGAAGGAAGTTAGTGATGTTTTTGTTCCTTACATTAGAGGTGTCTGGGACTAATTGCAAAATTTTAGCTATGCTACAAATCTCTCTTTCAAAATGATAGCATTGCCTAAAACATAGATTACTTATCCTTTGCATTTTTATTCTTCTAAAAGGAAAATGAAACTTCTATTTGATTTCCTGTCCAGAATGTAGAAAACCAAAGTCTTGCCAACACTATCCGTAGTTAAGTATCCACTCCAATTCTAGCCATTAGGCAAAAACCTTCCAGACAACATACCTGCAGGATTTTTTGGTTTGAGTAAGTTCTGTATTGTTTTACACAATGCACAGTCAAACACAGGACTATACTGTTTTGGAAACCAATCTGAGCTTCCTATTTTAAGGATACTTTGGCTTAATTGCAGTGAACGCTGGGATGGAATTAACATTTTACAGCTGTAGCAGAGCAGCACAGTAGAGTATCATGTTTCTCCTTTGCTTTTCAAGTTAAGCTATCTTGCATCTTGAGATCAATTGCTCCTCAGCCTTTCTATGTGTTTTCCTGGCTTATCCATTGCCCTTCTCGCTAATTTCTTCAGGTCTGAAGCAAGGATATATTTTTGGATCTTGATGAAACACTGTCATGCATGATGGAAGCTGAGCTCATGACAATCTAAAGCAGAGTGATTGTGCACAGTCAGTACTTTGTGTAACACAAGTTAGTAATTTGTGTACTGCTACTACAGCAGTGTGAGAAACAAAGGTTGGTGGGTTGTTTTTTTTTTTTTCTTTTTCTTTTTTTTTCTTTTCAGTAGAATGTTTTTGCAGTGGAAAATTCTGCTAACCTTGCATATTCAAATGTGATCGTGCAGGATGACAGTGGCATAGCAGTGGGGAGTATGCTAAGCAAATAAGGGGAAGGTTCCACTGTCCCAAAATAGGGAGGATAGCTAAGAAAAACAGGATGAGCAGTGCGAAATCAGTAAAAACAAAAAATCACGGGCCCTCTAGTCATGATAGAAGAAGGGGGAAAAAAAAAGGAAAATAAGAAATTAATGGTTGGTCAAATAAAATTTTACACATATGGTATAGTAATAAGTGTTGAGCAGCTTGCAAACCTGCAGTACTCAGCCAATGAGGAAATGGAAGGAATCGAGCATAGGTAAGAGGGAATATAAGGTCATGATATACTTTTGGTGGGCACTCCTGTTTGCAGGATGTTTGCCATTGCAATTGTGAATAAAATAGCTTCACAGAAGACCCTATCTAAGAAAATTATTGAGGTATTTCTCACAGCCGGAGACATGATGAATATCCCTGTAGCAGTAGTTAAAACGTTGCAGCAGCAGTATTGAGCAGGATCTCCTGCATACAGCTACTGTGAGACACAAGCTTTCTGCACTGAACCTGAGCGAGGCTAGAGAATTGAGGAGATGAAGCAGTTTCTTTGTGGGCCCAACTGAAATACTTTGTTTTCCTTGTGTCAGCTGCAGCACATTCTGTGGGCTGGAATGTGGTCATTGGCATAGCAGAGAAATACATTTTAATTCCAAGTATGTTCATCCCTTTTCTCAAACATAAATATTTATTAATTTAAGGAGAGGCACACAGCTCTTTTTAAAATCATCTATTACAATTGAAGCTTTGTGATATGAAAGGAATTATTAATCTCCATAAATGTGTCAAGTTTCAGTGTAGGTTAAGGAGGTTTTTGTTGTTGTTGTTGTTGTTTTTTAGCACTGAATAGTTGTCAGTAGGAAAAAATTGAATTTTTTATTTGAGTAAAATCCTGTTTGTGAGTGCAAGAGCTCCTGCCCTTTTCTTGACTACATCACTTGAGATCATAGGAACTGCCATATTGCATCAAACCAGTCATCTGTCTGCTGCAGCACCCTCTTGCCAGCAGTGACCAACACCACATGCTTTAGAAGATGGTGAGGGAAACCTGCAAGGAGGTCAGACTGAGAAACACTGATCTTGAAAAAAGCATTTTTTTTCTTTCTGGTTTTGTTTTGTTTTGTCTTCAACTCAACAGGAAAGGTTGAAATAAAGACCATAACTATTTGTTTGTGATGAGATTTTAAGTTTTCCCTTCTGAAAATTCATAGCAAGACAACAAAGCCTAAATAAGCTGCTTAAATAAGAAAGCAGAGAAAAAAAAAAAAGTCCAGCTGCATTATAATGGGTATCTAATGTCATGTAAAAGAACCTAGTCTTGTTTACACTAAAAAGAAAATGTGTTTTGTTGCCTCTACTTCCTGCTGTGTAGCTTACATTCATCCAGCTGACTTCTTCCACCATTTGGAAATTTGCGCATTTTTCACTGTTCTTTAAAGATACACCAAGATTCTGCTTCCCCTAATTCCCAAAGGGAGATATTTCCAGGAATGCAGTAATCTAGGGATTGTATGTTGCCATAAGTACTAAACATATCTTGTGATGAAGAGCCAGCAGAGAAGGTCAGAAATTTTCCATCAGCAGTGCTGAACTATTTGTTGAAAGGTGATGATGACAAAATACTTGGCCAAAAAAACAAACAAACCATAATTCTCTTACAAAACTTTTTTCTTCCATTCACTCTGAGTTTTTATTATCAGATTTCCAAGTTTTTATGGGACTAAGCAAACCATTGATTAAAATCTCTGAATAGAACCTAAATGACAAAACAGGAACAAACAGCACATTTTTTCCCGGAACAAGTTTCATAAAATTGATTTATAGATGTGGAAGACAGGAACAAAAAGTGGCTAATAAATCCCTTTGGAAAAGGAATGGGGTCTTTGCAGTTTTGATCACTATTATTTCTGCTCTCTCATCCATTACCTGTGGAGCAAACTTTTTTTATTTTTTTTATTTTATTTTTTTTTAACAGCAACTAGTTTCAGGTTAGCTCTTAAAAGATGATATTCAGTTGCCTGGAAAACTTTAGATGAAAACCATTTTTTAATATATGGTTTGTTTCCCTGGATGGTGACTGTGTAGATGGCATCCCAGTTCTGTATGCATCACACTGGCATATTTTACGGTTCTTTGTTGCACCCAGTCTCTGTATTTTACATATTGGGAAACAGTAAAGGGTTTTCTATTGTAGACCATATTTTAAGAGTTGTCCTCATTACTGTCAGTTAAAATCTCGATGTAATACAGTGGAGTTTTAAGTACGAAATGAGCAGTGGAAAGGTTGATTGATTGACTAGATTGCCAGCTAAAGATGAGAAGAGAGACATGACTAAAAGAAGGGGTTACACATGCAAACAGCTGGGAAAACAAACAAAACAAAATACAAGAATGAAAAGCAAAACAATATATTCAGGCTAAAGCACCATAATACAGAGAAATACAGTACTGGTAATGACTTGCATTTCTGCAGCATCTTTCATCCAGAGTTGTCTTCAGACATTACAGAGATCTCATCATTCATCCCTCTAAAAGCCATCATCTTGCAGGTCAAGGTGAGAAAAACAGGTTAGAAAGATATTGAGAAGAAAGCTAAAATCTAGGAAAAGAGAGGCAGAATAGGCAAACCAACTTTTCAAGAAAGTTTTACAAAGAATGCTCCTCAAAATCAAGTCATGGCTCTCCACTGCAGACATGGATATTACTTGATAATATTTTATTCCTTGATGTTACCTTGGGACAAACATGTTGCGCTCTGAGCTACATTTAAACTGGAAGACCTAGCTTGCTCTCAGCTATATTTTGGGGCTCTTAACTGCCACTTGCAGGCATCATCCCCTGATCATGCCCTGGTTTCTCCAGGGAGGACCATGAGGGATCTTTGATAACTAGCTAGTCCTTGTTTTGGACTAGGGTTATAACATACCACAAAGGAAATTCACAGGTTGCTTCAAATAAAAATATCATTTCAGATATAGTTGAGGACTTAAAGCATTGTGGTACTCTCTTTTAAAACAGGAAAATATATTAAGGCAGCACCAAATTCTACCAATTGTTTCCAAGTTGATAAGAAATTTGGCAGACTTCTGGGTTGGGAGATTTAAAGTTGGTTCTTCATGCTGGAAGTTCAGGGTCTTTCCAGTCCATCTGCAGCCTGAAAATGCAGTGAGGGAATTGCAGATATAAGCAGTCCTGTTTTGAAAATAGTGTGTTTATCTCATTGTATGTACAGTCATACCCACAATTCCTAAACACAAGCACTAGGACCCTTATTTTCTCTCCTCTTCATATATTTCATGTTCCTAAAGCATATAAATTTATTTTGCAATTGGGAAGTCAAAGTCATCTTTGACTGTATGAAAGAGAGATACTTCTAGCTCAGGGAATAGCATTTCTCTACATGTCATTGAATTTGATAATTTAATTAGGAGCACTGGCAACTTAATACATATTCAACTGGGTAGTGTTGAATGCAGCTGTGCTGTGCCACATGGTGGCAAAAGAAGGGGCAAGAATTTGATCTTCAGCTTTGCTGATTTTTGTATTCATCATGTGCAGTGTGCTGGGTGTGCGTGGGCAGCTGGAGAAAATTCTATCCGAGTTGTTGCATGGCTGTGTCTGGATGCTGACTGATTGCACCTGCCACATTTCATTTTTAGACTGGTTGATATTAACCTACTATACTTCCAAACGTAGTCCTCTTTCACAGTGCCTCAGAGTTCCTAAGAAGACACCTTGTGTTCCCACCCTTAACAAAAGAATAAAAATAAAAAGAGAGAGAAAAGGACATTCCATAGCAAAGCAATGCCAGAGGATTTGAATCTTCTCCATGTCTACTTGTTGTCTCTTCGAGCTACCATTCTTTCATCATTGAGATGTTCTGGTGTGTAATTCAGTTTTGCGTAGAAGCTGCGTAGTTCTCCTATATCCCTATCTATTGGTGCATGAAATAAAGATCCATGTACAACCCAGGAGACACAGGCATAGTCCTTTGCACCTGAGAAAAGCAAGTAACTTATGCCCATGGAATGATTTAAAAATCCTTACTCTTTCTCCCAAATTTCGTTTCACTCAATGCATTCAGATTGAACTTCTCCCTTCTTGTTGATTCTGTTTGCATAACTACACACTTGGCTTAGGTCATCCGGGATGTTTTTTGGCTGAACACTTTGTTTTCACTTTGCCTTCTGATTCTGAGATTTATTCTATTATCTCCATGCCTTTGGTTTGATAATTGATACTCTACATCATCTAAGCTGGCATTCAATTTCTTTATAGTATCGCATTTTACTGACCATTCTCACCAATGTGTTTAAGTTCTTAACTTAGAGTTTCTATGACAAAATTAAGCCATAACATTTTTTTCTTAGTTATAAGAAAAGGCGACATCAAAATGTGAGATGCAGGTCATCAACACCTGACCAAAGTAATATATGTACGTCTGATGATGGATGCAGGTTCCCAGATGGGAACTACAGTACAGAAAATCTGTAAGAAACTGAAATAGTTATTCCTTGTTTGTGTTTGTCTTGTGAGGCTTCTGTAAAAACAGCAGAATTCTTGTTTTTCCCATGCCATGCACCAAGTCTCTCACTCAAAGATATAGCTTTTGGCTATTTTTGTCAGTGAGGCCAGTTCCAAAGGAGAAATCAGCTTGTCATTTTACTTTTACCCAAACGCAAGTCATTTTCTGTATCATGTACGTCTTCTTAAGTGCAGCCATTACTTGTAATGTAAAGCTACTCTATGATGCAACAGCTATAATCTAAGTCTTTATCCATCAGTTCTGCACAGAATACTGAATGATCTAGTATTCATCTCTGTACTGGGTCTGGCTAGGATGTTAACTTTCCCTGCAGCAGCCCATACAGTGCTGTGCTCTGCACTTGTAGCTAGAACAGCAGTGGTATCACACCAGTGCTGTGTCTGCTGCTGAGCAGTGCTGGCACAGCATCAGGACTCTCTCTAACCTTCCTGGGGGGTGGGCAAAAAAGCGAGAAAAGAAACATCACCAGGGCAGCTGACCTAAACCAGCCAAAGGGTATTCCATACCATATGGTGTCACACTCAGCAGTAAAATGTGGAAACAGGAAGAAGAGGGGAGGGGTGGGCTCTCATTGTCAAAATGTTGGTTCTCCTCCCAAACCCCGGCTACGTGCGTTGAGGCCCTGCTTCAATGACATGGTCAAGCATCACTCATCTGTGGGAAGTAGAGAATAATTTCTTTCCTCTGCACTTCCACATAGCCTTTATTTGTTTTGGTTTGGTTAGGTTTTTCCTTTTTTCCTTTCCCCCCTCCCTTTTCCCCTTTCCCTTTTTTACTCCCTTAGTTAAAATGTTTAGTTAATAATAATCTTTCCTTAATAATAATAATTATTATTATTTCCTTTTAATTAAATTGTCCTTATCTCAACCTGTGAGTTGTTCTTTACTTTACTTCTTCCCCTCTTCCCCTCCTCATCTAAGGAGGGGGGAGTGAGAGAGCGGTTGTGGTGTTTAGCTGCCTAGCATGGTAAAACCACCACAATCTCACAGAGCAACTTGTTGCTATCCTTAGTTCTCCGATTATTACAGTTTTGATTTTTCCTCCTCTCTTTCTTTTAAGTATATTCTAAAGCATATAAGAGTCTGTCCTTTAGAACAGTAAAACTTCATCTTTGTTCTTTACTTACAAACAATTTTGTTCATTCAAATGCTTACCAGGGCTCTTTTTTTAACAAGGTGAAAAAAATGACTGGGTGAAGTTCTCCAGATGTCAGTGAAATGACAACGTTGCTGTGGCAGGAAGAGAAACGATCTCTCTCTACTACTGGTACCTTGAACTAAAATGTATATATATTATATATTTCTGTAGGAAGCAATTTTTAATTATCTTTTATTATCTTTGAGTATAATTTTGTAATCATAAGCTGCTGGATTGGAGGTAGCAGTGAGCATCAAGTTGCCAGCCTTGTCAATGGACTTAATTTATTAAAGGCAAATAATTAACATTTATCAGGGCAGATGGAAAAAGCAGGTGAATATGGTGACAGTAGTAATAATGAAAAGTCAAAAGGAAGGATTGATTCTAGTGTATCTCAGAATATCACAGGAATAATATTGTCTTACAGTAGTGCAAGAGACTTGGTTTTAAAAAAAAAGGAAAATTAGAGGGGAAAGGTATTTTGTTTGTCTGGTTTTTGTTTGTTTGTTTGTTTCTGACAGTCATCAGTCCACTACTCTGTGAATGTGAATTGAGAAAAATCTGATAATTTCAGTGTACAGACAGGGCTTGCTAAATCTGCATAACGATCGAGAATCAACAAATTGTCCTGGGGCAATAAATATTACACCTTAAGAGTAGTTTGTTTTAATTCCTGAAAATCAAGCTGTTTTGTTACAATGCTTCTAGAAAAATTCAAAAATATATCCATCAGGGACTTGCTCCTCTAGCCCATCAAGTCTTATTTGGGCCTTATGGTGATCTTTGCTGGGTCAGTCATGTGTCCCAGCAAAGATCAGTCAGCTTGGCATGTAAAGCTGGCACAATGATTGATATGGGGGCAGAGATGGTATTTTTTACCAGTGCTTATCTGCAAAAGTGCTGTTCTGGGGATCCATGTAGTGGGAAGAAAAGTAATTTGGTTTGAAGCTACATTGTGTTTTACCAGACCTGATACTTATCATGGGGAAAACCTGCTCAATTCACATGGTTTTAATCGAATCAGGTTCAAAACAGTTGATTGATTTATTAATGAGAATAATTAACCAGCAATCAATGAACTATGCATTCAGGATCAGCATTACACCATAATAAAACAATACTAGAAGCTTACAAAATGTTAATTAATAGATTTCTCAATACCCTTCTATATCTAATCAAAGCAATAAGGGAGATGGGAATGCCAGCAGAGCAACTTCTGGTGGTGTCAGTCCAAATTTTGATGCTGCTCTTTTCCCTCTTCTCTGTCCCCACTGTTAAAGATTTTCTTCTTTCACATTTCTTTCCAGGCTGACTCCTCATTTGTTTCAAAAGTATCTCCATTGCTGTTTAACATGGATGATCACTGTCTTTCTCAGTGTTGACAGTTTTAGGGCAAAATGACCTCTCAGACAGCTTAGGCTCTGTTTTCAGACAAACTGATTACACTCGTGCTTGAGATTTACCTGTTTTACCGGCCATTGTTCCAAAAGGGAGGTTCTGTGAATTTGCCCTCAGTGTGCTGTAAGACTGGGTGATACCAGTCCCAGAATCAGGATTCAATTCTACTTTCTGACCCCAGAATAGAGAAGGTACATAGAGAAAGGCTAAGAAAGTATAAGGAACCAGACTGGGTTTTTCCTATTTTTCCTCTTTTTTTTTTTTTTTTTTTCTAAATGCATTTTCACAGCTTTGTCTAATTTATTCTGTGTCAGTGGAAAGTATTAAATATTTTTTTCTCTTTATGATGTGAACCTTAAAAATTATAGATGATTCTATTTCCTGGATAGATATTATTGAAGAGTAACAAAGCTCAAACTCATCACTCTTGTGTAAATGTTCTCAGGGATATGGCCATGAATGATGAGTCTTTGTTGATGACCCATAAAATTTCTGAAAACTAGGGACTAGAGATTTATATTCCATTCTTGTGCACATTGTCTAATTCACTTTTGCCTATAATTCTCTATTACTGTGTATGTGCTCAAATATCAATGTATCTAAAAGCTTTTCCTTCTAAAGCAGTCTTAGTTCATTCCTTCTTTAAAAGGCAATTTAATCTAAACAGCTTCCTCATATTATCAGATTATGAGAAGTTCTCTGAACATGTGTGTGTGTTCAGTGTAGAAAAAGTAATGTTCATGTTTAGTATTTGATTAATTATTAATTAGTTACTTGCAATATTTACCCATATTTTTGAACCATCATGTATCTGACATTTACCCCTATTTGTAATAAACTGGTGTGTTATTGTGTAACAGGATTTGGAGATTTTATTTTTCTGCCTGAAAAAGGAAAACAAAGTTTTCAGAACAAACACACAAGCCCAAATTTTCACATTTGATTGTTGATTTCAGGTGTCCTACTTAAGCATCCAATACAGATCTGGTCTGCTGGGAGTACTGAACAGCTACCCTGTAAAAATTGATTACTTTTGTAGTGACTATGTCTTTTTTTTTAAAATCCCTAGCTCATTATTTCATGATTTCTTTACCTTTCAGTAAGAAATACAAATGCTGGGATGACTTTTAAAGTCTGTCTCCTTCTTTTATTTTTATTGCTTTCCTCTCAGTAATATACTGTCACCCTATTCATTTTTGAAGCTGGAAATAATCAAAATGAAACAGAAAGTAAATAGTAAAAATTCTCTCTGGCCAAACTTTTTCAAAAGGGATGTGTCATTTCTTATCCATTCATTTATCAATGTTTTCACTACCTAAGCTGCAATTCTGTGTTTTGAAATGTTAACAAGGTAAAGGAAAATCCTGTTTCCATTATTCTTAAAGAGGATAGGCTGTTGTGGGTCCAGATATTAAATATCATGCACAAACAAAAAAGTAAATAATGCCTCTGTAGTTGTGGGCAATTTGTATTTGAGGTAACATAACTATATATAAGATGAAAATCACACTCTGGTCCCCATACACATGTAAGTCACGAACTGTACCCAAATATGTACAGTTCTGTTTTTTTTTTTTTTTGTTTGTTTGTTTTTGGTTTTTTTTTTGTTTTTTTTTTTTTTTTGTGTGTGTGTGTGTTTGTTTGTTCTAATAAGGCAAAGACAAGCTTTTTTTTTTTTTCTTCCTGTGTTACAGCCAGCCAGACACATCATACGTTAGTCTCCACTGCTGTCTCCATCTTCTTTAGACAGAGCCCAGATTTTACGGAGACTTTTATAGAGAAATGTGTCTGCAATGTTCCTCAGGTTATTCCATGTACACCATCAAGTTGATGTGAAACTTTTCAAACATTTTTTTCTGATATATATTTTGGAAATAAATATATATTTTGCAAATGCATCCTTATGCATCACTGGAGTCTTGACCAACTCTAAAATATAATAAAGCTTGGGAAACACTTCTCTGCTAAGACCATGTGCTTATCTATTGATCTGTTAATGTATTTATCTATTAAATCTATGCAAGTGGTTTTGCAAATGGCATGGGATATGGCTTGGTCCTGAAGATTGCACTTAGAACAGGAGAAAGCTCTAAAGGTTATAGAGATGCCTCTTGTTGAAGAATAATTTTGGTGAAAAATCCCTAGAAAAACAGACAGTCTTAACAAGGAGGTGACATGAAGTCTAAAACAGGTGACAGCAGAGCACTATCTATACAATGTCTGTCCCAAGAAACTTGTGAAAAGTCATCAGTGTAGTGGTAGAGTATAATAGCATAACTGATTTTGTTGCTTTTAATCAGGGTGCTGACTGGAAGAAAGATTCACACGTTCCTCTCTTATAAAGACTTATTTTTACTGGCAGGGTTGAAAAGGACTCACGTTTCATCTGGCAATTTGTGCGGATATACTAGCTATGTGCAAAGTAAAAACTTCCTATGAATAAGACAAGAAACAGTCATGGTTTGGGAATTTTCATTAGCATTTGCAGGACCAGAAGATTTTAATATAGTAAGTGTTCATCTGATAAATGTGTTTAAAGAAAAAGAGTAGGTGTTTTATGAGTGAACGGCAGAATCAATCTTTCTATAGCGCATATGGAAATATTACAGTTTTGGATGTTGTAACTATTTGCAGTGCTGCCAAACTGCCATGAAAAAAGGTCATAAGTCACATTACAACAAAAATATATTCCTAGTACACATTCCTTGTAGTGAAGGCAAAAATAAGTTCTGAAGCACGTCATACATTTTGTCAGCTTTGGCTGTATACTCAGTGTGAGAGATTTCAGTCAGGAAAAAATTCCTGATTTCTGCCTTGCCTCTGCATTCACTGTGACAGGAGAATATGAGCACTGAACTGAACAGAGAATCAGAAGAGGAGTTTAGCAAATGGACAGTTGGACAGAGAGGAACCTCATGAGTTTCAACGAGGGCAAGTGCAGGGTCCTTCGTCTGGGGAAGAATAACCCCAGACACCAATGCAGGTTGGGGGCTGAGCTGCTGGAGAGCAGCTCTGTGGAGAGGGACCTGGGGGTTGTGGTGGACAAGTTAAACATGAGCCAGCAGTATATGCCCTTGTGGCCAAGAAGGTCAATGGGATCCTAGCCTGCATCAGGAGGAGTTGGAAAGCAGGTCAAGAGAGGTGATTCTGCCCCTCTGCTCATCTCTGGTGAGGCCACACCTGTTGTGTACAGTTCTGGGCTCCCCAGTACAGGAGGGATGCAGAACTCCTAGAGAGGGTCCAGCGTAGAGCCACAAAGACGATTCAGGGATTGGAGCGTCTGTCCTATGAGGAAAGACTAAGCAAGCTGGGCCTGTTTAGCCTAGAGAAGAGAAGATTTAGAGGTGATCTCATCAATCTCTACAAATACTTGAGGGGACCATGTAAAGCAGATGGGGCCAAACTTTTCTCAGTGGTGGCCAGTGATAGGACAAGGGGTAATTGGGTATAAATTGAACCACAGGAGGTTTCATTACCATATGAAGGAGAACTTCTTTATGGTTCAGGTGACAGAGCACTGGAACAGGCTGCCCAGAGAGGTTGTGGAGTCTCCTTTGGAGATACTCAAAACCTGCCTGGATATGATCCTGTGTAACATTCTCTAGGTGACCCTGCCTGAGCAGAGGCTTTAGACTGGATGATCACTGGAGGTCCCTTCCAGCCTCAACCACTCTGTGATTCTGTGAAATGATCACATATACTGAGATCTCCTGGTTGCAAAGAAACAGGTATTGAAATCGTATGTTGGTGTCAATTTGTTTAATGCTTTTAAATACCTTTATTGTTAAGCAGTTGTGGGAAATTTGTCTGTTAGAAGTAAAAAAATGGAAAATGCACTGATTTCATTTACAGTAGGGGGTGATGTCTTAGGCCATTTACTGTTGCACCAGGATGTGTAGCAAGCTCCTAGATGATTTGGGTTCTGCCTCTGCAAGCTACTGTGCATTCATGTAATAGAAATGGTTCATCACCCATTGCATGACAAATATAAACAAATGAGACTGCAGTCCAGCAGGATGAACTGGGACTTTTCACATCCTACAGCAAGTTATTGGTAGTGTATTGTAGAGATCTAGGCTGTTTGTTCTGGTCCTATCTGCCTAGATTAATAACATCAGCATAACTGATTGGTTCTGTGTTGGTAGCTGGCTGGCTTTCTGATATTACAACTGTGAATTATAATGCTTACTAGCTTTGAAGTAACTACTACTTAACTAGTTGTTAGCAGCAACTACCTTAAATACTGCTAATAATAGAGGAGAAGCTACGTATAGATTTCCAAACACAGCATTTGAAAGATATGTTCCTGAAACCTTACTTCAATTCTATTTGTGTAAACCTAGACAAGTCTTTCACTGATACAAAGCAGTTATCAATTATGATTTATAGAAATATGATTTATACTATATATATGATTTATATAATATATATGATTTATAGAAAAGTCAAGAAATTAAGTATTTTTTCCAAGTTGTAGGAGATGTGCTTGACTTTTTGTCCTTGGACAGTAGTGCACCTGGGAGAAGTTAGTCTATTACTGCAGGAAATAAAATTGCAAGCAGAAGTACAGGTCCTAAACACACCAATTATTAAAGTAAAATATTAACAGAAAAGTCTCAAAGTTACTGATGATCCCTCTTCTTGAGTATAAACAGATTTCTGTAGAATGACGGATTTTGCCTTTCATTTAAACTGCTGTTTATCACAGCACCATTTTCATTATCAAATTCCAGCAGACTGCAGTGTTGGCTCATCAGCACATCTCCTGGGTATTTCTTGGCCATGTGTTCAAACAAAGCATATTTCCTAACTTAGCTGCTTTTACATCACCTGAGGTGTCATTCTTTAGAGCTGTATTCTAGGTTGCAAGTTGAGTAGAGAAAGGTTTCAGCAGATGCAGAGCAACATAGCTACCTTGACTTTGGCTTCAAGGATAAGGTATTGACTTGAAACCAGTCAAACCAGCAGCAGTGTTCTCACTGTGCCTTGTCACTCCATTTTGTGTGTAATTTCTTAACCAAGTACCTCCCAGCTGAGGGGAAATCCTGAAATGGAAAGTTTGAAAACAATGTAAGACTGAGTTCACTGCCTACACATATCCTAATGAAAATTTACTTTATGGTAATTTTACTGATCATAAGTTCTCTTTCAATTGCATTTACTTTCTAAGGTTTACAGACATAATTGCTGTCCTCATTTAGTAAAGTGTGTACACATTCAAAGCACTGAAGTAGCTCTATACAAAATAAAACTGTCACAAAAATGTTGACTTCCTTTTGCATTGTATCCACATTCATTACAGTTTACAACTCAAGTAGGAAAGCAGAAATGAAATAAATAAATAAATAAGACTATTAAACTAAACATTATATAAAAGTTTGCAGTCCAGCATAATCATACATGCTCCAAACATATATGCCAGAAAATAAATGCTCCAAAACACTGGCAATATTTGTGTGCTGATGAAGATATGACAGGAAGTTCTTATGCATACCTTTGGGGAGAAAAGTGTAGTTCAAACCACCCTATACAGAGTAGAAATTTGAATTGAAGTAATTGAGCCTATCGTTTCTGTATAATGACATGTTCTGACTATCCAGAAGAGATTTCCTTGTCTGTTTCATAAAACACTATCATAAAGATAACACATAATAAACTACATGGAGCATTATGAAGATAAACCTCCTCATAGAGCATTCAGTCTGTGCATAAAGCAGGTAGTAAAGGGTGTTTTATATAATATTTGCTTGACATAGTAGACTTTCAAAGGCTTAAATTCAAAGAGGAAAAAAAGTGAAGGAAGGAGAGAAGGGAATTGGTTCTTCATAGAATGATTAGATATTATAATTTGTCTTAAAAGATCTTTCCATCAGTTATATCCTATTCATGTTTTTCAGTGAGGACGGCTTGGTTTTGCTAGTTTTTTTAAGAGGTAATTTTGGTCAGAAACTTTGTTTCCATCTGTTCTTGTGTTCAGATCTTTGTACATGCCTCATATGTCTGCCTCATACATGGCTTCTCTGCTTACTCTCATGGAAACATGGATGTGAGAAGCTGGATGACATGCTTTCTATGACCTTGTGTTGCTCTTCTTTAAGTGGAGGAAAGATGGTATTCTTACCCCACATCTGATTCTCTCTATTCTTGTTATCATCTTCTACTGCTCAGGTTCTCAGTCTGTACAATGAAACTGGTTTCATGGAGCCTCAGTATTGGCACATAGATATTTCCTACAAGAGACCAGAAAGTCTGGCTTGGTTGCCATCTACTCTCCCTGATCTGGAATCTGTTCTGTAGTAGAAGGTAACCCTCAGAGATGTGAATGAGTTTTTTACAAATTTTTGAAGATATCAGAATGTTGTACTCTTGTTATTGAAACAAAACCAATATATTTACCAGTCTCATTAACTGTGACAAGCATTAAGCCTTGCAAATTACAGAGAACACCTGCAGATGTCCTCAAAATATAATCTGTCAACTTTTTATTGTTAAAGGAAATTGCAACAAATCCTGAATTGTGTGAGAACCTGCCTGAAACAAAACCAATGAAAATATTTGCTCATGCCCTTGGGAATCAAAACTGCCAGATTTTATGCAGATCCAATTAAAATACTATCACACAACAGATGCTCAGGTTCAAAAAAAAAAAAAAAAAAGTTAGTTTCAGTACTGGTTTAACACAGTATTCATCCTTCAGTGCTGGTGTATTCATGAATCATGGATGTTTTACTTTTCATTTAGATAAACAATGTTGTGTCTGCACCATGTTGTCCTGCTGTTGGTAGAGATTGTGAGATGCCACACATACCACACAAAGTTAAAAAATAATCCAGGTTACCAAGGAATTCTGACATCTGTAAGAATGAATAGGAAAGCTAATGTGGGGAGAGCTTCTGAGGTACATCTGCTTCCAGGCTTTGGGGTTAGCAGCAGCTTTGGTATCACGTAAGTATATTCAACACTTTCTTCTCATCTAGAATCCAGAATTCAAATAGAGTTGCAGAGGAATTTTCGCTCAGTTTTCTCTTTGGTTTTGAAGAAAATGGTGCCTACCACCTTCTGTCTGTCTTTTGTTAAGCTTATGCATACACTCTTTGCCTGCATGCTTTCAAGCTAGAAGTAACATGTTAAAATGGATCTTAGAAGTTCTCTCCTTTTCTCATTGCTCTTTCCATAAAAATGTTAGTGAAGTTGTGTACATTGTAATCAAACCACTTATGAACTTGGAACAAAAAACTTTTTCAGAAACATCTCAAACTTTATTGAATTAGGATTATTGCATGTGGTAAAGTCTTCTACTGTAGAAGCAGAGATGAGCTGTTTGTTTTCCCAGGGTTTAACAGTATTTTTATCAATGTATTTTTAACTGTTTTTGTAAGTGAGAAAGAAATGAACTTGTACAGTTTCTACAGGCTTCTGAAAGCCTGGATTTTGCAGAGGATATGTCTGCAAAGCAAAATGTAGGCATGACTGGAGAATGAAACCTAGCCAGAATTGGTAGCAGTATCAGCGTAGATGTAAAGGTGAGAATCCTAGTGTGTGTTAGCAATTTTGTTGAGAGCGCTGAAGTACAGAGACCATGGTTGCCAATACATCTTGACTCTCTGTTCATTTATCTTTATTGATCGTGTCATATATACAGAGAAGTACAGAGTAAGTAGCATGTGTTACTGTCCATCTTCAGGTTGTTGTGTAGACATGCTTCTGACTGAAATTTTAGGTTTCCTGAAAAGTTTAATTAGTTTGAGTGCAGAATTCCCAGAAGTTTGGCCCAACAATCCTTTGGGCCTTAGTTCTGTGAAACAGGATTAATCACAGCATTTTTTAAACCTAGATTTCTCATTAGTCTTTGTGTCAGGGAATATCTTTAACTGAGTTGTGGTGTTAGTGAAAATATTGAGATGCCACTTAGATAGCTATAATGGGTAATAATAATAAACACAAATGTCTCTTGCAACTTTCTTTTCAGTTCAGCAAGGAAGGCATTCTCTCCCACGTTTCACTATCATTGTTGTGGAAGAGATTATGTTTTCATTTCTGTAAATAAGGGATTTCATTTCTATAATAAGGGCTTCACCACAAGATTTTTTCTGTTACAGTTTTGTTGACACTATTACTCTAGTATATTCCAAACTGCTTATACTTTTTTTCCTTCAGAGAGAAACAAAATCAAGTTTACATGTAGTAAGTCAGAGCAAATTGACTGGAAAATATCAGTTGCTGCTATAGTTAAAAGTAATACTATATTGTTAGAGCAGTAAAAGGTAGAAAAAATATTCATATAACTGAAAATCATGTCCCATAAAGAGCTGCATGAAGTTATGCAAATGGCATTCCAAATATAAGTCTGATATCTTTCTTCAAATGTACATCTGATTTTCAAAATTCATTTTTTATTAAAATGATAAGTAATGCCATGACATACTCATTAAAAAGTGATTTGTTTTCCTAAGAAGCTTGAAATTAATTTTATAGGACATTATTTTTGGTTTTGGTCTGATGCAAACAGGGTGATTCTAGCTTTATACTTTTGTTATACGGAACAGAATGTAGCTCTATAGCAACCAAACATCTTGTGTTCTAATGGAATCGAACAAATATATACCAGAAACATTCTTTTTTGTTATTGCTTTTTTTTCAGCAGTAGTTGTCATATGCAGACATAATTTTTATTTGCTTTTCTCTCTGAAAATTTCTGATCTCCATCTCTGGGGAAATAAGAAATACGGTAAAACAATATCTTCACATTTTAGAAGCTTGGGTCTGTGAGAAAGAGGGAAATACAGATTTTCTTCTACTGGCTTAGCCAGCAAATCTACTTCTTCTGTCATATTTTTTTTTTTTTCCTGATTCTCTGAAGTCCTCTGTTTGCCTGCTGTTCCCTTGGTTTTCTGGCATGGAACCCCCACAAAATCCATCATTGCAATATGGAGGGATCATCTCCATATCCATTTTCTCATGGTGAAAGAGCACAATGAGATGTTCAGGGAGCAGGCAGCATGTTTCTCATTCCAGAAGCCTCACTCTCTTAGTGAGAAGCGTTGGCTTCCTCATTCCAAGGGCACACAAGTAGTTAAGCCAGCAGAAGATGGCTGCAACTGTTGGACATAATTAAGTCAAATGGTACCTTAACTCTTGCTTGATTTGATGAATGCGTATAGATTATTTCTAGGGCAAAACTATGCATGTACAAGTTTAAACTTTGGATTCTGTAAGTATTCATACCAGTGACATTTCATTCTGTTTGACTGCTGGGAAATCCTGTTTTGATTACAAAGGACGTATAAGAAAAGACCAGTAGAGAATTCATTTAAAATATGACATGAATATTAATGGTGAAGTCCTTAATCCACCTGCAGTTGTACAGCACTGCCTTTACATAGGGTTTTACACTTTTTGCATTAATGAAATGATAACTGGCAGTTCTGTTTCTAATAAACACATTTTAAATACTAAGTTCTACTTGCCAGCTATGAATTTACAGATGCACAAGTCCACCTGTAATTATATTTTTCTGGCAACAGAAAAATAGAATAGAAAGAGAAAAAATTGAAAAGGAAGCAAAATATAATCTGGACCTTTGAGCACAAACTTTTTCCACAGCTGCAGTACCTGAAGGGAAGATGAAACTAGCTGCATGTCCTCCATCTTCCATTCTTCTAGTCCAGAATTGGCACTTTGCAAAATATTTTGAATCTTTAAATGATTCAAAGAAGCATTACTTGACTAAAAAGTAAAAATAAAATAAAATAAAATGGTATTGAGTCTGCTTGACTCTGTCAACTTTAGATTGCATTAATAAAGCAGTTTGCTAGGAATAGTTGGTTATAGTAACAGCACTACAGAACACTCCTGGTGCTACCTATAAACAAGATCCAAGGGGAAGCAATCGAAAAGTTTTTCAGTGCAAGCTGTTTAAATCCTAAGTTCCTTTCTAAAATGAAATATAATAAGGTAGCCTAATGTAGTGCATAATAAGTGAATAGTGCTAGTGACAAAAATCCTTACAGTTAGGCTATAGTATATTAGACTCCAAATCTCCTGATTTTAAGACAGTTATATAGCTGAAAATCAAGGAGGTACAAAATTGGTAGGGAGTTTTCCTCCAGCCAGGGTGAAATTAATCAGGTTACTTTGAGAGCTGTTTGAAACCATAGGTTTAATTAATTAATGGCTTAGAGCACAAGACTTCTGATAAAGCAGACTCTATGTGGAAACTATAAAGAACAATAATAAAATGAATTTTTATTTTCCAAAGAGAATTAATCAAATACTGGTTGCTTTTAATGGGTTTTGCCCCTGCTGCCTTGCCCACCCTTACCCGATTTGCTAATTAGACTACATGTCATCAAGACATGATCAAGTCTGCATGTAAAAGGTGTCCCTGCAGAGACTGCCTGACTGCCTTAAGCTGGAATTTTTCAAAAACAGTCAGGGAGAGTGAAGCAAAACAAAAAGAACAGATCTGAGGAGAAATGAATGAGCACAAAAAGGACATGGATTTTCAAGCAGTTCAAGTACTAAGATGTATCTATAAATGTAATGTTTTATTAACCTCCTTACTACATAGTGTGTTTTCTTTTTCCTCCTCTTTAAAGACACCAGTGTGTTCACTGAAGTCAGTGGATTAACTTTCATGGGCCAAATTTGTAAAGGCGTTTTTATGGGTAGGTTCCTGTGGTCATTAAGTTCCTTGATGCTATTGAAAACCTCACTAGGTGCTAATCTACATCCCTAAGCAGTTTTAAAAGTCATGACATAATCATTTTTTTAGGTCTGTGGTCAGGTCTTGGTCATCCAGATGAAGGAGAAGAAAATTTGGAGTTGGATAAAGCACAGAACCTATGCAATTTAGACAGTAAGAACACAGTGAGAGCAAAATGCAGAAAATAAGAATCTATCACAATAATGCAAAAATCCTTGAGCTCCCAAACCCCCAATGCGTTCTGGTTCAAGAAGTCAGCCATAGTGTTTAGTTGGATGATACGTACCAAGATTCTTTGGAACATTAAAATAATTCCATTTCTAAAATCATTCAAGTTTGTTTTCCTGCACTAGTGAAGAACTGACTTAAAATAAACCTGATCCATAGAAATTTAGCACCCACAGTGGCTGCCAAATAGGCTTCCATCTGCAGCAGATTCTTGTGGGCAGAGCATTGGGTGGGAGCAAAGGAAGGCTGAATGCTGTTTGTGCTCCGTCACTCAGTCAGTAGGAACTGAGTATTCAAGTAAGTGCTTCCCATAAGATCATAAAGAAAAGTCATGTGTGAGCAGCGTACTATTTGGTTGTGTGTATTCTGTCTTAGGTATTAGCCAGCACTATAGGGAAGAATATAGGAACAGTGCAAATGCGTGGTTTCTCCTGAATAACCTTCAGCCTGGGGAAATTTACAAACTAAAAAAATTCCTGAACTGAAGAGAGTATTTTTCTAATTAATGGCTCTTGATGAATATTTTTCTATCTACGGTTTGTTGAGTTTCTTTTTGAGATCAGAGTTTTTCTGTGTCTTTGAAAATCTCTGCTGTGGAATTACCACTGGCATAAGCTTTTGCTCTGATAGTAGGAAGACAAAACACAGTGTTACAGCCATCACATGAGTGACCAGGGAGAACAGGAAGGGGCTGAAACATCTGCTTCACATAGGGTACTTGTGTTCTGCAATCTCACAGCAGCACTCTTTGCCACAGACTTCTACTGCCTACGGTTTTCTTTTACTTGGATGCACACTGCACATCCCTCTGTACCACAGTAGAGTCAGAGAGACAGGTCAGGATATAATCTCCAGCAGCTTGATCTTTGTGACTGCTACTAAAAAGAGATATTCTATAGAAGTAGTGCTGGACTTGATCACCTCCTAGACAAATGAAATTAAAACTTTATTGAAACTCCCTGGAAGGTGAGATTAAACTTTTTCTATTAAATTAAATTCCTTGGTCAGAGAAATGGAAGACTTGAAGCAGACACTGTATCAGTGGTTAGAGAAGATAATTATCCTTGCAGTAGTGAGAGAAAAATCATAGCAATTGAAAATTGGTACCCAAGAGGACAAAACTTTTCCTATTAGAAAATCTTTTAGTAGGCCCCTAGAGATTAGAAAAATCAAGTTCAAATACTGAATAAAGATGGTCATCTGTTCCTCTGCAGTGTTTTATTGAAACTTTACTGTGTGATAGTTTGCTACCTTAACTCTTTTTTCTTGTGGGAAAAGTGGTGTATGCTGGTCTGTGACCTGTTATTGAAAGGGACAAAGAAAGTATCAGGCATACAGTTTTAGTGTTCTATGTTCACATAAAAATGTCTGTCCCTCTTTCCTGTAAATCGAGTTTCAAGCTAGTGCTAATGTAACTGACTTCTCATTACACATATACAGTGATGCTTACTGCTCTGAAGCACATATATAAGAGGAATATCAGAGAAATGCAGGCAGTTTTGTCCATGTAATAAAGTCTGCTACCTTTACTTTGGTTAAGCTGTTTTTCCCACTAGAGGTGATCACATTCAGATATGGTTTGAATATACTGGTCCTGACTCTCTGCCTCTTTGTTCTAATTTTATACTGGCAATAACAAAGCGATGCTGCCACACTGCTGGCATGCTTCCAAGTAAACATTCTTGACCCCGTGTTAACCTCCCATTATTGATGAGGAACTTTTACTTTTGTTTCTATTTAAGTTTCTTTGCTGATGACATCATCATGTCAAGTAGCGTCATTTGCATTGAAAGGCTGCTCCTGGTCAAGCCAGTCTGTCAGTTGGTTTCAGTTGTTTCACAGGGCACTTCCATTATTGATCAGTCTGTGGACTGGATAGGCAATTCAATTACTGTAGCTTAAAAAGCTGGCTAAGGTACATGAACATATATCCATATGCATGTTTTTAGCATTTAGCATTCTGGTTATTTTACTCTGCAGCTGACGGCTGGCAATTTGATGGTTGTTCTGTCACTTTGGATCGTGTGACTTAATGCCTAAAGAAAGAAGCAGGAATCAGGTATCTTGGAAATTAATATCTGCAGTTCTGTCAAGATCTTCCTCGACAGGCGGCATTATTATCCTATGAAATGCAAATTTATACCTCTTACTTCCTTTTGGTATGTCTTTATGCCAGGACTTAAAAAAGGAATAACAAAGCTGACATCTGGTCTTCCTGGATATTTTGTTTGGATCCAGAACTTCAGAGTCCTTTTAGGCAAGTCCAGCCCTTTATGGACTCAAACGCTACAAATGGAAGTATAGATCAGACTAAGTTTCAGGGATCTGCTAACAGGGAGGGTGTCTGCCGTTTGAGTTAAACTGTGGACTGGTTGCAGTTTCTGCAGGTAGCCACTGGACAAACTTGGTGTTTGGTTGTCATGAGAAAATAGGAAAAATGATAGTTATTTAATTTTCAGACCAAATTGAGGGAAATATGAAGGAAAAAAAGTGATCTTGGTACTCAGTATAAAAGGGGGAGGTGTCTGCAAGATTCAATTTTCCCTCTCAAAACAAATAGTTCCAAGCAAGCATAATAAAAATGAGTGTGAGCTATGGAAATGATGAGATCACTGTTGAATTAATAAGGAGACTCTTTGCCTGTAAATTTCTTTTTCTTGTGTTTTCATTCTTTCACTTACAAATCTTAGGATGCTTGTTACATATTCCTTCACTTCAAGCACAAGGAGCTTATCAGATACCATGTATAAGATACTTATGAGCTTCTTGTGGTCTTTTCTCCATCTGAGGCTTAGCATAAGAAATGTCAAAAGAAAAAATGCTTTACATTAGACTTAGAGCTAGAAATGTAACAGGTTTTCAGTAATGATGGATGATCAGACTTATGCAAACATGATGAAAAGATCTCAGTGGAATTTTGCTCAAAAAAAAAAATATTTCCCTTATGGGAATATCTTATGAAACCAATTAAAAATAAAAAACAGAGGGTTCCATTCAATTTGTTCCAAACAGCTACTGTATGTAATAAAGCACAATTGCTTTTTTTTCAGATTTTTTTTTTTATATCATTCTTCATAAGACCATGCATAATTATATCTCAGCTAGAAAATCTCAGAGGCTAGTTTTAAAAATCTGCACAAAAGTTCCTGAGAGGAATTAATTGCTGTCCATTTGTTCATTATGAATGTATTGTTTAGGGCAGTTTACTCATTTCTGTGTGATACATTCAAGAATTGAGTATTTTCACATGGGCTAGCCAAACTTTGATGTAACAGAGCCACATGCTTTCAAAATTTGGTTACTTCACGCCTATAATTGAAAAAGTCCCCTCTACTATATTGCACACCAAAAAAATTGCCTAGATTAAATCTAAGAAGATGATGGGCTAACATTGTTTTTAATTGTCTAGAAATTTCTAGTATATCTGAAAAATTGTTTGTATTCATCCCTCTTAGATGTTTGATATAACTTGTGTGCTGTGTCTGTTCTCTTATTAGAATTTTGCACAGAACAGTTCAGATCTATGCATAACATAGAAATTTGTTAATTAGCCCTGTGATGGAAGTTTTGTGTAGGCAAGCTAATTTGTTCAGGCTGGTTCAAATAGCTCCCCACAGCACTCCATTGTGTCATGTAAACATAGAGCTGAGTCGTGGATTGACTTCCATGGCCTGTCACTTGTGGGCAGCAAAGCAGTTTTGACCAGCACAGCAGAACTTGAAAGGTCATTGGTAGCAGCACCTTGTTCTAAAATATTTGAATGTGTAGAGTGATACCTGTGTTTTATAGCATACAGAAAGATGTCCCTGTGCTGTGCCTAAACATTTCAAAATCGATGTGCTTCATAATACAGAAGTCTCATGGGGCAAAAGGGTTAGATGTTTCTCTGATGGTTAATAGTTCTTATTTGGAAATTCAGTAGAAGGAAGGAAATATTTAAGAAGCAGTAGCTCCTTGTGCAGGAGAGGAGGTGATCTATCCTGAAGGGCTAGTTTTTTTCTCCTGACATCACTTCCTGCATATGTTTTTCCCAACTGGTTCTGTTCTGCTCCTTGAAAGTTGCACAGAACTTTCAATATTTGTAGCTTATTACTTCTCTCTGCTGAGTTAAGGATAATTTTCATGTCTCTAATAAAACTTGTTCTTTATACAGCCTGATGTGGATAAAATGCACTATGAGGGGACTCCTGTCTAGCTTTGCTGCAGGGCAACTGGGGTTTTGAACATCCTATACAGTCACGTTTTGAATCAGAGTACTTCTTTGGAAAATGTAGGTAGCTGTAGAGTTAACATTGGAGGTCTACACAGAGAACAAGCTGAATGGAAGACTTAGTAACGTGAAGGGATTGTGGAATGAGTAGCATACTATCATCACAAGACCATCACAAAGATCATAGAGAATTGAAATATTCCTGGACTATCTGCCTCATTCCTGTACAGTGAGGGATGAAGACAGCTGTGTCTTAGAGCATTTACGTAGCTGAGGAGCATGACTGGAGGTACAGGTGACATTTGCCTAACATGAGAGAGGACTAAGTCAAACAGGCACAATCAGAACAAATGCATGATACAAGGAAGACAAAAATATAATTTTGTTACAATTTGGTACACGATAATGAAGCTATTTGGAATCTATGTATCTACAGAGTAGATCAGATGATACTGATCTTTTAGCCACTAAGGGTCAAGAAAACAAAGTAAGACTGCTTTCAGTTAAGTAAAGTTAGAACTAATCTTTCTTTCCCTGGCTTGGAGAAAAAAAAAAAAAAAAAAAAAAAAAAAAAAAAGGACATATCTCATAGGAGTCTCATTGTTTTTCAAACATTTGCAAAATATATTGGCATTTGGATAGCCTCTTTATGTTAGTCCCTAAAATAAGTTACAATTCCTTCATGCCAGAGTTGCACAAAATGAATGCATTTAAACAAGCATCTGGTGCCTGCCATCCCCCATCAGGCAGCAATGATCAGAGTCTTACACCACACAGCACTGGTTCCCATGCTGGTGCAGCCAGTTCAGATGAGTTCATATGCAGACCCAGTCATATGGAAGTTGCACCTGGAAGTGCAAAGCAAGTTAGAAGGACTGTCTTTAACTAGCCATTTATATGCTATGGACTTATAAGAAAAAAATCATGAGCCTGAGAATAGTTGTGTATTTCAGGACAGTATTCATTGTCCTCTTACCTAAGACTGAAACAAGATAAGTTTATTTAAAGAAAAAGAAAAATCAATCTGTGAGGATATTATCATTCTAAAAGAGCCACCTCGTTCTGAGGTGGACAAATGCTCTTTTCCGTCCTGCTGACACCTCTAGGAATAAAAATAGTTGTTCTGTTTGTCCTTCAGCACTTTATTGAACCAGGACTTGAGAGCCTGGTTCACTTCGAATTCATGCTTAATGAAGCATAAGTTGTATTAATAGCAGCTATTAAATCTAGATAGCGTAATAGATATTTCAACTCAATACAGAGAATCTGACAGTGGCTCAAGTAGCAAAGACTGGCAACGCTGAGCTCGTGATGCACTCCAGGGTTTTCAATTCAGTTCCTAATGACACTGTCCATGAATCACTGTCCACATAAGCAGAAGCCTTTTTCTGGATAAGAAAACCCCTTTACAAGAGACAAAGGAGGTTTCAACAGTATCAGGGAGGCACAATGCTTTCAGAGAAGCATGGTACAGATCGTGGAAGAAAAATTTCCAGCTAGTGTTAGAGGCCAGCCTGCCAGCTTAGAAAAGCTAGGAGAATATTTTTAATAGCCTGAGAATGTCAGTACTCCAGGGGCTTGCATTGCCGGGGAGAGCAATGCAAAAGCATACAGAGAGGGGTAATGAAAAGGACTCAGAGGAGCCAATCCTCTCTGACTGCAGACAGCACTGAGCCTGAGCTAATATGCTGTGTGAAACACAAGGTAGCGTGGGGAATGCTGCGTGGAGATACCCAGCCTGGCTTTATACCTAAACCAGCTCAGGCACAGCAGCCTTGAGTAGTCTGAATTCTGCATTCTGCAGACACATCCGCTCTGCTTCTTTGCAGACCAGGGAGTTACATTTGTTTGGCATTGTGCCTGTGTTTTTAAGCCCTGTGCAGTCCAACTGCCTTTGCCTCAAGCCATCATGGGAGCTTCTTCACCTATGGCACTGTTTATTCACAGATAAACTGCTAATAGATAATCTGTGTTGAATGTACTTGCCAAGTCAGAAAGGCTAATGAGTGTCTTACAGTCCCATCTCATTCTCTGTACCAGAAGATCCAAAATACTTTATGGAATTAACTAATCAATATATAAAGTACATTACACAAGCAACACGTGTAGTTTCATCTGGTTATTGATCTTTGCTTGTTTACCAAATGAGAGCCTGTGTTTAACTCTAGATATTTAATAACTATGGGAGAAGGGAGGAGTACTATATAGAGAGACCAAAATGCTACTGATGTAGGTAAGCAGCATCTGCTCCATCCAGCTGATACACTGCTTAGTTTGTTTTTTCATTATTTTTTTAAAGCCCAGAAATCCAGTAGAGAAAAATAAGATTCTGTAATGAACATAATGCTTATATACACATAATACCTGTGTATAGATGTCACATAAATGCAAAGTGGTCTCAGTTGTCACACATAATATATAGTGTTGCCAGTCACTCTGGACTAATGTGTACCAGCCACCTCTCTTGCTCTATGTATAGACTAATATACGCCAAGTGCAAATAATCCCAAGGTGAACAATTGCTTTCTGTGACTGTGCATAGGAGTAAAGCCTGATTACTTGAATATTGCAAGTGGCTGTGACTTGGAGCTGAATAATTGCATTTTCAATTGTAGAAAACTTTCAGTTAATGTAACTTCATATCACCAAAAATAAGTACAAAAGAAGGCAGCAGTCTTCATATTTAAGACACTTTTTTCTGTGACTCCAGAAGGTCCTGAGAAAGTGGAGTCCAACTAGCAAAGCTTATTTTTAACCTGTTATTGTTATTAACACTTGTATTAATCGTCATGCCCAGCATCAAAAGCAAGTCTAACTCTTGTTCCTTAGCTCTCCAGTGAGTCATTCCTTCCCTTTCCCCCTAAAGACTCTCAGTAACTTATTTTTTTTGTTTCTTTCTTTAATGCCCCCTCATCCATCTCCACAATATAGCCATGTATTCAGCAGTGTTCCCTCTGACAGTCTGGATGAAGGGTTTGTAAAATCTGGTCACTGGTCCTGAGTCTTCCTCCAAAGTTCATAGTGCCGCAAGCGGTGAGATAGCAGTGTTGGGGCTGTCTCAGTGTTTATTCTGTATGTTTTCCTCCAGAGTTATCAGGTTTTCTGAGAAAGTAGTAGTCTGTGTGTGTGTGTGCGTGGGTAGTAGGTACTGGTTTCCATCACACAGGTTTTCTGAAGCAGCTGTTGAACAAAGGCTGACATTTCTGGAGGAGACAGGAAAATGAACCTATTTTTTGGAGAGTGGTCGTTCAATATCTTTTGAAAGCCAAACCAGATGGAAGTGCACCAAAATGCAACCCCTTCCAGCATGGCTAAGCAGATGTATTTTGAAATCCTAACTACTTCTTGCTGTCATCCTTAAATGAGAATGGTATTTTGGGTGAACTCTCCCTGTGGTAGTTATTCCACTCAAAAGGGAGGTATTCATGAGATAGTACAATGAACATGTCTTGACTTCACTAAAAGCTAGCAAACAAAATAACTTCTGTGTACTCTAGACTTTGATAGTATAAATAATATTGATGCTTGCATCTTTAATAGACTTTATCTTAACATTTATTTTGGCTAATTCCTCAGCTTTTCCTTGGTATTTACCTAAGCAATAGAGAACTAATACTTTGCATCCTATTATTTTAGACCTCTTAATTATTGTTCTAAATGGAACTGAAACCAGCCATTCAGGACAGATAGCATTTATTTATTGTGAAAAGAAACCTAAAAATGACAATGCTGCCATTAAACTGGAGAAACGTATAGGATACATCCCTTGAACTCAGCTCATGGTAATGTCAGGAACTTCTACGCTGCTTTCCTACTTCCCAGTCTCTCACCAGCTATGTGGTTATTGTTGTCTCCTGAACATATGTATGATGGGAATGTAATGCTGATGGCTGACAGTTTTATTCTTAGATGGAAGCTCTGATTCTTCTGTTTTAACTGTCTCTGGTACTACTGTAGGTCTAATTGAAAAAAAAAAAAATCCCATTCACTGGAATAATGAGGTCTTGTTTGTAAAGAAAATCACCTTGTCAGAGTGAAAGCTTTAGTTAGGATATAGACTTTTAAAAACATAATGTGATACAAGAAGAAGCTATGAGAATTGTGCGCTTCAAAACTCTGATTGTTTTTCTGCATGGATCTCACTGCTTGTTACACTGCTTGATTTTGTCACCCCAGGAGGTATCTCTCCACTAATATTATATTATTTTGAATTCTTGTTTGTGTAGAACTGGAACCTCTGCTATTTATAATGGAATTTAGAACCATAAAGTTAATTAATATAAGTAATGTGGTAGAAATAATGTCTAGTTTGTTAAATATTCTGGGGGAAGTTTGTTGTGACACTTTATAGAAAAGCAGACCTATCATCAGCTGAAATGCTTTATTAATATGCTGGTCAATATTTGGCAAATGTAGAGCAGTGTATTCTATCGAATTTCTACTGCTGTGTTACACCGCTGTAGACCTGGGCATAAAGTTTATAAGATCAGAGATTTCTATAGCCTTGCAGAATCAATGTTTTTTCATATTAAGCTTTAACATGTAGGGATTGCCATATCCTTATTTGTCATCTGCTTAACAGAAAAAAATAATCAGTATAAATAATGAATTTCATTGAGATTTGACTGTCACTACTACAATTATCTTCTTTCCCTTAGGCAGCTGGATGTCACTGTCAGATTCAGCTTGCAAACAAGCACTGGTAGAACAAGATTCACTTACAACAGCAGTATTTATGATCGGTGGTAATCATATTAGGATAGTTACTTTTCTATGTAAGCTTTTATGTGGGACTTAGCACCAGCAGGGTTTACCATACATTAGAAAAGATAACTAGAAAAGTTTTGTTAACTCCATTTTACAGGTGGGGAAAGTGAAGTAGAAAGGAAGGTGATGTGTATTTTGAAGATGGTGAGCAAAAAGGGTAGGAAAATAGTCTAGGCTCACTAACTAGACTTTAGGCCTGTCTCTTTATCTAGTCTACCATGTAACATTCCAAGTAGAATTTAAAATAATAATTATTGTTACCCATCCCATGTGGTACTGTTCCTGAGATTACATCCAAGAATCATCCATGCTACAGGGTACAAAACATACAGTAAAAAAAGTCTTGCAAGCAAAGTATTAAACAGGGGACAACAGGCATCTGAGCACCAGACAGACAATGGAGGGTGATGAGACAAAGATAAGGAACTATCCTAAAACAGCAATTATCTAAGTAACCTTCTGCAATTTCTGTGAAACTGTGGAACACACGGTATTTCTGTAAAGAGCATGTGCTCTGAAATGGTTATCTGCATCCTGGAACAGTCAGGGCAGGAGCATTCCACAGTGTGGCTCAGACTTCTGAGACTACAGATTAAGAGCAAAATTATGCTTAAGATCTATATAGAAAGGCATTGCAAAATAAATTGCATCAAAATCCAAGTCACCCATGGTTATTGGCTTTTTGATGTCTTGAGTACTTCCTGGAAACCTGAAGCCACATTTTAATTCCTCCCCACTCCAATGACTGTATATGATCAAGTAAAGACCTCACCATCACACTTTAGTGGGAAGGATGTTGTATCCACGTGGCCATATAACCTGTGCATTTTCATGGAGGGCTCTGTAAAGTAGATGGACAGGTATGGTGAGAAAATACCTCTCATTTTCTTAATATCAGACTTGAAGGTGTAGATAGAGATAAATGTGTGCTTTGTGCACACACACCTAAATGGTGTTTGTTTGTTTGTTTTAAGATGTGTTTATCTTTGAAGATAAGATTATCTTTCTTCCCTGTGTCTTCTGTCCCAATCTGTCCCACTTGGATGAAAAACATCGGGCTATAACTTCTTACTTGGAGAAAGTGGGAGAATAGGCAGGAAGACTGTGAGTACTGCAGATCTGGTCACATAACACTGCTGGAGCTAGGAGAAAATATTTGGCCATTGCTGTAGTATGGCTGCCACAGTGTTTTAGGAGGCAGCAAACCTCCTGCATGTTGTAGGAGGCAGCAAACCAGGAAGACTCTGGATTCTGCTGCTGGTCAAAGTTCAGCGAGCTTGTTGCAGTTGAACCTGAATAACAGTAAATCACTAGACCACTAAGGCTTTTGTTGGCTCCTGTATTCTGCAGAGTAAACTTCATCATGACATGAATGGAAATACAAATCTGCTGTTCCTAAATCTGGTCTGCTTACTTTTTTGTCTCATAATTCCCTGTGCAATAGCAGATCATTTGACCAACTACATTTTTTAAAATGCATTAAAATATATGAGTTCTTGACTATACATGAGCCATCAATATGTGCCACATAAGAGCGAACTATTAACCTCTGTTACTATTCTGTTTTAGCTAACTTTTAATTTCAAATTTTTCATGCTGGTGTGTCTTGATCATAGAGCTAAGAAATAAAATGCTGGGAATTCTTGTGCCTGTCTTAAGAGGTTTTCAGCTTCCTGGATTGGGAAAGCTTCATTTGCATTATTTGACTACTTGCGATGTCTTTTTGGACTGACTAAACCAGTAAGCTCTACTGAAGGTTATTCAAAGCCTTTCAAGAAGGAAGATCACAGATGCCATAAGAGTTTCCACAGAGACAACAAAGATTTTGAATTATGTATAGAATAAAATAGAAAATATTGCCTATTATATCATACGATAAAAGAGTTTCTTTTCATAAAGAGTTACAGAAACCATAAAGCTACACTAGCAGATATTCACATTGATTTTTCAGAAGCTCTTCAAGAAATCTCTCAATTAAACATGACAACATCATAATTTATTTGTTAGGAGACAATGTTTTCTAATATTTATTTTGGAATACTCACATATGGTGGGAAGTTACAGGTTTTTTTCTGGAGTGCCCATAACTAATTTTGTTTTCTTTCTCTAAATCACTGCAATTTCATTGTGATTGATTAGGTCTAGACTCAGAACTTTGGAAAGGCCCATCCTGAATTATTGGTAGGTGTTACAACCCTTTAAATTGCTAGAAAGAAAACGTTGGTCAAAATCATCAGTTATTTGCATATCTTTTTAGCTCATTGCATAGTAGACCTATATCATAAATTAAGAGAGAATGCCAGCAGTTAGTGGTTACTTTGATTGGAACTAGTGTGTGATATAAGTTTTTGTGGTTTTTCTTTAAATAATAATGATAGAAAAAAGTTTAAAAGCAGATTGCTTTCAAGGATGAGAGGAAGAGAAAGACAGGCAGGAATTGCTCTCTAAGGAGGGAAGGATAATTAGTTTTTAAAAACTATTATTATTTTTTTCTATTAAGAAAACAGGCCTTGGAGCTTTGCAAACTGATGATGGGCCTGGCCTTCCCTGGGTGGTGCAGTCAGCACAGCAACTCCTAAGTAATATCTCAGACCCTCAGGAAGCTTTATTATTAAAAAGTGGAAATGATCATATTTAATTGCATGTTGTGCTAGAGGGAATAATCTTTCAGGAGTGCAGGAAGGATTATTTAAATATATCTTGTTGTCTCTCTTTAGGTAAAGAGCAAAATGGAACTTTATACCAAATGGAACTTTATACCAAAGCCAAGTTGATGTGAACTAGTGTATGAGGGATTTACAAAGCCCTGGCTACTGTAAAACTTGCTCCTCCTGTAGGCTGGTAACAGTGAGGATTTAATTGTGGACCAGTAGACTTTAAAAAGTAAGTGTGAATACTGCTTAAAGTAAAGGAATGAGGCATTTTGTCAACCAGAATAACTGCTGTAAGCCTTGTAAACTATTACCAGCATAGCATCAGAGAAAGTTAGGTTGGGACTGACCCCTGCAGGTTGTGTGGTCCCACCCTTATCATCTCCCTGCTTCTAAGCAGGCCAAGCTTCAAAGTTAGACCCAGCTTAAAAGTTAGGTTGGGCTGCTCAGGGCCTCAACTTTTTGAGTTTTGAATATCTCTGTGGATGGAAATTCCCTAGCCTCTTTGTGTCCCTCTCCCAGTGTTTGGCTGGCCTCATTGTGAATTTCTAATTGCAATTACACTTGTTGCAACATCCATCTGTTGCCTCTTGTCATTTTGGTAGTGTCTCTAAGAAAAAAATTGCTGAGGACAGCAATTAGAACCTTCCTCAGTTTCCTCCAGGCTGAGCAAATACAGCTCTCAGCTTTTCTTGATACATTTGGTACTCCAGATCCCTTACAATCCTGGTGGGCCTCCACTAGATTACCTAGTTTGTCAATGTCTTGTACTGGGGAACCCAAAACTGGACACAGAGTTTCAGATATAACCTCAGTAATGCCAGATACAGGGAATAATCACTTCTCTTAGCCTGCTAGTATGTTCTTACTAATGTGGCCAGTAAGTGGTTGTGTTCACCAACAAAAGAGTGCACTGCTTACTCCTGCCCACCTTGACCACCTCGCCCCTCCCTCCCCACAAGTCGCATGCCAAAAAGCTGCTTTCTACCTCTTCAGCCTCCAACCTGTACTGTTGCAGGGGCTTATTCTGTCCCAGGTGTCTTCATGTTTGCCATTGCTAAAGTTTTGTCAGGCTGTTTCTGCAGCGTGGTGACATCCCTCGGAATGGTAGCTTAGTCCTCAGCTGCTTGCCCCATCGCTTTGCTGTCACTCCTGTACGATGTGCCTGCAGAGTGAGGCAGACCGAACACATACACCTGCTTGCAAGGTTCCTTCTGTGTGACAAAGGGAGACACAATTAGGACAGGATGGGATGTTAATGAGATTTGGCAGGTTAGGTTTTAGTTTTTCCTTAAGTCAGAAAACACTGGCTGGCAAACCCCTTCAGCTAACACGACTGGTGACTGCATTTAGCTCAACTTTTGCAATAACACAGCTATGCTTTTTTGTAAACTCAGAAATTGTGAGGAAGCAAAAGAGGACTAAGTCTAAGTTACTATATGTTTCTCCTCTTATGTGTAAGATGAATTTTATTATGCAGCCTAAATAAGAATAGATCAATAAATGCTAAAAATGAATATCTATCAACTGTTTATATGCAGTTGCTCTGAACAAATCATTACATATTTTAACTCAGAAAAAGGCCACATTTATTAGGTCCTGTAGGCTATTGCACTTATTTACAGATAAATATGATAATGTTTTATGGTATTATATGACATTGACCTTCATAAATGCAGGCATCTTTGGTATATATCTTAATTGTATAAGCAAAGCCATTTTCACAGTAAATACTGTATCCATTCTATATACTATATTAAATAGCATTCATAGAAAATTATTTACTTACTAGTTTTTTGTTTTGTTCTAGTTCTGTATGTCTAAATTGTCTGATGTTTAGCCTTCTCAGTATTGCTGCTTAGATATACCAGATCTGGCTAAACAGTGTGAATGGATTTCTAAGGCTACGGTGACAGGCTCCATTGTCTGGATGTGAGATGCAGAAAGCAGGGACTACCTGCTGCTTGAAATCTGTACATCCGTAATGCTGCTCTGTAGCCATGACAAACAGGGTTAGGCTCACTGCCTCTTGTTCGTAGTATATAGGCAAGATTTTCCCTGAGAGATTTTTCCAAAGCTGAGGGATGCTGTTCCACCGAAACCAAAAGTGCAACATCTTTCAGCATGACTTGTGGATCCAAGTTGGGGATGCCCCATCCCTGGAAGTGTTCAAGGGCAGGCTGGATGGGGCTTTGGCCAACCTGATCTAGTGGGTGGCATCCCTGCCCGTGGCAGTGGGGTTGGAGTTGGATGATCTTCAAGATCCCTTCCACCCCAAGCCATTCTGTGATTTTATGTTGATGACTTCTCATGCCCAGCATGACCCAGCTAAGACTGGGGACAGTGATTAGTGGTTCAGGTTAGGCTTTTACCTTCGCTGAGGCTTCAGAGGTGGGACTTAGACTCTTCTGAAAATTCAACCGAGATGAATTGTGTCTTAGTTTTCAGATGTTGGGTACTTAACTGAGAGCTGCTAATTAAATACATATGTTGAGTTTCTATTGTATTGTGATGCAATTAGTGTATCATCTCGTTAAAGAATGATATTCAGTCTGACGAACCAGTGGTGAGGAAAGCTCCAGGCAGAGCACAAGGCAAAAAGGAGTCAGGCATATTCCTGCCCTCCTGATCAGCACACATGTATCACCTGTGTGAGTGTAATTTTTACTCAGATGACTCCAAGTTATATTTTTCACATTTTACTATTTGACATATTGTGTAAAATATTGTATAACCAGTTTTTTCTTTAATATTATATCATATTTTGTCAGACTGAAATGCAGTATGAAAATAGATGACTTTAAATGTAAATAATAACAAATTTTCAAAAGGTTCCCTTCCCATACTCTCAGAAGAAGGATGAAAAGTTATTTAAATGTTTTAAAACTGCATTGAGTCTTTTGGCACATGACTTATTACTCCCCAGGAATCAGAAAATTTGTGGACAGTTACCAGATATTTAACCTCTGCCACCAGAGGTGTTAGTGTTTAAGAGATCTTGTTCAGGAAATGAGAAAATCTCAATAGTTGGTGAAATGAAGATTACAGAACATTATCTTTTATGTGAAATTCTAAAATTATATTTATTGGCCAATTCACGGAAAGTGCCATAGTGACCACAAAAATGTATCTGTTTTTATACACGTACAGATGTACAGGCCAACTTTTAAAATAACAGATCTATTTCCATTATGCATTTTGCAAATTATGTGGAAAACATCAGGATATTAACAATCTCAAATGCATAAAAAACTGCAAAGTGACATGTTTGTTTTTTTAATGAAATACACCACTATGCCATGGGGGGACAGACGGGAGGAGGGTTGCACACAACTTATTCCCAATCTATGTAAAGTTAACTTTCATGTATGTTACTACGTGTCAACATTTACTGTACATCTTCATAAAGAAAAATTTTCTTTTTAAAAAAGCAGATTTTTTTTCTGTGTTCAAAAATCATTTTAAGTTCATATTTTTATTTTTCATTGCATATAGTCATTTAACTCATCATCCTGCATAAATTGTATATATTCACACTTTCATAAATGTATTTAGCATCTGCAACAAGACATTTCAAGATGTGTTTTATGATTGTTTCACATACACATTAAGGTATTTTATATAATGAGTATCTCTCCTGGACTGAAGAGATTGTTGGTTTGAAACACAGTCACAACCATAGAGCTGGTCATCCTCTATGGTCATAACCATAGAGTATGTGTTCATTTGAATCCCATCTGGCATATTTTTTATTGTCAATAGAAGTGGCCACAATTACACAGAGATCAGACTGTCTGCTAGGAAACGATCCCAAGCTACAAAAGAGACACTACCAAATGCAGTTACTGCTTCTCAACAAGAACTAATGCACTGATACAGAAGCAAATCTGGGAAATGATGAACTACATGTGAAAAGTTCTACATTTTTGCAATTAGATGAAGTAACACTTTTACTGTCAAGCTACAATGAAATGAGAGGCTGAATTGCCCCAGCCAATTAGAGCCCAGAGCTGTTACACTCTGTATGAGATTATTTTTCAGCTCTTCAAATTCTGCAGCTTGAATAACATGTAAGCTATTTCATAACTATCTGGACAATTATAACCAGAAACAACCCCTTTTACCAAGCTCCAGCAACATTGAGGTGAATTTCTGATTCCTGCTCTGCTGCTCATCACATGATAAGCCATATTTCATAGTTCCTTGCTCAGGAAGTCTTTTGTCTCCCTCTGTGTTGCAACCTCAACTTGCAAGACTTAATTGTCTCCCCATGTAATCTATTAGACTTAATAATTTATTGAATTATTCATGCCATGGCTCATTTTTGGAAACGTGGTCTGGGGATTGATGGGCATCTGTAGTGACACAGGTTTTTTAGAGAATGGAAAGACATTTCTGCTAACTTTTCTCATGCCTTTTATTAGCCAACTTCAAGGAAGTCATCTGTTTGATTAGGTGATGGCAATTAACATTCCATATAATATCATCTGTACAGTGCTAGATGATGAGGCACAGAGATGTGCCGAGGGAAGTCAACCCTGGAAGGCAAAGTGTGCCTGCTCTCCTGTTTGCGCTACTTCTTTTAAACAGAGCAAGTGAGGGAGATGGTTTAACTTCACTCAGGTTATAGTGAGATGGTGATGCAAGAATCCCCACAGCCTTTGAGCACGAGGACCTCAGTTATTTTGGCTTTCAGGTACAGTCAGGTGGAGTAGAAGAAGGAAAAATACCAAATAAAAGAGCCAAGCTGACTGTGTACATCCTAGGTGGCTGCCTGGGTAATCAGGCTTCTGAGCCAGAGAACAGAGATTTGCTTGGGGCATGCTTGAAAACTAACCATATAGTCATCGTGACAGCCAGAGACCATATGTGCATTGCAAATCTGAAACATAATGTTAGGCACAGCAGTGCTGAGAAAGGTTGGCACGACTCTGTTTCACTGCAGCAGTTAACGTGAGGCTAGAAATCATTTTAGAAAGTAGGAGCATTCTACCAGTCAGATCTGAGGAGAAACAACATACACCAGTCTGTCTTAAAGAAACGTATTGGTAATGATTACCGTTTAATGCACTGAAAAGCATGGGCACGTGAAAATTTCTGTTTTCATACTAGTAACAACCATTTAAATTTTAACAAATTGCTACTTTGTTAAGTAGGTACTGTTTGTTTGGCTCTAGTGCTTATTGGTTGGCTTCGTTAAATCATACTGACATAAAAGACACTGCCACAGTCATGCTGCATCTGAACTCTTCCACACATTACTGCAAAATGTGTTTAAAATCAGGCCTCGACATAAATTTTAGGAAATAGGATTTTTATTTATTTATTTATTTTGTAATAGATGGAATTCCATGAAAAGTGAACAGAAGATGAGACTGAAGAAATGAATTGGGGGTGTTGGTGAGGTGATTCATAGCCTCTGTAACAAATAAGCAAAGGCAATGAACTTGATCGCTATTTAAAAGTATTGAAAGGATATACATCACAGTTAGAAGAATTATTTTGGGTGGTGCAAAAGGGTGTAACTGGGACTAATGAGATAAAAAATTAGAAAAAGGGTTATTTAAATTAATTATCAAGAAAAGCTTTCTATGCTGATTTTTAGTAGACTCTAGAATACTCTCCCATGAGAAGCAGTAGAAGCCCCAGGCTTAGAAACCTATAAGAAACACTCCTCTCCCCATCCCTAACACTAGAAAATATATTCTAGGGAACAATTCTGCACTCTTAGCTTAATATGCTACCTGTACTACTTTTTCTTTATATCTAATCTTTATTTCTAAGATTTAGTGAGTCTAACAGCAACTTGCACACACACTGAAATTTAAATGAAACAATTATCAGCGGGAACGTGAACCCCAGTGTTTACTAACCTGCAAGCAATAACCCAGCCTGGTACATTTATCCTTGCTGTGAGGACTGTTCGAACAGAACTGCCTGTTGACCATAATCAGGCATTTATTTGAGATTCTACCAGTGCAGTATTTACAATGATATAAAATATTTTGAGATATCCTCTTCATGTTTTGGATTGCTTTGTGGAGAATCTAACAATAAACATGCCAGTGTTTGATTCTGAGAATGGAGATAACAGCTTCAGCTCTCAGAATTGGACAGGGATTACTATTATCCTTGATTTTTTTTTTTTTCATTTTGTGTCTCTTCAAAATCAAGGTTCCTAACTATATGTACAGTTAAGAAATTGGATTGTGACAATACATTTACCTAAGGACCTTTACAACGTGGAGTACAGTCTTTGTTGGGTGTTCCCAGTTCCTCCTCCAATCTATGGAGTATGTTGGTTGCACAAACTCTCTAAAACTTAGCAACACAGTTGTTGTGCAAAAGTTTCATTTCACACTTCAAATTAAAACGTGTGATAACTACCATTATATTTGAGTCACTGCAGACCAAATGCTTTGGCTCAAATCACCATTGGCCAGCCTTAGCCATACAGCATTTCCTACTTAATGCAGGCATGGTGCAGTAATATTTGTCATGGTCTTGCTCCCTTCCCAGCTCTGCTGGAGGTGCTGTAACTAATGAACCAGCTATGGGCAGCAACAACCATTTCAGAATACTTCAGGTTCTAGTTCATTACCACAACTACCTCCATGCTGGGAATGATGAAGTAGTATTAGGCATTTTTTAAATATATATATATATATACACACACACACACACACCCCATCATCTCAGGAACCTGTCAACATCCTGTATTCAGTTCTTCTTGTTGACTGCTGATAACTGTCAGTTCTGGACATGCAGATGGCATGTTTCCATTTTATTACTGTTTGACACTCAAGCTTTTAGTCCCTCTAGTAAATTCCAGGGTTGGTTTGTTTGTTTGTTTTACATCAACTTCAAACCTTAACTCTCTCTGTTCATTATTCATGGATTATTCTTTCTTCCCTCTTTTGTTCACTCTTGTCCAAATATAATTCAGTTTTTAAAAAGAACTGACTGCAATTAATCCAATCCACATTCCAAAGAACATGCCCAGTTAAAACCATCCACCTCCTCATGTCAGTATGTGCACATTAACAGACCATAGGCAAAAATCTGCTGCCAGTTTCAATACTGATTTGTATATATAGCATATAGTAGCAGACTTGGTCAGGGTTATCTGGTCTAATCTTTTACAGTCATTTATACATTTAAGGGAGAAAGAAATATAAAGAAAAGAAGATGTAATTTTAACAATTTGTATAGTTTTTTTTTGTTCATATATACTGAAAAATTAAGCTAGAAAATAGTTTATTTGTTAATAAACCTAAAGGAACCTGAAAGAATTTTATATCTAGCAAGGAAGTTAAACTCTGAAAATGCAAAACTGTATCCAGAGTTATAGAAAGTAGGGCAGCAGAAAGCCTTTACTCCCACAAAATTTCTGGGTTTCGGTAGTATACAGATGTAGTGTTATAGTACTATTGTAAAACTTTTGTCCTACATTTGGAAACAATTTTTCTTTGCCTTTGGCAGGCTTTATGCACCTTGCCTAGTGAAAGCTGCTCTCCTTTATCAAACAATGTACTTAGCTTTGAAAAAATTTCTTCTGCTTCTTTGCTCTCAGCAGAGGCATAAATACTGACAGTACGTGGCCCTGTAGCTTCTACAGCTGATGAATGCAGAATTTCCACGAGTTACAGAACTGAAAATAGGAATGAGGGCTTTTTCTGAACGCTCTTTTAAATGTTGGTAATGTTTCAAACTATTGTGGCTGTTTCCTCCTAAGCAATAACCAAGGAAACAGGAGTCTCAAATTTTTGACTGTAACCATTCCCATTCATTTTGTGTGTCTAGGATGCTCTGCAATGGAGGTCTGTAAGTAGTGCTGCAACAAAATTATTGGATTGTAATGCCAGCAAGCTCTTTGGCAGTGCTTTTCAACTACGGGGCTCATAGTGCTTTGCAAAGTATTTCGCTATCATTATTCCTATTTACAAGGAGAGAATGGAAACTGTAACTCTAACTATTGAATCACTGTCAATAACTACTCAGAAGGCAGCAAAATTTCCCCTTGGGAAACAAGAAACCTGATCTAGAGACATTCATCGCCAGGAATTAAATTAGATATGAACATATATCACCTCCTGGCTTCATTGTCCTGTGTCAACCTTCAGTTGTGTGGGTGTAAGAATATATATATATATGTGTATATATATATATATATATATATATATATACATACATATTTAAATCATTTATTAGACATAAGTTTGTGTAGAAAAAGTCCATGTCCATGCATCCCTTCCCCTTTTGCTTAGTTTGAGCATTCCAAATTTCTGTTTTAAGACTCTCTTCTTTAGGGGAAAAAAATAAATTAAAAGAAGTCCCTAAAATATACCAGGCTTGTACCCTGTTACATATAAAAGGCAATGAAGTTTAGTTACCTGCTGAGACACCTGTAGAGTAATCTTCCTGATATATTTTGCAGAAATATTTTGTGGTTTTGGGTACATTAACAGACTACTTGGTTTACCCTGCTGTAGCATTAGTGTTCATCCTTCAAATGTGTCTTTATTCTCTAATAAAAAAGAATCTGGCTCCCAGGAGAAACTAATCTAAAAAAATACGCCAAACAGCAACAAAAAAGACCCCAGTGCTAAAGCAAACAGTCTGATCTGATCACAGGATACACCTGAATTCATCTGTTGATTCATCTGAGTCTCTCATCATCTCTTTTACCGGGAAGCCGAACACATTCAGTGACCTGAAGTTTTTCAGCTTAAAACACACCCAGCACTGGTTGTTATGTTCTCCTTTCGTCTCTTCTCCTTTTTCTTCTCATTTCTTCTGTTTTCTTATGTTTTTCTAATTCTCAAAGATTGTGCAGGATCACTGTTTGCTTTTGGGTGCTGTAAAAAGTGTAATATCTTATGAAGTATGGATTAGCCAAAAGGACTGAGGTGTTTTGTTGGCAACACCTGCATCACTTTTGACCCTATGAGGTCTAAAGAATCTGGGCTTTGATGATGTGGCCTGAACAAAGCCTGCCATCTTGCTTAGGTTAGCATGAGGAGGCAGAAACCCAGTATTATTATATGATTGTTGATACTGACTGAACCATGAGGAAAATCATATTTATGTAACAAGCATTACATACAATTAGTATTTTCAGAGGCATTTTTACTTTTGATCTATTTGACTGTCTCGCTCTTTTTTTTTTTTTTTTAAATTATTTCTCTCTTTGCCTTAGCTTTGTGTGACTGGTGTGTGCAAACCTCCTGAATCAGATGCTAAGGAAAGGTTAGCAGTGACAGAGATCATGCAGGGGTGCACAATCCTAAGGTGTACCATCAAAAGCGTGTGACACATCAAGCTGAGGCTGCTTTACTACACATTCAGCCCTCCCCCCACCCTCCCGTAGCCAGTATTTCCATTTTTTTTGTTAGTAATTTTACCAGGGCAGAAACAGAGCTCATTGGTGATTTGTCTCTGATTTTCAAGTTTCCAGAAGTTGACTAGTATGAGACTGGAATCCTCAAAAATACCAAATTGGCATATTGTAAGGGCACAGACTCTATGTACTTTGATTCCAGCATTTTCAGCTATTCTTCATCTCTAGATGTGCTGCTTGAATCTATACAGCTTCATAGAAAACCCTGGAGAAAACAAGATGTGTATTTCCAAGCTAGGTAGTATATTTCTATACAAATAGGTTAAATATTTTAAGTCACATATATATGCATGCAATATAGTATCAGTTTGTGTGTGTTTTTCAAACTTCTACTTGTATCACTATGGTTTCTTGCTCTGAAAAACTGTCAGTATTTGTCAAAAAAATTACTTCATTTTTTTTTTTTTTTTTTTTTTCCAACACTGGGATTTTATCAAGAAACAAAAGACAAATAGCTAACTATATTGAAAATACCTTTGTATAAATTATGATACCTTCATTTTTTGTCAAATGAGGTGTTCTCTTACTGTTGCTGTTGAATCTGTGGGGACTTTTTTAGGAGTAGTGCAGAAATAGTATACATCCAGGAAACAACTACAAAGGTGAAACAAATTTGCTGCTAAATAAATAAAATTAAGGTGTTAATCATGATAGTATCTGGCTCCTTTGCTACCAGCTATATTCCTGGAAATATTTCATATGGACGTTGTATTATGCTAAGAGGTGTTTATTGTCATTTTCACTACACATACAAAACCTGGTAGTGCTATACTGGTATGGGTATACTTAATCTAGTCAGCATTCGGAATTAAGGAAAGAAGAGAGGTTTTCAAGCACTGGAGATGTCCTCACAGTTTAATTTCCTCTCCCTAAATAAGTCAATACTAAATAACTATCCACATGCTCCTACAACCCTCCTTAATTTTGGTATATTGTATATTCCAGAACACCAGCAGCAGCTTGTTGGGGCCACCCCATTGGACTTTTACCTGCTGTCACCTCCGTAAAGCATGACATTTTCCTCATCTGCTAAGCATGGATGGCAGTGGAGATGATGGGGGTGGTGCACATGCTGGCACCAAAACTTCCATTAGAGGCAGCATTATCTCACAGCCTGATGGGATCCCCACCAGGTAAAAGCATTAGAGTTGCCTCTTGGGTTAGGGAAAGAGACACAATCAGTACGCACAGGATTCAGAAAGTTTGCTGAAGTAAAGTTAGGGCTGCTACTTGAATTATCTTCTGGCCATTCCTTATCCTGGGGCTGCTAATGTCCTATGGCATCATGTTCACCTTTGCAGAAGGGGCAGCTTGTGTGATGGGAACAGTGGATTCCATTCCTACCACATAACCTTTATCACCCTCTGACCCTTTCTGAGTCTTATTTTCCTCCTGAATGAAGCACAGATGGTGCACGTTCAGAGCAAGCCCAGCACAACACACCAGGAAGGGAACTAGATTGCACCTGTACAGTAGCCCTTGGAAGGGGAGGTTCTCATCAGTTTGAAAGCAGCTGAGCCACCAATGCAGGACACTACTGCTTTTTTGAATGACCAAATATTTCAGCACAAACAACATTTTATTTTAATTAGCATTAAAGATGTCACAAACCTTACGTCTATTTCTAATTTGAACTGGTGTCAGCCAATGCAGTACAGACTGAGATTGATCTCAACAACTGTGCATCTTTAGGTCTGCTTCTGTTTGCAAAGATAAAATATCCATGGAGGGGAAGGAAGTGAAGAAGAAATATGATCTAGTCATCACAAAAAAGCAACTTAGACTGTTACATTAATGCAGATAACAGTGTATCACCATCTTAACGTTTGTAGGTTTGTTTGTTGTTTTTTTTTTTTTCTTTTTTCTCCCAGCCTTGAGTTAATTTTGTATAATTTTGTAATTTTAATCCTGTAATTTAAAAGCATTCCTTAGTCTGATGTCATTTTAAATCTCTGGAGTCACAGATGTCATTTATTACAGGTACCTTTTCAGGGATGTTTTTTGGATGCACTTGTTTACTGCTACTGTAAAAAAAAGAGCCACCTTTCTGTGTGTGTGTGTGTGTGTGTGTGTGTGTTGATAGCACAACCTTGCAACTGGGGTAAGGATGAACATTACAACTTGACACGTCAGACACTGCAGTTGCCCTTTCAGAGTTTGCAGCGTAAACACTTTTTTTCTTTTAATGAAAGTAGAGTATTTTTGGCTTTTAAGGGAGATCTGTGCATGTGCTTGCATGCCTGTATAGATGTATGCGTTCTTGCTTGGTTTCTAAGCACCTAGTTTATGTCCAAAAAATTAATGGAGAGGAGGCAATATTGTTAAAATTAGTTCCAAGTTCCATATTTATATATTATTCTACTAGTAGGCTTTTGCTAATAAAGCCATTCTTGTCAAATTCTACACAAATATGCTAAGGTCCATTTCGTGAAGAAATAGCTTATTCTCACTAACATTTTGGGAAAAGGATTTTTCTGTTCACCTGAATGAAAAATGCTGTATAAGCCACCCCAACTAGCAATCTAAGATATGTACAGTGATACATTCTGAATATTTTGTTGCAAACCAAATTCTAGTGATAACACACATTCTTGTATTACCATGCTTAGGTCTAAAAAGGTAGGTTTATTTACAGTAGAGAAAATACGTCATGTTTGCTTCTTTTGTAATGTACCAGCATGACCTGAAAAGATTTGCTTCCAGTAGTAAAAAGACAAAAAAAAACAAAACACAACAACACACTAGATGAACAAATACACCTATATAGAAACAAATTTATAAAAGAATTAAAGGCAGATGTCAGATTCTAAATTGCTGTTTTTAAGTTGCCCTAACGTTTGCTGTGATAACAACAATAATAATAACTAGGAACAACAGAGACTTTAAAAATAATTTAAGTCCACTTTTAAAACTGAAATTGACATTTACATATCTACTTTTAATTTTAGATCTCTCCTTTTTTTTTTTTTTTCCTGAACAGAAAGATTTGCTAACAAATGTGCTGATAACAAGCATCATGAAGGGCCTGCTTCTTGTCACTAACAAAAAAATTAACACCAGGAAATGATGTAGGGTGCTAGGATGCTAGGAAATGTTTTAACATAAATCTTTCTGTTCTGGTTAGATGGTACATAAACAGAAATTTTAGTTCATTTTATATGATCTTTATTCCTGCAGATAATTTTTTATGTATCTGGGCTCAATTCTGCAAATATTATTTTAATTCATGTAAAAGACCAGTACAAAAATCAAATAGGACTACACATATAAGAAAACTTGTGTATTGCCAGTCTTAACAACAACAAAAAACAGCATAAGGATATCAAATTTTAAAATATATTTAGGGTTCTTTTCATTTACTTTCCAGTTATTAAACTACAGTGACCAGTTGAGGTCCATCTTTCCTTACAGCTATCAGATGCAGAAGCTGTAATTAAAAAACAAACAAACAAAACCAAACCAAAACACTGATGATAAATTAAAAACAAAACAAACAACAACAACAACAAAAAAACAATACATTCTCTATATTCTAAGACCAGTTTCTAATAAACAGAAACTATTGAGGGAGGTAGATACCCTCAAAATCGCTTAGGTTATTCTTTGTGGGATCAGCTACCATTCATGAGTGCTCAAGAACATCCTATTGTGGCAAGACTGATTGCTTGTTTCTTTGGGAGAGAAGAAAAGAGTAAGTAACTCATTTGAAGTAGCAAATTACAAATGCTAAAGTCAGCAATGAAGTAATAAAGAAAAGGAACTACTTGGGAAAGGAGCAGAAAAGCCACTAGGCAGCATTCACTTCCATGCCATTTGTTGTTTGTTTTTTTTTTTTTTTATATGCATTAGAACAGTTATCCTAGCTAGTGCTGCATCATTTGGTATGCAGAGCATTTGAAGATACAAAGACTATTAAGGAAAGGGGACGGAAAACACACCACACAGACTTACCAACACATTTTACGTAGCCTTTTTTTTTTCCTTTAAACAGTGTATAAGAAAAATATGCTGTGTTACCATAACAAACTAAAATACTCTCTCAACCTCTTAGGATTTTTTTTTTCTCTTCTCTTCTTTTGGTTCCAGGTAGGTTTTATTTGTTCTTGTTCTACTCTATAAAACCTTTTGTCAACAAAAATGGCTTCAGGAAGAAGAAATGCGGGCAAATTATGAGCACAAGAGGGCTGATAGATGTATGTTTCTCTTGTGCCACTCATGGGTGGTAAGTGTACAGAAGAAACAGGGCATAATGTTTTACAGAATGAAGCCATACAGGAATTCCAGCTGGCATTCAATAAAGCAAAAGGGAACTTTTTCTTCATGTAAAAATCATTGTTTAAATCCCAACTGTACATACCTGTGGAATAATGGGGTCACTTATTTTCCTCTACTTCAGTAAGATACTGCAGCAAGCTAATGATTTTACGAGACAGACGGTTAAAGCATTGATTTGCTGCAAATTGTTCAATCCATAACTAATGAGCAACTCTACAGGTTTTCAGTATATCAATTCCATTAGAATTTACAGTTTCTGTAAGATCATATTAATTTGTGGATATACAATGGTTTATTTTATTTTTTGTAACCTTCAGCATCCCCTTGTTGCTGGTTTGTTGCTTTTTTTTTTTTTTTTAAACTTTCTTAAGCCTCAATGGGCAAATTGGATAAAGTCCCTGTCTTCAGGGTTCTGACAGCATTCCTGAAAAATACACTGTCCATTTTTACATAGGCGCACATGCATCCCAGGTCAAGTCCTAAATATTCCCTTGTAGAAGACAGTTAATATCCAAGATGGCAGGAAGAGACGACAAATGGAATACAGTCTCTGTCACCTGTAGCACTAAAACTGTCCTAATTTGAAATAGAATTATATTTTTACACCTGTAAAAGTGTGAAGCCAAATGGCTGCTGTGTTATTTGGACCCATATAGATAAATCTTCATAACAAGCTGAAATCTCTCCTGTATGAAAAAAATAGCAAAGGCAAAAACCGCTATGGATTGAGTGACAGGACTTTCGTCAGAGGCCTGTGGTACAGAAACAAGAAATTGAAGCCTATACTTGCTAACAGATCACGTTCTAGATTACTCTATTACTGGTGATGCCAGTATTTTTGCACCATGCATTCTCCAAGCTTTGTAGGAAAAGGTTCAGTTCTATCACCAATTACTACAACAAGATCATTTTAGGCAAAACAACAGTTATAGGCAAGCAGAAGTTCAAATCCTGTCAATGAATTCATAGACTCTGAAAAGCATTGTATTGGTGGTTACAAAAGGAGCAATGTGGCCAGAGTATGTACGTTAGTATGGCAGTGTTGAATCATCCCACTCCAACTGCTCTTGCCTGGTGGCATTCTGTTTGTCTCCCTTTTGAACAATCACGTCTTCCTCTTCCTCCTCCTCCTCCTCTTCACTTTCATCGGATTCAGCACTGGTCGTGTCTTCCTCTTCATCTTCTATGTCTTCTTCCTCCTCACTCTCCTCTTCTGCCTGGTGAGGCTTTTCATATTTCTGTAACATATTCAAAGAAATGGAAGAGACAGTAGAAGAAAAGAGCTATTCTTGCTAGCCAGTGGCTACGAGAATGTGAACCCTTACTCCATATCATTTAGAAATGTTTGCATGCTGGGAAAATCTGCTTTCCACCATTTGTGGGTATTAGACATCAAATGAATACCATTCAGTAGCAAATACTCAAAACCTACTGTAACAGGAATGGAATATTAATAAGTGATACCTTTGGCAGTCAAGTGATAATAATCACTTAATAATAATAACAATCACTTAACAATCATTTATAATAATAATAATACTATAATAATAATCACTTATAATAATAATAATACTATAATAATAATCGCTTAATAATCAAAAGGGATACCTTTGGCAGTCAAGCTGCCAAAATTTAACCCGTCAGTGTCAGTTTCTTTGACTTGATGATCATTTCTCCTTCTTTAAGTGTATTAGTGTTTACAGTTAGAAAGGTTAAAAACAATTTAACTCCATCATCTTGGGTGCCTGGTGTGCAAAGATGGATGGCGAAGTGGTGGTGTACCCAGGAATTCTGCACAATCCTATTTAGCAATTACTTACTTATGAAAACAAATATTACCATGGTGTGCAGAGTTCAAAACTAAGCTGGGATCCTCAGTGTGTGTACACACAACTATTCTGCCAAGCCTAAATAAATGTCCTCTGAAGTAGGCTTTAAACTTACTGCTAAGCAAGCTACCAGTCCAGACAGTATCTCCTGGTATTATCATAATGTAATAATATGCTTCAGTGATGTACCTCCATGGGGTTGACAGTAATAGTCAGAGCAGAATCATCCCAATCCATTTCATTTTCTTTACTTCCTTCATTGTCTGTAGAGCTGTGCTGATGAGCTGTCCGAATTCTATAGATCCCCAAGGCTATGATGACAATAAGTATGCTCACACAGATCACAATAACAATAGTAGCCACACTTGGAACAACTGGAACAAAAAGTGGAAAAGCAATAGGCTTATATCTATGGACCAAATTGCCTACAAAACACTAAACACATTGTCTATTTTTTTTTCCTTCTCAGCACCTGTTCCTTCGGCTTGAGACTCTGGCCATCTTTCTGACATCTGCTTAGGATTACAGAAAGTAGTGACATGTGCCCACCTCCTAGGGCATAGCATACATGAACAGCATTTGCAGACACCTACTAATGAGTATTACAAACCTTTACTAAAAAGCGATCATGCCTAATGTTTACTTTTTGAGCCACTTCATTATAGATGACAGGCAGTCAATCAGTTCAGTATCAGTTAGTTTCAGAACAACTGTCTTTGCAGTTGGGGTCAATTAACCCTACGTTGTCTCCTTCTGATTATAGGTAAGTGAAGCATTAACATCACTTGTGAGAAAAAGTGTATCTCCAAGTTTTTATTTTAGACGGTTTCAATCACTTCCATCACTTCAAGGCACTTCAATCCCCCCAAACTAAAATAAAGCATTGCCACTCTGTTTCCATGTATTACGGCCTTGCTGGGAGACTCTTGAGGATTCAAGATATTTTTCCTCACTGTTCTGTTGCATTCTGAGAAGCCTCTGTCTTCAGCTAGACACAGGAAGGTATCTCTCTGAACTATTCTTATGTTATCAGCTTCATAACTGTATGTGTTAGTGGAGAAGTGCTGCCACTTTTATGTACCTTTGCTACCTAGGCACTGAAGTTCCAGGAGCTACAGTAATTCTGTACCCTATTTTGGTGCCTTGCCTGTAGGAATGCTGAAATCAAAACAAGTAAAAAAAGAACTAGTTTGCAAAATTCATTTTGCAATAGCAGAATATCCATACAAGTTTACAGAAAAAAATCAGTAATTTTCTAACCATAACTATCTGTAAGTACTTATTATTACCTGCCCTTTACATCAGCTTTACTTCCTTACACATGTATCATTAAGCTAAAAGTATGTCAGAATCCAGCATTGAAACAGATAGCTTTGGCCTGGGTTTAACTTCACTGAAAAGGTAGGGCAGATATTTTAACTTAGACAGCCCAAAAATTCAGTTCAAATTCTGTATTTAATGTATACTAATGCTCCCTGTGCATGCCTAGGAGCAATTCTGCATAGAGCTCCAGACCAAGGCCTGGACAGCAGCTAGCAGAAGCACTGCACAAGTTATTGCTTATATATATGTATATTTAGTTATATTTATACTTATATTTATATATAAATTACTTCTATTTGCCTAGGAACAGATCTACAAAAATTAATATGCCATAGAAATACAGATGTATAAGGACAATATAAGCATGAATGTTACCTGTCATACCATTCAATACTAGAAACAAGACACTTTGTTAACTGGGTGGGTCAGACTACATAACCTTTAAAGTAGACTTAAAAATGGAAAACAGTTTTTGATTCCAAAGCACCTCCTCAGGAGGAGAGAATTCAATGTTGCCATCTGTCATAGCTGTGCAATAATCAGGGTGAGGTTTCACAAAGTGTAACTATGGACTTCAGAGCTTCATTTGTTGACTAGTTTGAATCACAAGGGAAATACTGATGTACCAGCATCATTATGAGCAGACTCTGAAAAGGCATCACATACCTGAGTTGTGAACAGTACTTATGCTTCCCTCTGGATGGTGGACAGACTGGAGAAACTGCGGCTGTACTATCATATGGTTTACATGATCCATAAAGTTGGAGTTTGAGCTGTGTAGAATATTAACCTGGCACAAGTGAAGAATAAGTGATCAGATACTAAAAGGAAGAGCTCTGTATTCCAAGACAGCTGGCTCCATAATACATTATATTGTACTAAGAGATTCATCAGCAGATAGGAACATTATTATATATCCCTTAAAGGTCAAATTCATTCTTTTAGACCAGAGAAAAATACTCAGGTTAGCGTATTTCTGATTTCTAGCATTAGTGGTCCTTCAGTTGAAGACTTTGAAGTGGCGCGGAAAAGGAATCTCTTTTTTGAGATCTGACAGACAATATATCAAACCTGTTGAGATTAAAACCAAAGAGAGAACTAAAAGAGGTTTCAGCTATTCCTGAGTCCCTACTTTCAGAGGGTAACTTTCTTTGAAGGTACCATTCATTCTCCTCTGTCTTACTCATAGTTACATTATAAGCACAAACCCTGAAGTCATCGTCAGGGCTGCAGAATGCTGAAGTAAGAAGAGATTTCAATAGGACTTAAGTATGCACAGACCTTCAAAACCAATTGTTAAATTTTAGGCGTATTGGTAAGATGTTCCCTTCTCCCGTAGTTACTTGGTACCTGGGTTACAGGCTAGGTAACAGATTTATTCAGGCTGGGTACATGATTCCTGCTAAGATGCATCAGCAGCAACTCTCTGTCAGTGGAGCCACTGTGATGCACTGGACTTAGTATCAGCAAAAAATAAGCTCAAAAGTGCTAGTCAAATTTTCCTGTGGCAACTGACCGTGTCTAGGTAGTACGAACGACGAAGTCTACCCTAAGCATTCATTACCTGTATATTGACTTTCCTTCTCAAAGGAACCTGAAATCATGTAAGTTACCAGGAATAATCTCCATCTAATGAAGTACAAATTATAAAGCTTATTATAAGGAGGTAGTGCTTGGCAAAAATGAAAAGGGTGAATACTTCAGGAAAGACAAGTGTAATGGGTTAAATTAAAAAATAACTAATGTAAGAAAAATTATGAGGCTGTGATGATTTACTTCTAAGCAGGTGTACACATCTTCAAAACAAACACCCCCACCCCAAACAAAAAAACACCTGTAGGAGATTTCATGTGACAGTTAGGTTATGGAGAACTAATGATGATGACCTTATCCTCCATTCCAATTGAGAACGAGTAATTCTCTCTTAGTGGATTTCAAGAGACGCATCATCTTCTCCTCAAATATGCAGCTAACTAGACAAACCCACACTGAGGAGTGCTGACAAATGTCAATGTCCTCTTTGTACAGAACTTAAAATGTTTCCTCTATATGATTATTGATAACAGAACTTGTCACTCATTCTACAGATTTTAGCAAAAAGTCAGTGTCATTGACGATGAGGCTAGTTCTCAGCTGCAGAGCTAGAAAAGAAAGGCTTAACCTGGTTATTGCTTACCTCCAAGATGAATTCATTGCTGGTATAACGCCCATTTAGCTCAGAGCACTTGACTCTGAACTTTCTGTCAAAGGTGGCAGAAGTGTACCAGTTACGATATCGAATCTGCTGAAGAACCAGCTCATAGTTGTGCATGGAGTCCACACCTGAAATGGTGGCAGTGAAGAAATAATCACAAAATGCTGTGCAACAAATGCTCTGTGCAGTACAGGAGAAATCAAAAAGCCACAAAAAATACAAAATGGTCTGAAAATGGCAGTGAATCAAATATTCCCTAACAGCAAAACTGCTTTTGGAAAAGAATGTAGGTCCATAATGGAGAAGAACAAATGTATCCATAAAGAATTAGAATAAATTACTAAATACCTGAAATAAATAAATAAATAAAAGGCCAGTGAGTTACCAGCACTGAGTGGAGGAGCACTGAGGAAAGATCCATACATCCCTTATCCATACATTACACTGTTATGGTATGCCAGAACCCTCACACTATTTTATTTTTTATTTTTTGCTATTTTTCTTTTTAGGGGAGTAGCAGGAGGAGTGAAGAGATGAGACAAAGCTGTGCTGTATTCATGGAGGACAATGGATAAACACACCACACCCAGAGAGCAAGAAGTAACTGTGCTTTTTGAGACAGAATCTTTCCTGGAATATTTTAAAGGTAGCACACCTCAGCTTTCTTTCAGATTAGTCCTTTCATTCCAAAGATTTACCTGTTGGTGGGAAGAAATAAGGGAAGGCAAAGTCCACAAACATACCATAGATCGAATATCCTGCTGTGGAATTTGTAGCATCTAGATGTTTTCCTTGAAGCACCGCATGATCTAGTTCTAAACACTCTTGTTCAGGATCTAGTTCTGCACCACTGACCAAAATATCACAGAAATCCAAGTTGTGGAGCACTTCCTCTAATTCCACTGGCTTCTTGACTGTGAACACATAGCATATACCAAGAAAAGAAAAAAAAAAAAAAAAGGAAATGAAGAAACTAAGAGAAATGCTCACAGAATCCCAGAACAGCTCATCAGCTCATTCATTTTATGTGCTTTGCATTGGGGCTTTCAGTTTTTGCAAAGATGGCTGAATTTTCTTTACTCAAATTAAAAACAGTGCACTTGAAGCAAATCAAAAGAGAAGTGTTGTGACTGTTCAAATGCTGTCATGATGAAGGCCTACAAATAAATACTGAGATAAAAGATAAATTGCTCTTATAATAAAACACATTCAAGAACCATACTGTAAGCAGAAAACTGGTATTTGACCCTGGAAATAAATTCAGGTTAACAATTCTGATTTTTCGGTACAGTATTGATCCCAGATTGGTACCGTAAGTTCGTTCTTTTTTTTTTTTTTTTCAAGGAAAGTTGGACTGGAAAAACATGTCACAAATACATCAATGTTTTGACGACTCGCTCAGTTATTCTATGACCCATAAAGAATTTGCACTATAGCAAGAACACTATGCCATACATAGCAACACTATAGCAAGAACGCTATGCCATCAATCCAAGAACATGGTATCACCATAAATTGGAAGAGCCTGTGTGGTGTGACTTGGTGAACATGAGTTCTGCACTGACTACTTCAGTAAGTATGACTTTTTAAAAAAAAAAAATAAAAGTTTGCCCCAGAAGAAAAGTACAATATCAATTTATTATTTTTAAGTGGTGGAGTCACCATTCCTGGAAGTCTTTAAAAGACGTTTAGATGTAGAGCTTAGGGATATGGTTTAGTGGGGACTGTTAGCATTAGGTCAGAGGTTGGACTCGATGATCTTGAGGTCTCTTCCAACCTAGAAATTCTGTGATTCTGTGATTCTCTGGTAAATGTAGCCCAAAGGGTCTGACAAGACTGTTTAACCAAGCTCTCTGAGGATACCATAGGCACAGAGACTGCAGTCTTGGAAATTAACACCCATTTTGTGACTTTCATTTTGGGGGAGGGTATGGGGAAGCAACGCATAGCCAGAGAAGTCTTAGGCCCTGGATTACCAACTCCTGGTACAATGAATTTGAGTATCTGAACTCAAGGTACAGCTGGAAACAGCTTTAACTTATGCCAAAAATGTAGAGTCATCTCAAATTTGCAGGATAGGCAAATCTGAATATCGCTAAGCCTGATGAGTCGGACTATTTCTTGAGAAGTTATGACAGGCAAGAGCTGGGTCGCAGAGCAGCTTTGCGGTTCCTTCTACCACTGGGCAAACAGGAAAGGGAGGGATGGCACTTCTGGCTGCTGGCAGGTCACACTGATTTCTCTGCTGAGGCAGGACAAGCAGCACTTTGGCATTGCAGGGGTCCCCTGCAGGTAAAGAAGGCCTCAGAGCCATAGTCATGCTGCTGCCTGTGGCAACTGCCTGCTCTACTTTTGATGAGCAACAAACCTAACTTGTCCTGTGACTGGGGAATACATGGTGACTAAATCAGCCTCCTCAGCCTTGCCATGTCATGTGCATCTCTCCTACAGTTATAATGATCAAGTTATGTAACTTCCCAGTAAGTGGAAAAATAGGCACAGCTAGATACAGGTGAAGATTTATGGCTGTCTTTGTTTTGTACTTTGGTCTGTCAGATAATATCGGGGCTGAGAAAAATAGTTCAAGCTGTATAATGCAGGAATGGAGAAGCAGAATTCAATAATCTTTTGCAAAACACAATTACTCCCCTAACCAATTATTATCTGTCCATTTTAACTACTCTTAGTGGATATAAACAAGAGGTGGCACATTAGGAGGTACCTGACTTCTAGGCAATTAAACAGTAGTTTAAGAAATGCTGCTATGTTCCATCTGAATGTGAGACTCGGGCTTTTTAGATTGCAAGGTAATTGCAACAGTAATTATAGAAAAAAAAATTAGGAAAAATTGTGATACACAAGATTTAAAAACTATACTGAAGGGCAGTAGCTCCTAATTCACTGAGCAGTTTTGGAGTTGTCATAATATTTAAGGACATAGAGCATCATAAATACAGTGCCTCTAAAGTGAAGGACAATGATCACTCTTTTCTACAAAAGAACTAATTTTACATACCTTAATTGTATGCAGTTGATATTGTGATATAATGCACTTTCCAGCCTTCAGAGGACAGATGTATTTTAAGGCAAGCGATAAGCAGCATTATTACAGGGAATACCTTCAGGGAATCTATGCCCCTTCACTTGCACATCATTAATGATTTTATCTTTTCAAGAGATGTACATCTAGTAGCTCCTTATACTAGTCCAAGAAATACTGTTTAGAATGATGCCTCAGATTACTAAGCTTTTCACTTACTTTGCACAGAAACATCCAAAAGAACAATTCCTTTAGACAGTTAAACCTTATTTATATATTTGAGTATTCACCTAGTGTCAAATAATACTACACACATTCTTCAACTATCACAATAAATTGTCATCACAACATCTTTGCAAGTAATTATATTTCCATTATATAGGTGGGAATCTGAGGCACAAGATGACTACATTACTTAAGTATCACCCAAAAGTCTGCAGAAGATCTGGAAATGTAAGAACAGACTAAAACAACAACCATAGTCAATTGCTGCTTTGCTCTGTATTAGTACAATTAATAAAATTCTATTACAAAATCTAATAAAAACACATTATTAAACAGAGTATGTACAGAAGAGCGGAAACAAAGTAGTCCAAAGTACGTGACACTAAATGGGAAAGCTGACCTTTTTGAAGCACACCTTGATCTATCAAGCAAATAGGGATTTATTCACTTTTAAATCTAAGTGAATGTCTTCAGTACAGTGTTAATGTTGCCTAACATGGAATAACTTAATTTGTCTGAAAAGACTTTGTGGTACTTTTTTGCACTACTTTTTCAAAAAAAAGGAGGGGTTATGTTACACAGTAAATAATAATATTTAAAATGAATCCACAAACCTCCATCATTTTCTTTTAAGTCCACTGGATGCTCCATTTTAGTGACTGTGCTGACAATCCTTATGTCAGGTAACAGAGTAACACCTCTTTCACTTTCAAATTGTGCAGCTGGTCTAGCAAAGTGGTCCATCCCACTTATTGTAATCTTGGGCTCATTGGCCTGAAACACCATTACATACGCATCGATATCTGGGATACTAATGCAGATATCTTCACCAAAACATCTGAAAAATACATTATTCATTAACTGCATGTAACACATTACATATCAAAGGTGTGTGACACTTCCACTGTCCAAAGCCCACTTGATGCATCTGATTCTTTTTTATTTTCTCACTTCAGTTTGTTCCATAGTTTGACAATGCCACACATAAGGTCATGCATCTGTATGACCACACACAAAGGCTAGCAGTGACAGTAACAGCTCTATTCCTCTCATCCCCTCCTACATTCACAACTACTGAATTTATGTAGGGATGGCATAACAATTAGCACCATGACAAACTTGATCTTTAGTAAGGTCACTATGAGAATAGTATTTTGATGTTTAACTGACATTTTACAAAGTAGTGCATGGATAAAATAATAATAGTTAGAGGATGACAACTAAGTGTAGTAAACCTAATATTCAATTCTTACAGTCATATCTAATGAACGTAATGGGGTTATCTTTTCACAAGTGAGTAAAAGGGCCTAACTATCCATTTAAATCAGACCCATCATGAATTATTTCTGGCATTCCCTAGTATTTAGCAGGGCCTACATTAACATTTCTATTTGAATCAGCACTGTGCTTTTGAAGTCGACCTCCTGACACTCTACCTTACAGCAAGCATCTTGGCACATACCATAGAACAGCCTTGGAGTGTGCAAACTGATCTCCTTCCATTGAGACTAAATTGGAAGATGCTCTCCAAGTGTGGTCAACCCACAGCACTAAACTAAACCTAGTACTGTACACAGGGTGGATGAGGGATCCTATCACGAACCGTTTTACTCTCAAAATCTGCTCTCACTGCTCTGTACAACTTGCTGTAACAGAGAGGTACCCCTTAGGATGCTCAGGAGTGGCAGATGGTTCTTTCTTTATACAGAACTGTAAACGTTATAGTGTAGATTCTTTCAATATTATTGCATGACAATGGAAGGAAACAGATTTCTATTTAACGCCAGTACTTTGGTAATGACAGCCATATAAGAATATAAACAGACGATTTCAAGCATACTTCAGAATGTAACTGTTCTTGCAGCCATATAGTCTGTTAGAAGTAATAAGCCTCATTTAAAAAGTCATGGCTGTAAGTGTATCAGAAGAAACTATAAGTTTTTAAATGAACATTAAAATAAGAATGCAATAAATGCATATGCTGTCCAGTCAAGTCCAGACTGTGTGTTCCAAACTATAAACAGAATGCAAGCAAATTGCAGTCACAAGAGAAGTTTCTTAAAAGGAGAATAGCAATGCAAAACCTAAAAATAATGAAATTCATACTTTTTGTTCAATAACATAAAAGAATGATTTGGCAGTATAATTTAATCAAAATTATTCTTTTTACTTCCCCAAAGAAAAAAAATAATTAAACATATTCCTAATCTAATCAGTTTAGCTGAAGTACAACTTACTGGACTGTAGATGAGACTTTGAGACGTCGTACGCCTGCAGTAGGAAACTGTCTAGAGTTGATGTATGAGACCTTTCGGAGAGCTTGATTTATATTCTCAATGTCATCTCCTTCCATGACAAGGACTGACTGGGAAGGGTTGAAGTGATACTGGGGGAAATGCATACAATTAGTATTTAAGGTACCAGGTACAGAGTACAAAAAAAGACATTTTAAAGTAATGTTGCACAGACATAAGTTTAAAATCTAATGATTTAAGAAAAAAAATCTTAGTGGCTATTGTTGGCTGAATCCATATGTTGTTCCTTCCAAAATGTCTCATGTCAGTCATCTATTTCATATCTTAATAATTACAGTTATAATTACTTTTATAGTAAATTAATCCAGATATTGTAATTTTTCCCAGTCTTATCAACTTTGGTGATACTATTTCTGCAAATGTAAAGTTCAAAACTTTTACTGTCATCATTATTATTACTGGTTATTTTTTGTTCACATTCCTCATATAAAAATATTCACTTCAACAAGAGTAGTATGCAGAAACATATTTTTCCTGCTTTCTGTTTGTTTTTACTCTGGACTATCTTTCTGAGATATACTTCCACGCAAATGAACAAAACAATTACGACATTATCCTCTTTGGTCTTCATTAACGTCAGACAGAATAAAGGGGATTCTCCTGTCTTTTTCTCATGATCAATAAGAGTGTTATGATATAACATGTAACTGCTGCTTGCACAAAGCCAGCTGCTCCTCTGAGCCAACAACCCTTGCAAAGACGGTGGCTCTTCTTGTAGCCCTGACTGTCCCCTGTCCATTGCATTGAACATAAAACAGTCTTGCTGATGAAGAAAGTTTGCTACTGTATCTGCATAGCAAATGTTTGATTTTATCTTCACCATAATTCATCTTCATTTCTTTTTTTTTTTTGTCTTTTAATTGGTTCAGCAAAGCATCTGCATTGCAGAGAAAAGCAGATTACCCCCCTTGATTTTGTACCATACTACTGATAGCACAGAACATAAAGAAATGCACAGAACACAAATAAATCCACCCTTCTCTCACACTGAAAAGCTGGATATTGATTATATGAGCATATTCTCTAATATACAGACAATGTCTGTCTACGTTTTCTTAAAATGAGAGGTTAAAAAGCAAAAGAGCAAATAAATAAACTGTGAAGAACAAAATGAAACATGGGGTTCTCTGCTGAGAACACAGGGGACTGGGTTCAAAGCTTGTGCAGAAAGGTCTGATGTACTGAAGGGTATTTTTTAACAAAGAGGACTAACATGAGTCACAGCCTGCATACACTTCTCTTTTCCATCTGTAAGCTAGCAATAGTACAAAATAAAATTAGCAGAAGGAGACTCTAGCTAGCTAGTTAACTTAATAGCTCAGCTGCTAGAACAGCTGGAATGCTGCCAAAGGGACTGGAGAAAACCCTAGTCTGAGCCATTTTTGTCTTTCTCATTAAAAAAGGCTAAAAATAGTGACAGTTTAGACAGTGTCTCTGAGAGCTGTTACAGATCTCTAAAAGTTAGCCTGCAGACAGAAAAAGCCCAACACTGCTGTGTCAGGAACTGTATTACAGCTACATTGCTCTTTCCTAGGTGGCTGAAAGGTGAAGCTTCATGTGTCCAAAGTGCCCAGCAGAAATGTCTCCCAGCATCAGTTTGCCAACATTTAATCAGGTAAGTGCCATGTAAATGGTCACACAGAAACTATCAGCTGTGCAACTGTGACACATGTCTGTGTGAGATCAGTTATTTTATTTTTGTCATGAGAAACTCTTTATTAATTTTCAGTTGAAGGTCAGGTGCTAACTGTTCCACTTTCATCTGAGCTTCTTTTTGTAAGCCCTAATAAGAAACCCTACCATTATCCATCTCTGACTGCTCCTTTTGTTTTTGCCTCCTGCTGTTACACAGACTGTTCATCTGTCTGAGAAGGTAGAAATGAAAGCAGCTTTAAAGAATGATGTAACTTTAAAGAAATATTAAGAAAATTAAAATGTTTTGAAGTTTGGTGGAAAACAGAAAAGGGGGGGGGGGACAATCCCTCATCTTAGTTTTTGCCACCCCATTGCTAGTACAGTAAGAAAACTGATCACCTGTGCTAGAGCAGCAGTGGGGGAGGTATAAAAGGTTTTTCCAAGCCCATGAAAAAAACAGATTACTCAAATACTGTCAAATTTCATAATGTGACAATAGGAGAGGTATTATGATGTTTTTAAATACCAAGCACCAATTATGCACTTCTTTAATTCAAGTAAGACCCAGCAAAGAACTTAATGGTATTAATATACAAATTCCTAAAAACCCTAGCCACTCATTGTATGCATCATCCTTTTAAAACAGCTTTTACTCATAAGTGTGTAATTTTTCTAGGAGTGGCAACCATGTGAAGTTCATAATAATGTCCTAGGTACGATAAAGATAAAGAAATAATTCGGGGGGTATATGTAAAGGCTGGAGCTAATAAAGCTCCATAACTTTTCACTTTCAGTTTACATTTTTACCCTTGTTTTCAGAAACACCAGTTATACAATACCACAGTAATTTATCACCTAGACAGGTATCGAGTGTGTTAGGTCAGTCTCCTAAATGGTACAATGAAAAGGTTCAGCTAATAAAATGTAGTACGTGGCCCTTCCACTGCATAATCTAGCTCAAGTGCTATAGCACCAACCTTCTCTCCCCTGAAAAACGTAACACCAAATATCCTGTGTTGTTTCGCAGACTACATAGTCTGCATACAAAGTATCTTCCCACTTATTTGAATCTGAAGATCAACTCATTTGGAAGATGGTATTGTCATTTGTGTACTAGGAAATAGCTTAACTGTGTGTTTACACTTAGGGCAGAAGAATACCTGTCATCTAATAGAAGTATCAGTACAGAACAAATTAAAATGCACTTCATGTAAGCATTCTAGAAGTTATATTGAAGATTCTACAAGTGTATCCAAAAGAACAGAAGTTGTCTTTATGAATGCAAAGCAATCTGGTCACTCACTGTGTCTATTGAAACGGCATTTCCCTCTACATGTTGTTCTCCAGTCTTAGAAAAAGTGTTACAATAAAGATAGTCACATACATAACGTGGATGGATAATATTTGTAAGCAAATGTAAAATTTGAAGTTCTTGACTTTTTGTTGTCCAGTTTTCATGTCTCATAACATTGTTTTCCTCTTGGAATACACTCAGAATTTTTTAGTCCTTCTGCATTGGGAGTTCTTTCTGAGCTGCCTCTAGATGAAAGATACTCTACTTATATTTTCCATTGCTTTAAAGCAATTCAAAATTCAGTAATTCTTTGAAACAATGTCTGTTTCTGTAAAACTACCAAAATGAGCATGAGAACACGATCTGGCAATTCTTACAGACTGTGAAATATCAGCAGCAGCCTACGTTCTGAGCGTCTACCTTTGCAATATCAGAAACATTTTTCTTTGCAATGTCACAGCTCTTCTACCATTCCCCTTTTTCTTTGCATGACTTTATGGGAAATTACATTGCTTTTGGGAGCACATTTGTACTGTGTGTACTCTACCTTGGGCTCTCCACTTCATAAATCAGCTCTACATTTTTATCAAAGATGATGTCAGTTCATCCCTTACCTTTATTCCTTGGCCAAGACTCTCAAGTGAATTAATATCCAGACCTTCCTTGCAGGCCTGCAAACAGGAAATCACTTTCTGGCTCTCAATTTTGCCTGGGCGGATAGTTAGACTGGCTAGGCTGCCGTGGAAATACTGAGCAAACCTGGGCTTGGTGACTTCACCTCCTGTAAGAAAGAGAATACAAAATGATTATTGATACCAATACACAAAACATGCACCTAATAATTCACTTTGTTTTAATGTATGTTTAAAGAGTTGAAACCCATTTTAGCCAAGTACTCTTTAAATTCCATTTATTGTAGTAAGTAGAATCACTTTGTGGGTTGTTGGATAGTAGCTAGTAGCAGCCTGCCTTTAAGATGATCATCAGTGTTTTCCCAGTATTGTACTCATGTATTTACAAAGTTGTGATAACATACTCTGAGATGAAAGATGAATTCCCAAATCTGTGTCCAAGGAAGCATTTACAAAAATGAATTGATGAGATTATTGGAGTGATCAAACATGATTATTTTAAAAAAAGTTTAAGGTCTAATGTTTATGCAGAAACTGCACTTGCAAGTTTTCTACTGCAAAATTTCTTACACAGCCTTTTAATTTCTCCTTCAAAAACATACTACCTGACACTTAGATGTGCTAAGAGTCGTGTAAGCAAACTGACAGACTCTCTGCAAACTATTGTCTCTAAGGATATGGTATAAATTCATAGCAGTGACTCCACACCAACGCATACCTCAATGCTAAAAGACATATAGTACCTTACCCAAACCAGCTTACTTGGTGCTAGATCAGGTCCCATCAGTGTATGTTGCATTAGTCCCTATAGCTGTATTCTATTCAGCCTCACTCTATGCAGATTCAAAGGAAGATTGATCTTTAGAAGTTGTCAATAAAATGTGATTACATACTGCCTGCACCAGTGATCATAACATCTAAATTACTCTTGGGAATATTTAGTGATTTACTCATCCTCCTCTAGGAGAATTTTTTAGAGCTTGTCTTTCCTGTAAGTGCTAGCTGAATCAGTACGTGTGAATTACTGCCTGCCTTGAGCCTGAGAGGACCAAGAAAGCCACGCAACAGTGAAGCCAGGCAGACTAATGGGATTAGTAGCTGATAAGATGCTATAATTGGTAGATAACTCATCTCTACAGTGTTTGTAGCTTTAGTGTCGAATAACCTATATCCACCATGCAAAACAGCTCAACCTTGAACTTTAACTTGGGAGCATGTGTGGAATGGGGTTAGGAGTAGGGGATAAAATGGCAAGTTTACTTTAGGTTGATGTTGCTACCTAAAAGCCTGAAAACCATCTCTTTTAGTCTGTGTATTATAAACACAATGACGAAGGCTCAAGTTATGTTATAGAGTAAGGAAAATCTGCACTGGTGCACTGAGAGAAAAGTAGATGTCTAGGCTTCTGTCCTTTTATGTTAACATTGCAGCACAAACTGCCTCTCTTTTTACCCCAAAGAAAGATCCTCAAAGAGAGATTATTCTTTTCCACTCTTTCATTCGTCCATCAATTATGCAAAAAAAACCTTCCTCTGGGCAGAATTTTGTAGAGCTTTCATAGAAGCGTTCATGTCTGCAGCTGAAGTGCGGGATATGTTCATACTGTAATTTAGGCCTTTCTGATACTTACCCAAGACAATTATTTGGTAAATAGGTAGTGTACTGCAGGGACATTAGATGTTGTTATATTTATGTATTTGCATTGACTTTAAAAGTACATATTGCTACTAATACAACAGCAATTTTTCTGAACTGAAAAAGGTAAGACAAGTTTTTTTTTTTTTTAAAAAAAAAAGGGGAGAAAAAAAAAAAGCAACCCTCTCCCTGAGAAGGAGACAAAAACAGATGAGACCTTACAGAAGAAGGGAATCACATTGTGCTTTGAAGCTTCGTATTCTCATCGCCCTAACAGAATTCTGAAGACAGAAAATTCCAAGGCTAAAACACCAACACTAATCCTGGAGCTTTGAAATTCAGAAACCTGCAGTAAGTCTGCCAGCAGATCTTAATAGTTCTGACGAGACACAAAATGAGAATCAGTCTCAGATAAGCTAATGTATTTAAACATGAAACTAGCTCATTAAAATGTATGAAGGAATATACAAGAAGCTAGAACAAAAAATTAGGTGCTGTGGCTACACCTGACAGTAGCAAGCAGTGTGAAACAGCTGAAATGAGCCTATAGAGCAACATGATTGGTACTTACAGCCATATATAGAAATTTCATAGAGTCATAGAATAGCTCAAGTTGGAAGGGACCCATAAGGATCATCAAGTACAACTCCTGGCACTGCACAGGTCTACCCAAAAGTTCAGGTTTGGAATTTTTGGGAGTTGTTTCTTTACTGTAGACTAACTCTTCTCAGGTGCCATCAACAAAACATTTACTTGCCATTCAAACGTAATAGATGCATGGCTGGAGCACAAAGCCAGTTTAGCTTCATCTAGAAGGAATTCAGTTCATGTACTCTGACACTGGTCCGCAGTGTGGACAACAGCAGCAGAGTGGGGATGATCAGGAGATTGTTAGAAGTACAGTCCTGGTCCAACCTGACATGCTGATGTGGATGCACAAACACAGCAGCTCTGTAAGTGACTATCTTCAGTAGAAAAATAGCTGAGAGTAGCTACTGTCTTGTTGTGTCAGTCAAGAAAATCTACAAAACTATGCCCGCAGTTACAGCAGGGTGATTCAGGATGGAACAACTGCACCGTAACAACTGATAGCAGGGTCTGAAGGCGCACTGGGGTGCATACAGGCTGTCCCCTAGACCCAAGACAAGTGCAGCTGTACTTAACCATTTTTGAAAGTTGCTGTACATATTCTAACCTCTTCTGAAGACAGTGGCTCCTCAAGCAATCCTCTCCATTGATCACAGCTCTTTATAGAGTTGAAAGCTTATTCCTAACAAGGAATGTGAGCTGTCAAAATGTTACCCTTTTCCTTTGCCGGGCTAACCAAAGCCTTTATGTCTTTCTACGTAAAACTGTAGACTCTGATCATCCCTATTGCTGTCCCTGGAACTCCTGCTATTATCTGAAGTACAAATTACAGCCCTAGAGGTCTTCTGAATGTTATGTGTGTCTTACATAGGACATCCCTGCTAATTCAGGACAGCATGAATACTAGCTTTCTCCACATGAATAAACAAGAGCAATTTTATATGCACACTTACTATCTGACACTTTATTAGAAAGAATAGACTGCCAAATAAGTGTTCCATAAGCACCTTTTGCCAGAGTTAAAGACAAAATGATATACCTGCCAATTTTATCCTCTAAGGTGAACAGAAGTCATATCTGATTCTTAGCACAGTGCTTGCAATTGTAGCGTGTAGACATTTTCATATTCTTCTGCCTCAGCATTTCAGAATCTTCTCAGCTCAATGGGTATGTTAGCTTGTTGATGTATTTCAATAGCCAGTAATTACTGGATTGTAAATGGACAAAGTCTGATGCCATAAAAGTGGGAAGCAAAAAAACAAAACTGTCAGTAAAACTGAAGAGATAGCCTAAAGCCAATCTGCTTCATTCCTTTACACCAGCTTTGATAAAAAGGATTATGGGGACAATAGTTCTCCATTCTCAAAAAAGATTGAGGAAGAAAAAAATGTTAGAATAAATTGAAAATCCTCAACAACTGACTGTTTTACTTCTGTCTGTATCAGTGTTTTATTCATGCTTGGTTCTCCTACATTACCAAGTTTGCATGCCATTTTTCATTCTGCTTCAGCAGCCTAATATTCTTCATGTATGTGGCCTCAGCTTCTCAGTATGTTCAAATTTAGCCCAGGATGGCAAATCTCCAAGTCCTAGCCCCTCTAAAATTCTTACTTCCCAAAATTACAAGTGTGTAAGGATGTTTAATCTGGTATGAGAATGATAATTCTGTAGCACATTAAAGGACAGCGTACTTACAGCTAGTGCTAGAAGTAGCAACTTTTTTTACAGAATGTTATCCAAATCCTTCTAAATACTGATGTTTTCAAGTATCATCCCTTGATCCTGAGCACGATACACTTCATGCCTGTGCGGCTCCACAGGCAGCTGATAGGCAGCGCAGATGCACTGCCCTCACTGGGCAGGAGGAAGGCTGAGCTGTGCTCAGAGAACAAAGTGGTGCTCTGGTAATGGTGATCCTGAGGTAATCCAAGTGTCCTAAATTTGTTTCTCTTTCCCAATGTTCTGGTGCAGTAAAAACTACAGTGTTTTGCAACACAGCATCTACAAGTTTCTACCCAGAGGTCAGCCCATCCTGTTAACCTAGATTGCTTCAGCAAGTTTTATGGGATTTTTTTGCTCTCAGAGTCTTTTCGTCATTTCTTATCAGTCCCATACAGCTCAATCAAACAAAAACACCACAAAGATGTTACAGTAGTATCAAGACCTTCATCATGAGAGAATAAAAAACTTTACTCCTCAACTCCATTACATGTTGTGTTTCACTCAGCTCTATGTTTATCGATTATTATGGATTAATATGCTGTGAGTATTAATTCTTGCAGAGATAACTTAAGTAAGTTAAGACTTACTTAAGTGAATAATGCGAAAGATAAAGGAAAACATAACCTTCCTTACAGTCAGCTGGGGGTTAGGTTGGTGTCTGCAACACATGAAAGGCTGAAATAACCTTTTAGAGCAACATTACTTATTCTCATTATAGCCGCTGAATTACAAATCTGAGCTGCTGTTTTTTTCTCCCTTCCGTCAATCACCATTACAGCTGTGAGGAAACACAGGCCACAGTGTTATTCAAATCTGGGTGGTAAAACTGTGCATTACTTTTTCACCTGACGCAGCACTCCCAAAGTTTGGCAGATCCAGATGGATGAATGTTGGCTTTTTGGCGTTAATTCAGTCCTTATAATGGGAAGATGGTGACAACAGACTGTGGGAGGCATCCAGAGGAACTGTCAATGTATATAATTATTCACCCTAATGCTGCTCACTGCTTAGTCACTGTCAAAGTGGTTTGCATCACATTTCTCAGTTGCTAAAATAATAGCTATCTTCTAGACTGGGATTCTTCTTGTTCTGTGCTAGATGAGATCTCTCCTGCCTTTAATTAAATTAATGCAGGGCAAGCAGGGCAGCTCTGGCACTGGGGCAGAGGAATCCATCCCACCAGAGCTTTGCTTGGGGTCACCCTGACAGAGTTTGAGTTAGTTTCCTTTTCTGCTAAGTGTGACTGTGGGGATGACCAGGGAAAGCACACAATGATACCAGGACACACAGTAGAAGAAGGGCAGAGAAGTAGAGAAGGGTCTTCTGGTCTCCCCACTAGACAAAACCATTATAGAAGCTGATTGGGTTATGGTTCCAAGAAAGAGACAGCTTAGGCATAAACCAGGCACTGGGCTTAGAACAGGCTGGAACAGGACGTACAAGTCAGAGGAGGACACATGCAGCAGAAAAGGCTGCACCTACGTGGTAGCCCTCAGTGGGGAGTGATCAAGCTGCCAATGAAAGCAAGACTTCACAGTGTTACTGTATTTTGCATATTCCTTAACAGTCACAAGCACAGGTGCAACTGGTGCTTCAAATTTCAAACATAGATAGACCAAATGTAGAAATAACCCACTAAATTTCAGATGAATATGTTGTAGATGCCTGTCCTACCTGTGTGCTGATCAGTTGGGATGATGCCCTTACACATGGAGCAAAACAAATGCTTCCAACATACACTTCACCTTGTCCTAAACATCTCTCAGTAAGTCACAATTCTGGGGGTTCCTGTCATCTAGCACTTTCTGATCCCAGCCACAAGGATGTTCTATTATATATGACACTGGAGAGTTCAGGAGAAACTGAAGAACTTGAAGAACTCCCAGGGTTCCAGGCTTCAAATTTCAGTGTTAAGGTACAATCATTAATGAAGTACAGGTTATTTTCATGAATCTTTTTTTTTTTTAATTTTGTGTTGATAAAAAGTGGGACCGAATTTGATTACCATTGAATTTCACAGTGGTGTTGCTTTGCCATTGGAGATGAAAAGGGCTGTTTTCATTCACGTAACAATCTCCAATACACAGTCATGCCTTTCAATCAAAAATGAGTCACTTTATTAAGCTCACAGATCTTCTTTTAGGCCTTTCTGCCCTACCTTAATAATGAGCAAGTAATTATCAAGGCAGTCTAAGCACATGAGGTTTTCACTGGAAACGATGAATCAAGAGAATTTCCAACTGCAATGTGATTCTTCTAAGATATTATAGACTCTGGTTTTACTGAGCCAGATAATTAAGGAATGATTGATTATTCAGGGTCCCAACAGAAAGGCTGAAGTGAATCAGGGAGCTGCTGCAAGACAGTCTGGCTCTGAATGCCTCAGGTCCAAGTCCCAGAACTTATCCCATCTCCTTATTAACAGCAGTTTAGGGAGCTGGATTTAACTCCCTGTCAAGCAGATTTGCTGTTAAACAGGAGAAACCTAACATAGATTTCAGGTAAGACATACTTACAGACTCAAGTTTTTATACTCCCTGAGCTTCTTAGTGCAAACACACACACACACACATATTGTAGGTTTTTTGGTTTGTTTCTTTTGCTTTTTAATAAAATTCAGCTAGAAATTACCCAGAAGATTATTGATCAAACCTGGCCCTATTTCAGTCTGCCTCTGCTCTTGGTAGACATCATAACCTGATGACCTTAAACAGACAGCTTTAGGCTTTAAAGCATTATGTGAAATAGGACAAGTACAGAGAATGCTAAAGGCTACCTGCTCTTAAGTACGCATATGCTAATTTTCTATATCCAATATGTCTATAGATCAAAAGCTTTGTTTAACTTGTGCTATTTAAGATAATTTCTCTGAAGATAAGAAAAGCAATCCACCCCCCTAAAATAACCTTTCACATATGTTTGTAGTTCTGCAATAGCCAAAATCCCAGTGAAGTTTTGATAAGAAGAAGATCAATAGAAAGAATACTGCTGCACTAACAAGCAGTAGTATACAGACATTCAGTCACATTATGTTGAAATCTACCTAGATGGTCTTGCATTAATTTGTCTGCTTGTCTCACTCCACTGATGCCCTGGTTTGGTGCAGCCTATGCCAACCCCCAAGGCAGCATCCACCGGGGTTATGCTATGCAGTAGGGAGTAATCTTTATCTGCAGAACATCTTAATTTCTGGGGGACATGCAACACTGAGTGACACAGGCTGCTTCTGCAGTGCCCACAGCGTGGCCCTCAGTGTTCTGATCCCTCTCCAACTTCGAATTCTTACCACACCTCTCGTCTTTAATAGTAAGTAGGTTCTCTGACTGCAACTTCGTGATTGGCATGCCAACAGAGTGTTTAGAAGATAAGGTTATTCCACAGAAGTATTTCATAAAAACTTGGTTTCCAGCATAGATTAAGGAGAGAGGAAAATGACAGGAGGATACAAAACAAAAACAAACAAACAAAAAACAAACCAGAAATTGCTTAGAAACCAGAAGATGCAATAGCCTTCTGCTACATTCACAATAACAGTGTTTGCCTGTTAACAGGCTTCTTCTAAAGATCTTCCCCTGCATATTGTGGCTGGCATAAATTAATTGCAGTGTGAAGCCCTCCAGCACTCCACAATGGCTGGCATTATTAGAAATAATGACTTACATGACTTACAGTCATGGTAAGCTACAGTATAACCTTCTGACAAGTCATTAATTTGTGTCACAGCTTTCCTGACAGGATTTTGGGAATGCTACATTTAAAAAAAAAAAACAAAAACAAAACCAAAAACAAAACAACAACAACAAAAACACTGTGGGAGGGAAAAGGTATGAACTTAAGACCTTATCTTTTCAAAGAATCCTAGAAGAAATCTGTTTGCAGTAGGTGGTACAAAAAAAGATTAGACTACCAAATCATGTAATTTGCTGCCTTTTTCTGACTGCCTTTGCCACTGAATGATTAGCAACAAAAGGATCAGAGTGAGACCATATAAACCATGGTTTAATGGAGGAGTTTTCTTACTCTCTAAAAGGGTTCATTTACTATGTTCTCAGATAAACTGAATCAAAAATAATGAACTTAGAGGCGAAGTTACTAGAGTAAGATCCTGGAAAGTGCAGTTTGAGGAAAAGCTAATTTTAATCTGTTTGTTCACATTGCTTAGAAGAATGAAACAGAACTGCAAATGCTAAAAGGGTGAATAAGAACAATTTGGTAGTCAGTGACCAAGTCTGATTCTGTTCTTGCTCTGATGTGGATTTGTTTTGGGTGACCTGAGGAAAATTCTCCTACCCACTTGATGCAGCATTTCATTCTTGTATAGTAAGAATAACTATAATTCCTTGCTCCAGAACTCTTCACTTTTTGGGAAGTTCCCAAGAATCTAGAGCTAGAAGACCTGATCTATGGGCAAAGCATTATTTTTTATTGCTACAGTAGAAGAGTTTTATGTGGATGGGGCTTCTCTGTCATGGAAAGTACATTCTGATGGCCAGATTAACAATTAATTAATCAAACGTATTGTCTCTAATATGTACGTCCAATACGTGTGTCACAATGTCACAGTTGTCCCAGTCATCACAGGCCATACATGACACCCTAGTCTCAGCAGCATTTGCTGAAGTGCCATACTCTGCCCTTCTGAGGTGCCCTGAAACAAGAGCAGAAGGTGAGCCTTGAGGAGGTTTCTGTGATCCAGATTGACCATGTCTGCTTCAATATCCCTTCAGGGAGGTAGTTATGAGAAGCAGGGCTGGGTTCAGAGTCACTGCCAGGGTCACACACTTCCCTCATGTTCCCTTCCGTGTCTCTTTCGTTCTTGGAAGCACACTTAAAAGAAGTCAATTTTGTCCTTTAAATACCCTTGAGAAGAGAGCAATTTTACCTCAAGTTTTATTTTACCATTAGAAACAGAACAGCACTTTGGACCTAAATAACCCCATCTACTTCAAAGTTGCACCCTTGACAATCATCTGTGAGACCACTGATCTGAACAAGAAAGTCCTTTTAAAGAAAATAAAATTAAGTAAAATCCTCAGCCTTTGGTATCTGCAGCAGAAGCTGTTAAAATCTATCAGGATACAAAAAGGCCTAACCTAAGTAACAGGTGTACCAGCAGTCCACAACACTCGTCCCTACACTCAGTTCACTAAGAGCTCAGTTTGCTTAGCTCTGTAGCAGTATTATTTTTTTTCCCATCCTAGTATCACTGAAATCACAGCTCAGAAGTCTCCAGTTTGGGTCACACATACTATGTATTAAATGGACAGAAGCCACACCATTTAGCCTAAAGATAACCCTTTAACTCCCACCCTCAAATTAACTACCCCCACAAATGTAGAACAGTATCAAGCATGACCTACACAAAATTAAAAACAGGGAGATTTTTGCTAGACATTGTAACAGAACCCTAAATTAATTAGTGTGGTAGCTCTGCCTAGATCTTCCCCTGTAAATTAACTCCCTAAAAAAAAAAAAAAGAAAAAAAAAAAAAAAGAAAGGGCTTTTAAATTATGAAAAAGGAAGATTCGGTGAGAATAACATTTAGAATACCTAATTTTAAGGAGAGAAAAATTCATATTGATAATGTCAAAACAAAATGCAAAAAGATTTTTGTACTGCTTTCTTCTTGCCCACTGTGTCATTAAAGCTGGAATCTAGCCACCAGGGCTGCGTTTAGTTAAGTCAGTGACTTTCTGGGTTGCATTAGACTTTAGCCAGTTCCTGACAGATCCCAGGAAAGTTCTATTCTATCTCCTTTGAAGTCCTGTTCTCAGATTTTTCAGCCAAAAAGAAACTTCATGTAAATTGTGTTGGTGTCTGTCAACTATTTGTCCCAGTTAACTGTTGTCTAAAACCAAGTTCTGTTTTGTGAACTGTTTGGTAGGTGTTTCACCCCGTATTTCTAGCTAAAAAATGGAATAAAACTGCCTTAGCACCTTGGAATAAAATGTATTCTGTTACATATTCAACATTAATGGAACATTCCAATAGACAAAGTTCATCCTTCAGAGATGGAAGCCTGCAAATACCAGTTAGGCAAGATCAGTGGATCAGTGTATATTTGTACAAATGTATAGGATTGGTGTCATGCTGATTAGCTAGCTATCATAATACTTATCTGAGCGATCAATATTTATCAAATCTTGGTTTTAGGACTAGTGTAGCTTTATTCTGCACGTTGTCATTGAAGTAAAGACTGGATCTTTACCCCCAGGGTGTTCATAATCCAACAGCTGAACTTGCTTCTAATATTATGTACACTGAATAGCTCTGTCATAGATAAAATCTCCAAATTTTGCTAATAAAACATTTTAAGTGAGCAGAGATCAAACTAGCAATCAAGGTAACAAGAAGAGAGAATGAGAACCAACATTAAAGAGTGGGGAAGAAATCTTTACGAAAGAATTTTTTCCTAATTGTAGCTTGCTTCACTTCATAATTTGCTGTTGTCTTAAGTGAAAACAAGACAGCATAAACAGAGATCAACACGGAAGGGTAAGGAAGAGAACTCCATGTGAGCAGATGAGCAGAAAAAGAGGACTGCTTCAAGTATAAAGCAGAGAACACACACACACACACACACAAAAACAAACAAACAAACAAAAAAAACAGATGCCAGTCAGATAAAGACAAGACAAAAGAATGAGAAGAGAGGTATTACAAACGCAGAAAACAGGGAAAATTAATACTTAAGTTAAGGCCCATACAAGTATGACTTTGGGGATGTGACTTCTGGCTTTACTTGAAAGGAGGAGATAGGTGGAGTTGTAGGAGGAGATTAAGTTCTTTAGAATAATATTTAGATAGTTTGCTTAAAGTTGAAGACCAAGGGAAGTAATTAAAAATAGTGAAGAGAAAGATAAAGAAAATAGTCTTTCACATTAAATATACAAAATGGATTCAATACTTCTTTAGAAGATGGAAATGCAAAGCCTGCTAACGTCCTATCCATTTTAACCTTGGACTTGATTAGTTATTAACTCTGGATTTACTTCTGTTTTCATACCACAAACCTTTTAGTAACTGATTTACTATACAAGCAGTGAGACAAATTAAGCTCATTGTTCTTAATTCAAAATTATACTATCTACTATCTGCTGACACGTTACCTTGCCAACAAGCACCAATTGTCAGCTGCATGGCTATGTGTGAAGGGTGGATGGGCCAATCGTTGGTCACAAGATAAGGTTCATATGTTGTTCCATCCATATATAACGTAACAACGGGAAACTCAACATTGACAACATAGTAATGCCATTCTTTATCACAAATCTGAAAGACAGAATGCAAGAGAAAAGATTACTTAGCACTTACTGTCTGGTGACTAATGTCATATCTCATACTCTTAAAATTGCATTGTTTCCAAATTTCACTCATGGGAAAAAAAAGCTATTGTAATTTACATATCATTAAAATTAATGAAAGTGTGAAACAACAGTGATACTTACGTTATACATGAACAATGTATTTGATAAATAGAGGCATTTTAACACACATTCGTCAAGAACAAGGCATGGATGAAACAGAAAAATCAGACAATTCAGTACTTGTTCTGTATTTTCACATTTATTAATACATAAGATTAGTTTCCCAGTGTCTTTATTGACATTTAAAAACACAAAATTGCAGGTACTTGGGATGTTTTAGCAGTTACTGGGGATCCTTGTTAGCTTCAAATTAAGAAAATACATAGAACTTAGACATTATATTGTATTATCAATGGTTTGATTCAATTGCCATTATTAAGTATTAGTATTTAGAAAGTCCTGTTCAATGCATCGGGACCTTCACTGTACTAGCAGGATTTCTGTTGTGCTCTGTACACACATACACATGAACTCAGTTCAAGTAGTCTGTCTTCTTGATTTGGGCAGACAACCCAAATCTTCTCCATGCTTCCTGTTTTATTTAGTCTGAAGCTTTTCCCCTGGTATTCTGCAAAATGAGGACCTATATGGTTTCGCTTATCTACATCAGTATTGAAAAGCAACATCCACAGTTACACTGTACTTTCAAGGTGAGAGTATCAGTGTCAAATTCACATGATTTTCTGAGCCAGATAACCAGAGATTACTGTGAGATTGTCAAATTCTGTTTTAGTTCAAAAATGTAGTTAGCTGAATCAGTGTCTCTGAAGACAGAAGTCCAGTGTGTAAATACCACTTCCTGCCCAATTCTTTTTTTCCTTTCTTGTATCTTTCAGATTTAAAATTTCAAATAAATAAATCACAGCAAATTGGTAGGATGGGGAATGTTTTTAAAAATAAGGCAATAGATACAGTCATCCTACTTTCAATTCTGCAGAGATACTTGTTTTGATGTATTAAGAAACTGAAGTGCTTGAATGCAGATATCCTTGCTGTTTCATAAAGGCAAGCAGAAAAGCGACGTTTAAGCATAACACTGTCCTTGGCCAGGTTAAGTGCTATCTTCTGCAATATCTGCCCTTTGAAATCAAAAGCTAATGTTTTGTTCCAGAAGACATTTCAACAAGAACTTAATCACTTTTATTTCAAACGGATACATTTATTACTGCAGACATCACAGCTCCACAGCAAGAGATAAATGCAGTAAAGGGGCTGCTAGAGTCTTCCTGTTGTAAGCAGTAGACAGCACAAATGTTTTCTGAAGGTTAAATGAACTGAAACCAAAATTGAAAGTAAATAAATTGGAAGACTGAAAACTTTATTGAACAAACAGCAATCACGAATACTATTATGCAGTCCTCCCTTTCAAGGAAAAACAGCTTGCCAAGTTTCCTGACCTGATCATTAGACTGTGATGCGTCATAGCCCCGTGTGTCAGACATTTTATATAAAACAAAATGAATGATGTGCCTGAGTTTGAGAGAACTTGTGTGATAAAAACTACAGGGGTTGATATTTCACATTTTTCAGACAACTGTCTCAGAGCATTTCTTTTTGCAACCCTTAACTGCATCAGTTGGTATGTCCCAATTGTTACATGACAGTGAGCAATCCTCACATTTAACCAAAGCAAGAGCACTACTGTGGCATCAACAAACATTCTGGGGCATTATATACATGGACGCGTGGTAACGCGTAGCTAGTTTGATTGCTGTAGTGACTGACCAATAAGGTAGTAACATTTTTCTGAAGAAAATGCTGTCTGGAAACACAAGATTACATAATCACCACAATTCAAGAGTTCAGCAACTGGTCTCCAGTGCTTCCAGGAAAAATGCAGGTGTGCAGCTGCAGATTTCCACAGCTGACAAACTACTAACTGACTTTATTTTTTCTGGTACATCCTAGAACATAAGATACATCAATTCTAAACAGTTTGTTAAAGTCCTCAAAGTATCACTTGTATGTTTTTCCTTAAATTTCAACACATAGATACAGCATTTTAGGGGAATTTAGGCACTTAAAATCTCAGCTTGGTGAGATCTCAGCTTACTGAGATTTCAAAAGCACACAAACCCTTTAGGTTCTTAATTCTATCAAGAATTAAGCTGTCTCTCAAGACAGCTTAGGTACTCTGATACAAGTACATACCAACAGACTGCCTTTAAGAATCTGTACAGAGTCCTGGTGTAAAATCAAATATTCTACAAGGTGGCAATAGAATTATTTAAAAACTCTGGAATACTTCCCAGCCACTCAGTAGGAGTATTTAATGCCTGGCCATTTCACAGGCAACAAAATAATGAAATAAATAATTGCAGAGTGGAATTTGTTTAGCTGTCATTTCAGACACCTTCTTCACCTTGTTAACATAGGAAGCCAATTTGTCCCTTGCCTACATGCATTCCACACTGGCAACAGAATGTAATTATTGCGGTGAAACCATGAAAATAAAAGGATAAAATATACTAGTTTGGCAAATACATAAATTGTAATCATGTAAAGTAAGAACTTTATTAAAAAATCTAATTTATAAAGCTATCTTAATAGGATAAAATTGCTGATGAGCAAGCTTAGCTTTCAAAGATTGCTGGATCACTAGGCTGGTATAATCACTTTATCATGTCAGTGTACCTCTGAAATATATTAATCAAATCACAGTGAATTAACCAGTTTGAAGTCTCAGTGATCACTACAAGTCATTACATGGGAATATGTTTTCAGGAAATAGATACAATATAGTCTATGAAGTAAGTTTCTCAAGACATGAAAACTCTTATCTTCTGAAGAAGAATTTTCTGGTTTAGATTGGAATGGTTAGGAATGGATTGAAATCAGTGTTTCGGTTTGAGAAGCATACAGGAATTAGAAAGAGGCTTCCTTGGTCTGCAAAACATCTTCTTTTATGGCTTTGTACATAAGGGCCAGACATGCACACATGAGAACATGTCCTTTACAGCTTGCGGTCCTGGGCTGTCCTCATTGACCTGTTTGGCTAGATACACAGACAACCCACACTTCAAGAGGTGTCCCAGTGCTTCAGTTCAGCAGCAAACAGCCATGCATATTTGCAAACCTCTGACTAACTTCCTAAATGATCCTTACATTTTAGCCAGTTACGTTCAGCAGACAACTGAGTTGTCCTCACAAACAGCTCTGCACGTCTTAGTGCTACTCAGTGCATGTTTTGGGTGTATCCCTTCAGAGCTGAGAAAGCAGTTATTAATTCCATTACTTCCATCAAATGTATACATCTTTTTTCAAGTTTATACTACTTTCAATCCTTTTTTAACAAAAATATGTTTTATATTTATACCCGCTTTGATAAGGAGAATACAGGAATTTGTGCAATTATTTCAGACTGGCTACTCCCACAGACTTCACAAAATGGAATTTCTAATATGGAGGTAATTGTAACTATACAACATTTTCGCAAATACTCTTCCAAACTAGCTTTATGCTTTTGGAGAAGCTAGATGGAGGTAGAGGCAGAACAAACTTTTGATAAGCAAGGCCTCTTGGAAAACTTGCTATCCCCTACCGCACAGTGTTATTTCCTTTATTCCACTCTCACTTACCTACTGCCAGCTTCCACATACTTTTCTGTTTATTGCTAAATACTAACGTGAGCTGGGAGGGAAACAGAACTGTTTTGCAAAACAGATTTTTAAAAATCTTTACTAGAAATAAACTATCCAAAATCATAAATTCTCTGTGGAGAAAAATCCTAAATTACTTGTTTACATCAGTTATGATACTTCACTGTAAACGTGCTTTAGACTTAAATGAGAAATGTAAAACAAACACACACACACACACACAAAAGGTGAAGGGACTAACTAACACTTTCATTTAAAAATGCAGAAATACTTTGAACCTAGCAGAAGCACTATCCCATCTTTTCTTTCATTGTGATCAGCATAGTTGTAAACTCTTTGAGTTTGACTAAGTTTAACTAATTTGTGTTCTCTGAAAGAATTTTCCCTTTCAAGTATTTGCAAACAGCAACGGAGGAATTTAACCTCTAGGTAACTTCCTCATTCTTAGGTGTCTGTGACACTGTCCTCCCATCTGGCTTTCAATTATTTTTCTTTCCCCTTACTCTTACTTTCAGTATTTTATCTTTTCACCTACTGCCTTGAGTCTATTATATAGTGCCTTAAATATTGATATCAAAACAAAACAAAATCAAACTTTTGGAGTTTTTTGATTTTGCTGTATATTCCCCCTTTGTTTTGTTTTTGCTAAAATATGTTGCTAAAAACCGGTCAGCTAACTGGTTCAGGCTCTTTCACCTACTCTCATGCAAATTGTGCTTAATTCCAGTCTTAATAACCAATTCAAATTTAAATAGTTGCACACCAGAAGAACCTATCTAGTATATTCTGCAAAAGCAAATCCTAAACTAGGTCGAACTATTGGCAGTGTTGTGATGGTGCCCATGCCCAAGGGTGGAATGCCAATGGAAATGTTAATGGCGCTAGTGCATCTCCTCAGAGGAGCACTCAGCTGTACAGCTGGGATGAAGAAGAGACTGACCGCTGACAGTATTTCTGTGCTAAAAACTTGAAAATAAGGTGTTTAGTTAAGAACAGTGTAGTAGTCATTAAAAACAGCTGGGCTGGTGAGATCAGTTCGAGATCTGCTTTTATTTCCATCAAAAACTGGAGATGTTTTAAATGTGCAGCACAGAGCTTAACTTCTCAAAAGTGAATAAAAGACATACACAGAAATTGAAAAGGTGCTAAATTCTCCTCCTCACTTTTCCTTATTATGGATAAATTCTATAGATGATTTCCATTAAATTTTGGATGCATTAATTCCCTTCTACAATTGTATTTTTATCAACAGAGATGACTTATATTGAAACAAGAATGTGCATTGTTGTTTCTTCAACCTATCTTTATATAATATAAATCATCCTGCCTGAATCAATGCACATCTGCTGGAGTGTCACTCCAGGAGTTACTGGCCTTTTACGACTGTAAATGTCTCTAAGACCACGGAAGACTTCACTAGCAGACTGTTCTTCATCACAGATAAATTCTGTGTCCTTTCAATAAAACTATTTTCTGCAGTTTAGTATATTTCAGTTAGTAAAACATTTTATTTAGGCCACTCTATAATCAAGAATGTAGTGGAGAAGGCTTATTATATGCATTTATAGCAAAAACCTTAACACTGGAATTGTTTCCTTATTTGCAAGCATGTCACTATAGATTCATTGGAGGTCATCATTGTGAAAATTTGTAAACATGCAGAGACAACTGAGGCTCTGCATTTTTATCTCATTTCACTTGAAGAGACAACAAATGCAGGGAACCTCCCTTTGATCTCACGCTTAAAGGCTTTAGCAATATCCACTCAGTTACAGCACCCAGATCAAACCCTCTGCCCTGTTCTGAAAGCAGCCCCATGCTTTGTGAATCTGCTTCAAAGCAGGGCACCCCTTACAATGGTTCAGAATACAGAACACAGATGATATCTGAATGGGGATATATGGTTATTATTTTGTGTTTAAAAAGAAATACCACACTTTGCTTTCAATCTCCAAAATAATCCTAAAACAGCTTTTTAAAATTACAAATTTTGCCTTTCATCTTTTTTGTTGGTGACACAAAATAGACATTTAAACGGTTCCAATGTATTTAGATAGAAACAAGATCACATTTTTATAGTACTGAGCAGAAAGCACTGTACTGAATACAAACAGGGAGCTCGAAGCACCTCTCACAAGGATTTACGGAGTACTGCTATTATAAGAAAGAAAGCCTGAAAGTGAAAAATAAGCTATTAATTTGGAAATGTTGCAGTGGAATTCCAGTAAAAGCTAAAATGTTACATGCATTTTAATGTTGTTCCCTCCTCCCCCCCAAAAACAAAACAAAACAAAACAAAACAAACAAAAAACACACTGTTGTACATTAACATCATTAACATATGCCAATGAAAATAAAATTTTGTAAGAACTATAAGCAGTTATGCACAAGGTTACTGAGTTTTGCATGAAGACAGGCCGAAGGCAAGCTTTCTCCTGTCTCACTCTGGGGTTTATAGCTTTGTCTCTGATGAATGGGAATTTAAAAGACGTTGTTGAATGTGCTTTTAACTGTTACTTTAGAAACTCATCTAGAATCTTAATTGGTTTGCTATTATGAGTTCTCATCCAGAAATTTCTACTATTAAGGCATGCTTGTTATATAATATATATATTTTGGGGCATTGCTTTTCTATTATTCTGCTGCTCTCTTGATACGTCTTTGCCTTAAATTCAATAGCAGAGCTACCTGCAAAAGCTGATTAAGTAATATGGGGAAATAAGTTCTACAGTCAACTTATCTCTTTTCTATTGCCTATAAGAACCTTATGATTTCTTTGTGTGCTTGTTGTTGTTGTTACTGTTTGTTTGTTCTATTATTCCACCACCACCACCACAGGATACACTGCTAAAAACATTCTGGTGCAGACTGTAAGTATGTGGTTCAGTATGCAGATATTCAGTATTCAGGATGTGCTTACTTCACTGAATACCTGGGTTACACAGTGCATTTTTGCTTTGTAATACAATGAGCAAAATATATTTCTGCTGTGAATATGCAGGCTTTATAGTCAAAATTTACTTTTGTGAGAATCAACAGATACGCACTTCAAGTTGGCTTTGTCCTACAGTATAATCTGCCAGTTTATTCATTTTGGGGAAGAGCTATTGAAAATGAACAAAAGCAAAGTGCAAACACAGATTAATCAAATTCATCCAGTAATATAAATTGTTATGTCTTGTAGTATTATTTATTCTATCCCAGTAATAGGCTCTTTGCATTAGCACTTATCTGCCTGTTCTCCCTCTGCCTTTACATTTTAATATCCAGATATTTGCCACATGTGTTGGCTTTATTTAATCTAAGAACTGCTGAACTGAAAAGGATTTAAGCATTTGAGGAAATGGGTCAGCATATTCTTGACCACTAAGTGGAGCTGTTCAGATTGCAAATCTGTCCCTAATAAACCCACAACTTCTTCAGGAATTTTTAAATAAAACTCTACAATATTCTTATTATGGGATGGATTTTTTTTTATTATTATTTTATTTATTTATTTTGATAATCTCTTTGGGTTTCCCTTTCTATATTAGTTCTTTAGCAGGTCTTTCACATTACACTTCTTTCAGTCTGCCAAATCAATATGCCCTGCCTCTGAGCTGGCAATAGCTACTACAGTAGTTAAGGCACAATAGAAGTAAAGTACACTGTATGTGGGAAAAGAAGGAATCAATATACTCCCATGAGTTAAATTAATGGGTGATAGATTGCAAAGCAGCATCCCAATTGAAGAGGTCAGTGGTTTTTTTTGTTTGTTTGTTTGTGTGTTATTTTATAAATTATTATTATTATTATTTTCCATAAGAATACTGTTGTAGACTTATCCTCCACATAAAACTTGCAGTTTGAATCCTGGCTTTTATAGCACTGCTCCACTTTGATCACAGCATCACTGAATAAGTTGCGAGATTCTGACAGCTGGTGGCAGGCAGTGAAGGAAAAACAACAACAACAAACAACAAAACAGGTTGCTTTGCTCTGGACCAGTGCTTTTATGCCTATGAGACTAGAGCATCTCTACCAGTTGTTAGCAGTACTGGTTGGTACATGGAGTAATTTGTACTCTGTGAGGAAGCCTTTCTATAGCTATTATCTGTATTAGAAGTTGGATTTCTCTAATACATAAACTGATCTTATGTAAGCTTCAAATATGACGGAACTTGGAAAATGAAATAAACTTTCTTCTATATTTGTTTTAAATGTATGGCTTAGAACTAGCTTTCAGAGACCTTAATACAACATATCTCCTGATATTTATATTTTAGTGCCATGTAATCCTGAAATTGTAAAGTAATGCATACAACTGGTCCTAGAATAAAGACTGAACATCGTACAATTTAATCCCTTTTTTCTGGAACCTCAACTAAGTGTAAGAGGAATACTAGTGACAGAAAGCAGCCAAAGAAAGACTACTCTGCTCCTAATAACTCTTAAGCAAGTTATTGCTTCATCACAGGACTTTCAGTGAGGAAACAGGAATTCAGCTTGTATTCCCTACCTTGGTTGCATGTGCAAAAGGAAGAGAAATCTCCTGAAGTTATATTAAGGTGAGCATGAGCCACAGGAATTCTAAAGGCTCTGTTGACAGCAGAGCGAGTCTGAGCTCCTAAATGAGTCACCAAAGCCACATGCCCATAGAGAGACAATCTGAAACCCTGACCACAATGGCCCTAAAATTCTCTCATATGTCACTACTAATTGACATCTTATTTAGGAAGCTAAGCAAAGCAGAAAACATCTTCCATGATCGCATATTTTGAAAAAAGCGGAACTAAAGGTGAAGAGGAAGCACTTTGCCCTTATCATCTCACTAATTGGAAAGATAATGCTGTTTAATGTTGATTGTACAAAATGAAATTTTGCATAGCTTATGAAACAATTATTTCAATATAAACTATTCTGTGCAAAGTACTGAGTATAAAACTAATGGACTTTCTGATGTACCTAGTTCAAGCAAATGCTATATGCACATAAGTACCTATCTAATCACTCACTTTCCAGACTGGTATTTTAAATTGTTTACTCACTGTCTGGCACATGCTTTTTCTTCTGCTTAATGTTTATAAAATTTAGACATTTACTTTCTCTTAAAACAAGTTTTCACAGGTGGTGTAGGAAACAACGCTAAGTTTTGTCTGCTATCCTTAAGAAAATATTAGTAGATCATGTTATTAGAATACCTTGAGTTCTGGTATTTATTATGCAGTGTGATTTGACATGCCAAACAGTACAGGCTGGATGCCCGTTATATTGTTTAGAAAATATGGTACCATCTTTTAACATTTTTTTCTTCTTGAGAACTACCTCAGGAATCGCTAACTCAAAACTAAACTCCAAAGCAATTTGAGACGAAACTTTTTCATGGTGAGGGTGACAGAGCACTGGAACAGGCTGCCCAGGGGGGTTGTAGAGTTTCCTTCTCTGGAGACACTCAAAACCCACCTGGACACATTCCTGTGTGACCTGATCTAGGTGTTCCTGCTCTGGCAGGGGCATTGGACTAGATGATCTTTCAAGGTCCCTTGCAACCCCTAACATTCTTTGATTCTGTGTGAAAGCCAATTCTCGAAAATACAGTTATGTGACATGCTTGTCAAGTATTCCTCTTTATAGTTACTGTTGTTCACATCTGAAATGCCTTGTTGCATATTATCTGAAATGTCTGTAGTGACAAATAAAAGTAAGACCTTTTTCTTGGCTCTTTTCCCTCCATGTACGTTTGAATGAATGGAGAAGGAAGAGCATGCACTTAAAAGGTGAGTCTGTATTTAGTACCAGACTTACAGCTGTAAGACGTGTTTTAATCTTTGATTTTCCTGAGATAAAAAGCTGAATCTAGCAGAACTTTGAAGTGTAGTTTATTTTGAGGTTGACTGAAACAGCAAATATCTTTCATCCCAAAGAAGGGGATGAATAAAAACACTGCAGACACCCTGTGGCAACTGAGGCAAGTATTTTATTACTGTGATTAAGTTTTAATCTGAATTGTGTATCATCCTCAATTTAAAAGAGCCAAGCATGTAGATCTGACTCCGAGTTTCCCAACATTTATTATTTGGTCTTGTCTAAACTACCTGCCCTGTGTGCTAAAGAGGGGATGTTAATTGTAACATTGACCTCTTTGCTAGATAGATTCTCGGAGTCTCTATTGTGCTGCTGGTGTTCTGCCAGGCTAAGGAGATCACTGTCTTTCATCACTGTATTCTGTGCCCTCTTCAGTAATCAAAATATCCACTGTTACTGCACTGCTTAATGAAGCCAACTTATTCCAACTATATATGACACTTGAGTCATCTGGAAACAAACCTTAGGGTATAAAAACTGAGGAATTAAAATGGAATTAAAAAATTGAATGGTAAGACTTAATTTACTGAAGAATAAGAAAATAAAAGACATCTCACCGCTTCTCATTTTACAGTCTGCTGATAGAATCTCATATGATATCATTGCTGGCCCTTTCCCATGAGATAGCATTCCATTTTGAAATAGATCTGATTATTTACTTGGATAGGTCCTTCTCCTGTCTTACTCTCAAAAAAGACTAGAGTACTCTGTACCATACCTAAAGACTTCTACATTAATGTAAGCTGAGAGGTGAATGGTTGGAAAGGATAAGTTAAAAACTGTTCAGTAGTTCCATACTTCCAATAATAATATAGGAAAATTATAAATATGTATGTATGTGTAATATATATATAAATATGCTAAGGTATACATACACACAGACTTTTTATTATTACTATTATTACAACCAAAAGTCAAATAAATTTAAAAACAAGCTTGCAGAACAGTTATGGATTTCCAGTATTTTCAAATAAGAAGATAATATTATTGCTGTAATGTCAACATGGTATAATCACTGAGATGAATAAACCCTGAACAGCTCATAAAATCAATGAGAATATTTCCTTAGACCCCTTTGCAGCATCCTACCAGTAATCAGTATCTTATTCTAGTTATAAAGACTTCAGGGTACTTTCACAGCATGTATCAGAACAGATCAATTTCAAAACTGTTAAAATAATTTAAAAAATAATAAATTAAAAAAATTAAAAATAATCCAAGGATATACAAAAAATCAGTGATCCACTGTGCATCTGAAGATACACAAAAAGCTTTCTCAAAATAATATTATTAACAACTGAGTTACACTGAAATTGAAAATTATTGCAGTGAAACATAACTAACATAACTCTCAATTGTTAATCATAATAATTATTATTGATATTTTTTCAGTTACATAATAACAAAGTCTTGGTAGTTAACATAAAGTGAAGTAATTTGTGTAAGTAGATCCCATAAGTAAGATCCCATAAGAAATAATCACAGGATTATGAAATAACTTATTATTTCTCACTGATAACTAACTTTTCCTGGTCATTAAACATTGTCTCTCTAATCCCCCTGCCCTCAAGAAAGTAAACATTGGGAATTGTATTGGAACCTAGTGTTTTGAATCAGGCCACCCCTCGTTCCGGTCATTCTAGGCTGGTGGGGGTCTTTGAATGAGAGGACGTAGTGAGTGCAGCTGAAGTGGTGCCCTGTTTCAGAAGCGATACTCCCTACTCATTGGGCTGTCAGAAATCATTTCCTGGTGAAGGAGGCAACACTGATTTCAGCAGAAGTTATTAAGCCACAATGTGAGTAGATCAATTAAATAAGGATTTAGCAACTTCTCTGGTGTTTAAATAAATTTTAAAAAGGATTCCATGTTGATTGGTCTTTGTTCTTCTAATACCCATTACTTTTGATAGCTTCACTGAATACTAACTCAGACTGGTAGAGTTATTTTCCTTCTTTCCTTTTTATTTCCATTTTTTTCTAATTTTCTAATTTTCTAATAATCAATGAACAAAAGGCAGAAGAGTACCCGGATGTAAGTGGGCTGTGAGGTCAAACAGCACTCAGCAGTCCAGCTGTTTGTCTCTGCCAGACATTTGTGCATTTCTGTGTTCATTCTACATGGAAAAAGTTTCCACATCAAAATAAAACATAACATGGTAGGAAATTAAAACAAAAGAATCTACAGTAAATACCCCAAATTCACTTTGCACATCAGTATCACAACAAGCTCTGAGTTCAAAGTCAACTTTGTAGCTGATTTATACATGCTGTCTTTTCCTTCAAAATATTTTTCCAAATATTATACAGCATATATTTGAGATTTAGAATATAGTTGAGGTTTTATGTCTGATGCTCCTATTATCACAAAACTGTAAATCTCAAAAGAACTACTCAAAATGTGTCAATAAATCACTAGCTGAATGATTCCATACGTCTTACAATCCCGTGTCCTTAATAAACCTTTTTTTTTTTTTTTTTTTTTAGGAATACTTGTGAATATTTTTGAATTGTATATTCATTCATCAACAAAGCGGGAAACTAAAAGGTAAATTGTGTGTCTACTGGTGTATATTGGAAGTAGATAAACTGTTGTCCACACCTAAAGTAGATAATTTCTTTACATACTCAACTATAGTTGAGCTTTATATGCTAAATGATGCCATGACTGATTATGACCAGTTATGTGCTTTTTGATCAGAATGGTATTTTTGACCTAGATACTTTACAATTCATTCTCTCCAGTTTTTATGGATCATAAAAATAAGTACACAAGCTACAAGCTACTTGGGGCTAGAGGAAATGACAATGATTTAATTTACCTAATCTAGGTGTTAAAGTTGGGTGTGAATTTTAACTGTCTTCACTTCATTAAAACAGCTATCTGCTTCCAAAACATTTTCTAATTTAAAAGGGAGACAGTTACACTGACAAACTTTTTAAGGGGCTCCAAGATATAGCAGTGAATAAGATGTTTACTGATATTTACTTCCAGACCATACCAACATTCCACACAAGATACTTTCACATATAAAACAATAAATAAAATTTTCAGGTATGATGCAAAGAACTTTGCTTCTGAAGTGCAACATGGTCACCGTCAGCATGGATTTGTCCTTTGAAATCTACTGCTGCAGAGAGCAGGAAAAGAATGGGAAGAAAGAGGCATTATACCCCCCACCATGAAATGCTGCAGATTGTCGGTCTGAATTAAATACTTCTTTGGTCCTATCACGGTTGGAAACTGTTTCTTTCCAAATGGAAAGAGCAATCAATACTCTGAGATGAATGCACTTCCTACCTAATAATGAAACATGGCAACACTTTGTTTTTAAAAGATCAAGTTGAATCAAAACCTTATTTAACTAAATATGAGGAATGATAATAACAATCACCATCACCACCCTGGCAAAACAAACACAACAATAACGAAAAAGCAAGCAAACAGAACAAAAATGAAAAAAAAAAAAAGAAGAGGCTAGCCAGAATAAATATTACAAGCTTAATTTTCTTTCTCTAACTTTTAAGTGCTTTTATAGTATTTTAATTTATTTATATCCCAGATACTGCATTATGATTTGTCGGAATGAATTTTCTGTTAAACATCTCTTAAATTCACGTTATAGAAAATACTATAAATGTTACACATTCTACATACATTTATGTGTGTCTATATATATGATCAGAGATAGAAGAAATGCGAAGATTTAGGGAAATAATGTATTTGAGAATTATTCACAAATTGTACATATTATAACTTAATATATAAGAGTAATGTTAAGGAAAAAAAATGAAAACCAGCAGATCCTTTGACCTCCTACTTAACTGAAAAAGCCCAAATCTCTCATTTGTTTCCTAGTCTGAAATCTGGACTCTGACTGAAGTTATTTGATTGAAGCTTTCAAATTAATTTTTTAATTCTGACTAATTCCTTTACAAAGCATGAAGCTGTTTTGTTTCCAAAAGGCACACATTGTGATCATGAATACATCAACGAAAAGTGACCAAATAGATTTGGGATAACTTATTTGTGTACATGGAGGCCCAAAATGTGCTAGACTTGCATTCTTGCATTATTAATGTGTTCTTTTAAAACCTGATGTATAAGCAAAATCAAACAGCAGCTTGGGCCTTTTGAGCAAACTGTCTTTCAAGATAGTTGAAACAAGCCTTTGCTCTTTGAGTTTATTCCAACCTGAAGGCAGCACATGTCAATTCTGCTGTTTCACTTGTGAGGCCCTATCTTTGAATCTACCTGGAATGTAAACCTTCCATGATCCCTGGGATCTGCCTTCCTCTCAACTGATACATGCAGGGATTCTGCGTGCTAGATATTTCTATTCAGAGATTTAGAATGAACATTTTTTTTTTTTAATCTTTTTGGGGGGTTCAGTAATATGTATGGTCCACAAAAGGGATTTTGCTCATAAACTAAATTAAATACATAATAACTAGTCTCCTAAAAGGTGCATTACAGAACCAAGGAAATACTTCTCTATTTGCTAATAATAATAATTATTTTATATAATAAAATATAATAATTATTTTATTTAATAATTATTTGCTAATAATAATAATTTATTATTTGCTAATAATAATTAGCAAATTAGCAAATTATTTGCTAATAATAATTAGCAAATAATAAATAATAAAGTAATTAAAAAAAGATAACAAATATAATAATACATCTTTAAAGATACATAAAACAAGTCCCCCTACTCTTTGCAATTACCATTCAGATATTAATATACTGGCCTTTGATTTTGTATTTATTTTTTTTTAAACACTGTTTGTTTTCTAAAAACCTGACTGAAATACTGATACTCACATGCCAAAGGTTAAGTCAGGCATCTTGACTGCCTGCTGCTCCAAGGCCTGAGATTTCAGGCAGCTGAGAATTCTGGCCTTACTCCTGAAGGGTATTCAATAACTTAGTATTTCTTTCTCACTGAGCAGGAGGAGGCTGCACTGAGAAAAAGGAGTTAGGCTGTCACGTTTCAGAATAGGATGATATATTCTTCCCTTGCTGTTGGTATGTGAACAAATACAATGCTTGTTTCAGTCAGTTATGCAGAGACATTTTGAAGGTGCAGAGTGTGATTAATGCAAACTGCACTCTGGAGACAAAGCAAACAGGCTAGTCATGGCTTGTTTTCTTTTGAGGGGAAACAGCAGGGTTCATCAGCTCCAAAAACTGTTCTGAAGAGACCTCTTTTCTCTCCCCCCTCCTCCCTATCACACATTCCCATGTACATGCATCACTCACTCTTGTAGACCAATGCACTGACTGCCCATATCTATTCAGACCCAACACAAAAGTACTACGTGTTATTTTTAATTCACGTAATGAATGCCTTGATATCTCAGTTCTCAGCTACCAAGTGTAAAATACTAGGACTCCCAGGTTGGGTTGTCTGCTCATGAAAGAAAGACCACCAGAATACTCCCCCAGGCTACTGACCTCTCTTTTGCTGGAAATGGTGTTGCTGGCTCCCTGAAGATTTTCCATCATCTGGCAAATCCCTCTTCAAAGGCTTGCTATCTCTGAAGGAAGTATTGACACTACTTGCAATCTCGCAAGGGTTGCTTTAAAGGTGCTCACCAAAGGAAGATAGAGCTGACACAGGCACTGAACACTCTTTTACAGTTTCCAAGTTTTGGGAAAGGTGATTTACTTGAAAGATAGTTACTCTATTGAAGATGCACAGTGTGATTCAGAGATAAAGGAATTCCTGCTCTAACACAACTGTTACATTACATTGATAGGAAATCTTCAGAGAATCACTTAGGGGTATTCATATGGGAGCCCACTGCTATAATTTTGAATATTGATGCAGTCTGCGATGGAGGTAGCTATAGCTGCATAAAGACATGTAAGAAATACACAGTCCTTCCCCATACAGATTAGTGTTGTATTTTCTTCAGTTCCAGCAGATAATTAGGACATAATGCAAAGAAAAGCAGATGCTATTCTGTTTTTATTGCAGATGAACGGGGGCAATGAGATGTACTTTGCTACCTTCATAATTTCTATAAAGTGAAGAATGGTTGTTTCTCTATTTATACTCAAAGCTGAGTGAGGAAATTATACAACCAAAATATTATGCATAGTATCTTTACTTAAATGGTAACCACTGGGCCTTTAATTACATAGCTGACATTTTGTAGCAAGAATGATTATATGTTATATACCATACAGAGGTAATTAGGTATCAGCTAAATTTGTGGCTTTGCCAGGGAATATTATTTAGTCAGTAGACAGTTTTCGTTTAGTACTAATAACAATCATGGTTGTAGTGCTTTTATGGGAGGGAGCAAGTTAGCACTGAGGGTCAGCATTCCAGAATACTTCTGGGTTGACATTAGGGACATGAAACAAATATACTGTGAGAATGAATTTTCAATATCAGTGTTGCACAAGCCCTAAAAATTTTATGGATATCATTAAAGTAATTATCCAAAAGTTTGAATATTTATTCACAGTTGAGCTGGCTGAAGTTTTCCCTTTGAAACACTGTTTTACTGATGGAAAGATGGCTGTTGGATTAAAGACATATTCCTAAAATAAAATTACTCTTGCAAGAAATGGGAGAATTGGTTCTTCATGAAAATAAATAAATAAATAAATAAAATACAAACAAACAAACAAACAAAAAAAAACAGACAAACAAAATCAGTAGAACAGTGAAAAGTGTTCCTTTTTACTTTTCATAAAATAATTGAATGACTTGGGTTGGATGGGACCTCAAAGACCCCCGGGATCTAGCCCTGTGCCATGGGCAGGGATCTCTCCCACCAGCCCAGGCTGCCCCCAGCCCCATCCAGCCTGGCCTTGGGCACTACCAGGGATGGGGCAGCCTGGGCTGGGGCCTCACCACTCTCAGAGTGAAGAATCTGTTCCCAATGTGAAATCTAAATCTACTGTCTTTTAGTTTAAAACTACCCACCCAGAATTTCTTTTTTAATTTCTTCAACACCAGTAAGAAACCTGGGTTTATTTATCTGCAGTTTTGTTTCACACTTTGCTGTGATTCTGCTGATGGCAATTAAGAGAAGGAATGGTGGATACGAAGTGATTCAGTTTTCCTTAGGTGTCTCAGCAGTACAGTTTGCCTTCCCTAAATGATATCATGTGATTCTTCTGTAAAAATGTGTTCTTGAAACAAAACACAGACTTTGTATGGCATCTACAGCCTCTCTCTTCTCTGCTTTCTGCACTCTTTTTCTCCTTTTTCCTCTCATCTCTTCACCATCATCCCCCTGTTACCTTCCATTAGTTCTTTCATTATTTTCAAGTTTTCACAGCAAGAACTAAAGCTCTCTATAATATTTATCTCTTATATGAGCTTTATCTCTTACACAAGATCCTCATATTTAACATATCTGTTGTTGCTCTGCTACTTTACTCCTTTCCAACAGTCTCAGTTAGACCCAGGAGTCAGCTTCAGGCTTTTTGAAAGATACTGCTCCTCCAGGAGGGGATTAGATTGAATTTGTAGTGGGTTCTTTTGTGAAGTACTCATCAGTTCAGGATCAACAACACCATTTTAGCGTTTGCTGCTACATTCCATTCAGGGACTGGAAATCACTTGTGACCTATTCAAATACAGTGTGCTAAATAAAAATTAATTTATAAAACAGATTAAGCATGCACAGGGATAAGGAAAAAAAAAAAAGAGGCTATGAAGTGATCATGCACCAGAAAGCATTTTTCAGATTAGATATTAAAAAGTAATTATGACCAAACATAGTTAAATCAAATAAATAGTAAAATTAACTCTGGCCAGTATTTTTTTCTGTGTACCATAAAGTGAACATATATTCTGATTGCATCAATTACTATCAAGGCTGTAAGTCCAATGTAACATTATAAACGTGGATAACTTTAAAAGGTAAGTGCTAACATACATAGGCTGACTCAGATACAGAATTTTTATGCATACCATATATATTCCATGAACTGTGCACATGACACATACATTTTCAGTTGTATGACCTTTTTCTCCTCCTTCTGAACAACAAGATAAGAAGTGTGTTTATGTATATATAGCATGACATATAGGTAGACTACACTCAACAAATGAAGAATATTTGAAATATTAATTAATGATACCTGTGTGTTATCACAGCAGTATCTCAAGATTTGCTTTATTTCCCCATATAAGTGATTGTTTTGTTTGGTTTGTTATTGATGTCCACTGTAGAACCTTACACCACTGAGATACTTTACACCATTGTAAAGGGAAAAAAAAATGGGCTTGTGTTCTTTGCTCATCTCTAGCTTTTATGCTGTGATCAAAAATAATGTAAGATAGTTGTTGTTTATACTCTGCACAGAAAACTTCATGTAAATGAAGTTCATGTCAAAATGCCTCCCTTTCCCTCTAACTTTGATAATAGAATAGATTTATGGATATTAATGGGAGATAAGATAAGACATTGCTATAAAAGTTGTTTTGAGGGGGAATATTTTCACATTTGTCTTTTATAAAAAAATATATATATTGAAAAATTGCAAGAATATATTCCAAATACATATTTTGATATGTAACTATGCATCTCTTCTTTATCTGTACCTGGAGATCTATATAGAAGATATGTGTCTCCTACTGATATTTCTCCTGTATTTAATCTTACTTTTTAAGAATGACAAAACCTCTCCTGAATCATAACCTTTAAGTACTATTTTTTTTTATTTAACACTTTTTATCCTCTCACATTTTAGCTCTACAGGAAAAGATTATGAAGCCCTTGTAAAGTTTGTGTATCCAGTGTTTCCCAGTGATGGCTATATGTTTCTGAATGGTGTGAAGACAGGATGCACTCAGTGCGATAAATCATTTTACTCTGTAACTGTCATGACAAAATCATAGCTGAATGTATAGCTAATTTATTATCATAGAAAAAGCAATTTATCTGGGGCAGACAACTATCAAAATGAACCTATGAGAGGTCAACAGGGTGGGACTGCGTGCTCCCCTCAAGTATACAACATGCATATACCCATCTTTTGGAGCACAGGGGTTGCTCTTTTTTAGGTAGCATTGCAACTGCTGGTTAGGTTAAGAGGACAGCCTCACTGGCAGTACAAATTAATAATGTAATTTTAATTAGAGTAAAGCATAATAAAAGAAAATACAGAAAAGAAACATTGGCTTTTTTTACTCTACAGTAAAACTCTACCTAAGCATGTTTCCATAGAACTAAACAACTGTTATGTGTGACACACAACTGAAAGATATGTGAGAAAGGCATGGTTATAGTTTAATTAGTCAGTGATTAATGTATGTGCAGATTTATTTGCTGGGCTGACCCTGGATGCCTAAATTCCTAAACAAAACAAACTGCATTACATGGATGGAAACAACACCTAAAACTTCAAATCAGAATGGTTGTAATACGTAACGGTTGTAGTACGTTGACAATGAAAAGCACTGTAACCGCTTAAATATCTACAGACAAGTCCATAGGTAAATGGTATGTCAGCTTAGGGCCAAGTATTTCTGAAATTAAAATGATTGGTCCTCTTGAGCTAGAAGGTGACAGTCAAGGAAGAACACTAACGTAAAGAATCCAAGCATGAAATTCAGAAAGATCTCTAACAGCGGTTATCTGAGGGAAACTGGACATTTTCTGTTATCTCTACATACCAAGTTGTGTGGTCTTCTATTGCATACACACTGGAGTTAGATTAATGAAATCATTTTGTTTCAATTGCAATACACTTTTAACTGTGATCCCAACTCTTCTATTTACTTTAGCTGAGCACTGAGAGCTAAGTTACTGCAAGAATATTCATTAAATCAGCTGTGTTCAGTTAAATATTCAGCATGCTCAGAAGAGTGAAATTGAAATTTGGGTCTCCGTGACAGCCATGAAGCATTACAGCGTGCCCTCACTCATGAGTGCATCCAAATCCAATATCTAAACAGAGATATTGCAGTGAGAGTGTGAGGCCACTTACACAAAGAATAAAAAAAAATGTCATGCAGGATATAAATCCAATTATAACAACAACAATAAATTGCTCTGGAACAAATCTGAGTCCACAGGTTAATTGGTGTAAAGAAAATGAAAGGGAAAAGGCTGTATTTGCAATAAAACAATTGTTGTAAGATTGGAAAGTAAGCAAGATCCTGGATGATGTCAAAATGCTTGAAAATATGCAGTAAAATTCTTCAGTGTCTTGCATACCATTAATTGTCCATTGGGAAGGATATTAGCTTAGGGCTGGAAAGAACTGTGCACTATCAGCCTCCAGCTTTTTGTGTATTTTTAATAATGAGTGAATAAATTGGGGTTGATAAGATCTTAACTGGCTGCTGTGAGGATACTTTAAAAAACATACGGTATGCTATAATATGATAATGAATCTTTGTGCAACAGATATGTCATAGTGATGGCATTTTTGGTCCTTGCTAATGTAGGATTTTTATGGCTAATACGTAAAGACACACAGAAAAATATTAAAACTACCAATAATAGTAATACTAAACCATGCCTGTAATTTCCCTGCAATTATAATTCAAAAAAGTTGCAATTTTCTATTTTAAAGTTGCCCTAGAAACTTTCAGTTTAATTGGAAAACAACTTCTGATAATGGAACTTCTGCTCTACTCTGCTCTCTTGAGACCCCAGCTGCGGGGCTGCGCTCAGCTCTGGGGCCCCCAGCATAAGGAGGACATGGACCTGTTGGAGCAGGTCCAGAGGAGGCCACGAGGATGATCAGAGGGCTAAGGCACCTCTCCTATGAGCCAGGCTGAGGGAGTTGGGGTTGTTCAGCCTGGAGAAGAGAAGGCTCCGGGGAGGCTAAAGGGGGACTACAGAAAGTCTGGGGAGGGACTCCTGTCACGGAGTGAGGCAAGGGGGAATGGTGTTGAACTGAAAAAGGAGAGATTTAGATTAGATATTAGGAAGAAATTCTTTACTACGTGGGTGGTGAGGCCTGGCCCAGGCTGCCCAGAGCAGCTGTGGCTGCCCCATCCCTGGCAGTGCCCAAGGCCAGGCTGGATGGGGCTGGTGGGAGGGGGCCCTGGCCAGGGCAGGGGGCTGAAGCCAGGGGGTCTTTGAGGCCACTTCCAAACAAAGCCATTCAATGATTTTATGATTCCAAAATCCAAGTGAGGCTATTGCTTTTGAATGCCTAAAAAGCTTTTGTAGGCTTCATTTCCTGCTTATAATGAATATGCGTATCTAAAGTAAAAAATGTTTTTAAGACATGAAATTATTCATGAGAAAGGTTTCCATTTTCTACTACTACTAAAATATAAATGGATTCACAATTATGTGTAACATAATTAGAGCTGAGATTCTGTTTAATGTTAACTTTTGCAGTAATCCTGGCTCTGTCATGCTCTGGCAATGCTCACAGATCCAAGCACATTTTGAAGACTTCATTTCTAATCGGTGGCATTGAACTGACAACCCGCACAGTTATTCTGATCTTATTTAAAAGCTGCTGGCATCCCATTTATCCTTACAGAGCACATGGTTCTGCAGGAAAGCCAAGGTATAGATTCTCAGCAGTAGTCACACTGAGAAGCACAGGGCAGATTTACATGAGTGGAGGTACTGGATTATAAACCTTAAAAATGTTTCATGTAGCTCTCAGGAGTTTTTTGTTTGTTTGTTTTTTGTTTACTTTTCTGCTGCACATAAGTCCACTATTATCGTAATGGTTTAATATGGAAATAGATCAGTATCTCCTGAAAGCCTGGTGAATACAGGAAGTTTTTTGTTTGTTTTCATCTATGCCTTAAGACAGTCTGTATCTTAAAAAAGTAGAGCTCCTTCAGAAAAGTGACATTCATCTTTTTTTCAAAATCTTGTAAATTGTAAGCATTTGCTTTACCTACCTCAGTCATTCCTAATACATCCCAAGAGTTCTGTATATAAGAAAATTGTTTTTGATGATACAGGGAGGTAGTATAGTGAGAACTGACAAATCCATAGTAAAGCAAAATGTCTCCTACCGTTTTAGCTGTGGAGTTATTATTATGGTCACTCTCCATAAAAAATGACCAATTTAAGTTTCATTAAACCATTAGCAACCATAGTAGTAGTATTTTTAAAACATTAGTCATTAACTGGAGAGTCAGACATGACAAAGCTGGAAGGAACATGTTTAAAGTTCATATCTCTATGTCGATGCACCAAGTACATCTAACAATCTGAATAATAAATATGAGAAGAAAATAAAATTGAATGGGTGAAGCATAAAAAGGGGAGATTATTAGATCAAGATCTACTTCCCTTTTAATGTTTTTAAAGCAAACACTTTAATTGCTTTTGGTTTCCTAGTTGAATAAGAAGTTTGATTTACGGAAAACAATACAGTGGGAAGATTTCCATTCAGTTTGTTAGGCATGATAGACTAAATTCACTGGCATTTGTGTCTGACCATAATGTGATCTATTAGATTTCATTTGCCAAAATGTCACATTATTAACATCCTCTTCTCAAAACTAGCACTTGTTCTTGGACTCTGCAAAAGATTCCCCCTTGTCATTACCACTGTTTTGGATATTGGCCAGAAAAGGTTTCATTGTAAGACTACGCTATTTCTTACTGTCTACCAACCTCTGCTCCGAAGAGACTCCATTAACCTCGCAGAAACACATCCTGGGGTCTCTCTTGAACATAGTCACCAACCTGCCATAGTAAACAGCTGCAAGTTCCAAGGTCTAATGTATTTCAAAGATCAGTAATGAATTTCCTGATACTCACGTGCTACATCTAGCATTCTCATAGCACAACAAAATATTCCTAGAATTAGATTTTTTTTTATTATTTTTTTTTTCCTCATTGGGTGCAAGAAAATAACTGCATTAGAAAATAAGGTATTTCATTTCCAAATAAGAACACTGCTATATAATATACATTCACTGTTACATTGTGACAACATTGCAGTGAAGTATGAGTTTGCAAACGTAATAATCATGCAAGCTGTGAGCCGCTTTTCTAGCCTTAAAACATGTAATGTGTAGTACTTATATTCACAATAGGTTCAAAAATATGGATGGCTTAATTACAGCTTTAAATAATGAAATTGCTTTATCATATTGACAATAAAAGCACCTAAAAATCCTGTTTATTCCTCTAACTGCAGCACGACTTTTTGTTGTCATGTTGCAACTTCAACGTGTCTTAGTAAGTCAGATCCATAGTTTGTTCACAATGAAATAATTCTATTATAATCTATCTTGTTGCTAAATTGCATCAAGCAAGCATGTCAGTTCAGTAACACTTGATGACTAGTTAGCGTGCTGTGTTTATTTTCTTAACTGTGCAACTGGAAAGCTGCTCAGTTACCTTTTTTTTTTTTTTTTTTTTTTAATGCAGTTGCTCATCAAGTGCTTAATAACATGCATTTCTAGGCTTTGATATTGCCAAAAGTCTATCCAGATGTGGAAAGTAAATCAATGGAAAATCAATACTATTCTTGCTGAACTGGGGACATCCAGAAACTATGTCACCAAGGCTTGAATGAACAGCTCATGCACATAGATAAATGACTTCATTGATAACACACACTATTTATCTCCTAAGCTGCATTTCTAAGGATAAAGATTTTGGTCCCAACTTTGTGAAATGCTTCAGCTTCCCCTGAGTGATCAAAAGTCCACCTGCTTTACTTGAAAGATAAACCACTCAGCAGTCCTAGCAAATTACCCATGTAACAGATCTTTCTCATGAGCAATTTTTTCAAAAAAGTTGTGCATGTTTTCTACAAACTCTGTTGGTATAACTGATAAATCTCAGAAAGAGTAAAACACAAATATTAAAAATAACCCTGAAATAAGAAAACAAATGTGACAATTCACCTTCACATGCCATTCAATATGTAACTTAGGAATTTTTGTTCTAGATTTCCTTGTATTTCAGGAGTTACTGGACAACTGTAGAATACCAGGCAATTTAACTGAGTCTTTAATACATCTTGTTTAGGTGTATTAAAAAGTCTGTATTGATATTTTTGTTACACAAGAAATTAAGTTTATTTGGGGGCCTTGCCATGGTGAGCTTTAAGAGACTAATATTTTGCATTATTTCATGGTGCTACAGACAATTTTAAATTCTTTTTAATTCCATACCAAATTTCTTTCTTTTTTTTTTTTCTTCCTCTTTTTTATTTGATCAAAAAACGTGTGTTTCAGTCTAAGTGGCTTGCTGTTTGCAACAGTTCTTCTGCCTTCCCTAGGAAACAAGCATAACTACGTATGTGAATATGTAGTTTCTCACGTAATAAGGGCTGAAAGACAACACATAATAGGTATCTCTTTCAGAAGAGCTGGCCTATCTCATCTTAAGTTTCTGGAAAGAGTAGTCCAGTATAAAAAGGCTTGAAAATCATATTCCAGGGTAATAAAACTATTATGGTACATAAAAATTAGAAAAATCACAAAACGTAGAATACAAATATGTATTTCTACAAATATGTAGAAACACATCCTAATAATCTAAAGTAAATGCAAATAGTTAGGTTATAGAGTATTTTCTGCAAGCAGTTCAGTTTCTTCTTAAGGGTCATAGAAGATTTGCAGAGGTGCAGAGGCACACTGCATTTCACACTAGGCTGAACTACAGAAATCAGAAGTTCACTAAACTAGGTCAATTTACAGGGAATATTTCAAAGCTTGGCCAAAGGAATATTTGTGCGTCATAAAGCAAGTTCTTTGCAGTCACCGTGTTTTGTTTTTCAAGATTTTGTTGTTAGAAATGATATTTCAGTTGCATTAAAAATATATCTTTAAAAAGCTTCTTTAAATTGGAATCTCAAAGATTATTTCAGTATTTATCAGTACTGCTGACTCATCCTTGTGCTAGTAAAGGCTGTTTTCAAATAAGATACTGAATTAAAAAAATATCAAAGTAGCATTTAAAGATGGAAAATGGTAAATAAGCTGTGTCAGATAAGGCAGGGCTAAAATGTAAAACATGTGGGGTGCTCTGAATGCTGCAGCAGCATTTTGAGTCCTGGAACGATTTCATCACAGTTACAGGATTAGCATGATTCATATATCATTTATCTCTTACTGGCTTTGTAGGATGTAAGTTTGGTGTTTTGTAATTTTCCTTCTGTAGTCTTATCAAGGATGTATGCATAGATTAGTGCAGCTCTGCATATCAATTTGTAAAGAAGTGGTTAAAAGCATGTGGAACTCTTCTGAACACCAAATAAAAATGGACAACTAAACTCTGCAATAAAAAAAAAGTTAATTTTCAATGGGGTACCATGTTGAAAAGTATCAGACTGACAAGTCTGAGGTCCTTTACATATAGGTGCATAGTGATGGGAAATGTTTGTGTCTTCCTATCTCCCCAGTATACCCTTAACCCTCTGGGCTTGAGAAGACTATGTACTTTCCATAAATATTCACTTATTTTCTATCTCTCTGAGCCCATCAGTAAAGAGTACACTTAGGGCTCACATAATGTGAATGATCATCGCAGAACTAGATGCATACAGCTAACCAATTTTGAAAAATCCAACGCTTAAGAACAGCTTTCACTCATAACTGCTGTAACTTAATGGGAACAGCTAATTTTACTAAGACAAGCTACAGGTACCAAATTCTTTTCATTTTGCCCTCTAACCATAGAATTTACATTTCCTCAAAAATCAGCTACTGCTCTATCGTACTCTAGCTTATTTTAAAAAGTAAATGGAAATGAAGTGCTTGACTGCACAACAGTGCTTTCTACAGGTGGAAGACCCCATTATGTGTAGTCAGTCAACTGGTTAAATGCAAATGGAACCTTGCCTTGCTCCTTCAGCATCTATGTGCATACAGAGATAGAATGCATCATATTCAGATTTACCTAAATAACTTGCTTTCTCTAGTTATGGAAGCAATTGTATGAGGCTTTTCCACTGCAGGCAATTTTGGATTATTCAAAGCAATTTATCTCATCTTAAAAAAGAAACAGTAACTTTCTGTATCTGTACTTTTTGCTGATTTAGAGTGACTCCAGACCATGAAGTTCAGTCCCTATTTTCAAGGGGATAGATACCAATTTTGCCTGTGGGTTGGAAGACTATCTTCAGGGTGGTAACATGGGTATAAAACAGAATTCCCCATTGTGAATAAGAATAAATGCATAAAAACATGGATTTCTGGCTTAGAGGCTTTCCCATGCTCAAAGAAATGTTCCCATTCTGCTGATTTCAGGAAAGGAAAAAAATCTCTTGACTTGACTGTCCTCAGTATCAGCACGAGAAATGTAATATCCAAGGCGAACAGAGTGTGAAATACACTGCGCATTGGCCTATGTAATGTTATGTTTTCCACTGTCACCAAAGGCTTGAATGCCATGATTCATTATGCAAACTATTATTTGGTTTTAGTCCCGTGAGGGTTAGAGAAAACTGTTTAAACAGATAGAAATTGAGGGACAAAGTTCTCACTCTATTGACCACAAATACAGAACACATGAGAACTGTCATTTATTGCAGAAGTTTGATGACCAGAAGAGTTTTTGCTGAGGATGACAATGAGGGGAAGGAGCACTAATTCAAACTTTCGTGATAGAGCTGTTAACATAGTTCCCTGAAGTGCTTTCAGAAATATTTTTGCATTGACAGGAAGAGAAGTGAGAAGACTTCATTTGCTTTGTTTGTTTTTTACATCTCTAGGGAGAAATTCTGCCAATGTTAAAATTATTCCTTCACTAATTTCAACAGAACTCAATTTCTAATATATGTAATCTATTATAAACTGATCTCTTTTGCAGTTCTGGTATACTTGCATAAAATAATTTAACCGAGGCCAGACAGAGCACCAGTGGCTGAAAGGAAATGTGATTAGTGATGTGAGTTAAGAAGCTGATCAACTCCCCAGTATCCAAGGGTACTTTTGTGTTGTCAAGAACTCTGAAACCTCTGTCCCTAACCAGAACTATACCATATGCAGTTATTTCCTGTGTGCAAGAGAAAGCTGTACAATATGCCCATTTTATCAAAAAGAAACCCAATAGCAGAGATCCCTAAAATCACTCATCACAGCTTTCTACAAAGAAAAAAAAATCACCAAGGACACTTTTTATATTTCATGTGTTATTCTTAGATGGCCCTAACTTATACCTACTTAAATCATTCACTTAAAAATATACATATATTCCTACTGATCTCAGAAAATTAGGTGATGATTTAGGTGTGTTTTACTGACTTTGTTGACAAATTTTTGTAATAGGTACTCAGGTTTGAACAGTCTTATTATAATTAAGCATGAGAAAAGAAATGATAAAAATGTTGACAAATACCTCATGATACTCCATTTAAACATATGCATGGTAAACGTAGAAAAAAGGTCATGATTCTGCTTACTGAAAAGAAGGATTACATGCACTTCCAAGGACATGGGAGTGAGTAAAAGTGAACCACCTCTAACTGAGCATCTATAGCAGTTGCTTGGGAAAACCATGCAGTTGTATTTTTTTTCTTATCATCCAGCATGCATTTTTACTTAACACTGAGTTTTTGCATGGCTTTTTTTTTTCCACACCTTTCTTTCCAAAATACAACTAATGCACTCTCACAACTAAAATGACAGATATGATTAGTTTCCAAAAGGATGAAAGTGGGAAAAAAAAATCAATTTATTTTTGATATCCCCAACCCCTCTCACATTTCTTATAAATTACAAGGACACTTTCAGTTTAAAGTCTGTTAACTCTGCTAATTAGAAGTTTTTGCAGGTTATATCTTAGCAGTTCAATCCTAAAGGGACATACGCACAGGGTTATGGCACTTGCAGGTCACGCATGCTTAGCACAATAAGCAAAAAATTAGTTAAGTACAGTAAAATCCATTCAGTTTAATGTAACAAGTAGGGCTAAATACCCTGAAAGCCATACTGAAAAGAAATGTTTGATTGATCTATGAACTGATTTAAAGACATGATTTTTCCAGAGCTAACTCCTCAGCCACTACTGTGTGAAGGTTTGAGACACTTGTATACATCACAGTATCATATCACAACGTTTCAGAGGCACTGCTCAGGTGTAGCTATAAAATGTTACATGACACTTTGTATTTGGCCAAGAATTGAGTCTGCAACTAAGCTGTGTGCTACGCTTACCCACCGCAATACTGCGATCTAAAGAATTAAATTAAATTTGGAATGGTAATAAAGTCACATTCTTGGTCAGTGCCTTGAAATAATAAGTAGTCTTGGGGGCTTGGTAGAGCCAAAGCAGCTGGTATTATAAATTTTACTAGTCTGCTGTAACAATGATAAATGATTTCACTAGTTTATGCTTCACCAGATCCAAGGTCACCAGATTCCTCTCAGCATAAGCAAGCTATGGATTGTTGTCACAATCATAAAGTGAGCTCAGAAATAAGGTACTCTGCCACATTTCATAGTACTGTGGCTATGCTTTGTACCAACCATTGAACTATCACAGTTATATATTCAACTTGGTCTATAGCATTGCATATCACAGTGCACTGCAGATGGTGAGAAACTGAGCAATGGTTAAATACAGCTTAATTCCCATACTTTTCTTCAGGAAACAAGGAATCTGAAGATTTGCCACTACAGAATAGACACTTCTAAAGGTGAGATTTCCAGAGGTATTGCAGAATCTAAATATGCAAAAAATCAATTGATAGGATTTTCAGAAGTGTCTAGAGCACTTCATCTACTCAACCTGGCTTCTTTTCTTATTGAGATCAAGGAGTTTGTACAGGAACGTTAATTCCTTTTTGATATACATTGTAAATTACCCAGTGCTTTCAGGGGAAGACCATTGTAGCTAGACAGACAAAAGCTGACATAAATAATTTTACTACTCTGAAGTGAAGTTCAGACTAGCTTGTTTTCAAAACCATACAAGCTCCTTAATAGCCCGTTATTCATATATTTTACAATTCCAGTTAAATTACTATATAAGGCCAGATAGAGAAGCACTAAGAGGAGATAAAGGAGCAGTCTTTACCAAGTCCATTAATTATTACAAAATTCACAGCAGTACCACCATGACCATACAAATTAATCATCATGAAAGTCTGGTCACCCAACCCATAACAAACTTTATTCATACTTTAATCTTACATTTTTTTCTCAGCTGGAAAGAGTAGTTGAAAATGTACTGTGGAAATCAATTGGCAGTATCTGAATGAAATAAGATGAAATGAAATGAATAACGTGACCTAATCAATCTTTTGTATCTATCTCTAGCTTCTGTCATCTAGGAGCTTTCAATAATAAGATTCTCCCTTCAGTGCCCAACTGCAACTCAACTTTTCTGTAGTGCTACAGTTTGAAAGCTTATTTTAGGGTACACAAATGACAGACAATGAAATACACAGTTTGGAATCACACAGTAGAAATGAAAAAAGGTAATGTGTCAAGTGCTACTTGGGACTACTTTAGTATATGCTCTTGCTGAGATGTCTTCAGCATAATAACTTCCCTCCAGAAATGTACCTCAAGAGTATGATCAACTGAATGTGAAACTATGTCCAAGGAGTTATTCAGTCATCCTTAGTTAGAATCTTTAGATTCCTCTAGGATTTGTATCACAATGTGTTCTATCAGCAGATATTTGGGACTCTACTTAATTTTGGCTGAAGATCCGAGAAGGTGTCTCCTAGTGAAACTGTCTTAGGTTTATTGATTTAAATCAAAATCTGTAGAATTTCCCAAGGCATTCTTTTTTCCTTGTTGGAGAAAAAATAGCACTTCTACTTAACTACACACACTCTTACTTAACATGTTGTTTTGAAACAATTTACCTTCAAATTCATACAGATTTCCCAAATCAAACAAAGAAACAAACAAAAAAAAACATAAAGAAGGAGATACTTTTGGTAAGCATCACTGTCTGAAAGAAAATAAGGCTGTCAAAATATAAATATGAAAAGCATGTATTGCTCATCAATAACATCAATGTTACTCAAATTCCAAGCACACAGAAAAATCTCTATATGAAAAAATAGTTCAGGATATATTTTCTTTATGTGATAACGAAAAAAGTAATTGGAAAGATATAAGATTAAGCTAATAATTGGAAAGTAAGATAATAATTGGAAAGATACAAGATAAGATTTCTGTAATTCCCAATTTTTGCCATTTAAAAAAAGTATGGAAATCATATGGAGAAAGTAGAGTGTGAATAAAGTAATTGTAGATGGTAATAGAGATGAAAAAGTTCTTTCACACAGTCAAATACATCCCTTGTCAATGGAAAATTGCCCTCGACAGTACAGTTTCCAGTGTTTTGTCATGGCTAAGTTACAAGTGTTATATACAAATTCCAATTACTGAGAGGACACTGTTACTCTCCCATTCTGAGGCTATAGAAGAGAGGCTGATTGCATTTAGCTTTCCAAAGTCAAAACACTTTACATAAACTTTGTAGTACCATTGAATATTTTAGATGTTTAGTACACGGCCAATTGAAATATAAATCTATCTTCAGCAAGTAGAACGGTATTTTCTGAGGTTACACTGGTCGCTCAAGACTGGTAATCTGAAATATGTTCTAATTTAAATTTAACCCTTTCTAGACACTTTAAGATTTCCTATAATGTACAGCAGAAACCAGTTCCAAATTAGTTAATGGAAATGAAAAGCAAGCACTACAATAATTATATGGTTTTATCATTGCATTCATCTGATAATCAGGACAAAGGTGGTAATTTATATGCATTTTGAAGTTAAATTAGGAAAGTTACCATTCCTATATCTACATCTTTGATATTACAGTTTGGGCCCAAAGACACAAAGAAACTCGCTTTGAGAAAATAACTACTTTGATGAAATATTTCCTCTTTCACCCAAATGATCCTTATCCTGTTTAAAATTAATAAATCTTTGAAAGACAACTCTTATCTCTTTAATAATAATTTCCTTGCAACATACTCTTAATAATAAGGAGAAATTACATACAGCACAGTAGATGAAAGTAAAAATCTACAGATTAGACTTAAAATATATTACAAATAGCTTCCTGTATGTCAGCATGCTCTTTATTGTAAAGGCTCCTATCATTTCCTTTGTGCTGATACAGCCATTTTTTTTAATGATAAATGGAAAGCTTTTAGGGAACTGTATGCAATGTCATGATTCTAGGTTCTCCATTGCCAATGGATATAAACCTCTATGTACTGTTAAAATGACTCAGATGAAAAACCTACTATATTAAACGACTCAACTAAGTTAACTAATTTATCTCTTTCTGTGGATCCCAATAAATAATCACAACAGTCAGAATTTGCAACTTAACTGAAATAGTCTTCTGATTCCTCAAAAATAATTATGCCAGTATTTGGGTTGTTCTCTATGATTTCTAAAGCAGATGAAGGGAAAGATTAGGTATGGGTGTGTTATAGATAAGAACAATTACCTGATCCAGTTTCCAATGGAACTCCGCAGGGCGAAATGTGTCAGCCTGATCGAAGTCTTTACGCAACAGAAACACTAATCGACAGTTGTGCACATACAAGGCATAGTGATGTCGGTTCATCTCTGAAAGGAGGGAACAAGATCAGCACTCTGAACTATCATCAACGCTTTTGTTTGGGTGAATATGCTTCAAAGCAATATACACTCAGAGGACAAAAAAACAACCAGTCCCCATCAACAGTCCTCTCCATAAACTGTCAAATCACCAACCAATTCTCAGGATGGCACCAAATCCAGCTCATTATTTGTTTTTCAAACTTCTTTAACTGAGAAGAAATGGTAATATTCTACCAACTTTGTTATGCCCTTTGTCAAACATTTTGTCAATAGACACTCACCTGTCTTGTCTGAGTTGCAGAGAATAGTCTCTTTCTCAGCTCTTAATCCTGGGCTAGGTCCATGTTTCATCCACAGAGTTATGGTGAATTGATCAGTTAAATTCTTTGGGACTATTCCATCTGGAATTTTGGCTCCTTGCTTTCCATCAAATTTAAAAATTATGTCATTGTTATCCATGAGAAGCCCAGCTGTCCAATTAGTTGTTGCACTGGGAGATGGTAACAGGTCAATGGCACCTGAGGATGCTCCTGCAAATGATGCATAATGAGAACACAATGAGAAACTAATAAAAGAGCTGTTCAAATGAATTTAGTATAGGCACAGGGCCTGATTCATGCATTCCTCTTTAGATTATTTTCACCTCCCAAACAGTCTTACTACTTTCACTCTCAAATCACATACATGCTATTTAGTAGCCAGTAAAACAATTCCATAAGAGCTTGGTAGACTATACGTATTGCACAGAAACTGTAAAAATATTTTAAAGTTACTTCCTTAGAAATTTCTCATTATTTTATAAAATCCATTAATGTCATATCTTCAGTTATTCTGAGAAGTGCTAAGACTAAAATCAAGTTCTCTACATCCGGATAAGGAGAGTTCATATCTTCTCTCTCTGACAGCATGGAGATATATAGTATACGGAGATGATGTGTTGCCAAATTCAGTAGAGTGGGGATGAATGTAGAATATATATCCTAATGTCTAGTAGTCAGCCATATATAATGTTGGTATGAATATTAGTGCATACAGAGTATTCACCCTAAAACCAAAAATATCACTCTAATTCTGGCTTCTGTCAGGTACATGATGGTTGTAACTCCATGTGTTCTTGTCTAATGATAGATATAAGACATGTGCTTCTCACAGCTCAGATTAGCTCCCCTACAGAAAGTAAGTTGCATGTATGAACAAGTGGTCCACAGCTACACTCATTTATTTGTTAAGGATCTGGGAGTGATGGTGGACAGTCGGCTGAATATGAGCCAGCAGTGTGCTCAGGTGGCCAAGAAGGCCAACGGCATCCTGGCTTGTATCAGAAGCAGTGTGACCAGCAGGGCTAGGGAGGTGATCGTCCCCCTGTACTCGGCTCTGGTGAGGCCGCACCTCGAGTACTGTGTTCAGTTTTGGGCCCCTCGCTACAAGAAGGACATCGAGGTGCTTGAGCGGGTCCAAAGAAGGGCGACGAAGCTGGTGAGGGTCCTGGAGAACAAGTCCTACGAGGAGTGGCTGAGGGAGCTGGGCTTGTTCAGCCTGAAGAAGAGGAGGCTCAGGGGCGACCTTATCGCTCTCTGCAGGTACCTTAAAGGAGGCTGTAGTGAGGTGGGGGTTGGTCTGTTCTCCTATGTAGATGTAGAGCTTAGGGATATGGTTTAGTGGGGACTGTTAGTCACAGAATCACAGAATCACAGAATTTCTAGGTTGGAAGAGACCTCAAGATCATCGAGTCCAACCTTAGACCTAACACTAACAGTCCCCACTAAACCTAACCTAACACTAACAGTCCCTTAGTGTTAGGTCAGAGGTTGGACTCGATGATCTTGAGGTCTCTTCCAACCTAGAAATTCTGTGATTCTGTGATTCTGTGAAAATTAAATTGTGGGGGGGTTGGGGGGGAGGTCGGGGAGGAAGCCAAACAAACCAGAAATGGAAAACACTGTGGTACCAAGATCTAATAGAACAGCAAAGTACTTTAGAGCTCTGTATTATTTTTTTTTTACAGCTTAACAACTGTCAGGCACTTTTTATAAACATGTAATCAGGTATCCAGAGCCTTTACTTAGCCTGTGAAAGATAGCATTTAGCAGAAAGTATGCTTGCCAGAGTAAAAACAATCTGTGTATTCTTGTTGATGCTTTGACAGGTAAAAATATGATGAAAAAACACAAACTGAATTAAAAAATCCCATACTAGTATGAAATCTTAACCTCCCTCCAGTGTCCAAGGGAAGATCCCACCTCTCTGCAGGAGTGTAGAATGTTATGCCAAAAATGTTTTGGAAATGTATCCTATATATTTTTAAAAATATATTATAGTGATGATGTGAAAACATTCATATTCCGTAACTGCATTTCTTAGACAATAGTTCAAAATGTGTTCCTTTAAAATTAGGTTATTTTGAAGTGATAGTAATATCAAACCTAAGCCCTCCACATTTAGAATTGAACAAAGACAAATTTTAATTTTGAATAACACACCACAGTGCATTGCTTAATACACAGATGTTTCAATGGGAAAACACTGAACTTGATTTTATCCAAACAGCAAAACTTAGATAAACTTATTTTAAAAAATCATAATGTTAAAAAAAAAAAAAGTAAAAATAAAATTACTTGCATGGGTGTGGTGGTTTTACAAGTAAAAGCATAATTCTCTCAAGGAATTCCTTTTGCATTCATTTTTTATATATATATATATATATATATATATATATATATATATAGTGAGATTTATTCTGAATATGTTTTGCAGTCCAAATTGAGTTTTTCATACATTCTTTATTTTTTATTATTGTTGGATGACAAGGTGAAAAAATGCTTCCTAAAATGCTCTGAGGCAAAATACTAATAGCTCCTTGACTTTAAAATGATTCAAGTGTAATTTAATCATTAAAACTGCCCATCTTTACTGTCAAAGTGACTACAAATCACTGGGTTATTGAAAAGCAGAGTTAAACCATCAGTTATATAAACATATGAATTCTAATGCCTATTGCTTAGCATCTGAATTCTCTTTATTTCCAACTGATAAATTAAGAAATGGGCATGGGATTTATAAACTGGATCCTTGATTATAGAGAGAATCTTGCATTTTATATGTAACTGATGAATGTGTGTCTGATCATTCAATTCTGCACTCTCTGCAATCATAAGATGATTCACTGATAGAAAAAAAAAAAAAGTGCAGGGTTTTCTTCCTTCACAAAGAATTTATTTATCCAACCATTAGATACAATAAGGTCATTTCTGGAAGAAAACTTATTTCCAGAAATAATTTAACCTGCTATCATAAGATAACCGCTTCTCTCTACAGTAAGGATGGCAATAAATACCAAATACCAAAACAAACTTGTCCTGCAATTCTATTGTAAAGTTCACTTTCATTTATAACCTTTTTATCAAACTCCTATTAACAGTTTCTACCCTGCCTATACTTCTCTGTGAAGATATGGTAACCTTGGAGAAAAAAATATTCTTTCATCAGTGAGAACTCACCCCTCCCCCATTTATATATGCTTTCTCCATCCTGTTTTCTCAAGTGCTTAGTATTCTATTCCTTCGCAGATATGCTAAGTTCAAATCATAAGTTTGGCAGTACTGTTAGACACTACATCAGCCCACCAGCTCACATGCAGGTTGAAAATATTTTATGAGAATTCTACTACTCTAATTCATCTTTACCTCACTTTCCCAATCTCCACAGGTAGTTGCTAATCATAAGTGCAAACTCCTTTCCCCTGGGACTGGCTCTCCATTTTAACAATTTGGGAACACTGGCTGAAAACTTTCATTTGCAAATTTATTTCTTAAAGATTAGTGTATTGATCTCATTATGTTTGATACACTGTCGTGTGGTTATCAAAGCAAACATACATGTAAGCCAGACAGTCGAGCATCCCAAATCAAAAGCCACACAAGTAAACGGCGGAAAAAAAAATGCACATTTGCTATTGCAGAACAGAAAGAAGCCATGAAAGATGTATTTTGGAGGAGAGGAGACAGAGTAGATTTCAAAATGCAAAAGTATTTGACTTAATATATGTACGTTGCATATGTACATGCATAACCCTTAAAGTCATAAAAATACAGTAGTATCTTCAAGCATTTAATCTACCATCCAATATGAATTTGTATCTTTTAGACCAAGTTACCAAAAGCAGGAAAAGGCAATAAAATAATTAGGAAGCCTTTCTCCATCAGGATGCCTCTTTTCTGGAACTTATGTTTCTTAAATATTTTTCCTTGCATGACAGCCTGTAATGTGCCTTTATTTTTGTTTGCTTTTGTTCTGGCACAGTACCTAGCAGCAGAGCAGAAAGCAGAGTGAGGAAGACTAAAACACAAGACAGAATACACAAGAACAGAGCACCAGTTAAATATCAACAATCCTTTGATTTTCATTGCTACAATCAAAAATGAACCAGCTGAGATAAATCTGTGTATCGCATGCTTCTAGGTCATAATTGGTTCTTTATGTGGAAAAATATTATTGTTATATTGATTGAAAGCCATGTACATACCACATAGTTTCTGCAGAGATTTTTCTGAGTATGTTTCACGATCACAGCCCTTCCCAATGTAATTGGTCTGCAATTCAATGGTTGTATGTATGGAGGAAACTGGTCCATCACATGTTTCTAGATGAATGCTGGGAAACAAAGGTATGCTGCCAGAACCAGGCTTGTATTCAATACGTTTGTTCCAGTCTGGAAAAACACAAGAGATCCAAGAGTGATTAAAAAGGTGAAAAGAATACAATTTTAAATTACATATTGCTCTCAAAGTCCCTGGCTAAGATAAAAATCAATTTTTTTGAACTTGGCGTCAGTGAGTTACTGTTTTAAAAAATTGGTTTTGCTCCTTTCTAGAAGAACATAAAGCTCCATTAAGTAATATCACTAAGTCATGCCAACACAGGCTACATATCCTGACATAACTGCTAATAGGTGTCAGTCTGGGTCTCCAACATCCATGTCCCCATGACAGCCTACAAGCTAGGTCTACTGAGAGAAAGCTGTTGGCTCCACTAGTTTGCTAAAATTTCATAGTTTTTTGATAAAGAAGAAATATCTCCAGTGACCTGGCTATATGCATAAGTCCTATTCGACTGTGTCCAAAAGCTAATATAACACATCTGTAATGCCACCTCTTGTCTTCAGATATCTTCTTAATTTTGTATACTATATGTGACCGAAAGCTACAGATGAAAAGACTACCACGCTTTCAGCCAGGTCTGGCTAATCTGTGTTTTTTCAGGTGTCTTACAGCCCACGGCATTCAAACAACCACCTGCCCTAGGCAGCTGCCTGGACATGGCACGAATGACGCTATGTTTCTCAACAGAAGCATTTAATTTTTAAATCCAACTAATTACAACCAGCTTCAGAGAAAACCCAAACAAATATCATCAGTTAAAACCATGAATTTCAGGTATCTTTCCTGTTTATGTTTAGCTAACTGTAGCTAGCTTGCTATGAAATATAAGTAAGAATACTGCATCAATACAGCGATATAAGTAGTTAATTATTTTGAAGTCATAAAACTATATTCAGCTCTGCTACCTAATGTGTACATCTGTGTTAAAGTTTATTTATTTTTTTAGTCCTAGGTAAAAGAGGACTCCATAAATGGAAAAGTTCTAGGTTGTGGCAGTCGATGAAATCTCTTAAAGCAAATGTACAGAAACATTCTTTCTAAATACCACTGGAAGGAAAACTAATCATATAGATATATTTAGTAGGTGGAAGAGTTAACTGACTTCATTTTCAGAAAGTTTGAAAAAGAGTGCTCTTTAAATACCCCATCATCTTAAACTGGATTAAAAATTTACAAAAACATCTAACAGTCCAGGCAAACGTTTTGAAATGAAGACCATTCTTAAGTCCAGAGTCCAGACAAAGAGGATGGGATGCTGACAGTCTGAATCTCAGAACTTGGACTCTCAGATTTTCTTTGTGATTTGTAATTCAAATGGTAATGACATCGCATTTTGTTCCCATGTGGAAGCTGAGACTTCACAGAGTATTACATGTAATTTTATTAATATCTTTAGGGCATGTACATCATTGACTAAATGACAGGTATGACTACTTCACTGCCTGTGCATACATCAACTGAGTTACTAGTTTAGTAGCAATTTTCAGGTAATAATATTCCATATAAAATTAGATTTGATGTGCAGTATTGTATACATTTGTCTGTAATTGTCAAATTAAATGGTTCTCATAAAATTTCAAGTATCATATAAGGTACATCATTACAATAACAAATTTCTTTTTCCTATCTATTCCAGAAACTTGAGGTTAACATTTTTCCAATCAAACAAGAGCAGATTTTTTTTTTCAAATACATAAGATAAAAATAATTTTCCATTTTGAACAAATGCTAATGATATATGAATTATTGCTCTTAGTCTCTTATTCACTGTGTTAAAACATTATAATCCTCTACCCAGAGAGAAAAACAGTGTCTTATATGTACCTGAAACATTTCTGACTACCTCAGCAGCTTTCAGGTTTTCAGCCACTTTCTTGCTTCTCACAAATTAACCAACACTCAAGCAAAATATTCATTATTCTATGTGAGATATAACTGAAATATTAACTGTAACATATCTATTTGAAAATGCACACAACTGCAGTTATATGAAGAATGTCTTACATAAAATGTGCTATATAAAATGCCACTACTGATAGGGAAGAATAACAGTAGACCTCTGTTTCTGCTGCATGAATTTTTGGACTAGAAGAGCCGTTTCATTTCACAGTATTACCTTTCTACTTGGCAAAAGTGATAATTTGTACCCAGAGATCATAAATCCCGAACATTCTAAACCACCTGCGTTTTTCTCAGCTTTAAATTGTAAAATATCAGTTACATTTGAACTAATATCATTGTATATTGGTCCTTTGCAGCATTACAGACTAATCCTCATCCTAAATTCCACTTACACTCCTTTCACTGGAGGAAATGGGCCTTCAGTGTGGATTTAGGAAGTCAGCCAAGGATTCCACCTCCATGCAGAAGGCATTCCCAGGCAGGCACAGAGTTACAGTAGAATATAATATTTGCAATAAGCTGGACAGTCCATAAGGTAGTTATAGCTGTGCTACAAAAAAGTGCCTTATTTATACAGAATGTGTGCCCATAGCATTTCAGCATCCCGTAGTGTTGAAGCTGAGGCCAGCACTCTCTATATCTCACCACTAGTGAAGTCAGTAAGAAGCTGACAAATGCGTATTTGGAGGTGGGTAAAGGCTGACGTGAGGAGCAATATTGGTTTTATGTTGGAGTGAAACTTGCAGAGACTGCACCACATCTCTCCCAACACGTCAACCCAAATCTGATGGGCTCTTAAAGAACTTCCCATTCGGGGAATGTTGACAGTCCACCTAATATTTTTATCTGCAAACATTTGTTGTGAGACAATAATATGTGATCTAAAGATGTGCTACTCATGGTATCTTTGTGCAGAGATTCTGAAAATGAATGTATTCTTCAGGATAAAATTTTTTTTTGACTACATAGTGCCAGCACTTTTCCCTTAGGTAATTCACAGAAACTAGCAGCACGATGCTGCGGAAGTTCTTAGAGCCTTGTTAAGACCATATAAGCACTTTAAGGCTTTACTTTTTTATTTTATTTTATTTTATTTAGGCTTTGCTTTTTACTGCGATCTAAATATGCTGACTTGGATTTTATTTGTGGTAACGTTAGCGGATTCTCAAAACATTGCATAGTCAGGTACCTACTATGAAGAAGAGAAAGGATTCTATGATCAAGGAAAGGAGCTACATCTTCTTTGAAACATCTTCTATGACTCATTGAAGTTTAACTTAAACCTTGGTTTGCCATTAATAACAGTTTATACATTCACAGACTTGATCTACTGGCATGAAACAAAGGGCTGTTTCTCAAACTCTTGATGTCTGGCACAGATTTTTCTAAAAAAAATTATCACCACCTAGTCAAGATATCAACATATGAAATGTGTTTCTTTTAAATAATTGCATCAAATACACAGCACACATCAGCTAACCAATAGCACTCCTCCCTCACATCTGAGCCTGTGGCACCAGATCGGCTATTGTTCTGCTATGCACATTTCAGCTGATGTATTGCAGACTTCCATAAGGAATAATGTAAATGTATAGTTTGTGTGGGGTCATAACTCACAAGCAGAATGTATTGTTTTTTCTTTTCCAGTTTCAAACTGCTAGGCAATGCTTTGTACCTGAATTGCCACTTCAACCTTTTTTTTTTCTTCCTTTTTAGTAAAACAAACATGGATAACAGCTCCTGTGCAGTTTCTCTTGGACTGCATTTTCTCTATATTTATATATACATGCATATAAATATATATACACATATAAAACGTGCCAATTTAAAAAAAATAAAAAAATAAAAAAAATCCAAGGATTTTATTTTCCTATTTGGAAAAAAATGCGAAGACACACAAGGCAATCATCTTATCTGTCCTACTTCCTGATTAACCCTTCTCAAAACTTCTGAAAGAGGAAAATTTTTACTTGTAAAAACAGGAAATGTCAGCCTTGCAAAAGATTTTTCAAGAAATTCTGAATGCTGTTTCCTGACACAGATTACGGGTGAACAAAATTTTGTGGAAGTTATTTTAATTTTAAACATATCATTAGCATTAAAACAGATCATCTGCTATGCTTTGTCATCTCAGAAGAAAAGTTAGAAAAAAGACCAATTGTGAATGCATGCCTGCCCCTTTCTTAAATAACTTCATTTCTGTGAAGATCCTGAACTACTAAACTAACCAGGTCTGTTCAGGCTAAGCAGTTTCCCATTCATGAGATCAATCATTATACATATGAATGAATTTGGTAGGTTGTTATCTAGTTACTTGGCCAGAAATCAGCTAGTAAACATCAGCAGAATACTATTTCCAGGATCCATCAATGTCACTGTGTTTTCATTCCCTGAAAACCATTTGCTAAGTTTTAAAGGGTCAGACAGTCAGACAGATAGAAAGAACTGCTTTCTCTCTTGGGGATAAAGTAGGCAGCTTTGCAAAGGCTGCCACAGCTCCTATAACTGCTTCCACACATATATTGTGCTAGGAAAGTTTGGAAGAAATTATGCCAAACCAAAGCAAGATTTAATTATCAGCTAGGACCATGCTTCTCATGCTGGAAAAATGACAAAACTTTCCAAGAGCTTCTTCAAGATAATCTGGCAGAAAAAGATGTGTTTAGAAGGAACTGAATTTTTGATTAATGGTATTTTCCTCTGTTTTAGCAAACATGTTTATATAATATATATATGTACATATATAAGAATAAATATATGAGTAAATATATACATACACTAGCATACATATGTATGAACACATAAAATATGTACAATTTTAACCAACACTGCAAAATAATATTTAAAGTTCTGTTACTCATCCAGCACCATTAGTGCTATGACAGAATAATAAAAAAAAAAAAAATAAACAAATCTAGTTTTTACAGCTAATATACAAGCTAGCAACATATAAATGACCAGACCACTAAATCTGATGGCACATACAAATTTATGGATGTTAAATACAAGTGACCTGTTACAGAAATGATAATCAGAAACCCTGACCTAGTTAAAGCCTCTCCATATCTAAAGGAAGACAAACTAACTTCCATGGTGCTAAGGAACCATGGTTTGCTAAGACATTTGAGTACAGAACTCATAAGTGTAAGTAAACAATTAAATACACCTTATCTTTCTGCAACATGCTGATTTTTATTTTTTATTTTTAAACAAAGTGAGAAAGACAGAAATTTGAACTAGTGCGGGACAGTGGTAAAATTTTCTCTTGCAGGAGATAGTAAACCACAGTGAAATAACTGTTGTGTCTGAACTGGAGATACATGATACTGAATACACTGTTGAGTGATAAAACAAAAAGTCCTAACGGTGGGGACTTGGCATAGCCAAATAATCATATGAGAAAGTAAATACAGGAAAAAACAGCAAAAAGTTTAAACAATTATTTGGTGTGACATTTCATTTGAATAATAATAAGTATCTGCTGCAACAACCCAGGTATCAGGGCCCAAAGTCTACTAATAAGCCCTGATGAGTGTACATTAAGACTCACCCGGGTTTTCCACTAGCACCCATGGGCCCAGGAGCTGACACAAAGTGCCAGTTCATTCTCATGAGCTTCTTCAGTGAACTGATGTCACCACTAAAGAATGAGACATGGGAAAAGAGCTGATTCCACCAAGTTAACAGCATGCCCATAAAACACCAATCTGATATAGCCAGGAAAAAAAAAAATAAAAATCTGATTATATACCACACTGTTTTTCTAGGAAAAGGTCATGGTAAAATAAACATGAAAATCCCTATCTGGAATGTTCATGGAAGATATATTTAGCTGTAATCCGTATATAGAATTAGCTAAGAAAAGATATTTCCATTTTCAAAGTGAGATTGAAATAGATATGATGGCTTTCTCTATGTATGTCTGGTAAGCAAACAGAGCAAGAAGAACAATATGAAAGAAGTACTGCAAATGAGTATAAACCTACGTAAATTTTGAGCCCCCAAACTAGACATACTCACTAATTCAGTTAATTTTCAAATGCCTGAAACAGATAAGACTGAGTATTCCACTAAACAGCGTGATTCAAGTTAACAGCTCAATATGTGCATTTCGTTATGATTACCCAGGTTTAAGGACATACGGCTAATGAATGCACAGCAGCTCCAAGACTAGAGTGGCATCAAGCAGTAGCTTTTATTCAAAAAAAAGGGCAAATATCTAATAAATATTAAGATGACAAAAGCGTTGCATTTTAAACTGCTAGGTATGTGCACAACAAGAATGGAAGTAAATTTACATTTACTACAGAAAATATTTGTGTCTTTGAAATTGTTCCTAAGGACTAGGAATATTATTCTCGTGTATGGTTTCTGTACTTGACCAAACCCCTCTCTTTCCCTCACAATAACCAATTGCTTTATTAATCATCTTTCTCCTTGTTAAGAGCAAAAGCAGAGATGGTTTTGCTTTTTTTCTGTAATTGGGTTTTACTAGAAAGCCCACATGAATACTGTTTTAAAAATCACTCACAGTGCCTTCTGAAAATATTATCTATGAAGTATGTGGATTCACAAGTGATCTAAGATCACTCCACTACTAAAAGAGAAGCAGCCCTTCTCTGAAAAAAGGAGACTATACTTCAGCAGGAGAAGCAAGCTGTGAACTTTTCATGGTCTCTGAATGACTAGTCAACATGAAAGAGGTGGTAGGAATGTGCCTTTTGGTGGTGGCAAAGCCCTACATCCCCTTAATGAGTCCTACATGCCTTAAAAAGGAATGGGCAATATCTTTATAAAAACATCTAGCAAGAGTAGTTAATGTGTCAGTTTATTAGGTAGATAAATCGAAATTTTCAGCTTCCTTAGGACACCAACACCATTTTGGAATAGTCTGCTCAGAATGGCCAATGTGAGTTCAGGTTTATTTCTAAAAGAGCTTGTAATTTACTGACAATGCCTGCGTGAGAATGGTTGTTGATGGTAGATTAATGTTCATCTTCATCAAGACTAGGGAAATAGATGCTAGAATGCTGTGGTTTAATCTGGCTGGCAGCTAAGCACCACACAGCCCTTTGCTCTCCCTCCTCCCCTCTCCAGGATGGGGGAGAGAATCCGAAAAAAATGAAAGCCTGTGGGTTGAGATAAAGACAGTTTATTAGGACAGAAAAGAAAGGAAAATAATAATGATAATAGTACTACTAATAATAGTGTGTACAAAACAAGTGATACACAATGCAATTGCTCACCACCTGCTGACCAATGCCCCACCTATTCCCAAGCAGCCAGTCTTTGCACCCCAGCCAGCCCCCTTCACATTAGTTGTTCAGCATGACACCTTGAATGCTATTAGAATTGTTCTCTGTCAAAGGGAAAATCATTTAAAGGATGGCACCCAGGCCTATTGAGTCTTATTTGCTCTGCTATACATTCTTGTCATATGGACTTGTCATCTAGAAACAGGAATAATTTTGTATGTTGTTCTGCATACACCAAGTCTTTGCTGTCTCACCCTTATGCAGTAGAGGTTATCAAAAGAGTGTCTGTGATGGCACCGAAACTTCTAACATTTAATTTATTAGACCATCTCTATTCATGATATTCATGTGAAGAACTGCACAGTGTTTCAGATTACTAAAGCCAATAACTTTTAAGAACTGCCATTGTTATAAAAGTGAATTTCCAAGTATTTATTTGCTCAAGCTAACACTGAAGAACAAGAAAAAATCATATTTCATCAAGTTTTATATTATAGCCAAAGGCTCAGAATATTTCTCTTCTGTCAAGCAAAACACTATTGTACCTTTCCTAGTCATCTAGTCTTCAAATATATCATTATTGCAAAGATGATGGGGCATACCTGCTAGCTGTCTCTCTGTGGAGAGGTCACAGAGTGACAGATGCAGGGAAGTAAGAACACTGTAAGTGTAAGTACTCTCTAAGTACTGGAAATACTAAAGGTTTTGTTTATTTATTTATTTAATTTATTTATTTTTCTAGTGACAGTTAATTTTTACAGATGGTTCAAAGTGAAAAACACCACAAGCTATGCAACTATCTTTACCTTTAAAAATAAGTAGGCATAAAAAATTCTCTAAAAGCAATGTACACATTTCTGTATACAAGTATTTAATTGCATCTTTCAAATTATAATTAATGATGTGATGATTAAGAACTAATGCCATATACTCAATAGTTTAATTAAGGACCTTATACCCTGAGTAGGCAAGTACTGTCCACTTGCACTGTGTGTAATTCAACATGGAAACATGCCAGTGAAATGAAGCAGGCGTCTTTCTGACAGATAGAAAAGTACAATTCAACAAGCATGGAATAAGCCAGAGCAGAACCTATTTGATATTTATGCCCTGCCTACGATAAACTTTAAGACATCGTAAAACTTTGCCAGACCAGTAGGAAGAAAAACTGTGCCAAATTGCCACAGAAGTAAAAAGTCCAAATTCAAGCACAATGAAAGCCCAAATTCAAGCAACTTTAGACAAGCTGCTTGAAACTTTATCATGGATTACATTTTTATGTTTCTTTAAAGAGATGTTGCTCCCTGTTTGCTGTTTTTTTTTTGTTTGTTTGTTTGTTTGTTTCCCTTTTTTACTTTTTTAACCCAATCAAGATGAGCAGTCTATTTTTCAACTATCACATATTAAAAATTACAACCTGGCAGCCCCTTATATCAAATACCTGAAAGTTTGTCTAACAAACAACCAACATACAGCTGACTTCTAGGAAAGTATAATTTTTGTATGCATAAAATAGTAGATCAATTCCAGCTTTTGCATTAAAGCCTTAAATGGCTTGCAAAGACTTCAGATAATTGAAAATAAACAAAGCATAATGAAAACGAAAAACCTGATGTGAGTTTGTTTGCATTACTTTCATTGGCAACCTGTTATCTATATGTAACTGATGGGACCATCAATATTCATCTATACTATATTTGATGCTGGAACTATGAAGTAAGTATGACAATAGTGGGTAGTATAAATGTATCATTAATGAGGTCTCTTTGCAGAAATTATCCAGTTAATAAAATATTAACGTGGAAATTATGTGGAAACTACAAATCAACAATTGCACCGATTCTAATGCAAATTCCAACCTAGAATGTATATTTCATTCATTTGCAATGACTCCATAAAGCAGGAACAGAACATTTCCATCGTGTAAAGATACTGTATTGGTTTTATAGCATAAGTCATGAGTTTTAGAACAATAAGATCTGTTTAAGATATGCAAATAAGTTGTGTATATATATATATATATATATATATATATATACACATATATATATATTATTTATTTTTTTTTTAAATAAAAATGCTCTTCAAAATACTTGGGGGGTGGAGGCAGCTGATACATTCCTGAGAAATTAAAATATTTTAAATGAAGACTCTGAAAATTAAATTATATTATAGATTTATGCCAGTGTGAAATCCTTTAGACAGGGGGGTGCCTTATTTTACAGAGAAAATGCTTTTTATTTTTTTTGGTGTTTGTTCACCAAATTTGCCTTCATGTGTAACAACCGAACTGAATTTTTTCCTTCTAATTTGTTCTCTTTAAAAATTACAATTTTGAAGCTCAGGTTAGTCCCAGATAACATCTGCATCATAAACCCTCATAAGGGTTATATCAAGTTACTTTTTTTCTAATCCAGCCTTCCTTTTCATCTTAATTCCTTATAATTTGTGGTGTATCTGTCTTCTCAGTATATCACTAGTTGGGTTTTCACCATTTTAGACAGTAGACTGCAGCTCCTTAAAACCCCTTTAAAAATAATAATAATAAATAAATATATATATACATACACACACACACACCTACTGAAATTTCTCAATACAAAGACAGTAATCTGGATAAAACATGCCTTTCATACCTACTGCTGGCTGAGCATGCCTTGACTCATACATTTGTGCATGCATACAGAAGACATTTCCATATTGGAATAATATAATCTGAAATCTTCTGGTCCAGACAGGAAAAGTACTTTGTCATGGTGGCTCCAAAAGGTTTATTTAAAGGAGCAGTAGGAGAAAGGCAAACCAGTAACATTTTTTAACCTTTCTGTATATTCAGCCTTCTTTGTGTTTGGCTTTTGGTTCTGACTAAAGAAATACTGCAAATCTAACCAACTATGGGATTGTTATACACATTTTTAACAGTCTCAGAATAAAGTAAACAAAAGAAATAACAACAGTTTTCTATACCATTGCAATATACACCATAGTTTCTCCTTACTGTGTATGTGAGGGGAAAAAAACGGCAAAGAAAAATACTTAAAAAAGAAAAATAACTTTAAAATATATAAACTATAAAACCTTACCTTGCCAGCCTGGTTTGCACACTGGTTTTACATTAACGCGTACTAAGACATCATCTCTTGCATGTTTTTGCCCACAGTCAAATGCTGTTACCATTATCTCGTACTGATGCTGCTTGTCATAGTTCAGCTTCTCAGTGTTTCTGATGTTACCTATAGAATCAATACAAGACAAATTCAGCAATTCTTGGCTAAGCATATACAGACTATAATAGCTGATTAACCATGAATGTTGTGTAATCTGAAACCTCTTTGGAGCACATTCACAGGCAGGACAATTACAAGGAGTGGGTAGTACTTTCTTTCTATCCAGCAGACAAATGAAGAAGTTATTAGGCAAACTATAACATTCTTTACTAATGCTAAGGATTTACATGGGCATATTTGAATTAGAACACATCTGCACAACAACATTTTCTGAAGACTAGACTATTTAGTAGTTTCATCTTTGCATCTAAAGTATGAGTAGATGCAACCTTATTTTTCACATCTTCCCAGAATACACTGCCTTAATGTGGCAGCTGCATTTGCACTCCTGAGCTGCATTGGTGAATGTATTTCCAGCCTAAGTATATTTCCTCCCTAAAGTTGTTACCCTTTAAGTCAGAGATATTTTTAGTCCTTTAACCCCTTTCCCTGGGTTCTAAAACTAAGGTGCAGAATCACCTTCCAAATAATGCTCAGCTGTATTTGATATGACAGCACTGAGCTACCACATGGAAAACAGAACTCAGAAAAAAAACAAATTATCTGCTGAACCTGACACATGTGTGAAGGTGGCAAATCACCTGTTTTAGGATCAAAGAAATAACTTTCACAAGGAAATGTCTTTCTCGGAGTATTTCTCCAGGCTTGGAAGATTACTGTGCACCTGTATGTTCATGTAATTAACAAGTTCAGCATTTTAATTATGTTCTTTTCCACTGAAATGCAGTTATTGTTCAAACCAAAATCTGAGACTGTTTAGAGTATGTCGCATGCTTGCGCTGGGCTGCTATACCACCTCTCTGAATGCTTACTCTGAACAAATGCTCCACTGAACTGCCTTTAAGTACAGATGTGCAAAATCAGTTGGGCCAAATTTGGAGTGAGGAGCACCCAGATCTTCAAATTTAGTAAAATACAGTGGTCTGATTTCCAACAGGTGCTGGTCAATGTCATTGACACTGCTTTCTTTCTCATCTAAAGGAATACAGGCTGGACACTTGGGTGGAGAGGAACCTCATGGAGAGGAACCAACAAGGGCAAGTGCAGGCTCATGCACAGGGGAAGGAATAACCCCAGACACTAGTACAAGTTGGCAGCTGACCTGCTGGAGAGCAGCTCTGTGGAGAGGGACCTGGTGGTCATGGCAGACAGCAAGTTAAACATGAGCCAGCAGTATGCCCTTGTGGCCAAGAAGGCCAATGGATCCTAGCCTGCATCAGGAGGAGTGTGGAGAGCAGGTCGAGAGGTGATCCTCCCCCTTTGCTCAGCACTGTTGAGGCCACACCTGGACAGGGAACAGCGAGGGAAAAGCCCTATCATCATTTCTGTATCTCAAATGGAGAAGCAGAAAGTCCTGATGAAGGACAGTATGGAAACAGTACTATATCCTACAGCTTCCTTAATTCTCTTTCACAGGCACATTGCCAGGCATTCTTAAGTCTGCCATGCATCTTCCCAACACAAATCCAACTGCACAAACGGTATCAACTACTAAGTTATTTTTGAGTTAGTAATTAGGAAAACAACAGAAACCTAGTCTACCCATTTTACTGTCTTGAGTTGCTTCATTAGTACCTGCTTAAGAGGATTTGGTGCAGAACTGGCACTACATACTTAACTATTCACTTAGTATCTGCTCAGTTGTTCTTAAAGAGCTTAGGGATGTGGTTTAGTGGGGACTGCTTGTGTTAGGTTAGAGGTTGGACTCGATGATCTTGAGGTCTCTTCCAACCTAGAAATTCTGTGATTCTGTGATTCCTTTCTGCATTTTATTTTACATGACTCTTTTATAATTTCCTATTTAGTTTAGTTACATTTCATTAAATCTATCTTCCAAAGTTTGTACTTCATTATGGTCTTTTATGATTTGGTCTACAAAAATTCTGACTATTAGGTGTTATTCTGGAAGGTCATTTGGATGTCTTGTATATGCTACTGAATAGTTTATTGATTTCCTAATTATTCCATTTTTCTGTTACCTCTGATACTTTATGCTACTTTATTTTACAATTTAATCAATATGATTAAAAAGTAAACGGACGATGAGTACTATAAATACAGACTAATTAATGTTTTGGAGATGACAGACTGAAAATTCCCATTTGCATCTCATCCACAAATAAAAGGGTAATCAATAAAAAAGGAAATTTTAATGGGGGAAGTAAGTACTTCTCTACACAGTTCACAATTACCCTGTAAATTCAATTTTCTTCAGTCCTTCTAAATCTCTGCCTTTTCCTGGAAATAGCCAGAGGTATAACAGCTTTAAAAACAAAACAAAATCAGGTAAGCAACAACAGGAATATCAATATTTCCATATGAGGGCACACACATCTACACTTCTATTTCTTCATGGTCAGTCTGGGGGATAGTTTAATGCAGACATTCCTATTTTATGGGTGTTTTTCATCTTATTTCGGAGCAGTTACAAGAACGGGGGAAAGACTTGACTAGTTTACGAATGCAATTCCCTTTTGAATTTCCTGCTTACTTTCTGTAAGTATAGGAATGATAAGACAACCCCCTAACCCTTACAAGAGACTAGGACTAGTGCTGGTGCATGAATGGCTTCTTGCTTCAGCCTGCTCACAGAAGCAACAGTTCAACAGCCCCAGACGCCAAGAGCCAGCAAGAACTGTATTGGAGCATTCATCAACTGGAGGATTAGAATGACTTCTCAGAGGTGTGCACTTTTAATAATAGATAGATAATAGAAAGAAACTGGCTTAAAAACAAACAAGAGCCACATGTAAATTCTTAACTATAAATTTTCAGGTTTCTCGTAATACCAGATTTGCAAGGCTCCTGACACAGATCTCAGCATTGGAAAGGTGATCTTGAGAGACTGCTCGGGTCTGCTTTCAAAAAATATCTTTCAAAAGATACATGATTTGACAGAACCTGTACTGACTGGACAGATAATTCAGTAATTCATCTTCATATAGAGCAATCTGAATATGTATTTCTAAATGTTTCCCAGTGATAGACAAGCATTGTAATACCCATTTTAAAGATGAGGAAGCTAAGTCATAAACAGATATTAAACATAGAATTCTCCAAGACCAGAGAGCAGGTCAGAGCCTTAAGAGTATTTGTGTCTACATCTGAATTCTCTAACCATTTGACCATGTCCCTTGACAAGACAGAAAATATATAAAAATGTTGTTCTGTTGACATTACAAATAAGTCCAGGAAATGTGGCTTAATTAATCTGTTACTTGAAAAAAAAGCCTAGGCAATATGGATAGGATGATAACTGAACTGATGACAACTGCTAAGACAACTAGACAGAACTGTATGTAAAAGTCTCTTAAAGCATATTGTATCTTATACCCTTAGTCCTAGTTCTCTGCATAGCAAAGCATAGACTTGTCCTTTGCTATTGCATGAATGTATTCTACAACCAAGAGTTTATTATCTTGCATGTTGTGCGCACCATATACAAAAGGGTCGGTTGTGTGAGTACTGTGCTTTTTTAAAGCAATTTTACTCACATGCAAAGCAGCAAAGTTGCCAAATGTAAATGGGAAACGTTATGTTACCTAGCTTGAAATGCGTAACCTGCTAAGGTCTACAAAATCTACACTGGAGCTGAATGCTGCTTTCTGTGCCTATTAATTCACACCTTGAACAGTTTGGTGATGTGAAGTAGACTGTGTACTGCTGCAGTCCAAAGGGTTCTCTCTTTCTGCAAATGCTGCCCAATGCACAGTGCAATTTTTCATGACAACAAAAATGTTCACCGGATTGAACTAGAAACAAGAATTAATTTTTGCCTAAAAAGGGAAAAATGTGCCAAAAGGCAAAAGCTGATGAATAGCATGTTCATCTTTTTCAACGTCTGTGTTAATGATTGTTTTTTTGGGTTGGCGGTGAAAAAAAAATCCCACCATCTGGAACTGATAATGGCATATTTTCATTACCCCTCACCCCCTACTTCTGGGGCTCTCTGCAATATTTAGATTTGATTTGAAGCATCTGATCAAATACTCATTCTGGGAAATGAAATTCTACATCTATGTTACTGGAAAGTGAGAAAAACAATAAATTCCAAATTACACAATGACATGACTTTCACTAGAAGAAAGACCCTAGATTTCTTTTTTTTCATGATGGTTGAAAAACTATAAACAAAATCCTAATTAGCACAGCATTAACAGCCACAGTCCCAAGCATCTCATACATCTATTTTAATACATCCCATAGGTAACAAAAATGGGAACAATGCCAAAGAAAAAAATCAGAGAAAGTTTGTATCTGCTGGCACAGAGAGATATCTGAGCAGTGATGTGTTGGAACTAGGCAACATATTTCTGTCGCAAAATAAAAGTGCAACCATCTATTCTCTGTCTCTAGTCCCAGTGGTCTTAAGCAATTACCATTATCTAAAAAAATTGCAAATTAGACTGCAATTAGTGTTGATTGTGGCAGCAGTGTTCTTTTAGTGAACAAATAGATCAAAAAGTTATTAATTGAATTCAAGACCATAAAACTGCAAGGTTTTACAACCTCATTCCAATTATTCACTTTTATTCACTGCAGGCTTTAAAGTCATCTTTAAGTCAACTTCTCTTTGCCTTTGCTGGAAAGCAGGTCACAAGCACATAGGGACAAATATGTAACCAAGAACTCCTGACGCTTCACATGCTTTTGATCATGCCTCCAACTGAAAGGAAGCCATAATCACACATGAGCCACCTGCACTGTGTGATAACAGCTGAAAAGGCATAAACAATTGGAATGTTCCATATCATACTCATCTCTTTTACTTAACTATGATAAGTCACAACCCTGTTTATGAAACTGCCTGCAATTCCTGTAAGTAACCAGCCCCATACTGCAGAGTACCTTGGACCTTTGGAAAGAGAAGGGTTTCAAACAAATGTAGAGGACTGCCTTTTATGACAAAACAGGAAATCTCACCATTAGCAAAAAAATAAAATAAAATAAAATAAAATAAAAAATCCACAAATAGGAAAAGTTGCAAGGGAATGGCACACAAACATCTACTTCCAGATGCCTCACTTCCTGGATAAAATCATTTGTGCTATTGCTCTGACAAAATATTATTGTGCCAGCTGACCTCATTTACTTAAGCAGAGATGTATTCATTATGATCACACCCCGTATATAGTATAAAGAATGCTTGCTTCCGAGTGACAGAAGGAGCTTTTTTTTTCACAATGTCATTTATATTTTATTGATGCTAACAGGTTATTATCTTTTGAAGCTCAACTGTACATCATGCAAAAGCTGTGCAAATAAAGTTGAATCATTTTTGAGTAGGTTGAATCATTTTTTATAAAAGGCTTTTTATAAAACATCCCAACATGAAAATGACTTCTTAGATAAAATGTAGCTACATGCATGTTTTCAATTTCCGAATTGGACAAAAATCAGATTTAATTTCCAAAAAGTGTTCTCCTCCTAGATACAACATGGATTAAATGATTCTGTTAGGAAAGATAAATAAGAGAATTGCTGGGTATATACATAGGGTGCTTGTTTGGGGGAAACAAGTTCTGTATGCATAGGAATTTACATTTTGAATTTCTGCACAAGTGCACGCGTGAATATCATTAACAAAGGACAGTAACATGAACTTTTCCTTTGATACCTTTTTCCTTTGATATAGTGTGCTGCACATGTAGCACAACTGTCCAAGGTAAATCATGGGTCTCTGCTCCAGGTATAGAGAAAGCAGCACTCATATCTACAAAGTGAAATACCATCTCTTGGATGGGAAAGTAGATCTGAGACAATTAAGAAAACAGCCTGAGTGGCAGAGAAAGATATTGTTCAAAACCTTTTTTTTTCTTTTTTTTTTTTTTTTTAATTATCATGATAAATTACTGTGGCACTTTCTAACCACGTCATATATAAAAGAAATACAATTTTCCAGTATTACAGTTCCTTCATTCTCAAAGATGAGAACAGGTCTATTTTCTTGAGTTAGAATTCAAAGAGCCAGATTATCAGCTGGTATCAAATGCTGATTATACTATTTACAGAAATTACTGTTACCTGTCCCAGAACTTACAATTGGATATTTCTCCATACTCACCATTTCTGTCAATGGCAAAAGGAACATCTGTCGTGACAATTTCATAATTGCAGATCTGGCTATACTGTGGAGAACAGTCCTCGTCCATAGCTTCTACCTGCAGTATGCTATCATAGATCTTTCCTTCCGTCACAGTGGCCTTATACACACTCTCCTTGAAAGCTGGTGAAAACTCATTGACATCCTTTACCTGGATATGGACCACTGCCCTAGAATAGGTAAATAATCAAAGAGAAAAATCAGATTAGCATGACTTTAAGTAAGAACATGTTATTAACACTTTGTTTTCATAACAATTGATAAGACTAACAAAAAATATCTAGAAACCCATGTCAACATTTGCTAAAATGATGTATTTTTGATTTTCTGTTTAATTTACCCAATTTAATATCTTAACTGGCACTAGATAAAATGCGCTAGAAAGTGGAAAAAGAAGTGGATTACAGTACTATTAAAAATTCATTAAAAATGGTCAGTTTGTGAACACTTCATTATTAAATAAGCCTTTCACCTTCTGCTACTTATAATTACCTAACGCCTTAATTAGCTACAATATTTGCAATTTGCCTTCTAAAGGCAAGAGTAGTGTCAGTATTCATAACTGAAATGTTTCATGGCTTTTAAAGAGGCAAATTATGCACCATGACCCATGCACTGATGTAGGCCTGAGCTTCTCTGGTAAATCCCAAGACCCTCATTTACAAACAAATCTAAGGATTGGATCCTTGCTGTTGGCATCTCTCATTAAGATAATAACCATGCCACATTATCAATATGTGCATTGTGGTAAACTTTTGAGGGTCAAAAATAAGAGATCTTCTGCATTAATGTACAAACTCTAAAGGCTTTCTATTGAATGAGACTAATGCCTGGTTGGATAGGAAGAATAGAAGAGGGACAGAGAAATGAAGGGACATTCTAGATCAATGGCAAAGCCAGGAATAAATACTGGGACTCAAACAGCATAGCTTAACGTGTGGTTTACTACACAAACCAGAGAAAATATACAAATGGCTGGTCCCAGTGGGACAGATTTCATTTTGGCCATCATTAGACTAAAATATTCCAAGTCTAACTCTTTCTAGCTTGTTACTGACATGAGGGAAAAACACAATAACATTTAACAACATGAAAGAGAAACTGTTTCTGAGACTTGATGTTTATTTGATTTTGTAGACTTCCTTCTAGATGTGTACTCTTAAAATACCATAAAAGAGTTTGGAATGCATAATAAAACTGATTAGTTTTTTTAATTGTCATGTATCCTGGATGAACAAAAGGAAGAACTATTACTACTAATCATTTATTTAAGTGGCTCTTAGCAAAATGAACAATCTGTATAACAGTTATGCATCTATACGTGATTTATTTTAATCTTTAATGACAAATGGTCTAGAGCTTGGTTTCATGAATTGAAAGGGGAAAAGGGTACTGTCTTACTTAAGGTTATGAAACAAATTGGCTCCACAGTAAAAAGTGCCACCTATTAACCTTTAATACTCTCTCTTCCAGGGGATTTGTATTCCTCTGGGACTTGCTGTTCAAAAGCCAAGGTTAGAAACACACTGTGCAAAGGCAACACTGCTGTAGCTAATACACATACTAAACAATGGGCAATTTTCCCTTTTCCTACCATTTGAAATGAGATAAACTGAGAGAAAACCTATTTAAAATTTATAAGTATCAATTAAAACCTAGCTTCCATGTCCTGACTGATCTGTTTGGTCAACGTATTTAATGTGAAAGCAAGAATGGAAAAATATACAAAAACTTCTCGACTTGAACAGCGATCCTATTAAAAAGTTCAGCTGGAACCAATGCAGAATGGGTCAAACTGCAAGAGGCAAAAAAGAAGAATATTTTCTAAAAGGAAATAGGAAAAAAGAAGTGTATGAACTATTGCAATGATGAATCATTTTGGTTTGCTTTCTTTCTACCTGACTACAATACAAATTGAAAGGGCCCTTTAATCTGATCTGTACTGCAGAGCGAATGCATAACTAACAAACAAAAAACAAGTCATTTTCACCCACTTGTGAGATTTCTTCCAGTTTGTTCCACTTGGTCCTGATCCACAGTCATACGCCTGTATGATGAATGTGTATTCCTTCTGCAGTTCACAGTCAATAGGACTTTTTGCTCGAAGACGACCTTCTCCAGATGTCTTGTTTAGCACAACAGCCTCAAAGGGCATTTCTTGTCCATGGATTTTAAAAGCACAGATCTCACCTGTGAGAAATAAGATAAATAAGATAACAGATATATTCAAGTATTGTAACATAAATATAAAAATAATATAAAACAATCACAACAATGATAATCTTATGTATTAGAGTGACACTGGAGATATTAGCATTCATTTGTATTTCATGCACTGACGGGGTAGTATAGACTCAGGTATCAGTTTATAATGTATCTAAAAGGGATGGTGGCCACGTACTTGTGGACTGTTACGTGATGAGTGCAGCTCTGGTCATGTCCTTTCCTCTTCCCCTGTCATTTCAAAATCGTTTCTTAAAGCCCTACAGACCATTCCCTAGATATGGCACAAAGCTAATTTTTTAGCTATATTAAGAAGACTGTATTTACTTAAAAGAAAATAGCAGAAAGAAAAACAGAGTATTTTAGAGGTGGTATTTTCTAACTGCTGTCACTCCTTCCTTGAGACACTTGAACTGGCAGGTGGTAGCAGATGTTCAGATTCTTGCAGTTTAGCTCCCAACAGTGAAAAAATTAATGATGCAGAACACAGGCACGTTCAAAATACATCTTGCTTTATTTACACACATATATCATCTTTGAAACAGAAGTAGTAAAAAGAACACAGACAAGTGTCCCTTTTGGACACTGCAGTCACCCACCCACATTCACATACCCATACATGAATGCCTTTTTGTCAGCAACTCACTCTGCCTCCAAACTACCTTCTAACATAATAGATCCATAGCTTCTCTCAGAGGAATACTATGTAACCAAACAGATGATATAGCAAGGACTAAAAAACTGATCTGGACACAAAAGACAACATAAAAAAAATGATAAAATATCTCAAAGGAAAAAAAATATACAATTTCTGGTGATGCTTTTATTTTTTCACCCTTCATACTGATGGCAAGGGTATACATGCTGAATTCATTTTTAGCCACTCAAAATCCTACTTTAAAAATGAAGCATTTCTACAAAGACCAATGTGGCTAAAATATTTTTATGACACATTAAACACATGCTCTTTTATGAGCAAGTCAGTCTCAGGACATGCATTACAGATTCAAAGCTGTCTCCCACTCATGTAATTCTTTTCCATTTATTTCCAATTTACAGTTGCAGCCTTTTGGAAATCTCATTGCCAATCATATCTGAGTCAACTGCCAAATTCTGAATAAAACCTGAGTCTGTGACCTCTAATGCAAGACTAACTCCTTTCTCTCTTTTTGTATTAGAACATTTTTTGTTTGTTTTTGGAGAAGAGGCTGTCCAGTTATGTTATAAAATTGCTGGAGTTCATAATTCCCATTACACCTGAGAATGAAAAAAATGGGACAGATATGTGTGAGCCTGTGTTTTTTGGGCACAGAGGTTGGGGGTGGGAATTAGGCATATCTGAAGTATGAATACAGGCCTTAAGTATATTCCCTCAATACTTCCGCACAGGTTTCCCTTGATTATGATGGGAGCTGAAGCTGTGCTCAGCTCTATACACTGACATTTAGGCAAATGAATCCCCCACTTAATACTTGTAATCAATCCTGTGACTGTCTTTACAGGATCAGCACGCAGTTGTTTTACTAATTACGAGGCACTGGGAAAACACATCAAATATTTACTTGAACATTTGCTTGCTCCAGCCTCTCACTCAAATGGCATGAAAGGTTTGTGCGGTACGTCAAGGTAGATGAAGGATGTGCTCTGTTCCAAGCTCTTTTTAGCTCATCCTCAATGAGCCCAAATATTTGAGCTATAGAGAAAAGAATGAATTTTATCCTGAGAATCAGACTCTGAAAAAGACTGAGTTTGCATCTCCATAAAAGGAAGCTTCATGATAGTTATGAACTGTTTCATAGGAAACAAAGCACTAAGAGGAGGCTGAAGTGGAGCAGTTTGTATAGTTTTTATCATGTGCACTGGTCACTTTGTCACACATCTCTAAAAAAAATAAAAAAACGAATTTCCATGCAACTTCAAACTGTAACATTCATCTAAAATGATACAGTAAGATTTCAGTTTTATTTTAATACAAAAATAACAGTGTATGTGAAGTTTAACAGAAAATTTTTATTTGTTGTGTTCTGTAATAGCAGCTTTTATAATTTCTTAATAACAGTTTTCCACAGACGCACAATCCATCGACAGAAGTCCTCACTTAAGTGTTTTGTGTTTATTATTTTATTGATCCACTGCTGGATTGTAAACAGTACAGCATTTGCAGACACCCAAGCCTACTGTTCTTAAAGCCAGAAATAGCTCCAGGCAGACCAAAAAAAAAAAAAAAAAAAAAAAAAAAAAAAAAGTGATCTCACCCTTAGTCTAAATGTTTATCATTTTTTTCCTTTCCAAGCATAGAGGGCTGATACAAAGCAATCAGAGGAGCAGGACCCTAATTAGCTCTCAGCAAATATTTTGGAAGTCTCTGTATCCCATTCCTATCTATGCTAGATACTCCAACTTTATATATAACTCTAATTTTGTCTTTTATGCTCACATTTGCCAAAGACAAAATAATGACAGCTGCATGGATACACAGAAATATTTGTAAGCACACTACGAAAAAAAAATCTTATACTTGGAGATTTTGGTTACAGCAACCTACTGATGTGAAAATAATAGCACATGACTTTAAAAGTGAGGTAAGAATTTTCAGAACAAGGGTTCTACTACCATTTCTAAATAAATGAGTTAATGTTGGTGAAGACTGAAAATGTATAGTAAAAGCAATGATTCTAAAAAGGTGGGCTAATGAAATGACTATTGAAAATGGAAACAACAGAATTGTATCAGCTGTAACAAAGAAAATAAATGAAGTCTATCTTTACCCTATGAGACTAATGCACACAGATATATGGAACCACTGCTAGGCATTATAAATATTCTCTTTAAAATAAAACAAATACTATTTTTCATTATAAAATGGAGCCACAGGGTTTTATTTTTAAATCCAGCTGAGCTAACCTCATTCCTACCTTGATGCCTGTAAGAAATGTACCAAGCTTGTGTTATTTACTGGGTTCTTAGATACCTACTGTTAAGTATCTCATTCAAGGATAAGGACACATGATCTGTCTTATTCAAGCTCATTATTTAAGCTGCCTTCCCCACCTGCCTTCTTTGTTGTGAATTAGAGTGCACACAGAGACAGTATCTTCCTCACAACAGACAATGCAGGAAAAATATTAATATTAATTTCATTTGAATAGGTTTGGGAATAGGTGCATATTGGATTTGTTGATCCAAGCAGTGGTGGCAGTGAGTTGATAAACAGGTATAAGTTGATGATACCACATTCATGAAATCCTATAGCAGTTATCTCCAGGGTAAAGAGAAAGTATTTCTTCTCCCAGTGCCAAGAGTTACGTCCTGAACGTTTTCTGTTAGTTTCCTATAAAATCTCCTGGTTGCAGGGTTTAACTTTACCAGGAGTTGCTTTATTTCAATGAACATTTTAATTCAATTCTGGACATAGTATTTTTTTCTTCATATCATTTGGACTATTAATAGCCAATCACTATAAATTTTGAAGCCTATATGATTTTGAGAGCTCTGCTAGAGATTCATAGGTTATTACCAAATAAATATTAATCATATAATCATTTCTTCTGTAACAATTACACTAGGCTGAAAAAGCTATTGGCGGTTTATCATTACTGAAATATAACCAACAAATTCTTGCAGCATTTAGAAATTCTTAATGACAATGTTTCCTATTCAGCAACATTCACGTAACAGATCTAATAATTATAAGCCTTAATCAAAAAATTGTATTATGAATTACTGCCTTTTATACGAAAAACAAAACTCCTTATGCTTTCAAATAATAAAAAAAAAAAAAAGAGAAGATGTTACTCCTTTAACAACTACACAAAATTATTGATTTGAGCTCAATTTCAGAAGTTAGGAAAAAAATTGCAAATTACTTTGCCTTTCACAGCAATCTTTGCTTTTTCTTTAGCTTTCATTACACCAAGAATGCAAAAGACTTGCCATCAAAAGCTGGGATCCCTGATATTTGATCATTTTGACCATTAGTCTTTAAAAAGCAACAGTTGTATGTGAATCGTAATTACAAAATGTGTTTATGTTTCATTAACTCCAACCACAGTTCTTTGCATGTTCTACCCTCTCTAGTGGCCTTTTGATTGCTTATGGAGTAGACTGTACATAACTGTATTCAGGGTATGTCTGTATGTGAGTGTACACACGCATATTTGTTCCCCCCATTAACTTCCAAACCATTTGCTAATTTCAACTAAATTTTAAAAAGATGAGTTTCCCGCAAGATAAGTTTCCCATAACCACTATAAAATTATGCAGCTGCACAATACAGAGATAATACAGAAGTAGTGTAAGGGTGACAAAGAAGTCACATCTCAGTAGACAGCAAACAGCCCACAGCAAGACCTTATAAAAGGCCAACAACAACAAAAAAGCTTCAGTTCTATTTTGTACCTTTTTGATAGCAATAAATCAAAAATGAGGCACAAAGCTGAAGCAAACCAGGCTCCATTAGTTCACTGCTGACAAAATGACTCATTAATATTCATATCCTGTTCTGATGTTATTACTCTCTAGACTTTTATTATATTTCTACGTGTAATTTCCTCAGATGCACAAATCAGCATAGCTGATCATTTATTTAGAATTAGGGATGTGGTTTTATACATCTTAAATTAAGCACGGTCTCCCTGAAAAATCCCCAAGTGCCTAAGACTCAAACTCATATATCACACACAAATCCTCTCGCAATTTAGAAGAGGCGAATACTGTTAGAAGAGACATACCTCAAGTTTCAAAGACCAGAGACAGGAATAGGCAGTTGGTATCCATGACCAAAACATCACTGCAAACTCTGAAGACTTGTGTACAAACAACGGTAACTGCCTTTTCCACACGTGTGTCCTTCAAAAACTTGATTTAGCTACATGGCACCAACATATTGTAATAGAGGTATTTGAAAACCACCAGTAATATATCATTTTATATTGATATATATCAATATATATATATTGATATAGCTATAGCTATTGATATAGCTATAACTAAAGATTTAAAATGACTTCATTGGACAATCATCAACAGCATGAAGTTCAACAAAGGGAAATGCCTGGTTCTGCAAGTGGGATGGAGTAATGGCAGACACAAATACAGAGCGGGAGATGTGCAGCTAGGGGACAGCAGCTCTGCAGAAAGGGATTTGGAGGTGTTGCTTACCGCAGGCTTAACATGAGCCAGCAGCGTGCCCTGGTAGCCAATATGCCATAGTGCTTTTTGGTGGGTACTAAACACAGCACAGCTGGCTGGGCACCAGAGGTGATTTTCCTGCTATATTTAGGGTCAGTGCGGCCTCACCACGAACCTTGTGGGCAGTTCTGGGCTCCACAACATCAAAAGGATGTCAAGGCTCTCAAGAGCATCCAGAGGAGGGCAGCAGAGCTGGCAGGAGGGCAGGAGGACATGTCCTGTGAGGAGAGGCTGAGGCCCCCAGGCTCCCGGCTGTAGGTGAGGAGGCCGAGGGGCGGCCTCGCTGCTCCCTCAGCTCCCTGAGGAGGGGAGGCAGAGGCAGGCCCAGAGGATGGCCCAGAACTGCCCCGGGGAGGCTGGGCTGGACACTGGGGGAAATCCCTTCACCATGAGGGTGACCAGACACCGGGACAGGCTTCCCAGAGAGGTGCTTGGTGCCCCGGGCCTGTCGGTGTTGGAGAAGTGCTGGGACGGTGCCGCACTGACAGGCGTCAGCTTCTGGGGAGCCCTGCGGTGGTCAGGCAGGTGGCTGGAGAGCCCCTTCCAACCAAACTGTTCTGTTCTATGGTATTTTAACTTTTCTCAATAAAATTAAAGTACTATTAATCTGAATCAAATTTTATTTTTTAACCTTTTACATGTGCTCTCTCCACATAGAGATGTACATCCAATGTTCTTTGAGCACTGAGCATCACAGATCTGTGTCGGCAGTTGGAAGGAGATCTGCAAATAAGCAATGCACTTGGGACCACTTTTCAATTCAATGTCTGTTTTCTCAGAAATGCAACATGGATACAGTAGATGCAGTTGATGTTTTGTTGTTGTTGTGTTGTTTTGTTTTTCCAGTAAGTTTGGTTAGGGGTTTCTGTTTCCTTTTTGTTGTTGTTTTTGTTTTTAACCCAGCCTCCCAGGATAACAACGATATACAAGTTTCTCTGCTGGAATCCTGCGAATACCTCCTGCAGTGCACAGCTGCCGACCTTTTGAGTGTCTCAGTGCCACTGGCAGGGTTTACTGCTTTGACAAGTTTTTCTATGATAAGCTGTAGCTACTGTTTAAATAATTATGGAACACAAAAGGTTGGATTCTGAGGGAAGAATGGGGAAATAGTGAAAAATAATAGAGATGTAACGTATCTTTAAGGATAGAAAAATGCATTATTAAGGCAGTAACTACTGTAACATGCTTTTCCAGCTCATTGAAGTCAATCCTATTAAATGAATACTGAAATACTAAAATCCAAGAAGCTATACTGAAATCATAAGCAGAAGGAGGTGCTGATATCCTAATAAAATACAAAAAATATTACTTCTTCCTATCTAGTTTTACAGGCAGCAAGCTCCACAAAGCAAGAACATAAATCCACTGCTACTCTTCCTATTCTATTCCTATGGATTTCAGATTGGAAAATGGAGGAAACTGCACTTGTACTTCAGGTGATTCATCGTTGCCATAAACCCACTCCTAACGAACCAGTCTCATTCTGCTGATGCACGGACCAATCCCTCAAGATAAAAAGACAGTTCTGCAGGTAGCATATAATCACAGCCATATCTGAGTTTCTTTCTGCCTCCATGATAACCTTCCCAGGGAACTCACTCGAGCCAGGAAGGCACTCAGCAACAAAGCACCTGGAAAACCTACTATACACGTTTGTTCAAAGACGCTTGTTTAAAAAGTGTAATTTTTATGGACCTGCTCTGACTATATCAAGACAACCAACCATAATGCTCTGCAGGAAATCAGACCACCACTGCTTAGAGGCATAACATATCAAGTTGTACACTTAAATCTGCACAAGAGATCCTTGATCTCCAGCTTAAATGATGGAGAATTGATAAATGCCTATGTGAAACCTGCAATAAACAGTCAGCTGGGTCAGAAAACATAACAAGGAGATAAAGGTTCTTACAAATAAAGATGTGCTTAATTAACTTATGATTATACAGTTCTCCAACATCTTCTACTCTAAAGCATAGAAACATAACACATTGTTATTCATTCCTGCCACCATTCAACACATATCAAATTAGCATTCTATTACAAGCAACATCAAATATTTCTTTTCTTTTTGAAATCTGCTTGAACAGAGGAAGAAAGCAATACCAAAGCAATGCCAAAAAGTGTACTACTGCAGGCAATATGTGGAGTTCCATTCCCACCTGTAAATGAAAAGCTTTTTGTTAAGCAGATGTTTTATGCTTGCAAGTATCCCGTGGATTCAGCAGTGCATTCAAGTATCACACAGACATTCAACACACAAACAGCTGTCCAGTTTAGTTAGAATGCTGTAAGGCAGAGCATGGTCTCTTTAACAGTTACACAATCATTACTGAAAAATATTTGCCTTGCCACCTTTTAAAATACCACATTAAAATGTATTATATGAAAAATAATCCTGCAACCATACAGTTAAACCTGCAAAAAGCACATTAAATAAAAGGAACTTTATCGTACAGGAGTGAATGGAAGTGTAATTCTCAGTTCCCAGTTGGGTCATTTTCTGAACTACTTTTTCATGTGTGTCAATGCCAGTCATATATACGTGTGCTGGTCATTTTCATCTTCACACAAGCTACCTGAATTATTTGATTTGTGTTCACTTTCAGCAACAGTGTTTGCAACTGTGATTACACATTTCCTGTTTCCATACCAGAAGTCTGCCACAGTGGAAACATCACTTTGCTTCAGACTGCCATCTTTCAGTAAACACAGAAGCCCCAGTGCTACCTCTGCCCTAATTCCACATCTGTGTCTGAAAGATGGATCACAAAACTATTTCACCTCTAGATTACTGAGGTCTACGTTGAGAAAAACAGGAGACAACTGGCACAGTGAGGCACTGACCCGTTTTACTGTATGCATCCTTTGAAAAGGATGGACCTATTTTTATAACAGAGATGTAGAAGACTTCACACATGAGATTAAAAAGGTTATTACACTACTAGCAAAGTAGCAAATGATGCACATGTATAATGCAACTAGAATTTAAAATTAAATAAAGACCTAGAATTAGCAATGTTGGCTATTAAATTTGTACTGCTTACAGAATTCCTACAGCATGATAGGAAAACACAACAAAAATATTTCCTCAGCAGGATATATGCACCAACATGACCTGCTAGCTTCAGCTCCCTTGTGAGATATACAGAGACAAATACGAAAACTAACAGCAACATGTTACACTTGGATTAGAAAATCAGCTGTTTAGTCTATTGAGGACTCAGTGGACTGATAGAAAAGCTTATTTTTTAATTAAAGCATTTTCCCTTGGGCCCTATATCAAGGCAGACAATTTCTGAGATAAAGAAGCTTGGGAAATGTTGCATCAATTAAAATTATTATTACATATGATTTAAAATGTATTATTTGGGGGTACAGTTGGCTAATTCAAAGCACACAGTGGGTGATCAGTTCATTTTTCTGCTTATTTGTACTCAGAGACATCACTCAGCTTTAATCTGAGATTTTGTACCAGGAGCACTGAACAGACTGGGACATAACATAAGCAGTGGACTCAACCATGCCAGTCAGTGGAGAGGCAGGTATGAGGAGCCAGGGCACTCCTCCAAAAAATTCAACACCATAATTCCAAATACGCAGACAAAAACAGTAATGACTATCACTAGATTTCTTGCACTCAAAGTATACATGACCTTGTAAACACCTCATTATCTGGGAACAAAACAGGAGTCATTTCTTCACCCTCTGCCTCAAATCAGTGTCCAAATAAGCTGTTCACAGCAAACTGAAGCTCCCATGCACACACTCAGGAATGACTGAAAACGGGCTGAATTCAACTGAAGGATCCTAATGGAACAATTCATGCTGCAGATACACATCAGTTTCATCTCTACATCAAAACATTCTTTGATTTATTATTGGTTTCTTTAAATCACTTACAATCTTTGTTGCTTTGGCATAATTTGCATCTCTAAGAGTTAAGGCTTTTCTGGAAGTTTTGAGAAGTACGAATTCAAGTATAGAAGTAACTTTGCAGAGACAACTCTTTAAATATTTTACAATGGGAACCCCCAATGTTTCTGTATCTGTTTTTTGATACAAGGTAGAATACATTTTGTGGAACTAGAAATTAACACAGTTCTCACAGTTACAGGTGATTTTTTGAAAAATCTTTAACATAAAAAAAAAAAAAGAAAAAAAAAGAAAAATCTTGCTGAGAGAATAGATCATCTTTCTACTAAATCTGTATTCCATCCCCAGTTTCATTTTGGAAAGTAAAGACCAAAGCTTATTTTTTATGCTTTAGGATCTACGACTGAACTTTCATTGCAATTTAATGTTTAATTTCAAATTAATGGAATGAAGGATGCAACTATTAAAACCCAACATGTGCAATATAAAGCAATAAAGATGTAATGCCATGAACATTGCACAAGAATAAATCATTTCAGCAATTTAAAAAGTGCAAATAAATATCTATATAGTCTCTATCTAACTGCTGCTCAATAAGTAAAGAAACAAATTGTATTTGCAGTTTATGAAGTAAATTATAATTTAAATTTGAGTACTTCTGACAGGAAATTCAAACAAAATATTTTATCAAGATGTGAAGTTGATTCAAAGCCATTGTTATGGTTCACATGACACTAGTGGTATTTGCACTTACACCACCACAATTGGACAAACAGAATCTGCATGGCTGATGCAGTACTACATTGTGAAAGCTTACCCAACTGCTTGCTCTAGCCTTGGGTAGCATATGCTGTGTTGACACAGCTTTTGGAATAGCATTTAGAGACTTGGATTTTGGGGTGACAGAAGGTTTTCTGGAAGGAGGGGGTTGACTAACTGTTTGTCAGGCATCTGCTGAAAGCAGCTGCTCTGTTACCTCTGTTATTTACCAAACAGCTGCAGAGGAAGTTGCACACCAAAGCTTTCCAGAGTAGAGCATCATTTCTATGTGCTGCTGAAGCGGGCTCCCTGAGGAGGACAAGAGCGGCTGTACATGTATTTCATCAACTTTAGGCAAGCCAATGTTCCCTAGGCCACCTCAGTCCTTTGTTCTTAAGGATCAGCAAGCATCACTGTGTTTTCAGACTCTCAGAGTTCATAAAAAGGGACAGCCATCACAATCGGCTTTTAAGTAAGATGAAGCTGGAGAGAAGATTTTTCCTTGTCTTTCTGTGTGGGAAAACACAGACCACAGGGCAATGGCTTATGAGATTACTTAGTATATTCAATGTTCATGAATGGATACTTCTGAATCAAGGTAAAAGAAACATTAAGAAACTGAAGAGATCAGACAACTAAATGAGGACCTCAATATTGTATACTCAATATTACTCTTCCCTGCCCTGCCACCCCACAAAAACAGTATACAAGATCAGGAAGTATCACTCAGCAATAACTATACCTATTAAAATCATGTTTTAAATAAAGCTATATATCTTGAATTACACAGGCTACAGTCTTAGTTATAGTATATTGCAAAAAGTGCCCTGTACAATAACTTAAAATACTCTTCAAATACCGTTTTTTATGGAAATTTTAAATTTAGTTAAATGTTAGATTAAGTGAACCCTCCCTCATATGTATACTCAGTAATTCTCTAACATGTAACTAGTCTGATCTGACAGTTGGGTTCTTTTTCTGAGCCACAAAAATACCTCTGTATTTGAAATTCCTGATGTCACTTAAAAACTGGTATTTTCACTTTATGAATATGTGCAAAGTTGTCTTCTAGAAAGGATTAATGATGGCAGTGGTATCTGTACTGGACTGTTTTGTTTACTCAAAAGTCCTATCTGCTTGCTCTCCCAACACAAATAGATGTTTACAGTTCCTTTTCCTATCAACCCCACAGCACATAACCAAAATTGAGTGAACTGGATCATAGTCCTTGCACATAATTAACTGACTCGCTTACCAGAAGCCTGATTTTCTGGATATACTCAGTAAATGCTGATACTCCGGACTTCATGGGAACTGCAGCTGGCTGCAGAGCCTAAAGACCAAACCATCTGTCATAGCTGCACTTGTGCAAAATAATATGACTGCCCTTAAAAGTATAAGGGCACAGTCTGAAAGCAGTGGGCTCAAACAATTGTCAGTGAGAGCCTTAGGAACATTTACTCCCAGTAAATCTAGGAACGCAAGTGTTATAAAGCATTTTGCCTCTGTAATACTGGGCTGAGTTAATAGATATAAAAGAATACAATTTGTTTGCAAACTGAGTACTTAAGAAAGTAACAGAACAGAAAAAGACAAACCATGCACTTCTGAAAGGACTCAAAGTTGTTGTTCCCTTAGGACAAAGTTCTGTTTGCGATTAAGCATTTTTAGCAAAATAGGGACTAAGGCAGTTCTCTCACAGGTTAAACTGCTGTTCCTGTAAGACATCTGTACCTGGTCTCACTCTCCCAGTGACCTCTGTCCCTCAAGAGCCTCTCCAAGGTCCTTCTACCAACATGAAGAGACCAAGAAATCAAGATAAAAAATTACAACATGGTCAGATACCTTACAGCTGATATAGTATAAACTCACTTTAGAATAAAACTTGTGGTTAAAAGTTAGCAAGGACAAAGTAAACGACATCTTGTTATCTGTAGACCTTTTGTTATGTTTAAGCATCTTGTTATTTGAAAACATCCCAGTATCTGTTAACCGTTAGTCAGGCTGAGACTTGAGATAACTTGAGTCAATTGTCTTGTCTTGTTAACTGAGACTTCCTGTTATCTGCCAACCCTCAGTTAAATTGAAAGCCAACTCAGCATTTTTACAGCTTGGAAAACAACTGATTAAGCAAAGGTGAAAAGTGCATTACGAGGAAGACCTACGGCCTTCCTCCCAACGACCACTGCCCACATCCTGAAGACCCCGGCCCACAATTCTTGGAAGGCTTTGCGCAAGCGCAAGGACTGATAAGCTAATTAGCATACGAAGCGAGGGTAGGCGGGGTTAGGTGATGAATATGTGTGCATGCTAATTGAATATTCATTGTTTTGCTGTATAAATATGAGATATTTTGTCACTTCGGACATGCACGATAGGCGGAAGGATCCCCTGTGCATCCAGCGCTGCAATAAAGAATATACCACTTAAGGAAATTTCGGCTTTGATCTTTAAATCACAGCAAAGAAAGAAACCTAGAAATTAAGTAATACAAGGAAACAGCCATACTAGTGCCAAGGCTTCTGTCTATAGGACAGAGATGCACACACAGGGGCCACCTGCACAAAGCCTAGCAAACACCTGGGAACAACTTGGATTCAGGACCAAAAATTGCCCACTTGCACACCCACGCTGTTTTATGGGGTTCTGGGCATGGCCCTGTCCTGAGGACAAGGAGCCCAGAGAAGGGTGTCTCTCTCTCAAGCAGGTAAATTTCTTCTCAGTGAAGCTCTTTACGTATTCCAAAATGCAGTAACAGTAATGTTGTGGTAAAGGAAAAGTAACCAGCCTCAACTGGCAAAAGAACCAACTACAACCTTCATCATCCTCTCACTGTCCTTACATAAATAGAACATTGACTGTCCAAATTACTTATTACCCAGATACTATGATAGCTCACTTAGCAGATCATGACGACTTAAGCAGTCATTTGTAAGGAGATATGTAGTCAAGTAACCTTGCAGGAATTGGAATATTGTAGGACTGATAAATGAGATGATAATTAAAGGAAAGTTATTGAAGCACTCATCATTTTTGACAAGCTGTGATTTTCAAATTATCAAGTATGTCAACTTTTCCATCTATAAACCATATTCTGTAAATTGCGCAAAAAGCTTCCCAGCTGTGGCACTGGTACAAGGTTGTATGACAGTATCTCAAAGAAATCCATTTTTGACACATTTCAGGTAATGCAGCAGCTCCATCTCCTCTTCACTAGAATTCTGGGGAAGTCTCAAAAGAGTGTGTGTGTGTGTGCATGGCAGAGAGGACGGGGAAACTACCAGTAATTAAAAAAAAACACTACCATCAACAAAAATCCTCGCTCAAAACCAGATGAACCAGTAGTAGCTGCTCATCAACATCAGGTAGGTCACTGACACGGAGGAATAACTAAAATAGTAATTAAATATGTTCCAGGTTTGGTAGGTCTTTTGAAAGAATTTCTTATGGTGTACTTCTCATAGTGGAATAAACATGTAGTTACCCCCCATACCACCCTCCTTTTTTTTAATGGGGGCACATGGTGAAGGGATAAGAGTTTTTTCCTTGAAAAATCAACTTCAGAATTTTATTTAAATCAAAATATGTTGTTGCTTGTACAACTCTCAGCTTCACATCCAGGTACAGGGCAATCTGGTAACAGAACTAAAAATTGCTTTTTTGGTTTTGATGATGAAAGAAATATCTCACTTATATTGGTTTATTCATATTTTGCCCCCCGACCTCAGAAAGCTGTTCTCTATTTTTATAGCTGTAAAAGAAAGAAATAAGCACAATAAACCCCAGTAACAGGTGCAAGTGATGCATTTTGAGTGAAAATCTCACAGTATTAATACCTTAATAGTACATATACATAGTAAGCTTACAAAACTCTGCAAGAATCTTGCTGTGTAAATTCACTGGAGACCTAAAATCAAAGACGATTAAAGTTACTTTTTACCACTAATCAAACAGTAGTATGTTGACCTATAAGTCAAAGACAAACTCACATGAATAAAACCGTCCTGTTGGCCATAACAGAGGTATATACAGATATTTTTACACAGTAATCACACTTTCTCCTCCTGAAGAGGAGGAGAGGCTATCCTCTTAGCTTGAAAATAAAAGTAAAATGCCTTCATAGAAAATATAATATTAATATAGAACCACAGCATTACATTTATATGGGCTTGGAAAAGATCTTTGACAGACAGGGTTATTTGTGAAGGAACAAGACATCACATTTGCTTTTTTGTTTTGGTTGATGACATAAAATACAGCTCCCCTGACTGCCCCCACCCCCAGGAGAAGTGAAGAAAACCACCATTCATTATTACATGAATTCTTAATTTTCCAGAGATGATGGTAAAGTTCATGAGCTCCATGAAGTCAATGGCAGTCAGCCTACGTTTTACTACAAGACTGCAAACATTTATTTGCAATCATCCTCATGGTTGGTTTCTTCTACTGAGTGGCACTGTTGGTAGAAAAACAAACAAGGCTTACAGCAGAGACATCAGTGCTGGCAACAATTATTCTGAAGATACTCCGTGTAATTTCAACTCGGCTTGGTTTCATGGTGACTTAGAAAAAAATCAAAAATTCAGAATGGTTTTCTGGGTTCTCTACTAAAAATGCTACTAGTGCTGGAGAAACAGACATTTTATATGATTAGAATGAGTTCCTTCCTCGATCTGTTTTAAAAGCATTCTGTCTACGTGGAATTGCATCAGAAAGAATAGTTCTGCACAAGACAGAACAAGAAACAAAATAATGATGAAAGAAAACCTTCCAAAGAAATACCTGAGGGGTCTTTGAATGAACACTGAATAGGTTATCAGTGAGATTCCTGCTTCCAGCCAGGGTTAGTGAAATTGTAATTCCCAGGCTGAGATCTAAAACCAAGATGACAGTGAATTGTTAAAAAATCCCTGCCCTAAGAACAGAGGAAAGGACAGGAAGCACCAGAAAATGCAGCATAGTGTCAAAAGACAGATCTACTATGAATAGTGATCAGAAGGATTATTATTCCCCAAGACAGGTTCAACAGTCAGGCACAGTCAGGTTCAACTCAGGCAAGAGACTGTGAGGGGCTGGCAGCAAACAGTGATTGATTCAGTTTGCAAAACCCTTCTGGAAATAAAGAAACCAATAGTTTATCGTACTGGTCCTACCTCACACAGGGTAAATACAAGAATGTAGTGCTGGTAAAGAGACTTGGGAAGCATCTTTAGTGAAGAAATTAGGGAACAAATACACACGCAACTTACCCCTGAACATCACACCATTCTTAATAAAAAAAAATAAAAATATAACAAGACAATAATTCTGTACATGTCATGATTTTTTCAATTCAGAGAGATGTTTTTGGAACTAAAAGTTCCATAATTTTATATCTATACATACACACATTTTCATAGCGTTATAAAACCCCAAAGGTGTGGGGAGAAGATTTATTCATTTTGAATACAATACGGCCATGTATGACCAATCCCATGAAAGGATTACCTGAGGCATTGCAAGAGAAATGAGATCCAGGTATGCTGTGGGGCCTATTCAGGCTAGGGAATATGCACTCCCTCAAACTCTGTGGATATGCACTCTCCTACCTCATGGGCATCACAAAGAACCAATTGCTATGAGATGCTCAGAACACCATTCAAAAATATTGAAGGCAAAGTATTGTGCAAAAATTACAGACATCAGCAACTAGCCTGAAAAAATATTTAAGGAGAGCAACTCTGCTCACAGACTAGTAATCCACATTTTAAACTTCAGAACACAAAACTTTACTTTTTACATGCTAAACTAAGCATATTTAAAACGGAAATTGCTGAGCTGCAATAAACACCAGAGCCACATCTCCAGTTTTACAATGTGATTATTCATGCAATGGCTTTCTTTTAAAATACTTTTAAAGAGGCACCTAGGCTGGTCATAAAAATCTATGTGTTACAACCACAGTATTTCTTAAACAGTAATTCCCTTTAATGTTTAAACTTGCGATGTCAACAGGATGATTAAAAATGAAACAGATTTTGTTGCTCATGTCAATTCAGACAAGTTCCCATTATTTGAAATCTCTGTAAAGGAGATTTTCTAGACACTCTTTTGTTTTGTTCACAACTTTATTGTTTGGTCTCTGAGTTTCCATTGTGACCTCTACTGTGATCTCTTTTCCAAAAACATCATCACAATTGGATCAAAGTCACACTGGCACACAAACTCTGTTAACAGCAGATCTGCACTCCCTGTCCCCACTCCCACGGTTATTACAGAACGTGCTATGTTACAGCATTTTATTGTAAAATGTCTGCAGAAAGAGCATTCTCTAACATGTAAAAGCAAGAAGCCTGAACTAATCACCAAGTCTGTACACATCGTTACCTTTTTTAGGACTCTCATAAAAGCATATGTTGTCATATGGGTAGTCTGGGAGCACGTGAAAGACCATTCTTTCTTCCAGTGGAGAAGAAAGATACCAATCATACAGGCATATTATTCTCTCATTTGGGTAATAGGACAATCTCAGTGGCCTGTCAACTTCATTCCCCATTAGCAAGTGAAATGTTAATAAGGTATTCCCATTATTTCATAAAAGGTTTCACAAAAGGACAATCACCACCACCACCCATCCAAAAAAAAAAAAAAAAAAAAAAAAAAAGTGCTCTTAAAATAAAATGGGATTAGAAAAATATGTTAAAAACACAGGGTAGTGAGAAACTAACCATTCCCACTACACCTATTCAGTCTCAGATTTTTTGTATGATCGATTACTGAATCTCACCTCAATTTTATTATTTTTTGTAGTTCTTTTGATATGTTTTTTTGATTTGTCAGCTCATTCCTCTCTGCTCCAGCTACTCAGTTTTCTGCATCTTCCATTCCTTTGTCTGATGTTAGGCAAATGATCAAAAGACTGACAACAAGTAAAAGAACTGGAGTGGCCGATCATACGCAGTGCATTACATCTAATTATTTCACGCAGTTTGCATAAAATAGTCAAGCTCTTCTTCAATTTGCAACCTTGCTTTCTTCCCACAACAGTTTTTATGATACCTAATTTGAAAAGAGTAAAAACAAATAATTGGGTGATGTAGTTCAACTGGGGATTTAGTTGCCTCTTTCAGAGAGCATGACTCCGTACAGTATATCATATTCCATCCAGTGTTCTAGCTGAATTGAATAGAAACAGAGTCTCCCCTACCAAAATTACTGAATCAAATTACAGTGGTATTCACTTGCTTACTCCAAAATGGTATTATTCTCTGACAGCATTAACTTAGTAGCTGGACCTCACCATTAGGTTTCAATCTGCTCTAGCTAACAAAAGTTAAAGGTGTTAATAAAGAAGCAAAAGTGGGTGAAAAACACATGGGATATAAATCAGTCACAGCTGAAAGACTCAGACTACTCATTTTCTTCTTCAACAAGTCTCTCCTGCTTAGAATATGAAGTCAAGTGCTTTATGGTTGAAAATGAAAAAGCTAGCTGTTTTTTAACTCCTAAAAAAGGGAGGGGGGGAGGAAGGAAATATGAATGTAGTAGGAAAAAGGAAATTAAAACATGCACAACATTCATAGCCAAAACATATTATGAGGATATGAAGTTGCCAATCATAATAAAATGGCATGCTTTCTTTTAGAGCGCATTTCTGTTTCTTTTTCTCCACTTTTTTTTTTTTTTTCTTAAACTCTCACTTTGAATTTGTTTTGAAAAAGAATGAAAATTGTTCACATACAACTGCCCACTGCTAAACCTCATATGATGGAAGAACTTGATACGTCTGCTTTGAGCTACCTTCCACTCTCTGGGCACTATGAGGTTAGAGAGCTGTTGAACACAGAAATGTTCCCTCTTAGATTTTCCGACAGTTATTACTATGATGCATTCTATGGACTAAGAAAATTGCTTCATAGGAGCTTCTATCAGCCTAGCTTTTTAGCCTAAAAATAGGTCCTAGATTTGGAACATCACTGAAAAATTAGTATTACGTTTATTACACATAGAAAGCTTAGACTTGTCTATATAGATATGAAGAAGACCTTCCAAGGGAAAAATCTGTGTCCCTAGGAAAGATTATTCCTCTTAGGATTTCTTTTTTTTTTTTTTTTTTAACCACCTTTTAGCAAACTAGTGTGGACTTAATGTGTTCTTCAGTATTACCTTAGGAAGAACAAAATATATTGAGAGCTTTTCTTAAGGTAGAATACAATTACATGTATATTCTCCCAAAAATGTTTCAATACATTGCTATAAACATAGCCAAACTAGCATTAACGCATCTTATCACTCCAGCTACTCTGGACTCATTCTTCAGAATATATTTCTGTTTATAATATTTATATCCTCATTCTCCATAAACTTTGCCAGTGAACAGTTTTCAGATTTGGATCCATTTCTCTGTACCAATTCCCCATAAAAGAATGTAAACAATATTTTGCAGATAATGAAGTGAAATATAGCAACAATGACTTAAAATTAAATGCAGCCACTGGTCAAACAGTGAATTTCATCTGAATCACTTCCATAACAACTGCCTTTTTAAACTGCTGGTTATTTGCTATTTCAGAACAGGTGCTTATCTTTTCTTGTGCTTCTCCCAAGATCTTGGTCTCACCTGCTGTGCTATGGAAATCTGTGAAGTCAAAGTAAGCTTCCTAGGAAGATAAAGTCCTTCCTAAACACCTAAAGCTTCCTTAGAATACTTATGGGATGCTGACTGGAAAGAAGGAAACAGTACAATTATAACAAAGAGATTCTTGACCCAAGAAGTCTGCAGCCATTAATATGGATCACATAGTTCTGAGACTTTGTACAGTAGACAGTTAAAAAAGAAAAGAAGCCCAGAAAGGAAGTTTGAAAAAAATAAAATGAAACAAAAAAAATAATCCCAAGCCCAATTCAGAATGAGCAGCAAAATCACACAGCAAACAAAGAACCTAGAGGAAAAACTAAAATATAAAAACCGTAAAGTGGGCATTAAGTTATATCAGAAACCATTTCACAGCATGGGGTCGGTTTGCATATACAGATTAGGAGCAATTAAAACTGGAACAAGCATACCACAAACAGTTTCACAGATAGGGATCCTTGAAAAAATGGAAACAATGTTGATCGTTTCTATACCTCAGAGAAATCTTGTGTGGTTATGGTTGTACAAACTACGAAATTTCTGTCTATGCTGGGTGCTGACTGCATGGATGAAATCAATACCATAGTAACAGCCATACTATCACAGGAATGGCTGAATAGATAAGAATGACATATAAAAGACACTGACGTGTGGTCTTCCCATGCTAACATACTGGTGAGGACAGGAAAAAAATCAAAGATCACTGAAGATTAGAAGAAATTAAGAAACTGTAGCCTAATTGTAAGCATTGTGAGCTTCAGAGCATGGCTCAAAGTCTGAAGCAAATGGGCCTGCCAGGACAAGGGTACAGACTGCATCTTCAAAAAAGCACATGGCAATGAAGGTTAGGTGCAGCCTTCAGAGCTAGGCTTCAGGAGAACTGAGTATTTTTCACTCCCAGCCTAAAGCAATTCTAAACTGGAAGAAGTTACAGTCTCAGAGACTGTACCAGTTTGCACTTTAGAGCATGGCACCTCCTTGATTTGATAAAGTATGCTTGAATGCAATTTGGTCAATATAAGGAAATATTTGAGTCCATGCTAGTAAATATACTCAGTTGAACTTAGCACATCTATTGTTCTCCCAATGATGGCTGCATTTTCTGGGACATACAATTGCATAGTGGTTTAATTTTTAAACATTTCTAGTTGTTTAAGACATTTACATAAAATGGGAAGTAAAGATTGATAGAGTTCTCTGTCAAAGTAGAAGAGTTCAAAAAGAAGTATTTTTTTCAAATGAGGAGTGATTTTTACTTACTGAAATTTAAAATGCATCGTAAAACTCTGTTCTCAATTGTCCAGTTCATTAAGTTAGGGAAAAAAGGTAGTTTACAAGATTAGTACTTAACACAAAAATTCTATAATATGCTAGTTGCATATTTTTATATATACTATGTGTTACACACTTATGGGTTCTGTTCAAAAGAAAAAAAATAAGGAAGAAAAACTTCCAAAGAAGTTGTGAGAAATAAAAGTATGCAGAGAAAAGGCAAGAGAGAAAGTAAAAAAAAAAAGTGCATTTTGAAATGAGCATGGTTTGATTTTAATTTATTATTTAATTACCTCCTCGAAAATGGAGGGGAAAAAAAAAAAAAGGGGAGAGAGATGAAATATACAGTGCATTAGAGGGAAACTGTCCTCAGTTTTAAAGTTACAGTTTGGAAAAAATTAGATTTTTTCCAACTCTTCGCAGTTCAGTCTGCACAATAATACATATTTTAATATGCCTCACTATTCAGCTTCAAAGGAGTATCCTTAATGGCAAGGTCCAAGGATTTTCTGGAAAGACAGATGAGAGTAGATGGAATGGAAATATAATGGAAATTTTGCTATGCCAAAATATGTATGATTCAATTAGCACACATGGCCGAAACCTCAAATGAAATTAATGAATTGCAATGTCCAATATGCCTTTAAAACTAGATTTAAACTAAGTAATGATTAATGGAATAATTAATGTTCCTAGTAATTGACAGGCTCTGCTTTAGTTGCCATTAATTTGTTCATTTACATGACAAATTGTTTTTTAGTATATGGAGACTGATTCTTATATGTGGTTTTCCATTTGCCAAGCTAAGGCTAAGCAGCAGTTGTATACAGATATCTGAAACCGAATTATGTTGCAAATAGGATTTGCCAGCTACTGATTTTGTTAAGAACTCTACTACACAGTTTCACCACATTCCTCTCTTGGTGGACTGTGCCTGGGAATTATTCACTACATTTTGCAGCTGGCAGAATGGAAATTTTTTGATGTTTTGACAGCTTGATTCATAGAGTTTAATATACTGAAAAAAAAAAAAAAAGAAAGGAATATTTATTTGGAAGATGAGCAGATAGAGAATCACAGTTAAATGTTTGACTTGACTAAGACATGGATAAAGCCACGAATATTTCACCAAAACTCCTCAAGTGTGGAAATACTGGAAATACACAGGACCCAAGGTGCGTTTTAAAAAAAAAAAACTGCCATAAAAAACAAGTTAGTCATTGATGGCAGTGGGAGCTGAGTTTACAATTCAGCCCTATATTTTTATACTACAGAAGTGTCAATATATATGTTAAACTTAATGGGAGAATGAGTCCCCTACCTAATTAAATGCATACAAAGCATCTGTCTGCTAGTAATGGAAAACCTGTCATATTTCCAGCAGATCTACACCGTGAATCAGATTTGGATATAATTTCTTTTTAAACAGATACATATTCTGATGTATCTGTTCCATAATTAAATATAGCATTAAGAGGTCATATGTCTTGAATAAAACTGGGTGGGAAATGATGATTTTAATACTGCTAGGATCTCTTAAATTCAATATATGAAAACAGAGTATCTAATGCCCAGAAATTTTAAAAAAATGTATAATTGTTGTAAAATAAATGTCAAGACACAACCCCAGAAAGTGGGAAAAATATTTCATCTGAAATTCATTAGCTCCTGAAAAACAAGTGATGTAACAATATTCATGTCTCTCCAGATATTTAAAGGAAAATCCACAGAAATAAACCAGTAATACTTTTATTGGCTTTTGGGTTGCCAGCTGCAACTGAAGATGAAAAGTACATGGGAAAAATTATTTAATGCCAGTAAATTGATCATTTTGGCATGGCATTGTAAGTCTGCAAATCCTTTTAAAAAGCAGAAATAAAACTTTAAATAATTCTTTGAAACTTGCGATTTATGGATTTCACAATAATCTCCTGAAGTATTTGTTCATTACTCAATAACGTACAGCACTATGCAGACTGAAAATTGCAAGCAAAATAATCTTTTGCTTTTGCTTATAAACTAAAAAAACATAAAGTTTATTCTGAAATGGAGTTTGTATTTTGGTTCACATTCCCCAATTGACCAAAAAAGACAGCTAAGACCTTTTCCAAAGTAAGGAATAAGAATTCTCTTCTTTCATTTTATGGAGACACTTAAATCTCTAAGCAAAAACTGGTATTAACAGCAATCTTCACTTGACCCTAAGGTTTTCTATGATTTTATTACAACAGAGAACCAAAACAGACTTTATTTTACTTAACTGAGGAGAGAAATCTTGTGAACCAATACAAAAACCCTGTAAAATGATCCAACAAACCAGCAATTTACTATGTGAATAAAAACCAGAAAAAAAAATCAGTAAAATGATTTATCCATAAAATGTGTCCCCTGTATTCAGGACTGATTACTTCTTCCCCCCCCCTTGTTTAGATTTTCTTTCTTCCTCCTGCATTTAAAACAATATGCAAACATATTGGTATTTTTGGTATTTCTTTAATGTGATCATATTTCCAGCTCCAGCATGTAGGACCACATTTGACAGCACAGTCAAGTCAGTGAAGGAAGCTCTCTCATTTTACCATCTTATTTGCCACAAATAAATTTTTAACACCAAGAATTTATCTCCTAAATGACCTAGTGATGTAGAAAGGCCCTTCTTAGATGACACCCACTTACAGAGCTTTCCAAATAACTCCAACACACAGCCATGGCCCCTCTTCTCACCACCCATTCTCACCCCGTGCTACAATATGCCTCTCCCGCAGTTCTTCACAGAAAAATACTAAAGGGAATGTGTTGTGAAACAGATTGTGAACTGAACCAGGTTAAAAATAACTCGAAAAAACAACCCTAAGTCTTCACATTTTGATGTAACCCTCTGGGGCTTAGAAGAGTCTTTCTAACGCTGTTTTCACATCCATAACCAGCCCACCCATGCAAAAGCAAATACTAGATGGGATTTGACTTTAATTCTTATGCTCAACTAAACTTCAGTTTCACGAAGAACTGTAGCTCAGGTTTTTCACTAAAGACAGATTACATCTAAGTAAAGGCAGAAAATCATTAGTGGTAAGTTTGAGGAACTAACTTAGCTTGACTTTCAGTTCCCAGGCTTAGAAAGAAAAGTTTTGTTTGGTTGGCATATATCTGTATATAGATAGATAGATAGATACACACACACACAAATTTATTATTTGGAGGGCATAGTTTGCTCTTTTTTGTTTTTGTATGAACTGAGGACATTTGCTGGTGATGCAAATGAAACATGTCCCCTTTTAGAGCAGAAATTATGCTTAAGTACTGTTTCCCATAAGACAAAAACTTCAGCTGAAGGGTTGCATCATTTTATAAGTGAGGATATGTAACTTGTCCCTCTCTCACATTATAAGGGTGATGAGATTTTTTCCCACTTCTACAATCATGGTCAAAAAGCAAAGTGGGAATATCAGACAGACATTCTTTAGGGAATGAAGACAGGTGAGGGGGAGAGCAAGAGGCTGTACAGTCAAGTGGGAAAAGGCTATATTGAAATATAATCCACAAAAAGTACTAATCATAATCATAGTAGGATAGTTCAAGATGACTTGGGGACACAACAGTAGGTGAAATCTAACTCAGGAAATACTGCTATTGTCATAAACCTCGCTCATTTTTATTAACAAGTTTAATTATTTTTTTTCCTGAAATTGCTCATAAAGTTCTGAGTGTGACATGGAATAACCAAAGCTCTATCTATGAAGGAAAATACCTATAAATCAGTTCCAATGGCACTAAATAAATAATCATTGTGGAAACAAAGCAGAATTACATTAAACTGAAACCTCTAAAAGCTTTTAACAAGGTTGTTTGCAGATGAACTAAGCAGAAAGCCAAGTACTCAAGTATTATGCAAAATGATGTCAAGTACACAAGAAGGCAGCACAGGCATTTTAAGAGCACATACACAGCACAGTCACAGATCTTAGGAGTCTTGGTTTGGTTTTGAGAGTAAAATGGAATGCTAATAAAATGCTTCCAAAAAGCACATAAGAATGAATACTCATTAATGCACCTTCTACTGAAAATACAGAAGTTCTGCTAGGCCAGAATCTCTTCTGTCACTCACGTGCAGGACATTAAAAACACACTAAGAAATACAAACTCAGTAAAAATGGGGGGGGGGGGGGGGGGAAGTAACAGCCCAGACAAATGTATTGCACTCTGATATGCTTGTTGTCGTTTTATAGATTTCTAATTTTCCATGGACTTAAAACATCCACAAATTCTAATTTAAGAACTACCTCAGCTGAATGAGAGCAAACACGAATGTGTAAACGGCGAAAGGATGATAATGTTACAGGGCAATCTGTGCACACTGGTAGAGATGAGTGTTATAAAGTCCATGCTCATCCTCAGCTACATGGTTTGTGAAGTTCTGTGTAATTTAGCATTACCTGTGTCAGCAGTGCAGTGCTCCAGTATTCCCTCCAGCTCTGTAAATTTCAAGTGAACCCAAACCAGTCTCCGTTATTTTCCTTTTTTTTTTTTTTTTTTTTTTATTTTTAAAGGTTATGGAAATGCACAGTATATGAAGGACTAGTGGACTCACAGGAAAACTATAGCAAGTAAATGCACAAAAATATATATGTGTGCGTGTGTACCTGTCTCTCATAGGTAAAAGCAGCATTTAATCATAGCAATTCTGCAATCAAAAGTAGCACTTACCTAGGGACCATACATTAATTTGATTTAAAAGGAAACCAAGGATGATTTCTTGGAAATATTAAGAAACCTAATTGGGCTGTGATGATGGCATAAAAGTTCCTTTAATCCATTTTTATAACAGCAGCTCCTAGCAACCAGAGTTATTCCAACCTCACACTCCTACCTGCCAAGGCCCAGATATGGGACACAATCTGTGATAAAACTCATAATATCCAAGCAGGACATTACAAAATTATGGGCAATTCACTTCCTCTGTGTAAATAGCCCTATTTCAAGCATCTGTAATTTTAAACCACAGAATGATGGGATGTTAAATTGGTGTCAATCACAGGTAATTTTGAGATTAAATAAGTAACAAGGGCCTTAAAGGCAGGCATAAGTAGTCTAACAGGTTAACACAGTTTCAATTTTAAATGTTAAACCATCAGATATTTTATATGTGAAAAAAAGCAACAACCACAAAAAACATTTCAACAGTATTTTGAAGCAGAGACATCATATTTGTTACAATTTGAAGAAAAGATATATTCTTTATAAAATTCTTCTACCTACCATGCTTTTCTAATGAAAGAATTATTAGGTTTTGTATTATCTTTCTAATCCTAAATTCTTACAATTTAACATTAACATATTTGTTGTCTAACGTGATAGAGAGAATCAACAGCAAATCTTCTCATTTCAATAAGCAAAATAAGCATCTACTGCTCTATTTTAAAAAGTGTATTCTAGCATTCTAATTTTTCACACTGTCTTAATTCTGTGCCAGCTGGCCCAATTCCACTACCTTCGACATCCTCACAAATCCTCACACTGTTTTTCCTTCCATCTCACATGCTGTCATAATCCCAACAGACCCTTTACCCTCCTGTCTTCCACCTCTTCCATCAGAGATCACAAAGCCAAGACATTCTCCCTGTCAGCTCCCCGTATCAGTCCTACTCCTTACAATGTAAGGGCACCTTACATTTCCTCACCTCATCCAAAACAAAGTAAAATAAGATCCACATCCTTCCCAACAGTGGCCTATCTGTATCTTTCCCAAGCTACTTGGTGGCCCTGGTGATTCAATGCGCTCTTTCTTAATGTCGAAGGTCTTTTAAACATTCCACCCCAGCCACTACCAGCATTCACTGAGGTCTGCAGAAGACACTGCATCAGTGCTCATTACAAACATGCAAGGATTTGGTCGGCAAGTCCTCACGCAGTGAACATTTGAGGTTCTTCAGGCTTGTGACAATAAAGACCTCTCCAGAACCTACACTACAACACACATTCAGGTTTCAGAAACTTAAGAAATTCCCTGTGATACAGACTTTGAGCCCCTACTAACTGTTTACATCAGGACAATATTTTTAAAAGCCATTGTTAGGAGACTGACAGGCAGAGAGAAATTTTGGTCTAGCTGAAAATGAAACTCTTCTGTAGCAACTACCCAGAAAGTTATGGAGACACTCATTAGTCATACAACTGAACTGGCCGTTTATTAAAAGGGCTTGTCATGTATCCCACACAGTTTAAGACAGCCCTCCAGCTCTATGACACAAACTGAATTCCAGTGCCTTCGCAATTTTTTTCTGCCTATACATTGTGTTTCTTCCACATACATTGCTTAACACTGAACTTCCAAATTTAACTAGCATTTTTGGGAAAGAAAGACAATTCAATGTTAAGGCTACTTTGGAGCCAGCCTGTGAACAAATATGACTTTGTAAGTCTGTAAATTTACCACTTGCTCTTGTTTAAAGATGCAGCACTGTGTTAATCACACACCTGCTGCTGTCACTGTGCCTGCTGATTTCACGACTGCTGCTTCTGATAATGCCAGTGGCCCAGCAGTGTCAGCAGGAAAGCTGCTGCTGGTGTGTATGTTCAGTATTTAAAACGCAGTCTTAGTTTTAGGCATCCTTTTCCAATTGACTAATTTGCAGTGTGTACAGCTTAAAACACAGTAATGGTAACCCCAGCAAGATATAAAATTTAAGACTAGGATAAACTGTAACTACAGAGCAGAAAACTTGTTCACTGATCATGTAGCATGGAAGCATTCAGGGTTAAATGAAAACAAAACCAGTGCTAACATCTCACTGTCCAACATGTGCAACAAAAAAAAATACAGATGTGGAAAAAAATCAAGAGCCAAGAGAAGTGCAGACACAATTATGGCAAATAAGTGTGCTTTCACAGTATAGAGATCAGCTATTTAAGTTTCATCTAGCTTTTCACCTTCACTGAGTACACAGAATTCCTATTAAATTGTTATGAACTGCAAGGAGTTCTCTTAACCCTCTTAACTTTTTCTTGAAAATACCTTAAATTTGCACACAGATTACACTGCAATTCGGGGTACTGCAGTATGATACTGCAGTGCATACTCTGATCACACTGTTAAAACACTGAAGGTTGGCTCCTCAAAGTGTCAGTCACTGCAGCTTTGTGTGGGGATGATGAACCAACTTCAATAAACAGACAAAAAACAAACAAACAAACATTGCTAATCTTTAGCCAGTTGAAAGATGATCATGGAAGAAAACTACAGCTGATGAATAGTTCCAATCAGATACTCAAGACATGAGATAGCTATTTTCCTAGGCCACAGAAGGCACTTGAGATTTCTCTGGAAGGCAACCATTATCACCCAGCCTATTTCCTAAGTGTAGACAAGAGGAGAGCAGTAGACATTATTAATCTTTGACTTCAGGAAGGTTTTTAACACTGTCTCCTATAACATCCTCATTGACAAACTGAGGACATATAGGCTAGATAAATAGTGAGGTGTATTGAAATTTGGCTGAACTGCTGAGCTCGAAGGGTTGTGATACATGGCTTGAAGTCCAGCTGGAGGTTAGCCACTACTGGGGCACCCTGGAGGTAGACACTGGGTCTAGTGATATTCAACATCTTCATTAATGACCTGAATGATGGGACAGAGTGCACCTTCCGCAAATTTGGAGATAATACAACACTGATTAGTGGCTGATATATGAAGGTTGTGCAGCCATTCAGAGGTCCCTTGACAGGCTGAAGAAATGTGCCAAAAATCTCCTGAGGTTCAGCCAAGTTTTGCCCTTGGGGAGGAATAACCCAAGGCACTAGAGCAGACAGGGGGCTGGCCTGTCTGGAAAGATGTTTTGCAGAGGACCTTTGGGTTTTGGTGAACACTATGCTGAGTGTATGCCTGAAACGTGCCTTTGCAACAAAGAAGGCTGATGGCATCTTGGGCTGCCAAAGCACTATCAACAGACTAAGGGAGGTAATGCTTACCCTCTATTCAGCCCCAGTGAAACAAATCTGGAGCTCTGTTTCTGTTCTTGGCTCCACAGTTCAAGAGAAACATGAAGCAAGACCAGCAATGAGCTAAGAAGATGATTATGGGATTGGAGCACCTGACATACAAAGGAATTTGAGAGAAATGGGATTTATCACCCAGGAGAAGAGAATGTTCAGCACAGGGGGAGGAGAAGACGGAGCCTGTATCAGTGGTACCCAGTGGAAGCATGAGAGAAAATAGGAGCAGACAGACTGAAATACAGGGAATTGCAGTTAAACACCAGGAGAGAAGGGGAAAAATAAAAAAAATGCATTTCACTGTGAGGGTGGTAAGCCCTTGAACAGCTTAACCAAAAGTGTTGTGGAGTCTCCATTCTTGGAGATACTCAAAACCAAACTGGACAAGGCCCAAAGCAACCTGACCTAGCTGACACTGCTCTGAGCAGGGGTTTGGACTAGATGATTTCTAGATTTCCAACCTTAGCCAGACTGCAATTCTATGAAACCTTTGACATAGAGTCAGAATAGCAGTAAAAAAGCAAGAGTTGGTCTCAAACATTACAGATTGCAGTATTCAGGCTTATATTTTAAAAGAAAAAAGAATGTGAAAAGGGCATGCACAGAAAACTCTCCTCTCTTTCAGTGTCACCACAGGGTAGATCTTGTCTTTCAGCCTTGCACTTCATTTAGCAACTTTCCACTGGTTTTCTGCATTGCGAAATAAATCTTCATCTTTTCTTATCCTCGTTACTTTGTGTCTAATACTTGTTCTTATCAAAGTAGTATTTCAAAGTCTCCATTTTTACTGCATGCCCTACCATGCTCTCTAAATCTCCTCCAGCACCAGATATTCAGTGACTACACCAGAAAAATCTACTCAACCTACTGCAAGACAACTCTCTGTTCACTTCCAAAACCCTTTCTTGAAAGAACGTAACTTTGGTTAGCATGCAGTAGGGATTGAACATCTCTTCAACTGTTACTCAAACTGTAACAAGCAGGCTGGCTGTTAAAGCTGCTTCCTCTGACCTACCAGCAGCTCATGATCCCTCTGCAGAACTGGAAAGTGAAGTGAATCAGGAGCTATATGGTGATGCTGGAAAACTCTAATAAGGTTAAAAGGTCAAATTAGCTCTTATTCTGCATGAAGTTTATTTTCCCATATATATATATATATATATTTTAGAATGTGGGTTCATGCAATTCTTATTAAATGGTTCCCCTTAAAAAGCAGACAATTTCAGAAACATTGTATACACAAAAGGCACCATGAGCCTTATCATCTTTCAGCTTCTGATGAAAGATCTGTTGATTTAAAAAAAAAAAAAATTGCAACCATCTCAGTAAGAAACCAGGCTTAGAATATTTGGTTAATTAACCAAATATCTGCAGTAAACATTGTCTCTTCAAAAGCTTCTACTGCTTTGACTACTACTATAAATAAACTCAAAAGACATCCTACTCATCTGTGGTGGTCTTCGAAACCACATGAATTTACAACATTTCAGTCGAAACCTTTGATCTCAGATGTTATTTAATACTGCAGAGAGAATACATATTTACATACACACACAGAGTTTGAAAGGAAACAAACATATTCTGATATTTGGTGAGTTGATACGTTAATTAAACAGTTAACAGAGAAGAAAATTCCTGAAAAAACAATATGTAATAGAAAACATCAAAACCATGATGTCAAAAATGATCACCACAGGACAGACTCCTGCTAAGAAATACTGGTAATGTGCAGTTCTGATTTAGACTGCCAGATTAAAGACTGCCCCGAGCTTCTAGATACCTCTGCACTTCTTCAACACTGAAAGTTGACAACTTTTTATTTAATATTTGAACTCTGAGTTTGTTCAGCATTATAATCAAGTTACATAGCTTAATTGACAAATCAATTCCCTTGTACCTAATTCCATCTCCCATCTCTTCCTGTTCAAATTTAGTTTCAGTACGTGAGAAATAAAATACTTGAAATGATCACTCTAGGCCTGGGATTCATCCTACTGTCTGGCTAACATTTTACATCACAGAGAAAATATATACCTCAGAAGAGGAATATTAAGGAATTAAGGAATTCCCTAGAACAGGAATATCAACAAGTATTAAGACATTAAGAATAGGCAGAAGAGAACCAAATTTTCAGGTATGTTGAGAAGACTTGTTTCAGTTTTGGGACAGAAAGAAAGCAATTAACACAAACCAGAGAGTCAAACAAAGTCAAGCAAAGAAGACAACAAATAAATACTGCAGAGCTCCTCAGCAATGTGCGATGGGTGCATGCTCATTATTTAATAGCATGATTTCTCTGAAAGGCATTTAAGTAGGAAATGAACCACATACCTTCTTGGACTTGAAACACTGTAATACAATTCAGTATCTTATATAAAATATGGTACTAGATATTTGGAAACTAATGACCCCACATACCTTAAAATATGAAGACATTTCCTGAAAGAGGAAAAAAAGGGGCTATTTTACAGAGGAAAAAATGGCTATTTTAAAGGAAGTCTGAGAAGAAAAACGGATAGCATAGCATATTAACAAATATTATTTTTAATATTTAAATTGGTCCATTATGAGCAGAATGATCCCTTTCCAGTACAATTAGACTACCATCTGTTCATTCCAAATCAAGATAAAGAATTTCATTTTGACGTTTTTGTATTTTCAATGTAAAAATAAGAAGGCAATTTTGTCACATCTTATGGAAAAGTGGATCTGAGGGGAGGCAAAATTGCATGAAATAGCAAACAGTTTAGTGGGGGGAAAAACTTCAAGGAAACATTCTGAACAGTTTCACACAGCTCTGATGAATGCCATAATGAAAGAAAATGAAGCCAGGCACTACAGAATTGAGTTATCAAAAATCCAGATGAAAGCATATATTGTCTTTTTGTTACTGCTCTCTGAGGAAGAACATTCATTTACTAGAAGGAGGGGTATTACAGATCCTCCTTTTGGGAGTCAGAGGTCATTCAGAATGACACTGAAAAAGCATGTGTAAAACAGGCAAGCTATCAGGCTGAGAAACAATAAAAGCAGCAGTATAACAATGTATTTCAAAGTGCTTGGTTCGGTACCAGTGAACAATCGGGTATATGGAACAAGATATTGTCTGTATCAATTTTGCAATTGCCTGTCCTGGATCTCTACAGAAAGACTAAAAAGAGATTTTTTCAAACATGTGTTGGGAAAAAGAACATACCGGACCTGCCTTTATCCTATCAAATATATTCTTAGAATGCTTTTTACAAGAATGTATTTTGAAGGGATTGCTGGGTAACATTTAAACAGTACAGCCTATGATGTTAAAGTTACAGAATTGTTAAAAAATGCTTAATGTTAAATTTGAAATAAACAGGCTGAAATGTAGTTCTACTCCAGCTATATCATTGCTTCCTTATATGTATTGTCACTGTAATATACTTCTTGTTTCTTGAAAATATTTTTGTCTGATGTATACACATGGGCTTGCTTTTATCCTATGTACTATCATCAGATGTGGAGTACTTATCTCAGTGTTTTCAGAAGTTAATTCAGCAACCAAAGAGATGAATATGTATAACTGATTTTCTTTTGTCAGCTTCTCTCTAGTGATTTTAAACATTCCTTCACTATCCCTCCTATAAGTTTATCTCTATTTAATACAGAAAGGAAAGGCCAAAGAATTGTAAGGTTATGGACCTTAGAAAGTGTCAGAATTGAGATAAAGTTACTTTTCCTAGCATAAATAGCTCCGTCTCTGAATTACAGAGCAATGCAAATATTTGTTTCCACACAGATATTTAGTTAATGCTCCTTGTTTCTGTCTATACTTAGACATGAGTATGTTTATTAGGCCATGAGTTTGAATGCTTTGCTACTGGATTAGCTATTTGCTAATGGACAACCGGCATATATACATGGTACAAAACACTTCTGCTTTGCTTTCCAGATTTGAAACCCTGCAGTGCGGTAGGCCAAACTATGCCCTACAAAATCTTGTCTCCTTTTCAGAACAGTGTGAATAGAAGGTATAACTGTCTCTCTCATGCACAAAGAATTCTCTAGCTTGCTTTAAGCAGTATTGCAAACACCAGTCAGGCGACCTGTCAGGAACATGGGACAAGTGCTATTCAGACTAAGTCAGAAAGAGTTGTCTTCTAATATCTGCTGCCAGCAAAACATGTTGTGTTGTATATGCCACCATCCTGTTATTCAAGTGACACTTAATAAGATATGACAGTTTTCAATGAAGCAAGGCTGATTCAACAAGGGTCAACTTGAGCAAATACTGCAAGGAAGACAATCAGGACAATCATACAGAGGAAAAACGTTCTCTAGTCAACAGGACTAAACTTACAAATAACTGCTCATTACAGGCTGTAACTCAGGATCTCTCCCCCTCTTTTCTGTTCCAATGCATTCTTCCACAAGGACGTGACATTTTGGATCTTGCTCTACCACATAAATATCTTAGAGTACATCTCTGTTTGCTATCACCTGCAGTCAATGCACTGTATTCTGTTCATGCACCCATCATTTAATTTGAATTCCCTGTTTAATAGCCTCTCTATGCAGAAGGAGTAAATTACACTATATCAAAAGAAGTAGAAAAAAAAGCCTGCTTGAACATAAATAATTATTTAATGAAAAAATTAAAAAAAAAAAAAAACAACCAGCAATGACAAAAGCAGCTGTAGACAGGCTTGCTTGGTAGATGTAGGAGAATAGATTTTGTGAAGACTTATTATGCTTTCACTTCATTTAGCACAGGAGAGCCATCCACAATAAATGACAGCAATAAAAACCTGAGAAGGGAGTAAGCCAGTTTACCATTGAGTAAATAAAGCAAACAGCTCCCTGATTTAATTTACTAAAAAACACAGGGAACTATAAATTCTATATATGAAACACTGAGCTGAGGCAGGATGCAATCTCCTGCTCCTGGGATTCCTATCAGCAGTATAGAGTTTCAAGTTAAGTTTCTTCTCCATAACATTTAATGTGGTGACATTTCACTTCCTCCATAATGGTGTGGAGGAAAAATGTTGTTAACTTTACAGGCCCTATGCAGTATTAAAGAGGGAGTAGTAACTTTCTCCTGTCAGTGCCCAAGACCTATATTTTGCATCTCCCAAGTCTAGGAAGCGATCTATACATTTACAAAAATACCATCTTCACATTTTTTGATCTATCTTACAAATATTCATTCTCCAAAAACACCTTTGTAACTTTTTATTAACTAAATTTTTAAATTTTTTTTTGAGCTAACATTACTTTTTTTTTTTTTTTTTTTTTTTGGGCGGGGGGCAGGTATCTTACATAGGAATTAAAAGCATATCGTAAAAGCAACATATAAATTACCTTTTTGAAAGGAGCAGCTACTAATATCTGAGCTCAGATGACATAATCTTAATAGGGTACTGAGTAAAAACTATGTTATCAAAAGAGTGAAGATTGAAGGGATAAACCAAAATGAATCCAGCTGTGGTGCCACCAAATCGCTGTGGTTATTGTGTGAAAATAAATAAATAAATAAATAAATGTTTTTCATGGTCTCAGAATTAAAAAGAGGTGTTTTTTGTTTTTGTTTTTTGGTGACAGCAGTGGTATGTAAATTAGAATCTATTTGTAAACACAGATTATTTTCATCTCTCTGAATAATTCACAATTTCAGATGTATTTCCCCTTTGTGTAGGATTTTCCTACAAACACAGCAGTTTGCCCTCACTGGGCATAAGCCCTTCATCTCTTTATTTGCTAATGATGGTACAGGTATAACCAGAGCAAAGGGTAATCCCTGAGGTAATGATACACTCATCAAGACACACTATCTTTCCATGCTTGCTTTGTTCCAGGTGTCTTTAGCTGACAGCCTGAAGTGGGCAGTTCTGCTAGGACAAAGGCCTCTTGCCAGTGCAGCAAAAGGGAGCGGCATCAGGCCAGCAAAGAAAGGGAAGAATAGATACAAGAGAGGAGTGATGACAAGCTCAAGCTTTACCACAATGGTGTGCATTTTTAAGCACCACAGCTTAGATTCCTGTAGATGAATGCAACAGACAGACTGACAAACACACCTTTACAGTAATTGACATGATCAGTTGAGCGGAGGAGAAAGCATTTGAGGTTTTTGGTTTAAAAACAGAGTAGAAAGCTTTTAGATTAGTACTTCAAATGATAAAACTCAAAAGACAGACATCATATATAAAGTACTGACTGAACAAGAAAAATTATACAGACAAAAAGTACATCAAAAACTATTAGGATAATAAATAAATCTTTTTGTATTCCAAGAATTTCAAAGACAGTTGTACAGCAATTTCTGCACAGTGTTTATTTCTAAATCTGAAGATGTGAGTTGTATTCAGTGTTACTCCACTGGCAATAAGTTACAGCTAAAAATATAATAAAAGTATTTTTTGCATGCCAGCGTGGCAGTACCAGCTGTATTTAAGGACAAGAAGACTTAAATGAATACATTACCCAAAAAGCAGTTACATTGCAAACACCAATTGCTGAGGAAACAAACTTACATTCTTCAACAGCTACAATGTTGTAAATTTTTTCCTGCAAGGGCATAGTTTCTTACCTGAAAGCGACATTTTTTGGCCCTTATCAGGCAAAGCATTTTATACAAGCTTTAGCTTATATATGAGAGCTATACCATAGTTGACACTGCTTTGCAAAGAGAATGCAAATAGTAATATATTTGTCTTTCTTTGAAAACACATTATTTTCAACTCTTAAATGAAGCAAAATCTCATTCTGCAATTCTGCTTAAAACCCTGACACAATTTCCCAGTATATATAAATATGATTTCCAGCTATTTTACATGTGGTATTTCAAATCAAAACATTAAACCCTTTTGGTACAACAGATAATCCCATTGAGACGTTAAGGTGTGAAATCTTAGATCTTATACAACCAAATTTCCAAACTAAATAAAAGAATCAAATAGACTTACAGAGAAATCCATCAGATACATAAAATCAGTGGTTTGTTTCCCCTTAAACATGCAGAAGACTAGAAAGAGCAGGAAAGTACACTGATTAAGGTACTTTGCTAGTGAATAAAGCTTTTTCTTATTTGCATTCCCTAGTCAATACTAAAATGCTAACTTGCATTCTGTAAATTTCTAATAGCATAATTACTGTGTACTGATCATTAAACCTTTGAGCAAAATTTTAAATTGAAGTTTCATTATTCATACATATACAGAATGAAAGTCCTTTTCTATAGGAGTCATCCTACAATCACTCCTGAATCCCTCCCCCTCAATATCTAAGAAAAACATAGGCAAAGTACTCCTACAAGAGTAATACATTCTCAGCAAAAACTATAAAATATATCTAAGATGGAAATGTACCTGAGTGTTCAGGGAACCACAGAACATCTCAGGTTGGCGGGACCCATAAGGACCACTCTAACAGTCTAACTCCTGGCTCCATACAGGACCACCCAAAACCCAAACCTTATGTCTGGCAGCGTTGTCCAAATGCTCCTTGAACTCTAGCAGCTCAGAGCCATGCACACTGCCCTGGGAGCCTGTCCCAGGGCCCAACCACCCTCTGGGTGCAGAACCTGTCCCTAACCCCCAGCCTGACCCTCCCCTGTCCCAGCTCCATGCCATCCCCTCGGGTCCTGTCGCTGTCCCCAGAGAGCAGAGCTCAGTGCCTGCCCCTCTGCTTCCTGTGAGGGAGCTGCAGGCCACCACGAGGCCTCCCCTCAGCCTGATCTGCTCTGGGCTGAACAAACCAAGTGTTATATATGGAGTGGTAATTCGTGTCGAGCAAATGGTTGATATTAATAAAGAAGGGGGAGATGTGGGAGTGTGGCCATGGGGGTTGGAAAGCCCCATGGTTGAGATAACATCAGACTCTAATCGATGAGGCCATCAGGAATATGAAAGAGTTTAGAGGGAACAAAGAAGGGTGATTCAGGAGACTCCATACAGTCTCTGGTTTCTTGTTCTCCAGCTGGTCTCTTCTTCTCCAGCCATTAAGGCATGGATGTTTCTGGGTGTTTGCTGTTGTTGTTACCAATGAAAAGTTGTTTTGAAAAGAACTGCTGTGGAGAGAAGGGTATAAGAGGGGAGCCTGCCCTCAAGATAAAAAAATGAAAGCAACACGATGTGATGAAGTTATGATCAATAAGGAAGCAGGAAAAAGGAGTGAAGAGGAACAGGCTGGCAGAAAGGAGACCAGGACGGGAAGAGGCACATTGATCGTCTCATGAAGACTGGTTCAGCCAAACTCAGCAAATGGCTCAGAGAAGCTCGTACTGAAAGTCACTGGAAATGGGCGCACCGGAGCTGGAGAGAAGCTCGAGCTGAGACAAGCGGAGCCTCACACACAGCTGCCCCTCGCTGGTCAGCAGTTGCTCATTATGGGGAATCATACCTCCTTAGAAACAAAGACTGTCCTGGTCACCTTACGGCTTATTCTCCTTCTTAACAGTCGGACAGTTTACGATCCTGAAATATGGGACCAAATTGAGGTCAAGGTGTGGGACTCTGCAACTAAAAATGACAAGGTTGCAGTGGGATTGCTCAGCACCTGGCGAGCAGTCTCTGAGGCCTTAAAGAGCCGTGTGGGACCACAGTCAGACCCGTGTGGGTGGCCAGGCAGTGAGGGAGCTGCAGGCTCCTTTACTGATCTGACTGCTACGCCATCGGCCCCTCTGCTGCTACAGCCATCAAAGGCCTTTGCTGTTCCGCCCCCTGGTGACCTGGACATGCCTTTTGACCCAGGCCCTATTGGCCTTGAAAAGGAGATGGATGTGCTTTTCTTCGATCTGGGAAGAACAGGATACATAAGGCCCAAAGACTGAGTTGCTTAACAACTTAAAGCGAGACATATTGCTCCCACGACTAGCCCTGGAATTCTCCGGTGTTTGTAATCAAGAAAGGGAATGGAAAATGGAGACTGTTAAGTCATGGAACTTAAAGGATTGTTTGTTACCTTTCCTGATTGTACGTATGTATAGGCAGACTTGGATTTAGTATGTAAAAGCAGTGTTCTGTATATTTAGAATTTTTGATGTTCGTGTGTGCGTGTTGGTGGAGCGTAGACTCCCCGCACACCCAGCACTGTTTACTTGCCTTTTATACCTTTTATAAATATTCCTTTTATAAATAATTACTAAATTCAGATTGAGTTGAGACTCCATTTATAACAGAAGGAACAACCGCATGTATCAGTAGAGGCTGGGGGATGACCTGCAGGAGAGGAGCTCTGCGGAGAAGGACCTGGGGGTCCTGGTGGACGACAGGTTGGCCATGAGCCAGCAGTGTGCCCTGGTGGCCAAGAAGGCCAACGGGATCCTGGGGTGCATTAAAAGGAGCGTGGACAGCAGGTCAAGGGAGGTGATGCTGCCCCTCTACTCTGCCCTGGTCAGGTCTCACCTGGAGTACTGTGTCCAGTTCTGGGCTCCCCTGTACAAAAAAGACTGGGATCTCCTGGAAAGAGTCCAGCGGAAGCTCACAGACAGGATATGGGAGCATCTCTCCTAGGAGGAAAGGCTGAGAGACCTGGCTCTGTTCAGCCTGGAGAAAAGAAGACTGAGAGGGGATCTTATCGATGTCTATAAATACCTGAGGTGTGGGAGACACAGGGATATGGCCAACCGCTTTTCAGTGGTCTGTGGGGGCAGGACAAGGGGCAATGGCCGCAAAATGGAGCACAGGAAGTTCCGCACCACTACGCGAAAGAACTTCTTCACGGTGAGGGTGACGGAGCACTGGAACAGGCTGCCCAGGGAGGCTGTGGACTCTGCAGATATTCAAGCCCCATCTGGACGCCTACTTGTGCAACCTGCTCTAGGAAACCTGCTTTGGCAGGGGAGTTGGACCCGATGATCTCTGCAGGTCCCTTCCAACCCCTACAATTCTGTGAAACAAGCCCCGCAACGCCTAGGTTTCTCTATCTTCTGTTTAACCTATTGGAGTAACAGCTCCATTAATACAATGTTTCCAGAGTCTTCTAACACTTGGATTATCCCTAACACCTGAAAAGAGGAAGATGCAGTCTTTCTAGACCTGGCTTGCATCGATAAGGACCCCTGGTTTTGAAGACGACATCGAACGGCGAGTTGCATAGTGGGGCCTTGGTCCTTCCACAGTCCACAGACTCAAAAGGTTGCAGAGCGGAAGCTTTGCAGAGCTGTACGAACACTGAAGATCCAGTTCTGCAAGAAGCTGATGCAAAAGCTACCTGGCAATGAGCAGTTTGGGTGAGGAAGAAAGAGACTGGCGTTCTCACAGTGCGTGGTTTAACTGAGTGTAGTCCTGTGGGCTGCGTCAACAGAACTGGCTTTGGTTTGTACCCTTTCAGGACACTGAGGACCCAATTTCATGTCTGTGGGCAGCACGGCTAAGCGGGCAGCGTACTCTGTGTCACCGGGGACAGAGGAGGGATTGCCTGATGGGCAATGTCAGTGTGCCCTGCACAATGCTGCCGCCACCTTGCTGGAGCAGTTTGCGTGCTCCTAGCGCCAAAATGAGCCTCTTGGAGGGCCGGGGGCAAGGCGAGGCAGAGCTGGAGGTGGTGTCAGGAAAGCCTCATTGCTCCCGCCAGGCACTGCGCCAGGCCTCAGCCCTGGGAGGCCAGCCCCGCCCTGCGGCCTCCTGGCGCCCATCGGCTGCCACAGCTCCATGCTGCCTAGCAACAAGCGCCAGCGGCCTCCCTATTGGCTGCGCCCAGAGGCGCCAGGGCAGGCAGCCAATGGGGCAGCGCCTGACTATGATGGAGCAGAGGTGTCACAGGGCAGGGTGGGTGACATGGTGCTGGGTGTGCTGGGGCTGCGGCACTCCGGCGATGGTGGCGCACGGGCAAGGCGCAGCCTTTGGGCTGCTTGTGGCCCCTGAGGAGTGCTCCTGTGTGCAGCTCTCGGTGTGGTCTTCACTGTGTGACCCCGCAGGAGGGTGTCGTCGTGCAGCTTTTGGTGTTCTTATCACGGCAGCCCTGAGCAGTCCTGCATCGTTCAGCTTTTGGTGTTTCTCCACTGCAGCCTCTGAGGAGTGTCTTCTTGAGCAGCTTTTGGTGTTTTCTTTACTACGTCACTGAGGAGCTCTTCATCGTGCAGCTTTTGGGGGTTTTCCCCACACCACATTTCCCCTGAGGAGGGCTTCGCTATTCAGCTCATCGTGTTTTCTTCACTGTGGCACTTGAGGAGAAATGCTTCGTGGAGCTTTTTGGGGTTTCTTCTCCCTGTGGCCCCTGAAGTGTGCTTCCGCATGCAGCTTTTGGTGTGTTCTTCACTACAGTCCTGAGGAGTTCTTCATCGTGCAGCTTTTCTGGTTCTCTTCACTTCGGTCGTTGAAGATTGCTTTGTCGAGCAGCATTTGGTGTTTTCTTCATTGCGGCCCTTGAGGAGTTCTGCATCGTCCTGCTTTTGGGGTTCCCTTCATTACGTTTACCCGGAGGAGTTCTTCAGCGTGCAGCTTTTCTGGTTCTCTTCACTTCGGCTCCTGAGGAGAGCTTTGTAGTGCAGCTTGTGGTGTTTTCTTCACTGCAGCCCTGAGGAGTTCTGCACCACCCAGCCTTTGGGGTTCTTCACCATGTTTCCCCTGAGGAGTGCTTCATCGTTCAGCTTTTTTGCGTTTTCTTCACCGTGGCGCTTGAGGAGTAATTCTTCGTGGAGCTTTTTGTGTTTTCTTCACCTTGTGGTCCCTGAGGAGTTCTTCATCGCGCAGCTTTTGGGGTTCTCTTCACTTTGGGACTCCGGAGGAATGCATCATCGTGCAGATTTTGGTGTTTTCTTCACTACGGCCCTGAGGAGTTCATCGTGCAGCTTGTGGTGTTTTCTTCTACTCGGCCCGGAGGAGTTCTGCACCATCCAGCCTTTGGGGTTCTCCTCACCATGTTTTCCTTGATGAGAGCTTCATCATGCTGCTTTTGGTGTTGTTATCACCTTCCAGCCCCTGAGAAGTGCTTCATCTTCTAACATTTGGTGTTGTTTTTTCTCATTCTAGGCCTGGAGGAGTACTTCTGCGTGCAGCTTCTGGCGTGTTCTTCATTGTGGCCCATGACGAGTTCTTCATCGTTCAGCTTCTTGGGATCCACGTTTCTACTTTAGGAGAGCTTCATCGTCCAGCTTTTGGTGTTTCTCCACTGCAGCCTCTGAGGAGTGCCTTCTTGAGCAGCTTTTGGTGTTTTCTTTACTACGTCACTGAGGAGCTCTTCATCGTGCAGCTTTTGGGGGTTTTCCCCACACCACGTTTCCCCTGAGGAGGGCTTCACTATTCAGCTCGTCGTGTTTTCTTCACTGTGGCGCTTGAGGAGAAATGCTTCGTGGAGCTTTTTGGGGTTTCTTCTCCCTGTGGCCCCTGAAGTGTGCTTCCGCGTGCAGCTTTTGGTGTGTTCTTCACTACAGTCCTGAGGAGTTCTTCATCGTGCAGCTTTTCTGGTTCTCTTCACTTCGGTCGTTGAAGATTGCTTTGTCGAGCAGCATTTGGTATTTTCTTCATTGCGGCCCTGGAGGAGTTCTGCACCACCCAGCCTTTGGGGTTCTTCACCATGTTTCCCCTGAGGAGCGCTTCATCGTTCAGCTTTTTTGCATTTTCTTCACCGTGGCGCTTGAGGAATAATTCTTCATGGAGCTTTTTGTATTTTCTTCACCTTGTGGTCCCTGAGGAGTTCTTCATCGCGCAGCTTTTGGGGTTCTCTTCAATTTGGGACTCTGGAGGAATGCATCGTCGTGCAGATTTTGGTGTTTTCTTCACTACGGCCCTGAGGAGTTCATCGTGCAGCTTTTCTGGTTCTCTTCACTTCGGTCGTTGAAGATTGCTTTGTTGAGCAGCATTTGGTATTTTCTTCATTGCGGCCCTTGAGGAGTTCTGCGTCATCCAGCTTTTGGTGGTTCTCCACTGCAGCCTCTGAGGAGTGCTTTCTTGAGCAGCTTTTGGTGTTTTCTTCACTGCGATTTGAGGAGTGCTTCTGCATCCAGCTTGTTGTGATCCTTTCAATGCGTTTCCACTGAGGATGCCTTCATTGTGCAGCTTTTGGGATTCTTCACACCACGTTTCCCCTGAGAAGGGCTTCATCATTCAGCTTTTTTGCATTTTCTTCACTGTGGCGCTTGAGGAGAAATGCTTCATGGAGCTTTCTATGTTTTGTTCACCTTGTGGTCCCTGAGGAGTTCTTTGTCACGCAGCTTTTGCAGTTATCTTCACTTTGGGACTCCGGAGGAATGTGTCATCGTGCAGATTTTGGTGTTTTCTTCACTACGGCCCTGAGGAGTTCATCGTGCAGCATTTGGTGTTTTCTTCTACTTGGCCCGGAGGAGTTCTGCACCATCCAGCCTTTGGGGTTCTCCTCACCATGTTTTCCCTGAGGAGAGCTTCATCATGCCGCTTTTGGTGTTGTTTTCACCTTCCAGTCCCTGAGAAGTGCTTCATCTTCTAACATTTGGTGTTTTTTTGTCTCATTCTAGGCCCTGAGGAGTGCTTCTGCATGCAGCTTCTGGCATATTCTTCATTGTCATCCATGAGGAGTTCTTCATAGTTCAGCTTTTCGGGATCTCTTCACCATGTTTCCTCTGAGGAGAGCTTCATCGTCCAGCTTTTGGTGTTTCTCCACTGCAGCCTTCTTGAGCAGCTTTTGGTATTTTCTTCACCACGTCGCTGAGGAGCTCTTCATCATGCAGCTTTTGGGGGTTTTCACACCACGTTTCCCCTGAGGAGCACTTCATCATTCAGCTTTTTGTGTTTTCTTCACTGTGGCGACGCTTGAGGAGTAATTCTTTGTGGAGCTTTTTGTGTTTTGTTCACCTTGTGGTCCCTGAGGAGTTCTTCGTCACGCAGCTTTTGTGGTTCTCTTCACTTTGGGACTCCGGAGGAATGCGTCATGTGCAGATTTTGGTGTTTTCTTCTACTTGGCCCTGAGGAGTTCTGCACCATCCAGCTTTTGGGGTTCTTCGCCATGTTTTCCTTGATGAGAGCTTCATCATGCTGCTTTTGGTGTTGTTTTCACCTTCTAGCCTCTGAGAAGTGCTTCATCTTCTAGCATTTAGTGTTTTTGTTTTGTTGTTTTTTTTTTTTTTTTTTTTTTTTTATTCATTCCAGGCCCTGAGAAGTTTTTCATCGTGCAGTTTTTGGTGCTTTCTTCACTAAGGCCCTTGAGAACTTCTTCATCATGCAGCTTTTGGTGTTTTCTTCTAGTCGGCGCTAAGGAGTTCTGCATCGTGCAGCTTTTGGTGTTTTCTACAATGAGGCGCTTTTTGGCATCTACCATGTCTGCAGCCAGACCAACAGCTCCGTGCCCGATGTGTGAAGAAGCACATTCTTCTGTTTGTTTTCAATCTGCCAACCGATCATTTCATGTAGAGCTGTCTTTTTTGTACTAGGAGGTGCCATGTTCTGTCATGCTGCTATAAATCTCTTTCAAACCATTTCCGAGTTCTCTTGCTTCATGTACTAGGTTTGCGTGGCAAGGTTTTAGTAGTGGGGGGGCCATCAGGGTGGGTTCTGCAAGAAGAATCCAGAAACTGCGCCATGTTAGAGAAGGGCCGGCTGCTGGCCACAGCCAGGCCAAGAAGTGCTGTTTGTGCCTCTGTGAGGCCAGATTTAAGAAAGGTTAAAAGAAACAAAAAAAAACAAACAAACAAAAATTTATGCGGAAGAGCAGCTGGGAGAGAGGGAGGAATGAGAAACAGCCTTGCAGACACCAAGGTCGGTGAAGAGGGAGGGGGAGAGGTGCTCCAGGCGCCGGAGCCTGCAGCCTGTGGTGAGGACCACGGAGAAGCAGGCTGTCCCCCTGCAGCCCATGGTGTACCACGGTGGAGCAGGGTTCCACGCTGCAGCCCGTGGAGGAGACCCCAGTGGAGCAGGGTCAGAGAGCGACCGAGAAGGAGCGGCGGAGACAAAGTGCTACAGACTGACCGCAGCCCCCACTGAGAGGGTGGATTGGGGAGGGGGGGGGGGGAGGAGGGAATCTTACTGTCTCCCTACTCTGAGTCTGCTTTGCCCGTCACAATACCCGCTGAGCGATCTCCCCTTCCTTATCCCAGCCCTTGAGCCCTTGGCATCATATTTTCTCTCCCTTTCCCTTTCAGGAGGGGGAGTGAGAGAGCGGCCGTGGTGGAACTCAGCTGCCCACCCGAGTAAAAGCACCACACTGTAACACCTAAACTAAAGTCCCTTTGCTGCATCTGAAGTCCTTTCTTCCTTGTCCTAAATCTATGGCCTGGGGAGGAGTTTGCTCGCTTTTTTGTTGCGGCATCCTTCTCCACATCTCGGTTCTGCCTTCTCTTGACATTAAAGCCTTAGTCCATTAATCCAATGTTTAATCTTTCCTCAGAGACCATGTTTCCTAAGAGTCTGATCCTAAGAAGGGTCGTTCTTAGCATTGCTTCCTGGGTTCCTTCGGTGCTTTCTGCTTGGTGTGTGTGTTCCTTGAAATACAATCCTCAGAATTGGACACAATTTCAGTGGAGAATTTCACAGCAGACCCCACACTCTGGATAGAGCAGTCTTCCATCAGCCGCTCCCTCTCACCTTCTTCAACCTGCTGATGGGAGCACAAGGTGGAGGGTGTCGCAGGCTTTCTGAAGGCGACACATGGGGGTCTTCCCTGAGCAAGGTGTTCTGCTGTCAGAGAAGGAAACGGCTTTGTTGTTTGTTTCTCACCATTGGCACTTTGTGGCAGTTTCAGCTGTGATTGCCTCACTACACATAACCTATTGGACTATTTCTTAGAGTATTTTTGCAGGAATGGACATTTAACTTATTAATTCAAATAGTGAGGGCATGTTCATGTCATTCACTTACTTTTCAGCTGAATGCAACTTTTCATAGAATTTGCTAGTGTTGCAGGGGCCCAGCCATGACCACTCTCCTCTTAAGGCACCTCCAGTGCTAAGGAGACGGGGAAAGACTTTGGGAGTGCATTTTGTGTCTTCCCAGTGGGATGCTGATGTGCTAAACTTTTCTATCACAGAGTGTGATGTGAATCTCCAAAACCAAGCAACAACAACACAAAAATGAAAGGCTCTTGCTACTGTATCCCATGATATCCTGCTAACAAAGCTGACAAAGCGTGGGACAGAAGAGCGGACACAAGGGACCTCAGCCACTCCTCATATATCTCACCCTCTAGACCCCTCAACATCTTTGTAGGCCTCCCTTTGGACATTCTCTAGTAGTTTTATGTCTTTGTTATATTGGGGCACCCAAAGCTGCACACAGTGCTTGAGGTGAGGCCGCACCAGAGCAGAGCGGGACAATCCTTTCCCTCACCCAGCTAGTGTTGTTACATGGATTTTACACTTCAGTTCATCAGCAATTAAAGTTATCTAATTTTCCCATCAACATCAAAGGACAAAAGCCAACTTTAATCAGCTTATTTGACCTCTCTCATGCACACCAATGAAAGAAGAGAGAGACCAAATGTCTGTGACAACAGTAAGAAGGAAAGCCCAGCAGTGAAGGAGAGAATTTCTAGGTGCTTAACTGCACTGTGATGCCTTTATGCTGAGGAATACATAGCGAATGGTTCCAAGAAGATATTAATTACCATATATTTACTTTTGAAGGTAAATTTATGGTAAAACTATATATATGTATATATGTACACAGTATGCAGGAAGGTGAATGCAAACATACCCACGACAGTATACCACTTAAAAGCATCCGACCGTTTTTTGTAGCCCTTTAGGTAAGTGCAAACTAATGAGACTCCTGCTATTGTGTAGATCCAGTTTAATCTGTAAAAGATCACTTAAGACTATGTCCTGACTTTTCTGTCTTAACTGAACTTGAGTTAAGAAGGCCATTAGCAAAACTAAGGATGCGTGCAAGCTTAGAAGTTCTGAATATAATCTTACATATGCATACAGTTGCTCATTCACGCAGGTTGGTATCATTTGATAAAACAGCTCTGAGTCCTTTTCTTTCTTATTAGATGTGTGTATGTGCAGAGTGAGACAAAAGCACTATGTATTTTTCTATCTCTACTGCCTTCATATTGCTTTTATGCATCTCCACTATAACTACTTTTACAAGACAATGAATTTTTACAGACCAATTCACAGACAGCACAAAACTCCTAAATTATTTACACTATCAAAGTAATGACCTTAAACTGTATTCCCACAGTGAAACACTTATGTGTTTTATTGAACTTCAGAAAGTGGAAGAGTCTATATGCATGTCCATTAAATTGTCTCTGGTAACAAAAAAATAAATCCATAAAAGGAACAAGAGAAAAGACAGGAAAAAAATTATTTGATTTTAATAATATTACACTTCAGACTGAAGTCCCTGGTGTAAGAAAATCTGTGGAAAAGATTTATACTGTTGCTTCAGTATTATGTTACAGAATAATGTCTGCTTTTTTTTTTTTGTAGATTTTCTTTCTGTATAATTTTGATCCAGACAAGATAAAACCTACTCTCTCTCTCTCTTTTTTTTTAATTTAATTTTATTTTATTTATTGGTTTTGCAAGTCATGGCTGGCATTACAAAGTTATGCAACCTTTGAGGTATTAAGGCAAGGGAATTACTAGCTCCTGCAATTTTTTTTAATTATTATTTATTTCTATTTGTTTATTTTACAAAATTCAGTACAAGAAAAGCCTCCACAAATTAAAAATGAATCCAACACAGCATGCTAAACTGCTCGCATTGCATCTGTAGATTATAAATTTTCTGAAACCTTGTAATTTTCATTCTCCCTCTTTTTTAATTAGATATCAGAAAATGAGTTGGACAGTTAGGATTGTGAAATGATTTAATGACCTTTTTCCCCTATAGAAAATCCTATGGAGCTGCATAGTAATACCTCTTTTGCTCTAAAACAGGGAGAATTATTTCTTTGGGCAGATGTGATTAAGAAAAAAGCAAAAAAGTGAAAGCAAGCACATACAGCATGATCCTGGATTGAAAAGGCTTTAAGTTGCGGTGTAGAAGGAGGTTGGAACAAAACTCTAACCAGTAAAGTAAAAACATCCAGGGTACAATTTGTAACAAGACAAAATAAATAAATAAAACATATTATTACTAGCTTCAGAAAGGTCATCACAGCACCCATCCATACTGCTTTTAAGAAAGACCTTGGGAGGTCATTCATTCATCCCTGGATACCAAAGACAAGAACCTCTAATATTTTATCTGTAAGCAACTGTTGGGAATTCGTTTCTTTGAACTCAAACCACAGAAGTATGGTTTCGAAGAAAGCTGTCAAAGTGCAATGCTTTCATTCATTATAAATTGCAGAAAGAAAAACTACATGCAACATTAAAATTTCCATATGTTATAATATTCTTCTAGTCTAATCCTGTCAAGCTGGATGAATGAAACTCAGATGGAGGAAATTAAGGTCATATTTGGATTCCATTGGTCCATTTAGATTTTTTTCAGTAATGTGCTTAGACAATGAGGGATTTTCTGACTGATTTGTAACAAGTATCACCCACCTTCACCACTCCCAAAACCACAAAACACAACATGGCAGAACTTGGAGAGTTAAGAGGTATTGATAGTTTTTTGATGCTCTGAACATTTATAGAAAGGACTGCAACAGAGTCACTATCAGCTAGAGCTTCCTAGCAGTCATTTGGCCATTTGGAAATTCTGACGCTACTATGAATAAAACAGATAAACTCTTATTCTAAAAGAGATATTCCTTTAGTCATTTTACATCATACAATTTAGAAGTACTATTCTACTGCAAAGCTCTTTGGAATAAAGACAGTCTCTTCCTATACCTTTTAGCATGACTGGAACCTAGTTTAATCTGGGGCTATTTTAGAAAGGTAATTTATTTATATAAAATAAACAAACCACCATCACCAACAAAACAACAACAAAAACAGCAAAAACACAAGCACAAAAAAAAAAAAAGCATGTCATGGAGGAAAACACAAACTGAAAAACATAAGTTTATATGCATAAAGTAACAATTTAAATCCTGTATTAAGGAGAGAAAGCAAGCATAAGCAATAGAGAGAATGAAAAGGTTTATTTTACAGCCTGAACACTTATTGTAAATGACACCAAATACAAGAGTACTTAATTCTTTAAACTCCTCAACAAAATGAGAGTTTCTTGGTGAAAAAGGAGGCAGCCTCAGCTACACAAGACTAATGTTCTAAGCAGAGTCCCCTGTGGAGTTTTACTCTTCCTACAGCCTTTCTTGTCCACTGTCTATGCATTCTGCCAGTCAGTGTTGCACAACTGGACCTTCCAAACATTTGTTCTGTTGTCCTACCATTCCGTTCTTATAGACAAGGGAAACAAAGTTCTGAAACATTTAAAGGAGAGCCTCTGAATTTGGAATTTCTTTGATCATATAAAAAGAACCAATTGAAACGCCTTTCCTGAGCTGAACTGGAACCCACCAGTACTGAGATGTTAAGCTAGCTTCAGTAAAACACAACAAAGTCTCGATCTTTGGAAAACAAGCAATGGGCTGCAAACATCTTGGTTCAGTCATTTAAGGTTCTCTCATGAGAACCAATTAGCCCATTGCCCTGCAGTGTTGCAGGCTACATAAATTATCTAAAATCCATCTATTCCATCACATTTTTGAGAACTGATAGAGACAACCTATCACAATGTTGTTAGATTAGTTTGGGGGGGGGGGGGAATGGGGCTGGGATATGCGTGTGGTCTTCTTGTCTGAAAGCATACCTCCTCGCTGTGCAGAGATTACAGACTCACAAATAGAAATGCCACCAGACTAGCTTTGTACAAAATAGTTTTGCAAAAATTATGTTTTTCTCTTTTTCCTTAGACCCTCTCTTTCCCTGTCATCATAAATACAGAATAAAATTTGCTGAGTCTCAGTGCATTATTTATTATCTAATAAATGACTACCTGGATTTAAAGACAATAGAATAGCCAAGATCTCTTTAAGAAAACATTCTGTATTCCTACTCTTAAAGTTACTTTTAGAGCCTATCATTTTGGGCAGGGCAGAATTAAGGATTTTTATTCTTTCTCTTAGGAGTTGATACTGCACACTTCAGTGCTAAACCTTAGGATCCAACTCATGGGTACCTTTTCTTAAATACATGCCCAACAATCTACTAGTACTGAGGAGGTAAGAATCTTACAAAAATGCTGAAAAAATGCATAACGTGAATAAAGAATGCTTTTGTTCAGCAAATCACTGTTGCTACAAAACAGGGAACACACGTGCATGAAGACAATCCTCATTTCTGCAAGATGAAAATTGTTTCTTCAGCAGCTTCCATCATGTTTCCAACTTCCTACTCTAGATATAAATGCTCCTTACAGATAATTAATTTGCCAGCAAGGCTTACATTGATTTAGGATGCTAATAACGTATAACATTTGAAATTGGTAAATATATTTTTTTTATTCTCAGGCATCTTAATATACAGGCTGGGTTCATGACAATTTACCAAATGGACATGTAGCTACTTCACTGATGCATACCTCAGCATGGAAGAATAACATATATTTGGATTTTTCTCATGTAACAAGATCTTGCAGTTATTTACTGCAGCTTGTTTATCTCTGTAGCAGGTAGCAGTAAGAAGCACATTTGGTTCATTAAAAATATTTGATTTTTTTTTTTGCATTATATCAACAATGAGATACAGATTTAAAATCTGGAACTAGAAATGCAAACTAAATCATGTGCTTCAGCCAAATTAAAAATATGAACACGTTATCTAGGTTAACTAGGTCCTGTAAGTTTGTAGAGGTCCAAAGCACAGCTAACATGTCATCCTCACTTGTTCTAATAAACCTCAAGCACTGAAAGCTCTGTGGTATTCCTAGTGTCCACTTACTACTTGCCACGTTCAATTTTGCAGTCAGCATTTTGCCAGTCATTGTTAGTATAGCAAGGGCAGACTTCCAACCATTTGCCTTAACAAAATCTATTCTACATATTTATACATACACCTTGTTAAATCTCAGATGCCATATCTCACATGCACTTCAAACTTGTGCAGTTCTATGGGCACTAACAGTAGGCTGCACCATAAATGAGTTATGTGGGAATTAAATTATAACCATAAACAAGCAAGGTCACTAACAAGCCAAAAACAGAAAACAGAACTGCTGGCTGCCTTTCAAGTTTATAGGACTGTTCAAATGGGTATGTCACAGTTGAGACCAGAGAACCAGATTAGTGTAATAATGAATTCATTGTTTATTTGAAAGTTGTTAGAAATTTCAAGGATAATATCCTGAAACCAGGAAATTAGAAGCTGTGTCCATCCTGTGAAACAGTATTTATCACAGCAAGAGACCCAAAAGCTGTTACTGAGGTCACAATTGGACATACAAATGTGAAGAGACAACTGTCTCTACACAAAGAACCATTACACATTAAAATCTATTGCTAACGCATTGGAAACACAATGTCATGTTAATCCATGTGTAAGAAAATGATTTTGCTGCCCAGAAGTTGTCTTTGTCACCAAGGGGAACTGCAAATGGTGTCCTGATGACATTTATTTCTGTAAAAAGAAAAATCAGAGGGGACCATGGCACATGATCTCTACTGGGACAAGTTCATAGGGAAGGATTAAAAAAAGAAAAAAAAAAAAGCAATTATATTAGCAGAAGTGTTTTGACAGATTAGTAACATTTCTCTGTATCCTGAAGCAGTACTCTTAAAGCAAAATCTCCAAACTACTTTTGCCACATCTACTGGATAGTAGCAGGCTATGGAAACATGAATGCACGACCTTCAGCTTCACAATTTCAGACCGACAGAAGACTGGTTAGTTGGAAATACTGCAGAGCAGGCAGCTGTTTCCCATTCCAACACCCAATAAGTGAATGGAAAATATGTATTTGCTCCTCCTCATTATTCAGAACGAGCTTGCTCAAAATAAAGATAAATAATCAGAAATCTAGGCAACCTGGTCTAGTGAGTGGCATCCCTACCCACGGCAGGGAAGTTAGAAGTAGGTGACTTTTAAGGTCCCTTCCAACCCAAGCCATTCTATGAATCTATGATCTATATTGAGATCAGAAATTTATATTCCTTTACGAAATAGTGCGCCAAGTCAGTGTACGGGCTCTTTCAAAGGGAGAAATACGACACTGCCTTCCAGGAATTGGGACAGGCTTCTCAAAGAAAGTAAATGGTGGGAGACATTCTGTCTCAGTTACCTTCTTCTACAATGGACAAACATTAATCAGAGCTTTTGACTTCCTCTGTGAATTGAAAGACTGAGCCAACTGGTTGACCAAGTCTATCACAACCAACACTTCAAATTCCATGTTCCACTCTTCTACACACAATACAGAACTGCCTTGCCAGTCTTTGCACCACAGGATCTATAGGCATTCAGATAGGTTTTAATGAAGTCCACCAATATTTAAGATAAATACCAACGGGACCCTTGCTATCAGTAACGCACTCTTTAACAATACATATATATTCTGAGGTTCTATTAGCATTTAAAGAAACAAATATCCTTTTGATATTTTTCTATTTAGAGAATTGTTGAATAAATACCTTGATAAATAAATAAGCATGAGGTAAAGTAGGGCTTACTGGAGTAAAATGAATAGAGAATATAAAAGAATCTACTCTTTAAACTTGACTTTAATATTCCTGCTTACTATTTTTCTTTTAAGAATTCTCCCTTACCATAAATGCAAAAATCGAGGATTCAGAACATGTTATCATTTGAGCTGTACAGCAAATGAGGTCATTGGGAATTTGAACTGCCAATGATTCTAAAATTGAAATAGCTGTATGTATTTTATTAGACAATCAGATCTCAACCATTGCTCACCTTCAAATAGGTGTAATGAGTCCATCATTTCACATTAGTGATCCAGGCATCTCTGAAAATCTAGTGCTACTGTATGTTTTATGCTAAGCCTGATAATGTAGGTCTGTTGAGTCCAAATCTAAACTTCACTGAAAAGTTTTGTTGGTGGTGGTGGTGGTTTTTTTTTGTTGTTGTTGTTGTTTTTTGTTTGTTGTGTGTGTTTTTTGTTTTGTTTTGTTTTTTTCCTGATAGTGATGGTGGTATTTGTTTTGTTTTTGAGATGTCTGATTTAGCACTTCGCTATTTCAAGATTATTTTATCTAATGAGTGGTCAAGCAATCAGAGGTAAAATTTCATTCAATGTTTACAAATCAGCTTCAGTATTATTGCTTCACCAAACATACACAAAGTTGTATGGTGCTGCATATATAATTCCTGATTAAAAAGATGATAATCAAACTTGGGGAACTTGATCTCAAACTAATCAAAGTGCTGCTGACAATCTACTGTAGCCTGTAAGGGAATGGGGAGCACAACGGCTCCCCAAAGAGGCAAAATAAGAAACAAGTGCTTGGAGAAACCTGAGAATTTAAGTAAAAGCCAAAAAGCTTTATTTTTTTTTTTCCACAAATTTTGCAGTTTTCACAGAAGATATATCTGTTATCCAGCTCTAGGAAAATCTAGGGTGCAAGTCATCACAACTATAGGGTCAAACAAAATTCAAAATTCTCAAAAACCTCAAAACAAAATCGTCTGCCACTTAAATTCCAAATTAAATATTCCCATTTATGCAAAGTTTAAAAGTTCTATAATGCACACCAGTTGCAACATCCAATCCTGAGAATCAGCTGTTTCTGAAATTATTATTTCAGATGTACTTGACTTACACTGCTGTATTAAATCAAGACTAGAGGTAATTAGAGAACTTGAAAGAAGATGAGACCTCAAATGCATTCTTCCCTGATTATCTTTATGTTTCCCAACTATGGTATTTTAAATGCCCATGTTCAAGCTTTAAGTTTCAAAACTGATGTTACACTGAAAACAGCAATTTACAAAGAAACGTGCACAGACCTTGAACAACAGCAGTTCATAATACCTTCATAATGCAACCTGCTATTGATTTGAGGCTACTATGTATTCTGCTTAGCTCTGCCTCTTCATTTGAGTTTCTTGTATTATCCTCACTAATTAAGCAGTTTTTTGAGTTAATGCAGTGACAGCTGAGCAGTACCTTTTGAATACCTCATTACTGCGCCCTCTTCTATGGCTTGTTTCCATGACTGCTAATGATCAAGTTTTGCTGTAGTGGATACTTTCACACTGCTACAGCACAATTGGTATAGCTGCTTTCAGCACTCCAACATATAATGCCTTCAATTGCCATGGTGCAATACACTAAGGTGCTCACAGGAATTTGGTCCTCAGTGGAGTTCAGTTTATAAAGGCACTTTTGTTATTTTGACATTTGAAAACAAATTAAATGTTTGTAATGAGTTCTTTTTAGCAGCCTCACAATACCAAGATTGTTTACAATTCCAAGGCACAGTCATAGGAGACAGATAACTGCCTGCTGTGTTCACTGACAAGATGCACAGTCTTTCCATAGCAGAGTATGGACCATGAACCAAGTAAATGACTTGGGCTTATCTTATCTGGTGCTTCTTATTCCTCTAGTCTGCTGATTTCGATTTCATCTGCCTGAAACATGGAATGGTTTGGGTTGCAGAGGACCTTAAAAATCATCCAGTTACAATCCCCCTGCCAGGGGTGGGTTCACCTCCCACCAGATCAGGATGCCCAAAGCCCCATTGAACCTGGCCTTGAACAGTAAGGATTTTATTGTATCTAATTTAAATCTACCTTTCCTTAGTTGAACACCATTACCCCTTGTCCTACAGCTGCACTTCCTGACAAATTAAGTCATTCCCCAGTTCTCCTGTGGCCCCCTTTAGGTACTGGAAGGCCACTATAAGGTCTCCCTGGAGCTTTCTCTTCTCCAGGCTGAACAACCCCAACTCCCTCAGCCTGTCTCCATAAGAGAGATGCTCCAGCCCCTCAGTGATCTTCACGGCCCTCCTCTGGCCTCATTTTAATAGGTCCACATCCTTCTTGTGCTGTGGGCCCCAGAGCTGAATGAAGCACTATAGGTGGGGCGCCACGAGAGCAGAGCAGAGGGGGAGAATCCTCTCCCTCGCCCTGCTGGCTGCACTGCTTTTGGTGCAGCCAGCTTTCTGTCAAGCTTCTTGACAAATCTCTTTAGGACAATGAGGGACACTAGCAACTAGTAAGTAGGCTGAAAAAAAATAAATCAAAATTAAAGAATTTACTTACATTTGGACAAACATGTTGTTTAAGATTAGCATTTTCAGTTCTTGTTTTGTGGCAATACCTATAACCACTCCAGATATATGTTTAAGAAACAAAATGTACTTTTTCCAGCTTCTTTATTTATAGTAAAGAGTTGCTGCCCGTATACGATTTAATTTATTATACCTGCCTCCCCCCCCCCACACACACAGTCAGCCAGCAAAACTTCACAGTAAAGGCAAAAAGCCTATATTTATGAAGTAAAGATAATCATATAATTCGTGTAAAATACTGAAAATGAGGAGGCTGAAATTTTCTGTATTTTAATAATTAATGGACTTATAATTGTGGATCTTTAATAATAGGACCTTATTCTGAGAAACCATTTGCTAAAAGATCTATTCTCTCTTCACAGAAGAATTAAGAACTTAGTTTACTAAAATCATTACAAATTTTTAAAATAATGAGCAATAAGAGCACAATATATATATACACACACATATATATGTATATATGTGTGTGTATATATATGCATGTATATATATCACAGAATCACACAGAATTTCTAGGTTGGAAGAGACCTCAAGATCATCGAGTCCAACCTCTGGCGTATATATATTGTGTATGTGTATATATATATACACATACATATATATATATATGTGTATATATGTATATATATTGTGCTCTTATTGCTCATTATATACATATAAGGCCATTATGTATATATTTAAGGCCATTTACATCATACCCAGAAGGCATAATCCTACTGCTGGAGAAGTTTTGACTGGCCCTGATGGTCTTGTAGAAAACTACTTTCAGCAAATTTCTGTGAATGCACAAAAGTTTCTGTTAAGATGCAGGACTGGAAGACCCCACAAAGGTTTTCATTCCTGAGGTAATACCAAATATCTTAATGACACCAGGAAATTAATGTCACGGAGCGCTTTAGACTTCACTCGTAAAACCAGTATCAGAGATCTGTATAATAACAACCTTTGTGTGTCAACAGTAGGGCATTTAATTATCTTGATGACTTAGTGATGAGTTATCATAAGATATCTACCATGCTTGGACCAGAGAATTTTACAGAGATAGTCAGAATTCTATCAAATAAAATTTTAATCCCCATCAATGATTTCTATCCCCAGCAGGATACATTACATATGAAGTTAAAGAAAGCGTATAAGTAGTTTATTTCCTGATTTGTTTAGCAGAACTTCACTTTGATGAAATCAAGCTACTGAACTACAATCCACTCCACATATGTATATGATTTCTTTAAAAATACAGATGTCTATTAAATGTCTAGAAGGTGAAATTAAGGGAAAAACACAACAAAACAACTACAAACCCACTTCAGAAATCTACATTTCACATCTCAGAAGAAGGATTTTTTATTAAATGTGGAAGAGTTCACACAGCTAAGCAAGATGATCCTTAGGAGTTCTGGTATACTTATAACTACTTTTGTTCAACAGCCCAAATCAGCATAAATGCCAATTTTATCTCTGGAAATAATATTGCTAAATGTAATGCTACTGAGAGACACTCTATATTTGTGACAATCACAGTTTTAGATTTATTACAGTGCAAGAACACACAGCTTATATCTAGCAAAAATTCTGGAATCTGACACATCTGGCAAAAAACAAACTTACTAACATTAATGTTCAGCCAAAAAGTAGTTTTTAACATAATCCTAGTAGGCACAACAGGGCTTTCTGAGGTATGTCCTGTAGCCATCTATTGTTGTAAAGTTATAAAAGCTATTCTTGGACTTTTTCATTGCCTATATTTATATTCAAGAATAAGAATCTCCAAAGTGCCATTTAAAGGTAATGTGGCCATGAACACATCTCAATATCTAAGCATTTATTCTCCACTCTAATTTCTAGTTAGTCTTCTGTCCAAATTAATAAAAACTGCATGGATGCCTTTTTTTTTTTTTCCCCAACCTAAATGTCATCACAAAACCAGCTTGCTTTTACAGAGAATTTTCCACTGCTATGCTATTCTAAGAATCAGCTTTTATTTGCTAAATGTCCATTTTGAACATCTGAACAAATCTTGAAATAATCTACAGTTTATCCATGGTAATTTGGAAAGGTTACAAAATGCAAAGCTTTAGGTATTTACTCTTGTGTTTATACAGAGTGGAGAAAGTATTTTATGGCAGTTCCCATTCCTCATTGAACATTTGTTCAGAATGGCCACTAGCAGGTAGGAGGCCAAATATTTCATAGAAAAGCACCGAAGAAAGCCTATGAAAATAGGCACATAAAAACAACAGCAAACAGGTTTTGTGGTAAAGGAATGATGGAGGAAATCCCTTCTATATTACACAGCACAACAAACTGTTACAGACAGCAGAAACATTAGGCTAAGCAAGCAACAAAGTTCATCTCCCTTTGAATTGTATCATATTGTATGTGTAAACATACTGGCTTCTACCTATGCCACCTTTTATACGTTTGGAAACATTATCAATCTACCTTTCAAAAACTTGTAAGAGCAACAGAATACTCTCTGAAAATAAAATACACGTATTTGAAGTTGCTTCTACTGTCCTGTTTGTAAGAGATCTACAGTTAAGCAGAGACACGGGGGCTAACAGCAAGTTTAGACTCCACAATGAAAGTCTTCATAAACCAGAGGTAGCAGATTATAAAATAAATAGACTGATCATACCATCATTGTTATGGATACTGTGGAAGCTAAAAAGAGAAGAAAATAAAGACATGAAAGTCACAATGAGAAACAATAGGCAAAGTTTTTGGCACCTGTATTGCTGAAACACTGTAAATTAGAATAGTTGTGTTTTAAAGATTCTATTTATAGAGTGGAACTGATATAATGAAAGTGAAATAAAAGGCTGGGATGCACCAAACACTAGCAATTATAGAAGCTACCACACTCACTGGTCCTACCCTTCCTTCAGGTAGCAAAGCTTTAGAGCTCCGCATTGCAGATATGCACATCAGACCATAATTGCTTTCATTGTTTCATACTTCTCCATACCATCATCTCCAAAACATTGTGTGAATGAGAGCAAAATGAAGAGTGACTTCACTACAGAGAGAACCCCAAGAAGAAAATCATCGCCAACAAGAACAAAAACAATCAACCCCATAAACAAACAACTGTGACCACTAACAAACACTTGTAACAAACCTCTGAGAACTGCAACTCTAAGCTATGTAATATAACATGAGCAGAGGAGAGTACTCCACGGAAGGCTGTATGGGAAAGTAGCCAACAGCATTATCATATTATTGCTGTTAGCATTACTGTACTCCTCCTCTCATCTGCTGAAAATCAAGAGGAGAGGTAGGCCTAGCTAGTCTCCCAAAAATAAGTGTTATATATAAAATATATATATATATATTATATAGTTCAATAGAAGTCCTCTTAGCATCTGTACTTTCATCCCTGACCATATTAGTGGCACATGCAATCACAAAGTGAAGTACTGAACAAATTGAATCCTGCTGACAAGAAGGTTCTGGGAAGGGTGAAGAAGACAGAGGATACACTGGCCTTGGTATTGAACTAAGCCTTACAAAAGCTTTCTATACATAGCTATTGTTCACAAAAACAATCTGGAACATAAAATCAAGATTTTATTATTTTCACTTCTTTAACAGTGAAATCATTCTACCAAGCCTGCAAGAACAGACCACAGATGTTTTGGACAGGAGTAAGAAGTTACATACAAGCACTACTTTGGGACCTTTGAATTCAGATTTCTGCCCAGCATTGTGATGTGTTACACCATGATACCAAGCTACAGGGCACTGTTTCCAAACTGTCTACTGCATTTGTAGTGACGCACTCAGAGACAGAAGCCATGCTGGATTCTCCATGAAGATGGAGAAGAGCTCTACTTCCAGACCAGGAAGGAAAGAGGACAACCCAGCACTTGCATAGTATTCAGAAAAAGGAATCTTTCACCTGTACCTCTCTGTGTTCCCAGAGAATGACAGCCATGAGCACAAAGTCCCCTAGGAGATGGTGCTCTGCTTCCTGTGTATCTAGAGGTGACTAAATGCTACCAAAGTTTGTCACAGAACATCCAGCCTGGTGCCACAATGTCTTCAGATAGCATCCTGTTGCAGCTTCTAGGTGTAGATGGAATATCATTACTTGAACAGTGTTCACAGTGCATGGCTTTGCTCAGCACAATGCATACCCATTCGCAGTGCATACCCATTATATTTAATAGTGCACCCAAACAGACTGCCAGTATTGCATAGCTTATATTCGCAGTGTCACAAAAGCTCCTAATGCAGTTTATACCCATCTTATTCTAGCATATACTTCTGCAGCACAAAAGGAGGCTATATTTTCTCCACAGAGATAATTGGGGATTTGTAGAAATTACAAGATGGAGTTTCAGAGCCTTCCTTTCTAGTTTTCTTTGCAGCTGACCTTTAGATACATTTCCCTGTCAATCTGTGTCTCTTTGCCACACTTTAAAGTTATATAATTTTGATTAGTAGGTAAAGTGGTTTAAACACCATATTATTAATAGGAATAGAATTAGTTTCATTACTGCCATGAAATTGCCTTTGCTGCAACATAACATTTCAAGTTCTGTGGATTTAATTCCCCCCAGTAATGTAGAATAATGAAGAGAATGAGGGGCAGCAAAATAGTGCTCAAGCAATAAACGTTCTTCAGTCATTGATCCGATAAAATAAAACAGCTGCTAAAAGATGCGACTTGCACCATATCACTTTTCTTCAACACAATGAATGCTCCAGTTTTAGCAGTTTTAAAATACTGAATTCTCCTTCTATATAGTTTTGTTGGTATTAAAATGGGATTTTATTTTTTTTCCTGCAAAGCCTTTGAGTGAAGTTAATTCATTTTGTTAGAAGTTTAAAATATATGTATATATCAGACTCTTCTGTATGAGGAGTCTTCCAGACATTCAAATAATTTGGTTTTATTACATGCAATTTTCACTGAATACTAGATGAAAAAAGCACCTAGTTATTTAGCTACTTACCTGCCTGATTTTATCTCCAAAAACTAGCAGAAAATGAGGATAAAACTTAGCTTTTTGCAGAAGTTAGTTTCAATTAGTCTACTCTGCCTGAGAATTTTACTATGTGGAAATGTACCTTACAAAAGACAAAAATGCCTAGAACAAAATTCCATAAAAGTTGTCCTGGCAGCATTTCAGAAAGTGAAGCATTTAATTCTTTAGTGGTATTTTTTGTTTGTTTTCATTTACTATTTTAGTTTTACATTAACACTTCAGCTTCAGTCAGGAGTCTGTTTTACAAGGATTTCCTAATGGCCACACCTTACTAACCTTTGGTTCATGTCACAAAGCAGTTTCAGAACCTGTGACCTGGATTCATTATGGATTAAATGAATCTAGAGATGAAGCAAAAAGCACAATGTATTTCAACCTCTAGTCTACTAATGTATATCAAATATATTTCAACACAGTCTATAGCAGCATACCAGACTCTTAAGTTGTTCTGAATTCTTAAACTTGCTCTAATTAAGCCACTGCAATATCTATTGCTATTGCAAATAATTTCTTGAATACAAAGGCAAGTGTCAAAACCAACGTTTGTGCCATAGTGTCACTTATGACGCCTCAAAATAATTTTATGGTTCCGTCTATTTCAGAATAATTCTTTTATAATAGTTTGTCTCCTTTACAGTCAGCGTAAGATTTGCAGCAATCAAGACTCAGGACTGCCCTCCAAATATTCACAGCAGGGGATCCAGAACTACTTCTATTTACTGAAAGCTATATAACACCAATAGTTCAGGTGACCCATTTTTTCACTAAGGTAGTCTCAAAGGATGCAGAAGTATCAGAGCTGTCATTTCAATAAGATTGATCTTCACTTTAAAGCCATTACTTTTTTTTTTTTGTCCCTTACAATCTACTTTCTGTAATTTATTAATTTATTTTTAATGTAGGAGGACTAAGGGGAATGGAAAAGGGAAAGATCACTGCAAATATACTGAACTACTACTAAAACAAGGTGGTTGTTAAAGCCACTTTATTTCAAAAGGGAAGCATTTCTGCATCTGAATGTCAGACCACTCACCCTGTAACCCTACAATGTATAGTCTGATGAAGAAGGTTTAGTGTTAGCAGTACAATTTACCCTGCTTTGCCTAATCCAAAAGAGCAAATCAAAAGGTGACACTATGACTAGAATACTGAAAAACAAAAAAACAAAACAACAAAAATGAAGTATTTATAGTTACAGGAAGGCTTGAAGGGGGTGAAGGAGAAGTAATAAAAAATCACTTATCCTTCAGCCAGGAAAAATTTACAATTGTGTCAGTAAGGTCCTCTTTCAGCAAAGCATTCAATTATATACATTAATTCAAGTGCACATGTTCTGCTGAACTAGGCATTCCATCTCTGCAATGATCACAAGGTCAGTAGGTAAAAGGAATTAATGTTGTATAATCTCTTTGTACAAAAAACAGGGCTAAGATCTATGCCATTTTTACAAGCCCCAAGTCTTTCACAAGCTTTGAGATGCTCAACCCTTCAACTATTAACCTTAAGAAGGTTCTTCCCTTAATATCTTCTTCCAAACATAACAGCATCAGAATCAATATACTTCTACAATATAGGGAAGAGATTCTCTTTATTGCATTTGCTGAAAGTCACCTGCTTCATTAAATGTTTTGTGAACCACTCTTAACCAGGTCATTTCAGGCTCTTTTAGTCTTTCTCCTCATATGCTGCTCACGCTGACCATATCATGTAAGGAAAGTAGCCCTGACTGAAAGTGATACCATCACAGGATGTATTCACATGATAACCTGTTTGGACCTATTTGCAGAGTAACACTGATGAGAAGAGCAAAGACACTCAAACAGAATCCATCACTATCAGCATCCTGGTGCATAATGTCCTAGGCAAGAAAATATCAGCATGTCACAGCTCCAAGAAGAGGGCAGCTGGAAGCTCCTGAAGATGTGTAATGTAAGTGGGAGCCTACTGAGAAGCTGTTTCATTACACGTGAAAATGTGACACTGAAGGATTCTTCCCCAGCTCCACTAGGGAAGGGTCTCCTCCTTTCATAAGCACGAAGATGCCATGTAACAGATCAAATTCTCCAAATGCATGGACACATTAATTTATTGCATAAATAGTTCAAAAATACAAATGTCTCAACAATGGGGTTAAAAAATCATCAGATCTTCAAATTGGTGTTAAGATCTGCTGTGGTACCTCTGATATGTGAGGCCACAAGGTCTGACTGTGTCAGAGGCAGGACTTGCTGTACTGTGCAGAAGAGGACTCCTGGGGTGGGAAGGCAGCACTCATGGTTGCCCACAGCTCACCCACTGAGAAGCACAGATTGTGATACAAGGTCTTGCTGCACAGAAAGTGCATATGCCCTGACCTGGATTAAATAATCAGCTAACAAATTGTCAACTGTGCTGCATGTTCTGTTTCCTTAAATCACCCTCATATTAAACAGAACAAGTGGGAAGGAAAATCTGCACTAAAATCCATAAAAAGACTTCCTGCCATTTGGTCCCTCCTGCCAAAGGGAGAGTTGAGCTTCAGATTTGTGTTAGATATTTTTATTTTATAAAGCTCATCTTTAATTAGTGTAATAGACTTGCCACAGTGAAGGATGCTGGAATCACTAGTAAAAGCACCCCTATCCAAAATATGCTCATATCAAAGAAAGAACAGATGGCTTAATAAAATAAACTATTACTCAGCACAAAGGCTTTCCACAATATTATGATTCATTTTACTATTAGAATTACTAATTTCCTGGCATGTTACTGATCAACTCTAGTTACCAATTAAACAATTGGTTAGGGTAAGCACCTGTTTCCAATAACAAAAAAAAGATTGTACCTTTTATTCAACTAATTCAAAGCCTATTGCAATAATACAACCTAGCAATATTTTTCTAGAGGACATTTCTAATTTAGTATCGTAGCTTTAATATCATGGCAGGAAAAGTAAGGTAGCTGCATTCACTAGTAACAGATGGAGAACACAGTCCTACAGTATATTGCTTGTGGGCAATCTCTTTAAGAGATTCCTCTAGGATGGAAAAAAAATAGTTATTTTTAGAGGTTGTATATTCTAGTTTGACATAAGCCTTATTCCTGAAAAATCATAATATTTAGTTCACTGGTAACAAGCCCTCAGTTCAAGTGTTTAACAGTTCAGGCCTTTGTTACCACTTTCAGCATTACAGTAGCACTCCCTGGGATTTGAAAATTCAAAACGAATTTTTCCTCTGTCTCCAAAGCAACCAGGAAATAGCAGGAACTAATGGTTGCCCCCAAAGTGAAGTCCTGTGAAGTAACGTATTAGCTTTTATACAGAGAAGAAAAAAGTTCATTAGGAAATTATTTTTTAACTGCCAGATTTCCTTCCAGTCATCTTTTATATCATTCTTTAAATCAAATTGAGAAAGTCTGAATAAAGATTAGCAATGAGCAACTTTTTGCGCTTGGTTTAAACCTAATAGCGTAAGAATATACTTTTCTTATGAGACATGGACAATGATGACATGCATATAGCCACACCTGAATCTATCTGGAAGCCTAAGAACATCTCCAGATGGCTGTCATGTGAATTACCTGGGAGTTCCTGCAAGGACCTAGCAGGACCATTTTTCAAATGCTTCTATCAAAACTTCTGGCTGATTGCGTATTTACAGAATATTAACACTAAATGGACAGTAAATCCTACATGTCCATTTCATTCTTCCATCAATAAAATCCTCTAAGGAAGTAGACTAAAATGAAGAATAAAAGAAGTAGGCTATTTCCCTTCTCATAAACCTGTGTATTTCCAAATGTATCCAGTGTCAAGTAGTATTAACTGTACTCCGCTTTCCACTTTCTCAACTGCTGAGTTTTCCTCAGTAATGAAAGGATCCCACCAAAAAAAAAAAAAAAAAAACAAAACATATTTTTGAAGCTAAATAAACAGATGACCATACTTGCAGCAGACAGAATTACATCAGTCTACTGGAATTTAAGTAGACTTGCTAAAAGTTGCTATCTTAACATTCCATCTGGAAAATCTGCATATGCCTACAACTATCTTTTGTACTTCCCTGTGCTACCTATTAAAGTAAGAATTAACCAGTGAGCAAGTGCTGTAGAAGATTTATTTTTTTACAATGCGAACTTTTTTGTTTTGTAAATGGGTGACACTGAGACAAAAAAGATGCCCTGTAAAAAAAGATTGCAAACACTATATGAAAGTTTCCTTTTTCTTTTTCTTTCCAGTTTTACAGATAAACAGAAGTCATATTACAAGAAGCTAACCTCATCAGACACTGTAAATATTGCTATCTAATCTGTATTTAAGACATAACCCTGGGAAACAGCAACAGCACAGAAGAGGATGAGCCATTAATAACATTTTCTTATGAGAAACTGCACAAAAATAGAAAGAATCAAAGAAGGACAAAATACAACTTGTGGTTCAAATAAAGTAATTTTACTGATTGAGCATAATGAAGCTGCACTGGTAGTTACAGTATCAGGCTGAAGAATATGCGAATTTTCCAGCTTATAGTAATACACAGGGGTCAATTGGATTATATCCCCCAAAAAATAAGAGCCATAAATAGTCATTTGGAAGACAGTGGCTGCAGAGGCTTCACTTGAATCATCACCCATTATTACAGAATGTAACTAGGTGCAGTTCCTGAGGATGTCACTACAAATATTAAAAATCTTAAATTGTATAACAAAGTATCAGCTACAGACTATTATACAGAGAAAATGACTATGACACGGCAAAAACTTGAAATATCCAACAGAAATCTCTCTAATAAAGGCATTTGAGGCTGCACAAGTTCACAAGATTTAACAGACGTGTAAAAATATTGCCCCATATGAACATGCTTTGTTTGTGGATAACACATAGAAAAGTAAGAAGTTCCTTCTACAGTAACTGAAAAATATTCTTTAAGATGTTGGTGTTTATGTCCTCCCTCTACCCACCTCCCAAACACTTTTTTCTAACTTACTTTGCCCTAGGCAGCCTATAATGGCACAGCATACTTTTACTGCAAGTATTTCAATTAATACAGTAACAACTCAGCAGTGCTCACTTTTATTTAAGATCAACTGAAAGTGTGGAAACTAAATTCACTACAGTGGACCACAGTAAATGCATTAATTCTACATCCATGTAACATCCATGAGCTTTATAAATAAATGTCATTAGTGAAGATAGGTGTCTGTCCAAATATTGGTGTTCGAGCCAGTTCATTACAGTTTCATTGCTTTCAGTAACCACAGCCGTTACAACTCTTGAATGGCATTTGATACATCCTGTTTACTCAGTCTTGAAACAGAGTAAATCATCTCTGAAAGCTGTGACCATTTTATAAATATATATCCAACACAATCAGTCAATGCTGATTTACTGTACCCAACTCTGGTCATCCGCTTTGGATTCACTTCTGAATAATAGCAACTTAATCCCTTATGCGATTATTATTTTTTAATTCCTGAAGCGCAATTATCAGATATCTTTATCAGATAACTTCCTCACCAGACTGTTTACCTCAGATTTTCTTCCAGAACTTTATGGTGTTGAGAGTCTCTCTTCATGCTCCTTCAATTTTCAAGTTCACGTAGACCAAGATGTGTTGCATACCGTGAGGCTTAACACTCGAGTTCCTTCAAACTCCTTTAGGCCCCACCCAAAGCATTACTTTTCATCTTTCAAAACTGAAGCAATCCTTCTCTGTCCCCAGTCAAGATGAATAAAAGCAATCACAGAATTAGGATCAGATTTGCACTCTGGTTATGGCTAACAAAATGTGTCTTTTAGAGGAATGTTGTAAAAGCCAGCTAACAACATCAGTATGGCCCCTTACAATACCATCCAGTTCACAGCATCCCTTCTGTCTCATCAGAAGCACTTCATAGTATTTCTCTGCTCTTACAGAGAGCAGAAACTACGGAGCTGAGGCTCTTCTAGAAATGTCATAACCTCTGTTGCCAACACTCAAACACTCCAAGGGTAAGTGAAAATGAAACTCCCACAATACCACCAGTGCAGCAGCATGGCAGACTTCTTACTAAGTGAAATCGATTCTTCTACAAACGCCATCAATCAGAAACACAAAAAGAACAGAAGCAAAAGATGACGCCCTAAGGCTCTTATTACTGAAAGCACATTAACAGAAAATAGAGTTGCAGCTTTAAAGAAACAACACAGGATACTTCAGTTAAAGAGAATAGTCTTCAAAATTTGTCTTATCTTCATTTAAACATTGAAGCTTAAGAACGAGTCTGGATTATGGATTCGTATTTAATCTACTAGCAAATTGTTTTCAATAAAAATTGCTAATTAACCATAACAGAATTTATAAAGCAGAATTGTAATTGTAGCAAATTAAGAGTCCAAAATATAACAAAGCTTATGTGTCCAGATTAATGAGATTTGAAAAAATAAAAATTAAAGAGAGCTGTTAGTACAGTGGAACGAGACCCTATTATACGCCATAATTAGACACCAGTATAAATTTTGTCAGTTTACATGATAATTTTAATTTCTAGGGCAAACTCTATTATATGTTTGGACATTTAAACTGATGCTATACAGTTTAACAGTACACTGGGATGAGTATCAGACCTGAAAATTAGCCTTTTTTGACAGGCTATTATTTAGGAGTTTGATTTTGCAGCCACAAGTGAACCAGGATTGGATACAGCTGCGGTTTGGATGAGGAGGATGTTCAACAGCTTTTCTGGCACATGAACAGAAGCTGTACAGCGTAGAACAACTATCCAAACATCCCAGGTTAGTTCTGCTTGCTTCACTGATCTGCCTGACTTCATGGACTTCAAGTAAGAAAAGTCAGGCAAAGTCAAGTGACTAAACCATGTGCTTGCAGGATCACATACCACAAAGGCAAGTCTGAGGCTAGAATAATTTCTATTTGGTGCTAATAACAATGTGCTAAGACTGAAAGAAAAAGAAACATCCATTAAAAAATCCCCAAAATACTATAGTGACCCCTGTTAATTTTAGTAAGTATATCAACCAATAAAACATTACTGACATCCATTATTTTGCAAAACATTGCATCCTACTGCACCAAAGTTTTTATCTTGAGTGCTAAGAGGATTTGTTCTTATTTGTAGAGAATGGAGATCTATTGATTAAAAAAAAAAAAACACAACATACAAAAAAGTCTTTTCTTTCCTTAAACTTTCTACAAAACAGCTAACAGCTAGAATTCACACAAATGCCTACAATTTAAATTCACCTGCTGAATGAATAGGAGACAGTAAGTGATAGTAATTTGACAGTAGATGTACTTGTCTCTTGTAAATATTTGATATTGGATACACATTCATTAAAACAAACAAACAAAAATCATGACAACCTATATATTCCTACTGGATCAAAACAGAATACTCCTACTACTTGCACTGGAAGCCAACCAAGGACAAACTCTCTGACAACAGGATGTGCTGGCAACAAACAACTTGTGCTGGCAACAGTGCAACAACGAAGGGGAAAAATAGGTATTAAAATAATACTGGGAAGTAAACATGTCTTTGAAGGGAAAACATCCTGTTCCAGGTCTTCCAGACACACGCTCCAGTTCTTGCGCTTAACAGCGTTGTAACACATGTAGAGTTAACCCTTCAAAATGGAAAAGTAGATAATACTGAATAAAAGGGTGAGTGTATTTATGTTGCATTATGCTTTTCCCATGTACTTAAATTGCATATTGCTTACTCTGTAATGATGGAAATTTTTAAGTAGATGACTCATGGTTATTAATTATCAGGAATTCTTTTCAATCATATTGATGCTCTGCACTCTCTTCTCTTGGCATCTTTGTCCTTGCAGATCATTAAAGAGCATTTTGTTCAAAATCCACATGGTGGTATCGGTTTACTGTTATCTTAGACCACAGGCATCAAGCCTGTTCCACAGGAACACCTCATTTTAAAAAGCATCCAAGCATACAGAGCATAGGAAGACAATTCTGAACTGAGATGGAACATATTAGGATGTTGAAAAGCCATCCTTAGAACATTGGGTAACAAGTAAGCAAAGAGTTGATTTGGTAAACCAGGAAGTTACTGCATCTTAGTCAGCTTCTTGAAAACTTCAAAGAAACTACAGAAATAGGACATAGGTTTGAGTTATAAAGCACAGTTATTAAAGATGAAAATTTTCATCTCCCATAAGAATAAGGATAAAAAAAAATCTAATCTATTATACAAATTAATGCTAAATGTGGAAATACATTTAGAACAACAGCAAATTACTAAAATGTAATGACTGTTTTACTGTCTGGCATTGTAAACAGTGCTATTATGGACTTGCGGATGCTTTTCATTTCTTTGTGCCCCGTAGTTTCTTACAAACCTGGCATAAATTCTTTTTATGAAATGTTTACTGAAGACATATACAAGCATCTTTGCACTGTAATCTCATTTAAATATCTACTCATATAGAGCAGTTCAAATTAATGGGGTACTTCATTTGTAATGACTGTTATGGGCAGATCTCTAGATCAAAAATCTGAAATCACGAATGTCAAATTTAAGTCAGTCATACAAAGGAGTTTTTGCTGTACTCATGCATAGAAAAATCTGCTTCTATAATTGCCAAGTCACCCTGTCTTTACAGGGGAACATTCAGCCATACTGTCAGATAGACACAGAGAGTCCTCAAGATTAACATCAGTCTTTGCCCCGTTTTGTGAACAAGTGGTGGCTATGTTTTTATTACAGTAGCTTTTTTTTTTTTTCAATTTATTTAAGATATCTTCTGAGGCTAACTGAGCAAAAGCCTAATAGACACTCTTCCACCTGCACTGAAGACAAATAAAGATGTTCATTGGTTTGTTTTCTTAACTTGTGGAAAGATCAGAAGTTAAATTCACAGGTACAATTGGAGTTTCATGAAAATGTAATTTATGTGAGTCCTGGCAAAGTCACAAGTCCTTACTATCTAGTAAGCACAGAGACCAAACTCAACTCATCTATGGAACAAAGAAGCTGTCTTGTCATATGCCAGGAAAGTCTAACGTGCATCATGAGCAAAAGTCGATACATGGCGCAACTTTTTGTTGTTGTTATTTTTTGCCTTTTATGCACTTCCAGGGTAAGGGTGTGAGAAAAAAAGCTACAGAAAGTTGACTGGCATTATTCAAGATTTCAATTTTTCTTTTCAAGTTCTACTCAACGCAAACACTGCCTCCACCCACCCACCCCCAACATCCTCCCTGTTAACTTTGTTTTAATCTGAGCATTTAAATCCAGTGTCTATATATTACTCAGAATTAATTCTATGGGTGACTATGGTTCAGTTTTCCCGATGTTAAAAAACACTGATGTTGTTGATTTATAGCATTACAGAATGAAAAGATAGTCTGGGAGGATGGTTGAGTGGCATTTTAATTTCACACACACACACAAAAAATAGGAGGAAAATTAAATACAAGCAAATTATTACCAGACATTGAAAGATGTTACAGTACCATATTCATTCACACTACACAGATAGGAGTTTAAAATAAGCCTATTTCTGTTGTTAATGCAAGCATATAACAAATTAATTTTAAAAATAAAGTCCTGAATTTTAAAACAAACAAAAAAATAATTATGGACATTTCATAAAGCAGAAATCAAAAGGCTGTTTAAAGCTTAGAACTCTACAGATTGTATTCATTAGAACTTCACAAAGACATTAAATAAAAAATGCTTAATCTGGTTAATGAAAAATGCAATTGATAAGCTATAGACAAAATGTTTTTATTAAAAAAAGAAGTTATTTTAGTCAAAAAAAAAAAAAAAAAGAAAACATTGTTTTAATGGGAAAGCTCCATGAAAAATCAGACCCTCATTCAGTGTTCATTAAAAGTTATTCTTGGCTATAAGCCTGAAGAGATGCCCAAATACTCCCGTCATCAACCCCTCATAACAAGGGCATTACTCAACTAACTTCAGAAGAGGACTCTAAATGCAGATCCTTGTGAAACAGTAACACCAAACTACTGACCTCTGTGCTGCACAAGCACTCCCACCCCTAAGGTGTTTTTTGGAGGCCTCTTCCCCAAGGAGCAGCCTGCTAGCTAAAGCAATCACTCCCAATATAGTGCTACAGCCATGACAATCCCAGTGGCAGGTCCAGTGACTGCTCAGGCAGCAGCACTACCTGCTCCAGGTCATACTGCCACAACCACCACACTCCTACAGCCTCCAACTATGCATTCTCAGCTGTTTCTTTAGTATCAGAAACAAAAACAGCCACACAAAACAATCCACACACATCCTCCTCTCATCTCAGATGGATGTAGCATCAAAATGACAACAGCTTCTCCAAGCTAAATGATGCAACAGCCAGCAGCTATGGTCATCAGGCACTTCAGAGCCCTCAGAGTAAGCTTGTTAGCCGTGGGGAGGAAGGACGCAGCCTCCACAGCATCCATAGACTTTGGGAGGAATCTGGGGGGTGACCATCTCAGCTCAGTGTTTTCAAGCTTGTGTGTCTGCACAAGCAGCAAAAATTCACCTTTAGTATTTATTGCAATAGCTCTGGAGAATCAGGACCATTATGGAAATGCAAGCTGGATTCCATCCCCAAATAACCAGCAGACTGCCAGCTAAGTGTCAGTTCCAGAAACATTTTATTGGCAATGATGCATGAACCAGAATGAACACAGCTTGATTTACATCTCAAGCTGTGCTTGTAGCATTGGCAAAACAACAACGAGAAATCCTGAAGTGCTTTACTTGTAAATTAAAAAAGGTTATCCCAGGAGCACTTGCCTGCATCATACATTGAATACTATAATGCTTCACATTCAGTTTTAAGTTATTTAATCTTTCATCTTAAGAAACAGTATTTCTTACACAGGAGATACACATTTCCCTTCCAGAATATGCAGAACTTAAAAGCAGACAACTAGTCTACAATGATGGCATTTGCCTGTTTATCAAAAAAGGATAATTTTTAACAGATAATAAAAATTGATGATGGCACAAGCCACACGTTGTTGTTTTATTTCTGAACCTAACTGGAAGACAGAAGAGCAGAACAGCAAATCCAAGAAGTGTACTTAAGAATATAAGAAAGAGAAGACAGAACAACAAAGCAGATCCAGTTTTCAGTTCACATGAAGTTCAGATGCATTTCTGGCTTAGTATGCAACCTAAATTTGTTCAAGCTTGGATTGTTAAGAACTGATGTTCGTACAGATACATTTCCTATTCTTCCAAGCAAACATGGAATCCTTCCCAGGTCACCATCACTGAAGCAAACATTCGACCATGCTCTTGGGCAGACAGCTACTCTTTAAGTAAAAGTTTCAAAAACAAAAGTCAAGAGCACTGATCTGTGCTGGAGTTTGAATATCCGAACAAACTATTCCATCAATACAGCTGTGGAGCCAGTAACCACAGTCTGAAGAGCAAAAAGGAACATCTCAACAGCAATAATATTTTACAGTGATTGTGTAGTCTGATCAAGAAACAGGAATTATATGTCAGACAAATCCTCTAACCTCCAGGGATTTGTTCTGATTTAGGATGAGGAAGAGACCTTTCCTCTTTCCCTTCTGAGCAATCAGCATAAGTCTTCCTTTTGTCCCTGTAGAGGGTGGCAATATCTCTTATATCTCATAAAGGTTTGCTAGGCACAGCTATATTGCTCTGGCATTACTATCTTAACTTGGAGCCCTACTGAACAGTCTCAGAGAGATTTCTCATCTCTAGCAGATTTATCTAATGATATAGCTGCTGTTTTTAAATTAACTGTTATTCTGTACTATGAGTAACAGAATATGTTTTTAAAATGCTGTAACACAAATTGTTTCTGCATATAACATTAAGGGAAAACTACTTTCATTACTTTGGGACACTTTCTTCTGTATCATTATGAGATTTATCTTATTATGTAAATGTTTTGCACTGAAGCTTTAATCCATCAAGGATCTCTAGAGTGATATTGAAAGGAATAAATAATTAACTACCAGCCAGAAACGTTACAGAATGAGGCAAAAATTAGAAGTTCTGGGAACACATTCTCTAAATAAATAAATAAATAGATCACTTCAAACAAAGAGTTTTTCCTCTCGTCTCCCATAAAATACAACTTGCCCCACTTAGAACTTGGAAGGGGGGGGGGGGGAACAGACCTCAAAGCATTAAATATTAGTGTTTTTCTTCTGTATTTTATATAACATCTTACCAATTCCACACTGATTAGACATTAAAAACACAATAATAATATAAAGTTCTCAACAGAAAGGTAGCAAAGTTAATAATTAAGAGTATGGTGACTATGAGATTTTTAGTCCCCATCAAGCTTCTCAAACACCAACACAAACAAACAAACACATAAATCACAACGTTGTGTGCATTGTTCTCCTAATTCCTTATGGGAACTAATGTTTAAGGTTATTTTATACCAGGCTGGAATCAAGTTCAACAAAACACAGAAATAAATATTAATGTTTCAAGGATGGTACTACAGCATATCAAAAACTTGCTTAGGAGAAAAAAAATGCAGAACCACTAGCAGGTTGTTGGTTTAAGCTGAAAAAACGTACAAGAACACTTGCCATGATTAGGGTAATAGATGGTTTGAAACTACTGTATACAATGTATAAGGAAATTCCTTGATTTTGACACAAGCTGTTTTGAACTCCATGGAAATAGTGGGTACATGCTCACGAGTTAATTGAATAAAAACTGTTTTACAGTAGCAGAAGAAATGGCAGATAATTATGTTCATTTAATTCACTCGGGATTCAGCTTGTTTTCTGCTTCCTTGATATTAATGAAAAGAAATCCAATTTGTTCTACATGGCAAGATATGTAATTTAGATGCTTATTAATGCACAGTTCTGGTATCAGCTCTTTGAGAAATGTATCCTTTAAAATGTTTGTTTTGAAAGTCAAGGAAGCCATAAGTGTAACAAAACAACATGTTCTGCATGGAAGTATAACCAAATTGGAATAAGCCACTCTTTCTCACTGTGAGTGGGCAAATATGTAGAGTACGGTAACTTAACAAATCTTTGGTAATGGCACAATTTTTACAATATACATGTCAATACTTTAAGATTTCTTTAAGATTTGTTGTAAATCATTCCTATGCTTAATCTATGAAACATATGACAATGAAGTCCACTTATAATCTTCACCATTACATAACACAAACTAGATACACAAACACAACCTACTTTGAAGAACTGTCACGACCTCAATTTTTTGTTCTTAATTGCTTCTAATCTGTTCTAATGAGAACACTTATGACACTACCTGCATTCTTGCCACACTAAGAATATTCCTTCTGTCACTACTAAATTTTTTTTTGTCACACCTTTGACAGTAGTGCTACAAGCACCATACCTATTATGGCTGCACCACAGGTTTAAGTACAGGGAAAAAAACGCATCATCAAATAGTGCCCTGAAATTAAGCAAGTGGCTAATGACCACAACTGCAGAACTAGACTGCGGTCTAACCAGCAGAAAGACAGAGAAAACATGAGAGCTCCTAGATCATTCACAGCCTCTGGCTGAAGGTGACCAAGCCCAAGGAATGAAAAGAAATAGATTTCTTAGGCAAAGCTTAGTTCACGTGTTCATTTTTTACTTTTAACATTTAGAGGAATAGGAGGTTGCACTATGCAATAAGGCAGGAGAAAAAAACAAAGCATCCCTCTAGGTACACTCAAACACTACACTAGCTGACATCACCAAATAAACAGATGTGAGAATACCAGCATGACATGAAGTAATTAGTCCTAGTTGCTACACAGAGGAAGATATGACAAGAAACTATCTCTCACTAGTATTTGACTTACATAATATCACTTACATCTGTACAAAGTAAATGTAAAACATGACTGCTGGGCAGTGCAGAATTCTGACTGGGAAGAGGGTTGCCCAAGTGCAAACACAAAGTGCAGGTCAGCGAGGAACTAAATCATTTCACTGCAACTTTGCAAGCCTCCATTTGAGCTGAGCCTAGCAAATTAACCTGCATACAGTAAAAACTAAGAAAAACTTCACAATCCTTAACATTTCCACAGAGCATGGTCCACAGAACTGAAAAAGTCCGGAGACACGACAGTGCAAGTGCTTACTGATTACCACTGACTTTATTAATCCACACAAAAAAATAAAAGGTCCACTGACTTTATGGCACAAGGCCCTCTTGATAATCACTGGTAAACCCTGCCACTCCTCACAAAAGAGAAGTGAAAAAGACAAACGATCACAGATCATATCCTGTGTGAGTACACATTTAAAAAAAATCCTCCAATTCTTCCCAACAATTAACATTTTCTCACTTAAAGTCTCTCTTTAAACATATACACATTACTCATGCTTCTATATCCATAAATGAAAAATAATAAGACTAAACGCATAGAACACCCCCATAAGGCTGACAAGCTGATATAGTTCTATAAATAGTTTGTGAAATACAGCATACTTGTTTTTAAAGGAGCTACAAATGTCACTTAAATTTTGTTACTGAAATTCTGTTCCTAAACTATTTGGCTGGTCTGCTAGCTGCCAATTAGCTGCAGGTTAATCTTGTTTTTATCCAACAGTATTTGGATTTCAGCTATAAAGCAATGACAATTCTTTTCCACTAGCGCACCTTACAAATTCTTTCAATTAACTGCCTTTTATCCTTATTTATGCCTGTGGGGTGGATACTTAAAATCCTCAACTTTATTTTTTGCTGTGTGTATATATCCAGCGTTATTTTCTAAAAGCCTATTTATGTTTTCCTTTATAAATTGCATCTAATCAGTTTCCACTAGGTTGGTTGCCCTTATAATGCTAAGTGATTACTATCTTGAAGACTGTTTTATATTATAATTTAATTTGAAATAATTAAAAGGTTAAAAAAAAATAAATTGCTCAATTGCTGTAGTCATATATTTAAAGGCATTATGCCTGGATAACAAAATAATAAAGCTGTCTATAAATGTCTTTCCCTTAAAAGTAAAGAACTAACATGTAACCTCTTCAAAAATAAAATACAAACATAGTATATTTTAGAACTGAAATATAATTTAACTTCAATCCACACTTTAAAACAGTGCAAACAGAAATGAAAGCAGTTTCACTTCTCTTTAATGCTTTCTTTTTTTTATTATTTTTTTTTTTTTAAAGAGTCTTGGTAGGACAAAATGATGCTAAGAATTCACAGAACCACAGAATTGTAGGGGTTGGAAGGGACCTTCAGAGATCATCAAGTCCAACCCCCCTGCCAAAGCAGGTTCCCTACAGCAGGTTGCCCAGGTAGGCATCCAGACAGGCCTTGAATATCTCCAGAGAAGGAGACTCCACAACCTCCCTGGGCAGCCTGTCCCAGTGCTCCGTCACCCTCACCGTGAAGTTCTTTTGCATGTTGGTGCAAAACTTCCTATGCTCCATTTTGTGGCCCTTGCCACTTGTCCTGTCCCCACAAACCACTGAAAAGAGGTCGGCCAAATCCCTCTGTCTCACAAAAATTCTCAAACATCTGAAATACTGAAGTTAAACATAAGTTGGTAACAGAAAAAAAAAATAAAAAAACAAACACTTGCTTTTTAGATTTCTTGCATCGTTTTTCCACCCAAAGATTTTGCAAAAAAACACCAGAAAAATACACTTGAAATATTTTTATAAGTATAAACACACTGGACATTTATTTTTAGTACTTTTTATCTTTATGCATCTAGCTAACATTTGAGAGCCATTTGCTATTGGTTCTTCTGAGGAGAGGAGAGTTTTTAATGGGATAATATTTTAGATATTCTGACTAGCCTAGTTGTTGTGCCCTCTTAGAAAATGAAGTACAAAAAAATATCGTTATCGTTTCTTAGTATGTCTCACCCTAGGGTATCTGTAAGCTTTGCTGAAACAAAATACTTGTGTTTCACAACGTGCATGCACAGCGGGGAAAAACAGGCTGCATTTCACCTGCAGCTCTGGAGTGCTTCAAATTGCTATAGAAACTAAGGACTGAAAGGGAGCAAGGTATGATTTCTCCAGCTGAAATGCAGACCAAACTGAAGCAGTGGACCAGTAAGCTATGCCTTGTGGAAAATGCACTCTAGCAACCAAAAACACTTAGGATTTATGCTTTATCCAGCAGATACCTCTCTGTCTTCAGCACACTTCCTAATACCATTATAGATTACTGAACCAGAACCATTTGACTTTTGGAGACATTTACTCTTTCCTTTGAGATTTTTCTGGCCCAAAAAATAGAACTGCACAAAGTAGAAACTGATGATTAAGAAACTGAAAGGAGAAAACAAGCTTCTGATTTTTCCCAGGCAATGTTTCCCTTATCTCCTGGGTTTCGACCAAAGCTTAGGAAAATGTATGCAGGACTGAGCAGTGTGACAGGTCAGGGTGAAGGGAAGGCAGGCAAAGGTAGAGTTGTGTTATTGGAGGTATTAACTCTCTATGCCTGGTAATATTCAAAAACTCCCAAACATTAACACAGACTAAGAAAATCAGTTTTCCCTCAATGCTTTTGTCACTGAACTCCTCCTTTTCATGAATTACAGCAGCAGTCTATTTCCATCAATATCTTACAAACTTCCTCAAGTCTGTTTCACTCCTTTTAGAAACAAAAATATTTAGGTAGCTGTGCTCCCATTCCAGTCTTGTCAATGAGCCTCATAAAATGGTGCTCATTCACTCCAAGCAGCAGCTAGTCTGGGTCACTGACTGCAGCTACGTTGAGCTGCTTCCTGAAATGTCGGTCTTTCATGTTTTACAACTCCATTGGAAATGGAGCATTCTGAAGGCTGCATTTTGCATCCATTCAGGACAGACACTTTTCCCTGAGATCAGCTGCCACTCCAACAGAAGTGAAATTTCCCATGTTTCTTAAGCTACAGAAAAGTGAGATGTGGAGAAGACAAAACAATTGGTTTGGGCCAACATGAAACCTTACATCTGTCTTCGTATACGCTCTGTCTTTGAGGAAACCAACATTACCTTCAGCACTTTTACACTCCTTCTTCTACCACTGAGCCACAAGTTATTATAGCAAAATACTTTCCAGCTAGATCCAATAAATTCAATGGACTGTGTGTTTGAGGTGGAAGAAATAAAAGAACATTTTATTTCACTTAACTAGCTTCTTTGTTTTAATGGCTTATTTTGAGGTTCCACTCAACCTCAAAGATGCTATGCCATATTAAATACACCCCCAAACTGGAAATTTCCCTTTCAGCACTTAACTGTCCACCTTCATGCACCTTTAAAATGTAAACTGGGTTACAACCAACACTGTTTCCTCTAGGGTAAAGGTCTTCTCCCCACCCAACCCCCCTCAGATACTATCTCATATAGCTCAGCAAGGTTTAATTTATCTCAGTCATCCTCTTAAGTTAAAACACAAGTTTGTAAAACATGCCTTCTGATCAGTGCCTTAGATTACTCTTACTATTAGAGTTAGTGGCGGAAACAAGAGTCTTGGCATTCAAGTTATGACTTGTTTAGGAAATTGATATTGGCATTTTCTGCATCATTTGCTTTTTCTCCAGTGAATTACTTTCCTGTCTTTGATTGTCCTAAAGAATTTTTAACCTTATGGGAGAATAAAACTAATTAAAAAAACCTGCCAAATTTAACTTCAGGCAGAGAGTCTGGGCTTCCTCTTGAAGTTAATGTACCTATTGATCTGTTAAAATAATAAACTGGAAGTTGCAGTCTATCACAGAAAATAGATGTTGGAGGTCAAACACTACTTTATCCTTTAAGGATGAGCATAATGGTTCTCACATCTATAGGCTAACCTGACAATTTTTTAAGACAGAATGGTGAAGAACAGAAAGGAATTAGGTCCTATAAAACACAAATGGAAATAAAAAGTAATGCAAAAACTATTTTTTTTCTCTGCACAGTCCCTGTAATATTATTTTATCCATATAACAATTATATAATTAAAATATTACATCAATACATATACTTACTAGTATTTAAAAGTTTTGTCCCCAATCAGAATTAACACTATACAGTGACACTTTTTTTGGTCATTGTTTTGGACCACAGTAGTTAACAAGTTTTGTTTTAGAACAGTAAAGCAGCCTTAACTCAACTAAGATTTGTGATTTTGTCTTCTCTTCTTTAATGTTTCTTGACTGCAGATGCTACTTATTACACAAGTCAGGAAAAATTAAATTTCAGATTTTCAGTATCAAAGACAAAACAAATCAATTTTAATTTCTCAAGAGATGAAACTGCTGATGCAGAAGGTCATTAAATAGTGTTGCTGTTCAGTAGCACTGGAGTCCAGAATAAAGGGACTTACAAAATGACAATCATTGAAGTTGAGAAGATGAAGAGAAAAGAAGAGCTTCTGATTCCTAGTGTGATACTGGGGCTTTTCACAGCGGTAAGGAAGGGGGCCCCATAGATGATTAAAAAAAAATCCTCCTCATTTATTGCATATTACTGGATATATCAACAGGATAGCCAGGTGCTACCTTAGAGATACCAATTCTTGCATGATATAAGCATATATGAGCAAAATTACAACATCAAAATAGAATTAATCTTTGATATTAGTTCTTCTCCATCATCATTGCTCTGTGCATTAGCCATATGTTTAAATTAAAAAAAAAAAATCAAGCTGGTATTCATTTCAACCAGTTCATTCACCAGTTTCCCTCTAGTACTTTTTCCTAGCAAATCTTTAAAACAGTAATTATCACAGAAACATGTTTAAAAATATTAAAATTCACTTATAATATCAGCTGGAAGACAGGAAGGCACCATATAGAAAGAAAAAAAAAAAAACAACACAAAAACAATGCTAAATAAGAGAAGCATGGAATCTGAAATTAGAATCTGTGATCTAGGTCCAACGCTGAACCACAGTACACAAAGATGGTGCTGCATTTTACTGATTCCTTCTTTCTGAAATCCTTTGGAAAGTGTCATCAGCATAACCACCATGATCACAGTCTCCCTGAATCCATCACAGTATCCCACAAGAAACTTGAGCTATATCATAATATTATGATAAACCATACCAAAATATCCCCCTATAAACTTGTATTGTCCTAGTCAAAGAGCTTGTGTGAATAGCTTACACATTCGTCCGAATTTGAAGCCAGAAAGACTTAAAATAGATTTTTTTCATCTATTTTTACCTTCCCTTTTTGTCCTTTTTCTTTCTCTAGCTAGCTTTCTCTAGCCTTTTATCCTTTATTTGCCTTTTGTTTAGCAAATGTCAGGTTTATCCAGGCAAAATCATCTCTCACAATGTTGTTCTGAGCCTGTGACCAATGCAGCAGTCAAGAGTATTTACTTAAAGCAATTCAACATTCATTCAAGTCTGTCGTGTCATGAAATGTCTCATAAGACCATGAGCTGAGCCTATGTTTCTCCATACTGTTTACTGTGTACTTCTACTACAGTAAAAGTCTGAAGGGGAAAAAAAAGTTCTTTTTTTTTTATTGCCTGCATTTGTCATGTTTCCTCATAAAAGGAGGACTGGTTGGCTCCAGTCCTTCTCAAAAAACTGTCTATTAATCCTCCATCACTCAAATATCCCTAAAAGAATTGGTTGTTGCCATCTCAAAATATATCAAAAGCAGGTTGTTACTGTTACAGACCGTTATTCCTTCTTTTTGCATCTTTAGAGTTAAAGTATCTTCAATCACTTATTAGCCTTGATATTAAACTGGCCAAATGTCTGTATACTTGAAACAGCAAAAAAAGTGTAGCTGGTTAGTGTCATAAACAGACTACCTTCAACTCTCTTCACCTGTTACTGTATTTGTATTCAGTATTTCCCTTTGAAACAATGCTGCTCCTGTTATGCAGCATAGCTTAAATTATTTTTAAACATCTACACATTTTAACTAGGTAACGTGGTTTATTTTCCCAAGATCTGTTGGTTCCATAGCCTTTAACTAGAAATTATTTAGCCCTTTTCTCCTAATATCTACAGTGATCTTACATAAATAATTTATCTGGCTCATTATTCATTACACATATTCACTTCCAAATAAATGCATGGAAATTGGTGTGCAAACATGGACTGTAAATGAACTGATCTTCAAACACAGAACAAATAATGAAGGAATATTATCCACACTGCAGTTGTTAACGCGGATGTAATTAGGATTTTAACAATCACTGTTACTAAGATATCATGTCTTCTTCTTACAGTTATAAGGATAACATCACAAGGTAAGAAATACCAGAACCTTTCACTGAATTATTAGGTGTTTTGTTTTTAAGTTGTCTTTCCTTCCTGAAAGTTGAAAAGTAACCTTGCTTAAACAATTTATATATTTTCAACCTTATGTAATTTTGTAAACACAAAGAATAATTTTTACATGTCCAATATTTTACCCATGTATATTTCTGCAAAAGCATCCTATGGAGTCCTTGAATGAGTGCTATGGCAGACTTGCATATTTGGCCTTCCATCTAAGAATATATTCTTAAAAACAAACAAACAAACAAAAAAAACTAAGTGTACAAGTTCTGTAGGCCACCTTCTATTTAAAACATCCTTCTTTTGTAAAATGTAGAATTGAATGTTCCCTTTAAAAAGTTATCCAGGGTATAACAGCCTATCTAGCTCCCTCTGAATTGCAGCCCTGCCCCTGAGCTTAATGACTGGTTCCATCATTTTGGCATCTGCAATCTCTGTGCAAGTGCACACATTCACCTCCAGCAGATCACTGTAACAGGAGAGGAGTCAGGACAGACAGCAGCAGCACTTGGTGACTTATCCAGGCAGGATAGGATGAACTCCCCCCCCGCACTCTGAGCTTGGCCATACCCAGCCATTTGTCCATCACCCAGGCCGCATGAGAACTTGGACACAACAGTGCTGAGCACCTTGCTAGAGCAAACATAAATGACATCCACCACTCTCCTCTTAATTCACAGAGTTATTTTACCATAGAAGGTAGTCAGATTGGTGAGATGTGACTTACTCTTGATGAATCCTTCCTGACTGTTTCCAATCACCTCTTCTCCTTCAAGTACTCAGATCATGTCCTATGGTTTTCCTTGGGACAGAAGTCACGTTGAGATACCTCCTGTTACCCTCCAACATCACTGACACAAGCACACAAACTACACCTCGACTGGGATGTCACTAGTGTTATGTAGCAGAATATGGCATGTCCAGCTCTGAAGTCAGCTTCAGATCTCACACAGCCTGATGTCCAACCCCAGCTTTGCTATAATTTTTCAGCTACGAGTGAGTGCTCAGGCTGTTTGCAAGCTACTGAAAACTGTTACTGCATTAACTGATTGGAAATCTCTATGACATGCTACAGTTATATTAAATATTTCTGTTAGTCATTAAATGGCAAAACTTTGATGCTTCTAAGTAAACTTCAGAGTGACAAATATATAGAATTTTAAATTTAACGTATTATGACAAATAAAGTCATTTTGAACAGCTAAAAGCAAAAGGCAAGTCTGTCATCCAAAACCATTAGGAAACAACATTTCTCTAAGTACCTATGCATATTTTGCATAAAAGTCGCATAAAGTTCAACTGTCATTCTATGAAATATCAACATCCATCAAATCATATGACAGCATCTTCCATCATGAACTGTTTGGTATAATGGAAACAGAGTCACTGGAATACAATGCTTTATCAGGATAAATCGCTCCCATTTCAGAAATAAATGTCTCAGCTTCACCTCAGCGTTTATTTCCTATGAATGCCAAGAGGATGCTAAGACATTCATCTAGCAGTGGGAGGACATTATCCCATAGCAACATTCTATTCTGACATTCACTCTTAAATCATTCAAAGCCTATTATTGATGACCCTGATCTAATTTCCAAAATTCTTACACCTCCAGACTAAAGACTTGCTTCCATGGCTGTAACATTATGACTTCTAAATAGCACACAAGAAGACTCCAAGATCAGAATAGAAAGGTTACACTTTCCGCATTGCTTTAGATAAGGGGACATGCTGAAATGCAGAGCTTTATCTTTCAAGATGGGTACTGAGCATGCTAGGGTGAATCCTTTTAGAAGACGTATTACCTCAAAAAGAATTGCTTTCCTATTTCAAGGCCCTCTGTCCTTATCCAGAATCAAATATGAGAGGAAAAACTAGTCACACTTTTAGTTTTTAATGTTTGTATCAAATAATAGCCAACATCAATTTTTGTATCTGTTTGGTAAATTTGGTTTTTGAAGGCTGATAATTGTGCCTACTTTAAATTCATGAATGTAAAACCCAAGATACTTGTTTTAGTGCTGCAGAATTATTTTAACTTAGGAAGTCATTCAGTGAACTCGTAATAGTGCTCCCATTTGCAGGGAGATGAGCAAAAGTACTTGTTTTTGTAGCAGCAAGCATATAAATGAAGGCTTTTTTCTGATATAAAATGCAATTAAGTAGCAGAATGTTGAAAGTATCCTCAGCACGTACAATGACATTACCCATTTCATCTGCAAAAAACAAAGGCCACTGCCCTTCCCTTTCATACCTGTCACTTTCAGATTCTGAGAATACAGCCAAAGCGTTCTTCTAACCCCCATCTATTCAGAGTTTCTCCGCGTTCATGCTCAAAGTGATAAAACGAATGGAAACAAAAAATCTGTATTCCACTGGATATTGCAAGATACAATACATTACATTTCAGGAGGTGTGTAAATGTATAAAAATCTATAGCAAGTTGTACTGGGTCTGGCTGGGACAGTCCTACGCTTTCCCTCACCCTCCGGGGGAGAGAGGAAGGATAAGAAGGGAGGGGAATCTTCTTACAAAGAGCAAGTGTTATACAAATTGAGGCCCTGCTTCCTAGGAGGTGGAAGAATATCACTTGCTAATGAGAAGTGGAGAATATTTTTTTTCCTCCTTTTTCTTCTTGCAGCCTTTGCCTTTTCTTTCTTTAAACTGCTCCTACCTCAAACCCACAGGCTGATTTTTTTCCCTCCATCTCATTTTCTGCACAACCCCAACAACCCCTTCTGCCGAAGGAAGGGAGCAAGGGAGCAGCTGTATGGTACTTAGTTGCCAAACCACGACACCTGGCAGAAATAAGAACACCCCATCTCAAGTTTTGATGTTGACAAACAGGGACAACAAATCCTAAAAAGCAATGAGATGTGCTGGATGATAACATGTCAACACCCAACTGATGTTCAAAGTGGTACATGACAAGAAAGCTGGACAGAAGGGGCCATGTCTTTTGATCCACAGACTGAAATATGCAGCACCTATGCCACTAGAAAATCGTTAAAGACTAACATTTTAAAAGTGCTCTTCTGCATAGACATCCTTTTATAAGCTTTTTACAACACAGTCATAAAGTATTGATTTACTTTTTTCCACCCTCAGGTTTCTATTGGGTTTTACATAAACTCAACACTTTCAGTGCTAATATTCATTTTTAACATTGTTTACCAATACTTGACACAGAGGACTACTATACTGAAGAGATCTACGTGAAAAACTGTAAAGAATTGTTTTAGAACCCCCGCTGATACATTATACTTGCAGGTGTCTCTCCACCCATAAGGGCAGACAAATTTCAGTTCTCTTATCTATAGAAATCAGTTATGCCCTTAATACTGCTTGCTTATTTTACCCCATATATTAACAGCATATACTTTACTATTTTGGGCAGCATACAGCCACAACTACTTCATAAGCATAGCATCAAATGCATGCAGTAATGCTTATTTCAAGGAACAGCTAACACATTTTTAATGAATATGGAAATTCAAGCTTATATACCTTTGCTTTTTAAGTTTTAATTCTAATTTGTAACAAAAATTAGACTTTAAAACTATAAAATGAAGATAAAAGTGAAAGCAATAAATGCTATTTGGGACAATAGGATAATTTAACCTTAGACATCTTCCAAATCATCTTAAGCCCGATCACACAGCAAAGAATTTGCTCGCCCTGAAACCAAGCAAAACCCTTAAAGGTGTTGTGTGTAACCATATTCTCCTCTGCAATACCAGGAAGCAGACAGAATCTATGGAATATCTCCAAGTTACGTATTTATATAAAATCTTGTTAGTAATCCAACAAATGCAAGTTGTTTTAAAGATCTTTTGTAAATGCTTCCTCCTAATTTTAAAACACTGCATAGCAGTACAATGAATTATAATGGTAATTTTGTACTATACCTCAAGGAGAATAGACAATATGTTTGTATAATTCTGTTCAGATCAATAAGGTTTGAATAATAACTAAAACCATAAGAGACATAAAGAGCCTTCAGGGAACCTGTTTTCACCATTAAGGAAATGCTTTTGCACCTAATTTAAACATAAAATAGACAAAACATCATGTTTCTGGGATTCTTGTTAAGTGCTCTGTTGTGTATTCTACATTTGTAACCAATCTCACAACTACAAACTTAAGCATCAGTTATCCATTCTTAGGAAATGACCTAAAGATATGGGACTAAGGTATACAGTGTGTTCATATACATTTGTTTCCTTGTTAATTAAGTATATTCTGATGTAGAAACACCTTCATTTTCATATTCAATATTCAGTCTGAGATGAAGAATTAGGCATTAAAATCAATAAGAAAAAAAAATCTAGATAAATAATAGCTCTTACACTGTCTCCTGGTATTACCACTGTACTTTTACAGCAAAGAAGTATATTAAAAAAGGTAGATTGCAAACAAAATAATTAAAATTAATCATGTAAATCAGTCAGCTATGTATTCCATTAGGACTCTGTAAAACTCTCTTATGTACAAGAGAACTAGATCTAGCTTTCTATTCTGCGTAAGACTTCCTATTTTTCAAGGTGAAAGTTTTCTTAAAGTAGTAACAGGATTTATTTACAGAACAAACACTTGTTGCCAAATCTGTTGTGCTCAAATCCTCCACAGTTTCAGAGACTAACTATATTCATGACTGCACTTCATTGTGCATAATAAAAGTAAAAATTGCCAATAAGCATTCAAAAAAAAATAATATACTTGGAAACTTGCTACATTTTGTTGCTTTTATTCTTACTTCTCCCTCTTTATCAAGATTCCACTTTTCCCTCTCCTCCAACTCAGATTATGTGCTTGCTTATACCAGTCTCAGTATCTGTTTTCTTTTCACTTCCAATCTCACCTCCAAGTTCACCCAGTCTTTTCTTCAATACAGTCAACCTGCTGTATGTTTGTTGTTCTTCTGAACTGTTCCTACAATTCTTCTCTCATTCAAATATTCTGTCCACACTGACACCCAGATAACTAACTACAGAAAAGCAAAGCAGTCATCTGCTACTCAAAGGAAAGCATCTGTCTTGGTTGGGCTCTTAGTCACATGACTAGTCTGATGCTGTGCTGCTTTCATATACTAAGGTTTCTTAGAGAGAGCCTGTGATCTTAGTCTTTAAGATACATCCCTCTAAGTACTGGCAAAGTTCAATAAATCTTTCTAATTGCTAACTGAGAAAGTGCAAATATTTTTATGTTTTCCTTCTTGCTGCAGCGTCTGGGGATGAAGGCAGCCAGCTTTTCATACTTGTGTTCTTCTCTGAGTCCTCCTCCAGTACATCCCACAAGCTCTAACACAGATAGGGTTTTTCCAGGTAACAACAGAATGAAGTCAAGGTGATTTCTGCCAGGTTCCCTTGCTCTGACAGATGTTTCCAAAGCCCAATTTATTTTGACCAGTGACAACTTTGCTACAGGCAAATCAAGGCATCCATTAAGGAAGCCTACTTAGCCAGTATCACATCAGGGATGTCAGGTTCCTATTTGCAAAACAAGGGATGAGTCCACATAAGGGAATGGCAAGTGTTTGGAACAGGCACCTCTTGGGCAACATACACTATCCTTTCCTCTACAGTAGCAAAACAGCATGTCTAACTTTCCCACATTCCTGTTCGTGACACGTAGCTACCTCCATTTTTTCAGAAAAAAAAAGAACCTCACTCCTCATCAAGAAGGCTGTAAAATTCATTTTGGACAAAATTTTTGAAGAATCCTGGGCTGGCTCTGACCTTAGTCACACTATGTCTTGAACAACGAGCTACTGTGGCACTGCCCATCTGCCGACTCTAAATGGAAACACTGTACTGGGTACACTGAATTTACCATGTAAGTTTTTCTGTCCACAGACTACAAAATTAAAACAAAGCCTATAAGCATCATTAGCTTCTTCAGAAGTACATAGTGGAGAGTGTCTTTTGGAGACTTTCATGTTTAGTCTCCATAAGCCTCAAATCAAACAGGAGGCCATCAAGTTTCAGCGAAAGAGTAAAGAAAGAGTAAAGAAAGAGTAAAGAAAGAGTAAAGAAAGAGTAAAGAAAGAGTAAAGAAAGAGTAAAGAAAGAGTAAAGAAAGAGTAAAGAAAGAGTAAAGAAAGAGTAAAGAAAGAGTAAAGAAAGAGTAAAGAAAGAGTAAAGAAAGAGTAAAGAAAGAGTAAAGAAAGAGTAAAGAAAGAGTAAAGAAAGAGTAAAGAAAGAGTAAAGAAAGAGTAAAGAAAGAGTAAAGAAAGAGTAAAGAAAGAGTAAAGAAAGAGTAAAGAAGAAACAGTCAAAAGGAAAGTGCAGAGCAGCAAAATCTTGCCCTCCCTCTATCAGTCTTCATTACTGAAGAACACTGATAAGAAGTGCATAGACAAAATGTCAGATGTAGTCATGTAAACCAAGAACAGAGAACTGCAAGTCTGCGAGCATAAGGTTGTCAAATACAGCAACAAATGCTGCAGGTTGTGATAGAGAAAATCAGACTGCAGGTTTTGATACTAAATTTCTATCTATTTCCCTCATTTTATTAGACATAAAATGCTGGTATTTACTTACACTTATCACTGCAGGTTAGAGGTATTGAGAAAAAGCATTTGAGTGTTCATATAACAAAATATCTTTGTCTGAACTTGGGTTAAATGTTGATCAAAGAATGCAAAAGCTTATTTTGTTATGCACATGCATCTGCTAGCTTTTAATTTAGTTGGTGAGAGAGGAAGTAAAACATAAACCAGGTCACAGTGTTGTTGATCAAGTTTTTTTTTACAAATAAATGACTGTAGCACCTCATGCAACCAACACATACATTCACTATAAGCACAAGAATTATCACTCCAGGGTACCTTCTCATTTAGTGCAAAGTAATTATTTCAACACTTGTATTGTTCTGTATTATTTGTATTACAACAGAACTAAAATTTAGGCCATGTGAAACTACAAAGAAAATTTCTCTAGGTAACCATAGAAGTCAAATACACCAGCATTCAGAACAGACTTCTTGGTCAGCATCCCAGTGTGGAAGCTTCAGTTGCTTAGCACCCCATGTAGCTGAATCTATACTTCTGTTGTTGCCTAAATCAATGTATTAAATGGGCTGCAAATTACATTAAAATTTTTATGACCATTTTAAATGATTCTCCCTCCTTCTCCAATTAAACATGAAAGCATTTAAAATCCACCATACAGCTCTTCTCCTTAAAGTATGTTCATCTATAACCTAAGGCTGGCAAGACGAAGAAAAGCTTGCAGAAATTTCAGTTATAACATATTTCCCTTTGAAGCAATTCAAAGGTTCAGATATAGTACTTCATCCATTTTAATAACAGCTTTAGGAAACTGAAGCAAAAGTAAAAAAAAAAAAAAAAAAAAAAAAAAAAAAAAAAAGCTTTTAAAACTTTCTTATATCCCACAAAATGTTCCTATTACACAGCTTTTTCCCCCCATGGAAGACCCCTTCTCACCTTGATAAACACAAGATTATGGAGAAAAAAAAAACACTAGGAAAAAAAAAAAAAAGAAAAAAAAAAAAGACATTCACCCCTCTTTCACTATTTGACTCTCTTTGTGTGGAGCATATTACTACTCGCTAGCTTCTCATCTTCTGAGGAGAACACTATTCTCTCATTCTTATAACAAGGTAAGATCTATGTTCAAATAAAAATCCCCAAAACACAATGGCAGTTTTCCTTGCATTCTTAACACTGCAGAGACGATCTAGAAAGTGAGCACATTAAGGGACAGGCTTGGAGGAAATGCTGAGGACCAACACTCACCCCAATTTTTAACTTCACACACAGCTACCATAGTTTGTGCTTTTCAGCTCCCTGCAGAACGACATGTACAGCTCTCTCCTCTCTTCCCCCAGACCAGCCTCCCCAGCATACTCACAGCCTGGCCAAACAGAAAAGCCCACAGGCATGAGCAGTAGGCACAAAGCAAGGTGTGAGGTGCCCCAGCACTCAGAGAGGACACCTCACCTCCTGCCACAAAACGGAGCTGGTGATACCCCAGGGCTCTGTGAGGCAGCCACAGCCACCCTGCACTCAGAGCCCTGCTCCTACCCACTCCCCAGCTCTCCTCCTAGCCCCCCGTCGCCAAGAAGAAAAACTCTAAAAAACACATGAAGACTCACCTGAACTGAACGTGGTACACTAAAAGTCAGGTTCCAACAATGCTCCAGGCAGCTACGCTGCTGTGAGGGTAAGGAGATGCTCCAGCAAGCACAGCTGGCCTCAGGAGGGCCCAGGTGGCCGAGACACCACTGCTGGCTGCAGCCACTCAGCTGACACTCACCTGCAGTTGATACTACTGCACCCAAAACCCTCCCCTGAAGATTTTTTGTGGCACTTATTTATTTCCACCAGAAAATAAAAAATAAAAAAAAAATACCAGAACACTTCACAGTGGTCAGTCACAAATGACAGGTGAGATGCATATTAAGTAAGTCTTCCTTTATAGTCAACTTAATTAGCATAAATGCTCTTTTTGCTTCATTTGCTACGGCAATGCTTTACAGAAAAGCCACAAGTAATGGTTCTTCAGAGAAGAGAGCTAACACCCTGCCCACCTGGAAATGGCAGCAGGGTTTAGATTCACTTCCTCCACTCTCCTCCCCCCCAAAATTAATAGGAATTAAGAACTCACTACTCACATTTTGCAATAAATATGTTGATAGCATTAAATAGGAGGCTAAACTGTCCTACAAAGGTTTTAACAGCCCCAGGTGCACAGTGTGAGCGAAGTACTATGTGCCCCAATCTCTTCAGCTCTGCCAGCAGGAAGCCAGCACTGAGGGCTGATCCCCACAGCCACACATCTTTGGTTTACTCTGGTAAGAGCCAGGTATATCTAATTGCTTCCAAAAGGGATACACACTGAGTTTTATTTTATTTTCAGAACTGCCGTGTATGTACAAATATAGCGATTTTATTCAGGCTTCTCAGAAAAGACCTTTAAGCACATTTCTAACTACTCTCTAACTCACCACTCAGTGAAATATGCTGGGTGAGATGGAAAACACAGGGAGATCACAGCTGGAATGCATTTTATGTCATCACAGCAACAGTTTACTAAACTCAGCTGAAACAGGTGTGCAGTTGGGTATTTTTAGCCAAGATTGGATGGTTGGCTGACCAAAGCAGGGCTATTTCTACCTAAATGATCATAAAAATGTGTGTTTTTTCTTATATATCTATTCTTGCAGGGCACTTGCCCTCCTGCTCAGAGACTATGTGTTAGGTTGTTACTTGGTACTTTTGGCACAGGATACTTTCTGCAGTGCTTCCACAACAAATTCCTTAGAACTTGTATGTTTTAATACAGTTACAATCACCTCAAGAAAGGTGAGGGAAAGGATCCTCAACTGAGTATACAAGCTACCTGTAGCCAATACCAGTATGTTTGCAGGACAGAATCTTACTTCCTCAGAGGTTAAAGCAGTACCTAAAGGTTTGTTTCTCCTAAGCCCCCCTTAGTGTGCTAGTCTGAATGCACCAAGAGAAAATCAGGAAAGGTAATAATTCCCCCCACTCCAAATACTCAGTCACACTCTGACAATCTGTTGGTTTTATACAGATATAATGTCCACCTCTCACCACAACTCTGTATTTAATGATATTTTAGGTAGGGTAAACTCCTACCTTTGTCTTCATTATATACATGGGCCAAATTAATTTAACTTGAGTGCAAAGTGAAGAAAAGACCTCTAAAATATATATACTGTCATTTAGAGGACAACTAAAGCAGCACAGAAAGGCAGATGATTTCAACAAACTGCCTACAGGCCAGCCAGTTTTGGCATATATGAAGAAACATACCTCAGTCTCCGATAGAGCTTAGTATACTTTTGCCTACTGCTCACCCAATTTCCCAGGAATGATTCATCCCAAACTCAGATATGACCTACTGAGGAAAAAAGAACACCTTTTGGATGTAGCCTTTCACAGTTGACAACTCTGTAAAGGTAAATACCACTTATTTAGAGATACTCCTTCTTCACAAATCCTGATGCGAAGATTAGATAGCTTTCTGCTTTCCTCCTTTGCAACTTCCATGTTTCAGAATGGAATAGCTGATAAGACAATGTTAGCAATCATTTAAAAGTATTATTTTATTACATCAGTGACCAGAGAAGTTAGGTGCTTAGAGTTCTAGGTAAAATAAAGTTTTCCTACTAAAAATGTTCAGTGACAACTTTACATATTTGGAAAACAAAAAAAAAAAAACAAAACACGCAGAACAAACAAACATACACAAAGAGGGTTAAAGGTCAGCAAGACGGCTTCTTAAAAGCAACATAAAAAACTCTGCAGGCAGACCAGTAACTAACTCCCCAGTGCACGCTTTCAAATACAAGACCACGCAGAACCTGAATAAAACACAATGATCTGTTGGAGTTTAGCCTTGCTATCTGACATTAAAATTATATGATTCTTTGTCAACAGTCATTATTTTCATGTTCTAGGTGATACGAGAATGCTCCAATTCTTAGTTAGAATAAATAATTGATACTACTCTGTAAATCTCTCTAATCTCTTTGCAGCATCACAATAACTATCATGAGACATCCTGCTCTCTTTCACATAGGAAGCCTAGAATGTATGTGAGCTTTGGTTCTCTAAAGCACATTTAAATTCAGAGGGGAGGAATATGCCGGAGTGTGGCTGCCTTTATGATCTGACAGGCACCTCCAGTCCAGGAAATTGCAGAAAAGATTTGACAGAAATTAATCAACCTTAAGCTGTTAACACAGTACTTTTGTGACTCGATTGCTCTCTTTCAGTCCAGCACTGAATCAGGTTTATGTCCCTAGCTTGGTCTAATGAATATGGGCTAACATACACTCCCAATTAAACTGGAAAAGCCAACAGGAAAGAATATTGATTTTATTTTAACCCTTGCTCTAAACCATTTACAGAGGAGTAAGGCCATGCTCCACACACGCCCCAAACTTTGCCTTTTCAAATTCTACGCATCTAAATGAATGCACTGGGGACTGTGGCAGCTATACAATAGGGATCAGACCACACAAGCACATTTGACTTCTTTAGGATTTTTCACAGCCCTCTGCTTAAGGGCTTCCTCCTTTTCTCCTCTATTTTGTTGAGGAAAGAAGTAAGTATCATTGGGTACTATGTGGAACAGGATTCTGCAGTATCTAGCTAAAGATTCCTGCCTTTCCCTGCACTCACGACCCAGAATAAACACTGTCATTATTTTTTATTTGGTTTAGGCAACAAAGCTCATATCCTTTAACTGCTAAAGAGACTGAGAAAAAACATGCTTCAAATCAGTTTCCAAAAGACAGTAGAGCTGCTATAACACCACTTCAAAAGGTCTGGCTAACCTTTTGTAGCATTAGCTAAATTTGGATTTGCTCTCACGATTTAAGAACTTTTCAGTTTGATGTCTTTTCAACACGCCATTGGTAGAAATAAGCTGTTATAAAGACAAAGGCTGAATTTTTCAAAACTATACAGGAACCTGGACTCCATTTTTTAAAAACTGCTCACTCGTAGGAGCAAAATTCTCCCTGAAGTCAAGGGGAGCTGTAATTCATTTAGACACCTCTGGCTATCTTACAAACTCATTCAAATTAAAACGAGTGAAATTTCATTTAAATCCACAAGGCTTTGTAATTTTCATACTAAAATATGACAAAGATTACTTATTTTCTCTGACATGAGGCTTCTTGGTTGTGCTATGGTCAGTTTACAAATTGTGCCAAGAAACATAACCTAAGATGGCACAAATACTTAAAACTTCCAGTTTTTAAGTATTCAAACTGCTATTTATTTTGAGTAGGTTACTTGACCTTTTCATTATTTAGGAAGTGCAATACATATTTTATAATATTATTTCCATTAAAAAGTTTTAGGAAATGAAAGCATAAATTATGCCTGGTTTGGAAAAAGCTGTGTTTTTTTTTTTTTTTTAAGGGAATTTGTCTGTTGGTCATAGGCTCCAAGGAGGCCTTCATGACCAATGTTGCTGGGATTTCCTGTGCTGTTACCTGTTACCTAATAAACAGTGTTGCAGCCTAGAAACTATGACTTGTTCTTGTGGTTGTTCTTTGGAAGAAATATAGTATCACCACAACTGGGGAAAAAAAATACTTTTTTTTTTTTTTTTTTTAATATTTTTAAGTCTTATAAGTCCACTGTACAAGGGGAGAGTTAGCCAGGTTTTACAAAATATTATCATTCCATCTCCTTATTCTATTCAGCAATAAAGTAATTAAGCCCTTTTTGGTACTTCAGTCTATATCCTAAAGCATGTTTCACGCATATTCACTGGGGTGTGGGACCTCTGAACATAGTGAATAGCTTATCCTAAAAATCTCTTTCATGTAAAAAATACACCTAGTACTATTGTCAGCTTAAAGACACTTCACAAAACTCCAGTTTTTCTGCTGATACTATTGTTGAAATGTATGACTGCATATAAACAGAAGATAATTTAGCTGCAACGTAAATCCTAATTCATGACCTATACGAAGATATCCTAGCACCCATGTCAGAGTATTAATACCTCCTAAATGACCTCATTGTTGGAGTTCGTGCAGCATTTTCTGTTTCATTTCTTCATTTCCACGAAGGTCCAATAGAAAGCATGTCAGCCCAAACAAGAATATAGTATGGCAATAGTCAATGAGATCTTGAGAGACAGGCAGGAATCTTTTTCCATTCTGTTGAATAAATGAAATGTGTGTTTGGTTGTTTTTTTTTTTTTTTTGCATCTCAGCTCATAATGGTATTCATGTTTTAACTCTTCCCTCAATAATCTTCACTTCACCATTTAATTCTGTTTTCTTCTTGATTCTTTTCTTTCTGCAACATCTGTAATTTACAGTCTTTCACCCCCAAAGCAAAAGTTCTTTGTCTGTCTCCCCTTTTCTGGCAGGTCTAGTATTAGAAAGCATAAGCAAATGGGAAGGATCATAATGACAACAACAGGCAGATGATTTATCCTTAAGATTATATGCCAAAACGTGTAACAAAATGTACGACACAATCTCTGTGTTAATGTTTTAGTGAGCTCAAATGTCACATTAGAAAAATTATGACAGGTGATAACTGATAGTATTAGAATGGTGATAAAATTAACTGTTTATGGGATGAGATTATACTTTAAAGGTTACAGAAGACGAAAAATGTGATTCAAAGAAGATAACCAAACCGTCTGGGACCAGTCAACACAACAGAATTCACCACAGCAATATTCACTAAAAAACAAGGAGTCCTACATCAGGTATTGTGGCAAGCAGGCAGGTGAGACTGTGGTGGTTTTACCTTGCAAGGCAGCTGAACCGCTCTCTCATTCACCTCCACAGAAGAGGGGAAGAATCACAGAATCATAAAGGTTGGAAGAGACCTTCAAGATCATCTGGTTCAACCATCATTCTGCTACAAATGTCACCCACTAAACCATGTCCCTAAGCACCAGGTCCAACCTTACCTTGAATACCCCTAGAAGAAGAAAAGGAAAGAAACAACTCACAGGTTGAGATAAGAATAATTTAATTAAATGAAAAATAATTAAGGGAAAATTATTACTAATTAAATAATTTAACTAAAGGGAAAAGGAAAAAGGGAAAATAAAAAGGCAAAGGCTGTGTGGAAGCATAGAGGAAAGAAATTACTCTCTACTTCCCACCAATGAGCAATGTTTGACTACGTCCTTGAAGCAGGGTCTCAATGCATGTAGCCATTTTTCAGGAGGACAGTCTCCTAAAAACCTGGCTGCTCCTTTTTGGTCTTTTAGGCTCAGATTTTCTTCATTTTTATTACTATCTTTACCTCTAAACACTGTACTCAATGCAAAATAAGAGGAAAATATATAGGTTAGACTTAAGTGTTAGGCATCTTCGCCTCTGAAAGTATACAGAGACCACCCCCAAAAGGAAATCTTTTAATGCTTCAAATAGAGCTGAACCGACCAATACCTCCAAAAATCCTGCACTGAATCTGAAGTGGGAAATAGGAAGCTTTCACCCCCTGAATATTATATTGCAGGTGTCTGGCCTTTGTCCCCTGATTTTCTGGTAATTCCTAACAAAGGATTCGTTGTTCTGTAAACCTAACTAAATGAACACTTAACTGGAGAGCAGCTGGAGAGTATTTTCAGAAGCTTTACTTCAGAAAAATAATCATCTCCACAAGAAAGAACAGAACACCAAGCAGAGTAATTGCAATGTACATGAATGATGCCATGTTCTACTTCTTCAAATCTCTGAAGCCCAAGCTTATACTTCTATCAAAGAAGTTAGATCGTGAAGAGGAACATCTTATAGGCTTGAAAGCACCATGTTTGTAAGTCTAGCTCACATTTCTAACATCAGACTATTACCAGATTCAAAACTTTATCCTCTGTGAGATTTATCAGATCCCTGGGAAGAGAACTGAGATTTCCCCCCTTTGCAGCATAGCAAAATATTTTCCTAAAGTCACAAGGAAATCCCCCACCTAAACAGTAAGTTGTCAATGCCCTAAGAGCTGTTACCACTTGAGTCTGCATGGCACACAAGCAGGATAGCTTCCACCAGAAGTCTGTAATGTTTAATATAGTACTATCATCCTCAACATGTGCACAGGAACGCAACATAGAAGATTAACAGAATCTCTAGCTTTTCTTTCCTTTTCTCTCTCTCTCTCTTTTTTTTTTTTCCTCTTTTTCTTTCCCTCCCTTTTAAATGAGGCTATGAAAATGAGACTGGCACTGAGCCAGTGATCTGAAGGGCTAGCCAGGAAAATGAGGCAACTGGATGGAATAGAAGACAGTGACAGTTGTGCTCATGTTCAGCCTTCAGTTTGCAGAGCCAAGTGGCTTGAGCCCCTTATAGCCTTTAGAGGCAACAAGGAGTGTGAGATAACCCTTCCCTGCATTTATTGGACATTTGGTTCACTCCATTCTAGACCAAGATTGCATTTCAGGACATCAACAGCGTGTAGAGGGCTACATTTAAGCTTTAGTCTCCACACTGCATTGTAGTATAAATGGCCTCCTGGGCTTGTAGAAATGGTGCATGGTACGATTACCACACAAAATATATTTTAAGAAAGAAATAAAAGACCTGATAGTTAATAGTGATCTGAAAACAGAACAGAGAAGGGTAGTTATGTGTTCATTGATTTAATTTTCAGCTACCTTAAAAATAATTAACTTAAAATTGAACATCATATAACCCACAAACATAAGTGATGCAACTTATTTCTGGGACTCTAAAATGTTTCTGCTCAATAAAGAAAGGCTGATATGACTCATTTCTGTAATACACAGTATTTCATCCTTTTTGCTACTTTGATTTTAAGTACTCTTATTTTGGTATTTGGTGCTCACTACCCAGCTTAATATAAAGTCAAACTCCAGAAATATGGTTGAACCCATCAACCTTCTTGTTTTTATTTTTCTTAATATCTGAATTGAAAATTAATTAAATTCTGATTATATTAATTTAATGATTTCATAAAAGGGGATTAATTGTTTCTCAGATTAATCTCCACTGAACTCATTTGCTGCCACATCACCAAGGCTTCAAGAGTTCATAAAAGCAGCTGGAAGTCCTTTGTAAACAATAGCTGTTCATAATAAGACCACATTAAGCTATTTCCCTAAATTAGGAAGCAGGAAATAATTTTAATGATAAAAGTTACAATTTAAACAAAAACTGTAATGCCAGCAGTTTCTCTATCAGGGATCTCTTTCATCTAGTTTCTGTTCCTACAGTCTATCTACCATATTAAGGAGAATCCTGATGTTCAAGAGATGCAATATGAAAATGCAAGGCTTAGCAGAAATGAAGAGAGAATTAAAAAAAAAAAAAAGTTGCTATCCTAAAAAAAATAGATTGCAGAGAACTAGCTCTCAAAAACAATTGCAATACAGCATTCTAGTGATGAAATAAATTCAAGATAAACAGAATATAAAACAATTGCAATCACTGCCATTTATTCTTCTTAAAAAATTGTTTTGTTTTTAACCTCTATTCACTGATAAAACAGCTTTAATAAAAAAGAACAGTAAATCAAGGGTTGAGGCTGGCTACATAGCATCAAACATTTAATTGTAGCAATACTGTAAAATATATCTATGTTTCAGTGACTGTATAAATGTATCCACAACATATAAAAGTCATGAGAAACAAAAATTCGTGAGAGCACACACCAGTGCATGATACTTCTGTGATGGGTGGGTTGCTTGTGTATCTGCTGCAAAGCTTGCTGAGACTAGTCCCCATTTTGTCATGATTCCCCTGCTTTCTTACCAAAATCCTGTTATTTATTTGTTAATTAGTGATGAGAAGGATACAAATTAAATGACAGTATTTATTCTCAGGAGTTTACAAACTAAAAAGCTAACTAAACTTAAGTTATTGGAATAAAAATACATAGAAAACAATTAGTATAGTTGTTAAATACTAAAAGCTTTACATTCTTCATGTATTATGAATGGTTTTGAAGCACTTTTCATCAGGGGGCAGTAATCATCAGAATCTCATTACTCAGGCAGTCACCATCCTGATTACTATCATCCAACAATTTACGAAATCAGAAATTAACATTTAGTGAACCACTACCATGTAAGTGGGAACCCTCAGGGAAACTACCTATATTTACAATATACAGAAGATATTTTTCTTGTATAAAATATGCAATGGTTCTGAGCCATGGGTTTATAATGCATTACAATTTATAACCAATTGGGTTGGATGGCAGCTGCCGGAAAGATTAGACAGTTGCATAATCATAAGGAAAATCTTATCAGCTCCCCAACTAGTATGAAGTAATATCAGGAAGAGTTTAAGAAAAAAAAATAACGTAAAGGATAAGATATCGTAACAGAACAGTAAGTAAAAAGATCAGAGAAGACTGATGGTATCCTGAAAGACTGCTGATCTGAATCTGAAAGATTCTGCCCCCAGGGAATGGTTTTTAGGGTTTTCCCACTGCACCAGGGATTACTTGCTGTTGTCCTTACTAAGCAAGGCTTACGCTTATCTCTGTTTTTAAGTCACTCAGTTTTTAAGTCACTCAGTTTTTAAGTCACTTTCTGCTATTCTTTAGAGCTCTAACTGCTCTGTAACTGTTTTCTTTCTAAAAGTAACTTAGTGCAACGTCCAGCTAGCCCTTACGCAGCAGTCTTCTAGGGTAATTCTCTTTTTCTGTCACCCATCACCATTTACATATGTTTCAACTCTGTTAAGAAAATAGATACTGAAGTAAATGTACAGTATCACTTAAGAAGTTATCTAATCAAATGCAGTTATGCAAATGCCACTCTCTGAAGTCAACATAATTTGAATAATAGGTCTTAATTGCCAAGTTAAGGACAACATCCTTGTTACAAAGCCTGTAGTCTATAGTCTCATTACTGCCCATCCTGGAATAGAAAACCTAGCTACTTGCCAGCCTGACAGAATCAGACATTTCTCTGTTACTCACCAAATCTCAGGACACATACAAAAGAGGTTAGTCTCATCCACTATCAGTGAAGAGCTTTTCAAAAACACCAAATTTTAACTTCCACCTAGAACCAAACCAGACTTCAACAGTTACTAGTTTCCAAAGGAGCTGACTGAAATGCAGACTGATATTGGGAGAAAGATTTCAGAATTATCGTGTCCTAGAAATTTAGCAAGGTGTTTCTCCATATTGTCTGACTTATTCACTGACAAATTCATCTTATCAGATCAAAGTTGTAAAATTTGATATATTTTGTCATCAAATGATGGACGGTATGAGGACCATGAGGCAGTTACACTCTAGTCCTTGCTCAAATTAAGAGAGAATAAAGAATAGCTTGGAATTCAGGTAGACATATACATGTAAACGTCCTAATGTCAGGTTAAGTTCTCTGACACCCATATCAGCAGAAATCCCTGTATTTACATGAAGCAACATTTTAAATTGTGCAATAAGGGAAAATACACTGAACTTTTCTGTGCTTTCTCTGCAATGACACTTTGTAAAATAATTCTCATGGATTGCCTTTTCCATGCTTATGGACAGTGCTATAACCCAGTGCCTTCTTTTTGGAAGAATTACTGTTCTACCCCTCAGAGGAAAACCATTCACAGCCTAAACAAAATGTGGAGATGTGGTGGACCAACAAAAACAGCATCTTTCAAATAGGATACCAAGAAGTTTCCACAGCTGAAAGACATAAAAATAAAGATGTTTTAAAATTCTGACACTTCAAAAATCAGCCCAGTGAAGCTGATACACTCAGTTACATGGAGCACTAAGAGCATGTCACACGGATGTTTTGTTCTGCCAGAAGTCCTCCTCTGAATACCTTTAAAAACAGCCTTTTCACACGTAATCTTCCTCAGAAAAAATTATTTAAAAATGTGTGAAGTCTTGAACCTACACATCAAACCACATTGAATACTTTGAGTGGCTCTGTGTGCATAGGAGTATCAAATAATGGGCAAGGCTGGGAGTAACTCAAGTTCAAGTAGTCAGAAGCTCCTAACAAATCACTGCTTTACATGAAAGACAGCACAGGAATTTGATAATTTACCATCCTGAAATCAGCTGATTTCCAATCATACACAAGTTAGATAAGTTTTACAGCAAGAACGAGCAATATTATCCCCATGAACCATTTCAGCAGAATGCCTGCCGCTCCTTCAGGACATGATTTGTACACACCTCTCAGTGAAGTTTCTAATTAAATAAAGATTGATGTAATCAAGAATGCCTGATTGGCCATGTTTGTTTGTTTCCCAAAAGAGAAATATGTCCTCTATTACAGGTAAAAGAATCTGATGTGATTTTGGGGGGGGGTCAGCTTGGTGTTCTGCATTAGCACTAAGAAAGAGATGCAAGACTATATGGAAATTATCATTTCTAGAGAGCATTTTATTCTGTGAACAATTCATTAAATTGAAGAACTACTTATATTAGGTTGTATTCATCAATAAGAGTAACACCCTACAGTGGTGCTACTCATAATGGTAGTGGTAATTCTCTCCTGTTTTTGACTTCCCTACACTCACAACTTTATTTAAAAGAAAAATGTGAAGGAGGATTTATGTTGCTGTTTGCCCAGAGCTCAAGCTGCCAAGCAATTCCTAGTTTATGTAGCTGTTGAAACAATACTTAACCTGAAAGAATAATATAAAAATTTGAATGTATTGGATTTTATTTTCCAACAACATACCATTTTTATAGGTTACAATGTAGCAGATTATCTTAATCCATTTGTGACCACATATGCAATCAGAATATCTTTTTATTGCAAACACAAGTATTTCAAGCATTTTTACAAAAACAGCTACAAAATCAAAACCTTTATTTAACTGGAAGGGGGAAAATGATTTTTCTATGGGTGCAGGAAACTTCCTCACCTAGAATTATTCTTACTAGGTATGACAAATTCATCAATAGTAGGTCCAGACCTGCACGGTTGCAACTAAATGCTGCAACCTAAAAATTATTTTCACATCACTAAAACATATCTAGAGTGTGTTCATATCAATATTGCAGCTTTCATTTCTTAAAGGCTCACCATCTTTATCTCACCACAGATCACCATCTTTATTTCATACCGTGAGGCACTTATTACTGAGTACTGACAAAGTAGATTTATAATGCTTATTACTTTTTTCACATCTCATTCATATACTCACGTACAAATAAGCAGTGATACTGATTACTTAATGAAAGCACTTAAGTGAATGTTCAGAACTATCCTACAGAGTCAAGAGCCTTAAATATACATAATTTCACAAGAATGTACTTATTTGTAAATCCATCTATACTACTTTGTATATTCAATAATTAAATTAAGATTATGAACCAGTAATGCCAAATTGCTATGTCAAATTTATAACAAGAATTAATATGCATATTTAAAAACAAATACTTCCTGCAAACATTTTATTAAGCAAATAATCACACAAAGAGCAAATGCTAAGAATACCCGCAGAATCAAGTTCAAGTTAAGTTGAACTTACTTCATTCTTTATGCTTAAGAAGGTGAAGTTCAGACTATATACAGGTATAGTCTGTTGACTATTTATGTTGCTTTTCTTTAAGAAGTTCTAAACCACAAACATACATATTAGTACCACCTACATTTAATGATTCTTCTCTTCAGTACATTTCAAGCAGCAACTAACTCAACCTTGCCAAAGCTCTAAAAGTTCTATGACTAGGAAATTACAAAGATTTAAGTACAAAAATTAAGAAATACTATCTTAGGCTTGATTTTTATTTTTAATTCTAGCAAACTGATTCCAATCTATTCTGAATATTTATATAGATGCGCAAGTTTAAAGATACAGAGCGATCAGCCTACAATAAAGTAGAGACATGAGATGTCTGTAGTTTCAACTAAGATATCGGAATACATAAATAAAATAAAAAAAGAAGAAGAAGAAGAAATGGATGTTTAAAGCTTCTATTCTGCTTTAAGGCTTTCATTTTTCTATATATTAGCCATTTATTTCTAGCAGCATTACATTTATTAAGGATATTCATATTCTGCTCCTTATTTAAATTAAGAATAAAGCTTAATCATATTGCACTTTGATTAATATTTCTCAGGCTTTATTCTGTTGATTATTGTTTTCCTATTTCGGCAGCTTGACAAATATTGCCATGTATATTTAAGGAAAAAAAATCAACTAAATGAGCTTTTTTTCCCTTCAAGAACTAATTATGGTTATATGCTTGCTCCCTGCAAATCTTAGCCATAAATGGAAACATTGCATTTATCAAAAAATAAAAATAAATGTTGGCACTAGGAATTGTAAAATATTTAGATATCACGGTAGAATGAATAAGATGTTAGCTCTGTCTTTTAATAACACAGATTATCTATTAAAAGTGCATTTGATAGTACAGCTCTTTTTTTCTCTTCTCCTAATGTGAAAAAAAGCTGAGAAACAACAACAAAAAAATCCTAGAATATTGCTAAGTTGAAAACCATGTATAATTCAGCACCTACATTGATTTTTAATTTTTATAATGTCTGGCAAAATATTTTGTGGTTCTGAATACTAAGGGAGATAAAGAATATTACAAACAAAATTATTGATTTTATGTGCAGAGAGAAAGGACAAAATAGTTGACAGAAACCAGATCCTTGAATCAGTGGTAGCAATAGAAACACCTTGAACACTAGAGATTTGCATCTAAGTCTACAGGATTGGTCGAGGAAATGAAAAAGAAAAAAAAAAAAAAAGTGAGGAACTTGAGAAACGTTTGACCACAAAAGGGAACACAGAGCCCCTTTAAGACTTTAAATAGAGGAAGGATTGAAACAAGGTGCCACTCACCAGTAGATCTTGCTGCATTCTCCTATCTTATTCCAGTGAACTACCTTATAACTATATACATACATATATTTCTCTCTGCAAAGTAGTTGTGAATGCCTCTTACACTGCCTCACTTTGCAGAAGTCAGTTGTCTCTAGTACAGTAACATTTTCTCTCATACCAAGGACAAAGGGGATACTCAGTCTGAAAGATGTAAGGGATAATATTCCAAAAATGCTGCCATTAGGCTTGGTAGGAAAACTAGCACAAAAACACCCAAACAAAATGCTTTACAGTTGGTATCAACACCAAGAAAGAATCCTGCAGAAAGAACCAAGACTGACATTGCATTCACACTGTGAAAACACAGCATTTCTTTGGCACTGTAATAAAGATGCCCTCCTTACAGTCGCTTATTCTGTAACATCAGCCAAACCACCACAGAACTATCCTTGTGTATTTATCAAGGACTATTCTATTCACAAGTAACCCTACACAATAAATTGCTGCTTAATGTGGCCTAACAAGTCTACTGGAATCTGTAATTAAAAAAAAAAAAAAAAAAAGTTAAAGCTTTATTATGGGAGGTAAATATACTCTCTTCTCCCCTGTCCTCCTAAATTTCATAACTTTGAATACGTGCTTGTTCTCAGTTCCTTAGTTACTTTTGTACTGGAGTCATTCATTTATACCCAAAGCTATTCTTGAACAGATATGACAAGTCTTTAGCAGCAGCAACAGATCTCTCTCATTTTTTTCCAGTGACCTAGGCATTTTGTGAGGTGTCTGATGTCCAAGCTAACATACTTCTGTATATCGTCTCTCTGGGAAGACCTGTGTTCTATCTTTTGCAGTATAGCTTGCAGATGAGTGTGCTAAGTTCAAAATTTGTTAAACCTCACTACATACCAGCAATGAACTACAAAACCAGGATACCTAGTTGGATTAAGAGCATCCAAGATCTCCGTGCCACGTGGGTGCCATTCATCTTGACGCAAATCCCAACCCAGACTCTCTTGGATATTACCACTGGTTTCAGCAGATGGTTACCCATTCAGAAGAATCAGTCATGGTGTTAACAGAGAAGAAAATAGCACTGAATTTGCAAAGAACATATTTATTTCTCTTTTACTACTACTTTTGCTCATTCTCAGTTGCATTGGAGATACTGTTCTCTTATCATTGATAAAGATTAGCTGTTTTGATGCAGCCGTAGATTTATTTTGCTATCACTGGATTTTATTTGATATTCCATTTTTCAGTTGTTCAAGTGCTAGCAATTAGGAAGATAAGGCCTGTCAGGAAAGGACCCACATTTGCTGAGTACAGGAAGAAGGTTATGCATTAGAAATATACCATTTTTACAGAGGAGATTGGAAAAAAGCCAACTTGCTGCTGTCTTCATTTCACTAGAAGAAATGACAACTAGATCCAGGGTTTGGGTTGTTATTACCAGAGCAGTAGGTTCAAATAGCTCTTTAATATTTTATTTTGTATGTATAATTTCAAAGCTATCACCCTTTTTAATATTTGCTGTTGTAACAGTCATCTATTTGCTGCAATAACACAGCCACAACCATAAAACAGAAGATGCAGAGCTCTTCCAGCAAAACTGGAGAGGCAGAGGATGAGGTTGGGATTTTTCCTCAGATTAAATGTTTAGTTGTTTATAATTCTCTGTAGTAGTTGGGTTGGTCAGATTTCCCCAACAACACTATTTTGTATAATACTCCCCTTAATCAAAAGTGAGCATTGACATTTTATTTTTTAAATTTGCTAATGTTCTAAAACAAAATCTGTTCTGTCCCAGAAGAAAGAACTAAAATCTGATTTCCCATGTCCTGTGGGCTCTATTTCCTCTAAAGGACAGTTACACATACATACGCTGGGTCAAAGAAGAAATTACAAGAATTTATAGTTTTTAGATTAGAGCAAGATAAAATGAGCATATGAGAAAATTGGCTGACAGATGAGTTGTGAGGTACAAAAATAAGCAAGCAGACCATGGCCTTCCTAAGTCAATTCAAGTTTTTGTTGACAACTAATGGGAAGAGAGGGAAGGCTCTCCTCTTTCACTCCTTTTCTAAGTTGTTTCCATTGTCGTCAGCAAAAAAGCATGTAATGCCTTAAGTGCAGAATACTAAAATATTAATTCCTTTGCCCTAGTTTCATGCTCTGTGCACCATCCTGAAGTGTGATAAGTTACTTATTTTGGTAGCCTGATAAAAAATTGATTGATTCTGATCAGTGCAAACCTCTTAAAAAGCCTATTTTTACTCAAGTATAAACTTAAAAGCCAGCACAACAAAGGTGTAAAAAAAAAAAAGTTTTCATAAGTTATATGGAATAGTAGCATATGAAGACTACCTCTGAGTAAGTATACGAATGCTGCATTCACAAAACTACCTGAAACATACAACATCTATTCCCTTTTGTGTATTCAGACTTCTACTTCATAAAGTTTACCTACTGACTTATCAACCTGAAAAAATAATTAAAAATTAAGATCAGCACAGTTTTTCAGTGCCTTAAATTATTTCCCATTCCTTTTGGGAACGACTCAGTTTTCACTTATTTATTCAAAGCTAGAATTTCATTCATAAAGCTGCTTTCACTTCTCTTCTGTTTGGATTTTTGCATCTTGATTATAGGAATATCTTCAAATTCTCACACTTTCTTAATAAAATTAAGCCAAAATAATTTAAAAGTTATGATTTATTTATCATACCGACAAGTCGGTATCCAAGATAACTTTTGTATGTCATGACACACCGAATAAACAGATTACACACAGACTGTAGGAGAACAGTAATTATAACTTTTCTACTGTGCTTTCACATGTAATACAAAAACTACAGTTTCCAGTAAGCAGTGTCTTCCTATTTGTATCTTGTAGATTGAAGTGTAAGACTATTTCATTTTCTATACTATTTTCAACACTTACATCAGCTGAGTGTTCAGCCCTACACCCAACAGCCCTCAGTGACAACAGCAGCCTGCCATGCATGGTATATTCTATAGCAGCTCACCCCTAAAGGGGCTGGACGAAGATCACCATAACATTTTATAAAGGGCATTGAAAAGCTGACAGATGGCAACAGATGGGTCAAATCTGATTTGAAGAGAGACTTTTTAATCAAAAAATTTATACAAAGCTTAGGGGGCTTATTCTTTTTCACCACATATGATTTCTGCCTTTCATGATGCTGCTCCTAGTAAGGAGTTCCAAACACCAGCCAGTTTCTACAAATAAGACCAGCACTGTGCTTGCATAAATGGGCAAACATCCATGGAAGCCAACAGAGCTGCAAAATTTTCCCCTGTGGCCTTCATATACTCTACTCAGACACCACAGGAGTGAAGCAACAGGGAAAGGGCCCATCCGAAGCACAGCCCTCCTCCTCCTCCTCCTCCCCACCCCCCCCACCGTAGAAGTTTTGCTGTCCTAAAAACAAAGTTCTTGTCCAAAAGCACCTGGAAGTTGATATTGATTTACTTTCATCATTTCAATTCTAGCATACTCACTAATTACAGTGTTATATTTCATGTAATTTCTGTAGTCCAGATTCCTCATCAAATGTTAACTGTTCTTGTCTTCATTCATAACTTTTTTCATTAGTGCACCTGGAACGTCTCCAAGGCAAGCATCTCAGTAAGGAGCTCAAACCTTGTCAGAAATATCCATTAAATTTGTCAGACATACTAACAAATCAATCAGCCAACCAATAAGCCTTTCAAATATTTCATTTTTAGCAGCTGATTAAAGAGGGATCCACCCTGACTTTATTACAAAAAAAAAAAAACAAACACCTAAGCCTAAAATATTGTGGTTTTTAGTTGTATCTACTACTTCAGAATAACATGCACTTACATGTCTTTATAATGTGATAGAAATAAATTTAAATGTCTAAATTACATTTATTTAAATAAATTTAAGGAATTAAAATTTATTTAAAATAATGTACTAAATTGTAAAAGCAACTCTTACTGAGATGATTTCTATAATAGGCTGGTTATTGCTCCCATTCATCTATCCAAACTATTTCTCCTGTTGTTTTGAAACTTATTTAAAAAAGAAAACTATATATATTAGGATTTTTTTAAGTGAGTTAAAAATAAGAAATTGAAAACTCAATTCCCTCACATGTTCAAAGATAATATAAAGCTGTTTTGCAGTAGGCATATCACCATGTTAATTTCATGCCAATAAGCTAGAGCTACACTCAATCAAGTAGCTAAAAAGTCATTGCTTCGCAGAACTAGTGTTTTTTCCTCTCAATCCTTGTATTATTTTCTAATCTAAGCATATAAGGTAATGTTAAAAGTGAAGGAAACTAACCTGTGATCTGAATTACTATATTACCAAGACAGTGTAATGTGTGTGTGTGTGTATGTATTTTAAATGTATATGCAGGTTTAATTTTGTCCAAAGGAGAAAAAGAGAAATTTTTAAAATTATGTCTGTCATAAACATGTGCAATATACCTACCTATTTTTTAGTTATGCATGCTTTCATGGGTTTCCAGTACAAAGAGAATGTCCCCCAAGTTCAGTGTTATGGAAGCGCATAAAAAAGTCAAACCAATTTACAATCCATTAGACTGAAACAAGGAGACATCAAGAGGGAGATCAACTATCCAAAGAAACGGATTAGGGCACCAAGAAGATGACTGAAAGCTGCATAAATAGTAGTACTTAGCAATTTCACATCATTTCAATACACTAGCATCTCCTCCTAAATTACACTCTGCTGAGCCAATTAGCTGGGCAGCTCTTGTGTTTGACATCACAGCAGGAGCAGATGGCAGTGAGGGCTTTGCAGCACCAGTGATGTGGCTGAGTGTAAAAGACTGCAGAAGACTAACACTAATGATATATTCACCAAATTTCTGTTTGACCCTCTCCCTCATGATGAAGGTGGCAACCAAATAGAAAAGTTAAAACTTCTATAATCAGGAGTGGAATTAGGACAATATAAAGCACTTCAAAAAAGCCTCCTGGCTAGTACTCCATATGAATCTTTCCTGCCTGAAAGATGTCTGTGATGTGAGTGTAAGGTATCATTCCTTATTCCAACCTACTTCCTTATTTTACCCGTTTATTATAAATTCTTGTTTAACAGAGCCTACATTATGGCTTTTTATTACATTAATGCTTGTGCAGCAATGCCAAAGAAAAAAGGTATTTCAATTTTGTATGCAGTTAGCTCTTACTCTTTATAGAAAATGATTTTGTAATAATAAACGAGATGTACAGAAAACTTGCTTGGATATTGCTTTCTAACTTCTACATTCTTCACACAAAACACATTTGTCTCTACTTGTCTTGCATAAGAGTATTTCAAGTAAATCAACAGAATACTTTCAGTATGAATAGCTGCTGACTCCAAGCAGCAGAAACATATGTTTGTGCTAAACATTTGTGTTTATCCCTGCTTAATTACTTCCAAGGTATTTCTGAAACCCTGTTTGACTCTCATAAATTTTCATCAAGATGTAATTAAGTGTTCAATGCATGTTAACTAGATAAGATATAGAGAAAACTATAAGATAAGAACTTACAAGATAAGAGCTATATATGACCAAGTATTGTAATTCAAAATAATCTCCTCCATTGCCAAGAACAGTCTAGCAGATACAGATCTTCCTGGTGGCATAATCAGGTTTGCTGTAATCCTACCGCATTTCATTTATTTCTAATGGCACAGTATTAATGCCATGTTTTCCCTGCTCAGAATAGCAACAATGGTACATAATAAACGAACAAGTGACTTACTGGGTCAATATATTCTAGATTTTCTGTCCACTACAGGGTGAATAGGTATATTGCACATTGAACCAGTTATTGGCACAAAACAAATTGTAAAGAAAAATTTGCCTTTGAAGGGCAAACAAGAAGCACATAGGAGATGAGGATTATGTTGAGCAGTGAGCATGTCTTAGAATAGAATAAATACATTCTCACAAAAAGAATTTAAGAGCTACAGATTCAAGCAAGGAATGCATCAAGGCTCAGGAACATTTGATGACTTGTCAATACTGCAATAATTATCAATTACAAGAGAATTGCCACGTCCACATCAATTGTGAATAATGAAATTTTTTTCTCCCATACCTTAAAGTATTCTGAAAGCAATATAATTTTAAGTTGATTATATTTTAATTTTAGAAATAATTCTTTTTTTTTTTATTCCATTCCTTTTATTCCTCCATGTAAATTCTCTTACCAGTTTTATGTAGTTAGATAGCAGTTGCTAGTTCATGAAAACATAATCTTCATTCAAATAAATTCCCCAAATTCCCAATACAACCACAACCAAAGGGAATCTTAAATCCAGTCCATTTTCTTCTGCAAAATGGTGAGTATTTAGGTCATTTAATTTTAGGTATCACATCAGAGAAGCTGTGAGGAGCTCACTTTCCCCACTCAGTGAATGGAGCTCTCTCCAACACCCCACTGCCCAAAAACTGGTTAAGTTCCAGCTCAGAAACTGTCCTCCCTACATCACCTTTTATTCTGAGAAATACGAGTCATGCTGACGTCAGAGAACATATTTAAAATGGCACAACAATTTGATCCATTTAATACAAATGCATCCATCTTCATTTATATGGAGAAGTTGATCCCAAATCATAAAGCAAAATTTCCACACACCAGCCTATCACCACTGATAACAGTGAAGACTAAGAGACTCTCTAGGTATCTAGGGTAAGGTTAGGTATTTCTAATTGTGGGGTTCTTTTGGCTTTGAATTGTTTCTTCAATTAAAAATGGCTTAGATTTGATATTAAATTAATATTGCTAGCCCATGTATAGCTTAATATCTGTTCGGAATTTTGAAACAAGGCTTGTCAGAGGCTAGTCTCAGCAACTCTGGAAACTAGCATCCTACAATTCTAGTGAAAAGCTTTTTTTTTTTTTTTTTTTTCCCCTTCTGCTTTCAATTGCAAAACATAAAAAGCAAAACAGATCAAGTCATAGTCCCAGCAGCAAGACTGTCAGCATTGGCTCCTTTGTTGTTTGTTTTGTGGTGGTCTTGTTTGTTGTATTTTTTAAACTTTTGCTGTTCTGCCACTTCATAATCTATAATTCCTGAAGATCAAAGGAATATGAAAAAGCCAGAAGGGAGAATATGTGCGGTAAAAAGTCCATTATATCTGGTAATAAAATCTTTCTTACCAAAGCTGTTTAAAATTAAAAGTAAATGAGTATATTGCAATTAACCTGAAACAAACACAGATGTCCAACAGCATGACAAGTTTGAATCCCTACCAATCTCTTTCATAATCTCACCTCTAAAAATTTGTTCACAAGAACAATTAACAAGAAAATTAAATCTCACTGAGAATTGAAAGCCCTAAATGAATCAAAGGCAAACAATGCAGCTTCTTCCTAAAGTGGCATTAAACTATTTAAAGACTGTAATTTAAATATTTTAGCAAGTATAACTGTATTATATATGCAGATAGCATAAGTTGTCACATTTAAAAATAGAAAGAGAGGTCTGATATTAGTGTCTACTTATTTTTGATATACTAAAAAAAACACTGAGATAATGACAAAAAAAAGTACTTAGCCGATATTCACTGTCAAGGTTCACAAGGGACATCTGGCCTTTCATGACTATTATGTGATTACAGTCAACACAGAACAAGGTAATGCAATCTGGATATGAACCACTGCCAAGGTGTTCACTCAATACAATCTGGACATTTTGCCATAAGAGTGAACTGTAAGAGCCAGTTTACTGTCAACTGTCTTCAATGTACTTTCTTCTGAATTTTATATGAGTCCATGACACACAAAGGGCATTTATGGCTCATAAAGAAGTTAAAAAATTGACATTAGGGATTTTTTTTTTTTTTACCATATTTTTAGGCCTCCATTTTTGTGTGTATTCAATGTAGCCATACTAGTTAAGAGTAAAAAGAACAGTTTACACAGAAAACTATGGCTCCTTTTTAAAAGTATGTTATTTTGAAATAAAATTATCATTTCAAAACAAAGAAAGACTTACACAGTACAGTGAAGCTTGTTGTCCTCCTCTACGACTAAGTTAAGAACCAACTGTAAGGTAGAGAACATTGCTAGCTGACTTCAGCCAGGTCACTTCTATACAGATGTTCTGTTTCCTTTCCCTTACCAAGCGGCCTTGTCATTGCCAACACAGACATCCTCCACAAATTCAGAGAAAGTGAGCACCCTGTATTTTCAACAAAATGCTACCACAAGCTCCAATGTCTTCCCAAAGCCTGTCTAGCAATTTAATTTCTGAAAACAATAAAGTAAATTAAAGTAAAAAAACATCCAGCATCATAAAATCACAGGACAATTCAGGCAGGAGGGTACTCAGACAATATCCTGCTCAAGCAGGAGCAGCTAGGTCAGGTCAGACCAGGTCACTTAAGGCTCTATGGAGCCTTGAATGTCTATCACGATGGAGATGCTCCAACGTCTGACTGTCCTCCTGGTGAAAAAGTTCTGCCTTATGTCCATCACAAACCTTTCTAGCTTCAATTTGTCATCTTTCCTTCTCTCACCATAAAGAGCCCAACTCCATCTTCCCAGTCCCTTCCTAAACAGGTGCTGGAGGACTACTGCTGTCTTCCCACAAAGCTGTCTATTCTGCAGGCTGAACAAACTCCATTCCCTCAGTTTCTCTTCATGGAAAAGCGTTCCAGATTCCTAACCAGAATCATTATGATGACTTCCATATAAAAGCAGGCCCAATTGCCTGTGTACATTTATATGTAACTTCTCTTTTCCAAATTAGGACACAATTTTTATCATGATGGCCATGATTCAACTTTCATTTTGCCTCTGTTCCTTTAAATTCTTTGTTTGTTTGTTTTTTACTAAGTTTGCATAGTGCAGTTACACAGTTACCTTCATCCAGGAAAAGTGGAATAAACAGAATAGTCTACAAGGAAAAAGCCTCAAAGTACAAAAGCAGAAAAAGAGAAAAGCAAACCTCACCTCAAGACTCCAGTTATCTACTACATTTTGCTTGCAAACTATCTGCATTAAGTGCGTATCTATTTTGTATACCATAATACCTAATGGGACATGATTTAATTTTTTTTTAAACCAATTTGAACAGTCTTTTATGTGGATAGTAAATTCAAGATGCACCACAAAAAATAATAGGAGCTAACCATTTAAGAGAAAAAGGCAGTTTACACCTCCTTTCTGCCAGGGTCCTTCTCATACCCAGCACAAGCAACATAATGGTGACTGAAACAGCTGAAATAAGGATCCCAACAAGTGAGCAGATCAGCTGTATTTTACCAGTGTTAGTATTTCCACATGCTGTGGCTACATTAGGGCCATCCACCCTCTGAGAATTAGCAGGTATCTGCTGATATAGGCAATTTCTTTTTTTGAAGTCTCTTGAGCCCTCCTATAACAAAATTCCAGAAGCATGAAAAACTAGGTTTTATAGTAGTAGCCCCATTGTTCTTAATACGTGTTCTTAAAAAGAACAACAAATCCTTGCAATATTGCCGTCAGCTTCTTGCTGTCCCCCTGTATCTCAGTGGGATCAGTACCTTTCACAACATCCCAGTGACACTTCCCTATGCATTTAACATGAGAAGAAAATACCTTGAAGTCACTTTTTTGTTTCTTTACATCATGAGCTCTGTTTTCATAGTAAATAAGTCTGTTATAACTCTTTATATTAAATCTATAAAAGCCAAGAGTAGATATAAAACTACTCAATGAGTTTATCTTATTTATTCCATGTTTTCAGTAAAAACAAATGAACGATACAAACAAACGCATGCATAGAAGAAGCTTATTTTCTTCTACACATTACAGAACCCCAAAACTAAGCATTCGCGTAATGAAATTTCTTGGTAATTTGCCTACCTCACTGCCAGGGAGCTGCTAGTGCCCATGGCAGCCATACAGACAGAGCTGTGCAGCCACCATGATACACATCTCTAACAGGATTGTTAGCTCAGGTTCAGCATCCACGCTAATCCAATTGCATGGGCTGCATCTACTCCAAACATGGTACATACATATCATAAAAGATTATGGGAGGAAAAAAGAGTGACATCTGAGGAGAGTAAATCCTTCTTGTGCTTGGTGTTGCAAAAGACTATGTTCAGTGCTGCATGGTTTTGTGACACAAGCATTTATAACTTTTTTAATAGTCTAAACACACAGTAGAAAGGACAGCAGCAGAAATCCTAGGTCAAGAGAACAAATGGGCTTGATCCATTTCACACAGCCAGAAGCAGGAGATTTGAGTAGAAAATCAATGCCCTAAACTACCTGCCCAGAGTTGAATTCTTTGTACTCTCCTTCCCCCTCTTGTTTCAAAAAAGTAGCATCACATGCATTTTTCAGGCTAGCAAGGATGGGAAGCAGCTGAGCTTACAGACTATTGTGAGCACTTATTCCAGTCCAGTAAAGCAACACTGATGGAGCTGTGATTGGAAAATGTCTGGGTTAAAGGAAAGATGGTGAGAACATCTGAGAAGGCCCAAAGCCAATTGCTGACCAATAAGCAAAATGAAGTCTAATGTCTAATAATGACCTACTTAGGCTGGTGTTTTTTTTGGTTTACTTTTAATATTTAGAAACCACTTTGAACAAACTGCATGTTCCTCTTCTGCACTGCATTAACTCCAGTAGTTCCACTCTGGGGACTACATTTTAACATGTAATTTTTCCAACTAATTTAGCCTATTGATTTCATTTTTAAAGCAAACTGGAATCCTGTAGTGCCAGTTTTTTTGTGGTAAACTTCTAAGTGGTGAAAATTCCAAATCCACTTTGTTACGTTACTGAAACTTCACTGTATTATAAAGATCATTCCAAGCCTGCATAACTAATACTCCATGCCTTTATAAATGATTTATTTTTTAATTCATAATTCTTCACTTAAGGATATGACAACATAGGAAACACAGAAAGAACTGAAGGAGGCAGATGTAATTGCATTATTGTTCCAACCAAGGAAGGAATGAAAATGTAAAGAGAGATTCAAGTGGAAGTTGTATTATTAGACTCAGAGTAGTAGCTTATTCCTTCCCTTGGGCCCTCACACTACTTATTTCAGCCCTCCCTAAGAGTCCTTTATGTTATTGGAGTACTAGAAGGAAAGATGGCCACAAATTTTTAATGCCCAAATTGACATACCCCAGAAAGCAAAAATGGAAGGATCAAGATGACTACTTGACTACTTAATTGAATACCAAATAATAAAGAAAAAAATTAACACTAGTAACATTCTTGTTTCTTTCAACCTTTTCATTGCCATGTTACATGACTCTGAGTTATGTTTGCTATTGTCACTTTTCAAGTAACTCAATTTATGTCAACAAATGCTTAAAAAATGCTTGTTTGCACCTGAAATTGTCACAACTTATTCAACTATGATATTCACTGCAAGCACAATAACAAAGACATCTAACTACAGTGGATTTTTGTAACTTTATTTCCATCTACTTACACATACTTGGCAAGCATCGATTTTAATAAGTTATGAGTCTCTTTTAACCCAAGGTAGCCCTCAGTGTCACTCATGCTATAACAACAAAATTATTCCTCAGCATTTTTAACCCAAAACAGAGAAATTAGAGGCCAATATTTATTTAACTGAATTATGTGTGCTGTAAATCAGCATGAGACTGTTACTACCAAATAGAAATTATATTCTTAAAATCATAAATTCACTGACTAATCTGTTACATGAACTTAGGAGTGTCTTTAAATCTCAAAAGTCCCACTTTAAAATGTTTGAAGTCATTCGACACAGAAGGCAAAATGCTACATATTTTCTATGGTACTTTACATCTCCTGAATCTAAATTCAGAGCTGAGAAAACACCACTGATTTTAGAGAGCTAGGGAAGCGTGTAAAATCCATGCTTAAGTACATAGCGAAAATTACTTTGCAAAAGCAAGTCAATCTTAATTCACATTCTTGTGAAGGAAACATAGGTTAAAACAGTACCTCAATGAAATAAATGACTTTCTGCATCTTTTTTTTTTTTTAAGGCATAATTCATTGAAATAACTTCATATTTCATCTGCAAATTTAGATATATTGTTTTAATATATATAAATATAAGCAGATAATTGGATTGGTTACAGACATCGTATGTTCCTGTGTCCTTACAGATGGACACTGTCAGCACAGAGGACAAATTGCTACAGTACCACTGAGTTTAGCTCTACTAATTCAAGATTTAACATCTATTAGAAATGTCTCTTAAAAAGGTGTTTTAGTGATATTTTTATATACCCTGTATTATCTTCAGAAGTTTGTTGAGATACAGCACATATTTTTATCAATTCAATTACTTGTTGACAGTTTAAAAATTTCTTGATGTTTCTATTTAACTTTCTAATAGTCACATTAACACCTTTATAAATAGACAAGTAAAATGTAAACAAACTTTGAAATTCCTGGAATTCCATAACTGAAGCATTGGCCAAAACATTTAGTATTAAATGCGAATGTTCCTGGATGGATACCTTGCTTTTCAAGTCACAGTCAAATGCTATGGTCACCGAAGAAAAAGAAAGTGCATTAAAATCCATGGCCCATTTCTAGAAAACATAAATTACTGTAATGTCAACAAGGTAAGTATACTATGACTAACAGTATAATTTCATAGAAATAATGGGTCATTGTGAATGTGGTTTTCTGGAATTTTCTATAAAATTTGTCTGATAAATTTTGTCTGATTAAGAAAATTTATGATTCCTACATTAATGCATTAATGTGTGTGTTGTTTTCTTTTTTTTGTTTGTTTTTTGTTTGTTTGTTTGTTTGTTTTTGTTTTTTGTTTGTTTTTTTAGGATTTAGGAACCTGCAAGGTGTTAGGAACAGCAGAAAGAAAACTGCATCTCTCAGTATCCTGTTATGGACAGGGCTGCAGGAAACAGTAATTCCCACAATTCATTTGAATTTGACAGAGAACTTTGCTACTTTGAATAGAATTGTTTGGCTTTTTCATTTTCTTTAAGGAAGTACTTTTTTGTTGTTGTTTGTTTGTGTTTTGTTTTGTTTTGTTTTTTTTAACTGGATTATCTTGTAATCACTAGCCATAGTTCTGATGGTGACATTAACAAGCTGCTAAAATTTTGATTTTTTTGATTAAACCTAAAGGTATTCACACAACAAGGCTTCATTAGTTTCAAAGGAGGTGTGTGATAAAATCTATATCCATAGTTACAGCCTAACAGTACCTACCGATTTTGGGACCTACAGGTCTATTGGTTCTAGCCCAGAACTTTAATGACAGATGCTATTTTCCTGGCAACTTCACTAATAACCTGTTTTAATTAAATAGTCGATTAATTAGTTAGCATGACACTGCAGCATCAAAAAATGACAAATTCCTCCTCTGTCTTCATGTACACATTTGCACATCCACTGTAATATTCTGCCCAAATTTTACAAAGATCAAGTTTTATTTATATTAAAAAGATATATATTCAAAACAGTTCCAATTTACTTCAAAGCAATAAGCATAAAAATTCTATTTCTATCCATAAGCCTAAAAGCCCAATTGAATATGATCAAAGCATAATTACTTGGTTACTTTACTTGGTTCTTTCTGACTTCACATAATTTATCATATTTAGGTACAGTAAATACAGTCTATTTCCACCATTCTCATTCATTACTGTTTTTGTCTGCCAGAAGCATCTTTCCTTACTGTCCATGCATTAAAGACTGAATTTCTTCCTAGCCACATACTCCTACAATGACAGACCACTCAGCAGCTACTAGGAGTTTTATCAGAACAGCCTGAGTTCTTGAACCTTTAGTCTTCATTTGAAACTTGTGACCTACTTTTTTCAGTACTGTCAAAATGAATATGAAAGGCTATTCAGCCTAATTGGCAAAAACTTCAAGAGGAAAAAACTTCAAGAGGAAAAAACAAAACTTTCACCTCTGAATTTCATGGACTAACCAACAGAGGTCACTGTCAGAGTGATATTTTTTGGTGTGTTCTTAATCAGAGGTCTGAGCATCTATCACCCTAACTTTACTGGATGGCAAACAGCACCCTCAGGTCAAAGCTGAGCTGACTGTGCTGCTGCCAATCTTTTTTTTACCTTAGGTCATGATCACAATGATGAGATTCTATTTTTGCTTTTAAAGGCTACAGTCTTAGCTAATTAAACTGCATTAATAAATCACCTGCTGAATTTTTAAACTTCTGTTTTTGAATTTTACATTCATTACAAATGACAGCAATACTCCATGGGTTAACTTACAGTTCAGATTTTTTGATCATGCATCATCTTCACAGTGAAATATTTAACACCAACAAATTCTGGGCATTATGAAACTGACAGCATGTTTTACATCTTGCCAGCAGTGAGATTTAAAAAAGACAGTATTCCAAGACACAATTTGAACAATAATTTCCCTGTTTTTTGTACCAAAAAGACTGTTTATGTTATCAATGCCACTGCTTATCAATAAAAGTAAATAAGCAAACAAGAAGAATGGACGCTGCACATTTTCAAGCAGAGAAACAGGATTTTGCGTTCAAGCCCCTGGGTGTAAGCAGACTGATAACTAATGGATTTTGCTGTGGTGCTGTTCAGAATACACACTCCTATGAGCTGCCAAAATAAGAAAGATGATTCGGAAGAGTTTGTGGATGTAATCTGTAGCTTAGTGAATATTCAGACATCCTTCTTTGGTGGCTTTATTGTCTACTCATCCTTTACAGTGATTTTAGCAAAGCCAAAATGGTTGTCAGAGACTGGGACTCCATCTGCAAAAGAAGTCTGATTTGCAATTGTTTCTGAGATAGAGTACCTGTGTTTGCCCAGTAAGACACTGGCCTTTTTCAAAAAGGCTGTCTGTAAATCTATCTAGAACATAAGAGCAGCTTCAGACTGAATGGGTCCAACTTACAGTGATAAAATTACCCAGTTTATACTTGGTGGAACACACTTCACTCATGCAATTGTATCAGCTTAATAATGGTGATACAGTGAAGAGTTAGGCTGTTCACTTTCAAGGTGAAAAGGGCATTCATCATCTCATTGCTCTCAAAGTCACCTCCTATTTCTCTGCTTCCCTTCTCTATCAGTAACACAATGGACAGCTGAAGCTCCTGTGCTGTTTAAGATGCTCACGGTGCTTTCAGGGAGTGACATAAAAGGTTGTTGCTGCACAAAAGAATGGCAATAATCTCCTCTGCCTATCCACGGTGGATAGGACAAAAACTAATGGGCTAAAATTGCAGCACAGAAAGTTCAGGTTAGGCATCACAAAAAACTATGAGCACAGTAAAGTGTGGAATAGACTGCCCAGGAAATCTGTTGCATTTCTGTCACTACAGATTTTTATGGTTAGGACAGAAAACTATCAGGAATGACACCGATATAATAGGTCCTGCCTTGGGTAGGAGGATGGACTGAAGACATCCTGAGGTTCCTTTTAGCTCCATTTTTGCACAGTACTAATGAAACGGTGTTGCTGTAATTAAAACATAGACAGGTGTCCTTTCCAAATAGCCTTCCAAAATACTCCAGCATTCTGTGAGGTTTTCTTACCATCACAAAAATGGACCACTGTCAAATCAGCTCAGCTGATCTCATGATCTCAGCATGATCTCATCCTTGTTTCTAGCTAAACCACTCCTAAGCCTGAAAGTCAAATCCTAGAAGTGATTTCTAGCTGAACCTGCAGGTTGGTGCAAGTCTAATTAAATTTATGTTCCTTCTTTTTAAGAGTTCTGTTTAATTTTTTATTTTTTTTTTTTGTTTTACTTATTTTACGATTCATCCAGTGGATTTTGCTAGAGAGTAACAAAGCTCATTCTACAGTTAATGCTATACTGCTTAAGAAGACAGACTAGGCCTAACCTGTATCTACAGGACTTGTAGTTTATTCATGGTTATTTTGTGGTACCCTGCATACGGCTGCGTCCCGGGTGTTAATGGCATTTAGACATTCACAACAGTATTTTTAAAATTCCCTTTATAACTAGAATCCAGCAAAAATGTGCTTGCATTAAAAATAAAAATACGAAATAAAAAATGAGCATACTAATTCCATGAAAATTCCAAGAACTACAGTTTTACATGTACACTGATTATTGTGCAATTCACAATAAATTCTTAAGACCAAAGACAGTCATTGCAATATTGTGAAATTCTTCATGCTCCAGTCATGAAAGAGGCTGATCGTATCAGGTAACTAGCATTTTCACAGGCCAGCTTAGGAATTTTCTAAATCTCCTGTTAGTCCTCCCTGGAAACACAGACCTGCTGAGGTGGCAACTACACAGATTTCTTTCTCCTGTCGTCACTCTTGATTTCAAAAATATGACAAAGGAGAAAAAAACTGTGCTGACTGAAGGCATTTTCTTTTGTGACCACTCTGTGAACAGGGACTTGACATGCATGATAATGTGTGTATTACCAGAATGGATTGACAAGATTTACCTCAGTAGCCTTGGAGAAAAAAATGTTAAAATATGTTCTAACTAAGTTAAAGCTTCCATAAAGGAAAACAGAAAAAGACCAGGTCTATGCCACAACTAACATTTTAACTAAAAACTAAGAATATAAGAACTGGTATAGAAAGCAAACAGAAGCACTGGGGGGCAGATAAGAATCACAGATGAATATCAAATGTGTCTTAATAAATTAGTTCTGCTTTTGTTCCTAGTAACTCAGCAGCTATCAGGTGAAAGATACTTTGCTTAGATGCAACATATGAAGTGTGTAAGCCACCTGTGCACCAGGGTAATGGACAGGAGCAATGCAATCTGTACTTTGCTCAAAGGATCCTTGATAATAAACAGCTCAGAACTGGAAAACCTGCACTATTTCCAGGCTCCTATTGCTGAACTAAGAGATCTTACACTGAGTGGTACAAACAGCCCTTCCTGGTTCCTTTAAGCCAGGGCAGTACAGTGGACCTGTGCTTTCTTTTGCACAAAAAATAGCATAATCTCATTCTCCACTGGCACCTGTTATTGGTAGCACAAATCTTTATATCATCATTATAATCTTAGACCACTGTGTTGGCATATCCACAGATATCCCATATAACTTTGTTTTATAAAGCAGAATGCAGATTTAATTTGGAGACAAAACACAGCAAAGTTTATATTCTCTGACCTGTGGCCCCAGTGCACTCATTTTGAGGCAACACTTTCTGCCTCAACACTTGTGCACCTCTTTTCTGAAGCTGCCCTTACTTTGGCCATAAATGCAAGGACTTCCACACTTCCTTACTTCCACAAGTTTGGCAGAGTCCCAAAGGACTATGCCCTCACTGGGAATATATATAGATATATATAAATAAATATGGAATATATCATAGAATCATATGTATAAATTAAATAAATGTATAGAATAACTGTGCATTTTACCTACTCTGACCTGTCACCCTGTAGTGATAAACCCTGTAATTTGCCTGTCATTTATGGAAGATGAACACTTAAAAGAGAAAGCATGAAGAAAAGAAGAAAGATTATATTGTCCATATAACACCTGGCTATGCACCTACAGAGGTATTCCCTCGGAATATCAACTTGATGGCTAACAGAGCTTTTTTTTTTTTTTTTTTTTTTTTGTCAATAGTTGACTTTTATATTTCTATGGAACTTATACCCGGATGAAATCTGAAAGGATAATATAGCAATTTGGTAGGCAGTTTGTTTCTTTACATACATACTGGTATTACTGAGAACAAATGCCTCCTTATATAAGCCAACACAAGTATTGATGAACAGCCAAAACTCTGCAAGTAAACTATTGCAGCAGCTGTAGCTCTAAAGGAAGAAGACCCATACATTTAGGCTTAATATAGTTTATCCAAGGAAGTCTAAGTAGGTATCCAAGCTTATAGGTCAGAAACTTTGCCCTGATATGATAAATTCTTAAATCTGAGACCATTTTTAAAAAACAATTCATGGAAAAGTCTTTTGAAAGATTAAAAATTTAAAATTTTTTTACAAAATAGGTGGATAAAATACAAAAAAAAAAAAATACATTAGTAGGGCAATGGGGAAGGAATAGTTGGAGCTCTGATTCTCTTGTACCATTGAAGACCAATATATTGCATTGTAAAAGTTTCCCACGCCTAAAAAAAATATGGCCATAGAACAAACTCCAAATTAAAATACTATCAAATGTAGAGCTCGTGAATACTATTAATGTGTACAGCTGTGCGCATTTTCAGTTTGCTCCTACTAAACACATTACACAAATTGAATTTTACTTAAAGAGCTATAATAATGTTATGGATGTTATGAAGCCAAATAAAATTACCTGATATTAAATAGTAAATTTAAAACAGAAATAAGAAGAAATGTTACTCCAACAATTAAAAAGGCAAGAACCTTTAAAACAAAAACACACAAAGGTATTTCAAAACAGACAGGGAATCCAGGTCCTTTGAGGAAATTAAGGGTTCAATAATTATTATAATGTTACAACTGGATTGCAGATCATGAGGTCAAAAGCACATTACTACCTGGAAATAAGTTGAAATATTAATGTCAGTGATACACACCAAGTATTTTCCATCCCAAATCCCATAGTGCTTCTTAAAATATGAATAGAATTAATAAATGAAGAAGTTAAATTAAAAAAAAAGAAGTCAGTAAACAGTTTGAAGAAGTATCACTGGAAACAGCACGATTAACATCTCTGTAAGGTTCCCAAGGGAATGCAAATGAAAGAAGCAAATGAGATGGACTGCAGACACACGAAAAGGATATCTTTTCATTATGAATTGATCTTTATTCCTAAATAACTGTAGCTGAAGATTTCACAACGAGATGAAATCCTTGCTGAAATAAACTTACGTTTACTGTGTTTCACACAAACATTTGGAAAAATGAATTGCATATAAATGTGAAAGTTAGCATTAAGGAAAATAAATAAAAAATTACTCAAATACATTATAGAGCAATAGAATCATCTAGGTGGGAAGAGACCTTCACAGAATGTTAGGAACAGGAAGGGACCATGACAGATCATCTAGTCCAATCCCCTTGCCGGCGCAGGAACGCCTAGATCAGGTCACAGGGAAACACATGGAACCCTATCATTGGATGTCACCACGAAGAGCCTCGCTCCATCCTCCTGACACTCACCCTTTACATATTTGTAAACATTAATAAGGTCACCCTTCAGTCTTTTCCAAGCAAAAGAGACCCGGCTCCTTCAGCCTTTCTTTGTAAGAGAGGTGCTCCACTGCCTTAATCATCTTTGTGGCTCTGCACTGGACTCTCTCAAGCAGTTCCCTGTCCTTGAACTGAGGGGCCCAGAACTGGACGCAATAGTCCAGACTGTGGAAAACAGCTTATCATTTGAAGTCCCATTCCACAGTTTTTGTTTTAAAATATGGTAGTTTCTTTATAAATGCATAAAAAAAAATTTGGAAAAATATATATATATATATTTTTCCCCTTTGCTTAAAATAATAGTTACTGAATCACGAATCAAGATACCTTATCCTGAGAATCTTTCTATGAAACACTCCTGTCCTAATTATAATTAGCATGTCCCAGATAGGGGCTTGTCTACTTACCTCTGAATGCACATTGATTATGCCTCCATTAGCAAGTAATTCGGTGCCATAGAAACTGATATGTGGACAAAAGTCTTTGGTGCTCAGGTTGTGTCTGTGTATATATGCTACCTGAGGCTTTCACCTCTGACTGAATTTAGTCAAGTCCTCTGCACTGAATATCCCCCCTGCACATATGTTTGAGGAAAAAATGTTCTGCAAAACCAAGAACCTGGGGGGGCCAATCTTGATATTAAAATTAGGTTCAGTATATAAAAACATTTGTGAATTCCTGTCTTGCATGGAATGAGTTTATGCCAGTATATGCTTTATGCCTGTATATGCCAGAAAATAGCTAATAACAATACTGAGATGCTGCTGTAAAATGCTTTTTGGACCAAGTATTGTGACTTACTGCTTACTGATTATAACTGTATTCCACAAGAGCATTCTAAGGATATTAATCTTCCTCAGTTCCTTTCCTTATACAAGATGAACATTCTTAAACAATTTTTTTTTTTTTAAAGCATCATTTTAGGATCTCAGTACAGCTGTGAAGCATTAACATTTTCCCATCTCCTTAAAATAAATATTCTTAATGAAACAGGGAATTTAAGAGAAAATTTGTTTGATGTGCAAACGTACTCTTTGCTGCTTAAGTATATAGTATGACAGAATAAGTATCAGGAAAATAGGCTTTATAAATGTCTGTAAGACATTCATCTAGCATACAGTAATCTTCATACAAATCTTCAAAATCTCCATTAAATTTTCTGCCCAAGTCTTGACAGTTATAAAGTACTAATGTAGTTAACATAAGATTTCAGCACCTTTAAATAATTGTCACATAATTTGCCTATAGCCAGGTTTAGGTCATGGAGCAGAACAGGAAGAGAAGAACAAATGCTGTTATTTCTAAACAGAACTAAATACATATTATTACTTTAGGCAATTGTAATGATTAGTTTCTATAAAAGTGAATTCAAATTTAATTATATGATTCCTGTGTTTTCATTAAAAAATGTTGATAGTGCATGCCTGGTGTTTTACACTGTTTATAATCACTTCTGCTTAACAACAAATGAGCAGACACATTCATTGTAAAAGACATCTCATTGCTGGGTCTATGGTTAAGTCCTGAGTACTCAAATACAGCCTCTAAACACATCCTTCAGATTACATTCTTCCTGCACCACAGATTAATTCCTTAATGCTAATAACTTTATAATGCAGTCCATAAGCTTAAATGCTACTGCTAATGCATATTCCTACCTGCAAAGGGAACAGGTGCATCTTTATCCAAAGCAACAAGAGGAGGATCCAAAATTACAGTGTCATTATTTTCGGTTATGATTCCATGGTATGATGTCTCAATCCAGGGTTTATGTTTGTTCACTAGAGAAGAAAAAATAGTATGCCTAATTAATTTGATTAATGTTTACATACAATTAGTTTATTATTTTTTAAAAGAGAAATCATTTAATATATATCCAATATTACTCTAAATCTGCTTACTAGATCCCAAGATTTTAAAAACATTCAAATACGAAAACAAAATGATACGTATATTGTACCACAATCCACTGACAAGAAAACAACACTTACAGACGTCCCTCCAATTAAGACATTAAAAATATTTTGAAAATTGGCTTTTTATTTTTGATGTGTTCCTAAGTGTCAGACGTAATTAGGGTCAGAGACACTTTTGACGGAATTGTTTTCAGCTGCAAAACTAATGCAAGAGAAAGAATGTTCAAAGAAACACAACTCTTGTCAAGAATCAAGAGGTAAGCAGAACAGATGTGAGAATATTGTACTCCCAGTCGACTTCTCATTCAATGTTTGTGGAAAAAAATCTAAAATGACCTGCATCTTGTAGAGAAAAAAAAAAAAAAATTTATTAATTTTAATCACTAATCAAAGTAACCACCTCTTTTCCCTTCAACCAGCTCTAGCGATACTTAAATGGGATCTGAATTTTAACTGGAACACCTGTCCCTCAAACATTGCTGTTGAATGTTAGGTTATCTAGTTCTGAAGTACATAATAGGATCACACAAAAACTACCTTCCAAATAGGGGATACATCAGATTGTCTTATTCCTGAACCCTTTCATCATGCCTCCCTCTCACCATCTATCTACTACTTATTGCATAGTAACAAGATGATAATGCAGTTTGCTTTTCTGTTTTATTTTCTAACAGGCATAGCTTCATCATGCTTATAAATAGCATTTTGTCCCAACAGCCATAATCTGAATTCTATGTTTTTGGAGCTCCTACAGAAGTAATACAATTGTGCTCACCTAAACAAATTGCAATTTAAAGAAAGTTCTACAGCAGACACCAGGGAACACTGCACTGTCAAACACATTTTCACCGAGTCCGAATGCAAGATAATTTTTGTACATATTTTTTAGGTGCGTGTAGCAGATGCTGATGAAAATATCTGGTGAAGTAACAGAAATCACCTCAACAAAAGACAGAGGGTTGACACTTAAAATCAAATAGGACCAAGTGGGATTGTTTACAATAATGCCATTTAAAAAACAAACAAAAATACACAACCTCCCGCCCCCACACACAACCCCCACCATAAACTTTGTCTTCTGCAGAAATCCTCAGACAAGAACGAGTAAGAATATTCTATATTACAACAACTAAAATGAGAACTTTCAGTTAATTTATATGTTAGAGTATATATTGTTCCAGAGGAAGGTATACTCATCTTCCCAGTGTTTCTGCCCATTTTTGCAATAACTAGGCAATGGGAAGATTAAACTGGGGATGTGTCACTGAAAGGTGAAATGGAAAACAGGGAACTCAAATCTCTTCATTTTTGTAACGACTATACAGCCAAAAGAGAGATTGGCAAGCTTATGTAATGGGATGAAGGTCAAAAGTCTTGATGTTGAAATATGAGAAGTGATGGGCGCAATTTAAGAGCTTTGTCTGGGATGTGGGATTCCAGTTTGCAGGGCAGTTGAAGTATTCTGTACCTGTTATAGGCGAATTTCTTAACAGAAACATTCATACACAAATATGCTCCACTTGCATTCTGATATGACTGAGTTTGATTGATATATGCAGAACAAAATAACAATCCATCTCTTGATTGAACACAGATATAATTTAACAATAAATGAATGAGTAAATAGGAGTTTATTAAAAGCAAAGTCCTTATGCAACTAAAAGAACCAAATCCAGATTTTCTTTCCTGCTGGTTTTGTTAATTGCCTAAGATCTTACAAAACAACAAGAAAAAACTCTTTGCTCCTGCAACATATTATGCAGAATAATTTCGTTGACACTTTTGCTTAAGGAAGAGTCACAGTATTTAGCAACTGAAATTCTGCAAGTCTTTTTTCCATTAGTATCCCTTGAGCAATAACAACAGTCAAGGGAATGACAGCAACATAATTCCATAGATGATGTGATGATGTTGGGGTAGGAAGAGGAGAAAGTACATTAGGAACAATTGCTACAATTTAGTACTACACCCTGGGGAGCAGTTCAGCAGGAAAAAAAAAAAAAAAAAAAAAAAAAGAACAATAAAAGGAAAATACAATGGAAGTTATAATTATTTACAAGCTTTTACTATAAGCATCTCCAAATGAACAGTTATGACTACACAAGCTTTGTGTATCGTGTGGTAACTGGATTTTTTAAGTGTTTCGTCCTGTCCTGTTCTAGCTACTTAGTCAGACTTCAGGATACTTTAGAATTAAATGCATTTCAATACAAATTAGATATTTTTCTAGCAATACCTGCTTTATAAACTTGAAATTTCTCCTCTTTCTCTACTTTCATAATGTTGGCTTACTGAAATAAAAACAGCACATGCAACTCAACCACTTAATAATTCTTCCTTAGAGCAGGATCTGTTCAAAACAGGACTTCCTGTAAAACGTAAGCAGAATTTTCTTTTACCCTCCAATTTTCTAGCTCTGACCTTCAAATAATTATTTTTAATATTGTAGGAAAAAGAGTTTAAGAAATCTGAGATAGGCAGGCATTCATAACCAGGCTATATTCATGTCTAGGGGAAGAATTTGTTTTAGACAACGTATATAAAATAGGTAGAAAATTACAGAAAGCCCATGAGACAAATGGATCATTTAAGAATTTTACCTTTATTACAGACACACAAAGCCATTATCTGAATATGTTTTTATATGCGTACACACACACACACAGAGTTACACCTTTCCTTGATCCACGTTTAGTTTAAAGTGTCCCCCAATCTATGTTAAAAGTCTATTCTTTTCTCAGTTAATGTAATATAGCCAAAATTTTAGGTTAAAGTTACAGCAATGCCACACTCCATTTACTTAAAAAACAGAGCAAAAACATTTTAGCATGCTGTCTACTTTACAATACATGAAATAGCATGTTTAAATAGAAAATAAATTTAAAATAAAAATGAAATTCTTATCATGTAAGAGATTATATAATCCCTATTATACAAGGTGTTTATTAGAGACAAAGATTAACATCAGCATTTTTGCAATGTTTATAAACTTTATATAAACTAAAGGGAATTTTGCATTTTATCTTAAAAATGGAAGCGGTAACAATTGTTACCAAAATAAAATATTTCAGAGTTTCTCAATAGTGCATACAGTTAACAGCTATCTATAAAAGAAACTGACAGGGAAAATGAATTTTTGGATTTGCGTTTGCTAAAGATGATTGCAGAAATTTATATACAGGTTCATATGCGAAAATTTAAAGAACTGTGAGAGCAGTGTACTCTATAGCAAGCACAACTCATGAGCAAACAAGTGAAAAATTCAGCAGATAAGAGCTAGAAAGAAAATCACTTTTCCTTCTAAGCTCTATTAAGTTGCAGCACACCCTTAAAATAACTCTAAAAATAAATATATATATATATATATGTTTGTCTTTTATTCATTTATTTGTTGTTGTTGTTTTAAAACAAAAGATCTGCAATCAAAAAATGAAAGTATTTGACTGATATATGCAGTATGTTTAAGAAGTTCTCTCTTGATTGATCAGATATCTTTTCCTTGCATTTGTCTACTTGGGTAAAAGGTGAAATCAGTACCATGCTTTCATGTATTCATACAGATATTTAAGACATACAGATGACATATACCAAAGCTGTGTTGTTTTTTTAAACTTGCTTCCCCTTCCTATACTTTGTTAGTCATCCATATAAAATAGTAATGTAAATAATTTGTAGCATCTAGGATAACGCAATTATCTTTTTGCTTAATTACAGTTAGAGGTCACTTCATTAAAATTTGCATGCACCATTTACACTGCATTTTCATAGTCTGTCCCACCAAAGCTTGTGATTACAAGCTTTTAGATTTAATTAAACCCATCTTGGTAGAAAACTGCCACTCTGTGCTGCATCTGCAAATGCAGGTGGCTTGAAAAAGAACAAAGCAAAGAAAGGCAAAAGAAAAACAAACTCCTGAGTCTGCAGGAACTTCCATGCCCCCAGAAACATGGTCTTGAAAGTCAACTCAAGGACAAAAGCCAAAACAGAGTAAGAGGAACACAGAGAACACCTGGAAGACACAAAGAATCTGAAAAAAATATGCCAAACCCCCTCATTCTACTTTGGTGCCTTTTTGCCATGCTCTGTGAAGTGCCCTGGGAGTTGGCCCCTCCAGGAAGCCCACTCAAAAACCCACCCTGCTACTTGCCACCTGACATCTAGTAAAAAGAACAGCCAGCACCATGTGCCAAAATCACTCACAAACAATTCCATCCAAGTACTTAACACCTGCACCAAACGTTGCCCAGGAAGCTCTGCAGAAGAACCCAAGAGAACAAAATTACAGATAAAACATTGATACATCAGCAGTAGGAAAAACTAATACCAAGTGCCTTCCTCAAGCTCTTTTGCAACCTGCCTAAAGACCTTTCCTATGGGTATGACTCCAGGTACACAAACTCCACCCTTGCACACCCACAGAGCTGAAAGACAACTACCTGGTTTATCACACAGCAAGACGTGTGCAGGGATTTCTAAAGGCAATCATAGTCTCTAATAATCAAATCTTCCAAGTCACAATGCCTGTGAACAGAGCTGCAATTTGTCTGTGCAGAAGTATTATTAACTGAATCATAATATGGACAAAATGTGTATCTTACAAGGAGCGACAAGATCTATAACCCAAGATAGGCACTTCTGGCGTGGGGGGAGGAAGACAGCAAGAGTACAACGAATGCAGTACGTTTCCAAATCTTAGATGATTCCTAACTTACAATACTCAGAAAACATCACTGATCCAAAAATAACACCTTAAAAAAGAACTATGACAGGAAAACAAAGCGAAGACTAGTAGCTACAGCTACTGACACTAAGGTAGAGTCAATATTGTCTAGCTGAATTAAATGCTGATTTCCAAACTTTAGGAGGCTAAACCTTGAGGAAGCAAATTATATGCTTTAAAAACTGTTTTATTAATGCAAATGTTTTCTTTTTTCCAAAACGGCAGATTTATTTTCCATACATTTAAATGTACCAATGTGTTCTCTCATCTCTATCTTTAGCTTAGAGTTTATTGATTACATTAAAATCAGCAGAAAACTCGCACTTTCTTATCACTCAGATCAGGTTTTTTTTAATTCTTTCATCTGCTATCTTCAATGAGCCCACTGGAATCCTGTGTGACAAAAGCCTTCCTCTAAAATCAGCCAAAGTTGAGGAAACTTCCAAAGCCTTTTAAATGTATACTTAAAATCCCATTAATCTTTCATGCCTTATGGAATCTGCAATACAAGTCCTTATCTTGTACAGCAAAACAGAGTGCTTCTAACGCCCTATTAAGAAAATACTGAATAACAAAAGTTCCTAATGATGCAGATGACATACTGGCATCTGCAATGAGCAATTATACCCAAAAACCCTCCTTCCCAAGTCTGAATGCCATCAGTTTTGTATTCCACTCCTCCTGCAGGGTGATAATTTGCTGTGTAAATGCCTCAGGAAGACTTGTGGGGTAATAAGGGCCAGAGCTCTCGCTCACTATTTCTGTTTCACATAGTTCAGATATCAGACTGGATTGTGCACATGTAAATTCATACCGTGGCAAGCCTTAACTCCTCCAGGATAGGACTAGAGATGCAGACCTGGATTTCCTGCATTGCCTACTCCAGAATGGGCTGGAAACAAAATCAAAAATCTCACACAGTAGCAGATGAGGACAAATCGTTCAGAAAATATGCAGATTTGTGGGATTGGGTCAGTGAACAAATGGGGATTAGTAATTTGGTAAAGATTTGAATTAAGTCTTCCTCTAGAAGGCAGAGAAGGCAGGGAGATGGATTAATGTGCTCTGAAGGAAAAGAAATTAAGTTAAATACTGAAAATCACTGGGAAGTAGGAGAAGTAAATGTTTGTGATTCCCAGGGTTAAATCTTCCTCAGCATTAGAGAATGAAACGCTGACTGGTTATTTCAACAGAAAAACAGAATGCTATGGGTCCCTTACAAACAAAAGAGACTCAACATAGGTACACTTTCTGTATGTTTTGCCAATGATAAACTGTAAAGAAAAAAAATTCTTCTGTCTCACAACACGCCTAGTTCTCTGTGTGATGCCACTGCCTGAATTACTCAAACCCCAGTAGTTACGTTCATGATTTACTTTTTGATAGGTTTAAATTATACTGTTCTATGTGTTTCTAAATAAAATAATAATGTGAAATTCCTATCCCAATTAAGGCAATGTGAGTTTTGACACTAAATTCAGTTAAAGCAGGATTTATGTAATATATGAGACATGATTCCCCCAGAACTCTTTGTGGAACATTTTAACTAAAGAATACATTAACAGTGCATCTCAGCAACATTACATTACTCATTGGAGATCCAAAGATAAGTGGCATTGGTTTGATCATACTGCACAACAAAAGCCTAATTTGCACGAAAGACTGCACAAGAAAGTATTCTGCGATTAGCACATCTTCTGGCCCCCCAGTGAAGGCCTTCCAGTAATAAGTCCCATTAGAAAAAATTGTTCTTACATAAAAACCTGAGGTAGAACATTCTTTTGTTAGCAGCTCATTCCTGTTACAAACTTATTTGACCAAAAGCTGCACGATGGTATCAGGCTGTAGTCTATACACTATTTCTAAAGTAAAAAAATGTATTCTATATTTATTTTGACATGCTATTTTTTATTATTATTATTAATTATACATTATTCTTAAATACATGCTTTTTGGGTTGCAGAAGGACTATTCTTTTTAATAATGACCACATCAATATAAGCATTTAATAGGAACTTAATGAAATGCGTTGGTCAACACCAAACTCTACATGGAAAAAAAATATTTTAAGCTACAGATTTCATAAAACTCTACCCACAATATTGATATATAAAACTATAATCAATATTTTTACTTGTGATCACTATTTCTGAAAAACACGTTTGGAATTTACATATACAAATAAAATTTTACACTGTGCCTTACCATTGTCTTTTAGGTAATGGACCACACCATTGCGCTCTCTGTGCCTTAAGCTACTTCTAATCTTACAAGTTCTTTTTTATTAATAAAAGAGAAATTTCATCTCCTTGATTTAGATGTCCAGTCCTTACACATTTATCTATTAATATGTGTCATGACAAATAGATTAGTGTGCAAAACTGAATTCTGAATCACTGTCTGTATGTCTAAGAGTTCAGACCAGGGAGTTGCCTGTGTACCACATATGCAGGAGCAGGACTAGAATCACACAAGCCTGTCCCACAATGAGCCATGGCAACTCCAATAGCACGCATCCTATTAAAGCCTTACACATGGAGTCAAAAATCTTGAAGAAAGTATATAATAGCATAAAAATGTTTTCTCTAGTGTTACAAGGAGAGAAAAGGTCATAAACAAATTAAGCCGTGTCTTTCTATGTATTTAGTTGTACTAAAAAAAACCACATTTAATATATCTTGCTTAACAGTGTTGACCTTTCATTCAACATTATTCTGAGCAGCCAGATTCTCACTTAAACATATAAAACTTGAGATTCACAATATTGTAAATATTTTTATTTAACCCTTCTTTATTATCAACTTTCTTTTAGTACTCAATGACTCCACCTTTCCCTCACTCTTACATGTTTTACCTTTCATTGGACTGCATGATCTTCAGAACCTGGATCTACTTTTCTGTTATGAGTTTACAGCAAACATTTTGATTACACCTGACACTAGTCCTTATTCGTGAAATAAACTGTAAATGTCCACTGAAGATTTTTCCCAGATGATACCATCTGAACAAAGACTCAAACACAGTTGTGTCATGGCCTGGACATCAATGCAAGTAATCCAGCAATGCAAAGAAACATGAATCACTAGTAAACAGGTGTTTTGTTTGATTGGTTTGTTTCATTTTCGTTGTGTTGTTTTGTGTTTGTTTGTTTTTTTCTTTTGCTTTTTGTTGTTTTTGTTTGTTTCTTTGTTTGTTTTGGGGGGGGGGGCAGATTAATCTAGACAGTGTGTTGCCAGCATAACCCCCAACAGCACCAAAGATAGATCACTGAGGAGTTACAGATCTGCAGGGTGCCCTGGTTAACTAAAGAACAAATTTGCATATATAATGCCTCTTCCAAGGCCTGTAATATTAAAATCAGGGAACTCTGACTGTTGGCATTTCTTCCTATGGTCTCAATCATGACATCTCTAAAATGAACACTGTAAGCAGACATTATAACATTTCCTGAGCAAATTTTCAAAGATACTAGTTTTTCTGCACCTTATCATTTAGGCAAGGAACAGTTTTTCTTAGTAAATAGTGACTCAAGTTGGAAGCCTTAAAAATGGAGATTGAAGTAATTTAGGCTTTATGCAGTTACATGTATGTCTGCATAATTTCAGAGAGAACCTCAGAACTGCATCAAAGTTCAAAATGGTGTTTTGAAAAATTCAAAATTAAAACAATTTTTCATGAGGCTAAAATAAACAAAAAAAATAAGTCTATTAAGAAATTGTAACCTTTACAAAATACATTCATTTTGTGTCACACTATTTTGATAGCACAGATTCTTGAATGTTATATAATTTAAGCTCACTGAAATGTCATGCTCCAGCATGTAAACCTACACATTTGAGACCCTGGAAAATGAGCTAAATCATAATGCTTTCGATTTTAAGGAATCATTTAAAAAGAGCATACTCTTTTTAAACACAGAATAGAGTGTCAATGTTCATCTTTCCATTATTTGTTCAAAACTACATATTTTCATGCAGCAGGGTCTGAAGGTTATTCCAGTAGAGAGAACCTCAATATGTAAAGGACAGGTATTGTTTCAAAGCACCTGTCCATTATTTAATCCAGAGAGATGATGGCCCAGGCTTATTAGCTTTTATTTATTATGGACACCACTCTTTCCCAAATTAGCCATGTTGGCTTTGAAGTAGTGATTGCATTTTTGAAAGAAAAGCCTTTGTTATGAAAACCAAGGAACTCAAATTCCTCAACAGAACAGGGAAAAATAGGAAGAGAGCAAGAAACTGGGAGATGCTGACAAATTCAGTTTACATTTATGTAAGCAAAGGCTTGCGAAGCTGAAAGGTTAAGGGAAAGATAAAACCATGCAGAGAATCAGAGGCTGAAAGCATAAATAAGAAACTTTTACAGTGGCTCTGTTTGCTGCTTGGTACTGTTTTAGGATTATGGTTAAACCATGAATGGATTACACTATGTCAGAATCACTTTTACACTGCAATAGTAAACACATGTAAGATTGTACACATCCGTTATACGCAAATCACAGTTTCACATTAGGACTTCCTGTCTAATATTTATGTACTGAAAACCATGAATGAAACATTTAAGCGTAAGAATAGCGATAGGGTAGGCAGAATAGTTCAACAGAGAAAAATTGAATAAAGTTCATTTGCAAGTATTACCATATTTTGTGTTAAGATGTTTCTTAAATTTAAATATATAAAAATAATGTATCATCTGATTCTCTGTCCTCAACTCAAACCTTTCTCCAGAATGCGCACTAAAATATTTACATTACATAATTCTATGGTCTAAAATATACTGATTACATAACTTTTACTACCATGAATGCACCATATAAATAATAATCAATGATGCTGCCTGTCTCACAGGAGAAGGGAGAAATGCTGTAAATAATGCACAGGGAGTAAACAACAAGGAAGTATCTTCTGATTTGTACGGTGAGGTTGTATTCATGACTGTGATTTGTTACAGATTGTCTGCTTTCTCCTAAAGAATGAAATTATGTGGGGACAGTTTCAACTTCTTTTCACTTTCATACAGTGCCATTTATTAGTTTGTGGTCCTTGGCTTCTTCGCTCTCCAAAATAGAACAAGAAATCCATCTCCCAAACAAAATTAATATGAATGTGGGACTTCCAAAAATTGTAATAGTCAAGACCTATGTGTTTCAGTTATCCAAGATGGAAGAATGAATATAATTACACAGACTGTATAATCGGTATGTCAAGCACAAACACATCCTAGTTTTCAACAATGCTGTATTTTTCAGCCATATTCTATTCATGCATAATTTTTTTCTAGTTCATTTTTCTTTTAACAGCATAGTTTAGACCTAGGGACTGCCTGAAATAAATATTTCTTTAAAGCTTTAAGACTGTTCCTGATTATAAGCAGCTCTGCCATTATACAGCAATGTTTGAAGTAATTCGGTCTTTTATGCTCCTGCTCATTATCAATATAGCCTTCATTTTTTTTTCAAGGCAATCTTCTTTCTCAGTGTATTGCTGACAGTTTTAAAACAAAAGTTATCACTTACCCTACTTTAACGTTTTATTCCTTCCTCAAAACTCTCTCACCTCTCTTTTTTACATTTCAACTTGGAAATGGCCTCTCATTTTTCTTTCTCTTCTTTCGCTCAACTTCCTCAGCATGTCTCCTAACTTCTAGGTGATTTCAAACACATCAGTTTATTTACATAGAAATTAGGTTGCCAACAGCCTCATTTTAAAATGCAACATATACAATAGCAAATACTTCCTCCTCGCTTTTGCATTTATGGATTTAAAAAATACGTTTTGAGTACCATTGGTGCTCACAGTGAGGAAAGTGGAGAAAATTGCCTGTATTAGGAATCAGAATTATCCAGCCCTGTTCTGGTTAGAGCTAGCCATGTGGTTGCACCAAGTAACATATTTCTGTCCCCATGTGTCTCCAACCATAGCACCAATAGGCTTTTTAGGAATGACTGCAATCTATCAACTTCCACAATGAATTAAGACAGCTTTCCTCCCCTGTGCAATTGTCTCTATCGCTTCAGCCTCATAATACAAATGACTGAGGAAGGAAATATCCAAATACAGGAGGAAACCTCTAGATCACCGGAATATATGCATTTCCTTTTTTCCTCTGTTATTAAACAATGGAAGTCAGTATTCTGGGCTTCGCAAAGCTTTCCAGATGCAAAAAATAAAATAAAATAATAAAAAAAAAAAAACAAAGATTTTCTTTTTTTTTTTTTCCTCTCTCAAATATCATTAATTTCTATTTCGTCCTACACATATAATGCCAAAGTGCTTTCAGACTTGAAGTACACTGAACAAGGAACCTCGTGGACCAACCTTCCTGACTGTACAGCAAAAACAGTAAAACCACCTCATCGGTCCAAACTACAGAGGGTCACCTATGGGAGGTGACAATGTGAGCATGGTCCTCTTCTCTGCTGTGGGATGGGAGGTTCACTCACTTCCATGGCAACCAAATGACATCTGCCACAGCGACTCCTGCTTGGCACTTTCTCCCAACAACAGGCATTACAATCAGCCACCTCTGCCTTGTCTGGCATGGCCCTGCTGCTTGCCATTTGATAAATGCACTCTGGGAGCAGGAGTCTTACACATTCCATGGAAGTCGCATGTGGCTCATGAGTTACAGGCCAGCCCCTGGAAGGTCTGCTGACAGGACTGAAACAAATTAACATGAAATGAAAATGACACTAGAAAACTGCTGTTCTAAAATTTTGATCTAAAATATCATATTGGGTCAAGATCCATAACAGAGGCCCACCAAGCTGACAAACAAAATAATCACTGGGCATCCAGCCCTCAGTCACCCTAGCCGCCTCATCTGCATAATATTTAGAAGTTGACAGCTCAGCTATATTTCTTCACCAAAACCAAAACATGCTTCTCAGGGAAAACACATTTAATATTGAGAAATACAGAAAGACTGAAATCAATCAATATTTTTCCCTCCAGATAGGTTATAATAAATTGCTCCAGAATAAATTGCTCAGAACAGTTTGACACGAGGACTTCCATACGATATTCTCTTTATGACTACAAATTCATTCAGCATTCATTTCAGTCTACCTAATCTTAAAAACAGATAAACTTCAATTCATTAGTTATTAGTATTCCTTGAGAATATCATGGATTATCTCAATTACTGCTACCTACTGTAAAATGAGTTAATAACCCAGGGTTTTGGCCAGCACAGAAAACCTACTTATGCATCAGAATACAAAATACTAGAAAAAGTAAGAAACAAGATCTTCTGCACACATATATACACTTTAAGATATTTTTTTAAGTCTCCTATCTAAGTACAAAACACTACTTTTTCAAGCGTCATCACTTTGTCTTTAATTATCAACCAGATGTATGAATTGTTAATAGGGAAGACTGATTTCAACTCATGACGTATCAACCTTTGTCCTACAGTGATGCAGACCGAACACATTTTATTGTAAATTTCATTTTATACTTTTTCTTGCAAAAGGCATGGAATGGTGAATGATTGTCTATCTTACAGTTCATTCAGTTCAAACAATCGTTTCATATTCTTTACTCCAGTGACAGACACATCCTGTCAGTTTTACCCCTCATTATGCATATAATATCTGCATTTGAGCAGGCAATAGAGTTTTGAAAAGAGACTTCAACTAAGTTTCCACTTAGAAAAAGAAAGACGAGAAGCCAGTTTAACTTGTTACATTAACTCTACTGGCTGCTGTCAAAAGAATAGTTGACTAAAATCTCATTTTTGACATTTCCTATAACCTGGTTGGAAAACTAGGTTTGGGCATAAAAAGAGATAAATATATAAATCATTCCTATGAAAACTGAAGAAAAGGTTAAAAGCACCCAGACATGTTTTCAAGAAATAAACTTTGACTTCAATTTTCCCCAGTTATTTCAGATCTTACAGATTTTACAACACAGAAATCATTATTTTTGGTATTTCAAAAGGTTGCCCTGGTGATAGCCAATGATTACTTGAAAAGGTAGGTAACAAATGATTACTTTTTTCCTGGCCTTCCTAAAGCAACAGCTACAGTCAGTTTCTACTTATTGGTTTCAAGTAAGAGCTACAGGATACTCTTCTTCTGCAGATCCTTTCCTCAGAAATAAGCACTGATAATCAGAATTTCTTTTTCCATTGCTTGCATGTTCAACAATAGAAACAAATGTCACCCTGCCCTTGAGCTGCCAATAGTAAAGTCCGATCTTGTTTTTAATTTTAGTACCCATCTGAACAGGTTATCGCTCCACACGTTATAATAAAAAGTAAGAAATATGACATGTTAAATATAAAATACCTGGGAACAAGTGAGTTCAAAGACAAGCACACGTAAAAAGCCATACCAGAAAATATAACTCAGTACCCAAGCAATGGAGGATAAAATGAAGCTTGCTGATAAGCACAGATGAATCCTATCAATAAATGAGCTTATATCCTGGATGCCAATAAAAGGGAAATGATAAAGATAATACTTAAGCTTACTAGCCTTATAAGATAATAAACTCCTCTCTACTCATTTATGCAGAACAGGCTATGGTGGGCACCCATCAGATCAGTCATGTTTTCCTAACAGGAATCAAGACCGCTAGGGAATAAATAAGCAGCAATGTAGCAGAAACTGTCAGCGTAAACACAGAAATGATACTACATCATAAACAGTAAGGCATTGAAAGACGTTTTTTCTGAGTCAACATTGATAGTTGGGTATTGCCCAATTCAGAGAGACCACTGTTTGAAAGATAGAGAAGGAATGAAGTAAATTACAAGTATTAATTTTGTTTACCTCTCCCTGGATGTAGTGTCCACCATGCAAAGGCAGAAATGTCTGAATACACTCATGTGAAGTGTACAAGTTTTATTTCAGTAAGAAATGACCTTGTAGTTGTCCAGAGTTGTACCTAAAAACCATGCAACTCCATTTTTTTTTTTGGGGGGGGGGGTGACTTTAAAACTTCAAGATCCACACACAGTAACTTAACAGTGAAACTTCAAAGTACTGAAATTATCTGTAAAGGTATAACAAGAACAGCAGAATTAATTGAATGTTTGCATCAAGCTTGGGAACCCAGGAAACTGCCTGCAGCTACATAAATGTGAAAATCACACCACATCATTACATAAACATGCATTGAACAAGACTGATGCAGTGATCTAGCAATTGTCTGTGTTTACATCAGCACATCTTCAACACTGCTCATCAACCTTTACTGCTATTGCACAGACAAAAAAAAAAAAAAAAAAAAGGCAAAGAATTAGAAGAACGCAATTAAAGGTAGTTCATGTTTCCTAAAGCAAATAAGAGTAAAAAAAGTCATCTCTGTTTTTCCCCTAGGAGATTAGGTTAAGTGAGGAAAAAAGAAAAAAGACTAACTTGGCTCTATAAAATAATATATTTACAGAACTGGTATCAGGAATAATATCTACAAGCTCTATTCACTTCATGTTTAAAGTAACTGAAGACAGCTGCCTGGCAAAGGTGAAAGGCCAGCTATGTTTCAACCAGAACAGGCAAAAGAGGACCACTTATACTTGAGTAGCCTCATATATCATTAGTCTCCAAGTGCAGGGGAGAAAAAAATGACTGTCAAAAGCAACACGTAATCTAGAGCTGGGTTTGGCAACCTTTCAAAAATATCTTCTTTTTCAAAGCAAAATTGAGTGCCTTTACATCAAGGATGCCAAATTGAATCTACCAACGGCAGCAGTAGCTCAGTGCTCCTAGCCCCTTCTGGGTTTGATAGGGCTTGGAAAACAGCTCTCACAGATCATGGAGGGCAAACAGCAGGGCTCACATATGTGAGATCTTAAAGGAGCTCTGCAGGAACAGGGCGCTGGGAGACCATGCCTCTCACAGATACACATCAAACAAGATTATTCAAACGTACAAAGCGTCTTCATACATTTTAACAAGATGCACATGACAGAGGGAAATGATGACAAGCAAGCTGCCCTAACAAATGCTGCACATATTTTCATCAGTCTTACCACTAATATTAGAGAGCACATTTGCATAACAAAGTGGTAAAAACACATGGGTCTTATGTTTATATCATTGTGGAGGTGTACAAAAAAAAAAAAAAAAAATCTCTTAAGTTCCTAAGCACAGCCCTTGCTTGTTAAATACTACCATAAATCAGAGACACATCAACAAAGTAACTCAGCAGCTCTCTGCTACCTCACACCAGCAATAATAATTCTGCCTTCCACTGCCTTCTGCTAAAAGTAAAGCTGAAGAAAAAAGAAAATGCTAAGATGACTGTGCAGATCATATTTTTTCTGTCGAAACACTACATAAAATCTCAAGAGCTTAAGCTACTAATTTAAAAGTGACAAATCCATAGGCACTATAAGCTCGAAGGTTTACCATACTTACAGGGCTAGGTTGCAACTGAATGGCTGAAAGTTCTTGTGCCCTGCCGTTTGTCCACTTTTCTGCCAGATGCCTTTCACCTTGGCTTGGTTTCCATTCATGGATCAGTTCCTGAACTACTTCAGCGTTCATTTCAGCGCATCAAGGCAAACAACATCTCTGTAGGAAGCGGGTGTTTCAGCTGCTCTCCCCATTCCTCCCCTTGACCACAACCACCCTATACTACCAATCATTTTGCTATCTGATTTTTTTAAAAACACTCCGAGGGCTCCTTGGACAAAATCTTTTTTTTTTTTTTCTTTGATACTGTTTGGTTTGTTTTTGTCTGCTAAGCACTGCTCGCAGTAACAAAGCCTGTCTAGAAGCCCTAATGGGGTAGTTTATAAGCAGAAGCACCATTCTTTCACAAAATCCTTAAGGAGCAAAGTGCAAGTTCAACTGCTGTGATCATGCCTGGCACACTTGCAGGGGAAGCACTGCCAAAGGAAAGTTATCCTCTGGCACAACCTTATGAGGTTCATCACCATATAATCATTCACATGGCATTGTGCAAAGGTGGTGCCTTACCAGTGGACAGATCCATGAGTACCAAGCAAAATCTGAGGACAGAGGACTAGGGGGAAAAGCACATCATTTTTTCCACACAGGCAGTTTTTAATCTTTGATGCCCATGAGCAAAGGACATTGTCAAAAAAATGGGTTTAAAGGAAGACAATGAACGTCATGCATGTCAAAACAATTCTAACCCCCTGGATTTAACAAAGAAAAAAAAAAAAAGAATTGATCTGCAAAACTTATATATGGGGGCTTCTAAAAAAATCAGTTATATTCTGTAGAGATTTGTTTTAGTCATTTTTAGTCTCATCTTAGTCATTTTTTTCTCTTTATTTGTTTAGTTTTGATTTTTAATGTAGAATGAAGTCAGATGATCAATTTAAGATGAATTTGGATTTATTTAAAAAATACCCAAATTTATTGATGAAATGCAAATTCCTGAATATCCAAAAATCACTGATGTAACACCAACTGATATGGCATAACTCAGTAATGCACAAACATTCTCATGTAAAAATATTATGCTGTTAACATGCACTATTAAAAAATGCTTAACTAGAAAATCTCAGTAATTTCCATGTCAAATAACTTCTGTGTTGTACTTATTTTTAACCTTTTCTAAGGAGTTTTCAGCTAGCTTTTGAGTTTTTCACCAAAAGTAGGAAGAATAACATCATGCAAGTCACAATTTCATGGATACTTGAAACCAATGCAAGTCAAACCACTGTCAAAGAAAGCACTTCACTCTCCTGTTGACATTCATACAAACCCTCTCCCCTAGGCTGGCAAGGCTGCTCTGCAGTGACAAACTGTTTTGTTTGTGAGCTGGCTTCAACAAGATGTGTTTTCCCTTGCTAACATGAATATGGGCTGCATGACATAAGGAGCGCGTGGCTGCAGGGAGAGGGGCAGAACTATGGCTTCCTTGTGGCTGTAGTGCTTGTACAGCTACTGTTTTGCACCAACACCACACCCCAAACGCAGGTTAAGGGACTGACAGAAATATGAAGTCTCACACACGCTCCAATGATGTGTCTGAGGAGTCTGACTTCATCTGAAGGGTGTAACCTAACAAGTACCTAGAGAATCCAGAAAGCTTCTGTGCAACAAGCAGTGCCTCAAATTCCACATTTCAACTAAATTAGAACAATCTAAAATATTATCACAGATTTCAAAGCAATTCCTCTAGTTCTAGGCCAGTATACCAGCCTTGGTCATGTTTTCACACAGCTAAGCAATATGATTGAAATCTTTCATGAATTAATCCCACTAAGACCCCAAGACAATGTCTAAATTAATTTGCACATTCAAATCTGCGTTCCTCCACCTTCTAATAAAAATTCTGGTTTTATCCTATGGTCAGCTTGCTCTGTTTGCAGTGGGAACAGCAATAAGAAGCAGTCCACAAAAACCTTCACCCCAAGTACCCTGTTTCTGCTGTATGCTTTCAGAACAGATTGCCATCTTGTTCCACAAATGTTCTCCAGATTGAACAGGAACAGCGGTTCAGTGGCTTCCTCTTCAGAAGACAGCACAAACAGAAAGCAGGTATCATTTTATATTTTTCTTTTTACAGGCCTTCCCTTTAGCAGCTGGAGAAACAGCATACACGTGCCTAGTAAGAATGCGCAAGGAAATAGTTTTACAATTCTTTCTCAGAATTTGACACTAAATACATTATGGTAATTCTTCTAGTCCTTGGACACAAAATCATTAGGTATGGGCTATTACTTGCATTATCACTACATTACTAGATCATTATGAAAAATAAAAGTTTTAATCAGCATGCACGTTTACGAAGCACAGTGATTTGAAACTACCCCCCTACAACAGCTTTAGCATTAGCGCTAACCAAAAAAGTAGAACATTTTGCTAGCAGAGAGACCAGCAGACATAAAAAAAATTACTACTACAGTGAGTCTCGCAGGGCTGATTGTATGGTGCACTGCCACGCTGGGATTTGTCATTAACCAGCATTTACATAAAGCTATTAGGCAAGTTAAAAATCTAGTGAGCTTCAGGTGGCTGTTAGATGTTTTATTTTTTCTCCTCATCCTCCCTCCCCCCTTTTTTTAAACCTTTCCCTATGTAACATTTTGATTGTAAAGGCAGCATTTTTTTCCCTTTATATCTGTCATTGTCCCTTTATATCTGTCATTGTTTGTGTTTATTTTTGCTCTGTTTCTGATATTGATCACAGCATACTGTCCTCTATTATTTTTTAGATCCATATTTACAATTGTTGCTTTTTTTTTTTTTTTTGTATCAGTTTTGGCATAACTTTATATAATGACCACAATGCATCAATAGAAATTTACTTCTTCACAAGAGATTGTGTACACACAGATGGTTCAGGCTGACACATGCTCGGAGCTACGTTCAAAATACAAATTAGACAGCCAACAGCTATGAGTAAAATTTGTATGCTTTTAAAGTACCTCTGGTAACCTCTCTCTGAAACAGCAGTTGCCACCGGTGTCCATGTGCAGACAGAAGAAACCACGTTTGGAGTCTCCAGTTTCTTCGGTGGGCATTTTCTAAACACTTCCCAATGCACAGGTATATAAGCATGTCGTAACAAGCTTGCAGTAAGCTAACACACCAAGCATTCTCATGGCAAATACTGAAATGAATAATGCAATCCTGCTTTCATGAATACGTATGCTTCTAAATATGACTACAATTAAGAGCCGATTATGGTTCTCAGATTATATTGTACAATTTATGGCATCCAAGCAGGAAGGATCTGAGCTGTAACTTAGTTTGTGAACAGTCCCAGCCCATTCCAGTGCAAAGTAAAACCTTTATCACAGCCAGTTTAACCATGCAACAAAACCATGAATATTCCTGTGGTCACTTAGGTCTCTGCACGGAGGCAGTAACTGCAACTGAAAGGCAGAAGTTTCTAAACTACTCCCAGATTTAGTGCTCCCAATTTTGGAAGATAACAGTACAGCTATGGACCTGAAAACCTGCAGAGCAAGGGGAGAGATGCTCTAGACAAAGCAGAAGCCATCTCTCAATGGAATAGACCAAATGCATCACCTAATGTGGATTTCACAACAGCCTAACGTTTGGCAAACCTCCCCTACTCATGTAACAGGAGTGTGGTTGTTTATGTGGCCTCAGACTTGAAACCTGTCTGTTTTGAAATAGGCAAAAATCTGTACCAAATAAAAATTCTGCAAAATAAATAAATAAATAAATAAAAATAAATAAAATCTGATGCCTCACAGCCCTCATGGCATGCCCAGGTGCCCATCACATCTGGCACAGGGAACCCTTTGCAGGTTTTGTTCTGTTTTAAAGCTCTTTAATGGCTTACAGGTGCTCTCTGTATACTCTCTATTCTCAAAGCCCGTAACTACATCTGGCCCAAGCAATATGAAAAAAATTGACTGTTTCTATTTAAGCATCACAATACAAATATTTTGGATGAAAAGTGATCAGATCCTAACCTTTGTAAATCCTACTTATAAAACAAAGCTGCTACAGATCTTCCTCACCTCTTTGCTAGCCCCGTGCTCCCCACTTTCAGGTCTCAAGCTGGCGTTTAACCCTTGCAGAAATCCACAGGAAACTGCAGCTCTGGAATGTAGGAAAGTCATTAAAATTAATCCACCTCAACCCACCACTACATTATTTCCTTCTTAAATTGAACTGTGGCAAAACCTTTCCTAGGAAGGTGCCGCAGACGTGCTACAAGGAATCATGGAAACTCCACCTGCAAAGGCGCGAGGCGGAGCTGCCCTGAGGCAGCGCCTCACCGGTGAGCAACACAGCGCGAAGCAGGCACGGAGAAACGCACTTCCTCCTCATCTCTCCCTCAGTTTTACCTTTATTTTCAAACGTAAATGTCAGGTCCAACCACTATTACTACTGAAGAAGCCCAATATTGATTTTTTTAATTAAAAATAACGTAAGAACAATAGGTAGTTGCATTGGGTGTGTGTGGCAAGCTGCCAGCAGCACGGGCTGCAGAGGTGTCGGGGAGGAGAGGGCGTGGCTGCCCCAAGCCGGTTCCAGCCAGTTCCAGCTCCTTCTGGAAGGTTCTGGACAGTTCCTGGAGGTTCTGTCCGTTTCTTCTGTCCGGTTCCAGAAGGTTCCGCAGCAGGGCAGGGCTCAGCCAGTCGCAGGCCGTGGCACCTCATGGGAACAGATGTAGGGAGAAGCAGAAGCCCCCTGCCTGTGAGGGAACGAAGTCGAGCAGTGGCAATTCCGGCACCCCAACCCGCCGTCCTGCTCGGCTGGGAGGGCGAGGCAGGTCCCCTGGTGACACAGAGAGCCCGTTCCACTGAAATAGTCCCAGATTGCAAATTCGGGTGTCATCATGCCCCATTATACCAGCTTCAGAATTAGCTGGCGTTCTTCATTATGAAAATTCAAACGCTAGCAACGTTCCTGGTAAAACTAGGACTGTGACGTCTGTATTTAAAAATGTCAATAAAATCATGTCCATGCAGGTGTTCCTTTTACGCTCAGGAAACACACGTAAGAAAACACATCAAAAAGTCTAAAATGTGATACTGGTTTTCAGCTTTTCCTGGAAGTGTCCAACCAGTGTCTATCCCCCGCTCAGTCCTGCTGGCACTCACAGTGCTTCCACAAAGAATGGGAGGAGGAAAATAAATGTATAATAATAATAGTAACTTCAATACTATTATTATTGTTAAATTTATAACTATTATTCTGACAGTTTAAAATGAACAAATTGTGGATATAAAATCATGTTTAATATTCTTTCTCTGCATAGCCACCTGATTTGAACTCAAGCATACTGTCAATGTTCTTTCATTTGAAAGCAGTTTAAGTAGCTTTGTAGCTCCAGTTCTTGCTATTCTCAGCAAATCTCCTCAAAGCCCTATACTTCAAATATTGTTCTTTGCACCTTTAGTAATAGTGAAACCAGAATTCTGAGCAACACTTCCAAAATTATTTTATTCACACACAATATATTGTACAGCTTTAATTTGTAACAGGAAATGTTACAGTCATAATTCTATTCCTCTAAGTGTTATGTATTGCCATTTCCTTGATTTCCAAGCAGGTGTTATCAAATGATGTTTTGAAAATTAGAAGTACAATGCCAATCAGGTTCCTAAGATCTAAACTATTCTGTATCTATGAGAACATATTATGCATATAAATATGTATTTTTCATACTGACTTCTTTTATACATTAAGCAGATGGAAAAACTAATTCTCCTATTTGCAATAACATTGACATTAAAAAACAAAACAAAACAAACTTCTAAAATTAAAAAGGATAGAGAATAGATTTGTCCACTTGTATTCATTTCTATCAATAGGAAAAGAGGTAGAGCTGTCACTAGTGAAGAAAAAATCTATTAAGATGTCAGTTATGGTATCATTTACATTAATAATGTGTAGCAGCTGCAAGCTCAAAAAATGAACAGTGCAAAGATTTGTCACAAATTAACCACAGAATGGTAATTAGCGTGGAATAAAAGTACTTAGAGTTGAAAATGAAGAGGGAGATCAAATCCCTCATATATACACACATGCTCTATGTACATGTAACAGACAATACTAGAAACAATTGTGGATGATTTTGTAACCATTGTTTTGCCAGTAGGTAAAGAACCTGCCTGCTTATTCCATACCACAGACAAACTACTCTGCTCTTATGAGGCCCCACCTGCAGTGCTGTGTTCAGCTCTGAGGCCACAAGGATGATCAGGGGGCTGGGGCACCTGTCCTATGAAGACAGGCTGAGGGAGTTGTTCAGCCTGGAGAAGAGAAGGCTCCGAGGAGACCACACCATGGCCTTCCAATACATAATGGAGGCCTACAGGAAATCTGGGGAGGGACTCTTTGTCAGGGAGAACAGTGATAGGACAAGGGGTAATGGCTTTAAACTAAAAAAGGGTAGATTTAGGTTAGAAATTAGGAAAAAATTTTTTACTATGAGGGTTATGAGGCCCTGGTTGCCCAGAGAAGCTGTAGAGGCCACATCTGTGGAAGTGCTCAAAGACATGCTGGATGGAGCTTTGGGCAACCTGGTCTGATGGGAGGTGCCCCTACTCATGGCAAGAGGGTTGGAATTACATGATCTTTAAGGTCCCTTCCAACCCAAACCAGTCTTTGATTCTATGACAAATATGAGCCTTTGGACTCCTCAGGCTATTTCCTGGTAAGGATGGTGTTATTTTCAGCCCATGACAGCAAAGTAACATAGAGGAACTAGATAGACACTAGCCAGTTTGCTCCTGGAGGAGTCCAGTCACACTCCCTCCTGGAAGGAGGAAAAGGTTTCTAAATAACACCGTGTATTGAAATTGTATGCATAATCAATTATTGCTGGGACTATGACTCCTTTCTTTTCACATTCAGGGTGACAGTCATGAGTACATTCACAGTAGAAGCTTTTGCTTTCAAAAGTAACTTGACAATTATGCAATAAATGAGAAAACAAATACTATTATCTCTGTTAACCTTATTATAACATCTCTGAAATGTGTGAATGACAGAAATAAAAGTAATAACTTGCCTTTGCAGAAATTTTTTAATCTAAGTTAAGAGGCAAGAATAATGGTGTGTCAGCATTAGGTTTCATCAGCCTCTAAGCTAAGTCTTTCCTTAGAAAATGTAATCAAAGTAGAATGAAATGTCGAACTGACAAGATCTGACATCCCCTTATAAGACAGGAAACATCTCAGCTAGAAGAAAAAATGACCACAGCATTTACCTTCTTCTGAAATTAATACAACTGTCCCACTCATTTTGAACTTACTGATGAATAGAAAATATTCAATCTTAAATGTACAATATAATACAAAATATTGACATTTTTTCAAGTTAGCATTAAATTGCTAGTTTGAAAATTAGCACCAGGCTAAGTTGAAGAACAGTGAGACAACAGAACAATTCCTGTATCTGCTACACATTCCAACGGAACTGATAAACCAGTAGTATACGGGGGGAAAATAAGGAAAATATTGAATCTAATCTAGGGTCTATACAACAAGCATTAGATGCCATTAAATAAAATAGATGCATATTTAAACAGCGTTGGCCAAAGGGTATAGAACAGAGTCAGTACCGAATGTTCCAGTCTAAAGTCTTTTGTATGAGTTAATTGACTTATGGGCACACATCTGTTTCTTCTTCCTGTAGATTTTCCACATATTAAGACAGATGAATTTGCTGGATCGGTATCTCTGCAGACTATCTGCTATGTAAAGTGCCTGTCTGCCAACTGAATAAGATAAGCCTGTCAGAGGCAGCTCTACTTGCATCAAGGGTAGATACAGAAATGTCATTTGCAATCATTCATACTGGTTGTCCTTTTTGCTAGAATTGTTTTTCTTTTTTTCTTTTACTGAAGTCAGAAAAAAAAAAAAAAAGACACAAGGAGCATACTGAGGGAACTTTTGAAATAGAGATGAGATGGACATACAAAACACGAAGGCTGTACCAGTCAGTATTTCAAATTGCTGGTGGTATCCTATAAATTCAAAATTACATAGTAACTTTTTTTTTTTTAACCTAAGTTGTGGTGGATCACAGTACACACTTATAGCTGGACAAACAAAAAAAAGAAACAAATGATTACCACAAATTAATACTTATGATGAGTTATGTCAGACTATACACTGGTTACTTCAATTCTCTTTCAAATGCATTAGTTTAGCTGCTCAGATCTTGTCATATGAGATGTGATCCTAGTGATGTACCAATAAAAAAGATGACCATAGCCACAGTAAAACCTACTTCTTTGTAACTACAGTGGTAATGGGATGACCTGAGGACATTTACAAAAATGATTGCTTCTAAAAAAGGAAGCTCTTTTGTCCTCAGTAATGAGCAAACATTATTATTGCAATCACCTTTAGTAATAGATTGAATTGTCCGTTCAATTATTCAATTAGATGCAGTCGCACTTCATTGTTATATTTCCTCAAGCAGGGTGATGTTGGCTTTGACTAAGTGTACTCCACATTCACTTATTTTTCCCCAGTGACAGAACCAAGTGCATATCATACTCAGTTTGCTCACCCCAACAGTGAACTGTTTATCATGCTCTATTTGCAAGGTCACACTGTAACATGATCACTGAAATCTTTCTTGGGGGGAAAAAACATGGTGGGTAGAAGTGTTATTTTCACCTGCAGCATTTTAGAATCAAATGGAGAACACAATTTTGTGTTGTATTTGTAAAACAGGTAACTCAAGGAAAAAAAAAAAAAAAATATATATATATATATATATATATATAATTTTAAATAGCAATGGCCAGGCAGGAAAAAAAAAAAAAATCAGTTCATTATCAAATGTTAGAACAACCCAATGAGGTTGTACAATGAGGAACAGCAAAGTGACGAAACGCAGGGGCATGAAGTACCTGCCCAGGATGGGAACCTTCTTAAGCTATACTGATAAAACATGACAGAATTATTTCTTTTGTAGATGTTGTGCCCTCAAGTACCATTTATACTCGGTCTGAGGAGACCAACTGATTGCAAAACCGTACTGCCAAGACTTTATGTCACAGGCTCTTTAGCACCCACGTAAATCTCTCATATACCATCCTTAGACCATGGCTATTGACCAAACAGCATCAGATATTCTCTCATTCCTATTAAGCATGCTACTGAGAGCTGCTGTGTATCCATCATCTTGCTTCCCTTCTTTCTTCAAAAACAAAGAATGTAGATATTTACTTTTTTGTGTGTGTGTGCTTTTTTTTGTTTGTTTGTTTGGTTTTGTTTTTCCTTAACACAAGGCCAAGGGCAGAAAATCAAAACATTTTCACAGAATCACAGAATTTCTAGGTTGGAAGAGACCTCAAGATCATCGAGGCCAACCTCTGACCTAACACTAACAGTCCCCACTAAACCATATCCCTAAACTCTACATCTAAATGTCTTTTAAAGACTTCCAGGGATGGTGACTCCACCACTTCCCTGGGCAGGCTGTTCCAGTGCCTCACAACCCTTTCAGTAAAGAAGTTCTTCCTAACATCTAACCTAAAACTCCCCTGGCGCAACTTAAGCCCATTCCCCCTCGTCGTGTCACCAGGCACGTGGGAGAACAGGCCAACCCCCACCTCGCTACAGCCTCCTTTAAGGTACCTGTAGAGAGCGATAAGGTCGCCCCTGAGCCTCCTCTTCTCCAGGCTGAACAAGCCCAGCTCCCTCAGCCGCTCCTCGTAGGACTTGTTCTCCAGATCCCTCACCAGCTTAGTCGCCCTTCTCTGGACCCGCTCAAGCACCTCCATGTCCTTCTTGTAGCGAGGGGCCCAAAACTGAACACAGTACTCGAGGTGCAGCCTCACCAGAGCCGAGTACAGGGGGACAATCACCTCCCTAGCCCTGCTGGTCACAGTGTTTCTGATACAAGCCAGGATGCCGTTGGCCTTCTTGGCCACCTGAGCACACTGCTGGCTCATATTCAGCCAACTGTCCACCATCACTCCCAGGTCCTTCTCTGCCTGGCAGCTCTCCAACCACTCCTCTCCCAGCCTGTAGCTCTGCTTGGGGTTATTGCGCCCCAGGTGCAGGACCCAGCACTTGGCCTTGTTGAACTTCATGCAGTTGACCTCAGCCCATCGGTGCAGCCTATCCGATCCTCCGTAGCGGTCACCAACCAGTTCTTCGTGGATAGTGAGGGCCACATCTGGCTCCCCATCCCCTTCCACCAGCTCAGGGTACTGGGTATCCAGAGAACAACCGGTATTGCCGCTAAAGACTGAGGCAAAGAAGGCATTGAGCACCTCCGCCTTTTCCTCATCTCTTGTAACTGTTTCCCCCCGCATCCAGTAAAGGATGGAGATTCTCCCTAGTCCTCCTTTTTGTGTTGATGTATTTATAAAAACGTTTTTTGTTATCTTTAACGGCAGTAGCCAGATTGAGCTCCAGATGAGCTTTGGCCTTCCTAATTTTGTCCCTGCACAGCCTCGCTACATCCTTATAGTCCTCCCTAGTGGCCTGCCCACTTTTCCAAAGATTATAAACCCTCTTTTTTCTCCTAAGCTCAAGCCACAGTTCTCTGTTGAGCCAGGCTGTTTTTCTTCCTACGCTGGCTCATCTTTGGGCACATGGGGACAGACCGCTCCTGCACCATTAGGATTTCCCTCTTGAAGAGAGCCCAGCCTTCCTGGACCCCTGTGCCCTTCAGAACCGCCTCCCAAGGGACTCCACCAACCAGTGTCCTGAGCAGCCCAAAGTCAGCCCTCCAGAAGTCCAATACAGCGGTTTTACTGGTCCCCTTCCTGGCCTCGCCAAAAATAGTGAACTCCACCAGTTCGTGGTCACTCTGCCCAAGACAGCTCCTGGTATAAGTAATAGTCATTACTTATGACTATTTTATAGTCATAAGTAATTTTAACATAAAAAACATACATTTTTTCGAAATAATACTAAACACAATCGGTTACAATTTTATGATCAGCTTAATGCCAGTGGTCTATTAATTCAACAGAACCAGAGGTAGAGATACAACTAGACAATCGTTGTAGTACTTGTCTCCCACAAGCACCTTAGTTCCTCCCAGCGATATTCCCTGTATATTCATTTTACACCTATCTGCAAGAACTACGTTGAATGAAAACTCTAGTTAATCAATCTTGGGTGAGAGACCTACCTCTCAAAACCTCACTTCTTTATTCTAGTGAATAACTTTCTCTAATATATAAGCTATGAAATGCTCTCTTGCTGAGACTGGTTGAGAGCACCTTTTGACATCTCAGGCACCTTTACAGTGCATACGTTATAGTGTTCGTATCAATATGACTTGATGCCTACACGCCAAAGCTGAAAATGCACAGCACTGAGATTATCTGTATCTAAGAGCAGTCCTTCAAAATAACGGGTGTCATACATCATCCTAACAATAGATCCATAAGGAACTGTCATTCAGACAAACACTTAATTGGAGTGGATAAAGATTTACTCTTCTCATGTTTGAGGTACTGCTTACTGTGCTTACCATAAAGACTAGTTTGTCTTCTCATTTTACTGTTTCCTGCATAGAGATGGAAGTGTCACACAGACAAATCCCTTCCCTGTCATGCTAAAATGTCAATGCAAGAAACCCTGAGCACACTGACCAGGGAAGAAAAGCCTTTATTCTCCACAGCTGTGGGATGGAAACCCTGGCAGCGCACAAGCAGCTTGTGAAATAAGAGCCATAAAAAGACGGAAAAGAAATTGCTTCTTGGCTTTGGAAAACATTCAGAAATATTTTCTGTTTTGTATCACGATTAAACTGAGATATCTCAAGATTATGTAAGTTATTTTATTTTTTAGATAAACAGCAGGCAAGAGGAGCAGGTAACATTGGGAAGACAGTTTTGGTGTGAATGCATCTCCAGAAAAAATATTTGGGATATGAACAATTCAGATGAGCCTCCAGATCATATAAGGCTCCACATATAAGGCTAATATATTAACCTCTGGGCTATGAGTTTGATGAAAATCTCTCTTTCAAGTTATCACTTTCATCAGAGACCTGAGAAAATGCTCTTGACAAAAGGCTTGCTGAGGCTGGAATACTTCCTTGTAAATTTTAAGAGTCAATAAATCAGTTTCTGATAAAACACATCTTGCTGAAAAATTGTAGCCTATGCTTATGAAACAATATTTTTGCTTCCTGCTAAGAAAAGGATCTTTTTTTTTTTTTCTCCTATAGAAAAGGACTCTCTTTATGTGTACGTAATTTTAATAGAACAATGCTTCCATAGGTACTAGAAGGTGCTAGAAAGTTATAGGGTGCCAGAAGTCTAGCACCAGCATAGCACACAATCACCTGAGTACTAGTTTTGTGAACTGCAAAACAAAACATTTAAAATACTGAATATTCAAATTCAAGATACATATTTAATGATTCTGGTATGCAAGAGATATATGGATAGCATGGTTCTGCAGGCTCACAAGTGAAAGTGTAAATGAAGACAATCATTCTCCCAGAGTAACCACTACATTCAGGTAACTGTACATTATGGATGAGTTGGCTCCAGTTTAAAAACATCCCTACATTTCCTTAGGCCCACTATTTTAAGAGCCAAAAATCTCAAAGCATTGAATTCTATTGCTGACAAAGTCTAATTTATTGCCCACCTGCCTGCACTCTTGATTAATGGCTCAACCACAGCAGTTAAAAACTGGCAATGGAAAGAGTTGCATGAAAATTGAAAGTGATATTAAAAATGTTTCTTGAGAAAGGAGGCCGTGTTTGCAAACAGGTAATTTAATTTCCTTGCACTGCCTTGTACACTTAAGTTCCTTAAATTAAAGTGAGATTTGTTTTCATGCTAGAATCCACTGGGAAGATGATTATGCTGAAACACACTTCGCTAAGTGTTGGAGGTACAAAGAGGAATGCAGAGAATGTTTCAATATATGAAAACTGCATATTAAGTAACTCCATGATTTTCCTAAATGAATACACTAAAATGAAGAATATTTCTTATATATTCAAATGAAGATTTACCACAGAGTAACAAGTAACTGCAGGCAAAATTATAGCTCTTTAGCTAGCTCACTTTATTTTAATTTTATTGCTAAATACTTTGAGGAGGATTTCTTATGTAAGAATTGTATTACTGTCCTTCAGTAAGGTAGAAGCAGGTAGATTCATGCTGCGGACCACGCATAAGTCCCAGATAAATTCTTATTTTTATTTCCACAGTAACTTGCTATTTTCCTTTCACCAGTTCTCACCCCAGTCATTTCTCTTTCACCGGTTTCATCCATGGATATAAACTGTCATTGATCAGATCACAGAGACTCTTGAATCTGGATTACAAAGGACCTATCAATATTAAAATGACCAAGTTTCAAAGATTTCTCCCCATTTCTACTTCGCACATAAACAAGAAAGGGAGACAGGAAAATAAATAGCAAGTACATGTTTCTCAGGAGTCTGTGCAAGTCTTCTCTATTATAAAGATACGCAAGTTTCTGCCACTGAAGTGTCAGGGAACAGCTGTTCTTCCAGTACCATCTTAACATCTGTCCTCAAAAAGTTCCACGTGGAGATCAGTGCCAAATCAGGTGCCCTGAAACACCTAAATGAGGACGCTGGCCAAGCGCAGAACATCCCCTGACAGCAGGAAGATGCGTAAATATTGGCACAGAAAGGTTCTTTGCAATTTTGATCTGTATGGCTGCAACACATTTCCTTTGGAGAAGTGCTGTTGATATTTTTGCCCCCCAGATCAGACACTGAATTCAAGGATATCATGAGAGATTGTCTTTTCATGAGCTGATATTCTAGCTGATTGCAAGTATCAGCCCACTCCTGATGAGCAGGACATAGTTTAAGACTGAATGGAGCCAAGTGAGTCATGAAATCTAAACTGCCAGAGGTCAGGCAGTATTACACCCTCAATATTGACAGAGATCAGGCAATATCACAATGCACTTCAACAGAAAGCTCTGCAAAGTTGGTACTGCACGTACCCATCCTTAGAGCTCAAGACAAACAATATTGCCCAGTTGCCTCTAACAGCTGGTAGCCCTGGTAGTAACCCCCCCACCCTGGCACCATACCAATAACTACTCCATAGCACAAGAAGAAAGCAGAACAACTCTGAAATCACCATCATGCTACATTGCTTTGTGATAGGCAATTTGTTAGGAGACTCCAAATTAATCCCAGATCTTCAGTGCTACAGGACCAAAACACCACAAGACTCTTTGCTAATCAGACTCATGAACATTTCCTTGCTGACCCCAAATTATTAATACTGTGCTTTAACTCTGAGTGAGAAAAATACACCGACTGGGCATCTACAATGAGTTAGTAATGCTGCAGTAGTGTATCCTTACTTCAGTAGTGTGTCCTGTGTGGAGCTATGGGTAGTTCTTATAATGTGGCCAACTCCATCCTGGCCAAAGCCCTTTTTTCCCCCTCCATCTTTCTATTACAAAGAAGAAAAAATGATCTTTCCTGATCTCTTAAGCATGTACTAAAATCACATCTACATCAGTGTATAACAACCCTACACGATCTCAGTTACTTATGAAAGAAAATTGTCCTTTTTTTTTTTTTTTTTTTTACTAATTTTTTATAAAAGATTTATTTGTAGTTTTAGTACAGTACATTTTTTTTTCCAGGAAAATTTTCATCAAGAAATATTTATAGGCAGTTCAAATAACGAAATAGCAGGGATGTCTCACCCTCACAGAGCTGCAAGAGCTTCAGTTGAAGGTATTTACTTTTAGAAATTTTTAAAAATTTTAAATGAATTAACAGAAGAATGGTACAAGCATAAGCCTGCTGGAATTCTGCACTGCATAGGTGCTTCCAACATGTCTGCAAAGCCTGCCCTCAGGAATCTTGTCACAGCAGATGGATTTCACTCAAATGGCCCCATCTGTCATTTTCCATTCGTATGGCTGTAGCTTGAACTCCAAGAACACCTAGGGCACATTTTCATCAAAATGCCTTGCTAAGCAATCCAAGAGATGAAAGAGATAAAGAAGATAATGCTCCAAATCTTGCACTGGGCAGAGAATGTGACCCAAACAAAATGAAAATCTGGCAGATTCTTTCAAGTTAAGAGATGGGAATAAAATACTGCCTACCACCACCCAATGAGCTCCAGAGGTATTTAGCAGAGTGAGCATTTCCCTTTCCATCTTTTTTTTTTCCTCCAGTGTTTTGCCATCTGTCCACTTTTACATCCCTTTGAATGAAAAAACAGTTTGGAAGAATAGAGCCATTTTCACAACTGTTCTCTTGCAGGGCAGATAAGGACAGAAAGGGATGATTAAAACTTTTACTGGTTAAACAAAGCAGGAGAAGAAAAAAAAGATGATCTGAGTCTTGTATGATGGAAGCCAGTTTCAAACTACTGTTGTACATAATTAGTATATCCAGAGGAACAAAATCTATCCCTCACTTGGCAGCACAGCAGCTTAATTTTGTATTTACAATACCTGGGGCTATTAAAATATTACCATTTAAAGCACATGTAAGTCAGAATCAGAAGTTCAATTTCCAGTAAGAGCAGGTGAATAATACAGATGTATTAGCAGGTGATGGTGCACTCAGCTACAGCAGATAAATCTCTATCTTTTCCTAATAGGGCACTTGGTGCTTTTATCTCCTGCAGCATTCTCCTCTTTGAGATGCAATACACTTGCATCTAGCATAGAGCTGTTCCCCATCCTCCCCCCACCTTTTTTTAAAAAAAAAAAATAAAAAAATCTTCCTCTCCTGAGAGTTTCATCAATATCAGTGGAGATATTTATCAAATAAAGATGTAGGGAAGAATAATATAAGTTTTCTGATAAGGCGATAGTCACATTGTCTGTATCAGGATGGTCTCTGGATCAAAAATGTATTGCACTAGTGTAATGGGGAAAAAAAAAAAAAAAGAAAAAAACATTTGACTGAAATAAAGGCTGTGCTTTTTGAAAAGACATGAAAGACCTAAAAAACTGTTCAAAAACATGTAATTCAGAGCTCATCTAACAATCAGATTTGTGAGTTGTCAGCATTACCTGACCAAACTGTGCATCTCCATAAATTGAAAGTAAACCTCCATTGTCCAATATGTGTCACAGCAATCTGCAAGATACAGAAATACATCAACGGGTAGGAACTCCAGGAAGTGGTTTGTGAAGCAAGCTAACCCTAAAGGAGCCCCGCTCGCTTCCTCTGCAAAAGGGTTGACAAAGAATAAGACAAAGAGTGTAGGTGCTGAATTTGCACACAACAGCAGAGAGCTCTCTCCTATTCAATACTGAGAAATTGGACGTGGCACGTTTCAGTTTATTTTCTTTGCAAAGGTCAACAAATTCTGAACAATTTCCTAGTGTCTCTCATGCTCCCCCACAGCTCTGAGCCCCCTTTTTCCTCAGAAAAGGGCCAGTTCAGATGCACAAGATACATTTTGACACCATTCTCTACCACTCTTTTCTCCTTGGGCATTTCAGACCTGTGTCTTAATCACCCCCTCAGATCTGCATCTGCACATTAAAAAAATAAAAAAAAAATTAAAAAAATCAGTGGGATGGTGCAAAAGTTCAGCATTTGTAAAGTACTTACACTTTATGCTGTAAGAAAGTTGTACCTTGGAGCATAAACAATTAAAAGAAATTTATAAGAGCTATCAGTGGAACAATACTCTCACAGAAAGCAATTCCAAATCCACTGTATTAATGGGGAGAATTGCTTCCAATAATGACATTTCTGTTGGCATTTGAAAGCTATTTTTAATGTAGACAATTTTATAGAGCCAGATATTAGACTACAGTCAAACCAATGCCAGTAATACTTTAGCCTGCCAAGATCAATCACAGGGATCCAACAGCTCAAGCAACCATTCTGCTGACTCCAAAGAACTGAAGAACTTGATGGCCGCACTTCTGTCCAGCTTTTTATCTCTATGCCACAACAAAATGCAAAATATCTTTTAATGCCTGTTGGAAATCACTTATTTATAAATGGGAGAAGCTAGCTCAAGAATGGGTAGAGCGAGAATTAGGAAGAGGAGATCACAGGGTACCACTGGAACTGTGCAGAAAAGCTTGCATAGCATTTGTCTGTACTAAGCCCAATGCCAGCTAGTGGTATCTCAGGTATATGAATAGTAAATTCCTCGCACAGAGGAGAAAAAATTACACAAGTCAATTAAATACATCACTCTAAATTATGTCTATATATACAGATGCAGTATATGTGTGTATTTTATATTTAAAGAGATCACTGACGACAGCGAGAGGCATGAAACAGAACAGAGGCATTCAGAACACAGACTAAGGTGAACCACTTTACAAGATACACTTATGCGAGCCCAACAGGGAATACCGAGTGGTAGGTAATTGCTTGTTCCTTCAATAGTGCTGAATTTAGAAATGAACAGCAGTAATAACATTCATAATGAAAACCCCATAACTGTTTAGAGACCACAAATCTAGATATACTGTACGCTGAATACAGTATTAGTGATTTTTCATAAGACAGGGGATTCCACAAGCATAATTTGTAAGAAATGCTGCAGTGCTTAACCACTCAAAGGCTGTTTTCCTGTCCTCTGAAAAGTGAAATCTGGAAAAGGATCCTATGGAAAAGTTATGCTAGACGCAAATTCATTCACCATCCTTTTTTGTCGTAACACTTTCACATCTAGTGCACCGTTCAAGACCTTCGTAAGAAAAGACAAATTGAACAGTTGAAAATTCTGGGCTGCGACTGAAGTTATTGGACAGATTCAAAGCAGCACTGAGACAGGGATAAATTGCGGACAAATTTTGCAGACTTTTCTGCAAATTCTTATTTTTACTTGGGGGAAATAAATCACCAGATTTATATGAGTTATGCTATGTGTTTCTTTACATTCAGCCTAGGAATTACAAAGCCCAGACACAAAATTTCTTCCCATCCCATGTGCCTACAAAGGAATGCCAGCTCAACTTAGCTCTTGTAGAAAACAGAGCTTGCTCTTAATGTTGGCAAATACCAGGAAAAAAAAAAAAAGAAAAAAAAAAGAAAAAAAAAGAAAAAAAAAAAAGATTTTTCCCTCTTTTGGGGCTGATTTAAAGCTTACTGCAGTCAAAATTACCTTGCCCACTGACTTCAGTAGACTATAGGCTAGGTCTCCCTTGTTCACTCCACTCATTAATATGAAGATTTTAACTGAGTCCTATGCACAGAATTTAGAATCTTCATTAATTACAGAATCCAGAGCCATTTGAATTAGGACTCGTGAGACAAATTTATGTTAGTACAACTATTTGAGCTAGGGTGAAAAGGCTTGGCTGAGGGTGAAGTTTGTGCCTTCCTGATTCTCAGTCCAGAATTCCATGTCCAAGGCGATTCTTGAGGAAAAACAGGTCTAGGCAAGCAGCATGTTAGCACAATAAGGTTTGTTCCAGAAACTGCATGACTTTGTGATCCAACCTTATTTTGAATTTTTGCTTCCTACTTTGTACATATTTTTAAGCCTACATAAAAGTTATAGATAAGCCAAGGCTCCACGTATGCACTTCGCAAAGAAGTCTACAGCCACCCTCAACAGGATACAAAATCTATCATTCAGGACTAGCTGTACAGAATGATATATTGCTATTTCCTTTATCATACTTTGAAAACCACCATTTCAATCCCTCATGTAAATGTATTTTGATTCTCATTTATCAAACAGCAGCAATGTCCTCTTCTGCTAACTAAACCGCCTAACATGCAGTGGATATCAGCTCTCCTCACTGCATACTGAGCAACCAAGTGAACAAACTCTAAAAGACCTGATCGCAAGAAGGATAAAGTGTTTACCTCTGACGTTATCAAGGTAAGACTGTTTTACATTACACTCTGAGCTATAGTAAATGGATAGTTTTGCTTATACTGTTTGTTGTCTCCTTAACATTTCTATGGACAAGATGCAGAACAAAGCATATGTTAATTGGAAAGGAAATGATCGAATGCCAAACAACATATAACATTTTAAAGCAGATGCAATTTCAAAGACTTCAGGATACTGGTCTAAGTTTTATGCAAGTCTATGTAAATAAAAGTAATACTGTATTATTAGAGGTCAATATAAAGCAGCTTGAAATCATTTTCATTAGCACAATACTAAGCTGCTATCAATACACTTTTTTCAATAAACATCTCTTTCATATTCACTCTCTCTGTCTTAGAGGCATTTAGATGATTTCTTTCAATAAAACAATTTCATTTAAAGGATTTTATCCACATTTCACAGTCTGCTCGTGACCTACTTCTTTGTATTTGAACGAAAACTAATCATATTTCCCATGCGCTTTACAGAATAATAAGATGCAGGAATAGCATTCTGGAGAGAATGGAAAAATATCTCAGAAGATGCTTCCCCACCCCTTCAGACAACCATGAAACAACCCCTACCCTAGTATTTCAGCCTGAAATACTGAGTTTCTGCTTTGGTGTCATTTTGTACCTACACTGTATACCTCTAAGAATGAGCTTAAGCTGAGAAAGACTGAAGCCTTTTCAATACCTACCCAAGGGTATGTCTACCCCAAACAACACAGTGAGATGCCCCAGTTAGTTTATTAATACAGTTCAGCAGAATGCACTGCAAAGAAACAGCCTTGAGTTTTGAAAAACTGCATAGTTTAATTAAAACAGAGCTGTGCCTAAGCAAATAAGGCTGCCAGCAATAGGAAAGCAGAAAGCATTTTGTAAATATCATCACTTGTAATCAAAACAAATGGAGGAGGCAGAGCCTTGTTAGCCTTGTGCAGTCCCGCACTGCGTTCCCAGCACCTCTCCCAAGGCTGGCTCTGTGCTCTGGGCAGTGCCAGTCCCTGGCAGCACATGCCTGAACTCCTGAATTTGTTCTTAAATAAACTCAAAGAGTGAGGACTGAGCATCTGCACCAGATGCACCATTTTCATTCTATCCATGATATTTATAATCTAACCGTGCTATCTTGTGATTCATTTTCCTTATTTACCCAGTCAGGCTTCTGCACAAAGTATTACACTCTCCCACTTTCCAGAGAGTTCAGTAGTCAGAAAAATTAATCCTAGGAGTACAGTCTATTACAGAGAAAGATAATTTGAGACTAAAATCTTGCGAGGAATGAAACAGCATTTCCCAGTAGGGTACACTGTAACAGCAGTTTCTGTGTTAAATATTTAAGTAAAATAAATTATGCAATTATGTTAGAAAAAGTAGGAAAGATGCAAGAAATATAATTTACAATGCAGTTTTTTTCAAAAATAATGTCAGTGGGAAAGTGCTCAGCTGAGCACCTTAGTTTCACTAACATGAATACAAGGACAAAAATAAAAATGCCTCTAAAAAGCTGTCACTTTCAAAAAAAAAAAATTAGCATCTTTTTTTTTTTTTTTGTTTAAAGTAAACAAAGTAGCAAGCAACAAAATTTAGATATAGCTTGTGCCAAGTTGAGAAGAAAAATCGTCCAGTTTTTGGTACTTAGTACTGCTTTTGACATGTTAAAGTTGTATGTGCTGAAGCCACTTTGAAAGGCTGTCCAAACTTTAGGCCTTTAAAAAGAACTATCAGACATTTAATCTTCATTTTGTACATTTTTCAAGACCAGAATGCAGGAATTCTTGATTCTTTCAAACTTTTTACTCATGGGAAGTCATACTACTAGCCTTTTAGTGCTATGGTGTTACAAACTACAGCACAAAACCACAGTGGACTGAATGATTTATTAATACCCCAGGCTCTCTTTTTTGTCCTGTATCTGGCCACAACCCAATCTATACTGGATTGCAAATCATAGTGACCGATAAACAAAACTCAAGGGCAATCCTGTCACTTCTAAAGATACATAAATGAGTAATAACTGACAAAAAAATAAAGAAACACATCCATTACTTGCTATATTAAGTCATCTTTCTAACAAATGTTCTATTTCCGGGTGGGACATGTAAAATCACAGAATACACAGATCTCAGCCTGGAATTTCTGCAACTGCAGTGCAAAATGACAGCAGCCCACAGACCCGCAAACTCATGGCCACCACACACATTCCCATTTTCACCAGGCAAAAGGAACAAATCCTACACTCTCCTTCACAAATACCTTCTCCTGCAAAACAAGATTCTTAGTAAGAAAACTAACAATTTGTTTAAACAGAAGTTAAATGCTTAATGAGGTTAAAAACCTGTTGTCTCAAATCAGATAAGCCACCTTCTGGCTATGCAAAAATACATTGCTCTCCATCTCTATTTCACTTTTATTATTACGAGCCTGATTTTGTCTGGAAAAGTAAATTACGTGCTGTATCCATGAGCCAGGGAGCACCTCCTGTCTTTTTAGATCAGCACAGATGTGACAGCTACACTGCTGGAGGAAGTTATATCATCAGGGTTCCCTATTTAGAACCACTGTGTGTCATTCCTGAACAGATTGTACAATACTAGCATAAAGTAGTGCATTCAAACCATTTTCAAAATTTCTTAGTGTTCACAATGATTTGTAAGTTATTTCTCCTGGTTCTGTTTCAGCTTTGTGTTCAAACAGCAGAGAGCTAACAACACAGAGCTACACTGGTAGGTTTTTCTACTGCAGTATGCTACCAGGATGCCTACACAGATGCGCGACTTTTATACCTGCAGTACAGAAGTCTGAGCTGTTCCATGCAAAGTGCTACCTCTTGAAATCATGCATACGTATTTAAATCTTCTTATGGCAACATTGCTTTCAAACAACGCAGGTATTCTATTCTGCACAGTTTATTCAGTGTAGGCATGCAGGTACACAAATTCCTCAACAAAATCAAATAAACCCAACAACATCAAATGGTCCAAATTGCCAAGTTCAAATGTTCAAAACCACATTTTCCTGGAAAATATGACTGTTATGGAAACAGAAAAGAACTTCAATTTTTAATCACTTCTGTTTGGGTGATAACTGACAACAGTCTTTACCACTCTTGCAACAGATAACGTGGCACTTGCTGGGCTACTTCATTACAGTTTTCTCCAGACTCAGCACAGGCTACCTTCAGCAATAAATTGTAGAGCTCGCATCCTGCCGTTCACAGGCGGGGACTGGGGAGCAGCATTTACACAGAACAGAAGATGCATGAGCTGTCGCTCCACTAATCAGTGCAGGAACATCATATTAATCAAAAGATCAGCAACAAAGCATGGATCAGACAAGTATCCAGATGGTAACTCTGCAAAATTTCCAAAATGCATTACCTGTTTACAGGATAATAGTGCAGTATTACACTCAGACACACAATTCATTAAGGACAGACGTGTAATTCTATGCCAAGACGAATTAAAAAAATAAATAAAAGAATTTCAGGGAAATTTCTTGTTTTCTTTAAAAGTAGGAAGACAAACAGAACAGTGGATTTATACTTGACAGTCCTGCTCTTTCTTCTGTACTACCCCCAGCTCTTCTACCCTGGAAGAAAAATCAATTCAATCCTACAGTGTGGCATCACCAGCCAGGTATGAATAGATTAAGGCTACTATCTTCATTTTCTCCAACTATCAATTAGCCTCACCTTCAACTGTAAACCCCGAACAGTAAACGTAGTTAGGAAAAACAAAATAATAACCTTACGTGACATGGGAGGAGATGGAGAGAACAAATGTAAATAAAAATCACGAACAATCTCTTCTCAATCCCCTTTAGCTTCCTAGAAGGTCATTGAATGAAAGAAGATAAGACGGAAAAGGGAAAAAAAAAAAAAAGAAGAAGAAGAAGAAAAAAAGGAAAATCCCTACCCAGCCATGTGACTTTAGGAGCCCCTTTCCCCAGTACAGCCAGGTGGGTGGGCTGTATTGCACTCCTTATCACGTGAAGGACTTGGCCTTTGCAGAGCCCTGCAACCATCTAGGGAAAATTTAGCGATTATAAGGTTCTTCTAAGATTTTGTCTGGGAATGCCTGTCTGCTCAGAAACCCTCTCTGCAAAGCTGCTCTGACTCCTTCAGCAACTGACAGGGGATCCCCCATGTGCACACCATACCCCCATCGGCTCCACATGATGCTGCATGCTCTTTGAGCACAGTCCTCTTTCAAAAGCTTCTTGCTGTTTCTCAGAAGTGTTTCCTCAATGAATTCTACCTACTTCAGAGCAACAATGCTACCCTCGCCTTTTGCAGCTATGACTTCCCAGAACAGTGATATTCCACAAAATAGAGACAATTCTGATTTCAAAGGACTGAAGTTTCAAAAGCGCTAGCTTAAGACAGCAAAGTTCAGTCCCAGATGGGATACAAACAAGCTGAGCCAAATTCTGAAGCTAAACTGGAAGTCCACCACTCCCTCCTCCACCTCCCACTCCCCCCCCCCCCCCAAAAAAAAAAGAAAAAAAAAAAGGAAAAAACACTGTACAGGAAAACACAAGCATATGAAATTGTCCCTCATCTGACATCAGCTTCCTGCTGTTTTCTACACTTAGCTCTGCAAGGTATGGTAGGAGACTCATTCTACCCCGTGCATTTGTGACTGGCAATTTAAAGATCATCACAATGACAGCAGGAGGTCCTACTGGAGACCTCAGGCTCAACTACTGTGTTTTTGTAGGTATTAAATCATCTGTTACCAATACCATCCTTTGTACTTCTTTAACATAGCATAAAAACACAGTGACACTTTCCTGCAAAATGTGGATAAAAGACAAATCCTTTTCAAAATGACCACAGTCATACATATCAGTGATTAAGTGATAACAGCACTCACAACCTATCTTGGATGGGATGTTCGGAAGGAGAATTTTAGAAAGAAAAAGCTGTTTCCACTCAGTGGAAATGGATGAAGTTTCAGAGTGCCGAGAAAAACAGCCCTCACAATCAAACGTTTCTCTAATATTTCACTTTGAGCAGGAATGCTGGAAGTTCATTTATACCCCTGAAAACCTGATCCCTTGTGTGCACGCTTGTCTCACTAAATTAATTCTAGCTCTCCCAAGGTTAGTACAAAGTTGTGTGGTACATTTACATATATTGTTTCAAATATACAAAACCTGTACTTTCTCTTAAACAGAAGTAGAATGTGTAATTTTAAGTCACTCTTCCCACATAGACACTGACTAGCCAATATCAGAAATACTTCATTAGTACACGAGATTGCTCTAATTGTGCTTTTCTAAAATAATTAAATGAGTAAAACAAATAAGGCCCTAAAAAATGATGTTAATACGTGCTTAACATTCCATCACCACTGATAAGAAAAAATTTCAAAAATAGATCAGAACTAGAGACACTTGACAGCTTACCTTTCCACTCAAACAAAACACTAAGTATTCACTTTATTTTCATCAGTCATTTGTAGTCATTTCTAGTTGATGCAAAAATTTTTAAAAGCAATGTAAAAAGTGCATTTTTCATACAACTATCAAATGAGACATTTTGCTACCTGACAAATATTTCTATTTTCAGAGTCTTTAATGCACAGACTTTCCCCTCAAGTGGGAAGACAGAGCTGTGCACAATTTGCACCTACAGATCAGGTTCCCAAATGCCTCCAAGCTAAACAGCTGACACCAATAAATAGTAGTCGTATCAGAAAAAACAAACAGATTTCTCCTCCCAAACAGTTGTCACAATCTATATATGCATACATATGGCATTATCCTGATGAAAACCATTACGGGTACATGAGGCTGTTTATCCTATACTAAAGGGCTAAAAAAGGAAACTGGAACCTTTATATGGAGCAATTTACTCACATGAAGAAGTCATAGCGGAGTACGCAAAATGCTTTTATTAGATAAAACTATATGCTATAGCCTGTATTATAACCAGTAAAGAATTACTAAGTTTATAATGTGCTTTTTAAAATTACAGAATTAAAACAAACAAAAAATCATTATCTACTGATTGCTCCTTAGTCTATCCACCCAACCATACCAAGTGTGCTGCTGCAGAATTTATTATTATTGTTCAAACAAATGGAAGATGATTTCTCCAGATCAATCCCACATCTATTATGTGGTGCTTCAAATAGTCCTATTACACAAATTACACATAATGCAGAGCTTTAAGCACCTGTTTTTGTTGTTGTTGTTTGTTACGTAGTCAAAACAATGCATGTATACTCGTAGCATTGGGATTTTAAATACTATACAGAATAAAGCGTCCCCTTTATACTCTCCTCGTCTGCTTATTTTACACAAATGAATGTACTCCTCTGACATACAATGTATGGCCATCCCAGAGGAGCACATGTAATTCAAGACAAAATGCTGATAGCTGGTGTTTCCACAACAAAATTGTCGTTTGCATTGTTTTTTGCAACCACCCTTCTTGTGTCTGCCAGCATGCTCTGAACTGAGCACACAGAGAACATAGCATTGCAAACCAAGGTGTTTCAGTCCTATGCTCAACTGGGAAAGATGTCATAGCCATGTCCTATGAAACCTGAAATTGCTTATTTTCTGTTTCAGACACTGACATAAAGGAGTTAGTCCCATGTTGGGCTGCCAAAAAATTCAGGAGGTAGATGAACAGACCTATAAAAAGCAGCTCAGAGAGATGGGTTTGGTCAGGCTTGAGAAGAGAAGGGTGAGGGGGAAAAAAGCAGAAAATACACTTCAGTGCTATCACTCACAGTCCTCATTCATACTTTTAATATAAACATGACATATGAATTTTATATAAGCTATACCAATACCTTTAGATCTCGATCCTACAATGAATATTCTTACAATTTTTGCAGGACTGGAGATTTGCATAAAACATCCAAAAGTGCTGATCTATTTTAAAAGCCTAAGAGTCATCACTGAAAGATATTGTGACACTTGCAAACCCATTAAGAAACTTAGGGATCATTATAAGTCATCAACATATGCCTGGAGTTTAGTATTTACTTACACTACACAAACCTTAGTTTTTCAAATTTGCATTTTTCCTTCACTCCCAAAGAAATGTAATGTACGCTTTCAAACCTCTGATCATTTATAATTCAAATGATTCAGAGCATGCCAATAATAAAATTAGGCTGTGATTTGCAAAGACGCTTAGCTCAAAGGCACAAAAATGCAGCATTTGCAATGATTACTTCTTTAATTTAAAGAAGAGTTTTGCAGAATTGGAAGTTGCCATGAGATGGGAAAGCCTTTCACATCAAACAACTTAAAAAGATAACAGAAAGAAAGGATTCTGTGAACAGTTAATAGTGCAGGGTAATCACCGCTAATGAGTAATCATGAGAAGATGCATTCTAGCATCTTGAGGGATCTCAAGCATCATGAACAGAAGGAATGAAGTGGGAAGAAGATATTCATGGAATATGGATATTCCTAGGAATAGGGAAGTGTAGATAAAATGCTTTTAGTACAGCTAGCCTACAAAAAATATAGCAAACAGAAAATGTATGCCTTTGCAAGTTCCATCATTAACTAGCTTTTATGCATATATTATGACTGGAGCATGCTGTATCAGCTGACATCTGTACAAACCAGATCAGTATGCCTTAAAGTAAAAATATCTGACCAGCTCCAAAACCTGCATTGACTTGCAATACAATGCTAGTGGCTCTTATGAAGTGTCCTTTATATCGTGCGTTGGCCTGAAAGATTTGTGCAAAAAAACAGATTTAGGTTAATTAATACCAAGGTCAAATGAGCAGCGTTCCTAGTTTCTTTTTATAAGTAGGTATTACACCAAATTTCCTAATATCAACTTTGATAAAATTTGAGCTGCAAAATTAAATTAACCCAAAGTTTACAATTATTCAGTGTCACAGAGAGGTTAATATCTATTTAAAGGAATGAGAAAGTAATAGCTGCTGCTACACTTCCTCCTGAACTTCCTACACTATATTTGAGGTTTCACAGCTTCCTTAGCACATTGTTCTTTTCCCTCCATTTGTAACAAGAATTGCTGATAGCTAACAGGAAAAAAAATATTTGTAGAAAACCATACCATGAAGACAGACCAAAAAGTAAAATATTTACATTTTTTTTTCCTCATCTTGACATACTTGAAATAATTACTAAGCGGGAGGAGAGGAGGGAATGCTCCAACAAAACTCTAATGTAAGGTGACTGGCTGCTTCTTACCTCACCATGCAAGAAGGACTTATACTTTACAGCCTGGTTTTATTTCTTATTCTGGGAGTAAGGGCCCACAAGTCAACCGAAGGTATGCGAAGTTCTTAAATGGCCTGATCACCGTGGGCATCATGTCATGTCACTTTATCGTGTCATGTTCTTACTGAGATAGCACTGAATAACCCCAAACTAATGAACTTCGGAATTTGGGGAAACTATCTCTCCTTTAATAGATTTCACTTAATATAGGGTACCTGCCTTCTACAGATATGTCAATTTACATCTCTTTGAATTTGCTATGGATATTTCTAAAATCACCTCCGTTTTGATAGACTTGTACCAAACCCCATTAATGTGTTTCCCACCTACAATTTTAAGAGCTTGATCCAGGCAGTATTTGCACAGAACATTTAAAACTTTTCTTGCATTACCTACAATAATAGTCTCCAGCCAAAATATCAGCAGTTGCTGCAATTTCCATATATTTGAGTAAAATAAGCTTCTTTGAGGCATCCAAATATAAGAAAGAACTTAAAAATTACTTGCTTTCATATTATACTCATTTAGGGAAAGAAAAGAATTATGGCCTCTGCCACTTTTCTGACTGAGACTTGCTTTATTAGCATTAATGAATGATATTTAACCTAGACATCTACAAAAAGAAAAAACAGCATATTTTTCTAAGAGATTGCCCTTAGTGACCCGTTTTGGAAAGATCTTCAGTATCCTTAACTTAAAATCTGTAATTATAAAAATAATGGTCCCTTGGGGACTACAAACCTGGCAAATGTATTACATTTGTCTTAAGCAAATGCTCATGATATGCTAAACACTCACAGCAAAGAATGTTCCTCCAGCTGTATCTACATTATCCTTGGGAGGTTGCCGGACTTGTCATTTCAGGGAAGCCAAGGTAGTTGACCTGTATGCCAGTCTAGGATACTTACAACAGTTTCAAAACTGAGTTTTCTATCCTTCCTCAAATCTTTCTTAACCACCTTCCTTTCTTTCTGCTTTAAAGGTTTGTCTATAGCTTATCATCTTTCCCTTAGCCCATTTGAAACTCCTGCAATCCTAAAAATATCAAAAAAGACACAATTTGCTCTCCACCTCACATCTCAACTTTAATATATATATATTTATTCTTCCCCCAGAAAAACTGACAAGTTGGTTTTGAGGTGCTGTTCTCAAAAATGAGGCATGGATCTTTGTTATCATTCAACACAATTTAAATTCCCTAAATTCACAGTCCAAGGCAGATGAATATGAATATATTGTTATATGAATAATCTGTCAATGTTCCCCATTTGAAACTCATCATTCCCAAAGTCATATTGAAACCCTCATTCTATGAGGGTTCTTCATGGCTCTTCACTGACTTCAATTACACCAGTGTTTGGTTTCATCTCTCACAATTTTTCCATAATCAGGTTACTTTCCAAAGTAGGCATCAGATTTCTCTTCTAAATACATAATCCTACATAAGACTCCACATTCAGAGCTGAGGCTTTAACTAGAAGAGAAGCCTCAGTCTGAAGTTATTCCAGAAATCAGAATAATCATGAACAACTTTCACTTAGTCTTCAGAATAAGTGATCACACAGCAAAAGCTGTCAAAGTATATTGTGACCTATTACATCCACTGTCTGTGGATGTGACCTTGATAAACAGCCAGAGCTTTCTGATAACATTTATCTTTGCTTTAATTAGAAAAATTGAAAAACAAGAGTAGGCATGGATGTGTGACTGTTCCTGAACACCTACTTAAAACAAGAGCAGCTGATAGCATTGCATAAGGCAGATGTCACACCTAGGAGACTGCTTTACATTTCCTAACCCTGATTCTTTGGTTGGAACTTGCTGCTGTGTTCAGCATCAGTGTTCATATTTGGTAAGCCAGGAAACAGATGCAAGTTATATATGATTTAATATTAATTAATAACAATGTCATAAAACAACACTCAGAAGACCAGCAAAAGCATACATGTGCAAATTAAATTCATTGAAGTCACTAGGCAAAATTAAACCTCTGAGCATTCTCAGTACTACAATAACTGATCATTAAGCCAAGCCACGTGCACACGTTGAGCATCACTTTACTGGGCATAAACTCATCCATGGCAGCCAGCAGAGCCATTGGCACTAATCCTCTTAGCCCACAGCAAACACAAGATGACCTGAATGAAAGGGCCAAACTCAGATTACTCTGTGTGTCTTACTGCTCAGGGCATCACATCAACAGCTGCCAGTAACTAGGAAGGTATTTGTTTGCATACTTGCATCCACTGCCCTCAACGATACAATGATGTGGAGTTCCAGATTGGGATCTTCCACAGCTGAGCTTAGCAGGGCTTTGAAATCCTCTCTTTTACTCTCTGTGAAAGGACAAGGAAAATGACAAGGATGTCTAGAAACAGTAGGTACATAACAAATATTTTGCTTTCAGTCATCTGAGTAACTGAAGTCAGTACTGTTATGCTGCGTAATAGATGTTCAGCAACAGCTATAAAAGTCATTTTATTCAGTACATCAAAATCTACCTTCAAAATTAAAGAATTCAGAAACCAAATTCGTCTTCAAAAATGAAAATAAGTTTTTTTTGTCAATTTGACCTATTCTTACTTTTTAAAAGTGTCTAGTCTAGTCTGTCAAAGCGTATACCTTTTCAGTATAAGTGAATAGTCTCACTGCCTTCAATGTATAAAGCTAATAACATAATTAATCCTTTACAGAATCAGAAAGTCAATTCTAAATTTAGATTTCAATTTAAACACTCTAGTACTCCGTTACACAAAAGAGATGCAAGATACATAGCCAGATACAGCATTCAAATTAACGTCAAAGTAGAGGATCTTCAAATCTTTGTTATTTGTTTCTCTGGTATGATCTTGTATTTCTGTAGTTACATAATTGGATTTATTGGACTGAATTACTGAAGCATAAAATATGAAATTGTCTGCAACTGTAACATTCTTCAAAAAACAAGTGTTATAAATTAATTGTTAATAAAACGTGTTTAAAATGCGTTTTACTGTGAAAATCTTAATAAAAACTACACCAAAACAACAAAAATCATCTTCCTCAGTAGGTAAGAGCCACCAAGAGTAACAAGGGAGCATCTCAAAGATGTATTCATAGTGGTAGTATGGTATGTCTACTGAGAGAGTGAACATAGATTTGGAGAAAAAAAAAAGAAATACTAAACTGGAAAGCTTCCTGATATTATTATATACTTAAATGAAACAATATTTTTCCCTACATGCACGTCTTTCCTGATAGGCAAGAAGCACTGTCCCTTCCTATGCCCTCCTTTATCAAAACTTAAATGCAGATTTAAGAAACAAAGAAAGTATACAGTGTTTCTTGTCACCCACATGAACCATGGGGTGGACACTGAATTTTCTAAGACTATCAAGGATATACTGCCCATTTTCATACTGACTGACTATGCTTTTCCATAGTACTGAGAAAATCAGTTGTTACCTGGCTCATTCAGGTAACCCTAAAAGTAACATTTCACTAATTATTTACATACAATCCCAAGTACTATGTATTATAAACAGACTTCTTCCAGCTCTGACAGCACTAAGCACATCAGTTAAAGCCAAGACCTTTGTCCAGCACTACCCTTGTTTGTACCCATACGTGCAAACAAGGTTTGTGAATTGGAAGTATTTGATGTGCACATACCACTTGACCATCCCATTGATACACTTTATGAAGAGGAAAGTCTGCTTGTGTATGAAAATTAACATTCAGATGTACCCCCAAACCTGTGTTTCTTTTGAAACATTTTTCAGACTGGATTCTCAAATAACTAGCGAGTCTTCATGTCTCACAAGCTACCTCAGCTTATACTGCCTATTTTTCTAATGGAAACAGGTTATGTGACCGAACCTGGTACTAGTTTTGAACATCACCTTTTGGAATGATCAGTCCTTAGGGTTTGTAGGTCAAAGCACATTTTGTATGCATCTGTCTTTTCTTGTTGTCAGCAATTTGAAACGACAAGTGACAAATGCAGAGAACCAGGAAGGATTCAGCTTGCAGCAGATGCCCAGGCTACATAAGTAAAGGATAGACTTGTGAAAGCTTTGTTTCCTTTAAGGGATAAGATGTAACATACCTGCAGGTTATTAAGATGAAAGCCATGTTGCTGACAGACTGGTGTACTGTAGTTCTCCCAGAATCTCAGGAAGATTAAGAGGTTTTCAGGAAGATACCATGGAGTTGTTTTCTTTGATAAAGATTTTACAGTTTGGCTAGGTTGAAAGAAATATCAACCATAAAAGAAGTCAATGTTGTTCAATATCAATTCACTCTGTTTAGCAGCTTGCTTAGTCTCTAAAAATAAAGGTAAGCAGCTTAATTCATCTTTGTAAAGTGCCAAGCAAATATTCTTTGACAGTATACTAATTACAAAGTTTTTAGAGCTATTAAAAATAAATCTATGAAGATACACAGCCTGAAAATGTAAGTTATTTTCACATACTAAGTCGATCGGCACATTTACGCTGAGTTCAACAAAAAAAAAAAATAAATAAAAATAAATAATACAAGAATTGGTTAAAAACTTTGCAAGTTATTTTCATCAAATAACTGATGAATGCCTATGAAACTTTAAAACATTTATCTTTACTTCTTCAGTATACAGTCAGATAATGCGTAACAAATGCATTGTCTGAAAAGAGAAAAGCTCTTATAAATCATCCATGAAGCTAGATCTATCTAAAAACTCAGATGCTCGTGCAGTAGATGCATTTAGGACCAGAATGCTATGCCTTTACCACGTCACCTTCTATCAAAAGCAATCTTCCCAATAACAACTCAGGTAGGGATCACTATGTACTCTTAGTAATGTGTTTTCTAATATTTAGAGGTTTTTTTCTTACTGAAACTTCATGGAAATACACAATTCACGACAGTGGAAGTTTTGAAAGATATAGTAGAGAATATAGCAGAGGATGTGATAAATCTGCAGTCACATTTTGGTGTTGGTTTTTGTTTGTTTAGTTTTTTTCCCAAAGCATACCCCACCATGACAGCATGTAGGACAAGATTGGTCTTTGGAATGACCCAGTACATTTTCATGTCAGAGCAAAACAAGACAGTTTCTCAAAGGAATGATAAGAAGGTTCAGTATTTATGAACAGGTAAGTACAGACTGTCGTCCTTCATACACACTCCTGAGGTACACGCTTGAAGTGCCAGCAGACTTAAAGAAAAGAAAAAAGAAAAACATTAAGCCTAAAGCTACAATAGTGAAAATCAGCTCTAACAAATGCACAGGAGGATTGTGTTCTTAACTGATTGAGAACACAAATGTAAGTGGATGAGACTCCACTATAAGCATAGTCACTGCTCAAACACTAATTTAAAAATATTGGGAAAAGTGGTGGGCTCTGCTTCTTTCAAACTAATGCTCTACACTCACTATTTCTAACTTTCAGTTCTTTATATGCACACTGTTAGCAGTAAGAACCTGACTTAATTCAAACCCCTCCCAGTAAATATGTTAGTTATAAAACAGCCAAATTCAAAACTCATTTATAGCAAGATCTTCCCTGCTGCTAAACCATACAGCTTAAAATCCCTAGGGTGAAATTTGGCCCCACATATGCTTCTGTGGAAAGAAGAGGACTTTAAGAGTCATCTGTTGAATGAAGGAGACTTGTTTGAATATCTGAGCAATAATTGTTCATAAATTTCATGCAAACAGCTCAGAACCTACTGTCTACAACCAGTGCTGTGCAGAATATAACTAAACCAAAAACTAATAATTTCAGCAACGCAGAAATAATATTTTACTTCTTTTGGAATCCTCTCTCTCTCTTTTTTTCTTTTTTTTTTTTTTTTTTTACAATTAAATTTAGGTTAGTTCTAAACTTCCATCGGGATGTGTTCTTATCTTTCAGTGCTGACTGCTGAGAAGGCCAGATACTAAAGCTAACTAAACCATAAGCCACAAGTAAATACTTGAGAAGCACCCCATTTGGATATTTGGCATTGCACATCTATTCCTGTTTGAAGTGCCCACTGCTGAGTCAACCATGCAACCATGTGAACTGGGAGAGAAAAAGAAGAGGGCTGGAGAGGAGCCATACCACCCCAACCCATAGATGGCCAACATCTGTTACCATCAGTGCCCCTTCCTCCACCTAGCACCTCTCCTGGCTACATTACAAGGAATGTAGACTCCCTGATTACTCCCTTCCCCTTCAAACAATGTCTGTGTCTTTTAGCAGCCCCTCTAAAACTTCATATTCACACATGAAACTACTTTACAATTCCAGATGTCCTCCCACTTGCCTGCTGGGTGCAATTTGGTTTGTTGATGTCTGCCTGGGAGCCCAAGAAGATGCAAGTTCTTACCGTGCGAACACTTCATTTCTCAGTCTGACTTTTAACCTCTTGATTTTATCAAAATATTGTTAACCAGTGCAAGATTCCTAGTTTTTTAATAAAACTGATTCTTTAACAAGTACTTGGAAAATCAAATTAGTGTTTCCAGCTTATATTCAAAACCATTTTTTTTTCTTGCTAAATGCAGTATCAAGTAGGAAAGAGGCAGCACCCTATTCAACAGCTTTCATCTTACATGTAACAAGGGGCTGATTAAAACCAGTTTAATGGCTCTGTAAGAAGGGAACCTGAAGTCATTTCTTCTGAATCATGCTATTTAAATGACAAGAGATGTGCAGACCTTTCAGCCTAGGAGCTGCAACAGAAGAGTCCTACTTACACAATCATTAACAGGTTCCCAGGTTGTAAACAGAAATAAGATGTTAGCAGTGTAAATTGCTTGTCTTTTCCTTTTTTTTTTTTTTTTTTCTCCTGCTGCTGCTAAGACACCTAATGGATGCTCAAAAGGAGTAAAGAGCTTTCAGAGGGAATTGGAATGTTTTCTAACACTGAAGATGATTCACAACATGGTTAATCACAAAATACACAAATGTTTTGCTTTAATATCTTGCAGACCAAGAGTCTTTATGCTAACTATACCCTATGCTAATTACAAATCAGCATTATTTAAAATCTTGACATTCAAACTACTTGCTTGTCGCACACATTTACATGATTATGAAAAGTGTATTTATGTCTCACAAGGCAAGTATGTTTGGGAGAAATTGTGTTTAAAAGCATATTCAAATTTATGCACACAAAATGCTGCAATTCTCCATGTACTAACTATCCCACATAGGTCAGAAAGCCTCACTTTGAAACACTATTAAGAAAAATCTCACATCAAATAAAAAACAGCACTGCTGTTTGTTAGTCAACAGCAAAAATATGATTGCAAATGCAGTATCTTATTATTTACCATTTACAGTTTTATGCTAAAATCCCATGATTAAGACAGCCACTTTGAAAATGATCCCCTATACGGTGAGGAAGGGTACTTTCTGAAGCTAGAGACTCTTCAATCTTCTGTAAGACGTGAGCATTTTGCTCAGCGACCTTTTGCAACATTGTCTTCATCAGCTGTAGAATTACCATTCTCTTTTCTCTAATATGCTCTTCTATGTTATAACTTCTGAAAAAATTAAACAATGAAGTGAGTTCAAAAAAAGGAATAAACGACCACCTCTAAATATCCTTATTATTCTTATCATGTTGAAGAACCGCTGCTTTCACAATTACCATACTGGAGCAACCACAGCTACACTTGAATATTTCTTTTCAACATAAAATAAGGAACAAAAAAAGCTCTGGTTCCATGAAATTCAAGTTCAGCTCTGAGTGTTCAGATTGGACAGAAATCTGCGCAATTTGTTGATATTTTTAAGCATTTCATTTTCACAGTTACAAATCTGAAAACAGGGAGGAAACTAAGATCCCCGTTTCCCCAGGTCTACAACACTGCCAACAAGGGAGAAACCCTTCAGGTTTCCAGAGGATGCTTTTACGAATAAGCCCTGATAGAATGCTGGGTCAGCATCTCTCATGGAATAAGACTGTAACAGAAAAATTCTACATAATTCTATTAGCTGGTTCTAATACGCCTTCCTCGTTTGAATTTCTGTAACTTCAACTTCTAATAACCGAAACTTCTTTTTTTTTTGGTTTGGTTGGTTTTGTTGGTTTTTTTTTTTTGGTAGATTAAAGAGTTGTCTACTATCATGAAATCTCTCCACCTCTCCCTTGCGTTGGCACTTGTATAATCAAGTCAACCCTTAGCTTTCCATGGAACAGAACACCCAAACCATGATGATTATACATTTCAGTGTGAAGGATTTTCCCTACATCATCTTCATAACTGAAAGGACGTTAGGCCTGTGCTCTGTTTTACAGGAGAATTGTTTATCTGGATAGCTTATGGGATCTAGCCACAATCTGAAAAACAGAAGGTTAAGGACTCAACATAAGAAAACTTTAAAATGCTTATATTTTTGTAAAGTCTTCTGTGACTTCTGTGAAATGGAATAAAGTTCAAACCACGCATCATGCAAGTCAAGAAATCTCTATGCTGATAACTGAATCAGCTATTAACCCTCAGGAAACTGATCCCGATATATTTTTCTACCTTCAGTTAATATGTACTACAGTTAAAAACAAACAAACAAAAAACCACAACAAACAAAAATCAAAAACAACCAACAGATTAGAGGCTTAAATGACACTTCTCCTATGAAGTGACTTAAAATATTGTTCATGCACCAAGTATACCTTAGCTCACCCCAGAGGAGCCTGAAATAGGGTATTTTGGAATGCAGTTCACATGTATATAAAGTACCCCAATGGCTCTTACAATCTCTGAACATTTTTGTTGCTCAGTTCTGTGATCCCTTACTGCCATCCAGCAGAACACGACACAGATGCAGAATCAGGAACATTTATTACTTTCTTTTTGTATCACATCAAGTTTAATTCAATCCCTCTTTTTTCCTTCCCTCACAAAAAATAATAAATAAATAAATAAAGATGCATACCATCAAAAAGCACTTTTTGGAACAATCCTTTTTAAATTCATTGAATGCCTGCAGGCAGCTCAGTGCACTGTGTCAGGTGTGGATGTTGTGGGCCATATTCTACATAGGTTTAAGTTTGCATAAGGTTTCCAAATGCTGATTTATTATAGACTAAATGAGCAACTGAAAGCACATGTACTTCCAGTTATTCCTGCAACTACAAGCCTGCAACTTTTATCATGTATCTTGAAAATGAAAAAAAAAAAAAAATTAGTCTTTTCACAGAGCAGTTGCTGGTAAAAACAGGCTACTGGCAGGGAACTGTTTTATACTTCTCCAAAGATCACCAAGTGTTATCAAGAAGTCTTAATTTTATTTTTTTTTTTGTTCATTGGCTTATTTTTTTTTTCTGTAGAGCAATTAAGGAAATGTTTGATTGTGAGGAAAGCTTAATTTGCAAAACGTAATACACATTTCATGAAAGCTCTGATAAAGTGCTTCCAACTTCAGAAATCATATAATCTCCAATAAGTGCTGTACTTTTTTTCTTTTTTTCTTTTTTTTTTTTTTTGGGGGGGGGAGGGGGAAATGATAGATTTTTCCATATGCTAAATACCCATCTCTGTTGAACTAACTGGCTGATGATACAAGAAATTAGATTCCACCCGTCAGGAATCTACTCTCAAAAAATTAAAAAAATCTGCCATGCTATGCTACCTCACAAAAAATAACTCAAATATAACTCATTGCATTTCAGTAAATTATGGCCTTGAGACCAGTAAAGTAGTCATTAAATTACTACACTATATGTATTCTATCCATTTATGAAACTTAGGAAATGCTGAAACACTGAAGGGGTTCCCTGTTCAGGCTTTTTCTATATTATTAACAAATAAATGTTTGTTTTGAATTTGAAATTAGGTAACAATTACCACAGTAATTTTTACAGGTTTCTAGTGACATGTTAAAGAAAATGATTTAACAGAGAAGTGAGCTGGCACTTGGCTTTGGTTTGAACTAGGGAGTACATTAATTCCACTGCAAACATCCTGAGCCTACAAAGGCTTATGCTATTGTTCCTGAATTATCCTCAAGCTTTGAATTAGCACACAGGGGACCTCCCAGAGGGCCCCAGAGCATCGATTGTGCCCAGGCTATTCTTCAGTGTGTTGATCAATAAGAGACATGTTCAGAAGGTCTCAAAGTATTGTAAATCTGTAATCTCTATAGCAGCATATAAAAATAAAAGAGTCAGGAGGGATTTTAAAACAACAGTCTAGCTTCAGCTTCTCAAGACTTCTGTTCAGAAACATCTTCCTTCATCATTGGTAGCTGGCACTTCCATCCAGAATTTTCCAAATAAAATTACCTGAGGATATGGATATTCAAGACTTGAAAATACATTTGTGAATATCTCTATTTCAGGGATAGAAAATTGAAATAAAGAATATCCTTTAAAGATTTTATTCTTTTTCAGAACTGGCAAATTTCAAAGAACAGGTCTGTACAAATGAGATTATATATTTCATACAACACATCCTGATCTTACTGAGGAATAAGAGTTTTTAGAGGAATAAATTTTCCTGCCACTGCTTTCTCAACATTAGGAGTTTATCAAAAACTTGAGCTTCATTCAGATGGCACACAGGATATGCCACTAATGTCAAAGGGTGGAAGGGAGCTGAACCCCTACTTCCACACCAGCCTGTGCCACTACCAACACTGCTAGGATGCTAAAATGAGTGTTTTAGTGGAAAGATGAGCTGCTTCTGAGTTGATAGCCAGTTTTCAGAACAAACTGTACAGGTCCCACCAATGCTGGGATGACATGCCATTCAGTCTCATTACATCTCCGCACTGTTTCTACACAAGGAAGAAAAAAAGGTGTGGGGAGGAGATTGACATTTTGTTTTCTGGATTTACTAATGGCTGTAGTTTTGACAAGAATATCTCCTGTCAGCCTCACTTAAAATATTGCTATTCAGCATCTTTTTGTTGCTGTTGTTAGAGCCTCAATTCTTTCTCAAGCAGATCAGGCTACTGTCATTTGCTTGAATACAGACCTTGATTTGAAGTGGGGATTAATTGCCAATGAAAAGACTGCACACTAAGATGGCTCGTTACATGTTGAAGCAGTCTGACAGGAGAAAGAAAAATCTTCCATCAGAGTGCTAAGCAGAGGATGGATCAGGTTTTATGATTTGTCACGGTGATGAATTAATATTTTTTTCTGTCCAAGGGGTGTCATCAGAAGTTAGAGTACTAAAAATTACATAATATACTTGCTTTCCCAAAATACTTCCTGTACAAAATGATGCTCTCCTTCAATTGCAAATCCATGCTGGCAAGAAAATGAAGGAGGTTACAGCTGCTACCATGAGCAGCCACCACGCTGACCCCTCTGCCAGGGCTGCACTTGTAGTCAAGGGCCTGGAGGGCAGCTGGGGGAGGAAAATGCTTCGCACCCTGCACTGGGAGGAGCAGAATCTGTGTGGGAGGGGCATCATCTGCAGGGGGGTATGTTTCTCAGCTGTAGCATGGTGCAGCACCCTGCCCTGTGAGAAAAGTGCTGCGAGTGGTCTGGTCTGAAAGCCTTTTCTAAGCTCCCATCACAGAAGGTCATAAAGCTCTGACCTTATTTAGGAATAAGGTTTTTACATAAGAATAAAAAAATAAAAAATAAAAAAAAAAAGAACGTTCACCCCTCCATACAAATAGGAGCACAGGATTGAAACATGGGGCACCACAGCACAGTGGCTTTAAGCCCTTGATAAATAAAGCTTTCTACAAGAGTCCGTGGAGTGGGCAAACTGCACTCCAAGGAACTATATACAAGAGCTATATGCTAACTTCATATCCACCAGAAACAAATTTGGGACTTCATTCTGCCATTCATACTGAAAAATGGATTTCTCCCACAATCCCATGTAAAATAAAACAATTGTAATGCTGCAGGGTATTAGTCTATTTTGTGGTAAGCATATTTCTGTTTTGATAAGAGATTACACTAATTAATATTATACACGGAAAAAGTATACCTTGGGATTCATGAAACACCAGCCTCAAAGAGAAGGTCCAAGTGCGGTTTTCTTTTGAAGGTTTCTGAGATTTGAAAAGTATTTTCAAGAGCCTGAAAATTTTTCCCATTAGCAGAAATTACCTTTGACAGAGAAGTGAATGAGGGAGAAAGAAATAGCTTTTCAGAAATGTAACTTCTTTCAAAACCCATTCAGAAATTTAAGTGTTACTTAAAAATAAACAATCCATATTCCTGGTTATCTTCATTCACATCACTCTTCTACCATTTGAGCTGCTGATAAGCCACCCTTTCTAAAAAAAGTTGTGTCAAACTTGCAACATATTCTACCCCATTCTAGCAGTAGGACTCCAGAGTATTTTTTAAAAGGGCCACAAAACAGACAAGCACTTCCAACATCCCCAGAAAGAGGAAAAACAATCCATCATCTTCAAAGTTGTTAAATGTTAGACCTAATAGCATTATTATTTATTTATTTTTAGAACTAACCCTCTGCAAATGGCATTTCTATGAGCTGAAACGAACAGCTTAAAACACAAATACTGACACCCAGTACTCCTGAATGTTTAACCATCCTAAAGTATGAGGCAGTCAATAATGCCAAGTCAGTGAGTCTTGCAATAAGAAGGAAAAGAGAATTGGAACGGGTACCAAAAAAGTCAAAGGAAATACCACCTTTTTAATGCAACTATGATGATTCATTTTAAAATATTTATCAATAAAAGGGTAAAAAAAATATATATATAGTCCAGTTTTAAGTTATCTTTGAAACTGCATACATATGATACCTTTATATTTCCCAACAAAAATTTTATTTAGCCACTAATGTCATTTTACGGCTTTGCTCTCTTTGATAGCTTTCAATGCCAAGCTATTTAACTGTGACAGCTGTCGAGAAATCAGCTTTTAGTTTTCTCATTAAAAGTAATGCTGCATTAGTAGCCAAATACGTGAAAATGTGAAATGTTAAAATTTAATGATGGGGAAAAGACTTGGTTTAACTTTAAACAAAAAATAAAAAAGTCAAATTTTTCTGAAGTTGCTAGAAATTGCAGCTTGTTACTATTAAGAAAACAAAAAGTTTTAAGCGTTAACACATTTATTGAAGGTTTAATTAATTACCAAGAAGCTGAAGGATTTAAAATTGACATTGATTTGCACTCGTTTACTCTTCAACACTCAGGACAGACTTAATGTGGGGGCAATGGGTGCAGAAGGACGTTAGACAAATAAAAACACACTCATACTATACCATGTGAAAACATTATGACAAAGTTTATGACCAAAAAAAAAAAGTGACTGAATATTGGTTCCTTTAAAAAAGAAAAATGCAAGAAGCCTTCATTGCAGGCAATACCACAAGCCTACAATGCCTGTGCAAGGAGCAGCTGAGATCATTATTAAAGCCACTGCTGTGTGATATTATCTAAAATATGTGGAAGCTTAAACCTACCAGCCAGTTCAATCTCCTAGCGCATCTACCATAACAGTTAGCAATCATGCTCTATACCTTTCAATAATGAAAGTTATTTAATGAATGAAATAAATCTCTCTCTGCCCAGGTCATTAGATGGGGCCATAACTCAGGTATGCAAGGTAATGTGATGATAAAGAAGGGGCTGCAATAGACACTCTCTGATACAATCTAGCCACTTAATTCGGAAAAAGGAAAAAAAGTAATCTAGATGTCAATTTTACATCAAATCAAAATTGGAACAAGTGAAGCAGGCATCTTGAACACTTTACAAGAGGCAGGTAAGGAAAAACAAAGAAATGAGCCTGATATTTTCATAAAAACAACACCCTTGTTAGCCAACATCTCCCTTTCCATTTCTAAGAATCTTCAGTAAAACAACATGAACAAGGAAGTAGCAGTATTTTGAATTCTGCTATTTCTGAAAACAAGCTGCCATTTGTAAGTTGATCAAAAACCTTCTAAACGATCTTATACTACAAGTAGACAGAGGTGTAAGTTCAACTAGATTCAAGATTAGAAAAGCAAGTTTCTGAGAAAAAAGTCATGAAAGACATACTGAAGTTTGTATACATATAAGAAAAGTCTTCAAGTATTTGCTTTGTAAAAGACTTGTGAGTATAAGCGTGCCTGGAACTCACTGCCTATCTATTACCGGAAGGTATCCCATCCTAACATGTATTCACTACATCTTTCACTCTTAATGGAAAACACTGCCTATGGGGAGGACACTTTTATGACAACAGTATCTCTTCAGAGATAAAAGACATCTCATTTTTACTTTAACAAAGCAATTTCACTTGTCTGATTTTCTTCCGGGAAAAGAAATAAAAGGCTGTGAATAGGCTACTAAAATATCCAAATCAGTAGGAACAACTTGATGCAATTAGTGCTAATGAGACATACACCAACCCATGCAACGTTCCTTATCTACCCACCGTAAGTAAGATCATCCTGTATTAACTATGCCTCTTGCATCCAATATTAAGAAGCAAGAATCAGGGGAAAGCAGGACACAACTCAGGTGACCTGAATTCAGGTGGCAGAGTCAATAGGTAATATTTACTGGTCAGCACAGTATCAGCCTTCACTTTAGGACCAAAATCAAAATTATTGACAGCAGCCAATTCCAATTATTTCACACCTCCCAAGCATTACCAGAACTTTCTCTACATTTGCATCAATTTCTTTAACGGGAGCTTTGGGAGCTCTCAAATCCAGATGGCTTACTTAGGTGTTTAATTTTATGCACCTGAACTTGCTGTGGTGCAAGTTTTGAGATAGATTTATTCATGTTTTTCCCAGTTCACTGAACCTACCCAGAGTAACAAGGAGAATACTTTCCAGCAAGTGTTTACAGGGACGAGCTTTGCACAAATATATTCTTACTCTGCTTTTAAAAGCTGAAGTTGCCTGCATAATTGCCTCAGTACGGTAATCTCAAATGATGATAAGATGATCTTCATTACATAGACATCAGGATTTTAAATTGAGTTTAAGTGAAAGACAATTGTTAGGAGATTCTCAGTGCCCCATCTACATTTTTTCTCGGTTTCTGATTTAACCTCAGTCCTAGTGTGGTTTTACCATCAATAAGCCTTCAGAGAATGCTATCAGACATCACACTTGCATTGAGTTACTGATGCACGTGATTTCAGCAAATCCATCACTGATGCCGAAAGGTTGCCTTTAATTTTCCAATGTCTTTCAGTTTATCTACTATTGCACCTACATGACTGAAACTGCTTCTGCTTTTTTTTTTTCTCCTTCCTCTTTTGCTTAGTACATACCCACTCCCATATGCCTCCTATTACAAAAATGGCATTACTTTCATGTACTCTGGATGACAGAGCATTCATTCAGAAGGTTCTATGTTCAGATGCAGGCACAACAGTTATGCATCTCAACAGAAGCTTGATTATGTTACTCCTGTTGCAAGTTTTGTTTCCTGGAATTCATTTACCTGTATTGGATTACAGGAAATAAAACTTGTAACAAACATAAGGTAAACGGACTCAGATCACTCTCACCAAGAAACTACATTGTTCTTGCTGTGAAGGAGTTCTCAGGTCTTGAAAAAGGAAATATTCATTTTGAATACTTCATCCCATTCTTTGCCACTCTTTCCCTTATGGCAGATCCTTCTTCAAAGCACTTTCAGGTGATTATGTCCTCCCCACAATTCTCTCCATTACTGAGTCAGAGTTCACAAAAACACACATGCCTATCTGTCTTCATTTTTACTCCAAGGTGTTTTTTGTTGTTTAATTGTTTTAAGATTTCCATCTACATCATATCACAAATTAATTATATAATAATAATTAAACTATAGAATTTACCAAGTATTATCCCGATTAGAATCCTCCTTGGTGGTATCAAGATGCATATATTTCCTTAGCTTCTTAATTAACTGTGCTCACAAACCACTACTCCTACAGGAAAACACAATATAGTTTGGATTTTATACACTTTATTACTCAACAGCATTACTTTAAGCTATTTTTAGACTAACAAATTCTGTATAATGCTACATAGAAACTCCTACCCCATATTGATGGGTAAGTGTAGAGCCCCATAAGTCCAAGATCACCAGAAATGGATATTTCACCAGGATGAGGCCCTTTGACGAATATTTATGTGCCACGACATACTGCAGAGCCGTAGTCTAATATCTTGCTTTGAGCTTGCACTTTAAAGCAAAATAACACAACAACAACAACAAATAAACTAAACACAAGGACCTAGATGTCTGGCTAGGTACTACTAAGCACTACTGCTGCATTTTGACATATTCCATACACAGAGCTTGCCACTGACTACAGCTATATAAAATACATGGGATGGAAAGAGAGGGCATCAAATTTCCCTGCAGTACAAAAGCCTACAGAGGATCTTCAGTGCTTCACAAACCTTTTCCTGCCACACAAACAGTTATGGATCCTCTCAAACCATTCACAGCAATAAGCTTAAGTTTTGTGGACTGTGGTATGATTTGTTGCTGCTGCTGGTGCTGAAGAAAAATGTAGCTGTTATGGAAAAGGATGTAAGGCTCATGAAGCTGAAGTTTGTGCTGAGTTCCACATTTCAGCTGTAAGTGAACTTTTTGACAGCAGTTCCTGAAGCCAGTTACTTCCCCTGGAAGAAGGATCACAGCACTGTCTAAAATCCACCAGACTACTCTTTGTAAAGGGCACTACCAAAAACAAAGCAAGGACGAAGAGAAACAACCAAATTCATAAGAAAAAGAAAAAAATATGACAACAAAATTCCTCTGCCCCTGGGAGATTCATGTCCTCACTGACACCTTTCCTTCAGCATTTTGGGGTTGGGACACATTCCACTACTTGTTGAGATTTCACACTTCTACACTAGAGATTGTACATTGAGGTGCAAAGGCATACGGTGAAAAAATAGAAGGATCACAGCTGTTCTTCCAATAAGGGCGTATGTCTTGGGCTGGGAAGCTGGATCCCAAATCCTGTAAATTGAATAAGCCAATCATCAGATAAACGCAGGAAAAACTACTGTGATTTACAAAAAGGGAATCAATGCAACAAAAGCAGAATTCTAAAGTGCTCAACACTTCTATCACAAGTCCTCAAAAGGTGTTTTGGATGCTCAGCAAGCCTAGGAGAAAAAAAAATAAAATAATAAAAAAAAAGCTCATCAGCTGGTTTAAAGCAGGACATGAACTCGTGCAGGAAGTAACAAAGCCCAAATTCCAACCGTTAAGTTTTAACCATGAGAAAATCATTAGTCCTTAGTACACAATGCCATAGTCGCTGCTACTTTCAATCATGATTTGCAAGCATTTTCTTATTGTTAAATTAACACTCTGTGCAGCGTGCCAATGTGCACACATGGCAATGCAAAACTTACAACAGCTTTGAGCAGTCTGCACAATTATGAGATGAAGTGCTGATTATGTTTTACTGTAATTGCTCTTTATAGCAAATGCTTCAGCAAACCGCAGTCGTGCAATTACAATATGTTGATGATCAAGTCTATAGCTGTAACCCTACCTTTTAGGAAGATTCACCCATTCTTATTTGTTCTGTAAGGAAAAATTTGAATAACGTGATTATTTTCCTTCCTTTTGTCACTTCAGTATCAAATCAACCTTTTACCCCTTAAAGAGTCCCAAAGACACACTTCAACAAAGAGAAGGTCTATGCATCGTGCTTTCTTGTTTTCCCACTCTTCAGCTCTAACTGATGAGAGATCCCACAAAGAATCATCTTCATTTCAAGAGAACAGCAAGACAATCAAACTAACTCCACAGAATACACTTTCATATCGGCTTCCACTAGATATTAGTGTTACAGATTTGATCTTGCCAGCTCTTAGCGTAAATGGCAAGGGGCTACATCAATTCGACATGAAGACATGCTGTGGGAGTTGGGGTTGTTCAGCCTGGAGAAGAGAGGGCTCTGAGGAAACCTTACAGCAGCATTCCAGTTTCTAAAGGGGGCCTACAAGAAAGCTGGGGAGGGACTCTTTGTCAGGGAGAGCAGTGGTAAGAGCTTTAAACTAAAATAGGCTAGGTTTAGATTAGCTATTGAAAGGAAATTCTTCACTCAGAGGCAGTGAGGCCCTGGCCCAGGCTGCCCAGGGGAGCTGTGGCTGCCCCATCCCTGGCAGTGCCCAAGGCCAGGCTGGATGGGGCTGGGGGCAGCCAGGGCTGGGGGCAGGGGTCCTTTCCCATGGCAGGGGGGTGGAACCAGATGGTTCCTGAGGTCCCTTCCAACCCAAATCATGCTATGATATATAGGATATATCCAAAGGTATAGGATATAGCTAAGGCAAGTTTGTAAAGGAATACAATTTCAGCTGGTAGTATTTTACTCACAGGATCACAGAGTTATAGAATAATTTAGGTTGCAAAGAGCCTTTGGAGGCCATCTGGTGCAACCACCTCTTCAAGTTAGGACCAAATCTGTGTTAAGTCTGCTTGCTCAGGGCCTCACACAACCTAGTTTTAAAGATCTCAAAGGATGGGGACTCCACAGCCTACTTCTTCCATCTCTATTGCAGATTATGTCATGCCCCCCCACCCCTTTGGCTTTACTTTCCTATTAAACACTTACGCACTCATTTGGCCTAGGACTGTATGTTAGAGGCCCATGAAATGCTTGAAACTGCTTACCCCTACAGACTGCCACTGCTTTGTTTCTGTTTCAACAGACTTAAAAGTTGCTTTAAAGTTTGATTGCAACCTTAAATCCCCAAACCAAAGAAAACGCTTACGGTAAATAGAGCAGAAAATAGATACCTGTGCAGTAATAAGGAAGACATAATCAATAGTAGTACAGTCGACAGTCACAGAATCATCTAGGTTGGAAGAGACCTCCAAGATCATCTAGTTTAGCCTCTGAGCTAACATTACCAAGCCCTCCACTAAACCATATCACTGAGATCTGCATCTAAATGTCTTTTAAAACCTCCAGGGATGGTGACTCCACCACTTCCCTGGGCAGCCCGTTCCAATGCCTCACAACCCTTTTGGTAAAGAAGTTCTTCCTAACATCCAACCTAAACTTCCCCTGGCGCAACTTTAGCCCATTCCCCCTCGTCCTGTCACCAGGCACGTGGGAGAACAGGCCAACCCCCACCTCTCTACAGCCTCCTTTAAGGTACCTGTAGAGAGCGATAAGGTCGCCCCTGAGCCTCCTCTTCTCCAGGCTGAACAAGCCCAGCTCCCTCAGCTGCTCCTTGTAAGACTGATTTCAAATGAATTAAAAAGAAAACTTCATTGTATTTTCCAAAAGCGGTTTATATTCAGCCTTTTTAAATTAGCACACTGGCTCAAAAATTTCTACAAAGGCTGGAAAAGAAAGTTTCAGCATAATTTTCCCCACAGTTTTACTATGTCTTACTCATCTTCCAATGCTGAACACACGCTATGTTGTAGTTACAGAACAAGATTTTGTGCACCTCTATAAAGCTATGGGATCTCATCACCTCTCTTCTCTGTCTGGTGGAGCATATCCAACTAGTAATGGATGTGTGGAGGGAAGTATCTACAGGCTTAGGAATGAAGCATACATCAAAGTGACTCACTATGAAGCTGAAGGGAATTAAGATACTAAAACAGATTCAAAATCTCAACAACAAATCCACAGAAGTTCTTACACTTTGATGTTACTCACTGTGGAATCCTGAGGACCTACTCTTCAGTTCAAGAGACCAAAAAAAAGGACATACTCCAATTAATATGGGCCTGTAACATGTAGCAACTATTATTTCTGCAGCATCCTGGACCTTAATTTTATGGCAACAAACAATTCAGTTGCATTAAAATAAATAGAACCTAAAAACAAGAACTATGAACCAGTTATTCATGGTTATTTACAATTTGAGATCCTGAGATTACACCTTTTCTAGAGGATACTGAAGTCAAAAATCCAAGCCAAGATTTACACTGGTTTTCATTTTCTTCTCTTTCCTCAACGTTTTTTTGTTTTGTTTTGTTTTTTCATGTGCAGCACCTTTCCACACCATCTTAGATTTCATAGCCCCTTTTTCAGATGCATGAGTAAACATGGTTTGTAATCTGTCCCACTACAAACACTTTATTTATATTTATATATGTATATGTATACATATATATGTATATATATGTGTATGTGTGTATATATATACATATATAAATATACGTAATCTTATATCCTCTAGGATATAAGATGTATCCTCTATGGCAAACCTCCAAACAACTGTCTTAGTCTGTCACGTCCAATGACATGATGCACGGGAACGGCACAGAGTTGCACCAGAAAAGGTTTAAACCAGATATTAAGAAAAATTTATTTACTGTAAGAGTGGTCAAACATGGAACAAGAATCCTAGAGAGGTGATTGATGCCCATACTTGTCCGTGTTCAAGAGGTGTTTGGATAATGCCATTAATTATATGCTTTAACTTTTGGGGAGTCCTCCAGTGCTCAGTTGGACTTGATGAGCTTTGTAGGTCTCTTCCAACTGAACTATTCTACTCTATTCTACATACTACCTCTTCTTGCATCCCCTATGTTGCCACAATCCAAACCATATAGATGAGTTCAATTTATGCTGCACCACATTTTGAGTTTACAATTTCTCTCAGATCCCTTTAGTGATTCTGAAGTGGAGGACTCAATAACTGTATAAGGTCTGGCTGGACTAAGGAAGGTTGGATCTAAGTTCTAATTTTGTTTTATTTATGTCTATTAGTCTGTCAACAAATACTAAAACCTGATGCCAATTTGAATGTGCATATTTAAAGAACAGATGGCAAAACAACCCGAATACTTGAGATTTTTAATTCTGAGCTGCATATTGTCGCCTTTTGCTTTTCAAAATAATCTTCAGACTGGATCAGTTTGTACAAAACAAACAATTCATATGCATCAGTTTACCATATGGATTGATCACAGCTGGAGTTCTATGTTAAACTATAAACACTCAAAATCTATTTTTTTCCTCCCTCATGCATAAAATTCTAGGATCTGCACCACAATTCCACTGCAATAGAATGTTTAATTACATAGAAAGCCAGAAGCCTCAATCATTACACCTTCCTGCAATAAATCCAAGCAAGTTTTATAAATATTTCTCAGTAAAACAGCAGCAAATAGCACCTAAAATTAAAAAATCATCATTCTATTCAAATGCATGAAACAAAATTACTTGAGTTCTTCACGTTCATAATTTTAGTTTTAAAAACTCAATAGTCCATTTCCTTCCACCTCATCACCACCAAAACCAGGATGAACATTTTTAGATAGAAGGTAATTTAGTCTTATATTAGAAAGGTTATTTTCTTTTTCTAATAAGCTATTTTTAGAAGTCTTGGTAATAGAGAAAAAAAGAATACTTAAATCTTCCTTCAGCTGAACAAGTGCAGACTGGTATGATAACAAGTAAAAAATAAGTGAAACTACTTCAGCTGAAGCAGGTCCTAGTATGATAAAACCTTGAAACATAAGTGAACCATTTTCATCATGCAGTTGTAGCAGGATTTTCTACATTTAGAACTCAGTTGTTAAAAAGAATGAGGCTCTTCAAAGTCAGTCTTCCACAAGTCATCATTTCTATACATTACATAGTCGCTCATATCAAGAATAACTATCCATGACATATTTGTCTGAATTATTTGGAGTTATTATGAGAAGAATTCCCGTTACACCTGCTTAGCGATATTTTTCCAGGCCATATGCTCTCAAAATAGCCTCTTCTGTGTCAAGACAAGTATAGCATAATGATTCAATAGAAAAGTGAATCAATGTCTACTTGAAATTTGTTGTGCACATGTCCTCCAGCCATCAGGATCTCTCTATTTTGGAAATATTAATTTATACAACTTCCTAGGTAGGACAGTAGTGACCAAAAGAAGAGTCTCTTTCGACTAAAGTTGTTTTGAATTTTAAAATTCAAAATGAAAAAAATTACAGTATTCATTGCAATGCTTTCTTTAGTGTAAGTATATAACATACCTGTTCACATGACCATAATAAACAAAAGCAGACTCCCACATATCAAAAACTATTGTTGCTTAGCTAGGAAAATATAACAGACAGCATTTCCTTCAAACATTGGATTTGGGTAGCTCATTAAGAATCAGGCAAAAAAATAAAAAATAAATTAAAAAAAAATAATCATCAAAATCAGGTTTATCAGGACTTCATTAGTGCTGGTTATAATAGCTTTCCCCCAGCCTTGGAAAACCAACAAAATCAAAACTAACATAATGCTTCAAGTACAGAAGCGTGATGTCTGTAACATGGATCTTCCCCCCTCTTGTTTAAATGGGTGTTGAAATCCCTCAGTGTCGGAAATAGGCAGTTAACAGATCTGCAGCACTGTTTTGAACCTTCTGAAATTCTGGGAACAGCCCTTTATTGGATCATTTTTCATTTTTTGATTATTACAGCAGTCTTGTTTACTTGGTAAAAGCTAAGATTCAGAAGAACGAATAATATTAATCTGTCAACTCTGTCAATTGTTCCCCTGATAAGAAATGTTGGATTAAAATTTACTGGGTCAGTTTGTTTATTGTTACTTCTTATTTGAAATGGAAAAACAGACACAGATTACTACTTACTAAAATTCATCTCAACTGTGAAATAAAGTGCATTTTACTTGCCCTTGCAAACTGTGAATTATCTAATTGAGGGTTTCTTGCAGTCAAGATAATAGATATAACCATAAAAAGTGGCAACATTAACATTCTTATCTTTATCTGGCTTAGCACAAGCCAGATGTGTAACAGCAGAAGTTTTAAGTAGTTGACCCTCTCGTAGCAAATGTGAAATTGAGAAAATTCCTGGTACAGTTAGCAGATAAGCATTTTCATTTTTGCCTGCACCTCTCTGTCTCCCAATGACCAACATGATCCCATATCTGGATTTGGGCTAGCATAGTGACCAAAGGAAATTATACAAATTTTTCCACTACTGGGACATGCTTTAGGTTACAGCTTCTTTTATATCTACTATTTTCATATAGTATAAGAATATCACTGAAGTGGATTCCAGTGATTCTTTAGAAGAATGGATGGGTTTTTACCCTATTACCCATTTTAGCCTTCTTACAGACAAGAATTACTTTAGCAGTTGCATGAAAAAGGGAGAGATATCAGGGTGAAAGAAGTTGTTTAAATCCATACTTATAACCTATTATCCCTTCCACCTAGACCCAGTCAGGTGCACAGCCCAGTGGATGTCCAACTACAAAAAGAAAAGAATCAGATACTCGGTCTTGCTTTATTCCTTACATTCTCTTATTATTTTTTTTTTTTCATGCACACATAAATATAAGGAATTTCTACATTTATACAGAAAACATCATTCTGGTAAGTGTAACAACAGATATTAGGTCCACCCCAGGTATCCATACCCAGGAGAAAACATCAAGATTTACTCAGAATACTCTCACTATTGACAAAAATAATACTGCTATAAAATGTAACCTGTTCTCAGCCACAAGAATAATATTGATATCATTCAGGGTGAAGATACAAGAAAGGTAGCAAATGGAGGTTTGCACCACTACTCCATGTGAAGTTCATCTCCTCAGTTAGATAAAGGAACTCAAATAAATCACCGTGGTCTCTTTCAGAAATTTAAGAAAATCCTTTGAACCTTGCAGATTTATATGGAAACAAGAAATCTAACTCACTAGAACTAAAAGTATTATGTAAGAATTATTCTTTAGGATGATGTGTAGAGTGTCTTTACATGACAGTGTATTAGTTTCAAAAAAACAAACAAAAACCACCCACATTGCTGGACCATAAACAATCAGAACACATGTAGATGTAATAACTGATAGCCTCCAACTGCAAGAAGCTTAAAAACTGCTAAGGTGGTCAAGCAACTGGTACATTATACCCTCTTTATGCATATATTTATCATATCTACCCATTTACTGTTTAACTGTTTTAGAAGATAGATGCAGTTTTGAAAAGCTTGGTGTATATTTCACAGACCCTGCAGTAACAGCTCTATAATCTTAAATCATGATGACAGTACTAGCATAAGAGACTATTATTGGATCTGGCAGGGATGGAGTTAACTTTCTTCCTAGCTGACAACCAGTATGGTGCTGTGTTTTGAATTTGTGACAAAAACAGTGTAGGTAACACCCCTATATTTTGGCGGCTGCTGAGCACCACTTGCCCGGCATCAAGGCTTTCTCTTTTTACCCACTGTGCCCCCAGCGAGCAGGCTGGGGGTGGGCAAGAGTTTGGACACAGCCAAGACAGGTCAACTGTCACTGCAGCTGACCAAAGGGATATTCCACGCCCTGTAACATCATGCTCAGCAAAAACAACCAAGGGGAGGTTTTTCAGGAAAGGTAGCCACGCCTTGGAGATTGGCTGGGCATTGGTCTACCTGTGAGACGTTGTGAGTGACTACCTGTTCATCGCTTGTTTTGGTTTTAGGGTTGTTTGTTGTTGGTTGTTTTTTTGTTTGTTTGTTTTTTGTCGTCTTGTTCTGCCCCCTTTCTTCCTCCATATTCAATTATCTCCATCCCACGAGGCTTTTGGTCTTCCCATTCTCTCCCCAGTCCAGCTGGAAACAAAATAGTGAGCAAGCAGCTCCAAGGTGCCTAGCTGCTCACTGAGATCAATCCACCAGAGACAAATAGCTTAGAGGTACATTTCTTCATTCCTACCAGAGAAAGGTCATTTTTAATGGCCAAAGAAATTAATCAGTTAAAATCATATTCTGGTGCAGCACACCTTGCAAACTGAGAGCAGCAAAAATTGCCACTTAAAAGAGCATGTTCAAGTCTTCTGACCTTTTTTTATTTTTACTTTTTTTTTTATATTTTAATAGGCAACACATCTCCCTCCAAAGTTTTATGTAAGAGTCTCTTCCAGTCAGACTTTGGTTATTTAAGGTAGCAGTCCAGTGTTACTAAAACACTTGCAGGATTTTCTAGTAAAATCAACAGAGGAAGCTTCATCCCTACTATGACTTTTAGACAATGTTCACAGGCAAGTGGAGACTTTGATGTGTATAGATTAGATAAATCCCAAAGAAAATGACCGTGGGTACTTTACAATTAGAGCTGTGTGTTTATGCAATATATGAATATACAGAACCATATCTGAATCAGGCAATTCAAATTGGTTTGAGGTTATATGAAGTCACACTGAGCTGACTGTCCTGCTTACAAAACTCAAACTGTCATTTAACTGTATTTTGCGCATCTCTGCCCTACACAAAACAAACACACCCATGGAGAATGGTCACTGTATTCCTATGAAGACAACCTCTTCGTGCCTGTATGGTCAGCAGGTTTGGATGAAGCTGGACTGAGTCACACATTCACATACACAGACTGCTACTGGCTTCTTTGAAAAGGGTGAGTTTCTTAAGATGAGCAGTTTCTGGGTGGCTGCCTGTTAAAGCACAATGACACAGTTACCAGAGCAGTGACAAAAGGCATGAAAGGAAAAATTGGAGTTTCAAGTCTTTCAGGGCTATTCTTGCCACTGGTACAGCATCACTTTCCAGAAAGATTAAAAAGAGAAAAAAGCCTCCAAAGAAAGCCTGTCCCTCCACAACTCAGTACTTTCTTCTTAAAGACAGGGGCAGGAAGAAAGATTTTCTCCCCAGCATCCCATAGGTACATCAGCTTCATCACTTATTGTTTCTTTCCCCTTTCCCCTGATATGAGTGAAGTCTTTACTCCCAGCAGTCTTGGGTAGAAGAAAATGGAAATTAATAACTGAACTGAACTTGCTACCTCACCTTTCCCCTACTCTGAACAAATCAGCAATTCACACCTAACACAGATGCTGTTTTCTGCTAAATCCAAGAGACAAAACACTCTTGAAACCAAAGAGCCAAAATGTTTTGAACTTAACACCACCAGAAGTAGTTTTCATATTCATATTGTCTTTAACAGAAATTCATTATACCTTTAGAATACTATAGTAATTTCTGTGTGTATTTGGTAGATTATACTTCTGGAGGATGACTTCTCCCACCATTGATCTTTGACATTAACTCTCCTACTGTGGTAAAACTTTTAACTTGAATTCATAACAGCAAATTAACATTTATACTCTGGAAAGTCCTTGTTGTATTGATGTAGAACTTTTCTCACATAGAATATTCTATGAATATGCATTATTAAGAGAAATGCTATTTGCAAAATTCAGAAGACGGAGCAGAGACTACAGAAAGTACTGATTTTATTTTTTTTTATGACTTAGTACATTCTTATGCATAGAACTTAATCTCAAAATGTGCAGAGGTATAAACCCTAAGGAAGGAACATCACTATGAGTTATAGGAAGAAAAAAAGAAAAAACTTATGTATTAAGCACATAATTCTGGATCTGCTAACAACTTCAATCACTTCTTACCACTAGGGCTCTCATAATATGTTTTTGTAATATTCCTTCTTAAAGAAACAATGAAATATGTGTTTTAGGAAGTGCAATGCAACGAAGTTTAATTCAAATTAACTGATTTTGCCTTCCCAGCAGCTTTTCAGTGACTAATGCACTCACCTTTTTTGTCTCCCATGTATGATACAGTGCAAATTACTAAACAGAGCCACCCAAAAGGCACATCTTTTATACATATGGTTACCTACAGACTGTACAAGGTTGAGGTTTTTTCTCTGCCTTTTCAGGTTCATACCCTTTAAAGTACTTCAGCAGTACCAAACATGTAATGCTAAAGATCTCAAGCCTCACATTCCAACATTCAGGAAGAGCCTGGCCAATGCAAGCCATGAGAAGTCATTTTCCCTTCCATGCAGATGCCACGCATAGCCTCAAACACACTGGTGTGATGAGCTCCCAAGGTGGCCCATGCAACTTGGTGACAAAGCACATAAATTATTGCCTAAACGTGTGGATATACACAAACCTCCCTTGTACACAGGTATATGGATGTGTGATCCTTGTGATACATAAACTGTTATGAACTTCAGATGATGCTGGGCGTTCTCAACTAAAGGGATGGTCTGAAACCTCTCCCCACCCCATCCTCCCTTGGTAATGTGTCTACATCAGAGTGTTTAGAAAAAAATGACAACATTTTGAAGCAACTCAGCATAGGCACGGGAACACACCCAGTGGGGATGGATTAGCTAACAAACATTTTAAAAGACATAATAAATACAATTTAGGACATTTGTCACTAATATGTGGTGGTTGTTTTTGTTGTCTTGTTTTGTTTTTAAATGTATTATACAAACACCTGATGAACACATGTGATTAGTGGTATCACTATCGTGCACTTCAGCCTGGTAAAAGCTCTAACTTTGAAGACTCTACAAAGAAGCTGGCAGAATGCCATTTGCAGATTATAGCAGGAGGATGTTCCTTAAGTGAAGGGCATTTCAAAAGGGCATTTTCTGTCTCCACTTAAAAGTGAACGATCTGACATATAGGAGTCTTTCAAAAGGTATGTGAATTCCTACGACATCACTGACTGACAGAAATCTAACAGTAAAAGGCCAAAAATGCAAATCTGTGATAGATGGAAAGCCAGGTTCCCCATCACCCTCATCTTGAAGATAGCGTTCAGCTATTGGTACAAAACTATTCCTGAAGTATCTCAAACAAAGCTATTATGGAGCCATGATTTATTTCCATAACTTACAAGGTTAAGAAGGAACTGTTTGACTTCGGATGGGCAGGATACAGTTATTTATGTTTACTTTACATATTTTAGATTACTTGCTTGAAGGAGAAGACATGAAACAGATGGGAGAGGAATAATATCTTCAATGCAAAATCCCTTCTATATGGAGAAAATTCCTTTGAGGTGCCAAAAAGAAACAGCAAGCAAGGCAAGAAGAGAGTTGAGATACAGCTTAATGAGAGAGAATGAATGGAACATTAACACAGCTGCAGAATAATTTTAAACTATCTGCAGGAATCTGGAACTTATTTTGGCAACTGGTAGGATTACTCCCTGACCTGGACCATCACTGCAGCAGAAATAACACCCAGAGAGACTAAATAACAAGAAATATAAAAACCTTGGCTCAACAAATATCAAGATAAACAGAGATCAAGGTAAACGAGACCTAACATGCAACTAGGGGATAAACAAAGCAAATGGAAAAAATAATAATAATAATAAAGGTACCTCTGATGACCATAATTTTATTTCAAAGATAAGCCACTATGCCTTGAACAACCAGTACCTAACAACAAACCAAATCATGTAGCTATTACTGTCTACATAGTTCATTTAAGTGGATCCTAAAGAAATTATTTCAGTGGAAAGGTCTTGGTATTTCTCTCAGTGTTTTCCTATAGAACAAGCTTAAGGAATACGCTCATACAAATTCATCAAAATATAAAGCTGAATTTTACATTAGACTAGAACATGTGACCAATACCTAAAAAAAGGGACATCCACTGCACAGTGAAGTCCCAAAGAACAATAAAACAAAATTGCATGTTGCCTCCTGTAGGGCTAAAACAGAGTACTTTTAGAAGTCATTCCAGTTTAAAGGGATTAATGATTTAAAAATACCATTTAATCTCAGCAATTATACGTGAGGTGTATTTTGCATTTGATAATTAGTTTGTAACTGCAATGATAATTAGGCACTTCATTATCCTAGTACAGCTTATTTTTAAGAAGGCAGGGTACTTTCAACGCATTCTGATCAAGACTGTGCTTGTTAGTGAGTTGATGAAAGCATGAACTATAATAAGAGGGAACTACCAAATAAATTTTCCTCCAAAGATCCAATTAAAAAGAAACATAAATATGACTAATTCAGTCATTAATATTTGTGAAAATATTATGCAGATAACATATCACTGAAATGTGCAACTTCAGCATGGGGATCTCTTCCCTATGAACTTGGATGTGCAAGGCGGCAGCAGCATTTACTAACCTCTTCAGCCAAAAGAGAAGACATATGGCCCCTCCAGTAAGTAGAGCAACTCTCTCACTCATCTGTTTCCAAATTATCTGCCAGCTGAGCATACAAAAATTACCCTCAAAAAGAAGGCTCACATTAATTTGTTAGTGCCCTAGAGTGGTATTTTATATAAACAGCAAAACAATTGAAACAAGTGCTGTAGGGCAAGCAGTTCTTTGACAGTGGTAAGCAGGACCTTTGTTAGATCACCTTTTTATCTACCATTTTCTTTTTTTCCATTTCTTAATTTAAATCATAAAAATTGGGAAAAATATTGCATTCTGCTTACCCAGGCTTCTTCCTTTATTTTTATGGGGTGCCAACTTTTTCAAGACATCATTAGTTCTCCTGATAATTGACACAGAAAAGAGCACTAAGGGACAGCAACAATACCTCCCTGACTACATCAAGCCACGAGCTCTGCGAACAAGTGGCTGGAATAGCATAGAAAAGGAATTTGTGTGTTAAAGAAACCAAAGGACTTCTAAAAACAGTTTTTAAATAAAAAATAAAAAAGAAAAGATTTGTTCTAGATTTTAACAATGATAAATATGGCACTTAGCATATACATTATTGGCAATTGATAAGGCAAAGATTATCAACTCTCTATAAATAGCATAATATGAATACACTAATACACTCAATATGATAATTTCAATAACCTGACCTTTACTAAATAGAAGCCTTGATAACAACTTCATTATCAGTAGCAATATCCAGATACTTTGGAGCAAATCTAAAGGTGACATTTCAACTTCAGTTATTTCATAAAGCTTTTTTTTTTTTTTTTTTCCCCTGCTACTATATAAGGTTTGTTAATATTTTGGGGCAGATCTTCTGTGGACCATGGTTTAAAGTAACAATCTTCTCATTGAATTTAGACAAGTTACGACACCACCTAAATAAATCTGACCACAGAAACTGCAGTTATATTGAAATCGGTTAACCCTAAATTATAACAATAATAATAGATAAATAAAACATTCTTGAAGTTAGTTCCTGGATAACTCTAGAAAATTGATATAGCACAGGAAAACTGGGACTTACCACCTAGAAGTTCCCACACTAATTTTTAAAACCAACAGAGTAATGAGGGGAGCAATATAATAGAGGAGACAGAACAAGTTACAATTGGATGTACAAAAGACAAGGTTAACACATCCAGAAAGAAATTTGGAAAGAAAACTGAGTAGAAGAACTGTAACTGAGATGGATCTATGAGACCCATAAATACAAGAAAGCACTGACACAGTAAGAAAAGAAGTAACAAAAAAGCTATGGCAGAAGCAAGGTGCTGAAACAAACTTGTACATTTTCGACGGCTGCTGAGACCTCGACCAGAGAAAGGTGCAGGTACAGAAGTACAACTTCTCCTGAAAAAGGAACTCACCTTTCTCAATTACTCTTGGAGATTTAAAACAGCCTATAATGACAGTAATAAACCAGTATTTTCTTGCATTAATGTTTCTATTTTTCTAGTTTCTAAACTTTAATTTTAAATGTTTGGTTAATATAGATAGATAGATAGATAGATATGTAATTAATTTTCATGTCTGTATTCTTTTAGGTAACTGTCGCTACACAAGAATACCTCTCCCTTACAGAGGGAAGTTCAATATTTGTTTTTGCATTCACAATCCAAATGTGATTTAAAAAAATAAATAAATAAAACCTTGAGTTGTTCAAATACTTAATCTCTGTAAAATATTTTTGATTAAGGCTCTCCTGAGACCAGAGCAGGATTACAGAGTACTTCACAACCAATTCATCTGTTATTTAAATAGACCAACACTAAAATAAGTTCTGTCACAAAACAAAACAAATAGAAAAATATACATAATTTGAACATCATTTCTGGTAAAACATTTATTATTTGTCCTGTTTTCACAAGTGTGTTTTATTGATTGTATGAACTATTTTAACTGATTTTGGTCAGAGGCAGTTGGATGAAGGTTGAAGATATGAAATACACTATGTAAACAAAGCACAAGGTTAGACATGTAGCACACCAGTTGCAATTAAAGCTGTGAAAACAAAGATGCGCAACATCACTGCTGAGAGGCAAAGCCATAAAACAATATAATGCATATCTAAGAGACAGGGGAGGAGAAGTAGTAGGGGAGAGGAGACACTGGAAAATAATTTGGCTTTATTATGATTTAAGTAGGAAATCAAATTTGTTCATGGATTATTTATATATATATATATATATATATATATATATATATATATATATATATATAATGTGTTATGCTTTTCTTGGAAATTAGGTTTATCTGACGTCTAGAATATCATTTAAGTTGCTGTTTGCATTTGAGCAGATCTGGCATAACTTCAAGCAAAAGAATCATCTGTAAAAACAAACAAGAACAGAATAAATATACCAAAGTGACAAAGGACATACACCCTTCTGTAGTGAAGACGGCTGCAACCTGCACTCCACAAAATAGAGTACAAAGTAGAAGGTGACTTCTTGACAATTATTAAAAAAATATATCCTATCCAGGAATTTAATTACTTCTCTAGATATTACCGGAACCTTTTCCACCTTAAACATTAGTCACAAGTACAGAAATTCACTTGATAGCTTATACAGTGAAGACCCTGAAGAGCAGGCTGCTGAAGGCAGACTTGCCAAGATTCAGCATTGAAAAAGTGTCAGCCTGCGTATATATTACAGAAGAACAGGGAGCAATTAGAGCTCAATATCACTTCTAAGATGTCTTAATGATATTGGATGAACCTGAACACAAAGGTGACAATCTAAACCCCTTTTATGTATGTGAGGCCACACGCAGCTTTTCCAAGATGACAAGAGAGCAGCTGTTGCCAAACGAGAGCAGCCCAAACCACCCTTTACTGGTGCGCCCTGGGAGGCTGCCAGCTCGGGCTCTGCTTCTCAGCACCAGCCCCACGCTGCTCTCTGCCTGCCTGCATATTCCCACAAAGTCTCAGAAAGAAATTTTGGTAGGCAAACATCACTTAACATTTCCCCCCCCCAGCACATTCTTATTCTAACTTTAGCAAAACAAACAAGCACACACTACAATAAAAACACATCTTTTTAAAACATGCTTTAGCATTTTATCATTTGTATTGATGCCTGAAATTGTCACCATGCCTTTTGGTATGTAAAAGCTGCCCTGTGGGGGAAATATCCATCAAAACAGGGAGCTGAAATGCTACAAAAAAATTTAAAAGCAGGATTTGACATTGCCTTTGGCTTTTCAGAAATGCACCCTGCACAGAGCTGTTCAATGGCTTTTCTAAGCAAGGAATTCTATTAAAATTTTGCAAGACTTGCTCAGGCACTTTTGGTAGCACAGGATGGGATCATGTTAAGCAAATAGAGGTGACAAAACTAAACTTAGTAGGTTTTGTTTGATTTAAGATTACAGGAAGCCTTATCTTAACCATACTTTCTGAGCATGCACTATTGGCTTTAGAAGTCTTAGAAATCTTTAGAAATTTTGCAAATCCTGAGATTCTAGTGAAAATGATGAAAAATAATGAAAACTTAAAATACTTTAGAACATGAATAATTTCAGTTCTAAGTGATATTAGAACAAAACTTCTGTTCTTGAGTGTGTTGTTAAGCCACCCTCCCGCCTTCCCCATTAGAAGTGAGTTGTGAAGTGAGCTGTGGAGCGCCTTGTCCCGTTTGTCTCTACCAGCTACTGCAGAGCTACTAGCACTTTCAGCCCTCACTTTTCTCCTCGATCACACAGCAACAAGCTTCTCAAAGTGGGTGGGTACAAATCAGATCATCAGTACCCTTTATTTTCCCAGACTTAGAACATGAGATAGCTGGCTGCTGTCCTAACACTTGTTTGAGATCTTTTCAGCTTTGTCTCCAAGGAACTGTAGGAAGGAAGAGGCAATAGGTATGCTCTGTATTGAATATCTGACAGGCTTTTGTGTACTAACTCAATAGGACTAATTGTCTAATAAGTGTTCAAAGGATAAGGATATCACACACCACTGAAGTGTGTGATTTATCCTGATGGGAAAAGGGATGAGTACTATGACGAGTTCTCCAGCAAACTCGGTATCCAGAGCGTTTGAGCCAAAGCCCAGCATGATTAGCTACACTTCCTCCTATTTACTTTGATAGATTACAGATCAAATCCCACCTATAGCCTTTGACAAGACTGACATTCTTTGAAGGATTAGTTGATCCACAAAAGGATTTCAAACAATTTAGACCAAGCTTCAAAAATACAGACATGCTATATGCATTGGGTTAAGCTAGCTTATAAAATCATTCTTAACCAGATCAAGACAACAAGTAAAAGAAACCCTAAGTACTCGACATTAATTTCACATTGCAGTACCAACAAGAAGATGGGGCAGCACATATGAAGATTTGCCTTATTTTTACCAAAGAAGATAAAGTTAATTTAAAAATTATAATAAAGTCATGGCTTATATCTCAAAATGACCCTGCAAATGTAAAATATTCCCCTCACTCTCAATATTCTCGTATTACTTGATAACTGCATTACTGATGATTACTAGAAACATTTATATTATTAATTGCTGCAACAAGTGGCCTTATAAAGACAGCGTTTAGTTCTAATACAACAGTGGCTTTAAAAAGATGGACAGTCAAAGTCCTCACTTCTATGTCCACTTAAAAGTAATAGTATACTAACCCTTTGAAATAGCACTTCCATTCCACTAGTTTTTGTGCCTTTCTAAATAAGCATTATCAACCACGTTATCAGTTCTTAGCTTACGCAGGAATTTTAACAAAGACAAAGAATCAGAATCAAAATGACTTGCTATGTGCCATAATTTATAACATAATAAAACGTTTTGCTTAATACAAAATAAAATCTGAAGTTTCTAGATTAGAATAAACAAATAAACCCAGAATTTCAAACTCAGTAATACTGAGAATAGCAAATGGCCCATTCCATAATTGTGTTCCAAGAATTCTATGTAGCAGGTTTTATCTTTTTAGTTCTGTTTCACAAAACTTTTGGTAGTAGTTCCACAAACCACCACTATTATCCTGGATAATTACATCATCAGCTGAAAAATCACAGTAGTTGCTTTTCAGATAAAAAAGCTACATGACAGTAGTATTAATTCTAAAGCTTGTTTTCAGCAATGTGAAATTTACTATTTACTACTTATGTTTTGGGGTTAAAATATTAATTTAAAGTACTACATTTTGTTGGTATTGCAACAATCACTTCATCCCCAAAAGTGTATTTAAAACAATGCATCTTAATTAGCTAATCCTAATCATATATACAAAAAAAATAGGTCTATTTGTCTGGTGTCAATATGATAAAAATGATGTTTCCTTTGCATTACGGTAAAAGATATGTCCTTTATTCAGCACATACACTCCAATCATCACAAGACTTCAGTCACAGCCAGGGCAAATTCAAATGCTCTTCAGCTCTTCTGTTCTCTCTGTTGCTATCCATCAAAACCTACCTAGGAAGATAAGAAGCAGCAGAAACCCTTACTGTAAAACGAAGGTTGAGAGGGCTGTTCAGGATTCAGGCTTAGATCTTTCGTTGCACTTGTTATCTACAAGAGGAGCAACCAGTAAAATGAAGATTTGCACGGTACTTTTGTTTAAGGTAATTTTGCAGTTAAGGCTTTATAGTTGGTCACAAAGAAGACTGAGAAAATTTTAATAAAACTGAATAGGCTTTCAGTAGATAAATCTGAATTAATTTAATAAAAGCACTTTGAATGAGAAGTACTTCAGATATATTTCTTGTTGCACAGGGTTCAAACAGGTTTGAACCCATAGATGGAGGCTGGGAGAGCAAAGGCCAACCAATATAAGTGAGGAGCAGGTTTGAGACCACAAGTACAAGTCTATGGGGCCTAATGACATGTATCACAGGTCCTGAAGGAATTGGCTGATGCAGTTGCCAAGCTTCTCTCCATCATATTTGAAAAGTCCTGGCAGTCAGGAGAAGACCCGGGTGACTGGAAAATGGGAAATATCACTCCCATTTCTAAAAAGGGTAGAAAAGAGGACCCAGGGAACTACAGACCAGTGAGCCTCACCTCTGTGCCTGGAGAGATCACAGAAAGGATCCTCCTGGATCCTCCTGATGTTGCTTCCATGATGTTCCTCCTGGAAGCAACATCAAGGCAAGACAAAGAGGTGATCTGAGACAACGAGCACTGGAACAGGTTGCTCAGAGAGGCTGTGGATGCCTCATTCCTGGAAGCATTCAGGATCAGGCTAGATGAGGCCCTGAGCAACCTGGTCTAGTAGGTGGCATCCCTGCCCATGGCAGGGAGTTTGGGACTAGGTGATCCCTGAGGTCTCTTCCAGCCCAAGCCATTCTATGCTTCTATGACTCTAAAGGTTATTTAAAGAGTTTGACAAAATTTTTATATTCCTACAAAAAAAAAGTGGTTGTAAAACAGAACGCAGAGATGTTTATCCTAACTGCAAGAGTAGGATAATTTTAAACAAAACGGAAGAGATGCCTTGAAATACTCATATGAAGATATTTTGATAAGACCAGGCAAGCATAACAAAGACCACAGGATTTTCTTCAGCGATTTCCTGTCTGACTGGAGCATGCCTTTGCATCAGATGAATGTTAACTGAGAATTCAGTCTTAATCATTTCCCCTTTCTTGTATTTATCTTGTTCTCCTGAGTTTGCTGGCTGCTGTGTTTTCTTCTATAAGATTTCATACAACTTCTTAGGTGGAAGATTCCTTTTTCTTAGAGTTATCCTTTCATGAATAACATGGAACAACAACATAACAAGGAAGTCTTTGTCCCTGTGGACAACAATTTAAAACCAATCAAGCTATGTTATTCTTTTAACTAATGATCTGTTCCTATTTCCTTTTGGCTAAGCATACAATATATTATGATCAAAAATGCTGGAAATATTTTTTACAAAGTCTCCACAGGTTTCTCTAGAATGAAATACAACACAATGCCTTTGTGAAAATTCTTCTTTGTCCAGAAATGCACTGGTCATTTGTGTCACCTCTCTACAGAATTTGAGTGCTGGCTCTTGATGAATATGACATAGCTGAAATTATTCTGCTTGTACTGCTTACAGGTGTATGTTTCAAAGAGTAATTCTGAGAATAAGACTAAGCATTTCATATGGAAAATAATAATAAACTTTCCTTCATGCTTGCATATCCAATCTAAAATGAAAGCTCATCACATTTGGGTTCTCTATGTTCCATTCAAATATTCCCTTCAATAATACCTACGATTAGGACCATACCATGCTCATGCTTTGTATTACAGGAAGTAATTACATTTTCAGTAAGCACAAACACCCAGCTACGGTCAGTGCTACTTTGGACTGTCAGAACTGCCGACTTCCACTAGTACAACTCCTATGTGTACATGGTTAGTACCAGGTATGTACGCTCTACAGTTTAAAATAATAACACTGCGCCCTCCAGAGCTTTCCAGTGTTTGTATGGCCTACAGGCAACTAGATTTTTTGTTGAGTTAAACCAAAAGCAAGCAGAAGAATTTGAAGTACTGCATGAAAAACTGGCATGTACAAGGAAATTCTAGTATTGGTCTGGATGCTGTACAGGAGATTTGTGTGTTACAGTTATCTAGCTTCACTACCAGTGAAGCTAGCTGTACTACCAAGTTACATTACTGCTGCTGCAAGTACAGTGGCATGACAGATTCTTCATCTTACTCCAGCTCCAACTCAACTTTAAAAATCAATTATATACTATCAGTTCTTGGTAGATCTGAAAGTTAGCAGCATCGCATAGCAAATAGCATTATTCTTCTGTGATTTCAACACCTTACCTACCCCTTTGATCTTCATAGACCAGCATAGTGACTATTCAAACTTTAAAAGGCAAACGAGCAAGTAAATGTATGTTTGGCTTTACATCTAGCTTTGTGCATGAATAACAGATCCCCTTACAGGCATTTAGCTTCCATTTTCAGATGTGCTGATGGTCTCATTCAAACCAATAGAAGAGGACGTTTACAGTAAGTGAGGTAAAGATGTCAAGAAAGTGCTCAAAGTTAGAGATGTCAAACCATTTAGGTTGTGCTCTGTGTACAAATAAAGCATTTGAATCTCTTAATAATTTTAAAGGCTTGCATCTGTAATTTAAAAATATACTATCACTAGAAGGTACTGATCATCACCAATCTTGCTCAGAGTAAAAAATTTGATGAATTTCTGTAAACATTTTTCAATCCTGTTGCTATGATTTAAAAACAGAGTGATCAAAACCACAGCCAGTCAGCTGCCATTGCTTTTTCATTAAGTAAAGCATTGGGATATACACACCCTGCTATAGGGATACTGGACCCCAAGCAATGTTTTATTAATGATATGAACTTACTCCAGTACAGAACCACCATGGCCAGACTACAGTGGTTATCATCTTCAATGGAGTACCTATGGTGTAAGCTTTGTAGTAACAGAATGTGCAGGTCATACAAAAGGACACAGTAACAGGGGTAGCAGCAAGTCACAAGAAGCCTTACTTAATGTCTTACATTTCTCATAGGCAGAAAGAAAAAAACCATAAACGTATTAAAGCCAGAGCTGGATCAAGACTGTTGCATCTGTGGGAGAAAAGCAAAAGTGACAAGGCAGAGAGAGAACTATGAAAATAACAGTGTCTGATCTACAAAAACAAGCTGATACCTTAAAAAAAAAAAAAAAAAAAAAAAAAAAAAAAAAAAAAAGCGAAGATAGCACTACAGGCAGAACAGATCTGGAGATTTTATTTATTAGCTACACATTCCATTTAGGATACACATGGCTGAAGTGACAGCAGAAGAATTTTATATAGCAACAAAGATTGAAGATAGTCAAGGAAGACATAATAGATAACATGTTCCAGAGATTGACCAAGCAACAAGATAACAGAAGAAAACAGGGTTTTTCTTCTTAAAACTGTATGACATCCTAGATAAATTCAGGCAAGAAGCATAGTTAAGTACTGGAGCTTCTTTCCTGGGTAAAAAGGACAGCAAGGCTACACTTCTGGCCCATCATGAAAAAAAATAATAATAATAAAGCACAGATCTCTTCAAGATTGACCTTCTGTAGAATACCTACAGCAGTGGCAAATAAAAAATTGAAATCATAATCAGCTGAATAGCCATTACCATCTTCTCACATATTGCTAAAGCTTTTTCCAACGCTTTTGGATTCTAAAATGAGGGCTCCTCTTCATTTCTCAGACAGATGTCACTGAAGATCTGAGGTATTCAGAATTCCCACTCAAATCCCCAATTCTATTACGGATGTTGACTGATTCTGACACTGGTTTTGAGAATAAGGAATAGGTGTCAACTCCTGATTAAAAGTTTATGTACCTGAAAATTCTTTATTCAATTATTTCTTCTATTGATAATTTAACTTATCAGTGACCAATTCCACAAGTGGATTTAGCTTCTCATGTTTTTCCTTGTTTTCAGTAGCCATTTGTGATAGTGCTCGGCATCATATGCTACATCTCACAGTTTTACCCTTTTCTTTCTTACGAGATACCAAGATGGAATCAATCATTTGATCAGCCGAAATCTAAGTTTTCTGTGATTCACTGGATTGAACAGATAAAAGAGTGTTCCTTTAAGATCTCTTTAGGTACTTTCTCAGACATCACACTGGAAGAGGGAACAGTTGAAAATAGTCTGTTCTACAGGACAACATGGCCTGGATATGTCGGAGAGATACAAAATAGGAGGATCTAGCTATTTCATCAGTTTTATCTACCACAGGCTCAACAGCAAGGCTAGCAGCTGTGGATAAGGCTGAACCAGCAGAGCATTCAGTCAAAGGGACAAACAAATCAGTAGCAGCTTGACATGCAATGAAAAGCAACAAACAAGAATACAATCAAGGAACTAAGTAGTTTCACATTTCCTGTAGGCATAATCAAGGTAAGGGGCTGAGAAAATGCTTTAGAGGATGCTTGGGAAACAGAAAATGCAGCTTGCAATCAAGAGCAACAAAACAGAAAATGTAGATCTACATATCTTGAAATACATCTCAATTTGCTTATTGCATGCCTTGATTTACTTAATGATACACTTCATGATACTGGAAAGGGACAGATAAGAATCTTCATTGTGGTTCCAGCTATCAAACCTTTGTTTTTGAACAAATCCAAAGTAACTTGTGGAGAGGTATACTGATTCAATTCTCCACTAAGGTAAAACTCCAGAACCCATAACAAACAACTAATTCTCCTTAGCTCACATATGGAAAACTTGCTAGGATGTGCTTTCCTCTGCAGCTGTACAGTCCAGCAGGCTTTGGTGAGTTTTCTAAATGAACACCCAGCATCACCTATTTTCATGTTGTGACACAGCTTACAGCAGGCAAAAAACTGCATTTTAAGTAATAATGAGAGATGATAATTAAAAAACAATGACACTCAACATTATAGGGCTGAATAGCCTCGAGAGTTTGATTATTAAGAGTTATGTTGTGGGCAGGGGGCAGAATATAAAACTTCAAAGTGGCAAAAAGGGTAACAAGAAAAAAAGATGGCCCATAACATCAAAAGAAGCAGGACCTTTACTGTAGTCCTGCCTATATCTTCAGATATTTAGTGATATTTCAATGATGGGATTTTGTTATACATGAAATGGATTTCATCAAGAGGAAAAATGAATACATGTGAGGTACACTAGATACTACAACTAAATTCTCCCCTGCTAAAACAGTTTGGTACCAGAATGTGCCAGTGATTCTTATCTGAAATACACTGATCCCCAAGAGGCACATCAATGTATGCTTTTAAGCACTAATCATCACAAGCAAGACAAGGTAATGACAACACATGCAAGACAGTTTTTTCTAAATTTCTGATTTCCATATGCGCTGCTATGACTTAAGCTGGGCAAAAATATTTCTGAAAATAGCGAATTTACTAGAAAAAAAGCACCTGGAGCTATTTACATGTTACAAAATGAATTTTCTACATGGTTGGACAACAGGAAGTGACAGTAGAAAATCCGAAGAGTCAAAATGCAGTATTTGATACCTCCTGACACACTACAAAAACTCACTATAAAGCACAGTATACAAAGTACTGTATTTACAGAACTAGAAGTCAATTTTGCTCAACAGATCTGCATTTAGGATAGTCAAGACTAACATTCAGCTTCCCTCACAAGTTCCACATTTGCTCCAAAAAGTTAAATCTACACAGTGCACGCGCGTACCACAACACCACTGTGTAGTGAAGTGGCCTAGGACATGTTCTTTTTTCTCCTGGTGACTCTGTTCCATCTGTAAGCAGCTCATAAACATTCACTGAGACAGTAACAAATCTTCTATTATTGTTAACTGTTACATGACAACACTATAGTCTACCTTGAACTGAGTATAAAATAAATGAAACCCTCCAGAAGCCCCAAACACTATTTAAAATGCTTTTTTTTCCCCGTACCTTCTGACGGCGCAGAAGGAAATGCACAGTGGTCTTCTGCCTCCAGAAAGGTCCCTACATTAATTTTCATACAAACCAAAACCCTTGAGATAATGAATAATAACAGACAACAAAAAATGTACATAATTAGCAACTTCTGAAATCTTTACTTCAGAGCTAAGCACAGGGCTTCAAGGCGAAACAGCCCTTCGGGACTAAAAAAAAAAATAAATAATAAAATGTTTTTGCTCAGCTTAAGATACTCCAAATTGGAAAAATAGCTTGCAAATGTTAGATCAAAACATTTGAGAAATTTGACCTGAAAACAATGTCAGAATCATTCTGCCCTGTTGCCACAGCATGCAGTCCTGAATCATAACACCAACATTTCCCCTAATGAGCACTTGCCAGAGCAACTTGGTCATGGGTTACCTAGACAAATTTCAGTCTAGTGCATAATTGAACAAAGGTGAATGTGGTTATTAGAAAGAATAATGGGTTTTATTCAGACCTGAGCAAGGGCTGTCTCCTTGGAGCTCCATAATCCCAGTCCTGGACAAGCAATAGGGCAGAGCTGTGGTGGCCAGTGTGACAGGGTCATGGTATATACAGAGTACCACGAGCCAAACAGCTGCCTTTTTTTTTTTTTTTTTTTTTTTTAAGGCTGTATGTCTCACCACTTATGGGCACTTTTGTTAGGGGAAGGCTTGCCCCTACACAAAAAAAAAAAAAAAAAAAAAAAAAAAAACAGTTTAACAATTTTTCATCAGGATAACACTGAACAATGCTCTACATCAGTACACAAAGATGCTACAAGCAGCTTTATTCTGGCTCCTGTGATTGCAGAGCATTTGTTTTCTGATAACATACACTGCTGTTTTAAATAGATCTTTTAAACCCCATTTATTTAAATATACTCACATTGCTATGTAAATATATATGGCCTACACGTCATAGGATTTTGTTCTTAAGACATTTCTTTTTTTTCTAAGATTAATCATGACAGCTTTGCTGCTTTTCCCAACACTACAAAATACACTAGAGAAATTAAAAATGTGCGCTCCGTTTATGTCAAAGAAATATGGCATGTAGTTACTGAGCACTTATTAGACCTATGGAAGTGCTGCACAAAGAGCTGTCCCTCAGGCGTACAGAGCAAACAGACTTAAGCATATACAAGCCTCCACACACCTCATGCCTTTCCTGCAGTTGCCACATCTATTCCCTGATGTCTGTGATCCAGGGATTGTGCATGACAAAGCTGTCTTTTCATCACATTCTATGGAACAAAAACAGGCTTAGTTATTACTGCTATCTTATGCTGATCTGCCAAACCCTAAGCCAAGGTTTTTATGCCTGCCCTGTTACAGAAGTCCTTGAAGACCACTGAGTACTGACTTACACAACCACATTTCTAAATTTAAACCTTCCAACTTATTCCTAGCAATGCACTTCAGACTTTTAAAACTCACTTCCTTATTGTCAGGTAACTCCTTGTCATATTGATATCCATTATTCTTAAGCCTGCACAGCAGTTTTGCTCACCACTACCTGTTACAGCTCTCCATGCCATTCAGTGACCCACATACTTGAATTATGTACCAACTTACTGGTCCTGTTTCAACATATTTGGTGGGTGTGGAATGGAGGTCTTGCACTTAAACCACAAATCAATGGGACATTTCACAAGGCAACGTGAAATATTTACTATCTATTTTACAGGGTTTGCGTATTTGCCTCTTAACAATAATTTAATAGCAGCATATAAAATTCAGCTTTTGGAAATACTTCATAATATTCTGAAAGGATTTTAGTTCACGTTACGGAGTAACTCAAATCTCCAGCTTGACTTCATACTTAAGTCTCAACACCCTCCCTCTGCTCTGAAATCCTGTGAAGTCTTCCCATTCCAGACCTTCCTCACGCACAAAACTCCTCTCAGCACGAGTGGTTCAGCAAGCAGCTCACAGAGCTGTCACCAGTAACAGGGCTGACAAACCGCTGGGACCAGTGGCAGCCACAGCATCTGTGACAAAACATCCCAGGCCTTACTTGTGGCAACAGCTGTTAAGATCTCTCAAACAAGGCTTGCTTAGTGACCAATATTATTTGCTTCTATTCAGACAGGCTTTACAGCCAAATAAGCAGCTCGCTGTGATCTTTCACATTAAAAGGCCAACAGCTATTATTTTCTCATAACTGCCTGAATGGAATGCAATACAACATGCTAACAACGAATTGCTACCAATCGTCTGATAAATGACCCCACAGCACTCTAATGATCTATCCATCAGTCAAAATCAAGTCATGAGATATGCTGGCTTTTCAATGAGGTACAAAAGCCACATATATGAGCCACATGAAAGTTGTAAGTAAACAGCTAAAAGCACTGGCTTCTACCTTCCCCCTAACATTTTTTTTTTCTCCTAAGTCATAGATGAACTTAACTCCAATTCAACCGTATCACCTTTAACAATCACAACCTGCTGAGTGGAAGAAACACCATCTCTGTGAAAAGACTTCAGAGGTATTCTATCCATTAATGAACTTCTCAACAGCCTACTATGATGGGAACAATCAGTATTCGTCCCTTTTTATTGCAAGAAAAATGGAACTGAGGAACTAAAAATCTACCCAGGTAAAGCACTGGAATATGGTTAAATAAAGAAATTTAGGAATTTCTACTCTAAAGAAGTATTTGAGTACAGAGAATTAAATAAAGCCATAATCACCGCATACCCTCAGTGCTCTTCGCTTTTTAAAGTGTGAATGCTGACCACGGATTACATCCTACTAAGCAGCAATGAACAGAGGAAGTTAATACTGACTGAAGGGATTTTTGGTGGAAAAATTATTACGTGTTTAGTCAGCTCAGCTATGTCAAGCAGAAGTGTGACTATTATCTCATTTCAAAACAGCATAACTGTTCTAACATGATAACCAACTTTACCTATCTACCCTTTTAAAAGGTGTTAGCATTTAATTCCTCTGATAATGCGATATTCTTACCATTGGTATAAAATGGTGCTACCATTAAGGTCAGCTTACCTTATTGTTTTTCAGGTGTGCATAAAACACAATGAGATGGCCAGCACAGAAGTGGCCTAACAACATATTGTCACACCTTTCTGTATGGTGGTATTTTTAGCCAGCAACACATCATTTCTGTCTGCAAAAGATACTGAGTGTAGAGTGTTCAGCACTCCTGTCCAACAAAACTCTTCCCTATAAATCTGTGTTCCATTATGTGACTAGTGAAAACACTATTACAATACTTCATAACAACAATATTTTTCAGCAATATATTCTCATGTCAAAAATACTGAAGATGCACAACTTCAGCTCATCAAATAGAATCTATCAATAAAGAATCTTGGTTAGAAATCCAATTTATTTCATGCATCAGCTGAACACTGATGGAAAAGGGGTTCACCTGTATGAATAAGCCATTTATTTTGTAGTACATAAGAAAATAGAGTAAAACTAATTCTAATCAAAAATTATATATTCTTCTGCTTAGACATCAAATTGTCCACTGATTGGAACTAAAAATTCCTACTAGTTCTGCCTTCTGTGCGTCTATGAAAACATATGCTATTATAACTAAGCTGCAAGATGCACAGACTGGTTGTTAAAATGTTCCATTTTTTCATAGATCTTGATCTAGTGAGAATTGCACTCTTTTCAGCAAAAAAATGGGGAGTAGCACTCTATGTTATGAAAACAGGCCTCCGTGTAACTTGGAGTACAACCCAATTTCTACCACAAGTTCACACCGCTAACACGAATGTTATCAAAATACTCACCTTTGATTCAAAACAAGTTTACAAAGACTCTTCTCTCAGGTCAAGTTTTTCTTTACCCACAGAACCACAGCGGAGGTGGGGGAGCAGAACATCAAAAATTGCTGGGGTCTCGCTGGGGAGGGAGTTAACTCCCTCTGACCAGGCTTTTCAGTGCACCTCTTCTGCTATGTTAGCTGGGAATCACTGAAACTAAAAGCCTGTGTTTTTTGTCAGTGTAACTGGGAAGCTGCATTTCTATGGGGTTACTGCTCAAGTACTTTGGTTGAGTGACTTTTAATTGCAACGCTTTTGTCCTGTGGAATATGCTGAGGCCATGGTGGTGGATCCAAGTTCACCTCCACTTAACTGCTGAAGCTGACAGGAGCTCCTCACCTCCTCCTATAGCTCAGCCTCAACGGGCCAACGTGTTTCAATGACAGCAAGTGTTACAGAAATAAAAAGAACTGGGACAAATTCCCAAATGCCGGGACAATGACACAGATGTCCACAGCCATATCACGTAAATACTGTACAAAAAAAGCCACCCACTACTTTCAGGAAAGCCTGTGATGAGGCAAGCAATGCTCCAGGGAAGCCACCTGGGAAGCAGCAGGGCAGCTCTCCTCTGAGAGGGTCTCTCCGCTTAGGTAAACACAGTTGGATGTGTTAATCAGCCGCATCTGGGGCTACATTTTTAATGGCTAGAGAAGTGCTCTTGTATTTCTACTTTATCTTGAAAAGTGGCACCTTGAAACAGACAGAATAATCATTTTACTCATCTACCCTAGGGCAATAGGCAAGATAGAATTATTTTCAATAACAGAAGAAGCTCAGCAGCACATTTCAACATGACTAGATCGAGAGGCAGTGGTTAAGATGACCAGGAAACATACGTCTGAACTAAGAGGTAAATAAATACCAAAGATTTTCCTCACAGGTGGCTATTTTGAATAAATAGGCTCCACCTAGCAGATAAAACTTCACAATATCAAAAAGTCCCAAAGATTTTGAGTAAAACCCTAAGTCAACATTTAGGCACTAATGATTTCCCTTCGTTTTATTTTATTTTTCCAGTAACGTTTGTATATTACATTTTTAAAAATTCAGAGTTAATATCAAAGACTCGGGAAAAATGTTTCCTTCAGAGAAGTGTTTTGCATCACACATTAGGGCATCCGTGGTCTTGTCTCTGGATATCCTATGCTTCACTTGAATCCAGGTCACAGAGGATATCACTGTAATCTCTCTTCCTTTTTAACTGTCAAATCACTGTATGAGAATTTTAGTTTTAATGGTCGGTAGTAACTAATTTGCCATTGCTTTCTACCGCAGTAACATATGAATGCACCTTTCATGCAGGACTGCAGCTGCTAGCACAATTTTTTTCAGAGCTCAAATAAAATCTCTTGGGAGTAACAATATGGAGTAATAGATTTTAACTGTGGCAAAAAGAAAATGTATGGTGGACACAGTACCGATGTGTCCTTGTGGGAATGCTAGGAAAGACACATAACGAAGATTCTACTGAGGCAAGCTTTACTTATGGAAGTAATTCAGAAATACATCATCTGTTAGAGATGGTATGCAGTTACCATTTCTAGTTTTTCCTACCTAAATTCCTCGGTTTCCCCATCATTGAGCAAGTTATTCAAGCATTCTTTTATTTTAACACTAGCGAATGAATTGTTTCTTTCAGCTACAGCCCCAAATCATGCATTGCTTTTCTTGATGGCTTAGTAAAACCAAGAGAATTAATATAGGTTAATGCTGTGTTATCCAAGGTTTCATCTTTCCTAGACTAGAGCTTCCCCCACCCCTCCCAAAAAAATAATAAAAAAAATGTTTATTCCATCATAGTTAAAAGTTTTATGTTAATCACTGAAGAAACCATATAAAAAGTAGAGATGTTACAAAATCTTTGTTACAGACATACTAATCCCACAACCTGATTCCATGGTATTTCAAGCAGACTAGCACTAAAATTGAGTACTCTTGTTCTACATTAAAATGACCAGTAGCAACAAGATAAATAATCTCTCAAAATTTTGCAAGAGCTAGCTGTAGTGAAGCTGCACACAAGTTAACATACATGATCGCATCCTTTCTGCGGAGATACCAGTTACATTTCCTCGATTTAAATTACAGTGCTCTTGACATGATGATCCCAAAGCCCATCATACTCAGCTGCACTAGAAGACTTCCCCAGTTACTTTTTTTTTTTTTTACTCCTATAGCTGTCCCACTAGGATGAAAAGATCACATTTCCTAAACATAACTCAAGTACTGAGATTTGCACAGAGGACTTTGGGATTCTCACCTCTCCTTCACTTCAGTCAAGCACTGGCAATGCTGGATACCAGCATGGGTAAATGCTCCAGCAGCAGCTGATAACACTGAGACCATGGTCTCCAAAATGTATTTTACTAAACCTTGTAACATCCCTTTTTTTTTTTCCTTTTCCAAGAGGCAACTATCCACACACAGAACAACTTTCATTTTTGCCTCCTTCAGAGTCCACACGCCAAGCAATGTAGAAAGATATATTTCTTTGTATTTTAAAGATGCTTCTTCGCTTTGTTTTTAAACATGCACACCTTTATTCTGAATATTACTAACAGACATTAATTCCTTTATTTTAAACCATTTCTTTTTCTTATTTAGACTGTAACCTCCCAATCTCCTTTAAAACACACTTCTCTAAATTTATAGGACTTGCCAGTGGACTACAAATCAGCGAGACACAAAAATTTCCTTTACTTTACTCTATGAAATTTACTGCTTTGTCTCCAGGAAGTCTTGAAACGTCGCATGATAAATGGTTCATGACTTAATGGCATTTTAACATACCACAAGGGTTCAAGCTGAAGGTTTGAAGCATTGCTGAGCCAGCCCATAGCTGCATTAAAGATTTAGTAATTCAGAGCTGTAAACCAGTTTATTCATTTCTCAGTCATAAGTTAAGCACCAATGCCTGGTGCTTTGGAGTAAAACACCAAAGCAAATAATTTTCATTTTATCGTCTGAGCTGTTTATCTGGTGCTTACATGTAAAATCGCAATCAAATTCATTTCAGAAAGTTCATGGAAATGGAATAAGATAGCTTGAAAAATCAGCATGTTTTCTAGTGAAGCTGAAATCCTTCCAGCCTCTGAAGAGGAGTGTGTTTTGCTTTGCTTCAAGACCAGCCATTCGTTTTCCATTTGAGCAAACTGCAAATATAGAAACATTTAACAGGAATGAGCATTCACGGCACTGTGATCCTGTTAGCTAGCTACAAATTATACAGTTCATAAAAACAAAATATGAAAATGGTTTGGGAGCCATGCACACATTTTGTCATCCTCTTGCTGCAAGTGGTCAAAAACAAACAAACAAACAAAAACAACAACTACAACTCTATGCTAAGTTAACTCCTGTCGAACTTCACTGTGTTAACAGTACTAACGCAGGCACTACTCCCAAATCTGTGATAAGCAAACCCAGAGCTAGCACAGATGATGATTGAATTGCTTAAGGTCTACAGCGCAAGTGTAAGGTTGAATGATAGCTATGGGAAAGAAGGATGGATTTTGATTACAAGAGAAACCCATGCACACTTTCCTCTTCTGCTGGAATTGTCTGTACAGGTCATTTAGAATCTTGGTAACTCAGATCCTGCATCTGCAAATGGGCTTTCTGAGATATAAAATGCAGGCTGTGTAGACACATAAAACAACATTAAGAGAAACTAGCTCTCATTGCAATGAGTTTATATAAGTGCCATGAAGCAGATATATTGATATTTACCACTATTACCATTCTAAAGATTTGAAAAGAGATTACATACATACAGGAATGCCTCATCTTCCTTTATTCTCAGATTAAGATGTGATAAGCGTTACAGAGAAACAACACAGTCAAAGATCAGTGCATTATTTTGCCTTGTATGTATCTTCAAAATATTCTGTGATTTACACACCTGAGGTTTACAAACCTAGGTTTTCCACAAGGATCTGAAACAACTAGGAGATAAATTACAGCAAATCCCTCTGCATACAATTAACCTGAACAAGTCAAATCCTTACTGACTTCTAGATGATCCAACAATCTGTGATCCAATTCACATGTTAAGAAACAAAAGACTACTAAAATTCCCTCCATGCTAACTATATATAATAAAAAAGACTTAAATTTAGCATTTAAATTTATAAAATGCTAACCCATACCTTTAGAGTGTGAAGATCTGAGATTTATTCACAAAATATTTATTTTAAATTAAATTTATACTGAAGCATGACTTTGTAAATAAAAAGTCATCTATGAACAATACAACTGACAAGACCGACTGAAACACGCCAACCAGCACCAAAAAAAATAAAAAGAAAAAAATCAGAATCTACCTGACACACACACCCCCACCCCCACCCCCAGGATAGCAGTTACCACATGAATTCCTATGTGATTATGCTCCTAAAGCACACAGGTACCATTTTCTTTGAACCATTACTACAAAATGCACAATGCAGCCACATAAAAGTGCTTATTTATGGCATAATGTGCTTACATACTGAGACAAAGCACACTAAGGTAAATGAAAATTCTTTGACTCTAAATGGCATCAGAGCACAGGTGAAATAGAAGCATACTAAAAATCAGGAAAGTTGAGGAAGTCATGATAACAATGCTAACACATATCACAAAAGATTAACTACATTTTATATGTGCAATAAGCTTCTAAATTAAATCACTGACATTCAACTATGAGACTGTTTTGTCTCATGAGCATTATCGCTGGCCACAAGATAAAAATAATGCAGAAAAAAAATTGCTTGAAATTGAAAAATATAACTTCACTCCTTTGTTGCTTTAACTTTCATTCCTAGTGACAAATTACATAGCAGAATCATCTGCCCACTTTCTTATATATAGAAACATACACCTACATGAAACTAAATGATGCATTTTACATACACAAACAAAACCACTAGTTACGTGCAGCTGCACCATAAGCATTAGTAGGAATAAAAATGGTTATTTCAAAGACTGTACCTATTTCAAAAACTTGACATCTGTTTATTTAGTAATAAGTCATAAATTGTGTAGCATGCTGAAATATGTGGCAGCATACATTACTGCATCTACAAAAAAAAAAAAGGAAATAGGAGCAAAACTGGAAGTAAACCTACTGCTAGAGAATTTGGCAGAGTATCTGTGTGGATGTGGTGTGTTAAGTGTCATGCTCTCAAATACTGTTTGTGGGTAGAAACACCACAAACACGTCATACCTGGCACCTTAGCAGCTGTGGGTACATAACCCTTTTGAAATTAGAAACTGAAGTTCTACCAGAAAAGAAAATGTTCTTAGAATATTACCTTGTGCCCACCTTTGAATGAATAATACCAATCACCTGACAGAAGGCTAATTTCAAAAGACTCCTTCAACAGGTATCAATCCACTCGTATACGACAGCCCACTATTTTTTTATTTTTAAATCTGAATGGCCTTTCCATCTGCCATCTGTCACGGTGTTGCCTGGGACTGAAATAATTTTTCTTTGTAGAGGCTCACACAACGCCATGCATCATATTTTTGACGAAAATGGTGGTGATAACATCGTGATGTTTCAGTTGTTGCAGAGCAGTGCTCATCCAGAGCCAAGGACCTGTCAGCTCCTGGTGCTGCCCTGCCAGCGAGGTACCTGCGGGTGCCCCAGGTGCAGGGATGGGAAGCAACCAGGACAGATGGTCACCCCTTTGGCCAGCCTATGCCCATCGTATGGGGCCTTGTGCTCACTTGTAATGCCGGGGTAAAGAAAGAGAAACTTGTGAATGAAGGCAGCAGAATCCAAATTTTGAGCTTTATAAAAAATACTAGTGTTTAATTGCACTGTTGCTGTCCTCCTAAGTTGTCTATGGGACAGAAAACTTGTCCTTAGTACTTAAATAATGCAGAAAGTTCTGCTATTTTGCTGCTTTTTTAAATGCCTAGATATTTTAGCAAAGCAGTCATATATATATATATATATATAACACACCTTTGTTTAGCTTGCTGTCATAAAAAAAAAAAAAAAAAAAAAAAAGCTGCTAACTTTCTCTGTCTGGAAAAGCTGTCAGCGTAAAAGCAGAAAGCAAGCCTGATACTCCCCTGTGAAAGGGTCACAAAGCAAATTTAGTTTCTTACTCACTTCAGTGGTTATTACTGGTCACTAAGAGCATGGAAGTGCTGAAGCAGGAGGCTGCGCTGGCTGCACATCCATGAGGAACAACGGGCAGCTGTGGCAACAGCATGGGCAGAGCTGTTTTCATAGTATAACCCTGAGAACTTTTTGCAGTGAAGAACTCAGGTCTGGTATGATAGGGTAAAAGGCAGTTGTAAGTTCAGTTCTGCCTGGAAACAAGAACCATGGGACAGAAATAAGAGAGAAAAACAGGACTGAATACTAATGAAACTGTGATAACGGAATATGGCCATGAGTGGTACTAAAATCTAGCTACAGAAACCTAGTTTTATTGTTGAAGAAACCATCCAATTATCGCACACCTTGGTAAAACTTTATTTATTTATTTATTTCGCCAGCAATGGTGTCTCTCATTCTTTCACTTGTGGTGTCACCAAAAAAAATAAAAGATGAAAAACAATAAAACATTGTAGAAGTCAAGGAACTCTTCATAACAGCTCATTTCACATTATCTTTATCATAAGATGCTAGGAAAGCAGACCATTAATACTCTGTAAATAGGACTGGGTGCTGTTTTATTACGGGACGCTGTTCTAATTGTCCTTGCTGCCAGAGCTATCATTCATATTCGAAAGCACTTAGCCCAAGACTAAGAGGCAGTTGCTTTACCAAGAACTGTGAAAGGTTTCCTTAATATGTTTCTTTTAAACAAAGTACTTCGATGAGCTAATGCGTAGCAGATGTTTCTGAATTACCCCAGAGAACAGAAGACCTATTTCATCATTATGTGAAATAAGATATTACCCAAGGCAAATGCTGGTAATAACATTTTCCCACAGGATTCCTGTTGCTGTTAGGGATATTATCTTACCCTAAATATAACAAGATCTTGATTTTCATAAATGAAGTACACTAATTTGCTAGAAGGCAATAGCAAAGACATAAAAGCATCTTTGAAAAACCAATAGGTTTTCTACATAGTTTGCAACTTCCAATGGTTTCTTTAAGTTCTTAGAACAATTTCCTTAACAATTTCCAAATTCAAGGATTTTTTTTTTTTTCTAATTTCATAGAATGGCTTGGGTTGGAAGGGACCTCAGAGATCATCTAGTTCTAACAACCCTGCCATAGGCAGGGATGCCACCCACTAGACCAGGTTGCTCAGGGCCTCATCTAACCTGGTGTTGAACACCTCCATGCATGGGGCATCCACAACTTCTCTGGGCAACCTGTTCCAGGGCCTCAGCACCCTCTGAGTGAAAATTTTCTTTCTAACCTCTAATCTAAACCTCCCCTCTTTTAGTTTAAAAACTTTCCCCCTTGTCCTGTCATTATCTACACAAGTAAGGAGCCCCTCTCCATCCTTTCTGTAAGACTCCTTTAAGTATTGAAAGGCTGCAGTGAGGTCACCCAGGAGCCTTCTATTTTGTAGGCTGAACAGCCCCAAGTCTCTCAGCCTTTCTTCATAGGAGAGGTGCTCCAGCCCCTTGACTGTCTTAGTGGCCCTCCTCTGGACGCACTTAACAGCTTCCCATCCTTGTGCTGGAGGCCCCAGACCTGGACGCAGGACTCCAAGTGGGGCCTCCAAAGGGCAGAGTAGAGGAGGACAATCACCTCCCTTGACCTGCTGGCTGCTTCTCTTTTGATGCAGCCCAGGATGCAGTTGGCCTTCTGGGCTGCAAGCACGCACTGCTGGCTCCTGTCGAGCCTTTTGTCTACCAGAACCCCCAAGTCCATCTCTGCAGGGCTGCACTCAATGAGTTCTTCACACAGTCTTCACTCATGGCTGGGATTGCCCTGGCCCAAGTGCAGCACCTTGCACCTAGTGTTGGACCTTGTTGAACCTCATTAGGTTCTTAACCCTCCTCTCCTACGAGTATATCCAGTTAACTATTTAGTCCAAGTAACAATCCAGCATTTTTGATGCTGGATTGTGTGGGAAATCCAATGAGAATTCCACATCCAGACAGGTCGATGTGAAGGAGAAAAAGACCATAGGAATACTGAGTCAGCAGTTCGATATGAACACTTCTACTAAGGACCATACATCTTTGTTAAAACATGGCAGCTCCAGGTGAGGGCACTGCCAAGTCCACCAGCCTCTCTGTAACAGCTCCAATAAATTCATTTAAAAATTCTATGTAGGAGAAACTGATCCTCCCTTCATAGCTGTAACACACAGCTCATTTAAATCCACCTGGAGTAACCAAATGAGCTATGCTATTCCCTTCCTTCCCTGAGCACATGCCCAGCAGTCTGCTGAGAAAGGCAGGCAGTTGGTATGCGGTCATTTCCACCCAGATGACATTACAGTTACAGCAATTCGCACACTGCTTGGGCACAAGTGGGTCACAGCTCAGGAACAAGAACCCACGAGAACCGTGAAGATGATTACCTCACTTCTTTCCATTTATACTGAGCACGTCTGATGCAGCAGACAATGCCACCAAGCAATTATCCTTTAAAAAGGGACAAAGCATAGCAATGAATACATATATGATCCATATAAATCAGCCTTTATAGTTTTTATTTCATACTTAATCTCTAAACGGTCAACAGTAACTTTTTGCAATGTCACAGGAGATCTCTGAAGTTCTTTTCTCAAAGCCAAGCTTCTCGTGAGGCTGTGATTGTACACTTGTCTTGCAGGCCCAACATAAAGAAGTAGATTTGGGCTAGACAGCACTAATATATGCTCATTTAAACTACATATTTCAATCCACTTACAAAACTGGTATTTAGAAAAGCAAACACTGTGATGAGGCAAGTCTACAACCAAACCATAATACCCATCAACATAAAATATCATTTGTAAAGGAGATGTACACAGAGTTCTGATTTTTCCTGGGCATCAAAACCCTGCTTTGCTTGGGCACCTAGCTCATTATCTGCTCTTCCAGTTACTTATAATTTGAGTGGATTCTGATCCTTAAAGCTATCAAAGTCCATGGAAGCATTTTGAGTCTGTATGAGATTTCCTGAGGGATTTAAAACATAAAAACCTCATTCAAGAACTAGAACAGAAAGCCATTTCCCTCTTTTCTAAATGACTAGAAAAATATTTATTATTAATATAGCTTAAATACTTAAATGTTCTATGTCCATAAAATATGAGAAAGTATCATCCAGTATAGGATAAAAGAGCATTCAAGAAAAATACACTACTGCCAGATAACTATTTATGATGCAATGTTCTACTCTACATTTTCTGGGATATTAATACAACATAGAAGAATGATTGCTGCTATATCCCTGCAGGAAAGTTTGTATGAAGAACACAACTCTGTTTTTATTCCTTTCTGCTCATCTGAAACCAACAAATTCACTTTTTCTTTTTTTTAAACACTTTTTCAGCTGAAAATATGAAAAAAAAAAAAGTGACATTCCCATTCCGAAATTAATGGCTTCACATTTTTGAACAAGCATTTCTAAATTTTAATTTGAATGTTTCAATGCATTATTTATATTTAGCCACTTGAAATCCTCCCTCTCTCCTATCCTAGCATTTTCCTAAAACAAAGGAAAGTAATACTTTAGGAAGTTATTTTGTATTTCTAATAAAGAAGCATTTCCATATTAAAAATCCAGGAAACACTAGCATTTACAGCAACCATAACAGAGCACATGGTTTCAAGGGAATATTTGTTGTTACAGTGAAAAATTAATGAACAAGTTACCATTAGAACCACATAAGCTAAAAGCTTTCTTTGAACAATGAGAAACTTATGACAACATAGTCCAGTCTCATTGCTCTTGCACACATAAATGTTGATAAAGATCCGATAGGATTTTTATGAGGAGCACTGACAAATGTGAAAAAGATGCTTAAATTTTATAAACATCATCTATTTATTGCATGGCTTATGAAATACTCACATTTCTTTTATGTTCCCTCAGACTGGTTTTGAAACTCAATGATCCTTTAAATCATTACTTCCATAGCACATAAAAGCTTAAAAATATAAACACGCAGAAACAAACACGTACTACTTTTCCTTCATTTTATGGACTTAAAAAACATTCATGCCATGGGATCAACTGTTTTATGCATTGTTAGAATCATAGAAACACAAGGCTGGAAAGGACCTACAAGATCACCTAGTCCAACTGTCCTCCTATCACCAATACTACCCACTAAGCTACTAAATTGTGTCTCGTAGCACCTTATCCATGCACTTCTTGAACATCACGAGGGATGGTGACCACCACCTCCCTGGGCAGGCCTGATCACTCTTTGAGAGAAAAAGTTTTTCCTGATATCTAATCTAAATCTCCCCAGGCACAACTCGTGGCCATTTCCTCGAGTCCTATCCTTAGAGAGAAGACGCCAACCACCTCCTCATCACAATGTCCCTTCAGGAAGTTGTGGAGTACAATAAGGTCTCCCCTGAGTCTCCTCTTCTCCAGACTAAACGATCCCAGCTCCCTCAGACACTCCTCATAAGACTTCTTCTCCAGACCCCTCACCAGTTCTGTTGCCCTTCTCTGGACATGTTCCAGTGCCTTGATGTCCTTCTTGTCTTGAGGGGCCCAAAACTGAACACAGTACACTTGAGGTGTGGCCTCACCAAAGCTGAGCACAGGGGGACAATCACCTCCCTGGTCCTGCTGGCTACACTACTTCTAACACAGGCCAGGATACCATTGGCCTTCTTGGCCACCTGGGCACACTGCCGGCTCATGTTCAAGCATTAATCAACCATTCTGCCCCAAGCCTATAGTGCTGCATGGGGTTATTATGACCAAAGTGTAGGACTCAGCACCTGGCCTGGTTAAACCTCATCCCATTCACCTCAGCCCAACAGTTAAGCCTGTCCAGATCCTTCCAAAGGGCCACCCTACCCTCAGGCAGATCGACACTACCTCCCAACTTGGTGTCGTCTGCAAACTTACTGAGGGTACACTCAATCCCCTCGTCCAGGTCATCAATAAAGATAGGCCCCAGTACCAACGCCTGGGGGACACCACTTGTAACAGGATGCCACGTAGACTTAACTCCATTAACCACTACCCGCTAGGCATGGCTCTCCAGCCAGTTCTTTACCCAGAGAAGAGTGTACCTGTCCAGGCCATGGGTAGCCATTTTCCCCAGAAGAATACTGTGGGAGACCATGTCAAAGGCTTTGCTGAAGTCTAAGTAGACTACATCAACAGCCCTTCCCTCATCTACCAGTCTGGTCACACGATCATAGAAGATGAGGTTAGACAAGCACGACCTGCCTTTCATGAAATCATGCTGGTGGGGCCTAATCCCCTGGATGCCATGCATGTGCTGTGTGATCTCACCGAAGATTATTCGCTCCATAACTTTCCCTGGAACTGAGGTCAGGTTGACAGGCCTGTAGTTCCCCCGGTCCTCCTTATGGCCCTTCTTATAAATGGGAGTCATCAGCAAGCCTCCAGTCCTCTGGGGACTCTCCAAATAACCAGGAATGCTGATAGATGGTGGAAGGCAGCTTGGCAATTACTTCCACCAGCTCCCTCAGCACCCTAGGGTTGAGCTTGTCTGGTTCCTTGGACATAGGACATTCTAGATGGAGGAGCAGATCTCTAACTGTCTCTTCCTGGATCACAGGGGACATCCAGGTTAGGAAGTAAAGTACCCTGAACATAACTGATCTGACTATTAAAGACAAATGTAAAGAAGGTGTTAAGAACCTCAGCCTTATTCTCAGTGATCACATTTCCTGCTGCATCAAGAAAAAGATGGAAATTTTTATTGGTTCTTCTCTTGCTGTTAATATATTTGTAAAAGAATTTCTTGTTCTCTTTTACTGCAGTGGCCAATCTGAGTTCAAGCTGGGCTTTTGCCTAACTTCCTCTCTGCATATCTTAGTAACTTCCTTGTAGTCGCCCCAAGTACTGTCCTTTCTTCCAGGAGATGTAGACACTTTTTCTCCTGGAGTCTCAGTTAAAAGTTACCGGTTCATCCATGCCAGTCCTTCTTCCCCTCCAGCTCACCTTACAGGACACAGGAATGGCCTGCTCCTGTGCTTTGAAAATTCCCTTATTGAGGAGTGTCCGGGCTTCCTGGACCCCTTTGCCCTTCAGGAGTCACTCCCAAGGGACCCCTGAAACAAGTGTCCTGAATAGGTCAAAATCCTCCCTTCAAGAGTTCAAGACAGCAGTTTTGCCGGTTACCCTTCTGACATCACCAAGGATAGAAAACTCTACAACTTCATGGTTACTCTGCCCAAGACAGTCCCCAGCTTTCACATCTCCCACTAGTCCTTCTCTGTTAGTGAAGTGCAGGTCTAGCAGGGCACCTCCCCTGGTAGGCCATAGAACCAGCTGTGTCAGGAAGCTATCTTCCACTTTAAAAAACCTCCTGGACTGTTAGGATCATCAAAAACAAGTATGTCAGCATTTTAATATAAATGTGCAAATCAAATTAAGTGAAAACAACGAAACAATTTCATGCTAATTAAATATACTGAGGGCTGCAAACCTCTTAGAATAGGGTTTTCTGTAGGAAGAGGCAGGTTATATGCAACAGAAAATCTTTTTTTTTTTTTCCCTCAAATATTTGTTGAAATTCTAAATATTTATCTTTAGTTCCAAATTAAAAAGAGTTTTCCCAAATTCTAGAATATTTTTTTTTAAATAGCTTTGTTTACTTCCAGGTATGATCACATTTCCTTGTAATTGAGAATCATATTCACACACTGAAACTACATGGGGAGAGATTTGTTTAGCACTGTTAAAAAAGCCCAGCATAATTATATATTATTTTAGGTACTACAGTGCTGTATTTTACTGAAATTTTTCTATTTTAATATTATGACACCAAGCTGTGTGGTGGGGCTGACACGCTGGAGGGAAAGGATGCCACCCAGAGGGACCTGGGCAGGCCTGAGGCCTGTGCGAACCTCATGGGGGTCAACAAGGCCCCGGTCAGGGCAACCCCAAGCATCAACACAGGCTGGGCAGAGAATGGGTGGAGAGCAGCCCTGGGAGAAGGCCCTGGGGGTGCTGGTGGATGAGAAGCTCGACATGAGCCAGCAATGTGTGCTTGTGGCCCAGAAAGCCACCCATACCCTGGGCTGCACCGCCAGCAGCGCAGCCAGCAGGGTGGGGAGGGGATTGTCCCCTGCTCTGCTCCTGTAGGGCCCCACCTGCAGGGCTGCGTTCAGCTCTGGGGCCCCCATCATAAGGAAGACAAGGACCTGTTGGAGCAGGTCCAGAGGAGGCCACGAGGATGATCAGAGGGCTGGGGCACCTCTCCTATGAGCCAGGCTGAGGGAGTTGGGGTTGTTGAGCCTGGAGAAGAGAAGGCTCCAGGGAGATCTCACAGCGGCCTGCCAGTGCCAAAAGGGGGCTGCAGGAGAGCTGGGGAGGGACTCTGTCAGGGAGTGTAGTGATAGAACAAGGGGGAATGGCTTTAAACTAAAAGGGAGCAGGTTTAGATTAGATGTTGGGAGGAAATTCTTCACTCGGAAGGTGGTAAGGCCCTGGCACAGGCCAGGCTGGATGGGCCTTTGGGCAGCCTGGGCTGGTGGGAGGTGTCCCTGCCCAGGGCAGGGTGGAGCCAGGAGATCTGTTAAGGTCCCTTCCAACCCAAGCCACTTTACAATTCTATGAGTATTTGAAAGAATTGTAGAATTCGTTGTTCCAACTACATAAACTAGATTTAAGACATGGGAAGAAAGTGCTATTTTTTCCTCTATGAAGTTCAGAAAGAGTAAGATAAAATAATGAGACAGTGTCTAAATGTCATTAATTGAAAACTACCTTGATATTACAACTTAAACTTCAAATAGATAAGCAATTCCATTACTTTTTTAGATAGTTGTACAATGCTTATTAGAGGAGTTGGACTCGATGATCCTTACGGGTCCCTTCCAACTCAGGATATTCTATGATTCTGTGATTCTAGAGCCTTCAGAATAAAGTCATCTTACTTCATTTTAGATATATGCAGAACAATTACTTGAACTTTACTCTGAAAAACATGAACATAAAACACCAAAACTAGCTTGTCAAGAAGTTGCTATCTACAATTTATTTATTTACATTGTGAAAAGCATTTTCTTGTTCCAAGTTGTCACTAGTGAAGGACTTTGAGAACTATTTTTTTACAACAACTATTATGCCAGGCCAGTTTTGCTTGCTGTCTGCGATTACACCTCATGGCTGCCCATTTTTCTGTCAGGGCCCAGATGGGCACAGGGGCCATCTGTTCTCATAGAGAGCTGATCCTGGTGAGCAGGGCTCACTCCAGTCAGCACCCGTGCTGTTACCAGCAGTCCACTCCTTAGAGTGAACCTGTCAAATGCTGACACGGGGGGCGGGGGGGGGGGGGGGGGGGGGTCTTACCAGAAAGCTGTTTAAAATTAAGACATCTAAATTCCTACTGATTAATTACCATTTTCTGTGAATAAACAGGAGGATCGTCAGTTAATTAAGATACATGTTCAATTAATCTAGCTGGTGTCAGGTGCACTACCTCATATCAGAAGGAAGGAAAGATGCTTCATTGCTTCAGGACACACAGAGCATACACACAGACTGTGGTTTTATCTGTCAGTAGCCATGCAGATAAAGCCTGTGCAGAAAATCTACATTCACGCTCACAAACCACCAAATTAAGCAGTGGACAGGCTAAATTGATCTTAACTTAACTCAGATTCAAAACTTCTATTCAAATGAATTTGACCCAATCTTAAAGGACTCATATTACAAGCAGAATCAGTCGAACACGAAAATTCCTGCTGAAAAATCCTACTTGAAATCAAAAATAACACTTCAAAGCTAATACCTTGAACTCACTGATACATTAATGACAACAGACCTATCTTCTATGAATATCCATAGCCTGAATCATTAGGAAAAAATAGGAAAAGTTACTTTCAGTCTATCTGAGGCCTTCGGCATACCCTGGAGAAGCTCCTGCTACAATCCACGTGTAATAGCTGATCAGGTGGCAGAAGTCTCCCCTGCAAACACAACTTCTGGTCGCTCATACTGCTCCCATGAAATAGGCAGGAGTCACCCACAGCTCCCTTTGCATAGCTCATTGACTGCTCAGGCTTTTCTTCTCACACTATCTTTTGTCTTAACACTGGCACTCATTCCACCCCCAAAATCATTCTTTACTATTCTCATTCTATTCTGTGCTGACAGGTGTCAGATAACTACTTGATTAGTATCAGCCCTCTTAATTTTGAGTGGGGTGTGTGTGTGTGTATATATATATATATATGTATTTATATATATATATTTTTGGCATTAAATCTACAGTGTTTCTGGAGGAAGTTCACCATTTGGAAAAATACTTTCAGAGAATTTCATGAGGCATATCAGAAAATGACAAACATAGTGTGAACTGAATAACCAGGGAGCCACGTCACTTTTCCTATAAACACATCAATTTTTTAAGCTGGTCCTTTCACAAAAGACTCAGGGGTAGAAGTTGACAGTAAGGAGAGCTATAAACATTAGAGTGAGGAAGTCAGCTTGCAAAGCAGAAGTTGAATTCTAGATCTAAAGTTATGACAGCTTATAAAATGTGCAAGTTTCAGAAGAGGTCATTGTACATCATCTCAAGATCATTAGGTTAGGTTATAGGAATCATTTCAGCAAGCCTCATATTACAAAACAGAAGATATCACTGTCATGACAACTGTCAAAAAGACTGAAGGAAGCAGTCAATATTATCAGAAAGAAAATGATCTCTATATAAAAAGATCAAATAGAATTTTCATCCTGGAAGTCTGTAAATGTCACATTCCCATAGACATTATGGTTTGCAGAGTGGAACAGAGCAATGTTTTGACCAGTTGTGTGCTCTTTATTTAGTACAGAGGTTGTTATTACAATGCTTCCTTGGCTGCAGTTAGAGATAATGTTTTCTGAAAACATTTCCAAACTATGGGACTGCTAATCCAGCTTTTGCTAGGTCTCAATGCAGCCCTGATGAAAAAATACACCTTTGTATCTGGTTTAGTCAGGTACAGACTGTTTGTGATGAGTCAAAAATATAAATCCTGCGTTTTCAATTAGAACTTCGCAAGTTGCCAAGAGTGGGTATCTTTTAAATTGGTATTCTCAGAGAAGCAAAATAATCAGTAAGATTGAATAGTATGGATTATTTTCTATTTTGAAAATTATGAATAGCAACTTGAATCTTTCTGTTCTGCTAAGATTTCCAATCTTTGCCTCATGCTTCTGCTCATGAAATGACAACTAAAAGCCATGTTTCCAGAGAATTCCTGTGTATTTGAATTCTCCCTATCTTCAGCACTCTGGACACTGATGGTAAAGTTTGCTTACTAAATAAGAAATTAAGGAACATTAAGTATCATTTTCTGCAGCTAAAAGCATATTTTGAACTATCTTCATAAAAACATAATAGTATAAGTACAAACATAATAGTATCAATACAAAGGCCCTTCAAAGTGTTAAGTAATATCATTGCTTTCCCATAGTTAAGGCAGTGACAAATAATTTGTTTTTATAGTTACACACAGCCTGTTTTAAGTGTCAATACTACAAATAAAATCTTTTAAAATGGCTGCTATATTTGAGGTCAGCTAAAGTCAGTTTGTTGCTCTTATCGATCTTAGCATCTTCCAGGTGATTGGCTATATGCCTGCATTTCTAGCATTTGCATGGGCAGATAAATATTATTTCTCTAAAACATTGTGACTTCTTGTTACAGAGCTGAAAAACTCCAAGGACATATTGCCTCCTTTTGAAAAGGACATCTGCCTTGCAAAGAGGCACATAATTCTTTCTCATTAGTACTTCTTCCTTCCACTTTCTTCCAACTACAAAGCAGCCCTCCCTCTGCCTCCCTTCTGTGTTGCTTCCCAGTGCTGCTACTCCTCCTCCAGCCTTTCCAATTATACATTTATCAGCCTCCTCTCTCCAAGAAGCACACAACCCTTTTCTCCTGCCACATCCCAAGTCCCTCCTTATTCTCAAATACCCTAATCCTCCTCCTCCTCAATAAAGCTGGCATCTTCGAATGAGGTCCTGTCCTCGTCTTCTACAGACATCTGTGTTTTGATTTTTAGCAAACTGAAGGACCTGACAATCACCTGAGCCAGAATTTGCCAGAGCGTATCTGCCTCAAGATCCATTTTGTATCTGATCCCCTTATCTTTTACAAAGCCTGCAAGTGGAGAACAGCCTTGTCCAATCCACAGACATTTCAAATGAAAACTGAAACAAGGTCAAAGGAAAGAGGTCAGTACTCCATTAACTATCTGTGTCCACACTTGGTGGCATTGGTCAGCTTTTTCCCAGCCTTACCTTCTTTGCTTTGTCGAATTCACAGATTTAATTTGCCCTCATACTCAACTTCCCCCAGGAAAGATCTCAATTTCTGAACTCCTGAAACACCCACTGAAAGCAGTACTTGAGAAAGGCTACACACACTGTGCTTCAGGTACAGAGAAGAGTGCTCTCTCTCTAGTGTGGTTATCTGGGCCTCCCATTGTTAGCTCTAGTTTGACTAACAAAATAAATACATTCACTAAGTTACATTAATATTTACCAGATGAACAGAGTTTCATGGACTGAAAGGAAAAGAAAAAACATGCAGAATTCCTCATACAATTTTTATAAACAGGAAATTCTCCTATCTTCAATGAATTAAAATCAGGATCTCTGCCAATAAATTTATATTTTACATACACTGCTTTTACATGTCAGATGTCTTTTTCAACAGTACTGAGAGTTATACTCATGATCTGGTGAAGGCTGAAGAATGAAGAAAAAAATTAAATTTTTAAAGAGCATTACTGCTTCAAAAATCCTATTTTGAGTTAATAAATCCTTTTACCATTTCAAATACAATTTCTGCAAATACCTTATGAAGTAACATTTGAAATTTTTTGTATATGCTTTTTGCAGTTGTGCAGAGCAATTCAGTATCTGCTTATTCTTTAATCTTGTTAACTTCTGGCAGTAGAGAAGGAAATGTTCATCCGAGAAGAAAAGGTTGTATGAAAGGTCTTTTTGGTAGCTTTTGAGTTTAAAAAAAGTGTTTGAAAAATTGCACCTACTTATTCATGAGAAAAAAAAAGCTACGTTTGCAAAAAATAACATTCAAAGTCAGGTTGCTAAAAATTCGTGGTATTAGGTAAAAATTTAATATCCTCAGCTGGAAACATAAAGCCTATCCATGTGCCTATATATCATTTGTCATTAGTACAACACTAACATTAAACAGTAGAGTGGAACCATGCTTCACTAGTGCTACATGAACACAGAACAGGAAGAGCTCTAGATGCTTACAGTTTACCGTAAACATTGTTTAGGTTTCTCATGTAAATATTTCAGTTTAAAGATTTGTGCCCATTACTCTAAATACATGCACAGAAACAAAATGGGAAATGCATCTTTCAGCCATTCCTTTGCATTATAAATCTCTTATTTCCGATTGCTATTACACTAATAAGGTCATACATGCATTTATCAGCACCGTATTCGCTGATAGTTCAGTCTACACAAAGAGCAGATTAATGGATGATATTTGATTTCTTTATACTGATTATTATTTGTTCATATTAAGATTATCCCTACAGTAAGTGCACAGAACAGGTTTACCTTATATCAGAAAAAAAATAAATAAATTGTTGAGACTAGACTGGGTGTTAGCATAGGTATGCACATATACATGTATCAGAAACAAGGTACAGAAGCATACGGATAAAGATACAGGTATGTATGCATGCAGCTATTTCTGGCTTATGAGCCTATCTCAGGCTTTTGTAGTAAATGGCTTTTTGAACAGAACCAGCTAAGAAATCTGCTCTGTAAGAAGTACCAGCAGTTAGATGTACTTCTGTCATAGTTTCACAACTCTTGGCTTTCCTCTTAAGATTATCTGGAATTGTGAAAAATTGCAGGAGAAGAGATCAGCAAGGTGTCAAAAGAGGTCAGGAATCTCTTGACTGACACAAGAACATAATAGTACCCTCAGGACGAGATGGAGATCATCGTGAACCACACGGGAAATTTCAAAATATTGGTCTGTGCAAGCCCCAGTTCTTAAGAGCCAAGCTGTGAGGTTTCTCTCACCTTCCCCCCCCCCCCCCCCACCTTTATTTTAATTAAATGTACAATTGTCATTTCACATAAAATCCATTTTATTATTCTGACCATAGATATGAGTTTCACTTTTCCTCCCCCTTCAAATGAGAGGGGAAAAAAAGATCATAGTGAAAGGGTATATAGATTCCTTTTTTTTAGCTGAAAAGAAATGTCATGATTTGTTCTACACAACTAGAATACAAAGGCCCAAAAATCCTTGAATAAAGAAGCAAAGCACATCTCAGAGTGGGGCAGCTGCAAGCTGAAACTTAATTTGAGGGCAGAGGAATTTTTACCACATTTTTGTTAATATGGTGAGCTCCTTTAACTGCCTGGACAAGTTTGAAGTCTGAGTTGGAAGCTGTAAAACCCATCGCTTTTTAAGCCAACTCTCCCCAGTGGAATTCAAGTCTTTTAGACAGATTCCAGGGCCTATTCACAAAAACTCATTTCACCTCCTTCAGGTGTGGTTGATGGCATTCAAACACTTGAAGAGCAAGTTATATTCCTTCTTCCTCCAAAATTAATGTGAAAAAATTCAAAAGGCTTCCCAAACGGATACTGCTCCAAGCTTCAGAGCACAGCAATTGGATATAGCAGCACAGGTGTAGAAGAAAACTGAAGAGCAGAAAAATGTAAATGAATGCACCGAAACATGCAGGTCAAACTCAAGCAACAAAAGAAACAGAAGCAAGATACAGTCTCTGTAGTGCATGGCACAGGAAAATGTGCATAATGTATGCAAGCTCTCGAGAACTTCATGGAAAATAATCAGCCTATTAAATAAAAATGGCAATAAAAATTCAGTATTGAGTGTGGCTGATGAAACAACAGAAAACCTAAAGCCTAATTCTAATACCTGCCTCTGCATACATAGCACACAAGTTCTCACTCATCTTGACAGACTACATCGACAAATCACTTCAGGAATACTGTTCTTACTACATTATCCCCAAATTATTCCTAAGACACGAAAAAAACTGACAGCCTAGAGTTGCCTACAGGGCTTGGTACACTCAGTCTAGTTGATAGAAAGGTAATAGATTAGCCTTTAACAGGCATATGCTGAATGTTCCTCTTCCTGTTGAACAGCACCCATGATCCTCGGGACTAAGTCAGGTGAGGAAACATTTATGACAACCGTACCATTAATAAGAAGACTGATTTCCAAGTTAATATACTGATTTTTTAACCTCTGCTTTTAGATAAAGGCAAATAAAAATTGAAAAACATTTGGGAATTTAGTAAAGCACCAGAAATGAAATCAGTGAGAAACAGTAACACAACAGACTGGTTACTCTAATAGAGGCAGCAGTCATCTATGTTCAGCTCCACCACTGCTGATAAAGTCAGGTTCTCTAACATAGAGCCATGGTGGAAAAGCTCCTTGCACAGTGAGTTAGAGCCCTGGTTTATAAAGTTCCAAATGAAGTAGAGGGATAATATACTTGATGACATAAGCAATGAATTTACAGTTATGTGATAAAAGCACAAAGCAAACAATAGAATATCGTGCTCTTAATTGCACTTGAGGCCTTTTATTCTTCAGTGAACAGTTACTCCAGTAATTGGGGTAAGGGTGGGATAAAAGACATTTCCAGCATTCTTTCACACACACAACATGTAAGAAAAAATATACTGGATGCTTTCCCCTTCTCCATTTTCTCCTCTTTCCACACAAGATTTCAAAGGAAAGAGAGGCACACAAATTTTTCATTCAAAGAAAGCACAGTAACAGACGTACTTCTCCAGCATGCTTATAAATGAAGTACAGGTCTTTAACAGCCTCTTCTAGATCAGATAAAAGGCTCAGAACTCTAATTTGGAACCAAAACATTTCAGGTTTCACTGAAATAATCCTCAGGACACAGAGAATGCATCCATTTAGTTGACATCCCTACCCAAGGGGCTCCTGTGATTTACATTTATTCTCTGAACAGGTGTGCAGCACAGAGGCAGTGCTTAGAATAGACATATTGACAGACTTCTCTGTTCTCGCCTAGCCTAACAAAATGCCTCCATCAATGTAGCAGTCATTCTTGAAAACGTGTTTTCAAATTGCTAGGATAACGCCTCTGGGGAAAAAAAAAAAAAAAAAAAAAAGATAAAAGAAGGATAAAAGAGAATATGACCCTTAACTATGTTCAATTTAATAAAGCTAACACTAAAAATGAAGTGCTGTGTTACACACAGACTACAGTAAGGGATTGTTTACTTGGAAGAATTTTCCAATATAAAAAGAAAAAGCAAATGAGAGAAAAATTAAAAGAACCTATCTTGAGAATACAAAGTACAGGTAAGTGAGTTACATTACTAAGAACGCTCAAAGGAAAATTTCCTCCAATTTAAATAAAAGAGAGGAGTTAAATACCTTACAATTTTCCAGTTGCATCAGTTAAAATACTTGAAAGCACATTATGAGAAAGGACATAAAATAGACAAATTGAAACTAGTGTTTTCTGGGAGATGAAATCATGCCCCATAACAAGTAATCTGTATAAAATGGTCATGCAGCCAAGGAAACAAGCACTGTAGAGCCCTTACACTGCTTTGATTTGTTCGCATTCAGCCATCCACCCATTCTAAAGCAGAGAAACTGAGTGGAGTCTTTCTGTAGGGCCCAGCATTACCCTCACTCTATTCCTACTGGAGCTGGCAACTCCTGATTTGAGTGAGAAAAGTAGGCAGCAATGACTTGTCTCAGGTATAGGTCCTGAAAAAAGCATTTCAAGCATACACCCACTGATAGATTTTATTTATTTATTTATTTTTAAGTTTTGTTCATGAGGATTTGAAAAACAGTGGAGAGCTGTCTCCTTCTCCTATCAAATCACTATCCTTACTAAACCACAACAAAAATATTGGCAAATGTTTAATCAATAATTGAAACAACTATTGAAATTTCAATTCAAATAATTGATATTGTAGAAAATGAAATAGTTTTACTCTGTGAAGGACAAAGAGTACAAAATGTTATCCATCCAGTTTAACCAAATGAAGCCTTACATATGTTACCAGCTCTAACTAATAGAGAGTATTTTCATGACAGGCTTTAAGTAACACAGAAGTGGACGCAAGTGTCTCATATGGATAAATGCACTTCCATGCAAGGGGAAAAGACATTATTTCTTTAGGGGGCAGAAAGGCGTACAAACACAGCTGCACATACTGCCTACATCTTACTTTGGGTAAGAATTTACTAAAAAAATTCTATTGTCGTTATACAGCTGAAATAAAGACTGTTCTGAACACCCACAGCAAAACTGCAGTCTGTGGTGCTTGCAGCGGTAGGATTTCATTTGGCCTTCAGAATTTACAGAAAACTCATTTTGGAATGAAGACAGGATATATATTTAATCCAGCTCTGACTGCAACAGCCAGAACAATTCTCATAAATTGTGAAAAAAAAAAAAAAAAAAAAAAAAAAAAACCACCTGTAGGTATACGCTCAGTTCTATTCACTGTAGGTCAGTTATATTATAAGCAAATACAGGTACATGCGCCTATATATGGGGTCTTTATCTCATTGTAGAAGTTTAAATAATATGGAAAAAGCAAACATTATTTCAGAACTGAACTAGCAAACAGCAATTAGAAGAAGCCTGACAAACCCACGAAAGCAGTTACATCTATGGATGCTCTAGAAGTCCAGTCTACCTCCCTACCAGTACTTACATAACTGACAAACTTTTAAAAAAAATTAGTATTTTACTTACATCTGCTCTGTTCTTCAAATGGGTGAAAGTCAGTGTCATTTTTTCCAATACACTAAGAATATAAACAATGCCTTTTAGAGAAGCAGATATGAATACGTTAGAAGATATGAAAATGCAGACCATAACCCAGGAAAAAGAGGATATCCAAGATTCTTCATGTTGCCTTGAAGACATTAGCTACTAAGCGTGCTGCCTATCAGAGCACAAAACCTTACAGATTGTACAAAGGGAAGAAATACAAATAACTAAACACATCACCTGCCTCTTTGTATCTTCCCTATCAACTATTGGGGAAAAAAAAAAAAAAAAAAAAAGCTTTCTCTTCTCATGCTCTGTTGCCTCAATGCCTCAACTCAGGTGCCTCAGTGCAACATCAATGCCGTACTTGATGAGGAGACAGGGAGCAGAACAGAAGAGACTTCAGCAGATGGGAAGATGCAAGACTAGGCTCGTGTACTCCTTTTCGTGGTTGAGAAGACAACAAGAGGTAGGGCACCATCTTTAGAGATTTTACCTCCTAAGTATGATAGAAGATTTGTGTAACTCACTGACCATTGGATGTCTATTCTCAATTCATAGAGAGGGTGGGCTTTCAACAACCTTGTTCCTCACCTCTCTCTTCTCTCAAAGGTGAATAATTAAAAAATAAAAAATAAAATAAGAGAAAGAGAAGATCTCCCTTTCTTCAAGTGAAGAAAATAAATTTCAATTAAGAGCTGTAAACAAAAGGCTAATCTTTACAAATATTTAAGGTGCTGCACAGCTATGCCCTATGAAAAAAGTTACTTCAGGATTTTGATCAGTTTTTCATTTTAGAAAGAAATGTTTAAAACGTAATTACTAAATGGCATCTTAGAATATATTCTTCAAATGAATCCTTCATAGGCATTATTTAGAATGACATTACAGAAATGTTATGAATAGATGCCATAACATAGGATACAAATATTAATTAAAATGAAGAGATGCAATTAAATTGTTCTCTGCACTGTAACCAACCTAAGCAGCAGGTAGTCTCAGTGTATGTGTACAGCTGGTATCACTGCAGTGATTTCAGCTCAAGTGGAAATTCCCAACCTCACTTCTGAACCCGTGGCTTGATGGAGCAATCTAACAGTGGGCATCCAGTGTTGCCCAAGATGCCCTACAGCACCCGCAATTTTGGCACAGCACCGGCAAAGGCTCCAAGGGACAATGACAGTAGGAGGCCAGGAGAGATTCACAATAGCATATCACAACATGGTAGACAGCTAAGTCCCATCCCTAGAAACACCTAAACTAGCTTGCAGATACTAAATACAATTCAAAAATACAGAGGTCAACTTCGCTGCAAAATCTATTTAGCAGTTCAAGTACATGCTCAGGCAGTTACCCATGCTGAGTTCAGTGCTGTCAGAGCTACACCCCTACCAGTTTCTAGAAACCATGGAGAGATCTGCAGAAGCTGTTTTAACACCAGTGACAGCAACAAAACCACACAGACCCCCCCAGATACATCACAGCTGTAGGTGTGCTATGCCAGATGCTGCTGCAGAAAAGAACATCTTCCCGAGCTCACGTCAGCTGTTCCCGTGTTTCTCATGTGAGACTGGAAGGAAATGTAGCTGTCTTGTCCAGCTGCAGCCTTCTCAGAGGGGAAAAAAAAAAAAAAAAAAAAAAAAAAAAAAAAAAAAAAAAAAGTGGCTCAGAGCCAAGGGAAAAAAAAAAAAAAAAAAGGTAAACCACTTGGAGTTATTTTTCCCCCTTCATCTCCTCATTTCTGTTACACTTAAAAAAAAAATATTTTCAGATGTTTCTTTTATGTCTGGCTTATGACTTAGAAAAAACTCGGTTTTGTAAGCACTAGAGTGAGGTAAGCATAGTGCATCAGCTCCCTTACTATACGTTGACAGACCATTCATGATAACACGTTTCTTATGGGTCCCAAGATAAGTATTAAAGTTAAGATCCCCTGAATTAAGAAAGTGACAGATTGTCATCTTTAATATTAATAAAGTTAATTAGGCAGAAAAAAGACCAACTTTGAGCATATTAAGGAAAAAAAAGGTCTTTAGTGGTATATTTTGTCTAAAAATCCAAGCTCACATTTCTCATTCTGTGTGAAGCATTTCTTTTCACGCATATGCTCAGGGACTTTATTAGCAAGCTATCGCAAATGTAGGAAAGATAGTGATAAATTTGCAGAGACAAATCTAAAAGCAATCTAATTGTGTTGTTTCAACTAAAGCCAGTTCAGTGTATAAGCTCTGCAAGGACATGGAATATAAAGCTTCTTTCTTTCTATGACCACAATTCAATTTCTGCTACTGTTGGTCACCTAAGGAAATCCCAAATGGCAAAAGCTTTCCAGTTCTAGCAATAATGGATAAAGGAATACAAGTCTTATCATTTGAGTTGAGCAAAAATTACAATAGGCATGAATTTAGCTTTTTCAGAGTTTTATTAAGGAAATAAAAGTTTTATTTCTAGTCTGGTATTTTCAGATTTCCTTGGTTCAGTAATAGCCATTGCAGCCAGAATCCTGTGTCCAAATGTTGCAGGCAATAAGGTACCACGTGAGAGCTAAATCTGACACAGACCCTAACATTTTAATACTATGAGATGGCTTTTCCCCAGCTTCCACAAGAATCACCTTGGCCATAAAGAATTTTTAATGGATTTTCAGTCCAAGAGAACTAAAAGGGTTTGTCTCATATGATCTCTATTAATTTATTTATTTCAACAGTGAAAAGACTAAATCTTCCCATTATAAAGACAACTCAACTGCTAAGCTTTCATTTGAACCAGTATACAATATTCAATGATACATATTCACAGGTCAAAATACCGTGCATTAGCAAGTACATTATGTTGTTTAAACAAGTTTAGGCAATGTGCAAGGTGTTTTTTCCAGTGCATTCTCCCAGCCCTTTTGCCTCAAGAAATCTATCAAGTGTTGATTACCCAGCTTTGTGTACGTAAGACCATTCAGCATATCCCAAAAGGCATGGAGAAGTTGCATTGGTTTCTGTGGCCCTCTTTTTATAACTTTGGTCTCCAAAACATCTTTTTGCAATGAATTCTGTGATGAAACATTATGAAGAGCCACATAAAAAAAAAAAAGATTCCTCCTCTACACCATAAACTGTGCCTTCTTTTGTCTCATAAACAACGATTCTTTCTTATTTTTCCTATCCACACCATTCACGTTATATCTCTGTTCTAAACTGATGTCTTCAAAGTGTCTGTCCTCAACATTTCTCCAGTATATTTTGTGATCGGTAACAGATAACATCATGATACGGTTTGTGAGTTTATCAACTCTTGCATGTTTCAGTGGAATTTGCAACCTCAGTAAAATTCAAGCAATATACCAAGCACAATTTTATTGTATAGGAGATCTCTCATCTACCACTAATATTATATTCCATCTCTGATCTGATTAGGAAGCTTCTGCTTTTTCAGGAGACCAAAGAGATTTTTAGAACTACATACAGGTACACCAGGAAGGATATTTACCAAAACAGAAAGAATCCAATAACCTGATCTGAGTTTGCGTGTGACAAGTTTACAACCGTGAAAATGGACTCTGATTCTTATAATTAAAACAGATGGTCAAAATGCTAGTTAAAGATTTTATCTAAAAATACTCTTCAGTATTATATAAACACACAGAATACATGCGTGCTGAATTGCTAATGCTTGCTCCTACACCCCGTGTAGGAGTCTTCCATCCAGACCCTGGCAGAAAGACAGTACTTATTGTCTGTGCACCACAGCAATACTGTTTCAGATATAACACAGTTCTTCACAGAATTAAGAATACACATAAATGGAGGGAGGGGAGGAGGAGTAAAGCACATCTAACAATGCTTCAGTTGTCACAGGTTACTGCTACTTAGAAACAATTATAGTGTATCTTACAAGTATCTTACACTAGTATTAACTAATCAGTCTTAAGTGAGTGTATTTGAAGATAAACTACCTCCAGGAAAAAATTGCTTCTTATTCCCCGAACAATCCAGCAAGGTTCACAAAACTACTGTTTCCAAACATTCCGGTATGTGGATAAACAGTGTTCTGGTGACATGTTCTCATATGAGTTCATTTGTGCTGTACAACAGAAATTACCAATGGCATAGCTCAGGGAAGAATTCCTGATCTCTCTTCAATAGTACCATTCCTTTCAAGTTTTATTTTGTCTTGTCTTTGATGCATAGACAGCTGGCTTTCTGGTCTGGAGTTAGCAACTGATCACTGCTTCATTTAGAAAACATACTTTGTGCCTGACCCTTCATCCATGAAGTCAGTTCCATTTCACACATCCTTCCCATAGCACACAACAGGATTGCATGTTTAGGATGACTGCATTCTGAGCCCTGACACTGACATGAATGCCTGTCAGAGCAGCAAAGTCATAATTATGGCAAAAATCTTCCTTCATCTGAAGAATACTTCAGAGTTGGAGTACACTAAATAAATCATTTGGACAAGTTTCTATTACAAAGACCTTTCCAGCTCTATTGTTAACTTTAATATAGTTCAGATATGAACAATAGCTATGATTTTTCTCCCTGTTTTTCCGCTTCTTCCTTCCAGGAAGGTAAGGACACTTTAGTATAGTTTGTTTCGACTCTCCTCAACAGCTTTACATATTCCTGGAAACTACCTGAAGTGCTTCTCTGTCCATGATTCATGCATCAGGAGATAGGTTTCTCTTCTGTACTGGGCAAACAGGGGTCAACAGCTTTGCTTTTAGACTGGTCTCTGACGAAACACCAAGCCAGACTGCTCTACAAAGAAACCCACACACACCAAGAGCACCATGCAATTATTAATCCCTTTTATGCTGGAGTGAAAAATAAACCCAAACTATTTAACTAGAGAAAGCCTTAGAATTTAGCATCTAGCAGGAAAAAAAAAAAAATGTTTTATTAAGAAAAGGGGTACCTCCATGTTTGTGATGCACACTTTCTTTTTACATTGAGGCAGGAGAGAGCAGTATAAAAATCCAACTACACACAGAACTAGTTGCATCTAACACAAGAGGCTACTACATTACAAGAGTGACTCGGTTGCATAACAAAGCACTATAGATGTTTCAGCAATAAGGTTTTTTTCCTCCCTCACTGGGCATTGGTAACTAAAAATATACACTGAAAACAGTTCTGTAAGAGCCAGTGTCCCTTCAGGCAAGAAAAAGAAAGGAGCTTGCAAGAAAGAAGGTAACCACAATGTATCTACACACACGCACAGATGACACTGATACCAGCAAGCAGTGTTGCTCAACAGACGACATCTGATGAGTGAAAACAGTTGGACCTAGGGACCAGAAGTCATTTCTGCACATATCTGTGCTTGAGTCCATACTAACAGTGGGCAGACTCAATAGGCTGAGAACCCACAAGCAGCTGGGACAGATAGCACTTCAGGTCAGATGCTTGGTTCTGGGCCACTTCCTAATCTGGCAGAGTGAGTGAGCAATAGAGTGTATTTTGACAGAGCCTTTAAAATACACACATAACGTCTCAGTCCATTTCAGATAGGGTAACCGAATATATTGCAGTCTTAAAACCATCTTACCAGATGACACAAATCCCTTGCTACAGTCCACAGACAAGCTGGATGAAGCAGCTCTCTCTTCATTGACGTAACAAAGCAGTAAGCTAGATCCAGAACAGACACGAAGTAAAGCACATTATGCTGTGGTTCTGAGTGAGACAACAGCCATGTAAGGGTGAAGCTTTTTTTTACAGAAAATTGGATCACCCAGCTGGCAGCCAACTCTCAGTTTATAAAGCTTTACATCTCACAAAAAGCAGTGAATCTCTCAGCTACAGAAAAGCAAAGATACCAGTTTGCTAAACATCCCATACTATGAGGCATCCCAGAAAGCTGGCTAGAATTTCAAAGATCTACACAAAGTTTGACTGACTTCAGTTCCGCGCCATGAAAAACTGAACTGAGGACATTCTTACAGAGGACAAGGTATCATTTAAAATGAAAATGGGAAATCCATAGCATTATTTTCCTTACAACTGGAAGACTGAATACTCCATGTTTCACATGTTCCTTCAACGATGAATGACTGCTAAAGAAGCCAAACTACTCTGGGCACCTGTAATCACTCCTACAGCAAGCTATTATGTTCAAAGTGTACAAAGACACTGAGATAAAACATGGAAAAAAATGTAAATCTGTAAGAGTAAAAATAAAACTGGCAAAACTGAATATACACAAAGAGCAGCAATACTAAATCAAATTTCTCCATGAAAAGGAACTCATGGCCCATTTCATCACCAAGCAAAAAGTTAATAAATATCTCAGAGGAAGAGAAAAAAAAAAAAAAAAAGAGTTAAAGAGTTATTTTTATCTCTGCTTGGTACCCTAAGCTTCTACTGTAAGGCTTTTATTTAGGAAGTAATTATTTCCAACTACATTTGGACCTCCACACATACTAAGGGGGGCTTCCTGGAAGAAAGGCTCTGTATTCACTTCTGCGGCAGGCTGAAGGAATGAAATGCTTCCTTCACATCCTAGATGTTGCAAGAAGTTGGAACGAGTCTGACTGCTGCCACATAAGTGGATTGCAGCAGTTGGCACAATAATAAAAACTCGCTAATTGTGCAATCAAACTATAACACAGACAAATGCCTGCCTATTAAAGCTTTGCCAACTTCCCATCTTAGTCATTTTACTTGTCCCAGTCAGACTCCTTTTCCATCTTGACTGTTAAAACAAACGCTCAGTTTGGTTACATGTTTTTTCATAACTTTTTGTCATCTAATGTAGTCTCAGTGGATTACAATCTGAAGGGATGTTAAAAAACATCTAGACATTATACAAGCCATACAAAGGCTTCTTTGCTTGCACCTGCTCACCTAGCTGGTTTGAGCTGCACTGTGCTTGTAAATGGCATAATTTGGCCACATCCAAACGGAACCAAAATAGAATTCAGCCAAATCTAATATCTTACTATTCTGAAAAAGAACTAAAGCTGAATTTCAAAAGAACCAAGATATCTTTATGATTGTTATTAAAACTGATTTGGAAAATGCAAGAACACACATCTGAAAGTGAACCAACACTGTTCTTTTATTTAGTCTCTCTAAGCTCTCTAGCCATTTAATTCTAATTAGATAAGAAAATTGAATTGCAATAGTCATTGACATTTCATTAATGTCTGGTGTTCCCTTAGCAGCAAAAAAAAGCCAAAGTAATAAAGGTTAACATATTTCCCAAACAGTAGAAAAAGTAACTATTAAAGAAATGTAACAGACATTTCACATGATGGCATATCTATGAACAGAACACATTTTACTCCAAGACGTAACTTGGCAACATTTCCTTAACTTTTTAGATTTTATAGACCATGGCCGTTCAGTAGCCATGGTGCTCATGAAAGAATTTTCTCTTGGTACAAGGTCCCTGTGGCCTGCTACCACTTCACAAGGGAAAGCAGGCCTGGGGACACCACCTTCCATGCCTCGGGTGATGGTGTCAGCACACACGCACACAATACTGCCAGATTCCAATGTTGGCTTAGAGGAAGTGCCCGGTCCCTAAAGCAGCTGAGTGATTTACATGCGATACTCTACAGAGTGGTTGGAACAAGATGAGAGTGGGAACTCTCCTTTTTGAAACGTACTGAAGGACACACTGACACATTCTGCTAACATCTTAGATTCCGTTATTGCATCTAGAAGTACACAACTGGAACCAAAACTCATAAAGCCAAATCTAAACAATCTGACATTGTTCCAAGTTCTTCCCACTCACAAATTACTGTGAGGGAAGAAGCGATTTTCTAAGCCAGGCTTCCTCCAAATATCTGAATTCCTTTGTTTGCTAGCTGCCACATTTTCCTAAAGCAGGCATTATTTATGAATCACTCAGGTTGGAGACATCAATTTCATGCACTGCTGGAGTTGTAACTGATCAACATCATGCAACCCAAGTTTCTGCTCTGTTTCCAGCTGGTCCTGGCAAGCCTCAGTTGGACCTGTCTGTAACATGACAGAGCAGTCAAAAAAAATTCCTTCCAATATTTATCTTCTCATACCTGGGACTGCAAGGCCAGGACAAAGCTCTGTTTGCAGCACATGGAAGCCAGTAAGGTTTTCAGTGATGTAGCAGTGCTCTTTTTTTTTTTTTTTTTTTTTCCCTCATGTCCAAACAGTGCATTTCCCCTCACTTGTTAGTAACTTCTCCAAAGACAGAGGAGACATCCTTACGCAGGTGCAAGTTTTAGGCTTTCTTTATTATTTTAATATCAGTAAAAAGACCTCTGACAAAGAATGAAGGTAGTCATCTGTGAACAGGGTTTTTGGTGTCTATTAACTAATGCATATATAATGGTGAATTATAATGGAGCTGTGAATTATAATGGAGCTACTATCCAAAAGTATTCCTAAGGAGTGGATACTCAATGTTAACTAAACTCCTTAGTCAGGGATAACACTATGAAAAGACAATTTCTTCCACCATATAGTAAATAATTAAAATCTTACAGTGAACATTTATTTTTCACCTCTGTTAAATCTTTCATTATGGAAAAAGTAATAAGATTTTGAAGTTAAATATCTTCCACTGCAGCAAACTGCAAAGAACTCTTACAGAAAAAAAAAAAAAAAAAAAAAGAAAAAAGAAATCTTTCCATAAAGACAGTTCAAAATCTATTAAATTGAAGAAAAACCCTTTCACTTTAAGGGCAAATGTGGTTCTTTATCTGAATGCTGGCTGATTACTTTAAAGAAAGCATTTTTCCCGCTTTGAAATACGGATCTTGCATCTGGAATTCACAGAGCTGTATGTCACAGGCTGATCTTACAGACAATCCTAGAGATGGGATTTGCTGACAGTTTCACTGACTACACACAAAATATTTAACTTAAGGTTTATGTATAGAAGTTTCATTCACTGACCACCTCCCTTGTCCTCTATCCTCTCCTCACCTGTGCCCTGTTCACTAGCCCAGACACCCACACACAGTAACATGCAACGCCCCACCTTGCAGAAACACACTGAGAGTGCCTGTCTGGGCAGAAGGAAGAACTCATTTCCAGTTTTAAATCTGCTTTAGGAAGTGAAGCAGAGGGTTCACAACCTTCCCACAGAGAGGAATGATATTTACTTCAATTTAACACAAGCTAAGTTTATTCTCTCACCCCATTCCACTCTTAAACCCATGAAATTGAAAAAAAGATGTGAACCCTTCTAGATTAATAAAATAAATTAGGACAGGGTTACCTAGCATTCTCTTCCTCATCTAGGCAAGCTCTCCATGAAATCCAGCATCTCACAACAGGCCTGACTTTCTGAGGTACCCAAACTCCAGAGCTCAGTTCTGTGTTTTAAAAGACAACGTTACCACACAATGGCTGACTTTTATAAAAGACCAGTACAATAACCATGTTCCTTTTAAAGCTTATTGAACAATTATATCCTACCATCTAACAAGATGTGTCTATCTAACACAGACTAACACAACGATTAGCTTCATGCCAGACACGCAGCTATAGCGTAGACTGCAGAATATTTCTGAAGAGGAGGCTGTAACTGTAACATATTGCCCAAATTCTGCTACTGAAGAAAAAAAAAATATATTTTTCAAAGGTAAACATCACTACCACTTCAAGAGATTTTTAGAATATTAGATATCAATTGCTATTGAAATCAAACACTTGAGAAATTACGACTAGTTTTTCAGATCACTTCAGATTCTAGTCTGAATTCCCAAATGGTAGTAGCTCAAAATCAAACAACACAACCATATATGCAAGTGAAATACCTTGTGCAAGTTCCAAAACTACTCCCTGGTACCAGCACTACTTCACACTGTACTTAGTGGTTTTCCAGTTACATGAAGGCTATTACACTCAGCTGAAAGAATTTTAGATTCTTAATGCACTGTAATATGGCAGCTCACACAAACTCTTTCCTGACTTGTGGAAGCCGTACACAGAACTTGAGCAGAACACAATCTGAAGGTACTTAAAGCAACCCATTACTTTCCATACCAATAATGGAAAACTCAAGGCTTAAACTCAACTTCAGCGATTCAAATGTAAATTCTTTATGAAATGTAAATAATTTAATGCTTTCCTCAGTATAAGTGAAACACATACCACAAAGATCTCTTTTCACATAAGAAAATTTATTATTTCCTGGGACACTGGTAAATATTAAATACATAAATAAATAATCAGAGTAGACGCTCTTAACTTCTTCGTAGTTTCCAAAAGAGCACTAAAGCGATACCTTTTAGAGTCTTAGGACATTCAACAGTACAAAACAGTTCACACCTTAAAGTTCTGTGCTCAAATTTGATAAGGGTCAGTAGTGAGCCAAGCTGATGGCTCTTCAGTGGCTAATTACACTGAGTAATTCTGCTCAGTGGCACAGGTCACTTTACTATGATTTGTTCTGTTGTTCCTTTGTTAGTGGTGTTATCAGAGAGTTAAGGATTGAATTGGAGTTTAAAGAATAATTATCAATACTACAGTAATGAATACTGGAACTACAAATTTCATCCTAGCATAGTTTTTTGAATGGTGACACGGTAGCTCCAAGGACTAATCTAGCAATCATCTACAAAGCTGATTCCCTCTCCTATAACTTACAGGACTGCATTTAAGATCCTTCCTTAAAGAACCACAAACCCCAAGAGGAAACCTGTAGGACACCTCGCCATCTTCACAAGGATTAACTATAGCTGCTCTGAAATAAGAACTTGCAGAGAGTTTTGTTTGCAATCATCTGGCTAAATCCACTTCATTATTTGAATGGTTGGGCAAGAAATAGGTCATACAGATATTCTCAATTAACACCAGCAGTTTATCTGGCATTCAGCCCATTACAGAAAATATATTCAGTTTTCTGAACATTCTTTCAAGTTCAAAATTCTTTTAAATTCATTAAGTTTCAAAAGCTTAATTAAAATTACGGAAATAATTTCAGCTAACATCTTTTCAGCTAGAAGACTATGACACTGCTCTAATGATTGAAGTTTGGCACAGCAGTCTGAAGGCTTATTTTGGTCTCCTATTATGCTGCGTAATTATTACAGTCAAGGCTTTGCTTTACCCTAAAAGTAAACATTTAAAACTGTTGATAAAATACAGAAAGCAACGTGGGCTGCCTCTAAACTGATTTCACAGCACTCCAGCCAGTCAGAACAGGGACCTTGGCCCTCCAGCTCTAGCGATGCCAGAGCCATCTATTCCAGGCACCGCCGTGTTTGAACAGGTTCTTTCTGCCCTTTCTTTGCAAAAAAGGCTTTAGTCTCTCACATCTGAAGTTAGATTTATTCAGCTCAGCTATCAAAGCTGCAGTTACAGATTTCTTCAGGTGGCTCTAAAGGTCAAACCCATGCCTCTTCTGCTCAGGTCACCCTTGCTGTTCTTGTACTGTAAATCAAGGTCAAGAAACTTAATTCCCTCTCATGAAAGAATGGAAAACAGTTAATTTCCCCACTGACAGCAATATTGTATATAGTGCAAATTGCAAAAGGTGGAATTTAGCCAGTTTGGCATCCGCTTCCCTTCCCACAGATCTCTTCCAGCAGTTAAAGGAAATATTCAATATCGTGTTACCTTCTTATACCACATAACTGAGGCCAATGTAAACAGAAATAAGCATTTTTCTTTGAACAAGAATGGTTTCAGTTTGTCAATGTTATATGAAAATACTTCCACATGCTAATTTGCGTGTTTTCTTATGTGGCCTTTTACCTACAGCAATTCAGTTTGCCCTTCATTATACATAAACAAGTAATGCATGGGAATTAAGCTCTCCCTCCCTCTGAAAGAAAATCAACCTGAACAATTACCAAGACCATACCAACCTCAAGAGTTTTCAAACTCACTATTTCATAATCTAAACTTATGTCAGGGTCCAACTCCACTTACTTTAGCTGTCAAAAAGAACAATTTGTTCCATCTTCTCTAGATAAGCCTTCCTCCCTGTATAATTATTGATTAGAGAAGAGAAATAGCTCAGAGACGATTTCTAGACAACTAAAGTTTATAAAAATAGGTTCCTGCTACAAAGCACACTGCCTGGAACTGCATACTATATGTGGTTTAGACTACAAAAACTCAGTTGGAAATGCGATAGACTTACAGATTGAGGATCTGCAGGGAAAACCAGTCACGTAGCAAAGGCGAAGGAGCAACACTAAATGCAGCACTGAATTTTTCAGCTGTGCAGACCTGCTCACTCCACAAATTGTGTATTTCATGGGCAAATCAAAATAGCTGTCCCAGCAACAGCGAAGCACACAAGCATGCAGTGACTAGTCTAGCCTACTAACAGAGGGGACCAGATACCAGTCAGGCATTGAGGATATCGGTAGATTCACTACTGCACTGCAGACTCAAACTCAAAGAGCTAAATCTTTCGAATTAGATTATGTGACAGTAACAAATTTGAACCTAGATTTATTGAAATCCAGCTAACATTAATGTATTGCCCTATCCAACTGCATCAAACGGGATAACAGCTTAAAATGTCTAATGAATGAACACTGAAAACATTATTTACAAAACAGAAGATGGTCAAGTGTTTCTTTGTGACAGAGACTGAAGGCCAGCATTGAAAAGCTCACCAAACAGTAGTCAGTACACAGAAGGGCCTGGACTCTACAACGAGATCAGGACAGACGAGGTCTCCACCCCACTCAGAATCTCCCTGACCACCACAAAGCTCCCAAGGGGAGCAAAGAGATCACTCCACAATGATCAGCATGAGATCTCACATCAAGTAACCTGATTTTACATATTCAACTCTACTCTCTGAAAAGCTGAGCTCAAGTTAATGTCGACCTCTTTCCAGGACACCGTTTGATGATGGAGAAAAAGAAAGTTAACTGCTGACAAGACTAGTCATTTGATCCTGTAGCATAATTTACAGCAAAATACATTAAATTTAGTGGAGGAAGGTAATAGATTCTACAGTCAATTTAGTAGCTGAAGAACACTGTTACACTTTTCCATTATAGCTATTTTTGCTGCAAGAACTTATTCCTAGCTCTTATAAAATTAGGTTCTTCCACTGATGAATTGGTTAAAAAGCTTTCTGCTCTATGACTATTTCTTAGTCATAATACATTAGAACAGTTAATAATGCTTCAGTAAGGAAAAAACTTGTTCTGTTGATATATCTGGGGTACTTTTCATACACACAGATGTGTATCATCACATGATCATCCATACACGTAAGATCCATGAGGAAGCATGAATGAGTTGTGTTTGAAGCGGAAGATTCATCTTCACAGCTCTGGTTACCATGCTGCACAAAGCATGCATGCAACCATCCCATGGTAGCTAATGGAACAAGGTCTCTGGTGCGTCCATTACACACCGTTGCCCCCGATGGTACCGGTCACGCTACCTCCAATATAAAATCGCCTCTCAGCAGAATGCAAGGGAGCACAGACTCAGCATGAGATGCAACCGTATCGTTAAGATTTGGTGTGCATGTTTTCATAGCATCTCAGAGCTTATTTCATATAGAATTCAGACAAATTAAGTAAATTAACAGTATTATTTCAAAGTGGACATAGAAATGTATGTAATAAAGCTATGCTAAACTATTTCCATTTCCCCTCCCCTGCAATAAAACATCATGACCTTAAAATGAACTTTATGCACAAGAATTTTTAAAGCATTGTACTGATCACAGAAAACAGCCAATTTTGGCTAAAAAAAAAAAAAAAAAAAAAAAAAAAAAAAAAAAAAAAAGGTGCCTCTCCTCTGTAGTTTAGAAAAATGATTTGCTCTATTTAGAATTATTGCAATTACTTAGGAGAATTTGTAATTACTTCTTTTGTTCTAATGTTCTTCTATTCCTTTTGATCATGTCATAGCAAAGTAATTTCTGATCAATAGATTACCCAAGAGGTCAAAAGAACCCAAAGCAAAGGGTTATGTAGACATATCACATACCCATTAATCCTGTAAAATTACTGCTTTTTTACTCACCAGCAGAGATAATACAGGAATAGGTAGATCAAAATTGAAAGAAATCATTAGTCCCTAGAGTTAATTGCTTTTCCATACTTTCTATCTGCTATTTTTTTCTTGCTACAGCTGACCACTGATGGCCTCATTATTTCGCATGATTAGAAATGGTATTTAATTTTATGAACATTTTAAATGTTTAAATTGTTAAATTTTAAGACTTTCACGGTTGCCCTTCTACTTTCCTTTAGAAAGGTTCTGAGACTAAGAATAAGATTTGCTCTTGCAAATAACTATCTAACTAGGGAAAAGTTCATGCCAGTTCATGAATGAGAAAGATGAGACAGGATAAATCCTGAAATTCCCAGACTGAAGTGTTATCTCTCTCTGAACTTCTTTTTATCTATGAAGAACATTATATACTTCTGAAATTGTTACCAACTTTCCAGGAAGCCCCACAATGCCAAATAAATTTTGACATTATGAAAAATATTAGTTCACAGCTGCAGAGAAGTAATAGCTGTAGCTATTTGTTTAAAAGAATGACCAAAAATGTGTCTTTTGGAAGAATACAGACCTAGCTCTGCTGTGTGCTGCACTCGGCACAGCCAACAGCCTGAATAATCCCACAGAAAACAGTGGGGCAGTTTACTGTTTCTTGAGCTAAGATCAGCATTTCCAGAGTGCCTAAGCCCTAAGAATGCTTCAGACAAGAAGATTCAGAGAAATTCCCGCAGGTGCCAAGATGCAGAGAACACACTTCAGGCAGAAATGCTGCAAAACAAATACTACATCAACCAGATACCACAGCAACCACAACACAGAGCACTTCAGGTGAGCTCTCTGAAGATACTTTCCTTCCCTTCTCACATTCAGTCATGACTCAGCATTACCCGGAAACATCAGACTGTGGAAGAGGGAAGAGACAAACCAACAAAAAGCAGCAGACCACAGTCAGCAGAACATGGAAAGCTGGATTTGTTAGGCCACCCTTGTTTCCTAGAGCAAAAACCTTCCCTAACAACTTTCACTAGCTTTTCTGTCCCTACCATATTCAATCCCCAAATCCAGACCACCTGAAAAGCAGAACACTGACAACAGCACTATTTTCTTCCACGTTATTTCAGGGCACAAACTATGATTAGCATAAAGCTATGCCCTCTCCTCTGTTTCTCCTAAGCAAAGAAATCTTCAGGACCACGTTTCATTTGTGCTTTATGTTGTATGCTATTTGTACAGCAAGAAGGATGGCTTACAGACAGCTGTACCTTAGCACAACCTAGAACATCCCTTGAGGGCAATGAAGTCACATCCATGCTGACAGTCTCTGTGTATTTCCCAGAATCTCTCCTTGCTATCCCCTCCAAGGAATTCACAAATTCTCTTACAACTGATTCAAAGGAAAAACCTACTAGCACATCTGAACAGAAGTACCAATGGATACAACCGCAGAAACATGCATAAAGTGTTGGGACCTCATACACGCAATAGATCTTTGCTTTGGAATAGCTCAGCTGTCACCTACTCCAGCACACATTGCCTATTCCACTGAGCCATTTAAATTCAAGTCCCACTTATCTGGGCTAACAACAGTCAGTAAATACATACTGCATAGACAGAAAATTCTTCTTTCTATTCTGAAATCATATTTCCCCTGCCATAAAACTTCCCTCAAGAAACTACCAATTTCCTTTCTTTTTCCTATTACCTGTAGTACCTTTCTACCCCTGAAAACCTCGTGTTTACTTCCTAGCGCAGCTTCCATGCAGAGGACACTGGGGTTCTGCTCCTATTTTAACAAGTACCTGAATTGCTGGCATGAAATTGAGGAGTGTGCTTCCAAGAGAGGCTTTCTGTTGTGATCCATGACGCACAACTCCGCTGAAATTAAACTCTTCCTTCAGAAACTGCAAGTTCTGCTTGAACGAGGACTACAAGAAATCCCCTGTTATATTAGACAGTACAACACAGGGCACATAGTATCTCCAGATAATTGCTGGGAGGACACAAATGAAGATTAATCTTTTTCCCTTTGATGTGAAGCAAACAACAGCTGGAGGTTTATACTGTCAGATTCACCAAGATGCTAAATGCTTAACACTAACACCAACTTCCACTCTTTAAGTGAAAGAGCACGTAGTCAGTATAGCACTAACAGATTTTTCACGATCTAGGGAGAGATGCAGTAATATCTCATGCTTCGCTCTTACTGTGGAAGTTTTTTTTTCCTTAAAACCCAACTGCAAGTGTCCCTGCTCCCAGCCCTTCCCACAGAATGGCCATGCTGCAGGAAATGGTTTGCTGCCTGTAGTTAGTTGAAGAAAAGAACACCTAAAATCAAAGGATTCATATGGGGACAGTAGCTAAACAACTACACATGGATTTTGATTACCATAGACATTTACTTTTATTAAAAACATCGTTCAAATTTGAACATGGACTGAACATCTCACACTGTGTTCAGTCAACAGCAGTGTTCTCACCTCCCGGGGGGCTATCTGCTAAGCTGTAACTCCATAGCGCACTGCATGGCAGAAGAATTTAACCACAAAATTATCTCATTCATCATCCTAATTATGCCTCAGAAGTTGCTGCATTAACATCGATATCTGCATCCAGCTCCAGGTGTCACTACAAATTCTCAGGCAATAAGCAGTGTCAGCATGTGAAAGACAGAACTGCCCAGGCAGAAAACAAGGGAATTTCACTTTTTTTTTTTTTTTCTTCCAAGATCCCAATTGGATGAAGAAATACGTTTATTTGACCCTTAAAGAACATCTCATATTGACAATCTACATTCTCATGAAGTGCAAAATGTTTCAGGCAATATTTTAAGAGTTATGTGAAAGGAGCAAAGAAAGATCCCTTACTGGGTATGCACTGTAGCAAGTATATTTACACAGCTAAAAGAATAAACAGAAAAGATATTCTGTAAGATGTGCCATGGAAACATAGTTATAATATGCTAAGATAAGGCTGGCTGCATCCAATGCACTAAAAGAAGTTGATGATGACTAGATCACGGAGTTCAGACTGCCCCCAGGGCTGGCAACCACCTATTGCCATCATAAAATAAAGACAACAATAAGAAAAGGTTCATAGCAAAGCTTGCTTTTAGAAAAGCTGTCCCATAAAGTTTGAAAGCATCCTCGACTCCAAATGCAAGTCTGTGGTTTTAGCGTATTTTGCCTTAATAGTGTTGCAACATGGACACTGGCATAGAAAACCAGTTATTGAAAATGAACTTATCAGGTATCTTATCAAGAAATAGCTATGAGTGACCACAAGGAGATTAAACATCGACCCACGTTCTTCAATGACTTAACTGTTTATTCATATAGTTTGAACAAGACCAGTGTAAAATCCTGCAGTTCCTTACTGTGCAGCTACAACTGCCTGAAGCAGAAAAAAAGGACATTGGAACCAGTAAAAAAATATTGATTATTGTAAATAGGAAAATATATCTCTCTCCCATAGATTAAATAAGTTCTTTGATTCATATCTTCAAGAGACCATTTATACTTAAGGGCAATAGACTTCCCACTGAATTTATACGAAAATCCTCAGAAGGGAAGCTTTGTTGATTAAACATTCAATTGCCATTGAATATCACTACTGCCTTATTATCTAGTGGTGTTGCTTGAGAATGAATCAATTCCAGCCTGCTACTAGACCCTGTAAATCTTTGAGTGAATTTGCTATTCCATACTTGTGCAAATGACTAATTCACTCAACAGTAACACTTCTTTGCCCACTATAATAAAGCACACACCATAACCAATTTAATCAAAACTGGCATGCCTTTCAGGTTCTAAAGTGAATGGGGAAGCTACAGGCAAATGATTGGAAATTGAAACAGCATCTTTTTATTTATATACTCTGTTCAGTTTTGTTTACTTTTGGATGTTTCATTACAATTTAGAACTTCACTTGAAAAGTGATTTGAACTGTGACTATACTTGATAGAGACAAGTTGGAAATATCACAACCCATCAAATAATCTATAAAAAGACATACCTAGGAAAGACCTCTCAAATGTGGTATTGTCCCACTGGTTAAACTACTACAAATCTTGAATGTATTTATAGTACCACAAAGTACTGCAGAGTTAATTTGGGGTTTTGTTTAGTTCTGCTCATTCTTATTTAACAAAAGCTAAACCCAACAGCATTTTGTTTGGGGAATGACTGTCTACATGGAGCTAAAAATATTGTGTTGATATTAAAATGTGCAGAATAAATAACCTACAGAAGCCAAACAGAACCACAGGCATATTTATTATCTAATTTCATGGTATACAAAACACTGCACATTAAGTAGCAAAGATGACTACGAAGAGGGCAATCAGTGATGTTAATTTAAGGGGAAAAACTGGTCTGTTCACAGGCTTGCACCAGATGACAAAAAAAAAAAAAAAAAGATGTTACATTAGAAAGATTTATTTTCAAAATAAAATATATAAATGCATTTTGAGAAGATGGAAAAGACAGGATGGGAAAAAACACTTCCAGGTTAATAAAAATATGCATTGACTTGATTTTATTCTTATGAAAGCTAAAATAACGCTTCATCTTAATTTCATTCTGTGCCCTCTTCTCAATTACGAAGGAATTCCTCCTTTTTCCACCCATGGCTATATTACTGCCCCCTGTACTTTATAAAGAAAAGATAATTTAGAAAGTTATTTTTAAGAATAGCTTGCAAGTTTTCTTAGATCCCTCTTTTATCCACCTGGAATACTACCTACCATACTTGATTTGACAAAGGGATATAAAGGAAGAAAAAAAGGATGGTGACATTATCCTGGTCCATATTTTTGAATAGCAACACAACCAAGTAAATTATTTGCAATGTTTTATGTGTGAGCTACTCTTGATAGAGCAACACAATACTTCCATCTGAGCAGTAGTTTCTGCTACTCATTGCTTTTCCCACATTAATGTTTCATGATATTTTTAAAAAGCAGTAAAATAAGAGACCAAAGAGTCATTTCAGGCCTCATTTTTGATTCATCGTGTGTAGTTTAACAAATAACGTGTCTTTGTTTGGTTTTATTATAGTACTGTGTGACCTGCAGAATCTCCAGAGACCAGCTAAGAAAAAAGATGAACGTCATCCTATTAGTGCGAGAAGTCAATAATAATAGTTACAATATGCAGTCCTTCGCAAGACTTCTATTTTCATAAAGCATTAATTCATACCAAATCTTAGAGAAGAGAACACAAACACATCCTTAACTTTCCCCAGTCAAAAAAAAAGCGAAAGAATACTATATTTCATTCAGCACCAAGGCCAAAAGTCTCGTTGTTACATGTAAATACATGAAATGCAAATGTAAGCAGCATCTGTATTACAATGTAGGGTTGTGTCAGGGCTGGTGGTTGGGTTCCCCCATCTCCCCCCTTCAAACAATTCTTATCTATAAATTCATAATTATTAGGAATAGCATCCACATTTTACACCATCTAGAAATGCTACACTCAGAAAACCTGCACAAATGGAAAACAGAGATAAGAGCTGAGTGTTTTGACTGGAAATCAGGCTTCAGTCTGCAAGCTTTTCTGACATTCCTGTTTTCTTCGGCTTCTTTACTTCTGCAAGAAGAAAAACTTCGCCATAAATTGGGGCAATAGCAAAGCTAGCAAAACCCTAAGAATAAAGAGGTTCTTAAAGATCTGAACGCCAGTTTCCAACTACTGGATGATCACTGCATGGCAAACTGCACGTTTGTACCAGAGGAACAACGCGATGCCCCCATGACCAGTTGGAACCCTGCTGTGTTAGATGAAGGCTAGCATATTTGTGACATTCTAATGATAAAATATACAAAAGTCAATGTGTTAACCAGATGCATATCATGAGAATAACTTGCAAATGACTAACAGTGATTATTTTTTTTTTACTATATTTAAATTATTTTTGAAATGTGCACTAATATTGCAACTTGGTTTAAAAAAGAAAGTGTAAATATTGTATTTGAGCAAAACTAACAGAAGAACACATTTCTCAGAGTTCTGTAATAATGAAAAATCATCCTGTCCTTATGAAATAAACTGCACAGGAGAAAACATGGAAAACTGCAGAAAAAAAATACTGTGCCAAATGCTCTACTACCAGGGGCTGTGAAGTCACTCACTCAGGACTGCTCTGTTTATTCCCCTAATTATTACTCTTCCATACCCTGTTCTGTTCATAACCAGAGTACACATAACCTGTTTCATTATTCATTGGTTGCTATGACACTATATGAGCAAGCTGACAGAGGCCTTTTTCTTTGCTGAACACAGAGTTAGAGCATTCCCAGTCCTGTGATAGAGAAGCTGCAAAAGTGCTCCAGGAGCAGCTTTCATCCTTTGGATCCGCCTGGAGAACAAGCCAGAATGCTGCTCAAATGCTGTAACAAAGGCAGCAAACATACCTTTCAAACCAAGCACAGAGGGAGCTTCAGCAGCCTCCAAAGAACAGGCTCTGAAAACCATCGCAGGAATGCTGCAAGTGGTACTGTTAACCACCCAAGTGCTGTGCACAGAGCTAGCACGCTCTCTAGTCCAGAAGAGGGATGTAGAGGGATGTAAGGCAGTATGAGCACTCTCGTCTTGAGGTAATCAACATAAACAAACTCATCCCTACCAGTTTCAAAAAACAATGTAAAAGGAAAAGAATTCCTTAGATGTTACCTGAAGCAGAGATGAGTCACCAAAATAAACACAAACCAACCCAAAGAGAAAAAATCCCAATTGGTTTCTCAGTAATAGTACAAAATCCCAATGGAAAGGGTGGGAAGAACTGGAGTCTGGGACTAAAAGACCCAGTTTTCACATCCATGTTTAGAAATGCTATTTGATTTATCTCACTTGAAAGGGAAAGTCTCCAAAGTGCATCATTAAGGGCAGGTTGTAAGCCAGCAAGAGAAAGTGTGGAAATAAACAAAGAACATACTAGTTGGAGTACCTGCAAGCTAACTAAACCTTTTGGGATAAGCATTTGGGCTGTGGAAGCTGTTCTCTATAAATTTTAGTGGAAAATAATAAAGAAAAAGAAAAAAGCTTGCTTTATAGCGTAGTGTGATGCAAAATGTTTTTTGTTTTTTGTTTTTTTTCCCTCCACATTTACTTTAACAGCATAATTGAGAATGAACATATTCATTATACCACGAGCACCCAGTTGGTTTACGATAGAATTCAGGGACCATTTTGCCTACTCACAAGAACTGAAGGAGTCAGGTGAAGCGCACGTTGTGGCTCTATACAAGAAAGCAGGCGTTGCTTGCTTTCCCTGCACACCTCTCATTCCTCACTCCACTGGCTGCAAAAAGTGTAAACATCCAGAAACAGCCTGGCAGCATAGAGCAGGTGACAGGCCGATATTCAGAGAACATCACTCATCTCTTAAAAAGCACAGAATTTAAAACAAACTGCATCACGTCTCTCACTAAGAGCATGCAGCAAAGCAAAATCCTGCCCATGGAACCACACAGAAGCAGCAGGACCAAGTAGGAAGCACGACGAGCAGGGACCCCGTGATCTTTCCTGAGTGATGTCTTTCCCCTACAGCTAGAGCCTTCTTCCTTTCTGGCACCCCATTTTGAGGCAACTTGTGATTCGAAGCCAGCTTGTGAAGTAAGACAGGTTTATACCACCCCCCAAAAAATCCAGAGCTTACCACCATGGAGCCCAGTCTCACCCCGCAGAAGATCTTTAAGAACTGAAGGCCCAGTTTTGATCCCTTTACTTTCAACTTCATTCACAAGACACCCCACTGATTTCAATGAGGAAAAAAAGTTGCAAATGTGTTTGAAGCCATAATTAAAGGGATTAGAGTCTGATGCATATTGATCCCAAGAGCCCTTTGATTATAGAACAAATCACAAATACTGTATAACAAATTAAGAAGGAAGGTCTTTTCACCAAGTCATTGATACATTAGACATATCTGGATTGTCTGCACTTCAAAATATTTACATGCCTTGCCTGTAAGAATTTCAAATGAAGTATTAACAAGCTATCAAAGCCATCACTGTCTTTTACAAAAACATTTTTCAAAAGCTAAATTGGGCCAGTGCTCCGTGAATCTGCCAGATCTACTTCAAAATGGAACAACACTGTTGAACTCCATATACAGGGATTTCTTATATTCAGGATATGCAAGGTATGTACATACATAAATACAGGATATGTACTAATAATACACAATGTTTTTGCAGTAAATTTATTTGCACTCTCAAAGCACATTGCATCTTATTTCAAGTAGACAACTTAAAATGGCAAACATTTTCATGAGTCACTCTTCCAAATGTATTTCAAAAAGAGCTAACATGATGAAAATCCTTTTTAGAGTAGAATTTTTATAAAAGACTTAGCAAATGCATTTAAATTCTCATCAGCAATATATACACCTGAAACAAACCTAAGCCTTGGACTTGGTAACTTCCCTCAGTTGCTGGCACAATATTTTGTATGAGAGGTTTTGAGTTACAACAAAAATGCACAAAGCACACAGAGTGAGTTTTGTCCTCTTATCAGCTATGTTCAGATGCATCGGTGATCCTTTTTTAAATCCATCATCTCTTCAGAAGTGGATACCATGCTGAGAAACCAATGTTGTCCATCAAACAAACAGCAAGCATCTTGTTCTCACCATGTGGATCAAACCATGAACTGCCCTTCTAGTCTTAATAACACAATAATAAAAAGCTTTTGCATAAATCCCAGTCTTAATGCCTTTGCCCACTGTTTCACAACACAATTTACTTTTTCCGGGATACAAAAGTCCACTGGGATGAGTTAGAAGTGACAACTCTTGTGCAAAATACTTTATTGCCTTTTTTTTTTTTCCCCTCAATAAAAAGGGATTCTATTGCTGCCTGAAAGGAGTTGGCAATTCAACTGATAGCCTGGTTAGGCTACAGGCATCTTAAGAACAAGGTAACAGCACAAAGTCTAGGTAGGCTGTCTCACACAGTGGTCTTTTGCAGAAACATGGGAAACATTTGAGACTAGGACAGACATAAAGCAATGCTTTCTGGTACACTTCCACCCTCCAACAACCTTCGTCCCAAAGAGCAATATCACTATGGCCTATTTTCCTTGCAATTACAATGCATTTGCTAAACCAAAGGGTGGCTGGAACTGATGAAACAACAAGGCTTTCTAACACATTACTAGCAACAAGACATAACACACTGGTGTTTCAGCTGACCAGGTCGTCAAATGCATGGTTTATATGCAGATTTACAGTGAAGATAATAATTAAAAGTCAATTTTTTTTTTTCCCTAAGGTTTTAAAATTCAGATTTCTCTTTAATCTTAAGAAGGCATGAAATACACAAAAGCTCTCGCATCACACTGACCTGCTTTACAAGGAGGGTATAAGTCAGCCCCAGGAGACTTCAGGCACCTACCCTAACTGTCTGTGGGAACAGGTCACAGAAAGAAGCCCTGAAGCTCCCTTGGCTGTGCACAAGGCAGGTTCTTCTTGAAAAGTGAAGACAAAATGCACCTTCATAATCTGACTGCAAAGAGAAACATTAACTAGAGAAAGGTGAATAAAGCCCATTATGTTTTTTAATTAGCTTTCCTGCTTTTCAGTGAATGTTGGTACTCATGAATAGCAATCAATACTGCATTCTAGTGGTTTGTTATGTAAATAAAGCACTTATTCAGCAGTATTATCTCATTCAAAAGTTAACACCCTTAACGAAAACTTGACAAAGTATCTGTTCGCACCTCCTCTAAAGGAGAAGGAACCAAGTAACAAGTGAAAATTCTGCCAGTCGCACAGAGGTATCTGATGAGACGCAGGAATGCTTCCCCCATATGACTGGCACGCTCTGAAGCACAAGCTGAACACCAAAACAGGGAAACCTCAATCTAATTCCTGCTACAAACACTGGAATAGACAAGATGGGCCACGAGTCCTTAGCTGTTTCACACTTGTTCTATAAGGAGAGAATAACAGCTGCTCGGGCTGCCAGCTCGTAACTCGCACAGGCACACAGGGCACGATTTCAATAGAGGCAGAAGCGCAACGCCAAATTTTACATTTCCATGCTATTTTCACTGATATGTGGAAGTGTAACATAAGCAATTACATGCTTAACATAATGTACATAGCAATCCATAAGCAACATTAAATTGACCCTAAGACACCGCAGTCAGGAGCTGATGAGACCTTATTATAAACTAACCCCATTAAAAGCATTCTTTATTTCTCTCCTGTTCAGCTGAAGTCCACAGCGTTAATTGAAGACGTTCACCTCCAGAAGCAGTCAGATATTTTACTTCTACTACAGAGGTTTCACGTCATACACACACCTAGACATACGGCAAATATTACTGGTAAATCCTCTCCACCACTTCTGCAAATGCAAAGGATCATAATCCCACATGGTTTGCTGGGTTTTTAGACATACCACCTACTATATTCCTATTTCAGGCCACACAGCATGTGGAACATTGTTTTCTGTAAAGGCTATGAAGTGTGGCTAACAACACAATTTCTCCTTCTACATGTATTAGCATTCTGAATGGATATATGCAAACTTGCACATTAACAGATCTCTGTACATAGGGGCTGATCCTCTAGTTAGTAGAAAGATCCACTGATTTCAGGGGGAGCTAATGTAACACCTAAGTACCATGAGAATAATACTTTCCACTTCCAAGAGGAAAGCAAACACTATTTCCACCACCACCCCCTGCCTTGATCCAAAATACGTATTGCATTGAAACTCTCCCAATCCAAAAGTCTCTTGAGATAAACAGAGCAGCAAGTTTCCAGGGTCACGTTCTTCACAGAACCTGTTCAGACACAAAGGCAGACAACTCTGCTCCCTTTCTGCAGCTCAGTGACCATGCCCACTCTCCATCAAACACCTTTTACGAGAAAATACTGGTGTAAACACCTGACCCAGCAGCTCTTGGGGAATTTGACCGACCGATGTTTATGAGGACTATAAGGGAACTCATTATCCTCTCAAGGTTGGTCCAGCTGCTGTTCTGAGACGTGCACCATGGCAAGCACACGTAGTGCCTTCCACCTGAAGGACTGAAGCCACCCTCAGAGCATTCCTAAGTAGAAAACAATGCCCTACATGCTCCTGTCACCTTGCTCCCTACATAAGGGACTTCTTGCACAGGTGGTAGTGCCATACAGCAACAATACAAAACAATTCACAATTAGCAGCCCACTGAAGTTGTTCCACTAAATATTCCTAGCATGCATTTCCCTTCCCCCCCATCCGGTCATCAAATTTCTCCTCCTGCACATGCAACAATAGCCAAGATAGATGACTGTACATTATACACACAAAAAAAACAGCAAACAGCTCCTTTTACATGGATTATAGCCAGCTTTCTCCAGGTCCCAGATGATTTGGCTCTCCTGTACAATATTTGGCCTACACTTTCCTCTCTTGTTCAACATGGTCATTACACTCATTGCAGCAGAGAAGTTAAAAGGTCAAAAATGTATTCCACGATGATTATAATTTGTATCAGCGGAATTAAATACATGGAATACTAGTTAGGTCTCTAACGTGGAGTCAGCCTAAAAGAACCAGGACAGACAAATCTGTAAAAAGATATCCAAGAAACATTTTGCAAGGATGAACTCAAAATTTCAAGAATCCTCTCCAACAGAAATCTCTTCATAGAAGGTATTTCAAAATGATAACAGGTCAACAAAGATGTATTTGGAATAGCTACTGTGAAAGAGTTCCTCATACACAGGCTTACTCTATTCAGAAGCCTTTATATTGTTCAGTTTCAAATATTTCCAAAGTAGGTTAAGTTCAACTATGTGTGGGTCTAGCTCTTACCGCACATTCAAAAAAAAGTTTAAGCTGCTATTACTGCATTTTAAAATTTGTCTCCTAGTAAATTACACTACATCCTAAGGAATATATGCCCTTTGGCACTAGGAAACTAAAGATGCAAGCTTTCATTTTCTGGAGTGTAATTTTGGTGCTAGAAAATAAGTAAATATTCCACTGAAGTCATGATGCAATTGCCTTTTTCAGGATCATTCCAAGACAGTAGTTCCCAAATAAAGGCAACTTTTAGTTGCACAATCAACTCAGGTTCTCAGAAAACTGCACAATTTAATCTTTCATCCTTGGTACTGTCCATTGTTTATCTTATGACATCAGTCTTCCCTCACTAAACACTTGTGTGCATACTGTAAGTGTCCTAACTCCCCCACAAGCCAGTGACGTGTTCTGCAGACGCTAACACAGACCACAGGCACACATGTGGACATCACATTTTCCTCCTTGCTCCTTTAGCCAGCAGGCACTTTGCATGCCAAAAGATGCTCCCGTGCAGAAAGGAAAGGTACACAATGAGACACTGGTACTGCAGCATAGCTGTGTTTGAGGGAAAGTATCCTTTGAAAAACAAAAGAGCCAGAAAGAGGTCTTTGTAACATTATACAAGTTGATCACACGTGTGTCACCTGTGTCCTAATGCATCTGGTATGTGGCTAACTGATCAGAAAACAAAGCTAGTCAAGGGATGAAATGGGGTGTTAAGCACAGAATCTGAAAACTGCAGAAATGCAACCAGCGGCAGCCCCAGATTCTGTTTCTATTGCCTAATGAAACATGCCACCACTGTTTTAGCTCAACTGCTCAGAATACAGTGGGGTTTGATATCTTTTGAAGCAAGTTTCATAAGAAAAGGAATACATATGCACCTAAAAGCTCCATACTTGTCTGATCATCTGATCAGGTGTTTTGGCAAATGCTCAGTCCAGAACCAAGACAAATTACACAGAGCAAGTTTTCAGAAGCTTCTGACAAATACATAAAAATAATAAATAATAATAATAAAAAAAATGTATATCCATTCATATCCTTAAAAGTACACAGCCTTATCTTGTTTAAAGCTGCACTGCTGACTTAGGCTGCCTGAAATGTTATCCCTGTATTCTGCAGGTGCACTTGCCCAATCTGTTAATGAAAACACAAACACCACCCAGTGGATTTAGGAGGCTTTGAGTATTGAAACCTTCAAGAATTTTTAAACATTTGGGAGAAACAGAGAATAATTTAAATTTGCAACTTGAAGTGATCACTATTTATTTACTAAGACCGACATGTAGCATCTTGAAATATTTTATATTCAGACTTACACAGAGAAAATTCAAGTTCTAAAAGAAGAGATTCATACTGAGCAAAATACGTTCTACTATTAAAAAGTAAAATAATCAATGAACAAATTGACACTTTTTGAGGCCATGCTGTTTCCACCAGAAGTATTCCTTCAGTTATTTTTGTTAATCTTCAGAAGTGGCTCCAATACTTTTGAATTGTTAGTCTCTACAAATTTAGAGATGGACAGCTGAATGGTAATATAAGCCTGCTGAAAATAGGCTTTTTTTTGTCAGTCTTTGAAAGTAGTCTGCAGACCCCACAAAGACTACAGTTATATAATTACTGCAGAGGAGAGAGGGGGAAAAAGGAAAAAAAGAAACAGCTTCCCAAAATAAGCCTTGAACTATTATCCTTCAAATTAGTCACAAGAACTAATTGTCTCACCTTGCACATTTAACTTCAGCAAAGCATAATAATTGTACTTTGTCTCTCCATTTTATGCATCTGTACTGTTTATACTGTTTTTGAGGAAGAAAGAGATGGAAGCAAACCACAGTATCCAGTGCCTTTTTCCATTTATGCCACCTACTCTACAGTGTATGAATCCACCTTAGTTGGATTTGTAGGCTGCTGTCATAATGCAGACTTATATGCAGCTCAGCATATATCACATTAGTTAAAATGTCTCTTGGTTTTATTTCTCAACATGAATTTAAAGTTCTGTTAACCAAGATCTTAAAATATCATTTTTTTTTTATATTTTTTTTATTTTTTTGCTAAGATTGACAACAATGGCAAATGCCATCTGTTCAACTCTGGATCAGAAATTTTAAAAGCAGCTTTCAAAAAGAAATGGGGAAAAAGCCCTTCAAATATTATTGCCAAGCAGTTACCTCAGAATTGTCTCAAATATTATTACCAATGTATTGTGCTATATTTACCTCTGCTAGTAACTTCCGTGAATAACTCCAGAACAGACTGTAGAAAAAGCCAATATCCATCACACAGAAAACCATGAGTGAGATCTCACAGACTTAAAATTTGTTCCACCAACTCATATTTTGGAAGTTCCACTTATAACTAAGAGATTCAACCCAAATAAGTACTGCTATTTTGCAACACAGCATAGACCAGACAGAGTGATGTTCTCCAGCTACACTCAAATTTTTATTGTATTTCACAAAACCAGGTGTAAGAAGAAGAGAAAAAAAAAAAATCAGAAAAGTGAAGAAAACATTAATTACTTTATTTGGGTTTGTAAGCTTTTGTGATACATCTACATTCCCTTTTCATTTCTCCTTCAGATATGACAAGCAGAGCTTACCTTTTAAGAATTAAAAGCTACCAGTTTCTTAGTCTCTATTTCAGAAGCCAGGGCTTTGGAGGGTTGGGGGGGGGGGGGGAGGAACACATGCACGTTAAAGTCTATAAAAATGTCGTGAATCATTAAATACTTTAAAGTTGATAATGGCCAAAAATATAGGCAGCAGTTACATAAACACACACACAGTATTTTTGTGTTCACATTTCAATGAGTAAAGAATCTACTAAAGTCAAAAAACAATAATCAAGAGATCAATCTCTAAGTAGAATCTAATCTCTCTCACTTCACTTACTCTTGTCTGCTATCCATCAGATGGGGGAATGAATGCTAGAAGACACCACCATAGTTTTAATATTCACTTCATTTTAGTCATCATACAGTAAATACAGGAAAGTAGCAGTAGGGTATACAAAGTGTCTGCTTTTCTAATAACTAGTAAGAATGACAAGTGCCATCTGTATTTGGGATACCCAACTTCAAATGATTAGTCTGATTAGATACAGCAACAAATCTATTTGACAAAATGAGTACAGTTAAGAACTTGTGACACTACAGCATTGCTTATCACAATATTTAACTAGGGATGAACGGAATCAGAGGCACAGAATGGGAGGCAGTCAAAAAAAAAAAAAAGATGTCTTTTTTACAAGCGTTTTGAAAGTCAATATAGTGAAGAACTAACATACTTAGATCTGTAGAATAGCCCATCTTGGTCAACACTTCACTTAATAGTTTTAAGTTGTATGAAAAGCACTTTGAAAATAATTAAATACACACACAAGAATTGTTATATTGATTCAATGAACGAAAGTATACCGTAAGAAGCCATAAGGTGAAAGATTAAATCAAATATTTCCCCCTTAGGATGAAGGCAGCTATTAGTGGAAGAACATTAAAAGCTTTGAAAGAACCATTTACATTTGCCCTAAAACACACAAAGGATGAAACTGATTCTATCGAGATAGAATTCCAAATCTTGCATTGATTTAACCAGGCTGAAGATTTCACCTATGAAGACCAAACATCTAAATAACAGTATTAACTGTGAGGACTGCTATTCCACACAGGGCCATCTTTATAATCAATCCTGAGAGAAGTCACATTAAAATGAATGGAAATGCCTCACATGCTTCTCATATCTGATTCCAAAAAAATGCCTTAAGATAATAGACAAAATTCTCTTCCATAGTCCAATAGTCCTAAATGGTACATTGCTCAACTTGCACTCAAGCTGAATGATTGATCTTGAGGATATTCAGTACCATACACACACACAGAAAAAAATAATTTTACAGTACATTTCATTGCTGCCATGCTGGAACATCCTATATAAACCTTAACTACATCAAAAAGCCAAAAGCAGGGATATTTTTTCATCAAATAGAACTAAAAGACAGGTACACAAACCAATGAGTTCTTAAAAGACAGCTGGAAGAATCATGCATCTCCCACTTTCCCCCCCCCCATGGGGGGGAACAAATCCCATTTAGGTTCAATATGTTTTTAACATTGAACTTTTTTTTTTTTTTTTTTTTTTTTTAAGATGCCGTTTAATGAGAATTACAAATGCCAAATTGCCCGATATATTTATATACATTTATCTACATTTCTCTGATGAGAGCATTTGTGCTGTTTTTTTAATCAAGTTGCTTGTAGTTTTGATGCCATCTTTTAACAACTTGAATCGTAACAATTGTAACAATTCACTCTTAATAACTCAACAGCTGTGAGCAGCCACTGTATTCATTTTTACTGGAATACATATGGCAACAAAATAGAAAGTTATTTAGAGTGCACTACCCTACAATACACTCTAGAAATCTACACTTAAATCTTTTACATGTTTCTATTCCCCTCATTAATCTAGTCTATCCAGCAAATGCACAGTTCGTGGAAGAAAGCAAAACACTCAAGCATCACAGGCATCTTGTAGTCATCAGCTGGAAGCCCCACAGCAAACGTGCAGAATTCCGTCCAACTGGGTATAGTTGTTACCATACTTCAATACCATGATTAATATAAAGCTAATAACAACACAGAAGTTTTCATTCTCTACAGTTTCACAGTCACTAAGAAGCCAGACTACATGAACAGAGTTCATGAAGATGTAAACATGGAAACAAAGGCTCACTGTTGCTTACTTCCAACAATGGGGGTTACTGAAGAAGTAACTGCATTCAAGCATCCTATTCACCGGTTTTGGCTCGCTCTGATCCTACACTGCATGCCCACAAGACACGTGGAGTGCAAAGCAAATGATCAACTTTTCTTTCAGGTTTATATCATTTCTGATACCCCAATGGCTGAGTGTGTAAGAGCACATACATGTGTGCAACATTAGCTCTGCTTAAAACAAATACAGAGGATATGCATGCTTTCGTGTACACGTGTGTTTTCTGAGTACTATGTAAATCATACACCAGACATCCTGTTTTTACCATTCTGCAAAAAGTAACATGGAGTACAGGGCTGTGTATGCTGCTGTGGAAAGTGAAGTGACAGACAAGTAACCCAGCCTCTACATACAGTGACAGATATAGCAACTCTTCAAATCAGGACACAAGTGTCTCTTGCAAAATTCCTTCTGTTATATTTTTACAAGCACCCTTTCTGAATCATGACAACTTTCCTATTTCAAAAATAATCATAACATACTTAAGCTCTTATATAAAAGAGTAAGGAGATCAAACCACAAATTAGTCAGAATATATTCCTTTTGATATAACAAACGGCTTTCTCAAGTTTGACATTAAGTTTCCTCTTCCCACCTCTAGTTCTTTTCAAAGTGTCTTCCCTTTCTACCCTTACTACTCTGACTCACATTCTTCAAACTATAACAGGATTTGCCCATTTGCTGAAGTTGAACAGACCTAGCAAGTACAGTAATTTTCTAAGTCATCACTACCTGTTCACCAGGCTTTTTGGCAAAGACCACAGGAACAGCAAGGCTATAGGAGAACCTGGAAGAGGTGAAGCTAGCTCCCTGTCTTTGACAATGGTCAACAGCAAGTGCCTATGAAAGAGAAAAGACACACAGTACTGCTCCTGAACAGTCCCATGGCCTCCACCAGTAGGCTGCATAAGACTGCTTCAGCAACTGGTTGTGCCTTTTGTATTTCACACACCTTAGATATCTTTCTGTCTTTCATGAAGCTATACAATTATTTGGCGAATCCATCTGAATATTTAGCAGCTACCACCTCTCCAGAAACATCAACCAGTTTCTACCATATTGAAGAGTTTGGAGGTTAGCTGAATGAAGTTGCTTGCTTGTTTGGCATCAAAGATACGAACACCCTCTGTAATCGATTCAAGCACGTGTTGTTAGTTATGATTCATTGGATTACTCAAGAAAAGGCAGAAGAGGAGATGCAACTCTGCACAGTTGTTGAAAACTATGCCCCCTGAAGCCAGGCAAGGCTTATCTAGAAGAATACTCAAATGAGAGTGCAAATATCCCCAAGGGGGTTGGCTGCAGCAGCTGCCACTCAAGGAGGGCTGCCAGCCTGCAGATCTCTAGAGAGACCGAGGAGTAGTGCGAGGTGCCTGGAGCACTTCAGGTGTTGAAATGTTTTGTTAGGTGGCTGCATTGCCTCCATCTCCAGTACCCAAACTGATTGGAGGGTTTTATGGGTAGTCAAACTTGTGTGGAGCGTGGAGGTCATTGCATCCATTTTCCTCCCAACAAAGAGGTTTGATCAACTATAACTGCTAATATTGTTCCAAATGGTCCTTAAATCTCTCCAGTTAAAGGCTCTGTAATATCCCACCAGTTTTCCCTGAAGTCTAACCTAACTCTGTCTTGTTCTCTTTACTTTTTGTCCTACACACAACAAGCACAGAGAACATGATTTCCTCTTATATAAAGCAGCTTTTTACATACCTGAAGCCTGTCTGCACATTCCTCAATTCTTTTTCATTCAGCTAAACAGAATTCCTTCAGCATGTCAGGTCACTTTTTCTAGACTTAGCCTTGCAGTTTTCTGTTGAAATCTCCTCCGCTGGTTCAGATTCTATTCAAACAGCGATACCCAAACTAAATATTTCTAGGGCTAAATCTTGAATAAGGAGCATATCTTCTAACTCCGTTACCATCCTCTAAAGTATCCTGTTAAAACTGATGGTGCCTTCTGGTTGTGTTTGAATATTTTACTTATTTTTTAGATAAATCAAACAAGCCAAGACATTTCAGAGACTGAGAAGATGCCGTTTGAGCATGATCACTGGAAAAGCCAGAGGTAAGACCACTTGGTATGTATCCCCTACCCAACGAACCCAGCAGCTGCTATTTTCAGACTGCTCTTTATGAGCAGCATGCTGAAGTAGAGTCTCGGAGAACAGCTCCACTTCGTTTACACTGCTCTCCACAGACAAACAAACCATAAATTTGAGTCAGGCCAAATCTCACTGCTATTCAGTTTTACCACTTGTCTTTTAAAATTACACTATTGCAACAGTAAGTAACATCAATCACGTTATGAAAGTTAGGACTCAATTATTTGCCATTCTTGCTAAAAAAAGGTTACAGACAACAGAACTACACTTGACATTAGCAATTAGCTTGCTATAGAAACAATGCATTTTGTCTTTCATTTTCCCATTACTTATTTCACAGTAGGGAAGCTCTCTGTACTAAATGAAGTGCTAGATACACCACTCAGACACTCTATAGGAGCCAGGCAAGCTATTTTCTGCCTTCTAATACAGCCTTCTTGGAAACCAAAGAAATAAGTAAATCATTTTGAGGCAACTAAGCCAACACTAGGACCAAAAGAAGGCCAATAGTATATATATGAAGGGAGGATAGGAAATGTATTTGAAGCTGGAATAAGACCTTTGAAATTACTTTCCCCAAACATCCCATCAATCTGACACAGGAAATTACATTAAAAAAAGCATATGAGAAATTTTACACTTTTTTACTAGACATTAAATAACAGCTTCATGAATTTTTATTTTCAGAGCCCTAAGAATAACATGTTTCATAAAAAAAAAAATAAAAAAAAGAACTATAACTACATAGAACTAGTAATTTGCGCTCTGCCTTTTCATTGCCTAATGGATGCCCAGGAACACCACATCATCAATACATTCCTCCAGTTAAACTGTAAACAATCAAAACAGGACGACAATGCCTCTGACAACCTCTAATCAGCTCCTCCAAATCTATAAAAGGCACAGAAAGAAAACCGAGGCCGCTTTCAAACGTGCAATTTGGCCACGACAGGGGCTGTCCAGGTACAGACACTGCCTTTGAACTCTGAGGGCTGTCACTTCAAGAAAAGCCAAGTGACAAAACCATGACTCCACACTGCTCTGAGGCCATTTAATGTTTGCTGACAAAGGACATACTTTCTCAGGGATTTTTGAAGTGACACATACTTTGCTTACAATTGAAATATGCTTTGAAAACTCTGAAGCTTCTAGGTTCTCAGCTTTGTTAGTCTTCCAAATAACGCAATTAAAAATGGTAACAATATGATTATGGCTGACAAACACTCTTTGTCTTGATAATGACAACTTAAATATAGTTGTCAGTCATCTATGCTGAAATACCTAACTACTAAAGCAGTTATCAAATACTCCAATCTTTGTCTTTTGAGACCTCTGAATCATTTCATTATCTTGACACCCAGGCTTCAATCAGATGAATCTTTTATCCTAGGAGACAAAAGAGTCAGTTTTCATGAGTACTTTTTCAATCAAAACACTTAAAAAAAAAAAAAAAAAGTATTCCTATCTCCATTTATTGATTTGAAAATGGAAATGTGAAATCATATACATCTGTGGCAGGGTTTCTTGGTGAGCTACAGAAAGCAAGGTTTCTTCATCTCCCATCTTCTGGCCTAAACAGTGTGCCAAACATTATTACTTCAGTGTTTTGGATGACGATGAAAAGGAAGATATTACTTTTTGTATCTCTCTCCTTTGAGCTGATGAAGTATTTCATTATTATTTACTGTGGGAAAAAAAAAAAGAAAAAAAGAAAAAAAAAAGATTTGCCAGTACCCATGGTATTAAGAAGAAAAAATCAGACATTAGGATCTGTCTAGCATGCTCTCAAAGATTTTCTCTTAATTTCTTCCCCTCAAGGCTTTAAGCTTTCTTTTAAGCAGAGTAAGCTGTCTCTGTCTCCGTGGGTTAGTTGTTTTTCTACTGCTGATAGTCATATCAGCTGTATTCACATAATAGATTTGCCAAGTGGGACTGAATATTCCATTGATTTGGAAATGTCCTGAATGACTAAGGCTTCAAGTTTTGCCCATGTAATTAATTTAATTGGTATCAAATATTCTTAGTTACTCTGATCATTGAGATACTTTCTGCTGTACTTAAAAATCAAGATTAAAATGATGTTTATGTTAATGATGAAGTTCAAATAAAGTCAGACTTGAAAGGCCAACTAATTGGGTCTTACAAGTGTGGATATGTCAACCTTTTCAGGACTTCACTGAACAGTTTAATAAGGTACTAGGTAATAGGTAAACACTAGGATGAGGCAGTAAGTCATTTAAGAGATCAGCCTTATGCACAGACCTGCAGAGAGACAGAAAGGAAGGAAAATGCAGCAGGTAGTAGCTCTCCCTGCCTGCAACCTATGAATTCTGAAAGTGCTGTAAAAAATAACGAAGTCCTGCCTTTCAGCAGATTCTGTTTTACATATGAGAGTCTGTCCACAATCCCCAGACAGCATTAATGCAATTCCAATAATCCAGGAAGTGTGTCTCTGTATTACCAAACAAAGCTGTCTGAAAATATTTTAAAGAAATCATTTTTTCCTGCCTAAAACAGTGATTTTATTGAACTTATGGTACAGATCCCAGGGTCAACAACCTGCCAGAAAGCTAACAGTGCTACAAATTGCACGTGAATATTTAATACACAGGTTAAGATCCCTAACTGAGTGCCTACTAACCATTCTGGCACTCTCTCTTATATTTCCACACAAAATTTCAGTCTTGTTTTTTCCTCCTAATGGGGAATATATATATATATATTTAAATACACAGTCTAGATTATTTTTGTGTGTGAAATAAATTATTATTTTTCATTGAGCAAGAGTGGTGAATGGTGAGAACCCTTCTCCAGGTCCCCATGATCTTGCTCCCCAGCCTCAAAAACAGCAGGGGAGGAATTAAGGGGGGCAGCAGGGACGCCTGTTGGGTTTGGGTTTGTTTTAAAATCAAGCAGTAGCAGCGACAGGGAGATGGGAGAAGACTTGCAGTCATTACCTGGGATCATCCATCCACCCCCTGAAGCAGGATGCTGGAGGCACCACTGTGCTCATCGCACCCCACCGCCGACCAGAACGCAACGCCTCCAAGCTACAAGTCAGCTGCAGTTACAGCACCAAGTTATTCAGCCTCGTGAAATACCCACAAAATGCCTAGGGAATTAACATTTTCCTCCTACAGCAAAATAACACAGAGCAAGCAGAAGGCAGCATCACCTCATCGATGCGAACTCTTTTTCCTATACAGTACTGACAAGGTGGGAGAAGGAGTCCACAGGTGCAAACAGATCAGACATCGACTGCACACAGCGCTAAGGTGTGTCAGTTCGCCTATTAACCCCGCAGTACAGGCTGAGGATACTTGACTACAAACAAAAACAAGAAATGAAAGGGGAAACGGATGTAAAATAATAAGGGAAAACTTAAAACGCTTAAATACCAATACCCTTCAAACGTCGGTTTCTGAAGACCGATTTCGGAATTGCTATCGGAATTGCTCTTTGCAGCCCTCCAGTGGTCAAACACAAGGTAAAACCCAAGCCAATAAACAAACAAACAAACCACTAACAGCAACCAACCCAACTCGGATGTGCCTGCCGGACTACCTGCAACTTCGGCAGACGCCGCCCCGAGCTGCGGGCACGGTCCGTGGGGGCGGTGAGGGCCGGGGCGCTGCCCCCCAGCAGCTCCGTGCTCGGCAGCGGGGCAGGGGCAGGGGCAGGGGCAGGGGCAGGGGCAGGGGCAGGGGCAGGCGGCTCTCCGAGCTGGGATGCGCGCGGTGGTTGTAAGAGGGCAAACAAGGCAAAAGGGGAAGGAAAAAAAAAAAAGCAAGAAAAAAAAAAAAAAAGCCACACGACGGCACCGGGTACGAAGTTTTCCCGATACACGCGAGGAGGAGAAGGAGCCGACAACTCGCGGACGGCAGCAGGAGGGGACGGGGTGCCGGGGCTGGGCAGCAGGAGCGCAGCTCTCCAACTCCGCCTCGGGGCTCGGCCCGGAGCCGCGGGGCCACAGGAGGACACCGAGGGGGCTGCGGGCTGCCGGGGGCAGCGCTTCCCCAGGCACGGCTTGGGCTGGATGCTCGGGGATGCTCGGCTCCAGCGGCACCCCCGCTCCCCTGTTCCGTCCCGTCCCGTCCCGTGCCGTGCCCCCCAGGGAAAGTTGCAGGCGAGGAGCTGCCCCCCCCCCCCACACACACACCCCCTCCCCGCTACCTGCCTTTGGCGGCGAGCGGGCTGCACAGCCCCGGCAGCAGCAGCAGCAGCAGCAGCGGCGGCAGCGGCAGCAGCGCCGCCGGTCCCCAGCAGCGCCGCCGCATCCCCGCCGCGGCGCCGGCCCTGCCCGCGTCCTGCCCGCCCTGCGCGGCGGCTCCCGGCTGCGGCTGGGGCTGGGGCTGGGGCCGGGGCTGCCGCCGCCGCTCCCTCATCCGCCCTCACTCACGGCCGGTACCGGGGCGGCTCCGGCCCCCGCCCCGGGACCGCGGCGACGTCACGGGGAGGGGAGCGGTGAATATTCATGAGCGGGGGGCGAGGGGGGGCTCCGGGCTCGGCCGCCCAGGGGGCAGCGCCGCCGCCCGCCCGGCCCCGAGGATGGGAAGGGAAGGGAAGGGAAGGGAAGGGAAGGGAAGGGAAGGGAAGGGAAGGGAAGGGAAGGGAAGGGAAGGGAAGGGAAGGGAAGGGAAGGGAAGGGAAGGGAAGGGAAGGGAAGGGAAGGGAAGGGAAGGGAAGGGAAGGGGCAGCACCTGGGCACGGAGCCGCAGCGGGGGCAGCCGGGGGGGAGGAGGTGGAAGCGCAGGGCCCCGGGCTCGGGTTTAGGACTGGGGAGGCAGCGCCGCCCTGCGGGGCTGCCCCAAGGAGGGGTTGGCCGGGGAGCGGAGCGGCACCGAGCGGGCGCTGGGAGCCGGTGCTGGGAGCCCTCCTGCACGGGGCCAGCCGAGCCGTGCCCGGGCAGCGCTTGCACAGAAGGCACCGCGCTCACTGCGAAGAGCAGAGGGGCTGGGGGCTTTGCCGTTAACCCCTCGCATCGCCCCTCGCTCGCGCACTACGTGCGGGGCACGCTGCGGAGCTGGAGCTGGGTTCCCGGCTCCCACCCGCACGGTGAGCAGCAGGGCTTTGGGGCACGGCTGCAGGATCCCAGGCCCTCTCCGGCCCCGTTCCCACACTGGGAATGCACGTTTTCTGCTCCACTTCACCCAGACAAAGACTCTCCAAGTTACACCGGTCACGATAAACTTCTAATGCCCGTTTTGCTTGCTCCCTAATTAGTAAACGGCTCTCTTGTAGTCTCTTGTAAGGTGGAACAGAACAGGCACAGAGGAAAATGAGGGAAAGTCAGCAGTGAAATAATTTGGCATATGAGCCAGCTATGCAGGGAACAATTTTTGCTTGCATCCACTTGTTTCTTGTATTTTTCAGAGTGTTTTTTTTTTTTCCAAGAGGAATGTGTTTGTTACAAGTCACACCTATCGGTAAAGAGGTGGCCCCTCCATCCCCACTGCATTACCTGTGTCAGATAACAACTGGGGGCTCCTGCAAACAGCTCAGTAGTGCCTTCGGGTCGTGGCGCAAGGCCGGATCCTGCTTCCCAGTGGGCTTGTGGCAGTGCGCTGCTGCCAGGCCTGGGAGACCTGCCCTGCACGCTGCAGCTCGCTTCCTGCCTGAGCCCAGTGGTGCTGAGCTCACACACCTGGAGGGAATTGTTAAATGCAGTGCTGGCAGGTTTAGCTACCAACAAGAGTGGAAATCAGAGGGTAAATCCATGTGGGCCCGGCCACAATTGTCCGCATTTATAGCAGACTGACAAAAATTGCAAAGCCATAGATGGAACTTTAAAATCTTTAGGATTTTGGTTTGTTAACTCAATAAATATATATGTTGCAAGCAGCACCAGAAGTCTGTAATACAACATCCCACTTGCTGAAAAGTTAGACATATGACCTATGGATTAACACATCAATGTAAGTCTAAACACAGAAACAAAGAAACAGCAAGACTTAGAGGAAGTTAAATTGGTTAGTAATCCTCTTTAAATATTGGTCTATTAGTCTTTATTATAATTGATTTGGTGGTGATACCTGGACAGCAGCTTTGCAAAGTAGATGCTGTACAAGATGACATCTCTTTTGTCAGGCAACTTAGAGTCCAAATAAGCGGAACAGATAACTGTAATGAGAAGGGACAAGTGCTGCCCCATTCCTCAGGCAGGGAGCTGAAGACAAAAGATGAGGAGGTTTCACCCATAGATATCATCATATTGGCATCAGAGTCAAAAACTATTTCAGATCTGGTACCCAACTGACGTTGTTCTCTTTACCTTGCACTGCCTTATTGCAGTGACAGCCTGGGAGCTGCACGGTCATCTTGTGGTGTCATATACCAGTGATGGAGGCAGATGGATAGAAATAATTAGAAATGATGATGGTATAGCACTATGCAAAAGCTTGAAGTAAACCATTGCCATTAAGGCTTGCACTTTATGCTGCTCTGCAACCAGGTCTGTCCATTAACTCCTACTGCCTTTACCAGGGCTTTAAAAAGCAAAAGGTCAAGTAGGAAATCCTCTGTTCATTCTGCTCTTTCTGTCTAATCATTGTGCACTTGAAGGAGTGTGCCTTTCAATTCTTGCTTATATGAATTTGTGACACTATCTATATTTGTGTGTAGGAAAATGTGTCATTTAATCCTAAACAGGACACTACTGAAGGGTTACCTCTGACCTGAGATGCATCTGTTCACATTCACACCACCTCTGAAAATCAAGAGCCTGCACCTATAAGTGCAAAAACTCACTTTGTTCTGACATGCTTTATTGGTCTTGTAAAATAGAAATTATAAAACAAAGGGGAAAAGGTCGTAGTCATGCATTCACTGAGAATTATTGACACAGACCTGGCATCAGAGGCAGTCAATCAGAAAGATCCATTTCAGTCTGGAGGTGTAAAGATTATTTTTATCATAATTTCTCCCGTGTGGATTCAAGATACTGCTGGAGGAAAGGATTTCACCCCAAGAGACAGTTTGCTGAAGGAACCAGAGTAGCTCCAAGGTCAGGGTCAATCCTATCTCATTACCAGGACATCTAGCAGGAGTCTTTCACCATCATGATGATCGCATTTTCTAAATAAAAGTCAGTAGCATCATGGTGAATATCGGTTATTCTAAGTAATGAGGAAGTGACAGCTTAGGAGAAATATTTAAGTAACATTCAGGTACAAAGTGGTATTGCTGTATTGTTATGGGTAAGGCTGTTAATTTCATTGTAAGGCTGTTAATTAAAAAAAAAAAAAAATGAAAGCATCAGAAATAAAAAATCTTGAAAGAAGATTCTTTTTCAACATTATAAAAGTCACCTTGCCATTCTGGCCTGTGATTTCAGTGCATAAATATACACAGCTCAGATCCTATTGCAAGCCCCGCTGTAGTGTTCCTTATAGGAGCAGGGTCTTAGGTTTGACTGTTTTTTGTTGCTTCATTTTAGGACATTGCTCTGTGTTTGCATAACATCAGAATGGGGAAGCACACAATCTCACTGGGTGCCTAAAGCCATGATTTAAACAGTGTTAAACCTAATCTATAGTTAAAAGTAAATAAATAAACAACCCACAGGAATCTAGATTTGATTACACTTATGAAAAGCTTATTTATTACTAACAAAAATGGCAATATGTTTTCCTGTTGGGAAAACACAGGGAGAGGAGAGATGGGAAGGGCAGCATACACACTGTTTTAAAGGAGAAAATAGATTTTAAAATATAGCATTATGGAGTATGCATTTTAATACAATACTTAAAAGTCTGGTTTTGCAATTGCAGCATAGAGAAATAATAAGCATCCACTTTTGTGACAGAATGGAAGTAGGATTTGTTTCTGCTACTCATATAAAGTAACGCTTTCTGCATGCACCAAACTCTGCAGCAATGACACTGATGTAATTTTTTCTTTACAGCAAGTTCAAACTAGGCCTAGGGTCTTCCTGATTGTGCTTTTGCTCCATGGGTTCAAACTCTCCTCAAATGTCAGTGGAACTGAACGAAAAGCTGCAGCGTTATGCTATTGCTGCCATGGGTTCTGCTGCTTCTCTGGAAGTTTGCAGGCATTTCTCTACAGACATACTCAGGTCAGTAGCTTTTCATAAATAAGTAAGGTGGCTATCAAGTAGAATAGAACAAACAGCCCGAGAAATGAGTTTAAATACAAACATTGCTTTCCACATATGCTGCAACTGCTAATGTGTTAACTAAACAGAAGAAAATATATTTAAATTATTTATCCTTAATAAATGAACCATCTGAATAATAAATGTGCTCCGTAATCCTTGGGATGTTTATTTAAAAAAATAAAAAAGGCTCTTTTGCAAAAGGAAGAACTACATGGAGGGTGGAGAGAGAACCACATCTACTAAACCAGCACTAAAAGCCCAGGCAAGGCCAGGCAGCTCCAGCGCTGATTTCCACCACCCGTCTGCATTGCCCCTCATTACCAATGTATAACATTGTCATTCCCATTTACGAATGCAGGCTGGAACAGAAGCCTACATCTTCTAACACTTAGAAAATATGCAAGTAGTTCCTCATCTCTGATATCTGAGGTTTTAACAGTGAAAGCCCCTGCTTTTAAACTCCCTGCTTTTGTTATGGTCTTAAATTTTAATAGACATTGGCCTTACTTTGGGCTCCATGAAAGGCTCACGATTTTACTTGTTATTTCAGAAAGCAGTATTTTTTTTAATGTATTATGAGCCTTGCTTGTTTTTTATAACATGAGATCACTAAATAAAATCATGTTATATGCAAATTAAATCACACTCCATCACATAGAAGTAGCCCTTTGATGGACATGTGTATAAAAGACTTGTGTCTGGCAGAAAATGAAGAGGGCGATTCGGGAGGAGATATGACTCAGTTCCAAGCTAGCGGCCTGTTACGGTCGTGCTCCTGGCTGCGCTTTCTTTAGCATGAATTATATAACAAGTCGTGACAGCACATTCTCTCCAACAGTCCTGCAGTACTTTTTGCAAGATAGGGATCTTCTGTCTGAATTTCTTCCTGACTGATTAGATACCACCTACCTAAATTCCCCATAAAATTTGAGTTGGAGATTGCACTCTTCACTCATCACGGACACAATGATTTTATGCACAGCAGTGTGCTGAATCTCCAGAAAGATAAAGAAAGCAACATATTCAGGTCGTCTACTGATAGAATCCACAGCCAATTGCTCAACTCTTTATCAGTGTGTTTATTGTTTTCCTTTTAATGAAAGTAGGATTCTCACTCTGTTTTAACATTTACCAATGAGATAACACCTGCTAGGTGTTTGCCTTTTCATTTTCAGTGGTGAGATGAAATGCAGAGTACTATTATCCTTCTTTGGTGCTATCTGTTTTGGATCTTTCATTTAATATATTATTTTACGTGATTAAATTAGAGTTTGGAAGCAGAGATCTTTTTTTTTTTCTTTTTTTTCCCCATAGCAATAATGAGATTGTCAGCAGAGTACAAGCAAATGAGTGTGTATCTCTTACTAATTTTTAATGAGTGTAGCACAGGGTTTTAAATTTGACATCAGGTCTAAATTGGGAAAAATACAATACAAGGTAAAAATTAACATTAGGAATGATGAATAAATATTTTGCTTACATCCAAGACTTAATGTCAACAAACTTAAACCAGGAACACTGTGAGTAATGTCTGTTTATTTGTTTAACTCTTGATCTACAAAGGAATCCTAGTTTTAAAGCAAACAAACAAAAACATCACTATTGTGAAAGATTTTCTTCCTAGCCCAGATAATTTTGCAGATCCAAGGCCAGACATGGTCAGGCTCAGTCACCAGTGGGACACTCAGACCAGCGGGACAGGGTCTCTCATAAAGGGCAGGAACCGGTAGGTAGGGAAGCACCAGTAATGATGACTTGTTAACTCAGCTCATTAACAGCCAGGTTACTGAGCAAAATGCAATTGTGACAGCTGTCAGGAAGTGTTGGCAATCTCATATTTACATTTAAATGCTTTGTTGTTTGTTCAGGTAAGATGCCATGTTCTGCCATTGCCCCCTTCTTCCCCTCTGCCCCCCGGTCTCTTTGTGAGAGTGTTCTCAGTGTCGTTGAAGCTATTGAATAGGTAACAATCCTTCTCAGCTCTCCTATTCTCCCACATTTGAGCCCCAGAAGCAATAAACCAGTTTTATTTGGCTGTTAGTAAGAGACTGTATGACCAGAGGTGCCATGCTGGGCCATGGGGCCTAACTCAACATATGAGATGTGCAGCCTTACCCCGTCAGAAAGGTGACAGATCAGCACCTGTACCATGGCTTGCATCAAACGGAGAATGAAAAGTTAATGTAGGGTGCCTGGCATGAGTGTGTAATGCTCTCTTCGGATTATTAGATCATGAAATTGGTGCTGCTTTACAACCAGCTGAACTAGGGTCTTTCTTTGTGACCAATTTCTTCCATAGTCGGAGATGCAAAAATGTGGTCTTCTGGGAGGGACACTGCGTGAGCTCTGCATGGCACGGACTTCATGCTTGCTGAACTTAAATGGCAGCACTTTAGATAACCTCAAATATACAGAGGAAGTAAAGACGTTAGCACGCCATCCAAACTGCAGCAGTTTCAGTTTTGGAAGCAAATGCCATCACCTGAAGACACCGTAGGCAAATTCTCTAACTCTTCAAAGCATTTATTTCTTTTTCCTCATATTTTCTCCTTCAAACCAACAAATTTTCTGCTAAGTTCTATTTTACAGGACATGCATTCTGTAAGCAGCATGGTAGAGATGGAAATTGGTAGCCCTTTGTGAGGGTTATAGCCCATGTTAATTCATGATGCTTTTCTGTCAGCTTTGTACAGACTTTAAGCAAGATGTGAATCCCTGTAGGGATATGAATATAGCAATTTTAATGCGTGGAGGGGGAAGAACATTAAATATCTAACATAACCTTTGAAGCCTAACTAAAAATGCAATTTGGCAAATTTTTACAAGTACTGAAGAGAAAAATGACACCATTTCTATCTATCCTGAGTGGCCTATAGGGCCACTCTAGCCCCCATAAGACTGCATTAACAAAACTTGCACAAAATCTGCTTTTCACGCCCTTTGTCTTCTTTATAAGTTTTTCAATTCTCATACCTTCTCCCACGAAGTTTTAAATGAACAACTAGCTTTTCTTCTTCACCCTCAGTATTCTCCATATGAGTCAATATGCTCCTACCATTCTCTAATTTCTGTACATTTTCTTCCTGAAGTTCTAAAACAAAGTCTTAGGTTCTAAATTAAGGTAAATTGGCATACAACTTGTGAGTTTGTAACAAACACATGTCATTGTAAACTAATGCTTAAATACCCTCTATTTATTCATCAGAGCCATCACAGATTCCCATTACCAATTCACAACCTTCAAAATGTAGAAAAAAATAAATGTAGAAAAAAAAAAAAATTAATTAAAACAAAACACCTCTTCAGGAGGCTAATATTCTAACACACAAATACAGTCAAAGCTTGGAATCACTATAGGGCTACTAATATCCTTGTAGCTGCTGCCTTTCCAATTATTCAGTTGCTGGTTTATACTAGACTGAACATGAAAAATGATTTGGATAAAGATTTTCCAGTCACTATAAACTTTCCTCCTCAAGGTAAATTTGAACCAGATACTTTCTATTATGTTCTTTATTTTTTGATTGATAATATTTTTTAATTTCCCACCTTTTCCTCCATGTCTGCTTTCTCTTGATTATTATAATCAGATAATCTTATACATTGTATATTTTGTTTACATTCTTCTAACTTCTTGATGGTAACCACTTTAGATTTTATTGTTTGATTTGAGCTGCAGAAGGCTCTTGCATGTAGACTGATCACTTAGCAAAACCTGATATTTACAGAAGGTAATCCTTTCAGTAGGAACCTAGATGAAGATTGCCATCCAGACATACGGAGCTTGAGGCACGCTGGAAAATCAGAAGAACCTAGGTGCAGTGAATCAGAGAACTTATGCTGTTAAGTTTTTGTTTGTTTGTTACTTTAGTTTTGTATTTTTTTCACCCTCCAGATCCTAGGAATAATATGAAGAAAAAGATCCAGACAACATATCTGCATCACAGGAAATCGAAGTAGTTGGATACTCTTTTCCAGCAATACATCACGTTGCACAGTTGCATCATTCATGGCTTTTACTGTTCTAAACGTATTGGTTTCCTGTGCACTAAATGCACTCTTGTATGTAGGAGGGAAACTATGGGATTTCTGTGGTTCTAAACAGTGACCATATCACAAAGCTGAAGAAAAAATGGATTGGAAACAAGTTGTTGCTGAAATACAATGATTTCCAAAGATGATAAATAATGGAAAAAATTACATCAGAGAGATTCAGTGCTGAAATACATCCACATAACTATCCACATGAATCTGAGAGCTTCAACTTTAACAAAAAATCATCTGAAACCAAACAAATGAATTGCAGTCGAGTCTTTATGAAAAATGATTTTGAGAGGCCCAGAGTGACTTCAGAGAGGAATCACATATACAGGACAGAGATAGCAGATTTATCATTCCAGGAGGTGAGATGAATTCTTAAAAATATAACCATATCCATCTGGCTTGCTGAACTAAAGGAAGTAAAACCACTGAAGAGTTCAAATCCTAGAACAATTCCAAATGCAGCAATATCCCTTCAGCATAGATTTAGGTAAAACAATATTTTTCTTACTCACAGGAAACTGTAAGACATCCAAGGACAAATAAGCAATCATTTTTGCCAGAGAGAAAAAAAAAAAAAAAAGACCTTCCAATCTGAAATGTTCACAGTGTTGCTTGATAACCGAAATGGTAGCTAAAGCCATATTCTTCATATGTGTTGTTTCTCCATAAAGGGTTGGAATTTCCGTACATATATTGTAATCATTCTCAATTTCCCAAAATGATAAGTTTTAGCATAGAACTTGAGCAAGAAACCTTTTCCTACACATGAAGCAGTTCAGGGCAAACATCTGAAAGGAGGCAGAAAGGATTCCACTAGGTGCATTTTCTGAGCAAAACCTGCCTGCCTGACCAACACTAATGTCAGGTTAAGTGGTCACTACCAACAGATGCCAGTAACCTGGAGAAACAGTTCATTGAAGCACAATGCATCCGACCAGTCCCATTCTCTATCACTCTCTTCACTTCTAGAAAATGTTTATTAGCTGCTGCATAAACAAGGTTAAAGGACTTATTATTCCCTTTTCATCCACTCACTTTCTGGCTACACAACACAGGATTTTGGATTAAGTGTATTTATTTTTTCTATAGAATATCATTAGTGGAAATGCTCTGGTTTGGAAAATAATGTTTTGCTACAGTTTCAGGGAGCGTGTTAGCCTTCCGAGTAATTGAGAATTTCCTATTCTGAGGACTGCAGGTTGCAGGCAAAGCTTGTGCTAGGCAATGAATTCAAAATGAATGTATTAGCCCATTAAGTGCCTCAAATACTACAATAAATAGACTAACAAAATAAAAAGGAAAAGAAACAGAGCTTCTTCTCAAAGAGCTGCATTTTCTTACTATCTCATTAGAGTCTTGCCACAGAAACTGCAAATTTCCCAGTGAAATTTCTTATTACCAATAATCAGTAGACAAGTATTACTTAGCTGTAGCCTAACACAATTCGCATTTGTATATCATCTATCACTGGCAATGACAAAGCAGCTTCTATGTTTTAGGAACTTAACAGTTAGGAAAGGGCCACAACTTAATTTTGATAATATGAAAAGGTATTGTCATACAAACATTATTATTCTTCAAAAGCTCTTAGACTTTGATAGTTACAGATTCATAGATTAAGCAAAAGATGTGATTAAATTACCAAAAACACTAAGCAGTATGAAATTATTTCAGGTGTCCATGAATCAATAAAGAGCATTCTGTGCCTTGACTAGGTTAAAATTGCCTGTTAATCAATAGCAATGATTGATTTTCCTAAAATGTTTTTTAATAAGTACATTGTTATTTTTGCCTACTGTGGTTGGAGGTTTGAGATGCCAATAATGCTCCTGATAACCATGCTCTGAATGCAATTCCACTCTGAAAGAGAAAGCAAGCCTCACAGCTCCTGTTCGAGAAGGCCACCAGCTCCCTCCTGTCACAGCAGCTCCTCCCATGTGAGCCCCTAAAGCATCCACAGGACGCCTTTGGGCAGCACCTGCAGAAATGCACAGAATCATCACCTCTACGACGCTCTAGGAAGGCTGCGTAGAAAAGGAAGTTAGTGCACAGCAGCAACAGAACAAACTCTACTCTGACCAAGGTAAGAGGCTGTTTTCCATTCCGGTATTGAGACATTACGGTGCTTGGGAGGCAATGTCTGGTGGGGATGCTAGGTGTAGAGACAAGAGTTTGACCACACACAAATTACTTTGGTTTCATCTGGACTCACTGGTAAGCAAGTCAAAAAGCACCTCTCCCAAGTTTGTCATTTGGTTTAAGTAAATAGCATCACATCCCGTTGGGCCAAGCAAAGGGAGCAATTGAGGATCTAGAACATTCAGCACAAGCTTTCTATTTGTCAGCTGTTCCTGCCTTTAAGTAAACCGATTAGTTTTATGTTTTTATGGTTTTACTGCACATCAATTACATCGAGTGTTTGATTTTTTTTAAATAAGTGCAAGATCAGCATCAAACTAGATACTAAAATCATTAAAACAAAAAAAAAATTAGATAAAATTGAGTTAAGAATGAAAAAGAGCATTTACATTATCATTTTAGTTTGGCTCAAGTGCACTTTTCAAGCAAAACTGTCGTCCCAGCCTGCCATGCCTTGTTCACGCTGCGGAGCAATTGCAGAGTACCTGAACTGGATTCTTGACAAATGGCATTAAAACAGAGGACGTGGTCCTTTGATGGGTGACCACACCTTGTACACTCCAGCTCTTAATGGTTGTTCAGTCCATAGGACTGGGTCAGGGTAAAACTGAAGACCAAGCTATTCATGGACTATGTATCATGAACAAGTAGACAGAGGTTTCTCAGCAGCACAACTTTGTTTGTTAGACCTCCTCCTATTGCACAGCATTCCTTGCTACTGTATGTAAAACTCAAATGTGTTTTACGGGTATGTAATTGATTTCACATGTCTCTCTGAAAATCAGCACCAATCTGGTAAGTGTTGTGCATTTTTCTTGAAATCAAATAATTTAAAAACCTGAAAGTAGACAACTAGGAAGTGTAGGCATTTTTGCTATTCTAGGATCATTGTTGGAACTGTCCATAGACCTCTTTCCCCCATTTTCCTTGCCTGAGGAATTATTTCTGGGGGTGTCATGCAGAAAGTCCTACTTCTTGGATGTTGAGTTTGCACTTACATTTTTCTCCTTACATGCACAATAACAGTTGTGCATGTTTTTGACCCTTGCTGTACAAGGTGCTGTCAAATATTGGTCTGATTTGTTTAATTGGTTTTGTATCTTTGCTCTGGCACAGGGATTTAGTAATCACATGGTGACAAGCATTTCTGCATTCTGTATAACTTAAATACCTTCCTAGCACCTGGACAGTTTAAATGTGTACATATGAAGTTCACACTCTGCAAACCTTCAAGTGATTAAAACTTAATTTCCAAATGTTTGCAGGAGTTAAATAAAGTCAACCTGAATTAAATTTTCAGTCCAAATGAATAATGGTAAAAGAATTTTTCTAGTGCTTATCCAGCTTTGCCCATTTTGCCTTAGTGAACCTCAGCAGGTTAGCATGTAGGCAAGAACTCTGCTATCAATTTATTGTATATATTTTATGTCCTACATAAACATAAAGGGATTTGGTGTGCATTTGCAGAAGAAATTAATCTATTGGGGAAAAGAAAAGAAAAGAAAGGAAAAGAAAAGAAAGGAAAAGAAAGGAAAAGAAAGGAAAAGAAAGGAAAAGAAAGGAAAAGAAAAAAGAAAAGAAAAGAAAAGAAAAGAAAAGAAAAGAAAAGAAAAGAAAAGAAAAGAAAAGAAAAGAAAAGAAAAGAAAAGAAAAGAAAAGAAAAGAAAAGAAAAGAAAAGAAAAGTTAAATTAATTATGAAAAGGCATTATTAAAAAAAAAAAAAAAAATCCAAGCTTGCAATAACTTGACCAGTACCATAGCCTTTGTTTAAGAAATTATATGCAAGTCACTGTTTTGTTCCTATCTGTATCTGGTCATACAAATTACTCTTTGACAGAGAGCTGATATCTCACCAAAAACCATTATAAAAACATAATTACTACTTCTGCATCATTAATCTGAAAGCAATATGTTTCTGCATAAATGGAAGTGAGTTAGGAAGATCTGCCAGTCCACGGTATCTCAGATGTACAATAAAACTGTTAATTAACAGAACTGAGACCTTTGCGAGGCCTACATAGTGGTGTAATCTCCATAAAAAATAAAAAGCAAGAACTGGGAACAGGTTGTAATTCTGGACGTGCTACCACTTCTCTGGCAATTCTTTGAGCACAAGGTATCCTACAGCATTTTCCTGAGATAGCTGTAGCTATCAGTTTCCTGCTCTTTTCACTTCTCACTCAGGTTAACCTGAAATGGGAAGAACTCCTTGCCCCATTTGTTGTCACTCAGATGCTCAGTTTTCAAGCAATGTGCTCATGACTGAATGGTTTCCAAGGAAGACTAAATGCATATTTTTCCCCCATTCTTTTTTTTTTTTCCTTTTTAAAAACATTTCTATTATCCAGTATCTCCACAGTATTTATTGAGCAAGTTATGTATAAATGTGGGTTTGTGATTAGTCTTGAATGTGCCCCAATTGCTGACTTGTACATACAGCATCCTTTGATGGCATTGCGCGGTTCTGTGTTTTTCAGATTAACAAACACCCTAAAAAGGCATCTGATGAAGTAGCGCAGGTTAACAAATCAACTATCTGAAATGACAAATCGGACAGGAATGAGAGGAAAATTTAGGAAAACTGAAGCCAAGGAAAAACAGAGGTGAAAGTTCTGCAACATTTTCCAGATCAAAGACATCTTTATATGTGAAAGAGCTGTAAAATTTGACCCTGAAGAGAGTAATAGTACACTAAGTTTAGAAAATAGCTGAGAAGATATAATATCGAATGTTGCCAGAGTCTTCAAAACATTTGTTCTGTGGAAAAGGTGCTGTGCTGCTTTCTCTGCTAAATTATTGTCTATAAACACATCAGCTGTATTGCTTGTAGATCCTTGGGGATGATAATCTTGGGCACAAGTTAGAAGGAAAACTATCCAAAGATGCTCAGATCTCATGCACCCATTGTTACCAGGTATGTGAGAGCTCTAATCGAGCAATAGGGGAATTCCTACTGAAGAAACTTGAGCTGATCTCAGAATTAAGGGGAGTTGGGGCAGGGAAGCGATGCTGATTCCCCACAGCAGAGCACACACTGCTTCATCTCGTGTGTACCAGGAAGGGGAAATTGGTTTGAATTCGCTGGGCAATCACACAAGAAACACAAGTGAGACTCGCTAGATTATGCAAAAAATAGTGACAGCATTCATGTTAGAAATTCTGTTTTGCAAAACTAAGCATTGCTCATTTAAGGCTTCTGAGGAAAAACTGCTTTTTTGATTTTAATGAGAACTATATTTAATTTTTAGACTTTAAATTCTCACAGCACCTCAGAGTAGGATGAGCAGGACAGAAAACTGAATGGTACAGTCCCCCCAAAAGTGATAATCCTGTTTTTGCCCTCCAGTTACTAATATATAAACTATATTTTATCCCATATTATTAATTACTGTCCTTACAAAGAGCTCTATTGTAACAAAACCATTTAATCTGTAGCAATAATTTATTACAGCACTATGAGTAGTTAAAAAAGAAAGAGTTCATTTCAGACAGAAAGAATCAACTACCACTGGTTTTCTTGAGCTTTGCCTTAAAACCTAGTGTCCAAAGGCTTGGAGTAAAACTTTCGGTGAGTCCAAATGGGCCAAGAAATCAAATCCCTAATCCAGTTTGAATTAAGTCACGTATATGAAATACAGAATAATAAAGTTTAAAACTTGGTTCTCAAGACCACTTTTATTTTTTATTGAACTCATTCCGTATATTAACAGCAATACTTGGAGCTCTCACTGGACAAATTGGTGACTTGGCCTTCTGTAAGAAGTGTTGCCATGAATCATTTGTAACCAGGTACTTTGGGGTGCAAAGACACAGACTGAAAAGCTGTGCTCTTCAGTTCAAGCGCAGAGTGAGCAGGGGATCTCAGTGTTCTCAGCTACGGTCCTAATTAAAATATGTTCAGGAAATGAGCTCAGGCGCTGGCCAGCTGGTCAGCCATTTGCTTGACCACTTGCTTGCTCCCTGGCCCCTTGCTGGCTGGTGCCAAGTCACAGTTCCCCAAGCTGTGAGGGCACAGTCCCAGGACTACCTTGTGCCAGGGATTGTTCTCAATAGCCGGTAGGGACAACAGCTACAGGTGGAGCAGAGGAGATGTAGAGCCAGCTGCACTGTGGAAGGAATACGGGTATTTCAGATGTAATCACGGGATTTTGATTTTATTTTAATTTTTTTAATCCAGAGAGATCTTGGCTACTTGCTATTCTGTAACAAAAGATAATAATATATACAGCTGTTTTCTGGCTTACACCATATTAAGAGGTTTTTCTTTTTCTGTGTTTAATCTGATCTGATACTTCCTCTGAGTTTAAGCCTTTACTAATTTGCTCAGTGTTCACTATGCTTACTGCAGCTAACGAATTGCTTTGCTCTATTTTCCTTTTATCTGTTGCTTGCAGTGCTTTTGTTCCTTGTTCAACTGCTTGGGCTGTACATGGTATGTTCTTTTAAAGATATTCAAATCACCAAATATGAATGTTTTTCAAAGCTATTTACTGTATATGTAACAAGTTAATTATTTCAAGACACAAAAATTCACAATTTTGGCAGAAGAAAGGAAGATTTAGAAAAATAATATATGAAATGTAGATGTACATTATTGAGAGGAAGAAGCGTAGGCATGTCAGCACATGGGCTGCTAAAGGGGTTGGTAGTGTTGGGATGGATTTAGAAAAGAAAGTCCCATTCAAGTTGATTACTTTTTCTCCTTTGAACAATCTTTACATTAAAGTCAAAATATTGCCTACATTATAAGTCACGGATCAATCAGAAGAAAGAAAAAAAAAAGAGATAAGAGATCAAATGAACAAAAACTATTTTGAAAGAGAAGGGGGAGACATGAATTGCCTTCACAAAATTCTAACAAAATCAGTGAACAGTCTCAAAAATCAATGATCACACTACAGTCAAGGTAAAAAGGCACATACAGACTGGAGACACATTTCTATCAGCAAGGCCCACTAATACAATGCTAATGAGGAACTTTTGTACCTAATTGTTTAAAGTAAAATACATGTAAGCTATGCATTCAAAGATGGAGAAATCTTACAAGAAAATCCTCATCACATTCTTGCCCTTACAGCCTGCCTCCATAAACTCTTTAGGGATGCAGGAGAATCTGAACCACATTGTTTATTAATTATACTACGGTATTTTCTACAGAAAGATTTCAAAACATCTTGTCATTTAATTAAGTCTCACAGTAACTGTCTCTCCAGAAATGTATTAATAACTTTTACAGAAGATTTTTTTAAATAATAACAGGTTTCAGTGCCCTGAGCATTATCACACAGCACACTCACCATGGAACAGAAAAACTGTTCCCAGGGGGAAGAGGAGCAGGAGGGCAGGAGAGCCACCCCACACTGCCCCTTTTTTTTTTTTTTTCCTTTTTTTATGGAAAAAGCTACCAGAATGTCTAGAGAACTGAAAAATATGTTTTGCACAGACCAAGTAGAAAGTTCAATCTATTAATTTTGTCAAAACACATCAAGTAAATCTGGAATCAGTTAGATAGAATCAAGATAAGTAAATTCCCAAGCCATTTAATTTAGCAGACAAAAATCATGAAAAAGTGCCAGAAGCTGACACTAGAAATAAGATGAATTTTGTTTTTATTGAATGAATTAGTTATTGGAGCAGATTACCAAGAAAGCTGAGGAATTCTTCAACAGACAACATCTTTAACATGAGACCAGCTGCTATACAACCAAAAAGAAACAAACAAACAACAAAAAACCAGCCTACTGGAAGCGGTGTATAGAAACAGAAGGTAAAATATTTAGCAGTTAGCTCAGCTAAATGATCATAATGATTTTTCATGACCTTAAAGACCATGAATTGCTACAAAGCATGTGAATTTTGTGCAGATGCCTCCTTATCTTGAAAATGCTAAATTGCATGGTTCTTTGCTCAGCCCTTCCTTTTTCAGAAGTAGCATACCTCACAGAAATGACATCTAAAGGAAGAGAAACTTCACATTAGGGGGAAAATTGAAATTCCTGCTCTCTGGATGATATTTTTGTTTGTCTCTAAAATTAGTCTTTTTAAGTACTTTTTCTTAATTACCTTTTCTTTTTTTCTTTGCTCTAAGTAATTAAATAGATATATTCCCTTGGTCATCTTATTAGTCACACTGCTTAGCTCTGAGACTCACCCAGAAGAGTATGAATTTCTCAGTCCTCATAGCAAATCATTACCTGCATGACCAGTGAACGGGACAGCTTTATAAATAAGTGATGGAAAAAGTGAGGGATTAGAGCTTTCAGTCAAGCCCATATGGTTTAGAGGAGAAAACTGTGATGAAAACTGTGGTATAAGAATGCCAGTTTATTACCAAAGGTCATACGCTCAAGAATTCTCACACTGGTAGGTGGATGGACAAGAACATGAATACTCTGAGTAATGCTTTGTGTGTGTGTGTGTGTGTGTGAAGTTGGATCAAGCCTTTAGACAGTGCATGCAACAGGGGGGAAAAACAGAAAAGAGAAAACAGAAAAGAGAAAGAAAAAAGAAAAACAAAAGAGAGAGAGAGAGAGAGAGGGAGAGAGACCTTTACCTTACCATCAGCAAATATTTTCAAGGTAAAGAGCTGCATTTGGTAGTCTCCACAGACCCCTGGGAAGTCAAAGCTATAATCCTCCTTAGCTAATGACTCTCCTGGGTACCCAGAGAGGTAGGAAATGGCACCATGAGCACAGAAAGTGAGAATTTAGAAGAATGGGACAAAATAAAAACTGAAAAAAATAAGTGAAATATAGGTAACCACGGATCATGTTACATTTTGTTTTGCCACAGTTTCTCTGATTAAAAAGGTAAGAATAATATAAGGATTACCTAATAAAAGTTAGATTAAAGCTTCTGCTATTTTTTGCCCTCCAAATCTGCTATTCTAAAGGAGGTGAAGTGCTGATAATTAAAGAGTCATCTTATCCAAAGCTATGATGAAAAGCTATATACAGATTTCAATTTCACATTATCTTTTTCATGTGGCAGTATCAGACTTCCATGCTGTGGGGGTGTCATGAATGCATATTAATAATTCAGTCATTTTTTATTCTCTGTGTTTTAATTTTGGTTAATATGATAATCCAGAAGTCAATTTTCTTTTAAATAAAATATAGGTGTTACAAATCTAAGATGATTGCAAAGAAATATCCTAAACCAAGCTACGTACAATCATTCAAATGCTTTTTCCATTTCCTATTTCTGAACTAATCTATCTAGAAATTATCTTGAGAAGACGGAATAATTACAGTTCCAATTTCTTTGTATTCCTGTCAAATACACAGTATACAGGTGATACTGCCCAGGAAATTAACTGTGGAAGTCTTTGCAGGTTCTAGCTAATGAAACTATTCCCCTTGAGCCCTTGTGAACTTTGTTTTACGGCACAAAACCCAGTCTTCAAAGCAAACAATTTTGTGGTTTTTCTTTCTTCAAGAAACGGTCAGAAACTTTTCAGTGTGTGTCAGCAGCAACAAAAGCAATTGATTGTTTTATCAAATAACTGGGCACAGCACAATAAATAGGTAAGGGGGTTCTCTCAGAGATGTACAGATGCACAAGTTTTTGGTAATGCATGAGCACATCATCAGAAGTACGAGTGACCTAGGCGCTTGTCACGATATATTAGTGATATCCTGAGGTACCAGGTTTATAAGGAGTAGGTGACTAAGGGTGGCTGGTGAGCTCTAAGGCCCTCTCCCTGTTTGGACTTAAACCACTCTCAGAAGCGAGCCAAAGGATACTTGCTTACTGGGTATTTCCTTCAACTTCATTCTACGCAGGAGAGAGATGCTCTTGTTTAGAGCTCAGCTCTCATATGGAGAGAACTCAGACCAACCTCATTCCCCTTAGCTGAAGGCTTACCACCACAGGTAGCCTGATGTAAGAGAGCTTTGAGGAAAATATCTTCATAACCTGTCTTTTACTGCAGGAAGAACTGGAGGATATATCAATAAGGTCTACATAAGGAGGAGCCAGAAGGCATAGATGGTCAGTTCCCGATACTCCAGAGTCACCACATTTCTTTGGTCTTACCTGGATGAAACACAGCAGGAAAATGGAAAGCTTCATTTGACTACTTGAGAAGACATTAGTAAGAGATGCAGTAATGCGATTTGAGAATAATGAAACTTATTGTCAAGGTGCATAACATATCATGACAGCTTTCATACACGGTACTTTTATGTTTATAAAATGGCCATTGCCCCTTGGCCTGTGTGACTGTCTCAGGTGACTTTTTGCACCAAATGATATGGGGATTCAAATCAAGAGGAAATGTTCAAATGACAAAGAGGGAGAGAAGGGGGAAGAATAGTATAGTAGTAGAAGGGAGTATTGGTTGATAGTCAGCTGAATATGAGCCAGCAGTGTGCTCAGGTGGCCAAGAAGGCCAACGGCATCCTGGCTTGTATCAGAAGCAGTGTGACCAGCAGGGCTAGGGAGGTGATTGTCCCCCTGTACTTGGCTCTGCTGAGGCCGCACCTCGAGTACTGTGTTCAGTTTTGGGCCCCTCGCTACAAGAAGGACATCGAGGTGCTTGAGTGAGTCCAGAGAAGGGCGACGAAGCTGGCGAGGGGCCTGGAGAACAAGTCCTACGAGGAGCGGCTGAAGGAGCTGGGCTTGTTCAGCCTGGAGAAGAGGAGGCTCAGGGGCGACCTTATCGCTCTCTACAGGTACCTTAAAGGAGGCTGTAGTGAGGTGGGGGTTGGCCTGTTCTCCCACGTCCCTGGTGACAGGACGAGGGGGAATGGGCTAAAGTTGCACCAGGGGAGTTTTAGGTTAGATGTTAGGAAGAACTTCTTTACCAAAAGGGTTGTTAGACACTGGAACGGGCTGCCCAGGGAAGTGGTGGAGTCACCATCCCTGGAGGTCTTTAAAAGACATTTAGATGTAGAGATTAGGGATATGGGTTAGTGGAGGACTGGTTAGTGTTCGGGCAGAGGTTGGACTAGGTGATCTTGGAGGTCTCTTCCAACCTAAATGATTCTGTGATTCTACTCAGGAGAACAAATTAAAAGAAAGTAAAGGCAGATCAGAATAAATCAAAACTTTAACAGAAGATTTTAAGATTTCCCTTATATTCCCCAGCCTTGTTTTTCACTTAAAAGGATATTCATCTTAAACAAATGGGGAAAAAGAAAAATGTTTAAAAGATTGCTACAAAATACAACAGCAGTGTTCTGCAGCAAGCACAATGACTATAACACCAGTCTTTGCGATAGTGCTGGGACTTTCTTCTCTGATCTTTGTATTACATCCTTAGGCAATGTTTTCTGCAATTGGCACAGGAAGATCAGAGTATTCTTCCTTCAGTGACAAAGTTGGGAATTTAGTTTCTTACTCCCTCAGCCTTTCCAGACAAGACAGCACTACATTTAATATGATCAATTCAGGAGCATCTCTGAGGTTCCATTAGCTTCAAAGGTTGCAAAACAAAGCACATAATCTGCCTACGTAATCTGTGGGCACCGACCATACACTGGATGCTATGAAGAGGTAATAACTCTCTGGTACTGCAACTTTATGGCTTCTTTTTCAATAGGACAAAGTGTACTATTCCCCTATTTTTAGGGAAAGCCAAACCTTACATCCACTTTGAGAAATGAGCAATTTTACAAAGACAAGCTTAAAGTAAATTCATGATAAGAAAAGAGCATTACCAAGCCCTGAAAGCGAATGTCATTCTCACCTAAATGTATTTTATCAGCCTAGGCCACAGCAGAGTTGATCTTTACACAAGCACACTGCAGAAGTTAAGAATCTCTAAAAATGACACTTCCTATGTGCAGGAGTCCAAGATGTTATCCCTACCTAATTCCCTGGGAGATGGGAAGAAGGCAAATCCAGAGCCCCATCCCACATGTCTGCGCCTTGGCTTACCATGAGGATAAGCACATGCTGGGGTCTCAGCCTGTGCAACAGCCCTGCTCCCAGGAGCCAAGAGCAGCCTGCCTCCATGGAGCAAAACTCAGCCCAGATCTGCAGAGGGAGGTGCCACCTTCTAGACCCCTCCAGACTAGCTAAAACCACCAGTGGAGCCTGTTAGGCAGCATTACAGCAGTGCCACAAGTGTTTCCATTAACATTTTTGTTTTATAATTAATGTGTGTTTTCCTGACTGCTCGTTTTAAAGTTTTCTTTCAGAACACTTCACATCTAAGCTGCTAACAATCTCTTACACCACAGCCCAGTGGAAACCCACTCAAGCCCATGACTGGGCTGATCCAGAGACACTCTGATCATATAGGCAAACTCCCTGGAAATCCGTGGGGAGCTCCGTGCACAACAGGGAGAAGGAACCACACTAGAGACACACAGAAGACAAAATCTGCTGTTTTACCAACTGGTGGGCTGTTGACTGACGGTACAGGATTTCTCATTGCCTGTAACAACATCCTACAGACTCAAAGATTTACTTTCCTGAATTTCCTTTTTAATTTTGTGTTCTTCATTCTAACTACACTGACTCCTATTAAAACTACAGTAAAGGCAATCACTCCTGTAGTGGTTACTAGAAATCATTATTTGCATTCAAGCCTCTTAAGGGTCTCTAGATTCTGCTTTGTGCTATGAAACCACAGCTGCAGGGAAGAGGTAGATGTCTTGAAAAGTAAAAGTACTGAGAGACTTTTCCCTTTTCACCATAACTAATGGTTATGGTTATTTTCACCATAACTAATTCAAGGAAGACAGAAAGATGGAAAGATGCCTGAAAGAGAAAGATCTTTCTGATATCAAAGACACAGAAATGGCTAATAGATATTTTGATTTCTGATAGAGATTTAACATTGATACTTTGCTCCATATGAACCCAGATATTCACACAAACGTCAGCCCTCCATGACCACCAGGATCCATTACTTAGTGAGCAGCAGAGAGGAAGCAGGAGCCTAACCTGTTTGTCAAACAAAATAATTACCATGTTTAATTTTTTCATGGTTTATAAGAATGATAGCCGTTTCAAGCAATGTGATAAACCTGCAGGGGTGTAAATCTGATTCCAAAGAGTAAAATCCAATAGGCTGCAAGTATCAAGCTTAGGAAAAAATACTTGGATAGAAATACATATCTTTGTTTCTTTATATTAGTAGCAACATTCTTATAACTGAGAATACTGAACAGTTTCAATCATAAAACACCATTTTTTACTAGATGATCTTTAAGGTCCCTTCCAACCCAAGCCATTCTATGATTTTGCTTGTAATTCCCAAAACACCAACTAAACTTCTTGGCTTAAAGTTTTGCTGGGATTCTACTTCATACGAAGTTCCAGCAAAAACTCTTCAGCCTTTAAAGAAATAAATCCAAACATTATTCTATTTTTTTCTTCATTTTAAAACTTTCTCATATCTGTACTGTTCAGCCTCTGAGCAGTTCTGTCTTGGAGCATTTGAAAAGGGTCAGAGATGTACTTTTATTCATCTCCAATGAAATTTACTCAAGTCCATTTGAGAAACAGCCTCTGTAAAATTTCACTTTGCATGCGGGTGTTTTATACTTGTCATTAAAGCATGTAAGTGAGCTCTGAAGATTAAGCTCTGTGTACTTTGAGCAAGCTCTATCACAGCTTTTCAGGGGCTGACAAGGATTCCGCTTGCTTTGCCTGTAAGAGCAGTGCTGTGCTCGGCACGCAGCACAGAGAGCAAGGCCCCTTGACCCCTGTGCTCTCCAGTCCGCCCCTCCACTGCGGGCACAGAGGAGGAAGAGATGGAAAACCCCGAGGGGAGTGCTGGGGAGCTGGCTGGGAGCAGGGGCTGCGGGGTGGTTGTGGTGCCCAGAGAGCCCTGAGAGCAGTGATTGCTAATGGTTTGCTGGCGGAGTAGAGAAAAGAAAGATATATTGAGATACCTTGTAATTAAAGCTATACTGTAATGTGTAGGAAACGAAATGAAACCCAGGCTAACCTAATTCCAGCATGTTCAAGCTTATTAGTGTTTGACTTGGAAACCGTAGGAGTGTGATGGGCACATGTGGGAGCTTTTCTGGGAGCAAAAGGAACAAAAAAGGGCAGAATAGGAAGGAAGAAAGATATGATTGTTATTTATTAATCCTTAGAGTGGCTTGAAAGTTGCTAAGCACTGTAAAAACTCAGAATAAGTGACAATTCCTGTATACGCATCCTTTAAACTCTAAAAACATATCACAAGCCAAGAAGTAAGAGGCACAGCGCTTAGCTCTGGCTGTGTCAGTGGCAAAGGAGTACTTTGATTTGCTTTATGGGCAATAAATAACAAAAACCCTAGAAGACACAGTAGGACTGACAAGACTGAGCAATCCTCACCAGACAGCACACACGGCTAATGAAACACGTTGGCTCATTGCCTCCCGAGCTCCTCCACTTTACAGTGCTCTCCTGCACCTGAGCTTTCTTGGTTGAAAAAGGCAAAGGATGAAGTTATAAATCATAGGAGAAATATAATGAGTTTGGCACATCCTACATATTAATTCATGCAAAGCTCTTACAGAACTACTTAAGTGCCTAAAGAAATGAGCAAGCAGCATCTGCAAATTAATATTTCTTTTGCTGCAGAACATAACTTACATTGCCTTTCCAAAGGCAATGAGTCAGGAAGGGGCATGAGGCATGAAGGACGCGAATAATTTGGTCTCCTGCTACTCTCAGATGCAAAGGCATCTCCGAGCACAGGTCACCATTACCAACAATAGGAAGTAGAAAGCACGAGTGAGGTAATGTTTGTTGATCTTGATTCCCCCTACAAGGAAAAGAAAAAGAAGATTTTTGCAATGGTCTGAAGTGCACAGAACTGCATGCTCCCTTTCCCACTATTCATTCATGTTCCTGAAATAGCAACTAAGGTGAGTCTCCTGCTATCCTGAAAGGTAAATATACTTCCTTGTGCACTACAGCAGATGAAGAGCCATCACATTTTACTCAAGTTAACAGAAAAAAGTGTGGGTCTGCATAACAAGCTGAAAAAGTATTATACATGGCAATATAATTTTCAGTGATGTTATGTTAACAAACACCAGGCAAGCTGACAGATACATCTGTTAACAGTATAATTAGACTCGATAACTTGTATTGGTGACCCCCTCTGTTAAACAAAACAATGGGTTTTCATTCAGAGGGGCACCTTGGAAGATTAATGGTAATAATGAAGCGTGAAATATTTCCTTTCTAGGGCAGTTAATCTGAGACAGAGGAAACAATCATTTCACCCAGGAGGGATAATCCTTTGAGGAAAGTTTTCAGTGAAATAACTTATTGCCATATATCATCTCACACATGTTGACAAAGAAACTCTGGGCTTAATACAATAAAGGCCAACAAGCACAAGAAATGGAATAGATACAGCATAAAACCAGGTACATGGTAACACCAGCAGGGGATAGTGGAGAAGACAAGAAATCAGTGACAGCAAGCAATAGGATTAACAGCAAAGGAGGACAGAGAGCAGAAAGTAAACAATGGGCAGATAAGATGGAAGTAAATGTTCAAACCAAGACAATGGGAAAAGAAAATGAGTATTTTGGGGTCAATTTTTGAAGCCTGCGCTGCCTCAGAGCCTGCAGCACAGTGCAGCCAGCTCCAGGACAGGGTGGCCACAGGTGTTTCTTCAGCCATCTGCGCTTTGAATGGGCTCTAACAAGTAACACAGCAACAGGCAAGTCCATATGGATGTGTGTATATATGCAGAAGAAAAAGTAATATTCAAGGAGAAAAGTATTTTTGTTGTTTTAGTTTGTTTTCAGCCAAACCTTTTCAAACAAACGCTGCTGTCCTTAGGGGAAAAAACAAAAACAAACAAACAAAAAAAAAAACCTTCATATCAACTCACTTGCAAACAGCCCTTCAGAATCTTGCTACTAAACCCATGCTCCATCTTCAAAGAACACTCACAAGCCTTTCATTTTTGGCAGATAAGCCATTTGATCAATATTTTCAACATTAATCAAGGCTAAGAGCAATTTCATTTCTACTCTCTCCCTAAACTGTGTTGCGATCTACACAAGTGCATCCCTCTGTTATTGTGCTCAGGGTAAGTGGGTTTGGTTGAAGGGGACAGAAGCTTTCAGCAGTAACTAGTTCTGTTCAACCAGTAATGCTTCATATTTATCTTGCCTAAACGTCAGTACAGGAGGAAATGCTAAATTTTCTCTAGAAATATAGTTATTTAATGGAGCTTTTTTTTCTAAGTTGTTTTTTTAAATTGTAAGTGCCTTTTCATTACTTGAACTGATGACTCGTGTTGTCTTGATAATTCTTTTCTTCTGCAAGGTTTTATGTTCACAATATGCTCAGCCTGGAGCACTAATTAGAATCAGAAAACAGCTATACTCATTTTCTTTTCGCTGTCCATATTTATTTCATGAAGCTTCTTTCTCTCACCTAGCTCAGCATTGGTAACTTCCTTTAAGAAGTGTACCTAAGACAGTAACAGTGTAATGCTAGTGGGCAGCCAGCACATGTCAGAGGCCAGTGCAAAGCTGCCCTCAGCTCCACGCTGTGCCCCACACCAAGCAGGGAGCAGAGCGCTCACACACCCTGTGCCTCTCTTCTGCTTCCATACACATCGCCCCAGGCCTGGAGCCAGACTGAACAAATAAAGCCATAAAGCCTTATTTTTATTTATTTTTTTTGTCTCCTTCACAGAAAAATTAAAAAAAAAAAAAAAATGGAGAAGGAGCCATGGCTGCTTCCTTCGCTTTTGACCTGGAAAGCTGGGTGAGCAGTGGGAGAGTCACTTCACACTAATTCAGTGATACCAGGAGGAAGGCACTTCTACAGCACAAAGAAGGGGGGCTGTCTTACAAACTGAGCATTCCCAAGAGTTTTGCCTACAGCTTCTCCTTCCACAGCGTTTTATTTGCTGCAACCATATCGTACTTGTGATTAGATACTGTAGAGCTCAAAGGCAGAGCAAAGCCCAAGAGTTGAGGAAGCAGCAGAGCTGCAGTGACTTAAGCTTCCTTGGCAGCAGGTTCCAGGTATTTCTAATTGGACTGTCTCTGTAGCAAGAGAGAAATCAATTTAGCAGCTAGTTTGTTCTTTGGCCTTACTGACAATCTTAGCTAAATGTGGTTCTGGCCGTGCTGTATGAACAGCTACAGGATGTTCTCACTAGCCCACTTCCTAAATTCGTGTCATAAGCAGTCAGTACTTCGTTACTGCTAAGTAAACAAATATGGAATCAAGTGTAGAAAGGATCACACTGGGTATCAAACTCATTACCATATTTCCCTTCTTGAAAAAACAATGAGGCTTGACCACGGCAAGCTCTGTAGCAATCCCACAGGCTTACCTTTGTCTTTTAGAGCACCATGTTGGCTCTGTCCTTCTGCATTAGACACTTAGAACTTCACATAACTGTTTTTTTACCCTTTGTTTCTTTCTCTGATGTTACAGCATAAACAAAAATTAAAATAAAAATTGAAAAAAAGTTCCCTTTCACAAACCTCTCCAGAGCTAACAGGACCTTACTGAATGCTATCTGCTGTGCAAACACAAATCTAAGACAATTTTATAGGGCCTGTTATTTATTGGTATAGCAGCTTCTTTGTTAGGAGATGGCATTATAATTATCTGCTTTTATCATTAACACTTTGAGGCAGTGGTTAATGAAGGGGTAACAAATCACTGAAAAGACCACCAGTTTAGGGCTTTCAGCACTAAGGAATGTCTTTTGTATTTCGTATCCCTTGCATGCATCATATTTGCTTTAGATGTCTTCTGTTCTCTTACACACACGCACATCCATAATTGAACACATCTGATCATAATTTATTCACACAACCAATCTCTGTTGTTTAGTGTTAGTGCACATTAATTAAACTTTGGAGAGTAGTGGAACAAGAGACAAAATTCTAAATATCGTAGTAATATCTTTGTTTATTTATGTCTGCTCTGAAGAATCATTGAGCAAATAAAAACCGTAGACATCTGCTTAATTTTGCCAGCCATCACAAGAGCAGGGGTGAACTGCCGGGGTCCTCAGCTAAACTACAGAGAATGGAATCTGAAAACTTTCAGGCCAAAAATGAGAAAAATGCTCTACTTTAAATAAAAGTTCAAGTACCCAGGTTTTGCTGGCATTGTGTTGCAGATGTGCAGGCACATCTGCAAAGATATCTCACCAAATCCAAAGCAAAGCATACACAAGAGCACTGCAGACCACATTCCCCCATCCTGGGAGGTGCTGAGCTGTACCAGAATGAAAAGCATATTGTCAGCATTAAACTACTGTTCTTCAACAAGGAAAACAGCCAGCTTCTGACACCATTTACATAGAGAGCCTGTCACCACATTGCGTAAGTTTCACCCCATAGATAAGCATTATTCATCCCATACAGTTAGTTTATTTATCTCACCCTCCTGCTCCCATGCTCACAAAAACATACACAGCTTGGAGTGAAATCTAGTGCACACCCCTCTTTTCTTTCTTCTCTTAAAAAAAGACCATCACTTTTGGAAGGAATGAGTAACAACTGTTAAAACAAAACAAACTCCCCTTCAAATCCAGCGTGAAGCAGCAGGCCAAAAGAAGAGTGAAGCTTAAATGACCTGATCTATAACCAAGGCTAGTTAGGATTCCTTTTGAGTAAAAAATAGAGAAGAACAACTGGCAAATGTCAGCTTCATTATCATGAACTCATTTTAGCAGTGAAACAAAAATTAGCCCTTCGATCTTTTTTTAACAGACCAGACAATTCTCTACCCTCTTCCCATTTCTTTTGAATAACTATCATATTATGAGAACACCTCTTCCTGTTAGTATTAAATGCACGTTTCCATCTTAATGGCTATATGCATGCTTTGCACAAACACTTGATGTTTAAATAGTTTGGACATAATGCTGTGAAATAGTGAGTAGAACAAGGAGAAGCTGAGCAAAAAGAACATTGAGTTCAGAGGTAATTACTTCTGCAATGCTTACAATTTTTCACATTCTTCTTTAGAAATACTCAGAAAATGGAACATCGTGGTAGATATAAGAAATTCTGAAACACTTTTTTTTTCCAAGTGTTAGTGCCGCTGTTTAAAGCCAAGGTAGTATCTTTCAATCCAGAGTCTATAATCAATGCTACAAAGAATACTGCTGTCCTCAACCCAGTAAATCCCAATAGGGGTTTTCCAAAATAATAAGTTAGTGAGAAGTCAGATCCTAACCACTTGCAAATTACTGAAAATAAATATAATTAAATAATAAAATACTCCAGAAAAGTTAACAGAACTGTGCCATTTCATGCCAGTTTGGGCTCTAGCACAACCCAATTTGACCAAGATACTATCCGGCTATCTTTCTAGCCAACAGTTTATCACTAACACGATTTTTTTTTAAAAAGTCTCTTGGCTAAGACACATGGCCATTTCTCATCTTTTTTGTTTGTTTGTTTCCTCTCTCTCTCCTGTTTCTGGCACAGTTTTGGTCATTGGTTCTTTGACACCTTCCAGTAACCCCTTTCAGGCAGATCCTGAGACCAGGGCTTTAAGGCTGCTGTGGTCGTGGCAGTCTCTCCCAGACATCACCCAACAGTTACGGCTCTCTGGGATAGTGACTGAGTACTGCACTGCCAATCAGCCAATTATCCCTATTAGTACTATCAAATTTAATATTTTACTATTTATGGAAAGACATATTGTTTTCATGTTCCCAACATCTACAGGTAATACTCATAGGAGAGACTCTGACTGATCTCATCTCAGGATTAGTTTTCTGAATCCTTCCCCACATTCATTTGTTCAGTTTTTTGGACAGGAACAAGACAGTATAGCTCTTAATCATGCTTACCTGCCTAGGGATTTGCATTGCTTATTCACTTTTAGTGAGCCAGGACTACAAAGACATCCCCATCCTTACAGCTGATATTTATTGCTTCCCTAGTGTCTGCAAATATAAATACGAAGCCAAGTCTTTGAAGATTAAGATCTGACATCTACCATCACTCCCCAGAATCACACAGGGATGTACCGGCTTTGTGTATCTCACGTGAGCTTCCCAGTTTACCTAGCTGTAAAGGCACGCTTCAGCTGGCTTGAACCTCCAGTATGCAGGTTGGGTTTAGAAATTCAACTCCACACAGATGGGAAAAAAGATAGGAACTAATGTACATATTTCTGGCAGCTGACCGGTAGCAGAGAGAAGGCATTCTGCCTCATACCTCATTCAGAAAAGATCCCTTGGTGTCAGTTGCAGTCAGCCAAGGCCATCAGTCACGTTGCTCATGACCCCCAGGAGAGCAGCATGGACACTAAGCATCACATGAGGATTTCGTCCTGCAAAGGACACAAGGATTCCATTCAGTGACAAGTTTAAGATAGAATACATAGGATATATATAACAGCCCATAAGATACACTAAAATGTTAAATTTCACATCTGATAAAATGGAAATAATGATACTTTCTTGCTCCATAGGGATGTTACGAAGCTCAGTTTATTCTTAATAAAGTTAAATGTGATTCGCTGATGTGCCCTATCAATGCCAAGTACTATTACCTCTAAATAAAACAATCCTTCAATGTCTGTTGCCAAAGTATGATTTATAGAACAAGCCACAGTGCAAGACAAGGGACAACTCTGACAGATGTAGATCACGGCAGCCTGTAGAGCAAAGGGTGTTGCTGACACGGAGCTAGCAGCCTGCAGAAGCAGCTCATTGAGAAGCAAAAAGCAGCAATGTATTGCTTAACAGCTGTCCTAACTTTATGAGCATGCTGCTGGATGCTAATAAGTATTCCAACATCTATCTTATTGTGCACAATGATTATCTGTGCTACACCTTGAATTCTTGCTGTAAACAGATGCTTCCAACAACAAAACACTTCTCACTTTCCCTGGACTTGCAGATGCATGGATTGTGCTATTCCCCCCTCTCATGACAGCAAAGGAAGTCACAGCAGAACTCCCCAGAGTTTCTTGAAGTTTCTTTTCTTCTGGCTTTAGTTCAAGGCAACAGTAGATCATTCAGGTGATCTCCCTTAACATTCTTTTAAAAATATTATTAAAAACATGCAGGACAACATTTTCCACTGCTTCTTACAAATCCAGGAAATACAAATGAGAACTGCTTGCTGGAATATATCTTATCATCCTAACACAGTCAGTTCCTTGAATATGATGCTCAAATTGCAGTATCAAGATAGTTATAGCTGATATTCTATAAGAAAACAGATCCCTGATCCATCAAATACACCTTATGACAGAAAGAGAAAGGCTCACAATGATGATACAGTATTTATAACTACTACTAGAAATGAAAAATCCACAGTAGCCTAACTCATGATGACACAGTCAGTAATAGCCCAATTTCACTGCTAAGCAGAGACACTATTAACTTGTGACCCAGTAAGTCAGCAGCTGTGAAATAATGTTTCCATTAAAAAAATGGAACATGTTGCTTATAAAATGTTTACACCCAGTTTACCAATTTGTGTAGTAATGATGCTTAAAGTATGTTTCTCCTGAATAGCTTTGAGATGCTAAATGCAAAACAAGAATTAGAGGGCTAGAAAATAGAGAGCAGATAATTGCTAACAAAAAAAGACAGTATCGGCATATTGCGCATACCCAATGAAATCCATATGGCCACGGCTATTCTCAGCTCTCTCTGTAAATTCCACTTTGTGCTTTCTTCTGAGTTTGTATGTTCATGTTTTTAATTAAATATCCTGCAACTGTTTGTGTTTCGTGGCACAAAACTAGGCCACTGGAAACTCTGGGATAAATGAAGTCAATCAGCAATTGGCAGCTGAGAGCGTTGCTGCTGCCTCCAGGAGGAAAGGAACGCAGCTCCCCTGCGCGTCCCAAGGGGGCAAGCACAAGAGGGCAGCTAGGAGGCAGGGGGCATAAGAGGCAGAAGGGGGCACCTGAAGTAGCGTCACTTCTTTATGGAAACACAATAGAAATATATTCTCCAAAATTTCTGTATGCAAGATTTCTTGCATTTCAAGATTAGAGAGGCCTAGCCTGAGGGGAGTTACCCAAGCATGCTTAGCATGCTTCTGATTTAGTCGTGGGCTTCGCGGTACATTTTAAGTCATAATACACACAAGAACTCTTCTCATCTTTTCTTTTATTTATTATGTTCATGTCCAGTTCCTGCTCTGGAAACCTTATTTTCCCAAATTTGCTTTTGTAGCTCCTGAGAAAGGTTTAGCTTCACTAGGAACTAAAATATCACTTGTCAAAGACTAAATAGAAAAGCCTCATTACTTTACTGTAGGAGGACAAAAACCATACATATAAATATTTGTTTCTCCTGCCAATTTTTCCCTTACTTTTTCCTTACTGAAAGAAATTAATCCTAGTGTTTTCTAATATTTCAAAAATCCAGAAGACCCAGGACTCCACCCCACCCTCAAAATAAATGAGCATCATACGATTGACTTAAGTGTTGGACTCCCCACTGTCTAAGTAAACCTTCCTATTTACTTCTGTATACTACAGAAATGTGGGGACAGGAATACAGAAATCTGTGCCTATAAAATTAAAAAAAAAAAAAAAAAAAAAAAAAAAAAAGATTATAAATTGCTAACATAGAAAATACTGAGAACATGGGCAGCAGAGGAACTCCTACAGCAGAAGTTTGAAAATGAATTTGGGAAGAGCTTTACAAATGCTTCATATGTAAGGCTGGATGTAACTATCACCTGACTGGGGGCACTGTACACCCACTCTGTGCTAGACAATAGGGAATGCTTAACATAGCAAAAACCCTGATGGAGAAACAAGAAAATCATACTGCCCTTTGCCCTCCCAGGAAATCTGATTCTCACTGTATGACTAACTGCAATGAACTTGGAAAAGAGAAGGAATCTGGATTAGATCTCCCCAGGGCATCTGTTTTGATAGATCTGGATGGAAACTCCCGCTGATACCTGATGAGAAAGGGAAATTAGAAGCGTGCATCCTCTTGTAAACACAGGCAAAATGGAAGGTACTTGGAGTGTAAGATATAGTACTCTGAAGCCCAATAACGTGAGCAAAGATAAAAACAAATTGTCCCAAGAGCAAGATTTATTAGCTGCTGTGAAAATTGCTAGCAGGACCTGAACTTCCTCAGATGAAAGAGGACTGAGAAAAGGTGTTGTTCTCCTGATCTTTGTCTGAGTTCACAGTACTGTCCGCTAATGAGGTTCAATTTGGAATTATGTGCCTGGCAACTTTTGAAGGCAAAAGCACAGATAAGTTTCAGGTAAGGAGAGTGTTACGGGTAAGGAGGATGTATAGAAGGAACTTTGAGATCAGCAAAAGTCTTCCAATAAATTCTAGATTTATAAGACTGAAAAACACTTTTTGGCATGACATCTGATGGACAGTGATAATAGAGCAGAAAATCCACCCCACTCCGTCCTCCCCTGTGTTTCCTAAAGAAGCTTCTCACCTAGTATGGCTTCTTGGCCTCAAAAGCCTTCTACAGGCACAAAGACAACCCTGAAAGCTTGACATTTGAACACTAGAACACCATTTGCTGTTCTTTAGGCCCTTGGATCCTACATGCACATGTACGAAAACAAGCATTACTCACTATAATCATAGAATCATAGAATATCCTGAGTTGGAAGGGACCCTTAAGGATCATCAAGTCCAACTCTTGACACCGCACAGGTCTACCCAAAAGTTAATTGTTAATAATGTCATATACATTGCATACAGAAGAAATCCTATTAAGACACTGCCTAGAGTTTAGTGCGTTAATAGCTCAGTGCTACAAGATGGAAAGCTTGTGAGGGTAATTTGTAGGAAATGGCCACATGCCAAACTGCTGTGCAACACGTGACTAATGTCTTTGCTGATATCCCCATTTCTCTGCCAGTTTCCTGCAGCAAATCCCGCAGCAAACTGGCAGCTCCACTCAAGTGAATGAGGCTGAGATCATTGAGATCTGCTGGGAATCTGCCTCTTCTCAGCTCTGTGTTCTCTGGGCTGCCACTCACATCTAAAACCTGCTGGCTGAGAACTGATTTAGCACCAATCCATGTGTGAGTACAGCCAGTCCAATTTCTCTTTCTGCCCCCTAGCCCCAGGGTACAGGAATATTTCAAAACAGAGTACCCTTGAGTTTTTTTCAAGCCAAAGAAATTATGTTTCTATACAGCCTCACATACAGCACCAGAAGGGACTATTTCTTCTTGGAGTAAGAACTTGAGGTGTCAGTATCACAAGGTCTTGATTAAGACACAGACAGAGGAAACAGGCCTGAGCAGAGGAATTTAGCTGGGGAAGATTTCTATATCTACAGTTACACAGCAGCTTCATGGCAAAGCTCAAAGCCACACACAAGCACTCTGAGGGAGGGTCCAGCCTGCTGCTCAAACCTCCTGGAGCCACATTCCCCTCTGGTCAATCCCTGAGGCAGCCAGGAGCAAAATCTCAGCACCCAACTAGCAAGACTCTCACTTCCTGAGATCTTTCTGCTATATGAAACTGAAAAGTTTCTATCTTTTAGCCACTGAACATCTGTTTAAAGACCACGCTAAACAAGAAATATTTCAGAGGAAGATGAAAGGATGGAATGAGCAGCTCATCCTAGCAGCACTAATGCAATTCAGAAGGTGCAAGAGCAGCTAAAAGTACTTCAGAATTATGAGAATAAGGATGAAACTGTGATGAAGATAAGTTTCCATCCTACTTCATGAAGCATAATTCCTTATTTATCTTGTTTATGTGTGGTAACATCTAAAGAGAAAGCATTGATGTTATTGCTTTTATAGCATGTGAAGTGTATTCCAAGTACATGAGCTGTGCAACACTTGGTAGGAGAACTTGAGAAAATCAGAAGGCTAAACCATAAAGTATGATAAAAGTATGGCTTTTGCATAGATATAAAAATGTTTGCCACCATTTTCAGGTGCAGGAAGTTCTGTAGCTAGAATTCAAAAAAGGTCAGTCCCAGCTTTGAGAAACTACTTTATAAAACCCTTCATAAAAAATTAACCTTACCATAAAATGATATTACAGCTATTGCATTAGTTACAACCGTAGATCTCGGTAGAACTAGAGAACCCAGACCATCTGCTCAAAGTGCCAAGGAGACAACCACTTTACTTCAGCAAACAAATAAAGACATACCATAAAGACAGCCCCACTACAATTCAGTAGATTTGCTGTTAAAAAGTGAAGCCTGTTAGTTTTGCAAGCACCTGGCTTCTGCAGCTTTATAAATTAAATGAGGGAGATAACAGTATTTACTGATGAATCCTCACCACTGATTTATTTGTTTGTTCTTCTTGATATTTATTAACATGATTACCTCTGAAGGGAGAGAAAAAAGAGTATTTATTTTTTATCTAAACATTTTACATGGGCTTGTGCCAACTTTAACAGTTGCCAGCTGTAAAACAGCTGAATATTTACTGCAGGCTCCAGCAGCAGCAGCCCCAGCTTATGGAGACAGCCCCTGGCAAGCTGTTGGAGCTTCGCCTTGAATGGGCCTTAGCTAGATTGCAATGGCAATATTCTAGCATAAAATCATACCTTCCATGCACAACAACCTGCTTTTATTTATTTTTTCTATTTTAGCTTATTTTACCTAAATGCAGCATTTCAAGTTCTTCTATTGAATTTTTACAAAGATCAGAGAGAAGCATATAAAACATCAATCTGAAAGATTAAGAAAATACACTCTGTTTCTATGGTTATTTTAAATCAGTTTTATGTGGGCTTTGACAGGGGTCTATTAAATCAAAAGCCAAAGATTGAAGTGGCAGTTCCAGTAGAACTGAAAGAATGCTAAAATAATGGTGGTCAAAGAAAGGGTCAAAGCTGATGTTATAAAGAAAAAGTTGTTCTTAAAGCAATATGATTCTTAATCCGCTGGGTATTCTCGATGGAGAAAGATGCAAATGAAAGGCTCTAGACTAAGGCAGAATCATTGAGAAGCTTTCCCTGGTCTCAGTGCCTCTACCTAGCCCCACATCACACTCGTATAGCCTCAGCAAAGAGTTTTCACTAGAAGTTGCCTTACGCACCACTACATGTGGTTTCAGCAAGAGGTTAACATTCATCTCCAGGGAGGCTCTGCCCTTCCCTTCAAATTGCACTCTTACGAGCAGAGCACGAGTAAGAACATAGAAACAGCCCCATCGTGTCAGACATGGCCCACTTAGCCAGGGAGCCTGTTTCTGTAAGAAAACAGGAAAGAATATGAACCCTGGAAAATATTCCCATGAGTTCCAGCATTAAATAATAGCAGTTTTATCAGATAAAGTTAGATACACACAATGGCACTAAAAAGCTATTGATCTACCTGTACTTTATGAAGGATACTTTCTCTGTTTTTCTAAGACTACTGCCTGATAAGTCAATGGGAAATGCTCAAAAAAAAAAAAAAAATGCTGTATATATACTCCTAATTTTTAATTCCTCATACCATTACTGATCTTAAAGACCTCATAACCTCTTATGCTGTGAGAACTGAAAGATGCTTGTGCAAGAGTTTCTCAGTGAAGAGTTTCTGCAAGAGCACAGGTTTTCAGACTAAAAAGGCTTATACATGTATATATCAGAAGTACCCCCCTGCAAAGTGGGAGCTTGGTTAGAGTGCCAGTGATGGTTGTACAACAGCCAGTGCCAGCCTCTGGAAGTGCCTCATCACCTCCATGGGGTAGGCCTCACAGAAAACCTTCATTGAGATTAGTTAGGAAAAAAAAAAAAAAGAAAAACGAGAAAAGACTGTCTTGTTAACAAAGATATTTTGTTTGGTTTTAACATCTGGCTTATTTTTCCAGTTCCATAAAATGTGACATGAAACCAAACAGATTTCACGTTGCACCTGTCACCAAGAATTTAAGACTTTCCTCCCTGTAGGTGTTCTACAGCAAACCCCTTCACTGCTCAGATGGACATGTTGGCCATCTCACCTTTTTAACCAAGAGCCAGCCACCTGCCTCATGTAGAGACTGAGTAACTTGGTTATCTGACCAAGACCTTTAATTACTGATTTAGATTCACCTGCAGTGACTCTGTAGCGATCTCATTCTAACGGCTAAGAGTACAAGAAAGCAAGTCAAGCTACTTGAGAAAGGGTCTGGGATCAGTGTTCTCCTGCTTTTAACTAAGCCTCCCAGTTTTCTGACTTCGTTTATTTATTTTTTGCATCTCAATCTGAGGAAAGCTTCCAGCTATTGCCTATTTTGTCATACTGGAATGGGGAAGAGGTAAGGAGAAGGGAGTAGAATAAAGGAAAAAATCGCGAACAAGACAAAACTATTTGGCATTAGAGAAAATCTGGAGAAACAGGAGGTTGGTGAGACTACCCAGGGTTCCAACAGCCATTTAATAACAAAGCTACTTAAAAGAAAAGGCCATATTGTTATTCAAAAAAAAAGCATTAGATAAAAACATCTTTACATTGCCAGTTAAGGGATTAAATTCTTTGGTGATATTGCCCACCAGATCCCTCTTTAGAAGCTTGTTCATGAAATTTCTATAAAAATACACCTTCACAAGACACGAGTAAGTCAGCTGAGTAATAGACAATTTCACCAGAAGGAACAGACAGAACCAGCTGACCAGGCTGCACTGCATGGCAATACAGAGGAGCTTCAGCCAGGTTTTATACCAGCCTCCTGTGGAGTCACTCGATACCTTTCATCTAGGAGTTAAATCACAGCAAACACACGTTGGCTGTTAGGGGCAACTCAGCTTCAGGGCCAACTCACACACTGCCTTCACGCAGCTGGAGTTCATCCTCCAAGGCAAAGCAGGGTCTGCAGCACAGAGCACGCAGTGTGTGAGCTGCCAGGCAGCTCCCCCCAGCTGCCCACGGGTGCTGGCAATGCTGACGGGGGACGAGCAGCTTTCAGAGCACAACAGGTTCACAGCCACCTCCAGCGGCTGCTTTCTCTCTGTTGGACAGATACAGCCTCCAAGCAGAGGATGTGGCGCGTAGCTTCCTTCACATGCACATTCGTGCCAGTGTGCGTGTCAGGAAGGATTGTGCCTTAGAGGAATCATAAAACAGATCTTTGATGCTTTAGCACACTGTCTTTCAGGCCAGAACAGCAAAGATGTTTTCAGAAAAGCTTCTTAGCAATAGCTCTTCTCTTTTAGGACCCCACAGAACAAAGCAATTGCATGAAAACAAGACAACTGAAAAAATACAAAAGCAAAAAAGGGAAAAAAAATACCTTCTCAAGCTGATGGGGGGGGGTTCCAGAGATAACACTGGGGCAGAGATGGTAAAGCAGAATAAGGTGCGACAACAGGGAGGGAAAAAAAAAAAAAAAAAAAAAAAGAGCACAGTTAAGTAATTTCCTTGAGGTTTTAATTGGTCAGCAAATCGGTAGGGTTAAGTAACAAAAGGTGTGTTACTGTCAGTGACAGAGAGAAGACACAGGTATGACACAGGTAACATTAGGGGAATTTTATCTAGGACAGGAAAAGATTTTTCTTTTGCCTAGAAATTTAAGAAACAAATAAGACATTCTTTTCAATCTAAGCCAAGAACTCAACTGCATAATCCAGCTGTAGTGTTTTTATAATAACCCACTGTTACTGCTTATGTTGTAATGAAATGTCTTCCCTTTTTTAAAATAAAAGGAAAAAAGAAAGAAAAAAAATAAAAATAAGACCGTGTGTGGGTAAGGACATGTCTGTCAAAGTTTTCTGTTCAACACAATATCCCAAAGGTAATAGCAGCTGTACATGGGTGTCACCATGCTCTCCAGTTCCCCTCATCTTCCTCCAGGATGACCCAGAGGAGAACAGCAACCAGAGAAATATTTTCAGATGGAAGAGTCTGCAAAACCACAAATGATGAGTATCCCCAGCCCCTCCACTTTTTCCAATGTACATCTCACAAACACAATCACACTTGATGCCACTTGCTGTGGGGCACAACAGCACATGGTGGAAACAGATGGTATTTTCCAGACCTCTTAGTTATGGCAAGTAAAGAGCCTAAATAATTGTATGGGGAGACTAGCACACCTTGTTCAACTAAACACAAGCTGGGATAAGAGTTACTGCTCCCGAAATAACTTCGCCTTTTTCATTATTATAGTTCAGTAGGATTTTTCCTTCAACTTTGAACACATCTATGCTTTCTCTTTAAAGAGTTATTTGGGAATGCACATTATGACTGCTAACACTTTCTATTAGAACTGGGAAAGAGCTTCAGGCTGGCATGTAGCCAGGGCCCATGCAGCAGTCAGCATGAGGCAGACCTTACCTTAGCATCCCCTATGTGAAGGCAGCAGAACTAGGACACTGCATGCCACAGACAAGACTTTTCAAGTTCTCCTTTCTGAAAGAAGAGTGATGCACAAACCTGCTGGATAGGCTTGGGGCTTTCATGCTGCCATTTAGTCCTTTAAATCTAGCAGGACTGTTGTGTCTAAGTGCTCGAGTGGGAGTTTTGAGACCAGAGGGAAAGGAATAGAGACCAGCCTGGAATATAGGAGTAGTAAAATTGTTCTTTCAAACCCTCCACAATCTCCTTTACTTCTGCTTTAAAGAGCAAAATATTTTGGTAAGAATCTCCACAGGAACATCTGAAAGCCAAGTCCTGAGTTAGTGTCCTAACTTTGCTCAATATGTCCGTACACAAATTGTACCCAGAGACATTTTTTGTGCAAATATTTCAACACAATTTATCAGATGCTATCACCTCCCATTTGCATGTAGCCCAGGAACAGAGTTTTGCTTATGTTTGTTTTAAATTCAAAATGAACTAAGATTATTTTTTTTTTTAAAGATTTCTTTATCTAAAATTTAATTGGACAAATGCAGAGCACAATATGCTCCCAATATTTGATGGTTATGAGCAGAGATGTTTTATGAGGATATTTTCAGGAAGACTTCACCAGAAATCCCATAACTTACTGGATTATTTGCAGAAAGTAAACACAGGGGAGAGCGACAGAAAGTGAATTCATCAGAAGATTAAGCTGCACATTCATAATTCCTCCAGTGAGCTCCAGCACAAACAGTGCACTCTGTAGCCAGCAGGGAATGCTGATATGCCCCTTGAACACCGCTTATCTTCATCCTCAGTGGCTCATTTAGATAGCAACCATGTTGCCTGTGCTAATTCTGCACCACCTGACAGTCCTCCTCACACAGAAAATGGACAGTTGAAAAGACAGCAAAGAAGAGAAAAAAAAAAAAAAAGTGTTCAATGTTCAAGATAGCAAAGGCCTGAATGAGCTGCTCCAAATAAAATTGTTTGGATGTGCACCAGGGGTACCAGTTATTTGAGATATGCATTAGTGAACTTTGGGCATGTCTAAAATCTATTTAGAAGAATCTAAGTAATTTTATCTTATTCAGAGTACTGATGGGGTAAGAAATCCCAGCCTAGCTGAACAGAAAACGATCAATGAGGAAGAGGGGAAGGGTGTGGGAAAATCAGCAGATAAAATTTGGATTAAAAATACAAGGCCGTACACTTAATTTCCTAGCTTATTCAAATATACTGTCGGCACTAAAAAACAGAGCTCAGTGGAAATAGTGCTGTTATGAACCTGGCCAACAGGACACTGCTGAACAGCAACGCAGGGGCTGATATATGCAGGGGAACATGAAGCTGCTTCAATAGCAGGCCAGGAGGCAACAGAGAGAGCACCTGGGCCACTGCTGAGGCTGAAGGCTTCCCTCCACCCTGCTCATTTCCAGTCTCTTGATCATCCTAGTCTCTGCTACACATGAGATGGATGAAGCGTTTCTAGCACAGATGAAAAAGATCAGTCAGAGAGGAGGAAAGAAAGAAAGACAAAGATTATGAAGCACTTCAGAGAATTAAGCACAGGAGTGAACAGCACACTACGTACAGACACGCATGGAGCAGAAGCAAGGAAGATGTTCTTCGATTCATCTTCTCTTACCAAGAAGAACAACCCCATGAAAATGAATGCTGAGGAGCACAAAGCTGTCATGGAGCTCAGTGTTGAAGACCAAGAATCCATGTTCTTTACAAGCCAGGTTAGTTACAGACCACAAGGCAAATCACGAGCAAACTGTTTAATCCTGTGTAAAAGGTGCAGTGATATTAATGGAAAACATTAATTCTCAGCTGGCTATCAGAACACACAGATGTCCGATTATTCTCACCTCTGGTTGTTTCCATGTGTTTCTAAGAGAAATTGTCTGCTTCTAGAGATCAGCCAGCCTCATCCAGTGATTTGGCCAACCCTTATGAGGGTACCTCTATTGCTTATTTCTGTACTTTACGTATAAGAAAAAATATGAGTACTCAAAACTAACATATCCTTAAAACTCCAGATTCCCTGAAATAGAAGTGCTATTTTTAAATAAGACTCACAGCTTTTTGAAAACGACCTTTCAGAGACCTTGATACCTGCCATACAAACTTAGAAAAGCTTTGATACAGTAGCCTTGTAACTCTACATTAATAACCAAAATCTGTTTTGTAAGGAAGTCAAAAGTGAAAAGCTTTTTGCCTTCCATGGATCATTCTGATTGCATTTCAGTTATTTTTCAACCAAAAACTTTATAACCTTCATTCTTTTAATAGCACACACTGAAAACTCGTGGTCATTTTCTTTCAGTAGTACAACAGCACCATTTTTATTCCCCTGAGTTTAACAATATATCTGCATGCGTCCTTCTACTGCTTCAGATCCCCACTACTGATGGTGTAAGAGAGGTGGATTGTTGCAGGTTGTGTTCTTGTTTCTCCAATTCGGGGTTAGATCAGACAGGAGGAATAACTACACACTTGTCATCCTTTTTCAGACACTTATTCCTTTTATCCCAAGGCCCAGATGCCTTTCGTTAGATTATGCTTCTTCCAGAGCTTTGATCTCCCTTTACAAAAGGCAGAAAGCTGTGCTGTACAGGAATGTGAAAAAGTCCGCAAGCAGCCTCCAAAATATTGTATCTTCCTTCCATACTTCTACTTTTTTGTATCTCTTATTCCTTCTGTAATTTGCTATAGGGTCACTCCTAAAAAATATGGAGGGAAAGTAAATAATTTCAAACCAATTTCTCACACTGAAAATTCAGTTTTCCTCAGATAACCCCAGGGCACTAATAGGATCTTTTTATATATTCCTGCTTGTCTTCCCTTCCATCCATTAAATCTCTAGATCAAGGGTTCTTGGACTCAGCTAGTGCAATCTTATCATGCTGTTTTTCTAATTTAAATGCTTGTCTTCACAGAATCTAATACTTCATCTGTTCATTGCAAGTCCCCTTAATTCACTGAGTTGATTAAACACTTAAAAATATATGTATTAAATATTCATAAGAATCATTTTTGTCCCCCTGATTCTAGCCCTGGAGAAATATAAACAGTCAATAGGGTTGTGCAGTACAATCACAAAAGAATCTTCCTTTTACTCTTTCCCTCCATCAGATTATTTTTTTTCCACTTTTTAGTGAGTCACAGGAAAATATTTGATCACTCCTATACTGTTGTCAATCCTTGTGACTGGGTTTGACTGTGTTTTTCTCATCCCCCAGAAGTGCCCTGGCATCACTGTTCCTAAGGCAGTCACCCTGCTGTACATCTGCCTCGTGGCCGCAGTCACACGCCTTGTTCTTCCTTCTGAAGAGCCGCTCAGTTTGTGTGCTGGGTAAGCCCAGCTATGAAATGGCAGCGTAATGCAGTGACACTGCTTTAACCAGGACACTTCTTTCTCCTGAACACAGACTTGCACGAGTTATTCAAAGTGGATGGACATTCAGAGAGAAAAAAATATCGACCAAATCTGAGCACTGCCTTCACACAAAGCACTGACAGAAGAGGAGCACAAGCCCAGGCTAAGCCAGGCAGCTGAGCAGCGGGCACCACCTTCTCCTGCCCCCAGGGGCAGCAGCGACAACTCCAGGAGAGGGGAGCAGGGAGCACAAAACATTGCTCCAGTTATGATCTGTCAGCACTAGTGGATATTTGCCACCACTTAAAATCTGCTGTGCTGTCTCACCCAGTTGCTGCACACACACTGGTGGTAGCGTTGAGTAGACTAACAATTAATTAAAAACAAACAAAAAATACAGCATATTTCCTCATGCTTTCATGAAGAAATGAGAGTACTGAGAAAAGACGGCACCAAAGATTATTCAGCAACCTCCACAGTTTCCTATTCAACTCCAGCACTGTTATGTTCAAGAAAGCTTCAGCAAGAGCAGCAGAGCTAAATTCAGCTCAGTCACATCAACGAAAGGTGCAACCAGAGAAGCTCCTTCTGGAAGGACTGACCTGTCCTGAGTGCACACACAAAGCACAGCTCCAGCAGAAGTCAACGGGAGCTTTGCCTTCAGAGAGAGCATATTTTCTCCTCAAGCATTCAACAGTCTTTGTGACCTGCCAGACAGCTGACCGACCGCTCAGTTGCTACGGCTCTGCTCAGCGAATACCTACTGAAAGAGTGGGCAGTTTGAGGCTTTTTATTTTCAGATGTCTACAGCTGCAATTTTTGTTTTGGAACAAAACACAAATGAACCCAAAGGCAATATAACCTCTCTCTAGGGAGGCAGCCTCATTTCCTAGGCAGCTAGCACAAAGCCATGCTCCCCATCCCTTCTGAGGCCCGGCAGGAGACACCGCGCGTGCCTCTTTCATCCTAGGGCTGACTCCTGCAGTCCAGTCAGGTAACTTAGATATAACCATGTTCTCAATTACCAAAGTCGAAATCCGCCATATTATACTTCCACAAAAAGTGGCTGTAAAAAGAGTCTGCCTTAAGACAGAAAACTTCAGATCATTATATCTCAGCTTCCATCTCAATGTTTTGTTCTAATTGGAAAGACTTATTTCCAGCAGAGAAAACTATCCTAAAAGAAAGTGCAATTTTTTTCCTCCTGTGCCGAAGAGAATTACATGTGTTTAAGAAGCTGGGTATAAAAGAAGATTATTTGTATTGAAATTTCTTTTATTGTGGCATTGAACCCCCAGTTCAAGAGGCCTGGCTGCCCCTTACAGCTCCGAACAGCCTCCCATATCCACCTCCCTGGATGGGTAGCAGCACGCTACCTCACCCTGCTGCTCCGAGTGTTCTGCGATAGTGTCCTGCGTAGTGCTGTGCTACAGAACCCCACATTAATGGCAAAATTATTCAAAGCCTCCTGTGAGGTTCAAGCCACTACTACTGCAAACCAGTGTCGTATTTACACGTGCATTAAAGCAGCAAGCACCTTTTCATTATTTCAAAACTTTTAGATATTTTCATGTTGTAACTGTAGCTGTGCCCCAAACACATAATTAATATTTCCCTTCCACTGGCACCTTCTCTTCCTTCCCCTTGTCACCCTCCTGTTGCTGTAATTCCTTCCCAGCTGCTATCCCACACAGTTCCCTCTGATTTGAAGCCACCACCTGACAGAGGCAGGCTTTAAAAGCCGAGTTTGTCTTTATTTCCATCAAGAGCAATCACAGCTGCAAGTTTCAGTACCCACAGAGGCTTTTAACTGTAACTTTTTATTAGCACTGCTATATTGGGAGTAATAAAAATTCCCAGTTTAATAGTTTAATAAAACCAAGAAGTTAAAAGCCAGCATGGCTGTGCAGGAGCAGCACTGAGACCGGAGGTGCCAAATATTTGTGTTTTAAATGGCTCGGCTTTCTCCTATATTTTATGGTTATAAGGAAAGGCTCTCCAGTGAGATGCTCTAGGCATAGACAGATTTCTGCTTTCAGCTGAAGAATACCACTGTCTTTTTAAGTACACCCATACAAACATTGAGGCTAATACGCACTGCGGCTCCCACGCACTGGAGCTGCATACCGGCACCTTTTGCATAGCAATTGGGAGCAAAACGTCCTTTTGGTGTCCCAGCTAGGATTTCTCTAATGTGTTCTGAAACCAGACCTGCTGCCAGATGCTTTGAAAGAGCAAGAGATTTCTCTATTAATAAAGCTTTCTGGGCTTTGAAAAAGCACCCCTTCACGTTATATCCATTGAAAATCTGACCCTTATTTCTTATAAGAAATTTTGTTGTTGTTGTTTTGTATTTTAATCAGGAACAAGGTTGGTTTACAAATTTGTTATCAAATACCAAGGGACAACCATGAAAATCCAAGTAAACTGCAACTGTAAGACTACAGCCAAATAGCCAAAAGCCATCGAATGGAATATAAGAAGGCCAGAACTCCAGGTCTATGTATTGCCAGATCACCCTGACAGGCAGTTTTCTTTCATTATTTTGCACTGTCATAAGTACTACAGGGACTTAATCTAATTTTCACGTGTCAGAACTTAATCTGAAAATTCACCTTATCAGGAACTGGATTAAAACCAGTAATCACAGCATAAAAAATAGATTAAAAGTCTCCACGTGAGGGAGTCACAACAGACAACCCTCTACTAGGGCAGCTCTGCCGCCCATCTTGGCAAATCCCCCTTCAGGGAACAAGCAGCTCAGATGTGGTTATCCCTTCCAGTCACTCTTTCCCATTTAATTGTCAAAATCCTCCAAGACTGCATTCTCAGCACTCCTCTCTGAATATGAGGCTATTCAAGTGCATACACGTATTTGTTACTTGATTCTTCTACGCAAGAACATTTCCATCCAGCCCTATTCCAAAGGATGTTTCACCCATTTTAGCACTCGTCACTTGAGCAGTTTCTATTCTCTCTTCTATTGGCAACTGTCCTAGACCTTTATTAGTTCCCACCCTTTGTGAATTCCTTCTTAAATGACCTCTCATAGGGCAATGAGGGCAGACTATTTCAAAACATGCCATGTGCATTAGCAACACTTACGAAAGCAGAGCAGTACCAACTGCCGAGATGAAGGAGGGAGAAGGAGGTAGCCCAGATTGTGTATTATGGGAAATGTGGAGCTTATATTAATTAAAAGAAGCAAACAGACTTCTGCCTGTTCCCCTTACTCGGTTACTTTCATATACTGGTAAATGAACATTACCCTGCTTCTTACAATTTTTATAAAGCCTAATTCCTGAAAAATACTACAGTTCCTGTTAAAGTGATTTTACATAAAGGGAGTTTATGAAGGTTGTATTTTCATAGACTTCTTAAGGTAAGATATTCTGACATCTGTTTTGATGCATTTTGTTCTGTTTTTCACTTGGCTCTGGGAAATTTTTGCATAGCCATTTTGGACTAGACACAGTTTTTGATAGCACAACAGGTATCAGTTCCATTTTGGTAGTAGATAAATACATTTTCAGTAGAAATTAGTTATTTACATAATCCCTAACCATGTTTATTTATTTAAAACAGGTACTTTTCTACTACATTTTTCTGCTAAAATTTGAATGAAAAGCTTTCAGAATGTCAGGATTAAATTAAGCCCCAAAAATAAGAAATTGTATAGCGGTCCCTGAATAACCAACTCAAATTTACATTTATACAAGATTTAGGAAAATGAAGTCAGTAGTTTACGGGTAAAGACACTCTCTGGACTTCTAGATTTTGGCCTTTGCTCTCAGTGAAACAGGCAATATACTTGCAATCTGGGAGCCTAGAGTGATGCTTAAAACCAGAATGACAAATGTCTTTGTTGTTTTGAAGCTCCCCCTCCTCCCCCAAATAACATCTGAAGTTTCCAAGTTTCAGATTCATTTCAATCACAAGTGGAAAACTTTTAGAAACTATAGCTCTTTTATGATAATATTTGATCAACTGGAGCTTTTCCACTACCATCTTGCCCATCTACGCATAGTGTATGCCCAGGTTCCTTTCCTCAGTTATCCTTATTTCCCAGTGATGACGTGTTTCAGCTTCCCATTTCTCACACAGGCTGGCCTGACTCCCAGAAGGGTGGTGTTGCCTACCGTATCACATTTCACAAAGCTTTCTCCACAGCCTGCTATAAATGGCAACTGCTGGATTTCCATCTGTAAAACTCTGCAACCCTGGCAAGACCATTTAACTGATTTGTGGTCATGGCTGAGGTGCCAGGTGGGTCTGCCTGGACCAGGATCAATCCCATGGTACTGCAAAAGTGTAAAGACAAAAGAAGCAGGGACTGGTAACCCTACATCAATAATTTCAAGGTCATCTAGAAGCAGCAGTGCATAATTGTAACACTGGCAACCTGATCTCAGTTAAGCATCTGAAGATTCCTCAAATGAAAAAGAATGAAGACAACTGTTTTTTAAAATCATACTCTAGAGGTATTTTTAAGGTCTAGTCAAAGGCTATCCAAAAGCATGATTTTCCAACTGTGATCCCTTCTGTTATTTACGGCTCAGGCATTTTATTTACACATAACTACAACCTTCCCCCCCACCCCACCCCCGAAAAAAAAAAAAGCCCCTAGCATTTAAAACATGTATTATAGGGATGGTAGTGGGACTTCAAATCTATATTTGTACTTGTAAATACTGCTTTGCTCAAGGGAGTTGCACCATTTTGGAAACCAACTTTATTTGGTATTCCTATTTTGGAACATGGATAGTCAAATGCCAGGCATAACGTCTGAGCAAAGCAGGAGTTCCCTCCCAAAGCACACCACAAGTATCACGCTGACAAGAGTTCTCTGCACACAGCTTTTTGAAAATAGTCAACTGCTGTTACTGATGTCTCATGAATATTAGCAACGCACCAGATGAAAGGCAGCACAACAGGCTTCTTGAGAAAGGTATACCTCTTGCTCTTCTAATACCTCAGTGATTTACAAAACAAAAAAGTTTCAGAGAGATAACTCAGTAAGAGATAAATATCTTTTATGGAGATTTTGTCATTTCCTAGTACCAAGGGAAGGTAAATCACTGTTTATTTATCTTCTTTCTGTGTCTAGACTTCTACCGAAGGGCAGGTGAACTTTGAACTGGCTCCCCACATTTCTTCTTTGTAACAATTATCTCCAGGTGAGGATAGATGGTACCGCCTGTCTCCACTTTCTCCTTGCTTCTCCTTGTGAAAGAATATTACCATACAAGGGAACTCAAAAGGCTTTACTCACTTTTCACTTCAAAGTTCTCCAAATGAGCTTTTTCATCTATTCCCACGTATTTTCTGAACATTCTCATTTGTCCTAAATATCACCAGACACAGGGAAGTATTTTAAATAAAACAGTATGTGCAAATGCATGCAAATATATTTCTTGGGATCCACTTTTACTCCCCCACCCCCACCCCCCCCCCGTAGGTAAAGCACAACAAGATTTAGGAGGAAAACCCAAATTCTGAGAAAAAGCTGAGTGCTCAGAGAATGGGTTTGGAAAACCTGATCATCCTGAGAAACTGGAGGAAAGGTGTGAAATAAACCAGGTGTCATTTGGTGAGGATAATGGTAAAGTGTTACAGTTAGGAATAATCAACTTCCAAAAAAATAAAAACCACAATATGTGGGAACAGTACAATAAATACAATTTTCAAAATAATGATACCAGGGTTATGATAGCTCACATTGTAATAAGTATTATCACATTGCCGCTCTAAAGTGAGCATCGTATTAGGAAATGCATGAAATAACTCCTGTATCCACCTTGATAAGGTCTCACATGTAATAATACATCATCGAAGCACTACTTTGGAGAAAGATTCAAATCAACTACATAAAATCAACGGGAGAATAATAAAAAGTACCAGAGAACCAGAAAATTATCACATAACCATAAGTCTTCTGAAACATCTAAGAAAAAGACTGAAAGAATTAGGACTGTATATTTTGTGGAAGGGCTTTTCTCTATATGCAAGATAAAAAGGGGAAGAGTTAAAAAAAATTTTATGTAAATAAATTGTTCTTCTGCCCTCTGAGGGCAAAAGAAAGAATAATGGGCTAAGCATTCAGCAAGAGAGATTCATGCCACACACTAAGAAAACTTCTGTGCAGTGAGAATAGAGGAGAACAATAATAGGTTACTTCAGCACTGAAGACTTCTGAAGAACATGTTGCAGAAACATTTGTCAGAAAATCTTTGTAGAAGTGATCTTTCCTTGTGGAAAGGCATAGACTAGAGGGTCTCTCTTTTCTTTTTTTTAAGCCATTTTTTCCTATAATTTACTATGATTTTTTAAAAAGCTGTTTGCCTGCAAATATCAACATTCATTCTCAGCCACATTAGTGAGATACAGTGGTAGTTTCTTCTTCACTTAAATCTTCTCTCTCAAAGCCCTGTGCTGTAGTCACCCATCTTTATAGCTGATTAGAAAGCTGTTTGGGCACCATAAATATTTGTCCTTCTAGACTGTGCCCAGCACCCCCACAGGAATCCCAGCCTCCGCAGCACAAGGAGTAAGAAGCTGTGACTGGAAAGCCAAGCAGACACAAACCTTCCACTGAGACTGGAAGCTATGCTTATTTCTGTGAGTGTTACTACAGCAATAATTCACAGCTACGTTCAGTAGCACTCTGTAAAGCTTCTTGGCTGCTTTCAGGGTTTCATTACAAAAGTGCAACCAGTACAAAATGAATCAAATGTTTCAGCAGACCAGAGTGTCTGAGGGACTCATTCCTAATACTAAAACAATCTAAAATATATATGATTTTATTAAAGAATTAAACAGACTGTGGCTTGATGTGTAACCACTTCAAAAAAAAACAAACCAAACCAAAACACAAAAAAACTACAAACCACATCAATAATATCCAACTTCCAAGCCTGGCCTTTGCTCTCATCCAGAGGATAAGAGAGTTAACAGTTTGTGTTTTGCAGTGAACAATGGGAAGTGATCAATCACCCACTACAAAATGTATTTAATCCACATGTGTAACTTTTGTTTACTACAGTAAGAGATACGTGGATGTTAAAAATGAGACTGCATACTGGTGTCATTGTGCTGTAAGACAACTGGATACATGTTCACCAGGTACTTCGTATGAATTAAATGATGCTATGTTATAGATTAGGTAATCTTGATTTTTCCAAGACTGGAGGATGTATACTTAATAGGATACAGCACAAGATGAGGGAAGCTAGTCGAGCTTGCATCTTTGTGGTTGACCACAAGGCTTTGCAAAGGTCTATCTATGCTCTTCTATTCATGGCATTTTCACTTCCAACTGACCTCCTTAACTTAATCCAAATTCAGTTTTAAGTATAAAGAAACTCTTGGCCAGTCTGTAAAATAAGAGTATGGCTTCCCCAGATCAAATTGTATGTAAGGATGCACTCAGTAATTCTCTAAAGCATCCATGGAAGTCCTGGAGAAACGCTGCTCTATGCAGGCAGTGAGTCACTTCCCTAGTGGGGAATGCTGCAAGCTGAATTTTTACATGAGACATTTGATGCTCTTTTAAAACAATTTCCAGTGAAACAGATATATTGAATTTTGTTATTTACATGACAAAAGTATAAAGCTTTACTATTCTTCAGAGCCATAACAGTATTTCAAAATAGTTGTATCTGAATATTTTCCAACAATTGATTTTTCTCATATCCAAGTATATGACTATTTTTAGCTCTTTTACTTAAATAATAATTGTTTCATTAAAAAATATATAATCAGAATGATTACATAACTCTCAGCTTCTACTAGGAAAAGGCATTTAGAGGAAGCTGAGAGAAACTTAAGTCATCTTGGAAAGGATTTATAACCAGCAGAACTAGCATATGTTCTTAGAAATTGGATTAACTGATTTTCTCTTGAATAAAGACATCATATCTAACTCTTGGCATTTCTACTGCAAGCATCTAATTCTACTCTCATATAAAATAACTAATCAGATTAATAAAGGTTAGGAACAAGTTCTGATGATACAGTGCACATCAAGTACTTTATGTATTTTATGTATTCATAACAAATTAAAACTGTTTAAATAACAGCTTTACACCAGACGCTAGCTCTGTATTAGCCATCATTAGAAGTCAGAATATCACATTAAGTAATGCCTTAGAGAAACGAAACCAGTTGGGAATTAAGACATAACAGAACCTGATAATAAATGGAACATATTCCTCATTCTGTCATCGTGGTGTATCTAGTTCTGTTGTCATTTCACTCAGAAACTTAGCAATGGGAATACACTGCTTTATCCCTGATATCATGGTTAGATTTAATTGGTGCAATTGCTTTCTATTAGAATTGTAACTCCAGTTTGCTCTAGGAAATTGCCCTTTACTACTTAAGAAAAAAAAAAAAAATGTATCGAGTAGGGAATCTTCCTAGCACTCAGCAGAGACTTTAACTTGTCCCCCATGCCAAGGTAGCAGAAGTAGGCAGTAGCATCTTGGTAAGGCAGGCTGACCATTTTACAGCTTTATATGTCTAGCAACATTTCTTCGCTTACCTTTCAAACTATGCATGAAAACCGTATTTCTTATGTGCTCTGGGGGAAACGTACTGAGAGTATGCCTTAAAAGTCCAGGAAGGAAAAGCTTCAGAAAATACTTGTGAGTCTACAGGATCCATTCTTCTGCCACTTCCCAAGAGAGGCTTTAAGCCTATACCAAATCGCAGCCTTTCCCAGTTAACTCTCTCACACCAACGAGACGAACACCTACTACGTGACTTCTGACCAACCACATCTACAACACCTGAATTACATCCCAACTATTTAATACCTCTAAACCCAATTTTTAAAATAATAATAATAGCAGCATAAATGAGTTAAGCAGTTGTAAATCATAATATGAGGAATCATTCCCCCTCCCCCCCCAAGATTCTTTAAGCAGAGAAACAGGTAAACTCACAGTCAGCAATGATTAAAAGCAGAGATATAGCATATTTGATGTCCTTTGCAAAACATATCAAGAACCTCAATACTTTTTCTATTAGCTTTCCTTAATACATCCTCTGTACCTTAATAGCTGCCTAGATAGATCTCAAGTGTGAGTCTTGGGTGTTCATGCAAAGTACAACCAACTGACTAAATTAAACTTACCTTTAAAAAAATTCAGAATTTGGTTTGATGCATTAGGCCATAACAGCAAGCTAAGTAAACAGGAAAAAAACACCACTGCTAGTTTACACCAGGAAGGCATTCTTAAATTCACAAAAAAGGGAAGAAAAATAACGAGTTATTGTACCAGTATTTTAAGAACCTGTTACGTAATCCACACAAAACCCTCTATTAAAGCTCAACTGGTCAAGCATGCTTCTTCCATTTATTGCATTTTTGTCAAAACAATAACTCTTTGAAGAAAAGGATTACATACATTTCTTGACTCAATTTTTTTTGTGTTCCATTCTGATTTCTAAATGAAAACTACTTATTGAATAATTTTCCCTCAATAGAGTTATAAAAGAAAATTAAAGTAGTTAATATCAAAATAATTTGTTTTATTTTTGCTTCATGACAGTCAGAAATAACTTAAGAATTCATTGCAGTAAAGCACGAGTAAGTTTTCTTAACTGCTTGCTTTACCTTCAGAATTGAAAATGCCATTCTATACAACACCAAATTAAAATGCCCCTGCAGCTTCCCACACCACAATTGCTGTGTCCCTCAGCCTAATTTACTTATTCTCACACCGCTAACACGGAGTAAGGAAGTGCTGCAACGCCTGTAGTGCAATTAGTCACTGCAGGTGGGCTTCTGTGGCCTAAGCCCAGGCATCTAATGCCATTGCTGATGCCATTAAGATGTTCTAGGCTAACCCGCATACCTCCTAGCTGCCACCCCAAAAGACATGGTTGGAGTTCCTACACCTCCCCTGTCATTACTGACTTTAGCAGCCTTTAATTGCAGTGAGCAGCCTCACATGGGACTGCTACTGTGTAGCCTCCAGCTGTGGGCCCAGAAGCCCCATATAAGCTCCAGCCTGGGCATTTGGTCTTGGTTTAAGCTGTGTTGAGGTGTTTGTTTCTTATTCCTATATGGCTTCAAGTTAGTCTTGATTCTAAGTTGTTGCCTTGCTTTTGCTTGGTGCTTGCTAACAGGAGCTGTTGCTGCCATTTTCCTGTCCTGTGCCTCCAGCCCCAGCACTGTGGGGCCATCCCAGCAGACAAGCAGTGGGCTGGCCAGTGCTGTGACTGCCCTTGTCTCTGATGACCTGCCCTTAGGCTCTGTTCTGGCTGTCCCTGTACACTACTAGCTCTATGCCTTGTCTTGGATAGTCCTGTGTACATGAATGCTTTCCTATGAGCTTTATTTTATTAGAAGAATGTAAATATTATGTCCCTACTTGCATAATTTTATACTTGGCTCCAAATGCCTACTTCATTACTTCTGCTCAGTTGCTGTCTAGCTAGGGAGATAACAGCTTTCTAACAGCGAATTACGTCTTCATTACTGGAGCCCTCTGGCCTTCACAGACTGAGAATCTAGGCACTTACGGGGAAAGTTAGCAAGTACCTTACTAGAATAAGCTATCATCCTACCACCATTGCTTATGGGGTTTCTTGGCTGCTTTCTCCCTCACTGGCATTTTAGGCATCCAGCCTGCCAGGTACTGCAATAGGGCACATTTGTGTTTACTCCAGGGCTGTGGGTGGCTGTGTGTTGCAAATCCTAGCTGTTTTTTGTAGTCCTTAAATTGCATTTACCCGTGACTGTGCTGCAAGTGATAATGTAGAGAAACTGAGTGTTCTCCCTTAGGTAACGGGGTGTACTGATTGCTGACCCATGCTACTGTTTACCTTCCTTGGTAGGAAATAAGTTTTGCCTTTCCTTGTCATTAAGTCTGAAAAAGACAAAAAGGAAAAAAAAAAAAAGATGGGGAGCAGGGTAAGAGTAAGGGAATCTGCTGGAAGTCACAGCTTGGGAATTGTGCTGTCTGGTTTGTGTGTTATACTTGAGCTCACACTGCAGAATGGGAGGCTCTGGGGGCTGGATAATGGGTCTAACAGCACTGGGTTGCTGCTGTGAATTCAGCTCAGGTCAATGTTGCCCATGTTAATTTTGCTTGTGATTTCAGTTCAGATCTGTAGAGGATCAATACATGCAAATTTGCCCATTAAATTTGTCAAGAATATTAAGAAATACCAAACAATGAACCTTATTCTCACTAACAGGCTCCTTGTAAGGCTGCATTAGATCTAAGCATGTGGGTGTAATTTGTGTAAGCAGGAAGAACATATCCTTGCTCTCACCAGTGTACCTACAACAGATAAGCAGTTAGTATTTCATGCCTTCAGTTTGGATGTATGTTTGCTTAAAGCAAAGCAGAGTTTTACCTTAAATAGGCAAATCTGACTTTCTTTTCTGAATATTGTTATCATTTGAAAAATGAATGAGTTTTCTGAGAATTTGTTAGCCTTAGTTTTAAGTTTGTTAAAGGCATTGCCGTTAAATTTAACATGTCTCAAGATTTCTTTGGTCTTGGATAAGTTTTAAGGTAAGAAATGCATAGCCAGGCAATACTATGTCAGTTAACAATAACGTGAACAGAAGAATATGTGGAAATAAGCTCTGTATATTTAAGAGTGAGTTTCAGGCTATCTAACACTACAAATACTCAAATTCTTTAATCACAATCATAGATCTATTAGATCATGACGGTGCAAAATAAGTTGTATAAGCACTTCAGCTAATATTCAGAGTTGTTTTTCTGTCTCCTGAACATAGCCTTAACGCTTGATCTGTAGTACTTGTTTAGGCATATGGATAAACCTTTGTGTTTAAGCTATCAAGATGTACTCAATTCTAAGAGCAGCTTCTGTTTCAGAACACATGGAGTTCCACCGGTACAAGCTGAATAATGGTACTACTCTCATGCTATGTATGAATATAGGAAAACACTGAGTTAAATAAGTTAAAGAACAAAGTTAAGGTTGAATACTTAAACCTTCAACAACTTCAGTGCCTTCTTCAGAGTACGAAGAATGTATTATGTCTTTATCCCCCTGACTGCCTAAACCAAACACTGGGAAGGCAGCATTAGTGGTTCCAAGGGGAAAAAGAGCTTTGCACTTCTGCTAGAGTGATCCCATCTGGCCTAATTAAATGATCTGCATTGACAGACTTCTGGGGGAAGTCTTATTGTGCTCTCCCAGCTGGAGGATGAAAATGCGATTGCGGCCTGCTTGAGGGAAATAATATGGAAGTGCCTCCCAGGGAGCTGGGATATGCTTGAAGCTTTTAAAAATGCAGGAGCAGCAGGTGAGGATAAAAATCTAGGGAAACTATCATCCCCGGCTTTATGAAAAGCCAGTGACCCACTTTCTGCTTGAGATAAAGATATCACCTGCAGGTCTAGTTTCTCCTTAGTGCACAAGGCCAATGAAGAACTAGAAAGGAAGATTTCCTACAGAAGGAAATGGTACTGGAACAGGATCATGAAGCATGGACTGCAAATAAGCTATGCCCAGTAATATAATGAGTGGCTGAGAAGAGCAAAATGAGCAAATGATAGATTAATGACATGAACTGCCACATCATGCCCTCAAATACTGTCAGGTTCCATGAAAATCATAATCCGTTTAAATGTAGAGTCTCTTCATCTGCTGTTGTCTCTTGCTGAGCCCTGGAATTTGTTTGCATTTTTTCCCTAACATGTAGAAGTGTTTTACCTTGGAGTATTGACTTACATTTCTTATATAGTTCTGTGGTCCCATGAAGGGAGTGTTCAAGCTGAGATATTTAGTCCCAGTTAGTGGTAAACTGTTTCTCATTCTTGCTCTTCCGGAGGTGTTGACAGCTGTAAAGAAGTCCATGCAGTTCATACAGATGGGGATGTTTCTGGTTTTGTTGTTTAATATGCCCCGATTTAGTTAAAGGATTGGTATAGGCATCTTGTCTAGTGACGATCCCACCTATTTAGTTGCAATAACATTCAGTAAGTCTGAATGAGTGAACTGAGGCACGAAAATGTGGGTGGTCTTCTGTATTAATGTCTTGTTATCAGTTATGGTATCAAGACCCATTTGATAGGCATTTTAGAAAATACCAAGAGTACCACAAACTCTTCAGAGAGAGATCAGCTTGTAAGATGTTGCAAAAGGCTGACTTTCCTGCTACATGTACACTAAATAAAGTAAAAATACTCTATTTGAGAGATGTGAGCTGAAGCAGTAGTGATTATTGGGGTACTATACCAAGCAGCGCAAAAGTAAATGATTCCGGTGAATCAATTCAACTTAAAGGAACATCCTTTAAAACTGGAAGCATGGAGCTCTAATCACTCAATTCCATTTGTCAGTGTCATGGCACATCACACAAATAATGCACAAATCACATAGCATGTTGCCAATGATCTTTGCGTCTATACAGTAGTCTCAGGGTTTTTATTGCTCAACATTCTTATATTCATTGTGGTGTAACTCAGAAATGGATTTATATTAAAACACAATCATAGACCTGGCTCAGGCTTCGCAATCTATAATTCATGTGCAATCCTGAGGTCTTCTGTGTGAATTTCAAATGAACAGCATGATGTTACACTTGGTAACATTTTTATCTTGTGCTAATATCACACTGAAACATAAGCTTCTTCAAGAGGTCAGCTGTGAGTTTTATCAGCTGTCAAAATTCAAAGATCAAACCTCAGTACATATGCAGATTCCACATGTTTAATGACATTTCTTTTTAACTGTATTCTCAAGTAACTGAGTAAAGTTCTAAATCTGATTACATATCTAGATTGCAGTATAATCTAGATGCTAGGCATATGCACCCCTGGCCATCAGGTTATATATTCAGTCAAAAGAAATCTGTGCATAAACTTCAAGTGATGAATAAATGCCATTACTCTTCAAACAAAAATGTGGAATAAAAACATTTGCATATGTATATGATGCTTTGCCTCGTGACTGCAATCTGTAATCACAGGAAGCACATGAGTATCTTTTAAAGGTCTTTTTAATTTGTTTGTCCAGTTAATCACAGTTTGCTGTTAGCCTTCCTTTCTGTCTGCTTTAATGAGTAAACTAATTCATTTTAAAAACAGCTCTTTCCCAATGAAGATGCACGTTCTAAAAACTGCAACAAATGTGTCATTGGTGCAAAAGGACATGAATATGATTAATGACTAGCTCATTAAACTGAAGATGACAGGACTTGAACAAAACTCTAACTTCTGCTTCTGCATTGCTGCACAACCTATAGTAAATCACATCCTTTCTCACTCTCTCTTTTCCTATCCTTTATCTTCTGTCCTGATGTGCATTTGCAAAGTTTCTGCCAGTCTTTGCACAAAGTGCATGGGGGACTAAAGGACCCACACAGTATAACAAAACTTGGACACAACAAATACAAAGCTACTTATTTACTTATTGTCCACAAAGTCAAGGGAAGCAAATTGAAACACTCCTTCCTCGTTCACTAGGTTTTGGTTCAAAGGAAATCTGAAGTAGTTTTGGATGAAATACAGATCAGAAGAATGAGATGCACCTTTTCATTGTTCCAATGCACAGTAGCGACCAGAGCTGAGGGCTTTCTTTTTTCAGTGCTTTCTTTGATAGCCAAGACTTTTAAAAATTATACTTACAGTAAATTTCCACTAGATCACACTAGTTCTGGGCTTATTTAATAGATTTAGCATCTTCACCAGCTACATTGCCATCAGTGATTTAAAGCTTATTCTTCCCTGTTCAGACATTCTAGATGTATAGGCACCTCCACTGGAAATGTGATGACTGTTGGTGTCAGCACCACTGGCAGCTCAGTTTCCAGGCAGCTAGCCTTCCATAGCAGTCTTGGTTGGTTAGTGCTAAAAGGAGTAAGATATGAAACAAATGTGCCTAAGTGTGCACGTGCCTGTGAGTAGAGTGCAGTTATTGGTGGGTCAGAACTTACAGCAAGTGGAATAGTAGTGTAGGGAGATGCCATCTGACATAGCTGATCTTCCAACTAGTGTTACACCTGAGGGCATAAAACTTAACACAACTGTAAATTTAATAGACTCCAGAAAAGACAACCTCACTTCTGCTAGTGTTTTTGCTCTTTAGTTACTAGCAAAAATTCAGAGCTATAAACAAAAATCCCCACATGATGATGTAATACTCAATTTTCTCACATTCAGTAAGAGTTGTATTATTTCTCTTTATAATGACAATAATGAATTCCAGATCAGACACTTCCTATCACTTAATGACCAGCCAGGTTAAGTACCTCAGGCAATGCCAAGAGCATCAACTCCTCCAGCCGGTCAGTAACTGCCAGGAAATACCTGCCCCCAAGAGTCGTTATCTTTAAGCACAACAGGAGAGAGAGGCTGGAGATGCATTCTGCAGAACTCCAGCTTTGAGTTTCTGACCTGCTTGATTTAAAAATTACCATTACACAGACTAGATGGGCATATCATAAAATTACTCCCTAGGCACAGGTAGCAGAGAACAAAGTGTTTGTATTGGGTAATTGTTTGTTGGGTGTGACTTAGAGTTACGGTGAGACCAAAGTCCCTGTCTCCAAAATGCTGAGATTGCTGTCGAAGAAATATTAGAGTTGTGACTTTGACCTTCTCAGATTTTGTGGGTGAAGAAGCTGGTGCTGGTTTTAAGCTAAGAAATATCCTTCTTTCAAATACTGTAGTTCTAGTCTGTAGAAGCAATTGAGCTGCAATTGAGCTGGAGGTTCTTTTTACCATCTGTGTGGGGTGTAGGGAATAACATTCTCCTGAAAGATTTTCTAACTCAGATCTGGTCTATCCTTGCCTATAGGTTGCATGAAATAACCCAATTGTATTAATATTTAGAATGTACTATGTCAAATTTCTTCTGTCCTTGCCCAACTGAGGAAGATGCAATTTGAATGGATCATTTATGGGAGAAGAATATCTAACCTTCTGTTGCATGTGAACAGCTTAGCTATGGATTTTCATTTTTATTATACCCAAGATTTTAGAATTTCCAAGTATTGAAATCCTACAGTAAATACATGAAGTCTGAAAAAACTAATTTATTTAGCATAAACTGCATTAATAGAACATTTTTATAAAATTAATGAAATATAGGAGTTTGCTTCTAATTTAACAACATGAAACATTAATATATTTTAACAAACACTACTTTTCCAAAGACTGAAAATGCCTAATTGAGATATTTACAGTAGCTTCCCACAGAAGAACAGCTGCTAGGTAGCATCTGATTACCTATATTCACAGCTAGGAAGTAGATCCAGCAGTTTGTGGCACAACTACGTGAAAATGAAAATAACTGCTATTTTTTGTTGTTCAACACAGGCCGCAACACCAGCTATTATAAAAGGGTCCTGGATGGCTGCTCGTTGGCTCTGCAGTGTTCCAGAGGGGCGGCCTAATCTGCAGGCACCCCAGAGCAGGGATGAATTTGCAGTCCAGGACTCTACACCACCATCTGTTCAGCATTCTGAACAGCCAGGCTCATCTTCCTCCAGCCCCAAAATACATTTTTTATGGCACAAATGTATTTTTCTATGAGCAATTAAGGCAGCTCCAGGAGATGGATTATTATAAGATGCACTTAAGTCACTGAAATGTTAATTGGATATTCTGGACCAGCCAGAAAAAAACAAGTCAATTTTCCAAAGTTTAACTGATTTAGAAGGCCTGGTGAAAGCAGCCCAACCTACTGTCCCCAATAATACAAATCAAATCCTGCTCGCCTAGTTCCACAAGTATGCACTTTATCACACTATGTATAAATGTGCATGCAGATTATAAAATTACTGGTGTATGGCAGTATAAGGAGCAGAATCATTTAGCATACATCATGGAGAAATTTTCTATAGACCTTGCCTACTACATCTTGGAAACAAAGAGGAGGTTTGGGGAAAGAAGTGGAATAATACAAATTGTGATAACAGCATATTAAGAGTAGAATTTCTTTCCAGTTTAACTAGCAGGGTAGTTGAGCATACTTTAAGTGCACCAGTAGAGAGCACATCACCTTTGTTAAGTGTGATTTTACACAGCATCTGCTGTACTAAAACAATATATATGCAGCAAGTTTCTCTATTTTTGAGAATATATGGTGCTGTTTGGTTTAGATGATACATTCTTTGTATTCCTGTGAATATGAAGTCACAGTTCCTATTGTGTATAATATGCTATTTAATAAGCATGTATAGTTGTGCTGGTCACAGCACACCACCACTACAACTTTTGCACATGGCATGCTGTTTGTTATTGCAGCTGAGACTGAGATCCATTTCACTGAGTTTTTTAGTGTGTTTACCTGGTTAGCTGGCTTATGTTAAGCACTCATTTTTGTTTTCTCAATATATGTGGATCAGAATTGTGCCCATTTACCATAGAATTGTTCTTATGAGATGGTAGAGACTGATGGCACAATTCTTTCCAAAGCATGTAATATACAAATGATTCTACATAATTCTTGAAATGTTTGGTGTATTTCAGCAACAGATTACACACTTTCAGATTGTGAACTAAAGCTTCCTGTAAACTAGGTTACTTTTGTCCACACAAAACATGCTTGGTCTTCTAATAGTAATGTGGTTTTGGTACTTTTTAAGCACCAGTGAAATTTTATTTTTACCGCTGCATATATGTACACCCTTTCAGACTAAAATAAATGGCTAAACAATATTTTTTTTTTTTGTAAGTTAGGGTGGATATTAGAGCTTCTGCTTAATTTCTCCATTGTATTTGCAAAGTCAAAGTTAGATGTACTCTGAAACAATTCAAATATTAGTCAAAGACAGATCATGGTAGAGTAAACTAACTGTCAGGAAGACAAGTCACATCTCAACTCTGACATAGCAATCGTGTTCAGTTTGGCAAGGCTCACTCTACAAACAAGCAATGCAAATTAACCCTTCCTATGTTGCTACCTTGTATATAGTCAAGTGACGGGCAGGGGGAATAAATGTCTGGATATAATGACATGTCAAATGAAAAGAAGATTCTACCCTCTATAAGCACAAAGACTGTAGTTTCTCTCTCCTTGAGTCCCATCTTTTCCATACAGAATCCCAGCTGCCTAGTTTCTTACAACTTTATTCTAAGTAATTTGCCATGATGAAGCTATTAAGCCCTCAGGCCACTTTCCACATTGCTGTGCTGCCAGTGAGAAGAACAGACTTTGCTCAAATTGCCTCCAAAGCACAGGTAGAGAATGAAACTTTTTTGACACAGCCTGTGACACCCTCACTGCCATACCAAAAGCAGGTACCTCAGTCCACTCTAGATCTGGTTGCTCTGCTAATTGTGATGCTTGTTCCTGGCTCTCACCTACAGCTATGACTCCATTAGTCTGGTCTCCTCAGTCGATGTGACTGCCCATTTTCTCTAGCTGTCTGATCTGGAACTTCAGTCTCTTCTCTATAACCAGACAAACATCAAAACCACTGCAGTGGATAAGAGCTTTCAGTAGATGTAGAGCTGAATAACACCAGTTCATATACCATCAGCATCCTACCATTATTTGGTAAGTGCCAACAGTAATGTAGAAAAGAACATCACATGCAGGTACCACACTGACAAATGTTCATTTTCTGTACTTTATTCTGCACCTCTGGTCTAGGACAGCTGTCCCACAAGGACTCTCTTGGAACCCCATGACAGGGCCCAGCTCATTCCCCAGGGGTCAGGGGTAGGCAGCTCCTGCTGCCAGCTGCGTACTGGTGAGGAGCCACTGGTTCCAGGACTGCTCACATGGCAATACACAACTGCAACAGCGACTCCTAGAAGCAGTGGCTTTGGAATAACCTCCCAGCCAATGGGGTGGACAACCACACAAGATTTCCAGTAGAAATATGTCAGCAACATGGAAAAAAATATTTCTAACCTGCTGTGTTTTCAAGAAATAGATAAGTTTTTAAAAATTGGTACTTTACAGTAACCTCATACTTACCTGGAAGATAACAGAATCACAGAATCACAGAATTTCTAGGTTGGAAGAGACCTCAAGATCATCGAGTCCAACCTCTAACCTAACACTAACAGTCCCCACTAAACCATATCCCTAAGCTCTACATCTAAACGTCTTTTAAAGACTTCCAGGGATGGTGACTCCACCACTTCCCTGGGCAGCCTGTTCCAATGTCTAACAACCCTTTCAGTAAAGAAGTTCTTCCTAACATCCAACCTAAAACTCCCCTGGCGCAACTTTAGCCCATTCCCCCTCGTCCTGTCACCAGGCACGTGGGAGAACAGGCCAACCCCCACCTCACTACAGCCTCCTTTAAGGTCCCTGTAGAGAGCAATAAGGTCGCCCCTGAGCCTCCTCTTCTCCAGGCTGAACAAGCCCAGCTCCCTCAGCCGCTCCTCGTAGGACTTGTTCTCCAGGCCCCTCACCAGCTTCGTCGCCCTTCTCTGGACTCGCTCAAGCACCTCGATGTCCTTCTTGTAGCGAGGGGCCCAAAACTGAACACAGTACTCGAGGTGCGGCCTCACCAGAGCCGAAAAGCCACACCATAACCAGGTGTGGCTTTTCATCCCTTCAACTACATTTCCCAGTAGAGAAGAGCAACTGGGCAGATGGCTTCCTTTTGATGCTATGCAAAAACTTTCAGACTTTATACCTCTCACAAAGGTAGTACACCACCTCTTGTACACCCTGACATTAAGCATGGTTCACACTTTTGGTTTGGGAGCCAAGTTTTTATATCCACATATTATTATATTTTTTTGACTTTTGATGTGTAAACCCATTCTTCCCCTCCTCGTTCCTAGTGGATATGTGACTTGGGATGTGGCTGGTTGGAGCTTGCAGGCAATTGCAGAAGCCATCATTTGGTGCTAGTTTTCTAAGAGCATGTAACATTGTATAATTGCCATTTTTGTATATCATGTCTGAAATCCAGCTCGGAGCAATTGGATGATAATTGGCTCCCACTCTATGAATATTTTTTTTCAACTTTGGAAGTCAAAATTAATGTCTCCCCCCGAGTAATATCCATTTCACTTCTTTGAATACATTATGGCTTCATTTTCATTTTTAAATCACTCTTTGTCAGTTCTTGCCTATCAGGCCTTCAAGTATTCAGAGATATGAATCAGTTTCTTTCATCATTTATACAGCGCTTGTTCTAGAAGCCATTACTGTTATAGTTTAGAAGTCTACTTTAAAAGTATTTTTTTTCAGTCTTAGCAAAGGAACTTCCTTATGGCTTCCAAGAAGTCTAAGATCACTAATGTGAAAAAAGTAAGGAAAGAAGTACAAAGAGGCAGAACAGTATATAGCATGCTGTACAAATATAAAGTGAACAAAAATAAGGAATAAAAAATTATAAAATAAAAAATAAACAAAAATAAGACTTATTATAAGAGCTTGTTAAGTAGAACATCCTCCCCTTCCTAAAATCCATTTTAAAAAGCCAAGTATCACAGAATAGAACCAAATGCCACATTATTTTCACAAAACCTAAAGAGCTTTGTACCTACGTCAAATCCTTGTGCAAAATGTAGCTAATATCAAACCTATATAGTTAGGAGAGAAAGTCTAATGTGCTTTTTCTCAACAATTTATTTTTTTCATGTTCCATCCTCTCCATTACAATGGTTTTACTGGCTGAAAGAAACTTTGGGACGCTAACTCTGTCATTCATTTTAAAAAAAATAATTAAAAAAAAATATGATTAGCTGTATCACTTGTACTGAAAACAAAACAAAACAAAACAAAACAAAACAAAAAAAACTTGTAATATTCCTTTTCTATTACCAGATGCCTGAAATGAGAGATGGGAAAGTGGCTACCCTTCATACTATCCTTCTTTTCAGTGCTCCAAAACAATCGGTATTGTCAATATATTGATGTAATGTTTATCAACAGCAAAGCAGAACTTAAAGGACCCTTTAAGCAAAATAGCTAACAACAAAGATCCATAGACTCTTTTCCAAATCTTACTATATTATCATCTTAGCCCAGATGGGCACTCACTTGTGAAACCACTTGTCCTTAGGACTAAATAAATAGTAGTCTTATTCTGTATATATTAACCATATACAACAAATGATTACCAAAAGATCTCATTTCAAATTATGCTGAAATATGCTGAGGGACAGGTCAACAGCTCTTGAAACACTGACTGGTGGCACTCGTGAAAGACACTCTGGAGTGCTTTTCCCTCATATCAAGACGAAGTTTACTGTGTGAATACCAACAAGCTCAGTTATATGATCTAAATGCCACCTTATCAAAACCCATGAGCAAATTAGTGAATGTTTTCAAAGATCATTTTTTTCAAAAATTTTTAAGCATCTGCTGTTGGAAGTTCTGTTGAAGCAGTTGGAAGAAGGTGAGGGGATGGGGGAGGAGGGAGGATGAAGGGATCTCCATTTGTATCCTCCTCTCAATGGACAACCAGGTGAAGATTTTTAGGTCCCTTTTTTTTTTTTTTTTTAATGATCTTTTTTTTAACCAGTTAATTAACAATGAATTTGTTCTTTCAGGTTTCTACAACGTCTATGACAATTTCTTTCACTCTAAAATTACAATTACTAGAGTCAGGAAGGGGGAGCAGCTTGTCAGTTACACTAAAACTTTCAGATTTCAAATTCTTCCTTTCCACACAAAGAAAAAAGCAATGCCTTGCAGAGCTTCCAGCGAGGTAGCAGATCTCTGGCCCACTGCTGAAGACACTCACTAAGACTGTTCCAATAAACACTCATTACCAGTATCAAGTTGGGCAGGTAACCCAGGATTCAGTGTTTGCTGAATTTCAGATGTCCAAATGGCTTCAGGTTCTTCCAAATGTAGATTAGACTGCCCACTATTAATATACTAAGATTTAACTAAAAACAAGAACAAAAATAAACAAACAAACAAAAACTAAACCTTTTCACAAATGCCTTTGTTTGTTTCTAGCAATTTAAAGAAATTGATTTAAGGCAAATTGAGGAGCTGCTCCACTAAGCTAAGATTGGGGCTTGGTGGGAGGGTTCTTCAGAATAGCAATTGTTTCATTTCACTTCTGCATTTTAACTTTTCTATTTGCATAGATGTTGCACTGTGAACACAAGGCATTAGGCACATGAAATTGAAGGAATCCTATGATATGCAGACATGAGGTTTGGTATTTCCACTGAGTTGTCAGATGCATGCTGCAGAATTGTTCTGGGACCTGTAAAAATGATTCTGCATATCTCCTGAGAAAACTGATAACTCTGCGCAGTATCTAGGGGAATGAAAACTTTCTAAATGGAAAAGTAGATCAAAGATCAAAGAAATGGCAGAGGAAACAGAGAGCAAAAAAAGATGATTAAAATGCACAGTAGCAGATTGAGAGCTGAGAGACTGTGAGAGAAAAGTAGAAGCATTGATCTTTTATATAGCAAATTAGTACAAAAATGATGGAGAAACTACATATCATAGAATCAGAGAATAACCCGCATTGGAAGGGACTCACAAGGATCATCAAGTCTAACTCCTGTATCCACATATAACATGTAGCATTAGTAATACTATTTGATTGATATTAATAAAGACACATCCACATCTGAAATACCCACCAACATTTTTGTTAATTAGTACTACTCATAGTATTTTGCCCACAAATATCCTAGGTGTCTTGCAAGCAACATAAAGATTTGTGAACTCTACTCAATAACTCTACAAAGCCGAGATGATAGACAGTTGGACTTGAAATGTCAAAGTATCTTACTGATAAGACTTTCCAGTTTCTGTAAAATCATGAGCAGTCTGGTAAGCAAAATTATTCCATTGAAACATTTTGATTAGTTTACTTCTTCTAAAGCTTTCTGACAGATGTGGATTTTAGAGAGGGATTTGATGGAGAGTACAGTATCTGGCAAATACATACTGCACCTAATGAGCTTGGAATATAACATACAAGAGTTTGCCATAGGACATAAGCTCCTGAATCACACTGCAAAATTCAGAAGCAGTGAAAAGAAACTTGGTGTTATTTTTTAATATGTCCCTACTTTTAAAAAACTGCCTTCAATGTCTCAAAATCAACAACGGCTTATGCACAATTCAGGTATGTAACTTCTAAAATTATGGTATCAACAAGGTGTTATGTGACCTTAACACCCCTGCACAGAGTTGTGGCTTTGTGCCAGCTTCCCATAAATACCTCCACTGCTCCTTCTGGTCAGCTGAAGGCTTCTCTACCTAGAGACTGAATCATGCTTGGAATCCATTTTTGCAAAAGTAGAAGCTACAAATATAGGCAAATACTGCAAATTCTTTTCCCAAACACTTGAAAGTGTTGCCCGTATTTATTTCTTTAATGAAGAATTGAAAACTAGGTGATTTGACAGATTCCCTTCTCTGACTTCTATAGATTACTTTTTTTTTTTTTTTTTTCTACTTTTCCTCCTCCCTATAGACTCACCAAGAGGAATACAACAGGAATCCAGAAAAACTGGCACTAGGTTTATCTTTGAAACCTCAGTGGTGTGTGGATTTCAAATTGTACAGTTATTTTTTCAAGAGCTGAACATACGGTGATACAGTTGTAAACATGGGTGTGAAGACCAGGCCTGCTCTCTCTACCAACAAATGGGAGGATTTTGAATGTTCAGAATCACAGAATGGTTGAGGTGGAAAGGGGCCTATGGAGGTCATCCAGTCTGAGGGGCTATTGAGCTCCCTGCTGAAGCAGGGACACCTCAAGCAGGTTGCCCTGGACCACATCCAGGCAGCTTTTGAAAAGCTCCAAGCAGGGAAGCTCCACAGCCCCTCTGGGCAACCTGTGCCAATGCACTGCCACCTGCACAATACAAGAGTGCTTCCTGATGTTTAGTCAGACCCTCTTGTGTTCCAGCCTGTGCCCATTGCCTCTTGTCCTGGCACCACTGAGCAGAGCCTGGCTCCATTCTCTTTGCACCCTCCCTTCAGGTATTTATAGCCATTGATGAGACCCCCGCCCCCCGAGCCTCCTCTGCTCCAGGCTGAGCAATCCCAGCTCTCTCAGCCTCTCTGCACAGTAGAGGAGCTCCAGGACCCTGATGATCATGGCGGCCCTCTGCTGGACTCTTTCCAGTATATCCAGATCTTTTTTGTACTGGGGAGCCCAGAACTGGACATGGTACTCCAGATACAGCTGAGTAGAGGGGGAGGATCATGATAATTTGCCATTGGCCTTCTTAGCAGCAAGGGCACGTTGCTGACTCCTGTTCAACTTGGTGTCCACCAGGACTCCAAGATCCTTTTCTGTAGAGCTGTTTTCCAGCTGGGTGGCCCCCAGCATGTCCTGGTACTTGGGGTTGTTCCTCCCCAGGTGCAGGACTTTGCACTTCTTGTTGAACTTCATGAGACTTGTGTCAGCACACCACTTCAGCATGTTTAGATCCCTCTGGGTGGCAGCATGGTCCTCTGGTGAATCTGTCACTCCCCTGAGGTTTGCATCGTCTGTGAATTTGCTGAGAGTGCGCTCTAGCCCATCACCCATTAATGCTGTCAAACAGGACTGGACCCAGTACTGATCCCTGTGTCACTCCGCTTGTTAATGGCCTCCAACAAGACTTTGTACAAGTGAAATACTCTTAAAAAATCCTTCTCTTCTCTTTTCTTTTTAAAACATACCCTTCTTAAATTTTCTTAGAGGCAGAGATATGATATATATATATTCATAATAAACAGTTTAAAACCACTTCCCCTTTCTCAGATCCATAGGCCTCAGGGTGCTCTTGGCAAAATGATGTCTTTCAGCTGTCACTTGGTAGCTGAATGTGAGCTTGGCAACTGGGAACCTAACTGCTCTGTTACCTGCTGCTGTTGCAATGAGAACAGTTGTCAGAGTGCAAAAACTAAGTGATTTAAAGTAATAATTGTTTCCAAACTGTCATTTACTCCATTTTCAGCAGACTGATGCCTGTTGCCAAGGAAACAGTCACAGAGAAGAGTAGCAGAGAAGTTGGATTCCCCATTTGTTCGTACAGCTCTGTACAAGAGACAGACTGTGACAGTGCAGCCTCCGATGGTCCCTGTTCCTTCCCAGCTGGTTCCCTGTGTGAATCCATTCTCTTCCCAAAACAGTCACCCAAGAAATATAAGACAATTTTACCCAGAGGTCCTTCAATCCTTGAAGAGAGGACTCTTCAAGTTATAACAGTTTCTATCACATAAAAAGAAAAACAATAAGTATCCTCTCTATTTATTGTATCTTTAGTAAGAATCAGCAATATGTTTATTTACAGAGTCATTAAATTGAGCTAAAATGCCTGCTTCCTATCTTCAGGTTGGACTTCCAGTCCCATTTTGCATTAATGAATTTTAGGGTATACTTAGGCAATCTAATATCTTCAGCACAACAATTTTCAGGTGAGAGCAACTTAAAAATTGCTGTGTAATGCAGTAAACTGGATAAATATGCAGAAAAAATGTCTGATATAAAAAGCCACGAGAAAACATCATGGGACTGTGTGGGAAGACAATGTGTGTACTAGCAACTGAAAAAGAGTTCATCAGTGTTTAAGTCAGAGGGAGGAGGGAATGCTGCATTTAGACTCCTTCCCATATGTACAGACTGCACGGGATGCTGTAGAAACAAGTGTACAGAATAGAAACCTGGGTGAAGTCTTCAGCTGTGACATTTACCTGTACAACCAACATTTCCTGCCCACGTCCTGTATGCCAGCCCATCCACTCACTAGGGCCATTTGCTGGACGGCTGCAGGCTCCCTGTAAAAGCAGCTGCATAGCCACCACCTCCACACAAGGCTGGAGGAGTATTTGCCTCCACCGGGGATTCCCCCTGCACAGCTTACTCTGACTCTTTTGGGAACTCTGCATGTAATCATCTGCTGCATTTCATTATGCCCATTTTGTATCATTAAGAACTGAACAAGTTGGCAACTGAGTTGAGCAAACAGAACCAAGTAGTTTACAGGCTAGCAAAAAGGATGAGAGCTGTCACAGTCACCAGGGAATGAAACAGATGCAGTTAGCCAGAGCACAAATTAATAGGCTGGAGTCAGACCCTGACCTGAAATTCAGATACCAGCCCTGGAACAGTTTCTGCTAAGCACAACCACTTTAATATCAAAGGCTTTAATATAATTAAATATTCATTAAGTAAATCTTAAATATTTTAAATTCTATGTGACAGTAATTATTCTGTTCTTTTGATCACGACCTTTTATTTTTTTTCCACTGTATTTCCATAAAGCCTCCAGAGCTTTGTACCTACGCTTTCGGTGCTCAGTGACTACTGTGTTGATTTAGATCAGTGACACCAGAGGCAGAACCCACAAGGCTCACGGGAGATGATTGTTTTCCTTATGGCTACTTGTTGGTGAACTAACACTGAGAATTGATTGGATTGAAAATATCCTACAGGCAATTAAAAATACATTACAATGTCCGATAGACCTAAAATTATACGTGGTACACCAGTCGACACTTGAATAACAGATTGTCCATACATCAACAGCATGCTTTCATTCAGCACTTGTTATAAGGGCAAGAAAGTACTGAAACACAGAGCCCCTGCAGTGCAATACCACACATGCCTCAGCCCTTACTCAGTACTCATTAAATATGTCAATTAGAATACAGTAAACAATTCAAAACCAACAAGTTATTATCCATTGGTTTCAATACATGACTGACTGCTTGCTGTAAGCCTCTTCCAGCTATGAAGCTGTATGGCTTAGCTTAAACTATCCTCCTGAGATAACAAAGAGCACATATGGCAAGCACGCGACCTATAGTGAGCGTGTCCCTGTACAGAGGCAGTGTGCAGTGGGCAGACAGCAGCTTGTGTGCCATGGGAACTCATCTGCTTTTCATTGTATGTCCATATCCTGTGTAGCATATTGACCTCTCTGGACCAAACAGGGGGAGTAACAGAGACATTGCTGTATGTACTTTGGACAAGACACCAAGAAATTTGCTAGTCGGGCAGAGATTTTTGATACCTGGACTACTTCCATTCTGATTTAAATCAATGAAAGTTCAATGAAAGCTTTGTTAGGTGGCAAAGCTTACCCTGAGTTTCCTTTGGAATATTTGACAGAGAAGTAGGCAGACTTTTTTCTCACATCCTTTTCTCTTCAATATTCAAGACTAAAAAAGGTTTCTGTAAAACGCACCTGTGTTTTCAACATGGATTATATTGTGCACTTCACAGGCTTTTGCTGTGACACGTTCATGCCGCCTGCCAAATGTTTCAAAAGGTCTCTGAGTTTGTGAACTCAGGTTCAACTAATTAAAGCAAATGGAGAATTCTGAAGTCATGAAAAGCATAGGGCATCAATAAAACATAAAGCCTAGTAGGTCAGTCCAGAAGTCAGCAAGTCTATTTTGCCATCCACTGAATAATGACAAGGATGGGGAATGCCAAGTAGCATTGTGGAGCTCATGGCAGTAACAAGAAGAAAGGTCCACTCACCCCACATTCACTGCCCAACAGAGAGAGGTATTCAGCCTGTCCTTTGTCACTGAATAATAAAGACTAAAATCATCCCCCAAATGGGCATTTCTGACGTGTCATCGTTTTCTGTGCCATTCTGCACCTATCAACAAAGAGTTTGCTGCAGTCAATGGAGCAGTGGGCTGGCACGCAGGAGGCTGGGGATCCATTTATTCTTTTGTCCATCCCTGTAGCTGAGTAACTCTGTCTTTCTCCAAGACCCTGTAAAACATACAGATCTTTGCAGAATAAGACTGGAAATTTTGCAAGGCTGCAGCTTTCCTGCAGTTCACAATCTGAACACATACAATACGAATTAGGAACAGAATAGGCTATATTATTTCCTAGTTCTTCAACACAGCTACTGAATAGAAAGGAGGGGAACAGTTCTTATATGCTCTGCAATAACCTCTCCAACTCTGCCTGAATCAGTGCAACCCACATGTGGGTGTGCATGGAAGTACATCCTTTTGTCATACAGAGGCACTGTCATTTTACATAATCTTGCTATAAATTATGCTCAAGGAAGCCATTAGCATGAACAACTGCACCTGGCTTCCTTTTCCAGTATTTTGTCAGCAATACAATTCAATTGCCTTTCTCCGAACATAGGCTTCTCTTTCCCATGAAGCATTTTGTATTGCTATTTATGTTCTGGTAGTTTCTACAGGTTGTAACAGAGAATGGCTCTTGTTCCATTATATCTAATTATTATCATGTCCAGACATAGCAAAAGTATTAAGGCACTCCTGATCGCTCCTGATCAAAAAAGTCAAACAGCACATAAATGGAAAGGAAAAAACAAAACAAAACAAAACAAAACAAAAAACACTTCTTAATTAGAATTTTTATTTAAATTTCCTATCTCTGTGTTCCCCAGATCCCTTGGGCAGGATTATGTCAAAGACTCGAGTTACTGCCAGTACATCCACAGAGCAAAATGCAGCACCTGTGTAGCTACACTCACTTAAGACCCACTGCTGTACAGTTACGCTGAAGTGAAGGCCAGCAAGAGAGCAAGTGTTAACACAGGGCAGTACTTTCGCTTTCTAACACACTTCTGTTCTGCAGCACCTCAGAGTTCTGTGCCTTGTGTGTTGGTTTTAGTACAAACATGGCCAAGGGCAGGAGCAATTCACCCACACACTGACCAGTATCCAATCTGAACAACTAGTCACCAAAATAACTACGAGATCAAACTTCAGATATTCAAAAGAACTAGGAAATAACTGCCCACAATAATCTATAAAAGAAAAGAAAAAGACACCAACAGAAAGACAACAATTTAAGAGTATGTTAGTTTCTTAAAGCCACCTGGATGAGATGACAAAAATCACAATGTATCTGGATATTACCAGATTAAAAAGAAGTCATTTTTGTAGAGAAAATGTTGTGCTGTTAATTTAGAAGTTTGTCTTTATTTAGCCTTTAAAACAGTTACTTGTTCTTTGTTTCTGGTACATTATAAAGTGATTCAACAGGAAGAATTGTTATCTGTTAGGAAAGGGTCATAGATTATGAGGGGGTAGAAATAAAAGAAAAATATACTCATCACATTTCTTAAGAATAGATCTTCTTGGGGTCAAGACCACGTATATGCACTTTAGCTAGTGTCCATAATGACAGGCACGAACCTTTCATACACTGCCATAACATGTCACATTTATTTAGCATATGGAATTCAATAGATGTAGGTCATTAAAAGAACCCATGCAAGGAAGCCCAGTGAGATAAAAACCTGCACGACAAGCTGACAGAAGACAACACAAGGAAAGCTGTGCAAGGAACCAGCAAATAAGCAAGAACTGTGGTGGAGCAGAGGGAAGGCACTGTGGTTAGCTGCACTTCCATGGTTTGCATCAAGATTACACCAAGGTGAAAAATGGCCTTAACCAGGGCTTTGGGGTCTGTGTTTGGCTCTGTTATAGGTCTGTTCTGTTGATGGTGAAAAAATCTTTTCACCTTGCTGTGAAATCAAAGTGTGGGGTAGAAACAGCAAGATGTGTATCTTAAAACCATAATTATGGAGACACTTCAGGGAACTCTTGGCTGATATAGTCGCCAAAGTCTTGTGTCTTAGTTCTCTCACTGTAAAGTGATCAGTCTCTTTACAAAGTGGTAATAACACAACCCAATATTATTTTTAAAGACTGTTCCAGATACAGTAATGAAAAATGTATTTAATATTTTATCAAATAAAATCTAGAAACAGTGCACATTTGCTAAAAAGGTGTTTAAATCTGATGCTGTTTCATTGGAAACAAATGATGATTTACTTGTTGTTTAATCTCTAAGAGGTATCACAACATAGAATCATAGAATCATAGAATATCCTGAGTTGGAAGGGACCCTTAAGAATCATCAAGTCCAACTCTTGACACCGCACAGGTCTACCCAATTATCAGCTGTTTCTAATTTCTGAACACAAACCAGCAAAAAGCCGCCTTCTTCTGTAAGAGGCATTCCATAATGGGAAATAGTGTAGTGTAGTAAATAAGACATTTCTCTAAAATCCCCAGATTACAGGTGGCCTGCTTGTCTGAAGGAACACTTCACAAAAAGGATCTCACAGTCAGTGAGCTGTAGACTTTTCCTACATCACCAGTGGCTAAAAATGTAATTCTGTTTTGTTGTTTTGCAGTGGAAACAAAGCAACACAATGCCAGATAGAGGGGAGCCAGATGACACAGGAGAATGGATAGCCTCAACTAGGGGCATCTAGCCAGGCTGCTTCAAGTACTCAGCCAGTCTGGCAGCTTGACATATCCATCCTGGATTAGGCCATTATTCTGGCAGGTCTAAATGTTTGTCCTTAGCTGCCAGAAGCACCAAATATTTCAGTAGGAGATAAATCCTTCCTCCTCAAAAAAGCTAGTAAATTGTCCTTTTTAGATTGAAAATCCCACACCTGATTCCATCCCCAAATCATCAGGGCTTGATTTTTATACTTAATCTTCCATAACTGTGCATGTTACTGATCAAAGGATTCTTAAATCCTTTCAAAATAGTACTACATTACTTGTCTGAAAATGAAAAGTTGCACACTCAACTTTCCACACAGAAACTCTATCTCATTTATTCTGGCAACAAAAAATATTGACTACCCATAGCTTTGTACAAAGCTACAAGGATTTCCAGTCATTTCTTTAGTATTGACCATCTTTCCTTTAATATTGACCATTTTTCAGATTTCAGGGCCCTATTGAAGACAGAATACAGGTTTCCAGAGAGGTGTCTGCATGGCCCCTTTGAGAAAATTAGTGTGCAGTTTTGTAATTCCTCATGTGCACAGTGATAATGCAAAGTAAGGACAGGCAATTCAATTATCTTTTAAAGAAAACAAAAATATCTGACAGCAAGCACTCAAAATCCTGGTAAGATGAAGGGAATGTCCAGCAAGGTGGTATAAGGTGGCTAATACAGTTTGAATTTCCAGTCTATTGTACAGAACACAACGTTCCAGATGAACACAAAACTCCAGACACTATAGTCAATCCTCATGTATCAAATCACCTATAAAATCAAGAAAAGTATGAAAACAGAGGATAGTGAGCAATTTTCACCATTTGTTACAGACCAGGGACTATGGAATATCAAGCAAAGCAGTATTAAAAAATAAATAATAATAAAAAAGGAGGTAGTTTCTTGCCCAACATATGGTTAAAATATAAGACTGCTGCATGGCATTGTAGGTATCAAAATGGTTGAAGAAATATTTAGATAAATAATAGTAGAAATAACCAAAGATTATCAAACAGCAAATAATACAATGGAGTGGGTTTCCATGGCAAGGCTTTGGAAGTGGGGGTCTGCAGGGGTGGCTTCTCTGAGAAGGCCCCCTCAGAAGGCTGCACTGGGCCTTGGGTATCTCAGTCTGAGGACAAGAAGGCTGCCCAACCAGAAGGTGCTTGAAGACGAAGTCATGCCCTCCATGGCAGTGCACAGAGAACAGCAGCAGATCAGTCAAAACAGTGATGGACACTGGAACGAGCCCAGCAGAGGGCTACAGAGATGATTGGGGGTCTGGAGCATCTGTCATACGAGGCCAGTGTGGCTGAGAAAGCCAAGAAGGGCCTCTTTCAGGCCGCAGAAACCCACTCCCGACACAGCCATGTTTGGCCTCGGGCGTGGCACGCCATCATGGGGGCCTCCTGATGTCACAGTGGCATCTGCCCCCCGTATTGTGACAGGGCCCTATAAAAGCTGCTGCGCCTGGCCCGCCACTCACTCATCTTCCAGACCCTCTAGCGATCGCCAGCATGGCTGGAATGAAGAGGCCCTGGGAGATGAGCTGCCCGCAGCTGCGTGCGACTCGCTGGTTCATGGAACCACAGCGTAAATGGCGGCGGAGGAGTGCCGATGGATACGGAGCGACCGGGGCAGCTGATGTGGAGCCCATGGAGGTGGATCCAGCTCCAGAGGTCGACGAACCAATGGAGGTGGATCCACCTCCAGCCCATGTGGTTTGGCACAACGTCATCGTGCCAGGGCTCCCACCTGCAAGAAAACATCTACGTTGCAGGAGCGCCCGGAAAACTCCGTATCCACGGCACAGCCTCCGCCGCCATTAGCAGGGAGAGGCCATCCAAATACCATCAAGCAGGCTTGCCTGTGGGGTGGCCTCCTCCCGCATCCCCCATCCCCCGTCCCCACCTCTTGTTCAGAGGTGTCATCTCTTCTGCTCGGAGTCCCGAGGAGTGGGCAGGAGTGGACTTGGCTTCCTTTGGGCAGCTGCACCAGGGTGACAGGAGGCCCCCTCAGAAGGCTGCGCTGGGCCTTGGGTGCTCAGTCTGAGGATGAGAAGGCTGCCCAACGAGAAGGTGCTTTAAGACAAAGCTGTGCCCTCCATGGTGGTGCACAGAGAACAGCAGCAGATCAGTCAAAGCAGTGATGGAGACAGCTGCTCCTCTGAAGAAGCAGAAGGCTTCAGATCTGCCAAAATGGTGATGGAGACAGCTGTTCCTCTGAAGAAGCAGAAGACTTCAGATCTGCCAGGAACAAGCACCGGAGTGCAGCCTGAAGTCCACTCAAGATGCTTTGTTACCAGTTCTTCCCCAGACTGGGCCACAAATTGCATTAATAACAATAAAAATCCTACAGTAAAACAACTTTTGTCTCTTATTTGGTAGCATTTTTGCGACTCTATGTGGTCTCCTGAGTCCCTTCTGGTCTCCCCAGTACAGGAAGGGTACTGATGAGTGTGGTGTGGTCCCAGCCCATGGTATGTGAAGGAGTGAGGAGCCAGGGTCCAGGGCATACTAGGGCAGTCAGAGGGATCTCCTTTGGCCAGCATTAAGGAGAGAAGGGTCAGGGGTGGTCCTGACTGCTGACTACAGCTGCCTGGTGGGAGGGAGTAGAGAAGATGACACCTGCATCTTCTCAGAGGTGCTCCGTGGCAGAAAGGTGAGTGGTACCAAGGCCCACACTTCCACATGGAGACATCCCAGACAGAAAAAAGGAGAAGCTTCCCCACAACAGTGTTCAGGCAGAACAGGTGTCCAGAAAAGCTGTGGCATCTCTGTCCTGGGGGGTAGCTGGCCTTGACAGAACTAAGGCTGAATGTTAGAAGCCCAGAATCATAGAATGTTTTGTTGTTGTTGTTGGAAAGGACCGTGAAGATAATCTGGTACCAATCCCCCTGCAATGGAGAGGGACACATCTCACTAAACCAGGTTTCTCAAAGCCCCATACAACCTGGTTTTGAACACTTCCATGGATGGGGCACTCACAGCTGTAGTAGGTTTACGTGGCAAGGCTTTGGTAGTGGGGGGCTGCAGGGGTGGCTTCTGTGAGAAGAATCCAGAAGCTGCCCCATGTTAGATAAGGGGTCCACCACTGGCCAGAGCCCTGCCAATAAGCAATGTTGTTTGTGCCTCTGCGAGACCATATTTAAGAAAGGGGGGAAAAAAACTGCTGCACAGCAGCAGCTGGGAGAGTAAGGAGTGAGAAACAGCCTTGCAGATACCAAGGTCAGTGAAGAAGAAGGAGGTGCTCCAGTCACTGGAGATGTTCTCCTGTGGTCTGTGGAGAGGACCATGGTGCAGCAGGCTGTCCTCCTGCAGCCCATGGTGTACCATGGTGGAGCAGATCTCCATGCTGCAGCCCATGGAGGAGACAATAGTGGAGCAGGTGGATTTCCCTGAAGGAAGCTGTGCCCTGTGGAGGACCCCTGCTGGAGCAGATTCCGGGACGGAGCTGCAGCCCATGGAGAGGGGACCACACCAGAGCAGGTGACCTGGTACCTATGGGGGTGACTGGCTGCCTATGGGGGCCCCAAGTTGGAGCAGTTTGCTGCTGATGGATGACTGCGTAGTACGGACCCATATCTGGAGCAGATCTTGAAGAGCTGCTGCCTATGGGAAGCCCATGCAGGATCAGTTCAGGAAGGACGGCATCCTGTGGGAGGGACCCCACATTGTGCAGAGGCAGAGAGTGACCATGATGGAGCAGCAGATAAAAAGAGCTGTAGACTGACTGCAACCCCTATTCCCCCATTCTCTTGTGCTGCTCAGTGGAGGAGAGGTGGAAGAGGGTAGATGGGGGGAAGGTGTTTTTGGTTTCTTTCCTTTGTTTCTCACTTCTCTAGCTTGCTAGTAATAGGCAATAAATCTTACTAATCTCCCTACTCTGACTCTGTTTTGTCCGTCACGATAATTGTTAAGAGATCTCCCTGTCCTTATCTCAACCCGATAATTGTTAAGAGATCTCCCTGTCCTTATCTCAACCCTTAAGCCCTTTGCATTGTATTTTTCCCCCTTTCTCTTTGAGGAGGTGGAGTGAGAGAGCAGTTGTGGTGGATCTTAGATGCCCACCCGAGTAAAACCACCACATACAAGAAGCTGGGAAAGTGAGTCAGTGAAGAATTACTGTATTCTTGTTATTACAATGTTTTATACAGAGCCACTGGCTGTATAGAATCTAACGTGTTACTCATACATTTGACCTGTCCTCTTATGGGTTCTTAAGCATACCTACTGTGCCTTAAGGATGTAGTTCTTAAACTATGCTCTGTGAGGCTGTAATAAGGGATCCTTGACTCATTTACAAGTCCCACATTTAAAGCTATCCTTCCTGCTAAGATATTTCCTCAGTATTTTATGAAAAACTGTGCTTCTCCCTTGATGAGTGACCCAATAAAGTAGACATGACCCCAGTACATAAAAAACCCTGCAGTAAGCTCTGCTGCTACATAATGATTTACACACATACACACACGCAGAAGGTTAAAAAACAAACAAACAAACAAACAAACAAACAAAACAACAAACAAAAAAACCACCAGCCCACACAGATTTAAGGCACCATAACTATCCTCCTTGACTATTTCACTCCCTTTTCTTTAGTTACTAGCCAGCTTCATCTCTGACTGTCACCACAGTTGTACTTAAGATCAGTTTTGCTCATCAAAGTCCATATATATCTGTACAAGCAGAGGAAATAGCACCAAAACAGCAGCTTATAATACTTGAAAGAACCATTTCCACATACATTAATTCTTCAAAATAATGAGAAATATAGGTCAGGATATATCTAACTTGCAAGACCTATCCTATGTCATAATTGACAATGAGGACATATAAGTCTGGACATACTACCAGCTGACTCTAATTTTTTTTCCCCAATTTAAATCACAGGACAATGAGGTTAAGTCCTCATGACTGTCGGTTAGAATTTGTAGTCTGCATGCTCAAAAACATTTGAACTCTCCCATTGCTTCTCTAGTGTCTATTTAACCTCAAAACCTAACTGCAGGTGGGAGATGGGCCCCAAATGGAAATTTGTCATTCCATGCGCTAGAGACTTGGCACCCTGTGCTAATTCAGAACTACATGAATGTTGTCAGTAATTTACTAAAGTGCCCTACTTAAAAGCTATAATTTCCCTAGCATATGAAATCCTGTCTTATATCACCCCAAGATATTCCATGTATGTAAAACACTGTGTCTAAAGGAGTTTCTTGAGTTGGCACTACTTACCTCTGTTTCAAATCCAACATATAGTCAATATTAAAAATAAATGTGGAAGGATATGTGTGAAAATGAGCATTAGCATTGTATTAAACGGTAGATAATAATTGCTACCATATATATATATATATATATTTAATGAAAACATAAAATCAACAAATTTTAGACCAGCATTCTCAAATCCAAGTGACACAGAATAGATGTTTAAGCCAATTGTAGGTCTTGAAATATAAGAATTGATTATCAGGAGTGCTGGACACTCATGACTGTTAGTGACAAAACTGGCCACTAGAAACATGCAAAAGTCTGAAACTTAATCCCAATGAACATCTGACTAGTTATAAATGCCTAATGTTGGTCAACAGTCTTTTTATTAACCTATAGCCTGTAAGAATAAGAATAACCTGTGTCATATACTAAGGTTTTCATTGACCTGTCCCCCAGTAGTTCATTTTTAACCATCTATGTCTTTCTTTGGTTCTTCTACTTTCCCTTACATTATAAATGCCTAATGCTAATAAAGTTACCAAAAGGCATTTCAAATTTCTTGGCAATCAAAGCCAGTTTTCTTCAAGTATTTACAAATTTAATCTAGGGTAGTATTGCAGCCAAATATTTCCAAAATCCTGATTTAGCTAGGCAACAAGCTTTCTTAATTAGCTTTCCTCTCTTTTCACAAATTATAATTAATATCTTTTATTTTTCTGATATTTTTTCTCTTTTCAAAGCCAAACAAGCTTTTTGTAATGAAGCATAGAGGGTTCCTTTTAATAGTACATTGCCTTAAGCAAATTAGTTGGCCTAGCCGAAATTGAACTGAACTGTACACTAGCTAGTGGTACGAAAACAAACAAACAAACAAACAAAACCAACAATGTGATCTCAGTTTCTCTCTTCCTGGAAGCAGAAAGTCTAATCATTGACTTTTTAAAGCAATAAATAATGAACACAATTGATAGGGCTAAAATATTGGGGATATCTTGCCATTCCTTCTCTCAGATAGTCTTTCCTCACATGCTCAAACCACATACCTGATGGGCCACCCTGTAGTCCTCACAGATCTTTGAGCATGCACACACATTCCAGCTTTTACAGGAAAGGCAGAAGATGATGCAGATCAGCTGTTTTTTGGCATAATCTTTTCCCCCAATTCAAGGGTAGACTCAAAGAACAAAAACGTTCCTTTGAATCCCAGAAATTCATTGGTTGTGTCTGTGCGGATTGTTAGGCTGTGGGACACAAAGCAAGCTAAACCACTAATTGCTACACAACCCACACCTACATATCCATGTTTTTAAGATGCTGTTCCTCAGTGTCACATGTCCACAGTTTTCTAAGGCCGAACGTGAATAAACTTCATATCCCATTAAACTGTGCTGTGTGAGAATTTTGACCCCACAAGGAAGAATTGTCACAGCCTTGTTTGCCTGATATTTATTACTGATGTTACCATTAATTTAGCATGGCACACAGAAGGAGCATAGTCATTTCACCTACACTCCAATTACAAGTATTGTGTTTGCCCTTGAAAATGTATAGGACAGACATCAGTCTCCTCCCTTACAATGTTCCAGGACTTATTCACAGCACCACATGGAGTGTATTTAAGCAATCTGGGCGCAGGGCAGAGAAAGACTTATGCATAAAGTTAGACTTAGGCACAAAGAACAGATTAGATGCTACTGAAAAGTGTATTTAAATCTTGCTGTCAGGAAGACCAACAGAGTATCGATTGCGGTGAATTTCCCAACAGCCAAGATTTAGGTCTACTTAGAGGAGAAGCAATTACTAAAAAAAGAATGAGATCAGAGTTCATGAAAAGCACTGAATTAACTAGCAGTGGAAACTCTCCAATGTTTAGATTTATCCCCATGTTATACACTAGGAATCCATACACATGGCAGTGAAAGAGCTGTACCTACAAAAAAACCTTCAAAATTAAGAAGTGTCATGTCTGAATTGGTAAAAACAAAACAAAACAAACAAAAAACATATTAAGTATGACTTTTAGAGAAGACAGGCTTTCTTATGAAAGAATAAAACTACAAAAGTGACCTTTCTGTTAAAAAAGCAAATATTAGTTGTTAACTTTTTCAACTTGAAGCAAAAGCTCTTGAGAGTTGGGCTGTCTGAAAACACCACAAGAAGATCAGAAATTCTCTCCTTACCAGTGGTTCTAGGTATATACCATATTTGTCTCATGGAATTACATAAATAGTTGCTCTAGTAGCTCAGCTTCAATGCAAGTCCCATTAGTAGTATCACAGAATCACAGAATTGTCTAGGTTGGAAGAGACCTCCAAGATCACCCAGTCCAACCTCTGACCTAATGCTAACCACTCCTCCACTAAACCATATCACTGAGTTCTACCTCTAAACATCTTATAAAGACCTCCAGGGATGGTGACTCCACCACTTCCCTGGGCAGCCTGTTCCAATGCCTCACAACCCTTTCAGTAAAGAAGTTCTTCCTAACATCTAACCTAAAACTCCCCTGGCGCAACTTAAGCCCATTCCCCCTCGTCCTGTCACCAGGCACATGGGAGAACAGGCCAACCCCCACTTCGCTACAGCCTCCTTTAAGGTATCTGTAGAGAGCAATAAGGTCGCCCCTGAGCCTCCTCGTCTCCAGGCTGAACAAGCCCAGCTCCCTCAGCCGCTCCTCGTAGGACTTGCTCTCCAGGCCCCTCACCAGCTTCGTCGCCCTTCTCTGGACCCGCTCAAGCACCTCGATGTCCTTCTTGTAGCGAGGGGCCCAAAACTGAACACAGTACTCGAGGTGCGGCCTCACCAGAGCCGAGTACAGGGGGACGATCACCTCCCTAGCCCTGCTGGTCACACTGTTTCTGATACAAGCCAGGATGCCGTTGGCCTTCTTGGCCACCTGAGCACACTGCTGGCTCATATTCAGCCGACTATCAACCAAATAGTACGTCCCATATTAAGTCCCATAGTAGTATGCAAATGCTAAAAATGCTGATGGCTGCCTTACTGCTTGAGATGTGACCACAAATCATATTCTCCTCATGTCTAGCACTCTAACTACATTTTTGGTCATACCAATAATTGTGACTGAGGGTATGTTTTAAATTAATTAAGTTAAATGACTTAAATTAAATTAAATTTTAGTTTCAGGAAGATTCAGCACTCAGACAGTTGAAAAATTCCTAAGGCCACTAGAAAGTGGTCTTTATTAACAACTCTTCCTAACAGGAAAATGGTATCTGAAGCTTCTTCGTATGGTTAGATCTTTTTTTATTATTATTAGAGAAAATCTGTATTTTTTGTGTTTTTTTTTTTTTTGTTTGTTTGTTTGGTTGGTTGGTTGGCTTGGTTTTGTTTGTTTGGATGGTTGTTGTTGTTTTTTAATTGCACTAGTTTCAAATCACTCAAGACTGAAAAATTTCTTTGCCAAATTTCAGTAAGTACAGACTATTTTATTTCCAATTTACAAAACTTCACAAACACAAACTAATGCATGCTGACAGTAGGTGTTATAATAATGGAAATTCAAATGTTACCATTGCAATAAAATATTTTCCTGTTTTCAATGGGCATCAGATGAAGGAAAAGATGAAAGCTTCAAATATAACCATTTTACTAGATCTATCAACATGTGATAAAGGAATTAATTCTCAGTTTACATACTGTAATGTTTCAAAGAAGATGTAGCTCCTTTCCTTGATGAAATGACCTGGTAGGATGGGCAAATTTATGTTTAGTGTACAAAACAGAAACTCAAGCTATCTGAGTACAATGTTTACCCTAACCACTAGCGTAGTATAATACAGGGCAACTTATTTACTTCCTTAGCTCTGTTTACTCTTAGAAACGTTTAGCTCTTCCTACTGGTTGACTCACCCACATAATTTCATTGTCTACCATAATAAAGTCTTTTCCTAGTAGGTGCTCCTATTTTGCAAATCACAATAGTAACTGTGAAACAGAAGGAACCGCCTTCCCATCTTTCATTTCATTTCGAAGTGCAGAATTCAAACAGCGCAGACCAAGAAAATTCATCCTACATTCTGCTTAAACCTTCGAGCCTTTTTTTTCCAAATCATGAGGCACCTGTGAAGACGCAGAACTGGACCATGAGAATAGCTATCCATAGGGATGTAGCTGGAACTTAGTCTGGAAAAATCTGAGCTCAAATCACAGTAATGATGATCAGGGCATGATACCCTCAATCTCCTGTTCAGGATTTACATTGTCAAGGCAGTTTGGCGAGAACCCCATCTAGATGGGGAGCAAGGCAGAGACATTGTTGTGACCACATCCTGTAATTCAAGAATCCACGCCTCACAAACCAGTGCTATCAGGGAGGCTACACTTGCTCTGTGTATTAGGTCAAGGTATACCTTAGCCAGGTTGTTCCATGTGGGATGTTTCTGACATCTGTGCTCTATCTTTGCCCTGTCTGTCCACTTCTATGATTTCTCTCCCTTTGATTGGCCTAAAATGTGCAATGTGTTCCCTGTCTATTTCCAAAAATATGCTGCCTCTCTAAAGCAGATTTCAGCTGTGAAGGCCATGAGGCCTTCAAAAAAAAAATTATTTTTTGCCCTTTATCAAGGGATTTGACATCCCTTTGGAGTCAAACAGTCTCCAGACAGGTATTTACAGACACGAGATAGAAGGACTGATACGTAATCAACGTGGCCAAACATACGTGGCATATTTTAGCTGCAGGAACACCACATTCTCATCACAGCAACTCAAATATATATGTTTTTAAAAGACTGGTAAAGCTTCATACTAACTATTAAACAAGATGAGAAGAGAATAAATAGTCTATGAGTATAATCTGGGAGATTTAATGTTGCAGCCAATAGCACTTTGGTAGTTGTTTAATCATTTTAAATAGAGTAGCTTTAGAAATGAAGCAGGTCATCCCTTAGGGTTTTTTGAATTCTCCACTGTAGGTTCTCCTCACCTAAGAATATAATGTCAACTAAATTTAATCTGTCAGGAAAAAATGCTTCGAGTTAACTGTTGTTTTTTTTTCCTTTCAATTTCCTTTCAGCCAGTTTAGCTACGCTTTTGAAGTAGAGGTGAAATATTGTTGGAAAAACCACACCAGGCCCACTTTTCAAACTGACTGCAATGTGTATAGCATACCTATGGTTGCAGCTTTGCAAAATTTTGATAAATGAGAGAGAAAATACAGGCAAACATCTCTGTAAAAAATACAAGGAACAATATTCTAAAGATCATTTTAAATAATAAAATATACTTGGCACTGCTATTGAAAGGAAAAAAACAAAAAACAAAAAACAAAAACAAAAACAAAAACAAAAACAAAAACAAAAACAAAAACAAACAAACAAAAAAAAAAATAAAAGCAAATACAGAGAGGAATTGAACCCAGTGCTGTCCAAACTGTAGCGCTGCTCACCCTTGCATTTCATTTAAAAAAACATATTTTTGCCTGTTTAGGGATTATTCCTTTTTACCTAATCCTCTTTAAGTACCACAAAGCCAACACGAGAATATGAAGCCCGCAGTATCCCCTGCAGAGGCTGCAGCTGTCACTTCCAAAACAGCATTTCTTTGGAAACCAGTAAACAGCCTCACCTTTAACAATCTGTTAAAGATCATATTCCCAGGGTGCTATCTATTCTGTTTTATGTGTGATCATTGCCCAATTTGTACTTAGTATGTTATTAGTGCTGCAAGATATTTTCCATGAGAGGGTGCAAGCTTTCAAGCTCTTGCTGGATAAAAGATGAAGTTAAAGGCTTTCAGCTCTTAAGGGAGAGATATTTGTAAATGTTTGGTTTTTATGGAACAGATCTGTTTTTGTCCAATCATAAAATGATAGAATCGGAAGGGACCTCAAAGACCTCTAGGTTCACTCCAATTTGGCTATTCAATGGTCAAGTTTGTGTGATTCAATGTGATCCAAGTTTGTGTGAGCAGATTTCAAAACAGAGAGATGTAAATATTACAGAAGTAATCGTCATACTTAGTACCTGGATTGCCAGGCACATTCAGCAAGTCAGACATTGACAAGCTGTGGAAAGAATCTCTTTTTATATCTTACTGCAGCTCTTTTGTTTTGAGATCTAAGCAAACTAGCTGATGCTAGATGCTACCTCTGACATTCTTTACAGAACTGTAAGAGCCTTCAGCTCTTCAGACTTAATCTGGCATTTACCATGGAATGCAAATTAATAAACTAAACAGAGTTAAAATGTATGTCATTATCTTGCTGAGGAATTGCTTACTTAAACCTTGAGATATCATTTTATTTTAATTAATATGGAAATAAAACCTAGGAGTGGATGCCAACGTCTTTTAAAATAAAATAGTTTGTACTTTAGGGCATATTTGGCGCACGCATCCCCAAGATTTACAAAGACAAAAATTGCCACATTTTACAGATAGCAGAGGAAGTGAGGTGACTGCCCAGTACCACTCTGAGTCTGTAGAAACCAGAACTAGGACACAGATATCTTAATTCCTTGTTTTTCTGCTGCTCTCACAGTGGTCAGCCAATTTGGTAGCATTTTTGTAGAATGAACTTTCCCATCAATTGTTAAAATAAGCAATTGTAAAACATATAAAATTCTACAGGCAAAATACTGGTTGAATTTTATGCTTCTATTGAGATACATGTACATATCTGAAAAGAAGCTCAGTAAACTTTTTCTGCTTCTAGTGACAAGAATTAATTCTCTTTAAACACTAGTACCTTTGCTCCCAGAAAACTGAGACCGGTATCACTGAATTGGAACAAAACACTGTGCACAGATGTGGATACTTCACTACATACGCCCCACACCTTGCAGGGGAGACTTAGCTACCCTGCTGTATCCCATACAAAAACTGTCAACTATGTTGTCTTCCATATGATGAACACAAATATCACCAAGGCATTGCAGATTACATCAAAGCAATTCTGTGTGTGAAAACATCCAATTATGAATGGGTATTTCTGAAAGTATGAAGCTGTTCATATCCATTAGAGCCCCAAAGTGCTTCTAATTCCCTCCTGAAAAATATGTTGAGAGGAGCTATGACAGTAATAATAGGAACAATCTGATGCCTTATCTAACTCTAGTTTGCAGGCACATGAGCTTATGCAGTTACACAAAGAAATTATATTTCTTTATATTATTCAAGGCAACTATCTTTATCTATTTGATATAGGAATTTTTTCTTCAGTGTCTTTACAGAAGGATTTTAGTGGATCAAACTGAGTTAGCAAAGAGCTATAATTTTGGAATAATAACCAGGGGAGAAAATGTCACAGATATTAATTCTATACATAGTTTTGTTTTGAAGTCACCGCTTATATGTGTGATTTTAAATGTTTTAGTATCAGCTTGAAGACATATACTTTATGGCGTTCATGTCTCCAGTAAGTATTTCATATTACTTGAATTGCGTGTTCCCTCACATGCATAACTAAAGAGAAAAAGAACTTGAAGAGGTAATTCATTGTTTGTAAGGTGAAGCCCTAGACTCCAAAACTCTCAAAAGATCAATTTAAAATAAATCAATAGCTCAACTGACTTAAAATAATATATAACTATGAAAATCTATATTTTTATCTTTAAAAGATTAAACCAGTCACAGTCCACAGTTCCTATTCCTAATTCAGACAGCAACAGCAGCTGCTGAAGTGCAGGGAAAAAACTCTTGTTTTTGTTGTCCCTTCCTACCACACCAATATTTGGCTCTGGTATTTAGTTAGATTGGCCAGTTCTCTACTTCAACACACATGTGATTAACTGACTTGACTAACCCCAGTAAAGAAATGTGATTAAATTTAGGCAGATGACAAGAATGTCCTAGTGCTTACCTGTATCTACAACTGCAGCAAAAAGTTCTTGTGTGAGCATCCTTTTTATCTGACAGTAGAAATGATTAATAGAATCATTGTCTTTTAAGAAAATCCTGTAAGAGCTCAGAGGACAAACTGATTGGCAAACTTTCCATGGATGGGATCTGCTTGGAAGCCCACTTGATGTCACACAACTTGCTGTTCCCAGCATGTGAAGGGATTTAAGACTATAGTATCCTTATATACAAGGATGTGATATAATATATCCTTATATATCTATGATATATGATATATCATAGATATCCATATATATATATATATATATAAGTGGTATATATATGGCATTCTAAGTGATAGTTTACAGATTCAGAGTCCCTTTTTTACTGGGATCATACTGACCCATCACCTCCAGGTGCAAGACAGTGTACCTTGAAATCCTTGAAGGATTTCTTCCAAAATTTCCAACATCAAAGTTCTCAGTTTGGCTCTCAGCCTAGCAATGTAAAGCATACTCATAACTGCATGGGCAGTTTGAAACAGTGGCTGCAACTACTAACCATCTTTACAGAAAGGCAAGTTTAAATGCTTTGCAACTTATATATGTGAGAAAGCATTACGCATTTCATTGCTGATAGTCAGATCTGAAATATGCAGTGAGGAGCTTCAATTTAATTATGAGAAAGGATATATTCTATTTTCATATTCAGAACTGAGATTGGTTATGAAAATATTTTTCTCCGGCATTCATTACTGTTTGTTGTAATACTCTATGAATACTGCGATATGAGGAGCCACTGTTTGAACTCTGCCTTGTTTCAAAACACTTCAGCTTGAGACAAGAAGGATGTGTTGCATATGGAGAGCCTACAAGGATGGCTGCATGGTGGACAAACTCATAACGGGTGGAGGCATTCAGCACAAAGAAAACCCTAAGTTCCAGGCAAAAATGAGACCAACATGGTCACTGACTAAAAAACATAAGGCAGGAAGTATTTACTGGAAGAAATTTAGCAATTTCATAGCACAAATTGCTAAGGTCAAGTTTTAAATTTGGCATTATCTGTGATATCTGAAAAATCAGAGAGCTATGTCAGTAGATCATGCACTTATCTTCGCATTCCCAATACAGATCCTTTTTCCTATTGAATACCTTTTCCACCTTAATATCATATTAGATTGCCTTTATCTCAAAAGATAAAGGAAGTTGGATTCATTTTAGCCTCAAACTCTGATCACACTGATCTGTGTATTGTTATTTATGATCCAGAAGGAATTAAAACATAAAAGTCTGTGAAAATAAATACTTACCTATTCTTAAATGTTCCCAAATAAGTATTTTGATATACTAATCCAATAACACAGTATTTTTATTTTACTTCCTAGAGAAATACAGAAACAGCATATAGAAGTATAATACAGAAACAGAATAATAGGTTAGAAAATAAAAATAGAGTAATAGACCGTTCATACCCAAACTATAAATAATTTCAATGCATGAAGCACAGCAGGAGATTAAAATGCAATTAATTATTCTTGGGCATGTATGATGTACCACTCTGTAAATTTTACACTCTAAACAAATTGAGCGTTTAGAGATAGATGAATACTGGGAAATGGCCTACAAATTTCCCTTGCCAAGCATAAAATAGACTGAGCAGTTTTGATACTTCTACTGCTGTCTCTTCAGAGTAGATGGGGAAAAAATGTTTTGGCACTTGCACAAAGTTACTTGACAGTTACTGAGCCTGAGATTTGTCCCTAGTGCTGAGACTCTCTCGGTGCCTGCAGCAGGGAATGGCAACCCGTGCAAAGCAAGCAGGGGGTTGCTTTTTAGTGCGAAACTTTCTTTGAGGCAATCCTGCCTTACAAATCAGGTCCCCTTCTGGCTGGAATATCTGAAAGGGAAAAGGGCATTTTGTCCTATTTTATAAGAGTTACATTTCAGCTTCTCTGAGTCTAAGAAATTCCTTGGCTGTTGTCCAACACAACTGTTCAACATCACCAGTATTCCAAAATACTTTCTAGAAGGTATCAATCTACTACGCTGTTCTTCTGATGAAAGAGACTAAACACAATCCAAAATGTACTCTACTACTGCACAGTTCCAGTAATGCTCTCTTTAAAAATTCGCGTTTCTCATCTTAATTAACTACCCCAGCAATATCAAAATCCTTGTAATATAGGAACTATATTGTGATCACATTATTGACCCTGACAAGCAGTTACTCACTGAAATAGTTCTGTTCAGGTCAGTAGAAAAGCTTGTGTGAATGATTTACCAGACTATAATCTAACTAAATATCTCAAAAAGCTTTGAGAAGCAATAAATTTGTTAATATAACACATGAATACACAATAGCTAAAAAATTATGATGCAGAAATGCAATACACCCTGTCCAATACCTACTTCTTAATATGTATATTCTGGTAATGGTCTAATTCAAACCTTATAAAAACTTTTATATAACCAGTTAGCATTTATAATAGTGTCCAATACATTGCTAACAGTGGTAATGGCCTGTGCTATATCATTATAGATGTTTGAGATAACTTTGTCAGAGATTACTTAGCCCTTTTCATTATCATATTTGGTCTACCAGTACAGTCTGAAAGGTTAAGCATGTAGAGTGAAGTTTTCCATATCTGAAATTTTCTTCAAATGTAAACCTCTGAAAACTCAAAGGTCAAATAAAACATGGTCTTACCATTTCTGTGAACATGTTCAGGAAAATCTACAGAATTTTTATTTGCCTTTAATAATTCATGTGGAGGATCCCGAGCAATGCCATTATTTGGAGCAGGGAACTGAAATTCAGCAAATCAGTAGTTCTGGCACCAAGACTTAGCCTAGTTCCATGGAAAACTGTAGACACTTGATCAAATTATGATTTATAGAAATATCTCAGTTTATACACTCTCAGGTTTCACTTAGGGTAGTTGTGGCATTATTTAATTCCTCAGTGTTTTTAGGTAGACCATTTACTGATAAACGTATTGCAATTGTATTGCATATTATTATATTGCCCTCACCCAAATACCATGTCTTACCATGAGTCTGAAAGGGAAAGTGTGATACATTTGCTAACATTAATTCCTGGCAACATATGGTGGTTGTTTTTTTTGTTGTTGTTGCTGTTCATTTGTTGTTTTTTTTTTTTTGTAATAATGTAATGTAACCTTCACATTGGCACTTGTTTAAGAAAATCTAACCAGATAGAAATAATACCACAAAATCATTACTGAAATGAAATTTTATTTTTCAAAAGCTGCACTTTTCCCTAATGGGTGAAAACAGGTCACCCACTGAGGTCAGCAACTATGACACCCTGTTGTTAATACGGATTTTCTTATTTGAAAAAGCATTAACTTTTTTTTCTCAGCTAAGTCTTCAGGATTGTGAAAGTAACCTCTCAAAAGGCTATGAAAGAAAGGAAAAAGAAAAAAAAAAAAAAAGGATACATGCATTATGAAAGACTCTAACTATGTAAGACACAGAAAAGAAAATCAAAACAATTTATGATAGAATAGCTCAGTGCAAAGACCTCACCCAGCCCTCCAGCCACCTGCCTGACCACCGCAGGGCTCCCCAGAAGCTGATGCCTGTCAGCATGGCACTGTCCCAGCGCCTCTCCAACACCGACAGGCCCGGGGCACCAAGCACCTCTCTGGGAAGCCTGTCCCGGTGTCTGGTCACCCTCATTTAAAAAAATAAAATAAAATCCAAATCTTCAGTCTGATGATGATAACAGTCATTATGAGGTTGAGTAATAGCTTAAATGAGCTGTAGCTTTCTTGTGCTTTTTCAAAAAGCCCCTCCAAAAACAAAAGTATTTGTGATAAGCTTGTGCTGCTTTCAGTCCCACTGTCAGGGTTAGAATATTCAGAACAAGGTCCTCTTTGAATTGACCTTCTCCAGTTACAGTCCTGCCAAAGTAGCCAGAGTTTTCATTTTTGTAATCATCACCTATCCCAGAATAGGGTTTCTAGTCCATTTTTACTTGATTATTTCTCACTTGTGGCAATCTATAGGATTAGAAGGAAGATCACTTCACCAGCTGTAGGACCTTAGCATCATACACAAAAACAGACATATAGTCTCATCATCTGTCTCCAATATATCACAACCAATTAAATAGCTCACTTCAAATGATAAGGTTCCCTCTCACAGCAAAAGTTATTGTAATTACTCTCTAAGTGTTTGACATTGTACAATTAAACTCCATTCCATTTCCATTAGTCAAGCCTACAAGGTCATATAAAATTTGTGGATGACAAAATGAGAAATTACTGCCAGGATTGGAGGAAGACTGGGTCATAATTCAGAAAGATTTTTTATCCTAAATTCATCTAATCCTTTCTAAATTATGACCCAGTCTTCCTCCAAAAGGGGTAATACTTTCAGACTTTGTGTCAGCCACAGATTTTATAATTGCACCCACCTCGCTCTTGTAACAAGGCCACTAATTGAAATGTTAGACAGGACTATTCTCCAGACCCAACCCTGAGAAACAGCATTAGTAACTTTTCTTCAGTCTGGTAACTTTCCCTTCAGTGTAATTCACTGAAGCTGCTACTACAGCAAGCTCTTTATCCACCCTTCAAATGAATCCCCATGTTCTCCTTTCTTAATAATAATTTCCCTTGGGGAACTATATCAACTGCTTTGCTTAAATTTAGACAGATTAGGTTCATTGCATTACCCTTGTCTAAGAAGTCAGCTTATCAAGAAGATAATAAATTAGCCTGATACAAACCCTACTCGATGAAACTACATTGCACATTATTCCATGTCTATTTACCCTGAAACCTTGATTACTCTTTCATTCAAAATCTGAAGACTTTCGCGTGTCACTGAGTTCGAACTCAGTGCTTATGCATTTCTTAGATCATTTTTGCTTTTTGAATGTATTATCTTTGTCATCCTCCATATTTTAATATCAATATACGTAGTGGGCCACTGTGGAAGACATTATAACAAGTAAACAGTGGTTTCAAGCTGAACATAGGCAGAGCTTAACCATGGTTGTTTATTGTAGAGACCTGCACCTTAGCAGGAGTGATTGCTACATAACCATGATATTAGTATGCTCTGCCTTTAACAACAGCACCTGTATGTACATGTACTGCTTGTAAGGGCTTGTTCCTATGGAGATGTGTAAGAGCTTAATGCTCTCAATGAACCTTGGTGTACCAGAAAGTTCAGCATTGCAAAGGTCAAAGACTGGTAGCTTTGTTCCCTTGGAAGAATTGTATAAAGACGTGAGGAACAGTGAGTGTGGTGAACCTCCCGACAGGCAGGATGTGTGCAGCATGTCATGACCAACACGAAGGGTCTCCTCCAGTGCCACATTCACCACTACAAATATTTGCCTGCTGACGTTCTAGAAATTTCATAAAGACTGTGCAGATACTTGTAAGGTCACTCAAATATGCTTTGTTGCAATTTATTTTAATGCAATCATACTTATTGTGGTGAGGTTTTATTATCCAAATTCTTTTCTAATGAACAACAGCATCCCATTTACTTCATTTTTTTTTCTTTCAGTATATCTTGTTGCCTTTCTTAAGGCATATTCAACTGACATTATACATAACAAATGTTATGACATATACATAGACAAAACTGTTTTCTCAGCAACAGAAGTATGACATTGCTGTAGGAAATGTACTGTATTAAAGTGACTTCAGAGAAACAACCACCACCTCTTCCTTTGCTAAACATAACATGCAATCACTGTAGGCACTGCAATATCCAGAGCTGCATGGGGAAGTCTAACCACTATAAACCATATAATGAGTGGTCTCTATTTGGGAAAAATTCTACAAGCTCAAGCCAGGATTTTTTATGAACTACAGTTTGTTAAGAACAAGTCACCAAGAATAAAATGGATTTAGCCTGCATGAGCTCTAGAGCTCAACAGGTTATTGATATTGATTTGGCATTCAAAAGAGCAGTACCCGAGCTCTTTCAAAAGGACCTAACTCAGCAAGAAATACAGTAGCACCATTTAAGTCAGTTTTTGAATGGTATAATGATGGCAGAGTTCGAGATATTACAATTCCTGTCATTGTCAGCTTGAAGCATTAAGCATACAGCTGGATAACTGAGGGGGAGAGAGATTTTTAACAGATGGAAAAACTAGAGTTACTTCTTGACATCAGCCCATTCATTATTAATTGGCCTTTAATATACTTTAAAAGTCAAATTGAACCAATGATCAACTCAAAGCTTAAGTGGATTTGTAATGGTAGTATCCTAGCCCACAATCATTTGAGAAAAGATTAGAAAACAAAAAGTAGACCCAAGAGAATGAATTAATCCTAATGATGACATGATTAATTAATTTATATTCCCACATGTAGTAAAAGCGATCAGAGATATCATACCTTAATAAGGCCCAGCTCCCCTTCTTCCCCTTCCATCTATATTTTCTTCCAGTTTTTCATTACTTATATTTTTAAGCATGCATCAGAACTACCCTAACAAAACAAAACAAAAATTCCATGTTTTCTGCAAAGTATTTCAAGATGTCTTGCCTCAGTTACATATATGATGGTTGTAATTGATGTGTATAAAATAATGAATAACATTGTGCTCAGAAGATGAACAATAGCCCTTAAAACGTTACAAACAAATTCTGCTTTTTTTTTCCTTTGTCCTTAAATAGATGTAGTGAGATACCATATAAAACAGGCTAAATACAGATCTCTTCTGTAATGCTTGACAAGGGTAGAAATCAACATGCATACGATGCCAACTGTAGAATACAACTAATATTTTAATTTCAAAGGAAACCTTAACTTTCAATTATTGTATAAAATGAAAATACAAGAGAATACTCTTTAGGAATAGAATTTAGCCACTGTCAGACATCAAAAGACTCAGGCCAGAGGTGGTGACGATATATGCCACAATGAAGGAAAAGGAAGATACCTGTTTTGACAGGAAAGGTACAAAATCCCTGATTCTTGAACCTCAGAGCAGTGCAGTGGGGCCCATGAATGCTAAATAAACTACTGCTGAGCACCCAGTGTACAGAACTAGAGTTAGCGTAGGATCTGTTCATCCCAGCATAAAGCCCCTGCCACAGGCAAGTCGGAGGTGGATATCAGTTACTATTCTAGTCCCATCCAAAACATATTATTTTTGCTTTTCATTCAAGTCCATTCAGGAACAAATATCTCCTTTGTCTCCATGATGCACCTTTCAATGCTGCATCAGCCTCAGTACTGTCTAGTTCTCCCCATCTATTCAAATGCAATCTCTGCCTAAAATTTTTGACACTGACATGATTTGTTTGCTGTAAGATATGACTCAAGTCAAAGATGGACACAGGGAACAGTCACTGAGACTTAGCCAAGAGCATGTCATAAACTTGCTTTGAGTATCTGAACTTTTTGAGTACTACAAAACAAGGTGGTAAAATCCTCTCTGAATAACCTTGTGACGTTATTTCATATCCTTGCACAGCAGATACAAGATGGACAACTAAAAACCTGCAAAGATATTCCTTTCTTTGTACCTAGTATATCCTTGTCCCAGTGTTTGTAGATGAATTGACCCCAGGAGGAGGGAATGGAGGAAATACAGATTGACACAGTGGTATCCTATTGATGCCACAGTCAGACGAGTAGCAAAGAAAAACTCTTAGAAAAAAGTGCTAAGGTGAGATCAGTCCTTCCCCTATCTATCCCCCTGTCTGTGCTTATCAAAGGTTTGATAAGGTATGGGATATGGTCACAAGACCGATTAAGCTCCCTCCTGCTGGACCTGCAAAATTCTCATGTTACAAGAATTACAAGGTGGATTCTTAGATTGTCAGATTAATTTAGATTGGATTGACTACAGATTTGTTTCTTTTGCTATCCTCTCTAACATTTTCTTGGCATAAGCTTTTTTCAGTTACACTGTCACAGAAAAAAGCCCTCATATGCTAGCCTCAGGGAGGACACAGGCACTCCCATTCCTGAGGCTTACACCTACCAGTCCCACATTCTTTGTATTCATGTTTTTGAGACATGAAATAGTAGAAACAGACTTTTCTTGTATGAGGTCAACAGCTGATCCCATCTTCATTCAAGAGGGGTATGCACATGCCAGAAAAAGCACCAGAACTATACACATTGCTTAACCTCAGTTTTCTCAATACTCATGAGAATTCATTGGGTTTAGACCAAATACATGTATGCTTGCACTCTAGATGCAGATACTGGGCAGTTGCAGCTGCATCATGTGATTGGAAATGTATCAGTCATCTAGGCAGAGCAAACACAGGGGCAGCAACCTGATTACCACTTCTTCTACTAAAGCCTTATCTTCTAGAAAAAAAAATCACCTACTGTTCTATATAAGGATTCTTCAAAAAACAAACAAACAAACAAAAAACAAACCACAGCATTGCTGTATTTTCTCTCTTTCTTCTCCAACCATTTTTTTCTACCTCATCTGAATTCAAAGAACACAAATTCCATAGCTTCCTTTCCTTTGAGAGTTCATCCACTGAAGGCATAGCTTCATGTTGCCAGCCAGTTGCCAAAAGAGCTGTCCCTTTCCATCCCCCAATCCTTCCATGGGCATATGCATGCAGCTTCCCATTTCCTTCCTTGCACTGGTCTCACAAGTGGGCAGTTGGTGTTTGGTCAGTGAGGTCATGTCATTGATCTGATGGAAATCACTTCACTCTTTTTCCTAGGCTGTTTTTCCTTAGGAACAACTAAGTGATCCGCCTCACCAAGTGACCATGCAATCACTAGACCCGAGGGGGAACAGACCTCCCCCCCTTCAGTAGCCATTTGAAGCATAATGTGAGACTGTACGTGGTGACCTTCATACCTTCTCATTTTCAATTCCCTATATTAACATCCAATGCTTTTTGTTCTGCCTCCAAACAAATTACTTTCCTTAAAATAGTAGTTGTCCAAAAGGAAGATAAAAATTAGATCTAGTTTGCAGTTACTCCATTGTTCCCATATAAAATACTACCTGGATGCTGATAGATTTAACAAACAGCCTCGACTAACACAGACATTCGTGTGACACTCATGTGCCCTTAGCACATGTAGTATGAGACAACACAAAGTATAGCTATACAACACAACACAAATACAGCTATAAGGCACAAGGACACTAGTTCCTTTATAAATTAAACACCACAAATAAATGATTCACACAAACAGATAATGTTAAATATGCTGCATCATTTGAAAGATTTTGCAGTGTTTTTGTCTTCACCATAAATTTTGCAGCCCTTCCACTCACTATTCAGTGCCTAAATAATAAGGCTTACTCCATAGCAATAATCTATTCAGGCTGTTGGTATTATAGGAACAAACTTTCCCTATGGCTGCATCTGAACCTAATGGAAGCTATCTGTCTCACGGGCTCAAACAGAAGAAACTTTAAAGAAAGACTTCTACAAACCCAATGATTTATGGTGCAAGTGCTGGCCCATTTTATTTATTTATTTATTTCTCTGGAAGTTAATAACATGAATCCACCAGCAATTTAAGAATTTGAGAGAGTACTTTATGAGCACAAGACATGCTTTCATGCTGCTGTGTCCTATTTAAAATATATATATAATTAAATTATATATATGGAAATATCAAAAAACCTGTGAAGGTTTTTCCAGTGTATCCTGCATTTTCCATATTGGTTTGGATAAATTCCTCTAGTACAAAACTGGCAAAATTTTAAATCTAAGAACATTTCCAAATTAAAACTTAATTGATTGATTGTATGGAGCAGGGTGGGCAGAAGCCAGTATTCCTCCTAGGAAGCATATTTGTATCCATCAGCTGGGACCAGGGCTGCTCCAGCAGCAAAGAAAATAAGCAAACCTTTCCAGCAAGATAATGAGAAGTTTTGAACACTCTCATCTGCACTCTAATGAGAGCAATTTGACATTTATGAACATACCAATCACAGGTTCTTTAGTCCTGCCTGACATATTTCTACTTAGAAAAGCATGTAACTTGTGGAGACTTGATTAAACCCACATAACGTTGCTGTGCCAGGGGAATGCCCACACTTCCAGGCAGAGAGAGCCCTTCTCTTGTAAAGCCTCCATAGCGTTAAAACAAGTTGCCTTTTCATTAACTCCTGTCTCAGGTCTACATAGGATTAAAAACAAAACAAAACAAAACAAAACAAAAAACCAACCAACCAAACAAACAAACAAAAACACTTTCTGATCAGTTTACCAACCTAAATTTTTATATATCTTCAAAAAGAAATATTTTGCTACCTGTTTCATGCCATAAAACTACTGAAACGGGTGGAAATTCGAATTTCTACCGCTGTAACATCTAACACCTGATGTGAGACAGGTTAGCTTCGGCTCTTCTTGCCAGGCTCCCTCTCCTGGCGGATACAAGGTAGTTTCGACACTTCATAAGGAAGTTGACTTCAAGCTGCATTTCTGCAACTCTTTCATTCCCTCCTTCACATGAAATCCAAATTCCTTCACTCTGAAATCACTGTATGTCATAAGTCAGATAAATTTAAGCAGAGTCATAAAATATTTTCTCATTTTTTTAATTAATAAATGATTTATTACTCGAAAGACGATGTCTGTGGGAGAGTTTCTTCCAGACATCTTTATCACCATGGATGTCTAGCTGTGTTCAATTTGTGCCTTTTTTAAAGATTTCTTCACATAGGAAAGAACTGGGAGTTCCATAGATGTAAAGGGAAAGGCCAGTGTGGCAAAATTGAGCTGAAATTCTGTACACAATGTGGGGAGAACACAGGTCAGGCCAGCATGAAAGACTGAAATATATACTGCTGCATGGTGGAAGCGTCCTCTTAGGATCCTTAGAGGCACCAGGACTTGGGGCAGGACTGAACGTGCTGTATCCCACATGCAGGGAATAGAGCTGACAGCAGTAATCAGAATGGTGACTCAAAGCACCTCTCACTCAGATATTAAATGTAGCTGTATGAAATTCAGTGGTCTGTTCTGCCATCTTTTTATATTAACTTCATTCACTTTTGAAATAAAAACAAAAAATCGAGACTGTAAATGGATTCATTTTCAAGTGCTGTCCAGTAAAGCTGGGTATTGTGAAATTGCTGATTTCCATCTGACATAAACCACCTACTTATGGGCTATCATTACTTAGCTCCTATCACTAAATCATCCTGTGCAAGTTGGAGGATGGCATCCATCAGTCCCATCTGGTCTTCAACTTTTTCTGTCAGAGGAACCAAGAGTTACAGAAATCCTCGACAATTATCAAAAGGAACATGAGGCATGAGTTAGTTAGTGATATAAAAATAAAGATATCTATTTCTGGGTTTGTTATAGCTCCAGACACTATTTCATGGCTAAGGACCTTCATTTCCATTTCTAACTTGTGTATGTTTTCTGTGTCAAACTTAACTTTTGCATCGACTCAGAGCATAAGAATTTTTCTGCCCCAGTTCTCAAAGGCAGGAAATTTCCATCGTGTTCTGTAGGTGTTTTGGCTCCTGTAGAATCAGCAAAGGGATCCATTTCCCTGACATAAGAAATGAGAATTTCATAGTCAAATCCACTGCAGTCCCTCAGATCTAGTGGACAGGAAGACCCCAATAGCTGACTGCAGCCTCCTGGGCTGAAGCTCTCAAGCCCTCCACCATCCCACCCAGCCCTAGGTTAATTATATGAGCAACTGTTAGAGCTCAGCATCCCAATCTCTCTGGAAAGATGTTTCCTATCTCATCATTATGTAATAGCATTGAATAATGAATGATATCACATAAAAATCAAGTTTTAATGTTAGAATTAAAGAGAAACATAGTAGCAAGAGAAAGACTTGCATAAATGATGGCTTGAAGGAAAGATAGCGAGCAGTGCAGGATATCGTAATGTAGGTGAAATATGGGATGCAAAGATAATTCCCTAACAAAACCTAAAAGCAGATATGAATCTGAGACACCAATCTTCCATCACAGGAAAAAAAAAAATTAAAAATCTCTCATTCGACCTGCCAGGATTTTATCCAGCTCTTGTTTCTGCATGTAGCATTTCCCTCTTCCAGCATTTAGTCATCCAAGCTAACCAGAAGGCCTGTGGCAATAATACCCTATTTCTAGGGACCTGTTTCATTCAAAGCATTTTGACACAACACAGTGAGGAGCAGCAAACGAATGCCCAATTTCACATTAAGCACAATTCTGTTCTCTACCACCAGCTGCTCAGAGGGAAGAATTCTTCCTGGCATGGCACAGGTGGCACATACAAAGTGCAAATTAAAACTGGGGTTTCCACGCAGCATGGGTGGAAGACAGAGTCATTGTGCTGGCCTAGTGATCTGTGCACCGGACCTGTACACATGAGGGATGGGTTGGGATGGGATGGGATGGGATGGGACGGAACGGAACGGGAGAGGAGACAAGGGATGGGCCACAGAGCACGTGTGTGCAGCAGGATGTGCTGCAGCAGCAATGCAGGCAGTAAACAGAACCCAGGCTCCAATTCAGAAGCAAGTTTCACTGCTGCAAATGTAACCTGTTTGAAATTCATTTAATCTTTTAAAATCTAAATGCTGTAGTTTTTTGTTTATCAGCATTATTTTAATATCTGTGATGTGTACATGTGTAGAGCTTATTGTTACTTTTAATATTCATTATTCCCCTATAAAAGCAGAAACTGTACAGATAGTTCTGTACAGCAATGCCAACAAAATCCAATCAATATCCAAACAACTGCTTCTCACTTCAGTTGTACCAGGATAACTCAATACAGGTGTGTTTATGCCAGCTTCCTTCTAACAGAAGAGACACAGAGGACTGGATCTGCTCACATATTGCAATGGTCTGAGCCTGTGGCAACACAGAGCTGCCACAAGCCCTGACCCGCTGAGTAGCAAGGATTCTGGCTCCTCCATTTCAAAGAGGAGAAAAGCTGCAAGCAGGTACTGCTGCCTCTGAGATAATGAATTTCCTCAGCTATATTATGGAAGTGAACACAAGGTGCAGTGCGACCTTTCCCTTTTCTAACCACGATTTTATTTATTTATTTATTTATTTGGACTATAGCTGGAACATTTCTTCTATTTTCCAGTTTGGGCTGTTTACTCTTGTAGGTTGTCTCATTATGTGCAATTGTTTTGTTTGCTTCTTCTTTATTTCTTCTGTGTCAGGAGGAATTTAGTCTCAGTGCACAACTCTCAGGTAGGCACAGTGATATATGAGAGAAATTGAGAAAAATACAGATTTTCAAAATATGAGCATGGGAAATATCTTAACAGGAGTCCCAAAAGCCAAGATTAATCTTAAACTCCTATGTGCAGAGGATTTAACACTTCATAGATGTGACGTCGTTCCTTCTTATGTACAATGAGCAGTAATATCCGTTTCTATGGATCAGAACAGGGACAACTTCCCACTTCAGAAAATGAACTGCTTCTAATAGTATATCAAATATTTAGAACAGGTAAATGTAACCAGATATGGTAATTTTCCCAGAACTAGAAAAGAAATTTTTGCAGGTAAAAATACCTATTTTTGTAGGAATCTAATAGCTTTAGATATTCTCAGTATTTTATTTCACAAAGACAATATTAAAAAGCACAGGTCATTATATAGAGCCTAAGCCTTCCCTATATTTTGGGTAATTTCTCAGTTAGGATTAGTCTCAATGTTTTCAGTAAGAAATAACCTGGAAATAAAAACCATTATGCTGTGAAGAAACTCTGACTTAAAAATCCTGCAATACTTTAAGCATAGGGCTTTTTTAGCATAGTTCATAGATGGACTTTGCCTCTCCATCTTTCATAGTACTTCTTACAGACAAGGTCCTGAGAACTATAGAATATCCCGAGTTGGAAGGGACTCATAAGGATCATGAAGTCCAACTCCGGGCACTACACAGGTCTGCCCAAAAGTTTAGACCATGTGACTAAGAGCACAGTCCAATTGCTTCTTAAATCCAGACAGGCTTGGTGCAGTGACCACTTCCCTGGGGAGCCTGTTCCAGTGTGCAACCACCCTCTCAGTGAAGAACCTCTGCCTGATGTCCAGCCTAAACTTCCCCTGCTTCAGCTTAACACCGCTCCCACAGGTCCTATCACTGGTGTTTACAGTGAATAGGTCACCTGCCTCTCCACTCCCCCTTGCGAGGAAGTTGTAGACCACAATGAGGTCCCCCCTCAGCCTCCTCTTCTCCAGGCCCAGTGACCTCAGCCGCTCCTCATACGTCTTCCCCTCTAGGCCCTTCACCACCTTCGTCGCCCTCCTCTGGACACTCTACAACAGTTTCACATCCTTTTTGTACTGTGGTGCCCAGAACTGCACACAGTACTTGAAGTACTGCAAGTACTCAAGTACAGCACCAGCACAGAGCAGAGCGGGACAATCACCTCACTCGACTGACTGGCAATGCCGTGCTTGATGCACCCCAGGGTACGGTTGGCCCTCCTGGCTGCCAGGGCACACTGCTGGCTCATGTTCAACTTGCTGTCAACCACAACCCCCAGATCCCTCTCTGTGGGGCTGCTCTCCAGCGTCTCATCGCCCACTCTGTACGTACAGCCAGGGTTGCCCCATTCCAGGTGCAGGACCCAGCACTTGCTTTCGTTAAATTTCATGTGGTTGGTGATTGCCCAGCTCTCCAATCTGTCCAGATCTCTCTGCAAGGCCTTTCCAACCTCATCAGAGTCCACAACTCCTCCAAGTTTGGTGTTGTCGGCAAATTTGCTCAAGTGTCAGTGCTTCTTGTCAGTGTTTATCACAGCTGTTGCAGCAGCTCTATATACCTTTGAAATATCTTCCAGAAGCTTTAAGACTAAAGCACAAGATCTCCAGTTGGATCTAACGTCAGACAAAATGCCAGTACAGCACAAGGAACATTGCTGTGCATGTTTTCCTTAATTCAGCAGCTGATCCCAGCTTGTTGCGCTTGTTATTTTCATGCAGTTTTCCTAAGAGCCAAGCATCCAGCAAAATGCAATGGTAAAGCACAAGTGGTAAAGGGAGAGTATTTCTAGACAATATGACCAGACAGATGGGAAAGAGGTGGAAACTATTTGTCCTCACTAAATAATGATGCTTGTTAAACTGCTTTGGATATCTGTATTTGCAAATGTCAGCAAGAATCTGAATGAATAAAGCAGACAATGACACAATGAGCACATTCTAGCTCACCAGATTCAGACAGGAAGAAGGGATTAATGAGGTCAAAAGGGAAGAGACAAACCTATCCTACATACCTTAAGATGGGACCATGCCACTCATGCCAACTCTTTGGTTGCGAATACCGACTTTTAAGTGTCAAATGTGTCTGAAGTATGATGAACGTTCAGGGATGTTTATTAGTTGGAAACACAAGGTACCATTTGCCTGTTGGAACTAATGGATATGTGAGAAGGACATTGACAGCTGTAGTGAAGGAAAACACTGCTGGTAACTGCACAGCTGGGGAGAAAAGGCGAAAGACTATAAAACAAAGAAAACATACAATATAAACTTGGTGGTGTCTAGGAACTTTCTGTATCTTTAGTGCAGATTAAAGTTGCAGATTAAAGTCCTCTCACTTTATTTTTTCATGCCACTACCATTGGATATCCAATGAGTTCACCTCTGCCACTGCCACTGAACTCCACCAGTTCTATGTGAAATGCAAATCTATGACAAATAGAAAAAATGGGACGACTATGTTTGTCCTACTTATTTAGGCAGCAATAGTTTTACCCAGCTTTTGATATTATATTCTTCCACATGCATGCACTAGAAATGTATCAGGGAACAGTGCACAAATGTCCCATGTGGGACTTCATTCTGGAATACAAAGCACATCCATAACATCCACACCAGCTAACACAACTGCCCACAACGGGGAAGTTAGCTGTGTGCTTTCACAATTTGTGCTGAACTGGAGGCTAAATATTATCTGCAGAAATCACCTCCAGACAAAGTAAATGCAATTTTCAGAGCTGGTTTTCTCATTAATTCAGTCTTCTCTCTGAAGCAGCTTATTATTGTTCTGTCCACCAGTGCGTGAAATCTAGCTTTTCCACACCTCATATTTTCTTTAAGTTATGTGTGTTTTTTTGTTTGTTTTGGTTTGGTTTTGTAATAATCGTATCTATTTCCTATCAGTGGTGCCAATGTTTCATTTGAAATATTGCTAAAGAGAATTTTACTCTAGATGTATCAAAATCAAATGATATAGCACTTTCCATGCCAATCCAGTAAGCGTATCTGAGGAGGAAATGGTCACTCGTGATACCTTCTGTGGAAGCTGTGCTGCTAGTGCCATTTCAATGCAGAAAAATATATTGCTTTTTATGTAATTTTAACAAAATTAGACATGCATTTCATTTCAGACTCTAAAAAGAGACATTCATAATATTCTGATTTTTTGGGTGGTTTTCATTCATTCTCCCTTTCAGATGCATGAACCAAATTGTTTGTTTCAACAATTCAGTCTGGTAGGCAGTACATAAAGCCGAGGGGGTACCTTTGTAGAAAGTGACTACTTACAAACTTCATCCTGCAACTGTTTGGTACAATTTCCTACCAATTTTTATACCAATTCTTTTAACGTGTCAGAGCTTATCTTCTTTTTTGGTATTAATTTTAGGTGTTGCACACTCCAGAGCTCAGGGATGAACATTGAATGGTATAGATCAAGATTTTGTTGCCTGTTACTACTGCTAAAAAGTACTGAGTGACTAGGTTCTTCCTTACTGTGTTACATACTTATCCTCTGTATCTGTCAGTCAAGAACTATTTTAACTATTTTAACCCTTCCTTTGGCATGCCAGGCTGCAGCCATGGTTTAAAATATTTACATTAGATTTTCTTAGATTCATTCTTGTTTCTAAGCCCATACCAACACAGTTTCTTATACAGATGGAATTAAAAATCACAACTACGGTAAGAAATTCTGGCTATATTCACATTGTTTACTAAATAAATACTTCAGAGCAAAGTGTGAAAAAAAAATATTTCTTAGTGAGTCTCAGAGACATCTGTTACTGGATAGCTGTAGGACTTGAGTTCTGCAGTGCAAGGATGCCCAAAGTCCATTGCTCGGTGTTGGCCAGAGACTCAGATTTGGATTTCCAATATCTCACAGATCTTCTATTTTAACTTTGGCCAAGTCACACAAACCCAAGCCTTCAAAGGTTATCTAGATCCTATAGATAAATTTGGGGTTATCTACCTAAGCAGTTTTATGAATGTGTAGCCATGTTTTACCTTTAAAATGTAGACAGCATACACCCTTGCCAGATATGGCTGTTAAGATAATAAATGTTTTAAGGATCATCAGTTCCTCTGTTAAAAGTGCCAATGATTGATAGGAGGAAAAGTTACCTAGGTTTTTTAAGCACCTCATTTGAAGAATTCTTATTCTAACTTAAGGGCAAATTCATTTCTTGAATAAAGCAGTACCACTGTTATTAACCTCACTGAACTGCAAGTCCTGGCAAGAAAACACCTTTCCTACTACTGCTTTAATTCAAATTATTCATATTTAAAGAAAGCCAAATTAGTAGGAAATGTGAATTCAGTCCCATAAAGCAACTTCAGAGATAATGAGCACCTGCATCCTCACTGCAGAAGATTTTTATAAGAGGAGCCCTTTATTGCCTATTCAGAGTTACTATGTATGGGCTCAAGAAACTCCGGAGGGGAATAAATTAAACATTAATTGTGTTCCCTTTAAACTAACTCTCCTTTAATATACCAGCTTCTAGGAGTATCAGATCTGTGGATGGTTGAACTGTTCTTGGGTTATGATGCTTTATTTTAGATGTGAAATGATTTAAATCACGTATTACATTCCCTAGACATCCATTCTTTATTTATTTTTCCTAGGAGTTTTGTTGGAATTTTAGACTTCTCTTAAGGAAATTCCACTATTTTTGTAAGAACATCAGGCATACCTTTTCTTCTTTAATGCAGTTCACCTCACTGTGCCATTCCTTGCAAATTGCAAAGAAATGGTGTTCTAAATATAGCACTCCTCAACTCACTGCATTTCAATTTTGACATACATTAAAGTTCAGGGGTTTCTTTTCCCTTCTCTGTACTGTTATTTTCTTCTGTGGAGGCCTGCCCCTGCTATAGTTGTTTGGCTGTCTATATAATACGCATAAACAAAAATTAGAGTGTAAAGACACAAATGTTTTTAACCTTTTTGCGTATGCAAATAATATTTCCTCTAAAGAGATGCTGCTTATCTCATGCATAATCACAGATCTATTTTTAACTAGTTCTTTATTCAATGTCATACTTTATCTTGAAGGTTCATAACTTCTATCCTACGTAGAAATCTGTCCTTGTTTCCACTGGGGTTTAAAGTACTAGATTCCAAAAGACCAATAGTCCTGCAGCCAGTATTGAAGTTGGTCACTTACACAATTGTTAGGGCTCTGGGCTGGCATCATATTCTGCTACCAACAAATACTGTTCTGGGATGCATGCAGAGAAACTGAACACAGGAAAGACTGAAATGCCAAATTTCGGTGATACATGAGGGGAACTATTTTAATACATTATTTTCTTCTCTTTTTCCATAACACAGACAGCATTAAGAAAAGGCCATTAAATGCCACTCTGGTAATGTTACATTGCTCTACATTTTATAGTATTAATCTTTGACCATGCAGGCAACAGGACCCAGAGACACATGTGGCCCTTGCATTTGTAAAAGGGATCACATGGGACCAGCAACAGGATTTAAGCTCTGCTAAGGTAAAGATACTGCAGCCTAAAAAAGCTGAAGGGATGATGGCCCAAATGGAATTACTGGTCTGGGATTTTTGTCTCTTTGTATTCCTGATGTCCAGAGGGGCGAAATCAAGCAAGTTAACTAGTCTATTCTGCACATCATTAAGAATATTTTCAGCAGGATTGTTTTTCTTCACCCTCCTCTCCTTTTCTAATGTAAACAGCACAGGGGAAATATCCTTTGAAATGGGCTGAATTTCCTTCCCTTACTGCTGAAACAGTTACTAGAGTACACAGGGCTTGGCTTAGAATTTTGACAAAGTATGCAAACCCTGATTTTTATTTTTTTGTCTCTTTTGATACATTAAACAAATCACATCATTAAGATTTTATGGTTGAAGGACTGTTCTTACAAACACCTTATAGATTAGCATAAGCAGTCACCTGAGGAAACGTTCCTCAGTAAAGAAGGAAGAAAGTGAAGCTGCAAAGAACAGGTATGTAGGTAAGGTAATGATTCTAAAGTGGACAGGCAAAAGTATAAAGCTAAGCGAACAGACTTGGTCAAGTTGCAAACAAAATGACTGTCAAGCAGAGGAATAAGAGTAGTACTTAGTAACTGGAGCCACCATGTGGAATATTGTGCTGCTTAAGCAGGAGATACTGCAGTATCTTTTTAGACTCTCTTGTTCCCCTGGAAAAAAATTTTGCTGAGGGGCAGAACTGTTGTATCTCAAATATCAAACTTCCCCAAGACTCAAATTAGTCATCATCAAACACACAGAGTTTACGTGAAGGTGGAGGGAAGTAGCTCATTACATCTTCCTCTCCTCTTTAAATAGAGGGTGACAGAGCTATAGCTAACATGAGGACACTGCCTCCAAACATCTGACCTATCTCCAGGACTTCAGGTATTTCTCAGAGAAAATGAATCTTTTCTTTCAGAGGACACGATAGAATTATCTGTTGAGAAAGAAAGCTTTTGGAACAGTATTCCCCTTCTGAATGGCTTTTAATACAAGATATAATTACTGCCTGAAGTTCTGCTAGGCAGATACAGGCACATTCTGAGGTTTACACCAGCAGCTACAAAATTATGAGCAAAAATCCCATTCACATAAAGGTACCCTACCCTCACACCAGGATAGTTTTCTGTTCCATACAGTTCTCACCATACTCTGATCACATCATTAATCATAAAGGCCCCATGGCCAACAAAATAGCCTCCTCTTTGGGAAGAACAAAACAATAATGAAAGTTCAATAGAAATAACAGCATGAATAATAATAGCAGGCAATTATATCTGCTGTGGTATCAAGAAGGTACTCAAAAAATGGCATCAGAAGTTGCTTGATCAATGACTGGAGCAGAAGGATAGATGAGTTTATCAGTGAAGGGCAAGCTGACTGACAGCTAGAGCAAATGCCTTGACTAAAGGTGCTTGAAGTTCATTAATAGTAATGGCAGGGTCCTGCCATTGGCCTCAGTTAAAGGATCCCTAGTGGAACGAATGGTTGGTGACAAAGATATTTCTTCTCAGAGCTTCGTCACAACATTGATGCTTTGAGGGTTAGGATTTAATGCTGCATTATATGTTGAGGATTTGGACTGATAATTTTAACTACGCTCATTTGCTGAGTTTTTGTTAAAATGTTTTGTTAAAGTCTATACCACGGGAGTTAACTTCAGGAAGTTATCACAAGATTTGGTATTTCAGATAGTTTTAATCCATTAGGATGACTGTGGGAGATTTTATAGCACAGAGAAACACGATATATCAGTTTTTTATATGGCTACGGTATGTTGTCTGTGTACTTTACTGCAGTAAAAGCTCACACTTGCACTGTTCGCTTGGAGATGCATTTAAACACCTTATGCAGAAATGGAGGAAAGTTATCCTACATTTTTTGTAAGCTTTGCTTCTATTCTTACATCTCAAGTAACTCAGCTAAGATCATTTTTTTGCATATAACTGTGTAAATCACTGTGGTTTTAAACATATTGAACAGAACAACAATCATGCAGTGAGAGTCGGTATCTGTATGAGAATATCCCAATGAATTACAGATTGCAGAATCAAGCAATAATTTTTGTGTTCAATTTCTAGCAGAAATGTCTGGAAGAAAAAGTATCTAGGAAAGCACTATACAGTTTCCACTTCTGAGATTCTGTCTCTGAATTTATCTGTGCTCATAAACATAAATTAGCATTTGTAATCTCATTGGCCAGGAAATTCTTGCAATGTCATACAAACAGTTAAGCAATTTCTACTTTGTGTTTCTGTTGGATATACCAATTTACACGTATAAAGCCCCCCATCACACATGTTTTTGTTTAATATCACACAAATTTTCTGTTTAATGTACACAAAAGGTCAGTAATAGTGAATATTGGCTCACATACTGCCCAGGTCTTTTTAGGAAAATGAACTAACAGAAACCTGTGGAATCGTGTTGGATAGATTTTGCAATTTTTATTGGAACATGCAAATAAGTATAATTAGTTATGCTGCAAAAACGTTAAGTTCTAAGAAATAAGAAGTGGTTTTGAAAGTCACAGATAAGGAAATGAAACGTAATTTTTTTTATAAACCCTGAAAATACATACAGTAACATCTCAATTAACTATACATAAAATTACATGTAATGCAACTGAGAATAAAGTTCTATTATAACCCACTTGAAGCGATACAGAGAGCCTTCTGTGTTGATTTAAATAGTGCCTTTCAGCATACTGCAATAAATCTGCAACTTGCCTAATGTTAATCAAAAATAAGCACTAGACCAATGATCCAAAGCATTAAACATGGTATATAATTGCAGTAAAATAATAAACAGCCACAGCTTGAATAATTTTTATAGTTTGTTGACAATGCTTTTCCAGTCAGCTGTTAAACACACTTTTCTTTCCCTGAATAAAATCTTTACTATAGATTTAGGTGAACAAACAACACTTAAAATCTCACGCAGGTGACATTCTTGAGATATTTTTCTCATCATTCAGCAAGAATTTATTCACTTATTTCTTAATTTTATTCAACCAAATTGCTACCAGAGCAGTTGCCAGGACACTTATGTTGTAACATTTCCCTTCATGTGCAGTTCTCAAAAACATTATTTCTCCACAGAATGGAACATTGGAAATCAGATTATTTCTTGAAGGGAAAGAAAATAATGTTGCTTACTGCTATTTTTCTAGGTTTGTACATATAATAAGACTCTGAAATTAGCTCCTTGGGAGGGTAAATGAAGGAAAGGGAGCCCATCCATTATAACGCAGTAGCAATAACCCATTCTAAACCCATATTAGTATAATTTTGCCTGTTTTTTTATCTAATAGTCTGATTCTGTCCCATTCTGGTGCAAATTATGCATCCTATGTACATTCTGAGCATGCCTTGATAACCTCAGATTCCAGTATGTGTTTAATAATTGACTATTCAATAGAGCATTGATGTGTTTTTGTCTGGAACTAATTCACCTTTGTCTGTGTATCAGCAGGAATGTACACTGAATTACAGATATGGTCTTGAAATGTCATAAAGGCCATATGCTTTATTCATCTCAGGTTTTTTAAACTGCATATTCATGACAGGCAACACTTGGAAATTAATATCCTAGCTTGTATATGCTAGTATAGATACAAAATGATTTATTAGAGCAGTGATTCATTGAAAAGCACCTTGAACCTTTATCTGGAAAACAGCACCTCGTGTAACAGGCCTGACCTCGAAAAATGGAATTACACTTTGCTGTATTTGCTGAGATATGTAAGCCATGACATATCAACAAATAAAAACAGTAGTTACAGTATTCAAAACATCAAGTTTAAAAAAAAAAAAAAAGTGCAGAGGAAATTGCTATTACTCATACATATGAATATCTCTGTGAAAGAGGAAGCATTAAGCAAGTCCCCGCTGTTCCTTGCAGACCTGTTATCCCACCGGTACAAACTCAAAAAAAAATGGTTTGTAACAAAGTGCTTACTTACAAATATAGGATGTTCTGTCTCACTGAAAAGTAAGCATCCTTCATCACCTCTGTTCTCCCTGACCATTGCCAATCAAGGTCAACCAGCCTTGGTAGTTATCAGCACAAAGTTACTGATCTAGGTCACACAACCCCCACTGAATTCAGTCATAGATGAGAAAGGAAAATAAGACTGAATAAAACAACCTCTACAATTTCCAATGAGTGACATTTAATCTTAAGGAGAAAAAACAGTAATTTTTCTCTATTGGGAAAATTTCTCTCTTAGCTATACCAAAACCAAGCTGCCCTTTCATCTCTGGAAGCTGTATTTCTAAAAGTAAGTTGGTCCATAGTATGTCAGTCAAGCCAGCACCTTTAAGAGCAATAAATTCACATAAAAACTATTCACGTCACTTTGCTGTCATATGTGACCTATTGGTCCTTTGTTGCCTTTGAATTTCCTCCAACTATAACCAATACCAAATGCTTCAAAAGTAAAACCTTGAGCAGAATTAATGGGAAGTAAGTTTCATACTATTCCTTGGAAAAACTGAAATTACATCCTGAAGTAAGACAGTTACTTTTATCCTGGCCTGTAAAATCACTAATGTTACATCTATCAGCCCATTACCCAGTTCTTAAAAGAACCTTCCTATCTCCCCCCAAACACAATGATAGGCCAGTGATATACTATGGATGACTACGGACTATAGGAAGTCCTACTACTTTCACTTACTTGTTTCACATTTGGTCATCTTGAGTTTCATCTTGGGTCATCTCTGGTCCCTAGGTAGAGAAAGATGAAGTAATCAGTAAACACTTTGTTGTTTTCATTCCATCAGTATATCAGTATTCCATCAGCCTGTTTATATCTAATAATTTTATCTGTTACACCAACACTATCTTATAATATATTCAGACTGACATATATCATCCTATATACTACAAAAATGGTAATAGTTAATTTAGAAAAAAATAAAACAATGCAATGTCAGTTACAGAATGTGCTATTGCTTTATCATTATTATTAGCAGCTATTTACTCTCGGATGACTGCAAAGCATACTACCATTTCAAACACCTCTTGGTGAGCTTGCCATAATTCTTGCTGTCTCTCCATGCATTCATCCCGATGCTTTACTTTTAGCCTTGTGAGGTGTTTGCTTAAAACATAACAGACTTTCTTCCCTTACTTTGCAGTTATTTGCTTTCCCTCTGAGGGTTTATGGAATGCTACAGACTAGGAAGATGAAAGATTTTTTGAAAGATGAAAAGGATGTTGTGAACATTTTTATCCACTAATCTATAGATGTATCTTGAGAGGCATTGTATTAAGGTGGATCAAAGTTTTGCCAAGGTTATTACAGAAATCACTATCATAGCTACTCTCTAAAGCCCTTGAGTGAGCAACTGGATCACCTCTTCAGAAACCACACTCAGAGGAGCACAGTCTTCTGGCAACAGCCCACACTTACAAATTTAAGGCATATACACTTTCATGCATTTTTTTTAAAGTCCATTTTGGGGCTACCTACAGATGTCCCACTTGCTCAGTTGGAACAATGACTTCTCAACTCTGCCATTAAGCCACCAATGTGAAGTGGCAGTGTTCTGTTCAATAAGTGTTGTATTTCACCTACATGTGGCTGCTGATGGGCAAAGGATTTAAAGTCTTACCAGCTGCCAAAATACTACGTTAGCTGTGGCTAGCTCTAACTCCAGGGGTACTCTTGGGGTACTTTATGTCATCTTTTGAGTGTGGATCCCATATAGAAGAATGATCTGAGTCAGCATTTTTAGGAATCTACTTTCACTGACTTATAATACACTTGAGGTGCCTAAATTTCATTTCCTTAAGGACTACTGGTTTGATTATGCAGCTATCCCAGCATTAAACAGCTTCTTTCTTGATTATTTGTGATAGTGCCCCATCTGTTACTGGTGGAGCCTTCAACAAGGAAAGATGATTTGGCAAACAGTTAGTTACATGCCTTGATTCATGCTCCAGTTAAAGTGTCAGGAATCTCTCCACTCATTTTCCTAAATATTTAATATGGCCCAGTTGTGCTTAAGAATATTTGTGTTCTTTCCCACCTTTGATGAGAGTACCTTTAAAAGTACCATTGATTCCAAGAGATTTATTTAACAATAAACTTGATGTTCATTACCTACTCCTATGACACTACAGCCCTAACATGTTGCACTCTTTCACACCTGTACTCGCATTGCTGTTGGGACTATGACTACATATGTATAAGAAACAAAGATACTGCACATTAAGATCTTTACTACATGGTCTGATTTCTTTTTTGTCCCTCCCTCCCAAACAATTGTTAGTCATTTATAAAACAGAAAGCTGTTTTTCTTCTGTTTGCAAATAACTGTCACTGCATTTAGCCAAATGTATCAAGGGAAAATGCTTTGAATTGAAGACTTTGGGAGATAATGCAGGCTCTGCATTAGCTAGAAAATTACTGACACTTCATTGTATGAGGGATGCTGTTTTTTAAGTGGATACTTCACCTTTTAAAGGGCTCATTACAATGTTGGCTATACACTCTACCATTACCCAGATTTTGTCTGTCATCAACAACAATGAAAAGCAACAATACTGTTCTAAAGCTCTAGAGACATTTCAGCTGCTGATGGCTTCTAAGTAGTGAAAATAAAACAGCAGTTTCTCATTCCTGAATAATTTTATGCTTTTCATTTTTGGCTCTCTTGGTTCTTTGTCTGTAGTCTAAATAATTTGTCAAATGTCCCACCCAGGTCTAAAATGAAAATACACCCATAAAATACGTTGGAAAGGAATGCAGCTATTAAAACATTCCTATATTTAAAGAAAATTAGACCAAGATCTATTGATTGTAGTTTTGTCTCTTTCTTAGCATTCATATATTGTCAATTCAATGTTAGCAGATCATAGGCAGCTACTCTATTTTGCAGTAATAACTAACAATGACAGTAACACAAAATTTTATGTATCTCCTGAAGAAAAAAATATTGACGTGGCAGTAATGAAAAAAAAAAAAAAAAACCCTTAGGTCTCCTTTTTGCATAGCTTCATATAAAATATTCTTCACTGTAAGGGTTTATTTCACCAGTGATCTCTGCAGGAAGAACAGAGCTACAGATGAAGTTAGGCACTACCATCAGATTTTTAATTGCTTGTGTATGGACAAGCCAATTAGTGACTAGCAATAAGTCATCAGGTGCAATTGAAAGGAATATGCAATCTGGCTTTCCCTTTCTCAAGAGGCAGTTATCTTCTCGTCTATTGCAGCTATAACTTGAAACTCCTCTGCAGTTGCCATCTGGCATATAAGTGTGGATCTGGGCTTAAATGAGAAACAATAAAGATAGATGAAAGCCTTGATGCTTTGCACTGCACAGTGCTGCTTTTTAGAAGATCTTTTATATTAAATTATTCTGAAATCAAGATTTTGAGCATTATATTTATGCCTCATCATATCATTTTTAAGTTTGTATAAAACAGATTAAATAATCCTCTAGCCAAGTCATCAAAAACTAGACTGGTGAGGGCTGAGAGAGAAATCCCTTGGCTGGCAAAATGATAAAGAAACAAAGAAAGAACTTTGCTTAAAAATGGGTAAAATGTGATGTTTGTATTGCATTTAATGTTTATGCTTTAAGGCACATCACTGTGTTTTTAAAAAGTATACCATTTATTATTATTATTTTTTTTTTTAATTTAAGCAATATTATGTATCACTGACTATTGGGACTATGAGAGGGATGGCAATATTAGCTACAGAGGAAAGGCATCTGTTTGGCATTAAGGTGTTGCAGCTGACCAACACCTGCATAACACTTTCTGCTTCTGATTTCTGCTTCTGATGACACTGTATGACTTTGTAACAGCATGGGTGCCATCACTGCAGGCACAGAGAGGATGTTCTTGCAAGAAGAATGATACTGTAACGCATACTCAAAATGCAAAACAAAACCAAACCAAACCAAACCAAAAAAACACACTGCTGATCACTTTTGTAAGTTTCCCCCTTGTTTGTCCGCAAAAATCCTGGAGTACTAACTGTAAGTTCAGTAACGAACAGGAGAGAAGAACAAAGGGAGGTCACCTGGAAAAAAAAAAAAAAAAAAAAAAAAAAAAAAACTTTCTAGAGTTTTCTCCGAGAAAATGGCAATGAACTTGAGCACTTCAGCAAACCTGTGTGGCTATGGCAGCAGGAACCAAAGTCTGCATTACCTCCATTACTTAGAATGGGAAAATGATGAGCCTTCATAGCAAGTCCTCTCAGATAAGGCATAGTGAAACCCACATATTATACCCATTTTTCTGTGTTACAAGACTCTGCGTTATGGAAAAGCTATTCTAAAAATTACAGAGCTCCCAAAAAGATGACAGCTCTGTCTCACAACAAATCTTCAGGTTTTGAAATTATTCTTTGTTCCGCATTGAAAGAACACAAAGTCCTTTTGGTATCATTGTAAAAGGGAATTGCATCAGAGTTCCAATTTTATAAAAACCCATGCTTTCTAGTAATAGACTTGTTTTCTTTTCTCCCTGCCCTATCTGTGCAAGTGAGCACTGTACAGTCGAAACTTTATCAGAACAAATATGCCACCATGATAGAATTCCATTTTGACTGATGATGTATTTTAACTTAGAGTAACTAAATTAAAATTACTCAATTCATTACAGGACTGTTCACTGCACTTTAAACAATCTTAATGTCCAAAGCCTAGTAATTCCTCCCAGATATACCAGTGTAAAGTTAGAAGGGTTCTGCTCAAGAAGGCAAAGACGCAAGTTACTCTCATTGATGAGTATAGAAATGAATGCTTCTTTTGGATCCAATTTCGTTCTTGGTAAACAGACCTAAAGTTTATGCTGTATTCTCCTTACAACCTGTTTTACTATTGGAGTTCCCGCTCTACTGGGATGACTTAGGCCTCCCCATTTACTGTTATTCTCACAGCAGTCTCCCACCTCCTCTCAGCACAGGGCCATCTGCTGGGCCACACCAGCACGCAGAGATGCATGCACCACGTCCCAGAGATGGGCCACTTCATGGTGAGACGCTTTTCCTCTGCTGGTTTGCCCTTGTACCACAGTGGATACATTACAGCTATTACATATCAAACTTCCAATGATGCAGAAACTTTATGTACTGACAAGCCAACATTTGACAAAATGATGCTGTGGTTTCCAATACAATAATTAAAAATACCTGCTGGAAAGACTCTGTAGATTACAGAGGAAGTAAACAGTAGCATGTTAACACTCAGCATCAATATTCCAATGTGTAAAATTAAAGCAAAGGTCCCCAGTACCTTTATAAAATCCACTTCAAAGAAACACTAGGTTACTTACATTGAAAAACGGACACTAATTCTCTTGGACTGCATATATGGTGTTATTTCCACACATGATCCTGCACAGTTTTTTTTAAGAGTTATTATCAAACATAATCCCAATGCTGAGATTATATCAACAAATAATACCAGTGTGCTGGAAAGATAATTCAGAGTGATATCTGAAGCGTTATGAAAACACAAAGAGCTATTACAACTTTCCTAAAATTCAAAATACAAGGATGCAAAATCAATGATCAAAAGCAAAAGACAAAGCGAATGGAAGACAATGCCCTATCAAAATATACTGATGAATACTGACAGAATTTTACAAACAGTGAAGGATTAGGGGGAGAGAGAAAAACAATTAAAAAATGCATGGCATTCTCTAATGAAAGAAAGAAAGAAATGAACGAAACATTAATTTTCTGTTCAGTTCACCTGTGACAAAAAAGAACACTTTGATGGTCATAGAGCCTAAAACAAGTGAGAAATTTTTATTTATCTGCTTTTCAGCATTTGTATTTTGTCTTTCAGATAAGTCTTCCATGCAGCCAAGTAAAAAGTTTTACGATTGTTCTTCAAGCCCTTTTAAGTGTTGTTTCCCCCCCCCGCCCCCCCTTTTTTTTTTCCTTAGCTTTCAAATAAAGCACTGTGTGCTGTTCTTTACTGTGGCTCATTTATCTTCTGCTGCTTCAGAGGAATATAGTACATGGGAGTTTGCATTGCTTTGTTTCTATACTGCATTTTAGCCCTTTGATTTCTACTGTTTGCCTCAGTAATAATGGATTTGCTAATGTTTGCCTTTAATTCTAATAGCAATCAAGTAACTGAATGATTTTCATTTAGAGGAAGTTAACATTTTCTTATCCACCCAGTTTGTAATATTTGATGTAATGGTCAAGCTAGCTGTAACTGCAGCATTTAAGTAATTTAAAAATAAAAGCTCGAGTATTTACTTCATAGACTAAGCTGAGTGAATGATTGCCTTGTTGCCCGAGCCAAGAATACAAGCTAATGCTTTCCAATTCTGTTATGGAGGGCAAAGGTTAATGAACATTTCTCTCATGTTTCTCTTCTCTATCTCTTCCCAACTGATTTTTTTTTCAGACCTGAAATATGCATCAGTAAAGGCCAGGTGCCAAGAACTAACAGATTATGCTGACTTGTCGTGTGCTCTTTTGGCAGATTTTACAATTACAAGGCCCAGTCCTACAGCCTTGATGCGTGCACAACTCATGTAAGACCCTGGGAGCTTTGTGTCTCAAGAGCTGTAGCTAATGACGAATTTTGGTACAGCCGCTGATTCAGAGCATCAGGGGCAACTTTGGCTTGGGATTTCATACTCGCAGTTTTATACACAGATGTGGGTATTCTAAATTGTGTTTCACTTAAAAGTCATAGAAGAGTAACAGAATGGTATTGTTGCTCCAAGCTCCCACTGGAACTGGCCCAGAATTGAAACCCATGGAAACACAACAGCAAAATAAAGAGCAGGACCTGGTCTGGTGAATACCATTCACTTTGAGAAATTGTAAGAACACTACATGATTCCGTACTGGTAACTTTGTCTTCATTTAATTGCTGGAAGACAGGTTGTAATTGGTTCATCTTTCATAATTGTCTTGGAACTTTCTGTGGTCATTTGTACATCCCTTACAACGTGGCATCTTAACGCTCCCACTCGTGCACATTTTCTGCCTGATACTCACCTCTTCCCATATCAACTCTTTTACATGGCTGAGCTTCAGCACAACTTGTGATTCCATTGACTTCAGGAGAGGGGAATGGAGAACATGATTTGGATCAGATCTACTGCTCTGTGTGTTTACCATCAGCAAATTATTCTAGATACAACTCAGTTCTGAAAGCATTTTTAAATAAAAAAGTCTCTAAAAATTTAATTAGAAACAGAAAGCTTATATTTAAAGGCCACAATCAAGAAATGCGTATTTCAACAGTTATGATTCAGCTTACAACATAACTGGTGAAGGCCAGACCCTCAGCTAGTGTAGTTACCCCTGCAGTCACTGGAACTGCACTGTGTCAGATCTGGTGCTTGCCCTTAGTGTTCAAGCTCAATGCAGAGGATTTACTCTTTATTCCTTTCTCTTTTCTTTTTTCTTTCCATTTATTTTCTTTCTATTTCTTTTGTAAACAAAGCACAATATTTCCTTTTATAGGAAATTTTATTTATTCCCAAAACACATGACAGTAATTTAAAATATATAAAGCGGAGGTTTTAATTCTAGCTATTTAGAATAAGCTTTATATGTAAGCCTGCTCAGCAAAAAATAAATGATCCATTTTGGTCTGGGATGTCAGCTTTATGAAGTTTTTAAAAATGGTCTTTTCTCCCTCAAAGGAAGCTGGGAGAATTAATGTTCCTATAACGTTGTAGATTTAGCATTAGGAAGAAAGGCCTGGAAACACTAATATTTATATACGCTCTAAAGCAAAAGACAAAACACTTTACACGCTTATCTGCATTTTTTAAACTTGTGCCTTGCTTGGGGAATTTAATTTATGATTTCAGACTTCCTCAAGCTGTGCCTAGTGAATATACCCTGCTTCCAGTCACAAGCTGAAGATCCAAATGCTGAAACCATCCCTTGGCCAACCAAAGGTCTGAAGGACAGCTCCTGTCCTCGCTGCAACAGCGAACAGCATCTTTTACACGTGCATTTCACACAGCAAAGCTTAAAATTCACAATCCTATTCTCTCTCTATATATGTATTGAGTATAACGTCAAGTAAGAGGAATACTTGTGTTTCAACATTATGATAACTAGGAGATTTGGGGTAGATGACAGAACTGACCGGTGTCATTCTGACACCTTGAGGTGCTGGATTTTACATTGCTGAGAATTAAATGTAATATCCAAATGACCTGAAACTCTCCGGACTCCCCTCTCCTCTAGGATCCCGTTAACGACTGCTTTACACCGCCGGGGCACTTTGCAGACATTCAGAAGCCGCTGCCGAGAAAGGTAGCCGTATGGTGCCCGCCCCCCCCAACCCGAGAAAGCCGAGCTCGGTTACTGCGGGCCCTCAGAAGCCGCCACAGCTCCGAAGCCCGGCCCGGCCCGGCCTCAGGAGCAGGAGCACCCCCGGGGCGCCCCGCGCCCCTCTGCCAGCCCGCCTGGCCGCGCTGCACTAAGGGGGCAGGGGCAGGGGCTGGAGTAGGGGCAGGGGCAGGGGCAGGGGCAGGGGCTGGGACAGGGGCAGGGACAGGGGCAGGGGCAGGGACAGGGGCAGGGGCTGGGGCAGGCTGTGTCCGGGGCCGGGTGGGGGCAGTCTCGGGCCGCCGCCGCTGTGGGGCCCCGCAGGCGGGGCCGGGAAGGCGGGCGCGCTGCCCGCGGGTGCTGCGGGGTAAGCAGGTACCCGGGGCCGCACGTGTCTGTGTTTCTGTATGTATAGAGCTAATTCAAGCTAATGAGGGAGTTTGGGCTTTTTTCTTTCTTTTCTTTTCCTTTTTTTTTTTTTTTTTTTTTTAACACTTGCTAGAATGTCAGCGTTAGGACAAGAGGCCGGCCGTGGTGCCATATATGTGTGTGTGTGTATATTTAGGCTTTGGCTTTGCTGTGAAACTGCTCATCTGTCTCCTTCACGTCAGTTTCAGAGGTCGTTTTCCCCTCTCGTGCAGCAGCTGGTGTTTGGTTTTATAATGATCCCTGGTGCAGGGTTATTCCGGGGTTTCTGCGGGCGCTGGGCTGTGTCCCAGCTGTGTTTGTTCCTGTAGGCGCAGTAACAGTGCAGGCCGTGCTTTGCTCATTCCTCAGGCGTTAGTTTGCTATTTAAGCCTAGTTACAGCGCTCCGTTCTGGCAGTGGATTAGCTGTATGCCTTTAACTACAGAAATGCAGGCTGTAGAATTGAGCTTAGGTTCAGTAAACTCGTTAGCGCTCAGCTCGTCTGCGAGTGTTTGTGTAAGGCTCAGGGGTGTGCAAGGGGTGCTGGGGACACAAGAGGTGGGTCCTGTCAAAGGGGAGTTTGAACTATAGCAGGCTCTGCCTTTTTAATGCTGTTGTTTGGTATAGTGCACCACTCCTCAAAATGCTGTAGAAGTCTCTCTGTTCGTCAAACATTCCAGGTTTTTCAAAGAAAGAAACTAAGAAATTAGCCTTTAAGCTTACAAATATTATGGAGAGCTCAAAAACCATAAGCAGGGTCAGACAGTCTGTCCAGCCTGTGGTTTGTCTTGGACATCAGAAAGCAGAGACTATTTAGGGAAACTGGCCCAGCTGCTTGTTTCCACTTGTGTTCTCAGCTGACAGCCCCATTTCATGAGGGAAGCCATACACGCAGGTATCCTCTGCGCTTTTGTCTGGCTTAAAGTTTTTTGTTGCTTTCACCGACTGCTTCCTAGATCTAATATTGCAGGAAAAAGTTCTGCTTTCAACTTCGTAATGCTCAACTGTGTCCTCCCTCAAGCTCCTCTCCAAGCCAAGCAGCTGCAGGCATCAGTTTGCCTCCCTGGAGCAGCTGTAGCCGGGCTCACTTGATCTGAATTGCCCTTCGTGAGCTGAGACCAGAACGCTCCTAGCAATGAAGATGTGGGCCCTGCCAGGTTTTCCTAGTGCTAAAACAATGCCCTGTGATGGTCTCAGTACCTTTCCTCATGATGCCCAGCATTCGTTGGCTTTTTGGCTGCCACTGAAAAACAGAGATGTGGTCAGGATGTTTTCAGGATGATATAACTGCATGGTTATTAATGCTGACTTCAATGATTCTAAAAATTTACAAATAGGGTGATAATTGCTATTATGCAAGGGGATTTTGAAAATCGGTAGTAAGTAGGTAACTCATTTCTATAAAGCTGTTTCAGAATCTTACTTTGTTCTTTGTTTAGATAGAAATCCTTGTACAGATGAAATATTCTTAAGGGCAAGCAAAGCATTTTGGATGATAGGCGAGCCACATACATGTTTGTTTAATTTCTTTGAATTTTTGATTGTACAGGATAGAACAAGTAGAAATTTGAAGTTGATTACCTAATACAAAGACAACAAGCTATGTGATCTCCTGTGCCTGGAAACCATTTACTTAAACAGCCTTATTGCTATGCAAAATCCTCAGTGTTACTAGTCAAATTCCTAAGGTAGCGTAAGAAATGCATGGAATGTGTTTCATTTTGATGGCTTAAGTGTTGATTGCAGATAGCCTTCGTACTGTCAGCTGTGCTCCACTTAGGGACACCTGAATGATACTGAATTGGAGGTGGGGTGGGATGGGAGCGTTTCATTTCAAACAGCAGCTTTCTGTACTTGGTATTAACTGCAAAATGAGAAAACGTATCATGCTGTTAACAAAGTGAGCAGTTCTGTGTGTTGCAGGAAGATTCCTTCTTGCTGCCCGCAGGTGGTCAGGTAAACTTCGAAGTATAGGTAGAGAGCCTTCAGTTAAGTTCTTCATTTTATTCTAATTCTTTACTTTGATAGAAGATATCTTCCATGTAACTGTAGAGCCACTGAAATGCTCTTTCATAACTCCCCAGACTGTGCCGTGAGTTATTTTCTTCTGATGTACTAGACAGCAAATAGTTATCCCTTTTTGGAACAAGAAAGTGAGCAGTGCAATTATAGATGTTGTTTTACTTTTGGTCTTGCTGGATGTTCTGGAAATCCTGCATTACCTTGTAGTCGCAATAAGCAATTATTTCATGGCTGAGTGTTTTACAGTAGTGGATTTAGGGGCTCCATTTATTTCCTGCCTTTTAAAGCCCACTTTTGGTGATTGAACATGCTTTCTTTGCCACTTAAATGTCTACCATTTGTGAGCAGCTTGTATTTTTGTTACTAAATTTGCCTTAGGTCCTGATGAATGTATTTTGCTAACTGTAAGAGAACTCCAGAATGAGTTGATAGGAAAGAAATTACTGGCTTTGCAAAGGGAATTGTTGAAGTCGTATAAGAATTTGTTGTGACAAACAAGCCAGTGCTTCATCTAAATCAGCAACTTATGCACTTAAAATTAGTCATTCCAGGTCACAGTTCTGCATATATTCTCTTTTTTGGAAATTAATATATTGTTTCTTGTGGATAATTGAATCATACATGTAAATGGAAGGGTGACTGTTGGTTGCATAAAACAGCAGTAGAAGAGGAAAATCAAAACTTACAGGCTAATGTGTAAGGACAAGGAATGGAGAAGTAGTTGAATGTTAGGTGTTGAGAGATCATTAGGGGTTGTTGGATAAGTAACTATAAAGCCCACACTGTACTGAGTCCAGGAAGACACCTGGATTCAGTCACAGTCTCTTGAGCTTGTTGAAACGCTGCTTAAAGGATGTACTGCTGCTGTGCAGTGCATGCTGAGACCCTACAGTACCCAGCAAGGGCTGAATGGATGTCGTGGGTAAAGCTGCTCTCTTTTTACTTCTTTTCTGTGTAGTTCTGGGCTAGCATAGTACTACTGGGTTTGTCAAGTGATTGTACAACCAGGTGCAACAGCTGCAGAGCTACATGTCTAAGCACTGTTGTGTATTGTATGGGCAGTTACAATGAAATGCTTTTTTTAAAAAAATATATATATACTTTAACAACTGGGCAGTGTTCCCTGAGAATATAGAGAAAGAGTGTAATAGCAATATGCAATGGTTTGTCCTTACAAACTTTTTTTCTTCTGCTTAAAGAAGAGTAGATAAGTCTAACTACCAAAAAATACTGGGTAAAATGCACTGTATGTGCCTTGTAACAATACGTGAGCTTGCTGTTGATGCGTGTGAGTGGTGTTTTTTATGGCCACATTCCTGTTCGGGAAATGGGGCCCCTATGAATATGAACTGTACAGTATGAGGGTCTGAATTAAGAATACAGAGAAGAAAGTGTCCTACAGAATCCTATTGTGGGAGCACGTTTACAGACATCTTAATGGCTAAATTCTGTGGACCAAATGCTGGCATATCCCTGAGTGTATTCATGGTTATAAACCTGCAAGAATTCACAGGCCTTTTTTTTTTTTTTTTTTTTTTTTTTTTTTTCTTAATGGAAATAAAAGGACAACTTCTCAGTTATTCTCTATTCTCTAAATTTGGGCCACAGACACACTGCAGTTTTCTTTTATTTTTTTTGTCCATGGTTAGCTCTTGGGTTACTACCATTTGCTGGGGAAATTACTGCCTGGATAAGCGTATTTACTTTTTAATGTTGTGGTTGATTTGAATTCCCTGGCACCATCTTGTGGGTGTTGAGATTAATGTTTGTTTTCTTAAGGCTACACTAAGAAATTCTGCTGCCCCAGTTCTTTGCACTTCAAAGCCATTTAAGCAGTCACCAGATTCAATTTTAGCACATATTTTAAACTGGGTGATTCCTGTGATCATTTGATTATTTTTCATGTTTTGTCCACGTGTGCTTTTCACTGAATTTTAGTGCCATTCAGTTCCAGTTTCTTATCAGTGGAGTGGAAATTGGGAATGGAAGTTAAATACAGAACTAATTTTTTCTTTGGAAAAAAATATTAAAAGGGCAGAATGAGGGTAAATCATATTTAAGGTGATTTCAGAGATGTAACTGCACCAAAAAAAAACTCTAATGATTTGCACTTTCAAACTGAGCTACTAGCTAAAATCTGAGCTAAAAAAGGCATAGATTTATACTTAGAAACTTTTTTTTTTGGAAAAAGAAAAGTGGAAAAAGAAAAGGCAGTATTAAAAGGTTTTGTTGGCTTTTCTGGGAATGGGCATTTCCCCACTGATACAGCCTGAAATAAAGCGATTGCAAGAAGAAGGCCTCATACTGTGATGTGGAGGATTCTAATCTCAGGAAAGGAAGAGACAATTTGGCAGAGGCTGCTTTCTCTATTAGCCCCCCAGGCATTTGGGATTCAGGACACGGACTCCCTGCAGTTTTCTGTGAGGTTTCCTGTGCATGGATAGCTTTTTGGTCACTACCATTTGCTGGGGAAATTACTGCTTGGACAAAGCAGAAGGAAAAATGGCAAGTACCCCAAAATTCAGCCTATCTAAAGCAAAAGAGCCCAATGCACTACTGAAGACAATATTTGAAATGCTTTGGGCCCCTTTTCACAGGTATATGTAGGGGAAAAAGCTGATTTCTGTGAGGCTGTATAATCTGTTGCTCTGGTGGAGCCTGCAACAAGCTTGAAGTTGGTTAGGGTTGCTTATTTTTTTAATCTGATTTAGAAACTGTGGTGAGACTTGCATTTTCTAACTGAAAGTCGGGCTTTAAAAAAAAAAGAGGCACCTTCATCCTTCTGATGTGCTGAATATGATAGAAAATCATGTGTTCTATCATGTACTTTGTTAATGGCTCTACAATGCAAGTTATGAAAGATTTCATGAAATGAAGAAGAAACCAAGTGCACCTGAGTCATTGGAAATAACAATAATATGATCCATCATGTGGCCCTGAAAAAGCCATTTTAGAGGATTAGAGTGTCATATTAGGCTATGCAGAATATTTATAGCCACCTTATGAAATTCTTCATGGCTTGAGTGAGTAACTTTTTGATAAGTAAATAAAATATCACCCTACATTGTGCATTTTTCATCTTTTCTCTTACCCAGATATTTACCTGTATATCCCCACCTTCCACTTGAATAATGAGCATAACATAAATATGTCACTGCTGTGGAGGATTGCTTTTAGTGAAAGCACGCATTGGGAATGTAGTGACTGGAGTAACTTCTGTTAGAGCAACAGCTCCTTTTAGTAACAGCATGAGAATCTTTGGTATCTGGTCATATTTTTAAGGGATATTTGTGTGCTGTGGTTTGCTATGATTTGGGTCAGCTAGTAAAATATGCTGTTATTTTCTGACTTTGAGAATGTGTCTTACAACCATAATACCCTTGACATCACCTTGTGGAACTCACTGGGCTCAGCTAAATAAATTTCTATGAGGCAATGAGGTGGCCTAGTGAAAGAATGAATTTGTGCAGCTTTAACTTGTTTGAATCTAAATTTCATATAAACTAGTCTAGATTTACCCTCGTGGGAGGAGATAACATTTTTATCCTGCGCTAGAATTTGATTTCTTTCTGCACTTTTCAGAAATCGTACTCAAGGGTGAGTCTGCATCGCAGTGTGCACGTATGAGTGTCTTGTCCTCCAGTTTACTAATTTAACAGCTCATGAATCAGACTGCACTGCTCAGCACTCCATTGTGCTCCTGATAATTAATCAGATATGGCTCTAATTACTGACTTTCAGCAGAACTTAACTGTGGTCATCTGTAATGTCATCTATTATTGATGTCTTGTAGGAATGTAAGCAACAGGAAAAGAACTTGCATTAATTTTCTAATGAAAACTATGTGGGTTTTTTTCCATCATCGTAACCTCTATCATATTGCTTAAGTGTGGCTTCCTCATTTGAAGGTATTTGTTCTTTTAAGTATAGCTGCATGGAGCCTTTCTGAGCTGCAGGCAGTACCCCAAGCACATAAGGTAACTGGCTTTGAGCAAGAAGACAGCTGCTTGGCCAAGGCTACCGGTGCACCTTGTCAGGAGCGAGCGTGCCCAGCCCTTGTGCAGAAGTGCTCACCAGAGGGAGCCATGCGCACTTGTTGCATGAAACGTGAACCTGCTGCTACAATTTATCTCCTGCAAGCCCTGGTCTTTAACTCATCCCTTTTGTCATCAAAAACAAAAGCTGTAATGCTCTGAGGTGGCATATCTTCATGCGCTCTGTTCAGAGGTGTGCTTTTACTTGTTGCCGTTATTTGTGAATTTTGAGGACAGACAGCAAAGATGAGAAAAGGTGTTATATTTTGCCCTCATGTCAGGAGGGAACATGCATTGTCACAAGATGTATTGATAAAATGTACTGATTTTATGCAAAAATCAAATGTGGTTGTTTATTCTAAAAAAAAAAAAAGCTTTAAAAAGAAGTGAATTACTAAGCTCAAATATACAAATTAGTATACTACCTGATAAGAGTGACGAAGCAGAAGTGTTAAATGACTTGCCCCCAAGGTTTCTATTGAATGATTCAAAATGATTTGAAAATAGGTGAGGTCTTACTGTAGGAATAGCATAGGAAATAAAAAAAAAATGGCATATCAGCAAAAAGGAAAAAAAATGAAAAATTTGTTAAAGCAAGAGATACAGATGAAAGGCTGAAATGTAAAAGCTTTTTTTTCTTTATCTCCTAATGCACTTTAAGTACTTTCTTTTAGAATTCTGAAATGCGGATTTGTGGAAGATGTTTAACTGTATGTAGCTTGTAAACAAAAGCAGTAGTTTGTCACAGAAGTAGTAATTCCTATGAGGGCGAAGATGTGCAGTAGATCTCTACAAATCAGGTCGCTTCAGTTTTGATATATATGAAGCTAAGTCCAGCCACAGAAATAGTTGAATGTTATTTCCTGTTTCACAGTTGTGGAAGTGGAAGCACAGAGATAAGGACCTGACTTCTAAAACATGCTTAATAATTGCTTTCTGCTGATTAATATCATTGCTATATTGAAGCACTCCTAAAATTTGGTTACCTAGGAGGTACTAGAGAGCTTACTTTCTATGTTGCAGCCCTGTTTTAGATGGTGTGCTCTGTCCTTTCTTCCCCTCCCAATCTAAGGGTGTTGTGCGTTTTCCATAATTCTACTCTGTTTGAGGTCAAGGTACATATTTTGACTTAATTGGAATTTCTTTTTACAGTCTTGCCATGAAAATGAAGCAGTTGATTTACCCATATACACCTTCCGCAAAAGTACTTGGTATTTCAGCTAGACTTGGGAGCAGCAACAGGAGGAAACACTTCAATTTTATGGGGCACCATTAATGGAAGATGCATTATGTAGGGACAATTGCTAGGGAACAAATTCATCCGAGATTATTTATTTAACTAAGTACATTATTGATGTTACACCTGGGTGACTTTGTGCAAACACATATAGCAACTAATAGGTGCAAATTGGGATTAGCATATTGAAATTGATGCAGGCTTTTACTAACTACTGCTTTCTTGGTCTGAAGGCCATTTGGCAATGGAAGACAACTTATCAAAGTATTCGGGGCTGGTTTAATGGCTTACTTTTATGGAACACATGGAACAAATATATTCCCCTAGCACGATGTGCACACTCCGTAAATGCCTGATAATGGCACAGTCACCTACTTCCTTGGTTGTTGCTTGTATTCAGATGGTGAAATTAGTTAAGGGCATGTTGCTTCGTGTGTAGGTAAAATGCATGTGACTGATTTGAATGGTTGGAGGCATTTGTAACTGTAGGAGCACAGTGGTGCTGCAGCACGTAGTGCAACTGCCACTACAGCTCATGAGATGAACGGGTCAGGAGAACATTATGGTGTTTAGAGTTTTCTTCTCTGATTGATTTCTCAAGGGAGCTTAGCTGAAAAATCAGTTGATGTGAAGCACTCATCGCTAGCTATAAGGAAGCCAGAAAACGTAATGAGGATTCTACTAATAGAATCCTCTAATACTAATAGAATAAATGGAGGAAGTGTGAAATGAAATAACTTTTCTTCACTTCTTTAACAATATGCTATACTTAATTTTGCTTGGGGAATTGGTATCTTAAAATATACTCAGGGAGTATGCAGAATCTAAATAGCATTCACTCCAGCTGGAATCCTTTACCAGAAGTCTTCCTTCTTAATCCAAAAGAGAGGCACACACAAAACACTTCCCTGGGGATGCAGCTTTCCACCCTTCCCAGCTTGGGGTGATCCCAAACTGATGGACTTCCACGTGGTAGAGAAAGATTTACCTATTTTGAATAGGAAAGAGAGAGGACTCTCTCTTGAAAGCTTTCTTTGGAACCTTAAAAGCTTTACTGTACCTGCTGAGTAACTTTAGGTTACAGTACATAGGGATACTAGGAATAAAAGTACTGCTGTTTTGATTTTTCTTTATATATTTATATATGATGTGTACATATAAATAAATATCTTCTAGAATGCCTCTTTACTACCTGTTTGCCATTAGTGTATTTTTATTTGATCTTTTTCCTTTTTTTTTTTTTTTCTTATTTTTAATTTCCATTAGCTGTACTGTCTGGTTATCATTGGGAATTACAGGTTGAAGTCCTTCCCTAGAGGTATAAGTGAGTCAGAACTGCAATCAAACCATCCAAGGCATCTTTTTCAGGTGAGAAATAAAGAAGAATTAAACGTGTATAGAGTTAAAAGTGTCTTTAAAAAAAATAAATAAAATATAACTTTCAACATGGCAAAGGAAAGCACAGCAAAGGAAGCATAAGCTACATTTCAATAGAACAGAAGAGAGGATGCCAGAGGCCTTGCTAGAGCTGCTGTTGATAGATGAAACTGGGAAGACTGAGTATATATTGGCCCTCTGAACAAGAGAGTAAGAGGAGTGCTGCCTACAATCTGGATGGAGCTGAATGAATACTACTGATTTTAGTTTCTCATGTAATACTGTCCAAGCCTACCTGCAAGGCTGGATGCTGAGCAACATCATTATAGTTATTACTGTAAAAAGTTTGTGCTTCCAGGAAATTCTTAGTCTAGAACTAATTAATTTCTTATTGGGAGTTCAACATTGACTAATCTGAGGCAACAGAATTCACCCAGCAAAAAGCTGGAACTGTAGGAGAACACTTAAATATTATGGTAACAATCTGGTTTTCAGTTCATCAGATAGCAATTTTTTTTTTATCTTTTTCAAGGCAGAAGGATGTTTCCCAATAAAATGAAGATCTGCTTACAGAATTCGTGATACTGAGGAAAATTCTTGAGTTTGCTTTTGTTCTGAATAAAGCAGCTGTAAAGCTTGTATACAGCCCTCATGTATGAGCACGTTAGTGTCTCTGCAGGGTTAGTGAACCAAAGTGGAGGGACAGATTGCTGTGAAATGCGCTTTCCACAGCTACTGCAATTGTAGACCATAAAATTGTTGCTCACTTTGATTGTTATCTCCAGCCAGTGAGTCTTCTCACACCCCTGTATATTTCCGTTAGGCTAGAGGGGGGATCTTACTATGTGTACTCAATGCTAGACAACGAACTCATAGTACGTATGCTTCAAATAATTTTATCTATTAAGAGTTTGCAAACTGCCAACATTTCAAAAGTGGAAATATTAAAACTTGTTGCTGGGTGCACCAAATGCTGTTAAATGGTGCAGTCCAAGTCTTCAGAGTTAAATCCTACAGTAAATTCTATAAATGAACTGATAGAATTTGCAAATATGAAACATAAACTGGGCTTTATTTTAACCATTATTGTGAAATTGTTCTAAGGAAGTAAAGGGGAAAAAATACGTAGGGGGAACATAAGGACTCAGACCAGTGAGCGGTGGGCTCTGAGCTACAGTGCTTTGGTAGGCTGCAGCTCTGGAACAGAGCTGTGCTGCGCAGGGCACAGAATCCGTACCAGGTTTGGTCTGTTTCGGGCCAGGGCTGGGCTCTGATGCTTGGCATGCAGTAGTTTTCTGTGCTGCACATGGGTGTGAGCATTGTCGGGATAATTTCAAGTGCCAAGAAGACAGCCCATCTAAAAACCCTGATCACAGACATATGTAGGACACAACTGTTTGAATCATGCCTGGTATATTTTGGACCAATTGTAAAAAGAGGTATGCAAATAAGGAGCACCAAGCACAGTAACTAACTCAACCCAGTTCCTACTGCAGCAAGGCTCCCAACAGCATTGCTCCCCACCTGCTATTCCTATATCCATAGCTTTTTAATGTCCCCTGTGTTTTCTTGTAACAGCCATAGTTTCTCTTCCCTGCTGTTCCCTATCGTTGATCCACCATCACTTGCTCTGCCATCCAATGAAGAAACTGAGGAGGCAGTTGCTGATAGTGTTCAAAGTATGTGCAGACTGGCTGCCTGGCCACCAGCCACTGCCTGCCTGCCTCTGAGGAAGCCAGACCTGTAGGTTTTGGTGTTACATGTGGGTTTTCGCCATATGCTGCACAGGTCCCATTTAAGAACTTAATTAAAGGAAAAAAAAGCGCTTTTGACAGGCCTGCAGGTTCTAAAGTTATTAATAGGGGGCTGACAGAAAGACAGCATGAAGATGTTTTTTGGTAAGAACAGATTAAAAATAAAAACTCAAAATTCTGACAGTTTTGTATAAATGACTACATGAATTTCTAGAAATGGTTTCTAGCTATTTATGTATATAGGGAAAAAACCTGTTGATGATCTCCTAACTAGTATAAAAGTATGTGTGCTTCTGAGCTAATACTTTGTGTGTTGTAATGATGCAGCAAACTGAACTTTTGATACATTCCCAATGTTTCAAGAATACATGGTTCTGAGAACAGCACTGCTTTCATTTTGAGGGACAATGGGAAGACTGCTCTTTTGTCAAGTTTGTCTTTTTTCATCTTTTTTTTTTTTCTTTAGGCTGGAATTGTAGTTTTGATGTCAATGAAGAGCAGGATACCTCTCATTCTTCTAGCTTGTGGCTCCTTTAACCCCATCACAAATATGCATATGCGTTTATTTGAGCTGGCTAGAGATCACCTGCACCAAACAGGTCAGTAACGGTTTGTTAGGATCACACATACGTGGTGTTTTCCTGGGAAAAGGAAGACACTTCTAACACTTATTATAGCTAAGCTGTCACTTCACAGTTGGCTTAACTTTATTATTTTTTATTTGATGACTTGATATGAAGCTTTTGTGGAATGTTCAATATAGAAATTCTAGCATTACCTCTTCCTTTGACTTACTGCATTAAAAAAGGTATCACGAGTGTCTGTGCAACTGAACTGAGAACTTTATCAGCAGTTTTAGAATCCTATGTATGGAATAGACTGAATCTTGTGAGAGACCTTCAATAGTTTTCAAACTGAAAAAAACATTTATGTTCAGATTTCATTCTTTATGATATGTTGTATTTTAAAATGAAGAAGTGTTAGAGCTAGCAGCTTTGACAACTGGGTGAAACTGGAGAAAAGATGAAATGTTAATTATTCATTATCCATCTTCAGTAAGAGGTACAATTTATCTCCTCCAGCAAAATAACTTCTTCAGAAAAGTGATCATAAAAGCTAGATGTCAGCAGGCTAGAAAGTTTCAGCATCAAAGGAGAAATCTGGGTAATACCAAAAACTTAAGCAAGACTGAGAAAAGCTTTGGAGGAGCATTGTGCTCTAAGCTTGATAACTGCTTAGTTGCTGAGGCTTTTATCTTCCTTCTGGCTGCTAAAATGTACACATACCTCTGGAAGAGGTTGGAAGGGAATCATAGCTTACTGGAACTTGACAGGGATGTTTCTAGGTGGGTTGTGCAATAGGAACATGCATAAAAATTTATTTGGTTCTTAAATGTGGATGGGGTGGGTGCGGGAGGGAATCTGGTAAACCCTCTGGTATAGCTGTGCGGTAAGAGCTGCAGCTACATACTCACCATATAGTGTGAGAGTTGTTTGCTTTTTCATGAGAAGAATTGTACAACTGGCTCTGAGAGCTGCTTTTATGATTTTGTGTTTTTCTGAAACAGTAAAATGATACTGTTTCTCCTGGAGGACTAGAAATAAAGGGTTAAGGGACTTGCATTAGCTTTTCTTACTGTAATTTTTAACTCCTTTGGGTTCCCAGGTGTGCAAAGAGTAGAAAGGCAATGTGAGACCAACCGGTAATTCTCTTACATCATGTGTTACAATCAAGTAACTTTATTTCTTTACCTTGAAAGAAGGGTTGATTTGGGAAATGAATTATGATTCTGCCTGAATTGCAATTATGCCCTGATCTGTGCCAGGGTCTCTGTAACAAGGCTCCAACCTTTACTCAGAGAAATTTATTTAAACAGGTCTAGTGAAAATCATATTAAAAATAAAATTTTGAATGGCTGAAATGAAATTTGTGCCTTACATCGTGACTAACGTCAGTCCTTTGTTCTGGATAGGGTATGACTTGCATTTTGACTTCTTAGTTCAATGTACAGGGATTTCCTGGTATAAGTACTTCTTACACTGAAGAAAGTGAAATTTATTACATCTGGGCTGCCTACAGTGTAATCCTTGCGCCTTTTGAATGTTTAACCCAGTAGTTATGCAAAGCAAGAATCCTCAATTAGCTTGTGGGAGCTTTAGTTATCTCAAGCACAGGTAACTTTATGTGAAGTAACTTTTGCTCAGAAGGAGCCCTAGTTGCAGGCTGGGAGCTGACAGTGGGGCTGGGAGACAGTGGTTATACACCTCTAGAGCTTGCTTGTAGAAGTGAGGCAGTGGTCTGCCATGTTTGCGTTGACTCCCTTCAGTCACAACAAATACTGAACGCTTGAAAAAGTAGCTAGCATGAGTGCAAAATAAACGAGCATGAGAAGCAATGTTGCCAAGGCTGGAGAAATTACTTACTGCTGGTGCTAGTTCTGTGTTTCTATCGCACTGCTAATCAGGCAGAATTGATGGGTTGTGCAATAGCTTGGCTGGACTTGACTTCCCAGTCAAGTTTTACTGTGACAAATGACATGACTGCCCCAGTGTGCATCCTGACTGACAACTCCAGTCATTCTCTCTGCCAGCTTTTTGCCCATCATTTCATTTTCAAATGCTGTCTAATCTTATTTTATGGAGTTTGATACTTCAAGCAGCATCTACAGTTTCATTGCCACAAGTCAAGTAATTCAACCTTTTTGTTAATATCAGTCACCAAATCTTGTAATGCCACCTTCTAAATACAATAGACATATCTACACGTGACAGAATAACTTAGTTTATCTGAATTTTGTTTCAAGTCCTATCAGTTTGAGTCCTCACACACAACTAGAACTTCCTCAGATTTGATTCCTTGTTTTAAGATATTCTTGAAATTTGAAATGATTTTGCCAAATGCCTTTTCATTCATAATACCTAATGTCAGATGTTTTTTTTTCTTTGGTGGTGTTTCTTAAATGTGACCATTAAGTCCAAAGTGATAGAATCAGCCTGCGTAAGATGTTCAGAATGTTGTTTGCCAAATATTGCCAGCGGAGGATGCTTACATCACCAAGATAAGACCAGAAGGGATGCAGGGCAAGGGAGAGGGTGTGAAAGACAAGATGTTTCTGGCTGTGACAAAACAGATTCAAGGAGGAGGAGAAGGAAAATCAGTTACTATCTTATGAGAAGGTGGGGAAAAAATGTGAGACATTGGTTGTCAGATGCAGTTCTGGGCAATGCAACTGAGAAATCCAAGGAGTCACCAGCAAGTCCTGGGAATTCAGAAGCTTATGTTCAACCCAATACTGTCAAAAAAAGAATGAGATCAGATTATAACTGCAGCATGTCAACTGGAAGTCAATGTGTTCATGCTGTTTTCTTGAAAAAATTTTGATAACCAGAATTTTAACACAACACAAAAAAAGGCTTTGATTCTGCTGCTTGTGTAGTGTGTATAGCAACACAGCTATGATTGGTCTAGGATCAGATCTGCAATAGTTACCCATTGTCAATATTTATTGTACGTGCAGACATTAGTTAGGATTAACTGAATGTGAATTAAAGGAAACAAATCTTTAATTTTCTGTGTTTTAATGAAAAGGCTTACAGCAGTACTTGCTTAAATAGAGCAGTACTTTAATTATACTAGGCTGTATCCTTGAAAGATACATGGGGAGATGTGCGCGTGGCTTAGCATCCAGAAGGAATTTAAACTACTTTGCAGAGGTGCAAATCAAAGTATAAATCTTAAGACATCTCAAGATAAACTGCATCTCTACATAAGAAGCTTCCATTACATAAAACTCAATTTTCGCAGTCCTTATTAGTGCATACAGTTATCTCCTAATCTTTTACTGAGTTTAGGAAATTCAGGATAGGGTGTCCTGTGAGCAGAGTACTGTAACACGTTAATATTCATCCTGTTACTCTCACAATGCTGACTTTCTCCTTCCCCTCTGTAGGAAATGCTCATTTGCATAGCTGCCAGGATAGGGTTGGTGGTCTTTTTTTTTTGTTTTTTTTGACAAATCCAGTGAACTCTAAGAGAAGTGATATTTTGAGGTCTTAGTAAGAAATGTTTATTCTAGATGTGATATGTGGAGATCATACAGTGTTTGAGGACTGATCATTGTGTATCCCCAGGAACTGTTCTCCAGCAGAGGAGTAACTGAAGCCACAACTTGTTTGAGAGTGGCTGGTGGCTGTCTGACTGCAGAGGTAAATCTGCATCTTCAGGCCCTGTAGTTTGCTCAGCCAGGTGGATATGATTTATGTTTGTCTAGGTACTTATATGGCATCTGTCACTACAATCTTTGCACACCTCATCTATTTCAGTGAATGCATCTTTCAAGTACTCTGAAGTGGTGAAGGTAAAGCCATCCATCCTATGAAGAGCTATTGCAAAAGATTGTCCATTACTGTTCTGATATATTTGTTGTTTGCTTTGACTTTCAATGCAATGGCAGCTAAATTGTTTACCCTTTGGTTTTCCTTCTGCTGAATCCTCACAGGAGGTGACTGAACATAAAGTAAAAAGTCTTGCCTATTTTCTTTTCTTTTTTCATGCTTGACAATCTCTGCTTACATGTCGTGGGAAGGTAAGCATAGGATGGTGTCCTTTCCATGTCTTATTTGTAAGCAGTTTTGAACAATTCAGGTGTTTGGGATTTCTTGTATCTAGGCATATGGTGCTTTCTTTTTGTTTTCCTACCCTTCACAGCTTCAAAACAGTTATCTATAAATAAATTTAATATCTTGATTTAAATGGAACAATAAAAAAGCCTTGTATCTGTTTTCCTAACATTAATAGGCTGAGAGTTCTGGGAGGATAACTGCTGATCTCTTGTGGGTTCAGGGGAAACCATTCCTGTTACTTTCATTCAGATTTTTTTATGTGATTTTAATGTATGTGTAGTCACAGAGGGCAGATTAAAGAAATAATCCAATGGACCATATTTTGAAATACAAGTGTGAGAGTTTTGTTTTTTTTTCAGTAAAGAAATGTAAGCTTATTTTAATGTAAGCTATTGGTGCATCTTGGAAAGTTAAAATGTGAGACTATTGTAAATATTTTCAATGCTTCACTTCTGATAGCAAGTTTTACATCCTTTTACAATGTTTTGAAATAGCTGCCACTTCTTGTCACATAGCAGGACTGATTTAGTAATCAGTGATTTTCTTTGTTTATGTATTTAATGTTGTGCATGTACTGTGCAGTAAAATTCAAACTGCTTATCAGACTCATTTTGTTCTTAGATACATGGGTAACCTTATGCCCTTAGAATAGGATTAATGAAGCAGATAAAATGCTTGTTCCTGGACTGGAAGCTTTTAGAAAAGCTTCTAAAACCCAGTCCAAAGATTTGCAATCCTGTGTCCTGCAATTGTTCACAATCTCTCTGAATATCAGTCTCCACTGATTTCATAGTGAATTGGCTAAACCCACTTCCTAGTGAAAACTGGGAATGGTTGGCCTCATTCCAAGGGAATTTACAGTACAAATAATCACATTACTAACTTTATACAGGCAGTTCTAAACCATCTTTCACAACATGTGCTGTTAAAAAATGGTAGGAGGTATAGAACACTGCATCATTCCATCAGGCAAGGCATTTTGAAATTGGTAGAGCCTGGGAATGCTCAGGTTCTTCTGAGCTTGTCAGCTCCATGCAGCTGCTCACCTTTCCAGATGTATCTATAACGATCTGTGACCACGGAGCATTGGTTCTGTCACCCACTCAGGCTGAGTCCTGCCCTTTGCACTGGTGGACAACACTAGTCAGATCAGTCTCTTCAGTGTTGAAGAGAAAACTGGGGCAGTCTCCAAGGAATGTGGGGGTAAGAAAATAAAAAGTTAAAGCCCAGGGAATTTGGTTTGGCTTATGCTTGTGGACTTTGAATACAGGACAGAAGCCTTGGATAGCTGAATTAAAAGCTGTTATCTTAAGACTATTTTTTTCTTCCTGTACTTAGAGCTATATGGTCCTTAATATCTGTTATCTACAGGAAGGGAAAATGCATGTGTTTCTAGGCTTTAATTTGTGATTGTGTTTTAAAAGTGTCATAGAAGCTACCAACAAGTCTTTTTTTTTTTTTTAAACTTACTATAAAGTGTAAACTGGGAGGGGCAAATACTGAATGATAAGGAACATTGTAACCTACAGATGAGATTGGCATTAGTCGAAATAATGTTATGTACGCCTACATCAGCAAAACTTCTAAAGCTTTATAGTTTAACAAGAACATTAAAATAAGAGTGTTGGTTCATCTGTTCTTTTCGCTCATGTGGAAGCATAAAGCCTTAATGTGTAATAAACTTTGCATGGAACATGCATCTTTTGTTGATGTTGTTCCTTACAATTGTTATATGTTGGTACTGCCTGTTTATAGTGTCATACTGTAAATCTAAACTCTTAACTAGAAAACTTGGGGTAGTTAATTTGGTGTAACAAATCAGGCAGATAAATGAATTGGTCTAATGCTTATGGTAAAAATGCAAAAGAGGCCTAATGTTTTTCAGTCAGTATTCAGCAGGGAGTAAATGTTTCTGGAAACTGTTAAAATAGTACTGCCTCAGAGTACTTATTAAATAGGATTCTGGAAGAAGGAATAAATTAAAACAATACTCAAGCACGAAGTCCTATTGCAACCTGCTCCGGAGATGACAGAAGGGAGAACAGTGTTGGGGTCATTCCTGCTAATTGGGTAGGATAACGCTACATCTGCAGAGATTCCCTGTCTGTCATGGATTTTCCTGTGACACTGAGGGAAAGATGGATAATAATACAGTTTTGTAGTCCCTCCTCAAAAAAATGTTTACCTATATCCATTTAGCAAAGAAACATTCATAAATGACCTCTTCTAAAAAAGAGAATAACAAATAAAACTGTATGGGAAGCAAATAACAAATGTGCTCAACTCTGATGATAGGAAAAAAGGACCAAAAGTCCTGTAAGGATTAGAAGAAAAACAAACATATACAACAAAAATATCTGAAGTCTTTACAAGCTCCTCCTTGAAAGAACAAAAAAGGGGAAAAAATCTGGTGATATATGGAGCCCAAAGAACTAAGGTTATTGAACCCTAGAATAAGCTACAAATTCTTCTCGTCTAGCTTGTATTTTGTTTAAAATGTTATTTTAACTACAAAAAACAATTTAAAAATAGTTTGGAGTTATTACCCAACAGGACAAGCAACAACAGATTTCATGATGACAACAAACAGCATTCCAAAGAAGCAGAATGGGAAGGCAATTCTGAAGCAAGAAAGGCTTGAAACTACCTATAATTTATGGAGTAAGAAAGAAAATATCAGAGGAAATCTAAAATAAATTTTAAATAATAACAATAATTTAAAAAGAAAAAGGAATTTAATGATTTCCTCTTTGCTTGCCTACCAGGATTGAAGGATGTATTTGAACATGTGAACTTCTGAATTACAGAAGAGGACACAAGTTGTTTAGAGCCAGTAATAAAATATTCTCTTGTATTTTGAGCCATAAACTCATATTTTTAGGTTGTAGCTTCTTATATGCGTTATGGTTGTGTAGTGCTAGGTTGCCCAGTGGTTGTGAATCACCTCAAACTGTTACGGCATTTGATTTTACGTATCTTCAGTGTTAGCAATGATTCTTTCAGTTGATTTCATTTCTACTTTAGAACAGGAAGATATGACATTGGAAGCTCTCATCTCATCCAATTTATTCAGCTGTAGGCCAAACTTGAGACTGAAATGTTTACAGCTCTCAAGAATATGGCAGAGCTTACTCATTCTTGGCTAGCATGACGATGCAATTTTAGTTTTTACGTTTAATACATCTGTTTGAAATATAAGGGAACAATTTTTCTATGTACAAACTGACCAGTAAGGAACTAAAATGTAGAAGAGAAAGTTGTTGTATAAGAAAAAAACGTTAATGAGGGTAACTAATGAATGCATAGTGTAATTGCTTTCCCCATCAACTGAGAATTTACAATATCGTTGTATCTTATCAAAGTGTCAGAGAATGGTGGTTTTTCATATGTCAAGAGGAAATATTTCCAATTTCAGGTCAACAGATGGATTTAATTATATACACGTCTTTGCATGTTCCTGGGAAATCTTAACTTGCGCTATTGACCATTTTGCCTATGCTGAGAATGTTTTAAAAACAGAGGATAGGTTAGGTCGACATTTGCACGGGAGATGGGCCTGTAAATAGCATTGAAATTTAATGCTGTTTTTTTAAACTTCACATCCCTTACATAATTTTGAAAATTTACTCCTGTTATATTAAAATAATTGTTACATTACTAAATTGCTATTTAACATTATTAAACTGTCATGTGCTAATATCAAAAATTATGAGTCCAAGGCCAGTTGTCCAAGTTCAATTTTCATTACAAAGCTCTGGAGGGAATTTGCTGCATTCTGTGAGTTTTTTTGTTGAAACAATTGAATTTTTAAAAATATTTTTTTAGTCATCAGTATCATATTTAACATAGTTATTTAAAATGCATGTGTTAGACTAGATTTTTTTTTTTTCATTTTTGTTTATTTGAAACACCTTTGCACTCAGTTTGAGGGATGCAACTCATATCAGTGCTTTATTTCTCAGACTTGTTAAAATGAGTATTACATTTTTATCTAGTTCTGTTTCCTGATATGAAACCAAAACTGCTAATTCTTACAAAAAGAATCACAGAATCACAGAATTTCTAGGTTGGAAGAGACCTCAAGATCATCGAGTCCAACCTCTAACCTAACACTAACCAGTCCTCCACTAACCCATATCCCTAAGCTCTACATCTAAACGTCTTTTGAAGACTTCCAGGGATGGTGACTCCACCACCTCCCTGGGCAGCCTGTTCCAGTGCCTAACAACCCTTTCAGTAAAGAAATTCTTCCTAACATCTAACCTAAAACTCCCCTGGCGCAACTTTAGCCCATTCCCCCTCGTCCTGTCACCAGGCACGTGGGAGAACAGGCCAACCCCCACCTCTCTACAGCCTCCTTTAAGGTATCTGTAGAGAGCGATAAGGTTGCCCCTAAGCCTCCTCTTCTCCAGGCTGAACAAGCCCAGCTCCCTCAGCCGCTCCTCGTAGGACTTGTTCTCCAGGCCCCTCACCAGCTTCGTCGCCCTTCTCTGGACCCGCTCAAGCACCTCGATGTCCTTCTTGTAGCGAGGGGCCCAAAACTGAACACAGTACTCGAGGTGTGGCCTCACCAGAACCGAGTACAGGGGGACGATCACCTCCCTAGCCCTGCTGGTCACACTGTTTCTGATACAAGCTAGGATGCCGTTGGCCTTCTTGGCCACCTGAGCACACTGCTGGCTCATATTCAGCCGACTGTCCACCATCACTCCCAGGTCCTTCTCTGCCTGGCAGCTCTCCAACCACTCATCTCCCAGCCTGTAGCTCTGCTTGGGGTTATTGCGCCCCAGGTGCAGGACCCGGCACTTGGCCTTGTTGAACTTCATACAGTTGACCTCAGCCCATCGGTGCAGCCTATCCAGATCCTCCTGCAGAGCCTTCCTACCCTCGAGCAGATCGACACACGCACCTAACTTGGTGTCATCTGCAAACTTACTGAGGGTGCACTCAATGCCCTCGTCCAGATCATTGATGAAGATGTTAAAGAGCTCATATGTAATGTCTACATTACAAGAGCAGAAAGATACGGGCATATTTTTCAAATTTAATTAACATCATCAGGCAGATAGAAGGGGTGCTTAATGGCAGCTCAGCTGATGTTTGGACCATAGTTTCGTAAGTCTAATTTTAGACTCCATTACCCATCTTTGTTCCTGAGTCATCTTAATTTGTCGGACTTGCATTAATCACAGCCACAATAACATGCTATATTTCTTGCTTTAGCACAATGAGAAGCACACTGATTCTGATAAATAACAAGCATGAGACACTTAAGAACAACCCAGTGGTCAGTTAAGTCATCCATTATTCTGTCTGTCTAAAAGCTGTACTGATACAATTATTGGAATATAAAATTTCATTATATCTCGCAATTTTGATAGCTTGCATCATAAATTATAAATATCTCTCCTTGAAAATTGCATGTTTATCCAGATCTTGTTTTTTGAATCATCTAATGATACAAACATATTGATAGTATTTATGAGTGGTTCAGAGTAACAGGAAGGTTGCTTTTCAATTCTTTTAAGTTATTATTATTAAACATATTACCTAGATGAAAATGTTACTAAGTGGATTGTGGCTTCCCATAACTTGGAAGTTTACCATACTTTTAGCAGGAAGCTGGATTAGATGAGCTCCCAATATTCTATCTACCCTAAATTTTGAAGATCCTATGAATATGACGATTTTCTTTTTCCTTCTGAAAGGAAGATACCAAGTGATAGAAGGCATAATGTCTCCTGTCAATGATGACTACAGAAAGAAAGGCTTGGTTCCAGCAAGGTACCGGGTAGCAATGGCAAAACTAGCACTGGAGACATCTGACTGGATTCGAGTTGATCCGTGGGAGAGCGAGCAGGAGACGTGGACAGAGACAGTAACAGTGTTAAGGTAATTACATTGCCTTTTCTTTCTTTATGAAGTTACTGACTGCCAGAAATCTGCCAGGCTGATGGATCAGTGCACAGAACTCACCCAAGCAAAGCATGTCTGTTTATGGCATCTTCTCCTACAAGATACAGTATTATATCTGTGACGATAGAAATTCGTGTTGCTGTCCTCTGAGAAATGTTATGTAATCAGCATTTCCATATCTGGAGTCTTTAATTTCCCAGTGCAAAGCAGAAAGGCTTCCCCCAAACCTGTGAATTGGTACTGCACTGCATAGTGATGTGCTTGTGCCATGTAAGTCACTAGGTGCCATGTGGAAAGCCTCTTTGACAACAATGTGCCCTGGAAAGCCATAGTCATTGAAAGAGTTGGGCAGCAAAGGTCTTGGTTCTCTTGTTATTTCTCTAGTTTTTAAGTCACTAAGCAAGTAATAGAGAGATCTCCATCAGAAACTAACAGTTCAAAACAGCTCTATTTGTCAGGAGCACGCTTATTCTAGATCAGCTATGTTGGCAGTATTATACCTGCAGGTTTATCTATTCACACTTCCTTAAAAAGCTTTTTTTGTATTAACTCTAATGGCAAGTTAAACCCAAGCCTATAATTGCTGAGGTTCTCCACAAAATCACTGAGTTTGCTGTTATTGTGCTAGAAGGAAAAATAAAACAATGTCTAAAGCCTGCCTAGAAATGCAACTTTTCCCCATATGCTTGCCGTTGATAACAAATGCATTACAGTGCAAGGTATAAAAACACAAACTTCTTGTGCTGAGCACCTTCTGGAAACATAGGGACTACAAAAGTCTACAGGCACCATTAAAGTGAAAGACTTTTTGGATGTCTTTCAAAAAAGAAAGTGTGCTGTAAGAAGTATTAATTATTTCTTATTCCTGCTCAGATTTTCTAACTTTCTAACTGAAAACAGTTGTTTGTATAGCTGAAGGCTTTAGCATGTGCCTTCCAACAACTGCCCAAAAAGCTCTTAGGGCTTTAGGTGAAAGCCATTATTTAAATAAAAATAAAAAAAGATGTTATTTCACAGAAGCATGCATAAGAACACCTTGTGTACTTGCTAAACACATGCAGTGTACAAAACAGCTAGTGCAGCCTTTTAGTTCAGCTTTTCCTTGGTTTACTGGGTGAACATAAACATCCAGTTGCTTCTTTCCCTTCCCTCTAGCCAGCAGAATAGGAGTAAAGTGTGGTGAGGGGACTCAAGACACCCTGCTAGTCTGTCTTACGCTGTTTTGTCTAATCACATTGGTAAGTGGTATGCACCAGTGAAGGAAATCACCAACAGTTCTGTCCTGCGACGTTAGCTGGGTATGGGATTTCTCCTCCAAACTTTCGCTTTGTAAAACTAAATCCTTGCAGAGAAGGAGCCACAAATCCTACTGATCAGGTGATCCTACTTACAGACTTTGATCTTGCACAGCTCCAGCTGAATTGAATACTACTTGCAAAATTGGGTTTGTAGATGGTAAAGTTAGGATAAAATGTACTGCATATAAAAATTAGGATAAGAGGTACTGTAAATAAAACCTCTATGCATAACTTTTTCCTTTGGAAATATAGTATCAACGTGGCATGAGCAGCCAAATTGCCTTTCTGCCTAGAAAGTAAGCCACTAGCTTCATAAATAAATTGACAAAATGTTGAAATGTATGCCTACGAAGGAGAGAAATTACTTTGAAGCGTTTTTTTTTCCAAACAATGACCTATATTAATGATTTGAACCAATGCCATAACTTAATGCTGAACCCTGTCCTTTGTAAACTTTGTCCCTTGAAAGGGGAAGCAGCATCTTCATGAAACGGCACAGGTTAGTGCTTTGGTTTTTACACAGTAACTGTCACATTTGAATATTAAAAAGAAGAGGTGGTTTTAGGGCTAGATCCTTACTAAGGTTCTCCCCTAGTTAGAACTTAAACTCGTTGCCACCTGCATTGTAAGCCCCCTCAGGCAGGAAATGTTAGTAGCAGTAGGAAGAGATTTTGTTACTGCAAGGCAGTCAAAACCTGTTGTACCTAGATGTCTCTTCCTTCCGGTGGTTTGAGTTGTAAGCTTAACTGTAATAGGACATTGTGCCCTGAAGGGGAGGCGTGAATGGCCTTGTCCTCCAGTATTTCTTTTACCTGTGTGTGCTGATGTTGTCATATTTTATCAGAAGCTGTGGATTATGCAGAGGATTCCAAATAGTTACGGCATAAAGGAACTTCAAACAGCAGAGCTGATACCCCACTTGTGGTGATGCCATTAGTTGCCTCTTACATTGAGTATGGAAGTTTTGAAGACTGTCCCAGTGCTTGCTGGAGTGGTTTATTTTCATACAATATTGTCAGAAGAACTACTAACCAACGAACTACATCATTCCTCTTGTAATGTAGATTTAACTGTAGTGCAGGTAGAAATTTGCCAATTCTAAATTAAATCATGGTATGTCTTACCCAACAAGATTTTCTGAATTGTGCTTGTGATTTTAATTATATAGATACTTGAAGCTTCATGCAGAGTTCAGAAAATGCTTGATAAACTGACAAGCCAATCTGTCCTTTTTGGTGTCTCTTTAAAGTAACATAATCCTCCCTACCCCAGCATCTGAAACGTCTGCTGAACAGACCTTTTGGCAGCTAAGACTTTGCATTACTTGTGCTGTTAGTCCTGCAGTGAGTTCTTTGCCAAAAGAGCTTATTTTTGAATCGAGGCCCAAGAATGTCAATCCATGATGTGAAGTTAGTGTACTTGACTATACATAGCATCAGCCTGTTTACAAGAAGGCAGGATCAAAAATAGAAATGTAGGAAGGCACAGGCCAAGCTATTGCTACCTACTCTCTCCTGCCATATGTCCCGCACCCCTTGTCTATACAGTTCCTTTAGACAGTGGCTGAGCACCAAAAATGACTGGAGATAATTATGCAGCCTGGCTAGGTGTATATTCTTGGCACTTGTGCAACTTATTACTGTGGCTTGAAGTACTGAGCGTGATTTGAAAAGTGTATATTTATAAAGTCACTAAACTATAAATTCATTCCTTAGGCAGATGTTCAAAAGGTTATCTATGGCTTTGTATAAATTCTGAATTTGGACAGAGTTAAGGGCAAAACTTTACCTTGTCACCCATAATCTTTGCTCTGACACAGTTGTATAAGACCCTGCAGTCATTTTGCTTATATATTTGCTGGACAGACATAAGGTGCTGGCTTTCGTACTCAGCTGTGACCGCACTGTTTAGCAATATGCTTGCTTCCTGATGCGATGTTGGCTTGTGCCAATTAATACAAGCATTGCATAATCATGGCTCAGGATGGTGCAAGACTGGGGCTGTTCTAAACAGGCAAGGCTGTGCTTGAAGGAAGAAAGCTGAGGTGTATGGATCTAACGTTGCCACTTGCCCTCAGAGTCAAAGAAGGAGCCACCACCATGAGGAGGCAGTACCAGCGTACAGTGGGGCACCAGTGATGCAGAGCAGCAAAAGAATAAAGTAATTGAAAATCCAGAAAATGACAAAATAATTCTTGCATGTCCTCATGGATCTGAAATCAGTAAAGTTAGAGGCATAGCAAGTGTGCAAAATCATACAAGAAATATGTATTTTGAATTTCTGGGGATTGTGATCACTTTAATTAAAATGAAAAGCACAAGGTGAATGCTCAGGGAACATGCTTTTGTGGAGAACAGGATGAGAGGAAGCTCGTGAAAACTTTTAAAAAGCAGGCATTATAGAAACATCGTTGTGTCTGAGGGATTCTATTTAATGAAGAAATTAAATATACTGATTGAAGTGTGATTGAAGTGTGCTTTTTTTTTCCTAGCAAAAACCTCCATAAAGTTTTAAATATAATGTTGCTACAAAATTCTCCCTAATAGTAGAATTTCAAAAAGGAACTGAAAAACAAAATGTCATTACACGGATTGTTTGCAGTTGTGCTAAATTTAACTACATTTCCACTAATCTTGGGGTAGAAGGAATATAGTGTGTTGGTGGTTTTTTTTTGTTTGTTTTTTTTTAACAAATTATATTCAAATCCAAAGTGCATAAAAGTAGACTGTGTTCCTGAATCTGAAAGCACTGGGTAATCGCTTTGTGCATCTCTGAGAGGATTATCTCACACAGAAGCCTTTATTTTTTAAATGCAGGCACCATTACAATGAATCGCTCAGACTGCTGCAGTACAAGAAGGAATTCATAAAGAACAAACAGCCCTTAGAAGGATCTACAGAGAATTCCCTTTCTTCCCACTACACAGGTTGGTTCGTAGGTCTCAGCGTGACTTTGTTCGTTAAAACAATAAAAACAGCATTAAAAACCATACAACTTCACCAGATTGAACAAATTGATGAAGTTGAACACAGTCGCTGCTAAGTTTTGCAGGTTGGAGCTACCTGCCAAAAACAAGCCATGCCAAATGCCAGCGTGACTACTGGTGCAGTTACTTTGTAGTAATTTCCACGCAATAAGGAGATTTCCACAACTCTTCTACAATAAGGAGACTTATTCCAGGGTTGTATTAATTTTTGGTTTTATAAGCATCGGTTTAGCTGTGTCAGAGATGTATGCTGTGGCCTTGCTGGTTCTGCTAAGTATAAAGTATATTATGAAAGAATATCAATAAATACGGAGATTATCTATAATTGTAATTCTTATGTTATACAATGAACAAAGTATGTGGATGGCAAATCTTTGCTAAGGCATTGTTTTGTTGGTTTGTTTCACTGCATTTCTGGATAGAAAAGTCTCTACTGGCATTAGAAGTATGACAGATTCTGGAAACACCGTCAGCTTTTGGTTTCCTATTTTATCATATTCCCTAGCTCTGTGTTTTGCTAGGGTACTGGTGGATTTCTGATACTTTACATATTTCCTGTGGTGTTGCAGCACTGCTTGTACATGAATGATCCATGTAAGTTATGCATGGCTACACAAAGACTTCCAAAGTATGGGCTGTTCTATCATTAGAAATGGTAGAGGAATAAGCTAAAGGAATAAAAGTCTCTGGTATTTGGACTGCAGTTGAATCTTGTCTGATGGGGTTTATCGTTGTTGACAAGTGAGAAGTCACGTTTTTCTCATTACCACATTGAGGAAAGTGAGTGGAAAAGCAGGTGAGACTGTTTCAGCTTTCCTTGATGTAAAATTTCTCCTTTGGGTATTATTTTCTTTAGCTTTTTCAAGCTTTATGGCATTTTCTGTTTAAAAAAAAAAAATAACAGAAAATTTTTGAACTAGTCTTTCTTTCCTGTTAAAGTTTCTTAGTATAGATTCAATCAGTCACCAGCACAGGTTTCCCCTAAAATCAAAAACAAACTACAGCAAAAAGTGGGTGAAAAGAAGGACTGACAAGAAACAGAACTCCTTGTCTAGGACATGGTGGCTGGATTTTTACTATTCATATTCTATTGGACAGCTAATCCCAAAGAACTTCCTGTTGTTGTGGACAGGAAGAAGTCTAGCAACCTGTTGCTACTTACTTTTTCAGCCTTGAGCACTTTGTCAGACAGGGCAAAAATATGCACATGGCCCACCAGGAAGGAATGGAACAGTTTTTCCCCTTCATTTGTTCGCTAGCATGCAGTGGAATGGAGCACAGGGAAAAAGATCGAGTGCTACTGAGAACGCCAGATCAGAATATAGTTCCTTCAGTCTCTGAAAAATGTATGTTGGTCAGCACAAACTTTCTAACAGGAGGCAACTGACACTCAGTTTTCCCTCCCAACACATCACCCTTTCAACCAAACCAATGAGGAATTGATTAAAACTCTTGAGTCAGGATTTTCTGTGAAGCTTAAAGGAAGGCTCTTCCATATAATGGAAACTTTCACAAAGTTCGAGTTGGATTTAATGGTACGAAATTCCATACTATTTTTCTATTAGATGTATGTCTACTAAACTGTAAGATTCCTTTGTTGCTGACTGTCATAAAGTTGTTTCAAATACGAAAATCAGGTCATTGTAGTATGCATTGCAAATAAAAAGGTTCATTAAGGAAAGGTATTGACAAATATTGTGGTTTTATTAAACTTAGAATAACTTATTTGTGCTATCCATTTAGGATGTAAAAGAAAAGACTACTGGGTCCTTTTGTTTGGTTATTAGTGTCCAAACTGTAAGCATCAGAAACAGCTAAAACAAACTTATTCTCAGAGACTCATTATTTTTCTGTACTTGATAGCTTGTAATGCTTACAATACCTTGGAAAAGTCTCAGGATAGCTCATAGTTCCTTGCCTGTGTTCTGAAAATTTTGTCATTATGGTAGCATAAATTGTAGGTAGTCTTATTGAAAAAGTTAGATGAAAATCTGGAGCTGCCCTAACATCTGAGTTCAACATTTTTATTCAAAAGTAGCATCCCAATCAGTGTAAAATAGAGCAAGTCAGATAAAACTAGTGTGTTACAGATGGCTTTGAAAGGACTTCCAGAATCATTAACATCTAATGTTTCTTAAAAGTTCCTCTCAGTCCCTCATATACTGTTCTGCTAGGATTTACTGTCCCTTCGTTATTCACCAAGCATAGCTTCACATGCCCTGTTTCTTTTCCTGCTTACAAGTGATAGATGATTGTCTTCATTTTGCTTTGAATTGAATTCCCTGCACTTCAGGTCTCTTAGTTGCCTTACGCAAACAGCTTTGCTGTCACCTTTAAAATGTTTTTTTCCTGGAGTAATCCAACAACAGCCATCCTTCATTAGGCCTTGCTAATTCTTAAATCCAGCTACTTCCTTTGTATTACTTCTCCTTAGCTTACCCTCTCCTTTCTCTCTGCACAACACTGCAAAAAACTAGGATTTGTTTGCCCGACTATTGATTGAGCTATGCTGATCAGAAACAAGCAACAATTTCCCTGCTTCAGACGTGCCATAGCCTGAAATAAGGGTTATTGCACTTATCAGAAAATGGAGCACTGTAACATTTGGATTATTTTAATTATTTGGATATTATAGCATTACAGTTAGTGGAAGCTGCAGATCACTACTTAGCAAAGTGTCCTTGAAGGGCCAAAGACACATGCTTCTTATTGGCGCAGATCTGGGGATGTGTGGAGATGGATTTTTTTAATGAATCTCTCATTTATTTTTCTCTTTACAGTTCTACCAGAATTAAAGCTGCTTTGTGGGGCTGATTTTCTACAGACATTTCAGACACCCAATCTTTGGAAGAAAGAGCATGTCAAAGAAATTGTGGAGAAGTTTGGGTTGGTCTGTATAAGCCGTGCTGGCTCTGATCCTGCTCAGTATATCAGTGAATCAGAACTTTTAACTAAATTTCATCACAATATCTTTCTGGTGAAAGAATGGATTCAGAATGAAATAAGTGCAACACAGATACGTTATGCCTTGTGCAGAGGATTAAGTGTAAAATATCTTGTCCCAGATTCTGTCATATCCTACATTGCACACCATAATATCTACACAGAAGAAAGTGAGCGGAAGAATGAAGGTGACTTGCTTCAGCCTCTTCGGTTGCATAACACAACAGTAAGCCCACTAAATGACTGATGCCGGTAGTGTGTGGAGAGGACAGACATTGCATTTTTTTTTTTTTTTTCCATGTGAAATTTTGGAAAGATGTTTCCCCTAATAAGGGGAAAATACATCAGCCCAAAGTTTCTTGAATTCATGTGGTGTTTTAAATTGATGTTTTCATTTGTGGCAGTGCTTTATCCAATCAGCACACTCAGTTGAATATATTAAAAATAGAAGGAAAAAAATCTTAGCAATAAATAATAATCTCCAGTAATACTTAAAGGTCAAATATGGTACTTTTCTGAACTGTAATTCTTTAATCCTACAGGCAGTTTAGAATGAAGATGCCTTACTGTTCTGAAGCAGCAAAATTAAATGAGCCATAACTTTTTCTTACTTATATATATATATCTTTTTACATATAAAAATGTGTATATATATTAAAATGTTTGTGTATATCTATAAAAAAACACTCCTAAGCTTTTGACTTTCTGGACCCCTGAATAATTTTTGCTTCTGATGGGTACAAGTGGTGTTTTGGCAGTTAGGACAAGAGATAGAATAGAGCCTTTTTTCATGCAAGTGCTTAAAAATGCATGCACAATTCATGTCAGTTGTATATCTCCTGATTTACAAATGAAAGACAGTCCTTATCATTAAATGTAAAGTGTTTCTTTGCCTCTGTGATCCAGAATAAGTAATTCGAAGAGTAAGTAATTGCCAAAGCTGTGGAATAGATAACATATCCAAAAGAACTGGGTCATTAGCAGCTTTTTTGCTGTTGAAAAAGTGAGTTAATGTTGTCAGTCATATCATAAAGTGAATCAAAATGTAGTTGATATTCTCCATGGATTAATTTATTTTCTTAATTTATCTTGTATTTTCTTGTTCCTTTGTCATGGTAGCAATGTAAAAGGAAAAAAATGTATTTTTGTTTTTCAGAGAACCCTAAAAAAAAAAACTTTTTTCATGAGTAATACTAAAACATGTCCAATCTTTACTAGGCCAGAGAGTCAAGCTCAAATTTTTGTTGTATAAAAAATGTAAGTTATGTTGTCTTTTTTTTACAGGTGTATTTACTTTTAAGTAATAGGAAAAGGTGGTATCAAATAAACAAGTAAGGAAAAAAAAACAAACACTCTTCATTGCAGTTTAAATATAACACACTAAAGTTTCAATAAGTTGTTCTTTTCAGAACTGTTACTTAGACTAGGTGTATCTGTTTGTAAAGAAAACCATTAATTCAGCATAGTCCTCTGTATTGATGAACAAATAAAATGGAAAAGATACTGTTTTTGTGCCAAAATAGAGAAGTACTGTGATGATAACAGCATGGAGTTTAAACTGTACCATTTGAAAAGACATGAGGGAAAATATATTAAAATAGCTAAGAGGCTTTCTCAGTATTTGAGCACTAAGGCTAGCTTGACAAATCTATTCTTTTGTATGTTGATTGCCTATTTTTCTGATCCAATCTAGCTCACTTTTAACAGAAGACACCTTCAAAGAATATCAGGGGGATAGCTATTCAGTGAGCAACAACGAGCATGTGAAGGTTGCTATAAAAGCACTGCAGTATCTTTGATTTTCTGATACTCAAGGAAGAGGAAGGAAAACAGCCAAAAACCTGACTTGAGGCCTTAGAAAGGTGTAGTTCCTTTTTTACTTCTTAAACAGATATGCATAAAACCATGGTGTAGTAGAATACACACTACTGCAACGGACTTTATGTTGAAAACTAGCTACTGGCTTGTCTGAAAGCAAATTGCTGTTACGTCTTGTCACTGAGTGATTGCTAGCATTTGACACTTTCTGTAGTGGCACTAACATGCAAATTATTTTTTGACATAAAAGCACACGTTTGATTCTGAAGGTTCCTGCTCTACAAATTACTAAAATGTAGGAGAGTTATTCCTTTGCACTGCCAGAATCAGGGATTGGAACTGCAAGGACCTTTGGTGTAGTGCATTAGAATTGTTTGGATGTTATCCCTTTGAAATAAAGAACTCCGCTCACGTAGTATAACGCTGTACTGGGTGAGGGTGGAAACATGGGCATACACAACTTACACAACATACACAACAGTGACATTAGGGAACTAAATTTGGCTGAAAAAGGCAAAAAAGAAGTGAATCTCTGTGTTCCAATGTTTAAATTAACTGAGAGCATGCACTGTGTTGTGATGCAGCATTTATTACGAACGGTGTTAACCACAGCTTCTTCGTGCAAGATTCCACCTAACTGGCCTGTTTTGAGCCCTCAGCCGGCCCTACAGCTTCTATGGGTAGAATTAAAGAGCTTGTGGAACAAGTTAATGCCAGATACAGGTTGCTTCCACTGAAAGGGTCTTACAATTGTTTTCCAAATAGAAGGTAGCATAAAATAGCTGGAACATAAGTAAGTAGGATGTGCCTAAAAAAAAAAAAAAAACAAACAAATACACTGGTGCATACCCTCTGTGAGTTTAGGTAATAACTTAAACTAAAGCCATTTAAAAGATCTTACTTTTGAGTGGCTTGAAAAATGAAGAGTTAATATGGTTAAAATGGATCTCTAGATAATCAGTGGCCTTACAGAAGCTATAGGGAAGGTAAATGTTTCATTCTGTTTATATCAAGTTATCGTGGTGTCATTAGAAATCTCAGAAGTTCAGCTTTGTGGAAGGATTTAAAGGCAACACTTCAACAATAATCGGATTAGAAGGACTTGCATAGCTACATGGTCTAAAAAAACAGATAAAAGAAACCAGAGTTCAAACTTGCCACAAAGAAAGGCAGTGAGCTGTGAGGTGCAGAATCAACACGCTGTTCTGAGTCTTTGATTTCAACAGTTACCCAAAGTAGGGATGCCTGCAGATTTCAATGGTTACTGGAAAATGATCAGCAATGACAATTTTGAGGAGTATCTGAAAGCACTGGGTAAGCTTCCTTTCATGTTTCTTTGATAAATAATCAATAAATGCTACCTGTCTTAGTCTTGACATGAACCTATTTTTCTTTGTACAGTAATAAATCATTTTTGCAATAAATATTTATTTTGGGAATACACTGTAAAAATTGCTGTATGCAAGATTGTCTTAAGCAGTCTTTACTTTTTAACATCTTGACGATTAATTTTACAGTGATTAAACTACCTAGCTGAAAGAGGTAAGAGGCAGATTTCAAATTTCAAACCCAACCATAATCTTAAAGTTTCACGTGTGCTAAGGAGGTAATGATGTACTTGATGCTATTCTGCATGTTTACATTTGATGAAATATGCAAAATGCTAATAGTTCTACAGAAATACTGATACCCTTAGTAACTGTGAAATGCAAGTGGTGTTTTTTAGGGTTCTACATAATCAGCAAATCAAGACAAACTTATTTAAGCTAAAAGAATTAGGCTATGGATTTTTCCTTTTAAGCAATCTGGCCTGAAAGATCTGGATGTTTATTTATCCATGTTCATTTTAGTCCTTCCAAGAGCTACAAGCCTGCTTTTGTGGTAGACTTTTTCTGGATTAAAATAACTCTTTTTCTTTTTCAGATGTAAATGTTGCTGTAAGAAAAATAGCAAACTTGCTAAAACCTGACAAAGAAATCCTTCAGAATGGGGATCATATGATCATTAAAACGCTAAGCACTTTTAGAAACTACATCATGGAATTTGATGTAGGGAAGGAGTTTGAGGAGGATTTAGCTGGGGTGGATGATCGCAAATGCATGGTAAGCATTAGAACTGTAACAACTGACCAAAAAAAAAAAAGACTATTAAGACTATTAATAATCCAAGGCCTTTCACAGACAATATCTATAAGCCATTTTATGTGTCTGTTCCTAAAATTATTCCTGTGACTTTTTTTCAATGAATTAATAGTAATTTCAATTAAATGTTACTCAATTACATGGGAATATCTGTTGGACAGAAAGATGTTTACATTTGAGTTTTCAGAATCTCTTGGTAGACTAATATTTTACGGTACAAGAACAGCTGCAGGTCTAGGTGCTCTTCCCCATGTGCAACAATGGCCAAGTGTTTAGAAACCTGCTGCTATTCTTATTCTTGTTTTTGTGTTCCTTCCTTTCTGTGCGTATTTGGTAGAGCAGATGCGTTAATTAGCTTTCTGGAACAGATCTTTGTAGTCAATAAGCAAACACCAACAACTCTGCCTTATGAGCTCTTTTTGCTTGCCAGAAAGACGGTGTTTTCTAACTTGTGACTGATAAATACCAATTAACAGAGAAAACTTGAGAATACAAAGTTCTTTAGGTGAATATGACTGGACATTTTTTTTCCTGTTAGTTCAAGAACATGATGCTTGCAATATCCCACGGTGAAGAAGTTGATAAGCACAAGAATTATTTCAGGAGAGACTAGAGGAGTAATTATATAAAATGGAATTAATAGGTTTCCATTCACAGATAGATACTGCCATTTACAAAGTACTGTTCTCCAATGTTAGGGTATATACATTTACTTTTGCTCTGGTAATGGTAAGGCAGGAAATGAAGGATCCCAAAGACCAGGAAAAAAAAAAAAAAACAACCTCTAATCAGCAAGCAAGGACCTCAGCTAATCCCTCTGTGTTCCTTGTTAGAGAAGGTAGAAACGTGATAAGAGTACAGAATACAAAAGTCACAAATGGGAGAATCAAAGTATATTTGTGTAAAGGAAAGTGGCATAATGTCATAATGCATTTTTGATTACTGGAAAGCTCTTCACCAAGGTGATGAGGTCCAGATCCACCAGTTATGAGCCTAAGGAAAAATTTAGGTGGCTAAAGTACTGTCAAAGATAGCGATAGCAATGTTCAAGTCATCTACTCAAGTGCTAAAAATGTCTGAGTCCTCCATGTTTAATTCAGTGAACTGTTGGTTTGTGTGAGTACAGAACTGTTTTCAGCTAAGCATTATCTATACTTAAACACCGTTGAGCTCCAGACTAAAACATCCTCTACTTGGCAGAATGAAGTAATTGTGCTAGCATATACCTGCAATGAGTTCTCATAAACTGTGTCAGACAACTGGTGTGCTGAAAAATCTGATTCAGAAAACATGAAAATGTGGCCCTTGACCAGCCATGCTTTTGAAATGCTGAACAAATACAGCACAACTTCTGGTTCACTGAAAAATACCCTTAACACTACACTATTTATAACAGGTCAATATTAGCTACCCTATTTTGCTAAATTGAGTGATGGGGAAGAATTCAAAGTGCTGAATCAGAAAGAAGAATGTAGAGACTATTCTAGTAACTAAAGCAGGTATTAGATTTGGGGTGGAACCTAGATCACCCTGATTTCATGTGTTGCTTAAACAATTTGTATATTGATTGTTTAGTGCAAAATCAGTCAGCCTTGGAAAGAGGAGGTAGCTTCATCTTCTTGCCTTTTCAAAAAAAAAAAAAAAAAGTGGTCTTGCTAACCCTAACCGGTTGTTTCTTTGTTGAGAATGACTTAGACATACAACTTCACTAAAGCTTTCAGAAGTCTTCAGTATCTCTTCATGACCTCCCACATCATAAGCAGATACCAACTGCAGCCCTAAAACTAAGGTCACTCTTAGTGACTGTTGCCTTGTAGCAATGTATCATACTTTATAGTTCAATTTTCTGACTAAAGATTTATTTTCTTGGTGAAACCACAGCTTTTCCAAAGGAAAACAGTACAAGGAGCTGTTTTTTGGAAGCCACTTCAGTCCAAATCTGATAACTGTACCGTCAGGCAAGGCTTGCATTTTGCAATGAAATAACTCCAGTGGGCTGGAAGCCTTGTTAAGGAAGGATCATGGAGGTGATGCAAGAGATACTGGAACACTCCCTGACTGGTGTTATGAGGAAAGCCACCATAAAAACAAAGGTTGAATGTGATTCTTAATGTTTCGTTTCTTCATCTATAGCTTGTGAAACTGCACACCATAAATGGCTTAATCATTAATACTCAATCTGTCTAATGGGAGAGATTATGAATCGTTTATCTATATTATGAACTGAGGAGACCACTGGGCAAGTTCTCTCCTTGCTATCCTGCTGTTCTTCCAAGAAGCTCAACGTGTTAGAAGTACAAAGTAACATGGATAAGACAAATTACACATTAAACATTAGTTTTATAAAGCAGAGCAATCATCATGAGACTAGTAAAAATAACCTTAGAAATCATTCATGGATCATGTTTCTTTTAATGAAAAATATATTTTAAGAGTCATCTAACTAGAGTTAGATGTAAAAATAATAGTAGCACAGTAAAAATAATAGTAGCACAGTGAACACATTGGATCTTGTTTGTAATTCACTAAAACTTTGTTCACCTTTCAGTTGTAAAATGCACCTTTGAGTCTGTCACGGTACAGTATAATTACAATAATTCAATAATTCCACGTAAATAGTCTATGATGAGTAAAGGCTAAAAACTTTTGCTGATTCTAATTTTAGAAGAAAGTTGAAGTTATGAGAATAGGGATTAATTAATACTCCTGTGATGGTATGGAATTTCTCCTTGATTTCACTTTGGATTTTTTTTTTCCTTATTGTAGTTGGTCACTGCTGGAAACCTCTGAACTTGGAACAGGGAGTTAATTCAGCTGGATAAACCTTAGCAGATTCAGTTGTTTTATTTTGTTTTTACCTTTAACTGTCACTTTTTTCTGACACTCATTTTTAGGTGATTCTGTTTTCTTAAGGGATATAAATAACATCAGTTGGTGATATCAGCTCCTTTACAGTTTTATTTCTCTAGGGAAGTGAAAATTAGCTTCTTTAGAACCTAGATTTTCTCTGTTTTGTAAAACCAAAGATTAGGATAGTTGACCATACAGGAGAGAGCACTAATGACAGCACAAGGTGCTGCCTAAAGGCAGTTGATTCTCCACATGTTCAAAGCACTACTGAAACTGTGTGTGGGACATGCTGCCGCACAGCTTTGTCTCTTAGGAAATGCAGACAAGATGTATCGCTCCTGATGCTATCATACTTCTCCCAAAGATGTTCCCTAGAGATTTTATCTCCTAGGTGGAAGTTAGATTTTCTCTGTTTGGCACAAAGAAACACGAAGATGTGTTTCTGCAAGTTTAATCGTTATACTTAAGGGTTGTTAAAACTTTTTGCAATTTGAACTACAAAAATAAAATAAAAGTTTGCTTACTCAGGAGCATCTTCTTTTCTTTGCAGACATTACAAGGTGCAAATTACAATATTAATGTTCTGGCCTTCTTTCTACACATTGTATCACATTATTTCTCATGTGATGTGATATTTGAATTGGACCATGTGCTAAAGTTACCACTACTTTCAAGAGTTTGGTTTTGGTTTTAACTGGTAGCATATGTTAGGTGTTAGTGTACAAAGACAGAAGTTTGAAGTTTATATGTAACTATGACTTAGGTATTGCCTGAAGTGAGTATTTCACTGTGCTATCTTCATTCTCAGTGAAATCTCCAGCCCTATCATGAAATTTCCTCATTTTAAAGATAAATTCCATAGTCTCTAGTTACAATTACTTTAGCAAGCATTTTAGCTATTACACTAACGATAAAACCTTGTTTCAAGCATGTGAGCTTTACTGTGGAAAACTTGCGTTGTGCACCAAAGAGGCAAAAGCTTGTTGAAACAATAATTAGTTGATATCTGTCTCTAAAAGCATGTCCCGTTCATCCTCAGATAATTTTACTTCCCTTTCTCACAGTCAGTAATAAACAGGGAAGCCGAGGAGATGCCTACGATGTAAAATATGTTAACAGTAAATGTAAGAATGGGAAAGGATCTGACATGAAACAGAAAAGTTAACTTTATGCACCTTCACAGCACATTTGTTTGGTATGTCAGTCAGAAGTAGGGTGTATGGGAGGTGGGGGGATTTGGAATTCACTTAACAGATCAATCATACTTGTTACCATGTGGAATAATTTCCTGAAAGTATATAGTCATTTAATGTTCAGACAGCCTCATAAGGATTGTCCACAGGCATCTGAGCAACCATTCTGCCAGTTGCACGTGCCATATCCTAGTGAAAGGTCTTACTTGAGGCAGGGTCTTTGAGGCTGATCAGGGCGCTGTTTTAAACAATAAACATGCCTGATGTGAAACTGATTCCTGTCTAGTTTATATTCAGGGAAAACACAATAAAGTTTAGTTGGTCTGGGTATAATTTGATTTACACTGCTGCAAGGTCAGAATAAAGCCCTATTATAAAATCACATGGCTCATTAAACTTTTTTAACTGTTATTTAGGCAGGGTTCCTCTATTCCACAAATGGAATTCACAGCTGTTAATCTAGTTTAGAATAGGTATTGGAATGATTACTTTGCTGTCAAAAAAGCAATCACCAGTGATACTTAGAATTTCACTAGGGATCCTCAACAGGATGAGAAGACTCAAAAATGAGTTGTCTTTCTAGTAAGACGCAAGATCAGCAGTGTATGTCTTTACTTGATCCTTCTGATTCAAATCCTTTGTTTCTTCACATCTTCAAATGTTTTCGTTTTCTTTTTAAAAATTACTTCAGTTTATTGATTTGGGTTTGTAAGTGTTTTCTCATATACTATAATGGAAAAAGCATTGTTCTAGAATGATTATTGCTGGGAGATGTGTTTATGATTGCCTGTACTTATGTGTGTATATACATACACACTAGTCTTCTCTCAAATCTACTGCTCCCTCTCTCTGCAGAAATGTGAATTCCCCAGTTGCTTCTTGAAATAATCTCTGACTTCTTGTGATTTTATTTCAAAGGAAGTAGTCTTCATGTAGTTTTGTGTTGATGCTCCTGACCTTTTACAAACTACTGTCTCCAGGTGAGGAAGAATGGTTCTCCAGTCAACCGGAGAACAGATTCCACTCTTGGATCTGACTCTGCCTCTCTCGCTCCCTGAGGCTCATTAATGAGATGCTATTCCCATTTTTCTTTTCTGTCTTGTTTTGTTGGTTTTGTGTTTTTGTGGTGTTTTTTGTTTTGTTTTGTTTTTCCCACGTTACTTGGCCTTTTGGCAGTACTGCTTGTTATCCGTAAGTGATCTGTTCAGCACATTTACACAATGATGTCAGATGAGATCTCTAGAACATTTTGTCATATGCATTAAGATATCGTTAACTTCAAAGCTTGCAGTCCGGGATTCATACCGAATATCTGAGGCTAACCAACAGTTTGAGCTAGTTACTCACAAAACAATGGCTAACGTTCTGAAAGTGTTGTGGGCAAGGAGGTTTTGGATGGGCATAGTATTTCAGCTTTGTGTGCATCCAGAAAAGTTCAGAGAATGATGAATGCAGTGTGTGCCATCACAAAGAATCAGGTGAAAACTTGAGAACCCAACTTATCAAATTGGATTTTGAATGACAAACCATTAGTGTTATGTACAATTGCATCTTGCTAAATTTACAGAGGGTAATTCAATTATACACATCAAATTAAACAGTGAATGTCTTAGAATTGATTCTGATCCTTGCACAAAGTGAATTGGATTTATTGTTTTGTAGTTTCTTCTGATGTAGGATATAAGCAAGTCATCCTATTTTTGTATGGATTCTTACAGTTTTATTTCAGTAAGAAAAAAGATTACCATTCCTAAGAAATAAAACTTGATGTACTACCCAGTATACTTATTCTACTCTTTCTCCCACATGTTGTCACGTGCGTAGCCTGGAGCCTGGCATATGTCTCCAGTCATTGCCTTCCCTCATTGTTCTTATGAGCAAGAATTCAAAATAACATTTAGAACAACAGTGTTCAACATTTTAAGACCCTGTGCTACAGCAGCTTACTCTTTGATCTAAAAGTTGTCATTACAATTCTGTTTGCTAGCAATGGAGATGGTGACAATCACAGAAGCAAAACCCTGCTTATACAAGAGTCTGATTTTTTTTTTTTTGACTACAGCGAACTTCAGTAAGCTTATCAGTCAGGTACGGAATGCCCACATTATAACCAGCTTGTCTTTCAGTAATGATCTGAGCAAGTTCAGAATGGCACAGGCATATTTCAGAGTCCTATAGCTACAGGAACCCGTTATGTCATGCACCAGCCCCTCAAAGTAATGAGAAATGTGTTGTATTGTGCCACCATCCTTTTCCTGTTAGCTAACTTCGGGAGATCTGTTGCTGCTTGGCTTAAAGCAGGAAGGATTAAATGGGAGGTTAGATTTATTGGTGCTTCTGCAGGGTTGAACTGAAGTTGTTATGGGAAGGAAAGATCTGTACAGTCTTTACCATCCTCCCCAGCTAAAGGATAGCTAAATATGTATAGCCTTTGTCCAACAACAATATCTTAAGATGATGTGCAGGAATCCTACCACTAATTTTTCTGTTGGTGAATGTTTGCTAGATATTTTCCTGTAGAAGAGACGTAATTAGTCCACAGATATTCTGTTTAGAGACTTGGCTCTTTGGGAAACACCACATTGAACCCTTATTTCTGTTAGATCTTTTAAAACTATGATAACTTCGTATCTCTATTTTCAATACTACTAGAATAGGTTCTGTTAAATTTTGAAAAGAGCCTGGAGTGTGTGGAATGGTTATGAACAGAATAAGCAATCAGTAAGTTTGTTTCAATAGAATAAATTTCATGGCTAATAAGAAATGCTTCTGTAGTTTGTATGTGATTTTTTTCAGATGGCAATGCTGCTTTTTTAGCTGTTTATCTGTATCATCCTAAGCTGTTTTTATGTTAACAAGAAAATTCGATACCTTCTTAATATAATTAAAATAAGTTATGAGAAGTAGTGAGATGTAGGCCGTTTATATTTTCGAATCAAATTTTAAGATCATATATATTTTCAAAGGATTTATACTTTACAACCAATTGACCATGTAAATTGATAATGTGTTGTGAAAATTAGCAGTATTTCCATTTGCATTCTTAACTATGATAGTGACCTCATAGGAAGCCGTTTATTTTTTCCAGTATAGCACCACCTTGATCTCAGATATGGTATCTCAGAGCCCAAACACTATCAAGAATCAGGACAGTTCAAAAAAAATATGAGAAATAAAACCACCAAACATTACTGGGCTACTAGGAAAGATGAAGAGGCCTTTTCCTAATGGATTCCTACTCTATTTCCTAATTGATTCTCATTTTTTCAGTGCCTGATACATCTCCATGACTGTATCTTCCAGGATTTTTCATTCAAGGTCTGTAGTGTGGTGTAGCTCACACATTAACAGAGCTGTTACCATAGCACATGTAGGGAGCAAAGAAAGTACCTAATTTACAGAGACTTACTTAAAAAGTTTGTAAAAACAATGAACAGCTGAAGTAAACATAAATTAGAAAGTCTACTTTGAAAAAGTAATTGTAAGAAAATGGTGGACTTCTTTAAATAGACTTACAAAGTAGACTGAATGTCTTAATGGTAAGTTTACTTTTTCAGCTCTGGAATGTCTAAACTTTTCTGGGTAGATAATCTTGTTTAACTTAGGTTTCATTGAAAAATTACCTATATTTTTCATTCCCTCATTTGATTTTCTGCATGTTCCCAATATTCCTGGATCTGACTTTTATTAGAAATAAACTTATTTACCTAATTTCAATTATGGAATTGGAAGAGAAATAGAAAAATATTAGTGTGAGATCAAGTATTTTTTTGCTTGAATCTGCTCTTTTCTCAATAGTTTAACAATCTGTCAACAAGCTGCAGATACAGACTTGATGTGATAAAAGGACTTACAGGCTGGAGAGATGACAAACTGAACATGTTTGTAGCCCTCCCGTTAGCAGTGTGCAGCATGCCTCTGACACAGAAAGTCACAGGTAGCGACTATGACCTTACTGAATGCACTTTCACCATTATATTTTATTGTTTGTGTTACCAACATTTTATTCCATCAACACTTCAGTTGATGAAAAATTCCCCCTGAAAACTACTTATCAGATGTTTTTATATCACTTTGATACTTAGTTGAGATGTAAATACTTTATCTTGAGCATCTAATAAATATCTAGTTGGATACATAGCTATGTTTGACCAAAAATACTAGAGTATTTCCTTTGGTGTTACCTAAAAGCACACTACAGGACACAGCTTGAACTGGATTTTCCTGTGTCATCTGACCTAAACAGTTTCTTTTCATTGTTTGATCTTTCTTAAATCATAATTGCAGTTGTAAATGACTAGTTATTCTCATAAACACAGAATTACTGGATTGAGAAGGAAAATGGCCTATGTCATGCAGTTGTAGGGCTGTGCGGTCATTTGCTGCACCATAATACAGAGACAGCACTGTGAAGGGAAGTAGAAGAAAAATAGAACTTGTACAGCTGTGTTTCTCCTGAAGATAGAAAATCAATAACACATTTTTGATGAAGGGTGGTAGCTGCAATTCATATTTGTAAATGCAGTGTCAAAAATCTATGTAGCATCAGCAAAAATATGCTCATGGACTATTTAAAAAAATATTATATTTCATTCATCTGTAAAATGCATTAGGTATCTTCAGCTGTATAGTGCATAACACCAACAAGTACGTTAGGAACAGCTAACATGGGAATGAGAAACATTGTGCAGCGCCAGTATCAGATGTTCTTGCAATTAGACCTAACTTGGAAGTGCAGAGTTTTCTGATAAATTAGTTTGTTTTATGAGTATTTCAGTAAATTACAAGAGTCAATATCTCTGTCTGTGGGTCAATATGATTTACCACTAGAAGCTGAAAGTAATATCTACTGTAATTCTGCAAGACTTCACTACTGTTACTGCAACTAGAGAAAATGCAAATACATGCTTGATAGATTTGTTTTATTTTTTCTAAATATTTCATTTAATAAATCTCTGTCTCATAATTGAAAACAGTAATGAGAGTACTTTAATTTTCATTTATTCTACTTTTTATTTCAAGGACTACAGTGTTGTAACTGAAATCTTCATAAATCACTAACAGAAGTATGTGAGGGGCCAGGTAATAAAAAGAAAATACCTAAGTGCACAATAGTGTAAAACCATATAAATCATATCATAAAACCAAAGAAAATTTAAATAATTACTGTATTCTCAGGCTTCAAAGATGATAATATAATTAGTGAATTCAGTATAATTCTTTTTTTTTTTTGTAAAGTAATCCGTCTCTAGCTAGCGGTGCTCAGGCAGAAATACCATCAGTCTTTGGGACCACTGGTATGATATTGGCCTCTTCCCTCTACTTAACAACAATGTTTAATCCAGTGGAGCCTCATAAGATAATTGCCTTGGTTTGTCATCCTCACCTCCCAGATAAGCCCCATTATTATACCTCAAGAGTATATAACCAAGTACATAATCCCAAAGAGGTACAGTATTGTTGGTTAGAATTTTTGAGACAAGTTAAATTGAGGCAAGGCTAACTTTATCTCCTGAAGGAACGCAAGGAAAGTTAACAGTACTTTTTATCACACTGTCCACTAATCACATTAATCACCATTTTCTGGTGAAGTTGCCTACAGAATTACAGCTATTTCACTTAATGTGTATTCGTCTTAAGTTTTAAGTTTGATCAGGCAGTAAGAGACTCAAGAACATGCGTAAGAAACCCTTGATCAATATTCTCCTTTAATTACTGCATGGTGCTAGTGTTCATGTAGCTCAGTGAAATGATACACAGACTAATGACACATGATACATTTCTAACACTCTCTTTCACACTGTCCATCTTTTGGAAATGCAAGGGAAAAGATCAGTCTGGAAGAATAAAGCTTTTAAAAAATATATCAGCACAGTACAGTTTTTCAAGGCAGATGTTATATCTAAGGGAATTCAAGCACTCCATGTTGGGAGATTTTGATTGCATACAGTATCTCCCCACCTTTTTTTTTTCTCTTCCAGACATATTTTTTTTCTTTGTTGCCAATATACTGTCATTAGGTTAACACAAAAATGTAAGGGGTCTTCCTGAAGAAAGTGGAAAATGGTAAGGAAGACATAAATAGTTCATTTTCTCACTTAAGGTATGGAGCATCTGGGTTCATCTGGGTATGAACCCAGAAGATAACCTACATTTTTGAAGCTACAGTATTTCTCCCAGTCAGTAGTCACTGAACTGATATTCTGTATTCACAAGGAAAGGAGAGTTTATACACCAAATGGTAAACTCTAAATCATTGCTCTTACATACAATAAAAGGGCCGATATTTACCAAAAGTTGCCCTACAATGGTATTTTTAGAATGTTGTTATTATGTTCTGACTCAAATATTTGGAAATGCTGTAAGGCAAGCTTTGTTGTATCTTGGCTGTTTGTAAAGAGTGAGCTATTAGCCGCACATACACCAGCTGTAACAATTCCATCCTCTGTGTGTCTCTATAGAGATATTTGGAATTGAAGAGCATATTGTTCTCTTTGATTTGAGGTAAAAGGGGAACTTCTGTCTTTTGTATTATTTGGGTTTTTTATTATTTCAGACTTTAGAGTTTGACCTAAAGAAAGAAAAGATAAAAATGCTACTGATTAATCTTAGTGTCGTAAAATGGTTGTTTTTGCTAACAAAGAGAAAATGTTGTGTTCTCTAGCACTACTTTCTGTCCTTTATAACCTTCATAGCAAAAGAGCCACATACAAAAATCAGAAACTGTATGGTTTACTCACATCCCTTCAGTATTTATATGCCTGAAAGGGAGGGCAAATGATGACAACTGGGAATTCTGATAAAACAGCTTGGTTAACAGTCTGTGGTATTTTACTCTTCATGACTGTCACCAAGTCACCAAAAGCGATATCTAATCTTGATTGAAAAAACAAAATGCAAGAGAAAAAAAATGTTGTTTCCTGAGATGAAACAATTTTTAAAACCCTTAGAGGCTAAAAAAGTTAACATTTTTTTGTGTTGCTACAAACGTTTCTCTATTGCCCCCAAGTGTACTAAGCTAGTGAAGTATTATCAGGCCTAGTAACTTCCAGAGCTAACTTTGCATGTTAGTATTGTTAATAAAGTTCTTATTTTATGATGGTATATTGCCTGTGAATTCACGTATAAACCTATGAAATAAAACTTCACAGGTAATCTAATGACTCAGCTATGCTGAGCTAGTACTCAAGGGATAGAAATAAGTACTGTTACTAAGCAAAGCTACACATACAACTGATTTATTCCACAGTATCCCTTTTGTCTGTAGGTCACTGGAAGAAATAACCTTCACTTTCTGATATAGTAGTGATACTGAGAATCATCAGAAAGTCTTAGATGTTAACTAGTGTTATTTGTTTCCTTCCACTTTACAAATGGGCATGCATAGAATCAAAACAGATGTGGAAAAGGATATAAACTATGGCGATCACATTAACTCTCTTAAATACAGCTTTGCCACAATGTGTTGTCCCTTCCTGCGTGAGCATTTTAAACATTAAAATAAGATAACATTTTAAAAAAATGCTATCTACTACTAGGTTTAAATACATTATTTTACAGGAGAGACAGAACAACTTGGCAATGCATTCTACAAATGAGAGATTTTTAGCAAGGACAAAAAAGTCTGTCTTTAAGAAACCCCGTGTGGTGCAAACAGACTGTATAGGAGTACTAATAATGCCTTGCTTATGATTATCTATGCTGGCACTCTTTCTAGTGGTTCATTTTCCATGCTTGTTTAGTCTAAAGCTTCCCATGGGTGGGGACTGCTGGCTGTACTCATTTATAGATGGTGGCTCTCGTGGTTATCATTTAAGAATTAATTGTTTGTGACATACACAAATTTAATAAATAGCATTGTGCAGTTCTTGAATGCTGAACTTGTAATTCCCAGAATAACAAATGTAGACTGACTTCTCTTAAAAATCAAACAGGATATCTTGTCTCCATATTTGGCTACTTACAGAGGTACTGGCTTGAAGACTTTAACAAGGTAGACAGTAATTCTGTAGTTAGTCCTCAGATTCACTTCACACAAGCTGATTTAAAAGCAGTGTGCTAATATTGATGCTCAACTATTCTAAGTTTTTGCAGCACCAGAACTGCATTACAAATTGCCACTGCTCTTGTCTTCACTTCTTAAAAAAAAAATTAAAAAAAAATTACAGAATATTGCTCTCTTTATTTTAAGGAGGGGTGAAATCAAATCATTAGTAAATACTAACCGCAGCAACAAGCTGAGAGATGCACCCTCATACATTCCAGTATTTTTATTAATCAATAACTCAGGGCAGCACAGGAGTTCACAAAAGTGCTGTGATGAATCCTGCAACACCTTACTCTTATTCTGCCAAACCTGGCTCAAATAGTTCTCCAGCTACTGTTAGGCAAAGCAGGATGATGGCAAAGTTATCAATTTACTGATACTTCCAAATCACTCTGCTCTATCATGGATGACAAATTAAGACATGGGGGGAGAATATATGTATATGTGTGTGTATATATATATACATATATATAAATATATGTATATATACATATATTAAAAAAAAAAAAAAAAAAAAAACGCAGTAAAAGCCTTTCTTGTGCATCCCTAGCTGCCAGTATGTGGGTATTATGTTTGGGTAGGGCAGCTGGACAATCTTTTGTGTGGTGGAAAGAAACTGAATCTCAGGTTTTTAGCTCCTCTTACAAATACAGCTGCACATCCCTTTTGATGTTGTGTTTGTTAGCAAGGAGAAAGGAGTGCACTTTTGCCCAATGATTTTTATGTTTGTTTGTTTTCTTACGGTTAAACAGTTTATCTCACCCTTCTGAGTTTTGACAGGCAGTTGCACAACAACTTGCCATTTAAGCTCATATAATATATAATATATAATTATCCTAATTATTATAATGCTCTGCAATTATTCTTATGAAATTCATTAATCTTTTATTATAACGTAGAGTAGGTTTTCTTTAAAGAAACTGATCATAATATCAGGAAATGCTACAGCAGCACTGAACATGCCTGTTTTGTTAGACCACAGTATCCTGGGAGGGAGATAAGCTTCTCTGTGTACAGAAAGGAGAAAAAGAAGATCGTGGCTGGACTCAGTGGATTGAAGGAGATGAAATGCACCTGGTAAGATCATGTAATAGGTTTCAAACGCCATCCTATTATTTATTCAAATGGCTAGATGTAATGCAGCAAGCTGTGTGCTATATTATCTTGTCTTTCTTTGACATAATTAAGTTGTTGCTGCATTTGACTTCTTTATAAAGCAATCGTTTCATTTGGCACCATTATTCTTCTATTCTTCTATGTTCCTTACAGAGATTGCCTCATTTCAGAGTAGTACTCTTTGTGTTAACTGTCTGTCTGAACAGAGCAGTTTGAAATGTTTATACTGAGGAAGACATTCATTGTACATTTTATAAAATACACAGTATGGGAACTTGTGAAAGTACACATCCAACAGTAAGCCATAAGGGGGAAATATACCATTGTTCTTCTAAAATAATTACAGGCTAGACTGTATTATAGCCTAGAGAACTAAAACAGCAATTAAGTTTTCTGACATGTCATGTTCTCTCAGATCACCATTTCTATCTTTTCTAAGATAACAGGATTTGAAAGAAGACGTCTATTCTTTTCTTACACAGCTCTTCGTAGTATCCTCACTCTCTCATCAGTGTGGGTAAAATGAACTCTTCCTGCTGAGATAATAAAATCCAACTTCAATTTCATTCCACTGATCAGTACTATTAGCACACAGCATTTAAAATGAATGTTCTCTTTTTCAAATCAGTAATGGAGTTATAAATGAATCTTTGTGAAAGTTCCCAAAGCCCCTTATTACTACACACAAGTTTCAGGAAGTACTGGAAGTCCCAGAAAACAGTTTGGAAAATGAATGTATGTGATAGACCTTGCCATCTGATATAATGCAGGTAAATAGGGAAGTAACTTTACAGCTGCAGTCATGGTCTCAATGAAAGCAGAGGTGAACCTGTGAAAAAGAGACTCCAGAATTTTCTGCATATATGCATTCCCTCTTGTCTGCACACAAACAGGCTACAGTAGTTGCACACCGCCTGCCAAACTCACAACAGTCAGGGCTGTGACGGGAGGCAGCTGCCCTTCCAGGTTCTCTGCTGGCACAGGGGTTGTAATTAGCCCCACACTGTCTGGCCTTGAAGCTCAACTTACTCCCTGCAGCACTCAACTCACATGAAGCGATGGCACTAGTTGCTCTTAGATTTTTTTTTGGCCCCCGTTTTGGCAAATCCTAGTCCCTGTCCCTTGACAGCTCTGCACTCATTCTCTCTTCCCACTCGCTGCCCCCAACACCAATTTCTTTCGCCCAGATTTCTGTATCCTTACTCTGATTCATGCTCTAGCCATGCAGCCTGGCCGTGGACCTCCAGGCCAGACTCCTTTCTATGCCTGAACCTGTCAGGGGGGTTATTTTAGAAGTCATAAAATGAGATTCCATTGCTCACACATTGTTGTCTAGTGCCCTGAGGTACCCTGAGGTTACCTGACAGATCTGAGGCTGCTGCTTCAGAAGGCTGTGGAGAGTTCTGTCTCATACCTGCCAGCTTACATGGGCATCACTGCACTAATTGGCACTTGAACAATTTTCCATGATCTGTCTGTACACAGAAGTCAGTACAAAGTTACTTCATGCAAGGGAAGTACCCAAGTATTTTAGAGACCAGTCCCCAGTATTTCAATTTTATCACTTTTTATGTTTCATGAACTTCAAAAATGTCCTCTTTATTCCTCTGAATTCTCATTATGTAACTTTGTCCATTAAACATTCAGTAAAAGAGTCCCGTTTAGTATCTTATTTTTGACCAGCTAAGATTACTAGGTCCTGTACTCTTGAGAGTACTTTGGTACAATGGACAGTTACCTCTAAAAAATTGATACTTCGATAGTTTTATGATCCTATTGAACTTTACACAATGAGCCAAGTGTTAATTTAATTCCTTCCATGGTTCTGTAGAAAGCAGTACCACATCCTTTAGTAGTTTATCGCCTCCTATTTTCACCATTTCATTCTATGGTCTGTACTTTGTGTAGTTCTTTTTCCTCTTTAGATTCTGTTTTATGTGAGTGACTTATTTGACCATTCTCAATTTCCTTTTGAGTTTTATTGCCATTTTCTATTGTATTGATTGCTTCTGCTCTGTAGGTTTTTATCACTGTCAGCAGATCTCTTAGCACTTACAGCACACTCTTTCTTCTGGGTTACCTATATATAAAGTGAACAAAACAGGTCCCAGCTAAAATCACTGTATCAGTCTGCTTGTTTTATCAATGCACCATGAAGCGCCTTCTCTTGCTGCAGGCTAGCAACATATGCCAATAAGGTTATTGATCCAGTGTAAATTCTTCTTAATAAGTCATTTTATCAAAGTCGACCATAAGAAAATGGGCATAACTTTCCAGTTAACTTTGCTCCCCATTTCCTCAAAATATTCTGACAGCTTAATTAAAAGTCTTATCTTGAAATACGAAGTGCTACCCTACTTGTAGGTCACACATAATCTTTGTCTTTATGTCCCTTAGGAAGCCCCACCCATTTTCTTTTTCTAGCAAAACCAGTCAACACCTCCACAAATCCCCACAAAGATTGTGTGCAACTCTCAGGTCTAACTTCAACAATTTCAGTAACAGAGAAAAATAAACTGCATCTTCAGCAAGGCTAGGTGGACAACAGTAAGCCTCGCAAATCAATGTCCAAGACACAAACATCAGTGTATCTGCTTATGTGCAAGTAACTATGACCTGATGATTAGCAAGTAGAGATTTTTAAAAAACCTGTTGTGGAACACAAAAGACAAGTGGAAAGCATTAGGCATCCAGTATGGCCAAGGTCAGTCAAAACTCACTGCCATGCTGGGATTTATAGACCTATACAATTACATGTCCTTTCCTAGCTATGACTGCCCTGTTGCTAGACCGTGCTTTCAGCTGTTCTCTAGTTTTGTAGGTTTGAACTACCAATCATCAACATACAGACTCAGAATTTGTTATTCAAATCCATCCCCAAATAACTTGTTCATGTGTCTAAAATACGGAACGCTCATTTCAAAGACTTAAGCAGTTGCACACACAAATAGTGAATAATGCACCAGGAACACATTTGGACCTTTAAATTCTGGGATCCCAAAATAACTTCTCTTATTCCACCTTTCTCCAGAAAGTAAACCCAAACCTGCTGGTTTATTTTATGATTAAAAAATAGGCTAAAATATGTACAAGCTATACAATCTAGTTTGATAAGAAATTGCATACTCAAGCTGGACATATATGTGAATTTATAATGCATGTCCTATGTAAAAGTTGTATTTTTTTTTTTAATTATTTTCTCTTCCTAGGAAATAAGAGTGTGTGGAGTCAAGTGTAAGCAGGTCTTTAAGAAGGTACAGTGAGCCTACTGCTGATACAGAAATGAAGAACAGTAGAATTTACAGACTTGCCACCAAATCTCCAAGCACAAGTAATGACCGTCAATGACAAGAGAGTAAACACAGAGATTAAGATTACGTTAGAACAGTATAGTTGGAATAAAATATTTTTAAAAAATTATTTTAAAGAAGTAATTGAAAATAAAACCCATTAAAGTTTTTGAACGTTTTAAATGGATGTGCACTGTAATTCTTGATGACACCAAAATGGAGGCTGTTTGGTATACAGCAAGATACTTGTGAGCACATGCTTTACTCATAATGGAAATCACCCTTCCGTAGGTTTAGCAAGGGACCTTAAGGTAGTCTTGTTTTCAGGTAATGAATTGTTGTAGGGAAGTGAAAAAACTGCAGTATGTGGCTTATGGGAAATCCTGATTTCACTGAGGTCAGTGTGAATTTTAGCATCAGCTCCATTGGAACAATACTTCACTGAAAGTATTCTACCAAAAATGAAGGTCTGATTTCCCAAATTAAGTAAAGATATGGATCAGCAGTCTAGAAAAATAGCACTTAAAGAACCATGGCCAAGGGGCAATTGCTTTCTAAATGCTTTAGCCAATGTCGGTCCATTCTTTTTTTTTTCTTTTTTTTTTTTTAATTTATTTATTTATTTTTCCATTCTGAAGAAACAAATAGTAAGTAATAATTGTACACATGCCAAACAAAAGGTATGACTAGCATTGCTTTCTATGGTATCATTTGCAGATTTTATTAGGACACATCATTGTGTTCATGTTCTTATGCAGCATACATGTATAGCAAAGCACTGGCCTAGCAGTTTCTACCACTGACTTAGTCACTATAAACATTCATAGTGATTTATAAACCAAAGTTGTATTTTCAGACTGTCAATACACTGGATATACAGCTAGCACCAGCACCTCACATCATGTTCAAAAAGACTCAAGGATGCAGGATGCCTGATGGATCAGACCTCTAGCAGAAGGCACACTATTAAAAGTGTGTCCTAGAACAACTGTTATTAGACATTTTCAGAGACTTGATCAGTGGGGAAGATGCTATGGCAGCGTCCAAGATGTTCCGAAGTGCTGCAACCCCTGGACATAGTATTGCTTTGGCCTGCTTTGGGAGCCCAGTGCTAAGACTTGAGAGAAATCTTAGACATTCATTGCACAAATGTGAACAAGTTACAACATTCTCTACTAACCAGAGACAGCTCTAAAATATGCAGTATTATTAAACTTGTTCAGAGATGTTACCAGTCTGATCTAACAAATGAAGAAATGGAGGTCCAGAACCATTTGTTGTAAAAAAAAGGTGATAAACTTTCTGAACTATGGTATTTCAACTGTACTATATACCGTAAATGTGGCACCAGATGTACTGTAATATACATCTAATTTAATTTTGTAAAGTTCTGTCTTTTACATAAGGAAGTACACAGACAATATTATCTATGATAATCACACAACCCCATGTGATGTGTAACAAAACAGGTGAAAAATACTCCCTCCCAGGTAAATTCTTGTGTAACTATTGCAACAGATGTTCATACAACCTAGAATTACAGACATATGTAATGCAATTGTCTCCTTTAGGTTCCCTTGTAGCATATTTCTTGGCAATATACATGTATAGCACTGGGAACTGCACTTGGCCCTAGTCAACCAGATATAAGGAGAGGCTACTCATGTGTTAGCTGTCTAGCTGTTCCTACAGTTAAATGGATATCTATCCTGACTGATACACAGACCAGCAGTTAATTGTGATTAAGTTCTCTTGTACTTAGAGTGGGAAAGGTCAGAACTGGTTATGGTTAAATACCATGGAAAGGTTCTAGGGGAGGGAGAAGGGTGAGAAACCTGTATATCTCAGGCTAAAAATACAGCTCTGTTTAAGTCAACTTGCAAAAAGCTGTCTATTTAAAGTGTTAATCACCTTACACAAGGTTGAGGATATCCCGATTGCCAAATCTCAGTGCATCAGTCATTTGTTTTGCTTGAAAGGACACCAAAACTTCTTGCCTTCGAGTTTCTAAATTATTGATTTCATAATCATGCACACCCTCCAGATGTATCTGCACTCTTCAACCCCGAGAAAAGATAGCAAATAATGGAAAATAAGGAATCAACTCTAACTCTTCATTTATAACAGAACTGAATTTGTTAAGGCCACCTTTATTTCCCTCTCATGTGAAATTTGAAACTACACAATAAAAAGATGATTCACACCACTATCCACAATTAAACTTTGCATAATTCTTTTTTATGTTCAGTACTGACTCAGACCCTTTTTTAAATGTGGTTTTCCTCCAATAGCACTTGGCAGTTCATAACCCTTAATTCACCAGATATCTTCTAATTTTTGCCTCCAGCTCCTTGCAATCTTGTGTAACATTCATAAACTCTTTTTGCAGAAGGTTGTAAGTGGATCAATTAACATCTAGCTAAGTAAATCCAATTGTTAAAAACTATTATTATTGTAGTCAAACAGACAGCTTTATTCCCCTTTGGGCCATTTGGTACGAGGGCAAATTTAGCGCTGTAGTTAGTAACTCATTGCTTCTCAACCAGAAGCAATGTAACCTGCCTCTAATTACAGAGAAGAGGCAGGCTTGGAAGTACTTCTGTAGTTCACATACATCAAATATAGAAACTTCAGAAATATTGAACTTGGAATATATTCTGTTCAAATCATCTAAATTACTTGTCATTATAATTGTAACCTCTTATCTCTACTGCAGCAACCAGCTCGTCTGGAAAAGGAAATCCTGTCTGTTCATTGCTTCCACGATGATGCCCTCCAAATACTACGTATAATATTAGCCATGCTGTTTCCTTAAACCCTTAACAACATGTTATCATACACTGGGATTTAAAATTGCCTCCATAAAATAAGTGCTTACTAAATGCATAACATTCAACTACTTGACAAATATCAGCCTACTTTCAAAGCTTACTATCAAAGCTACTTTGAAAGCCAAGTGCCTTCACAGTGAATTCATATCCAGGCTTGCTCAGGAATCAAACTTCATACTCATTTTCTTGGTCTTCCACAGAAATTCAGTTATAGTTTTATTTTAACCTTTGTTGTACTAATCCAAGGTTGCAATGACATTAGCAAGTTTTAAACATACTTTACACTAAGCATTCTTACAGGTTTAAGAATTAAATTGTCCACTGTCTCACAGCAGATTGGGCAGATGAGTAATGATTTAGGAGGCTCCTCGCAGAAGGGACACTTGAGTCCTATACTTCCTCTCATCTTCACCGGATTTTCAACTTAATTTAGCAATAAACTTTTAGTGGGACCTTCAGCTACTTTTTTTCATGGTTTGTGAGATTATTCACCATCTGATCTACAGAGAACTGGATGGTCTTTTAACAGTAGGAGAGAGAAGGGTGGGAAAGAGAGAAGAAAAATTAGCACCACTAATGTTTTTGAACATGTTGATTACTTAGCCTCAAATAGTGTAATCTGTATAGAAGACATTTTCATTTGGGAATTGATTTTTATATCAATAATTCAAAACATACATATTAATTTTAGTGGGTGCAAATAAGTGTATACAATATTTATCTCAGCACTTGAAGACTAGATATTTGATGTGAGTGCAAATCTAATCTGATGTATGCAAAATACATGTATATCTAAGAAAGGACTATTAATTTCTTATTTGTTTATTCTAGAAATCCAGGATTTCTTGCTGGATACCAAAATATTTTGCATGCACAAAAGAATACGAATCAGATTCCATTATATAAAGAGGTATTTTTAATATTAAGTATTATGAAATTAAAGTTAATTAATTGTGAAATACCTTTAATGTCCTACAGCATTTCATCTTCAGATATGTTCTTTAGTGACATGTATGCAGAACACCAACTTCTGTGATTTTCACATGCTATGAGTAAGATTATACCACAATGTTTTCCTACGTTTTACTGATCTGTGACCCAAGCCAGAAGATGCTATCTGTATTTAATAGTCTTCACCGTATTTTTCTTTCCTAAAAATCTCAAGTCATTTTGGGGATCAATGTAAACATTTAACAAACACCACATCCTGTCAGCTGTTGAAGAAACATCTTGTTTTGTTTGCTTGAACCTGCTGCCTTCCATTACCATGTAATTCCTCCTAATTCTTGTACTGCAAGAGACATCACACAGTCATTCCCTATTTTCTCCATGCCACTCAGATTTTCTTTACCCCAAGCATCTTGCTAAAATAAGTGTTCTAAAAAGATCAGAGTCACTAGGCTGATTCCAGTGTTTCAACTTGAATGCTTTATTCCTAGAGGCTTTTGCTTAAAGCACCAGAAGACCACAGTGCTCCCATTTCAATCCAAAACATTGAAACACTCCACGGAAACACATGTAAGAGCACCTCTTACAGCCTAATCCATGTACGCAGCGCTGGAAAACCAAACAGAAATGTGAGTCAGGGCTGCAGTCTACATTTATGCAACTGTGAAAGATAGGAAGGAATTGCTTAGTGTGATCTATGTAAGATTTTGATTTTTTAATAAGCATGAGCTGGCTGAATAGCAAATACCCTATAACAAGAAAGTGCATGAGATTCCTAAAGAGTCTCTTATGAGACTGAGTCATAGAGGGTCACTGTCTACTAGCGTGGCATGAATGATGTGCTGCAGTAGATACATCTACTTTCATCAATGCCTAACATTTGATTGACTCCACTATACTAAATGTGCTAAGTGGTCAGTAAAGCATAAAAGTTCTTCAGTACAACATAAAACTTTGCTAGCATGTATCATATTGTATTGTATTGTTTCTTGGACAGTCTCATCTGTAACCACATAAAAGATTCATGGCCATTCATTCTCTATTAGTAAAACATTTTATCTTGGTATAGTACCTATATGCTACTGCTGCTTGTATTTTAAGAAAATTTTCAACCTCAAAGCAAATGTTTATTTTAGTAATTTACTCCTGTCTGGCAAAAATGCACACAACAGTGGAGTCCCTTCAGTACCCTGTAGTTTATTACCAAGACCCACACTCTTCTCAATATTAGCAGTTAATAAGAAGCATCCACACAGAACACTTAAGCAGAATAGCTTTTCAGTTCTTTGCCAGTCCTTTCAACAGGACTGCTAGAAGATTAAGTTTCTACACCACAGAGGCAGGATGAAATTCCCTCTTTCAAGAGCCACATTCTTATTAAAGGAGGGAAGGAAAGAAGGAAGAAAAAAGCCTGTGGTTATTGACTCAACAGTAATTTACATAACTGGAGACCATTTATCTCATTGTGCCAATTGGTACAGCACTGTTCTAATGCTGAGCCAATTAAAAGGTCAATATAGTGATAAGAGCATTTCAAGTTTAAAATACTTTATTTAAATGTTCAACTAATTGAGAGTTCAAGATTGGAGCAGAAGCACAAGCAGTCAGCTATGGGGGCACAATCATTGTGGAGTAGCTAACATTTAGAACTTGTGCCTGTGAGAAATACCTACAGCATGATTATCAGCAGTAGGTGCAGTTCTTAAAAATGCTTTTATCTACATTGTGGAACCACTTTAACAGCTTTTGTGCAACAGTTTCACTTCCTTTCTTCCCCCCTCCACTTTTCCCCTCCCCTCCACCCTCTCCCCCCCATTCAGCTACACAAAGCAACACTACAGAAGTGCAGAGATAAAATACAAGAAAAGGAGAAAGAGGTAATGCAAGATTGTACTAGAATTTAAAATGAAAGGTCCCTCTCTCCTGATGTTCCCACCCAATTTTTCTCAATTGCGATTCAGTGCTCTTATAGTAAAAAGGAGATACTTATAATGCTATGCAGGGTTTGTTAGGGTTCAGAGCCAATGCATATGGGATGAGCTTACTGAAATTTAACATTAAATCAAGTGCAACAAGACTCACAGCAGTTCATTGCTTCCCTTCTCTAATTTTAAATCAGCATGATTCAATTCAATCTTTTCTTATCAAGATGCCGATGGTTACTATCCATAACCATTACAACTTCCAACGCTTCTCTCCAGCTGGGCATGTTAAGGGCAGGCAGAAGTTAACACATTTCAGTAATACTTCTGTGAAGTGACTGTGATCTTCCACTCATCCTGTCAAGAAACACACTGCCATTCTTGATGCTGACATTTCCAAGTTTATTTTTGGAGAAGAAAAAGGAAGAAAAGCACCTTATATATATGTTAAAGCAACACAGCTAGTATTCAAACACACTACCGAGCAGCTCCTGGAGACGCCATATTCAGGCACAACTATGTAACTCACTGCAATGTAGTCAGTCCTCTCCACTGTATTGATGATACCTGGTTCATTAGGGACACTTAATTACTCAAGACAATCCTTAAGAGACAGATGTGGTGTAAAATATCACTAGCTAGAAAGCTAGTCATTCTTAGTCCCCTATTCCAACACATATGTTCCATTATTTTATATATAAACACAGAGAATTTCTCAGCTTCTAAGAGCTACTGACAGATTGTTCTGAAAGAATTCTGCAAGACTAACTGGTAAGTCTTAGAGCTATTATACCTAAGAAGTAGCAGAAAGCACAGAACACACTTTTACAACACTGCAGCAGTAGCACATCATGCCAACTCTGCGAAGAGCAGCTTCAACTAATCTCAGACACGGGGGCTGACAGGAGCTAGACAAACAAGATCTGTAAACTAGATTTCACACTGTCCTATATGATGCAAAAACAGATGACTCATTCCCGAGCAATCAAAACAGAAAATAAGAAGAACATCAGAGTTCTCTAGGAAAATAGTCTCCAAACTGTGTGGATGCAGTTCTTTAATCATCATTAAAAAAAAAAAAAAAAAAAAAAAAAAAAAAAAAAGTTATCCTTGTCAACTTTTGGGCAAAGCAAGGCAAGGAAAATGTCTCCCAAAAGCACACATACAAGATTATTTCACAGAATGTTTTTCTGCAACACAAGTATGATCCTTTATCATGTATTTTTCTCACACAGCAGGTTTGCCTCATAGACATCAGAAGCATCTCATTACATAACATTCCATTTCTGTTTCCAGCTCCCAACTTGGTGGTAGATATTTTTTACTGTATTTCCAACTGTATTTTGGTGACTAAAGAAACAGAAAGGTGCTTAACCTGCTGAAGGTCACTTAAAAACCCTACCAGGTGCTTAACAATTAGTTGAAGTTAACAAGGAATAAATACCTATTTGTTTGAAAATCTTGTGGCTTTTTTAGGACAACCTTGTTCCCTCTTCAGTCACAAAAAATACTTTGAATATCTGAATATCTGGCCCAGTGTCATGCAGCACTTCCCACTCATGTTTCCATAACTTCAGGAACAGCAGCTAACTGCCTTTTCATACACATATTCCCCCAAAGTAAGGGAATGGTTTTCAGTATAAAAAATAAATAAATAAAAGCGTTGTTGAAATTAGGCGTTCTGTCACCAGACATTAAAGATTTGAAGGAGGAATGCCTAAATCTTTATGGAGGCATATGAAAAATATGTCCTGAGCTGAAACAGGTCCCCCACTTCATAATTAAGAAAAAAGCCCTACCACAACAAAATAATGAATAACAAAATAAAATTTTATCATTCTTTAGAATAGCTTTCAATGACAGAGCTGACCGAAGGTTCTCTGCAGTTCTCCTCCAAAGCACAACGGCTCAAGACACTGAATTATGTGCCTAACAAGGAGGGATTATAACATGAGACAGCTGTTACTTAGAAGCAGCCTTTAGCAAGGTTCCTTCATATCCCTTTCCTTTCTGGTAGAAGTGTTCCCTATGTTTAGAAGATTGAACCATGTAACACTGTAGCCATGGGCCACTTCAGTCCTTATTTCTGATAATTTTATTTCTTTGCAGTGAAAGTACTTGCTTAAATAATAACTTTTTTTTTTTTTCCCCATTCTTTTTTCCTTGAAAGGGCAAATAAAAGCTACCTGTAATTGCACTGAGGTTGTCAAAAGTAGATATCTGCATGTTCATGTTTAATGCAAATACTTTCACTTGCTGCAATTAGATACCTAAATTCAATGTACTGTCCACATCACAAATGCACTTGAATGGGATTCTGCAAGGTACTGAGCTCTCTACCTTGATACAAAACACAATGCTACCTACTGACCAAAAGAAAAAAGTTACGTAGATGTGTTAGCTAGACAAAAGGTAGATTGCTCAGCAGCCTGCATGGTCAGACAGGAATGAAAAATGTATCAATGGGGGGAAGAAGAACAGTTTTGGACAGCTTTTGTTAAATCTGAACTTTCAAAGAATCCTATTACAGACTCCATTTAATGAGTGTTTGTTTAACTGACACCATATAAAAGGTTGTAATAATGGTATGTTTGAAACTGCAGATATCTCAGAGTGCCACGCAGTAATATAACCTTTACTCACATGAGTGAAGGATATGTTGTTGAACAGAGATAGCAAATCAGCCTTCAAAGGCAATGAGCATATTCCAGCAGAATGGTAGGCATAAAGCAATTTACAATTGCCCATTAGTAGGGCCTTCCAGCCACTTTGTACTTTGCCACCATCTCTGGTACAGCACAGTGCTATTTGAATCCTTAGCACTGCTGGCTGAAGATGAAGTTATATAATTAGTAACAAGGAGGAAAGGGGATTTTTTTTTCTCCTTTCAAGCTCAATAATGTTATAGCAGGTATTTGGTTTTCTAAATGCCTCCCTAAATTATTTGCAATGTAGTAGCAGAGTTACGATAGCAGAGCTAATTCATGCAGCAGCCCTGTCTCCCAGAATGTTCACCCTTTGATTGGGAACTGATGGAGCAAAATCCCCTGACAACCAACACACTCTTTTCCTTGGCAGGGTTGTCTTTTGCTAGCAACAAAAGCAAAGATAAACATCTTTTGACAGATATATAGCTTACCACAAAGTCTTTTATGTACGCTTAGCAAGTTACAAAAACCTAACCAGATATACATTTTTACAAGTAACACATTTAATTTTAATGAAGGACTTTGTTCTCTCATAGCCGTGAAGAGAGACTCCTCAGAAGGAGAGTAATGGTCCTGAGGAAATACTTCTCAGCTCACGCTCTTTTATTTCTGTCCACTGTCACACATTCTGCATCTGTGATCATAAAAAAGCCATACTTGTTCCCGTAGTGGCACTTCTCTGCTCAAACCTCAGTTCATCTGGAAATTCCCATTAGGTATAGAACAAGAGTGAAATGAAACAACTAATAATGATAACTACAAATACAGTCTGGAAGGTGCAAGTTGGTCAAATCTTTAAAGACAGGGAAGAGGTTAAAAAAGCTTTAACCTCTTTAAAGTTTTCATCTGCTTTAAAGAAGGAGATATGGTTATTGTCTTTTTCACTCAGCTTCCTAAATCTATCTTTTTGGCAACATTCTAGGCAAGCTGTTATACTTATTATATAATGAATGTCAGATAAAAATAAACTGCTGTGTCCATCAATGAGGACTCCTTCCTTCCTTCCTTCCTTCGTTCCTTCCTTCGTTCCTTCCTTCCTTCCTTCCTTCCTTCCTTCCTTCCTTCCTTCCTTCCTTCCTTCCTTCCTTCCTTCCTTCCTTCCTTTCCTTTCCTTTCCTTTCCTTTCCTTTCCTTTCCTTTCCTTTCCTTTCCTTTCCTTTCCATAAAATTTCTTCTAAAATACACATTTTAAGAAAGTTTATTTTCATTTGTATCACATTCTACATGAAATGTACTTGGTACTTTTCACTCAAAGTCTGAAAGCTCTATATTTATTAATTCCCTGTTTCAATGTAGACGTCCAGGGGCAATGTCAATAGCTATGTGGATACAAATGAACCTTACCCCTGCTTCACATGCACGGACACGTATATGCATCCAGTTCCTGGAACTACATGGCATCACTGCTATTACAGCTCCGTCGTGTCAGATGTCTGGGACAAATCTTAACTTCAGCAATGTATCCTGAGTTATATTCTGTGGCTTACCGTCAATGATCTTAAGTTGCTTATACACATGCTTACATATCCATTTGCAGTGTCAAGTTGCATTTTACTAACATGGGGTATATGGATTCATTTAACTATATCAGACAATATTTGGATTTTTCAAATTACACTTTTTTTTACATATGACTATAAATTTCCATCTTAAATGCTATTTCTATCAAATATCTGCAAACATAAAGATGGAAAGTCATCATAAGGACAGGCAGACATCTAAACACCTCTGCTACTACATAAGATTATTTCCAAATAAATTCCAGTATTCATCAGGGAATTAAACACTGCTTTCATTTTTTGAGCAGGATACGTTAGAATGAAGCCAGAGCCTTTGGCACCACAGCAAGAGTGCTGCTGTGGAGCTAGAGATGCAGGCAGAAAAGAGTAACTACACAGCACCATGAAGAAAAAAAAAATAATAATAATAATAAAAAAAAGAGCTTTACAACACAGAATATCCCTTAATCAGCAGGAAAAAGAAAATCATGCCAAAGTTCTCAGAGAGATGCAACAACACAGCATAAAAACACTGAGTTCCTTGGAAGAGATTTTGCCTTTGGGGTTACTGGGCAAGAATTTTTTTTTTTCTAGCTGAAGTTTTAAAGCTGATTTATGGCAACAATCTTTCAGAAAATATTTAGGAAACAGGTACACTCAGCTATCTAGTACTTTTTTTTAGAACTAGTGTAACAGTTCTGTAAATGCCCTATTCTGGTAGTACCACAGTGAAAGAAAACAAAATGAAAGAATTTTATTGTGTATTTTATCAATATACCTGAGCCTAATTTACAGTCCTTCTGGGACAGTGCCTTTATGTCCTGATGATTATGACAAGAATGGTTTTAATCTTTTTTTAAATGGCTACAGTGAATTCAAAATTGTATATTAATTACAGCAGATGATATGGCTTTATCTGTTCATCTAGATTCTAGAATGTTAAGCAAAATGGGATTACATACTACAAATCGTTCCATCATCAAATTATACCAGTTATGAGATCCATGAGAACTTGATATCTAAGGTATTTGAAAGTATATTTCTAAAGTGTTCTCCAGATAAGGCAAAAGAACTATTTCTCTTTGGCAAAATGGATTCTTTAAAATGTTATTTTAATGGATGAGACCCTTCATTAAATTGAACATGATAAAGGAGATGCACATTTTCTTAGCTAAATTATGCTTGTCATAGAAGCATCAAAGAAAAATAAAACACACTGCTTTCTATAGATTTATTTAATTCAAAAACTATCAATCAGTATTCCAGTTCAATGTCTGAGTAATACAACCTTTGTCTGATGATGATAAGAAGTGGCAGTTGCAATTACAAAACTTTGCCACAGAATAAATACAATTAAGTTATAGATTACAGTTACAGATATTAATGCATAGCTCATGCATGGAATTCAGATCCTGAAGAAATCTTTGGAGAGAAGATTTAAGCAGCCTTAATGTCAATGACAAAGCACTTAAACTGGGCTCAGGTTTTCAATCAACATTACAGTCAGCCCAGAAAGAAGTACGCTTTAATGGATAAAATAAAGGATTGTGCTCTACAGCTTGCTCTAACTAGTGGCTTATTTCATGACCTTGACAAAACCTAAGTTTTTATAGTTTTACAGAAGTTACATTTTTTACCTGCTTCCCTGAAATCTATGGGTAGACAGCACAGAAAAACTGCTAAGCAGAATTAAGTAAATAATAAATTCAGTATTTTCCATTTATTTTAAAAATCAAGATCAGTTTTATAATTAGCTATTATGTATCTTAAATATACTTTTTCAAAATACAAACCACTTTTATTAAAGTAAGTTTTCAATCCAGTAGCATCCACAAGATGATTTCTTCTTAAAATAAAACTTAGTGACAAGTTCATGAGTACATTATGAAATCTCTAATACCGAGCCAAAGCCATTAGTAAGAAAGAAGGAAGGTTTCTAATTAATAAAGAGCATAATACCTATATTTTAAACTAACAAGATCAGATGAAGTAGAAGAGAAGAGGCTGAATGAAGACAGTCATTGATCAAAAACAGAAAAAATATCCAATGTCAGAAAGCCTATTATTTTATTTCTAGAAGATTGATTAGAAACAGATTTCTGTGCTTCTTTGTTTAAAATGAAGCTAGACACTGGCGAAACGTACCAAAATGGCATAACTGCAAGCTATGTGTATGTCCTCACCCTACCAGAGCATTTGCATACAGTCATTATTGCTTTGTCAACAGACGTCAGACATGTTCCTCTATTGAGATGTGAATGCTGCTCCTCCTACCTTTTTTTTTTGGTGTCAACAAACCTTTTGTTGCTTCAGATTTCTGTTTTGGCATGATCAGCTAAGAATTTTCATTAAATAATAAGTGTTTAGTCAACAACCATATGTGCAACTGGCCAAACTTCCTATTCTCTGTAGGGTCCAGACCTGAACAGACAAGCAAACTTAGAAGTAGAAGCCAAGACTCTAATTAAGCCTGAGAAAGTGAGGCAGGCTTGATTATACCTGGTTGTATCAGACCTGGTAAGAAAGCTCGTGAGCTAGGATTATCCAAGGTAGTTTAGTGCCCTTTGATATTGGGTGATAGCAACCATTAATAACTGGGCAACCAGTTGCTGTTTGCTGAGCTCATTTTGCAGATGATGCCTTTAATTTGGTCCTCTTCTGCTGTACTTCTCTCTCCTACTGCTCCTGCCATTTCTTAGCAAATTTTCTGCCCCATAGCTCATGCCTGTCTTAATCCAGCTGAATCCCCAAGGCCTGCTAGGCATTTTGCATGCTGACAAGAAGCGGATTGCCTCCCTCCAAGTTACTTTTAGTTGTCATAATGTGACCACTCATGTTTGTCCTAAAGAGAGCCCCAAGCCTGGTGAGATAGCACCTCTGACAGTTTTTGCAGTAGCAGCCATCACTGAATACATTTCAAGCAATTAATTTTCATAAAAATGAAAATAAACATGAGTCCACACGTGGTAGCAAGTTTAAAATAATAATAGGTGTCTATGACGATGCTCCTGTCTGAATCTTTCAGGGGAATTCAATTGCTGAGAACAACTTTAGCAGCTTGCCATATTTCTATGTGCCATAGAGCAACCAAATAACCATAGGCAAAAGTCTCTGCTGTCAAGCATGAGGAGCATAGGGCCTGATCAGTGGAGTACAAGGCATTCCTTCTCCTGTGATACATATACATATTAGATAGTTTTAAAGGAAAATGAAAGTGAGGTAAGGACAGAGTGGAAAGCATACTACTGTCTCTTCAAAATGACATGCCCAGAAGTTGACAGAAAAAAATCTGTTTTACCAGTATCCTCTGTTCCTTCCACAGTTCTCTTAAAAGTGTCTTGCTGCATAAGCTTTCTCAAGGACAGTGCACCACAAGCTCTTTCAGCTAGCAAGACGGCTGAACGCTTTCAGACACCATTATAGGATTTTTCATTCGGGCAGGACTTGGATACCATCAGAGGAACTGAAGGCAAGTGTTTGAAGTGGCTTTCATGACTGCTGTCTCATTCCACAGAAACAAGGTTTGGGCCTCACATCTCAATCCTGTCAGTTCAGGCTTTTTTATGAGATGTTCTGTCTCAGACTGCCACTAATCAATATTGATTCGTAGGACAAAAACAAGAAAAGCCATCTTCATTTCTTCACACACAACTAAAGACTGTCAAAGTTACTTGGGTTTTAACAATGTACAGTCTTCTGTCTCTTCATTACATTGTTTTATTTCCAAGTTCTTATTACTCGGCCATAAAACTTATCCCTGGTTGAAATCTGACACACAAACTATGAGCCTAGAGCTTTTGTTTTTCACATACATACTGGAAAACATGAAAAAATACACCTAATTTCTCCCATTCCCAAGATTCTGTACATGCTATACATGGCATGGCACCTGAGTTTACTGGTGATCTTTCAAGGAATGGGTGCTGAGAACATGATTATCGTGACAAGTAAAAGATAACACCTTTTCTTCATTTCCATAAATGTGTACTCATGACTTAGGAATGAAACGCTGTTTTGTTATTTGTGAGTTTTTCTCTATGTATGTGCTGCATAAACAATAAACACAGAGAATAATTCTTAAGATTTGAAGTTGATGATAAGTCAGAATTTTAAAGCTAAAATGCAACAAGAGGCTGCCCAGTATAACTGGCAAGGCACGGTCGCAAAAGAACACTGTCAATACTGTGGGTCAGTGATCTGCAGACTTAAAGTTATCCACATGGGGATTTTATAAATTTGTGTTAACAACATCTGCACTATTAGCTCCGTATGATTTAGGCAGGCATTTATATGTGGTAGAGGTTTTATTGCCTATCAAGATATTGATTCGTAAACTAAAAATTCTCTTTGCGGATCTTAACACAATGCTCTTTAAAAGCTCATGAAGCATCACAGAACTCTGTCAAGTCAATAATTCATGTTTTATTAATTCCCTACTTAGATGTTTCTTTGATTGGTTAAATTTAGTGTCTGTAAGCCAGTTGCTTATTTACCTGATGGGCTCACAAGAGCTATTTCCATTCTGTTGAATAAACCTGTGCTTAGAGATGTCCTAATAGGGAGTTTACAAAATGCACGCATAAAAAAAAAAAAAAAAAAAAAAAAAAAGTTATTTAAAAAGAAAATGGGATGGACACAAGCAAAGCAGAATTGAGAAAACCTGTACAATTATATGTATATGCTATTAATTAATTAAGGCCTGATACATACAGGATGATCTAATCTCATAATTTGTGTTCTCTGAATGTGGCTAGCTTTGCATATGTAATGGAACCATCTATTTCTTTTGTAGTTCATAATATATGTTAATTATTGATCATCACATCACATGATACAGTTTCAGTCACTTCCACATCTTGTCAAAACGACTGTTATAGAGGAAGCAAACTACCTCAGAGCTAAAATCAATGAGCATATAAAAACTGTCACCATGAGCTTCTAGCATATGCTCAGATTTTAGAAGGTGAATGTACACATTCAGTTTGATTCGTTCCTTCTTATACATCCACCACCAGGTATTCAGAGATATACTGAGTACCTGCTTATAAATTGATCATCCCTTTAGTGTACTGAAGGAGGGAATAACTTCCAGCTGGAAAAACAGTGTGATAATGCACTTAGAGATTATTATGCGTGTGCACAAGGCAACTGAAGTGATGTTGCTTATACAGCTGATTTTGAGTGTTTGTGAGTGGCTGACTTGGGAGCAATAACATTTTCTCTTCCTTGTTGTTAAAGAATCTTTTACTATCTACATAAAATGCATAAATAATGAGAATGTATTTATGCATGTTGATGTAATGTGTAAACTAAGAAAGAAAGTACACAGAGATAGGTAAAGTCAAGCCTATTGCATAAGTATTACATAACATCATGGTAGAACAATGTTTAAAAACAGTATTTCAAATTTGACTGTCTGCATATCATTCATAGTGTCTCATCTCAAAATTCTTACAATGGAAGTAAATACATATGTGTTCAGCACAGTAACTTGTGCTTGAAACGAGGCGTGTTTTAGAAAGTAATCTTCTGCACTGATCTCAAACAGTGATTAGTTTACCAATTTCCATGGGCAAACTGGTCTGTAGACAAACTACACGGTTACGAATGCAGATATCGTCCTACACGCATTCATGCAGGAATTCATTGATCTTTGGCTTTCAGTCACTGCAGTTTCCTAACCCTGTGTCTTATTGAAAGCCCTCTTAATATCTTCTGTAAGTAGGGATCAAGATACTTCTTCTCTTAAATGAACTCTTTAAGTATCACTCAAAGGTATTTTAAGCACTGAACTCCCAGCAACTCTTAACTTTTATAGTTTTTATTTTTTAACCTCTGTACAAATTTTCAGCCTCTGTGGAGTCCTAAAGTGCCTTCTGTGGATAATTAAATTTTAACAAAGTAAAAGCAAAAGACATTGCAAGAACAGTAACTTTTGAATTTCCTTATTTCTGGGTTGGAGTTCTAGTTCTTTATATTTTCTAGCAATAATTTTAATAATATCCCTGTTAAAAAATAAATAAAAAAGAGAGAAGAAAGAGAGAAAAAAGCAGGGAGCACTGGACTCCTGATCACTTCCAGTTGTTCCATTTGTACAGCTGTCTATAAATTACCTTGATTAATTAAAGCCAAAGAATTTAAAGCCTTAGCTCATATTAAGTTGCTTTTAGTGCTTACTGTAATCTCCTATAAAGTTCTACTGCACATTCAAAGTCTCTATTCAGACACATTCTGAATGTGCTTATTTCCACAACTTACATCTGTGCTTTTCCCCACAATAATGTAGTGCTGCTGGATGAAAAATACCTTCCTAATAGAAACTGCTATGTTTCAGGGTAATTAAAATCATTTAATTTATAGGGTAATTTATTTATAGGGTAATATTGAGATTAATATAGGGTAATATTGAGATTAATTATGATTTACTTTGATTTATTGTACATTTGCTACAAGTTGTACATTGTACAACTTGCTACAGAGTGGTCAATGATTTTGTTAAATCAAAGTTGGTGTAAGCACAGCTCTTGCTATATAAATATATGAAAATCAAAGGAAAGAAAATATATTTTCAAGAGAAATATTTCTTTTTCTGTCCTATCTTGCATTTGCTACATTTTCAAGACTTCCATCAATTTTAAATGGGAGTTCTGGGTCTGTCAGTTCTGTAAGGTTGGTTCTTCACAGGGAAATGTCACACCTAGAAAGGAACTGAAAAAAAAGAATTCACCTTGGGAACTTTAACTGTGCTGTACAACTTGCCACTGTGTTCAATATATCTCAAAGGTATCCCATAATAGCTACTAGTTCTTTACAAAGGTCACTATAAAATCATATCCTGTATTACTACTTATTTCAGAAGTGATCCTTGTCTGCCAGCTGTTCAACTGAACTTTGTTAATGAAGGCGAAGTTTTCTAGGGTTATCACTCTGACCCTTAAACTGTATTATCTAGAAAACCATAAAGCTTAAAAAAAAAAAAAAAAAAAGATATGAGAAGGTTTATAAAATGCTCTCCTAACAGGTCCTGTTTCCAGATTCACCTTTTGATCTGAAGTTGGTTTTAAGCTCTTGCCACCATGCCTGCAGATTACAATGGGACGTGGGAAATGGAATCCAACGAAAACTTTGAAGGCTACATGGTTGCTTTAGGTAAAATAAAAAATATTAACTATATAGAGATATAGATAACATGTTATTGTTATATGTAAAATCTTTCTAAAAATTAATGGAAATAATTTTATTTCTGTATTGTGCCTTGTGGCATAAGGGTTTCTGTCAATCACATTACAAATGAAGTAATTGAAATGTACTTGCAATTACAGTGATCTAAGTATAAAACATGAGAAAAATTTGTAGCCAAAGATATTACTCTATATTTAGATATTTTATTTTCATGCTTACAGTGGACAGCCCTCATGGGCCCAGTTGTGCCTATGCATTTCTCATTCCCAGCTGTTGTCTCTTTGTTTTCTATCTAATGGTCATTGACATATATCTTCTGTTGAGCATTTGATCTTCCTCTTGTTCTGACTTTTTACAGTACCTGATGCCACTGTAAGAGTTATAATGATAAAAAAAAGTTTTTTCAAGTCAAAGTACATTGTACTTTTTGTCCAAAGTCAAGATCAGATTTGTGGCTTCCTTGAGCTTTGTCCAAAAGTTTTTGATTCAAGTTACTAGAGCACTTGTTTGCTCAGATACAGAAACAGCTACTTATGTAGATAATGCATTATCTACAAGCTAAGATAATGCATTTGTTAGGAAGAACAGTCTAATACATCAGGTAATCAGGTAATGATATCTAAATCCAACAATCCTGAATGTCTACACTAGTGATTGACTTAGGGATAAATACCAGAAAATGCTTGACTGAGATGAAAAAAATGATGCTTTAGCTGAATTTTTACTAGTTTTAGTCCCATCAAAAAGTCCATGTCTTAATTTATTTATCTGTTTAGATGGACAGAGAAGAAATACATGCAAACTCATAAAAATAAACTCTCAGGACTTACCAACAACTACTGAAAGTATTTATTATTTCCTCAAAGCTTCAGCTCATATAAGAAAGGCAGGTTTCCCTATTCTGAGTTTTTAGCTTTTACATTTACAGAGAAAAGCCTGATGACTTCAGGAGAGTCTGTAAGTACTATACACAAACACCTTAGAGGTATATTTATATACATATATATATATATATGAATATATATACAAATAATAATAGTTAAGATAATATCAGGAATCTCAGGAGAAAGATACACACTAATCGATGTCATATGAGAGAGCTGGGATTTGACAGTTACTTGTAAAGATATGCATCTTAACAGCATCCTTAGAACCATTTCAGTCAGTGGATAAATTATCGCCTTTTTGTTATTACATAAAATAAAATAAATTATTACATTAAATAAAATGTGTATTTTTTATCCCCTTCTGATCTTGTATTTCCCAATGGAAACTGGAAGAAAAATGGATGGATTCAGCCTACAACAGAGTCTGGAGTACAGACATCTGATACTGAGAAGGCTGCTTAAAAAAACAAGTAACAGTTCACAAGAATTAAAACACTTGACCTACTCAATAGCCTAAGATAAAGGAGAAAGAATGTGTTAGAATAAGGAATGCAATATAGATTTATTCTTCCTGGGAAATACTTTGATTCATTGCCTACCCTGGGCACACTTTAATGGAGACATACTCCCTGAACTTTCTGACATTTTCAAACTACTTTCCCAATAAGAACATCAACAACTGGTTGGGATGAAGGAGTTGTTTGCACTAGTATGTCATGATTTTCTGTGCATACATGCATATATGAGTTATATGTTATAGTAGTGACAAACTGCCACTAAATTAGTGGGGGAAAATTAAAAAATAAAAATAAATTAAAAAAATAAATAAAGATGCATATGACTATAGGTTATTTGCAGACTACATTCTTCATTAGCTTGTGATCAGTGAAAGGTAATGAATTGGAAAGGGTGAAAAGATATTCTTCTGCTTTGTTTCTCCCAAATTTGCATGTGGTTGATATTTAAGTATTAAAATCCTCAGGTTCAAAGCACTCTGAGGCATTTTTTTAAAATTCATCCATCCTTATAATTAATAAATATGTATTTCTATACTTTAATTAAAGAATAGTTTTGCCCTTTAAGCCAGAAACTTTGGTTTTGTCGTAAACATGTTACAAAGTATTTTAATCTACTATAATAGAACAATATATCATCTTTATCGCTTGTATTGTTCAACATGCAGTTATGAAAACCATGCTTTAATAAAACCTCCCAATTTTTCTCCAGGAGCTACAAGACTAATATATTAGTCAGAAATAGCATTTCTTTAGAAGTCTAGACAGTTTTTTTTCCTCAGAGAGACCTAAATTTTATGCTACCTGGTTATAAATCAGACCCAGAGATACTTTTAATCCAACATAGAAGATAAAATATACCCAAGAAGTCTTGAACATAAATACTGAACCAGAACATTATTCTCCATGTTAAAAAATTCTTCTCAAACCAATGCTCTCACTCAACTTGATTAGTACTTCACAAGTAGTATAATGAATCTACCAAAACAGAAAGGACTCCATTAGTATGTGGCGTTGCTGAGCTGACAATGATTAATTCATATGCAAAACTACTAAAGGATGGCTAAAAAGCCACAACCATTTTTCAATCTCTTGCAGAAACATGTGAGATTATTTCATTTGCATATAGCACCTTATTAAGATTCATTGCCAGATGTTCAGAAATATTTATTGCAGCTGGCAGTGCAGCTGGCAATAGGTGGATTGTCTGGGGCAAACTGTCATGATAGTACTGTATACTCTCCTTTAGATAACTTTCAATGTATTCAGTTGCAAGCAGTTGTTTACATTATGATGTTAGCCTTCATCATGAACAAAATAAGGATGTCAAGGAGATGAGCACTGCATAAAATGCAGACAGAACATTAAAGACAAATTGCCAAATGCTGGAGTTTGATACTTTTTCAATTTTTTACTTTGAATCATTATTCCTTTAACATCTATCTACAATTTACTTCTGTCTCTGCTGTTTAACTATAATAGATATCAGTTATGTGATTGTTTCTCTTTCATTCATTATTAAACTTCTGCAATTTTTTAATTAATTAATTAACTTCTTGTATACTTCCACAGATTATAGGTTCCACTTAAAAGTAACGTGCCAAAATCACATCGATTATATAGCCATTTTAACATGCTTATTTTCTGAAAAGGAATATTATTCTGAGGGCCTCATTTTGGGAGTGGCCAACATTTGTAACCCTGCAGGACACATATCAGTATCTTCATATGCCTAAGAGCTACCTGATTTATACTGCACGCTTGGAAGAGGGAAAAGCTCTCAGGCACAGGATGATAATAGCACTCCTGGCATCCCACAGCTTCATGCATGAGTGAGGCCAAAAAAGAAATGTAGATCTTGTTATTTCACTTCCAAAAAATCTTGAGATTCAGATAATTTAAGAAGCCAGCATGTATTAACTGCTGGTTGCATGTTGTAGCTCTGCTCATTATATTCCCACAGCTACCCACTTAATAAGAAAATGCACAACTGGTGGAAGATTTTCAAGCTGAAAGCCTTGCAAACACAAGTTGTTGTTTTAAAAAAATCTTTTTCTCTGTGAAATATTGCAGGTAAAGAGGTTATTTGAGAAATTAATTTATCATTAAATAAAGTGCCATTTTTATGACGTGTAAATGTAAATGATGACTGGTGACTTTTTTATTTTTAGTAACAGATGTTGGAATTTTGTGTGATACTCCCTTTTCTGTTTTTTGGCAGATATTGATTTTGCAACTCGTAAGGTTGCAAAACATCTGAAACAAACAAAGGAGATTATTCAAGATGGAGACAACTTTAAAACAAAAACACTCAGTACTCTCAGAAACTACGAACTGAACTACACTGTGGGAGTGGAGTTTGAAGAACATACCAAAGGACTCGATAACCGAGTGGTTAAGGTATAAATGTAGTATCTGATTCATCTTAATACCACAATCCGCACCAGCAGTTCCAAAAAGCAGCTGAATAAATGATAAAATTATTTGCCAGAACTTTAGAGACATTAGTGGATTTTTATAAAGCACAAATAATTTGCATTTTGAGACAGTTTTCTTTCCTGCTACAAGCATTTATATTAAATACAAATTAGGATGCATACTCAGATACATGAGGACAATCATTAATAAAATATTTTTCTGATGGGGAATTTTTTCAGCTTTTCTATGATATGCCTTAATTTAGAAAGTAACAAAAACAGTTTATTATTACCTATGTACCTTCCTTAAAGAAATTGTAAATTTATCATTTTGGTTTTAGGATACTCTGTGTGTCAATATAGATGTTCAGCTCGGAATGGCTAGGTTCATATGGGACTTGTAGTCTGAGCCTGCTCAGCCTCAGTTGGACAGTTTAACAGTTGGACATTGTTTAAAATCAGGTGCACGCAGCTATTAAATTTGGGTTAGTTTGGAGAAGTGACAAGAAGAAAACGTGAGCCAATGTTACCCTTGGTACAGGTGCAAATGCAGGCCTGCAGGCAGTGACAGGCAAGAAGGCCTCGCAATGCACACTTTGAGCTTTCAAGGACTGGAGGAGTAACCCAAGCTCAGAGTTCCTGAAGGAAACAGGGGGGTGGGGGGGTGAGGAGCATATCTTCAGACACCTCTCAGTGAGCTGTGTGGACAAGGAATGTTTGGATCAAGGACCATATTTTGTGTTAGCACATCCCTTATCTGCTACAGCAGAATCAGCTAGTAAATCTTGTGAGGCTTTCAAACCAGTCCATGTCAGGGAAGTCAGTAAGGAGAATAGATATGATTGTTGGTTAAATTCGCTTACTGAATTCAGCTCCATGCTTCTGTTTAATTTCTGTTCTCACACCTAAAATACTTAAGCAAGATTTTTGAAGGTAGAAAGGGTGATAGATCTCAAATTTCCATTGACTGTCCCCTTCAGGGTTTTGAAAATCTCCTTGCACCACCTGCCTGTCTTGGCCATCATTCACTGAATTTACCCCTATCAACGCTTCTGACAATTACCACATCTTCCACTCAGCAATCAGCTCTCCTGTTCTTCTCCAGGCTGCCTTCTGCACCATTACCACTATTATCTTCCCAATAAACAAAGTTTCAGACCTTGTTGCCAAACTCTCAGTAGCTCAGATCAACACTCACTGCCAACAAGGCCCATCTTGCTTTGGCAATTGCCACAGGAAAGCGGCAGCATAAAGAACGTGTTCATGTTTGAACTCACACAATCCTTTACTGGAGTGGCACAGATTTAACAGAGTGCATTGCTTATTCACTGTGGATCGCTTTTCATTCTTAAATCAGTTTTGTGCAGTGTAATTCCTATGACTTCTATGACTTCTTCCAAATTATTTCTCAGTCACAGTACTGCAAGCCATCAAATAATAAGACCCATTTTCCAGTATCAAATATCTCTATGTCTATTTTTTTTTCTATCACTTTCTCCAGTGAGCACTGGGTGGGACATACTCCTGTGATGGGGTTTGTGCTTTAAACCTTTGCCCCCACATCTCTTTAGATCAGTTGAAGGCATTGCTAAGGATCTAAGGAATCATCAGTTACACCACTCCTTAAATCCTTAAATCTTTGCCACTATTAAAGCCATTTTCTCTCTGTCTGTGCAAAATCAGTTCACTTGCAGACTTACTGATTTCCTCTTCATTACCAATTATTTGGAAGGAAGGAAGCACAGCTTGTAAAATTGTTACCCTACCTGGTTTAATCACTTTTGCCTAATATTCTTTTCTGAATAAATTATATTATTTGTTTCTAACAAGAGGAGGAGGAAAGAGGAAACACACCATGCCATTAATCTCTGGACTGCTCTAAAATAATTTTCTGGTCATTTTATTAACAAAACAATGCCTCAAACACACTGAAGTTAGATAAAGGTAATAAAACTGCTAGACAACATTTAAATGTAAAGAGGGCATAGATAATTTAAAGACCATGTAGCTTAAAAATACCGTGAATATGAAAGAAGTTAACTGAAATGGAATGAGTTTTGTCTAGTTATTAATAGAAAGCTCCCTCATAAGAGAAATAAATCATCCAGCACTGAACCAGAATATGAATTAGGCTCCCAATACTCTTGGAGATTTTTTAATAACTGAACTTCCACTGACTGCAACTGGTCTGATGAGGATTTGCCTACGATACATGGTTAAATGTCTCCCTAATTTACAATGGTTCAAATCTAGAGCAATTTAAAAGAAGTTCCTCTGAATTTACTGTAGCATATCTAAGTAGAGAATTCATCCTGTAAAGAGAACTTTTCATTGCAGATATGATCCTCTTTCTCCTGGACAAGAATCAGTGTGTTCAATACCCTGTTTATTAGTGACAGACTCTGAATCACACAGAACCACTGAATGGTTAAGGATGGAAGGGACTTCCTGGGGTTGTGTAGTCCAACCCATCCACTCCAGCAGGGTCAGCTGGGGCACATAGCTCAGTGCTGGGGCCAGTCAGGATTTGACTGCCTCTACAGACGGAGACTCCAGAAATTCCCTGTGCAACCCCTGCCAATGTTTGACCACCCGCATAGTTAAAAAGCAATCTCTTGTGTTCAGATGGGATTTCATGTCTTTTAATTTGTGTCCATTGTCTCTTGTCCTGTCAGTGGGAACTACTGAGAATAGTCTGGCTCCCTGATCTTCATTCTCTTCAATTAGGTATTTACACACATTAATGAGATTCCACTCTGAGCCATCTCTTCTCAAGGCTGAACACTCCCAGATCTCTCAGCCTCTCTTCTTACAAAAGATGTTTTTGAGAAAGACTCCCCCATAGGGGAAATAATCCCCCATAAAGAAAATAAGACGCCCCCATAAAGGAATAATCAAAAGATGAATTAACCTCATAGTGCTCCTAGAATTTTTGGATACCAGAACTTCCAGTGGGTATTTTCCCAATAGTTGGGATTTGTTCTGATAAGATGGCACTAGCATTAACAAGATCCTTTAGGTCAAATAAACCTTTGTATGGGATAGCATATTTGAGGAAGCTACCGTTGACCTCTTTGAAGGGAGAAATTCAAGTATAACTACTATAACGCAGAGCAAGAAGTAGTTTAAACTTTATTCACTGTAGGTTTTAATCCTTCAGCTTCATGTTGCCCACAAAGCTGCAGCTATCTCATGAATCTGTACACTTTGGCAAATCACATTCTACAGATTCTTGTGGACTAGTCTCCAAATATACCAACCTCCTGTTTTAGTTATTTGTCATCTCTGAGCACTAGTACTGTTATGTCTTTCTGACCTCTTATGAGTATGTTCACAAGCTGAGTGGTGCTGTGCCATCCACATGCATGGTTAGAATGGAGGTTAAGTCACACAGTCACTCCTGCATCTGTCACTGTTCCACCTGGAGCTCACATCCAGACCCCTGTCCTTCACCTTTGATGCATCAGTGACTCAACTAAAATTCCTCTGTAAAAGCTTCTTTCTCTCTTTGGGTCATGATATCTCTGTTTAAAGCCCTCTTGTGAAAGTGCAGGAAAGATGATATAAAGTAAATAAATGTATTGTACAAGACTATATTAACATATACTTCCTCTTGTTATTTTATGCAGAGCTAGAAGAAGTGCTAGCACAGCACTATCTGGTATAAGCTCATGAAACCTTATGATCTTTTTATTAGTGACTTTAAACAACAGAAAAAAAAAATTCTTTTTCATTAAAAAAAAAAAAAGGCTCAGCAATTCACTAGGTGATATGAATTCTACCTTAGTGTATGTGAAGAAATATATGGAAATTCACTACAAAATACTGTAAAAGCTCAACATCAAAACAGTGATGTCATCTTGAAAGCATTCAGAGTTTTGGATGACTGGTTGATTTCTATTTCCTTAGGAGGAAAATGAGGAATGGTAGGAGGAAACTGTAATTGTTTCTTCTTGTTGTTTGATTGAATGAACTTATTTTCATGTATTTGTAAGTTTCTTGTTAACATATCTGAGCTAATTACTTGATTCATGCAGACACTAGTGACCTGGGACGGTGACAAACTGGTATGTGTTCAGAAAGGTGATAAGAAAAACCGAGGCTGGAAGCACTGGATTGAAGGAGACCAGTTGCATCTGGTAAGGGCTGATATACAGACACATAGTGCATAACAGACTGCAAGAAAGTACATTTCTTCTATTTCAAAGGTTTTGTTACTTATTCTAGTTAGAAAGGTCTTTATTTAGACAGCTCTGATCTCTGAACTCTAAGGAAATCCCCCCTCTGCTACATCTCAGGAATGCTCAATTTCTTTCCAACTGCTCCCAATTAAGACAAAATCCCGCAGTGCCTTTTTTGCTCCAGTCCGCTGCCCTCTGGCTATTAACCCTTCTTGTTACATTGCACCTCTAACGTCTTCTCATTCTCTTTTAATCACTGGTAGAAAAGGGAAAAAAAAAAAAAAAAAAAAAAAAAAGGAAAAGAAAAAGAAAAAAAAAACTATAGGGAAAAGATTGCAAGAAAAATGTTACTTTTGTCCTGAAAGAATGAAAGTACTATGCAGGAACTATGCAGTGATCCAGATCAGAAATCACTCTCTGGATACTCAAGAGGATCCTGCAAGCAACCTACATTGCAATTATCTCATGTTAGGTGTTAGTACAATAAAAAGATAAAACATTCAGACATCAGAGATGGTAAACTGGGGCCCAAAAGACAATCACAGTGAGGCCCAGAGAGGCCAGAAGGGCCATACAGGAAATGAGCACTCACTGGAGCATGGAAAAAAATTCAAAATAACAGAGTATGTAATGAATATGATTCCAGAGTTTCTTGGGAGAACAATCAAGAAATGGACAATACAATGTTGGATGGTGCAGTAGGTGGATGCAGAAAGATTATGGAAAAGAATGTATTAATTTCTGTCTCATTATATGCATCTAGATACCTACGCCTTAACAAGTTTACGCTGCAGGTAGTTGGTACGGCTAGACACATTGCCTGAAGTCTGTATGCTTGAAAGGTCGAGGCAATGAATTATAAAAACCATCTGTCACCTAACTGAAAGTCAACTGTCCAGAGCACTTTTTCAACCCTATTTCAATACATATTCACATATTCAAAAGCTGACCTAACAAAGATGCTACATGCTGGCTCCAGCATTCAGCCTAAGACTGGGGGAAGCAGAGACACCAAGCAGATTCTCACAGGAGTCTTCACAAACTCCATGGCAGGTCAGGGCTGGATAAAAGGCCAGCTTCAGTTCACCTCCGAGTTGTATCTGGCACAGTCAGAAGGCTAACACAGCTGAGTGCATTGCAATGTGCAGGTGTGTGCACTGTGTGCCACACTTCAAGAGATCAGCTGCAGTACCGGGCAAAAATCCTGTATTGATCTAGCCACTGAAATACAGCTGGGCATATCTCTGAAGCAAATGTCCCCATCCTTTTGAAGCATCCTCTTTTTTTCTGTTTGTTTAGTTTAAATTTCCCTGTTTCAGTACTTCTCATGAATTATGAAGTAACGTGAAATATAAACTATTACAGTATGTTGTTTTAATAATTGAACATGAAAACCTTGCATTAAAGAGTAATTTTTATGCATTTTTCAAGTTCTTTTTTGTAGAGCTCAATTCACGTGTCAAAATCTGATTACTGCAACGTGTGGTGCATGCCTGCTGATTGGTCACATATAATTCACTGTTCTTTCCTTGTGTTCGCTTCTTCATAAGCATATCTTTGTAATGCAGTGGCATAGTTGTAGTAATTTCTGGGGAGAGCTGCTGGGTATGCAACTTGTACCACTATGTTCTTAACAATTTTTTTAATACTACAGGAATTGACATGTGAAGACCAGGTTTGCCATCAGATATTTAAGAGGAAAAAATAAAACTGACCAGGAAACAACAAAGATCTTCATCACACTATTGTGCTGTTAAGTTTTGTTTAAAAAACATGCAAACAAACCAGATTTGCAATAATTCTTTGACACTGCTGTTTGAATGCATTTTTGTGCACATTTATGGAGAGAAGCACTTTTTATGGAAATAACATCAAACAGTTATAAACTTTTTTTTTCTTTTTTGTTTTTCTTTTTCTTTTTTCTTTGTTTATCAGTCTGGAGTTAAATAAAATTGTCTTTCAAACAATGCTTTTCTACAATCCCTGTGATTCTTTCCAGAAGAACATCCTTTGGCAACAAGGCTGAAAATTAACAGTCACAATGATCTCAACTACGGTATATCTCTCCACTGTGCTATAACATCACAATATATTTGGATAATTGAGTAAAATTGGGCATTCATTGGACTGTTTTTATTTAATTTAGTCCTGGATCTCTAAGTCCACAGTTTCAGGCAACAGGATGATGCACTGAACAAGACACACAGCCTTCCACATAATGGTTATTCATATCAATTTGGCCCAGATCTATAGCTGCTAGACCTCATAAATGTCTCATGGTCAACACAAAACATGATCTGGTCCTAACAGATCATTGACACGTTGCTGACCTCCAGTTAGAACTGGCATCCTACTAATAATCCCAGTGAAGAAGTCAGCTGTTTGAAGCACACTCTCTTTTCAAGAGTTACTCCATGAAGTTAATACTAAGCTGTACATATGGCTGTCAGAGGAAAACTGCAGAGTTTACACAGACTGCATGAGGAGTACCCAGCATACTGCAGTCTTCACCTTGTAGCTAGCTTTTAAAGACTAAAAAGAAAAGTCATTTCCATGCAACTCTCTTCAGTTTTATTTGTTTATTTGTTTTTTTTTTTTTTTTTTCAAAAGACTTCATGCTGTTTGCTATAGGCAAATTTAAATTAACCATGGCTGGTGAGAACTACTTCAGTAGATGGAAACTGAAATTATTCAATAAAATGTGCATGCACGATACACAGAACTGAAGAAGGATTCATCTGCCCCAAGCTCATCTGTTTTTTCCAACTGTATCAATCATTTGCAAAGTCCAAAGCTGATTAATACCTCACTAATACTTACATGGCCACGTGCATATGTGTAAATACATATGTAGAGACATTTTTATGAACTAGACCTTGCTTCTGAAATAAATTGGATACCAACCTGGTATCAAACTTGTTGTACCCTTTTGTTGAGCATTGCTCTAATGGTAGCTTACAGTGCAGAAGCTGCACTTGGAGTTAGTAAATTCCTTTTTTTTTTTTTTTTTTCTCTTTTAGCTCTAACCTGGACTTTCTGATAGAAATAGACTTAATTCCTGCTTCTAAGTCTCTACTAGTTACTAGGCTTAGGAGGACCATAGTTAGTTAAGCATTCAAAATGTTACCACAACTAAGTAATTACCACCAAAAAAAACATGTGCATGATGTAATCAGTGATATTACTCACATTTGGTTCTCACCAGGAGAAAGACCGCACAGTGTAGGGTTTCGTAACTTCATGCAAATCACAAAACAAAGGAAAAGTTCTCGTATATTAGGAAGAATTGTCATAAATATAGAAATGTTTAGTTTGAAGATGGAAAATGAGCATTCTTCATTTGTTATGGCATTTACAAGTTCTGTCTATTGGATATGGATGGGAAGTAAATGAAGTAGGCAACTGGACACTTGAGTAGACTTTGATTAGGGAGAAAACTACATCTGACCTTATTCTTTCGCAAACATAGAAAACAAAAATTCTAGACTTTTTAACTGGGGGGGGGGGAAATGTTAAAGGTTGTTTATGCTCCAAAACAAAATTTTCTTCCTGCACATACTGATATGTAAGACCTTGCAGCATTCTTTATAAATGTACACACAGAACTAGAGGAAACAGTAGACAGAGGAAATATTCATTATGTTGCATTATAGTTACTTCTGAAGGTACACTCAATTGCATCTTATTTGTGATGTTAGATTGGTCTCTAAGCTGTACAAAGTCCCTTATCTCCTTGTCAGCAGATTAAATACTTGCACTGAAAGAACAGACTTCGCTGGTAAATCACAGAATGCTCATTCACATTTTTTCAGCCCTCTGGCATGCAGTACTGTCTCAGCTGCTTTGAAGGATTACCATTTGCATTGATTCTTCTCCTCATAGTGAATATTACTCAAATGTAGCTAACAGAAAGGGAATTTACCAGGGGCCTTCTGATCCAGAAAGCAGAAAAGCCTGTATTATAACAAAAGCACTTGCTAGTGAGTACTGTACTGACAAAGAGTCAATACCATTGCTTGTCACTGGACTCTTCAAATGACAATGAAACAGGTATGTGTAGGAAATGTTTATGATGAGATTTCTAAAAATTCTCTGCATCGAGCCAATTTTGCTCCCTCAAAGCCAACTGGTTAAAAGAAGACAGTACTGTTGTAGGATAATGTTATAAGTGCTCCTACCAGTAATGCTCTGTGGTTGCTCTGTAAGATCCTATCTTTCTGTTAAGTTCTGAAAGTTCACATAGGTAGCATGTGCACAGAATGGTTTTCAAGTTTTCCATGAATAAACTACCCACTCTGCTGATTTGCTGCATGTGAAATATATCTATTCCACTGCCATCTGTCGAAAAGTCTGAGGTTTCTAAATCAGCATTACTTTAACATCTGACAAAGACAAACAGAATTTAACAAAAAAAAAAAAAAAAAAAAAAAAAGTTTAATTACATTTGTTTGTGTTCTTTTTAACCAGGCATGCATATTTTGCTTTAGTGGGAAAAAATAAATAGAAAGGATGGAAGCATCCAGATTTATTCTGAAGATTTTTTTCCACTAGAGCACATTCTTTTCAGGTTTAATTCCTGATTGATTGGAAGGGCAGAGGTTGCAGATATTTTAATTTCAGCTTGCTGATTATACATGTTATGCAGATGGTGAAGATTAGAAGAAATAATTTGGTGTATCTGATCAGTTGGTTTTTGTTTTTGTTTTTCAAAATTTGCTCATCTCTTTCCACACGTGCAGGGAAAAAGAACTGTAACAACTGAAGAATAAGTATGTTTTTTTCTGGAGGTACCCTAAAGCTAAAGATTGCTTAAATTTGCAGCGTGACCAGACTGAAGCGGTGTTCTTCCAAGACACCTTCCAACGCTGTTGTTCTAAAACCCAACTGAATACCTAAATACAACTTTTCAACAAACTGAAAAATATTTTTACTCCACTTACAACATATTCTAGCTTGATCAGAGAAAGTCTATTGAGCTTTAGTCACAAAAGCAGGTAGTCTTTGTAAAATTCAGTTGGTGTGACAACTGAGCCAAGTGTATACACTTGTATATAAAATCTAATTTTATATTTTCTGTGTGCTTTTCCTATCTACATTTCATTATTATGCATAATTATACAGGCATCAAACTGTAGATTGGAGTGTCATTTCACCAGCAGTTCTACTTGAGTCAGAGCACTTCTGTGGAGTCATTCATTCCATTCAGTCAGATCAGGTCCTGAAATCAGATCAGGTCCTGAAATCAGGTCATGCACATCTACTGATAATATAGACTATAGAGACTCTGAAGCTGCAGGATTTAATGCATTTGGAGTTCAAAGTATCAGTGTCAGGAAAATGTGCATTACCATTCACTGTCAATGGTATCTGCTTCAAAGATTGAACAGGGAGACTGCAATAAACTTCATGGAGATTTTAGGAGCAAGGTTTTTAAGCCAAACGTTTCTCTTTACACTAAGATGCTCAAAGCACACAACAGAAAATATTAGCATGTTTTGTATGTGGTTGTTTGTTTTTGTTTTTTCTGTTGTGCTATATTTTTTTCTGTCCAAAAAAAAATATTTGAGATCTGACATTTATGTAGATATATACCATGCTGTATTTTTCTAAATATATTACCAGCAACTTGCTCTAAATTTGACTCCCCTTTGCTAAACATTTTTGAGAAGCCAATATCAGTAAACCAGTCAGGAATAACACCTGGAAGATAAGCTTTACTGGGTAGGGGATTAAGGCAGAATTGAATGACTCCCTTTCTGAAAAAACAGCCTTGCTTCTCTAAAAACACAGATTGCTGTTTGCTACTAATGGGTGCCTTGAGTAGCATTACAGCAAATTGCTTTCCTTGATGGCATAAACTGAATACACAGCAAACATGAACACTTAGTTAAAATGTTAGCACATCAAAAGTCACTAAAGGAAAATAAGTGTTTTCCAGAGAAGGGCTTTTTATGATCATAATTGAACTATTTCTGTTTCAGAGAACTTGTGCCATTTGAAATGGGAAGCAGAACCAAAGTTTCCACTGCCATAACTGCATAGTCATTCCGCAGCCATGAAAAATGAGTGTTAACTGCAACCAAATCACAATGGTAGGAATAAATTAACTGTTGGCCACCAGGCCACAGGATCCAGTGTGGTCCCCAAAGAATGTCTGGACAGCTACAGTCCCTGTCCCAGTTTGGAACTGCAGATACAACACCCGATTACAGCAGCAGGCTTACAACCTGCTGCAGTGACATCATCTTCCCCCCAACTCACCTTGATTAGCTTGTGTTATACTGAAACATCCCTGCACTATGAAATTCCACAGGGGCACTGCAGAATTACAAGAAGGTAATATGTATCAGTAGGTGATCTTATAACTGACTTAAATTTTTGAATGGAACAAGTTAACTCAAAGGAATTGCAGGACATATTTTAGTAGAATAGTTTAGCCCTCTATAATGTTCTACTTGCACAGCATGAAGTAAGTGCAAGGCAATGAAGATTCAGATGGCCTTGAGTTCAGACTTGGCCATGCTTCATAAACTGTTTTTGTTTTGTTTTGTTTTTCCTATAAGGAAAAAATCTGTTTATTCTATTGATACAGATTAAGTTTGCTTTTTGATCCAAAGCCATAAAAAACAAACAAACAACAACAACAACAACTGTTCAGCTTACTCTAGATCTCAATATAGACAAACCATAAACTAGACTATGCATGAATACGTTATAATAGCTTCACATATGTGTATCTGACAGAACTCTGTAGCTGTCCTAGTGCAAGAAATTAGTATAGTAGGAGACACAGAACACATAAGGAATATGTTTCTACTGGAAAGCAGAACACATTTGACACCTTGGAATTGGGATTAAAAAAGGTCAAAATAATCCACTTCTCATTGCAAATTTGTTTGTTAATACAAGTGGACACTGATTAAAATTATTTTGTAGTATAAATCACTATTGCTGTACTAGATGTAACAACAGTGCCACAAGTAAGATTCTTCTTACTGAAGAATCTGGTATTCTGCAGCCATGTATTTGTACAGATCCACACAGAGCAGTCATGTTCACCTTAATCAGCATACAAACCAAAAGACTTTCTTAAATATTAGATCAATGCCAGAGCACTTGGGCTGCATGTTTTAGTTACTTAGTTGTTTTCTGGATTTGACTTGGACTGAAGAACAAAATATGGAAATTTTTCAATCAATTGGTCTCAGATTCTTAGAAGATTGCAACTCACCCTTCTTCCCCTGACCACAGGTTTTGGTAATGAAAACCATTACTGCTTCTATCCTTTCCTGACAGCTGCAGCAACAGCAATTCATCTCTACTGACCAAAGGCATAAATGTAGCCTGGTGTTTTTATCACTTTTTTTTCCCCTCCCACATTAAAAACATGCTAAAGAACATCTTTAGGTAGGAGAAGACTAAATCTGTGAACTTCTGTACCTAGTTCAATGCCAGTTCATCTTATCTGGCAGTTTTAATCATACTGAGAATGAAAACAAAACCAAAAGCAACCAAACAGAAGACCCTTGTTTTAGGTAGCTCTCCTGAATGTAAGATTACATTTAGCCATCTTCAGTCTGGTGAAATAAGCAGCAAAGTATAGTATGCCTGCCCCAGTGCTTGCTATAGGTAAGTTTTCTTAAATACTTATTACTAACAGGCTCCATGGTCCTTCAGAGGCTATTAAGTCAATGGTTTGTGAAGCCAAAGAAGAATCTGAAACATCCACTCTGAAGACATATGTTTTATTTCAGTGATTTTTTTTGCACTCTTAGGACTAAGTTATGAGGGGTGAAAACTGTGTATTGTGTCCTCTACATCTTTCATGGTCAATGCCTCATGTAACTCTGTCCATTTCTGGTTACAAAGAAGAAAGCATTACGAACTTTGGAGTTGGTTGTTCCTACATGTTCTGTTCAAAGCACTTAAAGATTTACTATCTTCCAAGGACATCAAATATGGTAATTTAATAAATAACAATGCTTTAAGAAAGGTAATAAGGTAGAGTTATAAAACATGTTTTAATAATAGAGGAGAAATTAATTAGTGTTGGTTTTGTGTTTTGGATTGTTTTTAAATGAGCCATACAATGACTTTTTTCCATACTATCTTGTTCAGCATGGAAATTTCTCAGAAGACCAGCTTACACTACAAGGGCTTATTGCCAAATATTTCCTTTTATCGCTAAAGGTATACGTACAAATCTGATGTAAGCTAGTAAAGTCCGGTTTTTGTCTTGTCCAAACCAAATCTACTTTCCCAAACAAGAGAATTCTCTCAGCCAACACTCAGGCACCAATAAAAACACCACTGATCCAATAACCCTGGCAGCTACAAGCTCCTAGCTTCTATTTGCAGAGTTAGTCTTCCAAGTTCCATCTCTGAGAAACTTCTCACACATCTCCATCTCTCAGTTCTGTTACATTTAACATAAAAATATTCCTCAGTTACCATGAAATGGTTTACATATAAAAATCAGGTAATATTTTAGTTAAAATTGATATTTAAATAATATAAAATTTCCGAATTATTACAGATTAGAACAAGTCTGTATCTTGTAATTGCTACAGGTGGATATCTCTTGCAGATACAAAGTCATCTAATGAGGCTGGATTTTATCAGCAAAATGGTTTAATAGCAGTGTCATATCATACAAGATCTGGTAGAGGAAGGTTTTGGTTTTTTGTTTGTTTGGTTGTTGTTTGTTTTTTTGTTTTGTTTTTTTTTTAAGTATGGCCCAATGTAGCCCTTTCACACACACCAAATATATTATAAAGTAAATAGTTCTTGATGGTCAACTTCATGGCAGTAACTGCTTCTCTGCAAATGTCTACATTGAAATACAAGAATAAAAAATAAAAAATAAAATCCCTGTCTTTCATTCAAAGAGAGGCTGTTGTGATTTTCCTTAGGCAGAAACTGCCAGGCAGAAGCATGCGCACAGTTTACTGTCATCAACTGACCCATGGTAATTTTTCCTACTACAGTAACTTGTTTGTGTACCACAGACTTTGGACCTGAAGGTAATTAGTGCAGAGACTGATGAATGAGGAACAGTAGCTACAACACTTGCCTTGCCACAGTGACTGATCTGTGATCAAACAAGGTTTCATTCACTCTCTAGGCTGCTCTACACAGGAATTATTTATAGGTATAAATATGTCAATACCAGGATGAGTGATTTTTTTTTACAAAAGTATGAGTACTCAACAAAAAATGGATACAGTTATGCCTGCATTAAAATGTGTTGCAGATCTATGGTTTATTCCCTCCCTGCCCTCCTGGGAAGGGAGAAAAGAAAAAAAGAACTGAACCAAATGAAGCACATATATACAGGCAATTATTTTTTAGCCTTTTTTTTTTTTTTTTTTTTTTTTGTCCAACACAAGCAATTATTTAAATTAAAACTTACTTACATTATTTTTGATTAATAATAATAATTATTATTATTATTACAAATAGTTATTTACACTAGCAATTATTTAAATTTCAAGCAATTAAAAATTCCACTAAAATGGAATAAGAAAATCCAATGACAAACAAATAAACATGATACTGGATTTAAAAGCAGCAGTGAATACTATATTCAAATAATTTTATGTAAGTCAGTAAAAGGCATTAAAGACTATCATTTAAAAATAAGCGACCATCTTCTTAAGCATTCTTCCCCAGCAGGATTTACTAACGAAGCAGGTTCAGGAGCCCAGGAGCAGGCAGCACCGGGAGAGAAGTGCGCGCTGAGCAGGGTGCAGGCGCCACCTCGTGGCTCACCGCTCCTGAGCATGCAACTAAGGGGGCAGCAGAGCTGTTGGCTGAGCTTACAGGCCCCTTCCCGAACTCGAAACGACAAACACGGTCTTAATCGCAATTTTATGTCTCCATAATATATTAAATAAAATCATATAAAATCAACTTTTTTTTTTCTTTTTTCTTTCTTTCTTTCTTTCTTTTTTTTTTTTTTTTAAGAACAGAACCTGACCTCCTTCTATGACAAAGTGACGCGCTTGGTGGATGAGGGAAAGGCTGTGGATGTGGTCTACCTTGACTTCAGCAAGGCTTTTGACACCGTTTCCTACAGCATTCTCCTCAAGAAACTGGCTGCTCTTGGCTTGGACTGGCGCACGCTTCGTTGGGTTAGAAACTGGCTGGATAGCCGGGCCCGAAGAGTCGTGGTGAATGGAGTCAAGTCCAGTTGGAGGCCAGTCACTAGTGGCGTCCCCCAGGGCTCGGTGCTGGGGCCGGTCCTCTTTAATATCTTCATCAATGATCTGGACGAGGGCATTGAGTGCACCCTCAGTAAGTTTGCAGATGACACCAAGTTAGGTGCGTGTGTCGATCTGCTCGAGGGTAGGAAGGCTCTGCAGGAGGATCTGGATAGGCTGCACCGATGGGCTGAGGTCAACTGCATGAAGTTCAACAAGGCCAAGTGCCGGGTCCTGCACCTGGGGCGCAATAACCCCAAGCAGAGCTACAGGCTGGGAGATGAGTGGTTGGAGAGCTGCCTGGTTGGAGAGAAGGACCTGGGAGTGACGGTGGACAGTCGGCTGAATATGAGCCAGCAGTGTGCTCAGGTGGCCAAGAAGGCCAACGGCATCCTGGCTTGTATCAGAAACAGTGTGACCAGCAGGGCTAGGGAGGTGATCGTCCCCCTGTACTCGGCTCTGGTGAGGCCGCACCTCGAGTACTGTGTTCAGTTTTGGGCCCCTCGCTACAAGAAGGACATGGAGGTGCTTGAGCGGGTCCAGAGAAGGGCGACGAAGCTGGTGAGGGGCCTGGAGAACAAGTCCTACGAGGAGCGGCTGAAGGAGCTGGGCTTGTTCAGCCTGGAGAAGAGGAGGCTCAGGGGCGACCTTATTGCTCTTTACAGATACCTTAAAGGAGGCTGTAGCGAGGTGTGGGTTGGTCTGTTCTCCCACGTGCCTGGTGACAGGACAAGGGGGAATGGGCTAAAGTTGCGCCAGGGGAGTTTTAGGTTAGATGTTAGGAAGAACTTCTTTACTGAAAGGGTTGTGAGGCATTGGGATGGGCTGCCCAGGGAAGTGGTGGAGTCACCATCCCTGGAGGTCTTTAAAAGACGTTTAGATGTAGAGCTTAGGGATATGGGTTAGTGGAGGACTGGTTAGTGTTAGGTCAGAGGTTGGACTCGATGATCTTGAGGTCTCTTCCAACCTAGAAATTCTGTGATTCTGTGATTCTGTGAACTATTAAGGCAGCGTGTGTACACTAAAACACATCACAGCTTTACAAGTGCAGGGGACTGCAAGTGCACCTTGAGGGGGTTAAGTTCCAGCTACATATTAGTTACATATTGCTAAAAAACATCAGTTTTAATTCGGGTGGCCATGTAAAAATATTCCATATCCATTTTGGATAGGAGAATTCACTTAGCCTCTTCACAAAGTGAAGGGTATAAAACCATGCCTAGGTGGTAGCTCCTCTTACTATTTGCACGCCGGGGGAGTTGACTGCATGTCTTAGGGAACGGTCGCATCTTCAAGAGGATAACATGCAGTTCCACGACTGCTTATGCCAGTCTTACGTGATGCTCCTTCTAGGCCCTTCTTCCTGAAATCTCACAGCTTGACCCTATGTGCTACATCAGGGCAGGTATTCATCTAACCCACAGAAAGATAATTCAGGGAGCTAAAATTAATTCGTCAAAAAAAATGAACAGTTCTCTATTAAAAAGTTTCTGGGTTTTGTTACCTACGTCTACTCACTACACAATCAGAGAAGCATCACTGCCACAGGGTAAAAGAAATAGTAAGATTATGCTGCAAGATGAATCATTCCTTACAGTAATAAACTGTCTGGAAACAAGCAACTCAAGAATTTTAAAGTATTTAATCATTAGCAATGCTTGTAAGACTAATGGAAAGAAAAATCATTCAGAAAATTAAAGCAGACATCGTATGGTTATCTTTTGCCTGCTAGAAGACAAGTCATATAAAAGCAGTTTACCAATTTAATGATTAAAATTATCTACATTATTTTTAAACTCTCATTTTTACCAAGGGTTTTGTACCGCATGTTCTTTACCATATAGCATATTCAAGATAATTTATAACAAGAACACAAGAGGGTTCGTGATTGGATTGCTATACGGATATTTGAGATCCAATTCATTTCACTTACTCCACGTCAGTGAATTTCTTGATACTAAAGGTTAAAAAGGGACATGTTTTCAACATACCATGAACATAAAGAAATGTTTTATTACACTCAAAATGGAAGTACTGCATTGAACCTCCATTCTTCAAAATGTTCGTTCAAATGTATTTATCATCTAACTCCTGGTGTTAATAAGCATCTAGCCTTACTCTGACTACATACACCTTAGGATGTTGCATAAAACCATGATGACTTAAAAAAAAAACAAAACAAAAAAAAAACTCCGGTTATCCTAGCAACTGTTGCTGCCAGCATAGAGAAAAGTTCCTGGGACTTCTGCAGGAAAGGAACAGAATCTGTGAAACAGCTCAGCTGAACTCATTTAATAATTTTTAGTAAATCTTTCCAAGTGGTATTCAAGGTCCTTCTTAAGCCTAAAGCCTAATCAGTCATCTTTCACACACCTACCAATCCTTCTGCCTGTTTAGACCTAGATTTCTCATTGATAGCAAGGCTAGTGGCTTTGACTGCTAAACAAATTGCAGAACAATGCTTGAGACGACAGGTTTTAAAGGTAGATTGAACCACTGCTTTTTTTTACATAGACCAAAAAAAGTTATTTACAGAAAATCAAATGCAGGCTTTCCTATCACCTTGAGCCACTCACAGTGTTGCCCACCTTTGACATGAATAATATACTTTGTTTCCTCCTTTAGCTCAATTTTCAGCTTACCTTCAAACATTTCTACTAGCTGTGGAGCAAAGCTGAGGCAAAAGCAATCGGTATGAAAACTGTCTTTCAACAGCAGATGAGGAAAAGCCATGACTGGCCATGAGAAGCATAAGAGTCACAGGTTTTAGCTCAGCATTAGAGCAAACAAAAGTGACATAAGGAAAGAATTAAAAGCCTAAACTTTCTTAGCCTGAACTAAGACTTTATATTGACTTTATATTGAGCCTCATTCCTCAACAGATTGTATACCTCATCTTTGCAAGTGAATTTGTCCAGAAGATCTGAAGCCTGGAAATCCCACACACCAGGTTCCTTTTATGTAATATATTGCCAAAGGACTGAAAAAGAACAAAAGCTAAAGGCATGAACTGATACAGTCTGACTTAAAAACACCGGACATGGATGGTTGTGATAGCTTGCACTACTCAGAGTGGATGAAGAGGGCACATAGCACAGACTGCTGCTATTGAAGTATATACGTGGCTGTATCTCTGTCCATGGAGAACTTTAACAATTCATGTTCTACCACAAATGGGAAAACAAAAGAAACAGAGCTTGTGTTGGACTTGTGTATATAACTACATCTTTACATTCATCTCAGCAGTGAGAATGGCAGCTATTCTTTAACCTCAATTTCCGTCCCTTTGCTTGTTGAGAAAATACAGAGCTGAAAGATTTCTTGCTGTTTTACATGTATATCACCACAGATCCTTCAAAGTGGTTTGACATCCACTTTGACGTAGATAATAAAGTAGGATAATTTAAGACATTAATACTGTCTGGTTCATTTTAGCCAAATAAAAATGTGCTCTGAGAGTTTGATTTTGTACCATCATGTACATTGCATAACCAAATGTTACATCAGGGACTGAGACCTTATCTCTGTGACTGGAAAACACAAAACTGCCTGGTGTGGAGAAAGCAAACAACTTGGTTCATTCAAAAGCTGCAGTCGATTACCAAAGTGTCCATAGTGCTGTTCTTAAACTTGCTTTTATTCACGCTTTATATATGCATAAGATACAACTCTGTGTCAATCTTGTCTAGCATCAATAGAAAGCAAATGTGATTATTTTCCACTTTCTGGTGCAACAGATCATTCTGATGACTGGTAATATTCAATAAATATTGTGTGCAACCTTATGGAAAACCCTATGCTGAAACATTTCCTGAGCACATTCCATCTCTGTGGTCACCAGTCATAAGGTAATACAAGATAATAGCAATTAAAAGTGAGGACAAATTGGTATTTTTGTCCTGAATTCATGAATATCACTGAAATTTTAAAGTAAGCTGGAGTAGGCTGAAACTTCTAAGTAGCTATTGGACTGATACTCCTCCAAGAAGAAAATTTTGTCATTGTTTTAGATTATGTTATCTCAAGACTATATTCAGGGCAAGCTAAACTGCTCAGTGAATCAGATCTTTGAAACAGTTTGACAAATAGATGTAAAGAACAGCTGAGAAAATGGAATACGTTTATCTGAAGCCTCAAAACTCAATAGAAGAACATTAATAGCAACATTCAGCTATAGTGGCATTATGAATCTGATAAAAAAAAAAATAAAAAAATGATATGCTCTAAACTTGGAATACCTGGGAGGATATATACTGCTGCAGTCTGCTTCTGTGATTTCAAGGCCTGCCCTTTTGCCACTGATTTTAATGGAAGTGGACTCGTGCCAAAATTGTGTCTATGGCCTCCACAATATAAAATGTGAAGAAGCAAGTGTTAATAAATCAGAAGCACTAGCAGGTCAATCAAGATCATTCCTGCTAAGTGATTATATAAATGACGTAGACATAGCATTTATCTAATGAATCAAACGCACTCAAAGAAGCTGTAGCACAAGAGGGTAGGCACTTGTGTCTTTATATTATGTACCAGGGTTCCATTTACTCTCAGTTACAACCTATATTTCTGTCAGTGCTCCTTGTTTATGGACATCTCTCTCCACATTATTACCATGTGAGCAGCTTTGCTATCACTATTAATTCCTTACATTATATTTTCTGTTTAAATTCTAGCATGCTCAAATTCTGCCTAAATATCAGATGCTGCTAAAAATATTGATGACTATCCTGTTGCTGATTTAAGGAAGATGGCATTTTGAGCTCCCTTAATACCTTTTTTAAAATGACTGAACGTTTCTACTGGAACCTGAAAATACACCTGGCATAGGTGCCTTGTTCAGATGAAGATATCCAATACAAAAAAAAAAAAAAAAATCTAAACCCACATGGCTGAACTTTGGCAGAATTGTAAATTGAAAAGGCAGGCCTGTAATGAAAGTGCCAGGTGATATTAATTTAGGAGACTTCAGATACAAAACTTCCAATCCCTTCTTTACATACTGCAATATCTATTTTCTTTGCATACACCACATACACTGTTGCATTTGAAATGACTATTTTTTGAAACTACCAGTTTATGCACCATAAGGCTGCTACTGAGAGGCAGCAGGTTTTGGAAAGGATAATTTTTTTTCTAACATGAACACTACACTCATGACAGTTCTGCTAAAAGTTCTGATTTCTTTACAGTATTTTAATTCCTCATTACCTGAGTGAAATTACTAATCTGATGCCTGTACATGAGACAGGATTGCATACGCTGGTATCGTGTTTCCAAGAGTGAGAAGAGACACAGGCTAGACACGTCAGACTGAAAGAGACAAACTCATTCCACAATGATGTAGCCTTGACCTGCAACAAACTGAAGCAGTATAGTTTCTAGGAAGCTTTTAATTCAGATTTACAGTGGACTTTGTCTCACAGCTCTGCCACCTACATGTTAATAACACCTTTTCTTTAAACCCACTGTGTTCCATCAGTCTTTACTACCTTCTCGGTTAAGGCTGCAATGAGTTTTACTTCAGCTCACTGCACTGCAACTATTAACTCCTGGCAATGAATGGGATTTCACATTTATTTTGTATATGAAATAGATACTTTAAAATACGATGGAGTTGCTCTAAATATATAAAAGCCTCTATATATTGGAAAAGAAAAGATCTAGTCAGAATAATACAGTGATTTAGGTTACAAAATAACTCACAGAATACTTAGAGAATTACTAAACGATCCATCAAGAATACCTCAAGATAACAGAATTAGTCAAGTTCAGGCATGCTAGAAAACTGAGTTGCAAAGTGAAGGGCAGTGATTCTGGGAGATGCTAAACAACCCCATGGAGAAAAATAAGCAGTGGTTGAAATCTGGTGAAACAGAGGAGAATTTATCTAACAGTGGTGGGGTGGTGTCCTGGGGCAGAACAATCAAGGCAAAGAAATACATGTATCAAACCCTCCTCTGGACAGAGCTGCCACCTGTGACAAGTAGCAGCACACACTCTATTCGGTAAGCCATATTTGGATCTCACTATGAACACCAGTTAAATTTTCACCTGAATACGAATTTCCAAGCCTATAAAATGAGCCATACAGCTCTATTTCCAGACCTCTAGTCTTTATCTGAGAGAAAAAGAAAGTGGACTGGTGTTTTATTGTTAGTCTTCCCCTTCCATGATGTTAAAAAACGTTTGGTACACTGAGGATAAAGGATAGGTGTTTGTGATCAGTATTCCAAACTACTTTGATCTTTTTCTTTGGAAGATCAATAATGCAAAATTTTATTTCTTAAAATAGTCTATCCTGTTCCCAGAAAACTTTTTTTCTTTACCATAGAAACTCAACGCTTGCCAATAATTTAATAGCCAAAAGGATATAAACTGAGGTATCAGAAAAGTGAGCTTGAACAGATTGGGTATTCTGAGCAGCAAGAGCCCTCTACAGAAGAAATTACCAGTAGGCCAAGACAATACCATAGTGGCTTCCTTCTTACAACAGCTGTATCTCCTGCTGAAATTCCATTATAACTGCAGTGTTTTTAACTAAATCATCTATAATAAAATTGGGGAGAATTCCACCGTTACAGAACCCCAGCACATTTTTTTTTAATTTTACAGAATTTAATGTGTCAGTATGTAATTGCTTCAACTACCAGCACTTGGCTGGCAGTATTATAGAAAATATCTTTCCTTTAAATATGAAAAAAAACAACCAAACAAACAAACCAAAACAAAACAAAAAACAGAAACAAACAAACACAAAAATTAATGCTTTGTGCTGAGACTGTCAAGAAATTTCCAAGTAGCTTTGCAAATACAGAATGTGTCCTGCAATGCCATCTTACCGGTTCCTTTATTACACACTTCATTACCCGCACATATCCGCACTTCACAGAAATGCTCTTTGTGCTTCTAACAAGAAGACAGTTGTAGAATGGCACTAGACACTGCATTGTAAATATTCCTGTACAGCTTTATTCTGGTTTCTTAAGGAAGCAAGGCTTATTATTGCACTCTGCTGGTCTGCGACAATTTCGTCATCTGCCATATATCATTCCTCCTCCCCTTCCCTGTCCATGGTGTTAAAGATGCCAAATAGCCACAAAAATAACGGCAGGCAGATAAACCCCAGTTTGTGCCCTTCCTCCAAGATAAAGAAAATGCTGGATTATTTTTTTCAGGCCTGTGAGGAAACAGCCAAGTGCCCAGCACACGTATGTGTTGTTCCAAGCAAACTGCAGTATTATTGCATAGGCAAGCAGGCAGAGATATGAAAGGGGCAACAAGGAACTTCAGAAGGGGGATCCCTCTCAGTAAATTGGCAATCAAAATAGTTGTTGGGTTGCATCAAAGAACACAATGAAGAGATTTGGGGGTTATTTAATGTCTTTGCATTGAACATCTTTCTAAAGATATCCTCTGGTTCCAGCTGCAGTGTATATAACTGGAACAGTGCTTGGTACGGGATATATAGCGAAGAATAGGAAAGGAAAACACATCCATCATAGTATTTTCTCTGTATACCCATTTAATTTCCAGCAATTTGTGGATCATTTTCTTCTTGATTCAGAAGTGTTACCCTTGTGTCTAACAGCTGTGAAAGGTATTTCTTATTCTTAATATATCAAATTATTTGTTTCTTTGGGTTTTATTTCATTGCTTCTCTCCTACTGCAAGGTCAGCCTTGGCTTATACCTCATGTCTCGTTTCTGCACTTTGCTTTTTACGTTATTACAACTTCCCAGAGGATGCTAACAGCAAACTAATTTCTTCCTTTCCCTGCTGTTGTTTTCCTGACTAACTAGCTCTTCATCTTTCACATATTTCAGTCTACAACTTCCTCGTAAGGGGGTGTCGAGAGGCAGGAGACCTTTTCTCCATTAACACCAGCGACAGGACCCGCGGGAACGGGGTTAAGCTAAGGCAGGGGAAATTTAGGCTTGACATCAGGAGGAAGTTCTTCACAGAGAGGGTGGTTGAACACTGAACAGGCTCCCCAGGGAAGTGGTCACTGCACCGAGCCTGTCTGAATTTAAGAAGAGATTGGACTGTGCACTTAGTCACATGGTCTGAACTTTTGGGTAGACCTGTGCGGTGTCAAGAGTTGGACTTGATGATACTTAAGGGTCCCTTCCAACTCAGGATATTCTATGATTCTATGATTCTGTATTTTCCTTGTCATCTCTCATTCCCCTGTAATACCTGTATCTCTATTTGGGCAGGACCTCGTTGAGTTTTTCAGGGAAAAATACACAATGTGTTGTTCATCCCCCTCTACCTGCATTCTCTAATAGGGATATCTTTACCCTACCTTTCTTCTCTCAGTGCTCCAACTTGTTTCAAACACCTCAGCTGTATAAAAATCATGAATTAGATTCACATACCTTAAATTTTACTCAAATCATTACATTTAAGCAAGCTTATCTAGATTCTACATCCTGGAGTTCTGTACTCATAGGTTTTAAGCATTATTCCACAATCATTAGTATAACAAAACTAAAGTGAAAAGAAAGCCTTAAATGAAGGCTGAAAGTCTAAACTCACCCATAATAGTTGACAACATTGTGCCCCTCTTCTTGCTTCAGGCATTTCCCTTTTCACTTATTTTCATTAGGCTCCTGTTTTTCTAATTTTAAGTATCTGTCTGTCTTTGCTCTCTTGGAGTGAAAGTAACAAGAGTTGAAGCAATCTTTCTGTCATCCTTTTGTTTGTTTATGTCCTTCAAACTGTAAACACTCCAGGGCAATGTAATCCTTCTTACTGTTTTGTTACATAGGGTCTCCTAATGGCCAGGTGAACACTTGTATCAAAAGAAGTATTTTCTTTATCCGAATCCCAATGAGTATAAATATCCTTTGTGCTATTTCTCTCCTTTGTAGAATTAAATTTGGGGTTGCAATTTTTAATTAAAGATGGGACTTTTTTTCTGACAGCAATGCCAGGAGTTTTCTCAACAGTGACTGCTCGTGCTCTGATGCTTCCTGAAATCTCACGTTCACCATGGTGTTTCTACTAAACTCTAGTAGACAGCTCTGTATGAGCCAACAAAGTGTCCTGGTGCCCAAAAGGGACAGCTGTAGCCCGGGTTGCATTAAGCTGCACAGCTGTTTGAAAGAAGTGTTTGTCCCAACATATTCAGCACTGGTACAGCCTCACCTTGAGTAGCATGCAGTTTTGAGCTCCACAATATGAGAGGATATAAAGATGCTAGACAGGATGTTTTCCAAAGGAGTCCAACAAAGATGGTGAAACTTTTAAGAAGCTGAGGACACTTGCTTTGTCCAGCTCAGATATAACTGAAGGGAGGCCTCATGGCGGCCTGCAGCTCCCTCACGAGGGGAGCGGAGGGGCAGGCGCTGAGCTCTGCTCTCTGGGGACAGCGACAGGACCCGAGGGGACGGCATGGAGCTGGGACAGGGGAGGGTCAGGCTGGGGGTTAGGGACAGGGTCTGCACCCAGAGGGTGGTTGGACACTGGCACAGGCTCCGCAGGGCGTCGCTGAGGGCGGTGAGGGACCTGGTTCAGCTCCTGTTTCAGCCGTGTCAGCAGCCCCCGTTCCAGCCGTTGCAACCGTTACAACCGTTACAGCCGTTACGACCGTTACCGCCGCCCTGAGGTAGCAGCGCGCGTGCAGCCTCCTCCGGCCGCCTACAGCTCCCAGCGTGCCCCGCGCCGCCCAGCACGACGCGTCCCGGACTACACGTCCCGGCACCTCCCGCGCTCTTCCGCCCTGCTCTCGCGAGACTCGGGCAGGGCGAGGCTCACCTCTCGCGAGAGCGCCGGGCCCGGAAGCTCCACGTCGGAGGGCTCGGGGCGGCCGGGACGGGGACGGGGACGGGGACGGGGCCGGGACCGGGACTCGGCGGCGCCGCGCGGGGCCATGGTGCGGGGAGGGACAACGGGGGGGCGAGGGGGGGCACGGAGAGGGGGGGGAGGCCGTGGTGGGGGCAAGGGGGCCGGGCGGCGGCCGAGGGGGGCCCGGGGGGCTGCGGGGGGCTCCCAGGCCGCTGCCCCGTCAGGTAGGCAGCGGCAGCGGGTCCGTGGCGGCCCAGGGCCTGCCCTGAGAGCTCAGGGTTCGAGACTTTGCGTCGGAGTTGTGAGTGGAAATGAATTTGTAATGCGCGGATGTTTCCTGTGGTGACAGCTGTCCTCTTTGCTGTGTAACAGGATTCATTTTCTGTTGTTTGCTTTGGGTGGAAATTCGCTTTACTTTAGTAGTTCAGGGGCACCAGGGAAGTGTGTGTGGAGATGGGCACCGCATCTTCTCCTCTGCCTGTGCTGGAGATGCTGTTTATAAATATAAGCATATAAATGTCATTAATTTCACTGAAGTAGATTAAGCAAGCCTGCTGCCATTGGTAGAGGTGTGCTGTTACCAGAAATCCCTACACACACCAAAAAAAAAGCAGATGGATAGAAAAGAGTAGTTCCTTGTCTGTCTGAAGAGCAGAATTGACTCCATTTATTTCAAGGTTTAATTTCAGGTTTTCTTCCTCCATTGTTTTCTTAGGCAATTGTATGTTGACGAATCTACCATTCTCAATTTTTTTTATCTCTAGCCTCTCCGACTTGATATCAAGCGAAAGCTAACAGCCCGGTCTGACCGGGTGAAAAGCGTAGACTTGCATCCCACAGAGCCATGGATGTTGGCTAGCCTTTACAATGGCAGTGTTTGCGTTTGGAACCATGAAACACAGGTGATGACTTTTTGGTTTTCCTTTGCTATGATTTTTTTGTAAGTGACAGATATATTAATTCTGTTTCAACACCATATATACAAGAGAAATCTTAAAGTACTGCTGCTGGGTGACTGTACTCTCCCCTGACTTGCATACAAAAGTCCTTTAAATAATAGATAAATAATATATTGAGCAGTAGCCGTAATGACACTTCCTACACATTTATTTTTAAGTATGAATCCTTTCTGCATTTCTTGCATACTAATGCCTTTCCTTCTGAGAGATGAGAGGATTCTCTCTTGTACTTAACATTTGTATTTTTGAAGATTGAAGCATTAGACCTTTGCTTCTCTGTCAAGTATGGCTGAAATCGGGCAGCAGCTTTAAAAATTATGTGTGAGGAGTGGGAGGTGTCTGGGGAGAATGGAAGGAAGACGTAAAGGTGAACAAACAGGCAAATATCTTCTTTCTTGAACCAGGTATCCTGCTTTAAAAAAAGTGTGCACGTAGTGTTGTAAGATTCTGTGGAGTGTTTTGAATGACAACATTTTGGACAGCGTTAAGAAAAGCTGAGTTCAAAACTGATATTCTCTCCAGTGCTATAAACATGTTTGTTTGTGGTTTGTTTGTTTATTCATTTATTTATTTATTATTGTTTTTAGACCCTTGTGAAGACTTTTGAAGTATGTGACCTGCCAGTGAGAGCTGCCAAATTTGTGGCGAGGAAGAACTGGGTTGTTACAGGAGCTGTAAGCTGTCATCTTCTTGTGCTTTCCATATGCAGTACTAGGTTCTCAAATTCATTTTCATGCTACTCCTTTGTATGTCAACTACAAATATGATTTGATATGAATTTGCAGAAGACAGAAGAATGCTTTACTACAGTTCCCCTAAAATTTTCTCCTTTAAGTAAATTTAGAACCTCAAACTTGCCTTTTGAAATGAAAGTAACCTAGTATTGTGGCTAGTGCAAGGTAGGTCTGGATTCAACTTTTACTGTCAACTGGAGTGCCTCAGCACCCGATTTCAAGTAAACTTGTAGTGCTGCTTTAGCTAAGCTGAAACTAATGGCTTTTAAAGGTAAGATGACGTAAAAGTTGCTTGCTACCCTTGTTCCTGGATTTATTCAAAGCACAATTTTCTAAGTTTTGTTCACCTCTGGAAAAATACTCTAATTTTATTCAGTCAGTCTGCTTTGAGAGGAATTGTTTTATTCTAATCTTGCTAACATTTTACTCTTGATGGAGTGAACGTTGATTGGTTCTTAATCTGGTGTCCAAATTATTGCTGTATTATTATTACAGCAAATTAAAGTAGGAGATACGTGTCAAAACATGAAGCGTGTGTTAATGCAGTAACCTATTGCTGAAGGGCTCTTCTATCTATGAATCAGCTTTCAGCTTAGACATTAAAAAGTTGTATGTGGAAAGTATGGGTAATCTGTTGAAAAGTCAGATTTCTCTCAATGTTGTGTTTTGTTTTTTTTTTATCTAAACTGATACCTAATGCCTGAAATTTTTTTGTCACTTTTTTTTTTTTTTCTAGTATAGTCATTTTACTGTCTCAAGCTGCCATGACGTATTTAGTTCAAGTGATTGGAAGTCAGGGCTGTTTCCCCAGAAGAAAAACATTTGCCAGCACAAGAGTTCAGACATGCATGGGAACTGGATTAGGAACTGATGAAATTTAAAATCTATTTTTATCAGTTTAATTTCACCTGGATCAATTCCTCAATGTGATTCACTTTGGAGCCATATCAGCCTTACCTTTCACAAGGGAGGCTACAGTGCAGTGGCAAAGAAATGATGGGGAAAAATCAGGACAGCTGCTTTTAGCAGCAGGGTCAAGTCTTCATCAGAGTGGATATGAAAATGTGACATGGGTCCTTGCATATTGTTTGTGTTGCACGTGCATTGTGCTGAGTGCCTTGTTTTCAAAGGAGCTCCTGTTCTTTTCTGCCATTCTGTAAGTTTTCTGTAGGTGTTGTTTCTTAAACAGGCGTGTGTGAGAAAGAGAAGGGTAGAAAAGAAAATACTTTGGATAAAGCAAGTAATACAGAATTTATCAAAACACCAAAGTTTCGTTTACTCATGCTCTTGTATGTCACAGTCACTAGTGAAAGTTCTACAACATGCCCTATTCCTTGTCAGACAGTTTTTCAGAATTGTTTTTTTTATAAAAGGACTTGGGAGTATTGCTTTTAGGAATACTGAGTCTGAAAAATCAAGTTTTCTTTTTTATATTTATCTTTGACCCACCCCTGCCATTCAGTTGAGAAGCAAGTTGAACTCACTTTCCCATTTGTTTTAGTGTTACAGTTTATTTTCTCCTGGCCCAACAACATTACTGTTATTGTAAAGCTGATGTTGGAGAACCCTGCTTTTAATTTTCATACTTGCATTAATTTTAGAAGTGTTTTTAAATCAATTTTAAATCAAAGACCATTTAAAATACTTCTTTTTTAAAATGGAATCTTAACTGATTTTTTTTTTATTTTAAGTGCATTGGAATTGGATTGGGTAATTTATAGACTTTTGTACGAAATCTTAATTTGTCTTGTGAAATAGGTATAGAAAATTTTTCTTAAACTTATTGTTATTAGAGACTCTTTAATAGTGGAGTGTTTCGTCTAGCTACCTTGCATTGAGTATGAGGTGTATGATACAAAGAGCCCTGTTTTAATTGTTGCTTTTCATCTCTTACACAGGATGACATGCAAATTAGAGTGTTTAATTACAACACCTTGGAAAGAGTTCACATGTTTGAAGCGCACTCAGATTACATTCGTTGTATTGCGGTGCATCCCACGCAGCCTTTCATACTGACAAGCAGTGGTAAGACTTCTTTGGTATATTTTGATATTTTTTTAATCATCTGTTTTTAGGCTTCTTTTCTATGCCTAATGAGGAATTGCACATTTTTCCCAGTTTCTGATGAAGTAGGAATCCTTGAACAAGTAGCCAGCACATCAGTTGTTATTTCTTTGCCAGATATATTCAAGTTGTTTTTTTCCTAAATATTACAGCTTATGCACTTGTCAGAGGAGACCTAATAACCTTGTTGCTGAATAACTGCACAATGTAAAGTTTGTGTACCTGCTAATTACCTGCTATTTGAGAGTTTGCCATACTTACGTTCCAATTTTTAAAAATATTTGTATAACAGCTTGGAGTATGTTTTCAGTTGGCAATCTGAATTGAAGCAACAGGTAACTTCTGTCTGTTTTCCCAACATACATCAGAGCTCTGTTATTTGAGACAATCTATTTTATTTCAGAATGAAAAGCAGTAGTATTCCAGCAAATCTTGCCAAGAACATGTACTATTTCGTGGTCCTTAGTCCTTTTCACTCCTGCAAATCTTGCTAATGCAGTCAGAGCTCTACTAGAATATAGAGTGTTTTGTGTTAGAAGCACTGTAGTTATTTCTCTGCATTTTGTTGTTGAAACTAACATACCTACACTTGAAACAAAGATACCAGAAAAACAGGTTGGTCGTTTCTCCTGCCTTTTTCTTGATGATCATGACAGCAGATGCTGCGGAAGGCAGCACAGGTCTAATTCTTCAATGTGATCTGAAAAGGAACAGGATATATAGATGAGCTGGGCAGACTCCTTTTTTAGTTTTATAACGATTTTACCAGAGAATCTTTTAGGTGAACCTATATTCCCTTGTATTTACAGATCTTAAAATATTTTTCTTGAGTTTCATCTTGAGTATTAGCAGTGCCTCCTTTCAAGGAGAAGGGATGAACGAACTTCAGAATACGTTAAACTAACTGAAGCTTTTTTTTTTTTTTTAGATGACATGCTTATTAAACTCTGGGACTGGGATAAAAAATGGTCTTGTTCTCAGGTGTTTGAAGGACACACACATTATGTCATGCAGATTGTCATAAACCCAAAAGATAATAATCAGTTTGCCAGTGCCTCTTTGGATAGGACAATCAAGGTAAAGAATTTTTTTTCACTCATTAATTATCAGGCAGATCACACAAACTGATAATACAGTTGGAAAGTGGGGTTAGAATTCTTAAAAGCAGGTGCAATAATAGATTTTTGTTGTGCAAAGACCTGAACATTGATCGAGTTACTATGCATGTGCTAAGTCATTCAGTGTATTTGCAAGTTTACCTGTCACCTCTAATCACTGAAATACGGTTCTCTAAACTTTGTCATCACTACAAAAATTATATATAAATATTAAATATACATAAATTATCAGTATATTGGCTGTAAATATGCCAATTTTGATTTCATACATCTTCAGATGCTGAGATTAGATGTGTAGAAACATTGATGTGATACTTGTGGGAAAATGTAAGTGTATCTACAACTTGATTTGATTCATTTTGAGTCCTCATTTAGAAAGAGATTTGTCTTTTACTGTAACTGGAAAAATGTAAAATTGGGTGCAAACATGGAACTATTGTATGCATAAAAATTAGATTGCTTTTTCTTGGTCTTCTAGTTGGTTTCATAAACAACTTTTTCTGCTTATGAATATTGTCTTATTTGGTTGTATGTCCTATAAGAAAATGCTGAAAGAAACCAGTTTCATTGCTTTCAGATGTGAGGCCAAAGTGTGCAACTCAGCATGATTTTTCTGTTTATTTTGTTTAGGGATCGGTAGTTTGATAAGCAGTTGTTCATCTTCTTCACCTAAAGGCATCAACCGTATCTTTGGAATTCTAAATTCCAAACATTAGAATACATATTCTGTTTGGCAAGGTTGATGAGAGAACCTTGATGAGAAAAGATCAATAAATTCTTATGGTTGTGTTTTGTTTTATTTTTTGTCTCCCTGGGAAGGTGTGGCAGCTTGGTTCTTCTTCACCCAATTTTACTCTGGAAGGCCATGAGAAAGGGGTGAACTGCATCGACTATTACAGTGGAGGAGACAAGCCGTATCTCATCTCAGGCGCAGATGACCGGTTGGTTAAGATTTGGGACTACCAGGTATGTGTTCAGCTTTCCATGAACTCTTGTACAGACTTTGCCATAGCAAAATCATTAATGAAGAAATAGGGAAGTGGACTTGAAAACATCAACACGTTTTTCTCATCCTTCCTTGCAAAGAAAGAATTGGGGGCAGTATTTCACAGTACCTTTTCCAGATCTTGTTTACCAATTAGAAAATATGCTGTGAATTCTTCAAATTAATTTAGAGATTATTTTAAATAAATTTTGACATTATCGTGTTGTAATCAGTGTTAGCTTTGTACCCCTCCCTCTTTTTGTATGCACACATGCTTGTATTGACAGTTCACAGGGATCATCAGGTCAGTCATTGCATTATTGCCTTATTTGAATGCTCTACAGGAAGAAACAGATTGAATCCAGGGACAATTGCTGGAACCTAGAGCTCATAAGTACTTCCTGTGTACAAATGCATAAATGGCCAGAAGGGCAAGGTAAAAATTGTGAGATAGGAATCTCAGGTTTTTGAAGTGTAGTGTCCTAGAGCAAATTGAAGCTCAGAAGTTAAAGCTATCAGTGTTAATTAAACTACACATTGTAGTAATGACTGTTAGCTAACTGTGCTCAGAATTTTGCCACCCTGTACAGCTGTATACTCCTTGTTGCCTCAAGCAGAGGAGACTTTTCTTTCACAGCTGTGAGTGATCACCCTTAACAAAGATACAAGATCTTTCTTCATCTATACATCAGATACATATTTTGCTCTGATGAAGTGAACTCAGCTCTTTCTTGCTTTGATCTATAGTGCTACTGAGCTCAGAGAAAGGGATTTTTTTTTTTTTTAAAGAAGAAACCCATCAGAAAATAGAGAACCCATCAGAAAATAGAGAGAAACAACAATGTCAAGGGAAATAAATACTTTCTTCTGGAGAAGAGATGTTAACTCAGCATGATTGTAGTTTTGTAATATGTCTAATGCTGGTGCTTTGCCATCTTGGAAATGTTACTGGAAGAATTCCAGAAAAAATGTTTTCAGGTAGATTTTTAATGTTTTTCTTTAACGAATGAATGCTTAAGTGTAGCAATGTGTTTATTATCTGTTGCTGTCCTTGTGACTTTTTGCAGAATAAAACATGCGTACAGACACTGGAAGGACATGCTCAGAATGTGTCGTGTGTCAGCTTCCATCCTGAATTGCCAATCATTATCACAGGCTCGGAAGACGGTAATTGGATATTTTCTGGTATATGAAGGAAAGGGGAAGAACTTGTGGGAAACTTTTTTTTTGTGGTGTTGCTACACGTCTCCTGCCCTTGGATTGAGAGAAGAGATAAAGTACATGTATTTCTTTTTTCTCTAGGAACTGTACGTATTTGGCATTCAAGCACCTACCGGCTGGAAAGCACACTCAACTATGGTATGGAGAGAGTGTGGTGTGTGGCCAGTTTAAGAGGATCCAATAACGTGGCTTTGGGCTATGATGAAGGCAGCATTATTGTTAAGGTACCATTAATTATTTGAGATGAGTAATGATGATTCATCAATGTCCTATGTGCAGAGAAACTTGTTTTCTGATTCTTTGAGAATAAGTTAAAATATTAAACGCATAGCGTTTTAATTGGCATTTTTAGACAGAGACAGAGTATTTCACTAGATATGTTGAACTGAAAAGAAAAAAAATCTATTTTCTCCATCTGCTGAGTTGTTATGCTACATTTCCTAGCTTGGTCGTGAAGAACCTGCCATGTCCATGGATGCAAATGGAAAAATTATTTGGGCTAAACATTCAGAAGTGCAACAGGCTAACTTGAAAGCTATGGGAGATGCTGAAATTAAAGATGGAGAAAGATTGCCGCTGGCTGTAAAGGATATGGGGAGCTGTGAAATCTATCCTCAAACAATTCAGCACAACCCTAATGGACGGTAATTAACTTCAGGAAAAAAATACTTAAACGTTTCTGACTTCTCCTTTTATTACTTTTTTTCTTTTATACTGGAAAACTTTGCATGTGCACTGATTATAGCTGAGAGCATATGAAGATCAGGTGTCTCAGAGCTAGGCATTGGAAAATCAGAGTAGTAGATGGCCCTCACTTCTAAGAACTCACAGCTAAATAGCAAAGTTGGACATTGTAGACAGGAGAAGGAATATTAAAAAGGAAAAAAAAAAAAACAACTAGTAGGAAACTACGTTGTTCTATCACTTTTTTGAATCACTTTTTGTTAACAGTTAAAGAGATACAAGGTAAGAACAGCAGCAAAGTGGAGACTAGAAGCAAGAAATGATAGCAAGTAGCTAGCAACATGAAGCAGGGAAATCCGGATGTGATATTTTTGGAATATACCAAGCTTTTTTATTCTATCTGCATTTGCAGTGATTGTATTATCACATATCTTCATTAGTTAAGAGACTTGATACCTTTTCAGATAATTTGTGTGCTTCATCTGTTGAACCAAACGCATCTCTGACAACTTTCATCTTTCTCTTGCTCTAGGTTTGTAGTAGTGTGTGGTGATGGTGAATACATCATTTACACAGCGATGGCTTTGAGAAACAAGAGTTTTGGTTCTGCCCAGGAGTTTGTATGGGCACACGATTCTTCAGAGTAAGTGTTTGAAATTTTTCCTTTGTATTAATTTAAATTTCTTGCTGCTAGGTTTCAATCAGTGCAAACAGTAAGTCAAGCTGGAGACCAAAAATCAGTTTGATTAATGAACTCTTTGTAGCTGTAACACTTAAAGTTTTTCTGTTCATCATACTCCACTAACTTTTGAAAATAAAATGCAAGGTGCTTTTTTTGTAGCAGCGTATTTTAGTAGTTTGCTCTTTGACAGAAGAATAATTACTTTTTTTTACAATGCAATCTCTGTTTAGATACGCAATCAGGGAGAGCAACAGTGTTGTAAAGATATTTAAGAATTTCAAAGAGAAGAAATCATTCAAACCTGATTTTGGAGCAGAAGGTGAGTATTTACTTTCAGAATACATGTGTTAATGCTTTTTTTTTTTTTTTCCACAATGCAAATTTGTTCCACCTTTGTTTTCTTGCAGGTATCTATGGTGGATTCCTGTTGGGGGTCAGATCTGTTAATGGTTTGGCATTCTATGACTGGGAGAACACAGAATTGGTTCGCAGAATTGAAATTCAGCCCAAACACGTAAGTTATGAGAGGGAACTGAAGATATTTCCATGTCCGTGTTTACTGAGTTTTGACTGGACTGCTGATTTTCTTTAATGAAGCTAAGCTGTCAATCATAAATTCTTAAATTTATCTCTGTCTTGTATCTAAAGGGGGAAAAAAAAATCCTATATATACGTTGGCTTATCAGTTTCTAAAGCTGCTATGAGGGTTTGTACAAATTACAGTTTGTACTTTTTCCCTTCTTAACTTGGGGGTCTCTCAAATAGTGCCATTATTGTTTCTGATTTCTGATTTCAATACAGATTTTCTGGTCTGACTCGGGTGAACTTGTCTGCATTGCTACGGAAGAGTCATTCTTCATCCTGAAATATCTATCAGAAAAAGTTGCAGCAGCCCAAGAAACACATGAAGGAGTCACTGAAGATGGAATTGAAGATGCTTTTGAGGTACCTCCGTTTAAAAGCTTAATGTGACTGAGATTAGAGACTACTGAGGCAACTCTTCCCTGAAGATCACTGTTAAATCATTTTATTTGGGATGCTTTGGGTTATCCCTGGGGAAAGTAACTGTCTGAAACGCAGTGTTGACACATGCCTAGATTTATCTTCAGTCATTTGTTAGCTACTTGCATAATGATAGAGGTTATTTTTAAAACACGCGCTTGGGTATTATGTTCATGTAGTTTAAACTCTTTCTGCAATTTTCATGTTTTGAAATGTGATTGAAGATTAAGTTCAAAAAAAAAGAAACACAAAACACAACCATCACTATCTGTGAAGTGTCAGAAACAAATTTCATGAGGAAAATTGACTTGGAGTATCTTGCTTAACACTTTGTTTGGTACTTCTTTCCTGGATTTGTGTTTTAGTTAAGTATTGAGGTAGAGATTTCTTACCTCACAACATTTTTTTAGAAAACTAGATCTATTACTACAATAATTCCAATCTGTAGCCAGAGTTCTTTGCAATTTGCCCAACTATTTGTTGAACCATAGAATATTACCTTTAATTTGAAAACACAATGGTTTCACTTATGTAAAAGCAGTTTTTTATATATCTAATTAAATCAATTTTACTTTGCAGGTTCTTGGTGAGATTCAGGAGATAGTGAAAACAGGCTTGTGGGTAGGCGACTGCTTTATTTACACCAGTTCTGTGAACAGACTCAACTACTACGTTGGAGGAGAAATTGTCACTATTGCCCATTTAGACAGGTAAGTTACTGCATTAGGTTGTAAGCAAGCTTTACATCTTTTTTTTTTTCCAGAAGAAGTAGGTCAAGGTGAACCTTATCTCCCACTTGACCTGAAGTGTTACTTTTTATTACACATCATGCTAATAATGTATGTTCTAAGGCAGAGAATAAACAGTATTATGTGAAAGTGTGGAAATACAGTAAAAGTTAAATTTTTCATGTTCATATTCTTGTTACTCTAAGACCTATTGTTTTTTTTTGTGTTGTACTTGGTAGTAGACTTATCCAAGATGAATATTTTTTGTTTTGTTTCAGGACGATGTATCTTTTGGGGTATATACCTAAGGACAACCGACTTTATTTGGGTGATAAAGAGCTGAACATTGTTAGCTACTCTTTGCTGGTCTCAGTGCTTGAATATCAAACTGCTGTGATGAGAAGAGATTTTGGTATGGCTGACAAAGTTCTTCCCACAATTCCAAAAGAACAGAGAACCAGAGTTGCACATTTTCTTGAAAAACAGGCAAGAGAACTATATTTTTTTTGTCATCAAAAATGTAATCAGCTTATTCACATTTCTATTTGAATTTCTTAATCAAAAACAAATGCATTTTTTTCTGTAAACTCTTGTTAATCATCCATATTTATTTGATAACACTGTTATTAATTTTTGATTCAGAGGGCTTTTGTTAAAACATTTACGATGTTATTTGACCAGACAGGTCATGGTTTTACGTGTGGACTTTTATTTTAGGGCTTCAAACAACAAGCCCTTGCCGTATCTATGGATCCAGAGCACCGCTTTGAACTTGCTCTTCAGCTTGGAGAATTAAAAATTGCTTATCAGCTTGCTGTAGAAGCAGAGGTAAGCATACAATTTTTTGTGGTTCATACTAATTCTGAATATGAGTGAATCAAAGAGGCCCTGTAAGAAAAAGCAATGTGAGGACACAGTACAGCTCTCTGAACAGTGTACATGTATGTATGTCCCCAACTTTCTCCCTCGAGTTCTGCCTGTAATTCAAAGGCATCTGAGCTGTGGGATGTTGAAGAATGTTGTTTGCTCAGAGAGATACAGAAACTCCTCCTGGAGCCTTCAGATGCTTGCCCAAGAAGAACAAAGCCTTAATCTTTACTGTTGAACAGAGAGAAGAGGAATGGCAGGACTGAAGCCTCTGGGCCTTTGTTCCAGCCTTAGCAAACTTGGATAATTTCTGATGTACTAGGAAGGCTGAAGGCAGTGATTTGTCCTGTAGCTATTATTAAGATAAATGATCTCAATGTTCCTTTTGCAAAATAATGGAGTAAATGATAAAGAATTAGTTACAAACGCAATGCCTTTCATACGTATTGATTGTTAATTTGGGAACTTTCATTAAGGGAATATTACTGTCTAATTTTCCAGACTAATCTCTACATTTAATGTTTGTCATCAAACATGGAGGGAGAAGGAAGGAAGTTAGGGTTGTGTAATGATCTGCATGTAACAGTGTCATGCTGTGAAGGTGCAGTATTCATTGTATCTTAACGGGAAGACAAGTGTAATGATAGAGTACGGTACCTTAACAGGGAAATTTGATTGCTTTAATCTTTAAATGCTGTTCAAAAATGTGAGCTTTTATTTTTCTTTACCTCCCTCCCTCCCTCCTTTCTGCCATTAGTCAGAACAGAAATGGAAGCAACTTGCTGAACTTGCCATTAGTAAATGCCAGTTTGGCCTAGCCCAGGAATGTCTCCACCATGCGCAAGACTACGGAGGACTACTGCTCCTGGCCACAGCTTCAGGAAACGCTAACATGGTGAATAAGCTGGCTGAAGGAGCAGAAAAAGATGGCAAGAATAATGTTGCATTTATGAGCTACTTCCTCCAGGGAAAGTAAGTAGCAAGCGAGAGTTCTCATTGGGCTTTATCCAAATGCCTCACTACAGCCGACTCACTATACGTGCAAAGATAGTGGCACATACCTTTTGATAAGGGCTGATTCTATTTTGTGATGCCTACTTCTTTTAAAATCTGAAATGAAAGCACATTAGCTGTTTTATTCCATGACAGTAATAAATCTAATGTAATGCAGAAGTCAGTCTTCTAAGCTTACTGATTAAAATCACATTTTAAACTCTTACAGGCTTGACTCATGTTTGGAACTCCTGATTAAAACTGGGCGTCTCCCAGAAGCTGCATTTCTTGCACGGACATATTTGCCAAGCCAGGTTTCAAGGTAACATGAAATCATGTGCATAGTATGAATAGTATTGTCAAAACTAGCCATGTACAAAAAAATATGACTTACATTTCCAGGGTCGTTAAATTGTGGCGGGAGAATCTCTCTAAAGTTAACCAAAAAGCTGCTGAGTCCCTTGCTGATCCTACAGAATATGAAAATCTTTTCCCTGGATTAAAAGAAGCTTTTGTTGCTGAAGAGTATGTTAAACAAAGTCTTGCTGACCTGCGGCCGGCCACAGAATACCCCCTTGTCACTGTAAGTAAGAAGTGGGAGTTCTTCTCAAGAAATAAATACTTGATCTCGAATAAATTCAACTTTAATCAAATCAGTTAAACCACTTAAATTTCATGAATGCATCATTAGTTTTTTTGGTTTTTTTTTTGCTTCTTTTAGCCCAATGAAGAAAGAAACTTACTTGAAGAAGCAAAAGGTTTTGAGCCTTCTGGAATAATGGCATCTCAGGTCAGTGTTACTATTAACTGATGAAATCTAAGAGGCAACTCTGTTGTACAGTGATATCTACCTTGGAGAGTATTTCACCACAACGGGCAAGCTATTGCTCTTGCTAACTGGACTACAAGCACTGCAGCCCAGTTCCATGTTCTTTTCCCTCAGACTTGACTACAAAAGTAGATTAAGAACAGCCATCAGTAGTTACAGAATGAATTCTGCGTGTATGCTTACCTTGGTTTATCTTTTGTTAGAACTTTGTGATAACTTGCACTGTTATTTCTGAATGTAATTTGTAACATGTTAAGTTAAAATCATCTTGTATTAGAAGCTGAACCCACAGCCACCAGTGTTCTTCAGTTGTGCTTCAGTTCTTGAAATTAACTGACACTTACTGCAGGCTGTTTTCATTATATCAGTTCTATCATCAACTGCTTTGAAGTAATAGAGGCGAAAAAAAGTCATAGGTTCCAGTGAAGTGAAGACTAGAGCACTTGGTAGCCTCAAGATGCGAGTCCAGGATTACGGAGGGAAACTTTAGAAGATACCTAAGGCTTAGAGGAGGTGCATATGCGTGCTTATGGGTCTGCTGTTATTTATTTACCTGCTTTTGTCCAAAGAATTTAAATTCAGAAGAACTTAAAAGATCTCATTTTCATTAGAAAAAGGCTGAAGAACCAGTTCCATCTCCTAAACCAGAAGTGATGAATACAGCACTGCAGAATTCCGATCTACTTCCAACAAAAGATCAAAAGGTACTGCATTATGTTTTAGTAAGGGAAGGAATGTTGTGGCCTAAAGAGTAATAATGTCACTTTCTAGTTTGATATGAAGCAGACTCCTGAGGTCTAGTAGAGGATGCAGATCCTTTCCTGTTGTGTGCAGAAACTACACAGCACTGTAGACCCATCCCTACAGCTTTGTGGGCTTACAAGCAAACAAAGTGGATGCAAAACACAGTTGGTTAGAGCACGGTAACAAGTAGCAGCACTGAAAGCTGCTTTCTTACCAAAGAAGGCAGCTTTTTTCTACAGGTTATTTTAGTATTTATGCATCAGCTGCATTGCCTCAGGCTTAGTGTTTTGCAGAATGTTCTAATACCTCATATAGAAACATAGAGAATGCAGCTCCTGCTATTAGCTGCCTAACCCCCAACCATGTAAGTATCCCTGTAACCTGGACTTTCTTCCTAGACACTTCTGGACTTGGAAGATGACCTGGATAACTTGGACCTGGAGGATATTGATACCACAGATATCAATTTGGATGAAGAGATCTTAGATGAGTGAATACACTTCTTAAATGACCAAATCAACTACTTTTACTCCAGATAAAGGAATGAAGTTCTATGGACTGCATCCTCCATGTTAACTTGATTTTTATACACAAGATGGACCATGTAGTGAGAGGGGAAGACCTAGCAACTGTACAAAAAATCAGTTTTCAGGGTGGTGAAATTCAAGATGTAGGCCTGTTCTAGTGCATATTGAAAATGTTTTCATTTACAAACCAATTCAATAAACCCTTTTAAATACTCTATTCCCACTTTCCAGTATTTCGAAAAGTAAAATGAATTACGGCCAATGTTTTATCCTCAAGATACATCACTAAAGGAATCTAACGCAGTTGAATTCCAAGTTTGAGAGAATGACTGTTGTGAGTTCACTTACTGTATGTTTGAAACTAGCAAGCTTGTGTAATGATTCCCATTATGTTTTGGTACAGAGTTCTCTGAAACACAGTTTTCTAAGGTATTTATTGTGGAGTCCTGTACAGAGGTTTGTAAACAGTTTAAAGTGATGAACTATGGTTTATTTCATGAAGCTGTAGAAGTAGCCATTGCTTCCTCGTAAGCCTGGAGGGCCAACTGTATATAGCCTTCTTTTTGTGATTCAGTTTTCGCAAAGACCTAGAAACAGGACGGAACATATTAAGGTACAGTTAAGAGCATAGTTGCACACAGACTTCATCATTCCCATACTCCATCCACCAGCTCTAACTGAAATCATGGTGCACTTTTTTTAAATGCAGGATAGTTCTAGTTAAATAAGGGGGAAAAAATAACCTCACAAAGCTGCTGGTGTTTAAAAGCCTTTTCTGTACTTAAATAGGTTTGAAGTAGAAAAGCATACCTTGATCAGATCAACTCCCTGAAGCTTCCTTTCTTCAGCTTCTTTTGCTGACTGACATTCCGGATGAAGCATATGATACAGCGTGATTAAACTTGTAGCATCATCTAGCCTAAAACAAATAAAGGCTTGTTTGTAGCAATTACTTCATTTAAATACTTCCAGTTTGTTTGCACACCCACAGGCATTCATACACTCACCTAGTATACAGTCATTAGAATATAGGTACCCCATAACTTAATGTAACAGCAACCTGTTTGTGAGGAGACTTGAAGCACATGAACACTAACCTGTGCTAGGTAAGGTACATAACTAATTCATCCTGATGCACTGTTCAGTAGTAATAAAGCTGAAAGCTGTTTATGTAAAACAGAACAAACTTGTATCAGCTGTTTAGCAGAACAACTCTACCAAGAAGTCTTTTAGCAGTGCAGTAACTGGCATTACTGCAGTATTAGAAATCTTGTCACACCTAGCCTGTGATTAATTTAAAACTGGAAAAGGGGATTTACTTGCATAAACCTAAACAGTTATGGCTTATATAAAGAGTATGGCAGATAAAGATGCTCCAAGGTTTGGTAGCTTAAGTCCAGATATTTTAATTTTCTCTTTACAACTTCAACAGAAACTTCCCTCTATTTCTTCATATCCTGAGGTTTTAAAGTAATATCTGACCATTAGAAGTTTTTAACTTCAACAGTAGGAAATAAAATTGATAAAGATCATAGCATTCGAGTTCTACTTTCAGAAGTTTCTCCTGGCCCTAGAGCCCTTTTGAACTGCTAAATAAAACTTATTTTACTAAGCTTATCAGCTGTTATGGAAAACCATCTATTTAAAATGAATGTGTTTATCAGCTACTCTTGTCTTACCCAGCAGTTGCAGTCAAGAAGAAAAGCTACTTAGAAATTGCTCCAAAATCCAGATTATGTCAGTCTTAAAAGCCAAAAGTGATAGCAGTAGCATGTGGTTATAAGATTTTAAGATCGGTAGTGCCAGAAGTGGAAGTGTACAGCAGAAATAAAAGAAAAAAAACAGCAACTGTAAAAGGCTTATTTCTGCAGAAACTGACAGCTTTGCTTATACTGTAGTTGGTGTTTCAGAATCTATATAGATAAAATCACAGCTAGCCTAGAACTTCATGCAAATAGAACTTTTATACATCTTGAAGAAATACTGTTTTTCTTTTCAAACACTGGACCTTAGTATTTTCCATTTGTTTAGATAAGCAGAATTAATAACTAACAAACAGCACTTACAAGTCTCTGTGGATCATATCTATTAGTAAGCCATCTGTTCTCTTTCTGTTGACTAGGTACCAAACCATGCCTCCAAAGTGCCTTGTTGAACGGAGCAGATCATATTTGGCATGTTTCTCAATGTCATCATATGTCCGATGATGAACCTACATACAGAAAAGGTTCCAGTGTCAATACCATATAGAGAGCTTAATGACAGTTTCTCCCTTACACCTCTTAGGAGTATTTCTTTTTAATTCATCTTCAGGCCTCTCTAAACTGTGGCAGTAAGCCACAGGCTCAACAACATTACTTTAAAGCTTTATGCATGTAATAATTTGGAGTAACACTAGGATAACCTAGTTCTTAGTACTCCTGTATAGATACTTGTTGACAGAAAGCTAAGTATTAGCTATGTACTGGCAATCTGGGGAGAGAAGGAGGAACATAACCTCTGAACCTTCATTCAACTGCCCTCAAGTTATAATCCATTCTTTAGGGAAAAAGACGGTGGTCTTCTAATTATGATTTAAGCAGGTCCCTATTCTGGGAGAGTTAAGAACAGCTCATCGCAAAGATAATGGGTAATCCCTATGAGGATAAAAAAAGCACACACCTTAACAACTTTGATCCCCAGATAACACTTACGCTTACAAAATCAACCTAAGTTCTTCACTAATGTTATTTTATTAGAAAAATGAAATATGAACTTACTCTAATATAGTCAGCTGAATCTGGCTCAAACTGAGCAATGCACATGTTAAGGATATCCTCGTGACGGTCTTGCTGAAACACAGTCTAAAACAACAGTTCAAGTTCAGAATAGATTCTGTATCACACCATTCCATCTAAAATTAAAATGGCAAAAAAAAATATTTCCAGACAACACAGCAAGCATCCCCTTAGTCACATGACAAAACAGCAGAAAGTGCAGTAACTGCCTTGATAATATGAATAAAATTTTTCCTTAATTTTTTTTTTGTGGAACACCAGTTCACATTTTCATATTTCAGTTCCATCGATGCATAACAATGTGGATTTCCAGTATGACAATATTTACAACTACCCTTGATGTATCTTGTTGCGACCTGGAATTTTATTTTAAGTATTTTAAGCAAGTTACACTGATTAGTTCAAACATCAATACTTCAAGCACCTTGAAACAGACAAATCAACTGGCTTATTCAGAGCTACTACTCTGTTCAAACAGCACAGCATCACTATCACAGCACAATCAAATACATAAAAATGATCAGTTTTCAAAACCAGGATGACCTTACCACAAGGTGTTCATCCTTGAATACCGCTGGGGGAATAACTCTGCGCCCTTCTTTTGGGAAGAATATCTGTATCATTCGGTCTCTTTCTTCCCAGGTTGCTTTGCGTAATACACCATTTGGTTCTCTAACTACAATGAAACGTTCCTTGAAAAAAGATAAAAAGGAACGTTATTTCTCCCAAAGTGTCCTCAGCATAATCAGAACCATTTTAAGTAAGATTCTTGTTGGACAAAGTGCTTTAATACCAAGATGACACCAGTAATTACAGCATCTTTTTGATTGTTAGCATGTGTTAAATTTATAATTTTTCCCCTCTGTACCTTATACATCTACACCTTTACTGTATGTCAGCAACTGCGTATGCATATACACTAAAAGCTACAGCTCTGCAAAGTTTAACAGACAACATAACTAATACTCAGAAAAAGGAGTTAGTTTTGTTTCTGGCCTGATTTTACACATTTAATAACGTGTACTAAATTGACAATGCAAGTGCTTTTGTACTTTTTCAACTTCATTTCAGAAATAGAGGCCAGAATCACGTAAGGGCAACTTCAAAACAAAAATAATGCACCAAATAAAACAGTATACTCAGATCCATCCACAACTATATTTGATTTAGGACTGCAAACAAGTAAGAGTCTGTTGGGATGAAGTTTTCAATACATTAAGGCAGAGGAATTAACAGCAGGTTTCTTGAGAGAGCTTTTAGATGGAATAATAGATAGGAGACTTGGCAATTCATTTCCAAGAATTTATAGGCTGACTTCCTAGAATCATAACTATTTGTTGAGTACCTATCCAGACTTTTCTTACTAATACTTATGACAAGGTAGGTGTTTCATTATACAAACCAAATGAAAGGAAATCTAATTGTCTTTATCGCCATACTCCACAGTTCTACTTTACAACTGTTTCTTCACAGCTTTCACATGAATTCATTTACCTCTTCTCTTGTTTTCCACCAGATCCTCTCAATCTGGAAGTAGCCCTGTCTTTTGGTCTATGTGCTTACACCTTAAGTAATTCAAGTCCACAGAAAGCTTCTAAGAAGTTTGGATACACTCAGCACTCCCAGCAAATCATAACTACCTGCTTTTCACCCCCCTCCAAAAACAACCAAACAAACAGAACACCTCTTTGTGAGTACTGGAATGTAATTTGTCATCGGTTAGAAGTAAACATTTTGGAATATGTGTCTTTGTATTGCAGTGTATGAAAGACCAAGTTTACAACTCCTCGTCCTTTTTGCAGACCATAATAGATGTTATAATAAAACCTAAAGCTAATTCTGTAATTAAGAAAAAGCTCTTAAAATAAGTTAATGGATTTTTACTTACACGATGTGGAATCGAATAAGTTAAATCTGTAAATATATATTTCGTAGTTTCAACTCCATCAAGGATTTTGTCTTCTGCTAACACATCATCAATTGGCTCTCGTTCATCCAAAACAGGGGGCATTGTCAGCTTTTCTTTAGCTTCCTTGATAGCTTTTTTTGTGGCCTTTAAAACAAAAAAGTAGTTTAACTGATTTTACAGTTTAAAAAAGAAAATCACCATATTGGAAAGGTAACACACAATTTTGGGTCAAATGTTTTCATTCAGAGAGAAATTTAAAGTTTTTTTTGTTTGTTTGTTTGTTTTGTTTTGTTTTCTGCAGTTATGGAAAAAGCGAGACACGGATTCCATCCCTGTGCAGAGGGATCACATCAAACCAATGTGCCATTACCATCACTTAGGCATGCTGCTGGAAGAAGTTCTAAAATTCAAATGCACGTATACCACTGCAGACACCAAGTCATTTTTTCAAGTCACATTTCAGGTATTTTCCACCGTAAATTTCCGCCAAAGTATAAACAGCAGTGAAGTGTTTATACAGTAGCTGTGGTTACTGAAAACCTGATGAGTGAGGCCCCAGGAGCAAAGGGCAGCCGGGTGTTCCCAGGACTGCAATTTAAACCTCACATAAATGCACTTAGGTGATGTAAGGAGAAGTGATGATAAAGAGATGCTGTCACTCAAATACATATATATATATTTGTATATATCTGCTGCCATTGCCCAAGGAAAACAGGGCCAATGGCGCCTTCCCCACCTCCTGCAGCTGCTTTTCCGTCAGCAGCTTGTACTTGGGCGGCTTCAGCTCCTGCTTCACCGGCCTGAACACCTTCTGCAAGTCCAGCCCCGTCATTCTGTAGAGCAAGTCCTGCACCGCCTCGTCCGTGAAGGAAGGCTTGCCGTCCCTTTTCTCTGCCGGAGGATTGTACACACGCCATTAGCCGGGTGCAGGGGGCAGCGCCGCGGGGACAACGGGGGGGGGGGATGGCGAAGGGACCCTCCGCGCCGCCTCCCACAGCCCCGTTCCCTCCTCCTCGACCGCCCCGGGGGCAGCAGGCAGCCCCCGGAGGCGGAGCGGGGCTCCCCTCACGTACCGCCCGCGGTCCCCGCGTCCTGGCCGAGCGCCCGCTGAGGCTGCGGCCGCCGCCAGCCCCACAGCGGCCGCGCCGCGCCCCACAGCCGCCCGCGCCGCGCCGCCCGGCCCCACGCGCCCAGCGCCGCCATCTTGTGCCCGCCCCTCGCCCCTCGCCGCGCCGCCGGGCGCTCCGCGTCGCCGCCGGGGCACGCCGGGAAATGGAGTCCGCCCGCTGTGCCCGGGTGGCAAAAAGACACTGTCCCCACCTCCAACCTCCCCATTTACCGCCTCAGTGACAAAAAGGTGCGGTCCCCACCCGGCCCGGCCGCCCGGGGAGAAAGCAAAAGGCGCTCCCGGTGCGCTCGTGTCGTGAGCGCGCCGCTGAGGCGGAGGCGGGAGCCCGCTCCTGGCAGGAGGCTGCGCTCCTGTCCCGTCAGCAGCGATCTGCTCCGACCCGCCTCAGCGCCACAGCGGCCTGCTGGTGGCTTACACAAAATAACGCCCCCGAGGCTCTCTCTGCGGATTTGGCACTTTTGGGGTGCCGGGAAGGACAGGTGGTGGCAGATTTTCCCTCAGACCGTAGCCCAGGGGACGCCGCGGGCAACCCGTTACTGTCCGCCAGCACTCGCTGAGGTGGCGCTGTCCGGGCTTTGCTTTGCCGTTCTGGTAAAGAAGGGAAAATAAATAACCATATTCAAGCATCAGACCAAAATAAAGCTTTGTATCCAGCAGATACAGCAGATAAGATCTAATGGCTGTGAAGAAGGGGCCACACGATTGAAACCAGCATATTATTTCATTAACACAAGGCTGACATGCTGTAACGGAGCATGTTGCAATAGGTGTTACTTGGAGTTTATTTTTGCTGGCTGATCTCTATCTTTTGTTGTGTATTTCAGTCTTATGGACAGCAGTTATGGGCGTGTGAAACAGAAAACCTATCACTAGAAGGCAAGTGTCTCTTGAGAAGCCCTGAATGCTTCAGATTTTAAAATGTTCAAAGCCACACATTGATGCCAAGTGTCTGGTGACTCCCTGTCAAAATAGGAAGTATTTCACCTCCAGGAGGGAAGATATGGAAACACGAGTAATATGCTTAAATTCTGGAGATTTACAATTGTTTTAAAGTTTAGTAGGTTGCCCATTGCTGTGTCAAATCAACATCTAAATTCTAAATAATTTCATTTGAAAATGGAAATTGAAATCCTGGAGACTGAAGTCTTTGGGGAAAAAGCAGACTTTATAGCATATGTTGATTTTAGTCAGAATGAGGTTAAATGTCAGCTGAAATATTTATTTGTTTATAATAATAGATCTTCATTGTATTGGGAAGTATTCTTATTTTACTTAGCCTTATTCAATACACAAACACATGTGCTGAGTTGAATTTTGTACTCAAGTTTTATCTTTCAATATCCTGGCCTTTGCATTGTCAGAAAGGCTGCAGGAGGGCATATTCTTCTCATATTTGTATTGGTATAATTACGTTGACATCATTGAGAGTGCAAACGAACCCCTAACATTATTTTAATGTAATTTTGTGCTTAATTTATTTAAATAATGCCAAGAAAATTAAAAATAATTTTGAGGTAATGGAGAAGATGTTGTTTTTCAGTTCTTGCTTGGAAGATCTCTGGAGTGAGAGCTATACCCTATAAGGGAATTGGGAAGTTATTTGGCGACTTGCCTAAAAGCCACTTCAGACCTGTTCATGAATTTGGATGGCAAGCCAACGTCCATTTTAATTCACAGAAGTGCTTAGAAAAACAAGAGAATTTATTAGGCTATATCCAAGAGAGGTTAAATTCACATTCATTCTGTACTGGAGTAGTAACAGCTGCTGTGAGGATTAGCCTTTTGGCTGCTGGGATGAAAGGAAATATTAACTAACTGTACTGTAGATAGAAGTATAGCAGGTTTACATAATTTCTCAAATAATATAAATTTATGTTAGATAGACTGGTTATATTTTATTTATAGTTTATTGCTTTACTGAAGTAACAACTTTAATATTTTTATATTGGTATACTTAAAAATACAACACCAGATTGAAGAATAAGTGTTGTAAAAATGTATAATGATATAAAGATACAATGATATCTCTTAGCTTTAGTTACTATTTCGAATACATCCCAGGACAGTTGCTGTCGGAAAATTACAACCATCTGATGACGGGTGGATGTCCCCTGTGAAACACATTGGTGGTCTGAGTCTGGATTCTATTGGAAAAGTGTCAATACAAAATCACCTCCACAGTTGGCATTAATTTCCTTTTTGTTGGTAGTTTCAGGAGAGCAAAAGGATCAGATGGCAAATGAGAGTGAACCAGTTTGGTTAAGATCTCAGGGAAAAAGAAGGCAATGGGGAGCCTAGGAGCTTGCATCGTTGCTTTGCCTATTTAATAAATAAAATAAGGGACTGTTTTCTAGCTTTTCTGAATAGTAAATATGGCAAAATTGTGGTAGGACATTGATAGGAAGAAAGAATTTTCTTGGAAAAAAATACAACAAAAAATACAAAATGCAAGGTTTGGTAACTGTGCACCCAGCTGCAGTAAGAAGAGACAGCCTGAGCCCAGTCAGCCTGTCTGCATGTCCACAGTTGATGACATGACCTTTTTAAAATTAATGGTTGGCTCTCTTCTTCCTAATAAGAAAGAATCTGGAAATCCTGTGGAACATTTTTCTGAGTGACACAATGGACAGGACTGGAAGCTGGTTTCACTAAATCTGCATGGATTAAACTAAAGAGAAAATAATTTTTTAATAGGGAAAGCAGGGGGTGCTGAAGCAAGAGAAATGACACAAACCTTATTATACTGTTAGGTAAAACATTAAAGGAATAACATTACACATGGTTGGTTTTGGTTCTCTATCCCTAGATGGAGTGGCTTTTTTTTTTTTTTTTTTTTTTTTCCCCTGTAAGTGTTGGGGTTGTTGTGTGTAATATTTCAAAATGTTGTTTGCAGTTGTCTATTTTCAGGCATACTACCTGTAAGCATCTTATTTGCCAGTGTCTTTTCTTTAAGGTACCGAGTATTATTTTCTCTGGAATTGTCTTTCAAGCTCTGTAGCCATGGATTTGCGTTGCCATCCAGAGCCCTTGGTAGCTGCCCCTGCAACTTCCACCCGAATCCAATGCTATTATTTTGGTGGTGACAATGAAGGTGATGATGCACGAGCCTTTGCTAATACATCAAAGTGGTCATTTTTCATCTTAAAGACCATACAGATATCATACAGATATGTGAGGCTGTTTTATTTTCAAATTTCATTTTGATACTTGGCAGCAGGGACAGAAGATGGCAGCTGTAGAACTCAGTCCTGGGCCACAGGGCCAAATCTACCTCCAAGGGCAGGGCTGTGGTAGTTCTGCTGGGCAGAGCACAGCTTTACAAGGAACAACTGAGATGCCCGCAGAAGTTAAGCTCACCTGAAGCCATTATCACCCTGCATGAACAGCTGACTTCTGGCTTCTTAGTGAGAGGCAGTGGGGGAAACTTTATGACTGCAAAAGTCTACCAAGATTTTTTCTTCGGTACTGTTAATTTAAAAAATTATCATAGTGTATATATGTGGAAGAGCAAGTATCCCGTGCTTTATTTGTTATTTTAAATTTGAAGGAAAAAATACAAAACTAAAAAGTAGTTTTGGTTATACATCCTCTTTATTTTTAATTTCGTTTAGTTTCAGGCAAATTTATACTACTTCTTATGCACTATATTTTTCTGGGCCACAAGGGGGCGAGATTGAGTTTTTAAACATCAAAAATGACAGTGCCCGAGTAATTATAGTGGATAATGTAAACGAACTGTTTTCAGTAATGACCCAGATTTGCCTGTCTCACATAAAGCTGCCATAATCTCACTTTAATAATGATAAATTAGATATATACAAATACTGTCTGCAGTAATTGAGATTACATACATTATTTATAGTAGGGATATAAATCCCACTTCAGTTTATATTGTTTTCTTTGCTACACTATAAGGGCTTGAGCCAAAGCCCATTAAAACCATTGGAAGTCCTTCCCTGACTTCAGTGAGCTCAGAATTAAGTCCATATTTTTCAATAAATCTTATTCTTTCTTTTTGCTCTTGTAATGCTTATCTTTAAAAATATTGTCAGGCGGAGGGGGAAATAGTAAATATTCAGTACTATTCAAAGTAAGAATTTGAGTAATTGTTGATATCTACCTTCTTAATCAATATTTAACCTCTTTCTCATTCCATTTCTATTTAAAGTTCTGTTCATTTGAATCCAAGCAGGGCATCATGAACTAAAGCTGGTGTCCAGCGCAAATTGTTATGTATTCTCCTGGTTATAAGCTGTTCTAGTACCTCTTCAACAATAACTGCAATATGTTTTTTTCTTCCATCCATTCCTAGTAACAGCAAAGTTTATTAGCAGACACAACCACTTCATTCTTCAATTCTTTCAGAAGTAGGTGAATACCTTTTTCTGCCGATGACGTTACTGTTAAATAGATTGATTTTTCCCAAGACTGATTTGTTCTCTTTTTTTATTTTAATCCAGTTAAAAGAACAGCTTTCTCAAAACAGGCCTTCTTACTGCTTATTGATGCCAAAAAAATACTCTTGACTCCATGCCATTCCCTTTTTGTGTTCTTTTTACCTCTGACACTCTATCTGTCTCTGGAGTTCTTTCACAAGTTGCCTTCTTCTGGTGTATGCAATTATTGTTCTTTAAATCTCTTTATTGGTCTTCATATTGGCTGTAAATCTTCCTGTTTCCATCTTATATTGCTTTGAGTTCATCTGGATTTTTTAGGATTTGTTTTGTCACCTTGTTTTCTCCTTCCTATTTCCCAAAATTAATCGTTCATGGAAATGAGCATTGGTACTGTGCTATTTATTAATATTCAACTTTCAATTTATTTTCTTCTTGTTGTTTCCAGGAGCAAAATATGCCCTTGGTTCACTATTATATGTTTAAATAGACTCCGTGATGGGAGCAGCTTCTTTTAACCACAGCAGATTAACGGGCTATTACACTATTTAACATAAAACACCCTGTCTTCTAAAGGTGTTGCTGGAGAGTTCTTTTGCTGTTTGTTTTTTTTTGTTTGTTTGTTTGTTTGTTTTTCTTTGTTTGTTTTTTTTTTTTCTTTTCCTCCTTTCCTTTGGATTCAGAATTTAATACAAATTAACTTTGCTTAGGCAAAACCACCGTGCAGTCTGTGCAGTTAAGAAAGTCATTACAGAGACAGGATCCTGAGGGTCTGACAGAAAAGCTAAAACAGCTGTGCTCTCCAGTACAAACAACACATAAATCTACAGTATCTTCTCTTCATGATCAAATAAATGAAAGAAAAGGCTCAGAAAGTAAATGATATTTTTATCTCAGAATAAAAAAATAAAAAAAAAATAAATCTTGAGCAAATCTAAAAGAACCTAGCATCAGTTTAAATCTCAGCTATTTCTCCATTAGCCAGATAAAATCTATCATTTTCTCATTTTTTTAAGCAAAAGTATTTCGACTTGGCAGCCAAACAACTCCATCCACCTGTTTGATATGAAGGTTGTCTTTAGGCACGGGATTAAATGGTTATTTAGCTGCTTAGTGAAGAATATATCTCACAAGACCAGTTTCCAGTTGTGTTTATTATTGATCCTTTCTTTCTAACCAAGCAAATAAATAAACTCCTAAAAAATAAAAATAGGCATAATATTATTACAGTCCAATAGTCATTGGACTGTTTTCACCATTTATTTCCAAGTGAACCTCTTGACATTTATTAAGTTGCCCACTAACATTAAAGGGAAGACTTAACATCCATTTTTGGACAAACACTCCGAGTAGGGTACCAGATGTCACTAGCTGATTTCTAGAGCAGCACCAAGAAAAAGGATTCAGTGGGTGCTATAGCTGCTTAATCTGGGGAAAAATACCTATGTTCTTCCTATGTTCTTTTCTTTACAGACTGTTTTAAAACTGTTTGGTAAATAAATTACTCTTTTTTTTTTTTTTTTTTTTTTCAGGGGGGGAGGGAGCGGGGTCAGAAAGTATTTATGTGGGCAGAAACTTGTACACTTTTTTTGGCTAATCTGTTCATTTACTGATTAGTTACCATGGCTCCTTCTCCCATGTATTCATAATCCTTGTATGCTTATTCATGCCGTTCTACAGTACATGATATGATCATTAACATATGTCCATGTTTGTACATTTGGAGCGGAATAGATAGCTTAGATCTTCATGAAGGTGCATATTACATATCTAAATAATCTGGACAGATCTGGTAGTGTCGTTATAAAATGTTTCAAGGAAGAAAAAAAAAAAAAAAAAAAGGAAAAAACAAACAAACAAAAACCAGCATGCTAGGAGAAATATTAGTGGCAGAAACATACGAAACAGCAACCTAACCGCCCCACGCACTGTATGCAGCAAGCCCCTGTTTGTCAAAGGGATGAGTGTACAAAACAAAGTATGGAATTTTTTTCCTCACTGAGGAAGGGACAAAGAACAACCTTAAAGCAAGCACTGAGATCAAAAACTAAGAGTACTGAAAGTGCTCAAATATTTGTGTCTAATTAGGTTTGTGCTTTTTTTCCCCAGCAGCACAACAAAAGGGGAATGTCCTGGGCTTCCCTTCTATTTAGCCAATTCTGGGCTGCCTGATTCTGATTCTGTTCTTTGCAACCACCCCAGCACAACTCATAGCTTTTTCATAAACTCTTTTAGCTTATTACGCAAGTAGAAACAATGAATAATTTTCTTTCAGGTTATTGAGCTGAATGAAGTCACAGAGGGGTCTAATGAATGCCAGAGCCTCTGAGGAGAAAATAGAAGCGGGATCTTCTCATTTCATTAGCAGCAAGCCTCCAGATTGTGTCACAGTGTTTCAGGTAACTATAGCCTCAAGATACACTTTTACAACTGGCAAAAACTGATCTAAGACCATTCTACACCTTCTGTTCAAGCCCTCACTTGGGTTGTTTTGCTTGCTGGAAATATTTTATTCTTCATGACAGCCACTAAAGCAGACTTGATGTTTTTCTTCTGAATTTTGAATAAAAGTACAGTAGTTTGGACCTCATACAAACTTAGGATCCGACTCTGAAAGGTAGCTTATATGCTGCATTATAAAGCAAACCAGAATCTGTTCCAATTGCGTCTCTGCAACAGTATGAAGCTTTCCTAAACCTTAGAAGGTATTAGTGAGATGCAGCCAGTCCACATGATATTTTATAACAGAATGCTGCAGCACTGAGATCACTTTGTTTTCCTGTCTGTTCCAATGCTGCAGAATTACTTCCAACCCCAGTACCATTTCATTTGTAAGTAAGCAGTGGAATTCTTGATCGATGCTTACAAATCAAGCAGGCTATTGCTTGGATGGTTTTGTTTAGATCCAGAACCAAAAAGGACAACGAGTGCTGAGGCTACAGAAAATTAGTTCTGATCCTGTGAGTAACAGAGCAGTATGGGATCAGTATAATATAGTTTTGGAAATTCTGTCCAAAATTAACTTTGCAGTTACTTTGCATTTTTTAATGCTAAGGGTGGAATATTTGCCATTAGAGGAAGGCATCTTTTTAATTAATTATTCACTTCTCCCTCTCATCTCATGTCTCTTTTTATGATCTAATTTCTGAATACTGGTACAACAATGTGCGTGGTTCTGTGAAACCTGCTGCATGCTTTAAATATGATTATATCTCCCAATTATGACAGAAAAAAATGATGCTTACTTTATAGTCAAACATTCTTTTGCTTTCTCCTAATAATTTCCCCACTGATACTCAGAAAAAAAAAAAAAAAAAAAAAAGAAAAAAAAAAAAGATAAAAAGATTAATATCTTTAGTGTCTTCATTGTCAACTATTAGATGTGATTGTTTTATCATGTAGTACCTTATTTCTTAAAATAAGAACTAAACAGAGTTTATTATTGTTTTTTATTATTATTTTGAATATTCTGTCGAAGTCCTTAATATGTTATTCCCTGTGTGGCCACGGAACACTAGATGGCACTGTGCGGCCTTGCGTCAAACAGAGGAATGACAGTAGCAAAAGTCTCTCTCATGAAAGAATCTCCATCTTTCAAAAATATTTGTAATATTTTGTCCTTTTATTATGAAAACAATTAAAAAGTGCAAATTCTCGATTTTTGCACTCTGAAACCATTGCATGCCTTCTTTTTCCTGCACTATGATTACATGGGGAACATTTCTTAATGTTAGATTGGTGAGTACATTTGCTCATTTTTTTAATCTACTGTAAAGTTCTCCAATTGATTACTTAAATCAAAAGGAGGAATTTTCAGTCCATGATATCATCATCAGGCTCCTTACTATAGAACAGGAAAGAAGAAAGGGTAGTTAGCATGCTGCCCTTCTCTATCTCCTCTAATAACCTTTAACTCGTCTCATGGCATTGATGAGATTGCACTTTTTTACTATTAAATAACAGCAGAAGGTGTTAGGTAACAGCAACAACCTTATATCTTTATTTTTAGCTGAAGAAATATCTTGTAGACAACCAGGGTAACAGTTGTTACTTTTTCAGTATTAAATTGGTTTTGGGTTACTCCAAAATAAATGGTTTTAAAAAAGCTTATCTTACAAAAGTAACCTATTACTCAGAGCCTGATCCTGCTAGGGTCTGTAAGAAAAAAATATTGAGTGTGTTGTGGCAATGTAGTTAAGTTGCCCGTAGTGTGTTATTTTCTGTATCATATCCTACCTCTCCCACTGCTTTGGGTCTCTCTCTTCCACAGTCTGCACGGGTCATTTCTTAACAAGATAAAAGCAATTCCTAGCTAGGAGCTGTGTTCTGTTAATAACTGCCACAGATATCTTGGTGACTCTAAATCAGTCACTTTCCCATTTTGTGTTTCTTAATTCCCTTTGCTTTAAAATACAGATTGATTGGATGGATAGGAAAAAATAAGCATTATGTTTACTCTTACTGTCGTTTTAGTTAGGACTAACAGAATACATAAACAGAAAAATTATTCAAGTGTTTCATGAGTTGCTGCCATGTTAGGCAGACTTTTGACAAAGCATTATTATAATTTCTAGCAAAATCTTGTATTAACCTCACAGTGCCCTTTTAATTTTCTCCAAACAGCCCTATTTTTTAAAATGCTTCCTCTCTATCTGGCATCATTCTGTCCTATACCTGTAAAATTAATTATCTCACCTTACAGGGATGGAGGTAGAAATAACCTTTAGATAAATGAGATGATGACAGAACTTTAATGTGGCTCTGTATGATTTGGCTCACAGGTTATTATTGCTCTACAGACAAGAGGGAGATTTTTAATGGTGAGGATTCTTCAGTAGTATTATAGGTGGAAATTATGCCTAAAACAGCAGAGAATGTTCAATTCCCTCTCTCCGCTGGTGTTTTCTTGGTAGGGCAAGAAGCTTGTGTATCTGCTTGGGCCCTTGGGGTAGGAGAACTTAGGGCCTGTTTCATATCCTCTTTCAGTGAATCTGATTGAAGAACTGTCTGTGGCTTGTAGCTTCTGTTGGATCATAGAGTCGGATGAATGCATCACTAATTCTTTCTCTTGCTATCGGCAATGCTGCTTTCCATACTGAAAAGAAGAGGTGTAACGGACCAGGCTTCTTTTTTCCAGTTCCTGCCTATTGCCTTTTTCATCCCACTAGAGCATCCAATGCTGTCTTATGACAAACACCAACAGCCTTTCCGTTTTGGAAACATGTCTAACTGAGGAGGGAAGAGTAAGGTATTCTGCACGGGAAGAATAAGGTGTTTCAGAATTATATTAATGACCCTTCTCCACTCACGGTTTCTTTTTCACTATTCACTTCTCCATGTTCCCCACTGGTTCTTTATTTTGACATTTTTGATTTCTCATGGGCATCCCTTTTTCCTCCCAGTGCCCCCCCCCCCCCCCCCTTTTTTTTTTTTCCTAGTAGAATGGCATACCCTTGGGGCATTTAGTTTTGTTCAGTCGGGTCAACACCTGTCTCCATGGAGAATAATTTCTTTGAGTACTTTTAAGCATTGTGTGTAAGTGTGAACTGTTATCTCTGGAGGCCATAATCCTTCATTTACAAATAAGGAACAAAAAACAAGGAAAGCCTTTGCTCAGTGGAAATGGGATACGGGACTTTTTACACTTTGAAGGCTTATCAACTGTAAAATTTAAACTGAACATTTTGGAAAGCGGCACTAAGGCAAATATTACCAATCAATCATGAAAGAGTTTGAACTCATTGTTTGCCTTTCAATAATTTAAAATAAAATTAAAGTCCAATTGAGCCAGAGAGCTGCCTCCATCCTCTTACAAAGCAACCAATCTCTTAAAGTAAGAAAATATAGATTTTAAGATGATGCTAACCCCAAATGATGTCTCTATACTTTAGAAGCCAAGGACCCCTGTTTCTTCCCTCTGAGAGGGGAGAGCAGCATGCATATCCCTTGCTGGGTCAGAAGCTGATACCTGCTCTGACCAACCAGGTCACTCAGAAGCACCACTGCTTTCTGCAGCTGGCTAGGCCAGGGGCAGAACTCCAGCCCAACCACTCTGCTGGAATGCCACTGACAGGAACCCCTAGAACCTGGCTAGGCAGGATTAGGGTTTGGACTGAGACAACCAGGGACTCAGATATTGCTTGGGAACAGCAGATGTATTTTCAGATTACGCCAATGACCAGAATGTATTCTTTCCTACAGAACTAATTGTTTCTCATTGACAGCAACAGGAAAGAGGATCCTAAACTAAAAGTGTTGTGTCTGAGGAGGTGTCCATATCTCAGAAGTCTCAGATGTTGGGGAAAAAAACCTTTAAAACACCCTTTCCAAATCAGATTGTTTTGGAATAAGTACCAAGATTAAATGCTTTCCAGTCTTCTACCTATATTTTCAATGATAAAATGGCCAAGCAATATCCAAAGCCCTTCACAGAAACAGGACATCCTGAGCTGTGGCAGATGGACTTCCTTTACAAAATTTTAATGAAAGTTTTCAACAATAGCTCTATGTACATGTGTAGGGGTTGAGTGAAATATATTATTATATTTCATACTGTGAAATGCTACACATACTTTTTGAAGTAACTTATAACATACTATGGGATGTGCATGTTTTGCTGGAAAAAAAAAAAGTATTTTGTAAACTAAATAATAATAATAACAATGTTATATGCTCTGTTATGGCGTAAGTTAGGATTAGGTAGGGGGAAATTTTCAGGTTGTGGGTGGCCACAGTTGAAGGTCTTACAGTAAGTTTTTAGTAAAATATCCTTGGAGTATAACATTAAAATAAATGAAGAATTAACCAAACCAATGTATTAGTGAATGTAAACAAATCTTGACAGTAAATAAGTATTCTGAGAAAACCAAAAGGTAATAATTAGAAAGGAATACTTAAGCCTTCTCTCTTCCTAGAAGAAACAGATAAGATTATTATTTTTTTTAGTTTCATAATTACATAGCAAAAATAGTTAGTGCAAGAAGCTAGTGAAAGAAGACAAATTTCTTTTGAAGTTTATGATATGCGGTTATTTAATGTGGCCGAAGGTCTGTTTCATGATAATAAATATAAAGAAAAAGGTAAAAATATTTTTAAAGTTTTATCTACTTAAAATATTTGGGAAATGTCATATTTAATAAAGCAAGATAGTGACTACACTGCAATTTAGACACCAATAGTGGGAAAGCATATTATCCAAATATTGATCAAGTCAAATAAATTGGATTGGATTGTCTTTAGCTCACCACTTTTCCCACAACAACGCGTTGTGAAATGCAAGGGGGAAAGACAACTCATTAATGCAGCTTTTCAACAGTTTTTATTTGTGTCTTATATCTGGGTTTCAGCTCAGGCATCATTTGCCTGCTGTGCCTTCTCTTTGCCATAGAAGGTCAGAAAGCCCCATGGCTGAGACAAGTTAGCTTTCCTGGGCCATTTAGTCAGCTTTTGTAGCAAAAGTAGGGCTGCTGAAACAACCAGCACATCTGAGCATCTGGACTTGTGTCACTAGATAGTCAAAGCGGTGCTTAGCCTAATTGTTATGATATATTCTAGTACCTTTCCTCAGCTCTCTGTCTCTCTTTTTTTTTTTTTTTTTTTCATCAGAGAAATGGTGTAACTCAGTGAATAAATGTAAATGACAGCAATATGTTAAGGGCAATGCATACCACCTTTTATATACAAGGTAAAGGCTAATAAGAAAGAGGACTTTTAGTAATTGCCACAGAAGCTTAAAAGCATTTAGAGATTGAAAGAAAAAAAAAAAAAAAAAAGAAGAAAGATTTCTTTTATTCCATACTTCACACAGTTCCAGGTAATCTGACCATGTCATGTTTCACATGGAGTAGTCACAGTTCAAACTGAGTACCTTCAGCAGCAACCTTTAGGGTCAGCACTTTTGGTTGAGTGTGGCTTTTGGTTACTGACCTGGCTCTGAGACAACGTGATCGGCAGCCACATTCCTGTGCACAATATTTTGCTGTAACTCAATTTTGATTGTAAGGAATTTCATCATGGTTCATCTCTGGATAAAGTTTTTCGGAACAGGTAAAGGTGAATACTAAAGAAAAGAAAAATGTTGTTAAGATCAGGTCATACAGGAAAGATGTTTAAGCGTTGTTCATCCACCCACGCATGTGCTTAATATATGTCAGTTCTTATTGGAACAAAGTCAAACTGACTATCCTACTCAGGTCTGGCTTCATTTTAGTGCTTAGAGTAATAAAGCACCAATAAGCAAATCATACCAATGAGATCAGCATGTTTATCACGTTCATTTTGCATTACTGTTAACACATATGAGGTTGACATGATCAGAATCTCTTGATCCTTTTAGGGTAAGTGTAATCATTTTATTTTGCCTAGTAGTATTTCAGAATGCCTTACAAACATATATAAAGTCTCCTCTGTTTATTATGTAGACTCCCAGGAATTACTTTTTCTTTTGCACATAACCTTGTCAGAGAATCCTATGTTCAACTGCAGTTAAGCGAAGAGAATCCAAAAAGGCAAAGTGTAAATACCATAACTGGAATTTGGCCAGAATCTACCCCCTTATACCCAAACCTCATTTCCTTATATTAAGGTCAGTCTGCAACCATACCCACCCCAAATCAATATGAAAGACAAAGACTGTGAGTTGAACACATCAGATAAGAAACAGGCACTGCTAAATAGTTGTCCTGAGGATTCCAGGAATCAGATTTGCACATAGAGCAATAGTATGTTTGGTTGTTTTTGTTGTTTTTTCACATTCATGATCATTGATTTTAGTTTATTTCTGAAGTGTCAGTTTTCTAGGATGGACAGCAGATGGACAATATTCTGATGTCAATTTTCTGATACAACTCTGTGGAAGTCAACAGAGTTTGGCTTTTCAAGGGATGTTGTGAGATAATAAACTATTCTTATGATATTTTAACATAATGATATTGTTGTCAAAATCCACTAACAGCATGGAAAGATATTTATTAAAAACTTCTCACGTTTTTTACTTATATGGTAAACAATCTGGCTTTCTAATCCCTTGTGAATGAGTTTAGGTTTGTGTCTGTGCTTTGAATACCCCAGTCATAACCACAGTGGCACCTTCATCCTCTCTGTTTTTTCATCTTTGTGCTATATTCACAGAAATCTGTGTCAGAACTAGAGGCCCACTGTTCTGTATGTTTTACAAAAATATATTCAAAAAAGATGTGTCCTAAATTTAACTACTAGTATAATTAAGACAGATTCTTCTATTGTTCCTTTTTTTCACAATGTATAGAAGCCTTCCCAAAACGCCTTAGAGAGAATGATTTAAGCTAACAAAGGACAGCACTGAAAAGAATGTTTGATTTAGAATTTTTGTGTTGTTATTGAAACTATAGTAAAGACTTTTTTGTTGTTGTTGTTCTCTTAAATGAAGATGTGAAAAGTCTTTCTCATTTTATATGTGCAAACTGGAAGACAGTGAAATGTGGGCAGGAAATGTTCTCTCTTGAGGAGAGACGCTGTGGTACACCACATCAACCTGAATCCCTAAGCCCAGCAGGTATAAAACCAGACAAATTCCACTTATTGTAAGCCAATAAGACCAACCACAGGTACGATAAAATTGCGTGTCATAGACAATGAAGTAAAGTAAAATGGAGAAGTAAAAGTGCTAGTTCTAGAATACACAAATATATGTGAATAATATTTGTGTAAAGATAGATGGATTTGAATTCTTGAAAACAGAAAATAAAAACATAAAACGCAAAACATACAGAAGAAATATTTCATAATCTTTTACTTATGAGATATTTTTTTAGAGATTTGACTGACTTGCATCCCACATTCTGCAAAACAAAACAAAACAAAACAAAAACCAACTATCTGGGAAGATTCATAAAGATGAGTATACAGCACCAGAGGAAAAAAAAATAATTGGAAAAATAAATGGCAGTCAGACATTTTAGTGGAAGAGACTATTACATGATCCAGTGGGCCCTTCCAGCTCAGGATATTCTATGATTCTATGATCAATGCTGTGTCCATCAGCAATAGAACTTATGCTGGAAACATCAGAAAGTTGTTGGTTTTATGCCTCAGGTCTGAAATCTGTTTACTGTTGACCTTTTTAGAGTTACTATGCATTAAAAGAGAAAAATTATGTCCAGAACATTTTTGTTAGTGTGTCCTTGGAGCCCATATGAAATCTGTTAAGGAGTCTGTAGATACCACGCAGTCCAGAGACAATATACCAGAGAGCCCAGCAGTTATCCCTGTTCTCCAATCCCTGTACTTGTCATTTGGGCCAGAGAAAGGAAGAAAAAAACACATTGTCAGTTATTATGCTGTGTTATAATGCTGTATCTTTTGGAGGTCAGTGGAATGTTTAATGTCATCTGATAGATAATTGGACCTGAGTCATTACTGGAAATGTCCCAGTAGGTATACATAGAAGCTAGTTAAGAGGGCTGAATGCTGAGTCCAAAGCAGTCGGTGGGCCTTTGGTATGGCATGGTGTTGGAATCTGCATGGTGACTGGCACCTGGAGGCTGGCTGAGCTCTGGGAGGATCAGTTTGCACATGTGGCTAAGGAAGAAGGCAGGATGAGTGTGAGCAACAGATCCACCCCCTGCAATGCAGTGAAGGAATTTGTAGGGATGTGTTTTGCTTCCACATCAGAAGGAGAGGACTTATAGTGGACAAAAGGAGTGTATGGCCCTGTATCCTGAGCTTCCTGTTATGTTTTAAAGCTTTGATTTTGAGGTTTGCATTTACATCTCTACTCAAATCTTATTTCAGTCCTGAGCCTGAAGCTCAGGACACAAGCTGTTATCTTGCTTCCTGGTGCTCTTTTTTTTTCTTCTCTCTCTTTTTTTTTTTTTTTTTTTTCATTTTTTCTTTTTTTCCTGGAGTTTGCTGCTTATGGGCTGGAAGAGAACTAGCATTCTGTGTCTGTTTTCTCAAAATTGCCCACCAGGTCCAGTTGGGAACAATGCTGGGAGAAGAATAGCAGCTAAATATCTCTGAGAAACCACGTGCTTCACTTACTGTGCTTAAATGTGGCTTCAGGTCTCCTAGAAATTTAAATATGGCTTATAAAGACAGTTTGTTAACAAATGTTGTGATACAGGGATACATGGATACAGTCGTATGTTGTCACATGCGTTTCACTTTTTAAGATAGTTTAGGAGATTGGGACGTAGTATTATGTTATGACACTACAGTCTGATTCCTGTCTTCTCTTTCTCTGAAAATGAAAGTTTGAGCAAGTCTATCTTCAGTTTAAGATTTGGAACACATGCTAAGATAAATCATTTTCTTCTCTTCTTGAAAAGTTTGGAAAAACCTTCTTCACATAAATCAAATCAAAAATAATGTTTTCTAGACTGCATTTTCTGTTGCCCAAGATATCTGTTTTAGTTGTTTATTGTCTATTAATAACTAAAAGTTGTATATGCATTAAGTGCTCTCATCATCTGAGCATCTGCTAGCATCACTGAAACATAAAAATAGTTACTTTCATTTAGTATCATTGGTTGGCACATGGAAAATTGTATTGAGTAAAACCTTGTTAAGGACGTTTCAGTGAAGCTGAGGACATCACTGAGCCATCTTGCTGAAATTGTATTTCCCTCATAGATTGAAAGTAAATAGCTCAGAGCATAATAGATAAAACCAAGTGACCTAAAACACAGGATGGTTTTTTGTTGTGGCTTGTTCATTTTAATGTTACACTAGTCCTGAGAGTATGGGTGGGACCCTTTCTGCAGCCAAAAGAACCCCAAAGGATATGAGCTCACGACAGCAACATGTAGTACTTATTCCATTTTGCTCAAATCTGAGACATTAAGCTACACAGGCCTGCTGAAATGACTCTACGACATTTACTTTGTGTAACCAAAAACTGTGCTAATTTTGTAAAGCATGGGGAGATATCTTATAGAAGAATGAGTATCTCAGATTCACACCCTTGGAAGCTAGATTTTGTAAGGAGAATGTGCTGTGTGTGAACACTGCAAAGGAGGTGTGTTTTAAGAAATGGCAAGTCCTATATTTTCCCCTTTGTTTTTCCCCTTGAAAGGAAGCAGGAATAAGGAGTGTTGAGTTCCACTTAAAATAAATTGCTTCTTCCTGATTAACCTGTATAGCACCCATATAACTACTGACTGGCACAGTTCGTTGCCCTTCCCCTTAGGTCCTGGGAAGGGGTATGTTGTCTGCCTTAATATTTGTACTTTTATTGCCTAGCCTTCTGCTTTTGATCGTATTGTTTCACCTGTATTAGAGCCTGATTTTACTGTTGTCAATGTACACAAGTTGCACTGGTAACATCTCACCTTTTGTGTTGATTAGCTCACACTACAGAGCTATTGTCAAGATATAGGTACAAGCTGCTCTTAAGGGAAAGAAAGGCTCAGATGGCTGAAGTTAACCTCGGAGGACTTTTTCAAAGCCACACAGGAAATCTGTGACAGATCCCAGAATAAATCCCAGATTTCCTGTCTCCTCCATTTGTGCTATAACTACAAGGCCAATAATTTCTTAGCTGAAGAAAGTGTTGACTAATATTATCTTTCTTTTTCTGGTATTCTCTTGCTTCAGTTTACTACACGCGTTGCTGCCATGTGTTATGCTGTGGCAGCTCAGATCTACAACTGTTTCTTTACTGTATTTTGTAGAGTACGCATCGTATTGTACAGTGAACAGTGCCAATGCTGAATGCCAATACTGTTCAGCATTGAGAAAATAAAAGCTCAATAAAAGCAGGCATTATATGTTAACCAAAGGCTATTTACAGATAGAGATAATTTATTTTATGATTCCCTCTTCAAAATTACCTGCTTTTGCTTCTTCAAACCAAAATTGCTTTCAGAGAAGCAGTTTTGGTATGGATCAGCAGAAAGCTGCGTGTGCTAAAAAATACAAGAGACCTTTATAGTGTTAAATTATTTGAATAAAGTAATTTTCATATTTCAATTTACATATGCAAAATGATGTATTTTCCATCAACTGGCATTCTTAAGAACCAGTACTCTTTAGTGAATTACAAGTTAATAGATACAGCTTTTTCAAAGGAAAGTAATTCTTTGTGAATCTGTGACTGCATAAGATTCTATTAAGATTTTATGAACTTTAACTATGGCTTGATAAATGGAAATTAGAGGAATTTTGCGAGCATATTAGGTATCTTAGAAGTGCATGTATTCATATGTACTGCTGAATGTCTACTCTTTATTTAAGTACTTTGCCGCTAGGTTAAACTTTAATAGTTTTCATTCTGTGCTGCTCAATTTGCCCTCATATGGTTCTTCTTTAGATAACATTACTTGTACAAATTCCAACTGAAGCAGAATAAGTAATCTTCAGCCAGTCTTGACAGCATTTCTAATGCAGTGCAGCTATGGAATTTCATTCTATCTTCTTGTTTTCTAAATTATATCTAAATAACTGAGCAGAAACAGGAACAAATAGGTTTTGCTAAACACCCTTTTCTTTATTTAAAGTATGAAATTTAGAGCACTTGTTAAATGTCTATTCTTTTAGAATGTGAAACCTTTGTAGACTTCAGTAGGAAATTCCACAAGCAATGAGATTGCTTTACAGATGTTTAAAAGTGAAAAATAACTCCAGAATATTTCTAGGTGTAAGCATTATCTCTTTCTTTCTAAAAATAAAATAAAATAAAATAAAATAAAATAAAATAAAATAAAATAAAATAAAATAAAATAAAATAAAATAAATAATTCCATGTCAGACATTGTCACATGCAGAGTCTGTCGTCTACCTTTAGACGAAGAAGAAGATTTAAAATTTTCATTTTGCCCAGTGATGTCAGTTTTCTTAATGGATTTGATGAGAGTAAGACCAGGTTCTAGAGACTTCATCTTACCAAGTTTCTTAGGTATACAGAGCACTTGTAGCATATGTGTAGTCCGCTTGAAGTGATAATATGGTATACAATATAAAAGTTACACATCTGTCCAGGTCACAATCAACAGATACTTAACACAAAACAGTCTGTAAAAACATTCTGGGGGAAAAACATTGAGTTTAAACTAAATAGAAACATAGAACAGCTGTAGCTTCTAAGCCAATTTATTGTTGATACCTTTCTTGCCTTTTATTAGGATTTCAGGTCTGTTGCAATGTGAAGTAATAGTGACATAGTATTAGTGTTAAAACTTAGAATGCATAGGTGAGAACAGCATCACCCAGCTGCTGGATTCCAGTGATCAGTGGGATATTGAAGGCTTGACAACTCTCAGTAGAGTTGAGCTAACATCAGCAAAATTGGGCACTAAGGAAAGGTTTCAATGGCATGTGTATACAGATTAAAAGTGACTCGAGATGGTAGTTAGAACATGATTTTCAAAGAGGACAGAGACTATCAGAATAAGCTGAAGTTTGGCAATTCATTCCTGTAGCTATCTTTGAATATCCTACTCAAGAAGTTTAGTCTGCTAAGTCATTCATCAAACACACAAGAGTAAAAACACTGTGAGTCTATTAGGCAGAAAACCTGAACTTAGAAGTTTTTATATGCTTCTGTAAAAATCTGTGGGCAAGGGTGTTTGTTTGTTTGTTTGTTTGTTTCACACTATACTATACTATACTATACTATACTATACTATACTATACTATACTATACTATACTACATATACTATACTATATAGTATATAGACTATATACTATACTATCAATAGAGAAGCAGAAGAGTACAAAGTTAGCTAGGCCTTTGCAGAACACACAACATGGTGATCAGGGGTCCAGAAGTGTAGCTGTACTTGCACAACATACAGAGTTGACAAGCTGTGCAAACTGGAGCTGGCTTTGTACAGAGCCGGTCTCAGCACTCTTTCTGGAACAGTCAGCCCTGTGAAGAGCCAAAATGCTCTACATGCTTTGCAGGAATCCTAGGGGACCATGAGTTTGTTATGCCCACCTCTGCCAGACTTACGTTGGCTTCTGGTGCCAGGGAAAGCTGAGCAGCTGTCAGGGACTGATCTGAGAGCATTCAGCACTGAAGATTCAGCAGTGCTAAACCAGTGCATATAATAAGCAGTGCAAAGTCTGATGCAAATGTCTGCAGCTATTCTAAGCATAAGCTAGCTATTGCTGTTCCAGGGACAGCCAAGGAGAGCTGCCGGGGTATCTGTGCACTGTTCCCAGTATTACGAGTGCCAGAAAGCTTGCCCATGAAGCAGACATGAGGCCACAGGGGGCTGGTGCTCTGCCACATCCACTGGTTCCTTCCACCAGGAGCACTGTGCACTGTTGTGCAGAGAGACTCTTTCCTCTGCCAGAATCATTTCAAACCCAGAGGCACCTCCAACTTATCATCATGTCTGTTGGATCTAAACTGGATCCAAACAGCTGTTTCTGCACCAGGCAGTCAGGTAACCATTTTACCCATGTTTTTTTTCCATGGCTTTTACTGTCATAGCTTCCCATTGCAGTATATAATGGAGAATCAGCGGTATTGCTGCTGTTTTAATGTAAGACTGGTTATTCTTTGGGGTTGGAAGAGGACTTGGTTCACCTACGGTGGCAACAAATGCACTGATCCTGAATTTACTGCCTTGCAAAATAAAACATAAGATATTAAATCGAGGAATGACAACACTCAGTTGAGCCCTTTACAGAGGCAGAAGGCTAATGAAGAGTTGGAGGACAGTGGTGTGCATTTCTTGCTCCATGAAGAGCTCTGATGAACATGAAAATGAAGTAGCACAGATCCTGATATTGAACTCTGGCTTGAATCAGAATCAAGTTGAAGGCTTCTAAGCTGTGAGGTTATCAAATTATTAGGCTGTAGCAAAGCATTAAGAGAGTTATCACACAAAATATAAAACTTTAGCCTGAATATGCTTTTGCAAAAGGATACAGTATTTCTAAATTAATTTTTAATTGCATGAGATAGAAATCTGTACACATCCTACCTGCTGTTCCCTGACTGGTGCTTTATATTGATCTCAGTATTTGCTATTCATGATGTATGAAGAGTTCACAGCAGGCTCCAAATAAGGTGTGTGTGAACTGGCACCCAGTCTTTGAAACGTTTTTCCATATCTGCTTCATTTCTGAGCTGGGGATCCTAGACTACATGAGCTACAGCAATCTAAATCCTAACGGGCATGGAAATAATCATGTTATTCTTTCAGTCATTCTTATTAGGGTATAAATGAAGTCCATCCTGAATAAGTGCACAGTGCACAAATGCTGAGTAAATGGTTCTGCGTGTTGAAGTGCTTGCAGCCTGTATCTTCACATTGGTTGTAGTTGGGAAAGAGCTGCCACTCCTCACACTGCAACGGTACATTACCCCCCAAAGTCATGCCAACTTCTGATAAGACCCTGTAATCTAATAATGAATAACAGGAAATAACCTGCTCATGGCTGCTCATGGGTAATCTTAAGTAGATAAATAATTTTCAGGGATGCAATGGTTTTCACTGACATGTATCTGAATCACTCTGTGCCCATTTGACCCTCTAATCTTCTTTCTATCTTTGTAGTTTAAAAAGACAAATATAGCTCTGTAGCTGCAGAATTGTTCTTAAAATTGTACTTTATAAATCAAGAGTAATATCTATAGAGATCTGATTAGCATTTAACATTATTTTGATTACTATTAAAACAAGTTAAAGATCATATAAAACAGCCTTCATTAGAATCTTACATCTTTTACATTAAGTATTCCACATTTAATCTAGTTGTTTACAATGGTTCTGTCTGGTTAATGAAAATGCATTCAACAGTGGTGCTACCGTAAACCATTAGGTCTTTTCCTTCTGTTGTTTTTAGTAAGTCTGATTTCTTTGTGAAGAGCAGCTGTTATGTACTTGGACTATCTGAGTTCAAAGACATACATGTAATCAAAAAAACCTCATAGATCTGTAGTCAAGAAAGCCGTTTACTTCTGTGAGACATTTTTACTGATTACAGAATTGGATATATCCCTGATGACAGCTGGGGACATCTGGAGAGTTACACAGCCACATTTTCTTTCTTCATAATGGGAGTTAGTTTTTATCCTTTTAATTTCTTCCCAAATTGATATAACAGGGATGCAAATAATTTTTTACATTTCAATTTAATTTCCTAAATGAAATTTGACTAAGATGCTTTTCAGGAATAAGGATAGAAATAAAAACATCATGTAGCCATACACACTTTGCAAAAGGAAACTCAAATATTATTTATTTTGGATAGGTGTATGGAGGTATACACATAAAGCATTAAAAATACATATCAAATTAGTAACAAATCGGACAGCAAGGTTTAACACAGGAAAAGGCGCTTGCTTTTACACGTGCAGTGAGGGATGTACAGCTTAAATTAGTAGTGTAATAGTCACTTCCAAAATTACTGCACCATGTAGCTAGCATACACAGTCACAAGCATTGTCCTTCTAGTGCATTCAGTCATTTAGATGCCTATTAGATGCCTATCCAATAGGCATCTAAGATTAATTTATCCTCTTGTTTTTTATACTCTGCAAACACCTCCCTGATTTGCAGAGACAGTTCTGCTGGGTGTGATGGAGCTGGCTTGATAATACGTTTCTGCAATAAAAACAAATTAGTTCATAAGCTGTAGCAGGTGATCTCCTGAGGAGCTGTAAAACCAGACTTTTATCTGCTTACAAATAGAGCAGGGGGATGGAGAATCACCTCTAAACAGACCATTCCACTTTTACAAGACATACCTTTCCTACGTGAAAGTATGGTATGGTATGGTATGGTATGGTATGGTATGGTATGGTATGGTATGGTATGGTATGGTATGGTATGGTATGGTTATCCTAGGTAAAGTTTCTGTCCTTTGCAGGTGGGTGCAATCACTGAGCTGATTAATGTATTTGGCAGCAAGGAGGGAGGCAGGATTTGAGGCAGTGCAGCTGCAGTGTTTTATCAAAAAGCCCGATAGTCTACCTATTGGTCAAGTTTACTAGTTTGTGGATTTGTTCCTATGTCAGCAGCCCTTACAGTTAAGGATTCTTCAAGTCCTTAACAGCATAAACTGTATGGAATCACACTAATTCTACGTCCCCCACCACCTCCCCCCCCAAAAAAATACATTCAGTTCTGTGATCTCTGTAAAGCAATCACCTGAAACTGGCAGGTAGGATCTCTTTTCCTTGAATGAATATATCTTAATTAAATGCTAATATGTAGCCAAGTCCTTTAATTGCTGATCATTTTTCTTTATGTTGCCTAATAGCAATGTGTAAAGCTAAGATTTTAGTCCTAGCATTTATCGTTAAGCCATATGTTTGATGCTTTAATGTAGGCTGATAATCATTAATGTAGGATTTGTTGAAAAGGAAAATAAATCACTGTCTTTCTAGAGAATTTTTATTGTGCTACTTTGTGAAAGGAGTTAACTAATTTATTTTCCCAGAAGGTAAGGAAAGATAAATGTAAAATCCTCTTTCAGAAGTAATGCAAGAGTTACTTTTTAGTAAGTAAATGAAGAACTGCTCAGTTTACCAGCTGTATCCCAAAATACTTCAGATAGACAACAGATGACTGCTTTGTTTGCAGAAATTTTGGCCTAACCTCTTGATAGAGAGATATAGAAGCAGGAACCCTTACATTTATCTGAAATAGGTAAGAAGTACTCTGTTATTCTTCTTCTTTGTGGCTTCAAACAAACAAAGAAAACAAACAAACAAAAATATTCTACCGTTGCTTGACTAGATGCTTTGGAATCACAAAAGGCATTTTTAGTTTCATTCCACTGTATGTTTTATTTTGGCAAGGATTGTTACTTCTAGCTGACTGAGCCCTTCTTATAAAAGTCTTCCTGGAATGTTCTTGATGTAGACTTGGAGTTCAGCATTTGTGCTCACTTACAAATCAGTGTTCACAGGGAGCGCACCCAGCCGTAACAGCAGCGTAAGTAATTTCCAAAAGACTATCCCTTAATGGGAAGGAGCAGCCCTCAATTTCTTTTTGTGTCCCTTCATGCTGTCACTAGTATCTCAGTATGAGTGAGAAATCAGATGAGAAGCAAGGTAACAAAGCTACTAAAAAACTTTTTTGGAAAATATCCTTCCCCCTGAATCCACCATTCTTGTTTACTAAAGGAGAAACTACTTTATACAGCATCCCCTTTCTCTAAACTTATTAAAATGATAATGGAAAGAGCAGGGCATATCTGCTGAGTCAACTGCTGCTTTATTATAAAACCAACTGGGGGGGCGGGGGGGGGGGGGGGGGGAAGTAAAAATACCATAATGTAGAGAGTTCATTGCAGAGTCAGTTCAATAAAACTTGTGCTTCCCAGTTCTGGCAAAGCTTTTGGACATTTCAAAGGGCTTGATAAAAAGCAATAGCCTTGTCTCCCACACATTAAAGCTTCATCAACGACATTATATGAGAAGAAGAAAAACCTGGCAGAACAGTAAAGCAAAGGGTAAGGTGTTCCTTAGATGGGTCAAGGTGCTCTAAGTTCCTCTTGCTTCACTGAAATAACAGCATTTTTTCTGGCAGCAGAACATCTGTAACCTCCGTCTGTGTCGAAGAAGCACATCTGTTCACAGTTATGGGTCAGTACCCATACAGGAAGCATAGTTGTACTGCACTCAGAGATGCTGGATCATAGCTCACAAAAAGCATTTTTAAACTCTTTAATTAGTGAAGGGACAGAAGGATAAAGTGAACACGAATCAGATCCATGAGACTAAAAACCCAGACAAATGCTTTCAACCTGATGAACATCTAGATGGATGAGGCAACAATAGTAAGGTTTTCTTTCAATCTTATATCTTTTAAAATTATATACTTCAAAGCTCTGATTCTGGGGAAAATAAATAAATAAATAAATAAATAAATAAACAAGGAATAAAAATTGTGTCAATAAAGCAGCCAAGCACATGATAAGCATGGTAGGCTATCTGATCATATGGAGTTCATAGCAAGACATGCTTGCTGGAGTCATTTCTAACCTGTCAGCCCACAGCTGTCAGGTTTTCCCCTCTCGTCTGTTAGCTTCTTGTGAACTTCAGAAGTAATAATGAAGCATACAGCACACAGTTTGCAATAACATCAAAATCAGTTTACTGTTCCTACAGTAGGCCTCATAAAGATCACATGTATTTCTTTTGGTTCTCTTAGCTCTTTAAAAGTATTTTAAGACAATTAACTTGTATAGTCAATCCTAAATATGCAATCTTATGTAAATACAGTTGTCTAATTGTAGTATTTGCCTAGAATAAAGTTATTCTCAGTCTGCTTAAATTGAACAGTGCAAATATTTCAGAAGAATAGCAGCATCAAAAATTTTTGTCCCATGGCAGGGAAGACACAGGAAAAGACAATTTTAAAAGCTAAAATTTAGAATAACTTTGTATTTCATAACAATTATTGACTTGGTTCAAAAGAAGTTACGGACTTTGCTTGAAACTTATGAATATTAATCTAAAGTAGACAGAGCTGATGTTTTCACTTGGAATAGTTCTGCTTCTTAATAACTGGAGGTGATCTTTTCCTCTTTAAACCCATTTAATTTAGATTTATTTCTGTGAGAAAAAATATCAGCTGTTAAACATCAAATTATGACTATAAAATGTCCCACTACCCAGATGTTGGAAGTACTGTGTTAATCTGTCATTAGAAAGTAAATTTTATGTCCATTTTTCCCTCTTTTCTCTAACCATAAGAATTTCAGCATTTAGAAGCAATTTGATAGTGTCTTTTTTGTGTACTCTAAATTCCATTGTGAAACCCTTGAAGAAAGGTCACTGCTGTAGAAAAACAGTTTCTAACACATCAAACCTTGCAGTTGCTGGAGCAAATTGATCTAGTGATTGATCCTTCATTCTTAATTGATAATGGTAACTCATGCAACGTCATGGTGAGTATTTTTTGTTAAATATTAATTTGTGTGGACAGAAAGCACTGTATAACATTAAGGACTAATTTATACAATATTACTAGGATGTGAAAATGTCTGACATTTACATTAACCCATGTGGGAGTTTTATGTACACATTCCTGGGTTAACTTTCTTATTTTCTAATTGTGGTTAACAAAATCTCTTTGCCACCCAACAATCTAGGGGCAATAATGTTCCTGGAGATTAAATTATAGCTGAATTTCTATTGAAGAGTTAGGTAATACACATAACTCTTGAGAGTCAGGTAGTACACTATGCTGCAATGAGAACTTTGTTCCTTTCTATGGTGTAGCAATTTTGTCTGAAATGTCTGTACGCTGTCCAATTGCCTACTAGACATCAGAGTGTCACTACATGGCATTAGACAAATGCCTGCTCTGACATAACAGAATTTTGATATTCCCTAATCCGTTTAGGTAGTCAAAGAAAAATGACATATTTGAGGCAGTTTACTCAGTCATCAGGATATAACTTTATGCTGATCTTGTGGTCGTGGTTTATTAATGACAGGTTAGTAAATATAAACATCAGTCTCTCTATCTAAATATTAATCCTACACATTCAAAGACAAGGCAATACTCTGTCTTCTAGTTTTTTTTTGTTTTTTTTTTTTTTTAATGTGTAATTATATACTATTTGTGATGCTTTCCTCTCCATCCAGTTCTACAAAAACTTGAGCTCTATATTTATGCAGTTAGGAATGGAGAACTTGTTCACTTTTCTGAACTGCAGAACTCAGTCCTTATAAGATGCTTGAGTATCACTATTTTGTCCTGGGTAAAATTCTGGATATATTCAAAGATACATTGCAATGAGACACAGTATAAAAGCAGAAAGAAAAAAAAAAAAATTATAGATAGTATTTATTTGTAAAAGTAGAGAACAGTTTATTTACAAGCATTTGAAAAATAATTTTAAGGTTTCAATTGATGATAAAACTTTAAACACAAAACAGTAGAATGAGAGGGAAGAGTCTTCAGCATGTGTTCTGTTATGTTGCACGCATTATGTTTCAGAAAAATCTTCAGAATTTTGTCAGTGAAAACTGGCTTCAAACATCACTTTCCAAAGATCTTAGTGCACAAGCCTGCAGATCCTATATATGGGTTGCTAGCTTCCCCTGAAATGCATGCTCCTGCATCTTTACTATTTGATACAACACACCATTTTTTGAATCTCAGGCATGTGGTGCAGGCATGTTTCTGCAGGCTTAGTTGTACATGCATTGCTGAAGTCACAAGGCTTTCAGCTGTTAATGCTAACCTAGGCTTAGGCATTGGGAAAAAGTAGGTTGAATCAGTCCACTTTTCCCCAGCTCTCTACAAACAAAGGTACAGAAAGATGTTTTGAAAGTGGACACAATCACATTTCTCTACTTCCCAGTGTTGCTTTGAAGGTAACTACATTAAGACTGCATAGAGAACCAGAGAAATAAAGGCTATACAAAGAAAAATGTTATATACTTACGTGCTGGCCATGGTCTAGAGAACAATTGCCATGACAGGTAAGTTTGGTTTTGAGACAAGTTGCAGAAGCACAAGTATAACAAATGTTTTATTGTATTTGTTTCTTATGACAAAGGTAAGGTTGCATTACAGTAGTAATTGCAAAGTTACAGAAGAGTTCTATTATTTTTTTCTGTCCTCTTCAAGTTGAGGGGTAGATGAGACTAGCAGTGATCCCAATAGGAGTAAAGCCTACTGCCTATTAACAAGCTAATTTCAGAACTGGCAAATGTAAAATTCCTGTGGTAAGTTAGACAAGGTTGATCATAACATATTTGAAGGATGTGAATCAGTCTAAAGAAGGCTTTCTACTATGCAGACTCAAGACTTGTTATAATAGCATATAGCTCAAATTTCTTCTTACTTTAATTAATTTCACCTTTGAATGACTAAGTGCGTTGTCTGACAGAAGATATCAAAAGCTATCAAAGTATATTATGAGTTGCAGTGAGTGCAACAAACGAGTAGTACAGTGTTTCATTTGTTGGTTCCAAAAATATTCAGAGCAGGTAAGTCTTCACACTTGCTTTCTTATTTATTTGATCTATCATACCAGTTACTGACAGACATTTAGCAAAGTCTTATTAACAACGTTTACCTAATCACCATATAGCACAATGGTGTGGATACTATTATAGGAGTATTAGGCAAAGACATTCAGAAAATATGATCATAAAGTTTCACATGGTGAAATATATGCCCATATGGCTTGTATGTGGTTAATGCTTCTTGATCAAATACATTAAGGAAGCTGTGAAGACTACTGCAGCTTACATGGCAGTGCACAGAAAAGAAATCTGGCAGAAGTGTTGAGAACAGTTAAAAACACTGTAGGATAGTGTTTGTGTTGATGTTTAAGGCTGGAGGGAAGCATATGATTGTCCTACTGAATGTTAGGAGTTTTCCCAGAGAAATTTCACTGTTTTTCTTGATAAGTGGACAGCTGACCAGTTGCTTTTCTCTCTAGCAAATTATTGTGTTGATTGATAGCTCCGTTAATTTCAGAAGTAGCCTTCTCACTGCAGACACAGCTGTGAATTCTAATCAACTAAAGCAATTAACTGCTATCTCTGTGGTTGCAGAGGAGCCAACTGCAGAACCGAATGTACTGAAAATGGTCAGTTGCAGATAACTAGGAAGAGTGAATTCATGCCTAACTTTTACTCCCTGCAACATTCCATCAGGTTGCCTAAAGTTCCAATATTTAGTAACTGATTTGTCTCTGTTTTATTAGATCACACTTTCTATTTTCACTGTGCTTAGTTGTACTTATCTTAGCAACAGGTAAATGGGATTAAGAAGGAAAACATCATGTTTTGATTAAGCAAAATCAAAGGCTTTAACATTCACAGACTGCATACAGTCCAAGTGTTCCATCCTGTGTCCTGGTGGAGTTCGAAGGAGAGTCTGCAACAGGCTTCACTGAGAATAAACTTGGTACTAGAAAAAGGTAGAGTAGTTAGTAACAAAGAAAGAAAGGAGCAGAGAAACACATGTTTTAATGCTTTTGTTTTCAGTGAGGAGGGGAACGGTGTCTGACTGCAAGTGGTCACTATATAGCCCCTGGCATTTTTTATGTATTTTTTTGAAGCATAAGGGTGTTAAACCCAGTGTCCATATATATTAAATATAACTTACCAAACTTAAATTCCTTTGTAGTTTCAGCTGGTTACAATTATTTATTTATTTATTTATTTATTTAATTCCCCATCCTAGGCCTTTAAACTGTAGCCATACAGTTTTTCTTTTTCAATGAAAGGTAAAAAGAAGTGATCAGCTTCAGGATTCTTTATGATTTATTTTACTAGGAATTTTGATTGTCAGAGATCTTAATAGGCCTTCACCTCTTGAGAATGATTTTAGATCATCTGGTAATTCCCTGGCTTTTGAAAGGTTTTTAAAATGTGTTATGAAGCCCAATGTAGATATATCAGGTCATACTATAGTAAAAATATTTCAGCATTAAGCATTAATTATTTGGTGTTCTGGTACAGAAGTAAAAGTTCTTCACAAGTAGTAGCTGCTGATACAGAAACTCGCATGAATAGGTAATTATCTGCAGAGCAAGAACAAGGGAGAGACAAAATAGAAAAACTGCAGCATAAAAATAATACCACTGGGTAGACCATTTACCCTGGCTTATGATACTCTACTGCACAGGATTTTTCACATCAATACTAAGTGGTTATTTATTTATTTATTTTTAATAGTCAAGGATAATTTTAGGAAGTTTTCAGGTATTTTGGGGGAGAAAATTTAAGAATATATTCACTGACATCCTTATAGATAAAGATGTTCAGTGTTTTACTATAACTGTTTCTCAAATACATGTTAGATTATTTTGCCTTTTTTCAGAGTAGTGCAGAGTTAAGTTTAATAGGGGTATTTCTACATGCTAAATGAACACTATCACTTGGATATGTGGAGCTAAAGTTGCCTTTGGAATAGAATTGAGAAGAAATGGTTGTGATCTAAACACTACTTTTGTATAAAATAAAACATACACTTCGGTGATTAGACTATACCTCCTAATATAAATCTAGTTTAGGATTGCTTTAATGCAAACAAAGAATTGAAGAACTGTTGGATTCCGCTTTGTACAAAATGTAATCTTTCAAGGTTTTAACCTGAATGGAGCTAACCACTTTGATCCAACCAGGGACTGGGCTATGCACATTCTTCATTAATGTCAGGGGGTTCCTGCATATCCTTAGCTTCAAGAATTCAAATGAGTAATTTTCTTGATCATGTATAGCTATTCCCTTTCAAAATATCTTAAATCTCAGCTTGTGCATGATACATGACAGTGAACATGATGATTCCATGTAGTTCACAGTTCCTTCCTCTCAGGGTCCTGAGGGCACTGGTAGGTATTAATGTCCCTGACCACCTCTCCCGGGGCCTCCAATTACCACATGCGCACCCCTCATCTATGGGACAAGGTGCCCCATTCCAATTCAGATATATGTAGGAAAGCAGGCAGCATGGGAAAAGACAGACAATGAAAGGTTGGTAATTTTAGTCTTCATTTATCTGAAGTTAAAATTAACTGTTGTTGGATCAATACTACATTATTTGTACAGGTTGTTTCTCTGTTTTCATCTTTTAAAAATCAAGACAGCTTTCCAAGGGCTGACTAATATATGCATCCCGCTCTTTAATTTAGTCCTCCTTGGAAAAACTTATGCAGGAAAGACAGAATTATACTGGGAAGTTCCACCAATGGCCAGAAATTTCCCTTGGTGCACATCTGACCTAACACTGGAACTGTCCCTTTATAGATGGTTATATGCCAGCCCTCTAGCAGGTTTACTGCTGATAACCACCACAAAAATGGTCTTTTCATATAATTACTTATAAGTGAAGAAAACACTAATGTTTTTAAGACTCATAGAAACTGGTAATGTTTATGAGAAATTTTGCTGCCTTCTTGCTGTGACTGATGTTTACTTTATTGTTTGTTTAAAAAAAGGCCAACATCTCCCTTTTTTCTCCCTAAACCTATTACGTATTATTTACTACCAATGGCATAGAAAAACTTTCAAGAGTGTAGAAAATTTCAGGGTAACAGAGATGCCATTATTTATTTATTTATTTATTTATTTATTTCATTTCATCCAACTAAAAGAAGAGTATTTTAACTTCAGAACATTTGGTCAAGATGTACTGCTATACCCCACTAGAATTCTCTGTGTTTGCCAAGAGAAAAAAAATGTAGAAGAGAAAATTTGGAATGAATAAAAAGTCAGATTAGAGTAGATACGATCAGAACTGCTCGCTTTTTTTTTTTCTCCTTTTTTTTCTCCTTTTTTTTTTTCTCCTTTTTTTTTTTTCTCCTTTTTTTTTCTCCTTTTTTTTTTTTCCTTGAAAAGAGCATGAAAAACCCTTTCTAGTGTTTATATTAAACTCAGAGGACACTAGCTGCTCAGAAAAGTCCTCCTGTTTTTAACATAGGTATGCATTGCTCTTGACTCCCAAAGTGAAACAGGCAGTGATCACTGTCAAATGTTACTGTGCTTTTATGATTTATGGGAAAATTTTGTGGTACTAAGTATGCATGGAGACAAACAAATCTTGAGTTGTAATCTTGAAAATATGTTCCTTTTCCCTTTAGATACTTCTTTAAAATGATCACCTGTTTGGAACATAATTATGTCAGTCCTTCACAGATTAGACTGACACTTTATAGTTATCACTAAATTAAATTTCCTAACATCTCTCTGAACTAGAGGACTGTTATCCTAATTCTAGATGGATAAACTGAAGCACAGATAGTTAAATGAGTTGTCTGACACAACTCCAACAGGAAGAACCTAGGTCTCAATCTTAGTTACAACCTAATGCCTAAACCACAATATTGTTCTTCATCTTTTTCAGAGGTACATCCTAGCAATTAATAATTTTAAATATGTACATCATGAATCTTGGGTTTGGAAAATACATTTTAATAAAAAGCTCTAAAATTAAAACCAAAATATTCTTATTGCTTAAAATACAAACTATACAAAGCCAGGTTATTTTTATTTTTCACAACAGGCTGTAGGTAGATGCCAAGCTTAACTGAGCTCTTTACTAAAAGCAGAAGCACATTTGGAACTGTGTTTCTGATGTAAAGACAGCATAACACTCAAAAAATGTAATCACTCCTTCTTTCAGGCACATTGTGTAGCCCCTCTTCATTCTTTTAGATTGCTCTTGTCAGAACAAACACAATTCAAGTGGAGCTCAGAACCTACCCCAGACTCTGCTTTGTTTGATTTTTCTCTAAGAGAATTCATTTTGGTGGTGGCCTGGAGCAATTCTCTCCGGGTCTCACATCTGTTCCAAGCCTCACTTATCATGAAGAAATGAGATATGCATGATAATAAATAGGAGAAAACCTACAGAATTTGCAAGTTTAGGTCTGAGCAGACTAAATCCAGTCAGGATAACTAATGCAGATTCATTCTGAAACCTGCAACACTAATTTGGAATTTAGCTGTTAACACATTAATATATAACATACATCACAGCTCTTCCCAAATAACCAACATGGAACCAAATCTCTTCATGCTATGGACAGGATAAATCTCCTTTCTTTGCTTGAATTTATTTTATCTGTTTATTTCTTTAAGCCCAGGCTGAATTTTGCGTCAGAGTTGTCATTACAGGCTGTAACAGATTATTAGGGTGGGTATCTTCAATTTATTTTTACTGCATGATGATTCAATAGACAACTACATTCACATGCAGTTACTACTTTTTTCTAGTGCAGCACATTGTAAAAAGCGTGTTTAACTTTTCACATTCATTTTTGATCCAGAATTCTGTGACATATTCTGTATTGCTTTATTTTTTTCTGCTCTTTCTGATGTCTTCTGTATTTCTCATATATTTATTCTTTTGAAGAACTCCATGTTTATAATAGTGTTTGGTTAGGTATTTGTGTCATACATTACCTTTGTATGTCAAACATAAAACGGTAGTTTCAGTAGACAATATTGGTTTTGCTCTGTATAATTTGTATTCCTAATATAATTAATACCAAAGCCTGAGTTCTAATATCTTTCTTGCAAGCACTGTAACTGAAAGTAGAAATTTTAAAAAATTAAGAATTTGATTGTCTAAGCCTTACTTCCCCTTCAGGTCAATGAAGTTGTTTATACAAGATCATTCACAACCGCCTATTGACAGGAGGCAGTCTGTACACAGACGGTCCTTGCCCCTGTCCTTCTGGTCTGTAAATACTTCTGTTTTATTTTGCTCCGTCTGTATGTTACAGTAAGGGAAAGCATAACATTCTAGTTTTCACATACCTTCTTAATTTTTTTAGCTTAAAATTTGGGGGACATATTTTAGACTTGATTCAAACAGGTAGTTAAGTTTAAAATGTCTTATATGGAGCCCAATAAATTCATTGCTTTGTCCAGCTGAGGCAGCTGCAATCAGAATTTTGGTTGTCCTGTTGTTCTCAATACTTTTTCTTCTCTAAAGATAAATCTCTCTGCTTTTTGTTCTTTAGAGAACAAAAACAAAAAAAAAATCTGATATTCTGATTAGAAAAAAGAGCAATCACGGGGTACATTTTTTGCTCAGATGGTTGCTGTAATTCTTCTGTGCTTGTTATTCATCCAGTTTCTTCACTGAAATTAAGCACTTAGACATGCTCAGTAAATAATACAATCCTGCTGTGGTGCTAGAAGGCACCTCCAGAGTTACAGAGTCCAGTCATCTTCTATGACAAGTCTTTCAATCTGTCATAAACCAGCCCTGCTTTGCTCTGTCTTGAATGTAATTTGTTTTGTTCCTTTCTCTGTTACTTCTTTAGAAACCTACTTTCATCTGAAACATATTCACAGCTATTTATATGCAGATATTCCAGAACTGAGATTGTCTTGTGATTTAAATAAGTGCTTTATACTGTCAGCTTTCTAAGCTGCTTATGAAGTTCCATAATATCCCTTTTACCTTCTTCTTAGCTTCCTTTTGAAAGTAGGCTTGCCTTCTGTTGATTGTTTCGCCTTCTAGATTTCTTTCAGATGGAAATCATCTTTCTTTCTTACAGATAACTGCAGCTGCTCACTTCATTCCAGATACAGTCTTCCCAAGGACATGTCTGAAAACATTGTCTTACCTTCTCTAGAATAGTCTCCTAATACATTGCAGTAAAATCACCCAGGTGACTGCATTATACTGTAGCCCACTGGAATACTACTGTTTTTTGTTTTTTTTTTTTTAATCTTATGCTCTTATTTCCATCATTTTCTATTGCTGATCTCCCAATTCTTAGCAGAAAGTCTCTGCATGATAATCATAACTTTTATTTTTATTTTTAGTGTAGCCACACAACGCTTGTGTAATAACCTATTTCTTGCATCAGTGAAAGTCAGATTTCATTGGCACCTTTTGAGCTAAGGAATTAATGAAACTACTGAAATCAGTTCTGACAGCAATCCTTATAGGACTTCAGTAGTAACTTTGCTCCACATTAATGCTTCTCTGTTCAAAGTTATTATGTCCCCTTAAGCTATGTTCTTACCCACCATACAGTTTTCTAGCACTCCCTATTTTCTACAATGGTAAAAAATTCCCACGTGCTGCCACTTGGCTTTTCTCAGATTTGTGTTCATAAGTAACCTTTTTCATTTTTCACAGTTCTTTTAAATTCAGTAGCTCTTAATGAATTCAGCTACTTTATGTGCAAAGGTAATGAATTTCTCTTTAGCCTCTTTTTTCTAGACATCTGGATCTGGAGCGCTACCTATGTTTTCTGTGGTTGAAGACCTGCTAACAGATATGTAAAAACTCTGTAACTTAGCTTCTAATGTTCTGAGTTAGATTCTTTTTTAATAATGAAAGGCTTTTACATGTTCTGAATGAATATTGACATCTGTTTTGACAGTATTGGTTGAGTGTTTTCATAGTAATTATTTTTGAAAAAGGAAAAAACAGTTTGAAATGCTACTCTAGGCTGAGTTCCAATGAGGATAAATACATGCTACCTCCTACTAATGCCCTTCCAGCATTGCTGCTTGTAATATTCCTTGGCTGTTGTCTTTAAACTATTGCTCACTGCTGCTCAGTAGAAGCCACCCTTCCTTTCAGAGGTGGGTATGCCTCATTGCTGAGTGACAAAGTCTTTGTATATTATGGAAATGAGGTTGTCCTGGGATTTCAAAACTGCTTGCTTCCCATCTCTATCCCTTCAATCAGATCACAAATGATCTGGAGCAGGTCTGCTTTCACAGGTGGGTTTTCCTTTTTCTAGAGGTGAGAAGAAACTGGAGTATGCTCTGCCAGCTTTATTGAAGCAGTCTAGATATTTCATCCATTAGCTGTGGCCACTTTATGTAAGCTGAAGTCCTCTGAGCCTGCTTTTTCTCTGACCGTGCTGTCCAAGAAGCAAGACCAACTGCTAATAGCTAACAGCATCACTGAATGGAGACAGGTGATACAGTGTGATCAGAGAACTGATTTGTTTTGCCTAGTCAAAGAAAATCATGAGCTCTCACATTCTTCATGAGTCTGGCCTACACATGAAATGATCTCTTCTTACCATGCTAATAATTAGCAGATTTTGAAGAGTTGCCATATTAATTCTAACTAGAAATTTATAATAGTTCCTGTAGAATTAATGTTCTCTTTAAAAAAAAAAAAAAAAAAAAAAAAAAAAATTAATTTGAATTTTTGATCCATGAAGAGTGCAGAAAAAAAAAAATGAAGCAAAATGAAGCATCTTTCTTTCCCTAACTATGATTTACCCTCTGTATCAGTAACTGGTCCTCCAGAAGCTACAACATCCTTGGTTCTGTGGCATCCCCCATTTGTTTCATGGTTGAGATGAGAGTCTTGTAGCTATCTCAGAGTGGGAAACGCTGTTTTGTTTTCCTTAGCCAAATCAGTAGCCTTGTTTTCAGAACACAATGTCACTGATGGGAATAACAGTTCTTTTTGGTGAGAACTGAACTGGTTCACAGTGTAACGATTATGATAAATGTCGCCTCTGTGGTTTGACTGAACCAAAACAACTTGGCAATTCCAAGCAATTAAAATGCAAGCAAAGAAGATTACATGGTTAGAAGAAAAAAAAAAAAAAAGAAGAAAAAAATTGAATGTGGATAACTGAGTTGCAGCTGGGGCAGGTCACGTTCACAGCATAAAACCTGGGCCAAAGTCCCACGTGAATCTAGAAGGGAAGGGCTAGCAGTTGATAATGTAGAGAAAAAAGGGACACAATCTTCCTCTTCGGAATTTTGGTCCCATTGATGTGGCATGGGCTCGCCTCCTTGTCTCTTCCCGAAAGCTGGATCACTGATATCTTTTTACCCTTACTGTTTACAGACGGCAAGAGAGAACAAAACAGACTTGTGAATAGTATAGCAAATGATGTGTCGGAATGTGGAGGATTTGCTGTTTGAGTTAGCAATATTTAATTCCTCTCTAAATAGGCAGTGAGTTTAGACACACACACACACACACACACACACACACACAAAAAAAAACTTGTCAATACATTTTTACTGTCTTTTGAACCCTTCATTGTACTTGCTGGCATCCTACAAGTTTGTGAAATCACCTGATGAGGCTCTGCTACATCTTAACACAATAATCAGTGTTATAAGGTTCTGCTTCATCTTTCTTCCTCTATTTCCACTAGTTTTTGCTGGGATAAGGTCTCACATAGATTGCACTGTAAAGATGGGAATATTAGTATAAACATTTTTATGTTCCAGAGGCTTCCCTGCAGTTATTTTGCTTTTTATATTGGTGGAGAGCCTGGTCCACAAAGGTGGTAGACACGGAAGGATGCAGGATAATAATCCAAGATTTTCAGGGGCGGAGAAAAAATAAAAATGGGAAGGAACATGGAAATAGTAGTTCACTGCATTTTAAGCATAGTTGATTGAAGAATCACGTCTGGTGATACTGAGAAGGGAATTTAATATGCTCAGAAATTACCAGTGAAAAAGTCTAACCACATTAGTGGGCAGATTGCTGGGCTGTGTAATAAAATGAGAATTTAGCAGCAAATGTGCTGTCAACAGAGAGGAGAAGCTAGCATGGACTAGGAGACAAATACAGTTCTTCAAATGAATGCCAAAATACAAAAAATCCTTGGAGAAAAAGACTAAAAATATTACAAAAACATAAAATGTGACAGAGAAAACTGTCAGGGTAATAATGCTCTCCATCAATTAAATGAGTGTGTGATGACTGATTCGATAGCTGTGAAGTTAGTGACATAATCTAGTAGTAAAAAAGCCTTTAGCAAGTTCCTGGTATATTTACATTTGCTGTATTTTCATGCATTAGTTTGATGTGTAACTTAATTCTGCTTTACTTCTATCTAATTTAAGATGTTAACAAGCCCCAACAGAAATTATGCAGAGAATGCAAAAAGATTTTTGTTAGTTCCAATTGCAATGACTCATATGTAAACAAGCATAAAAGCTTAGAGAAATACATACATATTTTTAACAACAATGGTAAAGTTCTTCAGGATTTGAATATACTTACTCTTTAACCATTCAGTTTATGTAGACTCAGAACCTGCAATTTTCAGCCAGGACTTTACAGGAAGTGTTTTAACAAAAGGTAAAGCCGGAAGAATTTCTGTTTAAGCACAGTGAATTTTATATGAAAGGCATTATAATCTTCATTGCAAAATACATGGTTCCTCAGTCTTTGGTTCTGTTGTTCATCCAAAAAAAAAAAAAAAAAAAAAAAAAAAAAAAAATTATTTTTGCTTCTAATTCATTCAGATGTTCATGTGTTTGAAATCTTGGTGAACCAGACCAAACTTAGCATCAATAGATTATTTTGGTGTTTTGTAAACCACTGTCATTCTTTTTATTTTTAAGTTGCTGTTGTAGCTATTGATTCAATTAAAATAGTTTAGTATCTGTAAAGAAACACCCAAATTTTTATCCTAAATTCACGAGAAACTTTTTCTCAAAATTCAAGAATTGTCTGATGATAAAAGGAATTTTCCTACCTACTCTTAGTGTCTGTTTTGAAATCATGAAATGCCATGTGATGTGTTGCCCTGTTCGGCTATAATAAAACTTTCACAATAATTCCTTTAATTTCAGTGTTATGGGAGATAAGTCACTTAAATGTAAGTCCTTAGTAAGAGTGTAATATCCATGATCTACCTGGTGAAGTAAAATCAAGTATCACTAGTACATCTTCTAATAAGATAACAAAATCAAGACACCAGAAATAGTATTATGAATTGTTCCTTTATATTATCAACTTCAGAACAGAAGCCCTTTTACCTGCATCTAATATATTTTATCCTCTGCAAAAAACATGCAAACTCTTCTAGTCATCAGAATACTGTGAATACAGAGAGCAGTGCCAGACTAATTTGAAAATGGACTACATTAAGTGATTTGTTCCCTCCCATAAATTGACCGGGTGACAATGATGAACTGTTATCTTGTTAATCCTGATATTTTATCCTTCTTGTTATATATATCTATGTATGTAACAAGGAAATGGTACCCTAAGAGCAATAATAAGCAGGTAATCATAAGAAGCAAATGTAATTCCAACAAGAGTTCTCAACTGGAAAATGACTAAAAAGATGTACAAACTAAAGATAATTTCCTTTTTTTTTTTTTTTTTTTTTCTCTCCAGTGTTTTTTGTTAAATAAAAGATCTCCATGAAGGATGCCAATTAACAACAAAACTAAAAAAAAAAAATATTGCATTATATAAAAGAGAGAAAAATTCTAATTTGACTTTCTGGAGTCCTATATCAGCTGCCCTTAGCTTGTATGGGATATCAGCTATTTACACAGTTATAATCTTTATGGGACAGTCCCAATCCCAGTGTAGCCTAGAGTTTAGCTTTTGATTTCCTTGAGGTGATTTCAGGGGACCTCTACTGATCTAAATCATCTACAATCTTATTTATCACAGGCTTTATAAAACATTTACCGTTGGTAGCATTCAGTGCTACATATTCCAGGAAATACTGGTATATCCTGGGAATATTGGACTGGGTTCCTGGTGTCTCCAAAACCTTTTTGTGAAACCACTGTGAAGGCTGGAAGTCCTTGGAATGCAATAGCTGGCCAATTTATTTCCATAGTACTGTCCTAATTTTTCAAGTACAAATAGTACTTTTGGTTGCATGACTTGAAATAAATGCGGTTTTCAGCAAATACCAAGGAGCAGCATTGTGCTATAGATACACCAAGAGAAATTGTACTAATCCCACAGCCCATTTGGCAGGCCCATCATATCCGAAAGGTCTGTTGCTTTCTGTATGATTTGAGCCACTGACTTGAGAACTGAAAGAAGTCATTGTAAAGCCCAGAAAAAGGGACCTAATATTAACAGTGTGAGTTTGGGGAGATGTGGTTTTGTTTTTGTTTCTTTGTTTTTTGTTTAGTTGGTTTGTTGTCTTGTTTTTGTTTTTTAATCTTAGGGTGTGTTAATAAAATATGAAATATGGAAGAAAAAAAAATCTAAAGGTGAGTTTTTGAGACCTCCTGGGTAGTTTATTTCTGATCAGATGAAACTTCCATATGAAAATAAACAGATATTTATCTAATATCAGTTATCCACAGTTTCTGGTATTTTTCTAGCAGCTTTTTTCCTTTGTGATTACCTATATTATTTTTTTACAGATACCATTGTTACTGAAAAGATGGAGGAGCATTGACTTTGGCTTATTTTGGGGGGTTAGCACACAACAGGCACACTGGAGATAGGAAGGGGATGTCCCAGGTGTTCTTTTCCCAGTAACTGTTACTGTTGATCCTGAAAGGTAATACCAGGAGAATTCAATATCCAGTGTGCCAACCCATTCTGAAACTCTAGAGGTAGCAATTTTCTGGTGAAATACTGATGTTAGTGAAGGGACATAGGCCAGCAGAGACAGATGGATCAGCAGAATGCACAGAAGGTACAAGACCAACTATTTAGAAAAGATGCCAGCTGTAAATATAACACATTGAAAGTTGCTTTACAGTGTTCAGCCTGTCCATCCCACTTTTCTGTCTGGGACCTATGTTAACATTGTACACTTAAGACATTATATCATTATTCTCGTTTTAGTGCATTTCATGCCTATAGATTTAATATAAACAGAGGTGCTGACAGGAGCTTCAGTTTAAACAGGTTTAAATGTGAATTTGACTTTATGATTTTCATCAGGGAAAAAGACTAAACAGTTTAAGTTGATTAAATTTTCTTAAAGCTGTAGCTAAATATAATGAAAGCCATTTGTGCTTTTTTTTTTGTAGGAAAAATGAGTGTCTCGATGCTAGTGACTGACAGCTTCATGCAATGAATTCTTTTCCTGTGAAACAAAGTCAAAACACTTTCCATTTTTCATAAACTTTTGCAAGGAAGTTTCAGTTTTCTTATTTTTAGAGGAAGCAAAGCTTTCCCATTTAAGTGCTAGCTTACTAGAGCAAACTGTGTATGTCAATTACTAAAAATACATTCTAAATAATCATTCTAAATAATCTTCAAAAATTATGTTTTCCCATACTAGGGACATCACGGCGATCTTTTCTTTCCCTTTTTCATTAAAATTCTCCTCTATTATTGTTATTTATGAAAAGCTCTATGAAAGCAAAACCCAGAGCTCTGATTCAGTTGAAGTACCTGTTTAAGCATGGACCAACTTCCAAGAACACAAAGTCAAATGAAAAAAAAGCTGTTTTAGTTTTGAACTTAGAAATAAGTAAGTCAGGTCCTTGAAGTTAAGTGTTTGCCAGGAGTATTCTTTCATGCAAGAAATGGAAAGTCCTGGGAGCTTTGATTAGAAAGGGAAAAACATTTCTCTGACAAACTGAGATGAATCTTGGTAAACATCTTGTCAAATTTGCAAGTATGTATGGACAAATTTTCCTAAGTGCAGTACTTCAAACACTGCATTGTTCTGCCTATGGCCAATACTCATCCTCATAGGTTTTGTGGGCAGAACAGATTAACAGTGGCTCTTTTATATTTTTAATGGTTACCTTAATGTTTTGGGAAGTCATCTGAGAAATCATAGGTGCACACTTTTCCTCTCGAGTCTTAAAGCAGTCTAGGATTTTCTGATAGAGAAATACAAGGCAATTTAGTTAAACATATAAGGGGCTCTAGGGAAGAGCTAAATGGAAGAAGCTGTTGCAAGCTGTTGTAAAGCCGCCTTTGAACTTCTCCAAGAGTTCTGCAGCACCTCTCTGAAATAGAATGATATTGCGATATAGAGAATTCCTTTCTGTAAAGATAACATGGGCTGATGTTACCTGAAACAAATACTGATTTTTATCCACTTATGCCTTGATGTTTGAGCTCCTTTTGCCTAAAGGCTCCATTTTCAGGGAGTAATACTTACCTACACATCAAAACTGAGAACCATTCGGAAACTGAAATATTGATTTTATTGCCAACTTGACCAAGAAGCTGAGGTATTGAAGGGAAGTTTGTCCAGAGATTTGACCTGTCCCATGGAACATAGACTTACATTACTATGTGACCAATAGCAAAGAAAAAAAAATAATAATTTGATAAAGGCAGAGCTTCAGTGCTCATATAAATAAACCTTAGAAAGAAATATTGTTAATACTAAGGCTTTCTGACTAGCAAAGTGCAGCTGATAATGTCTATCATAGCTATTGCAAGGAAGTGAAATTTGGGAGTATTGAAAGTTTGAGATGGATACTGTAAATTAGGGGCATAGAGCTCTGAAAACTAACCTGAACTTTGTACAGATTTGCCTAAAGGAGCCTTAGAAAGATGTTCTGATGTCAAAATAAGAAATAATGTCAAAATGATGTCAAAATAAGAAAACTAGTGCACAATATATCAATGACTAAAGTCAAAGAAAATATTTTGGCCTGAAGTATTTTTGCTTGTAGTTTTTGAGTGTAAGTATCTTCAAGTAAAATGTACCTATCCATTACATGTTGCTTTCCTTGACCATGGGTTGTGAATGGATCTAAGAACCTTCAGGTTTGAGTATGCACTGGTGATTAGAGTAGATTTATAGTACTGCAAATTGTCACTGACAGTAAACTGCAAAGAATAATCATTTAAAATTTCATTGCAATATAGTTAAAACTAAGGTTTTTGTGTCTTGAGTGTCTTCAGTGTCGCAGACCTGTAAGGTCTGTGAACTGCAACTAAGCAATTCAAACTATATTCAGGGGGAGTACTGTACCCAAATGCAGACTTTTTTTGTCAGCTTGTCACTTAAACAGGTGTTTGGGATGCTTTTTGAGATAGACACATTTTGAATGTCATTGCTTTCAGAGTCATTGCTTGCCACTGAGTGGAAATAGTACTTTCAGTATTCACAGTTGTACAAAATTTTCTTATTGTTAATAACTTCCTAATTACAGTGAAAGGACACCAGCTCTGAACAGAGGTAATTTGGGGACAAAAAATGAGATATATCTGTTCAGTATATACATGGGATGGATAAGTGCCGATTGGTCAAATCCAACAGATCCTAGACAGCATCCAACCAACACAGGTCAATTTTCTTAGAAAAGCAAAGCTATGAAAGCTTCAGCTTTATTTTGATTCTGAAAGTGATTAATCCTCTTCCTGTTCTAGCAAGTTATAGAAATATGCTTACTCAAAAAAATCAATCCTTTCTGATATGTTTTAGGAATTATTTAGTAATCCTGGCTCCGGTGTGATATTCCATGGGACAGGAACTCAGAGACAAATGCTGTGTGTCAGTGCAAGGTTGTTTTTTGAAATTGCCTGAAAAAATCAGATTAGACATCATAGACTGTATCAGTTTTCAGTGCACATTGTCAAACTCACACGTTTTTGTTGCAAGCTTATTTGGCGTCTTCTGTGCTGTTGTTTTTAGAAGTCATGCAATTCACTGACGGTAACTTCGAAGAAAAAAAAACTTTCCATAATCAGTTTAAATTACAGACCTAGTTATTTCTTCTGCATTGTAAGTGATAACTTGGATAGCTGGTGGGTTTGAATATTTGACCATTTATTCCTTCTGGCATCATGAGAAGTGACATAGCTGCAGTGTGCCTCAGGTACCATTCACCTCCCCACTCCCCATGAATTGATTATGCAAATCTTGTGTTTAAAGCAAGTTTAGAAACTTAGAAAAGCAAAATAGGTTTGTATTGAGTGTATACATATCAGCTGTAGAAAATGAGAGAGAGAGCGATTCCCAGATCTTGTGTGTCACACTTACATCTGTTACCAAAAGTCAGAATAGAGGTGGACACTGACAATTCTTTCAGGCATGTTTTTCAATTTTCCACCTTTTTTTTTTTTTTTTTTTTTTCATTTTTCCCCTCCTCAGCTACTTCTCAGCTATTTTATTTTTTTTTTTTGGTCGGTTTTTGTTTGTTTTTAACCAGATTAAAAACTTATGATTAGCTCTGTCATCCTTTAATATTTTAGGCCATATTTTTGGCACCATTTCCTTCACTCCTTGAACATATTTTGAGCATAAAATAAGATTATTGCAGCTTTCATACTTGCCAGGCCTGCCATAGGAACAATCCTTGGGGATAACTGTCTTGCAATATTTGGAAACATATCCCTCTTGTGTCGCTAGATTGCAAGTTTCCAAGGATATCTTTGGATAGCTCCACTATTAGATTTGTTCAGAAAGTTAGAGAGGTCAGTGAGTGCATGGGAAAGAGGATCAGTAGAGGCAGCAAAGGCAACCATCTGTAATGATTCATTCCAGTAAGAGATTTCATCCTAATAAAAATTACTCTGGAAGCAGTGCTTGGACTGTTGCCATACAACTCTTTCAGGTATTAGAACTACGTAACTAACAAAGCTTCTTGATCCCACTATGTATCTAATGCCATATCCACCTTATTTTACTGAAATTGGTGCATTTGATAAACAGGCTTGGAGGAAAGATTCTCGTGGAAGCATCAGGCCCTGAGCTGGCCCAGTGTTTGGTTGGGTGGCATACAGGCTGCAGGGCTACAAGGAGCAGGCAAGTGCAGATTGCCTTCCTTGTTGCTTTGCTTGAGAGTTGCCATGAGACTTACGGTTAAACATTCGGAGACATTGTCTAATATGCACCAGTTCAATAGTAATGTGTATCTGCTGGAGGATGGAGATGATAAATATCTATACTTAAGATAAGACTTACTGTTTAGTAATAGGATTGGTTTATAAGTTTGGTTATTACTGGAGACAGTGTGAGAAATCTGGCAAAGTAACTTAAGTGGTAAGTGGATTTTCTCTTGCATAAAATGACCATCTCTCTGTCAGCTATCAAAACTGTGAAAGCATGCTTGGAGACGCACCAAATATAACATTGCTATTAACTTCCTCTTAACTTAGCCATAATTGCTTCATGATCTGGAATGTACAACTCAGATTGGCTTACTTAGGGAACAAAAATCTTCTGTTCTTGCCATGTAGAATAAAATAATAAGGAGTAAATAACAGAAACTTTTCTAATTATAAGAAAGTTCCTCTTTCTGTGAAGACTTTCCAGTGGAAAGTAATAGATACAGGTTTAAAAAAAAAAAAAAAAAGATCACCAGTGTCCTGTGACAATACATTTACTGTTGTTTGAATCCAATCCGCCCACTCATTCGTAAAACATGCAGTTAACTAGATCTTAAACAAAAGGCAGTAAAGACAAATAGCTGGACACTTAACAATTAGCAATAAAATTGGTCATGAATACTTTTTTCCCATTGTGTGGAAAATTATTTGTATTGTGAAACAGAATCAGAGTGGCTTTTTTTTGTTTGTTTGTTTTGTTTTTAATGTGCATTCACAGGAACATGCTACACAAAAATTCTTTGGGCTACATCATTGCACCTGCAGTACCTTCAGTGAAAAGCAAAGGCCATAAATACTGTTCTGGGGTATGGAGCCTTTGTTTCTAGATTTTTGTTTCCTCCTTTTAAATTGTAATGTGGGTCTTCGGGTCTTATCTCTAAACCTGTGATATACATGGTATATCACATATAAGATTAGAAGGACTGCAGACGGCATGGATTTTTAAATGACTTAAAGCTCTCATGCTCATGCATTTTTATTTGTACATGTTAGTACATAAAAAGTACAAAAACAATTATGAAATATCTTGGATGTTTTTGCTCATGGTCCCTATAAAGTAGCATGGCAATTAATGCAAAGACTCCATAAAACTTCAGCAGAACTGGATCTGATTCCACGTCCTTCACGGGGGAAGCAGTTGGGGAGCAGTTGCATATACCTGCAATACTTAGGAAATTATGGATATTTGAACTAATCTCAGGCTTCACCACAATTTAGAAGTCCCATGCCCTCTGCCGAAGCCAGGCCAGATGTTCTATACTCAGAAAGATTTTCAGAATCCCAAAAGACTTTTCTACTATAATGCATAAATGTATACTACAGGTTGCTTTTTCCTAATTTTTGTATGACCTGGGAGCACTTGCTAAGTTCCACATACATCTCACTGCAAAATTAGCCATCCCAAACAATGGTAGTTAGTGTCTGCACAAGGTGGAATTCGTCTAAACTGTGTTTGAGTGTAGAAGGTGTGGATGGGGATGTCTGAGGCATTCATCTGTGTTTCCTTTACAGTCAATGGAGAGAAATAGGGGAGCAGTCCATCTGTTTCAGATGTCTAACTCAGTTTGAGAGGAACTGTGACCTAAAAATGCCTGATTATACTTGTTTTGCTTCCAAGCATTCTCTTTCTGAGGAGGAAGATGTTTTTTGTTGTTGTTTTTGTTGTTTGTTTTTGTTGTTGTTGTTTGTTTTCTTGTTTTAAATGACAAAAGAAAGAGGAGGAGGATGGGACAAAAAACTAGATTTCTGATCAAGAAATATATCTCAGTGTATTGATACACAGCACTCCTTAATCCAGCAATGAAAGCTGCACAGGTATGCAACTGTGATAATAAAGTTATGATGACAGCAGAAGTGTCACAGACATTATATAACTGAACTTTAAGATCTTCCATTACTATGTGGCCATGAGTCACAGAATCACAGAACTGTCTAGGTTGGAAGAGACCTCAAGATCATAGAGTCCATAATAGTATTAAAAAATAAATAAATAAAAAATGGGAGGGAACAATGAAAACAGTTTAATAAAATTGTTCATATTTATGCCTAAACTGGCATCAGAGGTATAGTTTATCACAAACTTCAGGGAAGAAACCTTATAAAAACTGCAAGCTCATATGCAGGCATGTAACCATAGGGTTTTATTTTATAAGCATTCATTTAACCACTGCACAACAAAAATGTAACACTCCACTATTGCTATTCTCGCATTTCATAACAGCGCACAGAGAATTCCATTATGATGTTCTCCAGAATTTATGCAGTGTCTACATTTAAGAGAATATACAATGCACTCTTCTGCTGGCATGAAGTAAATTGTCACTTTCATGTTTATTGGACTCGGAAACAACTTTTTTGAAAGGGATCCCATGTTAACACTTGTGCTGAGTAGAGACTATATCAGGAAATATGCTGTTACATCTTGGCTTGAAAAGAGAAAGCATGTGCATTTCTGGATCTGCTTTTTCCTGCCAGCAGTATTTGGTGTGAGATTTTCTAATGTCCTTTTAAAGTAAGAAAACAATCCTATTGTAATCCTTTCTTATTGACTTAATGCCAGAGTACAACTCAGCTCCCCCACCTTTATGGGTATGGTGAAGATTAGGAGTCATCTTCTCTCATCCACAGGGTATGATAATGTGGGATTTCGAGAGAGGTTTAAACTCTTTTCATCTACATGGGCATCCCATACCTTCCATACCACAAACCATCAAAAGTTTAAATTCTCAGGCATGTGGCTATCTCTAATCAGATAGATTACATTTTGTTGTTTATAAAGCCCTCTTGAAAGTTTGCCCTTTTATAAAGATTGTTTTCAAAATAAGCTACTTAGATTTCAATCGTAAACTTTGATTCAGCCAGACACGATTAGCTGCTCATCAGCTGTTAGTTCTTACTGAACTACGCTTCTCAGCACTGTTGGGAGCCAGCCTTTCTGTCCATGTAGACAACCACAAGTGGTTCAGAGACTTAAAGCGTCTTCTTAAGTTTGACTTATGCTAAACATAACAAGAGGTTTCTTGCTTCGAGTGTCTACTGAAATGGTTGCCTATACCTTTAATCAAACTCTACATTCATTTAGGTTACTTTCAATAATAACACATATCGAAGTCTTTAGCAGATTTTTATTATTATTTCATAATTACAAAGGCTTTTAAGCATACATCTCAAGCTAAATTCTGTACAGCTAAACTTCTTGTTCACTAATTTAACTGAGCAAAAAAAAAAAAAAAAGGCATAAGCATACTTCTCATTCTTGTCTTCTCTGCATTGTAACTGTGCAGCCTCAAATTTCCTTGTAAAATAGAATCCTAGAATCATTATTGTTGGGAAAAACCTTCAAGATCACCTGGTCCATCCATCAGCCTACTACCAGTGTCACACACTAAACTATGTCCCTAAGCACCAAGTCCAACCTCTCCTAAGCACCCTCAGTGACAGTGATCTCACCACTTCCCTGGTTAACCCATTCCAATGCCTGAATGCTCTTCTCTGGACACATTCTGGGGCCTCGATGTCCATCTTGTACTGAGGGGCCAAAAGTTGAACACAGGACTCCAGGTGTGGCCTCACCAGAGCAGAATACAGCGGGACAATCACCTTCCTGGCCTTGCTGGCTGCACTATTCCTGATACAAGCCAGGATGTCGTTGGCCTTCTTGGCCACCTGGGCACACTGCTGGCTCATGTTCAGGCAAGCGTCAATCGGCACCCCCAGATAAACACATATCAAAAATTTACTAGATGTGTAAACAGCCTGTTATGGTATATGTACTTAATTTTAATCACAGAAGCAATTCTGCAGAAAATTCATCTAGGCGTATAAGCCTAAATTCAGATAAAAATATCCTTTTATGCTTATGTTAAATTTCCTAAATGAAATCCTATGAGTGTTATGTCACTGGATGCGCAAGTATTAGGTCATTTCATGTTAGATTGTGAAAACATTCCCTTATTCCTACAAGTCTGATCTGAATACTAACTTAGCAGTGTTATAAATATTGATTGCCTCACTAAAGAATTGTACATGGTAAAATGTGAATAATTGTGACTTTCATTAGATCTGTGGGAGCTAGCATGAGTTTAAGTATCTCCTAGATGGAGAGCAGATCTGTAGATTCATTTGTAATAGTGGTTTCTGCTAGGACTTTCTTAGTTTATACACGAAGCTGAGCTGAAAATAGAATGGGAGGAAACTATCAGAGAATCTAGATACATTCAACCAGAATGAGTAAAAAAACACTTTGCAAGCTGAAAGTGTAAGTGTACTTCAGTATGTTTGAATACACCTGTTTATTACCTTCAGGTCTTCCTAAATACAATGGGCTTCTTTGTAGGTAAATCCTTTTTAATGATCAAAGCTTAAATAACTTGGAATGTTCATATTCGTTCTACTAAATAATACAGTAAAATGCTTTCTTACCAACGTGGAATGCAGCCTAGCACAGCCTTTGATGAACAGCAGAAGGTTGTTCAACACCACCATTAAAGAGCTTCTAGCATAACATCTTGTGCCTACATAAGCAAACAATTTGTCAAACAGGAAAGAAGAATTTTGGTTCTGTGCCATCTGCCCGTTTAAAATCTTGTCCCACTTGCAGCACAAAAGGCTTAATTCTGCACTTAACAGGGCAGGAGAAATTGTTGCCAAAATTGCTATCTCAGTTGCCACGTTATTTGTTTTTATTACCATAGTTCTGTAAAGAGGTTTTACATCTTTATACTCTCCAGAAAAAAATATATATGTAGATATAAATGCAGGCTGCCACAATAAAGCAGGCCCAAGAAATTTGAGAAGACTGAGGCAAATTGTTCTCATTTGCATATTCTTATTCTGAAAATCTGCATTTCCCTTTTTTAATATAAAATACCAGTGGGGAGGAATGTGTGCAAAGTTATCAGTGGGTTCTTCAAACAGAAGCATGGAGAGAGACTGAAGAGAGATAGAGAGAGGGGTTTTGTTGCAGTCAATAGAAAACCTCCCATTTATAAAAAATTAATGCTCATTAATTTATGACCACATCATTCATGGTCCGTTGATCAGGACCATTGTGTGAAGCAGTGTACGAACAGAGCATAAGATGTTCCTGGTCCCAAGGAGCTTTCAGTTAAAGTGGTGTAAAAGAAACTGAAGCATTAAAAAAGATGAGAACGAGTGAAATCTGCTGAGTCAATATGGCATGCAACTTACTTATAATTTACTTTTCACTTACTTCAATGAGAAGCTGAAGTAGCCCAGTGTGCTCAGCAGTTCAAAAAAAAAAAAAAAAAAAAAAAAGTTATTGCTAAGACATTAATCAGGAGTAATCTCAAGTTACAAGAACCTGTTGATGTCAGACTGTCCATGTCCATCCACTGGAAAAAGGTATGCAGCCCCTGTACTATAGGAAACAGCATGAGTCTGTTAACAGCCAGCTTTGTATCATCTTCTTTTCTCTCCTTGACCCATAAGTATGGTTAAAAAAACATACTCACCTAAGTTGTTTCTCAGGGTCACATTCATTAGTTTTTCCCTCCCTTGAAATTTTTTCTTGCTAAAACTGCTCAGCGATCATCTTTCTCTTGCTCTCCATTGCTTACTTTCCTGATCTGTTCATATTTCCCTACCCTCCTTTCTTATTAGCAAGCAAAAAGCAGTGGGCAGTGATTGAGCCAAACATTTCTGCAAATGGGTGACCCCTTCCTTGGCACTCTGCTCACAGAAGAGATTGAAAGGACCTCCCAGACTGTGAAACAGGGAGACAGTAGAGAGACCCCTGGACTTCATTATGTAAGAGTTTGACTATAGTCTGATTGTAAGGAAATAAAATAATGGTTCTTCTTATAGACTATACACACTTCAAAAAAGTTCATAGCACCCCTTATTCCACAGCACTTCTGCAACTCTTCTAACTTGGGCTTGGCCTTGGAACACACTTGCAGCACAAGAGATTTTTACAGCTCTGGTGCTTTGATACTGCATAGCCTTACTGAACCACAACTGCTATCTTAGCAAGGAGGTTGCACCTTATCCTTTTGCCTGGTAAGACACAAGACCTTGTGCATACATTGAGACTGCCCTCCTGCTTCAAGGAACAAGTGTTCTGCTCTTCTAATTGCAGACCACCTGTAGGGCTGCACAATGGTTATCTGGTTCGAGAAGGACAAATCCCAGAATGTGGTTTTCTCTTATTACTGTGACTCTATGAAGGGAGCAAAATTGATTTAAACTTCAGGCATTTAAGAGGCTTACACTTCACTAATATTCTAATCAAGTTCTGACTCCATCTTACTTCTTTTGGGCAAGCAACGCATACTTTTCTGGTGCTGGTAATGCTGACTTCTTTGGACCTTTACAGTCTTTTATTCCATCTTTAGAGATCTATTACTTTTTCCTGGGTGTGCATATCATTTGAAAAGTCAAAAATGATGAGAGAAACTCTGAAATGGACAAGGGCTCTAACTCAAACCAGCAAAGAAACACTTGTTAACAGTATTAAAAAGATCCAGCATTTAGAAGTCCTCAGTTTGGTACTTAAAAAATGGGAAGAGGCTTAATGACTGGGGCAGTTTAAAAAGTAGTATTTTGTATTTATTTGACTGTTTTGAATTGCTTGAGTACATAGGGGTCATACCATTAAGATTTTTTTTCCCCTACAGCTATGAGTGTAAGCAATTTTATTTATTTTTTTAACCAAAAGTGTATAGGACTTGTTAAATTGCATACTTTCACAAGCTGAAAATATTAAATATTGTGCAACTCAAAGTAAAATACTGGGAATTTACAAAGCTGAAATTAAGATCAAACTCTTCAGCTCAGCATTGGCATAGATGGAATCACTGCAAAACAAATCTGACTGTGTGTATGGGATATCTGTAGTCATTACAGTATGACTACTGTTTGCTGCACATTGGCTTTCTGGAACAATCTGTATTCACTCAGCTGTTTTAGTAGCCTGATCATGATACCTTAGTAGCAAAGATCCCTCTGGCAGATTCCTTGTGGTGCTTCTTGCCTCTAACAAGTAGGAAACTTTATGCCAAAAATTGTGAATTTATATGTGTGTTGATGACATTTCCTCTTTGAGAGAATTCTGCCAAATTTCTCTGGGAGAAGGTAGTAAGAGCTTTTGTGGAAGAAGCCTCATTGTTTGACAAAGGGGCTGGAAGAAGAATCATCACGTTTTATAAAATAAATGGCTACTGCCAAGACTCAAGCCAGCTATTTTTACTCAGACAAAGGATTCTGAAGTTAAAAAATTAATTTTTAATACAGAGCTGAACTTCAACTGTCAATCTGTCAGAGCTCAGTCCATTTGAATTGGAAGCAAAGCTGCAGTACATACATTAATCATTTTCTCCAATACGTTGTTTATTCATTTTCATTCTGCCACTGCTGGGTAAGAGATTTTGGCAAGAAGCAATTATATTTGGCAAAAAGCATTCTTCCACGTGTTTTTTTCATGTTACACATAACATACATGCAACAGTCTGCATAAACACTTGAAATTGAGTCAGTCAGAAGAAATTTAGTACTACTGGTAATTTAAAAAAAAAGAAAAAGTTGAATTTTCAAGCAAGCTCGGCATTCAGCAGTTCCCAGTGAAATGTTTGCTAAAGGTGCTAATGGTAATTAAGTCTTGCCACTGTTGTTGCAATCTAGACATTAACATTGCAGTAAACTGGGGATATAGCTTTACAAAAAACAAACAAACAAACAAACAAAAAGCTCAATACCTGTACCTCTCTAATTTTTTTTTTTCCTCCTTTTATTTGCAATTTTAGCTTTCTTCCAATACATTGGACCAGAGTTTTCAGAGTTTCCTCTGAATGTTTGCATAATGCAGGACAGCACCAAAGGCCCAAATTTGCCTGTTTTACTTTGACAAAATACACATTCAGAGGGAACACTAATATTATTTTTTCAGACTAGCATTTTACATTATTTTGGCTATTGTGTTTCTTTTTAACACGTGGCCCATTAGAAGTACCCTGTGGCCATATTTATGATATGAAGCAGAACAAATAGATTTGGTTGTGTGTTTTGTAACTGAAGCTAGACTGATTTCTACCTTGTTGCTTATGGAGTAACATGATGTTTAATTTGACTAATTTAATTTCAACCCTTAAAAAAAAACAAACATGGGGAAAATGCAGTAATTGACAAAACATAAACGATTATTTCCCTGAAGCCAAAGTGTCACTATGTAAAAATTAAGTTATTCTTTGATTAGAGATTCCAGGATTAGGTTTCTCTTTCTATCTTCTGTATTCGTTCTTTTGTTAATTTTTGTTCTTTTGTAACTTTGAGGAAAATATCTCTATGAATACATTGAATTTGCTTCTTCACAAATACAATCAAAAACCGTCTGTTTCATTAGAAATAAAATAGGAGATCTCTTAAATTTTGTGGGTCTTTTTCTGTAAATTTTATACAAAACAGGCAGCTCTTTCTGATCAAGATATGGCCAAGCAAGAAAATAAAAATATATTGTAAGTTCTCTCATTTGCAGTGGACAAAATTAGTAGAAAAAAAAATAGTTTTTCTTTAGAGAATCTTTGTACTTTTTCTTCTCTACCGACTCTGCTCTGTATCTCTTTTTAAACAACACAGAGTACCAAAGCCTCCCTCTTCAAAATCAAAATATTCCTGTCTAAACCAAACACATGCGAATACTTGGTGTGAAGCTTTCAGTTCTTAAAACATCATCAACAAACAAAAATATGTATCTTTGGGGCTGGAATAGGAGGTACAGAACTGTGCCATGGAGTTCTTCACAACTTTCCCAAGAAATCTTAACATCATTTTGCCTTTTACTTTTCAGCGGCTGTGTTTTAACCCCCTCCCTCCCACCCCACCCCACCCCTTTTTTTTTTGCCACTGTGCAGATTAAAGTCTTCCTTCAAAAACTGAAAGCTGAAATTCTCAGGTAGGACCTAAACCTGGGAATTTAAAGAATAAAATATTTGGCACCACTGCTATGGCTAATCACTCAGATGAAGGAAACTGTTTTCATTGATCTTTAGTCAGGAAGACAGCTCCCAAACCATCCTTGCTGTACATTAATGGACAAAGCTACAAGAGACCACTTTGCTTTTTAACTTTTAAGACTGATTACAGCACCTGATCTTCTCCTCTCTGACATGATACACTTGTGGCTAGTTTGAAGGGTACTTATAATACATGCTGGCTGAGGGACATGTCATGGGATGTCAGTATCACAGTTTGTATTAAAATAAATGTATGTTTGTGGGAAGTGAGAGACCTTGGCCTGTTCCCATTTCTGTCACTGATGCCTTGGTGACCTTGGGCAAGTCACAGACTCCAGGCTTCCGCTCGGCTTCTCTGTGCAATGCTGTCTGAGTACCTTGCGTTCGGGGATACTTGTACAAGGTCAGATTATTCTTTGAGAGTATTCTGGAAGTTAATTTTCTACTCCCCTTTGTCCTGATGTCCATGCACTCCCTCCCAAGATTAAACAAACCAAAATACCCACGCGAAGTGTCTGAATAGGTACAATTTCAGTATTTCTTCAACAACTACAGAGAATAGATGTTCTACCAACAACCAGAATCTAAATAATCACATGCAAAACTTTACTCGAAATGCAAAATTGATGTTGGGTGCATGAGGGAAGAAAGCAAGAAATGTTGAGAGGCATAAATGCTGGTTAAGTGACTGCCTTTCTTTCATAGTCACTGTCTTCTGTTTAAAAGACAACTGGTAAAAGTTTCCATGGTTCCTGTCCTTTCTGTGCTACATTCTCTGCCCAGAGACATTTTTTTCTGTTATAGGCATGCATGTTTGGATGTGGAAAGCTCCAATAAGGAACGAATATGCACAGCAATGCCACAGGCAATGACAGAGGCTGCAACAGTGATTTAACTGATTTTAGGCTGTAGTAGAAGATTCAGAATTAATTTTTGTATTGAATTTCATTTTGCCAGACTGCCCTTCTGAATTAACGTTTGTTTTTCTGTCTTTAAAAGGAGGAACTGAGGTTCATCCTCTATAAAAAAAGAGGTGCATGAAACTCTTAGGGTTTCACAGAGTTTATCTTAAAAAAAAAAAAAAAAAAAAAAAAAAAAAAAAAAAAAAAAAAAACTCAAGGCAGACACCTGAGGAAAGGCTTAGAAGATGATATGGCTCTCTTAGAAATCTTTCTACAACTGATTGGTGGTTCTGAATGTTCCTGCCTGCCTGCTATCTAACCCTCTGCCTCTGGAGCGGTAGAGATCTTGCCAGGGGTAGCACAGTGCTGAGAGGGAATGTGGTTTTGTTCTTGGGGGCTGCTCAGTACAAACCCTTCTCAAGGAGGGGAGAGAACTTCTGCATGTAACGGAGAGGTAAACAAAGGTAGAACAGGAAGGATGGTCTCTGACACGAAGACTTTGGAGCTGGAAAGACTGAGCTTCAGTGTTAGCCTTTCAGTTTCTGACACTAACTACTTCTCGCCTAACTTCAGCAGTCACTTAGTGCGGGATTCAGTTGCATGTCCCTACAGTGAAGCTGATACACAGCAGCATTGAAGAGGAATCTGTCCATGTGATGTTTACATCAAAACTAATAGATAAATGCAGAGTTAAGTAGCTCTAATAAGAAAAATGGTTGTAAAGTCTAAATAAACATCTGAATCCTGCCTTTTCTCCCTTTGATGTTATCAGCTTAATGGGGCATAGCCATATAGCTAGCTATCAGGAAGGTCATTTAAAAGAATCATTATTCACATGTCTATTATACATTGCATCAATAAGTCTTTGGTATTACATCAGAACTATAAATGGCTGCATGTATAAACAAATTAATTATTCTCTCATGAAGCTTATCTGTGTAAACATATAAATGAAAGCCAAACATACATATATACATCCACAATTTCTAATATTAAATTGAGACTCTCTGTGTATGTATGTTACATTCTATGTTCTATGTTCTATGTTCTATTCTGTGTTCCTGGTACTTAATTCAGCCATCACAATACTATAACTATGTATAACACATCGCAACGGGCAACTATAAACCTTTGGTAAGAATTCTGTTCTGCATCATTTGGAGCTGTATCCCCTAACTGAGTTATAACTGAATTTTCACTAAGGTTTGGCTAATTTTTATAGCCTGTTGTGTAGGCAACAGAAGTATTGTGGAGGTTCTTCAGGCCAGCGGTTCCTTCTACTGTTTATTCTTCTTCCAAAATTTCTACTAAGGCTGAGGACTTTCCTTTGCATATTTCACGACAGCGAGCACCTATAACAGTGGCATTTCATTATGTCAAATGTAAAAGAGGTCAGTGATGTTTGTCTCTGATGTATTTTCTTTATGCTACAGATACGTTTTGCAGCTTACTGTGTTTACCAGGGATCCTTCTATCTCCCTATGTGCAAAGTTGAATAAGTTCAGACTTTCTTCTAACACAGTTCATATTCAAGGACTGCACAGTCTGTGAGAACTCAAATTATCTGTTACTTGGGAAAGATCTATTTATTTAACTCGTGGTGGCACTGAAATCAAGAAATGTTTTGTGTTTCAAAAAATTGGAAAGTAATTATTTAAAGTAATATATATGTGTATATATATATATATATATATATAATGGAGCTATAGCTTTAAAATAAAACAGTCTCCCCCAAAATAACCAAAAAAAAGGAACTTAAAAACTTTGCTCATTGGAATAAAATGTAATGATCTCCTTGATCTTGCAGTAAATTGATATTATTCCAACTTTTTTTTTAATCTGACACACATTCACAGAAACCTATTCTCTCAGTATAGCCCCCCCTGACATAGAGTTAATTTAGAGAAGATTTGAGAGTATGATGCAATATCAGCTGCGTTTGCATAACTCATCACTGTTTTCATTTGAAATCTCTCATTAGGACTCATATTACTGTTTGGAAAGTTACTCTGTTCTTTCCTTTTCAATGGCTGAGTCGATTTGGTAAACTTCTAAGTCTATCCAATATGCTGGCTATAAAAAATAAGCTGAAGAACATACTGGATATAAAATGATAACTTTATTCATATCAAAATGAGGACTTCAGGCTAGGATGCTAACTGCAAATTCCAGGTTTACAAGTAAACAAAAACAGATTTTTGCACACAAACAAGTAAGAACTTAGTGTCCAAATTCTATTCTGATACGTTTTTCAGGAATTCCGTTTTCATGAATTCTTTCTTAATTTTTTTGAACAAAAATCTTAACAATTAATTGAGCTATGTCTTTAAATGCCACCTAGAATGTGTTTGATTATCAATTCTGTGTTTTAAAATGTGTATGTTTTACAATATCAGAGAAAAGCCTGAAAAAAAATCACTTATAAAAGAAAATTAATTTTTTGCAGTGTTTTATTTAAAAAAGCTCATGTGCCTAGTATTCCCAGATTGTCTGCAAATAGTTTTGTAGTTGAATTTGTTTCCATACATTATTACATTAAATTTTATTCTAGTTAAGGCATAAACCACCCACTTGTTTCCTATTAAAGCTATTGTACAGAGAAAAGTGAAGTAAATTAAATCATCCTTTTATGCTTTTTCTCCTTAAATCTATTCAGCAAATCATTTTAAAATCAGTATGATCCTGACACTCAACAAACATTTCCCAAAATGTTATTGATATTCTTAAAATATGTTTTCTTACCATTTACAGTAGTTGAAATGATTCAGTTACACTTAAAAGATTTTTAAAGGTCCCACAGAATTCTGTATGAAGCATTATTTAGATCTGTCAACATGATATACAGACTTCATAAAATACTACAAACCCAAACTGGAAACACGAGGATTACATTGCACTTGTTCTCTTTATATATTTAAAAAAAAAAAAAAAAAAAAAAAAGTTAAACGACCATGCATCCAAGGAAAAAAAAAAATGAACTACAGCATGTGCAATTAAGAATTTCTTGTAGTTACCAAACTTGCTGACTGCTAAAACTGAGTCAAGAGAGTTCATATTAATTGAAATTTGGCAGTGTCTAGGGCAAATGTTAAGTTGAAATAGACAGTATTTTAAATCTGTTTTGCCATTCAGATGCATATAATCCACTGAGTTCTGACAAACGTGGGCCTTGTAGACCTTACAGATTCAGCCCAGGGTTCGACCAGTCAGGTTAAATTTCCTGACCCACTTCTGCTACTCTGATTGTGACCATTGCTCAGAAGAAAAAGAAAAAGAAAAAAAAAAAAAAAGAAGAAGAAAAACCCTACACATACACACACACACATAGACCTCTGAAAGAATCATCATGGAAGTTTAGTGCATTTTATTCCTTCAGTGACAATTCTTATAAAACCTGTTAATAAAGCAGATCATTTAAAAAGAAAAAAGAAAACCTGAACCATGTCTTCAAGGTTGATTTAAAATAATAATAATAATAAAAATAAAGAATGGAGGTGTTGAGAATTAAATCCTTCTAAATTAGGTAACAGTACTGAATTTTGTTTGCATTGATATAGATTTGATAGTTTTCTTCCTTGACCAGAATTATTGGCTTACGTTTTCATATGAAGCAAGAGAAAAGCAGTGATAAAACATCAAGTTAGTTTTCAGAGCAGAGAAGTTATAGAAATCCATGTAAAAAATGGAAATGTGTGCCAGCATGAACGCATGTGTTGTGAGCAACCAGTGAAACAGGACTGTGTCACTTCAGCAGCGTTCCCAAACGACTGTGCTTGGGGTACCAGTCAGTGGTCCTATCCAAACGTCCCGCTGTTGCAACAGGGAAAATGTGCTATGGTCCAGATAACCTTACTGAGTGAGACTCTGTGGGTTACATACATCAGCCCAAAAGGAAACAAAATCTACTTAATATTTTCCTGGGAAAAAAAAAAAAAAAAACAACTAATCTCATATGAAACTTCCATATTTCTTCACCTGACTGTTTTTAAATACATGTAACATACATATGGGATACCTTTGTTTTGAACATCTGTTGTGAGATTAAAATAAGATCTTAATTTTTGGTATGCTATTGATGTTCAAAAAATGTAAGGATAGAAAGCATTATTAGCTATCTGCTGGTTGACAAGAGGGCAGGATTAGGTTTCTTTAAGGGAATTACACTTTTGATGACCCCGCTACATATAAAACATGTTAGCTAATGGGGGTGCAGAGGGGGCAGATTTAAGTGTTTGATCAGGAAATCCTGCATGAGCATATTGGATGGAAATTTGATTAGTAACCTTAGTGACAAGGGGATCAGATCCACTCTCTACATACAATCAGATCTGGCAGTACATGCTTTTTTGTCTCTTTGAAGGAAGGGAACATTTGTACAGAATCAAGACAGCGTATTGGATAATTTAGAAAGCTGTTACATATTGAAACCTGGAAAATCACCTTTTTTATTTTATTTTGGAAATATGCTCGCAGTTATCCTGGTGTGTTGTTTCTTTAGGAGGGAAAAAAAAAAAAAGACAGAGAGAGACAGAAGAAGAAAAAGAGAAGAAAGTAAGGCTTTACGGTTTACAAGAAATAGTTTTCTGAAAAATAGGCTTTTTCTAAAAGTTATTTTTTTACCTCACTGTTGTAAAGAATATTGGAAAAGGAACAGGATGACAAAAACAATAATTTTATCTATATTTACTTTATATTTGTGCAACAGTATCATTGTGCTTTTATACTAGCTGTAAGTATTACATCTATCAAGAAAGTTGGTTTAGTTTTGAAAGTCTGTTTATTTTTTTAGATCATTACAGAAGGCTATCATGTTTTTAACTAACGTGTTAAAAATAAATATTTCCATGTTTTGATAGCAGAGCTATTTTATTTGTATTTGATTTTTGAGGACAGCTCAAACTAGAAATCAAAAGCCCTCCCTTTCTCTTTGGTGAGAAGTGTAAATTGAGGATGATAATTTGGCAACGCTGGTCCGCACTGGCCAAGCATCTGGACTCAACTGTTTGTTTTATAAAGAGAGAGGGAAAAACAAACTACCTCCTACTCTCAAATACCTTGTGCATGAAAAAGACCAATATTGCATGTAGCTGCACAGCAACTTTAAGTGTAGAAGTAGCGTGGTTGTATTGTGCTTTCCCTGCTGCCTGTACACGTGGGGAACAAAGCGGTTCAGTGAATCCATTTAGGACCCTTAGCTGTGCAGAGCTGAGTCTGAGGGAAGAGGTGGTGAGGTCTGATGGAGCATTGGCACACGAGGGAGGAAGTCTTGCTGACTGTGGGCCGCCATACAGAATAGAAGAACCAGGTTCAAATGCTGGCTCTGCTACTGACCTCAAATAAGTCATTTCCTATGTCTTTGCTCCCTCTTCCGCTGACCTACTCTGTTGTGATTTCCAGTTATTGAGGGTTGGGATGAGGGCTGGGAGCATCTACCACATGTCAGTACAGCATTTAGCATCAGCGGCTCTCAGGCGGTGTTTGAGCGTCAGGATGCTACTGTATTATAAATAAGATTCAGTTATCACAGGAAATCCTGGCACCTGGCAAGGCAGGCTGTTCCTGTGCTTAAAACTGGGTGTAGACTTCAGCTCTCAATTACTTGGGGTTTTCATATTTTTAAGGACAATACTATGGAAATTCAGGATGTAGAATCAGCTTTTGAGTTTGAAAAGGAAAAACACGTCAAATTTTCCAGTGTGTTGTGGAAAAAAGTACTCAGAGTAACCTTTTTATACAAAAGTCCACTGCTATAAGTAATTAAGTAATAACATCTGATGACACAAGGACTGTCATCTGTTTAAACTCAAAAAACTGGAAAGCTCGAGGAGCCTAGATATCAGATAACAGGAGTGCCTGAGTTGTAGAGCTCCTTAGCGACTCCAGACTTGGGGTGGTTGAAAATTAACGATTGAAAATACTAATTTTTTAAAAAGCCATGCATTCAGGAAAAAATAGGCAAACAGCATGGGAATGGTTCTTAGCAGCCTCAGATCTTTAACCAGCTTTGCTCCGCTGATAGCAATGGGATATCTTTTTCTTTGTATGTACGTAAACTACAGGAGAGACAGGCCCTGGGTGTATTATCTGAACCCAGATGTAGAACAGTCTTCAGACATGCTGAAGAATTTGCAATTTATTTTCTAAAAGTAGTTAAATGAGTATTAGCCTTTCCAATCAGTCTGATAAAATTATTTTACATTTTGTTTATACAATAGTCTCACGAGAACACCAATACCTTTCATTGTAATTAATTCTTCTAATAGTTAAAAATAACACGCCCAGCAGTTTAAGGCCTTAGGATATGATAAATGTTTGGGGTTGTGTTTTTTTTTGTGTGTGTGTGTTTTTTTTTTTTTTTTACATTTTACTACTTGATGTCAAAATACTTAGAATTGTTTTCTCCTTATAGATTTTTTTTTTCTCTTTTTAATATTATGGTCCTAATTGCAGAGAGTTATAAAAGAATGACAAAATATAGTGGGAAAAAAGATTCTGATCAGATTATAAAGGCTAACAACTAACCAGCAAAGTAGAACTTTTTTTTAACACCATCCAATGATGTCACCAGTTTGAGGTTTCTCTGGGACTTTATTAAAATGTTTGTGACAGAGCCAATGTAAACCATCCTAAATCTAACACAGAGCTGAAAGGACTGATTTTAGGGAATGCAAAGATATGGATCATTGGGTCTGTCGAAGCGGCATCTTGAGCCAATTATTGGTGTCATCTTGAGCCAATTTAATCAATCCAAGGGGGACTCAAAGGGGGTGGGGGTGCAGGGTTGCAAGTGTTGGTCAAACATTCTGGCAAAAGTGCATTTGTTGTAACAGCAGCCAACCTCTGGTGTGTTGATTTACTTCCTATACATCTTGTTTTGCACATACTGTAAATAACTGATCGATCATTGGAACTTCTTTTAAGTTTTTAATTGCTAGGTATTTTTTAACATAATGTGATTGTACATGTAAATATGTGAGCTTAAATTTATTTAAGACACTTCTGAAGTGGAGGTAATTTACAGTAAAAGAATCTGAAATACCATACAGTGTTATTTTCAAAATAGTAAAAGAATACAAACATATTTCTAAATAGTAACATCTACTGACATTATCTGAGCCTAGTCTAGTACACAAGTAAGCCTATGGCTTGTAGTTAATATAATATGAAATACTCACCCAGTGTAAAGGTTACTCAGTTGAGTAAAGCTAACCCACACCAAATTACTAGTAAAACAGAATGTGAGGATTGCCATTCTTAAAGATTAATATCGTAATTTTGCTTTATCTTGACAGATCTGTATTAAGTCTGCAATCAGAAAATATATGTGAAAAATAATTTAATTGAAATTATATTCAAAATTATACTAAAGGGTTTTGTTTTGCTTTGTTTTTGTTTTAGAATAACATAATGTTGTTGTCCGATTAAGAGAGTTATATGAGTTAAAACCCTGCAAACTCTCCCTTTTCATCATTCAGATTTTTCACCTGGATGAATCTTTGCAAGTCAGGCTTTGCAAGTTATTGTACATATTCTCCTGTATTATTTATATGTAGTTTCAATTTATAATACATTGGTGCTTGGAAATTGAAATTTTAGGTCAAAAATTTTTCCTGATAATTCTACACTTTGTGTCTAGCATTATTTAAAGACAGAAACATGGTTAACTTCTACAAATACATGTAGGTAACAATACTGACAGACAGTAGAAACAGCATACAAATCCATGCATATTAGGATTAAAGATACATTTCTTACATGTGATAAATGTAGTATGTGTATTTTAAGTATGTCTCATAAAGATTATCTACGAATATTCAAACTAAATTAGTGAGAAAGGGATATTTATTTTGGATAAGATGTCTTGGAAAAGCAATTCACATGTTTTGGAACTGTTAACACTGCACCAAGTTATGTCACACTGCAGCACAGAAACGACAATGCAATGAGATGGAATGCGAGATGAGACGATAAAACGAAAGCTAAAATTTAAAGAAGTACACACTCATCTTTACTATTGCATCTTTGCCGTTTAAAAAAAACTGACTATTTGCTTTAAGATATCCCAGCAGATGAAGAAAAGAACACTTAGGTAAGTGTCCAAAACAATCTCTTCTACTTCTCTGCATTCCCTCATTTGGGCCTGTTTTCCCTTCAAGACATCTTTCTTTCTTAATTCTAAATGCACACGGCAAAAATAACAACAAATACACTGAAGAACATTCACAGTGTGTTTACTTATCTCGCTACCTATGCTGATTCTTTGCATGCCCACTGTTGTAAGTGTGTATTTCTCTTCAGTATAAAGAATGAAAATCTTCACATGGGTAGAGAGGCAAGAGGCCAGCTACTCCACAATGTTGAGGGTGTTTCAGAATAGGTACTCAAATCTCTGCAGCAGGATCTGCTTCTTGCAGTAGAGCAAGAAAATGTATGGCAGTAGAGCAGCAATCTTAATGGGGGAGGAAACATAAGGTGAATCAGAACTGCAGTACTGAAGTAATTTGAAATTTGATTTTTCAAATAAATATCTTCTGAAAAAGTATTAGCTTGTTTGACAGTGAATTAGTTCTGTGTTTCAGCAGCAGAAAGAAGTTGAATTTTAAATTTAAGATGCAAGGCATGGCAGCTTACAAGGATTACATAAATTCCTGTTCCTCATTGCATTCACAGCTCTGAAAATTTTATTAGTGTTTAATTTGTCAGTAAAAGAACATTTTTATTATATTTATAAGTGGTAGTATACTTTTTAATCACTCCAATTCAGTATATATTTTCATCTTAGATTTAGCAATATATTTATGATGGGTCAACTTCAGTTATAATCTGCTGGCTCTAGGTCTGTAATTTATTATTTGCTCTAAAGGATCAGGTCCAGAGTTTAAATGTCCCTTGCTGAAAGTTTATACCAGTCAGGACAGAAAATTATTCTCTATGCCTAGGTTGAAGTACATTACTTCTTTATTGAATTAATTATGATAAGGATCATAACTTTAAACTAGGGGTGAGGTGCTGGCTTTCTACTAGGATTGCTTGAAGCAATTTTCATCTGAACATTTTTGTAGAGTTATTGAGTCTGGCAGGTCTGAACTTTACGAGTGAGTAACTTTCTCCACAACTTAAAAGAGGTTGGACATTGATCCAGGCAAAGGTTTACCGTATCCCATGTCTGTAGCCAGAAAAATTTGCACTGCATACTGAACAAATAACTACGGAACCAAATTAAACACATCTTATGAGCTTTTAAAATAAAAGCAATGCTGGCCCTTTCCCTGAGGGATTGATCAGGGAACTGAATTAATAAGACAGCTTTACTTCTTTTTTCTTTGTTTGAAATAAAAGTCTAAAATGATTTTTGGTCAAGAAAGAATTAGTCTACTATGTCTGTTTAATCATATGTATTTAAACACTAATTTTATATCTCTATCAGCTTGAAGAAAGTTGGACTTCAAAAGCAGGTAAAGATGTTAATCCTACCATGACTGTTCCCTCCCAATTAGACTAAAAGGCCTACGAACAATGGAAGTAAATTACTAATCTTTGAAAGATAAAAAATTACTTAGGAAAGAAGAAAACCAAACAATTTCAGAAAACCAGGTTCCAAACACTGTTCTGTTGTCTTGAGTCAAACACTCAGAGTTCATGCCAGACCATAAACAAGAGACCCTCTGGAAGAACTATGGTTTAAGTGACTTACAGAGTATCACGTATGAATTCTGTAGCTCAGATTGGATTAAGAATACTTTATTTTGGGTAAAAAGTGACTATTTTTCATCCACTTTGTGTTGCTTTACCTATGTTACACCTACTTTTTCAGAGTAAATGAGACAGCAGGCTCATCTAACAACATCATTCAGATAACTGCTCGGGAAAAATAACAAGTAACTCAGTAAAACAGTTTGAAATTTCAGAGCTGTGTCTATTAAAAGGCTGAAACTCAATTGAATTGTTTTAGAAATTAGTTTGTAATAACTCCCTTTCAGTTCTATAGGCTTACTGAATCTTATGCTGCATTATAAATATAAGTCAATTTTGTTTGATATATATATTTTTACCTTGTGTAAATCAGTAAATGTTTTAGTTCTGCCCATTTCCCATTATTCACTTCCTGTGCAAAATAAGGGCAATGCAAATGCAAAACCTGTGTTCCACAGGGTAGTGTATCCCGTAAACTACACTGAACAAAAGAACTAAAAACATTAAATGGTTGCTGTGCAGATTAAAGAAAGACAGAAGAAAAGAATATTCATGCCACCCCTATTTGGGGGTCTTTCTGCCAATTTTTCAAATCCTTAAATTTAATGGAATACCCTGACAATGTTAGCTCACTGCTAGCTGGAATAGGAAAGACAACTATAATACCAAGCAAGGAACAAAAAGAAAGAGAGAGAGAGAAAGAGAGAGAGAGATTTTACTTTTGTGATGTGGTCACTTCTTAAACAGTGCATACAGGTTTCATCATCACAGCTTGAAATTGCATAGCAGATCCAGATAAGATGTGCAATGGAGCAACAATTAAAATGAAAAGCATAACACATATTCCATCAAGGGAGATAAGCAGTGTAGGATTCTATCCTGAAAGAAGTGTTTGCTCAGGACACGTAGAATAGGGCAGAGATCAATATAGAATTTGGAAGTGTTAAATAAATGCTATAAAGACAGTTAGAAATGTTTCTTCATTGTTTTTCCCCAAATGGAACTTACAGACTGTCCAGTGAATTTGTCAAGCAATAGATTTAAAACTTTTTTTTTTTGTATGTGAATAACTAGACTATGAAATTTGCAGCCATCAGATGTTTGAGGGTAAAAAAAAGGGTCTTAAAAAGAAGTTACACAAGTTTCAGGAGTGTAGTCATCAATGGCTACTAATCAAAGTATCAAGGGTTCAAACTTCATTTCCAGAAGCCCCTCGTGCACTCATTACTAGATGCTGGGCAGTTATACAAAAGAACAGACGGGTCCCAGCTTGTTTTTCTTCAAGACCATGCTGCTGGCAGCTATGAAAGACTGTAGGCCAGGCAGTCCAGTCATGGATGTTTGTAGCTCCTGCCACTAGTTGTAGCCACTGCCATTCTTTCCTCCAATACCAACTATACTTTGGGGAGTCAGATGTGTTTGATCTTGACTATATTTTCTAAAGGTCTTTTTTATTCTGCATCGTGTTCCTATTGACTGTGCAGCCTGCCTGGATTTTCTGCATGGAAAACCCAGATTGTAATGGCACTGCGTCCAGTACCACATTCAGTGCCAATATATGTACTACTAATAATACAAGATAGAATGAAAAATATTTACAGTTTTTAAGAGTGTTCATTTAGTATTGGAGATGCCCTGAACAATTATTCAGACCAGAGCTTCTTTGGAACATCAGCACTAACAAGCTGTAAGTCCTGTTGATCTGGTTGTTTCATGTCCTCATGCCCTGTTATCTCAACCTTTTGAGTTCGTTTCCTGCCTAAAGCCAGCAGGAAAAAGGCCAGGGGCACCATGCTTGGTGCCCCCTTTAATCTTGTCTCTTTTGGCATCTGCACAAGCTATTTTTTCCTCCATTGTAGTTGCTCTTCAGGACTAATAAAGTAGATGAGCAAACTCTTAGGCTATCACCATTTGTAACCAGATTTCCACCACAGGGAAATGGATCATCATTTATAAAAGGCAGTGGAGCATCTCAGAATCCTAAATCACATTGACAACTTCTATTTATTTCCCTATTATTTATGGGTTGGCAGTCCTTTGTGATTTTGGCATCTCTTACATACATGGTGCCATTTTGATTTTTACTTTTCTTCCTAAACAGTGCTAATTGGTTTTTGCTCTTTTTCCTAAACAAAGCATGTATTGGTAAAAAGCAATATGGTGCTGATGTTACTTATGATGATAGGACCATATCCAGCTACTGTCTGATCTTCAGTGTCCTATTTAAGAAATTAGCAATTTTGGCAGTGTTTTCTACCAACCCTACACAAGAGAGACAACTGGCCTCATATTTCTATTTCTGCCTAATGGGATAGGGTATAAATACATCTTAGGCCTTTTAAATTTATAGTATATTTTAAGAGTCTCATTTCTGGTACTGAACATAACTGAAATAACATTAAAAGCATATGATATCTTCCAAAGAGAAGACTGGCTGTGCATAAATGGAAGCATCGGGTGTTACTTATTTATCCTTCTTTATATTATATCTAAAAACATGTGACACCTTATTTATTTATATTCATTATTTATATCTTCTTTGATGAAACATACCTTTAAACTCTAATAACTAGTTAAATGGAAATAGTGTTTTTCATGCTTTTCTATTGCTTTCTCAGTCATTGCCTACAATAATGTTGTTCATTACTCAAAAAAATAAAGTTGGCTTTTCTCCTTTCTGCCTAAGTAGTGCACCTCGTACTGCTGCTGAGAAGCTTTTCCAAGGTAAAGTAATCCACCAAATTTCTTCCACCTTTTTTCATGCAGCCTCAGTTTGAGATGATTGCTGCAATGCTGTTGATGTGTTTGGGTTAGTTTTGGTGAACTCTGCATTCTCCCTTTTCTCTTACAGTATTTTGAATTCTGTTTAAGAGATACTGTATCAGAGTTGGCTGCTTCCATAAACTTCATTCTTGGACAGGATGGCTTCCTTTATTTGGCAAAAGTTCATTTCCGGGTTTTCTTGTGTCTCTTTCCAAGAGTTTTGCTCTGAATTCCAATAATTATCATATATTTTGTCAGGGACCCATCCCTTCCCCATAAGCTTCTTAGCCAGTGTGATTTATGCTGTGAATCTTATGAGTAGCAAAGTCTTTTAGCACCACCTTTTTCTATATGCTTAACATATCTTTCTTTGGTTTTCTTCATATATATCAGCTTAGGTCTTCTCATGCTTCTTTAATGCAATTAGTTAATAGCTAGCTTACTCCTCTTGATTAACTCAAGCACCTTAAAGCACTTGCTATCAGAAATACAGATCAGTTCTCCCTGTTCTCCCTGTGGCTATAGCCCAGGGTTTGCAGATTCTGAGCACGTCTGTGGGAACATGTGCAGGCTGATTGCTCTGCCTGTGCTCCATGCTAGTCAGGGGCTGTGTTGTAGCATGGAGCTGGACCTGAAGGAGGAAGCCCTGTTGATGCTGAACCATACCTTCAGTCCATGTTTTTGGCCTTTCCAAAACCAATTCATTGTTTTATGAGAGTGATTAAAACAACAAAAACAACTACTATAAAACTGTTCTGTTCATCAATCACTTGTCAAGATTTGTCTTCTGTTAAGTATTTAGACATGCAGGGTGACTCTCTGAGAACTTAAGGGAGCAATTGAGTTGATAAAAACATTGTTTTTGATAATAACAGTAATAATGATAATGTGTAGCTATGGTAGAAAATATTTCCCATGAAAGGGGAGTCCAATTCTTCTTTTTCTCCATGCTCAACAAGCGGTGCATCTGGCCAGATGGAGAAAGCTCAGGGCTCCGCACGCTGCTGAACAGCCCTGAACATCCAGCCTACATGTTTTGATGACAGAAATGGAGTTGCCCTAGTTGCCAGTTGTGATCATTACTGAAAACCAGGCCGCTTTAATTCTGCTTGCTAAAGACAGCCAGAGGCTTCCCCTGCAGCAAATTTTCCTCAAAACATTTTGCTTAGGATTTTCCTTCCCCTTATGCCTGGGCAACTTGTCCAGTGCATATGCTGAAGGGAGAGGAGATTAAATCAGGACACTACCTCTTGCACTCCAGTAATAAGTCTTCTACTTCCTTGGGCCTCTGAAATAAAGGCAGGAAAAAAAGAAAAGAAAAAAAAAAATCATGTATATTTCCTTAAGGTAACAAATGAAAAGGAATAACTAAAGCAGTTAAGAGGAGAATGCTGGTTTCTGTTTTTGTTGTTGTTGTATTTTTGTTTTGTTTTGTTTTCCCTCTCATTTATTATTTTATAATATTTTATAATAAATGAGACACTGCACAGGCTGCCCAGAGCAGGTGTGGCTGCCCCATCCCCAGCAGTGCCCAAGGCCAGGCTGGATGGGGCTGGGGGCAGCCTGGCCTGGTGGGAGGGTGCCCTGCCCATGGCAGGGATTTGGAGTCAGGGGATCATTAAGGTCTCTTTCAACCCAAGCAATCCTATGGTTCCATGATTCTATTGTTTTGTAACAAATCCTTTCCATCATAACAAAACATAAGTTTTCTTTTAAGGCAGTTGGAATGCTTTTCTCACAGACAGAACAGCAGCTCAGTCCTAATGTGCAAAACACTTCAAAGCCTTGCAAATGCTGAATTTTGCAAGTGTCAATATTGCATCGTATTTTTTTCACATAAAATAGACAAAAAATATTCTGAAAAGTTTTCTAGCACCTTACATGAACACTTTTGGTGAATGTGATGAATATGCATTGGCTCTGATAATCAACCTGGTTTTATGCAGGCCTTTAACATTTACATTCTTATTTTGATTGCCCATAGTTAACTTTGCCAATAAGGGTTTTTTCCTAGCACCACCATCTATTTTGTAGAGTGCAGAAATGCTAGTTCTTCTTTTAACATATTTGTTTATATTTATACACTTTATAAAACACTATATTTTGTTATTGCTATTTTTAAGACTTTTTCATGTTTGGAAGTTGTCACTGCATTTAATTTTTTTCTTTGTTGTGGTTTTTGCACTCTATTATAGATTAATGAAGTGTTCAAAAGAGATAGCAACCTACTTTAATGACAATGCTAAGCCTCAGGCCAGATTAATTATAACACAATAACATTTTTTTTTGCCATAGTAACAGCTGAAGAAGGTTGTATCAACAGGATGGAATTTGACTCAGGTTGTTGCAGCCCTTTTTGGGACTGCATGTAAATTATAGGTACATTGAACATGCGGACAGTGAGTATGTATTACTGTGAATTTGACTTTGGATGGAAAACATCTGCATTATTAATAATCCTTTGAGACAACCATCCAAAAATATGCCTTTGGAAATCAACATTCTTGATTTCTTGAATTAGCCAAAGTAATTAGTCTGTGACAAGTTGATTTCTAGTCAGCACAGAACATTGTCAGGATGGCCTTGCATCAGCTTGCAAAACATGATGGAAACATATTCCACCTTTCACAGCATTTCTCAGTATCATATCACAGGCTTTCACACCCAAGAAAGCAAGTACTATTTATTTAATCAAAACTCCAGTGATCAATCTTTGAACATTATTGTTTCTTATTATCCTTTAAAAGGTAAAAATAAGATCAGTGACCCTAAAGTCAAATAATAGGTTTCATTCAAAACAGCAAAGCATGGAGAGAAAATACTTGTGACTTACCAACAATGCAAATCCCTGGCACCCTATCTATCACTGTTAACAGAAGATCCTGTTCGAGGACATTGCAAAATGATCCTACTTGTTTACATTTCTTGTTAAAAACAACTGATAGAATGAGTTTCAAATTTATCTTGCATGCTAAGGACAAGCCTCAACAATGTCAGCATGTTCTCACATTTAAAGTCTTGTGAAAAAATAGTTAGAAAACAATATGAACTTCTAATGCATCAAGTATTTAGCTTTCATATCCAGATCAAATTCTTCTTGATACCAATTGTAAGGCTGCAGTGCGTACTGAATGGCAGTTGGTCAGACACAATTTTCTTGATGTCAGTAAGATTTTTCAAGTACACGGAAAAAGGCTGTAGTCCATCAGAACTCAGGCTTAAATCAGCACTGAACTGACTGCTCAATACTAAATGCATGTTTAGATGCTCTGCTGTGGGCGAGCACTGAGCAGAAACCTGTGCTGCTGTAGAGTTTGGTAAATAATGAACTTTTGCACCAGGCTAGAGATTTTCTTCATTAAGCCAAAGCCTGTTCAATGCTGTCACAGTTTTCACACTTTGCTCTGTAGATAGATACTTCTACTATTCCACTTCTGATGGCAAAGCGTAACATTGCTGAGAATGCTAAAATAGCTGTTTTCAAACACAGATTATAATATTGTAGTGGTGGATATTGTAAAGAAACAGAAGTTAAAGAGGAAGGTCAAGGCTGAGGCTGTCCTGTGAAAACAGCTGATCTTAAGAAATTGTTTTACTAACATGGCTCTGAATCTCATGAGAACAACACATAAGTAAATTCTAAGTTAATAAGGAACTGATTATTCTTAACATATAAGTAAAATCTGTTCAGGGTTTATAGAAGTCTGAGGAGAAGCTGTGACTCTGGCTTGTGGTACCAATTGCAGGGAGTGTCCGAGACAGCTCTTTTTTAATCCGTGATTTTAGTGGAAGGTAACAGTGAACAATTCAAAGAGTGCATAGATTTTGATGGTGTCTGAACAGTTTCTGTGCCAGTTGCATACTAAAGGGCAAGCCCTCTCGTGGTACAAACTGACAAAGCTTTACTCAAGTCCCTCTGGCTCTAATTTAACATTTGCTTCAGCAGGAGCATTAAAACTGGGCTTTTTATTACCAGAGCTGAGTGCCCAAGGAAAGAGCCCGTGGATCAGAGAAAACCAGCATATCTACTTGAGATCCCTGTTTCTTTTAAATAGAAAAGGCCCTTTGGGGAGATGTAAAAATAAAGACAGAATAAAAGACCCTCAGATTCAAAATCCAAGATCTTGCTCTCAGCCACAGAGAAGGAAACCTGTCCCTGTGTTTTTATTTTCAGTATCAGAGTGTGAAACAATTCAGTGGTTATTTGAGGTAGAGCCAGTATAACTTTGTTAACAGATACCTGAGAATAAACCAGGCCCAGGTTTTCTGCAGGAGTGCTCCAAGTGAGTGATGGGAACACATGGCTGTAACCCTAAACAGCATTGTGGAGGCCTTTATCCAGAAGCCAAGTTTACAGATTTTCCAAAGACATTAAACAAACACTGTAACTTTTAACATAAACACAATTAACTAACATAAATATTTATGCAATTTTCTTTTCATTTCACTCAATGCATACGCCACACATGATTAAGAGTTTCTCCATAAGCAGTTGGCTTTAGGATATTACTATCATTCTTATCAATAATTCAGCTCTTCTGGAGCCAATGATTTCCTTGCTTAACACAAAGACATCTCCTGAAGTTAGTACTTGCTCCAGAGGATTTCAGGATTTATTCATCTTCATAGACCAATGATCTGTTAGGTACAGACAGCTTCCTTCAAGGTTCAGATATACAAGACTGTTTTCTTTTTTTGACTGTGCTGAATATCCAAATGTTCCAACAGAACAATAGAAATCTTGCCACATGAAAGTAAGGACTGAGTAATAGATGTAGAAATGTATGCTTCAACCAGCATACAGCATTACTATAATAGCATCAGTGTAGCATTGCTATAATCCCTGTAGTTTATAGTAAGAGGTCTTGCTATGAGAAGCAGTTGTACAATTGGCTAGAGGCATTGTACAGATAGAGCCCTTTTTGTACACACATTCTAAACACAATACGTGACCAAAGTAACTGCTAGTGTCCCAACAATCTGGAGTCAAAGAAAAACAATTTCTGACTCCACTGAATTCGATAAAGACTTTCCAGTTGCATATCACTCCTACATGAGATTCACCAAGGTTGCAGAGCTGGAACCGAGCCTTATAAAGACCTATCTGCAGAAGATCTCCCTCAGAAGAAGATACCTTACCTGGTAAACCTTTTTGAATTTAGTTTAACAAAAAGCAAAATGTTCCCTTAATGAATGTAGAAATTAGGGCACAAACTATACATGTACAACTCAGTCACTCCCATAAAACACCACCAGTTAATAACCACAGTGCCTTTTATATGGTGTTTTGTTGTTGTTGATTTTTGTTTGTTTGCTTTGTTTTTTTGTATACTATCAGCTTGATGAGAAGAAATCTAAAATTGGAGCATATCAGGAATTCATCTCTTTATTCCACACCTACCAGAGTTGTCATTTTTTCCCGTTTTCCTTACCCTGCCAGGCAAAGTGGCTATTTCATTTACTTTTATCATGGAAAGACTTCTCTTTTATTTTTACATGCTATCTGGTTATTGAATGTCTGTGAACATTCTAGTATAAGGTTTTGCCTTCATCAGAAGAAGGCTCACTGCTGAGGAATGACAGAGAAAAAATGGAAGTCACTGGCAAAACATAAAAACAATCCAGCATCCTACCTTACATGGATCTAATAGTCAGCTGTCCTTAAATAGCACTATACATGGAGAGTTTCAAAAGTTTTCAAATCCATAGCTAAGTAGCCCTCAAACTGATTCAACAGAGAGGGGTGTGATCTCTTCATTATGAGTGAACATAATGATAGTCATTTCTTGTGGGAGTTAAATCAGGTAATTTACAGGTTGTCTGCATTCAGATCACTCCAAAATTGACTGATGAAGCTGAGAAGAGGAAATGACATTCAGCTTTTGCGGCCGTTCACAACCTGTCATTATTCAGTTGTATTCTCAATCCCATACTATCAAGGAACTGAACATCTTTATTAAACACACACACAAAAAGCAGAGTTAGAAGAGTGGGTTTTTGTTTGTTTGTCTCTTTGTTTTTTGTTTTGTTTTGTTTTGTTTTTGTTTTTGTTTTTGTTTTGTTTTGTTTTGTTTTGTTTTTTATTCTAGCATTAGTTAGAAAATGCCAGGATTAAGCTTGCCTCTGACTTTCAATCATCCTTCTTCGTATACACATTCTTTATACTATTTTAAATTACCTGATTTCATACTGCTTTTCCCACAGTGCCCTTACATTGTTCAGCAGCAATCTTGGAACTGTGTGGGATGGCTCAGGTTGATGAGTGTAGTCTCTAGGCTCTGTTACAGCAGCTGGAGGACATGTAGTGAATGATGATGATAATCAGATAATAAAGAATCTGGAACTGTTAGTATATATCATCGCATTAACACCAACAAGGGTCATCAGCAGACTATAAAATAAATTCAGGCAAGCCAGGAATTGTTTTTTATGGAAATCAATATTTAAAGCTTAACTTTACCCCAAGTCATTTTTGTGACTGCATCAGCAACTTCAAAAATATTTTCAAACTATGGAAAACTGAAAAATTGTCCAACCTCTGTAAACTTTACACTGCTCATATGACTCAACCTTATTTACACAGGCACACAAGCGTCTTTTTCACCCCACATGACACACATGACTTTTCAGGCTGATAAGAGTATTTGATGGAGTTTCTCAGATGATGGTGGGCTGGATATTGATCAGGTTAGGGTAAGAAGCTCTCTTTCTTCTTAGGTATGTATATGGCCTACACTGTAATGGCAGCTGAGGCTTTGTTGTATATTTCCTTGCAATCCTAAAGAAGTGAATATCAACCTCATTTTACAACAAGCATCAAGTCTATAAATGACTCTTATAAGTTCACCCTGGAAGTCAATAACAGACCGAAATCTGGAACTAGAGTCTTCCAAGTAGCAATGTCACAAAACCCATTTTTCCAGTAATCATATTATAGGAAATCTGTGAAAAGTGTCCCTTGTCATTATAACTTGTTTAGCCTCCCAAGTGAAACATAAGATCAACTGTATTGGTTTGAGTGAGATGAAAAGTTGAGTTAGCCCACATTTCTATCTTAAATTCTAGAGAAATTCAGAGAAAAAGGATGAGAACACAGCATTTCTATTTTGTAATACTTCTGCAAGATACATTTCTAGCTAAAGGCATACAATATCAAGGGGAATGTAGCTGATTCAACCTCTTCCCTCTGATTTGAGCAGATTTTGATTAAGCTGGAATGTATGTACCCAGTCCACTGATGGAATTAATCCCTTGTGCATAAAGCATTTAAAATTTATACAAGTAATACAGATGTCCAAGCCCATTCCTCTACTTCATTAATTGGCAGTATTACTGTACAGCCTTTAACATTCATATACATAGTTATGAGTGATAATCTCCAGGATTTAAGCTATGGTTCCATGAGTCTACCCATGTGATGTCTTGTGTCTTTTCAAAATTATTAAAATATATTTCATAGAGAAGCCTCACAAAACATTCAGATTAAGTCAATAAAGGGGTGATCAGTGAGGAAGCTGTTTTGGAAAGGAAAGGAAAGGAAAGGAAAGGAAAGGAAAGGAAAGGAAAGGAAAGGAAAGGAAAGGAAAGGAAAGGAAAGGAAAGGAAAGGAAAGGAAAGGAAAGGAAAGGAAAGGAAAGGAAAGGAAAGGAAAGGAAAGGAAAGGAAAGGAAAGGAAAGGAAAGGAAAGGAAAGGAAAGGAAAGGAAAGGAAAGGAAAGGAAAGGAAAGGAAAGGAAAGGAAATGGAAACAACTTTCAACTTTTGTGGTTACAATGGTTCTCTTGCTTTTGAGACATTGATGAAAGAAATTTGATGCTTAGAGCTTAAAAAAAAGTCTTTAGGAGCTTGTAAAAAGCCTACCCTTTCTTTAGGTGACTAAGTATGGACATGAGTTCTTATCCAGAGGATAAACATTCTCTTTTAATATATGTATCTACTTATTCATTCCAGTGAATTGTTTGGTGAAAGATACGAAGAAAATGTGTACTTCCTTCTGTACCGATAATATCAAGCAGTGACTTAGGAAAAAACAGCATACAAGGGCCATTTACATAGTAGAAATTTTTCTATTGGTTTCAAATAATACTTGACTAGGTGTGTAGAGCAGTAATGAGGAATTATACTATAAATAGAATTAAATCAGATTATACACACTCAAAACGAGTCTGTTCACTGTCCATGAGGATCTTTGAAAAGAGTTCTAATATAGACACTATTAACTTTGCTTTATCTTTGCAACCTATTATGTTTAAACAGGTTATTTTTGTTGCAGAAGTACATTTGAATACTCTGTGCAATTGACTGGAAAATAAATTATTTAAGAAACATATCTGAAATGCTGAAAACATACAAAATCCCTTAACTGGTGAAGGCTTCCAGTATCTTATTACAACTTTAAAGATAGGGTTGGCTGGATGCATTTTGGCTAGGTGCAAATGAGGAAATAAAACTTTCTGGCATCACTTAAGTTTCAGATGTAAAACATAGATGTGAATTTGATCTACCAATCTACCTGTAGCCTGCTGTCTTCACACATCTTTTTAAAGACAGTTTATTAATCTATGAGATTGTGTGCAATACTTAGCTGGACTACAAACCTACTCTGAGAGATGTATTTACAGTAGTAATCGTTTGAAGCTCTCATCAATTATTTGGGTAAATTTTGCAATGCAAATTTAAATTATTAAACTGATATACCCATTTTATATAGACCAAAATATCATATGTTCTTTCCAAGCATCTGCAGATGCTGTGAAATACATATGCTTTAATTTACTTCTACTGCATTTCCTTGTTCTCTCCAAATAGGCCGGACTTATCGCATCCTAACTGTGAAGGCTTATTTTTACTTATTATTAAAGAAATTTACCCACACTGTCACAAGATGTTACAGTTACTAGGCAGTACATTTAGAATCAGAGGAATGAATGATAAACAATGTAGAGGATGAGAAATATAGAGAGTATCTACTTTTAAAAACTAAAATATATTTGTATTTAATTGCACTGTGTTTCAATCTCGCGCAATACATAGTCCCTCCAAACATGAAAAAAAACATGCTGGAGTACATTTAAATGTGGTGAATGGTGTGAATGTTTTAGGCAACTAATATCTACCTTTATGATTACTTTCCATTCTCCCAAGCCATTTAATATTGCAGGAAGCAAAACGGTTTTGTGTAGCTGTAGACTATCCAATATCAGCATGTTACTGGGAAGTTAAAATCTCATCTAAGCCAGAAATGTAAATCTGCCAGACCTCCCAAGAACAATAAAAGCTTTTTTTTCCTCTTTCTGTTCTTTAAAGGGTGGATGAGATAATATCGCTTCTATCTGGGACATCAGTCTTTCTGCTTATTCGTAAAAAGTTGTTCCTCTTTCAGCTCCTCCTTCAAAGTACTGTTGTTTTTCTGGACCCTTCTGATTCCTTGTGATTTATCCTGTCATAGCTGTATAAAAAAGTAAGGTGTGCAGACACAGAAATCATGTAGGATCCTGTTTGATAGGATCGTTTTATATGAAGCCTTTTAAAAAGTTGTATTCAGCTAATGACCTTTTAAATTATGTTTACTAGTGAGAAAATGAAAATGTCTGAAGCTTTGTTTGTTCTTTTTTTTTTTAGTAAGTAAGAAATGCACCTCTGTTTACCCAGGTGATGTTACTCTGTGTAGCTTTACAGAGTTAAATTAAGAAAGACTGGGAAGGAGAAATCAAAGCATGGCAATGAAAAGATCACATCATAAAGCATGCCTCCATGCTTTGGTAACCCATGTCTAACCAAGCTAGCAAGACTTGTGACACTCAGAATGGAGTCTTTGAGCAAAGAAAATGCAAAAGCTTTAAAGCTACTGTCCTAGGAAAGACAAGGAATAAAGAACTTCCCAAAGGAATGCCAGGAGCATGCTACATTAAAATAGTTTGCATCTTCATAGAAGCTTTAGCATAGGTGCTCTAGCTTATCAAGCAATGCAAAGAAAGATTAAGGTCTAGCTTAACACATTCTGTATGCATACTTGTGTTGTTTTAGTCTGATCCTATGTATATTTGGGTGAATAAACAAGGTGAATAAATAGTGAAGAAGTTATTTCTCAGTCATTTTAATAGGCCTCCAATTACAGAGTGCCTGCAGAGCTTACAGCTGTGTGTTTGTCAGGTAGAAGCTCACTGCAAAACAGATAAGCCCCTTGGTAAAAGCCACAGATAACATCTTCAGAAGATGCACTTGAAAGACTCTGGAGGAAATGTGAATCTTACTGTGGTGGCTGAACTAATCTTGGCTCTGTAAGGGCCAGCAAAGATCTCTCCAAGAAAAATGATAAAACTTCTTGGTGATATGTATCATTTCTTTGTATCTCTTTAGAGAAAATTTCAGCTTGCATATGGACAGCCACAGCATTAAGGTGCCTGAGTAAACTCAGGGAGGAGAGCTCTCAAGCTATTAGGAAGAAAAAGTCCAGCTTTCTCCCAAGAACACGGGGTCAAGTTTCTCAAGTAAATTCTGATTCAAGGCATAAACTGTCCCTGAGCATGCAGTGACTCATTACTGCTACCTTTTGGAAGAGCAGACTGCATGGGCATGGGGCTTACCGGTGTAATCACTGTGTTTAATGCTGTGGTTCTCTGAACCAGTGAGCAAATAACATATTCTGTGACAATGCCATTACAGGCTTTTTTTTTGATAAATAATGGGAGGCAAAGGTCATCATCCCTTGGGAACTTTGATTTTGAGCTATTTTGCTTGTGACTCCTGTATTTAACTTTACTGTTAGGATACTACAGACACTGCATTTCCTTTGCTTCAAGTTTTGCTCTTTTTCCACTGCACCTTGAAAACATCTCAGTTATTTATTTTAAAGAATTTAATACAGAGAATCATCTAATCTATCTTTACCCAATCAGCAATTATTACGGAGAAAATATGAACTGGAGTAAAAACTCTTTGAGTAATCTACATGTTTTATGTAGTAGGAATGTTTAATATAAAGACCTAAGTCACTACCATTGGTGAAAGCTTTGGAATTGTGTGCATTTAAATAATTATCTGAGAAATCTGTGTTGGAGAAATATCACTTAAAACCTGTCATTTGAGTATTTTATTCATTGTTCCCAAAATATAAGTAACTAATTTTCTTTTACAATGGTGATTTCTGGTCTTCAGAATGCTGGCACTACTTATTTGCTGACAGCTGGGATAGTTCCAAGGTAATTCCTGAGACTTACCTCTACTTGCAGAGGTAGGTCCTTTCCCAGGGAGCTGTTATGACAAAGCCTTAGTCTGGCTGGAGGCCGTGTGATTTAAGATGATATTTCCGTATACCACGGTATATATTTATTTGATAGCTAATCTGCCAGCAGAAAACATGCTTGACAGCAGAGTGCGAAAACTCTGTTATGAGGTGAAATTTTATTTGAATGTGTGGTCCCAGGAAAACATAATACCCCTGCTTAACAGTGCAGTATGGACAAACAGACAAAACAGTTTGTTGATATGGAAATACGGCACTTTATTCACAGCATTGGAAAAGCTACAAGAAAAGGGTTTTTATAACAGTATAAGTTGCAACTCCTTAAGGGTTCAAATGCATTTTGTTCTTGAAGTCAGCATCAGGGAATTGTGGCAGGGCAGGGAGTTGGCTGGAGTTGCTCCCTTTAACTCTGACTTTAAAGGCAAGAACCTGTGTGTCTCAAGCTGAGAAGGATGAGCATTACTCCTATAGAGGTAGCACAGCTCTTGGGATGAGGATAGGGAAGCACAGCAGGTCCCCGTTAGGCAACCGGGAATCTGCTTACAGGAACCAACTGCCATTTTAACAGCTTAAAACTACATGACTAAAACTACAGTCCCCAGCACAGCCCTGTCCCTGGGGACTGGACAGGGCAGTTTTAGCCCTTTTAAGAACAAAGAAAGCAGAGCCCTTACTGCTAGATCTCAGTGCCCTTTCACAAAGTTCCTAGCACAGACACGGCTTTTTATTTATTTATTTTATGTCTTCAGCTCCACTTTGATGAAAGGTGCCTTAACTCTTCTGTAAAGGCTAAGTTTCCTGTCTGAGATAATATTTAAGATGAAGACTGACTCTTTCTCCTGTTTCCTTCCTACAGACCAAAAGGAGGTCCTTTCAAATATACAGCCTTTAATCTGGAGGCAAATATATGTCCAGTTTGTAGCCCTCATCGCTTCTACTATGACTAGTGTTGCTGCTTACAAGTAAGTTTTTGAGCTTATTTAAACCTTTTCAACCCCTTCCTTCGCTTGTTTTATGCCGCAGATGAGTTACACTTTTTATTTTATCCTTGTTTCTGCTTACATAACGTTGTGTCATTGTGGATAACTAAACACACATTTAAGCCAGTACATTCCCATCACTTCTGCAATGCCTTCATTTACTCAGTTCAGCAGCAGTCTTATAGCTTTTTCCTTTTTAAATGGAAGGGTGTTTCAGTACCAGCCTTAAGATGTACAGAACCAAATTCCACACGTGATTTTATTTGTTTTACTTCACTATTATATTATTTCTAATACTGCTACTAGTGATAATAATAATGATACCACTATTCATCCAACATGTATCTCAAGGTATATGTTACTAGGGAATTATTTCACTAAAAAATAATTCAATGCTTATTGCAACTAGTGGAAAAGATGTTTAATACTTCAAAGGATGCTGGACTAAGCCTTTATCGGTCATACTCTGCATTAAACAGCTGTGCAATAAGACATTCTCTAACAGAATGATTTGCATGTGAGAAGCTTTATATGATGAATAATCACTATCATTGTGTTTATTGCCCAAATGTTAGATTGATAATCCATAATTAAGAAAGAACAGATAAAATAAAAAACAGCAATTTAATATGTCCTTTTCCCTCCTGCATGCTGAATAACCCGTTTGTTCACTGGCTTGTTTAAAAGTGTTTTCCCCTCCCATGGGATTGTAATTTTTCTCTTCTGGTGATTTCTTTGTTTGCCTTAAAGTTGTGAAAGCTGAGAGTTATTTATCTGCATTAGTTTCAATGCGAATTATACCTGCCAAATTTATAGCTTTGGAATTACTTGGTACATTATTTATACTTTTTAAAAATTGTGCTCCTTCACCTGTAATCTTAGTAAAATACACGGATGTTTTGGACAAGAGTATTTTACTGTCTCTTCTGCCCTCTTATGGAACTGTTCATACACATTAAGGACTTAATCCAGTTCCCATAAGTGGGACATTTGCCACTGATTTTAGTAGCAGCTGGATTGGGCTCTTCATTTGCAGAAAATGGATGATCAGTGCCTTGTAAATAAATGTTTTGAACAAGTGAATAAGGTATAAGCAACTGAGTGGAAGAATAGGAGTGGCCAGCTGTTAATCTTGCACCTGAATAAGAACAAACAAGTACAATTTACACATGCATGATCATGGGTAGATGCATTAGGCTGCTCCATAGTTGGTATTATTTCTACATATTCCCAGGTGGGCTTTTTTTATTTAATTTTTGTCAAGTTGCTGTACAGTGCTCTGACTGTCTTGGTTTATGGAAACAGATGTTTCTTTGTGTCACTGTTTATGAAATTTTGGTCATGGAGCTCAGGTCACACATATCTGCCAGTTTCCTAAGTGCTAAAAGCATCAGTATTGTTTCTTTTGCTTATTGTTCTATGAAATATGCTTCCCTTCCTCCTCAGTCCCAATTTACAGAGGGAAAACTGAGTAAATCTGTTGCTGTTTGAGCAGCTGCTTCTGTTTAGATTCACCTGCTTGTTAGAAGATGGAGGCTGCAATGGATAGCATTGCTTTCTAAAAATATGCAGGCTTCTGATGCTCAGACTGCCTCTTGCATGTTTTACATCTGCTTTCTTTCCAGCTATTTTCTCTTCCCTTCTACAACTTATCTGTGGCAAATCCATGGGGTAAATCTTTAATCAGACAGGACAAAAATACCCAAGAATCTCCAGTGGAAAAATAATGCAGTATACCAAAGAAGTAATATTATTCATAAGGAGTTGCTGGAGAAAACTTCCTGTTGGTATTTTCTCTTGTGAATAATACTTAGAAAAAAAAAAAAATGCTCTTGTGAAATAGGTACTGCACAGCTGAGTACCATTTTTAAGAAAATTTGTTATGAAATATTGAGCAAAAACATGTTTATCCTTCTTTGTTCACATATATTTGAAAGCTCATTGAAACCTAAAATGATGTCCTACTCATGAGGGAATAAAATGAAAATCTAGCAGAAGTGTAGGTCAGCATCCCTGCCACATCCCATGGAGGAGGGAGGAAAGTGTGGTCTTAATCATGGGAAGAGAAAATGCTGTAGAATCTACGATAGATTAAAATATAAAAATTTATAGATATCCACAGACGTAATGTTAAATATTTATAAATTATAATAGAGAGGTGATACTTTTCCAAAGCATGTTTTCTTTTAAGTGTCTCTTAGAATTCTGTTGCAGGGTTATAAATTCTTAACAGTACAGAATGTCTTAAATTGGATGTCTTAAAGTCTTCATATTAGATTTCATTAGACTAGCACAGAATTGCTTGCTGCTGCACCTTCATATTGTGTTGTCCAGAACTGAACATAGATGGTGATCTTTTTCTGAGCAGACATTTACAGATCATTAGATAGCTGCTTAACACTAGTCATGCAACTAATTTGAGTTTAGCTAAGCTAAGTATGTGCATAAGCTTTTGCAAGATCAGCAACTAAGATTTTAATACTTCTACATAGAGTTTGGTAAGCTTAGAAAGCGGTCAGTAAAATTAGTTCTTTGAATACAGCTGTAAATCTGTGGTGGTTTCCTGTATATCATCTCACAATAGCTTTGATTAACCACAAATCCCTGCAATAACACTTTTGTTCAACCAAATCCTGGTCCCACCCAAATGCATGGATATTTTTCTTCCTGGTTTGGTGCACTAGGATGTAGTGCTTATTGGAGTAACTAATGTAAAGATTTCTCTAAAAGAAAGGCATGTTCACTTCTTTTATATTCAAAGAGTCAAGAATATGATGATTTCTTTAATAAATAATACTGTATCAAAAAAGCACCTGACTCCTGTCACTGATTTCTCATACTCGTGGCAACAGTATAGCAACATCATGAGGACTCACATAGGAGCTGCCAATGCAAACACAAGTAACAGGGTGCAAATAGGAGCAAGAGAAGAGACTTTTTCTGTAGTGAAATATATTGTTGATCCTTCTAGAATATCTTCAGTTTTTTTCTCTGTGCATGTGATATAGAAAAAAAGGAGCATGAAATGAATGTGTTCTGTTTGGAAAAGCTGAGGATTCTGTTTGATAAACAGGATTAAAGCATTCATAAGACTTTAACATTTCCTTTTTGGGTCAATGCCTTGTCGTTTTCTTCCCTCAGGCTAAAATCTTACCATTCTCTCTGGCGCTCAAATCATGACCTGAACTCACATAAGAATGAGAGGATGAGTTTGATAGTATGGTAATTCTGTTTCCTCTGTCTACCTGTCTTTTTACACAGTTGTGTCTTCCACTTCCAAATGCTTGCCCTTCTGGCAAAAGACCAACACACATCAGGTGTTTTGCTCCCTTTCCTTCTCCTATGGGAAAATGAGATTAGTCCCCTCGAAGCTGTTGGATTCATATTAAAACCTTAACTCCCATATTGGTTAAAGTTGTGGAAGCAAAAGCAGTCAAACAGATTGTCCTCGTCCTTCCTTCCTTCCCACTACCCTCCCTCTTCTTCATACTCGTTCAAAACTTTTGGCAGTGGCCCTATCCAAATTCGGACATCCAGAGAAGAAAGATGGAAAACAATGTCAGTTATTACAGGCATTTTATCCACTATGGATCTTTGGCTGCAGAACAGTCTGTGAAGAGGACACAGGGCTTCAAATCCAAAGGGTAGGTCAGATTAAGGCACAGTGTTTTGTCCCCCTCCTCTACACTTCACACAGCACAGCACTGTGGGTTTCTGCTCCCTTTTGTGATAATGTTAAGTCCACCACTCCTTTAGGAGCAGTAGCTGAAGAAAGGCCCTTACCTGCAGCAGCAACTTTGTTTAGGATAGAAATATGGGGTTATAGCTGGAACTCATGCCTATTATTTTAAACTTCTCAGGAGAACCTAATTTACAAGCACTTTCTCATGGAACCCACTGTTTTGGGGTTATTTTGATGTATGTGGGATGGTCAACAGGATGCCCAGTGTAGTCTGGGACCTACCAAACTCAGTGGGAAGATAGTTTGAGCTCCTGCTTTGGTTTCTGCCACTTCCACCTGCAGTGATTAGCAGCATACACAGACAGCAGTACTAGTGTCTTCCCGGGGCAATTTGTAAAATATCATCTTGTTCAGCATGAATAGAAAAGAGCTTCAATATTTGATCTTTAATTAATTGGAAGGGAGTGAGGTGAAGAGAGAAAGGGGAGAGAACTACAAATAACATCCATTAATGGACTCAAAGTAAATATCTCCTTCCCTGAAGGCATTCCATAGCATAGAATTAGCAGTGAGATCCTAAACTGGTGAGCATCAGCAATTGGTCTTTAGTAACTGATGAAGCTATGTGCCCATCATGGCTGGCTTGCATGATCTGGGTGTAGCTGTGATAAATTTCCAAGCTTTGCAATAATCTGACATCAGTAGGGTGTCTGTATTACGGATATTTTATCTAGATGAAACTAAATTGGTACTTACCGAATGTAAACAAGTGCATAATATGAACAGCACATAATTTATATAATTAAAGATTGGTACAAAATACAGTTAGAAACTGTTGTCATTTTCATTGATGCTCTTATCATAGTGAAACTGAGCTGACCAATCTCCAAAATTTTACAGAAACTCACAAATTTTTTGTCATTTATGGATATTAAATTATGCACAATTTATTATAAATAATTCATCTTAGCCCTGTGGGCTTTATTTTATTACCTGCCCTTAGTTAGAAACTGTTTTTTACAGTCATGTTATGCAGCAGATTAAGTGTTCATCCTTACTGCCTGCTTTCAAAGCAGTCTGTCAGTTGTGATCAGACATGCCGTATGCTACAAAGCACAAAACTCGACCTGATGCCTTCTAACCGGGAAAGCAGTCGGCAGGAAGTTCCAGCTGAGGTTCACAGTTCCAAAGTCTGTAACCTTCTAATATTTTCAAGGTTTCATGTGTTTTACACAGGTCAACACATGGTCTGCTTCTCCTAAAAGTTCACCAGCAGTTTAGCAGCACTGTGAGCTCCAGGGTTAGAAGAGAGAGAAAAGTACATTGATGTAAAATACCTATTGTTATCATAATTTTTTTAGCCTAGATGTTTAGGTAAAATCACACAAGGCATCAGATTCTTGGCTGTAAGAAATACACAGGGTTCCATGTGAGTCAATGAAATGGTTAATTTACATCAGGTGAGGATCTGACCTAAATTTGTTTCAACTCTGAGTTACTGGTGCATATGCCGCATTACTCTCACATATGGAATCCTATCACCGCTGTATCAAAGATGTAATTAAAAACCTGCCATAACAAATGTGCACTATGCCCTACCAAGTTCTTGCGTTGACAAACTGCCAGAGGGGAAGAGTTTGATCTTTTACTCAATGTGGCTTGCCTCTGGTCCTAAAGGTGCTATCAAAGAGCTTGAGAGAAGCGGGCCATGGTGGAGCAGTGGGGAGAGGCTGCTTCGAGCGGTTGGCTGCCAGGCTATCCAGCCTTCCTGAGTACAACTTGCACGCTGTTGTAGCACCAAGCAAAAGATAGGCAGAGCAAAACACTGAGCACAGTTTGTTTTATGGTGATAGCAGCTCCTTTCTACTAAGAATGTGAGTAGCAGAGTTCTGCACCAGCTGCTACTTCTGGGTGGTCTTCAAGGCTAACTTCAAATACTGGCCTGTGCAGTAAAATAGCATGGAAGTGTCAAAGACATAAGTAACTCTGGTAAGGTCTTTATCAGCCGACAGGCCTCCATTTTCTGGCCAGCTATGTGCTGAGGAAGGGCATAACAAGCCACCATTCCTGCCTAAAATCCTAGGGCAAGGATGTATATACAGAAATAAGAGTGGGCTGGGTGTTCCTTTGAATAAATGTGTTCTCAGACTGAGCTCCCAAAACTAATGATCAAATGCTAATAAGTATCTCCATCTACTTCCCAAATTCATTAATCTTGCATGAAAACCTAGCAGATAAAACTATGCTGTGCTTGAGTGGTGGCAGGCCAGAGGATGGCCATAGAAGTTGTTTACATATATGAAACATCTAACTCATTTCTTCAGTTCTTTTTTGTTTGTATTCCTGTAGAAGTTTTCAGTATATCTCTTAATGCCACCACTCAAAATAAATTCCTACATAACCATTATTCACATTATTTAATAAACAAAACTGAAACCAAACCTAATCAGAACAAGTAAAAAGAACCCTTGATGTTAGCATGCAGGACAATGTGATTCCCAAATGGCTACTTCAAGAAAATGCTAAGAAACAGTTGTGCCTAGGGGCTATATCCAGAACCCCCAGAATTCAATGGGAATATTTTATGATTCACTAGCATTTACATCAGACCATAAATGTGCAGCATACTTTACAGAGCATTTCAGTTATTTACAGCAGGCACAGACCCTCACTTTCTTTGCATGGAACTAATACATTGTTTTAAAAGCACATGGAAGAAGATGGCTGCTCTTTGTTTAGAAAACTTAAAAAGCTTTAAATCCATAGAGTGGTTTTCTACTGATTTTACTCATGAGGAAATGGGCATATACATGGGTATATAGACACAAGAACAAATATTGTCTTGGTGATAGATATCTAAAAGGACATTAAAATGATTCCATTCAAAGAAGGCATATGAAATCTAGGTATTTTATCATTTATTTTGCTGCCGTTGCTTTGTAATCAATCAATTTTATAAGAAAGACTTTAAAAAAATATTAATGTAATTAAAGGTATTTTATTTTTTATAATTGCAGAACTTAAAACATATAGGGAGGTGTCAGCAAGACCCTGTTACTTGTGATACTTTGAAAATCAATATAAGAACAGCTCTCATTTGAAGGTGCTTGAAGTTCAGAACTTCAGTGTAAAAAGCCTAAGTTCTTCATTAGGAAAATAATGAGAGGTCTATTTATCTACAAGTTCTGGAAGTCCAGATTTCTGCACTAAAGGCTAATATCAAAAAATAATAATAATAAAAAAAAAAAAAAAATCACCTGGGAATGTTAAAATTCAGAGACCTATATGTATCTATGACATATTCCAGCTGTACACAAAATGCACTTAATCCTGTACTGAGAACTTGGCATTCAAACCAACAGCCTTAATAAACAGAACTACATGTTTTCATTTGCTATTAGTGCCCTTCACTTTTGTCTGCTGAGGGAAAGGTTAGTTTCAAGACAAAGCTTTTGTTGGGCAGAATAGCAGAGCACACTCTGTCAGTGTTATCAGTGTCTTTAAATGGGGAACATATTTAACTTGACACAGGAGTAAAAGAAAAATAGAAATAGGATTTGTGAAGTAAAAATATTGAGCTCTAATATATCTCACAGGAACAGAGAAGCAGACAAGAAGCGATGGCACCTTCAGCATCCCACATTGTGGAGGAAAATGTACTTTTGTTAAAATATATAGGGGCAAAGCCTGAATTTTTAAACGAGCCAGGGTATGGTGTCCAGAATCTTTATGCAACTGAAGATTGCAAAACCCAACAAAAATCTGTACCAGCACCAATGGCTGACAGAAGAGAGAAAATCTCTAAATTGACAGCGGATTTCAGTTTTCTTTTGAGAGACCTGAGAGACATATTCTGTTTCCCCAGTGGATGTTGTACTTGTGCAGCCGTACGGCAGCACTATGGTGGTCTCCCAGATTTCTCTGATATTTGTAGTACTTTCAGTATCCAAATCTGCTCACTGAAAAGACCATGCCTCTTTTTGTTTACACACTGATTACCAAAACAGGCGAAGAAAAGTAAAAATGCAGTTTTCTCGAGAGTATCAGGAAGAAGCAAGACTGGAGCTACTCCATCAGGAAGGACAAGCCAGGAGCTAGAGTCATCCACAGGACAGGCAGTGCCCTTCCTGACCACTGCACAGGCCCTCAGCAGGCTGCTGGTGACAAAATCCATTGGCAGCCCCAGGCAGGCTGAGGTTATGAACCAGGTCCAACACCTTATGGGGAGTCAGAGGGAAGGGAGCCAGAGAAAACATGTGAAAACAGCTACAGTTTGGGTCTAAGATCCTTCCAGAAGGTGGGACAAAAGATCAGGCTCCAGCACAGATCCGAGGGCTACGTAGGAGCGAACAGAGATAAATCCAGACTAGGTACAACCACAGCATAGCTCAGAACAAGACTTGAAACCCATGGCCTGAGCTGAAGCGGGGTTTGTGTAGGAGTGGGTAGGGTAAGGGAGTGGGCACCAGGTGATTCTGATGAGGGCAATTTAGGCCAGTTAGCGTGGTCATGACGCTGACAGATGTAAGCATCTTGCCTGTGTTGGTCAGAAGCATAGAGAGGCTTGGTTAATTGTCAGTTTATCTTACAGTGAATTTAGTAAAGGTTTCAATTTTTCTGGTTAGTCATGTTTATGTAGTGGAATATTGTTCCTTTGTTGAACTGAAGAAATTCTAATATACAATATGAGTGGTTTTTATTGCTGTTTCTGTAAGGTAGTAAAAGGTGTTCAAGACTCCTTTCCAGGTATACGGTTCTTTTACTCTTTTATCTATGCCTTTAATGTATTACAAGACTCTATGTGGCTTTAAGATCTATGAAAAATGTTTAATAGAGCTCCTATTTTTTGTTCACCTGTTTATTTCTTGTGTAGCATAGGAAACTCGATTATTTCTTTAGAGATATCAGTTGAAACCCCAGGAAAAACATAACAGGTTATCAAGTCATTATATCTATTTTTAAAAAGGCAATTACTGCCAAGAGGATGTTGAAAAATTAGTTTCAGAAGTCTAGTACCAAACAAGTGTGAAAATCAGTTCACAGTACTTTACAAATGGTCCTTAGTCTTCCTAGTAAAGATGCCCATGCTTCAAGTTGATACCAACACCGTTGCTCATGCTGCTATACCAAATGAAGAAGCAAAACTTTATGCTACTCTTCAGACCAGTAAGGAGTGCTAAGTTGACTTAAACCTTAGCAGTACAATTTCAAATAATAACTAATCCTTTAAGCTTCTGTAGTTTTGTTGTATTTTATGAATGAGGCTGGATGTGAGCTTCAGGTTTATCAAGTATTTTGTTTGTGCCAAGTGCTCTTCCTGGGGTTCTGCTATTGTTGCTGACATCTACTGTGGTGCTCCTGTCCTAGTCCTAGTGTCTCCTGCTAGCTATGGGCTTACAAAAATTGTTCTTTTGGATGCTTTTGAAATTGCTTTGCAAGTCCTTCTTCAGCTAAACAAAGCATTTTTTGGCGCGTCGTGTCTGTAAGTAGCACTTAAACATTTTATTTTTTTTTTTATGATATAATCAAAAGGGTATAGTAGCACTTGGTAAAAAGGAAAATTTTGCAATGTGGGAGATCAGCAAATGAAAAGTGATAAAAATTCAAATGGAACTTTTTAGTGGTTCTGAATCTGTTTCCTATTGGAAACTTAGCAATTGTCATGGATAAAACATGGAAAAAATATTTTTATTTGATGATGAAATAAGTGTAATTGTCATCTGAATGTTCTTGGAGGTACTTGTGAGCAGCTTGTTTCTTGCACTACTAAAATGCTGTAAGCAAGCTCTTCTACCTCAGGTGCAAGTTTGCTGCATGGAGGTGAAATAATTTACAAACTGTGCTTTACTGTGCTGATGCTTGTAAGTGACATAAGTATAGAGTAACAATTAGCAGTGGCCAGAGAAGTGCTGACACCAATTCCTAGAGGAGATGATTTACTCTTAGTGCTGACCTGCCAATAAACAGTGATAAACTTCACCAAGAAACAACAAGTTTTTACTGTGTAAGTGCTTTTGTTCGTGAATGCTGCTGAATTTTACTTTCCATCTGGCCCAGGTCCTGGGGGCTTTATGGTTATGCCTAATGATAAAGGCCAGGTGGTCAAGTTTTGGGAGCTGTCTGTCACTTGTTCAGAAATGGGATGTGGCTGTAGTTGAGAGAAAATAGAGAAACAAAAGGCAGTGGCAGCTGGGGTGGGCAGGGAAGCAGAATTCCTCTCATTCTCAGCCCCTTCTCCTGTTCAAGCTCAACAACACCTGGATGTTCCTTTGGTAATGGCTGCTCTGGGGATTCGGTTGGGGCTGTTCTGAAAAGCAGTAGCCTCTTTTATCAAGCAGTATCTTGAGAGTGCTCGCTGAATGCACTGCACCACTTCCATTGCTCTGTGAGATACTTTGGGTAATTGAACTGCCCTGCCTGGAGAGTTTGGATTTTGTCTGAGAACCTTGCTCTAAAATGCTGTATTCTCCTTTACAGGAAAGGATGTTTGTACGATGTATGTAGTTAGTGGCTGTACAATCTTGTTAGTCTGGTGTCTGTAATAACATTGAGACACATCTATTACAGCTTGGTAAATGCATTAGCTCATTTTTGCATAAGATGCATTCCTACCTTGTTACTTCTACCTAATTGAGATGAATTGTGGAGGACAGAAGACACCTCATGCTCTTTGTCATACAAAGTGCATGTAAAGCTTCAAAACCTGTAACGAATATACAGAGCACAGGCACCTACGCTTGTGATAATTTTCTGCTGTCCTTCTTATAAGCCTTGACATTAGTAACATCTATGTGCTCTTGGATTCCCCTCCCCCAGGAAAAAAAAAAAAAAAACAACACTCCAAGACATTTATAAATATAGTAGTAAAATGTATGAAGGCCTTTAACAGAATGCTTTAACTTCAGCGAAGATTAGAGTATAAATTTAGTTAGAGCGTTTGCAGTCAGAGAGTCACTTTTCTAGGAAAGTAAGTTTTGCTGAGGCAAATCAGGTCAAACCAATTTTACTGGTGTGGAGACAGTGTAAACGTAATTGAAGAAGGTTAGTTGGTATTTAGCTTTCTAATGTCACTCCAATGAACTGGTGGCCATTTACCACTGTGTTTGTGAAAGGGGTACTTTAGGATAATATTTACTAAGAGAGCAGTGGGGAGAGAAAGCAACATGTTTTGATTACTCTGGAATTCATCCCTTGTCAGCACACGAGGGCAGCGGTCTTGGGGAAAGCAGGGTGGCTGCCCCGTTTGCTTCCCTCACAAGCTTTCCTCCTTCAGTTCCTCCCTGAGAACAACTGGTATCTTTTACTCTAACTGTAATGAGTAGATCCTTTCCTAATTAGCTCTGCTGGAAAGCAGATGATCATGTCTACTGATAGTCTTACTGAAGCTTCACTGAGCTTAATTTCATACTATTTATACATTACAGTGATCCCATGAAAATATATTGCTAGTAATTTCCCTTTCTATATTGAATTGCATAAAAACAAAACAAACAAAAACAAAGATGTAGCAAAGGTATTGGAAGTAAAACTGGAATCTGTGTGTGTTTATTAATGCTTATGTGCATGCTTACGAAAAGCACCTTAAAGATCTAATTTTTTTGCAAACTTTAGCGTGCAAAATGATTTTAAGGCTTATTAAGGGAGCCAACAGAACTCATTTATTTCTTTGGTTGTGAAAACAGTTTTGAGACACTGGCTCATTTTCTTTCTTCAGTGGGAATAGAAGTGACTGATGTATTGCATATCACCAGAGTATCATGATTATTAGCCTTAACTCTAGTTTTGAAAGCACATCTAAACAGTCTCTCCAGGTTCATGTTTCCATTTTTTTCTTCTTTGATGAAAAGCACAGATTTATATTTCATGTTTTCTGTTTAAGTTTTGAATGTTCTAAAAATTTGCATGTTATTTTAATGTTTTGTTATCTCGTCTTTATTCCGTGCACTTCCAGAAACTGAAGTGTTTCTTTACAGTGCTTGATGCAGAGCCTTTCCAGTTTTCTTCAGGAAGAGAATGAAATCTATACTCTGCATTTTCACTTCCTCTGAACCTAAAGGATTTTCAGATTTTGATCGCATGTGGGACTGAACTGAATCAGAAAGTTCTGATTGGGTGACTAGTCAAAATCATTGACTAGAAGTGCTTACCAGGTGTCAAGATAGAGGAGCTGTGTATCAAGTACTTCTGAAAAAAATAATCTCAGCCAGGACCACTTTGAGGTTTGACCATCTGGGTATTCCTTTCTTTATTACATCAATATAGTGAATCTGTAAACAAGTTTTGCTTTGTGGAAGATGTGACACAGTCAAAGCATGCAGTCTTGGTAGTGATAATTGTCATATTTTGGAGTAATATAGTCAGCAAGTCAAGGGAAGGAAAAAAAAAATACAACAGTAACTGTTTTCATTGCTGCTTTTGTTAAGTAGGAAGAGTAATTCAATGAAGAGCACTGTCTGGCAGTCTTAATTTTTTCTTGAATAACTATGGCTGTTCTATACCTTGTACACAACAAAAGTGTCACAGCTGCTTATGAGCTTGATGATTTGAAACTTAACTTACAATAACCCAAGATAAGTTGTGAAGTTTATTTCCTTTATAAAAAATGTGAAAATTTAATGGATATATGCTGAATATACAAGTTACAATTTTACTCATAATCTGTTCTGAGGTATGTAATTGTGACCAATTAAAAAGGAAGATAATTTGATTAAAACCTATAGGTTAAGGCTGTACCATACAGGCACATACCCAGAGCAGACCTCTGGAATCAATTGAAAGGCTGGATAACACAAGAGCAGCTTAGGAATGGTTTGCTCTCAATTAGTTCATATAATTGGCTAGTATTAGAGAAATACCATAAAATACTCATAACATGACACCTATGAATCAGTAGATCTACTTTCGATCTTAAAAACTAACTGAGGTAAATATAAATATAACTGTAAAGCGGTGTGAATTAGGTTCTGCAAGGCAGATTCTGCATTTCATTGTAATAATTACATAAGCTTACCTGTTACTGGCTAGATCACAATTTTCCTGGGAAAACAAAAGGAGGAATGATAGTCTCTTTAAATAAAAGCTATTTGTTAAAGTAAAAAGAGAAAAGTCCGTTTTACAAAACCTGTATGCAAACTATTAATTACAGTTTTGTGGGTTTTTTTGTTTGTTTGTTTTGTGTGTTTTTTTGTTTGTTTGTTTGTTTGTTTTTGCGTGGGTTTGATTTCAGTTTTGTATTTATAGAAAACAAAACAGAACAAAAAGCACAGTGTGGTATGATGATGTGCACATTGCACATGGCTACACATTGTCTGGTGTACTTACTGAGAAATGTCATTGCATTTTTAAGATAATGCATAAGTAGCCAAGCCTGGCATGTAATAATGTGGATTGTATTTTGCAGTTAATTCAGCAATTTTCAGTGCTCAGTAGAAGTCAAGCTGTTATATGCATATAGGTAGTTACAAAATAGACATGGGGAAATAGCAGTGAGCAAAGCTTAGTTTGATTAGGAACAAAGTAAAATCAAAGTACACAGGGCAAAACAAAAAGCTTATTATTCCCTTACAGAGTAGCCATTTCTTTAATTTCATATTCATAATAGAATGGTGATGATATAAATATCTACAGTGCTTGCTGTAGGAACAGGAGACTTCCAAAGACTTCAAGGATGGCATTATTTCTGTTAAAATTGGGGCAAACCTACAGTTCACATTAGGAGGACAAAACTGGTTTGGAAGCAGACTCCCTACAAGATGAGGATAAAAATGAGAGACTACTAGCAAATGTGAAACATGCTGTTAGATTCTGGACCTTTCAAAGCAATACATTTTGAGATAAATGTGCAATAAAGCCTGTGTTTAATCTAGGAAGAGGAGCAGTATTCTACTGGTAAAAAGCAGAAGGAAAATAAATTGCATCATCTATAACCTTTGCAGTCATAGGCTCAGTGAACAGAACATCAAAACCAAATGTAAGGAAAACAAGCCTCTGTATTCAATTTACCTAGTGATATCCGGCCTTACAAGAAGCTTTAAGTATATTCATTCTTCTAGCTGCAGTGTGAAAAAATCAGTACTGAGCTCAGTCTTCAATGGATGAATATATCCAGGGGAAAAAAATCGCTCAGAGCTACATCCAAGGTCTGTCAAAGTGATTGGAAGTAGTCCCACAGACTTGAAGGGCTGTGGATCCAGGATCTTAAATATGTAAATGAAAGTTTGATTGCTTTGGGTGAACAATATTACTGCTAATCATCCAGCAAGATATATCTGATTATTTGGAACAGCAAATAGTCATTTGGTTTCTGACAGAATACAATGTGTGTTTAAGCATATCAAATGTGTTTGGAGTTAGTGAAGGAAGAATCTCAAGATGTTTGGGTTTGGTTTGGATACACATCCAAAATGTGCATGCTTAGCTGAAGCTCTTCAGTCTGCAGCAAGGTTTTTCTTGAGAAATGAGCAGTCCTGCTAAGCTTTTTCAGTGCCAGAGAGCCAGAAGTGCCAGAGCAGCCAGGCTGATTGGCAAAAAGGAGAAACTCACAGGCAGGGACAGAGGCTGGTTTGAACATGCAAGTGCCTTTTAAAACAAACAAACAAACAAACAAAAAAACTCTGTTTTCTGAAGTGCTTATGTAAAGATAATAGTTCAGCATCAATCTTCCTGCCTTCATGCAGGAGGGCTGGCTGAGAGCATTACCCACCTCCAAGCCATTGCCCTATGTTTCCCTGAGCAGGCTTGGCCCTCCTGTGCCCTGAGGTTCCTCTGGGTCTTTGAGCTTTGGTGGCAACACTGACATTTCCTTTTTGGAGTAATATGTGAAAATCCTTACAAGTGCCTTTCTCCACTGTTTCTCCTCTTTCAGGTGTGTGTTGGGTGGGGGTGGGGGGGAATGAAACGTCGAATTTTCTGGAGTTTCCCAATCCTGTCCACTTCAGGGTCTGCTTTAGTGGTGGCTTTATAGCCACCATAGCCATGGTGAAACCCAGGGGTGTGAAACTGATATACTGACAAATTTCCATGCTATGTTTGTTGTGTGTGGGTTTTTTTGTTTGTTTGTTTTTTCCTGCTGGAAGTAAATCCATTTGTGCTTTGCTGCTCCTAACTGCTTTTTCCAAGGAAGACTTTGAAATAAGGAGAGTCTTTACTTCTACATACTGCACTGGAATTGTCCAAATTGTGCTTTATTTTGTTGTCAGTGATGTACCACGTAGCTTAAGCCCTGTTTTCATGCAAAATACCAACATTTTCCCACTCTGGAGATACCATAGATATCTCATAGGAGATGTTACCTCACACACATTATGTTGATGAGATGTTTGAACTACTTTGACTGAGATAAAACTGACTAACTGGGGCAACTGACATACCTTGACTGGTAGATTATGGATAACATTGACTGTGTGCTTTTACTGAATTTGTCATTTAAAGAGCTAGAATGTGTCTGACATTTCAGAAAGTTGCCATGGAACTCTGTCGCAGTAGTTCAAACCTGACCTATAGAAGTTTTGCTCTTCTGAGCATTTCTTTCTTAAACAGAAACCACTGAATTAATTTTACTTAATAGCTAAGCAAAAGGAGAATATAAGCAGGTAAATACATTTCTAACTCTTTGCGTCATGGATTAACCTGAGCAAATTAAAGACAGAATTACATTATCTTTTCTGTTTGAAAAGGACCATAAAAAGTATTGTTCTGAAGACAGCTGTCATCTTTTATTGGCCTGGGTGCGTGTGTGTGTTTTTTGTTTGTTTTTTAAGGGAAGGAGTAGAAGTCATCCTTGGCAAGGTCTCCTTTTCTAAGAATCTCTGATTATGAATGTTGTGCTTTAGCTATCCTCTGTCTTCAGTTCTGTGCCAGGATTTATCAGGATGGAAGATGTTCTCGGTGGTGGTGCACTTTTTGCCACTAGCAATGATTTTCCCTAATAGGGCAAGTTTATAAGACTCATTACCAAGAAGGGAATAACGGGAAAGGAAGTTTCAGTGCAATTTTTGTTTTCCTTTTTAAAAAGGAGACGGAGGCAAAGGATGGAGTTAATATAAAATCCTGCTCTCCAGTTAGCTAAAAGATGACCTGCAGTTTTTGGAATTACGGTATGTTCAAAGATATGTCACTGAAATAATGTAATGCCACAGACATTAGGCCATAATGACCTAAAAAAGTATGTGTTTAGTAGTTTGCAGCTGGAGTCAAGGAAGGAGCAAAACCGCTTGAAGTGAGCCAGACCCACACATTCTGAAAACCATTATTACATTTAGAGCACTGGCTAGGAAAAATATTCATAGCTAGCAGTTTGTCTTTGGTTTAGATTAAATGTCACATGATTAGCAGCTTGCAATGGTGTGAGAAGAGCTTTTAGAGAGGTTTTCTGAATTTTTATGTAGCTATCAACTGTGATCTGAAAGATTACAACTGTGGTCCCAATTCCAACTGTGGTCTGGAATTTCAGAGGATGGAGCTCTCATTTTTCTTAGGCAAAGAGAAGGAACTTATGAGAAATGGGAGTAGATAAGGACCACCCAGATCAGGTAGAGGACTTTCTGAGTTTCTTGAAGCCCTTTCTGATCACAGAAGCTCTAAACAAGCAAGATATCTAAGTATGTTCTCAATAGAACACTGAGTAAGGGAATAATTTGTTAGGAGATTAACTTTTAAGAGTCTAATAACACCTTACTACTATATCGTTAATCTTGCCTGTGCACCCACTAACCTAGAGTCCAAAAACCAGCAAGAAGAGGTAAAGTCACTGTTGATACAGACCTAAATTTCATACTGACTGCCTTATAGGTCTACAGAATTTGTACATAAGAATATATTGGTTGTTTTTCATCTAAATGACAAATGATGATAGTCATCAATCTTTGAAGCATCCCGTAGAACAGTACCAGCAGGTACTTTAAAAAATGAGTAATGATTTTATCAGCATGGGAGAAGCAGCACAATCCTAAAACCGTTCTTCAAAAGGAGTTTTAAATGCCTGTTCTAACACATCAGGCAGACAAATTCTGCAGGTAAACTGGCCAACTTCCCATGTGTGCAGTTCTACAAATACAGCAAGCAAAATACCATAATACTCAATATAAATATTCATTGAAATGCAGAAACAAAACACATCTGCACCAGTAGTGATAATTATTCCCCTCTTTTTTCTACATAAACATCCAGATACATACTTATGTATTAACAAAATTTGTATTAGAAGTTAATCCTATCAATATGTACTGTTAGCCTGGATTATGCTGGATTTGTTATCTATTGGATAAAATATTACCTCATGTAACTTGGCCTGGTTACCAACTCTCTTGGCAGTCCTCACCTAAGGTAATTAGGCAGGCTAGGTACTGATCTGATTTCACTTTTGCAACAAGGACTATCTCTTTCCTCCTATGAAAATGCTAAAATGGGGAAAGGACTTGGCTCTTTACTGTTTGTTTTTAAAGTTTCTATTGTAATCCTTGTCATCTTTGCACTAGAGATTAATGCCTTTACCATACTTTTTGGTAAAATGTTTTCTCCAAAGTGAAAGAAGCATGGATATATTTATTTATTTATTTATTAAAAGTGGTGTTAATATGACTAGAAAATGTTCACTTTGATCTCTTTTTCTGCAATGTTGGTGCTGTGGTGTTGGGTGTTCTTGTACAGAAAGTGTTTTTTTTCTGCAGTAGCCTGGTCTCCTTATGTTAAGCAATTCCTTGGATAGTTTGCTCCAGAACATCTTTGGTTAATAAGAAAACAAAATATAAGGCTTGTGATAATTGATAGGTCATTAGCAGGACTCTAGTACATCAGATAAGGCAATTAATGATTTCACATTTCCTAAAAAGTATGGCTGTGTTGGGCTGAGTCAGTTCAAGATGTAGGATGTGCTCTTCTGTGACATAGTTTGAATGACTGGGATTCACCTGGTTGCATTTCTTTTCTGTAATACTTACTTTGACTTTGCAATAAATTTTATTTATTTTTAATCTTTAACTGGTAGCTGAATTCTTATGTTATTAAGAATTGGCATTTTAGTCACTCAGAATTTTTGTATACCAGAGCTGTCATCTGATCAACATATGTAAGGAAGAAATGAGAGAATTAAGTGAGCTTTGTCATTGGAAAGGTATTTCACTTTTTCACTGTATATGTATTAGAAATGTTAATTATGATTTGAACATCATGGAGTCAACCTTAGGAACAATTCTTTTGGAATAATTTCTTTCCTTTTCAAATTTGAAAAAAAAAATAGTAATTTCGGCTGATTGCGAACAGCTACTTGTAATTTCTTACCTGATATGGTATAAAAGCTCAAGACATAATAAACACAGTTACATATCATAACCTAGATATTCAGGACTCTAATATTAGCACAAGAGACCTTTGCTTTGCTTCAGATATGGGCATATTGAAGTGTTAAATCTTTGAGATAGTCTTTGATAAAAGAACTGTCTTTTTTATTTTGAGGCATGGGTGCATGAAACTGAACTGTGAAAGACGTTTTTGATGAAGAGTTTGTCTTGTAATAGTATTAATAAGAAAAGTCACTTTTAATGAAGTGATGAACTAAGTCAGGAGTAAGGTCTTATTAGGGTCAGTAGGTTTACTGGTATTAACTTTGTGTAGCTAAGGTGCCATCACAGACACTTCAGTCTTGCCTTATGCAGAGGGACCCCAACAGTGCTTACTTCCACTGACATAAACTGTGGTGGAAATGCAGCCTCTTTTCTCTACTTCTGAAGTAAATGATGAGTAGCAGGATCTTAGGTTACTTCAGGATTTTTTTCACTCTTTTTGTGTTGTTCCTATTTGCAACTGGAACTTTAAAACACTGCTGGTGACTGGACTTGAACTTCAGTCTCCCAAAGGAGAAGTCAGAATCGGTGGTCTCTAGCAGGTCCCTGTCAAGTAAGGAGCTGAATGTTCCTTGCTGTTCTCTCTCTCTAGTCCTTCTTTCTTCTCTAGATAAATGTTCCTTAATGTTTCATGCTGGTTTGGATCAACTGTTTTGTTTTCTTTTTAATATTGAATAAAACACCTATTGTAAAATTTCCTACTGATTTGTAGTCTAATATTAGATTTTTGGAAAACACAAATAATACACCACCAAATTCCTGACAGTGAATCAAGGGAAGACAGAGGAGATAACATCCTAGTGCAATGAAGAGAGGGGAGTTTTAATGGTATTGTTGTTGAAAAGCAGGTGTATTTTTAACCTCTCTCCAACCTTTAGGGTAAGAGCATGCTTGATCTAGCAAGGATTCCAGTACTGTCGTGATATATGGCACTGAAGGTTTTATCAGTTGCTCAGAACCTCAATTAAAGACACTCAGGTGTTCTGTGAAGCAGTGGACAAAATATTTTATTCAAATATTAATTAGATTTTGCCCAAAACTATAATGGGTTGCTACTCATAATGTGAAGAGATTCTTTGGGTATAGAATAATAGTACCATGCTTCATTACTGGAGCTACTTTAGATGTGTATCAGAGTAAATGTTGCATCTGTTATGCATGAAGGTTGAGGACTAAGCAAGTGAAACTCATAACATGCAATGGAAAAGCCAGTCCTAATGGCACAAAAAGATGTAAAGAGGAAGTGTAGACTATGTCAGCACATGACTGAAGGAGTTAATTGCAGCACTTAAGTGAGCCGATAGCATCTCAAAATAGTCTTGAAAGTGTTGGAGGAAGAATAGCATTAATACAACCAATTCAGAGATGGGATCACATCCTCTGCTGATGTAAGCCAACATCCATAGAGTTGCCAGAGTTCAACCTGATTTGTGAGGTGACTTCAGAAGCTACTGGAGAGAACTGTTTAAAGTATATCATAGCTGGATCCCACTGATTTATGTCTAGACTTGTGGCAAAGCTCCCTCATGATTTGATATTGAAGGCACAGCTATTACATAAATAATGACTTATATTTATAAATACCTTACTCCTGAGGGAATACTTTCAAATTACTTGGAACATCCTAAAGAAATATATAACTGAAAGGTAGCAGAATCTGTCCTACACTTATGAAATCTGAAATACAGTTCAAAAGGTGAAACTCGATTTTGATATCATTTTATCTGTTAAGCATGTTGTGTGGAATGTAATGTAATACATTTTCATTCACCTTAAATGATGCATATGAAGTCATTTGTGCTATGTTGAAGGCATGAAGCTTCCTAGTGCAGCGAATGGAAAAGGCAGAAGGGAGTGCAGGCAGGAGTAAGGTGTTGATGTTACTAAATATGTCTCAAGATCTGTCAGGTCCAGACAAGTCACTGGGAAATCTGGAGGTAATGCTTTTTGGCTGGTGATTAAGGTTAATTCAACTGACAGACAGAAGTATAAATACTGATTCTTAACTCTTCATGGAGTTAAAATGTATTTACTGTACTCACAATTTAATCAGAGAGAAAAATAGTATGAATATAGAGTAAAGTACTGTCCTTTTCATAAAAGTAATTTTCTAACAGCCACTCTTGGGCAATCCCAGTTTAATGTCCTTGTGCTGAAGCATGGCATTATCACTGGCCCGTTGCATCAGTACCTGGCTGCTTTGTCCCTCTTTTCCTGGAAATGAGGAAGGTGTATCACAGTCAACTCTTTCCCAGACTCCTTCTCGGGCAGTACAGCTGTGTACTGCACAAGGGTGAGCCAAAAATGCTCAGTCTCAGCCTATGACAGAAGAGCTATAGCTCTGAATCTTTATAATCTTCATTAAGATAACTCCTTCATTTTTTAATCAAGCACTTCATAAGAATTTCGTTTAGCCTGTGAATATGTTTAAAAAAAAAAAAAAAAAAAAAAAAACATAAAAAATTGAAAATTCTCTGAAGTGCAGACATTTCTAATTTGCAATAGAAAAATCTCCTTCGTCCTTTTTGCCTCCACAAACTGAATTCCTGAAATTTCACCTTTATTACTCAGTGCTTTAGGCAGTGATTATTCACAGTAACTTCGCTTTTTTCTTTCCATCACCCAGACCTATTGTTACAGATTTGTTGGAGCACTGTTGACACTGTTTAATCCACACTATATACTTGCAGGAAGGTAGCAGAAAAGTTCACAAGCTGTCTTTAAAAGATTGTCACTCACAGGAAAAAAATTGTCAGTCTTTATAGCAATTAGTGACAATAGAGGCATGCACCTGTGCTGAGGAACTTTGACTCAAAGAAGCTGATCTAAAAACCTTTAAGCACTATGGATTCCCAGTCTTAGATTTGAAGAACTGACAGAATTGACCTGTTCACCTCTGAACTGGTGACCTACAGGTGGGAAGAAGTATTGTTAGAGGCATGTAAGCAGAGCGTAAGGCTGTGTTGTTTTGATGTTTAAGCTATCCATTTCATCTTGGTGCAAAGAATAACAAAGAGGAGGTCTGGCTGATGAAAGGTAAAACTGCACTTAACTCAGCTAGAAAGTTAACTTTTGCAAATATTTTTACAATCTACATGGCAGAGATGTGTTAGTTCATTTGTACTTAAAAACCGAAGTCAAGGATTTTCAGACTCTAAGTGTCCTTAACTATATGTGCATTCGGCAGCATGTCTATGTTGTTGTGTTGTGTTGTTTTGTTTTGTTTTTTACTGTAACGGATTCACTTTAAAAATTAGTGATGAAGAGCAGTTTGGCATTGACTTCAGTCATGGGAGTTTCAAGACATAGTATTGTTCAAGAAGCTTGATTCTTGCAATTCCCCAGTTCTTTCACCAGGGGAGGAAATACCTTGTAGACTGTGGTAGCAGGGCACAGAGTGGGATGATGCCAAGGAAACCACACAGCAGTGAAGCACACCATAAAACAGTTCATGGTAGGAGCTGTGTTGCTCATCGGGGAACTAATGACAGCCAAAGGCCAATGAAGTCAGAAGCCATCTTCTGACAGGAGCTGGGAGCAGCCAGCTGCTGCAATACGGCATGTCCATGCTGGATGTGAGTATTAGTCCAGAAGGCACAAAAGGAGAGGTGCAAACAGTGCGGTGTTGCCAGAGGATAAGGTAAGAACCGTAACTATTTTTCTCAAGTGTTTGGGACTGTCAGAAATCTCTTAAGTGGTCTCTGTTGCAAGATTTAAAGTTGGGTGAGAGGAAAGAGGGAAAAGGAGGTGTATGATAAAGGGAGACTATAAAACAATCAGGTAAATGTGAAGTCATTTTGTAAATGCTATTTAGCATGTTATGGTTACTATTTGAACATTTAAAGAGACTAAATGCTGTTTAATGTTTTCAGTAATATATCCTTCAAAAAGGAGCAGAGGTATCCTCTCCTGATGCCCTCTACTATCACGACCTTCTGTTCCAAATAGAAGGTGCATTTCCATAAGTTATCTTCTCTGTTGTAAGTAGAGAAACCATGTACACTTAACATCAACAAGGATCAGTCAAAACAGTTATCCATAATGTTTGCTTTTACACCTAGGGAGAAAAACATGATGAACATGGCTCAATTGCTTAATGAAGTACTTAGATGCTTACTTAAGACTGATTGATGTTCATATAAGAAATGCATGAAGGAGAGACCTTATCTGAAGTAGTTTTGAAGTGCTGGAGTGTCCAATCATTGCTTCACACCTACTCTTACTTACACAATGCTTCTTAGAAATAGCAAGTTAGATGTCCTAAGCATGAAAGAAGAATATCTAATAATAAAGAAGAAAAAAAAAAAATCCTGTTTAGAATATGCTTTCAGTATCCAGTATCTTTCAGAACTCTAAGCCCTCAGCATCTTGCATAAAATATGCAGCAAGGGAGCCCATGTATTTCTAGGTGAAAAATCACTGGAAGGGATAGAAGGTCCACAAATGGCTATGTGTATTAGTGAGTGAAAATAAATTTGTGTGTTAGCTATCAAATCCCAAACTGAGTTAAAATGGCACAAAAGTGCAGCACCTGTCTTCCCCCAAATTTACCAAGTTTTATAGGATATACAAGAAAAAGTCACATGAAACTGGAGTAGCTCATTTCAAAATCATTTTAATAATGACTGATCCATTTGAATTTAAGCAGATGAAGGATAAGCTGAAGCAGGGATAAACTGAAAAGGCCATGTGCTGAGTCCCTTCATTATCTACGTGACTAGAAACTACTGCACTTTATCATCTGCTGTCTCTTTTTGCTATCTCCCTCTTTAATTTTCCTAAATGGCTGGTGCACTGCTGTTGAGATAAGGTATTTAATAAGGGAAAGGATTTAGATGTTCCTACAAGACCAGTCTAGGCTCCTTTTTTTTAAATGTCATCTTGATTTGTGCTTTTTTCTTCTCTAAGTAATAGGCATAGGGATTATGAAATGAATCTGGAAGCTGAATTCCACTAACAAAATCCTTGTATCCACTGGTAACATAAATAACAATTGGTTCATGGTATAATAATCCCAGATAGTAACCACTAAGAGAAGACACAAATTGAACCTCATCTTAGGTGGATTACTTTTAAAATACAAATGTCAGAAGCCATGGGACATATATTTCATTTTGAAATAAAGTCATCTGATTTAACTTAAGGCTTTAAAAAAAAAAATGTGAAAGGAAAAAGTTCAAAGGAAAACATGCTTTAATGCAAAGAATTACCTGTAAGGGATAATACCTACTATTTCCAGGTCTTAAAACCCATCCTGTAGCAATGCAGTTGACCTAATCAATTATTGCAGTTCAGTTTCTATTCTGAGAGTGTATTTTAAGGAATTAGTCCTATTAATAAACCATATTCGGGCATCTTTACAAGTGCTGAGCAGCACCTTCTTCCAAATGAGTTGTGCACATGGTTAGAGGATACTCCTGCAAGAGGTGGCCTGCAGCATTAACATCACCAGTCTTTGGAGCTCACCAGTAATGTGTGGACCAGAGCAGAGCTAGTTTGAAGTAAGACCCTCAGACTGAGCACACCATTAACATTGGGTCATCTGCATCAGCTCCTTCGATCTGCAGGTCTGCCCTGATTGTACAGCACAACCTGAAAATGAGGACATAGCTTAAAGGTGGCAGGAGACACTGAGCCATTACTGCAAAGTGTTTACATTCAAAATAGCACATGTAGTTTTAACTCTAGCCCCTATGTTTGTGTCTCACGTTAGTCTTCAACATCATGATTGCGTACTGAGCTGGTTGGCGTGAGGCATGATTCCTTGCCTCAGTCAGTGCATTGAGCTGATATTTTCCATGGGGAAGGAGACAAATTCATTATTGCATTATCCATTTCAGGAGACACTTAAAATTCACATAAGTTTCTTGCTATATAATGTTTTTTTCTATATCTTCTTGCTTCACTAATGGTGAGGAGCATTTTGGCATTATCAGCCTCCATGTATGTCTATGGGATGTGCCAATGGACCTGGGCCAACCCGGAGCCATAGCATAGCAGGCTGGGCTGTTGCAAGCCAATTTCCATGAGGATTCTCACTGCACATCTGCACTGCGCAGTGCTAATGCTATGAATAAGGGAGCCCAGGACAAGCTGCCACTGGGCTGCCTGGTGCTGTCCTGTGCAGGAGGCTGCAGAAGTAGCCTACCTGTGTTCATCATGCTGATCCTGGGCTAACTGGCCTGGCATGGTGTTTTCTGGTTCCTCCTGACCTACTGGGTCTCTGCATGGTGCTGTGTTCAGTCTGATTTTGCTCTCCCTCTGTTCTGACCCACTCGGTATCTATAACCTGCGAATAAAAGCTTCAAAAGCTTGCCCAGATGACCAGCACCAAGTGAAGCTGTGCACAGCAGGAGTATTTAAATAGTCATGTGTACACTTGAAACTCCAGAAGTTGAATCTTGTGATAAATACTTGAACTTTTCTGGTGTGAAGCATAAGCCCATAAGAGAATTACTTGTTGCATATACATGGCAGATGGTAATGGCCAGGGAAGGTATGATCCCTGAATGAAGCCAGGAAGGCTGAGGGAGTTGGTGATAGGCAGAGAATTATTTTCCAGGACACTAGTACAATCTCAGATCACATAATATAGCAGCAACATGGTGGCTGATTTTTCAGAATCCTTGGCTGAGGGCAGAAGAGTTGCCCCACAACAGGTTTTATTTCTTCCTGACATCTTTAAATTAACAGTTTAATTTAAATTAATTTTTAAAAATTAATTTTTATTAATTAAAGCAATTTAAATTAACAGTTTCAGATACTGTTTTGCTATAGAAACAGCTCTACTAGCATGTGAGAAAGCATAAACTTGCAGCAGCCTCCTCTGGAAAATCTCTGCTATCTTTCCTTAGCTATAGGAAGGAAATTAATGGATGCAACTGCTAATTCCTACATATTATAATGGAAACTTAATTTTTATTTAAACTACACTTTAAGGGCCTCCTGCTTGCAGATAATATCTGATTCATTAAGGAAGTGTGAACAGGGAGCTAATTTCAGAGACTTGACCTGAAGGAAGGAAAAAAGTCCAGCCCTGGAAACTTAAAAGTTGAGTGTTACAAGCAGATGCCATTGATGTTTTAATGTCATTTCATGAGATTCATGTTATAAAACAATGTTGTTCTCACTACAGCGTCTTGAGGACTTTCGTTGCTGTGTCCTGATTCAGTGTCCTTTATGTCATACGTGATCTACCCCTCACAAGTCTTTTGGGAAGTACCTGTTTGAAGGATGCAAGCCATTCCTGCAGAAGCACTAAATGTCTGCAAACTTGTGCACAGTGTTACATGAGCTTATCCTTACTTCAGGAGCAGGACAGGGGGACCTAACTGTTATTATATCTATATATTGTAGTGGAATTCTCGTTTGCTTCACTAAATTGTAGTCCCCTCAGTGCTATCTGCTCCTGTAGCCTGTTACCTGGGAAGCAAGAAGAGTGCAGCCTGAGTAATGTCATGGGTAATGCTGAGACAGAGTAACGGGATCCTGCAGCCAGCTGAGGACAGAGCTGGGCAAACAGTCCAGGTCCTTTCCTTGTTCGTTGGACCATGCTGACTCTTGTACTTCCCATGTTGATTTTTTTCTTTATACAATACAAAATAATTTAATATTACCTCTTCACCTAAGGAATATTGGGTTTATGTTGTAGTTCGTGCTATGTTAATGGAATAACTAAAGAACTTTGAGTTTTACAGAGTGGAGACCTTTAGCTAGGGTTAATTGTAATAAGGTAAAATGCTAGGAACCAGGTTTTTCTCAAGAGTTTTTGATCAGAACTCGGTGTTTTAGATGTTAGATACTAAAAGGCTGCTCAGCTACCAGTGCTTCTACAAGTAGAGCAGATGTGTAAATAAAAAAACTTTTTAACAGGTAGTCTACTATTCACAAACAAGTTCTACTGAAAAATACACAGGAGAGGTGGACCAAATTGTTGACTGAAATTGCTACTTATTGTGTTAGTTTGTGAGAAGTCATCACAGGCAATGAACCTCCATCTTAGCTTTAATGACTGTTTTGAGGCAAGTATCAAAAGACAACTCTGGAAGCAAGCACTGACATAGATCTCATTTATACTCGCCTTGGAGCTGCAAGATGTGAGTGCTCTGAGGATAGCAAAGAAAGGAAAGCAGAAGAAAAGAGGGGAAGGTAAAACACTTGTTTGTTAGAAGAAACTAAATAAGTATGGAAGATCACCTAGCCAAATCTTGTGGTTCTAGTATAATACCACAAATAAGAAGCTCTGAGCATTCAAAAGCCTCCTTTGTTGTAATTCTACACCGTGTGCTGAATTGTCATTTCTGTGGGTGAGAGCTCTTAGAGTCATCATACCATGATCTATTTCACATCTTTACCTTCAATATATGATGTATTTTGGGGGTATCTTTGCTTTTTATCACCCTGTGATGATAGAGATAATGCTGGCAGAATACATATGAGTTAACACAAGCTGTGCTCTCAATCTCTCCGGAAATTCCAGTCACTTGCAGCTTCTGCTGCAAAACAGTGGTGGAATCAGCCAAATAACAACATGCAGGGCTGAATGTCTTTAAAACAGTTTCACCTTCTGTTGAATCAATAAACAAAGAAAAAGTAAGTATGCTTATAATTTTTCTCATTGCTGTTAATTCTAGGACAATGTTAAGTTGTATATAAATAGGTAGAATAAATTTTCAGTGAAAGAGCAGAAAAAGTCTATGTGACGAAAATATTATAGTTCAAATTTGCTTTGAAAGTGTACATAGTTAAAGAAAACCAAGTGTAACATAAGTGTTTGAATCAGAGACTTGTGCTAGATTCTCTGAGGATGTATGCTGTCTTCATGCTATTTGAAACAGTGAAGCTGGGACAATTTATACTAGCGGAGCTTCAGCTTTTCTTTTGAAGTTTTAAGTATTCCTCTGTAACTACCAAGAAAAATAAAGCATTAGAATGCTTCTTGTTATTAAAGTTGTTGCGTGGTAACTTTGGAAGTGCATCTCAAAAGAAGGCAGCAAGATAATGTGTAACGGGATAGCTTTAGAGCTTTCAAAACGAATACTGTATTTTGCTTGTGTTAGTGAATTGCAGTTGCAGTGTCAGCCACTGTGACCTTTTCTAGCTATAGTAATTAGTATAAAGACTAAGTAGGAAATAAAGAGGGGACATGATCAGTCTTGTTTACTCGGTTAACCAAAAGCTGAAGGTCACACACAAAAGGGGTAAATAACAGGGTGATTAAAACTGGGTAGGCCTGGCTTTGGTTATTTGTTTAAATCTTCTGCTTTCAGGAGTCTTCTCATAAAAGTATATGAAATCCTAAAAACCTGAATAACTTACCCTAGAAGTACTACAGAATAACAGTCCCTTTTTCCAGACAAGTAACTTACTATACTAATGGAGAACAGAGAACAAGGGTTAAGGTGGAGTTGTTCTAATGTTCTGAGTGAATCCTGGAAGTATTAACATTTGTTTCTTTGGTTACATGACAGGCTACATCAAATCCTGCATGTTTTCTTGAATCTGTTTTGTGACTACTCTTGAAAAACACAATATTAATCTTTCTTTAAACTACTTATCCATAAAGTTAGAATAAATTCATCGAGGGGGATTCCTGGGGATAAGCTAAGGTTTGTAAGCCACTCTTTTTCTATATCACCAATATTTTTAGAAAGCTGTTCTCAGGGGGATTTGGCTGCAAAATGCTGCTTGTTCTGAGAGCTTTAGTTTCCTAGCATTTGTTAGCATGCGAATTTTCAGAATGCACTGCAAAGTCAGACAAGGGCAATTGTTCTTCAACTGTTGCTATTATCTTACCTGAGATTTCCCATTATGAAACTCTTTTAATTGTTGGAGGCTTATGTTGAAGACTTATATTAGTGCCTGATTAGATATGTCAAGTTTCATCTTCCAATGTATTTTGTGCCAGATTCAGATTTGAATACTTAAAGTATTAGAAGTTAATGTATGGTACAATTGAAAGACTTGTTGTGTAATTACACTTTTCATTTTGAGTTTGTTACCCTAACAAGTACAGTAGGGCACGAAGGAAAGGTTCTAATATTAGAGGATTTACTATATGATGTCATGTGCTGCATCCCTCCCAGAAGAATTCATGTTAATTGTCACACAGGCTTGCCAAAATCATGAGCAGTGTGCAGTAATGAAATCCTAATAGCAGACAGCTGGCTTTAAAGGCACATACTCAATGGCTTTAAAACTTCGCAAAGAAAAACATCTCCCCTGCAAGGACAGCTCAGGGAACCCACGCTTGTCCCATGTGAACAACGGAAGGGAAGGGGTGCCCGGCAGCTCTGCTGAGCCGTGAGGTCTCTGCACATTCTTCATGTGGCAGGAAAGGGGCAGCGTGCACATCTCTCTCCCAGTTTCTCCCAATGCTTGGCTGAGCCAGAGCCAAATGTCTGTCCCTGTCAAACTGCGTCACGGATTTCTAATTATCCCTTACCTTCAGCGCCCTCGCAGATCTTCTATTTTCCCAGGCTCCAACCCTGGGAACACCATTTTTTGATGCATGTTTATTTATTTATTTATAATTGGGTCATTTCCATGTGGCTTTGACCTCTCCAGTTAGCTTCAAAACCCATGTTGTGTGTGGAGGAGTCAATTTTCTACCTCATGGCAGACATATCCATTCCCTCTATTTCTTAGAGTGGGGAACTCTAAGGAAGTTCCCTACTCCAAGTGTCCTCCTCTGTAAGAAATGCACTTGTGGATCTTAGTGAAATTCATGAGTGCAGCTTTCTGCTAGTCAGATTGTTCAGGTTCGTAGTTGAGTCATGGACAAAGAAGTGGGGCTGAGACCTTTATTCTGGGATTCATTTCCACTCCATGCCTCTACCACCACCCTCTGCCTCACCCCCAAAAAACAAAGAGGACAGCTTCCAATTTTCAGGTCAATATTTGTTCTCAGGTTGTCATTCTGAATTCCCTTTGCATGATCCAAAACAATGCAGCATCCCATTTCGTCCACTGGTGTGTTCAGACTGTAGGAGGATGAATTGCAGGCAGGTGTATTCAGTGTCTGAGCATCATTTCATAGATCATCCACCACATACAGACAAATAACTGACTTCTCACCACCTGGGTATCGATGGAGACTATCAGATGACAATCTTTATTAGCATCTATAAGCAACAGTCCAGAATACACTTTGTGAAGATCCTTGTCTATTTTCTGCTTCTTGCACTTCTCATCTATTGATGTTTTTTGATTGCACCGTGTAGAACTCTAAAACCTTGCACTGTCAACCCCCTGACATGAGCTGTCCACCCAAGACGAGTGACAGCTGTCACTGAAGGGTGAAGATTAAGTGGAAAGGCATCTCGGTGTGTATATACACCAGCTGCATACTTCTCCAGAAACAGAACAAAGCTGTGGCAGAAGAATCTTCTGTTACAGTAGGCCATATGAGTCTTCTGTCTCAACACTCACAAATGAAGGGTGCAAATGGGCCCTGTTAGTGTGGTGGGGATCTGTTGAGGCTGTTTTGCCATGGGGAGAAGTATGCTGCTGAAATCATGGGTGGGTGGTATTGGATAGAAGAGGCTGTCTGGGAATGAACAAGATTTCACTAGGTCCGTTAAAATTTTTGGAGAGCTATAGATAGATGTTTGGGAATAACTGAGGATCTTTTTTCAAATTTCTTAGAAGTAGGTGAGTATACTGCAGCATTTGTATTGGACAAACACATCTCGTCTACACCTTGCATCCTAGGGAAGCTTCAGCTTTATGCATTGATATTTAGAACCTATTGGCTGTCTTTTGTTTTAGAAGCTGGGAAGTACGTCAGCTTTGAGTGATACAATGCTATGCTATTGTTTCCAGCCAGCGATGGCTTCAGAATTTTATGCTCTTTAACAAGGTAGACCATCACAGTTCTGGTTTTCATCAAGACAGTATGGTACACGCTTAATGTAATACAATGCTAAATCAGCTGAGCTGGACTTTTCTGTTACATCTTTCTCTCTACAATAAATAGTACTGCAGACCTGCCGTGTTGGGCTTAGCTATGCACATTTTCATATTTCACATTTTTCCTTTGTCATACTGATAAATGCTTAATGAAACAATATTTGAGCAGGGAACACAGAAAACATTTAAATGAAAATGAAATCACTTTTAAAGAGAGATACCCTGAAGAAAATAATAAAGCAGCCACTTCATTGCCACAGGTTCTAGGCAATGTGTGTAAACTGAAGTCAACATTAGACCCTCTTCTGCAATCTGTGGAGGAAGAGAGTGGTGAGATTGTGCTGATTTTTTTTAAACACGAAACCACTGTAATAACTAAGAACAGTATCCTAAAAGAATGAACATGTGTGTGAATAAAGGGACTGATTTTCAGGGAAGTGCATGATAATAGAATAGAAATGAAGAATGTAGTTCATTCAGCAGTGGAGCTTAGCAGCCAACAAGTGGATAGAGAGTGTAGAAAGGTGACTGCTTAACAGAATTAAGCTCTTTTTTCCCTTGTTTTGCTATCTATAGAGATAGATATAGATGTTAGGATGAAACTTGTATTTCCTGTGAAAGCTCAAAACAAACGTGGAAGTTGGATGGGAGGGATGGGATCTGGTCCTTGAACTCCTGCAGAATTTTCATTAATTGTGTGCTGCCAATGCTGCTTTCCTCCACTGGGTGCATGCTGTATGACAAACTAGCAATAATAGAGATGATTTTTTTTTTTTCTTAAAGAGAAGTGAGACCAACCACAGTATCCAGTTTATAGTACCTGTGGAAAGAGGAAATTACAAAAATGAAATATAGGAAATTTAAGCAATGACAGTACACCAGTACTTTTCCTAGTATTTTTGCCTTCAAATTAAATAATGCTTTGCACTATTTAATGTGAAGGATATCTTTTCTGCTTCCATAGCTGCTCTTTAGTATCTTTGTATCTGTATAATTAGTGGTACTTTTGGTAAATGGGTGAATACTCTGACTGTACTGTGATTCTATATCTAATGGTTGTGGGTTTACAAGCCAAAGCAGGGGCTGGGCAAATGAAACAAGCAATTACTTGGAGATGTGAATGGTGGAGAAGTCTCAGCTCTCCACCAGTCCCTGACGTGCAATATCCAGCTGTCTGTCCATCTTCAGCCTTTAGATGATGGCAAATACAGGAACCCAGCTCCATGTGCTGGAGTCCAAACAATACCCTGCCTGTGCTGCACATGAAAGGCTAAGTCCATCTCATTTTTTAGGCCTTCAGAATAACTGAATGTGGGTAAATTCAAAGCCTTTTTTCTGTACACTTCCCACCTAGCTGACCGTGTGTTCAGTCATGTATTTATGCAGAGTAATTTTGTGACTTTTTCTTTGATCAGGTAGAAAGGTTGTCCTCATTGAAATGCCTAATGTTATGGAACAACCTTGCCACATGAGTTCAGACATTAGTCTGAATCTCTTCTTCATTGTGGGCTGCAGCATGTCCTTTTTCCTTAATAAGCCAAACATCGCCACCTAGAATTGAAGGAGTGTTTCTAATCGCCCTGCTGTTAGGAACTGGTGTAATGAGAGGGAACAGAAATGACCTCTGGAGTTCTGTGCAGCCTGATGAGCTTTCATGAGGCTTTCAAATGCCATGAGTTCCACACAAATGACTATAAATAATTGCCTAGGTTGGCCTGACCTCGGGTTGTCTGAGAAGATGATCTGATAATGGCACAAGTGACTCTGATTCTGTTCTGAAGCTGAGATCCCGTTTAGGATTATACTTATTTGAACTCTCTGTAATTTAAGAAGAAAGCTTTCTGCATGTTCCAGTACTGGAAACACATTCTGAACACAGAGGTCACTGATGTGGCAGTTGAAATCATCATGAAATAAGTCACTTGGCATATAAGTTTAAAAAATAAAAATAAAACTGAAAACTTGCCTTCTGCTTGACAGTGAAATTTTCTTTCCCTGGTCTCTCAGCCCTGCTCAGGGTTGCCATGATTCATATCCCATCCTCTGTTCTGCAGACTATGTAACAGGCAGATAGTTCTTTGCAGGGCCATCGACGTGGAGCTCTGAACATTTTGCAGTACGCATCAATCTGAGAGCAGCTTGCAGACAAGCAGGCTGGGTACCACATCTTCGCTGTCACGCATCCCTGCCTACTTTCCCTATCACTGGCAAGTGGTGAGTGGTAGTCTCCAAGAATTATTATCCCATTTCATAAAATGTGGTCAAGAAAGAAGACGCTACTAATCAAAACAGCCTTTATCATAAACTTGCTAAGTCACTCCTTCCTTTTTTTTTTCCTGATAAATTATGAGCAAAGCTAACCATCTTTTTCTTACACTACTGTCTTGCAGAATGCATAGCACTAAGAATAGTCCCATTACTTGCTGCCAGTCCACCCCAAAGTGCTCAGAACCCTCTGGATTTCTTCAGACGTGATCTTGGTCTATAATAATGAAAGCAAAACAAAATCTTCTGCTTGACCTGTTACAACACTTATAGTCCCAACCAGAATTATGTGAAGTCTGTATTTTAATGAAGCTGTCAGAATTTCTTAGTTAAGATACACTTTAAAATAAATAAATAAAACTGTTTTCAAGGGAGACAGAAAATAGCATTAAAAGAATTGGCACTAGTTTCTCAGCACAGCCATGCCTGTTACTTGGTGTACTATTGCTGCATTTTTTTCAGGTTTTACAGCAAATAATAATGTCTAGATTGCTGCAGAATGCAACAGCTTAGATAATGTGGTGAGTGTTCTACTGGGAGGGGTGCAAACCACTTCAAAATGGGAACTGGTGCTGCCAGGGAAGGTATTTGCTGTTGCTGATGGTTGTACGTGTGGCAGAAAAAGTTTGGGAACTCCCTGGCTTGGAATAAGTAACTCCCTGCAGGTAGATGGTCTGCACAGATTAACTGTGGCCTTATTAGGCCAGGCTGTTACTGTACTGTTCGGTTACTGGTACCAGTAACAAAAAAAAATCTTTAAACCCCATACAGGATGAGAAGAAATCTCCAGAGAAGTGTATGAATTATTTATATATCTTATTTCTTCTCAAGTATCTGTAAAAAATAACTTGATATTACTGTTTTGAGGAATCTCTGAAGAAGTTCATGAAATCTTTAATTCTTCAACACCAGTGCCTTTTCTGAAAGACTGAGCTTGGTATGCCGAAGTCAGAGCTCGGCTTATCCTGTCTCTCCTTAGCCAAGAGGAATCCATTCAGGGATGAAATGATGTATTTGGGGAAGCCTTAGGGCTGATTTCATGTTGGCTGTAGTAGTAATATGAATCATAAGTAAATCAGTTTGCAGTATCATAAACAGAACCATTTGGGAGGGATGCAGATTTAACTTGGAAGGCTGTGGGGACACCAGGGTGTTTATAGGTCTGGGAAGGGTGACAGACAGGAAAAGGGCATTCCACAGCCCAAATTTCAGCTCTTTTTTACTGTATGTTGTTAGCAGTAACTTGTAATCTATTAGCTAAGATTTTCAAAATACCAGTATGATTTAGTCATGACTTCCACTGAGGTGTAATGGACAATAAGATTGAATACCATGTATTTAGAAAAAAAAAAAAAAATATTTTCAGTCATTACTGAAGCATGCTATAGTATATTTGTGTGAGGATAAAGAAAAGACAGGTGAGATCTACTGTGTGGGTAGGCGAGCTTCCAAGAGCATTAACGTTTTATTTTAAGAGATGAATAAAAGCCTCAAAATTGCTTTAGACTTGGCAGGTAAGGATTGTTATGCTTCATCTTGCCTCTTGGCCAGAAAGCTCAGTAAGTGGGAGCTTGCCAGATACGGCAGTCTTCCCCACTACCTGAATTTAATTTAAACCATTCTGTGCAGCCCTGATTTTAATCCTTTCATTTTGGTTTTGAGTTACCGCATATATGGCACAATGGAAATATTTTTTCAAACTTAAATTAGAAACATATTCTAGGAGACAAAAAAAAAAAAAAAAGTGCCTGTCTTCTGTGCAGAATGACACATCTTTAGCTGTTGGATGAGGTATAACCATAGTAACTTTTTACTTGAAAAGTTTGATTATCAGTAGAGAAACGTGGATTTTCTGCGTTGTGTGTTTTTTCCTTCTCATCACCCTGGCAGGTTGTACACAGCACAAAAACTTTCTTCAGAATGGCCAAACTCTGTGAAAGATAACAAAAAAAAATAAATAAAAATAAAATAAACGTTTCTAAAATAGCTTGAGATTGAAGTGTGATGTGTCAAATGTAAAAATCGGTGTGGCATTCTTAGTTCTTTGACAGGTGATTACAGATGTCAGAATACTGCTGCTCTGGCCAAATTGTCCAGGAAGAAACATAACACAAACACCTTCTACACTTCATATCTGAAATACTGGTGGTTTGATGTTGTGCATGTGTGTGTTTTTGTTTAATTCTACTTAGAGGTTTTTTTTATTCTCCATAAAAGATGGCAACACTGTCACCTCCAAGACTGTGTTTCAATGATATGCTGACTACTTTTGCTCTAAACAGAGAACAGAACAGGACGTATAAATGCTCCATAAAGATGGAGTCGAGTAACAGTAGTGGAAAAAGGATGAGTTGCACGTTGATCTTGAGTTTTGCAGTACAGGCTGGCCTTGTTCCTTCCACAAGGAAAATAGTAGGCCTTGAAGATAGAAAAGAAAGATTTTCTGCAATGTTTTCATAAGGCTTGGAGTATCAGACCTTCATGGAACGACTACAGCACATGTGTGGAAAGCATAGTGCAAACCTTCATTCCAGGAGGTGTTATTAGTGGTTCGTTGTCAAACAAAGGATGTGTTGGGTGGCCTATCACAGAGAACCTGGGCATGGTGCTTTTTGACACATTCGTCAAAAACACAATTGGAAAATTAGAGTAGGGGTTATGAAGGTGACAGTTATGAACTGGAATTTAAAAAAAAGGGGGGGGGATTTTGGTCAAGAGGGACAAGTGTGAGGTACTGTCACAGGACAGGAGTAACCTGCTGCATAACCAATGGTCAGTGGCTGATCTAACATCGGTTATTGCGATTCCTTCTTCCTTATGTTGCACTAAAAGCATTTAATACATTTACCCATGAAATAATCATTTTATTCAAGTAGCATTGGAAAGCACCAGGCCTAATGCGTCCTAGTCTGGGCACTGCATCTCAGAGCAACTGAACACCAACAAGGAGAGTTCAGCATGGAGCACTGAAAATACACTGAGGTCTAAAAAATCTCTCAGGGTCTAAGTCACTGAGATGATGCTTGATGACTTCTTATAAATGATTACGAAAATTTGATTAAAATACCAAATTTTTTGAAGAAGGGTTTTAGCCTTTTAAACAGCCAATTTTTTCAGTAAATCAGGCATGTATCAATATAATTTCTGCACATGCTTCCTGTGCTTGCAAGTTGGCAGCAGAACAGGAAAAAGAATAGAAAGGAATAGTTGATATACAGTTGCAATTAAAGGAATGTGAAGACTTTGTTCTTCAAAAGACCATTTAGGGTCTACTTCTGAAGACAAAAATGCCCGTACATCATGTCTGTGTGGACATAGCATGATGATGTATTGGGACTGGGACTACTGGAACGTAACCTTTAGTTAATCAGTTTGGTTATCTAGATGCCAAACTATTTGTTAATATGATTGTCTCACCAGGCTGTTGTCTGAAATCTGCCTTTTTCAGAAAAAATATAAGCAGCGTTTGATAGAGCTTTAGAAAGATCACTTTGAAAAGTGTCTCAATTAATTATTACTGTAAATTGTTGATGAAATAGGCATCATTTATGGACTGGTTTGGTAAATGAAATTCACTTATTAGGTAATCTTACTAGTGCTGATTCGGGGTAGGGGGTGCAATTATGTTAACGAGATCACTGGAAAAACTGCTTACTTCTGCTGTGCTTAGAAAACTGTGAAGTTAACTGTAGCTTCCCTGAGTGCTGGTGTGTGGAGAAGGTCACTCTGTCATCCTTTGGTGTTGGCCAGGAGTCACAGCTGACATGATTGTTTCAAGACCAGGTGGATTGAAAGAGAGGAAGGGACAGGCAGGGTATCACCACTGAGGAAAGCTTATCTGCGACATGCTAGCTACCCTGGCAAAGTGTAAAAAGGCCAATTAGCTCTCTGCTTGTCCTTCCCTTCCTGTTGTTCCCTGCCCAGATGTGAGCCACTCACAACTTTTTCCTAAGGCTTTGAGCAACAAGTTGCTTAAACTAAGGACTGGCAGGAAATCATTTAATAAACTGGGGGTAGGGAGAAGTTTCCTGTCCTACTTACTCCCTAAATAATTCCTAAGTTAAGAAGAGAAGACAGTTCAGCAGGCCAAGCCACTAGCCCCACTATCCTTATCTGTGTTCCTCTGACAGTGAAGGTCCAGCCAAGCTGACCACATCCCTGTGGATTTGGCCTTCATTCCAACAGGGACGCCAAAAAACTTCAAATGCATTTTAAAAGCATGTTGGGGTTTAAGTACCAGGTTAGCATAAAGGGCGTGCTTTCAAGGCCACAGCTATGTGATCAGCTCTGTGTAGGTGGGCTGGATTGGAACCTCAGGACCCTCGTGGGATCCTTACCGACATTTAATGATGAATCAATCTGTGTGAAGCCTATTTTGCAATGCATGTAAAGAGCACAACTGGGATTGATTAGGTATTTGTCTTGTCTTATACCATACAGTATTAACACTTTACCACCTTGGTCTGTAAGTAAAAGGGCTTTATTACTTTTAATCCTAAAGAAGCTAAGAAAAGGTGAAGATGTTCATTTTGTGTGTGAGAATGGTGCAGGCCTGTGTTACACCTAAGGCAGTGCAAATCCCTATAACCTCTTCCTGCCTGGTGGGCAGCTGCTCTTCACCTCCCAGCCCCGCACTTGTTGCTCACAGGAAGGCTGCAAGGAGTTTCCTGCACCCAGTCATGCTAGGGTAGAGGGGAACAAGTTCATATAAGGCTAGATCCTGCTCTAAAGGTCCACCACTATCAGATACCTAAAATGCATAAGGCATTACATAAATCCTACTTACACTTTTGATGTGGATATCTCCTGAATATTTCTTGTCTTATTCTCCATCCCAGTAAATGTGAAAAACACTTGTGTGTTTGCTACAGAATGCATGCACTTGTTTAAAGTAGTGTAAAAATTATCATTTGAGTGTATGAATAATAGGCTTGTAAATTCTGTAATAAGCACATGGCAAGTTCAGAGATTTAATACTTTAACAATCCTACTTAAGAGCTGCACTGAAAGTGTAGCATATTGAAAATAACACAAATTGAAAACTGCAACAGTTTTGTAGTGTGCCTGATAAGTTCTGTCAGATTCAATAAAGAATGTTTTCTAAGTAGCTGCCATATTTAAAGCACTATTGACTACATCTGTGCTACAAATGAAAAAAAAAAAAATAAGCCTTGCTGTGCTTCCAAGTATACAAATACTATTATTCAACACCTGAAGACAAATTATTTACTAAAGACATGACATTTGTTTTCAGAAAGATGTGTGTATTTATTTCTCAAGCAGACATCGTCAGCACAGCTGAAAAACCTCCTGGAAAGCACAACGCTGCAGAAGGGTCCTGAGGAAGGTTACAACAATGTTCTGCGAGATGTGGGATCTGGTGGGCTGCCTGCTTCCAGTGACCTGGGGACCCTGTCAGGTACAGCAATGAGTTCAGTTTTATCAAGGTCTATAGCAAACTTCAGGTAAACAGATTAAAATCCTGGATTAGAAGCTTTTGTCCATACTGGGAGTTAACTTTTCTGTGTTGTAGTGGGCAGCACAGAAAACTTTAGTTCTGGTTTAATTTTCTAATTGTCGCTTAATGTTGAAATATTGCAAATTTTCTTCTACACTTGAAAAAAAAGTTTAATATGCCAGGGATGTAGCATATATCTTTGCACCATGCTTGCACTCTACTTTTTAGGACAGTTGTCATCAGCCTAGTCTCATCCTCTTTCTAGCTGTAAATCTAAATGCACTGTAATTTTATTGTCATGGTCTTACATGCCTACACTTCTATTCAGCAGAATTAGCCACAAGTTTAAAAGTCCCCAAAGACATGATATTCACCTTTCTTCAATGTAACACTCTACTGCATTTTTATTATTTTTACTTTTAATTTTCATCTGCAGCCCCAAGAGCTAAACCCCCTCACCTTTTAAGTGAAATAGTTGAGAATTTGTAATGTAAAAGTTGTGGTCTCCTGTGCCTGCAGGAGGTCAGACTTTCTCAGAAGTACTAGAAATTGCTAAAACGTAGAAAAATTGAGTTTAGTAAAGTTCTGTCTGGTGTTCTTTAGTAAGACCGGAACTGTTAGGCAATATGTGCAGGATTAAGCTGGCTGTAGGAGAGTTCAGTTTCAAAAGAGGCTATAGGGTACAGCTGTGTGCTAATTGATCATTCGTTAAAAGCCAATTCCAGTTTCACTGTTCTGACTGTGCTCACAGGAGCTACAGGAGAAACAAATGGGAGAATGCATTTTTAAAAGCAGATATCTGCAACCTGACATTGGGAGTACAGATGGTTACACATGCTGGACAGTTTTGTTTGGTATTATGTTTTGCTTATAATTGCTTTGAAAGTGAGTTAAGGAAAAGTTCTTTTGTTTCTGGTATTTTTTTCACAGATCATAATTTCTGCATAGTTTTAGCTTTTTCTCCCTGTAATGCCATAGGCTTATAGTCACCTCTCAGCTCAATCTGACAGGCTGAAATCAATGCGAAATTAAAATCTGCTAGTTAAAGGGAAAAGCATCTCGAAAATCAAAATGTATCAGTTCAAGTGAAATCCTTCTGAGCCTGTTTCTGTTACCTTACTTTCATACACTGCCTTGAATATTCTGTTTGGAAGTCCTTTGTGATTTACCTGAAGTCATTCCAGTAAATTTTCTCCCTAGTTCTTTTTCATTGCTGCACTACTTAAGTATGGGAAGGCTTGTTTGGTTGTTTGTTTTGTTCCTTCAGTGCTCTGCCTGGAATTTTAAAGCAAAAGAAAACTTATGTATATGTGCAAATGATAGAAACCTCAATTTCAGACAGCAAAAGTTTGAGTGGATATTTCAGCAAAGGCATAATTATTAGTAGTCATAAGGATGTATCAGTCTGCCAATAATTGGGCTGGGGTGCAAGTTCTCAGGCAGGCACATTGAATCGTCTGACCTGAGCTTTTGTATCCAGATCTAAGTTGTCGATTGTCTCTCATGACACTGTCAAAATACGTTTACTCTGAATATGCATAACCTGTTTTCTTTCACCACACTTTCCATATTTTTTCCTGAACTGTGCTCTTGTAGGCTGTTCTGTTCTCCATATAAACGCAGTTGGTCTGTCTCCCCCCTTAGCCTCCAAGGATTTGGTCTGTGAGGGGGAAGTGTTTAAAAATAATTCCAGTTACGGTAGAACAGCCTGTATCCTTTCTATAGAGTAGCTGATATCAGACTTCTGAGTTCACAAAGTAGTCAACAAAAGATCCATAAAAGCATCTAAGGATTCTGAAGGACGAAGACTTTTTTTTCGTCTTCCCTTTAAAGGGAAAATGGGACTTTCCAAGCAGGAGTAGACTTTCAGACTTTCTGGAAGCCTGAATGACACATACCCCTTTTTAGAAGAAGAAAAAGAAGAAAAACTACCCAACTTATTGAAAGCTTTCCCTTGGAGAATACAGACAGCTCTTCTGCAATACCTAGTAAAAATATAGATGGAATATTAAGGGGTCCTGAATATGAGTGGAGCTAAAGAGAGAAATCTCTCCTATTTTTTTTGACTTGGTGTGAGAGAGATACACATGCATGCCAGCTCCTAGGAGGTGGGTGAGAGATGTATTTTGCTCACTCGATCACAGTAAAGCTGGGGGAGGTGAAGAGATGCAACACAAGGCTGCAGATGGAAAACTAGACCAGGGAGTATGCGCCTCCAGGGAAAAGCCAGTGACTGCCTGTGGCTACCAAATAACTTCCCAGTGTGGGAGGGCTTAAAGCAGGGGCCAAATTAGGAGATGCAAAATAGAGAGTGAAGAGGAGTTGGGGGTACAGGAGGGAATCAGCTAAAACGGAGAGAGGGGTAAGTAACAGCTCCATGACTTGCTCCCCTCCCAGTACCAGCAGCACGCTGAGGCATTACTGCCACCCAGCAAGGAGACAGCAGGAGGATGGGTGTCCCACTCAAAGTCACCTTGCATGATTCTCACTGCAGCAGAAGGGATTTAAAGCTAGCATCTGAAGCACATGGATAAAAAAAAAAAAAAAAAAAAAAAAAGAGGCCAAATGGTAGAGCAGAACACTGCCTTAGGCCTTGATTTGGTAGCCTTTGAAATTTCAAGGCAGAAATTCTGCTAGGAACTAGAGAAAAGCATAAGCATAGAGTACATGCTCAGCGTTTCATGGCTGGTCACCGTGTTCAGCAGCACCAGAGGCAGGAGTCACAACAAATGTTTGTATTTTAAAATGTTCATTTACTGCTGTGGTGCTATCAAGAGTTAGACATGCTCCAGTAAGGCAGGTTTTTCTCAATCCAATGTTTCATGAACTTTTTAAAAAAAAATCTTTAAAAGGGGTTTTGGAGACTTTAGCACTAATTTGAAAACAGCATTGGACTATTCATAAAAGTAATGATATTTTTAATCCATGCACATATAACTGGAAACCCATTTGTTAAGCTTTCTCACTCTCTACTATCTATCAAAGTCAGAACTTCTTATAAAGTGGTATCTGTTAGGAACAATATTTTTACACTCCCCAAATTTGTTGTGTTACTTCTGACAGGCTAAATGTTGAAATCATTTCCTTTACATACAAATTTAAATTTCTCTTTTTTTCTGGCATATAAGATTAAATGATGAAAATAATACACACTTTTCTTCTCAGTATTAGCTACATTCAGAGCGCCATGCAAAACCTTTCTCACTATTACGAGCATATTATTTCCTCTGTTGAATGCTAGTAGGTAGTGCCTTCACTTTGTTTATAGAGTGTAGGTTCTTTGGGAAGCCCATGCAGAAATGTCTCACTGGGCTCCTTGTCCTGTTCCTCAGATGCTGTTATCTCTCTGGAGACGGCCTCTCTTCAGGTCGTCTTCGCTGCTCCGCTGATGCAACTCTCACTGTTTCACTGATGCCCCCTTCTGCCCTCCTTGCCTCATATCAGGGGAAAATCTTAGTTCATGGCTACGTAGAAACTGCATGGCCTATGATGTTCAGTCTGGGTTTGAGTACTGCTGGTACACCCTGGGACAGGTGCATCCCGATGGTTAGTGGAGGAGTTGCATGCGGAAGCAATTAGCACTTTCTGCAAGGTCCTTATGAAGGCCCTGGAAACACTCCAAAGGTAAATCCGTTAGGAGTCCTTATATGTAAGCGTGACCAAACCCACTCTGAAGAGCACACTTGGCTACACACAGTTCTAATTGTGTGCTCACCTGTGAAATTTTAGCCAATGCACTGTATCTGAAATAAGCTCCTCTTTACAAAAAATGTCAGAGTATCTTTGAAAAATTAGGGCCAATCTCTATGGCTGTTCTTGCTCACATAATCCTTTCCACTCCAAAAAAAAACTTTACTGCGATACAAGACTGCACATACCATTTTCCTTCATAGCTTTTGTTTCCAGACCATTTTCCATGTCACACTGCTCCTGGGTCAGTCAGCAAAAGGACCAGATTCTGGCTCTAAGGAGCAGTTCTTCTTCCTGGCCAGAGACACCCAGGGAATCAGGTGGGAACGACCCAGACCCGTCTACTATGCTCGTGCAGCCCCAGGGGTTTGGTTCCAGTGGGTTGCATTCAGGCAGTGCACACCTTGCTAAGAAGTATTGAAACTACCAGTTTCCGTAAGTTTTTCTTCAATTGGTCTTGGGATGTGACCATGGCACTGAATGACTTCAAATCTGAAGGCCTGCCTGCCCTAGGAAATCTGTTGAGGAATGGCTCTTTGCTGGGGGTCCCATGGGCATGCCAGGGACGCTTCTGGAACTGGTCAGGAACAGCCCCTGTAGGAACCACCCCCGTACGGATCAGTCCTTGGGCTGGGAGGCCTGGCCTCCCAGGGGGTACCAGAAAGCTTGTTCTGGGGGAGGGGTGGATTTTAAAAGCTCAGAACTCTGAAATTCCCACAGTGTGGATACTTCTGTAATACAGACCCCAAGTCCAAAGAGTACAGGTGCTGGGCAACCAAAAAGCTCAAACTTTGTGAGAGGTTTTGTCCATTAAAAATAGGGGTGAGAGGGTACAGGCTGCTTTAATTCAGAGTGAGAAAGGGGAAGGGAACATGACCCTTTTTCTAAGTGGAATTTTTAGGGAAAAGGTGGCTGCAGCTTACAGAGTTTTCAAGTGCAAGGATTGTAATGCTGTTCCCAATGCCAGCTGCAGTTCTATCACGCTCCCGTGGAAAAAAAAATCAGTCACTGTGCTATCATTATTTTTAAAATATTAAATGTGGTTAACACTCAGCCCCCTGGTTTGTGTTGCAGTGACAGTTTGACATACAGCAACTTCATAGCTAAAACCAAAACCGGTACCATGTTTCAGTCCTCACATCATGTTGGGTTGGTGGCAATATTGGTGTCTTCAGAAATGAACCAGTTAGAAATTAAAAAGCAGGACACTGATGTATTATTCAAAAATTCATTAAGATGAACTTTTCTCTTCCTTTTAAGGATCCGTTAATGCTGACATTTCAAATGAAACTTCAGTTTCAGAGGAAAAAAAGCACACATGCTTTTTAAGAAAAAGTCCAACAAAATTTATGTAAAACCTTTGTGTATTAAGCATTCTCCTACCTCCTGATACAGCTGTCCCTCAAATAAAACTCCTGTTTCTCACTGTAAACAGCAAACACCATGACCACGAGCGTGCCTTCCCTCCGCCTTCTGCTCGAGAGATGTTGACACATAGAAGTGGCAAAGAGGAAGGTGCAAACAGATGAAAATCCCAGCTGAATGAGTGGGTTTTTAATCTTCTTGCACCTGTTTCCAGGAGGGGAGTGTGACAGTGATAGGGTGCAGAAAGGAATGCCACAACCTGGGCAGCAGGATGGGGGTGGAGGCAGAGGTCCCCTGGGAGTGGGGTGGGGGCGGGAGGGGCAGCAGTTTGCATCATACCACAGACCTTGCATTTGGACCAGCTGTGGTATTAAAGACAAAAATATTAATAAAGCAAGCCAAATAATTTAAGGGCAGCATTTAGGTGTGGAGTTTACGTAGGGGAAGAAATGTGTTTACCTGCACAAGGATCTAGCACAATGTGAAAGTATCAGCTTTTGAAATAATTTTGAAATCATTTCCAAAAGAGATTTTTCTGACAAAATTGTGATGACTCTGCTGCATGGATTTCATGCACAGCAGAATGCATTCCTATTTCCCGAGGTAAGTGCCTGTGCACAAAGTGGGGTGCTAAGCGGTTAAAAGGAGTGCACTGAAAATGCAAATTGTCCCGGTAGGAATTGCTGTTGGAGTTGAAGAGGACAGTGCAGCCTCTGCAGAGGGGTCTGCCCTGAAGAGCTGATGTGCTCTCAAGATGCAGAGCAGGGAGTGCAGAAGGAGTTGTCTGGAAGTCTTTTCAACACCATTTTATATATCTCCAGCAGTAAATCACTAACGTCCTCATGCTTAGCAAGCCTGAACCCACACTTCAGAAAAGAGTCTGGTTGGAGTGCAGGAAGACACCCAGGGTTTCCAGCTGCTCGTCCCCCAGCACTCCTATACATAAAAGTGACAGAGTTTGCAAAAATATTATACTTCACAATGTTTCTGGAAACTTGCAAACCTGTCCCTTTGTAGCAAGGAGCTGGATCCTGAGTCAGCTACTTTACTGCTAGGGATGGAGACTTAAGGCAGGTACGGCTTAGTTCTAGTCTAGTTACATTTACAGTCCTTCAAAATGATGCAGACCAGAAATTAATTTCAAATGTTGTTTAAAATTCCTTGTTGTTGCTATAAATCCTTGTGTTTTTTTTCCCCATTCACTCTTTTGGGTGGACTCCTAGTAAGTTTGACAGGAGCACAGGACATTTTTGATATATGGCATCAGGTCCGTTAGTTCAGAAACCCCACACAGAAGCTTGTTTTTAGAAAGAGAGAAAATAAGATTAAACAGGACAGGGAATGCTGTTATGAAGGAATGAAAATATTTTCATTACTAGAGTATTTGTATGTCAACAGCTGATAGGGAATGATGTGAGACATTCCCAGAAGGACTCCCAAAGATTTTTCCTTGTACAGTAGACCAATTAGCAGAGCCCAGATTAAATGAGCAATGTCACAATGCCTCTTGCATTAAGAAGTGTGACATTCAGGCTCTTTATCTAGTAAATATTTGCTCTTCTTCATCCTTGTGACTTTCATTACACTCCTTTCAACAGCTCTCTGTTCCCAAGTAATATAAGGGAAAATATTAGCTTGTCCAACACAGCTTTAATACATACAGATATTTTTTTTTTTTGTAGTGTATATTTTAAAATATTAAGATGTTTGGTATGCTTACAGAGCATGCACACTTTAAAAGGAGGGAGAGATTAAACTGTTAACCCAGAACTAGTAGTATTTCTAAGCTTACATTGTGAGTTAGTAAAGGAGGAAACGAGCAAATTATGTTTCATACTCTGCCCCCCAGCTCTCCTGATGCAGCCCTTGAACTGGCCCAAAAGAAATTTTTTGAGTTATAGTTGTTTCCTTATGTGGTTTGGAGAGTTGTTTGTTTGTTTGTTTTTTTCCCTAGAACAAACAACTGAATAATTAGATCAAACATAGCTGAAAAACTAGCACTATGAAAAATAAAAATATATTCCTTTGTCTTAGCTTCTAGATTCTACTGCGGAAGTGGCTGTGTTCAGGTGACAGGACTGCTTGCAGCCTCTCCCTGGTTTAGATTTTGTCCATTAGTTTGTCTGAAGAGGCTAGAAGAAATATGGCTATAGACTTAGAGAGTTAGCATTTCACTACATTTAGTTTTAAGATATTTTTCTTATTTCCATGTTTTAAAATTTGCACAACTTATTAGCTAATTGCTTCAATCTTTCTCGGATAACAGAAATAACTGCACCAGGTCATAATTCAGAATCAGATGGCTCATTTGAAAGAGTTGTCTGCATGGCACACCATGGCATTCATTGGAAAAAAGGTAGAAACAGTGGAACTGTACCCGATTATATATCAGCACCTGAAGGACTTGCATTCCACAAGGCTGTTCTCCATATCATTTCATTTCTATGTACTCATCTCCTGATATTTTCACCTCATCTTTATATTCTCCCTTAAAATTGTTTCTCTGCTAATTGCCCTTTTTACATGTGAAGCATGAGACCTCTGTTTCTCAGGTGAGAGGAACACAGAGATGAACAGTTAATTCCACTGGTGATATTTATTAATATTACTGTAGTAAGCCCCAGAATGGGGCCACGATCCTACTGTCCAGGGCATTCTGTGTACACATTGCCATCCTTCCCCTGAAAAGCTTACAATAGCATTGGAGCTGAGAATTTCAAAAGGACTTAAATGTTTTGGGGGTGGGATGAAAAGAAAAAGCAGATGAAATTGTGTCCCTCAGTTATATGTGCAACCTTGTTAATTCCTATCTACATCTCTTTATACAAATATCAGTTGGTTAAGAGCTTGTTGTTTGATAGGATCATCTGTTAGAACCAACATTTTTTTCTTTGTTTTGTATTTATTCTGTCTTCACACAAGCTCTGTGGGACCTTCTTTTGGAAATACCAGCGTTGCTTTAGGAGTAAATGTAATTCATTCTCCAAACGTTTTTTTTCAGATTTTCTTCTGAAATTTATGGATTTCTATTTCAGTATCACAAGTCCTGAGATTCTAGCTGACCCCTTTTTTGGAAGTTGAATTCTGTTTTGCTGAACCACTGGCTATGAGATTAGTGGGATGATGGGAACCTCTACCCTCTGTGAAAAGAATCATAAAACGTGTATGTTAAAAGGGAGGATTGAAATGTGTCAGAAGTCATTGATTCCCTGCATTGTCAGCTCTTCCATATAGGCATTTGCTGTTCCTTATGCTGGTCTGGGAACGCAAATTTCAATGTGTATTTCTTTTGCAGTTCTGTTGTGTGCATGCATATAAATGCATTTAGGAGAAATCATTTTTCTTCCACTATTCTTAAATTGGTTTTAGTTTGCTGTTTTTGGAGATTACCTCCCTTTAGAACAAAGCTGAATATAATACAAATAGAAAAAGCAGAAAAGTGTTACTACTCCCCTTCCCTTTCCTACTCAAAAGATCTCAGAACATGAGGGTACTTTCCCAGAACTGAGCTAAATCCCCTGAATATCGCCTGCGACAGGGGAAAGGGAGCAGGCATGTCGCAGGTTCCTAATTAAAGGACTGTTCCTCTCCATAAGGAGGGATGAGTGTGAAAATAGAGAAGTTAAATCAGCATCTAATGTTGATTATCTAATAATCAAGCTTGAGATGGGCTATTCCCACCCCTAACTATTGCTGGGGTCACTTGGAAGAGGAGCGACTGCAGGGAATACACTAAGGGTGGGGATGCACTAACAAGAATGCAATGAATAACTTGACAAAATTGTGCAGCACTTTACCCATTGCAAAGAAGCCTTCACCTCTTGCTGGAGTTTTTTGGCATCGAGAAGAGCTTATCTTCAAGTAACTTGCAGAGTGTAAGGTGAATTGCAAAAGAGGAATGCAGACAGCTTCTCATATCAGCACATTGTTTTGGTTAAGACTCTACTGGAGTTTTGTAAAATGCATTTGGGGGAGGGGAAACAAGACAAAGTCAGCATGTCCTCTGGATTTTCTTAGTTAATTGAACAAGCTTTACAAGAAATTAACATTTCTAAGTGTAGAAAACAATTGTCATGTTACTTAGTTTTCATATGACTTCAAACATTGTACCAGGCTGTCTAAATAAGAACAAGCCAACAAAACATAAGCTTTGCAGCTCTGGCTGTAAATACAAAGGTGAGGTGAAAGATCCTGCCTCATCAGCAACTGTATAGCAGGTTTATTTTTAGGTCTGTCTTGTTGGGAGTGGCTGTGGATCTTGCAGAGCTCTGAATGTTGGCAAAAGCAAAATTCTTGGTAAAATCACCATTTCCATTACTACTTCTTCTTTCTTTCTGGCTTGTCTGATAACATGCAAAACTATTAACTGCACTTTTCTGGCTTGCATATTTTAAGAACTGCCTATTCATAAGGCTAGGCATCTTGTCTACCTCTTTCCTAACTAAGTTGGTGGGACTCCTACAGGATCCCTACTCCAGAGAGCCGCCTTTTTCATGAACTGAAAATTCAAATGTATTTTCAATATTTGATTAAAACGTACTCATTTCCTTTTACCAAGAATTAAGAACAACAACAACAAAACATTAATGTGCCTGATGTGCTGGCTTTAAATGAACTGTTTCACTGTTCCAGCACTGAAAATCCCTATTGGCTTTGGGGATGCTGTCCTTTGCATTGGAGACACTGCATGTCTCCTGCCAGCATGGTGGTGCTGGTCTCTGCCCAGCATAGCTCTTCAGCAGTCACCTTAATCTTTCTTTGGCCAGGCTTGCCACCATTCTCTGTTGATCTCTTCTTCCTATTGCTTTGCTCTTGTCACTTCTCTCTGTTCTGTGATTTTTCTTTACCACCTTTTGACCACTGAGAAGTTCAGTGCTTGCATTTCCTCAAATGTTTTTTACTTTACACTCTTAAAGGCCTTTATACTTTGTGGTTTTGCAGTTTCTTCTCCAAGAAGTAGGACCATATAGCACTTCTCAGGTAACTGAAGCAAGCCAAGCAAAGCCTCTGATTTAAAAATAATTTAAAGATGAGTTAAAATATAGGGCTTTGGTGATAAATCCCACACTTGAGGGTCCCAACCAGTCAGTGGGAGAGTTCAGTGTTCTGTGCACTTACCTGGTTCCTCAGAGAAGGGAGTGGATTGGGGAGGTTTCACTTTTTTCTTAAAGAATTGAGATTCTGGATAAGAAAACAAGTGTCAACATTGCTGGGGAAGGGGCTGTAGGTATTTGCACTGGTTCTATGGTGTAGAAATCACTGAGCACTTCCGTAAATGCTTGAATAAGGGGTGCCATGATCATAGAAGTTCTTCCTTCCTCAGAAGGATCCCACCTATCTGCCCTTTATCCATGGAGATGATCACAGGTGCTTTGTCTCGATCTTTATTCTCTTCTCTCGCGTGTTCATACTGAAACAGGCTCTCAGGCTCGCAGTGAAATGAGTTTTCTCATCTACTGTGGTCCAGTGCCTTTAATGAAACTATTTGAATGAGTAAGGGATAGTGTGTGGGGTATGAGTCACCCTGGAACTGCATGTTCCCTCCAGGACAACCTTCGGGAGGAGGGGGCGGGCAACATCTGCAAGGATACTGGGGAGAAGGTTACTGCAGGCAGGCCTGGTTATTTGAGCACGGATGGAAAGACAGGGAGACAAACTCTGAGCTCTGCAGACTGGCAGTTCCTAAGCAGGTACATAGATGATTATATCTGAGTAATACCAAGGACCATTGCAGTTGTTAACAAGATGAGATTTGCAAATTCCTTGTCAGCAAATGCCTTCAGGAAGTGTACAGCAGGAAATAAAGAAAGGAGTCCCTGTCTTGTAATCTACAGCCATTTCTGTGGTGTCTGAAGACCTTTCTTTTACCCCGTGCAGTTGAGAGATATTTTCTTAGTGTCAGTGTTGCTTTTGGACTACTACACTTGTCTCATTCTGAAATAACAGGAAAATAGATCTCAGTGTCATGTTGTAGGAACGTATTTAATGTGCAGGTTGCATCTATAGCTGTGAAATTCAGGGAGCTGCTAAGACTAAAAAATGTAAGTAAATATATAAATAAAATATACAAATATTAGACATTTTTCATATAGGCATTATTCTAGGATGACAGTACAGTGGAATGGTCAGCAACGAAGTAAAAACTTTTTTCCTACTAGCTGTTTTTAATATCATTCCATATATACAAATGCATAACCCCATTCTCTCCCATCATGGATTTTTTCCTCCTGAAAATAGATTGTTTGCTAGTGAACCTCTCTTTTATGTACTGTAAGCAATGTAAATCTGTGCAGTTTACCAAGGAGCAATTAAAACGCAACTGAACGGAAGGAACATTGGGCTGAAGCAACGTTTGGTTACTCTGTGGAAAAGAGTAGATGTTTCTGATGCACGTTTAGAGCAACTCCTGCATAAATCTCATGTGATCTGACACACCCCTGTGGCAGCTGGTGATGCTGGATTAAGCTCCCTATCTTTTCTTTTTCTTATCAAAAATTATTTTTTGTGTGTGAGAGAATTAACAGAAATTGCACAGTATGCCTGCCTCTACCTTCAGAATGAAAAAGGTTTCGCTTCCCTTTAGTTTGAGCTGTTAGCCAAAAAGGAAGTTATCTAGTGGCTGACTTTTTTAATGTCTTTTCAACCCTGTACTAAACTCTCTGATAGTCATAGTTTGCTAATAAAAATTATAATAATAATAATAATAATAATAACCTTCTGATTGAACTTCAGTTCTTCACTACAGACTGATCTTGGAGGGTCTCTAGACAGGACTAGATAGGTTGTCTTAATGCCATTAACAGCAAATAATTAGGGGGAGTTAACTAGCAATAGATAGAAAAGCTCCAGGACTGGCAAGCACTTTGCTCAATCTTTTTCTGTTTTCCCCACTTCTTTGTCCCTGATTTTCCCTTTTCTTTCATTTGATGGATCTAGTTAAGTGAGGCTGTTAATTGGCTGTTTTCATAAATTTGGTCCTGACTAAACAAATCCTCTCATCCAGGGCTAAATGAGAGCTCTGTGCAGACAAAAGTAAGAGTGCACCAGTCCCCCTCTGCTTCCCCATAACCACCTTTCCTAACTGCCCTGGCCAGTAGTACGTCTACTCCAGAAAGCTGCCCTTTTCCCATGGACTATAAGCACTTGGCTATTTTGCAAAAATCGACATTTCTAGAGTTTATCGCCAGTTGGTACAGTGACAAAAACGAGGCACAACTTAATGCCCAATGCTTCTCAATTTCAGTTACAATTTTGACTTGTGTACATTTTCCTCATGCCTTTAACAGACAGCAGCTGTGACTTTTGTTCTGACCACCACTCTGTACATCTCTGCTGCCTTCCAGTGTGCCTGTGGGCTGCCCACCATGTCCTCAGCTCCTGAGGGGCCAGGGCAGCGTGCAGCCCTGCTTTGGTGAATTCCAGCAGAGCCATGTTCAGGTTGGTATACGGCAGCACCCTTGGCAGAGGAACACCGCACAGCACCTGAATTCTGACAGAGCTGCTTTCCAAATGAAGAGAGTGGTTTGCTGTCATGAAAGTCCTGAGGTAGCCAAGAAAGATAATGGACACAGAGAATGTGGTAATGAACAGTGAGAATTTGGTCAGCATAATAGTGGCAGTTCTTTCCAATTCAACTCCTTTGACAAGGGGAAATATTCTAAAACCCCAAAGATCTAACAGTGCTACTCTTATCAGATCACTTCAGCATCCCTCTTGCAAATCTATTTTCTTCCTCATCCTCTGAATAACCTGACTTAGAACAGCTGGTTGTGGAACAAGTCCATCTTACAGATGCTGCAACTCAGATTATATTTTATTAAGCTGAAATGGGAGACACAGCAAACTCTCCTAGGGAGTTCAGAAGTTTCCACCCTCCTAGTAATTGCATACTGTACAGGAAATGGAGGTTACAAAAAAAATAATAATAATACAGAAAGTCATTCAGGGTATCTTCTAATAGAGTCATTACCTTGAAATAAGTTCTCATCTTGGAAATTCTCTGAAATGAGAGAATCAGGAGAGCCTCCGGCAGTTCTTGGTATTTGTCAATAAGAGTGGAGGAGGATGGTGGCTGGTTCTGGTCTCCAGTGCTGCCTCTATTAGACTTTTGCCCCTGTGGAGACTTGGCGTTGCGTGCCCATGTTTAAAGCTAAACTCTCTAGGCCTCTGCCTGCTCAAATTCCTTCACGGATGTATTGCTTTCTTCTGTTATCACTACTTTCCCCTGTAGACACCTTCTTTTGAAAAGTGCAATATTCACTATTCCTACAAAGTCAAACTGAAAGTATTTCGTATTGTTAATCCTCCATACAAACAGACGAGCATTATAAACGTGCTGCTTTCATCTCACTAGAGTGATGTAAGATAAAAACTCAGCACTCGCCTGAAACCAGAGATTTCAGGTCACTCTTGAACATACCAAATCTTTCTCGCTCTGGGAGTACAGCTGTGCTAGATGCTTCAGTCCAGCCACCTGGACTCAAACTAAATCTTAAAGGGAGAGCAACTTTTTTCTCCTCCTCCCTCTGTCTCCAACAGCTATGTAAAATTTTAAAAAGCAACAACAACAAAACAACTCTCAAAAGTACTGGCTCTTGAGAATAAAGTCGTTTTGGCAGTTGCAGATCAAGACAACCACTATAAAAGGGATGCTCTATACTCATTTTATACTTTGGGAAGTAACCCTCCAGAAACTTTACCAGAAACTTTACCGTAATGGAAGTGTTTCGTCCACACTAATGCCAGACTGATCAGTTTCCTTTCTTGAGTGGGGAACGAGAATTATCTGGGAAACGCAATGGTTCTTTTTTTTCCTTCAGTGTCAGTGAGTCATAAACAGGTATAAGGCTGAGGATCAGAAGGCCTGTACCATATTCTCATTTCTTCTAACTGCCTGTAGTCTACGTCAAATGCACTATATTAGCTTCATGTACATTAAAGAAAGTATCACATAACCTCCCCAAATGAAGGAAATAACAGATTGCAATTCATTGATGAGGTACTTTAAGCACAGGTTTAATTTAACCTGTAGAGATGCATAAGGAGGCTCCCCAAGAGCTGATAAACATGTTTTGCCCACTGGACTATACTGAAATTTCTTCGTGCTTCTGTGGGAAATTAAATTTCTTATGTAGCAGGGATACCAAGACTTCATCAAGTGCTTCATGACCTGTCAGTGGAAAAAAAGGTTTTATGGATGCCAATTTTTAATTTGATCTATCTTACAGAATAACTGCAGGACTGAAAGTATTCCATTAACATACCCATATTTGGGTTTTAAACTATTACAAAAATATTAGAGCATCGTGGAAAGCTGTAAATTGTGACATTAACTTGATTGTACTTCCTTGTGGGGCTCCATTAGAATAATAAACTAGTTAGTGTGAGTGCAGATGCTATGTGAAATATTTTCTGCAGGTCTGTCTACGTGGTATGCCAGCCCAAACTGGTCCATGATAGTCTTATGTATTATGTGTTGTTCAATTTTCATGAATTAACCAACATAGAGTACTGGAGGGATTACACTACTATAAAGTACAGTTATGATAACTCATGCAGAATTAGTGTCTAGAAGGTTGTTCAGGACCACTTAATTCATGCAGGATTTAAGGCATTTTTAGTATATAATAATGTGGATTTCAGATTAATATCCTGAAATGTCCTCAGGTTGACATATATTTCTGATTTAACAATGTCACTAAAAGTAATATGGATCAATAATTATGTGAATAATTCTCAGCACTTATTCTATTTCTTTGCTTCTGAAAATCTATCTGTAGTTGCCAGTACTATCACTGACATAATGTGGAGGAGAACTTGTTCTTATATAAGTAGTATTACAAGAATTCAGATCTGTATTCGTAAGGTTATTTTTTTTTCGTCAAAAATGATATTTGGAGATTGGTTGCATGACGAAACATGTCAAACAGGAAATAAAGTGGATAACTATGTCTGATTTACCTACCTAAGCTAGATAAATGGGAAATGCAGAAATAAACAGGTTCAGAGCTGATAAATGCAAATTCATGTGCAATGGCAGGGGAAAAGAAATTGTTTAAAAGGCACTAGGTTGACTTGGTTTATATTTTTGGATTTGAAGAAATTGTGAAGAAGTGTAAACCAGTATTTATATAAAAGATGATAAACTCAGATTTGAATTTCTGTGCTTCAAGAAGATAACTTGTGCATTTCTATTTTCAGACTTGAAGCAAGATGCATAATAAATCATATTTACAGTATGCATGTGTACATTATATTTTCACCTTTACTTTTAATAAATTTAATTTTAATTGTCAGGTAAATATCATTAAAAAAGTATAGCCTGCAGTTATGTTCAATTTCTCTGAGTACATTCTTTTCTTGCTGCTGTTTTAAGTGTAAATAGTCAATAAATGTTAAAGGAGATTTGTATCATGACTTTAGTGAAGGCTTCCTGTCAATAAGTACAAACTGCCTTATTTAAGTACTTGGAGCTTTTGTGCTCCTTTGACGTGCAGCCAACAACTGAATTCCAAGGGACTTCACCCTGGCCCTTCTGTCCTCTTTGAGTGCTGCATATGGCTAATATAACATTAAGTTGAAGTTAAGTCATAGGATACTACCAGAACAGTGCATTCGGTCGTGTATCTGACAGAAATTCAGCAAGGGAGACAGATTTTTTGCATCTATATAATGAATCAAACCTGATGGGGACAGAAACAAGGTTCTGGGGGAATGGATTTTCATTTATTGCACTGCTATCTTTGGTGTACTTAAAAGCACATTACAGTAAAAATGCAAAAACATTGTTTGTGGGCTAGGACCTCCTGATTCTTGTGTCAACCAGATGTTTGCTGGCCCTGTCTGTTTAGACTGAGCGTGTCAGTTTGGCACGTGTGGAGGAGAGGAAATGGTTGACATCAGTGAAAATGTTGCCTATAGTGGTCTGCTCACTATCTCTTCCATCTGAGGCTGCTTACCCTTTTAGAAAAGCTAATGTGATCCTATGGCTTGTTCTGAGAGACTGATCTGGAAAAGGCCCAAGCTGTGTGAGGAGGAGTCCTTTTCTGCCTCCTAAGCCAGCGGAAGACTACAGGCTCTGTAGACCATGACCCTTAGATCATGGCCCCTAGATATTCCCTTGTCCCTCGCATTCATACAGGATGCTCTCACTGATGGATGATTTACAGTACAGAGGGTGTTGCAAGCAGAGGAAGAGTGGTGACTAAGTTCACTGTCTCACAGGAAGTCCACAACCCTACATAGTGCTTTGTGGAGGGACAGCATGATCATTTCCTCTGTTGGGCCAAGGCATGCAAAGATGTGACTGGAGCTGCTTCTGATGGTACATGCCAGACTAGTTGGATGTCACCAGATTTCAGTGTGTCTTCGCCTACTTCCTGGGAGAAGATTGGTTATGCTGTACCTATATTTGCTAGAGATGTAGGTACACCATTATATCCAACCTTCTGGGACACTTTCACCCTTAGAGACATCCCTTCCATTGTAAGAGCCTCAGGAGCAGAGGAGGATATTTTCTAACAGCCAGGCAGTACAGAAAAGCAGTTCACTGAAATTAAATTCAGGAAGATTGAGCTGTACTGGAAGGTAAGGCATAGGTTACTGCATGATTCCTGGGAAGTGCTAATGTTCAGATGAACAAAGAGATTAGAGGGTAGCAAGGAGGTGACTCAGGCTAGATACACAGGGCAAGTTATGCTGCAAACAGCTTGTACAGAAAGATTAAGATCTGAAAAGTGAATGAGGTAGGAAAGAACTGAACTTAGAAGCTACTGAAGTCTTAACAGTCCTAGTCTAGAACCTGGAGCAGCTGGACAAACAGACTGACAAGGGGTCAGGGAAGAATGGCACTGGCCAAGAATCTAAGACTTACCTTGCTTACCTTCTCCATGGTGCTCAGTTTTATGTGATTCCTGTTGTGTCAGCTCAATGGTTGCTGCCTGACAAGTCCTGGTCTATTTTGTGATTTTATTTGTGAAAGAAGTTCCATGCCTTTGATCGTTCCTTCTGCTCTTGTTTATGCCCTTTCTGAGATGGGGCTAAGCAACATGGTATATTCAATATATGGGTGAACTATGGATTTGTATAATGACATAATGTTTTCTGCTATGTTCCTGACTCTTTTCCTAAGTCTTTTCCTAAGCATTCATAATATTCTGCTTGTTTTTTTGGCTGTTGCTGGTCCTTAAGTTGGTATTTTCACAGAACCACCTACAGTAATTTCAGAATACCTCTCTGACATGGTAATACCCAGAGTCCATCACTGCACATATAAAGTTAGGACTCGTGTGTGCCACTTCACACCTGTAAAATCTTGAGTTTCATTTGCTATGCTATCACACAGTATAATATTTTCCTGCGTCTGTGTCTGGCTTTTGTTTTTACTACATCAAAAACCGGGTATCACAAGGAAATCTCATCTCACTCTTTTTGGGGCAGGACAAGCAGGGAATATGAATAAGATTTGTGTTTGTTGACTCCTGAAAACAGATCTTAGATCAATTCTTTAGTATTATTTCTAACAATTTTCTGGTAATGTCAGATTCACAGGTTTGCACAAACATCTGTTTGCACTGTAGATGCTGTCATAAGAATTCATTTAGCATTCTGCTTTGTTCTTGACACAGGACTCACAGACTGAGACTAATGGTTTCGTTAGGAATATTTGGAGCCCCATGCTGTTCACGGCTCAGCAATAAGTAGAGAATTGCTACTGTTGTGTTATATTCTGACCACTTGCCCTATGAAACTGGGGGGACAGGTGTTTTATTCATATGTTGAATACAATAAAACTTTGAAATGTTGTAACTAAAAATATAGGGTGAGATTCAATAGAGGTCCTTAGAAACTGTGTGAGAAGTCATATTGCTTATATGTGGACTTACATGTATTTGTAACTGGAAAAATAATACGTTGAAAAAGACCTCACAAAAATCAAACCACATAATCCCATGTGAACCAACGACTGATTTTCATTTCATGTGCTTAAATTTTGTGTGTGTGTGTGTTTGTATTTTTTTTTTTTTTTGGCGTGGTCAATTAAAAGAAATCCCAACAAATTATTAGCATCTTTTGTTACCACTCAGTTTGTAGTTCTTCCCTTTTTCTTCCTTTTCCCCCCATCCAAGCATAATCCACACCTCCTTGAAACAACTTGCCTTGATCCTTTCTTAGGTTCTGACAGAGGTGGAAAAACCCAAATGACGCTATGAATTCCCCATCCTCTAAATACCAGGTGCCTCCTGAAGGGCTGCTGTGCAGCAGATAGCTGCCCTCGCATCCAGGGAGAAGGCAGCTGCTGACTACTGGCATGTGTGCGTCCCAGGAGCGGTGCCAAAGCGGGTCTCCTTACCACAGAAGCAGCCTCAGAGGCACTAGGTGGCTGCACAGCACGGCGCGGCTGGCAGGCAGGATGAGGTGGTTCGCCTCAGAAAGCATCTGGGGAGCTGGTGGTCCAACCACTGATTATGAGGTGCGCGTGGGAGTGAGTAGCCACTGAGTAAGTGCTACTAATGTGTGGTTTTGGTACGGCTCCATTGTGTTGGCTTACTTTCCAAAGCCAGTTCTTTAAATTCATTAAGCTGTTTGAATATAATTTCTTTTATTTGTACAATGATGCTGCCTTCTCTGAGTGAAACAATGATATAATTAATGTATATCATTAAGATTATATACATATAATGATATAATTAATGTATATCATTAATACTTAGAATTTTCTCTTCATGTTTTTTTTATTTCCAGTCACGTTCTGCTTCCAGATTGAATGGATGTTTTATTTGCTTCAAGTCTTGCATGTGGCTCTTGCTCTTTTGATGGTGTTTGAGAGAAAATGGCCAATCAGCTCTTCTGTCATCTGCCACCCCTTCGATATAGCATTAGATAAACATGGTTGAGATAGTTTAATATCCTCTCTGCAAAGTTCCTCCTATATTGTATGAAAGCAGGCAAGTTTCTCAGGAATGACAACTCAATGACCAACATCACCATGACAATCTGTTGTCACGCAAGTATTGCATCTCACTAAGAAGTGAATTAAGCAACTGATGGAACCAATTAACAGCCTTAAAATGTAAGAACTGGCATATAAACTGCTGCCTGACAAAAGCAGCATTGCACCATTTTTGGAAGAGCAGAACTTCTTCCCTCTCCCTGCTAGTTCCACTTTATAGAAACCTAAAGAAAGACTGGTAATACCACTAGAGAAATAAGGGATCCATCTACTAAATTTATTTCCAGAATTATTCTTAACATCATCTCCACAAATCACTCAGAGTCCAAACCCATACATGAAACTAGGATCAGGAGCAGTGCCTGTCCTGGGCACTGCACATCTTGAGTGGACGCTCAGTCGAGTCTCTTCCCTCACAAGCTAATCCAAAATAACAGTGTTTCAAAGGGCCTGGGGGAAGAATCCCTTTTCAGATAATTAATACAAAGTGTTCAAAAAAAAAAAAATCCCTTCTCTTTACAAATGCCATCCCATCCCCCTCCAGAAAGCATTACTCTGACATCTGCTACTGCTGCTACACTCTGCCTGTTATTATTTGTCTTAGAGCCTCTGCCCATTCTTTTGCTTCTACAGCTGCTGCTGGTGTTTCCTCTTGGTGTTTCCTGCCTGCCTGGCCTAAATTCCATCTGACACCCTCTTGCCCCTCTGGCTTTCTGCCCGGCTGGTTAAGATGGCATTCAGTTGACTTGCAGTGCTCCTTTCTGCAGTAGGAACATAAAATAATATTTGGGTTTAATTTGCTTTTTGAAGAGCTCTTCAAGATCCTTTCATGAAGGTAAATACATTATTTCTTCATACTGACCCTTCAGTTTGATCTTTGATCTGTGGAGAATCCTGTACACGCGTGAGAATTGTCAATGACTGTCAGGACTGCAAAGAAACTTGTGGTAAATTTCCTTCTTCAAAAACCATGTCAGGTTGGGCTGGCAGGGGGAATTGTCGGAGTAGACAATTTTGTCCTTTCTCTTCAAAAGTATCGCAGCCAAAATGACAGCACAATCTTCCTCTGGCAGCATCACTGGTATCTCTGTGGTTTATATCCATTTGCAACTTGAGTGAGAAACAAATTGAAGAGTCCAGGCTATGCGTGCTTGTTCTTTGTCCTTGGTCTATCTCTTAATTTCTTAGGGGCTAGCAGTTGTCTGGACCTTTCCATCAACAAAGACAACAGTTGCAGACTTATAAGGGAGAAGAGGCAAGTAGCTGAAAATGCATTGTTATTCCCCTTTGTCACCCTACATTTGTCAAATTTAAGGCATTTCAAAATATAGTACTCAGTTTAATCACAATATGGATGACATGGACAAGATCTTTGGGTTTTTAGAACTGACAGGTGAGCAATGGACTGCTCAAAGGTGAGGCACATTCATATGTGTTCAGAGCTCATGGCAAAAACTTACCTCCATTCTGCTGCTCACTAAGTTTTTCCAGCATTATTAGATTACCTAGGAGAGCATTCTTGCCTTCTGTACTAGAACTGGTCTCTGCCAACTGGCTGTAGGTGGGGAACCTACTGAGCTAGACTATTTGGGAATTACAACTTTTTCTTTCCTGTTCTGAAACTGCCACCTGTTGAAACTGCCACCTGTATTTTATTCACGGAGAAAATAGCCTTCTAATATAATATTATATTTTCAATTGCAAAATAGCATTTATCACATCTATTTGTTTTAATTTGGAACCAAAATAAATCCTGGAGGAAGAATTAACCTAACTACACATCAAGCAGTATGATGTTAGCTCATGCACAGAAAACAATAGCTTTCTAAAATGGGGTGAAGCACTACATTCATGATTTGATGCTCCCCACTTGTCTGTCGTCTAGATGCTGAGTATCTGTTTGCACTGGATCGTTAAAGATGATATCTTCTGAAACAGATAAAGCCATGCAGTCTATTAAACTTTTTAATAAAGATGAAAGCATTTCCTCTGCAGCACACCAGGACCACTAGTACAGTACAGTAAGTGTGATTCCAAACGTGAAGAGTGATATTCTGGTTGATGCATGGAGTCACAGAACTACGTTCCACAACTTTGTGGCCAAGGACGTATCTCCCAAACTAAAAACTGAAGACTCAAAAATCATAGGGAAATACCTGTGAATGAAAAGGAAATGAGCTGTTACCTCATTCCTTTCGCCTGAACTGCCAAAACTACTTAGCTGTGTTGGAGGAGCTGAATGCAAGAAAAGAGAGGGATTTGAAATGTGCAAATACCAGATTCTATAAGGCAACTATTTCCAGGTGGAGGGAACAGTCTGTTCAGAGACACAAGGTTTCTTTCATGTACCTGGCCTTGAATGACTATTCCTTAATATTTTGATTTTATCCTGCCCACACCACAGTTAAGCAGTACTTAAAACGTTCTTAAGACTAAGAAAGTAATGAAAGAGAAAAATAAATTTGAATTTAAGGGGCAAAAATTTGTTGTACCTTCCAAAACATAATCAATATGTAATTTTGGGTCAATACAATGTACTGGAGAAGAGAAGGGGAAAAAAAAAAAAAAAAAAAAAAAAAGCTAGACATTAAGAGGACCAGGACTGCTAAATGCTGTCTTGTCGCACAGTGCATATTCCTTAAATCCACATCTGCCATAATGAGATTTCTAACACTATATAAGAAAAACATATTGCAATGAAAATATCTTAGGTTTTAGGAACGTTGACTAAAAACCTGAAAACGTATTGTTTGATAATAGTGCACTGCAATCCTAGAGAGATGCTTCTGGTGAATTTTCACCAAAGCATTTCTTGGTGACTTTCCTACTCCTTCATTTAAAGTGCTCTTGAGCAGCGTTATAAGCATCAGAAGTAGATGCTACACAGAAACTATTTTGTCTATTCCAAATAAGTAAGAACAAGTATAAGAGGGGTTAATCTGAACTTTTGGTTCATTCTTAGCTGGTGTCTTGGGAGAAGGCTTGACGATCTTAACTTGACACCTGTATATATATTTATTTTTATTGGAACATAGAATTACATTGGATTTTAAGTGATTCCGTTTAGTTTGTAAAATGATATGTTGTTTACATTGATTCTTCTGGTTTATTTTCAAAATGTTGTTACAGTGAGTTCTTAAATATTTTAATTAGCAGCACATTAAAAAATACTGTTTTCAAGGAATTAAGTCATTTAGAACTAGTTAATGCCCTTCTGTATCACTTTAACCTGAATCTAGGCTGCTAATCCCATTGAATAACAAAAATAATGAATTTACCTCCCTCGTTGTGCACTCAGAAAGATGCTCTCTAGTAGAGTGGACCTTGAATGTCAGTCAAAAAAGGAAAATCTAACTTCTAATAAATTCCTAAAATGTAAATTAACTCTGCTAAAGTGTCAATCATGTAGACAAGTGGAATATCAGAAATTCCTCTGATTTCTGTTCCTTATAACATCTCTGGTGATGTCCAATAACATACTCTAAGAAAGTCCCTGGCATAGTATTAAAAAAAAAAAAAGGCTTTTTTTTCCCCCATATTTCTAAAAACATTCAGCTTTCTTAATATTGTTGCATGGAATTTAACATGATTTTTAAAAACTAAAAAATGTCTCCAAACAATCCCCAAAGCCTCAGCTCTTTTTTCATTGTTTTTATTTAACATATTATGTCAGATTTTTGAGATCCCAAAAGCATGTCGGCATATAAAAATGCATAATTTACAGCACTGTCTGCAGGTGTGGCCACTCAGAAATCTCTTTCAGAAAGCTGGGCACAATTTGTACACAGAGCTGGGCTTCTGTCTGACCACATCATACTCTGCCTTCTGGGTAGAGGTCCTTCTTCTTCCATTTTCTCTTCTCCATGGCTTTCCCCTCATTGTCCTTGAGCTCAGTGCAGGTTTTGCCTCTCCATCCAAATCTGTTCTGAGCTGCACCCACACCTGTATAATTGCCTGGCTTGCTCCTTTCTTGGCCCCACAGTTGCTGGATTCTCTTTTTCAAGTTAGTCCTTTTATACGCTGAACATCTACGATGTGGTGACTAATGACTGCAGTCCTTCTTCGTGTTTGATCTCTAAGCTGAAACCAAGCTGTGATACTGATTGAAATCCTCCTCTCTGCCTCATCCTCCATTCTTAGCAAAGTGAACCTGTGGTGTCAACACAGGGTTTCTAACAGAAATGTTTGAAAGAAGGAATGATCGTGAACAAATGAGAGCATCTTCTGTTGCCTGTACTGCTCTCTGGCCTCTTCCCACCCTCCTCCCTTTGCACAGAGAGGGATAGTCCCACGCCTGTGGGTTACAAATTGCTCCCTGGCACAGCCACTGTCTCCTTCTCCTGGCACTGCTGAGAGCCAGGTGACTGGTATTCGGCATCAGATGCCTAAAACCTGTTGGTCTTTCACATCACCTAGATCTGCTGAAGGCTTGTTCCCTGTTTCAGCTGCTTGCTGATTCTTCCTCTGTGGTCCCAGTGGAAATGCAGTTTTCCCACCCAGAGTCTCCCAGATTAGGAAGCACAGACTCAAAGCTCCCAACTTCAAATAGCTCCACTATTTCCTGCTGCAATTCAAAACTGCCCTTCTTGTTTGTAAGGCCTCTCCCCAGGATTTCTTGAGCTAACTCCAGCCTCACTAAACAACCTCCTCTCTTTGCTCTCCTCTGTTCAGCTAAAGTGGCCTTCTCTCTGACCCTGTTGCTTCTGCCACCTGGAGCAGCCTTCCTGTGTCTTGCTGCCTTTCTGACTCACCACCTTCTTTTCAAATGCCATGTGAAAGCCTATAGTTTCAACCTTGCCTTGTAACAACCTGGAGCAGCTTAAGGAAAACAACCTCTGGCTGTTATCCAAAGAGGGTTCAATAATTATTTCTCTAACCCTCCTAAAATAAAAAGGTTGGCCACCAAAAACAAACAAAAGGAGGACCCCACACACATCATTGGCTATTTTTGATCGGAAAAGTGAAAATTAAATAAGACCTTAACAAATTACTCTGCTGTGTGGCAAATAGAAAAGTACAAAAATACAAAGTCTGTCCAAGAAATAAAACACTGACTTGTACATTGTTGCTTTTTTTCCCTAAGGTTCCTATAAACTCCAGTTTCTTGACAACCAAGTTGAGCATAAGTGTGTGTCAGGGGGTAGAGAGATAATTCTTCAGGTGGAAATTAAGTTAAATATCCACCAACAGTAGGATGGTTGGAAGGACTGACTTGATGTCAGTTTACAGTTCTGCACTGCTAAAATGTAATGCATGCATTGCTTTAAACCTGCTGCCCCATGGTAGTGAAGCTCTCCCCTGGGGCATCACCGCGTGGCATGGACACTCTGCAATTTAGTTCCTAAGGTAAAGTGTTTTCCTTGTGGTCCTCTCTGACTGCAGCTGTAGCAGGGCCGGGACAGGGTAGCACTGGACAGGCTTCAGGCTTCAGCACAGTTGCAGCCAGTTCTGCTAAAGCAAACGTGGCAGGCAAAGAGCATTTGAGAACCGTTTTCTAGCAAAGCCTGTGTTAACGCCCTTGGGGCAGGAGGGAGAGAACTGCTTTCCTGAAACATACCCTGCAGAACACACATTCCTCCTCAGTGCTCATGTCCAGCATCATTTTTACTGACTGCTTGCTGTTTTCCTTTCTTTCCAATGGGCCTACTTTCCCTGTAACTTCATATGTTTTTCTAACTGCTGCTTGTTGCTTTGCTCATGAATGCTCATCCTTAACCAGCCTCGAGCACCTTCTTTCTGTGTGCTTGGGGAAGGCAACTCCCTGCTTCTAATTAGCAACACAAGTTGGCTGCAGAAGCCTCTTTCTAACTAGAAACACCTCTGATGCTTATTATTTGTATTTGGTGCCTACTGTCCCCAGTCAAGCTCAAGAGATCGCTGTGCTCAGAGCTAGATGTACAGATCTTGTCTTCATTAGGAAAAAGATGGTTTAGATGTCTCACTGAAGTGTTCCAAAAGACTTGAGCTTAACACAAATCAGTTGCTGTTTTACTAAAGGGGATTGTTAACTTTGAATAGCTGAAAGAGATTAAAGCAGCTGCTGTCTTTGGTAAGACTGCAGCACTGGTTAGAATCAGGAAATAATTGTTATGTGGCCTAGCCAGAAACTGCCTGACAGTGACTCTGTAGGCAAGTCATGTAGGCTCTTGTTTCCATTAGTAAGGCCAGTAGAGACTTATTTTTCATGCGTGCAGAGCTGCTTCGTGTGAGCACACCAAGGTAAGCTTACTTCGTCTGATAAACGTTGTGTAAGCAAGTAAACTGGTAAAATAGGACTTGTAATTTTGAGCAAGATCCTTATTTTTCCAAGCCTAATTCTTTGCTGCTATTCACCCTGCGTGAGCGCACAATGGATAGGAAATTCTTTCATGACTGTTGACACAGCCACGACTTCGCCCTTAGGCCAGCTGGCAGAGCTGCTGCCGGCCTGCTCTGGGCGCCCTTCGGCCCCCACCATGACCTGCAGCTTGGGGCACATCTCTATCACTGGCTCAAGCCCGGACCAGTGCTGCAAAATTTGACTATTGTTCACATTTCGTATTTGATAGTTATTTGATTTGATATTACTTTGCTAGTAATTTCTCACGTAAGCAGGAACATCATCTCATTTCAAATGGAAACTTTCACTTACTGGACTTTTTTAATGAGTGCAACTGCAAAGGGAGAGGAGAAAGGTGTCGTCAGGTAGATCTGAGCATTAAAATGAGGTGTGTGCTTTGCCCATGGTAATCAAGTTATTTTTCTGCAATGGGCTAGCCAGGTTTATCCAGGTGGTTTATTTCACTAACTGTCCTTTAAAATATGGCACTTCTCCTGTTATCTTTTATTACTGTGAGCTTTGCAGCCATTGATGTGGGCAGTTGTTCCTCTGCCATTGTATCATGTATGTTATCAGCTGTAATATATGCTAACCCAGCTTCCTGATCAGCCTTAACATTTCTTTAATGTTTTCTTTAGATAGTTCAATTATTCATTCTCTGAATCAGAATTAGCTCGTATACACTGCCATTATATTCAAATACATCATCAGCGTCTCTGTGGGTAAGTGCTACTTTGGTTGCAATTACTGCCTTGCAAGCCTGAGGCAAGAGTGAAGTTATTGCTTAAATAATATATGAAATGAAGGAGACCATTTGCCTTGTTTTGTTAAGAATCCTGGAGCGATCACTTGCATAAAACCACCGAAGGCTCATACAAATGACACCTGTATAAGCTCCAGGGAGAATGCTCCTCTCAGTCCATGCTAGAAACCCCAGCTGGAGAGTCATTAGTGAAGTAGCAGAATCCCAGAAAACTTCCCTCCTAAACCTCTAGGCAGAGGCGCAGCGATAGCTGAAGCAGCTAAGAAGTATCACTCATCACTGCTCCAAAATCGAAGGGCAGTGGGGGGGTTAAGAGGCTCTTGGAAACTTTTGAAATCACTGTTTTCATGCTTTAAGGGTTATATTTAGCCTTCATTAAATGTTCAAGTAAGTGAATATTTTGGTGTATTTAGTGGGGTTCAGGTTGCAGTACAGACCACCACTCATTACTGCTTCAATCTTGGCACTTGTGGAAAATGTTTACTAAGTTTAGACACTATTTAATATCTTCCTTTTAAGTCTGTTATCTTGAAACAAGGGATAAAAAAGCAAACTTTAAAAGAAAGCTGTATTTACATCTGATATAAAACAAAACTGTGTTAATATTAGCATTTCAGAATACCTAGGAGCTCATAACCTTCTATTTTGATAGATAGATTGGACACCGTGGGCTGGGAAAATTCCCAGGGCATTACTGGATTCCTGGCATGGCTGGCATGCATGCAGCAGCTACCTGCAGGATGGGCCTGAAAAGCAGCCAGCGCCACGCAGCACACAGATCACGGCGTTTCTCTCGAGAGGGAACTTGGAGTGGGGTTGTTGGCAGTGGGATCCCTCAGGGGGCTTGTCCTAGGGTAAAAGCTGAACCCTACGGTGCTGGTCAGGATTTCAGAAAGGCTTTCTTTCAGATCTCTACCTGCTGTAGTAGGATTTGATGGTGTGAGCTTGCAAACTGGGAGATGTGAAACAAGTACCGGTATTCTTATAAACTAGCTAAACCAGCTCCTGAATAGCTTGCCTGGTGTTTTCGTAGTGCAAGAGATTGAGAGCTGCGGAGCTATGTATTTTACAAGGAAATGACAAAGCCATGATTCCTGCCCTGAGGCAGCTGCAATCCAAGAAGCCGGTCCTGTGATCAGGCTGTTGCAAACAAGCCACAAGCCCTCGGAGGGCTCTGCACTAGTACCGTGCCCTGCGAGCACGCTCTCCTTTTTGAGACCGGGTGCCAGAGCCAGATTTCTCGAGGTATTTGGTGCTATATTGCCACAGGCTGAGAAGACTACACGCCACTAGACCCTAGCTGGGAGTTTCTGAAAATAAACCCTGAACTCTTGATTCAGAAGTAACATAATCCGCTCTGCAAAGTTTCCTTTTAGCCGGTTAGAGCTGTGATCTGCCCTCTGCACGCACAATGGCTGGATTGGCTTCAGCAGGAGCCAGCACGCTCTGGCAAAGATACCGTGCTGGAAACAGCATTCTGCTCATTCTTCCGAGTATTCGCATTAGTGATATTTTCCAAGGTGAAGACAGTCTGTACTAATAGAGAGGGAAAATATCAGGAGAGGTTTTTTTGGCCTGTGTTTTTTTTTTAGGAAGTCAGACTACATGATACATGATCACCTGATGATCTATGAAAATTAAATAAAGTGCTAGGGCTAGTGGAGCTGACTGTCATGTATTTATTGGACTATAATAGTGTGCTTATAACAAGCTCTAGTATATACATGTACGTACATGCTGCATTTCAGTACTGTTATCCTCCCTGATACTCAAGTCTCCCATTCTACCATGCGTCTGATTAGGGTCTGGTCTCTGTAATGTTCCCGTACTCCCCATTAATTACATGGGTGAAGTCTGAGGAGCTTCCCTGGAGCAGCCTGGGAGTGTCACGTTCAGCTTTTGTGTGAGTGCTGGCAGGCGCTGGGAGCCACTGGCTGCGGAGCCATCCGGAGTGCAGCGATGTGTGGATGTAAGACACATGGCAGGGAGGAGACACAGCAATGCTGTAGAGCGAGGCATGAGGGCGAACCTCCGTAAGCAAGCCTGTGTTCATAACACAGAGCTCTGCTAGGGGCAGAGAGAATAGGATTTCACCATTTTTTGAGATCCTGATTTGCCCCTACAGCTGCTTAATTTTCCACTCATAAGAATGGAAATCACATCCAATAAACTAAATCATTCCCTGTATAGACACAATGTTCTGTCTGGCTTCATCTTCAGTACCTCTTCTGCACTTCTAGAAGCAAGATGTTTGTGATTTCTTCCTTGATTATGAGCAGTGTTATAAACTATAGTTGGGTAATTCATTTCAGCTTACTATCATTATTCACCAAAAATGCAAGTTTCAAAACACTTTATCAAGAATAAATCTTCTAATGAATAATGAATAATGAATAATGTGACAGAATTAAAAAACAAACAACAACAACAAAAAACTCACTTTACATATTTAAGTAAAGTTTATTTTTTTTATTGGAAAATAAATTTTTATTTTAACTCCAAAATTTCAGTTTAGATACCTTAGAGGGTGACAAAGGCTACAAAAATTAACCAACACTTCATTTGGGGTCAGAAGAAAAAGGATTTATTTAATATGCTAAAAAGTTCTGCAAAACAGGAATTCATTTCCATGAGAGCTTAATTTTTTTTTTTTATTTATTTATATATATATATTTTTAAAACTACTTTGCAACTTTTTGTTTAGTGAACAAAATTTCTTTTGTTCTAGCCATCAGTCTCTGGAGCTAGTGAGGTGATAAATCTTCATTTTGCTTCTGTTCAAATAATGAAGACACTTACTACATATTTCATTTCCTCGTCATACAGCAGCTCCACTTTTACCTATTCTACTTCAGGACTCATAAGACTGGAGGCAATTAATTCTAATGTAATTATTTGTTAGTGACTGGAGATGACTAATAATTGCACAGAGTAACAGGTAAAGTTCTTCATAAAGCAAGGCTGGAAAGAATACACCAATTTTTTCAGTTTTATTCATAGTTACTAATGATTTGAACAGGGACTGCAAGTCAAAATAAGCTCAGTTCAGACAGGAGTGGCCACTGGCTGCAGCGAAGGTATGCTGGTTTCCACCATGTGACAAGCTGTGGAGATTTTCAGGGTTCTCTACTGCAACAGAAGGGACATTGGCCACTCTGCTATGAATTTCAAGCAAATTCCTGTATGTGGGAAGAAATCTTAACAACCCAAGTATTGTGCAGAGTCCTGAACTCTACCCAGAGCCTTGCTAATGCCTGTGCAATCAGTGAGCTGCTTATTAATTGTTGTTTCTTCTTATATAATGCCTATTTTTAGCAAAATTGCCAAGTTGACAAAAGCCTCAAAAATACCTCTAGTGAAGTAGTGCTGATTGTACGTGAATCCAGGCTCCTCTTCTATAACCTTTACTTGACTTTGAAATGTGCATACCATTGCAGGCGGCTTTTGAGTTTAATGCAATCTGTTTCCACTGAAGGCAAGCAACACTGGAAATATGATTACAATAATTGTATTATGAACATGGCATTGTCATGATCAAGTGAAAGGCTCCAAAATGTAACTGATAAAACTGTAACTTTGACCTTCATCTTCAGCTTAAAAACTTGATCAGGTCAAATATCACTCCGTATTAGCCTTGTTAGTGCAAAACCAGGCCCAATCCTTGCTCCCATGAGTCACTTCACAGACAATACTCATGTAAACAAGAGCTTGTGGGAGGGGAGAAACAGGATCCATCTTTTGATGTTGGGTTAGAGCGAAAAAGACTAAATCATCCGCTGTCACTGTTCCATCCATTCCCCAGAGTCGGAGCAGTGGAGAATTCAATTCAAAATTCATACGTAAACATACTGGGGTAAACTCATGCGTGACGTAAACTATTGCAGCTTCCTTGACTTTATGTGGCTCACTGAAACCAATGGATTTAAGGCAGTTTACACCATGTGAGGATCTGTCCCCTTCATAAATATTTATGGAATGAATGCGAAATGTTACAGTAATTTAAAGAATATTTTGATATGGCGTTCCAAATCTAACAGAACATAGACCCTTTCTACTTTATTTTCTTACCCACTGACTTCGTTCAGGTCCCAATTTGAACTTCTCAGTTAGACATGGAAAGAAATGTGTAAATTCTACCAGACCTGCCATTAGCTTTAGCTTGCAGAAGTGTCATTGATATATACTTCTGCATTTATTTTGGGTGGAAAGTGTCTATTTAAATTGTGAGATCAATCATCAAATTAGATGTGTGACTGCACACATCGTTCCAGTGTTTATTTTCCTTTCTGGCACACTTGTGGCTCTTTGGGTTTGAAGAATGTAACTCAATTGGAATGAACCTCAGTGATAAAATGGTCATCACATAAGATGTCTTTGTGTTGTTTTGAAATGTACTATTACAAGGCATTTTAATAAACTTTGTTTTTATTTTCCTTGATTAATAACACATTTGCTTGTGAATTTTCTGGGATGTTTGATTCATGGTCTTTCCTTTCTTTCCCTTAGAACTCCTTGGTGGCAGCAGCCTACAGGAGGCCTTGTGGGACTATCCCATGGCGATCTGACCTGGTTCTGGCTTTGTCCAAGTAATTTTAGTCGCACTAACACTTTTGACCCCTGGTGTCATTGATAAGCTCCAGAGCACCAAGTCCTGGGTCAAAAAAGTTTTGAAAGATTTACAAAAAACTAAATGCTTAAAGCCATGTGATTGATATTTATTTATTTTAATTATAAATATAGAAAATATTCTGACACTTTCTCTTTTCTGCATACTCAGGCAGATGGAAAAGCTGTTACATTTACAGTGGATTCGTTATCTCTGGACAACATTTAATATGTATGTAAAGGAGGCTAGCTCTACTATTTCATTCTACTCTGTTCAATAGCTGATATGATTTCTACCATTTCCTCAACTGCATGAGTTAGTGGGAAAGAAACTGAGCATTGTTTAAGGCATTAAACAACAGTAGTCGATCATTTTGATTAATACGGTTTCATTACAAAATGCTGCCATCTCTTCCTGATTGGCATTTTCCTTTCACAGAATTGTTTGGTTAATGTAGTGCCTAACAGTTTCATTTTCCTTTCTTTCTTAATTTCTTTCTTTTTTTAAAGTCAAAACTGGCTTTTATCTTTAAACTGTTTTTATAAAGCACAAAACTGCCTCACTTTGAACTCATCCTCTGATGTCATCATAGCTGGGAGCTGGGAGCTGAGATAAATTACCATGTGGAAATACCGACATTGAGCTAGGTACCGACGTGTGGTACAATACAGTAATGCCTCTTGTGTTCAAGAATATTTTTAACATACTATTATTAGTGTCAGACTCTTTGGTTTGAACGCCTTTGATAAGTGAAATTAGCACGCTGTTTTTCCAGTCTATGTATGGTAAATTCTTTTCCCTTTTGGGGTCAAAAAATATAAATATTAAAGGAAACTCCAAGTGTTGCTATTTGCAAGGTTACAATGTTTGTTATTAGAACTGGGGAATACGTTCAGTCTTTCAGGCAAGATAGTACAAGGGACCCATGAAGGGACAGGAAACATCTATATTTGCTGGCAGCGTGCCCATTTTAAACATATTGCTCACAGTGCCATCAGGATGGGGCACTGTGGGGCATTTGAGGAAGGACAGTTCAGCTATGCAGTATGAAAACATGCCATCATATCTATATTTCATAACATAGCAGGAGTAAGTCAGTCACGAGTTTAAGTTAATTAGATGAGGTTCTTTGCAGGAAGCCTGTTCTGCGGACAGCTAGAAAAACTGAGGATGTTCAGTGGAATTAGGTCCCTAATCTCAGTCCCCTCCTGGGAGAAGCAGCCAAATGCAGGAAGCACTTTGCACAAGGCTTCCTCCGGGTCCCCCCAGAGATGTCCCACAGAGAAGCCTGGTTTTAATGCTGCATTCCTCAGCACAAATAAAGCACAGCTTTACATCATTACTTGCACAAGGCTTTGAAAAGAGACTCCTATTGTACCCTATGACATAGGTATAGTGAGGCAGTAGGGACAAGTGTTTTCCCTTATACTTTCTTTTTATTTTTTTTTAATAATGGAATTACGCCACACGTGAAGACAGGGTGGACTTTTGAGCTTAAATAAAGTAAAAAAACAACTGGTCCCAGACTGCTGTGGTTACTGAAGAAGAGGCTGAATTCAGCACCATTTATTTCCACATACATACTATAGTACAAGTGCTCTAACCGTTGCTTGTATAAACAGTTTCAATTCCATCAGGCAATTTCATTGATTGTGTTAATAGGGATTACTCTTCCCACAAGTATATAGAAAGCTCCGAGATGCTTTTAATCTCCCTGTTTGTCTTATCCCAAGAAAAATCTCCAACCAAAAAGCCCCCAGCTTCTTATTTTTTTGAATCCAGGCCATAGCTCCTGGAACTAACTAAAACAAGAGAAAAAGAAATCCAATGCATTTGTAAATAATCCCAATTAAGAGAAGCAGATTTGGCCAGCAGAGGATGCCTGGGCTGCGTATGGAAGCAATTCGCCTGGCTCCGTCCGCTCCCGTCCAACCCCGCCAAACGCAGGCCGTGCGGGCCGGGCCCCAGGGCCCCGCGGGGCGGGCAGGAGGGTGACTGGCCGGCCTCGCGGGGACCCTCAGTGCTGGTGTCCCTCACGCAGGGCATGGCTCTCCTTGCCTTGGGAACCACACACGCCACTACACCCCTTGGAGAGTGAGACGTGGGCTCTGTGCTGTTCGCCTGGAGATACTGATGGGAGCCCACAGTAGGGGGCCCTGCTGCTGACTGCCCCACAGGTCTGAGGCAGTCCCGAGGCCTTGAGCACCACAGAGAGAGAGGTGGATGCCGACGTGTGAGGGAAGGAGCAGGGGGCAGCAGCTGGAGCAGCACAGAGAGCGTCCGAGCCTCCTCACAGGGCTGTGTGGCACCGGTGGCCTTCACCTCGCCTGCACTGGCACCGCTGTGACCTGAGGTGAGCTGCGCCTCTGTGCCCCCGCACAGCAGCCTTCTGCAAAGAGGAGGGTGTCTTGGGGCATAGTAATTAGAAATAAGCATTTAAACGGTAATTGCACAAGCACTATCAGTCATCTTTAGCAATTGCTTTTAGCCAGTAATTACATTTGATAAAGATTTTTGCTATTTGGAAGCAGGCCTCGATTTAAAACCACAAGATAAAGTGATTATATTCAAAAGAGCCTGTTGCTGCTGAAAGAGCCTATAAAGGGAGGAGGGTCTGATGCAGTGTTTTGGTCTTGTTTCTTCTCCACCCTCTTCCCCACACCACCTCGCTCCTGGCCAGGCTGTCCTCCCCCAGCAGACTACTGCAGGCCACTTGAAAGAAAACGCTGAGAAAGTTTTGCTCAGATCAAAGAATGGTGCTCTGTTAAAAACACTGTTTATTTTCAGTAGAGTCTTTAACTTCTGCCTGGGTTTCCTAAAATTTCATTTCAAAATAGTGTGAGAGACATCAGAAATGTTTGTTCTTTTTCTCCCAAAATAGAAAAAGAAAGGAAAAATTGCTGTAAGAAATAACCAAATCCAGGCAGATCCACTTTTCCTTTGAAAAAGGAAAGGCAAAGAGAAAAGTTGTCATGTTTCCACAGAAATGGACTAATTGGAGGGATGTGTGTCCGTAACGCTCTGTGGTGCAAGGAAAGACATTTACACAGAGGCGGTTGGGTGCAAGGCACAGAATATAGAAAGGAGAGGAAAGGGTTGGAAAGTCAAGCCAGAAAGGGCTGGTAATAAAAGAGCAGTCAGAAGAAACTGATGAGAAAGAGGTTAAAGGCTGTGAAGAGCCCTGAAAGTCGTAAGACAAAGAAAAGTGGAAAGGTTTTGCAGTAGAAGCCTGTGCCTCTGCTACTTTTTCTTTACTACTCTTACCTTTTGACTTAGAAAAAAAGAGATGAGCTTTCTGAGTAGGGCGGGTTTGTGTTTAGGTGCATATTGACAGCTTTCAATTTAAGAGTGGGGAAAAAGTTAATAGTATGTAAACAGCCCCCAAAACAATCAAATCCAGCTTGCACTCATGCATTTCAGAGAGCATCGCGGCAGGAAGCCCATTTTCTCATTCCACCAGGTAAATTTTTTGGAAGTGAAGTTTACAGCATACCTGGAGCAACACTGCCCGCACTGGGTTCTCTGTTCTTTTGACGCCCAAAATTACCCAAAAATCCTTTCCTAGTATTTTCTGCATGGCAGATGGGGGCTTAAGCCTTCCCTGGGTAGGACACAGTGCTGCTGACTGCAGCATCTTTCTAATGCTCTGAGGAGTTTTAATGTTGCGAGGAGGCTTCTCGGTTGCCTCCTCTCAAAAACCAAAGCACCATGGCTCGCAGAAGGGTGGCCACAGGCTCTTCTTGGGTGCCAGGCAAAAATTTTATCTAAGGCAATATCAGAGGGAATTTACCAAGGAACATGGGAAGAAGGAGAAAAGTCTGAGAGGTAAAGTGGGACCACTAGAAAAATGCGAGTAATGGGTTCCTGCCAGGAATCCTGTCCTCTGCTGGAGCATGCAGATGCGCTGCACTCATCCATCCCTTGTGCATGTTGAAGACATCCATGGAAAAAGAAAAGTCAGTGAAGGGAAATAAAGAGCGCTGCTGGGAACAGCTCACTGGGCAGAGGAGAGAGCCAGGGCAGGGGCCTTGCTGTCTGAACAGGGGTCTCTGGGACCTGGGGGCTTTTTTGTTACGATTTTGAAAAAGTGTATTGTGTAAAATTGCTTAACACATACTTTTTGATTGATTTTAAAGTGGATAATCATCACTGAGCTTTAAATACACAGAGACTTGTTGGAGCTACAGATTTTCGTTGTTAATACTAACATTAAATATTTATTCTGGATAAGAATAATGTAGTAATATGGGGAAGCACCTGTGGCTGAACTGCTGCGATAAGGATCTCTTCTATATGCTTCTACTGCCAATATTTTCACAAACCTCACTGTATTCAGTGGTAAATAATTTTAATTCATTTTCTACTGGTTTTGTCTCACAAATTTGAATGCATTTGATGCACGACTCTGTACAATAGGTCATAAGCGCTAATTCCTGCCCTTATGGACCTATGCTAGCCAGTTTAAGGAGTTCTGTCTGGCAGGAGCTCCTTTTTTCCTCCAGCACTAATTGGGTGATGATAATTGGGTCGCTCTAGGAAACAGCAGAGCAGAACAAGGCAGCTGGAGGCAGTGTGAGAAGAAATCCAACACCATGCACAGATTTAAAATTTTATGAAGCTACAGAAATACACTTTCCCATTTCAGTGAGTGTTACCAACCGGCAATTCCTTTCTGTTTGTTTTGACAGCCTCTTTGGTGTGGCTTTTAAAAGCTTTATAGGGGATAAACTTTTTAATTAAAAATTGGAGAATTAAGTGATATGTCTCGCTCTCTGATGATGATATACCCAGGGAAACTGACAATGAATACTTTTGTTATATATATGTGAATGCTACATACTTCATTATTTAGTGTTATATGTTATATTTTTCAGTAGGAGTTATATGATAACTGTGGGTTTAGATGCCTTCAGATGCACCACAAACAAACTTCATTAATTTCAAGTAGTATTAGTGCTCCAAAGATGATTTTGTGTTTTTAAAAAAACTCTGTGGAAGCGAACAGTTTTGTGACATTGTTTTTTTTTTTAAATGATACAGCCTTTTCCCAACCATTTTCATACATACTTGTAAGCACCCAGTTAGGTTTTTAACTACATGAAACTACTGTGCTTCAGTGAATTATTCTGAGCTGTGATTTTTGGAGTAGCAATTTCTTGTAATTTTAGTTGGGTTCTGTTGTTAAGACCTCATGTTAACCTAGAGATGTGCTACTGACCTTGTAAAGTCAATGGTAAATTTCCATTTGCTCTAGTGAAGCTGTGGTTTCAGGCTTGTATAAAAGCCCGAGTTAGCAAATGAGATCTGTCAGGCAAGCTTAAAGCTTAAAGCAGAAGCAGGTGAACTGCGGTCCCAGCTTGAGTCCTCTGTATGTGAGGGACCTGGAGAAATGGTGTGTAATAAAAAGAACCTCACTCTTTAATTTTGTCCTTATCTGCATGATCAGGAACTGCACACATACAGAATAATTTCAACCCTTAAAAAGCGGTTCCAGTCCACATGAAGGGCGAAATTTCTGACGGAGCCAGTGCTGCCTGACACAGCCTGCGTGCGTGCCCAGGTGAGAGCTGTGTGCTTTCAAAGAGCTGATGCTGCAGAGCAGATTTTGCAGCAGAGCACATTTAACCTCAGATTTACACTGGTCTGATGGCTTTCAAGTTACACAAGTATCTCCAGCCTTCTCCCCTCTTGCGCTGTTTTGTGCTCTTACATGGGTGCAGTGCAAATAACAGTTACCTGCTGCCATTCAAGCAGTTTAACACACACTGGAAATAGCTTTGTAAGGAAGTCCCTGCCCTGAATAGGAGTAATGCTTTGACAGCAGAGACTGAATAGTTCTATTTTCCATGTCTGATAACCACATTATGATCCCATGACGTATACAAAGTGCTGGGAGGCAGCAACTAGTTTCATTACAACATAACCAACAAATAGCACTTCCATTATTATTTCTGCTGTATGTTCGATAGCTATTTGATAGGATTACCTTTATTTGAGGCAAAAGAAAAACTAAATTACTGTTTAACCTACAGAGGCTCTTGTTTTGTTTCAGTTTGTCTTAATAATGCTTTGAAGGCTCCAGTGAAATCTTTCTGTAGACTACTGACTATACATGCAATGCAGTATATCTTCTCTACCAACTTCAAACCTGGTTATGCTTTTTTTTAATTAAAAAAAAAAAAAAAAAAAAAAAAAAAGCTTGTCTTGCTAGAAACTATGGCCAGTAAAAGAGTGGTTTTTGATGTATTAAGTCCATCTTTCATGTGCTGAACTGTATGGTAACCAGCATTTTTGTAACTGAGAGGTGCAGGCTCCCGGACAAACATTTTCTATTTCTATTTCTATTATTTATTCCAGAGTTGTGGTGGCTGTACGTAGCTCTGCTCTCAAATGAGGAATAGGCAGATGAAATCTAATACAGAGATGAAATCTGATAGTAGGATGGGGGTGGTTCTTTTTCAGTTCACTGAATTACACCGTAAATGGGCTTTAAGTAATTAATTTGTCCTGTGTATCTAGTGGGCTATAATGGAAATAGAATATCAAGTCAGTAACAAATCTGCTTTTTCTGTGATTGTTTCTAAAGGGTGTGTAAATCTGGATTATTTTATTATTATTATTATAAAGCAATATTCTCACAGACAAAATGTGCATCTCGTCTTGGAGTTGTTGTTCCGTGTGAGTAGAGGGCTGATCTGGTTGCTGGTCACCTTACGGACAGGTCTGCTGGAGGAGGGACAGTGAGACGGTTCCCACAGTAGTTAGAGCAGCAGTAATTGGAAGCAAAAGGCACCACAGCTTCACTCTCAAAATGAAAGTGGGAAAAAAAAAAACTGCTTCAGGGAATATCTAGATCGTGTTGGTCTCTAGATGTCATTCGTTATTCTTCAGGTACTGGTGACAGTTCCACGTGAAGGAACATAAGTTAAAACCAGCTGCTTCTGAGACTTCCTCTGGAGGCGCGATCAGCATTTATGTTGATTATGTTTTAATCTAAGGAGGACTTCAGGACTGCGCAGAGGTGCTGTGATCAGGTTTCAGAGAAACATCCTGCAAACTTTGCTCTCTGTATCCGAAGTGTGTGAAGCCTCTCACTGCCCGCTGCTCTGGTGGTGTGCTTCTGCACATTGGCATTGTTAATGCAAGCAAGTATGACACATATTGAGGTCTGAATAAATAATTTACTTCCCATATACCTTACTTATGCTTTTAATTTTGCAGCATTTTGCAATAAGAATTGAGGTTTTCCTGTTGAGGTGTAACAAGGAACCATAACATGAAGCCAGCCAACAAGTAATAGACCCTAATCAACACAAACCACTTTTTTAAGGAACAAGGGAGAAAAGAGAAGCAATGAGAGATGCATTTTTATAGTAAATAAAAGTTCTGACACACACACACATACAAAAAAGCTGACAGTAGTGAAATCAGCAGACCTCAGCAACTGTTGAAGGACCTGTAGCAATAGGCCCGTTTTCCTACAAAACAGATTCCAGAAGAACAGGCAGGGAATGTCCAGATCACAGATATCACCAGGTGGAAACATACAATTTTTCACCTGCTTTCAGCTGAAAATCAGGAAACCCAGGCTGGAGAGGCTGCAGTAGGAACCCTGTTGGTACAGGGTTGCTGGCTCCTGCTTATGGCCTAACGCTGGGCTCAAGTCAGGGGCTTGTGCTCACACAGGACCAGCCCCACAACCGTTCCAATGGGAACTTTCCCACCAGCTCCAGCAGTCTTTGATCAAAGCCTCTTGAGCATCAGAAGTTGTTTTGGTGGTCCCAAATGGATTTCTGTCTCTGCGCTGGGCTTGGAGACTCAAAGTCAGGCCTGCACTTGGGTAAGGACCCGATGACATTAAAATCCTCTGACTGAGTTCTTTTCAGTCCAGGTGCTCTAAACAGGCTTTGACTTAGGTAACTTGAAAGCATTTTGATTGTGAAAAAGTTGGGGGTTGAAGCCAATTAGTTAATCCATGTTAAACCTTAATTCAGTGTAATTTCCTGAGATGCCTGTGTAGGAAGTCCTGAGAACTACAGGCTGCAGAAATGGAAAGCAGTGTGGCGTGTACCTTCTTTCAGAGGCCTTGGGTTGCCATTTAGGCCTGGTACTAAGCAGCTGAATCGGGAAAGAGCTCAACAGTTTAGATTTTATTTTTGGAGTCTGTTCCTCAGTGTCATGGTGGTACAACTGAGTGCTGAGCACTCCTTAAAATATCCTTTTGGACCTATCTGTGTGTGCTTGGCTCTTTGAAACCTAGCCCTGAGCTCTTTAGTTTTTGCAGTTACTGCATTGCTGAACAGCTGGGTTTATTACTGTCCGCTGATAAAGTCTCGATAACCTCCTCATCAGATTTTCATTAAGCATTTCACTAAGAAAATAAGTTCATTGAAGTTGTCGTACATCAGACTTCCCAACTATTTATTGCAGTTTTTTGTGTGTGTGTGTTTTTTGTTTTTTGGGGTTTTTTTTATCCTAATGCAGTGGAATTTAGAGAAATACTGAGAGCTTTGCGTTAAATCTTCAAGGGAAAATTCTGTTAGCAGAATGCTGCGTGGGCACCAGACACTGATGGAAGATACTACTTTGGTGCAGCCCGTGCTGACCTTAATAGCACAGAGAACGTGGCTTAGTGGCTTTTTGCGCGGTCATAGAGGCTGTGCACTGTGGTGCAGGGCTGCGGCGCACCCGCTTCCTTCCAGCAACCACTTAGAGCCTTTGAAATCTTCCCTTACCCTTTTCCAACAGTGTCATAGCATCGCTGTTTTAAAAACCTCTTGAATTTATACCAAGTATTTAATGGCAAAATCACAATTTTTTATTCCACTTAGCAATTTGGCAGTGGAAAGGCCCTACTGTGTTCTTTCTTTGAAGTCCGAAAAAAATCTGGCCTAGGTTTGTTACTTGGGGAAAAGAGATTTGCCTTGTGTAACAATTATTCTCCTAATGCCACGGGACACTTGGGGGTGCACTGTGTTTTCCTGATACAAACATTTAGCTCTGATGAGACTTGCAGAGTTAGGCAAGAAACCGAAAGTACCTTCTAGTAAGGGTCATCTTGTCATTAGACCAATGGATTTTCCAAAAGATTTTGCTTTGTGTAATGCATTATAATTATGTGACAGGAGAACAGTGGAGAGTATGGCATAGCATTTCCCATAGGTTTCCTTTCTGAGATAAGAAAGATAAACATTGCGCTTTGCTTCTCCAAGAAGAAGGAAAAAAAAAAAAAAAAACCTCCCCCTGCGGTTTCCTGAGAGGCAGTTGGATGCAGGATGGTTTCTATAGCTGAGGCTTTTTGCTTCCAGACAATGATACGAGCCGAGTGGGGAAACTGGGCGTACAAAGTGAGGAAGCCCCCTGGACTGAGGTGTGCGTCCTTGGCTTCCTGAGAAGGCGGCTTATCGCCCGCAGGTCCCTGCGCACTCACGCTGCGCTCCGGGCAGCTCCGGGGGGCCGGGGGCTGTTTGTTTTCGCAGGGCGCGCTTGGCACTGGGGGAACTGGGAGGCGTTTAATTGGATCTCGCTTTTGTTCCTGGGCTGCTGCTGCTTCAACTAAATCGGGAGGTGCAGGAGCAGCACTGAGGTCTGGTTTAGGGTATGTGCAGCTTGACTCGAAATGACCCACCTCTGTTTCAGCCGTGACACCCAGGCCAGGGAAATATTTTGCTTAGACTGGCTTTCCTAAAGCAGGGAGGGAATCTCTAGTTACAGAGCTAAGCGAGCAGCAGCGGTGCCTTTCCCTCCATTCCACCCTGCAGCACTGCCACGCTCTGAATTGTGCAAAAGAGGGGGGAGAACTACCCAGGCATCGCTCTCCCCTGCTAGCTGGAAAGCGTGAGCTGCCATTCCCAAAAAAACAGGGGGGTAAAAGCCTAAGAAGGGTTCACCAGGAGAAACTGTGAAAATGGCAGTAATGCCCTCAGTTAGTGCCCGATGGGGTAGTGTCAGCCTCTGAGGGATGACCCCCTCGATGGCTTCAGGACTTTGCAGTTCCCTGCATTTTTGCTTCCGTGTTTAACTCTCATTTGTAACTTCTTTTATTATTCGCAAACCAAGTTTTGTAATGCACTGACATCTGCTGTGTGTTTGACTAATGCAACCACTAAAGGACTGAAACAAGCCTTGCTGCCTACGCATAACGGGACTCTAGAAATAAAATCTCAGAAAGGGGGTAAGAAGAGGAGGTGAACCTATTCGGTTATTATTGGTACAAGGAGGTAAGAAGGAGCATCCACCCTCCCTGAATCTTCCAGCACAGTTGTTTTGTTGGAAGGACTGGCACAGAAGTGTGCTGACTTAATTCATGCACACAGCAGTCTTGTCGATTGGTTTTGGTCGCTGCAGGTCAGGAAGAGTTACATTCGCCCGTTTTTTCCTTCGTTTGGTCTCATCAGGAACTCAGTGATGCAATGGCCCTGACATGATGGACATGTGATCCTGATAAACAGCTTTTCTGCCAATTTTCAGAAACACTGAAAAATCAAAATTTGGAAGAAAGGAAACAACCAGTGTGACTGAGTAACCCCACTGCCTGCACAGGAAGCACTGCAGCTGCGAGACGGGAGCAGCCTCTAACCCAGCAGAAAGTATTGGTTGGTGCTATAGCAGGAGCCGCACAGCCACATCGTTGTTAAAATACCGGGCTAAACTGCCAAAAGGACCTTCCAGGTAGATAGCACTGACATCTGCTGATGAGCTAAAGCCCCACTGAGATACCTTCTCTGATGGCTGAATCCCTCCCTCTCCATGGCAGCAAGGGACAGCCCTGTGCTCGTGCCCACCACACATTTCCACCCGGGACAGTGCTCATCAGGAGCCCAGTACCGAAACACTGACATGAGAAACTGACCTACATCCAAAGGAATAGTGGGGAGGTTCTGCTTTTTGTCAAAATTCATGGGATTTCTGATGGAAGTCTGGAACCAAACTAGGATTTTTGATTATGTTGTTACTGAAAATAGTTGAGTAGTTTATTTAAAAAACAAACAAACAAACAAACAAACAAACAAACAAACTTTTTTTTTTCCTTTTTTCACAACAAAAGTGTTTTAATAGCTTCAAGGAAGAATCGCTTGTAGAACAAAGATTCAAAACCTCACAGTCTCTCTGGAAAGGGGGGAGCCTCCTAACAAATGATTTCTCAAAACACAGGCTTATAGCAGCTCCACGAATCACAAGTCAACAAGGCATGATTGTCCCTCACCTCAGTCCTTGCACAGGTAACATTAAGGTGCTTGCCGTGCCTCTGATGTAGTAGGCAAGACCCTATAGATACTCAAGCAAGGAAGACAAATGCCCTTTCTTTTTTTTTTTTTCTTTAACTCCAAAGCTGGCTGTAAAAAAAAAAAAAAAAAAGTTTGTAAATGTATAGCTCACTAGAAAAAATAAGTTTCAAACATGCCATAAAATGTAGTTTCTTCTTTTGATAATTCCTAGCAAATGTGTGAGATGGCTGCAAGGCCATGGCAGTGCTGGCTTAACACCTCACCCAACCAGAAGGACTGAAACAGAAAATACCTTTTCACTATGAAGAGTCTTAAACAGTAGGGGAAATCCTGCTGCTCTTGAGATCAACAGGGAAATTCCTTTTTTAGCTTTAAAAGAACCAAAATTTAACTTCCTATTATTCTGAAAGCCTTCTAAAAAGCCCTGGCATTTCTGCCATTTCACAATCTTCCCACAAGCAGGGAGAAGATACCTCTCTTACACGGAGTTGCATCTCTTTACATCTGGACAGCAGTTTTACACGTCAGTACAGGTGGTAGTCAAGAACATTTTTTTCAGGGTCATTAAATGATTGCTGACTTTCTCTCTTTCTTTTTCTGCTTTCAGTGGCAGCAGTGGCTTCCTTGAAGGCCTATGCCAGAGTGCCTTCAGTCTTGATTTTCAAAGCGTCTGATGGCCAAGCTCTGAATTCTACATTTTCAAACCAAGCATAAGCAAACATGACCACTATTTAGACACACAAATTCACGGGTACACTTAACGATATTGTGTATTGCCTAATTCTGAAAAAAACACATGTGGAGAAATGTGAGATTAAACGACAAGTGAAGCATCCGGTAGCAAGCAAAACTCTGCTCCTACCTTCCAGCAACAACACTCTTTGTAACATACTTGAAGTGCCCAAAATGTGACTTGCTGTCTAAAAGCCACGTGTTATCCCAGTTTGTAGCATCAACTAACAGAGACTCATGCTTTAAGCAGAGTTGTAATCATTAAAAAATTAATTTATCGCATCAAGCTAAGCCTATTTTTCCTCATCAGATTGTAAGCCACGTATAAGGCTGCATTTATTCTTTGATAGGCACTGCACATTTTCAGTGCTGCTCTCTATAAGGATGCTAGCATACACAAAGCATTAAAAGCTAACAAATCACTGAAGGGAAAAAAAAAAATTAAAAAAAATACAATAAAAAAACCCACAGCCAAACCCCTTCATTTCCTCTGCTATTTATTTAAGTCAGATAAAATCAAGGTTAAAAAAATCCAGCCTTTCACCCTGCCCATTAAAAAGGAACCACAGGAGGAAAAAAAAAAAAAAAAAAAAAAAAAGTTGTAATTTTTTGGAACTTGAAAATGATTCCAAATATCTGCTGAATATTTTAGCATACATTCAGTGCAGTGCGTGCTTCTGTAGTGGGCATTGTGAGGACTAAGCTGCACATGAGGCCATTGAGCAGAAGTGGCTCAGTGTTCAGTCACGTGGCACACTGCCTGCTGGATTTCTTATGCAAATAATATTATTTCATGCTTAATATTAGCCCCCTGAGGCACCAGGAAGGTGGAGATGAATGGTGTGGAGCTAGTTAAGTACCAAACAGGGTGTGCAAGAAGCGAGACAGAGATTTACTTCGGCAGTGGTTGCATTTTGTTGTGAAATAACACAAGTGATATTTATGCTCTGCCCCCCCTGCAGGCACTGTGATTCCTATAAGTACTGAGGGCTGCTCTCCCCCGGGGCACCCACGTGTGGCCAGCTCCTGCACAAGCGGCTGTGGCCAAGGAGCTGGGCTGAGCCTTTCAAACTCCCCCTGCCCAGTCAGCGTCGTCCCTGGGCGCCTCAACAGCCAGCCCCGCACCTCAGCACACCGCTGGAAAGGGGTCAGGGGCATGTGGCTTGTGCCCTGCCTTCTGTGCCAGCTTCACCATCAGCCCAGTCTGTGCTGCCTTCAGCAGGACCTCTGGCCTGAACTCACGGGTCGTGGGCTGGAATTACTTATGCTTAGTATCGCCTGTGGGGCTTAGCAGCTTCTGAGAGGTATCCCTATAATGGCTGCATCTCCTTTATTTGTTGCAAGGGATAGCTACAAAATCAGTGAAGAAAGGAGAATAAGTTAAAATGAAATTATAAGTAAACAAACTGTAATAAAATGAACAGGGTGAACTTTTATCTATGTCTCAAACTGGATTTGAACCAAGCCCCCTCTGAGATTCTAAGAAAGTTTGGGATTTTGTTGTTGTTGTTTGGTCTGCTCTGCATTTCCTTGCTCTCACTGTGACCAAGAGTAGAAACGCCGGAAAACTGCAAGCAAGTCTGATATGCTGATGTTTCTGGCCAGGTCCAAAGCAGAACAGGCTGGAAATGTCATGCATGCTCCCTTGTTTGGTAGATTTCCAGTTCAGGTTTACAAACTCCAAAGGTTGGACTAAGATTGAGATAAACAAAAGGACCTCGGGGTGACTGCACAGACAAAACTCTATTTTCAGAACTGAGGTGGCTGAGCTTAAGCTGGAATATTCAGCTTCTTCGAGGTTTCTGTTCTTGCTGTCAAGGAAATGTTAATGTTTTGGGACTGGATTGTGCTTGCAAGGCCACTGGTTGGCTGGGGCAATGCAGGAGCTTTACAGGTGTCCAAGGGTCAGACCCGCCATCCCCTGACATCACGACCTGTGTTTCCAATGGTAGCATGCTTTAAAGTTATGCATTCAAATTTGGAGGGAACTGTATGTAATCTGAAGTTAATTTTGGCCAAAGCTTAACTCCTTTCCTCCAGAAGGAAGAAAATCACTTCCACCACATCACTTTTAACCTGATTCTCTAGAGATTGAATGTGGTTTGAGCCAACAAAACAGACTTGTTCTCAGATCAAACCTATTTATGTAATTTCAAATCTTATAATCTTTTAGTAGCATGGTAGTTATATTTAAAAGGAAACTTACCTGTGCTTCTGATTGTTTTAAAGGGTAGCATGCACTCAGCAGGGCACAGCTAGAGCCTGGGGCTGGAGGTTGTCAAGTGCACCAGTTCTGACCAGGGAGCAGAGAAAGCAGAAATGGCTTCAGGGCTCCGGTTCCTGCAGGCTGCTTGTACGTCAGTGTGGCAGCGCCACGTACTGCTCCCAAACATGGGCTGCGTGTAACACGTCCAGTTTTTAAGAGGAAGTGATTGCAGCCAGGTGCCTGGTAGTCCTTTCTCACTGCTGCTCTGCCCTCTGCATCTAGCAAGATAATCTCCGAGTGCCTCACTTGGGGCTGCTGTTCAATAAGAAGCTTGTGTGTCTGTGGACTTACTCACAAGTTGTTAATGTAGGTAGCACAGACATAAACGTCAGTTGTGGGCAGTCTGATGTTAAAACCAGGCACCCTGTTCCTGGCTAGCCTGGCCCATTCTGCAAACTCCGGAAGAGCTTGGGGCATCACTGCATAGCTTTACTAAGTCCTGTTGCTTCTAGTGGCTCAGAAATGGAAAAGGAACATGAATAGCGTGGTCATAGTAATATAGATGATAAAATCGCAGTGTACAAGCAGGCTGTACAGCATGTTGGCATATTCATACATACAGCTTTGCTCCCAGGGCAGCACTTCCCCTGCAGGAGCCTGCACAAAGAGGGCAGAGAGCTCTGAGCATGCCATCCAAGTTCTCACGGAGCTGCTAAAAAGAAAACTCGAATTCTCGGCACACAGGTACGGTGCCCGAATTCAGCAGCACAAATGAGTCATTGTGAGCAACTCTCTCATACTAAAATTAGCCTAGCTGCAAGCATGAGAAAGCATGTCCCCATCTGGCCAGGTCTGCTGTAGGAGCGGGAACCCCCCAGCCCCAGCCTGAGAACGCCTATCCCCGTGTACCGCAGCAGCAAACCCTCCCGGCGTGGACGTGGCTGAGGCTGCCAGCTCCTGTTGCTTGTTGCAGCCTCAGGCTTGCGAGAGGCAAACAGCTCTGCCAGCACGGCCGTGTGTTTAAGAGGGCTCCTGTCAGCAAAGGTTTAGCAGGTGAGGGAGGGACTGCTCCTCTCCCAGCAACTAGCAGCGCAGTCGTGTTGTTATGTTGCAGAGCTCTGCCTCCTGAATTTAGGAGCTTCAGCTTGCCACCTGAATGACATTTCAGATGTCATTTCCTCAGAGCAGTAACGTCTGAGGCTCGGGGTGAAAACGGGCTTGAGTAGGTTACATGGGTTCAGAGAGGAATCATGGCTGTAGCTGGGGACCCGCGTGCTCTGAGAAATAATGGAAGGCATAAATTCTCTTTGATGTCCCTAGGTTGTTTGGAAGATTTTTCCCTGAAGCCTCCTTTTTCAAATAATCTGAAATTTGTACCACTTTCCCTAGTTTGATCTTTATCAAACACTGCAATTTTTGAAACAGTCTAAACAAGCGTGCAGATTTTTGATTGCCTAAAAGCAGTGGTCTGTTAAACAGTGTGTCTCTGTAGTAACAGTGGGAGAAGGCTGACTTGGCTTTAATTTTGTTGTACAATACTATTAATTTGCAACTTCTGGGTGATCTGGACATAAGTGGACTTGTATTATTCTTTTCCTTTTTTTTTTTTTTTTCACCCGTGCTTTGTAGAAAAACAAGCATCGATTTCTAAGTGCTAGAAAGAGCAGCTTGCTTTGGAAGTTGTCAGCCTGATACAAACGATCTTTGCTTCGAGCTTCCTAAAGAGACATAATTTCTACTTTGTCTGAAAAGAGGAGGCTGGCTTGTTTGTTTTTATTTGCAGCATTCGGCAGCATTGCTGTAGGCCACTGACGGCAGGATGGCAGTAACACAGGATTATCCTGCAGAGCCGTAACTAGTGAATCCATAACAGCCAACCTGAACTCTGCTGCGGGCTGCCATTTAATACCACGAGAAACTGTTTGCATTTCATCATGTAACCGGTTGTGTGAATTCAGGAACCTTCCCTGGATCGGGCTGTGTTTTCAGATGAAAGGGAGAAACTACCAAATGACAAAGTGAAATATATCGTTTGTTTTCCTGTGGGCCTGTCCTCTGAGCATAAACAAACACACCGGAGTGAGGGCTGCGGCTCATGCTGCAGGGAAGGAAAGTGGGGAGAGAAGGGGTGGAAAGGAGGAACGCAAGGGGGGAAAGGTTGAAGGCTCCTTTCTAACGAGATAGATTTCTTTGATATGCAGGCAGTAGGAACAGGCTCGAAATGAAAGAGACCGTGCAAAGTATCTCCGCGGTGTCAGCTGAAGGGTAAAATCCGCTCTGCTGATCTTCAGACCCTTCCTTCTAAAATTCCCGTTGGAAGCAGTGCAGAATTGAGCCCGTTTGTGACTTTTCCCTCAGGCCCTGTTAGATCAGCTTTTATTCAATGTGATTGCAGTCCGGATCATAATAAAGTTATTCTGTTCCTCATGAAGCTCACATTATGGATGTGCAGCCATCATGGTCTATGGACTGCCTAATTTTTCCTGTAAAAACAGAAAGCCTTCTACGGCTGGGAGCTTGTAAAAACAAGCCCGAAGCTACCCGAATTTTTAGCTTTGCCGTACAAACGAGAAACTCAATTCTGCGCTGCAGAACGTGTCTGCACCTACACGCGCTCGGGCGTTTGACAATGAGACTCATTCATGCAGAAGAAGACCCTGTCCAGGTGAATGTCCCCTTGTCCCGGCGCCACCCGCCTCCGAGGAGCGGCCGGGGAGGGCGAGCAGCGAGGGCAGCGGCAGCCGCCGGGCTCCGAACGAAAGCTGCGGCCGGCACCGCGGCTCCGCCGAGCAAACCGCGTCCCCCGGCCGGGAGCCGGCCCCCGGGCCAGGTGCCGCCGCCGGGGGCTCGGCAGGCCGGGGCCGAGCGGGTGGTGGCGGAGCGGGGCGCGTCCCCCTGCGCGTCCCCCTGCGCGTCCCGCTGCGCTCCGCAGCGCCGGGTGCGGGACCCGGAGGCGCCGTGCCCTTGTTTTACACAAGGTTGGTGCGGGAATAAAGAGTCAGCGATCTTAAGGGCTTTGGGAGAAGAACAAGGGGAAAAACAAAAAGCAAAAAAAAAAAAAAGAAAAAGGAAAGGGAAGAAGGCAGAAATGCTTGCGACGGTGTCACGGTAACTCCCCTTTCCCGGATGCTCCGGCAGCAGCCGCGCCGAGGAAGCGGCCGGTCCGGGGGCTCGGGGCTGGGGCCCACCCGCGGCCGTGCCCCCGCCACGGGAGCCCGGTGAGCCCGGCCGAGCCCCGCTCCTGCTGCCGCGGCGGTGCCGAAAGGGGCCGGGGCTCGGGGCTGGGGCTCGGGGCTGCGCGGAAACGGAGCCCAGCGGGCGGCAGGAGGGGCCCTGCCCCGGGACCCGCTCGGGGGAGTTCCCCGCCGGAGGCTCGTTTGCTCTCCAGGAGGGAAAAAAAAAAAAAAAAATAGAAAAGAAAAGAAAGAAACCGTTCGGGACACAAAGTCTGCCACGTTTCCGACCCAACCAACCTCAAACCTTCCAGGTAGCGATCGGCTCCGCTGCCCGCACCGGGTGAGTAGAAAGGCGGGGAGGGGCTGCCGGGCTCTCCCCGGGCCGTGCCCGCTGCCCCCGCCGTGCTGCCCGCCGCGGGGCTGGGGCAGGGCAGGGGTGGCCGGGCCGCGGGGCTCTCGCCGCGCTCCCCGCCGCCTCCCGTGCTTCGCTCCGGACTCGGCACCGGCTCCGGGGGCACAGCGGAGGGGCCGATCGGGGAGGGGGGCCCGGCCCGGCTCCGTGCCGGAGGAGGAGGGCGAGGCCCCGGCGCGCAGCCCCCCTCGGGGGCCGTCTTAGCGGCGGTGCGCGGCCGGGGCTGAGCCGCGCTCTGTCCGCCGCCGTCCCCGCCGTGCTGCACCGGGAAGGGGCCGCTCGGCCCCCGTGGGAAGGCAGCGGGAGCCCTGTTCCCGCTGCCCCGTAGGGACCCCCGCTGGACTCTGCCCCTCGCCGCAGCGGGGCGGGCACCGGGCGCCGGCGCCGTGGCCCCGCTCCGCTGCTCGCCCCCCCTCGTCCTCCCCGCGCCCCGAGGGCAGCTCCGCCGCCGCCTCTTGCACTCCGTTAGCCCGGCTCCGTTACCGGCACCGTTACCGGCGGGCAGCCCGCGGGGACCTTCCCACCCCATCACCGGGCCAGTGCCCGCCGCCCCCCACCCCTCCTGCTGCTTGCAGTGCTCCCGCTGCCACATTGCTGGGGGCCGGGGAGACCCCAGCGCCCGGCTCAGCCGCAGCAAAACCCACTCCGGGCCGGGCTCCAGCGGCGCTGCTGCGGCGGGGCCCCAGCCGGGACAGGGAGCAGCGGGGCGGCCCGGGGGGGCCCGACGGCATCGCCTGGCGGCGAGCTCCCGTTCTGCCGGCATGTCCCTCCGTGGGGCTGCCGAAAGGGAAAAAAAAAAATAAAAGAGAGGGGGGAAAAAAAAGCCCCTTGGATGTCAAATGTCCTGTGTGAGCGAGCGGGCCCTGCGGAGGAGCTGCGCGCCCGGTTTGGGAGCGCGGAGGGAGGTCGGAGCCGCTTGGAGGAGGTGATGACACACGCGGCCGTGCTGTTGCACCTGCCCCGGCTCTCGCCGCGGAAATGCCTGCGAGGAGGCCGCCGAGAGCAGCCTGGGTGGCCGGCAGCGGGGAGCTCGGCCCGGCCCTGGGGAGCTCGGCGGGCCCGGCACGGCGCGGCCCGGCACGGCTCGGCACAGCTGGCCCCGGCTGCCCTGCGCGGGGCTCGCCGCCGGGAGCCGGGCAGAGAGCCGAGGAGGGCGGCCTCGTCCCGGCCTCGTCCCGGCCGCTCGGGCTCTGCCCGGGGTTGCCGAGGGGGCTTCGTGCGCCCGTCCCGGCTCTGCGCGCCTCGCTGCCACGGCCACACGCACGGAGTTCGTTGTTTTGGGTCCACGTTTCTCGGCCGCCGTGAGGCAAGCCATCAGCCTACACGGCCGCAGGCGAAGGTGCGGAAAGGTGTTTTAACCGAGACTGTAACAGCGCCCGCGAAGGGCACCCACACTGCTCCGGTAAAATAGGCTCGGGCACCGTGGGCTGCCCTCGCCCCGAGCGGCCTCTCCCGGCGGGGCCCGGGTCCGGGGGGTGCACAAAGCCCCTGCGCGCCCCGTCGGGAGCCGCCGGCTGCACCGGGCACGGCGCTGGCGAGCCGCCGTCCCTCCGGGCTTGGCTGCGGTTACAGAAACCGATGCGGGACGCTAAGTCGGGTGGGGCGGGGGAAAGCGCTGCGCTGCCGTCCGCGCTCCTGAAAGCCAGAAGCGGGGCTGGGGGCCGGGACCCGGCGGCCGCAGCCACCGAGGCCGCGCCAGGGGCTCCCCGGGGTGTTCTCGGCCGAGCGGGGAGACGGGGCCGGGCTGCGGGCGGACCCCGGGGCAGGGCAGAGCGGGGCCCCAAGGCTCTGCGGGGCTCGGCCCGGCCGCCGGCCGTGCCCGTCGGGGGGGCAGCAGGAACCTCGGCCCCTTTGTCCAGCACCCTCGGGCCCGCCCGCCCGCTTTGCCACTGCGGGCAGAGCCGCCCCGTTACCCACTTGTGGTTAGGGGACACCGCTCGTGCCCGGCCCGCTTCGCGCTGCCTCTCTGCGGCTCGGGGGGCGCTGCCCGCGGGCAGAGGAGGGCAGCGGGGGGCGATGCGCGGACAGGCGGCAGCGCGGCGGGTGCTGGCCGTGCGCTGCGGCTCCGGGCGGCGCCCCCGCGACACGGGCGGCGGGGCCCGGCGGCGGGCAGCGCTAGCGGCCGCCCTGGGCTCCCCGGGCGCGCTCGGGCGGCGGGGCCCGCTGCCGGCACGCATAAAGGCGGCGGCGTGTGCGGCTGGCCCCTGACAGCCCCGCGGCAGGGGCAGGGGCAGGGGCAGGGGCGAGCGCCGCGTCTCCCCGCCGCCCCCCCGCGGCGGCCCCCCCGCGGGCCCCGCCGGGCTCCCCGGGAGGCAGAGGGCGGGCGGCGGCGGCGGGGCTCGCTCGGCGGCCCCCGGCCCCCCCGGCGGCGAGGCAGGGCCGGGCCGGGCCGGGCCGGGGCGGTTCCGCCGCGCTCCGCTCCGCAGCGCTCGGCGGGGCCACGTCGGGCCGCGTGTGCGCGGGGCTGAGCGCGGCGCCGTGACTGCGGAGTGAACTCGGCCGTGCCCAGCGGCTCGGCGGCGATAGGGGAGCGGGCTCCTGACGAAAGCGGAACTCGGCCGGGCCCATACAAATCAGAAAAGAGCCCGGCCGCCGCGGCAGAGGGGAGCGGAGCCCGCGGGGGCAGGGACGCCGCCGCCGCCGCGCTGCACGGAGCAGCGGCGCCGCGAGAGGCGCCTCCCGATCTCCATCCCGGCCCCGGCTCCGGCCCCGGCTCCGGCCCCGGTCCCGGCGAGCCCCGCACGGGACGGCCGCCAGCAGCGGGCTCGGCGCAGCGCGCACCGGCAGCGCTCGGCACCGCGCAGCGCTGCGCGCCCCGGGCGGCGGGCGCGGGGCACCATGATGAGCAGCTACCCGGACGCCGAGGAGGACGCGGTGGCGCTGCTGGCTCATGACAGCGGCGGCAGCAAGGAACCGGAGCGGGGCAAGGAGGAGCTGGGCGCCGACAAGGGCCCCGAGAAGCCGGACCCGTCGCAGAAGCCCCCCTACTCCTACGTGGCCCTGATCGCCATGGCCATCCGGGAGAGCGCGGAGAAGAGGCTCACGCTGTCCGGGATCTACCAGTACATCATCAGCAAGTTCCCTTTCTACGAGAAGAACAAGAAGGGCTGGCAGAACAGCATCCGCCACAACCTCAGCCTCAACGAGTGCTTCATCAAGGTGCCCCGGGAGGGCGGCGGCGAGCGCAAGGGCAACTACTGGACGCTGGACCCCGCCTGCGAGGACATGTTCGAGAAGGGCAACTACCGCCGGCGGCGGAGGATGAAGCGGCCTTTCCGGCCGCCCCCGACCCACTTCCAGCCCGGCAAGACCCTCTTCAGCCCCGACAGCTACGGCTACCTCTCCCCGCCCAAGTACCTGCAGTCCACCTTCATGAACAACTCGTGGCCGCTGGCGCAGCCCCCCGCGCCCATGCCCTACGCCTCCTGCCAGATGTCTGGTGGGAACGTCAGCCCCGTCAATGTGAAAGGACTCTCGGGCCCGGCCTCCTACAGCCCCTACTCGCGGGTGCAGAGCATGGCGCTGCCCGGCATGGTGAACTCCTACAACGGCATGGGCCACCACCACCACCACCACCCGCACGCCCACCACCCGCAGCAGCTCAGCCCCGCCAGCCCCGCGCCGCCCGCCGCCCCGGCCGCCAACGGGGCCGGCCTGCAGTTCGCCTGCGCCCGCCAGCCCGCCGAGCTGTCCATGATGCACTGTTCCTACTGGGAGCACGACAGCAAACACAGCGCCCTGCACTCCCGCATAGACATCTAGGGAGGCTCCGACCGGCCGCCGCCGCAGAGTGCCCCGGCCCCGGCCCCGGCCCTGCTCCGCTCCGCTCCCGCCGCGTTCCGTGCGCTGTCGTGTGCCTCCTCCTCCTCCTCCTCTTCCTCCCTCTCCTCTCTCTCTGTGCCCGAAGCGTGGCGCTGGGGAAAAGCCCCCCCTGCTCCGCGTCTGCCTAAGCGCGGAGCCCGGGCGGGCTGCTCCCCGCTCTGTCTGTCTGTCTGTCTGTCTGTCGCTCTGTCCGTCCGTGTGTTCGTTCGTTCCTCGGGGCCTGGGGCTTGTTTTCTCGGTGCTTTTGGGGAGGGGGGGCGCGATGACAAGCAGGCCGGCTACCCCTCAACTCTCTGCCCCGTTCGAAGCCGGCCTCGGCGCTCTCGGGCTCGGAGCGCCCGGGGCTGTGGCGGTCCCGGGGCCGGGGCCTAGGCGCCGCCGTGCGCCGCCGAGCTCGGCCTCCTCCTCCCCTTCGGCCTCTCTTTCTGCTTCCTCGGCCTGCAAAAACACTGCGCTTCTTCCGAGCTGTGCCTTCTCTTCGAAATAGTGCTGATGGGGGGACTGTCGTAGCCGCAGGAGAAGTGCGATGTCGCTGGTTGTTAGAAGCCAACAAACAAAACCCGCCAGGGTCACTCGTGAAACGTTTCGGCAGCGGTAGATGTATTTTTAAAGGAGACAATGTCCTCTGAGGTCTTAAAAGTAATTTTATACAGGTCTAAAAAAATATTCTGATGTTATAAAAAGAAAAAGAAAAAAAAAAAAAGACGGTTTCCTATGAAATTTGAATATTTTTCCAAGCGCATATTATTATTAATAATGAAAGTTTAAACTATCTTCGTATTTTTCGACCCCAAATCTGGCCCAAAATGGATTTTCGGTAGGTTCTGCTTTTGAATGCTTTTTCTTGAAACGTTTTGATCCTTCGATTTTACATAGATTAATGTGAAAAGAAATAGCGTTTATAATACAGGGGCCAGTTCATAGCGATTTTATAAGTGTTTATGTAAGCTGATAGATGCTGTGGCATAGTACCATTTTGGGACCAACTTTTCTAGAGCGAACTAGCACTTTTATTGTACTTTCTAGCATTGTAAAGTCTCCAATAAAACGCTTTTCTTTCTCTCGATACCGTTGTCTTTCACTCCGCTCCCCCGCGCTGCTGCTCGGTCGGGAGGCGGCGGAGCTCCGCGCTCCCGGAGCCGCTCCCGGAGCCGTCCCGGAGCCGCGGCAGGCGCGGGCCGGGCTCGGGGCGCGGAGCGGGGCCGGTCGGAGCCGGCCGGGGCCGCTGCCAGGCGGCGGAGCGCGGCGGGACGGCACTGCCCGGGGCACCGGCGCTGCCGCGGCGCGGCTCCGGGCTCCGCTTTCGTTTCGGCCCCGCTTGCTCGGGGCCGCGGAGCCGCGCCGCGCTCTCCCGGCCCGGGCCCTCCCTCGGACGCCGGGCCGGGCCGGTGCGGGGATGCGGGGGTGCCGCTGGGTCGCCACCACCCCGGGGACCCCCCCCCCCGGCGCTCGCCCTCCATCCCGGGGCCTCCTGCAGCCTCCCTGCTCGGAGGACCGGGGCAGCCCCAGCCCGGGCTCCGGAGCCGCAGCGTCCCGCACGGCCGGAGGAGCAGCGCCGGGCCGCCCGGCCTCGCTGCCGCCGGGGGCTTCGAGGTGCGGCCGGTCCCGGGCCCAGGGACGGCGCCGGGAGCGGTGCCGTGCCCAGGCGGTGACCCCGCAGGGACAGAGCCCGGCCCGGCGCTGCGTGGCCCGGCAGCCGGCTGTGCCCGTAGCAGGAGCCAGGGAGCCGCGCTTTCAACCCGCGGTGGGCGGCGGGCTCCCCGGGCGGCACGGCCTCCTTGCCCCGGGGCTCCCGAGCGGGGAGCGGCGGGGAGCGGGCCAGGGAGGCCCCGGGCTGCTTTCTGCCGGGTGCCGGGGGAGGGCCGGGCAGCGGCGGCTCGTCCCGCCCGGGCCCTGCTCTGTTCGCCCGAGCTCCCCGGCCCCAGCGCGGCCCGCGGTCAGCCGGTGCCGCCGTCGCGCCCGTGGGGTGTTTCTGCGGTCGTTCTCCGTGTGTTACAAACAAGGGCAATGCTGGATGGAAACCCGCGTGGTTTATTAAGCAGCCACCGTGTCCTGGGCACGGCCGCGGCTCCGCCGCCTCCAGCTTTGCCTCCCCGGGGGCGGCGGGACCCGGGCCGCGTCCTCGGCAGCGCCGCCGCAGCGGGGAGGGGGAAAGCAGCCCCGGAGCCCCGCCGGGAGCCGAACGGGAGCCCCGCCGCCCCCGGGCCGGGCTGCCCGCTCTCGCCGGGTGCCGTTGGGCGGTGGAGCGGGGCCCGGCTCGTCCTGCAGCTCCCGGAGCGTCCGCGGCTCCCGTTCAGCTCCCGGCGGGACCTCTCCGGCCTGGGTCAGCCACGGTGCTGCGCGGGATCGGGCCCCAACCGAGCCGTAACCGGCTCCGGTGCCGAGCAGCCTCGTGGCCACGAGCCCGGGCCGGGTTTGCCGCCGGGGCTTTGCTCGGCGCGGGGGGGTGAGAGGGGACGGCTGCGGCTCGACGGCGTCTCCTCGCCCCGGGAAGAAAGCGGCCGAGCGCCGGCCTGACGGCAGGAGCCGGCTCTGCGCGCAGGGCGAGGCCCGGGCCCCGTTACACGAAGGCCGCGGGCGGGCGGCAGCCACGGGCCGGGGGCAGGGGCCTTCGGGGCCGCCGGCCCTGCCGGAGCGGCCCCGGATTTGTGCAACGCTGGCGAGAGATGAAAGCAGAGGAGCGGGGACTGTTTTCTCCCTGCACGCAGCGGGCGTGGAAGGAGCCTCCCCGAGGCTCCCACCGCCCCCCGGCCGCCCCAGGGGCAGTGCCGGGCCCGGGGCGCTGCTGTGCGGCCGCCGCTTTCTCCTTCCCCGCCGCTCCTTGGCGCAGCCGTCGAGCCCCGGCGGTGCTCCGCGGGTGGCACAGCCCTGGGCGCCGGGAGCGCTCTGGGCACGGCCCGGCAGAACCCGGCACGGCTCGGCACGGCTGCCCTCTGCCTGCAGCCGGGGCAGCTGAGGAGGACCCCCGGGAATGGGGTGGCCCGGGGCGCCCCGGCCCCTGTCGCCGTGGCCGGGCCGAGCTGCGGGGGAGGGGGGGGGACGCAGCCGGCTCTCACCTTGCGGCCCCCTCCCGCCCCGGCCGCTGCGGCTGTTTGATACCGCCTGATTCCTGGTATTCTTGTCCGTGTTTTAAGTCGTGAAAAAGTCATTTCCAGTCCCATGGTCCGCGTTTCACCCTGAACTCATTGAAAAGAGAGTGCGGGGTCAGGACTGTTTATTATACAACCAATTAAAACAGGAAAATATGCAAAGGCTTCATTCAGCGAGATCCGGCTATTGTTAAGCCGAAAACGATATTTTGGTTTCAGAAATAAAAAGTACGTTTGTTACTTAAAAAAATCTCCGCTCTGCGTGTGTGACGGCCGCGGGGACGGGCGGGCAGCGCCGCCAGCCCCGGTGCGCCCCGCCCGGCCGCCGCCCGGGGCCCCGACGGGCGATGCCCGGGGCCGGCCCCGGGGCGCTCCGCAGCCCCAGCGGCGGCCGCAGCCCCGCGGCTCGGAGCCGGGGGGCCCAAGGGGCGGCCGCCAGGTGCCCGCTGCCCCCGCGCCTCCTCCTTGCCGGGGTGCGGCCCCCCCGGGCTGGGCTCCCAGCGCCGGGAGCGGGCGGGCGGCGGCCGGGGGGGTCCGCCCCAGGTAGCCCCCGGGGATGCGCTCAGCAGCGGGCCTGGGAAGCGCTCCCCAAAACAATCGCTCGGGCTGGCCTAACCCGAGGAGTTTATTTTAGTCCCCGAGCTGTATTGAAAACATTAGCTCTGCTTCTTGTGGTTGTTTACAGCGTGTTGGGCTCGGCACCGCGGCCGCCCTTCTGGAAGAGTCTCGCAGAACTGAGGCGGAGGGAAACCAACACAGAAGTGGCTCGAAAAGCGCGATGGCAAATGATTAATCAAATCCGAGCCAGGAAGGCGGAGGTAATCAATGAGTTTTCACTTATAGTTTACTCGGATGGACATCTTTCTCCTTTTTTGCCTCTAAGTTCGGAAACCACACGGGGGTTCATTAGCCAAACAAGCAGCTGCAGGGCTCGCCGGGCTGGTGGGAATTCCTTCCAAATGAGCTCCGTGCTTCTGAAGCGGAGCCCGGCTGTCGATAAAACCGCGTGCTCGCCGCAGCCCGGGCACACGCAGCCTCGGCGGGCACCGAGGCCGGGCTGCGCCCCGAAAAGCCGAGCCCCGGCCCCGCTCCCCCGGGGCTGCCGTCGAGTACACGGAGCCCGAGCGCACGGCGCAGGGGAGCGCGCCCGGGCGGCCCCGGGCGTTGCAGGGCGAATGCCGGGCTCCTTTCGGTAAGCCTGGGCTCACCCAGCCTCGGCTGAGACCTCGAGGTGCAGCACTGGCTCCGCCGGCTCCGCTTTGGGGGCTGGAGCCGCCCCGGGGCGCCCCGAGGGCGCAGCCTCCTCCCGCCACCGGCGGAGGCTCGGGGTGCCGGAGCGGAGCCGTGTAAACGCCACGGCCCTGCTGGCACGTGTGTTTGTCACCTCCCTTCGTTTAATTGACTTCTCTCTGGGATTTTTTTCGCACACAAGGCGAATAGCTCGTTCGGAGCGGTCACACGGTAGCGGAGCGGAACGTCCCGTTTCCCTTTTTACACCGTTTTCGATTAAATTGGGCAGCCCGGCGTTGACGCCGCCAGGAAAGCGAAGCGGAGCAAAGCGCCGCAACCTGCGCTCCGGCCCCCGGCAGAGCATCTCCCAACAAATGCGGGCACCTCTGGCTCCCGGCGGGGGCGGCGAGGGCACCGAGAGCCGCGCAGCAGCGGGGAATTGTCCGTGGGAGCCGGCGGGGAGCCGGTCCCTGACTTGGAGGCTGCCGGGGAGCTTTCAGCTCGCTGGGAAAGCGACGCTCGCCGAGAGCCTGCCTCCGGGTCCCGCTGCCGGCTCAGCCCAGCAGCCAAGGTAGCGCCGGGCTCTTGGAGATGCGGCGCCTGTTCGCCCGCGTTGCCCAACGATAACCGTGATTTTTCAGCCCCCTTTTTCTTGCTATCGTTGTGTTCCGTGAAAACCCAAACAAGCAATAAAGGACAGGGGGGGAAGTCGAGTCCAGCATGCGGGGTAATGCCCTGAATTATCAAAAGGGGGGAAAAAAACAGAAAGGAGTCACTCGCTAGGTATCATCTTTTTCTTTTTCTTTTTTTTTTTTTTTTTTTTTTTCAGGTGTTGCTTTTAACAAAATGTTCGGGGGAAAAAAAAAAAAGACAAAAACAAACGGGAGGCAGACTTGGCGGTGATGTGCTCGGCTCCGTCTGTTCCCCGCTCCGGGAGGCGATGTCCCCCACCCGAGGACAGCCAAATGCCCCGCTCCGAGCCGGGCTCAATGCCAGGAACCGGCGGCACCGGGCGAGGCTGGGAAGGGCTCCGGGCGCCGGGCTTCAGGAGCCTAGGGGCTGCCAGCCCCAGCCCTGCCTCCATTCGTTTGCAGCGAGGTTTCACAGTGTTTTTCAGAGGTTTTTTGTTTGTTTGTTTTTGTTTTTTCTTTTTTTCCCGGCGGTGCTGGCCCCTTGTTCCCCGCCGTGCCGGGGAGGATGGCAGCAGCCCCCGGCCAGCCCCGCTCCTTCCCGGGGCTCCCGGCTCGGACCTCGCAGTCTGGCCGGGAGCAGAAATGGGAACCACTTGTTTAAACATGCCAAGGTCCCCAAATCTCTGCGAGCCATCGCAGAAAGGTTTTTTCCCTTCCCGGAGTGGGAAGGGAGTCAGGGGATTACGGGCAGGAATGTCTGCTCAGCCTGCTGCAAGCACCGCAAGAGCTCGCCTTGCCTTTTTCTTTTTCCCATCAGTTTTTCCATTCCTTGAGGAAAATTTTTCGGTATCTGAATCAAAGCGCAGTATTCCAACTTTTGCTGTTGTTGTTTTGTTTTATCTTAGCCCCTTTTCATGTTTCCAGTTAAAAAGTGACAGATTCGGTGGAGCTCTCGGCTGTTTCCCATTAGAGGCGGGGAGTTCACCGGGGTGCCGGCCCGATGCTCCGCAGCCCAGAGCACAAATAGGGCCGGGGGAGCCGCGGGGGCGAGCCTGAGGCGGCAGCAACAGGAGCAGGGGGCGGGAAGGAGCCTGCGGCGGTCCCGACCACCTCGCCCGGCTCGGCACGGCCCGGCACGGCTCGGCCCGGCTCTGCACGGCTTGGCACAGCTCTGCACGGCTCGGCACAGCCCGGCCCGGCCCGGCGCTGCCCCCTGGCGGAGCCGCGGCCCCGCGCAGCGCTGCTGTCCCGGCTGCCGCCGCCGCCCCCCCGCGGGCCCGGCCCGTGCCGTGCACCCCCGGGGTCCCCCCCGCGCACCGGGGCCTTGCGAGCCCCGCAGGTCGGGAGGGCCGGCGAGGGGGGCGCCGAGCAGCGCCCGGCGTGAGCGGGCCGAGGTGTCTGTCACCTGCACGGCACCTCTGTGTGCCGGATGCACTGCACCTTCATAAACCCCCTCCCTCTGCAACTGAGTCCTGAGCACTGTAGTTCAGGTTTAGGAATCGCTTTGTGCTCGTATGCTGAAGTTTTGGGTGGTAAATCTTCATTTCCTACCCTTAGAGCAGGAAAGTCTGCGTGTGGGCTGTTGATCTTGAGCGAAGGAGCAAGTTTGTTATTGCAAAATGTGCAAATAGAATAAAAGGGCCCGGGCCACACGAACACCCCCTTCCCCACGCTCCTTCGCTAACGCCCAGATGCTGCTTGCTGCCAGCAGCAGCGGGTGCTGGGTGCTAGCACAGCTGGAGGTGCTCACACCTCATCAGCTCCCAGGTGGATGCTCACCTTATCTATCAGCTGTCACCTTCGGGTTGAAAAGGAGCTGTGTATGCATCAAGTATTTGAAGAAGCAGTTTGCTACAGAAAGCCCCATGGGGTGGGTTCCAGGATGAGCCTACCTCTCTAGCACACGCCTGGCAGAGGGAGAGCACAGGGGTGCTGCTGCTCCTTGTGCCTCCACTGGTGTCCCTGCCGCAGGACGAGCCGTGGTGGTGGCACCTCCACTGCCAGCACAGAGGCACGGGCAGCAGCTGAATCCTCTGAGACTTCGACTGCCCAGACTTGGCAGCTTCATGGGGCCACCGTCCCTTTCTGTGCTGCCACCTGAGGACCACGTTGCAGCGTGTTATTTTGCAACAGGCAGGCCTCAGTGAGGGGAACATCATATGGTGAGCAAGCAGACATGCCTAGGTTTTCCACAGTTGTTTTTCCTTTTTTTTTTTATCTCCTGAGTGGTGAATAAAGAGGAGAGCAGAGCCGAATTGTGGAACACCCACAAGTTGAAGCAGGGAGTGGGAGCTGGATGCTCCTGAGTGAAGGTTCTCATCACATTGGGAATTCCAGGAGTGGGAAATTTTGTTGCGGTTTATCTTTATAGCTACTGTTGTATTTGTTTACAGTGCGAGCAAGACTGGGGTGTTGCTGCAATAACACAGCGTGTGAAGTAGCCCCAGGTTCTGAGAGTCGCCAGTGAAATATTTCTGTAGTGGTTTCAGGCTGTTGCCCACCCCAGATGAAGGAGAGCCTCGCTCATGAAGAACTTGCCAGGACTGCAGCTCTGTGTCTTCACTGGCACATATTGGTGCAGAACCAACAAAGTCAGCTCAGCTTCATTGTGTGAGGTGTGGGTTCCTACCACTATTGGCACATTTGCTTAATAGTACTTCTTTTTTAATAGTACTTTTTTTGTTATGTTGTGCTTCATGTCACCATGCTGCAGAGCACAACTGTCATGAGTTCACTTTTGTCCTTTTTTTCCCCAGAGAGCTGAAAGAAATGGATCATTTTATGGGCACCCCTTGCTGTGTTCCAGCTAGCAGTCAGGGAGGAGGCTCACCTACTTGAAAGCCAGGTGGGGCAGGAGTGGGACAGAAGAGATGAAGCTCTGTGCGTGGCCGTGTTCTCAGACTACTCGGAGGAGGGTGCCTGTGGATTCGGCACCAGTGGATCTGACACAATGTGAGAAGTGTTTTTCTGTATCACTTACATTGTAGCTGAAATGTGAAATGAGCTCCATGTGGCAGCAGCCAAAGGAAAGAAAAAGGGAGAGGGGAAAAAAGAAGCACTCTCCAAAAGTTTCAGTTATCCCTTGAAGCTATATTACAACATATACTCCCCTAATTGAATCAGTGTGAGAACTTTTCCCCTCCACTTAGATCAGCGCTAGTCTCTGTCCACTTCTCCCTGGAGATGCACACATTTGATACAAAGATGTGCGAGGGACACCCGCACCTAGGGCAGGCTTTTAACATTTGGTTTATGCTTTAACGGCTGAAAAGGAAATGTCAGTTCTGACGTGCCTCTTCCACAATCCATTACGATTTTCTCCCTCTTTCCTTCCCTTCTTTACAGACTTTGTGCCAGGGTGTGAGGCAGAAAAGTTGTGTCTGAGTAAGAATTATTGGGTCTGCCCTGAGAAGGCAACAGATTTATTGATTTATTTTCAGATTTATTTTCATGTGGGTTTGTTGGGAGGAATCAATAAGGCTTAGAAATGCTGGTGGTGTCTGTGCGGAGCTGTTAGCATGGCTCTGGGCTCGCTGCTGCTCCAGCCCTGCCACCCTGAGGGTCTCGATGGGGAGCTGCCTGCGAGTGCTTCCTTCTCACCTGTGAAGGGCCAGGCAACGCTCCTGAGTCCTGTGAGCCCTCAGTCATTCAATTTGCAGGGCATTTTGAGAAGAACGGAGAAAATCTGCACCTTTCAAAGTATCAGAGATATTACATGGCACAAAATTAATTGACAGCTCAGAAAGCACAAGCAACCGATACCCGAGGACACGTCTGTTCTCTAAGTATTCACATGTGCGAAACAATACGTGATCGCCCCGAACATATGGCTCTTGTATCAAGTACATGGAATCAAGTTGAATTACGAAGACTTTGAAAAGGTCCTCTGCTTAAATGTACACGTCTCTCTGAAATGTCCAGCTCAGTTTAGTGCAACAATTAAAAACAGAGATTGTCAGGAGGCATAGACTGGGGTTAGAGTTAATTCGGTATGAAAGAAATGAGTGACTGGGAACGAGGGAGAGGAGCACAAGCAGCAGGAAAGAAGCAGGAGTGAGTGGAGGGATGAAATGCTAATCGAGGGGGTAGGGAGAGCCAGGCATAGGAGGTGTTGAAGGAAAGAAGTGAAAAAAAATAAAAGGAAAAAACGAAGAAAGGATATGAGATTGGAAAGAGGGAGAGTAGTGAGAAAAATAATGTTATTTTGTTGTGTAACCTGGCAGCTTGCACTTTAGGTGTACGAAGGGCTAGAGCACACCTAAAGGCAACTACTTACATATGAAAAGTATGTGGGGGGGGGTCTTTTGGTGGTTATGTATTTATACACATGCAGTTATGTAAATGAAACCACATATTCATTGCAGTTTCTCTGAGGATCCTGCACAGTCCCCTGGAAGCAGTTTTCCCCACCCTGTGTCCGGCAGCACTGCCTCCTTCCCGCGTGCTGCGCCGTGAGCCGGGGTTTTCTGCCTCACCTCGCCTCGCCGCTGGTTTCTGTCCCGCTTTCGCAGCTCTGGAGGCCGCTGCTCACCTCCCCGTCAGCCCCTCCGACCTCAGGGCTGCCTGCCGAGTGCTGGCCATTGCTGCTTCCTGACGCTGATATTCGTGGCAATATTTTCATCACACACTGGCTGTTCCCACTCTTGTCAAATGTTTGACTGTTGAATCAGTCGGGTATTTTTATTCCATCTCTCTGCCTGTAACCTGCTGGTAACATTGCCATTCGTTTTCAAAGTTGTTGTTTTGTTTTGTTTTTACGAAAAAGTCACTGAGTTATAGTTTAATCTAAGGCAATGCTGTCTGATAGTTTAACAGCAGTAAATACTGATCAGAATCTGCCTCTGCCTCCTCTAAAACAGGCCCTTTGTTATTTTAACACCATCTCCCATCTTTGGCTTGGAGGCTGCTGAGCCCATGGGTTGCATACCTTTGCCTAGGAGTCTTTATACTTGTGCCCAGGAAGCTGTGGTCTGTGGTTGTCTGAAGAGTAACAGGTGCCAAAATGGATTTGACACAATCATCCACCTAGCTTCAGGAAGGCTGGCCCAGGGAGCTGGGAACAACAGATGGGGCTTCTGCCTCCGTCAGGTTGGTGTGATGCCCATGTCCCTAGGAGAGCTGAGCATCCTCAGGAGCTCCTGGTGCCTGCTGGCACTCCCTGCTGCCCACCCACCCGCACACGGGGCTGGCTCTTCTCAGCAGACCAAATAGACGTTTTCTGTTTTCCTAGCCAATCACAAGATTTGTTTCAGAGCTGCCCAGGGGGCCCTGAATGCGGTCCCTTGCTTCAGGTCGAGCTATCACATCCATTGACCTCGATGTCATCAAACTTTGGTTGCGCTTTCTGCAGTACAACAGCAGTCTGTATGCATGCACACAGACGGGAGCTGTGGGGTTTAAGGCTATTTGCCAGATTGCTGCTAACACAAATAACAAAAATATTTGGCATCAGCCATCTCTCCACAGACAGTGTGTTGTGGATAGCAGAAAATCCCCTTCTCTTGCACATCCAATGATTTGTTGCTGGATGTCTACCTGGCTGAGCACTCCCCTCCAGCTGGCTCCCAGGCTTGCACTTGTTCCCAGTTCTCTGTCAGTCATTCCAGCTCCATTTTGCCTTGCTTTAGAGGCTCTGCCCAGGGTGTGAGGGTGCTCAGACTCCTTCAGTTTTCTTTCATAAACTGTGGAGAGCTTCCTCTTCTCCAAAGGCAACTTCAGATCCTTCTCTGGTTGCACAGGTCCCTTGTCCCTCCAGGGAGGGCACCCTTCCGAGGAGTCCAAGGGATCAGCATGCTTGGTGATGGAAACTTTATTCCCTGGTGCTGCTGGAAATGGCATCTCTGCTTTTTGTTAGTGACCTGCATGCTTAGGTCATGTGCCCAGTTACAGCTGACTTGTTCAAATCACTTTTACTGAGGTACAAGGTTTTCTAGCAAAGGTCTGACTTACAGATTTGTTAAAAATTATATAAATTATATATATATATATATTTTTTTTTTGGGGGGGGGGGGAGCTTCCAACAATTTTTTGGACTGTTTCTGAATGTCTTTTCTGTTCTTTTACATAAAAATCTGAGTGGAATTTTACCATTTTCGCCCATCTTTCAACTCATTTTTCATAATTCTAACAGTTCTGTTATTTTGTAAGAAAAGAAACAGAAACCTGGATGTTTAATATTTAACAATGCCTTATTGTCTCGTTGCTCTTGGAAAAGGGAATGGAAGAGGAAAAACCTCCCATGCAGCTATAAACAAAGCAGAAGGAAGTGAGTTCACTATCCACGGGAAAGCACAGCTCTCCCGTGAAGGAGATTTTTATTTTATTTGAGGAAAATGCACCACTGCTGCATTGAGCGCTTCTTTCCATTAGGCTGCAATACTGAAGGTCTTGTCAGGAACCCCCAGATCTGCCCTTTGCATACCCTGTGCACCTTGATAGTATTTCTGATTAAGCTAGTGATGAAAATGGCTCATAGTTTACAAAGATGAAAGTCAATGGTAAAATTCTTATTGAATTTAGCGATGCAAACTTAGGCTTGCTAGGGAGAAAGAAATACTGTACTCTTCCTTTCCAGAGGTGTTGCTTTTAGTGTCTGCTCAGATCCCACCCATGCTAGTCCATAGTTCTCACCCAGCTGTTGCTTGGCCTCTTCAGAGCACCCTCCTCCCTCATCCAGCCTTGGGTATCCCTTTACCTTGTCTTCAGCTTCGACCTGCCTCTGGGCATTATAATGACCTAGACACCCTTACTCATAGGCATCAGCAAACCACTGGAGGTCAGGGTTGTTACCACTAAATATAGTTAAAAAAATGTAAGTTAGAGCTTTTGAGGAAATTAAAGGGACGGCATTAAAATAACCCCAATGTTTTAACAAAATGAGAGAGAAATAGAGACAGAACAAAACAAATCAATCAGATAAAAGATTCTTCCAGAGTCAGGCTGAACCAAAAGACCATTGGAGAAAGGGGTCAAAATGGTTAAAAAAAAAAGTCTGCAAGCTCAGTGATCTTTTTGAGAATAGCAGAAAAATGACAAACAGCTAAATAAAGTACAGAGTTATGGTCATGGCTGCATAATGCAGAAATGAGTCATATCCTCAGTTTTAGAGCCTTAAGTGAGTAAGAGGAGTGTGTGTAACACATCACAGCTTGAGCTTTCTTGGGGATACCTGCAACATCTGGCTCAGCGTGACTAGAGAAAGGGGCTGTGGTAGCTTATTTAATGTCTCAGGTTCGATAAAGCACACATAAAACTGCGAATCCTAATTTTATTCCCTTCCTTCAGAAGATGGCAGAAGTTAGCTGGACTTAATGCAGCCAGATGGAGAAGAGTGCTCGAGGGCTCTCTGTGCTGTGCTCCATTTTCAGGCCACCACTCGTCTACTGCTCCAGGCGGAAGAGCTGGCCCCAAACCCACTGAAATAAGTCGTTCTCTGGAGCACCCAGGTAAGCAGCATGTTGTGCTGGGGGAGGCACAGCGTGCCAGGCAGCACAAGGGGCTGCTCGGATGCAGCTGCCACGTACAAAGCGCTGCAGCCAGCACAGGTCACGCATTTCCCTTTGCGGGGGGGAAATTGTTACTGACATCTCCACGGAGACCAGCAGCAGAAATACAGGTGCAAGAAGTTTAAATTTTGTACTCAGAATATGAAAGACCTGAATGGCAGCGCTTGTTAGTTTTTGTAGTATTGGAGACCTAATACTGAAGAAAAATCCCTTGAGACTCGCTCCTGGAGCACCGAAGAGGTCAGTTCCCACTTACATGGGTTATATTGTGGCTAGGACAGGGTGGAGAACTTGCATTCACAGAGGAACCTTAAAAAGAAGAAAGAAAGAAAGAACACATGACAAATATATAAAGAGAAACATCAGATTAAGTACCGATTTGGCAACAAGAATTTCTTTTCCTGCTCTGCAAGGAACTCTACAAAAAGGAAAGAAATATTACCAATAAAATCAGAAAAGATACAAAATAGTCTTTTATTTCTCGTATACTTAGTTTATTTTGTTCCTGTATTTAGCTGCTCTGGCAGTTTATAATTTCAACATCAGGCAAATGTGAGAGTATTTGAGTAAAGTGATATGCTGAAGTCAAGAGGCTTCCTGCCAGCAGAGAAGAACTGAGGTCTGCTTGTTTAAAGGATGCTCTGAGGTGGTTCAGCTTAACCTGGTGCTTATCCCACAGCGAAGTTCAAATTTGACCCCAAGCAAATTTGTCCTTGCAGTTTTCTCAGTCTGAGGATTTCCACAGCTGCCGTAGCTGCACGGCCAACGTACAGAGTGGATTTGTGCCCATGGCCTTGGAGGGAAGGGAGCAATGGACCAGTTTGGGGGCTGTACAGACACCCTTGTGAAAGCCCACGTGTCAACAACCCGTGATAACACCGCATCAACCCACGGCAGATATTCCCTCTCTGAACGCTCCTCCAAGAGGAGGTAGGTGATGTCACTTATGGGGCAGAACTAAAGGTAGTATGAGGACATGCGAGCTCCCAGACAAGCTCCTTTTACACTGAGTTTTGGTTTTGGAGAAGATGCTGCCCTTCAGACACACATTTTCTCCTTTGGACAGTATTCAACATCTCAGTCCCATTGCTTAAGGCCCACGGTAAGGTAGTGATTATAACTTCTGTTATGAGAAAATGTTCGGGTCACAGTTGACTTCTTCAAGGTCATATCCTTATTATTTGAGCTGAATGGGAAACATTAACAAAGTGATTCCCTGGCCCTTCACTTCCTGAGAAAATGCAAATTTATCAGAACAAACACTTGATGTATGTATTTATTTATTTATTTTTCACATTGAAGATTCCCAGTATGTCAAAATATTCTATTTCCCATCCAGGAGGAGAAAAGAAAACATTGATATCTCAAAAACTTGGGTTGCGTTGGGTTTTGTGGTGATGCAAACATGCAGAAGGATATATGGTCAACCGGCCGTGTCTAGAAGTGTGAGAAGCAGTGCCCACCACAGGCAGTGACCCTGCACTGGTTTACTGGACTGACTCAGCACCACCGACTGTCAAGAATTGACCCTGGACAGGTTGGCCGAGCCTTGCGACTGCTGCTGCGCTCGTTCGGCCACACCAGCTGCGTCACCGATGGTTTCCCTAGCCATAAGCCAGAGGAAGCAGGCAGACAATAGCTGCGGTGGTAGGAAGCTTTCCAGCCTCTCCCCTGCTTCCTCCCTGCAGGAGGGGGATTACCTGCATGTCTGCTCCTCTCTGCCAGCTTCACCTTCCTGCAGTCCTCCGACTGGGGCAGAGGGAGCTGTCTTCAGAGTCCTGCAGAAATGAGATTGTTTTCAAGTTATGTTCTTGCCAGGGCACTGTTGCAAGCTCTGTAGAAACTGAGGCAGCATTAATAGCTCTACTTCTGCCATATGAAAGAAGAAGGACATTTGGCTCTAATACATCAGCAAAAGTTAAAGCAGTTTCTGCCTTCTCTGTTACACTATGCATCAACGAGAAGGTGGTAAAGTGCTTTTTTGTACTGCTTAGCGTCTGACATTTCAGCACATCTTGTAACTGCGCATGGGGAGAGCACGATGTTGCTATATTTGTACTTGCAGACTTGGAACGAGAATCATATCTGGAGAGATGTGATGTGCACATTGAATGTTTTCCAGGGGGGCTGAGGAAATCCAGCACAATGAAGTGTGAGCTGTCTTGAAACTTCGGGTTGCTAATGGAGGAAGGCAGAGCACATACCATTTCTGAAATGGAACTGAAATGGTAGAAACTTGTGCCTGGTTCTCCAAACCCTGCTTAACTGTGGGATCACACATACCATAGTAAAACACTGAAATAACGGTAGTTGCTTTTTAATTTTTTTATTTTTTCTCCAAGTTACCCTCAAAATATGTTGTTCCTTAATTTTGTCTCCTAGGATGTCAGTGTCAGAGACGGGACCTCTCTCTAGTCATTTTGGGAGGGAGATGTTGCTGTTACAAGAGCTATCTTTAAGCAAGCCAAGCTTTTCCTGCTGAGGCCTGGAGGGGCTGTGATGCAGCACCGCTTTGCTGCAGTCACCTTACTTCACAGCAGCACAGTCTCTCCCCACACTTCTGTCTCAACTGTCTTCTGTCAGATCCCTTCTTGCCTATTAGTGAGGTCTCCGGAATCACCACAAGCTTGTAGTCAGCAAAGCTACTCCTGTTGTAAGTGTCAGGGCCCTGAGGGCACTAATAGGTCCTAATTAGCCTGATCAGCTTTACCTGGAGTCTGCATCCCACACCCATGCCTGTAGACCCAGGAACCCAGTTCAGCTCCTTATGGGGCCTTCAGTCCCTGCCTGAGTCCCATGATGTGAGTGCTCGTCTCCAGCTCAGCCCCAAATGTGCTTGGCCATGGATCCTACTGATCTGGACCCCAACTGATGTGGTGATGTCCCAGCCCGGACTCCGACCTGCCTTGTCGCTGTGGATGTGCCTCACAGACTGCCACAGGGCCTGGTATGTTGGTAAAGTAGTGAGGAAGCAGCTGCCTTTCGATATGGGAGGTGGGTCCAACACCTAACCTCCCCGTCCTCCTGAGGAGGAAGCAAGTTATGTCTGGAGGCAAAGGAATTCCCTCGCGTGAGGTGCAGGAGTTCCTTCCAGGCAGCTTTGTGCTGGGAAGGTCAGGGTGTCCTAGCAGGTGGAGATAAACTGCAGAGAAAAATGGTAAAACTCTCCTCTCTGCCTTACCCGGCTTTTCAATATTTATTCGTAATTAGTGTATTTGAAAGTTGGTTCTCCCTTCTAGGTTCCTTTCTTTGCTGCTCTCTGGGTTGTGTTTTGTCTCTTTTTAAGAGTAACGTAATTTCCCAGGTCTCCTTTGCTTCTTCGTTCACCTGTGCTTTGCCGGTAGTATTTCTTCTATCCAGCAGAGGATGCTAAGGCTGCTCTTAAAGCTAGCAGGGCTGCAAGGCAGTGTGAGGGTGGCTTGCTTTCTCTCCTTCCAGGAGGCACTTGGGCTCACGCGTTTCAGATAAGCCCATAGCTCTCAGGGGCTTTCTGTCCCAGCCCAAAGCTGCTGCCCAGGCTGCCAGGGGACATGTCCCCTTCCCCCTGGCACCCAGCCCTGTTCCCTGCCTGGGCTGAGGGCTCGGGGGGGGCTGCATGTGGGGCCACGAGAGGCCATAGCACGGGTAGGTGAAAACACAGGCGCCTGGGGTGCTCCTGGAGCCAGGGTACTGGAAGCACCTCTAGCACGGCTGTTAGGGTGGGCTTTGGGTGTTTGTTAGGGGATGGTTGGGTAGATTCGTGCTGAGCTGGTTTCATGGGGTCAGACACTTGTTGAAGGAGGATCTGCTGCTGCCATCTCCTCTGCGCCTGAGAGGCCGCAGGCTCCTCTGGCAAGCTGTTGTGCTCCCAGGCCTGGCAGGGCGCGCTTTCTGTCACGTTTTGCTGTTGTTTCGCCGTTTAGGCCGGCGCGTTTCACTGAGTGACTCCATGTCAAAACCTCTGCTTCGGCCGTGCGAAAGAATAGAAGAGCTTCGTGTGCTCAGTTACCCAAGCTGTTTGTGAAACCGTGGCCGTGCCACGGGACCTCTGGGGAGCTTTCTCTGAAACTGGCGGCCACCGGCGCTGTGTGCCTGACCAGGGCAGGGCGCTGCGGAGGCGACGGCCGCGCTCGCTGAGGCGTTGGGGTGAGGGCTTCGCGCTGCCCCCCGGGCTGAGGGCACGGCGAGCCCGGGGCCGGGCCCTGCCCTGGCTCCTTCATCCCGCGGGGCCCGGCTGCGGCCGCCAGGGGGCAGCGAGCGGCTGCCGGGACCCTGCCGGGATCCTGCCGGGATCCTGCCGGGCCCTCCGGGGGTGGCGGCGGGGCCGGGCCGGGAGCGGAGGCCGGGGGGTGGCGGTGAGCGGCATCCCCGGCCTTGGGGTGCGCAGTGCTGCAGCCCTCAAATTTTCCTCAAACACGCTTTCTATCTAGCCTGTCCCAGCCTTGTCACCCCCACATGCCTCCCGCGCCTGTAAGGCTGTGCCCGGGTGTGTGAAGCGAGTGCCAACACCCCCTGGTTCCTAGGAAGAGCAGCGATGCTCCTGAGCCATGGTTGATGGTTTCTGAGGTCGTCATGCTTCAGCATCAACTCTGATGCGGTTCACTGGAAAAATGAAAAGGTCTTGAAAATGATTGAAAATGACTTGAAAATGAATGCAAATGGCTTGGCCACAGTTCCGAGGACGACAGCCTTCCGAGGCCTTGTTCAGTGGAAGGTCTGTGTCGCAGCGATGGTCTTTAAATAGGCAGTGTATTTGTTAGGGACAGAGCCACGGGATTTTGGCCTCTACTTCAGGAAAACAGAGATGGCAAGGAAGGGCTCGAGCAGGGCCTGCAGAGCCCAGCCCTCGTGCCTGTGAGGAAGCAGCGCCAGGAGCGTGGTGCTGTGGTGGGATGTGCTGCTGTCACTGCTTGGAGCTGGCAGCAGGGAATGGTAAATTTAAGGTCAGTTTCACAATGCATTAAGCATAACCAGGACTTGTCACTATCCACCCACGCTACTGTCTAGACTCACGTTAGATTATTGTGTGAAAACACGCTTCCTTTTCCTCAGATTTGAGTTTTCCACTCTTTTCATTTCCTTGCATAGCCTCACATTCAAACATGAAGACGAGTTCCCATCTACTGCATCAATCCCGTTTATTCCAGGGTATGCTTATACTGAGTCTTCTCTTATTCACCTCTTTTCAGGACCTGAAAAGTTTCAGTCTTTCACTCGGAATTTTCCCAGGCCCTGCATTACCAGCATCTTTGCTGAGAGGAAGGAGCCAACATATTGAGGGCTGGTGTTTTATGCTGAAGCAGACAGGGCTGTGGTCTCCCTCCCTCCCTAGTGCCGCTTAGCTTGCCTACCGATTATTTCCACAAGCAGTACAAGCAGCCATACAACTTCCTGTAATCTCAGCTGTAGCATGTTCAAATCTCTCAGCTTCCTACAACGATATTTTTTCACTGTTCTGTACCTTAAGCATCCACGTGTCTTCCTGGCATCTTTGATCATAACTATGCAGTCCCATGAAGGCTTTCCTAAATTGTCTGCAGTAATACCCAGGTAGATTTTGTATTAGCATCATTAGCTGTGAGCAGCAGTGTCTGAAAATGACACTGAAAAAATTACTGAAGTACAACTCTCTCTTAAAAAGCCCAGACTGGATTTTCTTATGTCCTGTAATTGAAATTTGGCTTGAAGTGTTTCTAGCTACAGCCAATAAATAGAAACAAAACCCAATCCCTCAGCCATAACTTATTCACCCATTGTCCAGCAATGTCTCAAATGATTTATTTGATGACTGTTACTTGGCCACATACAACATGGGGCGAGCAGTGGAAATGATGTTCATTAGGACAGATAGGAGCACTGATGAAAAAGCAGATTCAACTATTGCTGAATGATTTAGTGCATAGGAGACAACTGTATACTGGAGACTGAAATGTATGTTTCTATAAGGGTTAGGAGAATACATCACGATACGTGTCTTCAAACCAGCTGGCATCCAGATATTGTTACCCTTATTTAAGGTTATCCCAACAGGCCAGCTCAGACTTTCCTGAAGTTGGCTTAGGTAATGACTGTTTCCCTCCCTCCCCCATGGATTTTGTCCAGGGAAAGTAGGGAACGGCTATCAGTGGGTTTCCAGTAGTGCCCTGAGCAGAGTGTACAGCCAGCACATATGAAAATAAGATAGCATTACTCCTTATAAGATGTAGCAAAATATGGCTCATAGATATCACCACTATTTTTCCACTTATACAGAGCATTCGTCATAGGCCAGTAGAAAAACCTGCCAACCAAAATGTTTTAAGAAAGGGAACACTGTTTGAAGCCTGGCAATAAATGTTTTTTTTTTTTTTTTTTTTTTTTTCCCCTCTGAAATATGTACTGAACATAAATAAAGAAGACTCAGAAGAAACATCTAATGAGGTTTAACATTTTGTAATCATGTAGATGAATTTGTAAAGGTTTTTCACACTTTGTTGTTTAATAGATGAGCTATTTAATTAATCCTGTTCAGTTAAACCGTAGCTAAACACTGAAAACAATAGATAATGTTGGTTGAATTCACAAAAAAGCAGTAGTATAACACTAAAATGCAAATGCCATGAAATCTTTGGTTTAAAATTACTTTGCTGTTCTGCCACTTTCTTTGTTTCTTTACGATACTGTTTTTTGCTTGCCAACGAAAACATCGGATGACAATAGCCATGAATACGCAGAGGAGCTGTCTCCCAGGACGTGTAGCTGCAGCCTCTAAACCCAGCATTATGGCAGCAGTCAGAATCCACGTGGCCGATTGTTTTGCAGACATGATGGTGCTGTATTTATGTATCTCTAAACTTGTTTTTCAGGATCTGTGGCTGCCTGCGTATCATGAAGCTTGCTGCTTAACAACAGAAATAAAGCACTCATCAGACAGAAGCGATGCGTCAGTGCAAAGTGGAATTCTCAGGACTAAAGTTTATGCGAGGCAACAACAAAATCCACTGTGCCATTCTCTTGGGCAACAAAGGTAATTTGTTATGCAACATAATGAGGACTTGTGTGTGACAGACGGCAGTGGCGTTCGGTTACAGGGCATTGGCATCAACAAGCACATGCAGTGCATAGATATAAGAGAACTGCTATACACAGAGAATTCAAAAGCTTTGATTGTTATTACTGTAATTTATTTTTTCTCCGGTTTAAAACATGACAGAGTAAACAAATAATTGGGACCAGTCCTGCAGTCCTCTATGGTCTGGGTAGGATCTTCATTGTTTCCTTTTGGATTGGTCTATGTCTTAGACTTGACCATCGCCTTATGGGCCACAAGGTCAAAGCTTGCATGTGCTGTGCGTTTTACGTGGCTCTGACATATTTAACAGGTCTTCTGCCAGCCCACAGAAAGAGTACAAAGTGGGAAGTGAGATACCCTCATAACACCATTTACCAACGCCCAGAAGTCCACGACATCCCACATGCTCCACTGCCCAGAAGTCCACTGAGTCCCACATGCTGCACTGCTCCCATTGGTGTCTGTACTTCTAAAAGCCAGTTATCCTTCCTGTAGGGAGGCTGAGGTCATTCACTTATTTTGCGGATAGTCTAGCAAGTGGGCTGCATGCGGAGCTGGGAACAGAACCGTGGCTCTTAAAGCAGTGAGGTTCGTCTGCTTTTCAAAACAAATCTACCTGCTGGTGTGATTGGGCCTGGTGTTTATGATGACTTAAGCTGCTTGCTGCCTCCAGAGCTGGGGTTAGACCCAAAGATCCTGTTTGCTGACATTCCAGTGCTGTCTCAGCAAACGCTTGTGTAACTCCCTGCTGGATTGTGTTCTCCTGGCCCACACTGAATGTTTCCCTTGTTGCTCATCTGGAGGAGAGAGTCTGGGAGCAACCTCCTCCTGAGAGTTACAAGGGAGAGTTTGGGATCAAGCTTCACTGATCAGTTTACACAGGGGAAATAAGAAATCAAGGCTGTGCCATGCTGTGTGTATAGAGGAGGACTAAGCTGAAGCTGTGTTGGGAACCCTTGTCCTGGCAGTCTGTGGGATTGGTTTCGCTTCTCCAGCGTGCCTGTGACATTGTACCTTATATGTGCGGTATTCTGGAGTAGTCATAATCATACAGTTTTATTCTGTGACTTCGGTGTTTAATCTGGAGGTAACATTTGTTTTCTCAGTCAAACCACACAGTCAAGCCTGGCTGGCCAGACTACATTAGTGGAAGCTGTTTCTCTGGAGCAGCTGAAGACTTCCATTCCCTTTTGGCTTGTGCCTTAAGCATTGCTATTCATGGCAGGATGTTGGAGTTCTTCTGACTGTGCCAGTGACTCAGCAAGGGCCTGATCTGTTTACCTGTGCTCAAACAGGAGTCTAATGACTGCTTGGTGCAGTTATGACAGCAGAACAGTTAAAGGTAAACCACAGAGTTAGCCATGACCTTGGCTAAGCTACCTCACTTCTCTGTGACTTGGATTTCATGGGAGCATTGTCACTATGAACATTTGGGGAATTATTCAACCAGGCTAAAATTGCTAAACAAAACACGTGGAAGAGCTGCACTGAGTGGTTTATGGTGTAATGCTGGGCGTGACACTCAGGCCAAGGTTTTCAAACTGGTATCGCATTGAGAACAACTTTTGCTTTTGGGTACCTAAACAGACGCCTGCACTTCATTTCCAGAGCTGCTGGGCGCATGTCATTCGTCAGTGCCTTCCTCTCATTATCAGGCACATGGGGTTGCCTGGACCTGTTTTCCCCGTGTGTCTTTTTTACAGCTCCTTCAACAATAGGGATCTGGTCCTGATGGAGATATTTTAGGAGCCACCATGATAGAAAAAAACTGTATCAAAGTATTTCTCTTTAATTTAAGCAAGGTTAATTTAATTACTAGCCTACATAATTAAGTCTAACCAAATGAATATTACATCATAAGAAGCAATAAGATTCCATACTGCAAGGATAAGAGGCAAACAAACCAACCCTGCCTTTCATGCGGAAGATGCTATCTGGCATTTACATAGATATTGTACACGTAATTAAAGCCATCCTTAATGTGTAATGCTATTATTACAATCCTTGGTATTCTGTAGCAGTTGCTAGATCTTGTAATGAACAAGTGGAAAAATGTCCCAGGGAATACAGAAAGCATTACAGTGACTTTGCAGGCAATGACTGTGTTAAAGGAAACCCCACAAGTGTCCTTGTGTTTTTGCAGGGGGAAAAAATCCCACCTTGTTATGGTCTGTCAGGATGAGTGCCATTTTACATCACAAAGCTGCTGATGGTGGAACAGCCTGGGCGCTGCGCACAGAAAGCTCACAGGTGAGTAAGCCGGCTGGCTCTTTCAGCAGCACAAGTACAGCGTGTTTTCAAATTCCCCGTGCTGCTTGACTGAGCCGCAGGGTCAGGGAGAGGTGAGCGGCTGCTCTAGACAGCCCTGCATGAGCTGCCCTCCCAGAGGTACCGCGCTTGGCTGCGCAGCGTGGCAGAACTGTGCAGCAGTCGGCTGTCCTGGGTTGGACGTGCCGGAGGGTTGTCTTTCCGCTTGAATGCGGCTACTTGCAAATGTTCTGCTGCTTCGTTCCTCCGCAGCCCTGTTTTCAGGACCCTGTCAAGGTCAAGGCTGTTAATGGATGGGGCTGTGAGTGCAAGTCTTCCTTTCAGCCTGCGAGGTCCGTGGTACAGGGGTGATTATTTATGACATGCTTGTGCAGTACCTAATGCATCGAAACATCGCTTTCCTCAGTACTTGCAACCTGCCTAGGAGCCACGCAGCCCATGTGTCCCTCATGCATCTGTTGGCCCTGCTGCCTGTTTCCCAGGGTCCCCAAGTGGGCAGCTGCGCTACCCTAGCCTTGTGGCTTGCACCCCAGCTACTGTTCAGAGGGAGCAGCTGGCACAGTTGATGCTGGGGGTTAAGGCCAGCTTCTAGGGCTTCCTTAAGCCAGCCCTTCCTTTTTGCATAGGCAGGAGGTGAGTACCTGCCTTCCAGCAGTGCCAGCGCCCAGAAATGCTTTTGTCAATCTTGCTGACAGAGAGACCTTGAGGGTGGGTGCTATCCTGCATCTGTAACAGAGGATGCCTCCCCACTACCTCAGGTACCCCTGCTCTGTTCTGTGCAGTTTTCTATTCTGTTTCCAGCACTGCTCAGGTTGGGTATAGCCAGATAAGGAAACAGCTCAGCAATGTTTAGTTGAATGAAGTGTTGCACATAGAACTGCACAGAACTCACACCATTTCCATCAGCAGCTTGCCAGGAAATGAACGAGTGCATCTGTGCAAAACCCAAGTTCAGAAGGATTTTCACACTTGAGGACAGATTTGGTACAGCTGCAGAAGGACGTGTGGAGTTGTATGTTCTAGGCATCTGCTTTACAGTCTTTGAAGTACTTTGTTAGGGACAGCTCATCTGGGTCAGGATGGTGGAATTTGCTCCTTGGCAGGAAGCTTGCCATCTGATCATCTGTGTAGGTGTTTCTCATCTTAATGATGTATCCGTAGAGCTTTTAAGTCAGTCTTGTGTTCAGATAGCATCTAGATGAGCCTTTCCAAATTCAGGAAATGCCCATAGCAGGATTTGACTTCAGTGGTTAGAGGAACCATAAATTCGAAGATCTCCCTTCAACCTGCTTGCAATAAGATCTGAGGGGCCTGCCCCAGGTGAATGCCATGGACAGGATGAGTGGGACTGTCAAGGACAGACCGCTGACCAAAGCTGTGAAGGGCAAAGATCCCCTCACACAAGGCAAGCGTTTGGGAGTAACAGGCCCACTTGCTCTGTGCTTCCCTGCCCAGGACACATGGCTGCCGGGAGGGCTGTGTGGCTCAGACCCCCTGCTCTGCCCACAGCTAGGTCTTGGCTTTCCCCACTGCCTGGGGGCTACTGCTCCTGCTGACTTCTCTGCCCCTATGAAGGCAGAAAGCCGAGCGCTGCTGAGCCCTGTGCGGGCAGTCACCCTGTGCTGGCCGTGGGGAGCTCTCGGTGCTGCTGCCAGAAGCTGGTGGTAACATGTGGAGAGAGAGAGGGGGTGTTTGTGTTAGGTTTTCTTGCAGGATTCCAGGTCTTTGAAGCGATGTTCATCAAAGAAAATATCAATCTTTAAAAAAAATACATGTAAGCAATTGTAGTTTAATTTTTTTTTTTTTGCCTTAATGGTTGCATGAAAAAAATATTTAAAAAATGGGATGCAGCTGTAACCTAACAGGCAGAAATTAACTAAAAATCTGTATGAAAATTCTTCCTTCCAAATTTACATAATCTATAAGTGCTAGGTATTGACAACATATCTTCAGTGCTTAAATTCAAGAGCATGATACTGCTTTTTCCTTCAAACAGTGTTATAACAATATTGTAACTGTACTCAGTACTGTTACATGATGAGAATTAGGCAAGTGCAGACAAGCAAGAAACACTGAACAACACTAAGGCAATTCCTTGTCGATTTCAGAGGATCATCAGGACTTTCTCATTTCTTATCAGGAAAATATGTAAATAGCTCCTGGGGCCTTGCTCAGATAATGAGGCAAGGTCAATTTCAGTAAGCTGCCTTCCAGGAAAATTGCCCTCCTCAAGGTGTCTAATGAGAGTAAAAAGAAAAAGCAAGAAGAATAGAAGGCAGTGATAGATAGTGATGAGAATACAAAGGATGCTTGGAGCTGGTGGGGGAGAGGCATAGGATTGTTGTATCAGAAGAATACTAAACGCGCTGATAACTGACAATGAGGCAAGAGGAAACGTGTGGTCAGGAGCTGAGTGTGCTGGGCAAATGAGCTGCCTGCAGCCTGAAAAGACCAGCTGTGCTAGTGGACATTCAAAGATTTATTCACAGCAAAGGCAAGAGAAAACACAACGGAGGGAGTCAGCCTTGTCCCCCAGCAGCTGAGTACTTATTTCCACCTTTCCAGGCCCCACTTTGGTGCCGCAGCTGTGCTCTGTGCCTGCCCAACAGCACCCACTAAGAGAGCACCGTCTGCACAGGGACGGAGAAGGGTAGAAGCAGGGAAGTCTTGTCCGTGTCCTGTAGGTGGAAATGGGATGTCTGGATTAGGATCTGCTGTAGGAACATCTGGATGAAAATGAGAGCCAGCAGCACCTTCACTGCTGGTTGTTCTCCGGCTTTAACTTGGCACGCGAGCTCCCTTGGTATAGGTGCATTGTTCTGGTTCATACCGGGGTGTTGAAAGGAAGCAGTGTGCTTTCAGAGCATGGTTTAACCTACAGATGCCATAAAAGCTGCTGGAAAAATGCTGCCAAGAGTCAGTCCTGGAGAGATACCTCAGTCAAAATCCATGAATTTTGCTATGGATATAAACTCAAAAGCACCAGAAGTCTCTGAGACAGACTGAAGTGCAAGACACTTCATGAAGTCTGGAACAGAATTATTTCGCCTGGTTGTTCCTTCCCAGCTGCTTGTAGGGTTTTCATCACAGCTGCTCTGGATTTATATAGCTGTTAGGATGGGTGTCTGTATTTAGATTATTAAGCAACCACTTCCAGACACAGAAGCGATTGCTGGCTCATCGCTGCTGGAGGAGACCAGCAGGATATATTATTTTTCCCTTAAGAAGGCAGTTGTTAAGGAGAGGTCACGAATCCATCGGGGGAAGCAGCACAAAGCCCTGTGCTGGTGGCGATCCCCGCGGGCTGTTGTTGCCCTTCCCGGGGCCGCGCAGCTCGGGGCCGAGGTGAGAAACGCCCGGGGGGCAAGTGCCGGGTGCCCGGCTTCGCCCTGCGAGGAGCCGGCCGCCTCCAGATGCCGCTCGGGCCGGGCCTGCAGGGGGAGGAGTGGGAGGAGAAGAGGGCTGAGCCGAGCCGTGCCGAGCCGAGCCGCCCCCGGTGGGCCGGGCCGTGCCCGCCCTGTCGGTGCGAGCCTGCGGGAGCCGCCGCCAGCGGAGCCGGGTAGGGACGCGGCCGCTTCGCTTCTGCCCCTTCGCCCCTTCCCTCCCCACGGCCCCGGCCCCGGCCCCGGCCCCGAGCTGCGGCTGCCCCGGCTCGGTGCGGCCCCTGGGGGCTCGGCGCTGCCTCCCGAAGCGCCGGGGGAGAGCCTCGGGAGGGTGCGCTGCGGGCAGCTCCGCCGCACCTCCGGCTGCTGGGCTGGGGATGCCTGGGGACAGCCTGGGGGCAGCCTGGGGGCAGCCTGGGGGCAGCCGCCCCCCTGCCCGCTCGGGGAAGCCGGCCGGGGAGGTGACGGCCCCGTCCCTGGGGGGCGTTTTGGGGCTCTCCCCTCGTGGGACTCGGGGGGAGGGGTGTGAGGAGAACGGGTGGGATGGAGGAAGGGTGGCTGGTGGAGAATCGGAAAGGAACCAGAGACAAAGTGAGCTGTAGAGCGCCAGCAAGACGTGAGCGCAGAGGCTGCTTTGCCCGGGAAGCTGCCGGCCCGGGCTGGGGACGCGGGGCTGAGGCTCTCGCCCGCTGCCTCCAGCCTGTGGCCAGCTGCTCGGGCTGTGGGTGAGAGGTCGCCAGTTAAACCGCATTTCAGCTTTTTTTCCTTAAATACTTTCCACGTGTGCAGTCCTGAACTGTAACCTCAAGTTTCTGAATAAGAGCGAGTGTTGTCTGTCTGCTGTACCAAGGTGTTTTCTCCAGCTGTAATTAATCACCGTGTTTTTCCCTTCCCATTAAGCTGCTCACTTGGAGCACTGGCACAGTCAGCGAGTGTCCTGTTGTACGCTAGACCCGAGGTATTTCCAGTTTCAGGCTATTGTGTTTTATTGGCAAGTGCAACGTGCTGGAGGTCACTTGGGGCAGTGACCTGCTAAAAGCAGGAGCGGACTGGGAGGGGTCTGATAAGAGCGGAGCCTTCACTGCATACGCATACGTGGACTTGGGTTTGCTTCTTGCAGACATATCCTGTAAGAGAGCTCAGAAAACTGCTGAGGCCCTACGGGCTATACATTGCCCTCAGGTCAGAATCTATACTAAATGTTCACGTGCAATGTTCCAGTAATAGCTGTTGTACGTTTTATGCAGAGGTCAGGGCGATGCAGAACATTTCCTGGTGAGCTCAGTCCCTGTTGGCAATAAGGGCCGATGGGTATTGGAGCTGAGATGCTGGAGAGGGGAAGAAATGGAGAAGCAACAGCTAAATACTTGCAATTCCCAAGTGTGGGAAGAGTCTGGTAGCTTCAGGGTCTGGCTTCTGTTGTTGGAGCCTCCGGTGTCCTGGATCATCTTTAGCAGAGGCGATCTCAAAGGGCCCCAGAAGTGATGAGGCATAGATCTGATCACCAACTGGATTATTTTGCAGAACATTTTAAAGCAAAGCATGTGACTTTTTTCAACACTAGTAGTACATGTATGGTTCAGTTTTGAATGTTTTGACCTTGATGGTGTTGACTCAAGTGCAGACCAGCCTCTTTGGCTGGGTGGTGACCAAGGAGGTTGGTGCAAAGTGGGCCCTGGCCCACCTGCGCCACTGCAGAAAGAAATTAATAAAGAGAAGATAGTAGATCTTGTGGTAGTTTTTGGTGGTATTTTTAGAAATAAAAGACTTGGCAGAGTGAGAGCTTTAGTGGACAGACTTTTTCCTGATTAACGCCACAATTGTCAGGAGAAAAACCTCTTGAAGCGTATTTTGAGCGGCTCTGGGTAGCAGCTCATAAGATCCAAAGTTCATGGAGGGCTGAGAAACAAATGCAGTTGATCTTGCCTGCTTCTTGCCTTGACAGCATCCATGAGTGAAGCGCCCACAGCCACGTCATCCTGGTGTGGTGCTTCCTTCCCCGTGAGCAGGAGCCCTGCACAAAGCTGCGCGCTCTGCTCCAGCAGCCCGCGTGGTGTATGTGGTAATGCTGCTCCCTGTCACACCCGGGTAGGGCTTGTGCTGCTTGTAGGCCAGTACCCAGTTCCTAGGCTAGCAGAGCAGTGAGTACCCAGGTTTATTTTCTGTGCTGTGGAGGCAGATGTGAACATTTTTTAGGACCTGGGAGTTGCGTTGGCATGTTGTATGCCATACACAGTGCTGTTCTTGGGGAAACATTTCCTGAGCTGGTTCTAAACTTTATGACCTTGCCTGGCATGCTCTGAATAGCAGATCTTGTTTTCTGCCTTGGGTAACGTTACTTTAGTTTGGTGGTGAATTTTAGCAAAACCTTTCAGGCCTGTCCTGTGGGAATCCCATTTAATACAGCCAAGCAGGGTGTCTGAGAGCCTTCCCCTGCAACAGCTGGGTATGAGCAGTGCTGGAAACAGGATACTTGGAAAAATGAACCTTGTCTCTGAACCATTGTGGTTTTTCTAATGAAATCAGTTTGCCACCTGCATCTCTCTGGGGCGTGACTCTATTTTAGAGATGTTGTAAATGTATAAACAACCTTCTGACCTTCCTCACTTCCATCTTTTGCTTTATTCTCGATTTCCTTCTCTTCCTCTTCATCCTTTCTCACAAGCCTGTGTCCTTGCAGACATTCCTTATTGCTGGCTGGAGACATGTTACCAATTGAGCATTGTTTCGCAGCTACTTTAGACAAGAGGAGGAAAGAGCTTGCCCAGTGAGACGGAGAGCCTTCAGGATTTAATGAGTACCGCCTCAATATCACATCAGCTAAGGTCCATTTTTTTTTATTTTTTATTTTTGGAAGACATCACACAACGCTGGTTCTCACCCTTTGAATCCTAAGCGTTTGTGGAAGCTCAGCAGAGCTCGCTCAGTGGAACCTCTGTGTGCATACATTGAATTAACTTTTACATTTTGTGAACAGAGTGGACTTTAAGAATTCTGAATGGTGAGACTGAAATTCCCCAGTGACCTTTGATCTAGGAACTTGATCACCCTTGACAGGGTAATGCTGTGAGAGATTTATAATAAGTTTTTCATGGTAGTTTCTTGGGTATAAGGAAGTTGTATTCAAGGCCTGAATATTTGGGATTATATTTTTAATTTATTCTAATCAGTAAAAACAGCATTGGCACTGAAACTTCTGTGGGAAGGTTGTTTGTGAACTATTAATTATTTTCAGTCTACTTGGCATAATGTGAAGGATTATTAACATAACCAGTCTTGCAGGTGATGATAAATTCAACAAGCATTACTTTTTAAAGAGGCTGGTATTCGTTATTACTAATCTTTCATGTAGAAGCCCTCTTCCAGCTAACAAAAATTCCTTATAGAACTGACCTAAACCTTGTACTTTGCCAGGAATTTAGGATGGCTTTTTATTTGAAATACAATTTAACATAGCAGCCAGAAGCAGGGCCTTCATTTTGACTTGTAGAAAACAGAACATGATGATGATATCTCAACACTGCAAAACTACTGTACAATAAATTCTGTCTTACCAGTTTGTCCTAAGAGGAAGAATGTTAAATCACAGGGTGATTCTCATCTTCTGCTTCAATTAAACCTCACCAATATGGCCAGGAGGAAAGATGTTTTCCATTGTTCCTATGTATTCACTTTCAATATTGAGGGTAGCAGCCTGAATCAGAGGCCAGCCGGAGAATGCAATTGATGTTTAGACCGACCTGCACTAATCTACCTACAACTTCCTTTGTCAGGTGGTTACTCACAGCTCCAACATAATATTGCTTTTGTGGCTTTGATGGGCTTTTTTTTTTTTTTTTTTTTTTTTTTTTGAGAATACATTGTATTTTCTTGCTGGCACTAGTATCCAGGTTGAAATGAAAGGCTATTTAGTCTTACTCGTTCTACCGTCTCCATTACGTGTTTCCAGGTCATTTCCAAACATGTGTTTGCTGTGCAGTACCGTATTATATTGACTACTAAAGCGTCAATGGCTTCTGAAAATGGAGCAATAAAACACAAATTCATGAGAAAGTAGCATAAGAATGTGAATTCCCATCTATTATATTGACTGGAAAGTATTTGTGAAAAGTTAGCCTGCTGAGAGTCTAAATAGAGAGCTACTCGTGTATCTGTAGGAAAGGAGAAAAAGTCTATTCCCCCAAGGCTCCCAGGTTTGTGGGACCGTGATACTCCACAGCTCCATCAAACCTCTCATCCTTTCTCTTCCACTTTAGTCTTTTATAGCCACATTGCCGGTAGCCAGTGTTGTTTTTCATTAATAGTAAATATCTTTTCCCTTAGTGGGCGGGTGGGGTGATGCTGTATCTGTAGATACAGGAAGTTCATCAGTCAGTTGATTTAGTTACTCACTCGTGTGTGGGCAAGAGATGTGAGAGGGTCATTTGGTAGGGTTAGAAATACTCAGGTTGTTTTACAACAGGAGCACTGCTCTTCTGAGGCAAACATACCTTTCTGTATCACACCCTTGCAGTGCGACCCTTACGTCTTTATCAGTGGCTTACTGAACTTCCCATAGTCTAAACAAAGTTGTGGTGCTGCCAGTTGGGTTAGTTTTTCTCAGTGTAGACACTTCTTTTAGTTCCCATGAAATCTGCCCTCTGTTGTTCTTTTGATGCAGACAGATTTGTGGAGCTTGAGATAAGCTGTCATGAAAAATACTGTTTCTCTGAAGCTGAATGTATTGCCTCAGCGCCCAGAGCAGAGCACAGGGCATAGCTGACAAGCAGTGATGGCACACGTCATCTTCACATGTCCTGCAGTCTTTTTGCTTCCAGTTAGAAACACAGAAATGGGAAGCGATGCAAATAGCTGCCCATGTCCCTTTTTTCCTCATGTATCTCTGATTAAAATGCTGCAGATGAGTTAATAGTAAAAAGGTATGTCTGCTTCTTGTCTTGACTTCTAACCCAAGTAGTGTTTTGATAGCAAAGAGTCTATTCTGCCATTTGTTGTATGTCCCTTCTGTTACGTGTGGTTGCAGCTAGTAATTGTGTGCATGTAATCTGTATTTAAAAATACCAGTTACAGAGAACACAGAGATTGCAGAGAAGCCAGTGTTATCAGTACACATTATATTTATCCTTCAGGAATACAGCTTGCGTCAAAAGTCTGTAAAATGTCCTCTCAACTTTGTTTTCTAAAATACAGATCCAGATGATTCTTCCTTGCCCTGCAGCTAAGCTGTCAGTGAAGGCAGCTTCCTCAGAAGGGCTCAAACCTTAATTAATACATTAGCAAACTTTCTTATGATTGACCTTTGTGACTTCTGCAGTCCTGTCAAGTTTTCTACTTGCTTGTTTTTTACAGATTCTTCAGCTGCATGTGTTACCTACATTATTTGTGCTCTGTCTTTAGTGAGTGAGATGGGAACACGGAAATCCCATTTTCATGTTCCCCAGCTGCACAGGCAGTGTATTATAGTTGCACCTGTGTTGGCAGGGTTTTCCTGTGTTAGATTAATTTTGTTGAGCAACTCCAAGTTCCTCTAAAAGAAACGATTTTCCTTTCCTGTATGGCAAGGGAGATTGCAGTCTTCTGAGGCTGTAAACTTGTTTATGTCTACCAATAAAGCAGTCGGTAGCATTCAGAGGTACCTAACTGTCTGGTTGAAATTCAGTTCATTTATATGGCTGTTAATTTGAGTAGCTGCTTTGAGTTCCTTTGCCTCCTTTAGAGGCTGTTGTCCCTGTAGCCAGAGTGTTTCATCCAGTTAGAAGTTTGCCTCTTGTTATTTCTTCTTTCAAAGTCACAACAGCTGCTCTCTGTGTTTTACTAAATTGCCCTGTGTGACTTCGACACATAAATTCTGCAAGTGAGCAAATGTGGTTTCTAACATAGGTGCCCAGTTTTGATGGCCCCAAGCATTCGTTAGCAGACAATTTTTACTTGTTTTCTTCCCCCATCTCCACCCTGTTCAGCTGGTTGAATTGGCCAGCACTTCTGCCTCAAACAGATACCTTATTCTGGTCTAGTTAAAAAAGTCAGAGGAAATGGTCTTTACTTAGTGAATTTTACTTCAGACAAATTTTTCTCAGTTGTGTCTACTGCATTAAATCGACATATTTCTTTCCTTGACATGGAGTTTGTCTGTACATAGCTTTCTCAGAGAGCTAGAGCCTGGCCTCGTGCTCTGTTTGTTGGGCTAGCACTGGACTGTTTGTGTCTTCTGCATGGGTCCGTTTGGTTGAATGTTGCTGTTCGGGTCCGTGTGCGCCCCTTGTCCTCATAGCCACGGGCTGGAAGGTGACGGCCCTGCTGCAGCACTGCCTGAAGCAGCTGGAGGGGCTGGCGAGGGCCTGCGCCCGCCTTTCTTCACAGGCCAAGGACGCCCCCTGTGAGGGCCAAACCAGGCAGAGGAGATACCTGCAAGCTGAAGCACAGGGGACATGTGCTAGGCTTGTGTTCTGAAGCACGTTGTTGTGACCCATGAACCAGAAGGAAGCCTCTTTCCACATGGTGTCTGCCTTTGTAAGCCCAAGCTTCGCGGCAAAGCCTGTCCTCACAGGCCGCGCTCGGTGGCAGAGCAGCCCGTGCTGGGACTGCCGGCCACAAGATCTTTCTCTCTCCACAGTTCTGCAGGTTTGTGAAACTCTGCTGAAGTAGCAGGGGCACGCTTGGGGCAGTCTTACATTCTTCACCTCTCAAGTATAAGCGAGTGTAAGTCCCAGGAGGGAACACGTTGTTACTACTGTTGCACTGAGGCCAAGGCGGGCTGGCGGAGATGAAGTAACTGAGCCAGAGCCTACAGCACGGCTGGTGATTTCAGGTGCATCCTGAGAAGGCAGCTCAGTCTCTTGGGATTTCTGGCACGGTTGTGTAGTTATGGCTTCTGGGTATTTCCAGAACTCAATGTTAAAACTAATCCCAGACTGCTTAAGGTGCACCTGTTACGGGCTTCTGTCAGCGTACTCTGATCGTTCTGCTTTAAGCTGGGAACAGTTGGGACGGGTAACAGCAGGGTTTTTAGCAGTCTTAGGTGGTGTTGATGTTTTTCTCCCGTGCTTGTTCTTTATGGTTTGCTTGGGGGAACCAAGAAAGGGAAGGTCTTTTCCTAGCTGCAAATTGCCAGATTCCCCAAATGCCAGGACTTGGCATATTGCAACTCAGAATCCAGCTGGTGGTTGTAGGTGAATGTGAAGTCAAGAAATGGTAGGAAGGGGAAGAGGGGGGAGTCAAAGGACAAGTAGGGGTAAGAGGAGGGACAAATTAAGGACACAGTTTGTCATTTTAAATGAGCAGGAGAATGTGGAGAGAATGGAACGAGTTTGTGAGGGACATTAACATTTTCAATCTTGTTTCTAATTTAACCACAAGATATAAAAATATGTATTCATATATCTCTCATATGACTTGCTTTGAAGGCTGGTAGGGTTTTTCATGAATAAAAGTCTTTGTTCTTCTCTCTGACCTGTCATACTCAATCTTACAAAATAGTAAGGATTTAGCAGCAACAATAAGAAGATATTTGAGCTGGTCTCTCCTGATTCTAGTAGCATCCATAACCAACACACCAGCTGGTGTTTAATAAAAGCTGGAAGAAATAAGCAACTTGCCCTGCATGTGCCATGGCCACAAGGCGTATGGGAGATGTCAGGGCAGCAGAATGAGGTGGTGTCCCTTTGTATCTTCAGCAGATCTCATCAAGCCCACATTTAGCATTGTTGCTTTGTGTCTACCTTCTGCTCTGGAAAGAAAATCATTCCTAACAAGATTTGGGGAATACGGCTCAAGAGACCTAGTATTCCTCTGCCTACTGCTCTGTCTAGGTGGAATTTTGGCCACAAACCAGACTTTTGTGTGTTTTTCCACCACGTACTACTTCGTTTGCCTCCTGCAGTGTTAATGGGTTGGACTAAAGGATGTCAGCTCAGCTAGAGTGTTTTTTGATCAGATGTAACAAAAATCATTTGATACCAGTTTTAAAACTAACACTGACTGAAATTGGAAAAATAACTTGACAAATGACAGGCTTCTGCCAAATACCTTAGAAAAGGTCACACTCAGCCAACCAGTTTGGACAAACACTGTGGAAAGAAATTGTGTTAAGCTAGTTCTTTAAAGAAAAAAAAAGTCTTAATATCATTACAATGTACATCAGATAGGAAAAAATGAAAGGAAAAGGGTGAATTTGAAACCTTGGAAAATTATGGTCAACTATAGATGGAAAGGGTATAAACAGATGGGATGAATTGGAAAGGGCAAAATGTACAGAACCTGGCACACGCTGAGCACGTATTGGTTTGCAAAGATGGTTCAGCTCCTCAGCATTTCTCACGTGTAAGGTTACGTGTGGGGGTATGTGGAATCAGTCAATACAGACCCGCTATGGGAGGCAAATTGTTTTTCTGTGCATTAAAAAGGCAGATTGCTGGTTAGGATACTAGGTGTCTCATTATCTGTCAAAGAACTTGAACTGGCAATAAATTTGTTACACAGGCATTTGTTCCTAGTCTCGTGACTCTAGTAGCCTTACATCTAATGCTAATGCATTTGTGCGCTATTACTTGCGAAGTGCAAAGTACTTTGCTAATATGCAGGTCACTTGTTTGCTACTGAGTGAACTAGTTGTGTATCAGCTGCTGCAGCTTCTTGGTGCTTCGGTACAAGGCACAGGTAGAAGAGAAGAACTCATGTTTAGAGCAAAGACTGGGATAAACACGTCAGGATAGCTAAGGTTTTTGAGAATCTGCAGGTAATGTCACAGGTGCACCCACGTGCAGTAGGATTTGCACATGCTCTCTGAACACACATGCTTGGAGGTTGTTCTAAGAGTTATCTTACTGGAGGGGTGATTTATTCGGAGCCCACCCAGAAGGATTTATTCCAAACTGTGTTGTTTCAGGGAATATGTGCAGAATGGAAAACCAGGTTGTCCTTTTAAACTATGCTCCAGAAACGCCTTTCAGGTATATTTTATCAGGGCGTGGAAAAATAATATTACTCTATTACAATCTTCTGCATGTTTACAGGGCTGGAAGGAGCAGGCCTCTGGAGGAATTATCACTGGTTGTAATGAGAAACACAAAGCATCATTGTTTGAGTCTCCCTCTTTTTATTATTCTAATTCAGTGTTTACACAGTGCAACAGTCCCACTTCTTTATTAGATACCAGTTAGAGTCTATTCATATTTTTCATTTCCTTTTGAGGGAGGTTATCATCTGATCTGTAACAACTTGAAATAATAAGTTTTTTAATAGAGTTCATATGGCCAACCCACTGCAGAGCTGCATGCCTATTCCCTGAGCTGTTGGCAAGGGGGAAGGGGAGAAAACAACAGAAGAAAACGAAGCTCAGTTTTGCAAGATAATTTTATGGTAAATGATAATTTATCTGAGCACTGACAATTCTTAGGTTTGTGTAAAATGATTAAGACACAAAGTGTCATGGCACATTTTTGTCAGAAAACCTGGCATCCTCTAACAGGGCCTCATTTTGCTGATGTGTGTATATTTCTTTTTAAGCTCACACATACCTATGAAAAATGATAGTTTGAGATGCGACTAGCTTAGAAGAGATGAGAGCACACGTTTCTCTAATACTTTATTCAAGTCTTTTTCTCACAGGAGTATTTTGCATTACAGTCAAGGTTCAAAGGTTAAATTTGCATTTTAAAGTTAACATTAGTGCTTTCCTTTAATAATTTAACTTAGTGTGTTAAGAGGTTGTTTTGAGTACGTTATTTGAAGAAATAGGCACAGGATGGACTTTACATGTACAGGTATGGTTTCACAAACAGATTTTTTTCCTTACAACGTAGAGATTTATTTTTCTATATGTGGCTGTTGTAGGTACTGGGTCTGTTTATTGTTAACAGTGCTGGGGAGCAAAGATGGTGTTTTTAAGGTGCATGAGAGCTGATAATCGATGCTTTTCGCTGTCATGAAATACCCCTTGAGTCTGCACTATAACTGATTGGTCCTAACTGGAAGTTGTCTTTGACAGAAAAATGTTTAATTATAGTTTAATGACACGCCATGTGCGTGATCTTTCAGTTTAAGCAGCTCTGCGTTTGTACCAACCTTATGGTGCCACGAGAAGTGCAGTGGGAGTTGCAGGGAGCAGCTGAAGGCAGTGTGCCCTCTCCTACCAGCAACGCTCCGTGCCAGCAGCGTGCTGTGGCTTGGGATGTGGATCCCTGCAGCTGGAACAGGCTCGCCAAAGTCCTCCGCTCGAAACCCTGCATAGTGAGGGTACAGAGCTCTGGGTATGCAGGTATGTAAACACGGCCATACGCCCAGTGGGTACGGGCTGTCGCCACCCAGTCTTGGCCTAATGTCATCTCCGTCACGTGCCAGATAAGGAGGCTGCTCCCGGCTGTGCCAAGCTGGTGCAAAGAGGGCTGGGGGCTGCTGCTGTGCTGCCAGGCACTGCTGTACGGCACGGGGATGCTGGGGAATGTCCGTGTGGCGTCTGTCCTTTCTTGTACGTGGGGCCAGGTTGCTGTGAAGGTGGGGGGAGCAGGGGTGGGGGGCTGGAAAGCGTGGGGGCCTGCAGGTCGTCCCCTGTTCCTGGGGGCAAGAGGAGGGGAACCATGCTTTTGGTGGGTGGCTTGGGGCTGGGGGAGGAAGGTGAGTGTGAATGCACTTCTGCTGGCATCTCGTTCCTCTGCACAGGGAGTTTATACCTGACTTTGGTGCCCTCAGCACCCTGACTGAAAAATGAACTTCTTTTAGTTGAAAATAATTTCTTGAAAAGCCTAGAAGCCACTGGTCCTTCTTAAAGTCTGCCTAGCCCTGGCAGTAATGTTCTCTGAAGTCTAGAAATCAGAAGTTTTATCCTTCTTACACCAAAAGAGGTTATCTTACCTCTTTGGGGATTTATAAATGCAGTGAGTTACTGATCCTTAGGAAGGAAGCAGTGGAGAGACAAAACTTTCTCCAGAGATTTTTGCAGCTGGTTTGGCCTTTCCAGTGGTGGTACGTCTATGGGGGAGCTAAAAGCAGCAAGGAGCTCAGCATTCAAAAGCCCTACTTCAAAACCCTTCATACTGAGCGCTGGCATTCCTGTGGTAGCTGTGATAGCAATCATTAACTCGCTGCTGTGTTGCTGGAAACAGTTTTCTGAGCAGGACCGGCTCGCTCTGGCATGGGTTTTGCTTTGTGCCCGTACACAAAGACTAGCCCCATATCAGGTACTGAGATGTGCACAACAGTTCTCATGTTATTGTGACCTGATTCTGCCCCAGTGGCCACGATTTCTATTTCCATGTGCTTCTATTTTCTTTGAACAGTCACAGCTATCGGTGCTGCAGCTGCTGTGCAGAGGGTGGAAGCCTGTGAGCTGGCAGCCTTGGCTCTGGAGCCGTGCTAGGCAGTGTTGCAAGCTCACTGCTTCTCATCCACGTCTGGGAGACCAGGCAAAAAGGCTGCTGATGTAAGCATGGGGACAGAGAGGGGTTTGAGGAGGTTGCTTTCTGGTATTTCTGCTTTCCATTTATTGCCCAAACAGGCGTACATTTCTTACTACTTGCCGTTTGTCTCTGGGAACAGTCTTCTTGCAGCTCCATAATGAAGCCTGGGGGAGCTCATTGCACTCTAAGACAGTCCTCCAAAAAGTTTGATTGGAGCCAAATGATCAGTAAACATCAAAACAGGTTATTAATATCCTGGCTTTGGATGTTCTTGTGTTTTGCTATGCCAGAAAACCACGTGCGTGCTGTTGCTTATGAAAGGCTAGCAAAAACCTGTTAAAACACTGTGCTAGTTTGTCATACTTTCAACTTTGAAGACCTGTTGAGCTGTTTTGTTTCCAAACAGTTTGGTGTATTAAAAAAAGATTTTGCAGGATCAGTGGGACCCTTGGTTCTAAGTAATGCTCAGTGCTGCTGGTGCCATGGCCCCGGTCAGGCCCCAGGACTGCCAGCAAAACGATTCAGTTGTGCAAAGGAGAACAGTGCAGCTTGTCTTGCAACTGTTGGCCAGCCCTGTGCGGCTAACAGACGTTAAAAGAAATAATTTATACTTGGAAAATGTTATAGAAAATGCATGACTGTGAATGGAGCTGTGGAGTGTGAAGGTGAGGTTTTTGCCCAAGTGCTTTTCAGAGTGGAATTTGGTGTTGTTTGCTGGGAGTTCCTCAGATACTTGACCCTAGGTTGGTCTCCTACAGCAAATCCTTTGGGAATGTACAAATTCCAGTGGAAAATCCCAGAAATTTTCTTGGGCAGTTCTCCTTTGGGACTAATGGATTTCAGTCTCACTGGAGCAATCCAAAAGCCTATCTTCATCCCAGTGATATTTGAGCATTTTTCCATTCCTGCCTTGGAAGCGCGTCCCCTTTTGGCTAGTTTGCTCAGAACCACATTTGCCCCTGTTGTGGAGTGTCAGAGACAGTGAAGGAAGAGGAATTACTGGTACACGCTGTGCAAACATGTGCATGCCTGAAGCAGTACTGAATTCCAAGGGGATTTCCTCTACCAGTCTGAAAGGGGCTGTGGCTTCCCAACACTGTGTTCTCACTCCCTGAGAAGAAAATATGTGAAAATACATAGGCTTAGAGCTGAGGGGGGGATAATTGCTGGACAATTTGTGATGGGAAGCCAGAGGTTCATGTAAAACATCCTCAGTGGTATGAGAAGAGGAGAACCCAGCATGCTTCCGACTGGAATTTGCCTTTTTGTCCTTAAATGTAGTACCATAACTGCAGCGTTCTGGGACATCAAGTTACTCCATCGCAGAGGCTGCGAGGCCATCAGAGAGAGCCTTTCCTGAGTAAAGCTTCGTTTGGTAAGGCTTTTAAGATCTATATTGGGAGAAAGGGAAGGAAGAAGCCTCCAGTCAGTGACTGGTAAGAGGAAATGCTTCATTAATATTAAGCTTTAGGTGCAGAAGAATAGAGGAAGTTATTTTTTTCCACTGTCACAGAGGAAAGCAATAGCAGTTAAGCCGGGGCCTGCAGCAGGAACATTTACTGGAAATGTTTACATGGTACTTAATACCTTGACATGCATTATTCACTTGTGTAACGCTATCTGGGGTGGAGCAGGGAGGAATGGCTTTGCCGAAGAATGTTTGCTCCCCGTGGAATATTTTCCTGAGCATAGCTACGTTTTTTTGGCAATGAGAGACATTCCAGGAATAATAATAATAATAATAAAAAAAAACTCTTCAGACACATATTTATAAACTTCTGGAATGTGTTCTCTTGCAAAGGTGACCCAGCCGTACGCAGAAGGCTAGCCTGGCCCTGGGCAGTGATATCTTGCTTTGTTGTACAGCAGAATTTCAACAGAAACCCTCAGTGAGCCCCTTCCAAGCAGGAGAGCTATGCAGTCAGTGGTGGAGCTGCTTAAATGGATGTGGTTTTCACACTGGAAACGAAACCCCACTTTCCCTCTCAGAGGCTTAAGCAGCAAGCACTCTCCTGGGCAAGCTGCTTCAGCGTGTGCTTTGGTCTTCTGATGTGTCTAAAGGACTTCCTGAACTGCAGCCAAATGTGCAGTGCCTTGAGAAAAGGGCAAAACAGTTCATCTGCTCATATTAGCAATGTCACCGTGATACAGGAGAAAAGGAGGTGGGAAGAAGAAACAGACTGGGAAGCATGAAGTTAAGCTGGCACCTCTCAGCTTGCCTCTGTGTTTATTTGGCATCCAAACTGACAGTAATGTCATGATTCACCTGCTGTATGATTTGTTTCACTGACAGCGCTATGATGGATAGAGGATTGGCATCATTTGCACAGTAGTTGAATCTGCTGGGGTATGATTCGTAGAAATGAAGCTTTCACCCTTGTTGTGATATATTGCCAGACTGAGTGGGTGAAAGAGGCACACACTCAGATTTCGTTAATCAATACCTGGAAACAGTGTTGGAAGGAGACTGAGCACAAAGCATGGAGCTGTGATATAGTAAGACGAGGCTGAATTTGTGAGTTTTAAAAGTAACGATGATATGCTTTCAGTGCTGCCATGAATTTTTTTCTTAAGGCATCTGGCCAGGTTCAGTAACACTGACTATTTAGGACTGAAAACGAAGATGATGTGTATGTAGCTCAAAGAAACTGCCTAAACTGTAATTCCTAGAAATAATATGAGTCTTCCTGATTCAGGCTGACTGCACTTTCCAGCAACAAAACCTTTTTTGGGGGATTGTTTCAAACTATGTACTGGCATTTTAGGAGTATTCCCAGAATCTCTGCAGCACTGTTTGTGCAGCGCCCATTAATAACACTTGGTGGATGCTGTTCTGAAATGTATCAGATACTGGTTTTTTTGTTTGTTTGTTTGTTTTTTCTGAGGGTAGAACTCAAGGCTTGTGATGGTGATGAGTTAAATTTATAAACCCATGAGATGGAAGTGCTTCAGTTTGTTCCACCAGTGTTGCATGTTCTTGGTTCTCACTGATTTCACTGCATCTTAGTGACTCTATTTGCACCATCTTAGTGTTCAAGAACAGTTTTATAGCAAAAGAAACATTGATATGAATAGGTGCTCATAAATTAGTATGAGAGGTTTATAGGCACTTAAGACATTCTTAATAAGGAATTCATAAATTCCGTTTGAATGCCTAACAGCTAGTTACATGTATTTTGATAGTCCTTTTAAAAATAGAAACTCATGAGTAGTATTAAAGTCTTAACCTATTCATAAGTGTGAGGAAGCTCAAATCTGACATTTTAAATAGGGTTTCAAAATTATAGTCCATTTCTAGCTAAAAATAGATATTTTAAGGGGAATGATGTTGCATGTAATATGCTATTTTTCTTGTGTTTATTGATGTTGAAATTTCACATAGTTTTTTTCAGTCTGCTCTAATACGTAGGCACAGATACATGCACTTACACTGGCTTACTAGTAGTGTGTAACTATCAATGGGGTTGAAGTGATCGTGTTTTCTGTGGGCTAGTGAAATGTTAATGCAGTATCTGTGCTGGGAGCAGTAATAAAACACATTTGCTTTTATCTCTTTCTTTGGTTTATATGTGACATACAGCTTGTGGGAGATAAAGAAGGACTTGTTTCTGAGCAAGTCTTTCATGATTCACAAATGGCACGTGACCAAATTCAGAAGTGGTGTTCACTGTGTGCTGCGGGTCAGTAAATGTAGTTGACTCAAAGGGTAACCACGTTGGTGTGGGTTAAAGACTAGGGGCTTTAAAAGGTTAAAGACAAGGGCTAAAGACTCTGCTCTCCTATGGCAGTTGTCCACAAAATGAAGCTTTGCTAACCCTGATTTACAGCACTGACGTAAGTGACTGGACAATGATCTCTAAGCAGACTTGACAAAACATGAGTTCAAAGTCTTCCGGAATGCCAGGTTCAGAAACAAGCCTGCCTTAGCACATTCCAGAGCCACAGTCATTAAAAAGTGTGGTGCACAGTGGTATTTGTGATCATCAGTACTCTATTCACTGTCAGTCGTGACATCTCTTCTGTTTTCAGAACAGCAGTAACACAAAGGCCATCCAGAAAATAAATATGTAAGGAAGGTGGGGGAGAGATGGGCTGCTTTAGGCCGTTTCTGTTCCAGTTCTCATAATTCATTTCTTCCCTAGTCCTTGCCTGTGGCTGAGAACAGTAATATAGCATTAACCCCAGGGATGTAAGACATGCCGTGCGGTGCTTGGAAGGGTGTCACAAGCTCCTCCTGTAAGGATAAGAACCTCTTTTATTGCCTTTTCAATTGTTGGACAGTCTAATCCTAGGAAGCATTTTAGCGAAGTGGAACTACTAAGCTCGTTGTGAAACCTGATGCTTGATTTTCATAATTAGCACATTGCAAAGATGAACATAACTGGTAATATATGTGTACCAAGGCAAGCGTGGCAGCTATTGCACTTAAAGTGCTATCTAACACGTTAAAACCTGCTGGACATTGAAGCCTATTTTTAGTAAAGGAATAAATAAGCTGGCTGTGCCCTACTTTTTGTCAAAATGTGTCATGGGATCTTTATATTTGATTAGAAAAGTCAGCAGAAATAACACAAGGGAACTCAGTGTCTCATCTAAAAAGTGGCAATCCTAACAATCCAGCGCTTCTTTTTATGACAAAGAAACGTTAATAATAGGGTATGAGCTCAGCCCCGCTAAGCAGGTGGGCAGGTGAGGCAGTAGCTAGCGGGAGATCTGCCTGTGCTTTGGATGAAATGTTATTTTGTGTTGATGAATGGAACTGGTTTTGCAAAATCCGCGTTAGGAAACTGGCAGAACTAAGAAGTATGTAGAAATATTTAAATATTATTTATAAAGAGTATTTGTCTTTTATATATAGCAGCGAGGTCACTCTGCCACTTCAAGATGCGCTTGCTCTTTGCAAAGCTCGTAGTCTTGCTAACTCTGAACAACTTCTTTTGATCTTCACTGTCTGAGGCAACGTGTGCGTCCACATGCCCGATGAGCAAGCTGTCCTGTAAAGCAAGGCCATACCTAGAAACATGTTTGCCATGAGCAGGTGCAGAACATAAGCAACCGTGCAGACAAATGCTAGGGCACAGAACGAGTGACAACGATGTGCTTTCAAGGAGTTCCTCTACAGGTAATCTGTATCAAAAATGCTGCTTTATTACCACACAGTTGGCACAGAATTGGCATAAATGATCAAAAATGCCACCATTGAAGAGTGTCTGCCCGAGTGCTTCTAGTCATGGCTTCTCTGTGATCCGAAGCAATACTGTGGTGCACCTTCCTGATGTGGATCTACAGAATAGGGAGGGAGGGCTCACTCCCAGCTCTTCCAGGCACACCTGCAGGCTCCGTGCAGAGGGACTCTCATTTCCAACTCCCCCAGTCCATGGTCTGGGTTTTGGGAGCCTGAGAGAGGCAGCCCTGCTCTGTGAACAAGCAGGGGAGCTTTGGTGGGCTGAGGCCTCTCTCCGGCTCGGACCCAACCCGGCATGCCAGCTCCTGCAGCTTGCATCAGAGGGGAAAAGGGGAAGGAGCTCAGCACACCCGCTCACAGCAGGGCTCTGTCTGCCCTGACGGATGTATCAGCTGATGTGCTCGTACTGCTGGCGTGTTACAGTGGTCAGCAGAGGTCAGGGAGGTTAAGGAAGAGGCCCTCTGTCTCAAGTGGCTTTAGGTCATTTAAGTTAGGCTTACAGCTTTAAAGTGAAAGGCCTCACACTGAATTCAGTGAAGACAGCAGAACAGTGAAGTGCAAGGCTGACAGGTATCTGGGTGTCAGTGCTCTTTGGGGTCCTGCTTTAGGTAACAGCTTGCCCCTCTACACATGCCACAAGTCCTCAGAAGTTTCCCACTGCATTTTGCACATACCAAGTCACAGTTTAGCAAAGCAGTGTTAAAAGCTGCCTGTTCTCACTGCAGGCTGTAGCTTCATTGGCCAAATTCAGCATCCATTTGTCTGACATCTGCATTTGCAGTCTGGTACTGAGTGTCACTCAGTCCATTATGTGGTGTTGCCTCCCCCTTCGTTGCAGTCAGCGTGCAGAACAAAGAGCAGCTTCTTACAGGAGCAGAGCTGCGCAGAACACCTTTGGAGGGAGCGTTTTGCTTTCCAGTTGGAGCTGGGTGAGGGTCATCAGGTCTTCGTTGCCGCCATTAGCACTATAGCAGCGTACCCCAGAGGCCCTGGTGGCAGCAGGCGGCTTCGATCCCCTGGGTTGGTCCAACACCTGCAGAGGCCGGGAAGGTCCAGTCCAGCCGACCAGGTTTATTTAGCAGCTCAGACTCACACCATATCTTCCTGTATCACGTCGCTTATAAGCTGTGGCATGTTAGATGGTATTGCAAGACAGACCTCGTGCAGTCAGTCGTGGGTAGGCTTAGTAAACATACCAAATTCCTTAGGAATGTCTTTAATATTTTCTTTTTAGGAGACTGAATATAAACTTTGCTAGTTAAACCTGATTCCTGTGATTTGTTTTTTCTAAATACAAGGCACAAAACTGTCACACCAGAATGATTTCGTTACTTATTAGCACCTCTTACTCTTTCTTGTTTGGCGCTGAAATTTCTTTCCTCCACATGGTAACAACCTTAGGTGTTGGAGGCTATTTGTTCTAGTACAGATGAAGACTTAAAAGGAGTGAATACAGGACACTAGTAAGTTGCCATCAGCATTAAAGTTTTGTTATAAATAATTTCTAGGCATCTCCTGGCTGTTTTGGATCATCGTCCTTTAGATTTTCTTCTTTTTTTTTTTTTTCAGACTATTTTTTTCTGCTTTTGGCCAAACATCTTTCACGCTGCATTTCCACTCGCATTTTCTTTCTCCTCTGCCAAGGTCTGCGGTGGCGGTTCTGTGATGCCTGCAGATGTGCAGACAGCTTGGGTGTTAATTCCCTTTCCTGATTGTTGCAGTTGCACAGAGCTAAAATAATGTAAGCCCAGAATGCTAAAAATGACACACTTTCAAGTGACCAAGAATGTGCCCTAGGTGTACAGCTGTTTCACATGCAAAGACATGACTCAGATACAGTCTTTTTAGACAAAAACCTTTTGTTATACTGAGAACATGTGTAACAATAGCCTGGGGGGGGGGGGTAGAATAATAGAGCACTTGTTGTTTTGTGAAGGGGGAAGGGAGCGAATCTAAAAATAAGGAAATTGAAAATTAAAATTATACTTAAACCTCATTTTTTTTTCACTGACATCTAGGGTAAAAAAAAAAAAAGTTTACTTAAGATGCTTCAGACAAGTTCCTTACCCCTGTTGCACGCACTGTGCAGAGCAGCTCCGTGTCTGCCAAGAACATGAATGTCGTGCAAGTTGCTCGACTGTCATACGAAGTATGTAGGTAACTTCTGAGTGAGGTCTCTTCACTCCCACCATTAAATACTGAGGCATTAAAGCAGAAAAGAGAATCCAACAAAGAGATTTGAAGTGTGGGTCACAAACCTACAGAAAAGCTCTGAGTGGGGTTCACTGAAATCTACCTGTAGCTGTAGCAAAAGGTGTGTATGCAAGACAACGTGTAGGTGCTTGTGGCCCTGTGTGACAGGCACTTCAAGGCATCGGCATTCACCTGAAAGATGGCAGTGCAGGAAATGTTTTAAAGTTTCTGGATTGTAGCCCTGTGGTTAATCCAGTAAGTCAGTGGCATCAGAGCTGCTTTACACTTTCCAAAGGCTGTACCACAGCCTGTAGAACAACAATGTCACGTTGCAAAATCTTGAGTGAAGAGCTCTTTGCTAAAAAATGTTGCCCAGCCTTTCCAAGAATAGGCAGACACAAAACCATTTGTCATCATGAAGGCCAACCAGCGGCCAAGGTTTGAGTATCCGGGCCAAGACTATCTGGAATAAGCAATGTGACAAACACAGGAATGAGACTGCCTCGAAAAGCTGCGCGTCTGGGACTTTTTGTGATGCTGCGTTTCACGAGTACCGGATTTTCAGAAATACATTTCAGTAGCGAATACGTTTTCAGAGCCGCCGACTGACACAGCGTGTGGGCACACGGTGTTTTCGAAACCCCGAAAAATAATCCGAAATGTCCCCAGGGGAGCGGGGCGAGCTTTGTCCCTCCCGCAGGGCTCCGGGGCGGGTTGAGGCAGGGCCCCCCCCCCGGCGTGTTCCTGATCCCCTGTAATGAACTCTCAGCGCCTGGGCGGAGCCGGGCAGGCACCGAGCCGCGTTTTACAACGGGAGGGGGAGCGGGGACACGAGTGGGGCTGCGGGCAGGGCAGGGCAGGGCAGGGCGAGCCTCGCCCGGCTTCCCCTCAGGGGAGCGGGAGCGGGCCCCGGCCCCGGCCCCCGGGGCAAAATGGACCCGGGCAGCACCGCGCGGGGAGGGACGCGCCTCCTGATTGGCTGCCGCCGGCGGCTCGATATTGAAAGCCACGTGCTGATTGGCCGGGGGGCGGGCCGGGGGGGGTGAAGCTGTCGCCATGGCAACCGCCCCCTCCCCGCAGTGCCCGCGGGGCCGTTACCGGCGGCGGGGCCGGGCCGGGCCGGCGGGGGCTGAGGGGCGGCTGCGGCCGCGCTGCCCGCGGGGCTCCCCTAGCGCCGTGCGGCCCCTCCCCGGCTCCCTCGGGTCCCTCCCCGCCACGGAGAGCTCGGCAGGAAGGGGGCGGCTCCGGGCTGCGGCGCCTCGCCACACGGTGGGTGCGCGATCGGGGGGCTCGCGGGGGGCCGGGGTCCGCCGGGGCTGGCGGGAGCCCCTCGGCCCCCCTGCGTGGGGTGGCTGCGGGGCCGCTGGGCGGGGCGCTCCCACCAGGGATCCAGGCACTGGGGAGCGAGGCACGGCCCGGCCGGGCAGCTCCGGAGCCAGCAGGGCTCGGGGGAGGCCGGGCAGGAGCGGGTCTCGCTCAGCAGAAACGGCTCGGGCACCCCTGAGCCCTGCTGCGGGGGGCGGAGAGCAGCGGGGGTCCGGGGGGTATGGAGAGTAATCGCCTGGGGTTAGCTTGGAAACGTGTTCTGCTGGAGTTCTTGCCTGTGGTGATGCGAAGGGCTTTTTAAATAATTTTAAAAGTTCTATGTGGTCTTAAAATACTTTTTTTTTTTTTTTTTCTTTTTAGAGTCAGTTTAAGTATCTGTTGTTCTTTAATGGAAATCTCTTCCGTTAAGTCAGGTTTCACTTCCCTGGAATATCTGATGTCACGGATTTGCCAGTTCCCCAATTGTCTATAGAGCCTTGGCAGATCTCCAAATCGTAGAGTAAGAAAACCTTCCTAATAAATAAATAAATAAATAAAAAATCTTTCTTGGGTCCTTGTGCTGTAGTAAGGAGAGAACGTATTTTTCCTCTTCCCTCTGATTTCACTCCTTTCCCTTTCTTGGAAGTTGTGCTTAGAGTAAGCTTGTAGAACGTTGCCTGACTTCTCTACAGCTTGCATATGTTTGCACTTTTTGGCAAACGTGACATTTAAAAACAAAATTCCGTAGAAACATAAGCTGCCAGAAATGTTACGTATACTGGAGGATACAGGAAAAATATGAACTGTTCTTGTTTTTAAGGTAGGTGGAAACACGTGCTAGCGTTTGGCTGTTTAGCTAGAAAGCCAGTGTTGTGTTTTGGTGACCAGAGGCAGAGTTCAAGTAGCTCAGGTGCTTTTTCATAGATCTAGAGATGCACAAGGAAACTCTCCTTGGTTCTCTATGGGTTGCCAATATGGCCATGTGTTGTGGATCTGGCATTATTTGACATTACATTTTATGCAAAGTCTATGACAATGCTTAGGTTTCGGATGGGTTTTCTGACTGCCATGCTTGACAGCAGCAGAGTGTAAGTTATAAACTAAAAGTTATCTCTTTTTCACAGCTGCCAGTTTCTGTGAAAGCAGTGCAGGAGAGAAAAATCCAAACTAAGCATCCTACCTCTCCAATGCCTGCAGTGTCACTTAGCTCATGGGCAGCACTGACCAAGGGACGTTGTTGTTGCTTGACTGTCTTTTACGGTCTGTCAGTTTTACAAGGGTGAATTTTTATCTTGAGCCTGGTGGGAGTACCTTCAGGAATGTGGTGCCAGTGACACATATTGCAGTCCCAGGGTGAGGCCCCAGTGAGTAAATATGCGTGTGAATAAGTTACTAACAGAGTAACCCAATTTACACCCTGGCTTCAGAAGCTTAAAGAAACAAATAGTGCAACTGATAACAACAACAAAGTTGCCTTTGACAAGAAGTAATGTTGTTGCAGTCATACCATCTGCCTGGATTTGTTTGTTTGCTTTGCTTTTTTTGTTTGGTTTCAGCAGTTTAAGGTGGCTACAGTTTCATTGCCCGTGTGCTGCAGAAAGGAACCTTTGGTAACATTGGTTGTATGAAGCTAGAGGGCCCAGGTACAGTCTCTGCTACCTCCAGTTCATGGCTTTGGCTTTTGGCCGTGGAGGGGGAAATGCCCCCAAGTGTTTTACAGTTGCATTAAAAAAAAAAAAAGTCAGGGCAGCTGCGATAACTTCAGGTACTCTGTTTCTTACCTTAGATACTCCTGACTTAAAATTGGGAATGGGTTGTACTCTGTCACTATGTGTTTTTGGGCCTAAATCTCAGTATGGAAATACTTGTTTCTACATACCTTATAAGGAGCATTAAGAGGTATTATAATTATTTTCTTTACGCAAAATGTACTTAATATAAACTTCACTATCTAAAGCTTAGTTTTTGTTCCTTTCAGAATCATTACACATGCATGCTTTTGATAAGTAGTCTTGCATTACATTTTCACTATGAAAATGAATTGTAAAGGACTGCTGCATTGTAAAGATCTTCTGCTTCTGTATACTTTGTCATTACTTGACAGAGCTACTTGGATCTTTAGAATAACTTTGTGAATTCCACATCAAAATATCTTACCTCCACCAAAGATACCAGCTTCTGGCTTTATGCCTGTGTTATTCTGCGTGTTGCTGTAATGTTGAATAGTTTTACCTGTGACATGTGATCACAGATTTATTTATTTTTTGCTACTTCACTTCTTAATTTTTAACAGGAACTGTTGAGTAAGTGATACATGGTTCCTTGGGGCAGGGGTGGAGTGAGTTGAGCTGATGGGATAGATCTGCCTCTGCAAATAAATGCTTCTAAGAGATCATGAAGAATTGGGAATATTGCTCATAAAATAGCTGTATGAATATGCTTTTCTACAGAAATAGTGGTGATTGAATGGGAAAGGTATGCCCCGTAATGGAAAAAGTAGTTGTGTTGTGGGCTTAATTTTTGCATCTGTATGTATGTTATGGCATCTTTCTTCTTTTTATGAGTTTTCTCTTAAGAAGAGGTGGTGAGAGGTCTTTTTATGAGCCTTATGAATAATAAGTATCTTTATGTCACTACATTTTGGAAATTTGCTTTTGAGGAATACGAAAGTTTGAGGGCTGTTAACTTCTTTTCCCAAGGTTTTTCTGAGGCATTTGTTCCCTCTGGTGTCCACTGCAGAAAGCAGAGGCTTCTGGTGACATCTGAATTTGGAACTGATGAAATGTTTTATGTGGTTTGGAGTCTATGAAGAGCTTGCAGTGTTTGCCCTTGCACTGTGTCACTTCTGTGCTCCCCTTGCTCCCAGCCCTGTACTTACCAGCTGGATTTACAAGAGTACGCGGGGATTCAAAGATGAGGTCAGTGATGCCAGTCTGGAGTTTGGAGCTCACAGCAGCAGGTGCACGGTAGCTTGTTTAGCTCATAGAGGTAGATCAGTACTTGTGTGGAAGACATGGAACGTCATTTAGGGATGTTGTCAGTTAATAAGAATTAATTAATAAGAATATTAGCATGTCTTTGGTTTATGATATTGGCACAAAGCATTTGCTGATTTTTCAGTGGGTTTGGAAGTCCTCTATTTGTCTGTTTGAATGCACAGAAAGGATATTTAAGCAAAGAAATGAAATATTTCAGCAGTAATTGCAGGAACTGTCAATTTAGCAAAGCTTTTGTGTGGAACACGCAATAGCTGGCGTTCAGTAGGATGGACCCAATGTTTTAAGAGGCTTGCAGCCCTGCTCTCAGAGTGTTTTGTGACAGATTTAATGCAGAAGTCTTTTGCTTGGATTCAGTTACAGAGTGTTTGAAGCAGTTTAAAAATCAGAGTAAGTGCTTAGTTTGGAAAATATTAAAACAAACAAATGAAAAAAAAAAAAACAACAAACAAACAAAAAACAAAAACAAAAAACACAACTAGACAACAGAATAATTGTGGTGCTTGAAATTCTTGTGGTAGCTGTTTATTGAGCAATGCCTTTTTTATCTTTTGTAAGCAAGGTGCTTGTGTTTTGATATTATTGTTGCATCATTTCATTTTCTAGTTTTTATACAGTTAACGTTTTGATGTTCAGGAGTATACAACATGCTACTGGTGGAAGAATATAAAGCATTCTGGTTTGAAAACAAGATAATTACGTATGTGACTGTAAATAAACCCCCAAAAGACTGATTTTGAGTACTGCAGTGTGGTGCACAGGTGAACATCAACATGCCAGTGACACTGCATCGCCTGCCTTGGGTTCAGACCGCTGTTTCCTGGCAGTGCCGGCTTGTGACCCTTATGGTGCCTTGTTGTGGGGCCCTCTCGCAGGGACATGTTTTGTGAAAGGTGCGATTCTGTAAAATGGAATCAGGATAAGAAAGCACTCCTCGATGACAGCGGTGGGAAGGAAGGGAACCCGTTATCACAGCTGAGGTCCAGCAAGGAAGCAAGCCAGGAGACTGCTGTAGTAAGGGCTCGGCTGCCTGCTGCTGGAGGTGAACCAGGGAGGCTTTGAGGTTGCTGTGCTGGAAGTCATGGTACTGGTAGGTCTGTGCTCGGATCCTGGGTGTTTCGGTGCTTGACGATGTTGTGGGGCAGTTTGGTGGTGGTGTTTTTCATCCATTCCCTTTGGAATTACATGGGTGTTGGATATTGGGATATATATGGGGATTTTCCATTGCGGTGTTCTGAAAACTCTGGGCTTGCAGGGAAGGGCACCAGGGACCCAAGGGAACGGCACGGAGCTATGTCAGGCTGCGTGTCAGGAAAAGGTTCTTCACCAGGAGGGCAGTTGGGCACTGAACAGGCTCCCCAGGCACGTGGCAAGGGTCTCTGACAGAGGGTTTGGTTTTTGGGTGCGGAGCCAGGGGTTGGACTCAGTGGTACCTGTGGGTCCCATCCAACATGGGATTTTCTGTAGCTCTGTGGTTGGAGTATTTGTATGTGTAGCCCATAGTGCTGTCTGTCTCCAGAAAAAGGAAGTCACAGCAACTGTACGGGAGGAGCAGTACGCTGGATTTGAAATTTTAGGAGAGGTAGGAATAAGTCAAATCGGGGAACTTGATCCGTGTGTTAGAAAAATAAGCTCAGTGTCAGTAAGTTGGAATTTACTGTCCAGCTATCTCTGGGTGCCCTGGTCTGAGCAACAGTTCAAGCCATCAAAGTTGTTGTGTAAGGAAGATTGGCCGAGTCAGGACCAGGATTCCTCTCGGCAAAGAAGAGAGTTCTTCGTACCCAGCCAGCAGTAAAACGAGTGGCTGTGTGTGTGTGCAGCCTGCGCAGCCATCTGAGGTGTCAGCAAGACAAAGTGCATGCAGGTCTGGTAACTAATTTATTTAAATGGACAGGGGGAAGAGCCCAAACCTGAACCATAGTTTTTTTCTTGTATTTGTCTTATATATGGTTTGAATTAAAGTTTCTTGAGTCTTCTGTGCACCCATGTGACGTTAGAATTGAGCCATAATGTGAGGAGATGAAGAATGCTTGTCTGCATCTGCAAAGTATTTTCAACTGTTTACTCTTCTTAATGATTTCAGGGCAAAAGGTTGTGTGTATGTGTGTGGAGGAGAGCTGTCTTGTTTTTCTTTTCATTTGAGGAGTATATTTGGGAACGTGTGTGGTAAATGCTGACTGGAAGGTGAGTAGTTATTTGTGAACTCTCTGGAGTGAAGAAAAGCATGGTTGGTTTGGCAGATTGTCAGCAGCAAATGATACATTAATCTTTGGAGCAAACCCAGAAACTTTCCTTTCTGCTGTTAGCAGTACAAGTAAGGAGGGACCGCCTGTCAGTCCTCTGCAGGCTGACGCTGCTGGGCTTCCTTGAAACATCCGTGTAAGAGACACGCAGTGCCTGTGGCAGAAAGCCTTCTGTATTTGGTTAATACAATAATAATAATGAAAACCTTTCTAGTATACTGAGAGTTTGCATCCATCTACGTTACTAACTTGTCTTCAAATAACAACTTCACTGTGTTCATACAGTTTCAAATACAACATTGTAGTGTTGCAAAGTTTCCCATGTAGTTTAAAGCTAAAGCGGTACCGCTCTGGAGACAGGCATCAAACCTGTATGGAATATGGTCAGTCTTCATCCCAGACTAGTTTTGTTTCCCAGCACTTCAGAGTTACTGTTTTACATCTACTGCTAGTGGTAGTGATGTACTGATGTCATTTTTTTAAATTAAAAATGTTTATCAGTATCACCTAACTAAAGCATAGATACCTAGGTATGTTGACAATTCTACTGTGCGCAAGGTAATGATCTGACTATTCTTTATCTAAGTAATAATAAAAATATTTTCCTTCACTGAATTGTTGCTAAGGTATTGGGTTACCATTTTTTTTACTACCAAATATCATTCTGCCAAGCTAGTTAGAGTTCAGCCATTACAAGTATATAATGTTTTTTATACAGCAGTCTGTTTTGATAACTATGGTAGTTTCTACTTCTGATGATGTAAATAAGATGGGTGTATGAAAAGCTAAAGTGATAAGAATATCAGACAGGTACTGTATAAAAAGAGAAGATTATTTGGTAGGAATTGAAGCTTTTCATCAAAAGCAAAGTTTCCAGGAATGTGAAGACCACTAGTTAGAAGTAAGATTAAAACCCCAATCAAGTTTTTTTTTTTTTTTCTCATAATTTCTTATCTGAATTTTTAATAATTTCATCAAGATTTGCAGCAGCCCTTTGTCTCCTGAAATTGAATCCGTGTATTGGTTGCTTCCATTGTTTCTATCACTTCAAATGCATTGGATTCAAATCACTCATTTTTTACCATAAAATGTCAGTCTCGCTATTTATGATCAAGTAGTAGAAGACCTCATCTATTTCCACTTTTAAATAAAGAACTTTGGTCTCTGTAATTTTTCCTTTACTCCATTTTGTTTAATGTGAAAGCTTCAATGTTAATTTTCTTGGGTGAGAAATGCTGTGGGGAAAGTACTGGCTGGGGACCTGTAATAATTAGATTTTGTTTCTAAGTGTGTCACACAGCTGCAGTTTGGGCTTGGAAAAGCCTGGCTATCATTGTATGTTCTCATCTGTGCGTCAGGGATGAGACTATTTCTTTTTTTTTTCTTTAGTGTCTTGCTTGATAAACTTCTCTTGTATTATGTTGTTGAAGATACGTGGTATCTGCTACCACCGACCGTAAAGTGCTTGAGATGCTACTTTAAGATAAATGGAGACATTTAATTGAGAAATACTTTCTGATAGTTGAAATGAATAGCAGATAAGCCTTATTTGCTTTATATTAGGATAAAGAATTTGTAAATGTATTTTTAAGTGGCCTCATCTAAAACCATCCAGCACCACCAAACAACATTTAAGTTGCCCCGTAATGACAAATTGTCCCAGCTGATGCACAGCCTGACTTTGCCTGGTCTCTGGGGAAATGCTTTTGGTGAAAGAAAACCTCCTTCATTGTATTGTTGTTATTTTTATAGGAGAAATTATTCATAAAAAGCAGGGAGAAGCAGACAGCAGTACAGCAGCTGAAGTCTCTGTAAAGCATCATATTAAAAGATTTAAAAGTTGGAATATTTAGTGTACTGCTGTCATGGGAGTAGACATTTGAGTGATTAACCCCCTTCTATTTATAGCCATTTCCTGCAATATTCCTGTTCCAGTTAAAGTCTAGGGAAATTTCTGAGAAGGCAGAGCAGTTGTTGCCTACGCCTCTCAGTGCAGGGAATTATTATAGGGTCCCTAAGTTATGTTCCTCATGTGAAGTTCACAAATCAAATTGCTGTATTTTCAGGTTTATTTGCACTTTGATCACTCATCAGCTTCCATTGTGTACAAGTACAGGATTTGATGAGGCCTTCAGCATTTGATGGATACTTGTCTCTTCCCGTCAATACCTGCTGATATTTAAAATACTGCTACATTGCGGCTGAAGGCTGATCTTCTGGGATTACTGGCTCATGAGAATGAAAGAGGCTGACTGTGTGCCATACTGATAAAGCTCAAACACAAGGCTGATAGTCTGGAGACTGATAAAAATGAAGAAAAAAAAAAAAGTTTCTTGGAGCCAGACCTAATACAAACCAATTATTGCAAAATTTTCCCACCCTCTTGATGCCAGGAGGTGATTCTTCCTCGTTAATTTAATTGGGCCTTGTTGGGCAGGGAAGTAGCATGATACTTTTTGCTGTGTTTTCTAACTCCATTTGTGGAGTAATAAGGGGTTGCTGCGTAGGTAATTGGTGTGACCCCTTTTGTAAGGAGAAATTTTCAGAAATAAGGACATTCCTGAAACTTCAAGCCCAAGCTTCTGCATGTAGGTGATTAACACATATGTTTACCCTGAAGAAAGTTTTCTTGGGATGCAATGGCAATGAAGTGGTCCAAGAGTTGTGTAATTTTCTGTTGGTCTGTGATGTGCTTTACTTCGTGATTTACTTGTGGGAAGTAAAATCAGATTATGGAGGGACTTCCAGGGTTTCTTTCTGACTTATCATGGGAAAGAACTTGAATTTCAGTTTTCAATTGCACCCTTTTGTAAATCAAGTTTTTGCTCAAGCGTGATGGTGAGAGATTTTTTATTACTGCCAAACCATTATTTTTTCAGTGAAAATGGAAAAGCCCTTGCTTTTGTTTGAAAGGGTCGCTTTTTTTGATTACTGAATTTATGGGATATTATCAGAATTCCTTTCCTGATTGCACATGCTGCTGCTGCAGGGCTCTTTTACACTCCCAGGTTCATACCCCTGGTGTGCTGCTGCTGCTCTTTGGAGGTGAGGCTGTGGCAGGGGAAGCTGTTCTGATGGAGGGGAGAGCAGCTCGCTAGAGAAGGGCTCTCCTCGTTTGCTCTGGAGGAAGGAGCTCTTTCTCATTTGTCCCAGAAGGAGAGAACATTTAGGTGCCTGTTGCCAGAAACTGATCTGTTGTCAATCTTGTTTAGGAGGAGGATAAAGATGTTTGCTACAAGGCATCCACTGCTTCCTCTCCTTAGTTCTCCTACACCTTGCTGTGGAAATGGCCCTGGGTGCGTTGTTTTCAGTCCAGCCTTCCTTGGGCTCCTCTTTGGTCTTATGGTTTTAGAGATGTTACGCAGACAGTTACGAAGGCTGTGTTTTATTCTTTCTTGCTGCTTGTGGTTCATCTCAGTGTCAAGAACTGCTTTGCAATTTGATCCTGTTTAATATAGAGCTGTTCTTCGTGTGCTTAGAGCAGTTTATCCAACAGAGCATCTGCAGCAGTAGTTCGCCGGTGTTGGAGATCCACCTGTGCCAGGCAGGTTGCTCTCGTGAGGGCCGTGTATTCCCCAGGCAGTTCTGTGGGGCACCAACGCTGCCATCACGCAGGGGCGTAGCTGCTTAGCTCTTTGTGCAGACACCTGGAAAAAGCAATCGCTAACAGTACATCAAAACAAAATAAGAACAAACAAACAGAACCCCTACTGTGAGCCTGGTATCAACATAGCTGTTGAGTTATTATTCCTGTGTTTGGTACTTAATTGATCAGGCTTATTCCTGAGAGCTATTAAATTTATTAGTGTTGGGGTGTAAGGGGCAGGGAACAACTTCTGTAGCTTTTTTTTGGTTTGTTTTGTTGCTGATTTTTTAAAAAGAAAAAGTTGGTGATGCTAGGAGTTATTTGTCAGCTCGAAGACAGCAGTCTCTGATAATCACACACTTTTTCCTGTTAAATAATGGATGTGTCAGTTGATTGAGATCAGATCTTTTATGGAAAGAGGCTTTAAGGGAGATAGCCTGGCCATATATTCTGCTTTGCAGCTTTTATTGTATTGAAGAAAAAGTAGTTAATGAAAGGATAAAATAATCTGCTGTAAACAAAATTATTAATGCAAAGGGTTCTGCTAGAAGCTGTAAATGTGATTGTGTTCATTTATGTTAGAAAATTGGGTCTCAAAATCACTTCCAGTTATGTTTTGTATTGTTAATGGTGCACTGATTACCATTGTACTGCCGGTTGTAAATTCATACATAAGGACAAGAAAGACAAGGGAGATCATAAAGCTGCTATCATTTCCATGTTTCAGAGAAAATGTAAGAACTAAGCCAGAGCCCAAACTTGTGTTCAGGCTTGCTACTAGTTTTCTGTTCAGTTTTGCCTGTTTTCCCCACCCATTTAAGTGCAGTTCAGGTTTTCTGTCCAACAGCTGGTGTGAGCGGGAGCATGGCTCTCCTCGCTTTCTTCAGACCCTGCTCATCTTGCTTCCAGGTTCCCCTTTCTGTGCTGTATCACAGCTGAGGCTCTCAGAGGGTTTCTACACACCCACAGAGAGCCCAATTTGGACATTCTGGCTTATAACGTGTCATTCTTTGACGCCCTGGGTTTTCGGCAGCAGAGTATGAAGCAATAGAAGAAGTCTCACTAACGGAAAGAGGATGAAGTGGGGAACAAGAAAATGCACTGCAGCTCAGCGCCCAGGAGAGCTTAGCAGATTTGCTTTGGAGTGCTGGATGGAACTGAGGGTAAACGGTGTTGGTGAGGTGCTGGAATTTTTCCTCCTTCATCACAAGCTTTGCTAGTGATTACTTCTAGTTCAGATCACATTCACTGTACAAGTTACTGATGAAACACCGTTGACACTTACCATGAATACTGTTTGGAGCAGCAAGTCGGACTGCAGCGGTGTGTCTTTGATGTTAACTTAAACACTACCACGTTAATTCAAAATCTATTGCCATCCACACTCTGGAGCTTGTTTTAATCATAGAGAACAAAGCCTTTAAAACTGGTGTCTGGAGCAAAGTGGGAAGTAGGTAGCTTCACAGAACGGCCCCTAACAATTACTGAAAAATGAGTTGTTTAGCCTGACTATTTAACTCTGCTAGCGTGTTCTCATTTATGATAAAATTAAATATACTACAAAAAGCAGAATTTGGGAACTAAACAACAGTAAATCTGCAGAGTTTCACCATATTAGGCATTTAACACTATGTAATTGGGAAGTGAAACATCAGCATGTGGAGTACTGAAGAAAACTGAGTGCATGGAAGAGATCGCAAGAAGTAGAAATCAAGAGTAATCCTATTCTTAATAATGTTTTCAAGTAACTAATTAATTGTCACAAGATCTCTGCGGAGACAAGATGAAGGCTCATTGTTAAGTTTCTCTGTTTAAAATGCAAGTACATCCTTTTTGATTTGGTGGTAACTTTGAGATGGGACTAATAGGACCTATTTTGCAGTGTTTTTACATCTATGATGATGCAGTGAGAAGAAAGTGCATTACCCGTAAAGGTCATATTCAGGTATCCAAAATTGTGATGAATTGCCTAAACAGGGAGAGCTATGCACCTAAGAAGTCTTTCACAGACTTTTTCGCAGTGCATCGCTCCAAGTCTCGCAGGCACTGGATTTGCTGTGCTGCTGGCAGTGCCCTCCACCCCCAACATTTCTGTGTTTAGTGATTTTCTGCATATTCTCAAATACTGCTTTAGGTGTAATGAAAATCAACACAAAATCAACTTTTTTTATGGCATTCAATCTATTTTAGTATTCAGGAAGATGACGTTGGGTGCTGTGAGCGCTGAGGGTGAGCAGTGACTGCAGAGCAGTCATTGGCAGCTCATTGACTATTGCAGACACCTCCGTGGGTGGTACAGGGGCTTGTGACAGGGCACTGGGTCCTTTGGCACCTGCCTCAACTCCTCCTCAGTGGCTCGGTTAGCTGAGCCTCAGGCCTTGGAGCTTCACGCTCTGTGCCACGGGTACAGGTATGGACTCGTGGGAAGAGGGGCACTGCTGGTGACATTTCAGTGACTGTGGCCTTGAATGCATCGCTCCCATGGTCCAGGTCTAGAGAACTGGAGAAATGCTGCAGCCTGGGGGTGCAGGTGAGGTGTGGGCTCTGGCGGGAGGCGGAGGAGCTTGTGTTTTTGTGCGGATGAGTCTGAAACTGTTCCTTTGTCACCAACTTTGGAGCTGCTGAGCCAACCAGTTGAGTAACCACTTGTGCCCTAAACTGGATTGGAACTGGAAATGAGCTGGAAAAAGTTACTCATTTGACCCCCCTGTTCATGAACCAATACAAAGCAAATCTAAGCACTTGTTTGTGAGTCATCAGAAATCATTAAAACGGTCGCAGGCAGCCTAGAACTTTGTGCGTTTTAAACTGCAGGATACCCTCACATCCAGCTTGCTCTCATGCCCAGAATCTCTCCTGGGATTGTTTGGTGTTCCCTGACTGCTGCTACCAGCGCAGCCACCAGCCCTCTCTAACATGCAGCGCATCTGCAGGCTCTCCCACTCTTGCAGAGACTTTGCTAATCTTGATTTCAGCAAGCTGCCCTCAAATTCAGAGAATAGTAGGTTGGCAAACAGAGCCAGAGAGGAAAAAACATGCTATCTTTTAGAGTCTTTTAGTTAAGCTTCATTGACAGTGGTATGTTCCACTTCTGCTTTGCCCAGAGGCATTTCTTTTCAAGGTGGCAGAGCAGAAGAGAAACAGTTGAATCATTCTGAAACACAAAACAGAAAAAAAACCCTGTCTGCGGCTTAAAAAAAAAAAAAAAAAAGCTTGGTTTTTGTTTGTTTAGGTTTTTGTTTCAGATGTCAGATTAGGGTCAAAAATGTCACTGTCCTTTTCTCCTGTAGTTGAAGGTCCTTCATTGTCCCATGAGAGTAAGGACCCTGAGTCTTTTGCTTTTTTATTGACTTTATTGTAAGGGCAAAAGATCGTCCTTTGCCTTCCACTTCGGTCACACCTCGTTATGAGCTAGAACGCGTGGAGGCTGAAACGCACCTGCTGGAGGCTGCAGGGGGCTCCCAGAGCAGAGCCGTGGCTTCAGGAGGCTGTGGCCCTCTGAGTAAAGTGAGGGTGGTTGCTCATGGGGGTGAGTCAGAGCAGCCTGAGCAGGGCTCCCGCTCTGAATCACCCCCCCGAGAAACACAATCACTACATCAACTTATTCTCAATGAAGACACATAACTGAATTCCGCTTCACATCACGCTTCTGGCTGTTAGCTGTGTAGCTTACAGAGGAACACTGCCCCATAGTTTTTAAAGTTATTCATGATAACTCTGTGGTCATTGTTCTGTCCATATTAAGAGAGGAAAAACGGATCAAGGCTGTCATTGCCCAGTAGCTTGGATATGTATCTCCTGTTCATCTCATTTGGCTTAGAACTTGGTATCCTGAAGCTTCCGTTTCTGCTTTTTTTTTTTATTATTTTATTTATTTATTTTCTGTGGCTGTTTTCACATGATGAGAGCTTGACAAATACGCCTATTTTGGTTTGGTTAAGAAGATCCTGCATGAGATAGGTGGGCTTCACAGAACAGCCGGTGGTTCTGGATTGTGAGGTAGTTCAGAACAGGCTGAGCTGTTTGTTTTTTGTTTTTTTTTAATAGTGTTTTTGACCAACTACAAATGCCAACAAAAGTAGAACACAAGGCAAAGTGCTCCTGTGTGTGAACCAGCATGCTGTTGATTGAAATATTTTATCACGGTATTAGTGCAGAAGTAACAGTGCCACCTCTAGAAGGGCAAAGTGGTCTCTCCTGTTGAAGTGACCACAGTCACTGCATAATTAGGGTGATGCTTACAGTGCTGTGGCTTGGATCAGTCTGTGCACAATACTATGCAAGCTTTTGGACATCATTTTATCCAATTCAGGCTTTAACTTGGATTTTCAATGTTCGTGTTAAGATGTGCAGCGTGTAGAAGCCGGAGGTTGCGGGGATTTAACCAAATGTGCCTTCTACAAGCTCTTCTTCTTCTCACTGCTTTAATTCCTGAACTCGTGGTACAATAGCCTAATTTCTGAGAGTTCTTGAACAATTTTCTGGGTGTCATTGCTGAAACATAGGACTAGGAAAGAGAGGAGAAAATGTTGCTTTATTTTTCTCAGTGTTGTGTTCACCGGAAGGTATTTGTTTGGTGTATTTGCTGATAGCTAATCTCATCTCACATTCAGTAAAAGCGAGTTTCATCATTGCTGTGGATGCTACGGTACCTAATGCAGCTTGACATTCTCTTCTCCAGTCTTCAGTGCTACTGAGAGCATGAAATGCATGCAACAGCTCTGAGGTAGCTGAATATGTGAACCCAGAGCTGCTAAATAGCCTAGCTCTTTGTTTCAATCTGTGTGGCTGTCCAAAGCAGCTGCCAGTGCTTTCAGCAGAGGTCCTGACACCTCCCTCAGCACGTTCCTCTGGAGCAGGAGAGCTGTCTATAGAGAGGAAAACGGTCAAGAAACTGCTGTCCTGTGTCACCCACTCAGCCCCCGCAGAGTCCCGCTACCTAAAGCACGCCTGGAGCGTGCTAACAAAAGCTGCCTTCCTGTGCTCCAGCAGAATGCAGAGGGGAGGCTGCCTGGCAGGTTGAGAACTTGGTAGAGTGGAGAAGACTGGGAGGGCCAGGAGCTTAGCCCAGTAACTCCTGGGTGGCATCTTATGCTGCTTCTGAAGGATTTTTATGTATATTTTTCTTATTATTACTTGGTTTTGAGTGGATCACTTCTTCAGCTTACAGTTGCTTTGGGTTTACATTAGATGCAACACAAGTTTTAAGCAATGGCTGCTTGTACATTTCCTCCCTTCCATTCTGGTACAATTTCTTGGTATGCGTTTGGAAATGTTCCTGTGGACATCACGGAGTATGGAGGGCTGTGGAGCTCTAGAAAGTTACACTGTATTGCCACAGATCTTGATCACCACCCAGCAGTTTAGTGATTGCTGAAACATTTTGTAAGATGGCATTTTTTTAAAGACTAACATAAAAAATGTATCTGTGTAAGAAGGGTGTGATGAAAAGATTCACACGAACAATTATTTTGCAAAGTGTTCATGTGTAAGGGAAAACAGCTGGCTTCCTGCTGGGTCCCCAGTGCTTTCTGCAGCGTGCTCTGGGTGGGCCCACAGGGGGGTGCCGAAGGTGTCGTGCTGTGGTTTTGGCTAAGCCCAGGGTTGACAGAGCCGTGCGGGATGTGGGAGGCCCAGTGCTGATGTCCTGCTGACAACTCCATTTTTTCCACATTCCCCAGGGAGACACAGTGGGGAAAAGGTGTGTGCTCATCAGAGCCCAGCCTGTGTGCCCTGCCTGAGGCAGTTGCTTCAGTCTCCCTGCTGGTCCTTCTGATCTCTCCTGTGTCCCCAGAGGCTGTTTCCATGTCTCTGGGGTCCCGGGGCTCTCCCTGGCTGGCAGGCCCGGTCTGTACCTCGGCCTGTAGGCACTGCAGCCCCTGGCCTGTGGAAGGCGTCCCACTTGTGCTCTGAAGGCAGAGTGCGTACTGCTGCTTGAAAGGTCGTGACCAGATGGGATCTGCGTCTGTGCCGATAACCATCTCTTGTAACCTCTGTTCTTGTCGCCTGAAAATGAGAAAGGTTGCTTGGCTAGAAAAAGCTGTGCAGAATAAAACTGTAATGAAGGCAGGGCATGGGCCTAACACCTGAAAAAGCAGTGGGTCTGTGTGCAGCAGCAGTGCCTTGAGGTCTGGAGGGCCAGAAACCCCCTGGCAGCCTGCAACTGTCTGAGGAGCAGCAGAAAGCACACCGGGGTGGCATCAGAGTGAAATGAACAGGAACTAGCAAGCGAGGGACTCTGGAGAAGGATGAGAGGGGATAAACTTTGACAGGAGCAATTCCCAAAGTGCTGGCTTGTGGGCCCCAGATGCTCTGTGACTTAGCCACGGGACAGTCTTCGGCCTGAGTACCAGCGTGTTGGCTGCTGCCTCCTGGAAGCGCCTGGGGGCTGTTGGCCCTCCTTGCCTGTGCAGTGAGGTGCTGGAGATCGGCCCTTTCTGAGGTGGGAATGATTGGGAGCATCGCAGGAGCCGAGCAGCCATCTCATTCTGGGTCCCAGTCCGCAGTCTGGTGCGAAGAGAAAGAGAAGAATGGGACAGAAGAGTCGGAGTAGGAAGAGCAGCAGTGATACGGCTGCCTGCTTTTAATTCTGATGCAAAATGAAAAATTCTGATGCACCAGAAAAAATGCAAAGTGCACCTTATTTGTCTGTGTGTCAAACTTCTGGCTTACTTTCTTTTCAAATAATCTTCTAATCAGCAAATTGAACAACACTGCGGTGTTATGTACGTTTACAAACTTCCATTTTACAAACTTGATTCCTTTCCATTTACAAGCTTAACATGGGTGGATAATACACCCTAGGGAAGGAGCAAGGTCACAGGTTTTTCCTTTGTATCATGGCTGATGTCAGAAAGCTGGTATTGTGCACTTGGCCTCTGGCTCCTACATTCCACTTGGGAGCCTTCGCTGTGGTTTGCCAACTCTCTGGAAACATTTGTTGCTGTCAGGGTAACCGTGCATCACGTACCCCACTACTGTCACCTGTGCAGTTTCAAAACACTGCTCTTCGCTGTGTTGCTGTTGACAAGCAGCCCGTGAAAGGTTTCTCGTGAATGTAGGATGCGTGTCAGGCTCACACGATCTGATCTGTAAACACCTGACAGGAGCCCTCTGGGATGCTGGAGTAACCAGTTTTTAGTTAAAATAACCTGCTTCTGCTCCAGCACGTGGGACTGCATGCATGTGCTTCGTCTTCCCTTTGGGAGGCCACAGATGCTGAAAGATTGTTTCCTCGGGAGGAAGTTCTGGAGTAACTGCTCTTTGTCTTGTATTTGTTGTGGGATGAACTTCACACTCCCTCACAAACTTCTGCTTTTTGGCCCCTAGTTTTTAGTTCTGATTGATCTGGTTCCACTAATGCCTGATTGGTACGTTAGCATTGGTTATAAGACATTTACACTGCTCTTGTGTCCTTACAAGTTTTATATCCTGCAAGACCTTCATTTTTCTCTAGTCTTCCTATTTGGCTGTTGTAGGCACCTAGGCTTTAATCATGGGAAGTTTCTGGACTAGTTCACACCTTTTCATATCAAAACTTTGCTTTCAAAAGGTTGTGTCTGGAGCTGTAATTTATTTTTTTCATATGTAGGCAGGTGAGGCAGCAACTGATTTTGCCCCCAGGCCGCTGAAGAAAGCTAAGTTGCTTCCCAGGGCTCTACAGTGCCAATTCCTACTGAGGTTCTGCCCTGCATGGGGCAGGGGAAAGGCAGCCCTTGCTCCTGATCGCTGAGTTGCGCTGAGTTCTTACAAGCACAACGTAGACAGACCAGTCAGGGTGTTTTAGAAGAACCGTTCATGGGAGGAGGAAGGTAGTTAGTTACCTGCCTGGTGTTTTGTGGCTTGATCTGCAGATAATATCAATGCAAACTGGTAGCACCACTTTGTTGCCAAGGCCAGTTTAAATGTTTTTGTTTGCTTGTTTAGTTTTGCTGAGAGCCTGGTTTGCATTTCAGTGCCAGATTCTGCTCCTGGGTTGGAGCGACCCTGGATATATGTGCAGATGATACAGTTATTCTTATACCTATATTGCTAGAAGAAATGGCCTCTTCTACGTTTTTCCTTTTTTTTTCTTTCCTTTGAGTTTGAGGATTCATCACTCATTTAGTAAATAGATTGTGTGACATGAGTATGACATTATACTATTTGAAAAGAATGAAAATGTGATTAACTAGAAACTTCTGCAAACAGTTCATGACACCATTAAACTAAATGTGAATTACATTATCTTCTGTTTTTCTTTTTTAGGTTACATTTGGGTCATCTTGAATAACCTTCCGAGAAAACAAGGGAAATAGTAGGAAAGCAATGTTTAATAGAAGTAACTTCACTACACAGTTGGACTGAAACAGGAACAAGTTCTCTGAAGTAAGTATTACAGTTAATTTTTTCATCTTGTGAAGTCAGCCTAGTTATTGGGCTATTATTGTATTTAACTTTGAAGTTGCATTAAAAAATGAATGACTCCATACTCACTGCAGTCAGTTGTTAACGGTCACTCGTTTGGACTCCTACTGAAGCACCTGCCATCTTGGTAGCAATTGTACCTTATGAAATTCAGATAGGCTTCATCTCTATTTTTCTCTAGGATCCTGTCTGTTCTGGGTATGGTTTTGAGCAGGAAGTGGCCTACTGCAGAGGCTGTTGCATATAAACCCAGAGCTGCTGGCAAATATTAAAGCCCTGCCTGCATCTCCAATAGAATTTGAAAACTGTTTTTGTTTGTAACTTTCCACTTCTGGAGTTCTGTGTGTGGCTTTGATATTTCAGAGTATTTCATGTTTAACGTAATTTTTCCATGCTCCATCTTTAGTGAAGCTGTATTTTTCTCTCTATATAGTAAAATACATATATATATAATATAGTATAATATGTATACATTTTTCAAATGTAAAGGAGGCACAAGAAAATTTACTAGGTTTGCAGTGTTTATGCTAAAAATTTCTGGTAGGCACCAATGTTTAGAATTAGATTAAAGAATCAAATATTTCCTTTCTCAGTTAGCCCTTAATAGCTGTGCTGTTTTCTCTGCTGGCTTTCTATGCCAAGTAAATTTGAATTCTAATTTGCAAAGTGATACAGATTGAATCTGAACACCATGGAGAGTGTCACTGATGTCTGCTGCCCCTCACCTTGGTGTCTTCATCCCGTCACTGACTGATGAATGCCTAAAGATCTGAGAGGGGAGTCATCTCCCTTGCAACCTGCCCACCCCCAAAACAAAAAACAACAAACAAAACACTAGGACGTGTATTTATGTACTTCACTCCAGGGAAGGGAAAGTTATATATGTAGCAGTGTGATATAGGAGCCTCCCTGCAAGCCAGTGATACGAGTCTGCCATTGTCACTATCACTGGATAACTGTTTTAAGCCAGCCTGGTTGTTTATAGCTGCATCTTCCCTCCTTCTTCTGGACAGTAATTGCTCTCCGTGTCTCCCATCCCGCTGTTACAAGTGTCAATGCAGTGAAATGGATTGTGAATCCAACTGAAGTTATAACGAACCTGGCAGAACAGATGCTTTTAGTCTCTATCAGTTTTTAGACAGGGTCTGTATCAGTACAACATGAACTCTTAGACTGTCCAAGGAAAGGAATGAATGGCTGGGACTGGGAGGAAGAATGGGTCTAGCTGTCAGTGGCAGTGTCATCCTGTATTGCAGTTCCATCAGCCATCAACCCAGCAAAAGTCTTCAGTTTATGAATCTCAGATGTGTTTTTCTGTACTGTGTCACATTAACTTCCAGCTCAATTTTGTCTCATTTATGGTATGAGAAGCTTAGCTACCTACCTTTGGTACTGCAAATTGCATGTTTTGGTACCAGAAACCTAAAAATGTAGATAACTGACAAAGCATAATTCTTAATTACTGTGTGCTTCAGTTGCTTGAGATGGGACTGTAGTATTTTTTATATCAACTTATTTGCATCAGATGGGGGATGTTTAAACATTATTGTACAGGTTAGAAATGAAGAAAAATCTGCATAATGTTTTGTCTGTGTTTTTTTTTTTTTTTGGAGGGACGGGGTTTATTCACGCTGTGTGATGTGAATGTAATTTTGCGAAAGTCATTGGACATACTCTTGAATGCATAGTCAGGAAGGAAAAAGCCCTGGCTATTAGAACTGAAAGGGAGTGGTTTATTTTGGTTTTCAACAAGTGTATTTTGGCATCTTGCTTTTATTGCCAAAAGGAAATGACTCTTCACAACTTCTTAAAAAAAGGGATGTGTATAGGGGTAGAAAAGTGTCTGTGAACCTTGTCAGACAAGCTCAACTTTTCCTACTCGATATTTTTTCCAAAGTGGTTTTAATTGCCAGAATAACACATACGTACTGATAACTTTAAAGTTTCAAATAAACAAGTGTTTAAAGTGTTTGATGTGCATGTTAGTTCCCGTCCTCTGAGTACTTGAACTTGGAGCGAGTGCTACAAGGCTGTCAGCACCTGAACATGTGTGTGGGGGGGCCTCAGTCCTTGGAGACTTGGCAAAGTAACTCTGCTTTACATTGGATATTGCAACAAGCTTGGGACATGGTGACTCCCAGCGGTCCCTTCCAACCTAAATTATTCTGTGATTCTTTGACGATCTTAATTATCTTAATTATTTTTGGTCCTTATGGCTAGGACTTCTTTCAGCTTTATTCTGTTAACTTCATGACAAAAATATTGATTGCATGGAATTTTGATGTTTCCAACTGGCATGATATTTCAAGTTGCCTTTATGGATGTCACGACAGGTACATAAAATATATCCAGCTGTTTGCATTAGACACAAATTGCTGTATTTCTTTCAATGCTTGTTCAGCCATGAACAGTCCCGATAATGTAACAAATGGCTGTGAAGAGCCAGCTCTGAATCTGTGCAGTGGGTGACAATGAAGCTGGTACAGCAAGAGAACCTGCGTCTTGATGCAAATTAGAAATTCAGACCAGATTGATCTCTGGAACAAAAAGATCCCACCAGGAAAAATGTCTAGTCTGATTTTTTTCTTTTATTTTGGTTTTCCTCCCCTTACAGAGCATCTTTCTAACCTGTAGAATCCATGGCACCTCCGTATTTGAATCCTAAGCACAGTCTGCTTATGTGATAGTTTTGTGTTTCAATGTGTGCCCTCCTTTTTGGAGAATATTTCACTCCTAATTAATTTCCCACTGTTTTTAATTATTTTACTTTTTTAACCCCTCTTTCTGATGCATACAACTTGTCTGCTGGAGGATAACCCTCTTTCCTAGAGGTTTTGATTGAAAGATCAGAAATAATTGAGAAGTGAATCTTCTAATCCCTGTGTGAAGAGGAATCTATATATAGGAAAACCTCAATTTCTGGTCTTTTTTTATAGTAGGAAGTCATCTAGCACATAATTTAGAGATGTAACATTTTAATAGCTAAAGGAAACAATTGGCTCCTGGTGAAATTTGAAGGTCTAGGTCCATTTATACAATTTGAGATGAAATATTAACCAGTTATATATTTGAATGCCTTTTAAGTGGAGTGTTTACTTTTCCTTTCCTTCTTGTTTACAGTGGAACAAGTAATTATCCTGCATGATAGAACAGGCAAGAAAACACTAGGGAGCAGAATTAGTACTGATTTAGTATTTGCTATTTTTTGCTAGATTAGGAAGAATAATCTTGTACAATTCATGTATAACAATAGAACTTGATGGTAAGAAGGGGGTAGGCTACAAGTTGCTTTGTAAGATAAATCAATAAAATCAAAACTCCAGATTTTAATGCATCTCTTCAGATTTACAACAGACACGTTATGTAGTCTTTTGAAATAAGAAAAAAACCTGATTTTATGTTCGGGTATGCAACCCGAGAAACTTTTCAGTCTCATCTGTGTTAAAATGACATCTTTTTTCTGTGTTAAGGTTCAACTTTTTCTCCTCCTTCCTGCTTCAGTCTGACTGCCCAGTCCTTCTTTTTCGTGTGCCAGTTCCATTCACCTTTTTTGTTATGTCTGATTTTTCATTTTGCATATGTATTTATATACATATAGACACATATACACACAGGTGGTGTGTGTGGCTTTAATTTGAAAGTATTTGTATTTCAAAAATAGATATGTGAAATTATATATATAAATATGTATATGTGCATATATATAGGGCTATATGAAATACAGATATTATAAAACAGAACCAACAGGCAGTTCTGAGTAATTCAAGGACATTTAAGCAGAATTCAACATATTCTAACGTTTTATGCTAACCTTTCCCTGGTACATAAAATGCTTACATTGTTCTGGAGTACCAAAAGCAAATTACCTAGGTTTGGAACTAACCAGGTCTAATCTGCCAAATTTGTAGTCTTGCTTTACTGAGCTGGACTACGCTAGTACAGAATGCACTGGCCTTCACATCAGGTCCCACTCTGTCTACCACCTTTTTTTTCTTGAAACCACCTGAAATCTCTGAAGAGAGCCTGTTTACTAATTTTCCCAAAGGTGAACGTCCACATATGTTCTTACCAGCACAGAACACCGGATTATCCAACTCCCTGACTTGGTCAAGGCTATCATGTTACCTGCTATTTATATGATGCTGCTTTCCTAATCAGCTGCTTTCTTCCACTTCTTTATATTCTCTCCATTCTTGACCATTCAGAACTGGATTCCATTGCACTGAAAGAGAAAGGATGTTTTCTTGTAGTGGTCCCAGCTTCAGTGTGATCCAGTGATCAAATGTACCTGCAGACAATTTCAGACAGTAGCATTTAAAGGTGAAATAAGTTCTTCTCTCTGCAACTGACTTTAATTGTACAATACAAAAAGATGGTCGGCAGCTCATTTTATTTATATATATATATTTATACACACACACCCCTAAAATTTTATAGATCTAAAACATCTATATACCAATTTCAAGATAAAACAAGGTATAGCCATGAATTAGCTGAGAGAAACAACTTTGTTACTTTTGTACTCTTGAATATTGTACTCCCTGTGAATTGTCTGAAGTCAATATCAAAAGCCTGGGACTAAAGTTTTGTTCAGTTGTCTGGTTCATTATGAATAACCTTTAGAGGGAGCAGGAACAAAGCTTATTTACCTGAGCATAAAGGAGCAATTTCCTCTTATCTTCATTGTTCCTGCCAGTTCTGGTGAGTCTCCAGGTCTGGAATGCCATTTTAATAATGCCATTCTCTACCTGTACGCTTGTTTTGCAGGAAAAAGTTTCTGATGATGATAATCTCATTTACGTGCTATTTTAAAAATTATGCTGTCGTTGAATTGTAGAATAATTTCCATAAGAAGGGACAACCAGGGGTCATCTAGAATAACCACCTGCTCAAATCAGGTTGCTTAAAATTAAATTATATTTTAATTTGGAATCAGTTAATGTTCGCTTTTTGTCTTGTCTCTAAATCCTGCTGAAGTCAATTGCAAATTCAAGCACTCAGCATTTTTTTTTTTTAAAGTGGGCCCACTTTCATTTAGAAGCATTAGTATCATAATAAAAACTCTGTGGTGGTTTTAAAACCCTTGCTCCAATTTTTAAAATCTAATGTATGCTGCTGTGGGTACAGCAAAGGAATTCTGATGCAGAAATGAAGTTACACAAGATGAACGGATAAAATGATTCATGGCTATGGAAAAAAGACCCAGTAATCTTATTTTTTTATTGGTGGAAAATTATCTATATTTCATGAGGAGAACGAGAGAATCGAGACTTGAATAGTTAAGAGACTTCTCTTGCTACCAGTTTGAGCACTGTGAGGGAAAGACATTTAAATAAGGCATTTTATGTTTTTTATATGTAGATATTTTTAGAAAACGAAATGATATTTTTATTCTGATTTCTGAAGAAATCCTGGCTAAATTGCCACTTAATTTTCCACTCCATAGGGCCAGCATTGAAATAAACTGCTGGGAAATATTTATAGTAATGCATGCTCTTTAAAAGTAACTTCTCATGGTACAATGTAGATATCTTAAATTCTTAAAATCGTTGCTATTATAGGTAAGTAACCATGACGTTCCTGGAGTGGAAAAATCTTAGCTTTGCTAATTTAGGCAATTGCATTTACAATCAAGTTGTTTGTATTTTATTTTTAAATTTGTAAGCAGTTTGGACTGTCTGCTTGCAGCAGGCCAGAATGGTATGACATTATGTATGGAATACACTTCAATTTTTTATTGTGTGACTTTCTACTTTCCCCAGAGCAGCTGTGGCTGCCCCATCCCTGGCAGTGCCCAAGGCCAGGCTGGATGGGGCTGGGGGCAGCCTGGGCTGGGGGCAGGGGGCTGCAGCCAGGGGCTCTTTGAGGTCCCTTCCAACCCAGGCCATGCTGCGATCACCTGTGGTGATTCTGTCCGTGCATCAGATCCCATCTGTAAAAGAGGGCTCCTGGTAATCTGGTGTGAACTGTGAGTTCCAGTGAACAGAAAGTAGTCATTAGCTCATGCATTGCTCAGCACAGGTGCTTTCCCCTGTCCCTTAAACCTCTAAACAAACAGGCTGCAGTTTAGTTTCATCTCTGGCTACTGCTGAAGGCAGCAGCGCTGTTCTCATGCTGCCCTTGCTTCAGCTGCAGTGCCTGAACACCACAGGACGAGTCAGGTTGTTCCCTGATTCCAGGGCAAAGAAGCGGTGTTTGTCCGCAGAGCCGTGGTGGTGTGTGGCTGGGGAGGTGGGCAAGGGGCTGGGAAGGTCTGACCGTGCACCGCTCTCCCAGCGAGCTACACATCGGGTGGGATTGCACCTGGGAAAGAAAGGGGCTTGGCAGAGCAAAGAGGTGTCTGAGGTGATCCTGTTCCAGGCAGTGCAAATACAGTGGAAATCGGCAACGTGGGAGTCCCGTGCAGCTGCCTGGCACTGGTGCTGGCCTGTTAGCTGCAGGGCAGGCGGCTGGGGCACACCGGCTCTGCGGGGGCAGCGGCTGGGAGCTTGGTACCATTGCAGCAGGAGAGGATGTTGCTCTCCAGAGCCACCAACAGGCACACTGACCTCCTCTGTGTATTTGACTTCACCTGAGTCTCCAGAAGAAACCTGGATTCTTTCAAATATAAAGGAGAAGTTTTGCCTTTGATTTTTTTTTTAATTCTTCATGAATTTCATAGGACATAAGCCTTCCTGCATGTTCTGACTCTTTTTACATCCTTGCTGGTAGATTCTTTTCCCTTATTTGTTCTCAAATGTTTCCTCCATAGCGTGTTTATCTTTTTATAGTACTAGATGTTTGCGTAGTTAGAAAAATGATTACAAAGATTATATTGTGTAAGCGCTTAGTGTTTCTTCTGCTTAGACTACGTGATATGCTGCTGCTGTTTCCTAGAAAATTACTGTGGTCAGATTGTCATCTAGTCTGTTTGGGACAGTAAGGTATTGTTTCAACACTGTTCTTGTGTGTCTGGATGGGGTGGCCCTTTTTCAACTGCTTTCACTACTGCAAGCCTTTTTTTTAGCCCCTTGACTGCCACGTGATAGAGCAAGCAGCAGATAAAAGGCAGTATTGATCACAGTGATGGTCATCTTGGAACGCGGTGCACAGCAGCTGTAATAACTGTATATAAAGCAAAAAGCTGGATGAGCAGAGTGCTCTTAGATTTTACATGATCAAAATAAGCTCGTTTCTGCTTTGCCCCTCATCCACGTAAATATTAATATTCATAGTGAAAAGAAAAAAATAAGGCTGTGTTCAGGAGTTCTTTTTTTTTTTTTGTAGCTTAGCAAATGTAAATGACTTTTAACCTGAGAAGCTGTGTGTATTTGTGCTCTTAAAATGTGCCTGTGTTTGAAATAGTAGATGGAGCAGTAAGTAAATGAAAGCTTCTCCATATGGAAACCGCCCTCCTCATACACGAGAGATTCCTCTCCCCCAAACCCTCCCCTGGCTTGGTGCTAGGAGGCAGCCCTGGGGTTGACTCTCTGAGATGTAACTGAAGGTGTTGGAATTTTCCTCCAACGTTGTCATGTGGGTTTTTATATTTAGCAGCTTCCTCACAGCTTCTTTCACTTGTCTTTTACTAGTTTCTTTTTGTTTATGCTTCAGGACAATTGATCAAATGTTGCGTTAGATTTTACTTTGGTGTTCTTTTAATATGAAATAACAGAAAAGTACACCTCAAAAGATGGGTCTTAAGGGATTAGTAGTGAGGTCACAGGGATAAAGGAGCGTTTCTAACTTAATGGCATAGTGTGACATTTCAGAACTTGTGCTTTTTTCGGTACGTCACTTTTAGAAGAACTTACCTGACGCGGATTAATGTTGGTTGTTGCTTATGATCCATGTGAATTTGTGGGTACTTCTGAATGTCTAGGTCTCTAGCTGATGTGACAATGTATTTTAAAGAGAAGTAAGACTAGTTTTATTATCTAATGGATGAAACAAAACCAATAATTTCCTCTTGTCTCCTATCTTACCAATTGTTTTTCTTTTCCATATCTATAAGTCAACATAGCTTTTTCACTCTTCAGAAGACAACTAACTGATGCTGATGTTGATCCAATTGTGCTGAATGAACGCCAAGAACTTCTGGAATTATTTAGACCATAAAACATTGTTTTCTCTGAGATACGATTGAGGAATGAGGAGGTATGGAGAAATTCAGAGGTGACAATAGAAAGAGAAGAAAACATAAAAGCATGTAAAACCATCCACTTGTTTTAATTTTAGCCTATCTTTCAGAACTGGAAGTGATTCTAAATTTCTTCTGCTAAATGAGTAGCTATAATTTTCCTGGGTAATGATAAGGGTCTGTTCTCTGCTACCTTTGTTGTTCTGCATGGATTGCTATTAAAGTAGTAGGTTGAATTTCAGCTTCAGTATTCATGCAGGTCATACCTGCAGTTGTCCAGCAGTCTTGAACATACCCAAGGATGGAGATTCCACAACCTCTCTGGGCAGCCTGCTTTAGTATTTGATGACACTCATCAAAAACAAAACAAAACAAAAAAACCTGCAGTGGCTTTCTAGACATTCCCTGGGCACATTTTACAAGTTCATTGCATTGTTACTCCGTTTCTAACCTTCTGCAGTGCCTCCTGACAGATCCTCTGAGTGTGCTAGGACTCTTGTTCAGCTCTTTGGTTCAGGATAGCCTTGTGAAATCTCCACTCCCTTGCTAAACGCACTCTGCCCCTCATATCTTCTTGGATGGCACTTGGTTTCATGTCAGCTATTTGCACCTCCTGGTTCTAATTCCTTTGCGTGAGCAAGGTAACTGCATGACACAGGTACAACTCAACTTACCATCACTTACTGCAGAGGTGTGAAACCTTTGCAGCTGGGTGGTTTGGGGCTCTCTGAAGTACTTGCTAGGGAACTGAGTTTGCTGCAAGCTGATCTCGCCTACTTTCTCAAATCCTACTGATCCTCTAGTCTAAAATATAAGTCTTGTAATGCGTGAGGAAGTTCTAAACGTGTGGGTTTTGTTACCTGATACTGTGAAACATCCCAGTGGTTCTGCTGGTGCCTGACGCTTGCTGACAGCGTTGTCTGTATTTTGTTTAAAAAGACCCCTGCATTGTATAGCCCAGGCATGTACTTTTCTAGTTCCATGTTTTGCTTAGGGGGGGAAAAAACATGTGGCTAGCAATTTACAGAAAGATACGTAGCTTGGTTTTGACTGTCATCTTTCCCGAAGCTCTCTTAGGAATCAGTGAAGAAGCAGCCTGCTTGTGGTAACCATTTATTATTTTTTTTCCTTTCAAAGTTGTTAGATGATGAGAGGTGCCTTTTTTTGGAGAGTGGGGAGGGGCGGGGGGGTGGACCTGCAAGGTCCACAAGGTCTCTTGGCTTCTGGAATAAGACTTAGCTCTAAAGCCATTTCTTCTGTCTGCCTAGACATGGTAAGTCCTTTGAAAACAAAGAAACGACAGCAAAGAACACAAGTGCCTAGGAACACATAGCCATTCTGGTTAGCTGCTCAGAGCTTGTGGTCTGTTGTCTGTCTTCGCCTCCTTGAACTGTCTGATTATCTTGTGATCAAGGTCATAGTGCAGAGAAAGGCCAAAAAATTAAGTTCTGTAACTTTCACACTGATTTCACAGAAGAAATTCTCACGCTCTGCAGGAATTCATAAATAAGGTATTTAGAATTCTGTTATTATTTATTCTGTTATTATTAGTGTGGGCATTTAGTACTTTAATTGTTTTTTATTTGGGAATTATTCTCGCTGTTGAAATCAACTGAAATGTTATTTGGTGCATGGCTTAAGTCTGGGCTGCCCCAGAAGGTGAAGTGTTCCCTCCAGCATGGGCAGCAGGGGGGGCGCAGCCCCTGTATTGACCACGCCATGCTGTGTGTGTACGAACCATCTCATGGCACAGTGTGGAGGCTTATCCTACAAGCCTTCAGCATCTAGGTTAGTTCTGCTTCAGTCTTAATGCTTGATACACGTACCAGATATACATATTTACAGATGGAAAAATTGCAGGCAGTTGTTTTGGTTTGATAACCCTGGTTGTAGGGCCTCTTGTTTGCGGACATTAAATACATAAATACAAACATGAGGCTTAAATTTTGTTCCTCTTATTGTTCTGGAGATGCCCTACTAAACTGTGTTCCGCTTCTTTCCATTAGCCTTAGCAGCTCTTTCTTCTGATATAGTGAAATACAGATTGAGCAGTTTTGAGCTTTATCTTCACATAAAAATATATTTAAATCTGAATTGTGTAACTCAAAGTTCAGAGCAAATCTACAGTTTGCCTGCTGTCTGTGCTACAGACCTGTGACATAAGAAAAACATTTAGTATTGAGCTCTACCCCTGTTGAATCAAAGCAATCATTGATTAGGTATTTGTTGCCAAGATTAAGCACCGTTTTAATTACTTCCTTCTTTTGTATAAGAAGTTGTTTTTACAGCGACTGCAGACAAAAATAGCTATGAGGTAAAGAGCCTGAAATAGCTTCTTAGTACTATTTTGATTGTTGATTATTTTTCCCCTTAGCTGGAAGTTGTTTAAGATGTCCTGTGTGCTGTTGGTCCCAACGCAGATGGCTTTCTGCCTTTGTTTCGGTTCCTGGAGGGGATGTTGTTGGCTCGGCAGCAGTGCCTCGGTGCGTTTTGCAGCTTGGTCCATGACTCACGCTCACAGCCACCTCGGGCTGGCAGTCAGCGCTCTGCTCCCCATCAGTACTTGCTCTCTCCTCACCCCTGTGATGTCAGCTCCCGGTGGAAACTGGGTGCTGACTGCGAAAGGCACTAACCTGTTTCGTTGAGGAAGGAAACGTTAAGTAAGTGCCTGAAGGCAAGAATAGCTTCCCAGCGTGCTCAGATTGGTGTAACGATGGCTCTTCCCTTTTTAGCTGAAAATGTAAATAGACATCAGAGGCTTCTTAAATTCTGTGTTGAAAGTCAGTAATAGTAAGCAGATATCTGAGAAGAACTTTCTATCTCTGCTTCGTGCTGCCTAGGTTAGAGGTACATAGTGGCGTTTTGAAGTCCTGCTGCTTTGGATTTTCAACCTGCATTGGTGCACCTACCTTGCAGTCATCACGGATGGCTTAGGAGAACCTCCAGAAGAGGATTCTGATATGTAATATCTCATGCTGAGTTAAAATAGAAATTACAAGTGAAATAACCACATAGAACAGATTAATGTTGTTTCTCCTTGCTGCTGCCCCTGTTAACCTGGTGCTTTACAGCAAGTTACACGTTCTGTAAGTCAGCTTTGCCGTGATGGCTGCGGAAAGCAGCTGCCAGCAGGCTGTGATTGCACCAGTATGAGCACAAGTATGAAAAAGCTTTAGGTTTAGACCATTCCAGTGAATTTTCTGTGACTGCTATTGTCAGTTGCAACAAAACTGAAGCAAAGGTGTGGATAGAAGAAGTTGAATAATAATACCCCGTTTAAGGAGTAGCTCACTGAAGATAAACTAACTGCTAATGAGGAACTACACATTTCCTGAGGCTTTGGGTTCTATGTTTGTTTTTTATAGTGTTATGTGTTGCATGATGGGGTTAAGTTTTATTTCATTCCTTTAGCCAACTTAAAGAGATCACTCACTGAGATAAGTCCGTGGATGAGTGAAGGGATGGATTTGTAAAGATCTAGTAATTAAGATAAGGTATTTTCATGCCTGACTTGTTTTTGTCACCAGGTCTACCTGCTTTCCTTAACCACCGATCATTTTTGTTTAGATTCCATGTAAATTAATTTTTATTATTATTTTTTTTGGAAATAAGAACCTAATGATAATAAACTATGGTTTGATGATGATGATAATAAAAGCTCCCGAATTGTTGCATCTGTTGAGCAAAAATGTTTACTTGCGTATTTGTTTTCTGAAAGTTAAAAGTTTTTTACTAAAAACAAACAGGAAAAAAATGAACTGTAATTTTATCTAGTACAAGCAAAGTATTGAGCTCCATATCTTTAGAGTAGTAACAAGATACGTTGGTAGCATTCACGTTTGTGAACGTCTCCACAGCTTCAGGAGGGCTGAACAGAAAGGCTTTCAAATGGGTCTTGCTGCTCAGTGTGTTTACTTGGCAGGTTGCGGTGAGCCTTGCGTGCAGTGCCTCATACCTACGCCAGCTTTCAGCAGGCAAGCTGCGAGCACAGCCGCAGCACCAAGGAGCTGCTTTCAGGAGTTAGCTGGGCACCATGCGGGGCTTAGATTTGCTATTCCGTTAGTGACTGATGAGCTTTCAGCGGTTTCAGTTCCCTCTAACCAGCACAGTCTCTTTCTGTCCTGGAGGTTTTCATCTCCTAAAATTTCCCAAATGTCACAATGACCCGTTTTATCATTTTCCAGAATCTGAAGGGATAGAAACCAGTTCTAAGAATGATGCAAAGATATGGACTGGGAATATTTTGGAGTGGTGGTTTCAAATGGTACTAGTTGTTTAAAAGTGATGATCAGTAAAAATACCCCTGAGCAGCCCTTGGTAACGTGTACAAAATACTAACAGCTTGTTTGTCAATAACAAGCTATGCAGTGTAGTGGGTTTTGTGCTGCTGCTGTATGGCGTTACCTGCTGTAGGCACCTTCAGCCTTGGCTCTGCTTGATTTATTTCATTGCAAGCTGTCTGCAAAGAGACTTCCTGAAGTAGCACTTCCACATCCCTGTTGTCAGTGAGGACCCTGATGCATGCGGATTGTTTGGTTTAAAGACCTAGCAATTTTAAAGAGCTTTACATTGGGTTGAATTTCTGTGAAGAATATCCAACAAACTGAGCTTAATGAAGCATTAACTTCTGTGCCTCATAACATCTGGATTTATTTACTGGTGCTGTGACTTTTCTGAAATGAAGCTGTTTATCAAAGAAAAAGGATGAGAAGCTGGAGAGGGAGGGGAGCAAAGCACCTCTGTTATGACACAGTCCGCCTCGTGCAGTTTGGTGGCCGCTTCCACTGTAGTGTGCTATTAAGGTTTCTTGGTTGCTTGCTTTGGGAAGAAAAACAGTAACAAGCTGCTTCGGGACTGGAAAACTGTATTCATGAATGTGTTGCGTAGATGTTGGGAAGTTTGATGCACAGCACAATAATTATCTATAGTTCTATGGCGTGACCAAGTGAAGCGGTTACGTACTGATGAATGTATACATACACATTTAGCACCTGGAGAATGATTCCTTTTTAAAGAAGGATTTTGCAGAGTGACTTAAAAGTAAAAATGAAGTGTTAAGCAGACTTCTTTGCCACGTAATCACAGGTAGTGACCGGATTTCATATGGTCATTGTGCTCATTTTATTTCTTCTGTTTTCACGATGATGCTCTGTGATGCTGTAAAGAGCAGCCCAGTGTATTGCTTGCATCTTGCTTTTTCTGCTGGTGCTGTAGTGAGGGAAATAACTTCTGTTAAGCAGAAGGCCTGATTTCAGAGCAGGGAGGGGATCCGGAAGAGACGGGAAGGAGTGATGAAAGCAGGGGGAAGCTGCAGTAGTAGTGGAGTTGCACCACAATCTGGTGGTTTGGGTTGGTTTGTTTTATGTTTGTTTTTTTTCAGTGAGTGGTGATTTCTCATCTCTTGTTGTCTAACAAGAGTTAGACAGGTGTGGAGTTAAATTCTTCTGTCCTTCTTGGAGAAACCTTTGGTACAATCTTTTACAAATTCCCACCTCTTTGTCAGCTGAAGGACATGGTCTGGATGAAGAGGAACCTAAATACTTGTGTTTCCCTTTCAATCACTATTCACTCATCTGTCGAGAATTAATTGAAAAGATGAGACTTGGAAGGTCCAAAACACTACTAATACTATTAAGAGTAATTGAAAACTGTAATTTGAAAAACTGAAATATAAAGCATAAGAAATCAAGAATCCAGGGAAGTGAACTGAAGAAGATGACGCAAAGGCTTTTCCCCTACCCTGCAGTGGGTGTAGTTTACACAGTGAGTTGAATTTAAAGGAGATGATTATCTAAAATTATTTTCTGACTTTGTTTTATTAGCCTCTAATCAGTTATTTTTTTCTCTTATAGCTTAGTATAAGTTATGTAAACACCACAACAAAAGTGCTTTATCAGGCAAGTGCTCTTATTATACTAAATGGAATTAATGAGTAAAACTGTGAATATGTGTTTGCAATACTGGCATTTGAGGCCCTAGACTTGCAAGCTGAGCTGCACAAGCAGACTTATGTAAACTTTCCAAAAGCTTTAAAATGTGTGTCTTATTATAGAAGGTTAAATATACTGATTTTTTTTTTTTTTCCCTAAGGCCATGTGGTTATGATATTGTTGAGATTCCATAATGCCTCCTGCCGTGACAGACAGCCTGGACATCTGGGCAGTGGATTCACAGATTGGTGCTGATGGCTCAATATCTGTGGACTTCCTATTGCCCACTGGAATCTACATCAACCTGGATGTCCCTCGAGATGCCACCATATCTCATATTAAACAGGTAATACCAAATGGCCAATTAATTTATAATTCGGAATGTGTTCTGTTTCTGATTTTTTATGTGCCTTTTGGCAAATCAAGTAGTGAATCTGGGTAGGCATAAAAAAGAAATTAAAGGTGCATTCGTAGCAGAATGATTGATACAGATGCATGTCTCTGAGGGTTCTGAATGTTTTGGGGCAGATGTCAAGGCTCAGAAAAATAACTTCTTGCTGATAGTACACTTCAGCAGAGATTACCATGATTGTTCTATGTTAATACTGAATTGCTACATCTAAACTTTTAACATACCATTAATTCATTGTACATTTATTTAACATTTCTTTGATAAGTGTGGAAACAGGAGATGTTGTGTCTGATTTGATTTTTAATATAGAAGTCATATATTGTGCTCCTGTTTTGTTTGATTGACACCAAAGGTGGATGCCTTAAAAACTACATATGCCACTTCTTAAGTTTGTGTACAAGTGCCTAGTTGGGGCATCACTTAAAAAAAGAATGAAATCTTTGATTTATTTGCTGTGCGAAAGGTCTCTTTCTAAAATGAGCGTGAAAAATCCTTGTCTGTTTATTCAAAGGAAACAATTTTCTTTACCAAAGAAGGGCACTGACCTTTTTATTTTTTTAATGTTTTTAATTCTTTAGGGACATGGCACTGTGGATTTTGTATTTTGAAAGACAGTGTTACAAACAGTTCACCCAGAGAATATCTTGTGTAATTGTAAAAGGATGGAATTAATAAAATCTGGCTGCTAAAATTCCAAGATTTTTTTTCTGTTCAAATCTGAGCAGTGGATTTGATCTGTTCTTGTTTTTGGTGTGTTTCAAATGCCTAGCAGGGGATAGCACAGTAACAATAACATCTTCTGCACTCTATAAGCCCATGTTTGTAACACTGGGTAAGAGTACTTCCGTGTTAGTTTTCATACTTATGTGCTGTTAACATACATCTGAAGTTATGGAAATTTGGTGAATTTGGTGCATTGTTTTGACTGTGAAAGTGTTCAGAATAAAATTGATGAGGATAAACAGGGAGCTTACAAAACTTACAGTCAAGAGGGAGGGACAAATTTATGTGCATTCTTATCTGAGCCCGTCACGTATTAGCGCTTTATGATCTCTCTCTATTGATCCCTTATTTTATTAGAAGAAATACTTCTATCATTTTATCACAGTTACGTTTCCTGGAATTACGTCTGTGGTCAAAAATGCACGGCAATAGAATGCCTAGGCTAGGTGTGCCCTCAGGGTACAGAGGGAATTCATGGCAGTGCTGCGCAGGGAAGCAGATCTCTAGAGGATGAGTGTGGTACCTTTAGCCTTCAGCCCATCTTTCCTTTCTGGACTATGTGAAAGACAGAAGTTGGGCAGTAAAAATTACTTGAAAGGATAAAGGAAAGACTTCTAACCTAAATCTTGAAAGTGTACATATAACTGTAGCTTCCTAGATCTAGAAGTCATGAATCTAAAATAGTTTCTCACAACTCTAACATCCTTTTGCCAGGCAAATGTTCATAATATGAAGCTAGCATTAAAATAGCTCACCTAACTATGGGTTCTTAGACCTTCCTGTTGTCTTCCTTTTTCAGGCTGATTCCATTTAACTTCTTACAGAATATTCGTGATCTCATGCTTGCATTTGTCTTTTTTTTTTTTTTTTTTCCTGTGAAATATATTGTTAATGGAAAAATAGTGTGAATTTGTTTTACTGACTTGCAGGTTCTTTGCTCTTCCTTTCCTCTCAACTTTAATTTAGACACATCACTCGTAATTCTTCCTTTAGTACAAATTTCACTTGTAGGATTTTAGGCATAGCATGTATAGATCTTTGCAGATCCACGGAATTCCTGAATTAAAAGAATTTATTTTTCTTAAGTGTTATGGTAAATATCTGGTTGCCTTGCATGTAAGAGGTTACTTTTAACCATTTCCTTTGATACGGATTGAGATTGGAGTCTTGCTGTTAGGTAATGCCATAAAGTTGAAAAAGGGCTTGTTATTAAAGCTTGACATGTGCGAGAATACTTTATTTAAAGCCTTTTAGTAACAGGGTTGTTTTTTTCCTTCAAGTTTAATAAACATGAAGAACTTCTGAACTTAGGCAGGTTAGTAACAGGTGTGTATTATGCACAGAAAATAATGTTTTGTTTGTTCTGTACCAACTTAGTTTTTTCATTAAAATAATAATAAAAAATACTGAAAGTAAATTCTTGCAGTTTTCCTCATGAAGAGTTATATTAAGAGTTGAATCACTTTGCTGTTTCCAAGTGAAAACTGCCTCTAGGCTTGGTAAGCATAAACAGAAGGACGGAAATTCAAGTTTCAACATCAAGATTCAGCATGACTAGCTGTGAGAATCAAGCAGGATGCTTTCTGGGGGAAAACATTAGACTTCAGCATCAAAAATAAATGTTAATGGAACATCACTAAACACCAGAGAGTGACACTGAAAATGACACAGAAGTGGCTGTCTCTCTGTTTTTCATGTCAGCAGCACAGAGAACTATTTTTTTTTCCAGCTTTGTTGTCTTTCCTGCAGTAAATAGTAGTCCTACTACTTAAAGTAGGAGTGCTTGACTCACAGCTCAACTAGGGGTTGGGTTAAATGAAATTTTCTTTAAAACTGAAGCCTGTAGCTGAAATGGCAAGTAAACTGCTTGGAGAATTTCCTCTAAATTTGTCTTCACAAAAAGCTCCTCTTGTTTTGGATTGTCTTAAAAGCTGAATCTAAAAAAAATGAGGGAATACTTCCAAATGAAGCGCAGGAAGTGTGGTATGTAAGGAAATAACTACAGGTTTAAAGAATAATTGACTGACCTTTCACTGGATAGTGGCCAAGTGGGGGTAACTTTGGAGAAAGGTAGTAGGTGACTTACAGTAACAAGTAACCTGCTTCTTGAGCATAATACACTTCTAAAAGAAAATTGAAAAAAATGATTTCTCATTCCAATCCAGTGCCTGGTTAGCAAACATGTTGTTTGTTAATTCCTATTCAGTCTGACGGTGATCACTTCTTGATAGAAATCATTTTCTTTATATAAGTAGTAGCTTCAAGTAATTGATTGTACTCCTGGCTTGAAACTTTCTAGATGCTAAAATACTTTTTTTTTAAGCAGCAGACCACTTGGTTTTGTAGAAGAAATGAGACTGTTACTAGGAATTGAAGTGACCTATGGTTTGTGCTATACTCAAATACTTGAAATAATTCCAACTAGAAAAATGACGTTGTTGTAGTAAAAGGTTAACCTGGGCAACAACGGCTTAGTTGGTCAAACAATCTGTGAGTAAAATTGTGAAAAAGCTGATAGTAATTGCAACTGATTAAAATATATATATATATATTAAAAAACACATATGTAAGTGCCAACAATAAGGGACCTGTCTGGTTTTCTTGTTGTTTGCGACACATCGAACCTTAACATGCTTATAAACAGGTACTGTTGATACTTAGCTGTTTTGCAAAGAAAAGGAGGACTTTTGTAGAAATCACTGAATTTAAAACAAAAATGAAAACGTAGCATGGTGTCTTAACAGCTTTGTTCCCAGCACATTGCTGTGACAAACCCTAATTTGGGGACATTTGGATTTATAAACAGAGGATTTGAGAGCGATTATAGGGGATTTGTCTTGTATGAGGAACTGTTAAGATTAAAATAAGTGGGGGAAAAATGAAAAATAGCCTTTATTTGAGGGCTGAGGAATTAAAAAATATATATATATCCGTTTCTGCAGACACTGTAATTCTACCAGGAACTGTAGTGTGGGTGATGGACAGTGGCTGCTTTGGGTGGGAGTCAGTTTTGGGAACTTCATCTTTATAAATATTATGATGCTTAAGGGTTATAATAAGTACTAGTATCTGGAAATTGTAGGCAACTCAAACAAAAATGAAACCACAGATCCTTAACTAATGTAATTAGCTAATGGAGGATAACACAGAGGAAATCATAGATTTGGTGTCTTTTGATATCTTTAAAATAGGAATTTTTGTTCTAGGCCAAACAAAGCTTTTGCACAGATAGGCACAGTGTACTGGGATACATTTTTGGAAGGCAGACTTGATTGTATGAATCTCTAAAACATATGCAGGTGTTTTCAGATTGGCAAAAGGAGTTCAGTTCAACTTTTTTTTTTTAAGGTTTATCAAGAAAGGTTTTGTTCGTTATTGATCCTGCAATTCCTGTTTCAAAATAAGTTTTAGAAACAAATCCTTTAAATCTAAACCTTTAAAAGTAGGACAGAAACATTCTCACAGACAAAATTTAATAGTATTTAGGTAAAAGAGTTCTTTTTTTATTTCCTAATTTAATTCCTGCGAAGAATTTATGATGATTTATATTGGTGTTACTGAAGGTGGAGTCTGCTACGTAAGCACTCAGTTCAGTAAATTTACTCTGAGCTTCTACAGACAACAGGGAATTTCTTATTTAGAAATCAGTTCTATAGTGGGAACACGTTGACCATACATTACGATCGTCACAAAGCTGGGTGCAGCTGGGTGTGTGTGTAAAAATCGGGTATAATGTGTCTTGAGGAGGGGAGGATCTTTGATAGGAGGTGATGGGAATGGGTGGAGGAGAATGACAGTTTGCTGGTTGGCACCAAAACCATCTGCCTCCAAAATCAGTAATGCTCTATTATCCTAGTGATTGACAGCCACGGTCCTGCAACGTTTTTGGAAATGGGACTTTATAGTGTCAGTCCCAAGATGAGCATCAGAATGAGGGTTAGCGTTGCCCTTCTCATCACCTCACATTACTTGTCCCTGTGTACTTTTAACCTCTGGGATGTTTATGCATACTAGTTACTGCATAAAAATAACCACAAGATAGAAACTAAAACCAAGACAAAGCAAATGTATAATGATATGTAGGGATAAAAATGAACCAAGTTAACGAACATTACTTTTTTTTTTCCTTCCAGCTGTTATGGAAGCAGGCACATAGCTATCCACTCTTCCATCTCCTTATGGAGATTGACTCTTACATGTTCTCATGTGTGAATCAAACTGCAGTACATGAAGAATTAGAGGATGAAACACGAAGACTTTGTGATGTTAGACCCTTTCTTCCTGTCCTTAAACTAGTGACGAGGAATTGTGATCCAGGAGAAAAGTTGGATTCCAAAATAGGTGTCCTCATAGGCAAAGGTAATTACATTTGCTTTTCATTTTCAAAAATTTTTTTTTTTTGTAAGAGGGTCTTGTTTGCTAACAATGGAAAAAAATAAAATATTTTCCTTCTCTTTTTGTCCCAGACAAAATTTCCCTTTCTCAAACAAGTATTGATAAAGTTTAAAATAAACTAAACGCTAAAGATGAGATGTCTGAAAGTTGGTGAAAGCTACTCTGTATTGCAGTTCAGCACTGTATGGTATTACTACACAAAAGGAGTAAATTTTATCTTATATGGTGGGAGAAAAATTTGTAATATTAAGTGATGGAAAGCATAATCCCTGAGAAGTGTTATCATCTAACAACAAACGGATACACAGAGGGAACTAGAAATTACTATGGGTTTGGTATACATGTTTTCTGAGTTGGTTAACAATGTAATTCTTGGTTTTGCTCTGAATTGTAGCGCTGATTTTCAGCAAACAATGAAAAGCTATTTTTAAAGGTTTTACAGTAACTCGTTCTTGATGTTATTTCAGAATTTTCAGCTTTTAAATTAGTCTGGTTATACAGTAAAGATTGACAGGGTCATGTGAGGTCATACCTCTTGTTTTAAGACAATGAACCATTGTTAGCTCTTTTATAGAGACTGCAGGTTTTGTTTAGATTTCAGCAGTACACTGTCTGCCTATTTGTTAAAACCAACAATGGAAACAGTTAGATAGTTTAACCATTCAAGCGTATTCTGACAGATGACATGAGATTCATATTTGTTGGTTGCGTATTTTGCTTACTGTAGCTGCACAGGATCCTTCTTTCAGCAACCCCTATTCTGTACCTCAGTAGTGAAAAAGTCTTCCAGTCTAAGCTTATAAACTCGGTGTTTCATTCTCAAAAGGTGTTTAGTGCTTTTTGCAATTCGGACAATGTCCTTCAAAGTTTGGGAGAAATGAAAGAAACACTCTTGCAGGTCCTAAACTTCCTGAAGTACTGAAAAACCACAGCAGTGGGGGCTCTCCACTGCGTATTCTTCCTTTATATATTTTGCAAAACAAACTTTATTGGACTTGGGTTGGTTGAATTTTCAGTCCTGTCACTTTTACTTGAGTAGAAGGTTTATTTTAATCACTTGGAAAAATCAAGAATAAATTTATCTATTTGCAGGCCCTCTCTCCTTTTTTGCCTTTTAAACAAAATCTAAAAAAAATCTTTCAGAGGGCAGAGGGGGAAGATGATAGCTTAAAAACACTTCCTCCCACGTGCATTTGTTATGATGCATTTACTGTGCTTTGTTTGCGTTGTCTCTGCTCAGGAGAGACGTTAAACTTCCCAATCTATTTCAAAACCAGGGTGAGGTTGGATTTTCCATTTAATGTTAAGCAAGGCATTGGTTCTTGCTGTTTAAGCAATCATGCCAGGCTGCATGGGAATTGTGGAAATAACTTTGCAAGTCCACTGATGTACAGGAGAATGTACAACCCAACTCACTTTTGAGCACTCATTTTAGATGAAATACCTGAAGAAAACACTTATACAACCTTACTTTAAGATAATAAAGGTTTGGAGAGGGGAGGTGAATAGATAATCTGTACAGGTAGGTACAAATCACTTGGACTCTACTCTTCTAGGTCTTCATGAGTTTGATGCCTTACAAGATCCTGAAGTGAATGACTTCCGAGCTAAAATGCGGAGAATCAGTGAGGAAAAAATTCAGTCACTCGTGGGTCTTTCCTGGATGGACTGGTTAAAGCACACATACCCGCCAGAACAGGAACCTGTTATCCCAGAGAACTTCCAAGATAAGCTGTATAGTGGAAATCTTGTAGTGGCCGTTCATTTTGATAACTGCCAGGTAGGAATGGTTATTCATCATGTTTAACGTGCTGTTCTTAATTCTGATCTGAGATAGAATGTGATTGACCATGCAAGAGAAATAGAATATCAGTGGTACGTTTTTTTTAATTCAGAAAGCAAATTCTTTTACCGGGTTGATTGACTTTTAAAAGAAAGGGAGGAAGCCAATGGCCAGTCACGAACTGAACTTCTGAAGTCAAATTGTAGTTCTGCTTTTTTGCTTTTAAAGTGAAAATATACAGCTCTTACATTGTGTATTATTTCATGTTCATTTAAAACATAGAACATACTTCCAAGTTGTCACATTTTTTTGGCCAACTATTATTGTGTGACTTCACTGGGGATCAGTTGTTGGTCTAGGAGATGCTGATGAATTGGGAGGCACTGTATTTAAAACGTTTCTTTATGTGCATGGCTCATTTTTTAACATCTTTAGGGTTAATCTGCTAATTACGTTGAGAAGTAAGTGCAAAAAATGATTAATTATTATTCCCAAAATGAATAAATACTGAAACCAAGAGTTACATTTTTGTTTCTTGTAGTTCAGCTAACAGACCCCATAGCTCAATTTTGAAAGAAAAAACAAATTAGTTTCCTTGTAAAACTACTGTACTTAATTGTTTTGATGATGAAGTTGTTCTGACTCTACCTGAGTCTACCAATTCTCATTCACATTTTTACACTTCTTTTTAATAACAGTGAAGTGTGCGATATATCAGACTATTTTTATATTGTCCATTTTGACCTAGTTGGTAGGTACTGACGTTCTAATGATTAAGCTGATTTGATTTGCGAAGCTTTATTATTTCTGATACTGTCTTTATTAATGCTAAAAAAAAAAAAAAAAAAAGGCAAAATAATACATGATAGCTGGCTCCGGAAACACTAAGCACGGAGATGAAGACTACACTTGGTAACCAGTAAGGCTAGCTGATGTTGGGTGCGTAGGTGTTTTTACAAAAACAAACAAAAACCACAAACAACGTAACAAAACCCCTACGTCTTAGTGGAGGACTTGCAGTTTTGCAGGAAGAACAAGCATATGTATTTGTCAGCTTTTAATGAAAATATTGTGTATGTATACACATGATAATGGTACAAAAGGAGTGCAAAAGTTCATGCTGGTACAAAATGCATTTGCCTGCCACTGTAATAGCCTAGGCTGCTGACATTTCAAATGTTTCAGATGCTTCTGCTGCCAGTTCTGACCTTCAAAGCTATTAGCAGTTCAAATCAGAGCTGTTTTTTAGAGCAGTAAACTCTGTTCCAAACTACTTGCACTGACTACTAAAAATCATCTCAGGAGAATTAAATGGGAAAGTATCGATACTGTTGTGTCCTTTCAGTAGGAACACTGCAAGAAAGACAGAACAATATAAAACCAATCTAATCAGCTCTGGAGCAAGAGAAAGAAGCTGATCCCCATTTCTGTGATACACATGTAAAGACCTACAAGTTGGAAGAAAAGCAGCTGTCACAGGGCACCAATTTCCTGGGAAGAAAAGGTTTCATTCCCTGTCTACTCACTGTCAATTATGACAGGAGAAGAAAGGCTTCACTGTTTGGCAGAATTTGGAACAGGGGAAGCTGTTGTGAGCCGTGCAGAAACTGAGAAAATAAAAAACGAATTTTGTCTGTCTTTACACAGTTAGATTTTTCCATTAGGGCTGTTTGGCTCCTTACAGCTAATCTTCTATATAAAGAAAACACGAGTAATCAGAATGAGAGTCAGGTGACACTTTGTTTGTAAATAACTGCTCTTAGCACATTTACATGTTCATGAATGTGTGCACGAAAAGAATAAAAAGCAAGCACCAGAACTTGATGAAATCAATATTTGCAAACATAATATGGTAGATGAATGAAGAAAAAAGATTCAGAGGACCTTCATTTATGTTTCTTTAAATGCATGTAAACCTGTCTTTTCCCCTAGTGTTTAAAAAGCAGTAACTTCTTACCTTTACCTTTTTAAAATCAGAAATCAAAAACTAATGATACTATAGAAATACATAAATAGCATTTAAAAGCTTGATTAGAATTTTGCTTTGGAAATGCAGAGTTTTTACACATTGTATTCAGAATGCTACGGGTGTATTTGCTGCTATGCCTGTTTTCTGTACTGCCCTCAGATTAGACGGTGTTTCTGTACATAAATCACATTAATAGTTTTTTCTGCTTTATTACTTGAAACTTTATTTTTCTTCTAAGTACAGTGATATATAGAGGATAACTAGGTAGTGGCCAAAAAAGAGAAAAAATGACACATCTAATACTGATAAATACCATTAAATTTATACATTACTTTTTTCTCTCATTCACATTCTAAAATGTAAGGTTCTAGATCAACATCCTGATTTAGAAGCCTTTAAATCACTGTTGAATCAGTTATCTTTTTCAATAATTGAGACCAGTCCTGTGAATGTGAACTTGTTTTCCAAGAATTTTAAGCATATACATGAGCCGCATGCACATTTGACTTTGAATTGTTCCATGATGCATCAAGTACAACTGACAGTAATTTAGTAGAAATTATAAGATGGGTAGCAATCTAAAATTTATTTTTATGAATTTGAAACAACTCTTTGTAGCTTAATTTAAAGCATGCAAAATCACAAATTGAAAGCCAGAGTGGGCTAAATGCAGTAAGTTTAACATTAAGATCAAATTCTTATAAGGAGATGTTCCCCAAATGTGCTATTGATTCTGCTTCAGTAAAATCTAAAAATAACACAAAAATCTGAAATAGTTTGTTTGGATTTGTTTTATTTGAATTTGGATAAAGTCCTGCATTCTTAAAAATACCTACGATAATAAAATAGTTTGGGAATTGGCTGTCTTGGGAACTTTTATAGCTCCAGTTGCGCTGAAGATGTCGAGGTTAAAAACAGCCTATTTTAACACTTTACAGTATAGAAAAGTTCAAGTAGACCATTTTTAACTGAGCAGTAACACTGAATGCTCAAGTTGGAACAGAGATACATAGTGAGAATATTTAACTTTAAGATAGCTTAAAGTTGCACAAATCTGTATCTGTTATATATTTATTGAAGGCTTGTTTTTAAAGATTTATCCAAATATATCAAACTGTTTTAAAAATCATCTGAATTACTTTATTTCTAATATATTCAGATATTTTTGAAAACTTAAGATTTTATTCATTATGTATGCTACAGTTTAAGCCTTGTACATGTATGTCTGATGGTGATATTCAGCATCCCTGTTTGTGTTTTGTTAGGATGTATTTAGTTTTCAGGTGTCTCCTAACATGAATCCCATTAAGTTGAATGAGCTGGCAATCCGAAAACGTTTGACTATCCATGGAAAAGAAGATGAGGACATTGATCCTGCTGATTATGTGCTGCAAGTTAGTGGGAGGCTAGAGTACGTTTTCGGTGATCACCCATTAATTCAGTTTCAGGTACATAAAGCTCTTTCTAACTTAATATAATGATTAGTTTCTGGAGCCTTGGCCAAAATTTCACCATACATCATATGCCATCAGATGGTGAACAAAGCTGTGCTTCCTCCTAATGTCTGCTGCACTTCACAATTGTAAAATAACTTACGCACTATTTCCTTAGTACCTTTGTAATATAATACAGCTTCTTTGATTTAAAAGTTTTTGTAGGAATATTCTGTTAATAACTGTTTTCCATGGTCTTTTAGTATATACGCAACTGTGTGATGAACAGGACTCTTCCTCAGCTGACTCTAGTTGAATGTTGTACCATAAAGAAAATGTGTGAGCAGGAGATGATTGCCATAGAAGCTGCCATAAACCGAAAATCATCCAACCTTCCTCTTCCTCTGCCACCAAAAAAAACAAGAGCAACAACTGTAAGTTGATGTAGAGAGTATGCAGTATCCAAAAGGAAAAGAGAATTGTGGAATATAAATCACAATGCCTGGGATTTCAGCTGTTAGTTCTGTTTCCCAGTATACGTCTCCTTGGTCTACTCAGAGTTGCTTGTCAGAAATAGCAGGCCTTGTGCCTTTTGGGATAATTATTGCATACTCTTGCCTCCTTCTTGCCCTCTTCCACTAAAAGACCCACTGTCCCCTTTTCATTGCTGTTGTTTCTACTTTTAACCATAAGCCAGAAGAGCAGGTAATAATCTGGTACCAGCAACTGGAGAATTTCAGAGATCAGTATTCTGCAGCTACAACACAATGCGTAGGCTCCAGTAGCTTAGGCAGTGGTGGTCTCTGTTCTTTTATATTAGCCCATGTGTCTTGCATGCTGTTGCCACTTCAATGACGGCAACTTTTGTCATCAGATAAATCTAACTTTTCTTTTAATGTGGTGCTTCCCTTATTGTTAAACATACCATGGCTTTATGGCCCAGTTATAAGTTCTGTACTGCTGTTCTAAAGAAAGTGGCTTTGCTCTTAAATATTTAGCATATACTGAGAGTGAATAATACATTTGAAGGGTTATTATGGATTATCAGCTAATAATATGTAATGAATGTTCTTTTTTCCTCCAGTATCTTCAGCTTAGTGTTTTTTCTCCTTTTCTTTCTTTTTAGAACATCTGGTATGTTTGTGTAGTTATGATAACAAATTAATTTTTTAGGATTTCAAATTCATATTGAAAAAAAATCTGTATTTTTTAGTTTGTATGTATGGCTTTGCTGAAAATGTTTAGTTCATAAAATAGGTCCAAATATGTTACACTGATCATGAGAAAACTTGCATCTTTGTTTCCCTTCTCAGAGTGTGTGGGATGTTTGCAGCCCTTTCAAGATTACTCTGTTAAAGGGTAATAAACTAAATACAGAAGAAAATGCCAAAGTAAGTAATTACTTCTAGTTTCAGAAGACATTCTGTTCATAATTTTAATGCTTTTTTATGTGTAGTGAACTCAGAATGAAACCGGTTTAAGTTCAGTGAAAGTGTATTTTCACTTGGTTATATTGGTGCTATCGCTTAAGATCTTGATTTATTGCTAAAAGTATTGCTTTATTGTCTGAAGTTGGATATGCACATTTGAACATTATTAATAGTTACAGACAGTATGAAATGTGTGTTCATGGGATACTTGATTATTTTTTTTAAGATGATATCTGTAAGTACTGATATGGTATGAAATAAGCTTATTCAGACTAAACTGCTATAAACATCTGACAAACAAAAGTAGATTAAATGCTAAACATTTTCCATGGGAACTTAAAGTAATTTTCATATTCCAGAATAAATTCTCTGTGAGTCTAAGCACTGATAGCATGCTTCTGTATGGTCTGTCTTTTATTGTCTAAACATGCTGAGTATACACACACACACACACACACACACACACACACACACACATACAAAAGAAAGCTGTAGTAGCACTTCCTGTAAAATGTACATGACTGGGCTACTGACTGTTTTACAGACCACAGGTTGTTAACATGTGGCAGCTTTTTGTACAATTATTTTAAGACCTCAAAAGACACTTGCCTCTGAAATAGAACAGCGTTAATTTCCTTTATTTGGTTTGACAAACAATTATTTGAGTAAGTTCAAGAGAAATTCAATTAGCCATTGATGTTTGCTGTTCAGATGCTTTGTTCAAGATACCCAGTGCATTTTTCTTCAAAACTACTGTCACAACCTCCATTTTACTACATAGCTAAAAGGACCATAGTTACAGTTTTACTCTATTAGACAGAATGGCTGCGGAAATGGATGTCTGCAAAATCAGAAGTTTTCTTTTTCTATATCTAAACCATATTTTAGCTATGTATTAGTATTATATTCTTAGCTTTACACTCTGTAGACTCTTAGAGCTTTAAAATAAAAGGGAAGGAGGAGAAGGTGGATTCCACAAGTGATGTAGCTATCATATATATGTACATTTATATATTTTAAATATAGATATGTATATACCACACACGCTTATAAAATACAAGGTTTGATTAGTTTCAATATGCATTTAGAGGAAAAAGAAAATATGTTGAGGAGAAACAATGAAAATTAATAGTTCCTTAGTGTTGATTCTTGTGGACGCTATCTAAGGAGTATTTAGCATTTTGAATGCATTAATCTTGCAAGCTTGTGCATATTTCTCTGCATTGTCTACCTACGCTGTTGTGGAATTGTTTCACTATTGAGAACGTATTTGTTTCCTAGTTCTGATTCCTTAGAATGTAATGTTTAACTCACTGCTATTATTCCCCCAGTTTCACTGTACTTTGGACTAACTGATATTCACCTTTGCTGAAACCACTAATTCATACATGCAGTGTTTGTAGTGGGGAAACAAAATTTTTGTTAGATGGGGCAGCACTCTGCCAGCATGAGCTGTGTTGAGTATTTTCACCTAGAGCCCCAGTGACTTCATTCAGCTAACACCCAATTTTCCAAACACATGATGTTTGAAATCACTTTTCTTTTTGTCTTGCTATTTGGCCGCACCATTCTAACGTTATTTCATTAGTAAAAATGGAGTGTCAGGGTGACAAGAAAAAAAAAAATCCAATCCCTTATATTTAGTAGGAATGGAAATCATAAAATTATAACTGCTCAGTGGCAGGCAAAACAGCAGTGTGTTCTAGAAATACCCAGGCTGCTATGTTACTACCAAATTGTATTTGATGACTTGGATTTTTCATTTTAAAACATCTTTTTACAATTACAAAATGAAAAAAACTTCCCCAGTCAGGGAAGTCTGGTGGCGTACAAAGTGATAATATCAGATGTCAAGAAGTCAAAGAACAATATAAAAAACTATGCAAATGTGAGTTTAAAACCCCGGTTTTAAATAAATCAGCTAAATTCTAGAACATTTACTGTTAACTGGTTTTAAAGCACAAGCAGATAATGCACTGAATGTAATCATAGTGCTATAAGATAGCTTTCAATCAGCAAAGGAATTTGGTTGTAAATTCAGTTGAACATATAATAAATCTCCAAATTTGTTAGTAAAGGACTGCCTGGTGACTTGTTTCAAAAACACTGCGAACCAATTTTAATAGGTTCTCTGGCATCAGCCACAGACAATATTTCCTTTTTGAAGAATATAAGGTTGCAATCTGTAATTAGAAAAGAACTGTAAATGTAAACAGGAATTTCGACTGCATGAAGAAGGGCGACGAAGCTGGTGAGGGGCCTGGAGAACAAGTCCTATGAGGAGCGGCTGAAGGAGCTGGGCTTGTTCAGCCTAGAGAAGAGGAGGCTCAGGGGTGACCTTATCGCTTTGTATAAGTACATTAAAGGAGGCTGTAGAGAGGTGGGGGTTGGCCTGTTCTCCCATGTGCCTGGTGACAGGACGAGGGGGAATGGGCTAAAGTTATGCCAGGGGAGTTTTAGGTTAGATGTTAGGAAGAATTTCTTTACTGAAAGGGTTGTGAGGCACTGGAACAGGCTGCCCAGGGGGGTGGTGGAGTCACCATCCCTGGAAGTCTTCAAAAGACGTTTAGATGTAGAGCTTAGGGATATGGTTTAGTGGGGACTGTTAGTGTTAGGTTAGAGGTTGGACTTGATGATCTTGAGGTCTCTTCCAACCTAGAAATTCTGTGTGATTCTGTGTGAATATATACATACGTAGTTATGTATATGTATGCATGCCCACATATACTCTGTATACATCTTAGATTGTCTGAAGTAAGATTTCTTCAAAGTGTGTTCTCTGTTTCATGGATGTTCATGTAGCTATTCCTAACTTACAGTCGGGAAGCATGCCAAAAATAGGTAAAAGTGGGTTTTATGAGTATCACTGGGAATCAAATGAATGTCTTCTAAATTGAATATTTCTTTTAAGTGATTGGGAATAAAATTGGGATTATATGTATACATGTATATGCAAGTCAACTGAATCAGTTTAATAATGAACATTCCTGTAGCTCCTGTGTCATGGAGGAGTGTAACTTACTACAGTGTCCTCCAAGACCTAATACCTCTGCCTATGCTATGACAGCAACCTCCTGATGTGTGATAGTAATTTAAATTACTTTCATCCAAAAATTATACCAAATTATGAACATCTCCCACTTTCTCTGACAGTGCTCAGAAATAACGATAGCTTAAAGTGAATGTTAGGAAGGCTGTTTAAGGAACATAAGGAACCTGAAAAACCAATTTACCTTTTACTCCTCTAGGTGTAACGTTGATAACTTCTTCTTGAAGGTGACCAAAGGACTATAGACTGTTTCTCCTTCACTGCCTATCTTTCTCCATTGATATTTTCGAAGGTCACCTAAAAGAAGTTGACATATTTCTTACTTTGTCGTTTTGGCAACAAAAAATGAAGACCTCCTTGTCATTCTTACTGAAACTATCCAAGAGTATGGAAACTTAGAAACGTGCAGTTTTCTTTGTACATATGTTATTAAACAGAAATGCAGGAATTAGCTGCATCTTAGTATTGACCTAAAATGTGTTTAATTTCAGTGCCAATAACTCCATCTTTTTCTCTTTTCTCACTTTGCCTTTCCCGTTCCTTGTTTTTATAGTTCAAGCTAGCTGGTCTTGTTGGTTTCTGGGTGCTAAAATCTCTTCTGTAGCTGCTTGTTTTAGCTTCTCTAAAATCTGGACTTTGTTTTTTCAAGTTATCTCTGTTGTTACCCTGTTTTAAAATGTCCTCAGAGCAAGAATAATTAAATGTATTTTGAGGTGTACTCCAGTATTTTTGTGTTTCTAAAATATTTTGGTGAGAATACATGGGGATGGGAAAAGGAAAGGTCCTGATGAGGATGCATAGCTAATTCAATGATGAAACAAAGAGGAGTTACCATTTTAGCACGTGAACCATTTATAATTTCTGTTCTCTAGATGAAATCAATATAGAACCAATTTAATATTGATTTAGGCATGGAATATTTTCTGGAGGAAATAAGTCGTGAAAAGCCAGGTGTTATTTTTTATGCCTGTTGTTGAGTAAGTTGAAAAGTATCTCAGAACAAAGATTTTTTTGGGGGGGGAGGGAGGGGGTTATTTTCAGCAGAGGTAATTTCTATGGAAAGAATTTTCTATAAAAATATGGAAAATTCCTATAGAAAAAATGCCATGACAGCTCTTATTTTCCATAGTATGTCTTACTCCTTGTCATGTGTACAAAGCAGCATCTGTTAAATAGTGTGCTGGCTGTTTCCGTTGTCATTAATAGAGGCAATCTTCTAATTTTAGTTTGTACAAGTAATTTCTTCTTCCATGACATGGTGGCCAGGAACATGAATAGCAAAGAGAAAAGAATTTGTTCTCAGTAACTGCTTGTTTAATTTTAAAATCTCAAAATTATCATTCGTTTTCAAGTTAGAAATATTGAATAAACATATATATGTATGTTCTGTGTCGTATTCTGTGCAGAAATCTGTAGGCTTGGTGGCAAGTTGTAATATTTTTTTCTCTCATTTCTTTATTGCAGGTTCATGTTAGGGCTGGTATATTCCATGGTACGGAGCTCCTTTGTAAAACAGTTGTAAGCACAGAAATATCTGGGAGAAGTGACCACGTTTGGAATGAAGTACTGGAGTTTGAAATAAATGTCTGTGATCTACCAAGAATGGCGAGGCTCTGTTTTGCAGTTTATGCTGTGATGGATAAGATGAAAACTAAAAAGTCAACTAAGGCAATGAATCCCTCCAAATACCAAACCATTAGGAAAGCAGGAAAAGTGGTATGTCTATTTTTTTTTTTTTCCCCTGTGTGTACCTCTGAATTATATTTCACTGAATATTGAAAAATCTTTCATTGTCTTCTCTTCAGTGTTCAAGAATACAAGATGAAAAAAATGTATGTATTTAAGAATCATATGTATGAAAAATCCCATGTTGCTATGAAAAAACACCTTTTATTTCTTCTAGGACGCTGAAAAAGGCGTCAACATTTTGGTTATAAGCAAGTTGGCAAATGGCTGCTTAACAAATTATATTTTTAAAAGTTAGTTTTGTTCTAACTCATAGAACTTGAAGTTATGATGAGGAAAAAAATTAGCATCTTGGCTCACATTCAGGGAAATGTATTTTTTTACGTTTGCAGAGTGGCATCCTTAAAATTCTTATTAATTAATGTTTTATTAATAGTAATTCTTATTAGTATTAAAATGATTCTTATTCTTGATTCCATGTAATTTTTTTTTCTTTTAACAGCACTATCCTGTAGCCTGGGTAAATACCATGGTATTTGATTATAAAGGACAACTGAGGAATGGAGAATTTGTACTGCACAGTTGGTCATCATTTCCTGGTAAAGTTTAATTTTTAAGACTTCTGTTTGAGATATTTGAGACTAAAGAAGACCAGTATCAAATAGTAGAATATTTACTACATGCATGTCCAGTTCTCTTGTCATCATCTCTTTGCTACGCACATTTTTTTATGTGGATAAATATGTAAAGTCTTAATGTCTTTCATAAAAGTCCTGTTTATCAGGAAAGAGGAAAGATGAGAGCCTGCTTTTGAAAATAGTATTCGCAGTGTTTTATTATGGAAAGAAAATCTCCTGAAAATAGAGATCCATGTTTATATCTGTTATCTGTTGTTTTTTTTTAAATGCATTTTAGGTTTCATTTTGTTCCTTGTGCTGTGTATATTAAACTAAACAGGGTCTAAATGATTTGGATTGATTAGGACAAGAGTCTGAAATCTACAAGTCACTCTTAATTTAATCCTGAGAAATACTGTATCAACCTGGCTCTATTGCTGGAAAAAAAAAGTGGCTTAAAACTTTTTACTCTTTTCCATACTATTTGATATAGAGGTAGTCAATATACAGGTTTACAGAGACTGATTTTGGGACTGCAGTTAGGGATTTGGCTCAGATAGCAATATTTTAGCTTCCCTTGATGTTATGATTCTTTTGGAAAGGGAAAATCATTTTTTTTCACTGGTGATAATCCAACATTGTGTGTACCAGAAATGCAGTGCATTGTAGAAGTGCTATGCAGCAAAATATGTCTCTGTTTACTGTGTAGAGTAAGCAATTTCTGAAAGGCAATGACTCAATAATATTTATTTATTTATTTTAATAGATGCCTGGCCTGTAGTATTAATTATTCTGTCTAATATTTTAGATGAACTTGAAGAAATGTTAAATCCAATGGGAACTGTCCAGACTAACCCTTACATTGAAAATGCAACAGCTTTGCACATTAAATTTCAAGAATATTCAAAACATCCTATTAATTACCCTCCCTTTGATAAGGTAAGGTGTGACAGATTAGTCATGAATGCTTGTATGTAAATAGCTATTTCTTCCTTACTTTCAGCTCTGCTTTTTCCGCTGAATTCCCCGCTTCCTGCAGTTGTTTGAACTTGCGCTACATAATACTGCCCTCTGTTGGTGCAATACATGTTCTTGTAATAAAACAGGATTGAACGAACTGTAAGAGCTAGAACAGTGCTGACTAATTGCCTTCTTCGTTTTGGTTTGCCAATTTACTCTTCACACAGGCCTTTTTATTTCTCAGTTTTGTAACTGCTTTATTTGTAATACTTTATGGTTCATTTTTCTCATGACACTAGCTTTTTTCTTTAGAAAATAAATACTTTATGCTGTTTCCTTCTAAATACAGAAGTGGAATGTGAAAGCATTTCTTAACACTTGTTTGTTCTAGTTGCTTTGTACCTGAGTTACCAAGGATGTTAAAGCGTTAAGGTGAACACAGACAAAAATTTTTACAAAGTTATTTTGTTAACCTTAAGATAATGTCTGATGGCCCTAACTATCCATTGTAACTTTCATTTGGCTGCCTCTTGAACCTTACCTGAACTTACCTGAAAAATCTTGTATATCAGAGTAAAATCCCAGAACACTTTTATGAAGTGATTGCAGAGCTGGTAACAAAACATTCACTGAAAGTTTTCACATTTGAGGAACTGCTACAAAATGTGTTCTATTCTGCTCTTTTCCTTTTTTCTTTTTTTTTCTTTTTTTTTTTTCCCAGTAGCTTTTGCTTCTTTTAATTCCCTAGAGTTAAGAAACTGTTAAGCAATAAACTCTAGCATCACTGGGAAAATCAGAGCACTAAACTACCCGTTTCATTCCATTTCTGTGGGTATACTGAGATTTCTCCCTTGGAAAAGAGGGCAAGATACCCAGTCTCAGATTCTCTTGGTGTAAGGTGCAGTTAAATCAGGAGCAACGTTGCAGCTGCTTAAATTATGTCATCTGAGAATCTGCTTTTCAGAGTTGTCTAGAGGAGACTTGCTTGGTGTATGGCTGCTTTTAATTTTCCCCGTGTTTCTTCTTGTTTCTGCCAAGATAATAGAGAATCAGATACCAAATGTTTATTTTAAGAAACATAATGTCTAAAAATAGATGAATCTTTGGATCATAGCATCAATCCATTTGCAGTGAACAGCTGTATTGGGGCTGAGTGAGCAGAAGTGCTGTTAACAACTCAGAAGAAAGCTGTTGTCTAATGCAGGAGTCATGTATTGGGCTGATCTGTGCTGCTGCCCCACCAGTGAGGGGCATTCAGTTCAATTGAACCAAGATGAACTTGCAGAAACATTAAAGTTTATTTGCAAGTAGAGTAAAACTCTTAAGAAGTACAGGGGGGCAAGCATCAAACAGGATTAGGGCATTGAACTTTCCTTCACTTAAGTTTTTGCACAGTTTTGCACATGTGAGTGGGCTTTGCAAGCCAAGTAGCAGATTATGACATTAATAAGCATTTCATACAGAGGAACTTAATACCTGCAATGGCAATGACAGGTTGTGCCTTGTTCACGATTTTACTTGCTGGATATTTGGTCTCTGATTACTGAGTCTTTTGTGGTTTCCCATATTGCCTGATTAAAGCTGATATAAGTCTTCTCCCTCTTTACCCAATTTTAGATGGAGCAATACTTTCTTCATTCTATACAACTGTATATACAACTTAATAGTGTTCTAATTATTTAAAAGATAGCAAAATTTCCTTATTTGCTTCATTTTTATACTTATTCTTTCAATGCAGTCAGATTTGTATTTAAATCTAATGTATTTAAAAACATCTTTTTGCAGATACTTGAAAAGGCAGCTGAGATTGCAAGAAGCAGTGACAATGCTGCAATGGCGGTAAGCATCTACTAAAGGCAATATTTTAAAATTTAAATAAGTTGTATGTACAACAGGTGCATAAATATACATTTTTGTCAGGTGGAAAACCTATACAGAACGTTGTTTTAACGATAGCTGTTTGTTTCTGCTATCAGTCCTGATTTTACTACCATCTTTTTTCAACTTTCATTTTCCATTAATGTAAAGACCTTTGGCCAACCTCTTGAAATTACTCAAACTTTCTTTAGCTTTGTGAAGATAAAGTTGGCTTTGGTATTAAAAGCTTGCCGTGTTTTTTTTTGTGTTTTTTTTTCTTCAGAATATTATCTTGAAACTAATTTACTCCTTTCAACTGCTACATCCTTACTCAGATGCAGCAGTTTTTCATCTCTCATTAATTTATGGAATTCTGTTGTTGCTGATATTATTCCTTTAATTTCTGCCCCAGCAGCTTGCATCTGAGTATAAGAGGATAGAGGTAGTAACTGAGCCAGTGTGAAGACGCATTCATACAAATGTTATGTTAATGTTTCAGAGAGATGAAACAGAGATAAATGTCTGGAAAAGACAAGTCTGGATTAGAAGACAAAAAATATCTCTTTGTACACTTAGCAACTGTACTTCCGTTTGGTTATTGTTGGAAAAGTGTCTTTTGGCGTAAAAATTTAAAAGCATTATTTATATATCAATAAAATTTGCTCATTTGAAATACGAAAGGAAAAAGCATGTGTATGTATCCTGAACAAGAGTTTTCCCCATTGGAGTTGGAAAATAGAAATATTGCCACCTAGTGTCATTAATTTTGAAGTTATTATTCAGAAACTTCTGTACACTGCATTTTTGAATAACTGTACTAGTTGCAGTTCTTAGAACTAGCTTCAGAAATCTGAAAGAAAGGTGTAATCATTGTTCCCCTGTATTTCATGACTTCTATCTGATATTCTGCCTGGTATAGCATTTGTGCTAAAAATAAGAATCTTACTGAATATATCAAAACATTATACTTTTCTCATTTTCTAGGGTCGAGGTGGTAAGAAGTTTTTTGTTGTGCTAAAAGAAATAATGGAAAGAGATCCTTTATCTCAGCTCTGTGAAAACGAAATGGATCTTATTTGGACTTTGCGATATGACTGTCGTGAAAATTTTCCACAATCATTGCCAAAACTGCTGCTGTCCTTAAAATGGAACAAACTTGAAGATGTTGCTCAGGTAAGGGAAAAGGCAAAGATGGGGTGGAAAAATGCAGCAGTCAAATCATTAGTAAATAGTTTTTGTTTTGTTTTTTCCTCGAGTGTAGAAATTGTTGAAATGGTACAATGAACTTTGGTTTATACAACTAAAATGAACTTTCTGATCTTCCTGTTCTTTTATTGCAGCTCAAATGTAGTAAATTTTCTTAGAAATGGAGTATTATGTTTGATTTTTAAACCATCTTTAAGCTATTAGTTCAGTGGTCCATGAATTTTTGTACAATGGATCAAAGGAGCTTTCTTCTGTTATTTATCACATAGATTTCATCCAAGCTCTTGTTGTATTGCAATATTTATTATAGAATAGTTGCAGTGAACATTCTGAATATGTTTTCCTTACATTGCCATCACCTCCTCACTCAGCAGAGTAGTGGGATGGCAGAACTGTCTGACAGGATTCACAGACAGTATTTATTCTCAAAATGGAAATTAGACATTATTAATTAGATGCCTTGCTGAAGTGGCACTAACTAGAGAAAGGCTAGTTAATTTTTAAATATTTGAAATAACTGGAAGAAAACTACTGACCTTTCTGTAATTGTGTTGTCTCTTATAGGAAACTTGTTTTGTTAGGGAAGAAGTTGTGGTTGTTTCACTGGGGGAGTGGAACTGATACGGCAAGGCCAGTCAGATTTGAGCTTTCTCTAAACCTTTAGATCATTGCTGAGAATTCAATGTTTGTCGTTTTCTCACAGCTTGTCAGGAGTTTCAACCCACATGTGAGGAGAATTATGCAGTAATTCGTGTGTGTAGCATTTTAACGTTTGATATTGGAGAGAACTTTTAAAAGTTCTGAAACATATGAAATATAAAAGTTCTTTAAAAATCAGATGCATTTGGAAGCTCTTCAGAGCTACCTCTCTGCTGTCTAACCAGATGAGGGCGTTTCATAATCCAAGTTTTTCTCCAAACGCAATGAGTGTTTCTGATGTCCCTTGACCTGCCCTTTTGAGCCAGTTGCAATGCACCTGGGATATGGAGCTGGCTGGAATGTGCTTCTCTTAATAAAAGTTCCGAGGAAGAATGTAAACAGAGCAGTGCGTATTTGGTGAATTTTCTTGCTTGTGTCATAGGCCAGTTAGATCCCACTTCCTCTAGGTCACATCAGTTAACATTTTCTCATTTTATTAACTTCTGAAATTATTTCAAAAATTGAGTACTGCTGCAGTCAAAGTTAGGAGGTCTGTATCTTGAGATGTAATTCACAGTGAATGTACATACTGCCGACCACAGCTTTCAAAATTCATTGCCTGATTCTGAAGCAAGTAATGCCACTTACACTTGTCTTTTCAGAATGTAACTCAGATTCTTCATTCATTTTGATCATTCATTATTAACAAAACATTTCTGTGTTTGTATGGGTTCTGCACCTGATTTAAAGTAGGTTGTCTAGAAATTCTGAGACATTTGTTTTGAAGTTTCTTATTGTGTGTCTGGCAGGCATAGCTGCTGTTTGCATTTTCAACATCTGCTTTTATGGTATTAAGTGTCTGCTCAGTGTTAGTATTTATTTGAGAATTTCAGTACAAGTATTCATGATATGGAAGTGTTGATGGCTGTAGTGTTTCTTGATATAAAGACTGGTGGTGTTTGACCCTCATGGGCTAAGGATTGAATAGAAATTTTTACCATAACTTATGGCTTCTTAGCATAGAAAAGAAAAAGTGTACGCTCTATATTGTATTTACACGTTCAGACTTATTTTGACTAATAGTGTACTCTTTTAGTATTATTTTTATATATATATATATATATATATATATATATATATATATATATATATATATATATATGATTAAAACATATCCTTGGTGGGTAGCCTCATTAAAACGCAGTAAGTTTATTTTATGCGACCTCTAGATGTTTTTTCTTCTTAGTAGTTCAAAATAAGAGACTAGTTTTTCTTCAACTTTTTCTAGCATATCGTTGTCTTTAGGATTTGGGGTTTTAATTATTATTATCTAATTATTAATATCTATCTGAATCATCCTTTCTGCATTTAAGCCCATTACTATGTATATGTAAGAAAATGCTTCATTGGTTGAGATGGATAAATATTTTTAGTAAAGATCTCTCTTAACAAAAATGATCTTAAAACCTTTATTAAGGGCAAACTTGTATTTTTACCAGAATGTTTACATGTTTATGAGAGTGTTAATAAAACATTCTCTAAATTTTACTGAAACTCAGTTTCTAAAATACACATCTGGCATTACCTAACTATTGTTTACTGTGCATCTTGTCTATGTATGAAGAATCAGATTTTTTGAGTAAATGTGAATGAGGCCTACTGCCAAAAAATCATCAGAATAATTTTAAAGGTTGTTAAACTCAACCAGAAGTGGGACCGTTTTCCCACTTTTTTTATCCAGTCAGACCAGTCTGTTTCTCTTCTTCTGTTAGTATGAATGTTTTCATGGGCAGTTACACCCATCTGTTTTCTTAAATAGTTACTTTACCTGTAACCTGATAGTCTTCTTTTTAAAACAGCTTCAGGCTCTCCTTCAGATATGGCCCAAGCTGCTGCCTAGAGAAGCATTAGAATTGTTGGATTTCAATTATCCAGACCAGTACGTGAGAGAATATGCAGTGGGATGTTTAAAGCAAATGAGGTGAGTATATCATATTAGTGCAGCATACAAGGTTTTCTCGAGGGGAAGAAACTTAATTTTGTATGTCTACAGGAAAAAAGAACCCCAAGAGGAAAGATTTAAATGGACTGTTTGCTGTGAATAATGACCACATTAAGCAGTCTTTCTGGATACACAAATTGGAAGCTACGTAAAACCCCTTTACTCTGACATCTTATATTCAAAGATTATTATTTTCCACGCTGCTAAGAAAAAAATAGTGTACCTTTGTCCCAGAGAGAGTTGTATTCACTCCTTTCTTGGACAAAGGGAGAACCAGGTATTGTGAGAACTTCTAATGATGAAAAGTCAAAACGGTATAATAATCAAATATTTACAAGAAGTGCTATCCATCTACTCCGTCATTTTGTCAAGTATTTGCTGTATCATTTAATAGAAACATAAGCTTTAGCATTCAATTAAAAAAACTAAAAAATTACTAATTTGTTTGATCTCGATAGTAGCCTGTACTATCTGTGGTTCTTCCTTTATCGCACGTAATTTTGCCCTTCAGTGTAACGTAGGGCATGTGTTGTTTAACATTATCATTTGCAGCATTACTGCATTTCCTGTCCTTGAATTCTAAAGTCTCTGTGGTAGATAGTTTAATGTTTTGTTTTTTTTTAATGGTCAAGGCTATATATTTGAAAAAAAAATATTTTGACTTCTTTCAAATAAACAAGAATTTTAACTGCTGGGCTATCCAAATAATACAGAATTTGTACATCTGGGATTATTTCTAGTACTCTTAGTTCTGGTTCTGAAGCAAAAATATGTTCAGTTGGGTATCAGAAATCAGTTTCCACCTTATTTAAAAAGGCAGCTGGTAAAAAACAAAACAAACAAAAAACAAAAACACTCTAACCTAAAGGTGATACCATTAGCTGAAATAAAAAGGTAGACAAAAATAAATACAATGCAGGGTGATTGAATATTTTGACCAAGTTACTGAAGGGTTTCAGAGTAAGATAAAGAGAACAAAAGAGTCCAGTATTTGCATCTCTGAAATCCTTCCGTGATGTGCAGAAGGTTCCTGTTTCATCCTAGGCAGACAATCTGAATTCTTCAGGCCATTTATAAAAGGAAAGATACTTGAATGTAAAAAGTCAGGGAAAGTTCAGATTTGTTCTGGAGTAACATAACTGTCAAGTGTTAAGAGGTTTGTTTTGGCTTTTTTTTTTTTTTTGTGGGAGGGGGTAGGTACAAGCCTTTGTAGAACATTATTGGAATTATTTTTATTTTGTCAGTATTACTTACAGTAGTTAACTAACGTAGAAGCTTTTAATTTTTTTTTTTTTTTTTATGAACTGTCGCTACATGCTTAAATTTGCCTTTCTGAAATATAAGTACTTTGGGCATTGCTTGGTGTCTGAAAGATTTGTCTCTGATTTTCCTCATACTCTAAACAACATAATGTTTTTGGTAACGCACCACCAATATTTTACCTAAATGGATCAGTTTGTGAATCTATCTTAATAAATTAACACCTTTCTGGTAACAGGCACTAACATCTTAAGACATGTCAATGAATTACATTCAGTAGAATGAATACTGCTTTCCTGATTTTGGAACAGGTATGCAAGTATTCTTAGTTTTGCCTCAAGTGCCCTTCTTGCCCGTGCCTGTAGGAGTTAGCTGACTGCTAGGTTTCAGTGATTCCAAAGATACAGCTCCTCAATCAGAGCTTGAGGGGTCGAAGTGGAGCCAATGTCCAATCTGGAAACATATGAAATAATTAATCTCTTAGATGCTTAACCTAGAGCTCAGGCTGAGATGTTGATCTTGTAAAGGCCAATGATTAAATGACATTTTTACTTAAAGGTTTGACTTTAAGATTCTCTTAACTTAATGATAAATTGATCAATCTAGTAATTGCACTAAGTTGTGTATTATTTTTCTCCTTGTGACTGAAAGATCGGGATAAACTTCCTGTTGAACCTAGATTTGCATAGTTGGGTTTGGCATATGCATCTGAATTTCTGGAATGTCATTAATCTAGTTACCTTTTTATCAACTCATTTTATGTACCTCATTCTAGCGATGAAGAGCTCTCTCAGTATCTTCTTCAACTTGTGCAAGTCCTGAAATATGAACCTTTTCTTGATTGCGCTCTCTCCAGATTTCTATTAGAGAGAGCACTTGCTAATAGGAGAATAGGACAGATGCTGTTTTGGCATCTAAGGTAAGAATTTTTCCCTTACATCTTTCTGAAACTGTTGGTCCAGATTAGGCTTCTCATAGGCAGATCAAGATTTTTTTTTTTACCTTTGGCATTTATAGATCAAAGCCAGACTCTTATTTAAAATATATTACTATGCTTTGTAATCCACTATTTGAAGAAAATACTTGAAACTGCAGTCAGCTCTAGCTAACTGGTAAGTTAGGTTTGTGTATGAGTTTAGTGTTTGTTTTGAGTGTGCTTGCAGTAAAAATACAGTATTTATACCTCACAGGGAAAAATACTATTTTTCAAAGACTAACAGAAAATAAAAATAATTCTGCGTGTTGTTGCTACATTTGATGATCAGTTCTATGAATTGCAGGTATCTTGCAGGATGGATTTATAGGTTGATTATGTCTTTAAAATACAACTAAATTATTCTAATATTTCTAAATAACAAGAGCAAGTACTACATGAAAATGTTTTGGAGAATAATTCGTTCTGCAAATATGGTTCAGTGTTTCTTTCCAAGTGTACCCCTCAGGGAAACTTTGGCTTTTCCTTACCAAGATTTGAGAACACACAGTGTAACATCAGCCCTGACTCTCAATATCATCTTCCATCAATATTACTTTCTTTAATAAAAGAGGTTCCTGAAAACAAATACCCAGTAACTACCTCTTATCATTATTGCTTCCAGAACAGTCCTAGACCTAAAATCACCTAAAATCAAGTAGCATGTGTTGAAACTCACCATTCCTTGAGTGTTTTGTTAATTCCTTTGAAATCTGCCTTTTTATTTTTTCTAATGACCATGAAGCATTTTTTTTTTGTTTCCACTTTATTTGCTTTAAATGCCAGTCTGTAAAATTATGTGGTCTGTCTTGATAGATAAGATGCTTTTCGTCTGTGATGTTCCCTTATAGGTCAGAGGTTCACATACCTGCTGTTTCAATACAGTTTGGTTTGATACTTGAAGCTTACTGCCGAGGAAGTGTTGCTCACATGAAAGTGCTTGCTAAACAGGTATAAACTTCCCTCCTTCTTTAAAACTTGACTTAGTCTAGCTTGTAACTCAAATGCTTGTTCCAGTGTTCCTATGGGTCATATTGGTTACCTTGACAAAGTCCATCTGTTTAGGAGAGAGGAGGGAATGTGGGGGGAGAGAAGGAAGCATGAATGAGAGGGAGAAATGAGTGGGTTGAATAGATGGCTGTAATTATGGAGCAGTCTTCCCTGGTACAGAAGGCAGCTCGTGCTGTGGGGCCTCCGAGGCAGCGCCCTGTTTTTATAGTGTTCTGAGAAGTGCAGGGACTTTCAGCACTATGCATACGAACCAGACAGAAAAGTAGACTGTCCAGATTATTAGGTGAGGAAGGGTTTATATGCACTTAAAACTTGTGACACCCCCAACCTCCACCCCATCCCATCAGAGCAGCTTGTTTAATATAAACTATTACATTTCTATCTAAACTTTATATGGATAAATCCAGGATTGCTTCTTACAGCTTTTGCTAAAAAGTAATGCGAAAGTCTATTCTATTTGTAGAATAATGCAGTACTCCCTGGAAACAGGTGTTGAAGCAAACCAAATACTCATTTTAGTGTTAATACAGATTTTCCATTTAAAAAAAAAAAAAAAAAAAGAGAGATTTACTTTTAAACAGACTAATAAGTTTATTGGCAGATCAATAATAGAGACTCACAAATCATGTTCTAAAGGCTGTAATGCAATTTTAGCAAGAAAATTTAGATTGCTAACATAAAATCCTTAAAAATTGTAGCTCTGGAATTAATGTATTTGCTACATCAAGGAAAAATAAGGACAGAAAAGGCAACTCAGTAAATGTTAGTCTGATGTTTGTTATTTCTAACAGTTTTGATATTGTCAATATTGAAAATGTACTTCAAGAAACAAACAGAACAGGCATGTACTGTTGTGCTCCTTATTTCTGCAGTTCACAGACCATTGAAAAGACCATCTCTTACATGAGTGCTTGTTAGTATTGTCAAAATCATAAAAAGATTAGGTGATGAAATGCTTAAGCAATAGACCTAAGGTCAGTAAAGTTTTTGTGCACTTCACAGGAAACAAATGTCAGTACAATCAAAGAAGGGGCAAAAAAATTTCCAACTGTGCAAACACGGAAGAAATTCAAAGTAGAAATACTTCAAAAAGTTCCTGTTTGTACAACACAGGTTCCATTTTGTTCCCTTGTCACTGATGTTTGTACAGCTCCTAGAATAGTGGAAAAGCAGAGCGCTTTTAGTTTTGACAGATGGCTGACCTGGCAGGTCTCCATTGCCTCAGTTTTATAATCAAACTCCATACAATTTCCACAGCATCCTGCTTAACAGGGTTCAGTCTGTCTGTAAAAGTGGTAAGTCTTGACTCAGCACCTTATAAGTTAGACTGAGGCTTCCTTGAATAGAAATAATCTTTTACAATTATTTAAATTGATGCAGTTTGCTAGAGAATATTGCAGCACGTTGCTGAGCATGTTAACTTATGGCTACCGTGAATTGTTGTATACTTCGTATTCTGCTAACAAGTTGCTTAGATGTAGATGCAGCGTAGAAACTATGTTCGTTGTATATGCTATGTAGGTTTGTTATCAAAGGGCTTTTATCTGTTAACGTTATGTATATTTACATTGCTAGTTTACTTGTTTTCTTACAAACTGTACTGGTAGAAAACTTTTAGAAAACTTTCTAAAACAGAAGAAGAAAAAAAAAAGCTAAACTATTCTTTACACATTCTAAAAGTAAATATTGCTTAGATGATGCATGCAGATTTGGAGCATCCTAACTGATCAGAGCATTCAACTTATGCCTGATTTCAGCAGGGTTTTAACGAACAAACTTTTGCAGAGCAGAGTCTTAAATATTGAGCATGTGTAGTTATGTATGTGACAAATGTCTGCAATTTGTGATGTGGCCATATGTTGTTTGCAACTAACTGGATGCATATAATGCAGCATCTTCATCCATTGCTTCAAGTAATGTTTGATTTTTGTAGAAGTATGAAACACTCAATTTCTGTTGACTTTAGTATTGATTGAGGCACCTATGCTATGCCTTATTTAATTTGTGATGGAAACTGAATTTTGAAGGAGGATTTTTTGTAAATTTGTCATACATTAAAATGTCACTGTGTTGGAGATACTAAGTCCTGCTTTAAAAAGTGACTTGAGGTTTCAGAGATTTCATCCCATCCATGTTTTTGTTACAGAAATGGTACTTCCAGGACATAAATAATTTCCAAAAGTCTATTGTCATTTGTTTCAGAAATGCCATCTTAATTTCTGATTATTATTTCCATTTTATAGAATGTTGTAAAATTGCTTTATATTTCAGGTAACTGCTTTTTGTTTTCATACACAATTTTATATTGTATTACATGCAAAGTCAAACCAGTAAGTTTTAAAGATAAAATATCACTTTCAGGTGGAAGCCCTTAATAAAATGAAGACTTTAAACAGCTTAATTAAGCTGAATGCCATGAAACAAAGCAAAGCAAAAGGAAAAGATGCAATGCACACGTGTTTGAAACAAAATGCTTACAGAGAAGCACTTTCTGACCTCCAGTCTCCTCTGAATCCTTCTGTTATACTTTCAGAACTACAGTAAGTTAAGAATGAGTGAATAAAGTTTCATTGTAGCTTTTGAGTGGGAACACTAAAGTAGAAACGCCTATGTGCTTGAACTTCCTTTGGCTGTATTGTTTAGCAGATATGCTGTCACAGGGAACGCTTTCTATAGTGAGAGAAGGTCTGCTGGCAATCTTCCCGAGGTTAAATAGCAGTAAAGTCTGAAGATTATTGTGATCCACAAGGAAACTTAATACTCTCTTAGTGAACGTATTACCATAGCTAAACATATTTAAATATAAGTCTAAAAGTGCCAGTTGTGGTGTTCAACATAGTTGATGTTTGACAGATTCATCCATAACTCCGTATGTGCTGATAGCATAGTAGCTGAATGAAAGCTGAGGTAATGTTTAAGTAATTCCAAACTGGAAATCTACATTTTCTGTTGTGTTTTTGAACAATGCTTAGTCCTGTTCAACTGAACTATTTTTAGTTGACTATAGCATTTGTTATATTTTCTTCTAGCGTTGAGAAGTGTAGATATATGGATTCTAAAATGAAGCCTCTATGGATAGTATACAACAATAAGATGTTTGGAGGAGATCTTGTAGGGATCATCTTTAAAAATGGTGATGGTAAGCAGTGCTGAGCACTTCTTTCTTTATTCTCACACTTGCACTTCAGCTTTGTTGCTCTGTATTGCCATAAATTAAACAGGGCTTACTATTGCATCAGCAAACAAATTAAGCATCTTTTTGACTAGTTTTCAATCTACAGATGTTATCAGTCGTAATGATACGGTTAATCCTGCTTTCACATTTAGGATTGAGGATTTTTAGATAGCTTTTTCTGAAAGCCTTATAAATATTAGATGGTTTATCTACAACACTCTTGAGAAACTGAAGTAGCAGTTTCAACCTTCCATTATAGATCTCCGGCAGGACATGTTGACACTCCAGATTTTGCGTTTGATGGACATACTTTGGAAAGAAGCTGGCCTGGATCTCCGGTAAGGATCTCTTAAGGGTTTGTTTATTTCAGTGGAGAGTCCACTCTTACCAGTAAAGCTTTCCTGTTCATATGCTTTCCCCTAAACATCTGGAATGATGCCAAAAGGTTTCATTTGTCATAGCCAAGGTGAGCAGGCTATAGAAGGCACTTACCTAACTGCATGGCTTCTCTTTGCAGTTTATTCCCCAGATGGCCCACATTACAAAATAATTTAGCCATGAAAAGAAATAATGTAAGAAGTGAAGTTAAGTATTGAGATTTTTACTTATTATCAAGCAGGATATTTGTCCTTGTGCACTGTATCTTTCACAGAGTATCTAAGTCGCCATGGTGATTATAAATTGCGCTCTCCGCAATGAAAATGAAAACATTTTACTGTGTCTATTAACTGTCATAGACTTTTCAGGTGTATGCAAAAATGGGAGTTCACTTTGTGATTTATGGGAATTACAGCTCTTAGGTTCTACTGCGCGTGTGTGAGTGAGGTACCAATGTAAAATGCAAATCTTCTGTCCAATGAAAAGATCTTTATGTGAAGGCTTTCTGTAATCTATCTGGTGTTTGAGCAGTACTGGTTAAAAGTTAGTCATTGAGGTTTGCATTTGGAATACACAGGCTTTTTTAGCAGGCAAAACACGCTTTAGAAATTAGTCAACTTTAGGCATTCTAACCTGAGAGTGGGGTAATAGGAGGTTAGGACTGTTTGTTATAAAAGTTTGCTATCTGGTTGAGAATTACCAGAGTTGTGGAATAGCCAAACAATCAACCTCCTCTTTTTTAACATTTTCTTATTTCTATTGGTCTTATTTCTTAATGATAAGTATGGTTTGTACAGTCATGGCCATAAATGAATACATTTCTGTCCAAGTATGTTTTTGTTTTATTTTTATTTTGCGATTTCCTACCAAATGTAACAGGTTTGTCTGTCTTCTACGTACTATATAGGATAGAAGATTGGGAACAGTCAATATGGATTTACCAGGGGTAAATTGTGCCTGACTAATCAGACTGCCTTCTGTGATAAAATGACTGAATTTGAGGAGATGTCCTTACCCTGACTTTAGCAATGCTTTTGAGTCTGTCTGCTGTGCTATTCTTGCCTCTGAGTTAGAGTGTTACGGTCTGGATGGGTGGGCAACTACATACTCCGCCTGAAGGCTGAAAACAAATAAGTGGTTGCTGGAGTCTAAACACTTTAATATTCTTAGCCTTGTCAATAGCCTGTGGTGAAAATCTTGTTATTTCTAGGTAAGAAAAAGTATTTCCATCTGTTTTATGCTTGCTACCTGCTATTCCCAATTACTGCATATTTTCGGTTGTATTTTTGAATTCTATAAATAACAGGTGATCATTCATGTGTAAGACAAGATTCTGTAGTAAGATGAGGCTGGCAGGAAAGGTGATATATTTAGAGCCACTGCTATATTGGGAAAAAATACAACTCTGCAGCTTCCTCAAAATTTGTACTTCAAAATGTATTTTTGATGCCATTGCAATGATGTAGTTCTAATATTATAAAAATCAGTGGAGAATAAACATGGTGTCCTAGTGTATTTAGTACTAAAGAGGTTTTTATGAAGTTGAAGTCAATAATAATTTGTGTTAAAGCTTCCATTCCTGCTTGCAGGCATTGTAAACACCTTTAACATAGGTTCTGAAGTCTCACTTAGCATTCTTCTATTGTTAAAACACCATTTGGATGTCAGAAAACATTTTTCAGACCAGGAATATCTTTGAATCTTGAAGTCTTATCCAAAGCAGCTTTCTTACCTTCATATACTTGATAGGATAAGCTTGTCTTCTTTATAGGAATACTATTCCGAAGAGTATGAGGCATTGTTCAACATTATAATACTTCCCTCCAGTCTGAGGGAAGCTTTTCCAGCCAATCTATGCACCAGATTTAGTTAAGGTACTTGTCAAATTCTAACTTCTTGATAGAAAAATAGTTCTAATGAAGATAGGTTCGTATCAGATTCATATTTTATTACAAACTGTTTGGACACCATAAGGTCAATTTTGTATGCCTATGAGATAGCTGAAATCATTTATATTAATTGTAATTGTAACTGTTTTTTATAAGGCTAGAAATACTTAAATATCATTTGAAATACTTCATTTGGATTTTTTCATCTCATTTTTTCAAATTTTGTTGTTCAAGCGTTACGTGCTTCACAAAGCACGTAATAGCAGCCCACAGATAATCTCTTAACCTTTCAGGAAAATGTGCTACTTGCAGAAATATTCTTTAGAGTGAAGTATGGGATAAAATAGGAAAGTGAATTAAAGATTGTTTCTGGAAGTGCATGTTTGCTATGAGGTAGCTGAGTGTGTTTTAAGTTGAACACTGATTTGAGGAAACTAGATAATTTATATCATTATAAATAGACTGTGAGGAGACTGATCCAGCATTTAGGGGCAAGGACAACCTCTGGCAGCTGTGGAATCCCAGATGAGGCATAGTTCAGTTGCTGCCTTCCCAGAAGCTTAGTTTGTGGTTCCAGCCAGGGCCACACACTGTGCCTAGCAAACAGGAATAGTGATTGGGAGTCATCAAATGTGCTTTTCCTGACTAATGCATTTTTTTTAAAACTCAACAAAGGGAAACCAAAATGTGGCTCTGATTTTTCTTAAAACTCTCATAAGAAGAAAAATGTAGAAAGGGGAAATAGTGAGAATGGCAGTTCTATAATTGGCCTCTTCCATTTATTTACATAACTGTGAGCATCTTCCTTCCATTCATCCTTTCTTAGTTCTGATTATAAAATAAAATCCTGGCATTGAGGTAGGGCTATAGTTTTACATCTTACAAAGATTTTAATGAGGCAGCTGTCAAGGAGAGGTTCAGAAATGGCATTAACTGGCAACAGAATTGGGCAAAACAGCCCTCTGACCACCTGGAGGATGACAGTGCAGCTAAGTTATGACTTTGGTCTCTAATCTATGTTTGCAGTTTACATACTTATTAAGAAGAGATGAGTCCAAAATCTATGAATCAGCAGCAGTAGTAATGAGTTTTGTTGCCCTGTTCATGAGTCAGGACTTTTGGATGACCTCTCGTTGCTTGGGTTAAGAGACATCTCTATCAAGTGAAAAAGTAGTGTCAAATATTTATGATTTCCTGAAAGATCTGACTTCATACATCAGTGCCAATGAGTGGAGTCTTTTCTTCTTGCTCTTTATCATCCTTTGAGGTTTACATTTCCCTGATGCTGTTGCTTCCCTTTTTCCTTTTGTGGATGCATAATGGATTTTGTACTTTTCAGCTTTCTTCCACTACAGAATGCTTGATAACTCCATTCAAGCAAAAGCAGGGCTTCTAACTTGTTTTACAAATGTAAGTGCAGAAACACTGGCTGCTTGCATCTGTCTTCTTCGAGAAGTTACTCCCAGTCAAGAATATCTTGTCACAGCAGATCTTATAGCTTCTCTGAAGCAGGGATCAAATGGCAGCCAATATGCTGCCATTGAGGGATTCGGGGTAGGATCACTTTCCTTATAATTGTACTGCAATTCCCAATCACTTACTCATTAGTAATTTAATATGAAATCTTAGCCCAGTCTGTGTGTGCTACTAGAAGTGTAAAGCAAGCACAAAATTCCCAGTGGGATTTCTCAGCTCTGGAGAGGGGCACCAAATATATGTGGGTTTTGAGATCTGCAAAGGTGAAGGAGAATGATTTTGGTTTTGTTTGCTTGATTTTAACTGTCAACTAATTTGTCTCATGGGTAAAGTTCACATATGGTACGTTCTGTTGTTTAGGTTCCTGTGTATGCATTCTCACTAAATATTGGAACAAGACCAGGGTTTGTATCAGAAAAGGAAATTTGTGTGTGTGCAGCAGGATGCAACAGTGTTCTCCAGTAGGTCCTTCATCCTGGGCTGTCACTGGATGGACTGTGGAGTGCAGAGCTGAAGAAAACTTCAGGTGCAAATTGCATCTGCTCCTGAGTATAGACCCAACCGTTAGACAGCAAAGGCCATCAGCAATGATGAACACTACTCTCATTTGGAGAAGGCTGACTCAGAGTTCAGTTCACCTTAGGCATTAGTCAGTCAAGTACCAGAGTAATTGGGGGGGGGGGGAATAAATTATAAACAAACTATAATATAATAATATAAATTACTAATTCTAATACTAAATTCTAATATAAATTAAAAACAAAAACCTTACAAACTAATTTCTTAGGCAAACTATTTCAACTGACGTTAGCAAGGTATGTGCTACTAAACTTCCTCGGTTCTTTCTGTAGTTTCTCTACCTGTTTCTTGTACTCTAAGTATAGGCAGTTAGGGAACAAATTTACTCACTTAAACAATGTTTATATTGAGGTTGCAGCTGCAGAGTGACAGAAGGAGACTTTCAGAGGTTCAACCCCCTGAAAAGTTAAAACTATAGCTGTTATTTGTGCTTCAAAAATAAGTCTGAAGTCATGCATGTGGGCATAATCATAGCAGATGACATAAACATTCCTCATAAAAATAATAGAAAGTTAACTATTACAAATACCTGTCACTGCAGAGGAGCAGAACGTCTGTCTTCCTGGCATGCCAGGGGGTCTGCAGTGTGCAGCTTTGAGAGCAGACCTTGCACCAAAAGGTGTTGCTGTTGCTTTACCTGTATTGCAGCGTTGAAATTGTGCTAAGGGAGAAGTTAGGATTTTCTGTTGCTTTTCTAAGTCTGAGGAATTTAATCGTTGTTGAGTGATCTTTACTGTGGTGAATTGTCATAAAAGTATTCAGTACCTAGATACTTCTTGGGCAGACAGAGGGAGTTCTCCCAACAACTTTTTCATTTCATTGCCTGTCTGTAATGAGTTCTTGTTTTCACTGCCTTGATTTGTGTGAAGTCTGATATTAAGTGGTTTTGTGCAAGTGAAATCAGAGTTCACAAAAGCTTTGAAAAATATATTTGTTACAAGTTTAAAGTGTGTCAATGTCTTGAAACTGCTGCACACGAAGTTCCAGAGAAGGTGTTGATCAAGTCCCAGAACTTGGGGTTGTATTTAGAAATAATTAAATTCTTGAAATAAAGAAGAGTATTAAAGCATCTTTTCCTGTCCATTTATGGTGCTTGACAAAAAATGAAGCGGAGAAAGAAAATTATCCTATCTATCAATCCAGAATCACTGTATTGATCTGTCAGTGGTCTTTATACGACATTAAAAAGTAGGGCGCGTATCCTGCTGACAGATGTCAAAGTCAGAAAGACCAGGATGAGATGGAAAGGACCCAGAGGATTTGTCCCTAAGTTGACTCCTGTCAAAGTGTCTCTCTGACAAGGATGTTTTTTCCTCCAGTTGTAAGCATACAGTCCTCAAGGGGCCGAAGGCTTTCATCATTGTTTGCTTTTGAAGGGGAAGTTGTTGGACGGGTGCCCAGTTAAGCTGCAAGTAGGGTGGGTTGAAATGCCGTGGAAGAGGGCCAGCGTGCACTTTAACCTGGCAATACTTGGCTTACGTTTGTCGTGTCGTGATAAGGATGGGCAGTGCTTCCTCGTGTCCTGAGTGCTGGCGTTCCGTAATTGCACTCGCCCTGCTGTTCGCTGGGAGAACCCTTCAGCACAGAAACTTGGGGTTTTTAATTGGGAAATATATCAGAATACTAAAGGAAAGAAGGTTCCAAATCTGCACTTCTTTTTTGTTGGTGGTTTGAAGTTAGCTGTCTTCTAAAAACCCTGTTGAATTTGTTTTTCTGTTTGCTTTGTTGCCAGTGGAAAAGAATCCCCAGCTCTAGGGCTCTTACTGCTTATACCCCTTCAGCTGTGTTTTCACAATTAAATTTTCTGGAATTTTATTTATTTTTCTTCTGTGGCAGGGGATAGTAGGCTGTCTCAGTGAAGAGATGTGCTTCTTCTCTGAAGCAATCAAACATAATACCTGTTTTGTGTATAAATACAGATGAGAATAGCTCCTCTAGCAGTGCCTTCTGTCTATACACACATGCAAATTTAATGTCCTGCAAATCTTTATAGTGCTACTCTATAGTTGCGTACTGCAATTAGATTTTGCATAGGTATCTGTTTTTTTAAATATGTGGATCTGTGTCCAGAGTTGAGAGAATATTCCTGACCCAAGATGCCTAAAATGAAAGTAGACACCTCTATTTGTGGTGCAGTGCTTTTGAAGAAAGCAAATGTGATGGTTTTACTCCTCAGAAACAAACAAAAAGCTTTGGAAAAATGCACTTACCTGTTTAGACACGTCCACTTGATTCAAATGGTTATGTATGTCTTTAATGCAACAATATTGTTGTAGAGTTTTTTATTAGAGATAGTGTATAAATGCACAGGAATATTGTTATGTATCAGGTGAATCAAAAGATGTATTCCTGTTTTTCATTAGCTTTCTAGACTTTAAAATTAGCGATACCAGGAAAATAGTATGTTGTGCATATATTTTCAAAAGTGTTTTTTAGCATTTTAAGTTGAGTTAGGAAGAATAGGGCAAAAGGATAAGACCCTGGTTTCCATTTACACAATTTAGAATAAACTTGAGTGTAACAGCTGTTCGTTTAGCTCGGAAATTAAATGCAAATAAAGGGCTCCCTCTATGGTTTCTCCTATAAAATTACAAGTAACTATGTTCTTCAGTAAAATGGAAAAATAAGGGTTGCTCATAATTTCTTTTTCTAGATATATATATGCAGTAGGAAAAATAAATGTTTTAAATTAATTGCTGATGTTTTAACTTTACAAGTAATATCTGTATATTAACTTCTAGAGTTTAATGTTCAAGTTAAGTGAATGTTCAACCCTCTGAAAGTATCTATATACTAATGAAGCGTTCTTACTATTTTTGTTTTTAACATTAATCTTCATTTTGTTTCAGGATATTGCCCTATGGCTGTTTAGCAACTGGAGATCACTCTGGCCTTATTGAGGCTGTTTCTAGTTCAGAAACCATTGCTGATATTCAGTTAAATAGTAGCAACGTTGCTGCTGCTGCTGCCTTCAACAAAGATGCTCTCTTAAACTGGCTGAAGGAATACAATTTAGGGTAATTTCTGTAAATATTTTCTCTAAGTGTTTCTATAAGCTATAGGTGTTAAGGAATGTGTGTTTATTCTGTCAGGTATGCTTTTTTTTTTTTTTTTTTTTTTTTAAGTATATCAAACTCTGACTCAGATTCAGGTTGCCCTTGGAGTTCAAAGAGTGGTCCAGACGTAATTCTGATATTTGAAGCATTCTGGTTTCATATTGTTGAATAAGTTATTCTAGACTAGGCCAAACAAACAAAAACCCCAAGAAAACGACACGGGTCTTAAATCTTGGTGCCATTGCCTTTCACAGTATTTGGATTTCTCTCATTCTCCATAGCTGCTTGTGGCTGTGCAGCCCCTCTCTACAGTATTCTCTCTTCAAATTCAATATTTTCTCACAATTCAATATTTTCTCACATCCTTTTTGATGTTAAGGCATGACATGAATTACTAGTAGAATGCACTAATATTTGTTTTGGTGTTTTTAGAGATGACTTGGATCGAGCCATTGAAGAATTCACTCTGTCTTGTGCTGGCTACTGTGTAGCTACTTACGTGTTGGGGATTGGTGACAGACACAGTGACAATATCATGGTCAGAAAAAATGGCCAGGTAAAAATCCTTTTTGTAGGCAGAATAACAACAGCATCTCCTTTGTACAAGGGTTACCTTGAAAACTCTGATTTCTTTAGTGTCTCAGTAGAATTATGTCTAAAAGCTGTTGGATTTCTTTCATTTACTGAGCATTGAGGAGAGCTTTAAAGAAAGGTTTAAATGTAAGACTAGTTGAAGGAACAACCAATGCCTGTTTAGTAAGCTATTTGTCTGTGAGACTGTTCTGTAGAAATTTTTCAGAGCCTCTGAAAGGCCTGTTAATGGTTCAGATTCACTGAATAAAAGTCCTCTCAGAATATCCTGCAGAAGACCATCCTTAAATACACAAATTACAGTTCCAAGCAATGTATTTCTCCTGAAGTTAGTCTCTACAGCCTACTGCTGCAGAAATTTTCAATATGCAGCTGAGTGCCAGTATTACTCTTTGGCTATAAACCTCAAAACCTAGAAACTAGGTAAAATAAAAATGCATTTGCTTGCTGAATTGTTACTTTCTACTCTTTTTTTTTTTTTTTTTTTTCTGCCTAGAAAACACTGGAAATGGTTATAAAAGTGAGAATTTTATAGATGTTTGCAGTATTCTTTTAAGTCTTTACCTAGTAGAAGAAAGCTGAAATGCCCTTATCGTTGATTATGAAATGGGGAAACTGTCACATGTTCCTTCGGGTTAATATAAATTCTGCTAGCTTTGCTTCTGCCTGTAGGAAGCCCTTGGATACAATGATCGCTGGGCTAATTTTTCTGATATTACCAGTAAGATGTCAGAAGCCTGAAACTGAGTTAGTCTTTTCCATGTTAACTTGTAGCAGTGGTTGCTCATAAAAGTGTTGATATCACTGACTTTTAAAATAAATCTTGAAACACTGTAAAACTAAACACCCCAAAAGTGTTGCAGCCATGGGCTATGGAGAATAATAACATCATGAGGTAACTGTTCTTGATACCAGCATCCTGCAGAGGTATTAGAAAAATGAAATTGTTCATTGGAGAAGTTATTCACTTCTATGTTTTTTGTTTTGTGTTCTGTTTTTAGCTCTTTCACATAGATTTTGGGCATATTCTTGGGAACTTCAAATCCAAGTTTGGAATTAAAAGGGAACGGGTACCTTTCATACTCACCTATGATTTCATTCATGTTATACAACAAGGAAAAACAGGGAACACTGAAAAATTTGGTCGGTGAGTATTATTTTGATCTCTTCCTTTTGTAACTGAGATGATCTCCACTGATAATATATACAGCACAGCAAGAACCTCTGGGGACTTTGTTTTGCTAATTTTCCCGTGTAACTGTGTCAACGCATTTATGTTACAATCTACTTCTCTACTTAAACTGGAATATGTATAAAGATTACTTTGTACATCAGAAACTGCGGTTTTGCAGTGGAAAGGTACAGTCCCTTTTTGTCTTCAGTAGATGATGCAGGAGATAGCAGCTTCTGCTGTGCTTGTTTTGTTGTTGTTTCTGTTTGTTTATTTCCCACTCTTAAACCTTCAGCAGCATTAGGCACCAGGGAGGGACTCCACAGACTATTTTTCAAGCAAGATGAAGCACTGTTCTTAAAGGACAAACTCCCTTTTCCGCTTTCTGTCCATCAATGTGCATTCAGTGTGCTAGTCCATCTTGGGTTAGAGACCTACAATTGAAAACAAAGGCATGTGATGATGAAAAACTACACTCCTAGATCCCACTTGTTAAGGCAGATTTTTCTTTTTCCTTTCTGTGTCACTCCCACCAACTGATGGGACAGTCATTCTGGATGTTTTGCTCTCACTTTGCTATCAGTCTTCACAGAAGGAATTGACTGTCAGAGAAATTAAATTAAGCATTTAGATATGGATTGAGAAATATAATGGCTACTTCTGGAAGAAGAAGCTATGCATACATTTGTAATGGTGTGTCTAGGATGAATGGGGAAAAAACTGCAATTGAACCATTTTTCTCCTGGAGAGTGAGCAAATCAACCCATAGCTCCATTTCTAAAAGCATACAGTAAAGGCTATTAGGTGACTGTGCTACTGCAAGACCTACAGAATATGGTGTACTTTAAATGGCAGGAGGATTCCACTTTCGCCTGAAAATTGCTGCAGAAGAGAATTTTTCTTTGAAGTGTAATTCCTTAGTCTGAAGGGGTCTTCCAGTTTCCTGTGGAAATTTACAGATCAGACAGTGGGCAGAATACAGTGACCCATCTAGGGATACTGAGCAAGTTCTCAACTGTCTGTATGACAGTTCTTGATGCCAAATGTGGCAGTCAGTTCAATTTTGACCATGGTAGCAGGAAGGAATTACTTTACAGGGATAGGCTGGATTGGCAGGAGCTACTATAGAGCCTTTGACTTTCCACCATAGGTCCACTACATATCATCACCAGGGCATTTCACCTACCAAATTATCAGGGAGGTAGAATGCTGGCATTACCTTTGGCTTTTTTTTTTGCTCTTTCTGAAGAACTCTGCTTATTGTGAAGCTTTTGGACTTTTGTACAAATGTTTTAAGGACTTTTTAGACAGGTATGTGATATTTTGTAGGAATGCATTGGAGGTTCTCTAGACATCTCTGTACTTTTTCCTGTAAATGTCGATTGTCCTTTCTACTACCATGTTCCTAGAATGTATATTTTAGTCCAGATAACAGTTTTTGGAAATGATTACATATTTGTCAACTGTGTAGGTTCTCATGTGTTGTGTTGATGGCATGTGTTTTGTGGTTGCATATAAAGGTTCCGCCAGTATTGTGAAGAAGCATACTTGATTCTACGAAAGCATGGAAATCTATTTATAACACTCTTTGCACTGATGTTAACTGCAGGGCTTCCAGAGCTAACCTCTGTCAAGGACATCCAGTATCTCAAGGTAAAAATAAGATTTATAGCTTACCAGGACCTAACGTTTTTCCAGTATATGAATTTTGATTCAAAGATGAATAAATTTTAATTGGTTTCCATTTCCCTCAAGATTCCCATAGAGTTCTCAAAGTATTATTTTTCAGCTCTGTAGAACAAAGTCTGTGTGTTGTCCTCTGAGTCAAAGGAAACAGTGAATATATGTTCCTCTCAGCCATTCTATGATGAATTCTGCATCCCTGCATCTTACATGTAGTCAGTTCACGGGTGTTTTGCCTCGTGGCTCAACGCACAAGCATAGACCTGTTAAGGTGAAACTTGCTTAATTATTTTTTAGTTTTACCTTTAAACCAAGAAAATGTCGTTGATGCATTGTTAAATGAATAATAGATGCAAAAGTGTCAAAATATAAAAAAGCAGAATGTGGATTGCGTTAAGAGGTGAAGGAGGATCTAACTATGGTTTTAAAATTTCTAACAAGACTTTTTTTTTTCATGTGTGTTTTTGTCTTGTTTTACTATCTTAGGACTCTCTTGCCTTAGGGAAGAGTGAGGAAGAGGCACTAAAGCAATTTAAGCAAAAATTTGATGAAGCACTCCGGGAAAGTTGGACTACTAAAGTGAACTGGATGGCTCACACTGTTCGGAAAGATTACAGATCCTAGAAGATTTCTGGATTTGCACTAAGCTGAATGTTACCTTGATAAGTGTTTTTGAATGGGATCTGTAGTATGGACCACCAAAACTTTATTTAAATAAGAAAGGAAACAAGGCAACAACAAAAAGAAATGGGCTGAAATAATTTCTGATTCTTTTGCACTCTGCTTCTGAATGCTTGATCCCAAGACTGTCTCTACAAATAGTGAACAACATGGATAATCAGTTCCTGCTGACTTTGCACGCTGAGAGCTACTAGGCATTTTTAAATATTCTTTGGTACTTTATGGAGATGTAAATATTTGTTTGATATGTTAGGGTAATGTACTCTAACACACTTAGGAGGTTTGAAGACCTCTGACAGAACTGTTTTTTGTTTTAAAATCAGGACTTGAAGAGTAAATTTTTGTTGATATTCTAATCTAGCTAAAAATGACCGTGTGTATATTTTTCATATGAATTCTGCCATAGTGGCACAGATGCATTAATTCTACTGTAAATAGCAACCACGGTATCATTGTACTACAGGGAGCTGCTTAATGTCTTATACTGCTGCCAAAAGAGTAGACAGGCATTTGTAATACGGGGGGAGGAGGAGGTGATAAAAGGGGAGACACCTCTGAAAATGGTGCAGCATCCAAATGTTCAGGGTTGCACAGTTTTCTTCCCCTGACATAATACACACAAAAGAAGTCCTTCAGTAAGAGAAGGCTGGGCCAATTCCAGACATGTCTGAAAATCCCCCCTTGATAATGGTCTCCCATTCAGCCCATAGGGCTTTGTTTTCAGCTCTTTAGGAGATGAATTTATTTTGGGTTCAACAAGAAATTCCTTACAGCCATACATAGAAATTCTTATCCTCAGATTAGGTGTGCCATGCAAATGTACTGACTTATAAACATGTATGGAAAATTTTCATTAAATATGGTACAGTGAATTTTAGAGCATACATACCAAAAACCACAATGCTTTGGAAAGCAAGTGTTTATGAAAAAAGATCATTCCATAAAACACCAATGAGAAGTCATTAATCTTTCTGTATTTATTAAAAGCTTGCAGTAATGTTGCTTTACCGAGATACCTGTGTTGAAGATGGTTACTGAAGAAACTGGATTTGTTTTAATTTATTTAGTGAGGTACCAGGCTTTTAGGTGCTTAAATGGAGAGCAAATTTGTTACGTGCAATAGGAACTGCTGGTTAAAAGATGTAACATACTGTTTCTGAACATCAGCAAGATAGACTTTAACTACTGCTTGTTCTCCAAAGAACACTGGTAGCTCTCAATTCTTGTTGACATTTGAAAGAGAATTAAACATATATGTTTACTTTTTGACTAAACGGTTGTTTTGCATAGAAATGTTGTTTTATGTAGGAATTTAATTAAAGGTGGTTTTACTTTGTTGAGAGTGGTTATTTTGTTTTGGTTTTGGATTGTTTGGGTTTTTTGGTCCTAACTGGAGAGCCAGGATAGCATTTTATATACTGGTTTTATTCTCATTCTCTTGCCTGCACTCTTGGGGCTAGTCTGTATAAAATGACCTCAGCTTCTAGAATATTGTAAAAGTAACAAATTCTTTTTTGTTATCATCATATTGTAGTGATGTAATAGTATTTTAGTATTTAAGGAATGCCATGTCGTGTCCCCCCCCCCCCTTTTTTTTTTTTTTGTAGAAGCAGATGGGATGAAGGGTTAAAAAGAAATGATTCTGAATTTGACAACTCTGAAAGAAGTCGTTTTATCCTCATACAAATTTACATGCTGTGAATTAGCTAAGTAATAATTCCTACACGTGTTATATTTGTCTGTGAGCTGGAGTACTCAAACATCTCTGGGATGTCTTGTTCAGGGAGACACAGCCTTTCCCAGAAGCTGAGATAGAGTTGGCCAGTTCATCTTGACTGGCCATTGCAAGGTGTGTGATAGGAGGGTGCATGGTCCCTTGCTTGCACCTATCATGAAGAAGGCAAGCAAGCTCCATGTTCTACCACAGGCTTCTTGTGAGACTTAGAATGAGTCAGTCTAGCCTGTGCCTTACGCTCCCATCTGTAAAAACGGAGGAAGTAGCAGTGACCTCCAGATGCAGGAAAGTCTTCCCAGTTAACACGGGATATTGTGAGGTATAAAGATAAACATCTTCAAAAAATCATGACATTTTTTCTATGTGACTTTAATGCAGGTTATAAATGTACTTGAGATGGGCAATGTCATTTGTTGCCCATTTTCTTTGAAATAGCTTGTGTTTAGAGACGATTATAAAATACTACCTCTGTTCAGTATTTGTATTGGTTAATAGCCTTCAAGTAGGATTTTTAAAAAACTTGCATTTGGTTCTCTTTAAATCACTACGCTTACTCTTGACAATTTATTAGCAAGAGGGGGAAAAATGTTAGAGGCGTGTTATACAGTGTGTTTTCATGTTTGGCAGCAAAAGAAAATGATGTATTTTCCTCATGTAAACTGGACTTATTTGGTCTTCAGATTGCTGAGAGGGTAGCATGCCTCACGAGAATGGTCTTCCAGATAGACTTTTCAGGGAGGAGCCTTACGTTAAGCAGTGCTTATAAGGTAACCAAAGTTAACTTTGTGACCCTTTCATGGTAATTTTAAGTGTGGTGCCGGTCTACTGAATTATGTTAGTAACAAATTACCATTTTCCCTGGGTTTCCATAATCTATGCTATTTTGTGGCATAGAGATCTTGGTTCAAAAGAAAACAAAAACAACAAACAGAACTACTGTGCAAAAGTACCAGGAGAGACTGTCCCTTCTGCTTTTCTTCATCCATGAGGAGAAATCTGGGAATTTTTTGATATCAATAACCATTTCTGTACCTACCTGCCAAGGATGTATTTTTTGCACCTGTAGAAAAACTAATCATAAGTTGTGAGTTTGGGTATACAACACTTCCAGTTCAGATGGTCCCATGTTATGTTAATTGCTTTTCTCCAAGTCTACTTCTAATCTGATCTGCACGTTTCCAGTGGGAAAATGACTCTTTTTAAACCAATCCTGCTTCTGGAGTCCTTCATTGTTTCTCCCAGGGGAAACATACCTAGACACTGCTTTTAAAAACAACTGAAACTGTGTGTATGCAACATGTATATTCTATGTCGTGTATATATACAATATATGCAATGTATATGTTGTATATATTCCATTTCTCTTTTGCATGATTAATTGGTGGGTCTTGCTTTCCTTACTTCGTATTATTTTATTTGTGACTAATGGTGACAAACGCTGCTTTTACAAGCCAGCTTCTCCTATATTTGCTCTCTAAGGAAAAAGCTTCCATGGATTTGCCTCTCACCAGTGGAGTTGCTTCCTTTCTCCTTTATGCTTGTTTCAGTTTTAATTGACGGTGGTGTGTTGATTGTTAAATCATTCACATTCTAGTGAATGTCTTTGACAGAGCCTGTTCATATGTTTAATATAATAGAGTCCAATATTCCTCTTTAATTTCCTAGAGCTATTGAAATGAGATAATTAAATGTTACGGGCTCTTAATAATTAATATGTCAGGCTAAGATCACAGCTTTATTTCTTAGGAATTATTTCAAGCCTAAATCTTCTAAGTATGTAATCAGTATTTCTATTACTATTTTTTCACAATATATTGTATTGATATAATTAGGAGTTTCATCTGGCTTTAAAATCTAAAACTGAAATCCTGTGCTCACATAATGCATTTTAGCATTTAAAAATCATTTAATTGTTTTAAAAATCTTTCTTTCTGTTATAATACTGCTGAGAGATGAGGGAGTAGAGCTGTCATGATAGAAAGCAAACTTTACTGGGTGCTGCTATACGAGATGGCAATGCTGCATTGCTTTTGGACCAAAATTTAGATAAGACATTCTTCTGTAGACAAATGTGCCTTATTCTGGCCCGGCTCCCTAGATAAGAGCCAGACTAAGCTCAAGGTAGCGGTGGTTTTATTGCCTGACCACAATACCGCACCGACTACTCTACTATTTGCAGGGCAAAACTTTTTTGTTTGAGGCACATCTGTTTGCTACTGATTTCTGCTGGCTATAGTCTGGGTGTAAGGTTAGTAGTGAAATTACTTCTGTAGTTGGAATATCTTTGCAAATCAGTTGTGGTAAAATTGTAATAGACAAAATCTCACAAGATGTAAATGAACATAGAAATAGCTGATCTTTCATATTTTAGCATCTCAGTTCAGAAAACTAGCCTTGCCTTTCCATAGAAAATTTGTTTAGATCTCATGGATGTGAAAACTTCCTCTAACAGCTTCTGTTGGGAACCAGCATGCATAACCTATTGCCCACACAGATCACTTATTAGGGAGCACAGCTAATTTTCAGTTCAGGGCCCAAGGAGTCGGCAGAGCTGGATTTCCTGACATTCCTGACAGAAGGAACAAATGTGGTCTCAAGAATAAACAACAGCAAGCAGATCTTTGGGGCAGATGTTAATATCTGATCCAGGAAAGGTGCAATAATTTTAATAGGCAATGCTACTGAGAAAATGACTACTGTGCTGCTTGTGCTACCTCGAGGTGTAATAAAAATCATGTAGTTGTTCTTTCCAAGTGTGAGTTTATGACTGATGAAGAAGAGGGTATTTGCTCCCACCAGTAATTCCTAGGGAAATCATTTATCCTGCTCATATTACTAGCTCTTTCTCCTTTAATGAGGTGGGTTTGCAAACTAGTATTGCTTGGATGCCTTTCCAGCCCAAGAGCCTTCATGAGGAACTTACTGTCACTCTGTCCTCTAGCAAACCACAATGGAAAAGTTTACCAGTCCGATACTGGTGTAACTTTATTTGTTATGCCACCTCCAGAACATCTGTCTAAAAGTCAGCTCAACTATGTGACCTATTTTAACAGGTTTTACTGTATTGGATTATCAGATTTAAGGTGATGCAGTTGTGGTGAGACAGTCCTTCCTCCTTTCAGCCTGTCACTTTGGTTTTCTCAAAGCTTCCCCTGGGGTTGCTTGTTGAAGTGGGATGGGGCTAAATATATACTCCTTAAGTAATTGTATGGCTTACTCTTGGGAAACTTATGAAGGATCCCACTTTAAGAATAGCTGTCACGGGGAAACATAAAAGGTTAATTCTGATTTGCCAGGCACCATTTGGCTTTTATGAAGCAAATGAGCAGAAGCAACAACCAAGCACCATGGAAACATGGTTTCTGAGGGATTAAAACCCTTTGTAGTGCAAGGATGTTTGTAAGATCCAATTTTTTGTCTTGGAATTCTACATCTGTTGCTGGGAGCGCCGACAACCACTGAAGTTTGGGCAGAGGTTAGGAATCTGAGAGTGGCTCATTCCTGTTTGAGAATCCTGCCTGAGGTTTTCTCCTGCTTACCTTACCCACTGGGTTTTGCCCAGTTCTCTGGGTGCACATTCTGATTTGACCACCTGTACAAAAGCCAAACCAACTCATTGTAGTTTCTGAAATTGTTTCTTCACCTCCTCTGCATAAGGAGTGTTGAGTCTTCATCCAGTTTATCTCGAAGGCAGCTGAGCGCTGTTGCTCAGGAATGTGGGAACGACCTTTACCTGGCTATGGATTCCTCCTGTTGAAGCTGTTTTCCGTGGGGCAGGGAGATGGGTAACCAACAACATCAGAATGGATAACTCAGCACAGTTACAGCACTCCCTGGGGACAGAAACAATGTGGATTCCAGTCCCCTTACCCAACGTTCATTTGATCAAAAATGGAACAGCTCCCAAAGGGGAGGGAGGGAGGACAGAGAGAGACAGAAGGAGACAGGTTCCTTGTTCCTGTGGATTAGTGGCTTGGGAATTTAGGAAGAGGAGTGATTAAACAGAGGTTCAGCTCATGCTCTGTTTGCTTGGCTAAATAAAAGAATCCTTAATATTTATGGCTATGTGAGACAAAGTCTGTTCAGTCTGTACCCTACCAAACAGCAAGGAATTAATCCCACATGCAGAGCTGTGGCAGTTAGCATGGGAGGAAAAGACGTAATCTGCTCCAGAGGCTGTTTGCAGGCTTACCCTGTATTTCTCAGTTCCATACAGGTAAATAATCCTGTGTACGGCTGACCGCAGCGCCACCCACCGCCTAGCATGGAATTTTGGCTTGTCACCTTCCTGCTCTCCTGATTGTCGCTGGAAAAGTCCTTCCAGGCACTGTGAAGGGAATGGAGATGGAAGCTCAAGGCGTGGGTTCCGCTCGAAATCTTAGCACTGAATACCACTGTTTAAGCTTTGAATACTGTTTTAATCAGTGCTGCACTACACAGATCTTAAACCCAAATAAGGCTTAAATATTTAATCTGTGAGTTGCTATTGTCATTGCTCCTCTTAAGGAGAGGTGCTGGATCATAAGCTAGGTGTTGAATGTCTGTAAAAGCTCGGAAATTCTAGAAGGGCGTTTGAACGTGATCTGCAATTTTCTGTGGCCAGGATAGCCTTTAGAAGTTCTCTCCCTGCCCCATCCCTCCCCCCCCCCCAATCAAATTATACACTAATGCCAGTTACTTTAAAATAAGTTTAATATTTCAGACTATAAGCAACACCGAAACATACCTGTGCATTACAAACAAACGTAATGCACTCGGTGGTTCTGCATTTAATATTGACTTTCTCTTTTGCAGCTCAATGTGATAATTTATTTTTTTTTTTGAGATAAAAAAAAAAAGAGAAAGCTCTTTGAAATTGTTCGAAACTGTTCCCTGTTCTTAATAGCTGAGACACTTTTAGCTCCTACTTACAAATCTTTGTTTGCAGAGTTTGTACTAGTTAACTGAGTGAATGACATCTGCTACATATGATAAGTATGAACAAAGTATGGCTGCAGTTGCTGATGCTGCATACAGATTGTGCAGACAGATGGCTCAGCCTGAATGGATCCAAGCTTCAGCGTTTTGGATGTAGTCAGGTATCAACAAGGCACCCCCACCAAGTCTTTAATCAACTCTGTGTATTTGCTCGCCTTTTGCAATCAATGTGTTAGAGCTGTCACGTCCTCCTCTGTCGTAGTGATCGAGCAGGCTGTGGGCAATGAAGCTGCTTTCTGAATGCAGTGTCTCACATTTTCGGCAGACAAGGATTTCACACTTTGGACACATTTTCCCAGAGTGTGGCTGCCTTAAAGAGCATATTTCCTCTCGTGCTGGCTTCGGCTTTTTGGAACCTTTCCTGTGCAAACATCTCCTCTTGTCTTCAAAAATCTGATTCCTTCCCTGAGGGCTAGAACAGTCAGAGGAAAGAAGGGTGGCAAGTTTAACTGATACATTTCCTAGATGAATGAGATCATCAGAAGCAATTAGTGTTGATTTATGAACCCTTCCCGAGGTTCGACAGCATTCAACAAGCAGGTGCAATGTGCGGTCTCCTGCAGAAAACAGGAGTGGGCAGAAAAATAAGCCTGGCTCTGTTGTTGTGATGGTAGTTACAAGCCATTAGTTTTAAAAACAAAAATGCAAAAATGTTAATAATAATAATAATAATAATTAAAGCCATAAGTCAACAAGCTAGATAAGACCTTTCTCCACGTTTTTTTAATATGTACCTTTTCTGTGGGTAATCGTGACATAAACCTCATGTATTTGCATGAAGATAATTTTTATGCAACCATGTGCATCTAAACTACAGGCTTCTGGCCCAACAGACTTCATCTGTACTATCATAAAGGTTATTTTTCCATTTGCATGCACAAATAATTACGCTGGCTAGTAAAACAAGCCCTGTTTTGTACTGGCTTTGAATAGAGGTGGAGAGGCTGGGGAAAAAAAAAGAAGGCACTCTCAATGTTTTTTTTTATATAAAATAGGACTTATAAATCAAGACTAAGCATGTTCCCTTATAAGAGCTCACAAAGCACTACTGAGCCATAGAAATCTGATTTGGCTACACCACTGTGAAAGTTCTGTAGACCCCAATGGCCAGACTCTTCGTAACAGCACTGCCATGTAATGTGTCTGTCTGAACACTTCCCATTAATGTGAGAGTCCCGTGGAAGAAGGATGTTACATTACTGCTTTTTGTAGATCAAACTGGGAAAACCTCTATTTGTCACTTTCAAATAAGGATTGAGGTTTGGACAGCATTGTTTTACTGCTTCAACTGTACTTATCTGCTTGCTTTAGTGAAATTATAGACAACAAAGAAAAGTCACAACTGTAATTCACTAACTTCTTGGATGTTCTTTGTTTCCACTCCAGTTCCCCATGACTGCAGCAAGATAAATTCCAAAGCAGAGCCCTTGTTTTGTATTAGTTGTTCAGCAATTGGATCAATCTGAGAGAAGAATCTGGCTCTCAGGATCATTTCTGGCTACTGTATTTTAATCTTATGTCAAGCTTGTAACCAGCTGCCGTGGCTATCAAGCTTAATGTAGTTAGCTGAGTAATTGCTGAGACTTGCATGCACTTCCTGCTAAGACGGTAATTTCATGATCATTATCAAAGACAGACTCTTTTTAGGAGATCTGTATAGAAAGCAGCTTTTGTAATGGATGAGGAAAGACACATTTTTAGATTTTAGCGTGATACATACACTATGTTTACCTTATGTTAAAGAGGAGTGATGTCAATTAGAAGTACACAAGAAGAGAATTTCAAATACTATAAGAATGATGAAACAACCTTAAAGCTACCTGATGCACCAAACAGTAAGCTAAAAGTCATTTTTGCCTCTGCTGAATTTGGTGATAAAAGGAATAGTTTTTCATTGCTTGTCTTTTTTTTTCTTTTTTGGTTTCCCTCTGAAAAGTAGCAAGCATAAAGGCACTACTGTAGGGAAAATAAGCAATGCGACTCGCTAGCACTAACTTTGTTGAACAGTGAGTTTGGGTGCTGCTATATTGCCACTGTTGCACCCTGGAGCTGGGGATATTGGTGCAACAAAAATCTGGTACTCTCAGAAATGGGGCCCTGGGTTATCCCAAGTGGCAGCTCTCTGAAGTGTGTGGAAAAATAGGGATGCTGCCCCTCCACATTTTTTGTGATGGATGGAAGAAGAAAGAAATGATTGCAAGAAAAGCATGCAGACACCCAAGGTTGGAGACCTTACTTCTGCCAGTGACTTGCTACTTTTTAGGTCAAATTGTTTAATTAGCCCATAACAGTTACCTTGTTTGTGAAGTTAATGCGGCAGATGTTACAAAGGTGTTCACGGCTTTTTGAGAGGTGCTCTGGAAATGTGTATAAATAAATTTGTTTAAAAATGTATACAAAATATAATCTCATATGTACTTACAGTTTATTCTTAGGAGATCCAGAGAAGAGGCTCAATCCAGAAAACCTTTTCTTAAATAGTCGCTCTCGTTTTTTTCGGCTGTGCTTCCCATCTCCTATGCTTTCTTCTGTAAATTCCTTCTTTCCCTTCTGCCAGCTCATTTTATCTGTTGTAACAACTGCACCTGCTCAGCTGAAAGCAGAAGTCTGAGTAGCTTTTTGAAACAGTCTCTCCCTTACTGTGTTGCACCTGGCAAAGTCTCGATCTGTTTCTCTACAAACCTGTAAGAGTCCTGGTTATGCAGAAGGTTTAGCAGAGATCAGCAAGCAGGTGCTTTCTATCAGATGGAACAAATCCGTGCTTTGAAAAACTCTGCAGATACAGGCGACTCTAAATATTCTTACTCAACCAGTATTCCACCTAATTACGGAAAGTAGGCTTGGACATTAAATATAATACATACTTCCCTCTATGTGCTCTCCTTCATGATTAGGCTCATTGCTGAGAAGCAAGAAAGAAGGAGGCTCATTTGACAGAAGCAAAGAACCAGGAGCCAATGAAACAGTTTTGCGCAGAGAACAGGAGCAAACAAACAAATGTTGCGAGATGGAACAAACGCTGCAAAGCAAAAACCAGAAGCCTGAAAAGATGAAGAACCAACTGGGGATTTTAGTTAAGGCTTGGAAATTGTTTCCTTTTTCTTCTGATGAAGCAGTTGATTAGTCTGCATTTCCGCATTGCATTGCTTTGTCTCCAAGAATTATCCCTTTAGCCTCACTGATCGAATTAGTCTCTCTGCTCTACATTTGATACTTAGTAATTGCATTAACTTTTGGTTGCTTGGCTTGGAGGGGGTAGTGTACACCCCCTCCTAATGACTAGAGGCTCTTGTCTGTTTCTACCTGTTGTTCAAGATATTTTTCATGAATCATCTTCTAAAACAAGTCACACAAAGTTTGTAGGATCAAAACCTCTATGTTTTATAAAAAATAAAAATTGACAGCCAGTTTGAACTTCTCACTTTTCTGACTTAACCCTTTGTCTTTCACCCACATTCCCCACCACCCACTGAAAGCAGCCTTTAAAATACAACTCTCACATAACTAGTTCTTACAGTAGGATATATGCAGAAAATAAGGTCTTACCGTGCCAGTGTTTTACATGATGAGAACCTAAAAGTTTTTCAGTGATAGATAGATAGATAGATAGATACATGCCAAGAATCTATGCTGACATTAACAAGAAAGTATAAATTCCTAGAAGGAACAGAGCAACTCATCTTGCTACCATGCTTGGTAGATACCCCCAGAGGTTTTTAGCAGTAAGTTGGAATTGTTCCTCCCACACAAATGGCAGAAAATATTTTTATGAAAAATTAAAAACAGCTTATTTACCTGTACAAGGAAAATATAACAGATTTCTATACTATTGAGGAATGAATAAAAGTTGTGAATGAAAGAAAATGACCCACCTCATAATTAAAAGACTTCAGTTTTTAATTTGTGACAAAATAATCTGTGAGTTCAAGACCTGTATTAAGCATACCGTGGTGTTGAGGTGAAGCCTTGCAGAACAGAGCAATCTTTTGCTAATAAAAAGCAGCAACCAGGGAGGCAGGAATCTATCTTACCTTTAAGAAGTGAGCTTCAAAGGCTTCTCACTGCTGGATCTTTCAGTACTAATTCCTCTTGTCTAAAAGATCAAGAGAAGAAAATGCAACATTGAGAGTACAGATGTAAGTATTTGAAAAGTGGTGACAAAGAATAAAAGATACACAGAAGGGGTCTTTTCTAAAGCCTTTTAGTCAATAATAATAACAAAAAAGGTACTTTGGAACATATATTGTATTTAATTTTACTCCTTTTCAAGATGCGGTTGGTTGGCTGTGTGCCCAATGCAAGTCTAATGATGCAGGGGAAATTCCTCCTATGCTTCATTTAAATGTGTTGCTGTATCAGAAGATCTGAATACCCAGAATTTGAATGAATGATTGATTTCTTTGTTTTTCCCTCTTGTGAAACTTGACTACCGTTGTTTTCAATATACTGATTAATTGCCCCCAACTTTTATAAGTAGCAACAGCAATTTATATGGCCAATCCTTAAACAACTTGTTCAGTGGCTCTTTAAAACGGGAATCCTATTTAAATATCTGGGAGAAAATAAGTTTCCTTTGGATGAAACAATTGAAGATCACGAGAGTGGACTGTGTTTTAGGAGCCTCAGTGTTGCATGTGTATGTTGTCTCTTAAAAGCAAGGTCCAGTACCCACAAGACTTCAGATGTCGAAACTCCCTTGCAGTGATGTTTGCTGTTGACTGCTTTAATTCCTGGGCTACTTGCACAGCGTGGTGGTACCTCTGTAACTCCTGTAATATAAATAACATTTCATGACCAAATATGAATTCTGGAATTTTTATTTTTCAAAGCAACTTACAAATCAAATGAGATTGACAATTTTCCCTTCTCAGGTATGGTAGGCTTAAGATACAGGAAACTATTTCCCAGAAGCGGAGCATCTCTGCAGCCATGCCTCCAGTTGCAGCAGCACACAGCAGCTCTGACCCAGCTGATACCCCCTGGGATAAAAGAACAGAACAAGAGGTAAACTTTGTGGCAGAGACTGTCATGTAAACACACAGGGCAAAGGATTCCAGACAGGAAGAGGGAGGTCAGGAGAGAGGCAGTGATATGATTAGCAGCTTGGGAAAGTCTTCTGTGTCCTCAGGATGCAGCTTCTCTGATCCAGTTCTGTGTCAAGTTAAATTTGCTTGAATTATGATCATGTTCTTTTTGCCACCACAGGGTGTCTCTGCATCTCTTCATACACTAAATGTGTTGGTAGCCTTCAACAGCAACCTGCATTATCTTTCAAGAGAAACGTAGGGCTAAAGGAAAAGTCCCCCAGCTCAGCTGTGGGTTTTCTTCATGATCATGAAGATGCTTGGACTGGAATGGTGATGCCTTCACTAGTCAGTGGGAATTTCTTCTCTGGCAAGTAAAGCCACAGTCCAATGATATAGTTAATTTGTTTTTTTTTTTGAGGGCTCTCCCCTACTAGATCAAAGCAAGCTGCGGCTGTATGATGGTACACTAATCTAGCCTAAGCTCATTCTCCTGCAGTGTTCATGAAATTTGAGGCATTCTCCCTGTACTCACACACTTCCTGCTAAAGCAGGCAATCTCTCAGTACTGTTTTATGTTTACTGTTTATGTTACTGTTTTATGTGGGTATTTTCTATCCTCCCTCCATTGGGATAAAGCTGGCGTGAAGTCAGCATAAACACTGTACCATGTGCGCTGGATAACTTGACAGAAGTACAATTGTGTCCTCGTACCAGATGTGGATCAACTTACTTCTAGTATTGAGGCCAGATCAGTAGAAAAATTGAAAAGCACTTGGAATACATGAGCTTGACTACCAACGGTTCACAAATGGCATGATTAAATTTTGCTTACCTAATAGTGTTTTTTTTCTATGGCCTACTTCTCTTTTCCTGGCAAGAAACATCTAAAATCTGAGAATGAAGTAGTCATTTGCATGGTTATTGAGGTGATGATTGTGTATTAGTGTTCCTCACAAATGCATGAACGTCTTTGCTGTCCTAGCAGATGGAAGCGTTGGTCTTTGGGCTTTAGCTGACCTTTCTGACTGCCTCTGGTATATTATTCAAACTGTCTTGGAAGTGATCTTGCACAGCAACCCCTGACCTGAGCACTACTCTGCTGCTTCAACCCTTTTCACATAAAACTACTTGGGGAAGAAGGAATAAGTAGTCCAGGTGAGAGTTTTCTTTGCATTAAAAATGTAAGAGAAGGAATTCCAGAGTTGGAGTGAAACAATTCACCCAGACTTCCAGCCAGCCTGCAAGCCTGAGACTGCTGAAGTTTTAGGAATAAGATATTTGTGTATTTGCAAGTTTTTTGTTTTGTTTTTGTTTCCAAGCTTTGGTCTAACATCAATAGTTGCTTGTTCCACTCTCCGTAGATTAGAGACATGAAGTGGTATCGTAGAAGGGGTGAGAAGGTCGAGACAGCCAGTTCTCTCCTAGGAGTTCCTGGCCACATTTGCTGTGCATGACTTTTCATTTCATCAATTTTCAAATATGTTTTGGTTTTGAGAACTAAGAAGATAATGTACCTGGTAGCCTATGGCCACAATATTGGGCTCAAGCCTACATGTGGGTGTTGGTGTTACCTGTGTGCTGTAAGGGTATCATATAATACCTTTGTCTAGAATATCTAAGAAGCAAATTGTCCTCACGAGAAAAGAGCTATGGAAGAATTCAAGGTGAGAAGCACTGAGCTGACTGATCTGTGGATGGATAAAGCTTAAAACTGGTCAGGAATCTTCTGCCAAGATAGCTTTTTATCAGCTCATGTCAATTTGTTGAAACTCTGGCTTTCACAGAGAAAGTCTGGCTAGAACAGTTTTTTTTCCCCCTGATCAGGAAAAGTTTCCCAAGGCCAGGCTGTTGTAAGGGTGAATGCAACAGTGAGCAGAGCAAACCCCCAGTGATGAGGCCAGATGTAGAAAACAAAGGCTCGCGGTGCTGCCCTCAGTGATCCTTACCCATGCCAATAACCTCCGGTACAAGAGGCAGAATCACCCCCAATGGCGGTACGAGTGAGGAGTCCTTAATGCCAGTGGAGGGAGGGAGGGAGAGGTTCCTGTGCCTGGCTCACTGAGGTGTGTTCTGCAAAGGGCCCTGAACCAGGGCCTGCATGGGAGCCGGGCTGTGTTAGCATCTCAGCGTGGACTTAGGAAACAGCCGTGTGTCCTAGTGTCTGGGCTGTTCCCACTGCTGGGGGTGCTCTCCTATTCCCTGGTTACTTTCCTTCTCTCCTTGAAAACCTTCAGCTGGTTGAGAGCAAGTTCAGGAACTGGGCCTGATGCTTTGCTCTCCACCCTAGTGGAGAGCTCTACCTTTGTCTGTTGCCTTGACAAGCAGTCTTTGATTTCCTGCCTACAGAAAACATGGATTTAATTTCACGATGCTGATGTACTTCATCCCCTACAGACACCCCAAGATCTGGGGTCTCGAGTCCTACAGAAGCCCCTCAGAGCACTAGGAAAGCCCTGCCTGGGCACAGAGCTGGTTTTAAAGGCCCGTGCTGGGTGCCCCAGGCAGCACAGGGCAGTGACTGGAGGAGTCCCCTTCTGAGGGGATGGAGCGAGCCGTCAGTGGGGGCAGCAGGGCGAGGCTCCCCCTTTCTAACAACCCAGGTAAACTTTCATCTTTGGGCTCTCTGTCGAGCACGGCGGTGGTTCATGCGCCCGGGAGCCGGGTCCTGGAGCCAGGCTGGGAGCTGGACAGGGGTTGTGTGGGGCGTGAGGGCCTGGCAGCCGCTCTGCCTGTTCCTAGAGGCGGTCAGTGAGGAAGCAGCCATCGAGCTGTCACCTCTACACCAGCAGCCTCAGCCCGTGCCGTGTGTCAGGGGCAGCGGCCACAGCCCTGCCCGCCCCTGCTTGTTGTTCTCAGGCACTGCCCCGTGACGGTGCAGGCGCCACCTCTTTGCTCGCCCTTTCCCCTTTTTCCCCCTTCCCCAGCGAGCTGCGAGGCCCCGGGGCTGCCAGGAGGCGGCGGGGCGGCTCCGTGAGGCGAGGCGCGGCGCGGGCATGCCCAGTAGCGGCGCCTCCCCCGCCCCGCAGCAGCCGCCCCGCGCTGAGAGGAGCCGCCGGCAGCGGGAGCGGAGCCGCGAGGAGCCGGGAGGCAGCGGGGAGGCAGCGGCGGCCATGTGAGTGCGGGGCGGGACGGGACCGGGGCGGGACGAGCGCTCGGTGCCCGCCCGGCTGGTGCCCGCAGCGCCGGGCCGAGCCCCGCAACAGGTGCAGCGCCCGCGGGCAGCGCCCGGCCGGTCCCCGCTGGGGGCTGGGGCAGCCGCCGCCTGCTGCCTGCTGCCCGCCGCTCCCTCGGGCTCCGCCGCGCCCCGCCCGATGGGGCCGGAGCCGCCGAAGTCGGTCGTGAAGGCGGCGAGAAGCGAGCTCGGCTGGGGGAGCGCACAGAGGCGTCGGGCAGCGACGAGCCCGATGTTACCGTGGGCTCGGCTCAACACCAGCTGCTGGCTTTGTCCGCCGTGGTGCTGCCCGCCCCAGGTCTCGGGCACGGAGCGTTTTTATCCGCCCGGTCTGCAGCCTGCTGGCGGCGGGGAGCTCCTCGGGAGCCCGACGGCAGCGCTCCGGCAGCGCTTTCTGTGTGCCGGCACAACTTGGTGCGGCCGCAGCTGGCTGGCGGCGAGCAGCGGCTGCCGGCACCAAACGCTTTTGTTGGAGTGTGTGAGCTGCTCCCCGGTGAGTAATGCCGGAGTTCGCTGCTGCAGCGTTACACGAGTGAAGCTGCTCTAAGCCCAGCTGCAGCTCAGGTAACCTTTAGCCGAACCTGCGTGTGGTCCTGCCCTGGCGTGCTGGGGTGGTGGTGAGAGAATTTGTGTTTGTAAGCGGGAGAGGAGGTGCGGTGCCAGGACTTGGCTGTCCTGCTGCAGGGGCCTCGCATCAGGCTGCTGACAGGGGTTAGATGCGAAAGAGAAAGCAGTTTTTGTTTGTTTTGGCAGTTCAGGCTTTCAGTTTGATAATTGAGACAAAGCCAAGACAAATAAGCTGCTTGTCATTGGCAGTGTCAGTTGGCTTCTGTTGCATTGCCAGGCATTGTAATGAAAACTTTTTTTGTACATCTGCACAAATATTACGTCCCAATAGCTTCTGAGTTGCTGATGGACAGGAGATAAACGTGTTAGCTATGGACTTGGAGCAGCAGCTACAGCTGGAGTTCACTGGACTACAGATGCCAATTGCCCATGGCCACCAAATGCTCTGTAGGGTTATGTCTGCTGCTACACCTGGAGTATTGCACACACGGACACCTTTCTTGCATGTCTACACAGGCACACACGTGGGCACAATGCCGTGCCTTTGGCTGCTGTGAAGCGGCATCGATACAGAACTCCTCGCTGGGTCCACCCTGGCGTGCTGCGCCCTGAGGCAGCTGGCAGGGAAGAGCACGGGGAACAGGGGCTGTGCAGTGGATCCCAGAGCGCGTTCCCAGTTTGTACTGGTGTGAGGCTCCGAGCGTCTGAACCAGAGGAAGGTTCTTTGTATTTCATAGCTCCCAGTAGATTTTATTGGTGTTCTTTCATGCAGGTGCTCTGTTGCTCCTTCTGTGGCGTCCTGTAGCAAGGAGCTCCACCAGGAGCTGTGCGGGGTGTGAGAACTGCTGCCTGATGGGTTTGAGCTAGCAGACACCAGACTCACTCTGACCTCTTACATTGGAAATCAGTGATCAGTGTTCCTTACTCACCACCCTCTCAGTGACTCCTGGCAGTCACTATCGCTCCAGCAGGCCTGTGCTGATTTACGCCAGGTGGGAATCTGCCCCTGTGGCCTCTACAGCGAGTACCGGCAGGGCAGGGACACTCAGCTGATGGACATCTCACCTTGATGTGGGCAGAGGGGAAGTTGGGGCATACGAAGGTTTAACAAAAGATGAGAGAGATTAAAGGGATCTAAAGCAAGAACAGAGAAGGGCTGGACCTTACCAGTGCAGCTGGCTGTTCCTGATGTAAGGGAGAGGACAAAAACTTACTTGGAGGAGATACGAGGAGCAGCGTAGGGAGATGAGGAGAAGAAAATGGAGCCCAGAGCAAAGGTGTGTATAGGCACTGTTTATCTCTGGGAAATACACTAACAGCAGCAGGTGAAGTACGTGGTTTTATTTCTTTTACAACGGTCACATCTCAATAGGTAATTATATATAATAGAAGCTCATGGCATCGTGTCGTCTGCTGTTTACAGATAGGTCAGTGACCAGACAGCAGGGTGCCTTTGATTACATTAATCCAATACAAATGTGCTCTATTGCAGGGTACAACTTTTGTGAGACACGCAGCAAAGCCAAGCACCTGGCTCTCCCTTGGGGCAGAATTGCGTCACTGTATCTCCTTCCTAGGGCAGCAGTCAGGGCTTTCTAAAATAAAATAAAAAATCCTTCTGGCTGCTTTAGAGCAGCAAGGAGAATATCCTGGAGGGGACAGATGGGATTAAAATGGTTCCACCAATTGTAATGAATATGTTCAGGTTGGATTTCTATTCAGCTTCTCTGAAGGAGTGGCATGGTGAAGGTCTCCTGCTGCTAGGAGAGCAGGACTTAGCCCTCCTTTTGTGGATGTAATTTTACAGAACTCGGCAAAATCGCCCTAGGCTGCCCCTCCTTGGTGCTGATCCACAAAGCCAAACTGATTTAGTACAGTTCTCGTCACAGTCCTCATCTATTTCTTAGGAAGTTTAGTGGCTTACAAAAGTGGGTACATCCAGAGTGTGTCCTAAGAAAGTACAAATAGCATGAAACGGAGGGATGAATTTTGTACGTGGTGCGGCTGTTCCGTGCTGGTAAGTGTTGGTGTTCCCTTAGAGCTCTTTTGGAAAGTATTTCTGGAAATCCGTGGTGGCAGGAAGGTTTGAGTCCCCCGTGGTCTCAGGGTGTTGCGTCTCATGGTCGGCTGCCTCGGACTCAGAGAGGCTAGGTTCAGCCTTGGTATGTTGTGGTACTGATTTTTCTGCAGTAAGCCAAAGGGGCTGATGATTTGAGGGTCTTTTAGTATTGGTTCCTGCAAGTGTAACTACAAAGGAGTGGGTTGTTTTTCTCACTGATAAGGGATGTAATGGAGTCTGTAATGAAGATAGCCGGGCCATGCTCAGTGCGGTGGGGATACTGAGGAGGTCAGAGGATCCCACCTTCAGCATGATTTTATTCTGACCTGTGTTTGCTGGCTCTAAGGCTCACATCTCTGAATGGGAGCCCAGAAATAGGGGCATCGGCAATTGGAGCTGTGACTTTGAGACATCAACAGAAGCGTGTACCTGCTTTGCCCATTGCTTGCTTCCCTTGACTTCAGCGGCACCATGCAGTCAGGGATCTTCTTCACATGATGCATTAGAAATAAATGCTTCCAGCTCCTGTTAAGCGTTATTCATGGTACACGCGCTTGTGCTTTGAAACACGGGTGGCCCAAGTAGGTCACAAATCTTCTGGATATTTGGGTGATGAGTGTTTGAAAGGGTGGAGATCAACTCGAATGCTGTCTTGAGGGCCTCAGCAAAGAAAATAATCTCAGGATGGGAGCAATTGGAAACTATCTGTGGCAAGCACAGACAAAGTGAGTGTGTTTCATGGTAAATGTTCTTGAAAAGAGGCTAATGCGGAGCAGGCAAAACCCAAATATATTTAATTCAGTGGTCCCTTTCCTTGAGATTTAGCTCTGTCATTCTGCTCTGTGTTGGCCATAGCTTGTCCATGTTGACCTCCAGGAGGTCTGTGTGGATGGTTCCAGCAGTACAGTGACTTGTAGGATACTTGCAGTGGCTGTATTGGAAGCTGATTTGGTCTGCCAAAGGAGCATTTCTCCTTTTTAGATGCAATTTGCGCAATTAAGACCTCACGGAAAAATGCCCATCTAGGCTGTAGAGCACCAGGCAACTCCCCATAATGTGCACACGTACATACAGGATGCTCCCAGGAGGAACCGGCACAGGTCAGGAGAAGGCAGCGAGGTATTAACTGTGGGTTTTTTTTCCTTCCTTTCTACTGCCCTTCTGGAAGAACGCAGGATGCATTGAGGATTCTCACCGACAGCTTTAGCCAAATGTTTCTGGTGCCCTGGAAGGGGCAGAACAGACTGTCCCAAATAAGTATAAATTGACTGACCTGCTCATCTTAGGCAATTACAACTTTCGGAGAGAATATCCTCTCTCCTACGTCATTCAGTGCTGTCTGCTGTCATTATTCATAGCCATTACCAGCAATTAACTAGGCTGGCATTTTTTAATGATGCAATTGCTTTTTGCCTGTCTGTACTTGAACCCTCTAAACTCTCCTCCATAATTCATTGAGCAACCACCAAGTGATTGCAAGGTGGTGGTGTTTTTTTTTTTCTAACCGTTCAGTTATGAAAACCTCGTTTTTTTCTGTGTAAAGTAGTAACTCATCAAAATAGATGTCTGTACATTGGCAAGTGTTTTGTCAGCTGCAATTATATTGTTGCTTCTGTACTAGGTGAAATAATTAAAATGGAAGTTCCTGACCAAATGATCTGAGATAGCTAATCAAGTTTCTTGATGTCTTCAGATGCAAAATTTAATGAGAAATGTGCAGAAAAAGTGCAGGTCTTTTATTTCAGACTGAACAAGAAAGAAATTTAATTTATCAAGTGGCAACTCGCATCTGCTGGGCTCAGTATCACAGGGTCGGAAGCGAACTCTTCTAGAAAAGAGCCCGCTCGGTGCCCGAGCCCCTCTGGGTGCAGACCCTTTCCCTGACCCCCATCCTGGCCGTCCCAGCCCCAGGCCGTGCAGGCAGCAGGCACCTCTTCTGGGGCTGTCAGCAGCAGGACAGGTCCTCAGCCCAGCACCTCCCCTGTGTCCTCCTTCAGTCCAGATTCCCTGTACCTCTCTTGATAAGGAGTGGGTTTTCCCCATGAGCCCTGTGAGCGGCAGTTCTCACTGGAGTTTATCCCTGAACCATCAAGGAGAGCAGTGCACTGAAAGCACGGAGCTCTGCTGAAACCCCCTGGGCAGGGGGTTGTCACGGGCCAGTTTCCCTCTTATACACCGAGGTCCTGAGTCAGGCAACGTGCCACTGTGCTGGACATAATTCCTGGTCCTAGGAAAACTTTCCTAGAAACTATGAAAATCGTTCACTGCCCCTAAGCCCACTTGTTATCTACTCCGGGAGGCTAATGGTTAGAAATTACATTTGTTCATCTGAATTTGTATGTAAAAATAGCTCCTCCTTATCGTGCTGGGGAGTCTGCCGCGCTCAGGGCCTTCCTTGCAGCAGTAAGACAAAGGGCACTGCTGCTTGAAAGCACAAAGCGTGTCTGCTGTCAGGCACAGACTGTCGCCTGCAAGGGTTCCTATCCCATGGGGTAGTGTTTTGCCCATATTCTGGGGAGTTCAGAGGGAAATTCTAAGACTCAACATTTCTTACTGCTATCTGTGATCCTGGAAAACACTGCAAAAATGACAAAACTTCTTTCCCTCTTTCCTCACCCCCTTTACACTGATCTGTGGGGAAGCTTCCTGAGTTTGCCAGTATCTGCAGGATGGTTCCCCTTCTGTCTGCTCCGTGTGCCTCCAGCAGGATCCATTCCCAGTGTGTACAGAGGGGAGCTGCACCCAGCCACTGTCACCCGTGGTGACAACTCGGATTTGGAAAGCAAAAGGGAGGCAAAGAAACAACAAGCTTTGATCAACAGCAGCAGAAGCGAAGTTGTCAGCTACCCCTGGAAGGTGTGGGGCACGCTGTGCTGTCACTGAGCAGATAAAATGTTTGGCACTTTGAGCAGCTGAACGTCCTCACTGGGATCAAACCTTCCAAAACAGTGATTACAAGATATTTAACTTGCCTGTTTGTAAACATGCAGAGATGCCAAAAGAGCCCTTTTACAGGGGGGAGTGGTGGATGCTGCTTGCCTCGTTTGCCAGGCCTGGTCCTGGCCGAGTCCTCGTGCCGCAGGGGGCAGAGCCAGGTACGAGTGTGGCTTTGTTTGCCTTCCGCCACGGCACGGTGTGACGGCAATCCTTCAGAAGGCTTTGGGTTTCTGGTTGTCTCCCATGCTTGTAAAGCAGGCAGAGCTTTGGCGATTGCTCCCAGCCCATCATAGCACCTGCAGATCTGAAGGCAGAGCCCCCTGAGCTGGGGGCAGCGCTGCGGATGTGAGCCTTCTGCTGGCTGGGATCCGGGAGAGCTCAGCTCAGAGCGGGCCCTGGCAGGGTGAGTCAGCAGATATCTTCCTGCAAGCACTGACAGGCTGGATATCCCAAGTGTTTAGCAGAGATCCCACCGGTTTAGGAAAGTCTGCTTCTGAAAGGTTTGATTTCTCTCCAGCAAGGAGCGGTACAGTCGTTCCCTGACAGCTTTGATTTTCTCTCCCACACATACATGAAGATCACACGGCGACATTTTTTCAGCAGCTCTGTTTACTAGCTGATATACATACAGAAATATTCCAAGTCACTTAACATTTTGATGCTTTTTTCTTTGTGTTGAACAAATTCTCCTAGGGAGACTTGGAGAAGGGAATGGAGAGGCAGAATATGTCCCATGTCGTGGCATCGTGACACGGAGCTGCACAATTGTCATGTCATTTCCCAGTTGCTTAGTGCACGTTAAACAATATGCCCTGCTGTATTGCATCTCCAGAACAGACACGTGGCTATAGCAGCACAGCTAAAGCGAAGACCCTTGCAGTAGCATGTTGATTGCCCTTGTTCTGCCAGCCAGTTTTGGCCAGTTACCTCCACTGGAGAGCGAGTGGATTTCCTTTTAGTTCTGTGCAGACCGAAACGTTTTAGCAGTACGATATACCCCCAGGAACCGGGGCTGAGAGGTGCTTTTCTTGCTCAACCCCACCTGGCAGAGCCGGCTATGAACTTTGCAAGGTGATGTTGTTCTTGCTGCTGGCTCCCAAAAAGCTGCTCGCTGAGGACCTCCTTCACCGTGGGTTTAGAAGTAAAGCTTCTCCTCAGGCCTGAGCCTCCTCTCCCCACCGTTCTTGTCTCACGAGCAGGCTGGGAGGTGGCACTGGTCGTGCAGAAAGGAGGGGCTTTGGCTCAGGGCGGAACAGAGCAATTACAGCATCAAACAGCATGGGGAGGTGAGGAGGGGCAGGGGAGGAGGAATATTTGTTTAACAGGACAGATGGTGAGTGTGGATGAATCAAGAGGTGGCCTGCATGCTGGGGAAGGGAATGCTGTTCCCAGGGAGAAGAGCAGAGCTCCTCTCTCTCAAACACCCTCAATCCTGTCCATGTACACCAGGTACCAAGATTTTTAGAGTAACTTGCTGTAGCCTTGGAGGAATCTCAGTTCTCGTAGCAAGTAAAAGAACTCCAGAAACCCTCAGTGTGATGGCACTGAACGATCACTCCTACTGAGGGCCCTTAGGTGCTGACCAGCAAAGGGAAAAGGAGTCCAAGAAGTCAGATCTGTGTAGGAAGTTAAATCCCAAATCCAAGACCGCTGGCTCTAGATCAGGCTCAGCTAAAGCATTCTGTACAGACTACCTTCGCTCAGAGCTGCTGTAGCAGCACAGCTCAAGGTGAGGGAAAGCATTACAGAAATGTAGAAACAAATGTAGCCCAGCAGGTAACTCCCCTTGAATTGTGTGTTACATACTCTGCTGAGTGAACCTGAACCTCAAATACTGTAAAAAACTTTAACAAGTTAACCGGTAACTAGCCAAATGTTCATTTAATTTTAAACTGTGCTTCTTCTATTTTGTGCTTTTTTTAAAACTTTGCTCCACCATGCTGTGATTCTGTGATTCTGAGGTGTTTGATAAATATCGTCTTGATAGCTTAAAAGAAAAAAAAAAGTCACCTGTGACTTGGGGTGAAAAATAGTGCGTGTGAGGAAGAGGAGACAAACCCGGGTGTTTGCAGCTCACTGTGCCAAGCCCACGCTCTGTGTCTTGCCAGCAGCAGCCCCTGGCAGTCCCTGGCAGCCAGGTGTCTCAGGCAGTGACTCACGCTGAACCCAGTTCTCTTGCTGGCAGCGTGCTCCCTTGTTAACCTGCGGATGGGCCATCTCGAAACCTGCCTCCCTGCAGCTTCCCGGGGGTGAATGTGACTTGTCTGCCCGCGTCTGAGACTTCTCCCTTCCTGAGGCTGCTTGATTACAGCATCAAGATTCACCCAGCATCAGCTCCAGCTCCAAGAGGGCTCCTAGCCCAACTCCCCCTGGGAATGTCTCTCTTTTGAGTCTGTTTGGGGGTGGCAATGTGTGTTTCTGGGCTCCAGCAGCAGAAAACGTATCAAACAGGCTGTTGGTGATGGCAGCAAACAGGGCTGTAATTCCCTGGTGTTGTCAAATAAGCAAAGGGAATCCCTCTGCTCTGAGCTACAATTTCCTCTAATTTGGTCAGAGCAGAATAGTCTGGGGTTATTGATCTTGGCTGTCTTCTTGAGAGACTGAACTAGGCACAGTTAGCTCCGTTCTTTTGTGTGGGACGAGGCTGATTGCAGGCTGAGGTCAGCAGACAATTCGCTTTGAGCATTTGAGGAATTAAGATGAGGGCCTTGACTCTTTCTTATGCCAAACATTACTTGTGAATCTCAGGAAAGCCTTTATGTTTTCTGCTCTGCCAAGCTCCGACTTTGCAAATCCTTCTCTCAGGAGCAGTAAGGAAAAATGAGAGCTGTCAGGATGGAGAAGGCTTCTTTTGCTTTACGCTCACACCTCAAACAGCAGCATCACAGGTGCTTCGGTATGTGCAAAAATACAAGGCACGTGACCTCTGAACAGGCCAAACAGCCCAACACCGTCTCTTAAGCAAGACTTGAATTTTTAAGCAAAGTTTTCTCCTTCTCAAAGTTTTCATCAGCTAGGAGAACTCTAGGATTACTGTTACACATGTGCAAAGGTAGAGTCGGTCATATTGAGCCATCCTTCCTTCAGTCCCAGGTAAAGGACGTTTGGGACAGAAGTTTGGACAGAAGGCTTTGTATTGAACGTGTACTCTGGGATTATGGTGAAGAGAAATAGGATCTCTGCCCTGCTCAAGGTGAAGGAACGTGATAAATCTCCCTGTGTGGTATTGATGCGGGAAGCCCTACTGAGGCAATGCTATTGCTTCTGCTGCTAACCCATGTCTGTCAATGAGCACTGTAGTAGGGCAGAATCAAGGATCATGTCTTTGGGATGGAGTAGGTGGTTTCAGCTTTCTTTTAACTATGGATACAGAGAGATGGAGTGAAGAAGATACAGGGATAGACTGGGACGTAGGACAGCACCACCCACTGCTACATGAGGCATCAGACCATCTTCCCGTATGATACAGAGAAGGAAATCAGTGCTGTCTCAGTCCTCCTGTCTTCAAAGTGGAACAAGGGGAAGATGTCATAGTTGGTTCTCCTTTCCCTTAGAAAAGAAAAATAAAGGAAAAAGACTCAGGGACTGTGTTCAGCTATCTTTAAGCACGAGACCTCTGCCCAGTTAATGTGGGGGCATTTGGAAACAAAGCAAGGTTCTTCTGAGGAAAGCTTTACTTTTCCAGAACACAACATATTTTGTATTTCCAAGTATGACAGATATTATGTAGAATTGCTCTTGGGTATATTCAGATGAACTTGGAGATCAGAGACAAATAATTTGACCTTGCAAGGATTAAGAGAGAGGATGTTAATACTCTAATGGGAATGTGAGATTTCTAGGTGCAAAGATATTCAGAACAGGAACAAACACCTCTGCCTGGCAGCATGAAGTGTGTTTGTTTTTTCAAACTGCTGACTTTTTTAGTGACAGCTGCTTTGTGCAAAGGGGTATGGAGGGGACCTGATGTAGATGATTCCATGATGCTGTGCAAGAGCTATTCTACATATGGACATTGTGATGCAAAGCATGTTTTACTTGACAACTCAGTGTTTTGTTCTGTCTTTAGAAATAAAATCCTGAGAGGCTGGTGCTTTTTGATGTGTGTGCGTTAGACGGGTGGTTTTGTTATAAGCTATTTGTTTTGTTTATTTGTTTGCCAGACTATCTAAAACAGAAGTTGCTTGACAAATTAGAAGCTTGAATTCAGCCTCCTGTTTTGGGGGCCTTGCCTCTAGTCCATGAGATGGCTGATGTCTCAGTTCAGGCAATCTGGATATGGAGAGTACCCTCATCTTTCCAGATGTGGTGTTGGTGCTTATCTTTTTAGGTGTCCTTTGTAACAAATTTATAGGTATCCTTTATACCAACCTTATAAATATCCTTCATAGCTCACTTGATAACAACAAAAAAAAAGTAATTAAAAAAAAAAGCAGTCATGCTATAACATGTGAAGGGAACATAAAAGCTATGGACTGGGGAAAATATCTTCTCTTTCTCTCTTTGAAGAGGAAAAGTAAATTCCCTATGGAAAGATCAAAGCACCTAATGTTAATGGATTGTGACAAGGTTAAAAAATATGAAGAAAATAATAGGTTGAAACATAAAAGAGTAAAATAGATAAGAGTGTTTTTTGTTGGAGATACAGATAGATGGCTAGCTAAGTACTTGAGATTATGTGTTGTAGCTAAAGAGCTGTTAGTGGGAACAGCGATTTCTTTCCTCGTGCCTGGCACGATCTCCACCTGTGTGGTGCCAAGGTATCCTTTGAACTGTGAGTTCCTCTTCCACGGCACTGCTCTGTGCTAGTGGACGACAGCCTAATGTATCCTGTAACTCAACCAGACCCTCTCAGGTTGACGCAAAACTGATGTAATAACTCGTAAAGTCACTTTAATAGTCCAATAAGGTCCCGCTGGAGTAAAGAAAAATACATAGAGCTTATCAAAGGGGGGAAAGAAAAAGATAGAAACCTGCCTGGCGAGTTAGGAAACGTTCACGGGTGAAGAACACTAGTACAACGTTGGTTCAGGTTCTTGTACTGTATCTAGAAATTAGAAGGTAAGCAGCCTTGACCTGATTATTTGATGTCTCGAGTTCCTGACAATAGGATAAAAAATAAATTTAGAAGCAGTAATTGAAAGACAGCTGCCATTGTGTGAGTTATGCAGTATGTCAAGAACTGTCAGGGTGTTGAGGCCTGGCCAGCTCCAGTGTAAGGCCCATGCCTCTCCCACAACTTCTGGAAGCCCAGCACTGCTTCAGTCCTTTCTGTGGCATGAGAACACTGTGTGCTTCACGTTATGCTTGGCATCTGGTTGTATCTTTTTCTTTGAGCGTCTAAAATAGATATTTGGAGTTGTGGAGCTTCACCAAGCTCTGCAGCAATTGCTGTTTGCCACTTATGTTCTGTGCCTACAGAGATGTGTATATTAAGGCCTGGCACCTCATAGTTAGAGCATTCCTTAATTCCTTCAAAATCAATAACACAGGATATTGAATGAAGGCTTTTTTTTTTTTTTTTTTTTAACCACCCATTTCAGTGCAGCACCCAAGCCTAGATACTGAAACTTCAGCTGTCAGCCTTTGTTTCACCGTGCTGTACCTCCACGAGGCAGTAACCGCAGTGGGCCCTGCTCACCGCACCACTGCTGCCAGGTCCAGCTGGCTGACCTGCTCTGTGGGGTAAGGGAGTGCTACTCCCAAAGACCATTCACAAGTACAAAAATGCGGTGTCCCCTTCTCTTCCATCTCCTTCTGCTTCACAAACTTGTGTATTGCTGTTTTTTTTTAATAGGTTGTCAGTTATACCACCAATCATTTCCATTTCTGTGTCGATGCGTGAGAGATAACATACAAAACATTGCTACAGTAGGGTGCTGCTAGGAGCTGATACTGGCAACACATGCTATTAGGCATATTAATTTATTTCCTTCTAATAGCCGAGAAGAAAACACATGGAATCGGTGAGCAACACAACCTCAGTTTTCATTTGAAAAAGGAAATAAGAGTGATTCATTCTCAAGCCATACGCTCCAAAGGAGGAAGGTTTGAATTATTAACAACATATCTAAACATGATGAGTGCTGACACCTTAATCTCTTTTATTTTTACTGCCACGGATTTTCTTCACATGCGGTGAGAGAATTTACACTATGGGAAGTGTTAATGGTTTCACGCTTCCTACCCATTTTTAGCTGCCTAATTTATGGAAAATCATAACTAGGTGAGTCACTGCTTTCACAGGATTAGTGTGGCTGACACAGAGTTTTGGGTGTTCCTTTAATTTCCATACTTGCTTGAAAGGAACAACAAGCCCACATTAAAACTGTTAGTGTTGGGTATTGCAGTGGAGTTCAGAGTCTCTGCTCTGCTCAGTCATGTGCAGATACTGCAAGAGATGCTCCCTGTCCATTTAAGCTAACAACTGGAGGAAAAAAAACAACAACAAAAAATAAAACAAGAAAAGAAAGAATTTATCTGCATTATAGATGGTGTGAGTTGGGGTGTGTCTGATTGTTCAGGATTTGTGTCTAATTGGATGGGAGTTAGGTATTTGCAAAGATGCTTACAAATAGAAGCAATACAGGAACCCCATTATAAACAACCCTTCATCCTGCAATAGCCATTGAAAAAGCACATTTACTTTCCTCTTGATCTCAGGAGGTTTTGGCTAGGCATTCACAAGTTACAAGAAAATGACAGCCAAACCTGAAGATCAGGGCTTGTCCCTGAGAGTGAATAGTAGAGTAAATGAACCATAGGTTGAAATGCATTTGGGCTGTCTGTACCATCACTGTAACAGGAGAAATTCAGCATGTGAAATACTCCAGTACTGAATAAGGTGTAGCTTTCATGGTCAGTGGTCTTTGTAATAACTAGCTCACAAAGGTCTGTTCAGTTTAGAGCACAGTCTCCAGCAGGTAGTAACAGATTAAACTTTACAAAAATCTTGAATTGATTTTTTTTAAAACTGATTTAGTGTTCTATAAACCTCTTAAACTTGTTGCAAAAGTCATGTGTTAACTCTTGTAAGTCTTTCACCCAAATAGAATTTCTTAAACATCCACAGTTTTTTCTGCTATTGTTTTTTTTTTTATCCTGTATAATTCTACCTCCAGAGGCTGTTTGCTTCAGTGCAGATTTCTGATTTAAGGAGCCCATATCTCACTGCACAGCACATACCAGGTAGTAGGACTATCCATCTTTATCTTCAGAGTTTGCCTTGCCGGGAAGCCTGTTGTGTTCAGCTGAACAGTGTGGACCTTGTGCTGGATTAATTTTGAATTACTGTCCTGAAGGAATTTTAATTTTTAGGTGCTCTCTGTAAATAGTAACGAAATAAAGTGTCACTAATTCTCCCTTTTTGTTTTCCACTGGAGAGCTTGTGGGGAATGTACCTAGAGAAATGATGTTACAAGTCATTTTTTGCTTAGGGTTCTTTTTCTCTCCTCAGTTTCTTGCTGTTCTGTCAGCATCTTTTTCTCACATCAATTACTCTGATTTGAGAAATAACAAAGTTCTTCACAACAGTGCTTGAGGACTGCTATGTTTGCTACATGAATTCTGAGGCAGATCTTCAGCTGCTATAAATTGAAGCCACAAACATTTTTTTTCAACTAAAGATTATCCTGTCATACATGTATATATGCTATCCATTTGTTTTTCTAGTGTTTTTAAAATGCTTGGAAATTTTTAAAAACAAAAGGAAAGAAGCGGAACGGAGAATAATATGCTTATGGTTGGCTAACAATAAGTTACTGGTGCTTGTTAAATGCTATGTTGCAGATACCAAGTATAGATCATGTTAATCAACTGCTGTATGTCAGAGTCTCTGAGTACCATCATACTCTTCTGAAAGAGGTGTTAGGAAACAAATCCCAAATGACACTTAAAATGTGTCACCAAACTGATCGCATGAGAATGGTTAATCAGTAATGTAGGCAAGTATAATATTCATTATTTGATCATCCATTTTCTTTCAGCCTGAAGTTAAATCTTCTTCAACTGCTGTTTTACAATATGAGTTTATTGTGTAGACAGAAGCCCATTGGAACTGCTGTTTGCTGAAGAAGATTCAAAGTACTTTGAGTATTGAGCGCTGAATTGTTCCGCCATGCTCCTCTGGGAGGGTTTTTTGTAGTGGGAATGTGTTTGGACTGCATATTATTATTCACTGACCATATATGTAGGTTTTTCAGGCAAAAATATTTGGAATTTAATTCTGGAGTTGACACAAACATTTGTGTTGGATGCTTTTATTCGTACTTTCAAAACGCTCCATGTTTTTCATAGTCTTATTTCACTCAGGGCAGTTGAGTGACAGTGCAGAAGAAAAGAACAAGAACAGCAACGTCCTTTGAGAGACGAACAATTGCCTGCTCATTCGGTTAAGAGGAAGTGTCTTCCTCTACTGGAGAGCCACTGACATCACTGAGGTGTAACGTGTTTGAGTAACAGAAGCAAAAACAGAGGCTGAAAAAGAGGTGTCTAGATGCAAGGCTTTTAAACGGAGCAGACTTTGGCCTGTGCCCCCATGGAAATGTGGCTTGTGTGATTGCATCTGCAATACTCTGCTAAACACAGTGGAGTGGCAAAGACCACGCTGATACCAATTCCTAAATATTGCTGGGAAATCAGTGGATAGGTAGAGGTGAGAGACAAATTATTGCTGCCAGATGAGGGAAAGTTTTAAGGGAAGCCCGGGAGCTATTTGGTTACTGCAGCCAGCCATGCCAAGGGATAGTCTGGACCTCATCACACCACCAAAAGTCTTCTGCTGCCTGATTCTCCATAGAAGAGGAAGAGGTGGAGGAGAGCTGGTGGATGTGGCTGGAAATGGAAGCACTGCAAGTTGGCTAGTCTTGCAAGGTGGCAAGGGAGGTAAGCTGGAGGTATTTTGGTGACAGGGAAGTGATGTAGCAAGTTTGGATGCGAAGCCAGGCTTTATTGGTTTGGATTCTCATGGAACAGTTTGCAATATAGTTTGCAAAGGCTTTTTCTAATTAATGACATCATAAACAGAAATAAATGGCGTAATTCTGCATATTGCTGGTGTTTTATTCAAGTAGAAGGGATAAGACTCAGTCATGGTACCAATAAAAAACTCACCACAGAAAAGGCAGAAGTATCCAAGTCAAGAAGTCTGACATTATACAGTTAGCATTTGCTCTACAAATAAGCCAGTGGATTGAGTATTTGTCCTGCTTTGATGCATTTTGTTTCCAAGCAAACTAATGTACAAAGGATAAAAATAAAGTAAGCCATTAGTAATACACTTTTTTTCGCACCAGTTACTGAAACCTATACTTCACTCTGTGGTGTGCACTGCAGAAATTTCTAAGTGAATCCAATACATATCTTCAAAGTAATAACTGACAAGTTAATAAAGCAAGAATTAGCAGACTCAGACCTGCTTCTTCTTTACTTTGTTCAACTCAATGCATTCGTACATTGAGTTGAACAAAGACATTCTGGAAATTGTCCATGTTTAATGGATATAGTTAGAATAATTTTAATGCCTACTTTATTTGCTGCCTTTTTTTTTTTTTTTTTTTTTTTTTTTTTTAACCAAATCAAGCAAATATATGTTTTCCTCTTGGACATGGACAATTGCCTCCCATCACAGCAGAGGACAACTAAAACAGTAAGATGGAGCTATGCCCTGATGTTAGAAGCACCTTGGACATGGCCTGATACAAAGTGGGGTTGTGGCAGTAATATTTTACTATAATTGCTTTCCTAAGATGACAGAGCACTGCAGTTCTTGTCATTTTTTCAGTATGAGTCGAACCCAATGTATGTGATTCAGGCGTATTCATTTGACAGAATGCTCTGAATTTACATGATTAGAAAGCTCTTCAGATTAAATGCAATTCATCAAGGCATTTATCCCCAAGTGAAATACCTGTATCAACTTTTTCTTTACAAAGGTGGGAGGAAAATAATCTTACTAAATTCACAAAAAATCTATGAACTGTCTGCACGTGCCGTCAGGTAGGTAGGTAAATCATGTTTCTAATTAGTTCCAGCTGTAAAGCAGCATGTGCAAGATTGAAGACTGAGTTGAAGTTCTTAGAAAACAAACAAACAAACAAACAAAAACCCTACAAAATAGTACTACAAACTTCTGAAATGATGGATTTTTCAGAATATCAGACCCTCAAACCTACTCAATCTCATAAAATGTTAGTCAGAATCTTAATAAGAAAAATGCTTAGATGAAGTGTTAGCAAGTTCTTTACCGTTGCAGTACCCTTCAGGAATATTATAACAGAATTATGCAGCAGGTTCTCTGAAACCTCGCCATAAATAATAGTTATGTGGTCTTAAGACATCAATAACTGCTCGCAAACTGTTCTCTTATGCTAGTTTCAAGCTCCTCGCAGAAGTATTTCTGTTAATCCACATACACACAGATGGTGTATTACATATGATGACTGCCTACAGTTATGTGAGTGTAACACAGTTGTTGCAACTAGTAAGAACTTGCATTTATTTTAAAAAGCTGCGTTACTACGCAGTAACTCAGATGTTTTGATATTTTTGAGATCCTGATTCTGCAATAAGCTTACGGAACAGAATTTTGTACAGCTTTAACCAGATGAGATCACAACAGAATGGAAGACTGGTCAAGGCTAGACCAGTGCTCCCTTGGTAAAAGAAGTCAGATATACATGTATATATTTTTTCCATCACTTTTCCTTCCCTTTGTGAGTGCAAAGTAAAAATTAAACTTGCTTTAACCACACTTGGTTGGATGAGTGTTGTTGAGATTATGGTAATTACTGGTTCATTATCGGAAACTGTATCCTGGTCTTCTGACTCATAAAAGACTTCAGAGCCTCTGTTAATGTTTATCAACTTTATGTATGAGCAAAATAGAAGAAAAAAGTCAGCAATACCATTGAAGATGAGATTATTATCAAATAACTTTTTTTTCCTATAAATTATTTTTTTTCTGCAAGTTACAGATTGATTTATGTTACTTGGATGTAGCGGTGTGGTGAGTAGCATAAGCCCGAGGCTTGTACTTTATTGTAAATTTGAATTAGCAGTTACTGATAAAAATCTAATTAATTCAAATAGAGTTTGTTTCGTGTTTATGTGTGTGTTTCTTTTTTAAATGAACTTCAACTTCTTGTGTACGGTAGCTTTATTTCACATGGTTTACTTTTTTAAGCAATCACAAGTTTGTTTGAATCACAGCAAGGATTGGTTTGCTGACGTTCATGGGTTTATTATTTGGAATCCAGCCTTCCCTTAAAAATTTGAATTGATAACCCACTAATCTCAAGCCATTATGTTTTTATTTGTAAGGTTGGAGAATAGTATCTAAAACTTTATCCCTGTTCAAATATTTGCAAGCTTTGGTGGTCACTTCTGTTTGAGGTTTTATTTGAGATGTATACATACATACGTAAGTAGAATTACCTCAGTCTCTCTCAAATAACCTGCATAACAAAGTCCTGCACCAGTAACTTTTATGATTTTGAAATGAATCAATACTTCACAGATTATTATTCCTTTGACTTCTCAATTTGGAAATGCCTATGAGAAGTTTGAGCATCTTAACAGATTTTTTTTCATGACAATTTTTTTGAAAAATCATTCGCAAGTAATTTTTCTGAGAACTATTATTCACTGAATTACTGACAAGCTGTTAGTTGTTTCTACTTGAAATCTCATGGAAAAACTGAAATGTGGTCTGTTCATTTAGGCTGGACTAATTCTGTAATTTTCTCTTCAGTTTAAACACTACAGAAACAAGCTTCAAAATCTGTTTCCCCAATAATGTTGCAGTTTTTTTAATCTTTCTGGTAACATTTCTCTTAGTTAACTCACAGAAATATTCTCAGACAGCAGGCAGTGCAAATTTTCATGTTTTCGTGTGTGTGTGTATTTAGGAACTTGGCCAATTCTAATTAAGACTATGAAACTGAATCAACTCAATTTTCAAGAAAACAGGCAATCAGTGAATCCAGCTTTGATTTGAACAGAATCACGGAATTGTAGGGGTTGGAAGGGACCTCAAGAGATCATCGGGTCCAACCCCCTGCCAAAGCAGGTTCCCTACAGCAGGTTGCCCAGGTGGGCGTCCAGACGGGCCTTGAATATCTCCAGAGAAGGAGATCCCACGTCCTCCCTGGGCAGCCTGTCCCAGTGCTCCCTCACCCTCACCATGAAGAACAGGTCCCCTTATGGGTTAAAATGCACTCTGCAAAACTCTCTTAGATGCTTCTCACAGAATCAGTGTGGTTTTTACCAAAGTCAGCACCTGAGAGTTCTGGGTGGGCAATAATCCAGACATTAAAAGAAAGGAAGTGTTGAACTTGGGAACTATAGAAGTTGAAAGCGCTTATAGGATTACCAGAGTGCCATGGCTTGGCCACAACAGGTTGGTCTTTTTGGATAAATAAATCTCAATATTTATTGTAGGAATAGGCATGGCTTAAGAGAGATACTTCTCAGAGAGAGGACAAACAGCACTGTCCTGCTGTTCTGAATGTCTTGCTCCTTTAAAACTTTAAATCAGTATCTTGGAAGTAGAAAAAGTCCTTTACTCTTGCTTGGCCACCGTATGAAGCGGCCCTGCATCTGCCATGAGCCAGGTATCCTCATATGGCACACTGGTGATGCCTCAATGCTAGTGTTGTGCAAAATGACATCTTGTTTCAAAGGCACAAGTCCTGTGTCATTTTCAGATTAGCAATGACCCAATATCCCAGAGTCTAACAACTTTGAAGAAGTGGAAAGGACAGCTCTGGGCTGCAGATTTCTAAAGGCAAATAGAGGGAGGCTTTTATGCAGAAATCCCACTGGCCCACACTGAATTTTATAGCAGCTGACTGATACATGCATGCACTAAGATCTTTCATATGCACAACTCTTTCCATTCTTCATGTTTTAGTCCCTCAGTTGATTCATGCTGGAGGGGCCTATGCTACAGATATCTTTGGCCAGTCCTTGCTTAGGAGCTCTAACATTGCAAAGCATCTTTGCAAAGACTGATAGCTCTGTCTGGTGCTGTAGGCTTTGCTTGAGTTAGAAATGCTAAGTGAACCATCAAAACACCTGATATGAAATCTTTCAGAAAACAAAAAAAAACAAACAATCAAAAACAGAGAAGGCTGAGGCAGACAAACCTGTTTCATATCTGAAGTAGAAGTCAGTCCTGCCTGGAGATAAGGGAATGGCCAATATGACCTCCTGAGGCCTTTTCTGAATATATTTCCTATTTTCCATTATTCTGTTAGGAGAAAAAAGGAAAAAAAAAAAAGGTAAAACATCAGTCAAAAGGATGTCTTCTACCAGAAACACTCCCGGTACTGTGACAATTAGTCGCTTGCATTGCTAACTGGCTAACCTTGTGTGGCTATGCCTCGCTTCCCTTTTTCTTAGTGTCCAGAATTTGCACGATCAGTCCAAAGCCTAAGGCTTTCACATTGCATCATAAAAATCTGATTTAAATATTGACTTTAAGGGAATACCTTATTTGTACAGAATGCTTAGTGCCACATGTCAGTTCCGCATATTCCAGACTTCTTTTTAGGCTTCCACTTCCATCCATGGTAATTATAAGCCACGACTCACATTGTTTTAAAGCACTTATCATTTATTAAGTTTTGTGGCATTCGGTGACCATGCTGGTTACCTGGCAGCACGGTGTTTTTGGGGCTGTGCGTTTCCAGGTCACTGATCTCCATCATGCACTCAGCCACACGAGTGACTCACTTTCTGCAAGCCCCCTGTTGCTTAGGAGCTGTTCGTAACATGGAAGAGAGTTGGGAAAGTAGTGAGGTAAGAGGAAGAGGGCTGGGAGGCAGAGCGTTCCTGGCTGCCTACAAAGGATTTGTGAATGAGAGGTGTTATTCCATCTAGCTGGGGGAGGAATTTGTCTCCTCCCAGACACAAGGTGCATGAAGTTGCACGCTCTGCTCCTCTCTGTTCCCTGCAGCATCCAGGAAAGTTAGTTACGCTTATGCACCCTGATCATATGCGTTTACTTACCACTGTGGTACCGCTTTGTCTTTTAATAGCATCTCTTTGTTACCTAGGGAACGGGTTATAGCCCTGTGCATTCGTTCCCCTGCTGCTTCATGTTTACGTCTGCCATGCACAAGGCTCCCAGTAGTGTCTGAAGTACTGAAACCTGTTGTGCCAGGCCTGCGTTACAGTGCTGACACCAGCATGAGGAAAATAGAAAAGATGCAGGATCCAAGAGAATCCAAAAAAAAAAAAAAAAAGTAATAGCTCTATCAGTGCATTGAATCTCGCTGTAAGTAGGTGAATTTGTAGTGGACAGTTGGGATAGCTGTAGAAAGTTAACTTTTTAACAGAAAGAAACTCCACAAATAGCATTTGCTTCTAAGCTAAAGCCTGGTCTGTGTCCCAGTCATGATTGCAGAAAGGTAATAATTTGCCTTTCAAGGGATGTTACGCAGATGGATAGAGTGAGAGAGCCCAAGTGCTTCAGGGATGCGATTTTTTTTGTTTATAAAAACAGAACTTCAAGTCTAATTGGAAATGGATTGCTTTGTCCTAAATAAGATTGTTACCAATTTCTTCTCACTTGAGTAACATGGACTGTTCAAATTCAAAGGAGTAAGTCCTTGGCTTCTAAAGTATCACATATTTATATCTGAAGCATTTCTCCTCAACCCTAATGACCCCGTAGTTTTCAAAAGGAGGAGTTAAGGAAAAAGTGGTTACTTGTGAAATACTATAAAAATGATTAACTTCCAAGTCTCAGATGAATGCTAAGCAGAATAGTGGTAGTCGTACAGCAGAAATGAAGACAGTTACCATTTATTTCAGAACCCCAAACTTGCTTATGGTGCAAGTCACAACAGATTTTCAGCAAAGTGTCTATGCACTGAAACAGATAGCAAAGGCAGTCTCTTGAGTGTAACAAGATTAAAAGATAGGACCAAGATAAACTGGCCTTTACTGAATTAGTAGAAGTTCATGGATTTATTTGGAAAAAGAAAAAGGCAAAATTGAACCCCAGTTTGTGGGCTGTAGCTGTTTGAGAATAAACAGCTGTGCACAAATTTGGTATCTCAGCTAACATTGAAAATCAGATGCCACGTGTCAGCCTCAGCTCTGATCCACAGAGTACTCCTGTAAGCTTCTGCAATCACACTAAAAGATCTGGAAATACGTGATTTAAACGTGTCTTTGAGTAAAGCAAAGATTATCAATAAAAACTATCAGAGAGTTTTTAAGAGAAAGAGGAAAAAGTAAGAAAAAGATAGGAGAATAGTCTAAGGGGAAACTACACAGCTGTCATCCCATCAAGATGGGACCCTGAAGAATTTAGGAGTGATGGCTGCATTGATAGAGACAAATCTTATTTTACATGCCTGAAATGCTCAAAATGTGTTTCAATATGCACAGTGTAATTTTCTGTTAGGCAGAATTTCACATTAGTGGTTTCATTGTATTCAAAATGTTCTGTGGTGGTGTTTGGTTTTTGGTTGTTGTTTTGTTTTGTTTTTTCTTCATTTTTGATTCAATGAGAGTTTGAAATCATAAAATCATACAATCATTTACGTTGGAAAAGATCTCAAAGATCACCTAGTCCAGCCTTTTGAGAATGAGAAGTTTCCATTTATTAATATAGCATATTTGACTGGTTAAAGGGAGGCTAGTTTCTGTAATTGATGGATGTTGAAACTGGGCAGAAAAAACATCCCAGTTGAGTCCTTATGCAATGGGAAGGTGGAGCACCTGTGATTAGGACATGGTCACTTGCAGATGGTAGGTATGTTTCACGACAGCTCTCCAAGACCTGAATGTGATGTTCTGTGAGGAGTAAGGATGAAAGCTGAGCTTTCTATGCAGGTACTTCTGCTGTTCTCTCTTAACTCTTGCACACCGTGTGTTTGCTGTTTAGGTAACAAGTCGGTGGGATAAAATGTTCTGTGCAGTAATCTTGGCCAAGTAGTTAGAGAAGATTTAAGCTTAATAAGCCTCCTAGTAATGGAGCATTAATACAAGTAAGGCTGGTAATTACCCTATGAAGTTAAGTTCTGATGAAACTGCTGCTGTATAGAGCTGTATGTAGCAAGACTACAGAAACATTTCACTGCTGATGGAAGTGTGACTTTATCTTTCAGCTGTTTTATGGTTGGTAGGGCTTTTTAATTAAAAAACAACAAAAAAAGATAATAGTTAATTTCTTTGTAAAACATAATTAGAATGCAATGAAGAAATTTACAAGCAACTAGAAAGCCCCAAAGCATCCTATATTTTAATTTGGGTCTCTCAAATGAGAGGCATAAGAAGTATTTTCCATCCAAAAAATATTACTTAAAAGCATGGAAAGTGTGTCACTTGTACCATTTCTTTCTCCTCTGCATTAGAGTTATCTTATAATTGACTGCAACTAGCACAAATTACAGCAGTTTCTTCTGCATCAGTACATGAGTCAGTGAGTAGGGGGTGACTGAGTCAAACTCAGCCCAGATTCTCCCCTCCCACTCCCAGCCCAGCTGCTGCCTGTTTACTCCTTTGGGTTTAGCCCCTGATCCTGATAGCCTACACAGAAAGGCAGAAATAGGAGATGCTCCTACTCCTGAGAACACAGGTGAAGTCTAACCGTGCTGTACCATGTCAGCATGAACTTCAAGTTTATCAGCTTTCTGTTCTGAAATAGGGCTTGGGAATTTGTCTAAAGCTGACCATTTACACTAAACTGTTTCCTTAATGATTGTCCCAGAGGCTGTAGGTAGAGCTTTGTAAGTCTGGATTGTCCAGCAGACCAGGTTGTTTAATGTCATTGGCTTGCTCAAATGTGCTATGACTCTAGAATCCTGAATTTCTGAAGCATTTCTTTAGTGAGGTATTTGGTATTTATGTATCGCCCCTATAGTTTCCAAGAAAAACAGTGTTTCTTCTTTTTCTCCTGATAGGGAGGGTAAAACCACCAGCAATTATACTTTCAGTGTATTTATCACTTTATTCTTGAGTTGTTTCAGCCATAGCCCAGTAAGACACTGAGTGAAGCATCATTCTGTTAGGTTTCATCCTTCCCGCAGCTTAGCGTGCTTTGGGGATTTTCTTCTTTAATCCAGTGTTGTTTCAGTTTGCAACTAGTTTTTCTCTTTCCTTACATTCAGATCAGTAACCTAGCAGGAGGAAAATAAAGGCTTTGGGTTATCCAGGATTTGATTTCTCTCTTGAAGCTTTTCTTTGTGTTTTTTTTTGTTTGTTTGTTTTGTTTTTTGTTTTTTTTTTTTGGTGCGTGTGTATGTGTTTTGTTTGCTTTGTCCTCTTTTTGAGGGTTGTGTCTGTTTTTGAATGCCCAGTACAAGCACTCTTCTATTTATAAACTAAAATTCCTGGGGAGAAAAATGCAACTCTTCCTTGATGGTTGGTCTTAGTTTTCTTTTTCCAGGTGTATCAAGTAACATCACTATGCAAGGCAGAGCTGTCAGGGATAGAGCAGAAGGCTCCATCGGCTCAAAGGGGACAGGTTAAGAACCAAACACGAGGTGCTGATGGAGCATAAGGAACTTTAACTAGAATCTGGTACTTTTTGTAGCAGCACGTTCATTTATGTATACCTTATGAGCAAACAATGAGAGTTAACCCATTTCGAAGGAAAAAAAAAATGGCTAAAGATGCTGTTCAGTGTAGGGAAATTACCTCAAAAGGAGATTATTTATTTTGGAGTTGTTCAGCTATTTCAGTACTCCCTATATAAGTATATAGATTTACAGCCCTTGTAGCTGTGAAAAAACCACATACCTAATGTGATCAGAGATTACCTAGATCTGTAACTAGCCTGATGCAAAGGTTTGCTGGGGCAAGGCCCCCACTGATCTGGGCAGGGCAGCAGCGAGGCCATGCTGGCAGGAGGTGAGCAGGCTCCATACTGCAGTGGGGTGCACTGGGGCTGCCCCACAGCTCCCTTGGGTGCCCCGTAATATGTGTGAGGCTGGGGGAGCCTTCAGCGCTGCCACTGCTTTTGGAGAGGCAAATGCTAAGGTATAAAAACATAGCTAATAGTGGTGCTTAGAAAACCCGTATCACAGTGTGGTTAGAGCCAGGGTCAGCACAGTTCCTAATTGCAGGCTGAGCGCTCTTTTAAGTGGACCAGATGGGCTACAGGTTATAACAGTGCGTGTAGCTGGCTGGCTGCTTCGTTAGTTCCAAATGTTTTTGTTGAAACCTTCTTTTGTCCAGCTAAGGGTGAAGAGAGTGGTCAGCTGGGATCTAAAGACGTGATAGAATTAGTCTGTGTGCAGGTACTTTTGGGGTGGGTGATCACTTAACACTAACATATGTTTGATAGTTGGCATCAGAGTGTTGTTCTGAATTTCAATTCGTGAACCTACAATGTGTCCAATGCCACCCTGAGTCACCTCACCCTTAATCATCCTTCAAGCAAATCTGTCAGACTACTCTGCAAAGCGTGGTCAGTGGTAAACACATGAATCAATATCCCCACACTGTGTTGACTTTATCTTAAGCCACAGCCTTTGCAGAAGATGACAGCAAGGGAAAGAAGAATCTAAACAAATCTGGAGCGCTGATATTTCAGAAGAGGAATCCTGACTTGTGTTGCTTTTGTGACTAACAGAAACCCCGCCTGAGTCACCACAACTGGCTGTTGTGAAGACTGTGATTTAGGGAAATTATGGAAATAATGCTACTCTTTCTGGCAAATTCTTTGTCACAAAAATCATTCAGCTGAACTAATTGGCGTAATTTAGGATTCAGGTGCTTAAGTAAGTAATACTTATTTGGCTTGAACAGAAGATACTGGAGAAGATAAATCAGTCAGTCATTACTAGCATAACAAGTGATGATCAAATTAAAGATGATGTCTTAGGTTCCTCTATTTTTCCTCTGTGTGCATATTTAGCACACCAGATGGTCAATACAGTCATAATAAACTGGTGGGAATATTTAATTAAATGTGTTCCCAGGACATTAAATGTAGGGCATTATTCTTTGGCTGATGAGCAGAGTAAATATTTTGTAATAACGGCGAGTCCTTGTAGAATATTGCTGGTAGTAGATGAAAATCACATTTGGGAACAGAAGCGTGTTCAAAGCAGAACTTTCTCCACAAAATTAAGACATCTCAAAATGCTAATTCCTTTTATATGTGATTTTTTTTTCCTACCACCAATTCACTATTACTCATTACTACCCAATTATTACATTGCATGAGAAATCACTTTAAAATTGATAGAGAATGCAATGAGTTGAAATTAAAGTCTGTAGCCATTTAATTGGCAATAGTCACATTTTTACTGAACACTGAAGGTCTCAGATGGAGCACTGAAAAGCAGAACGAAGAACATCATCTCTGTTACAACTGTGAGTATTCCCTGGTAGTGAAGGAAGCCTGTTTGGTCTTGTTGGGAGTACATTGTGCTCCCTCTGTGAAACCTCACAGGACAGAAAACTGCTTTCTTTCCATCCCCAGCTATGCAGCTGTCCATCAGCCCAGCAGTGACACTCCCCTGTTAACGGTATAATTATCTTTTCACTCTAACCAGCTTTATAATATCATGACCTTCTTTCCTCCCATAGAGCAGCTTTGTTTGCCTGTGAAAGTGAGATTAGTAGAATGAAAGCAAAGATAAAATTAGCTTGAAGCAGAGAATAGTAACTTGAGAGGGGAAGATCAACTAGAAACCTGAAATACTACAGTTAGCGGGCAACAGAACTGAAAGAAGTCCCTTGTTGAGAGTGCATCTATCTCAGAACTAAGTGGGTTGTGATCTCTAACCGGGGTTTACTTTTGAAGAGTCCTTTCACCTGACAGGCAGAGAACATGATTATCAACCTGTAAGATGGCTGGAAACCTAATCCTGAAGGACACTTATTTTTCAGTTGTTGGAAGTGTCCTTTATCTCCTGACATCTCCTGACATTAGTGTGTGGTTTTGAAAGAGTTACAGGACCTGCCATCTGACACTATCACATTTTGCTATGGGAAAAGCAAAAAGTTTGGCAGGAGGTATTGGGATAGATAACACTTGATTTCTAGACATACATGATCCCAAACAGGAACATGAGAGCCCATCCACAACTATGCTAGCCCTGTATCATTGTTAAGTTTGTACAGTTAGGCACACAGCGCTGGAAGGCCCAAAACTTCAAGGAGTTTAGATATTAAAGGTGCCAATTCCTTTGAGAAATGGCATGAATTTTACTTTGAATTTTACTCTGTCCTCTTTGGTTAGGCTATGTTTTTTGGGACTGTGTCAAACTGCACTTAGCTAAACTGATTAAAAATCATTTGTGCTGGTGTTGGCTAAACTGACGGCTGCAGAAATAAGGTCCCATTTGGAAGAATCCAATTATCAGTACACTGGAAACCAGCAAATCCCTCCAGAAAGCAGAAGACTGTTAAGTATTGTCAGTAAAAGTTCTCCCTTGCAAATCAACAATAGAAAAATTGTTTACTGCAAAAAAAATAAAAAATAAAAACTGTATTGCTGCACTGTTGCATTGTTTTGCATTGTTCAAAACTAAGAGCCACCCCCCAGTGCTGCAGAGCTCCTTTATTTCCGTATAAATCCTCCCTGTCTCAAAGCTTTCAGAGGTATCTAAATTCACAGATGAACGCTCTCTGTACCAGGGACAATTGTGAGCCTTTTTTCTTTTTTTCTCCAGTTACTGTTAAGTCCTGGATCTTCACTGACATGCTTAGTCACTAAAATAGTGTCTGAATTTGCACTTGTAGCTGGTTTTAATTGTTGGTTTAGAGTTAAGTCTCAACAGTGCAATGCTAAGGAAGTGTTCTGATTTTTTATTATTATTATTTTACTATTAAATACAGTTTGCATGTTTTTTAGTGCCTTTGGAACCACAGACTGTCAAACCTCACTTAAGCAGTCATGCGCAGGTGGATAGATTGATTTTTAAAGGGTCCAAATGCAAGAACAGAGTCTTAAATGTACCGGTTTGGCTAGTTACAGGGAGAGGATTTGAGGAAAGAAAAGTCAGACTGGGATTCATAGAAAATTGCCTCCTCACTTTCACTTTTTACAAGGCTCATGAGCCAAACCTGCTGCTGCATGGTTCCCTGCCCCCTCCCCTGAGCCCTGCCAGCTGATACAGCTGTCTGATAGCATTTGCGTTCCCCTTGCTGTAACCTTTAACTATGCGAGTCTTTCAGTCTGAGAGGTTGAAGATGATTCCTGCTCTTAGAAATGTGTTTGTGAGCTTTGGTTAGGAGCCAGTGGCTGAAGAAGAGGGCAGCAGGAGGACAGCAAGGGTGAGGCCTAGGCTGCCAGGCCTTCCTGGGACACAGCATGTCACCTCTCTCCCTCGGTTTCCCAGACGTGTGCAGGAATAATAGCTTTTCCTTAGCTTATCGCAATGTTGTTAGGATAAAGACTTTGATGGGACTACGTCCCACAGCTGAGATTTTAACCAAGAGCAAGTTGCTGAAGACAGCTGTCGAGGTCCTAATGTGAACTACACCAAAGCATCTCTCATGCAGCCATGCTGATGGCTTAGCATCTTCCTGGCATTTGCTTTGTGCATCTCCCTTAGTCTGACCACCAAAATTCTCCTACACAGCTCACAGAGATGATCCAAGATGTAGTATGTGTCAGGCAAATATTCCCAGACATTAGATACATGGTCATCCTTAATGGTGTTTCACCGAGTGCTGAAATGGAAAACAGTAATGCCAGATACCCCCAGTTCTCTCTTCATTAGAGCTTCAGCTCCCCTTTCCTGTTAGAGCTAAGTAGTAAACCACTTCCAAAATACACAGGTGAGGTATCTGCTAGTCATGATTTTGACCTAACAGCTTCAGACCCAGCAAGCAACCAAAAGAACTGGGAAGTCTGAGTCAGCTGAGACCATTTTACTGAATCACTAGGACAGCTCCCAAATGTTTCCTCCTAGGTGGCTGTGTACATGCACAGATGCAGCACCTGCTTTCAATCAGTGAGACTGCTCATGTGCTAACTGCCATGCTGGGGAGCAAGGACACAGCTGATGTTGCATAAAGAACGACCTAACTGCTCCAAGCACGCAGGGCTGTCCTCAGGCGTGCTGAACCTGCTGGAGGTCTTTAAAAGATGTTTGGATGTAGAGCTTACTGATATGGTTTGGTGGAGGACCTGTTAGTGTTAGCTCAGAGGTTGGACGCGGTGATCTTGGAGGTCTCCTCCAACCTAGATGAGTCTGTGGTATTGCTTCTTTGTCACTTGTCGCTCTCCTAGAGTGTAATACAGAGCTCTGCAACAGTGCTTGCTATTTAAGAAGATTTGCTAGGGATTTATACCCCTTTTGCACTGACAGTAATAGAGCATTATTTCTTGCAAAATAAATTTGACCTGTTCCTGACAGTGAGATTCTCAGCATCAGTGATAACTATATTTACTCCCTTGTAAAAAAATTAGTACACAGGTCTGAAGGCTAAGGGCCCAGTGACAGGGTTTTTATATGGATTTTTCATTCTTTTATAGCTCCTAAAATTCAGGCCAAGCCACAAGAAGTAAGACTTTGAAGTACAAGAAGCATCACTACTTTAAAAGAAAGCCTAACATAGCATTAATGTTTTGCATAAATTCGTTTGAGTAATGCTTCCGAGAAATTATAAGTTGATGTGACACAGTACAGAGGCAATAATAGCACAATGTAAATGTAGGTTGGACTTTCATTCTACCATTTTTGCACCAGAATATCACAAAGAGCATTGTTGCTTTCCAGTGCCTTAAGTCTTCGCTTCCCTCTGTATTAAAAAATGTAGGTTCAAAGACAAACTCTTAACAAATACCCTGTGGGACTGGAGCCATGGTAGCTCATAGAAGTACCGTCTTCTGCTGCTGCCGCCCTGCTGGGATCCTTTCTACAGAGCTCAAACACTGACAGGGCTGAGCCAGAAGCATGGAGACCCTCAGTCCTGCTCTGAAGTACCCTGGGAGGCTGGGAGAAGGAGGTGATGCAGGTACTTTTGTCCCTGTTTCACCTCTTTTGGATGTTATGTGCTGCCTAATCATGTGAGAGGGCTTATGCCTTGTTAACCCGCAAGACCCGCTGGTGGCGTTAGCTGCCTTCCTACAGCATGGCTGGGAACCCTTGCTGGCTGCTGTGCCTCTTCTGCTTGCTCACTGCTCTGACCCCCAAAGCCCTGGGTCAGGCAGGCGCTGGTGTTCTGTAAAGAGAGCACGACTCCAGGGACGAAAGGTTGGGGAAGGGTGCATCTGCTCTGTAGGCAGCATCCAGCTCTGGCTGCTCCTGTATTAGATTTTGCGTAATTGACTAAGATGTGGTTGTTAATTACAAGCTTGCTGTACCTTAGCATAAAGATTGTCATCTCTCTCTGGTAGTTAGAGTAGCTACATGTAGCCGGATCGTAAAGGCAGCTGTAAAAGCAACCATTGCTGATACCATTCCTTGCTTGTGCAGGGAGCAGAGCAACCCCAGGAAAAATAGGTTAAACTAAATGAGATGGCAGCAAGGAGCTGGGAGAAAACAAACTGGGAACTGTCTACTTTATGCCAAATCATTTTAAGGACAGCCAGGGAAACACACACACAAAAAAAGATGAAAATTGGTCTCCGGGATGCTGGCAGTATGTAACAGAGGTCCTCTCTTGTGCTAACATTTGTAGTAGTGAGAAATATGACACAGTGCTTCCCCAGAAAAATACCTGCTTATGTTGACTGGGGAAAAGCCTGTCTATTTCTTTGACAGCAAAGAAATTTCACAATTTCAACTTTAGATCAGTTGTTCTGATCTGAATAGTTCTAGGAATTGCTTTTGAAGTTACTAATGCTCCAGATGTGATCTTGTTTGGCGTTATTTGGGCTCGTATACGTTATGGTCAGATTTTGATCCTTTGTTATGACCATATAAACTCAGAATAAATTCTGCTGAGATCCCGGCCCACGGTCCTTCAGTGATGTCATTCTGTTGCAGGTGGCAACAGCATCTGGTCTTTTATGTTTTTAATAGGGGCAGTGAAGTCCTCAAGGCGTAAGCAATTTCTGTACAGCTCAAATTCTTTTCTTTCAACTACAGCTTGGCAATGCCATTCTCACCTGCAGCTTAAAAAAGAAATGTGAGATGCAGCAGTGCTCCAGGTCTGCTAACAGCAGCTTCATCGCTGGGAGTCGGTGTGAGGGTCCCAGTTATCTGTAGGGATCTCAGCCCACAGGCAGTGCTGTCAAACTGAATTTTGCAGCTTTAGGTACCTCTAGGGAACAAACTTTAGGTGCCTCTAGGCACTTTGACTGTGTCTTAATGGGGCCATAATTCCAGCAGCATTAATCAGACCCCAGGGTGTAAAAGAGAATGATTCATAGAGAAACACTGTGTTCTCTCGGTCTGTCGATGTGGGAAGGCATTGGTAATGCAGGAGTGGGATTTCTGATATTTTTCAGTCCACATGCTTAAGGGATTTCCTCTGCAGCTCCAGGAAGGGTTTTATTTCCCTGCAGGAAGAGGTGGCAGGGGTCCCTTGAAAGGAAAGGGAAGGTTTCACATGCTGGAAGTGAGGGTGTGAAGAAGGACAGGCTGAGGCTGACGGACCCTGTTCAGGCCAGCAAGGTGACGTGCCTGCACAAGCTCGTGCACTGGCATAGACCTGATCCCCTGTTGCATTTCGAGGGGCTTTCACTCTGTCTTCTGTTATTTTAAAGCAAGCCTGGGGGAAACTGATGTTGATGCTTAAGAGTGGAGCTGATGCTTAAATCAGGGCTCTGCTCAAAGCATTGCTGCAAATATTCATCTGGGGTCCATGGCAGGTGTTGAAGCCTGGCCAGCTGCTCAGAGGGGGCATTTGATGGCCATCAGTGGGGTGTTTAAACATTGCTGAGTGCCTGAGATGACTAACCCCATGCAGTGTGGTTCTTGCCCCCACTTCCTCCTCCGTTTCTCTCTCTTCTCCTTTGTTTATCTTTACTTGGTTAGGTTCCAGCCCGACATCAAGGAGCAGGGGAGCCCGTCTTTCAGCATGCTGAAGAGGAAGACAGGCTTGCAGCCCTTGCTCCCATAATATTAACACAAAATACCTGGACTAAAGTCTGTTTTCTTAGTGGGATATAAGCTCTGCCCTGCTAGCCAGGCCCGTGATCAGATTGGTCCTTGGACTAACTTAGGGTAGATGATCAGAACTGCTTGTTTTTTAAAGAGGCAGCAAGGGAGGGGAGGAGTTTGATATGGACCCAACAAGAAATAGCATGCAAACTAATTGCAGAGTAGGATGGAGTGGGACATCAGGGCTGTGATCCAGGAATGGAGGGCTGTCAGACAATGGACAACTCCTTTTAAAGGAGATATGAACCTTTGACTTGCTCCAGAAGAGAGTAGTGAACAGGTGAAGATGGATTCAGTCACTTTTTATGTTCTCTCTTTTGGATCTAGGTCTGCTCCAGCTCCTCCTACCCAAGGTGCCACCAGTGCTGGGGCTGTAGGGCCACCTCCTGCCAATGTGGCAAGCAGCAAACGGCTGCAGCAGACACAAGCCCGGGTGGATGAGGTAAGTCGCTCTGCGTGATTTGTTGCTCACAACAAATGGTTGGTGTTGTGATTTCTGTTTCTTTAAGATGCTTGCCTCACTAGCGATCCTGCTTGTCTGAAGATGGTGGGTCTAGGAAATGAGGTTTTCCAAAGGATGGCATTTCTGAGGAGGCAGACAGTGCAGGAGGTATTCTGAGTGTGAACGTTCTTGTACTGGTAACACTTCCGCAGCATGAATATGGACATCGGTGCTGATTCAGGAATTCATCACAGATAGTCACATTAGGAGGAGATGTCATAGTGAATCAGCTCTTTTAACGTGTTCCTGCATTCCTAAATTTTGGATACTAATCTCACCGGCTGTTTTATAGAGACAAACCTCTGGCCTCCTGTAGATAACATGCAAGCTATGAGTGCTGTACAGGTGAGGGCTGTGTTTATTAGTCAGAGCTGTAACGATTAATCATCAGAATCTATCCCCAAAGAAAGGCACCCACACATGACATCACAACAACATCTTTAACAAGTCCTCACTCCTTCTGAATGGTCCTGGAGGAACATGTGCCTGTTCCAGCATGGATTCTTAAATTCTTGTGGTATACAGAAAATCCCTGACACCTTGGCTGTAATGCCAGCATCCACCTAACTGCCGTGGTAATGGGAGAGACCGAGCATACTGCTGCTCATGGGTGTACCCTGAGTGTAACAGGGGTACAGCAGCAGCTGTAGCATCCTTGCACACTTACTGTGCACATTTGTGTGCTGGTTACTTAGTACAGAGTTTTGCTAAACCCCTACAAAGACTTAAGTACTTAATTACTGCCCACGTGGAAATGGCCAGGGCCTGTGTGATTCTTTTATTCAAAGTCAGTAAAATAAAAGATAGAAAATAGCTGTTTACCAGCAAAAAGGCCACTTTTCAAAAGCTTTAGGTATACTGTAAAAGACCTCACAACATCCAACTCAAATGCCTTTCTTAAGATGAATTAAATACATCTGTCAGATTGAGGTTTGTCTCTTTGAGAACTTTTCTTTGCTGAAACCTGAACCAGGGTCTTTCTGGCCTCTCTTTTGCTGATGCTTTGAGCTGATCACAAGAACATTCTCTGACTGCAGAAATATCTAGGCCTGGTTCTTTCATTATCACTGATTTTCACATCACTGTAACTTCATTGATGTTAATGGAGTGTCTCTTGCAGCAGGGAAAGGAGCATTACACTTCAGCTTCTGTCTTGGGTCAGAATAATGAAATAAACTTCTGGTACTGAACGTATTACTTCATAATGGTGCTGTAATTGTTTATGTGAGCTACAGTAAAAGTATTTGTCCCTAAAAAATGAAAAATAATTGCTCATCATTACTTAAAAGGAGTAATGCAGGTCAGACATATAGGGCTCTTCAAGCACATCAAAGGAGATGGCTCCAGTGAGCCCCCACTTTCTGTCTGAGATATTCCACAGTCTGGTAATTCTCGCTGAAGCCCATGCAAGTTCTTGTGAAGCATAATGGAGTCATTTTGTCAGGAACTCTCACCCAGTAGGAGAGGAGAATGTGTAGCTCTTGGACTTGAGGATTATGCAGGTGGTAATTAGCATCCACATTTTCTTCAGCTTCAGTTTGAGAGGGAGGTGGAGGTTGGTATGGGGTAGTTTTGAGTGGCTATCGCATGTCCAGCAGATATTGCTTAATAGGGAATGGACAATTAATCATTAAATCACAGCATGTGACTAGCCAAGGGAGACAAACACTACTGGTCTTTCAGTCCTGTGAAGGCCCTGGGGCTTACAGCACAGAAGGCTCTGTCTGATCTGTTGAGCGTTCCTCTGATCGTCCCTACTAGATCTTTCCTGGTCGTTTTTCTTTCATGTCTTGTGGGAAAGCCATCTGTAGGTGGCAGCAAACACCAGGGCAGAGCACCACATTGCTCCGGCTACTCTTCTGCTCCAGCTGCTGTGGTGCACAGCACTTCAGATCCCAAAGCAAAACTCAAAGCTCATGATTTTGCTTAAAAGCAAATTTTTGGCATTATTAAAATGATTTGCAGTCCTCTGAATTCCGCATTCCAGCTGTATTTTGCTGAGTTTTCCCCTGTAATTTCTCTAGGCATCCTAGAGCTTATTTTCTAAGGCTTGCTTTTAGGCTAGACAAACATTTACTTATTTGACAAAAATGCAGTCTTGGATGAACAAATGTTCACAGCATTCATGTTAAATTCAATAAATAGTTCTGGCCAAAAAAGGAGAGAAGTGGTAGGAAATTTTTACAGTATTTTGTTTCAGCATTTTCAAATAGTTCAAAATTTTTACTATGATACATTGTACGAAGACAAAACTTAACTAAATACCAGCTGAGATTTATTTATTTATTTTTAATCTGATATGAAATTAAATGCCTAGAAGGTTTTGGTTTGAAAAAGTAATGAAGAAAATTTCAGTTGACCAAAACGTTTTATTTTATTTTAAGTTTGGTGGATAAAGGAAACAAATCTGAGACTGGTGTACCATCTAACGTTTCTGTTACAATTTATGAGTTTGTACAGGATTTCTCATTAGGATTATTGGCTTTCTGAAAGAGGCTCTTTCTCCAGCACAGTGTATAAAATATATGCATGAATAGGCCATACCTTCTGTGTACTGGATGTGCATGTTTTTTTCCATTGATGGGACGTGAGTTCCCTGTTACCCTTCAGGTTGAATTTTGTCTCGTCTGAGGAAAAACATCCCTCTCTCAGAATGACCAGATTTCTTGGTCAGGAAATACATATTGTTCTTCTTAGAATGGCCTTTACCTAGTCAACTTCTCTAGTTCAGATAAGGAAATCATATTAAATGCATAAGGAAAATAATGGCTTGTGTTTAGTGATGACTGGACAATTTTCAACCAAACTGTAGTAGAGGTACTGGTCTCTATCAGTTTTTATGTACTTATAGTGAAACAGTTATTTGCATGCTAAAGGAAATCAAAAGCTTTAATTAAACTAATTACTGTGTTTCATAATTTATTTTTTTTTAACCTTTAAGGCCATCTGGGCACAGTTTAGCTGGGTTTATCTTGTTCTCAGTGTGTCTGTTTTCATAGCATGGTGTTAGAGCTCTGTCCAAGTGCTTGCCATCACATGGCAAAATGGCAAAAGACGGGTTTCACTATGATATAATTCAGAGTGTGAATGTATGGGTGACCTTTGGCTTTTCTAACATGGGGCTATACCTTTGCAGGTGGTCGATATCATGAGAATGAACGTGGACAAGGTGCTAGAAAGAGACCAGAAGCTGTCAGAGCTTGACAACCGGGCAGATGCATTGCAAGCAGGTGCCTCACAGTTTGAAACCAGTGCAGCAAAACTGAAGAGAAAATATTGGTGGAAAAATTGCAAGGTAAGGAGTACAAAGATCTGTTAAGAATAGCTTCATGGCAGGCATCATGTATTGGGACTTTGATTCTAGAATGGGATCTCTAAATGGTCTCTTCTTGTCAAGGAGAGAGGATGCCTTGACCTCCAGAATCCAAATAATATGCCAAACAACTTTGATCTTTACCAGATCTATTCTTTAGATCATTTCTGCAGTATTTACAATCTGGATCCAAATTCTAATGCCTCTGTTAGTGTCTGCAGATAGAGATGGGAGAGATTTCATGGTGATTCACATGAGTTCCCTGTGTGAACCACAAAACCCAATCAGGCATAGTGAATACCAGAAGCTGGAGAAAATAAGTGGGCGATGATCAGCTTCTTGTTCTTTAGGATGGTCAACTACAAAAAAAGAAAAAAAAAAAAAAGTAGGGGGTGTTCCACAACCTGCTGTGAGAAGTGAGGAAATGCCAGTCTCTTTTAAAGAGGTGCAGATTGTAGAGCAGATCTTTAATCAACCAGCTGACCAGCTGTCTCCTCTGCTGTCCTCAAAGCCTTATCCTTTCCCATAAGTAGAGGGAATTTCACTCTCCTCTGCTTTTTCAGACCTTCTCCAGGAGCTCTCTTTTTTGGACCCAGAAACTTAAGCTCCATTTATTCATATAAGACCCCACAACCTTGCTTCCTTCTACTCATGCACCACCAACCCATGAAAGCTATGCCAAAAGTTCAGCTTAATTCCCATTTCCCTTCTAAACCATCTTTGCTACTGACAATTCATGTCCAGCCACATAAAACCACCTGTTTCCAAAGGAGAATCCAATATGCACTTTTTACCAGCCTGTTGTTACCTGCTATATCTTTTCAGTCCACACTGCTATGAAACGTAAAGCAAGACAGAATATTCTGGGTAAAGGACACGTACAAACACTCCAGAAAGAAGTGGATCTAGGTTAGAAACTCAACTAAGCAGTTTGCCTGGACTTCTAGGAGTTGTTGTGCCAAGGGGTGCAGGAAGCAGGGCTTTTTTTTGGAGCTACAGAGATTTTGAGCTAGGTTTAGTCACACTGAATACAGTGAGTCTTTGCAAGAAGTAAAAGCGCGCAGAAAGGGCCACAAAATAAAAGCAAAAAAAACCTTTGGAGTTAATGTTTTTCATGTGAAAACCTGACTTTCTCTTTTTTCTCATAACTTTCTTTTTATAGATGATGATCATCCTTGGTGTAGTATGCGCAGTCATTCTCATTATAATTATAAGTGAGTAATTCATTTTTTCTTTCACTTATGATCTGAGATCTCTGTGACTTACAAAGTGCTAATAAATTAGAAAACAGAACAACAACAACAGAAAAGGATATAAAATGTTTAAACGAATGAATTTGTGAAACTCCCTTTCTAGTGTCATGCTGTTATAGTGAGAATTACTGCAAGCTCCTTGGACACATAGGTGGAATTTGCTGACATTTAATGCATTTTACATTAGCAAGTTACATAACTTTCCCTAGGATTAAAGACTTTCCCTTTTCATGTTTGTATGCTTTTTTATGCTGCATCAGATATCTTCATTAGAACCAGGGCCACAGTCCTAGCTGCTTCTAGTGAGAACAGTAATCACTGAATTAGCTCATGCCTATGAAGATGAGGGTAAAGGCCCACATGCAAATGGACATTATATTTTTAAAAAAGCATGTAGATGCCTAGTTTCCACCAAATCATCTGGAATTTGAGATACTGGTGCTTCTGAGAAACCCTTCGTATGCTGAATACCTAAATATTGGTAAAAGGTGACCCAAAGTCTTACTGGTTTCTTGTCTCTAAGATCATCTCATTCTACCCTCCTGTTACAGGAAGGAGAGCGCGTGAATGAATTATGGCCTTTGTGCTAGTTGGGAGCCAGGGATCTCGTAATGACAGGAACTGAACATTTCGTTATGTAACCGTTGGGCTAGCAGCAGCTGTTATGTGACATAACTGCATGGAGTCATAGCGTGAGTTGAGTTGGAAAGGGCCTTACAGACCAGCTAGCTCCAGCTCGATGCCAGTAAGATCATAGCCCGACAGGCGTGTGCACGTCCCTAACTCCTCCTGTTTATTCCCCGTGCTACACGCACTCACACAGAGGCATTTAAGTTGGGAGCCCAGTGAAGCTGGAGCGGCTGGAATTCCTCTGTGCTGCTCTTCAGGTGCTCTCCTGTGATCCTTCTCCCGTAACATGGCATTAACTCCTAAAAGGGGGATTTCTGGAGTTATACAATACAGCTAGTAACCCAGAAGCGATTCACCAGGAGGCTACAGCGTGGATGTGAATTAATTCCCAGCTCTCAAATTACACGCCTCATCTTTGGCATGTTTCCATTTTCCTCTGGTACTTCTGTAAAGCAGGCTTACAGGAGCACCTGTAAACACGACTAAATGGATTGAGATGCATGTGGAAGTTTATTAGTCTTACGAACGTTGGCACCAGAGTGACCCAGAATGATTGCAGGGTTTCGTAACTCTGATACGGCAAGAATGGCAAATGGCTAGATATTAATTAACTATATTAACTGGGTACTCCAGGCAAGTGGCTTCAAAGGAAAGACAGGCCTTTGTTCTGCAGCTTAGGGCAGCAGCCTGGGAAGACAGATGTGCAGCCACTGAACTGGCTGCTGTGTACATAGGCATCATCAAGTATTCTGTGATATCTTAACAAGAAACTAAAAAAGCAGACTTGATGGCTCATAATTTCTCCTTAAATGTTAACTCTGAAATTATATATAAGTAATTCTATTATAAGTAATAACTTTTTTTCCTCATGGTTTTAAATGTTGGATGCCTGCCTTGCTAAGTTTGGAAACAGAAATAGAAGGTTTGACGTGCTTAGGTTGTGTTTTAAGGCATTGAATCACAAACTTGAATGTCACATCATCAAACCCAGGTCATGGCTCACCTTAGTGAGATCTAGTGCAGGTTTGGTGAAATTTAAATGCATATAAGCTCTGGTTTTAAAATTATTTTTCAGTCTATTTGATCCTTCTGTAATATTATCTGAAGCGGGCAGCTTTGGGAAGGACCCTGTGTGTTGCACTCAGTGGTGTACTCATTCACATATGCTCCCAAATATACAATTCAGGTTGACACAGAGTGTCCAAATGCTGCCACAGACGAGGTCTGCATGGCCTCCCCAGTGCTATTAATGAATGTGAACAAGATCATACCCTCAGTGCAGGGCTGGCTATAGATATGGATAGATAGGGTAGTTCCTCACAGCAACAAGCTGCCACGGGTGGTGGCATGGCCCAAACCAGGCTGCCTACTGTCCTGGTGCTGGGGCCCTGGAAAGGCAGGCTGGCTGCTCACTGAAGGAGTTATGCTGTGGAGAGCTGCAAGTGTTGCTGGAACTGGGGGTGGCTGCTCACATCAACATCAGGCCTTGCCCTTTGTTTCTGGAGCTGCAGTCTCCCCTGCTTTCCACTCCAGCTCTCCCTCTAAGAGCCTTTTGGCGGGGGGCAGCAGCCCTGTTGCAGCAGGGAGGCATGCTGTGTGCTAGACGTGTCGCGCTCTTTCAGCAGGATGTGCTGAAGGTGTCTGCCTTCCCCTGGGAGCACATGCTTCTGTGAGCTAAAGCACAATGGTAACTGTCATAACTGCTGTTGTACATCATATTTTCCCCTTCTGCTTCCTTTCCCAGTTTATTTCTCCACTTGAAAAAGCAAAGGACGACGACTTGGCACAACTTTGTTCATATCAACCAACAGTATCAGTGTTCCTTTGTTGAACTCCGCTTTTTAATTCCCAGTGTCTTGGGATTTTTGCTTGTAATAACCCATAAGCATTCAATGTGGTGTGTTTTGGAATTCTGTTGTTTCCACAAGAAACTGTACCAGCCAAATACTGCCAAGTAGTTCCATACACTGTTTTATCACTGTGTCTTAAAATGTGTACGCACTGACCTTCAGAAACTGTAATATATGAAAAGCATTCCAAACATCTCAGAATCAGAGAAAGCAGCTATGGGGAAGCTCCTGCTTAAAGGGATGCTGTAAGGTGGATTGGACCCAAAACTAAGGTTTCAGCAAACACGAGGGCCAAAACTCTCAGTCTGAGCACCTGAAGTTGGATGGCAAAATCCGCTATCAGATGCAGCTTTTTGAGGCAGTGAGTCTCTACTACACTTTGAAAAGAGTGGTGTCTGCAAGTATTCCTAGGATGTGTGACATCTATACTTAGCCAACCGAACACACAGGTTTTTAGATTAGTTGTGGTATCCATGCCTACACGCATTGCCTGCAGAAAGTAAATAGGACTGCCTTTTATGGATTGAAATTTTCCCTTGTGGGGTGTTGGGTACAACCAAGAAGCCCTCAGTGTGAAAGACAGAAAGAAACCTGTATGACAACCAAAAAATATTAGCTAGCAGAATCCTGGGAAAGCTACATGAAATGCAAAAATAGTAACACAAACACCATAAATGACCAAGATGCAGACTCTTGCTAAAAACTCGAGGTGGTGTTTGTCAGACTTCATGGGACTCTCCTGAATGCCAAATCCCAATACTTTCTGCCCTAACTTGAAGCACATGGATGACTTTGGTGATGTCTGTGGCTTTCCAGCACAATTGTAGGAAGCTGCCTCTGCGCTGTTTTGCAGAAATGGTCCCCACTGTGAGGACAAATTAAAAATCAGGAAGAGAAGGATGTGGTAAACAGAAGGAATAGCAGAGAGAGGGGCCGAGGAAAGGAATGGTGCCTAGCAAAGTTTTCCTGGAGCCCAGGAAGACAGAGAAACACTATTCCAAACAGATGGTGTTAATAGGCTTTTAAAAAAATTAATTTGTGTGTGTGTGTGATTCATAAATTATATCTTCTTTATCAAGTGCTCAGCTGAGATACTTTTCATACTTAAACCAACATTTGATATAATTAAAAGATATATTGCAGTTTGGGGAAAATTCTTGCTATGCTATAGCAACTATGCTATAGTTGTAGGGTTGCTCCTAAATATTCAATTTCCATGTTTGATTTCCTTTTTAAGCACTGAATAGTTTGTTTTGAGAGGGATGTGGTTAGAATTCAGAGACAGTTATACCAAGTTTTAAACATATTTAGCCAAGCTAAAAATGAATTATCAAATTTTGAGCCAGGCAATCCTGACAGGGTTGTTTTAGGATAACTTCTTTGGTACTTCTAAGAATTGCTAGATTTTTTTTTTAAAGAAGGGTTTTTGGTGATGTTTTTGTGTTTTTGTTTTTGCCTGCAACTTAGGGCATTGAAAATAGTGATATTAGCAAATACTCCTAGTATCTCTCTTGATGTGGTCTTAGATTAAAAAAACAAAAACAAACAAAACAAACAACAACAACACAGAGAATTAGACCAGTTCATTGCATTGGATCTATTTTCAAACTGTGCTTAAGCAGAATTTTGTGGAGAGAATAAGTAATGCTTAGTTGAATGGTTTCAGCTGCATTACTTTTCCATATATTTATTACTTCATTTTCACATGTACTGTTTCATATTGTTAACTAGCAGGTGGCCACAGTTGTAATGAAATAGAAGTAACCTTCAAACATTAATAACTTTCAGAGTTACTAACGTGCTACTGGTATGCCCTGTTCGCTTCAGTTCCTCACCTAAGTAGGTGAACGCTTCTGAAATCCTCATGGATCAGACAGAAAACTTTGCTGTCATTAAGGGCTTGACTCCATGAAGTGCTACAACTGATTAACTATGTATAATTGAGCCTTTGCTGGAAAAAGAATAAGCCATCCAACTTCAGGACCCTTTTTAAACTACTGAGATATTTGGCTAGCTCTTCAGAAGTTACCTCCTGAGGGTGGGACCTGCCCACCCATACCCATGTTGAACATGACTTGATCCTCATGGGACTTTTCTATAGGAATGCTGAAAGGACTCCTGAGCTAAAGATAGCTTTCTCTGGAGATGAGGTCATTAAGGTCATATGCCGATACAGATCCTTAATGTAGAGAGTGGGATTTCCTGCCAGAGTCTGAAGTGGCTACTTAGCTGATGGAAGCAGCAGATACACAGCAAGGAGTTTGAATCCTCTAGCTACAAAGATGCAAAGTTTCCAAATGAAACTATAATGAGAGTGCTGAAAGCATACAGAGTGTAGGTGCTCCTAGCTTAAGCAAGTTAGTAATCAAAATGGGAGCTTCAGAGGAGACTGGAGAAGAGAAACTCCTGTTTGTAGCACGTGTACTTGTTCTCCCTCAAAACAGTAACCAACAGGGATGACTCCTAGATGTTGGTAAGAATTTGCAAGGAAGAGTGAAGTCACAAAACCTAGCTTCTAGTGGGTTGTGAAATGTTCATGAAAAGACGATTTTCTCCTCTGTGCTAATAAAATGTGTTAAATTCATGTGTTTAACTCTTTAACTTGGGTGCACTACAGCATGCTTGTATATGTTCAACTCTGCTAGCTGTGCTGCACCGACTGGTGGCAATTGGTAAGATGAGCCATGTAGCATATCTAATTCAGCCCAGGAAGCATGAACAAGTGCGTCCTTCCCTGCTGTACAGCCCCAGAGTCTGCTCCTGCAGAGGGTTAATTATCCTGCGCTGAGAACACGGTAATATAGGACTGCTCAGGGTCACGGATTGTGCAACACCATCACATACACACAGAGTGGTACAGAGGACAATCTATATAAACGCAGTTGGAGATCTTATTTGTGTTTAAGGCAGGATTGATTTGCTTTCCGCTCATTGCCTCTGCACTTAAAATGTGTATGCGTAGCTACAACTGCCTACTTGTAATAGCAAATTTCCGTATAAAGGTTAACTCCTTCTTGTTTATTCAGCACCAGTTAGAATTTCAATTACTGTGCAGAATCTCAGCTACGCCTCTTCATCACCAATTACTGCCCAGGCTTAGGCACAGAGGGGCTCCCTTTTACCTGCTTCGTGGAAAAACCTCAGGAGACTGCAAGGCTGATTAATTTATGACTGCCATCTTGGGGACTGAACTGAAGACTTCTCTGGCTGGGAGCGAGGGGTTTGATAGCTTTAGCCAGGGTTAGACACCATCTGAGACTTGCATATTCTGTCTGTATAAGAAGCACCCCTCCCCTGCTTTCTGGGCTACAGCTGGACAGCTAGGATGCCAGCATGACATGGCATTCAGGAACAGCACAGCTGAAATGGGATGGTTAGGAGCTGGTCTGGGTTTGTCCCACAGCTGCTGTTCGACTTGACTACACATTAACTCCCAAGGTTTAAGCAGTGTTATTTGCAACCACTCTCCACAGGCTATTAAGGTCCTGCTTGAGCATTACACCTTCTTCCTTCTAATTTAGCTCATCTTGCAATAACATAAATAGGGCTCTAAACTTAAGTATCTGGTACATGGAGCTTGCAGGAGCAAGTAGTGAGGAAGCCCAAACAGGGACACTTAACCTGCTTTTCACTTGACCACATTATGTAACAGCACAGTCAATCCAACCTAGTCCAACATAATCCAAGATTATTAGAAGGAGGAGGGGAGAATCTGATAAAGATCCTGAATGTAACCAAGCATCTATAGGATAAGAAGTGATTTAGAAATGCAGTCAGTTTGATTTTTAAAGCTGGCACTTCAGTTCCATTGGAACCTGCATGAGGTGAGCCCTGGAGTAGATGAGGCAAGTAAAATACTTGGCTTTTTTCTTTTTAAAGGGTGATCTGCGGTAAGTGACTAAAACATCTGCAATGCCAGTTATAACTATATGAGGAGCTACTTAGAACAGCCACAGTCTCCTGTGTTTTTGTCTTGGAAGCAAAGGCTTTTGAAATCCCTCTGTTACTGTCATGTTTCTCTCCCTGTTCCTCTGACAGGCCTTCTCATAACTTTCTGAACAGTCAAGCTACTTCTTGTCTGAATACCATGGGTTTTAGCTCTTAAACGCAAGCTCATGACTTGACATCTCTGTTCGAGCATACCTGTAAAACGGTGGTCTGTTTCTCAGAAGTGCATCCATAATGGCAGACTGAAATTTCAGGAACTTTTGGAAGTTCGGATGGTTACTGAACTCTTCTTCATACTTTTATGGAGTGTTTTTTTTTTCCTCTGTCCCATGGGAGGTTATTGACCCAGTGGAAGTATGTGTAATCTTAGTATTTTTGGATGCTAGTATCTCTACTGCTTGTGTTGATGCTAGATCTTTGCAACAAACAAGAGGGTACTTGGGTGTGACCCAGGTTTTAGATCTTGACCCTGCCCTTTAAACAGGGAAGAGGACTAAATCAGTAGACGTCTAAGACACTGGGCTCACTCCCAATGTACACAGTGAGTACTGGAGAAAGGCCCGAAAGAGGCCAAAGTCTCTTTGGTCTGGCTTCACGTTCTGACCTGAACCTTAGGACTATAACAGATCTTAACCTTTGGTTCCCATGTGCAGTCAGAAGAGCGAGATGCTCTTCCAGCCAGTTCAGTTCTCCCACCTGATTTAGGTCCCATTTGCTAGAAGTGATCCATTTGAGCATGTGTTCCTTCGTACTAGACAAAGCATAAGAACCCTCAAATTCCTTTCTTTAGATGGAAAAAGCAAGAAGGCTGAAGAACGAAGTTGGAAAAAAATAGACTTCTCTCTAGAGAAATGATTGGCTGAAGGTTTCTCAGATGGTGACATTATTATTTTCAGTAGGGGTACTGGACTGAGATGTATAAACCCATCAGAGCAGAACCTCACATCTTTTTTTCCTCCTTTTCTCCATCAGAAATTCTTCTCCATTCCACTTCAAGAAATGAATTTGTTTTCTTCTTCAACTAATTTTCCTTCCTTATGTCATTAATTTATGTTTCCATTGATGTTCTCAGTGGCTGTTTTTCTCCATTGAGACTCAGAAGACTGTCTTTGAACACATGCATGAAAAGAGATCTGAGCCACCCAAGGAGCATACCTTTCTTCCTGATGCACTGACATTTAAAAGCTACATCTTGCAATAAAGCAAAAAACTGTGGCAGTCCGATTACATGCAGTTTGGTGAAGTAAACACTTGATTATCCAACAATGAGTCATTTCTGCAGTAACCCCATTCTGTCATGACTGGATCGCATCTGCTAATTCTCCAAAGCAAAAATCATAACCTGTACTGGTTTAAAACATGAATACATCCTCATGGTTCATACGTAACACTCTATTCAAGCAAAGAAGCCATGTGCTATAAGTTTAAAAGGACAAAGTACTTGTTTTCAAAGAGAAAATGCTATAGAGAACAACAAAGATAATTATGAAAAAGCTGCCCATTATTTAGCTCTTCTCACAGTGGCTGGCTTCTCCATTATTCTTCAAGTCTTTCTTCATTCTCTTTGAAAGCCTTTGTGTTTTTGGAGTGTAATGTTTTTGGAGCATAGCATATTGGGGCTGGGGTTGTTCTGCTGCCCTCTGAATTGACTCCCTGCCTTCTGTCCTGTTGTTATTGTTGGCCTCAATCATAGCCAAGGTAGGCCTGACTGGAGCATGTCCTCCTCCCCAAAATGCCCTGCTGTCCTCAGACAGGCCTCTGCTGACAGGACGAGAACCCTGCAGGCAGAACGCAGTTCCTAGATCATAATTCAGTTCAAAATGACATGATGCTGCAGGGTGCTCCTGGTTGCTAGACAACAGCATTTGTGCTAAACTACTTTAATTGCAACACTGCAGTTTTAATGAAATTTATTTAACATTTCTAGTAACAGTAATTTTATCAAATTTGCTGTTTCCTCTCTCTTCCATCAAAAAAGGATAGTGTGATAATGACACGGTAGTAAATTGGGAAATGGTTTAAGTGAAATATAGCCAACATTCAGTAACTTCCTTTTTAATGAGTGGCTATACTTAGGAGCACCTTTCGTACATTAAAACTAAGTGGTGCTAGTCTGTTGAGGTGTATGTGGACTACTACTTCACATGAGCTATGACTTGTTGACCGTAGTTGAATTTACTTTCTCTTTTTTTCCTGAAAGCAGAGGAGACATATGCAGTAAGGGTGATCTATTATTTTTTTGCAAAGAGAGCTCTTTGGGATTATACCATCCAAAGTTTCTGTGCAACTCTTGTCTGTTGCAGAAATGCTCAAGGACTTCAGTCAAGTAAGGGCTCCAGAGTGCTTGGTGCAGTAAAGCTACATGCTGCATGTCCACTGGGCTTTTTGTTGTACAGGAAGGACTTCAGTATGCCAGCAATGACATCCTTCTGACACTTTCATGAAACTCAAAGGGAAAAAAAAGGACTCAAAATAAAAGTAGAACTGCATTGTAAAGGCCATGGGTATACAGTTTTAGAGTTATTTAAGTATTCTTTGCCTATTACTTAACTTATTAGTAGCTATATGGATACCCAAATAATTAGCTTCCAAAGCCCACTCATTAATGGCAGATTTTTTTTTTCATTAGAATGCGAAGTTCAACCCATTTGCCATTTGCTTTTTTCCTAGATTAGATATAAAATAAAATGCTAATGTAGCTAAGGCATGTTCACAGGTCCGCGCAATAAAATGTTACCAATAGCCCACTACTTGCCATGAAAAACATCATTACTTTGTCTTGCAAATGAAAAGTCCTCCCTCCCCCGACCACATACGTGGCAAAATATTAGTCACATTGTGTTTATCAGCACCTGATTTAGAAATTAGTACCTCCTACTCAAAAGCAGGGCTTAAAAACATCCTTTGTCTGTTGCAAAAATACATTTTGAGGAGGAAACACCAACTGTTGTAGAGGTTACATTTTTGACAACTGTTTTTTTTTCCTCCCCCATCCCAAAAGAAGCACATATATACGTAGACAGACATTTGCCATTTGGGTCATGTGTTCTCCTTCCAAATATGAACAAGGTAAAGCACAGCCAGTATTCAACGTGAGAAACTCTTACTTAGTTTTGCTACATAAAATACTCTCTTAGTGGCAATATATGAACTCTTATTATAAACTTGTTTTAGCCATTGCAGGAAACGAGAGTTTGCAGCCAGCTAATTAGTATTTTTCTTAACGACTTCTGCTTGAGTTTTAACACCTTAAAGCAGCCTCTGGTGGTGCTAGCAAAGCAACTCAGCAGTGTAGCCTTAAAATGGGCAGATGGTTGGGTATTTCACACTCTGGCCTTCTAGGAGCGAAAAGCAAAGTGTGCCCAGTTCTGGAAGGTCCTTCAGCACACACTTAAGCATACAGAGAATTTCTGTTCTCTGGTAGCTCTGAGAAAGGAGTGAAGGAGAGGGAAGAATTGCATTGCTATGTGTCTGTTACCACCACATGAGATGAGAGGGCATACTGCATCAGCCAATACTAATGGGGAGAGACAATGAAAAACCTCGTCTGCTCTTGCTAAATCCAGGCGTGATAAGGAATCTGTGCCATGTTCTACTTTGGGAGAGGAAAAGCCTTTTCTTTATATTATAGAAAAATTAGGTTGGAAAGGACTCCTGGGGTTTATCTAGTCCAATCAAAGCAGGGCCAGCTTTGAGGTTTGATCAAGTTGCCCAACATTTGTCTTGCTGAGTTTTAAAAGTCTCCAAGGATGGCGATTCCACAGTGAATTCTGCCACTTGGTATATTCCTTGCCCCACCGAGTGCATTCCCTTCCTTCTGCATACATGAAACCCACTCCTCTGACACTAACACTGAGGTTATCGATAGCATTCAAACAGATTCAAGGCATCTGGTAGTCTGACTCTGCACTGTTTGAGGTGAGGGGCAAAACATTGCTGCTAAGTTGCTACAGTGGCACCAGAGAAGAGGGATTTACTGAGATACCAGTTCTCCTCACAAGTCACCTTAGCGGTGCCAACTCCCATCCACTGCCGCTGGAATGGCAATGCAAAACAAAAACCTTTCTTCTACCTCCTTCCTTTTAGCTCCTCAAGCTTTACGTCCTCTACCAGGAATAACCAGAAATTTGTTTTCGGTTGCCCTTTTGAAAACTGAACTCCAGCCCAAACCTTTAACTGCATCCTTTTAAAGGCCACAGGGTGGTGTTAAGCTATGTAGGAACGCATTCAGAGAGGAGCTGAAAGTCTTTGCTGAGAACAGCACCTCTCACCTTGTAGACCCGACTGTACCGGGCAAGAAATTGTGCTTTGTGCCTCTACAGAAAACACTCCATTTGTGTCTTACTAGAGCTACCTGGGGAGGGAAAAAAAATGTTGTGGAGACCAGGAAATTTCTTAAAGTGCTCTACCTGGAGGTCAGTGGAATTCTGTTTATAAATGATGAAATTCCGCATGCATTTTGATGCTAAAATTGTGACAACTTACCAAGTTTGATATTACTGTACTTTCCTGTTGATGGTGATTTTTTTGAAAGTGGTGAATGTATTTTCCAAGAATACTGTATACATTTGTAACATGTATGTTTGTGCCAATAAATCTTGTTTTAAGAGGATGCTTTTTGTATCATTTCTGTTCCGAATGCATACGGTTTAAGCACAGTTGAACATTTTCAGCTTTCATTCCCTCTCTGCGTTAAGTGCTAAAGCCTTCTGGAAATTAAGTTTTTTAATTCACTCTGAGTTTTTATATATTCAGTCTAACAGAAAAGAAAACAAAACCTGTTGTATAAATGATAATGAAGCCCATGTTCAAAAAGGGCAAGGGGAAACTGGTATAACCATTAAAGAATCATGAAGAACAGATGCGTGAATGTGTTCGGTGCATGTGATCTTACTCTTAACTTTCTCAGTGGCGAAATAGGTTTTCGTTTCAATAGAGCACCATTACCTGAGGGAACTCACAGCCAGAAGGTACTGCTCGTTCAGACACTTGGTGTACTTTGGATGCTTTTTTTAAAGGGAGAAAGGATTCTCTGAGGGGGATACAGACTCTGCTGCAGGATCATCGTCTGCCTTGACTTGAAACAGCTGATGCTTGCCACGAGGGTAATGGCTTAATGGGCATGGGACCTGTTGCCATCCTTATTGCTGATAAGTAATTAAGCTCTTTGAAGGGGCAAGAGTTGGAAGCTGCTTTTTCCCCCCTTCTAGTGATGGCACCTACATTTTAAAATATATAAGCATAACGGTAAGCCCTAGACAGCTTTGTACCTTCACCCATACAGGGTATCGTTCTCATTCAACAGGCCTCACTCTCCTGCAAATCACCTCAGTGCATATAGAGGGCATAATATCATCTCCCCATCCAAACCCACCGAAACAGGTAATACCAAGATGTTTCCTCATATGACAGCTCTCTATTAGTAAAGCTATAGATTTTTTCCTTGGTAGCTCTTAAACAAGAGCCCCGATTAATCGGGGGCACTATGAGCCTCCAAGGAGAAGCTAGGAAAAAGCAATTGTTGATTTCTTTCACACAGTCAATATTCTTGTTTACGTGAAATAGCAAATAAGGACTGAAGTGAATAAGGTTGAGTGGTGCATATGAACATGAGACTGAAGAACAAAGGAAACTGATCAAAGCCCAAACAAGGCTTGTGCTAATTATTAAGGAAGCACAATGAGGTAATACTCTATTAGCACTCTTACAGTCTGGTTGGGTAGTTAGGTTAGTTTTGTTGAAAGAAAATGTCCAGATTTCCCATTTTCTAACTTACAAGGAACTTTAGTAATAAAAAAAAAAAAAAGGGTAAAACTGTAAAAATGTAATTCTATATAATGTAGAGATTAAGGTGAGGATAGCAGGGCTGGTAAGATAATGAGAAAAATCAAATGCATTTTGCATGCTGCTCAGAGAGCAATTCCATCTAATTACTGGAAGCTCGGGGAGAAAAAAGGACTTTTTCCTGTGGTTTACGAAGTTATGGTTTATGAAGTGCATATGCATTGGAAAGCCAACCGAAGATAGTTCAATACATGAAGGTAAGTGAATGAACAAGATGCTTTTAAGTCTTCCTGACAGACCTGAAATTTCAAAAAATATCTCACACAACTGAAAAAATGGTCAAATTGCAATCTGAGAATAAAAGCTTATACTCTTGAGACTGTTAGAACACTATGTGAAAGCAAACTAGGCAGTGATAATGACTACAAACAAAAACAAACCACCTCTTTTTGCTTTCCGAGGTCTTTCAAACCTAGGAGAATATAACCTCGTAACACCTGTGGCTTGGGCAGCTATTATCAGAAGTTCATACTACCTGTAAATATTAAAAATGTGGTAAACACTAAATACATTTTACTGTGGGAATTTCCAGATATCAAAGGCACTCTGTTATTACTGTTTTAAGGCAGCTTTTAGAATGACACTGCAGAAATAACAGCCTTTCCTTCTCCCGTAGCATCTGAACAGTCTAATTATAATTTAACAGCTGTTAGCTGAACCGCTTTACCAAGGCGGGTAAGCCTGGCTTTTCTGCCTTCTGTTGGCCATATTGCAGCTTTACTCCACTGAATGTAGTCAGTGGATTTGAGAATCAAATTTCTAGTGCTTATCTAATAATTGGCAGGTTGTTCTTTTAACTAAAGGATGTACAATACAACACTGTGTTATTTGCGTATTCTCTGGGTTAGCCTTGAAAACATCTGCTCCATAGTCCAGCTTCACCAGGAGCCTGGCAAGACCTCTCAGTCCCAGGCAGTGCGGGGCTATGTGATATAATCTGTAGTAAAAAGCCACGAGCCTTAACTACAGTGCACTGCGAGAGCTGGGCATATCAAAGGTGTCACCAGCATCACATAGCCTTGTTCTAACCTATAGTTTGTTAAACTTCCTTCCTAATAACCCAAGAAGGCTACAGAGGAGAGAGAACCCCAAATCTTTCCTAGTCCCTGTCAAATGATGGGGAAGGGAGAGAGCGGAGAGAGTTCCTTTTTTTTTTTTTTTTTTAATCTCAGAATCCAGTGATTTTGTTTAATTGCAAGCAAAACACAAGTGCCAGAATCTAATGTAATGAGGGACACTGGGATTCAAATTGCTTGAGGAGGTGGGAAAGTAAAACGGCTTTATATAGTTTTATAGAAAAAGTAAACCTTGAAATACGGATTTATTACGGTATAGATATTGCACCAGTGAAGAGCAATTCCACCTCCTTTTAAGCCGCTATGTAGACACCTACAAATTGTGATGACAAATTTCAATTTCTACTACCAGGAACTCTCTTGATGGTTTTGCCATCTTTCTGTGGGCTTATCAGGCACCGTTTGATAACCGTGTGCACTCCTGGCCCCCTTTAGAACTTCAGATTTGTTCTGAATTTCCTTTCTTAAAAGCTCTATTGTTCTGGTTACAACTATCTGGGAACAATGTATATTCCTTACTCTTTTCTTCGCTCTTTTCCTTCTATGTGACTGTTTCATGTACCATCCCTGCAGTCCATCTCTGCCAGTTCCACCGCTTATGACCAGAGCAGCCGCAGGCGTTCTCGCCCAAGTGAGAGCTCACCAAATGCTTTAGTGCTAGCACAAACATCCATCATCTCTTCTACAGAAGCCTGAAACATCCTACAAGCATACTAGGATTTTTCACAACCACATTTTACACTGACACCACTGTTGCCACCACCACTGCCTCCACAGCAGTCATGCTAATCTTCCCCTGTTACAACCTTTGTTTTACTCTATCTCTTACTTCCATAGTTTAGGAACAAAAAATTATAATTAGTGAAACCATGGTAAGCAATATCCTCAAAGATGCATTTAGTCTAAATCTTCCTGTCTCTACCACCAAAGGTTTCAGGGTCTTCTGTTTCATCCAAAAGTCTCAAAGTCTGAGTGGTTTTTGTGTTTTGTTTTGTTTTGTTTTTCAGGGGTGTCTACATACAAAAAGCAGAACTCTTGATTACTGCACTCACCATCGTAAGCATTTTTTGACCACTCAGATGTCTGTTCCCTTTGAACACAAATGCCAGTTGAAAATACAAATATTTCTGAGATGCCTAGGTTTGTCGGATAGATGGAAAAAATACAGTAGCAGCCTTTGCTGAGGATTTGAGAAGGCGTCTCTGGGGAGCTGTAGGCAACAGCAGTGTCCTTAAGGTTTGTCTATAACCTAGATGAGGAGCCAACCCACACTTTGCTCTGCAGCCAAGCCTAGAACCTGAATCTCTTTGGAGTAAGAAAGCCAAGCTGGCTCTGTGGAAGCAACGTTGCAGCATCTTTGAGGTGCTCTCCCCATTATGAACTGCCCTTAACTGTATGCAGATTTATCAGCTCTTGTGTAGGATACTGAAGTGCCTTCTTCTGACACGAGTAAGACACCAGTGTCTTACAGGCATCCCTGTGTCTGGATTTTACCACAGAATGAACTTTGGGCAGTTAGATCATTACTACATGATGAAGTGCAGTGTGAACTCTTCTTCAGTTGTGTATGGCTGAACAACACACCGCAGTCACACCATCGGTACCTAAAACTAGGAGAAGCAAAAAGGTACATTATCCTTATAAAGGGAGCCCTTCAGTAAATAACCTAACATGCCTGCTCCTGTTTGACCCAGACGTGAGGAAGGAATCAACCCATCAAATCAATCAACCCATCCAAACTAGCTGCTTCTATTCCTGTGGTTTTTTTTTTCTTCGTAGACCATAGCAGAATTTGTGGAGCTTGCAGAACTGATCTCTCCTTTCTGAATGTGCTGGCAAGAGTGGACACATCACTATGTATCTATAATGCCAGAATGAAGGTTGTCTTTTAAACTTTTTTTTTTTTGAAAAGGAAATAATTAAAATCTTCCCTTGCTTTTAAAATGTCCTTAATGAAGAAAAAAACAACCAACCTCCCTTTTCACTTGTCTAAGCTGGGTGGAGGTTCAGCTGCCTGCTTGCTGCATTGCCCAGAAGTGCAAGGGAGGCAAGGCTCCCAGGGGCAGCTGGGGAGCCCAAGCTGTGACCCCCCCCCCCCCCCCGGTGCGCAGCCTGGGGAATTTCAAAAAACAGCAGCAGCCAATGTGAACAGCAGTGCTCTGCCACGGCATGGGCACTGCCCAGCATCTGCTGGTATTCTAGGGAATGTATTTCATAAATTAAACCAATGCAGATTAACAGTGTTAGACTCACAAATTCAAATTCAAAACAAATTCAGTCACAATTTGTCTCTACAGGGTTAAACAGCACTGTCTGCCCCTTAGGTTTGCCATTCTGCTGTAACAGATACTGATTTTAACAGTTTTCAGATCTCTTTCATCACCTGAGTTACTTCAGCTCGGGCTTCACATTTTCTGAAGTGGTCTCAGACTTACAGCATTTTGGGGATGTGACTTTTGGCATTGTCTCATTCATCCTCTCTGTGCCACCCCACAGTAACCTGTTCTCTTTTCATGATGCTGCATTAAATACCATTCTCCCTTTATCTCGGCTATTACTTAACCAGTCAATTAATTTACCTCTTGTGTTTCCCCACTTTCTCTATAGAAAAGGCATTGAGAAGATTTGGGTATAGCCATAATGTGGCACGTTGACTAAATCATCAAAGTCTTTGTACTCGCCTGATACTTCCAGGGTTGTCTTCTACATGCTGGCTTTTTCAGGTTTAACATTGCTTATGGTGACTCTGATTATATTGCCTCACTTGATTTCAATACATTCTCTCAATTCCTGTTTAAAAAAAAGGTATATAATTTAAATGCACTTTTGTCTTGGAAGGGAACACTCAAAATTTCTCATCCCTTTTGCAAGCACACTGATGTGGAGATACACCTGTTGGTTCCTCCATGGAAGACGGAGCCAATATGAAGCATGTTGCCTGCAGCTGTCTGTACAAAGGCTCCCTGTGCCATGTGCTGTATGGGAATGAGCTCACTAGTTGAATAGAGCTACTGAACCAGTTACGGATGCAGTCTGACAGTCACAGAACAAACGTGACTCATTTAAGAACATTCCTTACCTTCCCTTTTAATGAGTGGTTTCACCATAGTCAGTAAAGTAGAACTGAAAGGAGAACAAAGCGTTCTTCAGCCAGCTCCACACCGTGTTCTCCTACGCCACCTGCCCTGCTGCACGAGTGTGTTTGACACGTAAACAGAAGCAACCGTCCCTCCACAATGACAATATCCCTCTGATGTCCCAGACCTGGCAACAAAATCGCCTCTAGCAACAGAAACTAACGTGCTACTGCTAGCAATACTAACACGGTACTAACAGATGAGAAGATTGATGGCAGGGTTTTACAAACTACAAGAAAAGCTTTAAAACTACAAAACTTTGGCATGCTGAGGAGATACCATCATTTTTTCATGACAGTAATAATGGCGTTGGTAAGAAAGCAGGGTTCCGCAGGTAAGGAAACTTGGGTCTAGTTTCACCAAGCCATCGAGGCTTGGTTATGTGGCTTCATGCTAAAGAGTGCTTGACTTCCATGTTCAGTTCTCCTAAGAAGGGCTAAGAAATGAACCCGTACTACATCTTCACTTTCCCACCTTATGGTATGTCAATAATCACTTGGGTAAAGCTCTTCCAGAGAAAGTAGATCATAGAAATTATAACATCAGTGTAAACTTTGAAAACTTGATCACTATTTGCAAAATATTTTTGGTATAATAAAATCTCAACTCCACCAATGATGACGACAACGAACCTCTTGGTTATGCCTGTAGAACTCATCTCCTGTTCATCTCCTGTTGACTCTGAACAGGGTCTCATCTCCTGTTCAGCCACTGCAGCATGCAAATAGCAGCAAAATTTTCTGACTGTGCAATACATTAGTCCTCATACAAGGTCTTCTGCTATTGTTTCATTTTTATTATAGTGGATGGATCCTACCTAATTAGCTTACAGTAGAAACAATGGCATGTATTCACTTCACCAGAAATGGCTCTGTCCAGATGGGCACAGTGCAATTTTCAAGCATACTGCATTAGTGGTCTCCACGTACAATTTATTTTAGTGTAATCCACTACATGGCTGGGGAAGGAGACTGTTTATACAGATTTGGATTCTGTAACTGACATTCATGTTAACTCAATGCGAATCTCAAGATTTGAGGCACGGTTACTTGTAAATGCCTTGAGACATGTTATGGAGTGTTGTGTCTCTGGTTTTGAGCAGTGATCTGTGTTTCTGAGGGACCCAAGTTCAAGCTCTAATGATCAAGTCTGAAGTGAGGTAAAGGCTTCTAGATGGTGGCAAGATGTGCTTTGATTGCATTTTAGAGCTTGAAAAGAGGAGAGATTGTCTCAATGGACAGAGTCAGTATATAACGAAAAAGTTGATTCATTGGCTATTAGGTTCCAGTGAAGTATAAAATCTGTCATTTTAAAAACTCTCCTTTTTTTGGTTTGCTTTCTGAAGTGCCTTGAATAGTAGAATGCATGTCCTCAAAACACCTCTAATTCTGCTGGCATTGAGACCTCTCTTATTACTTCCAGAGGCAGAAGCAAGGAGAGGCTTAAATTGGCCTGATTTGTAAATTTTTGATTTGCAGGTAAGAAGAAGAAACTGATTGCATAGTTCTTAAAGTAATTCCGCAATAGGTAATTTTATATTATTTTACTTTATTTTTAGCAAGGTATGATTTTTTCACCCTTTGCTTTGTTGCACCCGCCCCTTTTTTGCTTAAATATATTTTCTTAGCTTTCCTATAGCACAGTGTTTTAGTATGAAAAAAGCCTTTCCCCTAATAAGCAACAATTAGCTAATATTACTTAGGATTACTAATCCCTGCTTTCCTTTTATACCCTTTAACCTCTCTCCTTTAAGGAATGAAAGCTTTTTTTTTTTTCTTTTTTTTTTTCTTTTCTCTTTTTTTTTTTGATTGAATTAAACTGCTTGTTTAATTTCTGTTATTGTGTGGTTACACAACAGAAGCATTGAATTCCAAAGTTCTGCTACAGCTAACAGAGTATCACATGTTACAAGCAGATTGAATGTCTCATTATGGCAGTAAGTATTATAGTTTTGTGGGTTTTTATGTAAATAAGGCTCCCGTGATCACCCTGCTTTTCTCTGCTTGGTTGCCTCTCTCCATTCACCTAATATTTTTGACTTTATTGGCCAGTGTCTACAAATGTGACTAGTGGGAAGAAGTCCCAAAGATATTTGAGCTATATAATTTCCAAGAAATTATATAATTTTCAAGAAATTAGATATCTGGGAAACCAGGTAGATGAGGAGAGTCTCCCTGGAGCTGCACTGAGGAAAGGGTTGTAGTAAAGTTCATACCGATTAAACACCAAATGATCCACAAAGATGGGAACAATTTCTGCCCTGTTTGTTTCACTTACTGTCTTCTTTTGAGGACGTGCTCAAAACTATTTAAATCAAAGGGAGTTATCCTGATAGAGTATGTATTGGTTCTTGGCAACGTGGATCAATGAAAGAGTGCAAAGTGAGCTGTTATTTCTCTTTTAATTTGTGACTTATCAGAATTTTTAATTTGTTTGTAGATGCAATTTGTGAAGCTTTACTTACTGAAGTATCTAGAAGTGACTTGGTCTACAAGGGAGTGCTGCAGTGCCCAAAATGCTTATTATAGCCCCTACTTTGTTTCCCAGTACAACGCCCAGGTATGTCAGGCCTCTCTTCAGGGCTGAACCTCTTCCTGAAGCAAACACAGCCAGTCAGTATGCACACTCCTGAAAACAAAACCAAGCTTCCACTGACTTCAGGAGCAGCAGCACTGAGTTCAAAAAGGCTCACGTGTGAACTAACACTAGAAAACTAATTGAGGCAGAACAGTAATGAGAAACTCAATCTAAAAATGAAGTGTTTTTAATTAAGAGACACTCTTCAGAATTATTCAGAATTATACAGAAATAGGCTCTTTATCATTTAAAATTTGGCTCTTCCTTCCTCACCAACTATAAATCACTACGCTGTGATTAGCAGATTTAGTAGAAGGAATGCCTGATTGTCTGGCTTTAGTTATGCCTGTGAATGTGATGAGGTCTCACTGAAGGTGTGTTGGAGCAGATTCTAGCAGTCTGCAATTTGGCATCCAATTTCTTACAAATGTTTCTCTTATAATCAGTTAATGTTATAATCTGTTTCTTAAAAATGAGAACAAATTGCAGAAGAAGTGTGCCTCTAGAGTCCTGGCAGCTAAGGGCAGCAGTACGACCCCACTGCACAATGAATGACTGGGAGTTTAGCTGGGAACAAGAAAGTGCCCAGTTCCAATCCTGTGCCAAGACCTTGTCCAATAATTTATGTAATGACTACTTAACAAAAGGTGCATAAATGCTCACCAGAGGGGAAGCCAGTACCCAGATCTTGTCTCTCCAGCTTTATTATGTCTTTAAAGGAAGGTGTGCCTCTCGCCCCATTTTATTAAGAGACTGGTAACACTTCACTCCGCTGGAGTCTGAAAGGAGATGGTAAATGTGATTGAAATCAGTGAACTCTGTGTACCCTTAGACCAAGACCATGACAGGAATCGGTGGCTGTGCAGAGTCCAGGGCTAGGTCACGCTGCTGCAGACCCAGCACCTGGCCGTAGGCCCGGCTCTCAGGTGTGTGTGGAGAAATCCAGGCCCCTCAAGGAGATCTGCTGTGTGTGGCCATGGTTAACCCAGCAAGTTGTGTGCCTCGGGTAGCAAAAGCTGTGGAAATGCTATTCTGCTGTCTCTACATGTAAAAAGAGCTTTCCCACTCGTTTCATCATGTCTGCCAGTCCATGCCGTACGTGGACTCTGAAGTGTGCCTGCTTATGAAGGAAACAAATTCAGTTGCTTAATGGTCAGGAAACTACCACAGAAAGGGTTTTGACAGATCAATCAATTAATAAATAAAAACTGTATCACTGAGGGGCCAAGCGAGTAGAAGAATAGGCAAAAGTAAGGGTCAAGACCATATAACCATGAGGGGGTAATAGCAAGGCACTAGCACTGGTAGGGATGGGACAGCACAGCCCGCCTTGATAAAGGTTAAAACCCTTGTAAAAGCTGTCTTTGACACCTCACTAGATAGTTTTTAATGGTGAACACCAGCCTGGTGGAGGCTATTACTTTCAGCACAGAAGAGGGTGTATAAATCCAACACAGGAGGCAGTAATGAGGATGCATTTTTTCTGTTTAGCATCCCTTACTAGTGCTCTTATGCTAGGGTAATGACTTGCCTGGTGTAATGACCTGCCAATTTCATTTTAAGTGCCTAACTCCCCAATTCCCCATACCATTGGCTGACACCAATAGGCCCTGGAACCTCCGCTCTGCCCCACAGTGCTGTCATCCATCATGTTTTGTTTTGGTTTTAGTGGTCCTGCAGCTGTGATGTGATCCAACCAGAAACTTCTTTCATGGGATTTTTCAGTCAAATCGATTTCCTAATCTGGTTGACAGTACACTTACATAATCTCTACTTTTTAAGTCAGTGGAGGTGGTGTGACTGTTCCTCTTGGTGGCTGTGTAAGGTCTTAGACCAGCTTAGGTAGATTGTGAAACCACACACTAGCACTCCAAGTTATGCGGGAAGCTTAAAAACCTTTTTCAGCCCTATGGATTCAAGTTCAGGCTTTTGTCAGACTTCTGTGAGGCTGACTGCAGAAAATGAGTTGCTAACACAAACCGAACAGCAGGATACTGGACCTGGGGGTGCCCAGAATTTGCCAGGAATACAGAGCTGTATTTGCTTCTGAATTCACGTAAGGGACATGGGTATTAGCATACATAGCTACAGGGATGAGCTACACCCCTGCCCTTTGTATTCTTTCAGTCATTCTAAAACAGAACAATTCAATGCTCCCTTATGTGTCACTTTTCACTCAAAACTTAGAATTGCACTGAGGTTGTCAACAGAAACGGAATAAAAACAACTAGAAAACAGTAAGAAGGGGGATAGAATGAAAAGCTACATTCCCCAGAATTGTTTATGAAAGGATTTCCGCCCAAGGACAGACACACACCTCTGCAAAGGACTTCTGAGCTGTACCACTTATCAGAAGTTTGCTGCTTGAGTTGGAATTCTGTATTGCCTACATTTCTTTACTTTTCAACCAAAGAGTGTCCAAGACTGTATAGATATTGCTGTCTATCTGCTTGTTATACTTTGTTCTTACACTTGGCAATGCTTTTAGAAAAAAATGTCCATATAGTCACTGGTAATGAGGAAAGTGGTTTTTTTTTTTTTTTTTCGCTTCCCTCATCTTTTGTCTGTACAACGGCAACGGTGACGCCTCTTGCTCATTAGCAAAATGCCTTTCCGGATCTCTGCAAGAATCAATGAAAGTCAGCATCACTGTAAATGATGAGTAATTAGACTTAGGAAATGAAGAATTAGTCGTGAGCTCCAGCTGCAAGATATTGATTTATTTTTTTTCCTGAACAATATACAGTTCCATCAGTGCTGTGATGTAACGTAACAGGTAGCTTTTGCAAGTGGGCAAGCTGAAGCACAAGAAAGCATAGCTACTTGAAAAAGATGAGACTTACTTCCTTAACAGTAACAAAATCAAAGCAAACAGTTCTTAGGTAGTTTTTCAGGAAGTCTGACTCTATTTTTTCCTCCACGTTGAAGGATTTGTTTATTTATTTATTTTTCAAAAATGTTGACACTGTCAATGTGTTGCTGCTTACCAGAACTGACTAAGATACTTTTGTTAAGCAAAAATTCTAAGTTTTTTTTGGTCAGGATGCTGGGAAAATATCCAGCATACTGTGAGGGGAAAAAAAAGAAAGTACTGATAATACTAAGCAGTACTAGAAACAGAGGGAATTTCAAACACAAAAAGTTTTCCTAAATGCCTTTTTTTTCCCCATGTAAAATCTTTTTAGAAAATAAGAAAAACAGAAGAGGGAAAAATAAAAAGCTCTACCAATTCATGTTTCAGAAATATACCATGCTGGAGGAGAAAAGAAAAGAAAAAAAAAAAAAAAGGCTAGGCAAGGAAAATATTCAATAGCATCTGCAGACTACGTATCAGTAGGGCAGTTTGAGCAATGGTAGTTCTACATTTGAAAGAAAACTGCAAGGCCCAAACCTGGCTGCTTCTGGATGGATGCTCCTTAGGAGAGCCTGGTGCCTTTCACTCTGTTTCACATCATTGGGTAGTTGCCTTGCAAAACTAAATGGGGGAGCCAGGTAGAATTTAAAGCAGGACAGCACCCCACTTCTCCAGACAAAAGCTGCTACGGGTGAATTCTAGTGTGAGATGTGGGATGCCATATGGTGAAACAAACAAATGGACATATGTAAAGGACTTGATTTATATATCAGTGATTTGTTCTCACTGTGTTCCAAGAGTTACAACTGATTACAAAAGAATAAACAAAGCTGAGAAAAAAAGTCACAACCACTTGAATGTTTTTGTAATACATTCTTCTTTGTGCCTTTTTTTTTTTTTTTGTACATGCAAGGAAACGTACTGTACTTATTCTGCTCTTAAAACCCTTATGCAATAGCTATTTAGTAAGCAGAGTTACCTTAAAATCAAAACAAACCACTTTGCTATGAATTTTATCCTGTTGCAATGTACAACCATCTTCTTTCGCTTTGTTTCTTAACATATGAGCTATTGTGTCACCAGTAATATTCACTGGTCTAGAAGACATGTGCCTGACATTTCATACTGGTGTTGCCTGGAATAGCTTGAATCTATGTACACGATTCCAACTTTCAGAAAATTGGAACAGTAGCATTTTTTTTGACTGATTCCAGTTGCACAATCACATTTTAAGTAAGTTTCCCCCATATCTGTAACTTTTTCTTTTCTTTTTTTAAGTTATTTTAAAAAGCTATAAATACTAAAAGGTGTCAAGAATAGAACTTTAAACCGATTCCCCGCAAGTGTGGAGCTTAACCAAAATAACTGTTCAGTGTTCCTTTAAAGTAAGCAGAACTGAAGTGATGCATCTGGTTGTTACTAGGCTGGAGAAAGTACTGGCTTTTTCTGGTGAAGGTAACTACTGTTCCCCTGCTAGAACTGGCTCGTTCCACCACAGTGATGGATGTGTCTCCTGTTCTGGTTGTTGTGGGAGCTCATTCAGCTCCAGAGCAGTGCCACAGTTTACCTCCAGTTCCCCCTGTGTGCACTCTGACAAGGTGGGGGCAGGCGGGCCCTCAAAGTTTTTGCTTGGTGGAAGTGCCTTACCTGGAACCTGTGGCTAGAGGTGGAGCCCTCAGCACCAGCTAGAGACGGGTAATTTTGGCATGTGATGTGATAAACATTATCCCAAGGAACCCAAGAACATCGTTCTGCATCCCCCCAACCCCAAAGAGGAGAATTTAACCAGATGATGAGGTTCCGGATGTGAAGCACTAAGACCAGTAAGTTGACCAAACTATACAGAGAATATCTAATTAGGATTAGTCTTTAAATTAGACTCCTCAGAGGAGTACAAACTAAAAATGGGATCCCGATAAGCTGCCTGGTGCTTTGCAACAAATCCAGCTGCAGGATCTGGTCTTAATGCTTCCACTCCCCACCCCCTCTCTCCTGCGGGAGTTAAATACTGCTGGGCGCTTTACTCGCAAGCTGTTTCTGTCACAGCAGTTGCTTAAATATCCGTGTACCTAATGGACTTATCCTTAACACCGCGGCGAGAGGGCAGCAGCATTAACCTCATTTTGCAGATAAACAGTGGAAGCCCTGATGGCTCCCTTACAGCCCGTGGGGTGACAGCACCTATGCAGTGGCACACGGCTGGCAGCGTCCCCTGCTCCTCCTCGTAGCTACGAGGGCTCCCCGTCCCTGAGGTGTTAAGGGAGGGGTTGGACGCGGTGCTTGGGGACGCGGTGCTTGGGGACACGGCCAGCGGGCGGCAGCGCCACAGGGGCCGCCTCAGCCCGGGGCCGCCTCAGCGCTGCCCGCCAGGCCCGGGCCCCCGTCACGGAGCCCCCGCCCCGAGCCCCGCCCCTCCGCGGGCGCGCGCGCGCTGACGTCACGGGCGGCTCCGCGGGGTGGGGGAGGGGCGGCCCCGGCGGCGGCGGCGGCGGCGGCTGGAAACATGGTGCCACACGTGAGGCTTATGTAAAGTGAGCGGCGTGCGGCGCAGCCAATGGGCGAGCAGCGCGCCCCGCCCCCGCCGCGCTCGGCAGCCGGCGTCACGCTGGGGCAGCCAATGGCGGCGCGGCGGGGGCGGGCTCCGGGCGGCCGGTCACGTTTCTGCCTGTATGAAGTCGGGGCCGGGCTGCGCCGCGCTGCGCCGGGCAGGGCTGCGCCGGGACGGGACGGGCCGGGGGACGCGCGGTGAGTGCGGGGCTGGAGGGCGCTGCCCCGCGGCCGGGGATGCGGCAGGGGGCAGGGAGGGGGTTTGGGCGGGCTGCCCCCGGCCCCTCGTTACGTAACGGCCGCCGCGGGGGCGGGACCGGCACCGGCACCGGGCCCCCCCCCCACACCCCCCCCTGCAGCCCCTCGGGGATCCCCTCGCTGTGCCCAGGGCTGGGGGCGGCGGGGCCCGGGGGCGGCCGGGCCGGGAGCACCGGGAGCCGAGGGGGTGGAGGGGGGGACACCGGGAGCTGGAGGGGCTCGTCCCGGTCCCTGTCCCGGTCCCGGCGCCGTGCCCGTAGCCACAGGTGGGCGGCGGCAGGGCCCGGCCGTGGCCGTGGGGAGCGCAGGGCGGCGGCGTGCGGCTCCATGTGCGGTTACAAAACGGTTTATGTAAGGCCGGCTCCGTGCCCGCGGGGCGGCGGCGGGAGGCTGGGCGGCACGGCCCGGGGGGGGGCTGGGGGCTGGAGGGGGGCCCAGGGCACAGCGGGGCCGCCCCGGGGATGGGGGGTCCCGGGTGGGGTCGGGGCAGCGCGGCCGGGGGGTGCTGGGTGTGAGGAGCCCTCGTCCCGCGGTGTTTCCTCGCCCAGCTGTGGGACCCCGAGCTGTGCGGGCGGGTGCATCAGCCACCGAGGGGCTCCTGCTTGTGCGTTCACAAATAAAGGAGGAAAAGTGGAAATCCCGTGGCGTTCCCACTAGTGGGGCTGTCTGCTCAAGCCGAAAGCAGAGTGGGAAGCTGAGTGAGTCCAGTGAGAAGCGGTTTCAGGTTGCCAGGATTGTTTCGGCCACCGAGTTTCTTTGCAGGTGGCAGCTAACGTTAGTTAGCGCTTCTCAGAGCTACAGCGGGATGTCAGAGCTGGCCTGTGATTGTTGGCCAGGTAAAACCAAATCCATTGCTGTGGTGGCAGAGAGGAATACTGAACTAAGTGCAAATGATTAGTTTTGATAACACACGTTTTCTCATAAATCCCAGTCATGCCAAGCTGTCAGTTACACACGTGGTGTGTTCTGTAAGTGCCTCTAAGTGCTACTGGATCGCTTGAGGCCATTGAACTTGATAAAACTCAAGCTTTTCGTGCCTTCTGGAGTGCCTCAGTGTCTGCGCTTGTCCTTAGTACTCTTACCCTTGGGCCCAGTGCTGTGTATATGCTGTGCGCAGCAGATCTCAGATACAAACTTTAGGAGCAGGGCCTAGAATTGGGCTCATGTCACTGAGAGTGCCCCCACTGTAGTGCTGTAGCATCAGTTCCCCTCTTGCTTATGCATGTGCGTGTTTGCATGCTCTTCTGGTCTCTGCTGTTTCTTACTGCAGCTTGCTTTCTGCAAAATGAGCAAGTTTTACTGGAGGCCCGGACAGTGTCCTCACTTGATGCAGGCTTTGCTGTTAGCCTTGTGATTAGGGCATGTCCTGAGATGTGGAGTCCTTCTGGCCTGCTGTTGGTCTGAGCAGGTTGGTTATCTTAGACACAAAATTAAAAACTAGGACCTGTGGCCTAGGGTGAAAGAAGAAAGTCGTATCCTTCAGTTTTGGTGTGTGTTGGGCTGTTCCAGGTGTTTAATTGAAGGTAGAAGGGAGGACACCCAAGCTGCCAACTACCCAAGTAAAGCAGTGTCCAGCGCCTTGTGGTGAGAGAACCTGTCCTGCCCTGCAACTTGGCTTGCCTTAATCAGGACATAAAGGTGCAAGAAGAAGGATTCAGGCTGCTGTGTACCCAAAGACTAAGTGGTTTTGCCAACACTTTTGTTTATTTGTCAGTTGCTATGACTTGTAAACTTCCTATGTTTGTTTTAACACAAATGCAATCTGTAATCTTCATTTTCACACTTTACTTGTATTCCTTTTATATTTCCACAGGGAGTCATAAAGAGACAGCGTATTGCGGTAGCTCTTAGCGTAATGCCTTTTCCCCGCTTCTTTTCTCAGTCACTAGGATTAAAATATGTAACAGTCTCAGCTTACCAAATAAACTTATTTGAGTCTGTCCCTTGGTAGTACACTTTCATAGTAATAAATTTCCGCTGTGAAAAAACACTTTTTTGTGTGTGCGCGACAGTGTGAGATCAGAGTAAGTGGAGTAAAAGTTCTAGACTTTTCTTCTACCTCAGACTTTGTTATGACCAGGAAGTGTTTGCTTTAGATGCAGACTGATAAACCATTTTTTTTCTTCCTGGGTTCTTGCCACGCCTGTATTCTTCTAACACCTTTACAATATTGAAATGCACTTTGCTGTAGAAAAGTTTTCTTTAACCTTTTAAAGTATAGGCACATGGGCAAGTTACTGTGGGATGAGGTGTATTTGGTGTGGTGTAGTAGAAAAGCAAGTAAATTGTCACTAACCAGTAGAGCAAGTAAATTATCACTAGTCTAGATCAGCTATAGTGTTTTATATAGGGTTGCTGTCGTTGGCCTGTGTTAAAAGGGAACGTCATGTTCCTACGGGGGTGTTGTGTAATACTTGGCATGAGTGCACTGTAGCCACTGCATTATATTGATACCGTTACCACATCATAATTACTGGATAATCAGGTGTTTCTGAGAAGGAATTCTAGTGTCCAGTGGTGGTTGCATGGCCTAGAATTCCTGGCTGAGGATGGTGGATTACAGAAACTCCTAGCTGCATTATCCTGCTGCACTCAGACTGTCCGCATCCAGTTATATCCCCGTTGCGCAAGTTGGAAACTTCTTGACTAGTTATTATGTTAACCTCTCTCGTCAAGCACTGAGCAGCAAATAGGTCAATTATATCACAAAGAATAACAGATGCTAATTCTGTGATTCTGAAGGGCTTGACTTGTGGTTTTGGTACAGGTGATGTTGGGTGCAGGAAATAGTAATGCTGCTTGCCGATGGTTTGTGTAGTGCGTAAAAGTGCCCACCCCCTCTCCTGCTTCACAGCTGTTTCCTGAGCTGAAATGCTGCAGTTGTGGGGCCAGGATGTCGCTCCCTCCTGTGCTGTTGGTAGTGAGGCAAACCTTTGGCTTCCTAGTTGTTGCCTAGTCAAGAACGAGTCCACCTTTTGACAAGCAGAGAAGTTTTTTGGTTTTTTTAGCTACAGGTGAAATACTTTCTTCTGTGAAGCATGTTTAGAGGGTGTTGGAGAAGAGAAGGTGGCTGTCAGAAACACACTTCATGGGCTGTTTGTTTTGTGACCTGTTGCTGGGAGATCTTGTGACCCATAGCCACTCTTGCGAAAGACGGAGCGGCAGAAGACCGAAATGAAGGAGGATCAGAGCGTTTGGGTATGCCTGCAGAGGCGGAGGAGAGGCTCCGAAGCTACTCTTTGGAGCACGATCTGTTCCTGCTGGCAGCGAACCAGCAACCCCGTGTGGCAGGGAAGCACCCGAACACATGGGAATCCACATGTCTGAGCACATGGGCGGTGATCTGGTACTCTAGTAAGTGGCTTAGTAGATCACCAGGCAGGCATGCTTGTGCAGCCTGCTTCTGCTCTGCCTGCCAGCAGCGCTAGTGCACAGGCAGATCAGTCTTTTGTGCCTCTGTTTGGTATTTCAAAGGTTATCCTTCAAGTTTAGATATGATCTTTATGTCTAACTGCCTGCGTTAGACCTGTACCAGTCCGGTACAAGGTTCTCTTACGTGGCTGTCTGTGCTTCTTGCCGTGTTCCTGAGGGACGGCAGCAGTGTATCGACCTTCTTGTAAGCTGCACAGGCAGTAGGTTGGGAGTGTGTGTTCCTCACCATGCACACCAGTGAGGTTATGAGATTTTTTTGTGTGAGAGCCACTGTAAGGCCAAGAAAAGTTTTGTACAGATGTTCTCAGCTGCTGCTCAAATGCTGCTGAAATAATATGTGGAAGTCTTGGAGGAGCCTTCTGATTCCTGTGGTTTGTTTTGGTAGTCTGATTTAAATGATTCCACTTCTAGAACATGGTAAGAAATAAGGCTGAATTTACCTCTCTTGAGATAAATAACCATGGAGTATGATCTGCTTTGCTTCATTTTCTCCCAGCAGAAAGCAAAGCTTTACTGATAGAGACTTAACATGCTGTATACATGACAAGTAGACTGAGATACACAGAGCAGCCCATTTCTGTGCGCAGGAATATGAGGTTACTGAGCGTGACTGCAGAAGTTGTGGGCAGGACGGGCTGACGCTCATCCTGAAAAGATGAGATGGGGGGAAGAGAGTGTGTTTGTATGCCAAAATGAGGGAGAAAGGCGTTGGGGTTTTGCTTCCAGCTGTTGTTGAGTATATTGTAGTAACTTTTAATGCTTGTTTTTTTTCCTATAGATAGAATTGTTGGAGAGTTCCTTGTGTAGGTGTTGCTAACGAGCATTTTTAACGTAGAGCCAGTGCCATACCATCTTTCCAACATGCTGTCCTTAAATTGTGGAAAACAACACCTGTATTTGGCATTATTTATGCTTAGGGATACAAGATGAAGTGTTCAGGATGTCCAGTACTTGTATTTTTCATTGGTCTTGCTTCCTATTCTCCTTATTCCTTCCCTCTTTTGTATCTTGGTATGACTTTTGTGCTTGACCTTATTTCATGTACTTTTATGTTTCTGTTACTTCGTTTCTTTAATTGTACAAAGAACTTCAGTACATAAAGCACTTCTTTGCTCTCAATTACATCTCTGCCATAGGTTGCTGGGTGATTTGATCTGTCTCTGTACTAATGTATCCAGTTTGCAGGACAAGTACATCATGTTTGTGAGGTGACTGTGCTTTGTGGGGTGTATTAATGACTTGCCGTAGAGTCTTCCAGAGTGGGACTCCCATTCTGACTGCAGTAAGAGGCATGAGCTGTAGTCATCTCTAAAGAGCAGCACTCACCTGAACCTTCAGCGTGGTGCAGTTTTGCTGTTGTCAGCCCCTGGAGAGGAGTTCTTACCAAACAGTAAAATTGAAATATGGATCTGCTTTAGTAGTGAAATATGTAACTGGATGGTGGAGCATGCTAATTTTTCCCTCGGTTCTGTGACAATGCTTTCTCAGATGTATCACATTTATTTTGCCCCTAGAGGAGAAGAGTTGACTTATGCAAACAGAGTTCTTATCAGTTTTCTCGTTTAATAACTTTTCCCCTCAGAAATAGTTTTCTATTTAGAAAGAAAATCAAACATCCTTAAATTTACATTTAATAGAAAGCATTTTAGTTCACCTTTAAAAAGTACACAAAACCTATTGTAGTACTGGAAGGAAGGATGCCTGGAAACTCCCAGGACAGGTGAAGGAGACTGCATTTAGCCTCTTCATGAAATATTCCAGCACAGGCTGCAGCGGTCTTGTCTGTCACGGGTGTGTTTCTGTGTTGGCACCTCTTCTTTCTTCACAAAAAGTGCCTGCCCTGCTGGCAGTTGAACTTAGCTCTGTGCCAGGGTTTGTTGCTCGTGGTGAAGGAGTAGATGTGAGGAAGTCTGTTTCTGTCTGCTGATCGCTCCAGATCCACGGTGGGGCCGGCAGAGAGTGGTGTGCTTGCCTCAGAAAAGGATGGTCCCTGCCAGGTGGCTGAGTTGCTGCTCTGGCTGCTTTTGGGGGTTACTTCTGTGACTGGCTTCTTACAGCTCCAGGAGAACAAATGATGAATCAGGAGCCAGCCCAGGTTAGTGAGCACAGCATAGGTGAGATTGTTTGACCTTCCATGAGGTAAACTTGCTAAGGTCAACAATGTCCTGCTATTCATAGTAAGATTGAGTTGACTTTGTCCGGTTACCTCAGGCAAACACTGCTATTAGTTACCCCACGGAGAAAACAGCTTTAAAAATAACAGAACCAATCTTAAACGGACGGAAATAAATTAATAGAGTCAGTTTGGATGCTTCAGGAAGCTAGAGTTATTGATGGTAGGTGCATTTAGGAACCATTTGTGGGGTACTCTGAGGGATTTTGTGTTCTGCTTGGCTCTCTGGGATGCAGCTGAAGACTAGGGGTAATTAAACTAAAAGAAGGTAGATTTAGATCAGGTATTTGGAAGAAGTTCTTTACTATAAGGGCAGTGGAACGCTGGGCCAGGCTCCCCAGAGCAGCTGTGGCTGCCCCATCCCTGGCAGTGCCCAAGGCCAGGCTGGATGGGGCTGGGGGCAGCCTGCGCTGGGGGCAGGGGGCTGGAGCCATGGGTCTTTGAGGTCCCTTCCAACCCAGGCCATTCTGTGATTCGTTTTATATGTTTCGGGTGTAAGCAGCAGAAGCCTATCTCTTTACTAAGCTGAGAACAGCTTTTGCTTTAAGATTGCATACCTGTACTTTGGAAACCAGTCCTGGTCGTGATGTCAGAACTTTCACTCAGTTGAACTGGTGCTCTGCAGCATTATTTTATCTCCAAAGGCTAATTTGGAATGGGCATTTTGGTGGTGAAATATTTCAAAATAGTAGTATGTAGAAGAAGAAACAAATTGAATTCAAATATATGATCCACATCTTATACTAGGTCTTACTCATTTTCAGCATGGATGCTCTGAAATGAGTAAGTGGTTGATTTTGAAGTAAACTGTATTGATATCTGTACTATCTAAGCAACGTTCTAAAAATAAATGGATATTATGGAGATGGAATTCTTTTTTTTCCCCTTGTATTTACAACGGGAATAGAATTCAGTGAATTACTCTATGCCTTCCTTGAGGGAAATTTGGAACATAGGTTATGATAATTTTTATTGATAGGTATCTACTATTTCCAACACTTTCTCTCATTTTGTATTTGTAGTCTTTAACTGCTCTTCATCTGTGGAGTACATACCTTATATGGTTGGGCTCGTATTCCATTATTAAATGGACCTGATTTATGTTTCATAAATAATTTTGTATCTTGCATGTAAAACTTCTAACTTTTTGTTTGTTGTATAGGAATATATTGATGACGCTTCCAGAATTGGAAAGACTGAGTACATTCATCAAGGTGAGTGAGTGTCTTATGATCTCCTCAAGAAGGTGATTTCTAGTTTATTCTAAACTGATTTTTTGTTGTTGCTTTGGATAGCTCCCTTGAGCTGTAGTCTGTCAGAGTGCTGAGAACTGAAAAGATAATCAGGATATTATGTTATTTTTAAGACTTTCACAAATCATTGAACACATAGAAATGATGTGGCTTCTCTAAATTGTTAGGAAACTGAAATTATTTAGTCCACATCTGCATTGTTTGCTGTACAATAGTTATTGATAAATTCCGGTCTCTTGAAGGTGTGTTAAGGAGTCTTAAAACAAAGTTGTTCATGTTGTTCAGATAATTAGAATGATAGTTCAGGAGGAAAAAAAAAAAAAGGAAAATATGAATATAAGACTTGATTTGTAAAGTAGATTATAGCTTCTTATAATGGTTCTGGTATGGTTCTGGTACGGTTCTAGAAATTGAGTGCATGGAATCAGAGCTACTGAGTTGTACATGTTTCTGTTGAATGTGTTAGAAACTAATGACAAAGAAGCTTATTGTAACTTGTGGAGTATGTGTGGTAAAATAAGAAAACCCAACAGATCGTCAGCTAATGGAGGAGGCACATCGTCTAATTTTGTTAAATATGATCTGATAACGGGACAGTATTAGCCTAAGGAAGGAGAGGGAAGCAACCATGCTGGGTAATACTGTAATATTCCAAGACAGATGAAACTGAGTATTTTGAGGATTAATACTATACTACCCATTTTTGTTTTAATCATTAGGAAAAAAGTTTTTCTGCTGCTACAAAACTTGAACTTAGTAGGTTCTTAAAGCTAATGATGTTTGTTCTCTTTTCAATACTACAGGTGTGACTTCATGGCTCTTCAGAAAGTCTATTTGATTGGGGTTCTCTAATACAGGTGTGTTCCCTAAAACAGGTTGTTTCTTCTTTTCTAATGTTGAAGTCTTCTATGCTTTGGATAGATACACATCAAAGAAAGTGTTTTCACGGACTCTATAATCTTTTTATATTGATCAATTTAGACTTTCTGTGGAAAAGACCTTTCTCAGATGCCATAGATAGATGAACCAGGCTTACTCAGTCAACTGTGTATTTCTTCTGGATAATAATAAACCAGAAGATTAGATTCAACTGTCTCTAGTTTTACTCAGACTGATGAAAGACCCTGGCTTGAATGACTTGTATTGAGTTTCAGATGAAACTCCTTTTGATGTAGATTTGTCTTAGCTTTGTTAATTTGTAGAGAGGCTTATGATGAGAATTTTAAGTAGTTACAAGACTTTTTTTCTAATACCTTCGTAATTACATTAAGTAGATGAAAACAATATAAGCAATTAAAATGATACATGTTGCTACTGTGAATAGCATACATAGCATACGTATTTTCAAATGTATACTTTAAGCCTCTGTGTAAAAATGTCATGATGGAGCTCACTAACCTAGAAAAGTGCTGTGTCCCCTCATAAATAGTTGGGCAAATCCTTGTGACTTTTCTGAGTATCTTAGTGATATACCTTAACTTTATAAAGGAAATATGGAATGCAGGGAGGTGAGTCAGTTGTGAGTGAAGTGGAAAAGCTGACTTTCAACACTAGTTAGATCTTTGTTTAAAAGACACTCCACATCTTCAACATCTGCAAAATCTGAAAGTATCTTTGAATAAAGCTATTTCCTAACACTTCTCTTGGCCAGAGATACAAAGCTTATTTAAATTCTGTTTTATCAATTGATGATAAAGGTAAAACACTTAAAGAACTAATGTACGCAGATTTGTGCCATAATCTGAGACTTGCAGAGCACATCAGCATTGTGACATTATGCAGAATGGAACGTTGTGAATAAATTCTTCCTTAAGTCTGGCCAACACAAATGTACTTTTAGCAGTTGCTAGATGTGCTGCATTTTAAATTAACGCATATTAGCATGGCTGTCATCCAAAATGGTTAGTTTTGTAAACAATCAAAAGCCATCTGGACGTGGTCCTGGGCAGCCAGCTGTGGGTGGCCCTGCTTTAGCAGGGTGTTGGGCCAGATAAACCCCGCAGGTTTATTCCAACCTCAGCCATTCTGTGAATTGCCGTTTGCTTACTGCCTAAAACTTGAATCATAGAATCATTAAGGTTGGAAGAGACCTCCAAGATCATCTGGTCCAACCATTATAATGCTACCAATGTCACCCACTAAACCATGTCCCTAAGCACCAGGTCCAGCCTTTCCTCGAACAACCCCAGTGGGAGTGACACCACCACTTCCCTGGGCAACCCATTTCGATGCCTGACTGCTCTTTCTGAGAAGAAATGTTTCCTCATTTCCAACCTAAACCTTCCTGGTGCAACTTCAGGCTATTCCCTCTAGTCCTATCACTAGCTACCTGTGAGAAGAGGCAGATCCCCAGCTCCCCACGTCTCATAGCAAGCCTACAGAGATGTAGATGAGATTAGATTTATTAGATCAAGTCTTAAAACTGGATATTCTAAATAAACTGAAGCATGTGGACCTCCTGTTGAATACGTTGGGCGCTTTGCTCTTCTCTACTGGAGGGTTTAGCCCTTCATTCGTAGTGGTTGTATCAGTTTGTGCAGACCTTATTGTGCATAGTATGACACCATACTGATAGTGGATCAGAAGTTATTGCTGAGAGAAGTTATTTTATCTAGTGTGGAAGGTTCTGCTATTTTAAAACTTCACAAGACCTTATTGTAGACCATAAGTGTTTAAAACACAAATTTGTATCTGATTCCTCTGCTGGATGACAGTTTCATATTTAACCAACGTTTATCTACATAGGAATGGCATAACTGTGAGCATCTCTCTGGTATCTGTTTGAAGAGGACACTGTTGGGGGGCCCAGGTATTTCTTTTATATTTTATAGTTGTAGAGGTGTCCGGACTCTGTAATGGTCAAAGATTTCCAGTAGAAGAGGATGAGACAAGAATTAAATGCATGTGGGAGACTCTGGACCTAGGCACTTCATGCTTTTGATGCTAGCTGGGAGGGAACTTGATAAACATTTTTACCAGCTTTTCATAGGAAGAAACAGGTAAGGAACATGCATAATTGTTATGATTGATATTAATGGACAGATTTTTTTTGTTTTCCCATAGACCTCATGAAGAAAATACATTGTTCTGTTTGTTTTTACCTTAAACTTTGATTTCAGTCGTATACATATTCATTCAGAACTATTTTTGGATATAAACTGGGAATTGCATTATTGAATTGAAGCAAAAACTATTTTTTTTAGCTAAAGTATGCTTATTCATAAAATCAGGTTTGAGTTGTTTTGTTTGGTTTTCCACTGAGAAAGCAATGTAGATGCAAGTGTCTTTGCTACAGATGCAAGGGCCTGGCCTGATGCCTATGCCGATCTCTTTCTGCATAGATGCTGCTCTTACTTCAGGGTCTGGCACTTGGATGGCTCTGGATAAAGGCTTTGTCTTGGCCAGTTCTTCTGTTGTAAAGGGAATGGCAGCTGTAAGTGATGGCTAAGTAGGATCACCTGTTTGAAAATGTTTACTTTTGTTTAACTAATGGTCTTGTACTGAGGGTTTTGTTGAACTTCAAGATGGATCTTTATTAACAAATGAAAGAAATGCTGTGAAGTCAGATTGTGAAGTATTTGCGTTGTTCTAGATGTTAATGGTAATTTGATATATTCATAAATTGATATCAAGTTCTAGCTTATACTTCATTCCTTCTTAAAAACTTTTTTATGATGGCTTGCAGTAGGATGAGGAGTCTATTAAAAAAGCAGGGATGATTTTGGTATCTTTAAGCAGTCCTGCAGGAAATTTTTACACATCTTTTGTTATTTTTAGTATAGTGAAGTCTGAAAATACTGCAATTCCTTTCTTGCTCCATTCTCTGAATATGTCCTAGTGAAGATACTTTGTAAATTGTTCTGCTGCTGCAAAAAGTGAAGCTCTTAGTTTTATTGCTGGTGAAGTTGTACAGTGAGACATGTTACTTCTCAGATTGTTTGTTTACAGGTTTTTTTCCTGACACTTTGCTACTACCAAGCACTCAATTATAGTCTAATTGCACAGGGAGAGTGCATTCATTGTAGACATTAATTTCCATTTTTTCTAAAACTGCATAATATGATTAAATCACTGCTAGTTGTTTATCATACAAATAAGGAAACTTTGCCATTTTGCTAAGCAGTCCTCCAGAAGATATGTGGAAAACATTCTCATTGCAAAGGCCTCAAGTAAATACAAGTCCAACCACGAGGAATGACTCCTACTGATCCTAACACAGTTACTGTCCCCTATCCCTGACATGACTAAATTAAATTCATGATATGTGGTGTGCCTGTTGGTTTGATTTTTTTGAATATTGGTTAAGTTCAGTTTAATGCCAGACTTAGGCAAACTGTCAAAAAGAAAAATTTTTTATTTATCATACAAGCTCTTGGATTGGAAACACTCCTCTTCCTTCTTTCATATGCCCCAACCTCTACACCTTTCCCTATGCACTTACAAATTTTTTTCATTGGGGATTTTTCTTAAGGGGTCCTTCATGATGTTGCAGTCGAAGATGACTGGATTTAAATACTGCCTCTCTTGCACAGTTCTGTACTAACTGTGGACCTAGCTAATGTCTGTCTCATTAGGGAGATTGCAGTTGCCAGTGAATGCATCAGGGCTTTCCCCAAAAAGCCCTTGGAAGTGTCATACTTTTTGCTTGTTTCTTCCCACTTATTCTTTCTCTGGTCCTTACTCTGTTACATATCTACGGTATGGAGGCTTTTGAGATTTTTTTGAAACAAACTTTCTGCAAGACTGTTTGTTTTAGTGGCAGTAATGTTCCAGTCCTGAATTAAAAATACCAGGAGTTGAGACAACTCTTCTCAAAACGTGCTTGTAAAAGGAAGGTCAAGCCTGTCTCTTCATCAATGGGATACTTATTTTTATCATCACTGTCCTTGAGCTCCAAATTGTAGTCAGTGTAACATATCTGTGTTGTTCCTACATAACTACTTACTGTGCACAAACCTGCAAAAGCTCTGGTGGTTAGCTAGCTAGAGACAGATGTCACGCAACATAAGCAGTTCCTCACATAATTGTTTGTCAGGTGTCAAGAGGAAGCAAATTCATGATATTTCCTGTAAACCAATACCTAGTTCTTCTGTTAGTGATTCTCTTAATTTGAACACATTGCTTTAAAGTATATAAATAAATAAGCTCTTGTTCAAGGAGGCATGTGAAATATCTCAAAAGTCACTGCAAAGCTTCTATATATTCTTGAGAGCAATCCTCTCCCACCTGAAGAAGCTCTGTTGAAATTTGCTACAGATACCTGGCAAAGCTTGCTTAGATGTCAGGGAAAGCAGAGAAGAGAATGGATGACATTTGGAGGTAATAAATAAATAAAATTGCTCATCTCAGAATTTCAAACCATAAACCTCAGCATTTGGCCAATGGCACAATTTCATTGACTCTTAAACTTCCAAAGATTAGAGAGAAGACTTTGGGGAAAGAAAGCTTGTTCCTAAAATAAATAAATAAATTGCAGGCAACTCTTGAGACTGAGACTATGGCATCATTTATAATACCCTTTGGCTTCAGAATTCCAGAGAAAAGGTTTCACACACTTACTTATATACTAAATGTTTGCATTTGGAGTAGGAAAGCTGTGCCATAATCATTAATTAGTGCAAATTTTCAGACTTATGCATTACTGTAATATTGGACCATTTACCTGTGAAGTATTTAGGGCTGTGCTAACAGTTTGCCTTCTGGCAGTTCATGGTTATGAATCTATCAGTAGCGATGTATACAGCTTTCTTTAAGGGGTTTAAGTATAGTAGCCCATGCGCTTTTATTAAGAGCAGTTTCTTTCCTACCTCTAAAAAAAAACCACTGTGTGGTGTAGGTTACTAGCCAATAGTGCTGTTTCAGTTACAGCAGTATGGTTTTCTCTTCTATTTTAAGCTCTTTGTGAGTAGTTCTTGGTCAGAAAAATATAAGCAAAGCCCCTGCGTTAGTCAAGAAATACTGTATGAGGAATGCTATATTTCACCTTAAATTCCTGAGTGACACTGGGCTGGTAATGCCTTGGATGTCTTCTCCCAGTCATGGAAAATCATGATGGGAAACCAAAACTACACAGTCTTGATGTGCATAAGGCATTTACTGGAAATGGGCAAAAGGCTGCAGATGGATAGTCAAGCTCACGTTAAACCTTACAGAGAAGGTCAAAGGCCATCCCATTGCTGGCTGAATAGCTTGCTGGAGTACCTCCACTCACTGAATTCTCCACAGAACTTCACAACCTCAGTGCCCCCTGAGAAATATTAATACAGATGACGCCTAAGTGGCTTCTTAAGGGTGAGAATGGTTTCTTAACAGTGTTTTTTAACCAGGTGGATGCTCATATGTATACAATACTTGCAGTAGTGAGAGCATTTACTAGATGGGAATGGATTAACACTTTATAAAATGCTCCTTATTTGTACAGTAACGTGAGTTTTTTTTCCTTATGTACTCCCTCTTTGGTATTTCCCCAGTGCTGCCTTCTGTATTTACCCTTCCTTTAGTGTTTTCAGTCACTAGCAAAGAAAGCCAGTTGTATAGTTACTTGTGATGCTGCAGATAGTAGCACGGGTACCACTGACTTGCAGCACTTCCAGTCGGGCTCTTTACAAGCATGGATAATAAGAGTGGACTCTAGACAGGGACAGAGCTTAATTAAAATGTGGAGGTAGGTAAGGCAAGTGAAAATGTGAGCTTTTATCTACAGCAGAGGTTAAATTGGAGATGAAATATCTGATCCAGTTAATCATTGGCTACCAGAGTATGTGCCATTGTGAAATAATAGTGGAATTTCATCTAAGTAAATACTGTTACTACATTTTCCAGTTCTGTAATTTCTGAGACAGAAGTGGCTTACTTAATCCAGAAAAAAACTGTTAGAGCACTAAAGCAAAATTTATTGTCTGTGTACTGCTGCTGAGTGCAGCAGCATAACTGGATATTGACATAGTCTGGCTTAGCAGAACTGGAGTGAATAGATGCAGTAGTGAGATGTTGGTATTCTCTTTTATCTGAAGTTTTTTTTACTACCCATAATGGAGATCTAATAAGGTCTTGTTGGAAAAAATATTTATGTGTATAAAGTGTATAGAAAGATACAAAGTATATCACCATTGCTGATGGCTTAAATAAATGTCCCTAAACTATGCTTTGTCTTTGAAATGAAAGTAGATACCTTGCATATTTCTATAGTCAAGGAAGGAGGAGAACAGTAGTATTTTCTCCTGAAAAACTTCAAATAAACATATCTGGAAAAGCAGCAGTTGGGAGGGTAAAAAAAATAGTTTTGATGCTTACTCAGTGGGAGGGAAGTAGAATCATAGTGTGATTTAAATGAATATTAATTTAGCCTTTAAAATAAAATAACTTTAAAATAAAATATTGTGTTTAAAAGCAAGTTGTTGCAGTTAATACTAGCAAAACTTAAGTGCAGGTTTTCTTATTTCCTGTTATTATAGTCATTGGTCATTAAATATTCCAGTGGTTTATTGGTCAACAACTGCAATCTTTAATATTTTAAAGGAAGAAAGGAGGGAACAAAAATGGTTCTGTTCTTTTAAAACAAGCTTTTTTTTTTCTCTGCTGAATTACATTATTCAGAGGATCTTAGTTGGTGGTTTTGAAGTATTGTTGTCTGTAGGTTGTTGAACTAGATGAGGATATGAGTCAGATTAAGTACCTCTATTTTGTACATGAAGATGAACTCCTATCTAGTACTTCTCCTTTGGCTCTTAATGGTAGTCTGTTTACTCATTAAATTCCTTCTACACTTCAATTTTGAGCCTGGAATTTGCTTTAAAAGCAGGGATTTTTTGTTTTGCTCTAAGTTTGCATTTCTAAACAATGAAGATTTTTTTTCCAGAATTAGTGGTAGTCAGATAAAATTATTCTCTGGCTTATATGTATCTTAATTTTTGCTCTTGATAAATGTTGATGATTCCCAATGTATGTTCAGTCTGCCTGTGTGAGTGGCTTTTGTACAGACAAAGAATTGAAGAATTGGTCAAAATGGCAGAAGTAATCTTTGCAAAAAAAAAAAAAAAAAAAAAGGCAAATAAAAGAAAAAGATTCCAAACAGTTAGGAATCCCTGATGTCTGAATGGTCTTTTTGTTTACCACAGTAAACTAGAAGCCAGCAAAATGGTTTAAATAAAAATAATAAAATGTTCTTTAATAGCTATTGTCCAAATCCAGGCAGTAAAATTATGAAGAATTAGGTAGGAAAATAGCAAACAGAATATTTGAACTTCTAAGGAGTTCTTCACGTTTATTGCACTTCCTTGTTTTCTGTGAGTTTTCACTAAAAGAAATACTTTTTCTACTAATACTAATGTATGGTGTTAGGTTTGCAATTATATTTAACTTAAACTTCTCATTGTTGAAATGCTGAGTGTGTTAACAGTGAATGTTACTAATTTCATCGCTCAGTAAGAACTAGTTTATCAGCAAAATCAAACAAGAAAACAGTTTTCTGTTTTGTTTTTTTTCTTCCTTCCCTTCTTCCTCAGATTTGTGGGTCTGTACTTCCAGGCAGAATTTGTACAGACAGAAAATTCTGAATGTGGCTTGACTTGATCTTGGCAGTGTTTCTAATGAGTGTCCCATGGACAGTATCAAGTTCAGGGGGTTCTACTCTAGCACTGAGGAGCAGAACCCTGAGCAGTAACCTGGTATCAGTGAACGCATTTCTTCATTGTTCTCTTTAAAAGAGCAACAGAAAATGAGTGAGTATTCTGGACTTGCAAGTAGTCATAACCAGATGATTGCTGAAGATTCAGGAATTCAGACAAAGCCTGAACACTCTCATGAAGTTCTTCAGGAAGATATTGAGATGAGCAGTGGATCCAGTGGAAATGACTTCAGTGGAAATGAAACAAATGAAAACTACTCCAGCGGGCATGATTCTCATGGCCATGAATCTGATGAAAATGGGAAAGATTCAGCAATGCTCATGGAATCTTCAGACTGTCATAAAAGGTAGTAGTTGGTATTAAATAAAGTCCACTTGTGTTTGTGGCACTGAAAGCTTTTTCCATTTGAATCTAATTTCCAAGTAATTATTATATAAAGTGTGTCTTCAGATTGAGGCTTAGTGTTCTTTTTCCCCTAGTTAACCTGCGTTTTGTATAATGTAAGTTGTATAATTAATAAAGAGCAGGTTTCTAGTGTTTCTCAAAGCCAGCTTAATTTGTATGTTTTATCACTGCTTGTTTGCTTGGTTCTATTTGTGTTCTTTTGGTAAACCAACTTCAATTATATAGCAGAAAGTGTCAGCCTCTTTTAACAGTCAGGATGCAACTGTGCTATTTTCATCTTTTAAAAAGCTTAGTGTACAGAGCAAAACTAGATTAAGAAGAACCTTCTTAAATGTCTAACATGTATAGTTTCCATTTGTTGTTCCAAGTAGAATGTTTTTAATTTTCATGTTCTAGACAGCCAGACATGAATAAGAAAACGTAAAGCTGAAATGAAATAAGTGTTACGTTAAGTTTACTCATATTAATGTCTTTGTTCTAGCTCAAGCTCAAATGCATTTAGTCTGATGATCGCAAACTCTGAACACAATCAGTCTAGCAGCGGATGCAGGTAAGTCAATATGCATATATTTTCAGTAATTTGCTTGTATGTGAGGCCAAAGACTGAAAACTAAATAGGTTGGGTATTTTTTTTGGCTAAACCTAGAGGAGTACATGTAGGAGATAGTGTGGTCCTGTCTTTGATTCTCTTCCTGTCCATAATCAGCATCATGTCCTCTCAACTACTCGGTTGAATTAGAGGTTTTTGTAGCTGTTCCGTGTGAGCTGTGTGATGACTTGAGAGGTTATCTTACTTTTTTTGGATTTGGTAGCCTAACCTCCATTTTTTTGTGGTTCACTTCAAATATAGTATTTTTTTTGAGACTTTCCTTTAAATTTTCTGCTCTTCAGATTTTAGTCTGAAGCCTTTTCCTGGGAAAAACCTAGTAGTGTTTTAAAATCAGAATTCACCCATTGAGTTGGACGTGTTCTGATGTCCAGCAGCCATGTGATCTGCCTCTCCTGTGTTCCATTCGCCAGGATTCAAGCTTCAAGTCTGTAAGGACAGACCAACATCAGCTGCAGGAATACCTCTATATGAACTCTGCTTCTGACCCTGATAGCCTTGAGAAACCTGATGGCATTGAAGGCTCAAATTTGGACACCTCTGAGTGCCCTACTGTACTTGTTTATTTTTTTAATGAAGTCAGCCTCTGATCAGGAGACCAGAACCTGATCCTAGGCAGATCGAGCAATTTCTAGCTCTAGCATGCTGATGTTAAGATCCCTATCTACATGTACCTGCCCGAAAGTGTTTCTACATGATGCAGAGCCTAAAGAAGTGGTAAATTAAAATCACACCTTTGCACCATTTGGTGCGTGATGAACATAGCGTCTGCCTTGCAGACACCAGAAGATCTTGTTCCGTGCTGTATCTTCAAGTGGAAATTGTTCTGGAGTTCACTTTTTGCTCAATATCAAGGACAGAGTGAACCAAAAGGATTTCTTAATCATCCTTTCCCACTGACTCAGTTTTCTTTACTGCAGGGTGTTGGAGGGTTACTTATCTCAGTTTGATACCTTTTTTTTTTAAACCTTCAGTAATAGCTCCCTGCTCAGAAATAAATGTGAATCCAGATTGTACAGTATTTCCCCAGCTGTCAGGCACAGAGCTGTACAGGGCAGAATTTGATCATCTTCTGGGAATGGAAGACTGACAACCTCAGTTGACTGAGGATACCTAGATATTGGTCTTGAAAGGAATGATTAAAATAATATGAAAAGCTTTAGGGTTAGTCTTTGATTCAGTGAGTACTGAGCTTTGAATTCAGTGTTGGCACCACTCAACTACCTTTTCCTGTCCACATAAAGCAAAATGGAAAGCTCTTGTTTTTGTGCAATTCACTGATTCTTACTCTGCAAGCCAAGCCTTCTCTGTGGCTTTCTACTGCGCCTAATACAATGTCTCTTCAGGGAAAAAAAAAATATAACTGATTTTTCCAAGGAAGCCAGTCTTCTGTATTTGCAGCTACTATAGGCTAACTTGGAAAAGTTTCTTTTCCTGCAAAAGATTCTGACCATGTTGATTGAAGCGTGCCCAAAGGCTACAAAGAACACAGTATGCTCTGTGATTTCGCCTTCTTTCCCTTTTTCTTCCTCCCTGCTCCCAGTGTAGTGTTCTTCTGTTAACAAGACACTGATTGCATCAGTTGAAACTGTCATGCCACACTGTAGATAAGATTTTAGTGTACAGGGTGAACGTGAAGCTTCCCAGGGGAGTACTACGTTATTTTCTTTTCCCTTGTCTTTGTTTCTCAATGTAAAATGGGCAATGATTCAGTGAATGATATGTTTATCATAGTATGTTATGATGTAAACAAGAGCTATGACTGCATATTCTAGTACAACCCAGCTTTGTCACTTTCTAATCATTTTGGGTGAAATATACCCAACACCTGTCAGATGAGTTGGTCTCCCTGAAGAACTTTTCAAATTTCTCAGAAAAGTATTCAGAAATCCCCTTGAAAAAGTTACCTGGAAGCTGAAGCCACTTCACTGGGCATTTCAGATAGGGCAGCACAGTTGCCAAGATCACTGTTTCTGCAGGGGTCCATAGGGTAACCTTGCAGAGAGTAACAGCCAAGATGATTGTGTAGTAATAGAAAATCTTCCTTTTGATAGGAAAGAATTGCTTTTTAGGAAGATTTAAGGAAAAGTCTAGAATCCTCTAGGTTGTTGTGACTGATTCACTGCTTCCTACCCACCTGACCCACCCATCTTTTGTCGTCTTTCCTGTCCTTTCTCCTCCCTCCTTTTCCATTTTGACTTTTGTCAGCATTTTTAAATGATGAGGAGATCAAGAACTGCAAAGGAAGGCAGTTTTCTGACATTTGCGCTGATTATCACTGTAGTTTGACCTTCTGCACTGAGACAGTACTTCTGAGCATGCACCTAAGAAATGTGAATACAATTTCTGTCTCCAGCTGCCTCCTGATTCTTCACCTTTCATATTTAGTCAAGTTTCTTTATCTTACTTAATGTATTGCCATGCTTAACTGGAATACATTTTTCCAAGCATTTCTCCATTTGTTTTGTTAACTTGATGCTCTCCCACTGCCATTCCCTTTTCAGGGACCTTTCCTATGAGAACCTGCTCGAACAGGAGGTGAAGACTTGAGTGGACCTCCTGCTCTCTACTTTGAAGTCCATGAACATTTCTGAGAGTTTGAATTTGAAAGGAACTCTAAGGGATATACCACTAAAAAGGGGGAGGGAAACTGGTGCAAAAAAAAAGTTCTCTGGTGTTTTTGTGTATAAGTGTGTTTCATAAAAAGATGGTATATCTTAAAAATTCAGGTAGTGATAAATCTATTTTAAGTGATTCTAGCTAATATAAGAATTACTACAAATTCTGAATGTTTACACTATGTAGTGGAAAAGTTAATGTCTAGCTATGCAAAATTAGGCATGTGACAAATGTCAGTGTGTTTGGGTTTCTATGAGGATGGTGTGTCACTTCAAGCACTCCAGTGACTTTTTATTATTTGTCTTTAATGTTACAGTAGCGAGCAGTCCACTAAAGCCAAAACACAAAAGGAGTTGTTGAAAACTTTACAAGAGCTGAAAGCTCACCTTCCTTCAGAAAAGCGAGTTAAAGGCAAATCTAGTATCCTAACAACGTTGAAATATGCCCTTAAAAGCATTAAACAAGTTAAAGGTAATCAAGTATGACACTGCTTAAATAATTATGACCTGGATAAAATTAAACATTTAAATAAGAATTTAATTGTGGTTGTCTGCTTACAGCTAAGTTTGTTTGAAAACTCTTTAAGCAAATATTTGTCTTCTCATTTGTGGACTGTTAACTTGGGTTTCTTTGGGATTTAAAGGTTGCCAGTAGATGAATATATTATGATGCTAACGTGGGTGTTTTAAGGTGGGTAAATGTGTATGGGTTGCTGATAAGGAAACTCCACTGTAGAACAACTAACTTGGAATAGTACCTAGACTTTCCAACTGCTCATTCTGTGCTTATGCCAGAAAACCACTTGTTCCGTTTATTGCTTCCAGGCTATTTATTGATGAGACCTTAAATTCTGACTATAAACTGTTTAATGTTCTCATGTAGCCAATGAGGAGTATTACCAATTGTTGATGATTAATGAATCCCAGCCTTCTGGACTCAATGTGTCATCCTACACGGTGGAAGAAGTTGAAACTATAACCTCAGAATACATCATGAAAAATGCAGTGAGTATGCTGACACAAGCCTGCAGCATGTATGTAAAATGTTTTCTAGAATTGGCATGCCTTCTCCTTACAAGGTTGGAGTTCCTGGCTAGGCCAAAATCTGAAGAAGCTGATTTACCTTCAAGTGTATGTTCAGTAGAAACTTCAGGCCTTCATGTAGACTTTGCCAATAGCAGCTCAATTAAAGCTTTTTTCTTCTGACAGCTAAATGGGAAATAAGTGAAAATTCTTGGTCTTCTGACTCATACCTCGTGCTTAGAGACAATGGCATGATACATCTCAATATCCACGTGATGCAGTGCAGTATAAGATGTGTAAATCATTAGTTGTCATTTTAGAATAGTGGCTAAACTTGGAGGGTATCTCTGTCCAAAGCTTAGTCAAGGCACACGGTGAGTTGTTTCAGCTAATGCTTACAGTAGGGGTTATTTGATGTTTCAACAGTTCTGTTAACGAGACTTAAAAGTGACCAATGCATTTGGACCATTGCGTGTTGTTGTGTTCTCTTCTATGGTATTTGTCTGGTCTTTGCAACTGTTACAGGCTTATTCTATGATCTAGTGATACTGTCTTCTCTTTTTAGATGAGAACAACTATGATGATCAATGTAGTTTTTAGCAGTAATGATAATCACAGTCACAGAATGATTATTTTATTTTCCGTATTCTCAGTGTTCTGTGTTTATTATGGAGTCTTAAACAATAATTACATATAAGTTTATTAGCCTGTCTTCCTCAATTTTTTTCTGAACCCTCTGAACGTATGCAGTTCTGAAATTAATAAAGTAATGGACAGATAGGGGATGTTCCCTAGCTTCATGTAGGTATTTTTTGTTGTACCTATGAATTGCCTGTAAGGTAAAACAAATAGGCAATCTAGAGTATAACTGAGGACTCCAAATATCATAAACGTTGCTCAATTGATCTAAAACATGAGCTTGTAAAAACCAGTATTCTGACGATAGTTCTTAAGTTTGTATATAGTAATACCGGATTGAGCAATGAAGGTTGTGACGCAGGAAACTCTTCTGTGTTGAGGAAAAAATACATTAAAAAAATGCATGAAATGATGCAAGTGGAATTTGTGAATGGTTGTCTGGGGCTCTTTTTTCACCTGTCTGTTCATTACTTTATCAAGTGGCATAGAGTACTTATTTTCATTATGTGGTGAATAAATAAAATAAGGCAAACAACTCTTCTCAAAACAGCTCAATCTCATGGGTGTAAAATATGTCTGACGCTTTCTTGAAACCAAAATGTGTAATTTTAAAGTTGAAAGCTCCTCATTTCTTACTTTGTAAATTCTGCATTGTAAAATATGCTATTGTTGCCTAATACTGGTTTAAGGCATGTAACCTGATAAGTTCCTAGTGTATTAATCTTACTGCATAGATCAAAAAGTGTGCTGTATACATCTGCTTCACAAGGGCATCAAAATTATTTTACTGCCCCCTAAACAAATGTGATTTAACTCTCTTTATTCAGTTTCCTTAATTTTTACTTTTAACTTATTAATGCTTTTATCTTGGTGTCCTGTTTTATCTTACTGTCTAAACAATATGTTATGGATTGAAGAATGTGTTGTTTTTTCAACTGTCTAAATTTGAGACTTCTTTTTAGGATATGTTTGCTGTAGCTGTTTCTCTGATTACTGGGAAAATTGTCTACATCTCTGATCAAGCTGCTTCTATTCTTCGCTGTAAGAGAGGTTATTTTAAAAATGCCAAATTTGTGGAATTCCTGGCACCTCAGGATGTCAGTGTTTTCTATACTTCTACTACCCCATACAGATTGCCATCTTGGAATATTTGCAATAGAGCTGGTGAGTGGTCTCCACAGCAGGTATTTCTTTGACCTTCCTTCAGGCATGCAGATGCAAATACCAATTTTTGCAATATCTTTTCATCCTTCTCCATCACTTCATCAGAGTGCAACACACATTACTAGAACATCTCTGAACAGTATGAGGTGTTTAACATGCTTTTTATGAATTGCCAAAGCTTGTCTGTTGGCTAAAAGCTTTTTGATTGCCACTGTTCATTGGTTCATAGGCTACTTTTATCCAACTGATGATTGAAAGCAAAGAAAGTATGCATGCTGAAAGTGGATTTGCTTTCAAGATTTTCTTGCTATCAAGTGACCACAATTTTTCTTTAAAAAAAACATTCTCTTTAGATATAAGGAGCACAATATTTTTGTCTTCTTACTTTTAAAATATGTATGATTTGAGTACTGTACACCTTGGTTACTGTATAGGAAGATGTACTTCATCTAACGTCACTGCAGTAACCAAGTGTAGTTGTGTATCTGTTCTTTTAGCCTTAGGAAAAAGGATGTCAGGCATGCTGATGGTGAAGGATTAGACCTCTTAGGGCACTTGATATTTGTGTGAGGGTTGTTTTACTTGTGCAGTGACAGCTGTTGGGAATTGAGAAATAGCTGCCAAATATTTTTAAGCAAACACTTGAAATTCAAAGTCTGCTCTGAATATTTGAAATTCCAATCCCTCTATAATAAGTATATGAAGTTAAGACAGAGTGAACCATATTCAACATGAAAAACAATTCACAGTAATTGTGAAGCTGCTAGTCCAGCATCTGTCAAAAAAGGTTCAGTTGTGAACTTTGACCATGTGATCCTCCTTGTGCATGTTACTCAGTTATACAATCTATTTTTCCTGAAACATTTTTCTCTAGTTTTATTATGTTTATAAGAGATTCATATTTCAAAAATGCAGTAGGTAGAACTACATACTTTATTCCACGTATTGGCAGCCTTAGCTAGTGTTTAGAAGTGTTGCATATTGAGGCCTTTGAAAGATCAGAGCTTGGCTACTCTTGAAAAGGAGGGAAATAAGCTTCATAGGGGAGGGAAGGAAGGTTTTGCTTAAAATAAAATAAAGTTTGGGTTTTGCTGGGGAGTGTGGGCTAGGCAGAGGGAGTTTAGCAAAAGTATTTGATCCTTTAGCTGTCCTTTCTAGGAAAGAGGTCTGGTTTTGGGAGGTCCTGGAGAATGAAACTTCTTTGATCAATGGTGTAAGTTAGTGAAAAAGCTGACAAACAGTTCAAACTGGAGAGCTGTTTAGATATGTTTTTGGCAGAAGACTTAAGAAGCAAGCAGCTGTGATTCACACACCAGCCTAAGAAAAGCATAAAGTAAATAAATTAAAAAAAAAAAGGCTTTGGGGAACTTAAAATTTTTGATGGATTCAAACTATATTACTTTTAATCCTGTTGGGAAGAATTATTGTTTTAAATGTTGTAACTTCATAGTAATTTGTTATAAATATTTAATGTTTCTAGAGTCTTCCACCCAGGATTGCATGGAAGAGAAATCTTTTTTCTGTCGCATCAGGTAAAGCAGTACTATAATGAGACTTAGTGTTATGCTATGAAATTGCACTACAGAAGTATTCAACTCTTATAAGAATCATATGTTATGCAAGTTTTGTATTTTTGCATAGTGTGAACATAAGGTAAAACACATGCTTGTCCTCTAGTCATTTAACTTCCAGAAGCTACTCAGGAAACTGCAAAGTGGTTGCAGGAAGTTGCATCTTAGAAGTTAATCAGTCTGAATATTGACCTTTGCACTGTGAATGGAGCCGATACGATATCTCTCACAGCTGCAGAAAGTCTTTACTTCAAGTTAATTAAACTATTCTGTTTAGCATGTGCCACAGATCCTCATTCATTCTAGAAGACTAACGGCAGATCTTGAATTCATACCGTATGTCCAGTATAGGTAGATGTATGAGAGTAACTTGGTTTCTCTTTTTTGCTGTCACTAGATGCTGTATAGTTCTTTTTGTTTTCCTTCGTGCTGCCTGTTGCTTCTCTGGTAGCATTTCTGGAAAGAAATTGTGGGTCCTATAAGTTACTTCTGGAGTAAATAAATGCTTATAATTAAGATATGAGCATAGTTTTAAACAAATTAGAATGTTCTACTGCAGAGAGTTGGATTGGATGTATTGTAAAGGTACTGCTGGCGTGATTATAGACTTCCTTTCTTCTAATTCACATTGATTCCAAAAGCTTTAGCTTTGTAAAGCTGTGCTGTTATAACCTTATTACTTCACGTGTGTGTGTATATATATGTCACTGTGCGAATGGTTGTTTTTGCTGTTACGCTTTGTATTCTTAAGTTAGCAACTGTTGTTATAGGTAAGAATTTATGAGACTTATTTAAAATCAAAATACATATTGAGTAAAAGAAGGTATCTCTTAACTGAGATAATACAGCAGTCTTCATAAAATAAAACTATAAAGCCATTCCTTTGGAGGGTAAAATGGGGATTAATATCAGATTAGGATTAGTGGATCAATAAAACAACTTTATCATTAAGAAGTGGGTTTTTCTCTTCATCAAACTTCCACGTGTAGGTCTTACTTCCATCAGGACCATTCAGGACTAAAGAGGACTATTCTTTATTGTAGTTGGTATGCGAAGGGTGCCATCAGAATTAGGTTCTGTTCTACTGAAAACTAAGGAAGCTAAATTTTTGGGTGCTGTTTTAGGAGCTATCATGCAGTCTTTTTGTCATTAAGAAAGTTACAGTAAATAAAAATTGTTTAGTGTGAGATAAATCTGTTGAAATCAACTCTGTTTAATTATTAGTGCAGGGAAGGAGCGTGAAAATGAGATCTGCTATCACCCGTTTCGGATGACTCCTTACCTTATCAAAGTACAAGATCCGGAAGTAGCAGAAGACCAGCTTTGCTGTGTGTTGCTTGCAGAAAAAGTGCATTCTGGTTATGAAGGTAATCCTTCCAGCAGACAGAGTAATTTGGTTTCATGAAATTAAGAACTGTTCTGTTTTACTACAGGAATTTCTGTGCAGTTCAGCAGTTTAATAAAACTGAATTTCAGTTTAAGAAAGCTAACTTGCATGAGTACTGTCAGTGACCTCAAGTTTTATTGAAGTGGAAGGTAGCTGGTTTGGTTCTCTGCCCTTGCTGATAGTCTGTTAGCTAGCAAGCTGCTTTCCTACGTGCTCTTATGCAAACATTTAGACTTCACTCAGTATTTAATAGAAACTTGCAGCGTAAACTACTATATGTATGCCAAAAATACTTTTTAATCTGCTATTTTTTTCTTTCAGCACCCAGAATTCCTCCTGACAAAAGAATTTTTACAACTACACACACACCAACCTGTTTGTTCCAGGATGTAGATGAGAGGTAAATTACTAAATACTGTTTTTCACATGTTTACACAACCTGTCCAGTAACTTTTCAGGTATTTCTAGGGTTTAATAACGGGGTTAGAATTTTGTGTAACTACCAATAAGTTGTTCAACTCAGGAAGGGTACATCTCCCAGTTTTCATTAAGACCACACTGTAATGCATTTTCACACTTGAAGTGTAAAACTGCCTGCTAACAAGTTGTTCTTCTTATTTTACGTCTATCTGGGGCAAATCTGGACATAAATTCAGTCAGTGAAACCCACTGCCAGGACTACTCCTGTGCCAGCAAGCATGACGCATCTGAGACTTTTTTTTTTTAAGTCTGATCGAATTATTAGCAAACAATATTCTGCTGTTACTTTCTGTTGGCTGAGGTACAATTAGAGAAGTGTCTTTTAAATATAACATTAGATCATGTAAAAAGACATTCTGTGTTCAGAGATGAAATGGTTCAGATTCTGCTGGCTGAAGGTTTCATGTTGCATTGTTAGAGTTAGTGCATATGAAACTACCCATGTTTCAGAGCAGAGACACATAAGATGCCTGTGATGTTAAGGCATACAAAGAGGTTCAGGAACGAAGGTGCAAACCAGGCTTTCCCTGAGTCTTTAGGACTGCTTTTGCCTATGACCTGTCAGAGGATGTTTAGGTGATGGAAATTTGAGCTCTATGAAAAGAACAAAAGATACTCCTTCAAGAAGAGTTGGGGACATAGGCTGAATAGGAGTTATTATCATAAAGCTCTTAAGGACAGGGTTGTACTTTGAAATATCATAATACTTTGAAGGACACAAGAGAATTAGCTTGTTACTGAGCTGAAAACAGAGGCTTCCTTTTCCTGCTTTTTTTTCTTTTCCTTGTTTTATGTCAGATTTTACTTGTGATGGTTTATATTACATGATGTGTAGGATTTTTTTATCCTTAGTGAAAATTAAGTTGGCTACAATAATAGTATCTGAGATAAATCCATCATTCCTAGAAGCTACTGGATCATTTCTTTAGCTTCCTCTTCATCTGACAAGCAAGCCCAGCTCAATCTCTAATTATAGGTTTACAATCTAGATCCTTGACTCTTCTACTGACCTTCATGTTGGTCTAAAAACATGTAGTTCCTTTGCATTGAAGCTACTGAATTTGCTTCTTCCTTTATAACTGCAATAAATAAGTTTAAAATTGGATATCCTAAGGGAGTAAGTGCTCTGTTCCAGCACGGGTTTTCATAAAACAGGTAGCAAAGAGTAGGAACAGAGCAAAGAAGAAAGAACAACAACAAAAACACGTTTACTTCTTTTTATAACTTTATTTGAGGAAGTTCTTTCTAACTGAAGTAATTCTGAGTTGATAGGTATTTTCAACTCCTTTAGCCATATAACTCTTTTTTTTTTTTTTGCTGCTTTGACCTTGGCAGTGCTTTTAATTGTCAGAATGGTATTATTTAGTATGAGTTGTCATGCCAGTTCCAGTTTTTTGAAGTTGTTGCTTTAAATCGTTAATAAGCTCTTAAGTCTTACTACTGAAGCAATTAGTTAACTAACAAGGCATAAGTTGCTCTCCTTGTTTTTCTCTGAATATCTCAGCCTCTTTACCAGAAGGGTATGTCATCTCTTCTGTGGAACTGATCTAATTTCAGTGGGCTTGAAAGTGCAGTGTCGAAGGCATTTGTTCCATAGTGTTTGTGAGTTCCAATACAACACAGTTTTGTGTCTGTTGTGCGCTAGGGTTAAGTTCCTCATTAAAAGCATTCAGATAGCTGAGCATCGTACTTCTCCCTAGGCCTTCATCAGCAACTGGGGCAGGGGAAGGGTATACATCAGAGTTCACAAAGTGACTTGGTGTGTGGCAGCTTCTTAAACGTTACTTGATGTAATTTATATTTACCAAATCATATTTTTGGAGGATAGCTTTCAGGATAAGGTACAAAATGACATTTGTGAACTTCCATTCTTTTTCCTTAACGCTTTAAATGATCACTTAAGGTGATTTCATCACATAAACTAGTTCCTCATGTCATTAGAAGATGTTACTGTGCAGGAATTCAGGAATATTACTTTTAATTTTTTATTCTAATTAATAAGCTTGCTTCTTTGCAGCTCCTTTGAGTTAAACTCTTAACCTGCCTGTGAGAAAGTTTTCTTGATCCCTAGTCAGCTACTGGTTGCTAGTTCAGCTACAGAAATCCTGTGTGAACCTTAGCATTGGCTTGCAGCCCGTAGATCAGGGCTCTTTGCTTTCGTGAGAGTTTTATAAGATTAAACTTTATTAATGCTTTTTTAAATTCAGGGTAAGTACGCATCCTGTAGAGCCTGGGCAGCATAAGAAAATACAGGAGAACTGCTGTAGCAGATTTCTAAACACTTTAGTCAGTAACACTACAAAACACCAAAACAAAAATCAATGCCTTGCTCAAAGAGAGTTACTGCTATTAAGCTGGTACTGGTATGGCACCCCAGATTTAAAATTATTAAATCTTTTTCTAGGAAAAAGCAAGTAAAACTTACATTTGTTTTAAGTGCTTCCATTTGAAGTATACTTTTATTCTGCTTGATTTAATTAAAAAAATATTCTTTGTTTTTCTTTCCCCAGAGCGGTACCTCTGTTGGGATACCTACCTCAGGACTTAATAGGAACACCAGTCTTGGTGCATCTTCACCCAAATGACAGGCCCTTAATGCTAGCAATTCACAAGAAAAGTATGTTGTCTCTTTACTGTGGCAAAAATACCTTTCTTTTTATTCCTAAAAGTAAATAGTAACAGCTACAGAGACCTCAGCAAGTAGGAGGTGAAAAAAATTTCTGCAAGTAATTAAATATGCAAGTAATTAAATACTGAAGTATTCCTTTACTCTACAACTTGATTCTTAATGTAAATTGATGAAAGTGAGAAGTCCATTCAATTTCATGTTTGGTGAAAATGAGTTGAAGCATGTCTGCTGTAAACAAATTGACCATACATGATTATTTCATACATAAAGAAAATTGTGCTGCGAATGCAATGATAGAATTTGTCATATTTTAAATTGTAGTCTGTCTTCTCTTGTAAATAGTCAAAGAGAAGAAAGACATTCAGGGCAAGTTAATTTGTTAATGTATGGAAACGTACAGCTGTCTCTTCAATCATTGTGACAACTCTGAATTGTTAAGTAGAACAGTGTAAATATTAAACTGACTTTTTAAATCATTCATTGCAGTTCTTCAGTACGGAGGACAGCCTTTTGACTATTCACCAATCAGGTTTTGCACTAGAAATGGAGATTATATAACCATGGACACTAGCTGGTCCAGTTTCATCAATCCTTGGAGTCGAAAAGTTTCGTTTATCATTGGAAGACACAAAGTTAGGACGTAAGTCAATAAACAGTTATTTTTAAATTTTCTTTTTCATTGGAATCATATGGTGATTCCTAAAAAGATTTAAGGGACTAACAGGGTGAGTGGGCAGGAATAATACAAATTATTCACTCCTTATGTTTGGGTTTGGTGATATAGTAACTGCTTTAAGTGAAGGAAATTTGACATGCTTCAAGCTTTGTCAGTACTGTCAAGAGTTGCTTAAGGAGAGTGAGTAAAGATATGTCTTGTGAGATTGAAATATCATAGATATAATATATAGAGATCCTTAAATAGTGATGGTAAGTGATCCTTATATAGGGATGGTAAATTAAAGATGTGCACTGAAACTGGAAAAAGTACTTGAGTTTGTAATGGACTGGCCAATGTTTGGTTTATGCAGGGGTCCCTTAAATGAAGATGTCTTTGCTGCTCCCAACTATACAGAGGACAGAATCCTTCACCCTAGTGTTCAGGAAATCACAGAGCAAATATATCGGCTGCTATTGCAGGTACAGCATCTGCTTTAATGACACACTTTTAATTTCCCACTGAAGAAAGGGCATTTACCTTCATGTGAATTTTGTATAGCTATCTTCTACTATACTGGGATTTCTGTCTGCAATCCTGGAAATTATTTATACTCATGATTACCAGATATGACTTAACTGAAGTGTGTTAAAGCTCCTGTTGGTGTTTTATGGATTTCATGCAGCTACATGTATGGAGTCCTCACACAGAAAACAAACAAAATTACCCCCACAAAACTCCCCACCCCCCAAAAATTGTTTTTCATCTCACATGGAATTATTGGTAACAGTTCTGTGTTGAAAGCTGCTGTACAGATATATATGTGTGTGTGTGTATATATACATGCATATACTGTTGTTTTTAACAGCCTGTACACAACAGCGGATCCAGTGGCTATGGAAGCCTAGGTAGCAATGGCTCACATGAACACTTAATGAGTGTGGCATCCTCCAGTGACAGCACAGGAAATAATAATGAAGACACTCAAAAGGATAAAACAGTAGGTTTTTACTTTTTTAGTCAAGTATGAGATACAAAACTTCTAAGCTTTTTCCATATTAAACATTTCTGGTATAGATAGTGTCAACTGTACTTCAGTACCCTGTAGATATGAAAGTAAGTGTGTATAAAAAAAATTTAAACCTGGGTGGTGTGTTAACATACTCTAATACCTATTTTATGTTATATGCTTGTTTCTGGGAAAAGCAGCTGTGGATATTTAAAAACAATTTCTTTTGGGAGGTGCAAGTCTGTACCTCTTGTTTTCACAAGAGAAACTACGAAGATAAAATGCAATAGTAATGGTTTTATGCTGCAAAAACGTTGAATAATATAGAATTAGAAATTATTTTTTGCTTAACATTTAGCTTTCCAGGTCATTGTTTCATCCGGTTGACAGTGAGATGTAACTTTTACAAATTTCGTTAGTCTGAACAAAACAGCATAGTTAAACTTGTGCCTACATTTATCAGAGCTATTCCATGGGCAAAGTAAACCCTGAATGTGGATGCAGTCAAAGGAACTGCACTATCGTCTAAAGTCTTTTTGGCGTTTCTATTAGTCTTCCCAAATGCTGTTTGATTTCTGAAAGCTAATTATCTCCTTTACTTAATTACATTGTTCATAGTCTGAATCTCCTGAACTTGATTTATGTTTCTGTGATTAGGCATGGCAGACTGCTGTGCTTTCCAAGGTGGTCGCTTTTGCTGGCTTTCAGTTCTTAAACACTAGCATCTTGAGTAGGTGAAGCTTCTGGAAATCTTGTTTCACAGATGAATTACTACATTTCAGAGCTTTGTAGAAAAAGAGGCCGCCTATTTTGAGGGGAATAGATACTTACCTCTCCTTCACCATTTCTACAGATAGTTATGATTACTATAGTATAATGTTGTAACATCCTGTCAGTGCCTGATGAAACTTCTAGTGCAAGAAGTTCAGTCTTTGCATCAATATTTTATTTACCAGTGATACTGTTTTCTTCTGAAGTCTTACTTGTACCATTTCTTTATATTGTCCTATCAAAATCATTCAACCATATTAAACAAAATATGGAGTAATTGTATATGAGGAACTATTTTACATTTCTGCTCTCTAGTTCCTAAAATTCTGCTTCTGCACAATAAAATCCTGTACATCAGGATTTCTCCCATGATCAGACTAACTGTAAAGTAGAAGTTAACTAAGGTTAGATTTAGCCTTACTGAGGAATTGCTATACATGAAACAATTTCATACGAACTGTTTTTAATGACCTGCTTTCAGATTGGTCAAGATGCCAGGAAGGTCAAAAATAAAGGACAACGTATTTTCACTGACAATAAAGCAAAACTGGAGCATAAGAGAGAGCCTTTTGCAGGTAAGACGCTAGAACTAAGTGTTAGTTTATTGCAATGGCATGTGATGTAATGCAGGGGCTTTTCTAATCAGATTTAACTGATAAAAGTGCTGGGTTTATTTCCAGCACTTTTTTTTTATTTGGATGTATTTCTTACTGTTTTACTGATATTTTAGGGGAAACTCCAAAGACTAATGCTGTGATTGCATAATAACAATCTCTTAACAGAAAAACAAAGTGGTCCTGGTGCTCAGGTGAAAGATGCAATAGGAAAGGATACTGCGGTCACAGCTGCTCCTAAAAATGTGGCTACTGAAGAATTGGCTTGGAAAGAACAACCTGTGTATTCTTATCAACAGATTAGCTGTTTGGACAGTGTCATCAGGTAAGGAACTACTGTTTAAATTACCATTGATCTGTAGACTTAAGACTTGCATATCTAATATTGCTAAATCCTTTTATTTTAGATACTTGGAGAGTTGTAATGTGCCTGGTACAGCAAAAAGAAAATGTGAACCTTCTTCAAGTGTGAATTCTGGTGTTCATGAACAAAAAGCAGCTGTTAATGCTATACAACCCTTGGGAGGTATCTCTACATTACAACTTCAATTTTTTTTAGCAGCTAGTTGGATGTTACTTGTCAAAATAATGACAGGTGTAGCTTAGGGATGATCTCATAGCCATTTTCTTAACCTTACATGTTGATAAACTAACTTAACATTAACATTTTCACTAGAATTAAAATAATTAATTGAATATCATGTCTGATTGTAGATGTAGCAAGCTTGTTTATACTGTACAAAACACGGCAGGATTTGCAGTTTTAGGGCTTGAATCATTACCACATGTGAAAACTTCATTTCACAGTCAGTACTTCTAGGAACAACCAGCTGAAGACCCTGTCTGCTGATTATTGGCAGCAAAAATTCCATTTTTAAGTTTGCATATTTCACTTCTGTTTCTTCTCTGTGGGAATTTTTAAAAAGGGATAAAACGGGTAGAATGCTATTCTCAGTGCTGTGTGAGGTGTAAGAACTCATTCTAAAGGAATTGTCCAGCCATGGAATAACAATGGGGATTACTGAAGATAGGTACCTACAAAGTCTGCTGGGAAAAAAACACAACAGTAAGTTGTTAGGACTTAGTTGTAACATTTGATATGGTCCATGTGTGGATGGGGAGCTAAAGTGGAAAAGGCAACTGGTTGGTTAGTACAAGAGTTGTGAGATTAGTAGAGAGCTACACATAAACAAGGTACCTGCTGATTTAGCCTCATTATAAGAGGCTGAAAGGGGGTGACCAGAAGAGTTTTATAAAAATTGGTCTTGGGAATTATTTTATCAATATTTTCTTTTGATAAGCTTGAAGAAAAAATCTAACGTAGTTTTTAGAATACAACTGGAAGATATAATCAGCATACAGAGGAACAAAGTATCCTTTAGAAGGAGTTGGAGGACCTTGAAGTAGAGAGGAAGAAGTAGTGGAACTCGCATCATGCAGTTAAGAACACAGTTTATGCTGTCATCTGGAGTCTTTGCAGTCCTAGCTGGTAGGAAAGGATGTAGGTTCGCTAGCTTCTTGGTGTGCTGATGATTGCAATGACCAAGTCACTAGCATGCTCTAGTCAGGTAAAAGGCAAACTTTAGGTCTTACAGTGTAAGTTACGCTCAGTATTTGTACTAAAGAAGGAATGTTTTGATGCTGGTTAGAGGCATTGGTATGATGTGCTGGATTACTGCTTATAGTTTTCAGGTGAGAAAACTTAAGTAGGCAGATGTTCATAGCAAAGCTTAGCATCTGCCAGCTAATTACCAGGTAATGAGAGATTAGTATATGACAAGATGGGAGCTGAGAGGGACTTAATCTTAGGCTGGAGGAGACTTGAAACTTCTAAAGTCATACCATCAGAGATGGATAAAGCCCAGGAAAGATCAAGAAGTCCTTCACTGACAAGATGTGGTTTGTCTGCATGAAAGTAGAGGATTGGATTTGGTTGCTCAGAAATCATCCTATTTCTAAAACATTCTTTTTGGATTCTGTGAAATAAATAAAATGCTCATTTTGTGTTTCAGCAAGCACAGTTCAGTCTCAGCTGTTCTGCAGCTGTAGCGACATATTACTTATCTGCAATGTATAACATACTTTTTTTTTTTCTTTTTAAATAGGCCCTACTGTGTTGAAGGCATCTGGCAAATCAAGTAGTCCCCCAGTAGTTGGTGCTCACTTAACTTCTTTGGCTTTACCTGGCAAGCCTGAAAGCGTTGTATCACTCACAAGTCAGTGCAGCTACAGTAGCACCATTGTTCATGTTGGAGACAAGAAAACACAACCTGAATTAGGTATGATTTCTGCTAATATGTCATCTCCAAAAAGGTGATTGCTAGTAAGTTTAAACTTCAAACATTGGAACACGTAGAACCTACTTGTGACTTATATTTTCTTATATCTAAGATGTTCTTAGAGAAATTGAATAAATAGGAACAGAATTTGTATCTTAAACTTACTGAGAAATTAGTACAGATTATAATAGCTTAAAGTGAATTTCCAGAGCTGTTCTTTATCATGATTGTTTTTTCCCTTCTGTTTCTGTAGAAATGATAGAAGATGGTCCGAGTGGAGCAGAACTCTTAGATAGCCAACTTACTGCACCTCCATCCAGCTCTGTACATGTAAATCAGGAAAAGGAGTCATTTAAAAAACTGGGACTTACAAAGGAAGTCCTTGCAGTGCATACACAAAAAGAAGAGCAGAGCTTTTTGAATAAGTTCAAAGAAGTAAAGAGATTTAATATTTTTCAGTCCCACTGCAATTACTACTTACAAGATAAACCCAAAGGACGGCCTGCTGAACGTGGTATGGCAATACTTCTCACAATTAAAAAGTAGCCTTCATGTAGGTGGTGAATCCTGTTGAGATGATGCTTGCATTTTTAGCTCTGTTGTGGAACCACAGGGAACAGCGACAGTTCCGTACTGTGTTTAAGTCCATAGAGAAATTCTGGTTACAGTCTTGCTTTGAAGATTATATTAAAAGCTATATTCTGCTCTTAACTTATGCTTCAGTAACTAATGTTTTAGTTATCTATCCATTGCATTATTACTGTTATGCGTTTACTTTCAAGAGACAAGAAATACACACTTTAGAATGTTTTCCTTCCTGTGTTTGTGTTTGCTTTCTCTATTCTCTTGCTGCTCTTTTCCTTCTACCTTTCTATCTATCTTTTGGTTTTTTTTCAGCCTCTTTGGTTTACATCCAGTTTCTCCTGTTGCAATACCATGTCACTGGTGAAACAGTAATGGCTTGGTTGCTATTAAGTTAATAATGTGACCAGTGGCAGACGGAAATGGAACAGACAAGCTGTAATAGTGAGACTGGTTTTTGTTAGGTCTAGGGACCCAGGATGGCATTTTTAGAAGAGCTTGGTATTGACCTGACTTTGTTTCCATTTCAGTCCTGACCTGGAACTAAAGTCAGATACTGCTGAGCATCTGTTTGTTTTTGTGGTTTTTTTTTCTCCCCCATGATTCTTATCTTTGTTTTGATATAAATAGTTATGCAAGTCCTTGACATAGGAAGCCTTCTCTGGAAAAACTTAGTCTAGTGTTCTTTATTCTTGCTAAACTTTCAGATTGTCTAAAGCTTACTTAGACCAAGCTTATGCAGCTTTTAGATATTTAAATATTTAGATATAGAAGATATTTTATGGATTTCCTCATCTCTGTAATGAGAGAACTGACAGCCTTTACCTAGGGAAGAGTTGATTGGTGCAGACTTGTAAAGTAAGGTTGGTTCCATGCTTTTCTTCCTAAGGTTTTTAAAGGTAGCATGTTCTTTCCCCTTAGAAAATTATCTACGTGTATGTTCTCTTCTGTGCTGCTTTTTCTTCATGTTCTTAGTTACAGACCTGTGTGACCTTAACTATCTAGAAGTGCTTTCAGTTCTCTTCTACTGCTTTCACTGTAGTTGCTGAAGTGATCGGAGTGGTTCCTTTGTACTGATTGGGTGACACATTTGAGCCTCAACTGATGCACTGCTATCCTCTGTTTTTTTTGTATTTCCCCCATGGTGTGTCAGCATGATTTACCTTGCCCAGTGTGCTCAGCTCTTGTGCTAGAGGCAAAAGAGTGAGCCTGATCTGTTCCCAGATCATTCCTTTTGGGTAAACTAAGTCCAGAACTACAAAGAACTACAATTTTGAGCAACTTCTTGGGATGCCAAACCACAGAGAATCTTTAAAATTTCCAGAGGGACCCATCCTGATGCAGGCTTTTTTCCTTCAGGTGGCCGTGGACAAAGAAATGGCACTTCTGGAATGGATCAGCCTTGGAAGAAAAGTGGAAAAAACAGGAAGTCAAAACGCATTAAACCACAGGAATCTTCAGACAGTACAACTTCTGGAACTAAATTTCCCCATCGGTTTCCTCTTCAAGGCTTAAATACTACTGCTTGGTCACCATCAGACACTTCACAAGCAAGCTATTCAGCGATGTCTTTTCCCACCGTTATGCCTGCATATCCCCTTCCCGTTTTTCCAGCAACAGGGACTGTGCCACCAGCTCCTGAGACTTCGCTCTCTGGTTTTAATCAGTTGCCAGACTCTGGAAATACTTGCCCTATGCAACCATCCCAGTTCTCTGCCCCCCTCATGACACCCGTTGTAGCTCTTGTGCTCCCCAACTACGTCTACCCAGAGATGAACAGTAGCTTACCTCAAACGCTTTACCACAGCCAAGCCAACTTTCCTACCCCATCTCCTTTCTCCTCACAGACAGTATTTCCAGCACAGACACCATTCAGTACTCCCAGCCCTTTCCCGCAGCAGGCGTTTTTTCCAACACAACCATTCCATTACAATGCACCAGCAGAAAGTGAAAAGGTGCCTGCCACAGAGACACGAAATGAGCCATCCCGTTCCTGCACTCCACAGTCAGTGGGTGCTCAAGACCAGGCTTCTCCACCTTTATTCCAGTCAAGGTGTAGTTCTCCTCTGAATCTTCTGCAATTAGAGGAAACCACAAAAACTGTGGAAAGTGGAGCTCCTGCGGGTTTTCATGGAGCTTTAAATGAGGAAGGAGCCATAGGCAGCAAAATCGTGACAACTGATAACTGCAGTGGAAAGGGATCCCTACCAGTAAGTATGCTGATGGGCTTATGGTGGGTTTTGTTTTTTTCTTTCCAAGTCTTTGTACTCGGAACATATCTGAGATTGTTAATATATACAGATGCCTAAAAATGATTCTTTTTCCCCCTCTATTTCCTTGTCTCTGGTACATTGTTTTGAAAACTTTGTGGTCCTTATTTTTTAATGATAGTAATCACTCTATAATCCCCAGAGATGGACTCACAATTGTAGTTTGCAAGCTTGAATTTCAGCAGATTGAATTAAAAGTGAGATCTAATCATTAGAATAATGTTAACCTTTAAAAATTAAAATAATGTTGTTCTCCTAAAGTTACACAAGAAACTGGAAATGAATTCTAAAATAGTTGTGTTACTTTTTTAATCTGAATTCAAATATTCCTATTGGAAGTAATTTGAAATATATTTCAAATCATTTGTGCACTTTATTTTTTTAGTGTTTAACAAAGTTGTGGGCTAGTGAACTTATGTGAAGCGGGGAAATTATCTGTAACTGTGGTTTTGAAAGAAGCTAATGTAAATAAAATCGCCTCTTTGTTTACAAACTAGCCAAAGTAATGAATGAATGAATTGTTTGCAGATATTAGCAATTCCTTTGTTTTACCTAAGGTTCTAAAGCTGTACTAAGCCATATGGTAACTTCACCTTTTTTCCTGTCTCGTTTAAATTTGATGGATCAGCTTACCATAGTACTCCATCTGAGGTTTCCATATGACTGTCTGTAAAGGTTTCCACAATGGTGATGATGTAGACTAATTAATTAGTGTTGTCTAAAGATTCCATAGGGTATCTTTTTAATGAAGTCACTGGGATGCAACCAAAACCTTTTAGAGTGACTGCTTCTTCCCTTACGCTTTTCTGCTTGTGGCTTACAGCTGTTCACTGCATGTGATAACGTAGTTAAAGTGTAGAACTTGGTTTGTTGCTGATAAAGGAAAGGAGGCATTGGATGGTTTTATTTATAGGCATGCCTGAGATCTCAACTACAGCAAGTAGTCAGTCAAAAGTATAATTGGTGTTGATGCTAACAGCTGATTAGATGACTTAGACTACACAGCAAAGTCATAAACACGTACCTACACTAGAAGTTGTAAAGGAAGAAGAAGGAAAAACTTATGTGCTTCTTCCCCCCACTGAAGAACATTCAGGTCTTCCATTTAGATGTTTGTGTTTAACTTCTGTGCTTGGTTTCTAGATGATTTATTTTACCTAATATTCTTGATACTGACTCTTAATGGGGATGAATGGAGGGAGAACAGAGATGGAGTCTATATGTTTTTGTAGCGGAACTTCCAAACTTGATTGACAGAGCATAAAAACTTACTACATTCTGTTATTGAGTGCTTGCTAGATCATGATCTTGAGAACAAATATTTTTTTAAATGAAAACAATGTTTTGTATCACACTGGTCATGCAAATGCCATTTTCTGATTCTCAGTGATATGTGCATCCAGTGCCTTTTTGTGGACTAAAGTATTCTGTGTGCTATGTGACATCTCTGAAAGCTTAGAGATAAGCATATTCTGACTTGTGCTTTGGTAAAGAAGTGCATCTGTGACTGTCTGTAACTTACAGCATGCTCTCAGATGCCACTACTAGATTAAAAGAAGCTTGATAACAAAATATTAATTCTGGTGGCACGTTCTTTTGACTACTCACAAGGCTAGTTCCTATTCTTTAGAAACCTGAAAGGCGTTACTTTCTTAATCTCCTTATCATTTGAACATGAGGGCGAGACAGACATTTGTTCAGGAAAGCATTAAGGATATAGCTGAAGCTAGTTCCCACTGCTGGTATGTATTTTTGCTGAATTCTTTGTCAACATTAACTTTGAATATTCCATATAAGTGGGGTAAGTGGGGCAGTGCTGTAACTGCTTGCTTAAAAAACAAAATAATCAACATCAGTATAGTTAATGCTCTTTCCCTTAAACATACAAATTGTCTTTTGCTTTTGTCAGCTTGCATCTGGGAACAACTACCTTTTCATCATGTATTGAGAGTGATAAGTGAGGGACTGTTCACGCAAATATGAGGTAGACTATAGTAGGAGCAACCAACTGTTAGTACGTCTTAGTGGATTTGGCTAAGTTTTGAGGAGTCCAGGATAGTAGGGGCTGTCAAAACTGAGTAGCAGATGCCTTCCTTATTAAACAGTGAGTTTTCCTTTTTTAAAGAGAAATTGTATTTCAATATCTATCTTCTGGAAGGGACCATATGTCAGCCAACCAATCCCCTTCATTATTCCTAAGTTGGTCTTGGCATATGTTACTGATTGTTGTCTGTCTTTGAATAACTAAACATATGAGATTATAATGTGAAGTATAAATGTATAAACGTAAGCAATTAGCAATGAAATAGCCTTCATTTTCTTTATTTTCTGTGTTTGTTTCTCTTGCTTTCCTATCACCAGGCTGAATCTCCAATGGATGCTCAAAATAGTGATGCACTCTCCATGTCCAGTGTCCTGCTTGACATTTTACTTCAAGAAGACGCATGTTCAGGCACTGGCTCAGCTTCGTCAGGGAGCGGTGTATCTGCAGCTGCTGAATCTCTAGGGTCTGGTTCTAATGGCTGTGACATGTCAGGGAGCAGAACAGGTAACCCTGGCAGCGAATACTCCTGGCATTTTAGAGGAGTTGGGGCATGATGCACTACAAGCATAATGTGAACATTGAGTGCTTTATGGGAAAAATCTTTCTTGTCTTTAATCCTCATGGTACAATTTATTCTAGATTTCTTTTATCACATCACATGATAGTTTTTCTACTATGCTTGGTTTACAGTATAAAACTTCTGAACTTTTTTTTGTATGTAAAATAGCCAGTAAAATTCTGCATAGGTATGATGGAATAATGAAGGGAAAACGTATTCCTTGGCGTCTCACTTCAGACTTCTTTAGTTTATTTTTCTATTGCGATTTAATAGAGATTTAGCTTGAAAATTCATGTTTTAAAAACAAAGCAGTTACCTAAGGGGGAAGGGGAGTTTTGTTTGTTTAAAAACAGTTGTTGTATTTAGACTTTTAGTTCTTTTTAGCCTTCTCTAGTTTGGAAAATATTCAAACAATCCATGTATTTGAAAATTTATAACGAAGCTTTAAAATTATTTTTAAAGGTAGTAGTGAAACTAGTCATACCAGCAAATACTTCGGGAGTATTGACTCTTCAGAAAATCATCATAAAACAAAAATGAAGGCAGAAATGGAAGAAAGCGAGCACTTCATTAAGTATGTCCTTCAGGATCCTATATGGCTTTTGATGGCGAACACAGATGACACTGTTATGATGACTTACCAGATACCTTCTCGGTAATTCTCATGCTGTAGTACCTCATGAAATGCTTATGTGTACAAGATATGAATTACTGTCTCAAAAGAAGAGAATTTGTTTTAATGTTTAGCTTGGTGTCAAGAAGAATTCTTGCTTCCTTTTTATCTTCTGCATGCTACACAATACATCCTAAAAAAGAATTATTTGATTAGGCCTATATAGAGGTGCATATATATTAGGCCTATATTGAGAAGCCAACTGGTTTTTAGGTGTGCCGTAAGGAAAAGAATTAACACTGGGTTTCTTGGAATCTTCCTGTACTCATCTCTTACAGATGTGTACACCTTGTAAATGTTGGGTGTGGGGTGTCTCCTGTTTTTAAGTTTCTTAGTCAAGGTGGGGTGTGGAGGAGCTTTGTCAGCTGACATAGAGCTACGTATTCTAAATCTCTTCCTCTGTCCTGTACTGAAATCCATTCTTGATGGCCTTCTTAAACATACCTTATTTCTTTGGTTCTGGTGTTTCATACATGTATTTAGTGTCTGTTTTGGGTTGTCATCCTAGTGAAGGGGAACTTGGAACATACTGCAGCAGGGGGAAACTCTAGTTCTTCGTTTCACTGGTGATGCGGCCTGAATAGTTCTAAGGAAACTGTTTTAACTGGGATTTGGAAAGATAATGAGCCAGCAGAGATATGTTAAAGTTGTCTGCAAGTGTAGAAGGCTGAAATAATCACATTTAATTTTCTTCCAATATAAGATCTGTAAGCTTAACATTCCATAACAAAAATAGTCTTTAAAAATGTTAGTATTTGTTTAACCTTATGTAGGCATAAAGCCCAGAAACTGTTCAAGCTCAATTTCTAAATATATTTTATTTCAGAGATTTGGAAACAGTCTTAAAAGAAGATAAGCAGAAATTAAAGCAAATGCAGAAACTACAGCCAAAATTTACAGAAGAACAGAAAAGAGAGCTCATTGAAGTTCATCCATGGATCCAACAAGGTGGACTGCCAAAAACTGTTGCTAATTCTGTAAGTTTAAATGAGTTGGTTACTTTTGCGTGTATAACAACACTTAAATTATTAGCTGCCTGTGTTAGTTTTCCATTCTGGCTGCTGCAAAAGCTTGGTCAGTTATGCTGGGAAAAAGTTTATTTCAGGCTTGATTTAATTTATCACAGGTCTTTTTCCAATGGGAAAGTTAAAGTAGTGGTGAATGCAGTGTAAGAGATGTCCTTGCTATTTCTAGCTTTCTTGTATCTAATTGCAATTTTGTATGTAATAAAACTTTTGGCTGCACTGATTTTAAAAAAGAAAAATCTCATATGACTTGAAAAACTTCAATCTTGTGTATAGAAACTTAGGCTTTCTTTTTTCTAACTTAAACTTTCTTTAAAGTATGCAGAGGAACAGGGCATTCCCATTCACTTTTGTATTAAATTTTTCCTGCAGGATCAACTCTTGGTTGTATAAGTTGATTAATAGCTTGGAAAACAAAATGGCATCCTTTCAGTTGTACTGCCTATCTGTGAATTTCACTGTATGTACAAATGACTGACTGCATTCTGCATCCCTAAGCTGAGCATCACTTGTAGCTTTTTTTCCCTGATCAGCTATCAAATGGAGAGGCTCTCTTTATTCAGTCATTTCAAAAGTCAGTAACAGAACTGCAGTGAAGTCCTAGCAGTGCAACTGATGTGAACAAATTATTGCAGTGTTGGCAATCAAATGTAGGAGAATGTGATTTGTAGTGCACATAAAATGTCAGCATTGTAAATGATCTGTGCATAACTGCTTACAGTAGAGCTCTCAAGTATCTATATTATTTACTACAAGTTATAAAATGATTGTGTAGGAAAAGTTGGGAATGGAATACACCGGGTGTAGCACAGATTGAAAGGTTCCCTTGGAATCAGGGTTCACATACAGATGGACTAGTGTTTAGAAAAGCTTTTTTTTCCTTTGACTTATTAATGTTTATATTTTTCTCTAGGAATGTATTTTTTGTGAGGACAATATACAGAGCAACTTTTATACATCATATGATGAAGAAATCCATGAAATGGACCTTAATGAAATGATTGAAGACAGTGGGGAAAACAACTTGGTTTCTCTGAGTCAAGTCAGTGAAGAACAAACATAGCCTTTGAGCCTGTTGCTTTTAAAGCTGCTTCAAAATTATGGTGATGATCCGTAAAAGTTTTAATCTTGTTTCCAGCAAGATGAATCTGGTTCGTAAAACAAATGTGTTTTTCTTGCTCTAAGAGTCATTTGTGAAAGAATCTCTTTTTAAATGGTGGCAATCTCTTCCCAGTAAGGACATTGTTGAAGATGGTATAGCTTTTCTTTAAAAAAGACTCATATTTTGCACTTACATGCCTCAAGTATTTCTTTATAAAAGCTTTCATTGATGCCTACTGAGTGGGTCAATGAGTACTGAAAATCCCGTTGCGAACATAACAGTTCTTCAAATCTCCTTTGGATAATGATTCAGCATTATACATTGTTCTAGGCATTTTGCTTAGTGGCTCTTTAGCATTGCTCTTAATATCTGAAGTGGTCCAGCATAGTAGAAGAAATAACCTGCCAGAAAATCAATTCACACTTGCCCTTTGTGTACCAGTCAATTCATCTTCTTTGTTTCTTGTAGTTTTGACTATAGTAACACTTTTTGTCTCAGAGGAATGTTAAACTACTTTTGTAAAATGATCTTTGGTTAAAATATTTACATGGATATGTAAGAAAGTATGGGTGAGTGCTGACTACTCTGTAGCCTTTTGTTAAATGGACGCTGCGATCCTATGAACTGATTGTTATCCTGAAGCATCATTTCTGAGAACTTATACATGGGAAATCTTTAAGCATAAAGATTTAAAAACTGAAACCCCAGAGGTTAATTGCCTATGCTCCTGGGACTGTTAGACAAAGCTTGGTATAACTTTTTACCTTCCTTTTGATTTGTTCCTTCAGGAAGTTGGCCATTGCTTTTTTTTTCTGTTTGGCTAAACAAACATACATCAAACTTGCACGTGGCAAGGAAGGATTAGCCATTTATCATAATTGGAAGATGCTTTTTATAATAAGAGATTGTGAGAATACCATTGACTTTCATTACATTTGAACTGCATAATCTAAAACTTGGTGTGACTGGAATCCTTTGCTGTAAAGGATTTAATTTTAATGCCTCTGAGACTGTATCAACTTGAATATATGCGCTTTATGTTCTTGCACTGTTTGTACATGTTGGATGTGGGAAGAGAAAAAGTAACTTAATATTTGTTAGTTAAAGGACATTTAGTTGCACCACTGCTAGATGCCAGCTTGTAGGTCTTGGAGGTGAAAGACAAAGAGAAATTCAATTAACTTTTGATGTTTGTCTTAAAATATTTTTCATGGAATGTGTTTCATATTTTTTTTGTTTTCATTAGCATAACATTTCACCAAAACTTAAGGTTATTTTCATTCTACAAAAAGTCCACTTTTTATACAAAGAGGACCTGAAGGTCGATCTGACGCCACCAAAAACATGAAGAAGCAACTGGTATTTGCTTAGTGGAAGAAATGTGTAAGGGAATTGGTTATTAATTGGACAGTGTCATAAAGAAATTTTCAAAGGAGGCAGGTTCTTCAGTTAGCAAAGAGTGTGAACTTGTGAAACAAGTAGAATTACAACTTAAAGTATCTAAATGTAGTGTGAAACACTACCCAGTATGATCTGATTCCTGTCTTTAATAGTTCAGCAAGGTCAAACTTTATTATTTGTAAATATAAACTAAATGAGAAACTTTGAAAAATGTTGTAGTTCAAGTCCATTGTATTAAATGTTTTAATCATAAATGGAACAGTGCAGCTATACCAGCATATTACATATTCCTTTTTTTGTTACAAGTAAACACAATTTTAATTGGACCAGGGTTTGGGAAAAATAAAAGCTTTATATAAAGGAGCGCATCATAATTCAATTTTTTTCAGGGACTTCTCAACCACTTTGTGAACTTTGCTTTAGCATGCTTTTTTTTTTTTCCTGGTTGTGTTTTTTTTGTTGTTTTGTTACTTTTTTTGTTCTCATTTCTTTTTGTCAATGACCATCTTGTAACCATAACTTAGTGAAAGGAAGAGAGAAGTATATTTAGAGCATTTTGTGGATGTGCTTACTTACGGACTTAATCTTGCATCCTTAAAGTGTTTGCATTTACAGGGTGGTATTAAATATTTTCCTGTAACTTTAAATCTACATGCCTCCATTTATAGATAAGATTCTGAAGCTGTAATTTTTCCAAACTGTTGTAAGATGATTTACTTGTGATGACACTTTGTCAACATGTCAACAATGTTTTCTGTACACTGTGCAATATATTTTGGTTTTGCCACTTGTGACTAATTTTTATGACTTTGCTTTTTAGAAAACTGGTAAATAAAACAGATATATTTTTAGTTGCCTTTCTGTTTCTTGAGCCTTCTACTCCATGTAAGAAGCAAAAATACATACATTGCAGCAAGTACATGAAGTGGCATTTCAAAGAAGAATTTGTAAGCTGTGAAGATAGTTGGTGGCTCACTATCCTGAAAGAAAACTGTTGCCAGCTTGCCTGACTCACAAGTTCAGTTATGAATTGCAAGTCTTTATGTTGAATAGTCATGCTGAAAATGTGCACACATTTAGTACCTGGAAGTGGATATGCAGCTGGGTTTTCTGTGTGATGTTCAAAACCTGTAGACGGCATGCTGTCCTTTCTTGCTTTGTTTAATGTCATCTTTAAATACCTTTTCTTCTGCAGCCATCTCTAGCTTTAGAGGTAGAGAATTTGTTATGCCCCATAAATTTGATTTGTACAATGATTATTAGTCTTAAGTGGTGGTATAAGACTGAAGATTGTTTGAACTTTTATGCTGGATTTTACCCCTTTTACTGTTTTTTTTTACTGTTTTATACTCTGGTGGGTTGAGAACGTGGAGAGGTGTGAATACGTGTATTCTCATAGCTATGATGTAGTTCAGCATGTGAGGAATATAAATTTGGACCACTGCCCTCCTCCAGTTTAGGAAGAACCCACGTTATCATAACTCCATTGTGTATGTTTTTTCCTGACTCTATTTTGGGATACTTTTTTTTTTTAACAGAAAAGCTGGTACAATTCCTAATGTAGTCATGAGGGAGACATGTGCTGCAAAAGTCATGGTGTTTACGTGCAAAAAAAATAGTGCACTGTGCAGGTGAATTGCATGCACACCAAGGGTACAATTGTTGTGTGGTGTGCACTGTTGCCTGAATTTACGATGTTCTAAGGTACACTTGCTGAACCTATCACTCAAATCCCTTTGAAGTCTTCTGAATTGACCCTAAATACATGAGCAGTTCTGTGTACATGAAATCTGAAATCCGTTTTTGTCATGATAGCACCTTGGTTCCTTGCTTAATGAAACACGCAGATAAGAAAGATACCAATAAAGCATTTTACAGAACTACAAATTTGAGAGTTATGCCCAAATATGGGGATCTCTGCAACTCAGTAGAGATGGTGTTATGCTGGTTTTTGGATGTAAGTTGTGATAATGGATCTATAACTGTTGGAGAGCGGTGGTGCTGCTGCAGTAAATTACCAGGTAATGTTTCACAGTTACAAGCACACACAAACAGAAGCAGGAGTATTTTTCTTTGTGTTTTTTTTTCTTCTTAAATCATAAGTGTAATAACAGTACGAGTTAAATGTGGCTTTAGGCATTTGCATTGTCGGCACTCAGAGATAACAGCTTGCTTTACGGGGCAGGGCTGTTGGGAGCAGTCTTTGTCAGAGTTTTTACCATCTCTGTAGCCCCTAGGCGTCACTGGTGTCCTTTGATTAAATCTGGCTATTTTGCTGCCACTGTACTTCCTCTATTCAGCTTCCTGTATTCTCGGGCTATTGAGTTTGCTCTTACATCATTTGATAAGAGATCTGTGGCTAGAATTCCAGATAATGTGGTGGGAAAACTCATAATGAAGAGTTGTTGGCCCAATGATAATCAACACAAATAGGAAACAAATATAAACTTTCTGCTTGGGAGAGGGAGAGAGGCTGCTGAAAAGCATCGGATTTTAGTCCACTTAAAGCTGGCATGAATTTGGAGAACAAGTGTTTTGCTTTACTCGAGCATCAAGATCCTCGATTTTTCTTTCCTTGTGTTCCCAGGAAGGGTGGAAAGAAACCAATGCATTGATAAATCTGACTCAAACATGATGAAATGAGCTGCATACTTCTGGCAGAGCGACAAACTGATGACTTAAAAGGAAAACAAAGTTTTTAAGAGTAATTTCCAGAAATTCCAGTGTTTACTTGATTACAAAGGCTTGTGAGCTTGAGAAACATTAGATGTGTTGATCAGGGCAGCGAGCAGCTCACCATCCCCTTTCTGTTAGAGGCTGTGGAAGAGGACAGTGTTCAGGGGATGGTACAGAATGTCTTTAGCTTGGTCAGTTTGCTTTACTAGTTAACATTTTTCTTTTTTGGAAAGACTTATGTCAGGCTTCCGAAGTGTGAAAAGTATAAGTCCAGGAAGAAACTGAAATGCTGGAGTTTTGATCATGGGTACTTGTCTTGGCATCTGCTGAAAAGTTCAAAAGTACATTAGGTTGAAGTGTGCATGATGGGGTTTCATTCTACAACAGCAAAAAAGCTGCTATGGCAACACATGAACACTGTTTTAACCTTAATGAACAACATGGAAGTATGAGAGCACCTGCCATTTGTTACTAAAGAAAATGCTTTTTAGCCAAAAATAAAAAATTCCCAGTGAAGGACAATGAATGTCCCAAGGTGCTATAAATAGTTCAGGTGGCAGGCCCTTTGCTGTTTATATTAGTTACAGGACACAAGTTTACACTTGTTTTCGTTTTTTGTTTTTTTTTGTGGTATTTTTTAACTGGACTGTTTTCAACACTGGATTAATCAAAATGAGTGGGTGCTGTGGTAAAACGTGTGTTTCCTGTGGTGCACACGATGATTTCTGTGTAATACAGAATTAGGAAGTTAGCAAGGAGGATCTCAAGCACCTGCTGCCACTGGGGTAGCTGTCTTTGGTGGGGATGGCATTACACCAGCCCTAGCTGGCCATGCTGCTTTGCACTTCATGTGTTTTAACTAGACCAAACAAGAATAAATCTGAAGATGTATTAGAGTTTCCTGGTGTGTTAAGATTTGTCAAGGCATACTGTATTAATACACGCATACAGGATATAGCGAACTTATTACCCCCTTTTAATTGTCAAATGGTCTAAAAGCCATTTCTTTGTATTACTGTTGCACTGTTTAAAAAAAAAAAAAAAAAAAAAAAACAAAACACATATTGATGTACTTCTAAATGAATTTGACTATTGCTTGTCCAAGGTAAGGTTTGCTGTTGTTCCCTTCTGCTGTCACTAGCTGACTCACTTTTGCGTTTCCTGTGTGTTGGCTTTTTTAAATTGTTTTGTGTTTTTGTGTTCTTGTTTTTGTTTTTCCCATCCCTAGGGGAAACAAAAGAAAAGCAAACCTAGAAACCAGAGAACCCAGCAACCTAATTATAAAAGCCCTTATAACAAGCTGGCTGGATAAATTTAACAAATGCATTTCTCCAGGTGGCTTTAATTTTCAGGTTTTTTAGGTGTATTTTGTTTGCTCCCCAAATTTTTGTGTTGTTGCTTTTCCTGACTGGGATAATGGCATTCCAGCTCTTGCTGCTGCTGCCAGGATTGTATCTTGTCTGTGTTGCGTGCCTTGGAAGCCAGGCGAAGTACTCTTGCCATAGCCGGGAACTAACTAGCATTGTTATGTGACAACAGGAAACTGAATATGGTGGGAGAAAGCTTTGTAGTGCGAGAGTACTTGTAGAAATAAAATTTGAGGCCTGGCAGCTGAAATGGAACCAGTGCTGCTGTGCTCTCAGTACAGTGAAAAGGCGAAGTCACAACATGTAGCACGTTAATGTTTAGCCCTGTGACTAAGTTGAAACTGAATCTCATTTTTGTTACTGTTCTTTGCTACGGAAGGAGAAAACAAATTTCAAGCCAGGCAGTACTGCAAGAACCGGCAGAAAGGCTGGGCAGCCTGCATTTGCCTCTTCTCTCATTTGGACAATCTCAAGCGCTGGAGTGGCTCAGTTCTGTGGAGTCCTGGCAAGACCTGCTCAGTTCCTCCAGCTGCCCAGGTAAGGATCATGTCTGTAGCACAGCCTGTAGGCAGGCACTTTATACTAAGGCTTTGCTCTGCACCATGTCTGGTCTGTGTGCTCTGACTTGTGCTCCTGCAGACTGCATCTCTTCAACCATCAAATGTTTGTTTTACTGGGAGCTTATGCAAATCTATTGGAGCACTTAAAGACTGAAGGTAATACATAAATTGGTCTGAGTGTTCCTGTGCTTGTGCTGATGCATTTCTCCTACTCTCCTTAACTTTCAGTTTGAATTTTGAATCCTGACACGTCTTCCCATATTCTGGAAAAAAAAAAAAAGGTTTTCCGTGGCTCAGTTGCATTTCTAGATTTAGTAAAAGCAGAGGCTTACAATGAAAATATTTAATTAAATTGCAGAGCAAGTTTGTGCTAAGCAATCAGGAGCAGCAAAGTCTTGTGATAGCTGTAGTGCCAGAGGTACAGTATATTTAGAGTCCTAAAATGCTGTTTCTGCAGCTATACAGAATTCTGAGAAACAAAATAACATCTTATGTATTGTCATTGCAAGAATAAAATGCAACTCACTGTGCCAACCAGTATATTTTCATATAATTGCTTTTAAGTCAAATTTAAAATCAATTTTACAATCTTGGATTGTGCAATGTAATAACTACTTACTAGAATTGTTTCTCTTTGGGATAAATGATGTTTTAATTTACTTCCTGTAGACTTTTTTTTTAAAGCAGTGGAGTTAAAGAAAAGTATGTGGCTGCCGCAGGGCATGAAAAAAGAAAGAATGACCTGAAATCACTCTGGCTGCATGATTTTCTCCAGACTGGCATGGAAGTCTTGGTTAACAACCCTAGCCCTCAAGCTGAGCTCCCAAAGCCCTGGGGCTGCTCCATCCGTGCCTTCAGGCTCTTGTACAGAGACTCAGTTGCCAGAGTGGGGCCAAAAGCAGCGGCTTCACGAATGGCAATTTGGGTATGGGAAACTAAAACAAAGTTTGGCACGGTGCAAAAGTGACAATGTGAAGAATGTGGTGATCAGGAATTTAATTCTGGTGTCTGTATGCTGTTGTATTTACCAGCCCCTCATTTTTTTATTTCTGAAGTGCTGCTGTGAGGCTGTGACTACTGAAGACTCTCCCAGCTGCTCTGGGCAGGCTCTTTGGGCCAGGAAGACGGGGAGGGCTGGCCAGGAGTGCTTTCTGCTCGGGTCTGCTCGCTAGAAGATGTGTACCTCTTCTGAAACGCCACCTCCCTGCTTGCTGCTTCACTGAGAGGCTTTTGTGTGCTGTTGATTGTCTTGAAGTTCCCTTCTGCCTGATGTCCTTTCAGAGAAAAATTCAAGTATACATGTATAAGAAAAATCCTAATATCTATGTATAAAATATCTCTATGTTAGAAGTATGTTAAAATTGGTAGCTGACATAATCACTTGACGACAACAACAAAGGAGTCCCACAATGTAAAGAACTAAAATCTTTCTTCCATTGTCTTCATTTGTGTACAAATGAAGAGATGATTACCAAAAAGGTAATTACCAAACTGCTTTGAATGGACGTTCTTAAAGCGTTGGATCTAGTTAGGCAGTGTATTTAAAGCTCTTTACTGGTAATCAACCTTGTGTTACCTGAGCACTGAAACTAAGTGAAATCAATATAAAGGCCTGACTATTAAAACAACATTGTGTTATCAGTCCTACCAGTCCACTTAAAATCTTTTCTTTTTATGTACTTTGCCATTGTGAGGCAATGCTTAAATCTTTTAATTTAAAGAACAGTTTTCAGGACTTGTGGTTCGGGTTCTCAGGGAAAATGCTGGCTGAGAAGGGGGATAATCAAGCTAACAGGACAGCAAAATAAGGTTGTCTATATCCTAATCTGTAAAAACATTTATCACCTTCCATCAGTTTCACAGCTGAATGATATAGATTGGACCACAGTACATACTGTAAATGTTTGTTGGTTTTTTTTTTTTACAGGTTTCACTTACTGACAGAATTAGTTTGAAGTGATACAGGACTGCCTCTGTCACCTAATTTAGTGCTCATAGGCTTGTGAAGTTTATGGTGTTAACGTTTACTTGTTACACTGATAAGTGGCTTTACAGATGGAGTCTTTCTGAACGTATTTGACAGGATCAGAGGGTCCCAAATGCTCTGGAAGCTGTTGAGCATTAATGCTACCCATGGCGCCATTCAAGAGGACAAATTAAAGTGATGCAAAGGAAGGTTGGGATATCTTGGCCAGCATAATGTAAGTGGTCGATGTGTCTGAATGGGTTGGCAGTAAATTAGGTCCAAAAAGCATAGCACTGTGTCCTAATGTGTTGTAAATACCATCTCTATTTATAAACTCAAGTTCTTATCACCTGGTTGACTTGCCCAGTCTAACTTGCTTATTCAAGTATTTCTGAAGAGGGCTTTAAAAACTTTGGGATGTTAAAAACTTTCGGATATAAAACGTGTTTTTGGCTTGAGAGGGGCATGTAGGGGAAAGACATGTATTATTTGTTCTCCAGGTGTACGGGTGCTTACAGCCTTCCCTGACTTCATGGCATCATCAGCGCATGTAATAGTTACTTGAAGCTGATTGCCAAGACTTACTGTGAGTAAACTGCTTTATTAAATGTATCCACAACTTTCCAAGCATTGTGTGTGTCATACCTCTAAGGCTCTTAGATAAGATGAGGATTGAACTGTGACACTTGGGCTATATATAGAACCTGACAGTTTGTTGCTCTGGAAACATTTGGGTTGCTGCACTCTGGTTTGTGACTTTCAAGAAAGAATTGAAGGAAGAGGATAACGACAGAGGTCCAAAGGGCACTGCCTCTTCTTTGAAATCACTTACCACCTTTTTAAAAATAGTTTTATCAACAGCAAAACACCATTTATCTTTCTTCAGGAGAGACATAACGATTATTTGTCAGAATTTGAGGAAAAAGATTGAGATGAATGTCTCTGACATTGTGGATACTTGGACCTTAAAAATCAGTTAAATTGAATTGAGACAGGGAGTGTTTAAAATGCAGACACAAAAGGTAGACAAAGGGGTTAAATCTGAGCACCTCCATGGGCTATGACCATAACAAATGAGCAGGTAGCCAAAACAGGGAAGGTTGAAATTGCACAATTGTCTAGACAAAAGGAAGAGGGGGGGTGGACGTGCAGAAAGGGGGAGAAGGGATGGGAAGAAAGGTGAGGATTAGAGCACTTGGCAAAAGAAGCTACAGCACCAAGCCCCAACCCCCAAGAAGGGCTGTGTCCACCTGGGTTTTCTGGTAAACTAAATTCCCAAATGCCAGAATGGTCAGAGTCCAAGTACAGATCAGAACTCAGAAATAACATTTAAAAACTAAGTTAAATCAAAGTTTTGTCTCCAGATACTTCAGATTTTGGTGGTCTTGAGAACCAAAACCTAAATAGATATTTGGGCCATTTGATGAATCCATCTGTAGTTTTTATTTAGATTGATGTATAAAATAACTCTGTCTAGACAGTTTCTTAATACTGATGTTCCTTAACAACAAGAACAGTAAGTACAAAACGTGTGAAGTGTTTGTTTCAAGGGAAGGACAGGGGAAGTAGAAGCACTTCCGTTCTTGATGTTGCGTGTTTGTTTCTTGCTGCTCAGATGCCATGGTTACAAGTACTACAGAAAACAAACCAGTGGCACCAGGTAGGCTCCCCTGCATTGCTCCAGCAATACTGATTCCTCTGCCAGTTTGTGGGATTCCAATAGGAAATCAACGGAGGCTGAACACTGAACATCTTCTTCAGCTACAGAAGGGACCAGATGGCCAGATCTTCCGGTTTGGGCCAGAGGGGTGAGTCTTCCCCATTACAGTGTAAGGTTCTGCTGCATTTCTGGAGGAAATGTACTCAGAGGAACACTGGGATCCACACCTAACTCCTTTAGTTCTTGCTTGGCCAAGCATTGCTGGTTTCTTGCAGCAAGGATCTATTTCTTGCTGACGATTCAATGTGGTGACTGTGTATGCTGTATTGTGAAGGTAACTTGCTGGAGGGTTGATTACTAGACCAAAGAGCCCACCTGTTTGTGTACAGGAGACTTAGAAGTACTTGGAGTAGCATCTAGTTTATTCAAGGAAAGAGATAATAATTGAGAACCCTCTTATAATTGCCAGCACTCTGGGGACCCATTTTTCCAAAGTAGGCAGACCCCAAATTTCCCAGTTTGCTTCAAAGTATGCTGTTTGTGAGTAGAAGAGGAAAAAACATAAAACAACCAAAGCAAACCAACAAGACCTTTCATGCTTGACTGCATGTAACTGTTCTTTCTTGATCTACCTATTTTACACTACACTGATTCTCTTTATGTTTGTTTGCATATTTCATTTCCCATATGGTCTATGCCATTTACATCTATTAATTTTACATGCATGTGTGCTGCTGACTCAGTGTGGTCATTGCCAGGCTGGCCAAGGATAACTTCTCTGAAGTGTGCAGAGATGGATAGGACTTAATATACCTGTTTGGGTGAGCAAATAAAGCAAGAAGATCGAGCATGTACCTTTGTCATTTGACTGAGGTATATCAATGCTTATGCTAAACACTGTATGCTGACACTTTATGCCAAACTGTAGCAGTTCACCCAATACCAATAAGTCTCCTATTTCAGCCATAGGAGGACTTGGAATATGAATTTTAAGGGGTATTTCAATTGAGTTGGCCAGTTCAGCTCAAGAAGACACACAAAGGTGTCTTCATTACAGAAAGCAGGTAGTAAACACCAGCTAGTGCTTGCTGACCCAAAGGAGGCAAATTAGCTAGGACTTGCATCACTGAGGCCTGAAAAAAAAACATTTTGGTGCTGTGAACAACCCCTCTGCCTTGGTGGAAAAGTTACGGGGCTGACAATGTCTCAGGAGTTTGTTTTCCCTTTTCCATCTGTGGAATGCCAATTGTGAAGACTTGCAGGGTGGCAGTAGAAGGGATTTTGTAGTGACTCTCTGCAGCCCATGTTGGTTCTGACAACGTCAGTGTAGTGAGAATGAAATGCTAAAGTTTTGCTAGTGTGCCTCTCATTCATGGATAGTCCAAATGAACAAATACAATGAATACAAAGAAGGCCACTAGATGAAGTCCTTTCTGAAGCACATAACAGAGCAGATACGCGAACTCCAAGCGATGCCCAGTAACTTCCTTTTCTTCTTAATGAGCACATCTTTTAAGGATATTTTTAAGGTTTGTGTCTTTGGTGATTTTAAATTCAGCTGCTTTACTTTGTACCTAAATGGTTTATGCTTTTGCAGAGTTCAGCTGAGGGTAATTCACTCTGGGCAATTCCTGAAGCTGTCTGCAAAAGTGTGCTTCAGGGTGCCCTAGGTCTGCACTTTCCCAGATGGAAAAAAAACAACAAAGCCAACACTAAAATGTACTCACTGTACTTTCACTCTAATTTTAGTCTGAGATCAATGTAAAAACTAAAAGACTACAAAGTGAAGTAGTTTTATGCTTAAGAAATCTAAGGCCAGAAGGGATCATCCAGTCTAATTGCCAGTATGTTGTAGTTTTACTAAGTCCTTTGTGTTTAAAAAAAAAAAAAAAAAAAAAAAAAATTGTTTCTGGAAGAATACTGTCTCATCTGACCTGCTGACATAGTGAAAAAGGGAATTTGTGGCTTTTCCAGTGTCTGACTTCAATCTTTTACTTTCTCATTTCAAACAGTTTGAATCCCCTATCTAGCACTTGGCATTTAAGACTCTACTTTGTTGGATTAAAAGGCCTTTTGAACCCATGACTTACTCAGCTGGAAGGAGTGCAGTGTAACACAACGTATGCAGTGTGACCAATCAGATCACCATCAATCATCATCTTGTTTAACTAAAGTAAGCTTAAAATTTCCTACTGTAATGTGTATTTTCATGCTTGAATGTTTTCTGCACCAGATTTGATGTATTTTAACTTTCTTAAAATGCAGAAATAAGGATTACAGTTGCTGAAAACAATAATGAAAAACAACAAAGAAATGCTTACATTCCTTATGCAGCTAAAAATCCCATGGAAGGAAACAGACTGGCTTTTTTCCCCCCTTTTCCCTTCTCTTAGCTCATGTAAGCCTTACAGGATTAAGGCACACTATTTAGTGACCCTATCCATTCAGGTTACTGTGAGCTCAGGGTATCTGTATGAGAGTGCATAAAAAAAGAGCTTTGAACCAGGGATCTCATGCAACAAAATGAAATACGTCTTAGGAAGCGGAAGAAGGATAGGCTTTTGGCTCAGCCAGCTGGGTTGGTGGACTGTTTGATCCTGCGTGACCTTGTTCAAACCTTTGCATCCATCTGTGGATGCAAACAAGAGGATGTTCTCCTGGGTCTTATCCATACCATCTCGTGTGTTTCAGTGGTGCCAAGCTGTGGCTGGTGGGGGAAGCTCAGCAGGGGACATGCTGTTTGGCCTGGTCATCCTCTTCAGTGGAGAGAAGGACGAACTGCTCAGGCAAAAGTCTTGGTGTGCTCCAAAAGCTAAAGGTTTGATTTGTAAAACCTAAGTATCTGCACCCACATCCTCGTGGGGAGGAGAAGTAGGGCTGGAGACCTGCTTGTGTGTGTGCTCATGTGCAGGTTGCTGATTGTTTGGAGGTGGGTCCATAAACTGAATCCTAAGACTGGGCTCCAACAGCTGGAGATGTCAAGATTGGATGGCCCCTTGGGATGTTATCTGTGGAGAGCTTACCAAAACGTGGCAAAGCTCTGGATGCCAGGGATAATGTTGGTTAATCCCAGCACATATCTCAGAAATAAATCCCCCTTTTCTGTGATTTGTTTCAATAGCACTTTGCTTAATGACAGCACCTTGGATGGTAATAGCCATAAGCTGCCAGTGTTGCAGGCAGGAATAAATTGTCTGCCTAGCAGAAATTTCCCTCTGTAGATGTCTGCATGGAAGTTGGCCTCCTCCCCTAGCCCTGCTGCTGAGTTCTGGAGTGATTTTTTAAAATTTTCTTCTGTTTTCTGTATCTGTTTTTTGTCATCTTTTCTGTTTCAACCTTATACTGGAATAGAGGCTGAAAGATTTACTTATTTGGAGGTGAAAGACTCTGCAGAGAACTACATGATATTTGCTAGTGGGTGACAAAAGAAGATGTCACTTGGTTTGGAGAACCTGAAGCCTGATCTTGCCCCTGGCTGGAGGCTCTGACAAAGCTCTGTTCTGTGTTGCCAGCAGCTCAGGAGAAGATTTGAACAGAAGTCCTCCCAGCTGACCTGGTGTAGGACGGAGTGCTTCTCCCCTGCAGCAGGTGTGAGTGACTGACATGCAAAGAGAGGGGAGGATGAGTCCTTTCAATTATTCTTCAACTGCATATCAAACGAAAGTCCCTCTGTTTGTGTGCTGTTCCTCTCTCCTTTTACAATGCAGCGCACTGTCAGATCAGTCAGTCTGTTCATATTACTTTGGAATGGAAAAGAGTAAAGGCAGTCCTTTCTGTAAAGAAGGGCTTTGAAAGGGTTCGCTCTTTTTTCATCAGAGCTGCTGGAAACCTTCCTTTCCCTCCCTCTTCCCCAGTCCAGCCCCTACAAAGCTCACCTCTTCCTGCCTTTGTCGGGGAAGTGTCAGATCTGACACCTTTGCAGTAAGGTACAGAAATGCAAATGGAGAAATCCAGCGGCACCTAATCAGAGGATGTAAACATTCTGTGAACCTAATTTGTGGATTTAAAAAAAAAAAAAAAAAGCCTTATTGCTAACACATTCTGGAAATGCTTTTGATGCTTTCTAAAAAACTGTAATAGCGGCACTTTGACCTGGCTTTTTCTTTTCAACCACCACAGGCCTGAGAAAGTCCTGCTGCCCTCCTGCCCTGGCTCTCCCTGACCATCGTGGCCTTTGGAAAGCAGCTGATGCGGCTGGCCAGGAGGCTGCAGCCAGCCCGGAGCTCCTCTGTGTTTCCTTCTGCAGTACCACAGGTAGCAGGGTCTGCCTGGTTCTCTAGTCCTGTCGTGGTGTAAGTGTGCAGGGAGCACTTAGGGCCCCACCAGTGGCTTCCCTCTGGGAAGGGCAACGGCACTTTGGATTTTGAAAGGGAACAGGTAAATGGGTAAGGCTGGCTTCAACTAGGAAGGGTCCTCACCGGTCTGCAAAGCTGCTTACCAGTGGTAACTCTGCTGCCAGCCCCCCAAATCCACTGCTGAACCAAAGCTAGCACTTTTATGTTGACTCTCAGCTGTGTTTCTGTCACCAAAGTGTCAGGATTTGCACTTGCTCTCACCGCAGCGTTGCAGAAGAGCCCTAACCCGGCCGCCTTTCATCTCATGGAAATGAAGCTGAGCCTCGCTGTCTCTACTGTGCCCGCAGCAGCTGCAGCCAGCCCCGGAGCAGCCCTGGATGTCAAACCTTAGGACTTAAACCTTCAGTGAGCTCAGGCGAGTGGCTGCAGCCCTGTGCTTGCTGTTCTGCAGGAACACAGGGTGGGCTGTGCGTGGCTGTTACCTCTGGTCCTGTGCTCCACCACGAGCTGCCCAGCTCCGCAGGCTGCCTGGCCCTGTGTGTTACAGGCAGGGGCTGTGGCTCTGCCTCCCCTGTGAGGGCACCTGACAGGAGGGCTGTTTTCTAGGTACTGAAAGGGACTGTCATGGCATAGCAGGGTCACGTAGCACAATGTGTACCATGTTACTGAGGGGGGTATCATTACCTGGGCTAGTTGAGCAGAAGCAAAAAGTGAAGTATCAAACACTAACACCTTGGGGAAGCAGCTTTGCTTAAAAAAAAAAAAAAAAAGTGACATTGCACTGGAGCTAGAGAGGTGCAGGGTGAGTCCAAGAGGTCAGCTTGAGTGTAGGGTGTTACTTTTAGTGCAAGTGTCCCAGGTTCCTCCTTCATTTACACTTCAAAATGCTGACCTCCCTTCCTCCCTAAAGCAGAAAGGTCATTACAGCAGCTCTCCTGTTAAGCTGGTTTTTGCCCTCACAGTTCAAAGGGAAATTGGGGAAAAGCAGGGAGGCTTTTGTGCTAAACCAATCTGATGGCAATCTTTGAATAAGAACCCCCCACCTCAGGTAACTTTAAATAAATTACAAAGGAGGCCTACTGGTATCTTAGTTTCCATTTTTATTATTCCAGAGGGTTATTAACAAAAGAAAGTTACAGGTCCAGTCCCCTGGTAGTTAGGTTGCTTCCTTTCTTGCTTGTTCTGTGTTTGGGAACTTCCATGTATTAAATAACTTCACAATTGTTTTTGTTTCTTTCTTTACAATGGCAGCTCTCAAAGGTAATTACACAGCATAAGTAACTCGCTATCTCCCAGAAGTAGGAACACGAGGTATGACAAACCTCATGTACAGGAGGGCTGAGTTCAGCCCCCTTAAAATTTTTTTTTCTCTTCAGAAATACTTTAAGTCCACTGCATGCTCTGCATTCAAGAACAAAAACACAAGACAAAACTCCACCAGGAGCTTTGTCCAGTGCCTCTGAAGGTGGACTGCAGCTGTATGACCACCACCCCCTGCAGGGAGATGAGGTTTGAGCCTGGTGTCCACATGAACTGCTTGCCCAGGAGCCTGGGGCATGAGATAACCCTACAGTACTACACTGCCCACTGCAGTAAGGTAAGTGTCTGCTACTATTAAACAAAAGAAACATTTGAATTCCAATACTTGAGCTAACAATGCTTAGTACATGAATTAAGTGCTTAGTTACCAGCATTGTTCCAAGACATATACATAGTGTTGTTAGTAGTTAACAATAGGGCACTGTGTTCAAGTTTGTGAACTACTTAAAGTGTATCACACTGCAAAACACATAAAATCAGTTGTGAATTTAGTTTTTTATTAAAGATTAAAATAAAAAACATTTGACACCCTAATATACATAAAGTCACAATAAACTCAGATGTGCTAAAAGCAAAATGTGCATAAAGACACTCATTTCTAAAAGGCACCCTGCCACCAATATTTTAGATGTTTATCTAACTCCAACAGGTTTCTAGTTCTCTCTTCCTTCACTGAAGGTGAGACTCCAGACTGCTACCACGTACAGATGCTAACCACACCAACCCCTTTCAGGGATCTTTGCTATCACTAGAACACTTAAAACTGTGCATGCAGACTGAACTTCTCATGGATTTAACCATTAAGCTTTAAAATGCACAAGGGCTTTTTCTTAAGAGAAAAAGGTAGTGAGATTTGGGCCACTTATAAGGGCCAAAAGCATGAGACAGGGTTATGAGATAACTGGTGTGCATCCACCAAAGAGCTTTGCTACTAAAAAACCAGCCCCCTCCTCCCCCAGCCCATCCCCGACCTCTCATAAAAAAAACAACCCCCGAGTTACAAAACACCACACACACACGCAACATACACACAGCTGAAATGTTAACGTGTTTTGCTATTAGCCTGTCAGGGGGGTGACAGTGTCAGAGTGCCATCTACGCAGCCCCAGGATGCGGCAGTGCCAGGCGTGCAGGTCCGACAGCCACAGGGGCGTGCAGTGCCCGGCCGCTCTCCTCGCCGGGCAGCTCCACGTCGACTCCTGGGCGCACCGCTCCATTACCAGGGTCTCCACATGGATTTGGGTAAGCTGGGCGATGGCACACTGCGTGTCCGGGAGGCATCCAGTCCGTCGGTGGAGGTCTGGCCCAACTCAGCCTCTGCTTCATCAGAGTCGGAGCAGGTCTCCTCGCTGGGGGCTGGCGAGGGCGCTGAGGCAGGGAGCACCAGGCCGGGGGAGGCCTCGTCTGCAGGTCCCCTCGCCTCACTGCCGGGCCAGGGGCCGAGCGAGGGCTCGGCCACAACGTCCGCGATCAAGTCCTGGAAGCCGCCCTCGTTGAGGGGCATGGACTCCAGCAGGTGGTTGAGCAGCTCGGCCGCCGTGGTGGCGTCGATGCCGGGGCAGCTGGAGACGAAGGTGTGCACCTCGTGCATGCACTGGATGTACCCGGCGGCGAAGCGCTCGCTGGCCTCGCGCTGCAGCCGCCCGCCCTCTGCGGCCCGGGGAGGGGGAGACAGAGACAGAGAGGGGCCGGCGTGAGGCGCTGCCCGGCCCCGGCCCCGCCGCCCCCCCGCTGCCCCCCGGCCCCGCCACTCACCCAGCGAGCGGCGCTCCAGCACGGCCTGCACCCGCCGCACCGTCAGCTCCAGCACCTCCGCGTTCTCCAGCTTCGCCTGCAGCTGCCCCGGGGCGCCCAGGCCGTCAGCACGGCCCCGGCCCCCGCCAACACCCCCGGTCCCCTCCTCCTCCTCCTCCTCCTCCTCCCCCCGCCTCACCTCGGCGTCCGCCAGCAGCAGCCGCAGCTCCCGCAGGCTCTCGTTGATCCGCGCCCGGCGCTTCTTCTCCACCAGCGGCTTCCTCGTCTGCGGGAACACGGCGCCGTCAGCCGCCCGCCGCCTCCCCCCGGCTCCTCCTCGCCTCCCCGCGGCCCCTCCGCTCACCCTCCTGTCGGCACGGGCCCCCCCCGTGCCGCCGTCCCCGTCCCCGTCGCCGTCCCCCCGCGGCGGGCGGCCCCTGCCCGCGGGCGCCATGGCGGCCCCGGCCCCTGCCCCCGCTGCGCCCCGCTCCGGCCCCCGCCCCGCGCCGCGCCGCCCGCCTTATAGCCGCTCATTTGCATCTCAATGAGCCCATTGGCTGCGGCGCGCACAGAGCCGCCCGAGCGTGGGGCGAACGGGCCAATAGGAGCGGGACGCTTTGTCTGCGGCGCGGCGGGGCGGGGCGGGGCGGGGGGAGCGGGCGGGGGAGCCCTTGGGTGCCGCGGGGCGGGGGGGCGCGAAGGCAGCGGGGGCGGCTCGCTGGTGTCTCTATTTATGTTTAAATATTTGTGTTTTTGTTATTATTATTATTTAGGATTTTTTTTATTATTATTATCGGGGGCTTTATTATTTGGAAGTTTTTCGTCCTTTTTTTTTTAATAATTATTATTATTTTAATTATTTGGGGTATTTTTTAATTATTTGGGACTTTCATTTATTTATTTATTTATTTATTTAAATTCGTATTTATTTATTTATTTTTAATTGTTTGGGAGGCGCTGGGGCACGCCGGTCCCCTCCTGGCAGCACGGCCCGCGGGCAGCGCCGCCTGGGGCCGGCCCCTCGGTGCCGACCCGGCCGGGGGCTGGCAGCGGGGACCCCCCCCCACCCGGCCCTCCCCCGGCCCCCCGAGCCCCGCCGTGCTCCAGGCCTCGGGCGGCTTTGTGCGGTAACTTGACGCTGCTGACAGTTGGCAGCTGCAGTTCCCCCGACAGACGGCAGCGAATAAAAGCATCGGGGCTCGTCCCCGAGGGGAGCGACAGGTGTTCGCCCCCGCTCCTTTGTTCCCCTCCTTTTATTCCCCTCGCTAATGCGTGCCCCGTCCTCCCCGCCCGAGGGGGGGGGCGAGAGCATCCCCTGCTCGGCTGGGCAGCGCCGAGCCCCCCGCAGCCCGGCTCCCTGGACGTGCTCGGCATAACTCTGCCCTGCTCCGTGCTGAGCTCCGGGGGCGGCCCCAGCGGGCTGAGCCTGCTCCTGGGGCCGGGGAGCTGCTGCTGCTGCTCCCCGAGTGCCACGAGAGAAGCTGCGTGCGGGTGGGCTGCGCGCCCCCGGGGGAGGGGGTAGCCAGCCGCTGGCAGGGCATCCCCGGGGTGTATGAACCCCATGCCATGGCCTTGCTCTGTGGTCTGTGCCTGCAATCATGGTCCTGAGCTTCTCAGTGTTTCTGCTGAGCTGGTGTGTGCTCCCCGCCTGGCACAGGCCTGTGTCACCTGTGGGTGCCCGCCCCGCTGGGTGACGCCACTCTGTCAGCTCCGCCGTGCCCTCGTAGTGCTTTCTGTCTCTGAGGCACTGTGTGAATGCTGCCTGCAGCAGGCTGGTCCCTGCTCGATAAAGGGAACCCGGGATAGAGATGTTTGGTGCCGTCCCTCACGGCCGCAGAGAGGAGCACATCAGAGATAAAGCTGGCACATGGCACGTCGCGGCTGGAGACCTGAGCTTCAGCCTCTCTGTGCTGCAGCTGGCAGATCTCATTGTCAGAAAGGTACTTGTGTTACGTTTCTCTTTCTTGCCACTGTATGCTAAAGCGGTGGTTACTTGGGTTTTGGCAAAGAGCTCGCTCTCCAGGTGACACATCTCATTGCGCTAGGCAGGAACAAAATTGGACAGTATCTGGGAAGGCCTGGCTAAATCCATCCTGCCGGATCCAACGAGCTCGGTGCACCACCTAACACAAGGCTGAACTGGGCTGATCCTTTTTGTTGATACAATTAATGCAGACTAAGCACAGGTGTCACTTAGGCCGGGCCAGGTGCATGGCAGTTTGGTCTTCAAACAAGTAGAGACACCTGTGCCTGCAATTTGTGTCCGGTCTATTCGTAACTGGCCTAGCGTAAGAAAAAAAGGCAGATGTGTGGATGCAAACTGCAGTGAAGTGATGGGTGTTGATTTGGACGGGACTGTCTTTATTCTGAGCCAAAGCTGGGCATGTAACATCAGCAGACACACATGAAAACATATAAAAACACAGGCACGCTTTTATAAAATGTGTAGTAACACACTGAATGTATATAGTTGTGTGGTAATAGATGAACTGCAAAAGAGTCTGTGAGCTTGTTTTCCCTTCAAAGAAAACTCAGTATGTCCTAGTACATGTAGTCAGAGACACACACAGTGGGTTTTACGCTGTTGTGAATTCTGCTGGCTTACACAAGCAACATTGTGCTGTTGTGGCTGAAGACTCAGTCCCCAGATCTGCCAGGTCTCTTAATCACAGTTGTTTGTATCAGGTATGATTCAGAGCTAGCTTAGAGATGCTGTGCTGTCTAACTAGGTAAATAGGAATTGAAGGAGCTCCTGAATTCACACAGAGATTTGTCTCACCTGTTTTTAATTTTAGGATCTAGCCTGAAGTGCACCGAAGACAGTGGCCTGCTAGCAGAGCTTGGCCAAGAATGGCTGGAGACCATATAACTTCCTATTTGTTTTCTGACTTGGTGGCTACTGATGGCCACACATTTTACACATGGCCAGCTCTTGCTGTGGAGTATGTCTGTTTATATTTTCTTTGAAAAGCTGCAGGTCAGATGAGTTGACAAATGCTGGAGCCATTTGTGCTGTACATTAAAAATGTATGTGCCACAAATATCAGGGCACTACAAGACCTGCCATTTTGAGGAAGAAGTCACTGTGGGCTATCTGCTCTAGCCCACAGGGGTAATATGACATTTTTGTGCCACTTGGAATGAGCTCCATCACATCAGGTGAAGTGATTCATGATAACCTCATGCATTTTAATGTAAATGTCAACTGCAATCTAGTAAAAGAAAATGTACCTTAGATACCTTGTCTAATACCTCAGTGCTTGCCTGTGCATTGTGGTGCCTGAAAGAGATTTCGGAAGCCCCTCGACATAGCCATGCAGTTCTTTACGGGTTAAAGCCATACTGCTGCCTGCTGATGGTGAGGTGTGTGTGGTTTCTCCTGCGTGGAGGGTGAGAGTTTAACTTTGCTAAAGTGGGATCTATGTCCTGCCAGAGGCTGCACCTCCCACGCTTGATGTAAATTATAGTTTAGCCAAAGAGAAGCACATTTATGTAGAGATAAATGGGATCAGAGCTTTGCAGAATGTGTTTTCCTGCAAGTCTGTATGTAGAGCACTACCATGCAGCACATAATAACAGTTCTTAATTCCTCGCAGATCATATGCGGTCACTAATGTAGCTGTGGCGGCAGTGGCAAAGACAATCCTGCAGCCTCGGCTGTTCGCTGTGTGTTTTAGAGACCCAGGGGTAAGTGGTAAATCCTTGTGGGCTGGGAGAGTCTGCCATGTAATGTCTTGCACACTTGAGCTATCAGTTGCATTTAAAAGCTCTCCAGCTCCCCAAAGAACATCCACAGAGATATAATGCAACTTGAGAAGTTCTGATGACTCTGTCAGCAAATGTGCTGCCTTCCATATTCTAGGGCTTGAGACCGACATGATCTGAACTTTGAGTAGGTCATCCAGGCTCTCTGTGCATAGTATAATCAGAGCACAGGATAAAGACATGATGAGCATGGACAGGATCCTTTGGAAATGCTTGAGTAGTTTCTTTCATAAATGGTGTAACATCTGTTGTTGTTGGAGGTAAAAAAAAAAAAAAAAAGTTCTAGTCAAAGAGACACGTCATCCTTATAAATATTAATGGTGCATATAAATGGTGGTGGGTGTAAACTGTGGTGGATGTTAGGTTAATGAGTGAATTGCTCCTTAGGCATCAGTTTGCTGTCATCCGAATTACTTTTACAAATACAAACTGTTTAGGTGGCAGAGCAAGCAAAGAGCTATCTTCTCCCTCCTCATCTCCCCAGAGTCCCTTCACAAATGAAATGCGTACATTTAATTAGTCTCCTGCCTAGTCTCTGATGAAAACTAGTCCATTCCGCAGAGCCAAGGACCAGGGGAGCATGCTGGATCTGGAAGAGCTACAGGTTATAGGTAATAAATGAAGTTAATGAGGAAAGCTGTACAGAGAGGATTGCAGCATTCCCTATCAAATTGATGGTAGTTCCCTCTACTGCTATTGATTTCTCTACTATTAAAAAGAGATGTTTAACCCTAAGAGGAAAATCTGCTTAAATATCAGTCTTTGCTGAGTTTCTCTTGGACTCAAATCTGTTTGCCACTGCAAATCACGTTTGCTGCCTTGAGCACTGAGGATCTGTTGCCCCTTTGAAAAACCCTAAGGCTTTTCCTATCCCTTGTCGTTTATCATCAGACTTGGCGCAATGCTCACGTTCCTCTCTGGGGCACAGAAGAAAGGCTCATGCCAGCAACAACATTAATGCATAACATTCAAAAGGGGCTTATGTCCACTCACAAAAGAGCTCCAAGATTACATTCACTCCCTGTGAAAACTGGGAATCCCCTTTGACTGTGAGGATGTGCCCTGTTTTCTGCCACTGCAAAGGTATTTCTGATGCTCAGATGCAACACATGGACAGGGGCTGTAGTGAGCAAGTAGGGAGGACAATAGAGCCTCTTTCTGCTGGCTTGGGTTGGTGCTGGGCAGTGAGGCTCCACTGACAAAAGCCTTGTGTGCCAGTGGGCTCTGGTGGGACCAGGAGAAAGGGTGCCTGCCCATTCTTTGGTGTCTGGCTTGTTTAGGTAATGGCTTCCCATGCCAGTGAATTATTTTTCTGTGGTAGTGTTGTCTTCTTGCCCACAAATAGGCACAACTTTGTTTTCATTAAATGGTAACCATTCCCAAGACCTCAAGTTCATCATTATTTTGCCTCAGCTGTATCTTGGTTGTATCTTTAAGTCCATTGGGACAGGACTCTGTTTCTACCAAGAGACTTTCCATCTCAGGTTATCCTTGAGCATTAAGCACTAGTTTGTTGGTGACAGCTCACCTTCACCAGTTCTTTTCAGATATTTGATAGTCCTAAATACAGATCTGGCTTTGAAAGATTTTAGCAGACATTTTTATTATGTTGACATTCTTTCTCCTCAACCTATTGGGCTCCAGTAGAGAGAAGTCTAAGATACAACACTGCAAACTGCTTGAACCTTTACCACTGAGACTGTGGTCTGTTGTCAGTGACAATGGCAGGATCCCATGTCATTTGAGATTAGAAAGACCATTGCTTAATCTATCTAATTGTATTTGTGGAAGTTACTTCAGGGAAGTGAGAATAAATTGTCTAAAGTAAGTATGGAGTGCTTTTAGTCAGGTTAAAAAAAAAATAAATCTGCCTGCAGTGTTTGAGGGAGCAGTTCTGTGGTACTTCTGGGGAAGCCTCTTGTATTTGATTTCTCTAGTATTTCTGGTATTTGAAAGTTATCCTAATTAGGGAGCTTACTTCATCATGCAAGTTAGTCTATCGTTGTAACAGTGATATTTACATCACCAGTTCTCCTTTGTAAGATATCTTCATCAGTTCCTAAATGACTTTCAAGTATTCTGGTTAATTTACTTTTTCTTCAGACAAGGTATTGAAGCCCTTAAACACAATCCTAAGACTGAAAGCTTTTTTAAATATGTGCCCTTCAGAACATTGTTTCTGACATGCAGTGCATGGCCAGGATTACTCCCAGTCTGTACCTCTGGCAATGACACTCCAAGTTTGTTGACAGGACACAGGTTTTATATTTATCAGATTAACACCTACATAATCAGGCTCTGAACTTTGCCCCTGTGTGTTTTGTGAAATGCTCTAGAAAATGTCTCCTTTCATAGTTTCTTGCAGATGTGCATTCACATTGCATATAACACATCTGTTTAGCAAGAATAGCATATATTTTATGGTCAATTTTGATAAACACGGTCTTTTCTAAGCCAAAATGAGAAATATTTTAGAAACAGAGACCAATGCCCTTTACCTGAGAGTCCTGGTACCTGTTTTGGTAGCTCATGTTTTGTATAAATCCTGTTTTTGACTCTATGGCAAGAGATGCCTCAAATTGTGTAGATGTGTTTCCTGGAAGTGCCTGTGGACAGCCTGGAACATGTCCACAGTAATAGAGATTTGTGGCCTATGGCTTGTAGTCAGCCACAGGGATCCCAGCAAGCACTTTTGACAATTGTGCTACCTAAACTGTCTGTGGATAAAAATAATGCAATGAAATGTAGGAGATTAGGCACTTCAAAAGCTGCTTGTACCTGATTAAGTATTTGGCGAGTAACAGTAACTTGAAAGAGAAACGTTGGGAAGCAAGAATTCTGGGATTTTGGCTGGTGAACCCCTGTGCTCCTTTGTGTCACGAGAAGCATATGCTGGAGAAGGTGCAGAAGCTGGTAGTCTGTAAAATAAAAGGTAGTCTGTAAAATAGTACTGGTTTAGTGGAGGAGATGTATGTGGAAGGTCTGAAAGGTGGGACAGGGAGTCATGGGAGTATCCGTGATGGGCTTCCGATCTTTGAAGCAAGCAACTTGTGATTATTAGGCTGTATAGTCAGGGAAATACAAGCATTTGTGGGTATATACCACAAAATTTGTCAGGGATGTGGTCTCAGGCCATAGCAGGGAAATCCCTAAAGTCTGGCTTCAGAGACACTTCCAGTTCCTGCTTTGCTAGCCATCTTCTCTGGTGCCTCCTTTAGCTTTGCTCTGGGAGGCTTTCTGGCCCAGGTTTGCTAGACTCCAGGGTCTGAGAAGAATTCAACTTGTCAGTCTCATGCCTTCATGCTGGAATCAAACCATTCACCTGCAAGATACAAGCTCGAGCAGTTGGCCAACACCAAATCCTCAACTGCCCGGTCTTGGCTTAGAGCTGCTGTGGGGCCTGCCTCCTGTCACTGACACCTACATGTAGAGACAAGCCCAGAAGGAGAAACAAGCCTGATTCCTTGAAGAGCTCATCTGGAGGGTCAGGAAGGACAGAGTGGATGGCTTTGGTGCAAACTCTGAGGTAGGCCAAAGCTGAGTGGAGCCAACCCTCAGGCTTGACCCCAGATGTCAATGTAAACAGATCCTCTAGGGACTTTCATCATGGAAACCATGGGCAAAAGTGCAAGTACATACCTGTTGGTGCTTGAAATGCAAACGGCACAGATTGAGCCTGCTTCCTGCAGCTGCCTAGAAAGAGCTTGGGCCTCACCTTGACAAGAAAGGAGAGCTCAGCCCAGGGCATGGCAGGGACCTGCAGCGCAGGGGGTGAAGCACGAGACCACTGCAGGGCACCGCCAGCCATGGGTGGCCAACTGGGAAGGTTGGACCAAGGTTTGCAGAGTCAAACGGGGTCAACAGGTCATAGCCTCCTCTGAGGGACAGTGCTCATGGGTGCTGCTCTTTGTGGAGCAAGGAGGGCCACTCAGACCTGGCACCGCACTCTGCAAGGTGAGGGCCTTCCTGTAGCAGCAGGACATGTGCTTCTTGCTCCACTGCCAGCCCTGCTGCTGCCAAGACTGGTGAGGAGCAGTATGCCCAGCAGGGCTGGGGATGACTGTGGTAGTTGTAGATGAGTACTGTTTCCACCTGGGGCTGTGATTCCAGCCTTCGTTCTGGGCATGTCACCTCATCTTGAACTCCCTCAGTTTGTCACATTTCTTCCTTCCATCTCTCCCAAACAGTTTTACATCCTCTGGAGCTGGGTCAGATGGACGTATGCTTATGTTTTTCAGAGGCATTTTCTCAATCAACGTGTTACTTACATACTCCTTAATATTCACTATGCTGCCAAAAGTGTGTGGTGTTTTTAAGTGAAACTCTTCTGGTGGTCAGTGTATTTCAAAGGACAGGCAAGAGAAACTTCCCCAAGTTCCCTTTGGCTGTCGTGTGGGTTGTGTTCAGTGGGTACCATGAGTGCATGCTGTTCCTTCAGCACCTCCCTGCACACAGTCATCTCGCCAAAAACCCTTTGTGTTTTCTTGGATTTTCTCTTCTAGGAAAAGTTAGTCTGACTATTTTGATTTTAAATAGTCGTTTATGTCTTATGGGTTTATAAAGAAGAGAAGAGCTGAGCTCCAAGGAGGAACTTGGAAGGAGGAGGAATATGACCTGTAGGCTAGTGGTTAAGAGAGGGGATCTGGTCTCAACACCAAGGCCTGCTTTTATTCATTTTGTGTTTCCTAGGAAAAAGTTTATGATGTTTGTATTCAGGCCTGAATGGGGAGCGTGCTTGACTGATTTACTCCGGTGACGTCTGCCTCTTTGTTGTATCAATAAAGTTATTTACCCAGATTTCATGTGAAGGAGGAAGTGATCTTGAAAGTTTCTCATCTAAATAAAAGTTTCCTCTTCCTTTTTTAAACTGAGCCACTACCTGAGGGTCCCCAAAGGCTACAGGGGCTCCATCATGGTGTGCTGGAAGTGTCTGGGGCAGGCAGGAGAAGCGCCATTTGGTACTTGTAGCAGATTGCTGTCCTGGCGCAGCAGTGCAAACAGGGATGGCATCCCGCACTTGCCTACTTTGTGTTTGAGCAGGGTAACTCTCAGCAATAATATTACGCTTTAGTACAGATCATTAGAAGTTTTTCTCCCTCTAGACTGTCCGGTATTTCACTTCAACACTTCTTCTGTCGTCCTGCTGGATAAAAGTCACCCATGTAAGACTACCCAGTGCCAGACTGCTCCAGAAATGCTGACTGCCAGCCTACAGACAGGGCTCTGGGTTTGTGCCCATGGCAAGGGCAGTAATGTCCAGTTCTGGGGCCCCAGGGTGAAAACGATTGTGAGAATATGGAGGGGACCCAGCAGGGAACTACCAATGTGGTGAGGACCTGGAGGTACGTGGAGAGGTTGAGGGAGGTGGGCTTGTTCCGTCTGGTCAGGAGGCTGAGGGCAATCTAGCAGTGTCCTACAGTGACTGGAAGAGCAGTTACAAAGCTGCTGGAGCCAGGCTTATCTCATTAGTGGCAGATAGTGAAACATGGGGCGGTGGCTGCACATCACAGCTGGGAAGGTTCAGATTAGATATTAGGAAATTGCCTCTCACAAGGGAGAGTGGTCCAGCACTGGAAGAGGATTCCCAGGGAGATCAGGGAATCTCCATCCTTTGTCATTTCTGAGGCTTAGTTAGACAAAGTGACACCATTTCTGATCAACCATTGACAATGGCCCTATTTCAAGGAGGTTTAGACAAGGGACCTTCACAGGTCCCTTTCAGCCATCACTTCCATGACTCTATTAATGCTGGTAGGACTGCCAGTGTGTTGTCAGGGTTTTCAAGGAGAGCTTCTCGATATAAATATCTGGATTTTTTTTTTTTTTTTTGTTTAATGCAGTAACCCAAGTCTGGATGGAAGTTGTCTGCTCCAGCTTACTAGAGTAGTATTATTTCAGTACGATTTTTTTTTTCTTTTCCTTTTATTTTTTTTTTAATTTTTATTTATTCATTTTTATTTTTTTTTTAATAAAGGGAAAGGTGTAGAAAGCAGTCATTTTTGCCCCCTGGCCAGGAGATGGGCGTGAGTGGAGGGGGCTGTTCTAGCAGCCCCAGGTGGCTGGAATTTTGTTGGAACTCACTTTTAGTTTTGCAATAGAAGCAAGGGAAAGTTTGCTGTGGAAGCAGAAGGATTCTTGTTCTGGGTGTGCAGCACTGTGTGCAGTAACAAGCTGCCTGTTTAGCACTTGTGCAATACAAGTAGCCATCAAAAGAGATGAAGCTATCTTTTAATGTCATCTGTAGTGTACTGTGTGCCTCCAGGAGAAAGTCTCCTTTCACACTTGCCATCTGGCAAGCTTTTCTGGGAACGATGAAGCTTGGTTCCCCATGGCTTTGTGTCATCTGGTTGGATCTGCTCTCCTTCATATCCGTGAATTCTTCCTCTTCAGCCAAGCAAAAGGTGAATTCCTCTTGCAGGATTGCTCACCTCAGCCCAGGTGCCCATATTCACTAATTTACAATAACTTGATTTTTTTTTTTTTTCGATGATCCTTGATCCTTTGTTAAATTTAGCTAGGGATTATGAACATCCCTGGGAAGGAATGACAGGCTGAGGAAGAGACTGAGGTTTGTAGTGAGTTTTTTTTCTTTAGGATAGAAGGTAAGAAAAGAGAGTCCAGGGAACCAAGACATTTACCTTTGTCCTCTTATCTGCAGATCTTGAATTTAATCATCATAAATATGTCATCATTGCTGAGATCTTAATTAAGTTCAACATTTTACTGTCAGCATAATTGCGTTAACCATCTTCATTTCTTCGTATGTCTCGAAATGAAGTCTTTTACAGACTCTCTGCCAAGTTAATCAATTTTAATGGAGTAGGAATCAAGCTTTCAAAATGCACCTCGAACACAGTAAATACACTAGGTTCCCATAGCCTGCCTTGTTTTCAGATATGAATAAGATCAACTGAACAAGCCAGGCGTGAACATGTTGTGTGTTTGAGCCCTCCTGAGCGGATAGTTGCACTGAGCAGCAGTGTCCCCTGGCTGCACTGCAAGCAGCGGGGGGTGCTCCAGCTTTTCCTGCAAGTCCTGTAAAACGTTCACATTTTGCTCTTAAAATCCAGGCTGCCAGAAGAGGCTTGTCCTCCAGTGATTGCATTCCTTGAGCCTAAATGAGTTTTCACAGTGTAGCCTTGTCTTCTGGGAGTAAAAGTGGCACCTCTCCCTGCAGGGTGCTGGTAAGGATGTCGCAGGGAGCTGCCACAAGGGGTACCCCCAGCAGCCGTCTTGCCCATCAGCTGGTCGTGAGCTAGTCCAGGATGCGATTTGTCTGGACAGACAGACAACTGCCCTTGCCAGGGTAAGCTGCATCTCAGCAGGGGGCTTTTCTGGCAAATGCTGTACAGCTCTAATTAGCCCTTGGTTGGTTCCAGTGTTTGTTTGTTTGTTTTACTTACACTGAGACGTCTTACTTGTAAGATATAAGAAACATGTTCAGCCAGAGTCCTGAGCTGCCTCTTTTGGTTATTACCAGTGTTGTTACTGATAGAGCCTTCCTGTAAAGAAATGAGGAATAAGCCTCACCTTCCCCAGTAATGTCCATCCCCTTTCAAAATCCTTCAGGAAGAAAACTGGGTTTGTAACGTGACTCCTGCTCCCCCCCTTCGCCACAGAGTGGAGTACTGACAGCAGAGCTAGTGCATCAAACATACCAAGGAGCTGAGGGGCAGGAGCGAAAATTAACTTGTTTGGTTTGCCTCACTGCTGGACCTGAGACAACTGAAAAATGATGGTGGCAAGAGAGCTGAAGGAATTGAGGGTGTCTGAGAATCACACATGCTGCCAGGTCCATGGGGCACAGGTGAGGGGAAGAGGGATCTCTGCTGGGTGGCATCCTCTAGAGTCTGTGGGGCTAAGCCTGGCGCATGGAGTTTAGACTGAAGGTCTAACCCTGTGCTCGCTGCAGCATGCGGGGAGGCGAGGTGTAGAGGAGTCAGTGCTCCAGCATCCCGCCTTGCTTTGTGTGCCGCAAAGGGCCCAGGAACAGGAGGACTTGCACTGCCTGCCCACAAGGTCTCAGGACTGAATTTCTTGTTGCAGGAGCTGACACGAGGAAAAGAAGAGCAGAGGTTACCTGCCTCTTCCAGAGATGCACAGTGGATCTTAAGGTTGTGCTGCATCCAGGACAGGAGATGTGCAGGCCTCTTGTGAGCCACATGGTCCTGTTAGCCACGTCCTGCATCTTTCGGGAGTTCTCTGGAGACCACACCAAGTAGGTGAACTTGAGAAGAGTGCTGTGAATTCATTGCTACTCTTATCATCTGATTGAGTGATCCTTTTTGCAAGCGTACCAACGATACTTGTGAAACCTGATCCTGTATGGGGGCTCCTGTACTGTTGGATTGTTTTGTTAGAGCACTAAAATTGGATGCCTCATCTTCTGTCTCGCGGCAGCCGTCTCGTTTGTTGAATGATTTGTCAGCTGCTGTCTGACGTCCATCCTGCCATTCCTTTCCATCTTCCAAGAGAGCCATTGCATTACAGCAGCAGTCACACCTCTGTGTGTACTGTGTCATTGATAAATTCCAGTCTGGCTCGAGCAGAAGGCATGGTCCTGAGACAGCCCTTCCAAAGGGCTGCCGCGATCTCTCCCTGCCGGCTGGCTCACGGATATGTTCTGTATTAACGCTCCTTGATCTGTCTGCTGGTTTTGACACTGTGATGTCCTTGTGGAATGCTCTGAGCAGATGGTGCATCTGTCTGGGGCTGCTTCAGGTTGGTTCAGATCATATCTTACAGAGAGCTGCTAATTTGCCAGTAACACATTCCAGTCCTTCCAGCGGGTTTCTGTCTGCTGCGTGGCTCTGTGAGGGACCCTCCCATTTTAGTGCCTATTGATTTATTTTGTCTAAGCTGATTCAGCACATGCTCACTGCTGTCTGACTTTGGGCATTCCCCATATTCCCTGGTCCTTTCCCCAGCCTGTCACTCCTGCAAAGTGAGGGCATATTTCCAGCTTTTTTGAGGATATGTCAGTGCAAATAGTGCTGGTCTTGGTGGATCAGTGCCTTAGGGGATCCAAGGAATTTCCAGCCTGTCTTAGGAAGAGGAGTGTCTGAGTGTCCTCCTTGTGTCTATTGCTCCAGATGTGCACAGCTGGCTACTAATATCTCTTCTGCTGGATATTCCAGCTATTGCCTCACCGTGCTGTGTGTGGAGATGAGTGACCTGGCAGCCCCCTGAGCCTGGGTACAACTCTGCGCAGGGGTGGTGTGAGGGTGCTGCCAGGGACAGGTGGGGATGGAAGCAGCTGTGTCACTACTGCTTGCTGCCTACTCCATGTTAACAGTCCTATAGGAAATCCTGGGTGCTGCCCAGCCACACAGAGCTGTCCCCACACCTCAAAGGGACCAGAGCTAGTTTGGAGCTGGGCCAGGACTCAGGTGTCCCTTGAGCGGGGCTGCTTGTGCTGTGTAATTCTGTTAGCAGGCCTGTTCCCTTGTGCACAGCAGCCTTGTCAGCCTGGCTCCCCAGGTGATGTTTTGTGGTGTTTGCCTGACAGCTCTGAGTGAGCGAGCTGCAGTACAGGCTCGTTTTGGCAGGCATCCCCTTCTTGCTATCAGCACCTTTCTTTCCAAGAGCCTCAGCACCATATGGAGTGGTGCTGTCAGCCTGTGACCGAACCCATTGCTGTGCCAGGCCCTGCCTCTGGGATGTTAGCCCATAGGCTCACTTTCTAAGGCATGCCAGAAGTCCCAAATACTCAGGCTATATGGTTACTCACTTATCACCTGCTCGTGAATATGGTGTAGGATAATTTTTGGCTCTTCATAGTATTTCAGTGCTGTTTTCTCCTTTGCTGTGCACTTTAGTGGTGTGATACCACAAGGACTGATGGAGCTCTCTACACCTTTGGGCCACTGCTGGGCATTAGATATGTGTAAGAGCTGTTGTCAAAGAAAACAGGTCTTTAATTTCAGCTAGAGGTGATTGGCTGTCTTTTGTTTTTGAAAGACACAGCGAGATATGGGCCCTTTTCTAAACACAGCAAACAGAAGCTCCCGGGGCTTGAATAGGCCTATTATATATACCGTACCTTTGTTCTTTGGTTTGCAAACATTGCTGTCTAAATAAATCCATGGACTGGAAAAGTGAGGTGGAGAAATGCCATGACTTCCCCCAAAGTCACACAGTAGACTACTGGCAGGCATAGTAATGGCCCAGCCCTTCTGTTGCTCTGCTCTCTAAGAGTGCCTTGCTGCTGTACTTTTCCTTTTTCCGTAGATGTGTTGCTTGGGGACATGCTTTAGCGGTAGACTTGACAATGTGAGGCTAACGGTTGGACTTGATGATCTCAGAGGTCTTTTCCAACCTAAATGATTCTGTGATCCTATGATTTTCCTTCTTGAGACTTGTCCCATGCTATTTCTTTAAGTATCCCCATCCTTTGTTCTTTCTTCCTTCCATCCTATGGGGAAGAGGTAGAGGAGAGAAAGATTTGGAAGGAGAGTGTTGCTGAGCTCTGCCTGGAAGAGAAGGCTCCACAACTCACTGCACTCACTGATAGCACCCTGCTCAAAGACTCCAGCAGCCTGGCCAGCCTTTACCAAGAATAAACTCGGTTGTTGCATTTTGACCACCTGCACTACTTACTCCGTGCTAAAAATTCACCTTCTCCCCCCAAATGACAAACGCTGCCGGTTATTATGCCTTGAATTCATGCTATGCAAACTCCTGTGACTGAGAGCAGCTATTTCCAAATGAAACTCAAGAGGTTTGTTCTTTATTGGCTACACATTGTACCTGAACTTTATCATTAGCGAGGCAATTCTAGCCTGTCTATCATTACATCCCCTGTCTGGAATTCACCACGCAAGCAATAGCAGCGTAATAAAAGCCAACAGACAATCTGGTCGCCTTGCTGAGCTTTGAAGTGGGAGCGTTTGGCTCTTTGCCACCCTCCCATTGGGGCTCAGCCATTCGTCTGCCTAGGAGCTGGGGCGAGCAGATGTATTTGGGTGCTGTGCAGCCCCTACTTTCTCTCCTCCAGCCCAGGGCCTGAAGAAGTGAGACGAGTGCAGTTCCACCACACCGTGTGTGTGTGTAGGCCCTCGGTAACTCCCTCCACCCCAAGTGACTGGAACCTGTAGGAGCAGTTTCAACCATGTCTGACTGAAAAGCAGAGGCCTCTAATGCATTAAATTCTTAGAGGTTTGTGGAAATAGGTGGCTGGGTGGAAGAAAGAGATTCTGTCTGCGGCCCCATTGCAGGGCACGCTGCGGTGGTGGCTCAGCCTTTCTCAGGCAGCAGGGAGGGAATCCACCCACCCTCGTGGTGTAGATCCGTAGGCATCTGCTGATTTGAAGGTCCTGGAACCCCTTTGCTGATTTTGTTTTTGTCTTTCAATTCCTTCTGTTTTTTCTTGGCGAAGTCTGTCTCTGAAACCACACTAAAGGTACACTGAAATCAGATGGTCACCTTGAAATCCTGGTATACCAGCCCTGGCTATAGGTTTGCTGTGATCCCAAGGAAATCCATGGAGTGTTTGTCACATCTCCCAGTAGGATGTATTTTGGCAGCTGCACTTGTGAATATTCTTTTACCTGTTGTTTCATAGAGTTTAGCATTGCTAAATTTAACAGGGACCGAGTGCTGCACACTGTAAATTAGCCCGCCTGGCAGAATCTGGCCTGCTCAGAGCCAACCCGGCCCATTTCTCTCTGTTGCTCTCTCCCTTGCTCTTCATTTTCTTCAGTGTCACTGTGCTACACACAGCAATTAAAAATGCACAGGGGAAAGTTTGTGAGCTTTTGTTTGGGGTTGCACTAGCTAACCACCTGCTTGCACTTTCAAGGAGAATGGGGCAAAGTACTCGCCCCGAGCATGTCGGCGTAGGAGCAGGCGGAGGGCAGAGCTGGCCTGGCTGTGTGCGGGCACCGGGCGGTGCTGGGACCAGCAGCAGCATGGAGCTGGGAGGGGACTGCTCTCTGCACCCCCACCCTGGGTCACGCCTGCAGCATCACGGAGGAAACCAGCAGCAGAGCTGAGGGTGCAGCCAGCTGCCCTGCGTGGTGCTGCAGGCCTGTGTGTTGTCCTGCAAGACAGTGAGGAGTTGCTCTCTGCTGTGAATTACTGTCTCTTCTTTCTCCAGATCATAAAACAGTGTCATCTACACACAGTGCCTCCTGCCCAGCCCGCAACATCTGATTCCTGCTCTGTAAAGAGGCAACAGCCAGAGCCACGAATGCCTACGCTGCACACAGCAGCTCACCTGGGCTGAAATTTGGCTTTGCTCAGCGTTTAGAGGCCTCGCTTGCTCTTGCAATCAGTGCTTCCAGCTAAGCTGTCGGTGGAGGTTTGTTTCTCGGAGTTTGTTCAAGTGTGATTGCAAGGTTTCACTTGGCTTTTGCAAATACCATAATGACTTGAAGGAAAGAAGGAAGAGATGCGGCTTTCTGGGAAGCAAACACATATGGGCATCAATATTTTGGGAATTCCCTCCCAGATAACCTTGTCAGCACTGGTAAGGATCCCTGCGTGAGTGCCCTTCCTTTTCAGAGCACAGCAATTGCACCAGGTGTTTGCCCTAGCTGCCTAGCAGTTTCAGGTTATCCTGTACTTGGTGTATTTACCTTCCAAGCAGTCTCAGATGCATGGGGCATAGAGCAGCTGTTGTACTGTGGTGTTGTATAAACACGAGGCAGGTGTTAGCTGGCATCCCATCTCTCGCATGTCATGTATAATTGCAGGAGACCGCCACGGCTCTGCCAGCTGGGTGAGTCCCCAGTGTATTTTTTGTGGATATTGTATTCCTGTAAATACAGAGCATCACACCACACAGAAACACATTCCCTGTCAGGATATTCCCCACCAGTTACCACTGAAGATGAGCCCCTCGCTGGGCTCTGATTTGGGATAGCAGCAGGGAGGTGTGACAAACCCTGCCTACACTCTGGCTTTCCAGCAGGCATCAGTGCAGGCACGTGGAGCTGGCAAAGGGAGCTGGGCTCTACGATTCCACAGACCTCTCAGATCTGTTTGGAAAGGGCTGCCTCTGGTCAATACCTGGGCTGATGCCCAGGTCTGCTTTGGTGTTTTTGGTGTTGGGATTCGGGGTTGCTCAGAACAGGTTGTTCATGAGCGGAACACAGTCCGTATGGGAATGGCTGTTATTTCCACCATTGTTTTTTTTTTTTTTTTTTTTCTCATAGATGTGTTGTACAGGTGTTAATCAGCCAGCCAAAAGCAGATTGGGTGGTCAGCCATGCCAAATTTACCTGTGAAGGGAGGTCTTTCAGAGAGACCAGCATGGAGCTTCACCTCCCCCCCCCCGCCTGTGCCTTTCACCAGCAGACACTTCAGCTCCTTTTTTTTTTTTTTTTTTTTTTTAACAAATCTGTCTTCATGTAACACAAATGAAAAAAAAATACATAAATAAAATAAAAACACCTGGAGAGGAAGTAAGGGCTCCTGATGGCCTGAGCTGTGGGTACCTTTAGTATCATGGAGAATGTAAAGGGATTTTTTTGTGCAGACATCAGACCAGACAAAAACCCGAATTGCTCTGGGCTGGGGAAGGAGCAGCACAGATGCACTGCCAAAACTGAACTCTGAACACATTTCTTTTCCCTACAAAGAGGCACTGCTGGTTTGATCTGAGAAGAGCTTTCAGGCAGAAGAGGTACTCTATCTGGGGGCAGATCTGTGAAGGAGGGTAACTTGGTGGGAGTACAAGGTGTGGTGAAAAAATGGTCCCTGGGAGTCAAAATGGGAGTTTCCACATGCTGCAGGTATCAAAGCTGAACCCCCAAGTGCAAGTGGGAGTACGAGCTGACTCTGGTTTTCTTACTCATTCCTTAATCTTTTTTTCCCTTGGGGAAACTCAAAATTAGTTGTAAATGCTTTGGCAAGGCAGCAGGAGGAGAAGGGGAGATATTTGTGCCCTGCTTGGTGTGTCAGTGCCAGCTGCTGCCTTGGGCAGAGCCCCCCCCTTCCCAGGGCACTTGTGTAGAGGCCTCATGGCTATATTCACCCATCTCCTCCCTCTTAGCAGAGCTGTGTTAGCTGATCGGAGAACCTGCCCTGGAGAGAGGGGAGACAGTGGAAGCAAAAACTGCCGGGGCCTCTTGGAGGCAGAGACAGCAGGAGCAGAGCCCTTGGACTGTGTCAGCAAGGTAAGTTCAAACACCACTGGGCTTCCTACATCTTTGGGCCTTTCCTTTGCTGTTTACAAATCCCAGCTGAAACAACCTCCCAGATCTCCAGCTCTATGTCCAGATTTGGGGTGGGATGAGCCAAAGTTCTGCAGTGCCCAGTGCTGTAGCTACTGAGTCCTTTTTTCTGGGGGCAAAAGCTGTGGTCCAAACTAAGGGGTGCACTGTGCCTTGGCAGAAGGGGAGCAGCTGCCCTCCCCTCAGAATCAGGATGCTCTTGCCAAGAGGAGAAATGTTTTTGAGGTGGTAGAGCCCATGGCCATACTTTTCACTTACAGCTGGCTTTTGGAAAGAGCTCTCAAGCCTGGCAGAAGGCCCCAGTTACCTGGCAGAGGAGGCAATGGGTTTGCTTTTCAAGCTGTGGTTGCAGGATTCATAACTGTACAAGAGAAGCGGTTCTGTTCTGTCACATACCCTCTCCAGGGAGAGCAAAATTTAAGCACCACTTTGAAAATGAAATTAGCTCATGTACTTTTTTGTATCCCCCACACAAGAGCACTGAGCTCGTGGGTATTTGATACATTGAAGTGATTGGTCTCACAGCTTCCTCCCTGCAGCTCCCAGCCAGCCACCGAACGGGCAGCTAAGCCAGGATGCTTAGCATCAGGAAATCCCTAATAGGACAGCAGTCTTTGAAGGCAAATGTGACCCTTTGACTGACAGCCTTAGATCTGACAGGACTTAAAATAGGAGCCTCAGTGTTAGCCCTCTGAAATTCAAGTCTCTACAGTCTTCAATTTTCGGCCCTGCTTAATTCTGATTTCAATACATAGGGGTTTCGGTTAGGCAATGTGCAAATGGATCCCATAAAAAAAAAAAAAAAAAAAAAAAAAAAAAAGTATGACATGCTCTGACTGTTGAACTCTTGTCTTTGCTTTGTAGCAGAAAGGTTTGGCTGTTTTGTGAGAATACAATTCAAGTGTGGTCCCATTCAGAAAGGAGGTTTGCACTCAGATGGAGGCCAGGCAGCTCAGAGCAGGCTGTGAGGAGGGAAGGTGCGTGTAGGAGCAGTCTCTGTTCCCCCTCAGCAGCTTTGCTGGGAGCAGGGAGCTGTGCTGTGGAACAGCAGTTCCCTACTCACTCTGATCTGCTCCTTGCCTAGGCCCCTCAGTGACAGGATGCTGGTAGGTAGTCTCTTGGTCCCATCTAAAGTGATTCTTTTGCTCTTACATCTGAACAGGTATTCCAATAAATGGTGCGAACAGGGAAATTCCCGTCTCTAGTTCGGCTGTGAGACACCAAACACCCCAGCATGCATATATCCAGTAACTCGGAGCGTCTCCACTCCAGTGGCCAAATACATCAGTTCCACAGCAACAGTGGCCAAAATCTCATCCTAAGAGCACTCCTCTGTTTCTCTGCCTTCCTCCATTTCCAGCAGCTTACAGTGTTTTTGATTGCTTACCTCAGCCAAAGCACCTTCTGTATTAAGCTGGTTCTGTATTTCACCCCAAAGACGGGAGCATTTCATGGACAATTGCAATAGTCCTTTGTGTCTGGTTTGTAGAGGACCACTGGATAAAACAGATTCACGCCTCCAAGTTTGGTCAGTGCAGGGTGCTGGCAGCAAAGGTTTGTTTATTTGTTTTATTCTAATTACACCGCTTCGCTGCACAATCCCTACCAGTTATACCAGCATAAAAGTGCTGGGTAAATGAAGCTGATTTTGCTTGTCTGATTTGTTGATCCCACTCTTCGATTCTGCTGTAGTGGGGAGTTTTGCCAGTACAGCTGCACCAGCAAAACTGGTAAGTGTGGGGGAGAGAAGCTGGCTGCCTATCGATGGATTGGCAGCCAATCCACCACATCTCCCCGTTCACTTGCTGCTGTCTCAGTGACAGGAGGACTGAGGGCATTTGCTTCCTAAGCCAGTCCTCAATATGTTGTTGGGTCTAATTCAGGGAGAATTGTACACATTTGGTACAATCTAACTAAAACTTCTACTCCTAAATGATAGTGATGTTTGGAGCCCTATGGCGCTGTAGGCAGGTGTAAAGTCTTTGACCAAATGTGTTACTGTGTGAGTCCTCCTCATCCTTCGCATGTGGTATCTGGGGAGCTAAGGCATGGCAAATCTCTGCTCGTGCCTGGAAGCAGGAATGCGTGGTGGGCTTCCTGTCACTGGGAGTAGAGAATCCTTCAGGAAACTCACTGTAAGCGTGTGTGGACACATGTGCAAGTGCCCACGATCCATCGTACTTCAGGGTTCACAATTTGTCTTGAGGATGCCTCGGAACCAGATTTTTCAGCATCTAAAGCCTGAGTTGAGCTCTTTGAAGAACCCAAGTCCTAAAGCGTGAGGTGAACCCTCAGCCAGTGCAGTGCAGTGGCCTCTCTCCATGTCCTGCAGGTCTGTGCAGTCTGTCTGCAGACAGGCATTTTGGTTGATTGTTTTTGCCACCTTGACTTGCATTCAAACACGCGGAGAGTCATCTGCTGGGGAGCTGCCAGTTGCATGCTGATTCTGTTTGGGTTTAGGTCATGCACAGACACGCTGGGGAAAAGCATTCCTCCCCTGTGGCTTGTTATCTCTTCCCGGAGGAATGCAGTGTCTCTTTTATATAATGTGTGCACACTGTGCTTTGTACTAGGAATGGCCAGCACTATTCAAAATGCTTTGTTTTGTTTTGTTTTGTTTTTTAAACTGGGGAGAGGGGTACTAAGTAGGGGTTGATAATTTTGAGGGTGCCAGAGAAGTAGGGGGACATGGAAATACTTTGCACTTTAGCCTTCTTCCTGCAAATGGTGGTCCCCCCCTCTCACACATGTGAAGTGTTGTTTTAGAAAAGGCAAATCCTCTTCTCCACAGCAAACAGGCTACACACCCTTTGAAGCTAATTCATCCTGCCTTTGAGGCCAGCAAATCTTTGGAAGCCCAATACGAAACCTTTCCTGTCTTCTTACCTAGGCCAGGTCAGCTGTCTCTGTGCCATGCATGAGCATTTTTGAAAGGCGTACATGAGAAACTGATTTTTGACTCCTTCAGAATACCTGGGAAGTCAGGACACACCAAAACTGCCCTGTTAGGACAGGCTGAGGAGGCAATTCAGTTTGCCTTATGCTCCCTTTGTTTTTCTCTCAGTTGTTGTTTCTCTCTGTTGTTCTGCCACAGGTTTCACTGTTCCTTTGGTCTGATTTTTTTTTTGGCCTCATTACTGTTGGTTTTGTTGTGGAAAAAAACATGGGGAGGCTCTCAGGGAAGCCATTATTTTGTGTACTGGCTTTGGTCTCCTCTTGTTTTGCTGCCTCCTGATCCTTCTAGTTTCTGTGTAGCCTTACTGATATTTCTTACATGTATGTGTATAGGGATGTACAAAGATGCTTCTATATGTATGTATATAAACAAACCCAGTGGCACACATATAGATACACGTGGAGGGCCAAGGAAACTGTGTTAGTTTTGAGTCCTGTGTCCCTTTAAAGGACTCTATTGCCTGAATATATTTAGTGAAAGGGGCTTTTCACATATATTTGAAGGAGTTTTACTAGATGGCAGCAATGTACCAGTGGAGAGCACAGAGCCCTGGCATGATTAACTGCTGCCAGGTCAGCCCTGCACTGCACAGCAATGCACGCTCCTGGGGACTCGATTCAGCCACAGATGTTTTGCAGCTCCAAGCAGCGACGTGCAGCCAGATCCTGCTCCTCCATAGCCCTTTGCCTTTCTGCAAAGTGGGGATGAGGCTGAAATGAGAATTGTGAAAGCTGTGAAGGCACAGCTGGAACACAGGCGTTGCTGTTGAGGAGGGAGATATGGCCCACCTCATAGTTCACATCAGGGCTTTAGAAGGGCTTAGGGCCTCTGGCTGCAGATGGCAGAGACACATCAGCACTGGAGTGAGCCTGCTCCCAGAATTGCAGCAGCCGCAAAAGGTTTTTCAGCCCTCGTTCTAAAACATCTACCATGTGGATGTGTTCTTCTGGTTGTTCATTTTTTGTCTTTGCATTTCTGCTTTGGCTGATCATAGCCACTAAAAACTGTGTTTCCTATTTCAGACAGAATCCCACATAAATGGAGAATTCCTCCCTCTCAGGCAGGCAGCTGGCAGCAGTCAGTCCATCAGAGTGGGACCTCGCAGCCCTTGTTTGCTCCTCTGCCGTGGATACTTTCCTAAGGCTTGCCTCGAGCTCTTCTCTCTCAGGACCCACCCAATCCACACGAGTGGTTGGGAAGGTGCACAGCATGGAGCAGAAATACACTTTCCCAGGTGGCCCACACAGCACTGCTTGCAATGGGATCCTGTCTGGCCGAGGACAGGCAGGCACTACCCAAATGCAACTCCAGACTGCTGGCCTGCTGGAGGAGCCTGCCCTTGGCAGGCAGATCCCTTCCCGCTCAGACTTGCTCTGAGATACCCATTCGTACCGTGGGCTGACTTTCTAAATTGACTTGTTAGGCAGCTGGAGCAATGCCTGCCCCACATTTAGGGAGGGAGAGCTGTCTCTGTGCTGGGTGAGGCCTCTCTGATCTGTGTGCCAGGAGCTGTATATAGACACAGACAGTTGGATGAAAGGTGAAAGGTGTGTAAATTCTCCCCCAAGGGGCTGGGATTGAAGCTGTAAAACCAAAAGTTTACAGAAACACTTTAGGCTCAGTCTGGAGTAGCCATGTTTCCCTAGAAAACCAATGGGAGCTGAGAGATCACAGGCTCCCACCATAGTGGTGTTTCACTTTGGAACAGTTGGGTGGTTTTGAAGCAAATTTCCAAACCATCATCACTCTCAGTGCACTGTATCGGTTGGCAGCTCGGTTTCTGTGCATGCGAGACTGGGTTCATTTTAATCAAAACTGAATCAGGAGTTCTGCTCTAAGGTTGCACCAGATGTACTCCGATTGCAGAGAAGACCGTGGTGGTCAGAAGCAGCAGACAGTTCTCTGGACAGCTGTGAAGCACATGCATGGCTGCAGGTTTGGTCCAGGCGGCCAAGTCTACCTGGAGGTAAAATCCTTGAGCAGCATATGTGACAGATGTAGGAGCCTCAAAACCAACTGCTTCAGCCAACTCATCTCCTCTATCACACAATTATTTTCTGAGATATCTGTGGGCCTTAAGCTTATGTGACTTTGAGCCTTTGGTGAGTAGCGGCCTCAAGTGGGTGTTGAAGTCTGGCTCTCCAGGGACAGCAGATCATAACGCGTTGTCCCACACCTACAGCTGCACTGTGGCAGACACCGGGGTGTTTGGAGGCTCTACTGTGCCAGGAGAGGGCTAGGTATTCCCGCTTTGCTGCAAGGTCTGCATAGGCTACGAGGAAGAACACAGGCTGCTTTTTTGTATGTTAGGTGTTTCAGGGAATGGTCAGAATGACTTTCTTTCTCCACTTCTGTCTGCTAAGAGCTCCATTGGGACATATGTGGGGTTTCCCTGGGGTTGCTCTGAACTAGAAGGTAGTTGCAGCCATCCCAGGACCCTCTAGGAAGGCTGATGCAGGGGCAGGATGGTGTGGGTGTCTGCTGGGGCAGACTGTGCTCGGCACTGCGCTGGGAGGCAGAGCAGTGACAGATTCACTGCAGCTGTCAAAGGAACAGCAAACAGCTCTTTTCAGGCTTACCGCCAAGCTGCAGTGTTCCTGCTTTCCTGCTCCTTCTTGCCCAGCTGCAGTTATCACCCAAATTGCGTGCTTCCCCAGTGAGTCACTGGTGCCCAGGGGCACCGTGCACCACTTCCAGCGGGATGGCGCAGGCTTCCTGAAGGGGCAGAGATGCTCAGCAGAGCCTCTGCTCTAGTAGGAACATCTCTTGGCCTGTTGACAAGAGGCCAGGGCTGGAAAAAAAATCCTCCTGAAAGAAACAGTTACTCTGCAAAAGCAAAGCATCTCCAGGCTACAAATTAATCTTCTCAAGCAGTGCATATAAAGAGGACGCTCTTTACAAATGTGCTGGGAAATAAAGTTTCCTCTTTCAGAAGTATCAGCATATTCCAGACTCTGGAGCAGATCTTTGAATGCAGAAGCTGTAGGGATGCCCAGCCGCACCTGCAGCATGCTGAGAGCCTGGCTTACACGAGACCACAGTTTGGAGCAGCCTCTGTCCACCACTGCTGGTGGGAGAACCTCCAGCCCACTGTGAGAGGGGTATCTCAGGTTTTCAGATCTCCTCCATTGCCCCTCAGTTAATGTGCTTGATTCCATTTCAGCATTGTTTCAGATCCAGCAATCCTAGTGCTTTGGTGAGGTTTGAGCCCTTGGCCTGTTGTTGCCCTTGCAGCAAAACTCGCCATGGCTCCGTGATCCCTAACGTGCCTGCAGTACCACATCACCAGGCAGCGCGCTACTGAGCTGCACTAGACCTCAGCACACAGCTCTCTCTTTTAAATTACCCCCAAAATGACATGATGTTCATGCCAGCTTCATGCTTTCATGTTATCTTTATGTTAGCTGCAGGAGGACGAACTGTGCTTGGTGTCTGGCACGGGAGATGCACTTCAGCATGAGCTCAGGCAGCACGGATGCTGTGCGTTGTGTGACCGCGGCAGTTTTGATCAGGTAGTAAGGCCTGAACTGACCTTACCCTTGCCAACACAAGGACAGAAAAGTAGGAGGGCAGCTGGGTGGGTGTGGGGCTAAAGATGCAGGGCAGGTGGGGAGCATGAATCAGATAAGGCTGAGGGCAGGGGGAGGGCTGGGCCTGACCCTGTCGGGGCTTTAGGAGAGGCTCCAGGGGCAACAAGAGGATGTTTGTGTAGAGGAACTTTGAAGAGGTGAGTGCTGGAGTTAGAAAGTCAGTGGAGATGTGATTCACATGATAGTTGCTTGGAGAGGTGCTTTTTAACTCCTGGCTCCTCTCTTTAATCTGTGCAATCCCTGGCGTCTTGCTGGTGCTTTTCATCTGGCGATCTCACCACAGTCACTGCTCCCAAGCAGGAGATGTGCAAAACTCAGGTGCAGAGCAATTGGAACTGGGAGCTGGGCTTACACTCTCTCAGCTGTCTTGTGGGCCTGAGTTTTAGCTACTGCCACACACCCCTGCTCTGTAACTGTCTGCCCTGAAACAAACACAGGGCAGTTGGCACCCAGTCCAAATCCATGGGTAAGATAAGCTGCGCTGATGAGCTCAGAGCTTCCCTCTATTTTTGGGGGTCTGTGTTGGCAAGCTTGCTTTACACGTGGACCTTTCTGCCCCAGATGTGTCTGTGTCCCTCAGGCCTTATGGCCGAGGGAGAAGGGCTTGCTGCAGCGGCCTTCTGGTGAGTGTGTGCTCCTGTGTGTGGTGCCGAGCTGTGGGAAGCACCGGGAGGCATTGGTCTGCTTTTCCCCAGAGAATTTTGACAACAACACGTCTGGTTGGGAGAACCTGTCTGTCTTGTATTGCTTTAGTTGTGTTCGATGGTCTGCATGGCTCTTCTATCACACCTATCAAAATATCAGCACTTTTCAGGAGTGGATGGGGCGATGTGATCGCTATCCCGTGTGGATCGCTTGTTCTCACAGCCTCTCCAGTGGGAACAGCGCGTATCTGGAAGTGTTTTGCTTTGTACTTTAATATTCACATAGGCTGAATGTTTGTAGGGTAGGGCAGGGGGCAGAGAACTGTGAGGTTCTGTGGTTGCTCCTGAGTTATTCCCACAGCAACACAGGGAAGTTCAGGCTGCTGTGGGAGCTCCTCTGTCCTGAGGAGCTCAGCTGTGGCTCTCCTGGCTTACTTCACCGTCCTGCAAAACATCTGCTCCTCTGAACTGCGTGGAAATGATTTCTTGCTTTCTCCTTGGTTTGTAGGAGGTGGAAGGAAATAGCTTGAGCAGTGGGAGGTGGTGTGACCACAGGCAGAGGTTGTTGAGGGCGAGGTGGGTTATGCTGCAGAGGCTGGTGCGATCCGTGCTCCATCCCCAGCTGTGTCTGACAAAGGTGTGTCCGTCCAGTGCCACGCTGAGGTTTTTGTCACCTTCCAGTTTTGTGGTTGTGTAAGGCTTGCTTCTGCCTTCACATTTTTTTAACTGAGAATTATTCTTACTGCAGCACTCTGGTGCAAAGTCCAGAGGCAAGAACGTACTTAGAGCAGGATTTGCTCCGTTCCATCAGCAGCCATCAAAAATGGTGCTCGTGGCCCCACATGGTACGAGCTCCACCTCCCGAAGGGAATGCAGCTCTCCTGGTGGGCTCCGGGGCTTCAACAGCCACCGGGAGGAAAACACGGAGGTCTTGGCAAAGCTGGGGGGAGGCAGCGGTGACCGATGTGGCTGCTCGGTGTGGCTGGCCAGGTCCTGTGCCAGGGCTGCGGACGTGTCTGCGTTGTTAATGTGAAGCCTTCTGAGTAATGTGCTTTACAACACACCTGGTGTGCCAGGAGCACAAGCTCTGTATCAATGCAGAATGAATGTGGGAAGGCTAGCACGCTGTTGGGTTGCTCTGACAGCTGGTGAACCAGCCCTTTATGGCACAGGACAGCATTTCAGAGTGTGGCAGAGCAGGTGGGACAGTTCTCCAGCCCCAGACATGAACCCCTTTGAGCTGCTCTTGGAAGTCCAGTGCTTTCTGTGGCAGTGGAATTGGGATCGAGCATACAACATTTCCTTGGCTGTGTTAGCCATGGAAAATGTGACGCAAATGTTCTAACGTGCTCTTTTAACTCCAAATGTGCAGCAAGACTTGTGACACCTAACACAAGGACCGAGGGAAAGTCTCAGAAACAGACTGAGTTCCCAGGCTCTGGTACGTCTGTGATTAGTGCCCCAGGCAGCAAACCGCATTCCTACCAGGGCTACGATTTATAAATGAAACATCTTAGTACAGGCCCAGGGCTGGCCTCAGCTTCTGCTGTGTTATTCGGGAGTGTGTGAAAACTCCAAAAAATGTGACAGACCTTGGGTTAGGTTCTCAACACAGCATTACTCCTCCTGAGATGAAATATGAGAATGTCTCTGCTCAGATAGGAATGTCTACACTGTAAGCTGGGAGAAAATGGCATATATGTGTGTGTATATACATGTATATACACACACACACACACAGACACACACACACACACATATTTATAGTGGTGTATATGTAAAGGGAAGCTGAAGCTTTTGGTGTTCTGCTGTCAGCGAGCTTCCCCAAAGGAGCACTTTGCTGTCTAGCTACAGGCAGTTGCAGTCACTGCTGTGTGGGTGAAAGCAGTTTGAAAATGTTTTGCCCCCACATTGCTTTTATGTGGGGTTTTGCAAGGCCGCTTGCTTTTAACTGTGAAGGGTTAGGAGCCTGCCCCTCCTTGGGTGCTGGAGAGGTCACGCCAGCAGTCTGTGGCCTCGTCCTGCCAAAAGTGAGTGCTCAATGAAAGCACCGACTGAAAATTTGCCTTTTGTTCCCTTTTTAAGCAAAGTGTTCGGCCCCTGTTGTTAGCGATCTGCAGGGGCTCAGCACCGCTCCTACGTCCCAGAAGTACTTTGGTCTGGTTGCTGTGGGTGGCTGGAGGACTGTGTGGTCAGAAAGGGGCTGTGCCAGCGTCCTCCCAGTGAGAGGAGAAGAAAGGGAAAGAAAGGGATGCCCTGGAACCCCTGAGCTGCATGTGCTTGGGGGAAGAAGGCATGCTAGGAGCATGTGAGGTCTGTTATGTATTGTGAGCCTCTGTGCTATCTTAATTGGGAAAGGACTTGGTCCTATTTCCTGAGAAATAAGTGGGAGTTTTCATGTTGGTTTCAGTGAGAGCTGCTCTGGGAACACAGTTTGTATGACCAGAGCTGCTATGCACATGGGTGGTTTGCCCACCTGAGCTCAGAGGTTTTTTTATATAAATCAGTAATCGCCTTGTGTTAAAGCCACATGGGGGTCCTGGGCCTCAGATCCAGCCTTCTGCATGTACTTAGTGACTGCCTCTGCTCTTTAATGCTCAGTTCACAGATGCCCATTTGGATCAGCACTTTGGAAGGGGACAAGCAAAGCCCGGGATCTGCAGCAGGCTTCCCAGCCCTGCGTGTGCTCCATGTGCTGCGTGAGATTTGCTGCATCCAGTGGCCACTTCTAGCGAACAGGTCGGTCTGTCTGTCTGTCTGTACCCACACTGGGGAGTCTGGTCTGGGTGCTTGTCATGGCCATTTCCAGTGTGTGCGTTAAGAGCTGGGTGTGCAGCATCCCCGCTCTCTGCGCCTCCAGACCGCTCCTGCCCTGGGCCTGCAGTCCCAGGTGGGAGCTGTGCTGCGACCTCGGAGGTGTCTGAGCTCTGGGTTGAGCAGTGGCACAGCCAGCAGCCCTGGGACACCGCTACCAGGGCGTAGTTTTTTTCTTTCCTGACAGCTGGTGATGTGCAAAGGATTCTGTCTGGCCAAAGCAGGTTTTGTGTGTAGGTATGTGGCATGGAGATGGCTTAAAACGAGGCCATTGGTGGGAAATGAAGGCAGTGACAAATTAGTGTCTTGCACTCAAACTGTTCCTGGAGATTGTTGGCCAAGCACTGCAGTCTCACTTTTCTATTTTTAAATCTCTCACCAGCTGCTATGTGACCCTTCCCTCCACACCCACAAAAGAAAAAAACCCTTACCGATTAGAAACAGGAAATAATAAAACTCACTAACCACAAAGGATTTTCAAATGCATAAAGTAAACAAGCAGAGATGGTGAGAAATACATATTTCCCACTGATCTCTTTTCAGCACAGTAACCATAGCTGACAATTACAGTCACTGGGGATTTACAGCTTTTTGGGGAAAGTATGTCTTTAAGTTGATGCTGTCAAAACATAGCAAAGTATTTTCAGCACACCAGAATGTTTCCTAGCCCCTCTCCCAGCATAACAGGGAGGTTGTCAGACGTGTGATAAGGTGAATTACTGAGATGGTCTAGGAGGAAAACTGTTAAGTTTTGGGCCCCGTATTGGGTTGGGATCTGTTCCTCTTTGCTGCGCTGTGTGCAGACCTCGGTGCTGGGCAGTACAGGTTTCTCTAGTGGGTGCAGAAATGGGTGCTGAGGTGGTGGTGGGGCTTTCTTGAAGCTCAGCAATATGTAATACTGATTTCTGAAGGTCTTCAATGTCTTTCCTCTTTCAGGACCTCATTCACTTTGCCTGAATGTTTTCACAACCTGTGAGTGTCCAGTGGACTTTGCTGCTGCTGTTTGCATGGGCTGGCCCCAGTCCCCACTGTAGTGGGGTGGGGGTGATTTGGGCGTGTTTTCTATATTGCTGTTCCTCTGGAGGTTCCCTTCACTGAAAGTTAATTTCATCTTGGGGGAGTCCTTATTTTCAGTCAGAGAGTGGGAACTGAGGTTGCACTAAAATAGGTGCAGTTCTACATTTCATACAGAATTGCTTTCTTACCCTCCAGTTCAAGAAATCTGCGCTGCTACACACCAATGCTGCCTCTTTTCATGTAAGCCAGTTGTTGCTCCTACCACCCTTATGTTACCACTTCTAATAGCTCTTCAGGAGTGATGGATGAAAGGGACAGCTTCACAGAAAAGGATGCTAAAGCCAGAGGTGATGTTTTTCACTCTTTCAACACATCATCAAATAGATCACACTGCATAATTAGTCTCTCTGAACTGGGGATCCATTATTTAGTATGCACAGTGTTTGTTTAAGAGATCCTTGCTCTTTTCTTTTAACTGTGAAGGGCTTTTAACTGCCTTTGAGTTGAAAAACTGTGACCAAATGTTGTCAACAAGTTAAGCAGATTTGTCCTGATCTTACTGGTAGGTTATTTCACCTTCTGCCCTTCAGAGTCTGTCTGCAACTCCCTTAAAAGTAAAACCTCAAGTGTTGGCCCAGGTTCATAAGCCCAACTCTTGTTTGTGGGTTGTTTTTTTTTTTTGTAACTTTTAAGTATTACCATGATCCAGGTGATTCTTTGTGTATGTGTGTGTGAGCATGCGTGTGCTGCTTTTTCTACAAAGCATCAGGGTCAAAAAAACTGAACACTTTCAATTGCTTCAAGGAAAACTATTTGTGAAAGAAGAAAACAAAAGCAGATTCCCAAGTATTGTGTACTCAGAGCAGACAGAACAAGGCTGGGAGAAATATCAATCATTATCTTCCAAAAGTTTATTTAGAATAAACAAAATAAAAATTCCTAAATGTAACAATATGTAACATATATTTACACTTAGCTCACTAATTTAACAGTTGTATCAGCATGGTCAGGCGTTGGAAACAGCACATCTAAGGTGAGCAATACAGATAGTATTTCTGAATAGTCTAAAACGTCTAAACAACATCTTTCCCTTTCTTTTTTTTCTAGTCATTGCAGCATTGTTACAGGAATCAGAACTGAAATAGTTGCGCAATAATACTATTATTAAAAAAAAAAAAAAAAAAAAAAAAAAAAAGGGAAGAAGAAATTGACTGTTTACTTCTTTATCCGGTGAAGTGATCTCAGCTGCGACGTGAGACCCGAGAGGTAAGCTTGGTGTAAGAGGGGTTGTTGCTCATTGTCTTGTTTCTTTATTAATAGAAAGATAATTATTTTAGGAATGTAAGACAAGAAAGTTATATAATTAATATACACTAAAGAACATGAGAGGATTCTATACAATAATTTAGACGTATTAAATAAATACAAAATAATAGCAGCCTTCTACAATGCAGGCTACACATAGGTTTACTTCGGCTTGAAGTACCCTGGTCTTTAGTACACCTACAGGAACAGACTTGCTCCACAAGTGTTTTAAAGAAACATATCTATAAGATACATACATAAGTGTCTAAGGTTAGGATAAACATTTGAAAACACATTTTACCATGGTCTCCACATATCTAATGACCCCATACTAGGGTTATTATGGGAAAAATTCAGCTGCAGGACCTGTCTGGGAGGCACAGCATCGACCTGGCTGAAAACCGACAGCAAGGGCAGCTGGAATGAATTTTTGAAAGCCTGTTTGTTCTCCACTGGGTAGAAGTGCTCCTGAGATGGATTTGTGCTGGGAGTGTTCCCCTTAGGGCCCAGTGGGGTTTTTGGCGTCAAGAGAGGCTGCTGAGATGGGCTCGAAGATCTTAATGCTGCTTTGCAGGTGTCTTCACCAGACCTCGGTAAAGATTTCAGCAGGTGGTTTAACAGACGGGCCCCAAGTGTCTTGTCCATCCACTCGCAGGTGAGGAGAAGGTTGTGGACCTCGTGCATGCACTGAATGTATCCAGTGCTGTACCTCTGCTGAGCTTCAAGGCCCACTTTGGAATCAGCTGCATTGAACAGAAGGCAACTGGAGTTGGTAAGTGTGTAAAACCTGCACGTCCAACTTAAAAACATTTGATACGGTCCTGTCTGCATTGGCCCCTGTGGGGGCTTATTGCTGAAACCACACTGAGCTTCCAGCTGAAATCATTGCAGGGGGGCTGCAGCAGGTCAGGGCCCTGCTGCTCCCAGGGTGAGGCAAAAGCTCTGCAAATGGTGCAAGTCAGAGCAGTGGGGTCCAGGCTGGAGGGGGTACAGGGCTCAGGTGTCCTGCTGGAGTTTCCCACTGGAACAGGGATATCTCAGGGAGCTTCCCTGCCAGTCTATAGCTGCCTTTTGGGGCCCTTTTAAGACACTGGGAGACACTGAAAAATGTATTCTGTAAGGCCAAGATACTGGCTCCTGGAGTAGAGTAGGTAGATTGCTTCCTGCCCCGTTTTCAGCCTGATTTAAATCGCTTGGGCTTTATGATATGTTAGTGCTTTGCAAGGTTCAGGGGGAGGTGGTGCGGAGAATGAGCTGCCTGGCCAGGCCGCCCCAGCATCCTGCTGCCCACCAGCAAGCAGAGCCAAAAAAGAACAAAAGGAGAAACCGGCACTGGAAGAAAAAGCTTCCGTGGGTTACCAAGTGTTCAGCTCCATCTCCCCATCTAGTGGTGAAAGCCAAGCCCAGACCTCAACTCGGGCCTCAACAGGTTTGAAGGAGGCTTTTGCCAAGCTGCCAGCTAAAGGCTTGGAGCTGTGCTCTCCTGACACCCCCAGGGCTGCCCTGAGCATCAGGGGCTGTAGGGAAGGTGCACTTACCCATCAACTTGCTGTTTTGGATGTTCTGAAGGTGTTTGACTGTCATTTCGAGGATGTCTGCTTTTTCGAGTTTAGACTGCTAATAAAGAGAGAGTTCAGCAGCTGAGAGGCCACGATGTATTTGTGCAATGCCAAGTTTCCCAGAAGACAAAGCCCCCTGCCTGTCCCCCCAAAAGCCAAACAATCCCCATCAGCAGGACAAAATCTGTGTAAAAGTGAGCACTTACATCCAGGTGAAACGCACCCACAACGGTCTCTTTCAGTTGGTCCAAGCAGTTATTGATCCTTTCCCTTCGCTTCCGCTCAATGAGAGGCTTCCTTAGCTGGCAAGGAAGAGAAAAGGAGGAGGAGGAAGAATTGCAGATGATTTCTTTTTCACCTCTCTGCTGCAGTGGAGCGAGGGCCTAACAGGGCTGTGTGGGCTTCCCTGGAGCCAGGAAGGTCAAATCTCTGCGCGAAACCAGCGCGCAGCGATGCGGCACTCGGCAAGTTACAGATGGGGAGCTCTGGTCTCTAGCTCTGGTAAGGGCCTGTCCTTTGGGCCGTGCTAGGTCTGAATTCTCTTACTTACACTCCTATTAACCACAGCTTACCCAACTGAAACCAAAAGACAGAAACCTTTCTAAGGCAGAGAAAGGAAGCAGAAGAAAAACACCAACACCCACGTGGGTTAAATTCAGAGAAAGCATCTGTATAATAAGAGGATGCAAATGTTGTGTTTCTCTTTCCTAGAAGTCCGTAGCCCCCATCGTTCACCTGCCGAGTTCCAGCGTCCATCCGCGCGTGGGCTTCCCCTGGGACCTACCTTCCTTTCCTCCTTGGTGCTGGAGAGCTTGTGCACGCCGCCGGCTGTGGCTGCGGCAGTCATTGTAATCCAGCCTGGCCGCCCTGGCACGCTGTGAGGACAGGGACGTGGAGGAGGCACTCGGGCAGTAGGTCGCTCCCTGTCCCTACAGGCTCTCTGCCTCTCCTCTGCTCCTCTGCTGTATTTATAACCCAGAATTAGCATGTGAAAGGGGCCTTGCCTTGGCGGGACTTCTTTTCCCACACGAGGGGTCGAGCCCAGAGGTTTGTGGCCATCAATCAAAGCTGACAGGTCACTGCATCTTTTCAATGACCACGCCGGCCCCCCCAAACGGCGACAGATGTCCAGCCTCCAAAGCTTTGCTTTGTAGGGATCTTTTGTTAAGGAAGGAGGGAAGCAAAATGGGCGCGCTCTGAGCAGCTTGCGTGGCTCCTTGCTCAATTTGCACAGATTCCCAGGGAGGAAAACAATAGCTGGGAACCAGTCGAGTTACACCTGGGAAAATGCCTCCCATGGGTCTTTCTTTTCCCTGCATCTCCTTGAGCCAGTGCTGCTTTTTACCTGCTAACCTGAGCCTCAATCACTTTAAATCTTTGAAGCAGCCTCTTAATTTAATAATAGAGTGCTTGATCGACCAGTTCCTGCTCCTGGGAGTTGTTATTGCAAGGCAACGACGATCGATTAAAAACTGTTGACAGCAGACAGCTACAGAAACATTGTATTCATCAAAAAATCCTCTAGGGAAAGCACTTCATTTGCCTCTTGAGAACCCAAATTCTCTGCTGTACGCAGCTAGATGTAAGAAATACGAAGCTCTTCTAATTTTTGACTGCCGTGTAGTATTTAATATTAAACTTACAGACAATTGCACATGCAAGCAAACCTAGAGGTGAGTTCGGTCCTGCTAATTCTGTGGGACTTTTACTTGTTTGCTTTTTTCCCCCTTTCATGCTGCCAGGAGTCTGGGGTGCTTTGGGGGGGAGGGTGTTTTTGTTTGTTTCTAATCCTCTGAAATGCTAGTGCGGAAGCACATGGGCCTTCAAAGCAGACTTGGCACAGGATGAGAATGTGCCTTTATGCTTCCTCACTTCTGTCTGGTTTTGAGGGGGAGTATGAAGGCATCTTTCATGACTGTGCTTTTGCTTTCTGACAGTTGCTTTGCTAATGAGCAGGATCTGGCAGTGTCCTGTTGAGTCACGGAGGTGAAGCCCTTTAGGGTGGTGTTGAATGTGCCACCTTATTTAAATGGACAGGAAGAAGCTCGAGTGGTTCAGAAGCACCAAAAGCCACCACGAGCTGCTCTTGGGATTTCCCATCGCCCGGCACAGCGCTGCAGCTGCAGAGCCCTCACTCCACCCCTTCAACCGTAGGTGGTGATGTACCCCAGGAATAAAAGCAAGGACATCACGTCCCTTGCTTAAACACTGTGTGGGTGTATGTTTGTATGTGTGTGAATGCAAACATAACTGCAGTGTGTCTGCACGCACTGCTGCCTGGGCTCCTGATGAAAACATGTCCCCAGACGTGGTATCTTGCAGGCAGGGGTTGTTAGTCAAATGCAGGCACTGGGTGCAGTTGCTTGGTTTTATAAGTGCCCTACTTGGCAAGGGTGCACGAGGGAGAGCCTGAGATGGGATGGAGTTTGTTTCTCAGGGAGAGGAGGACATGGGAGGGGACAGTTTGTCCTTCGTGCCAAGTGATGGTGATGCAGCACAGGAGCAGGGATGGGCGCCTTATATCAGATCTGTCCGCTCCACAGAAAACTGGAGGATTTTCCACTCTCCAGAGACTGGCAAGGAGGGTTGGGAGTGCGAAGTTGTGGGCTGTGTGTCCCCTCATAGCCATTCTCAAACCTCCCCCCTCTGCCTGGGGCCCCCTTCTGCCCCAGCCCCAATGCTGGTGACCTGCCTTCATGGAATGGCTGGGGCTGGCAGCGACTTTAAAGATGCATCTGGCTCCTCAGGGCTGTTTTGCAAGGGGCTGCACTGGTGCGTTGAAACAAGCACAGGCTGTGTGTGTTTGAGGGGAGGTGCTGGGGACGGCGGGGAGCAGCTTGATGGCCCCCGGTGCCCAGCCCCAGAGCCCCAGCTGAGCCCCAAGACTCTGGGGATCCCCTTGCTTGCAGAGCGCTCACTGCCCTGCCGGCCTCTGCTCTTGGTGAGCTCATTTCAAGGTTCATTTGTAAGACAGCATTTCACTGAAAAAGAAGAGCAGCTTTTGCTGTAAACGGTTATTTTACACCTCTCATTCAGAGCAAAACCCTTTATTTTCAAAGCAAAGGGGGTGCACAGGCGGGAGAGCTGCCCTGCCTTTCAGGGGGAAGCACGACATCTGTGCTCGGGATTGTATGGACCAAACAGGCAAATGCAAATGAGCACAGAGCATTAAAGGAAGCTTTTTGCAAATTCCTGCTTTACTTTTGCATTGCGCACTGCCAGGTTTCACTGAAAAGGGGATTCTCCTTAGTAAACAAAGCCTCCCTTTTTTCCCGAGCTTTCCAAAAAAAGGGAAGAGAAAGGGCTCGGTGCTGCTTGGAGTTTTCTTTTTTGCTATTTGTCTACATTTCACACCCTGGAGAAAGAAAACAACTTTTAACATCTGTTCCTGCACTTTTTAAGATGGAAATAAAGGCTCTTGAAAATGGGGAAAGTGTGGCAGATGTTGGCAGATTCCCTTCAACGCAGATGTCTTGCTCTGAAAAAAGTTTCTTTAGGAATTTGTGGCCACGGCTCCTCTTTGACTTGGGACACGCGACTGCCTAGCGACTGAAGGGACGTGGGAAAGCTCTATAGGACAAAAGAGCTTATTCAAACAAACCTGAGAGCCGTGAACAATCTAATAACCAGCAGAGAAATGGTCAGCGGCCTCCAGCCCTGCCAGGGAGGAGTGGCAGCCCTTGCCTGGTGCTGGCGGGGCTGGGGGCAGCTGATGGCCGCTGGAAGGGGCCTCCTGCTTTCGGTGCCTCTAATTGCAAGGCAAATTTCCCCTCGCAGCCTCCGCGTGAAGCTGTGTGCAGCTGCAGGGGTGGTGCCACCAAGGTCTCTTCCCATCAGGTGTCATCCGTGTCCCGCAGATGACCTGCTGTTGCTCCTCATGCTCTGCGTGCTGAGGCCTGGCTCCGTAGGAAGCCGTTCCTGGGCAGGAGGACATCACACAGGCCTGGAGCAGCCCTTACTGAAGAGGGGCCGGTGTGAGAGCCATAGGGGTGTGCTGTGGGGCCACCATGCTGTGGGTGGGAGGCCGACGCACCAGGAGAGGGTGTCTCTGGCCTGTGGGGTGGCGGCGACATCTCGTCATTTCCAGCCCCTAGGGGTTTCTCAGGGGCAGCGTGGGGCTGCTTGGTGCTCCCCTTCCGCAGCCTTTCCACGTCCTGGTGGCCAAAGATCTTCTTCCTTGAGGTGCTCGAGGTCAGCCACATCTCAGCTGACCTGCAGATTAGGCTGCAGATGTCCTTGTTTGAAATGATACGAGGAGAATCCTTCTGCCCAACAGCCTCGATTTGACCAACTTGAAGATTGTCACTGCTGTCTTCCTGGTCCAATCCTTCCCACTTTCACACCTCTCCCCACAGGCTGTGGGATCGCTCTCGGCAGTTTGCGCAGGACCGTTCCCTGGTGGCTGCCCTGGCATCCCCTGCTGGATTTACCTGTCGGGAAGGAGAGATCAAATCCATGCTGCTTTCTGAGGAACTGGTAAGTGCCCGAATAGGCTGGAAACCAGGTGACGTTGTGCGAAGCGGGGAAGAGTTAAACAGCGCAGGCTGCCAGGCAGGCGCAGGTGGCGAGCTGCATCTGCACTGCACAAGGCTTGCTGGGTTTCAGAGCATGAAGCCTGCTGAGGAAGCAAACGCTGCCGTAAATCAGACCCATTACAGGTGCCTGCACACAGACTGCCAGCACGGCTCCCTGGGCACACACGGATGGGAGCGTGTGGCTTTGTGGCAGATTCAGGAGGGGGCACAAGCCCGACACATCCCCAGCGCAGTGTGGGCTGATGAATGTGGGGCCAATTGCTTTTAAATGAGGGCTGCTGCCAAGATAGCTAAAAAAAAATCCACAACCCATTGATTAGAACCAGTTGCAAGATCCCTGTGAAACCGATTTTGAGGAAAGATTTTTTTTTTTTTTTAAATTGAAAACAAAAATGTTAGGAACATATATTTCTAAATACAGATTCAGAGCTGCCCAGTCAGCTGCTAGGGCAAACAGCTCAACCCCCTGTAGATGTCCCCCATGTTTCTCCTGCAAACACCCCTGTGACAACAGAGTCCCCCCACACCACAGATGGGGAAAAAGGAGCCCCCTCAGCGGGCAGGAGACCCCCAGGCAGCAGTAAGGATGCTGCACACCCCTCGTGTGTCACAGAGACCCATGTGCAGGCCCACACCCAAGCTGTACCTTGCGGCCTGGCGTGGAGCTGGGGACATGGCACCAGGAGGCCTGCACATGCACATGACTGCACCATGCCCTGTGCTGGGGCTGCATCCGGATTGGGTTCATCCCCGGTTAAGTGGATGGGTGCCAGGTCTCAGGGACTAAATGCCTTTTAGTCGGGGGGGGGAGGGGGGGGGGGGCTGAAGGTCGGTTCTGGCTCAAAGTTGAGGTTTAAAAATGTGGAGGGTTATCTCTAGTCATTAAAAAGTTTAAATCTGGCGGTTTCTTGACAGCTGTACATCATAAGCACTCTGTACTGAGTTCCCGTGTTGCACAAGGCCAGTTTGCTCCTAGGGCATTACAGCAGGAGATGAATGTGAGGAGGAGCGGGGCATACCAGTGGGGAGGCTGGGCCGGCGGGGCAGGAGGTGCAGGCAGCACCTGGGCAGGTAGGGTGGCTCCCTGAGCAGAGGCACGCCAGGCAACACTGCTCAGAGACTGCTCTCTGCTAGGTCATCCAGAGGGGACCGGGGCTGTGCTTCCAGATTGGCCTTGGTCCAGGGCATTATACCCGTGATCTGCCATCTCTGACAGGCACAGCAGGGTCTGTGTGGGGACCGTGTGTCCAGAAGCTCGCCCAGGCCAGGAGAGCACTGCAAGCAAGCTGGGCAGAAAAGCAAAGCCTCTACCTGGGGTGTGGAGAAGGGTATTTGTGGTCATTTATGACTACAATGAGAGTTGCCTGATAGCACAACCCTGATGCAGCAGATGCCATCCAAGATTGGACACAGGAGTGGTGGTGTCCACCACATATGGTCCTTCTTGGTGTCCTTGTTGTCCTTCAGGCCAGTGTCTTGGAATAGACCTTGCTAACACCAGAGACTCACTTCTTCTCAGCCTCATCACCTCTGGAGAAGACCATGTTCTTGTTACCAACCGTGACGCCCATGGTCAAGTGGGGGCCAGTCTGGACAATGTCCAAAGCAATTCATCATGGTATAGAGGTTCTCCTGCTCCAAAAGCATTTTTAGGTGGACAGAGAGAGGACATCATGCAGTACTATCCTATGCCATGTGAGTATTTCGCCATTCTGGAGGTCCAGCTCCAGAAGAGGTATTGGGCATCTCTAGAAATGCTGTTGGCATGTCTCAATCCAGCTCCTTTACTGAATGCTCAAACCTCACCAGCCCCAGCTCCGCATGCTCAGTATCAGCTGACTGTACCATCTTCAGAAGTGGACTCCCGGTATAGGAAATAATTACAAGGCAGGTACCAGCTGAGTAATTTTCAGCTCTTCTTTCACACACACCCCTCCAGTCTTTGTGTTAAGGATCAGCTGATGTTCCTGCTGTTGCTCAACATGTCTCCTGTCTGGCAGGTTAGCAGAGCTCCTGCCTCTGGAGGAAGTCTTATCTCATGCTTTTGCAGCCAGAAAGCTGCTGGTTGCAACATGGAGTCTTAGGCCAAGAGTGAGTTATAGGAAGAAGAAAATCTGATAAGCTGTGTGGGTGGTGACACTCTGATAAGGCCTAACCTCTTGCCTGTACTGCAGCAGTGGATGGGGGCAAAGAGCCAAGCTTGGTGGAAAGAGCAGGGGGCTTCGAGGGAGAGCTCGAAGCAGTTCTTGAGCTTTCCTCGTTGGGCATCCCAGGATTTGTTTTGTTGAGAAGGGCAGCTCTGGCCTTTTTCACACTCTGTGCGTCTAACTTTGCCAGATGTCACCTGATAACAGGCCTCATCTATAATGCAGCAAGTGCTTGGTTTATCCAGCCAGCTTCACTTTCACAGCAATTTCTGCACGTGTGTCTTGCTCCCCAGATGTCAGAAACCAGAGCTTGGCACCCCACAGCAGCCTTTGCACATCCCACACAGCCCGTTTCTCCTTGGCTTCTTGGTTCCTGAGGCCGCAGAAGGAGCTGGGGCCATTTCACCTTCATGAGATAAGTCTCTCTTCTGTGACTGGGTAAATTCAGCTTTCACCCTGGCTTGGCCACAGGCCAAGAGCAGCTTTCTTTTTATAGCGCACGTGTATACACGTGCTGACACCACATCCTGGCCCTCGGCACAAACCCCCTTGTCAGCACAATGGAGGCAATGAGGATGGTCACCGCTCCTTCTCTGCGGGACGAGCACCTCGCATTCCTCGTGCCAGCGCCTTGTGCTAGGCTTTCCGCGCCTCGGCATCTGCCACAGGGCACGAAAGGACAGCCAGGAAGGCAGTGGGCTTATAAACAGCACTTCCTCCGTGCTGCTCACTTCTGGTTCTGTGGGGCTGCGATTGCAGCACCGGAGGATGTGAGGAAACGCGTGGTTAGGGCTTGTGTGCCTCTCGGCTCAGTTTCACGCAGCCCTGCTGGCTTTGGGGGCAGCAGAAAGCACAAGAGCTTAGGGTGGGAGGGCGTGAGCTGCAGGGCATATTTTCTTCATCAGCCAAGTCCAGCCTGGATTGCACATAAAATCACATTCTGGTGTTTAAGGTCATTTTTTGTGTCTATATGTGTTTTTAATTAATTAATTTTATTCTATTTTTAACCAAAATAGAGCAAAAAGCTGATAAAAAATTCTTGTACTGTCATTTTACTGGTTTTATACTGCTTTTTATTTTATAAATACTGTCTTATTTTTTTCCCTCTCCAAGTATAACTAGGAGGCTGTCTTTTTTTTTATAGGTATGAGGATTTCTTATTCGTCTGGAGGAACCAAGGGGTCTGGGACACAGCGGCTCAGAGGAAGGGAGAACACATCTCCCATGGGTGAGAGGGCAGTGAGGACCCATACAAAGGTGTGTAATGCTCCATGAGCTGCTCTGTGCAGGCAAAATGCAGAGCTTGATCTTGTTCTAGCTTTTCCATATCCAAAGAAAAAAAAAAGTCAAAACACTATTTTTAATTTCTCAACACAGATATGTTTCAATGAAACTGCAATGGCTCTTCTGTTAACTCAGCCCCTCAGCAGACCAAATCCAGCTGAACCACATGCAACAGCACTAATCTAGTGCCATTCATTGTAGCAGTTTTCTGCCGTGAGAGCTAATTAGTTAGTTTCTGTAAAGACCTTTGAAGGTGTAAAATGCTAAGTAAGTGTGTAGCAGTATTATCCAAAGGGTGTGGACTTCAAAGCGTAATGGGCACTATTTAAATATGAACATTAGCAAATACAGCTCATAATTTCTTTAAAACAAAAAAGAACAGCGTGCCAAGAGGAGGACCGAGCCCTGGACTGCAGAAATCAGTCTCCAGCCCCAGGGGACACAGAAAGGGGATTGGGATGCACACAGTGGGGCTGCCAGCAGGGATGCTTTCACCCTTCCTGTCTAATGGGCATCTCTGCCATCTCCTCATGCTGGTTCATCTTCCTTCCTTTTTTGCCAAGGCAACAGGACACGGGATGACAGCGCACACGTGTCTGCCTTTCTGTGGAGTTTGGCTTTCCAAAGGAGCGTTTCTGTATCAGCACATCTGAGAAACAGCAGTCACTTTGGTAACACTGACCCTGAAGAAGAGTCACAAAAACCAGTCATTCCCCTGGATGGTGAGCCTTCAGTTCAAGGCTGAGCTTGGTGTTCAGCCTTGGCATACCGGCATAGCCGAATTGTGTGGCAGCTCTCAGGGATGATGGTCATGCAGGCATCTGTGATGGTGACAGCAAGCTGGATATGACCAGCGGTGTGCCCTGGCAGCCAGGAGGGCCAACCGTACCTTGGGGTGCACCAAGCGCAGCATCACTGGTCGGTCAAGGGAAGGGATTGTCCTGCTCTGCTCTGTGCTGGTCCTGCCTCACCTCGAGCACTGTCTGCAGTTCTGGGTACCACAGTACAAAAACTGTTGGAGTGTCCAGAGGAGGGCGATGAATATGGTGAAGGGCCTAGAGGGGAAGACATATGAGGAGCAGCTGAGGGCAGTGGGCCTGGAGAAGTGGAGGCTGAGGGGGGACCTCATCACAGCCTACAGCTTCCTCACAAGGGGGAGCAGAGGGGCAGGCACCAGTCTCTTCGGTCTCCAGTTATAGGACCCATGGGAACGGTGTCAAGCTGAGGCAGGGGAGGTTCAGGCTGGACACCAGGAAGAGGTTCTTCACCGAGAGGATGGTCACGCACTGGAACAGGCTCCCCAGGGATGTAGTCACTGCACCGAGCCTGCCAGAGCTGAAGAAGCGTTCGGGCTGTGCACTTAGTCACATGGTCTAAAATTTTGGGTAGACCTGTGTGGTGCGAGGAGCTGGACTCAATAATCCTTATGGGTCCCTTCCAACTCAGGATAATCTATGGTTCTATGGGTTCTATGGTCAGAAGGCATCTGTGGGGGCATAGGCGGCTGTGGGAGCCTGCAGGGGGCAGTGGGGACTGGGGGTGCCACCCACCAAAGGGACCCCTGCACAGATTTACGGAGCTCCGCTGTGTTCTGCCACTGCTTCCAGTGCAAGTGTCAAAAGGAGAAAAACCAAAGGTAGAAGCCAATAGGTGGAACACCCTTTTAATCCTTTCACCAGCATTCACAGCCTTATTTCTTTCACATGTGATTGGGGATTTGTAGATGTATTTGCTTCCAGTTTGATTGAATTAATGGATGTATTTCACTGTGTGGTTTTATTTATTTATTTATTTATTTTCCTTCTTTTATTCAGGAAATACATTCTGTCATGGCATTGTTCTTCAGAGAGACTGCTGTTATTTCCTTTCATGTTTACCAACTGATGGAAATCTGTTTTTGGCTTTAGTAGTAGATTCTGACTGGAATGGATGCTGCACTTTATAGATAGCTTTCAATTGTTCTACAGCAATAAAAAGTTTATTAAAATGACATGGTTTTGCGACATGACATACAGCTATTGTTGCTGTCCAGGAAATGAATTTGCAACAGGCTTTTTTCCTATGATTCTTCTGGCAATTGTGTTTTCTGTTTCTGACAGCCTTTACAGGCTACCCTCAATTCCTGTGATTTGCAATAATGTTTTAAAAATAGGTTTTAATTCTGAAGTGGCAGCTTGAATTGAGGACAAATTATACCATTCTCTTGAGAAAAAAAAAAATAATAATCCTGATATGGATGAGAATTACATTTACTTGAGCTTTCTCCTGTAAATATGCTTTTTTGGGGGTGTTGGTCTGTTCTTTACATGTGAATTGAATGAACTGAAAGATGACAACACGCTCACCAGTACGTGTTTCTTTGAGAAAAGCTTCTGGAGTCAGCAGTGAACATCCACAGCCAGTAGCAGAGCTGAAATGCAGCCTCAGGAAAAGTCACAGGCACTTTGGAAACCTGGGTGATTAAATTCAGCCTCTTCAGCTTGGCCTGTTCCACAGTCTGTGGAAAGACTCAATTCTTTTTCTTCCAGACTTTAAGTAGAAGATATTTAGCATAACTGCAGTAGTTTCTGGTACTAATATTTTCTTCCCGAAGCCTTTTCCATTAAACTCTTTGTCAGGGAACATGAACCTGGGTTTTGGTCTCTGAATTCTATCAGAGCGTCCCCATGCCCAAGCAGTCTTGAACTAAATCATAAACCGGATATTGGTTTATGTTATTTCTTCATTGTATATGTGTCAAGGCAGCTGGAGAGAAGACCCGGATTATTTTTTCAAGTGTTCTGTGTCATGCCTGTTGTGCGACTGTGGGACTGGCCATGTAGTTAGCAGGAACATCTCCGTATCATGTGGAGCAGTGGCGAGATGCACAAGGTAAAGGCGTTTGTTTCCACCTTCCTGGGCTATCTGCCTGCTGCTCGCCTTCGCTCCTGTTCCCAGTGCCTCTGCCCTAACGAAACGAGGGAGATGTCAGAGCAAGGTAAAAAAAGGTGAGTTGCTTCCCCTGCGTGAAGTACTAAGGAAGAGGAGGGTGCAGCAGAGGTATTAAGAAATACACCCTGATCCCTGCTTTTGTGGCAGCACCTGTGTCTCTAACTAAGGAAGAAAGTAACCACAAAGTATCAGCAGCAGAACCAGAGCTAAAGTGCAACTAAAAACCACATTCAAAACATGCGCTGCCCTTCGCTTCCTTGCTCTCAACTTCTCTTTCTCTGCTTTTACTTAACCAGCCGGTGTGGCTCTTCCCCCATTTCCTCCTTTCTCTCTGGGCTCCGGGGCTCAGAGACGGTGGCACTGGGACCCCAGGGCTGTGGGAACTGGAGGGAGAGGGTGCAGGAGGCCACCGCCGCCGCCTCTGAGCAGCTCGAGGTTCTTGCTTTTTTGTCAGAGACAGCAGAAGGAGGTTGGGTGCCGTTACATCACTGCTGTGAAATGCATGTTAATGGCTCGTCAGCTCGGCTCCACGTTTGGTGGGAGGGAAAGCCGGTGTGTCTGGCAGCGCCAGGCCCTGCAGCAAATCGCAGGGTGTTGGTGCTGGTGGTGGTACTGGCCCCAGCTGCTGTTTTTTTTTTTTTTTTTTTTTTTTTAGTCATGTTTATTCACTTCCTAATTTGCAAGAATTAAGCAATTCACAACGAATGTCTCGGTCAATGGTGTGAATTGGTGAATGGCTACTGTACTAAAAGATCTCTCACATGTTGAATTTAATTTCTGAGAGCTTGGAAAACTCATGGTCTCTCTGCTCACGGATTTCCCCGAAGTACACCACATGGTGATGGTAATTATTCTGAACACATCACTTGTGTGGACTTTTTTCCAGCGGTCACTTGTAAAGCAGCAGTGTCTACATGGATTTTCCAAGTGCTGGCATTGAATTACTGTGCCAGTCCTTGTCTTTAATTCTTTCTTCTCTCTCTTCGCTACCCCGAATATTATCTGTTTAAACTTGAATGTTTTTAACATAATTACAGGTTAAGAATTCGAGCTCAGACATACACACCCTTTCGATGTTGGCTGTGAGAACAATAATTTCCAGCTCACAAGCAAGATACATAAACTGCCAACATTTTGCCGACCGCATGCTGTGGGCCCAGACAAGCCTGGCAAACCATACCCGGAGGCCTTGTCACCTTGTCACCCGCACGAGAGGCATGTCCCACCGCGCACTTCAGGCCCAGAACTGCCCTGTCTGTCTGTGAGACGAGCTGTCATCACAAGGAGATTTTTTTTTCCCTGCCCCACCTTCCAGTGGTTCAGGAAACCATCCCCACGGCCGCAGCGCTGCTGCAGCTGCCCGGCTGCGTAGCTGAATGCAAATTCATGTGCACTTTGACACTGCCATGCACAGGGCTGGTTACAGGTGTGGTCAGAAATGTTCTTCTGAGCCTGAGCCCTAGGACACAGCCCACCAAGCAGGCCTCTTCACGTGGGCAGCACAGGAGGCCAAGCCTTTCACTTGTTCCATGAGATCTCTCTGTAGCAGAGCCAGTGACAGGAATCTCCTTGTGTCTTAATCAGCTTTTATTTATTTTTTTTAAATGCCCTCATTACGAGGAAATGCCACTGCTACTGTTCCTCAAAGAAGGGGAATACCTGTATCGTTAAGTGTCTCCCCAACCACCACCACCCTGACCATCTCAGTACACATAAGATTTCTCCCGTTTGTTTTTTTTTTTTTTTTTTTTTTTTTGACACACTTCTGTCTGTAATGCTGTATATTGCTATATTATGTATATTATGTTATGTATATTGTATACGGCAGTGAAGCCCTGGGAACTATCAAGTCTGAAACTGGAGGTGAACAAGGGGACTTTCAACAGGGAAGAGCGCGGGATGTTACAGGCAGATGGCATGCAAAGGATCCAGGAATGAAAAATCTGTCTCACAGGGGCGAGAAGTTGGGCTGTGAAATACTGGAGGTTGCTGTCAGGATGCTAAAAGACGCAGTTAGGGCAGAATACACAGAATACACATAGATCCAGAAATGCAACACGTGGGGCGATGCAGTGGCCAAGCATGTTGCTGGGGCACACCAGCTGAGCTCTGCTGAGCTGCTGTTTTCTTGGCCCTCTGGTTGCTGCCCAGTGAAGCAGCCTGTGGTCATATTTGTTGTCTACTTGGTGATTGTATGTGTTGTCTATGAAAACTATTTTTGCTTATGCTTGAGTGTTTTTATTATTATTATTATTTTTTTTTTTTTTTTTAATTTATTAAACTTCCAGCTCAGAGGAAGGGACCATCTGCCAGGTGTCAGGGCAGAGAAGTGCGCAGGGGCAAAGGTTCCTGAGGGCAGCGTATAAGTGCAGCTCCACAGGGAAACCCCACTGTGCCAGTTCAGGTGCCCTTATGGAAATCGCTTTTGCTCTTCACCTGCCCAGTCACTTCCTGGTGGTTTGAATACATCCTCACTTCACTCAAGATGAGAGTTATGTTTTACTTCCCATTTCTACTCTTTTCACAAACAAATCTCTGGTTGCCTTTCCCTAGAGGGAGAAGGAAGAAAATCAGCCTTCACACCTCCCTGCAGACCTTCACCTGGCTCTGGTGCTGCAGGTTGCCAGAGGCAGGGCAGGAGAACCATATGAACCAGGCAGGCAAGAAAACCAAATGTCTCATTTCCTCATATCCACTTCTTCCTTTCCTGCTCCTGCAGCTTGTCTCTAGTGGAGGGCACCAGACCAGCAGGGATTTGGGGGACTGGCTGCTCTGCAGGACCTCTCTGCACAGGGACAGCAGCAGAAGTGCTGGGCTGCCTTTTCAATCCAAAATGCAATAAACCCCACAGTAAGAGTTGTTGTGTCCAGTGCTGTGTCCAGGTAAGGAATGTGTGGGAGAGCAAGCTTGGCCCACCTGACACATTTTTTTTTTCTTTTAAAGGCAGAAAAGGCAAGGCACAACACACAGAATTTGAAGCAGTAACATTCTTCTGCAGAAAAAAATGACACTGAGAACCCCAACCAAAACTTTCCCTGTGATGCGACAGGCAAGCTACAGGAGAGTAATGTGAAGAAATCTAACATGGCAGAGGTAATTAAAAAGAAACTGAAGATAGAAACTGTCAGCTGGAGATGTACAGCGCAGCAGAGCGTGAGGAGCTTAAGGACTTTTCAGAAAACCAGGCCAGCGAGTCCCAAATTGCCATACAGCAGTAATACATCAGGCCCGCAGGTGCAAGTGTTCAAATCATAGCTTGTAGGAAATTAATGACTTGTTCCATAAAAACATATTTTTCTGTTTTAGAATCATGTTGTGCATTATACTGTTCTAATGGACAACATCAGCTTGATGACTGTTGGGATGTATGCGGCTTTCTTCCACCCAAGCTATCCTGTGTTTGTCACAGGGGGGTAATGCAGTGGTGTTAGCTGCCAGGGACACAGAAACAGCTGGAGCCTGCCCTCGCACACACGGAGCCTCACAAAAACCTCAGTGCCTTAACCTGGTAGGGCAGGGCGGGAGGCGTCCCTTGCGCCTCAGCCAGGTGAGGATGGAGGCCCCGGCATGGCTGTCAGGGCTCTGGTGGCCTCAGCAGTGCGTGTGCGAGCTGCTGACGGCTGCTTCTCCTGGAAGAGTCTCGGTATCTCTAGGGCTGAGGGAGTGTTTTTCAGCACCTGAAGGGAGCTTACAGACAGAATGGGGAGTGTTTTTTTGTGTGTGTGTGTGTTTTTTTTTTACATGGGCAGATAGTGATAGACGAGGGAACAAGCACAAGGGTTTGTTTGGTTCGCTCTACACGGTGGGAGGAACTTCTCCACGCAGGGCGGCGAGGCGCTGCCCAGGGGAGCTGTGGCTGCCCCATCCCTGGCAGTGCCCGCGGCCAGGCTGGATGGGGCTGGGGGCTGCACCAGGGGCCCTGCCCCGCGGCCCCTCCCGGGCCTCTCGGCGCCGTCCCGCCCGCCTCAGGCCGGGCCCGAGCGGGGCGGCGGCCGCGGCCTCGTCCCTCCGCTCCGCCAGGGGGCGGCGGCGGGCGGCGGGCGGGCGGAAGAGGCCGCGCTCCGCCGCTGCTGCCGCCGCCGCCGGCTGCTCGCCGCGCTCCGCCGCCGGCCGAGGGACGGGCGCCAGGGACGGGGCCGCTGCGGCGCAGCAGCACCGCGGGCCGGGGGGGGCGGGGGCCGGGCCGCGCCTCTGCCTGCAGCCGCCGGAGGAGCCGGAGCCGCAGCCGGGCGCTTGGGCCGCGCCAGGGGCAGGGGCAGGGGCAGGCCCCGCCGGACACGGACGCTTCGCCGAGGAGGCGCCAGGCCGCGGCCCAGGTACCGGGGCGGGGGGCAGCGGAGCGGGGCGGGGCGGGGCCGGCGCCGGCTTCCGCGGGGGGCTCGGCGGCGGCCGGGCGGGAGCGGGGCCGCGGCCTCCCCGGCTGCCTGCGGGGCCCGGCCCGGCCGCTCGGGGCTCCCAGCGCCGAGGCCTCTTCTGGGAGCCCCCCCCGCAGGGCCGGGGCCGTGCGGGACCCCCCCGCCGGCCGCTGACGCAGCGCGATCTGTATCTCCAGTGACACAAAATAATAGTCATAAAAAAAAAAAGTGTTTCGTGCTTTCTGTCCCCTGCCGCTCTGTGACGTGCTGCTGGTCCTGAAACTAGGAAGCGTTCGGTGTTTCTGGTTTGTTTTCTTAAATATAACGTAAATTTTTTTGGGGGGAGCACTCGCGCTGGGTGCGTGTGGTGTGTTTCGAAGCTGTGTGCTGCCTGAGGAGAGCGGGGCCGTTGCGTTCGCCTGGTGAGCCAAAGATTAAGCGACGTGACCTAGGCGCCTTCGTTCCAGGGCGGCGAGTAACAGTGCTGGGAGAAGCAGTTTAAATGCAGATCAGAAATGACATTTGATTAGCATCGAGATACTGCGGAGCTTTTTTGTGCGTGCGGTTTTTTAACTCACCTATCACAAGCCAGGCCAGGCCCAGTGTTTTCCTTTCAGCGTGGCAGCGCATCGCCAGGAAACGCGTCTTCGTTTCAGCCCTAGGAGCTCCTGAAACCCTACAGTGACAGAGGAAGTGTCACATCCTGAGCTCGCACCTCCTCATCTACATACTTGTAAAGAGCAGATTTTGGCTCTGTCAGACACTGTGTGACTTTGGTTAATACGTACAGCCTGATACCTTGTGGTGTGGCACATGTATTGAGCTGGAGAGAAGAAAAAAGACCAAGAAATACCATGAGAATTACAATAAGCGTGGTGCCTGTTCTGGTTGCAGAAGTGACTTTTTTATTTGCCATGAGCAATGCCGACAGCTTACCTGCTTCATGAGACTGGCCTGATGCACCGGGGCACATGTCTTGGTAGGATCCTGTCACTGACTCACAGCTGTAGGAAATTATATTTTACAACCAGCTTTGTGGCTGTCTTGTGACACGAGGGCCTCCTGAGTCAGCCAGGTAGCATGCACTCATCCTGATGGTAGTGTAGTGCAGGTGGAGGTGGCAGTGTTCTCCTCTCAGGCCAACGAGGTGCCTTTGTGCAGGAGGAGGTTGTGTCTGGAGTTGGTGTGTGTGCAGAAACGTGCTGCTGGGTGTTTCTGAATGCTGAGAGTGATTATTTTTCAAGTTGGTTGTGTTCCCTCATGTTGAATCCCAGCTCTGAAACTTTGATGCCTTCTGTAGGCTTTTATTGCATGGTTACAGAGTGTTGAAAAGCAGTGCTACAAAACACAATTCACGTTTACTGCGGGTGTATGTATTTTTACAAATAAGGGAGACTAAGTAAAAGCGCCAGTTAAGCAATACTTTGTGACAATATGTCTTGGAGAGATAATTCTGCTCGTTGGGTATTATCAAGCACAGGCAAATGTGTATTCCCAGGGGGGTGCGACAATATTAAGGTAACTCCACCTCTTCAAATTCCTTGATTGCCTTTACGAAACATTTATTCAGGAGGGAATGGCATCTGTTTTGCATTCTATCATGGAAGTTAGCGAGTTGCCTTCTTATTAATTAGCCCATGGTAGTCAAATTAGACCTTACTATTGTGCTGTGTGCGCTGCACTTCCTAGTTTTTAAGGTGTTTTTATGAATGCTGGAATTACCGCCCAGCGTCCTCACTTCTGCATCAGTTCTGTGTTATTTGAATTTTTGCAGATTTTTTTTTTTAATGAGCTTCTTTGCGACCTGAATTTTTGTATTAAATATTTCTCAAAGCTTTGATAGTACCTTTTATGTACTTAGAGGCTACAGATGTTAGGTGAAATGCTGTCTTGTTTTCTACTGCATGTGGAGTTTTGGAAGGGCACGCTAATGGTTGATGCTAGCTTGAAGCAGGGGGTAGGAAGGAGTCTGGATGACCTTCTGAATTCCCTTCTGGCCCTGCTTTTCTGTAATTCTGACACTTTATGATATGGCTTAATTACAAGAGCAGCTATTAAAGTGTGATTACCTTTGTCTCATTGGAGGCATCTTGCAGCTTTCTATCAAAAATAAGATTTGAGTCATCTGCTCCTTCCAAATTAATAGTGCCACAACAGTGTGCAGCTCTTTTATGTGGATAACATGCAAAGCAAAAATAGGAGTTGCAGTTCGAATAGCATATTTTCAAAGTTGTGTAATTGAAACCGTGTACATGTAAAAATTTCTGGTATGGAAATACTCAACTGTGTGCACTTTTACCACTTCTTTTTATCTGCAAATTGTAGCCAGGCCTTAATTACATTGAACAAAAACCTCTCAGGTTGTTCAGTGATCTCCAGTCTCAGCATTCACTGTACCTGTAGGTTTTTGTAACTGTAGGTAAACCTCGAGCAAGATGAAAAATTCCTGCTGCTGTGAGCACTTGAGGTTGCTCTCTTGCAGCAGGAGAGCTTTTGAAATGTCACATCGCTAATTTGTTCTTGAGTTTAGGGTGCTTATTAGGGCGAGTTGTTTGGCAGCTCCATGTTCAGTCCCTTCTACCTGAGCCCCCCCGTCCCCGTGTGTCCATTCAGGCAGCGTTGTGCTTCTCGCCCTGTGAGGTGCGGAGGTATCGGCCGCAGGGACACAAGTGGCTTCTGCTGGGAGGTGAAATTTTAGGCTGAGATCCCTGCCTCTTCCCCCTCCCCCCCCCCCCCCGGTTAAATTAGAAGATGATGATGTCTTGAATTATTTTAACGGACTTGATGTAGGCTTTTAAATGCATGCTTCAGTAGGACTTAAGGCTTAAACCAGTGTCATGTGAGTTTGGTCTTTCTTTAGCCTGAGCAGATTTACATGCTTTCGCTGTTCCACCTCACGGTGAAATGACACGTTCGCTTGTCCCCATTTCAAGTGCTCTTTGTGAAGAGTTGAATTCGGGTTTGAACCAAACTGGAAAGAGGCAAAAAACTGCGTGTCTACAGGAATAATCCTGGTTATTCCTCAGCAGCCTTCATGGCCTGCCTTTCTCAGATAACATTAATTTAGAGAATAAATTTCTTAGGCTTAAATAAGCAACTGCAATTTGCTTTCTAACTCCTTTGTTTTGGGTATTCTAGCTAACGTTTCACAGTCAGAAGACACTATAAAAACTTCCTGACTGTGGATTTCAAATATGCTAAAAAGAAGCACATCTGAAGTCCATCCACAAGGGCACAAAATGAGAGGGGACATTACTGAATGTTCTAACTAATCCTTCTGTTTATTAAAAATCTACTCCTCCTGGTAAAATACCTAGCTGATTTTTAAAGATCCATTTCCTTTGCAGTTCTTCCCTTCCCTTCAAACACTTAGAGAATTAATTACTGAAAAGTTAAATATGTCTTTGTAAAGAGAGCTCAAAAAAGGAGAGGTTGGAATTAGTACAGAGCTCCAGTAATACTGAAACTCAGTTTTCTAAGTTCAGAAATATCTTTTGATGAAGTTAGTTGCGAGTTACTGCTTGGACTTATTTTAAAATATTCACGTATACTTTCAGAATCTCACCTAGAAAAATTGCTTTTAACCTTACCCTGTTGTGTTTATTTTTCCTATCAGTTTATCTTGATACATTATTTCAGTAACAAGACATAAATTCGTTAACTGAAAGTTTGACCGAAACACTGTGAGATTGGGAACATGATGTTAATATAGCTAGGATATGACATGGCTATATGTTAAATTGAATTAATGGCAACTTTTCACAGAATTGAACATGTGTGATTGTAAAAGAATTACCTATATTCGGTTGTTGGAGCGTGTGAAATGTCTTACCTCCTGTGAGGGTAGCTGTAGTAAAACACAGGAGACTGCTGCTGCTTTCGCTATCGCTTTTCTCTTTGCTCCTCTGGCCAGTGGCTCGCCTAGAAAGCCTTATCGTGGTCGGGTACCTTTTTAAACAGCTTTGTTCAGAAGTACTCAAATTCCTAGTGTATCTGCTGAGGGATTTGCTTTAAAAAAATCAGTAGGCATTGAAATAGCAGCAGCCTTCTGGGTGGTGCGGTGGGTGTGTGCTGCTGGTGCCTCAGAGCATCCCGCTGCAGGGGAGTCTGACCTCTTGCCCCGGGTAAGCAGCTTGGGGAGCTCTTGCTACAGTGGTAGAAATGAGGCAGAAGTCATTTATGTCATTGTATTTTATTTTGATTACTACACGTAAAACATGCACATCACTGCTTTAGTAGGTCATACTTCTAATATATGTCAAAAGAGCTTTTTTTGCCTGATGCTTTTTAACAGCTTTTTAAAATTAATTGGCGCAAAACATCACCTGTAGATCAGAATATCAACAGAAAAGCAGAAGAAAGGCTTGTTCAGAGAAATATGACTTTAGGAAAGAAAATCTGGGGGCTTTTGTTCTACCTGAGACCTTGGGGATACTGACGTGCGGTGAATGTAACGTGGATGAGAGCTGGGAAGCCTCTCCCACACAGTTTATGAATGCATCGTTCCTCTAACCTGTAACACCTGCTAATCGAGTCCTACGTTTCTTCTGAGCAGAGATTGGCACTGATGGAGAAACTTCACGGGGAATTTAAAGAGAGCTGGTAGTGGAGAGCTTAATGCACTTCTCGATAAAGGCTTTGTTCAGCACATCACTAGGAAAATGCTGAGAAAGTAAAGTTAATCTCTCAAAAGTTGACTCTGAAATAACCAGAACATCAATTTCCTTCACTTACGCAGATGTGGCATAAAAAGTTTTTCTTTTTTTTTTTCCCAGCAGGAGCAGTTGTTCAGGCAGTACACAAGGGAAAGCGCAGTGAATGGGCATCCTTTGCCCATTGTGACTTGTTCAGTCACGATGTAGTATTTGGTGTTTGCTTTATTGTGTCTTACCAGGACAGTTTTCTGAGGAAAGGAGGACTGAGGTCCCTCTTTTTTGCCGTTTCACAGATACTAATGAAAGCAAATTTCCTCCTGTTCTTCCCAGGGTGGTGATTCTCCCCCCTTTTTCAGGTGATGATGCTTAATCACGAGCAATTTTCTCCTGCGTTTGGGTAACTGATGTTGAGTGTGTTATCTGGCCCTTGACAGCTGACGCTTTCCAAGCTTCATTTCCAGCAGCTTCCATTCACGGTGTGAGATTCGGTTCCCTAAATGTGGCTGTCTGTCTGGTGGTGTGTTAGGTACTTTCAGGGGTGTGCCCAAGACAGGCAGGAGGCTTGTGAAGTTCTGGAGGGGCAGCTGGAAACCTCTTGGGCTGTTTTAATGCATTGGCTTTGGCCGTGGTATTAGCTGTTATCTGTTTTGGGCTCCCAGGAGGGGGTGAATACTCAAGCGCTGTTAGGCACTGGGGTAGCGTCAGCGTCTTGTCTAACGAGACAGCACTTGAGCTTGACTGAGGGACCTGTTTTTGCTGTCCTCTGCCTTGCTGCGCACTTTCCAACTAAGAATCAAACTAGGAAAGGTCTATGGAAAAACCTCTTTAGCAGCTAGTCTGTCAGTGCAATGAATGAAGGCTTCTCTTAGGAAAACACGATAGAGGAAAACCGAAATAATCGAGGTAAATAGGGAAACTAAAATCTGGTGGTGTTGGGCTCGGGGACCTGGCTCCCTAAGCACTGGAGCTGCAGCCCCCGTTAAAACAGGGCCTGAGCAGCGCTGGGGCTGGTGGGCGAGGGGGAGCGGCCGCGCTCCTTCAGTGCCATCCTGGCAGTGCCCCGTGGTACCTGGGCGAGTGCTGCTCTGGCCGTGGTGATTGAGATTTGTAATCTCTAAGAAAAGCAGCGTATTGACTCATCAGTATTGACTAATATGTTTCCGTTTTACATCCATAATTGAGGTTGAGCAATATTTAAACTCTGCTCGCTCTGTAACAGGGTGGAGCTGGAGTAAACAGTTTTCCTGTTGGAGCCGCGTCCATTCGCAGGGCACTAGGGCAGGGCTCTGGCCGAGCTGTGCCGTCTGACCGGTGAGACTCTTACACCATGTGCTGCAATCGACATCCCTGGAGCCAAGAAAGCCTCTTCGTTCCATGAACTTCAAACATTTTCCAAGAAAGGTCACAAAAACTTCACAGCGGTTGTACAGGATGCTATGGTTGGTAGGGTGACAGACCCATGGATGTGCTGAAGTGCTGGATTCTCTGAAAGGTTTTCTCAATTTTCTTTGTTCTTTGTACTTAGCTGAGGGATTGTGTGCTCTTTCATTCTTCTTTCTACATGGTGGTTGTGTTTATTCCTTCCTGCCTGTGTGTGAACATTTTTTATCTAGCTTCAAGGAAAATTAACTCTGTTTGCTGAGCTTTCACTGCTGTTGGGAACCTTCACGTACATATGTGCACATGTGTCTCTACATAAAAAACCCTAGAGCCACATAAGCATGGATTTATGATGTACCTCCAGCAGAAGATGGTTGATCTTGGAATGGAAGATGCTTTTCCCTTGAGACTGACCGTGCAAGGCTTGTTGTGCTTCCCATAGGAACTGCACTGCATTGCTACCATCAAGTGGTAGGAACAGACTGTGAAGAGCAGTTGTGTGCTCACCCTGGCACTGGCAGTCGCCCCTCGTGTATTTTTGCAGATAGGAAGTTTAATGGTATGAAATTGAGGAAGAAATGTCAAATCTGTGTCTCAGAATTAGCTGCCCTTGAGCACTTCAGCGAGCAAGGAGAAGGCTTGTTGGCCCCAAACACAGAATCTTCAGTCTTTAAATGCATTACTTGTAACTTTCAGAATGCCTTGCAAGCGTTAAATGTCCTTGGTGAGGACAGAGGAAGTTTCTACAACTTGTCACTTCTGTTTATTATGGTACTCTAACTTTGAGTGTTGGAGATTTGTGCCTCCAACATTTATATCAAAACTGAGAAAATCTGACTTTGCGCGAAGTCTGTAGATTAGATAACCAAATGAAACTGCAGTTTGAGAACTTTGTGTTTCATATTGAATGAGAAAATTAAAGATTATGTTTTAGGAGCTAAAATGGAAATCGGGATAGCTTGACAAGCAACAAAATGCACTGTTTTTCATTAAGTTTACTTAAAGTTTTTTGACTTAGTAGTAAAACTAAATAAAATTAATAGGTATCTGAATTGTACAAAGTCCCCAGTTTTACTTCTGTCTCTCATGGGTAGTTGTTCTGATTCTGAAATTGTTACTGGACGCATCATATTCTTGTCATTTTCAGAAATTTTAAGCATACCGTTACAGATTATCTTGTAGAATTTATAACCAATAGTCTATTTTGACTGCAGCCAAACATTAGGTTTTGGTCTTAAGCCAGTGTCCTAAAAGGAAGTCTTAATTTTGGCATTTTCCTAATACAGGAATTACTTTCATTGTTGAAAGCGGAACTAAAGTATAGAAAATGTTTTGGAGAGTAGTTTGTCTCAGCTTCATGATTACAAGCCTTTTAGCGTATAAAATATTTTTTGAGACAATTAAAGCTTTTGAATAACTTGACAGTTTACCAAGCTTGTGAGTTTTGGTAGGTGCATTTTTTTTTATTATTATTTCTAGAGGTGCTGATTATATTACCCGATTTCCTTGCATATACTTTTAGAGATGATAATTTCTGCTGGTGTTCAAGTTTCTCTTGGTAGCTTTATACAGTAACCGCGTTAGAGGAAAGTTGGGAGCTCTTATTTTAGTATTGTGAAACAATTTGATAGTTCCTTTTTCCATTCCAGCTTTTCATAGCAGATGAGATAAGGGGAACTGTGTCCCTCAGAGACGCTTCATTTTTTCCAGTGCTAGTTGGCGTAATATTAGTTGCTTCTTGTTTCAAGCCCCATTTCTTACCTGCTGTCTCTAGACTGGTAGCTCTCAAAGCATTTTTGCAGGAGAGATGCTGACTCCTGTACAGAAAGTACCAGCTGTTTGCAGCGCTGCTCTTAGTTATGTTTTGTGAACTAATGCCTGGTGAGTAATCGCAGTGGCTCATAATTGCGTTGGCATGGCAAGAGCTTGGACTCTTTTTTTGTGGGCAGTCTAGATCTTTCTCCCTGTTTCCTGTGCTACATAGCACTTAATAACATGGAGTGAGGGGTTAAAGTGAAATTTCCTTCCCTCTGCCCAAAATATTTGCTACAGAAGGACAATACAACGGCACGGTGTTAAAATTCTGCTGCTCACCTAATCTTTCCTGAAGGCTGGTGCTGTTGTTACGGCACACAGTTCTCCCAGCGCTAGCGTGTATGGTCTTTGCCCTTAAATATATCTCTGTGCTCTGCCTTGCCCAAGAGGAACACACCTGTCTTGGCATTGTAGGCGTGATGTGGTTTAGGTAGCAGAAGTTGAATCCATTTGCGGCTTCACAGATGTCGGCCAAATGTGTGAACTGGTGGTGGAAACAGCTGATTTGTGGGAACTGCATCAAGGAGACCTCCATACAGCAGTTTAGGTGTATCATCGTCTTGAAATGACTTTGGTGGAGTTTCTGTATTGCTGGGGCTGGTTCTGTTCTTGGGAGAAAGAAGAGAGTTATACTTAAAGTTCTTTCTTGTTTGATTTTTTTTTTTTAATCATGGCACATAGTTTAATCATCAATTCAATAATGAGTTCAAAACTTAGTCAAGAAGGGAGATGTTGTTAATGTATATTCTCTTTCCTGAACCCATGACAGTTTTATTCAGGCTAAATTTCAGCCAGCTGCTTTTCCGAAGTTCTTTTCTTGTAAGCACAAGGACATCTCGGTAGCAAGGAGGTGTACATCTGAATGCCACAGATGCGTTCAGGCCTATAACATGTCTTGATTTTTTTTTGCTGTTTCAAGTGATGCCATGTGAAGACTAATTCTTGATCTTGAGTATTTAGGGAAAAAGAGAGGTTTCTTCTGGCTAGCCTCAGATTTTGCTGATCTTAGCACTGTTCTCCCGTCTGTCATGCTGTCCTGTATACAGTGCTCTCAGGAAGAAGCAGGGGTTTTCATCTGAGGATAAGCTTGCTGGAAGGTCCATACTAAAAACTATCTCCGCATCTGCCTTGGGCAAATTGGACACTGGATTTGTGCTGGCACCAGTGCTCGTTAGAAGTGTGAAGGAAAGAGCGCTCATTTATAATGTGCTTACACCAGGCAAGTCCTGTTATAACGGTCAGTGTTGGGTTTTTTTAAACTCATATAAGCTGTATCTGTGCTACTAGGGTTTAGCAACACAGCTGTGTCAGTAAACTCGTTGTATTGTCATCAAAACCATGTCTTGAGTGTCAGGGAAAAAATAAAGGTTTGACAGAATGCAAGCTTGTCAGATGAATGGTGACCTTATGGAGCAGCTCAGATATTGCCTGTACATCAGCTCCCAGCACTAGATAAGAGATGATTGAAGGACAAAATCTACTGAGCAGCTTTTTCTCTTTACCGAATGAGGATGTAATGAACTAGAAGGAAAGGATTCACAAACACGGTGGGGTCATGATTCTGACTTGTTTATTGATTACCCTCTCCCACTTCGTGACTCAGTGTGTAACTCCCATAGGTTATTTGTCAGGAACTCCCTTGCACAGAGGAGATACGTAATCATTGAATAAAGTGCCAAGTTCTTTCGGTTTTGTGTAGCAGGAGTCAGCTTGGATTCGTGAGAGTTGATCTCAGAATAATTTACTTGTTAATCTTCGTGTCGTGCCAACAAGATCTCTCAATTGAGTTAAAAATGGCAGAAACAAGGAGTCTCCTGTGGTTTCCGAGTCACCTCTCGGGGTTTGACCAATTGACTCGACATTTGTTTGTGGTGCAGCTTGTGGTGCATGTTCTTACTGGGTTTCTGCCCTACTTATGTCAGGCTAACGCACAAAAGTAAGCCTAGAGACATTAAGCTGCGCTTGACTGCTTGTCATCTCAGCTAGTTTTTAGATGACTGTTGGGATTGAGGAGAATTGTATGGTAGTCTAACATGAATAGCCTTTACTTGTGAACTCCCAGATTCTTGCTTTTGGAAGGGAAGCCCTAACAGGCACGCCATGTCAAAGCAGGGAGGTGTAGCTCGTGTTCAGCCTCGGCCAGTGCCTGGTAGGAATCATTTAGGTAAAGTGGACACTCCCCAAAATATCTTCCTAGTTCTTCACTGGGTGATGTTAGGCTGATCCTGAGCTACGTCTGGATCGTTGTTTAATAGCCCATTAACTTAATGTCTGAATGTTGTTGTTCCTTAAGTGATCTTGTTCCTGTGTAGGTTATATTTATTAATGATCCCGGTATTCTCCAGATAAATTACACGAAGAGCTGTGATGTGTTGAACTTGGGTGGACTCAGGTTGAGCATTAACAGTTTCTAGCAGGCCACGAAACTTGGTCTCCAAAGGAAGTAAGGGAACTGTGGGCAAAATAGTGTTGATTTTCTTAACACTATTTCAAAAAGCAGTACTGTAACTAGTTCTTACTGCACCTTACTGCTTGGGCAAATTTGTAATCTGTTCTGAAATTTATTTCCTATCTTTGTTACTTGTACTTCTAATGAATGGCTTTACTGAGTATTTTTTTTTTTTTGAGGGAATATTCTCTAAAGAAAATTGCACCACCCTGAGCAGCCACAGGATGGTTCTTGTAGCTCAGCTGTTTTCAGTTTCTCTTAAAAGGAAAACGTCCGAAAAGTGCATGTACATTTTACCTTCCTATCTTGTAATAATAATTATGTTTGGCGGCTTCTTTCCTTAAGTACTTAACTCATGTTTCAGGTAATCTGTTTTTCTTGTGTCCATTGCAACAGCTTTCTGTTTTAAGAACTAAACCCTGCTATTGTGGTGCTAGTGGGGTTTCTTGTGCTTCAGTTGTGCAGTTTTTGATGTTAAACTTCATACAATCCTATTAAGTGACTGGAACATGCACACTGTAGACCGTATTGCAGCATGTGCAGGCAGAGATTAAACTTGCAGTGTACTTTCTGCCTCCCTTTTTGCCAGTTCTTGCCTCCCAAAATTAACCCTTAAATGCATATATAAAAAAAATCTGATATGAAAGGCAAACCTCTAGGAAGGAACAAGAGCAATTCAGTGGAACAGAAATAGTTACAATGGAGACTAGCTTTACATTTTTGCTTCCAAGGGTGAGTAGAATGGCATGTACATAATTGCAGCGTTTTTTGTCATGTAACAAATATTCTGGGTTTTGTGATGATGTGGTAAAGGCATCTGAGCCATCAGGGGCTGACTGTAATGCCAGGTTATGAGAAATTTATCTGACCTTCAGCCTCACTAGAAGTGGGCATGACTGTCGTACAGCACTTCTGAAAGCTTGAAGTAAGTTCTTTCTTCTTGAACGGTTTGTTAGAGATACAAGTTACTTTCTGTGGTGGAATTATAAATATATACATATATTTAAGCTTACCGAGGAATGGGTGAGGCATTGTGAGGCTTGTCTGTATACCATATTGCAGTATAGCAGTAAGATTTGTGGGGAAATGAGTGGGTGGGGTGACTCTAAACAGCACACCAGGGAAAGAAGCTGAGTCATAAGATTTCCTTGAATATGGAGAAAGAACTAGGATTTCAGACACTAGGCATTAGTACTAACAAGCTTTTGTGCTTATGCTGGATCTCTGAAGCCCCTTAAGTACAGCAACCTTATGTAAAAACAATTTCTGCTCAGTTTCTGAAAAAGATTTGTAGCAGAGTGATAAAATGCAATGAATAAAGTAATGTACCAGTCTCAAAGTAGAGTGCAGTTTTAGGAGCTAGTAGAGACTAATGATAGCAGCTGCCTTCGTCTTCCCCAGCAGGATGCAGATGTCTACTAGAGAAGTAGGCTCTTGAAGAGGAAGAAGGATCAGTAAAGTAATTGAATGTCAAGAGAGAAGTCTGGTTAATGAAAAGGAATCAGCTGGCATTGGGTGCTAAAGAAACAAGCAGGGCTGTGAACTGCTGGGGACTTAATTTGTTAGAAATTTTCACAAAGGGAGAAGCTGTCTCATATAAACTATTTCCTTTTTAAGTAGACATTTATTTTCCAATTTTCTGTCTTTTGTGAATCTATTGAACTGATCTTTTCTGTTCTCTCAGTTGTCCATTCTGTTACAGCAGAGAATTTTGTTTTGTTCAGCGTTTTCATTTTTCTCTGAAATAAGTTACCATTCTTAAATAGAAGGTTTTTTCCCCCCATTTTCATCTTTAAATGGGTCAGACCACAAAGAATTCTGTAATGCAGAGTTGTGAAACCGCTGTTGAATCAGATTAAAGCTTTTTCATGCTGCAGACCTGATAGAATAAGTTGATAATGAATTTTAAAGAAGATGCTAGTGTTTAATGACATATTCTTCACAAAGTATTAAAACAGATCCAAATTGTTCTAATATTGGAATTGTTCAACAAATCCTGATGTTAGTACATGGCTAAAGCAATCAATGACGATATCGAGTATGTTACTTCATATATGTAAGACAGCTGATACAGTCCTTGTGTCCACATTAAAATGTGGACAAAATAAAATTATCTTGAAAGAAGTGCTGAAAAGAAGTGCAGAAGTACCTAGAGAATAGCAAAAATACCTTAGTCATACTATACTCTTAATTTTTGCCAGCTGGTAGTGCCAGTAATTATTATTTACAATCATAGGCATTTTGTTAATGGCATGCTTATGCAAGTAAAGTCATGGTTATACTAAATAGCTTATTCTGAAGCTCTGAAATAGTTTGAGGTGTGGCTTATCCTCTTTATCAGTCTCATTTCCTCCATGATATGAAGGTTTTGCATGTGTATTGTGTTAATAAGTTACGCTATTTAGATGTGTTTGGGTATGAGACTCTTATGTACCAGTTTGTTTAGCTCATCAAAAAGGGAACTGAGAAATGATCTTGGTGCTGTGCCTAGGCTCTAGAAAATTGCATGATCTAGTGGAAAAACGCATATCCAGAACCAGGGTACTGAAAGATGCAGTAGATGACAGCACGCAAACAATGTGGAAGAATGTTTTAATGATGAATGCGAGTACCCAGTTTAAGTTCACACTGAAGGAAATGATGGCTGCTGCCTTTGGTCAACTGCAGTTCTGCATTTAGGGGTGGTGAGGCCTTCCTGGAAGATGTGCTGTAACCAGCAATGAGTTGACAGTGGGTTTTGGGTGCTCTGGGGAGGCAGCTGGGTGCCGTGCCGTGCCGCAGAGCTGAGCTGGGCAGCTGCCGTTCTTGGCAGTGACGGTACTGATGGAGAGGGCAGCCGGTGACTTCACCACGGCTAAACACCAAGAGGAGCAGTAAAATGCTGTCGTCTTCTGCAGGAGGGCTCAGTAGCTCATATGATGTCTGCTGCTGTCTTTGAAGTACTTGATGTTGTTTTTTTTCCCAAAGAGTATGGTAGCTTGCATAAAAACTGGTTCTTGGATCAAAGGGGTAGCTGCCAGTCTTCCTTCCAATTGCTGTGCATGTCGTGAGTGAGGCAGTGCTTTTAAAAAATGCATGATTTCTTGAGATATTTCTGTTTTTATTACTCCAACCAGCCTTCAGAGTGGTGAATTCTAGCTGGAATAACAGTAACACGAGATGAAAACTGATTTACGTTGTTATTGTTTTTAATATTGGTTTACTGATCCTCATGAATCCAAGAGGCATTCAGCAGAAGAATGGGTTCTTAAGATAAATCACTTCTCTCGGGACACACACTCTTGCTACACTAAATTGTTAGTGTGAACATACCTCTCCTTAGTAAGATGCAGCAAGTTTTGTCAGGAAGAGATAAATTTTGGATCTTGGGTGCACGTTAACTGGATGTTGGGTGTATGCTTTCACTGGGCTTTATTTTTTTTTAATGTGTGCAGTTTACTTTTTACATTACTGCAGTAATGTGTGCAGTAACAGTAAGTGGCTGAAGGTTTTTTTTTTTTTTTTTCCTCCCCCTCCTCTGTCATTAGGAGCTTAATAAAAGCAGTCACTATAAACTCCTCTCAAAGCAACAGGATCTAGCTGAAAGCTTAATATGGTGCAATTTATTTTAAGGGAAGCAAGAGAAATACCACATTAAACTGTGAGGCCTACAATAGAACAAGAAATTGAGATGACTGTACCTGGCTGTTTCATTAAATTGGGAATGAGACTTTTTTTGTGCACCGTTCAAATACCATTTTGCATGGGCTGAAGAGCCAAGCGGGCAAACTGCCTTTCAGGGTGCATTAAACACAGCACAGCCGGCTGGTCAGCAGAGGTGACTTTGCTGCTATATTTAGGATTGGTGTGGCCTCACCGTGAATCTCGTGGGCAGTTCTGGGCTCCACAACATCAAAAGGGTGTTGAGGCTCTTGAGAGCACCCCGAGGAGGGCAGCAGAGCTGGCAGGAGGGTGGGGGGACACGTCCTGTGAGGAGAGGCTGAGGGGCGGCCTCGCTGCTCCCTCAGCTCCCTGAGGAGGGGAGGCAGAGGCAGGCCCAGAGGATGGCCCAGAACTGCCCCGGGGAGGCTGGGCTGGACACTGGGGGAAATCCCTTCACCATGAGGGTGACCAGACACCGGGACAGGCTTCCCAGAGAGGTGCTTGGTGCCCCGGGCCTGTCGGTGTTGGAGAGGTGCTGGGACGGTGCCACACTGACAGGTGTCAGCTTCTGGGGAGCCCTGCGGTGGTCAGGCAGGTGGCTGGAGGGCCCCTTCCAACCAAACGGTTATAGTCTAAAAGCAGACTTTTATTCTTCTGAGCTGGAATAGTGTGAATATTTCAATTCATTTGATGCTTTATTTATGCATTATACTTCCATGAGGGGGGAAAGTATGTAAATTCTCCATGTTGTGACAATTCATGGTATGCGATAAGCGGAAGGGCTGAGTTTGCTTTTGTTTCTCAGCTTGTACTGCCAATGTTCCTTCAGCTTCCTTACAGCTGTAGAAGCCTGCATCACTGAGACCTCAGTGCCTGTTACTCTGTCTGTGAGTAACTTTCCTCACGTCACTGCCTTCATCAGTATTACTCCGCTGTTTCTTGTACCGGGACATTGCTTGAAAACAGTCATGCAGGCATCTTACGATATGCTTTATTTAAAAGCAAAATCAAACCTTTCTGCTGTTAAGTAACCATGATTTATACCATAATGCTTATTTGTACCATTATATAGGCAGCACATTTCCTCACTGTTCAAAATAAAAGAAAGATTACAATGGAGAGAGAACATACTCCAGGCTACTGGTTCTATTTTTAGAGAATTAAAATATAAAAAAAGAGAGAAATTTGTGTGTTTTGCTCTCATATCTGCTGTTGCAGCAATTTTAGGAACATGGTTGTTGGCACAGAGAAACAAACACTTTTAAGTGTTATTTGCTTAGTTATATGGAACATATTAAATTGGATTTTAATTGGTTATGTGGTCAATGCAGGCAATAAAAACATAAAAAGCCTTATATATAAAGCAAACTGTGTGGATACTGATGCGTAGTGTGGCTGGAAATCATATACTCCGTGAAACAGTGGGACTACTATTGTGTTATCACAAAAGCCCAAATGTCCCAGTGTGACTGAGTGTGTGTCAGGTGCTCTGTGTCAGTTGTACTTAAATCGCTGGATGTTTGGCTGCCTGCCGTATTTTTGTTTGACAGCCTGTTGGGATTTATAAAGTCATGTAAGATTTCTAAATTTGACCGTGACACCAGTACTTTGAGGACCCTAAATATCGTTAGGTTTGACGTGCTTGAATATTGGTGAAATAAAATACATGCCTAAGAGATCCTGAGATTTGTGTAATATTGTCCAGGATTTCTTTTAACAAACAAATAAAAGTAGTGAGATTTCCCAGAAGGTAAGATGAAGCAAAGAAGCCCAGCAGAGCCCAGAGCCATCCATGTGCTCGTCTCGGTTTAACTCTTCAGGAGTCCTGTGGTCGCTTTTGAAAGCTACAATTTAAATTTTGCAATGAATTTGCAAGGAAACCAGATGCTAGTAATAAGAAACGATTATCATTTGACGTGATGTAAGCTCTGTTCTTCAAATATTTACAGAAAATGTCATTTGGTGGCGTTTCCTTTTTTTCACTTTGCAGATGTGGCTCTTTGCAGTTCTTTCCGATCTCACACAGATGTTGTCATTGTCTATTGTTTGTCGAGCGCTTGGTGTAGTTTGACTGGGCTAAAAAGGGAACCGTTTGTGTATGTTCTCATCGCTGCGTTAAGGGCGTCTCTGCGGGACGAAGGACTGTCCCTGCTCTTTCTGGCAGGATGTGGCACAGGTTCTTTGGTGCTACATTTTTGCTTCAGGGTTGGTAGCACCTTCGGTCCTGGGGCCTCAAATGATGTTCGTGACAGTGCTGCTGCATTCCCTCCAGCAGTGAAAGTGAAATAGCATAAATGATATATTTATTCAGTTTTCTGTAATAAAACGTCTTGAAGCAAAATGCCACCTTCGGTAATCAAGCGTGTAGATTGCCTTTGTACTGCGGCTGGCAGTTCGTTCCTGATTTTCTAAATTGCCTGTAAGAAATTCATATAGAAACTTACACAACTTTTTTCACAAATCAGGTATAAATATATGTTAATGGATTGTTATTAATTAATTGTCTTCTAATAATGACTGTACTAGTAGATAAAGTTGTTTATGACTTGTGTATACATACATGTGTGTATGATTTATGCAAACCTATAATATTTAGTAAGTCAGTGCTAGACTACTGTTAATTTAAAGAAGCTGCTGAGGCTGCTTTAGTTGTTGAAGCACTATCTGGAGGAAAGCCTAGTTCGGCAAGCCAAGATAGTGAGCAGAGCTTAAGAACAATTATTTGCTGCAATTCTTTATATCTTATGTTATGCACGTGGTTGTTTAGCTTAGAAGTAACTTAGATGTGACCAAGAAATGAGTGTGGAGAAACGTTTCCTTGTCTGATACTTATTCTGTTTCTGTATTATAATAATACCGTAACTTTTTTCTGTATTTTTATTCTCTCAAAAGAAATGTCTTAATTTCGACTCGATTTTATTCTGTTCTAACGTGTAATCCAGGGGGTTAGAACGTGCAGTTTTCTGAGCAAATCCTGCCATGTTATGTGGGCATAACCATCTTTCGGAATGGATATACCCGGTAGTTAAGTCATGTTATTATCAGAGGTGATAGGCCTGAAAGAATCCAGCTTTGTTTTCAGGGCTCATCTTGGCTGGGCAGGGATGGTAATCAAAGGGATGGATAAAGGGAACATTTCAAATGTTTCTGGGATGCTAGAGTTATGTCATCTATGTTGTGGGGAAGTTGTGCTTCCCACCTGTCTCTTTACAGGAAAGAAAAATGTCGTAATATGTGAAAATGCCATAATTTCCATTAAAAGTTGTTTAAAATGGCATTGCATTTTCATAAAGTAGTAATAAGTAGTGCTTTTCTTAGGGTAGGTTTCTCTTCCATTCACATGTGACAAAGCTGAGGCATAAAATTCTTATGTCTGAGGATTGACCCATGGTTGTTTCTTTATCCCTTAGGGAATCAGTCCTGTGTTTGTAACTTCAGTTTTACGACCTCTTCTTAGTGCGGATTAGTGCAGAGAGACTATTACATGTGGGCAGTTACACTGCAAAATAGAAACAACCAAGTTTTTGTGGCCTCTTAAAGAATGGGAATAGCTGATGGATGGGTCTTGTTGCTGCTTCATGCTGTTATTTCTTCCTTTTATCTGAAAGTAATCTGATGTAAAAACTGCCTAATTTATGCTTTTCATCAGGTGCGGTAGGTCAGCTGGAGACATGAAGCAGTGAGGTGTTCAACTCTGTAGCTGGTTACCTGAAATATGTGCTTATGGACACTTTCCAGGCTAAAGATCTGGCTGCTTCTGTTCATTTTGTTATTGTTGTCCTTGGAACAGCCCAAATTATTAAAGAATCAAAATAACTCAAAAATAGCATAAAATCAATATTTTTTTTACTCTTGTGTAACATAATTGAATAAGACCAAGTTTATTGACGCTCAAGTGCTTGGTGTTAGATAACATATACTAGTTGTGGTTGACTTGTTGCTAACATTACTGGTGTTGTGTGAGTGTAGAATTACTAATTTTCAGGGTAATAGCCCTTCTTTGTAATGACACTGTAATCTGTGCTCTGTCAGCTTCAACTGTCCTGTGTCTAGCAGAAGTAGCACTGTCACCATTTTTTAGGGAGGATTTCCTGTTCTTTACCTAGATAAAAGTGCTAGATGTGTTTTATGGAATTCACTTGTAAGAATTTTTTATTGTTAAAATGGGGGCATATGTAAGAAAATAATAACAAAAGCTTTTGTATACTCATTTATGCCAGTAATACTTGTCTATTTTGTACACAGAAGTGAATGGTTATATGTATGTAAATATACAGAGGAATAAAGGTACTGGGTTTCAGGAACCAACTATTTCAGGGAAGAAACAATGCTCCCATAAGACAAATTTAATTTCTTTGAAATGATGGGCCAGGTGTTGGGTTTAATGGTTGCGAGTACCTTATTGAAATCCTTGTTACTGTTGTCAAAGTTGGTTTCCCATGAAATGAGTCGGGGGTGGGGGGAGCCTGTATTTCAGTATGAAGTTACAGCAGTATTGGTACAAGAAAGGCAGGACATAGCAATTGCTGTGACATAGGCATAAGCTGCTGTCTGCAGGCTCAGCTGTGTCACGCTTCTAGCTCCTGTGCAGAGCAGCAGGCTTTGCTGTCCACTTTGCATTTGTTATGGAGTGACTGTGGTAAAAGCATGTACCTGGACAGTCACTGCAGAGCAGCTGAGGCACGATGACTTGTGGCAAAGACCTAATATAAAATAAGTATTTTTCTTGACAACATTAATTGGGATAATTTATCCATGTTAGTCTTCCCCATATGCGACATTCATACAGTATGTGCCTGTGGTTGCAATTGACGTTCTCTTTAATTTCTTCTTGAAACATAAGAGAGTGATCTTAATGTGAGTTCTTAGATGCAGTATTTTGTGTTTTAAAAGAATTAGAAACACAGGTAGCATTTAAGTTTGTGATGGCTGGAATGGTTATTTATTTATTATTTATTTTGTTTATAATGGTTATTCCACATACGAATGCCTTTGCTGTACTTTATCTTCATGTGTTGTTATGCTTCTGGTTTTGACGTATTTGTTCTTTTCCTCCTTTTCCAGGTGAAGCAGGAGCCCTAGAAGGAAGACCTTGTGGCTTGCAACCATGCCATTCCCTTTTGGCAAGTCGCACAAGTCTCCTGCAGACATAGTGAAGAACCTGAAGGAAAGTATGGCAGTTCTAGAAAAGCAAGATATCTCTGACAAAAAGGCAGAGAAGGTACGGTTGGGACTTCTCTTTTTTCCCATTCAGATACTGTTTAAAAACTGAAATGTGTAGCTGTTTACGCTGAGCCAATTAGGAATTATTTTTTATGCCACTCTGATAAAGGATAGGTTGTTACGTACCTTCGAAATGGTGTGTTTCATGTTGTTCGGCTTTGCATTTTAATACCACTGGCAGATGATGTGATACTTAAAATAATTTGCCGATGGTCACAGAGCAGAGCGGCTCTGTTATTGAAACCAAGGAGCTTTGCATCTCCATAGCTATCAGAGCATGCACTCTCACCCTCTCTTGCCTTTTCATCAGTCCACAGGAAGATGGTATGGTTCCTGTGCTGCTGCAGTTCCATTTAGATGGGATGGTTTGCTTGTTCAGAATCTGTACCTGTCTTTCAGGATCTGTGCCTTGCAACAGTCATTTACTTCTCAACTGGTAGTCTTGATAGCTTCACTAAAAATTACCCTCAGATTCAGACTGTGTGCGGCAGCAACCTACCTATTGACTTGTCTGACAGGGTCATTTACTGTTTAGATGAAGTTTTTCCCGATAAACTCAGCAGCAGAGCGTAGATGTTAACACTTGCAAAAAAACACCCTCAAACCAAACCAAAACAAGAAAATGAAACACTCCCTGTCTCCCAAGGCCCCCCGGTTTTGAAGCAGGCTATGATACCCTCTTCAGATCTTCTCCCAGGATTATTTAACTGTTTTGTGCCAGTCTTGGCATCCTTAAAGAGTCAAGCGTAGGAATTAGTCACAATCTTTTTTGTGCTCACCAGTCTTCTAAGCACAATGTGGCCAGCCTCACTACATCCAGTTTCAGCCAGGTTTGGCACTTCTGTTTAAAGTGTAGCAGAATCTGGGTCTTAACTGAATCACTGGCTTTACCTTGATGCTCTCTGGGACCAGCATTCTCTACTGCAGTGCCAGGATGTGTTATGTTCCAGGTCTCTTGCAGTGTGCCATAGTATTTTTTTCCTTAATGCTTTTCCTGTCTTGCCTAGGACTAGGGCTGTGTGGTCCTGTGCAGAGTGCGTGCTCTTGTCTCATTGCATTTTTTATCCTGGTTCATGAGAGAGCGTTAGCATAAAAGCTGGGAGGATTTTCATTTGCTGCTTCTTTTCCTTCTTTCTCCATTAACTGACTCCATAGGTGCATTCTGAAGAGTCTGAGATGAGACTTGGCACTGCTTCCTTCATATCAACCTCATTGTTAATTCCTGGAGACGTGGCTTAGTGTTGAAATCTGTGCTCTTTTGTCATCTTTTTCTTTTTGCATAGACCTCTAATAGGGAACAGGCCAGCTTCATTCCATTGTGCATAGCTGTGTGCGGCATCGCATTCCTTGTTCTTGATGCTGTAACTACAGATTATTACGTACAATTTGCTTCTTGCTGGCCTTTAATCCCACACCTCCATCTTCTTTAAAGACCTCATTTATGGGTCTGCTTTGACAAGAAGTAATGTACCAAGCCTGCAGAGTTGCATCCTGTGTCATCTAGGAGACAATACATTCTGCTTGAAGGAGAAAAGGCCAGTCGTGTTCACTAGGTTAAATGTGAGGCGGGTTAAATACTGACATTCACGATACTGAGCTGGGTGGTGCTGGCCTCTGTCATCCTCATTGTTCACCAAGAGGACCAGCAGATGAATCTGAACTTTCACAACTCCTGTCCCCATGTGTCCATGCACAGGTTCTTCAGGAAATAATTGGTTCATTGGCAAGCCAAGACCTCTGTGAAGGTGACTGTGGTTGTAGCAGTTTCTCTTGGGTTCTCAGTTTGGTTAAAAAGAAGGAGATACTCAATATCCTACAGGCCAGTCGTCATTTCTTTAAAGGTCCAGCTGTGATTAAATACGATGAATTCATGCCCTTTTCCTGTCCAGTCTATTAGTTTGTTCCAGGGTGTGCTTTTGTCTGTTGTATCTGTCAGATAACAACAGAACTGTCAAGCCCAAGTAGCATGGTTTGTATTCAGTGTTGATTACTTTTTGTATTAAGGAGACACCCTTTTGGGTGTTACTTTTTTTGTGTGTTATTTGTCCTACTCTGTTTCTTAAAGCAAAGTACACAGTTACATATTTTCTTTACTATTAAACATATGGTATTTGAAATGTGTAAATTAAGCTTATAAAAACTTCAGCACATGTTGAAGTGAACTAAACATTTCAAATATTAATCATTGTTTTAAGTATTTCTTCTACAAAATTAAATCCGTTGTAAATGCCCTTTTGTTTTATACAGTATGTCTGGCTGAGGTTCCAAAGACAAACCAGTACTTTTCTACTGTAGTATGGCAGTGCTTTGTTTTCATATGTGTAGTTCAGAGTAGGTTTTAACCATGCAGTAGCAGCACAATGCTGTTAGGAAGGTATTTAGTCTTCCACTGTGCTTCCCATCAGTTTCCAAGCATGCTTGGAAATACAGAATTTGAAAAAGAGTTACATGAATGATTTTCTTTAAAAGTTAAAGTTGTAGTTAATTATCATTGCATGGATTCTTTGCTCAGATTCTTTGCAGCAAAAGATGTGAAACAACAGTAGTGGTCATGGTGCATTTTGTTCAGTTATGAAAAATTCTTCTCTGTAATACTGCACAATTTGTTCTATGAACAAAAACCTGAAGCTTGAGAAGTGAATTCTAGTTGCATGTTACTTTTTTTTTTTTTTTGAACTGTGCGAATATGGGAGAAAATGTAAACAGGTAATTCTCCAGGTCATTTTGAAACATTGCTTAGGCTTGCAGTACATACTTAGGAAATGAGATCTGAAGTGCCTGTAGAAGCTGGACTGTGTCTCCCCACTGACAGTCTGCCTTCAGTACCACGACTCTGGGTGTGCTGAATGCAGCCTGTTGCTTAGGGTAGAGGCAATAGCTTACTCTCGTATTATTTTTGAAGAGTAATTTCGGAAACTTGAAATGACAAGTGCTTTATAACTGAGAAAGTGTTCATCACATACACTGTTAGTTTTCCTTTCAGTGATTTTTTTTTTTCTTTCAGAAAGAGGAGGAAGAAGGGAAAGTCCCTTCAGATAAATGAGACCTACCTCTGAGCTAGCACATTAGTTAGTATTTCATTCTCATCTCTTCCTCCTCTTTGACTTACCTCAGCATTTATTTTTATACTACCAGTTCATTTAGTTTGTAGCACACATTTACTGTCGTGAAGGTAAATATTTACTCATGTAATAGACTTGTTCTTCCCTACCCTCTGACCTTGGGTTAACCTGCTCATAACAGCTCCGGTTTGGGCTTCCTGATAATTGGCTCAGACACGTTGTTAACCTGTGCAGGTTCCGTATTGCCAAAAAAAAAAAAAAGAAACACACCATAGATCTTAGGCAAATTGGATGTCTCCCCCTCCCTTTAAACAGTTCAATACTGTGGACTGTATGCTACATGGCATGGGAAAATGCAATGTGCTATCTTATTTCATTCAGGTTTCAGTGTAATATTATGACATGGTCCCACAGACATCAGATTTCATTCAGTGAGTTAACAGGGAAATTTACAAAGCAGTGAAATTCTAAGTTTGTTATGCACATGTATGCAATTAATTCATAGTTCAGAGGAAGCTAAAGGTTAAGTGCTCTGCCCTGCCTACTGCGTGGGGCTGTTACCCAGAGGATAAAGTTGGGGACAAAGGTTTTTGTTTGCTTTTTTTTTTTTTTTAAGAAGGCTTCTCTTCTAATTGAACTTAGCTCTTTAATGTTATCTTCATGACAGATGTCTGCTGAAATCTGGTGCAATCATTTTTAAACCTAATGCCTTTAAATTAGTGGCATTGATGTAGATAATCATATTTTACAGAAACTTTGCGTTTTTGTAGGAGTTTTAAAATCCAATCAATTTCAGTAGAACTATTAAAATTGTGTTAGTTGCCTATGGTAAGATGTACAAATCTAAGTGAAGTATTTGGTGTTCTGTGAGTATCTGTGAAATACCCTCAAGAATAGAATAAACCATAGTGATTTGTAGATATAAAGACATGCAACAGATTCTGCAGTGACAATCATGTATGTGACTTCATGATGTCTTGTTTTGATATAGTACCTTTCTATCACAGGAAAAAAAAAAAGAGAATTTAGAATTTAGTAATCTTTTTACTTTCCTTACTTGAAGCTTTACTTTTAGAGTTTGACTTATCCTCAGACATTATTGATTATCTGGCACTATTGAATTTTAAATGTGACTTGTCACAGAACTTCTTTCTAAAACTGAAAAATTGTTCTTTCTCAGTATCGAGAATCTATATAATACACATGCATCCTGTATATATAAGATATACTCTGCTTGTATATTAAAAATATAATATATGCCATGTCTGATTAGATCTTTGTATCTTAGGAAATCTTAAAAGTAACACTAGTTAGCCTTTCCTTTTCTGTCTTGAATTTTTAACCATTTTTTACTCTTAACTTGATATTTAATGTAGCAGTATATTTTCAGGTGTAGCTATCTAAATTCCATTCTGCATCTTAAATGGTAAAAATAGCTCTGCATGTTGTGTATCTGTAATACATTAGAGAGCTCATGGAATAGAGGAGAGTAGAGAGAGATTCTAGAAAAAGCTTGTAAGAGTTTTTCTAGTCCTTTTGATGTTGAGTTTTAGAGTAGAAGAGGAGAGAATATAGAAATATCATCTACGGATACATTGTGCACCAAAAGACCTAGGTTATTAATAAAATACTTTCAGAAAAACTCGTATTTCCATATTTGTGTGTATCCAAAAATTATAGTTTGGCCTAAGATGAGATGATACAAGCAAGTCTGCTTCGTGTTTTCATGATAAAAATTATGAGATATTGGCACAGGTTGCCCAGAGTGGTCATGGAGTGACCAGCCATGGAGCTGAACATGAGCCCAACCAACTTGATAGGACTTTGGGGTTGGTCGTGCCTCAAGCAGGAGGTTGGACAGTGGCGGCCTCCTGAGGTGCCTTCCAACCCAAGCTGTTCTGTAATTTTGTGTCTCTTACCATTAATTACCACTAAAGCAGCGTGTCATTGCAAGATCAAGTGAAGCACCTGCAGATGGTCTTGGCAGTTGTGACGACAATGAGAAAACAAATTCAAGTCCTGCTGTCTCTTCTTGCAGCTCCTGAGTTGTATGCTCATGTTAGGGCAGAAGGCTTCTTTTGAAAAAGCATTCACTGTGTATTTTTTCCTGTTGGTTTGTAAGTATTTCGGTTGCTAACAGTGTCTTGGAGTGATGCTGAAGGAAAACTTTTACATCTGATCATTAAAGTTTGGGGAGGGTGCTCTGTATGAAAAATTCTTCACTGGCATTCTTACCTGCAGATGTGTCCTCCGTGTTGCCACTGTCTTGCTTAAAATAGATAACTCCTCAAACCTCAGCATTCCTTCCTCCTTCATCTTGCTTTCTAAATTAATGTGCAGGGACAAACTACAGTAGAATCCTTTAACATTTCTTCCTCTTTTCTTGGTGTGCTTCAAGAACATCTCTCTGTAGCTCCAGATTTGACAGGCGTTCCCGTTCTTTTCTTAGTAAAAGTGTATTTCTTCTGAATTCTTAAAGAAAGAGAACAGTCGTATGCCATAATACCATTGTAATATGGTGAGCTGGCTTTCTCATTTTACATCTTTAGAAGATGTCTAAGCAGTTGCGTTGAACACCTGCTTCTTGCTGTCTTACTGACAGTGTGCAGAAAATCCCTTGGAATTTTATTAAAGGAAGAGACAACTGGGAATGGGAACCGGAATTAGTGAGAAAATGGAGGCAGTGGGGAGTGGAAAGTTGTGGAGGAGCTAAAACTGATATGGAGTCTCCGTAAAGGTCATAGAATCCATACTTGCATACCTAGCAAAGCTGGAATGGCTTCGTCTTTAATAGTGCATGGGTCATGCAGATCTTAAACCTCTCTAGATATAGTCCACAAATGGAATCTTTCTGCATATCCCTTGTAAGACAGGCAATATCCAGAAAGGTGTCATTCTTGCTCTTTATTAATTTTCCATGTGTTACCAAATAAATACTGTACATACCTTGTGGGCAGGTTCATCTAATGACTAAAAATCAGTGCACTTAAAAACTGTTCATACTTTTTAAGCACGTGAAAGACTAACGTAATATAGCTAAACCAGATATTTAGGGTGATCATTTTCAGTGTTTTATCCCCAGGCTATGAAAACACACAATTAAAGTAGTTCTTCTCTCTCCCCTCCAAGATAACTGTGCTTTAAGATTTAGAAATGGGTGTTGAGAAGTGTTCTTGTTGATTTTGTTTATTTTACTTATGAGAATTCTGCTTCCACTTCTAAACATTGCTCTAGGCCTACACAGCAACTTAGGAATTCCTCGCACTGGCTTTCCAGAATGAGTAGTCAGACCTGACTGCCTTCTGTAAGATTGACTTCAGAGAGGAAACGTTTCTGTTGTCCCCTCTATTGATGTTTTCTTTTGAAGGACCCACTTTTTGTGGGTCTGCCATTTTTTTTTTTTAATTATTATTATTCTTTTGTACTGAGATAACCCAGAGCTTAGGTGAGGTTCTCTTCAAGGTTTTCCTTTGGAAAGGAAAAAAACCCACCCGTAGTGACTGCAATGGGAGTCTGGTATTTGCCAGAAAACGAAGTGCAAAATCTGTAGGAGTACATTTGGTCTGTCTGGGCACTTCACTAGACAGGCACATATCTCTGTCATGTTTTCCAGTGTGATCCTGTGATCTTTGTTTTACTGTATGGAAATTTTGTCCGGTTCTTTTTATACCGTCACTATTCTTTAGGGGATTTTTGAATGGGAAGTTCAGAGGCACTAAAAAAGAAGATATTTTACTTTTGACAACTTGTCAACTAAATTGCTTGTGTCTTGCCTCTGCCCCTTCTTTTTTTTTTTTTTTTTTAATAACGTATAACAGTCTTGTTTGCAGAAAGATCATCTATTGTTTTCTTAACAGGCTGTCATTTCCTGATTTTTTTTTCCTCCTTAATGGAAAATTGCAGTTGATAAGAATAATAGTGTGTGCTGTTACAAAGAAAAATTACATTGTCTGTGCTCTATTTTTTTTTTTTCCCCTTTTCTTTAGGCCACTGAGGAGGTTTCAAAAAACCTTGTTGCCATGAAAGAAATCTTGTATGGCACAAACGAAAAGGAACCACAGACAGAAGCTGTGGCACAGCTTGCTCAGGAGCTGTACAACAGTGGTCTCCTTAGTACCCTCGTAGCTGACTTGCAGCTAATTGATTTTGAGGTAAGAAGAGAAGTTTAATGTTTCATGTATTGTATATTTTAAAATAAATACATCTGAATTGCTATCTCTTTAACTGGTTAGAACATCTTTCGATCTACAGCTTCTATTTTCTGGCTGGGGCCAAATCATTACAAAAAGAACTCAGTATTCCAAACTGTCTAGAAAATTAAGCAAATACTGAATACAAAATCACTGAATTTAGGCACCTAAGCTGCAGAAAATTGAAGCAGATAAACCTCTAATCCTTATGATACAGTTCTGTTAAAATTATAGAATAATCCTTAATTGTTATGTAGAGGAAAAGGATTAATCTCTTAGTACTAATATTACAGTGAACACAGGCGATAGTAGTATCAGCCACCTCAGTATTCTCGTCTTATTAAATAAAAAGACTTTCAAATTAAATAAATAAATATATATACAAATATAATAAATAAAAAAATATTAAATGACTCATAACATTTAAGAAGAATGTAAAGTATGTATGGTAAAGCTGTTCCTCTTACTAAGTCTTCAGTGTTTCTCTCTCTTTAGAAATGATGATGTAACCGTTTCTGTTTCCCTCTTTTTCTGTTTATATATTTATAAGCAGAATATATTATATATAACATGTTATATATTCTGCTTATATATATATATTTATCTATTTATTTATATAAACAAATACAAGATTTTATTGACTACTTCAAAATAGCAGTGCTTACTTTTATTCAAATATATCTCTATTCAAACCTCGGCCGTATGTCACCACATCACACAGAATAATCTAGCTTCCCACTGCCATGGTGAAAAATCACCCTATTTAGTTCTAAGAAATTGCAGTACAATTGGATTTTCCTGTTTTCCCTGAGGTCCCACAAGAAGTGTGTGGTTGTGTAGGAAAGGAGCCAAAACCCATGTATCTCACCCCACAGCCTTGACCATAAAGGCCATACCACTTAAGGTTGCTTAAGGATGGTATTGTTCATAACCAAGTTGTTCATGATGGGAACAGACTTTGCAAAAGTCCTATTGTAGTATGATGTTCCAAAAATAATAGCTTTCCTCCCTGTTCTTTTCTTCTCTCGCCCCCCGCTCCTTGCATAAGTCCCTCTGATATGTGTTTAATTGTAGCGTGGTGGTATTTATTTTGCTACCCACACAAATGTTTACACCAAACATAAAGCATTCAGGTTATTAAATAAGCATGGAGACCTGGGAAAGTTGAGAGTGAATGCTGAAATATGATGGCCTTTAATTGGCGAAGAAAGGAAATGATGAAACGTCATCTGGATTTTGCTGACCTCTAGATTCTTATCAGTTTGGTGTTTACTCGGCTCGGTTATTAGAGAAGGAAACCTTCATTATCTTCTGGTAATGGAGAATGATAACAATTTGTACAGGCTTGCTCTCATTAAAGAGAACTATTCATTTTATTCCAAAGGGACTGGAAAGGACTGCAAGTAGTTTCCTGCTTTTAGATTTTCTGCTGTTTTGTAACACAGGGATATAACCATTCCCCCTTGAGAGAGAAAAAGTCATTCACCTTGGTTTCCAGGCTGGACCACGTCTGCTTTTTAAGGATGGGATCTGGCAGGCTGTCCAGCTATTGTTTTACCTAGAATTAATGTCAACACACCTGTGCTCCAAACTTGCACTAGATTCAGATTTTGGCTGTTATATCCCAGATCTCAATGATTTGGGGCTTACTACATTTGAAATGATTTTTCTGTCACTGAGAGAGGTACAAACTTGATTTCCTGTTGGTTTTTAAACTTGAATGTTGAGTTCAGCATTTATTCTTTCTGGCGCCTCCCCTTAAGCTTGAGGCCATTCAGCAATGAAGTAAATGTCACCTTTTTTTTTGTCAAGAACTTTGCTCTTCTTGAAGAAGAAGATTTCCGTGGTGGATGCTGAGGTCATAGACAGGGACTGTCTGCCCAGACGCTTCAACTTTCGAAACAAACGTAATGTTTTAATCTTGTGCATAGGAAACTGCCTATCTGAAACTTGCTGGGTGGAAAGACCTGGTAAAAATTATATCTGTAGCTAACAAAACCATCTATTTACCAGTATTAGTAACTCCACTCTTATCTTCCTGCTGACTTACATGTTTGTAGGAGAGATAGCATCCCTTCTGGAACTGTATTTTCTGTTCTTGCTCTTCTTTAAATGAAGGGAAAAACAAAAACAAAAACCACACTCAAAAAAACAACAACACCACAAACAAAAAAAAACAGAAAAGCCTTTTGCATGAGGGGGCCTGGATCCTGCTGGGAAGACAATGCTAGCACAGTTTCACTCTCACCTCTCGTGGTCGTGACTATTGGCACAAGGTTCGGTGCCTGTTTGCTCTTGTTAGCCCATGAGGTCACTTCGCAGTGCTTTCAACAATAACTTGACTTGGTATTACTGCGTGCCACTAGCAGTTCACTTCTGTGGAGAATAAGAAAATGTTGTTCTGGCTGGGGAATCCAAAGCAAAATGTGAGATCTAGAGCAAAATTGGCAATGTTAGTGAATGAGAGTCGATGACTATATTATGTGGAGTTGGAGTAAAGCAGTTTCTGGAAACACTGCTCTACTCATTTCAGAACAAAGAGTTCTGGTGTTGCTTTAGGCTGGCGTTCAGTGGAATTGTAATAGAGAAAACAAGCATTTACAAACAAACTCTTATGTCCTGAAAACAACAGTGCCTCAAACCGTCCGTGGTAATTCACAAACATGCCATTTGTAAAACTACAATCCTCCTACATTTTTACAAACATTCAAATTTTTTTTTTCTTATGCAATCTTCTTTATGGTGATTGGAAAACCGAAGGAGTTTTGAAAAATTGCTGCTGTTTTTTAAATACTTGCTAATTAAATGCAGTCTGAATTTTACTCCAAAGCTTGCAAATGTTACCCTGGAAGTTTATAGTACCAGGTAGAGTTCATCAAGAGAAATGATCTACGTGTGGTCTGTGTTTAACATTCAGGAAGCCTTCACGTGGAATTGCTTAAAAGGCCTTTCTTAGCAAACCCAATCTTAGTACAAGTTTGCCTGGTAGATTTTGAATTACATCTGATAACACATAGTCGTGAAGTTGTATTTATGGCAGTCTGAAATGGAAAGCTAATTGCAGAACTTTGGCTTTTAAATGATGCCTGTGAATGATGGTGAGAAGTGCTTATATTTATAACCAGCTTTTAGTCCATACCAATTTGGCATCTTTAGCTGTGGTCTGAAATGTCGTAGAATAAATAAATAAGAGGTGTATATCTATTCAGAAGAGAATGTTCCCAGCCACTTTCATGCTGCCTGGTTTTTTCATTGTGCATTTTTGTGTGTATAATCTGTGCTGAATTCAAGCATCTTGTTCTTTTTTATACTACTTTGTCTGTTGCAAAATGTGAGACTTGCATTTTAGGTCAGTGGGTGAGTTCTCTTTGTAGTTTTATTTATTTTACTTCCTTAAGTTCCAACTTTAAGTTGAATGTTAACACTGCAGTCAGAAGTGCTCTACAGACAACTAATGGTGGAATTAAATGTTCCTAGAGAAAGGGAGAGGATAACAGAGTATTGAAGAAACACACTTTCAGGCAGAAGCACAGTTGAAAACTGGCAAAAAAAAACAAGAATAAAGCAAGTCCAGGAGACTGAAGCTACACAGAGATGTCAGATAAAATATAAACTGGCTTTATTTCTTAACATAAATAACCTGTGATCTGGCTGAAACATCTGGCTGATACTGTTTAGAATGTTTTGGCATATTTGAAATGGGTATAAAGAAACAGACTATGGATGTGATCTGATTAAGATCTGAGTACAGAGGCTGACTGAACTGCAGAACTCGCTGTGGTATGAACGTATGAGATGATGGTAATGTTTAATTCTTACTTGAACAGTGAACTTGAATATTATGTGTTTAACTACTTATGTTTTTGACAGGGCAAAAAAGATGTTGCTCAAATTTTCAACAACATCCTCAGAAGGCAAATTGGTACAAGAACTCCCACAGTTGAATACATCTGCACTCAACAGAATATATTGTTCATGCTGTTAAAAGGGTATGTATGCTGTGAGGCATAAATACACTTTTTAATGAAGTAAGAAGTTTGTAAATTCAAATTCACAGCGAAGTGCTGAGTTTTGGAACACTTCTTCTTCTTTTGCAGTATAATTGTTTCCCCCCACCCCCCTTTCCTAAGGGCCTGTAAATCCCCTAAGTAAAAGAATATTTGAGTAATAAACACCGGAAATAAACTTTTGCATGAAATACAACTGAAAATTGAGAACTGATTGTAACCTAAAATATTATTACTAGGGTACTGCAGACATTTTCCTTTTGGTATACTGTTTGATCCAATTGAAATTATTTCCTTCTGAACTTACTCATTTATCGAGTAGTAAAGGCTGCTTTTTTTTTTTTTTTCCCTTTAACCACTGTCCTTTCCAGTTTGCTGTCATACCCCATGGTCTTAGTTTGTCTTAGACATTTTATTCATAGTGATTCATATTCCTGTAGTCACATAAATGCACCAGCTCAAACTCAGCCTAACAGAATGACTCAGAGCACATGCATGTTAGCCTCCTCTTTCTTCCTCCGTTCTTGTATTAGGGTTGGAGCTGCGTCATCTTTAAAGTCCCTTCCAACCTAAACCATTCTATGATTATTTCTGGTTCTTGGTGTTGGAGAATCATGTCATACCGAACACATGGTTGCACGTGTAGAGCTGTGGATCTCAAACATGAAAGTAGAATATGTTGTTAGCATTTTCTTGTGAAAATAAGATTTAAAAAAAATGAGAATGTGCTACATGTAAGAAGAATTGTTCATGTTTCTATTGTCATTAACTAGGAAAGTTCTGAAAGTTGCAACTCCAATATTAATTCTAGGATAGAAAAGTTCATCAATATTAATAAGCTATTCTTGAAGTGTAGCCATTTCAAGTATTAATTATATAATTAAAGCTTCTGGGTAAGCTTACTTCAGTAAGCTTCCATGGACCACAGTTGGTTAGTACTCAATCCACTTACTGGGTTGGCTAGAAGATGAAGCAAAGGCACGTACTTCTCAGTGAGATATTTGCCTATGTTACGTTGAGATATGAGGATAATCAAATATGTTTTTAACATCTGAACAGGAAGTGTTACTTTGTTCTTCCTTCCTCCTCCTCCTAGTTCATAGCAGTAAATAGAGATGCTCACCGAGTTCAGAGTGAAACCTGCCAAATATATTGTATTGGGCTAGTGTATTGGGCTAGTTTATTTTCACGTTGTAAGATGTACAGTCTGCCAGAGGCGCTTTGATTTCCCTTTTCCTGTGTTGCAGCCATGATTCCGAGAAGGAAGATTTAAATGTTACAAGGGCAAAACAATTATTAATTGTGGCATAATATGAAAGAGGATATTGATTCAGTACTTCTGAAAACAATTTACGAAAAGACGAATTTGAGATGTAGAGCGATGAAACTACTTTCTCAGCATGCTCTTCTTAATGTGTGACTGAATGAAGATTGCAACACAGTTGTCCTAATTCTTGGTCTGTGTTGTCACTCTTCAGAGAGCATTATTCTGACAGGGATCGTTGAAAGATATTCGTAAGTCAGGATGTTTGAAATGGGCATTTAATTAGCTTTAATGACTTAAGTGTTACATCTGGAATCTGACTGAGTCAATTTATGCTAATTTAAACTATGTGGTAAATTACAAAAAGTCCAGTAGATTCCAAGTCTTCGTGACAAGTTAAATAGGAGAGTATTGCAGCATTTAATGTGAAAATTTATTCATAAGCAAATGTTTTTGTATGATAATTTAGTAAGTGCTTAGTACACACAGTGATGCTTTGCTCCGGAGTTAAGCTGGTGAATTTAAATTGGCTTCAGATGCATTAGGGCCAACACCTTTTTAGGTGGAAGGTGTATAAGGGACTTTGCTTCAGAAGCAAGTAGGAAACAACAGACACAACTTGTCTGTGGATTGGGATAGCCTGTGTTGCAACATGCTGAGATTAGTTTTGGGGTCAGAAAGACAGACCCTTATTCATCCTGTTTTCTACTATTAGTGTGCTTGGGAACTCAAGGAGGTAGTAGAAAGTACAGAGGTGTATTTCTGTCAAATATGTCTCAGAGACACTGTTGTGAGATTTTAGCAGCTGCTGTTGGCATATGCTAAAATCAGCTGAGAGAACACACCAGTATTTGAGCAGGAAAGCCTGCCAACAAAGTGTAGCGACAATTTCTAAACGAAGCTGTCCCTGATGGCTTCATCACTTTCATCAAATCAGTGATGGTCATGTTCCAGAAGGTCTCTGGTAGGAAGTTGCAGATACTGTACTCGAGGCAATACTCGAGCGCAGAGAGTGTAATCCTTAAAATTAGAGGATGCTGCTGCCAACATGTCAAGCTGGAAGCCCGTGATGTATAGAGCAGACGGTGATGCTGAAAATGGTTTAATGAAAGAGTGGCCATGAATTAATGTCCAGTGTTATTAACCATTTAGCTTCAAAACTCATATTAAGGGTAGTTTTATGTAAATTATTGTCAGCTGTAAGCAAATAGCTTTCAAGACAGATCACTTACTGCTTTTCAGATGTCTGCAATTGTACCAATATGTAAAAAGAAAACTGATTTTGAGTACAAATAAAATAGTTTTATTTAATCTTGTTTCTCACTTTATGAATGAATATTGGCAATGATTTGGCAATAAATTGGCAGTGATTTCAGTGATATTTCAGACAAGTATTAGAAGGTGAAATTTAATACAGAAGTGAGTACCTCATTCTTTGAATTCTTGTTTATATAATAGAACAGAAAACTGTAATTAGTGCAGAATTGCAATGGTAACTTCTGAAAGTATTTATAAAGAATCTGTGGCTTTTGTTTTTAAACAGGTACGAATCTCCAGAAATTGCTCTAAATTGTGGGATAATGCTTAGAGAATGCATCAGACATGAACCACTTGCTAAAATAATCTTGTGGTCAGAACAATTCTATGATTTCTTCAGATATGTGGAAATGTCAACATTTGACATTGCTTCAGATGCATTTGCCACATTCAAGGTAAATTACACCCCATATTTAAGTTATTTCTATAGTTTTCCACTGTGTGAACCCAGATATGTGTTACACTCTTGAGCAAAAAGTTTTAAAGAGAGGAGAAAAATATTAGTGAAAATGAAAATGGGTAAGCTGAACATTGTTCTTCCTTATTTCTCACAATGCAAGATATTTAAACATGCATATTCTGTTCCCAATAACAATTCTAGAAAGCAAGATTTAAACTACCATGTTAATACATGTACACTTTCATGCTAGGGAATTTTAAATCTGTCTCTCCAGCTATTCAAGTGTTTGAACTCATTTTCATTGCATTATGTTTGTTTATTGAGTATATTTGATACTACTTCTGGAGGTATTTTTTGTTGTCCTAACCAAAAAAACCCAACCCACAAAACAAAACAAGAAAAAAACAGTTACAGGACTACAAACATAATAGTTATCAGTGTTAAGTAGTGGTCTCAACCTCAACTGTGTATAGCTCTGTGCAGAGCATACCCTTGATCTGTAACTGCCATTCTTCAATGATAGTTCCACAGAACTGCGTGAATTAACATGTAGCAGACTTTTCCTAATTGATCCGAAGGTCCTTTGCAATTCCTACGTATAAGTAACTACTTCCATATCCTAAGTTTCTTCTTTGTTTAAAAATATAGCAACATTGTCTATTGGATGCCTTATGTGCACTCCCGGTTTATTCAGAATGTGAATGTACCATATGTACCATATAATGTATCATACAAGCTTTTATGGAAAATATTGTTTTTACTCTTTTACAGGATTTGCTTACAAGACACAAGTTGCTAAGTGCAGAATTTTTGGAACAACATTATGATAGGGTGAGCAAATATATTTCATTATTCAGAATTTTCTAGTACTGCCTATCTTTGAATAAAACAGTATTTTCTCACCTTATTTAGATTCCTTTTTGGAAATTTATATACAATATTAAGCCAAATGAACCTAAAGTAATTTCTGTCAAAGCAGTACAATTAACATTAAGATCTTACAGTTGAATGTAAAAAGTGTAAAAGCAATAGGCTAAGGCAAAAATCTAATTCTGTGAAAATGTGTTTTTTCCACTAGAGGGAACTCTTTCCTAGTCTTTATCGTTTGTCCATGTTAATGCACAACAGGCCAAGAATACAAGATATCTGGGGACTTCTGAAATTAATGCATAGTGTTCAGTGACAAGAACTACTATAGTTCAAAAAATAACAAGAAATGCTTTCAGTACATTGCAGTCTAGAGATTAAAGCCTACTAAAAGTGTAACTACATATATTTTTAAAGCATATACAAATTTTAAGCAGCACTGACTTACAAGAAGCTATTGAGATTTCAGATCTTGTTTACATTTTTTTTCATGGATTTCCATGCAATTTTTTTATAATAATTTGGAAGAAGAGCACTTGTGGCTCTTGGAAAGGTTTTAACCATTCTCTTTATTCTGTGTTCAGTTCTTCAGTGAATACGAGAAGTTACTTCATTCGGAAAATTATGTGACAAAGAGACAGTCACTTAAGGTAAAGCAATTTTTTCTTCTTAGATGCAAAATTAGAGAATGTCTTCAATTTCAAGGTGGGTTGACTAATTTAAATTACTTAAGTTACTGCCTCGGATAATATGTGTCTTTTTACCTATGTTTTAATTCTTGGGATCACTTAATTTCTTTTAGTCCAGTCCTGCCATTATTTGGCATCCAGTGCACACCAAGTCATTTCCCTCCCTATGCAGATACGGCTATCTGCAAGAGTTGGTTTATTTATCATTTAATTTCCTTCAACAAATATCAACATATTATTTAGTAAAGAGACTCACGTAGTGTGACTACAGCAATTTGAGTTAATCAGAAATATTGAACATAAATACAAATGTAAGTTAACTTGTAGCAAGGGTGCTACTCGTGAGGAAGCTTACTACTCCTGCGACAGTGCTCCCCACAGCAAGAGGTTCTGTGTACTTTTGAGAGTGTAGGAGGTAGGGGAAATAAGTGTATAAAATCCACTGAAGTTTCTGCTTTTTTCTTTTTTTGTTTTTGCATCCCTTCTGGACCAAGTAGGTAGTAAAAGAAGTGCAGATACTTCTCATTTGAAATACTAACTCTCTTTGCTTACCAAGTTCTTGCAGATGATGTATAAGTTTTGTGTAAATAGAAAAAACAATGAAGTTGTGAGGGAAAAAAAAGAGTGAAAAAGTCTTTTTACTTTAAATCCCAGTTCATAACAAAAGGGGAATAAAAGGATACTTTTCAGTTGCATGTTGAAAAAAAGGATGTTTTAGTGTGACTTTTTCTACTTTTACAGACTGATGTAAATTATCCAGCATGTTTAAAAGCAGTTATAAGTTGTCTCTCATCACTTATCTCACCTTGTTTTCCACTTCTAGCTTCTTGGTGAATTATTACTGGATAGACACAACTTCACAATTATGACGAAATACATCAGTAAACCTGAAAATCTCAAACTAATGATGAACCTTCTACGAGACAAGAGTCGTAACATTCAGTTTGAGGCCTTTCATGTGTTTAAGGTAAATTTAAAAACAACCACATGCACAAAAAAAAAAAACAAAACACCAAAACAAAACCAAACAGGAGCTGTTCAGTTGAGTAAACTACTGAGTCTAAATGAAGCTTATCTGAATGTTTGCTAAGTGGTTAAATGAGAAAGAACTACTGTTTGCTATTATGATCCATCTTTACAAATTATCATTGTATTCAGTGATGAGTGACATTTGTCGGGGGGACCAGTGCTCTTTAATGTCTTTGTCAGTGGCATGGACTAGGGGATTGAGTGCACCCGCAGCAAATTTGCTGATGACACCAAGCTGTGTGGTGGGGCTGACACGCTGGAGGGAAGGGATGCCACCCAGAGGGACCTGGGCAGGCCTGAGGCCTGTGCGAACCTCATGGGGGTCAACAAGGCCCCGGGTCAGGGCAACCCCAAGCATCAACACAGGCTGGGCAGAGCATGGGCAGAGAGCAGCCCTGGGAGAAGGCCCTGGGGGTGGTGGTGGATGAGAAGCTCGACACGAGCCAGGAAGTGTGCTTGTGGCCCAGAAAGCCACCCATACCCTGGGCTGCACCACCAGCAGCGCAGCCAGCAGGGTGGGGAGGGGATTGCCCCCTGCTCTGCTCTTGTGGGGCCCCGCCTGCGGGGCTGCATTCAGCTCCGGGGCCCCAGCATAAGGAGGACACGGACCCGTTGGAGTGGGTCCAGAGGAGGCCACGAGGATGATCAGAGGGCTGGGGCACCTCTCCCATGGAGATAGGCTGAGGGAGTTGGGGTTGTGGAGCCTGGAGGAGAGAAGGCTCCAGGGAGATCTTACAGCGGCCTGCCAGTGCCAAAAGGGGGCTGCAGGAGAGCTGGGGAGGGACTCCCCAGCTCTCCTGCAGCATAGTGATAGGGGAACGTAGGGGAGCATAGTGATAGAACAAGGGGGAATGGCTTTAAACTAAAAGGGGGCAGGTTTAGATTAGATGTTGGAAGGAAATTCTTCACTCAGAGAGCGATGAGGCCCTGGCCCAGGCTGCCCAGAGCAGCTGTGGCAGCCCCATCCCTGGCAGTGCCCAAGGCCAGGCTGGATGGGGCTGGGGGCAGCCTGGGCTGGTGGGAGGGGGCCCTGCCCAGGGCAGGGGGTTGGAGCCAGCGACTCTTTGAGGTCCCTTCCAACCCAAACCATTCTACAATTCTATGGTCTTTAAAAAATTGTTTGGAAAGCACTTCAGAACTTTCATATGATTGGTCAGGGTGATCTCTTGGAAAATTTTGAAATTAAGAAAGATGGAGTACAGTAGGACAAGGAGGAATCCGTGATTTTATGTGAAAGCATGAAGCATATTGGAGTTCAGAAGTGTTTTCATCATGCTGCATGGTGCTATGAAGGATAGCAGCGTTTTAACCAAGCCAGCAACATTTCAAAGCCTAAATGTAGTCTGCATATTAAAACAGATACATTTTGACTTTGCAGTAGACAAGCAAGTAACTAAGAGCTTGGAGTTACAGTTTGAGGTATAAAAGTTTTCAGTGAGCTTTAATATACCCATCTGATATCGTATACAACAGAGGATGATGTATTTGCTACAGAATTTAACTGTGATTTTTCAGTGGATTCTGCAGAGGGTATTGTGACTAATCAACTTGTACAAACTGGATTTACCTCAGTACTGTAATGTTTGATTTCTGTTCTAATTAAAATAAAAAATGGGGGGTAGTTTTAAAATAAAACTTTGATTTACTCCATTATGTTTTCTGTATACATTTTGGGATATTGAGTAGGTTTTTTTTGTTTGTTTGTTTGTTTTTTAACTTAAACTCCTGTTTCCTATTACACTAAATGCCATTTGTTTTCTTGCAGGTGTTTGTAGCCAATCCTAACAAGACACAGCCTATATTAGACATCCTTCTAAAGAACCAGACCAAACTTATTGAGTTCCTCAGCAAGTTTCAGAATGACAGGACCGAGGATGAACAATTTAATGATGAGAAGACCTATTTAGTTAAACAGATCAGGGATTTGAAGAGACCAGCACAGCAAGAAGCTTAATCTCCAGTAAACCCCTATAATATTAAACCCAAGTTCAGCATTTGCTGTTAGATATTCAGCATCAGGCACTCTTATCGATTCATGAGGAACATTACTGCTAATCTGCTGTTCAGTGAACGGTTTTTGTTTTTCTTTTTTAGTCCAAGTTGAAAAACATAGCTGCTGCTTTCTTGCACAATGTGGACTTTCTTGATATTTGTGTCATTTCAGAATTCAAAGACACTGCTTGTTTTAGGAGTCCTGAAAAGAAAGATTCTAGGTTCATGAACGCAAACATATAGATACTAGTTTGGTTTAGGAAAGAAGGTATTAATGTAGTTAAGTAACAGGTTGCATGCTTGCAAATCTGAATAAATCTGTATGTTTGCACTTACCTTGTTTGAGATATGAGCACAATGTGACCTGTGCATTCCTGGCACCCTAGTATAAGATTATATGCCTTGATTTAAAAAAAAAAAAAAAAAGTGCAGTGCTTTATTTGTAATCAAAGGGGAAATGTATCTAAGATGTGAGCTTATTGGGATAAACAGTTGTCTTGCAAATAAACTGATATTGAAACTTAGCAACTTTTAAAAGAGTGAAATCTCAAGGTTCATAAGGAAAATGTATATATGCCTTTCACTGCTTTATAGATTTTTTGACATGATTTGATTTTTCTGAGAATTGACTTGTAAACTTGGAAATATGTTCTAAGGGTTTTTGTTAATTTTACTTTTAAAGGTATTTCAGACAGTAGACCTAGCAGTGACATTTTGCATTTCATTTCAACAGTGCTTGCTGGTTTCTTTTGTATATAACTCCTAGGCTGCTCATTTCTTTAAAATATGATTTAATTTGTACAGCAGAGGAATGTTATTGTATTAGTCTGTAACTATTACCTAATATTGAGTTTTGCAAAATGAATGCTCATATGTAATTGAATACTTCAGATCACATGGAAATGCTGATTTAACGATCTTAAGTACTGCAGCATTAAAAGAAAAAAACACAACAAATTCTTTGTATTCACTTATCTAATGGGGTGCCATCAATTAGAGTAGGCTGAAATAGAGAACTGGAACCCTCGATACTAGATTCTTACTGGATACTATTGGCCTTATTCAATTAAACTAGTGTTGTGCTCACCCGCTCTGCAAATGGCAAAGATTATGCTAAATTAATACTGATTCCTCTTACTTCTGGGGAGCCTGCAGTGCATCATTTCTTTCTTACAGTAGGTAACTCAGTACAGTAGTTATGAAAGTGAATGATTTAATCCCCTCTGACTTCAATAAACATAATTACATAGATGTCCTAGGGTAACAAAAGACTTAATTTTGTTGATTTTGTTTTTTAATGCTGCAAACTATCAGTATTTATAAAAACAAAAAAACAACTTTGATTTTGCACCATGTTTTTGTTACTGTGACCATACAAAAGGAATCTACTAAATATAGCTAAACAATGTTATTAAAGTTGTATTTATCCATCATATAGTAACGTTAAGATCACAACCAACCAAACATATGGATTGGAGTCTGAAAGTTCAAATTCTGCATGGCTGAATCTGATTGAGAATGCTATAGAAAATGTTTGTTGCTTCCTGTCCTTTTCCTGATGAAAATATTTTGCAGTCAGCAAAATGAAACTCCTAAGTGACATTTAAGCTGATTTGAAAGCCTTCACAAGGGAAGTCAGCTCCAGAAAACGAAGTGTTTTCACTCAGTAGTTTAAAATTTCTCTTAACATTAGAATTGGCCTTTGCAAATTCCTTAATGCGTCCTTTGCAAACAGACTCATTTTGCCTACTGGAAAGCAAATAGCTTGCTCTTCGTGGAGATCACTTACAGAGGCAGGCAAAATTGGCCATGAGATGACGATATAGTTCAGTACCAACAGTCTCTGGTTTTTTTTTGGTTTATCACAGCTGAGTGGAAGAAAACATCATTTGCCAAGTTACTCACCATAACATATAAGGCTTCCTCTCTAGAAAAATGTAGAAGTGCTAAAAGATTTGTGTCTGTAAAGGAGTGAGAACATTTGGACTGGGTTATAGGTTACTCTATATTAGGTCTTGGAAATAATGGCTATGGTAACTTTTTTTAATATGTGAAAACATTTGAATGTTGGCTTTCGAAAAGAAGTTGTATTTAAATTAAAGCTCATTTGACGTGCTCTTCGTATTAAAACAAAACAAAACAAGCTATTGTTCTGGAAGTGGTTTCTTATCTGCTTGAAGGCTTAAGGATATTACTACAAGTTATTTAAATGTGAGCGGTTTTTGGTTTTGTGTGTGTTTCTTTCTTTTTTTTTTTTTTTTTTTTTAAATAAGAGATGTATACAATTGTAATTCTACTTCCATGGTAGCATTTCATTTCCCCTGAGGAAAATGCATTTCTTATCCAAAAAAATCTGGCTGGCCCCATAATTTAAATTGAAATAAAATTTTGAAGAAAAACGTGTGTGCTTTTACTGTGTTTGTGAAGATCATAAGTTTCTCGTGGATATGAATCTTTTTCCCTTTGTTGCCTTAGAAGGGTTCAGCTTTCTTGCTTTTGAATAGGAAATAATTCTAAGTCATGAATGACTCTGGGTTGAAAAAACGTTTCTAAGGAATTAAGGTGAAGTGCTATATTAGAGTTACAATCAGTTTTAATTAATTGTAGGTAGCCTTTCTTGCTTATATGTACTATTATCTTCTGATTTTATTCCTCTTGGCATGACCAAGGGCAGGGAGGGGAGATGCTGTGTCATGCATCACATCCAGAGACAGGATTAGTGGAAGTGAATCCCTGATAATTTTAGCCCCTTGCCTTCTCTCCACATTTACAGAGCAAAAGCGTGTGGGACTGCTAACTCTTTCTGTAGGAAATATTATGGTTTCTTTATCTCTGAAGCTGTCTGCCTCTGTTATTCACAGGTAACCCCCTAAGTAGCGATGGCAAGAGGATCACTGTGTTATATTGAAAAAAGCAACATTCGGGAGGGTTTGTTGTAGGTTCTTCAGAGTTTTGTTTAGCAAAACTACTGAAAAGCGTGCTTTCCTGCTGGGAACGTACTAATGCTGCAGACAAAAATACCAAGTCTATTATAGCCTGCACTAGCAGCTACACTTCTTGGAGCCTTTATACATAGTTTTAGCATGTTTTTTTTTCTTCTGAGACTAAGACCGCATATTAAAAGGGAAGGACTAACTTATACCTGTAGTCAACTTGTGCACTTTAATGAAAAAAGGTGCTCCAGTAGGTAATGAAAAATAGTGCTCAGGCTGGATACCTGAATGGGTGTTTGACTGAAACAAATGAGGGAGAAGAGCTTGGGAAAGCAAAGAGATACTGTATTGACCTGTAAAGTTTATTTTCGCAGCAGACCTGATCATAGGGACGTGAGCTGACATCTCAGAGCCAGAGTACCAGCTGCCCTTGGAGCACGTGGGACCAGGTCACACACAAAGCTGCGTGCAGTAAGTTTGCTTCTCTCTGGCCTGCCAAGTTGGTCCTAGGACACAACTTCATCTGTTTTTCCTTTTGCTGCTATTCTTTCCCCAGCCTTTGCCCTCTCTCTATTCTGGACTTTTGCTAGCTACTCGGCTGAATAATTTTTCTGTCCCCTACATGTCTGCTTGTTTGAGTTGCTGCCATCTCACTGGGTGCGGTGGCTTGATTTTCTGTTGTCCTTCTGATTGGTTCTCGTGATACCTTTCTTCAAAGGTTTTAGCAATTGCAAAAGTTATTTGTTAAAATTGTTATAAGTTTCTTTTAGTTTTTCAGCATATTGTAATTACAGTTGATTATTAGTCTTGTATGTGAGAAAAATTAACCCTGTTACTTCACGTCATCTCTTTAAATCAGCGTTGAGCTTATTCTGTGAGAGCTGTTGCCAGCACTGAAATCTGTACTTACAAGCATACCTGATTGGATCCGATTGAAATTTGGAGGCAGGAATCAAAATGGGAATTAGGTTAGAAAGGAGAGGAGAGAGGGACAGCAGTGTATTGCGTTTTTTTAACGAAATTGGTTATTTTTGGAAAAGAGACCTGTTCTGCTTCCCATTTAAAGCTATCTGCTGATACAATGAAAAGAACACCCTGTGTTAGACAGCCAACATATAATTAGACTTTTGGCAAGTGTGTTTTATTCACAACAAAATACTGTCTAAAAAAGAAAGTTATTTATTTATTAATTTATTTGTAGAAGGCTCATACTGCAGATTCTGTTTTGTACTGCAAAAATAAGGCTTTTTTTTTTCTTGCTCAGAAGTGCACTGCCCAGAACTGGTCTTTTGTCACTTAGCATAAATGGATTGATTATGCTATAGATTTTCACCGTCTACTGCAGGAGAATTTTCCAACTATGTAGGCTTGAGGCTGCGTGTGACTCAGTACACAGTATTTCATCTGCTGTGGAAAAGCATCACGCATCTGGATGTGACGCTAGCCTAACTGCCTTACGTGTTGCTAATAATGTTAAAACTAAAGGATTGATCTAGAGGGCTTGTGCAGAAGGAGGGAAGATAAAAAATATGCATTAATGTGAAGGTACAGTCTGTTTTTTTTTGGAGTGGTATCTGGAAAAAATGAGAGACATATTTATGGTACTTTTATATCCATGTGAACTGCTTTGTATGTGCCATTTCAGATAAACGCCCGTGAGTGGAGTTGCCTACTGTCTTGCCCAAAATTAAGTCAACAGTACGCCTTTTTCCATTTTTTCCACAGCAGGTGCCTGGTGCTAAGCTGTCGTGGAGGTTCCCCTTACAGTTTCTTGTTTCTTCCTATTGTGGCAGTCTTTGGGAGTGCCTCACGTCCTACCACAATGAAATTCAGGGAGACATAAATGCAAGTTTTGATTGAAAACCTTCTACTCTTAAAACAAATATTGAACAGGACTTAATACTGCTTAGTCTTATTTGGAGACTTAAAGGAGAGGACTAATTTTCCTTTAAATTTGGACAAGAAACAGAAAAGTAAGAGTTCATGACTATAATTCAAGGCATCTAGGTAAGGAATGCAATACCTGGAAGTGCAGTGTTTACATAGTTGAGGTGTGAATAAACCATGATTTTAGTCTCAGCTCTTCAACAGATTGTAAAGCTGTGTGGAATTAAAAGAAAGCCCATCACTAAGAGAAATTGGAATATGTTGCAAGCTTTTAGGCACCTAGAGAGGCTGAGAAATACACTCTGGAGAGAGCAAAAGTTGCAAAAGCTTCATGTGGATATAAAACTAGGTTTGCAGCAGCTGAATTCCCTGTTTTTTATTCATTTATTGTACATCTCTGGAATTACAGACTGCTGGGTTGTGCCAGTTAATGTCCAGACAATTACATAAAAGCCACATTTAAGGATTTACAATAATACATTTTTACAAAAAAAAAAAAAGTTACAACATTTTTTAAAGAAGTAGAAGAAAAATCTCAAAGAAAAACAATTTATTGGCTGAGCTAGGTTTTTACAGTGTTTCTTCAGGCTGTAGAACAATCTGGAAACCCAGTGGGCTGAACTGCAATCACAAGTATGCACTGCTGCATTTCCTTAGTGTTTGAGGGGCCCTCGTGATATGCAGAAATACTGATCAGCACTGAGTCTTGGTTGGACATCACATCAGAGCAATGCTTTAGAAAAAGCATAGATAGAGCCATCATCAGTGTGACACAACAGTTAGAAACCTGCAGGGAAACATGGGATAAGTTTGTTACTTAGACAAAGGATTTTGTGAATAGCTTGTAGATATCTATTGTTTATTTATATGTAAGTATGTATATACTCAAGTTTATAATGCCCACCTTCTCTTGGTTATCTACTTGCTTTGAGCAGAACCTGCAGGTGGAAGGGGAGAGGAATGAATGGTGGTGAAGAGGAATTTACTAAAATACCAAGGAAAAGCATGTTTCCTTTCTCACAGCTACTTTTCAGTCTGAATGTGTTTCCCCTTTGTCTTTGGAACAATGGAATAAACTGAAAACTGGCATGGGGTAGTTTACATTTCTGTACAGAAACTCATAAAAGAGCATTATGCTCTGAGTGAGTTCATTTCTTTTAGTTGGATGTTTCTTCTGAGATGTTTTTTCTTTTAGTATAAATTAAATTTCCCTTGACTATGCATCGCACTTTTGGTAATTGGTGACGTGTGACATCTGTGCACAGGTGTTTTTGTAGTTTGTAATCTGCTTTGGTACAAGATTTGAATGTGAAAAAGCAAAGTAGGCTGAATTTGTGAGAATGGTGAGTTACTGAGAGTTCTCAAAATACCAGTCCAAAAAAATGAAGTCCTGTTTTTTTTTTTTTTTTAACCAATAAAGATTTGTAAAACCTAGGTATTGCTAGTAAGGGCATTGATATTGATGTTGACTGATTGCTCTTCAGAATGAACAGTAAAGCACAGTATAGTTTTGAAAAAATAAAAATAAATCTGTGGGGCAAGTAACACCCGAGGTGAAATATTCCTGTGTAACTGTTGGGTTTAGCTCATTTCTCCAGCTCTGTGGGCTCTGCTGCCAGCTCCATCCTGCTCAGTAGAGCAGCAGCACTGCTGCCAGTACAGCTGCCCCTTGCTGTGGAGTCAGCTCTCTGCAGCCTCCTGGTTGAGCTTCATCCCACACGCTGCTTCTTCCACAGCAGGCACAACCCTCTAGGAGAATGGGAACATGGAGCAAGACAGGGCAATGATAAAAAGGTCAGAAAAGATCCAGTTTTGCAGCAGAGCTGCCGGCATTTTCCTGACACAGCAGTGTGAACAGCAGGTTTCTTCCCCGTCTGACTCAGATAACTTTGTTAATTGAACCGTGTTAGCTGAACTGCTTCTGGTCTGGGGATATGGTAGTTTGTAAATCTTAATCTTTTCCAGTGCTTCCACTCCTTGCTTCTGAGTTTATATGTATTTCTATAAAGGATTATTTTCAGCAGCACTGTTTTCCATTAGTTAATCTCTCTCCTACAGAGTCTGATTCTTCAGTTTAAAAATCCAAGTCCTTGTGACAAATCACTTCTTTCAACTGCTGCCCATCCCTTCTGATTTCTGCTGTTTGTCTTCTCAGTCCTCTTCCGAAGGGCTCTTCTGGATATTTTGGGAAATGTTCTTTGACTGCTGAGTCTCATAACAAGTGCAGTTATTTATGTCTAATCATTTTTCCCAGTTCTAAAGTTTGTCACCCAATATCATTGCTGCAGGCACTGTGTGGTTTCCTGTGGGCACCTATCAGTTTATCACTGGAAAATAACGAATGGGCAAAGGGAGAGCGGGTAATGGCTGCAGCACGTATGGGGCTCACAGCACCGCATCAGGTACGTGAGAATTTTGACAGTGATTTGGAGAAGGATGGGAGCAGCAGTAGCTTGGTTTCACCAGGGTGAACTTCACTGATGGTTGAGGTGCAACAGCTTTGGCCTAAGGGCTGGCTGACGGGGTAATGTTAGGAAGCCAGGAGCTATCAATACCTACACATAGCTATGCAGGGCACTGAATAAATACCTGGCCGTTGCTCTCGGGTTGATAAAGCAGCTGGTGTTTCACCTCTGCTTTGGAAATGCTTCCTGTTTTTTTAGAGCCAGAGGTGGACGCATTGCTTCTGTGTTTGGGTTTCTGGTGTCAGTGATGGGCTCTGTCAGTTAGTGAGCTTTTGCAATCTTTTCTCGTTTCTCTGCAGTAGGGAGGTGGCTGGTGCAGTCTCCTTCCTCCTGATCTAGGGCTAGCCAACAGGGTGTTGCTACAGGTGAACCTTGCTCTTCACGTAGGTTGTATTCATATCATCCTGTGACTAGGCAACAGCCTGCACTGAATCTTCCAAACACTGCAGAGGAGATGAGATCTTAGATTTTCTGTTCTCTCAGTCCAATAGACTTAAAGAGACTGCTTTTGCTGCGTCTGTTTGATTTGCTGTGCCACTACCAGAAGTGACAGGTTTGAGGACTAATCTCTGCCCCCAGTGCCCAGGTTCAGACTGACCCTTGCAATTGACATGCACGGCAAGTATCTCAGCCAGACCCAGTTCCCCTCCACTGCTTTGTGTCTTATTCATTAGCATGCTCAGGATAAGAAAAGGCAATTAGAAATCAAAGACTGTTTAAATTGGTACACCAAAGGGACAAATGAGCTTGAAACATTGCCCAGACAACTGACTTTCATGGCCTGATCTGAAGGCTGTTCCGAGGGCTGGCCCGGAGCCTCCTCTGAAGAGCACCGGGTGGTGATGATACCTGTGGCACTGTTGCCTGTGAAACTGCTTTCTGTGCCAACGTTCTCCACACCTCTCCAACCTCACCCTTGGCCACGGTTTTGTGCGGTTTGAAGGCTGCTGGAAATAGTGCTGTCAGAGGTAAGCTGCTGAAGTGACATCCTTCGGCCTTTGGCTGTTGAACCTCTGGAGTTGTGTGGTTTGCTTCTGAAAGGTCTGCGGTGTCTCCAGGCTTATGTTCACTGTACAGGGAGACTTTGTTTTCTTGATGTGTGGTGGGGAGAAAGTCCACAGATCAAGGGTCTAAAGGCCTTTGCCTGCCAGGAGATGGTTTAAATTTTGATTGCCTTTATCTTACAGTGTGGCTTTTACCTGTAGGAGGCAGAAGATTAAGTGAGGAGGCATCTCTACCCAGATAGAGGACTGGTAATTCTGACCTGGTGTTCTTCATACCTTGAAGAAAATTCTGTCAGTTCACGTACTTTTCTGTTGGTTTTTGCCTCGACAGGATTAGACGGCGTGGAAGCAGATCTGGGCCAGATAGTGCTTGTTCATGGTCACATTGGTTTCAGGGCTTGAAATGTCTTGGTATTGTCCAGGAAGCCTCTTGTGGCTGCGGTGGGCTATGTAGGTCAGCGGTATCCAGCTAGACATGCATGTGCTAGAGAAATGAAAGTCTGCCCTACAGCAGCAGTCAGAGGACTCTGAAATGTCCACCCTGGTCAGCAAGTTCAACAGGCAGCAGTTGTCAGCAAAAGGCAGTGCAACAAACCTGCTGCCAGGAAGGCTGCAGCTGCTTTTATTTCTTGTGATCAGGGCCCCGATTTGGGGTGCTTTGATGGAGACAAAAATGGAAGTAATGAAACTTGGCTGATTTCAGCTTTTTTAAAGCTCCAAGAATTAGTCATCCTAGGCAAAAAGACATCAGTCAAATGTGACTCAGATCATCCTCCTCTCTCCCTGCGGGGAGTGTAAAAGAGTTGGGCTAACTTTGGCTTGTTGTCCAAGCAGGGCATCATTCCCACTTTGCAGATGTCTTCAAGTCCCGTGGTGTTCCCTGTGCTTATGGCTGGGAACGTCTGTGAGCTGGTGGTGTTCTCAGAGTGGGTTCCTTTTGTTTGTAATGCAGAAGAGGACTAGCAAAATCCAAGCCTAGGAACATTCGCAGCTGTAGGAGAAGTTTTTGCTGCAGGAGCAGAGGACTGGAGGCTGTCCAGTGGGTTTGTGTCCTACTCTTCTTGCCGTGGCACGGGGAGCAGCACGGAGGTGGCCGCTGGGTCTGCCCATGGCCCAGTTCACTGCTGCTTCTGCATGGGGAGCCCGTGGGTGGGTGCAGGCACCCAGTGAAGGAGAAGGAGAGAGCTCTGACTGTTCCTAGCATGGAAGTGGAGCTGCTGAGCAGCAGCCAGCAGGTATGTTACCCCAGGGTGGGGGCAGAGGTGGGAGCTGAGACAGGGAGGGGTTGGGAGAAAGGAGACCGCTGTCCTGCAGGGGGGCTGGGACTGAAGGGGATGGGAGGAGGACAAGGACACTCAGCAGGGAGGAAGGGACGTGGAGGTGGGAATGCTACCTCAGAAGGCATCTGGGGATGACTAGGAAGTGCCCCCCTGCTGCTAGAAAGCTTGGGGCTGGGCCATGAGAAACCTGTCATCCCAGCCCTGGCATTGTCTGGAGCTGGGCTCTCTGCGCTGTCTCTGTCTGAAAGTACCCAGAGTTGATGTGATTCCTCTCGGACGCTGAGCAGTTTGGTTAGCCTAAGTCAATTCAACAAGAAGCACTGTGTGTCAGTCCTCTGTATGAACCAACCTTTTTTTTTTTTAATGACTTCTTTGGCAGAAAAAAAAAAAGTCCTAATGGAAAATTGCCTCTTTCCCCCAAACAGAATTCTCTTTCAGCTCTTCCCTATGGAAAATTCCCAGCCAGCTCCAATCCTAAAGCATGATGCCAGAAAATACCTAGCAGGCTTTAGCAGAGGGTGTCTTTAGGGTATAATGTACCATTTAATCCTAACTAGGGCACCATAGCTACATGAGTTTGAGAACATGAGCCGGCACTCAGCATCCCCAACTCAACATGCATTAGGCAATCCATCAAAAACATACATGTGGAACGGGGAAAACAGTTACAGTCATTTTTCAGTTTTGAAAGCTTAGTTCTACCCTGAGAAAGAAACTGGCAAAATGTTGTCAGATGTGCCATTTCTGCTTCCTCTTACTGAATTCCAAATGTGATGTGTTTGCTTTATAAATAAAAAAGATGCATTTTCTTAGCAGATAGTTTCACCAACAACCAATCTGAAAGAGAAAAAAGGTTCTTCCTTTTATAAAAAGAATGGTGGAGAGAGAATTATTTGGCATGTTTACAGCTACAACAGACTTGAATGTTGAAGTTGGTTCTATTGATGCTCAAGAAATAATAGTCTCCAGTTCTCCCACAGCTCTGCTGCTGCTTTTCTACTCAGAAAAGAGACCAGCTGACTGAGAAAGTACTGTTGCCTTCAGCAGCAAAAAGGATTTGGGCTTCAAGCCTGCCTCAAAAGGTAACTTAAAGCCTATTCATGGAAACGTTGCCTGATTTAGCAGACATCCTGGGAAAAATTCAGGCTTCTGGACAGGAAACAGCATGGATTGGCAGTGGTAAACAGTATCACATTGAGAAGGGAAGGAGAGAGAGGTAGGTGAAGTGCTTCAAGATGTGGTAGAACGTTAGTGACCTTCCATGATTTGTTGATGGGTCTTTTTGTCTAGACTATGCAGACTTGCCTTTTAGAACTTAACTCGCAGGCTTTAATCAGGTATCTCAAACTTGTGTCCTGACACTGGAGAACTTTTCCTCTTCTAGTTTCAATGTGAAGTGCTGGCTTGCCTGCCTGCCTTTGACAGGAGCTGAGCAAGGAGCAGCTCTGGTTCAGACATGGGTGCCTGATGTCATGGTCCGGTGCTTGGTTTTTAGCAGCAGCCCGACGCTGCTACATCAGCACAGCTTACGGGCAGAACTTCAGTTTTGAAACTTAGTATGGGGATGGAAGTTAGCTTATAGCGTTTCTTGGAACCTGAGAACAGGCCAAGCCTTACAGAGGCAGTGTCTCATTGATGCTTACTGAAATCCCAACAGCACGGGAGTTCTCACTGGATGCACAAAATGGTTGCTCCTTTTCCTTAAGAGTGACTTCTTCCAGACATGCCTAGAGAGATTGTCTACAACCAAAATGCAACAGATACTCAGTCACAGACCCATCAATGCAAATTACTGTCAAAGGCATGAAAAGGCATTTTATTTATCACCAATTTCACTACAGGTATCAAGGACAGGTTTCCTATGCCCAAAAATAGCTGTGAATTTTTGGAGGCCATTAACATGGAACCGTAGAATATCGTGAGTTAGAAAGGGCCTACAGGGACTGAGTCCAAAAACCACCCGGAGACCAAAACCACACAGAATCCAAACCCTATGTCCAAGAGTGTTGTCCAAACACTTCTTGAATGCCAGCAGGCTCAGTGCCATGCCCACTGCCCTGGGGAGCCTGTCCCAGTGCCCGACCACCCTCTGGGTGCAGAACCTGTCCCTAACTCCCAGCCTGACCCTCCCCTGTCCCAGCTCCATGCCATTCCCTTGGGTCCTGTCACTGTCCCCAGACAGCAGAGCTCAGTGCCTGCCCCTCTGCTCCCCTCAGGAGGGAGCTGCAGGCCGCCACCATTAGCTCACCCTTAGCAATGTAGTGATACTTTTTTTTTTTTTTCCAATTTGAAACTTCTGTTGCAGCCAGACTAGTTTTGGTTTAGTTTGGTTTTTGAATCCTCAGATTTGTTGACTTCCATTTGCAGCCTTGAGAATCCGATGCAAGATGGACCAATAACCAAACGTCCTTGACAGTGTGCTTGACCCTGTCTTGTGCATATCTTTGCTGTTTGCCTCAGAGCCTTGCTTCTAGGCAAGACTTGAAAATTTAATGTAAAAAAGAAGTAGGAACAACAGATTGTTTTTAGATTAAGAAAGAACTACTAAAAAAAAAAAAAACAACAAAACAAACACAACAAAACAAAACAAAGAAGCCAACCATAAAAACAACCTTTCGTGTCCTCTATGCATTATGAAAAGGGGAAAAAAAAGTCCAAAGGTTCTGTGCCCCCTTTCTTTGTTGGTCTCCTTTGATGATTCTTTCAAGCGGTTGTATGTTGTTGGTTTCTTTTAGGTTTTCTCTGGTGTGGGACTTCCCTGCAAAGAAAGTTTCTCTTGTTTTTCATTATGTAAAATATGAAGCTTTATATTGCTGCCTTTCACATGCCATTATAAGCTTCTCTTGCAGTTTGAAACAAAAGGCACATTCTTGCTGGCTTTCCTTGTTGTTGCATCTCATTTTTGAGAGTGATAAAGATGGAAGTCAAAATGAATGGCAGCATTTAGGATCCATTTTGTTTCTCAGGGCTACAGAGTAAGAAGCATGCAGCATTTCACCGTTCCTGCAGAAAAGACCAACCAAATGCTTAATGAAGGAAGTCTCGTTTCTGAACAGTTAACCATGGTTCCAGTCTCATAATGGTAAGATTTCCACTGCTGTTGGCAGTTCTGAAATGTTTGGTTAGTGCGTTATCTTTTCTGAATATATAAATACAAAGATGCACTTAAAAAGGTAGAAAGTAATAGGAAGTTAAGTCATGCAGAGTGATATGCAAGCCCCAAATGTACCTTATCTCGTACCTCTGCACTGAGTGCAGTATTGCATAGTCACAAGTGCCGTGTATTTTCTCTAGCACGGTGATGCATTTTAATTAAATTCACTGTTTAAAATTCAGTTATTCATTAAAGGTACCCAGTTATCCAGAAAGACATACTGACCTTGGGTGAAGACCTTCTGGCTCAGGAGGACTGATAGGGCTATAAGTTGAAAATACAACGTTTCATAATTAATAATAAAAAAAAAAAAAAAAAAAGGGTTCCTTGGCCAGCTAACCATGTGGATGCATACAGTTTACCACCATCATTTTATCTGAAAATGGCAAAAAGACACTGTTCTTCGATACCAGCAAACCAGCCAGGGCATGTGTGTCGTGCTGCTTCTCTTCCACGGGCTTTGGACTTTGCTGCTGCTGGCCAGGCCAGGGCTGAGTCTCAGTCCCTCTCCTTTGACCACAGTGGGGGCCTGTGGGTCTTTTTGGTTTGCGGTTCACCTCTGAAGGGCCTTTTTGTGGTGGAGACCTGCAGATATAAAAGCTTCTCAAACTTCAGTCTGCTTTTATCCACAACAAAGCATGTGCAGTTCTCATCAAACAATAAAACATTGATTCATTTGTGCCCTTATTTTTTGTTTTCCACTGCTCAAGTGTTCTCTGTGCTGAGGTTGAATCTTTCAGGGCCCAGCAGCTGTTTGCCAGCAGATGTCTTCTTTGCTGAAACAGAGTCCCTGTTTTCTCCTAGTGCCTGTTGTCCTTGTCTAGCCTCAGTGTAAAGTAACCTTTGCTGTAGAAATAGGCTTCTTGTTCCTCTCATCTGCCCAAGGTTCCCTTGTCTTTGAATTTTGTCTTTTTTCTTCTCAGATCTAGGACTACTTTGGCCTTGTTTTCCTCTTGCAGTGTTATCCCATCGTCAGCCACTGAGATAAAGCCACTTTTCTTGCCTATCAGGAAGAGAGTTATTCTTTCATTCTCCCAAATTATGATTGACTTGGCCTCTGATGCTCTTTGCTCAACTTATGCATAGGTAAGCAGGTAAAAGACACTGTGGTCTTAACATAAGAAACACGGGGCAATAGGCAGTGAAAGATGGTCAAAAGAAAAGGAAGCAAACAGATTTCAGACAAATAAATTGGATTGAAGAGTTTTCCTGAACTACTGAAGTGTCAGTGACGCTGTAAGAGCTTACTCTACCTGTGAAAATTTAAGCTGCAGTTCAAAATCCATGTATGCGTTGGTAAGGGTAAAGGTTTGAAAAAGTATTTTTTTTTTTTGTCAAGACAGCATAATCTCTTACCATCTAGGAAAGCGTGATCAAAGAAACACTGTCTTTGGGGGTTTCAAGTACGTGAGCTGGGCGAGTGAAGTGAGTGATGGTTAAAGGTCAGCACAATGTTGATAAGAGGTATTGAAAGCGTGAAAGAACCACAGAGGACCAATTTCAGTTCCTGTATCATTACAGCAGGTGATGTATGAAGTTGATAGAATAGCTGAACAAAGCAAACCACAATGAAGACAGGATATTTAAAGCAAAATGCAGAAATAAATGAGTCATGCCCTTTTATTAAAGTGGAGGGAAATGCATATCTACCTCAGTTAATTTCTTAGTGAGATATAAAGGCAGCCTTTAACGAAATGAAAAAATCCCAGTTCCACTCCATTCCATTTAACCCAATCAACCAAAATCCCCTTACACTGTGGAAGCTACTGATAATGTAGTATTACCAAAAAATCAGTATTTGTTTGTCAGGAGACTCGGGTTTATCCTTTCTTTGAATCAAAGCGATTCAAAGAAAGTATATGATGCTTGTAAGTATCATATGAAAGTATATGGTGCTTGGTCGGAAACAAACACATCTGTTCTCACAAGTATATCGAACATCCAGAGTTAAACAGCAGGAGCGAAACCATGCAGTGTCTGTCACTGAGAGCAAGTTCTCAGCCAGATGCAGTGCTGTCTGAAGACACCCAACCTCTCACCAAGGCGTGGCACAGGAGGGCTGATGCATTTATTAATGCATTAATGCATTTTCCAAGAGATTACTGCTGATCTATACTACAGGCCCTCTCAAATTGCCTCTTTGCTCACGAGAATCTTTGCCTTTTATGCAAGAATTTGCTTTTATGTAAGTTCTGTTGCTGCTTCCTACTCTTATCAGTAAATTAGGTTGCACATGTTGGATGCCTACACTGCCCAGCTCTCACACAGGTGATGCCCTCTGAAACAGTCCGAAACAACACAGGCTGATGCTGTCAGGAGAGCTCAGTCCTCGTGGAGGTCGTCCATGTGGTCTGTTACTGTTTTGTCTGTTGGTAGGAAGATAAAGGTCTTGCAAGAAATGGAAGTCTAATAATGTGCTCTCTGTGTGTGGAGGGGTAGGTTCATGTTGACATCATTAGTGCCTGGTCACCTAGGCGATGGATCTTGCTGCCATAGTAACCCGAAGGCTGCATTACTCATCAAATATGAATTTTAACAAACAGGAGTGTTTTGAGGTGTTTGTATCTTCTGTCTCTTGTAACTGTCTGCTGCCCTCTTAAAATGTTTACAGGAACTATAAAATAAGACTCTTAAGTAAAGGTGTTTGTTGCAAACATGCCCTGAAAAAGACCTGAAATGTATATGCCTACCCACCAGACTTACACTAGAGATTTTTGAAGAAAGGTGATGCTATTGCTTATTGTTGGCCTTTTGAGGCCAACACCTCTTGCTTTTCCCCTGCTAGGGAAGCCGATATTTTAGTTTGTATCAGGGGCGTGTGAGCCAACTCAATGTACATCTTTAGGCATTCCCATGGATCCATCATATACTTGTGCCAACATCATACCCGCAGCCATGTGCCAGGGGCATGTCAGGAACGTGGATGTTCTGTGGTTGGCTTGGGGTAGGTCGTGGGACACTAACTTCTTTTGTGACTTAAAAGTGGTTTAAATACAAGAGGTGCTTCCTGCTTGCAGCCTAGTACGTTCATCCTGGGATGCAGTATTAGGTGCTGCTGGGGGCCAGGCTTTCTTGCACTCAGAACCACCAGGTTCGTTTGAGATCTGAGAGAGGTGATAAATAACAAGCCGCAAAACACAGATTGGCATATCAGCTCAGAAGAGTACCATTTTTTTCTTTTAAGTGACTTGTATATTTAAATTGCCTATTGCCAGTAGTCGCACAGTGTACGTCCTCCACTACCCACAGTGTCTCATCTATTTAATTTGGACAATAAAGATAGTAGAAGATGTTTAGATTCTTATATAGAGGTACTTAACGTAAGAGATCTTTAGGTTCCTCATGGCAGAGTGGGATGGGACAAAGGGAGTATGTTCTGTTGACTCTTGGGGGACAAGCTGACATGGCTGACAGACCAGATTTTCTGCTCTTTGTAAGATTTTATAGGGATTTAGTATAAATCTGAAAGAATACCAATGAAATCAGAACCCTGTGTGATTAAAAACTCTTCTGCCAACTTCCTGTCCCACTTATCCAGAGCACTCTAGGCTAACTGTGAAGACAGCAGGGCCTGCGTGTGCACCAAGGACAGCAAGACAAATCCCCGTGTAAATGGGGAGCTGTGGGATAGGGCAGCCCAGTTATCATCAGCAGATCTGTGCAAATACTGCTTGCCAGGAGGCTAACTGTAGAATCATGCTTGAATTGATCAAAAGTGTGCTCTGATGTCCTCTGCAGTAAGGAATTTTCAACAGCTCCTGGCACAGTCAATTGATGTGGTTGTGCAGCTGTTGATGCACCTCTTTTAGATGTTTTGAGAAATCCTGAGAAAAATGTATGTTAGTGGTGCTTCAGCTGTAACAAACCCAAACATATTTCCCCTGGACGTTAATGAGACCCTATAAATTTTCTCCTGACCAGCCTCCTCACTGGCAGAACAGGGACTAGCTGTGTCCGCACAATCTGCTAGCCAGTACTTTCCTAGGTTTAAGACTAAATTCACAAACCTCGTGAATAGGTGAAATTGTGGAGAGGGATGCAATTTAATGGGCCTTGAAGACCGAAACACAGGGAAATGGAGGCTGCTGCTGGAGGGTGTTCCATACATAAAGGCATCTGGGTTTGCTACCTATACGCTACAAAGAAAGAGTGGGCCGAGAAACAGATTGCAGCATAGCTTTGGGGCATCTGTTTGTATTCATTTGGGTTGCCTTTGCTCCTGGGAAGAAAGGTGTGAAGGGGTGTATGGGGACAAGAAAAGGGTGTTCAGAGAGCTTGCTTTAGCAGCAGGCTATCTGGCCTGTGTAATGGGGGTAATGTAATACAGCTGGGTTAGAGCTAATCTAATTATATTTTTGTTGCTTATCCATTGGCACTATTGCCTCCTAATTGTGGCATCCAGCTGACCTCATGGATCAGTCACTTCTAATCAGTGGACAGCTGCCCTGCATGTCGTGTGAGATTAAGCCAGTTTTAGAAGAAATGAAAGTGTGAGGTGTGTGTGAGAGAGGTTTCATAGCAACCTGTTCTTCTAAATGTTTTACATGTATAATTAAATAATCCTTTGTCAGTCCCTTACAAGGCAAATGCCTGCTATAGCAGACAGAATTTGGTGACTGCTGGCAAGTTGGCTGAAGTTGAGAGTCCTGGAACAACATCCTTCACGGCTGAGGTCTGCAAGGGGCTCAGCTCTCAATTCCTGGTCTGTAAAATCGTGAGGCTCAGACACTGCAGATATGTTCATGAAACTGGAGCACTGCTGTGTGTGTGTACCGTGTGCTGTAAATAGGAGTGAGTAACTACAAACCTTCTTTTTTCCCCAAAGGAAAACCAGCTGCTTTGCCTTAATCCCTTGGAAGATAAACCCAACTTCCATGTCAGCTGAATTTGATCGTAACTTTAATCTTAAAATCGTCTAGGATAGTAAATAACAGAAATAAGGGAAGAGGGGGCAACTGTAATAGGTGGGAATAAATAACGTTTCTCGCCTGTATTGAGTTGCTTATATTTTTGTAGAACTGAAGCAACAGAAAGCTGAAGGTTCCTAGACCAGGTGTTTGCTTTCAGTGTCTTTAACACAACGATCGTTCTCATCACTGGCTGCAGTGACCACATGGAGTTCAGGATCTTGAGAGGAGGAATCGGGGCAAAAAGCAGGATTGCGACCCTGGATTTCAGGAGAGCAAACTTTGGCCTCTTCAGGGATCTACTTGGAAGAATTCCATGGGTTAGGGCCCTGGAAGGAAGGGGGGGTCCAAGACAGCTGGTCAGTATCCAAGTATCACTTCCTCTGTGCTCAGGATCGGTGCATCCCTATGAATAAGAAGGCAAGCAAAGGGGGCAGAAGACCTGCATGGACGAACAGGGAGCTCCTGGTAAACCTCAGACAGGATAAAGAAGCTTACAGCATGTGGAAAAAGGGACAGGCCACATGGGAGGAATATAGGGATACTGTCAGAGTATGCAAAGATGCCACAAGCAAGGCCAAGGCCCAGTTGGAATCAAATCTGGCAAGGGATATCAAGGACAACAAGAAGGGCTTCTTCAAATATATCAGTAGAAGAAGGAAGACTGGGGAAAATGTTGGCCCACTGCTGAATGGGACGGGTGCCCTGGTGACAAAGGATACGAGAAGGCAGAGGTGCTGAATGTGTTTTTTGCTTTAGTCTTTACTGCTAAGATCAGCCCTCAGGAATCTCAGACCCTGGAGACAAGAGGAAGTCTGGAGAGAGGAGGACTTTCCCTTGGTCGAAGAGGATTGGGTCAGAGATCATCTAAACAAACCTGGCATCCACAAATCCATGGGCCCCGATGGACTGCACCCATGGGTGCTGAGGCCTCTCTCCAGCATCTCTGAAAGGTCGTGGAGAACTGCAGAGGTGCCTGAGGACCGGGAGAGAGCCAAGGTCACTCCAGCCTTCAAATGGGGCAAGAAGGAGGACCCAGCAACTACAGGCCAGTAACTGGGTCGGCAGTTGGCTGGATGGCAGAGCTCGGGGGTTGTGCTCGGTGATGGCCTGGTTGGAGGCCTGTATCTGGCAGTGTCCGCCAGGGGTCAGTGCTGTGCCCAGCGGTGTCCAATTCACTCATCGACAACCTAGAGAGAGAATTTTTTGCGGATTTTTCTCACAACCCTCAGCAAGTTTGCTGGTGGCACAGAGCTGGGAGGAGCGGCTGAACCCCCCGAGACCTGTGCTGCCATTCAGAGGGACCTTGACAGGCTGTAGGGTTGGGCCGAGGGGAACCTCATGAAATTCAACAAGGGCAAGTTGCAGGGTCCTGCACCTCGGGAGGAATAACCCCAAGCACCAGCACAGGCTGGGGCTGAGCTGCTGGAGAGCAGCTCTGCAGAGAGGGACCTGGGGGTCCTGGTGGGCAGCAGGCTGACCAGGAGCCAGCAATGTGGCCTTGGGGCCAAGAAGGCCAGTGGTATCCTGGGGTGCGTTTGGAAGAGTGTTATCGGCAGGTTGAGGGATGTGAGCCTGCCCCTCTCCTTAGCCCTGGGGAGGCCACATCTGTAGCACTGTGTCCAGTTCTGGGCTCACCAGTACTAGAGGGACACAGAACTACTGGAGTGAGTTCAGAGGAGAGCTATGAAGATGATTAGAGGGCTGGTGCATGTCTCATACGTGGACAAGCATGAGAGAACTTGTCCTGTTCAGCCTAGAAAAGAAAACTGAGGGGAGACCTCATTAATGTATATAAATACCTGAGGGGAGGGTGTCGAGAGGATGGAGCTGGTCTCTTTTCAGTTGTGCCCAGTGACAGGTCGAGAGGCAGCGGGCACAAACTGAAGCACGGGAGGTTCCAGGCCAATATGAGGAGGCACTTCTGTACTGCGAGGTGACAGAGCACTGGGACAGGCTGCCCAGAGAGGTTGTGGAGTCTCCTTCTCTGGAGATATTCAAACCCCACCTAGATGCCTGCCTGCACAGGATGCAGAGTGGTTTTGGGGAGTAGGCCAGGGTGAAGGTGGAGCTGCTGAGGCCACGCTGAGTGCTGTGCACAGGTAGCTGGCCTCAGGGTGAAGAGGCTGCTGAGCCAAGAGAAGTCAACGATCCTAGGTACAGAGGTCCACGCTCAGGGTTTGAACAAATGCTATTTTTGGTGAAGGTCCTCTTAGATCCCATCGTTGTCGCTGGGCCCTTCTGAACAGGAGCATTGCAATTTCTATATGTAGTAGAATTTGTTTCCTTTGGCTTTTATTTTATTTGGGCTGCAAAACAGAGGATACTTACACAGCAAAGGCTAGATCAATTTCTGCCATTTGCTGACTCCAAGTTTATTTGAATTTGTATAATAGGTGCCGATGCTATAAATAAAAGCGCCCCTGCCTCTTGCACTGAGAACTCTGTCAACCATGAAATACTGAGATTTGGTTAGGTGCTAATTATGTTAGGCGTATGTATAGGATGCTGCGTGTTGCTAGGAGGGACAGCTGATTCTTCCTGTGTGGTCCAATTTGCAGCAGGCTTGGGTATGACAAACCAAGGCAAGGGCAATTTCCCAAGTATCTGAACAAAAGGGTTATTCACTGCATTATCCCCCACAAAAGAGGGGAGAACGGAGGATGTCCAAGCAGTTGTTTGGCTTGGGTTCTCAGTGAGACGTTTTTGTTTGCATGTTCATCTAACATTGCTGGCCATGCTTTTGATATTCTTGCTTTTCCTCTTCTTTCTGGTGTGTATTTTCAGTACTGGGTTCAAAGGCAAGCAACCAAGAAGCACTATCAAATCTAAGGAACCACGTCCAAAACTAAAAAAATAATAACAATAAAAAAAATAGTGCTTGCTGTGCTTTGGGCAGTGACCTGGCACCAGGCACAAATTTCAGTAAAGATGAAAGAGACAAAGAGGTATGAAAGGAGATTCAGGCTCTTTCTTCACAGTCCTGCAGCTGTTTAATATTGAAGTCTCTATCACCTAGGGATTATGAATAGTATTACGGTGTCCTGTGATTCTTCATCCCTCTTGGGTTCAAAGTAATTTTCTAAGCATGTAACATGAAACCCTGAGTTGTTCATCAAGATCTGCTATTTGAAGAGACAGCAGACTTGTTTCAGAGGACATGGCTGTCAAAACACCACAGCACTTCTCTCTGAGCTCTGAAAAACAGTTCTACAGAGAACCCCTGCACAGAGGGCACCTTTTCTTGCCTTCTTCCCTGCCTAAAATCTTCCAGTGGTGATATTCAATGTCACACTCCTTTCTCTTCAGCACATCCTGCACTTGCCAGAAAGTGTTTTATTCAGGCTGAGCATGCTCGCTCACTCTTAGCAAGCCCTGAAGTAGAAACTGAGGATGGTGATACTGTTGTGCCTCATTTAGTTGTTGGCATGAAAGAAGAGGAAAACTGGGAGATAAGGAAAAAGAAAATAGGAATCGATCGGGCCAGACCATTCTGGTGGCTCAGCCTCATGTCTAATGCTCACTGAATTGAGCTAACTCCTTCGCTCGAGCTTTATGCATCTGATAGCTGTATGATGGTCTGGAGGGCAGGGAACATTTCTTTGGCTTGTGGTAAGTGCTCAGCTTGTGTCACAAAGGTAGAGAACTGACTGCTGTTGTCCTAGCAGGCTGGGAGCACGTGGGTAAGAGAACAGCCCCCAGCCCATGGTTTGCAGGCCAGCTGGCAGTGATTTGTACCAAGACTTGCAGATGGAGTGCCTTTGATCACAGTGTGCGTTACGAAGGAACATTTACCTGTACCTTCAGCTTTTTCCAGGCCTAATGACTTTGTGATATTAGTCCTTATGGCAAGGGGGCTATCCGCCAGCCTCCCAAAATTCCTTTTCACTCTTTCTTGACAGGTCCCTAGCAGGAAGGAGGAGGGGGCTCTGGTTCAATTTCTTGCTTCCAGAGAAGACACGTGCCCTCAGCTTTTCCACATCAGCTGGTCTTTTCAACATCAGACAAGCAGAACATTGCGAGCTTGCTCAAGTCCAGCTCTTGAATACGGGACTGGAAATGAGGTGGAGAAAGCAAAGGGAAAGCAAGAGCTCAGGTTACATCTTTTGTTTTTGGGGTCCGTCTTTGGGAACTGGGGAAGGGTAGAACTTCTTGGAGCTCAGCTCTGTAGCCCCCCAGCTGCCTTGTGCCACAGCACTACCTAAAGCTACTTCCATGCCTCTTATCTTAAACCAGTGTCTCCCCTGTGTTCCCTCTCTGGTACTTTTGCTTGTAGTCTTTATCCTAACACTTGCATTCAAACGTAAAGGTAAGAACTAGAGCCCTTCTGCTTCGTGGGCTTCCTCAGATTTTGGGCTTAGATCCTGCTCTTTTAACTAGTGCTTTCCCACCCACTCAAATGTCCTCCCTACCAGCCACAGCGTTTCCGGAAGGGGTACAAAGTACTCTGTGCAGGGTTTTTCAAGTGTTTTGAGCTGTAGACCCCCAACATGTTTCCAGTTAAATTGTGGACACCTCTGTAGAAAAACTCCCCCTATGACATAAAAAAATATAAATAAAATCATTTTAAACAGTTTTGGCAATCTTGTTGTTTCAGGTATGCTCCCTGCTTATCCTGTGACATAAAAATATAGATCAGGTATTTACAGTGCTGTCTGCAAGCCACTTTTTCACTGTCTCTCCCCACTTTTTCACATATATTTGTTGGGGGTCTGGGTGGGTGCAACAACAGGCAGCTGAATTTATCAATTGTATGTCTGGTCTCTGCATCCTTTTTGAAATGTGCGTCCTTTTTCTTTATTTTTTTATATTTTAATACTGACTGAAGGATGATAAGTGTTTGTTTATAAAAGATACATCTGAGGTACCTGGAGCTTGTTTGCCTTCCAGGAGTGAGACTAATCCAGGATAATTCTTACTAATTCTTATTAGGGGAAAATTACTCACCTGTTATTTTTTGAAGAACATAATGGTAATAGATTTCCTTTCCCCTTCCTAGGTGGCCCAATGCTTCCTGCTGCTGCCTAACCATCAGTTCTGTCCCTAAGGAGAGGGGAGAAGGAACAAAAGGCTCAATCCATGATAGCTGTAGTAGGGATCGACGTGCTTCCCCGGCTGGGTGCAGCATGAATTCCTAGGAATGGCAACAAATTCAGCTCAGCTCAGCTGCGGATGAGCACTGCAACTTTCCTTGGAAACTACTGGATTGATCCTCTACCTTTGGCTACAGGTAATTGCGTTGCCTCTTGTAGTTATTTTGGGGTGTTTAGAAGGAGATTGTACTAAGACTAGCAAAAACTGTTGCATCCTCTCTCTTTGTGGTCTCTTCCTTTAGAAATTATTATGATTTATTTTTTTGTTCCAGTTTGTCTTCATGCTTTCTACCTAGCTGATCTGTTACCAGTGTGGAATAGGAAGGGAAAATGAAAGTATACTTTGAGCACATGGCTGTGTTCTGTTCATTTTTATAGCACAGTATCTAGTGCAAGCCATTATTGGAACTGCAGGTGGAAAAGCTGGATGATTTAAGGACTTTAAAATCGCATTTTCTTCCAGCCTGATATAGTTATGGACTGTTAATACACTGGGCTGAACTCTGGAATAGATGCAGCTCAGTAAAAGATAAACACATTCTGGCTGGTTTAGCATGTATTAAGGCATTTTTCTTATGCTCTCTCTTTAATCATTTGACTTTTTTTTTTTTTTCCTCTACATGAAGTGGTACACTTTTAAAAGGTGAAAAGAGACAAGGTAGCAGACGGCTCCTCTAATAAGGGGTCATAAAATTCCCACTGATCTGTTACTTTGGAAGTGCTATCATGCTGCTATGCTTAATGAAAGATCAGTCATGTAAATTGTTCCTGGGATTCAACTTAATTACCTGCAAGAGATGGAACTTCTGTTACAAAGGCCTAATAAAATATCAGGTGGCTTTAATGAAGCCAGTAAGGTGACAGTTTTAAACTGAAATCTTGCTTAATAATGGAGATGACAGCGGATTTGAGCACGGTATTTTATGGACAGCATGTAATTTCTCCACTGCAAGGTGAGAGTCACAATTTTTAAGCTGTGTTAGTGAGAAACCCTAAGTTCACTGTCAGTGTTTTTCCTCTAAGCCTCAGACTACATGGCCGACACCTGGAGAAGATTACCTATTGAAAGATTATTTTAGCCTGAAACTTGGCATACAATAACTGGGGTGATTTCTCTTAATACTTGTAAAGGAAGCCACTTATCCAGATAAATAATTGAAATCTGGAGGTGCTTCAGGATAACATGACTGCGACTGTTACTAAATATTGAAACGTTAAACAAGTAAAGATGCTTAAAATTTTAGACCTTTAATGTGACTAATTTTGTAATCATTTGGATGCCTTCCTGTACATTTTCAATGACATATTTGGAATTTGGAGAGTAACTTGCCTTCCCTACCACTACTGCCAGTTTTGTGTTATTTTAATTTATTTATTTAATGAGAGTATTCCAGTTCTATTTGCAAATACTGAAACTTGTAGATTGTTTGAAGCACTTGTGCATATTTCCATTAACAAAGGGCAGCAGGCCATCACCTGAGGCTGCTTTCTGGAGAATAATGAGCCTGATGCAAGCAAGCTGCTGGTTCAAAGCTGTGAACAGGGGACCCCCTGACACACACGCTCTGGTGTCAGTCTCATGGATTTGATCAATGCTACTTTCCATTTAAAAGAGGAAATTAATTGTTTTACTCCAGAGAAAGGCCCGGGTTGATTCAGTCCATGGCAGGCCAGCACCTGACTTGCATGGAAAGGGAAGAGCCACTGCCACATCTTCCTGGTGCTCTGCTGCTGCCTTGGCATGGGGCGATGCTGCCTTTTATTTTGTTTCCCTCTGCAAAAATCAATAGGCAAGTTCCATCAGGACCCCTGGTGAATGTCAGAGGACTTGTGCTTATTTCTCTGTTTCTTTCACAAACGACCCAAATATTATGTAAGCATTCTTTGCCCCCCTGCCTGCAGGCTTTTCCCACCAGCCTGACAGAGTGACTGACTAGGGATGGGGGTTGGAGGTATATTTGCTGCACATGGAAGGAAGAAAACTCAATTTTCTACACCTTCTGCCTTGAAACTAAAGATTTGTGTGTCAAGCTTTCTCTGCTGCTTACCAGAAGTATTGAGAGATTTCCATTCCTATTCCCCCAGCTGGCATCCTGGGTTTGTATCTTTTCTCGTTGATGAGAGCAGAGTGCTCTGTGGACTGTTGGGTGGGAGAAAAATGAGGTACGGTAGCGTTTCTCGTACAGAAAGCTGTATGCCAGGAAGAGCAGAGCTAAAACAACTTTTATTATTATTATAATATATTTTTTTTAAGGTAGGGCCAAGTCTATGCCCAGCAGTTTTGAATGTAGTAGAAAGCAAGATAAGTTGGTGGACTGTGTAGAGTAAGACACGGGAGGAATTTCTGCCCCTCTGCTTCTGTTCTGGACACTTCCTTGCCCTGGAGCTGCAAGCAGTGTCATTTAAGATAAGCATTATTACTGCAGTTAGCCATCGGTGTCTCGTGTTCTGCATGTTCAGTGTCTGGATGTGGCTGAAAGTGCTCCTGACGGCAGAACTCGGGACCATACTGTCTCAGTCTGCCCCTTATCTCTGCGTGAGCTGAAACTTGCAATCCTGATGCAAGCTGTACCCACGCAGTGGGGTGCGGGGAGGATTAATGGTTCTGAATATTGGACAATGACAAGTCAGCACTGTGTGCTATTGGTGTGAGTCAACTTTGAATCCTTGCCAAAGATGGCTTTTGCAAACAAAATTTAGCACTAATTTGTCAATGGGTTAGTTTACAATATGATGTAAAGCACTCAGTCATATAATGAATCCTTCTGGATTGAAAGAAAAATGCCCATAATGACTTTTATTATAAATAAATACTATGGTTAAGTGGACAAAATCGATGTAGGGTATTTCTGTGTTTTACCACTGACAGTTCGCTACATTCCTTACTACCTGTGTCTGCCTGGGAGGCCGAGAGGGGTTTGATGAAGATTTTATGTTTGTTGTTGTTTGTTTTTTTTCTCCTAATTTTGTCACCTTAACAAAACTGTCAGCGTTTGTTCTTCGCTCCTTGCTGTGCGAGTGCCTCAGTGAGCCCTGCATCCAGCCAGGTAGCGCCCCGCTGTTTCTGCAGCTCAGAGAGCCTGTGCATCCGCAGCCCACCCGGGCAGCTCTGCTCCCTGCTGCTCCCCAAATGCAGCCAAACGGCACCAGGCCAGCATCGGCAGCACAGCAGCAGCTCTCTACCCCCTCTCCCCCTTCTCTTCTGCGTGCCATGCTCTGCTTTTTTTTTTTTTTTTTTTTTTTTTTTCAGATTATTGTCCCCATGACAAAGATGATCCATCTGTTTTCTGCTTTCTGGGGTCGAGACCAGGTTGAGGCCAGGGCAGCTGTGTTCCCCCAGCTTTCCCCAAGTGCCCCCCTCTCCCTGCACGTTCCCTTCGCGTCCCTTTCCTGCAGCCTCTGCACGGGGCTGACCCAGCCTCAGGGGCACCCCACGCCCTGCGGTCAGCAGCGGGGGGGAAGAAACCTGCCAAATTTGAAGGAAATGAGGGCAGGTGCCCCCTGCCCTTGCCCTTCTGCCTCTTCCCCGGGGTTCCTGCGGGTGCACCTGGCTGGGGGCGTTGTGTCCCCTCTGCTCTGCGGTGGCATCCCCTGCCCGAGGCTGCCACCAGCGCTGGGATCACACCAGCAGGACTCCAGCGGGGCAGGGGCCGGCTCCCCGGGGCGGTCTGCACCGCACCGAGCATCTCACGAAGCCTGGGGGGGGGCCGAAGGAGGGAAGGAAAGGACCGGGGGGGGGGGGGGAGCCGGGGCGGGCTGGGCGCGGGGCTGCGGGCGGTGTCGGCGCCTCCCCGGGGCGGTGCCGACAGCAGCGGCGGCGGCGGCGGCGGGGCCATGGTGAAGATCGGCGTCCAGCAGCCGCCCGCGGCGCTCAAGCCCGAGCAGGAGAAGGAGAAGGCGGCGGGGGGCGATGGGGCGCCGGGCGCCGTGCTGCTGCCGCCGGGCACCGTGAGTGCGGGGAGCCGCGGGGGGCTGCGGGGAGCCGGGGGCGGTGGGTGGGTGGCCTCGGGAACGCTTTGCTGTTCGGGACCCCCCCCCCGCTCGGCAGGTCAGGGTCTGATCTACGCCCCTGCCGAGTTTGGGGTTTGCTCCAAGGGGCGCGCTGAGGGTGGTGGTGGTGTGTGGGTGCTTGGTGAGGTCCCGGAGGGTGGGGAGGGGGCGGTGTGAAGCTGAGAGGCTTCGTGGATGAGGGGTGTTGGAGCGCGTCCCTCTGGTCCGGGCTTCTGCCTGGGGAATGTGGTTGGGGTCTGGCGGTCACAGCCGGATTTCACGCCGTAACAGCTCGGGAGGCTCAGGGTTGGCATGGAGAGGAGAGGAGGTGATGGGAACGCGGCGGCTGGCGCTGGAGCAGGATGAGAAGCAAGGGCTGAGAGCGCAGGCAGCTCTCTTTGGATGCTTTGCAGGCTCCGGGGTGGGAAATGATGAGCAGAAGTTGGGTTTGCTGGCTTCAGGCAGGGGGTGTCAGAGAGGACAAGGGGCAGAGGCGTCAGGGCAGCCCCAGCAGATGCCGAGAGCAGCCGAGGCCCAGGGCAGGGACCCCTCCAGCCCCAGCAGTGTGCGGCTGGTGCCCCTCTCCAGGAGGGAGCGGTCGCTGCTGGATGGTGTGGCCGCTGTCCTGCCCGGCCAGGGCTGAGCATTTCTGGAAGGTCTCTCCTGCTGGTAACCCCCAGCTGCCAAGCTCCTCTGGGAGGTCAGACCTGCCAGGGTAGGCAGTGCTTTGGGTAAGGGTGAAGACTCTGACCAGAGAGCTGGGCCAAGTCTGTCTTGTTCCAGAGCTTTGATATTAGAGGATGAGGTTTAAACAGCACTTCTGGATTCCTCTTAAATGCTTCACACTACGCACGCAGTTTGATCATTTACAGAGCCCCAGTATCTCACTGACCCAAAATCCCCACGAGGGGCTGTGGCTGTGCTGTGTTGCTGCAGCACCGCAGAGCATCCCTCCTCATGTGCCTTGCCAGGGGAGCAGCAGTTACCTGCCCCAGAGAGCCAATTGCAGGATTGCCAGCAGGCTGCTCAGCTGTAGGCAGGGTTCAGGGAGTCACCTCCATCACAGCGACCTCTCCCATCACGCGCTGGTGTGCTCGCAGCACACTGCCTGTGCTGTCAGGGTCTGAATGTGCTCAGTCTGTCGCCGTTGCACCTATTAATGTAGCTCCTAGAAGCTCTCTGGAGACCTGTAATGGGGAACGTGGCCAACTGTGTTCTCTCAGTGATTTCCAGACTGGGTCTTTTCTTGTTACGAACAAAAGAAGGTGGTAGGTTTCTTCCCACCTTTGATGTCAAGCTCTGAAAAGGCAGCCTGAGAGTTGAATGTCATGCTGGACCTCGAGCTCACGCAGCCAACAAACTAGCTCCCTGCAGCTGGGAACTTGGTCTTTCTGCTGATCCTGCACAAGCTCAGGCAGGATCTGGCTCCTTCTCACAAGCGGTGTGCAAACAGGAGTTTAAAACCAGTAAAATAAAAAAAAATAAAAGTAGCAGAAGCTTATTTCCATTGTGAGTGCTGCCAGATCCCAGCAATCAAAATTACTCTGATTCAGGTCCTGCTGGATGAATGGAATTGTTTTAAGTAGCAAATTATATATTTGGGGTTCTTGTCATTGCCTTGAGCGTTTCTCTGACTCCTGGGGAGCACTGTGTTGTTCTTTTAAGCCCACAAGAGCTACAGAGGAACTTAAAAATATGAATTTAAAACAAAGGCTTTTCAACAGTTCCTTAATTTCAGCAAATGGGCTTGTGAGGAAATCAGCATCAGAGCATGACAGCAGAGCAGGAGCAGGTTGTGGTGAGTTGGTGTAACAGGAGGGTGTTCGGGGAGCACAGCCACTGACAAGGTGGCCCCTTCCTGATGTTATTTTTCAGGGTATTTATGCCTCTGGTTTCTTCAGTAGTGGTCTTTTGGGTGTAGTTTGTGCATAGCTGGACCGAGAGGGTGTTGCTCTGTGAAACATCCGACCTGCGAGGCTGATCTCTCAGGAGTCAGGCTTTCTAGCCATGCTCTCTCCTGCTGCCAATAATTCCTGTCTGTGTGTGCCTCGCTCTAGCTGCCTCGCAGCAAAATGGCATTGGTGACATGCAAACAAGATGCTCTGCATTCCTTTCCTCTTTGATCTCACAACTTCAATCCCAATGATAGGAGCGGGAGCTGGGAAATGATTCAGCGGCAGCTTCCACAGCCTGTGCATTTTGGCAGGTGCTTCGTAAATGCAAAGATGCGGCAGGCAGGAAGATGTCTGTGGTACTAACGTGTCCTGAAAAGTGGTAGGTGAGGAGCCCTGACAGCAAGCTTGCACGTGATGAGCCTTGTGTTTCTCTGCTGTGCACCTCCCTTTGAATTGGAAAGAACGTGCAATCCGGACTCAGCCAGAAAATCCATGTGATTTTGAGGCAACTGCAACATTTTAAGGGCTTATACCAGAAACAGTCTTGCTGCCATTAGTAGAAGCTGGGAGGACATAGCAGCCTCAAGCAGAAGGCAGTCTGAGGTTATGCAGTCAGTAAAATAATTTGTTGTATTTATTGGAAAATATTTTCTTGGATGCAAAATAGTATTCAGTGAGTTTTAATTGAACTCCAGATTTAGAGTCAGGAGTGGAAATACATATATCTGCTGTATCATTAAAGGCTCTGGGATACACGCTCCATGTGTTTGTGATTCATTGTATTTCATTAAAGTCTTCTGCTTCGTGAGGGGTGAATGATAAGAGCTGGAGGGAAGAGACTTTTCTCACCCCCCTCGTTCTGTACGTAACAGACCAGCTGCTCAGCTCCGTGCCAAGACCCCTGCTGAACGTGCCTCCCTGCTGACCTGAGGGCAGCACCTCTCACAGCAAGCACAACACCACAGGCTCGGGGCCCGTGGGGACCAGGGCAGTTTGCTGAGGATGAGGAGATGTCTGTGTGCGTCAGGGGATGCTTAAAGCTTTGGGGAGAGGAAGCAGAAAGCCAAACCTGTTGTTGTGAGTCTGGAAAAGGCTGTGCTGAGACAGTGCATGCAGTCCTTCATCTTCTGCTTGCTGGGAAGGTGAATGTGGAGGGAAGGACAGTATTTTTGCTCAGGCCCTGGCTGCTAGCTTTGCCTGGTGGGAGCAGAGGGCTTGGTGACCGAGGCAGGAGGGTGGGCAGAGCTCTCCCTGCCTGCAGATGCTGTCGAGCCCATGGGAACACCTTGGCAGCAGGTCAAAGCGCGAGGGTTTGAGGGGCTTTCCAGGATGCACGCAGCAATGCCCTGTGGGTGTGATTGATGTTTCACTGTTGGCTTCAGTCACAGATAGCTTTGATTTCATGCCTTTCATCTCATCTGCATTCCCTGAGACTCTTCCTTTTGGTGGGCCCTTCCTGTAAAGTCTGGGAGGCAGAAAATGCTGCTCGCAGGGACTGGTTTGCTCCCACAGCAGGAGCCCTCCAACCCTTCTGTCTGTCTGTGTGGTCTCTCTGTAGGCCGTACATCAACCCAACTATCTAGTGGGGTTTCTCAGCCTCCTTGCAGCGGGGCTGCCCCAGCTTGCACCCTGGTGTCTTGGGATATTCCTGGCCTTTCCCAAGCCCTCCTGGATCCACATGGGCTGAAAAGATTGTTGTCGCTTCGTCTCCATTTGCCATGGTTTGGGGGTGCTGGGGACTGAATTGGAAAAACATCTCTGGACCCCTACAGGATCTGCTGTAGTGAAATGTGAGACTCCAGGCATTAATATTTGATAATCCAGCTGAGCATGACAAAGGATCTGGCTAAAACTGGAAAGGGAGATTAAGAGAGGGAATGACTGCTTCTAGCAGAAAAGTTATAAATGGGACTGAATTTGGAAACACAGAGCTCTCTTTCACCAAAGACATGTAGACTGTAGAGCTGCAGATGGAGAAACATGTATTCTCCATCTCGTGATGTGTGTTCTCCCAAAGCTAGAAGAGAGCCGAAGCCAGCTCAGCTTTGCATGTAGGTACTCTTGGTGTGGAAAGAAGCTGTTGTGCTTACCTGTTTTGGGCACAGTCAAGTCTTTGGAAGAAAACACAGAAAACTAAGAAACATTTGAAAAGAAGCAGGTTTGAAAGGAACAAATGAACATTTGCCAAATGCAAGCAAGTGGCAGCTTCTCTGTATAAGCTGCACATAAAAATACTATACCGCTGTAGTCTGCTGGTAGTTGTGTATCACTGCTCTCCTGTACAGCAGCAAGCACCAACTGCACAGCTGGAGAGACAACTTCTAAAGAAGGGGTTGTTCTTGCATGTGTATTTGCGATTTCTGCTTTTTTGCTACCAAATCTTTGATTGTTAATGGGTTTACAGGAGGTGGAAAATGCATTTTCACTTCTGAACTGGTGTTTTCTTCCCAGTTGATGTGTGAGAACATAAACATGTATATTTAATGCCAGTGTTACCTTTTGAGGGAGGACAGTGAGGTAGGGGCTGTTTTTTTGCTTTTTTTTGTTGTTGTTGTTGTTTGTTTAACACATCCCTTTAGATAATACTTTGCAGAGTTTTCTTCCTTGCTGCTGTGGCCACCCAATGAAGTCAGATTAAACAATAAAGCTGAGAAGGGCAAATTTGTCTTCTCTCTCTCTTGCTATTGTTAAACTAGGCACCATGTCTTTGCGGTGAATTTTCAAGTGTAGGACTGACTGTCAGGGTTTTCCTATGCTGCTCTGGGGGGAAGAGGTGAGCGCTGTTAACATTTCTGAAAGGGAGCTGTGATTTCATTTCGTGTTGTGATACTGATCTTCAGGGTACAGCAAGTGTTGTAACCTGAAATCCAGTTCTTTGTTACAGTGTTCAGCTGGTCCAGCTCTTAAGCATCTTGGGCACTGCCACGTCTTCCTTTCTGCTGCTCTTTCTTGAGAATCAGCCACCTCCAGCTGGAGAGTGAGGTAGATAACCAGGGACAGACATGGCTTAATTTGCCCCAACCAGGTAGAAGGGTTTAGCTTGCCTTTGGGGACATCAAAAATGGCTAATTTGCTCATGGTTGTCTCCCCCTGCTTGACTGTAGAAGCTCACAGGTGAGTGCTGTAATTCTACATTACGAATCTGTTTGGACCGCAGAGCTGTCAGGACACGGAGCTCCCTGGGGGAAGCAGTGGTTGGAGCTCAGGCAGGGTGCTCAGGTGAGCTCCGCCACCCCGCTGACACCCTGCTCTGGTGCTTCATCCAAAGCCGTCGTGAGACGTGAATGATTTCTCATGAAATCGTGGGAAACCTTTTGGTGCATGCAGCCCTGTCACACTTTGTGGTCTCAAGTGTCTTGAGGCAGCAGCTGATCCTTTGCTCCTTTTGCACAATCAGTCACTAGCTCTCACAACTCATGTCCGTGGCTGCCTGTGCCGCTTGCACGGGTTCGTAGGTGTGTTTTGTTTTATGTTGGAGCAGCTGTACAATGTTAGTGTGGGAAGTGCTGAGTATGTGGCTGTCAGGATGGAAGTCTGTCCACACGAGCCCTTGGGCCCGCTGTCCGGCCGAGTGGCGGCTCCTCACTTTGGCGGCATGTGTGGCGCGTTAGGAGGTGTCTCACTCTGCAGACTTGGACTTTATTCCCACTTGGCACCAGCCTGAGCACACACATGAGACTAACCCTTTGTAATTGTCCCCAAGAGCTGTTCCCTGAGTGCAGCGAGCCCCAAGGCCCCGCGGTGTGCGGGTGACTGGAGCTGGCAGAGCCATGCCGACATGGCAGCGGCCAGGCTCATGGCCTGCATCCCCCGGAGCTGCACGTCCCGGCTGGCAGCCAGCAGGCTGCCTTCGTGGGTGAGGAGGAGGAAGGCCTGGCTATGCTGAGAACAAGCTGAAAGCTGTTGGCACCTCCTGGTCTCAGTTTCTCAGTGTTTTTAAGTGTTTTTGATGTCGGTCAGAGGTCTTAGAAGGAGTCAGGTGTCAGCCCACCTGCATGTGTCTTTACCTTTGAATCAAGTCTCTCTCTTTAACTCTGCCAACCCCTGGATTTACAAGCTTTCTGTACTCCTAAAGCAGCCCTCCGCTTCGCTCTTGCTTGAGCTGCCTTTTGTCTTTAATTACTCTGGTTAGGTTTTAGACCCAGTGCCAAAGCTTTGCCTGTTTTCTGCTCCTGAGGAAAATCCCCTTCCCTTTAACTCCTCACTCCTGGCTTTCACCTGGCCGTGCTTGCTCCTCCTTGCTCCCAGGTGATGTGTGCTGAGGTGCCCCAGAGGCTGCAGCAGCGGGGCTGCTGGGGATGCTGCCGCGGCTCAGTGACGCAGGGCTGGCTTTCCCCAGTGTCACCATGAGCGGCTGCAGCTCCTGTTGATCTCTGGAAATCAGGCTGTGTTTACCCAAATCCATATTTCGGCAGTCAGACTGTTAAACAGGTTGGGACATTTTTTGCCTTTTTGTCACCGCTGTTTATTTTTGCTCTGTCTGCCTGTCGCTTCAGTGTGACACTTGGGTCTCTAGCTAAGTGCCTTGTTAAGAACAGCCTTGTTTTTACAACAGGCTTTGTTGGCTCTGCTAATGCCCTGAATGGTTTTACTCCCAGGAAATAGAAGAGGGAGGCTGGAAAACCTCCAGCTGGAAGTTGTGGTGCCTCTGCCAAAAAATAGAATATAGAGAAATGAATTCCTCATCCCTGCGCAAAGAGGGAGGATAAACAGCCCCTTACTTCAAAAATCAGATGGAAAAGGGAGAAAAGAGAAGGTTTATGTCTCTCTTGCTGAGGGAGGAGAAGGAAAATATGATCGCTGGGTGCTTAGGAGCTCTCACATGCTAGGCTGCATTTTTAACATCCTGCTGGCTTTGTCGTATAGCAACAACACTGTGGTTTTTAATTAGCCAGTGGTTGTTTTTGATATTCTAATTTCCAGTGCTGCAGAGTGACTCCTGAGGCAGGTGGCTTTGTTGCTAGTCATGTGTGGTGGTATCGTTTAAAGATGTGATTAGATTCATTTATTGCAACCTTTTTGCCTTCAGCTGTGATAGTCTCTTAATTACAGCCTTTCTTTTTTTTTTTTTTTTTTTTTAAATCATCCTCTGGTTTTCAGGCATCAGTTGTGTTCTCTGTGGAAATGCTGCTGCATGGCCCTGCACAAGCACTGCTCAAATACAGCATGTAGAAGTTGCCTTGGAAACTGTGTGCCATATATATACGTGTGTGTGTGTATGCACACGCTATTTTCTTTTCTGATCTAAAGTCTCGGGAGGGCCCGTCAGTCTGTAAGGGGCGTCCCGTTCTGTTCTGTTCCAGGTCCCAGGATTGTTCAGAGCTGCCACTGCTGGTGCTGCACACTGAGCCCTGTGGTTCTCTTCCAGGGCACTGATCTCCACATAGTGTCACATGGTATTTCTCCTCACTTCGCTCCCTCTCCTCCCTCCAAGCATAAATGCTTTTGAAGACAGGAGTCTCTTTAATATTTTTTTTTAATTTTTTTGGGAGGTCATCTGGCAGAGAAGCCCTTTTTGGGACATGAGAGATGCTTACATGCATACAGGATGCAAATTGCCTTTGCTGCGATGATTTACCTCTTTGACCCTCTCTCCCTTTTTGTCTTCCACCTTCCTTTCCTTATACGTTGTCTCTCCCTTTCCTTTCTCCAGGCTCTGGCTTGGTCAGGGCTTGACTCCAGTCCCAAGCCCTGGCCAACCATTGCTGCTTGCTCTGCTCATCCCTGGGAGCTGCTCAGCACCAGCCGCTCTGGGTCTGAGTGTCTCCACGTGGGAGCAGTTGTCTCTGGGAGGCAGGTCTCTGTCTCCTTGCCCCACCAAACTCTGCTGCTTACCGTGTGAGACAGTGGCAGAAAGTGCCCAGCAGCTACATGTGGGGTGCTGCCCGCAGGGTGACTTTGCTTTGCTTGCAGGAAGAACGGGCTGCTTTGGTGGGGTTCACTTTCCTGAGACGTTTTGATGCTCAAAGCCAGGTCTGGTGACAGGTCGGTCCCTATCAGCTGACACCCACTGTGGCAGCACTGCAGTTTACCAGCAGTCAGCTCTGATTTTCTCAGTCTGAAGTCAGTGGAGGTGTTGTAACTGCAGGTCCTTACGTTCTGTGAAGCAGTAACATGTACATGGGACTTTGTATGCTGTAGGTAGAGACCTTGAACTTATTTTTCATTTTTCTATTTTGGCCTTTGGTTGCCAAAAAGTACTAACCAGCTAGATCAGTTAGATTTTCTGATGTGGATTTCTGAGGGTTTGAGCATGCTTCCTTTGAGGAAGCCACAACTGCTCATGTCAGTGGCTGTAATTACATAAGCACATCTTCCACATCAAGAGCTCAGGCAACTTCCTTAAAACAAGCAGCCTCCTAGAGATGGCTGATATTTTTTTACTGCCTTTCAGATAGAGCTCCTCTCAAAACTGGATCCCGTTGAGTATTTACTCTGCATCATATTTCTCTCCTCACTTGTCAGTCATCAAAATCACATCTACTATTTTTAGTCGCCCCAAGCTTCTTTGCCTGTTGGGGGTGTGTATTAAGACACTTGCCAAACTTTGTCTCCTGCTCATCAGGCCCTGCTATGTCTAAAATGAAAGATTTGAAGTCTGTGTGATTCCTAAACGCAGGGGAAAATGGTTCATGGAAAACTCAACAAATGCATCCTTTAATCAACTAGCTGTGTACCAGCAAATCTGGCTTTAGGCTTATTTGGATGTTATGTTATTGATACGAATATATGTGCTTATTTTACACTCATGTCAAGTTACATAAAAATGGGGGAAGAACGCCTCAAATCTTAGAGCAACCAGAGGGGGAAAGACTGAGAGAAGTGATGGCTGTGATGTTTCTCTATCTAAGTAATTAGATGTCATTCTGGAGGGAAATGGAGTAGAGAAAGCTGATAAGCTCTGAAAAGCTGCATGCCCTTAACTCTTTTCCTGGAGAAGCTGCTATATTGTTTTGATCTCCTGGCAGCGGCTGACGAAGGGAGGCAGACAGAGCTGCTTCAAAAGCTGAAGAAACAGGAAAAGGGCATGAGCTGAGCCCATCCCTGCAGAGGCGGTGTGCGAGTCAGGAAGGAGCAAGGCATGACATGACACCTTTAATTTCCGCACTTTGTCATCTTCAGCAAGGTGCTGGTGAGGAAGAGAGATTGAATCAAGTACATATTTTTCATAGGCCTGTACTGTATTTGTAAGGCATATCAAAGATGACACCTCATCAAGTTCTTGCTATCAGCTTGCGCTAGGATTGTGTTTCCAGTGGCCCAGGACCTTCAAGGACTTGAATATATATTTTTTTAAAGTTCAAGAAGATGGAAGATACGAGGACACATCACTCCCACTCAGAATCTGCACAGACCTTCCTTTAAGAAAGTCTCCCATGTGGATGTCAGTCCCCTGTGCGGGCTGGGGAGGGATGCGAAGAGCAGGCGAGGTGCTGCTGAAGCCCAGTCGCTGGCAGTTGGGAGCAAGAGGCAGTGAGCAGTTTCCAGCCCAGAGCAAATGCTCACGGGCTGCCACCTTCCCTGGCCATGGAGGGCTGCAGCTGCTGCTGACCTCCTGGCTCGGAGCTTGACTCCAGGCTCTTCTTGACCCCATCCCTGCAGAGCTGGGCAGCCAGAGGGGTTTTGCTCAGCTGTGAGAGCCCTCGGCAGTGCCCCATAGGCATGATGGTTTCTCTTCATCGTGTCCTCAGCAAGCCCTGAAATTCTGAAGAAAATCCTGAAAGACTGAATTAGGACATATTTTTGTTCCCAGACTTATTTCAAGCTTCCCATACCAAACGCTCTCTAGCATAACCTCACCTCCTCCCGTCTGGGTATCTGCTGCCTGTGCTCTGCTCCTGCACTGTCCCTGCAAGCTGGCAGGGCGCTGAAGCGTATCGAATACCCTGTTTTATCCAAGAAAAGGAATTCCTTTTTATATTCCAGTGTCCTGCCTGCTGCCGAGTGCTGGTCTGAGCATCTGCAAAGCGATCACGGCTGCACACTGGAGCCGACTCAGCACATCTGGGTATTCAGGCTCGCATGCTGGAGCTGTCTCTGTCTCTCGCCCGGTGGGATGAAGTATTAGCAGGACAATGCCTGGCAGAAAACCAAGGCACGCAGGCGCTCTCCTTGAGAGATGGATGCTTTCCCCATATGGAGGAAGAGCGAGCTGTGCCTTTCCCTCGGGCCACACGGGGAAGGAGCTCTGCCAACTCCCACACACAGGCCGCGGGCCGTGGCCCCCTCTTGTTGCCCTGAAATACCTGTCCCTGCCTCTGCCCAGGGATGGTTTTGACCCCGGTCTTTCCGATTCTCTTGACCAAAAGAAACCGTATGTGCTTGAGGCAGGAGATCAGCGGGGTGGCTTGTTGCAAGAGGAGCATCTGGCTAACGAATTCTGACAAAATGTTAAACATCTGGTGAGCGCTGTTAGACAGTGCTTTTGTGTGTTAATATTGTGATTTTTGCCCTCAGTGAAAACACGTGTCTCAAAGGCATTCTTTGCTCTCCAGGAGAACTGTGCTGCTGAGTCTTGTTTCACGTCCCCACTGCCAAAATTGAAGGGGGTCGGCAGTGCTGCTAGATCTGCAAAACCCTCAGTGCTGCATGAGTGCGCCGTGCCCTTCTGTCGGCCCGCTGGTGGCCCGGACCTTCCCGGCAGGGTGCCTTCCCTGCAGCTTGCTGCTGGGACAGGCTGGTTCCCTTTATAACAAGGGCAGCATAAGGGAAAACTGCTCCCATGCCAGGGAGCCAGGCATTCCTACGGCAAGAATGGATGGAAACAACTGCGATGAATTTCCTGGTTTTGAAATATTCCCGTTTCTGCAGCAGGGAGAGGCTGTCCTGTGGGAAAGGACGTGTGCTGCACCACGGGGAGGGAGCAGCCTAGGGAAGAAGCCTCCTGGATTCTTCCAGCCTGGTGAAGCTTCCTTATCCCAACCAAAATGCTGCTAGAGCAGGTTGGGCAGAGCTCCTTCCACCACCTGTTGGCACCGAAATGCCTCCAGCCCGAAGCTCAGCTGCCGGCTGATGTGTGGTTGGTTGCTTTTTAGTTATGGCTCATGCATAGTGACAAAGGCCGGTGGCCTTTAGGTCTGGAAGGAGAAGTACATTTCAGTGAAGGTTTGTGCTGGTGATTTCTGCACATTGTATTGCAGGGCTGTGGTTAATTGTTCCCCTCGGACTGCATGACACCATTTTGAATCTCATTGCCTTCACTGATGCTCTATCAGAAAAGTAACTGTTGAGTTGTTTTTTTTCTCTCTTATACTTTGAGTTGTTTTGGTTTTTTTTCACCCTGGAAAAAAAAAAGGGCAAAGCCCTGAGTATCTTCTCCCACCTTCTCCCAGATACAAAGCTCAGGCAGTTCTCCCTAAGCCACGAAGGCTTTGCAAGGCGCCAAACCCATCTCCTATTGCAGTGAGGGGTGAGATGTCTTGCTGTGTTCCTGGCTGTGCAAAGAGCACAGACCTGCTTAGCAAATGGCAAACCAGCAAGGGCTTATTTTTCCCTCCCTGCCATTCTTCAGATAATTTTTTTCTTTTTAGAGGGCTCCTCTCAACCCTCTCCCCAGGCTCACTGGGGAGTTAGCACTTGCAGCTCCTCAACGCAGCAACCGGCACGTTATCCATCACGGGAACCCGGCGCCTTTAGGATGTGCTTCTCTTGCCGAGCATTAAGCGTTTTCTCTGCTGTGCTTCAGTGGTTAGTAGCAGGAGAGCTTTTTGTTCCTTTTCACCCCCCATGTCCGCACGCCTTCTCTGATGGCAAGTATCTGGGGAAATCTGTTGTTGTGAAATACTTGACATACAGCATGACTTTCCCATCCGAGCAGTTCATGGCAGAGAGCCTTTAAACAGAATTGTGATTTGATTTTTCTTTTCTTCATGGCTTGTCACAGTTGCCACCCCTCATCTGTAGGAGGAGGGGGAGGGAATAAGAGGAGATGAACTTCAGATGCTTTATTTTTCAGTTCGCTCATCCTGTTGTTTGCTGGAGGAGTGGCCACAACCTAGTTAAACGCTGATCCTTCAGCGTAGGGAGCTGGCAGAGTTGCTACAGGTCTTTCCAAAGCTGGGATGAAGAGGAAATAAATAGAGATTAATTTCTCCTGGAGGTGTGCTAGAGCTGCAGCTTTCCTAGAGCTCTTTGACCAGAGGCCTTGGGGCTTCAGCTCCTGCACCACCACCCTGTGAGCCTTGGCCATGCTGCCCTGGAGAAGCTACCTCCTCCTCTGCTGTTGTCATGGGTATATTAGCGATGCATCTCAGACATGAGAGGCTGTTGTTTTCTTTCAAATCTGTTCCTCCAGCTTGCATCAATCCCCAGCTAGCCATGGTGAGAGTGTTTTTCTAATCAAACGCCACAGATCACAGACTGTGGAGAGGGAGATGAGCTGCAGGAGCCCTCCCTGGCGTCGCTCCTCTGTCTGCTTGCTCATCTGAGGGTAGCTTTCCAATTTTCTGGGTGGAAACTGGGGCATCTGTGAACGGATTTCTTTCATCTGCTTCTGAAAGCCCTTACATCCCCCTGCTTAAGTTTTCAGAGAGTTATTTTGGCAGGAAAAACAAGAGCCTTGTGGGCTGGGATGCATGCTTCCCAGGAGGTAGCCCTGCCATCGCACTGCCCTCCTGTTTGAAGGGTGTAACAGGGTGAGCTGACTCCTGCCTGCAGTCAGACAGCACTCTGAAAAAAGCAGGTATCTTTTCTTTTGATCGTCGGACCAGCCTGCGTGTTCCTGGAAGGTGTGACAGAGTCTCCCTGACAATGATGCGATCAGCGCAGCTGTTTGGGTAGGCTCACCCCACCAGGGAGGTACCAGCAGGTACTTCTCTCACCAGTCATTTCCACATCGAAAATTTCCCCTGAAGAATGCTGCAACAGTGTCAGTATACCAGCAACAACAACAACAACAAAAAAAAGAGTATAAATACAAAAGCAATGTACTTTTATCCAGCAACCATCCCATTGTTACTTCTGCATCCCTGTTCCTTCTTCCTGATAGCCTTTTTCTGATTGATCCTTATCACTGCTAAAACAAAGCTGGATTTTGTTCTGAGCCGTTTGTAGGAACCAGGGCATACATGTATGTTCGTATGGTCACATGTATCCATATATATATGTGTATATACATGTGTGTGTGTATATATATATATATATGTATGTATATACGTATATATATATGTATATACATGTGTGTGTATATATAATATATATATGTGTGTGTATATATATATATATATGTATGTGTATATATATATATATAGGGTGGCAAGAGAGGAAAATGCATAAAAAGTGTTTTAACTCTTGCTGGAGTGCTGCTAGGTGTGAAGTCAACTTACAGGACACTGCCCTTGTTCTTCAGTTGCACTGCAGAAGCTCACGCATGGCCTCTACATGAACTGTTGCTGATTTTCTGCTCTCTCTTGCAGCAGCTGACTGATGCTCTCATTTTTGCCTTGCAGGAGGAGCAGGCTCCCGTGGTGCAGAGCCGGAGGTCATCGCTCAGCGGGGTGTGCTACCTGACCATGGGTCTCCTCGTACTGCTCCTCGGCTTGGTCTTCGCTTCGATGTATGTCTACAGATACTTCTTCATCACCCAGGTATGGGTGAGCGAGGAAGGGCTGCTGGCTCCTTGACCCAGAGCAAGCAGACAAGCTGCTTCAACCTTTGGTTTGCTGCTGCTGTTTCTGCCTTTGTGTGGTGGGGATTCAGGAGCCAGTGCTTCTGGGCCCCGCAGATGGGCATGTCTGAAGCAGTGGGTTCAGACTCACCTCCATCCTGACCGTCAGGAAGGGCCTTCTGGAAATCCTCCTTTTCTCCTCCTTTGTGTTTTGTTTTTTAACTCGTATAAAAATATCCTGCAAGTTCTGCTTTGTGAACCCAACATTACTGTGGTCTGCGGTCAGCCAGCTTTCAAGAATGACTGGCTGTGAGGGTTGAGCAGGCCCTGGAGAGAGCAGGGGGGACAGGCAAGACAAAACAGCTTTTTGCAATGTTTTGTTGTTCTTTTTTCTTAGGCTCTAGCACAGAGAAACTGTAGGTATAACAAAAATAGGTGCTGCTATTAATAAAGCAAGCAGTGAATAGAAAAGCGAGCAGGAGACGGTGTGGCAGGTGGGCCTACAGCCTCTGTTAAATTCAGCACCTTTCCCTTCATTCAGGCTTTGCATAGCCTGGCCTGGTAGAGGCACCGGGCTTGCAGCATTGTGGATTTGAGTAACAAGGGTCAGAGCATGGGGACTGGGACACGGTAGAGCTGCTTTTTAAGCAGGAAACTGCTGAGCTCTGTGGCTTGCTGAGTGTTTAGCTAAGAAAGCCCAGAGCATTGATTTGCACTGAAGACCTCATTCTGCTGTGGAGCAGCTATTAGTGAGTGAGCTCTCCCAGGACTGCCGGCTGCATTCAGCTCTGCAGCCAGCACTTATCCACTCAGCAATACAGGCTTTTTATACACTTCCTTCCTCCATACATGTTCGTGCTGTCAAATTAATTTGCAGTCCTTGTTTTCAGATGCATCAATTCTTTATTACCTGTGCTCATTTGTATCTGGTCTGGAATCCCTGTGGCAGCAGTAGGGCTGCTCACCCCTCCCACACACCAGTATGAATATGATGGGCCCATATGCAGGGATTTGGGTGCAGGCATTTGTTTATGACTGGGTGGCAGCCACTGGTGTTGAGGGCTGGTTTATCTCTGGGTGAGGGACAGTGTTTGGTCCATCAACCAGTCGATAACCTACCCTCGATGCGTGCTGAGTGGCACTGGGAAATGTCAGCTGCTCAGTTTGGGGCTGCCTGTTGTTACCCCACTGCCTGCCTGTAATACCAAATGAAAGCTTTTGTGCCATTACGTGGCAGAGCTCCTTCAACATAGTCAGAGATGGTCTGGGGACCAAGGTGATGGAGCCTTTATGCTCCAGGTCCCTGATGGCTGCAATTTGTCTCTGTGATGCTCAGACTTAATTGCTCACCCTGGGGTAGCTCTCTTACCTGTAGTTTGTGCTTCTAGAGTCCCAGAGGGCAGCAGCTCCTGATGCTGTCTTGGTGCATTTGCCACAGACGAGCTACAAGTGCCTTTAGAAGTGATGCTTGGCTTGCTTTAAGCTTACATGCCTTATACAGAAAAATGCAGTTGCCAGAAGCTCTATCTACAAAAGGATCTGAACAGGCTAGTCATGAAACTTAAGAGCCTACTGACAGACATTTTACCTTTCTGAATTGCTCCATATGAAATCCCACAAGGGATCCTTTCTTCCCTTTGGTCTTGGCTAGCAGAAAGGGAGACATGGTCATTTCACAAGGGTGTTTTGCACTCCCTTCATCGAGAATTTGGCCAACAGATTTTGAAATACTCTTACGTGCTTGTTTGATAAGTATTTTTACCCAGTTTGGGGACTTTTTTTTTTTTTTTTTCTGTGTTGGCTCTCGTTGTTAATGGGGTGTGGGGTGTACGTGTGTTCTGTCTCCAACCAGATCTCATCCCCACAGCTTCCCCGCGAGAGCGTGTTTCACTGCGGCGTCCTTTACGAAGACTCGCTGTACTCCCCGTTCAAGGGGCAGCTGGAGCTGCATGAAGACGTCAAGATTTACATCGAGGAGAACTACGAGCAGATCAATGTCCCGGTGCCACAGTTCGGGGGGAGTGACCCTGCAGATATCATCCATGATTTCCAGAGAGTAAGGCGCTCTTTCTGGGCGTAGCATGGAGCTGAGCTGGGGGGCTTCAGCATGGTTCTCATGGCCTAGCACTATTGCTGTTGTCGCATATCTGTACGATGATCTTGTTCTTGAGCTCTCCTCCTTCTCAGGGCCCTGTCTGAGCTTTTCCAACCTGCTCGTCTTGCATGTTAGGCCTTGCTAGGGAGGTCCTTGGGCAGGTTTGTTGCTTAAAAGAATTTCCTGTCTTCCCTGAATTTTTCTTTTGGCTGTTTAATGTCAGTGTGAGGTCTGTGCTCGCTGAAGTCAGGAGGCAGCAGGAGGGCCTTCCCTGTGAGCTGGTGGGATGTGCCAGTGTGGCTGGGCGTTGGGCATGGGGTTGGAGGGTATTTCTGGTGGAAATGCAGGACAGCTGCTGGCACAGCCTTCAAGGGTGACTCAGGTGCCTGCAGCCATGTGAGGAGAGGTGGTGAAGTGCATGGAGAGGGGAGGGAAAATGCAGAAGAGAAATGGAAACTAATGTTCACCAGGAGTGCTTCCAACAACGAGCAGAACCAAGGGCTTCTCCAGGGCAGGTTGAGGGTGCTTCAGCCTGGAGTGCTCCTGTTTTGCTTTTTTGCCCTGCTCCTCACTTCAGCCTCTTTTCAGCTACTTTTACAGCCATATTTTATTGAGAAGGGCTCAATTCCTTAATCTCTCTGCTTGGAACACAGGGTCTGACAGCTTATCATGACATAACGCTGGATAAATGCTACGTCATCGAGCTGAACACCACTATCGTGATGCCTCCACGCAACCTGTGGGAGCTGCTGGTTAACGTGAAGGTACAGCTGCAGTACTGCTTTACTTTGTGTGCTTTCCTTGAGTTTGCTCCTGGGTGCTGGTTAGAATCTCTTGGGAAACAAAAAGCAGTGTCTGTGGAAGTAAGCCTTGGCTCTGACAGAGCTGAGTCCTCATGTAGAGGGAAAGCTTCAGGGGCTGTAGCTGAAATGTTAATTCTGCAGACAGCACAGTAACCCTGGCATGATGGATGAACCTGACCAGGGTAGCCCAGAGAAGCAGCAGATTCCTTTCCCCTGGTGCTTACTGATAGGAGTCAAAGTGGGGAGAAAATTGCCCTCTTCTCACTCTTGCTGCTGTGTTTTGCCATTTGCAGAGCTCTCGGTACCCTGCGGGGAGCACCAGGCCTTCTGCTGTTACCCCTTTGGGGGTGGAATCTGTGCTGCTTCCCTCGCCATGCTGAGGGCTGAAGCACAGCACTTGGTCTGATGCAGCTTTGCGCACAGCAGGCATTAATTGGGTCTAGTACCAGCAGTTTTGTTCAGTTCAGAAGCCCGTTCTGGTGTATTGCAGTGACTGAAAACAGCCTTAAAATAGAGCGCTATTTAATCTTAACAGCAGGAAAAAAAAGAAACAACAGGATTTTTAAGGCTGCAGAAGATAAAGTAAAGCACTGAGTTTAGCTCTCAAACTCCCTTCCAAGACAGTCTGTGTAGAAGAAAAACAGTGCAAGTCTTTCTCTAATTCCCTTCAGTCAGTGCTGCTGCATGCAGTGTGATGAACTTTGTAGGGTTAAGCTGAGAGGTGAAAGGCTGGGCTTGAGAGATGCCTGATCTCCTGTACATGTCAAATCCCCAGCTTGTTTCTCAGCAGTCCTCACAATTTCGTGCACTCTGACCATCTGTTAAGTGTGCTGGGAACACCACTGGGGCACAACACACGGTTATTTACTGTCTCTCCAAACCAGCCACCGTGGCAGGTGACCGGTCCCTTGGGCAAAGGGAAATGGAAAAGAGAGGAAATGGAAAAGAGCAGACCCTTAGCAGAAAACTAGGAGGTTGGAAATGCTGGTCATGTTCTAAAATAACAGCTGTAAAATTACAGGAAGTGAAAATGATGCTTTGTCTTTATCAGAAATTGAATTAAAAAGGGGGATAAAAATATGGTTAAAGTGGTCTCATGATCATTAAGACCTTAATTCTTTAAAAAGAGTGTAAAAGCAGATGTGGGTTTAAATAACTGATTATTGGGACGGACACATGTCCAATCTGTCTGTGCACTTTAGAGTCACTGTTTTCAAGCGCTTAGCTTGCTCTTGAGCTCACAAGAAGCTTCTCATTGTGAGGACAGTGAAGCAGGAGAACAGGCTGCACACAGAGATTGTGCTACCTCCATCAAGGGGTAAAAAACAAAACCAAGACTGGATATAGCCTCGAGAAACTTGGCCCGATCCCATAGCTGCCCCTGCTTTGAGCTGGAGGATGGACCAGACTCCTCCTGCGCTCCCTTCCCATCTGAACTATCCTGTGAGCCGTGGCAGCAGCCTGTGTCAGGCAGAGAGGGCATGTTTCTCATTTTCATTGCCTGACGAGGTGCCCTGTGCTGCACGTGCCTTGTGCCTGCTCCGTGCTCCCAGCTGCGTGCAGCCAAAGCTGTGCCAGACCCTGCTCAGGTTTCAGCCCTGCAGTCACCTCTACGCCTTACTGGGCCTCTCCTCTCTCAGCTTTTGGCCTGCAAATGGCAGTCGTGCTGCTTCTTGCAGGCTTACATGTGGATATGTGTAATGGCTCAGTGAACAGGGCTGTGTGAGTATCTGAGAGAAGAGGAGGGAGGGATGCTCCTGCTGTGCGGCAGCAGGAAGCTGGAGATGACCCAGTTAAATGATGGATGATCCATGTCTTTTGTAGAGCCCAAGACTAATTTCCCTATGGAGATGCTCAGAGCTCTACTGTTCTTGAAACTGTTAGCAGAGAATTGAAGGTAACATACTTTTTGCACAGTCCTGTGATGGAGGAGCAACAGTTCCTGACCATTTCAGCTCCCCCAGCTATTTAAATCTAAAACAATGAACATAATGGGTTGCACACGTGTGTGTCTGTTTCTAAGACCTCTTGCCTTGTCAAGGATGTGACAAATCCTGAGCCCCAATCTCACGCGTTAACATGACAGCTTGTGTCAGTAACTGCACGTATCATGTGCCCTCTCCTGCACTCTCCCGCTGAGAATCAATAATTGAATTTCTTGTGGAACTGTTGTGTTGGTGTAATACAGACTTCCACTAACAGCCTAGTGCCCCAGCGCTGGGGGAGAGCTTTATTGATCCAGAAGGCTGTGCCAGCCCAACAGCACGGTGCTAACTTAGGGCAGTGTGTTTCCAGGTGTGTCTCTGTGGAGATAACCAACCCTGTTGTGGAAATTGAAGAGATGAAGTTTGAAATGGTGCTGCTGTTGCTTGCTTTTTCCCCTGCTTGTATTTATATCGGTCCCTTTTTGGGGATCTGCTGATTCTTTTATTCCTTTGACTCGTCTTAAGCAAGTGGGACCATAAATGCTTTATGCTTCATGGCCTGGTTAGCACGTGGCTTGCTCAGAAGTGGCCCCCACCCCAAGCTGGACTTGTAGCACGGCTCCCTATTGCCCTTGTGGTGCCCAGGCAGTGGTGAGATGCCCTGAGCTCCTGGGCCCCTCCACTCTTCTGCCTTCACGAGGTCAGGCACAGCTTGCAGAGTCTTTGCTGCCGAGCCAGATCTCTTTCCTGCAGCAAAAGAGGTGGCCTCCATCCCTGGGAGCTGCATCCCAGCTCCTCCATTTCCTCTCCCATTTTTTTCTAGCTCCTGGTGGCTCTCTCCTACATTTCACCTACCAAGCACCCCACTTACCACCCTGGTCTTCAAAGCCACCTCAACCTCAGCAGCAGGGAGATGGTGTGTGTCTGTGGTCGTTGCTAGTCTCTGTCCCCATTACTGCAGGCTGTCAGGGCAGGAGGTCACTGGGGCTGTGCTGAATGGGTCACACAGGAGGGGGAATTGCAGCAAAGTTGGGAATCTGTTGGAATCTCAGCAGGGCTGGGGCTGGGGGATTTTGTCTTTTGAAGTAGAGGTAAAATCCACATTTTCAGTGGAGCTTCTGGTGTTTCACCTGAGCCAGGATCTCCCTCCAGATGGGTTTGCCATGCTTTTAGAGTTACAGCTTTGCACACCCTCCTGTAAAACCGGGTTTAGTTTCTAACAGGGTCAGTCCTATGCTGGCTTTACCCCCCGTCTGAGTATTCAGCTTTTGAAGCTAATCTGTTTCGTGTGCCCTGTGCTAGTAGCAAGGGAGAGTTGAATGCAAGGACAGGCGAGCACGTTACCCAGCCTTGCTCAGTGCAGCTGGAGCCTTCAGGCAGCGAGTTCCCCCAGGTGCGGCCACCGTTGGCACTCCCTGTGAACCAGGGCTTTGTTAACAGATGGCTGGTCATGCTTTTTGTGTGTGTGTGGAAACTGTCATTTCAGAAAGGGACGTACCTGCCTCAGACGTACATCATCCAGGAGGAGATGATCGCAACGGAGCACGTCCATGATATGGAGCAGCTCGGCTCCTTCATCTACCGTCTCTGCAGCGGCAAGGAGACCTACCGGCTGAAGCGGCGGAGCGCCAGGAGACGTAAGAGCCCAGCAGCTTTCAGCCACCCTAACTCGCCTTCCCCCTGCATCCCAGTCATTATTTCTGCTCTAACAGCCGTGCTGGCCTCCTTGTGGCGAGAGGGGAGGTTTCCCTGCGGGTGTAAGCACACAGATTGTTTTGAGGTGTTCCCCATTTAGTTCAGCTGAACCCCGGCCTGTGATGGTGCTGCTGCAAATGGGTGCTGGCTGCTGCAAGTGTTTCTATTGCTGTGTCTCTCACCCTAATCGAAACATTAATAAAGATGCTTGCAGGAGCTAGCACTTCATTTACATGTGGACTCCTGGGGCTGAACTAATAGCAGTACTGTGGGGAACGGTCTGGAAAATTTCCCTAATGTAGATACCTGCTTCAGTGGCAGCTATTCAGAGCAGATTAGGTCTGCAAATTGCCTTTAATTAATTAAGCTCTCAATAATATGGAGAAAGTTGTGAGGAGGGAACAATAGACTACCTTAAAATAACTTCATGAAATCTTATGTATGTACCTTACATACAAACGCTAATGTCTTGCAAAAAACTCCATAGTTTCAGTATCTGTAGTTACTTGTTTTCAGATACTGGCACATTTAAAGCCTCACCTGAAACAGCTTAAGGACGCGGGGAACATTCCTTGTTCTCCAGAGAGGCTGAAGCCATGGCAGGATCAGTGCGCCCGATGATTCAAACAGCCAGAGGAGGATGATTTTAAGCCTTCCTTGACTGCGATCAGGGCTGTGCTCTGTACCAGCCTGTGACTTCTGCTGGTTTTGTGAGGCTTTCTGGTCGGTGAGATAACACTGAGATGCTGTCAGCTGAAATCAGCTGTTTCCCTGTGGCTTCTCCAGCTCATGGCAGCTCTTATTGCAGGGCTAAGGCCTAGATAATGTGGTTATTCTTCCAAAGAAGAGATTATGCTGCTTTTCATACAGGCTGTGTTGTTCCTGCATTTCAGTGTTCAGTGGTTGCATCCCATCTGCTTTCCTTCCCCCACTTACTGCAGCTCTTGTAAACTAACATTTGTTGAGTTTTCTCCCCATCTCTCTCTCTTTTATTCCCTTGTAGGTATCAGTCGACGTGAGGCTGGGAACTGTCATCGTATTCGTCACTTTGAAAACACTTTTGTGGTTGAAACTGTTATCTGCAAAAAATCATGAGGCTGCTGTCCTGTTGTAACCTTCCTTGGCTTTGCTTGCACACACATGCTCTCAGCCCTCTTTTTAGACATGGTAATGTGTCTTACTTTTTTTTAATTTTTATTTTTACTCCTTCCCTTGCTTGTGAAGCTCTAACCTCTTGGGTCCATCGTGGCCTCACAGCTGATTATCTTTTCCTCCCTCCTGCCTACCTGAGACATTTCACTGGGCTTAAATTTACACAGTGGTCACGGATAGCCTGGGAGTGAACACAGCCTCTTCCATGCCACAGGACGGAAATCTCTTTTGGGAGCAGGCTTGGGGTAGAAAGGATGGCCAAGAAATAGGATGCTGGAAACAGGTGCTCTTTTCCTGGCTGAGCAATTTCCTGCTGGCAGTGTTCTGAACCTGCCTTGGCACCAGGACAGAAGGTGTGTGACAGGAGGAGGGCTACCAGTTTGATGCTGACATAACTACCAGAAATATGGAATCAGACGCCCTTAGGGAGAGAACAGATGTGAGGCTACAAACATTGACTCAGAAAACTCAGCAGAGGGAGATTTCTGCTCAAACTGTGCTTTGGTACTCCCAGCTTGCTGCTTGCTGTCCTCCTGAAGGCCAGGTTATCAAACAGAGAAAGCAGCCTGCCCGTGCTGCCCCTGTTAGTACTCCTTGCCACATGGAAGTCTGCTCCTGAGCCTGGCATGGCTTGGCACAACCCTTGGAGCAGCGTGGAGTGCCCTGGGGTGAGCCCATGGAGGGTGGGTATACGGGGCTGATGGCAGCAACATGGAGATCATAGTGCTGCTTGGGGGCCACAGAGCAGGGAGGCTGCATAGCCACATGCAAGGCTGCATAGCCTTACTGTCTCTTCTCTGCAGAAGAGGCTGCCATGCCTGTGTGCAAAGCAGTGTCAGCAGCAGAGTTGGTAGTTACTGGCGAGTACAGAAGCAGATTTTTTTGTTTGTGCTGAGAGAGAGTTTTCTTGTGTAACTCCTCCGATGAAGGCTGTTTCGATAGTAATTCCTGTAGCCCTACTGTATATCACATCATCTGAGGGCATCGTTGTAGTACAGATATTGATACAAGGAAAGATTCAGTGCATCGATATGCTGCAGAGAAATTGTGTGAACAAAATTGCATTTCTATTGATCATTGGAGAGAAGAATTGCAGAGTAATTCAATATTCTTCCCTCTGATCCATAAATATAGTTAAAACTAATTAGGTTCTTAAAATGCAGGCAGTTTTTTGGCTTGAAAGAACAGCATGAAGTTCAGCTTGGCACATTCTTGTTAATTGGTTTCCAGCAAATCTGGACTTGTTCATCTGTTGAAATGAGCTTGTTGTTTTAGAAAGGGGAAGGATAAAGTAAATGCAAGTACAATCATTAATTCAGCAGGACCAAAAAGTGAATATATTTTAGAGTAAAACTTCTAATAGTTATACTGTGAGCTAGTTACATGAAAACAAAACAGTATCTCAAAGTAATCATCTAAAACAAGAGGAATTAGTATGTCCTTAGAGGCTGAGAGTTTATTTTTTCGTATAAATGTAGAGTCAAACATAAATATTAAATTTTAGCAGGTAGAGGAGGAGATGTTGGTCTCCTGCTTTAAGCTGGATGTAAAATGAAGAACTGCATGTACTTCATGCAGGTTGGTAAGGAAAGTTTCCTATTGCCAGAAGGTATTTGCTTTTTTATAGTACAGCTGTGTTTTTCCAAATATAACTTGCTATCAGCCCTAGCCTTTCCTTGCAAAGTGCATGAAGAGCAAGTCAGAGAACTGGTTTGCTTGGTGGAAGTACCACAAACTGGTAAATTTAAGCCCTGTGTTTCTCTTTGTTTCTGGGCACCTAAGCCTGCACTCAGGTGAGCACACAGACCTTTTCCCCCTTCCTTCTGATTCTGCATGAATTAACTGGTCATTGAATATGCTAACTCTGTGCAATCCCGCAGCTGTAAGGACAAGCCCTGGTTCTTTATGATGAACTGAACACGTTCACTGTTTCATAGGGTGAGAATGCAGTTGTCTAGAAAGAAAACACAAAATGCTTTGTATATTTTGTCTGGTAGGACTCTTACCTTTTAGGAAACATCCATGGGATAATAAAATCTTTTACCTCTGATATGTGAAGTGTGTGTTTGTTGAGAATGACAGCACATCCCCTCCGTGAAGCTATCGCCCATGCCCCGAGGTGTGGAGGCTCTCCCCAGGGCGACGGGATTGCTGTGCAGGGATGCATCCAAGCCGCCAGCTGCCAGACCCTGCCCATACCTGCAAGCTTAAGGGCTTCCTCCTTGCCATGCCGAATTCAGCCAGGCAGGACTCTTCTGAGCTGTCTGCCCCGCTTCCATCCTGGTGAAGAAGTGTCTGAACAGTGTTCCTGAGCTGGAACATTGGAGCTCTTTCCAAAATCAGTCTCTAGTCGATCAGTAAGAAAGTCAACGTAAGGCATTTTGCTTGTTACAGTCTTTGTATTTACTTCTTCAGTACCTGGATGCCTTTTCCATTGTTGGGGTTCTGTAGAAGAGTTTTGTGTTCTACAATAATTGTGTTTGCCAAAGCCTGTTCTGCAGCTAAACCTAGTAATTTGGCCTGATGCAAAGATGGAAACACCATAGCTTCCAAAGGTGTTTTTTTGGAGTAGTATCTGACAAATACACTGTTCCTCTGTGTCCGTGCCTCAGAAAATTCCTGTGGCTCTTCCAGAGGAGAGAGCAATGAGGAGAAAGCTGTGACCTGGATTGTGCGCTGTCATGAGATTGTTTACTGTGAAAATGAAAATGTGTTGCTCTAAGAAATAAATGCTGAGGAGATGATTTCAGTATGCACCCCTTAGGACCATCTGTCACAATATTAGAACAAGGAATGGGCATATTCTGGCTGTTGATGACCAGTGCCTGGAATACCCTTCATCACTGCTTCTGATTTCTTTCTTTTTCATCTAGCCAAACATTGGAAGAATAACAGAGGTAGTTATGTAAGATCTACCCCTACTATTAATTTTAAATTCATTTCTTTCGACCATGTGTGACTACAAGTTTACAGAATAACTGCCTCTAAACTATAATTTTAACCAGTCTCCCTGTCATGTAGCATGAGCAGCCCATCCTAACACCCTTCACTGCATTCCTTGGAAGTGCATTTGGATACGGCTGGGACAGTTAGTTGGGTCTGGGGGTGAAATCCTGCAAAGCTTGCTTCAGTGTTTTTACCCAGCCCCCCTCCTCAACATGAAGAGCTGATACACTATTTCACAGAATTTCACAGAATTTCTAGGTTGGAAGAGACCTCAAGATCATCGACTCCAACCTCTGACCTAACGCTAACAGTCCCCACTGAACCATATCCCTAAGCTCTACATCTAAACGTCTTTTAAAGAATTCCAGGGATGGTGACTCCACCACTTCCCTGGGCAGCCTGTTCCAATGCCTCACAACCCTTTCGGTAAAGAAGTTCTTCCTAACATCTAACCTAAACCTCCCCTGGTGCTACTTTAGCCCATTCCCCCTCGTCCTGTCACCAGGCACGTGGGAGAACAGGCCAACCCCCACCTCACTACAGCCTCCTTTAAGGTACCTGTAGAGAGCAATAAGGTTGCCCCTGAGCCTCCTTTTCTCCAGGTTGATGCCAAGCTTAAAAAAAAAAAAAAAGCCTGTTCTCACTCCTGTGCATACTTACGTACCTAAATTAGGATGTCCAAGTTGTTCCTGAACATTTGCTGCTGTTCTGAATTCCAGCCAGGATGTTATACAAGTAAGTGTGGACACTGTCACAGCTTCCCAGGGCAGCTTCCCAGGGAAAAAGGATACACAGGCATGTTTGGACAGCTGTATAATCTCATCAAATGTAGCTTCCCAAACTAACATCTCAGGTAACTGCCCGTTTCTTGACCTTCTGGTAAGTACAATTTGTGATGTTGGCTTTCAAGTCCCGGTGAAGGCAATGAGGTGCTGGAGCTCAATCAGAGGGAAGGTTTTATGGGTTACATGTACAGAAAGTGAAGTTCCAGCAGAGAGAGGCCCTCACAAATATTGGCTGAATGTATTCAGATTAAAAGAAAAAGAAAAGTCCATTATTTTCTATCTAGTATCCAGCCTTAGTCCCAGTAGGGCCAAATGAGACTGGAAAGGGATCTGGAGCTTGAGGCGGTGTTTGGCCCATCCAACTTGTCATACTGAAACTGGAGCCTTTGTTCTAGAGGGTAAGGGTGTTTCTAGAGGGTGATTTTTGCATGTTCAGCTTAGGAGTTCACTCATACTGTAGCCTCCTAAGTTAGTGTGAATGCACCCATGTAGCAGGTATTTTTATGACGGGTATCTTACAGAACAAGATTGGCTTCAGGACAGGGCGATACTGCCTGTTGCTTTTCCTGTCAGCTATGTAACAGCTCCATGTACACAGAACACTTCTGTTCCTCTGCAAGAGGACTAGAACTGATTGCTCTGATGTGCAGTGGGCTCTCTGACTTGTACCTGCAGCTAAGGAGGTAAGTGCTGAGCAGCCGTGTGCCCCCGCCTGCTGGCTTGGGGCTGCTGCTTCCAGTGTCTCTGTTGGTATTCAGGGAAAATCTTGTTTTAGGCCAGAGCCACCCCCTCAGCAGCTCCAGGTGATCATTAAGTGGCTTTCCCCATCCACATAAGTCTCCTTTTGTATAGCCCCTTTTCCAAGAGAAGGCTATTCCAAGGGGTGCTGTGTGGTGCCCACCACAGGGGATGGTCCCCAAGAAGTGTCTCTTGTTGAAACACCTGCAAAACAGAGTGCTGCAGTGCAGCCCAGAGCCTCATCCTCACAACCGGTTTGCACTGGGAGGAAATGGGAGGATGCTGCAGAGCTGATAAAACATGCAAGGCAGCACTGAACTGGACTGATTATATATGCTTATATGCCCCTGTGGTAGGCAGGTCACGTCAGAGGACAGGCTGGAGCAGGGTGTGTTAGTCAAGAAGGAAGAGCATGTGGTCTATGGATTCTGTAGTTGCTGATATTTTAACTCCTTCAGTCTTGCTGAACCCTTAAATGGGTGGGGATGAACAATCCAGAATCAGCTGTTCCCTTAAAATGGCTGAGAGTATTTGCCCTGGGAATATTATCATTCATAGTGAATGTGGGATGTGTTTGTGCCAACTCTAATTAACCATTCTTGCTAGCACAAAGATGTTCTCCAGTGGACGCCAGGATGTTGTTCTATTCATTTGGATTAATTAATCTAAAAGGCCAACTATGTAATTTCATACTTGAGTTTTAGATCTGTATTTGAGCTGAAATCATGTCATGCAATGATTGAAATATTTTCATAGTCTGACCAGAGAAAGAAGCTTCAAAATGGAGATCAACTGATTGGAGGATGTTGAAGAAAACCTCTCAAATTAAAATTCACTGTCTTCTAAAGAAATTTCCCCAGGATGTCACTCTGTTCTTCTATCTGTTATTCATGGAAAAACTACTTTTTAGTCTTGCTGTTCTGAAGGCTTTGTTCTCCTTTCTTTTAAGGAGGTAACAGCAAATAAAGGCTTTGGCTCAGGCCCCAGCTACTTCTTACTGTTTTCAGATGGTGGTATTGCCCCTGCTAGAACAAAAGTCACTCCACATGGGCTATTCTCCCTTCTCCATAAATTGGTGTATGTTAAAACTTAGAGAAACAGATGTGAGTTGCCTGGCTTTGACACTGTGGATGCCTTCTGGAAACACCCTTGCTTCACGCATGGCTCTGTTTTGGGTTCTGAGTGCTGAAAGCAGCAGCTTCAGTCAGTAATTTGTATGGCTTGGCTGAGTCTAGTGTGGTCTCCGAATGGACTCATTGCTTTCTAGGTCAAATCTCTCTCAGCAGTACAGCCGACTGCTGCGTTGTTAGACATCCTACAGATAAACAGTGGAGGTCACTGCAGCATGCTTGTGTAACCTGACTGAGCCCAGGATCCACGAAGGACATGGAGGCCCATGGAGCAAGTTCTGCCTCCCTCCCTGTTTTGGTCACTTTGATCTGTGTAGGTGAGGACCCGTCTCAAGGCTGCCTCTCGATTCCACCCTGGGTGTGCGCATGTGGGGTGTTGGGGGGAAGCACCGGTGAATCGCCTGGTAACAGCGCTCGGATGGGTGTTGGGCAGTATTTGGAAAGAGGGTGTTTAAAACCGATGCCCATCTGCCACCCTGAGGAAAATGAGCACTACCCAAGTGCAGGCCCCTTTGAAACATGAGGCAGGTTTGCAGTAAGCATTTCAGACTATCCCTCTCTGGGCTCTATAGCAGCTTAAAAAAATAAAATAAAAAATTCAATTAAGATGTCATGGATATAAATGTTCTCTCTTCCTCCCCACCACAGTACTTTAGTGTCAGCCCATGAAATGGACCAGCAAATAGCAAACCAAACCACACTGCCTTTACAACTGCAGGTACCAAATAACAAATCTGCTGGCTGAGATGTTGAGTGGGGAGAAGAAAGCACGTCGCTTCGGTAATGAGGTTTACAAAGGAAATGCACTTTGATTGCATGCAGTACTTCGGATGAAGTTGTTTAATTGCACTAAATGCACTAAAGGGTAAATATTTGGCATTAATCTCCTTGACGATTTGAACTCATTCAGCGTGGAGCATAGCTGTTTCTGCAATGCTGCCTCTCCCCAGAGCAGGACTTTGCGCTCACCCATAGGAAATAACTGGGTCTTTAAATCTTCACTTTGCTTTTTGCCCCCCAGTTTTTCATCAGCCACAAGTGCTCGGCTATCTTTGCATAACTGGAAGAGCCGAGGATCTGGGCTGAGGGCATAAATCAGCATGTCATTAGCACCCCGAACAGCCCTGGCACCCGCAGGTTTCCTGGTCGCCCTGCAGCCCGGCCATGACTGCCATGCTGAGGGAAGGTGGGGGCTGGAAGCCATGCACCAGCCTCCCCCTGCTCCAATCCTCCTCACTTGTGCTTTTGAACCCCCTGTGTAAATGTTCTGGTGCTCACCCGAGCATGAAGTAAGTGGGGAAGTTAAAAACAAGTAAATCAGTGCCCAAGGCTGCCTCCTTTCCTCACAGAAACACAACCTTGGTGGGTGTGTTTTGTCATGGGAGCTGCAAGTGTTTCTGTGCAAAATCCTCCCTTGAGGATCCTTTAGAAAGTTTTTTAAAGTGGTTTTTGTTGTTGTTTGTTTGTTTGTTTGTTTGCTTGCTTTTGACTGAAACTATTCTTGAATTTTGCACATAGCTTTGAGGAGAATGAAGAGAAATTCTTTGCTGTCCGTTTTTAGAAGAAACCCACTGTCCGCCATGCTGAGGTGTGGTCTGCCCGGGGCCTGTCCCTTGTCAGGCACCTGGGACTCCCTGTGGAGGCAAGATCCCAAATGTTGAGTTGTATTTAGGAAAGTATTTCAGGATTGTTCTTTTCTGGGGAGAGGATGATACGGCATTGCTGGCTTTCATGAATTTTTTTTGTTGTTTTGAACAAACTGGCTATGGCAGAGGGCAGCACGAAGAGGAAGGGCTGGTGTTGCAGCGTGCTTTCAGGGGGTGTACAGCACCACGCAGGGTGACATTTCTTTGTTGTTTGTCACTGCTTTGTCACTTGCCACTGCTTTGTCATTTTCAAAAATGTGGTTAAAGCAGCAGCTCGCCCTTGTCGGAGTGAAATGCTGTGTGGCAGGGGGTGCTGGGTGTGACTTGCTGTGCCCTGACGTCAGTGGTGTAATTTACAGTTTGTAGGGGGAAAAAAAAAAAAAAAGTCTTATGTCATCAGGGCTTAACATGGAAAAAAACCTGCAAAGCCAGAAAGAGAAATACATGCAAAATGCATGATTTATTCAAAGCACTGTCACTGCATTTTGTCACTTGACATTTTCTCTCTGTGCCGGTTCAAGGGCAGGAGTCTTTCCCCACTGATTTACCAGTGCTTTGAGAAAGGCCGTGAATGCTCTCAGCCTCTGTGGTGGGTTGCTCGTCAGCTGGCCCTCGTCAGCCCCTGCAGCCACCACGGGATGCTGCCTCAGCCCTCCACGGTTTCCCTCAACCAGCACTCCCTGCACTGGGGTGAGGGTGCTGCTGCCAAGTTCTCCCAAAGCAGCTTTTCAGAGCCGGGCACCTGCCAAGGAGAACTGCTGTTATTTACTACTGCTGTGCTTTTTACCTCATTTCTCGTTTCTTCTTTCTTCTATTCTTTTTAAAATTTCGTTCTCCTTTAACAGTTTAGTAACAGATGTTGAAAATCGGCCTCATCTGAGCATATGAATAGGAGTTTAGTGACAAAAAGAAAGAGCAAATCTGACACTTGCTTTGGTTGTATCTACCAGCTCCCACCTAGGGCTGCAAAAGCAAATCCCAAAACGCTCTGAGGTTTTGTTTACAGTTTAAAGAGCAGCTGATGTCTCTTGAAAAAACCTTCAGCCCAAAAGGGTTCTGCCACTTTATCTCTGACTTTCCTTTATTTCTCTTTCATTGCTCTTCCTAACAAATGCTATTTGCATTAAAACAATACCTTTTGTTTATCAGGAGCTGATCTATCTCTACTACTTATTCCTCATTTGGACATTGACCATTAGAGTCTACCCATGGAGTGCAACTGGGTATTCAATCAGACCCTCCAGACTCTAATCCTCTGGGATACTGGTTGCATTTCCACAGCTACTGATTATGATATAGAAAAGGGGTACTAACTTCAGGTGGATTAAGTATGCAGCAGAAGTTGAGGGAACACGGTTGTAATGAGAGTGGGGTGCACTAATACACAAAATGTAAGTTTCATCAGTGAATTACCTGTCTAACAGAGATGTTGCCCCAGCATCTCTCCAAGAGGGCAAATATAGCTGTTTAAGAACTAAAATGTGCCTCTGCTGTTTGCAGCCATGCTTGTAACCCTGCCTCTTCCCAGGAAGCTGTGAATTGCAGAGCCATGGATGCTGGATCTGCTGCCTGTTTGCTCCAGGAGGCTGCCTGCTGGAGAATGTTTGTCACATGTCACAGGCTTGCAGTGCCTCTTCATCTCATTGAAACTGGGAAACTTGCCTGTTGATTCTTTGCTCTGACTTCATTAACAGTCAAAATGTTGCAAGACTTCTAGGTGCACTCAAGTTGATCTGCAAAGTTCTTCCATTCCCCCAGCTCCTTCAGGATGACCTTCAAGCTTTGCTGCTTTGACCTTTTTTTAATTTACCTAAGAAAATAATTTGTACCATGGACAGTTTTGCCAAAACTTCGGTAAGTGAATGTACCTACGTGGTTCTGTTTGTATCTGTGTTTAATGGACATGTAAACACTAGGTATGAGCTGGACCATAGACCTAATGTGACTTGTAAGAGTGTTGAAAATAAGGTTCTTGTGTGTACGCAGCTGAGTTCTGGAGAAACAACCACTTCATCTGATGCAAACAAAATACTTTTTGTTTAGGGTTAATGTTTAGTATGGAGACTGGCTGCCTTGTTGTGCAAGTTGGACAAGCTGGTAGACTAAATGTCCAAATATTTACCCACAGGATCAGATTTTTGATAGTCAAAAAGCAGGAGTGAGATTTGGGACAACTTTTAAAGGTGTTTTTTAGTAGGCATATGTGGGGATCCCAAGGCAAGTGACCCAGGCTGATTTAAGAGAGCAAAACCACATAATAGCATAGCATGAAATATAAAAACAATGTGAATGCTGTGATTATGTCCCGGAATGAAGTCTAGGGTAAGATTCAGTGCTACTGCATGATTTCTGCCATGTTGTTCCAAAACAACCTAACATATTATTTCTGTCTCTCTATTTTTTGTTGCAAAAGTGGGGGGTATTAAACATCTCTCTGTTGTTGTGGAGTATAGAGCTAAATTTTGTCTTGCAGTTATTGCATGGAGTGCTTTATGAACACAAATGGCATTCCAGCCCATTATGTTGCTTCAGCCTACTCCTCTTAACACGTTTTGTTTGTTTGTTTTTCCCCTGAAGAATCACAAGGCAAAGTGTGTCAGATTTAAATTGTACGACCTAGCTCCTTTCTTATGATTTTTGCATTATTTTCTGTCATTGATCTGGATGCTCTCACTGGTGAAATAAGAGACTGCCAGTCGGTTCCCTGCAGTCCTGGCTGGGGCAGACCCAACCCTTTCTAAGTGGCAGTGGTGGGAGCAAGGGCACAGAGCAGCTGGGACGGATGTCGTTGGATGTGCATGCACAATGCACTCTGGCTGTTGCTCAAGGAGGGGAGCTGTTTAGAATCCTCAGTAGGTCTGTGCCTGCTGGGCAGCTGCAGGCAGGAGTGGCTGCAAGAGCCTGAGCTCAGAGTGAGAAATGTATTTCAGAGATCAGCCTTTCTTTTGTCTTCTCACTACTCACATAGAATGGCCCGCATAAACATATTTATTATTAATACCAAGTTATTTCACTCTTGATGAGGGAAACCTATCTGCACAGGTTTATAGCCTCTCTAACCTTGGTCTGTTGAAAGTCCTGGTCAATTATTTCTGCCCTTCTTCCAGCTGTGATGTTTTTGAGCCACTGCACTTCCTATTGTCATGAGTAAAGTTGGACTGGTCTCTGCCATTTTCAATTTCTCTTGCTTTTCTAAGCTCCTCTTTAAACTACATAAAGCTATTTCAAGACTTAATTGTCTCAGTTACTGTGGCTGGCCGAGTGGGCCAGGTTAGATGCTGCTCTCTGGGAGATGGCTCTACTTGTAGTCACAAAGTTAACACTGAACAGGGAACGGTCAGGTTTGTATTGATGCACTCAGAAGTGCATGCTAAACTGGATTCCCTGGGTTTGCAGTGCTTAGTTTTGGATTAACAATCAACTGCCATGTTTATAGCTCTAAAATGCTAATATTTGCTCTCAGGTATAATCCCAGCTTAATACCTTTTTTTTTTTTTTTTTTTTTTTTTTTTTTTTTTTTGTCTTGAAATAGAGAGAAGGATTAAAAGGAATTTGTAGCATAAAGCAGATGAGACCTTTTATGTCCTTCAGTGTCTGTTAATGGCACTGATTCAGCTTTTCCCCCTGGGAAACATTTGTGATTCTTCATAGAGTTTTGGCTGTATTGATATCCCAGAGCAGTTGTTTTGTCATGTTAGAAAATGTGTTAAATGTCATTCTTGTGGAGTGACAGAGTATAAAATTTGGAATAAGAGGAATGATTGAGATGCAAGGAAGGACAGACAGACATAGTAGGTGTGCTTTACCTTCTGTAGTAGCTAAGAGGCACCTATTCACTGGAGTTTGTTGCTAGAGGTTTCTCAGCGAGCAAACTCAGTGGAGGGAGAAGTCTTTGTTGTTCTAGAGAATTCAGTGCCTCTAAATTCTGGAGTTGAAGACAGAAATGTAAAAGGGAAGGAAGTATTAAGACACTGAGAAGACACCAAGCGAAGTGGTGTGGTTGGTACAGCAGAAGGAAGGGATGCCAACCAAAGGGACCTGGACAAGCTTGAGAAGTGGGCCCACGTGAACTTAATGAGGTTCAACAAGTCTAAACGCAGGGTGCTGCACCTGGGCCAGGGCAATCTCAGGCATGAGGACTGAGAGAGCTTCCCCCAGAGAGCTGGGGCTGTTCGGCCTGGAGAAGAGAAGGCCTTGGGGTGACCTCATTGCAGCTTTTGGATACTTAAAGGGGGCTTATAAAAAAGGTGGAGAGCAACTTTTTGCTCGGGCAGATAATGACAGGAGAAAGGGGGATAGATTTAAACTAAAAGAGGGGAGATTTAGATGAGATGTTAGGAGGAAAATCTTCAGTCAGAGGGTGGTGAGGCCCTAGAACAGGTTGCCCAGAGAGGCTGTGGATGCCCCATCCCTGGAGGTGTTCAAGGCCAGGTTAGATGAGGCCCTGAGCAACCTGGTCTAGTGGGTGGCGTCCCTGCCTATGGCGGGGGGTTGGAACTGGGTGATCTTTGGGGTCCCTTCCAACTTAGGCAATTCTTTAATTCTGTGATGAGACAGGGCTGAGTAAGGCAGGCTGCTGCACTCAGCTGCATTGTAGTTTGCACACTGGCCAGCTGCAAATCCAGGAGCAAGCTGCAGGGATCACATCTGAAAGGCAGAGCATCCTCCCACTGAAACCAGGCTTGGCCAGGCTTCTGTGTGTCTGTCTCCATCGTGGCAGTCAGCAATGGGAGTGCTCTTGTCACTGTGTCATGGCACTCAGGACATTACTGTATCCTCATGGGACTTCTATCCCCAGTGAATGCAGTAGATGTAGACAGCACACACACAGCTTTGCTGTGTAGGGAAGTAACTGTGGAGTGAGGTGGGGCGTGATTCCTGCCTGTGCTCTTTCGTACAATTTTGCTTTCAAAGCAAAGTGAGCTATTTCACACTTCTCCTCTGAGAGAGGAGTTTCTCAGATGCCTTCTCCCTAGCATCTAGTGTGCTGTATGTACATCTTTGTCTCATGGTGATTTCTTTCTGCAGAGAAAACAGGACAATTTTAACCCACTTCACTGTCAACAGAAATGTTAAAACCACTTTGAGAGGAGTGTATGCATGCAAAACTTTCTGACCACAGATGTGTCATTGCTCATGGCAAATATTTTGTTCCTTTCACCGTATGTGGATAAATCACAAAAAGCAGTAGTGAAATCTGTAGGGCATACTGCATGTCTGGAAGCTGGGCTGATCCTTTCTTTTGGGGAGATAAAATCTTTGGCTGGGATTTTCTCGCTTACGTGCAAATATTGGTGTTTTTCTAATAAATCTTTTTCTTTCCTTACCAAAACAGATACTTCCTGAGCCTGAAGCACAAGCTAATAGCTGTATTACAAGGAAAGTTTAGGAAGCAGAGGACAGATGCCCAGAGCTGGCAGACACCTAAATTAAAGCCTGACTTCTTTCCCAGGTGAGTAAGGCTGCAGGAGATAGGACATTTTGCTCATTTAAGTACGAAATATCAAATCTGCTGAAACACAGTGTCCAGCCTCTTAGTGAGTCATGCAAATGAGTGAGTAAGAAAGTTACCCGTGAGTATAAACCGTATGAATGTCTGCAAGACAGGTGTCTCAGCAAGAAATCTGGAAGCCTCAAACTGTGTTTTGTGAAAGGCCTCTCAAATGAAATAACTGGTCTGCAAAACTGTATGTAAGCAGGAGTTGTACTGACCTCTGTAGATACATCTGGGTGGTAATATTAGGAAAGGAAATCAATTATTTCAATTAAGTCAAATACTGAAATAAGAGGAGATGGGTGGGAGCTGTCACCCCCATGTCCGGGTGGAAGAGGCGTGAGGCGCTGGGCGAGGTGGGCCCAAAATGTTGGGCAATCCACAGCAGGATTCATCCCAGCTTACCAGGTGCTTCCTTCTTGAATTCCAGGGATTTGGGCAAAGTCCCTCAACAGAGCAGCTTCACCTGCCCATCCTGCAACCCACTGTGCTTTCAGTGCTGGTTTAAGCCCTTCCCCTTTCACTATCCAAATGCAGAGCGAAGTGCAAGTGGGGTTAAAAAACACTGTGCAACAGGTCTCCCTTCCCCACTCTCATTCTTGCTAAATAAACTAACGATTTTCGGCAAAGAACTGTACATGTTAGGAATAAATCCTCAGTTCTTAAGGTTGAATTAATTCCAAACAAATCCTGGATTTTGCGCTCTTTTTCCCTTGGATAAATCATTAGCAGTATTCTGGAAAGCCTGTGATGGCTTTAGATTGCAGGTTTTCAGATTTTTTTCCTTTTATTTCTTAGCCATGTGTGTCTTTGATATTCTGCTGGTGCAAATGGAAGTCTCTGCAGATTTCTTACCAGATACCCAGTGTCATGATTTGGATATAAAGCTCTACAGATGAATAAGCTGTTACAGCTACCCACCATAGCAAAGGGAAAGGATCAGAGTGTACCTGATTTGAGTTGAAAAGAGATTGTTCAGAGGCCTGGAAGATCCAGTTGAGACCTCTAGAATGGAAAATGTTGCCTTTGCAGAACTGTAATTTCCCCCCAGAAATCTTGAATGGAAGTTGTCACCTTACCCTGGTAGTCAGTGCTTCTGCAGAGCTGGCAGGGGCACCGTGAATCATGTGCAGAGGCAGGGAACTCAGACAGGCAGTGGCTGGCTCTGTACTGGCTGTGGGGAGACAACAGCTCTTGCATTCCTCTTTGTTTTAGGGGGGAAAAATCAATACAGAAACTTATAGGATTGGGCTTGGGAGGAGAAGAAATGCCACAGGCACTTGTCCATACAGTTTTAACTATTCTTAATTTGGTCAAAATCTCTTCTGTGCAGCGTGTTATTGCTGAGGGTGATAGCCAAGAAGCCAAAAACTTCTGCATTCTGTATTAATCTGTGTTGTCCACAGCACTTTAAGTGAAATTACTGTTCAAGTTACTTTGTGATCTGTGGGACCAAGAACAACAAATGAATAGGAGCAGGCATAGCAGGAAATGGGGGGGGGGGGGGAAGCTTTTCAACAGAGGAAACAAAACTACAGGTCAGTTTTTAGTCTCAGTTACAGCAGTGTAAGCCCAAAGTAATGTCAGTAAAACTAATAGAGATGCCTCAGGCTATAGAGATGCAATTGAAATTGGTTTCCTCGTATACTTCGGCATTTTCTACATTGTGAGGTGCTGAAAATCTCTCTGTTCCTGTGTTCAGTCATTATCAGTTAAAGCGAAGGACCTCTTGGCATAGCCCACTGATTTTCTTCTATTTCTGAGCACTATTTTCTTCTATTATGTACTTACTCTTCTTCTAAAAGGACTCTGAAATTTCAATAGTAAAACCTTTTTGTCCATTAAGTGCAGTTTGTTAAGGGGTAAGTTATGAACACGAAGGTGATAAGGATTCAGTATCTGCTAGCAGGGAAGCTAGCCAGATTTTCTGAATTTACTGGGGTAGTCAAGGGAAGTGGAAAATGTTATGGAGAGAGACTTCTTGCTGCAGTATCCTGGTTGGTTTTATTTTCATGCACTTGGACATAACAAGGACATGTACCCTCAGAAGCATGACTTACATGCCGAACATCAAAAAGATGCTTGCGCTTATGTTTATGTCAGGTTCTTGTTTCTCTGTTCAACAACTGGATTTCTTTGGTGCAATCTCACACATAGATGTATCAGCTTCAGAATATTCCACTTCTATACACTGGGGTCTCCCAATACCAAGCTGGCAGCTCGGGGAAGAAATCAACACACGCTTTGTGCATAATGCTTCTCACAAGCGTACAGAGAAAAGACAGCTGTAAGGCTGGGATTAATAGCCCTGCCTAGAAGATATATTGCAAGGATCCAGCACAATGTGAGTATGAAAACTAATTGCTTTGGTTGTCATCATCCTCATCCCTTGGGAAAAGGGGCTGTTGGCTCCCGGAGTAGCACCAGGGGCAGCGGTAGCAGCTGCCTCTCTCAGGCTGGGAGCACGTTGTCATTAGGTTTATCTGGGAACCTGTGAGCACTGATAAGAAGTAACTGACTGATGTGTGAGGCAACTGCCAGTGGATTATTTTTTATTGCCTTGTTTGGTTGGGAAGTGGTAGTGCTTAGCTTCCTCTGAGGTCTGAAAGGTTGCTTTCCCCTGGGGTGCAATGGTGCAGGCTGCTGCTCTGGGGGTCAGAGCTACTCTTATCTTACTCCCCAGCAAAGTGGGGGTTGTTTCTTCACATTCATGTGTTTGCTGCTACGCTGGGCTCAGGCTTTTTATTGCATACTCTGGTTTGGTTTGTCTCTGTTCATGAAACTAGTTTTGTAGTCAAGCAGGAAGGAATAAATACATGAAAAGTCTGCAAGGAGAGGAGCTGTTGAGGAACTCTGGAAATGGGACAGTCTGTAAATCTGAGCTTCCTGGTACTTGGGGTCATTGCAATATTAGTTAGAAGGGCAAAGTGGGGGAGGCAGGGTTGTACAAAAAGGATTGCACTTTGTGCAGCAAGTCAGCCATTGGAAGAACGGCACAGAGGTCTTGCTGTGCCCATGTTAACCTAAAACTGCCTTTGGATTAGAGTTGCAATCACATTTTTAAAATCACATGCAAATCTAAAACTGGCATGCATGTGTGTGTGTGAATGTAAGCAATGTGATCGGGGCAGGAGAGGCAACAAAATTTAGTCGGCAGCCTTTTGCCATAACTCCAAATCTGTTTCTTTGCAACCCAAGTCTGTAGCTACTGAAGGCTCGTGGGGGTTACAGGTGTGATGTGGACAGGGAGGGTGAAAAATGCTACCATGTACAAGACAACTCTTCGTGCCACCCCAAATAAAGAGGAATCAAATCCAAAGAGATATGCATAACTGTTTATAGGAAAAAAATCCGTTTCTGTTTTCCAGAAATGCCAACATAAAACATTATGGATGGGAAGGAAATAAGTTAGGATCAGCCTCATGGGAATGGAGTTCATTCTTTTTTTTTTTTTTTTTTTTGTGTGAAATATTTTCAGATTTGGATATTTAAATAATTTAGATAAGTAGTTCAGGATCCTGTTTTCATGAAAGCATCTCCAAATGTAGCATGTGGATCAAGATTTTTTCTGGCTGTTCTTTCACTCTTTTGTAACGGGCTTTCCAAGGACTCCTTTAAAACAAAATAATAACAGACCCCATCCAGACAGCAGTTCAGGTTTGCCCAGCAAAGGGTGATTTGAAGGATGTCTCGTAGCTTTGGCTGATAAGCCATGTGCATGATGCCATTCTTCACCAAAAAGTACAGGAAGAATGTCACATGGTAAGGTGTGAAACAGACCAAAAACGTGATGCAGTTTGCCACTACTATCTTCTCTGCTCTGGTGGCATACGTGTGGGGGTTGTCTGGTTTCCTGCGCTTTCTCAGACACCTGACGATCTGAACGGTGCAGAAGGCCATGGCTGTCATGCTGCCAAAGAAGGTGGTCTGCAGGGCACTGAACAGGGCTGTGTTTTCCCATGTGCTTTTGGAGAAGTTGTGGAAGCAGGATGAGATGTTGTGGCCCTTTTCATGCAGTTGGAAAGTAGAGACGGTTCCAGCTGAGACCCCCAGGCAGATGACAGCACAGACCACAGCAGCTTTCTTGGTGGATCGCAGGGTGGGAGCTATGAAAGGGTGCCTGATAGCAATGTAGCGATCTATGCAGATGCAGAGGGAGATGAGGATGCTGCCATACATGTTTACAAAGTAAAGACTCTCCAAGATGGAGCAAAACACAGACCCCAGTTTCCACTTGTTTGGATGGTGATAGGAAATGATTTTAAATGGAAGAGTGAACAGCAGCAAAGTATCCAGGAAGATGAGGGCTATCATGTAGACTGTAGCTTCTGACAGCTTCTTAGCCTTAAAAAACAGGAATGACAATGCCATCACGTTGAACAGCAATCCCAGGCTAAATGTGGGAGTGTACATGATCAGCTGGAACAGTTCTACTTCGGGGCTGATGTTGTTGGTACTGTTGTAATCCATATCTCCAGGCATACTGCAAGAGAAGAAAGGCACCTTCACCACGAGGAAGAATGAAGATCACATTTAAGACCTGGTACAAAGGCCAGTGAGGTCTGTAGGTGTCCACAGACCTGGAGATGCTTTTTCATCTCGGGCTGGTGCGTGCTGAATTGCAGCTCCCAGTAACGTGGAGTTACTGTGCCCAAGGGATCTTAGAGCAAGGGTGTAGCTCAAGGAGAAGCAAGGCTTCTTGGGGTCCAAGCCCTGCTTGCGCTACCACCCACTACCCTGAACTAGGGAAGGCAGAGTATGGAAGTGTCTGCACCATCCCCATGGAACGGTGAGATCCCTGTGCAAACACAGGGCACCAGCCCCTCCTTTCAGGATTACATGGACTAAAGAAATGGAGGCAATTAGCCACATCAGGTTTCTGGGATCAAGCTATCACAAGAGACCCTGGGGAGCCGAGAGCACAAGGGTTCCTCGTATTTATTAATGTGAAGAACTCAAACAGTTATAGCTAACCTGCAGAGGTTAAGTCTTCAGAAGAAAAATGAGCCTTAAGAACCCAAGCATTTGCTTAAGTCAGCCAGACTTACCATAGCTGATAAACTGCTGTCTGATGAAATAGAGGTGGCAGCAAAAGTGCAGAGATTTTCCCTCCTCCACAAAGAGGGTACTAAAATGTTGAGGTAGACACAACTGAGCAGGGGTCACAAAGTAATTTTCTCTTTTAGAGGAAGGGTGCTGGTTTGATCAGATTCTGCTGATAAGGACCACGAAGGCTCTCATTGGTTTCTGCAGTCCTGGTCTCAGCTAGAACCACTTACAAATGCAAATACAAGGGAATACCTGGTTCTTTGTTAGCCATTTCTCTCACAGCAAGTGTAACCTGTAAATAAATCCTTTTAAAGATCTTTCTGCTAGTGCTCAGAAATCACCTTCATCTGGTGATCCATAGCTGTTATTACTCTGACCTGGTGCCTTTCCTACAGGAGTTACTGATTTTGATGTGTGTGTTTTTTTTTTTTATTTCAGATTAGGAAACCTGTCATCAGCTGTGCAGTAAAAGCTCCTGTTCTGCAGATCAAGTCACTTCCTTGATATTTCAGAGGTAAGCTCTCCTGTGCTCTGCTTTGGGAGAAAGATCAGCATAAGGAAAATGTAGTTCTTGGATAAAAACTAGCAATTAGAAAGCAAGAGGAGGTTGGCAGTTTGCTCCTTGAGGACACACCGATGCCAAGTATATGATTCTGTAAGCTTGCTAGTTTAGGCTACAGAAATGAGAAAACCAGTGCCAGAAACCCAGCCTGACGAGGAGAACAGGCTGCTGGGGTCAGACGCAGGGGTCCGCAGGCTGTGTGTTGCTGCAGCAGGCACAGGGTTTATTCAGGCTGCCTGCCTGGGTGTGCAGCCCCAGCTGGCAGTGCTGCTGGCTGCGTAAAGCACTCCGTGGCCTCCTTCATGACAGGGCACCGCTGCCCGTAAAGCACGGGGGGACATGGCTCAGAGGGGCAGCAGCCCCATCAGTTGCGCCTGCTCTGCCGCCGTCTGTAAGGGACTGAGGTAAGTTTGAGGGGAAATGAAGAAAATCCCTTGGCCAAATAAAAAGGTACAGGAAAGCCTGCGCCTGGGGGCATCTGAGTGTGTGGAAGGGAGAAGCATCCCCAGCGATGTTCAGCCCTCCTGCAGCCCTGAGGCTTGGGGTTTCACTGGGAGCTGTGCTGGGTCACCGAGCCTTCAGATTCAGGTGGGGTCCCTTCATTGCCCCTGTAGGGGATTTCATTAGTCCTTTTTTTCCTTCATTCCTTTTATTTCAGCTTCCTACCAAGGTTTTTACTTAAGAAAAATTTAGTTAGGATAAAAAGGCATTTCATAGTCTGTCATGTTGGTTTCTAAACAAAAGAAGAAAATGGATAGCTCTGTTCATTCTTAAAAAAAAAAAAAAAAGTCAATATGCTATAAGGAAACCAAATTATGTAAAATATTTAATTTCCAGTTCTTGTAGCAAGAAGAAGAAAAGAAAGCTTATGAGGTAAGGTTTCCCTACAGCGAAATATTATCTCTGGTCATCTTACCTTTGGGCTTTCTCTAGCACTGTAGCACAGTTCCGGGACTTTTTCTCCTTCTTGGCTTGTAGTGTGCTTGAGTCTCCTGTGTTCTTTGAAGGCTGCGGAGTGAGCTGCATGCAAAGTGAAATTCAGTGCTGATGATAGAAAGCGTGACGAGCTGCTGCTTTTCATGTCATCACGCTTCCATTACAGCAATGGTTTCCCAACGCTGACTGCACGGATGTGCTGTGTACGTAGTGTGTCACACACAGCTCATTTAAGGATGTAAACAGATTGCTTTGCGGGGCTTGTGTCTCCGTGAGTCACCCGTTCAGAACAGTTTCTGGTAACAGAGAAAGGAATTCTGGCCCTGCAGACCTTTGTGATTCTTTTTCTACAAACAGGATTTTATGTGTTATGTGTAACATCTGTGAGTAGTGTTAGCTGTTAAAATGTTTGTGCTTTAAGCTGAGCCCTGAGCTATCGCTGTCAATTTCTCTTACTTTTCAGGATACTGGAATGGAAAAAGAGATTGTCAATTTCAGTGGTGATTTGATATGTTCATTTTCAATTGGTGTTTAAGAAGAAGAAGAAGAAAAAAACCCAAACATTTACTCTTAAATCTGGTTATACTGATAGCAGGGAATGTACCTACAGAGAGTGTCAGGTGCTGCTTTTGTTCAGAGGCAACAGGAAAAAGATTTATTTTTTTTTTTGCCTGTTGTATGTATTTTTGCAACCTTACCAAAGATGGAAAGAAGGGCTAAAGGGGTAATTTTGCTTGGTCTTCTGCCTATCCCTTAAATATCAAAACTAAGGATTGTCTTGGCTGAATAAAAACTGTGCATCTTCTGGGGAAGAGGGGAAAAAAATAGTGCTTGGGGTTTCTGCGTGGTATTTTAGTTGATGTGACTCAAGGTTTAAAAAAAAAAAAAAAAGAGGAGGAGGGAGGGGAGGGGGGCGGTGGTAAAAAATAACTTATCTTGTCCTCAACTGGGTTTCACTTCTATTAATCCCACTGTGGTCTTGTAACGCTGCATTTTGAATATTTAAAAAGAACCCACAGGCAGACACCACGACCCCAAGGAGGCATCAGGGGCCTGAGGCAGCCTTGCCGGGAGCATGGGACGGGAGCCCGGCTGTCAAAGACCAGGTCGTGCTCCTGTCCTTGTCCTGTGTGTGCAGATGCCAGGCCACCAGTGCTTGTAGAGTGTGTTCTCTTCGCCCCCGTCGCATGGATTTCCCCTCATGTACTTGGGGTTTTCTGTTCTCTCTCATATTCCCTTTGATACATATATTCTCATGCTACCTAAGTGCTGCTTGCCTCGCCAGAGGCTGCCCAGAAGCACATATGCTTGGCCAAAAGCCTTGTGTGGCTGCATGTTTGGAGAAAGATCCTTTGGAAAGGGGAGGAGGAGGAAGCAGCAATGCCACAGTTGTTCTTGGCACACCACAATCCAGCCAGTATCAAGGGCCAGGATGCTTTTTTTTTTTCTTCTTTTTTTCTTTTTTACCTCCTCTCTTCTCTCCAGCGAACATCCTGGGAAGCTTTCAAGGGAGGATTCTGAGACAGAGTGGCCGGGACAGCATGCAGGTGGTACCGATGCACATGGACGAGGTATGAAGGCTCCTCTCCCTTTCTCCCTTCAAAACTGAGAGTAGAAAAAAGTGACGCTGAGGGTTGGTGGTAAGGGGGAAATGAAATAGTGTGAGTAATGTACAGAAAGGTTGGGATTGTCCACGAAGGACTCTCAGGCCGTTGATGAAAAACTTAACTTGTGATGCGGGGCTGAGGAAGCTGTGGGCAGACAAGGTACCTGCCTTTCTCAGCACGGGCCCTCCTCTGTGCTCATGGGCTGTGACTCTTCGGTAGGACCTCAAGACAGAGTGCGCCAACTCCCTTCTTGCAGCCTGGTTTGCTGCATGGTGGGGAGAAGAGGGCTGCACCCTGCAAATGCTGTTCTTGGCGCTTCTGCACGTCACTGATGACACCACTGGTGAGCAAAGCACCACCTGATGCTGAATGTGCCACCGTGTGCCTTTCTCCTGAAGAAGGAGTCATTTCACATGCATTTTTGACTTGCCTTGTGAGGACTTTGCCCTATTTCCACGGATTCCACTCACACCTCTCCCCTTCAGCCCGTGCAGGTGGCCCTGGTGAAGCCCTGCTGGTTCCCGGTGCTCGCCCTTGGGGCCAGCTTGCCCCTTGCAGCGTGGAGCCATGCCAGCCATCCCGAGGTGCTGCTGGCCTCAGGCACCGGACAGCACCACAGGCAGCATGGCCGTGGTCTGGGGTCTTCAGCCGGTGGTCCTGGCTGTCAGGGAGGATGTCAGGGTGGCGCTGGAGCTGCTGAGATGCTTCCAGTCTGGGAGCCAAACCAGTACCAGTTGCACAGCACAGGGTTGTGCAGTGGAGACCTGGCGTTTTTCTGTTGACTCAAAGCAGAGTCTAACCAGTGAGAAAAATAATTGTGCTGCTTGAGAGAAGAGAGGATCCACTGCCGTGGTCCCCGTGCTTTCCTCCTTCATTTCTCTCAGACGCTCTCCAACATCTTTTCCAATTTTCAGTTTCGTTCACCTCCACCTCCCCAGGGCCCTGGATTTTCTGTTCTTTGGAAGGGCTCTGATGGGGAGGCAGCTTCAGGAGCCAGCCAGGAGGGAACAGCAGCAGGCTGGTGGACAGAGGCCACAACAGAGCGATGTGCAGAGCCTCGGGATGGTCCTGGGGAAGCTTCTACTGCAAGAGAGTGTGTGGCTAGGATTGCCACGAGGGGCTGACAGCACGCCTGGCCTCCTTGGTCCTGCCATGAGCCCTTGGTGGGTGGCACCCAGGAACAACAGCCTCTCCCTCCATCCCACCTGGGACCAGGAGGCTTTGGGAATTTGTTCCTGCCCGTCCTGACACACGGGCCACATCCTGACCTCGGGCCACAGCATCCCTCCGGGAGTGCCTGAAACCTCCGGGCGAGCCGGGGCTGGGGGGAAATGCACCGTTCCCTGCAAGCGGTGTGTGCAGAGCCATTTGTTATTGAGCTGCTCCCTCCCGTGGTTGCAGGGGGAATTAGAAACGTGGCTTCACTCCTGTGCCGTCAGCCTCCACCTGTGTTTGACCACAAGGAGGAACAGTTTATCCCATGGCTCAGCATCTCACAGCTGCCCCCACCAGCCAAGCACTGGGCTCTCCGCATTCACCACCCTCAGTGTTTGCTCCGCTGCCCACACTGTGCATGGCCCGAGAGTGAAGAGCATGGGGAGAGCCAAATGCTCGGCCCTTGGTGGTGAGCAGAGAGGGCAGGAGCATAGAAACAGAGGAAATGGAGCTTTCCTGTGGAAGAGGGGACCCCAAGTGTTGCCCACCGGTGGCTGGTGAGGGCAGAAAGCTGCTGTGCTCACAGAGGTCTGACCTGGGTGCTGGCCTCCTCGCCGGCCTACGGGGGACCCTGCAAACCGGCTGTGCAGCAGGACCACGAGTGTCTCCATGAGGAGGGTCCTTCGATGGTGGAGGAGCTGAACCTGCTGCCTGGGAGAGCAGCTGAGCTGATCTCTCTGAGCTCTGGCATGTTTAGCTGTGAGGCGATCTAGTGTTTGTTGGGATGGGTGGCTCGATGTCAGCAGAGATATCAGCTGGGAATGCTCCTGTGGGACTCCCAGGGACGTGACAGCAGGAGGGTTTTTTTCTGCCTCAGTGCTCTGAGACTGGTGAAGCTTGAGACCAGTGGAATCTGAATGAACTGAAAGGAAAATAAACGTTTTTCCTCGGTCTTCTATGTTCTGATGAAACACCCAGGCAGCTCAGGAGTTCCGCTACATGCTTGTTCTGCCAGCTCTGCAGCCGCAGCACCAGCTGGTGCCAGCGTGGCAGAGGTCTGCCTGTCCTGATGCTGCTTTTGCACCTTCGGGTGCTCTCCTGCTTGGCAGAGCAGGCACCCAAGCAGTGCTGGCACACCCCAGCTGAGGGCCCTGCACACCACAGCACGGACTGCGCCTCTTCCCAGCCTAATGACTGAGTCATTTTGACACTTCAAAGGTAATTTGCTATTATTTTTTTCCTGCTCAAACCATTAGCTACATTTGTCTTCAAGTCATATGTACCTTTGAAAGTCCTGAAACAGCACTTTTTTTCATAGCTCAACTATTTCCCAGCACATCATACAAACCTCCAACTCATAAAACTCCTGCCCCTGGCCTGACAAAGGCCAGGTTTCAGCCGTAATTTTGCAAGGTAGGAAAAACTCTGTTAGTGAAGATGATCAAGAAGATTTCACTTTGTTTTTTTTTCACAGATCCAAAGTTCACACACCACTGTAGGAATGTAGCTGCATAATGAGCATCCTTTCCAAAAGGTGCCTGCACACATTTTGAGCCAGCTGAGCTGCTCGTATTAGCAAGGGACTGCGTCCTCCCAGTGCCCAGCCTGTGTTGACTGGAAGAGTCTTGGTCAGCCCCCATGTGTCATTTGTTCTCAATGGGAAAGGTCACTTTTCCACGCCTCATTTCTGGGGCCTGTGAAATAGCACAATGTGTGTGTGTGGTGTGTGAGAAATTGTTACTGCAGCCTGAAGGTCATTGAAAGTCATTGTGAGAAAATAGTTAACTGAGACAGAACCTAAGAGTCATTTTAGGCAAGAGAAAAAATACTTCTTAGAGGGTGTCCTGTCTTTGGCTGAAGCCAGCAGCAGTGGATATTTAGGGGAAGAACGTAAGAAACTGGGATCCTACTGCTGACAGTACTTCCAGCAGTAAGCAGCTTAAAAAATAAGGAAAGGGTGGTCAATAAGGCTCCCTCAGTTAGGTTCCGCTGGTGACTTTCTTCTTCCCAGTTCCCACAATGTTTTTCTGCTGAGGTCTTTTAGATCCATGTTGTGCATTTTATCTGTGCCTATTTAGCAGACAAAGCTAGCATTTCAACGTTGAAAATATATATATACATGTATATATATAATAATTTCTTTAGTATTTTAGGAAAGCGGTTAGATAGCTAGGAATTGTGTTACCTAACAACATGAACGATTCTTAAAAACAAACAAAAAGCAGCCTATGATACTACCACTTAATTTTTCCAGCATTTAGTAGAGGTAGTTTGTATGTTAGAACTGACACTACAAGTAGGTAGGTTGCCAGCTGAACTGTGGTTTCTGGTCTTCCTAAGGTGGCAGAAACTGCAGGACAGCGAGTGTCCAAGTGAATTTTGTTGAATAACTAACATGAAAAGATGATTAGAGATGCAGTCACAGCAGTCAGAATTTGGCAACACCACATTTCCCTGAATTTATGTTGAAAACAATCCTCAAGGAAAATATTTTTACATCAAGATGATACAGTTTAAAAAAAAAAAAAAGTTTCATTCTTTTTTTTAAAAAGCTGTATTATTTCATTATCCAAGCTGTGTGTGCTGCTATTGTGTCAGGTTGTGGCATACTACGAACTTAACAGGCCAGCAGCAAGGTACACGTTTATTCTATCTTGAAGTACTCCTTGGATTTAGCTTCTTTGCTATCACCGGAGTTACAGTGCACAGAGGATTTGGCTGTTAATAAAATTCACTGTCTTCTAGTCTGGACCTGTCAGTTTGGTGCTTTGCTAACCTTATAACTTGTTGATCAAATGTTGCCTCTGCCAAGCGCTGTGCTGTTGTGGTGTTCATTGTGCCGAACCAGGCCAATTTTAGAGTGATTTTAGGGTGTCTGCACAGCACATTGCAGTGCACCATGGTGGACTTGCATGGTCAGGCCCTCAAGTCTGGGGGTTTCCATCCTCTCCTAAATATAACTGTTCTGGTGTCATTCATCTTGGTGACAGTGGTAGGGTCTGTTATCTTTTCGGTTTTACACATAGGAAATTGAAGCAAAGAGAGAGACAAAAGGACTTTCCAAAGGTGATATAAAACATCTGCAGTGGAGTGCAGTTTCCCAAATCCAAATAGATTCTCACAGAGGCCAACTCTGTTTTTAGGTAGTTCCTACCCAGGGACTGTCTCCATGTCTGCAGCCCAGCAGAGACAGCACTGCCTCAATCATGCCTGGATGTTCACACTCCTTCGGGAAGTCCTGCAGTCTTCAGAAATGATTGGTGCGCCTGCCCTTTCATATGGAGAATTAACTGTTCTCAGCTGGTAAGTGCATTTCTTAACTGTGTTTAAGCTGTGTATCATCATGCAAAATGAAGTAATGAAGAAAAAGGCAACATATATTTCATCTCATCTTCCATATTCAGTGTTCTCTTCATTCGATCTTTTCAATCTGTTTATTTAACTTCAAGAACATTTTATTTAGAGAGTGACTGTGTATAGGTGTTAAAAGCATAAAGAAGATCCATTTGCAGTTACATTGCATGCAGATTTCAGCAAGGATTAAGAGAAGAATTTCTTTCTTTCCCTCTTTTTTTCCCTAGCTGAACTCAGGAACTGGTGTCCTTCAAGCAGGTCCTGCACTATTGTAGGGGTGTTGATGGCTTGGTGTTTGTGCAGAAACACTGTTTAGTTACCTGATATGGAAATTTTCTGAACACATAATTCATCATTCCTTTTCCCATTATTACTCCCTTTAAAACACTCTAGCTTGGAGAATTTGTAATTTGAAATATTTGCTTTCTTTGACTAAGAATCTCTTGTGCATTTAGTAGAACGTCTTATTTCTTTTCTATTCTTTTCTATTCTATATTTTTTTTCTTTTTGTGCTGTGCCTAACCAGCAAAGTTTCTCACGACACGCACAAGCACCAAAACACCGGTCTGGTTACGCTAAAGCCTACTGCAGTGCTGCTGATGGTTTTTAGACTACGGTTAAGCAGTGGTGTTAAACACTTGCTTTCCCCTATGTGAAAATGCATGTGGCATCCCACATGTTTCTTAATCACAGAAAATTGTCTGAAATAGTCCACGCATTTTTGTTTCCTTTTCACACATTTCTAATTTTCTTACCTTTGATGTGACATTTTTTAAGTGGTGGGTTTTTTTTTTATGTGCTGCATGGTAGTTTTTTTTTTGTTTTTTTTTTTTTTTAAAGCTCTGGTTGCTAACAGTAAGAAGGTTATGTGGAGGGAAGTCCATTCCCTCATCCCAGTCATGTTCAGATGAAAAGCAAAGGAAGAGGAAGACTCGAAGACTTCCGATAGCTTTGAGTCCCTTCTTGTCGTTGGTTTTGTGTCTCTTGTCATCGGTGCCATTTTGTGTTAGGATTCAGGTAGCTTTTCAAGGGCTGGCTTCTGAGCTGCTGTCTTTTCTCAAAACAGCTGCAGAGCGGTAACTACATTTGGGCTCAGAAGGGGAACTCTGAAGTTCCAGCCCTACTTTGAACACAAAAGCCTTTAAAAGCCATTGATTAATGATCTCATGGGCATCTTCCCATAGCTTGCAGAGACCGATGGGGAGGGACAGGGCAGAGAGGGGCTGTTCTGCAGGACACTGGGGATAGGAGCTGAGACCCTGATGGCATGTGTTGGCCAGGACTTGGTGAGGCATTTTGAGCTGCGGTCGCTGGCTTGTTCCTGACTTGCTGGCTGGCACAAGTACTTGTGGAGCTGTGTGGTAAAGCAAAGCAGGAGACAAAAATGCCTGAAAAAGCAGCTGGCCAAACAGTGGCCCCATGGTTTGGCAGCGTGAATGTTGCTTGATGTTGGTTTACCTATAAAATGAGAAAGTTGTGAGGTTTAATGTTGGTGAGGCAATAGAGACAGAACTGTTTTGTATCACGTTATCCTTAGAAAAGCATTTCTTGAACTGCAAGAAACTGGCAGACTTAACAATCTGTCCAGAAAAGCATTCAGCTAGTGCTGTGTTTAACCATCTAAGCCCCCTGTACTGCAGGGGAGTGAAAAGTCTCAAGCAATAACCACTTTTAAGGGAAGCAGTTCTTCCCAGGTACCCATTGCTTCACCATGTTGTATTATCCCATTGAATCCCACTAAGCTCTTGGCTTTGAGACATGAACAATGCAATTTAATAGATGTTTCATTTTTATACTATTTCTGTCACATTTCTAAGTAAAGACTTTTCATGTTATTGCTTAGGCTGATATTTGTTATGCTTTTTGGTACTCCTAATTATTCAAAGAGCAAAATTTGGGGCTATTTTTGATTTGTTTCTTCTCTGTAAGACAGACTCCTTAGGACTGCTGGAGACTGAAGCAGACAGAAGTGATGGATCTTCTTGTTGTCTGTCTGTCTGTGTGTGCTTATAGGAAATGACAGGACACATTGGGAAGGAGAGGAAGGAGGGAGGTAAGGGGTCTGATGGCCTTTCACCTCTTCATGTTCGTAGTGTGGCACATACACCAGATTGTAAGGACAGGGCACGCCGGCACAGCTGAGCATCCATTCTGCTGCCCTGGGTCTCATTAGCCCTAGGCAAGCTGAGTGGGCATTTCATCACCCAAATGTTGCCCCTTTGGTTCAGCTTTGCCTTGGATCTACCTTTCCACTGTTCATGATTCATTTACTCATGTCAGTAGGTATCCAAAGATTGGGGGGGAAAACAAAAAAAAGAGAAAGCTGAATGTATGAATTTTCATTATAACAACTTCACAGGAGTCAGCTGAAATTGTGGGGGATTTTCTGACCTTATGTCCCTTCTCTATGTGTTTCTATCTCTCCTCGCTACAGGTGGCACGAAGTTCACATCACCTGGACTTTGAGGTAGCCTGTATACCTCTGTGTAGTTGTATGTTGTTGCGTGTATGCACAGTTAGATATGTAGCCCCTATGGAAGGGGATCTGTACAGCACCACAGCTCGAGTTTCAATCAAAGGAAATGATTGAACCTCTCCCTCGTGGCATCTCCCTTTTCTTCTTTCCTCGGGTCATCTCCTGCTTGCCTCAGAGGGCTGGGGTGTTGGAGGGAGCCTGCACCTCTCCGTGCCTTTTTTCTGTTTTGTTTTTCCTGTGCCTTCAGAGAAAGGTTAAAAGGGCTTTCATCAAAGAGCACTTGCCATGAGTTTAAAAAGGTCTGACGAGGCAGTTGGACTCATAGATTCAGGAAATCATGTAGGTTGGAAAAGACCTCTGAGATCACCAAATCCAACTTGATGATCTTTGTAGGTCCCTTCCAACCTAACTATACTAATTTCTAGTCCTCCTGAATTAAAATATTCATTTAACTGCTGATGTTGTACCTTTGTATGGTACCATTAAGACTTTTCATACTCATTAATTCTTAGTGAAATCAAATTCGTATGAATAAATACAACCCTGATGAAACTGTTACTAACATTTATCAGGCCACATCCTTTTCCTGTTGTTTTCCTGGTAAGCAGTTTTAAGACAAGTATTTAAACATTTTAGCATAAAATTTCTCTGGTATTGAACATTTCTTTGTAAAAAGCCACAACCACTGATGTAAAAGTAACTAGGGCTGTAGCTTTGATGCTTAGTTAGCAGTCAGGCTTGTGATCTGAATTAAGGGAGGGGGGGAAGTGTTAGAATATATATATATATATATATATATATATATATAAATATAATTAACTACAGGATTTTAAAGAAATATTTTAATCCTCTTACCCTGGTTCAGCTTCTGCAGTGTTGGCTTCTGGTTGTTCTGAGTAAATTGTTCCAGCATCCAAAATATTGTTTCTTCCATTCTGTTCTCACAAACTTGTGAAAAGTACATTAGGTCAAACTTGAGATCAAGATGAGTCCAAGCTTCTAAAACTGAAGTCTGGTGACGTTTTGGTCAAGTTAAAAATTTGTTTCTCTACTGTAGGAAAAAGAATAATGATCCTAAATCAATTACTTGTGCTTGCTTTCTTCTTCTTTTAACCTGTTTATCAAACTAAGAAATATTGACCACTTCTATGTAGGAAAACTCCTGCTTATGATTCTGAATTGAGGAGGAGATGCACATTTGGAGGAGAACCAGTACATGTTAGTTTAAGTGTAATTCCCCTAGAAACACATGGATACACTATCTAACAGTGGGTTACCACTGTTCTTTCTCCTCGAGAGCACTTTCCAGGCCAGGGTCCAAGGGGACTGCTGGCAAAGGGAGCTGCTGCTCAGGAGAACAGAAATTTACAGCCTGCTCCTAACAGCAAATAAGCAAGAAGCAAGGAAAAAACAAACGTGATGCTGTTGTAAACCTCTTTGTATTTGTTAATTTGGTGCTAGCTATACCATGAGTCTTCTTTCTGTACATACTGGAACTGCAAAGTGTTGAGCGCTGGCTTGCGTCTTGCATTCAGCTGAGTTTTCACAGCTGCCTTGTGTGGCCAAGCCCTCTCTGGCTGCAGCAACCTGCAGGCACACAGGCAGTGCCTCCCCAGCCCTGCTCCAGCTTGTAGAGGTTCCTGACACCCAGCACTGCCCCAGGGAAGGGCAGGGAGAGCAGGCAGCCCCCCTGCGTGAGCCCGAATATTGCCACTTTGCACCTTCCTCCTGGTGGAGCAAACTTGGGAATGAGTGAGCTCCTCTTCAGAAATCTGCCTGTGGTGAAGGGCTGTGTTTTAAGGTGCTTTCATGGCAAATATTACCTTGTCTGTCTGTTTTCCATTGTCTGTCCGTTCTCCAGCTCATGCTGCCCCAAGGTGCACGGGGCATCTGGGCTGTGGCATGCTGCTGAAGGTGTTTGAGAGCGATTGAGAGGGGGCTGGGTACTGCACACAACCTCCCAGCAAGAAGGAAACCCAGACAGATTTTTCACACTCTTTTCATGTTGCATGCCACTCAATTCACTACCCCCAGTTCTTTACTTTTTACTGACCACGTTCTCCACCCCCAGACATACATGGATGTTCAAGTCTCCTGGCTCACAGAAACAAGAAGAAAGGTGACTCTGTCCCAGACTTTCCAATACACAGGAAAAATCAGCCTTTTCCGAACACTGAGGGAAATCTGGGTCAGGTTCTTTGAAGAGTCCCAGCTGTGGCTTTCAAGCAAACATCAAACCTGAGGAAAGAGCCCCATGGACAGGCGAGTCCCCGAATGGGCAATGCCAGATGGAAAATGGCAGAGGACAGCTGTGGGGCACCCCCTGTGCTGGGATGAGGTGAACGGCTGCTCAGGGTGGTGCTGGAGGGACAGTGGTCCTTACCTTGGCCTCAGGTTGGCTTCCTACCTCAGGTGGAAGCTAGGAGACAGGCGAGGTGGGATAGTTTGTTAACAAGAATTATGCAGTTTAAGCAAATGAGCCACAAGCCAGTTTTGAGAACTGAAACATAAGGTTAGGGAGCAACATCTTAGCTGCAAGGCTGAACAATGGAGCAGAGCCCGTGTTTTAGCTGGGAGTGGGACAGAAACATGTTGTACAGAATACTAAAACACATAGTAATTGGCATTACCTCAGAAACTGGAGGAGGACTGTGATGTATTTGGTACTCTAGATGGAGCAACCACTTAAAAAAATCCAATCAATTTTGGTTTAAATGTGTAACTAGGCCAGCATTCGTCTCATAGGAAACTGTGTTTGTTGAGAGACTGCTGGGATCGCTCTGCCTGTGTGTATTGGTAGCACAGCTGCCTGTGGTGATGGGCAACCAACAATGTTTTATTTAGATCGTTTTATAGTATGGTGGTTTTGTTGTTGTTGGTTTGGGTTGGTTTGTTTTTTTTGAGTTACTCATCTTAGTAGAGAGCTAGGTTTGAAGCTGTGCATCAGCTCTTTCGGATGCAGGGCGTGTTGTGCACTTGGGCCTTTAGGGACCAGCTGCCGAGTGCCCCAGCCTCAGTGCCGCTCTCCAGGCTGTGCTTGTGCTAAAGATGTATGCAACCACATGACAGAAAATGGCAGGAGTCACTAGTTTTAATCATTCTGAATTTTTTCAGTGCCTTATGATTCCTGGTGGTGTGCTATTAAAGAGGCTTCTGGCCCCAGAACCGAGTCACAGACAACATCATCTGTACTGATGTGCAAGCAGACATGTTTAAAAGGACCTCAGCTCAGGTAGGCATCATGGCCCAAAGTGCACCAAGTGGCTCTGCAACCTCCTCTTTTTCTCCAAACCTCTTCCTCAAACGGGGCTGAGCCTGGCTCCCTGTGGCTGTCGGCTCAGCTCCTGTGGTGCAGGTGCAGCAGGGTGCACCCCACTGCTCTTGACAGCCTGCAAGAAAGGAAATGACCTGCCTATCTGCAGCCAATGCCTACAATTTAGCTGCAAATTTGTGTCCAGCAAGGTGAAAAAACTGAAAGCTTTGATATTGGTAGGTGAATTCTGTACTTATGTCCTTGGGCTAGTCTTCTGGCTTCTGAGTTCTAGCTAAAGTAATAAAGAAAAAAATCCCAACCTTGTAGACACACACTCTTTAAAAATATATATATTTAAAATACTTTAGAAATGATAGTAGTCAGAAATTATTTTGAATCCCAAGTGCCTGCTGCCAATGTATCTCAGATCTTTGGGAAGTTGCAGACCTCACTGAAGTTCATGGGCATGCTCTCCACCTTCCAGCCGAACGAATGGGAGGAGCACTTTGTTCCTTTTTTAGTGATGACTGGAAAAACAGGGACCTGCAGGCTGGACTAGTGATGATGAGTCCCTGTTGTGGTGTGAGCTCTGGCATCAGAGATTGGGATGGTATCAGCCACACTGAACTCTAATCCCTCTTAAAATACTTCTGGTGTTGGGATTGAGAAGGGTCTCCATCTGTGGGTGGATTGGATGCAAACAGGATGAAGGATTTACCTGGCTACAGCTCTTGATTAATACAGGGATCAAATAGGAGGCAGAATGCAGCAGAAAGTCCAGAGACAACAGCTTAAAAGCAGGAGACAAAATTAAACATGGCTGCATGAGCAGGGGGTGTTTCAGGGGCAAAAAGCTGGAGGGAAGATCTGACAGAGGGCTGGAAGTAAGGAAATGGCTCCTTGCTGTTTCCTACCTGCTGGGTGCTTGGAGACAGAGTGTGATGTATGTTCTCTCTCAAAAATATTGTATGTTAAATCGTGTCAGCTTCTCACAGGGGAGAAATCTCCTATTTGTTTGCTGAAGTCTGGCCAGGGGTGGTGATAGGCTAATCCTAAACTGAAGATCAATCTGAACATTTCACACGATAGACCCAGTACGTGGGCAGTTAGGAGATACGGGAATATTTTTATTTAGTAGCAGAGCTTTTCATTTTTCTTTTTCTCCCGCCTGCAGCATTAAGCAGACACAAGGGCAATTCCCACTGAGTTAGACTGAAATCTGAGAGTGGTGACATGCGAAGCCTTTGGCTGTGCTCTAAATGAGTAGTGGTGTAAGGTGCCGCAGACAGGCACTTCTCAGCATGTGCGTTGAAAGGGAGCGTGTGTTGCTTCTCTCACGCCGTCGGCATCTGCACCAGGGACGTCTGGCTGCAGCACTGCCCGCGGTCCCTGCCTATGCTCGTGTCTTCCCAGAAAGCAGACATCAAATGGGCTTTTGCGCACTTCAGCCAGCACAGATTTTTTTGGACAGGGCTGTAAAAATAAGAAATGATCCAGCAGGATTCCCCAAGCTGAATTTCCAGCACTGGAAGTCAAAAAAAAAAAAAGAAGAAAGAACAGAAAGTTTTGCTATGTAAATCAGGTAAATGCAATTGAGATTCATTTGGTGAGGTCTGTGACTCAAAATGAACCATGCTGTCTACTTTTCAGAAAAAAAAAGATTCAGTTCTCAGGATGTCTGTTTCTACTACAAAACCCTGAAGAGAAACAGGTTTTGGAGGTATAATTGCTTTACGTAATAACGTTTCTGTGTTTGCTGAGCTTAGTGTTTTATGTTGCATAAAAAACCAGCAACACAACAAACCACACTTGCCATAGTTCGTTTTTTTTTGGCATTTTAGCCTATACTTAACCTCCTACAGTTTCAAGGCAGTCACGTTGCAGGTGCCTGGCTTTGCCGTGCAATCTAGCTCAGAAAGTCAGAAGCAGAGGGCCGGCGATAGGCGCACTTCTCTGATTTTATGGGAACTGCAACATGCTGGGCACGCTCACGAAGATGAGGTGCAGTGGCAAATGGAAAACAGATTTGGAAGAAATCAGAGCAGTTATTTTCAGAGCTTTGCACTGCTTCAGCATTTCTTCTCAACTGTCATAGGAACAGGGAGTGACTCTTGCTTTTGTGGGACTGGAGCTATTAGCCTTTGTAGCAGCAGAGAGAAGCCCGTGTTCTGTAAGAGGTTTGAGGTGCAGGCATAACCTGAGGTGTTAGGGTCTCGCAAAAGAAATAACGTGTTCCACATGCATTTGCACAATTCGAAGAAGTGCTGCGGAAAATTCCTCAGGCGACATAAATGTGAGCAAGGGGGAAACTAGAAGTGGCGTAAAGTTCTGTTATTTGTCCATAGACAAGCCAAAGGTTTGAGGAAAAACAACAGAACCTTCACTTTCTCCAGTAACAGCAGGCAATTAGTAGATTTAGTGCAGATACTGACAACAGTGTGTTTGACTGCCGATGCTAATGGCCACGTGTAGGCTGACCCTTATCAGGGCAGTCGCTCACGGTCTCCTTTCCAGGGCTCTGATGGCTTCTGCCATAATTACTGGCCGCACCTTTTTCAGTAATGAGCTGATTGGGGCAGCAGAGATGCTTAATAAGCAGCTGTATGGCTCCATTGGCAGGATACAGCTATGCAAGTGTCTAACAGAGCAGCTCCGTTATGTGGTTCGAGAGCCCAGATGTCCTAGCAGCCCTCTGTCCTCGGGGAGGAGAGGCTGCTGCTTGTTGAGGTCGATCCAGATGTTAAAAATGTGAATTGCTCACTGGAGCTGCCAGAAGCACTTCATTGACTGCTGGGGGAGCTTCAGCAGCTCCTCGGCACTTCAGCCAGGTGCTTTGCTTGGGGTGGGAGCAGCTGCTTTGCTCTGGGGACGTGGGCGTATTTACAGTGTGGTAAGATGCAGGTCAGAACGGTCTCAGAGGGCCCCTAGGAAATTGAAAAGTGATGCTGAACCCTGGAAGTGCTGCAGGAGGCCAAGATTACACCTTAGGTTCATTTCAGCATTTATGGAAGATAAAATATATGATATTTTTTTTATATATGACTCATATGACTGGACAACCTACAACCTTTCTCTGTTCTCTCTTCTAGCTTCAACTGGAATACCTTGTGTTTTTTTCAAAGCCGCATTTTTTTTAAATTTGATGTCTGTGATCTTGATGTGGCAATCACGTACATCAGTGTGGTTGTTTGCAGCTTCTAGAATAGCAGCAGGGTTTTACCATGCGCTGAACAACCTAAGTGCAGCCTTGGTCTGAACGAAGTTTAGTTGGTGGAGCAATGTCCCTCACCTGGACACACACACACAGTTTGCCAGGTTTCAGAAAATATGACAAAAAAAAAAGCAGTAGTCTAGGGCCTCGAAACTGAGCAGAAAGGAGCAGGACCATTTTTCCTTCTTATTTATTTTTATTTATTTATTTTTTTTTAGCATGGAAATCCGCATGTCCTTGAGGCTGTTGTACTTCACTGAGTGGAGGCAAAACCCAGCTGATTTTCCACACCTCCCCCAGACCTACTGGCTGACCAGCAGCAGCAGCAGCAGCCTGCCTGTGGCGGTGCCTCTGGGCACGAGGTGGGTGCCAGGGGCAGGAGCAGGAAGATGCCCCGGGGGCAGCATCGGGCAGCCCAGATAGGAGCTCTCAGCCAGCTGCTGCGGGTGGGTCCAGGGCTGGGGCCCGAAACGTGGGCTCGCAGAGGGCTTACAGAAGTGGTGAGCTGGGGTGAGGAGGAAGTGAATAGCAGGACGTGGTTGCTTCCAAACACCTGCTTCTCAGGCGAGCTTTGAGACTTGCCGCAAGGTCTGCAGACGGGCCCTGCCTCCCCATGGTGCAGCCACTGAAGTTATAAATGAGTAAGCACCGCAGCCTTCCATAGTGGCAGCGTGTATAAAGGTAACTGGTCATGGTGGTGAAGGTGCCAAGACTTTTTTTTTTTTTTCTTTTAAAGAGTGTCAGACAGCATAGCTCAGGCAACACGGATGGCATCCTGGTGTCCAGGAGCAAATTTACAGCAGTGCTGGTTTACTGCCAGCCTGGCTGTGTGCAGCCTGCACAGCACTGCAGAAGCTGGACTCACTGCTGGGCAGGCAAGTCCTAACCCTGGAAGAATGGGTGTTGGGGAAAGCAGTGGCACCTCTGGCCTGCTGGCAAGGCAGGAGATGGCAGTGATTTAAAAATAATGATAAATTAAAATCCTGCATGAATTTGGCTCTGGTAATTCCTCTGTCATGCAGTGAGTGCTGTCAGCATTTCATTTTATTTTATAGATATTTGAAAGCAAAATGCATGAAAGCAAAATTTCAGCCATGGCCAAAGGCAATGGAGTTGTGCTCCTCCAGGGCATGGAGTTACCTCGCAGGGCCTGGGCTGCTCGGCTGCTGCCTGTCTGCTCCACCACGTTGCTTCCCATGGTGCTGGTGCAAAATGGAGAGCAGTCTGTGCAGCCGAGGGTAATGTCACTTGGCTTCAGACGTTCTGACTTCCTCAGATGAAAGATGCTGTAGCGGGGGAACTATTTTTTGCCTGGTGATGTGTGCTTCCCCCTAGACGCTTGCTCTAGTCTACACGTTGGCCAGATGTTAAAAAGATAGACAGAAGATGGTGTAAACTTGCAATGTCCCTGCCGAGGGGACAAGTTTTATCTCTCTGGAGCTTTCCAGCTAACACTGAAGTAACAGAACTGCAAAAGCTCCTCACACAGCGATATTTTGTGGCATGCGGTTCCTAGGAGTGGTTTTAGATGCAGCTGTCTCTCTTGCAGGCAGAAACTCATTTCAGTTACATGTTTAGAAGCAGCACAGGATTCCCTACCTAATATTCTCCACAGCCTGTCACGTTTCCCAGCTTTAGGAAATGTCCTCTCACACATCTTCACAGCAGAAAGAGCTCCAGCTGCTTTCAGAAGCAGTCACTGCAGCCGAAGGAAGCCCTGGCCCCTGCACACCCCGTGCTGGTGGCTGCAGGCAGGCCCTTCCCCTGGCGAACAGCAGCAGTCACAGCTCGCCCACTGTGATAGCCACTTTCCACTGCATGTTGCAGCGTCCTCTTTTCGTCTTCCTCCACACTTTCCTTCCCCTGACAGAGACACTTTCTTGGAGGGTTTGAGAAGAAGCTGCTTCACCTTCGAGTTGCGGAGCCTTTGAGCTGCTGTCCGCATGCTCTGCATTTTGGTGGTGCTGGGAGTGCAGCCAGAGCAAAGCTCATGCATGTGGCCTGTCCCGGTGTTTCTCTGCATGCTTAGCAAGCACACTCATTTGATATTTAATCAAGCCAGCTTTCCCATCCTTAGTATTGTGTGAATAACACAGGCAGGCACATTTCTCTTTGATTTGTTCAGGACAAGCATGTTTCTGCCCCTCTTTGTATTTAATGGTAGTTCCCCTTGGAAAATTGATGTACCTTTTGGTGCTCAGCAGCCAAGGTCCCATCATGCCCAAGCTATTTGTGGCTCTGGTGCCCTGCAGGCTCTTGTGGCATTGCAGCACTGCCAGAGTCACCTCGGGGGGCGAGAGGTTTGTACTCGGGGCTGGTTGGCTCTCAGCTCTACGTCTCCTCCTGCAGACTCATGGGCTCCTCAAAGGCACATCTCTGCAGCTCCTCTCCTCACATTTGGGTGGGAGGATGGAGAGCGTGCCCACGCCTCGTAGCAAGGAATTTGTCTAAAGTGGAAAATGTTCTGAAAGTGAGGCAAGGGGTGGGGGGGGGGGGGGGGGGGGGGCGGAACATTCAAAAAAATTTTGTTGGGAGAGGCAGAAGTCCAGGTACCTTTGAGAACACTGTAGCTTCTGTTTCTCTTTTCTCCTCTGCGTGCATTTTGGACAGGCCAAGTTGTGGTGTCGCGTGTGTTTGGGGCAGGTTAAGTTGTGGTGCAGGAGCCCAAATGAAGTATCACTTAGAAGAGCAGCACACAAAAATGTGAGGTTGAGGAATGCTATCTGTCTGAAGATCAGTTTCAGTCTTCAAACCAGTTTCAACATCATTTTGTGATCTGCAGGCTGCTTTAGGCAGGGGGATGGCGTCTCGCTTTGCAGACTTCTGAATGCTTCAAGTTACTTGGTGGGATGAACTGCTAGAGTGACATCATTTCAGAATATTAGATTTTCTTTGTGAGAAGAATGGTGGCTGACTGTTCTCACATAGAAAAAACTCTTCTGGTTTATGTTTTTTTTTTTTTTTTTTTTTTTTAAACATATTTTATCTGAATGAAACATTGCTGGACTGCCCCTGTAGGGTGCGTGTCCACCTGTGCCCACCGCTGCCTCTCGCTAGGAGGCAGGAGACTGTCCGTGCTTTGCTGTAGGCTTGGATCCTCCCTCAGGTGCCTTCCAGCTTGCAAATCGTGGTATCGTGCAGGCAGCTTTTTGAAGGCTGTAAAAATATATTTTTTTCCTGATAGGTCTTACACTTTCTATTAAACCAGCAGAATTCACAGCAAAATTTGTTGTTAAAAATTGTTTACGCATGTAATTTCAAAGGAACTTTCAGGGCAATAATACTTTTTTTTTTTTTTTTTTAAAGTTCAATATTATATATACTTTTATAAGATTAGAAGTTAGTGAAGTGGCACTGATCTAACGTTTGGCTCTCAAGTAGGCCTGGGAAATTTAAGATAACATAATCCACCAGGCAAAGGAACAGGAAAAGTCTGGGGAAAACCAGGTGTCCCCTTTTCCTTCTACTTTGATGCTTTATGGTTTTTCAGTTGCTGTATGAGTCTACCAAACGCAGCTTGGAAGTCACATTCACCATTGAGCAAATCGTAATTATAGGATGTTGGTGGAGTAACCTGACATTGATGAAGATACCCTAAAAGGCAGCGAGCCCTACCCTGTGTTGTGACCACCTGTGGGGTTTGGCCCAGCTGGAGATGCTGCTGGAGGGGTCCCCAGGCCCAAGAGGAGCACTGCTGCAAAAGGGTGGGTGCTGAGCCTACGGGCTGCTGGAGGAGGCATCTTGGATGGGCTCTGCAGGAGATGCTGGCAAACACAGAAAGAAGAGAACTTTCTTTCCTGTCCCCCTGAACTACAGGTAAGAGCTGATGGGTAAGAGCAGTCTGAGAGTCACATGCATGAAAGGGGGTGAAAGCAAAGCATTGGTACAGAGGGCTCTTTTATTTTATGGTATTAAGAGGCTTGGTAGAAAAACATTTAGGGTAGTTGTGTACTGGATGAGCTGCTGTCACTGGGAGATGGGAGGGAAATAATAATTATTTTTGAAAAGAAGAGTGAAAAAAGGGTCATGTGTTTAGCCAATGGAAGTATGTGCATTAACTGGACATGCAGAGGCTTCCTTACAGTAGGTGTTTTATTCTTTTATGATATTCTGCTTCCAAGTAAGTATTCTAATCCATATGAAATAAATTTAAAAATAGTTTACTGGAGTATTGCTGAACAAATCTAAATGGGATTCCTTTGTCTGCATTGATCAGTCTGCTTGTTGAGGGAGGCAATCCTGGCATTAGCCTCACCAAATCAAACCTTTCTTGGGATTCCAGAACCACGATAGGTAGCACAGGTACCATGTAGGAGGTAAATACCACCCTGCCCACGTGTCTGTCACACAACACTGCAGTTCAGAGGGTAAATGTCAGCCGTGGGTGGTTGAGAAGGCCTTGTGAAGTCCAAGTGGGCATGATACTTGAGTTTTATGAGAGTATGTAGCAAATTGGATAGGGTGTAGAAGACAGTGTAATGGGATCCAGTGGATGGAAGGTGAAACCACAAATTTATTGGGTTAAATGAATTGGAGGGTTTTGTTTGTTTTGTTTTATTGGTTTATGAATTTATTTTGGCTGATACAACTTCCCATTTGGATAGCTTGGTTGGTTTGCCAGGGAGTATATTCTCTTCACTAGTGAGCTTTATATCAGGAGTAAATTCCAATAACCTGTCCTATGATGAGTTTGGTAATTTAAATATGATACCTTTCAAAATTCATTTCAAATTACTGGATATTGGGGGTTGTAAGGTCTATTTTTCATTTTTAACCTGCATTGTATAAGAAATCACCATAGTTAATACCTTGGTTACTTCTGCCTACTATTTGTGAGTGCATCCATCGGGCACTTGACTGGATGAAAATAAAATTGTTTTTTGTGAATATTCTCACCTGGGTGTTCTGAAAGAAGCTTTTTAAGATTAATTGCATCAGCTTCTGATCAATTCACAGAAGACAGCAGAACTTAAAATGTTATTTTTAAAGGCATTTTTAATGGGTGTTTTTGATTAGCACTTTTTTTTTTTCTCTTCCACTAGGACAATGCTTCTGTAACCTTACAGTAAAACTGAGTCCCTGGGAGAAGAACTGGGTATGTGGATATATGGATATATGGATCATATTCAGGTTCTTATCATTTTTCTGTGTATTAGAAATAATGGTGAGAGAGAAGAAATCTCTTCTGTTGTGCAGTCTGAAGATAGAAATTGTGAACTTGTGTGTTTAGTCAGGAAGGCTTTTGTTGTTGTTTTTAACATGTCAAATGTTTTTCAGTTTTATTCATCATCAAAAGTGTTCCGTGCTGTCTCAAGTTGTGATTTTTGTGTTCTTGATTGCTGTTGTCCCTGGTATAAAAATACAACTAACTGGAGATTCTCCTGAACTAACAGTAAATTTCTTAGAGGGGCCTATATGCAAAATTCTGATTTCAAAAGAAGCGTAATATTAGCTAGAGGTCAAGGAAATAATTTAAATATATTGTTGAAACATAAATTCATCTTGAAACACAGTGAAATGAAAGTGACACCTTCTTACTGAAAAGATCTGTTCTTCTTGTGCTAGAATATTTGACAATTGTAGTAGCCCTGTAAAACCAGCACAGCTGGGTGCTCTTCCTTCTTTCTCTTCCTTCAGAAATTTCAAGTATGCTTAGACAGGCTGCTCTCATTTACAAATATAACAAGCAAAATTTATACAAATGGAGTTATATATAAAATCACTTCTGGCCAACAAAGTGGCACTGGTGGTGGTAAAAAGGGCAGTAGCCCAATCTAATTTCCATGTTCTGTTCTTTGAGTTTCTGTGGTTCATGGTGTAAGCAGACTGAGTTTGTTGAGCAGTGTAGTGGTACATGATGGGTCCCATCACTCCCTGTTCTTACAGATAATTTTCGTAAACAGACCTCTGTTTCCTTCACGGAGAAAATTAAATTGATTTCTTTCTGTAAATGGAAGTCTCTCCTTGCCTGCATGTGCTGGGTCTCTACCCTTGACTGGGCACTGGCATGAGTGAGCGCCGTCTCTCTAGCCCTGGCAAATCAAACTTCTCCCCAGCCTACATATACAGGAGTCCCTGCATACCTTTCCTCTGTGGATCTGCAGACTTAATCCTTTTAAGATAATAAAATTATCTTTTACAAGTACTTAGTGAAAAATAGGCAGAAGAAGAGCATACTGCTTCATTGTCCTCGTGTCAGTTATCCTGACTTTGTGTGATACGTCACAGTTGCTGCTGCATGGTTGTTTTTTGGAAGTTAGTGCATTTCCTCAATCTTGTGCTGTGCTTTTGACACATAGCTATAGTTGTAGAGCTATTGGCAACTAGTGCCATAGCATTAGCAGCACTGAGAGGCAGCTTTTTGTCTTGGATGGGGAAAAAAAACTTGTGTTTGCTGAAAGTTGGAGTGGTGGAAAGGGACCTCTGGAGTCAGCTTCTTTCTCAAAGCAGGTGTTTCTCCAGCACTAGATTAAATCAGCTCAGTTATGAACTTTGACTGCATCTTGGAAATGTCTGTGGGTGGATATCATACAGCTTCTCAGTAGAGAAGCATTGCCCTCTTAGTGAAGAAGTTTTTTGAAATACTGAACCTAAACCAAGGGCCTTTGCTCCTTTCTGTATTGATGTGAACAATGGGCAGCGCTTGGCTCCATCACCTCTACCACTACCTGCCAGCATTCTGCATGATACCAGCCTTTGACCTGTGCCCCACACACCCAACCATCCTGCAAGACACCTGCTTGAACATCTCCAGTTTCTTCCCATCTCTCTTGAAACAGAAAGCCCAAACCTGGACATCCTATTCCAGTGTAGTCTCATCAGTCTCATTAGAGGATGATGATAACTTTATTGGTTTTGCACTAACCACACTTTTAGTGAGTCCTGGTATCTCTTTTATCATATTTACCGAGAGGGCACCTCTGGCTTGTATTGAGCCTGGTGCCCACTGTCACCCTTCTGGGAGGACACCTACACCAGCCCTACTTTCCCAGCCTATGCTGAGCCATGGGATTGTCCTACCCCAGGTGCTGTACTTCGGGTTTCTCCCTGATGCACTTCAGGACATTTCTATTCCCCTGTCCTGGAGTTTAGAGGCTTGTTGGAGCTTATAGGGTCACACTGGAGTGAGGCTCTACCTCTTGCCATCTTAGACACACCACGCATTTACTGTTGTCCACACTGAACAACAAAGAGAGAAATCTGTGCATTTTGGAGGAATTACTGTAGGAGAGTTGGTATGGGGATTACCAAGAATTTATGTAGAGGGTTTCCTTAGATTTTTTATTTTTATTTTTAATAATCTAAACGTCAGGATGTGATTGTCTGTACTTCTTTTACTTTTTTTTTTTTTTTTTCTTTCCCAATTATTTCTGGTAATTCAGTTGTTCTTTGTTTCCATAGTTATGAAGTGCTTTCTGAGCTAAGTCTTGGAGCTGTTTTAAGGAGCAAATAGTAAAAAAAAAAAAAAAAAAAAAAAAAAAAAAAAAAAAGTGGAATCGGGGATAAGAATCACACTGCTGTCAGACTGAGGAATTAAAATGTATTTTTATAGCATATACTGCACGTATACAGTTTATTTAGTAGAACATGTTCTTTCCAACACACACATTTCATATGCAAAGTAATGTGAAAGCTACAAAACAGGCTAACTCATATTGAAAAGGTTGCAAGTTCCTGAATGACCGAGGCAGAAGCAAATAATGTTTTGAACACCTACTGTTTTGTAAACCTCTTCCTCCTGCACATCTGCAGATAATGGCAAAATTGATGTCAAAACCCCATGCTTCTCATCAAATTTCATGCCTCAGCTGTGTTAATACGTTTAGTATTAACAGGTTTTAAAACACTCCCACATTACGTCCAGTATTAGGTGTGTACAGCTGTCCACTTACATCATCAGTCATTTATTCAATAAATCAATTGACTGAAAACTGTATTTTCAAAACTAAACCCATGCCTTTTTAACTTGCGTGAGACAGAAGCTGCTTTCTTTTCACATTTTGAATAAAGTGAACATCTGCCCTGGAATGAAGACTTCGTTTCAAGCAATTTTAAACATTTTTACAGCTGTTTTATAAAGAGACAAAAATGGGTTTCTGGATGTGAAAGTGCATCTGGGTAAGAGCAGGAGCCATGGCAATATAATGGCACAAGAAATGGCAGGCTTAAATTGCAAGAAGGAAGCCTTTAGTTTCAGCTTAGAGCCAAACTTACAAATGGCCCAAGGGTGGTGATATACGCGAAGGGCTGACTGAGGATGGTCAAGGCACATCCAGAGACATTTTGTGAAATACAAAGCACAGGCTAGGAGGGCTTCCTCGAGGAATGAGTGGCATAAAGCTGATCCAGTCTTTCATCTGTGAGCCAGGAGTACATCAGATGAGTGCTTCCAAACTATATTTCCACAATGCTGTGCTTGCTTCCCTAATTCCTCTTTTCCAAGAAAGAAGACAGAAGAATTTTATACATGTATCTTGTTATATCTTTGGCAGAAATACAGTGATGGTCACCTACAGTTCATGTACAACCTTTCACTAAATGCACTATGTGAAGGGATTCTTTTGTTTTTCATGTGCAAAACCAGTTTTAAAATGGTAGGAGAAACTTTAAATTTAAAATTGCAGAAACCATTCTGATTTTTTCCAGAATTAATATTATTATTTGTTCTGTGATTCCTCAGCAAAGAGAATCAGGGATGTTTGTTGCTCGTTACTGTTGTATACCAGGTAAGGTGTCCTTTGTGGAAAAGCAGGGGCTGCTGTCCTGTGTAACAGCCCCAGCTGGTGTATAATGCTTACAGGAGGGGTGGCTCTGTGTTACTGCAGGCCAGCCAAGCTGTCCAAAGCAAATGAGTTCTGACAGAGACCTTCTGTAAGGTTTACCGAAGGAAAGAGCAGAGCCGAACTTTGGCCAGATACTTTCCTTTAAACGCTTAGTTACCTTCTAAGCTAGCAAGAAGGTTTTAAATAGTTATTTCTGTGTTTGTCTGGTCTTTAGCAAAAAAAAAGTTTCTGATCACATTGGCAAAAGGAAAACTGTTACAGCTGTGAGAAAGGCTGATTTTAATGGGCATTCCAGTGATCTGCGTAGTTTTCGTGTGGCAAACCTTTCACGTTCAGTAGGTAGCATCAATGCAAATGCTTCTTTGGGCATCACTGTCACTTTCCTAATGCAGTTTCTTTTTTCCAGAATTCTTCCTTTCATCTTAAGGGAAGAAAAATATTCACATTCATGAGGAAAAAAAAAAAAAAAAAAAGATGTCCTTCTCAGTCCTGCAGCCTCCCTGCAATGGCCAAGGTGACCTTACTGCTATGTCTAGAATAATGCTGTCAGTGTCCCCCTTGCAAGGCAAGTGGCAGCTGGGGAAGAGGCATTCTTCCACAGCAGGAATCATGTGGCACACGGCTTAAAGACAGGACACAGTTCAATAATTTTTTTCAGGCGTGCTTTCTCACGAAATTCTCTTACAGCGAAGTAATAGAAGATGGTATCAAGACAGCAGTTCAGGTTGGCAACCATCATTGACACCTGAATGAAGAGGCTGATTTTTTGTTTTAGATTGCAGTCCACTATCACGTGCTGTCTCACCAGGCACTGTAGGCAGATTGCAAGGTGGACAGGTGTGAAACACACCAAAAACACCACAAGGTTGATGATAATTACTAGTAAGGAGCTTCTGTCTTCTGCTTTCTTTTTAGCACCGTTTTTGTGATTCAGAAGAATCCAGATGTTTTGGGCAGAGCAGAAAACTATCACTGAGAGTGGGATCAGAAATCCGAAGACCTCCACAGAAACAATATAGGGAATGCTCCAGGCCTGTTTTGACATGTTGTGAAAACAAAGTAATTCATCTTTCTCTTGAAACACGTACATCGGGCTGCTGCAAAACCAAGTTACTGCCCAGATGAAGCAGCAAACCAAGATTGCCCACTTGGGCGACTGGTTAGCCCGACCTTCAAATGGGTACCTTATGCAGATATATCGGTCAACAGTAATGCAGACAATGATGAAGATACTGCCGTAGGTATTGACAAAGTACAGAGACTGGATAAAGGCACACAGGAGTCCAGGTGCTGCTTTGGTAGAGTAGTACAGCTTAAGCGGGAGTGAGAGAAGCAGCAGGATATCTGCAAGTGCGAGATTGATCATGTAGACTGAGGTTTTGGTCTGTCTGCTCCAAAAGCGGCAGAATATGGAGAGGGCCAGGACGTTGAGAGGCAAGCCAAGAATGAAGGTGGGGATGGAGATACCATACTGGATGGTGTCTGCTAACTTGTCGATGACTTCAAAGTCACATTCCATGCTGTTGTTGGTCATTTCTCCCCTAAACCACACAGAAAACGGGTTGGAAATGTGTGAGTTTCACAGTTAATGCCTCAATATATCTCGCTGCATCTTTTGTCTAGGTACGAATTGAGTAAGCACATGTTCTAGCTTGTGTTTAACTTTCAGCATTGGTCAATTTGGGGGTTTACAAGTATTTTAATTTGTAGTCGATGATCTCAGATAATCTGGCAAAATTAGCAAATGAAAGGCAAAAATTAGCAAACGAAAGGCATTGCATCTTAGTAATACTTCTTTAAAAAGTATAATTTGTGTGGAGTAAGTATTATCATTCTTAAAAAATATACATATGCTTTAACAAACTATGCTCTAAATATCTTTTTCATAATCTCTTTAATAGAATCACAAATAATTCTAAATGAAGGACAAAAAATTGGAAGTTAAGGTTTCCAGTCCAGCTCAGCTAACCAAGTAGCTTAAAAGAAATTTTAGAAGTAAGTTTATAAGATGAACTTGATCAAGAAAGGATTCTCTCTTTGGAGGGCAGAAAGTGATGGGTAGCTGACAAGCACTTCCAAAATATGCTGGATTTTTCTAAAGAAAGAAAAAACAGTTGTTGAGAGAATTTTTGTTTACATGTCTGAAATACAAAGAGAGTGAAATAGAGAGCAAGAAAATCAGCTAAATACTAACCGAGGAAATGTCCGTGGGCTTTGCCAAATCTTATACCTCTGCTTTTCATGCAGATGTTGATATTGTGCTGGAGTTCAGAGGTGGGGTGGTTTACAGCAGTCAGTGGGGCATAATGGAAATATCTGAAATGGATAATCTGGAAATATCTCTGTATGTGAACAGAGAATGTATTCAGAGTTTAACATGTTTATGTTGTGGAAATAAGATTATTTCCAGCTCAAACTACTGAAAGAACTGGCACACAAAGCTGAATTTCCAACCCAGGAGTTACGGAGTATATTATTGTTGTATCTGGAAAAAGATCAGTCTAGCCTATCTGTTTGAAGGAAATCGGGGCAAACCTGGTTAAAGCCGTTCTATAAGTCAAAGCTTTTTACAGATTTATAAATAAATACATAAAATAACTGAAAACATGGTAAACTAAATAAGGTTTGGACAGATCTTGCCAGACAATTAACTTCTTTGATGAAGAGTCTGCTTTTTCAGACATGGACAAGGCTAAAAGTTGAGGGTACTCACACTTTAGAGAAGTGCACTAGAAATAACTATAGCAATAGAAAAACTGGGGATGCTTTGAACAAGGGCAGCTAACTTTGTGATGAAATGGTTGCTAGAAGGCTGGTGAGGACTACGGGGAGGCAAGTGAGAGTTACTAGGGAGATGCACAAATTCAGGCATGTTAATACTTGGCAATGTCTCCCCTGGTGAACCCACTGCAGGCACGAGCATGACCTGTGGGCAGGATGAAGCAGGGAGGTGCTGTTGGTTATGGGGCCAGATCCAGCTGGCACCTCCAGAGACCTGAGGAAACAGCAGCTTTCCTCTGACCTTAGGACATGGCAAAAGGAAATATGATCGTTAGCAGTGAATTTATGAATGAAATGAAAACAAAAAGAAAACCTTGATTTGTTAGTCTGAGATTGAGTCAATCCCTTTGAGGCAGCTACTCAGAAAATCTTGTGATCGTAGTACATGAGAAGTGAGACAACTCCGCTAAAGGTGGAGATGTGTCGATGCCATATATACAAGGGAATGTCAGAGAGAGGCTGCTGTCACCTGGGGCCAGAACAGGTAAGATAGGAGTAAGAGGAGATAGGTAGGAGTAACAGGTAAGAGGAGATAGGGGTGTCATGCTGTTGTGTGAGCATGTGTGCCCTGTGAGCTGAAGAACCCATTTAGCTGGGGAAAAGTCTGATGACATGAAACATTTTGGTGGAGTGACAACACCTGTTGATCCAACACTTCATGTGCTACATAAATATACCAGAAAATTGTTCGTGGTGTCTCTTAAAAGTATGAGTTTTGATTCTGCTGCCACCAAGTTTCTGTCTCACCAAATGCTTTTTCTGTAGAATTCATTAGTACAAAATTATAGATAGCGTTGCTCTTGAAAATGGTTAGTTTCAGGAAGATGTTATCCAGCCTTTAAAGTGGTAATTTCAAGTATCTACCTGGAGTTCCTGATTCTCAAAAGCTTGATATTTTTAACCTTGTACTCAAATTTCATGTTATGAGTAAGCCAAGAGAATCGTTTGAAAACTATCCCTGTGAAGTAATACATCTGCCCAAGGTTATCTGAATGATTATTTTCATTGACACCTTGCAGTCATTTAATGAGCATCATCTTTATCATATTGGCCAAATTATTAACAAAAATACTGAAGCTGAAAGATACTGGACTGTACTTCACACATCTTTCCTGTACAACAGACTGATTAGTAGTCCTCAGTGGGTACCACCATGTTGCTTACTCATTTTGTAGAAGTTTCATACAGATCATGTTCCCTTCATCTGCTTGTGAGAATTTCTTTAGAGATAGTGTTTGAAGCCTGCTTCCCCCTCCCACACTGTTCCCCAGTGCTGTCTGTCTGTGATAGAAGAAAGTCAAAGTACTTCAGTTTCAGTTATTCTCAGACAAATCTGTGTGAATCGATACTTACTGCTGAGTTGTCTTCTGGGTGCTTGCAACAGATTCTTCAGTGGGTAATACAAATATTTTTCCAAATACTGAAGGCACCCTCAGTGATCTACCATTTCCCAACTTCTCCTTTTCCACCTTCTTAAGAGACAGGCAGCGTGTTTGCTCTTTCCCAGTCTTCTGAAGAAAACTCCTCTGTCCTCCAAGAGCTTCCTGAAGAAATTGCCTGCAGCTCTAGGATTGTTTCAGACAGCTTCTAGATGTCAAAAGATAATGTTAGAGTAGAGCGTGTGCTTAGCACTGCTAAAGGAAGGCAGTGTTAGCTGGTGCAGACCCGGTGCCGTCACTGCGCCGTTTGTTCTCGATTCTTCCTATCGAGTGAGGATTTTGCACTTCTTACAGACTAGTTAAAAATTAATGGTTTACCAATGAGCAGAAGCTAGTGGTTAAGCTAGCAGCAGATGTACTGACCTAGGAAATGGAATACCAAGATTTTATAGTATCAGCTTTGCTGATTTTGAGCCACGCAGCGGGCTGCATGAGTTGTTTTCTTTTTGCAGCTCAGATTTGAGTTCATCTCGCTCTAGCCTGTGATTCCCACAAATCTCGATGTTAGTACAGGTTGGGAATGATAGATTAAGTATATGGTTATCCTGGAGAGCTTCACTGGCAGGAATATCCTCATCATAAAATCTATAACTTGCTCTAAGTGTAGGTGTAGCTTTAATAATAAGGAAATGTTAATCGTATGACAGAACACAGCAAACCAATCATTTTTAATCTGGCTACAATACAAAAGAGGAATGAGGAAAAATCAGGTCACAGCTTCAAGCAGGGACTTTTACAGTATTTACCATAATTACCCTTCTAATCAATTCAAACCAAGTAATGTCACTGCTATGATATAAATTACTCTTTTATGGTTGCTCAGTAGAAGACTAAGATGGCTGGGTGCGATAAAAAGTAGTCGGTCCCACATCTGCTATATATTTCATCTGTAGCTGGGTAATTTCTTACCATTTTATACTAAGATTTTGATTGCAACAGAACATACTAATGCTTATCAGTAAAACTAAAATTCTTTCTTTCTGCTCTAAGACAAATAACACTACATTTGATCTTAACTTTTGATCTTTATAATAAATACTTATCAGACTAGCTTAAAAATAGTGCTCTACAGTCTATGCTACTATTTGATTACTGCTATAAATTAAAATATGAATTATTTTACCTGAACCCTGGCAAGGAGATCAGCAGCATTGCTTCAGTCCAGGTTGTTGTACAGAGCATGACAGCATCTGCTTATAGACCATACCCAGAGGCTCCGTAGATGGCATAACCACATCCTTCTTTTCTTCTCTCTTTTTTTTTTTTTCCTATTTCAAAACACACTGCCCTGTGTTTCTTCATACAGACAAGCAAAGGTGAGAGAATTTAGAGGTTTTACTCCTCTACAGTTTCCAGTCACTGGGCCATATGTGGGTGTGTGTGGGCAGTTTGTCTCTGAAGCCAGATTTGGTTTCGGACTAGCCTTTATCTGGTGTGAAGCAGCTGAGAGCTTTTATGGGTTTGTGGTGGCAACCTCTAAACTGAAGATTGTTTCTTGTGCTGGAGGGGACATGGAATGACAAGTTGCAGGGATGACTGTCATAGAAATAGGGCTTCTTCCCCCAGCTTCAATTTGCATAGTGGAGATCAGTAGTTCTGTACTCAGATGATTGTGAAAGATTCAGCTACTTACACACGTGCAGCTGTTAAACTATTTAAAGGGCCTGTGCTAGTTTTAGCCAATTCTGGTGTTTCATTCATAGTTGGGAGTTGACAAATATATGCTTGTTGGCAAGAGGAGTGAGGTATACAGAGTACTAAACTAGTGACTTATATGTGAGTCATACAGTGGACAGGACACATTTTTCCTGAAATGTGCTGCCTCTTGAGCCCACAGGACACATGGAGCTTCCCAGGCTTTTCCACCAGCAGCACTTTCCTAATGGAGCCTGAATATGTTCTTCTGCTGTGGGGAGAGGTAATTGTGTTTGCAAAGAGTGAACAGCAGCAATATGGGAGTGTTAATCCATTGCTGCTTTCAGGAGGGGATGCACAAGGGTGGAGCACTGCAAAGGACACAAAGCTGCTAGTCTCAACTCCTGGCCAAATGTGCTTTGGGGGGGACTGGTGTCAAATGGATGTTCATGGTTACATAAAGTGAAATAACTTAGTCGAAATAAAAAAATTACTGTTGTTCAATGACAAATGACATTCTCTGAAATAATAATTCTATCTTCATGCAATAAAACTGACCCACTAAGTATGGAATTATATATATATATATATGTCATATGGACGTTTCAAATGTATGAGTGCAGGTAGTCTCCTTCTGGACCTCCTGTGGTTGGAGAGTGAAACTTACCTGGTATTGCTGAGAGCCACTCTTCTGAGTTGTGATAAAAACGGGCTGCTCATTTAGCTTACACAATGCAATCCTTTGTTGAGCCAGCAAATATAGGAAAAAAAAATAGCTCTAAGTAGCTCTAGGTGACATTTTTCAAATTGCCACCTAGCTTTGGAGGTAATTTAATCTTTATAGGAAAGCTCTGTTCTTCCCACAGGAATAGTAGCAGTAGCATTTGTACCACAAGACTTGGAGAGAGAAAAAAAAAAAGAAAAAGAAAAAGAAATTTCTTAACACTCTTTTTCTAAAAAAAAGAGTTTTTTCTCCAAAAAAAAGTAGAACTCAAACAAAGCTTGGGTTAACCTTGTAACAAAATCACGTGGCAGAGGAAACGAAGCCAGCATGATTCATATCATTTGGGAAATGGGTTATAGAACTGGAAGGTCTGAAGGGCTTTACTACTTCTGTCTTCTCAGAGCTCTGGGGTAGCTGTGAGTCTCAGCAACAGCTTGTGATGAGTCTGAAAGCATGAAAAAAAATCTGAGTGCAACTCAATATTAAAAATGCACTTTTATACTCAGTGCTGCCTTCACTCCCAGGACTGGGTTCATTCCTCATGGCTCTATGAACTTCCCATTTGGCGTCACGTAAAGAAGCAGAGCTAAAAAATCAGCATCTCTGCACACATCAACCACACGTTTGCTAAGCTGGCAGTTTGCTTGTGATATGTGTGGCTTCATTGCTTGTATGTAAGCAATTAATTTGGTGGTAGGCAGATAAGTTATGCTTTTGCAGACTGGCTCTTGACTGTTTTGAATTAGGACAGCTTTAATCTAGAGCATGTTTAATGAGGGCAAGTTGTGAATGACTCACTCCCACACCTGCGGACAGATTATCAGCTAAGAAATTAGAGCCCATTTCCCCTTCTCTTTGGTGGCTGCTTTTGTAATTTTTCCCAACAGGTGTGGTAGATGAACATGCTCAGCAGGGAATATTTCTGTGAGCCCTTTGTGTTCCAAGTGCCTTTATCACACAGCCCTCCTGCTTACTAAATGCTGAATTCCAGAGACCCAGGCAGCTACAGGGCTCTGAGGTTTTTGATGGAAAGGAGATGGGAGGGTATTGTTTGTTTCAATTCTTTTTTTTCTTTCTTTTTTTTTTTTTTTTTAAATTAACCGCATAAATGTGGTAGAGGTATATTGCTCGTCCTGCCTAGAGACAACGGTCTTGTCAAGCTTATTTTGCCATTGTTGCCTTTCAGCTAGCAAACAAATAGTGGTTGGTGGGAAAAAGAAGAACCTAAAGAAAAGTCTGCATAACTAAAAGGGAAGTATATGAGCAAACAACTTATATGGCAAAAATAAGTTGTTTTTTTGTTTTGTTTGATTGTTTTTTGTTTTTTTTTTTTTTTTTTCTTTGTAGAAACTGATGAGTTTTCTCCATGTTTCTCTAGGTGCAAGTGCTGCTCTTGCTAAGCCAGGCAGTACCTGTCATTTTCAAGGAATCAAAGACTGTTTCAGAGGAAACTTGTTCATACAGTGCAAAACCACATACGTTTGCATTACAGCAGCTTGAATTCTGCTGTTCTTTTTTAATGGAAAATATATCAAAACAGCTTTGCAGTTCTGCTTTCATAAAAGTCTAAAATACATGTTTGCTTGTATTTAATGGCCAGAATGGATTGAGCTGGGTTTCAGATCTAGAATTAGTATGCTCGAGTGCAAATTAATCAAATTTCAAAGGTGGGGTCTGATGTGTTTCTGTGCCACTCCAAAGGCAAGTGTGACTTTCTGTTCTCCCAGGCAGCTATAAAACATAGAGTTACAGATAGATTCTATAAAACAAAAAGACTCTGGAAGAGACGTTGCTCAGTGAAGAGCTAGGAGGTGAGTGGAAAACTTCTTTCATCCTTGTGAAGAAATAGAAGTCTCATCAGCCCAGACCTGAGTCTAAGTCTACCCCAAAGTCACGTTCAGTATTGTGCTGTGACTGGTGTCTGATATTTCGGTGTGTTTTTAAAGGTTTCAAAAACCGGACGGACAAACTGAGCTAAGCTAACAAGTTGTCTTGTTCTGGACAGGCTACCACAGCTTCTTGTTACCACAAAATGCTGAGATGTTCTAACTCCAGCTAATCAGCACACTCACGGAAAGGAGGACTACCCAAAGAGCCAGTGATGCTGTCTCCTACCCAGAAGATATACCTTGATGTTTCTTCTCGCTAAAGAACAGGTAAATTAAGGAACAAAATCAATTTTCCATAGCGACCTAGAAACTGTTCTTTGTATTTGGATCGGAACACAGTGTTTTCTTTATCTGGAGGCCTTTTGCTTCACACTAGTGCTCATCACTCTTTCTCTGAGCTTGATAATCATTCAAAGTCTGTCTCACAGTAAGTTATCTTAATTGCACTGTTGGGAACTTTAGATGGAGGTTATGTGGCCTCATGTGGCCACTTTTCTGCAGCAAGTGCAGGAAACTGAAAAACTGGAAATCAGGAAGCCTGGCAACTGTTCTTTTATGGGGAGCAGCCACTTCCAGCCTCTGCAAGATGAGACAGGGGCTTTTGACAGGCTTTTGAGGGGCTTTTTTTGAGTAATATTTTTGAGGTAAAAATAATATCTTCAGCTGTATCTGATACAGAAATTCACCAACAGGACACTAAGCACACAGGATAGCATCTTCCTTATAACTTTAAAGGCCCACAGTCCACAGCTGAGGGACAGAACAACTTGCACCTGTCTAAAACACTTCTGGTTGTGGCCATACCAGTGAGCTATAACTTTTCTTGAGTGTTCATAGCCAGGGGTAGCCAGCCAAGCTGCGAGCTTGGCTTTAGTGAAATTGTGTAAAAATAAACACAGAGCTTCCTGTAAAAATGTGCTTTGCAGTCTGCTCCAGCGAGATTCACCAGCAGTGAACAGTGGCACTACCAGAGGAAATGGTAGGTGCATGCAAAACTGGGGTTTCAAAGGAAGCGGATGGCTAATTTCACAATCATCCAGTAGAAAAAAAAAAAAAGGCAGCTAATAGTTAGAAGATAGACCACACAGCTCCTTAACAAACCTCAGCATTCAGGCTCCCATGGGCTATAATGTCATACTACAGTGAAATAGGATACTTCTCCTGACTGGCAGTATGTGGTTATTAGACATTATTCTTATTCCTCACTCAGAGATTGATCAGATCAGAGAGTCATGCTATGTTCACTAGTCTACATCATATAACACAATATTCTGATAAATGGGGTATAGATTTTTTTTTTCCTTAAAGAACCTAAGGAACCATTTTCTTCTCATCCCTTGCATTGCATTTAGTAATGAAACACATAACAAATCATATTGCATTTCCGTTGTTATTATTTCCACTGTTGACTGGAATATCACCTGGTGGACATCAACAACCATTGCTACTGTCAGGCACAGAGGGTTGCCAGTGAAGGAAAGCAGCAGCAGCTATGCTACACGTTCCTGCCTTGCACAGTCATTCCTGTACCTTCAAGCAGAGGGCCTCACATGAAAGGGTAGGAGCTACCTTGTCTGCAGGGTTTATGCACTCTGTGCTATGACTTCCTGAAATACCTATTTCTGTTGAATGGCTTGGACTGAAAAAGTGCTGACTTGTATGGAAACTGCATTTTTTCTGTTTTCTGTAACTTTACCTTATCCATATCTCCTCAGCACACAGAGTAGCATTTCAAGACCTGAAGCCCTAGACACCCAAGTCTGTAACTGCAATGGATTAGAGTCAAATGAAAATTACAGGTTGGCTGAAAAGCAACATTTCTCAGAATGGAGATGTGCCCTGGGTGATTGCAGGTGTAGTGAAGGTTGCTATCTTTACATTTATGATTTTTTTTTTCAAGGGTTCCACTTGGGCATTTTGTGCTTCACCATCCTAGAAGTATCAAAATGTTTATTGCCAGCAAGCTACAGCTCAAGGACAGGGTTAAAGTTGTGGTATCAGGTTTTGCAGTATTCGATGGAAAGGGGCAGGAGCATTGCTGCTTGAAGTTGGCTCGGATCCCCCTCTCCTCTCACTGGGTTCACCTCAAGTCTGGAGGGGGCAGAGAGTCAAGTGCGTCTTTTAGTGCCTCAGATATTGTTCTCATGTTTTCAAAAGCACCAACCACCAGAATCACTCAGTGCTGTAGAAGAGTGGAACCTAATGAAAGTCCTGGGCCAAGGCATGATTAATTGCTGTTATCTCAGCAGCACTGCAAAGTGTGTGTGTTTGCGTGTGTGTGCCATTCGCACTGTTTACCACCTCCCTTGTCCAGACTGAAAGGGATGTATGAGAGCATGAGAGATCAAGTTTGTGACTAATAGAACTGATACTGATCTCTTAGCAGTGATGACACAGCAGATTGGGACCCATCTCAGGCATTCAAGAGCATGAACATGAAAATTAGTATTGTTCTTTGTTATCACTTGGTTGAAGAAGCCTTACGGCTTCAACCTGAACAGCAAGCGGAGGAAACAGAAGCCAAAAATACCATTCTTCTAACAGTAATCCAGGAAACCTGTCACTAAAGTAATGCAGAACTATTTAATAGGAGCTCTTTCATCTGCCTTGTACCTGTGTGACATGAAAGTCTAAAATACTTTATAGCTAGAAAATGGATGGTTATCTCTTTCCTTCTGAGGCAATGCCACTGAAAGGAACTAGCTGGCTGATTTCAGCAAAAGAGCACTAGATTAAATAGATATTATTATACTTTGAAGATCATCACTCAAAATATCTGCATCAAAATGCATTTAGATCATTGCAGAATATGTTGCCTCCATTACATTTAAAATATTATTCCGTGTTATAAATGTCTCAGTTGTTGTACTCTGTTTAAGGCAATTTGGTCACTGTATCAGGTTTGTGAAGGTCTAAAGCTGCTGATGGAGCAAGTCCAAATGTGAAGCCACAGCTTGCAGCCTTTATCATCTCAAAACCCCCAACTCATTTTCCAAATCGTTGCAATGTGTGTAGGTAGGTGGAAGCATCAAAACCCATTGCCCCTGAGCACGTTTGCTTACAGCGTTCCCATCCTGCCTTGGCACTGCCCTGTGGACATGTGAAATTCCTCAGTTACAAGAGAACGGAGCAGGTGGCATTCCACACAGCACACCTCGTGTGTTCATCTGCTGCTTGCTTGATGGGCAAAAATGCCTATGAAAGAAACAGGCAGTAAATAAGAGATAAATTATTTTCTCCAAAAACTCAGTGGGTCTTAAGTGACAATTATTCTGGCACTCTGTGGGAGAAAAAAATAAAGTAAAACGAAATGATACAAAATATTTCATTAATGTGTCATCTTTGCATTCAGGATATTTCCCATTTTAACTTATGTGTTGCCAAGTTGCCACTGCACTTTTATTGTTTTCAGACCTGTATGCGTTAAACTGTGCTCTGATGTCGGACTGAGCATGCCTTAAAGGACTGCAGAGAAGGGAGACCTGTTCTGGCACCTCGCAGTATAGCTAAAGCGAATGACACTGTCCTAGGGACAAGGGTGTTTGAGACATGAGCTGGGTCTTGTTTTTTATACTGGTATTGCCTCATCCAGACAATGGCAATCAGTGTGCCCATGGCTAACATGTTGGCTTAGCTTGGTTCTTTTCTTGAAGCTTCTGTACAAATTGCTCTGTTGCAACCAGAGTGCACTGTCAGGCTGCATTTGTCAGTGCAGACTCTTCAGTCTGTGTCATCTCCACTTGTCACTGAGATTTACGGGTATGAGAAAGAAAATGTCAACCTTGCTGTTGCCATAGTCGATCTGAGAGCTGCATCGTCGCTCTGCAATCTCTCCGGCAGAGTTCTGGCTTTCATCACTGAGTTACTTAACGTGGAGATGCAGGGAGTGCTGCTGAGAAACAGAAAGTGTCCATGAAGAGCTAGTCAGACATGAAAAAAAGAAGAAAGTTTAAGAAAATGCTTACAGGGTTTCCTGCATTTACTTGAAAGAAGAGTAGTTTTGGGTGGTTGCCTGTGTTGGTAGCAGAAACAGTACCCAACAGTGCCATCTTGGGGTAGTTTATGTCTATAAGCTGGACAAGAGTCATCACGGTGGGACTTGACTTTTTCTTTGTGTGGTTCTCCTTTTCTCCACAGATATGTATTTACACACACAGCATTATATGTATGTGTGCGTGTGTGTGTGTGTATCAATGCTGTAATTACTTACTAGTGGTAGTAACTGTATTGTGCACGCAGGTTGCATGCACATTTACTTTATGGACCTTATATTGATCTCATCACCTCATCTGCCCTACTTCACCGTTCTTTAATAAGCTTGCTAGTCTTTGATAGAGGAAGTTCTGGAAAAAAATGGCTCTTTGGGAAAACACGTATCTGTTCTCCCATGGAAAGGGCAACAGAGCACATTTCCTCATTTATTCCAGCACGGAAGGGGTTTCACTCTGAAAAGATCTGACTCTCCTTGAATCTAGGATCTGAAGAGGACAGCAATGGAGGTAACTTCAGTAAGCTGTAGCTCATTTCTTCTTTTCCATATGCAACTAGCTATCTGTCCTTGCTATCAGACGCATGAGTAGTATGTAAAATATAACTGGTGGGGCTTGGTCTCAGGGGAGCTAGATACTTATCTCCTTCTGATTTGTAACGTTAGTGTAACTGAGTTGATATGCTGTCTTTGTTCTGGCTGCCTGCCACTGACAAGTGTTTTACACACAAGTTAGTGCGAACAAATGGCTTCAGAAGTAAAACTGCACTTCATTTGAGTATAATCATGCCACTTACCATGATCACCTTCCAGCTTTCTGCTGCAAACCGAGTGCTAGAGATTTATTTGAAATTCTGAAAATGTCTGTTCCCTTTAGCACAGTTGCATTCCTATAAATAGCCTGTGTATAAAAGCCTCATAACATGAAGGGGACCAAGAAGGTAATTTGCAGGAAAGTGAAAAACCTCAAACAAATGAAGAGAGCTTCTCAAATTATCCAGTGATAGAATGGCAGAAACTATCACACATTCAGACTTTTTTGTTTTTTTTGAAAAGAGTGCAAAGCTAAGAGAAAAAAAAAAAAAAAAGGCAAGTAATTTCACCAGCTGACTAAAATATTCACTTGAGATGACAACATTTGAATTTCTGTGAACACGATCAGCTGCGGGTCTGATGGGCGGTCTCTGAAAGACCCAGCAACTATCTGAAGCCCACGGTGATCCAGCTTGCCTGCTGGTCTTTCCCGTAGGAGGATTGCTAAGACCAGGGTGGTTGTTCTGAGGTGACCAAGAAACTTGTGAAGATAGGCCGAGAATGTAATAGTATTGCTGCTTTGAAGTCTTGTGCTTTTGGATTCCTTGCTGACCCCAGGGGTTTGCATAAATGCACCATGAGTGACATATTGTGGTCTTGGGTAAACGGGTCTTCAGATTCGTAGGGTGGTGCTTGATGGACCAGCACTCATCAGCCACCAGTGTAATCAAGGCAGGTCAGACAGCTGGAAAATGCAATCTCCAGCATTGCTGATGTGATGCTGGAATTCACTTTTCTAGGTGAGAGGAAGATGTTCCTTTGCAAACCGTTTCACTGAGTCTAAACCTGCAACTAGATTTGTTTTGCAGCACCCAGATGTGCAGTGGCAACTGGGCAGATATGCAGATATTTCTCCAACTCCACCTTAAATCTGCAGTGCTCCTCGACACTAATGCCAAGCACAACAAGCCTTTGCACCCCAGAAAACAACCTGAGAGTCATCTCCTGGCTTGAAGGAGCAGGGCTTCCCTGAGATGCCTGCAGCAAGTGAGACGGGGGGCTTGCAGCCAGCTGGAGTCCGGACACAGCTCAGGGCTAGACCCTCTGCTGCTATGGAACAAAGCTGCAGAGGGCAGTTTTGGCACAGGGGACTTGTTAATCAGTCACTAATTAAAGACAAGAACACAATCTGGTCATCACTTTAGCCTTGTCAGAGTTTTCCTGGTGAAATGGGAGCCCCCTGAGAGGCCCTGGGGTGCCCAGTTGTGCCAACACACTGTACCTCTGTGAGACTTGTCATTCCCCATTGTTCAACACACACATTTTCAACTGAAGTTAATTTAACACCAAACTCTGTTGCCTCACAGCTTTGGTATGAAAAGGGCAGCGGTATTGCTTGTGTTTGCACAAATTGTGGTACAGCATCTGCTGTGTCTCTCTGATCCCTTGCAGTGGCAGGTAGAAATGCTGAGCTTTTGCCACCTGTGGGAAGGGGCTTTACCCTTCCCCTGCCACACATCTCTGAGAGCTTGCAGTCAATAAATCAGTGCATAAAAGAACAAAAGTAATGAATATGTGAAAGAGCGATAGGTAGTATGTTCAGATTTTTATTTAGTCTGTCTACTAATAGGGGCTAGGATAATTCATAATACTGCAAAACAAATGGATGTAGTTAATGAACGTATGCGCATACTGTATTATAGCAATGTTTCCTTATGTTGTTATGTGTTACGAAAATGACTTTCTCTTTTGCAGCTTCCGAATATAAATATTTCAAATGGTGTTGACAAGTTGGATAAATGGTTTGGGAAAGACAGAACATAATGGAGCATAAGGATGTATGCATAGTTTTACACATATGATCTGGGACTTTGAGTATCTTGGAAATTGAGTATGACTGGAAATGAAATGGAAGGTTATGTAGAAAAAAATCCACATGATTATGGAATATACAGTTTTTGAAGGTTTTAGAGAACTGTATTCAGTCTTGGGTCACTCTCACACCAAAAAAAAAAAAAAAAAAGAGAAAAAAGAAAAAGCAGCCCAATTCAGGAGAAAGTCTGAAAAACAGGAGCAAATACAGTGAGTTACTTCTGAAATGCAGACATAGCTGGGGGTACTTACAGTACAAATGTTGAAGTGTGGAGGGCATAAATAGGTCTTCAAATATGTAAATGGCAGCTATTAAGATGAAGGGAACAAACAGTTTGCTACATCCACTGCAGATGGGAAAAGAAATATTGGCTTTGTACTGCAGCTGGAAATAGTCTGCTTAAAAATTAAAATAAACCCTTTCAGCTGAAGATAGCTGATCAGTAGAAACACCACTTCAACATCATCTGTGAGGTGCTAGTGGGAGTAGGTTAGACAAACTTCTGTTCATTATAACGTGAGAATGAGACAAGACTGGGTTGAATTAGAGATATTTCCCTGTGTAATGTGACAGCTGTACACTGAGGGGTGCAGAGAAGACCCTAACTATTAGACACTGAATGGAAATCAATGTAATCCCAGAGCAGCATCAACTCTTACCTTGGTATGAGTCCTCCTTATTTTCTGCAAGTTGGCAATGGGCTTGTACCAGATGATGTCATTGCTGGTTTACTTTATACTGCAATAATTTATAATTTAGCACTGATTTGCTCCCTCATCTGAGCCTTGGCTACAGCTGACTGGAAGTCAGCAGTCAGTTCCTCCCCACAATATACTTTATAAAAAGAAACACAGTATCAGAGGTCTACAAAAAAAGAAAAAATAAAGGGGAGGGAGGGGGGGGGGAAGAAGGCTGTGGCAATGAATTAATGTCAGTTTTCTTCAGATACATCTTTGCCATGTGTTGTCTGTGGATGAAGGTGCACTCCACTGAAGCAGTCCTTTCTGAGCTACTGACTGGAAATTGAGGTAAAGGAGCCTGTATCTTATTTTTATGTTATAATTTTAAAGAGCTGGTTTCAGGGTATTAGGTCAAACTTTCACTGCTAATTCTGCCCGGTTAAAAAGAAAAGGTAATATCCAGTGCATGGAGCTTTTTCTGGTTTAAAAAAAAAAAAAAAAAAAGATAATCATAGAATGGTTTGGATTGGAAGGGACCTTAAAGATCATATAATTCCAACAGTGAATTGAATGAACAGTCCTTCGATATCATTTTGTATTATTTAATTGCTGTTTAAACACCTGTAAGTATATTATTTTACTGTGAAAAGCACGACTGCTGTAGAAGGTAAGGGTAGAAATACCATGCAGCTACTATAGGTATAGATGGCAAATCTGAGGTTTGCTCCTTATCGTTGACTCTTCCCTGGTTTGTCCGTATTTCGTCTAGCATGGATAATAATCTAGTCAATAGCTGCAAACAAAGGTACCTGCTTAACAGGAAAAGAAACACGTAAATTTAAACAGTGAAATTTAGGAGAACCACTTAGGATAAACACTGTGATTCTCCTCTGTCGTACTGAATTTGAATGAATTTTAACAGTTTGCCCTGTTCTGCTGCCTGCACTGTGAGCAAATTAATGATGGCCAAAGTGTTGTTTGTAACTGTTATCACTTCATCTAGCATTTTCTTAGTATTTGAACAGCATCATCGCATCAACCCCCTGATCTAGACCAAATGAGGATGTGTGGTAGGCATGAGCTCTATGGCAGACGGGTACTTCGAAATTCCCCTTTGTGGCCGGGACACCTCTGTGAAACCCAGGCGCAGGCAGACACCTGCTGTGGTTTCGCTGTCTGTAATTCCTCTGTGCGATTGAACTGTCTGCTGTGGGAGAGGGCAGTTTTTGTGGCTATAGCTTGCCTAGAAAGAGTCAGGCAAAGCCAGTGTTATTGCCTGCAAGCAAGGGGAAGCTGAGGCAGCAGCACAGCAGTCTGTCATGTGCGGGGGGGAGAGGCAGTTGTTGGAAGGAAGGTTTGTGTGTGTGTGTGGACATGTGACTGCAAAAAAAATAAAAACAACAACTTTAGCAACACAAGGGAAGAAACATAAAAAGAAAGACAAGGAAAATAGCACAGAAACTTAAAGAGAAAAAGGCATTTCTTCATATCTCCCCTCACCCATTTAAAAACACATAGTAGCAGCTAGGGCAAGCTCGTCCAGCCTTGCCAGAGCTCTATTAACCACACCGTTTTCTTTCCGATGCCTCTTTGCTGGCACGATGTGAAAGTGACCCACTTCAGACAGGCGAAGCAGAAGTTATTATTTTTAGCCTCGTGCTGAAGCTAAGCCTCCGGCCCTGTGGCGAGGGCAACTGCTCCACCCAGATCCACAGCGGCTGCACTGCTACAGCAGTGGTGCACACACTGGCTCCTGTCACTGCAGACGTCTTTGGGAAGGAGACAGCAGTGGAGTCCGAGTGTCATTTGCTTATTTTCACACGCAGGCACACAGGCTTTGCCTGCACATTATACATTATATTTATTTATTTATTTATTAATCTAGGTGTTGATAACTGAGTGACATTTGTTACCGGGTGGGAATGCCAGGGTAAGACCTAGGGCTGGGCAGGTGTTTGTGAGGAGAAAGGTGCAGCAGGTGAGGCTGGCCAGAGCTGGCCTGCAAACGTGAGAGCTGCTGCGTGGAAACACAGCAGCTCCATGGAAATGGCACTCAGACAACGCGTGGTTCATCCTTGTGAAGTCACTTGTCACAAAGTGCCTGGGCGGCTGTATGCTTTTGTGGTTTGATGGACTCGAAGTGGCTGAAGGTGCCTGGGTCTGGCAGGACACGGGGCCTGGTGGCCCCAGCCCTCAGCAGCTGGCCGTGCTGCCGCTGGCATGGGCACTAGCTGAGGGCCAGGTGCATCACATCAGTGACATACCAGGCCTTCCCAATACCATTTCAGTGTTTTTTTTTGTTTGTTTGTTTGTTTTGTTTTGTTTTCCTGCATGCAGAATGTTTGCTATTGCAGACAAAGCTTCTCCAGAAGCCAGCAAATACATCCTTATCACTGCAGTAGAAACATGCCTGTGAGAATTTTCTGTTTAGAGCAGCATTCAGGAGAAGGATGGGAATTCTTCTGAGAAATGCTATTTCTTGTTTAAGGGTACTCCCTGCTGCCCACCCTGTCCCTCATGGAAGCGAGCAGAGTAAGAGCACAAAGCATTTCAGAGGACCTGAATGTTTCATGCATCAAAACTGAAGCTTATGGATAATTTGTCTCACACACACATTTCCCTTACCCCTTCCTTTCATTTAACCCCAAATTCGGTTTCTCTCTTTCCCCAAATCCAGTTGCTTTGCAGTGAGCCAAGGTCTTCCAAGTCACCCACGCTAACACCTGTGGGAGAGAAGAAACTGTCTAAAAACACCTTTTAAAGTTATTTTTCTCTTCCAGAGATGTTAGATATATCCATTCAGTACAGATGATGGGGTTAGCTGCATGAGTGCCTCTACATGGCATTTCAGAGTAAATCTCTGAGTAAACGTGCAAATCTCATCTCTCATCTGAGTAAAAGTGCAAATTCCCAGGGACTCTCTTTTGGGCTGAGTGGAAGTTTGTCCCCAAATTCCTTTTTCTGCTTTCCAAAGCCAACCTCTGCCTTTCCCGTGTCCGGTGTGCCGGAGGCAGCTGCAGAGAGAGGTCAGGTTTCCCTCTAGTGGTTTGACGCCCTCTTTGCAGCCCTGTAGCATAACTAACTTGGGCCTTTCAGGTTTCAGAGCACATCTTTAGCTTTTGCCAGCTGCCGGTGGGTGCAGATGTTTCCCACTCAGAGCAGTGTCCAGCTCAGCAGGATCTACCTGGTGAGCGCTGGCTGCAGCTGGCCTCTTGGTGTGATGCTGCACCAAGCTCTGGCAGATCAGGCAGATACGTGCTGTCTGTGCTGCAAAAGCTGGATGTCAATAGTGTGTTTGGATTCTTAATTTTTAAAATAATTTTATCTACAGAGTGATTCCATTTGCTCATTGAAGGAAAACCAACCAACCACAGACCCCAGTAAGCTGGAAAAAGCATCTGGTGGGCTTGCAGCCCTTCACAGCAAGGATGGCTTTCTCTTCCAGCCTTGCAGTACAGTTCCTGTGCCCTGCAAATCTGACTTTTCCTGGGCTCAGAAGCTGTTCTTACACCAGTGTTCAGAAACTGGAAAAGTCTCTGGGGAGGTGACCTGTACTGTGAGAGCCTGATTCCCCTGAGACCCTCTTCCTCACAGTCAGTAGGAGAGGCAGGGGGTTCATGCACTTACACTTTTTCTCTGGGTGCCCACAAACAAGACCTCTGTACTCACAGAGATCACTGATATTGTGCGTCAGAGTTAAATCTGAGCCAAAGGAAAAAGCTCTGGCTACCAGCGGCTGAAGCAGATGTTCCTGAAAGACCCAAGAAGTCTAGGAGCACAGGTCATTCAAGCACTTGTAAAAGTAGCTTTATCACCTATGCAGTGATTAATCTCTGCATTGAAAACAAAATAAACCAGCCAAACAAAAACAAAGTAAAAAAAAAAAAAAAAAAAAAAAAAAGCCTACTTCAAGTCCAGAAGTTCCAGCTGGAGAATGTTTACTAGGCCTTCAGGCTCGTGCAGAACATTTTTGAATCAGGAGCTCCAGAAAATTAAGCAATTTATATGAAATAAGGTGTATATTAAACTACCTATACCCTCTGTTCAGAAACATTAGTCATGGGGAACTCCTAATTTCTCTAGTTTTGCAAATCTTATGCATCAGGAACTGAGTTTATGTAGAGGTTTTTTGTCCTTCCCTTTTTCCGTGCCACAGCCTCTGTTGTTTCTCCATCACTGTCTCTCTCATAGATGCTTACTTGCTTTCTGTTCCCCTTACATCCTCATGTCACACTGCTACTGTTTGTCTGCTACAGCACAGGGAAAAAAAAAAACAGAAAAAGGCAGTATTTTCTCTCTTTGGTGACTGATGTGTTATTTTACTTTTTACTTGGAGACTGAGGGTTGCATTCATAATATTTATTCTCCAGTCAGTATTGTAACATAGCACTGAACCATAGAATATCCCAAGTTGGAAGGGACCCGTAAGGATCATTGAATCCAACTCCTGGCACTACACAGGTCTACCCAAAAACTCAGACCATGTGACTAAGAGCACAGTCCAAACACTTCCTAAACTCTGACAGCCTTGGTGCTGTGATTACATCCCTGGGGAGCCTGTTCCAGTGCGTGACCACCCTCTCGGTGAAGAACCTGTGTTGATGTGGGAGGGATGGGTGAAATTTAACCAGAAACAGCACTAATTGCTGCTTTTAGAGAACAGCACTGGATTTTCATGAAACCAAGGCTCCCTAATGCTTGTGTCAGCATGGTTTATAAACATGTTTAACAAGAGGGGTAAATACAGTCCCGAGGAAAAGCTCTGGCATCTGCTGCTCTGATCCTTGAACACACCTTGGTAAAAATAAATAAATAATTGGAAAAAAAAAAAAAGGCTCGCACAGCTCAGCCCTTTGCAAGTTTGCGGCTTAAAACAAATGACCACGTGTTTAACTTCTGTCCTGGCATAAATTCACAGTGATGATTCTGTTTGTCAGCATGCTCACACCGCCCGTATTTATTTAGCAACTGCGGTGGCAGGTTCACAGAGCAGTCAGGCCTCATTAAAAGCTCCCTGACTGTGGTGTTCCTTTTCTTAATAAGCCTAATCTGACCTTTACATCTAGGCTTTACATTAGGAAAGAAATGCGTGTGAGAGTCAGTGCCAAAGGCAGGTAACAGTTGGGTACTTCTTGTTTGTGGGTTTGCTGTGTGTGTGTTTTGCTTTCTATCGGCTCATTTTCTGCTGCAGCTTCAACATGTCAAAAAATGTCCTGGGCAAGAAAGTGTGGCCCCCACAGGGACTGGATGCTTGACACTGCTCAGGATAACTCCGAGTAGCAGTGACCAGGTCTGGCCACCAGAACGTGCCCTGAAATGAGTACTGAAAGGTTGAGCTGTTTCTGGGGTCATTTACAGAAAATAATTAAATGAAGGGTGAGGGGATGGGGAGGAGACTTCCCAGGATATAGAAAGGATGGGCCCGAAAGCCTGGTAGAAATGCTGGTGCATCTTCTAAAGCATACTACTTTTCTTCCAGTTTGGTGGCCACATCCAAGAACTTGCCATGCATGTGGATCACCATTCCCGTGGGCAGAAGGTAGGTTAGTTTTCTTGGTTTTATTATTATTTTCTTTCTTTCTCTCTGTTTTCCTCGTGTTCATGGAAATTGTTGCTGTGTGTGACTTTCCTCCCTGGGCACCCTGGGGCAGGCGATGGCAGGCTGGGAAAGGCTGCCCCACGGGCATGGCACCTTCCCTGCTTCCTCCAGCTCTGGCAGCCTGCATTGCCTCCTCACCCTGGTTGTGTCCAGGGGAGGGGAACCCTCTGGAGAGGGGATCCCCCTCAGCAGGGGAGGACGTGTGGTTTTGGCAAGAGGCTGGATCCTGCACGGCCATCCACAGGCAGGCCAGCCCAGCCTGCCGTGTATGGTGGCAATGTAGGACAGACAGACACAGCCTGGGTGACCCTGCCGAGAGCTGGTTTTGCTGGGGACAGAGCCACCTGAGGATGGAAAGCTTCTGAGAAGTAATTGCCGGGCATACAGAAAGCAAAGCTGTGCACAGTAAGCTCTCTGGAAAGGGTAATTGCTAATGCAGAAGTTTCTGAGGTTGGATATTCCCGTGGGTCCTGTACCCCCAGTTCTTTCCTCTGTGACAGTGATATAAGGCATATAGGCAGCTTCTTGTTGTGGCAGGACAGTCATGGGGAAGTAATAGTGACCCGATTTACCATAAAATTGTAGGTGAAAGAAGAATCCCTTCCTTCCTGCTCCAAGATCACTCCTGATCTTCAGCAGCAATCCTGACCAGGCTGCCCTGCCCGTGATGGCTGCTGAGCAGTCACCCGTTGGTGCCTCTGTGCTGTGAAACCAGATAAGGTTGTACAGTCCCCTTCCTTCCGCCCCCTAGGGCTATTCTCAGAAGAAATTGTTAGATAATATTTGTAACAGGCAGAAGTGTAAACATGTTAAGCGAGTCATGAAATAGCTTTGGCAAGGTGGAGGAGCTGTGCAACCCACGTGGAGTGTGCGTGCTGGAGCCCAGCCCTCCTGAAACGTGCTGTCTCCATGGTGGAGCTGTGATACAGAGCCTCTCCGATGGGAAAGGCTGGTCCTTCAGTTCTTGGTTGGTGCAACATGACTTTGGTGAAAATGTGGTGTTTCTGAGCTCATTTTTATGCATTAATACATGGCAAGGGGTAAACCATGTGACTTTGGGGCCTGCTACCCACAAGGGCAAAAGACCTACAAACTTGCTGTTGCAATTTTTGAGTTTGATAAAAGTTATGCATGAAATATCTGTGCCAAACTTCCACCCAACATGAGGCAGGAGGCCTGGATTGAAAGCTGAGGGCCAGAGAGGCAACAGCATGAAGGTTTTCCTCCATCCTGGTAGGAAAACGTCACCAGACAGAAGCTGCATGAGAGTTTTGACATCGGTAAAGCTACCAGCAAATCACTGCCAGCATTTCTGAGATACAGGGCTGCAGCTGCTGCAGCCTCTTAGCACCTTCACCGAAGGCAAGGAGTACCTGGGGTCAGACGCTGTCTCCAGCGCTCACTGCCCCGGACAGCTCATCCCCTCGGAGTAACCCAGAGCTGTTTCTGGGCCCTCATTCAGGACTCGTAGGAATGCTCCCATCTCAGGCTAACAATTGTGAGCCACCCTGATTTTCGCTTCCCCAGAAGTGCCCTCTTTCTTTCTTAGACAAAAGCGTCTGAAACATGTCACAGCTTTTCGGCGAGAGCTTTCACACTTTCCCCCCCCACACCTGACATTCAACTGAACTCTCATTTTTCAGTCAGCTGTCCCGACGCTGTACTTGGCAGCGGGGTTCAGTTTAAGTGTAACAGTAACGGAAAGCCCCGGGCAGGAAAACTGCTGTGAGACATTACTGAATCTCTGTGAGCAACAACACGAATGCTGGAGGGAGTTTTGGACGTGCTCCCACGCTGTGTCTGTGTCCCAGCCTGTGCCCTGCAGCAGCTCCGTGCATGCTTTCAGGTGACTCTTTTTTCTTTTTTTCTTTCTTTTTTTGTAACCAATCCCTTCAGTGCTTCTGAAGGGGATGAAACTGGCTATGTCCAGCTCTGTCATGGGTTTGTAGAATCGGAATTAATGTCACGTAGGAGATGCCAGTGCAAGACGTTGGTGTCTGCCTGTGACTGCTGGAGGGATGCCATGGGCAGCCTCCCGAGGGCAGGATGTGGTCGTGCGTGGCACAGGCTGCTGGCCTCGCACCAGTGCTCCCGCTGCTTGGAAAGCACAGGGGTGGTGGTGTCCAGACTTGGCACCAGATAAATCTGTCAAGTCCACAGGGCAGAGCACATCTTGTGCTGAGGAGGTAAAGTTGTGCATATTCGAAAGCTTGGTGGGGGTGGTGAAATCGCCAGGTTTGTACGGAGAGGTCAAGGCAAGCCAAGCAAGGCCTGCCCCACTGTTATGGTTATGGCCCACCTTTGGGTGGGGTGGGGCTGGCTGCTTTCCAGGTGGTGGTGGAGGAATCAGTGTCTTGTCAGCAAATGCTCACATCCCCCTCATCTTCTGAAGATTTCTGAGTTCATCAGAAACATCAGGAGATGGCAGATTGCTGCTGCTTCCTCACTGCTTAATACATCCCTTAGTCCTTCTGTGTTGGAGAGCTCAGCCAGGTGCTTATGGATGCAGAGGACAGTTCTACTAAGGCAGCCAAAAAGCTCCAGGTAGGGAGAAGTAAAAACAAACAAGCAAACAAAACCACAGCAACGTAACCACAAGAAGGTGAGCAAACAGAACAGCACAATCCAGCATTCTGTCTGGCGACCTGGAGTGGGTTTCTCCATCGTGCACGTGGTGTCTGTGCCAGGTATCACAGCCCCAGCACAACCAATTACTGCCCTTGTATAGCCCCTGCTCAAATAGTGAACAGACGTTTGGTTCCTATTTTGGAAGGACAGTATCTTTTTTGATACCGAGACCTGCTTTCCCTCCTGTTTGCCCTCACTAACCAGCTGCTCCCGGGCAGTCATTAGAAGCGGCAGGGGGTCCTAACCAGATCTGCTGTGGTGGTGAAGACCATTCCTGTGCTCCTTGCTCAGCATCATCCTGCACCAGCACAACCCACCCGTCTCTTCCACCGCCCTCCGAGACTTCCTCCTTCTCCAGCCCCCAGAGAGCACCTGAGGGCTTGCTGCCACACAGGGGCTTTGATGTGAGGTTTCTGTGGTTAGGAAGTTTGGCCATCTTTGACCAAACGTTGATAGTATGCCTTTCTGTGCGAGTGGCTGCTAGAGGAAGGGGTGTTACTTGGAGCAAGATGGGTTAACAGAATCTGCTCAGAAATGGTTTTTTTATAGGCAGCTTTGTGTCTCCTCCACCCATGTAATTAGTGGTTACTGGAGAAGTTTTTTTTTTTTCTTGCTGCATCTAAAATAGCTGTTTGGTTTGTGCAGTACTTTCACCTCATGTTGGTGGGACGGAAGGTGCAGAAAAAGACACGCTAGCAATCAGGTAATCTTTCAAATCACTGATCCCTCTGCACACAAATCCCACACAGGGTGTGTGGAAATCTTAAAGATGTGTTTAGTTTTGCTTGGAAACAGTCCATCAAATTAAAGAGGTATTCTGTGCATGTGTTGCCCATCAGCACACATGTCCAGCCGAGGCAAAGACTGAGCCCCGCTGCACCAGTCTCAGCAGTGTGGAATCAGTGCCAGGGCCGTGCTGCACCTTGGGCTGGGGCAGAAGATACCCATCTGTGCGTGCACAGTGCTGTTTGTTGCTGCTTTGATCTTTGTAAAGAAAAGCTGGGGGTAGAAGGGGTGAGAAAGCAGCCTCCTTAAAAGGTCTATTTTGTGATCAGAACCTCCTATAAACCCCCACCCTCCTGGGCTGCGAGCAAAAGCTGGACCTTGCTCACAGATTTTCATGGTGACAGAGCAGATTCCCCCATTTCTGCCCGAATGAGAAGCCTGCATTCCCCCCCCCCCCCCCCCCCAGAAGCTGCCAAGGCTTTGATCTCATCCTGTATGAGCGGTCTCCTCCTTTCGGCATGTGCCTCGAGTAGGAGATGTGGAAGCTGCGCTGGGTGTGGGGCTGTGAAGCTGCTGCGGTGGCAGCAGGGCTCAGCCCAGTGCCCACAGGCAGCTGGGAGCCCAGCCCATGCTCAGGAGATGTGGGTGGAGGTGTGCACCTGGTTTCTACATCCTATCTCGGGACATCTATGTGCTGCCTGAGCATCATACAGGGACTGCTTAGCCATTTTACCTACTCAGCTCTTTGCAGGTGAATGCGCTATGGGGTGGCCTGCCTCTGAAGATCCCAGTCTCCGTAGCAGCTCGTACTCCTTGCCCCTTGCTTGGACAGCAGAGGCAATGAGCTCCCTCCCTGGGGACCAACCAGATCCTATAACCACTAGATCCCCCCTGTTTCCATTTAACTCATGAAGAGATGGTGCTCTGTGCCGGTAACACAATTTTATTTACATTGGATACTTTGGAAAAACGTGCTGCTACTTTCTCTAGACAATTAATTGCATTATAATGTTGAACAGACTCCATTTACAGTGTCCTCGTTCCCACCCAGCCACCCCAGCTCTTTGGATAGTAGTTTTAATGTCATTTGACTCAAATGCACTCAGTGTGAAGCTTTTCCCCCAGTACAAGTAATTGCAGTTTCTTCTGACCTCTTCTTGTAATTTAGGACCATTTTGTAGCTGTTGTATGGTCTGAATTATGCTGTAAACTTGACGAAAGCAGGCTACATGTGCCTCTGCTACTGCGATTTTGCATTTATAACTAAGAAAAGACACCTGTTACACAAACACATCCACCTTTTTCTGCAGTTGTTTCACTTTGAGTTCGTTTTGGTTTTTTGATACTTGAAAAAATCTGTTTCTTTGTCACAACTGCATAAAAGCTGGCCCTAGACAGGGGGATGGACAGAAGAAACTTTTACCATTGTCTGTACTTGTTCGGGGTTTTGGGGAAAAAATTGAGTTTTTGCAGTAGAATTCTACCATTTTACTCAAATTTGCATATGACAGAGAATTGTAGTGGTAATCTGGGTTGTTGCATCATGATATGGGCTGCTGTGGTTGTCTGAATCAGGGCTGACTTTCATTTATCTGAATCCTTCCCATTAGCAGGAAGTTCCTCCATCACACTCACATTAAAAAAAAAAAAAAAAAAAAAAAAAAAAAAAAAAAAAAAAAAAAAAAAGTTTCAACACTTTCAGTGTTAATATTGAGCCTTTTATTGAGTACCAGTTGCATATGGAGACACAATGTGTGCCGCATGCATTTTATTCTAATATGTGGAAAGATGAATTTCAACATCTTCAGTGGATTCAGATTTGGACTTCACTAGCTTGGGAGATGCTTCCTTAAATTCCTTGTTTACAAAGTAGTAACAAATAGCATCAAGGCAGCAGTTTGTATTTGCAAGGACCGAGGCAAGGTGAACAAAGTTGTTAACCCTCTGTATGGCAGGGCAGCTGGAGCTGATGGAGTCCATTATAAAGCGAAGGAGATGTCCAAAGTAAAGAGGCAAAAAGCATATGGTGAACACTGCCATGTTTGCGGTCACAATGTAGGCAGCCTTCCTGATGAGCTTTTTCTCGTGACAGTTTTCATTCTTCTTTTTCAAGAGTTCTGCAATGACTTGTACGGAGCAATAAATCACAATGATCAGTGGTATGAAAAACCCTCCAATGATAACACACAGACCAGTTACTGAGGGCTTAACAGAGGATTTTTCGAAACAAAGTTCATCTTGCTCTCGATTCTCTATCATTTTAATAAGGGACATCACAGAGATGGTGACTATCCAAAGAAATCCACATGCAAAAGATGCCTGCACTGGTGACCTCAGCACTTTGGCTTTCAAAGGATACTTGATGGCAAGGTACCGGTCGGCTGCCACGACAGTGATGATACTGGTGCTCATTAAGCGGTTTATGAAATAGCCACTTTCCAGAATCAGACACCATCTACCTGCCTTCATGTGTTGGAAATTGGATAATGTTTTAAAAGGCAAAGTGAAGAGCAGCAAGCAGTCGGCCACAGCCAAGTTGACCATGTATATTTTGGTTTCTGTCCATTTTTTGAGCTTGCAGCAGAACACCCAGAGTGCCAACACGTTCAGAAAAATGCCCAAAATCAAAACTGGAATGTAAACACCCAGCTGGACAAGTGGGAAGTTTTCATAGACTGTGATACTGCAGCTGTTCTGGTTCATTGTGGTGATATTCAGAGGCACAGTTCCTGGAAAAGTGGATTAAACCTCTTAGATGCTAGACTCTTGATTAACTTGGTGATTAATTTGGGGAGTATTTCATGAGCCTCAGAACTTTACCGCAGTGAAAACTAGACTGTGGAGATGCTGCTGCAGAGCACAATTGTCTGCAGGTACCCAGTGGGATAAAGAAGGAGAGCGACCTCGGCCACGGAGGAGAGAAAAGCAGACTCACTGCATCCTGTGCAGGACAAACTGGTTGCAGAGGGCAACACTGGAAAATGCTTGTGCCTCTGTTTTTGCCAGGCTCAGAACAGCCAGAAAAGGGGGATCCTGCAGCTGGGAGTTCTGTGGGCTGCTACAGCCTGTTTTTAATGAGAAGGGTATGCTTAAACCCAGGTCTCATCCCTCCCCTTATCGTGGTGCTCGTGAGAAGCCAGCTGGCATCCTCACCGCTCAAAAAGCTCTGGGAGAGATGCTGCAAAGGGACAGCTGTCCTCTCCTTCAGTCCTGAGCTGTCGTCACTTCTTATTAGTGGTAAGAGCAATTATTAGTACATCTCTTGTTACTTCAGCTGCCACTGCATCCTTTATTCAGCGGTAACATTTAGTAGTCTGCAGGAAGAAGCAGAGTACCATGGGCTGCACGCTGCCTTTTAAGGACTCTGCAAATCGGTCTTAATGTCATGTTAGAGCAATCTGCCAAATTCTAGGGGGGGGGGGGGGGAAAGACACAGCAAAAGTTGTGATCAGCAGCTGTGTGAAATAAAGTAGTGAGCTGTACGTATATGGTCTGCTGGGTGTTTTCTTCACCCAGCGTGTAAGGGCTGTTGACCCGCCTGCTGCGGAGGAGTTAATGCAAGAGTATATAATCTATGTGTGACCCTTCACGGTCAGAAAAAACATGGGAGTTCTGCGATGTCTGTGGAGTTTCCTGCAAAGGAAACCTGGATCCATGTGTGCAGATTCTTGGGGCTCAAAAATATTCTGGGTTAAAAATCTCCAGGGCAGTGCTGCAGCATCTACAAGCGCTGCATCTCTTGACCAGGTTTGAAAATCAATGCTGGTGAGCGATATTGCTGTGAGACCTCCTCTTCAGAGGGGAGGGAATGGGCTGTAGCTGATACCTGCAGCAGCCCTGTGTTCTGGATGCAAGGAATGAGTTTTGAGCAAAGGCTAAGACTGCCCTTAAGCATCCAAAGCACGTCTGCGGTGGCCAATATCAAAAGGAGCCTTTGAAAATACAGTCTCCAGCCCTCTTTCCATTTCTCTGCCACCATTTAGGTGTCCCACCATGGATAGGGGTAGGCAACGCCTTTTGCAGCGCTCGAATAACCGTGTCAGCAAATAGCCAGGAGGAATTACCTGCTTGCTCGCTGTCCTCGGAGAGGTTGGCTGCTCCTTGACCCATTGCGGGGTGGCCTGCAGGTGCGATGATCCCTTGCAGCGCTGCTCCTGGCATGGGACCAGCAAGGTGCTCTGCGATGACCACTCGCTGGTGGCTGTGGCAGCAGCAAGGCTGGTGGAGGAAGCACCCCCGCCCGTCTTCAACGCATTTCCCCAGGGCTGAGCTTCCTCTGTTGCCACTGCCATGGCTTGTACCACCCCCTGTTGATTGAGGAGCCTGCCTGCCATGTGGCACCACAGCAGTTCTTCTGGTGATGGATTCTTGGCTTTGGGTTCTTCTTGGGTTCATTCAGCACCTGACGCCTCACTGGGCGATGCCCATCGGCCTTCCTCACCCACTTGGAGGGGAAATGTCCTGGAGGATCCCTGAGGTCCTCTCTCTGCCATCGGGACTGCCACACGCCATCGCTGTGCTGAGCCCCGGGACACAGCAGCCTCGGCTGGCCCCTGGTCCCATTCGCAGAGCTGTTGGAGAGGTGAGGGCTGTGGTTTGCAGACAGTTTTTCATAACTCGGTTTCAGTCTGAATCACGGTAAGTCTCATCTCCCATAGTCCTCCTCAGCCAGCAATTCTGAGAGAACGTGGCACCGTGACCTTGTGACCTGCCAAATTTGTGTCTGCCCTGGGGTGCAGGTGCCTGCTGGCCAGGGGCTCCTTGGTGGCCATCCTATTGCAACTCCACCTGCAAGGAAAGCTCATCTGAGCTCTTGTTCAGCAAGTTCAAAGGCCCTGCTCTTGGTACCAGCTGTCTTGGGCAAACGCTTCCAGCTTTCTGGTTCTAAGATCTTAGGATCTGCTTCCAGGTCTAAGAGCAGGGGGTATTTGTGCACTGTCAGTCTGCACGTTACAGTTAATTGAGATTAACTCCTTGCCAATGTACAGGCAGCATAGAGTTTGGCTAAATACCTCTCCTAAGGTTTCCAGGCTTCTCTTGCCTTTCTTGTGGCTGCCCTTTGGAGAATGCTTATAGGTAGTTGCTGACCTATTAGTACACCCAGCTCTTTGATCCCTAACCACCATCATCTCCATGTCATGACCCTTGTTAGTGCTGTCGTTTTCAAAGTGATCCAGTTCCTGAGTTTTGATAGTTTCAGCAATGTACAGAAACCACTTATTTTTTTCGGACAGTGTTTGAGGATAATGCACACTCCTCTGGTCCATGGCAAGGCAATCACTACCAGTATTAACCACAGGCAGTCAAAATCAACCCTGGAGGTCACTCAGTTGGTAGCATCCCTCCAGCACCACGCTTCCCATTCACAGCTCAGTGCTGCAGTCACCCTACAGCAGGTGAGGGCAGCTACTTCTATCGTCAGTCCTGAGAGGCTTCAAGGCAGGGACTGTCAGCAGGCACAAAACAGGTGGCCGTGACATGCTGGTTCAGCAGGATATGGCAGAGCAACTCAGCATCAGCTACAGGTGGGCAAAGCTACGACAAAGTGCAATCTGCAGAGACCTCGCATGGCTCCTGGAGGTTCCTGAACACCACCAGGTCAGGATCCCTGCAGTTTTCTGGCTGCCCATCAGCTGCTCCATGGCACACATGGCTGCTCGCAGAGCCCTTCCTGCGTCCCCCTGCAGGTGTTACCACTTCTGCCACAACCCAATGTGCTCGCCTGGCATTTTCTCCTGCCTCCGCAGCTCTCAGCCTGCCTCAGCCCCGCGAGCTGCCACTACGTGGCACGGCACCGATGACGCTCGTGCTGTTTTCTCACTTCCTCGCTGGCAGCTCTCCAGCAGTGAGGTCTGGGCGCTTACGGCATTGCTGAGTAGCAGTGCCAGGATGAAATGCATTGCAGCTCGCACGGTGCTCCCCAGGGATGTTTACTGACACCAGCCTACCAGGGTCTTGGTGTCCTCTGCCTCCCACTGCTGGCACATGGTGATGGGACAGGGCCTCAGGAGAGGTGAGGGAGGTGCTGGTGTGCCCTCCTCATGGGCAGAGAGACACAGGGCATTGCCTCACCCTGTCCCGCAGAGCCTCATCTGGTGTGTTTTCTTCCCTCGCTTTCTCACAGGAAGACGCAGTGTTGCGACAGCAGATCTTGACCACGATGAAACTATGGGTCTGGGAGCAGAGCACATGGGTCCTATTTTTAGCATGGAAAGCCTGTGAAATAGCAGCATTAGGTTAACAACATCGGCCCCACAGCATGACTGACCCTGGCTGTTGAGCCTGTTTCCCCTTTCCTCTTCCTTAGAGCCACACAGGAACTGAGCCGCAGCAGGTAGTGTGCTCGGGGGGCTCTGTGCTGTGGCCCCTCCTGCAGCATCAGCACCCAAGGGCTCAGCCTGTGCATCTCTGTGCAGATGCTATGGGGAGGGCACGGCAAAGCTGGTGCTTCCTGGCTGACTTGGGGCTTGCAGGGGTCCCTTGGAGGCTGCTTGCATTTTTTGAAGGTTTAAATGTAAGCAGAAGGCAGTAGCTTTTGGCCTGAAATAGCAAAGTCTGTGTACCTCGGTTCACGCACCTGCAGAGGATACAAGAATTTGCAGAATCACAGAATGTTAGGGAGTGGAAGGGACCGTGACAGATCATCTAGTCCAGTCCCCCTGCCAGAGCATGAACACCCAGATCAGGTCACACAGGAACGCGTCCACGTGGGTTTTGAATGTCTCCACAGAAGGACACCACAGCCCCCTGGGCAGCCTGTTCCAGTGCTCTGTCACCTCACCGTGAAGAAGTTTCATCTCACATTTAAGCAGAACCTCCTGTGTTCCAGCTTGCACCCCTTGTCCTGTCATTGGATGTCACCAAGAAGAGCCTGGTTCCGTCCTCCTGACACCCACCCTTCACATATTTATAAACATTTATAAAGTCACCCCTCATTCTCCCCTTCTCCAAGCTAAAGAGACCCAGCTCCCTCAGCCTTTCCTCGTAAGGGAGATGCCCCACTCCCTCCATCATCCTCGTGGCTCTGCGCTGGGCTCTCTCAAGCAGTTCCCTGCCCGTGAGCCGAGGGGCCCAGAACTGGATGCAATATTCCGGATGCAGTCTCACCAGGGCACAGTAGAGGGGGAGGAGAACCTCTCTCGACCTACCAACCATAACCACCCCCTTCTGATACACCCCAGGATGCCATCGGCCTTCTTGGCCACAAGGGCATAGTGCTGGCTCAGTCATCCTGCTGTCCACCAGGTCCCTTTCCCCTTTGCTGCTCTCCAGCCAGGCAGTCCCCAGCTTGTACTGGTGTCTGGAGTTGTTCTTGCCCAGATGCAGGACTCTACATTTGTCCTTGTTATATATCATTACGTGTCTCCCTGACCAACTCTCCAACCTGTTGAGATCCTGCTGGATGGCAGCACAGCCTTCTGGCCTGTCAGCCACTCCTCCCAGTTTTGTATCATCAGCAAACTTGCTGACAGCACACTCCATTCCCTCCTCCAATTCATTGATGAATATATTGAACAATACTGGACCCATTACTGGCCCTTGAGGGTCTCCACTAGATACAGGCCTCCAACTTGACTCCGTCCCACAGACCACAACCCTCTGGCTCCTTCCCTTCAGCCAGTTTACAGTCTGCCTCACTACCCGATCGACCAGACCACACTTCCTCAGTTTAGCTGCGAGGATGCTGTGGGTGACAGTGTCAAAGGCTTTACTGAAGTCAGGATAGGCCACGTCCACTGCTTTTCCATCATCTATCCACCTGGTTCTGTCTTCATAAAAGGTTATCAGGCTGGTCAAGCACGACTTCCCCTCGGTGAAGCCATGTTGACTGCCCCTAATGACCTTTTTATCCTTGATACACCTAGAGACAGCACCAAGGATAAGTTGTTCCATCACCTTATCAGGGATGAAGGTGAGGCTGACTGGTCTATAGTTACCTGAGTCCTCCTTCTTGCCCTTTTTGAAGACTGGAGTGACATTTGCTTTCCTCCAGTGCTCAGGCACCTCTCCCATTCCCCACAGCTTACCAAAGATGATGGAGAGCAGCCTAGCAATTACTTCCACCAGCTCCCTCAGCACCCACAGGTGTGTCCCATCAGAACTCACGGATTTATGGATGTCCTGCTTGCTTAACCAGTCCTTAACCCAGTCCTCATCCACTGAGGTAAATTCCTCCTTTATTCCAAGTTCCTCCAGGGCCTCAAGGGCACGGGGCTCCTCAGGAGAGCCTCCGGCAGTATACACAGAAACAAAGAAGGCATTCAGTAACTCCGCCTTCTCTTCTGTCACCAGGGCACCCACCTTGTTCATCAGTGGGCCTGCATTGCCTCTAATGTTAGTTTTATCGGCAGTGTATTTGAAGAAGCCCTTTCTGTTGTCCTTGACCCCTCTCGCATGGTTTAATTCTAGGGAGGCCTTAGCTTTCCTAGTTGCCTCCCTACATCCTCTGACAACAGCATTACATTCCTCCCAAGTGGCCAGCATGATCTGTAGACTCTCCTTTTCCACTTAGTTTGCCCAGCAGATTCCTGTTTAATCGTGCAGGTCTCCTGGTTCTCTTTCTTCACTTCCTATCTGTTGAGATGCTCTAATCTTGAGCTTGGAAAAAGCAGTCCTTGAATACTAACCAACTACCCAGGGCCCCTTTACCTTCAAATACCTTGTCCCATGGATGTTTAAGGAGGGTTGATTCCGGAAAAAAAAAAAAAAAAAAAAAGCCTTGCAGGTGCTGTAACCTGCAAAACCTCAGGATCCTGAGTGAGCGGGACTCAGGTGCAGTGCGCAGGTGTCAGAGTTAGTGGCTACGAATAGGAGGGTCTGGGTGAATTGAGAGCCATCAGTTGTGCAGACAGGAGGTGAGGACAGTCCTGGCTGGACCTGTACACAGCAGGATCAGAGCCAGCCCAGATTTCCCAGCTGCATGCACCTCTTCTTCCCTCAGCACTGCCTCCAGCTGGATCCACCAGGCCCTTCACTTCCAGATTTGGCCCCTTTCCTAGGCAGTGCTAGTGTGGTAACTTTTTAGGAATGAGACAGTAATGCAGGAATTCATGTGGACCCCTGTGTTTTTCAAAGAGATTTTAAAATTTGTTTAAAGGCTGTGTGGTCTTGCTGGGTCCAACTCACTTACAAAAGCAACATGTGAAACTATGATAACAAGTAGAAAATCCACAACTGAAGTCAGGAGACCTTTCCCTGTGACGCAAAGGGCTCTTGCTGACTTTAGCAGACATCACTTACACAGTAAGAGCAGTTTGCACGCTTTTTCAACTACTTCTATTTTGTTTTTCTTCTAGCGAAAGAATATTTACTGTTTCAAAGCCTTGGAGCACTTTAGATTTTACAAAAAGTTCAGAAAAGCACTTGGCACTGCTGAGCTTGGACCTCGAGAACTATGTTCAGTTCTGAGCCCCTCATGACAAGAAGGAGCTCCCGGAACATGTTCAGAGAGGAGCAGTGAAGCTGTTGAAGGGACTAGAAGACAAGACATAGAAGGAGTGACTGGGGGAACTTGGGTTGTTTAGGCTGGTGAAGAGGAGGCTGAAGGGAGACCTCATCACATTCTGTAGCTACCTGAAAGGAAGTTGCAGCGAGGTGTGCTCTTTCAGGCCACCAGGCTCTTTCTCAGGTGACAAGTGATGGGATGTGAGGAAAACGGCCTCAAGTTGTACCTGGAGAGGTTTAGATTGGGTGAAAGGAAAATTTCTTCATGGAAATGGTGGTTAAGCATTGGAACGGGCTGTCCAGGGAGATGCTGTCCCTGGAGGTATGTAAGAGACACGTGGATGTGGCACTTATGGATATGGTTTAATGGTGGACTTGGTAGTGTTACACAATGGTTGGACTTGATGGTCCTAATGGTCTTTTCCCCGTTCACTATGTAAATGATCCTATGATTCTATGCTCCCCTCTAACCAGACAGGAGACTCATTAAAGATTTGACCCTGTTGAAATATAGCAGAAAGCCTTCACCAGGGTTTATGGAAGTCATTTAAGTGATGTGAGGTCTTCACAGCTTTATACTTGATACACACATGCTATGTTGTGCTCCTAAGGGTCTGTTATGTGGCCCACAATACTTTGCAGTAATAGCTTTATTTACATCCACAATAATTTTTGTCTTACAAATGTCAAGGTGTTGCTGTAAGCTAATAAACGTGTTACATGGCAGGAATAGGACAATGGTGTCATGCCACTACCTGACTCCTGTGGTTTACCCCAGGCACAGTGATAGTTGCATCCTGGTCATAGCTGTAGGCATTGGCATTTTATAGCTACGTGGGAAACTACCACTGCACAGGTTACTTCTTTGATGTGAGTGACACAGGCATACTAGGCTTGACATTGTATTACAGTGGTTTTTCCTTTTTTTTTTTTTTTTTTTCTTTTTCCTCAATGACCAAAAGTTACAGTAGTAGAAGTGGTTTCTTTCATTGCTGTAAAGGTGCTAAGTTTCTTATGTTTAGGTGCATGATATGTACAAATAAGTACGTGGCCAAAACAATGGCCTTATCAGCTGTTCTCCATACCATGTGGAGCTCCCTCTTGACTAGGAGACCCCTTTTTGCAGGTATGCCTATACCCAGGATTGCAAATACTGTAGGTAGCCCCATTCCCTCAAAACTTCAGCAGCACTGTGGCTCTTGACATCTATAGTGCACTAAACCTTTTTTTTTATAACATCACTTCCTCAGTGGGTTGCTGTAACTCTTGGCTTTGATTCACCTTAGACCTCTTCAATATAAAAGTGGGGAGCAGAGAGGAAAATTCCTGAAATTCCTTGGCTGCAAAGTAATAGCAAAATGCATCCAAACAGCAGTTGATATTAGCTAAACATGAAAAAATCTGAATAGCGATTCTAATTTTTGAGAGCGGAGAACAAGCTTTAGCAACCTCTGCTATGAACCGCACGAGCACTGTGATGTAGATAGGTGAAAAACATATGGTGAACACACACAGATTCACAGAAACAATGTGGAGCGCTTTCTGGATTAACTTTGTCTCATGAAAGCTGCTGGCCATCTTCTTTTTGAGACATTGGATGACTTTTACTGAACAAAAAATTATAATTATTAGAGGAATAAAAAATCCAAAGGAAATGGAGACTAATGTTAAATACTTAGGTTCAGTAGAAAGTCTCTGAATGCAATACTTTTCTTCACTTTCTTGAAATTCTTGCCGGTAGTAGGAATAAATTATCTGTATTATCCAAAGACACCCACAGACAAAAGCTGATTTCCGTGGGGATCGAAGAGTTTTTGCTTTTAGAGGGAACATGATTGCAATGTATCGATCGATTGCAATCAGCATGATGATGTAGATGCTCATAGGCCTGTTTGTAAAATATATCATCTGTACAGCAAAACACAAGTCGTCTATGGGATGTTTGTTGTTGGTAAAATATATCATGAAAGGCAGGGAAAAGAGCAGGAAACAGTCTGTGACCACGAGGTTGAGCATGTACACCCTGGTCTCAGTCCAGCTCTTGAGTTTGCAGCAGAAGACCCAGAAGGCGACTGTGTTCAGCACAAACCCAAAGGAGAGGACTGGGATGTAGACGATCAGCTGAAAGAGCAAAATACCGTTCTGCAACGTTGTGTTGATAGCAGTGCAGTTCTCCATGGCAGGCTGTCCCTGCAAGAGAAGGGTGCAGGTGAGAGACCGAGCTCAGGGACGGGTCCCCTGGGACGGGTCCCTCGCTCGTGGCCCTGCAGCTCCTCGCCCCCCTGCACCACGCGCGGGGGCTGTTGGCAGGACGAGGTGCCACACAGCACTCCCCAGAGCCCTGCACATACAGCACAGGGGTGTCTGGGGAGGGTGCACGGGCAGACCCGCAGGGCTGATGAGCTCAGTGGCTCGCCAGCACGCCATGTCCCTGGGCCACCAAAGCAGCGCTGTTCTCCGCCAGCTGACCCGAAACTGCAGAGGCAAACCCCTCCTGCAGCTGCTGCGGGGTGGCAGCCTCCCTCTGACCTCAGGCCTGGCTTGCCCTCCCTCCAGCCTCCTTTCAGGGTTTTGGCAACAGCAGAGAGTCTCCAAAACAGGCTGACAATTTCAGAGTCCCTATTGGAGAGCTACTGTCTCTCTTGCATTAAGGCAGCTCACGGCAGAGCTGGGCAGCATTCCCCTTTCACTTTCCAAGACCCTTGCCTTGCTGTCAAAACCACCCCGTGGGCTCGGTGGGTCTTGTCAGGCCCATGGACCCACACAGGACTCAAGCCCCTCCGGCCGTGGTGTAGCCCTGGTGGCTTTGCTCCTGGGGGTGCCCCCAGCACCCACCTGCTCCTCCTGGGGGCAGCAGGGAGTTATGGCCCCTCACAGGCACTGCCAGCTGGTCTCAAAAGACAGAAGGGAAAATGAGCACACCTGTCTGATCTCAGCCTTTGAAATAGGAAGCCAAAATGCTACCAGAGCAAAAGACACGAATCCAAGACTTTAGCCTATCTCCTGGTATTCCTTTAAATAGTGCAGGGCAGCTGCTAGCAGCAAAGATGCTGTGGAGGATGAATCAGACTCAGTATGCAGCTTGCAAGAAAGAGTATACAGTGAGGCAGAGAAAGAAAACACACAGATTCCTATCATCTCTTGTAAATACATTGCCTTATAAGTCAGCGCTTTCTGAGTCTTAGTATCTAAACTGCAGAGCAAGCGTATGACTGCATGAACTAAGTGAAATGTTTTTAGTACCTGTGACTGGGAGCCGGATCCAGCAACGTCAGAAGAAAGTTCAGCACCTGCCTGAGCACCAGAGCTGGTGTGGCGTTACAGAAATACCAGGACATAGCAATTTGCAGGGTGGAATTTATGGACGAACTACCATGCAACCAGTGTCCTGTCTTTCCTGAGCTGCCAGCTTCCCAGGTCCTACCACATCCCCTCCAGCTGTTCCCTGCCAGCCTACTGCGACCACCCTGCAGTGGCAAAGCCACTCTCTGCATGCACAGAGCTGCCCCAAGTAGCAGCTGAGCCCCTCAAATCCCTCACGAGCCTGCTGAGCCTGCAATGATCTCCCAGGTCTCCTGCCTCGGTGTGCCTGGAGCAGTGTCCCTATGCTTGCAGCAGGTGCACAGCGAGAGGCACTGGTACAAGCCCACAGCAAGGGATGGAAACCTCCCCGAATAGCACATGTGGGTGCCAAACAGCAAAGCACAGCATCTGTGAAGGCAGGAGAAAGCCAAGGCAACTGCGTGCCAATGCATGATATCAAGGACAGCGCTGGGTAGCACTTCATTCAAGAGCTGAGGAAACAGAGCACACTGCCACACACCTGTGCAGGAAGAATGAAAAGTTACCTGCTACTTGCGGGGCTGCCTGCTGGGTTTGGTCCTTGGGAAGGTCACAGTGGCACAGGAGATCTGCCGAGGCTGTGGATGCTTGATGATGCTCTGTGCAGGGCACGGCCACCCAGGAGGCTGCTGACAACAGCTCAGAAGAGCTGAAGCACAGCAATGAACTCTTGTTCCCCAAAAGTGCTTCATTTATTATCTCCTCTTTGGGACAGTCAAATCTCTGGTGCCCTCTGTTGTTCCTCTTGCATCCGCTCAATGCTTCACCATTGGTTTTTGCACCCAGCCTACGTGCCCTCCCTCCCACCCTCCCACCCCACCCAAACAAGCGATTAAAATTTAATACTTTCAGTTGTGGGAAAACAAATCCTTTCTAAAATCAAACCCGTAATGGTTGCAAATTGCCCTTCTGGCAGCAAAAGGACCCCCCGGGAGTCCAGCATCCCGTGCAGCCTCTAGTGCAGCCATGGAGCGAGCCCTGGGCAGGCGGCACGGGGGGCAGCAGCTTTTTTTTTGGGGGGGGACACGTTGGTGCTTGCACCCCCGTGGTGGTGGGCCGAGGGTGAGGGTCCAAGCGTGCTTCTCTTTGGTTTCTTTGCATTATGGGGGGGCAGGTGTGACAGGCTGGTCCTCTGCCCTCTGGTTCTAAATGCTGCTTATTGGTGTCACGGGAAAGCCCCTGCCAGTAGTGACAGTCTCCACCAAGACTCGGACAAGAGAGAGGAAAGTGAACTGTAGGTGTGAGGAAGGCGTCACAACCTTTGGAAGCTTGTTTAACAACATCCTTGGGGTATTTTTAGTCTTTGTGATGACTTCATGGGCCTTTAGCATCCATCAGTCCTGCAGGGGAGGTCTGACTCTCAAATCCAGTCACCTACACCGCCGCGTGTGCTCTCATAAGGCACTGCCTGGGCAGCCCGTGGCAGCAGGGTTAGAGATTTAAGTATTTACAGAGAAAAAAGCCCGGTCCTAAGCAGCATTTAAGCAACATGCTGGGGATCATCCCCCTCCCTGTCCTCCCCACTGACTTTTCTATGCTGCCGACTCATAGGACAACCACATTTCACCCACAGGAACTTCAGAGGTGGCGGCGTGGGTAGGCTGCAGAAACGTGGACACAGCTGGGACCCCCCTGCTGCTGCCAGGGACCTGGGGACCAGCCTGGAACCACAACACAGACCCAGGGAAAAGCAGTGCCTCGGTGGTGGGGGTCCAGGCAGGGCTCAAAGGGCCCCTTTCTCCCCAGTGGTGGGGAGCAGCATCCCCCCAGGGACAGCCACTGTAGGGCTGGGGCTCAGGAGGGGAGCCAGCAGGAGAACCCCAGTCTGAGATCTGTGCTCTGTGCCTTTATGGCAGTGGCCATGGCTTGTTTTCATCCTTAAAGTGCTGCTGCACATCTGTCTGACCGGTCAGCTTGGAGGGGGTGAGCAATCAGTGGAGTCTGGGCTGTTTTGTAGGTGCATGCACTTAGGCATATGGTGGTACCACCTGAATGCCCTCACCCCCACAAAAGCAATGTGGTAAAAATAAATTGGCCTATTCTAATAAGGCAAACAATCTGAAATGCACAGTGGGGTAAAGCACTATGCATTTTATTGTGCTGGCAATAAGGTTAAGTTGTCTTTAGCTGCAAAATGAAATAAAATAGGGTCACCTGTCTCCCTGTAAGAGTAACAGATAGGTGCTAGAAGGAAGCCGTGTTACCGAACAGCCGTCACATACTTGCTTTTACACCTCTGTATGAAACAACTTATTTGTTTAATAGCCACACAGAAATAAAAATTACAAATAACTTGGTAATGATAGACATAACAAAGCTGTCCCTGGAATGAAAGGGCAATGGTTATCCCAGTAACACTGAAGCTGTACGTTCTCTTGGCATTGCATTTTTTTTGGTGGTGGTGCTTTGGTTTGTATTCTTCTTCCTTTCCTTTAGCAAGTATTTAACTGCAAGGATTGGGTTTGATTTGTTTTGTCAGTGCTGGATTTAGGCAGCAGAATGGCTTCTTGGAATTCCTTGGTCACGAAGTAGTAGCAGACGCTGTCCAGGCAGCAGTTGGACGTGGCAATGCACCTCGTCAGGGCAAAGAAGTCCATCATGACCTGCTTCAGGAAACAGCTAGTTCCAACATACTCCATTATGAACCTGAAAAGTACCCCAAGGTAGGCTGGCAGAAAACATATTAGAAACACAATCAGATTTGCATAAATAATGTAAAGAGCTTTCTGGATTAATTTCTCTTCCAGTGAATTTGTCTTCAGCTGTCTCTTAAGGTTCCTGATGATTTCTATGGAACAAAAGGTCAAGGTTGCTAATGGAAGAGAGAAAACGAAGAAAATGGAAATCAGGGTCTGAGCAATGGGTATGGTGTCATCCTTCTGAAAACAGACAGTAGCATGTCTCTTTTGAAATCTTAAGGTTGCACCGATTATAACAGAGACCCACAGAAGCCCACAGAGAAGGGCAGCTTTTGATGGAGACCTGCAGGTCCTAGCTTTCAGGGGGTACTTTATGGCAATGTATCGATCAATGGAGATAAATGAAATGACATAGGTGCTCACTACCATGTTGATAAAATACATTGCCTCTATAAACTGGCAGAGTTCATCTCGGTCTGACTTATTCCAGATCAAATAAGCCATGAAAGGCAAGATGCAGATGATGAAGCAGTCAGCAAAAACTAAATTGATTGTGTACACCCTGGTTTCCGTCCACTTCTTTATTTTGCAGAAGAACACCCACAGAGCAAGGGCATTAAATATTGATCCAAAAAAGAAAATGATGATATACAGAGCAAATTCAGTGAGACGGACGTGGCGATTCACTTCTACGCCTGTTACACTGCAGTTGTTGGACTCATTCATTGTCCTGATGTGTGGATGGCATGTGATGTTATGAGACCTGAAATGCGGAAAAAATGGTTAAGACTTTTCTCCTACCTCTTAAGAGATGCATGGCTTCTATAAACAAAAGGTATTTATTTAAATATTTACACTGTTATGAATGTGAATTTGAGTCTACATACACAGCTGTCTCAGACAGCCTGTAACTGGGATGCATCCTTGCGTCAGGCTCTGTTTATGCTTACTCAGTTTATGAGTAAATACCTCAGGATGCACTTCCAATAGGACATGGCAGGCAGCCCCTATTCAATAGTGGACTCTCAAGTAGGAGAGGGGAATAGCACTCAGACTAGAACCCATGGATAGCAGGGGCATGCTGTGACAATGTGAGCACTAATTCTTTAAGCCAGCCTGTGCAGATGAGGCAAAAAGACTCAGCTTGGTTTTGAGCTAGGCAGGGACTGCAGCAACCAGTGCTAAAGTCTAGCATAATCCATGAGCAAAACCTCTTCTAACAGGTCTGCTGGCTTGGGAGGCAAGGGGTAGACTTGGTGGGCATCATCATGTTCTGGCCCTTATTGGGCAGGTTTCTGTGCCTTTGGGTTGCCTTGCAAACCTAGTGCTCCTGCTCCAAGCTGAGGAAAACAGAGCTGAATCTGAGTCCTACATCCCAGAGGCATGCTCAAAACCCTACAGGCGTGAGTGAGACACGCTGCTCTCCACCTCCTTGGCAAGGAGGGAAAGATTAACATAATTTTAGGCCCATTCATTCCAGGAGAGAGTACGAGTCTACAGATATAAAGCAGAAAGACTTACCCAAAAGAGGAAGCACTGGTGCAGAACAAGGAGCCGCAAATAAGGGCTTTATAGATGTTTCCTTCTCAAGGTAAGCATCCAAGCTGCCTTGTGAAACTTATAAGCAGTAGGTATTGAGCCTCTGTCACACCAGCTACTAGATGCTTCACAAGAGCATTGGTTGTGTGAAGAGTATCAGGGGCTGATAAAAATCAGTTTTAATCAGGCTCCATCCTGTGCAGAGTAGCTCTGTGCAATGTGCACCTATTCTCTGAATTGGTGATTCTGGGCATGTCACTGAATTTCTGCTCGCATCTCGATGTACACTGGAAAGAACGCAACTTTTTGATTTCAAGTATTTCCCACCTCCAGAGAGGAAAACCTCTCTGAACCACATCAAGTAGCAGCAGGGAAACACCTTCATCCAGGGATAAAGCTGCCATGCCCCTAAGCTCACCACCTGCACGAGCAGTAAGTGACATTGCTGGTGTGGCTGATGCCCAGGTTGCTTTGCACTGACCCTGGTGCTGCCACACCGCTAGCAGCAGCTGAAGTATGTGATTCAGGCAAACCGTGCTGGTGTGCTCTGCAGTGTGAAAGGGCTCTGGCAGACATCGGCTTTGGTGCTCAAGGTGTGGCCCAGTTGCAGTTCCCAGCATCTGCTATCTGCCCTGCAGCTCAGGGCTTGCAAGTGCTCCCTGCCAGGAGGAACTCGAAGGCTGGCGGGGAGGACGGAGGAAACAAGCAGAGGGTTTTAAAGCAGGTCAGGCAGCACAGATAGGATATGGTTGAACATTTTGTGTCTTCAAGGAGATGCTGTTTGATAAGCTAGCATATCCTGTGGCTGCTGCAAATGCTTAAGTGGGGCCAGAGGAGATGGCTGCAGTAGCAGAGCAAACTACAGTTATGAGAAAAGGACAGAGAGAGCTTTAAAACAGCAGCTCAGTGATGCTGGAGGACCAGGAGCAGGATGGGGCTGGAAGGACAAAGCCACCGGTACAGTGTAGCATGTCCTCCAAGGTTTGCAAAGAGCTGGTCAGCCTCTGTCCCCCACCATGGGAACTGGTGGCTACCTGGGGAAGAAGGCCAGAGCTGGCCTAATTTTTCTCCAGCTCCTTCCAGACCTCAAACAGGGAGCTTGGAGGAAGAAAAGTGAGTCGGAGGCTGGAGACCCAGTGGGTGTCACAGCAACACTGGAGTGGCCAGCACCCTGCGGGATGCCTGCAGAGAAGCAGCAGCACTGGAGCATGCACCCTTGCGTGTAAAATCCTCCTTCCTTCTTGCAGGGGGTACTCAGAAGTAAGTGGGTAGCACAGGAGCAAAGGGTAAATGTGGTGGATGAAATGAGTAAAGACAGCACAGGGGCTGAGGGGGGGTCTGCTGGGGTGGGTGAGGAAGGGACCTGGGACCGGGCAGAAGGAGAGAAAGAAGGAAAACGGGATGGGAAGGGTAGGGTGCAGCTCAACCTCTGCTACACCTCTGCCTTCATGGGAGGATAAACACAACTGAAAGCAGAACTGTCCACATCTGCAGCAACTGCCCTGAATTGGACCTAGTCGCCTGATAAATTGGGTGAGTATCTGTCAGCAAAGATTTAAGAAATATGCTACATGGGCAGGAGGCTAGACTTGGCCTGGACAGCACTTCAGAAGGGTGCTGATGTAACCTGGGCACTGCAGGGAGGGAAGAGTGGCCAGGAGTGGGAGAGCCCTAGCTGGGGGTCCTGCCCAGCACTGAGGTGCACGGATTTCCCTCTCTGTTTCAAATAGCGTAAAGAAACCTGGCACTGCCTGAGCTAACCCTGTTGTTCAGAGCTCTCCCAAACACGATAAGCTGAGGCACAAAACTCTTATGGAACCCATATTCTTTCAGGCTTATCTCCCAGTACATCCCTTGACCTGAAGGGCTGGGCATGTGACTGCCTTCTTCTGCAGCACGCCAAAAGCTGTGCTTTGCTCTGCAAGAACGGTCTTGAGGACGGCCACCTGTAGTTGTTATTTAACTCTGGATGTCATTTTGTTTAACTTTTAGACTAGTTCTGATGCCTCCTGCCCAAGATGGAGAAACTAACAGTCCTTTCCTCCCCACCTCCTCATCCTCTGTGACTTCACCAACTGGTTGTGAAGTGCCTGAACTGGTCCATGAAAAGGATGCTGGAAGGTAAGTTAAACCAAGGAAAACGGCAAGGTGGTCATCCTAAACACAGAACTGCTTCAAAAGACCCTGGAAGGGGATGCAAGGGTTCATTTAGACAGGAAAAACAAACAAACAAACAAACAACAACAAAAACAACACTTCTGGAATCACTTATCTCCCATGGTGGGAAGAATTTAGCTTCCAGCTGCCAGATGCTGTTGGAAAGTAACGTGCTGTGATCTTCCTGAACACCCCAGAGTAAGAACAGAGAAGTCTCAACAACAGCAACCTAAACAGGTCCCCGCAGAAGGGACTGCACTAGGGTGGCAAAATGCATCCTCCAAAGGGTGCCTCCTCCACATCCTCCCAGCCACAGCAGGCCCCTGGGCAGCAGTTCATGCAGAGCAAGAGAGAAAGAAGCAAAAAGTGATGTTACCTGTGGGTTTAATGCCACAAAATCAGCCGCAGGTCCCGCTGGCAGCAGGGCATGTAGGGTGTGCGCATCCCCGCCTGGAGGAGCAGGGTGGGAGGCCAGGCACGGGCTGCACAGAGGCAGGTGCCTGCACCAAGGGCTCACAACTACTTGAAGGCTTCTATAGCACCTCCTCCTGCTGCGTGGGAGAGGATCTTGTGTCAGCTTGGTCCTGAACATCAGACAATCTGCTGACCAAAGGTCTGCAATGCTTTCCAGTATGGGCTCCGTGCTCATTCTGCGCTGCCTAAAATGCTGTGCTCACTGGCTAGCGGGGATACTGGGTGAGTGCAGAACTGAAATGCTGTGGTCAAACCTTAGCTAGACAAAGCCAGGAAGACACGATATCTATAGCTAGCTCGCTTGTGCAGCTGGATGTGCACTGAATTGGAGGAGGGAGAGAGGGCTGTAAACCCCAAAGGGCTCGCTAATAGGCTGTTTAGCTGGTGTGGATAACCACTGTGCAATAGAGCTGGCAGGGAGCTGTCTCACCCATAATCAGTGTGCAGTAGAGCTGGTAGGGAGTTGATCACTGCCCACTGTAATGCCTTACAAGCTGCTTTACATGTGGTCGGTCCCCAGCCTGGTGTCTGGGGTTGTTCCTCCCCAAGTGCAGGACCTGGCACTTCCCCGTGTTGAGCCCCATGAGGTTCCTGCTGGCCCATTCCTCCAGCCTGTCCGGACACCTCTGAATGCAGGCACATCCCTCCTGTGTATCAGCTGCTCCTCTTGGTTTTGTGCCATCTGCAGACCTGCTGAGGGTGCACTTTGTCCCAGCAGCCAGGCTGCTATGGTTTGGCATCTTCATAACTTGGCCCAGCTTTGACCTCCAAGGGACCTCCCTGTGGACTGGCCTCCAGCTGGTCTCCGTGCTGCTCACCGCAGTGCTTGGAGCTCAGCAGCCCAGGCAGTTTTCAGTCCAGCTCACGGCCCATTTCTCTAGCCCACACTTTGCCATTCTGCTTACGAGGCCATCACGGGAGACAGAAAGGCTTTCAACACCAAAGTTCAGAGCAAGCACCGCCACTGCTCGCTCCTCACATCCAATAGCATGTCACCTACTCAGATGTGGCTATCTATGTGGTTATCAGGCATAGTTTTGTAAAACCAATCACCTTCTTGTCCTCAGTAGGTTTTGAAATTATTTAGAAGATGATTTCCTCTCTCTGCTTAGCAGAGATCAGGGTGAGATGGACTGTGGTTCTCTGGATGCTGTTTCCTGCCTTTCCTGGAAAGAGGGAGAGCATTTGAGTAAGCCAGCAGTGCCAGAGGGAAGAGCCTGCTCACATGCACACCTGGCTGGAAAAGGAGAGGAGAAGAGCAGCAGAAGAAAATGCCTTTGGGCAGGGAAGAAGAAAGGAACAGGGTAAGCTTTCCTGTGGAAAATGCCAACTCCACCTCTACATGCTGCTGTCCCCAAAAATCTGGGTATGGTGCAGTACTTTGTGCCTGGGACAGGAGCAGCTACAAACAGAAATGCTGCACCTTAGTGTCTGCGTGCTGCAGCCTCTTGACGCTGTGGAGTATTTGTGGTGACAGAGGGGAAGTAGAAAGGAGATGACACGTGTCACTGGTACACAAGGTTGTGAGCTCTGAACTGCTGAGAGGAAAAAGCCACAGGCTGGTGGGACAAGTAACAGATCCCCACAGCTTTGTGAGAAGTGATGCTTCAGGGTAACAGTGGCCTTCAACGTCATGATGGAAAGGCTGCAGTGGAAACCATCACAGCAGGGTGTTTCCCTTCCAGGGGAAACTTGCAGATAAGCGTGTTGGTGTCCGCAGGGTGAGAAGATGGTGTGGAGATGTGTCTCATCAGCACTGGCTCTGCAGAAACCCGGCTGCCACCCCAGGGAGCCAGGCTGCCCCTGCCTGGGGGGGTCACACCCATAGCCCTGTCGTGGAGGGGCTGGGCACCCACATGGAGACATGTCGGGGGGCACAAAGGGGCGCTGCTGTGGTGGACAGGGCCAAAATCACCCCTCGAGCTCCTCTTCAGCTCTGCTCACCTTCCTGGCCTGCCTGCCAGTTACCTGTGTGAGGACACCTCTGTCTCAGCACTGCCGGGATGAGGACACAGGGCCTCCCGGGCAGCGTTCGGCAGCACAGCGAGTTGTTCTGCCAAAAAGCCTGAGGGGAACCAAGAAACAGCCAGCTTGCCCCACATACACATCCACAACCACGTCCTGTCGCTTCAACTCGACTGACAGAACTGGGCTGCAGCGAGCAGCTTGCCCCAGCCGTGCCCACCGCCTGTCACTCCCACAGAGGTCCCCTCCCCAGACAGGTGGGCACAAGTGCTCTGGTTTCTCCTGCTCCCTGTGTTTGTGGGGAAATTGAAGCCGTCAGCCTTGGCCCTCCCCATGCTGATGGTACCCATGCTCATTCCGACATGTGGGCTCGTTTCTGGCCCTGCCGTGCGAGGTAGGATGGGGGGAGCGGTGACTCACGAGTCACAGGGCTGCCACACACCTACATGTCTCACCGCATGGCGGTGGCCTCGAAGCTGCTGTGTAATGGGGCCGCCCACGTGGTGGGTGCCTGGCCTAGCCACGAGTTCCCCTGTGGGGCTCTGAAGGCAGTTTGGGGCAGGTGGGGGCAGAAACGCAGTCCCTAGTGAGACATGGTGCTGTTCAGGGCCAGGGGACAACGCACCCCTGTGTGAGCGACCTGTCTGGGCCACATGGCAGCTCTGGGTGTTGGGAAGAACAGCTTTGGGCTGAGGAGGAGAGCAGAGAGCAAGGTCTTTGATACTGACTTTGCAGTGGCTGGACTGCTCTGCTCTATGCCAGCTCCCCATGAAAGCTCTCCCGGTAGTCTGGAGGACGGGTCACCTCCTGCCCACCCCAAGCAGGGCAGCACTTTCAGCAAGTCCTGCCAGCGCTCGGCATGATGCCACAGAACGAGGCTCAGGCAAGCTTCACCAGGAGCAGTTTGCCTGCTCCAGCATACAGGGAACTTCAGTGCATGAAATAAAACCAGGAAAATCCACTTCTTGTTTTCTCTGGGTGGTGAGGGGAGCTCCTCAGTTCGTCTGTACATTTTCTTGGCATTTTTCATCAGTTTCCTACCAAATCCCAGCACAGGAAATTGCTAAACTAACAGATTAGATCTGGTTGTGTGTTGCTAAAATACATTGCTCTGAACGGGACTAGACTGTGTGGTTTTAGCTGTGGTATTAAATGGGAGGAACGCCTATATGGGATGATGCAAACCTTCTTGTAACAAATTGGGTGACCTTTGAGGGCACCATTTAAGAATTAACATGCTCTTAGTGTTTTTGTTTTGTATTGTTTTTAATTGTTATTTTTCCCTCTCGACTCCTCAACCATGTGTTTATAACCTGAAAGGTCACTTTGCAGTGCAGTCATTTAGTTGTGGAAGGACTTCAGCCTGAAGGGCACTGATGATCTGTCCTCATATGTGTGGAAGTCACACCTAACAGTAATTCAGGACGGAGGCACTTGAGTGATGCATTGTTACAGCATTAGACAGGTGGGGTATGGCTGCAGCTGCCCCCTGAACAAAGCATAGCTGGGCTTACAAACAGGGATCTCCTCACATCTCTGTGTGTCACCCACTAAAAACACTTCTGACTCATTTTGCTTCCAAGTGCCCTGTTCCAGGCTGGTGACAGCTGATGAGCTGAAGAGATGGAGCAGATTTTTTTTCCTCTTCCTCTCAATTGCATGACATAAATAAATAAATAAATACATAAAATAATAAAAATCAGCTCCTCCTAAGCTGATTTCTCCTCAGCCTGGGAGGAACAATCACTCCTACAATACAGCCCATGTGAAGACTAGAGGCTTCTGCTTATATTTTTGGACTTTGCTTATGGTTGCTGTCTTCTGAGCATGACTGGAATGGAACACACTGAAAGACAGACAGACTTAAAAACAAAGGTGTCCTTAAAGCTCAGTGCCCTCTGGATTCATTGCCCTCATCATCCCATGACCATTTTTTCCACTTGTCTTCCAGACTACATGACACCGTGGTTTGACAGGTGAGCCCGTGCAGCTGAGCTGTGAGGTTCCCCTGCCATCACAAACATGGCTCTGCTCGCACATCGGGCACCGAGGCAGCGGGCCCACCCGCAAGCAGAACAGGACAGAGAGAGGCAGTGCAGGAAAATATATCTAAAGTTAATGATGTAGGGCCACTTTCTCATTCCCAAAGTCACCACGTAGGGTCCCCATGTCCTACAGTGGTCCTGCCTTCACAAACAAATGACCCTACCCTGCGTACAGAAGCGTGTATTATTCACGTAGTGCATTGTTAAACTGCACAACTCATTGCCATGGGAGGCCAGCGGTAGGAAAGCAGCCAGGTTCACAGAGGCTGGGGGGAAAACGTGCCAGCATAGCCCCCAAATCCACGCACCTACCAGAAATGGCAGCTGAATTGCCTGCACACCGAGCCACAGCTGGTGCTGGTGCCCTTGACAGGCTGCACCAAACACCGGTGGGGACAGCGCAAGGGTGCCTTTTGGTAAGTGTCTCCAGGCAGCCAGGGACACTGAGGCAAGTGCCACCAGGGTAGACCATGGAGGAGGTGATTCTCACCTAGTTCCCCAAATGCCATGGGTGACCTGTGCTGGTGTCACTGCAATACCCAGCACCTAAAGTCCCATCTGGGCTCAAGCATGCCAGGGATTTCTAAACCATATGCATGAGCTGTGCTCAGCACAACAAGGGAGCTGGCAGCAGGGTGGATGTGACAGGATTGTGCTGAGGGTCTTTGGCACGCTGTTATCCCTTCTCCATTAACACACAGATAATGTCACAGCACACGAGCGCTGCAAGCACCTGTCCCAGCTACAGTGAAGATCCCTGTTTCATTGAGGATTACATGTCCAAATACTTGATTTCTACCAGAGATACATCAACTACGTCAATAACGTTACACAGCTACCAGGTAGGTCTGAATGACACCAGCCAATGATGGCAAATGGTTATTTCCTTCCTGTGCATGCTACTGAACATTCAGTAAAAACAAACTGTGCTATGGGAACAACCTGAAAGCAAACAGGCACTACCCCGAGCCTGCTGGATGGTATGAGATTAAGATCTGTGCATGCATTGGTGTAAAGTGCAGTATGTCAGAGATTGGATTGCCTGCTAGCCTTTGCAGGACTGCCTTTTAGATTCAAAGATCAAGTTGTTCATGTTTTCTCTGCTTTTCAGCACAGGAAAACACATGAGCGTGTATATAAATATCAACCATTCCCTCTTCCGGAGCTGTGTGGACATACTGCACTCAGCGAGTAATGCAGAATAGCAAAGAGCATGAACCTGGCAGAACAGCAGACTCTGGGAGACAGGTACACCTCTCCCTTGAATGGACTGGAAGTGAGGAAAATGTGATTTGGAAAGTTCAGCTCCAGGCTCTGCCAATGTAAGTTTAGGTTGAGCTTGGACGTTTTGACTTCCAGCACCCCACTGCTAAAACCCAGGTGAGGGAGCGGAGCCACAAGCAGTGCACCCACAGAGTGTGCACAGGTCAGCAGCGAGGGGTTTTCACTCTCACCCAGTCACTGGTTTCTCTGCACCATCCCACCAGTTGTCAGTGGTTACAAAAACTGCTGACCTCACGCCACAGGTGGTCTGCTCTCCCTGCTCCTGCATGCCCTAAAAACGTGATGGTTTTGTGAAAATACCCTCCATGGGCCTCGCACAGGAGGAACTTTGTGCATTCTAGACAGAAGAAACAAAGTTCAGGCAGGAGATTTGACCCCGAAGACGCCATCCCGCTTGTAGTGGCTGCGGGAGAACAAACAAACCATAACACTGAGCTGGGTCCCAAAGAACGAGGAACTTCATTTGGTGGCTGGGGTTTTGCCTGCTTCTCTCTGTGATATTTCATCTGTGTGAGAGCCTTTGACCACAACTTCCTACTCAGGAAAGTAGCAAGTTTCCCCACAGGTCCCTTCTGCAAACATCTGACCACAGCACATTTTCCAGATGCTGGTGATACGGACCCCAAACTGACAGATAAATAAACACCTTCCTATGACCTCTCTTCTAGAAGTGCTATCTTCTGCCTTGTTTGGGGTTAGTCAAGTGACGTCTAAACCAGCCCAAGTTTTGTGGTTACGCTAGCCACAACAGCCTGATATTCAGGTTCCCTGCTTCTTTACCTCAGTGTTAATAGTTTAAAATAATTTTTAAGCGTCCATTGCAGTATTGGTGGCCTGGGGGAAGGAAATCTCCTGTGAGAGGCTGAAGCCAGCGGGCTAACGGGAGTGACCATGGGGCTGTGTCCCTGCCTGAACCAACCTTGGCCGTGGGCAGCACAGTGCCGAGGAGTATGGGGGCAAACTGAGCTGAGAGAAGGAGCCCAGGTGCCACACGCCTCCGTTCTTCACCTCTCAGCACGTCAGCACTTCCTATTGCCCTAGCTCAGAGCATTTGGTGGCTGGGAGGGCAACAAGTGCAAATAAGCTGCTGTTCGCACACATCAGAAGCATGCACCAGAAGAGTGTCGATGGAAGATGCCCACAGACACATGGCAGCAGCCAGAGGAGGGTGGCCCTGTGGGCACAGCCTTCCCCCCTGCTCTGGGGAGGACCTCGCTGGCTGCCACCAGGAGCTGAGGGGACAGTGAGGGCCCCAGCACCAGATTCACCTGGGAAGAGCCCAGCCTGCACCTAGAGGTAGCCTGGGGCAGGACCGCAGGGCCGGGCACTGCTCCTCAGGGGCAGCGAGCCCCCTGTGCTGCCACTGTCCCTCGCGGCCTGCTCCCCTGCCCTCGGCGGCTGTCTGCCCACCACACCTCCGCCACGGCCTGCCCCAAGGCCACCTTTAACCAAAGCAGTGCAAGAGTCGGAGTTCAGTTCCCCTCACGCTGCCTTCAGCATGCTGGGAGCGCCTGCCCCCTCTTTCAGGCCTTTTGCAGAAGCCCCACAGAGCAGCTCCCTTCAGTGCTGTGCATCTATAGATGCCAGGTTGCTCGGCTTTGCATTGCCCCTAATTGCTCGGTTTAATTGCTTGCCCTCTCTCAGCAGTGACACCACAGCAGGGTGTACCATGAGGGCACCGGCCCCCAAGCACATCCTAGCTGGGGAAGGCCAAAGGAGAATTATTGTCTGAAAGGACAGTGGGGGCCAGGGTCAGAGGGGGGCTGTGAGGGAGGTTTCTTGTGTCAGCTCTTAATTACGCCTAAGCACCAAGAGCCTTCAAGGCAAATGCTTAGCAAGCAGGCTAAGGCCCCGATACAGGGCACTGAGCTGCCTTTGAGCAGCATGGCACTGCTGTCCCGAGCATTCACTGCCCTTCTCAGCAGGGCTACTCCGAGCACCTTTTTTCCTTTCACCATTCAGAATTCACGCAGCTGCACCAAGTGCAGGCTGCAGTTTGTTCCCTCTTGCACCAATCTAAATCCTCAGTGACACTGTCACAGTCAGACAGGCTTACATCTCATGAAGAAGTAATTGGTGCCAGTAAATCCAACCAAAACCAACATCACATGCTTACACAGGGAAGTGATTTGCTCAACTTAGTTGCATGCTTAATTCAAAAAAATTATGGTTCCTCCTTTCCTTTCCCTTCCACTCAGCTGCATTTCATCACAAACCTTTTGTCACAAGAAGTCTCTGCTTGACTCTTAACTTTGCTTTCAGTCTGGTTTGGACCAGCTAATTCCCAATTAACACTACTATCTTTGTAACCATTCTGTTGGATGCTGTAACAATGAGGAAGCCCCATTCAGAGGAAAATAGCATCACCAGCAGCTTAGAGTTTTTCTGTGAGGGCCTGCACCCTCTCCAAAACTTGGATTAACTCCACGGTGTGTGGACAGATGCTCATAGGTGTGACATTTCTTTTTGACATTTGGATGCTTGCTGCTCCCCGGGCCTCAAGCCCCTGCTCGGGGCGAGGTTCAGCCACATCCTTGGGAGGGTAAGATTGACCCTACCAATGCAGGAGGACTGCAAGTCTTAAACCAGGTCAGGGGGCGCATAGGGGGCCTACAGGTACAAAGTCATTCCTGCCTGAAACAATTTGAGGGTCAAAACCTCTCAGATCTCAAAGCAGACTCATTGGCATCACTGCTGTCAGGCAAAACCTGGCACAAGAAGCAGAACCAGCCCTTGCTGCAGCCGTGGGCTTTCAGAGGACTACAAACATATGGCCAACTTGTACCACAAGAAAAATACTGCCTCTAGGGTTGCTGGATTTCGTAACAGAAGAGGAAAAATGTGGCTCATTTGAGGAACTTTTTCCCCAGCTCAACAACTGGGTTCCTCAGCCTGCTGATGGACTTGCTGCTGAGCTTCCCATGCTAAATGAGAGCACCAGGTCCTCACTGAAGAGGCAATGTCTCAGCAGCTTCTCACCTTAACCACCACGGCCGGGTCAGAGGCCACATATCTGAGCCACATGCAGGGATTGTCATGGTGGCAGGCCAGCAGAGCTACCCAGAGCAGGGCCAGCGGAGCCTCCCCACCACAAGGAGCACATGGCTTTGTCCCTGTGCCTATGGAAAACGAAAGCGATGAGCTGACCCTAGCTGTGCCCGCAGTCCCACCAACACACCAGCATCCCGAACACATCTTCTGCTTGATTGCTTTGGTATTTCAGGCTAGGTCATTGAAATGCTGGAGATCAGAGCCCTGGATCCAGCAGGCCAGGTCATATCTTGTACCTTGAGCTAAAGTACCTTGCTGCCATGAAGGTTTAATTCATTTAGGGAAACAGTAGTTCAAATTATTTTTAATGCAGGCAAAGTGGGGAGACTAGCTCATTTGAGATACTAATTAAAACTCTCAGGAACCATCATTTCAAAAGTTCTGGAGCATGCACATTTGTTACAGTGTGTATTTGTGCAAGGCTGAGTCCTTGCTGCACCCTCCTCACACCTGGAGCACACAACTAGTGAGCCAGCCCTTGTGCTCTGGATAACATCACAAGCCACCAGCACATACAGAAAACCTCTTGCTTTGTAAAAAATGAATAAATAAGTACAATTCAGTGTCAGTGCTTGATACCCGCTGAACCCGCTCGCATAGTCAGGAGCTTGTAACATCAGATCTGTGCAGAGATCTATGTGGGTGTAAAATGGTGCCAGGACAAGATAGGGAGAGAGAGCCCTGTCACAAGAGCCCCAAGCACCTGGGTCACAGCACAGCTCCAGCCTCAGCTCTTCCCTGGGCCCTGCAGCAGCAGCTCCTGCTCAAACTGAGGGCAGGATTTACATGGGAATCTGTGTAAGTCCTTGGGTGTTTCCTAACCCTGCAGCCCCCAAGTGCTGGATGCATGGGGGGAGCTGGTGGGATGTGACTTGGAGCTGCTACATTGCAAGAACATGATCTCCATACTCCTGAGAAGGCACTGTAGAAAAATCAAAGCTTAAACTACCAATGCCTTCCAGCTTAGGAAGCTGTGTTCAGGGCTGGCCTTCCATAAAATGCCTTTCCAAAGGGGATGCCAGGTTTACAGGACGACACTGTGCTGTTCACACAAGCAAAAGAGATATTGGTTGTGATTGGGACCTGCTGAAGATACAAACTCAGAGGCTCGCAGTTGCAACACACTCCCCCTAGCTTCACAACTCGGGGGAGAAACCACTGCACCTCACCCACATCCTCTTCTGGTAGCCCTGGGGGTGACTCTCAAGAGAGGCTACATATCCAACCCCCTAATTTTAGAAAATACCCTAAAAGAGGTGCACGCAGTCATGTTGGTGTGTGTCCAGAGCCTTGGCTCTGCTGACTTGTCTCCCACACCCTGCTGGTTTACGAGTTTCAAGCAGCCCTGTCCTGCAGCTACCAGCTCAGGGGGTGCCCATGCTCCAGGCAAGCCCAGCTGTAAAGACCTCAGCCAGCCCTGGGCACAGAGGACAAGCTGCTGGGGTGCTGCAGTGAGGTGGAGCATCCTGGAGGACAAGACACAGGTTCTGGGGATGGGACACTCTTTGGGAACCTGCTTTTGTGGTTCCTGCACACAGCATCCCCTTCTGTTCGACTGAGCTTGCCTAGGGAGTACCCCGCTCCCTGGGCAGCTGGTGGGCAGAAGCTCCCCGCACGCTCATCCCTTCCCAGTTCTGGAGGAATCATTTCTGTAAATGGCTGCAGCCCCGAGTGCACCGGCCGCTCTGGCTTTTAGCACGCTTAGAGAAGCCTTAATAGGCTTTGAGAAAGAGATGAAAAAGCCATTAGCTTTTTTTCTTTATTTTCACAGCCTATTATCTACCCACTTTGATGCTCTGTGTGGTGACCTGTCACAGGGAAACTAATGCAATGAACTTTCTCAGAGGACTGTCACCTTCTGCACTGCTTGCTGCCCTGGCAGGGCTGTGTGGGAGTGAGCTTAGCTCGGCGGGCTGGGATCTGGAGCAGGGACCTGCTCTGTGCCCTAAAGCACACGGGGCTCTCTTTGCACAAAGGTTGGTTGTAGACCAGAAATTTTGTGAAGGACCTTGACTTTTCTACTACTGTTATTACAATATGTATATACATATACACACACACTTTTCTTTGTCTTTTTGGTGTCTAATAGCCCTCAGAGCTAAATTAACACCTTCTTTGCAGTTTGATACAGCTCAGTTTTAATTTTCAGTCTCCCCGAGTCACACCCCCCTGCCCAGGCCGTGCCTGGAGGAGGACATAATCTCCAGGCTCAGCTGGAGCAGTAGCTCCCTGTCTTTTTTTCTTTTTTAAAGGAAATCTCTAAGAAAGAAAAAAATACAAACCCCAAATTGGAAATGAGACTAAGTACCAAATAGAAAAGTCTGTTCCAAGGCTGCCCCCGTATAGCAAAGAGCAGCACTTACACAGGGATCACACAATCATTTGTAAACTCATCAGATAACATGCTTGCAGTCCGTGATGATATCTTATCTTTATTCCCAAAAGCAAGAGGAAAAAGCTTCACCCATATGCTAAATGTTCAACCATGAGTGGTTAGATGGGTGGTTTTGGGGGGAACTTAAGCCAGGAAAAATATGACTTCATTGTCACCTCTGGCCAAACCCAAAGGATGTAGGGTAGAAAATGCTAGATTTTGTCACAGTACAAAATCACAGAGTCCAGACAAATTAATGAGAATTTCAATCCTGGCAAGTTAATTTACCAGAGTCCAGATAAATTAATGGCAAGATAAGTTTATCACACATGTCACTGGCAGCCAACCACCTGCAGTTCTGGCAAGTGAAATCCTGGTAAGTGTTAGGATGTCCGACCGCTGTGATGACCTCCCAGCAGATTCCCTGACATCACATGCATCTGGCTCCTTGTCCCTTGCCAGTGCTTTGAAGGCAAGGACAGACAAGGCAGAAGCGTCCCCCAGCCTCCCCCCGTTCTTCCCAACACTTGTCCCAAATAGCTGAGGACCTGTCTCTGAAGCCACACAAAACCAGCCATGCAATGCCAGGGAGACACCCAGAAAGCAGTCAGACCAACAGACATCTGGGGAACTTTCATTCCGTTCTGATGGCAGTGGGAAGGACTGGACAGCTTCTTACCATAAGTCTGCTTTTCACCTGTAAAGGTGAGCATCCAAACTCTATCCTGTCTGTTTGCACATTCCTAGGGACCTGTGACAGTTCCTAGGCACCTGCTTGCATTTTATTTTTTTGCCTCTTGAATATCCAGAGAAGCGACCCTGGTCTGCTCTTCCCTGTCTGCCCAATTCTTATGGAAATGGGGCAATGGAAATGGAACAGGGCAGATTTATCCAGTAGGAAGCAGGCTAGGTGTTATGTTCTTTGAGACAGGTAACTCAAGTTTATTGTAAGTCAAAACCAACCAGAGTTTTGCTTTTACATCATTTCCCACTCTTTTCCTTGCAGCATTTAATCCTCAGTGATTACCTATGCTGAGATTTACTGAGGTCAGAATAGAGAGAGACGTGTAGAAAATAATAATTGCTACTCATAAAAGCCTCTTTTCCGTGTAAAAGGTAACTCTCCAAATACTGTCAACGGGAGTTATTTTCATTACCATAACTTCATCGGCTATATTTAGTCCAGTAGGAGGTGTGCTCACGGTGTCCTCCTGCCAAAACCCATTCATGCCATGCACCTCCTGAGACAAAAACATCCACCACTGTCAGTTCCTTTCTTCTGCCCTCAAAGCCCAGGTCCTGCTCTCCAAAGGAACTTTAACACCTCGATATTTTCATCCAATTGCAAATCAATAAGCTGCAGGCTCTTAAGGGGTACCCCTAAGCAGATTTCTAAACTTTTAAACCATTAAGTACCCAAATCAATGACAAGAAAAGACTTCAAGAAGATAGGTCCCCCAGGCTGTGTCACAGCCAGACGTGACCAGAGCATCAGAAAATCCAAGATGCAGACCACATCCCCAAAAGGAGAGTGACCGAGGTGCTCAGACACAGGTGCTGCAGGGACAGAGCTTGTCACCTGTGCAAAGCACACAGCTTCTTTGCTATTTCTGCCCTGCCTAAATCTCTCATTCTCTTGCTCTCTCACTCACTCATTATTTAACACAGCAAAGGGATTTGGCATCTGATCTGCAACCAAAGTGCTACGCAGCAGCACATCAGTTTATCTGATCATCTGGTAACTTGGCTGAATTTGCACAGATGCTGGGTAAACTTTGAAAAATGGGTACAAATAAATGCAAAACCGCAACAGATGTTTTTCATAGATTTACTTTTCAGAACACAATTTCACATCAAGTGTGTTCTCTTTAAGGTAAGTGCTGTGTTTCTGTTTAGTAGGGAGTGAGAAGTGCTCCGCAATATTCAACTGAAAATCTTATCACAAGACACAATGGTCAGTTCAGAGCGTTATCAAAACGATAATTTTACATATTTTCAACGAACGGCCTAAACCATCTCAAGCCTGTGGGAACGATCTTTTCAGCTTTGTTGCCAGTGGAGGCAGCAGTCTCTTTTTGTCTCCATTACTCTTCAAACAAGCTGGCCCCAAGTGTTCCTTGTATGACCACATATTTATAACTACATCAGAGCTTCTGAGCGTGCCACCCAGATTCTCCTCTTCCTGAGTGCCCAGCAGCCAAGCCCCAAGTGAACCCCATTCCCCCTGTTTCTGCTTGCACAGCCCTTCGCCTGCCTGCACAGGCAGTGCCACATGTAGGCAGCTTCATCTTCCCTACACCGAGGGGGCCTGCGAACCCCGATGTGCAGCAGCCTTTATTGCTGTGAGCAGACAAACTTTCCTATGCCCCCCCCAGCAGCAGAGCCATCAGCAACAGCTGCTGAAAGCCCTCCCAAGCAAGCCTGCAGGATGTTATCGCCCTCTCTCCTCTAGCACAGCCAATTTCGAGCTGCAGGGTCCTCGGGGCTGAGCCCTCGGTGCCGGAGGTGCCCCGGACCCCCTCGGGCTCCCCCGAACCCCCCCGGTGCGGGGCCGGCCGCGCGGGGGAGCTCCGCGGCCGCAAACCGGGGCTGGGCAGAGGCAGGCAGCCGAGCCGAGCCATAAAATGGAAGAATTTAAGGCGGAAAAGTGCCTTTCAGCTGCACTTTGCAGTAGCTGCCCTCCAGAAGGTCGGCGGGGTTCTGGCAGAGCAGCCGCGGGCTGCCAAGAGGGCGTCGTTCCAAGCTGATGCTAAAGATACAATGAATGGATAAAGAAAGGAACAGAAGCGATGCACCCAGGTGAGGGAGGAGCCGCCTCCTCCCCACTTTGCAGAAAAACGGCACCGAGGACTGTGCTTTTTCTGGTTGTGCTGGACTTTGACAGGGTCACTCAGGTCTCAGCCAGCTGGAGTTTTAGTTTTAGCTCGAAGCCAGCTGCAGGGAGGTCAGAAGGCTTATTCACAGCAAACCAGTCCTGTTGTCACCCTCTCCCCCTATCCCACCTTCAGTGCCACATTGGGACTGTTCAGCTGTTATCTGTCCGTATCATTTGCAACCAGTTCAAGGAAACACAAAAAAACAAGCAAAGAGACAGTCCTCGCACAGGGCGCAGGGAGAAAGGCAGCTCATCTCACTGCAAGGGCTGCAATGTAAGAGCCTACAGGGGAGTGCTCAGGCTTCACGCATCACTTCTGTTGCACGGCTGCTCCTGAGGTTGGCAGAGACCTCTCCCCCTTCAGAGCCTTCCAGGTGTGATCTGCTGTCTGCGGTTTCTCACACAGAGAACACAGATGCTGAACTTCAGTTTCTAGGTCCCTCCCCTGCCTCCCCATAAACAGCTCCCAGCTGAGCTGAGATTTTGCTGCTTTGGTTTCTGAAGATCAGAAATCTGATGCACTTCTCCAAAAGTGTGAGAGTGAATCCTGAAAAAAAAAAAAAAAAAAAAAAAAAGTGCTAAAAAGCAGTGTCACGTATGATCCAGATCCAGCTGCTGGCAGGGTCCAGGCAAGGCAAGGGGGTGGATTTTAGCAAAAGCGAACCAAAGGCAGTCCCCCAGCATGAAGCTTAGCCCTTGAAAGCAAGCCAAAGCCAATCCGTAAGTGACCAGGAGCCATTAATTTATCCCCAAGGGATATTTGCTTTTAGTTGTACTAATCCACCCAGTGCAGAGAGAATGAGGTGGGGTTACCAAGTCATGCGTTTGGATCATCAGGCACAGGAGAAGCATCTCATTGAGCACCACTCTGGACTGTGATCCCAAAAGTATTGCCCCAGAATGCCACCACCCCATAAAGGAGGAACATAGCAAGGTAACACACATGTGAAGGTGCCTTCAATAGCCAAACTTTATCCTCAGCATCGTGGGACCTAACAAAAAGGTGGGTTTTCATGCTCTGTGTTACTGCCAGAGCACAAAGCAGTATGGGCAAGAAGTCCTCTGCAGTATGAAGGGAGCAACATTTCTGCAACAGTTCCTCTCTCTTGCTCTCTTTTGGGCATCTTTGCACAAAATCCCTACAGAATGTGCACCAGCTGTGGTGCTGAGAAGAACAGAAAGAAAAGAAAAAAATTATTTTGTGATGCAGAGCTGGCTTTGCCGGGAAGCACAAAGTATTAATGAGCCAAATAATCTATCTGCTGGGCTCACTGGTACTCAAGTGCTTTTGTGCTGCTTTGAGGATGAACAGGTCCCTTCCTTGCATGAGTCCACATGGAGCTCAGCGTTAGAAGTGCTCCGATGCCGTCACTGCAATGAACAATGCAGGTCTGTGGGACAACTTCGGGCAGTACTGAAGTCATTCTCAAGCAGGGCTGAAGCCACTGGGGAAGCAAGAAACCCCAGCCATCAGGAAGGGACACTGACACCGCTGCAGTCACACTGACTCCTCACAAGCCACCTACTGAAATGCCCAGTATCTGCTGCCCTGGTTGACGCAGAAGTTTTTGCTTTGCTGTGAATAGCATCTGTGTTTGGCCACGGCTCTCAGAGATGAACATTCACTCTGGAGCCTCTGCTTGGGCAACAAGTGAACATGGGGATGCTGCAGGTGGATCTCCAGCATCTGCTAAGAGAGAGGAAGCTTGTGTGGATTTCCAAGCATGAGGGCTCAGCTCCCTGCAGGCTACACCTCTGCTGAAAAAGATGGAGTTCTGGTTGAAATTAGTTAGCAGTCTGTGGCAAAAGCAATTTCTTACAGATGTTTTATTTCTTCCTGCACGTAAGGTGTTCTACTACCCATAAAATCACACTTTGTCCCAGGCAAGAAACCAAGCGCAAAGATTTCTGTGTTCAGGGATTTCTGTGTGCAGCTGCTATTGCTGGAGCCTGCACAGCCCCCTGCCCACAATCCACAGGCATCCTTGCTTCCTCCAGAAAGCAGGGTTTCCCAGCCTGGGGAATAACTGCACTTTCTGCTCCCAAAATAAATGCCAACTTCATGTTTAATCAAAGTACTTTAGTCAAAGTACTTCAGCTAGAAATGCAGGTAGCATGTTCCCAGGTTTTTCACAGGCAGTGGTAAGCTTTTATACATAATGCAAAGACACTGATGGGATGCAAAAGCATCCCTAAAAATAAACTCTAAGCTGATCCTGCTTCTGAATGGTAGTATCAGCAACTTACTTGCCTTGAAGAATGTCAGTATATCCTTCCCAAGAAAATTTTCTTTTAAATATGAGAGAGAGTGAGCTACTGCTAAACTCGCCACTGTACCACTGCCCATTGTTTCAGAGCTTCAAGGAAATGCTCATTAAGCCACAGAAACTGTTTCTGAGGGTAACTTCTAACACAAGCGGTGTTCACCTTGATCTGTCTGAAGAACTTTAGTTCTCTGGTTCTGGACATCACCGAGCAATTACCATAGCCATTGCTGAAAACTCGTTCTATTTTCACAGCAATGTGATGACTCTGTTATTTCTGCGCAGTATGTATCAGCAATATCAGCCAGGAATTTGCTGTGTCCACAGTAACCTCTATTTAAAACATGGCCTTGCTTTTTGCTGCATCAGTGTCTCCTCCATATCCTTCTGCCCGTGACACCCACTGCTTCACCACATAAACACCGTGTTGGAAGCATTTCTGCCCAAACTGTAGGGTGAAAATAATCCTTTCCTACTGCTGGCAAATGAACTAAAACTTTTCCTTCTTACCTGTGAAGCCATTCTCTGGCAGAATCAGTTTGAAAAGTGCAAGGTATTTTTTAGGAAGGGAGTAAATACTTAAAAAGAGCATTAAGGTGATACAGGTTTGTCTGTCTTCTCTGACCTTAACCTGAAACAAGAGGAAAGGTTTGTATGGGCTTCCTTTGAATAATTAAATACAAATAATAGTAAAATGAAAACAAACAAACAAAATCAATTCAGTGCCTCTCCACCAGAGCCCCAAGGTCAAGTGCTTACAATGCAAAATGCCACTCTTCTCCCTCCTTTAGGATCCCACAGACACACGCCACAGCCCTTCGCCCAAATCCAGCTGCTTCTGCTTTACCACACAGCCTGATCATCCTGTAAAATTTTACACCAATTTGTGGCAAATTGAAAACAAAATAAGATCTGAACAATAGGAAAATATCATACAAAATCACCTGCACTAAATACAGTAGGAAAAGATAAACGTGAGCTCTCTCTCCGAGACGTCTGTGCATAAATCTGAGCTCCTAATGCCTGTGGGTGTATGAGCAAAATACTCACCTCCCACTGATGGAAATATTGAGATTAACAATATCATTTGCCTTGTGGCAAATAACACTTTTTTTCTTTCAGCTCACAGACAAGTGTCATAAAAGATTGAATGTGCACATTCACAGGGTGCTTATGAAGTACTTGGTATTAGAATTCCCTGGGTGGGCAATTACAGCCACGTGCTGCTTTTTGAACAGTTTTTAATTAGTCTCAAGGTGACTCAGCTCACAAATACCCCTGCTGGCTTCTCCATAAAGCTTCCCGTAAGCACTTTTGGTGCTTCTTGGGGCACTGTGCAGACGGGCTTGCATGACTACCTGCTCTGGGCTCGTCTTGAAAAACGGGGCTCAGCAAAACCCAGAGCTCCCCTTGTGCAGGGAAGTCACATGTTGCAACGTCTGCTCTGGACCAGCAAAGTTCAAACATCAAAATCCTGCAAAGAACAGAATTTGGGAGGAAAAAAAAAAGTCATTTCAGAGATGGCAAAACACTGATCAAAAGAGGGCACTTAGGGGCTCCAATACCACCTGCAGCACTGTGCTGCTTTGCTCACGTGAGGAGCAACGTCTGCTACTTCTCCTGGTGCAGTCCCCACGCCTGTTCATTTCTGATCATTTTAATTTTGCAAGTCCTGAAGAGCTGGAATTATTTGAAATTAACCTTGTAGCACTTTTAGGTTGTCTTTGATGATTTAAACTCACGGAAACATTTAGAACAGAAGCATAAACTTTTATAAACGTCCACAGAAACATCTGGTTTTAGGTCTGGCAGTAAGTGGGGGTGTTCTTAGTGGGGCACAAGAAATCCCCAGCAAGTACAACGTTGCTGCAGGCCTGTCCCCCAGCCCTGTTCACATCTCGGAGGAGGACATGCTCCCTTCTGTGCCCGCGCTCAGCCTTGGGGAGAATTCCCTGACTTTTTCACTGCGGTATGAGCAACACTTTCATTTCCTCATTATTTATTTTTTATTGCAAGTTCTCCCATGGAACTGCCTGGAACGTCAAAGAGACGTTCCCATTGCCTAGCAGGGGAAAGCATCCGAGCAAAACAAGCGCTGCTCCCACGCCAGGCGGCACCAGCCCCATCCAAACTTTCCAAACTCGTAACTGCGACCCGCTGACCCCGCTACCCAGGGGAAGGATGGGAGCCCTTGGCTAGCTGTGGGAGCTGGCATTGCTTACAGAAAGCTGTCACAAACCAAGGCCAAGTCATGCTGCAGAGACGTGAGGATGTCTGGCTAGACCTCCACGCACGTGGCAGACTTTGAAGGCTGCGGTCTCTGTCCTGCAAAGACAATCAAGCATCACCTCAAACACATGTGGCCCTGTAGTGGGTTACATCAGCTGGGGCTGCTTAAAAACTGCAGGTTATCATTCAGGATCACTGCATGAAACAACACAGACCCTGTGGAGGAGTTATCTTCTCTGCAGGTGCTCGTTGAATTCACTTCTTATTACATACAGCATTACAATGCAGCAGATAGACAAATTCAACTGGATTTATCCGTGCTAAACGTGGCCCTTAGGCCCACCACAAAGTTTTACTGCTAGGGTTGGGTACGTGCTTAGTCTGACTCTGGTTTTCTTGGCCCTTTCAGAAAACTCCAGCAGCCCCGAGACAGCAGCAAGATACGCTGAGGAGCACGGCTCAAGCCATGGCAGGATGTGTCCAGGCTAACCTGGGACCAGCTAAGGTCCCAGCAGGGAAAACTCCTACAGGAAAACGTCTGCTGCTAGCACCCCTGGAGTGACAGCCCAGGGCAATGCCTCTATCAGAGATAATCCCGTGTCGTTATACCCAAATTGATTGTTTTTCCTCCTACAGCATCCCTTGGGGGTGGCTTTGTGAGGCAGGGCTGGGGGCTGAGCAAGGAAAGGAGAAAAAGCCCCATCACAGCCAGAAACAGGGATGTGCCCTGCAAACAGGACATGTTGGAGAGTCCAGCACCAGGGTTCCAGCTCATCGGTGCCTGGCGCTGCGGAGACCTAGGGGGGATCTCTCAGTAAGTGATGCAGCTTTTGTTTTCCTCCCATTTCACAGCATTTCTGAAATGATTTCTGTGCCTGTGTTAGCACCCCACTGTCCCCTTCTGTTAATGTTCAGAAACCTCTGATCCAGAGAACAGGCTGGACAAAACAACACTGGCATTGAGTGAGAGCCTCCAGGCAAGGGGTAAGCAGAATTTAGGGGACAGGAGAGCATTTTACACTGGAAGGAGAAATTCCCTGTCTGCCAGGCAACAGCAGAAAGACGGCTGGTAAGAGCCTCACCTGAGCTCTGCCAGGAGGTCACACCACAGAGCATCCTGGAAGCAAAAAAACCACAACCAAGACTGCACAAGGAGGCGACCAGAGTGGACTGTCAGGCCCAGAGGGACTCATGGCATCACTGAGGTGCCAGGGACTGCTCAGCTTTCTTCCAAGGCAGAGAGTTACACGGAGCTTAGGGGCTGGGGTGCTTGCTCAGTGCCTGCGCTGCGCTCCCCTGTCACAGGAGGGGCTGGAAAGGCAGCCCCAAATCCCTTGCCATCACTGTTTCAGGGAAAGAATAGCTTAACAGATGGCAATTAGTAACTCCTCTAAAGGAACACGCAGCAGTGGTTTCCTGGAAGCAGGTTTAATTACTGTGAACACAATCCCAAATTGCTATTAGTATTCCCTATCAGTGTTACAAGCGGTATTGTGGGATGGGCAACAAGCAGGCAAGCATTCAGCCATCTCTTATCTGCTCTTCAGAACCTTTCATGTCTGAAAAATAGCCAAATGACTGAAAATTTGCTCCTGGAACTGTTTTGCATCCCATTTTTGTGTGCCAAGGAAATGCTGTCTAGCTTAAAGCCGACATTTCACTGCATGCAGAACCAACCCCTGGAAAGTCCCAAGGGAGACTTTGCATAAATATTTGGGTGTAAATCAAAGGATCAGATGTATGGTTAAGCTAAACCAGTACAAGAGGAAATTAACAGCATCTGTATAGCATCTGCAGCATAAACACAGCCTGGATTTTAGTGTCCTAATTAAACAACCTGCACTAGCACAGCCTCTCCAAGCTTGCATTGACCCAAATGCATGCAGGACTGGCAGAAATCCTGACCCAGGCTGCTTAACTGCTCTTCTCATTAACCAGAAGTGCTTTCAGGAATGGGAGAGTAAAATAAAAGGAAAAATTCATGCTAAGATGGTTGACAGCTGATCTGCAGCTTCAGCACTGGGACAGGCCAGTGGGACAGCAGCTCTGCCCTGATCCAGAAACTGATAATTGGGCCCAGAATCACAAGAAACGGGTCAGATAAAACCAAGTTCACCTTTTTGGCATGGTCCCACATGCTGACACGGGCACACAGGTGTGAAGAGAGGCTCTGCCCCAGGCCTGGCTCCCCCAGCTGGTGGAGCTGCCCTGGACCCAAACAGCCTCCTCTTTAATGAGGCGCCCCAACGAGAAGCTGGTGGCTTCTGCACAAGGCAGCTTGGCCCAGCTACGTTCCCACAGCACCCTAAGCTACAGCTATAATTAAAGACGAAAATGAAGCCAAAGATCTTAACGAGCTCAAGGGATGCCTGCTGCTACATCCTGATGGCAATGCATTTGCCACGTCACGTTTGATGCTGCTAAGGAGAGACTTCCCAGTGCTTCCAGCCACGCAGCAGCCAGCATTAGACTCTGTAACCATGTTTTCATCCAGTAAATCAAAGCCTGATACTCACAACTAATGAGCCCCTGCAAAATACCTCTCAAATATGAGATTTAAAAGCCTGAAGTGCTTCTGAAGGCAAAGAAATTGAGAACAGGCTCACTAATTAGGGTTCAAGTGAAACAGTAGCAATCCAAATACACTAAAATGCACTTGGTACCAGCCACAAACAGCTCTAGCAACAGGCACCGTGAGCCAAAGAGAAAAACATACTTTGAAAGGAAACACAGGAGGGATGAATGCAGAAGACCTGATTTTGCTCATTCCAAATTGCCTGCCAATGTACTTATGTAGCCTGAAGTGGCTGAAGCGTGAATTTCAGCAGCTATGAAAAGAAAGGTATAAAACACAAGGTACAAGAGGCTTAAGTCAAAGAGAACACAATCCTGTTTTATCATAAACACAGGAAACAGATTTAGCCAAGCAGTCATAGATAACAGCACAAAGTGTCCCAAACAAGTATTTCTAATACTTTCTAAACCCTGTGGCTGGTTCTGCCGTGCCTGTACACCACATTGGCTGTACAAAGACCGATGGCTTTGCTACACCAGTTTAACGTCTGTTCACACCCCTGGAGCAATGGGGGAACGAGGGGATGCGGCAGGCTGAAGTGGCAGTTGAGTGGCTGTGGGCTCCAGCCTGAAACCAATCCTCTGCTGTCACAAACCCGTCCCCTCCAAGGGTAGTCCTCCTCCTGGTATGTCCTCACCCTTCCTTCAACCCCACTCTGCATTTGGTTTTGCTTGTTTGTTGTTTTTAAGCACCTCTGTTGTGGTCCTTTCAGAACACCTCAGGTCGGCCCCTTGCTTTGGAAAACTGTCAGGGTGCAGTCATTTACTTGCATCAGACTGGAGCGACTTTTGCACAGAGGAAAGATCCCACCTCGCACACGTACGTAACTCAAATACAGTCAGAAAATTAGGGTATCCCTGTGTAAGGCCTTCTGCAATGACAGGACTGCCTGGAGCATCTCTGGCCCCCATCCCACACACGTACGCAGCTCCTCCCGAACACTTCCCAGCCGCTCCATCCAAAAGCACCCCGGTAGGAAGCTGCAGTAAGTTTGTGCAGCTAACTAGGGAGGCTGGATCCTGCACGTGAGTAGGAAAAAAATAAAGGTTTGCTATCCTGGCCAGTGTCCCCGGGTGACATCTCTGGCCTGCTCTACGGAGGGGCCCTCTGGGCCTTTTAAGAGCCAACGAGTCTATAAATATTCCATGAGAAACATCTCTGAGTTTAAAATTAGCACGAAAAACACCGAGGTCTCAAATGTCTGAGAAGAAGGTTCCCCAGGGCTTTTCCACAGTCAGGCAGACCTCCAGCAACCCCTCACAACCCCCCCGTGGGCTGCAGCAGGGTGCCAGCTCTGTGCAGGGACGGTGCACCAGGGCCCAAGCGATGTCTCTGTGCATGATACAGGAGCAACAAGTACTTTCTAGTCATGGCTTCTATTGGAAAAAAAAAAAAAATACATTTTTTTTTTAACCTTGAAATGGCCATCTGACAACTGAAATACAAACAAGGTGGAGGAAAATGGGAAAAAAGCCAAGAGAACTCACTCAAATACGGTAATTGACAAGATTTTCTCTTTTCAATCCCAAAAGAAGAGAGGGTCTTGTAACATTATGTTTATTTTTAGTATAAATAGAGATGAGGGGTGGTGTGATTTTTTTTTCTTTCAAAATTGAGGTTTTAGTTTTTCCTTACAAGAGAACAATCGTGTCTAAGAGGCTTTTATGACTTACTATATAAGCCCATGTTTGTTCATGAGTTGGTAAAATCATCCCCAGTGCAATTAAAGTCTTCGGGGCTGCTGTTAAAGCTCCACCCAAACACTCCAGGGGGCAGCTAAGAAGCAGTTTCATTATACTTCAGACTGGCACAAACTCTTACAGCAGGATTTCAGACACCATGGAAACCCATCTGTAGTGGGTTCAAAGGCAGGAAGGGAAAAAGTCTTGATGCTTTTCTCCTCATATCATCTTTGAGAACAAGGTCTTAAGTGTTTCCAACACCTCCACATGAGCTGTGCTTAAAGGAAAATTAATGGTGGCTGTCTATGGGCCACCAGGAAAAGCATGGAAATAATAAATTTCATCAATGCTTACTTGCAGCGTGGTGAGAACGGAGCACTGCTTGCTGAAGGACTCAATTTTCTTTACCCTTGCTAACAACCACAGTGATTATTAAAATATAAACAGTGCTTGACTGCTACTAGGAAAGTCCCCTGGATGTTAACAATCGTTTGATTAACCAACATGTCAGAATTGTTGATTTCCTTCAGCCTGGTAGGAACAACTCTCTTCAGAGCACAAACAAAACGAGGAGTAGGAGTGCTGTATTAAAGCAGTCACAAGCCAAATCCACTCTACTTGCCAGAATCAACTGTGGCATGCTCAGATAAACCCCACTGCCTGGGCTGTTTAATCCAGGTATCGACAAACACGCAGTGTAAATACCAGAATAAACCCACAAGGTTAATCTACTACGTAACACGTTGATGGGAAATGTTGGCTCACTTGATTGACCCTTCCTGAAGGGGAAGATAGGAAGGATTCATTTATCAAAGCTTATTCTAAAACATACTGTTGGGCTTGGGCTTTGAAGGTGGAAGGAGGTCTGCACAGACTGCCCCATGCCTGCCCACTCATTCCAGGAGGAACTCGTGGTATCCACAGCATTTGCCAGCGTTTCATTTAGTCCTGTCCATTCTTTGTGGAAAAATCTTTCCATATGAACAACTTTTAGCCTACCACCTCTGCCTATATGAAATTAAAGCCCTGATTCTTCTGCTGCAAGGCATGAGAAAGGGCAAGCCTGCCCACATTAGCCCCTCGTCATATCTGATGGCTGGATTTACAAATGCAGTAAAAGAAAAAAGAATTACAACTAGCTAGCTATTCTTCCAGATGTAAGATATGTATCAAAGGAGTACCATAAGATATACAAGCTCTGGGGAAGATATGTGAACCCTTGAGAGCATGCAGCTAGGAGGACACAACATCCAAGATTTCTTGATTACCAGAATTATTTCACACAGCATAGTGCTTTATCACAAAACAATTTCACTTTGCAAAAGAAAAAAACACAGAAGACGATGGAATAAAAATATCTTGTGGAACAACAGAAGAACAATCAGACGCAAAAATAGGAACTTCATCCAATCTTTTGAAAAGATGCTCCCTGAGGCAGGCATCTGTACCACGGCTGCTCATGGCCGTGCAGGCTGGGGAGGCTCCCCCTGGGGAGGTCTCCACACACCGAGCTTCCCCCCAGAGCCAGGCTGAGGAGCGTTGCCGCCCCGCGCCACGCCAGAGCCGCTCATTAACCTGGAAGGCTGCAGGCACCTCTGCCAGACAGACGTCTGTGTTTCTGAGAAGAGAGACGTGGTGTTTATTTTAGCGGTACTTCTCCAAACTCGCTTCCAGATAAGGGTGAGGTAATCACAGCACGGGGCACAAAAATCCAGCCAGCCCTGCTGGGAAGCACCGGGGAGGGAGCTGGGTACAGAAACCCCCGCGAGCCACGGGGCTGCCGCCTCTTGAATGGGAGCACCCCAATGAAGGGACCTGGTCCCCCAAACAAGGGGCTCGGGTCTGACCCTTTTGGCCCCAAGGCAGAACCAACCACTGGCCATCCATCAAGGCAGAGGTTTATTTACAGGACGGGCATGAGATCCAGGCGAGCGACACCACAACTTGCTGATGGCCAGCTTTGAAGCAGCAGCTCCCTGGGTCAGATGTCAGCTCTGCTTTGGGGTGACCTGCCATCCCCCTGCTCCTGCCCAGGGCTGTCCTCACTGCAGCTCCAGCAGCTCGGACGAGCTTGCTGCTTTTTTCTCTTCCCTGAAAACCCGGCGGCACAGCTGGGTCACATTCTGATGCCCTTTAGATCTTGACTTACTGACTCACGACATTTCTCTGCATTGGCGAGCAACCCCGAAGCAAACACCATTTCCCCATTTTTCAGGTGTGTAATTTCCCTGCAGGCTTTTTAAGGACAACAGACTCAGCTGCCCCACCAGAGATCCACACCAGTGTACTCAGTGCAAGGGCTGGGCCACACGCTGCAGATTTCACTGTGGTAAAAACACCTTTTAAGAACACTTTTAACAGCGCTTCCTGTTCTGAATAACAAACAGATAACTACCTGCATTTTTCAACAACCAGAAGGAGCGATCTCAGGCTACCCAGACAGCAAGCCATTTCTTTTGTGGGTTTGTAGTTGAGCTCTGGAGCCGTCGGGCAGCTCTGACCTTCTCCTGAGCAGGCTGACCCTGTGCCTGCAGAGCCAGCACCAGGGCCAGCGTGAAAGCTGGTGTGCCAGGAGTCTGGGGAAGGCGAGGGGAGAAAGATGCACACCAAAACACCCCAACCCGGAGGGTTTGGCACCCTCCCACTGCAGTTACCTGTGGTAAATGAGCCCCAGCACTCCCCCCAGATGCCTTTTGAAACAACCAGCATGTTTCAATAAATACCCAGGTCTAGCAGCCCTGAAAAGGAAGTCACAGCCCAAAGACACACCACGGCCACGTCTCTTCTTCCCTTCGGGAAATTTCAGTCTGAGAGAGGAGTGTTTCTCATTACTGCTCATAGCAGCAAGGAACAATACTGGAAAAATTAACTTGTAATTGGGAAAGTGACTCAGAGATCAACAGAGGCATTGAGTCCTGAGAGAATAAACGGTAATAGCGCCAGCTTCCAGGAAGACAGCATGCCAGAAAACTACAATTAGGAAAAAAAAAAAAAAAAAAAAAAAAAAACAAAAAACGTGCAAAAGGGGGACAGACACATGTACATATTTAAATGGCTGAGACGAATAAAAAAATGCTTTTTTCCTCCAGTTTATGACAAACAGACTGGAACAGCAGGCTCCTAGCCCTGTACCTATCTCATCTCCTGCAAGGGGAAGCCCTTGCCCCGAGAGCCCCTGCTGCCCGGGTACAGGCCGCTGTATTTCTAAGCGCATGCAAACATTTCCTGTGTCCAAGCTGCAGTCTGTGCCCCATCCTCAGGGGGGAGATTGCTGTGCTGGTAGAAGTTCAGAATCCACAGGTATGAGGAAAGTATCCAGAGACTTCATCATCTTCCAAAAGACAAGAAAGAAAAAATACATAAACCAGCAAAATCGTAAATTCTTATGCATTGGCAACATGCTCTGATCTATTATCAATAAAAAATGATGAGCTTTCTCAGACTTCAAATTATACACATGCATCAGACTTACAAACACCAGCAGCACAATACAGCATGCAATTTGCTCACATACCGCACTATTAGGGGAAAGTGTGTGCTGTGGGAAGAGCACACAGCAGAGCCCTGTGAAGTTACCCCCAGAGGCAGCAGCTATAAGCATCACTGCAGCACTGTGCAGCTTTTTGCTTCTTCCCCTTGTGCAAGCGTACAGCATATGGCAATAAAAGCCAGCGGAGTCCCAGCAGAACAGGAACAAACTTCTTAAATCATGCTGAATGTTGTAAATCTGATAAGTGAGAATCACGCTAGCAAAGCAGCACAAAATCACTTCTTGCAGTCTCCTGGTGGAGCGCTGCATCCTCACATCTGGCACAGAGAGGAACCTCTCAGGTTTACACATCGGGCACAGGGTTACTCAGGTTTGTAAGTGGAAACAACTTCTGTAGCACTACAGGATTTCTGAAGTGTATTCAGTTCAGTAAAATAGCTTTAAAATATTTATACTGCAGCAAAATTGCACTGACATGGGACACTCATGACCACCAACCAGGACTTGGAGTTGCAAGCTGGCACAGCAGGCACTTTGGTCATTAGGTATCTGAATGATTCTTTTTTTACTTACTTATTTGAATATAATTTCCTGAAACTTATTTTACAGCTCTCCCATTCTCGTTAATTTTTTTTTTTTTTCTGTTTGACAAGCAAACACAAGCTAAACCCTGCCATTGGTGGAGCGCACACCTTCCAACTTCAAAGGAAGAGCTGCTGGTTCCTGGAAACCTCCACATCAGGGGCTTCACTCTTCAAGCCAGAGGTACATCATTAGGTAAACAGAGAGCAAATTTTTAACTCGAAGTTAAGCAAGCAGTGGCATGGGACTGTGCAGAGCATGCTTTGAGGGAGCAAGCTCAAAGTGACTCCCGAGGAGGCGCTGGTGCAGCGGTCACACTGCAGTCTCCCGTGGCTGATGCCCACCAAAGCACTGCGATACGTGGTGTTGTAACAGAGCCCCTGCAGCCTCAGCTCACCTTGGAAACAAAGAGCGAAAAGTTTGGTTTTTGCTGATCCACAGAGGAGCTTTGAAATGCAGCCTCATCGCCACCAGAAACCTCAGAAGTAGATGCTGAGGCATTCCCAGCTGCATTTGAATTCAGCGACTGAGTTAGTGGTGGTTCTGCAGCAGATGGTTTCGCAGGCCCAGTTTTGGAACTTTCCTGTATTTATTTATTTATTCAGCTCTCTTGTGACCACATAGCTGCAGCTGGGCACAGTGGGGGTATGCTAGCAAAGCACACTTTGCAAAAAGCAAGTGTGACCTCAGGTGATGGCATCAGCTCAGCTTTTATTAATTTCTGTATCATCTTTTCCAAGGGTGCTTTTTTGCTTATGCTGGAAGATTACTGAACAAAGCATTTTCATACGGCTTAACCTAGGGAAATGCCAAATGCAGACCTACAGAAACCACGTGCTCACAACGTGGGAAGGATAACGAGTGATGATGGAATTAGGCCACTGTGTCCAGCTTCGGGGAAACTGCTGATTCATGGAGAACTGTAACATACACCGTGTCCCCTAGCCTTACAGGAGTCCCTGGGGACTGCAGGGACTGGGAAATGCAAAGTGCTCGCTGGCTGCTGCCTGCCCAGAGTTGTGCCACACTCACACGACTGCAGTCCCAGTTTTGCCTCAAACAGAAAAATAGGAAGCGACCGTAGGGCAATGGGAAAGGTGAGCTGCAGCTCACAGCATGCACGCTTTGGATAGGAGACAAAGGATCACCTGAGTGAGCAGTACCTGCATCACGTCTACACACCAAACACATTCCTGCTCAAAGCTGTTTGCTCGAGTCTAACAGGAACAGGGTACTGCTGTGGCCTTTGCCAAAATGAAACCTCCAATTCTACGAGTGAACAGCAGGCACTCTGCGCATTACTTCTCTGCACATAGAAGTAGGACATGGCCCATTTCTAGAGATCTCCTACCGACCTATTCTAAAAGGTTCCCAAGGTGCTACGCCCTCACAATTAACTTCAGGAACTGCATAGAAGCGTGCAGTTTGATGGACTTCGATTTCTCAAGTTAAAATTTAAAAAAAATAAATAAAAGAATAAAACTGCCTATCAGCTTCCAGTCTCTGAAGGCTCTTTTGTTCTCGACACAGATCCAACTGCAACAAACCTTCAGGGTTTTAAGACACTGAGCTGAAAAAAAAAAATCATTTATATTTCTGTATTATCGTCTAACACACAGTGGAGCACCAGGCTAGAGGCATTGTTAGCAACATAGCTTGAAAAGCTAATCAGCTTTTGGACACACAAATTTTAAACCGCACAGAAAATAAGCCCCAGTCATATTACAAGATGAGGTCTAAGAGCACCCCACTATGAGGGCTGTGACATGGGAATTCAATGGCAGCCTAGAAGATGCTGTTTGCCATCAGCTGTGGGTCACATTTTCTCTCTGTGCATTCACATCTTCTCCCAAAACTGCATCATGTGGCCAAATCTTGAAGTCTCCTGAAAACAAAGACTCTTGCCATCAAGTTAGATAAGAACTGTCTGAACTAGTACAGAAGGAAACAAAAATACAGGTAGATGCTCTCTACATGCTAGCAATTAATTTATTCTCAAACTCCCAAATCTCGGCCATCACATGAGCTTAAGGGCCTGATCCACAACCCACTGAGTCACAGGAAACCTTTCTACCCTCTCACAGTGGATGTGAACAAGCTTCAGGTGACAGGAGTTGGTCAAGGAGGCAGGAGGGAGCAAGGGGTAACACAAGCTTAGGTTTAATACCAATTATGGGTCATAGAACTGAAAAACTGATTGAATTTGAAGTTGTCTGTATTGTCCCTTTTATGGAAAACAGTGATAAAAATATCTAACTTCTTGATATGCCACTTCCTTATTAATGTGTATCACCAAGACTACATATTTGTTATTTTTTTCCACTGCAGTTAAAAAAAAAAAAATACATTTTCCACCACATATACCATTACTGTATTACACACAGGGCAACAGTCTGGGTGAGCGACTGGCCTGCAGAGCTGGATGAACTTTTCGCCACGAAATCTGGAGCAACACACCCACACCAAAGCCCAGTCCCCAGCTGGAGGTGTTGTGTACCCCAGTCCCACCCACATTGACTCATTCTGCCCTTGTTTGCCTTGCACATCCTGAAAACAGAAATCTGGAGAGAACTTCCCCCCCTCCTGCTTGCAGGATGCTCTCTGATTGTTCTGGCACAGGGGGACTGTTTTGAGTTTCACACTTCTAGGAAGAGAAACCCAAGGTTGGCACTGCCGTGAACCAGATGACAGAGAGCAGCAGGCAAGCAGCCCACCCCACCCAGTGCAATGCTCACATCCCAGCAGAGCTTGGGTAGGATCAACGAGAAGCTAATCCAGCAAGGACTGCGTGAGCTTCACCTATGAATACAGATCGACGTTGAGGCTTTCTATCAGCTTCCCTCACCAACATCTGCAGTCAGATGCCCCTCACACCTCATCCCTGCCCAAATTGTCACAGTTCAATTCGAGGCAAGCAGAGTTGCCACGGTTGGCATTCGGGTTTTGCTGACCATCCTGCTGATACACGACTGCAGGACAGGCATACCAAGCCTCAAAAAGAGATGAAAAGCCCAGAACTGCCATTGTCACAGCTGTGCCACCTGCACTTGGTGAGAGAACCAAACCAGGTCAGATCAAGAGGCGCTGTGTCCACCCCCCATGCCACAGGGACAGCACAGACCTGCGCACAAACCCATCATGGAAATGACTGTGAGGTGCTGCGAGGGATGGGTCTGGTATCCCACCTGTGCTGTTCAAAGGCAGCTAACACCAACTCAGCCACAGCTATCATTTGAGACCTCAGCTTGGAAACTAGGAGGGCCAGCTTTCTGCAAGAAATAGGCTTTAACCAGAATGTCACATAGTGATGAAGACAAGGAGTGAGGGGGACTTGCTTCATCTCAAAACCAGAAAATATAGTTTCAATTCCTGAAAAAAAAAAAATATATATATATATTCTGAGAAAACAGCAATAAGCATACAGCTCTGCTGTCATTGCTGTTCTTCACAGCAGTCCAGAGCATCCCTCAGTAAGCATGCGAGGAGCCCGATGAGCAAATGACCCACCCTACCCTCTCTGTGCAGTCTGCATCTTCTTATGGTTCTGCTATGAGCCTGTTCTGCACTTCCAAAGACTGTAGTTCCCCAGGTCCTCCTTACAACCCTTCTTATAGATGGGTGTCGCATTAGCAAGTGACACTCACATGCCTGGCATCCCTGTACCGACTGCAGAGGCCAGCTGGAGGCCAGCTGAAACAGAGCTCACAGCTGCTGCCAGGATGCACAGCTTAGCCATACCATTACCTCACACCACTCAAAAGCAAGAACCCCAAATCACTATTGCACTGCCAAGTTGCTCACGGATGCAAACAATGCCTAGAATTTAAAGTAGCAAAAATACAGATAGGAGACCACCAAACTTACCTTATTTATGCAAGTTAGATCTGTTAATCATTATAAAGAAGGAAAGAGTGTCTATAGACAACCAGTTACAGTTACATCTGGTCAGACTCAAGTTATCTGCCATGACAGTGCTAGCGAACAAGGTTAGGTTGCTTCCTGTTACAAATGCTTAGAGCATCTCAGTTCTTACGAGAAGAGTTTTATCACTTCCCCTTAATTCTTCAGCTGGGACCTTCCCCATTCACAGAGCCTGGATAATTATAATTGAAGGGGAAGCGGCTTTTCTTCTGCCATGAAACTGAGTTTTAAAATGCACTTTCTGGTTGGTAGCTGGGATGAGCCAGCAGCCTCTAAATTACCTGGAAAACTCCACTGCCCTAATAGCAGATTGCTTTGCAGCTGTTCTAGCCACACAAGGCCCAGCTTTAACCATTTGCTCCACCTGTTTTCCTAAATTCAAGTGTAAATGCCCCCCTCACCCACGTATTCTTAGGAAACATGGCCTGACCTTTAATATACACGTACCTTGGTAAGCTGAGAGAAAATCAAATAGCATATCACTCATCAAGATAACTGAGGAAAAAAAACAACTCAGGGAAACAGATTCTCAGCTCATGAAAATGATTTACAACTTCCCTGATTTACCCCAGTTAAAGATCTGGCTCATTTTTGAGAAGCGTTTTAAAACAGTAATGCCACTCTTCAGCACCTATGAAGAGGTGGGGAATGCTTAGGTGAGAAAGAAAAAGCTAAGTTCCCCCTCCATACTCCCGTTAAGATTAATGTTTAAGTAATGGTGCATACACTGTAAATAACAGCGATTTGGTAATATATAAACCACAAGTTAGGGCATGCAGTTCAGTTTCCCTATTTTTATCTTGCTGGATGTAGCTGAAACCAGCTTTTAACAAAATACAACCTACTCTCACGCACACCAGTGCTGTTATTCTCCTTAGTGAATTAAAACAAATGCTACAAACACTAGTATTATTTTCACCACCTACAGCCCTGAGCTTCCTTTAACTCATTAAGTACCAGAGGACTCAGATATTCGGTATTTTAGACTGAAGCAGGTTAGTTGTAAAGGTGGCCTACAGGCTGAACCTGTCAAGGGCTTAACCCGGTTCAAACCCCCTGGTGTAGCAGGTCTCCTTCTGAGGTTCCCATGCACTGACAAGGGCTAATACACCGCAGACCATTTCTTCATGCTGAAGGGGACAGAAGCTCAGCCCTCCATAGACAGTTTCTGCCGTGCTTACACGGTGCCCGTCTGCAACAGGGATTTTGCAAGCTCCTGCTGGTCCCCTACAGCAAACTGCTTTCCACCCCAGGGTCATCACAAACCCATGGGAGATCTTAGAGCTCTTTGAAACTGCAAACCACAAATGCCCAGGCTAAGAGCCTAACTTTCCCTGACCTGAAGAACAGCCATTGTCATCTACTGAGGGTTTTGTCATGGGTTTAAAATCGAGTGGGCTCATGGAAGTGCCATGCTATTGTTGTTGTAGAGGGCTCCAGGGCCAGGCAGGAAAAGGGCACCGCAGGATTTCTGCATGAACGGGCACACAGTCATTTCGAGCTGAGTTTATTCCAGAAATACAGCTTTCAGTCTGCATTGACCTTCAAAACAGGCAGCACGCTCAGCACTGGCATGCAGACCGCAGAACAAGTTCGCTGCATTTTGGGACATCTCTGTTTCTGTTTAAAGAGACCCAGCTCCTGCCAGAAGTTACTTGCAACAAACTAAAGCACTTTCAGTCAACTCCCTCTGCTCCTCCCCTTCTCTCTCACCATCTATTTTTGTATCACACCGAAAATCATTTTCGGTGTCACATTAGCCACATGGCACAGCCTCCCCTTTCCTGGGCTTCTGAATTTAAGAACAGCTGCAGTAAGAAGACACACAACTGTGTGTCCCCTTATGTTAGCTAACATGATCAACTTCATGCAGAAAATAAACAAGGTAACAGGTTAATTTAGCATTATGCCCTTAAAGATTGCATCTTCTCTGGCTTTTGGAGAATTATTTGGAAAAACATGCATTAGATATAGTCCTCCCAGAATGTACTCTGAATAGAGGTTTTTTTTTCAAATACACACTGCTTAAGTTTTCTCCCCAAATTAGTGTTGTTCCCTGCACCTTGAACAGAGTTTAGTAGCAGAGTGCTGTGTGTAGGAGAAGCTCCAAGACTGACCTGACTGTTAAACGAAGCGTTCCTTACGAAATTTCGCCCTTCTCACGCACAAAGTTTCAGGTTTATGCTGCTAAGCAGCTTGTTGAGTGTAAGAAATATATTTGCATACAAGAACAGAGCTAAGAGGACCACTTACCAGTTTTCCTTCATCTACATTTTACAAACAGGCACGTCCTCCTCCTTGTAAGCTCCCTCTTCAGAGAGCAGCCCTCACGTGCAGACCCTGAGAAAAGAGGCTGCTCCTCACCTGGAGTGAGCCCCAGAGCAGCTGAGGCACAGCTTGCTCCTGCTACAACCCAGTTAGCTCGTTAGCTCCAGCTGTCAGCATGCTGCACATGGGGCTGGGGGCAGCTCCCTTCTCAGGACACCAGTTAACATTTACACAGCCATCCACAAGCTCTTTCCTATGTTCATCTGCCCTGCAAATGCACCAGGGCATTTCCATCTCTGTGGCATACCATTTCTGGTGTGTTTGCTACGATCTAACACCTCCATGGCCATGCACACGTAATCCACTCCAAAACAGTATCTGATTTTCCTGTGCTGTGTCTTATATCATCGCCTGAAGCAAGTGAAGATGTTTCCCTGTTAGACTGGTAAAATTTGCAAGTGAAAACAAACATCAAAAGTGCTGGGTTAGAAAGAGTCACCTTCACGTTATGTGAGAGAAGAATAACTCTTCTCAGCTGTGGCTGTACCTTTACTTGAGTGCACACACAGCAAACAAAAGGAATATTTGGCTGAGGGGGGTTGTGTTTCTTTCCAGGGAGTGTTTTTTTTAACCATGTTTTTTGATAAAACAGATAAGCCTTGTCAGATCGAGCTGCAAATCAACCACTGTACTCATCTGGGGCAGGTGAGGATCTATGTGTTGACTCAGCTACATTGAATCTGAATTTCTGGGATTTTTCTCCCCTTTTTCTTTAGTAAAAGCAAAATGACAAGAACAACAAAGACGTGCAGTTTTGTCAGACCAGCGTTGCTCTCCTCCTGCTTTGCACATGGGTAGGAAGTAAGCTGTTCAAAGTCTGGAAACCTTTAGAAAGACACCGTAGGAGGCATAAGGCTTTTGTTACAGCCTAGCTTTTATTGCCCACTCATGTAAACTTGGCTCTGCTAAATACCAGACTCGTCATCACTTGCAATTTATATCAGATTTGTATCTATACAGCCAAAAAAAAAAAAAGAGGGTTAACACTGGCCTATTTTAGGCTCCGTCATAATTCCCGTAAAAAATGTTTACTGCATAAGTGAATTATATGTTGGATCTAGCTAAAATTGTTAGCATGTTTGAAATTTCATGCCAAGTGCAACACCATTGCCAGTAAGTAACTGAGGGCTCTGAGAGACCCCAGCGAGCCTGTGTGGCATTTTTTCTCTTGCAGGAGAAGAAGCTGGTTCAGGAGACCCCCACAACACCAGAAGGACTTCGCAGCGCCATGTTCAGGCACACCTGCTCCTCCACAGCGCGGGAACATCCATCCATCACGCGGCCCAAGGTCATCCCAACAGGGAAGATGAGGGAAAATGAGGTTGTGTGAAATAACAAATGAAACCACCTAAGAAAAAAGGAAGAAGCAGGTTGAATCCCAACTAAACACAAACTAAGGCAAACCACTGTGACAGACAGTCCCTTAAACCAAAGGCCAGAGGTAGGACTGTTACATGCTACAAGCTGAGATGGCAAGAGCAGACAGCCACTTTGGGAAAAGCCTGCTGGCTCTCTCCTTTCCCTGGCAGTTCAACACAAAGGAAGAAAATGAATCCTTCACAAGAGAGAACTGCACAGGGGCTTCACTACATTCTTGTCCTAGTGGCTGTGGGCAACAGTGTAAGGACTATAACATAAAACAAACAAATGGACAAATATATGTTAGTGACATACAACGCACAAGCAGTGACAGATCCAATCCATCCCAAAAGGCCAGCATGCAGAAAGCCAGCCTTAGAGCTTCTTCTCAACCCCAGAGCACCGGCTCCATGGCAGCACTCTCACCAAGAGCTGGACAAGAGCTATGGGCTCCCTGAAACCAGCACGTCAGCAGTGCCCATTCCAGCTCTGCCTGCTCTGCTGCAAGACTGGCCCAAGTCCCCAAGTCCCAGGAACAACAATACTCACACTGATTTCACCAAGGTAAGAATGGGCCAGCGACTTCACAGGATTTATTCAAAACAGAAGAAAAGGCTTTCTTTACAGACATCATGAAATACATTGGTACGGAAAAGGACACAGAAGGTGTTCTCAGTGAAGTACAGAGATTGTGGAGCTGCTACTTCCACCATGATGCCACAGGAGAGTTGTCTCGTAAAGAGGAGGGAAAAGGTGCCCTCCTCAGCTCTGCCTGGGATTTAGCATGAGAAGCAGAGCACACTCTCCCCGTGCCCAGTGTTGATGAAGAATGGAGGCAATGCATCTGCTCCCCATGTATTCAGAAAGCACAAAACCGCTGTGAGATTGCCTTGGTTAGTTTGCAGAGAACTGGATATCATCTGGCCAGCAGCTATGTGGCATTTTTGTTACTGAAAACATGCCAGAAAATAATTTGCCAATAATTACAAAGGTAGACCAGCAGAGAGTTGGAAAGAAGTACCAGCTTCCAATGAGTTTCCCCATTTGTGCCTTTGAACATCAACCCCAAAATATTTTCAAATAAGGGTTCTTTTGTACCAAGCACAAAACTATATTGGAGAAGTAAATGTTAAAAAAATATGTTTAAAATTATTTTAAAAAATCAACAACTAAAAAGTCTAAATATATCTTGCACAAATCACTCAATCGTGAGTCGCCTCCCTCCTGATTTGCCAAAAATGCCACCTGAATGATTTCAAAAGTCTTACAGTTTGAAAGGAAGTTGCTATGGTTATTTAATTGTTTGTAAAATCAAATATTTTGAACCAAGATTTTAGCTTATCAATACCCAGCTTTGACAGTGTTTCCATAAATCAGCCCTGCTCCCAGGAGCTCTAGGATGATGCGAATGAGTTTTACAGTAAGTTCCTTCTTTCTCAATGGACCAGGTTTCCAACTGTCATAATCCCTTTGAAGCAAGCTGAACTTTATCAGCATTTAATCCAGGCTTGTGCAATCTCTGCTTAGAAAGCATCTCCTCTGTTTCCCACACACCATCAGCAGTTGAGATGAAGACAGGGATCTCCACCGGCCGCATGAGCCTTGCTCCACAAGGAGTAAATTTATTGCAGTGGCTCATGCAGATACCGTGTGGACGTACCACAACGTATTGCACTGCCTTATGGTTTGGAAAAGTTATGCAACGAAGTCCCAAGAGCAAGTATTGCAACATGGAAGAGCTGTCAAAACACACCAGTGCTTAGACTTAACAAATCTCACAACCCAGATTTAAAAAGTGCTTTAACAGTCAGGATAAAGTTCTAAACGCACAAAAAATTGATTTGCTAGCAATGCACATTTCGGAAGCCAGGCAAAGTAACTTTCCCGTGAGTATAAATGTCCTCGTCTGTGCCCCGGTTTATACGCTTCACCAAGTTTTTCTCAAACAAGAGAGGGTGGTAAGCTCCCATGGTACAGGCACGGTCGTGAAACTTCTGGTAGTAGTGGCAAATGTCAGTCTGCCGCTTGGAAGGGAGGAATTCATACACGTCCACTTCGTCACACAGCGTCATCATGATCAGAATGCCTGTGGAGGGAAAGAAACAAATGTCCCCGTTTCAAAGCAGAAAACTCACAAACCGCTTTGGTGAGACTGATGGCCAGGCAGGAAGGATCCCACTCCAATGGGAAGGGTTTCCTTTCTCGGGGGTTCAGGTGAGAGGGAGAAAAATCTAGCCAGACGGAGCTATTTTCTGCCCCATCCGATGGACCTGATTAGAGCAGACTGCTTATTAGGATGACAGTCATGCCACAAGGACATTTTTTTAAGAGTGCTGCCATTTACCAAGATATTCACGGAACCATGGGTGTCTGCCAGCTGTGTGCTCTGCTCAGCCGAACCAAAAAGCCCATCTCAAACCTGCTTGGGTAAGCAGAGAGAATTCCTTCACCTTCTCCCATCTGCCTCTTTTTAACGCAGAGAATCCAGAAGCGACCCTGCTTGGAGATGGCTCCTGGTGTAAATGCACAGGCATGGAACAGGCTCACACGGCTTCCTCGGAACAGAGCAGTGCTGCCCTCCTGTGTCTTCTGACAGGCACACGAATGACTTGAGCCCGCTGATGCCAGTGCTAGGCGCAGACATGATCTGGCTGAAATAAGCCATATTTACCCGAGGCCATATAAGCCATATTTACCAATGATAGGATAAGGGGTAATGGATATAAACTGAACCATAGGAGGTCTCATCACCGTATAAGGAAGAACTTCTTTACAGTTCAGGGACAGAGCAGTGGAACAGGCTGCCCAGAGAGGTTGTGGAGCCTCCCTCTTTGGAGATATTCAAACCCTGCCTGGATGCCATCCTGTGTAACATGCTCTGGGTGACCCTGCTTGAGCAGGGGGGTTGGACTAGGTGATCTCTGGAGGTCCCTTCCAACCTCAGCCATCCTGTGACTGGCTACTTTTCTGAGCTGAAGAAGTGCAAGAAATAGCACGAGTATACTAGGGAAATAGCAGCAATGTGTACTAGCACATGAAAGTCATGCAGTAGCTGAGACTTGAGACATTGGGAGCAATGATGAGAGGAACAAGGAGTTTACAAGACATTAGGAGAACCTATCTGTGAAAGCACTTAAGTTACATTTTAGACGTATTTTCATCCACCTTTCCAAATGACAATTTTCATTTACTCCGACCCTTCCAAGAAACCTGGAGCTGCAAACTGGGGCATGTCTGTGCTCCCCTGTGCCCGGTGAAGTTTGTGGAGGAATGGTTAAGTGAAGTAGGTCATGTGAATGTTGAGCAACTTGGAGGTCGCGAGCTAAAAAAGTATCGAACGCAGCTCATATGAGTCTGGGAGATGGCGGGAAGCCAGTCAAGGGACAAAGGCATTGTGTCAGTGTGTGGATGGGAAAGTGCCTAAGACAGGATAACGGTTGAGGGAATGAGGAGCTAGCTGATAAGATAGGGAAAGTTGCACTAACCAATAGTGAGCTTAGCTTTTGCAATATGTATGAGCTAATTATATTGAATCATATAAAAAATGGCTGAGCTATCCAATAAATCGAAGTTCACTGATCACTCATATTGAGCGTCTGTGTCTTCCTTCCGTCGACAACAGAAGTTACTTGTTTTACCAAGCAGGCAACCTGGCCACAGCTAAGCCACAGAGGAATTTGCTGTCTGAAGTGGGACAGCACCTAACGTTAAAATGTTTTTGCCCCTGAAGCCACTGACTGTATTCTTACGCAACTGCCTTGCGCGTATCCCGATAATGATGTAATAGGTACAGGACAAGGGCAAGGTTGTGGAAGAAAAATAGGCTTTAACTGGCAGAAATAAAAGTGACTCGTGTTTACATGGATTTCAAGCGTGCCTGCTCCTCAGCAAAGACAGGAGTAGAGGCAGGAGTGGCTGAAGTGCAGCAAGTTGACGTCCACGTGGGGAACAAGACCACGCTTCTGTGCTGTGACTTCAACATAGCTGTAGGATCCTGAGAACTTCACTTCTTTTTATTCAAATGGTCGTGAGATTTGCTCTCTGATAAGAAGGAAAAGCTTTGCAACAGCAGAATGTAAAGCGAGCCTCTTCAATGAAAGGCTGGATTTAGCATGCTAACAAACAAGACCTTAGCATGCTGAATAAGGGGGAAGCATCACTGACCTTTTCAGGGCAACAATTCAGCCTGACCTTCCTTAGCACCCCATTAAGCCTTTAGCTATATATATATATATTATTTTTTTTCCACATATAAAATAGGTAACCACTTAGGCTTCATCTATATAAAGACATTTTGTCTGACAAGATCTGAGACTGCATGAGCCACATCCTTCCTCTCAGCCCGCTGTGCAGTTGCACTGCTTTGACTCTAGGAGCTAGAAATCTTAGAGAACGTCTCAATGTTGCTATCTACTCTCCTGTTTCCAGATGAAACCAGGCCATGCTTAGAACTGCTGTTCCAGAAGTGTGCTGCAAACTGCTTATTTTAACACAACCAAGCAGGTACTTTCAAGATAGGATGCTTTAATTCTGGCATAAAACAATCAGGCCTTTGAGCCTGATGAGCCTTTGAACAACATAAATCCAGAACTGTCTTTGAAAAGGGTATGCTGAAGAGTTTCTGCAAACTGAACATGAAGTTTAGAAGGCAGTTATCTCACCAAGCGTTCCCGAAGATGGGGGGTTAGGCTGAATATGCTCCAGAGAATTCTCCTGAATAATATCCCAGAGTTGCCACTGCATTTTTGGATTCAGGATATAGAAGGGCTGCTCTGGATGTCTAACACGATACAACTTGTAGGCTTCAAAAAACTTGTAGTCTGGTTTTCTGTACCACTGGAAAACAGAAGCAAGAAGTCAGATTTATTACTAGCACACTCTTTCATATAACGGATGGAAAACCCCAGTAGCTGATGAGGTTGAGAAGTCTGCTTGAAGTGATACAGACCCCTGCCCCTCTCCACACTGGAGTACAAAGCAGCCCATGCTGCAGGCAAGTGTCCTCAGCACAGCTGTCTCAAACAGTATGAACCGATTTGCATCTTGATACTTCCACTTTCAATAAAAATATTTAGGAATTCTCTGTTTTCTTACAGTCATTTTGATAGATCTTTTTACGCTAAAAATATCCCATCCTGCTTTCACTGACTCATAACCAGGCTGTACATACACCCTTACATCTCCTCGAGAGGTGGGACTAGGCAAAAAAATAAACACTGGTGAGAAAATAAGAAATGCAGTCCAGAGCAAAGAGGGGCAAAAAAACTCTCAGCTACAGACAGGGCTTAAAACAAAAGTAAAAAATGGATTATTCACTCCTATCTGCTTCACCTGGAGCCTCCAAAGCTCATCGCTTATCAAATAGCCCCCTTTTGTGCTCAAAAAGCAAAGCAAATGCTAAAGGGATTGCAACACCCACAACTGAAAATCTAGCTAACACAGAGAGGTGACATTTGCTAAGATCTTCAGAGGGTTTTCAAATCCAATCATACTGCATCAAGTACCTCTTATGTCTGACTGGTGCCTCTAAATACCCAAGCATCTCTCAGCAGCAAACCTTACAGCAGCCAACAGAGAGAGATCATCCCTCCGCAGGGGGGCTGCAACAGCTGCAGCCACTGGTGGGCTCCTGCTGCTGGCACCAGCCCATGAGAAAGTCAACGTAGTGACCTGTTACACCCGGTCTGAAGCCCTGCACAGGGACCAGGAACAGGCAAATGCTCCCCTCAGACCAGAGCTGCATGGGATGCTCTTGTAGGTATGGGTACAGCCATGACAATGAAGGGGGGGAACAAGAATGGCCTTAAAAAGAGTGGTTGCCCACATTAGGGGGAAGCAAGTTAACAGTTGCACTTCAAAACATTTGCATCTGATTTTATTTAGAGAAAACTCTGCCTTACCTCATGAATTTCTGCATGATATGGTGCTGGATCCCAGATAATTAAGATCCCAGTGTTATACAGCGCATCCCTCAGGAACTGCTGCTGCTCAACGGTGACAAGCTTGAACAAGAACAACAAACAAACCACGGTGACAAACAGACCGCTGCCGGCACCCGCAGGTGGCTTAGCAGCGACGCTTCCTCAAGCAGAGCCACAGCCACCCCACCACCGGTTACTGAGCGAGCCCCACGGGACAGAGGTGAGGACACAACTCCCTCGACAGCTCAGACATGACGAGCACAGCCCCCGACAGCCAGTGCTAGCACAGGTTTGCAGCAAAAAGCAAGTGGTGTCCGAGGACAGGGGCTGACCTTCTGCCCTCCCTACATGCAAGCATAACACACATCCGCAGATCTTTACGTCCCAGAGAAGCTACGTCATCAAAATCAGCTCCTATCTGTCCCCATGCCCTCCAAGGATCTTGTTAAGGTCTATTCAATTTATCCTTGAGCATCCAGGCTGCCTCCAGCAGCAGAGCGTTTCCCTGACCATCCCCATTAACCAGCACATGTGGATGCTGCGGCCAGCCCGTCTGTTACTCAGAAAGCAACAAGGGCTGCCTTCCATCTGGTCTCAGCTCCAGCGGATTAGGCTTTGTCCTCGACCACGTGTGCTGCACGGCCTCCTTTCCTTGCAGCAGCAGCAGGATCTGGGTCAGTGGGCAGCAGCACGCCTTGACACCGCCGCGCAGGGCTGCAGCAGGGTTGGCAGGGGGAGCGCGGCGGCAGGCGCCTGCTGCCCTTCCTCCTAGCAAGGGTGGGATGCAGCCCCACGCAGGGCAGAAACAGGGCAAGGCACCTGGGTGGTTCATTGTCATTTCAGTGGTTCTATCTATTTATTTCCTAGCTAGATTTGTTATTTAGCCAGCTTGTTTAGCAAGTAACTTGTTAATACAGCACCTGTCTTCCTGGTACAATCGACCATATCAAAACAAGCTCCTTCCCTCCAGCTACTGCAGTCACTGCCCCACAATCTAAGCATGCTCCCTCTTTCCCATCCCCACCTTACTTCATTCCACTGATGTGCTATCTCCTTCCTTCTCCTCCCTGCAGACTCGTTAGTGCCAGTAACAGCCAACGCAGCCAAAGCAGTGCTCTCCCTTGCAATGAGAAGCCAGCCAAGAGCTGTAAACAAGGGCTGGGAGGAATGAGGTGCTCTGCTCCCTGGCCATTTCTGCAGAAAGGAATCGTGTCCTACATAATGACATTGGCATTTATCCCCCCCAGAGTCCTCAGCCCTTATTTTTGTAAGATGCAAGTCCTTTCCCAGCACAAATTGATGCTTTGCATAAGACTGCAGGAAAACATGCCATTAAAGGAAGCAGTACTGATGAAACAGCAAAGGTCTGAGAAAATAAGCAAGGTATTAAAGGACTTCTTTATTTAGAACATCCATGAAGCTTGTGGACCTACAAGCCTATCCCCAGATCTGAAGATCCCAAATTTCTCCCCCACCACTGACATCAACCCGTTAATCTTCCCCTTTTTAACAGATGCTCAGTACAAGATACCCCCACCCTGCTTTTAAAACCACACAGCCCCTGATATGTCCTAGAGACTAGTGAGCAAACTACTGAGAGGGTACTGTTCCCCAATCAATTTAGTTTTGCTTATTGTAGAAAATATATTAAAACAGTTATTAAACAACCTTAGAAACTCCCGAAGGGAGATGCCTCCCATGGAGGGACTTGCATCTTTTGCCCTGGGCAGCAGCTAGACCAACAGCGCACTTGGAGGTAACTTCAGCCTCCAGAAATTGCAACAGTTTTTCTTGCCCCATAATTGAAGTTTTCTAAGCTGGCATCTCCATTTAGAGGGAATGGTGGCAGGTGAAAAATGCCAACCACGGCTGCAGGCACATCTCCATGGAGTGTAATGATGTGGCTACACCTATACATTACACACCTCTACAGGCAGGCTGCCGCCCTCCTCCCTGTGCAGCTAAGCCTGGGATCACCCAGGTCATGCACAGGTTTTCACTGATTAATGACTTATCACCATGAGGCAATAGTCACATTCTCCAGAAAGAGTCCTCTTAAGCGATAACGCTATCTGATATTGTAAAACATACACCCAAAGGAAATGATAAAACACGGAGAGGTCACACAGAGTTGAGGAAGGATGTCAGCAGCCAGATGCGTCTGCTAAAAAAAAGACTGGCTGAGCAAGGACATACCCCATGTCTGAGACCTGTTTTAGCACAGGGGAACTGAGAGGCAGCAAGCAGCAGGACAGAGCACAGCCACCCTGGCAGACGGTGACCCAGCATTTGCGCAAGAAGCAAGAATATATTTGAAGACACCTAAGGTTGGTCTTTTCTTAGCTACAGTGACGCTTGTGCCTCACATTCCCAATTCCCAACAGCAAGGGTGCAGCTGGGCTTTGGAAGAGCCAAGCTGAAAAACAAATTACCTTGGCCTTACAGTAGAATGCAAGCAGGCATTTGCTAGCACCTGGTAATTTAACTGCAGTAAGCTCAGAAGGTATCTGAGCAATGAGGAGAGGACCTGCCAGCGTCCCCTGTTAGAAGGAAAGCCGCTCCCTACCATGCAGCTCCCAAGCAGAGAAGCACACAGTCGTGGCACTCTCGGTCCATCTGGGCACATTCATCAGACCCACCTGGGAGTTAACGAGACGAATCGTTGTCTTCTGCCCCACGTCTTCCTGAAATCCTTTGACAGGAGCCCCATTAAACCGCAAGACGGCATCATGGCTGTCTGAAAGGAAAACAGAGGGAAACCAGTGAGCCGGCAGCTGCTCCTGCAGATACAGGGGAGACGCGCAGTAGGTTGTTCACCCACACTTCTCATGCAATTTGGCTAGTTGCTGGAGAGTTTCCCTGTAACTACTGCAAGTACCAGCCCAGATGCTGTGAAAGAAGTGCTAGCCTAGCTCCATGATCAATGCACTTTTAGAAATCCACTTTTTCAAAGCACAATTCACTCGCAGGTTCAGAGAGCAGCCGCAGTATTTGCACTGCACAGGACAGCGTAGGGTGTCTCTCCATTCCCCTCTTCTTCCTTTCTAACACTACGGGGACACAGACCAATGCACAACTGATTTACCATGTGGCTGGCTGCAAAATAAAGACTTAGGAAATAACTGTGAGGCACTGTCCTCTCTCGCAGCCTGGAGGTTTACCCGCCTGAAAAATGTGTCTAATGATCACAGAGGCAAATGAAGCTGGCTTCAGTCGACCAGGGTACCTCCCACGTTGCAGAAATAAAACCATCATTGTGTATTTAACAGGCCCGGCTTGCTAAACGCTTTGGGATTCACTGCATTCTCCTCTGCTGGTATCACCCCCTGGGGCAGCACGGTGCCCTGGCTGCAGGCACATGACCACTGCAACCTGGCGATTCGTAACCTTTGCCTGCACCAAGAAGCCAGTAAGGCGAGAGCTGCCCGTCTACCAGGATCTCCTGTTCCCATCCACCAGACCTCCCTACACCAACTGCTGCTCATTTGCTGTCCTAATGTGATTGCACAGAGCAGGCGTTTCCTGGTCACTGAAGGAATGATACCTGATCAGCCCCCTGTGCTCCTCCAAACATCTAGGAAAATGCCTCATTTTAAGTAGGTCAGGTTTAGTTTCTTTTTGGCACCCTCCTCCAACCAAACCATGGCTTTTCGTACACCGACACGTGTCAGGGAACACTACACACACACTCCTGCATCTTTCACTACTCACACTGCCCAGCTGAAGGGGCTGCAGTGAGAGCAGGCTCCGAGCACCCAAAACTGTGCAGAACCATTAGCAGAGATGATCGCCTAAGCGAAAGGGGTCAGGTCTGGGACTGAAGCAGGAGGCACGCTCGCCTGGGGCACCAGCAGGGCTAATGGCACATTACAGTGACCTCTCCAGAATTCATCCCCAGTGACTTGGAACAGCCTGGTGCCGCAGTTTGGGGGCAAGGAGGAGACTGACTGCAGGCACAGTGACACTGCTTTCCACATCCAGCATGCTCGCAGCGCTGCGACCGAGGTACAACATGCCGCTGCAATGCCCTCGGCTCCCGAGGGGTCTCGTTAGGGAGAAAGGAGCTGTTGTATTGACATGCAGGAGCCTAACATGGACACCACTGGAAACAAGCCAGCTGGGTCAGAGGAGAGTGTTAAACAAGAGATCAGGTCACCTCTGTAGAAACATTCAGGGACTGAACTTCAGGAGGAACCTAAACAAGCCCAGGGAGGTGCTCAAAGAAAAAGCCATGTCTGGCTTCCCAGGCATTGACCTACCTGGCCTCAAATGTTCTTTATTAGGTGAAACAATTCCATCAACCACCTGTCAACCACGATTTGTATCAGAAGGCAACGCTACCTTGGTTAACACTGACAATGCCTTTTTCATTGCTTCCTTCAGCACTTTTTAACACACTTCAGACTGTTCAGCCCCTTCCTAGCAGCTTGGGACCACAATTCTGAAGGCTTTCCCTAGGTTGTTCATCAATAATGCATCAAAGGGCTATCCATCTCCTTCTTTTAAAGGACGAAGGCTACTTCCAGCTTAGTACAGGCCAAGGGGACCTGATCCAGCTGATAGCCTATGAACACACTGATGCTTGCAAACAATTTCTACAGGAGAGACAACCGCAGGCTTTAAAACTCCTGCAGTCAGTTTAGCACAGTGTGAATCTCAACTGAGCCTCAAACAATAAGGAGTGAAGAAAGCTGAGTGAACTGCAGGCACAGGCGAATTTTCTGTCGAGCACAAAACCCAGAGCTGAAGGCTGGAGAGCTGGTTTCCCTGCATGCTGCTTTCTGTAAGCTTTAGCATCAAAACACACCTCTTTATAATCCATGCTATGAGACCGATGCTTCAGCATTTATGAATTATTGTATTAACTTCAGATAAACGTGGCCTCCTACTTCCTAACGTATAAAGACAGCACAGCACAGACCATCATCTGGCAGGCCACCCAAACGCAGCCACTGCCTTGTGGCTCAGTGAGGCAGCGTCACTCCTCAAAAGCCACGAGCAACAATCAGTCACTGAGGTTTGAAGGGACCTCTGAAGACTGCCTATACCCAGCCTCTCTGCCCAACACTAGGTCAACTAGAGCAGATTGATCAGGGCTGTGTCTTTATTTCCCCCGTTAGTGTTGTTTCTTTTTCTACTTCCTTCTCTGCAGATGTCTTTCTGAATAAAAAAGCTCCTGACTGTTGAGTGTGAAATGAGCACACTGGCATTACTCAACACATCCCACACTCCCTCAAGAAACAAACACTTGAGGTGCCAAGACTTCCTGTTATCCATATTAGTTCTGCCCTCTGGTGATGTCAACATGATCATGAAAATTAAAAGGCCTAGCCAGAACGGAACTGCCTGCACATAAGTCATGTCCTCTCAACAAAACCCAGCCCCTTGCGGCTTATCCGTTTGGGGAAATGTTTCTACTTACTGCTTTCCTTCTGAAGAAGAGCAGTATTACACCATAATCAAATCTTCACAAGATTCCAGAGTTGAGACTGCATCTGTTTTGTATTAAAATCGCTTCTATTTCTACCACTGAGAGGTGGCTGCTGCCACCAGTGGTTGCTCATGCCAGCAGATATGGCCAAGGCTTGTCCCAGGTCTAATGCTCACAGGCACCATCAGCTGGTGTCGTAATGCAGCCTATACTGTGCAGTGTAAACACTCAGATAGAGAAGCATCTCTCATCATCATTCCCATCTTCTCCTATGCTGTAATGTTCATTGACTATAGCAAAACTGTAAGGAAAATATTTCAATTTATTTTAAATACCCCCATGACTACAGCAGAGTAAGAACACGCCACTAGGTCCCCCGTCTGTTCAATGCAAGTTATAGAACAGTACCAATGACTTTATCCTTGTAGAAAAATACCAACCTATCTCTGGTCCCAAACGAGATGATTTCAGAGACCCTGCTGAGGACACGACAGCACAGTGACCCAGACGGCCCACCGTTTCATTGAGGCTTTTCTCTGGCAGGTATCGCAGCCATTCGGATGTGTTAAATGGACTGTCCGATCCATGTATCATGGACACATTCACCCCGTCCCGTAGCTGGCACAGCAGCTGCTCTGGGCTGAGTTTAACGGTGTTCCTCTTCCCACTGTAGGTCACGTTGTACTTGTTCATGGACAGGTAGTTTTTTCTGACCTTCTGCAGCCTGGGTATAAGATTTTGCGATGAGCTGTCCTTATCCCATACCTTCATGTAGTCTGATGCTTTCTTGGACTTTTCCACCATTCCAGAGATGCCGCCTTTTACTTTATTTTCGTTACTGAGCAAAGTTTTAGGCATCTGACCCATTCCGCCAGCTGCTTCATGGACAAGGTCCTGTGATTTAAGTAGGTTCCACTTTTCTGAAGTCCTGTGAATCTGTGAATCATCGTTCTCAGTCTTGAAAGGAACATAGTAGCTTCGTCTTGTCTCTTTCCAAAGGCAAACTGTCAGAGCTATCAGTATCACCACAAGACCACACATAACTTTTTTCAACACATTGATGTGAACCATAGTGTACGTTGCATCCAAGTGGGACAACTACCACCGGGCAGGAAGCTGGTCCTGGGAGAGAGGAACACACCTCAGTCAGGGGGCGTGCACACGCATGCCTATGTGTAAAGTTATAAGCAGAAGTGTGCAGGCAGTAAGAGGGGAGAGAGAGAACAGAGGGGCAATTTTAACATTTCAGTCTCTGTAAAGCTCTCATTTCAAAGTCCACCACCTCAAAAATCAAATGAACAGACTTGCATTGGCTTCCCTTCCCATCCCAGTCAGTCAATATCCAAATCCCAGCAGGAGCATTTCCAAAACTGAGCTTCCACTTGACCACAGGCCTGAACACTAACAAAACATATATAATGAGACACATTACAGTGGAAAAAACCTGTGAGTTCACGAACACCAGCAGTTTCACCAGCCCAACACTGACACATCTGGTGACTACGTAGGAAACTTCTGCAAATCTGCAGTGGGCTGAGTGTACTCTCAGTGCGAGACCTCACTAAACAGCTGCAGGGAGCCAATTAATCCACAGCACGTTTGGGTTTATAAATGTCCTCTGATAGACATTATTCTATGTATGTCAGCCCTATGGAAAGTAAAGCCAGACCCTGTTGTACAGCACTGCCTGTCCTCTTATGTGCTACCTCATCTAAGCAGCCACCTCCAGCTCCCATCCTATGTAATAAAAGGGGGCATGTCAGTGGCAGGAGAACTTAGCCCAGGTAGCACAAAGGGCCAGTGTAGGAACCGTGCTGAGGCACAAACACCTTGAGAGTTACACACGTTCAAGAGAAAATTTCTGGCATGGAAAAACACTGCCAACAGAAAACATGTCAGATGGCCTTCGGGTGTTTCTGCCTTCATGCCTCTTCTACAAAGCCACATTCTCCAGTGAAACCATTTCACACAAACTGCCTCCCGGCACGCCCAGGGAGGCAGGCAGGCATGCAGACCATGCCTCAAGTCAAGGCACTAGTGCCAACTCCCTCCTTGGACAAGTTGCTGAAAGCAAGCCATGCTAAGCTGTGACTTATTAGAAGCCACAAACTACCGAATACTACCTGTTGGACAAAACAGTAGGTCTTCAGCTCAAGTCATTGTTGGCTGTTGGCAGATTTTTGGCCAGGAGTCAAAGCAGGATATACCAAAACACAACGGTTGTGTGACACACAGAAGAGTTCAAGAAACACCTGAAAGAAAGAAAAAAAAAAAAAAAGAAAAAAACTATTATGGAAGAACCTCATGGCTCTGGAGATCAACACAAATTCCTCAGCTAAGCACAGCAGTCCCATAAAAACTGTTACCCAAGCATGGAATGCTCAGCAGAGAAAATATTACTAACACACCGGCTTTTTAAAAGCTTAAACACCCACTCAGAATGAGTGGTTCAAACTTTGCTCACCACTCATCTTCCCTATTAGTCGGAAATCTAGCCTCAGCCAAAGTGGGAGCCTGCTCATAGGCTATCTGCTCCCACCAGACTGACAGCCTTCTCGACGGATGCTGCTTCCAGCTGTGGATATGCAATGAACATTGCACAGGGACAAAGAAATAATATTAAAAAAAAAAAGTAACTTTTCCTGGGGAAATATCTTGCTGCCTGCTGTAATTCATGCACTCCTCAAAAGCAACGGCATAGAAGACTCCCTGCTTTTTCAAAGCAAGTAAGAGCACGTAGTGTGAAAGATTACTTTACTGCATAATACTTTATCCACAGGTCCTCACAGAACACTGTCCAGAAGAACGTATTTTAGACTTCACAGCTTCACTCCACTGAGGAAACACAGCAAGAGAAGATTTCACACAGTGTGATGCATTTCAAGAAGTAAATTGCTTCTGCAGGAACACTGAGTCAGTAGAATACCCTGTAAGCTAAATTACAAATGCTCCAGTTCATAGGATTAGGTCCTAAACTAGTCACGTATCCCAGTGCTGACTACTTTTAAATCTATTAATCATCCTGACTTGTCACAGTGCAGCCCACAATTAAAAGACATTCTTCTACCCCCACTTCGTAAACCATGAAACAAATAAACAAACAGGTAAATAAATCAAGAAGCACAAGTAATTCTAGTTTTCATTGCCATAATTTCCTCTGCCTTGACAGACCACCCGGTTTTTCATTTGCCTGAGAAGCAAGCGCTAGAAAGGCACGCTGAGGTCTTTTTGGTCGGCAGCATTTTGGAGGCAGAGCTCCAGCAAATAAGGAAGGAGCGTGTGTGCAGGGAGGAGATAAGAAACCTCACTGCAGCCTCTCTTACAAGCGGCTTATAAAAGGTTCCCCATGCTGCTCGCAGCTCCTTTTCTGTCGTGGTCACTGCAGGATGCTTCGCCCCCTCTTTGCTGCTCTGCACTGACCTGCAGCGCTTTGGAGCGGGTGCAGGCAGGGGCTGGCAGCGCGGCAGAGGCAGGGTGCTGCGTGAGCCACTGCACCGCTGAGTCAGCCTCCAGCCTGCCCCGGGCTCTGCGAGCAGCCCTAATGTAGACAGCAGTGCTTTCAAAATCTATATATAGAGAAACAGAAACACCAAAATAGAGCCGTCATGTCTCAGTTCGGCACGAAGCTCCAAGACGCCTCCCTCTGAACACACGTCACGCAGCCCCCCACCCTGAATCTGTTCTACGTCTTTACACATGACGAGGGGCTGACTTCCACGAAACTTCAGGCTTCCAGATTGCGGCCACAGCAGGCATGTTTCCGTATTGTCAGCTTTTGTTTCCCATGGCTAGGATCACCCAGAGGAGCAGCAAGTTCATCTCAACGAGTGATCTTATGGGAAGCCCAAGCTCGGTGCAAGTTCCTGCTGGGATGCCTCTCCTGATGCCCTGCAGCAGGAGATGCTGAACAAGTCACAGCACCTCTTCTTCCCAGGCCACACAAAGGAACGTGGAAAACTCAGTTCAGCACTTCATAGGGTGCAACCCCACCTCGATAACTGCAATGGAAACAGTTACTCTGCTTTGATTTGTAAGCTGGCAGAGTCTTTTTTGCCAAGAGGGAAGACAACTTATTTTCTGGGCAGGCTGGGATAGCACCCGAGTGGTGCTCTCCTCCAAGACCTGTAGGTAAGTCATTTGTGCGCACTTCTGTGTCAGTGTGCTTTGCACAAGTGTGCTTCTTTGGAGGTGACAGAGTCTGGCTCTGCATCAGCTCTGCTATCAGCGGACAGGCGAGCTCCACGCAGCCAGCTCTCGAGGGCTAAATTTTAGCCCTCTGCAGACAGCAGATAAGCAATGCTGCATCGTCAAGGCAGGCAGGGAATTACATCATAACCTGCACTCCTTTAGTTAACTTTTATGTTCAAGTACCTTACTGAACTCAGGTCTTAACACATGAAGTGTCAGAACGCTGCCTCCTGCATTCTCTCAGCCTGGAGGCTCGCGTCCTGATGCAGACCACCAGCCGAGGTCACGGTGGTTTTGTCTGCCGAGTGGTAGGAAAGAACAGCTGCCTTAGTCGGGCAAAGAACAGCCGGCAATCCACACTTCCACGACCCACAGCAGATCTGCCCTAGAAGTGCTTATGACGGTGGCTTCGCTGTGTTAAGACAAAAAGCCTGGCAAGCTCTCACCTGTTTTTTACAGCGACCAGAAGCGGATATATATGGAAACCATGCAACTATGGGCAAACATGTGAATATGCTTCTCTCCCAGAAATACACCCAGCTTCCAGAAATGTTTAGGGTTGCAGCTGTATCATTGGCTGTACTAACGCCCACCCTCCACAGATTTATTTGCCTGATCTTGAGCCCCCTCCCGAGTGCAGAACAGCTGGGGGTGACGCAGGCTGCAGTGCTGCTCTGTGCAGGGACATCCCCTCCTGTCTCCGGCTCAGAGCTGCCAACCCAACTGCTCCCCAGCACCCCTCCTGCCTTCACCCATGGCTGTGTGCCTCTCAACTCCCTCCTTTTTCTGCTTGGTGCTCTTCCAAGCTGCACCCTGCTTGACTCACTCTCCCCTTGCACTGCCTCTCCATACCCCTGGCCATCCCGGCCGACTCCCTCAGCACCCCCTGCATGTCACCAACGTCCTTGGGCACAGGCCCAGGGCACTGGCACGCTCAACTCAGGCCGTGTGGCCCCACAGCCAGGCTGCTTTGCTCTCCTTCCACAACTTCCTCTGCTTCTATTTCCTTCATGGCTGGTCTCTAAGCCCCAAGCTCTGCGCTGTCTGCGAGAAGTTCACGGTGTGTTACAAGCATAACTCAGAGAGCTGCCCCCATCACACAGAGGTCAGGAACAGAATAAACCCAAGGAGCTCTACTGCACCTCTGCTACCACAAACATCCCTTGCCCTGTCACCTGGGATCTCCAGCTCGCTCTGCAGCTTCCCGGTTTTTCCTCTGGTCTTAGCAGTCCCCTGTGGACAAAGCAAGCCGTGCTTACAACCTTGCTGTTCCTCTCCTCTTCAGATCATTTACTGCTGCTGAACAGCAGAGATCTGGGAGTGAATCCTTGCAGGAGTCCTGTGGTGCTGTGAAATCTGACCACTTGGCTTCCTACCCACCAAGCAGTTACTAATCCAGGACAGGAACTTTCTTATCCCTTGACAGCTTAGGTTTTTTCTGAGGCTCTTGGTGAGCAATCTCACCAGAAACTTGAAAACTCAAGTTCCCTTCCCTCTCTACAGGCTTGCAAACTTAAAATGAAAAAAGAGGAAAGAGGCAAATAGATTTGAAACATCCTCTTCTGCAAACAGAGGATGAGACTTCTCCATTACATATTCTTATGTACACTAGAGCTGCCAACTGTTGTTTTTTTTTTTTTAATTTGTTTACTGGTCTGAAACAATGGATCTCACTGCAGTCCCTTTGAAATGTCTCATCCTGTTTGTTACCTCCCATTTTTCCGGGTCAGGGACCCAGTGAACAGGCTGCTGCTACTCAGGATTTCCGCATTTCAGCCCCTTAGAACTGCTGGTACAGACAAGTTGTTTCAAAGTATTCAGCAGCCACCTCAAATAACACCTTCAATTTAAAAGACAGCTCCAGAGGTGTGGCCTCTGGGGATGGGACAAGCAGGGAACATCACCTGCCCTACCATGCTTCTCTTTGCTACCTCCATTTATATACCAGTATCATTTGCCAGCAGTTTTCTTGCCTCTGATGTACCTGCAAAAACCTTATACTTTAGCAAGTTGTTCCTCAGTCTTTTTTGGATATACAACATTTAAATTTCTTTCCAGATTCCCTTCACTTATGCGTGGCTTATTTCCATCTGTACCCACAACTCTACCATGACCGAATACAAGGCAGTAAAGCTTTACTTCCCAGATCTTGCTAGATAATTTTTGAGTGTTTTCTTGCCCCCCACAAGAATATTTTACACTGCAACTACACCTTTTAGCTTGTGTTCATTTTCTGTAAATTCTCAGTGCTGTGCCTTCCCTCCACCAGCAGCCTCTGCAAGGAGCCTGTGAAGGAGCAGTGCCCAGCAGCATGAGCTCACATCAAAGTGTTTAAAAAGAAGAGGATACCTGAAGGGGGAAGACACAGAGCTGCAGGGCATGAATCCCTCCATTCAAATTAAAGTGACATTCCCAGGGAAACGGAGGGAAAAAAAAATCCTATTACTGTCCCGGGGAATAAAAAATAAGAAAAAAAAAGGAAGAATTATCAAGAATCTTTATAGCTGTAAACAAACTATGACTGTGCCATTTTGCAGTGGAAGAAACTGTACTTTTCACAGACTCAGTACATCAGAGTGAGAGCCGATAACACATTTATTAAAGCTAAAGTTAAAGCTAAAGGTCTACCCCTGCAGAGCTAGGTTTCAGAAAATCTCTAGCATTCTGTGTAGCCTGGCCTGCTAATCCAGCTGCATGGATTTCAATTCGATGAACAGAGAAGACTTACTTCTCAGCAGTTCCTTGTTGTTTTTTTTTCCTCATAACAGGAGCAATGTGCCCCGCAGCACTGGGGTGCAGCTTCCAGAGATGGGAGCCCTGCTGCTATCACGCTTCCACAGCATGTGTGTACAGGGACTGTCTTCAGTCCTGAAGCACCAAGAGAGGAAGCAAGGAGTTAGCACAGCTGTACAGTACGGCTACGCCAACGTAATGGCTAGTGACAGTACCAGGGACAGTCCTGACCCCTTGCCCCTTCTGAGACCTCAGCACATGCAGAGGGAGGATCTCCAGCTCTGACAAGTGCATCACATTGCCATTTTCATTACCAGGCTGTTAGGAGAACTGTTAACACCAAAAAGCCTATCCTCTCCTTCTGCAAAGCCGCAAGCACAACCCTTTGCCCCGGACCTGTAGTAACAGTCCTTGGCCCTGCTGTGTATAGGAGAATAATACTCAAAATGGCTCAGCCACAGGGTTAGTATCAGCCCAGGAGGCTCTGGCAGCGTGTCCTGCTCAGATGGGGGGCGCATACTGCCAGAGCTCCCCTGCTCTCCTGATGGGGAATCACTTCCAAGGACCTGGAAGCACTGGCAATGCTCGCTCCGGGGTGGGGGGGGGGTGGGGAAAAGGAGTTTTTAGAGGTCAGTGTAAAACAGAAGTCATCTCATGATGGGCACATTCCCATGAGAGTCTGTTGCAAGCAGCACTGCCATTTAAGACTTCTCCTGCAGAAAAGCCTCACTCTGTAGTAAGAGATCTGGAGAACATTGCTGGTAACAAGCTTTTCAATTTCTAAAATTGCCTGTTCCATGTTCAAACTGAAGAACAAAAGAAAAAGCACATTATACCATGCATGTACAGTACTGATTCCCAAAAGCACTGCTTGTCTCATACCTGTGCCCCACTAGTATCATGACTTTACTAGTGAGGTTTTCATCATCTAAAATTATTTTTAATTAATTAAATTTATTCTAATTAAATTATTTTATTTATTTTTTAAGCTTTATCATAACAATTGCCACACTGAAGCCAACAGTAGAAATTCCTGAGCTATAAAAATTAGGGTGTGAGCACTCATTTAGGACTATTTACTTTATATTATGACTTCAGATCAAACAAATTACTTCCTCGTTTTCTCCTCTCTTCTCCGGTAATGTGTTTCTCCAGGGTGTTTATCTTTCAAAATGAGAGGGCAGCAATTCTTTATTTTAAATTAGCAGCATGTGGCAGGTCAACACTTAATGCCTCTGCAAATATCTTCGCACACCAAGACACCTAACCAGTATGCCATGGCCCCGGGACAACAAACACATTTTGTGCCAGCCAGAGCCCCTCAGGATAATACTTCTGTGACGCCAGCCTTTTCCAGGTGGGCACGATATCTTTCCATCTCTTCAAGGACAATGCAATCACTCTTTAGAACTTGCTCAGAAAAGAACCTAGCTCAATGCCAACTAAGAGATTGGAATAAACTTGCACAACTGCACATCCACTGCCTGCTGTTTGGCCCAGCAGCAATACTCAGCTTTGGTTCTTCTTTTCATACACAGAGCTGGCACCCACCACAGCGCTCTGCCACACCAACCTCACCGGAGCACAGAACTGAAATGGCAATTCTGAAGCCACTGGTTTCAGAAAGCACTTATCAAAAGTCCCTGCATGGCAACCAAAAGATTTCTTGCAATGTTTAAAATAAATCATTTTTTATCATTACGAAACCCATAATTCTATAATGTAAGAGAGACATAAAGGTGGCAAGAGCATTCCTCAAGAAGTATCAGGCGCTGAGAACAAAAGGCACACCACGACCACAGCAAACAGGACTAGAACGGACACCCATTACAGCCCATCAGAACATGCGATTTTCAGAGAATTTGTAAAAAGAACTTATTTAACAAGAGTTTCAATTAATTCTCAAAATCAAAGTAGTTCCTTCCCATGCAAGGAAACTGAATAATGGAATATAAAGAGGAAGATCAAAATTACAGACAACTAATTCTTCTGTCCCTGACAAAAACAGAAGAGGGGAAAACCATGTTACCATAGTCAAATGTTTTTCCATAACCCCATAACACTTGCTTTTGATCCCCCCAATCAGTGTTAAGCAAGCTAAGCTGATACCTCTTCCAGTCACGTATCAGCAGGCCATGAGGGCTGAAAGTGCCCTGGCCAAGTGGTTATCACCAAGCACAAGCTACCGGGGAAACCCATGTCCAGGTTAACTGTCATGCTGTAAGACAGAAGCCCACATAACAGATATGCAGGAATCTATATATCAAAACATCCTGAATATTGTTCACTGTTGAAGCAGCAGCCAGGATCTCTGAAGCCAAAATATTTGCATTAGAAGATAGCAAACGTGTTTTGCCAAGGCACATCCACGAGTCACGTCCCCTCGCAGCGAGCTCATGGCCTATCTGGGCTTCAGATGTGAACAGCAGCAAGCACAGCTCTACCTTGGTTTTGACCCCCAGCTACTATTTCAAAAACAAATTACAGGCTGATAGTGTTGCGATGGACCCAGCTTTAAAACTGTGTTTGTGAGATTTAATAAACGCTTGAGCATTTCTTGCAGCTTTCACAAAGCAGAGCAGACACGCAGAAGAGAAAGCTGGTCCATGTGCAAAAAACAAACAAACTTCAAGGCCTTGTTTGTTAAAATCCAGTCTGAGTTACTGGTAACTGGTCAATAGACCTCTTGGTACTTGTTTAAAAAGTATCTACCTTCAGTAAGCCCATAGGAAAGTCACCAGGGAAGTGACCTTGCCTGATTGAGACTCAATTTTATAAATCTCATGAAATATAAACATTTAGCATAAATCTGGGCATCTAGGTATGTTTAAAGGCATTTAAGGAACTTAAAACACTCCTCCTGCTCAAAGTTTCACATATGTATTTATAAGAACAGAAAATATTACTGAAACTTCCCTGATGAACACTTCACTTAAAATCTCCTCACAGTTTTCTTTCCTTGACCCCCCCACAAACAGACACATACAAGGGTACCGTCCACCCAAAAACCAACGGCCACGCCCCCAGCTGAAGGATCCAGCACCACAAAGGCTCTGTAGGAGCATACAGATGCCTCCTGGCCCTATGTGCCATTACTGCTCCTCCTCGGGACGTGGGGCCCGGCACCACGCAGCAAGCAGAGAGCACTTGCTGGATACCACCTAGCTGGAGATTTCCCCTTTTTATTTCCTCACAGTATACCATGACAGCATCCCAGTGAAGGACCGCTGTGCCTATGAGCTATAAAGTGATCTAAGTGCAGTACGTTAATTACAGAGGATTAACAGTTGCTGGAGGGAAAAAAACACTACTGTTGTGATACTGAAGCGTGTTTAATTAAAATTTACTGAGGCCAAAAGGGCAATAAAGACTGTTGTAGTGTCTCTCAAGCCTATTTAATAACACCTCCTGTTCCAACTGTTATCAGCCTGCTTTTTCCTAGTAGAAAAAACAGGTACAAAGTCCAGAAAACTCAGAGAAACCTCCAGCCTCCACCAGGCCCCATGCCACCCCACAGCTGCCGCCATGGGGCCTGCAGACACGAATGACTTGGTCACTGCCCCAGCAGCAGTGGTTCCCAAGCTCTGCCAGGTATCATTCTGCTTCCCCATGCCCTGGCTAGTGGTGGCCCATCTCCCCAGGGTCCACATGGCCCCAGGGGACAGATGCAGGCACCCAGGCAGCGGGCAGCAGCCCCTGAGGGCACGCAGCGTGGCAGCCATGGGCCGGAGACAGGCTGAGCGCAGGGCACGCCGCCGAGACAGCTGCACAAAACGGAGACCGGGGCTGCTGAACAAACAGAAACAAAAGCGAAACAACAACAAATCTCAGCACAAATGTGTTTTTCATCACAGCCAGGTGGTGGCTTGCAGGCATGGAGGAAGCGTTTTAGACAGCTAAATCCAACAGAAACACGGGTTGCTCCCTGAAGCGGTAAAGGAGGCCGCAGCCATTTTATCTCCTCTGCGCAGCATTGGTTCTGGCACTGGCTATAGCACAACACATTTCAGCAGGCTGTAAGCTCTTCTATGACCTAAAGAAAAATGGAAGGTGCTCACCTTCTTCATTGGGAGGAAGGATGAGGTACTGAGGGAAGATGTAGCCAAAAATGTGACTCCAGAACAGCTAAACAAGGTCATAGCTCCTAGAAGCAGGCTGCACGAGCACGCAGCTCTCCTCCCTTCCCCTTGTTGCCACCTAGCCATGAAGAAGCCAGATTTCTTCTTCTGCGAAGGAAGTGGCTTCAGGAAAGGCCAACCTCAACTGGAACGCAAGGAACCCGGACGGCAGTAAGCACCAAGCATTGCCATCTCCAGTTACAACACTCACTTCGCTCCTCACCCTCACCATGCTTTCTGAACGTAACTGCTAAAAATTGAGCAATTTCCTAGCCATAGCAGCTGGAGGATCCTGAATGTTGTTTGCCCTGAGATGAGCACACACCTAACAGCATTAATTCACAATTTGTGCCCCAAGGGAAAGACACACTTATCTGTACTGCATTTTTTCCTTTTGTAACATCACAAATTGGTTCTGTTTCAATACTGCGTTAACATCTCGCTGCATCAGTCATTTCTGTCCTCAGGTCAGCCATTTCACAGCACTGCCAAGACTGACTTCATCTTTGCTGAGTGAATCCTGAAGGGAAGCTCACAACATCACCTGTGAGGCATATAGGAGAGGGTGTACCTTGTGAGTCCTGCTGGTGTCCTGTGGCCATGAACTGCAGTAAGCCAAGCAACCGGTGTATCTGCGGGGAGTTAGACTGTTCCTGGAAATCTTCTTCTCATTGGGTTCCACTTGACTCGAGCCCTGCCTAATCCAAAACCGTTTCCCAAAACAAATGGGAGCACAGCAAGCATGAGGTGATCAGCAGACGACCTTCAGTGGTGTATTCCCGATCCTAAGGAGCACACTGCAGCAGATGCCCCGGACCTCACTGTGAATCTAATCCATTATGCATCACTCATTCAGGAACCCTAATCACAAAATCCATGCAATTATTTAAAGTATGTCAATAACCCAAACAGAGGAGGCCAAAATGCATCAGTGAGGCTTCCACCATCTTTAAGAAAAGAGTTTGAACGTCAGCATCAAATGCTCAACATTCAGCTGAACCAAACTTTCACAAATCACAGAGAACGTGCAGAATACTGCAAAACTCGTCTCTTAGATTAGATCGTGCGGCATACGCTACATACAGTTATCTCTTGCAGCAAAATGTCTAGATGGGCTGCACAGACAAGCAGACATGCCAAAATGATCTCTATCTCTGAAGCAGACTTCTACGCTTATGTGCAGACGAGGAACTCAGATTTCCTTCACCCGCAAGCAAAATCCAGTTGAGCTGTGGTATGTGACAGGCTCCCACAGCCAGCAGCAGGCAGGTGACTCACAGGAAGTCTGCAGCATTTGACACCGCGCCTGGCTGCTTTCAAGCAAGAACTGCTGTTTTCACACGGCTGTCATCTTGCACACAACAACATCCCACACGGGGCTAGAGCCTGGAAGGGTGATCTTACACCACCTCCAGCACCTGCCTGATTCATTTGAGACATGGCAAGTCCTTCTTGTTGCTTAACATCAGACCTAACCTCCCAAGTGGAAAGCACTGGGCTTAAAGTTCACAAAACTTTAAACAAGGCTGACTTTTGATCTAGCTCAGATCAAGCTTTAGGTTAAAGTTACTCATTTATTTTATTTAAACAAACCTGCCTGCTTTTACTCAGTTTTAAGGGACAACCAGTATCCCCATTTACCTGTTGAGGACAGGCAATCACCAGGCATGGAAAAAGCAGGAATTCTGGACCAGAACTAGAGGTGACCCTTCATCTCCACTATCCTCAGTCCTCCAGATAAGGGAATCCTCCCCAGTGGTGTATCCCCCTCTCCTTCCCACAATGTTCCCTCCTCCAGTTCCTCAGAACATGATCCAGGCTTCTACCACAACACGTCCAAGCTTGCAAAGGGATCTGAAGGTACACAGTGGCCATTCTGGGGTCTCCTGGCAAATCTCTGGGTGCAGGACTGGTTTTCAACACAGGGAGAACCAAATGTTGACTCTAATGACAGTCTGCTGCAGTTTGGGCACAAGCACAACAGTAATCTGAACATACAGGTGCACAGATCTGCCTGTGCTGTATCCATTACTTGAGTCCATCTCTTCATCATCCCACTCCCCTGCAAGCACACAGATGCCTTTCCCATCCTCAGGTAATCACAGCAGCAGACCCTCAGCAAAACTGGCTGAGAATCCCCAAAACCAGGTACCCTAGTTAGTTCATCCCCTCTCATTTAGAAGGCTGTGCATCACTCCCAATATGAGAGCAAAGAAGAGCTAGAAAAAAAGCCTAGCAATGTCCTCTCAAACTATCTTGTGATTATTAATTTGCATTTCAGTAGTCCTTTTTTTCCCCCTCTCCAAGAACGAGGTCAATTCAGCTAATTTCCTTCTGCTTCCACTGATATCATACAATCACAGAACGGCCTGAGTTGGAAGGGACCCCAAAGATCGCCCAGTTCCAACCCCCTGCCATAGGCAGGGACACCACCCACTAGACCAGGTTGGCCAAGACCGCATCCAGCCTGGCCTTGGACGCCTCCAGGGATGGGACATCTACAGCTTCTCTGGGCAACCTGTGCCAGTGCCTCACCACCCTTACAGTGAAGGATTTCCTCCTAATCTCTAAATCTATTTTCTTTTAGTTTAAGACCATTCCCCTTTGTCCTATCATTATCTACCCGAATAAAGAGTCCTTCTCCATCCTTTCTGTAATTCCCCTCTAAGTACTGAAAGGGCACAATGAGGTCACCGCCTTTTCTTCTGGAGGCTGAACACCCCCAGCTCTCTCAGCTTATCTTTGTAGGAGAGGTGCTCCAGCCCTTGATCATCTTTGTGGCCCTCCTCTGGACCCGCTCTAACAGCCCCACATCCTTCCTGTGCTGGGGGCCCCAGACCTGGACGCAGTGCTCCAGGTGGGGCCTCACCAGGGCAGAGCAGAGGGGGGCAATCCCCTCCCTCCACCCGCTGGCTACTCCTCTTTTGCTGCAGCCCAGGACACAGGTGCCCTTCCGGGCTCACAGTGCATGCTGCTGGCTTGTCTCAAGCCATTTGTCCACCTGAACAGGATGTATCACAAATATATATACTCACATACTTCTGTTCTTATATCCCCCTCCTATTTTTGGATTAGGAAATAATGTATTCAGGATGCAGTAAGAAATTGATGTAGCTGAAAGAAAAGCTTTTCAGAAAGCTGTCCAACATGCATAGAGGCCACGGTTTTATGTAAGTCATGTAAGTACTTCTGCAAGTCATCTTCTCTAAATTCTTCTTCCTCCTTAAGTGTTAAACATAGAAAGCAATAGTTTTAAGAATACTCTCTTAAGTCTGTTAAGATGATAAGCCTGCTCCAGCTTTTACATTCCTCTTGCCCTGGGTCTCATATAAAGCCTCAACTGCACCCCTAAAAAAGCCTACGCCTCTGTAAGGCTTTACCTGTAGCAGATCTCAAACAGTGGAGCACCCGTGCTGCAGCAATGAGAATACTCAGGGCTAACCTCGCATGCCCTTTCTGAGGGGGCTTTAAAAGCTCCCCGACTACCCCACCACCAGCACAACAGGCAAAGCCAACACACTGTGGTGCTCCTGCCTCCACTGCTCCAAAACCTCACGTCCCTGGGGTTCTGCTTGGAGACCACGCAGTACTCACACACACGAGCTGCACAGCAACCTTCGGCGGACCAAGCTGGCTTTCCTCAGACCACAGCTGCTTCTGGATGCTCATACCTGCCCTCAGCCGGCTCGCTCACAGCAGACCACCTGAGCAAGAGGTGAGAAGACAAGCACTCATGGAGATCTCCGCAGGTTTGCAGCCAAAAGAGGCGACAATGTAGGTAAGAGAAAGGAAGCGGGACGGAGTTCCCCACGCGCTCACCTCAAGGCACTGGGTCACCTGAACCCTTTGACTCTGCGAGGGCTCTGCTGTTTTAGGAGATGGAAGTACAGCGTTCAGCACAGTCTAACCAAACACTTGCTCGAGCAACAAGCACAGATGCGCTGGTGGTTTACGCTTAACAAAACCACTTCTCTGACTGCCGCTGTTTTTAAGAGAGCTATTTTTAAGAGACCGAGGATGCACAACCCCTGCCACAGCTGCTCCTGACAGCAGCCGGGAGGCCCTCCCCAAACCAGGGCAGTGCTGCTGAAGGAGCTCCCACCACACAGCTGCTTCTGCCACACGTGACCTGTGTGGAACCAGCAGCTTTCCTACCATAACTGCATCTCCAGCACTCCTCTTCTTCCTGGGAAACCTTTCCTAAGGCCCTTCACTCTCCTTTCAGCACTGGCTCTGCATGAGGGGATGCTCAAATTTCTGTGGCCTTTCCCCAGGGTGAAGCAGTCTGCAGTCACCTCCTGCCTCAGTGGGATCCTCACATCCGTCTCCAGAGCTCCTCCTCCCCTCCATGAACCTTCCTTTTTGAAAGTCCTTCTCTTATCTGCTTTTTGTTTGTTTTTTGTCAGCTTTCCTCCCATCTCTCCCAGACCCCCAGTGTGCAGTGACTGTTCTGGGCTCCTGTCCTCTGCTCACCAAGATGCTGTGAGTTTCAGAGCCAATGTACGACTCCTATGGAAGCTTCACATCAGAAGCAATGCCTGAGCTGGTCATCTTCTGCACCAGGAGCTGGCAACAGAAGTAGCTCCAGCAACTGCACCCGTAAACCTGAACAGAAGGTGAGCAAGACACCTGCTTGCCTTGACTGGAACAGAGTACAACCCTAACCCAAGCCAAGAGCACCATCCCGCTTACAGAAGTACAGCTTCACAACCACTTGTCGTTAAGAGCACAAATATACACACACACACCTGTAAAATCAAATATAAACACCCCCAGGTATATTTTACACATAGGTATGTGTACAGGGATTCTTTTAAACCCTGATATTGCTAACCAACACCAATTACCCCAGAATAATATGCGCAGAAGTGAATAAGCCGGGGGACTGCAGCACAGCCCTCGTAAACATAAGCCGACAGAAGCCCTGAACAGGCAGAAGCAGGCTGGCACCAGGAGACCCAGAGCCACAAGCACAAATGACCAACTCCCAATCCAGAAAGCTGCCCAAAACCGATAGCAACGGCGGAGCCACCCTAAAGGAAAACCACCCAGGTGGGCTGGCACTGTGCTTCAGAATCAAGTGTTCAGAATTAATTACTCTGTTATCTTACTCAATGCTTAATTACTCTGCTATCTTGCACAATACTTCACGCATCCCTTTTAGAGGAAACTGTATTTCAGTACCGGGTCCAAGACAGTGCTGAGTGTGCTCAACCAGCCTGGACACCCACGCTGCAGAACTGCTGCTGCTGAAGAGGCAGCACAATGAGCCTCCCGTCGTCCTTGTGTGTGGCTGTGCTCCTCCTGTCTGTCACCCAGGTACCAGGGGGACACGGTTCCCAAAACCTCATTTAGTAAAAGGTTTGGGTGTGACTGTCCAACAGACCAACTTCTCAGCGCTTCAAAAGGAGATAAAGACTTTGTCCTACCAAGGTAGGTTAAGAGAATGAATATCTCTGGATTAAAAGCAAAAGTTGTGCTTGAGAGGTCAGCTTGGTCTTAGATTTCTGCTGTTCTAAAGACTGGCATCCAACTGAGGCTGAAGTAACACTGGCTGGTGCAAACTTACACTTCACGTGGGCTCACGGAGCTGCTCTGTGCTGCCACACCTTCCCAGGGAGTACGAGTCCCACTCCTGCAAGATACACAGCGCTCCAAGATCCTGTTATCTCAGCAGCAAGGTCACACCTTGAGTCACTTCTTTGCCTGATGAGCAGAGGATTCTCATCAAGGAACATGGGAGGAAAACAAACAAAACCCCTTGTTTCTACACACACACACAAACACAAAAATAGAAGTTTTTACATAGGCAACACTCCATGGCTGACCTGCTTGATCCTCTATTCTATACCAAAATCCTCTCACCAGAAGCCGTCTGTGGCTCAGTTTCCTTCTTTCCCCAGGAAAACAACAGCTGCCAAGGATGCCCAGGGCAATGTGCCGTGCCTCTTCTCTCCTCCACTCACCTGCCTCCAGCAGCGCATTCCCACTCCTGCTGGTGCTGGCGGGGTCCAGTACCCCTGGGTCTCGAGGCACTACAGCAGCAGCCGCTCCCTGCCCTCAGCCCACAGGCAGGAGGTTGCTGAGCCGCTCCACCACGGCTGGGGCTCTCCAGTTTGCAATGCTAAAGGTAATACAACACTGGGAAGCGTTCCCTGGCCAGAAGGGAAGAGAGGGGGGTGCGTTTTCCATATTAAAGATTCAGGTTTTAAGCAGCGGAGGGACGACTACCATGTTTCCAGCAGTGGAGGAAATGGGGAAGGGACAGAGGCCACCGCTGCCTGGCATTCCTGATGCCAGAAAGTTAGGGATTAAAAAAAGCAACTGTACAATGAAATCCTCGCAAACCCTCTTCACACATGAAAATGGGCGTAAGTCCAAAACCCATATTTGCAATCACTACTAAAAATCTCCCCTGCTGAGTTTGCTTTCCTCTGGTCTCCCATGTGCAGAAGGTGGTGTTAAACGGGGAACGTGACAAAGCAGAGGTCTGCATTCACCTTGGGGCTCCTGGCACCACCACCTTCCCAGTCAGGTTACCCAAAATCTTGCTGTGCCCAACCAAAACACTGAACTGGGCACCAAAGAGTAGCCCATTCACACACTTATTAGACTAACCTGGCCCCACACTGAAGCACAAAGCACTGGGAACATTCCATAGGCAGCACAGCTCATCATCCATTGGACCAGCTAATCATCCAAGGGAGACAGCTAATGAATGCTTGCAGTGCTGTGATAAGGAACAGGATGTCAGGGAAGAGCGATGGAGAGGGCAAAAATGTAGGGGCACCACCAGTGAAAGCATGGAAATCTTCAGGGACGTTGAGCAGAGGTTGTCTGTGAACCCATCCAGCTAATTACTCTACCCCAGTGCCACCAGCAATACCCCCAAGGGGTTTCTGGGGAAAGAAACCAAAGCGAGCCCCAGCACACATCTCATTTTAGTTTTATGCAAGTCAGAATGCAACCGCATCTCAGGCATTTATCTCTGGAGCTTAGCCAGTACGTATCAACATTCACAAGAGCTCCCCCCAGAAGCAGAACAAACATTTTTTGCTTTACAGAAAGTAGAGGGGAGGTGCAAGCGGAAGAGCAGAGAGCCCTCCCAGTTCTCTTCACACCCCTCCCAACTTCGCATGCAACTCAAGACAGCCCCTCCACAGACAGCAATGCCTTCATATATACGTGCCCTTACCATGCTGACAGCAGCCATGCTCTTGCTGCCAGGCCTGCAAAAGCAAAAAGAGGCACAGGGAAGGGAAGAGAGGCATGGCTGTTACCTTCATCTCCAGGTTCCTTCGCTGTCCACAGCAGCTTTTGCAAAACCCTTCCAGTCACAGCGGCGTGGCCAGGTGAGGTCCAGTTGGGCTGCTGCCACATCCAAGCTGTGCACGCAGTTCTTCATGCCCACATCTCACCTCGAGTTGAGTTTTCTGGCCTAGGAAAGAAATGAAGGATGCAATGTGAGACAGCCGGATCGGTCATACAGACTGCTGGCCCTGGGACCACAGTGGGCAGCCAGGACACACATGGCACACCTGCAGCAACAAGCGACCATGCGGAGCCTTGGCCAGAAATACAAAAAAGCCTTTTCAAAGTTCATTTCTCTAACCTCTCCCCTATTTCCACAAGAAACTAGGAGTAACTACAACACGTGTCCTAAAATCCTCTTAAATAAGATATTCATCACAAGACTGTTTAGCAAGTCAGTGCACACAACCCGCACAAAAAGCGCCGCCTCCCGTAATTACCCTGCCCCAGGCAAGTTTCCAGCCTGTGTGCATGGCCCGGCACAGGTCTGCCCCACACGTCCTGCAGCTCTGCTCCCTGCTGTCGGGAACCCAAGTACCCACAGTTTACAGAGATCCCGACACACTGATATCCCGCACCACAGCCACCTCTAACCCCAAGGACCCCAGGCCCGCGGCACCACAGCACCCAGCCCTGCCAGGAGCAGAAAGCTCAGCAGAGGGGGCTGCAAGAGGCAGCATGGTGCTGCGCGTCCTTGCAAGCAGGCCAGAGGGCTGAGGGCGATGTTTGGTGCTAGGCCTCCAGCACCCAGCTCTCCCCAGGGCTGGCGAGGGCTGTGGCTGCATGAGAAATAACGAAACCAAAGAGATCTTTGAGGGTTACATCAGGCCAGGGGAAGGCAGGAAGGGAAGGCAGGAAGGCTGCTAAACCTGAAAGCAAAGTTTTGTGCTTCTTCTGGCAACCCGCAGTGCTTTTGGGTGGCTGCACGTGCGTGCCAGGCTAGGAAGCCCCAGCAGCAGCCCCAGCAGTCACCAGGATCGCTGGTCCACGCGCTACTTCACACCAGGCAGTAAGCGCACCGGGCTCTGTCCTACAAGCTGTAGGCATGAGAGGGATCTGGCTACCTCGCCTTCTGATCGTGGCCTGGTATGGCCATCCCCGTGGCAATATAGGGACTGCAAGGAAATGGCCTCAGGTTGCACCAGGGAGGCTAAGATTGGGTATCAGGAAGAATTTTGTCATGGAGAGGGTGGTCGTGCATTGGAAGGGGCTGCCCAGGGAGTCCGCCCAGTCTGCCACCAGAGGGAAAACGAAAAGGCGTAATTAATCTGGAGAGCGTCCGGGGGGGTCAGAGCCCTCTCCACAGATTCGCTCAATCGCCCAGGCTAAGCTTAAGAGAACAGGCAACATCAGCAAACCTCCTGCTCCTCTGCCCCAGCAGCCAGCGAGGTGAGCAGCTCCATGTACCAGCTCTCTCTACGCTGCTTTGTTGGATTACAAAGTACAAGAACAAAATAAAGTTGGGTCAGGAGGCTACCCTGTCTCCCCTCCAGCTGTAAAAATCGATGTGCAGCAACGAAGCGGTCAGCCTCACAGCCTGAGCCCGGTGCACACGGCAGAGAAGCCTCAGCCCACTTCAGCAGGGCTGTGCTTTCCCCCTCTGAGCAGCACGCATCTTTCCCACCGTGCTGCCAGGACCAACCCGTCTGCAGAGCAGGGTCACCAGCACATCACCAGAAAACAGTGCAGACCACACTCTTATCACACGAGTCGCAGGCAGAAGAAAACAGGCCAGCTAAACTTTTATTTTTATTTTAAATAGAGCAAATTGTGCCCCAGCCAGATGTCAGTTCTCTAATAAGGCTGCAGTATTTTGCTGGGCAGAAAGCAGAAGACAGCTGTCCCCCGACCCAGGCACACGGGGCTCCTGCAAATAGGATGGAGATAGGACATCGCCCCTTGGTTCTGCATTTTGTTTTTACAATGCTGCCAGAACATGTGGATGGGGGAAAGGGGGTTTTACCCCCCAAATGTGTGCGTGCCTATCTACAGATCAAGTATTAGCACCGCAAGAAATACCAGCAGTTATCTGATGGGAAGTCACCTTTGCAAATGCCAAGGTTAAGCAAGAACTTCATATTAACCCCCCCACAACAGTGTTGAAAAAAAATCCCATCCTTAAGAGGAAAAAAAACCAACCAAACAAACCACAACAAAAACAAAAGCCAAAGGAGCCCCCAACCCAAACAAGGTAAAAAAAAAATAAGAAAAAGGAAGTGATAGCAGTAAAGAAATTTATCATTAATTCTTCTCCCCTTCTTTTCACAGGTGAGAAATTATTTCTCCTCCCCAGCTGCAACACGAACAAGCGCCCGCCGGCTGCTTTGGCAGAGCAAAGCACTCTGCTGCGTTCTGGTGAAAGAAATCATGTTTGTTTATTGCTTAATTGGTACTGCTGATTCATCCCCAAATTACAATCCTTGCCACCACAACTCTTCTAAAACATAATAATCAAACCCCTGCCTGCTGGGTTAATTACGGTTAAAAAGAGAACCATTAAGCCATTACCAGGAAAGCAGCGGCTCCCTCCCGCCGGCAGCCACGCGGTGCAGGCGTGGACACTCACCCGGCCTCGTGCCCTTGGCTCCTGCTTTCACCCCGACCCGCAGGCTGAGCCCCGGAGGCACCGTGTGCGAAGCTCGGCACCGCAGGAGCCATGCTCTTGCCTGGACAGGAGGCTGGCACCGCAGCCAACAGAGCCCCAGGCGAGCTCCAAGCTCACGGCCCTCTGAGAGCCGCTTGTGGCTCCCGCAGGGCACGGACCCCCGGCAACTCGCAGGGCCAGCAGGGCAGAGAAACTGCCTCAACGTTACAGTGAGGTACGGGGAAACCAAGCAACCTGCCCCAAACCAGAGAAAGCGGCGGGGGCAGACTCCAAGACCAGCAGCCTTGTTTTGGACCCTTTCTAAGGGTCTGAATACTCCAAGCAAATGCACATTTCTTTGGTAATGCTCAGAATATGCACAGCTACAGCTGTCAACCAACCACCTGGCAGTGACAGAAGAGCACCCTCAGCATGTTTGCAGGTGACACCAAGCCGAGCGGTGCCGTTGATCCTACATTAGGAAGGGATGCCATCCAGAGGGAGCTGGACAAGCACCAAGCTGAGCAGCAGCCTTGGAACTATGCAATCAGAAACTGCAGCACAGATGCAAGTTGCATTAGGGCTGTGTAACTTAAACACTGTCCTGCCTTCTGAGCTTGGCTTTACAACCCTTTCCTTGTCCTTTTTCTTGTCCCTTTTCTTGCCAGCCCGGGCTGCCCGCTTAACAACTCCAAAAGGACAAAATTTCGCTTGACAAAACCCCTGTTACTACAAGGTACGCTGTCAGGTTTTTATTTATTTTTCTACATGGCTGATGCTACTGGAGTACTACCCGTGCTATAAAGTGGAACCTTCTTACAAATAAATTATAATACAAAATGAAGCCAAAGACATGGCCATAGGCTTGACTACAGGAGCTCCAACGCCACAGCCTGCAGTGTCTGAAGGGATGTACCTTTGCTTGGTTTTGACACCTTCAGCTACAGCAGCCCTTGTTCACCTTCAATTGCTTCATGAACACTACAGGGGAAAGACTTCACACACTGACCACTGCTGGAAACAGAGAAGCAGAAGCCAGCAACTTGCAGGGAAACTACAGAAAATCAAGTTACTGATTACTGCCTTGGCCATACGCCAAGGGAAACACATGCCTTTGGAGGGGCATTGCTAGGATAGAGGAGAGAAGAAATCTCCTGCTCTTGCCACCACCTTCCCAGTGACAGAACTGGAAACCTGCCTGGCACGAGGCAGGCTTGGGCACCACTTTCTGCTCTCCACGCTTCCCTCAGACAGGACACAAGGCACCAGCCCACACCACATCCTCCAGTGCAACCATGGCCCAAGCAGGAGTTGCAGCATGGCCAGGAAGAAAGGCAATCCATGCAAACCAGAGCTGAGGGGGTTCTGGCACCCAGCAGCAGTCTCCTCTAGGTACAACCCCAGCCACATCCCTTTTCCGTGCCTGCCAGCTCTCCAGGAACCCCTCGCTGTTTTCCCCACACAAGGCGCTGCAAACACGCAGCATATTGCAGCTTCCAGCCTGTCTGAACTCCACTTCCTTCGTCCTCCTCCCAAAACTGGCACGCATGGGGGCATGGCATGCAGAGCGCTGAAACCTTGGCCTTTCCGCAATACCTCAAAGCAAGTTAGGCTTCTGGAGTCTTGTCTACATGGAGACAGATGGGAAGAGTTAAGCCAAATGAACGGCAGGGAGGAATTTTAAAAGTATGAGTTAATATGCATTAATGACCCTGGTGAGACCTCTCATTTCTAGCTCAGGTAAGCGTGGGTTTCATTCATTTTCATTCAATTCCAGAATGGACTAAACAAAATATAATTAAAGAGTGTCCAAGCAGAAACTTAACACCATTTCTGACATCAAATTTTACAGCTAATCCTTAATTGTTTTGATTTTTTTTCCCTACCTAGATGGAAAGTATGTGATTATCTATCCATCTAATTAAACAATCCATAAATATCTAATGAAATATGTATCTGATTACGCTCCCGTAATAACTAGGGGAACTTCTCAACCCTAAAGCACGCATTTCATTGCAACACACCAGTGCTGTCCATCTGAAGAAGACCGGTGCTTCGCAAAGCTGTCTGCCCAGAGATGACGACAAAGTGCAGAGCTGAACTCACCTCCGAAATCCCAGTCAAGAACTCTTTCCCTGGGGTTCAGCCAAAACCAGAGGCTGCTGAACCACAGACAGACTGGTTACACACGTGAACCTTGAACAAGAAACTTGCCCACGGTTTCCTGGGGAACACTTCTGTGGGATTTCTCCCTGGTTTTATCCTGAGAGATCAAAACCGCAGCAGGAGCAGAGTTGCAGGGTTGCCACACCACCCTCACCTGCCCAGAGCAAACATGGAACGCTAACAGGTTTCCAAAACGGAGAAAGGGAAGGCAGAAAGGGGCTTTGCCACACTTGAAAGTGAACTTGATTTTTACCTCAGGTACAGATGTGAAGGAATTCCCACAGATTTTCAAGAACACGCTTCTAACCACAACTCAAATTGATGAGCCGCATCCACAGTGCCTAAAATGTTCCCAACCAACACCCACGCTGGGTTACAGAAGAATGAAATGAAAGACAGAAAGTAGCAACTGCTGTGAAAAGTAGCAGATAAATCTAAAGAAAATGAGATTACTTCCATGCACCTCTCCCACCTCTCTTCCCCTGAGGACTCGTGGCACTTTCTGAAGTCCACACCTTGCAGCAGGCTCAGCACAGATGACCACGCACACGACACAGATGTCCACGCACACAGGGCCACTACTCAAAGCAAAGCCTCAGGCATGTTTTCAGACTCCTCAGTCCACAGGTGAACTACTCATTTGGCTAGACGTCAGGAAGGCTATTCTTTAAAAATATGTAAAATTTCATTTGAAGAGCCAGAAAATTGCAGTGATCTCAGTCCCCAATCTATATTATGAGCAGACAGTCTGGCTAACTCATCATGCAAGCCATTCTTCAATTGAAGTGTTCTTCCAGTAATGCTCTTTCTGCTTTTCTAGCTTGGCACTCTCACATCTCTCCAAACCACCCCTTCCCGATTACATTTATATCCATGATTCAGTTATATCAGCTTGGCCTGCAGGAATCCCACTGCCTCCAACAACAAAACACATCCTTGGGACTATTCCTATATCTCTGCTCCTCATTCCTTCAACCCCAACACCATCTCTGTTCCACTTACCCATAAGCCTGGCCTCTTCTGGTTTTTGTTTTCCTTTCCATCTTAAATCCACTTAACCGCTCCTTCCTACAGCGTGTTTTTCTTTGTTTTATTTCTCCCCAAAAGCAGCTCCACTCTCCAACACTTCTCTTCTCCACACAGCAGGAACCCCCCCAAGGAAGGACACCCTCTGGTAACATCCTCACCCTGCCTTCCCTTCCTCCTCTCTGCCACCAGACCTGAGTGCCTTTCTAGTACCCACCACTGCCATGTCTTCTCCTTCATTACACTCTGGAGCATCTTTCCTTTTTTGCTTACTTCCACGAGCCCGTGCTTTCCTGGTCCTTGTCACAAGCACTCCTCCCAGAGCGCTGCTGACCACCTTCCACCCCAAAGGGTGCCAAGAGCCTGGCACCAGGAAGAAGGAAAAGTTCTCTCTTCCTCCACTGTTGCAGTATTCCCAGCAAATCTGCCCACCTCCAACGGATCACTGCCTTTGCACTGGTTAATACCAGACCCACCTCTCAGCTCCCTCCTCACACACCTGCAGACATCACCTCAGTGATGCTGAGCAGTTAGCAGCACGGAGCATAAAGGCCCCCAGCTACTACCTGAACATACCAGCAAAACTCCTCAAAAGTGTAAAAGCTCCCTTTGAAAGAGCCAAAGAGTAATGATACATAGTGCTGGGTCATAAAATCCTGCAGAATCAAAAAAGGGTTTTAATTTGACCTGTATTCTTTTTCTGCACCTTGACTTCCTCCTCTGGATTCTGCCCAGGTTGCGGAATTTTACCTGGGGCCACATAAACATAAATCATATTTCAACCAAACTCACCCAGACAAATCAGCACAGAGCTGGCAGAGAACAAGGTTTTGGTTTCCGCTGATGAATCTCACTTAGGAAGAGCCCAGCACCCTGACAATTCTTTATACCGAATCTCTGCTGAGGAAACAAACACTGGGTTGTGTATTAATGTTAATTATATAGGCTTACATTAAAATGAAAACAATAAAATGTAGTTTGATTGTAACATCTATGATCTCGTACATTCAAATCTCCAATTTCTTTAAGACCCCTAGCAAGCACAAAGGGTTTCACGATTCCAGTTGGGTCATGAAGACAGGAAACAAAGTCAAGGAAACAGAAAATCCTTGTGATTTGTGTTTAAAATTCTTATTTAATTTTTACTACACAGTTGTTTTTAGGATGCTCAGTGCGTGAGCTACTCTGTTCAGAAGGCACGCGGTGGTCTGCATGACCTTTCTGCCAGCAGCACTTCCTGAACGCTCAGTCCCACAAATGAATCTAGAAAAACACAAAACCTTTCCACTCTTGCGTTGCAAGTTAAATGTTATTTCAAGATAAAAACAGCTCCTTGAGATTTCTGCTCTGCAGGGGACAACTATGACCACGGATCACTTTTAGCCCCTGGGAGAACCGTTTCAGTAAGCAGCTATCTTTGCTGCAAGACTGCCATGACAATTCCTATCGTCTCTCCATCCCAATTACACCACTGGCACGCTTCCTACGGACTGTGACCTCCATTAATGCACACAGGGCACTTGCAGGAACCGTGGCAAGCCGATTTCAATCCCTGTGGTTTTCTAATCAGCGAATGCTGTAGTGGTACGAGAGACGGGCCGTAAGGCATACTTCTACCTTTCTGCAAAGTTTTACAGTCACAAATGCAAACTGCTTCACTCCCCAGAGGAGGAAGGGTTGCACCAGTTACACCAGGACTGCTATCTTGCTCTCAGCTTTTCTCATAGTCGGGGATCTCAGCCACAAGGCAGGGCTCCAGCACCAGCATGGCAAGGGCTGTGAAATGCAGATCTGTGTGCGAGGTGCGTGTGACAGGCCTGGCAGCTCCATGCTTCATTCCAACAGCTTCGTAATTCTGCTGATCTCTGTGCCCCAGGTGAGCGACCACGTACAGCACAGCACCCACCCCCTCCCCTGCTCCTGCTGACAGCCCTCTCTACCAACCTAGGCAGGAGGGAGTAGGCACCAGCAAAGGACCTCGTAGCTGCTAGACGTATTAACACTCAACGTGTATTTAGAAGTTGCGCCGTACATTTGAGTAAAGTTCCTAAATATTTCCAGGTGCCTTGGGAAAGGGACGGCGATAATCAGAACCAGCAGCACGCCTGGGCTCGCTGGCTGGGGGTCGCTGGCTTGCTCCAGCAGCACCGGAGCGCACCCCAGGCAGCAGAAGGAAGGCAGCTCCGCTCTGTTCATTTTCGGAAGCTGCCAGTTCCCAGAGGAAACACACATCAAGAGCGCAGAGACATTTTAGCTCAGCCTGGCAGAGCTCTCTTCTCCTGCATTCACAGAGGTGCTGCTCCAGGTATCCAGGGCACAAGGGGAAAAGGGGAAAAAGTGGAGGCCTCCCTGCCCTGCAGCACCCCGTTGGTACAAGGGGTGATATCCTGTGCAGTGTTTCTATTCTAAATTAAGGTATCACAAGCAGACTTGTTTTTACGAAGACAGAGGAATAAGCAAGATGCTGCACTGCAGCTGTCTCTGCAACCTTTGTTTGAGAACAGAGGTTATGGTATCTTGTGAGGAACAGATCATGAGCAAATATTTAAGATCATCTGACATCTTTCTGGCAGAGCTGCAACTCTCAAGTCTCTGAAGACACCCAACACAAGGCAGAAACTCAGCAGGCAGCTTCCAGAGGCTGCCAAGGGACCAACAAACCCAAGTGAAGCAAACGCACCACTCGGGACCTGCGGAGACAAAAACCTAGCAGACAGCACGCAGTGGGGACAGCACAGTCACAGCGGGGACAGACTTCACAGAGATGCTGTCACTCTGCCCTGTTTCTTCCCCAAATGAGCTCTCAGGACCAGCTTAGATTGAATACCCCAGACCTGCAGATGAAAACACCGGCACATACACACCCCACTTCAAAGGTCCTTCACCAGAGCTGGCACCCGCGACCACACAAAAAGGCACACGTGCGGGCTGCTGGCATGTGGTGGGAAGCACACACGCACCTCTCCTCACTTCCAGCTGTCCTGCAAACTACGGGCTCTGCCTTGCAGAGCTGAAATCATGATAGATACGAACAGGCTTAAGTGCTGCCTTAAAGCACTAACCAGCGCAGCACCATTGCTCAACGTGATGTTTAACAAACACAAACAGATGTGCCCACACAACCAGAGATGTCCACAACAGGGTACACAAAAAAAAAAAAGAAAGAAGAAAAAGTTTACACCAGTGTTTTCCCTTACCCAGGGAGGGAGCCAACACTACCAGACTCCACACTGCTCGGAGCCAGGGGCAGCCCTGCTCCGTTGCAAAGCTGAACACTGACCCCAAAGACTGTCTTTGCTCTGTGTGCCATCAGCTACAGCGTGTCATCCTGCTCCTCACCTTCCCAAGCTGTAGCAGAAAGCAAGCTCACATCAGCTTTGTCTGTTTTCACTGCCACCACCTCAGTGAGAACTGCACTGGCGTCCTTTGGCTGATGGGCAAGCCAGCAGGGAGCGACTGAGCTCCCCGTGGAGCTGCTGCTTCACAGACCCACCTCCAGCCCCTCCTCGGACCTGCTCACCTCCTTACTGCCCGCATCACAGCAGCGATGAGATGTGCATGGGCACAGCCAGCCTCCGGGGTGGTTTCAGGAAGGACTCTTTGGGTTCGCATCTCACTGGGGGTTGAACTGCCAGGCATGTTTTAAAAAAGGCAACAAGCCTGGGTTTTATTTATAAGCAGATGCGTGAAGTATGGAAGTTTTCCCAAGTTTTTTAATTACACAAGTAATTAAAGCATCTGACAACAAGGAGTTTTGCTGGCCAGATATCTAGGAGCTCTTTACAGCAAAAACACCTCCTTTCATATTCGAGTTTTTTAATCAGCACAGTTACAACTGAAAGAGCTTTCCGAGGAACTACCACGGCTCGCACGTCACAGACAAGTTCCCAGCCAAGCAGCACCAGCTTCAAGCACGGCTGAAGCGATAAGGAATTTCAGCAGACCTGCTCGTAACCTCGGTGAAAACGTTCCCAGCACACACAGACATCTCACAGCTCGGCAGCACGCGGTCCCCCTCACGTTCAGAGATGGAGCCCGGCCTCCCTGAAGCAGTTATGCCAAAAGCTGTATGTAGGTCAGCAACCTAAGAAGGGCTGTGGTTGGGATGAAGTATCAGACTGATTCATAATGCTCTTTGATTGCTAAATCCTTTACAGAATTGGGTTTTACATTACTCCAGCAAAGACAAGGGCTACAGTAAAGGCCAGTACATTTCATAAAACATCATCAAAATAATACTGTCAGATCTTTTATTGCCATCTTTATAAATGCTGAGTTGAGAACAGGAAAATGACGTTTTGCCCTAGGGCTGCAAGGGCTGCTTTGACCTTCCCATGAACATGACGGAGGACTGCGGCCCTACTGCACCATTCCTGCCCCTCCAAAAGCTGCTGGTGCAATGGCTCAAATGGGTCAGGAGAAGCAGAGGGAGGTGACAGACCTTGAGTTCAAACATCTTCCTCAGTGCCAGCCAGCCGGGCCAGCCTTGGAGCCCCTGGTAGGACAACCCGAGGTGGATTTTGGCTAGCACCAATTATCATCCTCCGCTCCCTCCAGCCTGGAAGCCAGGAGAGACCTGTGCTTCACTACCAGCCGCGTGCTCGCTGCCTGCAAGGGCGCTGTCACCTGTGCACTGCCTTTGGCAAAGCTCTGCCCTTCAGCAGGCCACCTATCCTCTCTCACAGACATGGAAATAAGCCTCTGAGCACGCAGTAATCCCGTTTCTGCAATCAAGTTCCTCTTGAACCACAGCCACAGGGACAGACTTAAAGATATGAAACATCACTGGCTGCATCCACTTTGCCATTAATTAAAGCACCCTCGGCCATCTCATTGTGGGACTTTTAATTTCCTCCCATGCGTTTCCAGCTCCTGCAAGAGGGAACTCTGTCAGCAACCGTTAAAAATTACGATTCAAGTACTTGCCTGCTTTGTCCCAGAAAAATTAGGTCTTGGCCAATGACGATGCACCTCCACATCCACAGCTTGGTTTCAACCAAGTATCAGCTACTTCCAAACAAACAGCAGTTAGCCGGGCAAGCAGCCCTGTTATCAAAGCCTCGCAAACACATGCTTGCTTGCACAGGATAAGGTGGAGGAGACACTCCTGTATTCCTCTCGCTTTCTGAATCACCGCACATAACCTTATGCTTGCTGTCAGCAAGGCAGGCATGCTGCTGGTCCCAGCTGGTGGTTCACTGCCCAGCTCTCTGAAGCAGGCTTTTCAGCCCAGCCACCGCTTTTGCAGAGAGGTGCAGGCACAGCACAGCACAGCACACCCGCAGAGCCTGAACCGCCGCCACTGCTTACCGCAAACAAGGCCATGGCACATAGAGGAAGCATCCACAAAATGCCCAAAAAGGAGCGAGAGCACAGCGTGGGGCAGCTGCAGGCCGTGGTGCCATCCCGTGCCTGGCACCCAGGCCCCCTGGCTCTCCCAAGCACACGCAGCCCTGCTCACTGCCCCCCGCACCACGGCCACTTCTGGCAGCAGCAAACAGCCCCAGGAGCCGAGCCAGGCGGTGACACACGCTCTGTCCTGCTGGACCCCGTGCCCGCGGTGCCTCCAACACGGCGGAGAGGAGCCGCGCTGCCCGCAGGAGGGGAGCGCCGGGTCCCCACGAGCTCCTGCAGCCCTTGCAGAAATGAAGGGGAAAAGTTGGCCTCATGCAGCACTCCTGGCCCGAGTCCCAGGGGCCTTCTGGGGAAGGTTTTTGCCAGGAATACTCTTCTTCCAAGGGCACGTCCAGCATTGCTCACCTCTACACGAGCCCCACCATCACCCCGAGCTTTGCTGAAACCTTCGCTGATGCCGTGACCCAGGCAGAAGGGCAGGAGGGCTGCACACTCCCAACCTGCCCTTCCCCGGGCAGCAGGCGAGGAGGCCGGCTCTGTGAGACACAGATCCACGCTGGTACAGCCAGCAGCTCCTGCAGCAAGCCCCAGGGCTGCGCCCTTCACACCAGCACCCCGGGCGGCCGCTGTCCTCCCCTGTGCGGAGACCGATGCGGGAGCGCATCGCGGTGCTCCCCGGCGTTGAGGCAGCACAGCTCGGCAGCGGGAACCCCAGCTCGGCAGCGGGAACCCCCCGTCAGCCCTGCAGGGGGGTTTGGCTCCCGCTAGGCCGGCGAGAGCCCGAGGCAGCGCCCCGCCAGCCGCGCTCCCTGCCGGCAGCGGGACCCGCACAGCCCGCGCCCCGCCGCCCTCCCGGCACCATCCCCGCGGGGCTCATTGCTCGCACACCGCCAGGGCAGCAGCCCCCACAGCCCCTCTCCTGCCACGCTCCGCAGCCCCCAGCCCCCGGCCGTACTCACGGGCTGCGCCCCGCCGCCGGGGGGACACCGGGGGGGGCTCCTCCGCCGGCCTCCGGGCGCTCCGGCAGCACCGCCGCGGGGGCGGCACTCCTCGGCGGCACCCGGGGAAGGGGGCGGCCGGCCCGGGTCGAGCCGAGCCGAGCCCCTCCTTCCTCTCCTCTCCTCCCCTTCTCCCTTCCCACCTGCGCCGCCGCCGCCCGCCTTTGTTGCCGCCGCGGCCGGGGCCGGGCGGTGCTGCCGGGACCCCCGGGGCCCCCCCGCTCCGTGCCCGTCCCGCTCCGGGGATGCTCCGCGGGCTCCGTGGCCCTCCTGGGGGGGATGCAGGCAGGGTCCCGGCTGCACGGCCCCACGGCCCCACAACGCTCCTCTTTGGAGCACAAGCCCCGCAGCTTTGGGGTGTTCTATATGGAGTGGTAATGCCTGTCGAGAGCATGGCTGATATTAATAAAGAAGGGGGAGATGTGGGAGTGTGGCCATGGGGGTTGGAAAGCCTCGTGGTTGAGATAACATCAGACTCTTAAGGATGAGGCCATCAGGAGTATAAAAGAGTTTAGAGGGAACAAAGAGGGGTGACTCAGGAGACTCCATGCAGTCTCAGGTTTCTTGTTCTCCAGCCGCTAAGGCATGGATGTTTCTGGGTGTTTGCTGTTGGTGTTACACTCAAAGTTGTTTGCCCAATGAAAAGTTCTTTTGAAAAGAACTGCTGTGGGGCGAAGGGTATAAGATGGGGGCCTGCCTTCAGGAAGGCAACACTATGAAGTTACATCAATAAAGAAGCAGGAAAAAGAAGTGAAGAGGAGCAGGCTGGCAGAATGGAGACCAGGATGGGAACAGGCACATTGATCGCCTCATGAAGATGGGTTCGGCCAAACTCAGCAAATGGCTCAGAGAAGCTCGTACTGAAAGTCACTGGAAACAGGCGCACCGGAGCTGCAGAGAAGCTGGAGCTGAGAGAAGCGGAGCCTCACACACAGCTGCCCCTCGCTGGTCAGCAGCTGCGCGTTATGGGGAATCATATGTCCTTAGAAACAAAGATTATCCTGGTAACCTTACGGCTTATTCTCCTTATTAACAGTCGGACAGTTTATGAGCCTGAAATATGGGACCAAACTGAGGTCAAGGTGTGGGACTCTGCAACCAAAAAGGACAAGGTTGCAGTGGGATTGCTCGGCACCTGGCGAGCCGTGTGGGACCACAGTCAGGCCCGTGTGGTTTGCCAGGCAGTGAGGGAGCTGCAGGCTCCTTTACTGATCCGACTGCTATGCCATCGGCCCCTCTGCTGCTACAGCCATCGAAGGCCTTTGCTGTTCCGACCCCTGGTGACCTGGACGTGCCTTTGGACCCAGGCCTCTTGGCCTTCACAAGGAGCTGGATATGCTTTTCTTTGATGCGGGAAGAACGGGATACATAAGGCCTGAAGACCGAGTTGCTTGACAACTTAAAGCGAGACATATTGTTCAAAGGGAATGGTAAATGGAGACTGTTAAGTCATGGAACTTAAAGAATTGTTTGTTAGCTTTTCTGATTGTATAGGCATACTCGGGTTTAATATGTAAAGCCATGTTCTGTATATTTAGAATGTTTGATGTTCGTGTGCACGTGTTGGTGGAGCGTAGACTCCCCACACACCCAGGACTGTTTACTTGCCTTCTATACCTTTTATAAGTATAAATACATGTATTACTAAATTCAGATTGAGTTGAGACTTCATTTATAACAGGTATCACAGGACAGAGGCGCTTGGCTGCATGGGCAAAATGGTTTCGGACGCTTCCCAGCACTTACAAGGTGGTTAAATCTACACACTGAAGCTAAGCTGAGCTTGCGAGGCTCCTTTGAGCAGGATCACAAGCAAGAAAGGCAGCTGGCCAGCCCACACTTACCACTAATCATGTTGGTTTATGCGGATGGTTGCTCTGAAAGGTCTTGGCCTGGGGGTAAGATCCTTCACTGAGCATCTTGCTGGTCCTTTTGCAGTCAGATCGCGGAACATAGCCACCGTCCCCCAGCAGCAGCCAGATCCTCCCCTGGAGGCCCAGGTGGGTAACGCACCTGCTTGCCCCCACGTCTCCCGCTGTGCAGTCCCTCTCACGGCTCCTCAGCTGCACCTCGGATCCCCCCACAGCTTGCAGGAGGGAGCATAACTGCTCAAATCCCCCAGCTGGTACAGCAAGCACTTCCCCTCCTCATGGCACCACTCATCCTTCCCCTCTTGCTGCACTGAGGCTTCAAACCCTGATGCTGCCAGTGAAGGGACCACCCATCAAGGAGGGAAACCTTCCCTGGCTTTGGAAGCAGTTACAAAATGTGAAGATAAACGAAAGCAGCAAATCCTTCCCGTGGCCCCGCGGGGTGAACCTCACCCACCTGCCTTGCCGTGCCCTGGGGCAGGCAGCAGGGACCACAGGGGGAGCAAGGGAGAGCAGCCAAATTCCAGAGGGACACACTGAGCATGCTGCCTCATCTCACTCTTGACTCCTGCCTTCTGGCCGTGCTTCTTTCCAGGGAGCAACGCTGTCTCCAGCTTCTTTGTCTGAGATGCTTTTCCCTACACTGCAGAAGAACAAGCGGTTGCAGGGTGAGCTTTGCAGTCACAGGCTCTCCTCTTTTTCTGCCACTCTAAAAGGCCGCGCAGCCTGAAAGAGGAACATCACAAAAAGAAGGCTTTTGTCCCAGCACGTGTCCCATCCCAGCCAGTTCAGAGGCTCTCATCCCACTGCCAGCACCAGTAGCTGCTGCTGCACACAAAGAAGCACATCCTGGCGTTACGGATCCTCCTCCAGGCTCGGCTGCCAGGCCCCTGGGTGGCTGCACGGAAAGGAACAGGCCTCAGGGTGGTGGCTGGCACAGCTTTGCCCCCTGGCTACGTGCACACACCAAGGTACAGCTGTCTGGTCAGAGGAGGAAGGGCACAGCGTAGCAGCTCTTGCTAGAAACATTGCAGACAAGCAGTCAGCTCTCCAGCGAGGAGCGTTTGCGCTCCATGCCTGCTAACGCTAGAAGTTTGGGAAGAACAGGACTCCTTTACTGAGAGGCATGTAAGGGTGGCTTTGAGTGGTGTTTATGTGAAAAAAATAAATATATTCAGTCCTAGCTTCAGTTCCTCAGCTCTTTGATTAAAGCTTTAATAGCTTCATGACAAAAAGTTGCCCCTGTCTCTGTTGCTCAGCCTGGCTTTCCTTGAAGCACACAGGAACCTGCAGGAATGGCCTTGCTCTGTGCTACAGCAAAAAACTCCTGAAGCGTCTGACGTCAGTGCAGTGAAACCAGCTGGAAACAATTGGAATGAGAGTTCAGAAGGTCCCCCGAATCCACACTGTCCATCCTCCTTGCCCCAAAGCATCATTCTTGACAAAGGTTTGTCTAACCTGATCTTAAAAACATCCACTGATGGAGATGTCGCAAGCTGTATCTCTGCCAGGGTTTAATTATCCTGCAGTTGGAAGCTTTCTCTCACCGTCTTTTCAAAATCCCTGCTGTTGTAATTTTTCCCTTGTCCCCAGTGGGCACAGAGAACAGTTTATTGACATACTCTGCAGTAGGCTGTTATATATTTAGAGGTTAACTCATCTCCCTTGTCTTGTTCTGGGTAGAACAACACCAGTTCGTTCAGCCTGTCCCCACGGGTCGTGTTGCCAAACTCTGCCGTCCTTCTTGCTGCTTACCTCCAGTTCCTCCCCAGCCAGAGGTTAAATTTTTATTGCCCCAGCCTGGCTGCAGATGGCTGTTCTGAAGCCCAGCCTGCCCTGAGCAGAGCACAGGGGTTGCACAGCACCACACGGGCACGCTTCTGCCCATAGTCTCTGACTCACGAGCTGCCTTCATGGGAGGCTGCTGTCACCGACTCGTGGTGTCCCCCTGGCACTCACTGTGCTGGCCACGGCTCTTTCCATCACCCTGGTCAGAAGCTGGGCAGCCTGCCCTGGGCAGCAGGAGCATCCTGCGCCCCCTGGCAATGCAGTGTGGTGCCAGCCTCCTCCCTGCTGGGCGCTCCTGCTCCTCTTGGCATCCGGGATTCTTGCATGGGCACGATGCCTCCTGCTTCCTGCATTCCCACGGGTGCACTCTCCAAGCAAAAGGGAAGTAAAAGAAAAACAGGCCATGGTGTTTTCTCCTTTGGCCAGCTCCAGACAGTCTCTTGGGACTAGGGCGAGGCTACCAGAGCTCGTGATTCATTGTGCCCATGGTGTATTTATCTCTTCTCAGTGTTGTGCTGTTGGCATTCAACAAAAATATGACACATTTAACTGGGAGAGAAATGGCAGACCCCAGGCAACAACAGCAACAGGATTTATAATTGTTGCTGGCACACAGCATATAGACTCAGCAACAATTTAGGAAGGTTCAATTGTCTCAGATTGCACTTGCAGACACGGTAACAAATGCAAGTCCACACACAGCCCCAGCTGGAAACAAAATAAAAAGTCATAATAAAAAGGTGGAGTCAGTTTTTTCTTGGAAAATCCTGTGTCACTGGGTTGCAACACAAGGAGGTAAAATCTCCCTTCAGGCCAGGCTGAAGAACGCTGTAGCATCAATGCCATCAGCTCAGTTTTCTTCTCCATCCCCTACCTGCACACCATGCTGCGTGGCAGCACACAGCAGAGGGAAGCCGTAGCCCTCCCTCCCGTGCCATGTATGTAAAAATAGCAAACATCCAAGTGCAGCTCTCGTTCTCTTTGTTGTCTTCACACAGGAGAGGGTTCGAGTCCGGACAATTAACACTTAGATCGATTTCTGCAATCAGTGTCCCAGCAGGATGCTGCTCGTGCCTTGGCTCCTTGGAAGTTTTAATTAAGGAAGAAAATGTCACTTCCTATTGTTTAGGGAGAGAGGAATTCATATATTTTAGAGCCTAACAGAACCAGAGTGTATGAACAACTTTTCTCCCCCATCCCCTTCCAATCATCTTGATTATGGCAATACAGGAGGAATCTTCTCCTGCTGAGAAGGAAAAGGATCCTGGAGACCCTCAGGCTGCACCACATCACAGGGGGAACTCGAAGGTACTGCTACAGAATCTGCCATTAGCTGAAAAACACTTCGTAGAGTGGTTAAGTGCAACTGAAACACCTTTAAATTGTGTCTTGGATATCCATAGCAGCAGCACATTTCTGGAAGAAAAGCCCAGCCCTGGCTACGCTCCAAGCCACCCAGCTGCTGAGGTGACAGTGAGCAGCACCGTGGGTTCTCCTGGGCACAGCTGGCAGAAGCAGGCAGGGACAGGGTGGACCTGTAACTCCTGGCGGGGACCTGTAACTCTTCACAAGGTCTCTTCCTGCACATCAGGCGTACTGCAGCCACGCTGCTGGAGGAGGAGATCTTCCTTGGATCACAGCCAGCAGCCTGGGAGGTCAAGGATGAGCAGGAGGAATTTCCTTGGATGAGAGCAGCATTCCCCGGTACAGGCTCGCAGCAAGAAGTGGTTCCTTGCAGGGCTGTGCTTTATTCCACACACATCCGTGCTTTTTCAGGCTAGCCAGGAGAGCAACCCCAGTATTCATTCCTTTGGGACAACGAAGTTGGAGGCCATCCTTCAGAGATTTCCTGGCAGTGCAAGAGGTGCCCCTTCAGCAGCCAGACCACCTGACTGCGCAGGGCTGCTTTCTGGGAGGACACGGCTTCCCCGGGAAAGGAAAAGGTGCTGTGCTGTGCCACTAAGGGATGGTGCTGTTGGCACCTGACATCATTGATGGGAAAACAGCAAAAGGACAGAGCTACTTGCACCGCACTGCCCCACGACATGAATTCACAGAAGGGTTAGCAGCGTTCTCAGCATTGCCCGACTTACCAGGAAATCCCGTAAACACAAATTGAAAGTAGTGATGTAATATTTTCATGAAAACCACAAATTTCAACATGGAAAGTACTCTGTTTGAAATGTTTTTTGATTAAAAAAATAATTTTCAGTTTGTTAGAAAAAAAAAAACAAACACAACACAACACACCACTTCAACTGAAAAATAATTCAATAAAACATTTCCAAGTAGTGCTCACGAAGATATACTACTCCTCATTGCTCCCCAGAGTCTGGGACAAGAGGCAGGGGCTCTGTGAGCCTCCTCCTGCAGAGATGCTCCAGCCCGATGCAGAGTTAAGGAGCGGTGGATCCAGTGTGGTTACTTCACACCCCACCTGGTGCATGTCTGCTCAGTGATGAAGAATTAGGAGCTTATCTGAGCTAACTGTGTGCAGTAACCCTGAGAAACCTTTCAAGACATCGTAAGTAGGTCCATAACATGATGGATCTGCAGGACAAAGGCAAGCTTGCTGCTGCCCAGGCCAACAGGGAGGTTGGCACCCAGCCGCCAGCCCCCAAGGACTGTTGTGGTCACCCCCACGGGGCTGTCAGCACCTGCATTATGCTTGCCTGGATTTGCCCTGCAGGGAGGTAGGGCTGGGTGCTGGTTTAAGCACAGACTTTTTGGCCAGCTGCTCACCCTGCCATTGTTACCACCTGTCCTCCCTGCCCGGGGAAGCCCAGCACATCCCCCATGCTCAGTCAGGTCTCCTAACACCCCAAGCAGGCTGCGTGCAGGGAATGGAGCCAAGGCAGACACTGCACCCCCCAGCCCCACCTGGGCCCTAAGGTGGTTTGGGACCCAGCATCTGATTGCAGTGCACGGAGCGGTGCTTGGGGCTGGGCCAGGGATGCTGGTGCTGCTTACCAGGAGGTGTCAGCTTCTCCCAATTGGTGGTCCACAGCACAGAGAGTGCCGATGAGGAGCTGTGCACCGCTGGCATCCTCGTGCGGGGTGTTCTGCAGATCCATCAAGCCATCCAACCCACTGCAACAGGGCTGAAATGAGAGGACGTGTGAGGCAGGCTTTAAGAAAGGAAGTCATTACTTACCTGCTTTTTTAGTGAATTTACGAATAGCCTACTGACTTCAAAGGGTTGAAATGTATGCCATTCCTCTGTGCTTCAACAAAATACAGTTTTTCTGGGTGTGCTTTGCAGCTTTTCCTTCTGTTTACGGCACTAGCTGAAGCTGGTGGGACCAGGCACTTGGAACCAAGTCCTCAGGCACTGATGACCAGCCTTACTCCAGCTGAACCAGCTCTGCTGCAACCACAGGTGTCCAGCAGAAATACCAGTGGCACACCAGGACATCACAGTGCTCTGCAACCACTTCTTTCCTTTAAATCAAGAACTGGGCTTTGAATTTAAGGAAGTGTAAAGTTTCTTTCTGTATTAACCAGCTACTTGACGTTGTGCTGTGTTGTGCTGAAGAAGGGTAGCTGCAGGATGTTCTCACCACGTGCTCTCTATGTTGAGAGTTATCAATTCCTCCTTACTTCTCCTAGATGTGATTTAATTATCATGTGAGTACTTTCACCTTTACATCGGGAGGATCCTGAACTGATCTGCAGACCGATTACCTGCATTTTCAGGTTGCAAACATGGAAGTTCAGGGACAGATTTTGCAACTCTCACTCTGGTTGATCTGTGCTAATTTGTAGGTGTAGTTCTGCCACAGTCATGGTGAGCTATTGCTCAACACAGTAAAACACCACAGATTCTGCCTTTTTAGGATTTCCAGAGAGCCGGTGGGGTGGTGAGAGGTCTTCACACCCTCATTTTCCGGATGGTTCATTCGAAACTCAAAATTTAAGTCCTCCATATTAATTCTAGAGCCTGCTATGTAGTGAACTCTTAAAGCAACGTATTATTTTATGCTCAGTCTCAGTGCCTATTTCCTAAAGAACTGCAAGAAGAGCTCGTTGTAATAGTGCTGGAATGGTGATTACAGCACATCCTGTGCCACAGCACCCAGCCGGTGCTTTGCACCCTCTTTCCAGACAGCCTGGTGGGAAAGGTGAGGCAGCCAGCAGCACTGGCCAGGTGGCACACTGGCTTTTTGATCTGCACCCAAGACAGGATTAAAGAGTGCTCAGGCAGCACGTGGCCCCGGGCTACATGTGCAGCACACCCCCAGAAGTTGCTCCAAGTGAGCCCTGGAGCAACACGCTGGGACTGGGAGCGAAACCACACTCACACTGAGCCCTACAGCCTCCCGAAGTAATGAAACCCCTAGGATAGCATCCACTAGAAACACAGTGTGGAGGTTGTCAGGGCAGCTCGCCGGCCCATGGCTATAATTCACCATCAATATGTGTTGTTTGGAAGCTGATTTCCCAAATAATCCAAGAGGATAATTTCTGCGAGGTCACAGCCTCCCCCAGGCCAACAGCGGCTGCTTTCCATCCCCTCCTAGCAGGAGCATCAAGTCCAGCCTTGGCCTCAACACCAGTCCAACCCTGCAGCACGCACAGGTGATTTGAGTGTTGCAAAGCTCTCCCCTTGCACATCTCCAGCCCCTGTTCCTTCCAGGAGGCAGCAAGGGACAAGGACAGGGATGCTCTGCAGCCAGGCACAGAGTGCTCTCCAGGCTCAAGTTCAAGGCAGACCATGCTCTGCAGGACCAGCCCAAGCACCGAGCGCTTACTGGGGAGCACAACGGCCCTAAAAGCTTTGGAGGAGCTCTGGGGACACACAGCCCACTGGCAAATAGCTGAGGTCACTGACAAGTAATGTTTATGCAGCTGAAGGAAACATATAGGGGATTTTTTTCTGGCATTGCGATCCCAGATAAACAAGGAGCAAATAAAGATGTCACCGGCTGGTAATATATGCACAGGAATTTCCAGGCAATGATTTACATTGACGCCGGTGTATTTGCCAGCACAGAAATACAGTTGCAAGCAAAGAATTTGGGATGCAGCTCTCCCTCCTTCTGAAGGCCCCTGCCATTTGCTCCAGTTTGCTTTGGAATTGTCCAAACGAGAGTCCCTGGATGCCTCCCAGGCATTCACCCAGCACCTACCTAGCTGGCAACCCCTCATGCCCACTGGGTTTTGTGCACAATGCTCCAGACACTCAAGTACAACTTTCCAATCACTATTGGGGTGGAGAAGGAAAACCCCACAGTTATTCTGCCAGCACGGCAGCACGGGCAGGGTGCTGGTACAAGCAGAAGCCAGCACAGCCCAAGCTCTCCCTCTCCTCCCACCTCCTGTACCCGTATGCAGAGGTACAGGCGTGCTTCTGGCCAAATCCTCTCTTCTCAAGACCCAGGTTCCCACGGGACTGTGAGGAGCCCTGTGCACACTCATGAGACCTTTCAGGGCTGGCGTGGGGGGCCACCAGCTGGAGGCACTGGTCCAGAGCCATGCTCTCTGCATGCCCCCAGAGCAGGCTGGCCCCGGCCCCAGCTCTGCCCCTTTGCAGGGGAGCCTCCGTTCACGGCACCTCTTCTCTCCACCCTCCTCCTTTTTGAAGTATTTTGCCTTCTGCTGGACAGATGCCAACTGCAAGCACAGGACCACGGCAGGCATTATTCCCAGCCCGCAGCTCCTGCACCACCTCTTTTCCAAGGCGTAGCTTCAGGGCAGGATGTGACCCGAAAGCTGCCCACATCAGGGCGTGCGGAGGGCATGCTGTGAATTTAGTAAAAAAACAACCTCAAGGAAATGAAGTTCATGAGGAAAGAGGGTTTCTACATTAACTGCGGCAACACAGGAAGTAAAAGAACTCACTATTAGATAAGAGCAGCAGATAACTTCTCATTTTATCACCGACCAACTGAAGTATAAAAAGATCAGCCCCTCGCCGCTTCCTGTTTTCCCCACACCACTGCCTCTCTGGCTCTCACAGCACACGGTGGTGAAGCCAAAAGCCGCTGGCACAAGGTGCCAGGGCAGCAGCCGCGGCCACCACCAGGGAACGGGGAGCACTGGGGCTGCCACTGTGCTGCTGCCTGCAGCAAGGAACCGACCGCAGCCGATGGTATTTCAGTGGCAGCAACCTGAGAGAAACACCTCGAGCTTGCCCCATGCTGCTCCCAACTCACGGGCAGGTTCCCAGTGCAGAAGGCTGCCTCCAAAGTCCCTGTTTTTCCTCAGACTCTCCAAAATGCCTCAGCCAGCTGGAAAAGACTCCAGCAAGAAAGTCAGCTTCTCAAGGAGGCAGAAGGAACCTGAAAGGAAGGATGAATAAAAGCAACATTTCTGATTTACTACCTCTGATTCTAAGGCAGTGGGACTGCTCAAACGTTAACTGGGGAACAGTAAGCCAGTTGTCGTGTGCTTCCGCAGATTTTAAAGCTGTTGTATTCATGGATGGAGTTAAACCTTGAAAAATACCCTATTTACAGGAGAAATGAGATGAGCAGGGGACTTGTGAGGAGGCTGCACTAAGTGACCAAGCTCTCCTCGAGGACAGGGAACCCCTCACTATGCTGTTATGGGTTCAGGAGTGTAGAAGGGAGGAAGAAACTGCCAGAATATTCCTTCCTCAGCATGGAAATACAGAGCTTGGCTTGGGCAGAAGCCACATGGGTGGGTGAGATGCTGGGTGGGAGACCACGGAGGCACCACAGCAGTGGCACAGCAGCCCTAGGCCACAGGAATGTGCTGAAACAGGGCAGGAATCAGAGCTCTGAGGAAATGCTCACAAAACCAAAACTGAGTCAAGGAGCAGGGAACGGTGAGAGGAGGCACGCAGACGGTGAGAACAGGCACAGACCAAAACAGAGTCCTACCTGCAGGCTGCGGGATCTGCAAGAAGTAAGGCTGGTTTGCAGAAGTATGAGAATAAACAAAGCATTTAGCTGTGGGGGAAGGGGAAGGAGGTGACAGTGGGGGCACCGGGCACCGCTCTCCAAGCTGGGGGCCAGGCAGGTGGGAGACGAGTCCTCCTGACACCTCCTGCAACAGCTGTGCTGGGGCCTGGAGCCAGGGAGCTCTGCAGGGTGCCACTGCAGGACAGAGAGATGCTGTGCGCCCAGGCCCAGCACACAGAGCCCCGAGAAACACCCCCCAGTGCCTAGACAGAGCCTGAAGGAAGGGTCAACGCACACAGCTCAAAGAAAAGTCAGGGAGACGACACACCAGGTTCCTTTCCCATGGAAAGGGGAAGGATGGTGACCTCTTCCTGCGTTCAGAGCTAAGCACTATGCAAACCAGCAACACTTCCCCACACTCAGCATATGGCACGTTGGTGGTAACAGGGCAAATGCCAGGGGGGTTTCCAGCACAGAGGCTCCAGCTGGCTTCCTCCAGGGGCACAGCAAGCATCCCAGCCCGGGTTCAGCCCTGTGTGCTCTCAGGCAGGTGGTGCTCAGACACCAGGCAGCTGTACCGCTCCCTGTGCCTGCAGCCCTACGGCAGCCCCAGGGGACACCGAGAACCCAAAAGCTGCTCTGAGAGGCAGCCTGGGGTGATGGTAAGCCATGGGAGGATGTAACCAAACCTCAAGAGGTTTGTAAGAGCCACCTCAGGGTGCACGGACACAGATGAGCTGTAGCTGAGACCACTTCTACCCATGTTCCTTGGCTACCTCTGCCCCCCCTGTGTTTCCTAACCTGCCTGTTGTTAAATTCTCACCTTACACAAGGTCCCTACCATGGCCCTGTAAGAGATCATTTATTCTGGCACACGGCACCATCAGTGGAAAACACGACTCAGATGTGTCTGGGTTCCTGTTCTGCTCAAGACCAGCTGCAAATGAATATGAAGGAGGTGAGGAAAAAAATAATAAATCATCGGGTGAACAGCACGGGAGAGCAAGAAGAGTAACAAACACGATGCAACCAGGTCAGTGCTTCTCTTTGCAATCTCCTTGCAGATGCCCAAGCTGCCACGGGCACCAGGAGACCAGGCCCCAGCCACCCCGCTCAGGGAGCTGGGAGCTGCCCTGTAAAGCGACCGCCGCACACGTGGCCGTCAGCGTGGCAAGGGGCTGTTCCCGTGCCTTTTGGAAACGAACATAAAAAATGACCAGGAAAAGAAGCCAATTATTTTCAGAGGTATTGGAAAAAGCACTACACACTGAGGGGGAGGTGGGGGACAAACAAAGACCCCAGACACAAGGCATGACAAAGCCGCTAAGCACTGCAGTGGCCTGATCAGCTCTGACAAACATCTGTTGACATTTGCAGGCTCATCACAAACCGAAGTGGCAAAGCTGTAAGTGATTATTTATGTTTCAGCCTAATGACAATATTTGCATTGACAGCTCGCACACGGCTGTGGGCAGGGCGCTTCTGCCTCGAAGGAGCCCAGGAGCATCGGCCTGACCTGGCTGGGTTCTGCCCCAACACCAGCGGCAAGGCCCCAAGGAAACAAGAGGACCGAACGGCAGAGAAGAAAGCATTTAGAGCATTTTTCAAATGTGTGAAGCTGTCTGAAAAAAAGAAATAACTCAGATCTTTTTTTTGTTTGTTTTTTTTTTCCTCCTTGCTATTCAGAGTACCTCTGTGTCATTTGAGAAGAGACAAAGCAGGATGCCAGTACTTGCCTTGCCAAAGCACTGAGAAAGGACAGTCCCTATTAGACACCACCCTCAGAGGGGCTATAAGTATAAAAGGAGACGAATTTATGCCACTGAGAATTTCTGCCATCTGCAGAAAACAGCACAGCAGGGAGCGGGAGGAAGAGGAGCGCCTGGCTGCAGGCAGCGGGCCAGGCGCCAACATGTGAACCCTGCTAAAACCCTACAGAGGCGCAGGAAGGCAGCGTGCCTCACCACAGAAGCATCTGCAGCCCTGCAGGGTCCCCGTGTGAGCACAGACCCCAGGCTTTTTAAGGCCCAGGTGGGCAGCACTACATCGGGGGGCTCGGTGCTGGGCACTGGCCCCACGGCCACAATGCTGGCGCCCACCTCCTCGCAGCCACACGGCCCAGCACCTTGCCATGCCGTGGAGGAAAACGCTCTGGAAATGAACCTCTGTTCCCGAGCAGAGCCCGCGGTGCTCCGAACACAGCGCCCGTGGTCTGCTGAGGGCTGCCCGCAGGCTGCAGGTGCTGCCACAGGCAGGAGGATGGTCCCACACCGTGAGAGCCGAGAGCAAGTCGCCGCACGCACTGCCACTTCAGTTGTCTTCCGAAGCAAAGGGAGGCAAAGTCTGCAGCAGAGGCAAAGTAATTCGATTCCAGAAAAAAACACAATTTACTGCCGAAGCCAGTCATAGCGTGGTTTTGGCTGTTCGAGTCAGGAGAACAAGCACTTAGAAAAATGAATAATTAAAGACATCATAAGCCTTGCATTAGCCCTACAGCAGCCATAAACGCTTTCTCCCGAGCATAAAGAAATTCCCCATCGAAAGCATCACAGGTGAAGCAGCCTGTGCAGCTTCCCCAGGAACACTCTGTGCTAATTCACACCACGAAACGCCCGAAGTCAAAACACAGAGCAGTCAGTTTTGATCAGATTTACAGCTTCTCAATGAAATATGCATCATTCATAGTCCACAATAATATTTTATTTTATGGACAACATAAGACTCGCACTGCCTTTAACTAACGCCGTCCTCGTGTCTAGGTCATTAGGTTTTATGAACGATGGGAGAAACACACGAAGTGCTGTCCCCTAGCACCTCCCTGCTGGTTTGAAGCAAAGCTTATCGAGTTCAGTCCATGAGGAACCTGTTAGCACAGCTCCCCATGCTGTGGTGCCCCCGCTGCCCGCAGCACAGCCAGGCGTGTGGGGACGAGCTGTCTGCACAAGGACCAGGGCATGTGCCAGGCAGCTGGGTGCCAGCCCAGGAGGTTCCTGCCCTGGGAAAGCAGTTCCCAAATCCAACCAGCCAGCATCCAGCCCGCCTGCTCTGCCGTCCTGCAGTCACAGCACGTCGGTGAGCAAGCAAGGGGTAGCACAGTGAGGGGCAGAAGTGTCAGAGAAACAGGGGAGCAGAGGGGACAAAAGGATTTATCCTCTACATCCAGCATTACCAAGAGAGTCCTGGAGTTGTCTTTTAAGTGGGAAAAGTCACTGAACTGCTGCAAAATGAGCCAAAAGCTGTGCCAGAAGCACAACGCAGAAACAGTCCCCACAGGAGCCCAGGCCACAAAGAGAAGGGAGGCAGCTGGGGTCACCGGAGCCAGCAGCCCCGGGTCGATACCAGAGTGAATGGAAAAACAGCTGTGGCCAACAGTGATCCTCGTGCATTTACACAACGGGAAGAAAAGCGATGGGAGGACACGATGCCGCAGGGGATGTGCACAGGGATGGAGCTAGGCTGCCACCAGGCTCATCTCAATACCCCAGCAGCCACCCAGCACCCCTATCAGAGCTGCCTTCCCACCAAAGCTCTCGGGGCTGTGGGGCCCCTGTGCCTGCCCACCTTCCCTGCCGGCCCTGCACAGTGCCCAGGCAGAGCCCCGCAGCCCAGAGCCACTGCAGGAGGCTCGGTGTGACAGCAGCTGGTCTGCCAGGGCTCTTAGCACCATCTATTGTCCAAAACTCACAGCTGACTTGGGTGGTGCAGAAATCCACATCTGCATAGAAAGCTGCTCTTCTCCGTGTTTAAGTTATTACAGAACCACAGAATTTCTAGGTTGGAAGAGACCTCAAGATCATCGAGTCCAACCTCTGACCTAACGCTAACAGTCCCCACTAAACCATATCCCTAAGCTCTACATCTAAACGTCTTTTAAAGACCTCCAGGGATGGTGACTCCACCACCTCCCTGGGCAGCCTGTTCCAGTGCCTCACAACCCTTTCAGTAAAGAAGTTCTTCCTAACATCTAACCTAAAACTCCCCTGGTGCAACTTAAGCCCATTCCCCCTCGTCCTGTCACCAGGCACGTGGGAGAACAGGCCAACCCCCACCTCACTACAGCCTCCTTTAAGGTATCTGTAGAGAGCGATAAGGCCGTCCCTGAGCCTCCTCTTCTCCAGGCTGAACAAGCCCAGCTCCCTCAGCCGCTCCTCGTAGGACTTGTTCTCCAGGCCCCTCACCAGCTTCGTCGCCCTTCTCTGGACCCGCTCAAGCACCTCGATGTCCTTCTTGTAGCGAGGGGCCCAAAACTGAACACAGTACTCGAGGTGCGGCCTCACCAGAGCCGAGTACAGGGGGACGATCACCTCCCTAGCCCTGCTGGTCACGCTGTTTCTGATACAAGCCAGGATGCCCTTGGCCTTCTTGGCCACCTGAGCACACTGCTGGCTCATATTCAGCCGACTGTCCACCATCACTCCCAGGTCCTTCTGTGCCTGGCAGCTCTCCAACCATTCCTCTCCCAGCCTGTAGTTCTGCTTGGGGTTATTGCGCCCCAGGTGCAGGACCCGGCACTTGGCCTTGTTGAACTTCATGTAGTTGACCTCAGCCCATCGGTGCAGCCTATCCAGATCCTCCTGCAGAGCCTTCCTACCCTCGAGCAGATCGACACACGCACCTAACTTGGTGTCATCTGCGAACTGACTGAGGGTGCACTCAATGCCCTCGTCCAGATCATTGATGAAGATGTTAAAGAGGACCGGCCCCAGCACCGAGCCCTGGGGGACGCCACTAGTGACCGGCCTCCAACTGGACTTGACTCCATTTACCACGACTCTTTGGGCCCGGCTATCCAGCCAGTTTCTTACCCAACGAAGCGTGCGCCAGTCCAAGCCAAGAGCAGCCAGTTTCTTGAGGAGAATGCTGTGGGAAACGGTGTCAAAAGCCTTGCTGAAGTCAAGGTAGACCACATCCACAGCCTTTCCCTCATCCACCCAGCGCGTCACTTTGTCATAGAAGGAGATCAGGTTTTGATCAGGTATTGAGAAATACTCTCCGGATAAACAATTCACCTGATGATAAAATCCTGATTTGACGGATGCGCACAGATTTTGGGTGGCTGCAGGATTACCTGCTGTCAGCTGGGTGAAGGCAGGGGGAGAGCTGGGCAGAGACGTGCCCAGGTGCCTCACTGGGAGCACACCATCACTGCTGGGAACACGGCCTGGTGGGATGCTTGGACAGGGGATGGCTCAGGGGGCACACTGCACACCGGGTCACCAAGGCTTTTCTTCTGATCCCGGCCCACCTCAGAGCAAGCCCCAGTGCAGACTGGCCTGTAAGAGGAGCAACGCCTGGCTCAGCTGCCAGCCTGCATGAGAGAGGGCAGGACCTGGCAGGACTGACACAGCCCCGAGGCCCGAACAAACACGTCTGGATGTCCTGTTCCTTTGGCATGAGAAACACTGACATGCCAAGATCCCTCGCTGGGAGCCAAGCAGCACTCCCTGGGGCCGGGAAGATCACCCGCGGTCACCAAGCAGAGGGACACCGGCGTGCTCCAGCCTGGCAGGAGCCACCCTGCCTGAGCTGCCAGCTGCAGGGATGAGCAGAGCCCATCTGCGTGAGTGAAACGGGACAAGAAATTGGAAGCCTGGAGTCACCCGGTGAGGGCAGGGCAGGGCAGGGGGTGAGGGCTCCCCAAGGCCAGCACCCCCAGCACAAGCACTGCCAGGCTCCCCTCACACCCCTGTGGTGTGGGGCGCTGGCCATCCACAGCGCACAGCCTGGGGCTGCATGAAAAGAGCATTGCACAGCCTGGCAGCCTGCCCGCTGAACGGCATAAACACTTCTCACTGTTTTTAGTGAAGTGGAGACTGTGCTGCTCCTCCTACGTGCAGTATCCAGGGCGGAGGGGAAGGCGAGGGGACGGGGCAGGGCGGGTGTCCCTGGGGGGCACGGCCCTCAGCCCTCACCCCGCAGCAGCAGGGACCATGCCTGAGGGAGCGCAGCTGATAATCAGCCTCCCGCTATGCTTTATAGACTCTAAATATAACTTCGGGCTTATTTTTAATTCTCAGGGCAGGCTGCGGTCTGCAATCCGTCAGTTCTGCGTTTCTCACATTCACGGGCTGGGATCGGGCCCAGCAGAGTAAATAAGGTCAGGCTCCGCATGAGGCCGGTGGCCAATGCTCATGGGGAGCCGAAAACACCCAGAGCACCCGGGGGAGCTGCTGCCTGCCAGCACCCCTCACCGGGCAGCAGGCTTGGTACAACACCGGGCAGAGCAAAGGCGTTTGGGGTGTTTCACATCCCACAGGTGGGAGCAGCTCACCCCGCAGTGGGAATGGGAGCTGGCCCCGATGCCCAGAGCGGGCGGTTAGGAGCACCTGGGCACAAGCACGGGGCAGTGGCAGATGTCCTGCCCTCCTGGGGGAAGCAGAGATACCGTCTGGAAGGCTGCTGATGGACCAGGAGTCATCTATGCCCGTGGCATTTTCCATACAGCCGAACCAAAATGCCACACCACAATTATAGCACTACCTATTAAACACGTCACGTCTGATCCTCAGATACCAGCAGCCTACAGAACTTCTCCAGCCATGCATTTCGGGGGTCAAGCCGAGAGCTGGCAGAGACAACAACCTGCCTGGCTCCTGGCACCTCTCATCTCCACTGAGCCCTCCAAGCAGTTCTCCGTCCTGTGTTACTGGGACTGCATGAGGGATGATTGACTTAAGTCTCAACCCTGCCTGGAAAAAAAATTATTGTCAAGAAAAAAAAAATCCAAATTCTTCAAATGCTGGACCAACAACTCGACCAAAATAAGGAAGCAAGCAAGCAGCAATCCAACAGCTGCTCCCTTCTTTGGCCTTCTCCTCACTACTTCAGAACTTACCCTTGCTGACTCCCAGCTCTACATATAAGAAATTAATCCATTTACACATCCTCTTATTCCCCCCTAGGTAGCCATCTCTTTATAGCAGCAGAAATTCAGGACACCTCTCTGCTGACACCCCCTTGGACGAGCTTTCCCCATCCCCAGGGACTCCAGCTCCCCAACACTGCTTCCCCGTGCTTGCTTGGGACAACACCTAGCTTTGGTTTTCCCTGGCCCAATTTTGCAGGCAGGGTTTGCTGAGGTTACACCCAGTTAACCCCGAGCTGCCCAGCAGTGACCAGGGCTCAAAGCCTCCCCTCTGAGATGCAGCGCCCACTTCGGAAGGAGAGAAGCGCAGGAAAAGACAACTTTGGTTTGGCCTAAGGCTGAAACCTGTGATGGACCGAAAACCATCCCCAGGGCTGAGCTTGCTCTGTGGATTTCCAGCGGCTCTGACGTGTGCCAGCTGCTCAGAGGCCGGCCTGTCAGCCCAGCTCTGTTGGAAACGCTGCTCTGCTCTCCCCAGCACTGCCCCGTCCTGGGCCATTCCCTTCTTTGGTGCGGCAGCCGCAGCTCCAAGGAGAAGCAAACATTTCTCACACATTTTACTGACACACTGGGGGAAAAAAAAAAAAAAAAAGAAAAAGAAAGAAGAAAACATTCAAAGGTGTTAACACAAGCCTGTAGACACATTTTCTCCACCAGCTGCTAACAAGGGCTCCCAGCTGACCCAGAGCAGCTGCTGTTCGTGGGGGCTTGCAAGAGCCGAGCCCCTGACAAGCGAGCTTTCAGGCACTGACTTCCCCCCAAACGTTTCTGTTTGGGTTCATTTGAAACTCCCAAACCAGCCTTTCCCCTGGTACGGATACCTTCACAAGCTATCACTTGCAACTGGATTATATAAGTGGCCCCAAAACCAGGCAATGACCAGGAAAAAAATAATGGGAAAAGCCAACTTTTAAGCCAGCATGCGCAATAGCAAATGGAAAACACAGCATCTTCGCTGACAGCTGCTCGTGCCCTTAGGGACAGTGACATGCTAGCCGGACTTCACTTCTAAGGAGACAGCAGCAAGCCAACTAGGACTCAAAGAGCTGGTAAGCTTGATTTTTTTTTTCCCCCTCTTCCTAAATTCTGGATTTTCTCTTCTTTTGGGCTAAATCACAGACAGGCTTCTCTGTTCGCAGAAGTTTCCTTTATTAGGCTTACTCTTGGACTAGCTAGTGATTATTTTAAACCCAAAATAGCCGATCTCCCTTAGATTCACACTCCTGGTTTTGGAAACGCTATTTAGAGATCAAAACTCCTAAATCAAAAGTAGTCAGGAACGACAGTAAAAAAACCACATGGCTCTTTCAGGGAGCGTTGTAAGGGTACCTCTGGATTCCCTTCTTTCCACAAAGAGCCCCGAGAAGGCTGCTTTGGCTCCAATCTCCCTGAGCTGTACACGCTCCTTACTGGAAACTTGTGCCACTCGGATTTACGGGGTGAGTCCCAGGAGCAAGTCACTGCTGTAGCTGCAGCAAGAAGTGCACTGCCTGGAGTTAGCATAAAAAAAAAGAAAAGAGATCAGCGTAACCCAGGCCCCCAGCTAACAGCCTTTGAAGAAAATACGAGAGCTGGAAAACATAGCATTTTTTTCTCTGCTTTGCGCAAAATCTGTGTGCATATGTATATATACACACACAAATACACACACGCATAGCTATGTAGCACTGCAATTCTGAATGGCGTAGTTCTTATGGGTCACATTCATTCATCAGCATAGACTATAATGCATAGGAGCTTTTATCTCCTCAAGAGCTCCTGTATTATCTGAAAGCTACCAGGAGTACTCAGGTCCTCACCCGAAAAGATACCACTGATGTGCAAGTGCCAGAGAATTGCTCGGTTTCTCCAACAAGCAAATTGCTTGTGATCAGAGTCAAAATGTAGCAACATCTACTAGAAATCATTTTCTATTTGCTTATCACAGCACTTTTCTCATTAAAAAGGATTAGGCTGCAAAACGTAACCGGGGTGCTGTGGGATGCACACCTCTCCTGGCCCCGCAGAACAAGGCAGGAGGATGATGGCCGGGGGGCTGCCCTTCCCACCCTGAACTTACAGGAGGGCTGCTCCGTGGCACCAGCAGGTCTGGCTCCAGCTCTCAGCACTGAGCACACGACACTGAAGTTTTAATGCTACTTCGCTTGTAGGCAGTGTATGAGAAAGCGGAACTAACCCCAGCAAAACCATCAAAACACAGCTGGGGGGGCTACGTCCCCACCACAGGGTGCTGGATCCCAGTGGCTTGAAGAGTTCCTTAATCCTACACGTTGGGTGCTGCCTGCTGGACTCACTGTGCAGAGCACTGAAGGTTTCTTTAAAACCCTTCCACATCCCACAAAAAAACACAGTCATGGTAACCTCATTGCTATTTAGCTTCCATTGAAGCTGTTATGCCAGAGCTAATGAGACACTATTGGAAATACATTTAAATAACTCACTTAAGAAAAAAATCAACCCTGCAAGGAAGTTGCTGTGAAATATATATATATTTTTGGAAATTACAGAGTTAAGGGACTGTAGAGGCCACCCTGTTATCCACATTCGTTGTCCTGTATGCCACTTACAATCCTCGTAACAGGATAACCCTTTTGTTCCAGGGTATAATCTCTGCTTGGGGAGCTGCATCATACAATGGGCATTTCAAAATGTGTTTCCTAAAAGCCTGATCCAAACCTGCTAAGGACCCACCCATTTCTGTGAGCCTCGGGACAACGCACCCGGCTGGCCATAGCGTGTTACCACACACCTGGTTTGGGGTAGCCACACCAATTGCTCTGATGAGATTAACATCTCATCATCAACATCTCATTCACATCTCATCTCAGCATCTGCCAGGCTCAGTCCCAAGCTCCAGCTGCCCTGGTGCAGAAGCGCAGCCCCGCAGCCTGCTCCTCTCCGCGCTGGGTTTGCTCCAGGGCTGAGGTCCTCACTTCTGCCGGGGGCCCTGCCCTGGCTCAGCGGGCTGGACTCAATGCCAGAGCCCCACGGGATGGAGAAGGGCCATCAGGCCAAGCAGAATCACTTTCCTTCATATATGTTGATTAAAGTTTTAACCACTAATGCTTTGTTATTCAAGAGTGGGGTTTTTGTTCACTTTATTTTCATTTTTTCCCTTTTAACCTCTGAAGTTAACAAAGCCCTTATCCGCTTCAGGAACCGACCATGAGGGACTCAGCAGGCTTCCTCCTTTGCTCGCTGCTGCTGGTGGCCCCCCATTGCACGGAGGTGGCTGCCCAGGATCCCCAGCCTGACCCCAAAACACCGTGCGCCAACTGGATGGGAGGAGCACCTGGCTACCCTGGTCACAACGGGCTCCCCGGCAGGGACGGGAAAGATGGAAAAGATGGACTAAAGGGAGAGAAAGGAGAGCAAGGTTGGTGTGAGCGTGCGGTACGGTGGCACCAGAGGAGCTCTGCTCGGGGTTGGGGTGGACACGGTGTCTCACACCACGGGTGTTGAGCTCAGTACCAACAGCTCCCAACCCCAACTCTGTCCCCCAGGTTTGCAAGGCTCCAAAGGCGACCAAGGCGCCATGGGAAGCGCAGGGCCAGAGGGGCCAAGAGGCTTTCCAGGACAGCCAGGGCTGAAGGGAGACAAGGGCGAAGGGGCCTATGTTTACCGCTCCGCCTTCAGCGTGGGGCTGACGGAGCGAGCCCCCCACCCCAACGTCCCCATCCGCTTCAGCAAGATCTTCTACAACGAGCAGAACCACTACGACACCAGCACCGGCAAGTTCCTCTGCAGCATCCCCGGCACCTACTACTTCGCCTACCACCTGACGGTGTACATGTCAGACGTCAAGGTCAGCCTCTACAAGAAGGACAAGGCCGTCATCTTCACCTACGACCAGTTCCAGACCAACAACATCGACCAGGCGAGCGGCTCTGTCTTGCTGCACCTCAGCTCAGGGGATGAGGTCTGGCTCCAGGTCTACGGGGAGGGGGAAAACAACGGTGTCTACGCTGACAACATCAACGATTCCACTTTCATGGGCTTCCTCCTGTACCCAGACATGGATTTCCATTAGAGCAGGGTGTGCTGCACGGGAGAAGGCACAGCAGCTTAACCCCAGACAGAGCTCTGGGGCTCTGGCACTATAGCTATACTATATTCACCAGAAAATTCCCTTCTGTGGGGGCAACGACTGCCAAGGGTGGACCCTACCTCCTGTAAGATCAGTGAGGTTATACACAAAATGACTTGTGTGGGGCCAAGAGTTCGCTCCTACCTCTGCTCTTGCTCTCTTTGTAGAGACCTGGGCCCAAAGTCAGCCACCACATTGTGAAACAGTAACTCTACAGATCAGCTGGCCTTTCTTAAATATCAAGCTGACCAAAACAATGGTTATTTTTAAATATCACATTCTACATTTCCCTTTTTTAACCACTTGGATTCATTTAAACCAAAGGTACATATTTTAGCCAGCATTTTAAAATTTGAAAGCCATTGTTGTGCTTGCCTGCAGCTGGAACCGATGGCTGCGGTTTTGCCATTACATCTCCCAGTCTCATTAGGGCCTTCAATGTCCACCCATGGTTTGTCGTCTCCCTCTTTTAGCCCAGACCTTTGAATATATTCAGATTATTAACTTTCATTAACTTCAATCCTATGATTTTCCTTTTATGTTTATCCCCCTATCATTACCTCTAATTCAGATGACGTGCTCATTTCGGTCAGGGATCTTCTCTTTCGATTTACCTGAAAAGACTTTGGGGCACCTGTGAGGCTACACAGCAGCAACAGCCCATTGCCTGCATGGCTTCATGGGTCCTGGGGAGGGCACAGAAGAGCAGAAGGTCCTCGCAGCTCCTGAGGTGGAGGTGGCCCTTCCCAAATTCACTGAGCTGGCACTAGAAGCGATGGCAGGAGTGCTCATTCAGCCCAGAGGCTGCCAGCATGTAAGGTGCCCTGGTTTCCACCTGCAGACTGGCAGGATCCTGTCCTGGCTCCCCTCCAAATAGTTCCCAAGCTCAGCAGCAGGCTGAGAGCCAGCACAGCCATTTTGCTGGTTCTCCACCCCACGAGAGTGCCAGTGGCAAGGGCTCGGGCACCAGGCAGGCAGAGCTCAGGCGGTGCAGCCTCCCCCACTGAGGGAGGCTCCTGGCACGAACACCCCCGAGACCTGGCCCAGCTCTCAGCAACATCAGCTCAATGGAGGGAAGGGCGTTAGGGCTGAGGCTGGTGACAATCCTGCCAAGCTGCTCTCCGAGGAACCTGCCTTTCAGTGAAGAGCACTTGATAGCTTCTCAGATACGTTAAAGAAGACTCCCACTGAGCTTGAGAGCAAGCCAGCGCACAGAGCTAACGCGTCACTACCAGCACGAGACAGCACAAAAAGCTTCATCTGAAAACATTTCCAGCAGCTGCCTTTTCTACACTACAGTCAACCACCACACTACAAATAACAACAATAAAATACTGTCTCAGTAAAGGATGCTCTTGTGGTTTTGTATGCATTGTTGGGAAGGGTTTAAAGAAACGGACATTCTTGCAGCCCTACCAGGCAGTCCAGGAAAAAAAGTATATGGAGATTATACTTAAATATTATCTACACACACTGAGCAGATCCCAGTGTGGCTCGCTCTGAGCCAGGAAGGCAGGGGCACCTTTGTCAGCACACACAGGGTCACCCACCTGTTGCTTTCTCAAAAACCTCCTGTTTAGCTGTTGTCAAGGCTTCAGCATCACACCACCTCGCACTGCGCTCCCTCCTTCTCAGGGAAGATCAGCTCGGTTTTCCAGAGTAGAGTCCACAGATCCACCTGCCGGGAACTAGCCGAATGGTTCCTGAGCAGCCAGGAGCTGGAGAGGCTCCTCTAGCCCAGGCAACTTCAAATACACCAGACCCAGCAAGTCCTGAAGTGGCGCTCAGGTCGATAATGTTGAGTTCAGACAGCTGGGAAAAAAGCCTGCTCCTACTGTGTGAGTTAATGGGAAGGGAACGGGAGGAGCGAGGGAACGAAACTAATCCATAAACAAAAGGAGATTTAAAAATGAAGCAATTGCTGGATCAAATCGTATAAGAAGCTTAAATCAAAAGGAGCAAATCAAAGCTTTGCAGTGTTGTGGCTTTTTTTTGTGGCCCCTCAAACATTTTCAAATGGATTTTCTAAAGGCAGGGAAAATGGAAACTACCAAAGTGCTATGAGACATCTGGAACAGGCAGCAGGAGAAGATACTGATTTACAGACTGGCTCCCAAAATAAATTATTCCTTTCCTTGCTGCCACACAGCAGGAACAAATAATCTTAGTGATATCCCATGCCCCAGGACTGAGAGGCTTGGGCCCAGCTCTTCACCCTGCCAGCCACACAAACCTGGTGCCACGTGCCTGCAGCCAGGGCAGAGCCCGGGGCTCCTCGCCCAGCCCACGCGAGGCCCCAGCAGCAGCATCACCCCTGCCAACGCAGCAACCCCTGCCCCAAGCTGCCACAGCTGTGGGAAGGGTTGGAAACCTGGAGACCAGGGCTCCGCTGGCCCTGCTGGGAAGGGCTCAATGAATCCCACATTTTCCTGCCCCCCACATCACCCCTCACGTGCATTCACCCCACTCGGGATGTGGCTGATGGGCAGCCTCCCAGGAGAGGCCCGGGGTCACCACCGTTGGCCTCCTGGTGGTGTCTGACACACAGGTGTCTGCGTGCAGGCTCCCGAGGAGACACCCACACCACAAACACGCCAGGTAGCATCAGGGGCAGCAGCTGAGGCAACATCGGCTGCTCCTAACTGTGCCTCAGCCCCCTGTAATCACTTGTGTCAGTAATTAACCAGGCTACGAACAGCAGTCCCACTAAACCCTGAAGAGCTACAAGGAAGAGAAAAATGCTTTTCCTGCAGGACTTGCATCATATTTACTTGCCTAGTATAAAGTTGCCAGAGGCTTTTTGGCAGGGAAGGTGGCACCGGATAAATGCTGCCTCCAGCCAACCTGCGCAGTGCCTTCCCGCAGAACGGCTCCCAGATTTAGTTTTCCCATTTCAATGCTTTGGACAAACCCATCCTGAGCACACCCCAACCGGGAACAAGGCTGTTGGGTGCTTTTGACTTGTTTGTGCTGATGTAGGTACAAGACGAAGAGACTCAGCGTGCCAAAGGCAGGGCAGTAAATCAGCAAACCCCATCCACAGCTCATCCTCCACAGACTCATCCCCAGACACCCGTCCTGCTTAACTCCACCGCTCTTCGAGGACAGCGGTGTGTTCTCTGTGCAGACTCAGTGTGTTAGCCTCCCATGACTCTGACTGAAACAGGAACGTGAAACTTCAACTATTTCCTCCTGCGGCCATATCAGCCAATTTCAACCCACAAAGAAACCTGTGGAAGCCCTCCCATAAAGCTGTAGGACAGCAGAGGGGGAGGAGAAGATCCCACCTGAAGCCACATCCCCTACAGAATCGGGGCAGGGAGGAGCAGGGGGTATGAAGCAAGACACTTTTTCACAGCCAGGTCCCTCTGATCCCGTGGCTGACTCTGAAGCAGAGTGCTCTTCTCAGCGGGGTCAGGCACAGCTTTCTCCACTGTCCTGGAAGGAATTTTTAGAAAAACCATTTTATTTCTATAACACATTCCAGTGAATGTTTTAAGGCCAAGGTGTATCTGTCACCTTGGAGGCAGTGTGAACAGAAATGGGATTCCCACAGCACAGTGCCTGTATCCCAGCAACACTGAAGCCACCTCAACCAGCACCAAACCACACACAGACCCAGCTCAGCACTTTCAGTGCTACCCCAAGGAAGCCAAGACCAAAACCAACCCAAAACAACCCAAAACAGTGCCTTTTAGGTGACTACAAGGAGGGTCCTTCCCAGCCCCGTGAGGAGGTTACAAGTTCATTTAACAAGACCGTAAAGGCTCACACATACACACCAGAACTGCAGGCAACATGGCATGGACACAGCTGAAGGTGTAGCAGACTGGAAATTCACTACAAGCAAACTGAATTTTCCATAAAGAAGGGAGAAAATATTCAAAGGTCCTATCTGCCAATTTTAAAAGCTTTAAAAAGGCGGTGTTCCTATGTCCCTCTGTTCTGAGCTGCTTGAGAAAAAGGGCTACACTGTCATCTGCCGAGCGCGTTTCCATGTGCTCAACAACTGCATATTCGGAGCTAGATGCCTGCCAGCTTCCCAACTCCCCAGGGAAGTGGGAAGAGCTCCATTTATTCATCTAAATCAATTCCTTTATTGAGAAAAATACCTTCTACTTCCATTATTGAAGTAAAACAAAACCGGATTTTCATTCTCTAGGAGTTAACTTCAAACCAAACCAAATAACCAAGGCACAGCCGCTGCTATGCCAGGTCTGAGCTTCATTCCTGCCTGCGTGAAGAGCAACGGAGCTCTGGGTTCTCCTGCTGCCCAACTCAGAAATGGCACAGCAGAAATACCACGCACAGATTAAAGCCAGCTTCCTTCAGCCCTGGAACTTTCTCTCCCACACAATGACTTTTTTCAGCTGAAAATAGCTTGCACATTCCTAATGTATTGTAGCAGCTGGAAATTTCCTGCTAACAGAGAATCGGCCCTGTGAGACTCCCAGCGGGAAAGGGCTGACATTTAAGCGTTCTGCAGCCCGTGCTTTTCATCTGGGCTGCACCCATTCCAGAGCGTTTCGGCACTTAGGACCTCGAGCTGCCAGGGCAGAGGCAGATGGCCAGCCTCCCATGCTGCGTCCTGCCTCACTGAGATCAACGGGACAATTCATGGCACTGGGCTCAGCACCTCCATAAAGCTCCTCAGCCCACAGCATTTATTTGGACACTAAGACACGAAGTAGTACCCAGCTGATTACAAAGTCATCAGTCAGTGCGTGTGTGAAATACTGCTGTGAGAGGCTTGTGTTTTAACTTCGAAATGCCTGTTAAGAATGGTGTCAAAATCCACAAGAGGTATGGGAGTCAAACCTCAGTAAATGAAGTGTCAGGAAAATGCCCTTTACACCAATTCGTATTAGAAATTTTGACATCTTGTAATTATTTCCTGATGACAGGCTGATTGCCTGCAGACTAATTAGACCGGAAGACTTGACAAATGCTAATGTAGAAGCAATTTGAAGCTCAAGGGTGTTTTGTTCTTCAAATTAGCCTTTCCATTTTAACACTGCCCTAAAAGAGACCCAAACAAATTAAAGTCCCTGATGAAAATTCTTATTTGAAGCCTTTTCAGAAAAAAGAAGATATATACAATGAGACTGGATGGGGAGCGTGTAGAGGCAGCTTCATGCTCCAGACAACTGACAACACACCACACGCCCTCAGTGGCACCCCCTTCTGAAGAACATACCTGTTCGTTTCACTGTGTCCTGAGAGAACAAACCCGAGTCAGGTGCCAGATCTCAATGCAAGCTCAGTGCCTGGGAAGTAATATCAGAGTAATTCTCACAGCAGCTATGAACACATGGGTATCAGCTGCACACCAAGACAGCGCATCAAATCACGGAGCTTTCTTCACAACAAATTTTATACTGTGAGAAAATGTTGGGATTAGTCAGCTCCTCCCCTACAGACATGCTTCCCACATGTCTACAGACTGCTTACATACTTTTTAGCATGAAACATTGAGACTCTGGAAAGCTTCACAAAGAGGAGTTGGCTATACCTACCTTGAGCAGGTGGCTAGACCCCTCAAAAAAGGTGGAAGGGACTGAGGAAGTGTTCATAATGAAGATCAACTAATTCAAGGATTTATTTCATAGAACATATATGCTCGCTGCTGTGATCAAACTTAAGACTTGTGTTTCTTAAAGGTCAGGGAAAGCAAGTGAAAACCAAAAGGACAAACCTATATAAAACAATGACAATGAAGTGTTCCAAAAGCAAGATGACTACCTTGAAGAATTCTAGCATCAGCAAAAGCAACCAAAACAGCAGAAGGAACAGTTACTTCTGAAAGCTTTTTTAAGTGCACATGCTCAGAACGCACCCTCTGCTTGGTAACAGCTCACTTCCCAAAACCTAGCTGAGAAAGCACAGCACCAAAGACAGCAACTTTGTTTGGATTGTTTCTAACACCCAACAGTCAATGTTTACATTGCTATCAATGAAGGACACAGGAAATCCCTCCCTCTTCAACCAAAGCAAGAGCTAAAATGGAAAAGCAGACTGTTCCAGCGAGCCTAAGGGAGCTTGTGTTCCTTGAGGGACACATCGTAATGCCAGACAGAGCAGAGTGCACGTCAGAACGCTGCTTTAAGGTACTCTGGATGACAAAACGGAGGATGTTGAGAAATCCACAAGAACACAATAAAAACCATTTAGTTCTACTGTTCTCGTGTAGAACCTTTTAAAATTTAAAAATATGCAAAGACCTATGCAAGAGGTATGGAAGGAATGTTTCGTTTTTGGTTTTTCCATACAGTTTAGCATTTATAGCTATCAACTTTCCCAATGAAAATTTAAGTCTCTTTCAGAAAGATCAGTCCCAGGATTATTTCTGTGATAAATTAATGGGATCACCGCCGATCTATTCTTCTTAATCACCAGCGATAGGACCCGAGGAATGGTGTCAAGCTGAGGCAGGGGAGAGTCAGGCTGGACATCAGGAAGAGGTTCTTCACCAAGAGGGTGGTTGCACACAGGAACAGGCTCCCCAGGGACACAGTCACTGCACCAAGCCTGTCAGAGTTTAAGAAGTTTTTGAACTGTGCATTTAGTCACATGGTCTGAACTTTGGGTAGACCTGTGTGGAGCCCGGAGTTGGACTCGATGATCCTTGTGGGTCCCTTCCAACTCAGGGTATTCTATGGTTGTAATAGAGATCTCACTTTGATCTTCAAGGATTAACAAGAGATCAGAGGACAGGATTAAACTCTTGACTCTGAAACAATGCATTAAAAACTCTGGCTCCTCTCATTTTGAGATTCATTGTGGTCACTGAAAGGCACAATACCATACACTTATTTTTATAAAAGTAAAAACCTGCATAAAAAAATGCTATGATCAGATTACTGCTTTTTGTTCCTGCGCTACTTGGATTAAAACAAAGTACTGACAGGAATCACATATCTGTCTTGGAACTGGAGAAGACCCCCACTCTTCCTAGCACTACTGCTAAACGTGAGTCAGACTATTCTGAAAAAAGTCATCTTAGCCCTAGATAATCCTAAACTGCAAGATGAACAGATCTTCTCCAGGCAGCAATACATCTTGCCATGTATCTTTATATAATATCCAAAGTAAGAGCAAATAATTGCATTTAAAAGAAGGAAAAAACCCAACACTCAGAACACGGCAGCATCTACTTTCAAAGTATATCCCAGAGCTTTTGTTAGTATTTTATTGAACGAAGACATCAGCAAGTGCAATTTTAAGAAAAGCCTATGCACAGCTTCCTAGAAGTAACAGCCCACAATTCTCTCCTTCGCTATCTTTCACCATCTGGCAGCTTACACAGGTTCCACCCATCCGCAGGATTTTCCCGTCTTAATTATTTTAATAAATAACGGACACCACAGGCGATCCTAGAGATAACTCCACATTCCAGCACTGCACAGCAGGACAACTAAGTTCACTGGATGTCATCATCATCAAAGAGATCTTCAAAATCTAGTCAGAAAAACAAGACAAAGTAAAGTTAACCTTTGAAGTCTCAACTGTTAGACGTGCACACACCACACAAGCAGTTCATTGTCATTGGAATTAAAGAAATAATAAAGGTGAATTAGGCACACGAGAGTTACTGCACTGCCAGTTACTAGATGTCTAACATCAGCACAGAAGACAGGAATGAAAAAAGGCAGACCTGAGGAACATGCTCACTGCCATGCATGAATTTAACCGCTTCACTTGCACAATACAAGCTTTGCAATTAGACTCATGAAAGCAAAGTAAAGATTGAAAGAAGGGACTTCTAAAAAAGCGTTAAGTAGCCATCACATCCAGAATGGATAAACAGTGACCCACAGAGTACAAAGCTGAACAAGTATTAGCTTCCAGCATGCATCAAGATGAAGAAATTCGTGCAGAATTCTGGCTGCTGCCACAGCATTCAGACACGCTTTTATACAGTTAGCAGGTTTACATTCATATTTGTGATGTACTGCTAAAAATCCCTTCCTTATGAAGTTTGATTGCAGTGAAGCAGCTTCTAACACTTCCCTCAGCAAGCAGCCTACAATCACCACGCAATAAACAACTGCCCTCGTTTCTAAGCGCTGTGAAGGCAGTACAACAGCACAGCCTGCTGGCGGAGCTCCGCGGCAAAGCCCACTCCTTGACAAGCCCGCTCCAGCAGCGACCTCCCCCAGCTGCCGCACACAGCCCCGGCCTCTCCCCGCGCCCCATCCCGGAGCCTCCCGTCCCCGTCCCCGCCCCGCAGGCGCTCACCGTTGAAGAAGTCCGCGTGCACCGCCTTCTCGTTGGCCGCCAGGTCCATCAGCAGCCCCGTGCTTCCCCCTGCCTGCAACGACAGCCGGTGAGCAGCGAGCACAGCCCCAAACCCCGCACCCCACCCCCCGCCCGCCGCCCCCCGCTCACCTCGTCGAGGTCCACGTAGGGCCCGGCGCCCTCAGGGAACATCTCGTCCACCGCCGGCTTCATGGCGCCGCCCTGCCCTGCCCGGCCCTGCCCCGCCGCTTCCGGCCGCGCCCGCTTCCGCTTCCGGCCCCGCCGCCCCTCCCGCCCGCCCTACGCGCGCTCCCCGCGCGGCCCCGCTGTTGCCATGGCGACGCGGCCTGGCCTGGTGGCGGGGCCTGCGGCCTTCCTGAGGCAAGGCCTCGAGCGTGACACGTTAAAAAAAAAAAAACAAAAAAACACCCACAAAAACACAAAACCTGACACAAGCGAGGAGTTTATTGACTTAGCACAAAAGCAGAAATTTCACAGAATTTCTAGGTTGGAAGAGACCTCAAGATCATTGAGTCCAACCTCTGACCTAACGCTAACAGTCCCCACTAAACCACATCCCTAAGCTCTACATCTAAACGTCTTTTAAAGACCTCCAGGGATGGTGACTCCACCACCTCCCTGGGCAGCCTGTTCCAGTGCCTAACAACCCTTTTGGTAAAGAAGTAAAGAATGGTGGAAAGAAAAGGCTGCTGTTCCTCGCTGGCCTCCCAGCGCAGGCAGCACTGCACGCACCTGCTGCAAGGAGCCCAACGGGCAGGCCTCCCGCCAGCCGCCCGCCAGGACGCGTTGGCTCTGGCCGCGGCACCGCAGGGACGCGCAGGGACACGCTGCCTCAGTGCTCGTGGCCACGCAGCTGGTAGCCCAGGTGGCTGCCCATGGGCAGCTGGGCGAACAAGGCTCTGGCCATTTCGTCGATCCTGTCATAAGCGCCCAGCGCCCGGAAATACTCCACGTAGGACCAGAAGTCGCTGGAGGAGAAGGGCCAGTAGGGCATGGCTACAGGTTCCCGATAAAGATCTCAAATAATAAAGACAAATGGCAATTAGTGTACGAAGCATTTCTGTAGAAAGCTTGTGCCAGTGTGGTTTGGGGTTCCCTGCTGCTGGGCACAGCGTGAAAGAGGGAGCCACTAGCTCCTGAAAGATATTTTAGCTCCCTAAAAAAAAGATATTTCCCCGTTGCTCCTCTACTACATTTCCTCTGCCACATAAAAATATAAAAGCCAAATATAAAATGGAAACAAAAGTTTTGTAAATACCAGGAGCTGACCAGCCTTCGGCCTAACCCCAGGCAAACACAGAATCGTGTACAATGTGAACGCTTGCTGCAACCACACAGACAGAAGTGGCTTTCTGTGCAGCAAAGCTAAACCCCAAATTTTGGCTTCATTTAAAGCCCTTTTAAGTAAAAGGGAGCCATTTCATTCACCAGACTCAGCTTCATACCAGGGTCTTCAGTGGGAATTAAGAACCTTCAACAATCCTACGATCAGACCTTCATTTCGTATTTTTTGGTGTGTGCAGGCACAGATGGCTCATAACAAACCAAACAAATCAGCCAAATGCTGCCTGTAGCAGAGAACACACTGATGGTATCTGCTGAACTTAGACTCACTTTGCCGTCTGCTGCTTGGCCAATGAAAGAAAACCATAATTTTTGATAATGAGAACAACAGGACGTTGCACAAACAGTTTTTGCTTTTAGATGGCACACATTCATTTCAGAGGTTGCCAAAGAATCATTTGCTATACAAAAATAAAACTTAGGTGCACTTAAACCTTAAACTTGTGAAAACGGATGATACATTCAAAAGATGCTAGAGCCATAAGGAAAGATGCAGCATGGGGAAAATACTTTTAATTAGAAATAATCACATCAGCTCTTATTCTGTATATATGTTTCTGTTTTCCATATCTGTTATAGCATTCCCTTTGCGTATCTGTGCCTGTGCACTCTGGATGCTGCTGCCTGTCCTGTGGGTTAGATTTATGCCAGCAATAACAGTACCTTGTTATGACAGATATTTCTGTGCTACCTCCTTTTTCAAAATGAATTTATTATATCAGTAAGCCAGTGTAAACATCATTAAGATGCTGAGTTGGTTTTTTTTTGTTTGTTTTGTTTTTGTTTTGTTTTGTTTTGTTTTTTGTTTTTTTTTGGTTGTTTTTTTAAATCAAAGGCAAACACCAATCCAATGGGCTAATCACCCAAAGTGTCACACACCACAGGGTGGCTGTGCTAAGGGGGTTGTTAAAATATTTCTTTAATTGGATTTGTGGCAATTTGTAAATTTTAATCTTTTTGCTGTGGAACTGAGTATTTCTTGCCAATAAGTAGACAGACATCTAGAATTATTTATTGGGACTGCCAGAATTCTCAGATGTCTCTCATACATTTATAAGCCTGGTGCTTTCCAGTTACGTTTTTATAAAACAGATCATTCATTAATTGACCTTAACCCTGTGGAGGATTTACCTTTAAGGAGTCGCAATATTTGTTACAGATGTTTTTTTCATGTTAAGATTGCAAATACATTAGCTTAAATTTTCATTAAAACTTAAAACTCCCCCTTCTTTCTCCACCAGAACTAGACGAACGCGATTCTGAGAGCCTGAATCCCAACCCACTGAGTTGACTTAAGTGTTCCTGCCAAAACTGATGCTAGGGATCAGGCCTGGGAGTTACAATTGACTCTCTGAATTGTTAATGATACATAGGAAAGAAAAAGATAAAAGAATTACCATCTCCTTCCTGAATTGACCGGGCATCTGTAAACAAACAGGAAAGTTATCAATATCAGTTCTTGCACTGAAGGGCTTTCAGTTAATAAAAAAAAAGGTATGCTGTGTAGCCAGAAGCCGACAAGCTCTTAGAGACACACACAGTGCCCTCTGTACAGCCAAATGTTTTTCTTTCTCAAACAGATGAGTAAAGAATTGCCCGTGTGTGTGGTCTCTGAGTGCTACAACCCAAATACAGCAGGAAGCAGTTACAATTAATACACAAGCAATAGCTGATACTAAATAGAAGAGACTTGTTCGGTAACAAAAGATTTCAGACTGCTTGAAAAATAAAGAAGAATAAATATATCAGTAATCTTACCTGTTAGCATGTTCATCAGCATACAGAAGAAAAGGAAGCCAATAAATTTCATTTTTCCTGCAAGCTGCTGTTTCTGAAAAATTAATCTGTACAACTGGGGATTATTAGACAATATTAAGAATTATGAAAAGTATATTATTTCTTCTTGTATTAGAAGATTCTGTTCCAAAACAGTTTTACTTATTAATCTAGGCATGACAAGATTCAATTATATTTCCTTACATTTTCAGAACTGCATCAGAGTATTAAAAAAATACAGTACTGAAGTTTTAAATGATTATTTTTAGGTGGCATAAATCCAAAAGGCTTCTCTAAACTGACATGAAATTTTCTTCAGAAATGTTTTATTTTGTGGTTAATTTAATTTCACTTTAGAAATTACCTCTCTTCCTCTTCCCTTTTCTCCTACTTGCAATAGTAAAGGTCTGCAGCTCCAAGACAGCCTCAAAATTCCAAAAGGATTGCTATTGCCGTAAAATATCAGCACTGTTCAAAGAAGGGTGGGGGACAAAGGAGAGAAACGTCACTGAGTTAGCACACCAATCTGATTTTGTCATCTTCACATAGAGGAATTTTAACTGCTCACATTTGCATTATATTTCAACACTGCCTACGGAAGAGACCTCAGAATCAACTTCAGCAATAACACTTCTAACAGAGGAAGAAAATCCAGAAGCAAATTCAGAGATTACTGTTACTTTTGCTACCCACCTTATTTCCTTTCTTTCCCCCTCTTCAGAAAAGTAGATTTTTAGAAACATTCTTTGAGCAAATTGCTGAGAGGATATTGAGTTCCCTCTCCAGCTGAGAGGCAAGAACTTCAAATGCCTGACTTTTTGTGCTTTTACTTGGGATCCTTAAAATGTAGATGTGCATCGGGTGCCAACTGGAATCAATTAGCTTGCATAAAACAAAAAAGCAGGTCCCTGATGACATCTGCCATGGTGATGAGGAGAGTACTGCAACCTTCGAACAGGGTTGATAAGGTGCACGGACATGCATTTTCGTATCATGTTGATTTCCAGTAAAGATTTCTCTCCTGGAGCCAAACAAGTGCCTTGGGCTCCATCACGCTGAGGCTGCTGAACAGATCAAGCACTTCCAAAGTCTGGAAGGGAGAAGCAGTTTGAAGAATATTCCGTCAATGTGCACATCTTGGTTTTCTTTTAGCACAGAACTCCTGATGCCAGCAGGTGTAGGCAGAGACTACAGCGCAGCAGGAAGAGCTCTGTCATCCCATGGCCATGTGCAGGTTTCGGCATTTCTAGAAGATGTGGCCAGCTCAAGGTTGTGCTGTCAAACCTGGCAGCTGTTTCTAGAACGCTCCACTATGGAAAGGAGCTGCTGAAATGCCACTGCAGAGCTCACTGCTTACGTTCAGCTGGAAACTTTCAGTTGCCTTTACTTTAAATCTGCAAAATCATGTACTCATCACAATTCCAGGTAACTCCTACCGCTGCATTCCCCTACTGCATCTGTGGGATCTCACGTTGGTGCCTTTGCTCTACCATGTCCACTTGTCTGCCACACGAGCTTCACACAGTGGAAACGTCCCTACTCAAGCAGAGGCCTGGAGTGGGGCAGCCCAGGCGAGTGGCCTTGCAGGAGGCCCCAGCTTTGCTGGAGTTTCTTCCTATCTACGCACAGAGCTAGACAGACCTGCCAAGAATTAATTAAGGATGTTCTGAGCAAGGGAAAAAAAGAGTGCTTTGTAGCACACCAAGCTGTGCCAACTCATGCGGAGGCTGAGAAGAAAAATATTATGAAAGCAGAACCTATTCCATCCTTAAAAAGCTTTAATCCTCCTGTTTAGTATTTCTGAGGCTTGCAGGATGTGTCCCTACATCCCCCACAGACAGGCAGCAGTTCTGCCCCACTTGCCTGGGATGCAGCAGAGAGGAGGTACGGCCCCTGCGTGGTGGAGTCCTCTGGGGCAGCTGCGTGCCCAGGTCCATGCTCCAGCACAGTTTGAATACGATTTATAAACTTGGCTTTGCAATGAGAAGCACTTACATATGCTAATACACACACAAAAAAATTAATTGTCTGTAATTAAGAAGCATACAGCTACTTCTGTACTCGTCCATTGGAACCTCTGTATTCTGGCAGACGCTAAGGGAGGTGTAGTTCCAAGTGGGAGGTGAGACAACGAGCTTTGGGGGGTGACAAAGGAAAACAGCAATGTGACACAGCTACATGCTGCAGCTCTCCCCTGGAGGATTTAGTGACATGCTGTGGGAGGATGACAAAGTCACAGAGGTTTTCAGGTCCAGCATCGCTCGGGTTGCAGCAGGGTCTGCGACAACACCCGTTGATCAGAGGATTCCCTTACCCAGGCTCCCACTGACATGCACTGAGACGGGGCAGGGTGCCTCACCTCCACCTTCTCTACACTTTCTTATTCTGTCTTTTGAAGCTTGGAGTTACCCACTTCCAGAGCTAAGAAAACCACAGACCTGACGTAGTGTGACAGTCTTCCAGCAATTACAGGCTTTCAATTTAACTTTTATTAAAAGTTTTCATTTGTTAAAGCACAAACTGGAGATGGAAATAAATTCTCAGGGTTTCCATGCTAAAGGAAGCCTAGGAAATAATAAAGAGGATCAGAATTAGCATTTAAAACAGTCGTATCAGGGTGTACAGACAAGAGATACAGTTGTTTTAAATGTTAATTCTTTCTATCAAGACTTCTGCTCTACAGGACTGCTTCTCAGGGAGCAGTTGTGCTCCCTGACTTCTTCAGGGAGCAAGTTCTCAATAATGTTTTCAGGTAAGGCCTCTGACTCACGCAAGCTTCGTTACATTATAGAGGGGGCTGATGTTAATGAGCACATCCCACCAACCTGCCCTAAGAGGACCCAATCAATAAGGACTTTCTGTAGATGGCTCTCAAAGCCAGAAAATCCCACACGCATCAGTCAGCTCTGTCAGAGGCAGAAATCAATAGGAGCATTGAGGACATCCCCTTTGGAACAGGGTAATGCAGAATGGGCCGAGCAGTTGTTTGTGTGACTTGCTCCCTGGTGGGGAACAGTCCTGCAAGTGCCACAACCCTGCCTCCTGGTCACCTCACTTCCAAGGGGCTGCGTTACTGAGACAGTTTCCGTGGATCAAGTCAGCTCTACTTGTTAAGATTAACTAGGAAAAAAAAATAATAAGACAAAGTGACTGTTTCCACCGTAGCAATATCAGATGGGTGTTACACAAAAATTCGTGTAGTCCTGCAGGCACTGAAAGGAGTTGTACATTGCTTTAATGAACTGAATACTTTTTATTTAATAGGCAAAAGCACATGTGTGCACAGCTCTGTAAGAACTTATTTGAAAACCAAATGACACTTACAGTTGAATCTCAAGTGCTTTGTCCCTGGTTTGAGCAGACAAAATGTTCTCTGTAAGGCTGCAACACTTCTGCACATCAGAAACAACCAACAGCTGTGACTTGCGGAACGTCTCTGGAAAACAAGTGCTTGATTATTTCCCCCAGCAACTTGGTCCAAATAGCACAGGTCAAAAGGAGATTCATGTGACCAAAATATGCTTTCCTTAGATCTGAACTGGACTCAGCTTTCAGGTGTTCCTAGATTCATTTTCTTTCCTTTTTCTGAATACGGAGGATCCAAGTTTTCTGACAGTGTCAGGTTGCCCAAGATGGCAAAGCCAAGGGCAGATGAGGAAGAATCAAGAGAGGAACTTGCAGTACCGAACAAGTGAACAACAAAACGGCCAACTAAAGTAAGCGCAAAATCAGGAACCTGGGGAAATATCTCCTGCTGCACTTTAAAGGCCCAGGGCAGCTGAACATTTCAACCCCCAGATTAGTTACAGTAAACTGCTGTTTGCTGCTGAGCCACACGCAGAAAGACAAATCAAATAGGCCATAAAAAACAAAACTAGGAGGCACCATCATGCCATCATGCAAGTCCATGGTCACTCCCAGTTTGGATACTGCATGTGTTTGTAGGTTTCACCATGCCAGGGGACATTATAGTATGAGAAAAGATGTAAGGGAAGGGGCTGGGGGGACTCCCGGTCACAACCAGTGAAAGCAGAGCAGCTCTCTCCAGCCTGGCAAAAGGACAAAGAAAACTTGCTCTGTATCAAGAAACATCACATTAGCCTGGCAATAGCTTGATCAAAACAGAGGGCAGTGGGGTTGATACAGTTAACCCGTGATGTGCTATTAACTACAGAGCCCACGACCCCACAGCTCCCCCAGGACCCGCAGATAACCCCGAGCCCCAGCCCTGAGCCTCGGACCCTCAACTCCAGGCCCTTGATCCTGAACCCTCAACCCCGGAGCCCCCCCCCCGAAGCTGACCCTAAGCCCTGACCCCAGAGCTGACCTTTAGCCCCTGACCTGGAGCTGATCCCGAGTCCCCAACCCTCAGCCCTGAACCTGGACCCTTGAACCCAGAGCCCCAACCCCAGACCCTCAACCCCAGGCCCTTGAACGCAGAACCCCGGAGCCCCCACCCCAGAGCTAACCCCAAGCCCCAGACCTGAGCCCCAGATCCCAGAGCTGACCCAGAGCCCCGACCCCGTGGCTGATCCTGAACCCCAAACCAGAGCTCACTCCAAGCCTCAACCCCAGAGCTAACCCTGACCCCCGAACCCTGGAACAGACCCCAGACCTGGAGCTAACCCCCTGCCCCAACCCCGGACCCTTGAGCCTGGATCCTCGACCCCTGACCCTTGACCCCAAGTTCAAAACGCAAACCCCAGCCCCGAGCCCTCAACCCCAGACCCTCAACCCCAGACCCTTGAACACAGACCGAGCCCTGGACCCTCGACTGCAGACCCTCAACCCCGGACCCTCAATCCTGGAGCCCGAGACCTGGACCCAAACCCCAGACCCGAAACCCAAAACGTCACAGGTGACCTCTCTGTAATTTTTTCAAATTCAGCAAGTGTTTGCGGTGAGTATTATGAAAAAATAACATCAGGAAAAGAAGATCAGTTGTCCCGACAAGTTCCCTAATCAGGAGAACTTGCCCAATCACACCATTCACTAGAGTAACTTGTTGGTCTGTGTCCTTTTGAAAGCCAAACGAGGAGGTGCGCATCCAACCCTTTCCCATCTGTGTTCTTGTTCTGGCTTAACCTGGCGGGTGGCTACAGCAAACAGCACTGTGGGAGGCTCAGGAAGAAAAAATAGTCAAAGCTCATGGCTTAAGATAAAGGCAGCTTAATAGGACAGAAAAGGCAGGGAAGTAACAATAACGCTGCTGCTGACAGTGATGGAATGTCCCAAAACAAGCGATGCGCAGTGCAATTGCTCACCACCTGCTGACCAATGCCCAGCCCGTCCCCAGGCAGCGGTCCTGCCCATCCTGTCCCCCCCCAGCCACCCCGTTTGAGCTGTTCAGCACGATGCCACACGGGATGGTGAGGAACATCCCTGCGGTCAGCCTGGGCCAGTGCGGGGCTGCAGTACCGCCTCCGGCCGGCAGGGGGCGGCTGCACAGCGCCTGCCAAGCCGCAGCGGCTGGGTTCGGCTGTTTTTTTTTTTGTTTGTTTGTTTTTTTGCCTTTTTTACTTTTTTATTTATTTACTTTAAAGTGCTCGGTGATGTGGGTGGAGCTACGGGTTGCGCAGATTGTAGGTGCCTCGCTCGTCAGAGCTGCCATTCAGGAAGCGGTCGGCCAAACCATTTCGTGCTATGAGCAAGGAGTTAATTTCGGGAACAAAGAAGAGTTCTCTAATCCTCAGAAAAGCCTGTCAGAAGAGCCAATGTCCCCTAAACATGTGAGAACAGGAGCTGTGTGGGTGGCAATACGGGGCAGCCAAGCGCGGTTCCGATTGCTGTAACTTCCACCTGTTTCTTCTGCGGACCCACTCTTAGGTTTTCCTAGAGAAGAACTGGAAGGATGAGGTGGGTCAGGGAACAGGCTGATTAAGTCTACCGCTGTATCCAGCAACCTCAGTGTACGCGGCTGACGAGCCCGCTGGCTGAAGGGGTCTGCTCGCCACTGCTGGTGCCACGCTGTCGAGCAGCTGCCCCGGGTGCAACAAAAGGCCCCAGAAAAGCAGAAGGTGTGGCAGGGAATTCCCTGTCCCTGGCTTTGGTGACCCACACAAAAAGGGAAGAACCGTGCTTAGCAATGCTGGGACCAGAATTACCCATCTGAGCCTTGCACAGGGTCTGTTCAGAAGAACCTCTGTTCAGTTCCCACTGATGGAAGTCATTTTGATAGTACTCTCCCAGGCAAGCAACTTGTCAGATGTTTGCCAGACAGCTGTGGCAGGACAAAGGGACCTCTCGGTTCCTCTCAGTGCCAGCCCGCACAAAGGAAGGGAACGAGCCACTGGAAGCTGCACATCCTCCCAGAGCCTGCCCCAGGCTGCTGGCCCTGCCCCAGACATTTCAACAAATTCTCCCAAGTGCTCAGCAGAAGCCTTTGGGTAGACCTGAACTCCCTTTGGGAGCCTTTACACAACCCCACTCACAACGGGACTCTGTGCTTTCTCTCCCTCCAAACCCCAACCCCAACCTGAAGGCAGTTTGGACCAAGTGAACTGGAGATTCGTACTGCATCCCATACACATCTGCACGGCTGATCTGCTCTGGAAAGAGGCCACCTAAAACCTTTCTGCATGACCTCAGTTGGCTCCTTCTGCCTTGACAGCCTTGCCTTAAGTCAACACGCTGATGGTTCTGTTCATGGAAAAGTGAGTAATAACATCTTTTCCAAGTCTGCTGTTCTTTCATTTTCAATTGTGCTTCCGGTCATCTGATAGACATTATCTATAGCAAATGAAGAATTTATTTACTTCAGGAAAATCTTGACTGGAGGCTCAGTGAGGGTGGCTGAATAGAGGCTTTTTCATTAAACTTTTTCATTTTGCTTAAAGATTGAAAAATGTATGAAACAACTTCTCTGGGGAATGAGAAATTTCTATCTCTTTAATAAGAACTATTTATCAAAGACATATAATGTGAGCTGTCTGCCAAATGTAGAGTACATGGTCCAGAAATTCTTGTATACGAGCTGCCTGAAGGCTTGCACCTGCCTTTACTCTTGTGTCTGCTTTGTTCACCTCTTTCCGACAACCGGCAGATCTCAGGTAAACTGCTCGCATACATACGCACTGCCAAAGCCACCATCTTCCCGGGCCATCTTTCTTCCCCTCCACAATCCCACCACACACAAATGGGGGCAAACAGTGGCCCTGTGCGGAGGACCAGCAGGCCTGGTCAGCCCCAGCCCAAGTTTTTCAACACACTGCACGACGTGACCCCTGCAGTACAGGCTGGTATACAATACGGCAATGAGGACATCAATGGAAAGGCACCATGTAGGAGAAGACCATGATTCAAAATCACAAGCACACTGGGATGAATTGAAGCAAGTTGTAAATTTAGCTTTCTTTGAAATTTTCAATTCTACCTTCTTTACATATCTTTATAGCAGCTGTATTTATGGAGCGTGCTTAGATAGAGGAATGCAACTTTTTCTTATGTAGTCATGGTAAATATTTGTATAGCTCAACTATAATTAAATTGACCCATAAAAGCTTCATTATATTTTGAGAGTTAGGGTCTCAGTGTAATGGAAAGCTCCTTCCATTGTTATTACTTTCTACTCAAATCACTTATCTAATCCTCCTCATTTATCAAGTGCATCAGGATTGATCTGCAGCTTTGAGGAGCTCTTAGCCATTTCTGTGTTTCTGGGGAGGTTTATTTCTGCCTCCTCTTCCTCACTTCTTCAGCTACTGCAGAAATAGAAAGATAAAGCTGCAGCACGCTGGCTCTGTACAGATCTCTAATACATAGTGAAAGGCACTACTAGGCAGATTCACTCTTAAAGATCAGTGTCTTTCTTGGTATTTAAGTTAGAAAATGGAATAATTATTTTTGCATTAGCAAGTCATACTGACAGATTCCCTCTGCACCCTCTTACTGTCATGCCAAAATGAATCATAAGCATCTTTGTAAGATACCCAGGCTATCCCATATCAGTAATAAAATGCAAATGTACCCCAATTATTCATTTACTGACTTCATGAATATTCAGTATTAAGCAGCAGTAACTGAACTCCCGACAGTAGGTTACAAAGGACACAGGCTGCATAACCTTTGTTATTTCAGAGTTGCCTTAAGGTTTGTTCACATCCTTCCAGTGTCTGCAACTGATAATTCACTGGGACAACACCTATTCTGTACCAGGTACAAACTCGTACAGTTTTAGTGTCATCATTTATATATTTCTTTGGAAATGATCTAAACCAGTAATAATCACAGAATCATAGACTGGCCTGGGTTGGAAGGGACCTCAAAAGTCATCTAGTTCCAACCCTTCTGCCATAGGCAGGGATGCAACCCACGAGATCAGGTTGCGTAAGGCCTCATCTAACCTGGCCTTGAAAACCTCCAGGGATGGGGCATCCACAACCTCTCTTCCAAAGCACTAGGTGCTAAATGCTCTCTTATACCTGCTCAACAGAAGGTCTTCACATTTTGCTTTTTGTAGCGAGTGAATTTGTTTGTTGTTTTCTATACATTGTGTACTCAATTTTGCTATTTCCTTCCTCCTCCTCCCCTCTCCCTGCTTTAGCCCAGCCTTTGCCAGTGTTGTGTGCTCACAGGAACTCTCTCATTCCATTTCATGGAATGGTGCATGGTTAAGTGTTGGAATATGAGTTGACACCAAAATGCTCAGCACTGTTAACGCAGGAAATTGCTGCTACCTCTTTTTTAAGGAATGAATGCTGATTAGAGTGTGAACAGTGATTACACGATACATATTTATTGTTCTCAGAATCACACACGATCTTCTCCATCTGCCACAGAATTTTGTTCAGTACTTTGCCCTGTCCTGGCTGTCCCTGAGCGCAAAAAATACCCCACATCTCCACAAGACTCTCTGGAAACCCATTTGGGCTGAGATCCCTGGCAGTGCCAGAACAGACCCCACCTCTGCACAAGGTTAGCAGTGGAGGGCTGTAAGCTCTTGATAAGCTTATAATCACAACAAAACATTTTTGTTCAAAGAGCTGGCTACTGCCCAGAGCAAATCTCAGGTGGACAAATGAGCAACTAATCTCCTGATGGAAAACCTAATTACTAGCCTGAGATTTAAAAGTGAGCACAAAATCTTGTGACAGAGCAAACTAGACATCTTTACAAAAGGGTTTATTACTATTACGGAAACCTGGACCCAAACCCAAAGCTGAACAGGAAAAGATGGGGGAAGAGAGGAATCGTCCTGGTCTACTTATAGGTTTAGGATCAACTCCTAGAAGCCTCTGAATGAGAAAGGAAATGAGACAAGGATTCATGTATAGCTCTTGCATTGTTTAAAATAGGGGGATTGATTTAGATATGTTCTGCTCAAACTGTGGACCACTTGCTTCAAAATGATGAATTCTTGAACACATCATCTGAAAATAGGTCAATGGCTTAAGAGGGAAAGGGGGCCAACTGATAGGCTGTTTGAAAATCAAGACTGCTTGCACACTGGCTAGTCCCTGGGAAGCTGAAAAGCACAGGATCTTATGACTGTATCAAAGCTTAGTTGTTTGCCACCAAGTCAGCAGTTACAGAGGATTACAGAGGATGCAAAGATGGAAAACCCGTAAAAGGTTTTCAAAGATGAAAAACTGTATAGATCATTTATGATTATTTATTAGTTTGACTTTATCAGTTCTACAGATACACAAAAAACAACGCCTTCCAAATACGTAAGTTGTCATCCTGCAAAACTGATGCTGATTTGGAAGGGTTGTCCTTGGTTTCCTATTTTCTGGTTAACTAGAGAAAGTGTCACTGTAAGTTGGCATGTTCCCACGAGGATGTCCAAGAGTCTTTGAAAGCATGAGCATCAGGCAGCAGATGCATAGTTTGAATATTTAGCAACCAAAAGTGCAAATGGTTTCAAAATGAGCGAGGTTCACAAATGGGCTGAAAAGTTCATGGCAGGCTGACTCATAAAGTAGCTATTAAACATAACGCTCTAGGTGCAACCTTGAGTATGAAAAATCCCTAGCAGCAAGCTAGGAGGTTATGCCATGGGAAGGATCACACCATGTTCCTTGGTTCTTACACTCTTTGCCTAAGTATATGTGATTGGCCATTTTCAGACTTAGAATATCAATCTGATGCTACATGGTAGTTCTGATGAATTAAACTGAACTGTACGGCCATGTCCCTGCAATATGCTTTGTAGTTTGATTTTGTAGAGTTCACTTCACACAGAGATCAATTACAGCTTTGCATTTCATGGAAGCTGGAAAATCTGATCTAGACATTTAGACACTTAAGTGACATTGCCCTGTTATGTAAATTGCCTCTTAAATTAAGAGTGAATCATCCTACCTAAATATAGTACTGTAAAAGCAGGCACTTAGATTATCTAAGTAGCTCTTTCATTTTTTGTTATTGTCAAGATAATTCATCCTATCAATACAAGAACCTGATGTCGTTTCCTGTTCACAATATTTGTTCCCTAGGAAAACACATTTTCATGTAAATTCCTGTAGACAAATGTGTGTATATATGTGCATATACGTATTTATACGTTGTAGGTATAAAATCTGTTTTACCCTTCAGATTTAACTAAGGATTCAGTAAAAGGCAGGGTTAAGTCTGTGAAGGTCAGCTACTTGGTTGGATACCTTGATAAATTCACATTCAGGAGGATTCTCATTTCTAGCCATTCCATCTGTGATATCTTTCTCTTTTTAAATGATTATGAAGACTGAAAGTCTCTATTCTCTGAGGACATGCTCTGGTTTTTAGATAGCTGGGATGTTTGTCATGAGCAAGCTAAGAAGTCAAAGGTTTTAGGTTTTACTGAAAATATTTTATGGTCCTATAAGCTTTCCCTGTAATTTATGTGCAAGTGGCTACAAATACCCAGCTGAGGATGGCGTCTGGGAATACACTGAAATGTTATTTCTGGGATATTGCATCAGTGACTTGAGTCTTTACCTACAGGAAATGGGATGAAGAAAGAGAGTGACAAAAGCTACCGCTATAATCATTTTTGAGACTATGCTCCTACTGAAGATAAATATTTCTTCTCTTTCTTGTCATTACAATCAAGTTGTGTTTACTCCCCAACACATTTCTGCACAACACCAAGTAACAGTGTAAAAAGCAGAATTCAAGTGAAAAATTTCCTAATTATTGTTCCGTCCCAGTAATAAATATGTATGGCTGACTTCTGTGCACAAAGGCAAACAGACATCCCAGGAAAAGGATGTGATGCAGAAGTCAGACATATTTATTACTGAGCTGTGCAACACAACAAAGGCATGTGCTAGCATAGGCTGTGATGTTGACTAGTGGAGATTCATTGCACAGCAATCTGTGAAGAGAAGGGCCACCTGGCTGACCCTTGCAACACACATTGCAAGGACAACAGGAGGAGGTCTACGTGTGAGTTGCACTGAGTGACAACATACTTTGGAATTAACAACGAAGAAACCTTACCAGTGCACATTAGTCAGCCCCAAAAGAATAAAGAGAAGTACTCATGTGCTACTCATGTGCTTAAGGTTAATTCAAGTATGTTCTTAGTCCCTTTGCTGGTTAGAAGAGGCTTTTTTTAGAGAAGCTTCTAATCTTTATTAGAGCCTCTTTATCATAAAAAAAATAAAATACTGCCTGCTATCTACACTTTCAATTTTTTCCAAATTCTTGGAGAGTTGAGACAACTGCTGCAGCTAGCCTTATCCTGACAGAACTGCGAGGATCTACCAGCCACTCTCACTATGTAAACTGATACTTACCTTGACAAAAGTATGTAGTGCTTCAAAGCAGTATCTACTTTTCCACTTTTTAATCACTCTTGTCATCTTCTATACGCTGGCTTAGGGGAATAGTGTAACTATCCCTTACTAAGACACACACACGGAAACTAACAGATTATACATGAAAGGAGGAAAGTCCTTGCAATGCCATGTAACACAAGTCACGCTTAAGTTTGAAGATCCAAAATCTCTGGGGTCAAAGACCACTACCAAATGTCAGTGCTTCCCACAGAGAACTGTAGACAAGTATCACCACATTTGAAGCTGGAAATGCTGTAAATGCGATATGATTCTACATATCAGCTGTAGAGCACATACTGTGGACACCGAGTTTTGGAAGTCAGATTATAGAAAATTAAACAGAATCTTTTCTTAGAGAGGGCTAGGAAGATTGTGCAGCACATTGAACTAAATGCAGGTTTGCCCGTGCCTCAAGGCATCCAGGCAAGAGTTTCTTCAGGTATTACAGCAAGTTTCAGAAAAATCCATCATCACAAACAGTTCTAATTATTTCCAGCCAAATGCCTCTAACCGTAGCAAAAAACAATTATTGAGCAGGCTATTGATCTAGTCAGTAGACTAGACTAGTCACTTATGTCATCAGTAAGCTAGAACCCTCCTGGGTATAAAACCAAAATCTTAAGGACTACTACTTATCTGACAGGTGATTTTAATTAGGATTTATTGATTAAGGTTTTTTAAAAACAAATGGACTTTATTGATAAAAGGCCTAGCACAAGATTTCTTCAAAGTTAAATAATGTCTGACTTGTTATATAAAAACCTCTGACCCACATCCTAATTACTTCACTGAGGAAGTTTGTTGTTTCAACACAACAATGCATGCACTATTTATTATAAATATCATAAATGTTTAATGCAGAGCGAGAACAACTCAGCTAATGAGAACACAGGGAGGTGATTCTCATGCCTGGTATTAGCCATTTAATCATGTTTACTGCCATGAAATCAGGAAAAAGAAAGAAAAAAGCACAAAACCCTCTTAAGTGCTAATTCTTCTAACTAGTTAGATTTAAGATTGACTCTAACATCTATTTGGAGCCTGCTACAGCTAGCACCTACCTACAGGGGTTTCAGTACAAGCTTAAGTGCTCTCTAGGAAGAATCCCCAAGTTACATGGAGGTCAAGGTCCCAGGGCATGCAGGTTGCTTGTATCTCACTTAAGCTCTGGGCTGAAGTCAGTTTGGAATTGATTCTCCATGCCCAGGGTCAAAATCATTTTGAGCAAACTCATTTGAGTCTTCATGTGTCCGTGGATAAAAAAGAAGCACTTTGGGTACTGCAGATAGCAATGAGAACAGTATGCAGAAGAGAAGCCCCAGCAAAACAAATCCCAGACTATTTATGTTCATAAAATGATTGTTCACATCACAAGTTTCAATTCAAGGCAAACTACATGCAGCCATATTTATTCTACTCTAAGCTGTAACCACACAAAGTTATGCAGCCAAGAATCTGACCCTACTTCATTAGCAGCCTAGGCAATGTTCCACACAACATGTAAAAGCCACAGCATCCCCTGCTCCTCTTAGCAACATATAACATGACAAACATACAGATCTCTCCAGCTAAGTCACATATTCTTAATCTGTTGGTACTAAACTCTAGATAAGAATCACAGAATTGTAGGGGTTGGAAGGGACCTCCAGAGCTCATCGGGTCCAACCCCCCTGCCAAAGCAGGTTCCCTACAGCAGGCTGCCCAGGTAGGCATCCAGACAGGCCTTGAATATCTCCAGAGAAGGAGACTCCACAACCTCCCTGGGCAGCCTGTCCCAGTGCTCCGTCACCCTCACCGTGAAGTTTTTTCGCATGTTGGTGCGGAACTTCCTGGGCTCCATTTTGTGGCCATTGCCCCTTGTCCTGTCCCCACAAACCACTGAAAAGAGGTTGGCCAAGTCCCTCTGTCTCCCACATTTCAGGTATTTACAAACATTGATAAGATCCCCTCTCAGTCTTCTCTTCTCCAGGCTGAACAGACTCAGGTCTCTCAGCCTCTCCTCACAGGGGAGACTCTTTCCAGCAGATCCCTGTCTGTTTTGTACTGGGGAGCCCAGGCCTGACCAGGGCAGAGTAGAGGGGGAGGATCACCTCCCTTGACCTGCTGGTCATGCTCCTTTTAATGCACACCAGGATCCCATTGGCCCTCTTGGCCATCAGGGCACAGTGCTGGCTCATGGTCAAAAAGAACCACCATGCTCTAGGGAGAAGATATTTCCCTTAAATGTACCCATTTGAGTCATAATCTTTTATCCACCTGAGTCAGGAAGAATTAGCATTTCCTGAGATGCCTGTGGGGAGCTTCACAACTCTGTCTTTAAGGTAAAACTAATCCCGTTTCATTGTTGTACACAAATGACTACCCAAATCTCTGTGCAGCTTCACTGGAACTATTTATTCTAGAAAATGTCATTGACATTTGATTTTTCTGAAGTACTTAAGAAAAGGATAAAAGGACAAAAACCCAAAGTTCTCCGGAGGTCTCCTGATGTTTGAGTGACATAAATGTTCAGCAGACCATAGGAGAGTCTAGTCTAGTTTGTTTAAATTCAATTATGTCATTGTCTGCAATGTAATTCACAAGGGACTAATAAAATGAATGGCATACCTGCAGAAGGGAGAAGAGAGACTGAATGGCCCACTTGCAACAAGAAATGGGGCTGTGTGAGGTTTTGTACTTGGCTGATTACTTTGCCTTTGCCAAGTGTGACCCCATCTCTAAATGTCACCAGGAGATAGTGAAAACTTAAATACAGTCATTTTAATTTCCTTCCCAAGGGGTAATTACAAATGAGACTGGAGGCTCTTTTATTGTCTCTTTCTCAGTTCAGCTAAAGCTGCATAAACAATCGTGACAGTCTTTCACGTGGGTAGCTCTGCTGCACTACATCTGCTTAGTCACCCTGTCCAAGCTCTGGACAAAACACTGGATTTTGGTGCGGCCACAAACACTACAGAAAGAAGCAGGAAAAGCAACTTTACTTTTCTGCGTGGGTTAAGAGGAAGCCACGTAAATGCCAGTCTGAGGCTTTCTCCAGTGGGGCAGGGTGGGGTGAGAACACTGGGTCCTACCTCGTTCTTGCAGTGCGCACAAGGATCTTGATGGCCGGTGCCTCTGAAAGCTGCCAAAGATGAACCCCTGGTGCCTGTCAAAGACACCACCAGAGTGGATGTGTCTTGGTTTTGGTCATTGCAGTGATCTTCTGGCTGAGTGATCTGAAATTCAGTAAGTGAAGATCTGCGTTGACTTCACTGGGCAGGGTACCTGCCTCGTGTGGCCATGCCTGTGCTTGCGTTTAAGAAAGCCACTTAGAAACGTTGTTTATGGCAATTCTCAGCACAGAAGGCAGCTGAGGGGAGAGTGAGGCCAAAGGCCTGCCTTGCTAGTGGGCAGCAGACACAGCCTTGGGGGTAAGGCTGCTTGCTGCTCCTGGGTTCCTTATGGGGAAGAATATCTTGTTTTGCTGCAGTGCCCAGGTTTACTGGAAAGGATGAATTTGGAGAGGGAGATGAGGCTTACGCCTCCATGGTGCCCTCGTGTGTCTTTTTTAAAAGATGCAGTCAGAGCCTGCTGCTTTAATACAAGTCTGTACAATGGGGCTCCTGACGACAGAGCAGACAGAGGCAGAGAAGCTTGAGGTGACCTGCCTTTGTTTTGTGAAGTACAAAAGGAAGCGAGAAGCACCCACAGCAGCAAAGGGGCTCTGCCCCTCTGTACCGAGGAGCAGAACTTCAGGGCAGCCTCAGAGCATGTGCAATGACCCCACGGCAGCAACAAGGAATACCAGGCAGCTGGCTGAAAGAAGGCATGTCTGTTCAGTGTGAAATCCAAAACGGCTTTAAAAGTACAGAAATGATTCTCTTTCAGAGGAAAACATAAGCTTCCATGTCTTCCACAGCAGAGAAACAGAAATAAATTTCACTTAAAAATCATTTCTCTTTTTTTTTTTTTTTTTTTTTTTGCATATTTGAAAATGAAATTGCTTCTCGAGACTTATTTGACACTTATTTGACAGTAGGTGTGTTTATTCAGTGCTGGGCAGCATGGGGGGGCAGTCAGTGCCACCTGGCAAGTTCCACCAGGGGAGCCAGGGCAGTGCTGCTCTGCAGCCAGGGGTGCTACTGACTTGAGGAGCACCCGGGGCCAGGCTGGCATGGGGGGACTGGTCTGTCACAAGCTGCGCCGTCTCCTAGAAAGGAGTAAAAAAATAATTCAGGTACTTTCTGTTTAAAAAGCTGTTTGATCAGACAGTTCCCATCCGCCTATACCCACTGCACCACGCAGGCTGGCAGGCTTCAAGTTTGGCTGAGGCATGCAGGCTGCCTTTAGAATACCAGCAGTGATAATGAGGCACTGGAAGAGAAAAGTAGCCTTGGACCTCCAAGATAAACAACCTCAGCGTAGCAGTGGGCAGCTCCCAGCCCGCCCCAGTGACTGCTGGCCCGACATACTGGTGATCCACTGCCTTCCTGGGAGAGCACTGTTATCACAAGCAGCTGCACAGTTTAAAAATGACAATAATCCTATTGATGCCAATAATACATCCCTAATTGCTGTAAGCTGGTGTTTGGGTGTCTGGATGCTTTTCTCTTGCACAGGTTTGCCCTTCTAAACAATCTATATCTATTTGCTTCAGAGGGAAAACAAGCAGCAATTATAGTGCTGTGGTACTGTTTGCTAATTCCCCACACCAATGAAATACACCTTTGAGTGGTGTGGACTTCCAAACTGTTATATAAACCAGCAGTTAACTTATTTATTAGCTCTGAAAAGGAGCTGAGGATCAAAACACAGTCTTCAGTCCTCAGGGCCCACTGCTGCACAGCTGCTGAAAGACAAAGAACACAGCCCTGAACCAGAGACAGGAATGCAATTGGGAAGAAGTGGCCTCAAACCTAGCAGAATAAACCTAGCTGCCAGAATTTGCACAAATATATTTTCTATTTCCTTGAAAACCACAGAAGCTGCCACTATTTTCCTTATGCCTATCCTGTAGGAAAAGCTGGGGCACAGCTTTTTTTTTTTTTCCCCCACCAGAATATACTGAACCTGCTGCTTTTACATCTATTAATTCTGGGCCTGTCTTGGGTTCAAGCATCCCTTTTGGCTTGTAACCACACCTGATAATGGAACAGAAAAAACAGTCATGAACAAAACCATGACAATTTTGTCATGCCAAAGCAAAGTGGCCAGCCCCTCCTCTCATGATCTGTAGACTTTCCTCTTCCACTTGAGTTTGCCCAGCAGTTCCCTGTTTAACCATGCAGGTCTCCTGGCTCCCTTCCTTGACTTCATACCTGTTGGGATGCTCTGATCTTGAGCTTGGAAGAAGCAGTCCTTGAATGCTAACCAACCATCTTGGGCCCCTTTATCTTCAAATACCTTGTCCCTTGAGATTTCCCCTAGCAATTGCTTGAAAACACCAAAGTTGGCCCTACTGAAGTCCAGGGTTGCAATTCTGCTTGGTATTCTGTTCCTGCCGCATGAGGTCCTGAACTCCATCTCATGGCCACTGCAACCAAGGCCGCTTCAACCTTCACCGCTTCGTCCAGCCCCTCCTTGTTAGTGAGGACAAGACCCAGCAGCACTCCTCTCCTAGTTGGCACATCCACCATCTGCATCAGGAAGTTATCATTCATGCACTGGAGGAACCTCCTGGACTGCGGGTGGCTGGCTGAGCAGGCCTTCCAGCAAATGTCAGGGTAGGTGAAATCTCCCACGATAACCAGGGCCTGTGATTGTGAGGCTGCTCTCAGCTGCCTGTAGAAGGCCTCATCAGCTTCCTCATCCTGATCTGGTGGCCTGTAATAGTCTCCCAGTCTTCATCACTGTTAGAGTGCTGCCCCACCGGTGCAAGCCCAGCTACAACCCCATCCCCCTTTGGATCTAGTTTAAAGCTTTCCAAATGAGCCCTGCTAATTCCTGTCCCGGAACCCTTTTGCCCCTGTGAGATAAACCTTCCCTGCATATTACTGTCAGGCCCGGTGTCCTATAAAAGCAGCCATTATCAAAGAACCCAAAGCCCTGCCTGTAGCACCAGTCAGGTAGACAAACATTTATGAACTGGACCCTTCTATTCTGGCCCAGGTCATCACCTGAAAATGGAAGGAGGGAAGAGAAAATACTTTGTGCCCCAGACTCTTTCACCAACCACTCCAAGGCCTTGAAGTCTTCTTTCATTCCCCTCAGACTACAGGACGCAGCTTCCTCCCCCGTCTGGAAGATCAGTAGCAGGCAGTAGTCTATCGAGCACACCAGGCTGGGGAGTGTCCCTGTCCCAGTCCTCCCAGAAAGCTGCTGCTCAGTTAGGGGAAAATGTGATGCAACTCCTATTTGGCTTCTGTTTATCACAGAAAGCAACAAATATTTTAGACTACCTTACAAAGAAAAATTAAATTAGGTGGGACATTCCAATTAAAAACCACTAAGCAATGTGATTTTGGGTGTGAGAAATGGGACTGATTATGGCAAAAAAGCTGTCTGAGGAACAGAAGAAACAAACCACATGGCAGGCGGCCTTGGTAAGGTGAATGACAACACCCCAGCCATGTCCAGCAGAACACCCTCACAATACACCCATGTCCTTTCTCCACTGCTGGGAGAGGAAGACAAAAAAATCACTTCTGGCTTAAACTGGCTGTGAAACTCCTGTCCTCAGTGCACATCTGAGCAGGAGCTCCTACTCCCCTCTGCAATCAATCACCTAAATCATGATCTGCCCCAAGATGAACAAGAACATAAAAAGTGGCCATAATGTATTACGTTAAGAGCAGAGAACAGGGAAAAAGAACAATGATTTTTTTTTTTCTTTGAATCTGAAATAAGAACAGAACAGTTCTTTGATTATTACTACTGCTAGGATTGCTATTCAAACGATTTCCCTCATCTCTGCTATGGACAAGAGGCATGGGAGAAGAGAGGCAAAAATGATGATAACAATAATAATAGAAAAACCATCCCAGGCTGATGCAGTCATCTCAAAGCAATAAGTAATCAGATGGCTATCTTCCTGTACAGGTGTGGTAAGTGAGGAGAAATCAAATGCCTTCATGTTTCTTTTTTCTTTTTGATTTGTAGGGGTTTTTCCTTTGTTGTGTATTTTACGAGTTCCTTTTTTTTTTTTTTTTTTTAAACTTAAATTGTATGCTTATAGTTTTTCCCACTAGCTAAAAGGCACAGTCCTAGAAATAATGTCTGGATACTCAAGGTGATTAATAACACAGGGTTCCACAGGCTCTGCTACAGAACATTTGCATTACAAAGAGCTATTAAAAAAAAAAATGATTTATTTTTCCCAGAAGTATTAGAGCATCTTTATATCAAACTTTCAGTCAGCAGCCTTTCTCTGAGATAAACAACACTTTTACCATTTTCCCCCTTTGTTAGTCTCTGAGTTGCATTAGAGGGTGGTAGCTCAGTTAGAGACTTTAGTAGCATTGAAAGAGCACAAAGACTACCGGATAACATCAAGGGGAAGTCTAATGCTGTATTTAAATAATGAGCTACCTTCCATTTTAGGTTGCAATAAAAAATGGTACAGAATTTATGCTCAGTTAGAATGGGTAAATTTGAAAACTATAAGCTCAAACTCAACCCCAAGCAGAGGAGAAGAGCACACAGTCTGGGACCCCCGTGAGCCTAGGTTTAAAGGGGTGGGCGACATTTGAATCATCTACAAGCAACAAACAGCCCTATGTGAGGTGTATTTGTTTCAATCTTTTATTTTAAAAATTTTCCTTGATTTTCTATCATCAGCCTAGTTCCAGTAACTTTCCACTAGCTCCATCTTAGTTCCACTAATTAGGCGATGTGACTGACAGTGGTCCTTGCATTGCCTTCTAACAGAAAGAGGCTGGATATGGGGCCACGGGGCCTGGCTGACGCACCTTATGGCTGCAGCCCTTGGTCTCAGCAATAGATTTGTGTTCCTGGCTCCATGGAGGACAGGATTTAACAAAAGAGGCAGAACCTGGGTGGAGAAATGAGGTCTGAATGATGTCTGAGGAAACAAATGACACTGTAAAGCTACCCATACAAATTAGGAGTTAAAATCCCCCTTCCTCTCCATGGCATTAGCCCTGCTCCCAGGCAGGGCAGAGCAGATGGAGGCTACACAAGGACTGCAGAAATGCCAAGTCCAGACCTTTTTTTTTTTTTTTTTGCTACAAATAGAACACCAAACCACACTTTGATGTTGAGCAAGCTTTCCATTTGTTTAATGAGCTGAAAATTTGTTCAATCCCCCCATTTGCTGCTTGCTAACCAAGAGCAGCATTCACTATTTACTTTTACAGCTGCCAATCAAGCTAGCCTTAATAACAACCTGCCGCTGGACATCTCCCTCACATCAGAGGCTGTTCCTTATCAAGAGCACTCTTTCATCAAGTGCATTATTGGCTAAAAATAACAAACATACCTAACAGCCCGTTTACTACAAAACAGACGTCCTTTTCCAATATATGAACATTTCCATGCAAGTGGCGTCTTTTTTCCTTCCAGCCACCTTACTTTGTATCCTTCACAAATTTCCTGCCAGAATTTGGTGGCCAAGGAACACATGCTGCAGCAATGAATGTGCATGAAGTACATTCCTCGAAAGACACAGTCTGTTCAGCAGTGATCCTGATGACATACCCACTTGCCAAATGCAGGCACTCCAGCTGGGTGGTCAAATGGGGACCCACACGCCGACCCCTGACCCACAAACATTCAGCCATACCGTGGATGAAACCAAATCCAGGGCTAAAGTAGTAGTTATCTGGAGCCACAAGGTCCCAGCTGTGCTGTCAGGTCAAGCACTCCCCCCAAAATACAGAAGGGTTGCTGGGAGGTTTGCCATACTCTAATCAAACTGCTTCTTTATTCCTTTAGAAAAAAACTCCATCTTCCTTTTAGCCTCAAATTACAATATTGCTGCAGCAGCCCACAGAGGCTTTGAAAAGAGAATTGCACCCTTGGTTGGAAAAGGACGAGATACAGGAGGAAACTTTCTATGGGATATCTTGGATTTATACTCTTGTTGCCTGTTTTGGTTAGGCTGGGACATCAGCCTTTTCTTTGGTAAATCTTCAGTGAGTGACTTACCCTTAGGATTCAGAAGGGCTCGGGCTCAACCAGTCACCAGACCTTTTCTCCTCTAAGAGATCACTAAATTAAGTTTGATTACAAGAGGGAAAATCAAAGGACAGGTGGTTTGTTTTCTTCCAAGGCATTTTAAAACATTCTCAAGGAAGTGGAAGCCTGCACAGTGCCTACTGTCTCAACAGCAATATGAACAGCAGCAAAGAGGACAGGCTGCAGAGCACCATTCTCTTTAGGTTCCCTTCACAGGCATTGTGCAGTGGCTTCTGGCTGGAAGCGATGCCTCCAAATGACTTGGCTTCACTGAGTTCCTTGGTTTGGTGAACTTAGCTGGAAGGTAAAGGCCTCTCCGACAACCCTTGCACACACTCAGCCTTTCCTCCATCCCTGTCCCTTGTTCACTTTTCCCTGAAGGGAACTTTCAGTGCTGTGTTGAGCACCCTTCAAACACAAGCTCCAGGACGCTTCTCCAGGCCTGCCAGCAGTATGTACCTCATCTGACCTTTGCATGATTAAACCAACTCCTCCAAGCTACTGCATGTCATATGGTCACTAATGCCAATAAATCAACCTTCTCAGGATTTTTGACTCCCAGAGGCAATCTGGAGAGACCCATCTCCCCAAGAAAGTCTTCAGAACATTGTTTGACATCCTGCCACATGATTCAAATGGGCCTTCTGAAAATCCCACACATTACTTCTAACACCTTCTTCAAAGAACCATTCTCCATCTGCTTACAGACACAGGCCTGCTGCTGCATTTCAGTAACGTTTGCCACAGCTACGTCTTGAACTCAGAGCTACAGGAACAGCAGCTATGTGCTTGATTAAAGTAAGATTCCCTCTGAGTGTTTAAGACCAAGTGGGCCTGTCACATTGTTCAGTCAGCATCCATCCCATTTATTTTCAGGCTATTACACTTACACTCACCCTGTTCTGAGTTCTGTACCTTGCATGTTTCACAACGGCAACCAAGAGTCAGATGTGCAGTCTCCATTACAGCCCCAGCACCCACCACATACCCTGACAGATAGCCCCAGTCACTCTCACTTGGAAAAAAAAAAAAATCTAATTGATTTTTATTGACTTTACCTTCCAGTCATTATTTTTGGTTTGCCCTCCTCTGCAAGACCAAAGACCACCGTGTTACGTGGTGTTGCTTCTCAATTTTCTTTTAGACAAGCTAAATGAAGTGGCAGATTTCAGCTGCATGCAGCAATGATCTTTGTCTAATCCTCTGGCACCTTTACACTGCTACAGCTACATCCACATGGGAGGCTGTCCTGGAAAGATTGCCATAGGATAGATCCACAATGCCTCTTCTCTTCTGATCAGTACTAGACCAGAACTGGAAATAAAACCTACAAAGAGCTAAAATGTGGTTCCCTCCGAATCTCACTTGGATTTGTTAAGCTTTCAGAAATTTTGTACTTGTTTTGTCTCTAACAAGGCACAGGGCGCCTTTTCACCCAGACATGCATTTACTTCACAGATTACTTGAGTACAAAGGAGATTTAAAATAGCTCTCAGCAGTAGAACTTACCTAAAATTCTCCCATCCTATACTCAAGGAAGGGAAATATCCTCCTGGAACAGTTTTACATTTTTGTTCAAAGGAATCTGAAATACATCTTTCAGCTTTCCAGAAGTATTTTCCGCTGCTGCTGATCCTTTCCAAGATTCAATGCAATTACTTGTTAATAAAAACATGTTTTAATATGCTGGCAGAAAAATTGATACCATTTTCCTTCTCTGCCTTAAAACAAATGAAACGTAGGAAGGAATTGAGCTCTTTCATTTCTGAAATAAGAAGCAGGTATTTTTTAAAGTTCAGATCATTACCAAGTGTAATTTTCATATAATAAGTTTAACACCAACCTTGTACTATTACTCCTCTGGTGCTAACTTTGTAGGGGAATGTATTGCTTATAAAACCTAAAAAAAATAATAATAAAAAAAAAGAAGGAACACAATACCATTTCAAAATCTTCTGAACTTCTCACTGATCAAAGTGAACAATGTCTCTAGGTCATCATCAGGGAACCAATTAGTGTGAAAACAAGTTGTGTTTACTGCAATGTGTCTGCATAATAAGAGACTATGAAGCACACGGGGTTACTCCAGCCATTTGTGTTTACGAGCTATGAGTCCTCCTAACAAATGGCCGCACTGTTCTACTGCACAAACATTGAAGCTGTGTTTCTTCCTTGTTCACATGCTTTTTTTTTTTTTTTTGTACTTCATGGAATCAAGTAGCCTGCAAATAAACAAAGTGTCCATTTTCCTCATTGGCTGTTAGGGGAAGCTACTAAGTTTCCTACTTAAGCTACTGGAGAAGTGACACTGGTCATTCATCGTTCTTCTTTTCCCCTTTTTTTTCCCCCAATGCAACAGGTCTAATACAAGTTAAGCAGAAAACAGTCCAGACTGATCTGAAGTTTACAATTCTCAGTTATTCTTGATAGCATTAAACCTAGAAAAGGCATTAAATTATTTCAATGCAGCATCTGCCATCCTTGGACTTGGGAGAGCCAGGTATAATTTATGCCCCTGCCCAAAAGCAGGGGAGAACACATCTACCAGGAAGCCCTCCAGAGAATTCCAGGATCTATGTCTTCCAGGCAACTCTCCTCATTTACAACAGCACTGACACAGGTAAAGGAAGAAAACAGCTGTCTAGCCTAATGCTTAAGGCTCTCAACAGCGTTATAGGGTAGCGTTGCTAGACTTCAACATTTAATTTCTTCTAGTGAATGAAAAATAGTACCTACAAGTGACTGAAATATAACTAGGCCGCACCACCTTTTGAATAGGTCTCTAGTATGTGTGAAATAGTCCATACTCACTCATTCAGAGAAGGGAACTGAACTTGGTGCTCTCGTTTCTGAAGGCATCGCCTGAGCAAGAAGTCACCTGGAAGAAGAATTCTGGGCCTGATCACCCCATCTGAAGATAAACTTATCAAAACTGCAACAGATGTGGAGAAGAGCTTTTAGAATAGCAGGATGTGGAGAGGTCAGCTGATCAGAGAGGCACAATTAAAGAGCTCAATTAAGAGATCAATTAGGGCACATTTAACCTTGCAAAACCAAGGTTAAACTTGCTGTCAGTAAATTCAACATAGAGTGTAGGGAAAAAAAGGAGGTTAAACCAAGAAGACAAGAAGAGCTACTTACGCTAGAAGAATTGCTATGTTATGTAAATGGAAAAAGATAACATTGACAAGGAATAAATAAGTATGAATGTGTCAAAAATAAATTCAAGCTTGAAACAAGATTTTTTTTTAACTACCTCCTCTGAAATGATAGAATAAGGAGGCAATGGTAACAGCACTTCAGGAACAGCACTAGGAACAGCACTTCAGGTAACAGCACTAACAGGAACCTATGTAGTTTTAATAAGAAGCCTGATGAACTTATAGGTAAGATTAGAGGGGATTGATAGTGGTAGCAGAAGACTGGATGTGATGGCTGTGAAGATCCACTGTAGACGCCTGTTTCTGAGTCACAGCAGTACCACCAGAGAGATTTTAGAGCTAAGCTCTTTGATGGAATTCTTCTTGTTTTATTTTCCTTAGAGACAGCCTTTCCTTGGCTGTCCTTGATATGGGTCAGAATTTAAAGAAAACCTTTACATTTAGCACCTGCAGTACTGCACTTAGGCCTGCATTTTCAAAAGAACAGAACTTTCAAAAATCAATACTTTTTCAAAGCCTATAAAGATCTGTCCCATACATATATTTGAGTCCTTAAGTTTGCTTTACTTCAATTTCCTAAAAATAGGGACAAAAATTACTCCTTTGCCTGTCTCCATAAAGTCGTCAGCTCTGTGGTACAGTGACTGCTTCCTGCTCACTCGAGTGTCTGCATACAGTGGGACTTTGACATATGATGGGTCTGTTGGCTACCACCACAGTTCCAATACAAAACATTTATGTATTTGCATTCTACTATATATGCTGATAACCCTTTCCCTTTCTCCTGTCATGGGGATGGAGTACTTCCAACACAGTTAAGTAAATTCAAATAAATTGTGTCGGTACTAGAAGAAATTATAAGGTTTTCATGAGCAGAGAATATACAGCGGATCGCTTCCTTCAGTTCTACCTCTGTGTGTAAGTATTGCATTTAAGTCAGATATAGCCCTGCACAAATACCAGCTGCAACACTAGCCTCAAGCTTGCCACCTTGCCACATCAGCCTTCATCTGATGTCAGAAAGCAGTTTTATTATGGTCAAGAGGGTTCTGGCCACTGCAGTTAAAATGTTTTTGTCTCAGTGATATTTTCTTCTCCCAGTGTGCTCTGCCAGGTTTGATCTGTCATTTGCTTTGCTTTACTTTGTAAACTTTGAATTATTAATGTGCAGAGCTTAAAACAGGAATCAGAAAAACTTCATAATATTAAGAACATGCAGGAAAGAATTTATGAAAACCTGCAATGCTCCACATGGATGGCTCAGAAGAGAAGTAATCAACCAACTCTGTAAATGTCAAGGGGAGGATTAGCTTTACTTCAGATCCAATTCAGAAGCCACGTTAATAGGAGCCTTTCTACGTGGAACTAAAAGGACTATTTCCTGCTCTAGTTTTCTAGGTTGAAATAATTGATTTACCACTTCTTTTATATACGGATTTGATGCACAGAGCAACATTTGAAAAGACTAGTAAATTTCTTGAGAAAATACTGGTCTATTTTAGTATAATTACAGAGTCTTACCATGTTTCAGTGGGTTGATCTGCAAAGACAAGCTGAGAGTCCCAGGCCGTCACCAAGACAGCAGGGCAGCGTCCTCCCAACCTGGTGCTGTCCCATTGTACCCAAGCAAGAAGGGCAGAGTGAGTTGGGTGACAATAGAGAGTGTCAGCCTACAGTTCCCTGGACATGAGACAAGTCCGTAGTGATGTAGCACGTCCAAACTCACCTGCATCACACCAGTGCTGATCTTGCACATGGGCAACCAAAATCCCAAGGAGGCAAAGATGCTGCAGAGCCTGGTGGAATACTCAGGGCCTAGACAGTGTCTATTTGCAACATGACATACGGACAGTAAAGGCTTTCAGATGCCTTTTCTCAGGATGGTGAGTATGTTGGTGCTTTCCATATTTCAACCTTCAGGTGGCATCCATAGTATGTACTGCAGCAGAACTGCTTGGCCTTCTGAAAAAAATAAAAAAATAAAATCTGTATGAACTTATGTTTTCCTTTCCTTTCTAAACAACAGTCCTTTCTAAAAACATCACTAAATTTATATTACAACACCTTCAACATCTTTTTTTTTTTCAGTCAGGATGACTGGCGTTTACAGGAAGAAGAGACACAAGAAACACAAGCTCCTGTTTCTTGTTCACATGTAAAACCAAAGGAAGGGAAAGCATAGGTCAGAGGTTGGGCTCGGTGATCTTGGAGGTCTCTTCCAACCTAGATGATTCTGTGAAGAGATGTATAAACTACTTCAGAGACATTTCCATGGGAAACACTTGAAAACCCAATCTTCTTTTGTAGTGCAGGTATTTCAACACAGCCCAATAATATTGACTTCTGTATTTGCCCTATAAAAATGAGGCAGTAGTTTCACAGTCTGTTAGATGTAGGAGCAAACAAAACCAAACTGCTTGTTGAGCTGAAAGAGGAATGGATTATGAATGTCACTGATTTTTGGCCTCTTCCTTGTGTCCTTGAGCGATCCCAAACTGTTACATACTAATATAAGATCACTTCTTGCCAAGCTATCGAAGTAAATTGTAGGGAGAGACATGGAACGGGAGCTATTGTTCGCATATCCATGGGATAGTGGAACTGCATTCAAGGCTGTTCTTGTAAAACTAAAACTGCAGTTTATTGAAGGTAATGGGCATTGTTAACTGGACACCACAGAAGCCAACACACTGCACCTCTCCCTAACTCCAGAACAGGGAAGCATACATGGGAAATGAGAGAGCAAGTTCCTTCAATGCACATCTCTAGTTGATCCACTAACACCAACAGTTACTTCATTTTTAATGAATTTCTGAGCTGTCCCAGTACTTTTAGTAAATGCCTCTCCCCAGATTTTCTACCACTCTTTACTGCTGTGTAGAAGCTTCTTTTTTTAAGGAATTTAAACACAGCGTGTGTTAAAATATCCTTGGCTGATTTAGAGATTGATTATCCTTTCTATTTACAGCCATTAACTTTTTTGAATCATGTGTGAGCCCTGACACCTCTCTCCCAGCATCATGGCTCCCACAAAAAGGTTTGTCCCTTTCCTAGCATCACTTACCAATTTATTCGCTGACAGAAGCTTAGCAAACAAAGGCTTAATTTTCCAGACCTACTTTTATTTAAAGCAATTCAGTCAAATGTAGAGCTAACCTCTGACAGAATATGAGTAGAATCACAATGTGAAACTTAAAGAAATTTCTCACAAAAGAATCCCTTGAGTCAAGAGAGGTCATTGGCAGAAACCATAACTAATGTAGCAAAATGGAAGAACGTCATGGAGAGGGAATGGTCCTTGGCAGCTGTTTAATGGAGCTCCTCAGCCGTAGCACTCAGGGCTGACCAGCGCTGATTTTCTTCCTGATGTATCACTCCCTTTGGTCTGTTGTGACTCAGCTGCTGAGCCCTCGTAGCCCGCGGCAGAGCTAATTGTGATTCACTCACCGCCTCCCAGAAAACCGACTGGAAAGTTAAATTTTATAAAGTATTCAGCCTTAGCATGGAAGATCCTTGGAGGCAAATTTCCTCCTCTGAGGTAAAGTTCTTCCTTTTCTGCCCCTCTCCTTCCCCCTTTCAAAATGAAAGTCATGGAGCAGCAGAAGGCTCCTTGTACCTCAGGACCTGACCCAGGCCTGGCTACGGGGATAGATGCAAAGAAAGGGAAGGGAAGCAGAGCTTTCCTTTCAAAAGGGAAATAAAATACGGCTCAGTTAACCCTGGAACATGTCAGGCAGTGACGCACAGCCACAGGCAGCCCAAACAGGGAGCTTGCAGCCTGGCATGCAACGCCTCACCAGCGTCCTGAACACCTCTGGTCCCTGTTCCCAGGGATGGGGCTATGGCCACGTGGCTCCTATGTTTGGAAAGGTGTGAAGAAATTACTATTGCCTGGACTCTTCCTGTTAGTTTTGTGCATTTATAGCAGGGGCAGGCCTGGGCAGTGTCTGAGATTCATCCCCAACTTGCTCTTGGGGTTTCCTCACATATATCTGGGGCTCAAGTCCACCAATGACCTGCTCAACACCTTCCTCTTGTCTCTATATCCCTCACTCTCCCTTTTAACCTTTACCAGAAGTTTCTTTGCCAAACTCCATGCAACATGAGAACCTCACCCACCGTGTCTAACAAATTTACATCCCACCCTGTGGCAGCGTCAGGCCCACTGCAGCAGGAGCCCTGCTCCTGCACGGGGAGGCAGCTCCAGGTGGCACAGTGGGATCGCGAAATGAGGCCAGGGCTGGCACAACCTCTGCTCCCTCACGCCCAAAACACTCAGCTCTGACCTGGCAAGAGGCTCTGCTGGGCTCCACTGCAGGGGACCCAGCTCAGACTGTCCCAATCTCCACTGAAAGGAGATGCAGGGAGAGGCGATGGACGTGGGACAGACAGAAATTCCAGTTTTTAGCAATTGTGGAAAATACAGTGATACAGAGAGGAAAAAGTATCAATGGAGAAATGGGAGACAGCTGCACTGGCATTGCATTTGCTTCCTGGACTGAAGAAAAGCCTTCAGAGTTACTGAGTAAACTTGTAGTAATAAAAACATCATAAGCTTTTCTATTTTTATGTTGCCAGTTATACTCTCATCTCATGAGATCAAAGTTTTTTTCAAAGGCAATGAAGACAGTTATTAAATAAATATTTAAAGACAATGAATTAACAGCAACAGACACTTTCAAAACCTGGCTCTAGGAAGTAGTTACATTTCAATCTGAGCAGCCTTTCAGTTGGGTTTGGGTTACAGCAAGCAATTTCTTTTAGCTGCTCTTTATTCAACACATTCAGAGACTGCATGTGAATTGGAATTTCTGCCAGCTCAGACCTGGCCTTTGTTTCACACCTTGCCAGCACCACTCTTGCAAGGAGCTTGGCAACTGGCCCTATCACATGAATCTGAGAACAAAATCCCTGCTTGTGTACTGTTTTTAGCTTTTATCACCGCTACAAAAGTTCTGAAGTTTAACTACCCTTATCAGCAAACACCAGTACTTCCCATCAAGAACACGCCTTAATTAACAAACTTTGTCTCTCTCATTTGTTGGTAGCTTAATACGAAAGTATCCCACTGAACCTCACACTGGACATCTTCCAGGAATTGTTTTACTTAATGCAAGTATCAGAATCTGGTCCTAAAACAAACAACTGCACATCACAACATACAAATTGTAACCATCACTGTCTTAATTTATTTTAATGAATTGTGCTTTAAAACCTGAGTTATTCTCATGTCTTAACTGCTCCACTAAAAAGTGAGTTTTCATAATTAGGAGTATTACAGCCATGCTAATTTGTTCCAGTCTTAGCCTTATCTATTTGTGCCACGTCAAAATGACCACGAGTGTCAATCTGCTCTGTGGGATGTGTCTTTGCTTGTCGCCTTCCATCCAGTCTTTACACTTGTTTGTAAAGCTCAGCATACAGCTCACTAAACTCACTGGCACCTGATGTGATGTGCACTCTGAACACAGTGAGGTGTTCTGGTGTCACAGTCCGTTCAGGGGCCTGCAGGAGCTGAATTAAAGGCTGCCTGAAGACACAGCACATGCTTTTTGTTGCTAACTGTCCTGGTTCAGATCGCACTGGCAATGCTACTCACCATACATGTCCTTTCCTTAGGATACTAAACAGAAGGCAGGCTGAAAACCAAACCTAGTGCATGTCTTGACTCAGTTCTGGGAATCCAAGAGCACCAGGGTAGATTTGCTACGTATAAATCCTAGTTGTTTTGATACCCAGGAACCTTTCCAAAAAAAATGCACGGTAGACTTGTTGGCCTAACATGATGCTGCTACAAAAACAGGAAAGGATGTACAGAGGAAGAGATGGGATAGAAGAGAGATTATTCCCCTTAACCCACACCAACATGTCGCAGGCCTGTCTTTTCACTTGTCTGAACAAATGCAAACATCTACTCAGTGAGGACACAAGATGAATCTCAGTTTGCCCATGCACTTAGGCCTGGCTGAAAGGCAGCTCAGCTGTAGCCCTAGAGCTGAGCCTGCCCCCTCAGGCACACTTTGTTCAGCAGGCATTGGCAGTCTGCCTTTGGCTCCTGTTTCCCCAAAGGAGCATAAAGCTTTTGTTTCATCCTCAAGGAGGTGAAATTGCAATAAACATAATATGAGGACAGGGAACATGCCAACGGAACCTTTAGGTTGAAATTGGACACTGAACAACTAGGCACATTAGCAGTTTGTAAAGTAATTTTAATTCAGACAATATAAAAAAGGAGGTATTTCATTGTGTGTGTCTTGAAGACCCAGTCAACATCAGTAGTGATTTCTGCACCAGACAGCTATTGACACCATAGCCCTACGAATACCACATGCACTTACATCTGTGTGACAGAATAAAGGTCAGGGCTGTTCTGCTTATGTTGCAAGGCAGACCCTGCAGTGTCTTTATGCAGCTGGATTCATGATGACTTCTCAGGAGAGACAAATACACAGGAGACTATAAGATACAAAAATAGAGATTTTATATGTCCAAAAGGTCCTAACAGCATACAGTGGAATACCTTGAAGTGTCTGAATACACTGAAAATCTGCGATAGCCTTCTTACACCATCATGTATTTCTTTCAAAGCTTATGTAGCTTTCTAAGAACTAGCTCACTTAAGAGCAGCATATTCACCAGTTTCTGATTATTTCTTTTCCCTGGGGTACTCTGTCACCCATAGCTTCTTTCCCTACTAAGTCCCCAAGTGCTCTTCCTTTGGTTTTACCTCCCCAGCAAGTAATACACTCACTTTTCATAAATTCAACCAGTGGCCCAACTGCTAATCAAGCTCTCTGCCCTTGTTATGGATGTCTGTTTTTGTTGTATTTTGTTTCCTCCCTGTCCCTTCACCACTTCTCTGCTTCCTGCTAAGCCTTACTGCTGATCTAGAATATGCCTGGGCTGCCCCTTGTGTTTTATTCATGGCTTCTGGAAAAAGCCTGATGCAGAACTCTGGTCAACAGTGTTATTAATATACAAAGGTAGATGGTAAGATTGAAAGCCAGTCTGAATTTATCAAAGCAGAAGGTGAAACAAAAAAGATTTCCCAGCAAAATGCCACTGACATTTATATTAAAAGGGGAAATTAAGTCCAGGTCTGACATTTAAAAATAATGCCACCTCTGTAAAACCTAACGCTCATTTTTTACAGGCACTGGGAAAGCTTCAAGGCAACTTCTCTTTTCCCTTTTCTAATTGTGCAGACTTTCATCACAAATTATTTACTTTTTTGCCTTTTCTCTTTCTTTAAAAGTGGTACTGAAGTGTGCCTCTGCAAAGAGGGCAGTGCAGCAAGGTTTAGGTGAGTCGAAGAGATCTCAGCACAGGTAGCAGAGCATCACATTTAATTCCTTTGGTGCTTATTTTAATAACATTTATCACAATGAACTCTTGAGTCATTAGAACATGAAATATGCAATACCATGCTTTGCCATTCAACATACAATTTATCTTCTCATTGCTGTGATGAGGACATCATTACTATTTTTAATAACTTCTTATCAGTGAGGTTCAGCCACAAACTGTTGGTTTCATTTCAAAACTCTGTACAGTAGTCACCGAAGGAACTGAGGCCTAATTTCTTTGTTACTAAGGAAAAAACCAACAAGCCACATGTCAGAGTCACTCATCAACACAGTTCCATGCAGGTGAAAGGCAGGGAAAGGAGATCTCACCTAACAGAGACCTTGTTCCCAGGCTTTTTGTCTCTTCTCATATAGGTGAATGCTTTGCAGATTCACGGAGTAAAAAAGCAGGGATATTTCTTCAGCAGGGGCACTCCTCTGACCTTTGGTTCTACCTTCTCTTGACATTTAGTCCATTAATCCAATGTTTAATCTTTCCTTAGAGACCATGTTTTCTATAAGTCTGATCCTAGGAAGGATCATTCTTAGCATCAGACTTACTGTGGTTTTTTGGATGCTTTCTGCTTGGTGTGTTTGTTACTTGAAACACAATCCTCAGCAATAGACACAATTCCAGTGGAAAGAACTTCTTGACAGTGAGGGTGAGGGAGCACTGGGACAGGCTGCCCAGGGAGGCTGAGGAGTCTCTGGAGATATTCAAGGCCTGTCTGGACACCTCCCTGGGCAGCCTGCTGTAGGCAACCTGCTTTGGCAGGGGGGTTGGACCCAGTGCTCTCTGGAGGTCCCTTCCAACCCCTACAATTCTGTGGTTCTGTGATCTTGATCTAGCTGAACATCTAGTGTATCTTGATCTGAAGTGTCTGGAGTACTTCAGCCCTAAATAAATCACTAATTTCTCTCATTGTGGAAGTGTGCGAGTGACGTCCCTCACTGTACTTCTATGTCCAGCTACTGGGTTTTGTAGAGGTGGAACAAAGTGCCTTCTTTCCGAAATCTCCTCACGCATTGGTACTTGCAAGCCTCCTGCCTCTAAGCCTAGTGGTCAATGACACTAGTAATAGTTATGAATGCTGTGTAAATATTACAGTGCCTTTCTCCTGGGAAACCCTTGGCACCCCAGTGGTACAGCTGGCCTTGCACTGTCCCTGCCCTATGGCAGCGAGCAGCCCTGCCGTGTGCTGCGGCACCAGGCTGGTGCTGCCATGTGTGCTGCCACCCCTAGCACATAAGGAAACGCAGACCTGGCGAGTGTAAGCCGTGGCAGGGCTCTGGTGGTCATGATAGGCCCAAGCAGCACCACACATTCCTCTTGAGGGCTCCACAGCTGTACAAAGCCAAGACGAGCAGCTGTAGAAATAAGTCTTAAAAGCCACTCACTGTTTCAAATCTCATTAATTTCTCTGCTCACTTCAAACCCAATAGGATCTAGCCCCCCTTGCTTTATCAGCTTTTACCTCCTCCTCCCCCACCCCATCAGACAGATATTTGAGCTTTACTTATAACTCCTTCGATTGGCAACAAAGTGGCTGCAAAAAAAAAATCTCCAATATTAGTTTCCTTTTATGCATACTTGTTCTCACTCAAGGGTACTTAGGAAACTATTCTATTTGTCACAGTACAGTAACCCGGCACTTTGGGAATCATAATGTATCCTCTCATAGCTTTGGTGGATAAATAGGTATAATTTTCATTAGTCCTCCTTGAGCAAGCTTCCAACTGAAACAAGAGACAAGGCAGACCGGGAGGTTCTCTGTCGCTGAAACTATGGCTTTGTATTGCTGACTGGTAAGATAGAACAGAATGATAGAACTGATAATAAAGCAAATCAATACACTGCCCTGGATGTACACATGAGACACAGCAGACAACGAGCTTCATTTATAACAGATGCTGATGATGAGCTGGTAGCATATTCTGCCAACTGCTTTCTGTGGAGGTCTTAAATGGATGAGGCCCCACCTCATTTCTGTGGGGCTAACACTATGGATTCCTACCTGGAGGGGCAGCCACCATGGCCTAAGTCTCTTACAGGAGGAGGAGCTGGGCCTTTGCTCCTGGGGATGCCGTTATACAAGAAATCAAGGATCTGGTTCTCAGATGCAGAAATGAGCGAAATGTGCTGTGAACATGGGTAAATACCCCTCTGTTAAAGGATCAATGCTGTTTAAAACAGCAACAATGGTGGGAAGGTTCAGTATCGCAATGGCAGGAACATCTAGAACATCTGCATATGTGCAGTTTTCCATAATTAAACAGAGCATTGAAGTACACAGAAATTACATGGAAATTAAACATCATGTAGAACTATGAGGGGCTTGTAAGTCACTGTCTATTATCACAGAACTACAGAATTGTAGGGGTTGGAAGGGACCTCCAGAGCTCATCGGGTCCAACCCCCCTGCCAAAGCAGGTTCCCTACAGCAGGCTGCCCAAGTAGGCGTCCAGACAGGCCTTGAATATCTCCAGAGAAGGAGACACTAAAACCTTCCTGGGCAGCCTGTCCCAGTGCTCCCTCACCCTCACCATGAAGTTCTTTCACATGTTGGTGTGGGGCTCCAATTTGTGGCCATTGCCCCTTGTCCTGTCCCCACAAACCACTGAAAAGAAGTTGGCCACATCCCTCTTTTTCCCACACTTAAGATACTTGGAAACACTGATAAGATCCCCTCTCAGCCTTCTTGTCTCAAGGCTGATCAGACCATAACGCCTATATTTATGAAGTTTTGATGTGATTTAGCCCTGCTTTCGGGCAGGAGGCAGGAGGACCAGAGGACCTGCATGGGTCCCAGCCAGCCTAAGTTACTCCATGACTCTCTGAACCAGTATCAGAGGTTTACTTACGAATGTTTCCTATGACATCCCTTACCAATCCAGAAAACATCCATTTATGCCTATAGCAATGCTGGTAACACCCACCAAAAACCTGCTAGCCCTGTGCAAAGCTACCTTGATGCTAACTAAATACAACTCAAACCCAAGAAACGTAGCAAGCATGAGAAAAATTGTTTAGAAAAGACATTTTCTTTCCAGCCACGTATGCAAGCACAGAAAATGGATCCTTCCCCCAGCTGGAGCAGATTTCAACTCAAGCATTAGATACCTGAAAGAACATTGTAATTGACAAGTTATTATGGAATAATGTTTACTACTAAATATATCTTTATGGATTTCTCAGGTCTTGCTGTGTTTCTAAGGGCATTAATCCGATCTCCTAATATCTCAGTTATCTACAAACAGAAGCCAGAAGCCCTTGATTAAGTAATTAGTTATGTCAGTAGGCAGATACCATCAGCAAAATCATATCTTCTTTTGGTATAAAAGAAATTAAAAATATGAGAATAACAGACTTGTAGTAAAATAATAATAATAATTTAAAAAGTCCATTTATCATTCATCAATATTCTCCTTGGCATTTTGTACCCCTCTTGGGCCAGCATAGATGTTTAACAGCCCCAGCACTGATTCTCCCATGGCACAGGGGACAACACACCCCTCTCTCTGTGCAGTGAGATGACATCCAGAAATGTGAGATTCTGTGGTCGTGTTTATCTAATTGACTTATCCTTGGCTATAAAGGGAGATGTGGTCTGGCCTCAAAATCTGTTAAAAATTCTCAGCAGAGTAACAGAACCCAGAAAACGCATTGATCTGTCAGACCACATTCACAGAAAGGGGCATCATTGAATGCTTCCTCCTGCTAAGGAATTCATTTAGAAGAATACCTAACCTCTTGCATTTTTTTTTCCATTCACTTATAAAAAGCACAATAACCACATATTAAAGGCTGAATCATTGTGAGAGCAATCTTGAGAACTAATAACGTGAAAGCCAGTGTTGATGAGACTGGGGTGAGGAAACAGCTAGGCAGCTGCTATTCCCGTAAACACAGAGAGCACAAAGCCTGCTCATTTCCTTGTGGGCCAGAAAAGATGCTTGGGGGATGTAAATTCCACCAACTTCAAATTAGAACCAGATCGCAGTGGTTTACAGTCCATTCCTCTGCTTTTGAATGATTACTGTATCGTATCACTGGTTATGAGAAGTCGGTTTTATTTCCAACTACGCTACGTAATAACATTTGACAATTTGTTAAATGCCAGCTTCACGTTGTGCCTTGCACTGTGACCACAGCACATGCAGAAGCAGATCTCTGCTTTCCCCTGTTACGTACTTTTCCTCTCTGGCAGCATACAGACTGACGATGTCTCTCTTTCAATGCCTGCACATTGCTCCCTGCTGTCCCTACACACCGCGATGGGTTTGTGCTTAATGTGGCTGTCTCCAAGTACAGCTTGGACTCGCCTGCAATAGGCGGTGTCTGGTACGTAAAGGATTGGTGCTTTGTCAATTTTATTTTGCAGCCAAACAGAACCTACTTATTATTAGTGCTACATTAAAGTTGGGCAGTGAATACTTTTATAAAGCTGATCATGTTCCTCACACGTCAGCATGGAGAAAGTAATGTCATAGCAATAGACAAGCGTGCTGATCCAAGCCCCAAAGATTCTTAAAGTGTGTGGTCTGTTTGGTGGTTTTCAATCTTTTTTCCACCATTACCTCAATTTGACAAAAGAGAAAAGACCTTTCTCCTATTCAGCAAGAGAAGCACCCTGTCATGCCCTGCAGATGGCTGCCTAAAGCTCAGAGCCAGTAAAAAAACTTCATGGTCTAGTAAATCTCTGCTGCTCACCTTGACATAGGAGTCCTCTGTGAAACAGTATGGCCTGTGCCACAGGGAAAGTCAAAACTAAATGATAATGGCTCCATCTGGTATTAAAACTTCACATTTGGTGGATTTTTAATGCCTTTTATAGCAGTCATGACGAGATGTTCAAGAGTAACTTGGGTTCTGGAAAGACCCCTTTTCCTACCTAAAGATTATCAATGCAGTAAAAAAAAAAAAAAAAAGATAGGACTGAAATCAGTGTTTGTGTAAATTTCACACATGGCCACAGAATAGCTTTAGAATCTGTTTCAAAGTAACATAAAACGGCTTTGTAATTACAAAAAAGATTTGAGATGATTGAAGTCAAGTACAGTTTCTGAAAAGCATCCTATAAATGCCTTGGCATTACAGAGCCTTGGATGTTTGTTTTATGTTCTATCTTGGGAACAGATAAAGACTGCTTTTTTTTTTTCTAGACAATAATGTTTGCTATAAAGCGTAATGAGAAAGTTAGCTGGATGTAGCAGGGGAAGTGTCCTCATGTTCATAAAATACATTCTGAGCAGCAGGCAACCTTCCTTGTTAAACAGCTGCTGGGCAGGTAAAGCTGCAGTAACTGAGGGGAAGCAGGTGCATGGGAATACAGCCTTGGGATTCAGGGAAGCAAAGCAGCAATCCCTTTGCTGTGCAGCCCCTTGGCCCGTGCAGCAAGCCTGGGGGCACAGTCCCAGCCCGTGGTGCTGCTCACCAATGCCAGGAGCACTCAGAGGCAAACACAGAGCAAGTGGGCAGCAAGGGGCCCCTTACCAAGCAGAAATGTGGCAGGAGAAGTGGCAACACGTAGCCTGAGAGCAATCAAAAGGGACTTCAGGGAACTGGGAGGGATGATTAGGAACTCAGGCGCGCAAGTCATCTCCTCCATTCTCCTCAGTACTTCCAGGAACAGAAGGACACTGTACATTAACCCATGGCTCCACGGCTGGTGTCACTGACAATATTTTGGGTTCTCTGGTGACAGGAAGCCTTACCTGGCTCCAGGCTTGCTGGCATTGGACAGGATTCATCTTTCCTAAAGAGGGAAGAGGGTCGTTGGTCATGAGCTGGCAGGGCTCATTGATTGGGCTTTAAACTAGATTCGATGGGGAAGGGGATCCCATCAGGGATGCTGGCGATAAGGTACAGGATGACATGCCATCCCCCTCACACCTGCTGACAAAGGTTTCCAGAGCCTAGAGAGGGAACAGAGCCTAACAGGAGAGCTACCGTAGGCCCACATGGACAAGTTATAGTTGCCCCATCCAGAAAGGCAGCTGCGTTGGGAGCCCAGCTCAAATGCCTCTATGTAAACGCATGCAGCATGGGGAATAACCAAGGGGAACTGGAGGTGTGCATGTGGCTGCAAGGTTATGATCTCGTTGCAATCACTGAGACATGGTGGGACAGCTCTCATGACTGGAATGTGGCCATGGACGGCTTTGTGCTTTTCAGGAAGGACAGGTCAGGAAGGTGAGGTGGTACAGTGGCTCTTTATGTGAGCGAGCAACTGGAAGCTGTGCAGCTCTGCAGAGGGGGAGATGCGGTGCGAATCGAGAGCCTGTGGGTGAGGATTAAAGGGCAGGCCAACAGGGGTGACATTGTGGTGGGTGTTTCCTACAGGCCCCTGGATCAGGAAGAGGAAGTGGACGAGGCCTTCCACAGGCAGCTAAAGGTTGCCTCACTTTGCAAGCCCTGGTTTCTATGGGGGACTTTAACCACCCCGAGATGTGCTGGGGAGACAGCACAGCTCAGAACAAATGGTCCAAGAGGTTACTGCAGAACATTGCAGATAACTTCTTGAAGCAGGTGGTAGGTGAGCCAACAAGGAGAGGGGTGCTGCTGGACCTGGTACACACAGAGGGGGTCTAGTTGGAAACGTGAAGGTTGAGGGCAGTCTCGGCTGCAGTGACCAAGAGATGCTGGAGGTCAAGATCCTGCAAGGAGGAAGCAGGGCAAAAAGTCGGACCACAATGAGGAAGGCCAAGGACCAATTTAGAATTAAATTTAGCAAGAGACATCAAGGACAAAGCTCTATGTCATAAAGAATTTCCGTCTATCTCAGGGAAGACAGCCCAGCTGTTGGATCTTGGTCTCAGTGATTTTATTAGTCAGACTCTGGGGGGCACTAGGATATCACGATGAAAGTCACGGGATAGAATCGCTGCTGTTTCCCACACTCATATTTGCAGCTACTCAGATTTTGAATGTAAAATCAGGGCCAACAGTGATTAAGTTTCAGATGAGCCTCATCATGCTTCAGAATTCCCCTTCTTCCACTTCCATAAACTCTCTCTAGATCTCTTCAGCTGCGAAACCAGCACAGAGATCTCCGGAGAAAATGCTTATCTGCAGCCCTAAAACTGAATATGAAACATAAAACCACAGTATTTTCTGCTATCTGTTAAATACTTAAGATGTACTTCCCCCTCAGCTGGAATAGCAGGAGTGTGGACACAGGCTGATGTGCTGAGTCTCACAGCCAGTCCCTCTGCATTGCTTTTCCCTTCCCCTGCCCTTCACAACATATTAGTTCAACTCCTGATCCCAAATAAACATGGAGAACACAGGGAAACGAGCAGGTCACTGTTTCTTCTGGCTTATGCTCATATATTACTTTTTTTTTTTCCCCACCCAGAAGCACAGGTTAGGGTTGCTGTTTTCTTACAGTCTTTGTCTCCCTCTCCTCCCTAATCATCTCAGCTTTCAAGGACAGAATATCCAAAGCATTTATTAACTTCAATGAGCAAATTGCTCCTAAAGAGAAGTTAAGATGATAATGGTAGGAAAAGCGTGATTTGAGGTAGTGGTAGGGAGACTGTCTAGGACGTCAGCTGCCTGGAACACCCATAGAGCCACTCACCCTGTCAGGAACAGTAACTAGACACCACTACCATCAGAACAGCAATAATCCATTCAATTCCAAAATTCACATTTCAGCCTGGTACTTTTATGAACTGTATGATGCCATCCCATCCTCCTGACCATCCTATATGGTTAGCCAACATGGAAAGAATGGCAGATGTTACCAGCAAAGTTATGCCTTGTCATGTGAGCAATAAACCTCCATGTAACTCCTTATCATGCAAGACAAAAATAACACAGAATTTATGGGATTTGTCCACACACAAAATACTTCAAATGACAGTTGTCTGCTAGCCGTCTCAAGACCAAACAATCATGCGCACTATATTTAAATAAACCACACTTCTACTTAAATGTACAGACTTTCAAGGGGAACTGAAAACCGGGAAAATCTCTTCAAATTAATCACTGCAAATTATTCAGTCAGTTACAATTCTAGGCATTTGGGCTTTGGAGAATCAAAAGCGTGCAATTTATTTGTCTGACTCTCACAAACTGTCCACCCATTCCTTTAAGCTCTCTTTTCACTTTGCTTTATGGAGACTGTCAGACAGCTCTACAAAAGAGTGCTAACAACAAACCGTGCTTCCCAATGTACACCGAGCAGAAACTGGCACTCCTAGGCGAAACCTCCAAGAGGGAATATTCTTCGGCATCTTTGATAATTGCAGTCCTTATTGTCTTTAGTTTCTAGATTTAAAGCAGAAGGAGGTGGGGAAAGAAAATCCTTTTTCACAGACTGGTATTTTCATCTGAGGATATTATCTAACTATAATTTATGCTTTAAAGCACTTCAAAAGGAACTGATATTTTTATAGATGTTTGAACTCTCAGAACCTGTACAGTTGCCAGCTGTTAATACTCAGGAGAAATAGGAAATCAGTTATTTAAAACCAAAAAGAAATGAAAACAAAAATCTAACCTACAAAGCATACAAAGAGAATTTTAATTTGACCTTGGTCTTTAATCCAAAGTCAGAAACTATTTGTCTGAAAATAAGGTAATTGCAGACTCAATTCAATCCCACTTGGTGGCCGAGAAAGCAGATGTGTATCTGAACCCAAGTACAGATGAAACCAGTATACAGATATGTACCATAACAAGCCTGGTGATGGCCTTTGTTTTGGTAAAAGAATCAATAGCCTGTGCTTCTATCGCAACAGTGCAAATGAACCAGGCGGAGCATATGTATGTGAATGCACATCTATACAGCCCCTGTCACCATAGCAGGTATGCGAGAAAGTGCCACTTGTACCGTCCCTTCCACATGGTACCCTCTAGAGCTGTTCTGATGGGACGTACCAAGTTCTCTTAGAGGCTGTATCAGGAGCCAGATTATGCTGCCCTTCACTTTCCTGGATAGTAGAGCTGACCTCAAATCACTGTGCAAACAGAAATGATTACTTAGGAAGTGATGGAGTAATCAAACAGGAATGAATGACGGTGCTTGGCCTACAGAGGGAACACAACGCTGCACTTCGGGGCAGCTGTTATAACAGGAAAGGCCTTGTGCCACGGTGTGTTCTCAGGTGCTATGCAGTGCCCAGATGCGACTCACTTTTCCAGGACTTTGTCTCTGGCACCTAAGATTTCTCCAGTGCTGTTGTCCTCTTCGTGAGACCAGCCTAAACTTAATGGCTCTTCAAGGAACTCCCTAGTAAAGGAGCAAGCACACTTCTACACCCACAGGCCACTACACACCTCTCTCTTACCCAGCCCATAAACTTCTGAGCCCTCCTGCTTCTTCCCCCAAAGATGGCCCAAAGTCCAAGCCTCATACCTGTCTGGGGACTCCTCAGCTCAATACTTCTGTTTTATTTCAAGTGTACTAGAAAAACGCATTTCTTACATCCAACAAACACTGCTCTTCAGCGTGTCCCAGCAGTAACCGTCGAGAGGAACATCACACTGCACATGCAGCTCAGTCTGCCCAGCCAAACAACTGAGCGAGAAGCCCAGCCCAAACGAAGTGCCCCAGTTTTGGACACCTGGCACCCGCTGCCCAAAGGCAGCCTGCCGCTGAGAGGCTGTGCCGTTTGGGGCGCCTTCCCCTCTCCCTGGAGTGAGCACTGAACACAGCCCTTGCTTGGCCCCATGTCCCCGGTCACCCCGTGCCTCCTGCTCCAGCAGCAGCGATTTGCGCCCGCTCACAGCGTGTCGGAGATGACCTGCACAAGAAGCAAACATGCCCTGGGCACAGAGCACGGGAGGGCCCCGTCTGATAAACTTCTCATCACCTTGCCCTACTGCAGCTGCTGAGAAGCAGCCAACCAGCCACAGCATCACAGTTTTAATCATAGTTTTGTTCACTCTCCACAGAGCAGTAATAAAAGGTTCAACTTGGGGGGGTAGGAATACCGCAACTAGTCGTTCCCACCAGGCATGCATCTGGCCCTTAATTACCCTATGGTATTTATATAATCAAAAAAATATTCAACTTGTATGACTGATCACGTTGGAGTAGTGGAACGCATTAGCAAATAAATAGCAAAACACACAAATTTGTCAACAGATGGATTACAACCCAATGTAATTAAATGCAAAATAGTTCTGCTTTTAAAGCAATTGCCCATAAATTAGCCTGTCAGCAAATGTATGCAACTAATTGCATGAAAAAAAATAGGCCATAAGACAATATTATCTGCACATAGTCTTTCCAAACAATGCAGAAATGATTGGGTATGTTATTAATTGAAAAGAAGTCAAACTGCATTAGTTTAATTGCTCTTTTTTGTGCAAACCTATTAGAATAATTTATACCATATTTACTCCTTTTTACATTTGATGATAGGTATTTAAGCCTTGTTTGTAGACTAACAATAATGATTTCACCTTTTCCTCGGTTTAATAAATGCAGTAACAATGCTGTTTGTCCATGGCAGCGGTGAACTAGGGCTGCATCCCATGAGGGTTTAAGGGAACGGCAACCAAGCTGTCTTTGAAGCTCCGTTTCTTTCGAAGTGAACCAAGGGGCACGGTGGAAAGCAAAGGCTGCAAGGAAATCTCCATTTGCTTGTTTGCAGAGAGGAAAGACTGAAGAACTGAAAACACGTTCTATAAACTGTTATACACAATGATATGGGCAGCCCTGACCAAAGCAAATTTAGAGCACTCGGCTTCACCATTCAGAGGCTGGCTGTAAGACACCTAATTGAAGGTTTAATCCTCAGATCTTCAGCCCGTGATCTACCAAGGCTCTATGGGACACTCATAAAGAAACTGTGAAAGGTTACTCAGAAAAGACAGGCTGTTGGCTCGTATTTGCTGTGCAGGATTAGGATTTTATGTGGAAAAATAGTGTGGGTTCGCAAACCAAAATGGCTGGAAAACCGATCGCAGCCCAAAGCTGACAGACATTAACCCAACGATCGCATCGGTTCCAGGAAGCGCTCCTGAAGTTCTCAATTCAAGAGAGATAAGTACTGGGTCTGAGTCGGATCTCCTGCTGGTATAAACAGGGAGAGCCTCCGCTGACATCTGAGGAACCACACGGAAAGAAAGATCACAGCTGTGATGCATCTCATGTACCTAATCAAAACATCTGTAATTTGAGTATGGGTAATGAACTGCTCACAGACAACTGGTGAACTAAGAATCATCCATGTAAATTATTCAGTGACTAATTTTGACTAATGAATATGATTGGGAAAAAATGAAATCTATTTACTTTACATATATTAGGCTTTTTTTTCTTTCTCTACATAAATTAAAACTGTCAGAAAAGTAAGAAAAAACAGAATTGCATACAGAAAGGGTCCGTTTGGTGGCAGAAACATATGTCCCTCCCTAAAGCTTACAATCAAGAAAACTCATCAAATAAACTCAAAGGCAAATACTGCTGATCCAACAGCAGTTTCCACCTGCCTGTGCTGGAGATTTTAACCCAAGCAATGGATACAGGGGGCTCTTGAAGCAGAGCCCTGCCTGCTACCGAGCAGCCTGGCAGTCAGAACTGCCTGGGGACACAGAGAATCTGGCTTCAAATTTATCCCCTCATTCAGCATCGAGAATGAAGTCTTAATCATCAGGCCACAGAATATCCATGGTGGACGAGTTCCTCGTTTCTTTACTGGTGGCATTTAATTTCCTACTGAGTAATTGTACAGTTATTGGATGAGAAAAGAAGAGAAAATGAGAATGCTTCTGTGCTGGAGCCGGGGGTTGTCATCCAGAGCATGCATGCAGCAGCCTCCAGCCCAGTGGGTATTTAATAACAGCACATGAAGTACAACAGCCTCGTACTTTAACAGGGTGTTACTACACGCTTCATCTTAATAGTGTAACCCTGAAAAATGAATATAAAATAACCCATTTGGTCAGTGTTTGCAGGTAGCTACGGAATGCCACAAGCTGCATTGGGAATGCAGGAATGAGTCTTCCCAGTCCTGTCATGCTTTGTGTTTCTGAGCCAGGACTCTTTGAGATCTGTCACTGCCTTCAGGGAAGGGGAGAACAAATGAAGTGAGGGTGCTCACAGGTGTCTGCACTGCAGGGTTTGGCACTTGGGCACATACATGTAAGTATTTGAGCAGATATGCAATGGACAGGGGAGAACATGCTGTTCCTTCCATAATAAACTGAACTTCCTCCTTTTAAAATGGGAACTAATTTATCATGAGAGAATAAAGTCACATCAGTCTCCACACCTAGGGCTTGCAGCATTTTGTACATGGGTTTGAAGCTGCGTACCTTTACACACAAGGGACATTCAGTTGTCAAACCTGTGGGAATCACTTAATGTGACAGAGACCGCTGAAAACACAGCTCCTGCTTTGAATAAGTGAGCACCATGGGATCCCTGACGACTCTTTTAAGCTCCCACATACCCATCTGGGATTAAATAGAAGCAATTCTTGTGCTATCTGCTGCAGATTCACGGGGATCTGGAACTGCTACAAAACCACTTACAGCCTTCCAATCAATTCCCTAACACCTTCCTAATTTGTCACAAAAAAAGAGGAGACTTCTGTCAAAGTTAGCACATTTTTGCTACCCAGGAGGAAGACAACAGGGTTAAGATTTTCTCCTTCTACTATTCTGGTTTGGAAGATACCACTTTACCACAATGGATCAAGGTAATATTAATAAACTGACCATTAATTAAACAAGCCTTTGGTATTGCAAAGGTTGTTGCCACTTTTTTTGCACTGCATTTACTAAGTAGTTTTGAGAAAAACAAACAAACAAACAAAACCAACACAAAGCTATTAAGGAAAACTCCTCGATTCAGTCCATGCAAAGGAGAAAAAAAATAAACTGAGGCAAAAGAATTGCAAAAATAAGGGTAGCACATCTGAGATCTCTCATCCCGTTATTGTTAGTTCAGAGAACTATTCTTGGCACAGGATTTACCTTCAAAATCCTCATTTTACTCTGTTGGAATTACTGGTTGCAGTTTTCTCAACGTGAGAGTTTTCTCCTGAGAAATCTGCATTATATGAGGTTTGGGAACGTGACCAGAAATTTTATTTAGTGACAGCTGCTCTTTCAGTCTATCTCCTATTTTCTTCAGACCTGCAAGGCTGGGGAAAGCTAGTCAGGCAGAGCTGGAGCAGCGTCAGGGCTTATCCTGTTCTGAGGTATTAAAGTCTCCTAAAGTCCTGAAGGAGGCATTAGGGATCTTTCCAGAAACCTCCCAACACCTGTGCAGGTCCTGCAGAGCGAAGGAGACATCCTCACGGAGCCTGAGTAAGCCTTTGCAAGGAGTTTTCCCAAAAGAGAAAGAGAAGTTTTTCCCTTTCTCATTAGATCCAACCAACTGATCAGAAATGAGCACAGACTTGCTTCCCAGCTGGCAACTTCTCAATTAATCCAGCAAGCATCTCAGGATGCCTCTTGATTAGGGAAAGCGAGCAGCAGAATGAGAGAGAGTCCCAGAGCCTTGAGAAACACGTGCACCCGGGCTGGGCAGGAATTTCACAAGGTTTGAGCTGTCTGCTGAGGGGAACTTAGGCCCTATTTATAAAGGATTCAAAGGTATTCAGGCAAGCTGGAAAGTAAATTTCTCTTTAAAAAACAAAACAAAACAAAACAGTTCTCTTCAATATCTCTATCGATGATCTGGATGATGGCACTGAGTGCACCCTCAGTCAGTTTGCAGATGACACCAAGCTAGGTGCGTGTGTCGATCTGCTCGAGGGTAGGAAGGCTCTGCAGGAGGATCTGGATAGGCTGCACCGATGGGCTGAGGTCAACTGCATGAAGTTCAACAAGGCCAAGTGCCGGGTCCTGCACCTGGGGCGCAATAACCCCAAGCAGAGCTACAGAGATTTCACACACGTTTTAGCAAGAGGCTTTAAGCAGAGTGTAGCAGAAAGGAGAGCGGCATGGCCTGCAGGAAGGCCCTTCCGCATGTGAAGCACCTCCTAGCTAGAGAGCAAGGCTGTGGGTGTAAGATCACAGAACTGCATCCCTGGCTGCATGGAAGGAGGAGCACTGACAGTGTCAGTCTTCATGTACCTATGTACATGAAGAAAGCAGGTAGGGCCTTTGAAGTAAAGGCAAGCACTTAATGACTTAATGCTGCTGGGGGTAAAAAAATGAAAACAAACTAGCAAACAAAAAGGAACCACCAGAAAGATGCAGAGAAATCTTTCATGGCTGAAGCAGCCTGCAGATGACAGAGGAGGAAATACTGAAGGAAGCACTTCATCTGGCTGCAAGAAGGAACCTCTGTAAAAGTCAGAGATGACAATGCTGTCCAGCTGGTGAAAGGCCGAGGAGAATGCGAGATGTGGTGGAAAGAAGATACACTTCAGACTGGAGCGTGCATCAGCTGCAGCTTAGACATTATGATTTAGAGAAAAGATGGTCGGAGATGGTGCCCAAATTAGGGACCCAAGTGTCAGGGGGAGTGCTGGCACTTTCCATCTTAACTGCCAAAGAAGAGACAGGAAAGTGCTTTTATTATGCTCAGTATGACACTTCCTTTCTGGGCTTTAACATTAGTAATCTGGATGCATGCACTCAAAAAATAAAAAAAAAAATATCAAGATTTGCCAATGTGGGTGGATAAACCTGTCATTACTAAAATGAATCCATTAACTAAGATGCTTTATAAACTCCAGATGATCTCTCTCCTATTATCTCCTGTAAGGAGATTAAATTTTTTCATTGTTGCTTTTATGCAATTTCTTTGGAAGGGGAAATGGCTCAAGGTTAAATTGAAAAGCCTTTTCCATCCAATAAAGACGCCATATTAATTTTCCCTCATCTTAGACAAAGTATATGGCCTTGTGAGATATAAAGGCTGTAAGTGTGCTTCTTTCTAGTCTCCTTGCTGCTCTGTTTAATAACGGAACAATTCCTGGTGCAGCCACCCGCTGTCCTGTACTGCTCTGGTAGGGAGAGAGACTGTCTGTGTCACTTCCAACCTCTTACATTCAACCTGTACAGGATAAAATTTTGCAAAATAAATGTAAAATCTTGGAAACAAGTGGCTAAGGGGTTCAGTAACTCTGATCTTCTCTTAAATTTATTGCCTCTGAGAAAGGAAATAGAGCGATGTTTCACTCCTGGCAGAAGTTTACAGGGAGAATTTCTGGACATAGGCCACTACAGCACAATTACAACCAAGAATTTCGGCCTGTTGTGCACAAACCCTGCCTTGGATTTTAGCAGGTACATGTATGTGTCCTGCTCCCCCCCCACACACACACTTGCATATCTATATATCTATATATCTATATGTACAACCTCTGACCCAATGTTACAGCTGAAATAGCAATCCCAAGTTCCTCCCTAACAGGCAGCTACTACATCCCCCACCCCGCCCCGAATTTGAACCTGAATTTAGGGCTTACCAAATTCTTTAACTAACACATTTCTTCTGCCTTCCCCACCGCTGATGAGGACCCAGCTTTTCTCCTGACACACTGCTGTGCTCACTCGCTGGCCTTTCAGTGTCCCTGCTATCTGTGCCGCCTGGCAGCTCAGTGCACAGCCAGCTCAGCTCTGCTCATGCCCTCCTCGAGGGCTGCAGCCAGCTCAACGCCCTGGCTAACCCTCAGCGCTAGGAGGCTCCTCCACAAGCGAACTGTTCAGCATCAAATGAGCTGTACTCTCAGATACCAATTTTTGCACTAGAATTGCTAGCCAGACATCAAGTGAAGCATGTGCAGTAGGTTTTGGAGCGAAGCAGTCCTGGTGCCAATGCAGACCAGCTGTACAGCACATGCAGGGGCAAGACCACCTACCCAGAGGTACCACGTCTCCGAGAGGGACTCGCAGCACTGCAAACTTGTGCTCCATAAATTCACTCTTCTCCCAAACCGTAAAGTTGTTGAGCATGTCTGTAACTCAGCATTCATGCCAGTGGTTTGGGCCAGGTCCTGTGTGAGCTGTTAGATCTACCAGACATCCCTAAATCCTGGGCAAATATATCAAATGCACAAGACTGTTTCCGGAAATACTTCTGGAACAGAAAGATGGAATCTGGGAAAATCTGTATGCATGGCAGCCCTCAGCACTGGTGAGCTCAGCAAGTAGGGTGTTCTCTTTGTGCTGAACTCTACTGGCACATTTCAGGATGATCTGGGATATGTCCTGACAAAAATACTGCAGAAGGCAAGGCTTCCACGGGAATTTGTTTTAACTTGGAGACGGGGTCGCCTCTCTGAGGCAAGGCGCACACTGCTCCAGCCCTGCTAGACATTTCGGAAGAGTCAGCACTGTGCTGCTCCTGATAGCTTTAAAGCAGAAGGGGAGAGCATATCCACGGTGTGCAGTGCATTAATGGCCCTTGGTTGGCACCAGGGACAAATCTTCCCAGCTGCTTTCAGTGGGATGATTAGCGCTGATGTTGGAATACAAGCCTCCATTAACAGCCAAGGTAAGTGAACATCAGGAAATTATACGAAGCATCAGCTTTATGAGCTGAAAGATTTGTTACTTCCACCCACACAACTGAAGACTTTATTTTAAGAAAGTATTTAAATTCTTCTTAAACATTCTTGACACATCAAAAGAAAGAATCAACTAGAACATCTCCACCCCCGACTCTAGTATGAACGCAACTCCCCAGGGTGCTTTTTACAGGTTTTTGACAGATAGCTTAACTCCTAATTGTCTGTTCAAACCCTATGCTCTTTCTAAAGTTTACTCTGTGCAGCAGCCAGGCATTTTGGTGTCTGGGACAAAGGCCTGTGCCCCAGGAGCCCATGGCTCTGCTGCAGGCCATGAGGACGCCAAGCTTCCAGAGCACGGAGAGAGCAAACAGCTACCAGCCCAGCCCTGCCACCACCAACCTGCCATGGGGGCTGCCAGGGCCCCTGTGCCAGCTCCTGACATCTCCTGCCACCTGAAGGAAGCTCAAACAGCCTTGTGTTTTACACGAGAAGTTCACTTCTGAGGGGGGATGTGGAGGGACAGAGCAGGCAGAGTATATGAGAGCAAAAAGGAAGATAAATGCAGCCCTCTCCAATTTCCCTCTTTCACCTGAGGGTGAAAGGGCACACGGGACACCTCCCCATCCTTTTCCCCCATCTTTGCTGTGTATTGTTCTGAATCAGGCCTGTTATTTATCCACACCATCACAAACAGTGCATACTTGCTCTACTCAAGATACAAAAATGCCTTTTCATTTACAAAATAAAATCTCAAGATCTCCTAACTGCCAAGGGCAACAAATGAAATAACACATTTACATATCAAGGGACTTATAAACATCAGGCTCTGAAAAACAAAATTGATTAGAACAAGGCAGCTCCTGAAACTCACCATGCCTCTCTGCAGAAGGCTAGGGTCATTTAGCTGAAACAGTTCTGGTAAGTGTTTGAAGCTCAGCTTGGGAAACACAGAAGAGTAACCTGCCACCTGAACTTGTGGGGAAAAATGCTTTAGAGAAAAAAAAAAAAAAAAGGTCGAAAGCCTTTGCATGAATTGCAAAATGCCATAGAAATATTGTTTTTCATCTACAAATATGTGAGTCTTCTGCCTCAAGACATCTTCCAAGACTGCTCTCTCTTCAACACAGTACTTGATCGCTCGGATTTGAGAGTCCAGTTCCTCCTGCACGTGAATCAATCAAATTTTCTGGCATTAGGAGGGTGTATTTGCCCCTCAAACCATCCAGGGATGCTCAATGTGTCAAAAGGTAAATAAGAAGGCGATTAGGCAAGCACCTGCTGGAGAAAGAAGGATTGCGTATCGACCATTTGAGAGAATACAGGTGGACTTTACTGAACTACCAAAGAGATGGCTATAAGAACGGTGGAAAAAAGGTGGACACATGCATCACGAGTAAAGGGACCTGTAACAGGAACCTGGAAGGTTGAGTCTACTCCTGGAGATCTGAAAGTTAAGCTTAAAAGAACTTGAAGTATATCAGGGCATAGCCAACCTTTGGATGCTAATTGTATGTATATTAAATTTTGTATTGATTAGAATATTAGCAATCATTGGAAACTCATATGAAGGCCCTAACAGAAGGATTTGGGGACCCCAAAATCCCATAGGGGGAGTGCCACCTCCAGTAGAGATACCTGCAACATCTTGAATTACCTGAAAATTTAAAATAATAGGTGGGAAAATTTACCTAGATGATTATCTGCTTTGAATCGAGCCCCCACTAACTTGTGGAAAAGTTGACAAATAGAAGAACCATCAGGTGTGTAAGTCTGGACCATTTCCTAAGAAGCATCAGGGAGAGGGCAAGACCGGAGAAGGGACCAGTACTGCGGCTCAAGAAGGTTTACCAAGGGCTGCAGCCCCTTAGGGTAATAACCGCCGGGTAACATGGTCTTTACCGGACCTCTCCTAATTACATGTCATTGGTCTCAGAATTGTAGTGAATGTATTGTTAACACCCGGAGGGGAAGAATGCAGGAACAAACACTACTATGCCTGTTAAACCTACGCTATGGAAACCAGAGTGTGCTCGATGTAATGAAAGCAATAAGATAACCAGTTATGAGCCGAAAGAGGTCCCCTATCAATGGTGGATAGAGGTAAGAGCTAATAATGAAGGAGGGTTAATTGGGAAAAGTATAATTATTATACACCCTGCCTTTTATAAATATTCTTTTATGTTACTAAATTCAGAGCGAGTTGAGACTTCATTTATAACACTTGCAAATTTTGGATTTTTACATAATTTCCCTTCAGAGTGCTGTGCCCCCTTACTGTCCGTCAGTGAAAAGGGAGTCGGTAACTCTGTGACAGAGGGGTCTGTTTCAAAGAAAGTGGAAAATAGGAAAAAAATGTCTCTTGACATTTCTTATTCAAAGGTGCTTATATAAACTGCGTAACTGTTTACAACAGCAAACTGTTTAAAACTTTCCTAAATTATGTCTAATTGATTTAGACTCTTCTTGATGATCATACAGAGCTGTGGAGCAAACTCTCATTAGTAGGTAAGGTAAGAATATACTGCATCTAATCTAAGGATTAAAACTTAATCTCAAATTGAATGAGCTCATATAGCCCCCTTCACCTCCTCTGGCTCACCTGCATGCATCTCTGGAGCTCACAGTTTCAAAATGGAAAACCAGCAAAAATATGGTGTGTCTGAGGAGAAGAAGGAACTTTGCTGGTCTAGAAAAATAAACTAATTCTGTATCACAGAATCACAGAATATCCCGAGTTGGAAGGGGCCCATTAGGATCATTGAGTCCAATTCCTGGCTCCACAAAATTTCCCTGAAATTCAGACCATCATGGTGAACACATTCATTCCTCTCTGTAAAGTTTTGGTACATATTCAAATGCCTGGTGCTCTTTCAGCACTGATCTTTTGATAAATTGTTCTGCAATTTCTTCTTTTGAGTCTGAAGGAGGTGGATGAAGCTGTGCCTGGCACAGCAGCCTGCCTGACTGCACTGATACAGAAGCAGGAGTTTGATGTTCTCCTGCCACAAGTAAAATTAAGTCTTCAATCTTCTTTTGCAATTTGAAACTGAAAACCCAAATCAATAAACCTCTCAGTCCTCCTTGAGCTACAACAAAAGAGCACAGGCCAAAAAGTCTTTGTTATTTATTTTTCCCCTTCTTCCCCACAGCAATTCTTCTAAAAATTCAATCTAGCAGTTCAAGCTTAATTGCTCGCTTTGAGACAATCCAAAACTCTAGGAGCCCTGTCTGTCTCAAGGTTTTGAAGCTACTCTGATGTTTTTGTAGCATCAATGCTCAGAAGCACATTTTAAAAAATTTATCCAGACTCTGTCTGTTCATATGCAAAGAACTGGACATTAATAAATTAGCAGCAAAATCTGAGACATTTGCATAGTTTAGAAAATAATGAGGCCTATATAATCTGTTCCTGTATAACATATTAGACTCCAGGGATCCATACATTAAATCAATCTTAATTGTCCAGAACCAGAACCAGCTATCAATTAGATTTAGGAATATATCATTCTAATTTATTGCAAGTAACAGACACACAGCAGGTGACAAATACCCTACCAAGCCTGAATGTTGCATTCTGCTCCCAAACCGCTGTTTTTCTGGGTCAGATGTTCTTTTGATGAGATGCTCTGCATGTGCAACATTAGGGCTGCCAGGCTCTAGCTCAGCAAAGGACTTGCTACCAAACTCATTAATGTGTGCTTAAGATCAACCCTGAATTTGGAGAGGAGACAGAGGTCCTACTGATTTCAGCACCCCAGACCCCACAAAGCCTAATTAGGGAAGCGCATCTCTGCCCAAAGCTATCTAGATGCCTCTGGGGGGGTCAATTTGCGTAGTGCTTTGCTCAATGATGCTGCAATTGCCCTTCTCCCCAGTACAGCATCTTGCCAACTTCCCTGCAGGCTGTCCGCTTTTGGGTTCTCAATTGCCTTTCTAACTACAAATCTAATCTCTGCAATGAAGTATTGATGCTGTTTCCTAGTTCCAGAACCCTGTTCATTCTCACAATCCTCCCCAGCAGGAACCACTACCCACATCTATAAAAGGCCATAGGAGACCAAGCCTCATGTATTGGCATACGCTCAAGCCAAAACCTTGGTCTTTACAATATGCTTCTGAGCTGCAGCCAACTCGTGCACTAACAACATCTCTATCTCTGAAATATCAGCAGTGCAGACACTTTCACCATCCATTATTTTCAGCTTTAGACAGGGACCTCATCAGAGAGTTGAGCTGATGGGTAATGAAAGACCTCAGGAGTTGTTTTTTTAGATGTGGTTCAAGACCATGCGCTCCAACACACGTGAATAGAGAGCTCTCTGTTGGAAAACAGAAGCAAAGACAGTTGTTTTTACCCTGACATATCAACACCTTGTAGGAGATTATTACTTGTTAGAAATGATACAATCTCACATAATTTATCCTTCCACTTGTTCCTGAAAAGATCTTTGTTATCTGTTTCCTAGGAATATGTGCCACCACACAGAGCTCTGCTTTGATGCTGAGATTAATTGTATCTGCCTGCTTAGGAAAGTGGTCAGGTTGATTTATTAACATTCTTAATGAAATCTGCTTGTTTGTTTTTCCCTCTGTTCTCTTAATATTTTATAGGTTTTTTCAATTCTTTATTTTTTATTTTTTTTTGATTCAAGGCTTTGCTGAAATGAGCACAAGCAGTAGTATTTCAGATTGCAGACACAGTTAATGCCAGCATTGGCTTATGCTTAACTTCTTTTCATTTTTAACAGTCCTTGCCCTGCAGGTATAAAAAGGGAATTGGAGCCATAAGGCACAGCTTCAGATTTGTTCTCTTAATTAGCTCCTGCCATGGTGGATTAATTCCATCTGCAATGTGTTGCCATCTCTGCAGAAGTTTATCGGAGTAGAATGGGGCATTAATGAGGAGAGTGGATGCCTAGACATCCCAGCTGTCCATAAGATGGCTGTAATGGGATAAGCACAGATGGTACCAATGCTCTCTTTAAGTATCACTGAAGGTGAGGATTTTTTTTCCATAAATCTGCCACATTCAGTTACTCATCCACTGCAGAGAATAAAATTACAGAGCTGCAACTCAGACTTAAAAATAGCGGGCAGAGGATCTGATCATCTCAAAAGTCGTTCTCCCTTCCCCAAGGAAACAGCAGGTTTATCAAGTTTAGCATTTCAAGCTGAAACAGAGAGGCTAACTATTTTCTCCTCTTTTGTCTATTGTCAATACATTTATTTATGAACTGGAGAATTTCTTTTAAATCTGGGAGTCTTGTTGCTGGGCTCCCAGCAATCCATCAGCGAACACTGCCTCGAGACCTGACCCCTAAATGAATGGGCTTCTGGGATGGACCATTTGGGCAAGATGCTTCTTTCCCTTAGTTTAGTTTAGTCTAAAACTGAAATAACTCCAGTCAAGCCAGGGAACACCAGAGGTATAGAACCAGGGAAAGGATAATTGATCCTCTTTCTGTTTTAATTTTATGTCGCTGTCGTGGTTTAACCCGGCTGGCAGCTAAACACCACACAGCCATTCGCTCATCCTCGCCCCTGCCTCTCTGGGATGGGGGAGAGAAACGGGAAAGTAAAGCCTGTGAGTTGAGATAAAGACAGTTTAATAAGACAGGAAAATAATAATAACAATAATAATAATAACAATGATGATGATAATAGTACTACTACTAATAATGTGTACAAACAAGTGATGCACAATGCAATTGCTCACCACCCGCTGACCGATGCCCAGCCTAACCCCGAGCAGTCCGGCCCCCTTCCCCCGGTTAGCCACCCCTATATATTGTTTAGCATGACGTCAGATGGTATGGAATACCCCTTTGGCTAGTTTGGGTCACCTGTCCTGGGTCTGTCCCCTCCCAGCTCTTGCTGCACCCCCAGCCTGCCCGTTGGCAGGGCAGAGCAAGAAGCTGAGATGTCCTTGGCTTAGTATAAGCACTGCTCTGCAACAATTAAAGCATCGGGGTGTTATCAGCACTCTTCTCATCCTAAGCCAAAACACAGCATTCCACCAGCTACTAGGAAGAAAATTAACTCTGTCCTAACTGAAACCAGGACAGTCGCGCTTTCCTACTTGTTTAAAAATAAAAAGTCTTAATTTGCCTTTTAATGGCCTGTTCCGGTAGAAATAAAATGTCAATATCCCCATGAAGTAATATCCGACCATATTAACTTTTGTCTCAATACCTGCATTGCTTCATTCTACATCTTGATTATTAATGGAGTTAAATTGTTTCCAAGAAAGCAGCAGTTAATCTGTTTAAAAAATGCTAGTCAGTGACTCCACAGATAGGGGGTTCAACAACTGGAACTATTACAGACTTTCTGTACAACCACAGGAATCTTGATTTATCCCATGGCCCTACCTATAATTGGAGATAATAGGACTTCCAGTGCCTGTTCTGTCTATTGCAGTCAGCTACTTGGGGCAGGTGCTGCCTTTCTCCATGCTCATTTAGTGCCTCACATAATAGAGTTCCAATCTCTGTTGATGCCTCTGTGCATTATTAAAATACAAAGGATGTCAAACAGAAAAAGACATTTAAGTGCTCAAGTGCCATGGGAACAATACAGGCATGAATGCATTTTTCTTCATCCTTATAAACCTGCTGCTAAATATAAAAAGCTGTCTGTAGCTGTTCTACTACCTGTACATAAAACAGAGGCACATCAGACAAAGTTACGGTGCTGAGTAACACACGCTGGGTGCCTTCCAGAAGGGCTCTCACGAAATGACAGCAGTACAGCTGACTCCAGTCACTAAAGGACAATAGTAATTTGAAACATTTCTATTTTCCTATTCAGCATCCAAGATGGTTTTGGATGCTCACTGAAGTTCTGTTCCACTCCTATAGATTAATTGTTTCTCACCCAGTACCAACGGCTCCTTTCTGCTTCAGGATCCACAACGTTATATAAAAATCTCCCCTCTGTTAAGACAATTGAAAGGAGGGAGGGAGGACTCCAAGGACGTTGAGGTCCTATTACTCCACTGGCTACATGAAATAGAGCTGGAGAGACAAAGCTGAGGAGAGAGCTGCTCATTTTGAGGAGAGTGCCCTAGGCCAAAGGGGTGCAGGATGAGCACAAGGCGTAGCAGCACTGAGTCATGCTCAGAGCTTCAGAAAAAAACAGGAGGATCTTCCACTAAAGGAAATGTGGCTCTGGAAAAATCCTGTTTGCTCCATAACCCTCTTTGCAGAGGAGAGGAGGGGACAGAAGAAGGAACCCAGGCAATGGCAGCTGCAGGCTGCTTGGGCCGTTTGGAAAGCTGCCAGCTCCAGCTCTCTTCGGCCGGGTGTGGAACTGGGGGCAGCAGCTGCCCAGTACAACTCCAGCATCTCCCAGGTTGTCACTGCACTGCCTCAGCACCCACCCTGCCCAAGGACCCCAGGAGCTCACAGCAGAGCCGCCTGGTGTACAAACCACGGCACATGGCCAGCGCTTGCCCTCTGCCGGGGGAGCCAAGAAGGCCTGGCTCTCAGGGAACTGAACAACAACAGGACTTTGCATCAGGCACGACTTCCTACCACTTGCTGGGGAGCTCGCAGCCCAAGAAGGCACAGAACGGGATGTGCTGTGTCTGGCTGGGATGGAGCTAGCTTTCCCCACAGCAGCCCACGCGGTGCTGTGCTCTGCACCCATAGCTAGAACAGCAGTGGGAGCCCAGCAGTGCTTTGCCTACTGCTGAGCAGTGCTGGCACAGCACCCAGCCTCCCTCCAAATCCCCCAAAGTCAGGCTGGGGGTGGGCAAGAGGTGGGGAGGGGACATCACCTGGGCAGCTGACATAAACTGACCAAAGGGATCACAGAATTGCAGAATCACCTCACCATGAAGAAGTTTCATCTCACATTTAAGCAGAATCTCCTGTGTTCCAGCTTGCACCCCTTGTCCTGTCATTGGATGTCACCGAGAAGAGCCTGGTTCCGTCCTCCTGACACCCACCCTTCACATATTTATAAACATTTATAAAGTCACCCCTCAGTCTCCTCTTCTCCAAGCTAAAGAGACCCAGCTCCCTCAGCCTTTCCTCGTAAGGGAGATGCCCCACTCCCTTCATCATCCTCGTGGCTCTGCGCTGGGCTCTCTCAAGCAGTTCCCTGCCCGTGAGCCGAGGGACCCAGAACTGGATGCAATATTCCGGATGCGGTCTCACCAGGGCACAGTAGAGGGGGAGGAGAACCTCTCTCGACCTACCAACCATAACCACCCCCCTTCTGATACACCCCAGGATGCCATCGGCCTTCTTGGCCACAAGGGCACAGTGCTGGCTCAGTCATCCTGCTGTCCACCAGGACCCCCGGTCCCTCTCCCCTTCACAGCTTGTTCTGGTGCCTGGATGCTCCATGCCATACGGTGTCACGCTCAGCAACAAAAGGTGAGAAATAGGAGGGAGAGGGAGGGCTCTTGTTACGAAGACATCTGTCCTCCCAAACAACTGCTTGTGTAGAGGCCCTGCTCCCCCAGACATGGCTGAATGACTCTCATTGATGGGAAGTACAGAATTTTTTTTTTTCTTTGCTTCTCTGCAGCCTTTTTTTCCCCCCCCTTCTTTTTTTTTTTTTCTCCCTTTAATTAAATTATCCTTATCTTAACCAGCGAGTCTTTTTCCTTCCATCATACTCCTCTTCTTTAGAGGAGGGGGAGTAAGGAGTGCTTGTAGCAGAGTTTAGCTGCCCAGCAGGGTAAAATGACCATGCAGGTTAAAGAAAATACACTGCATCCTGCTCCTGTGCACTCAGAGCACAGCAGGGAGGAACATGTGATGCAGAGCTTTAGTATACTGCTCTGGGATCTGTATAGGGACAGAATGACAGTAGTTGTTCACTTCTGCTTTAAAACAGAGACACCTAAAGAAGCCTCTCTGGGCTATAGTTCTGTCTTGTTTGGTCAGATCCCTGTAATTGCACAGAAAACATCACCTGTGTTCCAGATTTGACTGTGAAAAGATCAGACAGCTGGGGGTTATACTGCAGTCTGTTGGGCCGGGTAGGTACAAGATGTACATCCAGCACCTACAGATGTACCTTCAACCCCGAGCAGGCCCTGGAGAAGGGAGGTATGAGGGAAGTGCTGAATTACCTTCCCACAGCATGTTCCTCAGCACTCAGCCTGTGAAAAAGCAGCTGAACTACTGCAGGGGGCAAGTGATGGGTCAGGCTCCGGCTCCCAGGAAGCCAGGGGAGATGCTGGGCTCTGTGGCACTGCTGGGCTGCTGCTCTGAATCTGTGTGAAGGAGGAAAGACATGGCAGGCTATTGTCCCCTGACACAGAGAATCTATAAAATACTTACTGCAACAGCCTCTTAAGTCAAGCTTATTCTTTAATTTCTGTTTGTTTGTTTGTTTTCCCCACCATAAAAGACAACAGTTCAACAAGACAGGAGTACTCAGCAAGTCAAAGGAAAGGACGGTTTTGAGCACGGGTTATTTCTGGCTACAGTAGTGACAAAGTCTGATTTGGTCAGGCTTTTATTGTCACTTGCTTGGCAAACATTCCCTTTTCTTCACCGCATAAGGCAGCAATATCTGGCCCTTGCAAAATTATTCTTTCAGGCCTTGACCCCAAAGAGGGAGATGAGCTTAGCTTCCACAGGAAGACCCCACATTTAAAAAGAGGATGCCAACCCAAGGCTCACTGGAGCCAGAGAAAATAGGTTAGATCCGTATTATGTCAAGCCAAGATAAGCAGAACAAAGGGGAAAGGAAAGGAAAGGAAGGGAAGGGAAAGGAAAAAATCCCACCATGGAATTCTTCCTTCCGGAGATACAGATACCAAAGGTTATTCAGTATAGTGTGCTGTTTGTGTTGTACAGTGCTACATTTTATAATTACAAGGATAACACTCACAGCAGAGTACTGTGTGTGGCAATAAACAATTACTCTGTGTGAGTACGCACCAAAGCAGTGCTGAGGTGTCTGAGAACCACCAAGCTGTTCATTGTGCATGCGTCCTTCAACGCTCTGAGCGTTACTCTGCTTTATAACAAAGAGAGGAAGAAACAATAAACCACAATGCACACAGAAGATTATATTCATTGCCTCATGAAGTCCTCTTTCTAGTATTGCATCATGTCCTAATAAAGGCAGGGTCTTGTAGCATAAATATTTTGAAGACAGCTCTAAATGTCCATAATTTTAGATTTCAAGAGCAGCACTCAGCCCAGAGCTTCTGTTTGGCACGGATGGCCACTGCCTTTCAAATAAAAAGCTCTCAGGCTAACTTCAGCTTTTTTTCTTTTTCATTTCTCCCCTTCAAAGAAGAAAGATACCAATATAAATGAAGATGAAAATATTTGTATCTGGTGAAATAAATATGCTACAATTCTAAAACACCCTATAGCTAGCGTCAGCCTGACTTCTCCATAGGGGTATCCAACTTCATTCAGCCTTTCCTGATGCTCTGTGAGAAGGGTAAAATCATTCCCCAACAAGTTATCCATCATTTACTACAACCTAGTTACTAGTTCAGCCTGCAGCCTAAAAACCTGGTCGGACCGCTGCATCCACTCAGCACAGCCTGCAGCAAGGCTGTGGCAGATTGGGGACAACCTCAGGCACTGCACCAGGAGAGCACTCTGCACATGCAGCACCATGGCCACAGGCAGCTGTGCCGATGTCGGGGTGAGAGGTTCTTCATCCTGCTCCCACTCCTCCTCACTCCTACCTCATGCTGCCCCTTCTGTTCCTGCAGGACACGTGTAAACAGCTCGGAGATGAGGTGAGAGGTTGTTCATACAACCACACCCTGGAGGGGTTTTGAGTCATTTAATTTTAGAGAAATTAAGATTCCTTTTTTCATGTAGTAAGGTTTTAGATTTTTTTTTTTAATTTAATACTTACTGTAATAATGCAGTGAATAAAAAAGAATAGTTTAAATCAAATCCTGTCACGAAGGTGAAGAATAATTGTTCTCAGGCTGAGAGAGGTTAAATTCAATTTGGTCGTTAAGAAAAACTGTCAGAAAAGTTTGATCAGGAACAGTCTCCTTAATGAGGTGGTTGTAGCTAACTCGTTAGAGAGAATGAAGGCAGCAATACGGATTCTTTTCTTACACTTATTACTGTTCCCTGTGAGGAGTTGTGTAGCTGACCCTCTTGCATAGGTTTTGAGATCCCCAGCCCAATAAAGTTACCTGTCCTCATAAAATTGTATATGCTATCGAGCGCAGACCCCCTCTCCTCCCAGTATAAAAGGCTATTATAAAGATGATACCAACGATTTATGTACTTCTATTGTACATCTGTAGCAACAGATGACCATGGCTTTGGGCAAACCCAAACCTCCTGCCTTGATCAATACAGGCTACAGCTGCTGGTCTGAAGCCTGCACAAGTCTCCTGATCCTCCTCTGGGGAACTGCCAAGGGTAGCTTCAGTACTCCTTTATCCAACCAAAAGAATCAAAAGAAAATCCCCAAGCTACACAACAATAAATTTGTTTGGATATAATAATCTCTCTTTTCCTCAGTCCTACAAATTACATGACAACAAGCTCTACAGTAATAAATTGTTTGGTTTGCTACTGTACAGTAGCCTTCACTAGAATTCATCAACAAACTTTAAGTCAACAGGCTTGAGTTTAATTAAAATTTTCCAACTCTCTACTGTTTTACTACCCTTTCCTAGATTAGCCAATAAACTGTGGGGTATATACACTTTTATGAGAAGCAATTGTTGGTTTTTCCTTAAACAGCTCACATGAGGGGTAACTCCCTCTAAGCAATCCTGCTTTCCTAGTCATGCATTTGTCAGAGCACTGCTTGAACTGATTTCTGCCCGTAAAGGTAGAACGGGCTGGATTTGATCAGAGGTGGACAAGGGTGTAGCAAATAAAAGCATCTATTAATGCCTGAGGCATTATTTCAATCAAATTTAGTTCAGTGGTTCATAATCTATGGCTTTTAGCTCCACGGAGGGCCACAGTCTGTGAACAGCCAAACAGCTGTGACAACTGTCAGCGGGCTTACAACCCTTTGTAGGTGTTCTAACAGAATAACGAAATCCTCAAGTCCCAACTGAGGAGTACAAACTAAAACCCCTGGAAAGCAATGACAGGCTTTGGATCAAGCCCTGGCAATATATATGAGTTGCTCAAGGTCATAAAGATGCTGAGGACAGGGAAGAAGAGCCCCAACACTCCCAGGGGCTGCCTGTTATACATGACTCCGAAATCCTGGAAGAAACAGCCAAGTATCCATGACAAGAATGGGTTTCAAAATATTTCTCAGTTCCCCAGGCTTAGAAAGAAGTTGGAAAGGATGTTGAAGAGCTTTACTTACTTTAATTTATATCAGAAAGAACCACTCCACAGAAGCACACAAAACACAGCATTTATGTCAAATTTACCTAGCTTGGTAGCTGAACAACCAACACAGCTAATTCTGCTCCAACTAATTCTTAGCTCAGGCTGTGCCTTCAGCACAATGATGCCATGGGTTTAGTTTATTCAAAGAGAGCTCTGGATTGGCTTTTTCCAAAGCTTACAACACCAACTCCTCAGTAACTAACCAGAGAACAGAAGTTTGAATTCTGTACAGTGCACATTGCCTCACGCAGCTGCTTTTCTGCACATGAGCCCTTTTCATGGGCACACTTTCTGACAGAACTGCCTCAGTTCCATCCTGCTTGCTCTGCAGTCTTGCCCAGCCATGGTTTGGGCATGTCATCTACAACATTCACATAAAAAGTCTCTAGGTTGGGGGTAACTGGCCAAACACGTGCCAAGGAACCAGAGGTTCTTGTTGCGAGCCAGGCAGCAGGGCAAGCTTTGCCTGTTGCTACGAGGGAAGCACAGCAGTGTGCAAACCTGAGTGGGCCAGCAGACAGGAAGGCATGTCCCAAATCTGACAGTATTAAACTTCTTATCATCGTGTTTCCTGGCCAGCAGACACAAGAATTTTGAGTCTGTTCGTACAGAGATGTTCTGTTTCTGGAAGCATGTCTTTCCTTTTAGAGGTAATACAGCATCAGAACAGGCACTGCAATCACTGCTGAGAAAGGACTTCTCTGGAACCGGGGAAAAAGTTTTACCTAACTGGCCCCCAACACCTGCTTTGCTTCTGAGTTTAGTTTCACTGACTCAACACAAACCATAAATGTGCACAAGTATCAAGTTGTACCTGAAGAGAAAATAAGACCTTATCTTTCAGGTCTGGTCTGCAAAAGAGCTGCCTCTCAATTGCCCCTTTCTTTTCTGCAGGAGAAATTCCTGCAACAGAGTGGGATGGCTACATTTATGTTTAAATTGGGATGTTTTCAGGTGACTCTAAAGAGACAAACTGGAGCTGTTCATGGGCCCTAATGAGAGTGTTAATGTATGTAGTGTCTGATGTGTGGCCCTGAGTAGGTCTTGGATAAAAAACATCCTTGAAGTAACTTGCCAAGGCAAGCTCTCAAAGCAGGCTCGGGGGCTGCTTTGGAAGAGAAGCAACGCTCCCAGGAGAATGGCACCACTGCCACTGTCACCTCTCAGAGGTGTCAAGCAGCACCTCTTTGGGATGCTGCCTGCCATGGACTTCGTTGTTCTTTACTTTCTTGCAATAGCGGCCAACATTCTTCTCCCCCCGGCTTTCCCCTTGTCCTCCTCCCTTCCATAAAAATAAAAGCTAAGAAATGGAAGACAAAGGCAACAAGGTTTATGACATTTTTTCAGACACAAACAAAAAAGTCATCTCCAGAGAAATGTGTTATAGACACACCTGCAGTCTGATAACTGTCATCCTCAAGAGAGATGCATGCTGTAATTGAACAACACTGAAATGCCAGTGCTACTTCATTATTTTTAATATATGCCTCCCTTCTGTAAACCAGCATATCCAAATCATAAGCATTAAGAGCAATACTTAATTTCCAAATGAGCTTTCTTTAAACTAAGGGTGCACTAAGGCATAGTTGTGTGTTTCAGGTATTTCTGAAATCCTGGGCTCGAGCCAGGGGTTCCCCTGCCTCCCAGGCTCCAGACTCAGCCCACAGCACAACAGAAGCTTCTCCCGGCTGCCTGGGCAGTGAGTTCTCATTGTCTGGGCTTCAGCCTTGTTCACTTAGACAAGAGGCATGTTTTGTGTGTTACCACAAGTTCTCCTAACCATAACAATGCACTGATGTAATTCATAATATTGAATATCTTAATCATGCTGAAAAGTTGCTGAAATACACGGCAGTGCTTCTCTGTTTCTTTTTCTCTCCTTTTTTTTTCTCCCTGACGTGTAAGCACCACTCACAGAAAAGCATCTACCAAGAGCTTTCCTTGCTCTCCATCCCCAGCTGCATTTCCTCACACTGTACTGCTGAATTAACCCTGTAAACGTATACAGATAATCAAGAGCACTGACCCAGCACTGTCCATGCTGAATTACTTGTGGTTTCAAACACTGCTCTCCGGCTGTTCCTGTAAAGCACCAGAGGCACTCACATGCCCAAAATGTAATGAATGAACACCAACAGCAAAAGCTAGGGTGAAGTAAGGCATGCTTGCAGCACAGTGCTTTTCCACACAGCATTTGTGTCTGTATGTGCAGGGCTCGTGTTTGCAGAACCACAGCACACTCCAGTCCTGTACAAAAATCTCTCCTCTGCATTCACCAGCGGGGGCTCACAGCTGACTCTCCTGCAGCAGCATTTTCTCTCCATCTTTCCAGCCTTATTAAAGCCGTCATTTTTCAATGCAGAAGCCATGAGATAACTGCGCCTTTAGACCTCAAGCCTTCACCTGACCTAATGGCTGAATATACAATCACAGGGTAATTACAGTCTCCCATGTATGTTGTACAACAGATGTCTGGTTTGCAGCAAAGAAACTCATGCAGAAGGCAGCTCTGAGCCCATTTAAAACACCAGTAGTGGTAAATGGGCTTTTAACTCACACCAGCAAATGGTGTAAATCCAGAATATTAAAAGCACAAATGTGCTGTTAAAGAGAATAAGAAGCAGATTAAAGTCATAGCACCATGAAGTTTTGGGAAGACAGCCAGTAAGAGCAGAAAAGGAAGTAAAAACACTTCCTTGTGCATCCTTCAGGGTCATTTTTCACAAGAAGCCATAAAGTTAAGAGCCTCAGCCTGTAGGAGAGGCAGCGATCAAAACTGTGACTAGCCTTTCTTTTGGGAAAATATCCGCATTGAAGCTCCTTTCCTATCGCATCTTCCCATTCATTCAGCACAGAGGCCTGACAGCCTCAATCTAAAGGCTTTGGGGAAGTCCCATTCATTAATTTGTTTTACAAATCACTTTTCCTTGCAGAACAGAATTAAGACCTATAGTATCTAACGAGTATTCTCCTCTGCTTAGCACTGGCATTGCAGAAGAAGAAAAAGGTCCAACTACATCCAGCTGCAGTAGGCCTTGCTCACAGCTCATGGAGCAACAGAGCTGCCCGGTCTCACTTCCCTGCCTTGAGCTTCTGATCAACCCCAGCGCAAAAGCTACCATGCATCCTGTCAGAACATCTGGATAGAGCTGACTGCAGTGGATCAAACTACTATTTTTTCCTATCATAAAATATAGTTTAGAAATAAAAGTGTTTTGCATGCATTTGCACCATGGAACTGTTAAAATACAGCAGTGTGACTCTCTTCTATTACTTCAATAAAATATAAATATTTTGTTTGGACAAATTAAATGAAGTCTTTCTATATTTGTGAACAGAATTTTGGCAGAATTTTTGTTTTATGTACAGGTTTTGTATTCTGACTCTAGGGAGCCAGAATTCCTCCCACATGCTGACTGCCATAGCAAGAAATGATGAAAATATCCTCTTAGGCTTCTCTTAAAGTCTGCAGCTGGTAAGAGACCAAAATGCTTTCCTGTCTACTACCCAACTTTAATATTTCATTCCTGATAATCACCTGAGGAATTTCTGCATCTGACTTCATTAAAAGAACCACTTAATGAGTGTTGCGACTGAATTAAAGTCAAATCTCCCAGTGCTTCCTCCCAAGCCTTCCTGTAACTGTCATAAACTCCCCAGCCTCCACACACGCTGCTAAGACACAGCAGCCTGCCCGTGCCACCAACGTGAGCCACATCAGAGCAGCAACCTGCCTGCTGCAAGGAGAAAGGGAAAACAGGCACTTCTCTATGCAGAGGAGCAGGAGGAGTAAGTCTACATCAGCGTTTTGGTTTGGATGAGACGAAAGCTTTTGAAGAAAACCTTTCAGGCATCCCTGCTCACTCTGCCTTGGCTTGCACCACACAGACACCTCTGGCTGCACTTTCGGTTGCACTGAACTGGAAGTTGTGCTCCAGGCGTGCTTTCAATGTGCTCTGCCCTCCAGTGAGCACTTGGCCCATTCAAATTCCACAAAAATCCACAGGAACTTCCTCTACCCCCAGAGCACAACGTGGATGGCTGGTACTCAGCTCCAGCTGCTTCCCAGCACAGACCTGTTCCTCCTGTGCCTACTGCTCGTTAATGCAGAGAGAGCCCCAGAGGAGAGGTGAGGGGGTCCCTCAGGGCACAGGCAATATACTCGTGCTTCTGGCAGTGACAACAACAAGGGAGCACCTGAAAGAAACATGAGGAACTTCATAACATGAGAGACAGCAAAATAATTTCAGTACTGTCGTCCAGAGAAAAAGCAAAGGAGTTGGTTCTGCCTCCAAGTCTGCCAGCCAAAATGACAGATCCATCTGGGAAGTACCAGGTGAAGAGAACCCAAGGCTTTAGGAAATGAGCTCTGACTGACTCCCAAGCAAGAATGCAAAAGAAACAAATCACAGAATCATACAATCAGTAAGGTTGGAAGAGACCTCCGGGATCATCTGGTCCAACCATCCCCTTACTACCAATGTCACCCACTAACCCATGTCCCTAAGCGCCACGTCCAACCTTTCCTTGAACACCCCCAGGGACGGGGACTCCACCACCTCCCTGGGCAACCCGTCCCAATGCCTGACTGCTCTCTGTGAGAAGAAATGTCTCCTAACTCCTAAATGTCTATGAAAACAGCCTTTTGCTCTCCCTGGTTAAACACACTTTCAGAGCTCAACTGAAGACCTGCAGTATGAACGCTCCTCTTGGGGTGACACTGTAGCCAAGGCAGGGCAGTGCCAGTTCTCTGCCCTTCCCAGCTCCTACTTCGCACCGTGTGCCTTCTCATCTAGTATCTCACAAGCTACTTTTTAAAAAGCAGCATTGTCATGTTTTAGTTGAACAGCATGCATAATCTGAGGTTGCTACATTGCTTTAGGGAATTAGCTGCCATTTTGCTTTATGCTATTATGCTAAAATTACTTCTAAGTGTCAGTTCACTTGGAAAATTGCAAAATGTCATTTTACTTTTGGTTGCCTTACAAAATTATTTGATTCTCGCAGTCATGGGATATGAGCTAACCATTGCCACAAGCAGACATGCAGCAATTCTGACCAGCTGGAGGCTGATCTACCTGGTAGTAGAGCAGGATGATTTTAGCATTGGGTGGCTTTACATATTTTACAAATGCTATTCAGATGGCAAAATTCACATGAAGAAAATCCATTAAGCTAGAGAGCTACATCAGTAACAGAAATGACACTGCAAATAGACAGTCCTTTGAGGAGAAGAGAGAATATTAGTGGTTACTAACCTGGAAGTGCTGGACCTTTCCCACCTCTCCTTGTGCCAAAGGAAGGAGCAGACTAGGACTCAGATGAGAATTTTTTTTTTTAAATCAATACTTTTGAAGGAAAAGTTGACTTATAAAGTTTTTGGTTTAGAAATTAGTAAGCAGATTAGTAATTATACAACCTTTTACCTTTTTGCTACAAAAAAAAAAAAGTAGGAAGGGAGAGAAAGAACTGAAGTTTCAGAGTCTGGATTTTCAGTGAAAAATCTATGTTTTTATAAGAAGGCGACATGAAAAATTAAAAAAAAAAAAAAGCACTGTTAAAAAGCCATTTTGAAATCAATTTTGTCAGCAGATGCTTAGACTAACCACACTGAAGAACTTCATGAGTCAGACCTATGCCAGAGGGAATCCTGCATTCACTCTGAAGCAGGAAGAAAAGGCAGCACAAGGCCCCAAAGGACTGACTGCAGATCTGATTCCTTCCAACTTCACTATCATACCCTCAAGACCAAAGAGAGGCTTAGTAAGACCTGGCACAATCTAATTGTTTTTTAAGCACATCAGCTGGCTGGGCTTTGCCCAGAGATTATTAATGAAAAATCTGACTGACTGAAAAGAAAGACCAAATGAGAGTTTATTGCCTAACCTTGTACCCAAAGTAATTGCAATTAAGTGGTAGCCTGGGAGAGTCCATGAGCAATCACAGAATTACAGGGGTTGGAAGGGACCTCCAGAGCTCATTGGGTCCAATCCCCCCTGCCAAAGCAGGTTCCCTACAGCAGGCTGCCCAGGTAGGCATCCAGACAGGCCTTGAATATCTCCAGAGAAGGAGACTCCACAACCTCCCTGGGCAGCCTGTCCCAGTGCTCCCTCACCCTCACCATGAAGAAGTCCTTTCACATGTTGGTGTGGAACTTCACTTTTTGTGGAACTTTTGTGGCCATTGCCCCTTGTGCTGTCCCCACAAATCACTGAAAAGAGGTTGGCCAAGTCCCTCTGTCTCCCACACGTCATGTATTTACAAACATTGATAAGATCCCCCCTCAGTCTTCTCTTCTCCAGGCTGAACAGCCCCAGGTCTCTCAGCCTCTCCTCACAGGGGAGATGCTCCAGGCTCCGGATCATCTCTGTGGCCCTCCACTGGACTCTTTCCAGCAGATCCCTGTCTGTTTTGTACCGGGGAGCCCAGAACTGACCAGGGCAGAGTAGAGGGGGAGGATCACCCCCCTTGACCTGCTGGCCATGCTCCTTTTAATGCACGCCAGGATCCCTTTGGCCCTCTTGGCCACCAGGGCACAGTGCTGGCTCACGGTCAACCTGCCATCCACCAGGACCCCCAAGTCCTTCTCCTCAGAGCTCCTCTCCAGCAGGTCGTCCCCCAGCCTGTACTGACACGTGCAGGACTCCACACTTGCTCTTGTTAAACCTCATTTGGTTTCTTCCTGCCCAGCTCTCCAGCCAGTCCAGGTCTCACTGAATGGCAGCACAGCCTTCTGGTGTGTCAGCCACTCCTCCCAGCTTTGTCATCAGTGCACTTGCTGAGGGCAGACACTATTCCCTCATCGAGGCTGAACAGGACCAGACCCAGCACTAACCCCTGGGGAACACTGATAGTCACAGATCTCTAGCCTCACTCTGTCACCGATCACCACCCTGATTTCAATAAATATTTAGGACTAGACAAGGATCATCCTCAGAAAGGATGACATAAAAGGATTAGAGACTCCAAGCCAGGAAAAATTGTACAGAGATAGGTTTATGACAGTTTGGAATTGTTTATTCCCTAAAATTTTAAAATGAGTCTAAGCGATATAGGTGGAAAATTGGGGTGTTCTTGTTTTTTCTATTATTTTGAAAATGTAGATTTAAGATGCAAATTAAAAATTTAATTTAAGAGTGTTAATCCAGAGCAACAGAAAGTATAAGATCCCAGAAAAGGTACACAACTGCCTTAACAAAGGATTATTTAATTACTTACACTGAACAATTTAAATACTTCTTCCTTCCCCCGCCATGTTTAAGTCTTTAGGGTCCATCTTTCAAGTTCCCAACTATGCAATGACAATCAGACTTTATAAAACAAGAACTGAGACTCGTGTGATCAGTATGATTCTGTGACTGGGGACTCTAAGGAAAAAGTGATCAAAATGCAATTGAAGTGATGCTATTGCCCAACGTGTAGGTTGCAGAGCAATGAAGAAGCAGCCTACAAGGAGATCAGAGACTAACAAAGCACATTAATGCTTTTGAATTTGCTATTAATGGGAAAAACAGGACTCTGCATTGTCGCTTTCAAACCAAACCATAGGAATTGATTATCTGCACAAGGACCCCAGCATGCCCTCTGTTTCTAGGACAGCTTTCATCTACTAAGGATTTTCCTTCCCGGATTTCTGTCCTCAGCACGCCTTTATCTGAAGCCAACTCTGAGTTAACAGGCAGTCACCAGCAGCAAAGAGGTTGTTCTGGACACTCAATAAACCAATTCTCTGCTAGCTTTCCAGGGAGAAAGAGAAAAATCCAACAGCAATTTTCAGTAGTATGGAGTACCATCAAGGCCCATTGTTCAGACATACCTGGAGTCAATGCACAAGGTAAGGAGCCTCCTTACCTTGGAGAAGGTAAGAAGAGTAAGGTGGCCCAAACCTTTGTTTTCCAACAGGCAGTTCCTTCTGCACACAGGGACAGCGACACCGTTCTGTGACAAGTGTTTTTTTGTAGACAAGCAGTCTGAAAAAAGTTAGTCTCCACAGAGCCTTCATTTCAAAACAGAAGGCATCCACAGCTTTTGGCCTTCTGTGAGACTAAAAGGATAAGCTCTTAACATCAAGAACTGCCCCAATAAGCCTCAGCTTATTATTATGTTTAGACTTAATTACAAGAAAGGTTGATTACAGTAAGTTTCCTATCATAGCAGCTCTCCCTATTGCCTTTGGTGGGGATAATACAGATTAACTATCTGGGAATAGTTTCCTTAGGGATTTGCAGTACCTTAGGCTTTCCTGTGGAGAACCTACTGACAGGGTACTCAAAGTCACCCTGTGTTATACCATCTTTGCAGCAAGCCAGAGGAATCTCAGGAAGACACTGCGGCAGTAGTACGTCAGTATGTAGTGTCCATCCATTTTCTGAAGTTTTGGCATACTCAGGGCTCAGATTGGACTTCCAGTCTTCCCAGGTGGTAGCAAAATTTCTCCATGGACAGATACCCCCCCTCACCTTGTCCCCACAGATGCGCCAATCTCTGCTAGCACTCTCCATCATCTATTACTTCCTGCAGCCTTCAGGATTAAACTGTACTAAAACATTTTGTTCATTATTGCCCTCTATGAAAGCAAAATACTCTTCTACCATTTCCTCGGTCCCCATAGGTACAGATTCCTATGCATGGGATCTTTTCTTCTCCTTCTTTAAAGGGAATACCACATTCATCAGATTTTGCCAGGATTATTTTTTTTTCCATTATTTTATCTTCCTTTATAGAAAGCAGCTCTCTCACTCTGTCTTGGGTGCTGTCATTACTTCTCGTTTCGATGTACTGTCTCATCTTCCCATCTCCTGGACATCTTTCAGTATTTTGATCTTCTCTCCTTCTTTCTTATTCTATCATTCTATTTCCTACTGTCTCTATTCACAAGCTGCACTCTCATCTCAAGACGGGTGTAATTTCTTAGTTTCCTGTTTCCCCTATTAGTTATGCCACTGGTGAATCATCCTAATTGCAAAGAAGAACGTACTCCTCATCATTTCTGAATTTGGTTTACAAATCTGATTGAGTGATAGGAATAAATATTACATAAAATGAATATGTAGAAATTAGCTAGCCACTAAGCACAACGCTAAGGCTGTTCATACAGATTGAGAACATCCGATAGGAAATCATAGGGTAGACATCTCGGTGCGCCATTTAATAATGTCAGCCATGTTTTACAACCAAGACGTAATTTGTTTCTACAGATAACTATTAAAATCGTCTGCTTTTTCCGCAAATGAAAACATGGAAGTTGTAACAGATCTGTCAAGTATTTAGCAGAAACTGCAATCATAACCAATAAGAAACAGAACTGCTGCATGCATTTATAACCACAAGTAAGGTCTGGGTAAGAAGAACAGCTTTCATAAACACCAATTTATTAAACGAGTATCAAAGAAGTGTTACATTAAATGGTAAATAGGGATTAGATGGGACACACTTGTGAAAGTCTGTAGTGGGTTTATATGGAAAGGTTTTGGTAGCAGGAGGCTGCAGGACTGCCTTCTGTGAGAAGAATCCAACAACTGCCCATGTTAGATAAGGGGCAGTCTCAGCCAGCTCCAAAAGGATCTGCCTCCGCCCAGAGCTGAGCCAGTAAGCGATGTTGGTTGTGCCTCTGTGAGAGCAGATTTAAGGAACAGGCGAAAAAAAACTGCTGGACAACAGCAGCTGGAGGATGAGGAGTGAAAAACGAGTTTGCAGACACCAAGTTCAGTGAAGGAGGAAGGGGAGAAGCTGAAGTCCCAGAACTGGACCCAGGCCTCCAGCTGGGGCAACTCCAACAAGCCTCGGGCTCTCCAGCTTTCCTCCCCAGGGCCTCAGCTTCAAGCTTCCCTGGCGCCAACTCCAGGAGGATCCTGCCAGGCCATTTCTCCGGCCTGCCCACGGCCCTCTGGAGGGCAGCACCACCCTCTGCTGCATCCCTATCTCCTCCCAGCTTGGATCAGCAGCAGACTTGCTGAGGGCACGGCCTGCTCCGCCCTGCGCATCATTCATGAAGAGGCTGGGCAGGACTGGGCCTGGACGTGACATTGTTGCTACTTCGTGTCCCAGCCTCGCATCTCTAGTGGGTTTCTGTGGCAAGGTTTGGGTAGCAGGGGGCCGTAGGGGTGGCTTCTGTGAGAAGGCTCTAGAAGCTGCCCCATGTTAGATGAGGGCCCCGCTGCTGGCCAGAGCCAAGCCAACAAGCAACGACTCTGGGAGAGCGTATTAAAGACAGGGGAAAAAAACAAAAACCAACCAAGCAACCAAAACAAACATGTCTACACAGCAGCTGGGAGAGGGAAAGGAGTGAGAAACAGCCTTGCAGGCGCCAAGATCAGGGAAGAAGGAGAGAGGAGGAGAGGTGCTCCAGGCACGCAGCCCAAGTCCCCTGCAGCCTGTGGAGAGGCCCCTGGTGCAGCAGGCTGTCCCCCTGCAGCCCATGGAGTACCACAGTGGAGCAGGGCTCCACGCTGCAGCCCGTGGAGGAGCCCCCGCTGGAGCAGGTGGCCCTGCAGTGACAGAGGCTGTGGCCTGTGCAAGACCCCTGCCGGAGCAGATTCTGGGCCAGCCCTGTAGCCCGTGGAGAGGAGCCCATGCAAGAGCAGGGGATGGAGGGGGAGCTGCTGCCCGGGGGGGACCCAGGCTGGAGCAGTGTGCTCCTGAGGGATGGAGCCTGTGGGACGGAGCCATACTGGAGCAGTTCTCGAGGAGCTGCTGCCTGTGGGAAGCCCACGCCGGATCAGTTTGGGAAGGACGGCACCTGTGGGAGGGACCCCACGTTGGAGCAGGGGACAAGAGTGACCGAGAAGCAGCGGCAGAGACCAAGTGCTACAGACTGACCGCAGCCACCATTCCCGCATTCTCCTACGCCACTCGGGGGGAAGAGGGGGAAGAGGACGGGTGGGGGAAAGGTGTTGTTGTTGTTGTTGTTGTTTCCTTTTGTTTCTTTGTTTCTCACTTCTCTGCTTCTCCTGCAGCCCGTGAGCCATCTCCCTGTGCCCTCCTCACAAGCCACGAGGGTTTCTCCCTCGAATTTTCTCTCCCTTCCCCAGCTGAGGAGGGAACGAGACAGCAGCTGGGTGGGCACCTGGCCGCCAGCCTAGGCCAAGCCACCACGGCCATTCACGGGGATGAAGAGGCTGCACCGTGGGCTTGGAAGCCCAGGGGGTGTCTGTGAGGCTGGGGGAGCTCCTGGGCCCTGCCGCATCATCCACCACTCCATGGTCTCCTAGTGACACGGAGGGAGCACAATGACACCAGTGACACAGGCGAGTCTGGGGGGGACTTTGCGTCTCTGGTGAGCGCCAGGCGTGGAGGCAGCAGCTCCTGGCAGCGAGGCGAGGCCAGGCGAGGCGAGGAGTTGCTGCGCAGCATGGCTGCCGGAGAGGAGGAGAAGGCCCCTGAGGCACACGAGGACGGTGAGAGCAGATGCCCCAGCAGCTCCCTGGAGGTGGAGGGCCCTGAGCACCCCCTGGGGCTGTGCAGAGCCGCTTGGGCTGTGGACACCCGGGGACGCCCTGCCAGGAGCCCCCGAGCAGGCCCTTGCGGGCGTCCCTCGGGGACACCTGCCAGGTGCTCAGTGGGGGGATGCTCTCATCCATGGCTGCCGCCCTGCCTCCCCCAGAGTGCGTGCTGTGCCACCGCTCGGACACCAGCTTGGATGGCTGCGGGCCGATGTTGCAGGTGGACGGGGTCTGCGCCCACGTGCACTGCCTGGTGAGCTCCCCGCGGCTGCCCGCGCCTTTCCCCAAGCCCTTGCCTGGCACCTGGAGCCCACAGGACTGTGGCATCCCCAGCGCGCTGCTCGCTGGCTGTCACCTCCTCCTGCTGCGCTGCCAGCACAGCCTCCCCACCATGGTCCCTATCTCCTTGCCCTGAGCAGCTGCGGGGCTTTGCTCTCTTCCAGTTTCCAGCCCAGGGCCTGTACCAGCGAGGCGCTGAAGGGGAAGGAATCTTCGGATTCCTCTGCGCGGATATCAGGCGGGTAGCGGGTCGGGCAGCTCGCAAGGTGAGGGCTTTTTTGGAGCAGACGAGGCTTGTGGCAGCTGAGCCCAAGCCCTGGCAAAGAAAGCCTCGAGGCTCTGGACAAGCTCCGGGCAAGTGCCAGTGGCCCCGGCCACGTCCCTGACGGGGCTGCTGTGCTCTTTGCAGCGCTGCTGCGTCTGCCGCAAGAAGGGGGCCACCGTCGCCTGCTGGCAGAAGCGCTGCTCGCGCCGCTTCCACCTGCCCTGCAGCTCCCAGCGGGGCTGCATCTCGCAGTTCTTTGGGGACTACAGGTACGAGCTGCCCTAGCTTGGGCTGCAGCCCCCTCAGCCTGCGCCCTGCAGGCAGAGTCCCCGGTGTGGCACGCGTGGTCCCTGGCCTCACTCAACTCTTCCGTCCTCACGCAGCTCCTTCTGCTGGGAGCACCGCCCGCAGCAGAGCGTGGAGACGCTGCAGGAGGGGCACACCACGTGCATCATCTGCATGGAGGTGGTGGAGGACAGCCTCTCCTACACCACCATGGTGTGCCCCTCCTGCAAGCACGCCTGGTTCCACCGCGGCTGCATCCAGGTAGGAGGCCCTTCCCTCTGCCAGCCCGCAGGGACACCATGCGCCCGCAGCGGCGTCCTGCTCACACGGGGAGTCTCTCTTCCACAGGGACAGGCGCTTCGGGCGGGCCTCAGGCACTTTGCGTGTCCTCACTGCCGGGACCGGGAGCGCTTTCTCCCTGAGATGCTGCACATGGGAATCCGCGTGCCCAACAAGTGCGTTCCTTCCTTCCTTCCTTCCTTCCTTCCTTCCCACCCCACTCAAGGCAGGAGAGGGCACAGCCCCAGGCCCTAATCCCTCCAGGCAGACTGTCCCCAACAAAAGGGGCTGCCTGCCTGGGGGACAGGAGGATGCTGGCCTGCCGCCAGGGATGCCCCTGAGCCCTGTCCCAGCATCAGCACTGACACTTGCTGAGTGAGTGCCCCAGGAGCTCGTGACCTTTCTTTCCTACTTTCTCTTGAAGAAAGCCGGCTTGGGAGCAAGACGAGGAGGAGGAGCCGGCACTGCCGCAGCTGTATGGCCGCTGCGATGCCAGGCAGTGCCTGTACAGGGGAGGCCGCGAGCAGTGGCAAGAGGAAGGGTGAGCATCCACAGCAGCAGCTCCCCGGCTGCTGGGGGCTGTGAGCCACATCTCCAGCAAGCCGTGCAGTGGCTGCTGGGGCTCTGCCCAGGCACCTTCCCCTCTGCTGGGGCGCCGTGAGCAATGGTTCTGGAGCCTTGGGGGCCTTTGTGGCGCCACTGCCTGCTGGGCTCTGCGTGCTCACCAGCACAACTTCTTCCCCAGGCCCTGGCAGCTGCTGCTCTGCTCCTCCTGTGCCGCCAGCGGGACCCACCGCCGATGCTCCGGCCTTGGGGACACCACGCAGCAGTGGGAGTGCGCTGGCTGCGCTGGCCCGGGCACTGGCACTGGTAAGGGGCACGGCGTGCTCAGGCTCGGGGCGCCAGAGCCCTCCGTGCCCTCTGCAGGCCAGGCAGGGTGGGCACATCCGCTGACCTTCCTGCCTCCCCTTGCAGCTCCCAGCTCCTCACCCTCACCACCGGAGAGGAGAGCCGGCCGTGGCAGGGTGCTGCCCCAGCGCCACAGCCCCTACAGCCGGCCACAGCCCTGATCCCGGCCTGGGGACAGATGCTCCAGGGGGAGCACAGTGTGCTGCGGCTCACTTGCATTTGCCTGTACAAATAAAGTGGTTTTGGTTTTTTGTCTACATGATTATCGCTTCTTGAACACTCAGACTAAGACATAAATACACGCAAAACACCCACCCCTCAAAAAAGAAAAAAGAAGAAAGGAGGCACTGCTATTTAACAAAGCAGACCTGACCACCAAGCAGGAAGCTGACCCCCAGTGCTGTGCTGAGCAGAAGCAGAGCCTCAGCACGTGGGCACTTGAACAACTCGGAGAAGAGTCAAGGCAGAGACAGACCAACCAAATCAGGACTGGAGCACAAACGTTTAGCCCAACACTTTTTTGGTTTTACTATCATTAAAGGAATATATTTATTAAAGAATAACTTAAAAGTGGTTGTGGCCTCGAACTACCTTCTCCTACCAGATGCTGATGCTCAGCCTCCGCTTTCGAAGAAGGCTCTATGCAGAGTTACCACCCAAAGACAGCAATATTCTCCTTTCAGCATTATGGATTGAAATACGGTGTCCTGTGAAGGGGCTCCAGCAAAGAGAGTTTAAGCCAAACAAGTTGCAGCAATGGTCTGGCTGCAAATAGAAGGATAGATAGAAGGTACTTCATCAATATAAGCCTCCCCGCCCCCCATACTGACACAACACCTCCTGGCTTGGTCTGGAGGCCAGCCTCGCCTCAGCTCTCCCTTGCAGTCACCAGCCAGCCTGGAGCTTCCCCTACACAGGAGGCCACAGCCCCTTCCTTGCTCAGGACCACCCCCAAGCACTCCCAGCTGCAGAGGAAAGGGCCAGGTGCCCACGAAGACACACCAGGTTCACAAGACTACAAGTGCCAGGCCCAGCCCCATCGCAAGCACAGGTCTTTGCAGAAAAGGCTCTTCTTGCTCTTCCCACCACTACTAACCCTTGAGAATGCTACAGGGAGGCAGAGGATGCCCAGAAAGAAGGAAGGGACAAGAACACGACACATCAGTGGAGCCATTAAGGAAGCATCAAACCAGAGACGTCTGCAGAGGACAGAAAAGGTCTGTCAGGAACCATTCAGTCCCTCCTTCCCTCAAACGAAAGAGGAAGCAAGAAAAACGGAGGAAAAGCTTCAATGCAAGAAGACCTTGCAAATCCAGAACGGCAGCCTCCTGGCAGCCTCCTTCACAGCTGCCCCGCTGCTCGGGCCTGGCTGAATGGCCGCGCTTTGGTTCAGGTCCCTGCAAAACCACCGGACACACAGTGGGCTCGGGCTTGGAAGGCACCTCTGCAGGTCACCTGCTCCAACCCCCATGCTCAAGCAGAGCCACCTGCAGCCACGTGGACACTGGGCACCACTGAGAAGAGCCTGGCTCCATCTCCTTTGCACCTTCTCTTCACATATTGAGGTCCTTCAGCCAGATCCCCACAGGCCTTCTCCACAACGAGCACTCACGGCTCTCTCCAGCTCTCCCCAGAGGACAGATGCTCCAGTCCTGCCACCAGCTTGGCTGCCATTCACTGCGCTCCCTCCAGTAGGCCCATGGCTCTCCTGTCCTGGGGAGCCCAGAACTGGACCCAGGCCTCCAGCTGGGGCAACTCCAACAAGCCTCGGGCTCTCCAGCTTTCCTCCCCAGGGCCTCAGCTTCAAGCTTCCCTGGCGCCAACTCCAGGAGGATCCTGCCAGGCCATTTCTCCGGCCTGCCCACGGCCCTCTGGAGGGCAGCACCACCCTCTGCTGCATCCCTATCTCCTCCCAGCTTGGATCAGCAGCAGACTTGCTGAGGGCACGGCCTGCTCCGCCCTGCCGATCATTCATGAAGAGGCTGGGCAGGACTGGGCCTGGACGTGACATTGTTGCTACTTCGTGTCCCAGCCTCGCATCTCTAGTGGGTTTCTGTGGCAAGGTTTGGGTAGCAGGGGGCCGTAGGGGTGGCTTCTGTGAGAAGACTCCAGAAGCTGCCCCATGGTAGATGAGGGCCCCGCTGCTGGCCAGAGCCAAGCCAACAAGCAACGACTCTGGGAGAGCGTATTAAAGACAGGGGAAAAAAACAAAAACCAACCAAGCAACCAAAACAAACATGTCTACACAGCAGCTGGGAGAGGGAAAGGAGTGAGAAACAGCCTTGCAGGCGCCAAGATCAGTGAAGAAGGAGAGAGGAGGAGAGGTGCTCCAGGCACGCAGTCCAAGTCCCCTGCAGCCTGTGGAGAGGCCCCTGCTGCAGCAGGCTGTCCCCCTGCAGCCCATGGAGTACCACAGTGGAGCAGGGCTCCACGCTGCAGCCCGTGGAGGAGCCCCCGCTGGAGCAGGTGGCCCTGCAGTGACAGAGGCTGTGGCCTGTGCAAGACCCCTGCCGGAGCAGATTCTGGGCCAGCCCTGTAGCCCGTGGAGAGGAGCCCATGCAAGAGCAGGGGATGGAGGGGGAGCTGCTGCCCGGGGGGGACCCGGGCTGGAGCAGTGTGCTCCTGAGGGACGGAGCCTGTGGGACGGAGCCATACTGGAGCAGTTCTCGAGGAGCTGCTGCCGGTGGGAAGCCCACGCCGGATCAGTTTGGGAAGGACGGCACCTGTGGGAGGGACCCCACAGCACAGGGGATGGGAGTGACCACGAACTAGCGGTGGAGATGAAGCGCTCTAGACTGACCATAGCCTCCATTCCCCCGTTCCCCTGCCCCACTTGGGGGGGGGGGGGAGAGGTGGAAGAGGGCAGATGGGGGGAAGGTGCTTTTGGTTTCTTTCCTTTGTTTCTCACTTCTCTAGCTTGTTACTAATAGGCAACAAATCTTACTAATCTCCTACTCTGAGATTGTTTTGTCCATCTCAATAATTGTTCAGCTCCTGTCCTAATCGCAACCCGAGCCCTTTTCACTGTATTTTCTCCCCCTTTTCCTTTGAGCAGGGGGAGTGAGACAGTGGCTGTGGTGGAGCTCAGCTGCTCACCTGAGTAAAACCAAAGTCCCCTGCAAGCTGAGATGGTGGCATCAGTGGTTCAGATTTCAATACCAGAGCCAGGATTCCCACACCCCACTAGGAACCTCCATTCACACACTGATAAAATGAGGAAAATGCCATTTGCTATTCCTTCCAGGAATATTGTTAATTAATTAATTCTTAATTAAGTTTGCAAAATACGAATATCCTTGATTGAAAGGCACTGTAAAAGGGAAATTATTGTTAGGAAGATCAGAACTCTTGCCTTGGGAAAACCTTTGGGTGTGTTTTCTCATTAATGCTAATGGAAATTAACAGCCTAATGCAAGCCAAGCTGAAAATAAGATACTTCATATTTGCATCTTAGCTACTTCTGCTTCATTACTTATTTAGGATCACTGATGCATGTAGGAAGATGAGTTTCAGCACTCTGAGCTATAGTTTTTAAATGCTCTTATATGCACAAATACATCTGAGTGGGAAAAAAATATATATATTTGAAATAGCTATAGGACTTTCCTTAGAGGAACACACGTGTCAGAACGAAGGAATGTGCCTTTCTAAACAGACACCTCAACCTAGCAGTGACAAAGCTAAATAAAGAAGTAATCAAACAAACAAACCAGGGAAGGGCTGTCCAAAATTGCAATTCTGAGAGCCTTTGATTCACATTGGCTATATCTGGGTGTGTTTAAGATCCTTGCTTTCCCCAAACCCTAATAGCTTTTTGCTTTGGTCTTGCCCAGTTGCCTGTTCACTCTTGACAGCCCAAGCAGTTCAGCGCCAGCCCTATGGCCTGCCAGACACGGGGCTGGCACCTCTTCCCTTGTGCTTTTCTGACACTGACCCTGCTGGAGAGGGTCTTGCTCCCACAGCAGTGCAGACAGCAGGTGCACATCAAAACTCACCTGGAAGGAGAGGACCAGTTTCTGCAGTCTCACATGCAGGGAGCTGTGTTACCCGACCTCACCTCACAAACACGTCAGTTCAGCCTGTCCTTTCCCACACGGAGCAGAACAGGTATTACACAGGTAACTTTTCCATACCAAGTCTGAATACTAGACCACGGGGGCAATCTCTGTCTTATCCCTTCCCGCAGCCTGAAGAATATGAAGTGTCAGTATAGAGGAGAGAGAACAGACACAGCCCCTTCCCAGGGCATCCCACGGCCCTACGCGCCTTCAGCTCCTGCACAGCTGACACGAGACCACAGGGCACGCAGGTGCCTGCAGCAGGCAGGTGACCACCCCAGCAGCTCAAGGCCTCTATTACTTGAGCCAGTCTGATCTCTTTGTTCACAATCAGTACACCAAGTTACTCCGTTGTCTCATTTCCTTTTGCCCCGTGGTCAGTATGTCAGCTTGTAAGCGTGTTGGATTTCTTCATAATCATAAAGCTTCTGCTAACTTATGCCAAGAGACTAATTTGTCCAAAAAGGATGCCATTTGTTTCTGTGAGGGTGATAATCAACATTTGCTGACTAAGATAGACACTGATAATTGCAAAAAGAATCACTTGTGCAGTGCCACCCTAATACAGTTTTCTGTTCTACGCTAAGAAAAAAGATGTCAAGCAATCTATGTGTAAAACTGGAACAGAGACACTGTCGGGAACAATTGGTTTTCATTCCCAGGCCTCTGAAACCCCTCAGCACCATACTGGGTCACAACTAGTCCTCAAGGCATAACCCATGTGCTGTAGGCTGGCATGGCTCCCTGACCTAGAGGGAACGATACCAATTTCTCCTAAAGCATGACAGAGGCTTACTTACGTCACCAGCCAGCACTGGATGCTTGGTACCCCCTATGGCACATAATGGTAAAGGAATGAGGACTGATTTTAGCTTGTTTTGGGCTTCCCCACCTATTTGCAAACCCAGGCTGCAGTACGTGCAGTTTGGGAGAGCACGAAGTCATGCACGTCCCACGGCTGCAGAGCCAGTGGAAGGATTCCTGCAAGCATCGCTAGGTGCCAGGCTGGAAGCCCCAAAAGCAAGCACTGCCACATAACATACCAACACAGGCTCTTGATACACTGCTACTGGGATTTGCCCTCCTCCTATTGCCTTCCTGCACCAGCAAACAACTGCAGAACTATAAGCGGAGTGAAGTATAATCCGTCATCATGCTGACCTTTCAATACCTCTCTCTTTTTTGCATTAAGTCACGCTCCGTGATTTTGACCAGATTCCTTTGGGAAGTGTTTTTGTTTGTAAGCCAGGTCATGACTTCACTTCCCACGCTGGCACAGAGACTCACTTCCCGTGATGACACCGCGGTGAAATAGAGAACAAATTTTGAAGTAAGACTTTCAAATGTTATTGTCCATCTCTGCTGCCCGAACAGGTGGAATATATGAGCCAGATTGTGCAAACTGACTTCCATGAAGCCATAGTGACTGCTGCCACTTGAAAATCTGTCTGTTCTTTCCTCTCTGAGGACTGCAAGAGTTGGCAGTATACAGGTAAAGCTTCCTCCTCTTGGAGAACCAATCCATTACTGTATTCAGAAAACCATCACTGCTTTTCTACTTACACCATCCTTCATCTAAAATGTCATGTTGCAAACTGCTGTGCTATGAAACTACTAGACTCCAAACAAGTATTTCCTGCTATCCTAAATCTGCTAAAGATGCTCTTACCAACTCTTGTTATTTTACAAGTCTTCGGCACATTAAGCTTAGCATTGGTCTCAGGGAAATATTTGGGACAAGAAGAAATTTACTTTGGAAGATTACAGGGGTTAAAAGACCATTATTAGTATGAGGCCATTCGAGTTTACATCCTATATCATCAACAATAATAAATAAATAAAACAATGTAAGGGCTACATAAATAGGGATTTACTTTGCCAAGCTACAGTTTCATTTCACATGTTAAAACAACTGCTCCTGCTATATACTTAAAACAAACAAACCCACATGGCTTTCCAAGGCCAAAGATTAATTAATTACCTGCCTACAATCACTCCTGAGTCTCTCAATCACATGAGCTGTTTTGGAGAGATCTCTTCCCTTAAAATCTACTTAACCATTAAGTCCCTTTTCCGAAACAGCACCAGTGGTGCTTGACTTGTTTTCACGTAATGCCAACAAGGAAACACAGATTTGTCCACTGAACTTTCCACGTGGAAAGCTGTGGAGACTGGCAGATGAGGGGGGGCCAGCAAAGGCCAAGGGCAGATGGCATTGCCACTCCACCCACCCATAGTCTTTGTGTATATACAGCCTGCTGTGACAAAGGCAAGAGGCAGTGAAACTGTCTGTCTCTGCCCTTCCTTCCTTCCCACCACCATTTTAAGTGACCCCAGCTGGCCCCGAGCATCTCTTCAGGGCTCCTCTGCTTTAGCTAACCTTACAGCAACTCCCAGGGAAAAGCAGGGGACTTTCTCTTGCACCAAGCCTGCTACCCCAGCTTGGAAAGTGCTGCCTTGGGTCTAGCCATCAGCAGCTGAGGAACGCCATCCAGTAAAGAGCAGGATCCTGCTGGAGACCAGGGATGCAAAGCAGTGAGCAGTGTTACACAGCCAGGTGCCCTCAAAGAGCCAAGCCCATGTCCCTTCCTGGAGAGCACAGTGCAGATTTGCTGAAGTGAGAGGAGCTACTGCTGGCCAGAAGGTGGGTCTGCCTGCTGGCACACAAGGCTGGTTGTTCTACAAGACTAGTCAAAAAATATCTACGTTCTCCTCAGGAAAAGAAGGAAACAAAATTCAGAACAATTCAAGGCACAGCTCTGCAGATGGCAATCTTTTTAAAAATGAGAATCACTAAAGATCCGAACAGGAGGAGAAGTCATCCCATACCACAAAGGCAGCTCAAAATACAATCAAGAAAACACATGAGTGGCCCTCTACGTTCCCCAGCATCTTATCACAAACCAAAGAAAACAGCCAAAGTTATAGAAGTAGAACTAGAAACCTATGGATTTTTCCCACCTGTAGCATCCCCAGAAGCAGCACAGGCAGGCTGTCCAGCGAGGGGAGGGAGCCAGGAGCCAAGGCCACAGTGAGGCAGCCGCAGGGCAGTACCCCCTTGGCGCAGGAGGCACTGCACGGCACCCATGTGAGCAGAGCAGCCAGCAGCTATTGGTCTGCGGGGAGAGGGCAGCTCCAAGGCCAAGCTGGGAAGTCCACTTAGCAAGAAGAGGCCAGGACCCATTGGGTGTGGGGGGAGCACAGCACAGGCAAGACCCAAAGGTGAGAGCCTGAACTTAAATGCAGCTCCTGAGCCCCAGAGGGGCACACCCCATCTCAGCCTCCTGCAGCTTACAGCTGCACCCCATCAGGGCTGGCCCTCCCCCAAGCAGCCCAAGTCCTGGGGGTGGGGACACGTTTGGGGCCCTGAGAAAAATATTAAGGCAGCTGTGAAGAGAACACGTGGCCTGATGCAGACACCTCTCAGGACAGCAGAGAACACATGCTGGAGGAACAAGAGCCATTCTAAACTGAATGGGGAAGCAAAGCAATCTCTTTCCCTCTTCCTATCCCTTTGGGAACCAGTCCTGTGAGGAGAGATGATTAGAAAGTGAGCTTTACCCATGAACACCTTTTTGCACACTTTTTCTATTTGACAGCAAACTGTGAGCAGCAGGAGTGGCGGAGGGGCTGCAGGGTGCCCAGATGCACACAGCCTGTTCTCCAGCATGCTGCCAGCCCCTGCAGGTGGAAGCTGCAGACAAGGCAATTTGGCTAATGAGTTAGTATAGCTTACTCCCATTCCTCCTTCCCCAGCCAGCACTCCAAATTCCCACACTGCTACTGAAAAGCAAAAATGCCCCATCCCCAGCCTCCAGCAGCAGTTCCCCTTCCCAGAAAGCAGGGCCACAGGCAGCTGCAGCACAGACACCCAGCAGCCCACCTGCACCTCACTCAGCTTCTGCTCCCATTTCTTGTGAAGGTTCTGCTCTGAGTTTGCACAGGATTCACAACAAGTACAGATGTTTTACAAAGGGTCAGCTGGTAGGAGTCCAACAGCTTGCTCATAACCTCAGCAGGTAACCACATCTACCACTTTTTCCTGACATTAAAACTGTCTATAAGCACACACTACTCATGTTATAAAAAGTCAGTCTGTTTTTTCATCTGTTTATTTATTATAAATAAGTATTAAAAGGAATTTAATATTTCTTCATGTATGTACACTTGATTTTCACTTTGATTTTTTAACCACCACTTATTTCAATAAAAGAGATATCTATTTTTCCCCACCTCTCTGCACACTGAGAAATGTTTGGCTATGTCCTCCTCCCCTCCTGGCCCGCGGTGAGAAGCAGGATGTGGCACAGCACGTTGGGCACGGGCTCGCTGGGGGAGTTGTTGTCTCCCTGCTCTCCTTGTGGGCACAAAACAGCCAGTCCCAGAGGTTTGTGCTGGGAGACAGCAGTAAAGGCAGGCAGAGGGCTGCAGATGGGTGAGAATCTGCTCAAAACTGAAGCCCAAGGCTGTGCCCTGATGGCCACAAAATCTCCAACCAGGGGGACGTGGGAGCAGGCAGTGGCAGTCACAGCCCGCAGTGCACTGAGGGGAGCGGAGGCACAGGGAGCACATCAGCGTTACTGATCCTGGGCTCTGGGAGAGTTCTCATCCGTATGGGAGAATCCACACAGGCTGAAATCCCTGCTGTCCCAGTGGGAATGAATAAGGACAAACCCAGTGTCGCTGATGGTACTCTGTGGTGAAATACATGTACCTTCCCTCACTCTCTTCATTCGGTTCCTACCCTTCTAACCCAGCCCTGACTGAACACCACTTTTCTTGCTAAACAAAGGTGGCTTCCTCTACCACCAGTAACAGCAAGGATGCTGAAAGGGAAGAGGTTCCTCTGCACAGACCCTAGCTCTGGCTGCTCCTGAGCAGAATTTTTGGACAATAGCTCTCTTTCAATCACTTTTATCCCAGTCTTTACATAATCCATCACATCTATGTTTCTAAAATCTAGTATTTCTGTGCTGCTGCCTTTGACTGTTTCTTCGCAAGCACCTCAAACAAACCTGATGGCATAATGACCGTGTTCCCTCAGACAAAGGCTCTATCTTTTGTTCCTTACTGTTCACTTCCAACTAGTACTGCTGCTCTTCTCACTGATTGCTTAAGAAAAAGCAGCAAGAAAACAGTCCTCAAATAACCACCAGCAATATTCATCCTTCCCCAGTCATTTTATAACTCTTACTCTAGTTTTAGTGACCCTAATATAGATCTTCCCGTGGTGACTGTGGTAAGCTCTCTGTAAGCCCACAAAAACACTGGGCACTCTGCCCGTACTTCCCACCCACCAGTCTGTTATAATCTCCCATTATCTTCTATCGCTTTTATTCTTCTCTTCCATTTCTCTTTATTAAAGCAGCCAAGTCTGCCTAACCAGCTTTTACTTTAGACCTACTCCCAGCTCCCCCTTGGCTATTACCCTTTCCTTCCCTATGAATCTTCTCTTTTTCATAGGCTCGGGATCTGGGAGTAAAGCGCAGGAGTGCTTGCTGTGCCGAATGCGACCTCTGCCCAGATGTACATGCAACACTACGGAAGCGTGTTGTTTGCTGGCTTGCTCTCCCTCCAGTTGCAAATGCTGAAATTACTACTGTGATCATAACAAATCCTTGTCACTATAAGGAAAACATTTTAAATGCTTAAAGAAGCAGCAAACATTGTACAGAAGGTAATCTTGCTCTGAAACTCGGGTGTTACTCAAGCTGCAGAGTGGTTACTCACAAAACCCTGAGGGAACACATGGGGACCTAGCTTCCTGTAAGGCTGAACGGAGCTCACTGCATTTGGCCTAAGCTAATTCCAAGTGTGTCAAATCATTTGTTTATACCTGTTCTGATACATTTATGCACACCCAGTAGTATCCTTCCAGAAAAAGGACCCGCACTAATACCATCGAGACTACTCAATGAGTAAATCAGCTACATCAGGTCAGTAAACCCACCAAATTTTGGCTCACCGATCAACACTTGCATTGCTTTTCCTTGCATTGAAGATATGACACACAGGGAATAGCAAGCCTTGAATATTTTTGCTCTTTGTGAGAAAGATGCATGAAAATTTATAATTTCAGGTTAATGATTAAGATTCATAACTATTTTCTGTTACAGAAAAATCAGACTTTTCTACAGAGATGAAGTTTAAATTGCTTTAATAATGAAATCCACTTTTCATTTGTATTGTGTTTTTTCTGCACTCTTATTAACAATTCATAATTTAAAGACTGGGAGTGATTAATGGCTGGCTTCACCACATAATGCTTTTAAGGAACAATGGTGCAATTCAGAAGGCTCAGAGGTTTCCCTCATTCTATGTTACACGTTAATGTGCACTGAAACTAATCTGATTCATTCAAATTGGGGAAAAGGCTGGATGTGGTCCAGAAACCCTACTGGAATCTATGTGAACTAACTAGGTGAAAACCACAACAAATATTGTAAAAGAAGAAGAAAAAAATAAAAAAGGAGAAGCAGAGGCAGTGTCAAGTTTTAATGGCAAACTTCAGACTCCGGCCAGGACCCACAGCAAAGGGCAGTATGCTGCTGTACTCCTCCCTGGGATAGACTGGCAACAACCACCAGCTTGTCTACTCACCCAAAAAGGACTGGCAGCAGCTGGGACACGCCAACAGGCAGTTACTTGCCCGTGTTTTCAGCTAACCTGCATGGACAGAACTAGACGGTAGGAGAATTCAAGCAGTTGTCTTCCGCCTGCCTTCTCCTCCATGGAGAGGACTTCTCTGTCCGCCCCTCTGACAAGAAGGTGGTGGACCTGGGGGCTGATTTTCTCTCATCATGCTCAACGTGGATGAATGTCACAGGGAAACAAAGGAGCATCTTCTCTTCCCATACTGTCTGTCTCAGTTCCTACGCGTAGTTGAGCTCCCATCTCTGAGTGGTGTCTAAGAGAAATACACTGGAAGAGAGCAAGGAGTGCTGCAAAGTACTACGGACACAGCTGAGCACCTACTCATCCCTCAGACATACGAGTACCCCAGACTCAGCACAGCATCCTGGAGCCTCTCCCAGCAGAATCTGAGGTGTGCAGAAGTGGCCACAGAGACCTTGCACAGCTCTTCAAGGTTATTTTGATAATGCCTTTTCATTTGACTTTGGGATCAGATTATAGCGACTTACAATGCAATTTACAGATACGGGCTCTACACTGCACCATCAGCACATTTGAGCCAGCACTGCTGAGAGGATCCCTGGGTTCCTCCAGTGCTGCAGAAAGTCACGCATATGTTCAGTTTTTCCCAGGGGATTCACCCTGCTGCTGGAAAAACAACTCAAGCCCAAACCCCCCGCGCTGGCAGAAGGGAATCTGATGATCTGTTCTGGCAAAACCCTATGACAGACACTGCCTACCGAGTCGGGTGGGTCAGGTTGCCCTGCAGCGCTGCTGGTATGAAAACTTGGTTGGAAGGAAGGAAGAGCTAGGTTATTATATACATATTTACCTTGCAACCAAACGTATTGCAGGTGTTACTGGTTGCACTGCACCCAGCTGTGCATAAGCACGTTGAGATTCTGCATTCCTTGTTCTGCTTACCGTATTCTTTATTTTTACTGACTGCCATTCCTAAGAAAACTACAGATAATTTCTTATCCCCGTACCTTCCAACACACACAGAAGTGTTTTCTCTCCCTATTACCCAGACTACATAGAAATTTTCCATGAGCAAACATCAACCTAGACTCTCCCAGATACCCTTTCCATTAAAAGCTAGCCCACGTGTCAGAGACTGTACTGCCCAGAAGGACTGCTGCAATCACCAAGATGCTCTCCTGCATAACACAGGCCTTAAAGTTCGCCCAGTTCTTGTCTGGAGCACTTCTTTGGACCAAAATTCAGTACTAATTCTCAAAGTGCCAACACTGTAGAGCTTGAACACAATTTCAGAAAGATTTCTCTGGACATAAAGTAATCTCTACTACTAAATATTTACCTGCCATTTTTATTTTTGACATTTTGAACATGTCTAGCTACATGCCCTAAATCTTGAGGCTTCTCATACATTTTTACTGGTTGGAATGAAGTCTGTTACCAAGACTGGATCTTCCCACAGCTACTTATAAAGGAATATCACCTTAGTTTTCCTCATGGTTCACTGAAGAGTTCCAGTTTCCAGAGTCACAAGATAACTGCACAATTTCCAGTCCTTCCAGTGATGTTCCAATGATGCTTTCTCATCCCACCTTCCCCAGCCAGAACAAATTCCTGGTGGCAGCAGAAGGGCAAATGCTATTACAGTGAGCAGGAGGTAACGCTGGCCCGCAAGGGCTGTTCATAGAGAAATGAGACACCCACAGCACCCCGAAGTATCACTGGGGCTCTCACCTGCTCAGTGTAGGACCCACATCTGATTTTTCATCGCAAAGCTATGTGAGCCCAAAGCTTCAGATTTACCCCTAGTTCAGAGCCCTCCTGCTGCAATGCCACGGGCTGCATGGCTCAGGCTCAGGGAGCTGTACCAGCCAGCTCCAGCCAGGCACAGAGCCTCTGGGGACGTGCACAGGGAAGAGAACCTTCTCTTGGGAGCGGGACTCCCAAAGCCAAAGCAGTTATGTTCAAATTTCAGATCTGGGAGGAAATCGACAAGCAAACAAAGAAATAACCCAAATGCCCTTTCCACATTGAAATGGTATGCTGCTTTCTTTGCTCTTAAGCACAAAATTTACACTTTGCCATGTTACAATGCATCCTGATCACTTACACCTCTAACAGCGATCTGGCCTTTTGCAATTCTAGAGCTGCCATGACATCTGCAAGCTTTATTCAGTAACTTCAGTGTCTCATATGTCTCTCAGGTCACAGAAAAAAATATGGCAGGACCTCCTTAAAAGCACACCAGCATGGTAATGACTGAACAGTCCCACAACACATATCATCCAGAAATAAAACTTGACAGGAATGAAGGTGATCTCATATTTTTCCTCAGGCACAATACTGCAAGGTACCAAGCAGAAGTGTATTATACACACTATTAATTTCATCAAACAATGTTATAATACCATCAAAAAGGATCTATTTTTCCATAAGCCAATACCAATCAGTGTTAAAGTGTTATTTTAGTTGTTTATTATGAGAATCACACATCTGTCCTTCAGTTTTGTCCAACTCTGATATCAAGTTAATTTACCTTTATCTGAATTTTATTAACATGGATCAACCCAGTTCTGCTTTTCAAGTACTGAAACATTCCTTTCCTTTTAGTGCCTCAAAACTCTCCCAGGATTCTAAGAGTTTTGGAAAAAAAATGAAAAACAAAAAACAAACAAACAAACAAAAAAACAAAACAAAACAAACAAACCACCAAACAAATAAACAACAACCATAAAAATTCTATAACATAACTTCTTGGCCAGTTTTTACAACTAAAGGATGCAAGTTAATCTACACTTGCCAAGCTCAAGAAGGTTTTAACACACTGTTGAGTCACGGTGTGAGATGAAAATATCACATTCTTATGTGGAAGGGATACACTTTGCCTTTTCTCAACAAGAAAACCAGCACATCCGTTAAAAATCGCCTCTTCTGTGCTTTCACTGGCAGTATTACTATTTGCTAGGAATAGACTGCTATAAATGCTACTTATTTCTTGTGTTTTAATATAGCTTAACAAGACCCCTTCCTCTGTCCTGGTCTGTCTTCCAGTTGTCCTGCTGATGACGTAATATTTCTTCTGTTCTCATTCCTCTTCACCCTGAATTTCCACATTTACTGCTTTACACTCCATCAGCCTCCCTTGTTGTGTCGGATATGTAACTTTTTTTCCTTTCTAGTTGCCTTTACATTCCCCCTAAAGCAGGCTGCTGGTTTCTCTGTGAGAGCAGCCCTCTACAACTGCGACCTTCTGGAGAGCTTGTAAGATGAGATGAAACAGTTCCCAAGTCCACGTGTGTTATCTTCCAGCTCCTTACCAGTATGCCCCAACATTATCTGCCATGCCATGAAACAAGCAATGTTACACCAGCCAGGGAAGATCCTCCTGGTTCAGACTTCGTTCTGTCTGCAGGTAAGCAGCATGTCCAATCACAAGGAGTTCTTCTGAAAATACCTGCTTTACAATCCCCTTATTTTTACAAGCATATCCCCACTGGATGCCCTACTGAATTGTATTCTGTCACTGAAAATTCCAAGAAGCGATGATGGAGACTTGTAAGGAAGGCAGGCAGTGTCTGCCACCCAAGGTGCGTGGGCAGCACAAAAGGAAAATCCTGCTTCAGCAGCAGAGCGGACAGAAACCTGCCCAGGGGACGCTCACCTTCCTCGCAGTGCTGGTGTCCTGTCAGGCCCTGATCCAGAACAGGGGCGCCTACTGGTCACCACCACACACACCCTGTATCCTCCCAAGGGACTCCTCCATTCTGTGTCTCTCACACTCCTTTTGCTGGTTACCTTTGCTGTAATACCCTAGAGTCAACACCTATCTTTACGTGTGGCCAGAATGATCCCGATTAGCCTCCTCGTGCAGCAGCAATCTCCTGCCCATACCCTCCTCTGAGGATCCCTGCAGCCTCTGAAGCAGGGGAGGGTTTGGTCACCCTGTAATTCAGGTTGGAGGTACCGCCTGCTCAAAGCAGGGTCAATGGTGAGCTCAGATGAAGTTGCTCAGTACTCTACATAAACCAGGCTTGAAAACCACCAGGAGCGGTGACAGCACAATGTCCCTGGACACCCTGTTCCAAAGCCAGACTGTCCTCATGGAGAAGTTCCTCCTTCTCTCCAGGGGGACCCTCTCATATCTCAGTCCATGCCTGTTGTCTCATCTGCCATGCACAACTGCCTCGTGTGTGTATGGCTGTACGGCTCAAGGAGAGGTGGGAAGGGAGGAAGGATGGCAAGAAATGGGCAGCAGACTCAGGGGGTTGCACAGCGTCTCCATAACGGCAAACCCTCCCCACAGTTAGTCCCCTTGAGCTCCCTGTACTCACACTCAGTTTGCAAGGGCTATTGGTGTCACTGCACTGCTCCTGTGGCAGGGAAATCAAATAAAACCACCACCAACACATAGATAAGCACAGCCTTGATGAAGCCTGCCTCAGAGGGGAGCCATACTGTCATCCTACAAGTGACCTATTAAACATATCTGCTTCTTCGTTTACCTCATGCACATTGACAAGTGGATTTTCACAATTCCCTTTGCAGAGACATGAATCTTCTTCTCCACACAAACACTAAGCACCATTTCAGAGCCTCCCACTGAGCATTGTTTTCCTATAAACACATTAGCAGCCACAGATTGCAAGGGAGCTGCAGAAGCTGACAGCATGATGGAGCGACAGTGAAAGGATCCGAAGGGGGTCGCTAAGTCTTCAGAAATGCCCCCGTGTCAGACTTTTCACTTTGACGTTGCACTTTGTAATCTTCGAAGATTACCGTACACATGTACACACTTATTTCTAACTGCAATCCATTAATCACTGCTAGATGCAGCACGCAGCTCACATCCCCAGCACTGCCTGTGCCACCCCAAGGGCTGTGAAGCAGCCTTCAGTTAAACAAGTGGCAGTTGTAGTGTGTAACGCCACCAAGTAGTGGTAGACTTCGAAAGTCACATTTAACATTTTAATTAGCTTTACCTCAGGTGGCAACCACTAATTTGCATTATTCACAGTAACAGTCAAATTTAAAAAGGAATGACAAAACCGGGGAGAAAAAAGGCTTTGCTCTGTAAAAGCAATGACAGCTAAAAACATTTCTTGCCGGGTGTGCCTGCTTCTCCCCTGACACTACCGACAGCTTGAGCGCCCAGCACCAGTGTGAGATGACACCAGCACTGGAGCTGGCGGCAGGAAGCAGCTCAGAGCCAGGCCTGCCCGTACCCTGAATTCCTCACTGGTCCACCTCTGGACTCTCAGTCCTGTTGTGAGCAGCTGAGGCCTCTGGTTTCCAGCAGGGGCAACCAGAAACGCAGGCTGCTGGCTCCCTGGGATGCTTGGTCCACTTCGCAGTGACCTCTGCCTCCCAGCACATCTCAGGCTTCCTCAGGATGCCACGGTCACCTCTCCGATATGCTTTTGGGGTAGCTCAGGAGATGGAGGGACATCGAATGCGGTGCTTAGCACTGCATCGTGGCAGCAGCCAGCAGCACAGCGGTGGCAGAGGCATGGAGCAGTGTCACGCTGTGTCACGCAGGACGCAGCAGTGTCACGCAAGCAGAGCCAGGACAACTCTCTGTTGTCTGAAGACTCCACTGCTTTCCTATGCATGCTATGTCAGTGCGCAGCCCTCCTGCTCAATGCTTTGTCCTAGCTCTCCCCTGCTGTAAGTTTAGGACATTTATCCCCAGCCCAGTCAAGCAGTGCTCTATTTATCTGCTAACACTCAGAATCTTTACATACAGGAAGATTAGTGGCTTCCTTCAGGTTTTTTCTTTCATGGATTTTCAAATCCCAAATCTACACTTGTCTGCTTACTGCAGCTTTGCATTGTTGGCTTTATCCAGTAAAACCTGTCATGGTCATGGCCTAACCAGCAAAGAAGAGAAATGTTATCCCCAGACCAACATGGCCAGCAGAAGCAAAGAGCATCCTGCCACCTCCTCCTGCTGAGCTGCAGAATATTTAGAGTACTGAAAGAAGCTGACCGAAACAGGAGATTTAAATAAGAAGTTAGGAGGAAATTCTTCACTCAGAGGGTAGTGAGGCACTGGAACAGGTTGCCTAGAGAGGTTGGGGATGCCCCATCCCTGAAGACCAAGTTAGGTGAGGCCCTGAGCAACCTGATTTAGTGGGTGGTGTCCCTGCCTATGGCAGGGGGGTGGAACTAGATGATTCTTGAGGCCCCTTCCGACCTGAGCCACTCTGATTATATGGAGGTAATGGGAAATTATTGAATTATTGCTGTGTGCCACAGCACTTTTTAGCACAGCACTTTTTAGACCTTCTGGCTAAGCAACTTGCCATCAGTGAAGGTGAAATATCTGATAACATGATTCACTGACATAACATTTTGTTACTGGATCAAAAAAAAATACTAATCAAATGCCATTTTATAAGGATAACATTCATAAGCACAAAATATCTTCATGATGATTTCCCCTGTGTAATTGGTTTCTTCAGAGTTTTGTCCCAGAAGTTGAGCTTTATCTAATTCCTAAGAAGCACGGTACAGGCATGGGGTTTACTCTTCTAAGTACCACCTTAGCTACACATACATTTTATTACAGTGGCACATCTAACATCAAGTATCACAATGTTTGAAAAAAAGTTACTTTGGAAAAGAAGAACAAACAAGATCTAAGAGAACAATGTTCTGTAGATTATGGAAATGTATTTGATTGTATACAAACCCAGCTGAAAGCTATCAAGCACTGCCAACATACACAAACCAATTACTGATAAAGCTACTCTGAAGTATGGATTAGTAAGAACGTGGAGAAATCATCTTGGCATGGAAATGCTCCTCACTCTTTCTCTTTCTAAGCTTGCCAAGCAAATGAACCCATAGAGATGTAATTAAAGGCAACAGAAAAAAAATCTTCTAGGGGAAAAAAAATCCCTCCAAATATGAAGTCATATTTAAATCTGTTTTGTCAAACTTCTTACATTTTTCCTCTCTCCTCCAGGCTGGTCTCACAGATAAACAATTGAAATTAATGTAGCAAAATCAAACAAGTAGGTTTTTCAGACTTTTATTTCATTTCAGGTCTGAAAGACAAGAGTTTCTGCACCAAAAACAGTCACTTGCAAATCTGTGTCCTTCAGAAAGAGCCTGAGGGATCTCTTCAACAGTTCCCATGCACTGCACACACAAGGTAATTCTGCATTAGCAGGTGACAGTAGAGAAGGCCCTAAAATCTCTAGATATTATAAATCCGTATGTTCTTTTGGCTAGATACAAACTTACTGGTTGTTCTTTTAATAACTGCTAAAGAATAAACACCGGGATTTTGTGGTAGAAATAACATTAAGATCCTGGACTAACATAAAGGCCTTTCAACCTAGCAACCTATGATTTTTAGCTGATAAATTTTTATGTGAATTGTGGTAGAGGGGAAAGAGGAGTATAATAATGATGTTCTGGGGATGAGATTTGCCCTTTTTTTTTTTTTTTAAATCCTACAAAAAGGGAGCTGTAGAAATACCTGCAAATTTGTACAAAACTTTTGGATTTATATTACTTTATATAGTAGTGGTGCTGTGGAATTTCCTCTCGGAGAGCTACAGTTGGATAGTCACCAAAGGGATCAATACATAATTTTTTAATTTTCATTTTCTACAAGCGGGGGTGAGTAAAAGTTACGGAGGAACATTTAGAGCTCCTCATGCCTTTGATCAAAATACGAACATTATGTATGCTGCATATCACAACGGTGATAGTGCTGTGAAATTACATGACTGAAGCTTTCCACTCAGAATTAAATGAGCCCTTTTTGTTACATGAGTGTCAGTACACCAGTGGCTCACTCTGTGCAACCCAGACTTGATGAGGGGGTGAAGTTATACCCAGTCTGAGTCCATTTTCTAAGATTTACACACTGGTATCAGCAATGTGAAGCCAACCTGGTTAACTGGGACTAGGGAAAGGACAGCCCAGAACCGGGCAGAAGTTGCTCTTCGTAATCAAGGGACACAGCCCTCCTTGTGATAGCTGGCAACAGAGTGCTGGCTGTAGGACTGCTGTCCTGTTTTACCTGATGAACAGACTACAGAGGTTTTCTCAGCAGGGGCCATTACAGCAAGCTTAGTGGGCTATGGAACATCAGTGTTAGATATCTCGCCTGCTGTGAGCCTAACGGATAGCAGTCAAAATCTGCTAATTATTACAAACATCTGTCTGCTGAATACTTTATACACAGCATGGTACCTCTGGAACAGATGCAAATTCTGTCTACAGCAGGCAAATGCAAATAAAATGCTGGAGAGGATACCCATGGTGAATGAATGTACTACAGCCTGGCTGCCTTCTCCTCCAGCAAAACAGCGCACATGCCTTGCTTTGACTCATGAAAGTTAGATCTTTGCTGTAGGAAGGACATCAGGGAGCATCACACAGAGGCAGCGTGCACAGCCAGAACTGCAGGCATTACCAGGGGGTGGAAGAGTTAGAAAGCAAGTGACTTTTTCTTCTTTAACAAGTCCACATCCAGCTGCAGGTTTTTCTTCCTGTTTGCGTATCAAGAAAACAAAGGTGAAACTGTGCTGCTCCACATCAACCTCCAGGTTGGTGTCTGAACCCATCTCAAATATTATTGCCAGAAATGCTGTCTTGATAAAAACACTCAACTTATGTGTTAGAAGTGGGATGTATCCTGGATCAGACTACAGCTGTCATGTTTACTAGACAGCTTAGATCAAACTGTGCCACAATGATCTGGGAGGTCTCTTCAAGTATAAACCCATCATTCTTTTTTGCATTTACAATCATAGAATCATCTCCAGAACTCTAAATGAATTCTGGTCCTTGAAAAGCAAAGGGAAATAATACTTAATTATTATATTTGCCTTCCTGTAACTTCCTGTAGCAAACGTTTAAAACTCTACTAAGTGAATGCCCAAATGTCACAAAACTAAATGTAATCTTTTTTGTTTGTTTGTTTCAATAGTGAGACAGAAAAAACCAAAACATTAATTACCTGCTCTTATTTCAAAAGATCTGCATTAGTCAAGCAGGTATTTCTCAGTGAAGCACTTCTCCAACTAAAAAAAATGTTTCAACAAGTATAAATTTTGCAGAGAAATAAAATGATGTTGACTTCATTTTGTGGTGCAGATTTGCTTTGTAATAAAATACAGGTTTCTGATAAAATTAACTTTAAAATTTGATTTCAGTATATTAACTCTGGCTCAATTTTCAGTTTCGAATTTTGCTAGAAAGAAAAAATTGCTAGAAGTCAAAATCAAAAAATTTTTGATAAAATTGTCTTAAATTGTCACTGCATTAGAAATCCAATAAAGACTGAAAGCAAAAGCTGACATTTTGGAATTTTGCACAAAGTCCAAGGAGACAGCACTAGGTAGATAACTTTATCTAAAAGTAGTAGTGCTTTGGTCTTTCTTCAGCAAACCGTATAGGCAGCTAATCATATATTCAAATTTAGGCAAGTGCTTACATGCTTTGTTGAGGAGTGTGACCTGAGCACATCCTGCAGGTTAATCATGTACTTCACATGCTTTCCTAAATGTATTCACGTGAGTCCGATCCAAAGTGCTTGAAGTCAATAGAATTTTTTTCTCAGTGAATTCGTATCTCAGACCCTAGAAGCAGCAGCAAATTTTGCTCTCATCAAAAATCTTACCTTTTCTCTACGGAGAATAGTTTAAAACTGTCTGGTATAGACTATCATTACAGAATAAAATATTAGCAGAGCAATTATTATGTTTTAAAAGGAATACAATATAATTCCTTCATATTTTTCATGTTAGGTATCTGTCGGCTTTTTTAATTAAAATTATCTGCACTCAGAATGCCCATAGAGGATAAGGAGCAATTGAGTCAAAATGATAAGTTATGAAAAGTAAATTTTAATGTAAAAAAAATTGCTCTGTTCACAAAAAAAAATAGCAAAGTAATCATGTAACGAAGTCTATCTGCTATTTAACCAGCCCATTACGTGTTGGTTCCCCACAGCCCTTGCAAACTACACAGAAATCATCGTATGGCCCTTCCTCAAAGCAATGAATGGCTGTTTCAACTGGACACACAGCTACTCTGAGCAGGGAGAAAAGAACAGTGGCTGCTCCTCGATGTTAATCGTGGTGATGTTAATGACAATGCAGTGTGCACAAGAAATATGGAGGAGTCAGGTTTCAGTTTATGAGACTGGAAAGGTTAGCATGCCCCATTAATCTGTGATGCACAGCCAGTGACAATAACAGTAGAAGCATCATCTAGAGATGAGTAATAGCACATGTAATGGAAAAATGAAACTCATCTTCAGTCCGAAAAGGATTCTGATGGCAACGTTTTATTATCCATGTTCTCGTCACCACATCATTACATCTGGCAGATGTAATAAATCCTCTCTCAGTTATTAAGTGAGTATAGGCAGTTAACCATAAGCAGCTGTCATTTACACAGAAAATGTATCAGGTCAACAGGTATCGCAGCGGCATAGCTCCAGCCATAAGTACTCCTTAAGCCATTGTAACCTGTATTCAACTGCAGAAGGAACACAAGAACCTTACAAGTACAGAGCATTTTATATACTTCAAGATGCTGTAGGAAAAGCCATTTCAATGGACTTTTAAACCGTGAAAGCTGCATAGCACAGTCTTAGTCCACTAGTGATGACTGACTGTCATCTTGAATAGTTTGAAAACTTTCACATATGAGCAAGTTTAAGGAGTGTTGACAACACAAGGATGTACCTGTACAAATGAGCTGCTGTAAGAAGAGATTCTCTGTGCAGCTCTCTTCACTCTGCAGGTAATACAGTTTTCTCAACCAGGAGAGTTAAAATGCCCATTTGCTTCCACAACACATTCAAGAAAGCATCTCAGCATTTTCAGCTGAGATGATGGTTTGAGTCTGTGCTCCCAAAAGGCAGTTTTTGACCTAATTCTGCTCCCATTTGAGTTTGGAAAAGTATCAGCTATAACACAGAAAACTCCTGGAAATCCAGCTCAGGTGAGGAACTGATCTGAAATGCAAAATTAAATACCTACACGTGCAGTACTAGAAGATTACACTGATAGTGCAACTCTCAGGCTTCTCTGCAGTTGCACCTGGGATAGATAAACTAAGAGAATTCCCTGCTGCAGGAAACAGGACGGAACACAGACACAGAGAGCAAGGCAAGACTTTGTGGAACTCCAAAAGCCCTAGGTAATGCCATAAAGCCAATAAATTGAATAGATATGAAATCCAAAAAAGGACCTATGTGGTACTTAACCTGTGCTTCAAAACAAGCCATAAAAATACATTTGGTGAGATTTTAACAGCAGCAGATTTTATATTCCTGCATTTACACATTGTATGGGTGACCACTCAGAAACTTCTGACTTGGATATCAAAGTACCAAGTGGCTTTTGCAGCAAGTGATCCTTTGTCCCTAGGAGGACATAAACAGGTACAGAAGGGAGGCAAGGCTCTGTAGGCCTAACCCTTTTCATATCTCCAGGGGAAATAAGTTAAAAGGTATTAAATGGCACATTAAAGCACCACCACAAAGCTGTCACTCTTCACTAACCATGAGAATAGAGCAAATGCAGAACCTTACAGCACGAGGCTCCTTAGAAATGCTTTTCACATATCTGGAAGTACTTTCCTGTATGAAAGATCAGAACATTTTTACCTGTATTTTTTGGGTGCACCTGAGCACTTAACATGCACATACCTGCTTTCCACATCTCTTTTTTCCTATCCTCTCAGCAGACTTAGGGCCAAATACTGTCGTTCATGTTCCTACCCATTCACCACTATTGAATCTCGGTACTACCTAGCCACAGGCAGAGAGCAGTGCAAGCTCAAACCACTGCTCTTTTGTCGGATTGCTAATTTTTAGAAATTTCTTAATGGTCATTTGATAGGCATGAGTGGATAATTGATGTGCACTATGGTAACGATCATTGGGCATGCAACCTAAATACTGCTGCGAAGATCTACATTTGAGAAATGTTACCACAAATTTCTAGCCACTTGCCCTACTGACTGATAGAGGATGCCTACGTCCTCCTTGAATGAACTTTTCCCTAAGCTCAAGAAATCTAACCCAGCCTAGTGATAACACGCTTGAATGAAGTCACAGACCTGTACTGGAGGTTTTTAGAATGTATTTCTGATGTTTTTTTTTCCCCTACATATACCAAATAAATTAACAGGAAAGAGAAGAACTTGAATCACAGAACTGTAGGGGTTGGAAAGGATCTTGAGAGATCATCAGGTCCAACCCCCCTGTCAAAGCAGGTTCCCTACAGCAGGTTGCCCAGGCAGGAGTCCAGATGGGCCTTGAATATCTCCAGAGAAGGAGACTCCACAACCTCCCTGGGCAGCCTGTCCCAGCGCTCCCTCACCCTCACCATCAAGAAGTTCTTCCACATGTTGGTGTGGAGCTTCCTGGGCTCCAATTTGTGGCCATTGCCCCTTGTCCTGTCCCCACAAACCACTGAAAAGAGGTGGGCCAAATCCCTCTGTCTCCCACACTTAAGATACTTGGAAACATTGATGAGATTCCCTCTCAGTTTTCTTTTCTCAAGGCTGAGAAGGTCTCTCAGCCTTTCTGCATAGGGAAGATGCTCCAGGCCCCGTCTCATCTTTGTGGCCCTCCACTGGACTCTTTCCAGCAGATCCCTGTCTTTTTTGTATCGGGGAGCCCAGAACTGGACACAGTACTCCAGGTGAGGCCTGACCAGGGCAGAGCAGAATGGTTTTGATTTGTGCAAATTGATAATCAGGCTAGATCTTATTAATAGCATGTGTGTTAATATAATGTTAGACAAGCATGAATGAAAACCTGGTTATGGAATTTTGGCACCTTTTACTTTTTTGTGTGTGTGCGTGTGTGTGCAATATCAGTGTTTGTAGTTCCCACAGCATAGAAGATACAACTCTAACAGCCTACAACCCACACAAATTTGTTTCAAAAACAAGTGCTAAACTTTAAAACATGAAAACTTAACATGAAGCAGAGGCAGGTGCCCATCTACAGTTGCATTTAGTGCTCTCATCTCCCAGTCTGACCCATCCCCTCACAGCTCAGAGATGCGAGGATCCCTGCTCTCAGCCCCCTTGGAAATACCTGATACAAACCATTTTGAGAGAGTCTAAGAGAAGGGAAGAAGCGGACCACAGGTTTTTTTATATGTGCTTATCCAATTCTGAGAAGCTGCCTTTGAGGTAGACTTCAGTGAACGTGCTATGGTGGGAAGGAAAAATTATTTCAGCACCAGAAAATCCAGAAGTGCTCCACAGACACTAATTCAAAACTGCTGCCTGCCCAGATGAATGCTTAGGAGAAATAAAATTAAGCTCTGAGCTTGCAGGTAATCACGTTACACATTACCAGAAAGCTGTTGCTTGCTTGGATTTCATTCAAGCCCACCAGTTTCATTTTCGTGATTTATGGAACTGCAAAATCTCCACAGATATTTTCCCCTCTTAACCCTCTGCTTTAAATATAACACAGTAAGTTAAAAGCAAGGAAACTGGGAAGGCAATTTACTTTGCCACTATTAAACAAAGAAAAAATCAATTTTTTTTGTACCTTAGGAGAAAAAAGAAAATTGAACTGTTCTTGGATCTTAAATGCTAACTGAAAGCATCCCTTCCAGCTAGAAATTCTCAGTAAGATCAGTGTAAGTTTCTCATCTGACTTTGGAAAAGTTGAATCACTGCCATTCAGAGGGATCCTGACTGAAATAACAAACGGCAGAAACATGAAGATGCTATAGAAGTCCAACATAACAGACTTCCATTGAGTAAAGAAAGTGCATGGAAAGAAATCTCTGCAATGTCAGAAGGAGCCAGTTAGAGGGAATAAAGTCCCTCTTGCCTCACCCATAAGGGGTTTGCCTTTCAAGGCACCCTCCACCATAACAGCAGAGCAAACAGCTAGAACAATACATACAAGCATTTCACCAGTGCTCACTGCAAACTTCAAAGGATCAGAAGGCATCTTGGCATTGAGATACTTACTGAGCCACTACCCAACCACAACTTGGAAAGGTCTTTCATTCATCAAACCATCAAAAACTGGGGCCACAGATTACCTTTTGCATTCTACCTGTGAAATTTAGTTGTGACTAGACACAAAATTACACAACCATCAGATATGCCGAAGTGCCCTCCGGTCTTCAGGTACATTATACATTTCCCATTGCCATGGAAACCACGATTCCTTTCTAAGAAGTGATAGGCAGCAACCTGTCATTCCTGAACGTCCCAGGGAGCCTTGGCAATGAACACGAGGCTGAAATACCTCATTGTGATTCCTGCGAAACCCTTACCTACCAGGAAGACTTTGCTGGTATTTTAGGGCCTGGTCACAGAATTTGGATGCAATCATGAATCTACTGTTATGTTTTCTGGTGCATTCTGTGCATTTAATGGGGGATTTACTACCACCCTTGACTTGAAAACAAAGCTTGAATTATATACTTGATAAAACCTATGATCCTTGGCTCGGTTGGTGCAGCCACAAACCAGACCTACTTGGAACACAGATGGCTGATCTCTGGCCTGAACTGCAAAACAATTTTTGTTGTGTTGTATAGCAGCAGGATGCAACTTCACAAAATCTTGAAGTTTTGTTCAATTATGTAGAAGTCTTGCTTACTATATAGATGATACACATTGCAGGCAAGTCCTATTTGTGAACTTACTGTTACTACTTCTTGAAAATCTTTTCTTATTCATCTGGATCCTTGCCAGGGTCATAAGGAGCTCCTCAGTTATTTCTGCCATAACACATATCACCTCAAGCAAGACTAGTACAGGAACTGCTGACCACCACCAATATACAGCCAAGGAACTCCCACTCAGAAGCAATACCACTCACTGAGCAGATGTTGTGCTACAGGACTCTTCTTCCTTCTCAAGTACATGGCACGTTATATGCAAAAATTCCAGGCCTCATAAGCTGAGAGCATAAGCAAAATCTGTCCATTATATCCCTAAAACAAGATAGTTTCTATCTCACTCTGACAAAATGAGTAAAACACTGTGAATGGCTACGCTTTTCATCCCATTTGATTTCTCTTTCGCTGGACTCTATTTATCAGTTCTACTGCTATTTTTGCTGGAATCACATCAATATTTTCCAGGAATTCATTAGAAAGTGTCAGGCCAGATTCTCAGCTAATGTGAAATCTGCCCCCATATTTCTACTTGATCTTACAAAAGATTGCTTTAATGATGCAGAAAAGGACAGAAACACACAAACCACTCTTCCAGGCTCTGAACACCGATACGAGCATGATGCCATATGAAACGTGCAGCATTCACTTGCTCCCCATGAGAGGAAGGTACCCAGCAATTCAATGGATAAGCCCTTCATCTTGAGCAAAGCAGTTTTCTTTCTACCCACTGTTCTACTTGGCCTTCCTCGAGCCAGCATCTTGCCACATTCCATCACGCAAGCAACAATTTCTGTACAACCTTCTTTAGAAGAGGTCTGATGCTAACGTATTGAGTTCACTGTTAAGCCAGTTGGCTAGCTCCCCTATCTTTATTCGCAAGATGTTTCTTGGAAGAAATCTGCAACTCCTGTAAGACTCCCATCCTGGGCAAGGGAAGATGCCTGCCCCAGCTCCTGGACTTCTGTGTCTTTTAATACATCACTAGACAACTCTAAACGTGTTTTCTGTTGACTACATATGACATAAACCTTAAGGTAAGAGTTCAAAACAGCATTTAAGACTGGTGTTAGGAAGGGGCTAAAATGTACTGCCTAAAAGTATAAGGGAATTAAGTGCCTTTTTTTATATATATATATATAACTCTGACTATAAAATATCCTTTTTGATACCCTTCACAAATAAATGTAAAATAAACTTTTAATTTAATTATTAAATAAGGAACTGTAACACAAGTATTCTGCTTAAATCACTGCCCTTGACACTCCAGATTACAAAACAAAGACCAAGTAAAAAAACTCAGCACTGACAATATTGCCACTGCATTCTTTCCTGAAAGACAAACATTAGTAGAGTGTATGTCTGAAGATTTCAGTTTGTCAAGTGAGTACAAGGATTATTATATTTGATACACTATACATGTATTTTTTTAGTGTCTGGTTTGCATGTTGATGAGATAGTTTAAGAGTTGATATAAAGCATATTTTAATTCTGTGAAATCTGGCAGCCTACTGAATTATTTATAGGTTGTCAGTTACTTGATACTACAGTTTGTCAATTACAGACTTAGTATCACTCACAAACCTTCCTTTTTGATACAATACTAGCATCATGGCTTTGCTACACTTTTAAGAACTCCAAATGGCATAAGTGTGCCTCAACTTCAGATCTTTGGACACCATTTCCTTGTCTTCAAGAAGATTTCTTTGTTCTGATTCTTCACATACCTAATATTTTTGAGACTGATGTGCACTGGTCAGGTTCAGCCACTGCATCCGGATGATTTGGAGAGAATTCCAGACCTTGCCTTTCTAGGGTCAAATTAGGACAATAGCCACCAAAACCAAACCAAACCAAACCAACAAACCAAACAACAAACAGACCCACAAAGAAACCCACCAAGCTTAATAATTTCTTTATAGACTACAGTCTGATGAACCTGCACTGACACACGGGAGCTGACAAACAGGCATGTGGGAAGAGTCTAGCCTTGACTTCAAATTCTAATTGGTATGTCTAACACAAAAGGCATCAGGGAAACAGAAGACTCATGAAACACTGTATTTAATACTCAATGAAAATAATGCTTTAACACCAGAATGCCAACCTTAGGTCCTTTCTTAACAATAGCTTGCTGACTTGGAGGAAAGAAAAAAAAAATGTGCTGCTAAAAACTGTCTCAATAATATGGAACAAGCAATGCAGTATTTCCAGCATTGATACAGGTTAAATGAAAAAAAAATCAGACATTCATCATCCAGCAGGGCTTAATTAGTACCAGCACAGATACACAAATTATAAACTTGGACACCACCCAACTCAAAGAAAGCAAATGTAAAATTTATACGTTTTTAAACACAATTCTGATGTGCGTTTACTCTTATACAACAATAGGAACAGGGAAAGAGACCCCACCAGCCTTGGCTCTAAATGACAGTATTAAATGCAAGCACATATCTATGTCCAAGCTGTCATTCAGCCAGATTTTATCAATTATCACAAGAGAAAATGAGGAGGTCCCATAAGGGCTTAGGAAACATTTTCAATAATATAATTTTGTCCCATGAGCAACATGGATGATTTTCCAAGTATAGCTCTAAGCACACTGCAGGTTCAAAATCAAAGTTAAACAAGGTCATTATTAACCACTTTTCTAGTTCAACTTTCTGACACCACTGGCCTCCATTTTTTATTTTTTATTTATACAGGCTATGCTGCCTTCTCTTTTCTGATGAGAAGACACATGCAACCAACCAACAAGAGAAACAATTCTATAAAACTTTTCAGATCAAGGCGATTGTTCAAAGCACCTACCATCACTCACCAGTGATCAGTTGTCTTAGACTTATATATCAAAATCATTTAAGACTGTTTCTCATATAGATAAAAGCAGAAATTGTATATAGACAGAAACAACAACCACTAAAGCGCCCAAATTAATTTTGCAGAGAGAACACATGGTTCATAAATATCTTAGCTTAAAAACTACACTGTGAATACTTTAATTTGTTTGGTAATATTTAGAACACAATTAAACAGGGTACCAAAGGACTCTCTTAATTTTATTCATGATAGGAACTTGGAAGACTTCTTCAGAGCTCTGTAATACCATTAAAGCCTATTCATCATCCTGGTAGCAATGCATTAGTTTTCTACAGGGACATATGGAACTAAATGGAGCTTGTGTTTTCTAGGTATGATTTTTAAAAATGGACCTAGATTTATTTTTATTTCTGTCTATCAACATTTTTCAGCCATCAAATTCATCATTGCTTTCCTGAATGAGTTTAACACTTAAATTTAGTAGGAGGGGGAAGTACTATTTAATTCATGAGAAGCACTAGCAGGTAACGGTACCAAGAAGTGAAAAGAGCATAAGCATATGAATGAGTCTTCCTCAAAACACAGTCAGAATTTTACAATCTGAATTTCTATTCCTTTTTTCTTCTTCTTTCATTTTATTTTTTGAAATCAGACTGTGCATCCAATCCTTAGTTTATCTTTTCTGTTCAAAAGAAAGAGATCAAAATAGTATCACAGACTTCTTTTGAAAAATATTTCTCTGGTCTTAGGTTTAGAACATCCAGCTTGGTGTTCTTACTGGCATGACAAGCGTACAACTTAATATATGCATGAAGCTTATATTACATATTCCCATTACATATATTCAAATCCAAACATGTGGAAGGACCTGCAACAAAACTGTTCTAAATCACTAGAATGTTTTCTCTGCATCACGTGGTTTGGCTTAAGTTGTGTAAAAGAACAGATATAAATTAAGTCCGATCTATAAATGTTGACTAGCAGATAATATGTTAATGTGCAGGAATCAAAGTGAATCAGAAACCGACCTTATGCATTATCACTTTGCTTTATCTATCTTTATTTTTCTCTTTTTTAGTTTCACTGTTACTTCTTCAAAACCAGGAATCACTTTTGACATACCTTAAAAATGTCAGAATTCATTTTAAACTCTTAGAATTCAAATCAATTCAGATGTACCCAGAACAGTGAAAGGTTGATGTGGTGATATCCATACCAGCACTAGCTCTGCTGGGCAGCTACTGCAGAAAAAAACTTTTGCCCCATTTTCTATGTAACACCCCGGGGTTGACAAGGAGGATTGTTTCTTGTGTAAATATATCAGACAGGAGAGACAGTCCGAAGTAGTTTAGTGTACACTTCAAAAATTCCCTCACATGGCTCTCACTACATTAAGCTATGGAGTCCCCAGTGGTATGCAGCTTAAAGACAAAAATGTTTTCAATTCTGAAAGGCTGTAGGTTGATGCTTGCATCCTCAAGCATATGCATTAAGCTCTTAATGTCTAAGCTGACCATGCTACAAGATTTAAGCTCAGTTTTCTTAAAATACATGCCATGAGCATGACACTGAACAAAGTAATACACTGTTACATTGCATTTCTTTCTATCATGATTTAATCCTTTGATTGGCAATTTTTAATCTGCCAATCGTTACTCTGTAAACAAGTAGTGAAACTGAAAGATGTCCAAAGAAAGGAAACATTATAAACAAAGAGTAAAAGTGGATGCGCCTTCAGGGACAGAGATCTCTGACATTAGTTACAGTTGGGAAGCAAATACTGAGCTAGACAGAAAGGTTTCTTAGGCATCAAGATGCCTAAACCTAAGCACATGGGTCTTAGCATTAACATTTCTAAAAGTTTAAAGCCATTAGGAACAAATAAAAAGGTACACAAAAAGCTGATTTTTTTTTTTTTTTTTGCATCACACAGAACTTGCAAAATACCTCAGTGATTTTAGAAAGGTAACATACACTTATGTCTCTTCCAAATGTCTTTTTAAGCCAAACCTTTTCAGGACATTATATAAAACCTTGAAACCAGACGCTTATAAAGAAAACACCATCAGATTCTTAACTAAAGCACTGTACAGCTAGAAGGAAGAAATTTTATGTACTCTATATTCCTCTCAGAATGAAATAAACATCTCTCAGCAAATTCTGTGCAGGAAAGGTTGTAAAAATAAATTCTGTGAAACAGATTCCACAAAGTGGAATGATGAATTCAAGATAAAATGAAGAGATTTTGTAGGAAATACCAGGGTGCTGAAGGGCTTACCTCTATCTGTACTACACAGCGTATCACTGGTGGTTCCTGCTCTTGGATAAGACAACAGCTCCACAGTGGGCATCTTTTTTCTCAATCATCTGTGAATGAAACAAAAACAAATATGCCTTGAATGTGTTGTATGGGTTAAAAAATGCTGTAGGCAATTAAAAAAAGAAAAAACAACAAACCAATGGAATTAAGGAAATGCAAAGGGATGGGTCCTGGCTTTCCAAGTGTCGTGTCTGTGAAGAAAGGCTCAGTGAGGTCTCTGCTGTACCTGTACCTGCTGCACCTCTCCAGAGATGACAATGCCAAGGAAGACTGGGAACCCAGCTCTAACATGTAGGAGACTGTCATGGCCTTTTGCCAACCTAATCTCCTGAGCAAGGCTATGCTCCTCTCACCCTCCAACCCCCATTTCATGTGGAACAAAGCCGACATGCTGATCAGGCAACCAGGCCTGGTCGGGCCTTTTGGCTGTGAACATGGAAGGGGGAAGGGAGTGCGGGGCCCGTGCCATCAGGCAGCACAAGCCACTGCACCAAGCTTTGCTCTGGCACCAAAATGCAGTGAGACAGACATGCAGAAGATAGAAACTGGTGACCAACCAGAAAACTTATGCATGATATAACAAGATTTCTTGACAGCTTTCAACATTAATGTTTTAATGGTCTGCTGCAGAGCTTGTGTCCCTTTCTGTGTGCTGTAGATGGCACAGCCTATTTCCCCATCAAAAAAAGCTGTAAAAACCATTTGGAATTGTACACAAGGTAAAGCAGACTCCCTGTGCACTTTGTCATCAGCATGCTCCAGGCTGTCCTCTACACTGGGATCTACTTCAGTAATATTTTTCAGCTCACTACCAGACTTGGCAATCTTAACACTCAGATTAAAAAGTCAATTAGAAGAACACATCTTAATATCAAATTGCATTCCATAAAAATCACTTATTCATGAAGAACTATGAAAGAAGACAATCATTATTATTATTTGGGCATTCAGCTAATTGTAAATATGCAACTGACTGCTAGGTTTGTGGCTTTGCCAAAAGATTCGTGTAGAAGGAGGTGCAGAGGTGCCAAAAGGCAACATATTGCTGGGAGCACAGATTCCTTCTCACCCTCCCTGTTTGGCAGATGTGCACCTGTTTGCCACAGTACACAGCTCTGGAGCCATAAAAATAAAGCAGAGATGGCCCAGACCCTGAGGATCCAGCACAAAGTTCTAGCAGCTGCACACAGCACTGTGGTTAATATCTTCTCCATTTTACCTGGCCAAGTACTGAAATAAAGGTGGTCAGAAAAATCATTTTGCTACTAAAAATTTCAGAAGAATCGAAAGTCCATTTTCATCCCACGTTTTCTGTGGAATCCTTGCAGATATTAAAGCTTAAAAAATCTCAGAAACCTTTTTATACCAGCATTTTTACAAAATCTTAAGAGTTTTTAGAGTTTTAGGGTATATTTGACAGCTGTCAAACTTGGTAACTGAGGTTATTAGACTATGCAGAAAAAAATAGCCTTTTTTTTTTTTTTTTGACACATGCAGAGTTTATTGTGATTCATCATCTACAGACTATCAGGGAAAATAAAGGATTATGTTAATCCAAGAAGTGTCAACAGTTAATCTCACATTAAAACTCCTGAATGTACGTACCAAGAACAGACTCAAGGGTCAGCAGGAACAATTTTCTTCCCTGCAGTGCAACTCAAATACGACCCTTGGAATGGGTCCCCTAGGTATTAAGCTTATCACTGCAAAGCTACATAAAGGTTTTCGCTTTTTTTTTTTTTTTTTTTTGGTATAGGAGCATTACCTAGCACAGAGCATAAGTTTAGGACTAAGTATACGCCACTGCTTTCCTGGGGCTCCTCTTTATTTAGAATAAAGTGCAGGAATCTGACTGCACAACACTTGTAGCAAACCTTCCTCACCTCACTGGTGCAGGGCTCTGGTCTGAGAATCACTGGATGCTGCTGTCTCCTTCCCTCCCACCCCCTGCCAACTACACTGCTTACAAACCAGCTCCCCAAACAGTTGCATAGTTGCCAAGAAGCAAAACACTTCACAGATAGCATTTGATCTTTAGCATTAACAAGGAAATAAAGCATGGCATCCCAGTAATATGTTGATACAACACAGGAAAACAACATTGCCCTTTATGGCCTACAATATCAATACAAGTGCAAACTAAGAGAGTTCTCTTGCAGCTCCAGCAAGAGACCTCAGGTGTGAGGCTGAATGATGTCTGGCTCTGCTCTCTTTCATGTACAACTACCTGCTTGCAGCTCACTTGCTTGATCTTCACAGATCAGACAGAAGCCCACACCTGTTTGTACAAGGAGCGACAAGCTTTTCTAAGCACGTATTTTCCGCATGCACATAGCTCGTGGCATGCATAATTCTGCATGCATAATTCGAATCTTCTTGCATGATGTTTCATGCTCTCAAAAGTCAGACCACAGAGCAAGGACTGCAAATGAGCCTACTACTGACTATTGGTGCTCCAATTGGTTGGGGTCAGTTGCCCCAAATGAGCCTTAGGTTTTTAACGTATCAACTGTCATAACAATTGCCTTCCCTATGCATGTTTTGCCATGACAAAGGCCAGTTCCAAGTCCTCCCTCACCCACCTCTTCCAAGGCTCCCACTGACTTCAAACCAAAACTGCCTACCAGAATCCAACTAGGAAATCCCGTTTCTTTCTTAGAGCCCTTCTGATCTAAACAAGCTTAGCTCTCCTCCTCTGTCCTGATTTGAGTATAGCTTTTTCTACTTATGCTTCATGAGACAGCCAGACCTTTCAGGAAGAGAATGTGGCCTTTTTCATGGCCACATTCCCAAATCTCCTCCTTCTTTATTAATATCAACCATTTTCTCCACACGAATTACCACTCCATATATAACACCTGTATTATCCAACTGTTTAAATACATTTATCATCAAAAACATTTTCTTCCATTTTTTAACTGTTTCTACACCCAGTAGACACTAAAAGACAATTATTCTCTTCTTTTTTTTTTTTTTAATAATCTTATTTATGTTTCCGTTAGGTTTACCATTAGTGTTTAAACAAGCCAAGTCAATTTATTCTTCTCTCACAGATCTTATTTTCTCATTTAGTTTTAGAAATAACTCTCTTTCACAAATCCACTTTGCACTCTACCAAATACCTTTAAAACCAGCAACACATCGTTTGTCCAGAACAGCAAGAAGCTCAGAGAGTTCAGGTACTCATATTATTTCCAAACCACGAGGGCAGCAAGACAACACAGACTACAAACAGCATGCACACACCAGCAGACACTGGGACATCCCAACCACAAGCTACTGAGAAGGGGAAGCTACCTGCCCCTGTGTTTCCCCAGTTAGTGTTTGTATGTCCATAGAAAAGATCTCTGGTGCTCTAGGACAGGCCTGCTCAAGTCATTCCAGTCTGCTGCAAATTCAGTCCCAGCCTACCTAGTGCTACGCTGCTGGTGCTAAAGTGGAAGACCTGTTTATCAGTTTACTTTTCCATTCTTGGTAAATTGTACCCTGGAAATGACTCGCCATTTCTTCTGAGTGCCAAGAAAACAGCTGCAGCAGAAAAATTGCTCAATTCACTTTGTCAAACTGAATTTAGAAGCACGCTGCCCCGCTGGTGCCTGTTCAATTTCTAGGAGGCTGAGCAGTCTGCACGTTTTAGTTTTTGTGGTGGTTGCCTTTCCTACTGCTGCTCCTTCCAGCCAACTCCATCCTGGGAAAATCGACCGCGACACTAACAGAATGGGCCCCTTTATAGAGCCAAGGGGCACTGCTTTAGGAACAGGAGCATCTCATGAGAAAGGTGAACAGTTTGGTCTGCCGCTCAAGTCTTCACTTCAATTTTTGGAAAAGTCATGATTTCACCCACGCAACTGTAGACAAGAAGAGGGCATGGGCTTTGTTCTTTGTAAAACCTCGCTCTAGAATACACTGCAAACTGAGTCCCTGGATGAATAGAAAGCAAATGCCAGAATATCTTTTATGTAATAAATCAGATGGTTAACAGTAGAAAATTCATTGAAAAGCAATTAAAAAAAATCTTCTCTGGTCAGAACAACATAAATCTAGTAACAAGTCTACAGTTGCACCAAATTACCTACAATAAAAAATTACTGCTGTCATCCAACATGACGTAGTAATTGTCATTAATACTGTCCTTTCTGCAGCGCTGACTGAAGTTAATGTTTGCTCTTTGACACACAGCTAAACTTCTGTCATATAAAGCAGATAAACTCTCTGGGAACTTCCTTTTCCCAACTGCATGAAGCTAGAAATAAACTGGAAATGGTTGAGTCGGCAGCATGGCTCCAAACAATACTAAAACCATGCCTGAAAAGCAGACATTTCCTTCCAAAGCAGGAGGCAAAGACTGCCAGATGGAAGCTAAATAGTTGGCATCAGCATCAATGGCATTGCTGCTGGGTTTAAAATGCCTTTTTCTGAACCCTGTGAGAACAGTTCTTGCCTCAAGCAAGCAGACAGTCACACCTCTGGTTGTGCTGGAAGTGCTTACAGAACAGCAGCGCTGCTGTAGCCATTTAAGGGGAGGACTCTGCAATTACTACAGGCAGCATTAGCACCGGACCTCTGAAACAACTGATGCTTAAACACAGCGCACAGAACTATCAGCAAAAATCAGGGGCTGTCAACAACTCCAAAGGGCAGAGTACTTAAGAGCAGAACTAGTGGGGTGGAAAAGGAAAGGTCCAGAGAAAGAACAGCCTAAGGCCGTAAGGTGTGACTGCAATTGTCAGAGCTGTCATGCTAGGCACAATTCATTCAAGATTTTGAATTTCAACTAAAAAGTAGTCAGAATAGCCATGATTTTTGAAAAGTTCTGGAAAACCACCTCCACAACATTTCCAGACAGCTATTTTGGCTACTGAGGACCTGAAAGAGAGAGGTCTGCACAGCACTTGTAGCATTAATACATTACATGAATAACATATAACAGTCAAACGTACATCAGAGAGATTTTGGAAATGGAATATTAAAGAATAACATGTTTTGATGGGGAAATTCAAGACCGTTTGGAACAGAAGAATATTTTATTAAAGATAGAGCAAATTAGATATTTCAGATAACCTAAAAGCAAATTTATTACGCAGCAGGGACTCCCAGTGAATCCAGCAGATGCCAGGTAAGTTTTGCATTTCAGAAATGTCATTCTGACATCTAATGCTTCACACACAGGACAGTCAGGAAAATTCACCATTTTAAATTTAAGAAAGAGTCCAAGATCTAGAAGAACTGAGTGTACAAGTCCCAGTTGCCCCCAGGGTAGGGATTATACCATCTCCACAGGAAATAAACCTTCTGCAGCAGAAGTATAAACAAGCAAACAAACAAAAGGATTAAGAAGAAAGGTCTCATCTCACAATACTGGCATCCATCTCCTCATTTTGGAATCTGTGAGGTAGTCAGTATTAGGTTTTCTTCAGTACTTAAGATAAGATGCCTAGGTCTAGTCTAGTTCCTTTATAAAATGTCAGAGAACCTTTGGTGTGCCTTGGGGAAAGGCAGACCCAAGCCTGTTCTCTGAGACCTCGCTCCAAACCTCGAGTGTACGAGGGTGATACTCACAGACATGACAAATCACAGTGGCCGTGGCAGACAGTCATGTACAAAACAGAACCTCATGGTGGTCTAAAAACAGTAGAGCCCACAGAATAAGCTCATTATTAGGATAACACAAAAATGGTTTCACGTCATCCTATTTTCCTTGTCCCTGTTGGGTGACAGACCAATGAGATCCTTTTAGGAGTGCCTTACATAATCTCACCCATAGTTGTCTGGATAATTTATTAGCATAGTCCTGAGGATACAGCCTGAAAGGTTAGCATAAAATAAACTGTGCTGAATCCTCCCCAGGTTGCCCATCTCAGCCAGAATTGTAAGCAGAGCAAAATTTGAAATTGATTTGTTTTTCTAGATGGAAAAAGCACCAGCCTACTCCTACATTGCTTTTGATGCTGAAAACAGTCATCTGCTCTAGTTGATGAAAGCAGAGAAACTGGCCGTTTTAGGGCCTTGGTAGAAATGCTCTACCAAGTGTTCCTTGCAAAAGTGAAGTTAGCCAGCATAAGCATAAAATCTCTAAGAATGGCCCTTATGGCAAAGATTTATTGGTGTGGTTTCTTTGGAAATATGGCACTGTGCAAAGTGTACTCAAAATATTCTCTAATGGATTTGAATATAGGTGCCCAGTAGCCCAAAGTAGCTAGGTAAAATACATAAAAGAGAGGGAAAACTCAGTTTTGGATAAATAATCAGGGCCCAGAAAGACAAAGAATTGTTAATGCACACATCACAACTTTGCTATAGCTGCTCCCTGGAACTGAGTGCTCTCAGGTGTCCTTCCCCCTACTCTCCAGTTCATTCCTCAGATGAGAAGTCTGCGAGCCAAATCCTGCATATTGACAATTAACAGATCTCTTCCAGGAGCAGACAGAGAATAAAGCTAAGCAGTAAAGGGTTAGGTTCATCAATAAACTGCCTTTAAAATGTCTATTCTTTAAATAATCAAAAGGATGTGATTGTCGGGAGCTGTCTTGGGCAGAGTGACCACGAAATGGTGGAGTTCACTATTTTTGGCGAGGCCAGGAAGGGGACCAGTAAAACCGCTGTATTGGACTTTCGGAGGGCTGACTTTGGGCTGCTGAGGACACTAGTTGGTGGAGTCCCTTGGAAGGCGGTTCTGAAGGGCAGAGGGGTCCAGGAAGGCTGGGCACTCTTCAAGAAGGAAATCTTAATGGCGCAGGAGCGGTCTGTTCCCATGTGCCCAAAGACGAGCCAGCGGGGAAGAAGACCAGCCTGGCTCAACAGAGAACTGTGGCTTGAGCTTAGGAGAAAAAAGAGGGTTTATAATCTTTGGAAAAGTGGGCAGGCCACTAGGGAGGACTATAAGGATGTAGCGAGGCTGTGCAGGGACAAAATTAGGAAGGCCAAAGCTCACCAAAGCTCATCTGGAGCTCAATCTGGCTACTGCCGTTAAAGATAACAAAAAATGTTTTTATAAATACATCAACACAAAAAGGAGGACTAAGGAGAATCTCCATCCTTTACTGGATGCAGGGGGAAACTTAGTTACAAGAGATGAGGAAAAGGCGGAGGTGCTCAATGCCTTCTTTGCCTCAGTCTTTAGCGGCAATACCAGTTGTTCTCTGGATACCCAGTACCCTGAGCTGGTGGAAGGGGATGGGGAGCAGGATGTGACCCTCACTATCCACGAAGAACTGGTTGGTGACCTGCTATGGCACTTGGATGTGCACAAATCGATGGGGCCGGATGGGATCCACCCAAGGGTACTGAGAGAACTGGCAGAGGAGCTGGCCAAGCCCCTATCCATCATTTATCAGCAGTCCTGGCTATCGGGGGAGGTCCCAGCTGACTGGCGGCTAGCAAATGTGACACCCATCTACAAGAAGGGCCAGAGGGCAGACCCGGGAAACTACAGGCCTGTCAGTTTGACCTCAGTGCCAGGGAAGCTCATGGAGCAGATCCTCTTGAGAGTCATCATGCGGCACTTGCAGGGCAAGCAGGTGATCAGGCCCAGTCAGCACGGGTTTATGGAAGGCAGGTCCTGCTTGACGAACCTGATCTCCTTCTATGACAAAGTGACACGCTGGGTGGACGAGGGAAAGGCTGTGGATGTGGTCTACCTTGACTTCAGCAAGGCTTTTGACACCGTCTCCCACAGCATTCTCCTCAAGAAACTGGCTGCTCTTGGCTTGGACTGGCGCACGCTTCATTGGGTTAGAAACTGGCTGGATAGCCGGGCCCAAAGAGTCGTGGTAAATGGAGTCAAGTCCAGATGGAGGCCAGTCACTAGTGGCGTCCCCCAGGGCTCGGTGCTGGGGCCGGTCCTCTTCAACATCTTCATCAATGATCTGGACGAGGGCACTGAGTGCACCCTCAGTAAGTTTGCAGATGACACCAAGCTATGTGCGTGTGTCAATCTGCTCGAGGGTAGGAAGGCTCTGCAGGAGGATCTGGATAGGCTGCACCGATGGGCTGAGGTCAACTGCATGAAGTTCAACAAGGCCAAGTGCCGGGTCCTGCACCTGGGGCGCAATAACCCCAAGCAGAGCTACAGGCTGGGAGAGGAGTGGTTGGAGAGCTGCCAGGCAGAGAAGGACCTGGGAGTGATGGTGGACAGTCGGCTGAATATGAGCCAGCAGTGTGCTCAGGTGGCCAAGAAGGCCAACGGCATCCTGGCTTGTATCAGAAACACTGTGACCAGCAGGGCTAGGGAGGTGATCGTCCCCCTGTACTCGGCTCTGGTGCGGCCGCACCTCGAGTACTGTGTTCAGTTTTGGGCCCCTCGCTACAAGAAGGACATCGAGGTGCTTGAGCGGGTCCAGAGAAGGGCGACGAAGCTGGTGAGGGGCCTGGAGAACAAGTCCTACGAGGAGCGGCTGAGGGAGCTGGGCTTGTTCAGCCTGGAGAAAAAGAAGGCTCAGGGGCGACCTTATTGCTCTCTACAGGGACCTTAAAGGAGGCTGTAGTGAGGTGGGGGTTGGTCTGTTCTCCCACGTGCCTGGTGACAGAACGAGGGGGAATGGGCTTAAGTTGTGCCAGGGGAGTTTTAGGTTAGATGTTAGGAAGAACTTCTTTACCAAAAGGGTTGTTAGACACTGGAACAGGCTGCCCAGGGAGGTGGTGGAGTCACCATCCCTGGAAGTCTTCAAAAGACGTTTAGATGTAGAGCTTAGGGATATGGTTTATTGGGGACTGTTAGCGTTAGGTCAGAGGTTGGACTCGATGATCTTGAGGTCTCTTCCAATCTAGAAATTCTGTTGCTGTTGCTCTTTCTTTGTTTCTCACTTCTCTGCTTCTCCTGCAGCCCGTGAGCCATCTCCCTGTGCCCTCCTCACAAGCCACGAGGGTTTCTCCCTCGAATTTTCTCTCCCTTCCCCAGCTGAGGAGGGAACGAGACAGCAGCTGGGTGGGCACCTGGCCGCCAGCCTAGGCCAAGCCACCACGGCCATTCACGGGGATGAAGAGGCTGCACCGTGGGCTTGGAAGCCCAGGGGGTGTCTGTGAGGCTGGGGGAGCTCCTGGGCCCTGCCGCATCATCCACCACTCCATGGTCTCCTAGTGACACGGAGGGAGCACAATGACACCAGTGACACAGGCGAGTCTGGGGGGGACTTTGCGTCTCTGGTGAGCGCCAGGCGTGGAGGCAGCAGCTCCTGGCAGCGAGGCGAGGCCAGGCGAGGCGAGGAGTTGCTGCGCAGCATGGCTGCCGGAGAGGAGGAGAAGGCCCCTGAGGCACACGAGGACGGTGAGAGCAGATGCCCCAGCAGCTCCCTGGAGGTGGAGGGCCCTGAGCACCCCCTGGGGCTGTGCAGAGCCGCTTGGGCTGTGGACACCCGGGGACGCCCTGCCACGAGCCCCCGAGCAGGCCCTTGCGGGCGTCCCTCGGGGACACCTGCCAGGTGCTCAGTGGGGGGATGCTCTCATCCATGGCTGCCGCCCTGCCTCCCCCAGAGTGCGTGCTGTGCCACCGCTCGGACACCAGCTTGGATGGCTGCGGGCCGATGTTGCAGGTGGACGGGGTCTGCGCCCACGTGCACTGCCTGGTGAGCTCCCCGCGGCTGCCCGCGCCTTTCCCCAAGCCCTTGCCTGGCACCTGGAGCCCACAGGACTGTGGCATCCCCAGCGCGCTGCTCGCTGGCTGTCACCTCCTCCTGCTGCGCTGCCAGCACAGCCTCCCCACCACGGTCCCTATCTCCTTGCCCTGAGCAGCTGCGGGGCTTTGCTCTCTTCCAGTTTCCAGCCCAGGGCCTGTACCAGCGAGGCGCCGAAGGGGAAGGAATCTTCGGATTCCTCTGCGCGGATATCAGGCGGGTAGCGGGTCGGGCAGCTCGCAAGGTGAGGGCTTTTTTGGAGCAGACGAGGCTTGTGGCAGCTGAGCCCAAGCCCTGGCAAAGAAATCCTCGAGGCTCTGGACAAGCTCCGGGCAAGTGCCAGTGGCCCCGGCCACGTCCCTGACGGGGCTGCTGTGCTCTTTGCAGCGCTGCTGCGTCTGCCGCAAGAAGGGGGCCACCGTCGCCTGCTGGCAGAAGCGCTGCTCGCGCCGCTTCCACCTGCCCTGCAGCTCCCAGCGGGGCTGCATCTCGCAGTTCTTTGGGGACTACAGGTACGAGCTGCCCTAGCTTGGGCTGCAGCCCCCTCAGCCTGCGCCCTGCAGGCAGAGTCCCCGGTGTGGCACGCGTGGTCCCTGGCCTCACTCAACTCTTCCGTCCTCACGCAGCTCCTTCTGCTGGGAGCACCGCCCGCAGCAGAGCGTGGAGACGCTGCAGGAGGGGCACACCACGTGCATCATCTGCATGGAGGTGGTGGAGGACAGCCTCTCCTACACCACCATGGTGTGCCCCTCCTGCAAGCACGCCTGGTTCCACCGCGGCTGCATCCAGGTAGGAGGCCCTTCCCTCTGCCAGCCCGCAGGGACACCATGCGCCCGCAGCGGCGTCCTGCTCACACGGGGAGTCTCTCTTCCACAGGGACAGGCGCTTCGGGCGGGCCTCAGGCACTTTGCGTGTCCTCACTGCCGGGACCGGGAGCGCTTTCTCCCTGAGATGCTGCACATGGGAATCCGCGTGCCCAACAAGTGCGTTCCTTCCTTCCTTCCTTCCTTCCTTCCTTCCCACCCCACTCAAGGCAGGAGAGGGCACAGCCCCAGGCCCTAATCCCTCCAGGCAGACTGTCCCCAACAAAAGGGGCTGCCTGCCTGGGGGACAGGAGGATGCTGGCCTGCCGCCAGGGATGCCCCTGAGCCCTGTCCCAGCATCAGCACTGACACTTGCTGAGTGAGTGCCCCAGGAGCTCGTGACCTTTCTTTCCTACTTTCTCTTGAAGAAAGCCGGCTTGGGAGCAAGACGAGGAGGAGGAGCCGGCACTGCCGCAGCTGTATGGCCGCTGCGATGCCAGGCAGTGCCTGTACAGGGGAGGCCGCGAGCAGTGGCAAGAGGAAGGGTGAGCATCCACAGCAGCAGCTCCCCGGCTGCTGGGGGCTGTGAGCCACATCTCCAGCAAGCCGTGCAGTGGCTGCTGGGGCTCTGCCCAGGCACCTTCCCCTCTGCTGGGGCGCCGTGAGCAATGGTTCTGGAGCCTTGGGGGCCTTTGTGGCGCCACTGCCTGCTGGGCTCTGCGTGCTCACCAGCACAACTTCTTCCCCAGGCCCTGGCAGCTGCTGCTCTGCTCCTCCTGTGCCGCCAGCGGGACCCACCGCCGATGCTCCGGCCTTGGGGACACCACGCAGCAGTGGGAGTGCGCTGGCTGCGCTGGCCCGGGCACTGGCACTGGTAAGGGGCACGGCGTGCTCAGGCTCGGGGCGCCAGAGCCCTCCGTGCCCTCTGCAGGCCAGGCAGGGTGGGCACATCCGCTGACCTTCCTGCCTCCCCTTGCAGCTCCCAGCTCCTCACCCTCACCACCGGAGAGGAGAGCCGGCCGTGGCAGGGTGCTGCCCCAGCGCCACAGCCCCTACAGCCGGCCACAGCCCTGATCCCGGCCTGGGGACAGATGCTCCATCCTGATGTCCCATAAAATGGTAGGAGGATCAGCGAAGACGAACAAACTAGAGGAGCTATGCCTGGTCTGGTATGTTACACTGTCTCTCAGAATACCTATCTTGCAACAGATCTGTGACAGCACGGCGGGAAGAGAGAACAAGATGATGTCACACCACATCCCCATGTGCTCAACTGACAAAAAAAAAAAAAGGTCAACTGTAGGTGTGAGGAGGACAATAGGAAGAATTCTATCTCCAAGAAAATTTAGAAAATAAAAATAAAAAACAGCATTTAATTTCATCAACAGTTTCCCACTCAGTAATCCCTCTGCAGTTTTAATGCAGTAGCTTTTCTTAAGGAAGAAAAAGGTAAGGGCACTGTTCTTGAGATGCTTTTCTCTGAAGCAGACCTGACTTAAGCTTAAGTTTCTTCATCTGACAGAACACCCTGGTTTCACCCTTTTCAAGACGGTCAGCTGTAATATTCAAAGTGTGCTGAGTGCTGCACTCTGTGCCAAAGCGAGAAGCGTGATGCATTACAGTTATAAAAGTGTGCTCAGTGTGAGCTACTTATCAGCTGGGATCTAAAGGCAAGCTGTCAGTAGAAGGCAAACCATTCAAAATAGCAAGAGGCATATGTTTAAAGATGAAAGGATACAGTTCACTGCCAGATTTAAATTTCAAATTTCTGGTCAATAGGTTGTCATTTCACCTTAACCACTGATTTAGGCTACGCAACAGAACAGTGACAATTTTCCAGCTTCATGTCGGAATCTGACATAAACTCATTTGAAAATGAAGGGTTTTACAGATTTCTGTCATTAAGCAACACATTTGGATTTTTGGTTTCTCGGGCTAAGCAGAGGGTAAAATTCCCACCCCAAATGTATGCAGGATAACACTCCAGGAAGATGGCCCAGGAAGTCCGGCACAGACACTCGCTATTCCCTAGCTCAACAGACACAAAGGCAGCGAAGAGAGAAGGAATGTGGGGTCCTGAGTGACAGGAAACATGGCAGGAAGGCAGGTCAAGAGGCACTGCTAGGCCTCCTAGCACCCTCCAAGAGTGACCACACAGATGGGCTCCTCACCAGCTTCCAGATTTGAGCAGCTACTGAGACTTCTGGGGACCTTACCTGGCAGAAAATTGTGAGGATTCAGACTGCTACTCCCATGACTGGTAACTTGCACAAGCCATCCAGTGAGAAGAAGAGAACTTGACCTCCTATACAGCATGGAAAGAAGAGAAACTCCTTTCCTCCTCTTCTACCAAAAAGGGCTCTTCTACCTACTAGCATGAATACCATTTCCAGTTGCAACTTCTTACTGGAGAACATAACACTTATGCACTCTATGGGCACAAGCTGACTCACACACTGTGTGGTAGCACTGGGGATTCATAACATCACATCAGAGTGCTAATTAGCATGGAAGGGAACAGAAGGGACCTCTCACAGCTGAGATTCTGCCCCAAAAGTATTTAAAAAAAGCAGCTGTAGACCAAGTCTCTTTTTTCCACGTTTCACTCAGAGATCTCTAAAGGACTGGAGTGGGAAAAGGTATCCTGACACACCTACATCCTGCCACAGACATCTCCACGTGAAAATATAAAGTGCAGAAGTGCTGCTTGAAAGTGCTGCTTTGCCCTGGAAAGCAAAATCAAAGAAATGAACTTTGCAGTTTCAGAGATTTGACCATTCTCCCATGCTAAGAATAAAGGATGTCCTTATTTTTTTCTGAGGGTATCAACCCTCTAGGGTAACAAGATATCTTCAAGATTATCAAGAATTTAATTCATTTGTGCATCACATTGAAAACCGGCTCTGAAATTTAGAACAAACTACTCCCAAGTGTAACAGAACTCACACTTTTAATCCCCAATAAACTTTACTGAAATCTAGGCATGGTTAATAACTGAGACAGTTTAGAATTACTGGTATTTTTGCCCTAATTATTTAGAACTGCACATTTCTTCCTAGTAGAATCTGATGAAAAGTGTTTTACTGCACAGTATTTCATGTTGAACTGCTCTTTTACAATGCAATTGCTCACATTTTTAATGGTAATATGGTAACAACCCTCTGCTGAACTGACAGAAGGAAAGAGAAAGGGAAGGAGGAAGAAGGGGATAAAAAGCACATTAAAACAGTTTGATAGAAGATCATAAGCATTAAGCAACCTTAGTTCAAATTTCAGTACCTGGGGAGTGTTGAAATGACAGTTTAGGGTACCTGAATACTCCAACAGTGCATTTAAAAAACAGCATGGGTGGATCTTTTGAATTTAGTGTTTTAAAGTCCTGCACAGTAATGAGGTTTGAGAATAACTGCATCACACATCCACAGAAGGTACCACAATGCAACATAGCAGTTTGCAATGACCTTCAGTATCTCCTCTGAGCACCCCATCGCACTGTAGTAGGACCAAAATCACCCACTTCCAATATCCCTCTGCAAAACTGGGCAGCACATCTCACATCTATCATGGTGGCAAAACACAAGCATGCAGTTACTGAAGAATACTTAATAGTTGGTAAGTTCATCTGGTCACCAACACTATTCTACAGGCATGCACTCAGGCCAGCTACTCATGATGTACACACAGTCTGAACATCACCCTTACAGAAAAAAACAAACGGAAGAGCCCCCGTTAGGCACCTTCTAGCAAACAGGTAGAGAGTATAGATAAAAAAATAAAATTACATTTGAAAGTAGGAATGAAATTAAGCAGTGGAGTTGCTTATCAAAGCTGTCCTCATATGGGAAGCCCAACATAGTTCATCATACAGAGACTCAGCTACTGGCAGATGATGAAGATATTATTCCCTCAGATTATCACAGTACCATTGTCATCTTTTTTGGGGGGAAAGGATTCCCAAGTCTAAACACATCTCTACAAAAGCAATATCTGTATTGGATACACACTTGAACATAGATATGCTATGTTCAAGCAACAGTTTATAACCCTTTTTTTGCAAGACAATTTTGCACTGAAAAAAAAATTCCTTGGTCATGCTATAGTAAGTCAGTTATGTGAGGGACACCCACAAGTCAAACTATTTTCAATGTCCAATGTTTTTAGTAGCTTTAACCTTAAGTCCTACAAATCATCTTCCAGAAAATGACAGAAAAGCAAGGTACAGCATCTCTCTGCTCTACCTCTGCTTACAAGGTTGTTAATCACTGTAACAAATTTCTCAGTCTGAGCTGCTGTTATCAGTGAATTGAGTTGCTCCTTACTGAGACATCTTTTGCTAATGAATATATCCACAACTTCACACCTAAATGTCATGTTATGTCTTTTTTTTTTTTTTTTTTTTACATCTTTGAGACAATGCAAGAACTCCTTAGAATTCATGAGAAGGAACTGACAATATCCCTACACTGTGCTGTACACGGAATCTTTCTGGAAAAAGTTTTAGGGACTTTGAGGCAGAACATGTACCCACATTTCTAAAAATCTCACCTAACGCTTGTACTGTACCAGTCACTTGAACCATACAGCAATATAGCTCCTAAAGAGGCGAGGAGAAGGGAAGGGAGGGGAGGGGAGGGAAAAAGAGGAGAGGGGTGGTTATGTTGGAGGGTGTAAACCAGAATGATATTGCACTTTTTCTTTTTCCTGTGGATTCCTAAGAGGTAGTTACACACCACTCTGCTTTCAAAAGCAATTGATGCAACTTGAAGTTTTCTGCTCCCACCAGTCCTTCCCAACAGAGAACTGCAACAGGGTAGGATAATGATGTACACAGAGACTGAAATCCGTGCATTCCATTTAAGGCAGTTTTATCCTGACTGACACAAGAATGTAAATCCGGATCCCATGAATGACTGAAGTGGACTGGTGCCAGGGAACAGCCACTCATCTTTTCTAAATCCTAACTAATGAATAAATAATACAATATGAACCCTACTGCAATGCATTGTTTGTGTTGCCTGAAATGCAGTGAATGGGATTATCTGACTATTGCTTTCCTGGGTCTCTCACAAAAATAATGTTTCTCAAGAGGTTCTTTCAAATAGTCACAATTCCAATACTGCACTCAGTAACTCTCCAGAACAAGACAATGAAGCTACAAGATTTCCCTTCAAATGGCTATCAGCATATCTGATCATCAGATAAAAGTACAAAGGATTTATGAACAAGTTCTGTTTGAAGTGATGCCCCTCCTCACCTTGCTTCAATCAGGGAAAAGCAGAGGAACAGTTAAATTAGCACACTCACACAAAGTCTTATGACTTTATGTTTAAAAATCAAAATCTCAAACACTTGGATGCTCATTTGGTTACAGAAAAACACTTCCTGCCTAAGGCTACCAGCAGATGATGTCTCTTGCAGACACCAATCATTAGAATGGGCATAGGCAAAAACTACTGCTTGGAGATGCCCACATATGGCCAATTTCCTTCTAATCACTAAGCTATTAAGACTTTCAGAGCCTTCAGCATGTCATGCATTTTGACTTCAGAGGTCAGGAGGAGCTGTGCAGCGCTGCACCTTGCATGCACAGCAATGGCACATGTTCAGCTGACACACACTGATGTGGCCTTGGCAGTGACACTACTGCTTCCTCAGCAGCAGCCTCTCTCCTCCACCTATCCTGGCACAACATTCCAGAAGATAGCCCCAGTTACAGGGATTGAGGCAGGAGTAAGAAGCTTATCAGGAAACCACTGGAATATTTGGCACTGTCCTGAGTCAGACGGTGGGAAACAAATTCACAATTAGGAGGGCAAACAAAATAACTACAAATTAAAATGGTGGAAAATAAAAATTCAAATGAAGACGTCACTTGTATATATGCACTGCCCTCTCTCCGAGCACCTTGTCTTAGTACCACATCTCAAACAGCACAGCCTTCAAATTGGCACAGTTCAGGGCTGAAATGCTCGTGGCTCATCTGATGATGGCAATCCCTGCTGCTTTACAGCTACTGCCAAGCACTAGAAGTAATAACTGCACCAAACATTTCTCTGAAAATAGCTTTGCTAATTACTGCAGCTTTCACAAGATGAGAGAAATGTGAGGCACCAGTGATGTGGGCTACCTGATCACATCTGGGTGGCCACAGCAGTGACCCACCCTATTGCCGTACACAATGGAAATGGCTGCTCCCTGCCAGAACCGTGTCTTCCTCAACCACTTTCCCATCTTGTTTAACTTTAAAAATAATGTTTCCCTAGAAGGGGAAACTAGAAAATTAATGAACACAACCCCCTCAAGTTGTGATTTTTCTAGCTTAACAACAAGCTATTCTGAATAAACCCACTCCTTTTTGCTCGACACTAATTGTCTATCATTCCTTCAAGCAATCATACTCATGTTGTTTACAAGCATCTTCAACAACTAGGCCTGCATTTGATTTCTCATTCTGCTATGCAGCTGATTTCACTTTTTTTTTTTTTCTCCCTTTTGATTATTTAGATTGTTACTGAAAAAGAACGTTAGATGGCATGTAAAAACATTCTGTCATTACCACTAGAGATTCAATGCCTGGAAAAATCCTTACTAATGAGTAACTTCAGCATTTTCTCCAACACACTTCAGAAAAAGCATGGACATGATGCAATAAGGCACAATGCCACAGAGAGGTTTCAGTGAAAACTGATGCAGACCAAATTCTCCTAACAGCTACGATCTCTGACTATAGCTCAAAAAGTAAAAAGGCTGACTAGCACTGTTGAAAGGCTTTAATCTGTGACACATCTGATTAAATTCATTATTATACATACATAATTATAATATACAAGTTCAAATTGCTGCAACACAATCAGATACAAATATAAATACACAAAGGCAAAAGGTGTGCTTTCTGTTTACTTGGATTTAGTAAATTTCTGTAAGGCATGACGACTTTGCAAGATGCTTTCTCAACAGTCCTCTGCAGATTGTGCTGATCTCCAAAATCAGTAAAAGCCACTACTGCTAAATGTAGGAGCAGAGACTAATCCCATGACATACTTTGTCAAAAACCCAGAGGTGGGACTTATTTATAGCTGTGTATTTCAGACAACTTAATGATTTAAAACCAAAATGTCAAAAACGTATACAAACACTTTATCAGTAAAGAACATTTTTTTGTTGTTTTGGACAAGATACAGATAGGAACAAAGAAAGTCAGATTTATTTACCTGTGTGTAGGCACACCATCTTTCAATCACAAGAAAACCAGAACCTAAGAATTTGGCCTCAGAACATTTTTCATGTTTTATTCAGGTCCTACTCCACATGGCATCCAAACTGATGCAATTCAGGCCTCCCAGAAGACAATGAAATACCCCAAGTGAAAGGAAGCTCCTTCTCAAGTTTAGTTGTGCATGGTAACACTTCATCCCATAAGCAACACTTGTAATCCAAGATTTTTTTTCTTATTCACCAAATGACATATTCACACAGGCTGCATTCCAGTTCTGATCATATCTACCCTGGAAGTAGATTAGAAACAATGCTGGGTTGTGTTTCTGAAGTTTCTGTTACTTCCGGTAATAAATCTCACTGTCCTTTGTCTTTACTACAATGCCCACACACAACAGATGAACACAGATTGTTCAGAGATGTCCCGAGCCTTTCACACCTGCTCACCTCTGTTCTCTGAGCTGCTGCACACGCTGCAGAGAACTGTTCTGGGTGAGTGGGGATGTAGGGGACAAAGGCTGGAGCAGCTCTGAACAAGGGAGCGATGATAGAGCTAACTCAGCTGATGCCACCCCCACCTCCAGCACAGGCATCATCTCTGAAGAGATATTGCTTCAATGTGCCTATAGCCTACCTAGGAGTAATGGAAATTGTCCAACCAAAAGAAAATTTACAGCTCTTACCTAGAGGATAAACTTTACAGTGTAATGCGCTAATTAAAAGCAAAACAAGTTCTTCTGACATCATCACCACCACTTCAAAACACCCACTACCTCATTACGGGTGCAGTCTCTAGTTTGGGAACCAAACTTGAGCTGAGGGACCTGCTTAGCTGCCCTCTTAGAGGGCACTCTTGAGCCATTCCCTTGTCCATCTCTATCCAAGCATCAGAGTGGTTTGGCTCCCACAGGGCCCTGTGTCACAGGTACTCAAGACTCCACCTTACTTTTGCTCTCCTGCTTTGCATTCACCCAGTCCTCTGTGATTGCACCGGCAGTTTGGTGTCCATTGCTTTTCACTGGCTGTCTCTTTGCAGAATACAGTGTGTTGTCAACCTTAGGACTACCCAGAACAATATACACCTAAATGACTTGGTAAAAAGGAACGAGTAACGGTAAAGCTATTAAACTATCTGTGATATTAAAGATAAAGGCCGAATGTTGCAAAAGGAACTTCCAAGACTGAACAAATATGAAAAAAATTAGAAACTTAATTACATATAATGAAAAGTTGTAATCATACACATGGCGAAAAAACAATCCTAACTTTACAAACATGGCTAAAGACTGAGTCAGTACTGTCCCTTACTGCCTTTACGTATTAAGATTAAGTTAGCGAAAGTCAAACTCAAAACCAAACAAAACTTCTACACTTCCCTCCGCCCTACTGTCAAGTAAGGAATTCCCTGCTAGAGGATACTGTAGATGCCATAAAGCTTACAGGGGTTCAGAACAAATGTATCAACAGAAAAACAATTTAACGTGGCTTATAAAACACAGAAATACTGCTTCCAGTTCAGGAAGACCCTGAGATTAACAGTGCTGGGGGCTGGGAGACTTCTGTGATAGTGTGACTAGTACATCATTAGCTCGTTTCCATATCATCTTATGGATTTCAATGGCCAGAACCAGAAACAAACTACTGGGTGAGACATACCTTGGCCCAACCTCTTGTCACCACTTGTATCTTTACCCTCAGTAATCCTGCTGAACAAACCTAACACTCTCTACCTCACTCTTCCCTCCTGTATTTCTTATCCACTAGATTTCCCAGTTAAAGTCACACTGCACAAGGTACATATCCAACAGGTTCTGGCCAAGAAGGTTCCAAATTATTTACAAATCCTAACCAATGAAAATCATCAACTGTATGATGCTGTCTCACAGCCACCTCTCTCTGCTCTTTGTATGAGGTTTTGAAAAAACATCTGTAAAGCCGCCTTTCCTTTTTTGCTTACTTACACAGGTAATGCACAGCAATCTTTCATTTTCATTTCTCAATTATCTGTTTTCTGCAGCCTGTAAATAACTGTATTAAGACACATTCAGCCAAGAACATCTAGTTAATGCATGTATGCAAGTTTTAAAACTGGCATTGCTGTAAGCACTATTTCACGGGTATTGTTCATCCAAGCACAGGCATATGAAAAGAGCAGGATTACCTTTTTCTTGATGATGCAGATACACTTTAAAGAAAATAATTTGAACACTTAAAATTAAGTTCAAAAGATAACCCTGAGACAGCAAAAGGCAAGTTCTTAAAGGAATATGTAGATATTTAGCAGTGCATTTACTGCTGTTATTAGCACAAGTCATGTGGTTGAATCTCTGCATAATGCTTTGAAAATACAGCTGTTACTGTGCTTCTGCAGACAAGATGTAATGATGGAAGGGGATCTCAAAGGCAGCTGTCAAATTCCTCAAAGACATTTAATGATAAAACTCGAACCTGAGCCACAAAAAAGGTAGAAAATTCTGACTTATCTGAACAGATCTAGACCTATTTTTGAGACCAGTCATGTAGTTCTACTTTTAACAGCCAAATCATTTATACTTCCTGAGAAGAGTTGTATCAGACTAATGAAACTCTGCTGATTAGGGCTAAGCAATGGCTTTTATGTTCCTTCACTAAGGAGGGGTCTCTGTGGAAGTTCTCTCTCTTAGGGGTACACTTTCTCTAACTCAGTGTTACACTCTGCACACAGGATTTGAATCAAGAGGAGTCACTCTGCTGCACTGCAGCCCCTTTCATCAGGCCAGTGATGACAAGCAGGTCTGCAATCACTTGTAGTAAACCCTGTCTCCTTGGTGAGGAAACACAAGGAAAGCAGTGAAAAGGCAGTATTTCTGCAAGCACTCTATGCATTTCTATTACATCTGTTGCAGGAATAGCCTGTAATACAAACGGGAGGAGCCCACCATGCTCCAAGCCAGTGCTCTTCCATGGTAAAGCACAATAATCCCTTCCAGTGGGTAATAATCCAGAACAAGAGCATGGCAGCCACAGTATTTGATAGAACAGTGATGCCCACTCTCCTATGCTCAGTCAGCTTTTAAGAGGCAATACAAAGTAACAAATACCACAGAGTACATATGAAACCATTGTAAATAGATTTAATAGGTTAATCTAAGTTATGTTACAGGCACTAGTTTACAACTGACCACTGGAAATTCAAAACAAACAGAAATAAATATAGCTAGTTAGGTTTTGCTCTTCTAAAAGCACAGTGCAAGAACACAAAGGATGCAGCAAACATAAGAACAGATGCTCAGGATCTGACTATAGATTTATTTGACCTCATATACTTCTACTTTCAGTGGCTAATAATTTTTTACTTACTCGTTCCTTAAGCAAAACTATAGAATGTTTATTTCTCTGCTACACAGTCCAGGAATCAGTGGCTGAAGGATTTCTAGAAGCTGTATCTGGACCCTCAGGCTTCTTGTCACTGATAGAAACTCTCATCCCTGAACTTGTCAGTTACTTTTCTAAATCCATTTCCAGCCTCCATAATAGCCTCTGGCAACATTCTATAATTATTATTAGGAGATGTTTGAAAAAACACCTCTTTCTGGTTTGTTTCAAACATGCTCATATTATTGCATCAGTGACATCTCCTAGTTCCTGCACTGCAAGAAATGGCATATAATCTCATCATTCACTTCCACAGCAACTGTGACTTTATAGACCTCTGTTCTAGCTTCATCACCACACTCCTTCAGCTGTCCCTGACTCTATAACCTACCCTGAAATGTATTGTCAGGTGTTTCTGATGAGTCTTTGCAATACTCTGAGCCTTACTCTACTGTATCCAATTATCTCTGCTATTTATGTTGTTAATGAACCAAGCATTGTAATTCTTTCATTTGAGCCAACAACTCAGCTTCTCTATCTCAAATCTCCTCATATCAAGCCACTCCTGACAGACAGCTCAAAGAAGACAACTTAAACTCAGACTGACGTGCAGAACAGCACTGACACACATTTAGGAGTATAAATTCATTCCAGAAAGGGGAGTTGGTGAAATCTGTTCCCTGCTTTTCTCCAAAAGTGAACAAGGGAGCTTTCCTGGAGGGTCATGCCACCCTGGTATGTAATGGTGTGATTCCAGAGGAGCTGGGCTTCAGTCACTCAGATTACCATCGATCCATGGAGACCTATACACTTAAAAAAACAGCCAAGGAAGGCATTCTTTTCCCCAGCAATTATCAGATTCGTGTTTTACCCATGAGTAAAGAAGCTAGTGACCCGAGGCAACATTGCTATCAAACACATGAAACTTTAGGCTGTATTTCTTTCCTAATATTACACAGTGCTTGTTAGACAAGATTAGATACCAGGATTAGACAAGGTTTGTTTGTTTGTTTGTTTAAGCAAACAGGTGAAAATTAACTCACCTAAAGGCAGCAACCACCAGCCAGATGGTGCACTTTGAGAACAGTCAAGCTGCTGATCTCCACTAAAAGGACGCATAATAGCTTCCTTTTATGAGAATGACCGTGTCCTTGAAAATCCTAGAACCGTGCAGCTCCGAGGTCAGTCAAGGTAGTACTTACTGCAGGACCAGGGCCAGGGCATGTTTTTTCCCTAGGAAAAGGAAGAAGTATTTAGGAACAACTTGGCTTCTAAGTTTAAGAGTCTAAAGTAAGTAGTGGCTCTCTCTAAATGAATGTGTAGTTTCTTTAATAAATTGCTTGAAGGGGCTGTACAGCTTCCAGGAATGGAAGTTCTTAAGAGCAGGTTAGAAGTGGAGACCTTACATTCAAGCTAATACCTCAGCTTTACAGCTCCTCACCTCCGAATATTGGGCAGAGGCTTATATGAACACAGGCATCTTACAGAAGACTGAACAAGTTTTCTTCCAGCTCTGTGATTCTGCAACACAGGGAAATTAGAGGCAACTGTAATGAGGAGTGAACCCATGGCAGTTCTGGCACTGTACTCAGAGCACTGTTTGGATGGGAACATGTTTCTTGAATAGTTGGTGTCTAACATGTGGCAGATTCCAAAAACTTAAACACCAATACTCGTCTATCAAGTCATGCAAGAAAAAATCGTTATTTGCAGAGTGACTGGAAAAGCCAGTACTTTTTACTGTGCCACTGATTCCTATGGTTTATGCAGAAATATAGAAATAAAAAATATACTGCATAGTACAGAAGTGGTAAACTGGTGCCTTAACAGGAAAGTAAAACCATAAAACTGATTATTCACATTGAATGGCAGAACTTTTTACAACACAATTCATTGAAATAAAATTATAGACAAATCAAAATGAAAAATTTCACTTGGCATCTTAACTAAGCCCCAGTTGTGCCACTGATTGAAACAGAAGGCTGCCATGGCCAGCTAGAATGTTATGGAAAATTGACCAAGCATTATTTCTTCAAAAGCCGGAGCTTCAGAGAAAATAACCAAAGGCATTCCATTCAAGTGCAATAACAGCCACCCCCCCACACCGCCACCCTCCCCCGCTAAAAGCACTCAAATAGCAACATCATCTGCATTAGATGCATCCATACTACAAATGTGGTATGGTATATGAGCACTGTTTATGTAAGTATAGTAAAGACTGCATGCAATTTCAGTTAATGACTGTAATTTTACTAATACAATCAGACTTTAATATTTACCAGTACAAATAGCTCAACAAAAATTTGAGGGGAAAAAGCATCTGCAAAGCAGCTACTTCACTGGAAAAAATATTTAAAGCTTAAAAATTCTTCTCAAGTTAAAATATAAATTCACACAGAGTAAGCAGAGTTTCAATTGCTAGCTTAATCAGCCTGCACTGCGTCTCTGCCTAAGTTTTGATACATTCATGGGCACAAGCATGCAAGCTGAACAAGCCTGACAACAGCTGGAGAATCGTACCCACTCTGTGCACTCTGTGATTGCAATTGCTTCAGACCTCTGAACACACTCAGACTGGGCAATATAACTTTCATCACCTTACAAGAGCATCTGACGGCCTTCCTGCCTTGGTAAGAGACCTTCATGTCCCCGCACATCAGCGTAGCTGAAATGAAGTCAGCTCAGTGTTGGCTGTATACTCAGGATCTGGAACACCTTCTTACAACAGGCCTGAACAGAGCCTCCTTGGAGGTCAAGCAGTCCCAACAGCATACATAAGAAAAACACTTAAATTAAAAGAAAACAAACTAACAGAGATCACTGTAACTAAAGAAGACTAGAGACCATTTAAAAAAAAAATCCAGAATTGTTATTACAGCTACCTCAGGGTTGATGTTGGTCTACTTAATTTGATTTTGTCTCCAAATTTATTTATTTATCTATTGAGCAACAGACACCTTTCAGAGATTTGGATCGAATCGAGAAATCCAAAATAGTTTTAATCAAGAAGATTATAAGCCCAGGCCAAAACATTCCCATTACGTGACAGGCACAGAAGGCCCTACCAAGCACGCAGGCTTTGCTTGAAACAGCAGCTCTGATCTCTCCTAAAGTCACCCACCTTCACTATAAGGAAAATAGCTACAACTAATTTTACACAGTCAAATTCAGGAGATATTTTAAAGCTGCATAGGTGACAGAATCTTCTATGCAGTGCAATATACCACATACCAAAGAGTAAATTGCTCTATTTTTGGCACAAATACTTGCAAAAGCCTGTTGCATAGGAAAAACACTACTTGCTGCATTAACACCAGCTGACAACCACAGTTCCAAAGGGCTCTGGAAATGCAAAGCAAGTATCTATAGGCTTTGTGTTTGTATGAATGAATACATTCTTCATTTAAGCTTTCTGCTACTGGGGGGGGGGGGGGGGGGGGGGAGGGAAGGGGGGGCACATATAATATTTCCCTCATTTTATGTAAATATATATACATGTATACACACACACATATATGTGCTACAATAATATAAATACAAAAAAATACTACTTCACAGCCAGTGCATGTCCATTTTACAGCTGACATTCAAACCATTCTCTACCATGCACAATCTAGAAAGATGCCTTACAAACCATCCTGAGCTCTAGATGGTGCTATTTACTGCAGTAATAAGACAACCACAGCTAATTACCAGTACATCCAACACCTCAGGGACAAATGTTATTCCTTTGTTCAAAATTATGTAAGTTGAATACAGATAGGAATAATGTTGTTTCACTTCATTGCATTTGCCGTATGCCTCGAATCTGAGGCCCGTCTCTTTTCCTGGAGGATGTACAAGGAGCAGTACACATGACATCAGGGTGAGGGGTTCTCAGTCTACCAACACCTATACTGCCCCAAATGGCAAGCGTAGGCTGGCAGGACTGACATTAACTCAGTGGCTTTGGCATCACGCTCTACTGCACTGCACTGAGATGCCTGTCCAAACTGGGTCACCTCTTACACTGGCATGACACCTGAAGTAACTTCAGTCCTAGCAGCAGCAGCACTCAAATTAGCCTGCATCTCTCCCACAACATTTAGGTCAAGACAACTCTAAGAGTGGCTGTAAAAATGGCACAGCAGGCAGAGGCATTAGGACTGTGTTGCCCTCTGGCTCATCCACTGACCGCGGGAGTGACTGTGGGTAGCCCATAAGATCTGCCAGGGCAGGACCCGGAGCCCACTGAGGTTGGAAGGAGTTCTTCTGTTCATTTGAAATAAGTTCTGTAGGGAAACTTCTGGCTTCTCCTCTTTTCCCACAAGATGAAAATGTGCACAACATAGAGAAAAAAGTAATTAATATGTTTTTTAGTTTCCTCATGAACTGTAGTGAATAAATAAAACAAATGATTAAACATTTATTGTGCCTATTCTGATTCTCTGCCTTTATAAAATAAATAAAATAACTGCTTAAGCATTCGCTTCTCAAAAATGAAGTATTTGAACATCTCACAACCATAAATGTTTCTCTACATTTTTTATTTTTTTTAGGGCTTCTGAAAGTGGTTAGATTGACAGCATGGACTAGTAACTGTCTTAGTAGAGACAGATGCACTGCACATATCTTTTCCAATACACTTCACATCAGATGCTCCAGGCATGAATTTCTTAAATAGAAAAAGGCAACTCTGATAATCCGTCAACAAAATTTTATGTGATGTTGTGATAAACAACTGCCCACTGGTAACTAACTGCCAAACTGGCAATCTTAATTTTAACACTAACCATATAAAAATTCTTTGAGCCACTGGACTTTATTAAGAGGTTTCACAGATCTCTCATCTGGCCTTTTCTTTGACACACAATTTGTTTTGGCATTTCCTAATAATTTCCTAATAATCTAGCCTGACATTTTGAAAACCTCCAGAAGGTTTCTCATTGAAGATGAGAAGCCTCACATTCCTAAGCATATTTGAAAATTTCAGGTATTTCAGGTTAAGCTATAAATTTGTCATATATATGTATATATATGTGTGTGTATATATATATGTGTGTATATATATATATGTGTGTGTATATATATATATATATATATAAAACTCTTGATGAGAGCCATTTAAAATTTTCCAGAGAAAGGGTGCCAAACATTAAACCCATGAAGATGCCAAAGAACTGGATTAGAGGAGAAAGCGTATCATGTTAGAAAACAGAGACTAGGTTTATCTTTGCAAGGTCGGAGGAGGAAGTTCTTCATGGGAATTACTCAAGTTTACTGCCAAGAAAAGATGAAAGGGAAATCACAGATGATCAACTTCTGTGTACCTCCCTGTTTGTGCAGTGGTTTTTGGAGGAGGGGCAGACAGAGGCTAACAAAAAAACCCTGTTGCCTGGTTAGCAAATCACAAGCCGCACTGACTGAAAATCCAAACCAAACAGGGAAAGGTTTAATTCAAATTTCAGAAGGAAATCAAAAGGCACATCTCTGCCCTGATGGTTAATCTGTAACAGATTTCAATTTCCTGCCTCAAAGAGTCAGAGCATCAGACCACATCAAAGGAAAAGTCACCAGAATTTTAAGAGGGATGAATGCATTACGTCCCAGCTTCATTCGTGACAATAGTGAAGCTTTACCTTCTCTGTGCATCAAAACACAAACAAAATACACCCCACCCACCTCCCGACAATAAGTCTACAACAAGGGCCTTACACTGAAAAATTCACTCTCTTGATGGTCAAAGGCATGAAAAAAAAGTCATGGACATTACAGACCTTATCATGGGAAGCATCTGGCAACATTATTGGGCAATGCTGTCAGCTGTTCTAGAGCAAGTCCCAGGCTGGAGTCCTTTCACATAGGGGACACTCAGCTCATGGAGACTCTCAGCCCTCCTAAAGATCAAAGACAACACAAACCTCTCTGCACACTGAAAAGACTCAAGTATTGTAATGCTGATTAATAGACACCAATGAGTGAGTATTTAAAAATATCCAGGTCACCAAGGAGCCTGGATTTTAAATAGAACGCAGCTACTTGGAAGTCCAGCTCTCTGTCAGGCGGCCTTTTAGCAAGTTGTATTGGCAAAGAAGCTGAAAAAAAAAAGAGCTTCTCCTGATTAAGTGGCTGATACTTTTCAGTTTGATCTTCTGAGAACTATTTTAGATGATGTTCCAGTGCTTGTTGGTGAAATCCCAGACTTTAAAGGGATGCTATGACAATTCATTGTTGAATGACAATGGAATTCCTCTGTAATTGCCCATAACGTGCATCCACATTAATAGAAATAATCTCATTAGGACTGTTATGGTACCAAATACAAAATGTGGGTCCAGAGATCATTTTCCTAATCAGAAGTACCAGAACCCTGGAACTTCCAGAGAAGGCCTATTAAAATGTAAATAGTTTCTTTGAGATTTATATTGCCGTTTTCGAAAACAGGTGCACTTCTTGATCATTCCCTGCACAGATTTCCCAAAAATACATTCATGAGTGCTAACTGAAAATCAATTGGGTATTAGCCTCAGAAACTCTTCTTACTACACGTACAGTCTTATTAGGATTGCTACACTTCACAAGCTTGCAAATGGCAACACGAGACGTTGGTCACTTTTAAGCAGGCAGTTTAAAACTAAGAAATAATAAATCAGATGGCAATGCATGCCTGCTCCTCTCAACCAGCCCCAAACCACATTGCTGTGATGGGACAGAGAACCAGAACACCTGGTATAAACTGAAAGCACTGCACAAACTTGACAGGATGTCATGTACCTGATAGTGAAACACATCCCTTCAAACCCATTGAGTTGAAAGCTGAATGACATTGACTTTATTCTTCATCTCTTCAGCAAGATGCTAGGCATCTGTCAGCAAAACCTGCATCCCAGAAGACCAGGACACACGTAATGCCTGGCTCAGTCACAAAGGAGGTAATACACAAGCTGAAGAGGACAGCAGATGGGGACACTGCTTGCCATATACTCTGGGTATGAACAGGGGTGATGCTAAAAATCCAGCTCAAGAAGCTTTAATCTTACCAAGTGCCCCAAGAAGCCCAAACCTCACGTAGATCCTGTAGGCCACACTAAGACATGACTCAGGCTCCCTGTTGCTTTTAGTCCGCTGCGTGTTATTCAGTATCATCTGCAGAGCAAAAGTCATCTTTCAAGTTTCCCTTTTGTTAAGCACTTCTTTTCCTCAGACATCAGTAATTGCAGTCTTCTAAGGCACTTCATCAAGAGCGACTTTTTACTGCTCAGCTTCCCCACTGGTGGAAGAGCTGTGCTCCCAGTGACCTTTGGTCTGATTCTTGACATTCCTGCTTCTTACAGCACAGACACTTCTGCCCTACGCATAATGGTTGCTTTAGAGGAAAAAGGTTTGACATACGTCCACAAACACCCTTTTTTTTGTTCCCTAAAAATAACTTGAACCTCAGTCTCCCTAGTAACAGCCAACACCAGTAAGCCCCAGAAAGTCTTGGTTATTTTTACTGACAAGGTGAGCAGGAAAACCATAAAGCTCCTCTGAAATCTCTCATCGCTGCCAGCCTTACATCTCCTTTAATCCTCACTTAATAGTGTGCAGCAAAGGGCACTATGCCTGTACACAGCTGTGTTTAAATACCACGATGCTTCCTGTGCTTTCATATTATAATGCTGGAAATGCCAAGAACAATTCCCTTATACCTTTCTTTCTATTAAAAATCAACACAGGCATGCATCTGACTCGACTGCATCCAGGCTCACTTTACAATATACAATGGAAGTCTCTGAGACTTGATAGACTTGGTACCAACTGACTGTTCCATGTGCAATCCTTCACGAAAGCCATTTGATGTAAGAAAGACTAAAGATAGGCAAAAAAAGAGAATGTCTTTGAGATTTTTCAGTGGTAATGACTAAGCCTGATGCCCTTAGCTCCTCTGAGTGGTTAGCACCAAAGCACTGGGATATCAGAGGGCGAGGTAAGGCCCTAAACACCCTCAAACCAAACTCGTGAAGTTCCCCGTCTTCCTCTACTAACACTCCACATAAGGCCCTTTTCTCCACTGGTTGGCAACAGCTCATCTCAGGTCAGATGCTGCTCCAGCAGGGTAAGGATGCAGAGCTCTCACTCATTCATGCCACGAAGTCTCATCCAACTCAGCGGCCCCTCAGCAGTCTGTAGATGCTGGCAGTAGCAGATCCTGGTTACACATGTTTTCTTGCTGCTGTAGCATTGCCTTCTGTCGTGTACAGAACGTGCCTCGGAGAGAGCAGCACAAATGGATTAGCTGTTTAGCTCCACAGCTCCCTGGCAAGGCCTTCCTTCAAGTCACCTCCCTCCAAATGGCCTATGGTAATGCTGCTGACAGCAGGAGAAGACAGGGATCAATCTAGCCATGTAACGTTTGCCCTCAGAAAGAAACACAATGATCTAAAACATTCAAGGAGCCAGTACATCCTGATTTTAGATCTCCATCTCAAGTTTAATAAAGGCTCTCAGACTGCAATACATAATTCATGTGGCATTCACAGGCAGAAGCCTCTGCATAAAGTCCCCTGGACTTCCTGGGGTATTGAGAACCCAAAGATCTTTGAATAGTTGTTCAAGACAGAAAGTTAAAAATAAAAAAATATCTTTTTTTTTTCTTTGAAAACATGACTCACTTCTGCACGGGAAGACCATCAAAACAAAACAACTCACAAACAACATAAAATGACCTACAAGACTTCATCAGCCTCTCTTGTGTTTTGCATTCATTTAGGCTGTAAATTCCAAAGGATAAATCACAGAAATCACAGAACAGTTTGGGCTGGAAGGGATCTCAATGACCTCCTGGTTCTAGCTCCCTACCCTGAGCAGGGCCCCCTGCCCCCAGCCCTGGCTGCCCCCAGCCCCATCCAGCCTGGCCTTGGGCACTGCCAGGGATGGGGCAGCCACAGCTGCTCTGGGGAGCCTGGGCCAGGGCCTCACTGCCTCTGAGTGAAGAATTTCTTGATAATATCTAGACCTACCCCTTTTAGTTTAAGGCCATTTCCCCTTGTCCTATCATTGCACTCCCTGACAGAGTCCCTCCCCAGCTCTCCTGTAGCCCCTTTCAGGTATAGGAAGGCTGCTGTGAGGTCTCCCTGGAGCCTTCTCTTCTCCAGGCTGAATAACTCCAACTCTCTCAGTCTGTCTTCACAGGACAGGTGCTCCAAATGCTGTTTTTATTTTTCCACATCATAGCAGCTCCATCCCCTTGGGAGTTCACCACCACCAAGTGAATGGCAGTCTCCAGTTACTTTTGCCTCTCTTGTACTAAATGAAAGCAGCACAAGAAGTAGAGAGCATCTTCATGTTTCCAATCTTGACAAAAAATACAGGCCCTGGAATCACTTGCATGAAATTTCTTTTATGTAGTGCCACTCACCCTCATGGCTGCAAAATCCCAGCTTAAAAACAAAACAAACAAAAACAACTAAGAAAGCATTTATAGCTTTCTTTTGCTTCCTTCTTGCTTTAGCAAGTAGGTTCTATTATTTACTTTATTTTAAAAAGATTAAAACTCAGTCACCAAGCATATAGCCAGACAGATACATTAATTGATGTCTTCCAGACTGGCAGCCAGGGGAGAAGAAGAGAGTGAATAAATCTTGTTTGAATAAATATTTATTAAAACAAACTTTCCGTTGGTAAATTGAAATGCTTGGCTGAGGGCTGTCATATTTGCCCTAAGTCCATTTCTACGATAAGTGCTGCTAGTCTTTCTGATTTGAATTCAGTTAATGATAGCCTGCATGGCTTTTAATCTAAGAGTCTCATTCATCATTTCTGTGTTATCTGAAGGTGCAGTCAAAAGCAGAGAGGAGATGCCATTAAAGCAGACATGTTATATATCGTCCTTTTAATGTACGCTCAGCTCATTAACTTTGATTTGTGTCCTAGTGCGGGTCAGCTTCAGAACAATTAATATTGCGACCCTTTTCCTAATATGCACCAGACCCCTCATTCACTTTATGCTGCTTTTTACGAAATAAAGAATTATGTCTTGGCATGTATTGTTTATTTTTAAATCTTTTTTTTTTTTTTTTTTTTTTTTTGCTATGCTCTCTTGTTAAGAACACAGCAGTGTCTGCCAGGGTTTAGCACAGATAAGTGAAGAGTATCCTCTTGCAAGGACCACAAGAAAAAAACAAGCATTTATGTCACACATGTTTAACAGGTAATTTTTTAAGGGACTTTCCAGCAAAATCTTAAGAGAGAAATTCCAGTGAACAGTCACCAGCTTGCTTACTTGAACAGACTATACTGACCAGCTTGTAAAGGTGCAGTGACTTCTGAGCCTGCAAAGTCGCCCTGATGTATATTTAAACCACTTGGATTGCTGATTCTGCCATCTCTTAATAGTATTGTCCAAATAAATCCATTACAACCCTTCATCTTCATTTTCAGAAGCTTAAACATGACTCAGTTTGTGCCTGCCTTTCAGGCGAGTACTTCTGGCAAGTTTCTTTGTGACACGCATTGCAGGCTGGAAGACCCTAAATAGTTAAAAGCCAAGTACGATGGAATCTTACAATTTTCTCTTCATTGACTTGGACAAGTTGCTGTTGGCCTCTGTTTTTCCTTCTGCCATTTCTCTTGTTTTTATTTCTTGTTATGTATAACATTAATTGCGTATATTTTCTCTCACTTTGTCTAATGCTGCTGAACTCATTTTCAGGGAAACAACTCAGCAGCATACCTGACAAGCTCCTATTTGAAGAAGCAACAAATGTGCTGCAGAACCATAAGCTTCCCATACTCCAGAGATGGTATGGTCACACTATTTTTAGATAATTAAAAGCCCACTGCAATTTCAACTGCATATGCTCAAAAGTTCATGTGGAGCAGTATAAAAGCTTGACATACCAACACCAGAACTAGTAGGAAGCTCCTGTTGAAGACACACGAGAACCTGTGAGACCCAGACAATTCCAGATAAGATTTACAAAGTCACAGAACATGGAGGATTCAACATTTGTGCATGTGTGGATAGTTTCCTCTACTTCAATAAAACCACTCAGGATAACCGTGTGGTCCTACTGCCCTGCATGTTGTTTTTCCAAAGACTACTGTACAACACAGCACAAGTGATTCAAAACAAACTAGCTATTTTTAATAAAATGTTACTTCACACAGCTCAAACCACCGATTAGGAACTGTAAAACAAAACATAATTAGGGTCCAGTTTTCAGCTTACCTAGAATTGCTTTTTTTCCAACATAAATCAGCAATGTTTATTAAAACCTTTTAGATGGTAAGTCACATGGTTGGACCTACAAACAGCCAACTCAGATACCTCAAGTATTCAGTTTGTGCCCAGGTAGTTACAAGTTGCATAAAAATTGCAAGGGTATAGGCAGGCAGTCATGTCTCAGCCTGACCACTCCAGTTTTAATCATGCAAAGCTTTATTAGACAATTACAAACATACAGATGGGGTCTAACTTGACAGATATATATTCAAGCAAGGGCAGAGAAAGGATGAAAAGAACAAAAAGATACTCAACAGTGAAGGTTGAATGTTTATTGTAAAAGAAAGGGCGACATAAGCCTCCCAGGTTTCTGGAACTGAAAGTACACACATGACTCACATTCATTGCCATCTGCTCATATTAGTACACAAAAAAATGAGGCCAGGAGTCAGTATACCTTGACGACTCCATCTTGTCATGCCTCAAAAGAGCAGGCTGTTCTTTGACTTCCCTCCTACAGTAATTAGAGTGCCAGAGACTGACTTCCATAATTGTTTTGCATTCACTTTTTTTCGTCTCGTCTAACTACACATGGAGAACTGGCTGTTGATTAGAACTTGATTCAAGCATCCCTTGGTATCCAACTCATCTGAAGCATGAGAGGGTAATTTTCATTCCTCCAGTCCCACAGGCTACACTCCTGGGGACAACAGGAAAGAAAACCGTCTGTAGCTCTCAGCTGTTTCCATTCCTAGCTTAGTGGGGAAAAAAAAAAAAAAAAAAAAAAAAAAGAACAAATGCTGTCTTTCCTCAGCCTGATTCTTATCACACTATGCTTCCTTTGCACCAAGAAGACTGCCCATTCTTCCATTCAGGCTGTTACTCCCATTGAATATGCCACTTTGTAATTCAAAAGTATCAGCAGAACAGGGCTAGTCACTAAAACATCACACACTATTGTGCAGAGGTCATAAAATCCTGATTTAACCAAGAAAAAGTAGCTTATTTGGTAGGAATGGGGAGAGAAAGACCGTCAGAAACAGACCCTGTAAAAATGCTACGTCAAACTCAATTTGCAGTTAGAAGGTCTAACACAAGGAGTCCCAGGTTCACACAGAAAATACACACCAGATATCTCAAGTCATTAAATAACTGGAAGCAATGGCGAAAGAGTGCAACATATTCCAGCAGTGAGGATGCAAAGCTTCTGTTTTCGTTTATATTTGACAATATATGAAGAACAGTTAATCTGTGGAAATTTTTCAGTCAATCCATTCCACATGGACACGCAAAACAGAATTGGCTTGAACATCAAGGGAATAAGAAAAGTGTTTGCTAAAACAGAAATCCATGTAGAGCTGTGAGTTGTATAAGCCTTCACCTTTGTGCTGCACGATCCTATTGTCTGAGCTATACCTTACTACATTCAAGATCCAGGCTTAAAATGATTTTATTTTTTTTTACTCTCTAAAAGATTGAAAGGTATTTGTTGCAAACCACTGAGTCAAGCCTCTAAGACTGAAAGCCATATTGTAGGGAAAAGCCCACAATTCTCTTATTTAAACAGCATTCTTATAATTTGCAAACGCTGTCAGAAAGGCACATATAAGGTCACTGCCTGATTCATGGAAATTGTGATAATTTTTTCCCATAAAATTGCTGCAATAACTTCAAAACAGTGTATTATCGTCTATGATTACAGAAATTGAAGTGTTTTGGTGCCTTCTGTGTTTCAAGTAGTAACTGACAAGACCATGCAAGTAAATATTAATCAGCATAAAGCAACTGCTGTTGAAGTAGACTTGAAGTGCTCTTGACTGAAGATGTAGATAACATCTGAGGTGACAGATCTGATGCTTACTGAAAATTAGAATCATGCATGTTTATAAAAGTGTCAGAGACAACTTCATAATGCCACTGGCTGGATATGGGGGTTATACTTGTTTCAACTTTTGGAAGTCATATCAGAACTTCAGACAATACACGATGGATAAGTATCAACAGAGAGAACAAACAGACCTTCTAAAAGCATTTTTGGCATGTGCAAAATGACCTTAAATAATTGCATTTTGATTTTTAAGCCAGACCTGCAACTCCTACAAAGTTGTCCAATACTAATGAGCTCAGTAGTCTTATATCTGGTTCACCCTACCTCATGATTTCTCTGTTTTACGAAATAAGCCACTAGCAATTCCTTGATAAACACAGCATTTGAATAATCAGCTAATTACCATGAAAACAAACACAAATAAAACAGTGATGTATGCTTCTATGTTCTGTAACACAGAGCACTATCTCATATAAGTGATTGAAAGAAAACTCAAAATCAAAACATTTGATATTAAAACTAAAGCAACTGCCTTCTCCCTTTCAGGAGACTGAACGTGAACACTGACTTCTTAAAACAAAAAATCAGCAGCAATTAACCTAAAAATGTCTGTTCAAAAAGGCTGGCTTGTACACGTGATTATGAGGAAATTAATTTCCTGAAATTTATAGCCACTCATAAAACCTGTAGATGCACATCATGACTTAGATTAACTTTATTTTAAAGTGCTATTGCGCAGAACGAAGGAGTTGTAGTTTCCTTAATGTCTTTTGGTCTTGGTGCTTAGTGTTAAATAGGTTTTATGAACAGAAAGAATAGCCCACTAATTTAATCTCTAGTCACTCACCTCATCTTTGGTGACTGTTTAATATAAAATTAATTAGTAACATTATTAAAAACATCAAATGACAAAGAAGTGCAGCCACATGTGTTTTAATTTCCCCTTCTAGCTGCAAATGATGGCTGTTACCCAATGACTGGCTCTCTCTAAACTGACATCTATTATTCATACACGCTCCCCCTCAAAAACATACTGCCTTAATTTACACTGAAAACTTGGATCAACTCCCCACAAGGCTTGATGGTGCTTGTGAAGTATTCAAAGCACAAATTTCAATCAAGACAGTCTCATCTAGTCCTACAACTCACCCTCCTGTCTGTAGTGAATGCTAGTTCAAAATAATGTGAAACAACACACGTTTCGTTTCAAATATATATTAAAGACCAGTTTCTCTCCATTTTTTTCCCCTGCTGGATCTAGTTCTGTATCCAGCCCTTATGTACTCATCAAGTAAGCCTTAGACAGTAAACATCTGTAAAACCTCATTGACATAACTAAGAATACAGGAACTCAGCAACTTTTTTGGAGCATATATCATTTCTCCTTAACCTTTCAATTAGCACTTACACTTTAAGGGCCATGAAATCTGCTCTGTTTCCAAGTGCCTGCAATGACAGCCTGAACTTCAGTGCTTACAAATCCTAGGTGTGAATTTCTGATAAAAGCATCTGGCACTTTTGCTGCTGATTTCAACAAGATCAAGGTTTCATCCTAACGCTTGTTGGCTAACATGGTTTAAAATGTGGGAAGTATTATGCAAATGCTGAGCTATCATGTTGCTCAGCAAGTTACCTTGCTCCAAGGTCACCACTGACATTTCTCACCTGGAGATAGATAAAGGGTCTATCGGAATATCCCAAGCTGGAAGAGACCCACAAGGATCAGTGAGTCCAACTCCAGGCACCACACAGATCCACCAAAAAATTCAGACCATGTGACTAAGAGCACAGTCTAAATACTTGTTAAACTCTGACAGACTTGGCTATCTTAGCCCAGGTCAATTACGGAGTCCCTTTTTCCCACAGGTAATTTTCCTGTGAGCACACACCAGCCAAACAACAGCCAAGAAAGCCTGCTGCCAAAGGCACAGGTCACAAACACACTCAGGTACTTTTCTTTACCTTTGCTGTGCACATGACAACTGTGTGTTTCTGGTAACAAGGACCAGAGTAAGAACTACTTGGTTGATTCAATCACCCTGTGATTTAAGGGTAGCCCCTTACAGCCTGGATCTCAATTCCCACATCATGGGGGAACGCCTGTTGTGTGTGGCACCAGATATGCATAGATAATTCAAACCTTTGCAAGCTTGCAAACTGGAAAGATGAGACAGTTGGCAAGAAGGGACAGAGCCACAGAACAGTGAAGGCCACAAAATACCTCAGTGCAGATGTGCACAGACAACAGAACGATGCCAGGCTCCACAGATTCTGATTTTCATGCTAGACCAGAGCGCTCAGCAGTCTGTCAAAGGCATGGTCTCAATGCCACGAGAGACCATTGCTTTAATTTCCTTACCTCAGTAATTTAAGAAACACCAGCCTTTATACACAAATGCTATTAATAACCTGGGAAAACAAAACCCTGCAAGGTAATTCTTGAAGGTTTTATGAATCCTTTCAGGGGAAAATGCATAATGATCTGTAAGAAAAAGAACCTCTCAGATTAACGAGAAGCCTCTGTCTCTAATACGGAAAGGCATTTCGGCAGGATCACACTGGCTGGTGTTCAACAAAATATAATGCACACTGTACAGCAAGCCTGACAATTACTATATTCCCATTCAAGAACAAATGACAATATAGTAACATAATTCAATTATTTCCATTGAAAAAGTATTTCTTAGTTTATGCAATCTCCAACCTTTTCCTAAATGGGTATGATTACCTAATGCACTGTTTGCTTATTTATATTGGAAGTTCCAAGCATTTTCAGCACCTACAGACATGACATGATGAGACTGATCTTGTCTGAGCACCCTAGCAGCATAGTGACAATGGCAGAGGATGTAATTGTTTGAAGAATGCCAGACAGTACCTTATCCCATTTTTCCCTACTTCTGGCCACTAACCTGGCATGCTAACTGGCCTCAGCACACAGCCACAAGGCACTAGGTCCTGCCTGTACAGACCGACAGAGCTGACTGATGACACCAGAGTGAGACCTAGAGCTTGGCAGGGGCCAATACACACCCAGACGCCATGCCACCAGCTGCAGGAGCTCAGCAGCACTGCTCTTCCACAGGTCTGCCAGCAGAAGACTGTAGGAGCATGTGCTTCCTCCGCCCCCCCCCCCAGCCTATGGCAGATGCTGGACACAGACAGGTTGAAGATCGGAGGAAAAATCTTATCCCAGGTCTTTCAGCCCCAGGTGTATCAATTAGAGTTGCCTGTGATGGATATGGCCACCTCAGTAAGCTTCCATTTAATAATGAAGAAAATTTCAAAAATTCTGCATTTCTATGGGCTAAGATCCATATTATTTCAGTTTTATTGGTAACTTCATACTTAACTAGCTATACTAAATATTCCATGAAATTTTATGAAGAAAAGATGCACCACTTGGACAGAATATGCAGATTTGCCATCCTAATAAACTGCACCTTCTAGAAGGGAGTCTGCTAATAATCCTGATTGCCTTGTCAGTCCAAACCTTCACAGCATTCCCATTCAGCACTTGGTATGGCATTCATGCTGACGGTACAGCGAATGTATTAGTAAAGACCAGTGAGGATGATCTTGTGACTGAAGGGCAAATTTTGATACAATTGAGCCTAAGTCCAATGAAGACCACAGAGATGGAGTCTTAAGAATTTTCTTAATAGACTTCAAAAGTCAGCTTGTCTCAGATTTGCCAAAAGCAGCTTTGATTTGCCACTGCTTCTCTATCTCTTTAGAGTCACACAGAGCTGACGTATTTCCATGCAAGTTCTTAGAGGTTCAATGAGCCTCTAACACACATTGGAAAAGCAAACCTGGCATAAATGTTAAGGCAGCTACTCTTTGTTGAGTAAAATGTAAGCAAACAATGTATGGCTATGGAAGCAGGTGCTTCAACCCCTTATTTTTATATGAAAAAAAAAGTACAGATTATAGCACTCTTCTAAATTTTGGCAGTCACAAACACTTTCCATGTTTCTAAGCAATCAGATCACCACCAGCAAACGGTTGACATAAACTGAGGACAGCTATGCCAAAACCAGCAACAACAATAAATAGTTCCACATGGACTAAAATAAGAGAGTCTCTGGACAAAACGTACAGGGAATGGATCAAGGCCTGGAGCAGTCGAACTGGTTGACAGAAGCTGCAGTGGTTTGCATACTCTATCTGTGTTAGTTTTAATGCAAGCTGTACAATCAAACAAAATGCATGCTTAAACCAGCCTGGGGGAAAAACAAACAAAAACAAAATAAAGCAACAGAAAAACACACTACACTACAAAGCAAGTAACCGAAAATGACACCCAGGTCAGCCTGAGTGCTTACCAGCACCACTGCTGTGACACTACCAGCTTTCCAGCACAGCCACAAGCACGCTGACAACAGTCACGCTCCTGAAGTCAGCATGTCACCAGCAAGGCCCAGCACCACTAGGCAGGCTTTCATCAGAGTAAGCTTGGTATTTGTTGCACTTGCCCTGAGGCAAATTGTGCAGCCCAGCCAAGCAAGGTGCTCGCGAGAATTCAAAATGTGCCTCGTGCAACCAGGAGAGGTCTCGGTGTCTGCTTTAACTGTGGGCAGCTGCTACTGCACTGAGTAGAGGTGTAAGCCCTCAGAGCTGAGCACTGCAGCTCCTGTCACTGTGACCAACTCCCTCTGCCCCAGCAGGAGGGAGGGCCAGATGCGGGGCAGGAATGTGGCATTTAGGTCTAACACAGATATGAAAGAACAAGACTCCTTGAACTAGAGGTGATTACCTCGTACAGCTATCTGAAGGTACTCTGGACTTAGACTAATGATAAACTAAATCTATACACATATGTTCTTTCTCTTGGAGTCTAATTGCCCTTCAACGCTTGTGACTATGACAGAACGTGCTTTGTTTAGTCCAGGTTCTCCCTGGCTGAACTGGCCCTGAAGGGGTCACCTGGAGCACCTTCCAAAGCCAGGTCCTCAGACTGCTGTTACTTTTCACCCTGTACCTGCCAGAGCAGTTACATGACCGAGATAAATATTTAATGAGCTTCAGCCACAGGCTCTGTCAGTAAGCCAGCCTTCAACTAACAAGTAGGCTACCTATACCAACAGGCAACTTTATCACCACTTATGTCGTATTTTTTTTATTCCATAAAAAGTACCCCTACAGAAAACAGAACACTGTAATAATATAAAATCATTGGTCTTCAGTATGGTAAAAGCTTGAATGGCAGGCACTCTTGAAAGATTTGGAGAAATAGCAGGGTTTTTGCTTGCACAGTTTACTGTTCCATGTTTCAGCCTGATGGAGATAAGAAAACAGAAAAGATGGTGAAGGTGAACTGAAAGCTCAGAGGAAAGTTAACTTTAGTCTTTCTGTTGATCAAACTGACACCCAGGAAGAAGGAAATTTAAATACCCTTTCTCAAAAGTTGTATCTGTAACCTGCTTCAAGCATACAGTATCAATGGGAATCAATGGGGACTGTTTGCAAGATTAGAGATTGTCTTGCATTAGGTCTTCCTATGCCTTGACTTCTGTGTCAAGTGAGCTGTGCCCCCACAACTCGTTCTGAGCCCTTGTGACATGCTTTTAAAAAAAACAAAAAACAAAAACCATAAATCCTCATTTCTATCCATTGATCACAAACAGCATCAGCAGTTCAAGGGTATGTTACACACCTGTCATTTTCTATAAAACACAAGCTAAAAGAGTTCTCACACTTTGTGTTTGGTAGCACTCAGTGCAGCACATCATATGTAATCACAATGAACCATTCCAAACAAAATCAGCAACTATGTTGTTAAAACAAAACAAATGTGAACATCTTTCAGGATCGACTCGTTATTCACAATGCTGAGGAGGCATCAGAACAACCAGAACATTCAAGTCACAAAAACTGCAGAAAAATCTCGAGCTCCCTTTTTGGTGCAGCTATTTGGACAGTGAAATTCTGATTTTAGATGAATGATCCTGTGCTGTCATACTTCTAAAAAATTAAAAATCAATGAAGTGGATCAAATGTCTTCTACCCAAAGCATTAAAAATAAAAAACACTTTTGGTATTTGGTAACTCATCAGAAAAGGTCAAGTGTTTCATGCAAATCAAACAATTATTAAGAAACATTCTCCCAGTCCTTAAGCTATTCAAATTTAAAGATAATGCAGCAGGGTAGGTGTTTTCCTTTCTTACTCATATTGAATTTTGTTAAAACCTTTTTGTCTTAGTTACTAAATTTTTGGGCTTCAATTTGGCTTATATAAAAATATAAAAAAAACTGGCTGCTTCAGATTTATAGCTTTATCTAAGCTGAGTGAAGTAGATGTGTCTTATCTGGCCAACAAATGTCAAATTATGTGCAGTTTCAGACAGCTACAGGGGGATACATGGTGGGCTCCAGACATGCACCACAAGCAGAGATCCCTGAGACAGGGATCCTGAGACTGGGACAGCTGCACTCCCTCTCCTGCTATGCTTCTGAGTTTCTCCAACGCAAACAGCTAGCGGGGCCTGTATCCACACCACTTGTACAAAGAGCAAGTTTGTGTTCAAACACAGGCACTGACACACACTTTCACCCAGAGTATGTTGAGGCTACAGCAGCAGCAAACATTCACTGACCATACCACGTTCCAGCCCCTCCACAGCCACTCGTGTACGCTGAGGAAATGGACCCACAGGAGGTAACGCCTGGCTGGATACTCACTGGTGTTGAGCAGCCACATAGGTCTCTGGGGGGAATGAGAACCCCCTGCTGCTCATAAGATAATTTCAGGGTTGATCTGCAGCAGCAAAACTGGATTCGATCAGTCCAAACCCTGCATTAGCAATTCCACGTGCCATGGGTAACCAAAGAAAAGCTGTAAAGTATGTATCAGTGACATTTTCAGTGTTCTGCAGTTTGAGTCATCAGTTATTTCCCCTCTCCCTTGTTTAATGCCTCAATAACCCATGAAGGAAGGGTGAAAGGCCAACCAATGAAAATACTGAATATTAAAAAGGTTAAAGGATACGATTATAAGTGAATTAAAACTTTACAGTTTTGCTACCGACTGTGCTGGGGATATAAATGATGTTGTCTTGTTCTCATGACAACGGAGAGAAAATGGGACAAATAAACCTGTTCTTGTGCAAAGACTAATGGAAATCAAGTGTTGTAAATTTAACTCTTTCTGTTCGCAATCTGCAGGCTGTGCACCTCCTGAGATACATCAAATGTACAGTTGGGGTGAGAGGCTTAAATAGCCTTTAGTGGCACTTCAGATCACTGATCTTCATGCTGATTGCAGTTATTATATATATAAATTGAATTTTGAATGTTACTGGTATCCGAATGTCAGATCATCTATCCACTACAGTTAAGGAGCCTTGAAAACCCATCTTTCTTATGCAATAGATAATGCATTCCCATTCGTCTTTCTGATCATTTTGTTTTTAATGGTGGCACAGACAAGGTGCTTAAGGTACAGAGCTCAAAACGCATTCTAAATCTAAAATGACCAACCCTTGTTGAAGCAGAAAGCCTGCAGAAATGCAGGACACAGAATACTCAGGACTGTGTTATTATTATTATTATTATTGTTAATCACTTGCCCAAGAAAGTATGTTTAAGTCAATAATCTCAATTACTCCCTCAAAATACAGCCTTAGAAATCTTAGCTGCTGGAGATAGAAAAAGCAGTTAATTAATGTAATACAATTACTTGTATTTCAAGTAATAACATGATATACCAAAATAGATGAAAAATGGTAAGCAACTAATCTCAGGTTTTGGTGAAGTACTTGAAAGGCATATGACATTTTAACCAAACTAACTCTATTCAGTGCCATGTTAAATGGATTACAGATAATGAAAAGGATTCAGTAAATTGTTTTCATTGAGAAATCATATTGGACTATGAGAGCTCTAATGATCAACTAATGCTAATCCATGTATTTTATTCCATCACAATCCACTGAAAGCAAGTGGCAGATAGTGGAAGAGATGCAAGAAAAAAATCCTGAGCAGATGTGCAAAACAATTTGATTTATTTAGAATGATAGACACAGTAAAAATATTAATTTAGAACAAAAAGTATTGTACCCCTAAGCTGTATTTTAACCCTGCTTTGTATTTAACACTACAGGACATACTGAGAAGGGCCTTGATGTACTAGAGGTGTAAATTGATTCTGAAAGTAAAGAAGTCCGAAGAGCGAATAGCGGTTGAGTGTTACTGCCCCAAAATGCTACTAGAGAACTAGTATGATCACAGTACTATAAAACAGTAGCAGATAGGAACCAGCAGATTTTTAGGTTCATGTATAGCAGAGCTCACAGCTGTCAAAATGCCACATCCACTTCTCATGCCCACATTTTCAAAACAGATTGTTAGAATATTTGAAAAGATTTCAGAAAATAAAACTTCACTCAATGGCTGGGGAAAAACCTTTGGAAAACAAATTCATTTTAAAAAGGTAGAGAGAGAGAGATCAGCTTGGGGAAGAAAATATCTAGTACTAAAGAACTCTAATTTGGTCGAGGAAGACATAATTATATGCAGGAGGAAGTTATAGCTGACAAATTCAAACTCTCCTTCAACACAGTCATTAACTGATTAAAAAAAAAAAAAAGAGAGAGAAAATCTTACTAGATTCATGTCTGAGATGCCAGGAGACTGTGTTAGTTTTGGCAGAAGTGAAGCAGGGGAGAGACAAAGCACGGAGTCTCAACATGAGTAGAAAATGTATTATACACAACATGTCATAAGTTTCAAGAGCCTACTCTGGTTTGCAACTTCATAAATGTTAAAATTAATTCAGTGAACACAAGGGTTATATAGGGGATCTTATCCACACTTTTATTTCTTTTTTTTTTTTTTTCTTAAATGAAGCCTACGTATTTTGTCAAGCAACAGTGTGGATTCCACAGAACCGCATCATACCCTTAAAGCTACACAGCAATATGTAAGCCATGTTTTTTTCCCTGTCAAAATGTTTTTAATTAAGTTACTGTATTTCACGAGAGGAACAGTCTTCTCTCCCCTGGAAGCAACTTTCAAATCCTAAAAGCTCTCAAGAAGAGAAAAACAAAGGATTTGGAAGTGTAGCTAAGATACCTCACCTTGCCAAAGTGTGCAAGCTAGCTCCTGTCTGACACCACCTTTCATGAGTCACCCCAGAGTACTCAGATTAAGAGGGCTGACCAGGCTGAGTGTTTTTTTGTTTTTTTTTTTTTTTACCATACCTTTTTTCGAGATACATATTGCCGGGGGGGGGCAGCATGCTGCTATTCCAGGAGCCAAGAGAGACAGCTCGACATCAAGTTCTCACCTCTCCCCCAAAAACTAAACGACGAGATGCACGCTGACTCTTGCCACACAAGCGCTTCTCATATTAAAAGCAAATGACCGCCAGCAGCAGAGGAAAAGTCACTGAAATGTATTTAAGAAGGTTCAAGCTAATTTAGTCAAACATTAGAAAAAGGTCTGAAAACCTAGAGTGCATAACCAAAATAGCAAGACTTCTCTCTGTTTACCATCAAGCTTCTGTATCTGAAGCAATTACAACTGCCAGTAGTTTTTTGGCTCTCACATAACCCCGCCCATGCCCATGCCACTAAACCACTTGCTCAAGCCATGTTTCATCCTCAAAAACCTGAAAAGTCAAATTTTTGTTACGTATTGAAGAGCAATGAACAGCAGCTCTGTATCCATGAACTTCTGTGTGTGACACCATGGCCATTCACGGAGGGGCCTCTTGGTTTCCAGAAGGGAGCCAATGCCCCAACTGCTCCTCAGGAGAACAGATACACAAAGATATACAGATATAAAACAGTACACACCAGAGTTTCCAAATGCTGTCACAACGTTTCACGATGTTTCCAAACACCTCCCAGAGATCAAGGTCCTGCCAGCTGCGTGGGGTTATCAGTCACGCTCAACAACATGGCTGCCCCCCCACAAAATGGCTGCCAGTCCCGCGGCAATTTTAAGCTCTAACATGAAAACATACTTTTCAATATGAACCCACGTAGCAGAACAACGACAACTGCTTATTACAGGCAGTCATTTTAGTGGATTTGGCATGCTATTTAAAGAGGACTTGTTAGAAAACAAGATGAGATGTATCTTAACTCATAGTTCTGAGGAGATATGATAATGTACTTTGGAAAGTAACCTAGTGAAATTCCTAAAAATTATTGTGCAGTCTCTACAGCCCCACAGTGTAACACTGTACTAGATATAAAGTTTATATTACTTAAATATTATGAGGTGTGAAATTAAGTATTTCATTAAAATATTACCAAAACAGCAAACATCCTTAATGAATAAACAGACAAACAGAAAACTCCATGGACTTTGCTGCTAGTTTAAGACAAAAGAGCCATCACAGATCTTAGTTATTTTTTGTTGCTTTGTTTTGTTTTTTTTTTTTTCTTCTAATAATATCTTTATAAAGAATGCTGTTGATACAAAAGTGATACCTGTGAACAATTTTTTAAGTTGCTGATGTGCTTCAACATCACTTTGCTTCTCAGAAAGTGCAAATGGTTTAATAAAAGGAAAAATGAAAGCAAAGGAATATTTTCAAAGAAAAATGTTCCCAGCATGTAATACTAAACAAACAAACAGAAATACGTGTTTGTTTGTTTGTTTGTTTTCCCAAAGCATTGAAAGCACTCTTCTGCATTTGATCCTTTTGACAGGACAAGAAAGAACTGCAAGCCAGAGAATTTGTTTTTGCTTGGAGTAATCACACAAACATACCACCATCCCAATGCCTTTTCTGCGAAAGTGAGGCATACCCGCTCGGTGTTCCATGCAGTGCTAACTGGCCAGCGCAGTGCACAGTTGCAGAAAGAAGCAGATACTCACAGACTGTCCTCACCTCTGGGGGCTACCTTATCCACTGGAATGAAGAGAAAATGGCATGGCTTTGCCTGTTCCCCCTCTTCCACAACCCTAGTGGCTTCCTTTGTCACATCACACTGGAAAGAGTAGAGGGAGAGGTAATTTCCATTGAAATTCCCACATCACTATTTCTTGAAAGCAGGAACAGCACGATAGTGTCAATTTTCATCCTCAGTACACTTTTTTTCCCCTTTGAATTTAAGCAGGAGATGGCAGGGACTTCTCAGCTACAGGCAACTGATACACAAACTTAATTTCAGGCATAGTTTTATGCTTAAGAAAATGAAATAGGAATAATACTTGGGCATTTCTGCTCAATCAGCAAGTAGCTGAGATGAGAGTTTTCAAGTAGGATGAATAAACACATTGGCCCAGATAATAACAGTAATTTAAGGCCCAGCACACTGTTGCTAATAAAACACATCACAGAGAGGCGAGAATTTAGAAATACTCCACAAAGCTCTCTCCTCATCCACAAGTCCATCCAAGATCTACAACTGTCCCTCAGACTCTCTTTTAAAACACAAAGTATCTGATCATATAATGTCCCCAGTCATAACTAGCTGTGATGGACAGAAGTCTCTAAGGAGTCTAAATTAGATGACCTAGTGACTGCAAGCTCAGCAGGTAGGATCTATATATAGATTTTCAGGGCAGAAGCAGGCCTGCTTTGTTTAGAGGCATGTAGTTGTGTAAAAGGCCTTAAATGCTTATAGCTGAATTAGAAAAGCATAGAAAAGGTGCAGGTTTTACAGTAGCTAAGAAGGAAGCTTTCAAGCGTAAAATCACAAGATCACAAGTTTTCTTCAGAGGTGTCACTGGCACAGCACCTGCTCCTAAAGCAAGTGCCCGTTTTCATAACCAATTGTTTGGTATGCTGTAACAGTGATAGATGAGCACTTATCATCAGCATTTTAAAGTGTTCATTATGGCCGTCTGTCCCATTCTGTGCTGCACTGTGTCATTTTAATTAAGATTGTCCTGCTGCTCTGTCAAGAATATTAAAACACCAGCTACAAGTTCTTCCGTTTATTCTTTACCTAAAGTTATACCACGCACATAACACATATGCAGACACAACCTACAGTTTTGGGGTGATGTAAGGGAGGATAATCTAGTGGATAGTTCATCTCTGAAGGAGTAGATAATTCTCATGTGAAAAATAGTTACCAAGTCTTTCTTTACCAATGAAGAAACACATTCAAGTTGACAAAGGTCAGCTGTTGGTGTATATAGGTGAATGATTTTTTATTGTTGTTGTTTTTCTCCTTCCTGTTCATTCTGACTTGGGAATACAAAGGCTGTGCCTGAGAGGGGATATAAAATATCATTTGAAAACAGTGATTATTGTTAAACACATGCAACAGATTTTTACTTCAATCTTAGGACTTATCCTGCTCATTTGGAATTACATAAACTACAAACATAGTGAAGAGATCATCTAAGAAACCATTAATAAGTATGGGCTGGGGAGGAACTTTCTGAAGGTCAAGATGTAAGCTGTGCTTCTGTAAACATTGTCTCTTTTTTGCTCAAACATTAGCATATTGCCTGCTATTTCCAGTAGCTGATTCAAACCAAACCAAAAACAGCTTTTAGCTCTTGTCGGCAGTATACCTTGAGGATCCCTGCTCTTACCAGAATATCAGACTGAAAAGTTCCCCTTTCGCAGCATCTTTTTGCAGTGAAATCAAGAAGTTTTTGCAAGCCTGAAACACAATAAAGCATTTTCTATTCTGACAAATTTTATTAAATAGTGCTTTGAAAGACCGTTATTACAAAACCCTTAGCAAGTGTTATCACTGTCAGAATAGAGTAAAAGGTGAACTGGAAGGAACACCCTAGAAGATATTTTAAACAGCACAGTCGATATTAATCTGTAGCTAAATTTCTGAACACAGAACACTTGGGACTCTGGATTCTTTTTCACTGTTTTCTTTAAAAATTAAGAATCTGAAGCATGATTACTTTACAGGCACGTGTCCTTCACTGCATGGTCACATAATCTATTGATCATAGATCTATAGGCAGCCCTACAGGAAAATGAGCATGTGTAGTCATTTCAGGCATGATTCCAGAATGTAGTCACCTGGTATGAACGTCCCACAAGGACAGCAGTGTCTGCTGCTGCTTTGGAGGGTTGCCTTCAGAGTAGCGTGCTCTGGACTGCCTGGCTGGGAAGTCAGCATGGGCCATACCCAGCCTTAGGAGCTGCCCCTCCATCACTGCACAGCACCAGACATCTGCATTGCCAGTGAGCAGGGAGTACATTCCAGGTTTCTGTGTTGCTTCTTGGCAAAACTGGCAAGTTCACACAAAGCCATGCTTCAGCCACTTCCAGTGCTGCTGCCCAATCACTGAAGTTAGCCAAGGTGCTGCTGTAAATGAGTGAAGATTCTAGCATGGAGATACTGACTTGCTAGATAGCTTGTTCTGTATACAAAATCGAGTAAGCTACCTGCCACTCTCATTCCACCTTAAATGTGTTGGTGTACAGAGTTGGCATGGAATAAATTCATGTTCTGGCTCACATATTGGATGTTTGTAAACAGAGGCACAATACCTCATCAGGAGTTGTATTTACTACCCACATTGCATGGAAGGTCAAAGGCAGAGCAAATCATTCAATGTGGTACATAAAACAGTTTTATTGCATACAGACCCATTATTTGCCTAGCATCTTGTAGCTTCCCTGTTGTGGATTTTATTCCCTTCTCTGTAGTCCACTTCTCACACCATGATTTTTTACAGCTTCTCTGATACCCAACATAGAGGAAATGATTAAATACTAATAACCGAGCTTATCACATAGATACCTTTTTAAAAACTCTCCTGTGTTACACCATTACAATGCATGTAAACTCTTGGAACAGTGAGATATACCTTCGTGTATCACCCAGATCTTTCCTTCCTGTGTGCTGAAATTTTCAGGAGAAGAAATATTAAAATAGCAACGAAGTACATATGGTTTCCTTTCAGCCTGGGGGTATCCCTGACTAACTCTAGCAGTCTGCATACATAGAAACATCCACTGCAAAAGCAAGTTCATCACTATCACCCTGAAGTCAGATAACTGCAGCTACTAAAACTCAACCACAAAAATATCCAGGGCAAATTTTGTGGAAACATAACTCTACAAGAAATGAAAACTTAAAAAGAGATAGGGCAGATTACACCATTAAATGAAAATATTTTTATGATAGTCTCTAATTGGTAAAGCTCTGCACACTAAGCATCAGTCTGGGTTTAATTTCCAGTTCTGAATCCAGTTTGCCTGTGTGACACAAAAAAAGAGACACCTTTATGTGAAGCTACTGAAGTTTCACACATACGTCACTAGGGGCATCCCCCAGGGCTCGGTGCTGGGGCCGGTCCTCTTTAATATCTTTATCGATGATCTGGACGAGGGCATTGAGTGCACCCTCAGTAAGTTTGCAGATGACACCAAGCTAGGTGCGTGTGTCGATCTGCTCGAGGGTAGGAAGGCTCTGCAGGAGGATCTGGATAGGCTGCACCGATGGGCTGAGGTCAACTGTATGAAGTTCAACAAGGCCAAGTGCCGGGTCCTGCACCTGGAGCACAACAACCCCGAGCAAAGCTACAGGCTGGGAGAGGAGGGGTTGGAGAGCTGCCAGGCAGAGAAGGACCTGGGAGTGATGGTGGACAGTCGGCTGAATATGAGCCAGCAGTGTGCTCAGGTGGCCAAGAAGGCCAACGGCATCCTGGCTTGTATCAGAAACAGCGTGACCAGCAGGGCTAGGGAGGTGATCGTCCCCCTGTACTCGGCTCTGGTGAGGCCGCACCTCGAGTACTGTGTTCAGTTTTGGGCCCCTCGCTACAAGAAGGACATCGAGGTGCTTGAGCGGGTCCAGAGAAGGGCGACGAAGCTGGTGAGGGGCCTGGAGAACAAGTCCTACGAGGAGCGGCTGAGGGAGCTGGGCTTGTTCAGCCTGGAGAAGAGGAGGCTCAGGGGCGACCTTATCGCTCTCTACAGATACCTTAAAGGAGGCTGTAGCGAGGTGGGGATTGGCCTGTTCTCCCACGTGCCTGGTGACAGGACGAGGGGGAATGGGCTTAAGTTGCACCAGGGGAGTTTTAGGCTGGATGTTAGGAAGACCTTCTTTACCAAAAGGGTTGTTAGACATTGGAACAGCCTGCCCAGGGAAGTGGTGGAGTCACCATCCCTGGAGGTCTTTAAAAGACGTTTAGATGTAGAGCTTAGGGATATGGTTTAGTGGGGACTGTTAGCGTTAGGTCAGAGGTTGGACTCGATGATCTTGAGGTCTCTTCCAACCTAGAAATTCTGTGATTCTGTGATACACACACTGCAGAGCATGCTATATAAGAACCTATAAAAAGAATAAATCTAGACGGATGGATTTGTAGAAGAAGCTTGCATGATAACCTATCTAACCACGCACAAGAACTACTGTATGGATCATGTAACAAATTATCAGTTATTAGTTGTTTTTTTTGTTTGTTTGTTTTTTTTTTTTGTACAAAATTCAAGAATTTGGACACCAAAGGAGTACATCTGTTCACCAGTGCTACACATTTTTTTTTTAACCTATCATATCTGCCCACTGAAACTGTGTGCTCACACTAAGCCCAAGAAAGGCTTCCAGAGCACTGGCCTCATTAGTAGTGCAATCAGAAGCCAGGAGAAAGATCTCTGAGTCTTGTTTCTCCTCATTCCTCTCACTTGCCTTCTCCATTACGTCTGGAGGCTTCTAAGGAAAGGACTGCGTTCTAAGTTTTTATACTACCTAACTGCAGTCTTGGGTAAACATCTTCTTTAAATATATAAACCTTGTTTTCTAATAAAGTTCTCTAATAAATTTTTGTTTTATACATTGACAGCAAAGCAAAACATTTTGGGGTGTATATTTCACTAACTTTAATTCTAGTTCACATGGAAAACTTTTCAACATACTATTTTCTATTCATACAGCTCACTCGAAGAAGTATTTTAATGATCTGTATATTAACAAATGATACAAAGTGAAAATGCTGCTCACCAGATGGCCCATTGTAAAATTCACTTCACTGACTGTGAAATCAAAACAAATAGATTGATACTTTTGAAAGGTATACAATTAATATACTTATTTGACAGTTCCTAGAAAGCTGATGGATATGTACCATGAGATTTTACGAGGATATCATGAACTAAAATAACATGACCATACCTGTGGCATACTCTGGCACTAAGGATTGGCCCCTTGCCAATCCTATCAAGAAAGGACAGAGGCTAAAAAGAAGAAAAAAGAAAAAAGCTGCACATTGTAAACCTGACTTATTGAAAGTTCTTATTTGTCATAATCTGGACTACAAACCAGAGTTGTAAAGCAAAAGCATGCATTGCAGCAAACAGTAGACATTTATTTTGAAATTTATGCATGTACCTAAGACTGACTTTTCCACAATCCATGTAAAGCAGTGATTTAGAAAGAAAGTTGATTTTCTAAAAACAGTATTTTAGAGCTGAAGATTTCAAGCTGAATTCTGGGAAGCTGGCTGTATGGTTAGATATTAGCTTTCTGCATTTGTATTATAAATCCACTTTTTACATATTAATTTTAGTACTTTGTTAAGAATTTGATAAAAGCAACTGAATGCAACGAATTCTCACTATTGTTATTTACAATATCACAGAGAATTTTAAGTTAACTTAATTAAAAAGCACAAGTCAAGGTTTTGAGTACATCTCTAACATGTCTTCAGACTAAGGCAAAGCAACGCTAGCAAATTCAGAGATATAAGGTATTCAGCAAATACATTAAATGTATTCTTAAGGCTCCAACCACTGGAATCATGTGGTGATATTTTGAACATTACAGCCCCTAGCTCTTGCACATCAGATAAAAAAAAAAAAAAAAAAAAAAAAAAAAACACAAAACAACAACCAAAAAAAAACCACCACACCACCTTAAGAACGTGAACAAAATCCAGTTAGTGTGATTTTTACATGGTTTACAAAACTGTGGAAAAATACATAGTGCTGCATAGAGGAGATGATCCAATCTCTTCCCCATTACAAGGACTGGGCTACCAGGCACCATTGTGGGGATTTCCCTTGTGCAAAGAGGATTGGTAACAATTGAGTCTACTTCTGCACACACTGTCTTACTTCCAGTTATCCCTCCAGGGAAGTGCAGCTCATCAGCTGCATCAGGCTTATCCCATACAGCCAGCAGCAAGCCCATAGCAGATGAATGCACTAGGAAAACATGTGGAAGAAAGCAAAGATGAAGGCTTTTAATGCCTTAGGTGTTATCACTGGAGACTCAAGACACTAGAAGAGAAATTTCAATAACACATAAAGCCACTGCAGCTTTGCAGAAAGGTCATGGAGACAAACCTAGGCAATGACTTCAACAGAAGTGGTACTTTCACACATCCACCTTTCAGCCTGAAAAGCTCATTTTTTATGTTGACCAGTCAATGGAGTTTCTTTCAGGACTGGTATTTCTTTCCCAGCAAGCATTTGGGACTGGCAACAAACATAAAGGACTAGAAAAAGAGAGAAGTAGAGTGTTGTTGTTGTTGTTGTTGTTTTTTTGTTTGTTTTAATTTATTTTTTTGCCCCTTTACCTGGGAGCCATAAATATAGACTTGGCTTCTGAAGACTCTGTGCTGTATCTCTGACCACTCCACATATAATATGCAATGCCAGGCTCTGCAGGTTTACTGTAGAACACCCATTGTTACTAGCACACTGCTCATTTGTTCTGAGAATAACAGCCCAGAACTAAATCTTAGGTCTCCACACAGCCTAAAAGATGAGGATGAGAATGTAAAATATATTACTGTACTGGGAAGAAGGGAGATAATAGATTACAGTACAAAAACACTAAGTTATAATGACATTTGCACACATGCAATGAGAAAAAAAGAAAATGAAATAATATTGTATATACTCACGGTATAAAGTCCCCCTATCCCCCAGAGCATCACAGCAAGGGTACCATAGATAACGAGGCATCTTGATCAATGAGGTGCTCTCAGCGTGCTGATTTATGCATTAATGAAATGTGTGCAGCAGTTCACTGAGCTGATAAAGGTTCCCACAGGGGACTAGGTCCAGGGGAAAACAAATGATCAAAATGAACAAAAGTGATTAGAAGAAAAAAAAAAAAAAAGACACAGAAACACAGCTAGGGGAGAAGTCAGAGCCAACAGAGCCAGACTGCCCCTTTCATCTCTGGGTATCATCTTCCTCTATGCCAACTCATAAGGGGATAGCAAAGTAAACGTCCCAACAGACTTCAGTCTGTACACAGAAAATTCACCCAGCTTAAGTCCCTTTATTTTAACAGCGTCCTGCACAGTGGATACTACTTCAGTATCAGAAAACACTCCTCCTAGCAATTACTGAGACAACATCAAAAGCCTGTCTCTAGCTTTAGAAACTACGTTTGTTGAGTGCATGCTTAGTAGTAACACTTCTTGGGAAGAAGACAGACTAGACTGAATGGCTAATATATTCTCCATGACCTCTACTGATAGCATCAGTCCGAGCCCCCAAAGGTAGAAAGCTGCTGTGCAGACCCCTAAGTGCAGCAACAAGCACATGGTTCCTGAGACCCCAGTAACTACAGCTGCCAGACTGCTCCATGTTCTGCGCCACATGGCTTCAGTCTGTTTTCTGTTCACACTCCTCCAGAACAAAGTCTTAGCACTTCCACCAACTTCTGGTGAGAAATGCAGCGAACCAGACTATGGTTCAATTGGCAGCATGTATTCTGCATCCATAATAACATAAATACCTTTGTGCTGCACATGAGGGAATCGTGTTGTTGGACAGGTCAGGTGGGTTGCTTTGAAAAACAAAATGGTACTGAGGTAGAACAGGATTGCCATTAAGAGATTTCTTGGCTTCTCACAGGGGTCAAGATCAGCAATTCTGATCACCATCTACATTCCAGCTAGGTTTCTGCTTAATTTCATCATTTAGCTACTGCCTGTGACAAGCAGGCAACTCTGCTATGAAATAACATCATTTCACCACAAAAACTGCTCCAGCAGTGACTGAGCTAAAGATATACTGAAATAGTTTGTAAAAAGCACACAGCAATGAAAAGCTCTTTAGAAGCAAACGACCTTATTATACAATGGACTTGTTTCTGAATATCAAGGTGTCCTGAATTTGTGCACTAACCTGCAGTGAAAGGTAATGCTGATGTACCCACAGGCACACACAAACGGTATGTAATGAAGAATCATTTTCGGCAGAGCAAAAAGATAAATCTGCATGTAGAGGCTGCCGAAAGCAGTACAATTCATCTCACAATAAATAGGAGAGAAGAGCAATGTTCCCCATCTCTTCTTGATGAAGCATTTTACAGAACAATAGGTGTACATATTATGCATGGAATTGTGTGGCTTGTTTTCCCTTTTAGACAGCTGTGCTTTAAACTAAACGAACTGTATCACACATATCGAGATAAAACTCATTTCTGAGTTGCATCATGAATGAGCTTGTGTAGCTTCCCAAATAAAAGAAATGGATCTGAGGAAAGTGGAAACCAGAACGGTTGAAGTTACAAGGAAGGTACTTACTGGGACCAGCAAAGGAAGTATTTGCCCACAGCTCATCACCAAGTCTTTCCCAACCAGAGTGAAAGCTAAAGCAGCAGCTCCATTAGTGCTTTATAGAGTTCACAAATCAATGTGAAATTCCATATGCTTTGCTGAGACACCTGCACCTACGTGCTTGGGAATATTTATGCACAGTTATATGGAGTGTGTAAGTATACAGAGAGATAAGGGTTCCTCCTCCCCATGCAGATTTGCATGAAGTCAAACAAAATTGATGTGGTATTTATTTGGTAGGGAATGTAGGAGTATTCAAAGAGCCATGCCACTGAACTTGTCAGCTAAAATATTTCATTCCCTTATTGGAAATCATTACGCTCACTCTCTAGAAGTCTCCTTGTATTTTGAGTGGTTTGTGAAGCAAATGGAACTGCACCAATAAAACCATTCAGAATATAAAGCACCATGGCAAAAATGTGACACATCTTGAGAACTAAGCATTGGCTGCAGGCTCCTTATTAGGTTAATTACTCTTCCACCAGCAGCTGTATTTGTTCCTTTCAAACTCTCTTAATGCACACTTTTGTTATCATCTTCCTTCAATAATCAAACATGCAGAACTAACCATTTGTTGCAGTTGAGGGAAACTCATGACTTCCAGTATTTAAGTGTAGCTTTTGGGGACCACAAAAATGGGAATTCCCATTATTTTACTCTCATGGTTTCTCTACTCTTAGTGTACATTTTTGTGTATATTTTTGTCTTCTTCCAAAATAAATCCTACTTCAGTATCAGGAGATACATAAGATCAGATAGGACAGCTAGTGAAATTTAGCTCAAACTCAGGAAATGGATGCATATCCTTACCTCCTACAGGGGAGCACATGATGAAAACAGACTTTTTGCTTTAAGTAAGGTCCTTCACTGTTCCAAGCTGGCTAGTTGTTGCAAACCTACTAGCTGTTGCACGCAGGTCTGCTCAGATAAATGTCCCCTCAAATCGTACAGGTCACCCTCCCTCCATATGACTTCAAAAGATTCATCGCCAAAAACTCTTTTAGGGTGGCTCTTACGCAAGCACACTGATCTATAGGGCTGCGCTGCTTCTTGGAGGGGACTGGATATATGCAGCAGGAACATCCCTGCTTCATCACAGACAGTGACCCACATCAAGCTGCTTGCTCAGAAATGTTCACCATCTCAGTGAGTTAATAATCCATGAAATCAGGACAGCAAAGCTTGGGCTTTTCAACATACCCGCCAAGCAGTAATTTGAACTAGGGTGGCTGGTGCCGTCTCTCTGAAATCAGGCCTCAGGTTCAGCAAAACTGCAGTGCAGTCAGTGCTGTGATCGTTTCCACACCCATTTGAAGCGTGCGGGTGTTCTGGCTGAGATAAGAGTGCAGCGGGGTTTAAATCAGAACAGAGCACGGTAATGACCGGTATTGCCACTACAGACCACACAACCTTCATTAATTTAATCATTACTGCAAGCAGTATCACAACGTCTAAAAATAAGTCACTTTAACAACAAGAAAGTTTTCAGGTTCTATGTTTCCATTTCTTTTTAATAAAGCTCAAGCTTGCTAGCTATATGCTGCAGCACAATGGAAAATTCTCATTTATAAAATAATGTAAGAATCTATCTGGTGTGTGGGAAGAAGATAAGGGTTGTTTATAAACAGGAATAAAATGATTGAAATTTGAAATAAGATGCTGGATATCCTTCATTTGCAGGCTGCACAGCTGCAATTAGCAATACAAAGAAGGTATTCACTATTTCAAAAATCTTAGCGCACTGATGCATCTTGCTAAAACTATCTGCAATGAAAGGCTCTGCCTCAGAATACAATTAATTTTAAACAGAGCAAATTTGAAATTCATCTAAAGTATTTATATTCTGCATATTATGCATCAATTTCAATGATGTATACATTCTGAATACTTGCAGGCAAGTGTATATGTTTATACTTCCCTGCGATAAGTCTTAAGTCATTTTTATTTTCTATTAAATATCTATGCAGTTTACAGCATTTCTTATTTTTTATTTTTTATCTCATTTAGTTCAGCACACATGGTCATATATAGATCTAGACACAAATACTATCTGAAGAGAGAATACAAAATAAAGCTTTTTCCCTTAATGTGCAAATTTAAAAACTCTTTCTATAATTTATTTCATAATTCCCTTTCTAACACATTGCACTCACATTTAGTATCACTTCAGCTGAAGTACAATGTAAATTTCTCACCAAAAGACTTCATCTTCAGGAGAAATGTCTGTTTCCAGTCTTTGTATCTCCTATTTAGCATTTTTCAAATTAAATCTCTCCTAGATGAATCCAGTATATTGCTCAGCAGTTATTGAAATTTATGAACGTGTTTAAGCTTTTCCATACTGCTGTTACCCATTATGATTGCTTCCTTTAAATCTTTCATTTTATAGCTATCACTTTACCAGACTGCATTGGTGACATTCATGAATTTCTCAGATCACAACTCAGATCACATACTTAACATCTCAGACTGGAATTATGCCTTCAGAGCCGTTCCTTGGTTGAGTGCTTTGACCCCTGCTGCACGGGATCCCAAACGTTTTATCATCAAAGTGTCCAAAGGCTTGTGCTTGGGGGAACCGTCACCACGGCCTGGAGGTCAGGCTGCTACCACTATTTCTGCTGGACAGAAAAGCCCGGTAGCAATTCTCTCACCAAATACAGATCCAGTCAGCCTAATGCACAGAGTAAAATTGGGAGACCAAAGGTGGCCAGCTTTAGGCAAGTGTGTCTCCAACTACCCCGCGGCACCACGCAGAGCAGTGAGCAGCAGGCTCTGCCAGCAGTGACTAACAAAACCAAGGCTCCGTCCTGTGGCCCCATGCCTGCCAGGCAGCTGGCCTGGCCCCGGGTGCCCCAAGGCAACCGCTCACCTCACTCTGTGGCAGCGGTGGCCATGGCATTCCACACGGAGTGGCCGTGCTGATGGCGGGGAACACGCCGTGCTAACAGGCAGGAGCACGAGCCAGTGAGATCTCCATAGGCCCTTTGTGAATAATGTATTGGTAACACACACATCTAGCCTAAAGCCGTGCACAGAAGAGTAGGGTCAGTCACTGTGGCATACAAAAACAGAACAGAATCCAACCTCCAACAGCTTCAGAGTCACTTCAAAATAAAGGCATGTTTACCCCTGCTTTTCTTCTTGATATCTGCTTCATGTTTAGAAATCAGTATTTCTTGCTGAAAAAGAATTAGTTCCAGTTAGTGGGGTTTGTGGTGGCAATGTTTCTGAAACTATGGTCTAGAGAACCTGCAGGATTGTGAAAGGTACCTGAGAAAGGCACGCCTGCCATCACAACACTTACATTCCCAGACACCTGCACTGCTTTCTTAGCAAATGTGTCTTCTTGCCATCCCTGCACACCCACAACACACACACAGGTATTGTGAGGAAAAATATCAGAAAGGACTTGCCTGCATTTCTCTCACCATTAAGTTACTTTGGCAGCTTAGCAAATTTCCTCAAACACCAGGAGAAAAGAGAAAGTGAGCCAAAAATAACTCTGTGATCAAGCATGAAAGCAAGCTTGCCCAGGTATCAGGGCTAGAAGCAGAAGGGTGACCTTTACAAAACACAGAGCATCCTAGTTCTGTTCTCATACAGCAAAATCCAGAGCTGATGAACACACAAATTATACAATGAACATAAATGCTTCCTATCCTCCTCCCTGCCTCCCCTGAGCTTTATAGCTGTATGTCCTCAGGTCAGGGATGACCTCAGCACACAAATGCACGCTTGTAGCTAATCCTGCAGAGCAAACCTGTAGTTGGCCTCTCTGCATCTTCGAGATATAGGCTTTCATAGCTCCTAGCAAGAAAAAGAAAATGAGATTCTACACAAAAACTATAGAGAATTTGACAGTGATTATCTTTTTTTTTTTTTTTCCTAAATATTAAATGTTTTATACCAGGAACATGCCACGTTAATTCAGGCCCAGATAAACTAGAGGATGCTGCAGCCTGTGGCTGATAGTGCCACGTCTTTAGCAGCGATGCTTCAAAGCATTTAAAAAAAAAAAAGCAAACAGCCTTTGTAGCTGTACATACCTATATTGTCTGCATACTGTACTTTTCTACAGCTAGAGAGTCATTTAAATTCTGAAATGATGCATCTAAACCGGTAATGGCACAGCTCAGTGGTAACCAACCAGACAAAGAACCCACTACTATGTCATCTGTGTGCTCTCAGCATAGATAACTGCAAGACGAACAGGTGGGGAAGAGCAAAGCTGACTCAGGAGAGGATAACAGCACTTTCTGATGCAATCTCCAGCTTCTGCTAACCCTCCAGCCATCGAACCACCACTGTGTCAGCAGTGCTGCCTCTGCATTAGCATTCCGGCGCAGCGAGCAGTGCTGTTCTCTGGCTGCACAGCTCTCCAGAGCCCAGTGGTGAGCTGAGCAGAGCTGCTTTTACTGATGGTAGGATCAGTTACACCTCAGTGCAGCTTTAAGCAAACATGACTTAAATACAGCTCAGATCATACAGCAAGAAGTCAGAACATCAGAACTTGAATCAACAGTTCAGTGCCCAGGAGGGCTACTTATTTGCAGGGTAGCACAAAAGTCATGCTAGAAATGCCAGCAACTCTGGAAGTGCCGCATGATTCACGTATTTCTCCCAGCTTCGTATCCTGACATTTCACTAGCCCTTACTTCACTGCTTTATTTTTCCTGGCTATAAACGGTGACAAATCAGTTAGAAGGAAAAAAAAACGTCTCTAATTTATTTTTCAAAGTTAAGTTAAATACTAACATGGCTGTTTGTCATATGAATTACTAATTATATCAAAACTGCAGCATTTTTCAAAGTAACACTCTCCATTTTTCATGTTATGCCACGGATTGCTGGGAGAAGTATTTGATAGATTCTGATGTTTAATTAAAATAATTTTTAACAAGCTAGAATCTTTTTTCCAAATTTCTTGCTAGGCTGAATATTATTTGCTCTAGTTCATTCAACCACAGTTCGGTGGAAAGCAAAGACCCTGCCGTGAAAAGGCAGGGTACAGCTGCTCTGATTCCAAGTGATGCTCATTCAGCTGCTCTTCAAAAGCATGAAGCTTTAGGGAAAAATAAACTGGCATAAGCATTTGCTGAGTTAGAAGGCACCAAAAATTTTAATCGTGTATTATTTTTCCAGGTGTGTTTTTGTCTCCTGAGTGGCCATTTCAGAGAAGTAATCATTTTGGGATTAAAACTGGCACCATTTCTGATTTTATGGCACTTGTGTTCTAGGTCCAGAGGATCAGACAGGTATATAATTACTGGCCTACGTGTGCCAGGCACATTTCTTTCATGTGAGCTAGACTAAGCCTTCCTGATACACTGACAACCCTGCTTCAGAAATGATTTATTTTATTTTTCTACAGTTCAACACATCTTTGCCTCAGACATTGCCTTCACCATGTGGGGGTGATCGCTGACACTGCGTGCACCCCAGGAGCTGACCCCACAAACCTCCGTGTGCTACAGCTGCAGTTAGGTGGGTGTTAGTTCTCGTAGCCAAACTCACTCACAAGGCTAGCCAAAATGACTGGGGAAATAAGCTGCGAGGAAAAACAAGACAATACACCCAATGCCACTACAACAGGGCAACCAGTGAGCTAATGCTGCGGTCAGGGCTACTTGTTTCCCAGCTGCCACAACAGGACATATTACTAATACAACTTTCTAGCATACTACTAATAGTGTATCAAGAGTGGGACACATTAAAAAAACAATAATTGAAGAGTGCAGATCACTTAATTTCGAGAAGTCATCCTCATCATTTGGGATTGCTTCCTGCAGAAGGCTGATCAATGTCTTACCATATTTTAGAAAGAAAACACCTTCCTCCTGGTAACCAGTCAAGACGTTTCATAAATCGTTAATAATCTATTGTAATTCATTATTAAAGATTGTTACATGCAACTATATGCACAAGTGCCTGCAGCCCAAGTCTACTTGAAACACATATTTAAATCCAAGTTTTGCTTAAAGAAATGGGTATATCAGTGTCTAAGGACAGAATATATCTGTTAGAATAGCCACATTTCTGAATAGGAAACATCCTGTAGAAAATCTTTAACCTACTTGTTTGTCAATTAGTTGGGAGCTATAATCAACATTTATAACTGAGCTTCCGAAAAACGCATGCTTTGCAAGACCCTGGCCTCCTCTCTTTCCAGGTCATCACATTCCCGTGCCCTGCCTGAGACAATTGTGATGGGAAGTTTCTTTTTGCTGACAAGGTCAGTTTACATTCTAGTTCTACTGGCTTGGGGTTCTCAGGCACCATTACTGCAGTCAGGTAACATCCTCCAGGATTAAGCAATACGGGGTATTTCACTACCTTCAGATGCTTAAACAAAATTCCGACCAACTATGCACAAGTGGAGCTAAGGCTCTGATTCAGCTGGGTGCTGCAGCACGCTCCTGGATCCGGCATGGGGATTTTAACAGCTTCACTAACAGACCTGCTGAATCACCTCCTTCACTTGACACTTGTGTGACAGGAGGAGGATAACAGTAGCAGCGACAGAGACCTGCAATTGCAGAGCTCTGAGCATTACAGAATCACAGAATTTCTAGGTTGGAAGAGACCTCAAGATCGAGTCCAACCTCTGACCTAACACTAACAGTCCTCCACTAAACCATATCCCTAAGCTCTACAAGAAACTTACTAGAAGCCAAAAATCTCTTAATCATAAGCAACAAGCTTACACATCAGTAATCCCAAGGCCAGCTTTCTGACCCTGCTAGCATCTTGTGAAATAGATTGGAAGTGACCAGGCATCTTGCACTTACTGAAGGACACTACTTATTCAACAGTCATGTAATGAAGTAAGGGATTGCAGGAAACTTCTGAAATTATAAGGAATGAAAATGGGTATTTATTAATAATAATAGTACAATGGAAATCTATCTTGTGTTTAAAAAGAAAGAAAAAAAAAGCTTGCTCATTCAACATCAGGAAAGGAAAGAGACCTACTTTACCATGTCAATCACAAGCCATAATTTATTACATGCCTGTTTGATTTTCCAACTTAGTACAATTACATGCTGTTGCTTCTAAATACAATTTAAATAAAGGCAGGTATCAAAAAATACCCACACATTCTGATTCATTGGTATGCCATGCAGCCAAAGACTTGTAGAGGCTGTTAATGATACATGAATTATGTATGCTACAGCTCAATATAACATTTGGTGTGATTTAAACAGCATGAACTTTTAGTGAAAGTCATTTTGATTCTGTGATGTATTACCCTTTGAAAACTCTTAGCAGGGGGTGGGAATTGAAGGATGTTCTCTGAAAGTTTTCATTTGTTAAGCATATACAATACAGCTGCAACTAGATCCTAAATAACAGCAAGGAGTGAAATGGAAGATCCGATAAAAAATTAGGTTGATGCACAACTTGATTCTGAGTCAGCGAGGGAAATGGAAGTAGCAGAAGAGAAGAAAACAGACAGGGATCAAACATTCCCCTTTTCCTCTCTGTGAGCTGAGCTTCAAGCTACCTCAGTCGTATTTCTTATCTAAACATCACTGGTCAATTGAACATTTGATTCTGTAATACCCAACAGTTTGCTCTCAGTCCTGTGATTAGGCTGATGTTCCAATAACAAAGTCCTGAATCACTACTAGAAGAGAAGCTATCCAGTTACTTAGAAAAAAAAAATAATAATAAAAAAATCTGAAAGAGAATCTGCCTAGGTAAATAAATCATTTTTAAGAACTTAAATGCAAGGAGGTGAAGAATTTTTAAACACAGGTGGATAACGTGAGCTTTAGTTTTATTTTCTCTAAAATGCCCATATCCTTCAGAAGGAATTTATATGCATCTGAACATGATATCACCAATTTTTGTTGCCCAAGGAGAGCTTTAAGCAATGACCCACTTCCTGCTTCATAAATTTTTACAGCAATCCTTCAGAGGAAAGCATTATTAAGACTTGGAAAATTTGACCGAGGATAAAGATGCTTATTTACTAGCTCTGTTATTGCAAAATATGGGGTTTTATTACTGGGATATTATAAAGAAGGCCCTTCAGTGCACAACCAAAATCAGGGATCTGAAATGGACTTCAATCAAAGTCCATTTAATTAACACTAAATATTGGAATTTCTCTCTTTATTGTAATCTTTTGTTTGTTTCCAGCAGCATTTAGTACTGATCTCTCTCTTCTATCCCTTATTAAAGAGAAAGCTGCCATTGACATGGTAGTATGAACAGGAATAGCTCACCAAACGTGTTTCTGAAAACCTTGTCTAGGACCCAGTGAGCAATGACAGGCAACATCCATTGCCCCTGTTTTGTGGGTGGAAATTGAGGTAGATTACTCCTATTTCCAGAGCTTAGATTTACTCATAAAATAGGATTGTCTTTTTGGGATTGTGTTTGACCACACAGAAGAGTTTGTTTCATTTTGTATGTTCTGTCTGTATCAATGTAGTAAGCAGCTGTCCATCCTTTCTGAAGTTTGGGATGGATGCACACATGCTGATATGTTCTTGACACATACTTACAAACTGCCACAAAGCATCACGCCCCTAACCAAGGACAGCCTCTTCTACTCCTAAAGGCAAGCCAGTCAGGGAACTGCAGAAGATTTTGTGTGAGGGGTGCCATTGCTTCAGTGTGTCCTACTGGGACTTGGCCACTGAACACAATTGGACAGAAGTACCAGTGACTGACATAAACCTACGGTTATCTACCAGAGTTAGTTATACTCCCGAAGGACAGAAGAGCACAGAACCTTTGCCCAGTAAAATAGAAAGGACAGTTCTCTAATGCTTTAGAGACGCATTTCAGAAAATGTTCAAGATTTTTTTGTTTGCCAGACACAGCATCCAGTAAAGGATTAAAATGTTCATACAGCTGCCTCTACGTACTAAAAGAATTTCTAATTATAAGGAAGGCTTTTAAAATCAAATCAATATGAGTGCCAGTCGATGCCTAAAAAAAAATCAGAGTAGTAGCATGTACTGTTCAAAGAAAACATAAATTCACTTCAAAAAAATTAAATATATATTTTCTACGTATATTTTATATTTTATAAAAAAATATAAATTCAATTGCAGGAGACCATTATAGTGTAGTACACTCTTACCTCCTGTCCCGAAAGGACATGCTGTTTAGGTTCTTGGCTTGTTAAATTATTACATTCTTATCCTGACCACAGAGAAACATCTAGTAACAAAAAAAAATCAGAGAACACAAAGGCAACAGTAATACAACTGATCAGCAAATGCATTACATTTTTCTACAGTGATTCACACAGTAGATGCAACATACACATTTAAAACTTGGAGTCTTGTATTCCAAGTGATCTCATTCATGCTAGCCAGTATTTAAAAACAAACAAACAAACAAAACAAAACAAGACAAAAAAAAAAAAAAAATAAAAAAACCACAACATGATTAGGTCAAAAACCTGCATTTAAGATAGCTGCATGTATGTAATGACAAGGTTTTTCAGCATACCACATTAAAATCAGCATGTTGAATTAGATTCTCAGTGTCCTGAAAACCACTGGCCCTACATTTCAAAGTCCTGTTGTTTACTGTTGTTCTCTTCTATCCAAACTAAAACCAAATGGCAGACAACTGCAATAATTGTTCTTATGTTTCAGCTACGGAATGACTGTAATTTCTAGCTGCAAGTCTTTGATTTGACAAATTCTGTGTGTGGGAACTCAAAGGAAAAAGAAAACTGAATATAAATTAGTCTGCAACCTAAAAAGGGAAATATAAAAATACACACAAAGACTGAGATTTGACTGTTATAGAGGGAAATATTGTAGAAATACAGTATGCCTCACAGACAAGATTCTAGATGGTAACTGGGCCTAGCAGGCTTTACTGACAGAGAAAAGCTGTAACTGGTCCACCCTGTCCCTTTGAGATACAAATTCAAAACCTGTACTCAAAAAAGTGAAAGTCCAGCACTTTTAACCTAAAAACAAGACCAAAATGCTGCTTCACCGTTGAACTGCAATGCTTGATGTACAGTCTTGAGAATATGGTTAGTTCCCACGACAGGGGCATGCTCCAAATCAGCTGTGGTTGACATTGTCACTACAGAATTCATTCAGCTGCAGTGCCAGCATTACAAAACACTCCGTTATTCTAGTTATTTCTACCCAGTTTGCCACTTAGACTGAAGTAGAAACTGCTTTCAAGTGTTGATGCCATCAGTTTCCTCCAGACTAGGACAGTGTTTGTCAAGGTACCAAACATGCAAAAAAAAAACACACAAAAGAGATGGATAATGCTTACAACTGCATTCCCCATTGGGCCACATAAAAGAATTGATTTCTTCATTTCACTAAGTCACTGTGTTCTGAAACCAACACGCTCAGTAACGGGACTTAAGATGCAATAGAAGAAAGTGGAAGTTATCCTAACTTCTGTCAAAATCATCTAAAAAAACATACATCGTATCTGCAACAGCGTACAAATACAACCGCTGCCACGCTACACTGTCAACATGGCAGCAGTCACAACTAGGTTAAGAAAAAAAAAATAAATAAATAATATATATATATATATATATATATATATATATATATATAATTCTTTACCTTTTTCTCCTAGTAAGAACTCTTATGCAGAACCACTTCAGAGGAAAAATAAAGAAAAAGAATGGCATTTCCATTTGCTTTTTAGCAATGGAGATGTGAAGTTCTGACATGTTCCCTACTGCATCTCCTCCTCCTTTGTTTCAGTGCAATTAAAAGTCCACAGAAACTGTCTTTCACATCCTCCTTCTTGTTTCCCTTTCCTCTGCCTCCCTTTTTCCATTTTCAAAGCTTTATCAGCTTTAGGAAGTTAGTGGCAGAAGGTGGCATTTTGTTTTGCTTTTGTCCGTAACTTTTCCAAACGTGGAGAAGTTTCAAAAAGCACATGGGAGAAGAGGGAGAAAAGCTTGTTTAAATCTTTCTTTTTTCTTTGAGGTTGTCTGTTTGTTTCTTACTTATCTAAAATGGGTGTTGGAAAAAGACATCCACATCAAATCAGAATTGCACACATCAAGCATTGGGTGGAAAAGAAACACAATAAAACCAGCAGCCATACCTTCACTGGAGTACAGAACCAGGAAGAAATCATGGAAATACATTTCTTATTCTCTCTTCCTGTAACCAGAGGTGAATGAGAGAAAAAGTATCTGAAATTAGGCAAGTTATAAGATTTTATAAGACAGCCAAAGCTTCTTCTTCAGTTTCCTCTACAGTCACTGAGGAAATGCAAGTCATTTCCAAGGGTGATTTAAACTCATCTAAACAACTGTTCTAGGAGAGGATAAACCAGCTTTAAACCTCTCCCTTCTTGCTGGGAACTGTACAGGGGCCTTAGTGATAACTTCAGCTGGAAGCCTAAATTCAGATTACTGAAGTTACACAGGATAAATCCTATCCTGAGAGACAAAATGAAGAAAACACAATGTGGCAGCTTTCTCCCTGCCAGTGACAGCTAAAGTATTGCCTCCTGGAAAAACTGAGCCAAGTGAATCAGATTGCCTACAGCCCTGTTTTGCATTTCACTGGCAGCTGTTAATGGAAGGACAATGCTTTCAAACACTAGTTCCACAGGAGGAAATCATCTCAATAGAAAGGATAGCCTAAGTTTTCTCCTCCTAGGTTTTCAGGGGAAAAAAAATTCCAAAAAACAGTGTTTATGGCAGATGTATTGGGAATAGAAAAAATAACTGAAAACAACTGCAAGGAGAGGAGGCTCCTTCTTCCCTTTCCTTCTTGACTCTCTTTTCATGTTCACTCTTCTCCCACACTTTGTCCTTACAGAAGGACAGACAATGAAGTAAAGCCCGTAAGCCTTTAAAATACACCTTAGTTTTTGAATTTTTGTAGAGGAGTCATCAGAATCAAATCCACAGTTTTCAAAACTGTGACCAAATCTTCATATTTCTGCCACTCCATTCCCATCCACAGCTTGGGCACAGTATGGATCTCACACCCTGGGGGGCTCTAAGCTGGCAGCAGCAGGAGCTCACCAGCCTGCACACAACAAGAAAATGGACTCAAAACAGGCGTTCACTTACAAGCACTTGTACAGCACAGGTGGCTGGCAACACTCATAAGATGGTGACCCAAAGCTGCCAAACAGAACAGCAGGTCATGGGGAAGAAAGCAAAGATTGAAAGCTGGAGAAGCAAAGCTAACAAGCCTGCAGATGAAAACTTGCTCACATGCTGTGCCTGGGGCTGAATTATACGGAGAAAAAAGTCTCCAAAGTGCCTTGAAAGCAAGAAGAAAAAAAGAGCTGATCCTAATGGGATACATCTTCTGCAAAGCCATCTCAAAGCTTCTTACACAAACTGCTCGCACGAAAACAAGAAAGCCACGCACATGCTGTAACGGCATGGTTAATGCGATGGAACAGGAGTCACGCACCAGATAAAAAAATGCTGGTAGACGGACCAGTGGGGGGGCACAGCCCGGCCCCTCAGCCCCACATTGCCTGCTGCAAGCTGCCGAGCTGGCTGGCAGCTGCCCAGCCCTGCCTGCACGCTGCCCGGCTCCTCCGTGTACCCCAGCTCCGCACGGCCCCATCAGAGCACAGCCCTCAGCCAGGCAGGCCATGGGTATAGGTTCCTGACCCAAAACCAAGAATTCCTGTGACCTCCCACTGAACCTTCCCCACTGAACCTTCCCCTGGGGCTTCAGAAGAATAGCACTTGCAGCAGCATTTTAAGCTCTCCTCTTAAGATACACCTGGAAAATCCCAACCTTTTCCTATCCTCTTCCTCAGTGTTTACACAGAGAGACAGACAATATTATGGGAAAACCCAACACAAACCACAGCACGCTGCTGTGTGAAAACACAGGGACTCTTCTACATCGCGTAGAGGAGCTTGATATGCTGCAGATGCTCTAAGAATCAAACTTACACACCCTGAAGCAGCACAAAGAGCTCCCTTTGGGTACCCACAGCTAGATGAGAATTGTGCAGCGACAGCAAGGAACCATTCCTCTGCCCTCAAAGCCTCACAGCTGAATTGTATCAGCTCTGTGCTGCAACCAGACCGGCTCCTACCCTCCACCAGTGTTTCTGGTAAGGTCAAGGTTTCCATACACAATACATTTTGAAAAGCTTTAAGGGCATCCGAGTCAAGTTTTGCATGCATCTATCTCATCTGTTACCTGGACAGCACCAAGCAGTGCCCCAAAAAGCTGGGAAGAAATTGTGTGCTGCTCTACAAAGATATCTGCTGCCCACTGATATCTTACAGAAATGAAAAAAAATACAAAAATAAAGCCAGATCAAGGTTTATAGCTATCACCGTCCCACAATACCAGCGAAGCGACAGGCTGCAGAGAGCCTCTCTTTTTTTTCATTACAATACTCACCTTTCTGTCCACAACTGCTGCTCAGCAAAGGAAGGCAGGGATGGAAAAGAAAAGGCATTGTGACATGTCACAGCAATTAAAAACTACCAGGAGAGCTGACCTCTTTCCTACTGTGACACACACACACAGAATCATCCGTTTTCTTGGAAAACAAGAAAGCAGCCTCTCTTGGTAACAGCTACCCATTTTTAGCATCAGAAATTCTGGAAAGTGCAGTCACTAGCTACAAGCTTCTTTATTTACCCTTTATTCATATCAAAAGATGCCAGGCCTAGGGCTTGCTAGTTAGGAGGAAGAGGGAGACAGTCAAAATCCAAGAGAAGTTTTTGTTTTCATCTAAACAGGCATAATGAATCTGAATTTCAGATGATGCTTCTCAACTGGTCTTGAAGAAAAAAATAAAATATCAAGAAATAGAGAAACAAATAGCCTTTAGCAAAAGCTGGCTGTAACAAGGAAAAGCAGCAGCAAGATTTTTATACTGCTCTCCCACCACCAACACACCCTAATCCTGATCTGCAGCAACCCCTGCTATTTTTGGCTCTGCTTGCCATTTGCAGCCAACTGCAGGGTAGTTTCATGATGAGTTATGGGGAGGAGACCAGCAAACCTGCTCCTCTGTTCAAGTAATGCAGCTGGGGGTGGTTTTAAATAAAGACAGGCAGCACCTTTCTGTGCTGCTTGACAACATCCCTGAAACCACTACACGGGGTGAATGCAGCCACTGCCCACAAAAATACCTCTTACAAATAAAGGTAGTGGGTGGCATTTTTTTTTTTTCAATGGCTTTTTGCTTACAGGAAATATCCTATTTACAGCCACACTTTAATTACTTATTTAAAGTATGGTCATAATAATAGAAAGGTTATGCAAATTCCATTCAGAAGAAAAAAAGGCACGTTAATAATAACCACCTTGCTCCTGAAATTTGTGTGGACTTGCTTTGTATTTCAGCAGAAAGTCGATGTCGCATGAGTTTCGCATTGCAGTAGCCTGGGGCAACAGCAAGGATACACACAACACTGACAGCATTCAACTTCAATTCCCAAAACCAGATTCGTCCTCCCTTCCCTACCCAAGGCCCAGGGCATGGTTTTACATTTTAGGCTTTAATATCCTTACCTCTGCAGGTGCAGACGCAGTGCATCGTTCTGTAGAAACCTAGCAACAAGTTTCAATTACAAGGACAATTGCTCTGAGATCAAGTCAATGATGTTAATTGAGAACCTTGGGAAAGAAACCTTGTTGCTGTCCATGGGAGAAGGAAGGTGGCTGGGACTGATGGACCACAGAAAGCAGGAGAGCTGTCCATGGGACACAAGGGATTAACCAGAGCTGCAAAGAGCGGGGAGCAACACAAGAAAAGACCTTCTCGTGGTGGGGGCAGACCCTCTTGCCCCAGAGAACCTTGACAGCACTCTGCATGAGTTCCTACAGAGCCAGGGCACAGTTTTAAACAAATTTCCCAGAGATGCCACCAACCTCGCTGCTCATTTTTGGATATTCCAAGACCCCAGGGTCTTAAACATAGGAGCCTGGAGTGCTCACAGCTGCAGCTGGGGTCACAGGGACTGTGGACTGCGAGCATCCTAACTGATGAATGGAGCACTGTCATGAACCAGAGCACTGTCGTGTCAATTAAGGTACACAGAAATGAGCTTTTTTGGGTTTTGGCTAAATAAATCTGAATTTCAGCTCTTCATTTGGAAAATGAGAATACCCACTGCCCTATCACCTACTAGACAGGCAGAGGATCAATTAGCATTTGTGAAACTCATCTCTAAATGATAAATACCACAGAAAAGCCTGTAAGGAAATCAATACTTCTCTCTTCAAATCAAAGCGTGAATCTCATGCAGTAAATAAAGCCGGTCAAAGCAAGGTTTAAATGACAGTCAGTCATCTGGATTGGAGCAACATTCATAGGTAGGAGAGGCATCCAAATTCTGGCAGCAAGTATGCTTCAGCTCTTGCAAGCATTGCTCTCGCACCCTTGATAACGTTTATCTGTGTATGTGATTATTTCCCACAACCCCTGTGAAGCAGATGGCTGCAGTGACTGCATTGTGTGCATCTCACCCCCGGCAGGACCTGACCAAGTGTCACCAGCACTGGCACGTAATAGGAAAGGCTGCAGAAAGCAATGTATTCCAGCAGTCTCAGAGCCACGGGCAGAGGTCTTAGTCAAAAAGTAACAGAAGGATGTGGTCAGCGAGCAAAAAGACCACAGCCTCTGAAGTAACATGAGCAGCTCAGCAGCTTTCAGGGACACCTGCTCTGTGTCTGCTCAGTCAGAGGAAACTGAGGAATGAAAATCCAGGACATACCATGAGGCTGGTAATTTGGATGCAGGGCCTGAAACAGAGTGAAGCAATTAGAGCACCAGCTTTTCACTCATGTCCTCCACCCTGCTGAATTCAACCCCAGATTCATATATGCAAATCTAAAGTTCAAGCATGAAAGTTATTTCCACAGAAAAATTATTTTTCAGTCCCTGAGCACACCCAGATGCAGCTTGATCCATCAAAGATCTACTTCTGTGTTGTTCTGTGTTGGCACTAACTGTATTTTGATAAGATTTACCTGCTTCTAGTATTTGTTTCCCATGGAGAACAACAGCCAAAAGGCTCCAGGAAATACAGCGTGAAGTCCATGGTCGCAGAGCCCACTGCTTTAGCCAGGGGCAGAAAAGAATTCCAAGTCCACAGCTATAAAGGGACATGGTTCAGCCAGAGAGCATAGTGGCAGCAGTAACTTCATTTTGCAGATGCGTGCACTTTCCTTGGAGAGATGCAAAGATCCTGCAGCTATTTTTTTTTTTTTTTCACGATTGTCTTAGGAGACAATCAGAAATGTATGGATGGGGTGCCAAAGAGAATCTATTACTGCACAAAAATTCTCTCTTTACCAATGCTAGCTTCCATTCAAACTCAAAAGCTACGTTTTGGGCTTGTTTACAAATAGAATTGTTAGCTAAAGCCCAGGTGACATGGTAATAATGTTGAATAACCCTTGATTCATTGTACCTTTCAGTTTAGCCTTTCTTACAACCCAGGCCTAAAAAGTCACCTTCCTCGAGTCCATGTCTCTTATGTTAGCTGAACGTATTTAAAAATCCAGATGGATTCCACTAACTAAAAGCATATGCTGCGTGGGCATACACAAAGCTAACTGTGACACAGAACACATTTCAGGGCATGAACCTTAAGAACAACCATCACAGGGTCTGCCGTAAGAATTTGTTACCTTTAAAAATTAAAATAGATTTTTAGTATTTCTGGTGGGAGCCATGATTACTTCACACACATTCTAGACACGCACTTATTGCAATGTAAAAAGCATCTGCACACAGAGTAAAGCTCAGCCTTAATCATCAATGACAACTCACTGAAGTCACCCTCACAAAAGAGGTGTAGAAAAAAATCTCTTTGCTTTAGCCAAATGATTTTGAAACCAGTCCTCTAACTAGGGTGTGAAGGAGCAGAAAGAGAGAATTTTATTGAGTATATTGAGATGCCTTACAAACTCAAGTTCATTACTTCCAGTATATGCCTATTCTGTGTAATAAAGAAACACAATTAACCCCTTATCAATACTGGAAGAGCTGAACAAACTATGTTGAGCATGAAAACAGAAAACCAGAAATAAAGTACTTCATATACTTGTCAGGCTCCCATCACTGCAGTACCTGGGCATTTCACAGACATACTCTCACAGCATAAATAGAAAACTGCTTCTCAAGTTTTACAGGTGAAGGAGGAAGACAGTAATTAATCTTTTAGGATCAGCTGGTACATGCTTCAAAGGTCTGCCCCAGTATGCAAATTCTTTGCACTAAGAGTACACCACTGCTCTGCACAAAAGTAGGTGTCTCCAAGTCCAAGGAGTCACTGTCTTCTCATGCAAATATTGCTAAAGTTATGGCTCTTTAGAAGATGAATGGCTGCTCAGCTGTTGGGTTCTTAGACAAGCTGGTATTATCTTCAGGGATGCTGATTTATGAGGAACAAAATAATTACATTTTGATTTAAACCCTGGAGTACTTCAAGTATTTCAATTCAAGCAAAGTATTTTGGGATGTCACAGAGCTTGCACCGTAGTATAGATTTGTGAGTATTTGAGAATCAATTATCATTAATATAATAAGTGCCAGGTGCTGTTCAAGCATATTTAACTCTAAAGTTCTGTTGGGGATGTTATAAAGAGACTCACATTCAGAGAACCAAATCCTGTAACTCCTGCAATTACTTTCAGTATTTTCCATTCAGTGGCTTTTTGTTGTTGCTTTTGTTGTTGTTGTTTTGGTTTGTTTGAAACGGGAAAACACCACAGCCTTGACAAAAGAAAAAAGCAGAAATGAAAGGATAAAAACATAATATGTTAAACCACCAAATCTCACCATCTGTCCATTCTTTTCAAAGCAACTTCAGCAAATAGGATGATAAATTTACAGTGAAGTTCTGTTAAAAAAAAAAAAAAAAAGGAAAAGTTTCTCTTATTGTTTGAGATTTTTTAAATTTCTGGCATTTGGCTTTGTACTGTTCCCACAGATACTTAAGCAAAGGGAAGCATCACTTATATTTCTGGAAGTGCATATTCTGGGAAAGGATTCCGTTGGCTATGGCTCTATACCAAGACTTCCAGGACTTGTATTGACCTCTCTGCTTTCCTAGAATTTCTGGATCACCTTTTTTTTATTTTTCTTTTTTTTTTTAATTCCATCTCAGTCTATGTCTATTCCATCTTGAGTCTAACTGAAGAGTCTAAGAAAAAGAAAGCAATATGCTTCTGGCTTCACTGATCTAATCTGAACTACAGCGACTTGAGCGATAACTTAAGAAGAACTCACATTTGCTTCTCTCAGAAATAATAAGCTGCATTTCCTAAATTAAGATTTGAAAGTCAAGACAGGTTCATTCTGCGGCCTGAACAAAAAATCCTGTCCAAGTTATAGAGGGAAAAAAGCCAGATCAATTCCCTGTTCCTGGACTGCTACAGCACAAGACCAGTTTATACCAAAATCATAGTTTTCCTGATGTAGTTAATTTGTACTGCTTTGATAATTCAAATTAGTCTCAGATAAATGGGCAGGTGTGGCCAAAATTACAAGGAACAGGGTGCCACGAGGTAGGAGCTCCACAAATTCAACCATTCAGCCAAAAGTAGGCTTGCTCACTTGCAGCTAGAAGGAATCTGCAGTACCAACAAACACTACAAATGCAGTTGTCACTAAATTGACATTTCTTACTATACAACAGGGACCAAACTCTTCTTCCATTTATGACAATATAAAACCCAGTAGTGCTGTTTCTATGAGTTGTTTATATTACATCGCTCAGAGAGGATGGCAGACTATCTGGAACAATATTATTCTCTGAATTTCTCATCTACAAATAGCATATGTTCACACATCTTGAGAATTATAGTGACGGAGTAGGGGGTTCCAGGTTCTCCTACTAGCCATTTAATCCCAATTCATACTAGTTTAGGAGGTCAGAGTGGTATAAGAAAGGCAGAGTTCAACAATTAACTTGATGTTCCCACCATCACCTTTAAATTTAAAATAAAAGTATTTCCTGACACACCCTGTGTTTTCATTGAAAATGTGTACTCCTCTGTTAGCTCTAACCTTTATTTCTTTTCATGTCAGCCCAGCAGGAGCGAGAAATAAATGAACATCTGTGAATGTGCCTTCTTGCTGCTGCTACAATTGATGCCGATTCTTCCCTTCTTACTGCTCATCTAAATGGCCAGCTGGCTCTCCTTCTCAGAGAGCATTTCACAAGCTGCTTGACAGAGAGGTTATAATGTGCAAGTCTGAATTTATGCAGTCTCTGTCCTGAAAATTAAGGATTCTAAACTGAGAAAAGTCCTGCTTATCTCAAGGTGCCGTTCTGGCAGCACAAAACATGCCCTAGGTGATATCTACTGCTTCAAATTGCCTCTAAAAGTTATATGCATCTAAAAATAGCCAACTACCTAATCCCTGTGATGTTAACAATCCCCATCAGAAAACAGCTCCTGTGCAATAGCTGTGCTCTAATGGTTTTTTCCTGCCTCCCACTTCTAGTACACCTGACATGTGAGTCAGAAGGCTCTCCTCTTCTATTTTATCACAAACACAAGTACTGAAATTAATGCTCGACTGTCCTATGCACTTACAGGTAATACTAAACTACAAGCCAAGTTACCAGAGATCTAATTTCTATTATAATTCCTGTTAAATGAGCAGGAAGTCAATCTCAAAGCTTCTTAAACACCATTTATCCTCCATGTAAAAACATGTCTGTCCTAAAGAGAAGGACATCTATGTAAATGCATCTAAGGACAACTTTCAAATTTAGTAACAAAGCAAGGTTCACCCTAGCACTTCACAAAGCTACTTGTTAAGCACATTGATAGATTCATTCAATCTTCCAATATCTTGGTACTGAAAAAGGGACATTCATACTAAAAAAAAATAAAAAGAAAAAAAAAAGTTGGAACTTCAAGTCAATCTTCCCCAGAGAGGTGTATCTGAAGCAAACATATCTGCAGATTTCCTTCCCAAATCATAGAACATCCTGAGTTGGAAGGGCCCCACAAGGATCATCGAGTCCAAGCCCTGGCTCCACACAGGACGACCCAAAACCCCAACTCTATGTCCAACAGACTTGTCCAGACACATCTTGATTTTTGGCAGCTCAGTGCCATGCCCACTGCCCTGGGGAGCCTGTCCCAGTGCCCGACCACCATCTGGGTGCAGACCCTTTTCCTAACCCCCAGCCTGACCCTCCCCTGTCCCAGCTCCATGCTATTCCCTTGGGTCCTGTCGCTGTCCCCAGAGAGCAGAGCTCAGCGCCTGCCCCTCCGCTCCCCGTGAGGGAGCTGCAGGCCGCCATGAGGCCTCCCCTCAGCCTGCTCTGCTCAGGGCTGAACAAACCCAGGGACCTCAGCTGCTCCTCATACACATCCCCCTGTAGACCCTTCCCATCCGTGGGGGCTTTCTTGGGACACCCTCTAACAGTTCGGTGTCCTTATCCCGCAGTACCAAAGCTGCACAGGGCATGAGGTAAGCCCGCAGCAGGCCGAGCAGGGCGGGATGATCCATTCCCTCCTGCCCAGCTTGCTGCCAACCAGAACCCCCAGATCCCTTCTGCGGGGTTGCCTCTCGTCCCCTAGTCTGTACATACAGCCAGGGTTAACAAATCTGTCAAAACAAGAGCCTCCCAATACACAGCCATTATGCAAACCGCCATTTACCGCACAATCTTAGAGAAAGAACCTGCAGTATGATAGGGGAGTACAGAATAGGTGAAAATGTTTAAGGCGCTGCAACATAAACGGTTCTACTACTTAAAGCTCAGCTAGTGGTTTAATTGGAGCAACCTCTAGATCTGTTCTCTGCCTAGAATTACCTGCCACGGAGAAAGCATCCATTACAGGTGCAGTGAAAAAATCACCTTCTGGGTAAGAGCCGAAGCTGTAAGATGCAGTACTCTATTGTGCTTCTCTTGTAGTTTCTCTTGGCTGTCCTACACCTCATCGCAAATTCCCTGAAAATCTATTCCAGTGTGATATACTTAGGGTCCTTTACTGCGCTGTGCTGGCTGCAAATAAAAGCCATTCTTTTCTTCTCCTCCCTGTCTCTAGCCACTCTAATCCCAAGAGGGCCAGTCTTCATGCTGCCTGTCTGTAAGTTTCAAGAAAAAAATAATTCACTGTATAAACTATAATTCCTTGAAGGCTGAAGTGAATCCTAAGGGCAAAGTCTATTGCCAGTAAGTAACACATCAGGCTACCTGTCCCAAAAGGATTGAAAGATATTCCACAGTTATAATCACACCAATGTATAAAACTTACTTTCTAATTTCCTTTTTCTGCATAACCTATTTCTGCATTTTTGTATTCATCGCTAAGAAAGCTTCCCGTGTTTCATTTGCAAAGATGGCATCAGCTGCATATCAAATTGAGTGCTGGCTGCTTTTTGGAATACACGATTATACTTCCAGGACTTTCCTGCTCTTTTATTGCCCCCCTCTAATAATATTCTTTCCATATCTATCCTTGCACTTACTATACCAACTGGATGGTTCCTGAATTATTGATGAGTCCCTTTCCACTATATAAAACAGTTTTCAACAAATTATGAGAATACTGCAAATACGTGTTTTATTTTTATAGCCAATAGCCAAGGTGTCTTGATGGTGAGTAATGTTACTACTTTGTCAATTAACACTTGTACAACAGATTAACAAAAAATATATTAAACCTACTACAACAATATGCAATACCTTCATAACACAAATTTGCACTACATTTTGTTATTATGATACTGACATATTGCTAAGGATCTTTCTACACTGTTCATTTAGATTTATACAGTAACAAGAACATTTCCCCCACTCTCGTTCCTAGGAAAATATGTTCAAAAGAAAGAGGCAAGTTTAATATTTCTGGCAAAATACAGGTTGTATTCAGTTGCTGCAAAATCTGCACTCAAATGGCAAGAATAAGATGCCACAACAAGCAACATCATCCATCACCAGTGTAGATTAATGTTTTATATTATGCTTCCTTTGCTGTTCTGGGCATTGAGAAAAATGTGCTTATTCCTCTGCCCTATAAAATTGCTGATAGACTAATTGCACAAGTTTAATCTAAAAACAAAAGGCCACCCTATGATGAATTTGAAAGCAGCAGCCCACTCATACAGTACTTTTATTTAAGAATAAAGCTACGCAAGTATAACTGATCACTTATGAGCATATTTTTCATAATCATTAATGAGCCACTAAAACCTGGACTATTAAAGAATATATGTAGCCAAAATTGTCCTATACATGCAGAGCTTCTTTTCAAATTTTACACCTGAAATTCCATTACTACATACCCATACTTGGAAGGTAAACCAATCAACCAAAAAAAAAAAAAAGACAGAACCCCCTCCTGCACCCTCAAAAAATCCTCACAATTAAACGGATAACTGCTGAAGGCATATACAAAGGGAGTCAACTGAGTAGTAAGATAAAAGATTATATAACCTGATCATTTGTAACAATACCGGAAGGACTATACTGACCATACTGAATCATAGATTCATTCAGGTTGGAAAAGACCTCTACATCATTGAGTCCAGCCTTTAACCTACTACTGACAAGTCCACCACTCAACCATGCTACTAAGATCTACATCTACACATTTTTGAAGACCTCCAGGGATGGTGGCTCAACCACTTCCCTGGGCAGCCTATTCCGATGCCATACAACCCCTTCAGTAAAGAAATTTCTCCTCATAACCAACCTAAAACTCCCCTGGAGCAACTTGAGACCATTTCCCCTCATCCTATAACTTGGTGATACAACCTCCTTTAAGGTAAAGTACAATAAGGTTTCCCCGAGTTGCCTTTTTTCCAAGCTAAACAACCCCACTACTTCAGCTACTCCTCATAAGACTGTTCTCTAGCCCCTTCACAGGCAAGTGAATTATGTTACTTGTTTTAAGACAGGTTGTGTAAAACCATCAGCATTTTGCAGAATTAAATTTGTGTAACTTCAGGCTGTATGCAGATAAAGCAGGTTCTTAAGTTACATTCCTGAAACTTAAGGTGGTTTGTTTGTTTGTTTGTTTTCCCTAATCTTTGCATTACTTCTGTAGTCATTTACACTTCAAAAGTCAAATCGGTTTTGAAAATACTAATCGAGCTGGTTCTGCTATTAGTGGCCTCAATTAGACACTCTTTTTCCTTTCAATCATAAATCCTGTATTACTGTTGCATAAACTTAGCCTTATCACAGGCTTCCACTGGTGGATAAACAAACAAAAACAGTGATTCCCAGAAAGCCATTTTACAATAATGTGTGCTTCTCTTGACTGAAACAACTGAAGCATATAAAAAGCAGTGCATGTGAAACCATTACTGCATCTGGTAACCAGGTATCACTCACTACAATGTTGACACTATCGCATTTCATGAAAAGACATGCCTGATAATTAAGTATCCAAACTCCACTCAAAAATAAATAATCTGCTAGTGAGGAATAGAAATGCAGTCTGCTGCTCCTACGTGTGTTTGCTGTTAGGGTTTCTTATTCCTTGAAACTATTTGAGGATCCATGTTAGAAAAGCAAAGTGAATCATAGTTTCTTCTGCTTTGATTTAATTCCAATAGCATATGAAGGAGATCTAGACCTAGCAGATGGAGCAATAGCCCTTATGTACTGTTTATGGTTTATTCTCTGAAGTGAATATTATCAGCTATCTGTTTTCCCCACATGCTTACACACTTTTCACTCTCTGTGGAGAATTAAAGATGAATGGTAAGAAAGGAAAAGCTGTCTTTTAACTAACTTTAAGATACATACCTTGATCCTTATTCTAAAATAACTTTACTCTTATCAGTGGTTAAGTCTTTTATATTTGGTCAGAGCAGACAGAAGACGTCTGCTGCTTCATCCTTGCTGTACTGTCCATCACTGCCCAGTGGTGCTTTCTCTGCCAGGTAAGAACGACTGGCAAGGCAGCCAGTGTCTGGGCTGCAAGAGATTCAGTTTGAAACAGCTTCTCTCAGCTGGCAATGAAATTCATGTAACTAACCTGCAGAACTATCCATCAGTTTGCTACTCCCGTATGGATTATTCTCCAGAACTTTTTAACCTAACTTCAGCATTTTTCTTTGGGAAAATGCATTCTCATTACTTTCTCTTCCTCCACCTACTACCAACTTTGCCAGAACAAAGCCAAAGTGTACGTTACAGCTTTGATACACCACACTTTACATATTGCCACAGTAAGGCCTACTCTTCTACCTTTGTGTTGTCTTAAGGTCTGTCTCTGCCACTAGACACTGTGAGGATGTAACCCTGAACACCCTAAGAACTGGAGTAATCGTATTTTCCATCAGGTAATAGCAACCATCCATACAAATAATATTGATTTCAGGATTTTAGGTTTCAATCTGCAAATTGTATCTTCACTGGTAGCAGAATAAGGTTTGGGTATGCATACTTGTACTCTGCTATGCTCATGAAGAAATGAAAAGGCGTGCTCAGCAGCAGAAAGCTAATTCTGATGCTTCCACCTGTGGAATTCCTGATACACAAATGGCAGCCCTAAGTGAAAGCAGAGTGAGGTGGGTTTGTTTCAAGCATTAACTACACAGGCTGCTTTGAGTAACTTTCATAAGCAGACCTAGATACAGGTCTGCCTCTGTAGCTCCCAATATTGAGCTGCGAACAGGGGAGGTAGCTCAGCCAAGGCAGGATGAAAAGAAAACACCCTTCAGTCTTCATCCATTTGTGTTTCTGCAGATAGGACACAAAAAATGAAGCCTCCAGCAGTAATACTAGTATTTGTTTATACCTCTAGCAAACTTGTTAAAAAATGCCAAGCATTTCGTGTTAAAATGCCAAGTAGGTATAAAGTTAGTGGAAATAGCCAATAAAGAGAATCCAGCCTCCAGAGCATAAGCAACATTTGGAAGGGTTTTCAATTTGACTTGAAACATACACGTGTTAGCACAAGATTTACACAGCCTCCTTAGAGATAAGTGACATATTAGTGGTAAGTGGCTTGCATATTCACAGAACCTTTAATCTATTACAGCTCAGGTAGACCAGAGCTGAGCCAGGGTGTGTTAGGTCATACTTCCATTGAAAGCTGAAGCCACATGTTGAGATTGTTGCTTGGTTCCTCCTTCAGCTTAACAGAAAATGAGTAGGTGGAGGTGCATTTTCTTCTAAAGTACCAAAACTGACTTCACAATTCTGACTGCCAATCAATACTTGTATCATTTTTTATATCTGAGACATTTTTAGAAGTGTGAGAAGAAAAACAGTAATTTCCTACCAAGTCACTACAGCAGCTTAAAAAAAAAAAAAAAAAAAGCCACTGAATTCTTTAATGAAGTTTCCAACAGCAATTCCAGCTAAGCCCCTGTCAGCCAGGAAACCTGGCAGCACTCAGGGCAACTGCTTTACCTTCTGCTATGGGGTGTTGAGTGTAAGGGCAGACTGATGCACGGGGAGCTTCCCAGATGCCAACATGCAATTTGTACATTCAAAGTAACACTTATATACATGATTTGTATGTGTAAGGGCAGGTATGCCATACACAGCCTAGTCTAAACATTATGCTTTTAGTCTCAACACTTTCCAGGTACAAGGATGAGTAATGCTTAGGATGAAATGCTGGTATTTCAATTAAATATTGATTACCTATCATAGTGTTATTTCCAACTAATGAGAAGGTCAATTCCCTTGAAGGAAAGAGGATTTGGAAGCCTGTTCTGTGTCCAAATAATACATGATGACAAAAAACACAGCTGTGGTATTACAAATCACAGAAGGGCAAATGTCAACACTAAAAATGAGTGTATTTGGTCTAGATTTTAAATATAGGAATATGAGAAAAATCTAAAGTCTATCCTAGTGTCTTAGGGAAGGACTCCTACCTCTAATATTTTGCCTTATGACATTCAAAATGAGTATTTGCTCCTCACCATCCTGCTTACATTAACTTTTCCTGTTCTCACGTGTTCTGAGCATTCTCAAGAATATTAATTTTTACAAATAAATAAGCAATTTTTACTTTCTCAGAATAGAAAATGCACTGTCCACACAGCATTCAATCATGACACACACCCTTGATACATGAAATTAAAACAAAAAAAAACCAACAATGAATCCAGACAAATTAGTGCCTCCAGCAGCTACAGTTAATAGGCAGGGTGCCTGCAGTTACCCACCACACTATGCCTGAAGAGATTTCTGTGCGCAAATATGAACAAGATCCACTCAGGCTCTTGGCCTGCTGGAATGCACCAATACTTGAGTCAAACCACAAGATGGGTTATTAGCTCAGACTCATCTTGTACTAACCAAGACGCCCAGATCCCAGATTGAGGTTCATTTCCTGATGATTCATAGCAAGGGACAAGCAGTTCCTCAGTCAGCTGAAAGACACGTACATGGCAGTGCTAACAGTTCCAGCTGAAGTGCTTCTGATTGTTGGGATGTAGGAAAGGTATAGAATCTGGGTTGTTATCATGCAAAGAAGCTCAGTCACTGAAAGGTCAGAAGTTACCTCAAGTACCCACCTGCACAGCTTCTACTCTCAGTTCTCACTGTAAGTGATGAAATAAGGAAACTCACTGCACCAGCTTTAGCACAGGCTCTAGCACCCACACAGAGCCTGCACTAATGGAGAACAGGAAGGAAGGATACGAACAGGACTCTTGGTGAGATACCTCACATCTCCCAGGAAGTTGGTGAAAAGCATTGTGACCAACAAATAAAGCAGGACAACCTCGTACCCACCTTAATCTTCACACAAGGACCTTTCTGTCCAACATACTGTTGTGAGAAGAAACAGCCTCAGAACTCCACACCCAAGAGGTGACTTGTTTTTCTTTTAGGAAAACAGACAAACATCACTTTTCACAAGTTTAAAAGGAATATCAGACCTGAAGGAATACCCACCACGTGGAATTACTCAATGGTGCTGCCATTATGTCTAGTTCAGGCAACTAGAGAAGCTGGTCAGACAGTTTTTCTCTGGTGCTCCAGGGAAGGAGGTATAGGTATTTGTTCTATAAATACACTCCTTGGTGCCCACTCCGTGGTGCTTAGAGACAAAAGCGAAAAATGAAGATAAAAAATTATCCATGGCAAAGGATAAAGATGAGAATAGTGTTTACTTATTTTACCAGGGCATTCCCTAAAGTTATGGTGCTATTAGAAGTGTGGTCTTTCTGTGGTAAAAGAACCTTTAATTTTGGTTTGCTCTCTGAAAAAAACAAAAAAAAAAAAAAACAACACCACAGGAACACGACTGACAAGTGAGCCACTAGAGAATTCTCAGCCAGACACTGCTAGAGATGGAGCGTGTCCCCAAAGCCCCTGGATCTCCTCCGTCTTGGAAGTGTTTCAAACAATTCTTAAACTGCTCTTCAAGAAGGCGATGCATTTTCCTTGTTCCAAATTGCAATATCTGCAACAGCCAATGGCTCAATTACAGCTTACACACAGCTTTCCAGAAAAATGCACAGAACAAAATTATTTTAATGATAGGAAGTAGAAACCTTATTGACTTTGCCCTCATAGCACCTGGACTGACACAATTTTGTCTGGGCACTCTAAGGTATCTGCGTTCCAGAACATAATCTCTCAGCATGGTGTAGAGGGGACAGGACACAACCAGACAAACACAAACGGAATGTGGTAACTGTTGGCAGCTGAAGGCACTTCACCTGTGCTCCACATGCTTGAGGTAAGTGCCATGAGATGACTGAGGTTGACAGTGACAGACCGGAACCATCCCGTCTGTACTGTTCTACTACTTACTGTGCGCTCACAACAGAGCTTGATTTATAACGCAAGCTTTTCTGGCAAGAAGCTAAGTAAGAAAACATTGTGCTGCATGTGTCTTGCCTAATGGTTTATTGCCAACAATATATAGCCTTCCCATCTGCAGAAGCTGCTGATCATTAATGTCACCTGCACAAGGACTTCACATGCGTATCTAGATAGTGTATGCATATATAGTTAGATGTCTCTAATCTACAATATTTTTGATGGGGAACATTTGTGAACTTCGGAAGGCAGACCTGAAAATTACCTATTTTCTAGAATAATCTAGAATGGAGGTTTGCAGAGTTAGATACACAACTCTACAAGATGCTGCTCATCTCACATGAATTGTTCATCCCAGTTAGATAATCTAAAACCAGGAACAGTGTTGTGCTTGCTTTAAGACATAACTTCAGAGGCAGAATTTTGAACGTGGTGTTTACACAAAAAAATACTGTTTATTGCACTTTATTCACTTCATTCCTCCACCCTCACTGACTTGAAACAGAAGAATTTTGGTAGAGCACATCAGAGATTGGACAGCCTTGTCTAATCCATCTGCCCCAATTAAACCCCTCCCCCAGGAAGCTGCTTACAATCATCTCAGATAATGACAATTTATATTTAACTTATAACCAATTTAAATAGTTTGATCCAGATTCAATACCTCATTCTACCCAAAACAGCTTTTTTTCCTAATGACTAATCAAAAGTGTTCTCAAAAAAAGATAGATAATGTTAAGTAATCTTATACTGTCCGTCATTTTTATGAAAATACTTTGGATAACATTTTTTTCCTCCACTGATTTGAATGGATTCACAATTCATTTCCACTGAATGAATGCACAATTCATCATTTGAAACTAGAATTTAGAGCTAGTGCTTTTGCTGAAATTCTTATACTGTAACACAAAACTGATTACATAAAAGCAGCTTAACAAGGAGAAATTGAGCCAAGTTAGAAAAATAACAGCTGAGAACCAGCTACCTGACTTTCATAGAATAAACTTTCAAAGAAAAAGATACATATATAGCATCTGAAAAGATTTAAAATAAAATTAAAATAGACATTGGTCTAGCATTATTACTAGCCATATCAAGGAGACAGCAATATTCAGTGACTGCAGCAGCACACTAAATCTTAGTTTTATTTCTCATTACTGGATGATCTTGAAAGATTTGCCCTATGTGTCCCCGCCTTAAGTGTTCCATTTGCAAAAAGGGGTGATAGTATTAACCTTTTTCACAAACCACTCTGAGATAAAGCACCATAAAATACACAGATATTGTGATTCTATATAAAGGGAAAGAATTGGCAGAAAATAATGTATTGAAGTATTACACTGTATGTAATAATGTATTACATTAACATTCAATTAAAACAGACCATAAAGCAACTTGGGACATGCTGAATATGAGAAAGACTTACTAATTACTGCATACTACCCCCCCCTTCCCCCCAGACACACACACCAAAAAAAAAAAAAAATTGCTTAAAAAGAACACACAACAAAAACTGAACAGCTGCTGGTAAGGACAGCATCGTGCTTTGGGGACAGAGATTTCCACATATTGCAATTAAGGAGCTGGTCAGCACACATGTCAGAACTGAGCGCTCCAAATACAGAGGTAAGTAAGTATCAAAGTAAGTATCAAAGTATCATCTACGTGGTCTTCCATGCAAGATATAGTTAACTTGACAATCTGTAAGTTAAATGCAGCTTAAAAAAATCAGTAACCAATGCAGATGCTGCTAGCAGGCGCCCAATGTGAATCCTCAACAGCTTTTATCTTTCAAGACTTAACTTCTGGCCACAGTCTGTTAAATTGGATGTGGACAGCCCAGTATCCTGCCACAGACAGCACTGGGGGAAACCAGGCATGCAAGACATTTTCCTGATCCTCTGTTTCATCACTACTTAGGAACAGAAACATGCAATACTAATTGTTTTAATTTTAAAAGGTGCAATCAACAGCAGAATTTTGATAGAGTATGCTTAAAATACTCACTGTACATGTCTACATGGATGTACACGCATATGCATGCATCACTTCTGTAGTCTAGAGACAGGTAACCACCAAGCACTTCAGGCAACATGGTTTGGCAATATGATGTTCCTACATTTCTTCTTGGTGAAGCATTTTTCGTATCATACTATAGTAGTTCAGGAACACAGGTCATGAAGCCATCCTAACTGCCAACGTAGATGTAGTTGCACACATGTAGCTACTATACCACATCTATACCTGAAAGCTCTTTTACTTTATCCATTTGTATTTTTCAAAGCAATGCACTTAATACAGGCATAAAAAACCTGCAGGAGTGTTGTTAGATGTGGAGACATTCAACTAAAGCCAGAAATCAAAGCATTTCAAGAGACTGCAGATCAAAAAGCAATGCTGACTTCCAGAGGACAAATGGGGGCTGGATTTCAAGTCTGAACCCTTGGTAGCATTTTAAAAAATGCGTTTTCACAACTGAAATATATTGATGGATATTTGCATAAGTGCTAGTTAACTCAGTCTAATAGACAGTCAATTAACAGCAGAAAAGGTTTTTGTCTGGCCAAACCCCAGGGCACAATGTTGTCCTAATGTATAGAGAGCACCTTCCAATAGCAAACAGTTTTACTACTTGAAATATTTCAAGAAACTGTTTCAGATCAGTCATCTAAGAAGTTGAAAATGACTTGAAAATAACTTGACTACGTGAATTAGCTGCATTTGAGGGTGTCTCTTACCATTTCATCCTAAGTCTCGATAGAATATATTTTAAGAACGTTCTATTAAATCTGCAAAGTTGTTGTTTTTTTTTTTTTGTGTATACTAGAACCATTATGGCCACAGTGTAAAATAAATCCTGTGGCTAACTGAATACAGAGAACAAAGCTAAGCACAAACACAGAAATGATGATGGAAATCCTATCCAAGCCTGACACGTTTTCAAAAGCAATATTGGATGAAGGTGTATATAATGGACCTCTAGAAGGCTGGCTGTATTTACTAGCTTTTCAGTGCTTCCTAAACGAGACTAGAACAGCAGGAAAACAAACAGCAGGCAGCAATGGGAAACGACAATCATCATTGTTGTGATGCTTTATACTAGAATGGAGAAACAACATTTGCAACTCTTCTATTGCAAAACTGGACACATTTTAAGAAATACAGAATGCCTGAAGACATGTCTCAGTAATGGCTTAAGATTAAACAGGGAAGAAGTTAGGCTTCTCCTGACTATTAGGCTTCTAGTTAGCCTTCTGTTGTAGACAGACAGAAACACTGAAAGAACAGAGAAATATCAGGAATTCAGATGTAAGCTAAGGAGGCACACTCAGACTGTAAGAACACAAAAAACATCATTACAGCATTACAGCGAGCAAACATGCACTTTGCACTCGGGAGTGACTGGGAACTTTCAGTGCTCCAGTTGGTTTCTTGGAAAAAGGAATTGCTTTTGAAGGGACCATTTTTTGTAGCAGCTTGTGCTGAGAAATGTGGTTCTAGAAACCTGCTCATACTTCCATCTGTGTTCTCAGGTAAAATACATAAAACGTCCTTGTTCATGCACACGCAACCACCAAGCACTGAGCTATCTCCCTGCTCCTTCTTAAAAAATATAAACATCAGGAACCTTATTTTAAAGATCCCGAAGTATTTCTCTCTTATTGAGAGCTACCTTCCTTAGCTGGATTGCTGTGACAAATCTCTGCTGACAGGCTGGATACCCCAAAGAATCATTATGATGGATCCCTGATAATGCATGTTATCAAATTTGTAACACTCACGAAGCATTTTTTCTGCTTACTCCTCCCATCTCCTGAGGGCTCTGTATATTCTCTCCTCTCCTTGTCCAGTCCAAGCACACAGCTCCACCCTTCATGCTTTTCCCATTTACTAGTGGATCTGATGGCACAGAAAATCATTCACAGTATTAACCTGTATTTTTGCTAAGCTTTGTTATTTCCCCCATCAATCAAATATCTAAGAAATACATGTACATTTTCTTCTACATATGGATATTCAGGTTTGTGATTATATTTATCTTGCAAGTCTTATCTATTTTGATTATAAACAGTTTTCAGCTGCTCATGTCACCCCTGGGTGATTTGCATTGGAGCAGAATCTGAAGGCCCCGCAGCAGAGCCCTGCTGTGCACGGCATTTCATCATCTGTCTGTCAGCATCACCTTCCAGGAATCCTGCATGCTGAGCAGGAGAGCAAAGGATGCAAAGGGAATACTGGTAAGCTGTGAAACAACTGTGAGTCTCAGTGATTGGTCAGAAAAATGACAAACAAGAAACATTGCAGATAAACAAAAAGCTAAAGATAAGAAAAGGAAGCTGAACCTAACCAATAAAAGAGGTTCAAGGCTGGATTCTGTACAAAACCTTGAGTCCAGAATACAAGTTTTTATAGAAACAGCAGATCAATAGCAGTTAAAAGAAAAAAAAAAGACAATGATAGAAACAGTGCAAGAGATACAAACAATAATGCAAGGAATTACCATCATTGAAGACTGGTTTTAATGTGTATAAATTGTAGTGCTGAGGGGGAAAAAATCAGAAACAAACTAAAAAAAAAGGTTTAGGAAAAATTTCCATGAGCAAGTTTAAAAATGTTACCAGTATGGGAGATTATATTCAAGTGCAAAAACTAGTATAAAAGAGGGCCCTGTCAGAGGCCACAGTAGCTGAATAGACAACACAGATTCAGCTATTCCCTGCCTTCTACACGCGCAATGGGACTGCTTCAACACCTCTGTGTACACACTGCTGCACCTTCCTCTGACACAGCCACTGCTGAGCTGTTCTGGTCTCCTCCTGTTGCCCCCACTCGGGTGTAGCTCTGTGGGGTCAGCCTGATCGTCAGGCTGTTGTGTGACCGGCTCCCCACTGAAACAACAATGGCAACAGACATACTTATTCACTGATCAAGTGCCCCAAATCTTAACATTTCACTGAACGTGAACTACTTCACCTAGGAGATGAAAAGCATGCTCATCATCTTAAATCCCTTTGATACTGGAGTTCATGGCCCAGACCTCATGCAGTGCTGCCGCGCTGACAGGGATGCACCAGGGGGATCCTCCCCCTGCCTCCTGCCGCGCTGACACAATTCTGTGCGCACTACTTCAGCTGGATGCCCATCCTTTTCATTATGCCTCCCCTGCATATTTTTTATGCTAAAGTAGTTTTTTTCTTTGTATTTAAGTCACTTAATATCCTTGTTTTGTTGCTCTAACAGGTAACATCCTGATAATATATATATATATACGCACACAGCACTGAAGCATCCTCTAGACGCTGAACAAATGCATTCCGCTCATGAAGCAGAGGTTAAGAGACTTCCCATTGATCACACAGTTCTTTATATTAACCACTGAAGAATCATCTGTTTTAGCACTGCCCTGTTACCAGCAATATTCTGAAACTAACAAACAAACAAAAAAAACCCACCACACTGCAAAGAGCAGGTAAGTAGACAGACTTGGAAAATAAACCAAGGCTGAGTTCTCTTAAAGAAAATCAACCTTACAAATAGCCACTGCACAACTGCAGCACTTCACTTAAGAGTAACTACATGGGAAGCCACTGTCTTTCTTCTACCTCCTCTTGATGAAGAGAAGTATTGAATGATTTGGAGTCCTGAAAATGCCTAACAGGGTCTGAAGTGGGTAAACAGCTCAACATGGAACATAATTTTGAAGTTTCTCTAGAGGTGTTCCCTTGAACCCCAACAATGTGAAATAATTTTTTTAGAAGAAAAAAATACCAATAAGGTTTTGTTTTGTTTTGTTTTGAGCAAGTTGCTTAAAAATAAATCACCACACACCTTGGCAAATGATAAATGAACAGCTACGAAAAGGAGCAAAGACTGACAGCTTAAATAAGCTGCTCTTTAGGGAAATTACTTCACTGAGTGATTGTTTTGATTAGCCCCATCAAATGGGTTCCTCTGAACGGTGGGCATGCTTAAAAACATACACAAAAGTACATCTAAATTTGGTATTTCATGTAAAAGAGAGTGAGTCATGCCAGCACCATGGCTGTGTGTAGCTGACACGGTGTTCTCCATCTGGGATTCCAGGGTACAGGGCTCTGGGGCATGCAAAGACAGCACAAAACACAGGGCTGTCTTCACTGCATTTTTAAGTTGCCTGTATATACAAAGCCCCAAATACCCTCTCTTATGAGATTAGCAGGGAGAATCTTCCTGATTTCAGGTAGAAAATTCTCTGCTTCTGCCCTCACTCTACCTGTATTCCCTACAGCTCGGCAGGAGAGCAAGCTTAGTGTATAGCTGTCTGCTGCTTCCCAGGGATACAAAATGTAACACAACCCTACTGCTCTTCCTACAAATTCCTCCAGGAAAAAACGGTGTGATCTTTCCAGGACACTAAGTGAAGTAACTTCGAACTTTTCTAGGGGATGCATACAAATTACAGTTGCTTAGTTCTGTACAACAAAATATCAGACACTTGTCACTAGTCAAAATTTGGTCCAAACAACTTCAAAAGCTGGGTGTTGCTGGCTCATCTTAATTTAGCTTCTACACTAATGAAGAAAATACTAAGCATCTTTGAAATGCCAGTGACTTACAATTAATTTTATTCTAGCATCCCAATCTTTAATTTAAACTATGATTATTACACTTCTAAATATTAGTCAATTTGTGAAATGATTATTTTTAAACATTGCTTTGCAAACGTACCTACAGAGCCTCAGTCAAGCCGGGCACCTCTGCAGCAGAAGAGCTAACAAGTCTGGGGGTTCTGTTCTTCCCCAGGCCCCCTGAATTCAAAGGTAGGGTCAAAGCATTTTAACAAGCCAGAGTCCCTGACCTTACCAGGCAGAGCTGGAGTAGATCATGTCTGAACCTGAACAGAGTGAAGCAGCTGCACCGCATACACATCTCAGCTCCTGAGTTTTGAACAAACTACAGCTGGACTAAATGACTGCAGCCCCTCGGTGCTGGCAGAGGAAGGGAGGCAGGTGGAGAGAAAACGTGGGCCAGCATTATTACTGTCCTGCAGGCTGTAATGTTAGCTAAGCAAACACTGAGACAGGAAAAATAATAATAATAAAAAAAAAAAACTCATCACCTGAGATGAACTTTTTCCCTCAGCGCAAGCAAAACCAAGTTTTGTCACGTCTGGACTCGGGGCTGAGATTTGAAGAGGGCTAAGCTGACCCTGCAGCAGGACATGCAGCTGGGAGGGGCAGAGCCCGGGGCTGCCAGCTTCTCCTGGAGAGGCTGAAGGTGGCCATCAGGCTTCTGTCAGCAACACAGCAACCCGGATCTACACAGTCCAACCCCTTGCTTGTTGAGTGGAATTGCACTTGTGCTGTGAGAGCTATGGAGACATAAGCCCATGCGTACAAAAGCATTAATGAAAAATAAAATGAGCCTGTATTAGTGAAGCCTCTTAGACACTGAGTCTACATGACTGCAAGTAGCCTAAACTGAGGGAAGGCCTAAGAAATGAGAATCGTGCTGATATCCACAGGCATCCATCAGGATTTGAGCATCCATCAGGCTGCTCTTTATTACAAAGATAAAAACATGCACAAATAGAGCCACAAATACCAATTCAGCTAGAGCTTACTGCACAGCAGCCAGCAATTGGTTCCACGTCCTCAGAACGTCCCAGTTAATATTTCTGAATGCAGCAGAAAATATTAAATTGTAAGTATAAATGTATTTAACTGACACAGAATATGGTATTTTCAAAGCACCTGGCACTCACTAAACTACACTCCCCACACAGTCTGAGCAGTTTTGAAAAAAAATCCATCCTCTTTTTAATACCACACTGGCAGAGAGCTTCCCGTGCTTCGAAATGAATCCCTTCCAAAGCTCTGAGGGTAGGAATATTAGCAACGAGGTTTAGGACATTAACTGTGAGATCCTTGAACAATATGGATGGTAGTGCACTTACAGCATCAAGTGCATTTCCAAATCAGCTGATGATTTAATATTTAATTGGCATGAATAATTATCGTTAAGCAAAGAAAATGGAGAAATAGTGATAAATGCCGTTTACCAAAACTGCTTTTCATTACATCATTTGTGTTGACAGTGAAGAAAAACTATCAGTTTGTCCCTGTGATTAATTCCTTGCCACTCCTGAGCATTTGCAGACCTGAAAGGTTTGTCTTGATCTTTAACTCCAAATCAAAGCGTTTCATGCTTATTTTAAAGGGCACATTTTGACCCATCTTACATTTGATATTACAAAACAAAAAAGGGTTCTTGAATCTTTCACCAAGGTCTAATCCTCACCACGTGCAATGAGCAGATGCCATCCCCAGAAGGAAGAGCGCTGGGAGGTGTTCGGTGCTGGCCTCCCCCATCCTGTCCCAGCCAACACCATTCCCCTCTGCTGCTGAGCAGGGCACAGCAAACCCCTCCAAACGGCACCAGGAAATCCCAACACGAAGAATTACACATCCTACTGGGGAACTGCAGTCTAAAACTATAGACAGGGAGCTGCACAAAAGCCTGGACACAAGGGAGCTTACAGGCTTTAGTTATTTTAACACAAAATTGCTATTTCCTGTAACTAGGCTAAGGCAAACAAGGAATGGCACACACAGAAAAAGCTGGGCAATCGCTTGCTACCAAGAGCTTCTGAAACCTAAATAAAGCCAGGTGGAAACTGTTCTTCCTTGGGTAAGCAGTCTACCTATTTTTGCCTGGATTTCTAGTGGTGATGTTATCTGAAATGCAAACAGTAATGGCAGGAGCCGCTATGCCCCGCTACTTGGCAAAAATGCGGAAATCTCCTTCACAGGGACTGGGGGTGGGATAAGCAAAGCTGATGAATACGTATTTTAAACAGCTTTAAGACAGACCAGTAAGGCAGCTTGCCAAAACCGTGCATACCACACAATGCTAGCTCTCAGGTTAGTAAATTTAAAACACCTGCTGTCTTCAAACTAGCTGGATTTAAGTAAAGTTGTGCAGTCCAGAAAGTCTGCTCCAGGAAAAACTTTATTTAGAAATAGCAGTTAATACACCACGTAAGATCAAAGGTTGGTTATTATGCTACATGGTAGAGCACAACTCTGGAACCAAAGACAGCTTACAAAAAGCAAGGAGTGGGGAAGGGTCAATCTAACAATACAGCAGGTGATCAAGACAAATTTATGGATTTTTTCTTTCCCCTTAGCAACTGAAGTAACAGTCAATGCTTTTAATTCAATTATACTCGAGATTCTGCAGTTTGAATTTGCAGCTTATCTGAAGAGGTAGCTACAACTGGAGTTTTACCACTTTCCGTAAGGCAAAAAGTCACCTTTCTCCAAAGAAAATAAAGCCCTCTCTAGAGCAGCTTCAACCTTTTTAACTGCCAGAATAAACTCCTTGGGACTCATCATTACTAGTAATGACTGCTTTTAGTTCATAACTAACCAATTTCATTTCAACTCAACCTCCCCTACAACTGCACTTCAGCATCCCATACTCAGGAAAAGGCCTGGGCTAGCTTGTCCAGGCCACTGTGGCTGGAGAATTAAGCTGCCAAGTCACAAGAACACAAACAACTGGAGTGGATGACTCAAAACTCTTCTGCTCTGCTCCCTCCCGTGAGTCCTTTTAAAGCTTACCATTTACCAGCCTTCTTAAGTCATTCCCATTGTGCTTATTTAATCAGTTTTCTGCATAGGAAGAACACATTTGTTCCCCACCATTCCTTGCAAATGAAAAATACACACTTGCATATAATTAAGATCTAATCACTTAACGACATAAACCAGGAATTAATTTCATTGGCATATGAATTTCAACAGCAGTGAGAGGCTCTGAGTAACACTTGGGACTCCCTGTATTAGTCTGTATGCAAACATGGCCACAAAAGCTTACCACCTAGAAAAGCAGAACAGATGGAAAATGCAGCCAGATTAAGTGAATTCAAGGAATACAGGCACTGAGCTAAGAACTAAGCCAAGATCTTCCAAGTCCCAAACGTGTGCCTTTTCCACAAGACCATTTATTCTCTGTCAAAAGAAACCTTTGTGTGAGCGAGAACCAAAAATCAGAAGACAAATTAGGTTTCACCCTGTAACTCAGGTCCTAGATGACAAATACAAGATGTAATTTTATTTCTCAAAGTAAAATATAGATTAATCATCCTTCCGCATTTCAGTTCATTTCAAGCTAGGCCAAACTCTTAAAATGACTATTAAAATGATTACTTGGTTATAGAAATGGCTGATTAAACATTATGGGAGTAACTCATATTTTATCACACTTACACATTTTCTCTCTAATTTTTCTCCATCCTGATTTGAGGTTTTACCAAAAATTGTGTGAGTTTTGGAGAGTTTGGTATCTTAGCTTAAATTCAAGTTTCCACAATACCTTTCTTACAAAATCCCCAACTCTTCTGTATTTGGATTCAGCTAAATGTTATAGGCAACCAGGAAGCTCAAGCTACCCAAATATACCATCTGCTTTTGTGATGAAAACATCAAGGCCGTAAGTCACTCCATAGACGTTGGTCTCCATTAATCATCTCCGACATAAATTGGGATGTTCTACCGATGATGGTGGGGTTCTGCCTGCCTCATTCTCATTTTTCTCCATAAAACAGTCCCACTGATTTTAATGAGGCTACTTGCAGAATGAAGTATTATTCAGGAAAAAGAAAGCCGAAACATACCTGAATGCATACAGGTACTTTTATTTGCCAATACATTTTAAAACAGTTTCTTCACAAGGAATGCAAGCTTTGGAGTTATTTTCACTGCAGGCATGCTGACTACCAGCTAACAACTCATTCCCTGTTATTTGTTACTAGACAAGTCTGCTCCCAGCTGCAGAAATAGAATGCCATAGACTGCCGGGCCATTAGAGAATATGACCAGCTCTTTAAAATATTTCAGATTCAACTAAACCTTCCACTGAAGCCTTTCCTAAAAGGCCCCTTTTCCACTGAATATATTTCAACCATAGGAGGAAGATAAAAAACAATAAAACAAAAACTTATCTAGAGAAAATCCCCAGATTAATGTTAAGCCCTTTTTTCTGCTATTATTTTTTCCCATATTTTTTGCAAGCAATCCCACCATTCATTCCCCACATGGTCCTACTATAGAGTTCCTCAGCTCCTCACGGCACTCACTGATGGACGCACAATGTGCCCAGGGCTGTAACAGCACCATTAAGTGAAACAAGCATCTCTCCTCTCTTAAGAGACTGATCTATGCTTGTGTACCATTTGCTTATTTCATCAGTGCTCTGCGCACTAGATCACTTTCTTAGTTCTACACGCACAGGTACAAAAGGGAAAGCAGCAGGACGCACCCAGCTGGTGATGAATTACACGTAGGTACCTGCTTAAGTACTCCCCTCCCTTAAGATACTCGCCTTCAACTCCGACAAGAATATGTTGAACAATTGCTGTGGTTGGATAGCAGAGCTTGAATGATTTTACACTGGGCGTCCATGACCCCATAAACTCTTCCTGAAGTTTTTACAGTGTTTATTTGAATATTTAAAATGCAGCAATGGAATACTGTTTTACAACTCTTCCACTTGACTTAGTGCTTGCTGTTTTATTTTCAGTACTACACTGCCGGTAGTTTTTATTTACATGAAGTTGTTTCACTAAAGAAATAAAGATGTATTTCAAGTGCAATAACCTGGAATAAGAATCATTTTTCTCTTTCCTTTACAATGTTCCCACTTAAAAATAAAAAATAATATTCTGAGTTTCTTGAAAACACAAGCAAATAAAAAGACAAGTCACTAGTAAGAAATAAGCCCTGGAAGAAGCACTTCAGGTAAACATATCTAGGGTATCCTTTTCATATGGAAAGGTAAAATAATTAAGTTATATTAGTAATTTTTAAATCTAAATACTTTTAAAAATCTAAATGTAGTTCTTAAATCTGATGTATTAACTGATTAGATATCCTAAAAGTTTCTTAAACTACAGTGACAATCGTCAACAACCAGAATGCTAATCATGATCTGTGCTACACTCTTCGTGTCTTTTTCATCTTTATGCTTTTATTAGCCTCGAGAATAAGGCAGCTACCAAGCTTACATCTTCCTGAAGCAGAAGGATGTGTACAAAAATGATTTATTAAGTTTCAGTGCTTATGGCTTGGACTGAAATGAGCCCTCCATTAATAATACAAATTAAACCCTTCATACATTCAAGTACTTATGGGTCTCATACATTTTTATGCTTCTCCACACTTACCAATTTACTGCACGTAGCTCAACCTATTATTTCTAATAACAGTGAAAACAAGCTTAAACTCACAGTGGCTAACTGTGAGTTAATCTCCCTAACACTGGAGATTTTGAATGTCTAGATTAAAAAAAAATAAAAATCCCCAGTCTACTGGTAGTTACCTACTAGCAGTTGTGACATCAACTACATGCAATGGCAAACGGGCTCTGTCAGGAGGGGGCTGAAGCACTGTCCTTCTAGAATTGTTGCAAGCAAGCAACATAAAATCATCCCAACTCATCTCTACACTGCACCCACTCTTGGCTTGGTCACACCAGCACGTTTGGGTTAAGAAAAAGGAAGCCACATCCATCTTCCTGTACTCCTCCCCTGCTCCCAGCACAGCTCTGAGAAACTGTATTTTCACTATATCCAGGTAAATAATTGGCTTAAAGATTTAAATAATAATAATTTTATTGTAGTGACTTTTTCCAATTCACATGCATCCTGGAAAGAGTCATCCACCTTGATTTGTTGGCTCTAGGGCTAAACTACATGTTCAAGTATCAACCTTACAAACTTTGTACCTGAACTCTGTCCTGACAGCTGGACGAGCTTACCTGTATTTCATATGTCTCCTGGTCTTCCTCTGGTGTGAGTGCAATGATAGGACAAGGCGTTATGGTTTTAAACTAAAATAGGCTAGGTTTATATTAGAAGCTGGGAGGAAATTCTTCCCTCTGAAGGCGCTGAGGCCCTGGCCCAGGCTGCCCAGGGAAGCTGTTGCTGCCCCTTCTCTGGCAGCAGCTGGATGGCCAGGCTGGATGGGGCTGGGGGCAGCCTGGGCTGGTGGGAGGGGACCTAATAAAGGGTCCCTCTCCAGCCTTCCTGCAGTCCCCCTTTAGGTACTAGAAGTACCAGTACCCAAACCTGTTACTTTCCTTTTGCATGCTGCCTAACCATTAAGCTGATATTTTCATAAGTATGCAAAATTACTTCATAACGTCTTCCCTAAGCAGTAATAGCTAATTTTAAACACGTCAACACATGGATAGTTAGGACTGTTTTTCCCTCAATGTGCACTTTGTTGTGTCTATCAACAAGAAGTTTCATCCAGCATTGCATTGTTTGTTCATGGTATTTTATACAACTCTCTATGTAGTATCAGTGTCATTAAAACCATCTGGAATAACAAACTGTCTTCTCCCCAGCTCTGTACTCTTTCAAGGTCATTCATGAACACAGTGAATGCTACAAGTCCAAGGCACACTACTAGTAATGGAATATGGTCATTAATGCCCATAGCTATTTTTTGACCTGTTTATTTACAATGGATAACCAGGTGTCGTTCACCTATAAATATTTATTCTGTAACAGCTTGGATACTTTGGAAGCCTTCAGTGAAAGACATTTTTCAAGCTTTTGGAAATGCAAACACACCACATCAAGCAGATCATTGTTATGAATCTGCTCCTTTCAAGAGTTCTAGAAGACCTACAAAATTTCATCACATACTGAGTCTTCTCTAGCACAATTGTATTCACTTATAACTGAGAAATGTTATCATTTATCCATTTCATAAAAACAGATCTTGGCTTAATACAGACTGCCTAAAGAAGGCACATCTGAGGAAGAATACAATCTCTTCTGTCACTGGAGCACCATGGTAAAATCACTACATTAAGCATACATGTAGAATGACTCTCCTCGTTGAATAGTTTAATAAACAGAGCTTAAAAGTTACTTGAAATAACATTAAACTTGTTAGCAAAAAAAAAAGAAAAGTGTAATGAGGAAGGTTCTTTACAGAATATATATGGATTTTGTAATGCACTGAATCAAGTTCTGCAATACAGCCTGCCTGTAGGACGTTAAAGTGAGGTAGAATTGTCCAAGGTGCGTGTCACAGGCCCAGCTTTTAAAATACCACACTTGGCCTGCTTTGGGCTGCTCAGCAATACTTGCTTTACAACCCTTGTATTTGCTGCGATTTACGTAGCTCCATCCCTGTCAAACCAAATGCATCTAAATCATATTTTCATTATACAGGAAAATTTAACTCAATTCCCAGTCTCTTATCATAATTCAATACACTCCAGATCAAGCTGCCAGATAAACCTGGACAGCACCTGTCCCATGAGTCTCTCCTAGTTATTCATCCATTCTTCAATTTTCCTAGCATTTCACAAGTAAAATCTGTTACTGCTGGTGTCACCATTTATCACAGAAACAACTTAGTCTTCCCTTCTAAAAAATCTTGTGCACAGCTTCTCTGATTACAATTGATGCATAATATCACAATGTACTACAACATAACCTTCAGGAAGTGTATAGTTTAGTGTCTGGCACTAATCAGTGAACTATTAGTTCACTTTAATCTACTACTAGTATATGTTCTTATTAAGACAGACATGGTTTTAAATAGCTTGCAATGCTTTTCTTGAAAATGGATAGAAACACACACATACAAAGCCAAAACAAACAAAAAAGCCCAGCAATCCAGAATGTTCTAGCCATTCACTCTAATTACCCAACAGCAGGTCCTAAAATAGGATCTGAGCACACATAATTGTGTTCAGGACACTGGTAGGAGGAATGACAATAGTATGAAGAAATTAACACACAGCTCAGATCAATCATTACTTAATTTACAGAGCTTGGTGTTCTCCGCATACCATGTGTTGAGTAACAAGTGACTTCATTAAACTTAATGAATCTTTAGTAAAGCAGCTATTTACAGAGCAGCTGCAGCCTGGTATTTCTGACACATGAATGTGGGTTGATTTTCAGATAACCTTTTTATTCTTCAACTTCTGTTTGTCCTCAAACGTATTACATCTAAAAAGGGGAAAGTTTCTCCAGGACATATATTCCTTTTTTTTTTTTTTTCTTCACAAACAATACAACTAACTCATTTTTTCCCCTTCAAATCTTCATGTCATAATAGTTCTGTCCTTATGGAAATTGCATTCAATACCCTCACTCTTCTAGTAATTAGAAACTCTATTTTCAGCTTTAATATATTTCTTATCCTATTTGTAGCCGATTACTATTAACCAGCAGCTGACATATACAGAATTAGAACAAGGGTGATTTGTAATTCTTATTTTTCTTCCTGTTGAATCAAAGTTTGATATGGTGATTCCTGAGAAGCCTTAAAACCACAACAGCCCTTGGCTTCTGCTTTTCATCTCCCTGCAATAGACTGACCCCTATGAGATTCATTAAGAACACACTGATGATAGCCCCCTGCTCCTGTTTTTTTTTGACAGACTATATACACAGTGAGCTAACTTTAACGTGACATTGCTCCCATTGTGCAAACAGCTCTATCTACTAGGAATGTGCCAATTAGGCTCTGCAGGTCCAATTCACGCCATAAACACATGTCACAACAGCAAGCTGAATTTACCAATTTGCTTTCAATTCCTGCTGTTGTCTTCCTTCTCCAACTTCCAACTCCCGTTTTCATTTAAAACAAAACAAACAGGCTTTCCAGCAAGCAAGGCTATGACTTAGGGAGGAAACAAACCAAAAACAAACCAACCAACAACAAGAAACCAACCCACCTCAAAAACAAACAAACAAAAAGTGGATCTGATCCTTTGCTGAGCATTCACTTTTCCTATCTTTTCCAAACTCATATAAGAGAAAAACATTCCGATGCCAACTTCATCCACAATTACCCGTATTTCAGAAACTAGCCACAACCCAAAATGTCACCTTCTTCCCAGCTCCCAGTGGGAAAAACATCTCTAGGTTTATTGAAACACGCCAATTTTTACAATACGCTGGTTTCCAATCTGCAGTGACACTGCTTGGCCTGGAGGCCTTTCGAGCTCTGGTGATTTTTGGTTAGCACCGGCACACCCAGCTTACACAGATGTTCCAGCTGCCCCGCTCCTTGTTCATCTGCTAGGCACAGACTCAAACTGGGTTCACTGCAAAACTCTGCCATTGCTCAACTTACGTCAATGTTGGCAGAATAAAAAGTATATAGAGAGAGATATTAAGGTGTTTACCTCGAGATCAAACCAAATCCTAGAAGAGCAGGATCCTATTCCATCTGCCTCCTACAAGGAAGGAAAAAAGATACATGCTCCAAGTGATGTCATTAGTGACTTCCCCAGCCATATGAAATGCTATCACCTCAAGCTCATTACAACCTACAAATGCTACAATCTATTTGTAGATTGAAATCTACAAATGCTCAAGGAAATACAAGCATAATGGCATGAAATGGCGTTCAGTCAGGCATGCCCAAGGCTAACAACCACAATACTCTTTTACACATAAGTTGCATTACTGGGTGCATGAGGCAGTTGTTTTTAATTTGATAAATTACCACATGTAATTTCACTGACACTGTCATTTTAACAGTGAGCTACTGCTACAACATTCAGCACCTGAACAACCAGAATGTGTGGCGAATTCAGCCTACGGGATGAGGCCTGCCACAGGCAGCCTCCCTGCCACGTTCCTTCCCCAGGAGGCCCAGCCCCACACTCCTCCTCAGGCTGGGTCCCAGAACCAAGACAGAAGTGCCCCGCTCCGTGAAACCTTGAAATACATTAAATTAACTTTGCTACAAGGCCTCTATTCAGTTCGAGTAGGCCCCATAGCCACTTACAGAGAAAAACAAGGTGCTCATGTCTCGAAAACCTCCTGTGGTACACACAGCCAGTGGGGAGTGGACGGCTGTGAGGAGGTGTCAGAATGGCACTGGGCCGTGGCCAGCTCCAACCAGCCGGGTGGTGCCGGTGTCTGGAGGGAGGAAAGGTACTTCCCCAAGTGCTTAGTTGCTCCTCTTCCTGCTTTTCAGTAGCACCTCCATCAAGAATTAAAAGTCGGTTCACTGGCAAAAACTTCATGTGAAATTGCATGTTTGAGGCCAGTTTGCCTGCAGCAACTCCAAAATCGTCACTCGATCCTGTTTTCCTGGCAGGAGCCAGGCTGCCCCTACCAACTGGCACCTGGATACAGGTCTAAGCAGGTGGACTTGAAGTGACATCTTAAAGCCTCCAGAAGTATGAGTAATTTTCTGTCATCTGCCACTCGTGTGCTGCTTGTCAAGGATACGATGGGACAGACAGCTTTTTTATAACCTCACTGATCAATTTGCCACTGGAGTCAGAGGTACCAGAGGAGCACAGTAGCTCCAGGTGACAGTCTTGCAAATGTCATTGTGTCTTGCAGCACTACACCCTAAAAGCACTTTTGTACTGTCCAAATCCCATGCCTGTTTTAGAAGGAAGAGGCAGTGCAGGCAGCAGCAACACTGCTCTTTGGTGACGGTGGCCAGATGAAGGTGGCAGATGCTAAGTAGCACAGTGAGATGTACAACTTGGACTGTCACTGCAAAACCAAGGCACACCAGCTCCAGAAGCCCATGTGTCCAAAAAGGACATACATCTCCACACAGTACAGAGAGTGTAGCTGAAGTACAAAGGCAGCTAAACAAAACCCCAGAAAAGGAACTTTTGCAGTATCCCACTCCTCTTAATAAAACAAACACTAACATAATTAAATATCTTTAAAAAACAAAACAAAAAAAACAGTCTAGTCTTCCTCTACTGTGCCATTTAAAGTTGGTTTATTGCTGTCTTAAATTAAGGAAATAGTATCACATTTCAAAGACGCACCTTTCTGGCATTGCTTATTATTAATAAGTGTACACATGGCTTACTAAGGATTCGTCTATACTAGCCCACAGATCACAATACTCCCTAAAAAAGTAACAACAAAAAAAGTGTTTATGTATTTTCCCATCTTCCTTATAATGTCAAGAAGAGTTTGTGTATCTCCTGCTTTCTATATTGCAGACGTGCCTGAAAAATTTCCTCAGAGACACAACTGAAAAATAATCAACCAAAAAAACCCCTCCAGTTCCTTGTAACAATATATGGATTTGTATAATGGAGTTGAAAGTATGCCATATGAAGAATATTGAAAATATTTCCCCTTGAAAAACATGGGCAAACTACCACCACCCATCTTTAAAGAAACTCACATAAGCACAACACATGATCAAATTTCTACAGTTTAAAAGCACACTCTTATTTCTGCATTTACATCTCACTGGGTCTAGAATTTGCCAAAAAAGCACTGAAATATAGGGAAACATTGACAGACACATAAAACAGCAATGTTCACTTTCAGCATTTCAATTTTAACTGCAGTTTAGTAAGCACTGCAATAGATACAACTTTGCAGCACCAATAAACGAGTGGCACACTTTCACTGTACAAGTTGAGAAAAGAAGCATGAAAATTTGACTTTTCAAAGACTATATACATTTGTTAACAAAGCTGTATCAGGGCTGAGTTACTAACATTGCAGAGAAATATCCTAATAGAGGGAGAAAGATGCTAGCAACACATTTCAATTAGTGAATAGTTGAAGCATGTTCAAGTTTCATCTGTCTGGAAGACCGAAACATCAATAAGCATTTTGCTAAGAATCCTGTTGATTTTTCTGCCACTGTATACAGGGCTTAAACACCAAAAAAAAAAAAAAAAAAAAAAGGCAAATAAATGCAGACCTTTCTAATCATGCCTATAACTGTTAGCAATTAAAATTTCATACAGCTCTCCTCTATCAAACTTCAAATATATACAGAAATTATATTTAGCAAATGTAATAGATGCATTTTTTTCCCCTAAATAGGAAGACCTAGAGATATAAGGTAAAATTGTAGAGTTTTTCAAAAGCACCAAGTTGAAGACTTCCCCTCATGAGAGAAAAAAGCACACCTTAGTCAATGGCAGTCTTGCAGTCATGCTGATACCAACCCTCCTCCAATCTGAGGCAACTAAGTAGTATGAAAAGCCCAACCCTTCCTATGCCTTCTTCATTCTAGCTGAATTTGACAGTAAGAAATCTAAATGCAACCTACTTTTTCTAGAAAATATAACTGGACTGCCGGCTAACTTCACAGACTAGAAGTGCCTTCTAATAGTTTTCAGGTCATTCTACTCACAAAGAATTTGCTTTATTAAGGCAGAAAATCAATTAATTAAGAATCAGAAATTAACTTTGCTTTGACTACAAAAAGTTTTTTGTTACAAAACTGTGAGTGTTAAAAGCACAGACATCCAGGGATAATGGGAGGACAGGGAGCCCTCAGAACTGGAAATCATTTTTGCCTGCTGACACCTGCCTTTAGGACAATAATTTATCCTCTTTGCCCTTTATTCTCACCAACTTTAAAATTCCTAGTACTAAAGAGCTCACACTATTATCTTCATGTGTGTACAAATGCTTGAGAGGATGGGAATCTAATCTTGGATGTAACTGAATACTGACAGAAAAGCACTGCTTAAAACAGAACATGTCTGGAGTCATTGGAGTATAGAGAACTGTAAAATTAATGCTATAATAGCAAGGAAGTAATCCAATCAAGTAAATCATATTATGCAAATCATATAATCAAACAATAGCGAGTGAATTGTGACTACCTGAAATCCAAGTTTATTTACTACATATTGCAAATTTACTTACAAATTTTTCAAATGAATTCACTTCTTCAAGCTAAATTTGGAAAGATTCAAAAGGCATCAAATTGTCTACCTGTCAGTTCTTGGAACCTGAAGATAATGGTGTATGCTAATCATTGCTTTTAAATACAGATTTAGTCAATTGAGACAAAGCCCACTGATCTGACAAGCAAGCCATCTTCTCTTTAGGCTCATCTGAAACACTTGATTTTACAATTTACAACACTTGATTTACAATTACTTTTAGGCTTATCTGCTTTGGCTGTTTCTCCCATATGGACACTTCAGAATAGTAAATCCAAATAGATTATGAATGACTTGTACTGCAAAAGCTACCTTCATGTAACAAACACAGATATTGAAAAGATGAACAATAGCTTTCTGATCAGAGTCAGACTATTTTAAGAGCCACCCAACTCTGGCTTCTCAGACACAGCCTCGATCCAACAGCAGAACTGTTACTCAGTTACCTTATATTTGGAAAGCCGAGCAAGTATCACAGAGTAGTGTGTTAATAGCAAAACAACTCTGTAAGGTGAGCTGTACCACAGCTAAGAGTTCAGACACTTGAAACACTAGCTCCCCTAAATTCAATGCTTAATGCACTGCACTGTGATTAATTGCTTACACACATCAAAACGGAACACTGATTAAACTGTAAACTATATCCGTTTTTGTAACAACTCTCCCCACTGCAAAGAAAAAGACGTACTGTATGTACAGATGCCTTGCTTGTAGTCCACAGGTATAATGGACATGCTATTCCTATCAGCAGAGCTTCAAGTACTAGAGCTTCATATTCAGCTGAACAAACTTCTGCTTTAAGGAGTTCCTACCAGATGCTGCATACATATTTGAAAGTAGATAAGCCCAAACTAACAATGAAGGTTCTCTGTAAAACCACCAACTAAGTATCTCCCCCAGGTAGTCAGCTTTAGAGCTGAGACCTGCTTTGCCTGCTACAGGGAAATGGCAATCAGCAGCAAGTCATGGATCTCTTGAGAGCAGACCCCAGTGACTGATGAGGCCACTGGATCACAAACAGTGAAAAAAATGGTGAAAAATCAGGTTTGATCAAGGGACAGTTTTTTTTTTTTTATTTTATTTTATCCCCAGAGGAGAGAGCCTCAATGCATTATGAGAAAAACAACTAGTTAGAGAACAGAGAAAGAATTGTGCTGTTTCTGGCATGTCCTTCCTTCAGCTTTTCTCTGGGGGCCCAACAGTCATACACTGAAAACTCAGAACACAGAACAATGTAAACCCCAAGGGACAGCACATCTCTACTAAGTCATCTATGGCATGGCTTGTGTCACTTGCTCCCCTGATGCAGACACTTAGAAATTTGTCTCAAAATAAACATCTCTGCTTCTAACAGTTATCATGCCTGATGCTGCTCTTGATAATCCCACTGTGTTTTCTTGACCAATTTCATTCTTCCAGACACATTATCCTGTATCCATGTTGCATTTATATCTTGCATATGCTTTCATTTTAAGAGGTGTTATGTGTATAAATGTACCTTAGCAAGGCAAATCTTTGAAACACATACCTGAAGAGAGCAGCAGAACAACACCGAGCAGATGACAACAGAAGTCTTGCTTGGATTCTTGCTCATGAACCGACTTCGAGCTAGGCTGAGAAGCCTAAAATCCACTATTTTGTAGATAATCAAGAGACATAGGAAATGAACAGGAATCTTTCACTGGTAATACCACGCATTCGTTCCAAAGGATTAACTTCATTTCAGTAGCTTCCCAGTTCAACCACTTAAGGGAAGACTTATTTCTTGCATTTTGAATCAAACAAGGACATTTATCTGGTATTCTGTATTACTGAGAAATGGCAAGTTGAAACAAAAACAGCTAACACTTTACATTTTGCGCATCTGAATTGTGGTTTTAGCTAAGAAAATGATAGAAACAGAGCAGCATATCTCCTACAAACTTATCAGAGATAAACTTGAATTCGTGGCCATACTGTGAGCTATATGTGTATTACAGACATGGATTATAAAGACAAGGTAGGAAGTTATGGATCTATCACAGACAAGTGTCTTACCATCTACAGCAGCCCTCTAGACTTCAGCTCCTTCCAATATTATTCAAATGTTTCCAATGGGATAATGAAAAAAAACAACTGAACCCTACTTTTAACACTTTCTGTACGCTAAAGACACTTTCCCTTCTCTGAGCTTTTGTATTCTTCACATATCATACACCCTTCTTTATAATGACAATTTGGAAAATTCTTCCCATTCTGAGTAAATTAGCTTTGAAAAAAAAGATACTGTTTGGTACCGTTACGCATGCATGCATACTCAGACCTGAGTATACACACTCACAGCTAAACTTCCCAAAGAAACTAGATGATCAGTCTAAGGGAATGAAATACAATTTTCATGAATGAAAAACCAAATCTGCAAAAACAGCTCTTCATGCTCTGAACACCTCAATTGCTCCTTGGAGAGTCCAAGTCAGGAGTTAAAACTCTACACGCTGTGTGCAGTAAATGTACAGTTAAAACAACAGTTGCTTTTGGTCTGTATCCCATCTCTTTGAGCAAACCTGTTTCTGTAGAGCCTTTGGGAAATTAAGAACTACCTTTTAAGATGGGCTCATGGCCAGGCTTTCAAGCACAACAAGTAGAATTCAGGCTAGACCTACTATAGTTATGAAATGCAATCTAATTAAACTATCCTTCCTAATCCAGTAATCTTATGTTACTTCCACCACTGTAAATTAGCATACATGTTATATACTTGTATAAAATAGAGTATATAATTATAAACACACACAGAAGTTTAGAGCAATGCCTCCAACAAAAAGACATGCCAAATACACATCTCCTTCCTTTAGTATGGGCATTGTCATGTGAATATAACCATATGAGGTTTTATATAATTATAAAACATTACTTGTATTAACGCAATTGGCTGCCGTATCTGCATTGTGTTAACTGCAACTGTAACAGAATTTGGTTTTAATCATTATTAAAGCAACAGTTGAAAAAAATCCTAGGTTAAAATGATAATAAAAAAGCATGAACCAACTGCACTAAAACTGCTCAATGGAAGCATATTGAGTGGAATAATGCTTCAATTTAGGACCTTAGCATTTTGGAAGAAGTCCGTGCAGTATGGGGATGTGAACTTAACCAGCACATACAATCATGTTTTTCTCTTTTAAGAATTAAATTTATGATCTGTTCTCTTTAGTGACCAGTGATAAGACCTGAGGGAACAGTGTCAAGCTAAGGCAGGAGAGGTTCAGGCTGAATATCAGGAAGAGGTTCTTCACTGAGAGGGTGGTCGCACACTGGAACAGCCTCCCCAGAGACGCAGTCATGGCACCAAGTCTGCCAGGGCTTAAGAAGTGTTTGGACTGTGCACTTAGTCACATGGTCTGAATTTTTGGGTAGACCTGTGTGGTGCCAGGAGTTGGACTTGATGATCCTTGTGGGTCCTTTCCAACTCGGGATATTCTATGATTCTATATAATCGCCATTCCTCATGAGTTCTGAATCTAGACTCAGAAAATGTGAGAGAACTGTTTTGCATTTCCTAGGAAACAAATTATATGGTCTATCCTCTCTATTCCTGATGTCTGTTTTCCTGAAGCATTGCATTGAACCAGGGAACTGTTACTGTGCATGTGTTGAGGCTGGAAATATCTGCTTTGCTGCTGCACTACTTAGAGTTCTCAACATGAACTCTAAGTTCTCTATACTCGCAGGCTAGCACACAAACTGCAACCTGCTTCACCTTAGCACTGGGAAACACTGAAACGGTGTCTCCTGAAGAACGGAAAATGCTATTCCATCAGTACTTGGTTGGTCACAGCTCAAGTCACAAACTGTAAATTCACAATCTGAGATTAGACTTTCTAACACTTGCTTTACCCCTGTAAAATATAAGCCCATTGCCACCAAATTGAAAAGTGAGAAGTACTTCTTCTTGTGCTCACTGAAGACAAAAGATTTTCCATTTATTGAAAGGCACAGGAAAGATTTTGCTGCTAGGTTTCCACAAGCAGTATGTACAAATAAACTATTTTTAATTAGTAAATAGCCTCATCAACACAATCAAGTGGTTTGTAACATATGCATGTCTAGCACCTTTTGCTGGAGGTAAGATAAAACAATACCTTGTTTTAAAGTGCACACTTCACTTCCATCCACCCAGCAGAACAAAGGGAGGGGCACAGTGCAGCAGGCATCTCATTACAGCCTAGATAACAAAGTTACCTGTCAAATGTAGCAGTACAGGTTAACGAAGATACCTGTCAAACACAGCAGTACAAACTCCACAGCTAGGAACTGAAGTTACCTCTGCCCATCCTGTGTACATTTAGGACAAGCCCATACTATGCCTTCACAGTCAGGTGCCCATTGCTACTGTTAATTATGCTAACAGAATTAATATACTGCTAGCAAACCTAACCAAATTACAGAGTTCACCTCACTTTGATGCACTGAGGTATTCTAGCATCTTTTCTTGTGTGTTTCTCAACCTTGCTGCCTGAGCATGCATGATAACAGATTTTCACAGAAGTGTAATAGTCAATGCCAGCTGAAATTAACCCTGCTGTTTAGTCAACAGGGCTGTAGCAGCTCCTTGGACAAGAAACTGTAAGCTAAGATTTCTCTGTAGAAATCTTATCTCAAGAACCATACATTGGCATGGAAGGTATGTCATTAAAGCAACCAAAAAAGAAGGTCTATATTGAAATTCAATCCTCAGCTAAATTCTCTGCTTACACGATCATTAACTTAGTTCTTCTTCACCTCTTAATTTATACAGGTGATTCTGAGCTCCCTGCTAACCATGTAGAATATCCTCTTTGATGGAGGAGGATAAAGCAACAGTGGCACAGAAAAGAATTTCACTTTTATATGTTGGTAGAAATTTTAGAAACAATTCAAAATTGTCACTGCCTCTCATAACTCTAGTTTTCCTTTAATAGTTAAAGGATCAGATTTTGTTTGAGGACAAAAATATTCCCTGATGAAATCTGACATAGTGGCTGAGAAACTTTAGGCACCATATTTAACACAAAGCAATTCAAGAATTTTTCTAATTTTTTTTTAATAAAATCCCAAATCTTTCTGATGAGCCCAATATAAATCCTAACACTTGATTTGCTTAAAAGATAAATAAATCAAAACATATTGCAAAAATTGTGGCAGATACATCAACCCAAAAGGTTACCACTAATTAATCTATTGAAAAAGCTATTTAACATCATTTACCACCACCATGGCAAATATGACAGGTTTACAAATTAACATATTGAATGCTTAATGTTAACATCCATGTTCTGTCAGGTCCTCCTGTGACTACTCGAAATGTAGCTTGGATTGCTGTAACTATTAAGTACTCCTGGTAAATAAAATTGCTTTACCCTGGAATTATGGCAGTATGAACACTATCTTAATTATAGCTGTTTTAGAGCCTCATCTATCAATCAGTTATGAGCAACACTTCTAAAGGTTCACAAACAGAAGAGTAAAGAACCAGCATCCACCCAATGGACCAATGTCAACATAGTCAGTTGCCTTGCATGTCTCAGAAAGATGTGTTGAGCCTAGGCACAATCTCAGACATAAAAAGATGATCAGGAAAGCTGAGTAAATTAAGTGGAAACGTCATCATTCAGGCTTTGGAAGCCTTATCTGTACACAGGATAAATGGTACCAACAATCACTTCCTCCAGTCACAACCAAGCCAACATCTGTGACACTGCACAATGAATTCTCAGTTTGAACTAATACTAGAAAAAACACAAGAGCTATGAAGAAGTTCAGGGGTAGGAGGGTGTTTACATGTGATTGTTCTGGAAAAAAAATAATGTATTGTTTTCTACCAATATTAATTCTCTTGGAATCCAGTGAAACTTTTAGGTCATAGTGCATAGCACTGTACATGTAGTTACATGCAAGTAAAGTGGACTTCTGCATGGGATATGATAATTAAAAAATATCCATTCTCTTGTATTATTGTGGCAAGCATGTTTCTAAGTTACATTTCCAACTATTGCAACGCAATAACCAGCACAGACTTCAGGCATCATGTCGTTCTGCTAACTTTAAGAGCTGGAAAAGATAAAAGTAGATCCCTCTCCCTCATTTCCTAGGCCTAACATCAGTGACTGGGTGTTGATAAGGCCACTGTCAGCATTGTACTTTATTGTTAGTTTAAAAACTACTGCTGTTCCAGTGCTAACCTTAAGTATTCCTCCATGGGATCAGAGTTGCTAATAATAAAAATTATTAAAAGGGAACATTTACTTCTGCAGAAAGCACAGACTGCAGTAACTGTCAAGTTCTGAAAATCAGGATAGAATTGCTATACAAAACAATGTGCAGCACAAGATCCTAAGCCTGAGGGCAATACAGAAGGCAAAACTACTTCATTACTTGCTTGTCAAAACTAGAAGCCAAGACAAAGAGATCTGAAGGCACAGGGACAGTGACGGCAGCAAGAGTCTGGATAGCAGGAAAGCATCAAGACTGCAGAGGACTAAGGCTGGACATGCAAACTGCTTCACTTTTATTATCACCAAAGGAAGAAAAGCAGAATGAAGACAGCTGCAAAATTGCATTGAACTCCATCAAGGTAGTGAAGGTCAAACTCGGCAAGAGACAATGCATTCTAATGAATACTTCCTCAGCTCCTGGAAGATTAGATTCAGCACATCTTTAAATCCCACCAATATATTAAGCTGTTCCAAAAAAGAATCTATCACACATGCAAACTGTAAAAATATCTTATTTGTCTTGGCAGAGTTTGTCATATAAGTTTCTAAAGTCTTAGCACAGGCATCTATAAACAGGAAGAAAAAAAAATGTAACAGGAACCACCAGTGCAAATAAACAGAGTTAACAGTCAATACTATTCCTATAAGAAAAACAAAAAAAAAAACAAAAAAAAAAACTTCAAATTTGTGTTAAGCATACGAGCAGCAAGTTTTCTGCTAATAATGACCAGATCTGCTCATTAACAAGCTAACAAAGCTAGTCATGGATTGTACATTGATAGTAACTGAAAGTCACAGACTTGATACTGGGACATGCATCCTGTGTGCTACTTTAGATAGCACCTCATACTGCAAGCTTTGTGACACTAGACCTAACGCATTTCTGAATGACAGCGTAAACAACTGAGGCTCAATTTACAACAACACTGTCCCATTTGCAAACATTTTTAAGTAATATGGACTGACTAAACCTTTCTCAGGCTTTCTAATACACAGCTTTAGGACACTGCAGAAGTTAAAACACTGAGGTTCATGCTTGTGAGGTTAAATTACTATGCCAATTAACATTCCAGTAGTTCCTTTTTCATGACACTAGAACAGATGGTGATCTTGTGCAGGAAAAGTCTTCTGTTTTTTCAGCTGGTGTTTTTTCTCCATTTAAATCACTTAGGCATACTTTACCTATAGATATCACAGTTACAACATAGTATTACTACCAAAAAGATTTTAAAGAACTTACGAAGTGACCATTTCTAGTACTAAAATGAAAGAGGAATATTTTCCACATTATACATCTGCCAGCAAAATTGATGCCTTGCAAGGATGTGTCTGCAGAAGAGGAAACAAACAATTAATGGATGCGAAGACAGTGAGGGCACAACAGCTGGTAATACCCCTTTCAGAGAGAAAATATACAAAATAAACAAATTCTATGCACAGTGCTCCCAGCTGATAATCTAGCTATAAAATACACTTTATGTTTGCCAGTTAACAGACCGTGAGGATGGACAGACAGATGGAAGGAAAACATGAGTTAACAGTGTAAAGGGCCACACTATTGTTGGCTGTATTTCTCTTTGACCACGTCCAAACAATTTGAATCTGGAAGACAGCTCACTCAAATTTCACAGGCAGACAGCTATCTACTATTACATGTATGGTAAGCATAATCTGCTGTTTCAGCAAACTAGATGTATTTGGTTATTTTAACATTTTTCTAAGTTCACATTTTCAACATTTAACACAATCTGCATTCAGGGTGGAACTACATTCAGAAGAGCTATGAAAAATACATCTTAAAAATAATATTCTCATATTAAAAAAAAAAAAATAGTTTAAAAGCATTCCTTCTTCACTACAGCACAGATCTTCAACTGATAGTTCTTGGTTTAAAAGCAGGCAGCCATGTCAGATCATTAGCAGAAGGTCTACCTGAGGGGTTTCCTGGGTAATTTGCAGCTTGACTGACCTATAAAACATTATAGGGATATAATTCTGCAGTACCTCGAAGTAATGGGTGTTTGTTCAGTTCAGCACTACTTAATTACTTTTCCTTTAGTTCAAAGTAAAAAGGAAATCATTTATTCTTCAAAACATTTCATGAGCTAATTTAAAATAATTGACTTCAAAAGAAAATATGAAGAAAAATGTGAAATAGTTAATATATTAAAAAGTAATAGTAGCAAAAAAGAAAACTTCTCTTTTATAGAAATAGAATAGTTTCCCCCTAAGTCAGGCATGAGCTCTGCAGCAATGCTCATCGTGGTTCAGGGAAGCATACCACAAGAAAAGAAATGTCATTAAAGCTTAAAGGATTGACATGTTTATGCTTCACATATGTAGCTATTAGTGACCAAGCCACCCTCACTGAATTCTATTATGCAATCATTAACGGTCATAAAGAAGGGCTAAAAATTATTTCAGGATTCACATGCCTTCTACAAACGCGTATTCACAGAGCAGTTTCTTAGTGGACAGGGAGGGGAGCGAAAGCACAAACCCAATGACACCGGTACTGAAGTGTTTCCACACACAGCTGTTGGTATCCTCATCTTACCCTTCATGGTTCTGAAATGAAGGGATGTAAAATTTCTTGTTTACATGTAAACTCTTAAAAAATGAAACTTTCAGATTTTGCAGAAAGGTGAAACAGATCAAGAAACAAGTCATGATATTTAAGCAGACTAATTATGTCATTTCATTTAGGCTCATCTACAAGTTACTTCCAAAACCAGAGCTGAAGTCCTTGTCATATACTTTCTGTTGTGAACAGATACAAAGGGAGAGCTATTTCTTGATACACCCACACTTCAATCCAAAAGTACATTTACGGTTGCCATTACCATGGAAAAATATTTTCTCACTGGAAAAACAAAGACTAAGCAGCATATGGAGGACTACAGTACCTTGAAATCTAAAAAGCACCTTTTCACATTTTATCAATTAAGTAGCAAATAAAGTATCTATATTGACATTTGTATACTTGGTGAGTAAAAGCATAGATGGTAGAACTTAGTATTTCTGCTAATTTCAAGTTTTCAATAATCACAACTCAGGCTTCAAATCACTCAATAACAACACGCAAAACACAAGAACCCCCCAAAAATCCAAATAAAACATTTCCCCCAAAAAAGCCAACCAACCAACCAACCAACAAAAAAACAAAAAATCAAAGCTAGTGTTAAAAAGTACTCTTTTTGTCTTCTGGTTTCTGAACCCTATGAGACCACATGGGGGAGGGAGCTTAAAGCAAGGCAATGACACAAGCACAGTTACCTACCGATCTACAGATATACTTCAGTCAAGAGAAGAGTAATCAAAATGTAAACTTAAAATTGTGAATTTGCACAATATGAAATTAGAAATTAGTACTCCCAGGCTATATAGTTTTACAGCCACTAAATATGTGATATTTAGTGGCGTCCCCCAGGGCTCGGTGCTGGGGCCAGTTCTCTTTAATATCTTAATCAATGATCTGGACGAGGGCATTGAGTGCACCCTCAGTAAGTTTGCAGATGACACCAAGTTAGGTGCGTGTGTCGATCTGCTCGAGGGTAGGAAGGCTCTGCAGGAGGATCTGGATAGGCTGCACCGATGGGCTGAGGTCAACTGCATGAAGTTCAACAAGGCCAAGTGCCGGGTCCTGCACCTGGGGTGCAATAACCCCAAGCAGAGCTACAGGCTGGGAGAGGAATGGTTGGAGAGCTGCCAGGCAGAGAAGGACCTGGGAGTGATGGTGGACAGTCGGCTGAATATGAGCCAGCAGTGTGCTCAGGTGGCCAAGAAGGCCAACGGCATCCTGGCTTGTATCAGAAACACTGTGACCAGCAGGGCTAGGGAGGTGATCGTCCCCCTGTACTCGGCTCTGGTGAGGCCGCACCTCGAGTACTGTGTTCAGTTTTGGGCCCCTCGCTACAAGAAGGACATCGAGGTGCTTGAGCGGGTCCAGAGAAGGGCGACGAAGATGGTGAGGGGCCTGGAGAACAAGTCCTACGAGGAGCGCCTGAGGGAGCTGGGCTTGTTCAGCCTGGAGAAGAGGAGGCTCAGGGGCGACCTTATTGCTCTCTACAGGGACCTTAAAGGAGGCTGTAGCGAGGTGAGGGTTGGCCTGTTCTCCCATGTGCCTGGTGACAGGACGAGGGGGAATGGGCTTAAGTTGCGCCAGGGGAGTTTTAGGTTAGATGTTAGGAAGAACTTCTTTACTGAAAGGGTTGTTAGGCACTGGAACAGGCTGCCCAGGGAAGTGGTGGAGTCACCATCCCTGGAAGTCTTCAAAAGACGTTTAGATGTAGAGCTTAGGGATATGGTTTAGTGGGGACTGTTAGCGTTAGGTCAGAGGTTGGACTCGATGATCTTGAGGTCTCTTCCGACCTAGAAATTCTGTGATTCTGTGTGATGCTGTGATATTAAGTCCTTTGAGATAATGTCAGAGCAGTGTGTACGTTGCATCTTCCCGGAACAGCACCTAAGAGTGATGCTGACTGGCCAGAGCAGGATCCAAAAGCTAATATTAAAACTAAATCCAGAATAAAGAAATGCCTAACGGGGATCAGACCTAGCCTTTACTTGGAAAACTCTATTAAATTTGAAAATCTAATTCTAAATTTGAACCATAATTTACATCCACAAGTTAAAGCGTTTGTGGTTGTAGTGGGTTTACATGCCAAGGTTTTGGTAGTGGGGGGCTGTAGGGGTGGCTTCTGTGAGAAGACTCCAGAAGCTGCCCCATGTTAGATGAGGGCCCCGCTGCTGGCCAGAGCCAAGCCAACAAGCAACGACTCTGGGAGAGCGTATTAAAGACAGGGGAAAAAAACAAAAACCAACTAAAACAAACATGTCTACACAGCAGCTGGGAGAGGGAAAGGAGTGAGAAACAGCCTTGCAGGCGCCAAGACCAGTGAAGAAGGAGAGAGGAGGAGAGGTGCTCCAGGCACGCAGCCCAAGTCCCCTGCAGCCTGTGGAGAGGCCCCTGCTGCAGCAGGCTGTCCCCCTGCAGCCCATGGAGTACCACAGTGGAGCAGGGCTCCACGCTGCAGCCCGTGGAGGAGCCCCCGCTGGAGCAGGTGGCCCTGCAGTGACAGAGGCTGTGGCCTGTGCAAGACCCCTGCCGGAGCAGATTCTGGGCCAGCCCTGTAGCCCGTGGAGAGGAGCCCATGCAAGAGCAGGGGATGGAGGGGGAGCTGCTGCCCGGGGGGGACCCAGGCTGGAGCAGTGTGCTCCTGAGGGATGGAGCCTGTGGGACGGAGCCATACTGGAGCAGTTCTCGAGGAGCTGCTGCGGGTGGGAAGCCCACGCCGGATCAGTTTGGGAAGGACGGCACCTGTGGGAGGGACCCCACGTTGGAGCAGGGGACAAGAGTGACCGAGAAGCAGCGGCAGAGACCAAGTGCTACAGACTGACCGCAGCCACCATTCCCGCATTCTCCTACGCCACTCGGGGGGAAGAGGGGGAAGAGGACGGGTGGGGGAAAGGTGTTGTTGTTGTTGTTGTTGTTTCCTTTTGTTTCTTTGTTTCTCACTTCTCTGCTTCTCCTGCAGCCCGTGAGCCATCTCCCTGTGCCCTCCTCACAAGCCACGAGGGTTTCTCCCTCGAATTTTCTCTCCCTTCCCCAGCTGAGGAGGGAACGAGACAGCAGCTGGGTGGGCACCTGGCCGCCAGCCTAGGCCAAGCCACCACGGCCATTCACGGGGATGAAGAGGCTGCACCGTGGGCTTGGAAGCCCAGGGGGTGTCTGTGAGGCTGGGGGAGCTCCTGGGCCCTGCCGCATCATCCACCACTCCATGGTCTCCTAGTGACACGGAGGGAGCACAATGACACCAGTGACACAGGCGAGTCTGGGGGGGACTTTGCGTCTCTGGTGAGCGCCAGGCGTGGAGGCAGCAGCTCCTGGCAGCGAGGCGAGGCCAGGCGAGGCGAGGAGTTGCTGCGCAGCATGGCTGCCGGAGAGGAGGAGAAGGCCCCTGAGGCACAGGAGGACGGTGAGAGCAGATGCCCCAGCAGCTCCCTGGAGGTGGAGGGCCCTGAGCACCCCCTGGGGCTGTGCAGAGCCGCTTGGGCTGTGGACACCCGGGGACGCCCTGCCAGGAGCCCCCGAGCAGGCCCTTGCGGGCGTCCCTCGGGGACACCTGCCAGGTGCTCAGTGGGGGGATGCTCTCATCCATGGCTGCCGCCCTGCCTCCCCCAGAGTGCGTGCTGTGCCACCGCTCGGACACCAGCTTGGATGGCTGCGGGCCGATGTTGCAGGTGGACGGGGTCTGCGCCCACGTGCACTGCCTGGTGAGCTCCCCGCGGCTGCCCGCGCCTTTCCCCAAGCCCTTGCCTGGCACCTGGAGCCCACAGGACTGTGGCATCCCCAGCGCGCTGCTCGCTGGCTGTCACCTCCTCCTGCTGCGCTCCCAGCACAGCCTCCCCACCACGGTCCCTATCTCCTTGCCCTGAGCAGCTGCGGGGCTTTGCTGTCTTCCAGTTTCCAGCCCAGGGCCTGTACCAGCGAGGCGCCGAAGGGGAAGGAATCTTCGGATTCCTCTGCGCGGATATCAGGCGGGTAGCGGGTCGGGCAGCTCGCAAGGTGAGGGCTTTTTTGGAGCAGACGAGGCTTGTGGCAGCTGAGCCCAAGCCCTGGCAAAGAAATCCTCGAGGCTCTGGACAAGCTCCGGGCAAGTGCCAGTGGCCCCGGCCACGTCCCTGACGGGGCTGCTGTGCTCTTTGCAGCGCTGCTGCGTCTGCCGCAAGAAGGGGGCCACCGTCGCCTGCTGGCAGAAGCGCTGCTCGCGCCGCTTCCACCTGCCCTGCAGCTCCCAGCGGGGCTGCATCTCGCAGTTCTTTGGGGACTACAGGTACGAGCTGCCCTAGCTTGGGCTGCAGCCCCCTCAGCCTGCGCCCTGCAGGCAGAGTCCCCGGTGTGGCACGCGTGGTCCCTGGCCTCACTCAACTCTTCCGTCCTCACGCAGCTCCTTCTGCTGGGAGCACCGCCCGCAGCAGAGCGTGGAGACGCTGCAGGAGGGGCACACCACGTGCATCATCTGCATGGAGGTGGTGGAGGACAGCCTCTCCTACACCACCATGGTGTGCCCCTCCTGCAAGCACGCCTGGTTCCACCGCGGCTGCATCCAGGTAGGAGGCCCTTCCCTCTGCCAGCCCGCAGGGACACCATGCGCCCGCAGCGGCGTCCTGCTCACACGGGGAGTCTCTCTTCCACAGGGACAGGCGCTTCGGGCGGGCCTCAGGCACTTTGCGTGTCCTCACTGCCGGGACCGGGAGCGCTTTCTCCCTGAGATGCTGCAGATGGGAATCCGCGTGCCCAACAAGTGCGTTCCTTCCTTCCTTCCTTCCTTCCTTCCCACCCCACTCAAGGCAGGAGAGGGCACAGCCCCAGGCCCTAATCCCTCCAGGCAGACTGTCCCCAACAAAAGGGGCTGCCTGCCTGGGGGACAGGACGATGCTGGCCTGCCGCCAGGGATGCCCCTGAGCCCTGTCCCAGCATCAGCACTGACACTTGCTGAGTGAGTGCCCCAGGAGCTCGTGACCTTTCTTTCCTACTTTCTCTTGAAGAAAGCCGGCTTGGGAGCAAGACGAGGAGGAGGAGCCGGCACTGCCGCAGCTGTATGGCCGCTGCGATGCCAGGCAGTGCCTGTACAGGGGAGGCCGCGAGCAGTGGCAAGAGGAAGGGTGAGCATCCACAGCAGCAGCTCCCCGGCTGCTGGGGGCTGTGAGCCACATCTCCAGCAAGCCGTGCAGTGGCTGCTGGGGCTCTGCCCAGGCACCTTCCCCTCTGCTGGGGCGCCGTGAGCAATGGTTCTGGAGCCTTGGGGGCCTTTGTGGCGCCACTGCCTGCTGGGCTCTGCGTGCTCACCAGCACAACTTCTTCCCCAGGCCCTGGCAGCTGCTGCTCTGCTCCTCCTGTGCCGCCAGCGGGACCCACCGCCGATGCTCCGGCCTTGGGGACACCACGCAGCAGTGGGAGTGCGCTGGCTGCGCTGGCCCGGGCACTGGCACTGGTAAGGGGCACGGCGTGCTCAGGCTCGGGGCGCCAGAGCCCTCCGTGCCCTCTGCAGGCCAGGCAGGGTGGGCACATCCGCTGACCTTCCTGCCTCCCCTTGCAGCTCCCAGCTCCTCACCCTCACCACCGGAGAGGAGAGCCGGCCGTGGCAGGGTGCTGCCCCAGCGCCACAGCCCCTACAGCCGGCCACAGCCCTGATCCCGGCCTGGGGACAGATGCTCCAGGGGGAGCACAGTGTGCTGCGGCTCGCTTTGTGCATTTGCCTGTACAAATAAAGTGGTTTTGGTTTTTTGTCTACATGATTATCGCTTCTTGAACACTCAGACTAAGACATAAATACACGCAAAACACCCACCCCTCAAAAAAGAAAAAAGAAGAAAGGAGGCACTGCTATTTAACAAAGCAGACCTGACCACCAAGCAGGAAGCTGACCCCCAGTGCTGTGCTGAGCAGAAGCAGAGCCTCAGCACGTGGGCACTTGAACAACTCGGAGAAGAGTCAAGGCAGAGACAGACCAACCAAATCAGGACTGGAGCACAAACATTTAGCCCAACACTTTTTTGGTTTTACTATCATTAAAGGAATATATTTATTAAAGAATAACTTAAAAGTGGTTGTGGCCTCGAACTACCTTCTCCTACCAGAAGCTGATGCTCAGCCTCCGCTTTGGAAGAAGGCTCTAAGCAGAGTTACCACCCAAAGACAGCAATATTCTCCTTTCAGCATTATGGATTGAAATACAGTGTCCTGTGAAGGGGCTCCAGCAAAGAGAGTTCAAGCCAAACAAGTTGCAGCAATGGTCTGGCTGCAAATAGAAGGATAGATAGAAGGTACTTCATCAATATAAGCCTCCCCGCCTCCCATACTGACACAACACCTCCTGGCTTGGTCTGGAGGCCAGCCTCGCCTCAGCTCTCCCTTGCAGTCACCAGCCAGCCTGGAGCTTCCCCTACACAGGAGGCCACAGCCCCTTCCTTGCTCAGGACCACCCCCAACCACTCCCAGCTGCAGAGGAAAGGGCCAGGTGCCCACGAAGACACACCAGGTTCACAAGACTACAAGTGCCAGGCCCAGCCCCATCGCAAGCACAGGTCTTTGCAGAAAAGGCTCTTCTTGCTCTTCCCACCACTACTAACCCTTGAGAATGCTACAGGGAGGCAGAGGATGCCCAGAAAGAAGGAAGGGACAAGAACACGACACATCAGTGGAGCCATTAAGGAAGCATCAAACCGGAGACGTCTGCAGAGGACAGAAAAGGTCTGTCAGGAACCATTCAGTCCCTCCTTCCCTCAAACGAAAGAGGAAGCAAGAAAAACGGAGGAAAAGCTTCAATGCAAGAAGACCTTGCAAATCCAGAACGGCAGCCTCCTGGCAGCCTCCTTCACAGCTGCCCCGCTGCTCGGGCCTGGCTGAATGGCCGCGCTTTGGTTCAGGTCCCTGCAAAACCACCGGACACACAGTGGGCTCGGGCTTGGAAGGCACCTCTGCAGGTCACCTGCTCCAACCCCCATGCTCAAGCAGGGCCACCTGCAGCCACGTGGACACTGGGCACCACTGAGAAGAGCCTGGCTCCATCTCCTTTGCACCTTCTCTTCACATATTGAGATCCTTCAGCCAGATCCCCACAGGCCTTCTCCACAACGAGCAGTCACGGCTCTCTCCAGCTCTCCCCAGAGGACAGATGCTCCAGTCCTGCCACCAGCTTGGCTGCCATTCACTGCGCTCCCTCCACTAGGCCCATGGCTCTCCTGTCCTGGGGAGCCCAGAACTGGACCCAGGCCTCCAGCTGGGGCAACTCCAACAAGCCTCGGGCTCTCCAGCTTTCCTCCCCAGGGCCTCAGCTTCAAGCTTCCCCGGCGCCAACTCCAGGAGGATCCTGCCAGGCCATTTCTCCGGCCTGCCCAGGGCCCTCTGGAGGGCAGCACCACCCTCTGCTGCATCCCTATCTCCTCCCAGCTTGGATCAGCAGCAGACTTGCTGAGGGCACGGCCTGCTCCGCCCTGCGCATCATTCATGAAGAGGCTGGGCAGGACTGGGCCTGGACGTGACATTGTTGCTACTTCGTGTCCCAGCCTCGCATCTCTAGTGGGTTTCTGTGGCAAGGTTTGGGTAGCAGGGGGCCGTAGGGGTGGCTTCTGTGAGAAGACTCCAGAAGCTGCCCCATGTTAGATGAGGGCCCCGCTGCTGGCCAGAGCCAAGCCAACAAGCAACGACTCTGGGAGAGCGTATTAAAGACAGGGGAAAAAAACAAAAACCAACTAAAACAAACATGTCTACACAGCAGCTGGGAGAGGGAAAGGAGTGAGAAACAGCCTTGCAGGCGCCAAGACCAGTGAAGAAGGAGAGAGGAGGAGAGGTGCTCCAGGCACGCAGCCCAAGTCCCCTGCAGCCTGTGGAGAGGCCCCTGCTGCAGCAGGCTGTCCCCCTGCAGCCCATGGAGTACCACAGTGGAGCAGGGCTCCACGCTGCAGCCCGTGGAGGAGCCCCCGCTGGAGCAGGTGGCCCTGCAGTGACAGAGGCTGTGGCCTGTGCAAGACCCCTGCCGGAGCAGATTCTGGGCCAGCCCTGTAGCCCGTGGAGAGGAGCCCATGCAAGAGCAGGGGATGGAGGGGGAGCTGCTGCCCGGGGGGGACCCAGGCTGGAGCAGTGTGCTCCTGAGGGATGGAGCCTGTGGGACGGAGCCATACTGGAGCAGTTCTCGAGGAGCTGCTGCGGGTGGGAAGCCCACGCCGGATCAGTTTGGGAAGGACGGCACCTGTGGGAGGGACCCCACGTTGGAGCAGGGGACAAGAGTGACCGAGAAGCAGCGGCAGAGACCAAGTGCTACAGACTGACCGCAGCCACCATTCCCGCATTCTCCTACGCCACTCGGGGGGAAGAGGGGGAAGAGGACGGGTGGGGGAAAGGTGTTGTTGTTGTTGTTGTTGTTTCCTTTTGTTTCTTTGTTTCTCACTTCTCTGCTTCTCCTGCAGCCCGTGAGCCATCTCCCTGTGCCCTCCTCACAAGCCACGAGGGTTTCTCCCTCGAATTTTCTCTCCCTTCCCCAGCTGAGGAGGGAACGAGACAGCAGCTGGGTGGGCACCTGGCCGCCAGCCTAGGCCAAGCCACCACGGCCATTCACGGGGATGAAGAGGCTGCACCGTGGGCTTGGAAGCCCAGGGGGTGTCTGTGAGGCTGGGGGAGCTCCTGGGCCCTGCCGCATCATCCACCACTCCATGGTCTCCTAGTGACACGGAGGGAGCACAATGACACCAGTGACACAGGCGAGTCTGGGGGGGACTTTGCGTCTCTGGTGAGCGCCAGGCGTGGAGGCAGCAGCTCCTGGCAGCGAGGCGAGGCCAGGCGAGGCGAGGAGTTGCTGCGCAGCATGGCTGCCGGAGAGGAGGAGAAGGCCCCTGAGGCACAGGAGGACGGTGAGAGCAGATGCCCCAGCAGCTCCCTGGAGGTGGAGGGCCCTGAGCACCCCCTGGGGCTGTGCAGAGCCGCTTGGGCTGTGGACACCCGGGGACGCCCTGCCAGGAGCCCCCGAGCAGGCCCTTGCGGGCGTCCCTCGGGGACACCTGCCAGGTGCTCAGTGGGGGGATGCTCTCATCCATGGCTGCCGCCCTGCCTCCCCCAGAGTGCGTGCTGTGCCACCGCTCGGACACCAGCTTGGATGGCTGCGGGCCGATGTTGCAGGTGGACGGGGTCTGCGCCCACGTGCACTGCCTGGTGAGCTCCCCGCGGCTGCCCGCGCCTTTCCCCAAGCCCTTGCCTGGCACCTGGAGCCCACAGGACTGTGGCATCCCCAGCGCGCTGCTCGCTGGCTGTCACCTCCTCCTGCTGCGCTGCCAGCACAGCCTCCCCACCACGGTCCCTATCTCCTTGCCCTGAGCAGCTGCGGGGCTTTGCTGTCTTCCAGTTTCCAGCCCAGGGCCTGTACCAGCGAGGCGCCGAAGGGGAAGGAATCTTCGGATTCCTCTGCGCGGATATCAGGCGGGTAGCGGGTCGGGCAGCTCGCAAGGTGAGGGCTTTTTTGGAGCAGACGAGGCTTGTGGCAGCTGAGCCCAAGCCCTGGCAAAGAAAGCCTCGAGGCTCTGGACAAGCTCCGGGCAAGTGCCAGTGGCCCCGGCCACGTCCCTGACGGGGCTGCTGTGCTCTTTGCAGCGCTGCTGCGTCTGCCGCAAGAAGGGGGCCACCGTCGCCTGCTGGCAGAAGCGCTGCTCGCGCCGCTTCCACCTGCCCTGCAGCTCCCAGCGGGGCTGCATCTCGCAGTTCTTTGGGGACTACAGGTACGAGCTGCCCTAGCTTGGGCTGCAGCCCCCTCAGCCTGCGCCCTGCAGGCAGAGTCCCCGGTGTGGCACGCGTGGTCCCTGGCCTCACTCAACTCTTCCGTCCTCACGCAGCTCCTTCTGCTGGGAGCACCGCCCGCAGCAGAGCGTGGAGACACTGCAGGAGGGGCACACCACGTGCATCATCTGCATGGAGGTGGTGGAGGACAGCCTCTCCTACACCACCATGGTGTGCCCCTCCTGCAAGCACGCCTGGTTCCACCGCGGCTGCATCCAGGTAGGAGGCCCTTCCCTCTGCCAGCCCGCAGGGACACCATGCGCCCGCAGCGGCGTCCTGCTCACACGGGGAGTCTCTCTTCCACAGGGACAGGCGCTTCGGGCGGGCCTCAGGCACTTTGCGTGTCCTCACTGCCGGGACCGGGAGCGCTTTCTCCCTGAGATGCTGCAGATGGGAATCCGCGTGCCCAACAAGTGCGTTCCTTCCTTCCTTCCTTCCTTCCTTCCCACCCCACTCAAGGCAGGAGAGGGCACAGCCCCAGGCCCTAATCCCTCCAGGCAGACTGTCCCCAACAAAAGGGGCTGCCTGCCTGGGGGACAGGACGATGCTGGCCTGCCGCCAGGGATGCCCCTGAGCCCTGTCCCAGCATCAGCACTGACACTTGCTGAGTGAGTGCCCCAGGAGCTCGTGACCTTTCTTTCCTACTTTCTCTTGAAGAAAGCCGGCTTGGGAGCAAGACGAGGAGGAGGAGCCGGCACTGCCGCAGCTGTATGGCCGCTGCGATGCCAGGCAGTGCCTGTACAGGGGAGGCCGCGAGCAGTGGCAAGAGGAAGGGTGAGCATCCACAGCAGCAGCTCCCCGGCTGCTGGGGGCTGTGAGCCACATCTCCAGCAAGCCGTGCAGTGGCTGCTGGGGCTCTGCCCAGGCACCTTCCCCTCTGCTGGGGCGCCGTGAGCAATGGTTCTGGAGCCTTGGGGGCCTTTGTGGCGCCACTGCCTGCTGGGCTCTGCGTGCTCACCAGCACAACTTCTTCCCCAGGCCCTGGCAGCTGCTGCTCTGCTCCTCCTGTGCCGCCAGCGGGACCCACCGCCGATGCTCCGGCCTTGGGGACACCACGCAGCAGTGGGAGTGCGCTGGCTGCGCTGGCCCGGGCACTGGCACTGGTAAGGGGCACGGCGTGCTCAGGCTCGGGGCGCCAGAGCCCTCCGTGCCCTCTGCAGGCCAGGCAGGGTGGGCACATCCGCTGACCTTCCTGCCTCCCCTTGCAGCTCCCAGCTCCTCACCCTCACCACCGGAGAGGAGAGCCGGCCGTGGCAGGGTGCTGCCCCAGCGCCACAGCCCCTACAGCCGGCCACAGCCCGGATCCCAGCCCATTTAGTCAACATACCTCTCTTGTTTTCTGCAATGGAATAACCTAGTTTACTCCAGAAACATTTTCTCAACATGAATTTGCAAGTGAAACCAGTCCATGCAGATATTATTTGGGTGCTCTGTCACTAGAGGAAGAAAAAACACCACATCACAACTTCTGGGTTCCGTACTACAGTACTGAATTCAGAGTTTTCAGCAGCACACAGAGGTGTTTACTGAGTACCTTTGAAGAGAACTGAGTAGCTAAGAGATATTCCTCAGGCAGAAAGAGGATCACTTTGTTTAAAAAATTGCTGAGCTATCAAGTTACACCTGATAAATAAGTATTTCTGCCTTTCTTCTCATGTTCAGCCCAAAAGTGCCAATTTCTACTACTTTCTATAGCTGCAATTACTGACTTGAATTCTTTTTTTTTTTTTCTTCAAGTTGGTTTTACTGATATTTAAAGGTGGATAACTTAGTTGAGATGTCTCCTAAATTCCATTCTAAAATAAAATGGAATCTAAAACACATTTTAGTAGGAATGGTGTTCTCAAACACATTTATCTCTCATAAACCTGTCTCTTCTGCAGTGGTACTGTTTGTCTTGTTAATACAAATTGTGCAGTTATTGAGAATTAACAGGCTAGGGAAGAACGTTCAGAAAGAGAACAATAACAGACTTCACACTAATGGTAAGATATTTCTATCTGTTATTTTGTTTTTTGTTGTTGGTTAAGGAAACATGTAAAGACTGTGTCCCTCTCCCTCTTGAGACTACACACAATTTTTGAAGACTTACTTGAATGCAGTCACAGAAATCTCAAAGATAAGTCGGTTCCTACAAGCTTTAAGAGGTCTGATAGCTGGACAGATAAAGACAGAATGCTTTCCAATAGACATTCACTAAACACCAACATTTCTTAAATCTTTGCAGGAAGCATCATAAAAGGCATCAAAGGCAATACATGTAACCCCTCAGTATATCTTCAGGAAAAACAGTTTTCACGTATTTCTGCAGCACAAGAACACATTTATCCTCCTTTATAGTTCCTCCCAACTGTGTATCGTGTCAAAAGGAGATCTTTGCACATCTTAGTTATTTCCATTGAAATGGCACCTGAAAGGTGTTGAATCAGTAGTTTCACAAACAGAAATCTTGAACGCAGAAACAGTATGTAAGCACAGCACTAACATAAGCACACTGCAGATATTCCTTAACCTTCTGGTCAAAATGACCTTAATTAGTACAGATTTGTGAAAACAGGCACAAAACTCGAGAAGACTGCAACTGGTAGCCCCCTCTATTCTCGTGGAGACTGAAGCCATCCATGTACACAGAAAATAAAATTGTAAAAACACCATGCAGAGACCAACACTGAAAAACATACTGGATCAAAGATTCATGGTTATTTCAGGATACATCTCAAGACAAGCCTGAGGAACAGCAGCAGGCTTTGCAATGGAAAATCATATCTATTTTGGATTATACAGGAACCTTCCTCCTCCTGCTTCTTGCACTAAAGAAAAGGAGATTGTCAGATAGGTGTTTAATGCAAGACAGCTCAGCCTGACCCCAGCCCCGACCTCCCAGCACTCACTAAACCATCAAGGCAGTCACCACCTTTGGGAAGCTCAGATGGCACTGTTTTAGCACTAGACAGGCTGGAAACCAGACAAGTAAAGGGCTCATGGAGGCTCACGGATCCTCCTCTCCTGCTCAGGAAACATTACTAGTAATCAGAAAGGCAGTACATACTTGGTTACATACAGCATTAGCTCCTTAGATGCTTTGGGGCATTTTTAAGGATTACCAAGTTTTTAGATGTGAAACTATGGGTACATTTAGCTGGGTATTTGAGAAATCAAGAATTCCACTCATCACTGCTCTGATTCAATGACCTTAAACACATAATCAATGGCTAAACTGATAAATGAGAAGACTTCTTAAAAATCTATTTCTCGAGTGCTGGAACTAAATGTTTTATTCTTGACAGTTGTAATTTATAATTTAGTGACAATAACATTTGTTCCAGCTGTTCAGACCCATTTTGCACAGCAGAGAGGGAGCCTACAGTATTTCTAAAGACAGACACTTCATTTGGGTTGGGAACTGCTTGATTTATTTAGCATATCAAGTTATTAGCTAACTCAAAACAATCAGAAGACATTCTTAATGTTCATAATTAGAGCACTCATCATAGGAGCTAAGAGGCCAGAGTTCTTTAAAACTTCAGGAATAATAAAGTGCCAGATAAAGTAAAACAAACTAGTAACTTTTTATGTGAGAGTATAATTTTTTTCATGTGGTTAAATAGTTTTCTCCATTTTACCGGGATGATTCATGCCATGTATGCTCTTTGCCAGCATTTTATCATTCAATTCACACATTACCGTATCTGAATCTGATCTTTCTAGGTTTAATAATCAACATTTCTACGGTCTCTTATTTTCATCTTCACTTGCAGTCAACAAAAACTGGTTATATATTTTTTCCTCAGAAAGCTTGGTCCAAAAAAATGATTTTTTTTTCTGAGGCAGTGGAAGGTGAAGGATAATTTCTTGATTCCACTGAATGCTGGTTTCTGCACATTCAATAAACATCACTGACGTTTATTTTATCCACAATCTCCCATATAAAATGGCAGTTTGGACACAGTGCCAAAAATTTACCTTATAACACCAACTATGTGATCCATGAAATTTTATGCATAAAATATGCAAACATTTAACTAAAATTATCTGGTTTATGACCAACTGAACTGTACTTTCAAATATTTCAAGGTGTATGAATATTGTACTTGCTCACCCTTGTTCACATAACTCCCAGAGAGCTCCTGCATTATCTAGGGAGACAAACACTGAACTTCTCCAGAATATAAGCAATTAGAAAATTAAAATTTGCACTGATTTATTTTGTAATATCTGTATTTCCATGTTTGTCTCCTGCTTGAAAATTCAGCTACCTAATGAAATTGGCGTATAACAAAATTGAGTCCACCTTTGTCTACTGCTTTTGGAAATTACTGTTATGAAATAACTGCTTATTTAAGCAGTATATTGTGTCGTGATATGAATAAGCATTTTCAAGGCTATTAAAGATTTTGAAATTATATGTGGTGCAAATTCATAAAAAAACAAACAAACAAAAAAAAAATCAACACACCACAAGGGAAAGAAGTCCATTTTTAACCATCAGGACCTTAGAAAAAGCATGCAATTGTTCCTGGTAGATAGTTTATTATATTTTAAGTATTTCTTATAGTCTCATCTCAAATAGGTGGCAAGTAACAGAACAGAAAGACACAGACCCAAGCTCAGATCTTCTCTCCAGCGAGACAAGTAACAATCCTTGGTAGGGACCTGTACTCTTCATCTACGTTTCTACATTTGCAGCAGCAAAGTGCATCCAAACCATCATTATAAAACACTGATCTTCTTTTTAAATAAAGAAGAATTATTGATTATTGAGCTTTAAGGTGAATAAAAAATAAAGTTGAACCTTTCTTAGTTTCTCTGCTCACAAGTGTTCAGCCACTACTGACCTACTCCGTGTATACTAGTGACACCATAAAGCCTGAACAACTACAGGTCCAACAGGCTTCTTGAACAGCACTGCAGCACATGCAACTACTTGGTACCGGGACTACACCTGTGAAAATTTGAATCACATATGATTACAGCTCTTAGGTCCAACTTTGAAAAGTGCATTAAGATCAGTCTTGTGTCCTAACCAGAGGCCACACAACCTATCTTACCTGCACATCTTTCGGTGAAGGGAACACCAGCAAGGTACTGAAGGGTATCAAAAACACAGTCCAATTGCACACCTCTGAATTCTAAAAACTAAGTTACCTGGATATAGATCAACAGTGACAGCCAGGCACTCAGGAATGCAAAACCTCTCAGCTTTTTCAGGACAAATGAAACTCACCAATTCCCCAAAACATTTTCCATCAAATCACTCAAATTACAAGGAACAGCATTTCCTTCAGATAAACACACCATTGCTAGCACCTTTCATGTGCTGACACGTGTTCTCACTAGTCACTTAACCCATTAGGTCTGTACCTGCACCAACTCTCAGCTTTCATCTCTGAATGGAACATGAAAAGACTCTTCAAAGAAAAAATTCAATAGTTTTGGAGATTTTTCATCCTCTAGTTGTATATAAAGGGTTGGTATATTCTTTGTAATTTTGTCCTTTTTTTTGCTTGGAATGCAAAAAAAAAACAACACAGCCTTTTGATAAAGGCTGGCAGTGGCCCAGCTTTAGTTGTAGTTGTTTGAATGTTGTAAAAACACATGGGATGCTCTTGCTTTTATCTTTTGGCTTCTGTAGTCTTTTAGAATTACGTACAACATTTTGATTTTCAATATACTGCTGAAACCAAAACACAACATTCCCATTTCATTGCTCAGGGCTACAATTTCCTGCCGCTGTATCACTGTTCCCCAGCAAGACTGCAGACACAGCCTGGATTTCTGCCTGTCTGGGCTGGGGGTGCAGCCATTCACACGTGGCTGTGGAAATGCTCGCAGACCTTCCCACTGCTCCCCGCACAAGCAGTGGCTCTGAAGTAATGACAAAATAAATTTACTCCTAGAAACTGAACACAAGCAGCTTGGGCAGGATAAGCAGCTGTCGACTCTCATCTGCTTGATTTCTGACCCTGAATTAGCACTAACGACAACGAGCCGACATATGGATGGGAGGCCAGCCCTGCAGTTAACAGCTCCATTAGTACTCGGTTAAGTTTCCCAAATGACATCAAGCCACACAAGACAACTACAGCAGGAGATACAAACATCCACACAGGCCACTGTGTGCTGCCTATGACTGTGGCCAAAACGAGGTAACCTGGAAGGAATGGAAGACTGGGTCATACGAAAAGCAACACTCACCCTCAACCAGTCTCCTGCCAGCTTAATGCTCCCCAGCTCTTGCAATTAGAGACATCTATCTCTACCTATTAATTTATTTCATAAAGCCCTTTTCAAGCTTTGAATCAGCCCCACTGCTTCTCTCCCCTCACTCAGTTTTAGTATGAACAGGGCAGACTGGGGAGCCACAGGCTCCTACCTGCACACTGGTATTCAGGAGACAGGAGTTCTGCTTTAAAACTAGCACATAAAGAATGTAATGCCATGCCAAATTTGCTCTCCATTATGCCCTAATAATTCTAATATCTGACAAACCTATAGGGCCACTCCTGAACACTGAGATGGCATTTATATCACAGCCCAGGAGTTTACTCAAGAACCAGCTCAGAGTCCACCCCTCACTCTCTCAGATTCACTCCTCCTCCATATACATCACATTACCTACACCACTTTTCATTTGTATTTTACTGCAGTCACTCAGTTTCATTACGTTCTTAAAAAAAATCTTCAGTCACCATTAATAATTCAAAGTTATTCCGTGCAGTCATGAATGACATCAGGAATTCCAGCTCTTAACAGATCGCTTATGCATATGCACACCACCACAGGTCCCAGAACAGATACATCTGCTAACTCATTAGAAAGGCTCCAACATTTTGACATCCGACTTTTCTTTCCAAAAGCCAGGCTAATTCCTGACCTTGAAAGAAGTTCATCCCTGTAGCCACCATTTTTTAATTTTTTCTTCCAATACACTATGACTAACAATTTTTCCTTTTACATATCTCAAGCTCATCAGCCTGTGGTTTCCTCTTCCACCTTTTAAGAAAGTAAGGTCAAATTTGCCATCTTTCAGTCCTCAGGTACAAGTACATTTATGCATCGCCACATCTTGGTTAGTCTTGCTATCTCGTTCTTAAATTCCTGCAGAAAGCTGGGGTTAATTAACAAACTGCTTAGCAACTTTTTCTATTGGATATATAAATTCCCCTACAAATTATTAAATTTGAAAGACATTTCTTAAAGAAGAATTCATCAGAAAGAATTCCATCTTGGGAACTACCAGTTCTTCCCAATGAGCAACAGATGCAACGAATGAATTTACCAGCTCTACAGATTATTCTGGCATACTCCCCAATGCTGATGTTTTTGAACATTTATATTTTACTAGTTCTGATGCCTGTTTACAAGTGGTCCTCCAACTCTTTTTACAGTATTACACCTTATTTAACCTGACAGATTTTATAAACCTTTTGTATTTTCCTTATTTAGATAAAGCTTTAGGCTTTAAAAGTACTCTTTCTTGCTTTCAACAGCAACCACTAATGCTGCTATTAAGCACTCACACATCTTTTTCTGTCCTTTCTGAACTATTTCTCAGTAAGGGGGAAACATTTATTCTCTGCCTCCAGTGTAGTATTCATGCTACCTGTAACTTTCAGTTTCCTTTTAACAAACTGGCACGAGCTACTTCTCCATTTCCACATGCCTCTTGAAGCTGAGCATGGCTGCAGTAGATTATTTGGCTTCTGTTTCTCCTGCAAAGATCCTGGAAATACTTACATTATTTCTCCTGCCCCAGAGTAGCTCTTGGACTAACATTTTGAACTGGGCTTGTACACTATTCAGCACTAAGTCAGATGTAGCTTTCTTGCTCAGGGAAGTAGAGTTTATGTCACTGTGACAGGGCCAAAAGCAAGGAGAGTTTTCACACAGTAATAGGGCAGCTCCAAACACTGGTACCACAGCAGCATGCTCACAGGACAAACTTTACTTCCCTGCTCTTAGAAGTGAAGTAGGCTCAGCTCTGCACACATCCTACCTGTCACCAGTTAGCGAGGATGATTGTATCAAGGTTGCCTGGGGAGAGTGTTTGCCAGTTTCTTTATCAAGGCATGAAGAATCCCAGAAACAGTTCACTACTGTTTCTGTAATTCTGTGTAACCTTAGTTTTACTCAAGTTAACAAAGTTATGCCAATCTAAAGCTGAAGAAAGATGGAAAAGCAGATTTTTTAAAACCCAGTATGCATTGCTAACTTATTTTTGGGTGCTTCCATCTTTCTTCATAGCCTGTGGCCTTGTTGCATCATCCAGCACAACAGTGTTTTCAAGGCTGTACAAATAAAAGCCTGTGAATATGATACTGTACTGACATTCAAGATGCAATTTCTATTTCTGTCTCTGCCACAAACTTGCTCTGTGACCTTGAGCAAGTCATCAGATCTCACTGACTCATATAAATATCTCTGAAAAAGGGTACGGCAAAGCCTTAATAACTGGAGATGATTATTATATGCATAAATCCTCCTCATCATTTTTATCCCTATTTTCATCACTTGCTATTTCACTTTCATTCCAGATATGAAGCAGAAAGCTCAGTGGAAATACACCAAATAGATACCATTCCTGTGGAAAAACACAGGCCACATTTACTGTGACTCCAAGTTCTCCCGCACGAGGGTACCCTCCAAGCTGCTGCAAATACAGCTTCGCAGCAGTGAGGAGAGCTGGGGGGACACGCACCTGCTGAGGCTGCAGTTCATGATGCTCACTACAGTATCAGGTCATGCAAAGTAAGGAAGAGACTGACAAAAATCTGTTGTCAAGAGCTTACAACTCAAACAGACAGTGTGGGGAAAGCAAGTAGAAGTGTAGAAGAAATAACAGTGACCTGGCCAACCATGCCTACTAGCCCCAGTTAGCTAGGGAGCACACATCTTTTGAGACAGCCAGGGCAGCACCTTGCCTCCTGTTATGTCAAATTGCACCCTACAATCTCTTAATTTAGGCTTTTCCAATACATCTTATTTTGCATTTTTCTCCTGTTTTCTTTTTCTTTTTTTTTTTTTTTTTAAGTAATCTATATTGCTTAGAAATAAATAGCCTGCAGTACAATTGCTTCAGCTTCATATTTTCCATGTGATTTTTATTCTATGCAATCAGAGGACAAATCAAATGGAAAACACAGAAAACTCTTCTCTAGAGAGCTTTCTGTCCTCCAGCTGCAGTTACTCTGCAGAATGCCTTAACAAATGGTCAAGAAAAGTTCTGCTTCTACTCGGTGAAGCCAATGCTAAATTGTTGATGACAAGGCTTGTCGTAAATAAATGTAAATGCATGTAAACACCAGGTTTAGCCAAAGGGATCACCTAACGGAGGGAATTGGATTTTCTAGATAGCTCAGATGCCACAACATTATGAGGAAGAGCTGATGTTGAATCATCAGCTGTTACTGCAATGAAAATGGAGCTCCCTATCTCTGCCTGGCCTTCCACTTAATGCCTTTCACTTATCACTAATGAAAAGCAGCACATTGTGTATGCTGCTGTTCCTACCAGATGCCGGCTGGGGAAGGGAAGGAAGGACAGGCAGGATACTTTGCCCACTTAGAAACTCCTTCGCAGGAATCCTAGTGGTACTCCCAAGGTCATCACACATCACTCCACAAACTCTTCATTAGTACTGCACTCTGTGTAAAGGCTTTTAACAGAAGGAGATCACCTTTGGTTATGTTTTGAAGCTTCCCTGGTTGAACACGGAAGGTATTTCGACCCACTCATACACTGCTGAAATACCAATCTTCTCTGTTTGCTGAGACAGAATAAATAAAAATTAAAGTTCACACTCCTAAGCCTTCAATAATATTTTAAATTCCTCATGCTCTTCAGAAGGCAGTTCTTCCAGTGAGTGACTTCACTGATCTCTCCTGACTCTACATACATGCCAGGAGGTTTGATGCAAGAGCAGATTATTTCTATTAAATATTCTTTAATAGAAAATTTTGCATGGCAACTAGGATTCTTAAAACATATTACAGGAATGAGGAAATACCCCTCTTCTAGAGTACTCAAATATTTATTCAGATGAAATATACATGCAATTACAACCCTGGATTCTGCACTAGTCTGCCACACACACACAGAATGTGTGAGAGCTCAGCAACATGTTTTTGTCAAGGTCTGTGGTTTTATGCCATATTTACCGATATAGAATCCATGTGCCTCCTTTGGTATTTGTAATAAAATAAACCAAACATAGCATATCCTATAATATTTTAAGAAACAGTTTTAGCCATGATTAATGTTAACATTACCTGAGAGCCACTAGATGGTGCTGTTAAAGACAGTATGGAAAGTTACTCTGAACCAATCATATAATGAAATAAGATTTAAAAAAAAAAAAAAGTGTTCTTAAAATGCTGATCCATCAATTCTATGTTTATTAAAACATCAAGGCTGTTACTTTGCATGGCGCATTGTGACTTTCTTTAGAAAAGTGGAAAAAAAAATTAAGTGTTGAGAGCAATGAAGTTCAATAACTCTGAATAAAGTTTCTATGAGCTAGATTCACCATCAGTGACCTTTTAGGCATCTGGCCATGGAAGAGAAAGCACGATTATGAGAACCATACCTACACTCTCGACACGTTGCTGCGGCAGAGATAGCATGCAGGCTGCTTCCAGCCCAGCTCAAGACATTCACGTGAAGTGCCGCCTGGCACAGCATACTTGCTATTCAGTGTCTTCAGCTAGCTGCAAAGGAAAATGCTAGCAGCCGGCATGAAAATCAAACCATGTTCCCTTCCAACACCCACAGTCAGGGAGGAAACAAAGCCTGTTTGCACTGGGAACGCACTGCCCTGCTCTCTGGCAGGCAGGCCACGAGGCCTTTCCCTTGCTCCTTGCACAGCAGCAGCTGCAGAGAAGGCTCCTCTGCACCGTGCGCCTTGGGGTTGGGAGGCCAGGCCCTGAACTCCCTAGACCTGAGCGGGTTGGGGGAAGAATTTTATCCAAAAGGCATTTCAGAAAGTATATAAATTACCCTGAAGTGATGACTGCAAAAAACAGGCTTCTAACATTTGGGGCCTTACTGGACTGTAAGAACGTGCTTCCTTTCACCCACCTTGACCATTATCTCTAAAACCTTCAACGGGACAAGCAGGAACGCTTCCAGCCCCAAGTGCCCACAGTCCAAGGGCTTCAGCACTGCACAGGACACCAGGGAATACGAATTTAACCTCTCGTGTGGAAAAAGCAGTGCAGTTTGGGTCCCCCGCTTCTCTCAGCCAAATGGAAAACCAAAACCAAACAAACTACAAAAAAAGCATCAGCAAACTGCAGAAGCAGGATCCACAACCTGGCCCTGCGAGTGGCATCCCCCTGCCAGCACAGCCACCCACCCTCCCCAGGGGCTCCCTCTCCCTCCGCAGCAGGGTGCAGCCCCCCAGGCCTGGCACAGCCAGGCAAGCCCCAGGCCCACCATGCTGCCAGGTAGCCAAGACTTATTTTATTTTTATTTTTAAATTAATACCCCTTCCAGGGCTTTGACGGCAGCTAAATGGACTCCTTCAGGACAGCTATTTTAGACACCTATATGCCAGCCAAACCTCATGTCAGCACTTCTTTTGGTTTGTGTTTTTGTCACTTCAGAAAAGAAAGCTGTACGCTAAAATACAGCATTTTCCAAAGCCTGGAATTCACTGGCCATCACCTAGTTATTTCAGACGGACTTCATTTCTACCTTTTTGCCCCTTGACTAACAAAATAACAGCTGTAAATATTTCATGAGAAACAACTAGGTCATTCCCCTCTTGCACCCGCTTCATCACCTAAGCACAAGCTGTGCTAGATAACCACAAGCTGTGCATGTGGGCAGAAACAACCTCAGTGTTTGCAGCCCTTACACCAAAGAAACCTCAAGTGCATGGATACAAAATAAACAATAGACTGGGGAAGTGCCTTTGTTAGCATAGTGAGTTTAAGAATTAAGGAAGAGATACAATCACCTCAACTTCCACACAGATTCCATGAGATATAAAGTTATACCGCGTTTTCACCATAGAACTAGGTGTTTATTGCAGGTAGGAGAACCAGAGAGGCCGAGTTAGTTATTACCCCAAGAATCTTTGACAGTTTACTCTAAACCTTCTCTAACTTGTGACGGTGAGCCTGAAGACAGCTCACAACTGTAAGTTCAAAAGCATGTATGTGGACTATAATAAATATTGCTCACCACCTGAAATGTGTTACCAATTGCATGTACTTCAGTGGATTGCAGTCCTGGCTATTAACAGTTTAATAACAGTTCTGTGAATTAGCATTAAATTACAGTGAATGTTAGTGAAGAGGTTCTAATATTTACATTAGTGCCTAATGAGTTCCCCATAATTAATATAATTACACTGAACGGCAGAAATTAATATTCAACCAATTATTTTAAAGAGCTATCCTGTATATGTAGAGACCTTCTGAAGACATCCTCCCAATAACAATAGAGCATTTCATGAAAGCACAGGCCCCAGTTCTGCTATGAGCTCTGCAGGAGGGAATTTCATTGCAGAATCAAGGCATGGGCCCCCACTGAAGTTTTGGAGTAAATTCATTTACCTAATTTCCTAAGCACTCACCTTATCTCTTTATGCTTGCCATAGAAATACTCCAAGACACAGCAGAAAACTAATAAATCCCACATTCCACCTCAGGCATGACTTCTAACATTGTAACACAACCCAGATAAAACAGCAAGGGACATATGGCACAGGCGCATAAATTATTTTAACTGACTCCAAGGATCCCACCAGAAATGGTGAAATACTTTGCTTATAGCTCCAGACAGTTCGTTTCATAAGGCAGAAGGATTAAAAAATTAATAATAATACTTTTTACCTGAGAGGAATGTGCAAAACCCTTGTCCTCAGTCCTGCAAGGCAGACTTCAGGGAAACACACAGATAAGCCGTCTGAAAAGTCAGGTATCTTCAAAGTCCCCCTAGTGACAGTTTAAAGATGATTACTTTGAGTAGCCATATTCAAACATGAGCCTAATGCTTTTGTCTCAATTTTTCAAAATATTTTGTATTTGGAGATAGCTGACCCAATTTTCCACTTGTTTGTTTAGGAGCTATTTCATCTTCAATCAAAAGACAGATCACTTTCTTTCCTCGCCTGCTATGTCATGTTTAAATATGCACCACACTGCCGTTTCATTTTTCTACAGCTAAGCCTAGACGAGGACTTCAGAGATACTATCCTTCAGAGAAACTGATAGCACTAAGGGCAAAAGGTTAGGTATGCAAGTCTTACATATTAAAGGATAATTAATCTTGCACGCACTGCCATCGCTGCTATGTCTTCAGACATTAGATCCAGTTCTGCTTCCAAGAGAGTGCAATTTATTGTTTTAAATAGCACTTGGGAAAAGAGAAGCATCTCTCTTCCTTTCCACCCACTCCCCCCACTCCAAATCTACTGGAAGTTAATTTCGGAGTAAACAAAAACCAAACGAAATTTGTCAGCCAGCCCACACAGAGTCACATTATACTCTAAGAAAGCCTGTCTTATGGTGGAAGAACAGACATGAAGTCTTCAAGCTAGCATTCAAAGAGAAGGTCTCATCTTGAAAGATGCTCCCTTAGAATAAAACACTGCCCCGGTGTGCCAAAGCCAAATGCTACCTTTCTGAAGTGTATCTGCCTATTAAACACATTAAAAAAAAAAAAAAGAGAGAGAGAGAGATTAGCATAGCAATTAATGATTTTCAAAGGAAAAGGGCTCCTTGTTAGCCAGCTCTTTTAAATTTGCTCCCCAGAACTCCTTACTTGAGGCAGCCATTCCGTCCGGAGCTGGGGAAGTGCTTGTGAGAGAAAGCAGTGGGCACAAATACTGGCTGGCAGATGATCATGCTCTCCCTCCACTATCCCTTCGCCTCCCACATCCCCCAAAGCATCTGATCCTAAGCTACTCAAGGACATCCTCCAAAGCAGTTCTGCTATTGATATTCTCTCTGTAGTAACTTTTTCACTTGTCTGCTGCAGCTACTAATGTTACATTACTCTGCAGCTACTGGTATCTAAGAAATTGAGTCCTGCCTCACTGTTTGCTCTGATGATTTCCCATGACAGCAAATGCTCCACGTTGTTTATCTGTCATGATAAACGTTTCCCAAACATCATCTGAGCGTGCTTCTTCTCGTCAGCATCAGTGAGCACTCCCTTATTCCTGTACTGTCAGACAAGGCGAGCACCGCACTCCTGATGTGCTTGCTGTTATGCATTCTCTTACTCAGCTGGTACGAAAGAGAAGTAAACCACCAAGGGAAAACGGGAATCCGGGAGATGCTTGTAGAAACAGCCAATTTAAGACCATCAGTCTTGCAATCCTGGGGCTTCCACTTAAAACAAATGGAATTACCATCATCGCAAACAGCAGTTAGGCTAATCAAGAGTTAAATAATAAATAATCCAACAGGGTAAGATCAACCATTCTTCAAGTCATCCCACGGTCTACATGTGGATAGAGGGACTGTCTAGAGAAAAACTGGGTGAGAAACCCATTCTCTTGGGTCACGGAATAAGGTCAGAATTGTGTAGGGGGTGGGGGGGAGACCAGGGACCTCAATTGTAAGCCATAGTTTCAGCAGTTTTAGACCATCTGAAACAATACCATGGGTATTAGGTGCAGAAGGGAATACACATGGACATAAGCATAGGCATCCATCACAGACCCCAACGTCACAGAGGTACGCGAGCTCACAGCCCAAAATTTAGCAACAGAAAGAAAATTGTCTTAACTGTCCCACATCACTCCATGCACACCGTCAGTGGCCCTAATCAGCCTTGGTGGGTTGTTGTAGCAAGATCACATTCTATAGAGCACAAGTAGCTTAGAAATGACAGCTTGGATCAAAAATCATCCCTTCAACATAGAACTCACTCTACGTCTATTACTGCTGGCAGAGAGCAAAGTCATGGTGCTCTTCCTGCCCAGGCTCAGTTCCTGCAGCACGAGCATACAGTCCTGCAGCTGTCAGAGACGATGGAGACAGGTTCAGCTTACTCTAGCTCAAGTCTTACCCACGTTTAGACAATAAAAGGCAAATCAGCCCCACTGTAAATTCTTGCTATGTAAGAAAGGTTAAATGCGTGTTGCAGACTAAGTTTCTGAAGGCATAAGTGGGCTCTCCTCTTTCTATCCAGACAGTAACTTTCACAAAAACTTGCAGGAAGCTAATTAGCTTGAAGACCTTTGCCTCTCTGCCCCATTTGATTGATACCATCCAACAGTTCAAAATTACTAGGGAGATGAACAGACACACACAGCAGAGAAACATAAATCTGTTTCCATAGTGAAGTGCATTAAAAATAGAAAGAACATGACACTAATGTTTCTTTTCAGATATTGCCACAGGGATTCTTCAAGGCACTGTGTCCAGAAGCTCTAATCACTAGTGAAAGCTGCCTATTTAAAAAGCTGTAGTAGGAGCCTTCATAGTTCTTATGCTGCAGAAATTAATTGGACCAAACTCCTCTGCATATTCAGGACAGTTGAGATGGGAAAATTTTCCCATTGGTGCTTGAAGATTAAACATAGCTTAATTTACAGCTACAATATCATATGTGAATGGTTTGTTTGCATGTATTGTTACAGTATAGCCTGACAAACTGAATGATTAGACTAGCTGTAATTTGTGCCATACATATTTGATATCCTGGTGAAAGGTAATGCCTTCATATTCAGCTTTACTGCTTCTTTACAAGACTTTATTAAAAGTTGGACAACAGAATGCTGCTTAGAGAAACCCTATTCGTGAAGACAAGTGTTAGTTTCAGGTTGCCAAGAGACTTCTGTATACGTACACGTTAATTTACTACATCAATATCTGTATGCAGCATGGCTGAAGTAGGAGCTACCCCTTTGGCAAACACAGGGCACCCACTCCGAGGTACCATGCAATACATTGCAATGCATCAGCCATCTACCAGGGAGAAAATAAAAGCCTCACGACTCAGGAATCCTCTGTATATTCAGAACAAGCACTGACTTCTCCAATCATAATGCCAAATATCTACAGCGATGGCAGAGATGTCCAAGTTCTACAGAGGAGCTGGTGTCTATCCAGAAGGTGATTATAAGATTGTAAGGAGCAGAAAGGAACACTCGATGAAGTGCAAAGACCTAATTCCTGCCCATGGTCTTGAAAGTCTCCACCCCACCTTGGCTATGCTGTAGTCTGTGGACTGATCTGAAAAACCCTAAAAAAACATCTAGGGTTATTTTTACCTTCCTGTCCCCAGCAAAGGCAGTCATATTTGTCTGTAAAAGTGAGCCTGATGCTTTGGCTCATGGCTGTTAGACAGAATAAAAATTCTACTGCTTCTTTACTTGTATGTAGGAGTCCAGAAAAAAAAAAAGATGGAATACTTCAGCTGAAGGGCCCAGGCAGAAAAAAGCAGCAGAGCCTCAGAAGAGCCACTTCAGGTTGGCTACGGAAATCAGTTGAGAAGCTACAGGACTGATAAGCTCAGCGTGCTCAACAAGCAGAATCACTTCTGGAAGAGGGCACCCTCTGCTTCAGTTTTATTCTTCTAACCTGAGGCATTTTGGTAACATGTGGGAGACACGCTGGCCATCACTACGGCAGAAGTAATCTAAAGTTTCACGTACCTGAAGTGGGCTTTCACCTACTTTCAATAAAACAGTAATTTGTCTGTCTGCTAGTTGACAAAGCACTGAATGTATTGAGTATTTGAACAGAAAGCAACAATACATCTTTTTAGCTTAGTCAACATACATAGTGGGAGGAAGGTGGAAGTCTTCCTGCATCACCTCAACAATGATGTCTTTTCTTTCAGGCTCACCTTCTTAAAGCAAACACCCTGCACACTTCTCTGACAGTCACAGATAACCTGGCTTCATTAAAATCCTCACCAGCCTCTGAATTAGCTAAATATCATTAGCTGAAAAATTGATTTATAAATAAACACGTGGTTTCTATGAGGGGCTTTTCCTAAGGAAGAGCAATGCTAAGAAAGCATATTCGAAGGATTTTCTAAGCCGTAATCTATACTTAGTACTTAAAGACCAAGCTCCCCAGGCAGTTTTTAAGGGCTTGCATCTTTTTTAGGAAGACGGAAAGTTGCAGCTGTAACAGCACTTGTGCTCATGCCAGGCGTTCTGCTCTTGTCATTTCATGGCCCACGTTACTATGGGACTATTAATGTACCAGCTAACATGGACTTTGATTTCAGAAAAACTACATTCTTATCACTTTTCACAACTACCAACATCTTTCACCAACACTAACAGATCTCATTCCAGCTCACTGAAGAACAGCCACTAAAGGGGATATGCTAGCAGCAAACCAGTGGAAGCAATGTACTTGTACTGCATGGATGCTGTTCCCTAGACACAGACAAGAGAGTTTGCTAAAAAGACCTAATTTATCAGCATCCTTCACTTGGGTCATGTGCTTTTATACAATCAAATCTCATGAACAGGATGGATAGTTGCAGCCCAGCTAGTGACAGAAGTGAGTGTTCATCGCAAGTGTCCTTGCAAAGATGCCTTCAGCTGGATCAGACAAGACTCCTCAAAGAATTGTGGACTATTCTGGCATGCCTTTGTGACCACGATCCATTTCTATTGATTACCTTATATTACGTATAAAACGTATCTTAACCATCTTAATCGGCTGCTCTACATGACCGCTCCTACTGACCAGCTTTGCCAGAATATTTAAATTTGTCTGCACACAGCTTGGTCAGCTCCTTTGTCTACAGCAGATGCCACTGGGGGAACCACAAGAAGCTCTGAGCTTCCCTGCTCAGGGAGTGAACCAGCACATCCCAACAACATCTACTGGTTGGCCTGTGCACAGCAGAAGCCACTTGAGAGCGTCTCCGGTCCTGTCTGGAAGTCCTGCCCGTGAAGTTCCTGTCTGCTGCTTTCCACGTGGCTGGCTAGGAGCTCAGTCAACCACCTTGTTTGCAGGCAATCAGGCACGCCCTCTATGCAGGGATTAGCTTCAGAGCTCCTGGACCAAGCAGGAAATTAATCATTAAGCATGCTGGGTGTCAACACAGGCACAACCCTGATATTCAGTTATATCAGAACTGCATATACAGGGTAAACTTGAGTTTTATCCATATACCACATAGATTTTCACCACAGTACCCACGAAGTAGCACGTGGTAATCCTTCTGACACAAGTCACACACCAATCCTAGGGCACACAAGCTGACCTTGCAAGGCATCCTCCTGATCCCCATTGTTTGTGCATCTGGAAACAGAAGCACAACAAATAAAAGGTTTGGAATTTTGCAGCCATTAGACCTAGAAGCAGGTGCGCTGTTGGGCACCTGGCTCCCCCTCCTTGCTGTGACTTGAGCTGCCCAAGCACCTTTACAAACCTCTTTCTCACATCCCAAACCATAAAAGTGTTGAACCAGAAAACTAAGCTTTTCTGACAAAGACAGTTGTTCTGAATCTCCTATGGGAGTAATGAGCCTCTTCTTTTATGAAGGGACAAGTCAGCTGAAAGAAGCAATAAAAGAACTGATGCCATTTACTAAGATGGATTGCTATTACTCGAGCTGTCCATCCAGACGTATTTGTCCAGAGCATATTTTTAGTACTAGAAGCAATGTAGTTACAGATCACAGAACAGCCAAACTGCCAGAAAACATGGACTGACTTATCTTCATCAAAATAAATCACAACAGGTTTTGGGACTCCCATAACTCAGAAGCCAAGGGTGACCTTGAGGCAGAAGTTGATTAAAGCTGTCACACAAAGCCCAGTGTTATACTTTACAGCTAATGATGCCAAGCTACCAACTGAACCATGCCTGCCTGTGTCTGCATGGTAGTTCATGGCTGCTCCTAAATAATAGCCGATACAAGCAAAGTCTGCAGCAGCCTGACCTGCTCCCTAGATGACAACCCCTTCACATGAGGCTGTTGAACTAGTACTGTTGCAAGTGCCTCCAACAGAAATAGAAATGAAAACAAAAGCAATGGCCAAAATAAAAACAAAATAAATCAAACAACAACAAAAAAATCCCAGTCCAGTTTGCTTTCTCCTCCCACTAGCGTACATGACTATGTGTACCAGAAAACACACCCAGCTATTAGGTGAAAAAGATTATATATCAAAAAACGGATCCTCTCCTGGGGCAGGCATCAACATTACTTGGATTCCAGCAGAACACTACTGCTTACATCAGCAAAGCACCTGCAGCTTGCAGGATGTAAAGCAAAGGATGTTGTTCCCTTAGGAGGCCCATGCCACCACACTGCCCCAAGCCTGCAGCACCTTGACCACTTGTGGCCGTGAGGGACAGCAGCAACCCAAAGGAAGCAGCATGGCTCAGAAATCTTCACTGCAGCATGTTTCAAAAAATGGTTCATACGAAAGAAGAAGACTTGGAAGAATTTCCATAGTGTGTTCTGATTATATAGTGAAAGTTAACAGTGGTACACCAGCTCTGGGGACCCTGTTCAGATGCCAAAAACTTGTAAGATGGAAAAGCATGAGAAGGCCCTGAGCTTCAGGAGGGGGGAGCTCAGTCCCATACCCCAGAGCCTGATAACCCCATGCTGCTCACTGCAGAGGTGGTGGCACAACATCCATCTCTTGGAGGACAGCTACACAGAAGGGACTCGGAAGCTAAAAGCCCAGGTCCTTGTCACCCAAGAGGGTGCAGAGGTTTTCTGGAGAAATATGCCTGTGTTTCTCCAGAAATAAGGTATATTTAGATACAGGACTTTGACAGTGCTTCATTTTTCAAACAAAAACGTGTTAAAGCAGCACATCCCCATTTTAGGCTGGGTTACTCTTTCATCAGGGTTTTCCTTGTGACCACCAAGTTCCATTCATGCATATTCCTGGACTTTATACCATACAGAAAGTTTCTGATGTTGGCCTTCCCAAAGGCAACTATTTTTGCTGTTTGGATTAAAACAGGTCAGTCATGTTCATGAAAGCCCAGCCTTGACAGCAGAAAGGATTTCATCTTTGTCACAGAAGAGGGTTTTGTTGTGTGTTTTTTTTTTTGTTTTGTTTTTTTTTGAAAAAACTGGGATAAGGATTTAAAAAAATATGTAAGAGCCTCAGTGTATCAGAAGATTCTCACTGAAGACACATGCTGAAAACAGCACAAGAAAGAACTGGGTATGATCCAGAAACAGTAGAATAAAAAATGATATTCTACTCCCTGTACTGTTTTGTTCCTGGTGGTTTAGTGCTCAAAAGATCTTTTTTTTTTTTTTCTTCTCATTTTCAATAAGGCTGTACAAAGTTCAAGATCTTATGAGGCAAACAAAGACTCGATCAAAGAGACAAAGATAGCTAGATTCATCCCACCCAACCAAGACACCCAATCCCAACCATAATTGCCTGAACTTCCTAAGTAGAGAAAAATAAGACAGGCTTCTCTGAGTGGCAATCTGGCAATCCATATTTTCAGTGATTCTCTACCTCAAGTCTCCTCGGGCCCCACAGGCAAGTAGGTTTTTTATTTAGGCATTTCAGCTTGCGCTGGGAGAGAAAAATGTCAGAGCACTGGCTCTGACTACCCTGCAGTGGCATCCTGCCTGCTTCTGAAATTCCCCCACTTGAAAGGCAGGAGGGGAAAAAATAAAATAGTTGAAATAAAGACACTGGATAGAGGCTAGAAGAGAGAGATGAAACCCAAGGGCCATTTCCTTATTCACTGCAAACCAGTGCAGCAAGATCACAGCACTGCAATCAACACTTCCTTGCATCTTACATAAAAATATTTAAGAAATATTCTTATACCACTACAGTAAGAAAGCACATAGCTCAAGTTCTGACAAGAGAGCACAGAAGCTACCACCAAGCCCCCCCAATTATTCTAACCTTGCACTTCGTAATTTATATATTCAGAGTCCCACAATCAGACACCACCTACAGAAAATCCAGTCGCTGCAGCCAATTTTGACTTTCCACCATGCTGAAGCCTGACATTTACACAGCGTTTGAGTAGGATGCCTGTGACTGCCACCAGTGAATACCACTTTTTCACTTTAACAGTGGCAGTAATTTATCTGAGCTTGGATCAGTAGGAATGAAGAAAGAAGACACAGGCTTCTTTACCTTCCCGCTTGCTCTCGGACAACAGCCTGACCTGTTAAAAAGATAAGCTACGGGAGGAATAGGATGTGTATTTAACCCCAGGGGTATTTCCTAAATTGCTCACAGCAAACAGCTCAGCTTGCTCTGCTCATGAACTCTGACAGAGCACCATGACAGAAATGCAGAAGTTATTCAAAACTACCTTGCTGCTGTTCCTGGAGTCAAACAAGGTCTAAGTGCAAACTTTTTCAACTATACACTCATCGATTTATCTATATTATGTCTAGTGAAAATGGTTGTATCTTCCTCTTATTATTAGCCCTCTCCAACATCCGTAACGCTAATGATGTCAGCAGGCTACTCCCCTATGCCATGTAGAGTTTGTTATGGCACTGTTTACACACGAAGCACTACAACACAGCCAGACGATAACGGAGCAGTAGCAGCTGCCTCCTAAGTTGAGGAGCTTTTCTTAACAAGCTTTTCTCTGTTGTCAACAAGCTCATCCTCAGGAAACAATGTAATATTGTAGCAAAACAATAATAAGCTCATGTAACAATGTTAAGTAATCGATTTATAATTATACTTGTTTTTAAAACTTACATTAGTTCACCCATTTCCTCTCGAACACCAAGATTCACACGTGCACACGGGGCGGCCAGCACCCAGGTGTGTTTACCAACAGTGCCTTGAGACAACACAGAGGACCAGACATACCAAGTCCTTGTCAGATCTCCTGTGTCCTTCAAAGCCTACTGAGGATGCATTGTTTTTGGATGTGCCTTCCGCATCCTTTAAAAGTGATTTTTATAACAGTGGTTGCAATATTTTCTTCTCTCAAACCTGTTTAACCTTTATAGTCTTGTAGGATTTGCACGATGCCCTTTAACTCCTTATCTTGCCTTTGCCCTGGTGTAGGCTGCCCTTTGTTTTCCTGAGAAGCTGCAGGTGGACGTGCCAGGATCCTGAAAACCTGCTAATGAACAATCAACACCTAACATTGATATCCCTTCTTTCTGGCCTTCTTTCTTTCCCTTCCACATCTAAGCCTGCCCAGTTGTACCAGTCTTATCTTCCTTTTTCTGGAAGATTCCTGCAGATCAGCTACAGGCAAGGTGAAGAAGCTGGTTTCCCCCATCAACACGTCTGCACCCTACCTGGATAAATAGATGTATACATACATACACCAAAAAATAAATGGTCTACCAGATTCCTTGTCCTTCCACCAGTATGAAAGTTTTACTCAGTGCTGTACTTCTGTGCAAATATTTTCCAAGTTTAACTGATGGCAGTGTGTAGGTAAATACTTTAACAATTCTGCTCTGTACTACCCACCTGTCCTGTATCAAAGCAGAACAGCAGCAGTCATCTTCCAGTTAAACAACGCAGCGTGTAATTGCCTTGCTGTTGGAATGACCTGACAAAACACATTCAAAATAAAGTTTGATTTGATGACTTAACCTTTTTCTTTACTAAAAGCCATCAGTTCTCATTCTCTTCTTGTCCAACATGAATAATAGAGCTCTGCCTTCTTCAAAGCATCCCTACCCATACCTGACCTACTGTGAATACGAGTTAATTTACTTTCATTTATTGATTGAAGATAGCAAATTGTTTCCTGTCTTTTTTTTTTTTTTTTCAGACCACTTAATTTTTGGAAAGCAAACTTAAATACACTGTATTTGGCATAGTTCTAAACAAGAAGGGACTACATCCCTGGAGAAAAAGCATGTGGACTTTGCCAAATACAGAATGATACTGCCAAGACAATTTTCCTCTCAGTAAGCACCCACAGAAATTGCCACTCCTCTCCTCCTCCTTAGCCCTATGGGAGCACACTCACAGCCAATACATATTTTTTAAAAGAGCATTCTTGCATGAAATATCACAGGACTTGAGAGACAAATCTGTCAATTACTTCTCTGCCACTCAGGCTTGTTGCCAACAGACTCCCTCTGTCTCAACACCTTATGCGAGACTGTATCCGCATCCTACTGTATCCTGATCCCTCCTAACCAGCCTCTCATTCTGGCCCATGCTACTTCATGTTGTCACTGCTTTGAATTAGCTGTCCTCAGCTTCAAAAATCTCTGCCCTCCTCCCCTCCAGTGTTTCTGATATGCTTATGGGAGAAAGTGATCTCAAGCGTCCTGGAAAAGTTGCCCATATCCAGATTCTCGAGGTTGATTTACACAGCTGCTGAACACCCACACCTGGAATTTGAACTAGGAAAGGGAACAGAATAACTCAGTAAAGTCAAGGGCTAATAAAAAATCTGGGAGTCCAAAATCAAACTTGTTTTTTCTCTGACTCAGCACTCACATTATACAAATGATGAAACATCTTCCCAAGGGATATCAGAAAGAAGTTCGTAGTTAGAAAGGCGCAACACATTGAAGCTTTGAGTATTGCAGAGTCCTTAAGAGAACCAGCAGTCTTAACTTCAAAGCAGCAGTTGAAAGTAGGCTTGGGAAGGAGAAGATCATAAAAACAAAAAAGTGTAAGAAAATTATGAATAGCTGCTCCTTAATTGTTGGTTGTGCATGTAGCTGATACAGTATCGGATTAAAGAAGTCTCTACTATTATCATATTTCCTCCTAAGTCTCTATCTCTGCTTCATTTGCCTTTCTACTGCATTTCATCCAAAATAGAGTAGTATCTTAGGAAGCTGTGTTTATATTCTGTGATAAGTGATCAATGTCCCAGGAAAGCTCCCAATTTTCTGCAGGTGTGGGGAGGTGGCAAGTAAAAGGTATCACAAGGCTAGTAAGAGTTGGGCTCTTGCAGTGCACAAACTGCACACAATACCTGTGTGGTTATGCTTTAAACTGCTTTTACAGTGAGCTAAACTTAGCCAGTGGAAAAACAACCCAGTGAATAAGTGAAGTACACCCAGAAGTATCTGCATCCAGCACCAAGTTATACAAATTACTAAGAGCAGTTTGTGTTATCCACACCCTGCCCAAGCCACACAAGCACATACAGTAAACAACAATCAGCCAATAAATACCCTGTTGAAAATTCAAGAAGCATTTGGAAAACACAAGGATCTCAACACAGGAGAAAGGTACTGATACAGGTTGTATTTTTCTCATCTGCATGTGCCCAATACCTTATTTGAACTTACATTATTTTTGAGTACTCGCTTTCTTTATTGCTTCAGTAATTACAGCAACACCGTGCAGCCAAAGTTCTGGCTTTTTTTTTTTTTTTTTTTTTTAAACCCAGACCACTGTCCACCACTGCTCCAAGGCTGAAACACCTGCATTTGTGCATGTTTTATAGAGTATGACAAAAGCCAACAAAGGCTTTGTGCTGATTACAAAGGCTTCGCCCTCCAGCCTCCATCTCTGCTGTGGCATCCGAGGCTCAGTCAGGACTGCTCTCAGGGCCGTCTCCAATACACATCAGCTTCAGGCTCTTCGTAAGAAAAGGCAGTCCCTTAACAGATAGCTTCTGTCCTTCATAACAAAGGTCATCCCATGCTTTGGAAACTGTGACAAGTATTTTAGCCTCCTGCAATGTCTTAATTTTAAGGTGATAAATCAACCTATCTTTCTGATCAGCTTTTTTTTTGAAAAAAAAAAAAAAAAAAAGCTAAGAGTATCTCACGGGGGAGTAATAACTATTGCCAAAGACATAATCCATTAAATCCCAAGCCAAATACACACCTGAGCCACGCCACCCAACACTTTGCATCAGGCTGACCACTCTGGTGGCTTTTTCAAATGGTATCTGCTGTATTTCACACTAACTCCCTGCTGGGGCTTGTCCTTGTGCCCTTGATCTCCCCTGCAGAACTGGGCTGAAGCTCTGCTGGGGCTGGAATTAACGCTGGCCAGAATGAGCCAGCCCAGGGAGCAGATGGTTTGGAGCACATCAAACCGACACTGTCAAAGCCACTGGACGCCAGCCATCCCCAGCCTCATTGTTCTACGATCTAGCAAATAAAAAGCCCACAAGAAAACACTCTAAAAATAAGGGAATTGCAAAGGATGACAGTAAAAGGTAAATTATTGCTTGTACAGGGTAATTTACATACAGAATAAGTTCCCAAAGAGGGACACGGAGCAAAGAACACAATTATGTCTAGAAGACCAGGAGGCTGTTTTCTAGAGATGAAGATGGTGGGTGCCTGGAGGAAACAAAGCAGAGGAAAAGGACATGCTCAGAACTGAATAGCCTCTTTCCTTTTCTTGGGTGTTTCATACTTCTGTGAGCCACAGACAGTACATGACAATAAACACAACAGGGTTTCACTATGAAGAAAAAACTTCTCCGAATGAATAGGGAGAAACCTGCTCAAGATGAACAATTCCACAGATTCCGAAGAAAACCACAACAACCCTGTGGTAAAAAAGAGGAGGAGGCATGAGACAAAAGGACAGAAGCACTTGTGCACCCCACTCCTGCTCAGCAATGCCCCTCCTGTCACCCTGCAGAGGATCTGCCAGCCCTCCCTCTGCAGCACTTCGCAAATCGGGGTTTAGGAACAAACCCAGGGCAGACCCTGCCCAACTGCACTGAAAGCACAGCGCTGCTCAGCCCCACTGCTCCACACGGCTCTGTCCTGCTCCCAGTCAAGAAGAAATTGGCTGCCTTCTCTTCTGGTGTAGCAAGCCATGCTGTCAGTGCTTGGAAACACTGCACTGCTGTCCAAGAGCAGCAAGGGCTGCCCGTTCCCTCAAAAAAGCTGATCTGGGAGTTGGGGATGACCCCAGCACAGGCAAAACCCTCACCAGCAGGGCAGCAACCCTCAGGGTTAAAACCTTGTAACCAAAGCTAGGGGCTGGTAGCAGTGCCCACCAGGAGCCCCAGGCATGGTGAGCATCCAGAGAGCCCAGTCAGGAACAAAAGGAACCAAAGGCAACTACAGCACGGGTCCAGCATCCACCAGAAGTCAGGGGGAAAGAAATGGCTGGACATAAGCTCACCTCCACCATAGCTGGGGCAGAAAGGGAAGGGCCACCAGGGCTGGCAGCACTGTCTTTCCTCCCTCCTACGGACCCACAACAGACACTGGGAGATGGGGCTCCAGTGGGGCACGGATGGGGAGGTCCCCATTCAGCGCCTGTCAGGGCATTCAAAGCCCTGGCAGTCAATGTTTGTAAGGAATCCATTAGGGGGAAAAGCCAGCAACAAAACTCACTGAGGGAACGGAGGCCAAGGGATCAGAGCTCCCCTGTGATCCACCAGTCTAATATGCTGGATGGGAAGACAGTACCAAGGATAAACCATCAAAAGAGCTTCATCCTAGCACCTCAGCACCAACCAGTGTGAGATCCAGACACCACAGCAATCACTTCTGAATAAAACCCTGGCGAAACATACCATCTGGATTATGCAAGTCACTGTTCTTGCAAGAGTGAGCTCTCTGCATTAAAGAATTTAAGCATTCTTCCCAGCTCTGCCTAAAAAAACAAGGATTTGCCTGCAGCAGAACTACACACACCACAGCCCAACAATGGGGAAGCATGCACAAAAAAGACAGATGGGATGTTCAGGGCACCAATCCTGTCTCCCTGATGGCACAGTGGACTTCAAAATTCACAGCACCCTCTCCATCTGTGAAGCCAGAAGGTACCTTCTGCTATTCCACAGCCTCAAAGTCCCTTCCTTTTGTCTGTTTAAAAGATTTCTTCAAACCCAAACTGTTGGCTGGCCATGACTCTGGCACAATAGGCTTTCCTATTGAGACTCAAAATAAAATTTGGATTTCAAAGTACTCTCCTAAACTCATGAGAATCATCTGTCATAAATCAGCTGGAGCTAATTTAACACTTCAAGGCATTTCTGTAGGCAGAACACTTAGTGCTGAAGGAACACCAGCAGTTAATACAGATCAACCCCTTCCAGTACATGAACAGTGTTGAGGATCTACTGGCCTACAAGAGGGAAAGCTTCCCTCTTTCCCTAAGGGGAACAAAGAGACAACTTGTGTGAAACTCAGATGGTGAGAATCCCACACTATACTTGTGATGCCAGTCTTGCACGATGTATTTCAAAGTGGGATTGCTACCCAGGCAAGAAATTCACTAGCTCTTGGGTAACTGCTTTTCCCAAAGTTATCCAGTTCTTACAAAAAGGTTCGTTAATGTATTATGCAGAGATAAAGCAGAGTCAGAGGTATTTGGTATGGAGGAATTTAACTACAGAGATTTCCATCAGTTAAATATGCAATCAATCCTGCTTAGAGGATTGATTGCATATTTGTATCTGGCATTATCAATAAATCTCATTCCATTTCTCCTCCTTAATTGCACTGTATTAACAAGATTAGGAGGAGAGCCTTACAAAACAAAAATAGCAGATGATTTTGAAAACAAAATCAGCAGCCTGAGGCCCTGTGGCATATTGCTGAGAGAAAGCAGGTGGTCACAGGTGTCTCAGCCTCGGAAGGTAATGACTATCTATACACTGCGCTATAGGGCTTTGTTGCACTTTGATGAAGTGCTCTGTCTAAAAGCTGGCACGACACATTTGTTTTCAGAGCAATTAAAATCAACAGCAGGTCCAAAAACACCTTTCTTATGAAAGACCGCAGCAAGACAATAATTTACAGACCTATTGTATAAATGTAAGGATTTAGTCCTTTGGGCTGAAACCTTGTTATTTTTCATCTCATCCCATTTAGATTTATTTTTTTCTGTAACAAATAGAGGTGTAAAACTGGGCATCACTATTCAGTTACATCTAAAAAGCTGCATATTGCATAGTAACAAGGTACCACATTGTCCTGTGAGCTGTGCTTGCACAGTTACCAATTTTTAGTGAGCCACGTGAGTACAGTGAGTGAATCATTAAATGGTATCAGAGCTAAGGTGAAGTTAAGCCTCATCTGAGGGCACAAAGATATACTGAGATAACCATGTTCCACAGAGAGGATTTCCAAAAATTAAAGTATCACACCTATGAAACCGACTCATCATCAATGAAATTCTTCACTTAGAAAACAATTCCACATGAAAAATTATCCACATGATTTGTCAAATTCTCTACGAACCATTTTCTTTGTTAGACATTTTTCTAGAATCGAGGGAAACGTTATGTCTGTCCCCCATCGATCTTGCTGCTATTTTTGTGCAGCAGCAGAACTATTTCTAGTGCTGCACTACCTCATCCATACTTCCTAGTAAAGTGTTTAACAAACAAACAAACCCAAACCCTTAATCCTTACAGGTTTATCGTTTACCTGTTTTCAATAGAACGTTCTCTTTAGGTTCCCTTGTTGGAGCAAATGGAAGGCCCTTCCTCGTGCTCTTTGAAAACTCCAGTGGTAACACCCAGTCAGCAGCATTCAGCTCCCAGAAGACGGGCAGCCCCGGAGCATGGTGTTTTACGGGATTCTCCTGCAGATACTTACTTCTTTACAATATCCCCAGGGTGCTATAAATCGATGTTAAAACAACTCATTCCTTTTTTGAAAGAACAGACCTTAACTTTAAGGTTGGGTCGCAGCTCTGAAGAGCCTTTGTGGCTTCTTGCCTTTCCCCCCATGTGGCTACCCCTTTTCTCTCTTTTCCTACATCTGCACTTTAGTCCTCTTCACTAATATGAAAAAATAGGAAAAAATTACCATTTTATCTTGACTGTTTGCATTTGCTGTTCTAAACTGCTGCTGAGAAGAGGCAGAGGTGCAAATATGAGTGTGCCCCCCACTGTACCAGGAAGAAATAATCAAGCTCTTCCTAGGCCGAGAGAAATAACTACAAGAAGAAATCAATTGAATTTCTTTAAACTCAGTCTCCACCTCCCCTAGAACAGAGATATCTGAACAAACCATTTAGAAGAGGAGTACGCAAGCGTTACCCCAAACTGGGAATAAAATCTCTCCAACTATAGTCTTCAATAAGCGTGGGAAGCATTTCTGTGCTGTGCACCTAACACAGTGCTCTGCTGCTGCCTGCCAGTGAGGCCCCCTCCCACCTCCCTGCAGAGCCCTGAGCTTTGTTCCCTTCTGCATATAAATCCCTGCCCCTGCCTTGCCTCAGCCCTGTTTGTTCCCCACCCTCGAAAAGGGTGCTGCCTTTGATTTCTTTGCAATCCTTGAGGTTAAAGCTTGCACACCGTGGTGTTTTACCAGCAGCACAAGCTAACAAGCTGCCCCTCCAGGCTCCATGCCCAGCGCTCCTCTGCCCATCCTGGGGGCACCTGGGCCTGCCCTATGTTTCAGAGTTGCTTCATCTCCCTGCAGTCACCTAGGGACTTGGTAAAGTGAGTGACACCGAGCATCACCCGCACTCTGTACAGCTTTGAGGCTGGACCTGCAGAAGCTGGAAGCCTGGAACATTCCTCCTGCTGAATAAAATGCTGGCATTAATACTGCAGCCCATGCAGAGCACACAACAGGGGATTTAATCACCTTATGAGGCAGATAGGCATCGCCTCTCCCAAGCCTTTTCCCACAACGGACCCTTCATACTAAAACATAACCCCTCCAGTGCCTCTGGAGGCTGCAGAAAGCCTCCCAGGCAAAGAGGGAGGAAAGCCCCATCCTGGAAAGAATGTCCAGTGCTCCAAGAATGCAGTTGGCAAAGTCCAGACTCAGTAATAGTAGCATTTTCTTTTATTCTGTATTTATTCCAAGTCTATAGATAAAGATCAAATAAGTATTTACTACCGTTTCCCCTTCTCTGGAAGAGTAATTGGAAATGCCTTTCATAAACAGCTTGAAAAGCCATCTAATTCTGCTAAAATATCCTTTTTACTTTAACTTCCACCTAAATTTATTCCATAGCCTCTTGTAGAAGTTTCTTCCACTCCACTTCAAAGAGTGTACTCTAGATTTTTAACCACTGGTAACTACATTTCCTTCTTTCTTCAAGATCAACAAAGGTTACCTGAACAAAAGGTAGGATTTCAACAAGCACTGGAAACTTTATGTGCCCACTGTACTAAAAGAAAGATTCATAGCTTCTCCAGTGCACGTTCAATGCCATCGATCTCTCTGTAAAGAAGTTTATATCATTTAAGAAGCACAGTATCAGTTATTTTGCAGAACTGCCAAAAATACACTTGTTTCAATGAAGAAAATTCATCAAGACAGGTCCATTTCCTCCATTCCTCCAGTCCCTTTAGCAGCTTCTCTTTTGTAAAACTGAGACTGGAGACCTTTATTCTGCAAAGTGTTTTGTCCTATGCTGAATTTCCACTGAAATTAATGCGCTTCATTAAATCAGGCCTCTGTGGTTAGTGATTCACCGAGAGGAAAAAATGGACAAGAGAGTTATTTTTCAGATTTGGGCAAACATTTGGAACATATTTCAATGAAAAAGAAGCCTTGCAGACCAAGATTTATATTAAAAGCATTATCACTAGCATGAAATAAAACAGAAAGCCTTTAAATCGGGTTTCAGCTGAACTTCAGGCCAAAAGAAAGTACTTCTCCCTTCGTTCAATTCACGTACAGCAATAAAAGAGCTGTAGCACAGATATTTTACTTAGCCCAATGGACAAGGCAGGGGAGGTCAGGCAGTGACACAAGTGTGTCTTCATTGCATTTGACTGAAGCTCAATAAACTTGTGTCGCTGCAAGTGTCGAAGGCAGGGATGCTGCTAACAGCTTCATACAGACAGAGCGCTCAGTGAGATGAAAGGCAGCTGCCAGCTTGCAGGCACAGGACTACAGCATCACAAACAGCAAATGGAGACAATTTATTGATTAATGCTTGTCATCCCGGGGGGTTGTGAGAACCTGGTAGCTCATAAGAATTACATTAACAGAAAGAGGGAACCTTCTCCTCTCCTCCCCTGCTCCCATCCAGATTATAATATATGAAATTAATTGAATACTCTGAGGAAGCTTTCAATTATTTTTTGGCTTGGAAGCAATTTTAAATTTCAACACAATGAAATGTGCACGAGTTGATCAAGAACATTTAAATGAGTTCAACAAGAGAGTCAGCTGGTATAAAATGATTTGCTTGGGAATGGCATCTGCCCCTAGCCTTCAATAGCCATGTCCCTCTCTCCACCTGTGTACACTCATCCACCTATGGTCTTGCTTTAAATACCAGATTATCACCTATCAGAAAAACCAATAATATGTTAAAATGAAGTTGCATACACCTGACCTATCGCCATCTCTCATTTCCAGACATTCCCTAGTTTCCCTGCAAAGGCAGCTAATACTGAACATCAAAGCAACAAATTCTTGATGTTTTGAAAATTGAAAAGCTGTTCTTGAACACGTGTACAGATGCTTTAAATTAGAAGTGGCTTTCCTTTGTTTTAAGAGGAGAACACTCTTGTTATGATTCCAAGGCAAGGGGAGAGTCAAAATCTCTGAAAACAGATAGCCTATTTGGGCTACTGGTATTTACTCCATCTATTAACTAAGTACTATAAAGTATTCACCTAATAAAATCAAGATTTCACACAGCAGAATTAAACACATATCAAAAAACTTGCTTCCTATTATCCCTCAGAGCCTCAAACTTGCCCCCAAATCCATAGGAGGACCATACACTAACAGGCAGGTTTGTAACTTACTGTGAAACCCAAAGAAGCTGCAGGGAGTCAAGCATCCCTTCCCATGGCAGCATGGCCAATGGTCGGCAATTTCAACATTAAACATCTCCACATCCCCTGCATCAGACACAGTGCTGTGAGCAGTAAGAGGCCAGTGTATGTGGATTTAGCCCAGAAAAGGAAGAATTACTACAATTTAATGGAATAATACAAACAGGTCCAAACATTGACAAATAATCCACTAGTTAGACAAAAATAACTGTAAACTACAGAGAATGATGTTCCTGGAATTCATTTTTACTCTGTTAAAAGTAACGCTGGGCCAATACCTTTCATTTATATCCAGTAGTAAAATCTGCTATGATTTACTGTAATTTTAAACAAAAGCAAGCTGTCACACAGCTTAGTGACATGTCCAACTATCTGAGCTTGAATAAATACGAAAATTTAATCATTCATTTGCTGTGGAAGGATATTAGTTGCGTGTTGAAATGCCTTTCATCAGTACTAACAAAATTAAAAAGTAACATTTTGAAATTAAAGGAAATTCAGATGTGCCATTAAACCAGTTCTCTCTCACGGCTCAGATTTTGTGACTGCAGTTTTATCTGATGTGCCTTAAGGGTCCATCCTAATTTCCTTTCCTGTCAGTGAGAGACTTTACTTCAAGGATACTGGATCAGACTGCAAGAGGATTAGGCTTTGATTTGTTCTTTCGAAAGCTCAGCACAGGGTTGCGCTGGGCCCCGTTGTACACGACACTGAACACTTTCATATCCCCAACTCTGTATATTACTTTTATCCTTCACTTCTGGGGCTTTGCAATTGAAGAGCAATGCACAAACAGTAAAGGTATGTTTTCTCTTACCAAGGTAGAATTTACTCATCTTTAATAAAAGAAGATGTTTGAAATTAGACAAAAGGCAAACTACCTTAAAAAGACTTTCAAGTAGCATCTTAGAAGATTTTCTGACTTGTTTAAAACATTGTGGAAAGACAAATCTATCGGTTAAGTCCAACAGAGCTTACAAGACATAAAAGAATACTATTAGTAATGCTTGAGAGAGGAATTGAACAAAGACTGTGCAGACACAGGTAGATCATCCCTCTTTATTTGTTCTGATAGTTCAGACTCTCTCTCAACAGAGAAATAGCTTAATGCCAGTGGAATGCAAACAAACAAACAAACAAAAAAAAGCTCTCATTCTTTTCTATCCCAACAAACATCAGTGATAAAAAATGAAACCAGTGAGTGATGAAGTATTACATGACTTGTAGTTTTTTAGTTTGTTTTGTTTTTTTAATCATGCAGTGATATTCTACTTATTATTCATAAAATCTTTTATGCTGGATAAAGGGTTTATTGTAAAAAACCTTTAAGCCCACCAGCACCCATGTGAACTGGGCATCACAGGCAGCAGAAGAGCTTTGTAGACACTGGCTGTGAACCTTCTTTGCAGCTGGTTCCCCACACTGACCTGGGCAAGCTCCTTTGCCTTTCCCCTTGTGCTGCACTTCTCCCCAGGTAAAAAAGTAAGATTCACTTCCTTTGGAAAGTGCTATCTACAAATGTGTACTAGAACAAAAAAAAAAAACTTCACCCTTTATCACTTTGTATGTTAAAATTATGTCAGTCCTCAAAACACAATGAAAACTGGACTTCCTTACCTACATGATGCACTCCATTAAACATCACATTCCCAAGATTACATTTTACCTATGCAAGAAGTCACATGGGCTTCACGAAGAATTCTTGCAAAAAGATTTCATAAAGCAACAGTGCACTGCATGATCAGTTCCTTTATGTAAAGTCCCTAAATATGTCTATAAATATTTAATTCAACTGAAAACCTTTCAAATGTTACCTATGCTCATCAGCTTCTCCGCACCACATTTGTTATGCAAGGCACATTTTGCTAAAAAACAAGAATTATTCATAAACATTCACCTGGGATACTATTCATGTATATCAACCTCAAGGACAAGAAACGACGTTTCTTTCATTGATTGGCAAGAGAGACTTCCCATATTGTAAATTCTACATACTGTATCTATGCACATCTGAATTATTTATAGGGGTATATGACATATGTAACACCCCACCTTCGTTACACTTACCCTGACATTACTCCCATCTGTATATAAGGAAGCATCAAAGTAATACAAGAGTCTAAACCATAAAATCATTTCTTAATCTACAGTAACATATAGTTTAACTGGTATGACTTTATATAGCCTTTTGGCAGCAGTACATCTACTGTATTTGCATTTTAGTTCACACGCCACTTTCAAGGCTTCGGTATTTCAGCAAAATTACAAATTAATGAGATAGGTAGTCTCTGTTACAGAGATAGGAGTAATCTGTAAAAGGGTATTAAGAAAAGGAGTAATTTATTGGCTCAGAAAGGTTCCAAGTGAGCAGTCGCATTAGCATGACAGCAGGAGGTCAAGAGACTCATTAGCCAGCCGCCACAAGATATGCAGCTCAGTATTTTGTAGTAGCAGGATGTACACGCAACCTACACTTTGGAAATGCAGTTCCTGGGGCCCTCCCATCAGCAGTAACTCTGGCTGCATTTCACATCCATCTGACGCCTGCGGGTACCCACTGTGGGGGGCTCCTTGCTGTGTGCCACTACAACAGCAAATGGGTTCCAAATATCCAGCTTTGTTTCATATTGTTTCTTCCTATTCTGAAGAAACCAGCTGAGGTTTAAGGAGAGAAAGTATAGAGTCCTGCACCTGGGAAGGAACAACTGCACGGATCAGTACAGGCTGGGGGTGACCTGCTGAAGAGGAGCTCTGAGGACAAGGACCCGGGGGTCCTGGCGGATGGCAGGTTGACCATGAGCCAGCACTGTGCCCTGGTGGCCATGTGGGCCAGTGGGATCCTGGTGTGCATTAAAAGGAGCATGGCCAGCAGGTCAAGGGAGGTGATCCTCCCTCTCTACAATTTTGTACAATTCTTCTACAATTCTACCCCTACAGTTCGGTGATTCTGTGATATGTGGCTGTGTTACAAAAAAATTCACCCAGTAGCACCGTGGCACAGAAAAAGACAGAGAGATGAGACCTGCTGGTCCCCCTTACCTGGGTAAGGGTTCCTAACAGCAGCATGTGCACTGCTTGCCCCAGCACAACAGCAGCCTGAATTTGGCCCATTGAGTTCTAACAGCCCGAAGGGGGTTAACCATCATCTAACTTCACCGCAAAGACAAGCTGGTGCAACTGCTAAAGATGCACCTTGTTAATACCCAAACTCATATTTTCAGGTTGAACAACAAATGCAGCATGGATAAGGTTTGAAATCTGGAGGTGGGGATAAGGGAAGGATGAAAAGCGGAAATAATATTATGTGAGTGGTGCTGGAGGTCAGCAGCAGCAAGACAGCATTTACAAAATGCCTGCTTGGCTCAGACTAAGGAGAAAGTATCGAAAGCCTTCACCTGGGCAAAAACTGAAGTTCATGACATGGTGCAAAACTGAGTAAATTAACTAACATGAAGGTGTTAGATCCTGATAAAATGAAGTGCCATGGCTCCTCTGATTCCACTGTTACTGTGCCATTTTACATTCACTGAGGATGGCTCTAGGTCATTTTAAAAGAGCTTTATTTTCAAAGGAATGAAATCTACAGTCTAAATCTTAATGCCATTCATTCACACAGGGGAAGAAAGACTGAAATAACCTTGCAGAAATACGCAGCAGTGCCAGCAGGGTGACCAGGTACACTGCTAAAATCGGCTTCAGGTCCGCCTTTCCCACCACTCTCTCCCCGGTCAGACCCACCACTTCCTTTGTCTATGGAACAAGGGATTAAAGCAGAGACATACAAGTGGTTTTGTCTAAATCACGTATGTAGAATGCAGCAATTGCCTCTGAATGTGCTTCATAACTGATATTAGCAAACACCTTAATTATTCATTGAATTTCTTCAAGCTAACTGTATCAAAGCCTAACACATCAACTCTTATCAAAACTGTAGTACTCCATGGCTTCAGTATTATTTTTAATTAAACACATGAGTACCTATATGAAATCAAATAACTGAGAAAAATCTCAGTTATTTCCATAGATTTTAGATGTTCCCTAAATTTTGGAGAAAGCTACCTCTCAAGCATTCGGCTATTTCTCATTAAGAGCTGATTTGTTTGTTTTAACAGAAACGTCAGATATTGCTTTCCCCTAGAAATGCTCTGGCATAATTTTGATCTCACCTAAAAATGGCAATGCCAGAGTAGCATAAAAATCAGAGTGAAAGCAGACTCATGATAAAATCTGGAGTCCAAAACTATGCAGACCTGAAAATGTTTAATGTAGCTGATCCCCATATTATTCATGCTTTTTAAACAGTCTCAACTTTTGACTTCAATTTTTGATGCTCCTTCCCCTCACTCATGGTTTTTTTCACATAATACATCATTAGGCCATGGAGCTAACAGCCACAGGATGTTTGGAGGCTTTGAGCACGTATGGGTCAACCATGAGATATGCAAATAGTTTAACAAAAAACAGATTCATCAGGGAATACTGACATCGAGAGTTTGAGGCCATCTCTAAGTCAAGGTCCTTAAACTGAAGGTCTTCAAAAAGACCTGCTTTTCCTAGTACTCCAGCTCCTTATGCAGACAAGCCCTGACTCCTTCCTCTTACAGAAAACCATTGCTAGACTAAATTCTGTGCTACACAACCCTTTGGTGTGACCCACACAGCTGTCCCATGGTCTTCATCTCTGCGGAGAATCACACTGCTGCTTCCTTTCATAAACGTATAGGGCAGCAGGCTCAGAAAAATGAAGGGACAAATGTTCAGCAACTGCAGTTTAGAGATGCTGTGTCAACTAACTGGCAGGAAAGTATAAACTAGAGGAAATTACATAAAAAGAGTGCAGGGCTGCTATATCAGCTGAGCAAAACCCTTGAGCATTTGCAGGGTCTGCAATCTGAAAGCAGGTTTTCTATAGCCAGAGGTGTCTCACCACAATGAGAATCTCTTTAAAATCCACTGCAGCCCAAATCCTTGATGTTCTGGGAGGAGAAATGAGGCAGCTGAGAGTAGCCCCACTGTGGTCTGCTCCACGTCTCCAGCACCATGGCACACTGCACACTATTCCTAGGAATAGCAAGTTTCTGTACAACAGGAATCAAATGCTAAAAATCCATCTCTAGCCCTCACATCCTTTTTCCCATCTCTCCTTACAAGCACGTACATCTACTTCCTCTCCCTAACTTTACCTGACTTTCATTCATCTTCCTTTGTATAGTGTTCCACTTCCACATTTAAATATGATGAAAGATTTTTCTAACATCTGGGAACGACAGAGATAAAAATTTGTTTCTTAAGGGGCTGTGCTTTTTGACTGTCCTAAGCTACACTGCAAGGCTGAAAATACCTATACCTCTTACAAAGTTCAAAGAACCAGAGCTGCAACCCAGAAAGGGAACTGAATATCCATTTCCTGGAGGATACAGTTCTTCTGGAAGTCTCTAGTTGGTCCCTTCACCCTTATCCCAATTCAAGGTAGACAAACAGGTGCTGACAAGGGCTTCCCACCACAATAAAACTGAAGATGAGCTGAGAGTGCAGGGTTTCATTGGTAAAGATGACTTGCGCCAGATTTCTTTTAAAAGCTAATGGAGTATGTGTGTGAAATCTGAGAAACCTTCTGGTGAGTCTTGCTCAGAGTGTGTTACGCACTTGTCCTCCGTTAAAAGCTGGCCAAATGACCCTAACGTATAAAAATCACTTTCTCACTCAACTGTCATCATCTGGAAGGGTAACACAAGACAGCACACCAGAGGAATCCAAAATGCTTAAACCATCTTCCTCCCTCCTTTTTTATTCACCATTGCATCTGAAAGGAATAACCTGAATCCCAAATTAAGACTGTACATACATAAACACTTCAGCAGACCAAGAAGAGCCCCCAAGGCGTATTAATGTTTTGTTCCAATAGTTGCCCTTAGAGATGCCAGCAAGATCAGAATTCACCATCCCAAGAGCCATATCCACACACACATACACTGTCCCTGCCCTGGACGGCAACTGTGCCCTGGCTGCTTTCATGCAGCTATCAAACCCTGGTGTACAGAGCTGCAGCTATCGCTGCTTATATACATTGTACAGATTTGAAGTTCATCACATTTTCATGGAAATTCAGCTCATTACTCAATTTGCCCTTATTTAAATGCTAATTTCAGTGAAGTGGTTTAACAAAGCAATTATGAAAAAAGGCCCTCATCTTCCACTGACTGAGTTGGGAAAAACTCGGGATTTGGCAGACAGATTAAGCACATAAATGCAATAAAAGTGATCTGTTTCATACTTAGTGTATTTGGTTGATAAAGGGTTTGGTTACAAAGGTAACGGTTGAGCCTCCCTTCCTAAAAATACAGTACCATGCATCAACAGGAAAACTAAAACCTCATGCAAGCATTAATAATTAGGCTCACCACCCTCTCTTGATTTATATACTTGAAACTTGCGTTTGTATATACTTGATACTTTGTTTTCTTCCTTAATGTATGTTTATCCATTCTATTTAGAAGTTCTGACTGTTATATATAATCAGATACTTTAGAAAGCATTTTGCTGTAATTGTATTTGGTAAAGTTAAGTGCTGCAATTCAGAAGGGTTTAACGCTAACTCCCCCTCCACAGCGCTCCCACTGAGGCTGACGGTGCCGAGCAGCTCACATTGCCTCCTCCCACTAGAACCAAAATAGCTAGTTCTGCCGGCTTCCCAAAGCCCCTCAGGGTAAAAAGCAAACAAGAACATTCAACTTCCAGCAATACGTTTCTCAGGGCAATGGCAGACAGAAGAGATGGGTGATGCAATGAAGTTCTAGGCCTGTTCCTCATTTCTTGGGCAAGAATTTCTCCGTTCTCTTCTTCCACAGAAGTTACCTCTGAAAACCTGCTCACTGACTTTTACCATCTTCTCATTTTCTCCTCCAGAGCATTCCTGTTTGCCCTCATCCCCTCCCAAACGCGTTGCCCCAGGTTGCACAGGGTCAGGATGATGAGGGAGGAGAACAGAACAAAGCAGCATGTCACTGCACGCAGAATACAAGGGTTAAAGGGTAGAACCTACAGCAAGTGGTCAGGAAAGATTTCTGGTCATGAACACAAGGTATCCACCTCCTGGACTACTTCTTCATCTGCCAGGTGTCCACCGGTAACGAAAAGGTAATTGTAACAGATGATACATAATTTTCATGAAACAATTATGCAGGAGAAAATTAATGGTAATTTCCAAAGCTTCATCTTTCTTCTGCTTGTCACTCCCCAGTGCATCACCAGAAACCTACACTGTGCTGTTCACAGAGGTTTTGTTACACAATTAAGTATTGCTGCAGCTTAAAAGAAATGTGATTCCTGAGAAGCCAGAGGAACAACTCCTGTTTAAGTGAAGACAAATTCCATCTGCAGTAAAACTCTGCAGCAGCTGTGTTTAACAACACTTTAGAGCCAACAGTGCATAATGAAAACAGTGGGATGCAAGGACATCCATCCCTTTTTCAGAAGCCATCAAAAGAAAAAAAAAATTTCCACTGGAAATCTTGAGCCATGTAACCAGGTACTGATGTACTGGATTCCCTAACCTCTGTGGTTCACTCCAGAGAGCAAGCACTTGAGTAGCACAGTCAAGTGTGAATGAGTTAGATTTCCAACATTCAATGAATGCAAATAGTACTACATTCAACTACAAAATGTATTTCTATATCTCTAAATAGGTGGGAGGTAATTTTGGACCTCTTCCTCGTGAAAATACACAAGTCCGTGCAGCACCATGCCAGCTCATTGCACTATGAGGGCAACCTCCACATACAATAGCAATGCACTGACATTTCCAAAACACAGGGGAAAAAAATCCATCTCCAAGCTCCTTAACAATTCCTGTGTGGCCTAGGGTTGTACATTAAGTAGAAAATATCTGATTTTCAGAGTCCATGAAATGCACTCTGTAGCTCTGGTTACTGGACAGCTCTGAAAAAGACTTGTCACTCCCTTCTCCCAACACCACCTGAAGCTTCTAAAATGTTATTCCTGCAACAACACAATGATTCAACATAATGATTCACTGTGGGAAAGAAAGAGCATTTGAGAGAAGAAATGACAGCAATTCAATGTGAACACAGTAACACAGCCTCCTCTACCACTTTGACCTATATAATCTCAATTTATTTTTTTTATCTGTCAACTGTTTTTATCATCTGTCTGTACTAGCTTTCCAAGCACAATGGAGTAAAAAGGGACATCGCGTGTCTGCAAATTAGTGAGAGGTATCACTAAAGCCACAATTGAATTTTCTTTGGTGTAAGATAAACTTTTGTTGTTTCCATTCTTCTTACAATCTTCTATTGCAGCCTCCCAAAGGTCTTGGTGACTGTACCTGCCTCTTTGTTTGTGAATGTGTATACAGAATGGAGGAGGAAGGCTGCAGAATGAGAGAATGGGGATGGAGGATGGGTTATGGTCAAAAGACAGTTTTTATGAACTGAAAATCTTACTTTTGAGACCAAAAAGGATCAAGGAGCTTGCTCACATTCATTATCCAAAAGGTGAACGGTTCAGCTCTTCGTCACAAGCAAAGCAGCATCCTGCTCGATGCTCAGCACAGCATGGGGTGGCGACACAAGTATTCCCAGTATCAGCACTAGGCAAATGGCTCATCAATACTTCCTCATGTAGAAATATTCATCTTGACAGTCAACAATGTTCTTCAGAGATTACTTCCATGCATTATTTCTTTTGCTGCTCAAAGGCACTCACACGCACGCAAACATCCATAAACTGCTCCAGGAAGGCTCAAAGATATCTGCATAAAATCTGTATGTGCTGGGGTAGTGCCTGCAGTTGTGGGGTGCTTCAGCAGGGATAAGCCATGCCAAACAGAAATCCAATTGAGCAGAGCTAATTAATGAAACAGGCTTGTTGTTCCTACTGGAACAAACACTCTGTGGTCCTACAAACGCAACTGAGATTTGTTGCATTTGTGAAGCTCGTTTATCCACATGTGCATCTACAATGTCACCCGCTCTCTGGAGAACACCCAGGCAGAAAAGAGGTTTTATTGAACAAGCTCACAGAAATGTCACAGAGCTTGGAAGATGTTGGGGTTTCCACAGATGCCAGGGAAATCTGAACCAGTACTCCACAGGGGAGGATCCATGTGATAGTAAAAAAACAAGGTTCTAAGGATCAAAATACGACATCCTCAAGCTAAGCAGGTTTCTGGTCAACTCCCATGCTGATCCATCTTTGGACCAGTGCTCATAGGTCTAACATGTCACTACTACATGCTGGATGGCAGATCGTCTTCAACTGACCTGGATGGATACAGAATTGTTCAGAACTCAACTTTTGTCTCCGCTATGCCGTGAGTTATGTCCTTACAGCAAGGGTTACTTGTTAAAAGTGTCCTGTTGGAGAGCTGGCAACCATTGCTTTTCACAGCCAAGACAGTCAGATTTCCTTGTGGCATGTAATGCAAGCCATTAACGGGTGAACATACTGCAGGAGTTATTCAAGAGCATTGACTACATACAGAAAATATGACAATGAAGCAAACAGTTGATGTTAGTGAGGTCTCTTCCAAGTCCACTATTGAACAACTTTACAGTACGTTTTGGAAAACATTAGCAAAAAGTAATAAACGGAGAAAAGAACAATGACAGCAGGAACTGTCCCAACCTTCCCAATGGTAATGCAGCACATGTAGTGAGGATGAAAGCTTTCTGACACCACTCACTACAGGTAGGTGGGAAAACAGACCAAAAAGCCCTGTGTTTTAAACTCCTGATCTTAGTCCAGATCCATGCTTTATAAACTGTTCTACTCTACAAAAATCAGAGATACACTTCTGGAGCTGTGAACATTTACTTTTGATTTACCTCAGTAATATATTTTTCTAGTGTTGATTTTCAAAAATTTTAAAGCAATAGCCTTACTGTCAATTCAGTTTTAACTTTTTCATCAAGGTCTTTATCTTATGCAGTTTTCAAAAAAATAAAGCTGCTATTTTTGTTTGAAGAAAACAAACAAACTCCATAAACATAGCTACCCCTCCCTGGATTTTCATAAATCAGAAGTTTATAATCCTGCCTCGATTACAAGACTATTGTCTAAACAAAAACAGTAGGGAGAAGAGAGCTGAGTTAATATACAAACCCATCAAATTCTACAAAACAAGTCTGATTGAAATCCACAATGCTTCCAATGAATCAGAACAAAATTTGAAGTTTAGTCTAAAATATAAGAAATATACATGCCTAATATTAAATTTTGCTCAAGGGATATCACATCTCATTCTGAATTATAGTAATTTTATATCCAATATGACAAATTTAATTGGTTTTTACTTTTTTAATATAGTCAGTTTGACTTTCAGTTCCTATTTACTAGATTTCAGACCCCAAGAAGAGCCTAGATGAGAAAGACACAAAAAGTGTCGTGCAAAACTATAACTTGCAAGCAGCTTTACAAATGCACAGTGTGTGCCACTGCAACTGTTTCTGTATTTTGCCAACGCAAGCCCTGGACAAAACTAGGTCTGAAGTGCATGATTCTGCCAGATATACAGCCCAAATCCTGAAGTTCTGGAAATATGCTGACATATCCAGAATGAGTAGGTACACTTGAACTAAACATGGTTTAATACTTTAGAATTTAAATGAGAATAAAAGACTGCTAGGGTGAGTCCTGGTGGCAGGGATCTTTGTAAAGAGAGAGGTGTCTGATTAGAAAACTCAAATTCCCAACATTTCAATATTCAGTACTATTTGAATCAACAAAAAGATTCCACATAACACATAAAAAAAATTAAATTACAAATCCTTACTGGTTTCATTTAAAATAAATATCTTGAGGTAGTAAAGCAGCCTCTCTTGAGAGAATTTGTTTCATTAAGGTTTTCCTAAACTTCACACAGCACAGTAGGCACAGTAATTTTATTTCCAAATGAGTTAAAACAGCTTTTGATCTGGTAGAGGCACTTAATTACAATCAGAAGGGCAAGAAACTAAAATATATGGAAGTGTGCTGGGCAATTCATGTCTTTTCAGTGTAATTATCCTACCTCAGGGTCAGTTCAAGTTGCTCCCACAAAAGCTAACTTCCTCTGAAGAGCTATTTGTCATGGATGCTTGATTCTTAATCACCTCATCAGATCAACTGCTGCTCTGCCTGTTCCTGTGATCACTGGGAAGCTTTCAGACCCCTTCCACTGAAGTTCGTTATTAGTTGGCTCCAATCCAGCTGGTGTGCTTAAAATTTCCTGAAAAAAAAAATTTAACAGTGTTTCAGGTGATGCTGAAGAGTAGTGAGACATTACTGAATCCTGCAACACTTCAGAGAAACATTTTGGTCCACACTCTGAAGATGCAAAGTGAAGACACCAAAGCTGATATACTCTTGTATACTACAGATCATGTATCCCCACCAAGATTCCTGGTTCCTTTCCATACATGGCCAAGGGAATTATCCTGTCCCCCAGTTCAGTAAGATTAATTCCCATCCTAACTCTCCTCCATAGTAACGTCAGCAACTGCACGCATGAAGAAGTAATAGAAAAGCCTTTGGACAGGACTTCTGAAAGTGATTTTGGACATACCTGAGAAGAAATTTACAGGAGGGATTGGATTGTCAGGAGCTGAACACTTAATGCTCTCCAGCTAGTACCTGTACGGCATTTCTAAGAGCACACTCATAAATCAACAGACACAAAGTGACTGAATGCTACAAAGTGGGAGTACATTTTTAGGGAAAAAAAAAAAGAGGACTTTCTGTTAACATCTCTGTACTTTTAAAAGGTCATATTTTGAACATATTTTGTAACACCTAGAGGGAGCGCAATACGAACCGCATGATCCCCTGTACATGGCCCAACAATACATCAAGGTTTAGTTTGCTGACAATCTTCAGAAAGCTTGAGAAGGAAGCAGCAGGACTCAAGAGAATTTCCCTGGACAGATAGGAGTCTCACTGTGGAAACAATAGCACGGGGAAAGAACTGTACTGAGCTGCAGCACCTCAGTAATGATATATTGCTCATCTTAACTTTTCCAGCTTTAATGGTATGTCACATTTTTAATTACAGCATTTGTGTTTGAGCTCCACACACAGCACCTGAATTTCAGCTCTGCAATATGTGCCTACCTCTCAGCAGTTTTTTTCATAAAACAAAAACAAAAAAAAAAAAAACAACACCAACAACCATCAACCTGCTATCTTGGCACAAGCAATTATTATTTTTTGTTTTATCTACTTGTTCTCTTAAAAGCATCACTGAAACAATTCACAAGATTCACAATCCACAAGAAAAACAATTTAAATGCACATCTGCAGAAAAATATTAATTGATAGAAAACAGTAATTTACCTGAAACCCAGTTAGGTAAACACTTCTGCAAATTCCTATCATAAGACTGTGCCCCAGAAGAACTGCAGAACACATTATTCAATTGTCTGTGCTTTCTAGCTACAGGAGCACACATACGTAAGAACACAGCAGCAACCTTCTCAAAGGAGCATTCCCTCAGAGGCAAATCCCAAACGAGAAAGCGTCTCTGGATCAGTTGGCAAGCATACGGCCCTAAGCACCTCAGTATAGCCATGCTTTTGAAATGTCCTGATCTTCCAAGCAAGTGGTGCAGTGGAACAAAACGGCACCTTTTTTTCAGCAAAACCAAGAAGCAAAATTTAAAGCGCTTTCAGAAGTTCTGTTTGCTGTATGGACAACAGCTCTATTGCCCTAGGATGCCCACAGATGAGCACATTGGCAGAACCCTGCGGTGTCCCCTGTATACTTGTCAGTGTACGTGATGTATGCATGCAGCAGTGATGCCAAGGGTCCTCATGCCAGTGGAACATCGATTCACATATATGCAAATAGTTCCTGGAAGTATTCATGATCAACTTAACCCATCGCCATTTCACAGCCTGACACATGGCACAGCTGATATATAATGGCAGTATTTCAGGCCAAAGTCTCGATGCAGCAGTCACTGGCTACTGTAGATCTTGTCCTGGGGAAATGCAGAGCCTCCCCTCAGCCTGACTACAAGCAAGTGCTGAAAGAAGGTAAAGAAGCCACAGAGGTGTCAGGAAAGAGCACAGACACCCTTCAGCACAAGTGGTAACCAGCTTAGTGATTTCTTTCCTAAATAACACATTGTAACTCAACTGACGTGCTTCAGCTAAAAGCTGCAGATATGTTGGTAGGTTTTGTATTTTAAGCTTCTGGTTGTGAAATAATTTTAAAGCACCAAAATTATGCAAACATTAAAATAACCTTTAAATAATCTTCTAATACTAAATTAAAATTGTATATAGTATCAGGAAGTTAAATTACATAAATGACAACACAGCAATTAGGCAATTTAAACAATGAACAAATAAAGATGAAGACAGCAGAATACCAAGGCATACAGGCTGAAGTACAAAAGACCCCTTTCCGCTACCCATTACACAGGCTAGCCGAGCTATTGCATGCATCAGTTTCAATCTACTCAAACACAAAATTATGCGTAAAAGACAACTAACTTGAGGTGCCCTCCTCCCTTTGCAGGCTGCCACCTGTATTTTTCTTACCAAGGATGCTCACATCAATTTCAGACCTTTGTCTCTAGAAATCCTCCTAACTGCCAATGCTTTGCCTTACTACATGTTCATTCCCGAAAAATCCAAATTTCCTCTTAAAATATTCCTACACAACACATTCTTGGGCAGTATCCAGACCAATACGGCCGATACCCACTGGTCATTATAGGGGTAGCAGTTCTTTGTTCCCCAGCAATTCCTTTGATTGCCATTATTACCTATTCACTGTGCAGTAATACTGTCTCCAATATTTCCCTCTAACCAAATGTACATTGCTGCCACCTCATTAGATAAAAAAATGCACTCACTGAGCCATGTCTTCATTATTAATTTCTGTTTCTCCATTATGGGCAGCAAGACTTTGCCCATCGCTGTCATTCATGAAGTGGCAGCACATGAAATGAGGAAGTGATCGAGAACTGAGGGAAATGCCTGTTTTCAGCCATCTTTCATAATGTTCTCCTCTTCATTTTTTATGTAATCATCTTTCCCTTAATTATATTGACTATAATTATACTCAACCTCCTACTGTCATTCCCTTTAATTGCAGCCTAGAATTTCTACAGAGAAATGACAAGTCTCACAGGGAAAGGAAAGACTCCTCATGTCCTAAGCTGCAGTTAGACATTGGTCGGAAAGCCTGGTATAACACACAACGTGCAATCAGCACCAGTGTAACAGTTTGTGTCAGCAAGCCCCTCTGAAACACAAGAGCTCCTTTCTACTCCTCTGCAGTCTATTTCACTTTCAAGTTCCCTTTCGTACCTTTGATCCTAGGGGCTCGTGTTGCCTCCTGCCTCCTCCCTCTTTCCAGCACATTTAGACCTCAGTCTCCAGTGTTCTCCCGTTGTTAGCAGTATTATCAGAGCAGGAAATTCTCCACTCAAAACGCATTGGCAGCCCTCCTGAAGCTCAAATTAATCTCAAGAGCCCATAGCTCAGCAAATTAATTGAAAGAGTGAGGCTCCTGCTCCAGCCCCAATCAAACCCAGGTCTCAGTGGGACTGTACTGAAACCAGACTTCATCAGGATTTGCTACAGTACTTTACATACACTCTTCAGCTTTCCCAGTCCCAGTTAAATCCCAGGTAGCTGACACAGTCACTCCCCCAGCTGCTTCCACCGAGGAAGAAATTCCCACTGGCGTCCCATCTCCCCCTGCTCTTTTGCAAGGTCCTCCCCAGTGAGCAGTTTCTGCTCCTCTAATGTCTCCCTATAGCACAGCCCTCCGACCTCACGCCCCGTGTAAGTGAAACCCAGCGACATCTATGTTTTCCGAACATCCAGGCTTGGAAAGCTTTGTGCTGTAGTTAAGTTTTCCTGCTAGACTTTTCTCCTCTAGAAAAGTACAGCCCGTGTCTTTGCTTGCTCTACTCACGCAAGTGCCGTAAGATAATCATCACCCGCCACAGACTGCTCAAATTAGTCATAAGGCAGCTACATCATAACAGCTAATTGGCCTGATTAGCTATTCTTGGTTGAGGCCATTATCTGAATAATCTTGGCTTGTTCTTGTCTGTTTATGATTTTGCACTGAACAGCACATCTATTCCTCAAAATACTGTTTTGTTCTTGCTGATTTTGTATTCCAAAAGCACCTAGAGCAGCTCACAGTAATAGAGTCTGCAGATTTTCTGATTTCCTTAACTTTTCAGGAGTTGGCTCTTTTTCAGTATAATTTAGCTGAACTGACCTTGTTTAGCTCAAAACGGGCTCCAATTCCTAGCTTGTACTTTACACTAAAATAAATTATTCCATTCGCAAAGGAAAATCGTTCTTTTTCATCTCGGATCTGAAATGTATCAGATATATCAGGCTCAGCAACATGCCTGAAAATTAACAGAAATGAGAGGAGCATAAGGCTTCGGTGCAACATCCAGAGTTTTCTTTTTATCTCCAGTCACAGAGCTATTTAAGGAAAGTCAATATATGGAAATACCAAGGCGTGTCCAGAACCACCACTTACGCTCGGAGCTGCAAATTATCCGAGTAAAAAGCTCATGCACCTCACTCCAGTGATTGAATGGGATAATGAGTCAGACAGGGACTGCAGACTACTCTGGCAGTGCCCAGTTTTTCCTCTGCTGCACTGCCAAGTGGCAAGAGGAGATATTAGCACCCTTGTTCCTCCCATCAGTAAATTCATCCCTGTTCCAGCACACAAGTGCTTCTCACAAACAAGGCAAGAGGATATCACACCACTGTCTGTGGCAAAGAAGAGTGCAATACAGAAGCCCCTTTTATCATGGTGGGTACTTAAAAGAATTTGCAAAGGGTGCTCTTAATTTCACACCCAAGTTTGTGAAAGAGTGTCAGGTGAGGTTTCCTGAAGAATTAATGGCACTCCACAGCTCTCAGGAGTCTGCTTCTGTGCTGAAGAGCCAGTGAAGAAAGATGATCTTCACACAGCATGAAGACACAGACTACAGCAGGTTTAAGCCCACTTCTCAGGCCCAAAGCACTCTTGTACGTACTGCGGCTATATGACCTTCAAGAACTTCATTTGCTGAAGTGTCTGGTAGGTGCAGGGATCCATTTGACCACACTTAAATACAGAAATATGGTGCTTGATCTTCAGGAGTGTTCTGTATCCAGAAATACTCTTAAAGCTGACAAAAGATGCTCAGTGCTTCAGAAGGCAAGCTAGATAACTCAGACAGGCATGGAAGAAAACAGACATTTACCACTACGTTCAAACATAGTCACCTTCAACACTCCGGGATCACTGCCTGGTCTCCTTCCAAAGCCACACAACCAGAAGCTCTTCCTCCCACCAACCACCAGTCCTTCCCCCAGCCCAGATCAGGATCTGGACACTGTGGTTCCTTGCCTTGCAGGGGAGGCATCTGACCATCTGGGAAGGAAAGCCTTAACTCACACCCGTCAGCTCTGCATCTTGCATATTTTCAGATAAAACAAGTTCTGGCTTTCTGCCAGGTTGCCACTTACAGAGGGAAGGAAGCAGCTTTCCCAAAACGCTAGCGAAATCTCTCTATATCCTCCATGATCCCCTCACCCCTGATGCCTACACAAGATTGCGAGGTGAGGTCCCCACTGCTCTGTGCAATAAATGCCTAACAGCAAAGTCCTGGGGCACCTCTGGGGTTCAGGCACTCACACAGGCCAGATGAACACTTCTCTGCTGGGTTGGCATAATCCCTACTGCTGCATGCAAGAGCCTAGAGGAAGAAGAGGCAATATAAAACAAGGAAACAGCTATCTACCCCTAACAAAGGGAACTAATTATGCTAGGGAGGTATTACCAAGGATGCTAGGAAGCACATCCAGGGGACAAGGAGCCCTGGAAATTACCAAAAAAATAATATATGCACAGAAAAGTCTGAAGAGAGAAAGCCACCGACACAGAGCAAGCATCAGCAACATGGCCATAGGAAACACCAAAGATGACAGCTTTTAAGTGAGCTTTCTTGAGTCTTGCTGTGTTCAGCAACACAGGCCTTTGTAAATTCTGTAGGAACACACAGGACTGCATCAAAGTCACCCTTAACAATTCCTCATCTTAAGTGGAACAAATGACAGAAACCCTCCCTCCCCAATACCTTTTTATTAGATTCTGGGGTCAAGGGAGGCCACAAATACAATTATAGCCTTAGCAAGGAGATAATACCATGCGCTAAAAAAAAATCAGTATTTGAATCAGGATGGAAGCAACAATGCTTTTCTGGTAGCAGAATTATATATTTGGCTTTCTCCCTACAAAGGCAAACAGCATCCCTGTCTTCCTTCCACGTTGCCTGACCCTATTTCCAGCAGCCATACATTTTCTTTTTCCGCCTAAGCTCCAGTAGGAAATCCCTGGTCAGCCAGGCTGGCCTTCTGGCCCGCCTGACTTCCAGTATTTTGGAATTGCCTGATCCTGTGCTTTTAGGAGGCAGTGCTTAAAGACTGACCAGCGCTGATGGACACAAATACCTTCAAAAACAGCTTCCCAGGGGACCTTGCCAACTAGTTCCCTGAGCAGCCTGAAGTCTGCTTTCCCCATATCCAGAGCTGAAGTTTTGGTGGCAGTTTTCCTTCTGTCACCATAAATTCTGAACTCAACCACTTCATGGTCACTACGACGGAGACAGCCGCCAATTGCCACGTCTCCCACAAGACCCTCTCTGTTCTCCAGCAACAAATCAAGGAGAGCACCTTTCCTAGTTGGCTCCCTTAGCACCTGCACCACGAAGTTACCATCAAGGTGCTTTAGAAACCTCCTGGACTTGCTTGTGTTGGCTGTGTGGTGATCCCAGTTGACATCTGGCAAGCTGGAGTCCCCCATAAGGACTGTAACCATCCGTAAAAGCCTGGAACCATCTATTGCAGCACACCAGCCACAGGACTCATCCCACCAGGTTTCGCTTATGCCGATGATGTCGTAGCTGTGGGACTGGGCCAAGGCTTCTAGCTCATCCATTGAATTCCTCATACCATGTGCGTTTGTGTAGAAGCACTTCAAACGCGCCTCCCTGCACGCAGCACCTTGTGGAGCTGACCGAAGGACTTCACTGGCACACAGTCCCTCTGATTGTAGCGTGACATCCCTTAGCTTATCACTGTCGGGCCTGGTTGTATCTCTTTTTCCCCTTCGACTCTAGTTTGAAGCCCTGTCTATCAGCCCTGCTAACTCCTGAGCAAAAATCCCTTTCTCCTTCTGAGAGAGTCACATCCCATCTGCTGCCAGCAGGCCTGGCGCCACGTAGACCTTCCCATGATCAAAGAACCCGAAGTTCTGCTGGTTGCACCAGTCATTAAGCCACATGTTAATGTGACGAGTCTGCTTGTCTGCATCGATCCCTCCTTTCAGAAGGAGGGAAGCAAACACAACCCGTGCCTCTGATCCTTTAAGTAGCCGTCCCAAAGCCCTAAAGTCCATTTTGATCACTCTAAGATATCTCCTTGCTACCTCATCTTTACCAGCCTGAAAGACCAGCAGCGGGTAGCGGTCAGTGGGCCGTACCAGGCGAGTGACTTTCCTAGCAATGTCTCTCACCTGAGCCCCAGGGAGACAACAGACTTCCCTACTTCCCTGTGGGTTGGGCCCAGTCGGCATATCAGGCCCTCTGTCCCTTTCAGAAGGGAGTCCCCTGTGACAATAACCCTTCTGTCTTTCTTGACAGACGATGCAGCAATGTGAGGGATAGGTTGCCTTGCCTTAGGCAGCCTCTCCAACTGGGACGGGCTTTCGTCTGCATCGTTGCTCTGACTGTCGTGTTCTATCCCCTCATACCTGTTATATAGGGGCAGATGGGAATGTGAGGTGGGCAGCCCACCACCCCGAGCAGGAACCTGCCTCCATTCCCTCCCTCTGCCTAGGTCCCCTTTTACTGCCTGGCAGGATGAGGGGACTTTTGTCTTCTGCATGGCAGGAGACACTTGTGCTGTGGCAGGCTCCTGAGTCTGTCTCAGAGCGGACAGAGTGCGCTTCCACCAGCCAATTTCCCTCTCTGACTCCCTGATGCTCAGCCTGCTCACCTCCTCCAAAGCTCCGCTACCTGGCTGAGCAGCTCTTCCACCTGTGCACACCTGCAACAGAAGGTGTTGTTGGCTCCGCCTGCGCCTCATCAGCCTCCTCAGTCTCCCTCACCAGGGCTGCCGGGCCCTGGCAGCTCCCTCGGCTGCCTCAAGTGGCCTCGGTGCTGAAAAAAAGCCCTGCAGAACACGTCTGCCCTAGAGCCGATCGCCTCGGCGAGTAAACTCTATAAAAGAAGCCACATATCTATACTCAGCTGATCCATTCCACATCCCAGGGATGACTGTGGGGGAGGACTGAGAGGCAGCAGAGTTAATGTCACAAAAGAACCGAGACGCTACTGAGCAGTACTGTGTAAAAGGAGAGAGCTCTGTGCAGGCACCTGTGTATCAAAAAAACCTTAGAGAACTGCAGACACGGGATTAAATGAACATGTTCACAGTGAAACCATACCATTATTAATACTGGTTTGATTCAAAGCTTACCACCTGTGTCACTCCAGCAGCGTTTCTGATTGTGTTCTCTGTTCAGAGACTAAGTACAACTGGTGTTTTCTGACTTTCCTTCCCTAGCTGCCCTAGGCACTGAATTCCTCACAGATAGAAGTATTAAGCCCCTCCACTTACCCTCACCCAAGAGAAGATTTTCATTCCATAAAAACCATGCACGGTGGAAAAAAGAGAAGGCTGATTCATCTGCAATGCAGCTAACCCTTAATTGCTTACTTGCACTGTCAAGCGCTTTATGTTCGTGGTGCCAACTTGCCATTTGCTATTTTGTCTAATTATACCACTTCCAAAGGCAAGACTGCTCTTACAAAACACTAAAAGAAGGGTAGGAGGCATTGTATCAGTCTCCCACATATTTTATATTACATATAATTAGCCTCCACATTCAGAGATGTCTGAGGAATTTACATCTGCTTATGGAAAAGCTGAACATGGCCCCAAAACACAACCAGGTTTGTAGGGAAGGCAAATCTTGCTATCTTTGCTTTCTGCCCTCTGTTGGGAGCATCCAAATGAAAATTAGAGAAGGAACAAGATCTATTGGCAGGACTGAGAAGTACATGTATTCAAACTGTCCAACATTATTAAACATATGAATAAAACCATTCAAGACAGAATTAAATTCCCCACAAGGCAGAAAGGCTATTCATAGCTGACCAGGGAAAATGTGCACCATGATTCAAGAATTGTACAGCTTCAAATCGTCTCATTAGAGATGTTTAGATAATGGAGTCCCCTGAGATCTTGTATTCTGCTCAGCCACTGTATGATAGCCAAAGAAAAACTCAGCACACAAAGGATTAAGAGATGCTTTTTCTTCATAAGTACAAGAGAAAAGGGAAAATGCCTGAAGGTGAGAATGGCTTGCCCTTGCCTTTACAGCCTGTGAGCAGTCAGTATGGGTGTCGATATTCAAAACTAAGTCTCATAAAAAGCAGAAAGTATGATTAAGCCACCAAAAGGTTGGAGAGCACCCAGGCTTCAATTACCATCGTACCAGATTTTTAAATGCTGATGAGAGCAAGTGTCAAACATAAAGCACTGCCTGCAGTAACAGCACACTTCAGGGACTGTCTCTATTCATGAGGCTGATCAGTGCCCAACAAACCAACTACAAGAGGGAATTATGACATTTAATGTATTTAAACAAAAAATAGTATCATAAATTCACATGGATCCCAAACTGCACAAGGAAGTCTGTGGAGTCCTGTGAAAACATGATACAAGAGCAGACAGAATAAGAATCCAAGAACAGGATCACTTGGATTAAGTGTAATCCAAATTCTTTCATTTGAGGAACAAGATCTGCCAGATTATTTTTTAACAAATGCTCTTCCAATTCCATTAGCATTTGCATTCAGCTACATCTAGAAAAATATAACCAGATTGAAGTCCACCTTGTTCTGGACAACTCAGGAACTATTTTGACTTGTAACGGGTCAGCAAAGCCAACAAAGCTCATGGCTACTCTGATGAGCACAGGTTTTAGTACAGTATCCTTCCCCCTCTTGTAAAGATGATTTATTTTTCCCCTGGGAAGTGCTGATACAAGTACTCACAGATGAAATGTGGGAAGGGATCCTACGCTCTTCTTTAGCACCTTTGTACAGCTTTCTTTTACAATGTACTATACCCTGCACGGAGGAGTATAAGGAGCATTTTGTTGCTAACAAACTCCAGTTCTTCTGAGCTGCACTACAAGCACCCCAACTAAACTGCTCTTTGTAACCATGACAGCAAAGTCACTTCCTAACTGGGCATGCCATAACAAAGTTCCCCCAAATCTGTAAAGGAGTTTTGATGGCACAATTGTTTTGGTCATGTTTTCATACTCTGACATATATGTCCCTGGTGTCATCCTAATATTGTGAAGAGCTGGGGGAGGCCTCAGCTCAGCCCCTGGAGTGACTTGTCACATGTTATGAAGTAAATAAAAAGCATGAGGAGACCCATGTTCGGAGTACAGAGCCTTCTACCAGCCCTCTAAAAAAGCCTTTACTGGCTTAAATTCAACACATCTACATTTTCTGTTGATTTAACCTTTATTTTATTTTATTTTATTTTTACTCCTTTCATTAGACTGCAGACTCCATCACACCTACTTCTTCCTCTGGTACTGATAAAAAAAACCCTTCCAGGATTCAGTTCCTCTCATGCACATTTCTCTGAATATGAAATAATTATACCCCCACATCTGCCTTTTTAGATTATTATAAAGCAGGATTATGTCATTCTACTCTTTCAGGTACCGGTGATCCCTGGTCCAGGAATGTTCTCCTTCCCTATATGGCCAAGATCCAGTGATCTGCCAGTGTTCAGGGAATCTTTTCTCTCCTGCTAGAAAATTATCTGTTTCTTTTCATTTCTGAGCCTTTAGGAAGAGCTGATGACTTAAACTTTAAACTTCTGATTAATTTTACTTCTTTCAATGTAAGGTAAAAACTTGGAAAAAATAATAAGTCAACAATAAAGGACAGGTTTATCAATTATTTAAACACTATTCACACATGAAAGATTCAAAGAGACATGGTATATCTTTTTTTGCACCCACAGAATAACCCATTATGAAAGATGCAGAACTGTAAATCAAGTCTCTACCAGCTCCATGAATTGATTTAACGTGTGGGGTTTTGTGGTTTGTTTGCATGTTTTTTGAGTCACTTGAAGTTATGGCCAAGTTTTACCAAAAAAAAAAGCTGCCACAGGTTAATAGTAACAGGAGGTTATCAAAGGCTGAATTGTATATTCTGAGCATCTGTTCACATGAGGTTTTATGCTTACACCTCTTATACCCATAGAGAGATGTGTGCGTGCTTTGTTTATATAATGCAGCATATGTATAGGACTGGGACCAAATCTAGGTCAGAAAGGAGCAGCTTACTCAGATGATTGTCAGTTCCATTACATCACATACAGCTCCCAGGGGAACTGCAGAAGCATCCAATATTAAACCTGCAAGTATTGACCAGGGCCGCGATTGCTTACCTGTCATTGGCAGACACACGATGGAACAGCTGCAAGCATCAGAAGTTCCCAGACCAGAACCCTATTTACAGGGGCTCAGGATCTTTCTGAGATTGAATTGTGAGTAAAAGAGGCTGTAAGGCTGACAGAGGAAGTGAACACCAACAAATCATCAGACAAGAGGATATTAAGGCAGGAGTTCTGAAAGAACCAAAGGATGAAATGGCTCAAACTCAGCAGTGATATATAGCTTCTTGATCAAGGTCACCCCAGTGCTGGAAGCAGTAATGTGATACCTGGAGAAACCAAGGGAACTGTAGACCAATAAGCCTGATGACTCTCCAAGGAAAATAAATAGAAGCTACTGTAAAGAAATCAATTTGTGACTTATGAGCAAATGAACCTTTTTTGGGAAAAACATTAAAGATAGCTTCGAAAGGGAAAATGAGATTCAGACCTACTGAAATCCCCTGGGAAAGTCTGTAAGACAAAGGAAGTCAAGTTCTTCTGGTACGGTTGGACTTCCCAAAAGAATCCAACAAGATTCCCCAGCAGCAGCTTTTAAGGAAACTAAGCAGCCATATAATCAGAGCAAGGGTATCACATAGATAAATAATTGACCAAAACACAAAAAGCAGAGTAGGAAATGATTGTTTTTTGTGGGAGGGAGATCACTTAAAAACCCAAAGGATTTATGCTGATATCCAGGTCCTTCCAAATTTTCACAGATGTTCCCTAAGGTAAGTATTCTGTGTGGTAAATAAAGGCTCACTGTGAACAGCTGTGGAAGAGCATGGTGAAGCAGACTGACTGGGCTATAAAATTTACTATTAATAAATTCACTGAGTGCAGGGTACAACCTCCACACTGCTTGAAATCTGCATAAGATGACTTTAAACCCTAACATATGCCACCTGTGGGAAGTCAGGCTCACAGAAAACCCCAGAGTTGGAGCTATCACCTTCCCGTGAATGTCATATTCTAGAAGGATGGGTATTGCCGAATACTTGGAACAGCGGGAAACACTGCTCGGATACCCAGATACCACTGTAAATGGAGGGATCTAAACTGCATGTTGGACAAACAGCAATCTCCAGAGCGGTAGCTGATAATAGATACAGTTCCTTCCTGCCCTTTATCAGCAATTAGGGAACTGAAGAATGACACAGGGAACTGACTTAGCTGACTAGTTCAAGGTCATGCTCATGCAAGTGATGGTGAGCATCAAGAAATTGGTTTTCAAGATATCTGAGTCAGAGCATACCTTCTTCTGCCACTCAAGTGAGTAGAAAACTGCAAGATTAGACTACAGAAAAAAAGCTGTTATTAGCCTATCAGTTACACCAGTTTCCATGTTACCTCTCCAAGGGGCAATTCCCCTCTCCGTTACACAGCTGCTGCTTTCACAGCTTTCACAATTCCGTATAACTGACCAGAATTTGATCCTGAAATATTCTAACCCATCTGTAGTCTCAATTGCAAACACATAGTGAGCACCAACTTTTTGTTTTAATTAGTTTCTTACTTTTTGGAGGTCATTTGTGTATTCTCAACTTGAAATACTCTGCATATAACTACCTCAGAGATTGGTCTGATATGAAATTCTGTGCTATATTAGATGCAAGTCCTGCAATAGATCCACGCAGAGGAGTGTTTTCAGAAATACAAATTTGCTGAGCAGATTCCACCAAATGTGTTTGATACCTTCTTATGAAAAAATGTTCTTTCCCTATCAGCTCTGGAATTGTAGCAATTAAAGCAACAGACGTGCAAGATTTCAGGAACAAAGGTATGTTTGAGTACTTGTATTAAATTGTACCAACCTTATCGCACTAGGGATTGCCTGCGTGTTCATGCAATTACAGGCTCCACTGCAAAGCACGCACATAATGAGACACAAAAATGTCTTTAAAGAATGTCTTTAACTTTGGACTTTCCCAGCTTTTGGTTCTTCTGCTTTGCTGGGACAGACTCCTAACATACTTTTAAAAAGTTCAGAAGCAGCTTTTGCTGTTATTTAGGTGCAAGCTAGGTGTAGGAGGGTTTGCCTGACCTCTAAAACTTGGTATGAGTTAATCAAGAGAAAGCTGATCAACAGACTTTTCAAAGGGAAACTTTACTGCATCAACATTTTCAGTGGGTTCCAACTATGTGATTTACAAGGAGCAGTTTGCTAAGGTAAATTACCCTGAATTGACTGCTTTAAGATGTCCAGCTCTTCCAATTCAGGATAGCAGGATAGTCTATGACTGTCTAGTATCTGTGTCCCTGTTGTGCCACCACTTGCATACCCTTGAGAATCATGCCAGAGAATAAATATAGCTTAGGGGCATTTAAGCATAAATGTTTTTCACAGGACAGAGGTAACAAAGAAGATTATATTACATTTACAGACAAAGTACATTCATTTGGCTGGAGTTATTGAGTTATTAGCTGAGCTGCCAAACAAGCATATACTAAATTCAAATACCAAAAAAAAAAAAAAAAAAAAAAGGCAAAACACTGTAGTTCATGTAAATTTAGTAGGCCTGAAGAAACTGGGAAAAGGGCAACTTAAAAGGATATTAAGAATTAGTTTCTTGGACTTCTGTGAAATATTTACCTTGGTTTCTGAAGCCTTATTTTTTCCTCTTCCTGTGGGGAATTACTCAGAGTTAATGTATCAAATAAAATAAATATATTAACTGAGTTCAACAACAGACCTTAAATTCAGATGTCTATAGCACACAAAAAGGTTTAAACTCCATTAATCTTGGCTCCTACATATTTGGACACGTGGCTCCTCCATATTTTCCTTGCAATCCCCAACAATGTGTGCCCCCCTCAGTCAGCATGCCTAGACGTAGCCCTGCACTTACATTTCCCAGCTTCCTGTGGTCTCTGACTTGCAGAACACTCATTTTATAACCAACACTCCCAGAAGTTCTGTGGTATATTAGAGGTAAATCATGCAATGGAATAGAACAGAGAAGGGAATGGACCTGCTGTACCCAGAGAGAATATTAAAACTAAAATTAATTATATTTAAACCACATTGCTAACCAGAGCTGGTGTAATTAAAATAAGGTTGATTTTACTCATTAAAAAATGGGTTCTTTATTTTCATTGCAGGAAGCTCTCTACTCTGAACATTAATAATGACTTCCAGTTACTAACCTGGCTGGAAACCAATATACAGCCGACCTTCACATGCACTGAATGCACTGAGCAGTTGGCTCATTTTTTTTTTGTCTTTCTTTTTTTTATTTTTTGTTTTTGTTTTCAAACTACACGTTTTGTTTTCAAACTACAGGTTTGAAAACAATTATCATGAGGATCAGGATCACTAAACCAAGTAACTCTTGGATTCTGTGAATGTATTAGAAGTTGTAGCAGTTACACTGGTCATTACCTGCCTGAATGCATTGCTTGGACAATGCTCCTTTGTCAGAAAATACCTAAGAAAAACAGTGAACAGTGCCAAAAGTTCTTTAAGAGTGGGAGTAGTCGAAGAAAACTATGAATTTTCATTTCACATACTTGTGAGACAACCAGATTATTCTATGTTGCTTAGACACACATCTACCTAGGCAACGAGAACAAGCAGGTCTGATCATATAATTTCTGCTGTTCAGGTACCCAGGACAAATGGCAAATTTATTAAAATAAAAGTTAAGTTCAGGCTGACTTTGAAGCATTCAAAAATGAGCACCCAAAAAGATGTTATGCCATAACTTAAGACAAAGTTATAGGTATTTACAGCTTCACTCAGCAGTTACATCTCATCACGAAGGAGCAAGAGGTTCTTTTCCCACACCTGTTTTCAGTATGTCATTTCAACCACTAAACCACTGGTCTCCCTTCTATCAATTTTCATAACAGAAAGGTCCAAGCAAGTCTATTCATTGCTAAGGGCTTCACAAAACATGTCACAAAATCAAGCTTGAGTGCTGTAGCTAACTCTTAAGGGTATGATGACAAGTACTACAGCTATGAAAGCTATGAAATATTACATAAATACTACATAATTACATAAATACTACAGCTATGACATGATCCACTGTTCTCAAAGGCAGTGAAATGTCTGCTTGTCATAACAGCTTGATTTGTGCAAGAGTGAAAGAAAATCAGGTACTGATGCTTATGGATAATTAATTTTTCATACACCTTAGTTGAAGCCTCAAACAAATCGAACAATGTGGACAAATAATTACATTCTAAAATACCGATTGGGACTGCATAATGAGATTAATATGAGTTTCAGTTGTGCTAGTCACTGAAAATCAATGTTTCTTAACTGTATTTCACAAATCCCTTTTCAAAATATCCCACCCCAGGCTTGCTGTAAGACATTGGTCAAAGTGCAAGCACAATAATGCAATCTAAACAGACATCTCTCCTGGTCACATACTCCCTATCACAGAATATCCCGAGTTTTAAGGGATCCACAAGGACCATCGAGTCCAACTCCTGGCACCACGCAGGTCCACCAAAAAAATCAGATCATGTAACTAAGAGCATAGTCTAAACACTTCTTAAACACTGACAGACTTGGTGCCATGACTATGTCCCTGGGGAGCCTGTTCCAGTGTGCAACAACACTGTCAGTGAAGAACCTCTTCACAGAAACCCAGAATCACCTAGATTGGAAGAGACCTCCAAGATCACCTAGTCCAACCTCTGACCTAACATTAACAAGTCCTCCACTAAACCATATCCCTAAACTCTACATCTAAACGTCTTTTAAAGACCTCCAGGGATGGTGACTCCACCACTTCCCTGGGCAGCCTGTTCCAATGCCTCACAACCCTCTCACTAAAGTTCTTCCTAATATCCAACCTAAAACTCCCCTGGCACAACTTTAGCCTGTTCCCCCTCATCCTGTCACCAGGCACGTGGGAGAACAGGCCAACCCCCACCTCACTACAGCCTCCTTTAAGGTCCCTGTGTGGTAACGCTGCTCCTGAGCCTCCTCTTCTCCAGGCTGAACAAGCCCAGCTCCCTCAGCCGCTCCTCGTAGGACTTGCTCTCCAGGCCCCTCACCAGCTTCGTCGCCCTTCTCTGGACCCGCTCAAGCACCTTGATGTCCTTCTTGTAGCGAGGGGCCCAAAACTGAACACAGTACTCGAGGTGCGGCCTCACCAGAGCCGAGTACAGGGGGACGATCACCTCCCTAGCCCTGCTGGCCACACTGTTTCTGATACAAGCCAGGATGCCGTTGGCCTTCTTGGCCACCTGAGCACACTGCTGGCTCATATTCAGCCGACTGTCCACCATCACTCCCAGGTCCTTCTCTGCCTGGCAGCTCTCCAACCATTCCTCTCCCAGCCTGTAGCTCTGCTTGGGGTTATTGCGCCCCAGGTGCAGGACCCGGCACTTGGCCTTGTTGAACTTCATGCAGTTGACCTCAGCCCATCGGTGCAGCCTATCCAGATCCTCCTGCAGGATCTCCTTCCCTTATATCCAGCCTGAAACTCCCCTGTCACAGCTTGACACCATTCCCTCGGGTCTCGCCACTGGTCACTAAAGAGAGCAGTGCAAGTTCTGAAACTCTTCTTGCCTTACACTGCAGCCAGCAAACCCAGAGTGGCGGCATGGAAGCGAGAGGCACATGGAGGCTGTCTCCCCGCAGCGCAGGCCCAGGCAGCTTGCCTGCAGCAGGCCTGGCCCAGCCCCTTCCTCCTGCCTCATGGCTGCTGCTGCCTCAGAAGGTGCTGCTCAGTCAGTCCTGAACCCAGGAAGTCTGAACGGGATCAAAACTCCTTTGACATATCTGCCTAGGCCCGATGAATGCCATTTCATCTCATTTCCATGAGATTAATATCTTGCTCTGTAAATGACTTTTCAACACAAAAAAAAATAGCTTCTACCAACAACGTGTAGCACTGCAGATAACTAACATGAAAAATGCCATGCAATGCAGGCACTAAATAAAAAAAAAAAATCATTTTTTCCACTCAGATGCTTTCTAATATTGCTTATGTTTTTGGTTTTTTTTTGTGAGTTATGGTTTTCATAATAAATAATTTAAAGATTTAATGTTCACCGGGTCCTTTGTCATGGGCAGCTCTTGAATTGCCAAATGAAAATATTTGGGGTTTTGGTGTTCTGTATAAAGATCATATATTTGTCAACAATTTTATAACTCTAGCACTACCTATCCCATGAATATCATCAGCATCAGATCCTCTTCAAAAGCCTACTATATATTAAAAACCAAACCAAACCAAACAAAAAACCACCAAGCCTGATGATTCTCTTTTTCTCTTTATTACAGCAGCACTATTCGTGCTGCTATCATTAAGGGTCTGTCAGCGCTTTTATTAGAAACCACTACTCCAGGGGTTTATAACTCAGCAGTAAAAATTCACTCCAGAATGAAACTTGTCATGCAAGGGAGCTCTTATTTAAGTCCAAATGTCAGAAAATTATATTTATACATTTTTGAAGTTATTTTAAAGCACTCTCAACTGTTCAAGCAATCAGACTATATCACTGACTGATAACTTGAGCCCTAGCATTGCAAAAAGAGCTTGCTGAGCATGACATTGAGAAATCATTTCCTAAAGTTTGTAGCTACCACACATACAACCACAAGGCCAGACTCTGTACGAGGTCCATTTTTATGTCATGCCTTCATACAGATAGTATATTACCAGCAGAACTTACATCTCTTGCCACCTTCAGTTTATGTCTAATCAGAGCTAAAACAAAGCCTTCATATCATTTGGGTTATACCAAAGATGACCATTCAACACAACTTCTCTGAAATTCTCAGCATCTCTAAGGGAACTCAACATTAAGGTCCTATTGCATTTCAGTGCATGCCCCTGCAGATGCCAAACTTTTTAGATCCTCTGTAACCCCTAGCCTAAGCTATCCAAATAAATATTGTCAGTGTTACAGAACTTGTGACTAGATCTTACCTGACCTTCAATACTTCCATTGTTTCTTTAATTTTAACTAAGTGCAACAAGTAAGAAGATTTATATGTATATACTGGAACAATAGTAAAATCAGTAGTAACTGAGTCACCTGGGACAGCCTGTGGAATGAAAACTTCTGTAACTGGGTGGCCAACCTCTGATCCGCAATGTACATCCAGCCTTCAAGCTGTGTAAATAACAGTTCTGTCAGTGGTATACTCCACAGCTCAGTCTTCTCCCTTGATGTGGCTCTGGTGTACCACATCCTGTGATGAGGAGGGAACACAATGCTGGGCTGAGGTCCAGCACTCAATCTGGAGTACATACAATGCTCTCAGCATCAGCTAAACCCCCAAACCACTTGCACCTCCTCTGCAGCCCCTGCTGCCTAGCAGTCTGCAAGGGATGACGGAGCAAGGAATCACTGCAGGCAAAAGAGACTGCAGCACTGCGAACGTGCAAGTCATTGCCCACAATGCAGTGAGCAGATCTGACTCCCAGGACAAGTCTGGAAACTGCTATACCCTGCTAAAGCTAACACTAACGCTGGTGTGCTTGGAGCTCAGTGAAGTCAGGGTAACAAAGGATGAGGGTACAAGAACAGGAAATACAGCAGGAAAAGAGACAGGGAATGACGGGATTTGTGAGTGTAGAGATACAGAAGCAAAGGCAGTTTTCAGAAAACAAGGAGTAAAAAAAGGTCTCTAAGTAGAAAAGCAGGAAAATCAGGATGGCCCTCTAGCTTTGGAAAATTTAGGGGTAGGTTAAGGGGGAGACTCTACTGCTTTTTAAAATATGCCTGATTTTAAAATATGGCTGATGATATTTGTTTGTACAAATCCTTCAGAAAAGTTTTTTGCTCAAGAACATCAGTTAATACAGTTGCACCACCTGTGACAATTAATTCTCTTTATTGCTCATTGGACTAAAATCTGATCATTTTCAGTGGAAGGAAACTTTTAGCAAATGATCCTGCAATTCCTGATTTGTGTTTGACCAAGATTGTTTCTTATGCGGCTGTAATCTACAGTAACTGTTGTCTGACAAGAGCCTTTTAAGTGAAATTGCTCCTATTACAGTAGTAATAAAATCAGCTTAGAAGATGAAGAGGCTGGCTTTATGGGTTCATCCTTCACACCCCCCACCCCACCTTAGGTGAGATTTCCACTGTTTATCGTACTTTGTAACAGATTAAAATATTCAAAATGATCAGAGGTTTTCATGCCAACAACTACAGAATCAGGCAAAATTGTCTGAAATCAGACAAGAAGGCTGAAGAAGCAGCCTTGAACAAATTGGCTTAGGGATAGAACACAACTCCCCAAACATACAAGATGAGAAAGCTGGAAGCAGCATTTACCTGAGGGAACACTGGTAAGTGAAACATTCATTTTTAAAATCAGACCTAGCAAATAATTCAGGAGAAGCAAGCATTTCAGTGGCTTTTATTTATGTTCTTCCTTCTTTAACACGGACTAAAACATGGCTTGAAGGCCCATACCCTGGAGCACTACCAGCTGAGAACAGACAGGGATCCTGTGATCCAAACTGGCCACTTTCAGGGGAATGGGCTCCAGAGCATCACTGGGATGTCAAGAGTTGTTCCTGGCTGAACTGTGCATTTGTACATTACTAAACATCATTTAAATTATTGACATTCAATTTATTGGTAAATGGGCTGGGCCTCATACCATTGATCGTCGTCACTGTGATACCTCTCTCATTGCCCACCAGTTTAGCAGCTTTTCAGTAGTTTCCACATGCATATTCATAGGAGGCTTAGGAGCATGTTTAAAGCCCTTCCATTTATTCACAGAGCCACTTTTGTGGCCTTCTTGTTCCAGCATTTCCACCAAAAAGAAAAGCATGTATGTGTTTTTCTCACTGCTAAGGCACTTTCATACAGGACCTACTACATGGTGGAATTTGCACCAGAGCATGTAAAATGCCTTCTGGGAGGGCGGGCAGTTTTCCCAAGGCTCTAGAATAGCATAGGCAGAAGACTAAGCTCATTCAGATAAAATAATCTGGAACAAAGCACTGTCCTTGAGCCCAACCAAACCTTCAAAAGAATTAAAAGCTTATCACAAAGAAACTAAGCATATGTTAATAGCAAAATACGTTAATGCTCAAAACCCACTCGCACTGGTTTAGCTGCTGGATTTAACAGGATTGATTTTAGTATGTACTTAAATATTTTAGTGAACTTGGAATTTTACAGATCTTACGTAGCATAAAAAGGTTTTAGAAATGAGGCACACAGTAGCTATCAGCTTCTGAAACTTTTACCTACTGATGTAGAATTTACCAAAATAGGATTCAGAACCCTAAATCCTCTCTGACTTCCACTGAAAATTCAACTCTTAATGAACTCAGCTGTCCAACTCACCACCTCGTCCATGACTTCCATAATCAAGAACCTGGAAAATGAAAATATTCTAGAGATCTTCCTACAGGTCTACAAATCTGTCTGTGGCCAGTATACAAACAAATCTTACAGAAAAGCTCATTATTATAACATTTTGAAACAACTAATTTGCAGCAAACTCTACAGATTAAGAACAAGTCCCTGATAACCATTAAACCCACTGTGTCTTTACTGTAAGAACTAGATTTTCTGAAAATTATCCATACTAAGTGGTTTAAGCCTTTTCAACAGCCCAACTGTCACATATCTAACTATATGGGTAAATATGTGAAGATCTATCATAAAGTAGCTCTGAAACCTTACAACACTGACATGTAATTAACTGTACCTGTCCCGTAAGCAGAACAAAAGCTTCTCAGGTGTCCACTTACGGACAATCTGTTCTGCAGTGAGCTTTCCCACCACACCAATTCAACTCCTCCTTGTAAACAGTAGTGCTGCTGATTTCCTGTTTTGGGTACCTTAAAGCATGCAAGCTCTCACTGCCACAGGTCTCAGAGGGTACTGATATTTCTCTGTAACTCTTGTGCAGGGACTCCCTGGCAGCAGCAACTGCAACAACCTCCCTGACCTGCTGACACTGGAACTGGCCCTACCTGATCAGGTCACTTCGGTCAGACCCTTTGCTTGTGGTTTAGGCTCTTAATTCACTGGTGTTTGTGGCTCTTTCTCAATATAGCAGAGTTTGTTTGTTTTTTGTACTAAACCCATGATAGGAAAAAGTTAGCTAAGTAACTCCACTGATACTTAACTACTCACCCTGTCTTGTTGGCAATGTTCTCCTGGACTTCGTACCCCTTCAGCCCTTCCCTGATCTGGATTTGTGGTTTGGAAGAATGTAAAATGTACATCAGGCTGCCAACAGTGAGCAATTTCAACAGGCGGACAAAACATTCTTGATCTGGAGCAGAGAGAAATCCTCTGGCACTCACCAGTCCTAATTCAGACAAAACTCCCTTTCACATCACTGGGAAGACAGCCAGATGAAAGGCTGAACAGTGAAATCCACTCCCAGCATGGTTAATGTCTCAGGGGAGCTTGTCCATCACTGTTCGTGATTTCCCTGGGCTCTGGATGAGTTCCTCAATGCATTGAAACAACTGCAGTTCTGCACGTCATGCAACAGCTCTTTTCACAGCAAGCCAAATAGGAAAAGCAAGAACAGGCAACATGCCTAAGAGTACCTCACCAAAGTCCACCTGGCTACAGCCCAAGCTCTTTCCACACTCTAGAGTGTGATGAACACGCCTGTGCATGCTGGCTTCTGCTGCGTTAAAGAAATTGGGAGTGATGCCCAATTAGCTGTTGTAAGTCCAGTCAGGGTACTGAACTATCACACTCAGAGATTCACAAATAACACAATACACCCTCACTCTGGTCACGTTCCATGAACTACCTCAGCCACACTTAGAGTTTGGTTGTGCTCAATGAGAACTATCATGGCTAAGTTCAATGCAATCTAGTGCAATTTATTAAAGCATCAGGTACACAGGTTGTTTGGATTGCCAGTGATAAATTCACTGCCTGCAAAGCACATTCAAATACCAAAAGTATGAGTAACACTGCCTGGCTATAAATGTGTTAAAAGGTATAAAGCGACACTATGGAGATTTCTAAGTTTCCTGGGGGGCACTTGGCAGCACCAAGTGGTCACATCTTACCCCATGGCATCCCGGGCAGGGGGCAGGAAGAGAGCCTCAGCCTGTCAACTGATCCCAGAACTCAGAAGGCTTTCTTCGTGATGGCATCTTCCCTAAGCCCATTTCTGTTATTTTCTATCTATTAGGTGGAGCTTGAGTGACTCTAGTCAGGCATATCTTGGTTACGACTGGTAAAAAGTTTTCTCGTCTTTGTTTAAAGGTGTAGGCTCTGAGAAATTCAGAGTGTGTGCTCAGTGAGGGGTGGTCGCACCTCGGGGATGGGTAGCTTTTGGGATGGAGGTGTGTTTTGGTATTATAATGATATTATGAGTTCACCAGAGTACAGCGTTTTGTCAGAAACATGACAGGCCATTGGCTCTGGGTAGCAAATGTGCAGCTTGCTGGTCTCTGTGCACAGGAACAGTCAAGTCCCCATCTTGTCTCAGAGCCTGGCCGCGGTGCCCCCGCTCTGCTCCACACTGCGTGCTGCTCCGCTTCGAGTCAGCACACCAAGTTCCCCCGGTGTGGTCAGCAGCTAAGGTTGGAGGCCCAGGGAACTTCTATGGAATGGAGCTACACTCCACCCTAGAAGCTTCTTCAATCTTGTGTACCTTTTCTTAAAAATGTGAATACAAGCTTAACTTCTAAGTCACCTCAGGCAATTATTCCACAGCTTCTAAGTAGCTACGAGCATCCAGAAAACTCCAATCTCTCTCCTCTGCTTAGAATTTTTTTTCAATTTTTTTAAAATACAGCACCCTAATTCATTTAATATACACGTGTATGTGTACAAGTATGGTTAAAGAAAACCCACATATTTATCACACCTAAAGTACAGAGGCATTCAATAACTTGCAATTCTTCCTCCAAAAATATACAAAACCATCCTTTTCCTTTACTGATCTACAAATCAGATGTTTCAAAAACACCACCAATCAGATTTTGACTACATACTGGTATGATCTAGCCAGCTAATATATATATATATATATATATATATATATATATATATATATATATATTAATATTAGCAAGTAGGCCATCAAGTAGTTTTATTTTTAGACGTTAACACGTGTAAGAGGCTCAGCAGATTCTCATCTATAGGAATTCCTGAAGCTTCCATTCTCCTGCTGTCAATTAGAAACATTTTCTAAGTGCAGAAGGTAATTATAATTATTAGTATTTTTTAATGAAACAGCTAGGTTAGAGATATTTTTGGAGTGGTGCAAAGTACCATAGATCTGTGGTATCATCTCTTGTCACTCAAAATATGTGCAAAATGGGAACATCCATAATGGCAGGTAACTGTGTTAGAAAGGTACAGATTAGTAAAATGAAAAGAGCATAAAAATTACAGTTAAAGAATGCCTGTAGATGTGTGTGCCTGTTCAACCTCAAACTACACAAAGGGCTTTAACTGCGAGCTTAAATGAATCTAGCAGTTACACTGGGCTATTTTCATTCCTAATGACCACCAACAGAGCTAGAGACAACAAGCAAGTTAGCATTACAGGTAATTTCTCACTCGAGATGGCTTGTGTTCCTGCATCAAATTACTCCACATTCAGTTTCGTTTGCAAATTTGATGAATTGATTTACCTCTCCTATGCTTTATCTCACTCCACTACGTAAAACGCTAAAAACAAAGGAATAACAAAATATATAATCTTGATATTTCCTTCCCCTTCCCACCGCCAACAAAGTTCACAATGAGTTGAATGTATGATCAAATCTTCTCCTCAAAGGTAACCCCATGCAATTAGCTGTTAGAGCCTAGAATTGTACAAAGGATTTCCACACATCTCTGGGACATCCGTTATCGAACTGGAATTCACTGCTTGCTTTGCTCTGTGATCCCTGCTACAAGTGTCCTCCTGCTACAACTGCTTCCCTAGCCAATGGAAATATGAACTAGTTTTGAGTTACTGAGAAAAATCATATTGTCTAAGTTAGGAAACTGCATCCTGGTATGTACTAAAACATCAAGTTTCTGAAGATACTCTTACTAAATATTTTCAGTAAAACAAAAGTATCCAAGAGGAAAGTCCAAGAGCATCAGGGAAGACCTGCTATGCTATGTGACTCTACAGAATGTGCTTTGAACTGACAGGAAAAAGAGAGTCTATTAGGCAACTTTGTTATGCTACTAGGTTCTTCTCCATTTCAAAGATATCCCAAGGTGCTTTTGCAAAATCTACACTCATCATCACCATGACACAGGTTAATCAGGACATCTCACTGTGGGAACTTACATGACTTTTTAAAAGTATATTCAACCGCTGATCTCTTCTTTCTTGTCTATGTTCCTCACATGTTCCACCATCACTCATCAGAACATTTCTTCTTGTACACATGGTTAGCAGTTTTCAGAGTTAGCTGCCAAGAAATCTTTAACCATGGAGCACACCTGAAAGATTAATGAAAAATATTACAGTTTTAACCATTTTTCTTCTCCCTCATCCAACCCCAAAGATGCTTGTTTATGAATAAATTTAATTTACTCCACAATGTTCTTATGGGAATACCAGTTGAAAACTGGTAATTTCAGCTAACAACTCAAATTTGGATCAGAACTTTGATTTTATTTCTCACTCTGATGAACCTTCAGAGTCCAACAGATGAGCTGATATAACCAGTCTTCCCTGAAGCTGCCTTGGGGGTGAGATTTGCTGGATTTTCATTACAGGAACCTGCACTCATGGCAGTGCAAGACCCTTGAAATTAGATCTCCATCTGAAAAGCTCCACTAAGTTCCTCTCCACTAAGCAGCTTGGAGTCTGCTATAAAATTCACCAGAGAAATGAGAAGTCCACAGGGGAAGTTTTTATTCACAGCATATCTGGATTGAACCAATTGCATCGTTCTCCAACTAACGGAGTAACAGTCTTAGTAATCACAGAGAAGGCCTTTTACAATGTAAGCAGTAGAATTCTAATAGGGAAGTAGTTAGGACTATTGCCCTTCAGATATTTAGCATTTCAGCATTCTGTCACACTTACCAAGTCATTGTTTAAAGTCATTAATTAATGGAAAAGTCTACCTACCTTTCAAATTCACTTTCACTGCTAAAATCAAGTATGTATTGTAGGGTGAGAGAAGGGCTTTGCACAGGTTTTATGTTTAATTACTCTAAGAGGCAAATCAGAAAACTCTGGGAGATCATTAACTCTTTTTTTTTTTTTTTTTTCTCCACACAGAAATGTTTTGGTGCCCAAATACGAACCTAGGGTCCCCCTGTGATGAAGGACGCATGTGGTCAGTATTCTGACAGTGCTTCTAATGCTACTACAGTAGACAATCTAATACCTGATCTTTCATGGTTCTCCATAGAATACAAAAAAAATAAATAAAAATCATGCAAGACAATGCAGAAATTGAAAAGACTTAAAATATTCAGTATATTCATACCAAAACACATTTCCCCTCTCTCTGCTAATCAACAGTAAAAACAGAGGTGAGCACATCAGCCTGGGCTGGACTACATCAATCATTGCCTTATTAGCATGTAGAAAAAAGGATGAGGTCAAATTCAAAGAACATAAATAACAAAGGAGAAATATTATAAAAAATAAGCAGAAGTACAGCGAGAAGCTCACAAGCCACTAGACACAGAGCTACTTCTTTAGGCCCGTCCCTCAGACTTTCACTGCAAGGGAGCCCCTCTGACTGAGGAAGCGGCTAGTGGAGCCTCCTGAGCTATGTTCAGCTGTGATGAATGTCATTAAATTGAGCTAAGTTCTAGGAAGGGATGTAATAAACATATTTGTGCTTTGCTAAATGTAAAGTACAGTACTTGGTCCATAATTCATGCACTGCAATTCTGACTTATGTGAACATGTAGAAGTCTAATAACCAACCACACGGTATCAATAGCTTCAGACTGATGAAGTCAGGGCCACCAAGCATATACATAGTTTTTGGGAAACCATCCCCATTTCACTACAGGTGTTCCAAGGGCCAAGCTCCCCACCCCGTTACATGAATACTACTGCATTTGACTTCAACAGCTACAGACAATGTAAAATTAATGGCACTGCAAGGTGATTCAGGGAATCACTTGGGCTCCTCTCAGAAAAGCATTTGGTTCTGATACTAATTTCCTTATACCATGGTAAAGCTTTTGAAGTAAATCAAAATGCTGTCAGATTCTTGCCTGCATGAATTAAAAAGCTCACAGATTTTTAGATACACAGTCTTCCCATTTTACTTTATTTAAATAAAAGGTTTAAGGCAGTACTTGGAAAACTTGAGGTCCAGTGCTAGAGGTCCAATACCTACATCACTGTGTGACAGGCACTAACAGACCCTGCTCTTGTTGTAACTCTATTTCTGTTGTGAATTGATACAGCTTAATCTGAGGTCACTGCCACATATGTCTGACTATTTTCTGAAGCTTTTCCTGTAAAAGTTATTGACACTTACTTTATGGGTTAAGAAAGTACAGGAGGTCCTTCAAGGACACAGCATTAAAATCTCTCCTAATCACCTCACAACAAGTATGCTCAGAATAATGAAACACTTAGCACTTTCCTTAAAAAAAAAAAAAAAAAAAAAAAAAAAAACACGAAAGAAAACATGTTGAAGGGCAGCTTCTAACAAAATATGAGAAGGTACTAGATCCTCATGTGTTTTTACCACCCTCAGTATAAGACAGCAACCAAATCCTCTGCCATCATGCAGCATAATTACAACACAACAGTCAATGTTTATTTTGTCACAGCAGAACATGCAGACAATTCTCTACAAGGAGGCATACAGAGCCATAAATGAATGCCACAAATTAAAATCAAAAATTAAAACAAGAGTATTTAGAGAATTCAAGCAACTGCTCTGAAGGAATCAAACCCTCGCCTAGCCTTCTTAAGTATCCCAAGCAAAAAGCCCTAGTTTTTGCTTTTGTTGTTTTTAATTAAAAAAACAATCAACAAAAAACTACATTGCAGCAGCCAGTAAGTCTTCTACAAACAAAAGCAAAGGGAGAAATGAGTTCTGCAGACAACTGATCTCCACTGAATGTGCAACGACCAAGATGGCTCATCAGTGCCAGTTTCATTCTTGTATCTCACAAACAAATGAAACCGGCTCAGCCATAAACTGGACGTTAACTATCAGCTAGCTATTACCCAGCCAAACAGAGGCTACTGTGACACGATGCATGAAGCACATGGCTCTGCCTCTGCAGATGTTCACATTTGACATCTAGGGACCTTAAGCAGAGAGAAACACATATGCAAGCTTTACAAAGCCACTTTGAGAGGCCTAGTAAGAAATAACTTTGTTTCATCAAATCTTCCTGAGATACTGGAAATAAAATTACTTGAAACTTTACTTTTCAGGAAAAAACATAGACAGTTGCAGACAGTCATATTCAACAACTTCCACCCTTGGCTTAACAGTGAGACTGTGCTAGGGCTTACTGAAGCCCTCATGCTACTGAAGCTCAGAGACAAGAGATGTAGAATCGTCAACTCTGCAGTTGTGTGCTTACCAATGTTTTGGAGAAAAATGAGATAGCAGTTTTTGCTGGGCAAGCCATTGGTTTAAATAGTTTGATAAAAACTATGTTTTGTTTGTACAATGCATCTTCAGATGTGTTTGTGTCAAAGAAAAAAAAAACAAAAAACAGCTTGTTTTAGGTAATATGTAAGCTTACCAAAGAGCTATTTGAAAAAATTGATTTTTACTTGTGAAGTAGTATAGGGAAAAATACATCAGTGAATGAAAACAGGAAAAGTATGGAATTCCATTATGACACTTTTACAGTCATTCAAAATACAGCTGCACTGATTAATATTTATGATCAGATTATCTTTCCCCTCCAAAACAGTATATTTCATAATAACTCCAGAAGACAGTATGCAGATACCATATGCTCCCGTGAACATCTGCAGCCCATAGCCATCTATGTCAGAAGCACAGAACGTCAGTATGAGATTGCCCAGGAGTTTCCATCTGATCTGTTGCCTGGGGGACTGAAAGAGCAATAATAATAAAGGAAACTGTGAGTGTTGTTTAATGTTTTCCAATGGATCATGCACATTAGAAACAGTAATTAATGATTCAGTTTATAATGCTTCAGGGAATTACTGTCCAACAAAATAATGTAAGTAATTTAAATTTGCAATAAAGTTTAAGTGTGCAGGCATTTCATGGCAGCATACACCACTGATTTGCCAGCAGAAAAAAAAAAGGAAAAAAAAAGTTATTATAGCCACAGCCAGATAATCCACAGAAAAAGCTGTATCAACCCCTTAAGTGATTTGATTACACTCTCTTACCATGCAACAGCCCTCAAAGGCATATTCAAAACCAAATACACCTCACAAAAAGACCACAGGAGCAAAAATGCAGCATAGAATTACAAATATTTTTTTTCCACTTTTAAGATGCAATTGCAGTCCTCTCCTCCAAAATATATCTCCTGATATTTACAATTATTTACCAGTATCATTATTTTATTTTTAAAAACGTCCTGCATCACTTAAGCCATGGCACTGTAAGATGTTAAAAATCAGACCTGTGAAATAGCCTATACAAGAAATAGCTACATCTACTCAAACTTCCTATGGCCATTTCCTATAAAGGCCAGAATACTTCAGAGCTGCAAGGAAAAAGAAAAAAAAAAAAAAAGTCCCTCTCTGTCTGCAGTCCTATAAGTCTTAATCTTTCCCTCCTAGAAATGCTTGCACAGATAATGTTCTACAGCATGCCTTGCAAATCAATACATCTGGGCTTCCTCACGCCAGACAATACATGAACTCTGGAAGAAAAGACCTCAGATAGACCTTCTCTACCAAGGCAGAGAACTGCCTTGAGAACTAGAGAACTGCAGAAAGGCAGAAAACTACCTCAGTTTTCTTCAGGTCACAGTATCTGCCAGCTATTAAGTTGAAGAGAGGTCAAATGCAGGTACCAGCCCTTCCTCAGATGCGCTCTTTGACTTAACGGGTCAAACACACCCTCATGGATTGCACTTCCACTGGTAAGAAGCACGCAGCGAGTTCAGATCATGCCAGGGCTTTGCTCACTGATAGTGACTTCCCAGGCACCATCCCCGGAGCATTCAGTCTCCTGCGACACAGGCCCACAGCACGCTGTGCTCTCAGGGAAAGCCTGCGCTCAGAAAAGATGCTCCTCTTTGTTAGCAGGAGGAAGACTCTGCCTGTTAAGATATTAACATTAAAAGGATTGTAAATGCAGCTGAGGTGCATTTACACTAATGCACGCAGTACAGGTAACAAACAGGAGGAGCTGGAGGCCACTGTGCCAGTAGGAAACTATGATGCAGTTGCCATCACAGAAACCTGGCGGGACAGTTCCCATGACTGGAGTGTGGCTGTCGATGGCTACAAATTGTTATTAGGAGACAGATTTTCCCTCAGAGGGTGGTGAGGCACTGGCACAGGCTGCCCAGAGAGGTTGTGGATGCCCTATCCCTGGAGGCATTCAAGGCCAGGCTGGATGCGGCTCTGGGCAGCCTGCTCTAGTCATTGGCAACCCTGCCCAGAGCAGGGGGGTTGGAACTAGATGATCTTTAGGGGCCTTTTCAACCCAGGCCATTCTCTGATTGTATGAATATTTTAACTTTAATGGCACAAGGATGCTTAGTCAATCAAGAAGTGTCTTGTGTTAGTGTGAGACAGCACCAACACAAGGCTAACCTTATTGCAGCTGTGCCAGGTGATCCTCAGGGGCTCAGTTCTTGTTCTAAGAAGTGTCTACTAAGAGCGAGGGGGATTTGCTTCTCCTTCACTCTGGAGAAGGCAGCACTCCTCACTCCACCAAACAACAAATGAATACAATACCCCTTGGAGATCCCTATTTTAGTACGCAGAGGAAGTGTCTATTGGTGTTATCCAGCACATTCAGTACCTTATTCCTGAACTTGGATTAGCAAACCAGACTGCAATCACTTGCCACGAACGCAACAAACTGACAGTTTAACTTTTCTGCCCCTCATGTGCCTTGCTCTGCCTATAAATCTGATGCTTTGATACACTCACAAACCACTGCAGAGGATCTTTTTTCTTTCTTGTGTGGATGAACAATCCTGAACATCCATCACAAAACTAAATAGTATGGGAGCTAATCAGGCATTACGATCATTCAGACAGTAGCAATTCATGTTTGTTTCATAAAAATCTATGCTTTATAAAGTATGTATATTTTTGTGCTTTATGTCTGCAACCAATACGTACATGAATTATTGATATGCTATAAAACGAGCACATTTTTGGGGGGTGAAATGAACTACCTAAGGCATTTTCATATAAATGACTGCAATTTAACTTTCAAAAACATTTCATTTTTCAACACACCACTCACTTCAAATTGAAGTCTACATCGGATTTGGCCAAGCATGTCACAAGAAACTTCACACTTATAAAAGATTAACCCATGAGGATCCAGCATGCCATAAATATAAAAGCAGCCAGGCACACCAGGCAGATAACGCTCACCCTCCTTAATTTTTAACAAGTTTTTGCATGAATAGCTCCAGAGAAGTGAAGCCAATTCTTGTAACAGTTGGATGGTCTGTTTAGCACATGTGTACATCACTGCTCTTCCATACCCCTGCTCTAAGCTGAGCACTTACAGAACAGTCCACACACAGTGTCCATACACATTGCCCATGCGCTGTTAGCCACATGAAAGCAAGGGTGGCTTTAAACTGGGCGAGTGCAATTCCTCTAACTGTTCTGCTGCTCCCAGCACCAAACAGTTTATCTTGATTTGGAGGAAATTGGTAGAATAACCTTACATTCCTGAGAGACTGCCTTAGGTGACACATTCTTCTACCATTCATTGTCTCATTCAGCAACACCCTGTTTCTTAAAGGAAGGGAAAGCTAATTTAGTGTTTATTATTATTATTATTACTTAGTTTTTCAAGAAAAAAATAATAAAAAGGACATCGATATTGTTTAAGGCTATCGTATATGTATTATGAAGAGTCGTGTTGGATACAAGGTAAATGAATTTCTTCAGCTGAAGGTTGGAGTGGGTATCTGATGAAACAGTGTCAAAAACCATCTTCAAGAAAGACAGCACAAAAGAAAAGACGCCTCAATAAATAATTATGGATTTGTCTACAAAGAAGTACTGAAAATGGATGAAACTGATGCAAAATTCACACGGTAACCCTGCAGGTGAATGCTGTAATTCAGGGTTAAAATGAATCAAACCTAAAGCAGAACTGTATCTGCAATAGCAGAAGCTGGGCTGTCCAATCTTGCTTCTTACTCCAAATCAAATCCAGGGCACTAAGTGTGAGCCAGCATCAATACAAGAGTTCTATCCAACTCAACTAATTCACTTAAAGTTAATTCCAGCAAGAGGCTCCCTCCCATCATCAGCGAACTGTAAGGGTGAATTGTCACGGAGTCTGAAGCTGGACATACCTGACAATCATTTTGAACTGGCAATCTCATTTTCTTAGATGCCTATGGGAAATCACAGCCTATTTCTTTGGGAAATAATTCACTTCGACATGGATTAGACAATGTGCACTGTAAGATTAATTAGAAACAACAGCTCCAATCATCTGGTACATGCCAAGGCTTAACATGCTTCTCCCTGTATGAGTCAGACATTCAAATCCTCCCAACAAGCCATTCAGATAATAGTTGCTCCTTACACAATCAGCACTTTGCAATGTATTTACAGATGTAAGGGGCCCAAATTACCTTGAATGCTTTCCTGAATTTAAAACCGAGACTGTAAAAACATGGCCTCACACAGCTGCTGCTTCTTGTCACTCTTAGCCCCTGCTGAGCTTCTCTGAACTGCATCAGGGCTTTAGCCACACAACCTTTAATATTCAGCCCTTCGAAACTGTCCCAAGACATCCTGGTGCACAATTTGAAGTGGAAAATCAGCATCTCATGCACAGTTTTGCAATTATTCCACATCCCAACAGAAAAGCAAGAAGGGCTATACCTTCTGGGACATTCCATTCTCAGCTGCCAGACTAGAATAAGCTCCATTCAGGGTCTGCCAATGTTTTCCTTTAGCAGAGATAACGAACATGAAGGTTTGACTGAAAACTCCATAAAATGCAGGAGAAAACCTGCTTCGACCTGGTTCTACCATTCTGAGAAACCCATTGTTCTCTTCTTCTCTTGCTTGCTATACCTGAGTAACTGGCAATTTAAGCTTAGTCTGTTGACACACTTGAATCAAATTTTCTGTGCAATCCATTCCAGCCAAGTCTAGAAGCTGTCTGCATGGGACAATGACATCTGGAATAAATTTCCATAGAAGTACGCATTAATTAAGAATCTAATACATTTGCCCAAAATGAGCAAGATTCTCTTAAATTGCCTTTTTTGCCTTTTTTTCTTTTCTTTTTTTTTTTTTTGGGGGGGGGGGGGGGGGACAGACGACAGTTTTTCAAAAAATGATTTCAGATAGAGGTGCTGCAAACACCTTCACTTCACTCATTTAGTATTTTCTACAGATTCTTCTGCTTCATTTCTGCAGCGAGCTTCCTCATTCAGCAATCTGCTATTCCTGAGGATGCCATTCCTAAGACCCAGAGCTGTGACACGTATGTGGTCACAGCTGTGTCAGACGGAAGCATTCTTTCAAAGTCTTAACCTACCTCTCTGGTAGAGGAAGGAAGAAAACTACAAAGGCAAGAATTTACTTCAAGCAAGGTCCTGCCATTACAATGAGCATTTAACAGGTAGGAAGCACTTCAGCTTCCACAATCCATCTGGTTGGGAAAAAAAAAAAAAAAAAGGAAAAAAGGAAAATTCATTTGTAAAGTCTAAGTGTTAGAAAATTGAGTGCAATTTAGTGGTTAAAAAAATGACAATATATAATGTATGCTTCAAGAAATCATTCAGTAATAATGGTGATATAAAAGTTTTATATGCAGCTTAAACTGTCTGAAGAGTTCCTACATTATAAAAATCAATGTTCGGTGGATTTTCAGCAGATAAATTAATACTACTACTATTTACACAGGAAACTTTCTTTCCCTTTAGCCTCCTACACAGAAGTCCCAAGCATATAAGCAATCTTTTCTCCAACCAAAAGCTATTAATGTTTTAAAAAGGTGTTTTAAATGTTTTAGAAAGGTAAACATACCTTTTAAAAAGGTAAACATATCTACATAAGTTTCTAAAGCCTTTAAGGTTCTGCTTTCTGCAAGAATGTACACTCATAGTCGAGCTTTGAATTTAGAAGATTAAACAAAGTCACGGAAATTGTGATTCTATGATTAAAAATATGCAAAACTATCAATCTTCACTTGTCTGATTTCTACACATTAAATCAAAGGATCATAAAACGTGAACTGTGTCTGACAACGTTCATAGCCAAATAGACAACTTTGCACCAGCACGAAATACAATTAATTCCTTCCCTGAAAAAGAAACCCCCAAATTAGTCAGGAATATGCCAGTAAGCATCCCATTTGTGTGGAGACTAAATATTACCAAGTGAAAATAATTACTTTCGGAGGCTGAATAAAATACTTTTCTGTTTGCACCATCTTTTCTGCACATATTCAAAGAATCATCTTCTTTTGCTACCTGGCCTTCACAGCCACAAGGGCAAGGGATCGTTCCAGGGGTGCACACAGTGGTCAGTACAATTGCATTTGATTTAGTCAAGATCATAGTCACAAATGCTGTGCAGATCATCATATATGAAATGTCTTTTTTTTTTAATTGAAAAAAAGTTAGAGGACAATTCAGCATTGCAATTTATCCATTCAGGAAAGACTAAAAGAGAAAGAAGTGGCTTTCGTGATCTCCCTCACCCCACGGGGGATTCGGGACACATACTGGCATTTCCCTACAAAACACAGCGGTCTTCTAATTTACTGCTGCACAGCTCAGCAGAGCACAGAAGCCAAGGCTGTATGTACTTCTGGCAGAGGGCTGGTGATCATTCATGTAATCCTCAAAGGATGACAAATCTGTAGATTTCCACCTGAAAAGGAAACAAACTGAGGAGTAATTGCTAAGTGATAGGTATGGGAATACTTGGATTTCTGCAGGTGAGAAAAGAGACATCAAGCACAGTGAAGGTGAAATAACCTGGTGTCTCACCAGTAACCAAGAAAGTCATGATGCTTCTGACTGAGGCGCACCTAAGGAACATGCACATCATTTGCTAGAAGGAGCCAAATTCCCCCAAAAGGGGAGTGCTGAAAGCAGTCAAAACTCAGCCACAAAGGAGCTGAAAGCCCAATTAATTCCTCCCTTGTGTGTCAAGTTGAACCATCCTTTCTGAATGCTTCAATACTTTTAAAATCTGCTGTCTTACCAACAAAGCTTTCTCCTCTCATCCCTCAGACGTTAACTTCTCAAGGGAACCTGCACTTTTGACTGCAAATTGGCTCTTCAATTCTGCTAAGGAGCCATAGGGATCCACACTACTTTCCTACATTTAGCGATGCAAAAAACAAGGGCTCTTGCTGCTCTCAGCATGGATTTGGATAGGGCTTCACAATGGGTTAGCGATGCACTTAATTCCAAGTAGATAATGCCTCCTTACCATAGAAAAATAGAAATCACATGCCCAAAGGCAGCAGTTAACACATTGCTCTTCCGAGCACTGAGCCGAGGCCTCTGGGGGGAGACAGCTACGTGCACGCAGGTAGCAGAGGGCTCTCAGCCAGCTCCTGCTGTAAGAAGGGGCATGGTGCAATGGATGAATTACCAGCCTCAGGTTTTCCTTTGGGCGACATTAAGCGTGTATGGCATGTTTGGTCACCCTCATTGAGCTGAGCTTGATTTCCTGAAATTAATTCTCATGTAATTGAATGCAGCAGTTCTGATCAATAAAGGGAAGTTTTCATCTTAATCACTGGATAGCTAATTCATAAAGGCACTAGTATTCTGCCAGTATTACTGATGGGCTGGTTAGCCTGATCATTGGTAATGCATGGTTAAAAAAAAAAAAAAAAAGGAAAAAAAAGGTAATTGCACAAAGCTCTTCCCCCATATGTTAAAGCAAGCTGTTAAATGACTTCCATACATACCGCTGCACTGATGTACATCCAGATCCATTTGAAGATTGTGCAACTGGTCTAAGAAGTTTCCACACAGAGAACAGCTCTCATGGTGACTATAGGATGAGATGTGTCACAATATGTGTAACTTCATCCAGCAATCTCTGATTTTGATAGGATTTAGAGATTGCCACATAAATTGCCGTTTTAGGAGAGGGTAAATGCAGTTACAGATACCTACTGTGAAATCAAAAAGCATCGCAGCTGCAAAGGACACAATTGGTACAGTTACATTTGGCTGATTCACATTAGAAAAATAAGAAAATTCTTTCAAGAGTAACTATGTTAACTCGTGCTGGACTGGATATAAACTTTGTCAGAAGAAACAATACTGGCAACTTTGACTAATCCCATAGAAATACTATAGTATGCCCGTGCCTGCTTCAGACCAAGTCAGTACAGCTGAGTGAAGTGGTATCACACAAATCCAGTAATAACAGCAGAATTAATAGTTTCAGAATACCAAAATGAAGGTGCTGATTACTAACTTGTTTGGATGGGAATTAATAGGTGCTGTGTACGGAAGACTCTAAGGACACAGTGAAACTAAACAATATCTAAGGTAGCTTTTAACTGGCTCCTTCTAGCCCCGTCAGCACAACGTGGTGAGGCTGATGTGGCACGGAGCCCTGTTCTGCCCCCTGAGCACAAACCTGAATCCAGCAGTAGGCAGACTGGCACACATTGCATCTGGCGTTCCTGGTGACTGGGCCTACAGTGCCCCATCACATGGATCAGGTAAGTTATGTTTCCTCTCAGAGGCTCTGTCTTGTGTTAGCCAAGTGTTGCTCAGAGAAAGTTTTCAGAATGCAAGTAAGAAATATTGATTAGGAAAACATTTACAAATATAGGACTGAAGACAACTGAAAGCAAAGTCAAAAGTTTTCAGTGAGCACTGGATTTAGCTAGTACTTGTCAAAAATAACATTTCCTATCCCTTTTTCCTCATTTATAAGTTTCTATTCATGGCTGTATACTGTAAATGGAAAGATACACAATTAGGATGAAATAAAATACCACCTTTTAAGTATGCAATATCCCAGTTTATAGCTTTTTTTCCTCTGGCATCTTGTCAGCGTAAAATAAAAAGGCTCAGGAAATCTAAATGAGAAAAACCTCTCACACACTTTATCAGTGCAGAATTTCCATGGCAATACTGCTTTGAAACTAAATAGTTTTATTTATAGATGAAGCAGTTTTCATAGCTCATTTGCATTTTTTCCAAATTACCATAACCATACATGATCAGTTGCTAAGATCTACAGATATTATCTGTGCAGTACCAGCAATTCACTTAAATATTTAAAATATGAAATGATAAATAAATTAAGTGCTTGTGCAACTTGCTGTATTCCCAACACACTGCGGGAGAATGAAGTCATCGCACCAGAGTACAGCTCTGTGCAATAATTCAGAAAGAACTACTGTGGTCACTTTGTAGAAATACATAATAGAAATGTTGAGAGCTGTACAAATGCTGAATGACTGTGAAGACAGCAGCGTGGAAGCACCCGAACAGCAGAAGTGATGCAAAATTGGCAGGTGCTGATGTCAGGTCATGATCCATCTCCTGGTCATTTCTCAGGGCCTCCCAGATGAGAAATACAAAGGACAATAAAATACAGACTGAAGTCCTTAAGATGGGATGATGGGAAGACACAGAACAAGGGAAGAGCCAAGAAGATCCTTAAGTAAATCCTAATGATGGAGAAAGGTGAGATAGACAGATGAGACAATTACAATCACTGTGAGCTCTTGAAGGGTACAACAGGCATGTTCAAAACCAGGGGGTCAGAAATGAAGGAAGAATAGGCCACAAGTCCCTCTGATAACAAGAAATGCATTTGGCATGGGTATTTCTTGGCAGAACCAGTCAGTTGTTCTAGCAGACACCAAGAACACGTCGTGTTTTATTTGTGGAAACCTGTAATTTAACTCAAGATATTTTAGAGCATTGCCCTCAGCTTTGAAGTGAAGTTTTTTTTTTTTTTTTTTGCCAGCAGCACTAATAAATATTCAAACATAGATAATCTCTCATCAAAGTAGCTCTGTCATGAATAGGCAATTGTTTTCAGAAACACTGCACCCAAAAAACTGGAGAAGGCTCAACAGCAAAGCTCTGCTCCAAGGCCTCAGCTTTCACGGCAGACTGTGCAAGCCCAGAAAACATTCTCCAAATGGGACACACCACCACCACCACCCCAGGTACAATGCTGCAGCTAGGTTCAAGCCAGCTGGGAAGCCTCAGTAAGCAACCCAAACCCACCCAGAGACACTCAGCTCCTGAAAGCAGGAAAGCTGTTGGCTCAGCACGCAGCACAGCAGCCTGCTCCAAATGATCAGGCAGTCATACTCCATTAATTTCTCATTGCTTGCTCCAATCCCCCAGACAGCAAACACTGGAGTTATCCAAGTGCAAAATTAACATTTTGCTCCAGCCTGTTGCACAGCTGGCTGATAGCTCTTCAAATAAGGTAGAAAACTAAGAAAAATTCTTGGGCAACCTCTTGCTTGCCACCAGCACAGAACACCACTTAGGACAACTCCCGGTTAAGTTGTTCCTCTTTTACAGAGACTCTAAGCCTCTTCAAGCATTCGTTTTTGCAGTTTAAAACTACCATGGTCTTTTATTTGCCACAAGAGACAGAGAATATCAGTATTGCCACAGCTATCACGGCATAGCACCCTAATGGTGGGAGAGCCACTCCTCAATCAGCCCCCACCAAATCAGACCATACAAACCCCGTTACCTCTCCATGCAGCACCCAGCTTTCAGCCTGCCTCTGTTTCACCCTTGATTTGCTGCTGAAGGAAAGGTTGCTGCTGTTGACTTAGTGAGATCAATAACCCTCCTGCTCCTATTAGACATGTCAGGAGACAAAACTTGGACTATGAGTCTTGACGGGCCCAAGAGACACCCCCCTTTCCTACAGCCCGGGTAAGGGACCATGCAGGGGGTTGACAGCTGCTCTGTTTATTGCATTTAAAGAGTTGTCCAAAAATCAAAGAGCTGCCTTCAGTTTTATAGAAGCGCCACCTGCTCATATATCTAAAGATTAAGCGAAAACTATCAACCACAGAACACAATCTTACAATAATTTAATGCACACCACAGGACCATCCAAAATCTTATGAAAACAACACATACTCTTTAGCTCCAGTAACCATATTACTGAAAACAGATTTTGCACAATCCTCCTTCAAACAGCCATTTAAACCTCAGGCTTAGAGGAGATTATGCTGTTTGCTGATTTAAGCTGAAAGGGAAGCTTGTTCCAGTCATCTGGGGGTTCCAGAGGCAAAAGCTCATCTGTCAAATTCCCTCTTTATCCTAGTACAATGTACAGCATCTAAATTGCGATGATAATCTTGAAGCAAAACGACTTTCCTTTCACAGATAATGTTTAAGTCAGTTTCCGAGGCTTTTCAGGATTTTCTAGGGATTGTTTCAACTTCGGTCTCAAAGCGATATGGTGTTGTCTGATCTGCTTGATCTATGAAAGGTGATTTACTATGGTATCAGTAGAGATAACCCTTCTGGAAACCATCTTGCACCCAAAACACAGAGGCCAGCCCGCTTCTGACAGGTGTAAGCTGCAGCCAAGGGAAAACCTGAAAGCAGAGGCTGAGCTGAAGCTGCAGGATGGAAATATAGCATCTCTCCTCAGTTCTGCTGCCCATGCCATGGTCACATCTACATCTCACCTGCGGGCCCAGGCCCAGCTGCTCTCTGTGACAGCCCTTGGTACTTGCATGACTCTCCGACCCGCCGTACCAGCTGAGGTCTCCAGTGACACACACGCCGTTTTTCTTCCTGTTATCACAGCTAGGCTATTTCCACTTCCAGACTCTAACCTTTATTTTCCACAATTATTAACACTTGATAAAAAGGCAACAAGAACTTATAACACACTACATAAGAATTTAAAAGGCAATGCACTGGAAAAATGTTAATGGTTAAATGCATCATTATGCCCAGCAATATTACACAATTAACAAATTTAATCACTTAACACTCTAACACTTCAAACTTCTATTAAATGTGTAATTTCATATATGAAATAATTATTCATTTATCAATAGAAGATGACTCTACTTCAGCATAGAAGTAAAAAATACAATTAGATGCAGCAGGGCAGAACGAATTTCTGGGAGTAATATAGGATGGAGCAATGTGCACAACTCCAGTAAGGCCTCACAGTCAAACTCATAATTCTCATAGGACATAGTGCCTCTAAATATCCTGGATCATTAGCAAAATTACATAGCTAATGAAGGGCAAATTAATGGAACTCTGGAACATTTTTATAAGCCTGTAAGAACAGCTACTTGTTATACATCACTAAGAAATAATTGCAGCAGAGTCAATCACACGAACTCATTAGGTTATAACAACACAAACTGGGCAAACTGTTCCCCTAAGAGAACCTCCTCTTGATGTGTTGCTGAAACATCCCCAGGCTCTGTAGGTGACTGGAAGAGGTCTTTAGGAAAGATGTGAGTTCAGGTTTGCAACCAAGGGCAATTCTGGGCTAACCATTCCCATCACACAGGGCAGAGAAAATAAGAAACTAAATTTGTCTGCTTTAGTGCAAACTGTATATGCAGCATGTCAAAGAACTCCATACAAATACTGAATTAAACCTCAAGAAATTATTAGCCTAAAGGGAGAACATACAGAAGAAATCATGAGGGCACAACACCAGAACGCTGACACAGGTTGCTCAAAGAGGTGGTGGAGTCTCCAGTCTTTGGAGATCTCCCAAAGTCGCCTGGACATGGCCCTGGACAACCTGCTCAACGTGGCCCACAGCTTGAGCAGGGGTTGGACCAGATGGGCCCAGAGGCCCCTTCCCACCTCAACCATTCTGTTAAATACCTGGAGAGGCTTACAATGCTTTGGCATTTTCCCCACTGGGCCCACAGTGACAAGACAGTTCACAGCAAAGGTCTGTGATGCAGATGCCTTGCTGCAGGTGACTGAAGTACACTATATGCTATATACACTATATGCTGCTTCACTTAAACGTGTGTTCATAACTAGGTGGTGTTGATTCATGCTCACTCAAAACAAGAACCACAATTGTCAGCAAAAAGGCAGGTTGGTAGAAAGAGCAGTGTATTTTAAAACAAAGCAGGATTAATTTCTGAAATACCAAAGGAGATGACAGTTCTTGCTCTGTCCCAAAATGAGTGTTTTCAGTACTGCTTCACAAAGCAATGTACACATAGCTGAAAGGGAAAAGATACCAAAGACAGAAATTTGATGCTAAAGATTTCAACAAAGTTTTTAACAAATTACATACTGATGTTGTGCGGGTTTTTTTCCCCTCCTGAAATCCATTTCAAAATAGCTGATTCACAAAGAGACTCAGTTTTTCAGACAGTACGAGGTCAGGGAGGCAGTGTTCAGCACCAAAGTTAATATTCTCATGTGATTTTAAACTCACATAAGCACACAAAATGCAGACCTTCATCTGACATACTACACTGTGAGCACACTTTTAGATTTGTAACAGCATAGCGAGCTCTTCAAAAACCTGCTGCATTATTTTGAAACCAAAACGAAAACAAAGATCTTGAAAGTTGACCCACAAATCCCAATCCACTCAAAATTACCCAAAATACACTGCAATAACATATGTAACTGCCAAATTCAAACACCCTGCAATATTCAGCTTTTCTCATAATTCTATCATTCAAGCTCTACTGATCCTACTAACAAACACCTGGCCATGATAGCCCCAGAAACATATAGGTTTGTGGGGTTTTTGTTTGTTTAGAATTTGACTGACTTCTTACCAGTGTTTATATATGTGGCCCCTACGCACATATTTTTCCAAGACATCTCTATCAAACTAGTGGTACTTAGAAAGTTACACCCTCCAAAACCACAAGGAAGTAACACTTAATAGTTTGCTCCTGAAATAAATACACACTGCCAGTGCAAGCCATCCAAGCAATCACTACAACTGACTGATGTTTCTCCTAGCTTTGAGATGCAGAAACTTCTCTAAAGGGAAGAAAAATAGGAAAAAGTGAAGGAACTTACAGCACTTAATATAGTAGGAGGTTGGAACAAACTGCTGGTTTGCACAGCTTCTTTGGGTACAAAAAAATTTATTTATGAACACTGGAAAAATGATGCTTCATGGTTACCCTGGCTCCTGCATCCTGTGGCAGTGGCAAAAGTGCAATAGACTAGCACATGGTTAATCCAGCTGAAATCACAAAAGCCTTAAGGCTTTCCAGAAAAACAAAACCTTTTCACAAGATAAATATGAAATGCAGCATGTATATTTATACAGCACTATCAAACTAGAATGTATCTAAATGTTTAAAAGGCCCCTGTTGGAAGTCTCTGAAAAAAATGTAAGAAATTTCAACTGAAAGATTGGAAATCTTGAGCTTTCTCCACAAATGTCTACTGACTCACATGGTATCTATTAAAATCGTAGAATGCGTCTTTATGGCCCTCTAAAAGAGAAAAACCACAACACAATAGTGAATATATTTTGAAATGTACAACCACAACTGATCTCCAGAGCTCCCAACTTCAACAGCTCCCCATGGCAATGAGTTCCACAGCCTAATACAATACTGTGTTGTCTTTACTAATGCCATTAAAACTTCAAACTGAGTTCCTATCAAAACTACTTCCTTCTGCTCTCAGCACCCCTCTGACTCTGGGGCAGTTTTTAAACATTAGAAATTGCATAATTTCAGCTTAACCACTTAACAAACTGTGAAGGACTCCGATATAAAACCAGGCCTTTGCAAGAAAGGGAAGACTCTGTAGGACCATAAAACAGGAACCATGGAAAATAAGGATTCATTTTTCAGCTTCCAGGAACATTATTGGTTTCCATACAGTCCACAGAGGAGTCATACAAACTGCTTTGCTCAATTCCTGACTAACTGCAGTTGAATATATCATACTGGGCAAAGGTGAACTCTAACGTCACTGCATGGCTTTGCTTGACATACTGTAGTTTCCATTTGCAAACCTTATACGGTTTCTACCAGCCCATTTTTTCTCATTGCATTGTACTTTATTACTTTCAATTCATAGAATCACAGAGCGGCTGGGGTTGGAAGGGACCTTACAGATCACCTAGCTCCAACCCTCCTGCCTTGGGCAGGGACGCCACCCACCACATCAGGTTGCCCAAAGTCTTGTCCAACCTGGTCCTGAACACCTCCAGGGATGGGGCATCCACAGCCTCTCCAGGCAGCCTGTGCCAGTGCCTCACCACCCTCTGAGGGAAGAACTTCCTCCTAATCTGAATCGTTCCTCTTTTTGTTTGTTTGTTTTTGTTTTGTTTTGTTTAAAGCCATTTCCCCTTTTCTTGTCATTGTCTGCCTGAGCAAAAAGTTGTTCTCCATCATTTTTATAAGCCCCCTTTAAGTATTGAAAAGCTGCAGTAAGGTCATCCCCGAGCCTTCTCCAAGCTAAGCAGCCTCAGCTCTCTCAGCCTTTCTTCATAGAACTGACAATAGTGGTTTTCACATGCTATGACAAAGTTACAGCCAGTGAATGAGCAATTTTCTTGCTGGGCCAGTATCACTGTATCTCAATTCAGTTCAGATTCATAACATTTACAAAAGAATTGAGCGGTGCGGGTACCCATGTACCCACGAGAAGGTCAATGTCTGATGAGTATGTTTTATGCTCTCTCCATAGCATACAGAGATGGAATTTCCTAATCCATTTCTCTCGTTCTCATTATGTGCTGGCTGCTTTTGTTTTTGCACATGCATTATGGAAATGTATCTGTAAAGTCCATGAGCTATTTCCAAAGATTGCAATGCATTGGTGTATCACACTGTCACCTTAAAGGATGGCTTTGTGGACAGATGTAACAGATTGGGGGGGGGGGGGGGGGGGCGGGTCAGTTAGGCTCTGTCTTTGCATGCTGGAGGGCTGTCTCAACTCCTGAAGCAACCAGAGTTTAAGGGACCACTCAAGTTACTTACCTGCACCAGATTCTTTTAAAAGGCTTTTTCTTCTTTTCTTTATTCCTTTTTATGCTGTGTTCTAGTAGTCTTTTCAGTGCAAGGATTATCTCCTATTCTGTGTGCTATGGTAAGTGGACATAACCCACCCTGCATAATTTTGTGCACCAACCTTGAAGAACTTGAAGCTCAGAGCTTAGTCTCTCTGTGTAAAGAATGGAGGGCAGAGGGGAATTTGATTTTCACCAGACAATGGGTTACTTTATCACTGTCTCCACACATCCATGTTTTTCCAGTCAGATTTTCAGGGAGACAACTGCAAATTGAAATTTGCTTTTTATTAATACAGACAGTGTTCAGTTAAATTAGCTGTTTTGTTGAACACTTAGACTGGCGATTTTTACCTTTTTTTTTTTTTTTTTTTTAAGAAATACATGAAGAGAAGATCACTATCAAAGCTGAATTCATTTCAGAAATGAATTCCACTTTCCATGCATCAAGTATTATGCTATGAATAGTTCCTGTGAAATCAATTGGGCTACCAGTAAGGTATGGTACTACTCTACAGCGTGGGGAAAGTATAACTGAATCCTTTTAAACTTAATATGCATTTGTGAAGAGTATTTTATGGTTTCATACAGATACGTTGAACTACTCCTGCAATTAATAGAGAATTCAGCAGGAGAATTTTTTTCCCCAGCCACAGGAGATAAGGGAGCTTTCAGATACGTCCAAATGTCAATATAAGTATCAATCCCATCAATAAAAAAACCCTAGTTCTGATTGTGCAAAATGACAACTGATGCCTTAGCAGTACTCCCTTTTCCAGATTGCAGCAGCTACTGCAAACAGAATTAGCAGACTGAAATTAATTTATCTGCACAAACACTGTAGTAAAAATCTAACAAAGTGTGCCAGAGTGAGGTTGGTACAAACAGCTCTCAGTGCCCCTGGAGCACCTGGGCTGAACACACGCTGAGCTCTGCTTTCAGTACAGCTTCTCTGACTGCTGCGTTCCTCCACCCGTGTGCCCTAAAAGGTTAATGGCTTCTGTGTGCTTGTCTTTTCAGTCCCCAAGGCTGGCACTGCTGAGAGACTTCATTGGGGAAGCAGGTTCCTAAGGCACTAAAACAAAGAAGGATAGGCAGATAACCTGAGAACACTGCTGTAAAGTACAAACCTTCCTGGTAGAGGACTGCATTCCCAGTGTGGAAGGAACCCCAGTAGCACAAAAATGCCTCAAGGCAGGTAAGCAGCTGCCACTACATTTCTAAAGATCTGCACCTCCCCTTTAAGGCTACCAGCACACAAGCAGCTGCCCCCACAAAAGCAGGCCTATGCAATCCTTATCAAAGTTCCAGTCCAACAAGATGACACTTCTTCCACTTTTTCTAATAGTTTTCAGCACCTAGCACCCATGTACCATGACCTTCACAGACCTTTTAAAATCTACTCAACCCCCGCAGCGGCCTTCTGTAAAGGAGTTGGAAGAACCCCCTAAGGCAAAGAAACTAGCACAAACAGACAAAAGAAAAGAATAGAAAGGAGCTGAACTGACTCAGATCGCAGAGGCTTATTGAAAAGACTGGGAATAACACCAGACTGTCTGGGTTATGGGCAAGACCAACCAACTCGGTACCAGAAGCCATTCTGGCCTGAGTACAGCGGCCACCAAAGGTGCGTTTATAGACGTAGCCTGGCCACTCTCTCAGTCCTAACCAGCCCTTCATGTGAAATGCATCTTTCAGCCACAAGAATCAAGCTTCCAGAGAAAACAAACAAAACCCCATCTAGTTTTAAGGCCTGACTTCACAGAACAAGCCTAAAGCTAGACCCATCGGTCAAACTAGGCCCAGGGCCCGTTCCCCAGCAAGGCGCAGGGAGCAGCTATCTGCCAGCTGCTCACACGTCTGCACAGCACACCCATCCCACACACCCACACCTGTGCACTCAACATTCAGCAAAGCAAACAGGCTTCTTAAAGAAAAGGGCCTCTTAGCCAGTCAGCTTGTGTCTGAGGCAGCCAGCTCTCAGAGACAACTCTTTCCAGACCTGCTGCTGTATTCCACCTGACATCAGGTAGGCTTCTTGTTCTGCCTGACACCTATTTTAAAAGTGCTTAGCTTTGGCCTATAAAAGTCATCAAGGTTTCAAGGCAGGATATGATTTAAAGTATGTCTGCACAGGTCATTCTTCCTCCCTATCCCCATGTAACCTTGAATTCAGCTTGCTTGTAATACAGTTGCCCCTACTGGCAGTGCTCTGACTTGAGCTAAGGAGTCATAATGTGTTGTTCGGATGTACATCATGTTCTGAATGGTCAGCAAAATGCTCTGCTGATACAAGGTTTCTCCAGAATAGCACTAGGCATTTAAATGCTGCTTCAGGAAATCTGAGAATGAGAACAATTTTAGAATGAACACGCACACAAAAAAGGAAACAACTCTAAAAACAGTGCCCTTCTTACAAAGCACGTCTGTCAAGAGCTACAGCATCTTAGGTTTTTTGACAAGAATAAATTGGAGGGCCTATATTTTGCTCCTTTCAATGCTGTACACAGTTTTGGAAGAGAGTCACCTTCTGCCAAACACTCGGTAAACGTGCAGTGATGTTATGGGAGACATGAAAGGAAACACCCAGGATTCCACAACAACTTCACAGCCTGTCCATGAGGAAAGGTAACTCAGGGACACGTGGCAGTATCTGCCCTCTCGCCATGAAAAAGGGATGGTGCTTCCACTGGGCAGCCTGCATTGATGGTGACTACATACTGCCAAACGGAGTAGCCCAAGCCACATCCTGATCTGGCCCCTCACTTGGGCTTGCACCTCAAAAGCTGCTCTGCCCTCTACAGCAGCGATCAGACGTGGACTCGGCCGCGTGTCATTTGCTGCTAGCACGCAGGCTGCCTGCCTGCTTCGTGTCCTGCACAGGACCTGTGTGAGTCAGCACCTTAAAGGGCTTGCTTCCCTCCATGAATTCCTTCCCAGGCCGTACTACCCAGAGGCAGAGCTGGGATACGAGGCTGACTCCTCTCTTTTAACAGTGAAAGAGGAGGTGTAATTTAGTCAGGGCTGCACTGCTGCCCGAGGCATCTAGCCATGTACACAGAGCGGGCTCCTCTGCAGGCTCTGGCAGCAGAAGCATGGATCTCTGGGGCTGCAGCCAAAGGCTTTAACTGTAACTTCACTCATCTGTGCACAACCTGAACTGTCCAGTCACTAGATGGGGACAGAGTCACATCAGCCTACGTGGGTGACCAGGCTGTGGCAAGAAGCAGCATGCAGAGCAAATGAATTTCAAGCAGAACGACCAGAGGCAGGCCTGTCGCCCAGCTCTGCCAAGGGAGCACCACCCAAGCCCAAGAATCACCGGGCCATAAAAGAGCTACAGCAGCAACAAAGAGACCCTTTAGGAGTTGTTCTTGTGAGTAAGTCAGTCCTGTTAAAAATTTCAGCAAGCAACAGAGACATTCATCCAAGGCACACCATGAGATGAAGCAGACAGGGTTCTGCCAAAAATGTTGCATGAAGGAGGTAGATCTACTGGGAATTAGTGCGCTCCACCTCCCCTGCCTGCCGCGCAGGAGGCTCTTATGCACTGCAACTGCTTGTTCGAGCCCGCTGCAGCTGCTCAGGAAGCCCGAGCTGCCCTGGAGGGGCCAGGCCAAGGCAGCACAGCCGAATGGAGGAACCAAAGGTCTGGGAACTCCCCCTGCACTGGGGTCTCGCCACAGCCGGGAGCAGCTTTGTTGCTCAGCAGCCCAGGCTCCCCAGCAAGCAGCTTGCTTCCTGCCAGGCAGCTAACCCTGCTCACACACAGCTGCCCCTGCCTCAAAGCCTGGCGCTTGCACACTGGCTTAGCTTTTGTGCGGAAGTCATCCAGCTATTTTGCTCTCTTTTACTGGAGAGAATCTCTCCAAGAAACGAGCCCATCTGCCTGAAGGCACTAGCCCAAGGAACAGCTGCGGATCGCTGTGCCACCTTTACTTACTCCTGTTCAGGAATAAAAAGCCCCTGATACACCTCAAAAACTCAGGAGCATCTTGTACTAAAACACAACACAAATGTTAATGTATCCTTACCACACTACAGCAGCTTCTTTCCTCCATTTATAAACAAGAGAAGCTCCTTCAGAGTAGGCAGAGCTGCACTGCCATGTCAGGGCAGGAGCTGGGCCCAGTGTTTGCTGTTCTGTACGGAACCGGGAGCAGCTGACTGGGATACCATGACACCTGGGCTTGCTTTCTGTTGCAGTGAGTAATATTTAACTCTGGTTGAACCACCAAGAAATACCACTGAACGCATTTCTGAATGTGGGAACAATACAGAGAAAAGCAACAATACTGTGAACAAGGCAACAGGGTGCACTTGCACATTTGTGCAGCTTTTCAGATGAATGCCAGATCTGTTTCAAGGACAGGTAAGCACGACTGTCTTGCTATCTAGAAAGTCAGCATCCAGAAGTGAAGCAGATTTCCAGATCTCCTGTCTGTCTATCACAGCATTTTCAGGCAAATGTGTCCCCTGTGCATGTCAGTTGGATCTGAATTAGGTCTGAATAAGCTCCACAGACAGTTAACCAAAGCAGAGCCTTGGCTAGCCAGTGTCAGATACATTAGTCTGTGCTAAGCTGCAAGTAAAGCACACTCATGCCTACCTGCAGCCTGTGCAAATGCTGCTGCAATGATGAGATCAAGCTGTCTTCTGCTTCAGTGCACCACATTTGGTCCCTTCTCTCCCAGACTAAACTTACTCAAGCTCCTTCACTTCTTGCAAATGACCACAACTTTGGCATTTAAACAGATTTTGCTGTAAAACCATGTTGTTCTCCCAGAACTGAAACAAGGATGGGAGACCTCACCTAGCACCAAGTTTTTCTGATGGCACACAGTTATCAATTCCTAATGATTTGGCTTCTTCAGAGACTCAAGTTAAACATCAGGTATCACAGAGCATTTGTCTACAACCCCGAAGTTAACACGGTACTTGCCTATTTAACATCTATTGAAGTGCATGAATTCATCTGTATTACCACATTTTTGGTTTACTGGTTGTCAGTTTGTAGCAATTGTTGTGACAATGGCAAAGAAAGAAGAGGAAACAAAAGTTAGAAGAACTGAGGAAAGGGAATCTCACTGGACAATGTTGGTATCAGAAATCATTTAAATGTAAAAGGTTTCAAGTGAGCTTTTATACTCTTAACTTCTTACATTTTCCTGCATCCTATTGTTAAATCAGTAACCCACACTGTCAGGCTGCTGTTTACAATTACATGCAATTTATTTTGCTAACACATTAAATGAAGTGCCTGAAATAAGCTTCTAAATTAGTTTCAATGGAATAGTTGTTATATTTTCATTAAATTTCAGCATATTCCACAGCAGAAAATTTGCTTGGTATGTTGACTATTATCCCTAGTATAAATTTGACTATTATCCCTAGTATAATTTGCAAAAGAAATAGAGGTGTGACTTGATTAAACACATTCAAATAGCTAAAATGTGTCTACACTTAATTTCATTACAGAAAATAGCTGTAAGATATTAATTAGCATATCTACTAAATGCTATTATTTCTCTCTATGATCATCCTTTATCTAAATGCATTTTCTTTCGGCAACAAAACACAAATCCACTAGAACAGCATCATTTATAACCAGAGCTGATCTTCCCTTTCCACCTCAACACCTTCCTCCTCTTTGCTTCTAAACTACCACCTCTCCTCCTTAAGACCCTGGGAGAAACAAGGCTAAACTAGCATGTCCACACCACTGCTTATCCCTGCCTTCTGCTCAGCCAGAGCTACAGCCAAATCTCTGGGCACTGCACTGACCCAGACTACAGCTGCCCTGCAATGAGACCAGACAATGCTCCACGGAGTGTGGGGCAAAAATCCCTCAGCGTGGCCCCTGCAGGATCAGCATGACAGGCCCTCAGAGGACCTGTAGTATCTTTTTACCAACATCTTTACAGCAACATAAGTTTCTGTGTTGGTACATCTTTGTGGCTGTGAGCTCCTACAACAGACTGCTGCTCGCCACAAACTATCTAGATGGAGTACGCTATCTCTTAGTGTACTATTTTTTTTGCAAAGGTCTGCCAAAGGAAATGTTAAGGGTTTAATTCAGCCTGGAAAGTAACAATGAAAGACAGTTTCAGGGTGAATTTAGTAGCAAACCATTATTTTCACAGACCCAAATGAAGTCAGTGGCATCTCTCTCAGTGTCCAACAGTGTGCAAGAGAGATTAAGATCCAAAAGCTAAGTGTTTAAATTGCCCGTCAGCGTGCAAAGGGACCCAGCCCAGCCCCAGTTCCCTCCTTGGCTAGCACTGTACCACCACAAACCACATCAAACCTGATACCTACTGACAATGCTGCCAGGAAAAGCCAGTGTCCACGTTTTCTAATCCAGAGTGTGATTAAAAAACAATCACCTTCATAGTAATTACTATGCAGAGAGAATTGGTAAGAGATGGAGCAAAGCCCCTCCACAGAAGAGGGAAAGTAGGTCCTTTGACTGGAATTAACCATCCAGTGGAATAATGCACACAATTTGCCAAAGCATCAGGTCGAGCTGCTATTTTCACAGATAATTTCACAGCAATAAGAAAGTCACACTGATTAAATCCCTACACCATTTTCTGGATGATAATATTCACATTTGCTTAATACCAACTGTGCTGCTTAATTGTCAGGGAGCATCATTCTCTACAGCTAAATGGTAACCACCACAAGGCATCTACGGCAGCCAACAACCTGGCAGCATCTTAAGCTGCTCACTGCTCATGGAAATGGGGCCAGGTTACTCACACCATCTGCTACAGAGAGGAGGTGGACACTTGGGACTGTTGGTTCAAAGCACCGTTAGACTGGACATGTGCAATAAAGGTGGAAGGAAGTAAATCAATTTAAAAAAATCAGAGCAGGATATGAAAGACAAGAAATCTTCAAATTCAAGGTATTTCATTCCCACAGAACAAACCCTAATTTTCCTTACCAAAGCATTACTTTTGAGTACTTGTGTTCAGTTTTACTGTTCTAAGGACTGCCAAGCTAAGAAAACAGTTTTTACTGAAACCAATAGCAAAATCAAAAGTATTTTTGTTTTCACATCTGAGTAAAACCAAGTTCTTTCAACAGTTAATAAGAAGCCCAGAAAATAAAATAATCTGAGATCCTTGACTCAGAGCCAGACTTGAACCTATGTTTTTACATACACGGAGAAGGCTTTGCAAGTCAGACCTTTCCCCCCATCACCCTTCTTACCCTCTACTCTTCCCCGAGCAACATTCCTGTTGAGGTTAGCCCAGTGCTACCTGTGCTTCCACTGATGTCCAGGGCAAAGGCATCTTTTCCATGGGAACAGTGGGGAACATGCCTAAAAGCTAATTCTGTCAGAGGCCTGCTTCAGTACAGCTGCTGCTGTTCCTGGAACGCCCACCTTCTAGAGACAGACCTTGGGATGATGCTGACAGGTTGGAGCCATGCTTGCAGATAAGCTGAACAGGGAGCATCATCTGGCCATGCAGTCTCTCTCAAGACCTTCTAGCAAGAACATGAGAGCAGGAATTTTTATTTGGACCTAAAGAAACTTGACTATTTGTTTCTTTCATGTCTACCCCCATTAACTATATACATAGTGCATATAATGTAACCTACTTACTTGCCTGTCTCCCATGCCAACTCTCAGCATAGAATTAATGCTTTGATAGAATAATAAACCTCAAAACCTGAGCTGATAATGGACAGTCACATTAGATGCTTAAATTATAGCAGCATGAACGGCCTTGCAATAATCAAGCCTGCAACTGCCAAAATGTTTTCATTGTTCATTAACTGGAACCTTTTTTGCATTGCTAATCCTAATGAACTGCCATTCTCATTACCATTCCAAGCACTGTCTATAGCACATCTCTGGATTTCTTTTCCACCCAAACATACAATCTTACTCAACTGGCAGCCTGTTAATGTATCAAAAGCACCGAACTGGCTGCTTCTAATGCAACCATAACAAATCCACAGCACAGACACCTTTAGGGGGAAGTTCAGTTCAGTCTTCAAGGATTTTCATTGATGTAGAAAAACAGAAGGTCTTTTATTGAATACATGGTACAGCAGAGTTTAAGTTCCAAATCCAAAATCCACTGAAGTTAATGGGAGTCTTTTTATTGATTTCTGTATATACTGAACTGATTTAACTCTCTCCTTTCCTCCTCTGCTCCTCCCAAAGCAGGTAGAAGTGAGTTCACTGACAGTGCAGAGACAGAAATTCCTTGCAAGGAGTAGGAACAATGTCTGGGTAGGAAAGGTTCTGCACTTTAATGTACTGAATTACCAATGCCATTTCCTCTGCTCTAACTCTGCAGTGCTGGAGTTCAGGGAGCACAAAGCATTCGGTAATTCTTCTCAGTCTACAAGAAAGGTTTTTCCTTTCTCAAATTTATAATAAAAATTTTGTAGAGAATTTATCAGAGGCTCTGAAAAGACAGTTTACTCCTCCCTCTGTTCTTCATCTATAAGCAAGAAGGAGGAGACCAGAGGTTCTTGTTCACTGAGCATCCATTTTGCATGGAGAAGAAGCATTCAGAAAGTAAATTCTGTAAGATCAGACATTAGTTGAGGACATAAGTGCAAAAGGAGAGCAGAAAACAGAGACTGACTTTCACTTTACATTCAATTGAGTAAATCAAAAATGAGCCAGTAGTTTCTTAATGGTAGATACCTCACTCACATAACCCATGAGAGACATCTAATGAAAGAAAAGCCAGATGTGGAACCTGGTTTATTTTCATCAACTCTTTCATTTTCAAGTATAACAGCCCTGAAACGGAAGAGGTTAACAAAGGCACATTTTTTGAGGAATTTCAGCTTCAAACTAATGTTTTGCTCTACAGAGAACGTTATTCACTTCAACCTCAAGGCAGGGAATATATTTTTCTTCCCTTCTCAAAAGAGACTGTATCTCCAGAGACCAAAAATGACATATGAGACCTAAGTTCTTACTTTAAATTAAACACATCACTGTAACATTTTAGCATCTCCTCTTTTATTTCACATTGCACTAAGCATTTCCACACTGACCAAGGCTCCAAACTTCTTAAGAGAGCAGTTTTGTATTTGGAGATTTTTTGTTCATCTCCCCCAATATTTGCTATTTCACCTAAGCTGTCTTTCAATAAAGCCTCCAATACTTATTCTATCTGATGATTCAAAATAGCAAGAAATGTTCTGTGCAAGCTGAGAAAATCATCATGCGTTCCTGTGAGACACTGGCTCTGGAAAACCAAAGAACAGCAGACCCCAGGAACAGAAGGGTGAAGGTCAGGTAAAGAATATGCTTTTCCTATAAAAAGCTCCTTAAGAAGATGTACTAGGCTAAAAACCAAACCAATAGCCTAAGAAATAGTTATTTTCAAGAAATCAGTAGGCAGAAGGTGGACTCACAGATCAAAATTCCTAGTAGAAGAATTGTTGCACAAGAGCAGCTGATGTCAGCAAGAGCAACACTAAGTACTTCTTCCATATGGATCACCTCCAAGTCTTAGAAACCTCATTAGCGCCGAGCTTTAAGAACAAAAATTTTAAAAAGAAAATCGCACTTTTGATTTAGATAGAGAAAACAAATCAACTGGTACTGTAAGTCAGTATTAACTAAAAGAACAGAAGCCATCGAAGTCCCCTAGAACCTCCCTCAAATTCTCATCAACTCCCACAGGTTTTGGATCAGACATTTTGGCAATTTATCGAGAAATTTTTCTAACTCATTATGCCTATTTAATTACTCCTCAAATAGCACAGTAACAGGAAAAAGCACAAGATTATTTTATTTTTTATAGAACACTCTTTGTTACTGCCAAGATCTGAAGGATTGGTGATGACCCAGTTGTTGTCCTTTGGAAGCATCTGGTCCTTTATACTGTAAGTCTTTGGCACAGCATTCCTAACCTAAAATCTGTTACTTTACTACAAGCCTTCAACAAAACAGAAAAGGTGGTTTTGAACTAGTCACAGAAGGCAGACACTTGAAGGCTGTCTAAAATTTGCATGAAAAATTTTTCAGCCAGCCTCAAAACCACATGTGGAGAGGTCTATGTTCTCTCCCCTAGAGATCCTTTAGCTTGAACAGGCAAGGAAAAGTAAGGTTTGACTTGGATTTGGAGAAGGCCAGAAAGACATTAAACACAACTCTCAAAAAATTAGGCCTGTGAAATTCATTATTAGGATTTACTGAATCTTCCAGCCTCAAGAAACTGACCAGCTTCTGCTAAGTCATAACTATAGGAGTAGGTTTATTACACAAACCTCATCAGATAGACAAAAAGGCACCAAGATAATGTTGACGGAACAATACTGCTACTAAGTACTCACCATATACCTACATACAAGCACACAAGTGTCATCACTGCCTGCACTACACTTCTGTAGTCAGTTAGACCAACGCGTAAGTGAGGACGAAAGCCTTTAGCAATGCTGTGCTCACTTCCTGATATGTATTCACAGATGCTGAACAAACAGGTCAACATTGGTTGTAATTCATTTTAAGACTTTGGAGACCTGTGTTTCAGACAAGGGATTAAACCATATTCCCCAGAAATACTACGAACACCAGCAGTTAAGACACACTGGTCTTAACATACTATAATCATATTCAGCATTTTCCTTTTTACCAGTTTTTAAAATGGGATCTAGAAGAACTAAAAAATACGATGGCTCCAAAATATAAAATCAGTGGATATTTCATCTGTGCTGCCAAGGTAGACAAAGCCTGGCAGCACTGCAGCGGAAAAAAAACAATTGGTGAAGCAGAAGGCTCCATCTCAGTGAAGTTCATCTGATTATAGGCTTGAATAAACCCTGTAATAACAGACTTGTATGACAAGCAGAGGGTAGGCCAGGCAGAGACCACCTTGACCTTCACTAACTATTATCCAATAGTCATTTATCCATCCCTTTTTTCTGATCTGATGAAGCCACTTAGGGAGGAGATGGGACAAGCACTGATGAGATATCTCTTAGAAAAGTTTGACCATCAGAAATGGGAAAATCACCTACAGAAGGGGGAAGATAATGAGTCCAAATTGAAAGCAGAGACAACATGTTAGAAATAACAACTATCGCAACAAAAACATCGCCTTCAAGCCATCCACCAGCTCCAAGGTAAGTGATATGCCTGACAGATATGCCTGAGAGACAAATGAGAGTTGAGGAGATCGCCTGATGTGCATTAAACTGAGAAGAAAAAAAAATTGAAACCACTTTTTAACAGATACCAGGCACTGATCTGAATACTCCTGTGGAAAAAAAAAAAAAAAAATCAGACCATTTCAACATATTTTTTTCCCTTCTCTTCCACATGTCTGCTACAAGTCATACTCCAAAGGCAGTTAACTTTTTTGGACTGTCAGGGTGTAATATTCATAACTTAGAGTATAATGAACCCTGAGAAAACTAATGAGCTGTACTTGGAGGGCATCCTAGCATGGACTTGACTTGGACTCATTCTGACACCAGTGATCTCCATAGACGATTCTCCTGAAATCCTTCAGGATTCACGGATCAAAACCAAATCAAATTACCTCATTTCAGATTAATGTAAGAGCACTCTAAGGTACCACTGGCTTTAGCAGCTTTCCTACGAGAGAGCATCCAGGCAACTGGAGCTGGAAGAAGGTATGTGCTTTGCGTATGGCTCTCCTCTCCTACTATGGGTTGTAAGGAACTGCTTGGAACGTCCTTCTATATCCACTAAGGAGAGGGAGACATCAAATTTAATCTCTTGTACTTATATGTGTACCTTGAAATACACCGAAAATTCAATCTGCATTATGTTTTCCTGTTTAAACCTCGCAAGTCTGAGACCACACTTTATCCAAGTACTAAAAGGACTTGCTGCTTCCAGTACAGTATTTGGTTCCCTATGGTGTGAAGCCTGATGTTGAGGGAGTCACTCGAACTGGACTTAAGTGCTACGTGCAATAACACTGCTTCTTCCAATAACTCAGTTGCTTGTCCCAAGTTTCTGATTTTTTTTCCCCAATTATTTTCCTGTCAATAAGCCTGACATAAAACATGCTGCCAAGTAATTAATACAGCTATAGGATGCACAGTTTATGTGTGTGACCAGTACATACGGGTAATGTATACTTTTTGCCCTTGAATGAGCTGTTCAGAAGTGGGGAGCAACCCAGTATATGTAGTCCCTTACACTTTTAATATAAACATCACCCTCACTGCTGCTAATCTCCTCTCTCTTTGGCTCTTATAACATAATCATGAAGAGGCTACGCTTGGCTTCCTCAGTTAAATATTTCAATTCCCAGTCATATTGAAAATACAGCCATTTTCCATGGCATCATGGTGCAAGCAAAATTGACAATTACACTATTGCTCTGTTTATCATACAAACATAACCCCTAAGATGAGCAGTTAAGAAAGGAACGCTTTGGTTTCTATGCAGAGATGGAAAGTGCATCATTAGACAATTTCTGGCTATTGACAGATACTATCTATAATAATCTTTTGCTAAAAATACTGGAATGCACACTCTCAAAATAAAGGAGAAATCCTGCCAGCTCTTGGAATAGGTGATTCATCCACACTGGTCAGACAATAAATCAGATCACAGTTACAAAGTTATGAATTGAAGCCTGTATTTCTCTCATCTTACTCATCAAAATGTTTTATTATTGGAGCATTAAGAGAGGAAAGGAAAGAAAAAAGACAGTTATTTAAATAAAATTAGGACAAAGTCCATAAAATGTGATTGGATAGACGTAAGATATGGTGTCAGCTTTGTTCTGACATATTTTGAAGATTCTTTAATAGTTCACTAGCTGCAGTGTAACTGTAGAATTGTACGACCTCATTAAAAGAGCAAGTGGGGCAGGTGTGATTTTTTTCTATAAATTGGAGCAGTGTAACTAAAACTTTCATACACAATTATTTCTTAAATCAAGGCTATAAACTGTCCTATCGTACACACACAATTTCAAAGAAGTGACAGAGAACACATTAAAAACAACATGAATACTTTGCTAAGGGTTTTGGCAGCCTTAAAACCTCAGCATCCAGCAAGATTCCATATATCTCTGCAGAAATACAGAAGCCTGTACCAAAAATTATTTGCTTTCTATTGAATGTGGGAGCAGAACTCTCTTGATATTCACCATAGAAGAGTGGCTTTTAAAGATGTTGATATTCTCATTGAAAAAGGAGATAGATGACACAGACCAAGGCAGGCATCACGGGCAGTCAACATTTCAATAATTAACATAGCTGTATTTTTCACATCTCTTTCAACAACAGAAATTATCATACAATGCCTTTCACTGGAGGAAAAAAAAAAAAAAAGGAAGATAATTTACAGTTATTTCAAATGCTCTAAGTGTAAATGATTAAGTTATTCTCTTTCACTCCACTGAGAAAAACTCAGAGCAGCTTTATGGGTTAGTGCTGAGCACCTTGAACTGTGACTTCAATTTCCCTGGATCCTCTATAACCTCAGACTATGGTTATATAAAGGGTTCTTGGGTCTACATATCCATTTTCACTAGGTTTAATGGAATGCTTAGGTGAGCTTGTCATCAGCACAGGGAGATTCAAGCCTTTCCATCTTGTTGTGAGTTTGATAAAGAACCAAACAAAAAACTGCTGGAACTCAAAAGTTGCTGAAGGTAGAGCCCTCTTACTTCTTTCATCATTAAAGACAACACAATATTTCACTGTGGCAGAAACCAAGCTATATATGCTACTAGCTTTGATACAGACACAATGCAAATGACTGCTCTTCAGCACTTAGAAAACTCATTGGAAAATTTATGCCTATGAAAAATGATGAATAGGAAATATGTATCTTTAGGCAATGCAGACAACAGTAAGGGGAGTTGTCGGACCCAGCACAACAGCTACATGTGAATTTAATGATAGAGAACAGAATAGAAATCACAAATCATATTGAGTTACTCCTCATGTTTATAGCCCTGGGCACCGAGATGCAACTTGAAACAACAATGCTCACATTAACAAGTTGTTTGACTTTGGAGGACTTCAGAAAGCACCAAGTTCCAACACACAATGATAAAGAAGCAGCACTGGGTTTAGAAAGTCATGCTGAGTGCCAGAAGCAACACGCACTGACCTAAACCTTTAAGACACGAGCTTATGTCTGGAAACAAATTAGTGTCACTCCAATTTACACTGAAGTTATGAAGACTGCTATCAATATCAACCAGGGAAGCAAGAACCCTCTTCAGGGTCAAGTGAAGCAACGTACCTCCTTGTGCATAATTTGCTCTCAAGTACTGCAAAAGCAAAACACCAATGGTGGACCAAGAGCAAGCTTGGAGAAAAAAACACAGTGCAAATAAACTTCATCTATAGGTCAGGAAATAACAGATTATCTGGAAGAGAAAGCAATTGCATCCCATACAGAATTCTTTAAAAGCCACGTAGAATGGACTTAAACCTGTATAGGACTCCAAGTCATAGATTTTCATGGCAGTAGCTAAGCATGATGGAGAAATTTGCTTGCAACCCATAGAGTCACCTTCCGTTATAATCAGAACAGACTCCAGTTCCTATATGGAAGTTGTTAATTAGCAACTTCAAACACACCTCTTGAAAAGCAAGTTTTAGACACTACACTGTGATACTTATGGAGAGCAGAAGCTCCTGAGTGATGAAATGAAGTGGGAGAAACATGACCAGACTGAGCAAAGACAATTAAAGAACCAGACGTGGAGAAAGCAGGAGTAACCACAAGCCTAACAGCAACACCATCTGTTGTTTTAGAGCAAGGTACAACAGCCTCAGCGGGCCAGGTACTGAATTTCATTTTGCACTAAGCCTGCAGACAGCTGCTCAGACACAGTAAGCTAGGGCATACAATAGCCGAAAGGACTTCAGAAATTACCCAGCTAAAGGAAATGTGCATTTTGCTCAGAGTGTGCGCTTGGCGGGGCGGGGGGAGTAGGAAAATGGGTGCTGCCTACTAGCATCCACAACCACAGCAGCAAGAATGAACACAAGTGCTTGTTTCTCACTCAGCTCCTGAGCTCAAGTTGTTAATGTTACTTTCACATCCACTTGCTGTTAGCAAATTTTGTCCTGTTCTACCTGAGCCAGGAGCCTAACACCCAGAAACCTGCTCATGGACTACCTTAATCAGGGTGGTTGAGAGTTCAGCACTAGAGCTATAACCAGAATCCATAGCATTCAGAAGTACTAGAAGAAAATGTACTATATATTTTCCACTTAATACTATATAGAAAACATGTGCAGATACATGGCTAGAAGCCTCCAAGTAGAAGGCATTTGGATCTCAGGATTTCATTACTGAAAGTTGCAGAAACAGGCCACACATTGTCAAAGGATTTAAAAAACTTTATACCACCAGCTTGTAACTACTGCTTCTGGTTATTAAGCTCACTCAGTGATGCTTTTTCTCCCTTGGATGACTTAGAAATAAGATCTCTGTAATTGTGTAACATTTGTATAGCAAGATTTGTCTTTCTTGGTGAACAGAGCAATATAGATTCAGTGGGACCTGTGTGTTTTTAAGAAACATCAAGCCAAAATCACACCCGTAGGACCTGACCTCGCTACCCTTCTGTGGCAGTTCTCTGCAGCACTGCACCTCCACTATTTGATACCAGAAGCGGGCAATCCCATCCAAGGAATATGATCAGATGGAAGCCTAAGTGCAGTGGCTTGATTTTGCTTGAGATTAAATAACTTCGAAAGTGAAGTTACACAGATCTGACAAATATTAAATAACTCCCAATCTAACAATAGATTTCTCAGTTTCTGACAGTCCTGCTCAAAGCCCAGTGAAGCGAGACACTGACACAACAGCAAATTTCAACAAAGCTCTCATACAGCTAAAATTATCCAGAGATCTCCTAAAGTGCATTTGCTCCTGTGTTAGAGCATTGTGCCCCACCAGCCAGCTACAACGAGTGCAATAAGCAGAACAGATTATGCCCCTAGCACAACCCAGTGCACAGAGCTTCCTGCAGAAGCAAGTCCAGCTGGAGGGGATAACTCCAGAGCAGGCTCATCCACAACATGAGGATCACCAGAACTGGCAGCAGAGCATTTGTCTTGGTCTGAGTGAATGCAGAGCCCTGGCTGTTGTCTGTAACTACGAACATCTCTATTACCAGCAGCAGATACAGCCCCTCATTCACAGCTATGAGGGCAAGCTGAAAAGAAAAGCCCTCACTCTTAGGTACGTCTTCCTTGGGTGCTTTTGATGGATTCCACCACGGACTCCATTATTCAAAATGCACAGTGATTCCTGTTTTAAAAGTATCATGGAGGAAGACATCTAGGGATGCATCTGAATCAAACATGGTGAAAATACAGAGCATTTCAAACGTAATCTTCATTTCAGAAGCAGTCACGCTGGTCACAGCCTCCTTTTCACAACAGCTACGAGCTGCCCCGCGTCAATCTGAGCTTTACAGGGTTTCTGTTAAAGAAATGGTAAACAAGTTAAGTTGGCAGCTAGAGCAACCACTTTCCAGCACTCGGGCACTGTACAAGCTTTTGCTTCTTCCCCCTGCCAGGGCACTGGATTGCTTCTGTTTTCAGGTTTATACCTCTCCCCCCACTGCCTGCTCTCAGTGAATGTCCTATTAAACACCCCTGGAGATCAAAACACATTTTACTAACAACTTGAAACTAGGTTTCAGATCTCAAGACCTGGCAAACTTACACAGTGCTACTCAGGACGCACAGAAGCATGGCCTTAAAGCTTGGCTGTGTGTAACGATTAAGAGAGCCAAGGACCAGAAGACCTCAAATCCTGAAAGGCCTGTCTCATATTCCAAGAACGGACAAGACAGGGCACTTCACATGATCCACTTTTAAAAATGCTGAACCCTAAAGTGGATTGCATCTGTCAAATAGTATGTGAGCTTAGAAAATGATACTCTAGACTGGGAATAAAAGTCTGTAGTTAACGAATTACTAATAATGATAACTAACCCAGACAGGATTTTTTTCCCCTTTGATACTACTTGCAGCATCACTGGAAAAGTAGACTTCATTATCCAGCGTACAGGATGGGACAGATTAATGCGAAACATATGCTGGGACTAGATCACTAGATACTTTGTTCTGGAAATTCCTGTTACAGTTACCCTAAAAATTAGAATCAAGCCCCAGCCAGGGTAAACTGTAAAACTTCTCATTTCTGTTAGTTTCTTTTTTTTTCTGTTTTCTGAGCACATTTTTTTTAAAAAATGACATTTAGATACACATATGTCTTGCTTCAAGCAAGCTCCAGACCCTTCCAAAGCAGAATTGTGCTTAAAAAAAGCAAAGCACTTCCATTTCCCACAGAACACTTGTGTTCAAATGCAGCATCTGCTTCTTAAGTAGAGGTCCGGCTTTGGAACAGAGTTTGCCAGCTGGGTTAAATCAAGTCACAGGAGTCAGATTCCCCCTAGTTTTCAGAGTGCATTTCAAATGACCCTGTACACAAAACATTACAAGTGTGTATAAATTAAAAGGAACAATTATCCACTGCAACATCAGGAATTCCAAATGCCGTAAGCATTTCATTTCCGGATTTACCACCAGACAGCATCTTCATGCCACGCTGGGGAGGAAGCTGCAGGGCACCGTGAGTCCCAGAAGGAATCTGAAATGGCCAGGGAATGCCAGGGACCATATGCTAGAGTTGCAGCCTTTTAGAGAAGTTTGGATGTGCTCTGATACTCCATGAGTTTCAAAGAGTAGAAATTGAACCTACATATCACTGTCAGTCAGGAATTTGGTGCCTTCTTCCCTGCTCTGCCACTAAGCCCCTTTTTAAAATGCTGGTAGGAAACTCAGAGTCCTTTTATCCTTAGACATGGAGTTGTAAGTCTGGAGGTCATGAACATGTCGTGTCTACTTCCCCAAATACACTGGATGACAGCTAAGGATTTCTCAATTTAATTTTAGGAAAGGAGCAGTTGATTTAACTTACTGGCAAGAGCCACTGGCAAAACAGCTCCAACCCCAAATCCACGCACAGAAGCGCTGACTAAGATGCCACGTGCCACCCTCCAGTAAACTAAACCTCTGCCCTCTGCAGCCACCGGGACCAGGCTGCAGCCCAGCTCCTGTCCTACCCAGAACAGGGATTACTGAGCCAGGTGTGCTGCCAGGTGGGGATCCCTTAGCCACTGCCGAGCAGAGCATCCACGCAAACCACGGCACTGGGTCTGCAGACTCCTGCGTGAGCACTGAGGGAGGTGCCCGGAGCCCAGGCAATCTGCGGGCTCACATTTCTCACACTCCTTAGGCACAGCTCACTTCTGGCACTTGTGCCGGCTTGCTCACAGCCAGTTTTGGATCTTGGTGCAGCACTGCACTGTGCCACATCCACCAGCCTTTGCTGAAGCCATACTTGGACAGTTTTTGCAGGACCTCAATGCACCTTCTCTGGGTGAGCTTTAAAATCCAGGTGTTTGCAGAAGACAGGAGTTCAGTAGAACTTGTACCTTTGACAAGAGAACATTTTGTTTCCCGCCTCACTCAAGAAAACAAACTGACGTGTAAGTTAATTAGAGACATTGTACAGCCCCTGATGGTCACATCCTTTCAGACTACCTGACAGTCATAAGAATTAATTGGTTTGATTTGCATGATACTTGCTTTGCAGTAAATCTTTGGACCTTTACCAACCTGCAGACTTTCTCGTATCGCACACCAGACACTGCAACCTTGTGGAACTGATTGCTTGCAATGCTTCCTTCTGGAGAAGGGAGAGAGCAGTGATGGTTCACCTTTAGTCAGCAGAGCTCCAAGTAGCACGTTTTGCCTACTTTATTTTCCCATTCAAAAATGAATTAGAAAGCCCTAGAGAGCAGAACACAGCACTCTTGCCACAGGCTGTTTCACCACATTATTCCACAGACATGACGTTTGAGGTATTCTGGAGGTTTTGTGCACCTGTGTAAATGGCCAAAGAATTTACCCTAAAACCACACGTGGTATCATACACAGATCTAATCTGTCTGCACCCTGCATTCTGTTTAGCATGTGACATTGCTAAACACCTACCTTACCTTTTGGCAAATGGACCAAATCTTCACAATTAACGCTGAACATCCATTAAAATATTTGTGTGGCTTTCTAAATGGACAGCATCGTCTTAGCATGCATAATTGGCACAGTTACAGAAATAAAACTCTGCTATATCCTCTTTTTGAAATGCTGAGTTCCAGAACTATTTTGATAGGGAGGGCATTACGCTTTCCTCTGTTCAGCAGGTAGGAAACAACAGCATCAACCTTCCAAGCAACGTTCAAAGTGGAAATTCAGTCAACATGTTTCTACTTTCTACGGCTGTATCTCTATACTTTGAAGTGGTGATTACTTTTGCAAAACCTCATTTTATAGGCTTGCCAACAGATTTCCGTGTAGATTGCAAATTAACTAGCAAAGAAAGCTGCTACTATGGTCCTCATTAGCACATAGTTATTTCCAGAACCAGTCTCCAGTTTCTTAGATTATTACACAAGCTCCAAACTGAATTCCAGCATCATAATTAAGTTCCCTCTTTTAACTTGAGACCATATAAAACTGTGGTCTAGCTTATTTCTGCAATCTGTTTGTGTCTTATGTTCTGACTCAAGGACAGGTGTGGTTTTTGTGATGTGCTGTTTCATTTTATCTGAGATTGGGCTAAACAGTTTTACTTCTCCTTTGATTTCAAGTGTCAAAAATGGTAAAATCGTTCGTCTGGATTATCTGCCCCAAAACAACAGGTATTTACTAGAGGAAGAGGAGGGAAGAGAAATGAATATGAAGTGCAAACATCAAGTTCAGCACCTTATTCTGTGTAGGGAATATCAATCTATATCTCCCTATTTCTGAGAAAGGAGCACTCAAACCTGTCTGTTGTGAGTATCTGGAACCAAAACCCAAACTAATTCATTTGGGTAAAAAAGAACTACTGCAAAAAAGGAGCAAATATTTTATCGAAACCACATTTTCAGCAGCTGAACTGAAACTTCCCATATTCCCACAGAGTCACATCAAACTGCTCTAAACGCTCACAAGCACAATCAAAACAGAGGCTGAAATACCTGCCACCTCAAGGCACCGCTGAGTCTGGGGAAGCAGTTGCAAAGGTCACAGGCTCAGAGATTCCTTCAGATCTCACACAAAGCTACTTGATCTTGGTGATCCGTAATGCAGACCTCATAGCATATTTGCTCTTTGCTTTCAAATTTGCTTAGGCTACTCCTTTAAAATTTTTTGTCCAACTCTGCAGAAAAAAGGGAAAGAAAGCTGAGTTATGACTGATATTGAAATGACACTTCCAGTCAGTCAGTGAAAACATTTAACTCCTGAATCTGACTCATACAAGGGCACCAGTTATAAAGCACTGTGTTGTGCAGTCAGAAGGTAGAAATGGAAGCTATGGAAAAAGCAGCTTCCATCTTACATGGAGAAATCTCAGGGCAGAGTTTTGGAGGCTGCTACTGGGCTGAACAAAGGTTTTGCTTCTGCATCATCTTCCCATATTGGAGGTAGCAGATGAAGAGTGAGCCAGACATTAAAATGCTCCCTAAGTCAGGACTTTGTGCTTTCACACAGTGACTCAATTAATCAAAGTTTTTGCCATAAAATTCAAGCGGCAATGCTCAAAGCCAAGTCAAGTCACAAAATACAAGCTGATTAATTTCCCTCTAATTTGTATGATAATTAAAATTCCAACTTTTAATTCTGTTAATTGTCCTCCCACAAGGAGGTTGATTGGGCTTTGCTAATACATGCTGTGAAAATGCACTTCCCACAGGTCTGTCTTTGTTTCCTTTAAAATGTAATGCTTTTACATAATTATCCCTTAACTTCTATAGATAAATGTAAGCTTATCTTTGGCCTATTCTGACACAAGTCCCTGTGTAACTTAAGCTGTGGCAATAAATCAAATGCTGAAAGTCATTAGGTGTTTCATCAGAACATGCCCGCGTGTGGTTCTGTGTGCCTTTTAATGAGCAATTAAACTTGCAAGAAAGACAAAAACCAGCGATGGTCAAAAATACACACATACCCTCCCCCAAAAGTCTAATCTCTCTGAATTGGGCTGGAAAAAAGACAAAATACAAAACATAGCCTACTTTCCTCTCATCTCCTGTTTTCCATGACCCTCCCAAAAGGCATAAAATAGCAATGGAGAGTTGAGCAAAGCTGTCACACCTGCACACAACCCAAATTCTCACAGGAAAAGAAAAGTTTAACTGGGGAAGCTGTGATCAGCCTATACAGCTTATGTTTCTCTGGTTGGCTAGACATTAACTTAATCCTTTATTTAATTCACCTGAATGGAAAGTTATGGCTTCCTTGGTGTGCAATAGCTGATTGTACAGAGGAAGGATTTGCCCTGTTGTCTACCATGAACATGACACAATACAGCCACCACAGCAGAGAATTAGAAAAAAAAATTCAGAGCCAACGTTCTTCTCTGGACACAATCAAAAGACAAACCTACAGCGAGTTAAAACATGTAAGCAAACAACCACCACATTCTAAAAATCCCAGCAATAACTGTTCTAAAGCAATACCCCTAAGGGAAATACATATATATATATATATATATATATTCCTGAATTTAAGAGTAACTTGATGGAATTCAAGATGGACATTCATATCCTTCCCTGTTACTTCTTCTAAGACCTATCTACAACATTATCGTCATTGCTATTTCATTTAGCATTCCAATTAGAGAAGCTGAACAATAGGCAGAGTATTAGCCAAATACACACTGGCCATTAACACACTATTTGAGAACTTGGGCAGTTCGAACATTGACTGAATACAAAAAAGGATATGCCAAAGAGCATAATTTTCTTCTTCAAATACCTTAGAGAATGAGAAGATGTTAATCAGTGCTTTATGTAAATGTTTTCTATAAATGAGGATTGACACACGGCTAGTAAATCCATCATCATTTACAACCTAATGCTTTTGCCTCAGTATTGGTGTTTATGCAAACTCCCTGTTCCTCAAAATCAGAAGTGATGATGTCTTCTGGCCTTTCATGTGCCTTCATTTTCTTTTCTTAAAGCCTCCCTGGCTCATGCCTTTTACTGCATAACTGGACATCACATCACACTGTATACCCACTACTGAATGAGGAAGTTTGAGGGCTGGAAAATCTCACATCCTCAGTAACATGGCTCCCCTCTCTTTTAATGAAAGGAGCTTTATCAGGTATCTCATGTTACCATCTCTGGCCAAGTTTAAGAAAACTGACTTCCACTGATCTAATCACAACAACATCAGCTTTAAGTTTACCTTTCTGTGCCCACTCATTGCTTTCAAGAGGTTTTCAAGTACAAATATAGTAACTACAAAAACAGACGCAGGTATGTGCTTTACAAGGCACTACTGTATTTCACTCTATGCTTTATGTTGTCAGCGAGCATTTGCATTTCAGCACAGCCTGTAGTAATCTCCTTATATATTTGTTTAGCAGTAGAGTTTTTTGTAAGCCTTTATTTTAATAAGAACAAGTTTCTATCTTTGTTGCTACTTAAATGCAGTTGGCTGATGAACACAATGACACGGATTACTGTTAAGAACCAGTCAAACAAAATCTTAGTGACCAGCGCTGGGCTCCCTACACCTTCATTTCTCCTTTCAACACCTTATTTCTCCTTGGGCAAACACACAAGGGACCTGGCACAGAAGTCCACATGAGCTGCCCTGAGGACCTCTTTCCCCCAAAAGTGGCCTGAACACAAACTTACCCAGGACTGTACTCCCTCAGGAGTAGAAACAACACTGCACGTAAGAACGCACTGAACCTCTTGCTACTTCCACTTGAAATGGAGGACTCGAAATAGGTGACTGGAAAATAAATTGGTAACTGCGAAATAGTATTATTTAAGAAACACACCAGTTTGCCATTTGTTTCCATACTGATCCTGACAAAAAGCTCTTCAAGCTCTATGAAAAGAGGTGAACAGACTACTCCATCAAACCAGATTCAGCTGTCTCGTGGTTACAGTTCTGTATGCAGCATTTTTACAAATTGCTCAAAAAGCTGAGACCACTGGCACAAATACAGAGGACTTGTATTGCAGCCTCTTTAGAATTCAGTGGTTTGTGTACATCCATTAATGTTCAGCACACAATTTTTTTTTAAATTAGAACACATAATCTTTCTAAAGAATTATTAATATCTGTTTCAAAAGAATGTTTAAAAATAGAGGGAAATAGAGAGGAATTTCCTGAATCTGCCAACCAGAAGGCTGAATCATTTCTTCTCCTCTCTCTGCTTACCGTTCAGTTTTTGCTATTGCCTCTGAAGCTTCTCCTTACTTTCTGTGAGAGGATGTCAGACTGAGAAGACTGAGTGCTGGCTGAGGCAGCCTGGTAATTATGTTTTTACATATGCCATGTTTTCATCACAGGTGACTTGACCAAAAAGCCTCTATAAAGAAATTGTCTGGGTTTTCATTGCCAGCACTGAAATAAACTTGAAACAAGTTTACAAGAGGAGCACTGCCAGCTCAGGCACTGCCCCATGCCGGACCCATTTGACCACTTTGTAAAGCCCACGAGTTACAATTAACATGGTTTGAACAGAAGCAACAGTGAAGGGGGCCCCAGGTGGTGGATGACAGACACAGAAAAGCAAATTTTAAGGCCTTCCTTCCCCTCCAGAGCAGCAGGTGGCACACAGCCCTCCCTGATTCTCTTACACTGGCCCCACACTGTCATACTGTGTAAGAGAACTGAACACATTACAGGCCTCGTCTCCTTATCTAGGACTTCTCTCTTCCAGAGCCTCTCCTTTGACAATGTAAAATCTATTAAATCCTCTTTTCTGTAGAGAATTGCACTTTCTATACGCTAATTTATCCTTCATTTAACATACTGTGCGGGTCAACAATATGAAGACAATGCCAAACTGTAAAGGGGCAGGGAAGCTCTTGCATTTATTAACCTTTGACTCAACCCGATATAGGAATATGCTAAGTGTGTTACACTAATCATATAGCCCAAACCTTAGCAGATAAGACAAGAAAATCAATTGCAATTTCTTCAGCTGTTTTCTCATATATTGCCAACCTCTTAGCAGCCATTTCTTTTTAGAGAGCAGTCAATGAATATTTAATGTTGGAGTGCACTGCCAATTTTATCTGCCAGATAATAAAAAAGCTGCTTGGTCACGGGTGTAAGAGAAGAGGTCTATTTTAGCCCGTGTGGCTGCCTGGCTGTAATAAGAAGGATGACAATTTTAAATTGGGAGATTAATGGATAATTTGGAATCCCTGTCATTCTGACACAGGCAGTGACCTTTTCAAATTGACAGATAGCTCCATTTCACCCCAGCCTGCTACAACAAGAGATTGTTTCAAACAACTGGGCCTAAATGCCAGGCTGAGAGGAGGCCAGCCCCAGGAATGTGGCAGGGCAGTTTCTAGGTAAAACCGGCCTCCTGCAGATCAATCAGCTAGTTCGGAGGGCCAGCCACTCACTCAGCAGTTCCAGTTCCTAGTTTTTAGCTACTGCAGCATTAGCAAGGTAAAAGGGACTGAGGCCAGAAAGAACACTCAGTGTTATCTCCTCCTGCAAGGTTCTCCTTAGGTGCACAAACACCTAGGGATCATCCTCAATTATATTATTCAAAGATATAAAATAGGTGAAAGAAAAATTCTAGACATCTATACCCCTCTTGTGATATTAGGCAGTATTGCTTCAGTAGTAACAAACACAGGAATCACTTGTGAGGAAAAAAAAAAAAAAAAAGCCTCATTTTCTTCTGGACAAGCCTTGCTTAAAAGTCCTGAAATAATAGACCTTAACAATAAGTTACTGCTAAACATACAAAAACTATTCAGTGCAAGCATGCAAGAGGTATCCCTTAGTATTTTCTTTCACCCAGTCTCACACAGTTGGTCTTGCAGCTTTAAAGTATGCTCTCACAACATGATTTTGGAAGGGAAGCGACGTTTATAAAAAAGAAAGCCTTAAATGAGCTGCCTCTTGACAAACGAGGCATGCCATTGTGCATGAAACACACGGTATGAGCAGAAACTTATTCAAAGGGTATATTCTCACATTAATTTCAATTTGTATTTTACCAATTGTTTTGATACATTATTCTACCTTGCACACATTTGTTGGATGTGCATTAGTGCTTCCTTTTAGTGACGCTGTAAGTTGTAATACATCATACTTTGATTTTTTTTTTTTTTTTTTTTATCAAGTGGGATTTCAGACAAGTCAGTGCCCTCTCCCAGTGGTCACTGTCAGACCTACACAGCTCCCACACTGCTCCAGCCTCTTACCTTATTGTCACTGACAGCCTCTGAGCAGCTCTTTTAGAACACTGAAGACTTGCTGGTCATTTTCTAAATGTGGTATGCCACCGAGCAACCCTTGTAGAGGGAAACTGAAAGGCTGCCTTGGAAGCAAGGTAGGGACATTGCAAAGGAATACACTTGTTTTCCAGCTGACAGAAAGGGATCTGTGGGGTGGACACACACCAGCACCCATACTGACACGATGTCTCACAGTAACTCCTAAGTCAGCAGTGGTCATTTTCAGATCCTTGCAGAGGATATCAGCTTGCGTCCTCAAATCAAGGCCAGAGTCCCAAACGCAGGATGAGTTACAACTTACCACCACACAGATTACACTGTGCACCTCAATAATCCTTCTTCGGTTCAGTAACTGGGCTAACCTGAGACGTTGCAGGTAGTAGCATATATTCAATTCACTAAGAAAGTACAGACAGGCAGCTCTTAGGAAATTCTGCCTGCTACTGCTAACCACCTAAATTAGTAGGCACACTGTAACATACCTGAAGTGGTGAAAGAAGGTAAGGCAGCTGTAAAATGGCTTCCCTTCCAGATAGAGAAAAAATGCTGAAATTCAAATAAAGTCAGAATGTTTCAAAAAAATCAAAGCATTAATTCACTAATGCAAAAATTGAATGAAATGACTATGCACAAGCAATATTTTCCCTATAAAAAATCTTAGATAGAAACTAGATAGTGCACTTATTAAGTATGCACAGAAGATTACTACCTAGCCATACCATTTCACCTGGCTATTATGAAACAGAAATGAAGGTCAATGTTTACTAAATTTGGTCAAAGAGTATAAGTGATTCACAGACAATTTTGCAATTAAACATGTTAAGTCTGCATTACTGCATCTAGCAAGGTCATTATAATCCATGATTTGTAAGCAGGCTGACGAATACTCGTTAACAAATACTAGAAGTCTTGTAGTTTTTCAGAATTATCTGAAAATGATTTCTTGAAGTAGGAATTGTTTCACAGACAAAAAGGGGAATATGGGGTAAATTCACCATACCACTGTGATAAATAAGTTACATATTCAATATGCTCTAACTCTTGTAGGTAACTTAGAGATGAGTAAGTACAGTAATTATTATGAATACCAGAAATGGAAGAAGTGAATTTTTGATTAAGTGTCAAGCTCCGTAGTACACTGATGAGCATTTCGAACCCTGGAGTTGCACTGTCCAAGATCTCAAAACAGAAAATGTAGCACAGAAGAAACTGAAAACATTGTGAGTAAATACATTTGATGTTGCTACTGTTAGAATTAAACAGAAATCACTGTGTTCTGTCATGCTAATACCAACCTGTCTATGCACCTAAGAACAGAATGAACACAAGGCATCTCTGCAATCTGAAGCAAAACAGCATTTGTCACTAAATACTTGTATCAACACACTTTTGAGTAAATGCAAGACAAATGATCCTGAAATTGGAAATGGTCGAAACTAATGGTTCTCTTTTTACCCCACAACTAAGATGAGAATTACTTGCAAATTTATACTGAAAACAAAGAGGAGTACTCATGAGGCCCTGGGAAACCTGCTCTAGTGGGTGGCATCCCTGCCCATGGCAGGCAGGGTGGAACGGGGTGATCTCTAAGGTCCCTTCCAACCCGAGCTGTTCCATTCTATGGCACCCAGTGCTGAGCTACTAGAGCTATTTATTCTAAGTCACAAAATGAGGAAATAGGACAGTATAGCCAAACAGCTTTATAGAAATAGGATGGCTTTAATATAGTTGGCTGCTAGTAGGTTCAAATTGAAGCTTTCCATTGCATTTCAGTGAGATTGAAAATTCTCTGCTCTGTTGTTTCTGTAACGTGTACGTTTTTTAAAATTTGAACTGAACACCAAAAATAATCTAGAACATCAAAAACATTGAAGTCTTGCACGAGAGCTCTGCCGAATAGAAGGACATAAGCTATACAATGGATCCGTGCAGCAGTCCCATACAAAACCAGGGTGGTACCTCTACTCATGGTGTTGATTAAACCCCTGGGTTTTTAAACTTCATAATGTTATTAAATAGTGATTTGACCTCAATTGCTTTGAGGTGATCATATAGCAAACTGAACATTTTTGCCACAGGTTTTCTTTCCTCCCGTTTTGCATGGAACTCACAGATCGCTTGAGATTGGGGCTGAATTACGTTCAATCCTTTTCAGCTAGGATAATATCTTCCACATTTTTTCCACACTGCTCAATGACCAAGAATGATCATGAAGTTTCTAAAACCACTACCTGGAATTTAAAATTGGGCATCCAAAATTAAAGGAAGCTTGAATATTTTGGTTTTTTTGTCTGATCCTGTCTGTAAAGTGGAGAAAATAAGGAAATAATCACATTAGCCACTGCCAAATTTAACTAATTAAGCTCAAGTATTCCTATGGAAGACCACCACATAAACTCACATAACAGTTGGTATTATGTCCTCCTCAGGTAAGCACTGAATGTGGCTATAGGAAAGTTGGATGTGATGATGGCGACTGCAGAACATTTATTATGACCAACTTCTGCAGGCATGCATGTATTGCATCTGCACGGGCATCCTGAAAAGTGCCAAGTTCAAAACTGAGCAGTGCTGCAATTTTACTTTCAAGCCATCTTAGCGCATAGCAACTTTTCTCCAGAAATCCACAGCCAAAAGAAATGTTCTTCTCCTTTTCAATAATTGATGTAAAGAAAACGGTATATAAAAAGTATCACACTGCCAATCAAGCAGATGTTTTCATACCCTGGGCACACTACTTCGGTAGGTCAATGTAATTCCTCAGATAGGAGAAACTGTTTTTATTAACACTTATAATAATGGAGTTACATGTGAAATTAATTCAACTGAAAAACACCTAGGAGATTTTTTTACATGTATTAAAGTGCAGCGGCATTTAAAAAAAAATATATATATATATTACAATACAAAAGAAAAATTCATTTTCATTTTTTTGGTAGTTTTTAAAAGCAGAGGACTGTAAGATTTCTTTCAAGTTTCACTTTTCATAGGACATTACTAGCATCTTAGCAATGAATTTGAACCATTATCAGCTATTCCAAGAGACACCAATACAGTATCTACTGATCATAGTTAATATTTATCTGTAGTATTCTGAAAACAACTTACTTCATGGGTAATGCAGCAACTTGCTAAGTCTTTGACAGCATTAATAAGGTTTCCTGAAGAATTAAAGTATTGATACTATTTGATTCACACAAAAGAACAAAAAGAATCACAAATATTTAAAGTGGTTCAAAAGATATTATATTATTATTTTTAACTTTTTGACATTTAATTGGTATTTTTAGTACCACACTGAATATAACTCACTGTCTGAATGTATTTGACAGCACATTCAATTACATGTTGATAAGGGACAACATTTCTAAATTAGAAATGGAAAATAAAGGAAGATTTTCAGTGCTCGCAGGTGGTACCTAAGAATAATGTTCCAAAAGTAGCCCTTCTTATACGGCAAATTTAACATCTATTGAAGATTAAATATAAAACTCAATTTAATGACAAATCATGAAAGCTTAACTGCTTCAGATTTTATAAAATTTGGTCTGAACTTTGGCCCCTTTGATGAAGCAGGCAAGGACAAACTTCTGGAAAGCAGATGAAAAAAAAAACACTTCCATTTTGTAAAGTGAATTAGGCAGTAATAAGCCTCCATAAAACTTTCACAAGGTTCACTGGCCAATTTCCAGAGAAAAGCTAAGGTAGTATTCTTAGCAGAACATTGTAGTGAAATGGAGCAGTGCAAGAAAAAAAGTCATCCTTCCACATTTCTAATCCCTCTTTGCCCTTAATGTTCACTATTAGCAAGGCTAATGCACCTTTTTCCTGCTGCAAATCCATGTCTGACACTCAGCCTGCCACTGAGGATTTATGCTCACGAGTTGTTCAGGGACAGTATTTTTCTTCTTGCACAGCAACTCCTCCATCAGCTCCTGAATAAGCCCAGACCAGTGCAGCTGGAGCCTGGAGCCCCCCTGATGCACCAGGCTGTGCCCGGCACGGCTGCTTCCCTGAAGCCTCCGCTTCCCGGGGACAGCACAGCGCAGCCTGGAAGGCTGTCAAAAACGCTCTGAAAGGCAGGGAGGAAAACCTACCTGAACGCCACTAAGTTCACACCTGTTCTCCCCTTGTCACCACAGGCTTCATGTAACAGCTCTGCTTTGTAAATAAAACTTGTCAAAGATAATAAATGTAACTACGCAATTAACAGTTTTCCTATAATACTTGTCTTTTAATTAACATTTTATGGGGATAGTTTGTCAACAAGAAACATTTTTCCAAACCTCTCAAAGTGAACAATGCTTTCACATAAGATTTGATTGCAATCCATAACTGGGAAGCAACATGCATCAGGGCACTGTTCTGCCCTGGCAAAGCAGCGCTGTGACCTACTGGATCAAGTACAAAGCAGATGAAGCCAGAAGCACATTGGATCCTAATTTCAGCTGGCATTTTGCAGGACTTGGATGAGTCACTTGACCTCTTCATGCTTCACAACTCAGCTTGAAAGACCCTTGAGAAGCCAACACTTGAGCGTAAAGCAGATGCTTCATTGTGTACAGGTTTTCCTGCTGGGTTTGTATGCCCATTATGACAGACTGTAATGGTGGGAAACCAGCTTTAAAAGCTATAAAGCCAAGGTGCAGAATTTCATATTCTACCACAGTAATTTTCCACAATCACCCTGGATGGACTGGTCCAAGTTTCAATTACCTGAACGATTTCATCATTTTTGTACAGTATTAACCCAACTTCAAAACTTGTGATCAAAACTATGTCCATGTCATCACACAGTACAATTCGTATTAAAGTCAAAAGGTTGTACTCTCAAAAATCCCTCTGTTACTTTGGCCATGCTATATTTTTCTCATGAGATGAATATTTGTAATCCCAGGAGACTTCATTCTCTATTTAAAACACACTCCGATGGAAATCCTTCAGAGGATTCCCATTCCAGAGGCATGCATCTTGACCATTAAAGAGAGACGATAGGTCCAGCAAACATCTAAGAGCTATACTAAAGGAAGCAAATTGGCAACGCTAAGTCTTTAAGCACAAAAGTTTTTAAGCTATGTGGAAAATGAATTGACAGCACAGTATCGTAGTCTAGCAGGAATCTAGCATAAAGTTAGGAAAAGCCAAATCAGATCGGGCCCAGCTGCTGGTTAATGCTGTGTGCTCTTCTGCAGTGCATACAAACCTTGGTGTGTGGGAATCCTCATTTAACATTTCTTGCTAAAGGACTTCCCACAATTCATAGAGACAAAGGAGATGTGGTCTGATGATCTTTCCTGGAAGAGACTGCAGCTAAAACCCTCTTCCCATGTGGACTGGAAACAGGACGAGTATAACGCCCTATTTAGCTACAATATACGTCTAATATAACCTATAAGAGTAACCAAGGACCTGTTTAGAAGCTTGGATACAAGGATCAAAGGAAAAGAAAAAAAAACAACTCCTAAAACAAGACACCTAAGAGTCATCAATTCAAATCAGTACAAGTTAAGCATCTAAACAGCTTTGTGGTTCAGCCGTCACATCCCTACCTCTTGCAGAATTACTGGCCCACGAGCACAGGAGAAGAAACATTGCAAACCACAACTGCAGTACCAGAAGCCTGGCCTCTCTCACATCAGCCCCATAGCGGACAAGAACTCAACACACTGGAGCCCAGAAAGCTTCGAGGAACCCAGTGGCCAGCTGAAGCCCATGAGCCCCCACCAGGTTCTTACTTTGCATTACTTGCACCAGTCATTTCTGCAGAATTGCAGAGGTTCTCCTGCAACCCATAAAACCCCAGAGCACAAGGACTGAGGCTCCTTTGCTGTCCAAGGAGATGTCGGACCTGAACTAGCAGCTCTGGCCAGAACAGCATTGCCCACAATGTGGATCCTTCACTGGATGTAACAGAGCCACGGCCAGTGTCACCCGAGTGCTTCAGGATGAGATCCCAGGCACCGGGCTTTATTCATCAAAAGCTACCACTTCGAGAACTGAACAGCTTTCCACAGCACAGGTTACTCAGCTTTACCACAGCCACGGCAGCACAATCTGTAGGATCAAGATGGTCATATTTAATCAAATACACAAATAGACTTCAAGTACACAGGTACCTTGTAATCTAACTCAAGTGGTTTTAGCAATATCAAATGATTTAAACACAAATTAACAATATACTGAGGGAAAGAGATTGCATCAGCTTTCAGTAAAACATCGCTCCCAGCTACTACTGTCAGAATTAGTTGCAACAGACATTATTGTTTTCCACGGAAAAGAAACAACTTGGACAGGTATCACTACCTTTTCCCCACTTAAAAAAGCACTTGCATTTTTAGCACAGGGCTTCTTACTTTTTGGAGATTCATGCTGCCTCTGCCAATGCAGTCACCATTTCCTACTCCCCACTAGTTTTTATCAGCTGAAGAAGAACCGGGGCTAAATTTATTATAACTGTGTCCACTAGAGAATTCTCTCCTCTGACTCATGAGGTGGCTGCACTCATTCTACTTGTCATGCAAGCAGATGTTCAAAAATAGACATAAACGTACCCCACGGACCTGAGACTCTTGCCCCAGGAGTCTCATGCCACACTAATGAAATCACTGGGAAATTCACTACTAGCTTCAAACAAATGTAAGATCAAGCCCCAAATTATCTTGTAAGATTTCATACTTACATAGAAGTTTGCAGAAGATCTGAAATTGTTTTACAGCCTTTACTACATTAAGACCTACATTATTCCTGTGAATTTGGACATTTCCCATCTGAGTGATAGGGAAGCAAAAGGATATTAAACACATCTTGTAAAAGCAGTCTTCCAAACTCAGTACCTGACTGTGCATGAGCGCTTTGCAACAACCTCTGCTTCATTCTTTAAGAGCACTGGCACACCCAAGATGATTTTGACTAAGTGGTTTCCAAAATGCCAGGGCCAAAGTTTCCAAAATTCTGGCCTCAAAAAGTATGCATGTCAACCTTAAAGAAAATCAGTGGTGTCATTTGGAAACATCATGTTTTATGACTTCACCAAATCATCCACACAAATTCGGGCAGACGCCAGACGTGACAGTCACTATGCACTCTGTAGAATTCATTTTCTTTCTGCTACAGTGGAATTAATTCCTGTTAGTTTGCATGTGTGTTGCATCATAGCAAACTCACGATTACCCATTTTATTTTATTTTTTTCCTCCCTTAAGGTATGCCTTACCAGTCTTTAACTGCGTTCATGACACTGTAACACTTTGGGGTCATTCTGTACAACTTCATGCCAGTCATTCACAGGTCATTGGTTCATGAAATAACCTCTGACGCCCTCTTTTATAAACCCAAAATAAAACAGGGCATTAAATCCTAGTTATTATCCAACTGTCCTGTTTCACATTATAGATGTCATTAACTATTACCCCCAGTGATCTTGTGAAGTACTGGAAAATTAGAGACTCAAGATAGTAGCTAGGTAAATTAAATCATGATCAAATTCCTTAGACAGAGGTAAAAGCTTTTCACGTCATCTCCTTTGGATTTGCTTCCCAGGGAGACGCTGGGGTTGATACTGTCCTATTTCTTACTCCACAGCCTGGATGCTGGGACAGGACGCGCCCCCGGCACTGCAGGTGCAGGTGCCCCCAAACTGCGGGCGTGGCTGACACACTGCAGACTGGGGCTGCTCTTCAGAGGGACCCTGACCCACAGAGAGATGGGCTGGCGGGCATCACGTGCTGCAACAAGGTCAAACCCAAAATGCTGTGTTTAGGACATAGCCCCATGTACTGCTGCAGGCCAGGCTGGCAAGGTAACAGCACTACAGCAAAGGACCTGGGGGACCATCAGTTGAGCTATCAGCACTTACATACGTATCCACGCACTTAAATACCATCTCCACAGAACCACATATTCATTTGTTTTTTCAATTAAATGGCATCAGGTTTAGCAGATGGTAAGTGGGCGGCCAGGTCATTGTGTGAAGCAAAGGTTTCAAGAAGCAAACAAGATTTTGCTGCTGAAAAATAACTATCACTAAAGATTTCATAGAAAAATCTGTTTCCTGTAAATCTAATGGAAACTTCCACCTTTTTGCCTTCCTTTTGGAATTTCTTACATATGGCTTCTAGACACTGCTCCCAAGGAGACAACAAATACCCTGCCTCAGAAAAGTGTAACAGGCATTCCTTCTGCTGAAACCGTGCTTCCTGCCTACTTTGATACCCCCCAGCCCAGCCCCCGGCAGTCCCTCCTTACCATCTCTCCGTTCAAACAGTCCCAGACCAGGAATTCGAACCTCAAGTAACAAGAATTCGTTCACCACTCAAACGTGTGAAAGGCTCAGGAAGCAACACTTGTGCACAGACAGCCTATTTGTGGGGTGAGGAGTCCAAGGAGATGACTGGTAGCAGGTTTCCAACATGGGAATCCTATCTACTGCAGCAGTCTCCAGCACTTCTTGGAGTGACCAGAAAAACAGAAAAAGAAAAGCTTACACAGAAAAAAATGTTTTAAAAGTCTTAAAGCTGGGGTCTCCAGGGAGGGGGGGGGAACACTTCCTCCCCCCCCCCCCTTTTTTTTTTTAAACTATCTCAGGAAGAATTATGCTAATCATCACATAGATCAGTCTCAAACAACAAATGAAACATAGGGCAGGCTTTAGCAGGAAATCTAGGTGCTTGTGCATATCTGAGGTCTGCCATTTACTGTATGTCGCAAAAAAAAAGAACGGTATTTCAGATTCTGTACAGAAGAGTGCATGCTCTAGTGGCCAGATATTGAACAACTATTACCTACTCATCTGAAAGAAACACAACTTTATTTGGATAAATAGAAAAAAATCCCTATTGCAACTGATTGCTAAATAAAGCCACGTGCATCAGAATAACATCCGAATACGTTTAAATGGAGCTAAAGTGCAGAGAGTTTATTTCAGATAAAGAAATCACCAAGTCCACTAGAGCTACAAGATACAGCTATGATCTGCTAGAAACCAATGTGCATAATTCAGCAGCTATGTATTTTGATGGCATGCCGTCCTATGCCATATTATGCACCTCCAGAAACAAAGCTACAGCTCTGAACACAGCCACTAGACTGGAAATACAAGAACACAAGAAGCCCATTTCGAAAACCAGGGAGTGGAACATCCTGATATGCCTGATAGCTTGAAAGCCAGAGTTAATCACAGAAGGAAGTGTGATCAGCTCTCAATCAAAACCATGTCCATAATGCCCCAGTGCAAAAAAAAACTGGGGCAGTTAAGACTCAGCAGAAACACCAGTAATCTTTCCATTCATCCAAGATGTGGTAACACTAGATTCAGGTTAAATTTGTTTTGCTAAGGGGTAGGGAGAAAGAATATTGCAGTATGAGAAAATGTGTGTTTATCCTATAAGCAGGGAGTATCATTCCTGTCCTGGAGAGTCCCTTATCCGTTTATTCACATGAAATCTAAGTACTAAATGGCAGACAAAAAGGCAAAGTCTTTGAGAGGTAATGCAACCACTGCTTCTGAGCATCTTGTCTGAGATTAAATAAGACAGATCTTACTGGGCTTGTCCATATTTGTTTAAACTTAAAGAAGTGGCCAGAAAAAACACTTTCTCACAGTTGCCACTGCTTAACACCAGACCAACATTTTTAATGCATTTTAATTGGCTATCAGTTATTTTTCTGAGGCAATGTGTAACAACAAGAAGTCTCAGCCTAACTAAAATTCATTTTAATGTGAATTAGTTGAACACAACACTGCCAGTATGGCTCTGAGGTACTGACTAGAGGAGAAACAAAGGGAAATTTATATTTTTTGCAAATAGCATTTTGTTCAAAGGTTCCCTGTTGGGTTCTTTAGCATTTCAGGTTATCTGCCAGAGAAAACAGAAGCTCTGTGACTGGGAGATCTCTCCCTGGGTAAGCCCATAGGAACTGAATAATTAAAATGAAAATGCCCTGGATAACAGGGCTGCTCTTTAGCATTGCTATTAATTTGCTGTATCTATTTGCACCTATGAAAAGCTGTAAAATGGCTGCAAACATGGCAAACACTTTCAAGACTGATGACAGACCATACCCCCAGTGAAACTCCCATTACTCGGTAAATCGGACACTCCCCAGCTCTCCTCCAGTATCTCACCTCTTCTGACGGGTTCCTAAACCGATGACCAACCCCTGCACAAACATACACCCTCAGTTCTGGATGTGAAGGTCCCTTCACATAGTGAAGTCATCTCTTGTTAGTAGATAAAGGCAGACTGTGACATGTTACCATTACCTGCATACCTGTCAATACCAGGCAGTCCATACTCCACGTTCTTACCAGAATGCTGGAGCGAGTCATTGTGTTTGTATGCTAAACTTCCCATCTTCACTGTCAGATTGGGATATGAATTTCAGGTTTGCCAAATAACCCAGATTTGTGGATATATCCCTAAAATAGCTCTTGCATTGATTTTTCTAGCACAGCAAATAACTTTCAGTTTAAGAAAGCCCCAGCAGATAAGAAAAAGCCTTCCCAGTTCCCCTAGCACTGCATTCAGTACTTTGGAACATATGAAAATTCATTAGTGCAAGTTTCCACTGGTTCTCACACTTAAGATATAAAGCCTGAGCCATGCTCAACAATCAGTGTTGTCCTCCAAGTCTTACTGCAGAGATTTATTGGATTTTATCTTATTGTTTGTTTTTTTTCATTCTGTCCTACTGTTGTCAATATCATGAAAAGAATTCAGCAGAAGAATGCACATGACATATCAAACTCACTTTCCATTCAGGGATTAGATGGCCTTAAAACCCTTTGTTGTCACTACTGGAAAGACGTTTGTGCCCAATGAAATGCTATGTAGACATACAGAAGAGTGATGGATATCCAGTGCTAAGTCCAAAAGAACAAAAATATTTAAATGGAAAAAAATAACAGGAGATGAGACAGACATTTTTGGTTGATCTCAAGTATCTTATTTTCTAGTGTTATTCCCTTACCAAATAAACATACTTCAGCTAACTTAACTGCATATCAAGGTTTTAACTTCACTTTTTCTAAACAGGACAAAATCAAGTGTTGATGTTAAACTCAGGAGAATGCTTCCCCTTCTTATTTTGCAAGGATCATACTTGCCAAAATAAACTTTCCATTAATTTTTGCTGCCTCAAGACATAGAGGCTTCCCACTACTTCAAATACAAGGTTCAGAAAGTCAGCTGGACCTAAAAATCAAAAAATGTCAGTATGACAGAACTGACTAACAGATGAATCGAGGTGTTGTTGACTCTGATTAAGAGCAATATGGAACAATGAGAATTAATCCGATATAATTTCAGACTGTATGCCTGTATTTGTTCATGGTAAAACAACTAAGCCTGTACATTCCTCTGAACTCAATTACCTATGGGGTCCTTGGTTTCACATTTTTCCACACCCAGCTGGCAAAAAGCTCTCCCTCATTTGCGAAGTGAAAGCTAGGAAGGATGCACTTGAGCTAGCTTTCTGCCATATGTTTCAGTTTCACAAGTTCGGTCTTCTGTTCATGGAGTGAGTATGGGGGTTGCTATTTTTAGCACTTCTGCCTGACGAAAAGCTCGTTTTCTGTTGAGTTGTAGCAGAAAGCTCACAAAAGCACCAGGACTGTTAGATAGGAGATCTGCAGCATGCACTCCTATGCTGGCTTTTAGCTTTGTGTACCTCAAACCCGCAGCTCAGGCTGTGAGTGCACAAGTTGCACTGACCCAGGGCTTCACAGGCGCACTTGAATGAGCTCTTTTCCTCTCCTTGGCAACAATAAATAGTCTAACAAAAAAAAGACAGTGTCTTAGAAACAGATTGTTATACTTTTGCAGAGCTCCCTAAGGGCCAGCAAATTTTGACCCAGCAGTCTAACTTTTCCAGGCGTATCATATTTTAAAATAAAACCATCCAGCACCTCTACCCAAATACATATCACTTGCTTACCCAAACCACATGCCAGCTCAGCCACCTCTAAGTACTCTCAACCAAAAGCCCATCCAAATGAGAACACAGAAGTTCTTCGGTGGCCAGTGTCAGGGTGGCAAAGAGCAAGTTTAAATAAGGCTGCACTGTGGTTGCCAAATGGAAAAAGAGCGATTCACACGTTTTAAAGCAGACTCCAGTACTGTACTTGCTCTCTACTTAAGCAGGACTGTGTATGTAAATACAAAAGAAGTGAATTTCCAAATATGAAAATAAATTATTTAGAGGGATACAACTTGTCTACAAAATTACCAGCAGTATAAAAGAATAGAGATCAATTGTATAGTTCACTGTCTCTGCATAGGGGCTGTCAGATGAAGTTATGAGGTTAAGTTAAAACACCAAAACAAGGTGAATGTTAAACAACACACAAGTGATCTGGGGAGCTCTTCACAAACAGACACTGGGGATGCAAAAAGTTTACACAGGTTCAAGGGCAAACCAGAACCCTGGGTTAGATGGAGCTTAGGATTGACATACTGATTCAGACCAAACACAGAAATAAATCAGTCCAAACCATCTCAAACTGCTTTCACTTTCATCTAATTACACTTGTGAAAGAACACGGGATCACTTATGTTTAGACCACCAGGAATATCTCATTTCCCAGTGAATCTGAATAACCCACACTGAAGTATCTCTGAGGATTAGGCTGTTGTTCACGAGGATGATTACCCTTGGCCACTGCAGGATCTTTCCCCAAAGAATTAATATTTTCACTATCTACCATTTAGCACAACTGAAAACTGTACACAGCTGCCAAGTTGCCTTCTCACACTAAAAATTCAGCTCCAAAATTCTGTGATACATCAGGTCCGGCTCTTTTAATGCTACTATTTCTCTCCCTCCTCCTTCCTGCTGTTGAAAATGTTTCAGATTATTTTTCCTACAAAGATGTTAAGTGTAAAAGAAAATACAATTGAAACTTTTCAGCCCAGATTTTTAGCACTAGACAAATTTATAAACGCTTTGGTAGGAGAAAAGCCCATTTGGGATAAGAAAGAAGGATTGCTCAACACTTCTATTCAGATTACCATTGCATCTTTGGGCTCATTCTACAGCTGACTTCACCAGCATGTCCTGCAATTGCCAAAAACACCCATGTAATGGTCACATTGTGTAGGGCAAAAATCCAGCTGCACACACTAAAACCTAAACGTCAAGACATTTAGAAGGATGTCAAGACATTCAGAAGGTGCATCCAGCTGCACATTTAAATACTGCAATGAAGCTGGGGTCAGATTATATACATGAATTAAGGCAATGCAGAAGCTAAAGCAACTCGAGAGGAAAGTTTTCCACTGTTTTGGCTCCACTACAACAGCTCTGTGACCCTTTGGATGCTGTCAGTGCTTGAGAATGTCAGAATAAGACTCATTACAGAGCAATCTGCATGAAATCCAGTGACCTGTGACACCAAGGGGATCAGACTAGAGAATCTGATTATGTCTTCTGTGAAGCCCCTAAGAGAGATGGATTAGATCCTCTAATGAAAAAGACGTGGCAGGACCCCCCAGGGCTTTCAGAACACGGGTCTCACCATTACTGCTTCCCAGCCACAAATGAAAGCTAGCCTCCCATTTAGTTGATTTTTCAAGTATCCAAGATTATTTTTACTTCAACAGTAAGGCCCAGAAAGACGCCTGTAATTCTTTTATTTGCGATTCTGCTGGAATCAAGGAGTGAACCTGGGAAACTGTGTTACTTGGAACTCAGGCATGAATCAGCAGAGGGGGAATATTGCACTTGGCAATGTGCCTTGAATTAGAAGCAACCCATAAAAGGAGCGTTTCTCACAGTACAAGCTATTCAGGTTTGTGCCCCAATTCTGCACAGCCAGGAACAAGATATATTTTATTTCTTATTTAAGAGATGGTGTTAATGATCCTTGGTCCTCCCATCAGTACGTTTTACCCATCACAGAGATGTTTCTAAATGCCGCCCTATTTTTTATTAAAAATAATATAAGGGAGTCTCTCGGCAAACTGAAGTGTTAGAACGACATTTATTACATTTGGCAAATGGGGAAAAACTTGACTACACAGATATGATTTAAGTACCTGAAAAATAGAGAGCTAGGCCAGTGAACTAAAGAATTCAGACAACAAAAGTATGAAAGATCTGCAGAACATAATGTGAATTCTGACAATCACCTGGTTTCAAAACTCTCTAAAAAAAAAAAAAAAAGAATTAAGGTTTTTTGAATTCTTTAAAATTTAAAGCAAAACAAGCTGTCTGCATTTCTGTGAGACAGAATAATAATGCTGTTCCATTTACATATACTCCCTTTTAGAAGAAAAAGCACACCTTGAAGCCAGCAGAGTTGGGCTATTTTACAGCAACTACAAATCCTGTCCTGCATGCAGAAGTTACCTCCAGAGGCCTTCCCCTGGGCCCCAGAACGAGCCACCACAACTCCAGGCAGAGCAGAGGAACTGCTGCAACAAAACTGACCTTATGGTGCTTCACCAGGAGCCACAACAACGGGTGGCTACACAGACAATACTCATACCAGAGTCCTCCTTCAGCAGATTTTTAATTGTGTTCACCTGATGTAATACAGGAATCCCCCAATAAGGTGCTCCATCTGCGTTGATTTGCCCACTTTTAGTGGAGCAGTTCACAGCTCAGTTTGCCTTGCCTGGCAACAACCTGGCAAGTCAACCAAGAATAGCTTTAGAGACAGTAATTCGGACTAGAGGCTCCCTCGGATAGCATTTTAGCCTGCTCACAAGGATTACTGTTTTCACAAATAGAATCAGAGAACAGCCTGGGTTGAAAAAGCCCTTAAAGATCATCTAGTTCCAACCCCCCTGCTTGGGGCAGGGTTGCCAATGACTAGAGCAGGCTGCCCAGAGCCGCATCCAGCCTGGCCTTGAATGCCTCCAGGGATGGGGCATCCACAACCTCTCTGGGCAGCCTGTGCCAGTGCCTCACCACCCTCTGAGGGAGAACAGACCTGTTTCTCCCATCAGGGCAATTCTATAGCTTGGGGTCCTCCCCAGAGCATGAATGCACACACAGTGATGAAGGACATTGCATCAAAGGAGCAATGTGCAACACTTTTTTCTTTGGGACAGAACTATAAATTCATGAACAACCTTTGGCTTTTGGTACCAAAGGAGGAAAACAAAAACTGTTCTGGACAAGCCTGCTGGCTGGCTGTGCCCATACAGATGCACTTTGCCAGCTGCTGTCAGGTACTAGGCCACACAGTGCTAAGAACATTTGGCTCACAACTCACTTCATGAGGCTGTTCAGGTCTCAGACAAGCAGAACTGATCAGTATGAGTCCAGCTGTGCTCCAAAGTCCTTGCTTTATCAGCTGGCCCCAGGGCCACAAGGAATCAAACCAGGCCTCTGAACGTGGATGCAGCACAAAACTGCTGCCATACAGCTGCTTGAAGTCTCCATCTCCCCATCTTCTTGTGGCTGTTGTGCTGAGTGATGCTCCTGCCCATCTCTAACCCCTGAGCAGCCCAGAGGTACCCAACACTGGGAGCAGCCTGTGCTGGTTCTGGATCAGCCGTGGAGGTGGTGACCAGGTTGGAGTATTTGCCCTTTTAACTGTTCTCCTGTATTGCTGAGTGGCCAAAACAAATGAGTGAGCAAATGGAGAACGGCAAACAGTGGAGGCACTGATTACAGAAATCTATTTTTGATATTCTTAATGTGTTTAGTGACATCATCCATCTCAGCCAGATGTTAGAGATTTAAATTGAACAAATTAACAGACTACTTTTTGCCCTAGGCATATTTTGCTTCATAGCACATCTCATTAGTGTGGTTTCCTTTAATGGCTCATTTAATTTTTCGACTGAAAATAAGAAATAAAGCATAAGCTAATTTAAACAAACCTTTCCATACAGCCACTTGCTGGCAGCTCAGAACTTTGGGTGCTTAAGAAGGGTAGAAAAATAGGGCTGTTATTATCCAACCACAGAATTTTTGATGCTAAGATGTTTAGGTTTCAAACACTGCAAAGGGGATATTTATTTTCTTAATAAATACTTCCCTAAGAATTTAGAGGTCTGTTGATATATCTACCCTTGGTAGCCAATTTTAATTGGCAATATCCCTTTAAAAACAACGGGCCCCATCTCCAAAGAGGTGCTTTGAACAAGAAAACAAATTTGTTTTTGACAAGTACAGATGCCTGGAACTTGACATCCTCAAAGGAAAAAGAACTTTCCCCAAGAGAACAAGCTTCCAAAGAATTTGAATGAAAGACCAACAGGGCGTGGGGGAAGAAATCATAAGAACCATACAGAAAGCTTCCAAGACCTGTCTAAATGCAAGAATCAATTCTCAAGACTATAAAAGTAATGTATTGCATACAAAATACACATTTTTCACTGTGAGGTTAATCAGCCTTAAACTGAAGATATAGAAAATTATGTCTGAGTTAAGCAATAAATCAGACAAAGCTCCCACCCTCTGGCCTCATGAGACATCAGACACACACTCACAGTAACATCAGCACAGGTACTTCACAGGTTTACACTGATGATATGGGATCCTACATCTCAAAGATGCTTCACAGCACTTCAGTGGTTCAAGTGTTGAATGCTGCTTATTTTTTCTCCATACACTGTCACTGCAAAAAAAAAGTTTGTCTCCTCAACAGTTTAAATGATAAAAAATACAATGAGAAATGGGCAACAAGCAATGATACTCTTAAACTAGCTAAATATACACATTGTGCCCAGTTCCTTGTGCTACCCAGTAAATTCCACAGTGCTGTGGAAAACCATGAGGGCGGACACTGGAGCATCGATGAAATTGAAATAGTGAGCGAATGTTTTCACATTCTTGGCTTCCTTAGAGAAGTACCATTGTTTCAACTCTTCCCCACAGAAAGTCAAATGACAACTAAGTTTTTACTGTGGTACAAAGTTCTGGGCTATCTCTCATTGTGCAGACGAAACTACTCATTTGGGTGTGCATTAAAGCATTTTGAGCCTGTATTATTTTATCCAAATCAAGAAGCTACTTATTGAAAATGGTCATAGCTATCAATGCCCCTCCCTTGCCTCATACATGCCACATTTGTCTTGTTGAAAAGCAATTACTCAGCAGAAAACTCCTTCAAATAGACATTCCTACAACTGAAATCCTACTTGTACCATCTCCCACTTCTTCAAACAAGGCTCAAAGACTTGTCAGATTCTAAGTCACATAGGAAGAACAGAAAAGACACAGTCAAAAGCCTTTAACTGTTGACTACCTTTAATATGGAGGTATTGCAGATATGAGCAGGGAATATTTATTTAGAAAGGCTTCTACAACGTATCAGTGTAGCACTGAACAAACATCCTTCCACACGTCAGACGCCTAGAGGCACCTTGGATTGCTTTGTAACAGGCTGAAAGGATGCTATCAAGTTTCATAGTTCTGAGTTATTCTCAAGTTGCCAAAGGATACTCTCTCTGAGAAAATAAACTGTCCCTCAGCCCCCAAGCTGCCACGAAGGTGCCTAACTTTGCTAGGGAGTGGAACTCAAACAGCCCCAGCTGAAGGCCAGGGCCAGTGGCCGTACAGGTTTCATTCTCAGCCTCACCTCCATAACCCAGGAACTCATCTGCAACAGAAATTCATTCTTGCCGTTTTTAAGGGATAGCTCTTTTAAGCAAGATTTAAGTAGCAGGAGCAATTCTGCAAGATTCTCACAGAACCCCACGTCAAGCTGCAGAGGGCATTTCTCTGTGTGATCTGGGAGGGTCAGGAGGCACAGACAACTCTGAATGAACCAAAATAAATTTAGCTCACTTTTTGTCTAAGTGTTTTCTGCTGTGCTCAAAGGAAAACAAGACAAGCAGAGCTTGCAAAGATTTTTCTGTATTATATTTGCTTTTAAAAAATCCGTAACTGGAGACATAAATTATTCACATATTTAGACTGAACGGATACAGTTGAAAGAAAAATACAGTTCAGTAGTTTAAGATTTGTGTTTTCCAAGTCAAACATTTTGGATTTTTTTTTTTCCAAAACTTGTTACTTTTGAAAGAGGAGGAAATTAATTCATTAAAACCTACTTTCACTCTTAAATGTCAGAACATTTTAGATTAACTAGAAATGACTATCCAACAGTTTCATGGCTACTTGCACATAAAGTCATAAATAGGACTGGCATCCTGGCCACTGCTGCTTGCACAGACCGATAGGATATTTTTACTGGCCCTCTGAGCGACACTAACACTGAAGTTTTAAGCAGAGGAATTTACCATACTGAAGCAATCTCAGAGAAAGATGGACTTTCTGGACACTTTGTACACCATGTTTTCCGTCACACAAGGTGGGTCCAACAGCAACTTTTTTGGTACCTTTCTAGAGGTACTGACAGACGAATTCAAAGGCTCAAAGTAAGCAGGTGACAGAACTAGATTTGATTCTGAACTTTTTTTTTTTTTTGGTGGTTTAAAAAAGTATGTTAGAGGTTTCAGGCAGAGAGCCCGTTGACTGGAACTTCCAAATTAATCTCTGAATATTCATCTTGCACTGAATACACAAAGCCTTTTCAAAACTTAATCTTGTAACTGGAATAGTCTTAAAATATAAGCAGTGTATTCCCCAAAGGCTGTTTAATTTATTATGTCTGGATCAGTTGCATAAAAGAAGATTCTCTCCCCAAACTTTATTGCTTTGAAGTTTGGAGCACGCTTCATACTTGAGGTAGCTGCCTAAGAAAAAAACGTAGTCAGGTCAAATTATTCACAAATTTGAATTAGTTCAGTGCCAGGTTGGCTGTGGGATTTAATTGTAAAGTTCCCATTAACAGTATTGCAAGCTATGGGGATAGCATCTCACACTGAAAATTCATCCTTAACTACACCAGCAGAGACACTGGGAAATATTGGATGTGAATTGCACCCCAGCTTGACTCTGAACCAACACCTGGAATCTATCAGTTGCAAAGTAATTCCATGAATGACAACACCAAAAGTAACAGTAAATAATATGGCCACCCCAGCTACGGGGCCAGTCTCATGTGCTATGGTTCCAAATAGTTCCACGCAGCCTCTTAAATGCACTTGCCAGGATAACAATGGGAACACTTCTTCATAAATGCATTTCTTGCCAATAATCCCACATAACTTTATATTTTTCTCTCCACCCTCTAGCATTTTGTACTGCGCATAATAACAATAATAATAATAATAATTCCAATAGCTGGCAATTTTAATTTTATTTCTACAGGTGAGAAGTAGTGGTAGAGTTCAGAAGAGGTGTAACTAAGAGATGAATTACATCCAGGCTTCCCAGTGCCTAACACAGAGCAGCACTCTGTGTGTTGAATTGCCTTGCTATAAATTTGATGTAATATTGTGTGAAAATAAGTTTATGGGGTAAACAGTATTTTCAAAAGTTTCTAATACCTATCTTTTAAAAGTGTCTTTATAATAGATTTTGGTCTTAAAAGAAATGTGCCTTTACCTATTTAAAACTTTTTAAAACTCTATTTAAAGCTTTTAAATAAGTTTTTAAGCTTAATTCCACTCAACAGAATGGAGGCTATGACTTCACATTAGATCAAGGGTAGAGATCTAAAAACAGTAAGCAGCCAAGCTGGTGTTCTAGAAAGACTTAGGAGTCTTCTGTTCACAGACTGCTTTAAAGCACATCCCCACTCAGCTCCTGGTCTGCCACTGGATGTTCAGATGTGGATAACCAGGTAGGCACCACTGATCTCACTGCAGCTCTTCTAGCTCATCTTCAACACCAGTCCACAATTCATTTTGATGCCATAGCGAAGTATCAGTTGTACAAAACCACACAGGAACATTAGCTGCTGCTAGTTTCTAGATGAGTACAATGTAATTGGAAGGGAGGTGCTGGTCTTAACTCACTAGTAGAACCTACAAAACACTGTGGACGACTGCCTGCCATGCTCCTTAGTGCAAATGTACCATTAAAGAATCACTTCCTGAAGTGCAGAGATAACAGGCGGTCACCTGCATTATGATCAAGGTTCCAAATAATCTTCAAATTAAAGGCCTTCAGGTGCAATTAAGTCCAGCTGGCACACAGCTGAGCAACAATCGAAACAATCCACAAACTGGCAAGCTGAATACCAAATTCTAACACTGAGGGACTATGTAAAAGAACTGAGATTACTGAACTTAATTACCGACTTGATTGCCCTGGAAACAGAGTAGCTGTTCACTTAATCCTATCACCTTTAGTTGTGCTTTAGACAGTGTTTTGTTGACCTGGTGCTGCATCTCAACCATGCTAAGCCTTTGCAAGACTTGGCATGCGGTAGTAAGCCCTAGCTGTAAAGCCTGAAAAGCTGACAGCAAGGTGAACTATCCAAATCTTCTGGTTCTTTAAAATACCAGTTCCTCCGAGCAGGCTGCCTCACAGATAGGTTGCCATGCTTATCTAAATGCTAAATAATGAAATATAGTTGCATTTGCAGTGTTTTGGATTTTTCATTACTTGATCCATCTTAAAGACCACTAAGTAAGAACAGGCAAACACAGCAGTTTAAATAAAAATCTAGGAAGACTCAGGTCTGATCAACATCAGTTTTAGATCCATCGACTGTTGTACCCAAACTTAACGGCACTGAGTTACCCTGCCATGAAGTCACTCCGTTTTCTGCCAGTGAAAGTCTCCACATCTTCAAATAAAAAGTCCGCCCTTCATGGGTTGCAGGACCAGCAAGAAGCACACTATTTTAAAAAGAAATACTCCAAAATTACAGCAGAACAAGGTCCTGCACCATGGCACGATTTTCTAAATTAACTTGTTGGAAACAAGCTCAGAATTATATTTAAAGTAAATCCAAATTTGATTCATGTCATTTATGACTTGTAATACAGAACAATACAGATAATTTTTCGTGAACATACTAGAGAGATGCATTAATCTTCCCTCTGCCCACTGTAATTGCAGTACAGCCCTCCATTTAAAACTTACTGTTGTATGTTACATCAGGAGCTACTAATCTGCTCCTACCCTCCTCTTCCACTAGAGATTTCTTTTAAACAAAAGAATTCTCCCCTAACATGGCAATTGCCATCATCTGATCTGCAGGAAGCCAGTAACTTCCTTCCAGGTTTGATGGAGGGTTTCATGAAGCGAAGGCAGAGATCTACCTCAACTTGCTGCCCAAGCAATTCCTTCTTAAGAAACATTGATGATGAGCACTTCATCAGCAGTGCATCTTCATTTAAACCGCCAGATGAACAACATTAAAATACTATCTTGCTAAATCATTTCAAATCAACATGTTTCCCTCATTCCAAGCTCAATTCCTGCTGATGTAAGGCACCTTCTTTGTGAGCAATTAAAACAGTCACAAGAAGTACACTAGAAGAACTGGTGGATGAAAAATGGACTCGATAACCAGGTCCCAAGGGTATTTAAAAATCCAGTTTTCAAATGTTGGATATTATGACTAAGATTTCAGTGGAGTTTCACATTTTTTTTCCCAAAAAATACCATAAATTATGTTTTTTGTATTCTTTTCCTTCAAAGAATCCTCCCTACACTTTTTTTTTCCAAGTAGTAACATGGTTGATATTAAATACCACCTTTATTTTAATAATCCAGAGAGATTTTTTCCCCCTACTTGTCTGATTTCCTCTTTCCCACAGCATCACTTTACCAGAAGTCTGGAAGTTTTACACTGAAGTCTGAAATCCTCTTTTTCAAAATTTAGTTCAAGGCAGAATCCAGAGAGTGCACAGCATTAAGACACTAAGTGCCATACGAATACATAGTTCGAAATTCCCCTCTCAAAAGTTTACTGCCTAAAGAAAAAAAAAACAGCTTCTCAGAAATATGCAATTATTCTTTTCACAGGAGAGGAACATGAGTATAAATAAACCAGGATGTGTCCAAGGCTGAGGTTCTAGAACAGAGCCAAGGAAACAAATCAAATCTCCTGAGACATAATTCGCTACAGAATCCTCAGGAAATGTTTTGCCAATATAGACAAATACATATTTTTTGAAACAATTCAGGGCTAAAACTTATGGGGTAATCCATTCCAACACAAAAACACAGTGAAGATGTACACTAGCATACCCTCCCCCTCTTTTTTCTCTCCACTTTTTCAATTTTCAAGTGATCCAATTTGAGCATTTATCATTACTTACAAAGAAAGAAAAACATCAGAGTAAATATTCTCAAGAGCAACTGAGTATATTTTCAACTATTAGACCAGTTGGTAAAGTCCCTAGGGCATAAACATGAAAATAAAATGCACTTCACCCAAACAAAAATACAAATATGCTGTAAAATAAGCATGGCCTTTGCAGTGATTGTGCCCAAAAAAAGAGAAAAAAAGGAAAAGCAAATGCTATCACCAGATCCATGCCCTTATGTTGACAAAACACTCCACAGCTCCAAGCTGTCTGTCAGGAGTTCACTGCCCACCCCTGAATCTCCTGCTGAGCCCCTTCAGCTCCACTTACCCATCCTCACCCCCCTTCAGGGCAGTCACAAGGCTGAGGCTCAAACATCTGAGCAGCGCCCTGAGTAAGGAAGGTCCCGGGGGTGGTGCTGCAGGGCAGGCAGGTCACCTCGGTGTACCTCAGCTACGAGTGGGGCTGACGAAGGGAGAGGGCCACCTACACGGGAGCTGGAGCTGCTCCGTTCTCTGCTCTGAAGCGCATGCAAGTCACAGGTAACCCTGGGGTATCACCTGAAAACAACAGTCCTGGTCAGGTACAGCAATATCTGAATCCAACACAGAAGATGGCTATGGTTCAGACCCCTTTTCTGCACAAAGTGAAAGGCTTAGGACAACGATAAATTACTAAAGAACGAGTCTGTGCCCCAAAACGTGCTGGGGGCCACCTAACTGCAAAACAGCCTGCAGAAAGGGACCTGGGGTCCTCGCACACACCAGGCTGAACGTGAGCCCCTGACATGACCTTGCCACTAAGAATTCTGGTAGAGCAAAAGCTCCTTAGACCTAGTATGTGCATCACGAGTACCACACGTGAAGCCAGACACTAAAGCCGGCATAACAAACCAGGAGTAACAGAACTGGAAAAAGAAGAAGCTAGGTCAGGCTTCTCTGATCTGTCTGAAAGAATTCACCTTTCCAATGTAAAACATCACCAGTGTACTTACATGCAATCACACACAACTTACACAGAGCAATGCCCTTTACCACAGAGCATCACACAAGCGCCTTTGTTATAAATGATGTATTTGAGAAACAGCATAAGGCATAAAAATCCCGATTGTCCATTGCCTTCCTTATATTCTCCAGAAGTCACTTACACCAGAACTAAACAATCTGTGCAAACTTCATGCATGGATATGTGCACACACTGAGAACCGAGTGCAGTAAGGGCTGTTAGGAGCACTAAGAACTGCAAGACTGAAAGGATTAGTCTGAACAAGAGGTTCATGTTTGTGCTTAATGCTCACTGCCCACAGCTGTCATTTCAACATTCGTGTAACTGGAGGTAGCAGCATGGCAGAGCTCGCGCTGAACAGAAGCAACCTCCTCTGCTAACCTGTGCAGGAAAGAAATGCCAACAAGCTGGTGAACCAAACAGAGGCTGTAAAGAAACCAACCCAACACATTCATGCACGCACACGCACTGTCCCTAACCACCGGTTAAGAAGTTTTTAAAACACATATTGGATCTCCAGATAGTCACAAATCGTTACGACGAGAAAACCTTTCAGCCCAGTACTTTAATTTGACGATGACATATAGCATAATGTCGACACTATAAAACATCAGTGCTGTTTTCTCCTTGCTGTGCTGGTTTCCCACCAGATTTACTGCAGCAGAATTGAACCAGAGTTATAAAGAGCATGATCTATTTGATCCTGGAAATAGTTTCAGAATGGACAATGAAATCCACTTTTCCAACAACTTAGATAGCCTCAGCAGTCACTGTAATTTGTTGCAAAGTCTACTACACATGAAATGTCATGGCTATCAGCTTCTAGCTTTTTAATGGTGTGATCCTGACCACAAGAGCTCTTCAATAAAGCAAAGCTTAAAAAAAGAGATATTTTTCACAACAGAAAAATCCTCATCCTCCTTAGAGGAAAGGCAGCCCTAAGAATACTTTTGTATTAATTGTCTATGATAGGTAATTTGAATATTTCTAAAAGAAATTGCTCTTCTCAGTGTGACATTAATATATGCATGACTTAATGACATCGAGTTGGACTACATATGAATTAAACAAGACTTTTAAGAAGAAATTGGTTTGGTCACAAGGATGGTACAGAAACACCTCTCTCTTTTCTATCCAGGATCATCTTGTTCCTCCCTGGCATACTTCTGCCCTCCTAACAAGGGTTTATACTTGTTACTGCATACATACTCTCACTTGGACTGAACCCCAAACACACTGAACTCCTGTTCTACATCCAGCACAGACAGCTCCTGATCTGTTGCTATGCCTATGTACTGTGACAATGCAAAACAGGAAGAAATATTCCAAGAGGGAAACAAAGTTTGCTATATGAGACAGTCAAAAGCTCATTCTTTCATGAGTGCATGTGCATATATATGCACGTATGTGTATAATACATATGTGCACACAACACTATAGAGGCAGAATAAATCCACGCATTGCCTATCCCCAACCCTGAAATTCTTGGTAGCAACAGGTGAAGTTCATGAGGAGACAATAAAAGAAGGAATGCCAGACTGAAACAGCATGGACGGTCACACCACAATCTGGATGATGGGTATCACCCCGGAGGGTGACACTGCAAGTTTACAGCCTGAGAAATGCATTGGAGGTAGACTGGAAGGGGAGAGGTCTGAACTGTAACTGACAAGCTGCTAACTGGGCCCACCCGACTGAGCAGATCCTGATCTAGAAGTAGCTACTACACATACTCTAGAGCACACACAGGTTAACAGAATTGACTCAGATTTTTGTAGCAATTTAAGTTTACGATAACTGCACTAAGTCACACCATATTAACAGGTCAGAATCTGTCCTTTATAACTGAGACACTCAGCAACTTGGTTAGCATCTTGCCTGAAGCACATTAATTCTGGCACCACAGAAACTTTCCCCTTCTGTTGCGCTCTCCTGCTGAGGGATGGATCACAAAGAAGTCCCTCAGCTGAACCTGAACCCAGTGTTGGTCAGGCAGCATACCGAAGTATTTCTGCATACTGATGGAGCAGCAATAATAGAAAAATCATATCAAATGCTTGCATTGTGCAGTTGGGCTTAAAAGTCACCTATTGTCAAGCACTGGAATCATCAGGCACAATGCTGAAAACTGAACTATCTGAAACCTATGGGTAACAGAACGAATCCAAACATTGCTGTCATTTTCAGGGCTTCAGCTCTCCCACAAAAGACTTTTTTTCCACCCCTTTCATTCGGATGTTTAAACTCCTTTAAGTGTTGCATCTTAGATTGCCCTTGAGCTATTTTTGCATTTCTGCTTATGTTTGGCTGGGGTACAGTATAAAAAGGGCATGGTATCAAATACCTGACTTTCAGATAGAGAACAGCATCTAAAGAATTTTCATTTTCCATGTCAGGACATAGGGAAAGGCACAAGTACCCTGACAGGGAACAACAAAAAATTTTAAAAAAATAGAGCAGTCTCCATGTGTGTATTCAAGGCTTTAACAGCATGGTTTCTAAAGCTATGTGTTGCAGAATCTAAGCTTATCATTAAAATCCATAACCTTTAGTTAAAGAACGCCTATGCTATGGATCAAGAGAGCAAAGGAATGACAGATTTAACGTAACCTTCTGCATAACATCAGATGTGAATTTTGCCTTGCACCTCCTACAGCTAATGGGGTGACTGAAAAGGAGGCTTCCAATGCAGAAACTACAGCCATGAAGTAACTGTTGGAGAAATGTTAGAAATCTCCTTAGTTTCAGGTTATCTAACTTCAGTATTTGGCACAAGGTTTTGTAACATCAATAAAACATCTTGAATACAATCCTAATGTATCCTTGTGCAACATACACACACATAAACCAGCCCTGCCTGTTTGAAAAATACAAAACCAGAAAGCAACATGACAGTGTCCACCTGCATCTGAAGGCTATGAAAAGCTCCCACTGATTCAGTGAAACAGTAAAACAAAGGACAGCACCAGTTAATGTGAAAGCTTTACCTTCCTAACCATCAGGATCTTAGCCACCATGCTTCTTCCTTAAAACTATTCTCTTCTTTCTGGTCTCTCCATTTTTCAGGCGTCAAAAGCCCCACTTTAACCCAACAGAAAAGAGAATAAAAACAAAATATAATCTACAGAAAATAAGCAATACAAGCAAGCCACTGTCCAAATTCCAAGCACTGGAATACCGTTTTTAAAATTAACCACACTGGGTTCTATGGGCACCACAAATGCTGGCCAGAGTATTACAAACTGGTAGGAAAAAAAACAAGACAGGAATCAAGGGAAGAGAGCAGCTACAGCAGCCGTTCTGACACTTATTGAAGCAAACTATAAGCAGAAGCATTATCAACATTTTTTTCAGGCATTGAGGCAACGCGTTCAAACACCAGAAACATGAAATTGGCTAAACTAAGTTGTATTTGGATGAGTGACTAGGAAAACTGATTTGCAGTTTTTCAGAGAATTTGCAAGGGAGGGTTTTTTTTTTTTTTTGTGTGTGTGTGTGTGTGTTGTTCACCATCCTGCTATAGGATGCAGCAAGTGCTTTGCAATGACTCTGTGGCCAGAGTGCTGTCGTAATAGTGCTAAGGAAGCCAAGATGAGGCTTTATTAGTTTTATGCTTTCGTCTTTGCAAATGTTTTGTTTGTTTGTTTGTTTGTTTTTTCCCTTTCAGGATATTCATTCTTGGCAATCACCACCCCCATGGATACAGAGTTTTGTCAAACTGCAAGTCACTAATACGTAGCTGGCTGCCTTGTATCAGGTACAGCAAAGATGCACGCATATTGTGAAGCATATGTGAGTTTCCATCCCAGGGCCTCATCCCACTAGACATCCCAGGAACAGCTGAGACAGACCTTCACTTGCAGCATCAGTGTGCTCCACTACTGACTTCCCCTTCCTCCCACTTGGCATTCACTGCTCGTTTTTTTAAGCTGATCAAGCTAATGATGTTTAAAGTCATACCACATTTTTCACCCTTGCCTGTTTGTGTGGGTTTGAAATTGGACAAAAAGTCTCATACCTACTTCAACAGTATTTTATTTCTCTTATCTTAGTAGCATATATGAGGAGAGTGATAAAGTAGTCTCTGCTATCAGCATTTTCCTTTATGTTTACAGATCATTTTGACGAGCAAGGCAGAAGCAGAATTTCCAAATGAGATCATTAACTATGATGCCACTGAATGGCAAGGAAATGGATTCTAAACAAGTCTCATTATCACACAGGCTATGGACTGTCATTAGCAAATCTAAGGTATATGCACTGCCAGCTATCCTTGTAATAACCTAGATACTAACTCGTCCTTTTGCTCTTCATTTCCTACCAAAGTGCTTTATTTTCCAATGAAATCCTCCCTTATCCCAGAGTTCTGCCCATTTCTGACCTCAATCCACTACTACTTATAGTGACTTGAGTAGTCTGAAGTGTTAGATTGACAATCCTGGGGAATCAGCCCAATTCATCACTGTTCAGGAACATGATAAATAAATCACCGTTACATTAGAAATTTACCTCAGCTGTATTCTGATGTTATCTCCTAGAAAAGGTTCTCTACAGACTTGCTGCTCCATGTTTTTTGCTTATTTGTTTTCCAAAAGTGCATAAAAACAACGTGAACAGAGTAAAAGCAAAGGGGAAAAGAGGTAAAGTGAAATTTAAAGCCTGGCTCCAGTTGAGGATAAAATCAGTACAAAATGAAACAAAAAGCTTTAAGACCAAGCAAGGCGTTCACAGGGGAAGACCACCCCTCCAGGTATTTACACAAAGGTTGGATGTGGTACTTAGGTCTAGTGGTGATACTGGTGGGTTGGGGGACAGTTGGACCTGAGGATCTGGGAAGTCTTTTCCAACCTTAATTATTCTGTGATTCTAAAATGAGACTTACCCCAAATTACTCAAGCCAGATCACTTGTGATTAGGCTTCTATACCTGCAGTTAGGTTCCAGGCCAGTACAGTGTACCGAGCGGAGAGCAGACTTCACTAAGGTATTAAATTAAGCACACAGTACTACTGTGTTTGGCTGTATTAAGTTCCCTTTGAAGGCCACACAATTCCTTCACCCTCAAACCTGGTGGTGCCAAATACCAGCCCTTCTCAGTAGAGCCAACAATAACCACTTGCACACACAAAAGCAACACTGCATCCAGCCAACATCAGTTGGAGTGTTAGTGTTAGCAGCACTGCTAAAGTATTAGGTTGTTTAGGATGATGGGGAAGATGTATCATGTGAGAAAGTTTAATACTGTCAAGTAGAGCAAGGAATGGGACAGCAATTACAAATTTAACCTTCACTTTGTTACTCCCTCTGTGCTTATCACAATTCTTAAAATAGCAGTCTTCACTGAAAAGAGTGTCAAGTCTTCACCTCTGAAGAGAGAAAAGCATTGGTATTTATTACTGATGTGCTTTCCACAAAAGGTGAAAGAATGTCAGGGCAGATCTCAAATATATTCTGCATGTAATACAGCAGCTATGCCATTATACATTTTAAAGAAAAAAAAAAAAAGCAAAAAGTCTTAACTGTACCATTCTTCTTTATAAGGAAAGAGTTGCAAACCATGTGTGTGCCCAAACAAGTGTCAATGATAACAAACACTGTATACAGAAAATAAATTGGGGAAAAAAACAAAACAAAACAAAACAAACAAACAAACAAACACTTTAAAAACACCTTTACTAAACTACACTAAAATACAACCCTTTGTCTTACTTACTAGTGGCATGATTGCATCAAATAAAATGATTTTTTTCCTACTTTATTTATTTACTGGTATCTTCGCAGATTTTAATTTTGACAACACCAGCAGACCTGCACCTAAAAACGATAAAAGCAGATCCATTCTGCATCTCACACTAGCTTATTCTAATGCATATGAGGGCAATTACTTCCTGACAACTCTCTGATGAATAACTGTGCTCTTTGCCAAGCTTGTCACATTGATCACTGGCCAGCGATACAATTAATAAAGTATTGCTGTCCACATAGCACATTAATAACTAGCCTGAACTAGAGGTGGCAAGTCTGATAGATCCAGTGCATTTTAATCTTTCAGACTCTGCCAGCTTAGAAGATTAAAAGAAATCTCTGAGACAATCTCTCCACACCAACACCAGGTTCCCTGACATTCTAGCCAGGGTTACAGACTTGACACTTATTTCATTAATGCAACTCAGCTGGACATTTCAGGCTTCATTTCCAAATGTCGCACTGCCTCGTATCCAAAGCATTATTTATTTATTTCTTCCTCCTATTTATACTTCTGAAAGGTACAATTGATTAAAGTTGTCAGTTCTACCAGAATTCATTAGAAAATAATGGTCATAAATTCAGCGTACTTTGAAATGTTGCTTAATAATTCCATAACATTTAGAATAGAAACATCAATCTAGGAAAGGTCCCACCTGTTCGATACAGGAAGAGATGAATTAAGGCTTGGTCATGAGCAACAAGTCTGCGGCTTTTCCCCAGCATTTTACACTACTTTTAATTGCTGTTTTTAGAGTTGTGCCAACAAAGGTGCTTTAAGCAGATTTTTTTTATTTATTTTTATTTTTTAATTTTTAGGACATTTTATGATCTTTTGTTTTAGTCAAGTCTTTAGACAAAAGAAGTTCATTTGATGGAAAAATAATTTAAAGAACCCCAAGTGGCTTCTCACACGCTCCCAGGTGCAAGGCAATAGGTTCTCCTACAACTGGGAACATCTCTTTCAAAGCATACTGCAAATCTTTTGCTTTTCATTTTCAAACTTAGAGATTTTAAATACCAATACCTGCACAGAACTGTTCTTCTCTACAGAGTTCTGTACAGATGGACAAGATCTTAATAACCTGAATAAAAGAATTATCAAAGCTTTCTAAAACAGTACTGAGATTCAGAGCATCTGCTCAAACCATTCACTTGAAATTCCTCAATTGCTCTAGTATTATGCAAAAATTAAACTTAATGTGGGAATATCAATTCCAGAGGAAAAAAATTGAATGTGTCCATCTAAGGATTACAAAAATAAAAGACCTCGGAGAATATTTACTTTTCCAAAAAGAGATTTGCCAACTATTGGGAACTGTTTGGTAAAAATTAGAAACTGGTCATTGCCTCCAGAAAAATGATATATCATTCAACATGGACCGAGGATTTTCACTGCATCTCAGGGAGCATTAAACACAGAGCAGCTGTCCAGTCCAAAGAGGTGATTCTCCCACTCTATGTTGTGCTGGTGCAGCCTCTCCTTGAACATTGTGCGCTGTTCTGGGCTCCATGACATAAAAAGGACATTAAGGTTCTTGAAGGTCTCCAGAGGAAGGCCAAAATGTGGTAGAGGGGGGGGGACGTCCTGTGAGGAGAGGCTGAGGCCCCCAATGGCCTGAAGTGCTCAGGCAGTTGGATTTCATCATCTTCATAGGTCTGAACCACCCTATTCAGTTACCAGCTGAAAAACACATATACCCTCAAAACAAGACTGGTATCTGTGCCTGATACGCTTCAGTCAGGCATGGTGCAGACCCCATGTGCTGCTAGCAGGGCAGAAAGGTGACACCAGGGCAGTACCCTCATGTGCAGTGAGTTGATCCTGCTCTTGCAAGCACTGGCACTAGAAGTTTGACACCAAGCACTTCAGACCCAGCGAGGACACCTAAGTTCTTAACAAACATACTGTCACATTTGAATAATGCAACCATAAATGCTTCCAGGGATTGAAGTTGCCTCCCTGTCTGGCATTGCCCTGTAATGATGAAGACCACACATTGCTTAAATCTCGAAATAAGTCCCGAGTTAACTCTGCCTTGCAGATGTTCTCTTACTGCTCTAATTCATAAGTGGTTTGTCCAGAGGGCCAGTGGTTGCTCCTGAAGACAGGTCGAAGGGACTATCTGACACGCTGCTGCATGAAACTACTCCAGCTTTCTCTGGAGTGTTTTGTACGAGCACCAGGACTGTCCTGCAGATCACCTCAAGTGAAGCACAGAACATCAGCAAAGTGTCTGCTCCAGATGATAAGCACAATCCCATTGAACTACCTCTTTCTCCTTAGGGTGGGCAAGGTGTAGAAAGCCTTAGGACAAGCTTCCTAAGCAGCCTGAAGCATTTCAGCCCTGTCTCAAGGTTATGGCTGACAGCGTCCTGCTCAGCTTTCTGTCTCCTACACTACCTCATTGAGAGCTAAGCCCAGCTCACAGGACAGGACCGTATTACACCTACAGGCAGCTTGCTAAAGGTGTCCTCAGCCTCTTAATAGCCCTTTAGCCCCATGGTCAATTCCTTGCTTCACACTGCCAGGAACAGAAGGTGTGCCATAGGACTGCCTTGCTAGGAGATTTTCAATTACGCTGTGTTTTGGTTTTGGTTTCAAGGGCATGTTTTACAGCCCTAGGCTAACACAATGGGATAACTTATTTGTCTATTTACATTGCATAAGAATAAAAGTGACATAGCAGAAGCAACGTGGATTTTGGAAGCTTCTGCACATTCTGATTTAATAGAAAATTTTAACAAGGGAATCGGGACTTCCAATAATAAAATGAACGTTTATCAAAGTGGCATAATATCCTGGCAATGGAATGAATCATAGTTTACACTTAATTATAAAAGAGGCTTTCATGAGATTACCCATGCAGACTTACTTTCTCTTTCCTATGTGTTTTAAGGACTGCAAAACCAAAAGACATGCATTCTGGAAATTGTGAACAGAAAGGTAGCAACGCCTAGTCATAACACCAGCTAAAATCATCTGTTAGGAGTGTGCCTAAAAGCATTTTCCTTATGACACACCACTTCCCCAGCTTAATGTACCACTTCAGCTGCTGAGATTCATTCTACCATGAAATTTAGCATGCAGGAAAGTCATTTGGGGAAAATAGTATGCATGTAAAATGTCACTAGGAAGGATATCATGGGAAACAATCATATAATGGCCCACTGCAGATGCACAGATAGGAGCTAGCAGAAGGTATTACTGAACTGACATTTCTCAGTTTCTCAAGACGGCAGAAGCCTCGGGAAAAAGGTAGAGAAATACCTGGCATTTCATGCCTAGAAATTGTGCTATCAAGTGCTCTCAGCATAAGCAATATAAGGGCACCCAGAACGGGTGATATAGCTTAATGCTAAATACTGGAGCTAAGAAAGAGGAGATCGTTGGTGGGATTCATTTATCAGTCAAACTGGGAGTTACATCAGCAATTGCAAAGTGGCAAAGACATGCATGCAGTTCTGTGTTGACTATTCTGCTTATTTGGTCTTCTTTTTCCTCAAGGGAAAAGAAAGAAAATTTGACCTTAAAAAGCTAAGCACAAAAAGCAACATTCAAATCTTTTCAAAGGAGGCAGATAATACAAGCTCTTTCAAAATATATTTGTTCTTTCAGTTTTCCTATGACCATTGACAACGGCTGTCACAAAAAGGCAGTCTCCAAACACCATCTAGTAGTTATCCCTCGAAAAGCCAGAAGAATAATTTTTTCAAGGAAGACTTTGTTTATGAAAGGCTTCCTATATGCACTGATGACGATGACAGGTGAGACTGAATTAAATGGTGTTGTTCTACCTCACGTCACCATGTCTGCTCTCCACAAGCCCAAACAAACCAGTGGGTCCTGACAGCATTTTTTGCAGTGTTCCACTCAAGATTTTTTTAGGGGCTTTTTTTTTTTTTTATTTAATAAAAAATAAAAAATCAATGAAAGGTGCTCACCAAGAACTGAAATGCGCTATTACTGTGAAATCATAGTCTTAGTAGGACTTTACAGACATTTTCTGTAATTCTTGGGACCAACTTTAGTTAAAGCAGGAAAAAGAAGTGTGGGAATATGCATTACGAGCTGATTTAGCTGTTTAGATATATCAGTTATTTGTTTCAAATGAGAATACCTGTGAAAACAGGATAATTGACTAGCAGAAACTTTGTGAAACATCCTTTCTCACTGTGAAAGCAACAGATCACAGTAACAGCTGTGATACCCACTGAGCCACCTGTCTTGTCACTTCTGTGGTTTGAAGCTGATGCTTGAGTCACTTCTAAGCCTGAGCTAGCTCAGACAGCACCAGGCATCCTCGTGCTGCTGCTATCAAACTGTATCGCATAGCTGCTGCCATACAGAAGTACCGAGAAGCAGAAGGTACCTCCCTGACCATGACCTGCAGTTGCCAACAGCCATAGTCACAGGAAGTATTAAAAGGCAGAACAAAGCACAGCATCTTTAATGCCACAGGGACTCAATTCCTTGACAGCATGACTAGCCGCAATCTCAGCAGGGCTTGAATGAGGACTGAGATGAGGGACAACAGACAGGACCAGAAGCTATCCAGGTGTGGAATAATTGCCTGAGGTAACTTGTAAATTAAACTGATATTCACATTTTTAAGAAAAGGTACACAAGATTGAAGAAGCTTCTAGGGTGGAGTGTAGCTCCATTCCATAGAAGTTCCCTGGGCCTCCAACCTTAGCTGCTGACCACACGGGGGGAACTTGGTGCGCTGACTCGAAGCGGAGCAGCACGCAGTGTGGAGCAGAGCGGGGGCACCGCGGCCAGGCTCTGGGACAAGATGGGGACTTGACTGTTCCTGTGCACAGAGACCAGCAAGCTGCACATTTGCTACCCCGAGCCAACGGCCTGTCATGTTTCTGACAAAACGCTGTACTCTGGTGAACTCATAATATCATTATAATACCAAAACACACCTCCATCCCAAAAGCTACCCATCCCCAAGGTGCAACCACCCCTCACTGAGCACACACTCTGAATTTCTCAGAGCCTACACCTTTAAATGAAGACAAGAAATCTTGGTTACAACTGGTTAAAAGTTATGCCTGACTAGAGTTACTCAAGCTCCACCTAATAGATAGAAAATAACAGAAACAGGCTTAAGAGAGAGGGGATGGTAGGGAAGATGCCATCATGAAGGAAACCTTCTGACTTCTGGGATCAGTTGACAGGCTGAGCCTCTCTTCCTGCCCCCTGCCCAGGATGCCATGGGGTAAGATGTGACCACTTGCTTCTGCCAAGTGCCCCCCAGGAAACTTAGAAATCTCCATAGCATCGCTTTATACCTCTTAACACATTTATAGCCAGGCAGTGTTACTCATACGTTTGGTATTTGAATGTGCTTTGCAGGCAGTGAATTTATCACTGGCAATCCAAAGAACCTGTGTACCTGATGCTGTAATAAACTGCACTACTCATTAAGTCTAGCCGTGATAGTTCTCACTGAGCGTGACCAAACTCTAAGTGTGGCTGTGGTAGTTCATGGAACGTGACCAGAGTGAGGGTGTATTGTGTTATTTGTGAATCTCTGAGTGTGATAGTTCGGTATCCTGACCGGACTTATAATGGCTAATTGGGCATACTTTAATGCAATACCAGGAACATGAAAATATCAGTAAAACCACGGATGTTGGGGAAGGAAAGGGAAACAGCACCAAAGTAACATGCTTTTTGTCATAGCTGAAATAAATTGGTGCTGGCCTCTAAAGATTCGTTCAACTGATTCTTGGTAACATAAGCCCTTGTAGGTGATAGAGAAAAGAGTCTGTTGCAACTCCTATTCCGGCAGACCCTGGGGATGGTCTGAGCAGTCAGTGTGTCATTTCAGCACCCAGAAAATGAAAAAAATGGGAGTAAAATCCACATAAATCAGGTAGATACTGTTTTTTGCCTCAGAAAGAGGTAGGCTACGTGAAGAAATGTAAAAGTGAAAAGTGAAGAATAAGTGTGGCCAGCAATAACATCAAGTGTATGTTTCACAGACTGTGATGTGTGCTATTTACAGATCCTCTGTTAATTGCAAAATCATACCAACATTTCCCCTAAAAACTAAACTAAGATTCCACAAAAGCCAGTTTTCAAGTAAAAAGTGCACGCAGTGTTTCAGATATCTAAAAAGAGCACAGCATTCACTTTACCAATTAGAAATGTCTATTCTGTCTTCCAAATTTGGCTAAGCACCAGCCAGCAGCAGTAAAATAAGTGCTCTATTTTTAGTGTCAATAGCTCATTATAACTTGTGATAGGTTTGTTTATACATGCTGCTCTCCATTTTATACAGTTGGACTTGAAAGTTGCCCTACACACGCTGATGTGTCTCTGCAGGACGTCTCAGTTTATGAAAAAAATGTTGGCATGCTGCCCTTGGTGCACCACCACTCTTCTCCTTCTCAACAGCTCATACACTGCACAAGATACTCTCCCTCTTCTTTCCCAGGGCTGCCATCAGAATCCACAAGTTCTAGTTTGCATGTCTTCCATCCATGGCTTTCCTCTCCAATTTGTCATTCACGTAACCGGAGCGTGCCCCTAAACTAATCACTTCCAAGTCAGGTGAGGTAACAGAACTACAATACCATACAAATACAAGTTCTCTTTATCTTCCCAGAGCCATATGACACGTAAAAAGCTTTTAGAGCTCCAGATGCCCAGATTATTGAATTGAAATTTGAAGCATTATTTCTAATTCTACTGGACTACTGACTTGGTGTAATGTATCCCCACAGGAAACACTTTTTCAAAAAGACGACTTTTTACTTCAGTCTTAAACATGAAACAAGAAAACCCACACTGATCAAAGTCTATTTTGAGGCCCTGTATTATAAATTAAAAGTTAGCATAGCAGGGGCTCACTGTCATAATCTGACTTTTCAGATCACATCATTGACCGACTTAAAGAATTCACAGGACTTAACTGATCAATACTGTAAATGGTTTGGATGGCTCCACAGGAATAGCCCACTGTTAATTTGAGGTCAGTTTATTTTATTCCTTATAGGTCTAATTAGCAGTAGCCAACAAATCCAGAGATTGGAGGACAAGAGCAGAAAGCTTTACATCAACAGCAAGGCTGCAACTAAAGAAAGCAGGAGAACACTGTTCAGTTAAATTGCCTAAATCCTACTTGAATCTCTTCTAGGTCTTTGGCACCAAACAAAAAAAAAAAAAAAAAATGGAATCATTGGCAATAAAGAGTCCTGGTTTCTAGGAACTGTATATTTTCTTTAATTTGAATTGAAGATTAAAATCAACCAAAATTATACCAGACGCGATTTTCACAGCTGGCTCACAGAAGGCTTAATTCTAATTAATTCTGCACAGAAGGATGATTTCTATCAACTGAGGTGTTGAAACAGCATACCTAACTAACTGTTGTCCTTCACCTTCCACTTTCTCCAACAAATCCCCAAATGCTAGCCTTCCTGCCCCCCCTTGTGACTCCATACAACACCCTGCTGAGACCCAAGCCCATTTTGCATAAGATGAGCCACCAAGAGCACCACAGCAACACCGCCTTTAGTACAGAGCTACTGACATGCCTCATCCTCTGAAGTCCAGCCACACAGACCTGTCCCTGGAGTCCCAGACTCATGTGTTGAAAGGTCATCCAACTTTAGGGAAGCCGGAACTACAGTCTGTGAACTGAAGCCATTTAAACTGAACCAGCTTAAAAGTTACCTTCAGAAAAGAAAAGGGAAGTACTGCCAAAAAGCCTGGAGTAGATCCTTTTGAATAGTAGTTTATTATTCCCGTTTGGAAGAGACTTGAGAGTCCTGCTTTAGTCCTTCCTGCATCCTTCCAAACAGCTACATTTTGTAATTCTCAAAGAAAAGGGGCTTCGCTGAATGACTGAGCAGAGTAGCAATATGTGAATTCCACTACAGTTAAAGCAAAAACTCAAGCTGTCAGGTAATTACCAACTGTTCCTTTTCCTCAGCGTAAGACATCTTAACCACTGCCAGCAGAAGCCTTGAAAAAGCTCTTAGCTAGGTCTAAACCAAGCTCTACTACCTTCACTCAGCCCTTTTTAAGTAACTTGATATGCACCAACAACTTAGAGACATCCTCAAAAGAAGTCCAAGAAGGAAATCAACATCCTGGTTGGGGATGCTAATGCTCAGAATAAATTCCCTGTGTATTCAGCTCCTGAGAGAAAGTGTCCTGAGCCTGATTAAAAGACAGTTGAACAGGATGAAAAGCATCTTCCATGGCCTATTATTCAGGCCAATAGGCAACATTAACCAATGGCTGCGTGGTTGAGCTTCAAAGGAAAACAGATTCCTTAAAAACCTAACAGGACATCAGCTGCAGCTACTCAAATCCAACAAAATTTTGTAAGCATCACTGCATCATAGTGTTTGATTTTAGTGCCCAAGACTGAGTTAACATTTTAACTGGAAGGTCAGAGAAGCCTTTAAAAAATCTTCTAACTTTATAATTCTGTATGCAACAGAAGCACATTCAAGATATGCTTCAAGGTGCCTGCATCCAATTTCAACTATGGTAGACTCTTTACTCCATTTCATCTCTTGCAGACCAACTGGTAAGCCACAGAAAGATTGCTGAAGCTAGTTCTGAAATATCACTTTTACCCAGCTAAATCAAACATCATTTGTTTTCTGAAGTCTGATGAAATCACTTTGCTGATCAGAGTGGCTAGTGCTATAACTGAGCATACTTTCAGCCCTTGACATTACAAGTGTCTTCAACCCACAAAAATATTCACAGCTCAGAGCGTGTGATTTTTCCAACTACACAAGGACAAAAAACAATGCGTATGGCTTACAGGTAGCGTAGAAAAAACAGTCTGAGAAATCCTGAAGATCTTCACAACATTGACTGATACTATTTTCACTCACAAAAATCAGTGCTTTAATGATTAACCTCAGACCACAGAAAGGTCAGGAAGCACCACCCAAAGCCAAGTTTTTGCAATATATTTTGCTCCCAATGAAAAAGGCTTGTCCTGGTAAATGGTGCTTCCCTCTAAAATTCATTTCCCCTGAAGTGAACATTACACTTAGAAAAGACATCAGAAAGATCTGGGATTCAGTTTTAATTGCAACATGAAAGCCCTTAGGTATATACAAATTAAGACAGAGAACCACAATTCATAACACGTAGGCACCTTCACAGAACTAAGAGCAATTTTCACATGGTCAAATTTTCACTGGCTGACTGGGTTCAGAAGAACGTCATGGGGTGAACATACTGCAAGCCCCATCAACAGATACCTGCTGTGAAGCAGTTTGTACTAGGGAATGGGAAGTAGGCTTTTGATTAGTTATGTCCCATACCCATAACTTACATCCTGCTCTATTGCATCAGCAGTAACAAATGACTCAAAGGAGACAACAACGTATGGCAATGTAAAACAGCTGAGCATCCCCGGGCTAGTGCTGCCAATACTCCAGGAGGACTCACATGTTAGGACACGCAGTTTAAAAGAAATGTGGTTAGATGGACTACATGTGTAACCAAACCCACGGCACCACAGTTTTCATTCAGCACCACTTCAAGATACTGTACTATCCACCAAGAACTAACGTGCTCCATTTCCAATTTTAGTCCTCACATACGCCTTGCATTACTACAGTCCTGAAGTGCCATTAGCACATAGAAGTATCATCGATGAAGGTGTTAATATTCACCTTATCAACTCCATAAAACGATGCTGAGGTCTAGTTTCAGCCTTAGTTTTATTTACTGTCAATACCGTTTACATTAATTCGTTTTCAATGAACAATACATCTTACGAGTTCCTATTGAGCACATTTCCCTTAAACTCAAAACAATGAAGGTAACATATCAGTAGGATCTCATGTTAGGGTTTGGTTCTATGCTTTTGGCTAAAAGAAAAAGAACTAGTCTGTAGGCATCTAGTTTTAGTTAGGCTATCAAACATGGCTTAAACAGAGTTTCTTTCAGTGCAGTACACCAGACTCAATAAAAATTTAGCAAAAAAAGGATAGTATGAAAAATAACTCCATTTATTAAGTTCTACAGTACAATCCAAAAATAGAGTAGTTCTACAGATAATTACTGTATTTCCATATTTATAAGAAGATGGCACATGTGGGGATAATAGTACAAATGGAAGTACCAGTTTCCTATTAATATGGAAATTCAGAAATTATTGGAGTTATCTGTCATAAATCAACTTTCTCAATTTTTGCTGATGGAAATGCCATTTATGCACTATATTGAATTCCAAAATTCATAATGCAACTCCCCTTTCACTTTGATAAATCAATGTAATGGTTGTCGTGCTTATCCTCAATTTTGGCAAGAGTTCTGCTCTGAGATTAAAACAGGCCAAATCAATACTTGGTGCAATACCACTAAAGGCAGTGGAATTAGAGCAAGGAAGGATTTGCTCTCACAACCTTGTTAAGTGCTTAGTTCAGCAGCCCAGAACAGATGCCGTGCACCCACAAGATAGCCAAATTATTCACTTCAATTGACCAAAGCACACCATGGGATTCTGAGGCAAGATATTGTGTGCTTGCACTTTAGGAACAATTTAGTGAAAACTGTCAAGAACAAGAGATTTTAAGGTTTTGTTTTTCTAACAAGGATTGCATGCTGCTTGAGATTCAGGGCAACGTTTGTCTATCAGCTTCCACAGATGTGAACTGGAGCAGTTGATGCCTTCTTGTGCAGCAGAGAAGCTGTCACTTACCCAGCAACAGTCTGTAGCTATTGAAAATTACAGCATATTTTTCAAACATTGGCACCTTAATAAAATTACAGCATATTTTTCAAACATTGGCACCTTAATATACTTTATTCTTCTTTCCAGAAACTGGTTCTGCAACAGCTCTAGAAGAAACAGCAGTTGAATTGAGATTTGAGATAATCACTCATGCCAGGACGCAACAACAAAGGTCTCCCACTTTTCAATGAACACAAGAAGTTCTCTAACAGAACAGGTTGTCATTTGGATGCCTAGTGTTGTTCCCCCAGTTTCTCCATGTACAGAGCTTTTGCTTTCTCCAAATGGAGGTAAGAACCTATCCAGCACAGTAATGTAAACCACAGATAAGGCAACAAAAAGCTCAGAAGTTTTAGGCTTCCCGGTAGTGTTTCATTCACATGGAATAACTTATCTCCCAAAATTAGGCTACTTTAACCAAACCTGGAAAGAGAATCCAACCAGGCCTTTTCAGGTATCATTGGCTTGTTGCAAAGCCTGTGAGAAGTCAGATGCCTAGACTAGTAGTATAAAAATTTTACACCAAAAAGCAGCAACAGCAAAACGTGAGCAATAAAGCCTTTATACATTTTTCTATTGCCCTAATTTAGACAAAAATGAGAAGTGTTGAAGCATCTGTTAACATCAGCTCCACAAAACTCTCTTAGGGTCTTTTTCGCCCCAAGATAAAATCAAATCACATGCTGCTTGACTACTTTGTAGCAGGGCCTAGGTAAGTATGAATGAGGAAAGATGGCTCTCACCTGTTGCGAAGATGTTTCTTCCCAACAAATGACTAGAAGAAAACTTTAGTTTTACCTTATGCATTATGAACTCCTAAGTGCATCCTAAGACATTTACAAGGACCCTCAGTCTTCCTGCTCAGAAAGAGAGCTCTTCTATCACCATTTCCATCTCATTGCACACTCCAGATTTATCTGTATAGCCCACAGCGCAGAGCAGGCAAACAGAGGACTCAAAGTGCTTTACAGCATTGTACAGATTATTTCTCCCAACCATATTGGTCCCAAATCCCAGCCTGCCACATGCTTGTCACCTGTCTGTACCTTAGGTCAACTTATAACCCCAAGGATACCTTCCTTGCTATTCTGGGTGTTTTGACTGTGTGACTTAGTGCATTCAATTGTTACCTTTCCCCAAACTTTGAATGCTTTGAAAACACCATTCACATTTGGAGAATGGAAGATTTGGAAAACTGTTCACGTTAGGTTAATGGGGCATCCTGAGCCACAGAGAACCCTCAGCCACAATCAGCGTGGCTTCCAGTCCTACCACAGCACTCTAAACTGAGAAGCATAAGCTACAGTTTAAAGGTCAAACAGGAAAAAAAAAGGATGACGTAAATAATTTGTTTCAGTAATTTAGTAACATTGGTTTGTTGTGATTACTGCTACAAACTCCTTTCATATTTACAACTGTGATTTTTTTAACATCTGAATAATTTATACCCAGTGATCAGCAATACGTGTGTCAGAGAACACCAGGAAAATTAGCTCCTCTAGTGTTCCCAGACTTTAAGAGAACATATTTTCCTCTCCAATTACATTGTTTCTGTGGTTTGCATTCTGAATAGACAAGCAGAATTACCATAGCAAAAGATTCTGAATATTCATCTTGAATGTGAGGAGCAAGAGATCTGCACTCAAAACCTAGCCTTAAAGACATGCCTGTAAGATGTAACAGTTGCTTCTACCCTCCTTACAAGAACCCAGAAAACAGTAAGATGAAAAGAGCTGTATTTTAAAGCAGGGTAACGATTCACAGCAGGATGCAGTTTTGAAAATAAAACCCAGAGACCCTGTCTATACGCACAACAGCTCTTTGGCACAATACAATAAACTGACAGAGAGGAGCTCTGAAAAAAAAAGTGACCTTGTGATTGTCACTAACTCTGTAGCCATTTTAGGCAACAGGAACACTTGAAGAATTTCACAGGAAGACAGCTCACAGAAGCTGGAATAAGAGACAATCAGTGACTATTGCAAGACAAACTAACGGATAGGAGACTGGCAGAACTTACAAAGTGGAAAAGTTGTAGAAAAATCAGTGAACGGAAATTTGACAAAAGGGCTCAAAAACTTGGTGCATATACCAAAGGTATATATTATATTTTACTAGCCATTTTACTAGCTCTATTTTACTAGCCATACCATGAGCTGACAGCCTTCTACAGACTTTCTTAAGCAGAAATGAATACATAGTAGAGACTGCAACACTCATGCCCAAGACTAAGTAACTGCAATCAGTACAGTTTGGAGATGAGAAAAAATTCCACCAGGTTCATTTTTGCACAGAAGAGGTGATTTAAGACATGCTAATTTAACCAAACTGCCGCCATGGCAAGCAAGGCTTGGAAGTATCTTCTCTTAAGAAATGGCAGTATCTGGAAGGCAGTGAAGAGCATCGTGCTGAAGGGCCTCAGCAAAAATGCCTCTTCCAGTGTACAGACATAACATTAAAGCTTCCACTGAACAGCTCAAGTCCAGTACATACTGCACTACAGCTCAGCTCCTGCAAGAATCAAGATAGGTACAGAGGCAAACTGACCTCCAGGGAACTCTTGCAGGCATAGTACCTTGATAGGGTAGGCTCTTGCAAGATCCATGAGGGTGTTTTAAGAAGTTATAAAAATCCCAGGTCTACCCATGCAGAAGACTAGCACAGGGTATATGAACTGCACCTCAAAACAACCTTATCAGCAAAAACGTTGGACAAGATCCTTAAACATGTGCTAGATCCGAGACAATGCTCATCCTCTCCTTTCAAGAGAGGCTGGAATAACAGCCACACTGGCCAGAAGCACGCTCCTCTCAAAGCCAAGATGAAGCATAACATCACCTTTTGATTTGATTCTCAGATCTTCCTGGAGTACCTTCTTTTCTACTAACCTGAGATCAATCCTTCGCAGATTATGAAAGACACTTGCCAAGATAACACTGGGCTGTTTTGTAACAAAGCATTACGAGAAAACCAATCCAGTTCCCATAAGCACTATTTCCAGAGACTAGCAAGAGCTGGAGAAGTTGATCCCAGAAATTTCTTCTACAGATATATTAAATGATGCATTAAGGTATGATCCTGCTCCATTTGCAAAGCAGGAGTTTCAGTACATTGCAATGAAAGCGGACTAAGACCCTTATTCTTTAACAGATGAAAACCAGGAAAAATGCTGATCCCACAAAATCTCCAACCTATCAAATATAAAAGCAAGATACAAGATGTGTGGCCTAGCAGCTGCAGTACCAGAGCCAAAAGTTACAGAATATTCTTTCTGCTGATTGAAATCTGTAAAACACTTCAACATCTGTTAGAACAAGATGTTTGTTTACCACATTCCCCTGCAAAACGGAATGATGTTTCTTACCTAATGTACTGGAGAATTTTTAGATGAAAGAGGGATGTTTATGAGAACCATGCAGGGTATAATTGAAAGAATATTTCCGGATAAAGATACCATATGTTTTGTATTTCCACTGAACCTATAAATATCTCTATAACAGTTTGGGGCCATAAATACCATGATTGGGAAGAGTTTTATGCATTTGCTTAAGGCTTTTATTACTTTCAATTATCAGTTTGCTAACAGCATCGCATTTTCCTCCCACTACACAGCAGTATTCCCAAGGATAAATTCTGAGATGTCAATAAGATCACTGAAATGTGTACAGAACCGTGCAGCGCTGGGGCTCATGGAACAACCTGGCTTCCACAGGGCAGTGTAATTCCTCCCCTACCCCCAAATGTCACGTGCTCTCTACACAATGTGACCAGAAAGATTTCTTTGTTGCCTCAGTTGCAGGGTATGATGGGGAATGCCTGAAAAATGCAGAGATCCAGGAAGTTCCAGCTGCACATCAGAGCAATGCAATTCTTCCTGCACAGCATGTTAGTAGGAATAGCATGAAATGTGAACGCAGAGAAAGAACTGTAAACTCCTAGAGATGGAAATAGCTAGTGATGACACCTTGCAAGAGACCATATAAGAAAAAATCATGTTATTGGCTTTGTAGAAAAATAGACTTACGTAAATGTTTTCCAGATATTACCATTAGCAGTTTTCTTTTTTACTCCTATGTATGATGGAAACTGCTGGTATTTTTGGAAAAAGGCATTGCTTGCGTTATCTATTTTTTGGTACTATGGGACTGTAAGAGCTCTGTTTGCTCTTGTTTTCAGTTACGTATTGTACTGTCTTATTAAAATCTGATTTGCATACAACCTTTCCATTCATTCTCAAAGAAATGCTCTTCAGAAGGGACCTCTTCAGTCTTTTCCTTACTACTTTTTCAGTTTATAACAAGACTTTTATTTCACTGATGTTTCACGTAGTTTAAAAGTTAGAGATTGTTTCTGCAGTTAATGAATATTGCAGTTTATATGTGCACTGTTCTGATGCCAATAATGCTATTCAGATGGAAGAACATTAAAACCGGGTATTACACTGTAAGAAATCAGAGATTCATCTCTGCACAATACAGAACTTACTGAAGCTAAAAGAGCATGCAGTTGTGTGCTTCATTGGAAGTCTACCACTACCACTGTACCTGGAAGTCTTGCGAGCCCTGCTGATTTCTCTGCTTTGTGCAAAGTTTATCACATGTCCTGCACCTTCACAGAACACAAAGCAAAAGCATACCAAAGCACTCCACCAGCTGAGATTCTGAATCTGTATTGTATCTCCATACACACTGACAGATCAGAGGAAGACAAAAGACTTGTCTGGAGACTGAGTTACAAGTCTGAGGGCAGGAACTTCCATGTAGATTAGCTTAGACATTCCCAGATTCTTGGCAGAAATTATTTTGAACATTTCCACCTGTTCATGACTCAGAAGAGGTTAACACTGTAAGCTGTCTTTCCATCACAGCAGTACCTAGCCACCCAAGTGAGGAGAATTTTATGGATTAACCTGTAACGTCTGCTCATCTCAGTGCATTCAGATCAATGCAGAAGAGAAGTGTGACATTCTGGTACTACGTCATGAGAAGAATGTTTAAAAAATCCTTCCACCATTGCTCAAAATAGCGACATTGCAAGCAGTTCTTGATTTACTACCGCTCAAAGTACTCCTGATAAGGAGAACCATTGTATTTTAACAAGTCCTCCACTAAACCATATCACCAAGCTCTACATCTAAATGTCTTTTAAAGACCTGTTGACCACCTGAGCACACTGCTGGCTCATATTCAGCGGACTGTCCACCATCACTCCCAGGTCCTTCTCTGCCTGGCAGCTCTCCAACCACTCCTCTCCCAGCCTGTAGCTCTGCTTGGGGTTATTGCGCCCCAGGTGCAGGACCCGGCACTTGGCCTTGTTGAACTTCATGCAGTTGACCTCAGCCCATCGGTGCAGCCTATCCAGATCCTCCTGCAGAGCCTTCCTACCCTCGAGCAGATCGACACACGCACCTAACTTGGTGTCATCTGCAAACTTACTGAGGGTGCACTCAATGCCCTCGTCCAGATCATTGATGAAGATATTAAAGAGGACCGGCCCCAGCACCGAGCCCTGGGGGACGCCACTAGTGACCGGCCTCCAACTGGACTTGACTCCATTCACCACAACTCTTTGGGCCCGGCTATCCAGCCAGTTTCTAACCCAACGAAGCGTGCGCCAGTCCAAGCCAAGAGCAGCCAGTTTCTTGAGGAGAATGCTGTGGGAGACGGTGTCAAAAGCCTTGCTGAAGTCAAGGTAGACCACATCCACAGCCTTTCCCTCATCCACCAAGCGCGTCACTTTGTCATAGAAACAAACATTACATTACAGCCAAAACTGCCATTACAAACAAACATTACAGCCAGGCAGAGCTTGCACAAAGGTCAAGGTCTAACACAGCTCTGAGCCACTGATCTGATTTCCTGTTTTTGGTTTCCCAGAACATATTAAAGATGAATTTTGGTACTCATCCTCGAGATAAGCCCACCTCAAGGGACTGGAGTCCTTTGAGGTAGCTGTTTTAGTTTAACATTCTGGAACTTTTTCTCTCAGTTAATTCTTCTTAGTTACGTATCTGTCAGATTTTCTTCCAGTGTATTTTCCTAACTTTTTTTTTCTTTCCTCAACAGAAGTTGTTCTGGTCACTTATTCATAGAATCATAGAATATCCTGAGTTGGAAGGGACCCTTAAGGATCATCAAGTCCAACTCTTGACACCACACAGGTCTACCCAAAAGTTCAGACCATGTGACTAAGCGCACAGTCCAATCTCTCCTTAAATTCAGACAGGCTCGGTGCAGTGACCACTTCCCTGGGGAGCCTGTTCCAGTGTGCAACCACCCTCTCCGTGAAGAACCCCCTCCTGATGTCAAGCCTAAATTTCCCCTGCCTCAGCTTAACCCCGTTCCCGCGGGTCCTGTCGCTGGTGTTAATGGAGAAAAGGTCTCCTGCCTCTCGACACCCCCTTACGAGGAAGTTGTAGACTGCGATGAGGTCTCCCCTCAGCCTCCTCTTCTCCAGGCTGAACAGGCCCAGTGCCCTCAGCCGTTCCTCGTACGTCTTCCCCTCCAGGCCTTTCACCATCTTCGTAGCCCTCCTCTGGACACTCTCCAACAGTTTCATGTCCTTTTTATACTGTGGTGCCCAGAACTGCACACAGTACTCGAGGTGGGGCTGCACCAGCGCAGAGTAGAGCGGGACAATCACCTCCCTTGACCTACTAGCGATGCCATGCTTGATGCACCCCAGGACACGGTTGGCCCTCCTGGCTGCCAGGGCACACTGCCGGCTCATATTCAACTTGCTGTCTACCACGACCCCCAGATCCCTCTCTTCTAGGCTGCTCTCCAGCGTCTCATCGCCCGGTCTGTACGTGCAGCCAGGGTTTCCCCTTCCCAGGTGCAGGACCCGGCACTTGCTCTTATTGAACTTCATGCGGTTGGCGATCGCCCAGCTCTCCAACCTATCCAGATCCCTCTGCAAGGCCTTTCCACCCTCAACAGAGTCCACAACTCCTCCAAGTTTGGTGTCATCAGCAAACTTGCTCAAAATACCTTCTATTCCTACATCCAGATCGTTTATAAAAATATTGAACAGTACCGGCCCTAAAATGGAGCCTTGAGGGACCCCACTGGTGACCGCCCGCCAGCCTGACGCAGCCCCATTCACCCTTTGGGCCCTGCCCGTTAGCCAATTGCTCACCCATCGTATGATGTTTTTATTTAGCTGTATGCTGGACATTTTGTCCACCATATTGTAAGGCCATATCTTCATACGAGTGTATTATGCACCGAACTTAGAGCTCCTCTATGCTCAGAAGACACAAGCAATACTAGAGACTTCAACAGCATTTAGGTACAGAAATACTTCCGTTATACAGGGCAAAACCAGGCCCACGTTATCAAACTACAAACTCCTGTGAATCACTCATGATCCAGTGTTTATCAAGGACCGATCCTTTTACACAAAGGTAAGTTTTAAGGGCAAAGCTAACAGCCTAGGGCTCCAGACTCTGAGAGAAACCCCATATGCTTCGGCAGCCCAGAAGCAACCTGACAGACACTGCACAGAATTCTGCTTTAAGAAAGCAAAAAGCAGTAACAATTAACCAGGACAAAAAAAGCGTATAGGAAGCTATGAAGTCACAAGATAGAAAAAAGATTGAAAAAAATATATAGTTGCATGCTATTACAACTGACCATCCCTTACAGTTTAAAATAATTATATTCCCTCTTATGCGGATTGCCATTTAGAAAAAAATATAGAACTCAAAACCATTTTACTTCACATTAGTCTTGGGCAACAGCCATCCACATAGCCCTCCTATAAGATCTCCTCCATGGACTTCACACAGAGAACATACCATGCTCCAAAAAAAAACAACCAAACCAAAAAACAAAAACACCAACCGAGTATTCAAAACTCTGGAAGAGCTTTCAAAAAGACCTTTCACCAAAAGCTGCATGTTCACCTGTAACAAGGAAGAGGTTCATCTTACTGTTTAAAGCCAAAAGCTGAAGGCAATCACAGGGTCCAGACATCGATGCATGATACAGCACAAAAGCCATCAGCTACTGTCGTGGTTCCGCTCGAGTGGGCAGCCGAGCTCCACCACAGCTGCTCTCTCACTCCCCTTACTCAAAGAGGAATGGGGAGAAAATATGTGAAAAGGGCTCAAGGGTTGAGATAAGGACGAGAAGATCACACAGTAATTATTGTAATGGGCAAAACAGACTTGGCATAAGGAGATAGTAAGATTTATTGCTTATTACTAACAAGCTAGGGAAGTGAGAAACAAAGGGAAGAAACCAAAAGCACCTCCCCCCCCATCCACTCTCTTCCACCTCTTCCCCCCAAGCAGCACAGGGGAACAGGGGACTGGGGGTTATGGTCAGTCTACAGTGCTTCTCTGCCGCTCCTTCTCGGTCACTCTTGTCCCCTGCTCCAACGTGGGGTCCCTCCCACAGGTGCCGTCCTTCCCAAACTGATCCGGCGTGGGCTTCCCACCCGCAGCAGCTCCTCGAGAACTGCTCCAGTATGGCTCCGTCCCACAGGCTCCATCCCTCAGGAGCACACTGCTCCAGCCTGGGTCCCCCCCGGGCAGCAGCTCCCCCTCCATCCCCTGCTCTTGCATGGGCTCCTCTCCACGGGCTACAGGGCTGGCCCAGAATCTGCTCCGGCAGGGGTCTTGCACAGGCCACAGCCTCTGTCACTGCAGGGCCACCTGCTCCAGCGGGGGCTCCTCCACGGGCTGCAGCGTGGAGCCCTGCTCCACTGTGGTACTCCATGGGCTGCAGGGGGACAGCCTGCTGCACCAGGGGCCTCTCCACAGGCCGCAGGGCACCTGCAAGGCTGTTCCTCACTCTTCTCACTCTCCCAGCTGCTGTGTGGCACAGCGTTTTTTTCCCTGTCTTAAATATGCTCTCACAGAGGCGCAAAACAACATTGCTTGTTGGCTTGGCTCTGGCCAGCAGCGGGGCCCTCATCTAACATGGGGCAGCTTCTAGATCCTTCTCACAGAAACCACCCCTAGGGCCCCCTGCTACCAAAACCTTGCCACATAAAACCATTACAGCTACTCAAATAGACAGTGCAAGACTATTTACACAAGCAGTGCCTGGACTTGCATATTGTTCTGGGAGCTTCAGAGAGAGCACAGGCTGATGCAGACACCTGCAGGAAAGGAATACATGCTCTAGCGTGCACCTGTGTATCCCAACCCACTGCACTGAAGCCCCAGCAAGACTTACTACTTAACTGAATTGGTAATAACCTAACCTTGAGGACAGAGAGGAGATGAACCTCTGTGACTGCATGACAGCAACAAGGCTTTGTTGTTTGGATCTTGAAGTTTGCATCTTTCTTCTAAATGCTTTACTGGAATTTGTTAACTTGGAGGTCAGATTTTATGTGTATTTCCCTGGAAAAGGATAAAAAACAGTTCCAAAAATAGGACACAGAATGGTTGTGGTTGGAAGGGATGACCTTTGGAGATCAGCAAAAGAACAATTGAATTGGGAGGTTAGGATGCCTGCCCCTCCAGCCACGGCTCAGTGCTGTGCACTGGGACAGCACACTGGTCTACTCGGCTGTGTAACAGCAGTGCTCTGCCCACACACACAGAACACTAAGTAGGCTGAAGGTGAATCAGAGTACTCAGAAAAATCCTTGCAGAATCCAGCTTGAAGGAGGAGCCAGCAAGAGAAGTCCACAGATCAACCAGATCTGACCAGACTTCAAAACCCTGAGTCTGAATTTACAGTTGTCATTCAGGAAACTTCAGTGCTTCAGTGTTCCTTGCTAGGATAATGAGAGAACTTAGGTACTTTGTTTTAACAGGAGCACTACATTCATTACTGATGATGCTTTCATTTCCTGTGACTACAATCCAAAGGTAACTCTTTATTTTAGGATTGATGGACTCCCTCACATCCCTCCTTAGAAATGACATTGGAGAGAAGCTGAACAGAAAATAGGATGTCTAGACCTGTCAAAAACTCATTTCCTTAGTTAGTGTATTAAAAAAAAATGTTTTTCTTCCTTGAGGTTGTTACATAATGCATAAACAAAACTTTAAAGATCCTTAAAGAGCAAAACTGTCAGCAACAGGAGAATGGCTGTTTCCCATGTGCATTCTTTGTGCTGAATCCAAGGGTACGCATTTTTCAGGACATGATTTTATTCATCACTCTGGCAGACTTGACATTGTAATGTCTTAGTATTGCAATTACTTTAGTATGATGCCAGCCCAAGGGCACATTACCATACCATGAGCCATTATACCAGGTTAATGGTCTGCAAGGAATTTATTCCTGTGAAAACATCAGAATAAAGACCAAACTAATGGTCATTTGTTGTAATTAGACTGGATACAGAGTGGGCCTAGAAAACACTGAGACACAGTGATTTTGGCTTCAATATGCACAGATTCTGAAACAGTCATGAACCATATCATACAATTTATGAAAGCACTAACTCAACAACAACTTCAGAATACACCCATGCCCCCCCCCAGTTCTCTCATTATTGCAAGAGTTTTGCAGAACTGATTTATTCTGTTTAAGGCCTGGATGAAAGAGCTCTTAAAAGGTGAAAAACTTGAGCTTTCAAACAATGACTTTAAAATGCACTTCTCTATTTCTTTGTTTTCCTTCTGTGGATTTCACAGAGGTGCTTTTTTCGTACAGTGCACCTGCTTACCAACTAATATCTTGGCATCACCATCACTTGTACACAGTATCATACAGAATTATCTCTATAGTACAACAGCAAATAGATGGCCAGGATGGTAGATGAACAAGAGGAATTTCTGTAAGGGCTTGAGAAAATATTGCTTTAAGTAATTGCGATATTGTGAATAAGAAAGGATGCGCATCTTTTCCCCTCTAAATCTGGCACTCCTGATAAGTGTTTTTGTGCAGTGTAATATTACTTCCCAATGACCTGAATGTCTCCAGATCTACAGTCTCAGTTCTGAACATAAATTTAGGATTGCACGATACTACCTGACCTGGTTAATGCTCCAAAATCTGTGACTGACAAACAGGTGAAACCTCCTTTTGACCATCTCTCCGCTCCACAAGATTTGCTCAGTACTAAATGCTTTATGAGAGGACATCATTAGCTTTAATGAGTTCGTCACAACTACATCTAAGAACAAAGCTCTTAGTTGAGCCATAGTTCAGATGAGTTCAGCCACTCCACACATACATTTCAGGCCTTGGACTAAGAAACAGACAACACCGACAGAAGTGACCAGTAGACAAACTGAAAATACTTGCCCTTACCTAAAAGTAAAACTATATGAATCTTAAACTTTTGTTATGATAAAGCCAGGTAAGCAATTCAGAAGGCTAAGAAAAAAACAAAACATTTGTGCAATCAAGACTTTGACATCATGGAATCAAAGACTCATTTATGTTGGAGAAGAACAGCTACAATCAAGTTCAACTACCCACCTAACACTTGTAATGTCAGGCAGACCGGTAGTCCACTATTCAACCATGGCCCTAAGCAACACATCCACATCTCTTAAATACTTCCAGGGATGGTGACTCCACCACCTCCCTGGGCAGCCTGTTCCAACGCCTAACCACCTTTTCTGTGAAGAAATTCATCTTGATATCCAATCTAAGTCTCCCCTGGAGTAACTTGAAGCCATTGTTCCACATCCTATGAAGAATAGAGAAGTCATGCCAGGATGCAAGTACACACTACACTAAGATAAGCACACCACACCTACACCTCTTTCCTATGTAAACTGACAAAGATACATCAAAGATCTATGAAGAATTAGATGGAACAACCCCAAAATTAACAAAGGAGGTATAGACAAATGCAAAGCACTCTTTTACCAAGACTCCCATCTGTCTGAATGTAATGTCTTGCATCTCTGAAGAGTTAAAGGTAAGCTAGCAACAGGTTAAGTAATTTGAATGTACAATGAATAAACGAACAGCACTCTAACATTTCAGAAAAACAAAGCTAGCAAAAATATTCTAAGAAACACTTCTAGCAGTACGAATGCAAACCTCATAGGAAACAGGAATATTCCAGCCTAATCCACAATAGCAGATAAGGAGAAAGCAGCCAAGTTTAAATATGGAAACCATGTTCCCATCTTGAGAAACGTGGTCATTTGCCTTTCTGTGAACCTAAGGAATATACGAACTGTGCTAGCAGCAATCTTTCCTAGAAATAACTGGTTGCCAGTGCAAACCTGAAACTGAGCTGCTGCCAGAAGAACAGCTTTGCTCTTCACAGTGCATTTTTCACTTCTTACAAAATATTTAACAGCTTCAAGTCTTCCATAACCCTGACTCCAATCACCCTTGAAGAGTACCACTCAGTTTGAGAAACAATGGAGCAAGTAAAGTTAAAGAAAAATGGAAGTTCCACCTGAATCAAAGGAGAGAGAATGCAGCCTCACAGAACCACTAAGTCAGGTTGCCAAGCCTTACAATAGCTCTGAAATCCCCTGCAAAAGGTAATGAGAAAAGTAAGCACTGCTACATCATGTTCTTTGCTTCCAAGATACTAGATGAGTCTTGGAGAAATCCTAAACAACTACTAAGGAAGGAGGACTAGCATGAAATACATTTTAAGTTGCTTTTTTCCCCCCTATCTCATATAGGTTTCCAATTGCGAAAGAATATTTTGCTAGAACGTTTTTAGAGCTTATGGGGTATTAAGGTAGAACCAAGCTATTGTTATGAATCTAGCATTTTTCTTATTTTAGAAATTAAAACAAACAAAAAGTGTATACTTTTACACACCTGGAATCCAGAACCGACAAAATAAACTCAGTAAATGCATTTTTCACATCAAAATACAGATGTCAGTAAGCTAAAACCAGAATTACCCATTACCCAATCCTGGGAGAGAGAGTGTAAAAAATGACTTGGATAACATACATTAAGGTTGTGTTTCATTCAACAGCTTGGCAGGCTTTAATAGGCTCGCATTGTTGATGCTGAAAAGGAAGCTGTAATAGGTTATTCTCAATCACTGGAAGTCATGAAAAGCATTAGGGATTTAGCGATGACTTCTGAATATTCAAACTGAAGAACACTAAAAGAGATTTAGTCAATCAGAAGTTTTAAATGACTGGTTGGTATATCACAATCATAGCTTTCTTTATCTACCACGTATCACAGGGGGGTCAAGCTAAGTATAAATTCAACACTATTGAAGTAGTCAAACATTAAGGATTGAAGAGGTTTGCCTCACTACATAACAGAGCCAGGTATTAGAAGCGTTACTTAATCTGCTCAACTGCTGGCTCTGGCACAAAGGGTAAGTCTCTTTTCTTGGATGGCACTATGCCTTCCGCTCCTGCGATTCATTTCTGAGCCTTAAGGGAGAAGCCTTCTTTCCTTATAAGCAGGTTTGTGAAGTGCCTGGTGATACTTGTCATCCCCGCTCAAACCTGCCTCCTCTGTCCTGCTTCTTCAACTCAACCAAGGTCTCAAAATCTCAGTTGGCTACCTGAGATGTTTGCAGTACATCTGATGTGAAAAACTATTTGATCCTTAAAAGCTTTGCAAAAAGGCCATTTTAAACCATCTATTCAAAAAATGTTATGTTTCAATGTGTTTTCCAATTAACTAGGAATTCAGTGGTACAAATATCCCACTAGTGCCAGTGAAAGTCAGTCACAATACATTTCTTTTTACTACAAACTACAAGAAAACAATATCTTTTTTTTTTTTTAAAGCACTATTTTTTTCAAATTCTTACGATAGACTAAAATTATTTAACACACTCACAAGTTGGGTTAAAATAAGAACTGGTCAAAATGTCTGTATTTTTAATGAAAAATTTATGACCCATCACAAGCAATCTGCTTTCTGAAATGGTTTAAATTTAAAGTTTGTGTTGTGTTTTTTTTTGTTATTGTTTTTTTTTTCTTGTCATTTTTGGCAGTCTTCCCTTATGCTGTTTTTCTTTAGAAGAAAATATGATAAATGCAAAATCCCCCCCACTCCCCCCCCCAAAAAAAATCAACCTCAAATTCATTTGTAAGTTTTCTAAAAATAAACGTGAAAAAATATTTCCCTTCTCTATATATTTACGAGAGAGAGTGCACACACAAAAGATACAGTTGACAGTATTTGGTATTTTCAGAGCTCCACCTCCGTAGTATCATCACAAATTCACTATATCCCCATTGAAAATCAGAGCAATCTACCAAAGATCGTATGTGACACTTGAATAGTGAACACCGAATCAAAGTAGCAGAGACACATTAGTGCTCTATTGCAGTTCTTCCCTTACGATAAGAGAAACACTTTCATCCTACTAATATGAGTAAGTGAAAGATTTCCAGAAGCAGCTATTCCAGGGAATACAAACAACTTCACTTTGAATTTATCAATTAAATTTCTCTGAAAGTAATTTCTCATCTCACAGCCCTGCAGAGACAAGCTTAAGCTCCTGCTTATATGTAGAGCCAAATGGAGGAGCTGAACTACCACAAGACTGTGGTTCTGCAGTAAAATTCTAAAGAAGATAGTGCAAGCCTGCCTCTGACATCTGTAGTCAACCTTTAAATATACAACCTTTGGACTAGATACCTACACTGGAAAGAGGTAAGGAACGTACTGCATGGCTGTGCAGGAATTACAGCCCCTGTTGAGAGAGCGATGCTCCCTGCAGTCTCATGATGTAAGCCTTTCCAAACAGAGAAAGGAAAATAGGACACTGCTCCTTCAAGCAGGCTACGACTATAATGCATGAAATTAAAGCACAGACACTGTCCTTTCTTCATTCTGAAATTTAAATTGTCTTTGCTTCAAGGTGAACTATATAGTCATCAGACAAAGCTGTGCAACAGCATGATATATTCTTACCTTACAAAATTTAAAACACAAATGCTTGCTTGAAGTATTTAACTAGATCATTTAAGTAACTTCCTCATATGGCAGAGTTATGACTCAAATTACTATCTTCTGTTCTTCTGGTTTTTGCTTCAGGGCATACACTTCATTGCGGCCACATTAGTAAGAAACAAGTATCTGCTCCTGCCACTCTTGTCATGTAGTGCTTAGCCAGTGAAACAGTGGGATTGATGGGACAGAGATGTAGTGAAGGACTGGTTGAAACTGGACTTTAATACAAGTTAAAATGAATGAAAATCAAAACAGTCACAACTGGATTTCAGTTCATGTCTCTTTCAACACTAATCAAGCATAAAGTACAAACGTGCTTCACTTTATACAGCCTATAATTTATTTATTTAAAAGCGTGACTTCATATTGGATGCTTAATACTTCAACAAATATCAGGCACACACTCATACGAACTGCTTATATTTTTAATGTTCAAGAATTGTAGATATTCCAGGATGTACCATTGCACAAGCATATTTCTGAAAAATTAATAAAATGTGGTAAAACTACATTTAAATTCAAAATATTTGAGTATTACCTCCACAAGAATCTTACACATTTAAATTAATTTGAAATATGAAAAATTGTGTTTGTTGGCTTGAAAAGCCTGAAATAGAAGGTTTTTTTAATATGTATTTTCATTTGCTTTTAAACTTTTAACACACAGGCAATCTTCTGACATTCTACAAAGGGCATTTAGTGCAATCAAATATAATGACGAAATCAACTGTAAATCTGAAGTCAAATATTTGACTTCAGCGTTCTGAACTTCAAGATGCAAAAAGACATAACGTTACTTGCTGGCCTGGATATACTATACATATTTTTATGGCTTCACCATAGCAAAGTCAGAGTATCTCCCAAGTACACAGGGTTTCCAGATGCGCTAGATGCATGATTGCTGCTTTTTAACATCCAAAAGATTTTGAACTAAGATCAGCTATTGATATTTGTAGTAACCTTTCATAGGTGTGTATGGCAAATTAGGCTTCTAAGTACAATCGAATAGGAAGTCAACTCATTCTCATATAGAACAGAGCAGGACACTCAAAAACAGGTGTTAGAGTTCCTTTTTGCTCTACTGTTTTTGTCTTCAGGCACCTAAGAATGCAGAAATACATTTTCTGCAGGCAGACTTTTGGTATCCAAAGTAGTTTTGCACTGCCTGTTATGCACAAAGGTGCATTAATAAAAAATAATTAAAAAAAAAAAGCACTTTTAAGTCAACATCAGGAAAAAGAAGCTGGTTTAGACAGTAATTACTTATCTTCTTGAAAAAGGAAGCCTGAAAAGCTGCCTAAAGGTGTCCAGTTCGCATCTGCTCCTGTCCCATAACACACGGGACAGCGTATGGTGCCTGATTCAGAGCTCACCGAAATCACATCAACTCCATTGATTTCAGCTTGCTCTGAATCATGCTCTGAACTAGGCAGTGTTATATGCCTCTAGACCGCGCTCAGTCACAACGCACAACAAAGCCATTTAAACAGCAAATGAAGAACTGCATGGAGAATTATCTGTCAGCTTCCACAAGTCATACTGCAACCAAGAGCGTTATTGCAGGGAGAGTAGGGATACATTTCTACTCCTTAAACTGTGCTTGTTCTTCAGGTACTCTGTTCATACATACATCAGTTCTTCAGGTACTCTGATATGAAAGGCATATGCGCTTGGTTGGGAATGTCATGCTAGGGTAAGAGTAGGTAGTAATTCCTAACTAAATTGTTACTTCCACCTGAGTGCTCTACTACATGTTAGAGCAAGAAGCACACTTTACCTTGGAGATTCAAGCTGCAGGAACCTCACTCATACCAAATGGCTTTCCATCTTGTTGGAGTACATTTGTCATGAATATCTTGCTGTTAAATCTGCACTCGTAGCTTTAATACTAGCAACTTCTGCTCATATGATGAAGCTCTTCATCTAATTCAGGCTGTCCCAGGACCTGAATTCCAAAGCATTCAGCTTTTTAACAGCCACTGTTTCTTGGACTCATTCTCAGGCTCTCTTTGGGAAAGATTGTACTGTGACCCCCATTAATACCCTCCATCCATAACCAGCATTTTACTTTCTTGGGTGCTTTCACTTCAACCCTCCCTGGACATATCTGCTACAGTAAGGAAATCTGAGGATTGTGCAAAATACATTGCAAATAATCACCATTTTCAAAAACATCAGCCTTGTACACATCTACAAAAGTAAATTATTTATAAAATCCTTTCAAGCTTTCCAGGCCTGCTTGCTGCTCAACCTGATTTTTTTTCTGTCCCTAAAACACTGTGACCACAGTATGAGAATAAAGCACCTAAGTCAAAGTACATGTTCCTTGAGCTGTCAGTTTCCTAACATTTTTCTTCTCCTGACAAAATGAGCTGCTATTAGATCATCCCATTCAGACAGTCTTGGACAACCAGTTTCATTTAATTCAGCACATTCAAATGAACGTTAAGTGTGCTGTATTAACTCCTGTCTGGATTGTACATTAGATGCCTCCAAAGATGAGGTGTGACAAGGTTCCTATCAGCTAACAGCTAATTAAAAGCACAGCAACCGTTTGTGATACATGGCTCAAATATCAGCATTCAGAGTTTGTGTAAATATTCCATTAAGCATCACAACAGGGTGATGAGCTTAAGGCAACACAAAGGAAAGAAGCATCTTTCCCTGTGAAATGGCTTTGTTGGCATCACAGTCTGATTTTGGTATTAAAATTTAAAACAAGTTGCCTTTAAATTACTCTTGGTACAGTATCCACATATCATCCGTGAAGCTAAGTAGAATGGAGATTTACAGGTAACTTGCAAGAGTTGGCAACTTGATCATTTCGTACTTCAACACTGTCCTGAAGATGGATTTTACACTGATATTGGTCTGGTGGCTGAGAAGTCTATGTGTTGATAGTCTTATCAAGGTGTCTGTTGGGTTTACGTAGCAAGGTTTTGGTAGTGGGGGCTGCAGGGGTGACTTCTCTAAGAAGAGTCAGAAACTGCCCCATGTCCAATCAGAGCCATCTCCAAAAGGGACCTCCCCAACGGCCAGAGCCAAGCCAATGAGCAATGTTGGTTGCACTTCTCCGAGAGCATATTTAAGAAAGGGAAAAAAATATGCTGCACAACAGCAGCTGGGAGAATAACAAATGAGAACCAGGCCTGCAGACCCCAAGGTCAGGGCAGAAGGAGGGCAGGAGGTGCTCTAGGCAGGCAGCAGCAGTTCCCCTGCAGCCCGTGGAGAGGCCCCTAGTGGGGCAGGCTGTCCCCCTGCAGCCCATGGGTCCCACATGGAGCAGATCTCTACGCTGCAGCCCCCCCATGGGTGGAGGAGCCCCTGGTGGAGCAGGTGGATGTGGCCTGGAAGAGGCTGTGGCCCATGGACAGCCCCCGGGCCGGAGCTGCAGCTGGTGGAGAGGAGACCTCACAGGATCAGGGGGTCTGGGGGGAGCTGCGTCCCATGGAGGACCCAGGTTGGAGCAGTTTGCTCCTGGTGGATGGACCCCGTGTGGGAGAACCGTGTGGGAGCAGTTCCTGAAGAGCTGCTGCTGTGGGCAGCCCCTGCAGGCTCATTTTGGGAAGGACAGCACCTGTGCAAGGGACCCTGCATGGAGCAGGGGCCACGAACGAATGGCAGAGACAAAGAGTTAGGGACTGACCACAACCCCTATTCCCCAGCGTCACACAGAAGAGAATGTAGTAGTGTGTGGAAGAAGGAAGTTGTAGTTTACTTTAGTTTTTCACTGTTCTAGCCCACTAGTGATAGGCAACAAATGCTACTAAATTTCCCTATTCTGAGTGTATTGCCCATGACAGTAGTTGTTGAGCAAGCTCCCTGTTCTTATCTCAACCTTTGAACCCCTTTCATCATATTTTCTCCCCATTTTTTTGGAAGAGAGTGAGAGAACAGTTGTGGTGTCGTTCAGCTGTCCAGCAGAAGAAAACTACCAGAGTATCTCAAAGGAAACATGTCTGATCAACTAAAGATTAACAGCTAAAGAAAGGTATGCTTCAAAATGTTTGAGGCTCCTTATGCAGTTGCTGTCTCATATCACACAATGTCCTTTCAGAAAAATAAAACACAGCTGTTTAAAGCTTAGAATTTAATTAAAAATTCAATTCTGCCTGAATATTATGCAAAAAAGCCACTGGATCTTATGCAAGATCTCAATGAACTCACACAAAAGGAAGGACTCAAACCTTAAACAGCTAATCCTTGTTGTTGTTATTTTATTCTGTTAGGTTATTTTTAACTGATCATATTAGTATAAACTTATTAAAACAAATTAATTTCTGCAGCAGAGATCTGCATTATTTGTAGGGACAGTGGAAGGTTCTGTGGAAATGAAAAAAAACATGACAGGAATCACATAGTGCATGCTACAGAGCTGTGTGACACAGACTTCAAGCACTGACAGACTGCATACACTTTACTTTGCAATTAACCACAAACATGGTATCGTCTTGTCTTAAGGCTGAAAACTTCATATGTAAGTCATGCAACTGTTTAACCACAATGTTTGTCCTACAGTCCTTCCAACCTCCTGCATGAGTATCAACTATTTCAGTTACTAGTGTTTGGCCACGTGATATTGGATGACTGAGGCAATGCACAGCACAATCATTTTTTATGGGTTGTGGTAGAAGATGTAATGAAGTCCCAAAATACCAGTCTTGTGCCTATAGAACACTAAAAAAGGTCAAGCATTTTGTTTTGGAAAGTAGAAGCTAGTCTAGTCAACATACGGTAATCCAGCTGAAATAGTCTAGAAGACTACTTGGAGGGCCTGAATATGGATGCCCTTTGAAACTGGGTAAACTCATCTCTGTAGAACACCTTTAAGTGACAGACACTTTTACATACTGAAGTGAAGGATACAGTCATGACCTCTATTTTCTTTTCCAAAAACATACTTTCAGAGTGGCACTATGGGACGACCATGGGCTAGCTATTTCTTTCAGATAAGCAGTATAAGGATAGCTCTTCCAAATCCCCTGATTCAGCTCCTCCATCACATACAGATGGCATCTGAAAATGTACCTGCTCCAGAACCAGAACGTGCTCTAAGAGCTGTCCAGCTCTAGGGAGAAAAAGGCTGGACTTCCTGTCATTGTGTATACAAGGCAGTTTCCAAACCAGAATGAAGGCATGTTCACATTTGAACGCCTTCATAAAATCTGCCATGGATTCAGTTCTGCAAGGTAGGAGTTACTACTCTCATGAGCATCTTAATTTAATGCATAAGATTGTCTGTTCATTGCACTTACTCTTTCTGTATGGTTGTGCTAGAAGCCCTTGAAACAAGGCCCTTACTGGAGCAAGTAAGGCCCTTGCAGAACAGAAGTCTAGTATCTGTCCCATTTCGCACTCAGCAAGGCTGCTATTCCACATAACTGTGCTTGACCACTGACCTGGGAGAAAGAACAACAAATAATTGTAAGAACTGTTGAATGCTTAAATGAGATGATACGAAGAGTATGCGCACTCCTGCACATCCTTTAAAAGCCACATGCTAAGATAACATACTAAATACTTCACAGATTTTGTTCAAAGAACAAAGAAAATAGCTAACCTTCAAAAAGGACAAGACATGAGAGCAGCTGAAGTCACTTAGTTTGTTCAGCTTGGAGGAATGCGAGGGAAGACTTCATCATGGCCTGCAGCTTCCTCACAAGGAAGAGCAGAGGGGCAGGTACTGATCTCTTCTGGAGCAACAGGACCCAAGGGATCAGCATGGAGCTGTGACAGGAGAGGGTCAAGCTGGGTGTTAGGAAAAATTTCTTCACTGAGACAGTGGTCAGTGGTCAGGGCACTAAACTTGTCAGAGTTCAAGAAGCATTTGGTCAACTCTCAAACATATGGTCTGATTTCTGGGTGGTCCTGTATGAAACCAGGTGATGGACTTAATAGTCCTTGTGGGACCCTTCCAGCTCAGGCTAGTCTATGATTCCTATGCTTAGCAACTTGTTCTGTGCAGTTTTATTAATTCATGTTAAGTATCTAGGGAGAACGCAGGAAAGGGCATGGTGAAAACAACGGTTGATGATCTTTCAGTCTGACAGAATCATTTCATCTATGCAGAAGCCAATTCAGGCATAATCTTCAAAGAAAAAGTAAAGCCCTTCCCTGCATTCAGAGAAAGCGAGGCATGACAGTATTTTCACATCAGAAACAGTCATAAGCTTGCTAGAAACTCAGGCTCCTAAACACATCAGATTTTTCAGAACTATAAATAGCTCCCAGACTTCAGGGCCAACCAACAGCTTTCATTAACCCTCCAGCTTTTTCTGAATACACTATAAATTGCTTCCACTTCACCGTTTAAAATGGTCGATGTGGATCAGTTCAGCTATGTAGCAACCTCAACCACATACAGCCTCTTCAAAGTCAGACATGCTGCTTCTAGGGTTTTGAAAGTAACTGCTGTCCATACTAAAGCTTACCCTTATTTCCAGGAACTCTTCTCTGAAGTTTACCCCGTCCATTACTCCTCTAAGCCCACTAACATATGGCAAACCTACATTGGGCATCTCCACCCAAAGGTCAATTTTTCTCTCCAAAGGATTTATTTCTTTATTCCCGTAACAGTCCTCATCTCCAGAAGAAAACACTGAGTTCTTCTCAGTCTTCCATCATCACTTACATACCTTCTCTTCTCTCGAAAGCTCTGATGAAATCAGTGTTTCCAGCTACATATTTCTCCCCTGAAACACAGTTGTACCCATTTTGTTCTAACAAAGCTTTTCTGCTAATTAGTCTAATAAAGATTATGAAGGGAAACACTTTCTGGACAGGATCCTAGAGTACAGCAATATTTCTGGGAAGTAAACTAAGTAGATAACTAAAAATTTGCTATGAAAAACAGCAGTAGTCACAAGCATGTATAGCTGTGTTTATGCATGGAAAAGTTAAATAGATAAATAAGGTCCTGCAGCATTACATTTTTGGTCTTGAAACACATCCCTGTCCTTGAATGTAACCATTTGCTTTCACAGATCAATACTTGTGAACATAAATTTGGGTTCCATCCCCGTACATATTACTATAGACTGGATTTGAAAGTTGAAGGCTTAGATTTAAAGTTTATTTCAATGAACCTTGAAGCTATTACATGCTTCTGAATACAACGTTACATGACTTGACCATGATCTCTGGTACAATTAAGAGCAGAGCTATGACTGAATCCTTACTTTAGTGTATTACTAAACACCTGGCTGGTGTTTAGTGAACTGCATGTGTCCAAGTAGTTCTTAGCACCAGATGGAGCAGACCAGCACTGGCAGACTTGTTTTGAAACTGTGTCCTACAAACACACGTATGGGATCCATGCATCTCAGATTAGCAATCCTGGAGAGTAAACTTGACACCAGGGAGAGCAGCCAAATTAGTAAAATCAGATAAACTTAAAGCTACTGCACAGGGCAGGAATCACTCTGGTTGGAAGGGTTATACAGTGACAGGGAAATGGATGGCAAACCAGAAAAACATGCCATGATCTAATACACTGAGCCAAACCTGAACAGTTATAGGCCTGTCTTCAGATGATGTGACTGGAATTGCATAAACTTGTAACTGCAAAGGAGGGTATTCAGCCCATTTCGTGACAGTGAACAGGCCTCATTCAAATGAGGCACGGTGGTACTATGCCTTGGGTCCTCTAGCCTGATTTTCCTGCCCATTCTTCAAAAAGGTTTTTGCTTTGCTTGGACTTCTGTCAGCATCTTGTCAACTCCAGCTGGAGAGACAAAATGACACACTTAGCTATGCCTTTGAGCCTCTTTAATGCATGACTTCAGACTCCAATGTCTAGCCTAGGCTTTAACCCTTACCTGGGATATTATCAAGTAATCTCAGAGAAGCTGCAATCAAAGCTATCGCAATATTAGCCACTGTTGACCTGCTCTGAATGAAACCTCTAACACCAGGCTGAGAATCTTCATCCCCCAAGGTGCCCGGCCATTTTTGTTACAGAGGAAGTGTCAGACACTTGTGCAGTACCCCTCACACTAAGGTTTGTGTATATCACTATTTTGACTGTGCTTTTGCTGTACATGCCTCAAATTTTATCCTAACAGAGTACTGTTACATTCCTTTTTAGCTCCATGCTTCTATGGAATTATCCATCTGTTTCTTGTCAGCAGATGAGCTCACTTCTTTACCCGCTCCTACACCAGTTACTGATTTTTTGATCTCTCCTTCCTTCTTGCAGCTGTATTATGGCCTAGTAAAATGCTACCACCCAACAATAAAACAACTTTTCCTGCATTATTTTCTCTCCAAAACATGATTTTTTTTTAATTATTTTTTTTTAGGAAGTGAAAAACCTAATGACAAGTAATAGTAATTTCTTTTTAAAGAGTCCAGGCAAAGCCAATTGAATACTTTTTTTTTTTATGCTACCTATTTACGTCTTGTACAGATTTTGTCTTGGCCAGCAGCGACTGTGCTTCTACTTCCAATTCCATACTTAGAAACTGTGAGCAGAGGGAAAAGCTACTGCCTGGCCCATCATACATACACAAACAGCACAGACAAGAAAGGTAACTAATAAATGGCCAGAGAATTGAAGTGTTTCCACCCAAAAAAGCAAATTATATCAGTAAAGCTTCAATCTAGCTATGTGTTTACCTTTATCCAGACCTGAAAAATCTCAGTTCTATTAATAGATAGATAAACGGCAACTTTCTACATTTGTTAATAACCCTGCAAGCCTACCTCAACTAGACTCTGTAGATAATTGCAGAAGGAAAGGTACACTGCAAAGAAGCCACAAATAAGAAATGTGATCTTGGCAACATTAGTGACCCACAGTCAGGGGCTACCTGCAGCTTCCAGGTTCCAACCTTACGGTTTCCAGGTGATAACTGCACCATCTTCTGAACAAACGTTCCATAACATTAAACATCAATGGCTCAACTACCTCCTATCCAGCAGGGTCCAAAGCCCATTAAAGCCTGCCTCTTACGAAGTAGGGCCAGAACACATTTTACATGCTCATTTACAACCAAGCTCCCTGTATGCAGTCCTTCAGTGCACATGAAAAATGCACATTAATGTCGATTTTGCTTTATAGAATTTTTCTGATTCTGTATCACACTATATGCTGCACTGCAGTGATGTACAGTATTCTCTGCCTTTTGACATCCTAAACAGTGTAAGGCACTTGCACAATGCACTGAAAATGATCCTATACCACCCATTTAACTCGAGCAGAATATTCAGCATGAGAACTCAGTAACTAACCAGCACATGTGAAGAGTTCATCATTGTAAGGGTAACAACTGAAAGAGAAACTGTCTTAAATACTAAAGAAAGTCCTAGAGATGACATTTAGAACAGCAGGTAAGTTGGCTTGTCAAGAAATCAGGTCATAATTTAAAATTACTCTTATAATTAGCTTATTGAAGTTGAATAAAATGAATAAAACCTTAAGCATATTAAAACACAAAAAGCAGAGGTTAAAGGTGGTGTGCAAAGAAGGGTTAAGTGGCTATAAGTCATGACTAAACTACTGTGACTTGATCACCTATTTTAAATGTAAGTATAAAGATTATCTTTTAATATTTTAGTTAAAAGCTTTAATGTTGGCATCCCAAAATCATAACACATCTTCTTGGGTGACCTCCATGTGGATTAACGTAACCCAAGTGGTTGCCATCACTTCACAGAACCAGGCTAGAACCGTTTCCTAAAAAGGTGCTTTCCCCTTTGTATCACTGGGATTTCAAGAGCACATGCCATCGCAGCGTGTGGTACAGAAAGCTGATCTATGGATTCTTCCTACAGAAGAATGAGAATTGGGACAAGTAACTTCGACTTTATAAAGGGAGTCAAAAGATCAGTATCACCACCTGAGCAATCTCATCCTCTGGCCAAAGTGGGAAAGTTAACAGTCTGAAGAGGAAAAGTACCTACACTCTCAGCTTTAACAGCTAGTCTAGAGTAAAGGCTTCACCAAGCTCTGCTGGAGCTTTTCTGTGGTTGGCAGGTGCTCAGGAACAGTGTGTTCCTGCAGAGGTATTCCTTTGTGGATGGAAGAAACAAAGCCCTTCATCCCAAGCTCCACTGAGGCTTAAGAGAAGTATCCACTGTTACTTGTGTACACACGCTCTGGAGGGCTCAACAGTAACGCCCAGAGAAAATGGATTTCATGCCCTCACAGCTTTAACACAGTGCCTTATGTGGTAGCTCACTGCCAGGAGCAGCCCCATGGCAAACTGCTCTCCCTGGAGTTAGGGAAGGCTACAAAGTACAAGTCCAGACTACTGCCGAAGACAACACCAAAACCATACTGCATTGCACTGGGTACATCAATAAATGAGTTGGGCTGGCAACAGCAACTCTGTAAGGACGGCCTTCGCAGTGTTGCAGCACGGTGTAGAAAAAACTGTTTTTATAGACAGAAATGTGAAGGTTGTGAAGTCTCTACGCAAATCATCTTCAAACGTCTCAAATGCAAAGCCACTTAAACCTGTGTCATTTAGCCTTTCAGTGCTTTCCAGAGAAGCAGTGAACATCACGGCAAAATTTGGCTGGGACTGATTCTGTACACTTATAGCATACAACTGTACCACTGTGAAAACTGCAAAGTTTTAGTTCATACAATTACTATACTGAAATATCCTGCAGACAGTGCACGTAGATGTCTGTAAGAGATGTTCTTCAAATTTACTTTACAAGTCAGGGTAGAGCCCTCTACAGTCATCACAGCCCCTGACTATATACCTCTTAAACTTTATTTAAGCTTTTAAAATCCCCAAGGAACAGATGCACCCTTAAGGAGAATCAGCTCTAAGTTATAAAACTAAATGCATTAAGTCTCTTAATTAAATGCAGAACAATTAAGCCACTGAATGTTCTCACATATCTTACCATAACTACATTTGTCACAATCTTCCAGGCAAGCACTGCAAACCTATCCAGGAGGATACCTGATCTGTCAAACTGCATCATCCAACACAATGCAAACAGAAACACCATGTTCTTAAGAGCAATAAAAAATGGTAGCAGCTGGGTATTTATGCAAGGTTAAGTTGTGATACTGAACCACAGAATTACAGATGAAGTCATGTCAGTAAGTAGCAAGAAAAGGCTTCTCTCACGTGTTCTTGGAGCAATATTACTACAGCATTCCCTCTGTGTGAGGACTTGAAATTAGTGTGTGTATCAGAAGCCTTGGGTTACCACTTGGAGTTCCATCAGAGCAAGGCTTCCCATGAGGACACAGCAGCAAAAATACAGAACTATGCAAAGAGAAGGCAGCAGTTTTCAGGTCAGCTCAAGGGCCTAAGAGCCTCTGCTTTGGGTAGTCCCCGGCCCTCGCTGCAGAGAGACTTCCCAAAACAGCCACCGTTAGTCAGAATGCTCTGGTGCACTAGTACTGAAACTTGCCAGTGACCAGAACTCACCCTCTGAAATGGCACAAGAGCAATTATTTCTTCAAAAGCATAGTGAGGAATTGTACTCCAACTCTGTACTCTGGGAAATCCATGCATTCTTAGAGCAAGGGGTACAAAGGCCAACATTTTTGTAGCTTCTGCCAGTACACATCTGCTTCTCCACATTTGTCATAAGCAGCCCACAAACTTCAGGAAAAAAATGCATTTAAGCTGTATTGTACAAGAATATTGCTTTAAGAAAGAATCCTGCAAGTCGCCCAACAGAACTCTGCCTTCCTGAGCAACAGCTCAGTCTACAGCATCCTCAGTTCCTGAAGGATTCATAGGTAGGGTCCCTCGTGACTTCAGTCTACGAAGATAAAGAGAGCAAGAGAGCAGTAATTCACAACTCCAAACTACCTTTCCAGGCTGCATGCAGCTTGGATGCATATAGCTGCTCTGGCTATAGCTGCCTTTAGCTACAGATAAACTCTTACAGCTAGGATCTAGGAGTGTTAGCATTTAAATGAACAAAGGCTAATGAGTCGTGATCACAAACAGAATTAGAGATTCTTGTTGCACTTGAACTGCTGGTGGTCTCTGCGATACATGAAGTATTGGGGTTACGCAATGCTTGTCAGTCTGGGCTCACTTCAGTCAGACCTTTGACATCTCGTAACAGCAAGCAGCTCTTGGAGGAAGGATGTAGGAAGCTTCAGGACTCATTAGCAAAATGTCATGCCTACTCATGAGGGAGTGCTCACCAGCTCTGAAGAACTGCCTTAGGGAATGCCTGCTGCAGTCACACGTACAGGTGGTTAATGCAAAGATACCCAAGGTAAATTTAGATTTCAGCTGGTACCAGGCCACCTAGCTTAGACACGAGCACATACAGCACTGCATGAACTTGCCTACCAGACCTAGGGGTTAGTCTTTTATTAGCACAGACCTTACGCTCCCTTAAAGTATAACTCATTTCTTCTAATACACTCTGTGGGAAGAATATGCCTTACAGTAACTCATCTGTTAAGCGGATTTGTATGCATACCACCTACACAACCTCAACCTTTAGAGATTTTTCCACCGTATCCTCTCCTATGTATCTCACTGCATTAACTCAATCACTATTTCAGGGAATTTTTCTTTCTGAGGCTATGCTAGGCCAACCTGTTTTGTTGCTAATGGAGTAACTACTGAAGAGCTATCAAAATTCACCCTTTACGCTACTCTATCCACAAATGCAGAATGGGGAAAACACCTTCAATCCATTGAACTGTATTCTTTGAAGGTTGGGGTTTTGTAATCATGTGATGAGCGCATCAGAGAAGGTAAATTTCCCTTCCTCCAGCATCCTGTCTGGGAACTGCGTATTACCTCCTCGCTATTTCAAATAGAAATTACGCTAAAATAGCGTATGTAGTACTCTTCTCTCAACCCTTGCAGAGACCAGGAGAGGAGAGTTGGTTCAGCGGTGACATCAAGAGAAGCCTATGCCAAAATGGTGGTTTATGCACCACAAGGTAGCCAAGATTAAATGATGCAACGCATGTTGTAAGAAAATAGCAATACTCAGGTCAGAGGAAAATGGCTATGCCACCATGGCAGATGAGCTGAATTGCTGTTTCCCATCTGCCGTTGCTCATGCAACTGTATAAAGGTCTTCCTTTTGCATGTATCTTACTGTCTACACTGTGAATGTATTTTTTGTTCTTTATATGTGAATTTAATGTATTCATTTAGCAAACTAATCACAGACTACAAAGATTCTTTGTCTATGTGTAACATTCAACTTAGTATTGCATTTCTGGACCCTTGGTTTTGGTAGCATGTATGCTGCCAATACACATCTGGTGTATAAACTGCAGATGAACATTCACAGATGGCATAAAATACCTAAGCAAATGGTTTGCCCGAATGTAGATGTGGATGAAATGACTCAGTGCATCGCTGGCAAAGTTCTGCAAATATGTGAAGCTGTACATGGAATCTATCTGCAAATAACCTTCAGGCTAATACCTTTACCCAGTGCTTAAGGAAACTTCCAACAGCAGTTGATCACCACCTGCATTAAATTCATATGACTTGAAATTTCATATGGTGTCTAGATATTGGATTTCTAAAGCTAAACTTCTGAGGAAAAAGTATTCATAACTTGCATGCTTTCTTCTTGCATTTGTACATGCATTTACCATAATCACACAGATAAACTGGGCAAGCTGTTCAGATGAACAAGAGTGTTCCTGCATTTGACTGTTGTACACAAATTATACACATCTTACATAATGCAGTTTTGAACAGTGCATCTCAAATGTTTAACCACAATTGAAACTACGGCAACTATAATATGTAAATATTAATTATTTTCACCTGTACTAACATGCAAAATAGATGAGGAAAGCTGAAAGCATGTGGCAAAAATAAACAAACATCAGTACCTTTATCAAACATTGAGGTTTTGAGTTTACTCTTTACCATCTGCTGCATATCCTTTGTTTCTTCTGTCTTTCATCTTTTACAAGATTAAGCCATTTTACTTTAAAAATTCTATTAAATGAACTCTCCATTATACAGTCTTTAATAAAATAGCTAAAAATCGAAAACACAAATCCAGTGGGAGAGCTGTGCTGCAGGTTCCAAGATTTTGTCCTTAATGCAAAAGCCTTACTGAAAGCAGGGCTCATTCTTTAGGATAAAATGGCATAATTCCCATCTGGTTGCCATACTGCAGCAATTTGGCATAAGGGATAACGGATGGTAGGACTCCGAACTGCTCCCATACTCTTTTTCCCATCTCTAAAGGGGCACAGAGCCATCACTGAACTGTTAATGGGTGCAAGCTGTGCATTTCTGCAACACTGAAGGCTGTGAGCATGTGCAGGAAATGAGGGGTGGCAAGGCTTTTACAACTAAAGGAACTGCTTAAAATTGTTAGTATTCACCTCATGTGTATTTTCCTCCCTTTCCTCCGTAGTAAGGCATCTGTCTTCCTTCTTATCCTCTCAAGATGGCCTTGAAATGGCTTGAAACCTGCAACAGACTAGCAAAGCCTGTAGAGTGAACTGTATTTATTCCTATGCATGGCTCATCCCTAGGAGGGTGCAGATCAGACACGGTACAAACCCACCTAAATCACAACTTGAATCAAGCAGCTTCATCACACACAAGCAGTGCATTTCTCAGCCTGCCAGGTCTTCATTACTTATCATAATCTATACTGCATTTTCTTTACAACACTGTCTCATTACTCACCATCCTTCAGCAGAGACTAGCATTCAAGATGGGGTCTTATGACTGTGTCCAAGAGACACCAGACAATCACGGAAGGATCGCAACAGGTCTTACAATCTGCCTGCCTCAGAACAAGCAGAACACTTTGGCTGTATGAGATGCTGCTATCTGGATTTATGCAAGTAAAGCAGATTAAAATCATTAATCCACCCATCACAAAAGAGACTCACGAAGTTTCAAAGGGTAATCCGTAAAAGCTTTCACAGTGTCCAACTGTGTTTTACAAGAAATAATCATTCAAGTGTACACTTCGTTTCATGCAAATGAAAATTGCACTCAAACCTGGAACTAATAACTTCAAGGAGTTCTAAGAAGCCATCTGAATGACAAATTAATTTCAGGGAGGGGAAAATCATACTGAAACTGTTCAAAGTGTAGTCTACTTCAGTCTTAATTTATCTGGCAGTAAAATAAATGCACCAGATATAAAGCAAGCCCATATCCATGCACTATACATTTTGGGTCTACAGACAAGATTGGACAGAAGCAGTTAGTTCACCCAGGCATTAGTAAATTCTTACTTGCAGAAAGAACAACTTAAAAACAAGCTCACTATGCCAAGTGTTTCCTCAAAACTGATTCAAGGTGTGTTTGAACCAAACACATACAGCATACTGTGGATACAGTTGACCCATACAACAGCAGGGCTACTTTTCTGGCTACTAAAATTCAAGAGCAAGTGTAGTACTGTGTTACAAACAGTTACAAGCTGTAGTCAAATTCAACTCTCCCTGGTGCTAAAATATTAGTGTATTTTCTCCTTTTTCCCCAGTATTGATCCAACTGTGATGTTACCACTATTACAACAGGAAAAAACTCCTCCTATAAGTGATCCTAATGTTAGTCTTGCATATAATAAAATGATGTCCAAGTGTGCCCCCATGGGAAAAACACGAATGATATTGCTAAAATACAAACTGCACCTAACAGTTGCTCACACATGCTTCTTACTTTCTAACACAACAGCCTAAATTACACACCATGCTACACTATGTTTTCTCAGCAACCAGATTGCAGGAAAGAATCCTCCAGGATTTCATGCTATTTCAGTCCGGGGAATTACAGTTTTATTCCAAGAACTCTACTTCCTCGGCTGCAGCTCTGACAGTTCTGGCTCTTATGTGCTTTCCACTGTAGAGTACTTTGCATGACCTCCTTGAAAACTAACACTGCATCTCTGAGTACCATCTGTCAGGAGGTGCTCTTAAGTCTACTCCCCTGATTTTGAGGTGCTATTGCTGTGAGTATCAGCAAGTCAGTAAGGCTGCCCCAGGGACCAGCCTGTTAAGGGGCAGAGTTCTGCACAGAAACAGGGACACGGTGCAGCTCCTCTGCCAAACAGCCTTCTGCCCTTCTCCATACGGATTTCTAACAATACTCTCCTGCAGATATCACCCAAAAGTTACCCATGTGTTAAGTACTTTATATTAATGGTAAAGCTACTAACTTTCTGACCTTAGTTTAAGTGAACAGATATTTTGTAACACACCCAGCTACCTGTACTAAGACCAAGAATTTGTGTATGCAGAGAAAATGAACATTCATCTTCTGAGACATGAGAACTGCAGTGGATTTCTCCTGTGCAACTGTTTTTTTCAACTACATCACTACAAGATGAAAATGAAGCTGATGCTCTAACAGATGAGAAACTGCTCTCAAATCAGCATAGACCTCATCTTTTCAGTCAGAAGTCTATCTTGAGTTATTTAAAATCTTACTGAATTACTGGAAACAAGTCTCACATGTATGCACACTAACAGTCTCTAACATCTGTATCTTATTACCATGAACCATTCACATGCTTCAAACTCAAGGAACAATTTGTGTGCAAAGAAGAAATCCAGTTAGTTGCATTCCTCACCTAACTGAGGTTTTGTGGAAGTCTCAGCAGCCCCAGAAATGACATTCTGTCCAAGAATGAATGCCCTGACATCACGTTTCTTGGGAAGCAGCACATAAACAAGTTCTTCTCCCCTCAGCAGCTACAAATCCAATCCCTAAGAAACCACCAAGTTTCTTGTTAGTCTTTTATCATAAATATTATAATTTTATTATAAATTCCTAAAATCTAAGTAGACTTCTCAGTACTGTGACTTTGTAAAAACAATAGAAAGAACTTGACCAATTAATGGCTGCTCTGTATTGTTATTAGCTACTCCCACAGTGCACTCAGATTCCCCAGAAGTCAAGAACATCCACGTTGAGGTTAATTCCTCATAATTCTCCAGTACTACAACCTGGCTTGCCTCCTGTTTACAAACAGCCAAAAGCAGAAAATATCAGAAACTCTGGCCACCACCTCCATCAAAGAGGTTAACAGACTTAGTGAATCCTGCCAGTAGCATGCTGTAAATAGTGCTACTTTATACCTCACTGTTCTAAGCACTAGGCTGGAAATGAAGACGCCATTACAAAAACATTAAAATCCTTTACTATGCCCTCTACCACATTAGGTCACTTCTACCACTGCGATACTCTGGCAAAAGAGCATTTAGAAATTCACTCCTAGAGAATTACTTTAACACTAATGAAACCCCACAAGCAGTGCTGTATAAAACACCATGCAGAAAAAACATCCCAAGAGGATGCGTGGGAAGATAGGTCCATCCAGCAATATGACCTGACACTGGAATCTTGGAGTGGTAATTCACAGTGAGGACCAAGAAGGAGCCAGACAGTCTTTCCCAGCTTTTAGCGGGAAAGCTTCCAAACAGAAGACACAGGAAAAGGAGTCTCTGCATGTTCTCAGTGCAGTTCAGGAGACAGGGAAGGAGTTTATTTTCCCCAGGATTTGCAAAGACTTGCATTTGGATTGGCTGTGAAAAGAGCATAGAGAACTGTATGTTTCTCATGGGAATGCAATGGAGATGGCTAAAACCACTGGCAAAAGATTGGGATGCCTGAAGTATCCAAGTTTAGAACATCCAAGGCAGCTGAACACTCTTCTTCCTACACACATGGGACATCTGTCTCCTGAGCTTTCTGGGAATCTGACCACACTTAGATTTATAATGTATATACATACGTATATATACACACGCAAATATCCATATACAGTCCATAAACCAAGACATTCTACTCCAAGTTTTCCAGCATTGTTGGTGAATTTACACGTCTGAAGTAACAAAAACATTCTGAATACACAAATTAAGATGTAAAATCCTAATCTAGTTTGGCAGGTGAGATTTTGGGCTCTAGACACTGACACAATCTACACAGTTCGATTGTATCTTTTTCTTTCCCACTCTTGAACATCAACGTTATAAGTTTTTATCACCCTTATCAATACCATCCTACATCTACCTGTAGGACTTCCTATGAAATGAGTTTTGTCAATCTGCTTGTAACATTACCTCCACTCTACCTTCTTCTGCTGAGCCTGAAAGAGGCAAGTAACTTGTTAGCTGACACTGTGTTTAAATGATTCCAGGGAAATACTGTTCATTGGAACCATCACTTTTCACAAATGTTTAGTGCCAGTGCTGAAGAGACAGATTTATTTATTTAACATCAGAAAGCATTTTGTGCAATGATAGGTACACTGCTTAAGTGCTAAGAAAAACAGTGACAGAGAGGAAGGTTTTAAATGAACCTCCAGTAAGGTTATTTTTCCAGTAATTTAATACACTGAAAACAAAAGGAAGATTGCATCAGCAATGAACTGCTGTCACAGATTCCTGTTAACTTCATTACATCATTATAAAATTTACAGGAAGGAAATCCTGACAGACTAGGAACTACATAGGTCTACACAATTTTGTTTTCAATGGAAAAAATAAGTGCTGGAACATATGGAGAACAGAAGATGACCAGGTGTTGAAAAAATGAGAAATGAGATCTAAAGAATGCATCAATTTCCAAAGTAGTTTTTATATTTGTTCCATAAAAAGTGTTTTGCTACATAAACATTAAAAATGATTTCCTTTATTATATGTATTATTGCATTACTTTATCACCAGGAGTGTTAAAGTCCTATGAAATATTCAGAGAAAATTATATTGCTGCAAGATATAACTGGAGGCTGTAAAACTTAGTAACATAACAAGGAATACTGCAGTAGTGTCAATAATTATAACTTCAATTAGCATGTTAATGCAGTTAACAGTAAGCCCCAAACTCGTTCAGACTAAGAAAACTGTAAACAAACACTGACTTCATTCAGAGGTGTTGCATTACATCCTGAAGGGTTGTACAACAGGGAAGAGCTACATAGTCACATAACCATCTCCTTTCTCAGCAATACAGCTGCTTCAAACCCTGCTCTGAAGAGACTGTACTGAAGGATGACCATTTACAGCTCTGCTTGTTTTCCTTGCTTTCTCTGTCCCACTGGATTCCATTGCTGTTACTGATTTTCAGCCCAGAGCTCCTGGAAACATCAACAAATTTAAGTGTTTCCACAGAAGAAGCGTTTTTTAGAACTATCGCTTCTCATAAAGGTTTAGTGTTAGTGCTGAATAGGCAGATTTTGGGTGTGGTCTGTTTTTTTTTTTGTTTTGTTTTGTTTTGTTTTTTTCCATTTAATATTTGAAATCAAATGGACTCCAAATACGTAAGAACTTTACATACAGCTACTACTTTACGAAGTGGTATTATAGACTTCTCTCACATTGCTTTACATGAGTCTTGACATCTGGCTTAGCAAGTGCTCCTCACCACATAGAATTTAGCTTATTAGACCACACATTAATTACTACAATTAATGGCATCATCCACAGCAAATGAATGCAATCCTCCCAACTAACCCTTCCTGAGCTGACAATCAGCTCTCACATTTCTCACCATCTATCTAAGTGATTCTATGACAATTTTATGTCCTAGTTCGCTGCCTTTCTCTGAACTGTCCAAGTGAGGACACTGCACTGGGTGCAATATTCTAGCTGCATACATCACACTTGAGGATTATGGTCTGCTGAAAATACCCATGAAAATTGGTAGATCACAAGCCTCCAGCACCCGTTAATGCCTTGGCTTCATGAGTGGGCCTGTTCATTTCAGCACTGGACTTGTCAAATAGGAGCAATCACATGGTTCGCTATCTGGCCCTCTGTGAACACCCACAAAGTCATAAAGCTGCTGTTCCTGAGGAAAAAAAATAATGACTTGCTAATGGCTTTAGATCTTAAAATCATCACTTGCACTAATGCTCATTAAGTTCAATACTAAACTTGTCTTGCTAGTCCTACTGCCACTTGATTCTTTTCAAAAATTAATCCAATTGTTTCCAGCTTGCCTAGTCCCTATCCCCAGCTAAACTGCTGATTATACGTGTACAATATAGAGGTTGATATACAATCTGAATGAAGAACTGAAAAATGCCTCTATAAAAGTCTTAAACCAGGGCTGCCAAAGAAGCAACCAATAAAACTATTTGAATGATTGCATTTCCCACCACTTTTTACTACCCATTCCCCAGAAGGTGGCAATTAACTGTTCCATGCACTGATCCAGTCCATCTCCAACTTCTTGCTCAGGCTACTACAGCACTGCCAGCTTTTGCTACGTTCCCAGTTTTATTGACTTACCCTATTTTTGCTTTGAATGGACCTGTCTGTAGCGTCCACAGGTGTTTGCAACTTCATTTGCCACTTAATAACAGAAAATTCAAGAAGATACTGGCTTCACAATTATCAGTTATCCCTCAGGCAACTCTACTCCGAGAACAGTCCAACAGCAATGGCTCCAAGAGCCGTTTTTTTTTTTTGGTTTTTTTTTTTTTTTTTTTTAAACTTATATCATGAACTTTTTGGTACAACATCCTTTTCTGAGGTGCAAATGAGGGATTGATTCCCTGATCATTGAAACCTCAAGGAAGGATAGCATCAAAGTTTTCTCAGGAAAGTAACCCACTAATATTTTTCACTAATCATTCAGGTCTGAGAAAACAAGTAGCTGACCCCCCAAAAAAAAATCAACATCCATATAGAAAAATCACAGCCATGCACTAGCTTAAATACTGCTCTGTTCCAGTTCTCCATGGATCATAACACACCAAGTCCAAAATCAAAATTTTGCTATGAGCATAAAGAGATTGAACCAACAGGGAAATAGCCTGTTGCAGAAATGCTGATTTCAGTCTAGTAAGAGCTCTTTCAAAAGTCCTTATACGTGCAGTAGGGGCCTTCCCACCTCTTGCTACAGTCAAGCAGGTCACAATGCAGCTGATTCACTTCCAGGAGATGCTGAGCAGAGCAAGCTCATCCCTTGCTCCTTACCCAAGAAAAGGAAGAATGCTCCAAGTGCACTCCTATAGGCGCTCCAAAATTAAGCTGGCACTGACTAGCCTTTGTGTAATTTCAATGTCCTTCCAACAAGAGGCTGTAGCAAAACATTCTGCCCCATACCTTGCCAACTACAACCATATTTATAGCTTCTACCTGTACATATTTATGTACACGGGCATATACATATAACTTAGGTCCTCAGCTTTCTTTTAACTTCCAAGCACATGAATCTGTAGCAATTAAGTTATGCAGTTTCATGGGAGCATGAAATTAAAAATCATTTCGGTTTCTAAAATCTCGGTCTTGATTCATTCCCTAGTAGCCAGTGATTGTGTCTCACTACGTTTTTCTCAACATAGCCTAGCTTTCAAAGTGCTAAAGAAGGAAAAAGGTAGATAATCAGGATATCAGCCTGGATTTCATCACTAATTTGTCCTTATTACCATAGACATATGAAGAATGCGAGCATGAAATTATATGGCAAGAGCACACTGTGTAGACTGCCAGCAACTTTGAACCCCATGGACACTTGAAGAAAGCAACAGAAATTGGCTTAATAGCAATGAATGCTTGCTATGCTCTGCGTAAAGCATCAACTGCTCTAATATTTCTATGTATCATTATGCAATTACTATATAATTAATCACAGAATGGCCGAGATTGGAAGGGACCTTTGAAGATCATCTAGTCTGACACCCCCCCGCAGAGCAGGATCACCTAGAGCACCTTGTGCAGGATGGCACACAGGTGGGTTTTGAATATCTCCAGAGAAGGAGACTGCACAACCTCTCTCTGCAGCCTGTTGTAGTGCTCTTCCACCCTCCCAGTAAAGAAGATTGTTCTTTATATTGTAAAAAAAAAAAAAAAAAAAAAAAAAAAAACCACTAACAGAATGCAACAGGTTCTTTTCCTAGTGACAGGAGAAATGTCTGTGTGCAACATTTTTTTCATTGTAAATTCCTACCTGAGAATGATATGAAATGAAATGAATGAATGAAAAAAATTAACTACAAGTTGGACTCCCTCACATCTTATTCTTAGATATATTTTTGCACTAATCCTTCAGCTCCCACTGCAAAACTAGAGTTATTTAAAAATGAATCATTTGAGCACTTCCCACAGGAATATTAGAAATAGTAAAATTTATTCCCTCCATTTACTGTGAATGGTGTAACCAGAGCTGTGACCTAACCTGGCCTGCTTGACTCAATAATTACAACCAGACACATTCTTACGCAAGAATAGAAACTTCTTTCCAGCACCTCATCCCAGCGGGCACAGAGGAGGGTGAGCTGATTTCATCTTCATGACAATATAATCAGAAATTTCACCCTGCTCAGACTACACGGAAGAAAACATCTAGCTGTACATGATTTCTGACTTTTCAAGCAGCACTTCAAGTCTGCCAGCGTGAGCAGTTGTGCTACATTTTTGCCAATGCCTGAATTTGGCTCTGCATAGACCAGCAGCCAACACGGGAGATACGGCAGTAGAGTTTGTTCTGTTTCCTAACATCTGGCTTCTTCACAGACATTCCACATCTACACTGAAGCCCAGAAACAGTGTCCATATGTTCAACATCACTGATGGATAACCTGAATGAAGACAAGGACCACTTTAAGTGAGCTAAAAAGAGGCCATTAATTTTACAGCTTTTCCAACTACAAACCAGTCTTTCTGTGTTCTGCATCACCATATACTGGCTTTCAACTATAGGTTAAAGTGATGCAAAAAATATTTGCATTCTACAAGTGATTAAAAGTGAAAGAGTAAAGGATGGACTCTAATTCATATACAGCCCCTGCACTATATTAAGCAGTGGGAATTGGATTTTACTGCAGGCTGGCAACTAAACTTCTGCCTCGAATGCCCAATTATCTGCAAGTAAATAGAACACAGCTAAGGAAGGCATTCATGGCTCAGAATCATAGAATGGTTTGGGCTGCAAGGAACCTTGGATGATCATCTAGTCTAGATATTGGTCACAGCCAGCCTAAAAAGTCCCTGTAACAACCTTTCAGTTCCCTTTACAGAAGGGAAACCGATTTTTTTGCTTGCTGCTCTTTAAACTAGCAATGCTAAATGAACCAGCATATGAAATGCCACTTCCACATAAGCCTGTACTAAATGCCCTTTGGGTTTCCATTCTTAGATACTTATCAAAATGCAGTTCAAGGCACTCTCCAACCAAAAATGGAAAGGCGGTGAGACACGCCCTCGTACAGTTAACAGTGCTGAAAGGCACGATGCCTTCTTCCTCCAGGAACTGCTTCTGTCTCTGGACAGCCTCTGCCTCACGAAACAAAGGAACAATGATTCTGTGCAATTGCTTGCACAGGTACAGTATCAAATGAGTATGGATACTAAATGGTTTCCCTAGCAACAAACCTTGTCATCATTCTCTGAATGTGAAGGTGGAATGTTTCCCCCTATAGAAAAGTTCCTTCTGCATAACAGCAGCACATCAACTGTTCTCAAATCCCTGCATTGCATTGTGTTTTTGCATTCCAGGCTGGCTATTAAGCAAGTAAACATACAGTTCAAGTACTCACCCTGAAAGCCAAGGTAAAAGGCCTCTGCTACAGGTTACCAGACTCTTGCTGCACCATCATGCCCATTTGTGGTGATGTCTTAGGCCACATGGCTTCACTCAGCTGCTGTACAGCACAACTCCCATTACCCTGCTGTGACCCAACTAAGTGGATACCGAACAAAAAATGTAGGAGCAACTGGCTGGAAGACAATGCCTTATCCCATCTTTGTCATCAGAGATGGAACATCAAACCACACCTCAATCAGGCTCTACCTAGCGAAGGCAAGCCTTGCATCAGATTCAAAGCCCAGAATTCACACCAAGCAGAAACAAAGATTTTAAATCAGGACAGCATATATTCTTCCAGCATTGACCCCATCTGTAGAAGACTACAGCATGGGTTCCTTCCAAATGGTACTTCACAGGTGCCATTCATCTGGAAATTCTGGGCACACTCTGTCCGCATTTAGGGATTTGATCAAATAGCTCTCATCAGCAGGCCACTGCAGTGGCTAATGAATCTCTCTCTCTTTCCTCAACTTGATTGTAATTGTGGCTTTTTGTTTCTAATGCACAACAGCCAAGCATATGGACACATCCTTTAAGCAGCTGGGTTAATGTTGCTTTCACCTCTGTTTCACTCTTTCAAAGCATCTCCCTTTAAAACTGATGGAAATGTACCAAGACACTGTTCTGAACACAAACCCCTCTTCAAAGCTTGCTGCCTAATGTTGCATTGCTAAGTAGAAACCATTTGTGATAAAATAAAGACAGATTCTTAACTACTTCTGAATGCTGAGCCTCATGCAGAGTGAAAACATTTTGTGCATCTGTCAGCATGGATGGTTTATGCACATTTTAATTACAGAGCACTTCAAACACAAGCCGTACCTGCAACTCTCACCACCATGGGGTAAGCTGACCCCTCCATCCAGGGGCTGACACGTGAGGTTGAGTGGAACACAACCTCACATTGCATTAGCACATCACTGCTGGAACTCCAGAGACACTTGCTCCCCCTATGCAAAGGGTTACTGACAAAACATCATATGCCAAGAACAGAAACAGCATTTATCAGGACAGGTAGCCTTCTGATACACTGGAAAATACATTTTCCCCCATTTCAGTAGTTTTGCTACTGACAAGAAGAGAGCATGCTGTCCAAATAGAAGAGAAGGAACTGTATGAGTTCTTCACTGCCCAGAAATGAAAATACAGCTGGCAAGTCTAATTTTATTCCTACTAGCCCTGACTGTGCCCTGTTAAACCACTCAGTCCTCGTGCCAAGTAAACTAATGCAGCAAGGGCTTTTGCTAGAAGCTGATACGAGATTGACACTGAAACTCGAAAAGGACATACATGTAAAGTGGTATAAGGCTATTTAAGATACTCAAGCTAATCTTGATGATATTTAGTGTCTAGCAAACAATCCTTTACAAGACTTTATTATTAAAGGATGTTGTCTGCTGTGCTGATATATATGTATTTAACATATATGTTATTTTGGTAAAACAAAAGGCATTCCTAAGACAACTGCAAGTCTTAAAAGTTAACTTTGGAGAAGTTGTGTCAAGCTGTCTGGAGTTTATCCTAACCATACATTGCCAGAGCTACACAAGCTTCACCTTTTAAAAACTGACATGTAGCCATAACGGGTGGAGACAGGATACAATATTGAAGATTAATTCTGAAGCTATTTCATCACCTTTTCAGAAAGCTTCTCCCCAAAGTGCAGAGCTTAGTAATCTTATTTGGAGAAAAGGTGCCAGACCTCCTCAGGTGTAGAACCAGATAGTACATCTTTCAGTCGATGCAAGTCAGATTATATAGTAAGATTTTTATGCAAAATGGATTAACAAGTAAATCTGATGGCCTTCAGTTTCACTTCCCATTACATTGGTCAATTTCAAAGGAGGACTGGAGTAAAGTGACAAAGAAAAGTCACCTGGTATATAACTTATAAGGCTGGTTTACTACTTTTTCAGTGAAGTTAAATTAGAGTAATGTGGATAAATGTACCCACTCACTAGATGTTAGTATCTATACAAAACTAAAGTGATTAGAAAATACTAAATATTTGTTCTCTGTTTTATTGTAGTTGAATCCAAAAAAAAGAAAAAAAAGATAATGATATTTCTTGATGAAAATGTAACACTAGGAAAGATACTGCTTTCTGCAAGGGTATATAATATCTAAACAAACAGGCACTGATTTTATCAGACCTCTTGGCTTTAAGAAAAATACACATGTTGGTATTACATTTGTTTCACCTATAACATAATTGATTTCAGAAGGCTATGGAGCTATCGAGTTTTGTTTGATATCCTCCAACTTGCAGATAAACTTGTTAGTACAAACTTTTCAAGAACACACAAATCACACCATACTGCCAGCAATGGGAGCAGGGCAGAACGCAGCCCCCAAGAGTACCACAAGCAGTGTCGAGTCATTATAGACTGCAAGGTTTAAAGTTCCTTCAGATCTCAGTAGCACAGATTTTGTTATATAAAAGTTAAACATATCCTTAACAAATGTTTAAGTTTCTTTCCCCTTGGCCAAATCTGCTGGTTACAGAATTGTCTGTAAGCAACATGGACAAAGGGAACCTTGTTTTCTTGGGAAAAGTTTTCCTAGGATTACAGGGGTTCCGCTTGAATATAAAAACAGAGAAAACAAACCACTCAGACTGATTTCTACTTGCCGTTGGGACCCTCAGTAATATTCTAACTGAGTAAGAACCACAAAACCTCCACATGGGAGCTACAACAGCATACAGCATACTGTATGTCTTTTATGGACTGTTGTTTCATCTCTTTACTGTGAGATTTGAAACCCCCATGTAGTAGGGGTTGTCATTCATTGACAAGTGGTTAAACAAAAGCAAATCTCAGTCACAAGCCTCAAACTTTCAAGTTCTTTTAAATAAAGCACCTTTTTGCTTTCTAACAAAAGCTTCCCAATGGAAGTCCCACAGTTTCTTAATTTCTGGGAACCATTCCAGAAATATGAGTAATCTCCAGATGCTGCTCACCATTAGATAATTGTCTTCTACTTCACTGTTGTTGCCTTCGTGTGAGACTTGCAACCCAGCTTATAACAATATGCATAATAAATAGTTCTCATTCCTTCTACATTCAATTTTAAGCCAAAATAACTTGACAGAATTCCTTCAGTTAATCTACTTGTAACATGGACTAAGACTTAAGTGTTAAGTCAAATTTGTTTTGCATACTAAAAATATGTTTCCATACTTTAGTACTGAAAATTTTCGGATATATAAAAGTCTCGACCATACACAAAATCATATTTTGCCTTCAGTTCAATACTGTAACGAATCACTAAAAATAGCACCAATCCCAGGAAAAGACCTGTGTTTAAGTTCTCCTGTGTCTCTTTAGGATAGCAGGCCTGAATTTCAGTTGAGATACACAAGTCACAACATGCTTCTTTGACAAGCACTGCACTATCATTTTATTAGCAGCCTCTGTAAATCACTTGAGTTGATGACCTTTATATAGATCGAGTATCCATTTTGCTCACTTTCCCGTCATCTCAAAGACTGTGTTATTAACCACGATGCTATGGAGGACTCCATCGCACTATGTGACACTGTGCCCCAGAGAGCTCACAAATCACAAGGTTCATCTCCTTGCAAGGTGCCAGCCACTTCAGCAACTATTTCCCAACATTACTTTTACAAAAAAAAAAAAAAAAAAAAAAATCACAACCAGCATTCAGAGCGGTGACTTTAATATCCTCTGTTTAGCAAGGCAAGGACATCACTGGTTTTATGCTTATTCTATCTCTCAAAATACTTCACTTTCAACAAATATGACTGTATTAAAAAACAATAGCTTTGTTCAGTGAACTACATCACTACTGCAAATAGTACGCATTGCATTCCAGCCATCATATTTATATGGAAATGAGACCTCCTTTCAAAGAGGCATGTTTCCATGAACTCCAGTTGCTGTTCACTGAACCCAGACATCTCCCTTAAAATCAACGCATTTAGGTTTGAGGTATTTTTGGCTTGCACCTTTTCACAAGTTGTTTTACTAAAGCAGCATTGGGTTACTGGTTACAGACTGGCCATTTTCAGGAAAACAAATTGAAGCAAATGGAATAGTCTTCAATTTAACAGTGGACCATATGATACACTGAAAGAATCTGATAAAAGCATGAGTGAAGCTTAACACAGCCAATGAATATCACCCCCTTGAAAACTTCACCATAAGAGCAATACTAAAAAGGCAGTCAAGCAAGCTAGAAAGCCTCTAGAGTTAAACAGTTTTCTATCTGTACTCAAGAGAAACTTGCTTCTACTTTTTAAGAAGGAACATTTGAAGTGATAACCAAATTCCAGTGAGCCAACTGGGCTTCATCAGTAATGTCTCATTGCTGCAAACACAAATTCAATGAAGAACAGCAGTAAGCCGAAGACAGGCACAAGTATCTTGCTTTCCCCTTCTTGCTCTGTATGACTACACAAATGGAAATATTTTCTCAAGTTTTAGGTCCTTTGTTATTCCTTAACACCCTTCAATCCTTGGGAAAGAGTGTACCCTCAACAAGCTCGTGGGTGACACACTGGAAGGAAGGTTTGCCATCCAGAGGGACCTGGACAGGCTGGAGAGCTGGGCCCCTCTGATCCTCGTGGACTTCAACAACACCAACTGCAAGGTCCTGCACCTAGGTCATACACTGACACACTTAGAAATAATTTTCATTAGAGTAAGTTCAGGACAGTACTGGGAAATCAGCACAGTCAGCTGTTGGCAGAAATGCTAAGAGTTTCAGTGCGATGGGAATACAAACTATGCCTATTTTGGTCACCAGCTTCCTGCTTTTGGGACTTAATTGAGGTCAATGGGACATTCACTACAGAAACAAAAATGAGATCATTCGTATTAACAGCATTTTGCTATTATAAAGGACTTTGAGCAGCACTCATGGAATCTTAATATTTAATTAGGAACCACACTGTGCTTTGAATCTCACAAATTACTTCAGGATTCTTGCCATCATTGCAGCTTTTTCGTGATGTTCATGATGTCCCAGCTGGTCAGCATTCTCTGTATAGTTGGAGCCAGTACCACCCCACACAGTGGAGTTTATAACTTATTTTCCACATCTTCGAACATGCTGATCTTTACATCAAACAGTAGTGTACATAGTTGTTCCACAGAGCACATGCAGATACCTTACAACATATTTACCGCAATACACATACGTATCACCATAAAGCCATTTCTGTAATTAGGCTGGAGATTAACCATTCCAGAATACTGCGAGATAATTACACTGGACACTCCAGAAAGACTAGATGTACTCACCCACTAGAATGGAAAAATCAGGGGGGAGAACGGCAGAAAATGGAAGGAACCAGACTTGAGTGGTGGGTGCCAGACTGGAAAGACCTGCCATCAACAAGCTAGATACACTCTGTCAGAAAGGGAGAAGGAAACACAGGGAGAGAAATCACTGAACAATTTTTCTTGTATCATACAGAAGTCTTGTCTCTGTATTCATTAGCAGCTGAGCTGTGTATATAACTACAGCAAACACCTGAGTTTCTGGCCTTTTTAAACTACCCACAGCTTCCGGACAAGTAGTTTATACTCAAATATAAAAAAACAGGTTAGATATAGAGGGCTGCAAAAGCCCAGCTGAAGCAAACTTGCACTTATTAAAAGCAGAGAGATCACTTCTCTATCAGTTCAGAGCCATTACACCACTGGTTTAACAACAAAACACACTTCCTTGATAATACTTCCTTTGATGTCTAAGTAGAACACTAGAATAGAGTCAGTCAGTGGGGGGAATGGAATACAGCTTTTCTGTTTGTCATTCTCACCTGCTCTGTTTATTGTGCTTCATAAGAGCTTTTGGGGAAAGGTCACTTCAAGTCAGCATCCGAGAGTAGCTGGTGGTCAGTGACCTACCACTATCAAGAACGTTAATATTCAGCTAATTCTGCTCAGGAAGAAAGAGCCTCATCTCTTCAGACAAAAGCTTATAACTATCAAAATAAAGAAATCATTCAAGCTTAATTATTCCAGCACTTGATGCTTAGTTATAGTGAGCATGTTTAAAGCTTTAGTCCTTTAAAGAAGCATTTTATGAAACGGTGGGAGTATACGCATATGTTTAAAGCCATGTCAGTTCTAATAAACAGCATAAAAGTATTAAGCTTGTCTTCAGAGTGACCCAGGCCTAAAAGAACATCAATCTTTGGCTTCAGGCAAACAGCCAGACAACCAACTGACTTTACAGGTCTAATGCATTTAACATATCCAGGCACATAAGGGCTAACTTGGACTTGCAGTCCACCCCTGTGGTACTAGTCCTGGTTCCCATGCTTGAAGACAGTCACTAAAAGCAGCAACTACTACAAGTTCCTTCCTGCCAATGCATACACCTCTCTCCATATAGTTCCTCCAGTTAATCACTTCAAATCAATGGCTAAATTAACAGGTTGGTTCTGCTATAGCAAAGTTGTTTTGTTTTGTTTTGTTTTTTAAAAAAAAACATATTAATATCCTCAGGCTAATTTGCGAACCTATCTTGCTGGAACCCAAGTCCTCCTTTGCTCAAAGCAAAATCCTTTAAGCCAAGAGAAGGTTGTGCTTGTTTTCTGCTTTCCTGCAGTACAGTTGGCAGTACAGTCAGCAAACAGTGAGGTCTTTTTGAAGAAGCCAACTGTTCCACAGCTGTAGGAGAACAAGGGTTCAAACTTCTGAAGAGCAACCCTGAACTGCAGACCCCAGACTTATGCCTAATGAATTCTAATGAACGTCTGATGAACAGACAGAACAGGAGTTTGTCTATCAGACATTTAACTCTAACCTCTGCAACCTTGAGGACATCACTTACCTTCCTTCCTGTCTTCTGCTGTTTTGATTTCATGCTCTTGCAAACAGTTACAGAATCCCTGTATTCACTTCATGTCAGCAGAAACTTCTAGAAGCAAAAGCACCTGTCTGGGAGCTCCTTCTGCTGCAACTTAAAGCTTAAGGCCAATAACTTTTAAAGCTTCTACATGGGAGGTCACTAAGCCACCTTCTCTCCCAGCTTGGAACAGTTCAGATACCCTGTTAAAGAAGACTGGAATAACTGAAAAATCTGTACACCAGCTACACCTTCCAAGAAAATCTACCCAGCTGTATCCAAAAGCCAAAGTGAGCACTTGCAAAATAAACCAAATACATGATAATTTTCATTTTTAATATTTTTAATCTTTCTTTGAGTTTGGCCAAAGTTCTTTTCCAAAAATACGCATTATTTTTTAGGAATGATTACTTTGCAGATGCAAAGTAGATTCCATGGGATTTTGAGCAGAACAAATCCAATAGTGGATGCACACTTTATTTCCCTTCCTTGCAAGACAGACTGTATTACCAGAAGCATCAAAACACTAATCTCAGATAGCCAATTTCTATTTGCCTCAGCACTCTCAAGGCAACAGCTCTTAATGGAAATTATTCACCATTTGCATTGTGTTGCAAAAACTTCGGCTTTATTTCAACTTCTAACCCTAGACTCTGCAGTTTTCCATCTTCCGGTACTGGCAGCAAAAGAAGTTTCCTGTTCCCATGGAAAAAGTCTCCTACAGCTTTTTCCAAGCCTACGTACACAAAGGTTCGATTCCTAATGGTAAAGTCCCCAAAGACAAAATTTCACCCTCAGTTACATGCATATGGCTCAAGCTTTTACTTGAAGACAGATATTATATGCACAGATGGAACTTGTCATGAAGTATACATGAATTTTATTTGCAAAGTTTGGACAATCAGTCCATTTTTACCTTAGGAAAAGGAAAGGCATAAAAAACATAGTTACTTAACACAGCATGCATTTTTGGCTGAGTTATAAAGCTGAACAATAGAAGCAGAATATTTAGATCATGTCATCCAAGTACAATGAGACCTAAATCCTGCAAGTGCTCCTTACCTAAAAGATCCTACACCTTTATGGAGCAGTTAACTAAGCTTTGTGAAGGTCAGAGCTCATTGGCAACACAAAAGCTGGTATTCACTAAGGAAGAAAGCTACCATAAAAAAAAAAATACCAGCTCCCTATCTGACAGGATATGCCTTCTAGGTGGGGGATGACAGGACCAGGAACCCACTTTTTTTTTTTTTTTTTTTTTTTAAAGGTATCCTGCAGCAGCAGAAAGCTCAAGAGAGTAACTCAGAAGTTTACATGAGATCTGAGGAATAAAAGGAGGGCAGTGTTGTTCAGATACACTCTTTGCTCTTTTATAGCCTCTGAAGGCAAGGAATGCATGATGTTCAGATGTTGTCCCCTCACATGCTCATATTTCGAGACCATTCTCAGCAGTGCTTGCAAGAAGATAACCAGGACAGCCCCAACTGCATACTAAAAAAGACAGAATAGCACTCCAGTTGCAGCTTTGTAACTTCCAGAGTCAGACGCTTAACTTTGCATGTTGAATCATGTAAGGTTGACATAGCCCCTGAATCTAGAGCACACATTTCAACTAGCTACAGCAATAGAAGATGTTTAATCTTTTACTGGACGTTTCAAATATTTCCCCCCCCCCACAATAGTGGAAGATTCAGCCAACTCATTTTCTGATTCATTTTCACAAGAGATAATGAACAATATGTTAGAAGCCATTTCATGAAAAACTACTGAAGCTTATTTGCCTTGCACTTACAAAGCACCTAGACTGCGCATTGGTAGTTTGTTGATGGGCATTTAAGGACTCCAAATAAAACATGGGCTTTGGAGTTAGGATCTAGGTTTTCAGGAAGACCTACACTTCATCTGAACAGCTGAATGAAAAGCAAAACGCAGTTATTATCCTATGCCAGCTCCTGAAAGTATTTAGACAACATTATCAGGAGTGCTGCTTTACCACGTAACTAAGAATAACCATAAAATGAGGAGGGATAAGGTTGATAAAGCTAATGATGCCTTTGCATACCTAAAGCTACATTGAAATCAAAAACTGATGAAGGTCTTTTTACCACTGCATTTTTAAAACTGGGGCTGGGGGGTTATTTCATGCTTGAGTAGTTGCACTAATAGAACTATTCTGTGCCAGCTAAATGAGGTTTTCCTAGTAGTGAACACCAATGGCTGGAACAGTTGGGCTAATCCGAATTTACCTATACAGCACGAACTCACGTGAGTCAATGTATACAAGAGGATATTAGCATAGGCTTAGCCAGCTGACTCAAATTTGGATACTCTAAGCCCAATGGGAATAAAGAAGAGTTGATTCAGATATTCAAACAGGAAAAACCTACACTTATGTTTAGAGACAGCTGTTAATTCGTATGCATGAACTTCAACTAATTTTCAGGTAACCTGCTAACAAGGCAAGTAAAACCCAGAACAAGGAAAATGTGTGCCATCATAAGGATGTCAGCAGGTGAGCCATCAGGTGCAAGTCCTAGGGGAGGACTAACTTTTGTCTCCAGGAATTGAACCAAGCTAGCAGTGGAGTTCAGATGCTCTATGTAATTTTGTAATATTCTAAGCCTGAAACCAAAGCAGAAACATGAATGATGCTATACTTGCTGAAAACAGTGACAATTCATTTACTTGCAGTGAACCAGAAAAAAAAAAAATAAAATCAAAAATCATCCGCTTTAGCAATGGCTAAAGTAGCAGTCTACTTCACAACAAAATAAGCCAGATCCTGGCAGACTAATTAACTGCATTTCCAACAGTACCACAGAAGTTCCAGCTCTGAGCAATCTACAAGTTGTGTACTTTCTTATTTCAGAGCTTCTTTTTCTCAGGTTTTTAACAGCAGTTGACATACTACTGCTTCTAAAACTGTACCTCTGAGAAAAGTGCAAGAAGACAAGCACTTCTGTAGCTGTCCTTTTCAAAACAGAGCAATCAGTTCTTTTAACTTCAGGAACTTTACTCCTTTTATAAAGAAGTCCATTGTCTGCATCTCAGTGGTGACCAAGAGAATATCACCCTTGGGATTCTAGACTACCACCAATCTGCACAGTGATCTGTTAACACTTCAAGAATTTTCCCTTCCATCCTCCTGCTGAGGCTTCAACATTCATTTACTCAGCCCTCTTCAAATGAGCTCTTCCCTTAGTACTCAAATTAATCTAAACAGCTGTCTTGATGATCAATTGCCTCTAAGTTCAATTGCTCACTGAAAGATGCTTCCTCCTGTAGTGAAATACAAGTCCAGTGTCCACCTCATTGCAGGGGAGTATTTGGACACCTCATTCTAAAAGCTGTTACTTAAGTTTTCACATCTGAGGACACATCATATACCCAGGAGGAACTGAAGAGCTTCATTTCTGACAGTGCATATTTTCAACCCCATTGACAGAGCCAAGCATTTTCTTTATAAGGTACCTCACAAATACCCTGAGTTCATTGATGAATAATCTGTAGAAACTCATAGGCTAAAATATGTCTAAGTCTTGGCTGCAACTTTTGTTTCTATTCCCTATTTGAGGCATTTTAATTCAGCAGTACCTACAGCATACACAAATATACGATCCTGATTGAACTGTCATCACTGTTTAGCATAAAGCCACATGTAAAACTGTTGCACAAACACTGGGTTTACACCAAATGGCCTGCAAGTGTGACCTCTGTGCTTCAGGCCATAACCTCATTGTCAAAGAAGTACTAATGCAAACAGGCAGTAGGATGCCTGCAACTTAGAAATATGCAACAGGAGAGGTGGAGTAACTAAAGGGTATGAAGTTATATCCACTATGCATAAGCAATTCAGTGTAGCTATAAGACATACTCTTACAAATGGGATTTTCTAAAAAGAACTTGATCACATCTGTGATACGAAGTGGGAAACCAATTATGATTGACATTTACTTGCTCAGCACAAGGTCACCACTGAGATTAACAGAATAAAGGAAAAAAGGTGGGAACTTAAAGTGAATTCTGAGATAGCAGAAGTGTTAAAACTTGAAAATATGCAAACAGGTTGCTGAAAGAATCCATCTAGGTAACATGAAATCTACAATGCAATACTAGAACTTTGAATCAGTCAAGAATTCAGAAATATGAAAAAAAAAAAAGTGAGTTAACACATGCAAAAAAAAAAAAAAAAACAGTCTACACAAATCTTGTGTTTTTTCCACCTTGCAGAAGCTCACTCTGCATAATGAATATGAATGAGCCCAGATTACATTCCATCTCAGTTTTCAGTGGCTCTGGTCTCATTCAGCAATGTTAATTTCTTCTCAATATGAGGGATTCTCTCTAACCTAACACTTCCCTAATTCCTACTGCACAGTGGATGTCTTGGCTTTTTCTATACCACTTTCAACAGCTTGGTTTACAGAAATTTCAGTCTCTGAAAGTCAACTTATGAAATAGGCTGCCAGAAAAAAAAACACAGAACTCGTGCTCAGAAGCAGGAACTGAATTCAGAATTATCTGCAGGAGGTTACCAAGGCCATGGAGGATTCTTATTTCTATTAAGGAGTACTTTAGAGAACCAACCATTTACCTCACACAGGAATGGAACTCAAAGTCATTTCAACTGTTCTCTACCATTAGAAATTAGTCAGCATCTTGCTAAATGAATACTGTTAATATTATACAGCTGTTCAAGACTCAAAGGGATACACTTGTTTTACCCATAAGCTGAGACACGCTAAGCCGAAGACTTCTGATAAACATGGAACTTCTGTATCTATCTAAAAAGAATGCTACTAATCTATTTTGTTGCAAACCACTGATCACCCCTATATTTTCATTCTGCACTTTCAGGAAAGATTAGCAGTTTTTTTTTCTTTTTTTTTTTTTTTTTTTTTAAAGGAAAACACTTACCTTTTAGGGAATTATAATTGAAAATGTACTTACACATGATGAGGTACTGTGGTTTTCACACTGCTGCTTGGTAATTTTGTTAGGCTTGCCTAATATTTGCCCTCGTCTTCAAAGAATCAGGCAACTAAAGATAGATTATTCATCCTGACTAATGCTATCTTATTCTCCGTTATGTTCTTCAGTGCAAAGACTTATGTATATTTGTTAGATTTAAAATAGAAGTGTAATTCACCTTGCATTCAAGTTAGGGTAGAAAAACAAGCATATCTGCTACATCTCAAATGACATACCACAGTAAGCATCCTGTTTGTACTGGAAAGATGGAAGACTGGCTTATTGACAGTGTTGCGAGGAACTACCAAAACTTTGCCATGACACACATATTACAAATATGGAGATAGAAGTAAATTTAATACCTAAAGACAGAAATCATTCAGGAAAACTGACAGCACAAGCATTTGGATTAAAAAAAAAAAAAAAAAAAAAAAAAAAAAAAAACTATGGAGAGAAGAATAAGTCATTGGTTGATCATATAAAGCTTAGATCAGGAAAGGAAAAACTGAATTAAAAACAAACAAAATATGATGCCTCCTCTATTGACTTCTCAGGCACCTAAAGGAGACTGACAACTTTAACAACGGCTCAATCACAAGGCCATGAAACAGGCCAAGTAATTAAGGGATGTTTAAATTTGTTCCGTGACCCTACACATTCATATTCTGCCTAGAGTTTGTAATGCCATACTAATTAGATTTGGGTCCTTACAAGCAGTTAACTTATTCTGGTTAAGGAGGGGTCCAAAAATAAAATCTTTAATCAGTATTCTTCAGCAGAATAGGCAAACAATGCCTCTCACAGAAAGACAAGTTAAAAGAACTATTAGCCCAAGAAAACTGCTTGACAACCACGTTGGCAATCCCCAACTTGACATAAATTTTTTTTTTAGAAAGCCTAGGTCAACACATTCCCCAGCTGAAAATTTGTCACATTGAAAGTAGATGAAAAGCAGACCCTTTCCTTTAAAAATGTAATACATGTTTACACAAGAAGTATGCTCATTGTATTTGACACCAAAAATATACAAGCTGCCCTGGTATCAAAAGAACATTCTTCTTCTTCCATGCAAAGTACACACTGAGAAATTCATTTATAAATGAGACTGCATGCAGGAAATAATTTCTGGAGTGTTTGCCATCTCAGCAGGCAGGTATGAGACAGGAGTATTTCACTTTGAGTTGGCAACTATGATGTACATGTGTTCAAGAACTAATGTAGAAATGAGACACATAACCCTAGTGGTTTATATTCCAAACAGCCTGTGTTCAGGCACTACCATTTGTCTCTCCAAGCTTTTCATACAGACAGTTTGAGCCTTGACTTGTACATCAAGTGTTTTATACTCACAGGTAGTGTTCAAGTCTTGATTTATATCTCAGTATTTTATACTCACTAGTACACTACTCATGCCTTGATTTATAGCTAGGTTGAGAGAACCAATTCAGATAAAATACTGTCTACCAAACCTTCAACCTTTTCCTTGAACTAATACAAAGGCTAAGTTTTTCTGTCGTCTGAGAGCTAAGCCCAACTTCTTGCTCCCGTTTTGTGGCAGCTATTTCTTTCAGAACCACTTTCTCTGGTTACCTCTCCAAAGAATCTCCAAAATAAACTCCCTGAAGTATAAGGAGATTAATTAAATTCACTGAACTTAATTTTTCACTCACACCTAAGTAGAGATCAGAGGTTAGAACTGCATTGAACAGATACTTTCTTAGACTAACTCAATTTAGGCTGCTTTAATAAATAATTACATCCAACATACTCCAATACCAATCATTATGGTTTATCCTCTGATAAGACCAACCTGGATTTGCAAGAACAAAAACTCAAGACTTTTGAACATTATGGTTTTGAAACCAAAAAGCTACTTCGAAGTGCAATGAATTCATCCATCATTAAGCCTGTGAGATATCTCACTGTCAGCCAAACTGGGAGAATCTGAAAAGTATCAGGAGTTAAAAGCTTCGCAGTTGTCTGACAATAAATCCACAAAACCACCAGACCTAGAAGGAATTCATTTTGATTGCTGGTAAAATATTAGTCCAAGTTCTAGCACCCTTTTAACACCATGGCCATTCACACAACCCATACTTGCTTGCAGCACAGTATCTCATTGCAAGCTCCCAAGGCTATGCAGTACATTTCTAAAACTGGTTAAGAATTAAGTTCTCAGACACTAGCTTTTCTTCATAGAACCAACTAATCTGTAACCCCAACACATCTAAATGACGGGGGAGGGGGCAGCATTAACCCACAGGCCTGATCTTTTAATTTGCAACAAGGATTCCTGGCTATTAATGTGTTAAAAGGCACAAAGACTCTATAGAGACTTCTGAGTTTCTGCAGACACCCAGTATAACCAAGTGTTCAAATCTGACCCAAAGGCATCCCAGTGCAGGGGGGAAAGAGAGGCTCAGCCCGTCAACTGATCCCAGAAGTCAGGAGGTCCTTGTGATAGTATATTCTATGTATATATTCTATATATAATATAGTATTGTAGATACAGTGCTTTGCTTGTTAGGTGTTATGTTGTTATCACACACGTTGGCAGAAACCAAGGTGACATTGACAGTATGGCTTGACGGTCTTCTCTCACCCATACCAGGAGCACCTCTCACACCTCACACCAGCAATAAGCCTGCCAGCACCACATGTACAGCTGCTGCCAGCAAACAACAAGCAGAACTTTGTAAAGGCAGCAAAAACATCTCTGCAAAGACAGGTTGCAGAATTCTTTTGGCATGGAGCCATCTTCAGGAGCTCATTTTAGGTACGAGTACTGAATGGGATCTCACTATTAGCCACGCCAGCTCCCATAGGCCTTAATACACTCAACAAAAAGGACTCATACTGCAAGACAGCAAAGGGCAAAGGCCATAAAGGGGGTCTGTTACAGACTGACTAGAGTTTGTACCCCTAACTACTCAAGGCAACATGGCCTGAGTTAAAGTAATGGTGTCAGCACAACCTCCTCCTTACAGGTCCCAGCCTTGATGCCCCACAGCAGCAGCTTCCAGCTCCCCATCAGCAGATCCCTTCCCAGCCAACGCAAAGCACTAATGCCCTCGGAGCTGGGATGAGCACTGCCCAGTTGGCTGCATCTCTGATTCTACACCACATGTTCACTGCATGTGCCAGGCATCGAACAGATTTAAGCAAAGAGATGATTTTTTTTTTCAGAGCACGGCCACATCTGACTTGAAGCATACTTGCAGCATGAAACCGAGGAAGCCAAGTATTTCTGACTTCGTATTCCTCTAACCCACAAATGCATCCATTCTTCCCATCAGGTGCTACGGAAGCCAGAGGTAAAATAGACTTCACTGACATGCGTTCTGAACTGTTAAAGTGACAGCTACAGACAACTGAGTGACTTTTAGTTAGAGCAGCTCTCAGGGTACAACTTAATATGAAAATTGATATTTTGACTGTATTTGCCATTTTGTCATGGAAAATGCCCGTGACAGAAAGGAAAGGAGTAAGACTTTTTATAGTTATTTGTAAGCACAAAACAAAAAATTATGAGTTTACACTACAGGTTACAGGAAGCATTTTTAAATTTTCACACCTCTCACAAATCTAGCTACTTTTATTAGTTCACTGGACAATGCTAGGCATGAGATTTGCATTCAGTTTTCAGTCCTTAACAGCAATTTCAGGAACAGCCTGTTAGTTCTTAGAATTTTAAGCTATTGAACTGCCTCTACTAAAGCTTCCCACCTGCACTAGAAGGATGCTGCCAAAGACTTCAGAGAAGGTACAAAGAATATACTCCTTGCACTCTCCAGCAGAGTTACCTTCATTTGCTCTGAGGAAACAGTGCATGTGCTGTGATCAGAAACACGAACTATGCAAAGGTACATTCTCTGACAATAGAACCTCTTCACAATAAGCCTGCCAGTATCACAAGTGCCCACTAAGCAAGTCTGAACCAATTTGATCCCTAGATTCTTTGGATTTTGAACCCTATACAACACTGAACAGTATACAAACCCAAATGCTGAGGTGCCATTCCAAGCAGTCCTAGCACATTAACAGTACAAGCTACACAACATGACATGAAATTAAACCCGTGCTGTAACATCAACTAGTTATTTCACAACACTGCTGCATTGAAGTATTGCTTAAACCGTTGTACACAATGCAGACAAAGCAGTCAACAAGTGAGCTACAGAAAGGACTGAACCTTGCTGACAACAATTTAAAACGTTAGAAAAGCCTCCTGAATTTTACTGTCTTATGAAAGTTTACCCTATTTAACATTAAAAAGGATTTTAGGTGGAAAACTTTCTTGTCTGTGCCTTTAGCAACAGAAGGATAAGCATGTAAGAATATGCAGACAGAACTCTATACCAAGAAATCTAATAACCTGAATTTTTCTTTGGACTTTGATGTTAGTAAGCAAGCCATTTACATTCTGCTTTGCACATAGATCGTTGAGCACAATGACTTTTATGACAATGTATAAACATACCCACAGAATAAACTGCAAATTGAAGATAAATAAAAATACAGCATCAGAAATAAAATGCAGTAATGCATGATTTAATAGCTAGAAACTATTTCACCCTGTGGCTTATCTTTGCGTTTCCTGTGTAAATTGACCTGATACTAAAACATCAGAAGGCATACTCCAGGCCAGAACTTTCCATATCAAAGTCACTAGGGAATACTCGGGGGACCCTGCCCCACAAAGAACACCAGGATTTGAAACTGCAGAGGCTCAGACTCACATATTCCACCTAAACCCTTATACCTGCACTAATCTTATAATTAGCTCTACCCCTTCTAATCCCACAGAAAAAGTAAGAAAGAAATACCAGCAAGAACAAACAAGCTTCAACTCCAGTCCCAGTGTCCCTCTGCTATGTTACACTTAGTCCTAGGTCACCACCACCAGCCCCATTTCAACAGTCACCATTTCTCTCCAGAATTCTTTGAAGTCCACTTCCAAAACAATTCCCATGAATCCCCAAGCTCCCACTCTGCAGGTAGCTCCAAATTAATGCCGAACTTCAACCTAGCCACACAGGCATTGTCTGAACCAGAGCTAGGTCTCTCTGGTGTATTTCTGCCATCAGCACGTTATGTGTGCAGCTGTACAATTTGTGCTTTTTCAGAGCTCAGCTACAGATGATTAGTGATCTCATATACGTGAACCTCTGTTGCTACAGGAACATTACACAAAGAAGACAATGATATGTAAGTCTCACTTGTTGCTTAGTCTTTAAGAAACTCCCTTTGGAGTCAGCAGATGCAACACATACACTGAGGAATCTTGCCAAGGCAGGTAACCGCAGTATCCAAGTCATATGCAAAGCAAGCTGACTTGCAAATCACATCTGACAGCAAGAGATGGGCATCCAAGTGTTGTGACATAAGGTTTCCTATGCTGGATTGACTATCGGGCCAAAACTGTCAGCACCAACAGGCAAAGCTACTCAATATTTTCCATGTTTAAGATCCTATTTACTCAACTACCTGTCCCTTTCCAGTGTCATTTTGGGTGACACTTCCCACAAGACTGCATTAGACTTCAGGCTTTTCTTCAAGCCATGCAGAAAGCTTATTTGCTCAATGGAAAAACTACTGATTTGTCAAAATTTTAAACAATTGTTCAGTCAAAAAGCTTTTATATCAATCTGATTTTTAGTGGAGACTGGAAATTCTCCATCTGTCATGTATGTTTGTTTTTCAGCCCTATAAAAATCTTTCAAGTTTGACAGTGTTAAGCCTCTATAAAGTTGCAGTTTGCCTATGCTATGAACCAACAGGCTAGAATGTGGCAGCTCCAAGTCCTCAAGTTACTATCTGCCCTGATCATTCTCCAGTCTAAGACTGAGTAGCATGTTAGTTGCAGCTGTTTCCAGCTCCTATCAAGCTACAGCTAAGGAAAATAGAACCGGATCCGTGTACTTACAGCAAAGTTTAAACCATTTGTGCACAGGAGAAAGTGCAAATCCATTCAAAAACCAGCATCATGAACTCCAAATGAGTGCCTGACATACAAGGGTGTCTTTCTCAGTTGCATCTTTTCATTCCTGTGCACATTCAAATGCACATTTTAAATTCCTCCAAAGACCTAGAGAGACTGCATTTACTCTTCTGCCTTTACACAATGGTTGACAACAATAAAAGGCTTCAAGTCATCAGGTGAACTCTTACTAATATCCCTTTTAAGTTTGGAACATGGATGTCAAAGTTTTGAAAATGCAATAAAGTTGTACCACAAAATAAGCAATAGTCAGCCTTTTTATTTCAATACATGCAATTAAACCTAGTTACACAAGCAGTTTCAGGGACACAATTACTGGTAACAATAACAGATGCATTTCTAATCACACAATTGCTTTAATTGGCTCATCTGCTTACATTTGTATCATTCAGCAAGTTTGTCAGCTTCACACTATTTCAGAACAATTGATATAAATTGTATGCACTTTTACTGGGGAAGAAGAGAATGTATGATACAGGTACTCCAACTGCTGCACTGAAGAGTTAGGGAAGTTCTAAGTCACTGACCAACAACAATTCCAAATGTGAAATTCTCAGCCTCAGGGAAAGATGCAATATTGGAACAACCAATAATCACACTCAGCGTTCATGTTATATATAAATATCTGTAAAGAACCAAAATCAATCTGCACCCCTTGTTAAATGGTTTAGGCACCACAGAGAATCAGCCAAGCAAAAGCTTCCCACCAGGCAAAGGCTTTATTACCTGTGACCAGCAGGGCTGCAGCTCATTCAGCAAAACTGATACCACGAGACAAAAAACTTTTCCTGTCCTGAAAATAGTTACCACCACTTTGCAGCAACAGGGAAAATGCTTACTTAATTCATCTAGGATGAATTCATGTATGCATGTTCGAGTATCATGTTTCTACAAATCACAAGATGAATTAGGGATGGTGTAGCCAAATAGGTCTACAAAAATCTTCCAATGGCAAAGGCAAAACACAAACCAGAGCATTCACATTTAGAATACAGCTCCCCAAAGAAATATCCAATTGTTGACAAGTCATAAGCTGATACTACCACATTCTGCCAGTTGTTGTTTTTTAAACATGTAGGAGATGCTAAATAGCAACAAAGGACCCAATTTCCATTGTGTGTTCACTCACTCAACAACAGCAATGTAATAAACATCAGACAAGATATTTTTGACACAATTTGACATGTCATTCATCCTGCTAACCTTTTGTCAGAGCACAGCATCTGACAAAGCACAGCATAGCATCTGCATCCCATCTATCTGAAAGGGCCTCAGGAAAAAGCAAGAAATTCCTACACAGACAAGGCAGAGGACCACAAGACTACAAGCTGTTTCTTCACTCCGGATGCCTTAAATTTGATACCCACAACATACATGCATTGACTTCAAAGTAATCCTAGAAGTGAAGGTAGCTGGTGAATGGAAATAACATAACATCCAGTTCATAAAGCAACAACTCAGAGCATACATGTATTACCTTGGAAACAAGCTATCAGTACCTCTGAAGTGGTCCACTTCAGAAGGAACTTCTCCTGAAAATGAAGTCTAGACACCTGTAAGTAGGTTAAGCAAAGATGAGGAGGTCTGATCCAAGTTGGTAGGACTTCGATGTTATACTGGCTGAAAATCTAGTGCAATGAATTTATTCAAATGCCTATTCTCAAGCTGATTAAAGGCTTGTTCATATTTTACAAGCATAGGTACAGTATCTGCAAGGACAAAACCATTTCATCCCTTTTTGAATATTTCATATGAGCAGTTTAGAGAAAAACATTTCTGTACAAACAGATCTCCGTTAATCATTGAGTAGATGTTCCCAGTAGATGCAAAATTTAGTGTGCCACCAAACATGCTGGCTACATAGGCTGCTCATATGCCATAAACTGCACCAAACAAAATGTGTAATACCAGCAATACACCAAACACCTCTAAATCACAAAAGGAGTTCCCTCCCCCTAAAATTTACAAGGGCACATGTTAAATAAACTAGAAGGGAAGCAGTAAATAACAGTTCCCACCAAATGATTAGCTGTTCCTTCCTGCTAGTAGACACCAGCTCTGGTGCTGGACCAGACAAAAAAGACCATCATGGATTGACTTGAAGCTATTCAACATCTGTTGGCAGGAAATGTTTAGCAGTCCTGGCAGAATGTAAACATCTTGTCTGTCTAGACCGTGAATGTAGTTAGCACAAGGTAAAACAATGCTGGGAAACAATTGAATAGATCACTGTAATTGAACCTAACAGCATTTTCAAACATTAGGCAAAGGCTTACGCAGATAGAATTGTAACTGCTCACCCTTTCATCTGTGCCACTGACCTCTCCTACTGACTGATACTGAGCTGTGACGTGGCTATCCACCTCTAAACACATCTTTCTAAATAATTACGAACTCAACTTGACCACTTTATAAATATTCAACCGATACTGCGCTAGCAGTTTCCTTCCTCACCTGACAGAGGCTATAATCAGTAGGAATCCATCTCTATTGTCTACTAGCTTTACATAGCAGGCCAGAAAGCCACAACACAGACCCTCTTGTTGGAATAGACAGTTATGCTATGAAGGTATTTCCATCACCCTGAGGTAGCAGTGGCAAACATACCACATTAATTAGGAGCACCATCCCCTGTCTGCAAAGGGCACTAGGCTTGAGACCTGCAAGTCTATTCCTACCTCCTATGGCTCAATCTAGTCCTTCACACACAAGTCCTCTTTTCCTATCCTCATTTTTGGAAATGGTTGAACTGCAAAAACTCACTGCAGCACTATGAACAGGAAGGCCCTGACCAAAACAGATTCCAGATGTATGCAGCCATACTGTTCCAAATAGAGCAGGATACAAAACGCTGACAGGCCATTTCAAGAGCAGGCCATCAGCAAGTGACTTAAGGCCTCTGTCCCTCACAACTGAATGAGCTGACTACAGGTGCAAGCTTTAAATAGGAAGTACTTAAGGTTAATGGCTGGCTATGTCTGCTGACACCATTTTTCTTAAGAAAAACACGCATAACGCATGGTAAGCACTGTTCAGAGGAAGACAAAAATAGCTCTGTGTCTAAGAGGTTGGTTCCTTATTTGCCTCCAAGGGCAAATGAACTTGTTGGTCTCGCATTTCAGCAAGTATTTTTCCTGGAGAAAGATGTTTTGCCAATCGTTCTGCAGATAAACATCTGTCAGTATCAACACTTGTAAAACACACAAGAAATCCTTCTCTGCTATAAGGTATAGTACTTACTATAAGGTATAACTTAGTTATACCTTATATACCTTATACCTTACTATATATACCTATATATACCTATACTTATATACCTTATACCTTACTATAAGGTATAACTTAGTACTTACTATAAGGTATAGACTTACCTATCAAGTAAAGGCCTTTCACTGAATTAACAATTTCCTTTCATCTTTGTGACACTGGCCAGATGGGACACTTGTCTGAGACTCCAGAAGACCTTAAAAACTGGCACCCAGCTGACCTCCTGGTCACAGTGGAGTGACTGCTGCAAACAACTATCTTCTAAGATACGTCCAGATCTGAAAAAAGATAATTTCCTATTAAGGTATGGGCTACATGAGAACTCCACAGTTGGTTACCTATTATAAAACACAACGTATACCGTACTTCCCCCCCCCCCCTTGAGATGAAAACATCAGCAACTAAACATAGCTTAGGTGCCACTGCAGCAGCTCTTGCAACTATAAATTGTTCACAAGACAATTTTAGAAAAAACATTCATTTAATTTCTCTTTTCAATAGAAGAAGAGATTTCCCTAAAAACAGGTTACAGAGATCCATCAATACAGATGCCTTAGTAAACCAAGGTAAGCTTGCAAAGCACTTGTTTATGCTGAATCACAGGGTTAGAAAGAGCAGCATCTCCACAGAACGCACACCCAGCCTCAAATTACACTGACAACCTCACAGGTAATCCTGACGGAGCCCAGGCTGACTAGGCAGTAGCTGCTAGGTATCTGCCACCTGAAGCAATGAAATATTATTTCCAAATGACAGCAGCAGCCACAACTGCCAGGCAAAACCCTGAAATTTCTACTTAATGCATATTAATTGGATTATTATTTTGAAAACACGCTCACTGCTCCTCCCCCCCCCTCCCCCATTAAAAACAAATGAGTTCTCTAATTATTATTAGAGTAACTCCCATATAAATTAATGATTAGGCCATTAAGACTGCAGCTGAGTTGCCATTAATTCTCACATTTGAGTGAATTAACTACTAACATGACATTATAAAAGGAAATTCCCTCATATTTTGCTAAATTCCTTCACTCATACCATAAGCATGCAACAAATGTCTGTTAAACATTTTTTTCAATTCATGTTTCCCTTTAAATGTTAAACTGAAAATATTCATTATAATCTGGTGAAGAGTAACAATAAAACTGTCGTCCTCCACCCCCCCCTTTTTTTTTTTTTTTTTTTTTTTTAGTTTCATCTATTTGTATGCAGCTTTAAAATGCAATTTTCACACCATTATTGGTACATCATATAACAGACACTGCTCACAGGCTTAACAACAGAATAGGTCAAAACTTGAGGCAATTCTGCTCCATCCAATAGCATCAAACAGTTTTCATAGCTTCTGCAGCATTAGGACTCTCTAGATGCCTAGGACTTCAAAATCAACACAACTACATTTTTCAAATGGAGGTAACCCAACCACCGCTTAAAGTATTTTGAGGTATTAACTGATATTTATGAAAATGATCAAGTTCCTTAAGTTACACGAATGTATTATAATAAGGTAGAAAATCATCTTTGCTAGGCACTGAACAAGCATTGCAGATACCTGGCAGTCATGTATACATTCTATAGTCATTCGCAAAAAAGAGAATCATTTACAATTTCATTTAAGATAACACATCTGCTGCAGACTTGGTTTTTGCCCTCCTTATTACACACATTTGAAAATGTAATACACAGAAAAAGAGCAGACTTTTCCCTCCAACCCCCTTCACCCCGTTTCTATTATGTTTTAGATCATTTGTGTATTTTGAATACTTATGTGGCTAACATTACTGAGCACGCATTGTTGTTTTCAAGTTTTGTCACTGCAAAAATTAGAACTTGCCAGAAACATGCAGCTGCACTGCGGAAACCACTATCAATTTTACAAGCAGAACACCCATGAAGTAGAAGATAAAAAGATGCCTAAGTCTGGATACGATTGCTATATGTTTTAGTGCAGAGGGAGTAAAGATCTCCCAAACATTCATTTAAAACATATTGCTCACCACAGCAAAACTACATCATTTGGTATTAACGAAGATATTAAAATTACTTAGCTGATCTACTCAAGAGTGTTCAGTAACTCGTTCATAAATCAACAGTAACAAACAACATCTACTGCTTTCTGAAAAGGTATGTTTACACATGGATTACCTAGTAATGTGATTTCAGTTTAGCAGACTATTCATATGTGTATGTAACTATAGTAGGTAAACAAGTAAAACAAAATGCATGGTTTATTAAATCTAGCATGCTCAGCAGTTTGCAAGACCAAGAATTAGATGTGTAGACCATCTAACTAGTCAGTACAATAGAGAATTATAGATATGCTTTATACTGTGTAACTGGACAGATGAAAAGCATAAGTTACACAACAGTAAGTGGAAAAATATAAGTGTTCTAATTTGAATGACACTGAAATGTATTCAAATCATGTGGCAGCAACTGCTGTTAGTCAACCTACATTTAATAAAGGCACCTCAGAAGACTGTCTTATCCACACAAAGAGGCAAAGTATAGTGCTAAGGAAAAACAGTCCTGTTATTAGTTTGATTTAAATTATTATTATTTTAATGTTTTATTTCTTCCCTTTGGCCCACCTTTCACTGAAGAGGCTCGCTAAAACACACTGCAAGTTCCAGACCGTTTTAGCCAGGTAACTACAGCATTGTCACCTGCAGTTCTTCATAATCCAACTGAAGCTTGGAAATTCTGATCCAAGTACAACCTAAAGGCCTAAACCTGAAGAAAAATAAAAGAGAGAAGCTCTTAATCACTGTAACTTTTTGTATGGGGAAAAGAAATAGTTACTTCTACATTATGACAATTTTGTACAAAGTCAGGTGTGAAGAATTACACTACTATGCTACCCACTAAAATTGAAAAAAACATCAAATACTGTAACAGGAAAAGGTAAGAGGCAGAAAATAACAACTAAAACTAGCTCAGAAGGTACCTTAAATTAAATAGTGGTTTATAGTGCTGTCTTCTCTATTAACACCTCCTCCCCAGCTATAACCCCTCTAGAGCTGTAAACCTGAGCCCTCTCCTTGATTACTCCAGTTAATAAAAGCACGGGACTCCCACACAAAATGGCGACCACAGCACGCAGCTGCCTCAAGGTAACAGGAGACCAACGCTGGGGCGACCTAGACAAAGGCCCAGGCAGCACGGCCTTGTCCAACACCCCAACCCTGACACAGCCCCAGCCCTTACCTCAGCAGCAGCAGAGCCCCCCAACACCGACCGCTCAAGAACCGGGACAGCCAGCAGGAGGCACCGCCGAGCTCCGCCCGAGGAGCAGCACGCTCAGTTCCAGCACATGGCGGTGCCCGGAGGGGCCGTGAGGGGCTGCGCAGGGGGCAGCTCCGAGCTGGGCTTCGGGAACCTGCAACCGCGTCCGAGAGGTTTCTCAAAGGTAATACAAGTTTATTTTTCTTCTTCAGCTACGTTAAAATATTGAAGAATACTTCTGAAAGATAATTAAAAGTTCTTAGCAGAAGTTACTGAGTTGTTTCTTCTCATTAGGGAAGCGAGAGCTATTGGACAGGTTCCTCAAAAGTAATACCAGCTCTCAGTAAAGGTAAATGAGCTTCTTCTCACTGTCTGCAACGCTGGAATAAATAAAAATCAGGACAGATTAAGGCTTATTGTTAAAGAATTATTTTTTTCTCTCTCTATATATTTAATCATATGATAATCGTACAGCCCAAAAAATAGTTAGGCTTCCAAATTAAATGAACTGTTTTATATTTTTGCTGTTCTTTTGCTGGCTATGGCTTAAGTATCAAATTACGTACTTGTTTAAAATTGAGGTTTTGTTGGTAGTTATTCAATGTGAGGTCAGATGATAAGGTCAGGTACTGGTATTCCCTGCAGCTCAGAAGTTAAAGTTGCTCTGGCAATATCAACTTACCTACTTTGCTTGCTCTGTATGTTTTAGATCTGTTTAGTTATTTATGTTCTTGAGTGAAGAACAGCAGCTCTTTGGAGTCAGAATTAAGCAAGGGAAAATGGTATGTGGATGATTCTACAGAATCTACATCTATCTACACCCATTGTGTTTGGTTAAGGTCAAGTTTTGTACTCAAATCTGCCTTACACAGTGCTTTTCTACTTGTAATTCAGTACTTATAGTAAACTAGTATCATAAGGAATAAGTGACCCCTCTTAACCATGACTTGCATCTAAAAACCTATCCTAATATTTAAGTCTCCCTTAAGTGGGGAATGGAAAGCATTGTTTGGAGACTTCTTACTGACAGCAATGTATTTATGCAGCAAGCAGTACACTGCTGCGTGGCGGGGGGCTACTGTCTGACTTCAAAACTTACATTTTTTGTGGAGCTCGTCTCTGGTGTTTTCTAGCTGTTAGAACATGCATCTGCCCTGTGCAGCATCCTGCCAGGAAGAAAAGAGTGGGGAGCAGGAAAAGGTTCTGAGCAAACCTTCTATGAAAATCTTTTCCTTTTCCTAGTCCTTTAAAAGGAAATACAGAAGAATCTTATCTTGTTAAACTTGTACTCTAAATTGTTACTTCTCGGTGACAATTTAGCATTATTAAGCGTGAGCTGAAGATCCCTCCTTCAGTGTCTCTTCAATAAATGCTTCTATTTGGTATAATTGTTACTTCTGTGTAAATTTATTTCCTTCTCACTTACCCTCTCGTAATCAAAGTCAGTATCCAGCCATGGCACAGTTCAGGAAATAATCAAGAGCTTTTGCAATTAGAGACTAGTTAGGCCCCTACTAGTATAACTTGCATGACTCAACTGGAATTTTACAGCAGTTTTGTTTAAGTGATACAGGATTGCATAATTTGATGGTATTTCTGTATCTATTGGCAGACTGCCATGCCTCATTTGCACCTAAAAGAATTGAATGAAAAACCTGTCAATGAGGGACAAAAGCATTAGACTCCAGGAAGCAAAAGCTAATGCATTGTGCACAAAATAGTGCATTCTTATTTTGCCTCTCCAAATGTCACTATGGTGAGGAGGAAAGGGATCCCATGAGAAGAACTAAACAGGCTTACACATCATCCATGTTTCCTCAAACTGTTGAAGTCCAACAGACAGACCGTTTTTATTTAATCTACCCAATACCACTTTGCACACAACCACAATTTATCGCTAGTGGGATTGGAGGTTCTGAATCCCTTGTCTTCAGACCACAGATCTACTGGTGTATAACCTGCGTGAGGATTTCAGCTTTTCTGATTTAGTTCTATGTAATAGAAAAGACATTCATGGGAGTTAACTTTTCACAGTAAGGATCTTATATCCTTGAAAAGGAAGTGCCTAGGGAATTGTTAAACCTCTTGTGTGCAATTCTGAAGAAAAATACTTGGAAATTCTCATGGGTCCTGAGTGGGGCCTTAGGCGTTTGATGTTATTAATGATACATGTTTATACTTCTAACTTATTCTTATGGAGAACTACCAGATATCCAGGTCCTCCAGTGTGATTTCAGTCTTATATGAGTGATAAACATGTACTAGTTAGTTCTGTAGTTCCAACTATACAAATGGTTTAGTGTTAAAAGTACCATGAAGTATTGCAGGGTAAAGTTCTTCTCTTGATGCTTGTTAAAGCCCCTAAAGAAAGGGTACTAACAGATGATCATGTATTTCAAGAATTTGGAAGTTCGAACCAGAACACATGTAATGTAAGAACTGAACTTGAAATGTGAATGACTTAAGGCTTCTGTGTTTGTAAACAGTTTTTCCAGCAAGATCATATAGCGAATAGTCTTGCCTGAGAACTAAAGCTGCTTTTCTGTCAGCCTTGTAAGTTTTATGAAAAGCAAGTGACTGATTGCATTACAGGCTGTGTATTTGATTTCAGAGACTTTCCCAGTTCTTGAAGGCTGTTACTGAAGACTTCCCACACATTAACAGGAGAAATACCAACCTGAGAGGATAGGGCAGCATGACCCTGGTGTAGCTTGATGATGACTTTCCATAAGGGATTTGTGGGAGGGGATTTCGGTACAGTATTAAAATCTGTGAAAACTTGCTCTAAGGACCAATGGAAATGCCTGCAGTTGCCATTTATCAGTATTCAAGAGATGGTTACTTGGACTTCTAGAAAAATCACAATAGCTTTGGAGTTGAATGGTTTACCTGTGCAAGAAAAATGCAACCTGACGCAGAAGTGACTGTGTGTAAGAGTGCCACTTTTTTTTTGTGGTTTGGGTTTTATTCAGAGATGTTGGCCAACTTAAATCTTCCAGAGATAATTCTAAATTCGGGTGTAGGAGGGCTAGGTTGGGTGCTCTGAAGTTGAATACATTAAAACACTTTGTATATTGTCTTGTTGCAATTTTTGATTAAACACTGGGATAGGATGTTTGCATCCAGTGTAAATACATGTTGATTTGGCCAGCACCTCTGTGTTCTAGTACAATTTAGAAAACCTGCAAGAAGCTGACATCTTTAAGAAGGATAAAATTGAAAAATGGAGGTATGGAAGCTTCTGAACTTCAAAGTGTAGCATGAAATATTGGTCTTCCGCATGAAAAATATATTTCTCTGGTCTGCTTTTTCATGCCATCTGTCTTGATTGTGGTAATCTTTCTGAAGTTTTTCTAATTGCCGAAGGCCAGAATGGCTTGTAGTATACTGTATTATGAAATGTGTGCCTCTTTTTCTAAGTGTACAAGTGTCTTGATACAGTTCTTTCTTAGAAGAAGGCTTTTTAACAAACAAGGGAAAAAGCAGGCTTAAGGAATACATGTAAGGTCAACTGAAAAGAGTTCTGAATACTAGGAATGGGATACTGCTTTTTTTTTTTTTTTTTTAACTACGTAAAATCATTCTTAATGTGTTCTATCCAGCCACAGACAAGGCTTATTCTAAATCTTTGTCTGAAGAAAATGAATGAGAAGCTACCAAAGAACACAGTAAAATGGAGAACAGACTATTCCTTCAGGGAAGAAAATGTTTTGATTATGATTAGAGGTGCTTTTACTGACTGAGTCTTCAAGTAGGTGTAATTTTTAATTACTTCAATTATTTCATCGGGATTTTAAAGCTAGAGCTATTTTAATCATGTATACATTTTAAAAATTAATCATCAAGATGCATTATGAACCTTATAATCATCAGGAATATAAAACTATAGTTTTCCTGCAGTTATTATATGTAGTCATTCTTTTGACATTAAACTTCATCAATTCCATAAGGAAAGGTAGGTAACACTGATACAGTAGAAGAAAACAGTTGTTTTTTCAAGAAATAAAATCCTATGCTTTCTAGCCTTAAGAATGTACTGATCCCATTCTGATTTCTCTACTGTAGTGCTTCCTTACCCAAAGAAGTACTTTCTGGCTGTATGCCCTAAAAATATTTCAATGTATAGTTCACCTTCATGCACGCAAATGCTGTGAAGCTCACAATGAGGAGGCAGTAACTGGTTGTAGACTGGCCCCTCTGAAGTCTGACCCTTGTTGTGGGTCAGATATGATTTTGTACCTTTATTCAAGTGAGGTTTCTGGTGTAGTTCAGCAGCATCATGCTGGCATAATGCTTCTCAGAGACTGTAGCTAAACATAATAAGTAACTGCAGAAGAGTTTAATGAAATGTGTAAGCCAAGCTTAGTTTCAGCTGGCTAGAGGTAGTGGTTGACAGATGATATAACTAAGTGGCAGTGGGAGGGAATATACTTTCTTTAACCTGTAGCCAAGCTGAAACAGATGCATTGTAGAAGAATCTAAACTCCTGAGTCTGTAGTGAGATCTCATTTGCTCTAGCAGACTTTCACAATACGGGTTGCTTCTCAAAATCTTTATTTGAAGTGTTAAGTCTAATGTGAAGCTCTAAAAGCTGGAATATATAGCAGTTTGTGTTTAGTTTTATGTGGAGTGCTGTGTTCAGCTCTGGGGCTCCCTGCTTAAGACAGACATTGACCTATTAGAGCAGGTCCAGGGTAGGGTCATAAGGATATCTGTGGCTTCAGAGGGGAAGAAATCTAAAATTATTAGAGATGGTTTTCTAGTCGTTAAAAATATCTGAGGGTAGATACATGTATGTGTGCTCATGCTCTAAGGAGCAGTGCTTCCCTATGGTTTTGCGAGTGTGCTGTGGCTTCTTGAAATCATCAAATGCAACTTCACTCCTGATTGATTTCACAGCACAAAATCCACTTCAACAGAAGATAACTTCATTTTTCATTTTTTAATAGAGGACTTCGGTTTTTATTTGTAGAGATGCTTTCAACTGTAGGGGAAAACTTGCTTTAACAAGTAGGTACTGATAGGATCAGTTGGGAATATGATATCTGGGGTTTCATGGTGGGGAAGGAGGCCGTGTTAACCCTTGCCTAAACATAACAGATGTGGCAATGGTTCTGTTAGATGTGCCTTCTCTGACCTTAGATTATGTGGTTTTCCACATCTGTTTCTTACCTGTTAAACTGAGGTAGGACCCTTCATGGTTTTCTCAAATTTCACATTGAGGTTAAACATCAAGAAGAGATGGAGAATCTTGCTGCTGGTATAGACTAGTGGAGCTCTAATCTGAGAAATCTGTTCATGTAATATAAATGATAAAGGTGGGCCAGTTTGAGTATGCTAGTAAGAATGTGAGAGTACTTGCTAAAGTTAAGAAGAGATTGGACTGTGCGCTTAGTCACATGGTCTGAACTTTTGGGTAGACCTGTGCGGTGTCAAGAGTTGGACTTGATGATCCTTAAGGGTCCCTTCCAACTCAGGATATTCTATGATTCTATGAAGTTTGCAGAGTAGAACTTGGTGTGGCCTTGTAAATATATCTTCCTGTATTTTAATACTATATAATATTTATTTCAGTGGGCATATGTGCTATTTAATGTTCCTGGATCTCCTTGCTAGGAAGTGTGCATGCTGTTAACAGTAATGCTAGAGGATTGTTTATGATTTTTAAGTTAACTGCCAGACAAATCAATTAACTACTGGATTTATTTCTACTTTGTCACTCATTTATAACTAAAGTCCTCTAATTGTATGTGTTTATAGACTGAAACTTAGTCAATAAATGTTTTTACTGACTTGCAGGAAGTTCAATATTTGGTTAACATTAAAGTGGCTGGCTTATGGGGAAGCTCTGAGAAGTGTCTGAGCCCTATAAAATGGGTAGATAAATGTTAGCGAATTCTGAAGTGCTGACAGAAAAATCCAATGAGAGGTTTAGTCTGCTGTGTCTTGACTCTTTTCTCATAGAATAAGTCTTATCTCTCCGTCATGCTTAGTCCAAAAGACAGGGATTTTCAGTTCAGTATTTTTCCGTCATTAACTCTTTTGGAGGCAGTGAGTTTGTCAGGTGCAACAGTTTGTGGTATAGTTTGAGTGTTAGGTTCTGAGGATACTCATCTCTGAGTCACTTTGGGAGCCAGTAGCTGCAGGGTGAACTCTCTCAAATAAGGCTGTTCTCTGGAGACAGCATTGATTGAGGATTAAAGCTCAGGGCAAATTATTTAAGGAACTGTTCCACTGGACAGCAGGGGAAAATATTTGATTCCTTACTACAGAGCATAATACTTAGAGAAAACACAAGAAACCTAACAAGGATTTCTAACATCATAACAGCTTTTGGATTAAATCAACTGTGAGGAGTAGCTGGTGAAGGTGCAGTGTAGGGAAATATATGGCAGATTTGGAAAATAAAATGGATGATAGAATGTAAAAAGGAATTTTGAGCTTGCTGAGCCACTGTTGCTGGCCTCGTTATGTTGATAGTTAAATCACACAGGTGTTCTGGTCCGATGGTTCCCTCTTGCTCTTTCAATAGACCGATTCTAAGTCTGAAGAAAGTGGGTTGCCAGCCCCCAGTATGAAGAGAACCATGTAGAAGTAGCAAACTGCTTCATAGAAGCATGCGATCTAGTCTGTGCCAGGACGAATCCTTTAGTATGCGCCTCTGATGGGGTATACGAGAACAGCTAGCATTACGGTTGGCTCAGAAACATGGGCTGGTAGTAAGTAAGGATTTACACAGCCTAGTTTGAAAAATCATTTAATGTAGCTTAAAGATACTGATTATTTCAGATAGAAAACTAGGAGAGTATCTCAGCTGGACTCTACAAAACTGACAGTTAACAAAGCAAACATTCAAAAATGAAAATCAATACAGAATGTAGCCACTGGGACTTGATAATGGCAGGAAAGGTAAAAAAAAACTTCCTTACTTCAGTATCACCAGATCCAAATGAAGCCCTTAATTTTTTTTTAAGCTTTTAATATAACTTTCTACTATGCATCTTTATATCTGATGTCATAGGCAACAGTGCTGACCAACTGTATTGAGGTATTGAGCATTGTATCTGAAAACTCATGCAACTTAATACAATACATTATGAAATAGTAATTTTAACTGACGTGCAATATTTTGTAGGTTAGTTCTGAACAAAACACTGTTTATTGTTAAAATACAGCTTATTTCATGCATCCTTGATGTATTTTTCTACGTCCTACTTGCAAGGACAGGTTGATAAGAACAGTTCAAATAGATTTTATTACTCCCTATAACAACAGGGAAATAACCTGTGCCAGGACTGTTCTGCACAAGCAGTTATGGAAGATTCTGCTGTTGCCTTTCTGTGTTAGACTTCCAGTATGTATTTGATGCTGGAAGCTATATTCAGAGTTTACTAAATCATTGGAAAGATGTCTGAACTGTTATGCCTTTTAAAACTGATTTTTTTTTTTTCTCAGCATGATTCTCTTAAAGATGAAAGTTTAAATATTTTATCCCAATTAGCATGGAAGAGTCATTTCTACATCTAAAGGAAATACTGAAGTGTGATTTCTTGCGGTCTCTAAAGTGATAGCCTGTTTCATCTCAGCAGAAAAAAAATCAGTTTTCTCTTCCCGCTTTGGTGCAGGATTGTAGCAAGGTCAAAAATATCCTCTTGAATGTGTGGATTTGGAATCCGTGAAAGACCAACACCACTTTCTGTTCTTCTGCAGGACAGCCTTTGGAAGACTAACTGTTGTCTCTAGCTTTTTAAAGCCAGGGCCTTTATTATTTATCACTTGCCAAGATAGCTTTTATACTGGAGGCTTTGAGCTACTCACTGGCCCTGCCAGCCAGAGGTGTGCCTGAGGCCTGCTCCCAACACAAAGGCTTTTGTGTGCTCCCCTAAGAAGCTATTCTGTAGTCTTTTGTCTTAAGGTTAAAGCCGCTGTTGATGTTTCTTGAAGTTAATGCTTCTATAAAGACAATAGTAAATTTAAGGAGTTTTTCCAGTCTTCCAAGAATACAATTAGTATAGCCAAGGATCTCATATACACATGGGTTCCTCTTAACATTGGCAATGTAGCTGCTTGACTGTAAGTAGAGAATATTGCTTTTGAGGTAGGTGGGGTAGTGTCACAGACAATGAACAGGATAATTCACAATCAAGCTAAAAAAGAATTACCAGGTAATAAGCCAGTGTGCTGAGACATGGTCACAGTGTACTTGAAAATAAGAATTTAATTTAAACTTAATGGGTTTCTTGCATGCTAGTTATTTCTAAATTGATTAGGAGTTGGTGTTTGTGAGAGAGGTATTTACTGTGTAACTATTGAAGTGACTTTTCTTTATCAAACGGTATTTCATGTTTGGTACTAAAAATGGATGTAATCTAAATGCAGAATCCATCCTGTTTTCAATTTGAGATTAAATGTTTTCTAAAATCTTTACCAGAACTTGGTATTTGCTGATGTTTTGAAGTAAATACTGTTAACTGGGGTTTGTTTAGAGAAGAGGCCCCAGAATTACTATGGCTTATGGATAATTTAATCAAATACTAAGATTTCTTTCTTGTCTTACCTGTCTGCTGCAGCTAAATTTGTGGGAGAGATGAGATGCTTAATTAACCTGTAATTCTTGCACATGGGTTAATTAGCATATGAATTAGAGTTTCTTCTGTATTCTGCTTGATGCTGTAGCCTCTGCTACACAGTTCTTCTGCAGGTATTTCTATTTGCTTAATTGGTTTGATTGCTTTATTATGGAAATACTAAATTTGTCTTCTGCCTAGTGTGATGTAACTAGTATTCTAGGAGGTACACTACACCTGATAAATAGCTTTTCTGAGTATTCAGAGAATTAACAAGGCCCTGATTTTCCTTGGGTCAGAATAAAAGCTACAGATGCTTCCCCCTTTGTGAAAAACAGATTGGAGATGACTAAGGTAAAAGGTTTAAGTAAAATTCATAGTGGAGTATAGAATCGAACTGTATTGTTGTTTGGACCTCTGTGAATGGTCTTTGTTCCAAAGGGAAACAGCCATTTGAAAGCCTGCATCATGAATGTGGAATCACAGCCCACAGGAATGCTTCCCTGGCTGCTTGATTACAGGGCTTGTGCTTGGGACTGTCATTCCTCCTATATCCTTACCAAGTAGTATTTAGCCAGAATCCCTTATCCTGGATGCTCAGGCACTCCTGCAGTCTTTTTACCACCTACCTATTCCCTAAAGCTGAGGTACTAAGAGCTAGCCATCAACTTCAATTACTACGTTTTCTGAAGACAGCCATGACTTTGCTGTTAATGAAACGTCAAGACACACATGGTCTCAACTTACTTTCTATGGTATCTTATTAGTGATGCTGTTCTTTTTTATACTTTCTTGTAAATAGTATTTTTGGCCAGAAATAGCTTGGTTCAAAGGTGGACTGAAGTGCTTTCTTGACAAGCTCTTCCTAATCTAGGAGCACTGTTTAGAAATTTGCTGCTTGAGTTGTGTGCTAAGCAATTTCCATAGTGAAGACAATTCTGTCATGCTGCTGTTCTTTCTAAAACCAATACGCTTCCATAGACAAATAGCAGATGTCTGGGTTTTTACAATTATCTTTGTTAGACAATTCTTGTTAGAAATTTGTTCAGTAAGATATGAATAGTGTAATTTATTCCAGTCTACTCCTAGTGTACACACATCAAGAATTTTGACCCCAAAGCTATCGGATCATGGGAGCTCCCCCTTGCTTTTGGTTGTAGCGGAATTTGCTGTTAAATTTTCCTAACTACTTAGAACTTGTGACAGAAAAAACACACACCTTTATTCAAGCTGGTGCTTAAAGCATTAGCCAGTGCCCCTTGTAATGTATTGCACTGATACGAAGCCAGCCTGAATAAACAGAGCTTAATTCCAGGCATTGAATGAAATGTTGGGTTCTGCGGGGCACCTTTGAAGATGGCTAGCCTGCAACGTGTTTCAGGTCAGACTTCCCTGATGAACAGGGAAACTGTAAACAGGCCAAATAGTGTTTTGGGCTTGCAGCATTGTGGAGGAACAGCTGTGATAGGCGTGAGGTGGTTTGGAGGTACAGGCTTCCATGCAGAGAGGTCCAGGACTAGAAGCATCTCCAGTCGATTCTTAGTTCACATGGCTGTGTGTATCCAGTTCTCAAGCTGCAAACTTTTGAAGGGGTTGATGAATTCAGCTGAATATATTCTCTTGCAACAAATATTTTTCTTTTGGCTTAGTGGTGCTGCAGTAGCAGAAATAACTGTGTGAAGATACTGAGAAGTAAAACGGTGCTGATACCAAGTTAAAATTGTATCCTTATTGTATCTCGAAAATCAACCTTTCCTAATGCATTATTCATTACGAACACGTTAACTCAGGGTGACATCAGACTGATGCAGAAGCAAGTTGATGGAAGTATTGTCTAGGAAACCATGCACTATTCCCCTTAACCACCGAAATTAAATGAGTTATCAGGCAAATACTCAGTGCTGGTATTTTATCCACTTTTCTGCAACTGATTAAAAAAAACGAACAACAGTAAAGCATAGCAAAACTGAACTTAATGTATTGTGCAGGAAATGTATACACAGTAGAAAGATACGTATGTACATGCACATCACTACTGTACTTACTATTCTTGATGCTGATAATTGCTTATTACTGCTGATACTTTTCCTGTGAGCAATGGAGCATAGGGTTTGGCTAAAATATAACAGCACTTGGTTTTTCATACCTAACTATTTGCTTGAGAAAGATTCCATGACGCTAAACTTGACAACCTTACTGTCGTGGTCATGTAGTGTAGTGCAGAGGAAGGGAGGGATATGGGTGACAGGATAAAAGGCGAGCAGGTAGAAGGAGCTTGTGGAGCAGCGTTGAGATGTGGTGGTTTTACTCGGGTGGGCAGCTGAGTTCCACCACAGCCACTCTCTCACTCCCCTTCCTCAAAGAGGAAGGGGGAGAAAATATGACACAGAGCTCAAGGTTTGAGATAAGGATGATTTAATTAAAGGGAAAAGGGGTGTAGGGGGGGGGAGAAAGTTAAGGCCACACGGAAACACAGAGAGGGAGAAGCAGGTATTCTCTACTTCCCATCAACGAGCAAAGTTTGGCCATGACCTGGGAAGCAGGGCCTCAATGAACATAATGGTTGTTTGGGGGGGACAGACACTTCCACAACGAGAGCCCCCCTCCTTCCCCTTTCCTATGTTTTACTGCTGAGTGTGACACCACATAGCGTGGAATATCCCTTTGGTGGGTTTAGGTCAGCTGCCCTGCTGATGGGGTGCCAGCACTGTGCAGCGGCAGACACAGCACTGGTGTGATAGCAGTGCTGCTCCAGCTATGGGTGTGGAGCTCAGCGCTGCATGGGCTGCTGCAGGGAAAGCTAACTCCATCCCAGCCAGACCCAGCTCACTAGACCAGCCATTGAGCTGCTTATACAGACCTGGGGAAGCTAAGCTGTGACCCAAAACAAACAAATCTGGTTTGAGTTCTGCAACTTAGTTTTGCTTTAGATTGTGTACATCTGCCTGAAGGAGCTGCAAAGCTACCTCAAATAGAGCCAAAGGTTTCTTCCAATGTGAGAGAAATCCCAGATGGTGAACAGCTGGCTGTGACGATGTTGGAGGTTTTACTACTTTCAGAGATGCTGGAGGGTTGTTACCAGCTGTTTTCACTGGAGGCAACTGACAGTTTTCAACCAATATTTGTAGCTTTGCCCTGAATACAGCTTAGTGTTGATTGTGAGGATCAGGTTAAATTTCTATCTTGGCTTTTTCCTTCTGTTTGTGTGAATCGCAATATTTTCATTACAGACTGAGAAAATGCAATATAGAAGTTACTGTGCCAAATCTTCAGTGGGGTTAAATTGATCTACTACTAGTGAGCTAATGAGGTGGCACCAGCATACATGTGCTGCTACTTAAGTCAGATGAATTGGCTAAAGGAAAAAGCTGAAGTGAAGGGTAGAGGTATACAGCTAGCAGCTTGAGTATTTTTGTGCAAAGTGATCTTTTGCATGCCAGAATTCACCACAAATAAAATTTTTGATTTCATTGCAATGAAGTAAATGGCCAAGATGGAGACTTACCAGCGTGTCATATGCACCTGGGAATCAAATATGGTGATAAATGATTCCTTCAAGCAGATTGAATCTGCAGTCAGTGAGGAGCTGGAAAAAAAAAAGCTTTTGGGAGCTCCTGTAAGGCAGTGATGCTGAGTCCTCAGCACTAGTATCTTATTTGGCACTGTGATAAGGTATAGACCTTTTAGGGCTGACACAAGACATTGTGGCTACTAGGGAAATAAGAGTTTTTGAAGAATAAAGGGGATAACTAAAAAGGCTAAATAGTGTTGAAGGTATTACCTAACAGTTGCATCCTGCAATTTAAGGTAGCTTTTGCAACTTTATTGCAAAGCTGGAATAACATCAAAGTTAAGGTGCATATTTTTAAAGTGTGAACAGCTCAAAGGTGAGATACAGAAATGACACTGTGTAACTGGATTGGAAGTTGTCATAATCTAACGAGGCACAAAGATTGCCTGGGACGAAAAAAGGAGACTGAAATCACTGTGAAATCACTATTGCTATGTAGAATGTTGCTTTATCATGCAGCAGTAGGTGGAATTGAATGTCATGATTTTGCATATCTTCATATTTTGTTTCCAGTATGAGATTAGTTATTCAGACCAGATAGCATTAAACAGCAGCTTACTTTTCTTCTGGGTAAGGATTTGCCCTCCTGAGCATTAGTTCAGACAAATTCCTGCAGATGGTAATAATGAAAGGGGATACACCAGGAGGCAGCTTGCTTTCTGAGATTAAGAATGAAATATCCACAAATCTGATCATAATATCAGAATGGGAAAGCAAGTGAAAAATAGAACTGTAAATCTTTTGACGGTCCTGTCTTTTCACTCTGTAATTACTGAGATTCACTATACTCAGCATATGTGGAGAAATCAGATAAGGTGGTTAGTGTTGGGTGTTAGGTTTTTAAGTATTATCCAATAAAAGCTTTGACTTATTCCAAATTTGTTTGCATTACACTCAGAGTTGTTGAAAGATCTGCGAAGAATCCTCTGAGTTGAAACTAAATATACATGCATGAAGTAGATGTTATCCTTGACCACTTAATCCAAGTTTTGATTAAAATGATGTAACATCCTAGTACCTGTCTGTCAGATGTGCATTTCAAAACAAGTCAGCTGGGATTCCATCAATGGCAGCGAGCTATTCAGCTATGCCAAAATACTGCTTAATAGGTACGAGGAGAATGACTTAGCCCCTGGGATTTTGTATCCGATGGCTTTTAGCTTCCATGATGATCTGTATATAAATGTGTAAAACACCTCCGCTGGAGATAAGATCAGGGGATTTTAATAGGGCAATATGTCGCTCACTCTTAAAAGTATAAGTAACTGCACAACGTATGGAGCTAATGTATTGGGCACGGTTTTGCTTGCTTAATGCAGTGTGATGTAAGAATGATCACAGAGATTGTTATATTTGTATAAATGGGAGAATTATCACTCTTCTGAAGTAGGATTTATCTAGAAATGAGTGTCACTGGATTAAAAACCTAGTTTGGCAGCTGAAGCATTGTTATCTTTCTGTGAAACTTGCAAACTACAGAGTCTGTTTTCTGTGAAGGGATGGACGGTTTATCTTGACTAAAATGTGAAGAAAAACCTAACTATTCACTTGGAAAGATTTTTCCAGGGTGGAATGGTTTAAAAGCTTTAATATTGTTAGGAGTAGGGACAGTTTGCCATCTGAAGGCAAAGGTTTGTAGTAGGGCAGCTTCCTTGATTTTAAGTAGGGGAATTAAAGTACATGTCACGTGCCCCCAAACCCTTTTACTAGCTGCCTGTTGTTAAATATACAAGTTAAATCCTGAAGAAAACAAAACATTGGAGGTTGTTAATGTTGAAGCAGCTTAATATTCCACGCACCTATGTGATAGCTGTAGGTGATCATTGTGAACTGTATTGCACTTAGAGCTACTTGAAAACTTAAATAGAAAAAGCAAAACTGATCGAAATTACCTGCATGAAGAAGTTGTTTCTCTTCTCCTATGTTTTTTTTTAATTCAAGATAGACTTCCTTGTGCGGTCAGATCACGGGTTGAATTCTAATGATTAATATATATTGTGGAGATTCTGAGTAAATTTGCCTAAATAGGTGCATGGTTTGATCTTGAGCTGTGATCAAGCTCCTTAGTGGTGTTCTGCTAGCCAAAAGAAACCATAAAATACCCTAGCGAGGGATTTGTGCTTTCTTTCTCTTTACTGACCCTCTTTCATCTAACACCATGTAGGGTTAAGATAAAAGACAAGAACAGGGAAAAGCGAAGTGGAATATTCGAAGCAAGGTGAAACAAGCGTAGGTGGAATTCTGCTTTGTCTTCATGGGCAAGTCAACGTGACAGTGCAGAAGAGTCCCGAAAATGTTCTGGCATGACATGAAATATTTGCCTATCTGGGCAGATGTAGTGATGTTAGGAAGTAGACCCTGCATGCTGCGTGCACATCAGAGGTTAACCTGTTTAGCCTCGTGCTAACCTCATAACAAATAGCGCAAAATGGACAGGTCACCACTGGAGCACTCAGACTTAATGCCTCATTTGTCCCCTTTATCTGTCTATAGCTGCATCATACTCAGTCCAAAAAGTGCTGTAAGCCTTCTCTGTCTGAGAAGAGCTATTTCAGCGCTCTGTTCTGTTTACCTTTGCCTGAAAAGAAATTGTAAATACGAGTTGGTGATATCCAGTACTTTGTGGGAAGAAAGGTTCTGTGACTTTTCCTTCCTGTGATTTTATTTAACCACAACTGCTTGCAGTATATATATGTCTGGTTTTCACTACATTGCATATCAATGTACTGATTAAAATATTTTATAATAAATTTAGTACATGTTCTGAGAGAACAAGGAGGGCAGTCTTTTGACTATACCTCTTTATGAAGTTTAGAAATTTGGGTTTAGATTTTCTGTATGTAACTATGGGCAAGTTCAGTCAGCCCACTGGAAAAGTAGAGAAATTAGAAATATGTAACCCAAAGCTGATGAAGTACTTCCTGTTAAATTGTATAATAGGAACATTTAGGTTGGATATTAGGAAGGACTTCTTTACCAAAAGGGTTGTTAGGCATTGGAATGGGCTGCCCAGGGAAGTGGTGGAGCCACCATCCCTGGAGGTCTTTAAAAGACGTTTAGATGTAGAGCTTAGGGATATGGGTTAGTGGAGGACTGGTTAGTGTTAGGTCAGAGGTTGGACTTGGTGATCTTGGAGATCTCTTCTAACCTAGGTGATTTTGTGAACCATGCAGATTTTTTTTTTCCTGTAGTGAGATAAGTAGACCTGTATTCAGGAGAGTACTGACAGACATGCCCAGCTGTAAGTGCAACTAAATGTTAATTCAAAATATTTAAAAACATGTATTTTTGAATAACTTAGGGTAAATTAACAAGTAACATCCTGCTTTAGGATGTGAAAAGTATAGAGAACAGAGATAGGTAGCGGCTTGCCCCATTTACTTTTAAAGGATGTTCTAGTACTGCTTTGGTGACATAGTTCTGGTGTCCAAACCTATGTTATAGCGCTGAAACAAAATGTATCAGTAATATGAGCTACATTTTCCAAATACTAAGAAGTTATAAAAACATTCATTTTTAATAGGCATATATATATTTAAGGTGCACAGTGTGTAACTGTTGCAATAGTAGTTCATCACTAAAAGCAATAATAGCATGAAGATGCATTAAGTTGTGGAATCCAAAATATATTATTTCTTAAAATTCAATTCTCTAAATTTATTACCTGCTGAATAGCTGTGGAGGACAGACAAAAATTGAGGTATCAGGTGTTTTGACATTTGTGCTGGCAGAAAATCCCGGTTAATTAGCTGTGTTACAGCTATCACTCGGTAGTATTCCCTTAATTCCAAGGAAATTGTGGAAATAGGTTTTATGAAAATAGTTGAAACTCCATTTTTGTAGTAGGGTATCTAAGTGGAGACCCATCGACTTGAGAGTTAAAGATGTATTAGTAGAGCCCTGTATTGGTCCAGGCATTGGAACAGAAATACAGCAAGTTCATTGCACTGTTCAAGTCTTCAGGTTAGATGAGTGACCTTCAAAAATACAACAAAATTGAGCAGTTCCCTTGTGCTTTGGTTTTCAGTCGTCCCAGTGTTCAGCTCTGACAAATGGCAACAGCTGAGTTGTGTTCCACCCCAAGAACTGTTTTTGTAGGTCTTCTGGAGCGTAAGTTCCTTAACTCTGTTTTTTTTTTTGTTTGTTTGTTTGTTTTTTGTTTTTTTTTAAAGTATCAGGGCTATGGAACAAGCTTGAAATCATGGACAGAATAAATCATCAGTGGACTAAGAACCAGTACAGTCTTAGGTCTCTGGATCTCCTGTTAACGTATTAGTGTGACTAATACGCTTCAGAGAGGTGACTCTGCTTCAGAGAAGTCTTGTGTGGAAGTACATCTGCCCTTCAGGGTTAGGAGTTCATCTTGCTTTTATCAAAGCTGTATTCCAGTTGAACATCTTAGATTTTTTAACAGCTTGCAGCCTGGCACTCTGATAGTATGAGCAGGTCCTGTTTTGAATATGAGCTGTAACTTCTCCAGCCAGTAACTGCAGCCGAAAGGGTCTAAAGGGGACTTACGGCCTCCTCTGTTGCTGTGGTCCTGGAACAGAGTTGTTCTGCAGTGTTCCTGATGTCACTGTCATCTCAGGCTGGTTTGGGTTATGCATGAGTTGTCTGAAACAGCAGCTAATCACAGGTAAAGTGATGCTACCTTTAACACCTGCAGTAATAATGACAAGTTTGATATACTATGATGTGGCTGTACTCTGGGGCCGTTTACCTGGCTTTGAGCCTCTTCTCGGAGGTAGGATGTATTCATGAGGTGTCTGAATTGTTGTCTGCTCTCCCTCTGTGTCCAGTTCGAGTTTTGTGTTGTAAATCAACCTGTACACGTACAGGAAATGTAGTTTCAACCTTTGTAACTCGTTTTGTTGTCTTAGCCTTTTATGCAGGATACAAGTTGTTGCCACAGGTCACTTCCACTGCATTTCTTGAGACTTCTGTGTAAAGGTATAATTGGGTCTTGCTGGCTGCTTTGTCATGATACTGCAGCATCCTCATGTCTGCACCCACTCTGCTGTGACCCATCTGAAGACCTGCAACAATTCGTAGTTCGAGCTGCCTGCCTGTGGTCATGCCCATAGCTAAATATACAGCAGCTAAGCTTGGAATAGCTCCAGGAAGCAGTTACAGAAAAGGATTGCAAGAGCCAAACTCTGCAACATTCCCTTTGTGAGTTCATCTTTAAACAATGCAGCTCCACCTGCTGCTGCTGTCCTGGATAGGGATTTAGTATCTTCCCCAAGGAATACAGATTTAACAGGAGCCACCCACTAACTCTGAAACAATCAACTGCTTTTCCTGCAGGTGTGATTCCTTGCTCACACAAAGCAAGAAGAGCAGGCATTCCTGCCCCCATCCAGCTTCCTCTTCCAATCAGCTTTAGTCATACCAGCGTGGATGTGTAGTTCAAGAACCAAAATGTATGGAATGTTATCCTGGGATCTGTGAAATGGGTTTTGATCAGCAGTTTATAAAAGAAAAAAAATAAATGATGAATTTGCACATCTCCAATATATGTCTATGGCACTGCAGAGTTAAAAATAAATAAATAAAAAATCATTCCAGGAGTGGACCAGTAGTTTCACTGGAGAAATGGGGGAGTCTTGAACAGTAAAGATAGGGGATAGCCTTTTTCATTATGGTATGAACTCCAGAGTATTTGTTCAGTGCTAAGAATTCCTGTAATTGTGTAAACACCTAAAATGGCAACCTGTATTTTTGGACATGATAGGGCTATTAAGTGCCAATGAAAAAACAATGTGATCAGTTCAGAAAATCTGCTCATTCTTGTAGACTAAACAAATAGAATCAGACTTCCTCATTAATTTTTTTTTTTTTTCCTGCAGAACTTTGGTCTGGGGGGATTTCCTCCTTCTTCAATCTAATTATAGTTCTATATAGGACTCCTCACTAGTGACCAGTGAGAATCTATCAACTGGAATGCATCAGCTACCGACTGTATGGCACAAAAAATCCTATACCAGTGTGTGAACTTTAAAGTTCGTGTTATTTCAAGTCTCCAAATCCAGCAGGCAGTATTTATTGTAACTGGGTAAGAACATACAGCTATTAATAATTCTTGTAAAAACAGCTTTCTGAATATTAAGTCAATTTCTGGTCTGAAGTCTAAAAGACAGTTCTCCTTGATACAAAAATCAAACAGTCTTGTCATTCTTAATGGGGTGGGGTCATCTTAACTAGTGATACTATTTTTTTCTTCCCAAGCTTTATAACTTGATCTGTTAGGTTCTAGATCCTGCTGTGAGCAATGGTTAGCGTCCTTCAGGTAGAGCTAGAGCATAAATGTGAAATGGTTGAAATGCTCTGTTTTCACCTAAATTTTGAAGGAAGAAGATGAAGCTGCTTCACTTACCCAAAACCCTGCTTGGAAGTTAAGTGAACTAGTACATTAAAATAACTATTGCTTTAAAATATCTTCTGAAGTAAATCGTTAACCACTGGGTCACCATCTACTTCACTAAGTGTGAATATCCAGTCTGGCTATGTTGCAGAGATCTGTGCAAAAGGTGACCGGCCTCTGCTGTACCTGTAAGTTCACTGCAAATGATCCCTTCTATAGCTGCCCCTAAACACAGCTTCTCCCATATACTCCCAACTGAGATGGGAATACTTGTGACCCTATTGGTATTCAATTGATATATGGTCTTACAGTTCCTGAAATAACTGAAGTGCTGGAACTTCTATTCCTCCTGCCGAAGAAGGATCTTGAAAGCTTGCTGTTTTACTAATAACTTAAGCTTACACTTCTTTCTGTGCTGTAATGAGTACCCTGGATAAAGGTAAATATTCTTGATATGAACTCTCATTTGAATCATTTACTGTTTGAAAGTGGGAGCTGACACATCTTAACTCCAAAATCTGTCTTTATTGCTAGTTATTGGTTTAAAATCTTAAAAGAAAAAAGCATGGTAAAAAATAGAGTAGTGAGCACTAATGTCTACTCAGACTGTGCATATAAGCATACTCCGAAATGCTGTCGCCTCATGGGAGCTCCAACAATGTTCCTATTGTGTTCTGCTCACATACAACATTTCTCCCCATTCCCAGGCTCCATGCTCATGAGCTGGGCAGGAAAGGTCATGCAGCTGTGAAAGGGATGGGAGCCAAATTTCATTCTGTGCTTGAGCTGATTAAGCTGCTGCTGCCTTCACAGTACTGAGTCGCTGGCTCTGAGACTTGTTTGTTCAAGTGGTAATTTCTGGATGCATTTAAATCTGTGCGTATGGAAATATATTAGAAGAAATTATGCATCAGAACAGCTGAAAGCTAACCAGCTAGTGTAAGCCTCCTTTGCCCTGATAGTTCTCCACAGAGCCACAGCCAAGTGTGAAGTTGCTTTGGGGAATCTCTGGCGCAGGCCACTGCAGGAAGGGAGCCTTTGTGTAACTTTTATTAGAAGAAAAAACTTGCATTTCTTCTCAGATCCCTCATGTCTCTGGAATTTGAAGAGAAGGTCAATATTTTTCTTGACCTCCTGAGACCACTTGCCCAGCTTGGTAGTATTTTTCTTTTACAGAAGAGACCTTTCTCAGAAGTAGATACTTTGGGAAGGTTAAAAATGAGACAACCTTCTTTAGTATGCTTTGATTGTAAGTACCTTGAAGAATCTGTTTCTCTTGATGCATAAAAGCTTTTTGCTGTAGCTTCCTGACCGTGGACCTTCCTGAGTCATCTTACAGAAACTATAGAAAATCAGGCATGATGCACAAGTAACATGAAACATGAAGAAAGGCTAAAGTCCCATCCCTTTCCATGGGAAAAAAAGGAGCAGTTCCGTGTGCATGTTGTTGAATGCAGACTTGCTGCCAGGCAGGTGGGCACAGCAGTTGGCTGAATGTTCTTTTTTCTATGCTGTGTCTTAAATTCCTTGGTAACTTTGTCCAAGAGTTATCATGCAGGTTGGAAATTGGGCACCTAACCTTTAGAGAGCTTAGGGAAGCATCTTAGCATCATGATTGAAGTAGCAAACTTCCTTGGCAATTGGTAAATTCAGTTCTCTCTCCTAGTCTCATTCTTCTGTGAAACCTGTTTTCATGTAATTCCAGACCCTTGTGAACAACTGTCTTTTGTGCAGAAGAGAACTAGGAAATCACTGCTGGTGCCAGGGTGTCCTCAACTACAATGGCTGGAGTAGATTGTCTTGAATTTAACTGCTTGTGCACAAGCAAGAAAGTTGCCTGCCTTTTAATTCAGAACAACATCACCTTGCTGGGAAACTGTGCAAAAACCTGAACTGTCATAAAGCTTTTAGCTGTTTTAAATGATGAAGAAGCTGTTTGCTTCTCGGGTGGATTTGAGGTTGCATGAGTTAGAAGGGAAATTTCTGTGCTGTATGGTGACTGTTTAGCTCAAAAGCATGTTGTACCCTTTAAAGAACACTGTGCAGACATAGCTAAGCTTTCATGAGTTTCTTCTGCACATCATTTTAATTAAGAATACCTGTTCAAATAGACTCAAGGTAGGTTATGAAGCTTTATATAAATTTAGTGAGGCAATCCTTTTACTACTGAGTTTCCCCTTCTGAGATGATGAAAACTATGACAGGAGAGAAAAAAAAAAAACTTTGGACTTTGTACTGGCTTTTTTGTGGAAGGGGAACCGGACCAGAAACTTAGCAACAGACTTGCTACACAACAACTGTGACCAACTCTCAGTGATGCAACAGTCAGCCTTTTAAAGGGTCATTTTCTACATCTCTGTTCAAATATTTTATTTATGGCCCTTATAACTTTGCTAGAAACTATTAGGATAGTATCAGCACAAGAGAAGTATGGATATCCAAGTATAAAAAAATAAGCTAAATGTGTCCATGATGGCAGTTCATAGCCAGCAGCAGACCCTGCGAAGCCTCTGCTGACTTGGTGAGATGGAAGATTGCAAGTGCAATTTCAGGCTGATTTGGCCCATGTAAACAAAGCTGTGCATGCAGTCTGTAATCAAGTGAGCACATGTGCACAGCTGTGTTTATCTGACACTTTGCAAATCAGGATTTTATTTCTAAATAGCATGCTGACAAGAACAAGGTCATGGCAATCTTCCTCGTAGTACTTAAAAAGAAATATATTTTTAGGCTGTCACCTTAAGAGCTTGGAAACTGGGATTCTCATTTCTCACAAAGGATTGGCTTTCTGAATGTTTAAATCTTCACTTATATGTTTCCAGCTACAGGACCACACAATATAGCTAGAAAAAGCCTTACTTAAATAATGGATTGACTTCTAGTAAATAACTAATACTCACCTGAGACTTCTGAAGTGAAGTGTTATCAGCAAAATATATGGGCTTGATTATTTCATCTCCAATCTGCTGCAGAGGGTTTCTGTATCTCACTGAAGTTCACTGAAATTGAAAAACTCCAGTCTCTATTGAAGTTGAAAAATTGAAACACTGGCTATTACTCATAGCAGAAAGGGGGTATGTCAATGTCTTGATGGTTCTGTTGTGAATGTAATTTTTAATTGAATTTTCTGAATCTGTTGGAATGGAAAACGGACCATGGGCTTTCAGAAGTTACTTAATAAGATGAATGCACTTCTTGCTGATGGCATGCCAGCAGTACAGCTACTAAATGGCAAGTATAAGGACTGCTGACAGCCTGAAAGATATCTTGGAAAGCTTATTCAAGGCGTTATTCATAGAAAGGAGGAGCATCTTCTCAAATCTGAGTTGTATTTTGGATGCAACGGTGGTTGGATCAATCAAACTGGAGGCAGCAAAGTTATGTCTACTGGTGAACAATTTACCTCAACTTTATCTGCTACAGTATCCATCTCTTTAGATAAGTCCTAACTTTAATAGACTTTTTAAGAATGAGAAAAATCAAGATAAACCAGCTCTTGGCAAACAAGCAAGCATGAATTTTCTGTCTCTATATTAGTAGATTGCTGATTAAAATCCAAGAGATAAAGTTAATAGTACTAAATATCTTAATTTGTATTTGGATGCTACTGTCTACTACTATTCTCTGTATTACAGAAGAGCTCTTCCTTCTATGTAAGGAAGATTACACTGGCTATGTATCGGCTTTGCAGAGTTGCTATAGTGGTGCTGCTTCTTTAGTATTGTTATGGGAGGATTCCTGGCAAATGCAAGCATGCATACTTCCTTTTGGGAATGCGGGGTATGATCTGGTCAAGTAATAGAAAAGCTGGGGAAGAGGGGCAGGTTGTTTTTGTTGTTTTTTTTTTTTTATCCCTAGTTGTGCTATGAGGTAGGCAGCAGCCCTGATTTGTGGTGTACACATCTCCATAATTGTTAAAATATAGGGTCCACTCATGAATGATCAGGAAGCTTTGGAAAAATTCTGTTGATGGGTAATATGCCAAATGGTACTCCTGGAAGCTTTTTCAGAAGTCTTATGGACTAGATGATCTGGTAGGTCCTTTCCAACCTTGTGTTTCTATGGGATTATAGTGATGATGGTATTTGTAAAGCAGCTAGGAAAAAAATATTTATTATGAACTCATGGTTTCAGAGAACTTGGCTAGGGAAGCTACCCAGACAGAATGAGAACCCAGGAGGGCTGGCAAGGGCTCTTCTCATCAGACCAAAAATAGTCACTGCATAATGGTAAATAACTACCTTATATGGAACCTAGAAGAAACAAATAAGGACTTTTAAAACTAAAAACAAATTGGCTCTTAAATTCTTTTCCTTTTACACATTGTGTGATATCTTCATATCTGTGCTATATAAATTCTCTTCTAGCTCTCTTAGCTCACATAATAGAATGGAGCAGGGTCGTTTGGACTGAAGGCAATGAAAACCATATGAAGTGGCTGGTTGCCACTTTACTGCATACCACAATTCCCCAAAGGCAGGAAGATTACCTAAACTCATCTACTTGCAAAGTGAAGTGTAGGAAAATTTATGAAAAAGTTGTTTACCAAGTAGAATGAAAGAAGATGGAATATAAATACTACTCTTAAAATTGGGATGCTGTTTGCCTGGAGGTATTGAAAATTAAGCATTATGTATAGATTCCAACATAATAACCAGATGTTTGCATCCATCCCTCCTGGGAGACTGAAATAAGATCTTTTTTCCCATTAGAGAACTGTCCCAAGTAATGCTATGCAGTGAAGTAACTGCATTCCTTGCCTACCTGGGCTTGAGAAAGGGGAAAAGGGGAAAAACACTTGTTTCCTGCTTCAACCTACTATTATTTTACAGATGACTTTTCCAGTTTCTTCCTTTCTCAAAGTATCTACTTACTGTATTAGAATTCAAGATAGCAGACCCAAAAATACATTTAAATTGTTTTTAGTTAAAATTGTAAGCCTCCAAGCCTTGTAGCTGGGCAATGTGCATAGACTTGATAGCTTCACATCAGATTTGTGGTCAGATATTTGAGAGGTCTGTGCTTCGTGTGCTGGAAAAGCCTGTGCTGAAACTCAAGTTCAGTTTTCTGCTTCCCACAGCCAGTAGAACTCCCTGTAGTTTAGATGGGTGACGTACAGAGCCAGGTCCCTTCAGAGAGCACTGGCCTTTGAAGTTAGAGCTGCTCTTTGGAAATGCTTTAACAAAAGTAATAAACTTAAAGGCTGGAACCCCACAAAGAGAACTTATTTTTCAAGGATATATGCATTAAAAGTAATAACTCCATGTGAGCTCCCAGTGACTGTCTAGTGTCAGGAGTTTGCCAATAGCTTGGGATAAGATAAAAACTTCATTAAGCACAAAGAGAAAATCTTAAACTGAACACATTAGTGTTGCATACCTTGCACAAAAGGTATGTACAGACTCTTCAGGGCTCTTCCCTAGATCGCATTTGTCTTTGCATCTGCGGTGCTACAGTTGATACAGGTTGGATGCTGAGATGATATAACTTACTGTACTTTAGTTGGATGGGCTTGGGTTATAAAGGATGGTCATTTAATTTCACCTGTAGGATTACAGAAACAAGTTTAAGTTGCATAAGTACAAAAATGTTAATGCTGGCCCTTGCTGTTCTGGAGGAGCTATTTTAGATCCATGTGAAAGTTAGGTTTCTTGGGTTTTGTTTTAGGTTAAGTGCAGCATAGTACCTCTTGCTGGGAACTGTATCTTCCCACTTTTTGATAGAAGTGTTGCAGAATACTGGCAATTAAATTGGATTTTAAAGATCTATATCACATATATATATTCTGCTTGCTTAAATATTGTTTTTTTAATGTATTTTTTTGCATTTTAAAATAGCAATCCTTTCAGTAACTGCTGGAAAAGGCTCCATATTGTCAGACGGGAATCAACCAAGTTAAGCTGGCTCTGAAATGTCAGTCATGCCAAATGGGAAAGTGAAATTCCTGACTTCTGTAAAATCCTAGTGAGCTGTTAATATGAAGCTAAGTGATATACTCCTTGACATAAAATAGAAATTTTCTGTAAGGCAGAAAGAACGCTGTGTGGGGTCTTTGGCTATAAGCTTGAGAATGCTATTGTGGCCTTGGTTTGTATCTCTTGTTCCGTGTCTTTGGCCAAAGTTCTGGCTGGCTTCTCTGCCTTTCCCTTTTCCTGCCCTTTTTCCAGTCATGATGGTGGAGGCCAACCATGAGACCACTGCAAAGGGGCAGTAGCAAAGCCTTGCTTGTTAGAACTTGTAAATTTCCACATCCCCCCCACTCGCAGAAAGCTTTGTCATGTAGGAAGCAGCATGCCATCAGTTCTCTTCTGCAGTGGCTCTGTGGTTTAGTGACATCTTGAGGACATCAACCGAAGACAAACAGCCCTGTTCTTCCCCCTTTCACTGCTGACGTTAGCAGAGGGGCGTGCATGTACTGATGGACAAGGCGGGTGGAACACATTTGCCTTGCCTGGTCCATGGGTAGGTTTATGGGCTGGTTAGTAATTGCGATAAAAAGACAACCTTCAGACTGAAGGGTCTGTGAAAAAGGCAGGTATTTTCATTTATGTGAAAGGGAAGTCTGCATGTGGCCTACAGCCTCTGCTCTAACACAATGAAGGCCTATGACCTTGGAAAAGTAGTATTTTACCCTAGAGAAGCATCGTGCCAGCTTAGTCCTAAGTGGCTCAACTTGGTGTTAGAACTAATTCAGGATGAGAGGGTTAGAAAAACCAATGAGGAAAAAATACTAGCTTGATGACTTCAGCTGTGCATTTATCCAGCAAGTCTGCATCAATCGTACAAGGAAGAGCTGTGTGCTGTGAAGACTTGAAAAAATCAGCACTAAGTGTCTTACAATAGAGAAATCGCTACTCTGTCACCTGGAAACTTCTGTAGTTGGTATCTTCTGTACTTCACAGCTCTGCAATAGACCTGTCAGTAAAGAATCAGCACTCTAATTGTGATTATATAATGTCTTAATGCTTGAGCTACGATGTTTTACTGTGGTTTTTGGTTAATACACAAAAGTAGGAGACAAAGTAATTTTGGGCACAGATAGGGCAGAATGTTAATAGCAGACAACATGCAGTCAGTGAGCAGGGCTGTTCTAGTGTGCTGCAGGGAGATGACTTTGTGTAGACCGTACTACTTCTTCTTGACAAACTGTGTTCCTTCAAGTTAGTTATGTAAACCAGGATAAATGTTGTAAGAACTGAGTAACTGTACGGTCCCTGTTTTGAGTGTGAACACTCGCAGTTTTAATAACTCTTTAATGAAGCTCATACCTCGTTGCCTGATTCTGTATTATCTAGTGTATGAGAAATGCCAAAGTGATTTTGAAAGTATATACTTTAAGAAGGGTTATTGTAGTCCCCAAAGACTAACATATCCTGTAAAAACATAGGCAATATCACAAGTTACTATTACTCAATATTAAAAAAAAAAAAAAAAAAATCCAAGCTGTAATTTTTTTGAATAGGCTACTCTGCTAATCAGATACTGAAATTCAATAGTTTTCTTGTAAATCAGCTGTATTTTGGCAAACATATAGAATTACTGGTCAAATATAGACTTAAATACCAGCTGTCAGAGAAAGTTTTTTTTAAAGTACTGTTTGCTCTTAGAGCCACAGATGCAGTATCAGTATAATGAATAAAATCTATTGAGTGCTGCGTCTCGTAGAAGTGTCTCAAAGATCTATTGACTTAGAGAAATCATTCATACCTGTGTCTTCCCACCTATTCTCCTACTTCCCAACACATGAATTCCAGATACTGTTTTATGATAAAGTAATTAGACTGTAAAATTAGAGCCTCTGACTTTTTTGTTTGAAGAACAGCAAGTAAAAAATACACCTGGTGCTTTAATAAGGACTTAATTTTCTTGCCTCCGCAAGTCCCCTGTGAGAATCAAAAGCAGGGAACTCAATGGGGGCTAAATTAGAGGTAAGCCACACCTACCAAACCTTTCTGGTTGAGAAATCACAGAAAGCTCTCCCATAATTTCATACTGCAACAACCCTACCCAAAATGTCATACAGAAGCAACAAGAATCTTTTAATGTGTATATCCTTAAAGAGATCTTCAGTGATGCCCAGGATATTGGGTAACTGTCTCAATGAGGTATGTGTAGCTGCATTCTTCAGTGCTTGGTCTCCTGTATAGTTTTAGGAATCTGAACTACTTATGAGAAACTAACTCGGGAATAAATCAAAGAGGAGGACTATTTGAGGGAGAAAGGAGGAGCTGGATGGTTTGGAAAGACATCTGTGTGCTGTAGTCACTTTATAAACCAACAGTAAGGCAAATACTCAGAAAATCTTTAGTGGAGTCCCCCTGGAAAAGATAGATGGTCACAAAGGACTGAGCCATGAATTCAACAAGTACGTAATTTTAAGTTACTAGAGTTTATGAAGTCAAGAAAATTTGCTGTTGCTGAGCTACTTTCAGCAACAGCTATCTTGTATTTTGCAGAAAATTCAAATGGAATTTTACTAACCTATACAATATATATGTGTAGATTAGTGGAAATAATTGATTCATCATCCACAACATTTGGATTGATGGAGGGCTTTTAAAAGGCATTTCAATTCAGTTTTTCTTTCAGTTCAGCTCGCCTGGGGCTTTCTTTGCCCTAAGTAACAGTTTCTACATAACCACAAAAAATCCTCTAAAACTTTTCAGATTACCTGTGAGATCAAAAAAGCTAAATGTATCAAGGAAGATGTCTAATGACTTGGCAAGTGTTTCCTTGTGCTCCAAACAAGCCAACCCTACTTCACTTTCAGTGGGACTGCCTGTGGAAGCTGACTGGGTATGTATGATAGTGCAGGGCTGAGAAAGGAAGACTGCTACATTTGAGTATTTGATTCCGTGAACAATGGCAGATAAGTTTGACCAGCCCAGCACTGTGCATTAGGAATATAATTTGTGTCCAAAATGGGTTAAAGTATGCTGAGGGCTACGTGTAAAAAGAAATTCCCCAGTTTGCTTATCTGTAGGTCCCAGAACTTAATAAAAAGTAACTCCAATGTGAGTTGAAAATCAAAATCTCCATGAAAATCAGGGAGGTGGGAGAAGAGGGAAAGATTATTCCAAACTGGGTCATGTGGCACTGACAGATGTCTGGTAGCAGTAGTAATATTTCCTGGCTAATGCTTAATTTTATATTCTCTTAAACCATGAAGAGTGGTTTATTGTAATACAGAACTGTGTTGCCATAAACGGTAGAAATTGCTGAAATGAGAATATTTGATAAGCAAAGCCTATTGAGAATCAACAAATGAAACTCCAGTCCAACTTTCTTGTGGAATATTAACTTTCTTGGTTCCAGGGCCTGGTCAAAATATTCTTCAGAAGGCACTAGCAGAAAATAGTAAGGAAGTACCTAGATAATGGAATATGGCTACTTTCTCTCCTGAAGCCTCAGCTGGCTCAGATAAGCAGGAATAAGTAACTAACATTTGGGTGTCTTGCACTGCAGGATTCACTGTTTCTCAGTACCTGCTTGACTGTATATTTTTACTTTACAGTCAATGCAAAGTAGTATCCTATGTAAAGGGTAACAAAATGTGTATATAAGGGTCATTAAAGCACTGGGATGGCTCTGTAGGTTCTAGATCATGGGAAAAAAAACAACGTCTTCATAAATTAAGCCAACTTCTTAAAGACTGATCTGGCTTAGTAAAAATCCATTGTTCCTGCTTGTAGGAAAGTGATAAAACTACTAATGCAAGAGAAGTCCTCAGTAGCTTGTTTTTCTTAATAAGCAGTATCCTGAAGTAGATGGTATTAGAGATCAATTCTTTCCAGTGTGAATGGAATGACTTCTATGCCTCTTATGATTTATGTTAAATCTGCTTGGAATAGATGTACTCACAAATTAAACTAAAAATAAAAGCAATCAGGAAGGATACCTTTTGGTTTCATTCTAGGCATCAGGCTGTCCTTTCATGTATACCTAGTTTAAGAATTTATCAAATAACAGGGTTTAAAGAAATATAATTTGCTTGGCTGATGATTTTAACTTTGGAAGAGGCATGATGCTGAATACTGCTTTTTGCTGAAAGCTCCTCTTCCAGCATGCTGTCAGCAGTTTCTCTAGTCTATTTGTCTGAGAGTGGCCCTGATTGCTTGTTTGGTACTGTTGGAGAGCATGAGGAAGGTTTCCTTGTGAATGAGAATTTCACCTGTTTAGGAGGAAGCTTGTTAGTGGCCTAAAAAGAACAAGGCTCCCCCAGAAGTTATTTTAGCAGAAATGTTTGTCCTTCCCAGGGGGAGAAGGGGAAAAAATGTTTAATATTAAACAGTTTCCTGACCATAAATAGTCCTGATTTTGTTCCTGCCTGTCATCTATCTTTCTGATCAATGAGACAGTGCCAAACACCAGCAATGGTTTGTGAACCACTATATGGCTTTGGGGGCCTGAGCAGGGAAGGTGATACCTGCTTTTTACGTATAGGTACCCATGTCCGCACAGCCCTGTGCTGACAGCTTGTGTGAAATGCACTTCCAAAGCAAGGTGCCAAGAGCAATCTAAGCCTTTTTCTAAAGCATTTGTTCGACCTCATCCTTCAGCTGTTCCAGATCCTGCTTTAAAGCAAACATACCAGGTCCGTTCTCTAGCCAGCCAGAAGCTTTGAGTGGAAGCTTTCTCCAGTAGTCACCAGCCTGTGTCCTGCTGAAGTAGGCACAATTACAGTACACAGTACCGCAATACTGTAGCAGCAGGCTACCTTTCCACTTGCAGCAGTAAATTTTTAGCAGTAAGAGCTGGGCATGTGGTCTCTAAATCACAGTTTAACTGTACTGTCAAAGTAATGTTTCTGCCAGATAAGTTCTGTCTCTGCTGGGGTCGTTACCGGTGGAGTCATACGAGCCTTTCCTGAAGTATGCAGTTTGCCTTCGTGTAGGTAATGCACCAAGGCATACTTCTAACTTCCTGGTAGCAAGGACTCTACAGCCATCCAGAGGGCAGTCATACTGGTCAGGCATTTGGGAAGCAGCTATTTTTTCTCTCCTGTAATGATTTCTGCTCCTGCACACTGTAAAATGGAAAGCGAATTTGACCTAAGAGCATTCTTATTTAGCTAGACACTGGTATTGCCTCATGCATGTGAATAAAATCAGTGTTAGTGAGTCAAGGAACACCAAGGCTTTGTCACATTTTCTTTACAAGAATTATTGTAGTAAAAACATACTCTGCAATATTTCCCCTTCCGTTTTTAAAAAACAACTTTAAAAGGTGTTTAGTTCCTAGAACAGTGATCGGTTACAGGTTCTGTGCTGATCTGGTATTTTAGATGGGTGTGTTTTTTAACAGGGCTGACTTGCCAGACTTTAAATCCATTAATAGTAATTGCGTTATCTTAATTTCCTACAAATGACAGAGTCCAGTATAGCAGCTTCTCTATCATTTCTCTTCATTTCATTAAACTGGAGTGCTGCCATTGTTCATAAACGAGGTCAGAAAAATCACACTAAGCTTCTGAATACCATCAAATACATGGCTCAAATTTGTTCTGGAGAATAAGTGACTTCAAATTGCCATCACCATCTGAAATTGTTTTGGTTTTAGCTGAAAGCATGAAGTAGGTTCCAGCTTCATTGTATGTAATTTCTAACACCGTTGCAACTTTTTGTCTGTGCATATCTGCTGACAGCTAAATCTTTGTCATTTATCAGTCCTTCTAAGAGGAGAACTAGCAAAAGCATGTTTAGCAAATTTGTTTTCAATTATCATCATCTAGTGGCTGTGTTGTATCACAATCGCAGCCTAACAAAAAACTTCAAAGTACTAGTGAAGTGATTATTCTTAATGCATTCCTAGCACATGTTTGTTGGAGGTCGTGTGACATAAATGCTGTGTAGCCTTGAGCTGCTTCTCTCAGTTCAGTCTAAATCACTGTGGTGTCAAGGCTTACATCCTTGTGAAATAAATGTTTTAGTGATGAGTGACAAGTGGCATCCAGTAAAGTTTTTAAAGGTGAACTGCAAAGTGGTATAAGCTGACACTGTTCTGCAGTGATGTGAGTTGTGCCCTGCACTGGCTTACCTGGTCATGCCTCTGCCTTGCTCAGAATCTGTAAAGGTGGTCTGTCCTAGCAGTGTTCAGAGACAGAGCAGGGTTGACAACTTTTATCCCTTTTCTACTGCCATGTATGAAGTTTACCTTTTGTTTTTTCCCCGGGTAACAGAATCCTGCTCCTTCTCCACCATAAGGTCATAGCTGCAAGGAACAGTTTCTGTGTATGTGGGTAACCAGAAAGCTGATGTCCCATTATGGTCAGTGACTTCAAAACCATTCGGTAAGTCATGATCTTTTGAGACTCAAGTATGCTATACGTTCCTCTAACTTCTTTCCATCAATATGAAGATGCTTGGTAACCCTACATACTGTACATTTTGTGATTGTAGATTTCACGTAGGAATTGTGATTTGAGCACAAGTCTCTTGCGTAATAACTTTAGAAATTTTTTCTTGTTTTAGTTCTCCTTGCTATGAGTTAGCAAGACTGAAGCTAGGGACTAAGTGGCTGGTGTGGTTAAGTCTCCCAGAACCTGAGGCCCTGTTTGAGGGGTGGGGGTGGAAGGGAGGGCATGGTGTCCCATTCCATTATGTGGCGGTCAGCACTGAAATCTGACTTCATGCTCTAGAGCACTGTGAGAACATGGAAGTGTTTTTATTTTATCTGAGCTGTGTGGAGCTTTTAAATATGAAATTGTCAGATAGTTGCATTGTGCCAGAATGCACAGGTCTCTATTTTCTCACATACTTCAAATATGGTTCTGGTATTGCTAAATACTTTTTGGGCACCATGGTATCAAACTGCGTGTATGCTTAAACAGAAGTAACACTTTGGCTAGGATTTTTCTTTTTCAGGTAAATCGGACATCTCTCTCTATATATCTTTTGTATTTATTTTATTTTAATAGAATATTGGAGGCAATAATTGGTGTTTGCACTATATTGCACTATACCTGACTTGGTATTTGATTCTATATGCAAGTAACACCTGGCTGGGATGTCATGTCAGTGCCGCTTACAAGCGAATATATGGTAAATAAATGTGATTAAAGAACAGACTTTCCTAAAGAATAAGCTAGCTGCACGATGAAGTGCTGAAACATTCCTTAATGTATCACCATTAATATGTGTATTTTAGGGGAGAGGGAAGGTTCTCTAATAGCCCATAGGCAGTATTGTAACATACTACTTGTGCATTTAGTTGTATCCCATTAACCATCAAGCTGTTTGCATTTCTGTTTCTACAGAATGCCTCCAGCATTCCTAAAACAGCTTTGAAGACTTCTCCCTGTCCAATAATCCATCAATTTAATTAGTACGCGAGATATCTGATGAGATGAGCAAGTACCTTTCACAAAGAACTGGTGTGCCAGTTTTGCAGTAACAAAAATCCTCAGTCTTCCTCCCAGCTACTTACTATAAAATAGCAAATCCAAGATCTGTTTCTCAATATAAGGAATAGTGAGGAAAAAAAAACAAACAAACATTGAACCTTTCAGGACATAAAATAATTAAATATAGTCTAACTATTAAAGTTAGTCTTGAATATGTATAACCAGTTTGTTGCCTGACTACTTACAGAAACTATGGCCTCAGTTTTCTTTAAAAATGCCCAGATTATCTTGTTTGAATCAACCATATTTTATTTTTCTTTCATTGAATGTCTTGCATGCACACAGAACTGATAACTTAGCTGTCTTACTTTCAGTATCAATCTTGCCAACCAATGTTTTGCAAGTTACTTTTTTACACGTTACTTTTGCCTTTGAAATTTCAAGATGCTTTCCATGCCTAGAGGAGAGTTCAACAGCAATGTCTGCAGTATGTAAGCAGAACAAGATGGCTAAGCATAATTCAACAGCATATATGATTCCTCAGGTATTTGAGGTACCTCTTATAAAAAGCTCTTGGCAGTAAACTTTGAGCATGCAGGGCACCTCATTCTCATGTTAAGATCATTTTCTGTGTTTGTGCTAACTTATATATAGGTGCTGTCTTTGGATTGACATGAAATTAGCAAAATTACTTACTGATGAACTGCAAAATAGAATTAACACATGGTAGACTTAAAGTACCTACATCAAAAGTGGCAGCTCACCTTGACACGTGAGCAAAGGCTAAGTTGTTAGAGAGAGAACTGAAAGTAGCACTCTGAAATGAATGTCAACAATATTATCAATGTGATCTTTTTAATACTGAGATTAGACAGACTTAGTTACTTGTTGTTGATTTGTGACTACTTTTATATTTTTTAATCAGAATGTCTAATGCCTTATTCTGGTTTAAGTATTGCAGTATTTGTCATTGCTCATTAGGTGTTACAACTTTGCACTTGTGTATGCTTGGAAGAACCACAGACAAACATGTTACTGCATACTGCTCTATTTGTCTGTGTGATTCTTCCACATGCACTCGGCAGTCTTTCTGGCTTTACCCATTTTCATGTGTGAAACAGCAAGATTTTGGCCTGTGGGAAATAACTTTTCTAGGGCAAAAGTGGTAGCTTAAGGAATGAACCTAAAAGATCATCTCAGAAAATGGTAATCGTGTCCAGCCTTGGCTACTGTAGAACCGCACTTCAGGGCACTCGTCACTGTGTCGAACTACCCTTTCCTTGAGCTACCCTACCACAAATGCAGAAGGGGTTTTGTTATTTATGTGACTTACCTGTTTCTGGAGTGTTGAGATGTTATTTACATTCTATGTGATATTCCAATTTCATCTATTCTTTAAAATATTCTGTTAAGGCAAACATCCCTTGGCCAGTGTTTTTGAACTTCAGGCATTGCTCTTTTTGGAGTCTGCAGGAAGATGCAGACACTTCTGTCACAGAGGATTCCATTTTAGGTGCCTGAAGTAGACATTCTGATTCTGATACCTGGGCCTTTATAATGTATTGCGGCATGGCATCAGGCTGAAAGATGGCTAGAGAATACCACCTATTGCAGTGCTGTCTTTCTATTGGGTGTCTTTGCTCATTGCTTCCTCATCTTCTTCCCAAACTACCAAAATGCTGGATAGTTGGAAGGTGAAGTTCACTTGCCATTTCCTTGGTTGGGATGATAGCTCTACAAAAGTGTAAAATAAAGTTTGGCACAATAATAAGAAAAAGGAACAGTGCACAATGATATTATGTGCAAGCCTGTGGACAGAAAACAAAATTGATGAATTTTCAAGGGCACTAGCCATTTTTTTCCCTCCTCAATCTGTCAGGAAAAAGTGCAACAGTATTAGAGCTGTCAAGGAATGGCCAGGCAAACAAGGAGATCACTCATCAGTGTCAGTGACAAGATTCTGAATTTGATGGCAAAGCAACAGGACGAATAAGGATGACTTGATAATGGAAGTGCATAAATAGCACTTCAGGCAATCAGAAAAGCACATGGGAATGACAATGAGCTGCTGTCAGTATACCTCCTCCGTGTTGATGAGAGGGAGGAAGACCTGAAGGCTCATAATGACAAGCTTGAGAAGTGTTCCAGGCTATGAGCTGCGCAGAATCAAATCCCCTGGAAATATGAAGGCCACAAAATCGTCTTGATGGTACCTACATGCTTAAAAAGAAACAAACAAAAAACCTCAGTATTTGGAGCAGTTCCTGGAAGGAGAAAACACATGGACCCTAGGGCACCAAACTGGCAGCAGTGTAGATGTCAAGGTTCAGCTAATCTTTTGAATTCTTGGCGCAAATTCACTGGCTTATACAGACAATACCTTTAATGTTTATCTTGGATACAGTACTTATAAATGTAATCATTTTAACATTAGAAAATTTTCCTAAGTGAAGAGGTTCTGTGATTTTGATTTAAAGGAATCAATTTAAAGATCTTGTATGGACTGTTTAGCTAAAAAAAAAAAATGATGCTGTCCTGTCAGAATTAAAACCAACAGAATATTTTTCAAAGAAGTCATGGTATTTTCTTTAGGTTGTTATAATATTGAACTGGCATATAGAAAATAAGTTTGAAGAGGTGTTTTTTCATCTGGTTTGGCCCAATCTGACGAAAGTCCTCCAGTCCAGAGCAGGGACTTGAATATTTTTTTGCTGTGGAAGAAGCTAATCCACACAAGACTATACCTGCATGTACCTAAACTGTACCACAACACCAAGATCTGCGTTGCAGTTGGCAATATTGGAGCATTGAGGCTGAACAAGTGAATCATAGCCTAGGAGACTGCAGGAAAAACTGTAGTTTATTGAAGTGTTTAAGTACTTGTTGTCAACACATTTCATAAGTTTCTGAGAAGAATTATTCTTGAATGGAAAGCCACACCCGGTACATAAATCTTAGTGTAAGCTCAACACTCCTGTAATTCCTTGTAACTGCAGGAGGCATGGCTCTGTTAACTTGAGATCTTTCTGTCATAGTGACCATGTAATGATAACATTTAACTGCAGATAGTAGATCATTATATGCTATTACATTTTTGCAATGTATCACTCTAATACTTTTGATACAAGTGCTGGGATTCAAGGTTTTAATCCTAGAGCCATGTGTAATTTTGGAGGTGACCTTTGCTGTGACAGTAGCGTGGCAAGTGTTTTTGCAAGTAGACATCCCTGATAAGGAAGAGCTGATGCTTCAAGGAAATGTGCAAGGGAGAGTGGTGACAAACTAAAACCAACCACTGCATTTCATTCTGAGTTCAAGTGCATTTGTTTTAACTTTTGAATTGTGTTATGTGGTCTTGAATGTGGAGTCTGTTGAACAGTGTAGGCATGAAATGTTTTATGTACCAATTCACGGTACAGAAAAATAAAAAAGTTGGAATGAAGAAGACTGCTGCATTAATACATTCAGTGCTAGCAGGTTACCCAGCTAGTGCTACACTGCTAACAATGAGATTTAATCAGAAAAAATGTGTATGGCTGAACTTTGTCACGAGCTGCATAATTTTGCAAGCAATTGCAAAGCAGAATTAGACTAAGGATCATGTTATCCTATTACCCTTATGTAATGTAAGTTGACATTGAAAGACTCAGGTTTTTGGATATGGATAAGCATCTTGGCTTTTTGCATCCATGTTCTGCAGATCTTTTTTATCATACTTAGGTTGACTCAGTTATGCTACAGACCTTAAAGCCACTACTGGCTTTAGATGACAATGAGGCAAAGCCAGTCATCTTAGTCACTGCTTCACAGCGAAGTAATCACAAACTATACGGATTTCATCCCGTGGTAGTGTACTGATACCACAGTTGCCTGCAGAACACAACTCATTTGTCAGTCTGAGTTTTTCAGTTGACCTGGTGCATAGAACATTCTAAAGAAAGAATGAAGGGTGCCACTGAAGATAATGAAGGCAGGAAGAAATACGGCCCTATAATCAGCAAATGAGGAAAAGTTGCAGCTTGTTTTAATAGTAGCTACCAGTGAGTGTCAAAGGACCTTGGATAAAGCCACGTTAGTCTGTTCGTTGTCCTATCTATGAAGTGAGAATAACAACATATTATTTAACTGGCTAAAAGCAAAATAAGAATTAATAAATTAATTCATATGCTGGTTTCTATCTTTTTCAAAAGTTGATCTACCTTTACACTTTTCATGCACTAATTTTTAATCATTTTATTCTGATTCTTTTATGGATTGCCCAGCAATATTCCAGCTACTAATGTCTCTGAACAGCAACTATTGTGGCTGTGATGGTGGAATGCCGTACAGGAAATGAGAGCTGTATTCATCCCACAGATGATGTGTGCGTTGACTTGTATGACGACTTATGCTGTCACTGCAGACAGCAAAACTAACCTGACAAGAGGTTTCCTCTTTTGACAGAGGTCTTCTCTTGACTGCTGGAGTTCTGTTAGCACCCTCATATCAACTAGAAGTGTGTGTTTTACATGTACGGCTAACACTGTAAGGCTGGCAAAACTTTGTAGCAGTGACTTATTTCAGTGCAGTGATGTTACTGGCATGGGCCATTAGGAAAAGAGCAATAGTACAGTGGCAATTGAAGTAGAACATTTGATAAGTTTGAGGGCCTGGGAACCCTCTGGCCATTTTTAACCTTCTCTTCTGTGTAAATAAAAATGTAAATATTTGAGGTACAGTTCTTATAAAGCACTATGACTGGCCTCTGCTTTGAAAACAAAGTTTCTGAAAGTGAATAAGTAAATTAACAACTTGTAAGCTTGGATATAACCCACTTTTTCCCCCGTGCTTTGTTTTGGAAAGCACATTAAGTCACTTCCAGGGAAATAACACCAAACCAGTTTTATTTAGTTAGGTTAATTCCATTTTAATATTTCCATTAGCCATTTTAAACTTGGCACGGCAAGTAATAAAATTCTACAAATATTGACAAATAGAAAAGTAAATGCCATCCAGCCATGACAATATGCTTTTCAGCCAACTTCCGAGAGATAGAAAGGCTGCTATCATAATTTATTTATATATTAATAAGGCATATGATTTTTATCATTAGTTATTCCCTTCTAGCAATTAAGGCAAAGCTGATAAAATCTTCACTAAGTAAATATCTTGGTTAACTTTCAAAAATTCATAGCTAAAAATCTTTCTAGTTTGCACACGGGGGAAAAAAAAAAGATAAAGCTTCTCTTGTGGAGCATGGCACCAAGTCAGATGTGCAAATGGAAGAAAAAGGAAGAGTCAGCAGGGATGTGTAGGCACCAGAACTGACACTGGCAGACTCCAGTATGGTTACTGGCTTACCTGGTGATTGTGAATTGTGTTGTCCTTGCACGTGCAGTTAGTGGTGCTACTGGAGCATTAGGGGGTGAGTTTTTGACTGAAGTCAGTCAGTTTGGTCTTCCCTTCTAATTAGGCTTTATCATTAATATCAGCCTGACAGCTAGTATATTCAGGACTTCAGTTAAAGAGTCAAAGCCTAGATGAAACTTGAGAAATTTAACATGTGGAACCAGTTATATTCCTTTTTCCTCGGTAAGTTTTACCCATAAAGGGAAATCAACTTTTGCGTATGCCAAAGTCAAGGGCAAATGACTACTACTCTTGTTAAAAGAGTAAATCCTTTATGTTTCAGGAGGATGTATTTACAGTTACTAATGATGCTCACAGATCTTGCAGCAGACTTGATACCTGTGAGAAACACTCCGTAGCCAATAACTTAGGCTCAGGCGAGGATCTCAGTGAAGTAGTAATTTATTCGCGATTGCAATGGCGGGCACCCCACAAGCAGGAGACCGCGCCTACTAGTTTCAAAACACAGTTTATATACCTTTTGATGACAGGACCCTCCCCTGTTTCCCCACTGAGTGAGTAATCCAGGTTCACAATCTATCTGATGCTTCACAGACAATGCATGGCCTTCAGTTGCTGGCCTGTTAAATTTCAAATTTCTTTTGACACTTTTACTGTTTAAATTGGTAATATTTCTTCACTTATCTGACTTGACTTAACACTGTGATTTTATCCTAATTGCTCTAAGGAGTCCGGTTGTCTGCATTTTACAAGGTTGTTTGTTGAGCTTTCTTATCGCTGCAAGCATCACAATACCACATTCCTTCCTTCTAAACAATGTAACTCTGCAAAAGCAACATTTATATTCCCACAATACCTAAGCAGTAAATATTCATTTTTTATACATTAAGGAAATATTTTATGAATTTTAAGTAGTTGAAAGGTAGAACGCATCTGTTTAAAGGCACCTTCTTTCTGGATTTGTCCATCTCTGGATTCAAGGCTTCAGCTAATGACATCTCACTTCCAGAGCTTGTTATAGTTGGGAAGTTACCCTCTTTAGTAAGTGTTTGCCTGAGGATCGTAACAATTTCTGGTTACTATAAAGTATAAATGCTTTCTACTGTATAATTGCATAAGGAAACAGCTAATCCTTGGGAATGGTACCCTTTGGGAGGAAAGAAAAAGATCTATTTGGCATATATGGAGCGAACACAGACCTTCAGACAGTGACTTTCTCTTTCAGCAATACTAGGAAAGTAGCTAATAAATTTAAAGTAGCGTGTAAAGTGTTTTGTTAAGTGTCCAATGTGCCATGCTTTCCAGGAAAAGACATCATTCTGATTTATATGACTACCTGGACACAGATGCAGAAGCATTTGTGTTAGTAAAATGTTTTAGCAAATAGTTTTTTAATCCTCATTACCTGAAGAAAGTAAATCTATCTACTGGAATGTCCAGCAAGATATTCCTGTTTCCCTTTGACAAGAAAACTTATTACTTGAACAAAGAAGAATGAAGAGTCAAAATGTAAAGGGAAATCTCAAAGCCATGCAATATATTACAGCTTCACAGGTGACCAAAATCTCTAGTAGCAGCTAAGACTGGTTGTGATTCAGATATGGATGCAAAAACAATGCTTTTATGAAGTGTTTGCCTTGAGTAGTATGCCATGAATTTCATTGAAATGAACTATTAGTATAACAGTTTATCTTGCTTGTGGAGATTTTCAAGGCTGTTGCTGCTCTTAGCCAGTTAAATAAGCCTTTTAATCTACAGAAACTTTAGTTTAAAATAAGCAGTGGTACCAAACACCGTTTGGTCAAAATATTTAGCACTTCAGTTTTACCAGGTGTAGATGTTATTCTTAATTACACTTTTTCCAAACTTTGCATTTAATTCTCCAATTCACTATATTTTTAGGTTTCAGTCCTTTATAAGATTAGCTATAAAGGATCCAGTGGATCCATGTACAAAGGGAAGAAAAGCCATAAGTGTTTCTGGAGCAGTAAAATAACAATTGTGGAGATTTGTTCTCTACATACTGAATCCTTAAATTAACTCAGCTGGTCCTGCTGACATCACACACAAAAGTAATGAGAGTGTTTAACCTGCAAATCTTACAGCAGGCAAAAACAAGTTACTTTCTTAGCCAAAACAGGAGTTCATAAAACTTCTGTTTTTAATTTACTATTAAGCTGAAGTAGCTCAAGTAAGTGTAGAATTGTAAAATGGTATAGGTTAGGTTCAATGAGATAAAGTGAATGAAGTGTTAGTTTGATAATTGTGTGGTTCATCTGAGTACAAAACACAATATAAGGCATGTATTGCTCCATAATAGACTACCTCAGGGTTGTTTTGATTCTCATGTATTCAACCACCCAAGCAGCACAATGTGCAGTAGTGTGCCCAAAGGACTTTGCTGCAACTGTAATGTAGATTTGTCAGAGCTGTTTTCATTCTGGGATAGTTTTATTTTAACCATGCTTTGAGAATATTTTTGATAGGGACAGATCTTGTTTAATATACCTTTATTTGGGGACATCACAGAGCAGGAAAGTAGAATGCAGAAGTAGAAACTATGTTTACTTCTACTCTTCCCAAAGGTCATGACTTTATTCAGATAAAAAAAAAAGGAAGTGGTTGAGAAATAAGGTATTTATTAACTGAATTATAAATACTAATAAAAAGGCCATGGAATAGAATTATCTGTAGTAACTAAGACAGACGCTTGCAGTTTCTTTAGTAAAGGCAATTTAGTAGAACACTGGAATTTAGTAGAACACTGTAATTGTGGTACTAGTATAACTTTAGGAGAACGGTATCACAGGTGTTATTTCCATGGTCTTGGTGTATCTTAAATCTTGATTCTTCAGCGTTACTTATGTGAGTAGCCCCTGTGAAATGGCTGAGGTTCCACTGATACCCTTGGGACTTGGACTACAGTCCTGGTATGTGATTTTTTAAGACTCATGGAATTGGATATTTCCCAGCTGCAAAACATGGAATGTATGTTCTCAAAATCTTGGTTCGTAAGTAATCTTTTTTGCTTTCCATGCTCTACCTAGTCTGATTTTAGTGTTCTCTGCTCTTTTGAATTTAATGTTCTTACAGTGTTATAAGGGCCTTCACCTGTTCCCTACCACCACATGCATCTACCAGACCAAGTTCTTAGTCTCTGTCTGCAAAGGCAATTTACCACACTTTGCTTCTGTTCCTGTGAATAGGTAAGTTTGTAGCAGTGGCTTGTGAAGACATCCATCTGCTCTCAGCATTTCTGAGGATCAAGTTTTGCTTCATGATGTCATTGGAAAAAAAGTGGAAGCTGGGGTCTAGTGCTTGGACTGTTACCAGGACTGCAAGATGTAAGACAGTTGCAATTGATGGATATTAGAGGACTAGTCTTGTCTGAAGACTTGTATGTTCTGTGAAGAACTATTTTTTTTTTTTTTTTCCTTGGGTTTTAGAATTGTAACCTTAGACTTTTTAGGCAACTCCCTCCTTGAGACAGGCTTAAATACTTACTTGGAAGCCAGAAGAATTCCAGCTGAAGTTCTGTAGTGAATCAGGGTAAGGCGGATGCTGTTGGAGATGATAGCATTTCATTCTCTTTATGTCAGTGTCCTCTTTGGGATAGAAGAGACATTCCAAGTCTGATGTTATCACATGACTATTCATATCAAATAGTATCTGCAACATGAATGATGTCTAGAAGATAATTCCTTTTGGAATGCAACCATGCACAGCTTTTGCTGTAAACCAGTCAGTCTCACAAAGATTGGAGTCCAAAACAAACTGCAGCATCTCCTGTTTCAAAACCTCCTCTGGTCCTCTTCAGTCTCCCTAGTAGCACTGGTGCTATTGGCTGACCAAAGACATTTTAATTTATAGTGCTAAATTGGCAGCTTAGATGATTACGTTCTAACAAAATGACTATACCACAACTGCACAACTATTACTTGCCATCAGTCTTAGCTATTGCTCACTATTTGTAATAGTATCTTCTAACTGAATAACAAGGCAAAGTTTGTGCTGGCTAACTGTAGAAGCTATGATCTTGAGTGCTGTGATCCAGGATGAATATTCTTCTTGAAAGTTGTCTTGATGCTGTTGTTAAAAGACATAGCTGTGAGAAGTCTGGCAAGTGGAATTTACTTTCCACTGAAAGTGGCGGAAAGCTAAACCAGTGTTCTTAAAAATGATTTGCACATTAGAGAAGAAAATCATTGCCTGTTCTCTTGTACGTGATCTGAATGCTAAGTGTGTTATGGTCTGTAGTAACACCTAGATAGCATTCAGTGGGTATTTCCTCTTATATCAGGAGGTGTTCAGACATTGCAAGGAACTGCGGTAGGCTACAGCTTAAAGCAGAATGAACAAGGGTAAGGACAAAAGGAAAAGGGCATACCAGTCACAATTAGTCCAGGGAACAGATACTCACTGCACACTGACTGCCCAGTTCTTGTTGCAAATAGCTTCAAGTGGAAGTAATTTCTTTTAATATTATTACTGTTTTAAATGTTTAAAAGAGATTTCTGCTGGTTTGGTTTTTTGTGGTTTTTTTTTGTTGTTGTTGTTTTGGTTTTTGTTTTTTTTGTTGTTGTTGGGTTTTTTTGCTTTTAGAATTAAGGTGAGTACACAAAGCTGGATATGGAACACCTTGATGTATACAGTTGGCCTGCATGCCCATTACAGTGCTCAGAAGCCAAAGTTAGTGTTTTGAGAGGCAGGTAAATGAATGTCTATTCACACATTACTGATTGTCTTGCCCACAGGATAAACTTCCTCTAACCCACAGGCTGTTAGTATTTGCCTTATATCCTCAAGCAGAAGACTTTAGATTCCTTACAAATGTTTCATCCTATGTAATAAAATGGCATGTCCTAATTTCTCAACTTCATTCTTTAAGCTGCTATACTAAATATCTTATGCCCATGAATCCACAGGAAAGATCAGAAAAGCCTCTGGTTGCTGGCTAAATAAGCATAACTCCAGGAACAGAGTTTCTTGTTCAAATGCAATATTCTGCATTTGTTTAGAGTTTCTTGTTTTAATGGAAGAGCTTGTAGTTACAGCATATCAGAAATGCTTTTGCAGTCAGGCTTTTTATCTTCTAGGAAGAATAATTGGAAGGTGTTTAATTCAAAATATTTGTATTTTATTTTCATTCATGTTAGGTTTTATATTATTCCTTAGAACAGCCCCTTTTGGAACATCCATTTAGGAGTCTTAGTCTAATAAATGTGTAATAGCAGCTTTATGCCCAGTTATCACTAAAAATAAATTGCTGTAGGAATTTTGACTTGGTTGAAAATAGACAGGGAACACTTTAATTATGAAGCTACTTTTTAAGTAGAAATCTGACTTGGGAAAGGAAAACTGCAAGCAGCAGTTTTCAAGGTTTAACATATAATACTCTTTTAGTATTCCAGCTTTCTTTCTGAATATTAGGAGATATCTGGAATAGGCTATGGCAATAACCATGTATTGCTTCTCTCACATTGCACATTCTGAAGACTTCCTTTTTCTCTTGTGGTATACTATATCATATTTCACAAAAGGCTATAATAAGTAATATGTATTTAGTGCTTCATGTCTGAGTTATTTCCTTCAAACCTTTTAGGTAATTTGGCTAATGTTACCAAAACCTTTCAATGTTTTTTGGTATGTACCTCATAATTTTAGGTAATGTAAGCAGAATTAGGAAGGTGAAATGGACCAAATGCTGTTAATTAATGATATAATTTGAGTGCTCTTAGGAGTTGTTTCCTGTATAACTATTATTACTGCTTTTCTCATTCTGTGCCATCATTTGAGGAGATAAGTATTTTCTTGGAGGTTGGTTAAAGACTAATTGTTCTAAAAAATATAAGTTCAAGTGAATCCTGGTGTAGTGGCACCCAGGGGCTGGTGTAGGACTGCTTGTTGCAGGTTTAAGGGAAATGCTGTAAAACACCGATAATGATGATGCATTGGTTACAGTTTGTAGATGACATTGTCTTAGATTAGGTGTTTTGTTGGACCTGGTTATTGCGGGGAGGGGGGGGAGAGAAGTATAGAAAATATACTTGTAGGCAATTTTTGCATTCAGATGGATGACATTTGAACTTTACTTTCAAGCACGGATGACAGAAAAGGCTTACCACCAGGTTATCCACCAGAATTGCTCTCATTGCATCTCAGCCGCCTTTAGTATAACAAAATATCAAGTCTTCCACAGTACAAATGGGTAGCCGAAATATTTACACTTCCTAATACTGTGAAAGGCAAGCATCTATTCTCACAAGAGGAAAACATGGAGGTTTGCAGACTGTTAATAGCAGAGAAGGAGATGTTAAAAGGGAAAGTTGAACTGTAGTAAATGTTCCAGAATAAGTCTTTTGTCCGTACCGCAATCTCTGGAATGAGTTGCCTTCAAACACAAGGTGAGAAGCAATTCCTTTTAAAAACAATGAATGTAACCAGTTAATTTTTGTGAAATTAAATCTGAGGTGTCAGCCATTGCTTTACCAGTTGCATGGGTGAAGATCTGGCCTTTTCCATATTCTAGCAGGCAGCTATAGAAAATCTACTTGACTGCCCTGAAATGCTCACCAGTGAATTTCCTAAAAGCTCATTGCATCAGCCAGCTACTATAACAAACATGCTCAAACTATATGCTAGATTCTCTGTTTTCCTCCTTTATGAAAGAAAAAACACCTGGAAAGGTCCACAAAAATAACTGTGGCCATTTTTAAGCAACTGAACTCTTTTAATGCATCATTGCTGCTAAGCAGAGGTCTGAAAGGCCAAAAAAAAAAAAACTAGGTTGAATGGTGCATCTGAACTGGAAAGAATTGTTGTCACATACTCAACAGATTAAGGAAAAGAAGTGATGATACAAATAATGTGTAATTTCCAGTATTTACAGAAAGAGGCTGTGCACCCATACTGAAAACTTTCCTTGCTGATGAGACCATTGCAAGTCAAATGCAACTTATATACTACTGTATTAAAACTACTGATATAAAACTGTATTTTCAGAGTAATAGTATTAACTTGTCATATATCCAGCTCTTCAACCTGAGATTTATATTCATGCTGAAATATCTCTAGGGATGTAACTGTCACCACCAGAAGCTCTAACTGCAAGTAATTTTGGTAACAAGTGTTGAAGCATTAAACTCTGTCGTATCGCTGAAATACCAAGAGTATCACCTGTTTTTGCTACGTTTCTAACATGGTATACTGTGGTCAGTAACTAATGCCCCTCAATTTCCCATGCCTCTAATAAAGATTATGTCAAAATCAATCTAACCCAGTCTGACTTAAATTAAAAAAAAAAAAAAAAAGAAGGGGAAAAGTTTGGTTTTTTTTAAAACAACCAAAAACAAAAAAGTTTGTTTTTTAAAAACAAATCATATGGTTCTTTAAAGTTCTGGATGGAGACAAGACCTAGATGAACTGCAAATGATTTCCAGCTTGTGCAAAATGGGCTAAATATTTCTGTTTCTAATGCTCTATCCTTAGTAGTAACCCTGAAGAAATCTTTTTCCAGGCAGAAAGTAATAGGATTTTATTTTATTAGCTTTGGCAGCATGTTAATTTTTCATACCTGTTTGCATCCACTAGTCTTGGGTACAATTACGAAATAGATCTGAAGATCTGAGTAGCCTGTTAAAACATACACACAAACATTGACCTAGAGCATTTCAAAAAGGCATTTATATTGTACATGAGACAAAAAATAAAAGGGATTAGTTGGATTTGGGCCAACCAATTTCCTCTTATCCCTGTCTACTTTTCATTCTCCTGCAAGAGGCAAGACTAAAGGCACAAAACACTACAGTTTTCCTTCTTTAGAGCAATTCCCCTGTGGTGGTTTTACGTGGGTGGGCAGCTGACTTCCAACACCGCCCCTCTTATTCCACCTTCTCAAAGGGGACGGGGCAGAAAATATGACAGAAAGAGCTCAAGAGTTGAGATAAGGATAAGGAGATCGCTCAACAATTATCATGACAGGCAAAACATATTCAGAGTAGGGATATTAGTCAGATTCAATGCCTATTAGTAACAAACCAAAGAAGTGAGAAACAAAGGACAGAAACCAAAAGCACCTTACTCCCATCAGCCATCTTCGACCACCCCCCCCCCACCAAAGTGGGGCAGTGGAATGGGGGCTGTGGTCAGTCTGTAGCACTTATTCTCCACTGCTTTTTCTAGATTACTTTCATCCCCTGTGCTGTGGGGTCCCTCCCACAGGTACCGTCCTTCCCAAACTGATCCGGCGTGGGCTTCCCACCGGCAGCAGCTCCTTGAGAACTGCTCCAGTATGGCTCCGTCCCACAGGCTCCATCCCTCAGGAGCACACTGCTCCAGCCTGGGTCCCCCCCGGGCAGCAGCTCCCCCTCCATCCCCTGCTCTTGCATGGGCTCCTCTCCACGGGCTACAGGGCTGGCCCAGAATCTGCTCCGGCAGGGGTCTTGCACAGGCCACAGCCTCTGTCACTGCAGGGCCACCTGCTCCAGCGGGGGCTCCTCCACGGGCTGCAGCGTGGAGCCCTGCTCCACTGTGGTACTCCATGGGCTGCAGGGGGACAGCCTGCTGCACCAGGGGCCTCTCCACAGGCTGCAGGGGACTTGGGCTGCGTGCCTGGAGCACCTCTCCTCCTCTCTCCTTCTTCACTGATCTTGGCGCCTGCAAGGCTGTTTCTCACTCCTTTCCCTCTCCCAGCTGCTGTGTAGACATGTTTGTTTTAGTTGGTTTTTGTTTTTTTCCCCTGTCTTTAATACGCTCTCCCAGAGTCGTTGCTTGTTGGCTTGGCTCTGGCCAGCAGCGGGGCCCTCATCTGACATGGGGCAGCTTCTGGAGTCTTCTCACAGAAGCCACCCCTACGGCCCCCTGCTACCCAAACCTTGCCACAGAAACCCACTAGAGATGCGAGGCTGGGACACGAAGTAGCAACAATGTCACGTCCAGGCCCAGTCCTGCCCAGCCTCTTCATGAATGATGCGCAGGGCGGAGCAGGCCGTGCCCTCAGCAAGTCTGCTGCTGATCCAAGCTGGGAGGAGATAGGGATGCACCAGAGGGTGGTGCTGCCCTCCAGAGGGCCCTGGGCAGGCCGGAGAAATGGCCTGGCAGGATCCTCCTGGAGTTGGCGCCAGGGAAGCTTGAAGCTGAGGCCCTGGGGAGGAAAGCTGGAGAGCCCGAGGCTTGTTGGAGTTGCCCCAGCTGGAGGCCTGGGTCCAGTTCTGGGCTCCCCAGGACAGGAGAGCCATGGGCCTACTGGAGGGAGCGCAGTGAATGGCAGCCAAGCTGGTGGCAGGACTGGAGCATCTGTCCTCTGGGGAGAGCTGGAGAGAGCCGTGACTGCTCGTTGTGGAGAAGGCCTGTGGGGATCTGGCTGAAGGATCTCAATATGTGAAGAGAAGGTGCAAAGGAGATGGAGCCAGGCTCTTCTCAGTGGTGCCCAGTGTCCACGTGGCTGCAGGTGGCCCTGCTTGAGCATGGGGGTTGGAGCAGGTGACCTGCAGAGGTGCCTTCCAAGCCCGAGCCCACTGTGTGTCCGGTGGTTTTGCAGGGACCTGAACCAAAGCGCGGCCATTCAGCCAGGCCCGAGCAGCGGGGCAGCTGTGAAGGAGGCTGCCAGGAGGCTGCCATTCTGGATTTGCAAGGTCTTCTTGCATTGAAGCTTTTCCTCCGTTTTTCTTGCTTCCTCTTTCGTTTGAGGGAAGGAGGGACTGAATGGTTCCTGACAGACCTTTTCTGTCCTCTGCAGACGTCTCTGGTTTGATGCTTCCTTAATTGCTCCACTGATGTGTCGTGTTCTTGTCCCTTCCTTCTTTCTGGGCATCCTCTGCCTCCCTGTAGCATTCTCAAGGGTTAGTAGTGGTGGGAAGAGCAAGAAGAGCCTTTTCTGCAAAGACCTGTGCTTGCGATGGGGCTGGGCCTGGCACTTGTAGTCTTGTGAACCTGGTGTGTCTTCGTGGGCACCTGGCCCTTTCCTCTGCAGCTGGGAGTGGTTGGGGGTGGTCCTGAGCAAGGAAGGGGCTGTGGCCTCCTGTGTAGGGGAAGCTCCAGGCTGGCTGGTGACTGCAAGGGAGAGCTGAGGCGAGGCTGGCCTCCAGAGCAAGCCAGGAGGTGTTGTGTCAGTATGGGAGGCGGGGAGGCTTATATTGATGAAGTACCTTCTATCTATCCTTCTATTTGCAGCCAGACCATTGCTGCAACTTGTTTGGCTTGAACTCTCTTTGCTGGAGCCCCTTCACAGGACACCGTATTTCAATCCATAATGCTGAAAGGAGAATATTGCTGTCTTTGGGTGGTAACTCTGCTTAGAGCCTTCTTCCAAAGCGGAGGCTGAGCATCAGCTTCTGGTAGGAGAAGGTAGTTCGAGGCCACAACCACTTTTAAGTTATTCTTTAATAAATATATTCCTTTAATGATAGTAAAACCAAAAAAGTGTTGGGCTAAATGTTTGTGCTCCAGTCCTGATTTGGTTGGTCTGTCTCTGCCTTGACTCTTCTCCGAGTTGTTCAAGTGCCCACGTGCTGAGGCTCTGCTTCTGCTCAGCACAGCACTGGGGGTCAGCTTCCTGCTTGGTGGTCAGGTCTGCTTTGTTAAATAGCAGTGCCTCCTTTCTTCTTTTTTCTTTTTTGAGGGGTGGGTGTTTTGCGTGTATTTATGTCTTAGTCTGAGTGTTCAAGAAGCGGTAATCATGTAGACAAAAAACCAAAACCACTTTATTTGTACAGGCAAATGCACAAAGCGAGCCGCAGCACACTGTGCTCCCCCTGGAGCATCTGTCCCCAGGCCGGGATCAGGGCTGTGGCCGGCTGTAGGGGCTGTGGCGCTGGGGCAGCACCCTGCCACGGCCGGCTCTCCTCTCCGGTGGTGAGGGTGAGGAGCTGGGAGCTGCAAGGGGAGGCAGGAAGGTCAGCGGATGTGCCCACCCTGCCTGGCCTGCAGAGGGCACGGAGGGCTCTGGCGCCCCGAGCCTGAGCACGCCGTGCCCCTTACCAGTGCCAGTGCCCGGGCCAGCGCAGCCAGCGCACTCCCACTGCTGCGTGGTGTCCCCAAGGCCGGAGCATCGGCGGTGGGTCCCGCTGGCGGCACAGGAGGAGCAGAGCAGCAGCTGCCAGGGCCTGGGGAAGAAGTTGTGCTGGTGAGCACGCAGAGCCCAGCAGGCAGTGGCGCCACAAAGGCCCCCAAGGCTCCAGAAGCATTGCTCACGGCGCCCCAGCAGAGGGGAAGGTGCCTGGGCAGAGCCCCAGCAGCCACTGCACGGCTTGCTGGAGATGTGGCTCACAGCCCCCAGCAGCCGGGGAGCTGCTGCTGTGGATGCTCACCCTTCCTCTTGCCACTGCTCGCGGCCTCCCCTGTACAGGCACTGCCTGGCATCGCAGCGGCCATACAGCTGCGGCAGTGCCGGCTCCTCCTCCTCGTCTTGCTCCCAAGCCGGCTTTCTTCAAGAGAAAGTAGGAAAGAAAGGTCACGAGCTCCTGGGGCACTCACTCAGCAAGTGTCAGTGCTGATGCTGGGACAGGGCTCAGGGGCATCCCTGGCGGCAGGCCAGCATCCTCCTGTCCCCCAGGCAGGCAGCCCCTTTTGTTGGGGACAGTCTGCCTGGAGGGATTAGGGCCTGGGGCTGTGCCCTCTCCTGCCTTGAGTGGGGTGGGAAGGAAGGAAGGAAGGAAGGAAGGAACGCACTTGTTGGGCACGCGGATTCCCATGTGCAGCATCTCAGGGAGAAAGCGCTCCCGGTCCCGGCAGTGAGGACACGCAAAGTGCCTGAGGCCCGCCCGAAGCGCCTGTCCCTGTGGAAGAGAGACTCCCCGTGTGAGCAGGACGCCGCTGCGGGCGCATGGTGTCCCTGCGGGCTGGCAGAGGGAAGGGCCTCCTACCTGGATGCAGCCGCGGTGGAACCAGGCGTGCTTGCAGGAGGGGCACACCATGGTGGTGTAGGAGAGGCTGTCCTCCACCACCTCCATGCAGATGATGCACGTGGTGTGCCCCTCCTGCAGCGTCTCCACGCTCTGCTGCGGGCGGTGCTCCCAGCAGAAGGAGCTGCGTGAGGACGGAAGAGTTGAGTGAGGCCAGGGACCACGCGTGCCACACCGGGGACTCTGCCTGCAGGGCGCAGGCTGAGGGGGCTGCAGCCCAAGCTAGGGCAGCTCGTACCTGTAGTCCCCAAAGAACTGCGAGATGCAGCCCCGCTGGGAGCTGCAGGGCAGGTGGAAGCGGCGCGAGCAGCGCTTCTGCCAGCAGGCGACGGTGGCCCCCTTCTTGCGGCAGACGCAGCAGCGCTGCAAAGAGCACAGCAGCCCCGTCAGGGACGTGGCCGGGGCCACTGGCACTTGCCCGGAGCTTGTCCAGAGCCTCGAGGATTTCTTTGCCAGGGCTTGGGCTCAGCTGCCACAAGCCTCGTCTGCTCCAAAAAAGCCCTCACCTTGCGAGCTGCCCGACCCGCTACCCGCCTGATATCCGCGCAGAGGAATCCGAAGATTCCTTCCCCTTCAGCGCCTCGCTGGTACAGGCCCTGGGCTGGAAACTGGAAGAGAGCAAAGCCCCGCAGCTGCTCAGGGCAAGGAGATAGGGACCATGGTGGGGAGGCTGTGCTGGCAGCGCAGCAGGAGGAGGTGACAGCCAGCGAGCAGCGCGCTGGGGATGCCACAGTCCTGTGGGCTCCAGGTGCCAGGCAAGGGCTTGGGGAAAGGCGCGGGCAGCCGCGGGGAGCTCACCAGGCAGTGCACGTGGGCGCAGACCCCGTCCACCTGCAACATCGGCCCGCAGCCATCCAAGCTGGTGTCCGAGCGGTGGCACAGCACGCACTCTGGGGGAGGCAGGGCGGCAGCCATGGATGAGAGCATCCCCCCACTGAGCACCTGGCAGGTGTCCCCGAGGGACGCCCGCAAGGGCCTGCTCGGGGGCTCCTGGCAGGGCGTCCCCGGGTGTCCACAGCCCAAGCGGCTCTGCACAGCCCCAGGGGGTGCTCAGGGCCCTCCACCTCCAGGGAGCTGCTGGGGCATCTGCTCTCACCGTCCTCCTGTGCCTCAGGGGCCTTCTCCTCCTCTCCGGCAGCCATGCTGCGCAGCAACTCCTCGCCTCGCCTGGCCTCGCCTCGCTGCCAGGAGCTGCTGCCTCCACGCCTGGCGCTCACCAGAGACGCAAAGTCCCCCCCAGACTCGCCTGTGTCACTGGTGTCATAGTGCTCCCTCCGTGTCACTAGGAGACCATGGAGTGGTGGATGATGCGGCAGGGCCCAGGAGCTCCCCCAGCCTCACAGACACCCCCTGGGCTTCCAAGCCCACGGTGCAGCCTCTTCATCCCCGTGAATGGCCGTGGTGGCTTGGCCTAGGCTGGCGGCCAGGTGCCCACCCAGCTGCTGTCTCGTTCCCTCCTCAGCTGGGGAAGGGAGAGAAAATTCGAGGGAGAAACCCTCGTGGCTTGTGAGGAGGGCACAGGGAGATGGCTCACGGGCTGCAGGAGAAGCAGAGAAGTGAGAAACAAAGAAACAAAAGGAAACAACAACAACAACAACAACACCTTTCCCCCACCCGTCCTCTTCCCCCTCTTCCCCCCGAGTGGCGTAGGAGAATGCGGGAATGGGGGCTGCGGTCAGTCTGTAGCACTTGGTCTCTGCCGCTGCTTCTCGGTCACTCTTGTCCCCTGCTCCAACGTGGGGTCCCTCCCACAGGTGCCGTCCTTCCCAAACTGATCCGGCGTGGGCTTCCCACCCGCAGCAGCTCCTCGAGAACTGCTCCAGTATGGCTCCGTCCCACAGGCTCCATCCCTCAGGAGCACACTGCTCCAGCCTGGGTCCCCCCCGGGCAGCAGCTCCCCCTCCATCCCCTGCTCTTGCATGGGCTCCTCTCCACGGGCTACAGGGCTGGCCCAGAATCTGCTCCGGCAGGGGTCTTGCACAGGCCACAGCCTCTGTCACTGCAGGGCCACCTGCTCCAGCGGGGGCTCCTCCACGGGCTGCAGCGTGGAGCCCTGCTCCACTGTGGTACTCCATGGGCTGCAGGGGGACAGCCTGCTGCACCAGGGGCCTCTCCACAGGCTGCAGGGGACTTGGGCTGCGTGCCTGGAGCACCTCTCCTCCTCTCTCCTTCTTCACTGATCTTGGCGCCTGCAAGGCTGTTTCTCACTCCTTTCCCTCTCCCAGCTGCTGTGTAGACATGTTTGTTTTAGTTGGTTTTTGTTTTTTTCCCCTGTCTTTAATACGCTCTCCCAGAGTCGTTGCTTGTTGGCTTGGCTCTGGCCAGCAGCGGGGCCCTCATCTAACATGGGGCAGCTTCTGGAGTCTTCTCACAGAAGCCACCCCTACGGCCCCCTGCTACCCAAACCTTGCCACAGAAACCCACTAGAGATGCGAGGCTGGGACACGAAGTAGCAACAATGTCACGTCCAGGCCCAGTCCTGCCCAGCCTCTTCATGAATGATGCGCAGGGCGGAGCAGGCCGTGCCCTCAGCAAGTCTGCTGCTGATCCAAGCTGGGAGGAGATAGGGATGCACCAGAGGGTGGTGCTGCCCTCCAGAGGGCCCTGGGCAGGCCGGAGAAATGGCCTGGCAGGATCCTCCTGGAGTTGGCGCCAGGGAAGCTTGAAGCTGAGGCCCTGGGGAGGAAAGCTGGAGAGCCCGAGGCTTGTTGGAGTTGCCCCAGCTGGAGGCCTGGGTCCAGTTCTGGGCTCCCCAGGACAGGAGAGCCATGGGCCTACTGGAGGGAGCGCAGTGAATGGCAGCCAAGCTGGTGGCAGGACTGGAGCATCTGTCCTCTGGGGAGAGCTGGAGAGAGCCGTGACTGCTCGTTGTGGAGAAGGCCTGTGGGGATCTGGCTGAAGGATCTCAATATGTGAAGAGAAGGTGCAAAGGAGATGGAGCCAGGCTCTTCTCAGTGGTGCCCAGTGTCCACGTGGCTGCAGGTGGCCCTGCTTGAGCATGGGGGTTGGAGCAGGTGACCTGCAGAGGTGCCTTCCAAGCCCGAGCCCACTGTGTGTCCGGTGGTTTTGCAGGGACCTGAACCAAAGCGCGGCCATTCAGCCAGGCCCGAGCAGTGTCGTGTTCTTGTCCCTTCCTTCTTTCTGGGCATCCTCTGCCTCCCTGTAGCATTCTCAAGGGTTAGTAGTGGTGGGAAGAGCAAGAAGAGCCTTTTCTGCAAAGACCTGTGCTTGCGATGGGGCTGGGCCTGGCACTTGTAGTCTTGTGAACCTGGTGTGTCTTCGTGGGCACCTGGCCCTTTCCTCTGCAGCTGGGAGTGGTTGGGGGTGGTCCTGAGCAAGGAAGGGGCTGTGGCCTCCTGTGTAGGGGAAGCTCCAGGCTGGCTGGTGACTGCAAGGGAGAGCTGAGGCGAGGCTGGCCTCCAGAGCAAGCCAGGAGGTGTTGTGTCAGTATGGGAGGCGGGGAGGCTTATATTGATGAAGTACCTTCTATCTATCCTTCTATTTGCAGCCAGACCATTGCTGCAACTTGTTTGGCTTGAACTCTCTTTGCTGGAGCCCCTTCACAGGACACCGTATTTCAATCCATAATGCTGAAAGGAGAATATTGCTGTCTTTGGGTGGTAACTCTGCTTAGAGCCTTCTTCCAAAGCGGAGGCTGAGCATCAGCTTCTGGTAGGAGAAGGTAGTTCGAGGCCACAACCACTTTTAAGTTATTCTTTAATAAATATATTCCTTTAATGATAGTAAAACCAAAAAAGTGTTGGGCTAAATGTTTGTGCTCCAGTCCTGATTTGGTTGGTCTGTCTCTGCCTTGACTCTTCTCCGAGTTGTTCAAGTGCCCACGTGCTGAGGCTCTGCTTCTGCTCAGCACAGCACTGGGGGGTCAGCTTCCTGCTTGGTGGTCAGGTCTGCTTTGTTAAATAGCAGTGCCTCCTTTCTTCTTTTTTCTTTTTTGAGGGGTGGGTGTTTTGCGTGTATTTATGTCTTAGTCTGAGTGTTCAAGAAGCGGTAATCATGTAGACAAAAAACCAAAACCACTTTATTTGTACAGGCAAATGCACAAAGCGAGCCGCAGCACACTGTGCTCCCCCTGGAGCATCTGTCCCCAGGCCGGGATCAGGGCTGTGGCCGGCTGTAGGGGCTGTGGCGCTGGGGCAGCACCCTGCCACGGCCGGCTCTCCTCTCCGGTGGTGAGGGTGAGGAGCTGGGAGCTGCAAGGGGAGGCAGGAAGGTCAGCGGATGTGCCCACCCTGCCTGGCCTGCAGAGGGCACGGAGGGCTCTGGCGCCCCGAGCCTGAGCACGCCGTGCCCCTTACCAGTGCCAGTGCCCGGGCCAGCGCAGCCAGCGCACTCCCACTGCTGCGTGGTGTCCCCAAGGCCGGAGCATCGGCGGTGGGTCCCGCTGGCGGCACAGGAGGAGCAGAGCAGCAGCTGCCAGGGCCTGGGGAAGAAGTTGTGCTGGTGAGCACGCAGAGCCCAGCAGGCAGTGGCGCCACAAAGGCCCCCAAGGCTCCAGAAGCATTGCTCACGGCGCCCCAGCAGAGGGGAAGGTGCCTGGGCAGAGCCCCAGCAGCCACTGCACGGCTTGCTGGAGATGTGGCTCACAGCCCCCAGCAGCCGGGGAGCTGCTGCTGTGGATGCTCACCCTTCCTCTTGCCACTGCTCGCGGCCTCCCCTGTACAGGCACTGCCTGGCATCGCAGCGGCCATACAGCTGCGGCAGTGCCGGCTCCTCCTCCTCGTCTTGCTCCCAAGCCGGCTTTCTTCAAGAGAAAGTAGGAAAGAAAGGTCACGAGCTCCTGGGGCACTCACTCAGCAAGTGTCAGTGCTGATGCTGGGACAGGGCTCAGGGGCATCCCTGGCGGCAGGCCAGCATCCTCCTGTCCCCCAGGCAGGCAGCCCCTTTTGTTGGGGACAGTCTGCCTGGAGGGATTAGGGCCTGGGGCTGTGCCCTCTCCTGCCTTGAGTGGGGTGGGAAGGAAGGAAGGAAGGAAGGAAGGAAGGAAGGAACGCACTTGTTGGGCACGCGGATTCCCATGTGCAGCATCTCAGGGAGAAAGCGCTCCCGGTCCCGGCAGTGAGGACACGCAAAGTGCCTGAGGCCCGCCCGAAGCGCCTGTCCCTGTGGAAGAGAGACTCCCCGTGTGAGCAGGACGCCGCTGCGGGCGCATGGTGTCCCTGCGGGCTGGCAGAGGGAAGGGCCTCCTACCTGGATGCAGCCGCGGTGGAACCAGGCGTGCTTGCAGGAGGGGCACACCATGGTGGTGTAGGAGAGGCTGTCCTCCACCACCTCCATGCAGATGATGCACGTGGTGTGCCCCTCCTGCAGCGTCTCCACGCTCTGCTGCGGGCGGTGCTCCCAGCAGAAGGAGCTGCGTGAGGACGGAAGAGTTGAGTGAGGCCAGGGACCACGCGTGCCACACCGGGGACTCTGCCTGCAGGGCGCAGGCTGAGGGGGCTGCAGCCCAAGCTAGGGCAGCTCGTACCTGTAGTCCCCAAAGAACTGCGAGATGCAGCCCCGCTGGGAGCTGCAGGGCAGGTGGAAGCGGCGCGAGCAGCGCTTCTGCCAGCAGGCGACGGTGGCCCCCTTCTTGCGGCAGACGCAGCAGCGCTGCAAAGAGCACAGCAGCCCCGTCAGGGACGTGGCCGGGGCCACTGGCACTTGCCCGGAGCTTGTCCAGAGCCTCGAGGATTTCTTTGCCAGGGCTTGGGCTCAGCTGCCACAAGCCTCGTCTGCTCCAAAAAAGCCCTCACCTTGCGAGCTGCCCGACCCGCTACCCGCCTGATATCCGCGCAGAGGAATCCGAAGATTCCTTCCCCTTCAGCGCCTCGCTGGTACAGGCCCTGGGCTGGAAACTGGAAGAGAGCAAAGCCCCGCAGCTGCTCAGGGCAAGGAGATAGGGACCATGGTGGGGAGGCTGTGCTGGCAGCGCAGCAGGAGGAGGTGACAGCCAGCGAGCAGCGCGCTGGGGATGCCACAGTCCTGTGGGCTCCAGGTGCCAGGCAAGGGCTTGGGGAAAGGCGCGGGCAGCCGCGGGGAGCTCACCAGGCAGTGCACGTGGGCGCAGACCCCGTCCACCTGCAACATCGGCCCGCAGCCATCCAAGCTGGTGTCCGAGCGGTGGCACAGCACGCACTCTGGGGGAGGCAGGGCGGCAGCCATGGATGAGAGCATCCCCCCACTGAGCACCTGGCAGGTGTCCCCGAGGGACGCCCGCAAGGGCCTGCTCGGGGGCTCCTGGCAGGGCGTCCCCGGGTGTCCACAGCCCAAGCGGCTCTGCACAGCCCCAGGGGGTGCTCAGGGCCCTCCACCTCCAGGGAGCTGCTGGGGCATCTGCTCTCACCGTCCTCCTGTGCCTCAGGGGCCTTCTCCTCCTCTCCGGCAGCCATGCTGCGCAGCAACTCCTCGCCTCGCCTGGCCTCGCCTCGCTGCCAGGAGCTGCTGCCTCCACGCCTGGCGCTCACCAGAGACGCAAAGTCCCCCCCAGACTCGCCTGTGTCACTGGTGTCATAGTGCTCCCTCCGTGTCACTAGGAGACCATGGAGTGGTGGATGATGCGGCAGGGCCCAGGAGCTCCCCCAGCCTCACAGACACCCCCTGGGCTTCCAAGCCCACGGTGCAGCCTCTTCATCCCCGTGAATGGCCGTGGTGGCTTGGCCTAGGCTGGCGGCCAGGTGCCCACCCAGCTGCTGTCTCGTTCCCTCCTCAGCTGGGGAAGGGAGAGAAAATTCGAGGGAGAAACCCTCGTGGCTTGTGAGGAGGGCACAGGGAGATGGCTCACGGGCTGCAGGAGAAGCAGAGAAGTGAGAAACAAAGAAACAAAAGGAAACAACAACAACAACAACAACACCTTTCCCCCACCCGTCCTCTTCCCCCTCTTCCCCCCGAGTGGCGTAGGAGAATGCGGGAATGGGGGCTGCGGTCAGTCTGTAGCACTTGGTCTCTGCCGCTGCTTCTCGGTCACTCTTGTCCCCTGCTCCAACGTGGGGTCCCTCCCACAGGTGCCGTCCTTCCCAAACTGATCCGGCGTGGGCTTCCCACCCGCAGCAGCTCCTCGAGAACTGCTCCAGTATGGCTCCGTCCCACAGGCTCCATCCCTCAGGAGCACACTGCTCCAGCCTGGGTCCCCCCCGGGCAGCAGCTCCCCCTCCATCCCCTGCTCTTGCATGGGCTCCTCTCCACGGGCTACAGGGCTGGCCCAGAATCTGCTCCGGCAGGGGTCTTGCACAGGCCACAGCCTCTGTCACTGCAGGGCCACCTGCTCCAGCGGGGGCTCCTCCACGGGCTGCAGCGTGGAGCCCTGCTCCACTGTGGTACTCCATGGGCTGCAGGGGGACAGCCTGCTGCACCAGGGGCCTCTCCACAGGCTGCAGGGGACTTGGGCTGCGTGCCTGGAGCACCTCTCCTCCTCTCTCCTTCTTCACTGATCTTGGCGCCTGCAAGGCTGTTTCTCACTCCTTTCCCTCTCCCAGCTGCTGTGTAGACATGTTTGTTTTAGTTGGTTTTTGTTTTTTTCCCCTGTCTTTAATACGCTCTCCCAGAGTCGTTGCTTGTTGGCTTGGCTCTGGCCAGCAGCGGGGCCCTCATCTAACATGGGGCAGCTTCTGGAGTCTTCTCACAGAAGCCACCCCTACGGCCCCCTGCTACCCAAACCTTGCCACAGAAACCCACTAGAGATGCGAGGCTGGGACACGAAGTAGCAACAATGTCACGTCCAGGCCCAGTCCTGCCCAGCCTCTTCATGAATGATGCGCAGGGCGGAGCAGGCCGTGCCCTCAGCAAGTCTGCTGCTGATCCAAGCTGGGAGGAGATAGGGATGCACCAGAGGGTGGTGCTGCCCTCCAGAGGGCCCTGGGCAGGCCGGAGAAATGGCCTGGCAGGATCCTCCTGGAGTTGGCGCCAGGGAAGCTTGAAGCTGAGGCCCTGGGGAGGAAAGCTGGAGAGCCCGAGGCTTGTTGGAGTTGCCCCAGCTGGAGGCCTGGGTCCAGTTCTGGGCTCCCCAGGACAGGAGAGCCATGGGCCTACTGGAGGGAGCGCAGTGAATGGCAGCCAAGCTGGTGGCAGGACTGGAGCATCTGTCCTCTGGGGAGAGCTGGAGAGAGCCGTGACTGCTCGTTGTGGAGAAGGCCTGTGGGGATCTGGCTGAAGGATCTCAATATGTGAAGAGAAGGTGCAAAGGAGATGGAGCCAGGCTCTTCTCAGTGGTGCCCAGTGTCCACGTGGCTGCAGGTGGCCCTGCTTGAGCATGGGGGTTGGAGCAGGTGACCTGCAGAGGTGCCTTCCAAGCCCGAGCCCACTGTGTGTCCGGTGGTTTTGCAGGGACCTGAACCAAAGCGCGGCCATTCAGCCAGGCCCGAGCAGTGTCGTGTTCTTGTCCCTTCCTTCTTTCTGGGCATCCTCTGCCTCCCTGTAGCATTCTCAAGGGTTAGTAGTGGTGGGAAGAGCAAGAAGAGCCTTTTCTGCAAAGACCTGTGCTTGCGATGGGGCTGGGCCTGGCACTTGTAGTCTTGTGAACCTGGTGTGTCTTCGTGGGCACCTGGCCCTTTCCTCTGCAGCTGGGAGTGGTTGGGGGTGGTCCTGAGCAAGGAAGGGGCTGTGGCCTCCTGTGTAGGGGAAGCTCCAGGCTGGCTGGTGACTGCAAGGGAGAGCTGAGGCGAGGCTGGCCTCCAGAGCAAGCCAGGAGGTGTTGTGTCAGTATGGGAGGCGGGGAGGCTTATATTGATGAAGTACCTTCTATCTATCCTTCTATTTGCAGCCAGACCATTGCTGCAACTTGTTTGGCTTGAACTCTCTTCGCTGGAGCCCCTTCACAGGACACCGTATTTCAATCCATAATGCTGAAAGGAGAATATTGCTGTCTTTGGGTGGTAACTCTGCTTAGAGCCTTCTTCCAAAGCGGAGGCTGAGCATCAGCTTCTGGTAGGAGAAGGTAGTTCGAGGCCACAACCACTTTTAAGTTATTCTTTAATAAATATATTCCTTTAATGATAGTAAAACCAAAAAAGTGTTGGGCTAAATGTTTGTGCTCCAGTCCTGATTTGGTTGGTCTGTCTCTGCCTTGACTCTTCTCCGAGTTGTTCAAGTGCCCACGTGCTGAGGCTCTGCTTCTGCTCAGCACAGCACTGGGGGTCAGCTTCCTGCTTGGTGGTCAGGTCTGCTTTGTTAAATAGCAGTGCCTCCTTTCTTCTTTTTTCTTTTTTGAGGGGTGGGTGTTTTGCGTGTATTTATGTCTTAGTCTGAGTGTTCAAGAAGCGATAATCATGTAGACAAAAAACCAAAACCACTTTATTTGTACAGGCAAATGCAAGCGAGCCGCAGCACACTGTGCTCCCCCTGGAGCATCTGTCCCCAGGCCGGGATCAGGGCTGTGGCCGGCTGTAGGGGCTGTGGCGCTGGGGCAGCACCCTGCCACGGCCGGCTCTCCTCTCCGGTGGTGAGGGTGAGGAGCTGGGAGCTGCAAGGGGAGGCAGGAAGGTCAGCGGATGTGCCCACCCTGCCTGGCCTGCAGAGGGCACGGAGGGCTCTGGCGCCCCGAGCCTGAGCACGCCGTGCCCCTTACCAGTGCCAGTGCCCGGGCCAGCGCAGCCAGCGCACTCCCACTGCTGCGTGGTGTCCCCAAGGCCGGAGCATCGGCGGTGGGTCCCGCTGGCGGCACAGGAGGAGCAGAGCAGCAGCTGCCAGGGCCTGGGGAAGAAGTTGTGCTGGTGAGCACGCAGAGCCCAGCAGGCAGTGGCGCCACAAAGGCCCCCAAGGCTCCAGAAGCATTGCTCACGGCGCCCCAGCAGAGGGGAAGGTGCCTGGGCAGAGCCCCAGCAGCCACTGCACGGCTTGCTGGAGATGTGGCTCACAGCCCCCAGCAGCCGGGGAGCTGCTGCTGTGGATGCTCACCCTTCCTCTTGCCACTGCTCGCGGCCTCCCCTGTACAGGCACTGCCTGGCATCGCAGCGGCCATACAGCTGCGGCAGTGCCGGCTCCTCCTCCTCGTCTTGCTCCCAAGCCGGCTTTCTTCAAGAGAAAGTAGGAAAGAAAGGTCACGAGCTCCTGGGGCACTCACTCAGCAAGTGTCAGTGCTGATGCTGGGACAGGGCTCAGGGGCATCCCTGGCGGCAGGCCAGCATCCTCCTGTCCCCCAGGCAGGCAGCCGCTTTTGTTGGGGACAGTCTGCCTGGAGGGATTAGGGCCTGGGGCTGTGCCCTCTCCTGCCTTGAGTGGGGTGGGAAGGAAGGAAGGAAGGAAGGAAGGAAGGAAGGAAGGAACGCACTTGTTGGGCACGCGGATTCCCATGTGCAGCATCTCAGGGAGAAAGCGCTCCCGGTCCCGGCAGTGAGGACACGCAAAGTGCCTGAGGCCCGCCCGAAGCGCCTGTCCCTGTGGAAGAGAGACTCCCCGTGTGAGCAGGACGCCGCTGCGGGCGCATGGTGTCCCTGCGGGCTGGCAGAGGGAAGGGCCTCCTACCTGGATGCAGCCGCGGTGGAACCAGGCGTGCTTGCAGGAGGGGCACACCATGGTGGTGTAGGAGAGGCTGTCCTCCACCACCTCCATGCAGATGATGCACGTGGTGTGCCCCTCCTGCAGCGTCTCCACGCTCTGCTGCGGGCGGTGCTCCCAGCAGAAGGAGCTGCGTGAGGACGGAAGAGTTGAGTGAGGCCAGGGACCACGCGTGCCACACCGGGGACTCTGCCTGCAGGGCGCAGGCTGAGGGGGCTGCAGCCCAAGCTAGGGCAGCTCGTACCTGTAGTCCCCAAAGAACTGCGAGATGCAGCCCCGCTGGGAGCTGCAGGGCAGGTGGAAGCGGCGCGAGCAGCGCTTCTGCCAGCAGGCGACGGTGGCCCCCTTCTTGCGGCAGACGCAGCAGCGCTGCAAAGAGCACAGCAGCCCCGTCAGGGACGTGGCCGGGGCCACTGGCACTTGCCCGGAGCTTGTCCAGAGCCTCGAGGATTTCTTTGCCAGGGCTTGGGCTCAGCTGCCACAAGCCTCGTCTGCTCCAAAAAAGCCCTCACCTTGCGAGCTGCCCGACCCGCTACCCGCCTGATATCCGCGCAGAGGAATCCGAAGATTCCTTCCCCTTCAGCGCCTCGCTGGTACAGGCCCTGGGCTGGAAACTGGAAGAGAGCAAAGCCCCGCAGCTGCTCAGGGCAAGGAGATAGGGACCATGGTGGGGAGGCTGTGCTGGCAGCGCAGCAGGAGGAGGTGACAGCCAGCGAGCAGCGCGCTGGGGATGCCACAGTCCTGTGGGCTCCAGGTGCCAGGCAAGGGCTTGGGGAAAGGCGCGGGCAGCCGCGGGGAGCTCACCAGGCAGTGCACGTGGGCGCAGACCCCGTCCACCTGCAACATCGGCCCGCAGCCATCCAAGCTGGTGTCCGAGCGGTGGCACAGCACGCACTCTGGGGGAGGCAGGGCGGCAGCCATGGATGAGAGCATCCCCCCACTGAGCACCTGGCAGGTGTCCCCGAGGGACGCCCGCAAGGGCCTGCTCGGGGGCTCCTGGCAGGGCGTCCCCGGGTGTCCACAGCCCAAGCGGCTCTGCACAGCCCCAGGGGGTGCTCAGGGCCCTCCACCTCCAGGGAGCTGCTGGGGCATCTGCTCTCACCGTCCTCCTGTGCCTCAGGGGCCTTCTCCTCCTCTCCGGCAGCCATGCTGCGCAGCAACTCCTCGCCTCGCCTGGCCTCGCCTCGCTGCCAGGAGCTGCTGCCTCCACGCCTGGCGCTCACCAGAGACGCAAAGTCCCCCCCAGACTCGCCTGTGTCACTGGTGTCATAGTGCTCCCTCCGTGTCACTAGGAGACCATGGAGTGGTGGATGATGCGGCAGGGCCCAGGAGCTCCCCCAGCCTCACAGACACCCCCTGGGCTTCCAAGCCCACGGTGCAGCCTCTTCATCCCCGTGAATGGCCGTGGTGGCTTGGCCTAGGCTGGCGGCCAGGTGCCCACCCAGCTGCTGTCTCGTTCCCTCCTCAGCTGGGGAAGGGAGAGAAAATTCGAGGGAGAAACCCTCGTGGCTTGTGAGGAGGGCACAGGGAGATGGCTCACGGGCTGCAGGAGAAGCAGAGAAGTGAGAAACAAAGAAACAAAAGGAAACAACAACAACAACAACAACACCTTTCCCCCACCCGTCCTCTTCCCCCTCTTCCCCCCGAGTGGCGTAGGAGAATGCGGGAATGGGGGCTGCGGTCAGTCTGTAGCACTTGGTCTCTGCCGCTGCTTCTCGGTCACTCTTGTCCCCTGCTCCAACGTGGGGTCCCTCCCACAGGTGCCGTCCTTCCCAAACTGATCCGGCGTGGGCTTCCCACCCGCAGCAGCTCCTCGAGAACTGCTCCAGTATGGCTCCGTCCCACAGGCTCCATCCCTCAGGAGCACACTGCTCCAGCCTGGGTCCCCCCCGGGCAGCAGCTCCCCCTCCATCCCCTGCTCTTGCATGGGCTCCTCTCCACGGGCTACAGGGCTGGCCCAGAATCTGCTCCGGCAGGGGTCTTGCACAGGCCACAGCCTCTGTCACTGCAGGGCCACCTGCTCCAGCGGGGGCTCCTCCACGGGCTGCAGCGTGGAGCCCTGCTCCACTGTGGTACTCCATGGGCTGCAGGGGGACAGCCTGCTGCACCAGGGGCCTCTCCACAGGCTGCAGGGGACTTGGGCTGCGTGCCTGGAGCACCTCTCCTCCTCTCTCCTTCTTCACTGATCTTGGCGCCTGCAAGGCTGTTTCTCACTCCTTTCCCTCTCCCAGCTGCTGTGTAGACATGTTTGTTTTAGTTGGTTTTTGTTTTTTTCCCCTGTCTTTAATACGCTCTCCCAGAGTCGTTGCTTGTTGGCTTGGCTCTGGCCAGCAGCGGGGCCCTCATCTAACATGGGGCAGCTTCTGGAGTCTTCTCACAGAAGCCACCCCTACGGCCCCCTGCTACCCAAACCTTGCCACAGAAACCCACTAGAGATGCGAGGCTGGGACACGAAGTAGCAACAATGTCACGTCCAGGCCCAGTCCTGCCCAGCCTCTTCATGAATGATGCGCAGGGCGGAGCAGGCCGTGCCCTCAGCAAGTCTGCTGCTGATCCAAGCTGGGAGGAGATAGGGATGCACCAGAGGGTGGTGCTGCCCTCCAGAGGGCCCTGGGCAGGCCGGAGAAATGGCCTGGCAGGATCCTCCTGGAGTTGGCGCCAGGGAAGCTTGAAGCTGAGGCCCTGGGGAGGAAAGCTGGAGAGCCCGAGGCTTGTTGGAGTTGCCCCAGCTGGAGGCCTGGGTCCAGTTCTGGGCTCCCCAGGACAGGAGAGCCATGGGCCTACTGGAGGGAGCGCAGTGAATGGCAGCCAAGCTGGTGGCAGGACTGGAGCATCTGTCCTCTGGGGAGAGCTGGAGAGAGCCGTGACTGCTCGTTGTGGAGAAGGCCTGTGGGGATCTGGCTGAAGGATCTCAATATGTGAAGAGAAGGTGCAAAGGAGATGGAGCCAGGCTCTTCTCAGTGGTGCCCAGTGTCCACGTGGCTGCAGGTGGCCCTGCTTGAGCATGGGGGTTGGAGCAGGTGACCTGCAGAGGTGCCTTCCAAGCCCGAGCCCACTGTGTGTCCGGTGGTTTTGCAGGGACCTGAACCAAAGCGCGGCCATTCAGCCAGGCCCGAGCAGTGTCGTGTTCTTGTCCCTTCCTTCTTTCTGGGCATCCTCTGCCTCCCTGTAGCATTCTCAAGGGTTAGTAGTGGTGGGAAGAGCAAGAAGAGCCTTTTCTGCAAAGACCTGTGCTTGCGATGGGGCTGGGCCTGGCACTTGTAGTCTTGTGAACCTGGTGTGTCTTCGTGGGCACCTGGCCCTTTCCTCTGCAGCTGGGAGTGGTTGGGGGTGGTCCTGAGCAAGGAAGGGGCTGTGGCCTCCTGTGTAGGGGAAGCTCCAGGCTGGCTGGTGACTGCAAGGGAGAGCTGAGGCGAGGCTGGCCTCCAGAGCAAGCCAGGAGGTGTTGTGTCAGTATGGGAGGCGGGGAGGCTTATATTGATGAAGTACCTTCTATCTATCCTTCTATTTGCAGCCAGACCATTGCTGCAACTTGTTTGGCTTGAACTCTCTTCGCTGGAGCCCCTTCACAGGACACCGTATTTCAATCCATAATGCTGAAAGGAGAATATTGCTGTCTTTGGGTGGTAACTCTGCTTAGAGCCTTCTTCCAAAGCGGAGGCTGAGCATCAGCTTCTGGTAGGAGAAGGTAGTTCGAGGCCACAACCACTTTTAAGTTATTCTTTAATAAATATATTCCTTTAATGATAGTAAAACCAAAAAAGTGTTGGGCTAAATGTTTGTGCTCCAGTCCTGATTTGGTTGGTCTGTCTCTGCCTTGACTCTTCTCCGAGTTGTTCAAGTGCCCACGTGCTGAGGCTCTGCTTCTGCTCAGCACAGCACTGGGGGTCAGCTTCCTGCTTGGTGGTCAGGTCTGCTTTGTTAAATAGCAGTGCCTCCTTTCTTCTTTTTTCTTTTTTGAGGGGTGGGTGTTTTGCGTGTATTTATGTCTTAGTCTGAGTGTTCAAGAAGCGATAATCATGTAGACAAAAAACCAAAACCACTTTATTTGTACAGGCAAATGCAAGCGAGCCGCAGCACACTGTGCTCCCCCTGGAGCATCTGTCCCCAGGCCGGGATCAGGGCTGTGGCCGGCTGTAGGGGCTGTGGCGCTGGGGCAGCACCCTGCCACGGCCGGCTCTCCTCTCCGGTGGTGAGGGTGAGGAGCTGGGAGCTGCAAGGGGAGGCAGGAAGGTCAGCGGATGTGCCCACCCTGCCTGGCCTGCAGAGGGCACGGAGGGCTCTGGCGCCCCGAGCCTGAGCACGCCGTGCCCCTTACCAGTGCCAGTGCCCGGGCCAGCGCAGCCAGCGCACTCCCACTGCTGCGTGGTGTCCCCAAGGCCGGAGCATCGGCGGTGGGTCCCGCTGGCGGCACAGGAGGAGCAGAGCAGCAGCTGCCAGGGCCTGGGGAAGAAGTTGTGCTGGTGAGCACGCAGAGCCCAGCAGGCAGTGGCGCCACAAAGGCCCCCAAGGCTCCAGAAGCATTGCTCACGGCGCCCCAGCAGAGGGGAAGGTGCCTGGGCAGAGCCCCAGCAGCCACTGCACGGCTTGCTGGAGATGTGGCTCACAGCCCCCAGCAGCCGGGGAGCTGCTGCTGTGGATGCTCACCCTTCCTCTTGCCACTGCTCGCGGCCTCCCCTGTACAGGCACTGCCTGGCATCGCAGCGGCCATACAGCTGCGGCAGTGCCGGCTCCTCCTCCTCGTCTTGCTCCCAAGCCGGCTTTCTTCAAGAGAAAGTAGGAAAGAAAGGTCACGAGCTCCTGGGGCACTCACTCAGCAAGTGTCAGTGCTGATGCTGGGACAGGGCTCAGGGGCATCCCTGGCGGCAGGCCAGCATCCTCCTGTCCCCCAGGCAGGCAGCCCCTTTTGTTGGGGACAGTCTGCCTGGAGGGATTAGGGCCTGGGGCTGTGCCCTCTCCTGCCTTGAGTGGGGTGGGAAGGAAGGAAGGAAGGAAGGAAGGAAGGAAGGAACGCACTTGTTGGGCACGCGGATTCCCATGTGCAGCATCTCAGGGAGAAAGCGCTCCCGGTCCCGGCAGTGAGGACACGCAAAGTGCCTGAGGCCCGCCCGAAGCGCCTGTCCCTGTGGAAGAGAGACTCCCCGTGTGAGCAGGACGCCGCTGCGGGCGCATGGTGTCCCTGCGGGCTGGCAGAGGGAAGGGCCTCCTACCTGGATGCAGCCGCGGTGGAACCAGGCGTGCTTGCAGGAGGGGCACACCATGGTGGTGTAGGAGAGGCTGTCCTCCACCACCTCCATGCAGATGATGCACGTGGTGTGCCCCTCCTGCAGCGTCTCCACGCTCTGCTGCGGGCGGTGCTCCCAGCAGAAGGAGCTGCGTGAGGACGGAAGAGTTGAGTGAGGCCAGGGACCACGCGTGCCACACCGGGGACTCTGCCTGCAGGGCGCAGGCTGAGGGGGCTGCAGCCCAAGCTAGGGCAGCTCGTACCTGTAGTCCCCAAAGAACTGCGAGATGCAGCCCCGCTGGGAGCTGCAGGGCAGGTGGAAGCGGCGCGAGCAGCGCTTCTGCCAGCAGGCGACGGTGGCCCCCTTCTTGCGGCAGACGCAGCAGCGCTGCAAAGAGCACAGCAGCCCCGTCAGGGACGTGGCCGGGGCCACTGGCACTTGCCCGGAGCTTGTCCAGAGCCTCGAGGATTTCTTTGCCAGGGCTTGGGCTCAGCTGCCACAAGCCTCGTCTGCTCCAAAAAAGCCCTCACCTTGCGAGCTGCCCGACCCGCTACCCGCCTGATATCCGCGCAGAGGAATCCGAAGATTCCTTCCCCTTCAGCGCCTCGCTGGTACAGGCCCTGGGCTGGAAACTGGAAGAGAGCAAAGCCCCGCAGCTGCTCAGGGCAAGGAGATAGGGACCATGGTGGGGAGGCTGTGCTGGCAGCGCAGCAGGAGGAGGTGACAGCCAGCGAGCAGCGCGCTGGGGATGCCACAGTCCTGTGGGCTCCAGGTGCCAGGCAAGGGCTTGGGGAAAGGCGCGGGCAGCCGCGGGGAGCTCACCAGGCAGTGCACGTGGGCGCAGACCCCGTCCACCTGCAACATCGGCCCGCAGCCATCCAAGCTGGTGTCCGAGCGGTGGCACAGCACGCACTCTGGGGGAGGCAGGGCGGCAGCCATGGATGAGAGCATCCCCCCACTGAGCACCTGGCAGGTGTCCCCGAGGGACGCCCGCAAGGGCCTGCTCGGGGGCTCCTGGCAGGGCGTCCCCGGGTGTCCACAGCCCAAGCGGCTCTGCACAGCCCCAGGGGGTGCTCAGGGCCCTCCACCTCCAGGGAGCTGCTGGGGCATCTGCTCTCACCGTCCTCCTGTGCCTCAGGGGCCTTCTCCTCCTCTCCGGCAGCCATGCTGCGCAGCAACTCCTCGCCTCGCCTGGCCTCGCCTCGCTGCCAGGAGCTGCTGCCTCCACGCCTGGCGCTCACCAGAGACGCAAAGTCCCCCCCAGACTCGCCTGTGTCACTGGTGTCATAGTGCTCCCTCCGTGTCACTAGGAGACCATGGAGTGGTGGATGATGCGGCAGGGCCCAGGAGCTCCCCCAGCCTCACAGACACCCCCTGGGCTTCCAAGCCCACGGTGCAGCCTCTTCATCCCCGTGAATGGCCGTGGTGGCTTGGCCTAGGCTGGCGGCCAGGTGCCCACCCAGCTGCTGTCTCGTTCCCTCCTCAGCTGGGGAAGGGAGAGAAAATTCGAGGGAGAAACCCTCGTGGCTTGTGAGGAGGGCACAGGGAGATGGCTCACGGGCCGCAGGAGAAGCAGAGAAGTGAGAAACAAAGAAACAAAAGGAAACAACAACAACAACAACAACACCTTTCCCCCACCCGTCCTCTTCCCCCTCTTCCCCCCGAGTGGCGTAGGAGAATGCGGGAATGGGGGCTGCGGTCAGTCTGTAGCACTTGGTCTCTGCCGCTGCTTCTCGGTCACTCTTGTCCCCTGCTCCAACGTGGGGTCCCTCCCACAGGTGCCGTCCTTCCCAAACTGATCCGGCGTGGGCTTCCCACCCGCAGCAGCTCCTCGAGAACTGCTCCAGTATGGCTCCGTCCCACAGGCTCCATCCCTCAGGAGCACACTGCTCCAGCCTGGGTCCCCCCCGGGCAGCAGCTCCCCCTCCATCCCCTGCTCTTGCATGGGCTCCTCTCCACGGGCTACAGGGCTGGCCCAGAATCTGCTCCGGCAGGGGTCTTGCACAGGCCACAGCCTCTGTCACTGCAGGGCCACCTGCTCCAGCGGGGGCTCCTCCACGGGCTGCAGCGTGGAGCCCTGCTCCACTGTGGTACTCCATGGGCTGCAGGGGGACAGCCTGCTGCACCAGGGGCCTCTCCACAGGCTGCAGGGGACTTGGGCTGCGTGCCTGGAGCACCTCTCCTCCTCTCTCCTTCTTCACTGATCTTGGCGCCTGCAAGGCTGTTTCTCACTCCTTTCCCTCTCCCAGCTGCTGTGTAGACATGTTTGTTTTAGTTGGTTTTTGTTTTTTTCCCCTGTCTTTAATACGCTCTCCCAGAGTCGTTGCTTGTTGGCTTGGCTCTGGCCAGCAGCGGGGCCCTCATCTAACATGGGGCAGCTTCTGGAGTCTTCTCACAGAAGCCACCCCTACGGCCCCCTGCTACCCAAACCTTGCCACAGAAACCCACTACATCCTCCCAGGCTTAGCCAATGAAGAAGTTCAGTTTTCTTAGGCTGCAGCCACTTTCACACCTGAATTACATCAGCAGATAGCCCTGACTAGAGCCATGTGCAAGAGAGAGTCTGTAAACTATAAGGCCTTTTATCAAAGACTATTAAAGTCAGTGGGAAATTTTCACTGAAGTCTATGGACTTGTTTTTGGGGTTTCAATGGGAAATTCTTTAAAAGAGCATTTTTTCATAGATGCTTAAATCAAATGGTATGATACACTTGGCACTACACCAAAATTTTGACTTTTTGTATCAGCTAAAAATTATTTGACATTTAACTTCTAAAAATCAGGGTAAAATTATCATTTTTTGATTGCTTTGTTAATATTAGGTGTTTGTTATAAAGGTCATTGACATTAACATGACTTTATGTTAAATAATGAGTTTCTTATTGGAGCTAGAAGTACCTAAGCATAACTAAAATGGAAATAAAAGACAAAGGCAGAATAGGCTTAGATATATTTTACTTGTAACAGTTGGGGAGAAAGAGAATAATCAACTTAGCTGGTGGAACTTGTATCAGGAATATAGAATCAGCCAAAACAGAATTCTTGAAACCTATTTTTAATACTTCATTTTAGGAAAAAAAAAAAAAAGTTCTGTAGAATCCAAGTGTAAGGAATAAAAAGGATGCTAGATGAGGTAGGATATTATTGCAAACACTGTATGAATGCAGCAGGTGTTATAAATAACTTGTGAAACCGATTTCTAAATGTATTGTGAATGTGAAGGTGGACAGTGGAGACTGAAGTCTATAGCATGTAATTTGTTAGTCTTGGTCAACAGGAGTTGCAGCAGGGTAAGAGCACAATGGTCTAGGAAGTGATTCGTGCCTTCTGATGCTTCTGTTAATATGGCTCCCTCTCCAAAACAGATTGAAGCGGTGCAAGAAGAATTAGTCTCATGCAGCCTTTTAGAATAGTGAATCAAGCATTTCATTAGAATTTCATTAGAAATGCCAAGGTCTACTTCCTTGCCATTTCCCTTCTTTTTCAGAAGTCAGTATGAATGTGTCATGGATGTTGTGTGTGAAGTGATACGCCTCCTGTTCTAAAACACAGAAGGAACTTATCTAGAAGTAGTTCAATGACCTTGATTTTTGGAAATCATGAGGAAAGCTGTTGCATGGAAGTAATGAATAGTTGCATATTTGGCTTTACTACAGTCTGTGCTGTAAGAGTACATTAATGGTTACTTCCATTGTATAAAACAATTCAGTTTCTGCTGTAATGTAGCATTATATCATTAAGCTTTTAATATCTCATAAGAAAAACCTTCTAAAGGAGATAAAATTAGGTCTATCATGAATTATTTATCTATTGTTATGAATTTCTGTTGTGAAATCTCATTAGACACTTGGCATGTTACCATCTCTCTTCTGCTTGGCATTGTTTGTGCTGATTCACACATACCATTTGTCTTTCTGTTTCTGGACTGTTGCTGGTAGCTTTCTTGGCCCTTCCTTTGTGCAAGCTGGCTTTTGCAATTGGTCCTGTATTCATTCATATTCAAAATTAATTTGAGTGTAGTAGTTAGGAGTAGAACACTGGGGTCCAGGAAATGCTACCTTTTTCCCCTAGGAAACAGAAAGGACTGCCTAAGTCCTTATTGTTGTGATCTAGCTCATGGGAATTAGCGTGAGTTTACTGAAGGATCCTCACTGACTGCACTGCACTCTAGATGAAGCCTATGGTACCCTAAGTGAAAGCTTCCTGCAGCTGCACATCTCATTGGCTGCAAAGTCTGCACTTACCTTGCCATAAAATGCCTGTTTGTAGCATTGAACAGCTATGGCAATACCCCCAACAATACTGAATTTTGGTGTGTCACAAAGATAAAAGTATTTTGTTGTGAGCAATGAAACTTTAAGTCCCTTTTGTGAAATCTTTAGAGGGCCTAACTGCATCTGTTTTTATGATGTCTTACTCTACCAGCTTAGCACCAGGAAATTCATGGGAGGCCCTGGAGCGGAGGACATCTCTCTCTCCAGAAACAGAGGAAGCACTTCATATGCTGACTGCAGATCTATTAATGACAAAGCCTTAGTGTTTTCCAAAGGCTATCCTTCGCCTAAATTGTTGCATTTCTTGGAAAGCTGTGCGAAAAATCTTGAGATCACTTTAAAAAGCTCAAAACTCCAAACACTGAACTTATTTGCCTGTTCTGCATATGCAAAACATCGGTTTTCTTCAGAACTACAAATGCTGGAAATGCATGCAAAATAAAATGTAATCCAATTATGCCTAAGGTCTTAATATCAAGGAATACCTTCCAAATACTTCAAAACTCATTGTGGGACTGGGAGGTAATAATAGTAAACTAATTTTTTCCTATCTCTATAACCATAAATGCCTACACGCAGTGAAAATACTGGAATAGAGACAGAGGAAGGGCTGTGTAGGGACTCATGCTTTCACTGACTAAGCTCCTGATTTGTCAGGCATGGGGTAACCATGTATGAGCAGCTATAGCTATGATGAGTTTCTGAGTAACATGGCCTTTGGCTGCTGTGTAAGACTAAAAGCAATCAAAATAACTTTTAAACCATTTACTGAAATGTGAATAGATCAAGACTGTTTCTTGCAGCATTCAGTATGATCATTGATCCATTATTTCGGGCTACTTTACAGGAAGAGTTAGTACATGCTGGATCCAGTGCATGTTGAAGCATGAGTGCCAACACAGAATACGTGGAAGGTACTGGTAAGTAATAAGTGTAATTTAAACCACACACGCGAGGTATTGCATTTTCTTAACAGTCGTGTTATCCTGCGAGACCAAAAAAACTGTTTTATCCAGCAAAAAGAATAATATATCTAGGAGGAGGCCTGGAAAGAGCCTGTAGAACCCAAAGCATGGGTGTAGATCAAGGTCTTTGCAAAAACACAAAAGGGAAGGTAAAATTTTGTAATGTGTTTAAGAGCACTTGAGCATAATTCAGCTCTTCTATGTAATCCCTTTTAATGTGACTCTGAAATTGCTGAACTAGAATACAGCTGTTTTATGCTGTGTTTTTTAGGCTACTAAATCCCCATTTTCAAGAGGATTAGAATTTGCTTATGTTCTAGGCCGGTGACCGTGGTTTTCAGGGAGGTTAGCCTTCAAGCTTTGATTGCATGGCTGCTGGATGTGCTCAATAGTATTCAATAAAAAATACATTCTTGAATTTATTGCTAGCAAAGCTGTCCTGCTAATTATCTTGCAGGTAACTTCAGCTTTCTTACCAATGCTTTTTTGAATAAATCAATAGCAAACTTTCAGAAAAACATGGTGAACAAAGTTCTCTGTGACTGCCCCTTGGACAAAGAAATTCGTATAAACTGTGCTAGAAAAATACATTGAGCATCTTCAGTTTGTTGAAGTAATTAAGACAAATCACCTTCTCTAAGAAGTAATGAGTTAGATCACATGGACTAAAAGCATATAAAACATGCTGTGGGTAATTGTGAGCTCCTCCTGAAAAATGGTTTGGAGTTCTCCTTGTACCTTTCTCAAAATGCTTTCCAGGGTAGGAAGCATATTATACAAGTGAATGTTTTGCTACAACATAGGGTTTGAGCTTTCCTATAAAGAATAATTGTGTATTTCTGTCCGCACTCCTGATATCTCTGATAAGCTTCTAACTTACTCTGTCATGTTTTTTCAGTCTTACTCTGTCCAATTACCAAGAGCTTAGCACTGCCATAATAATCAGTTCTTTTAGTGCTGTGGTGACTGGCCTGGCAGACACACTTGAGTTATATGAAGAAATAAATCCTTTATTTTTTAAGCAGGGGTAGAAACTGACAGTACACACCTCACCACCTCAGTGTAGTGTTCTTGTTGATAAAATCTCTCTCAAATCGACTGCAATAACTGACAGAAAAACAGAAAAAGCTTTATTTTTCATTTCACAAGACTCTATACACTTTCATTTTTAAATGAAAGCTTATCTGCTAATTGGTTTGACCCCTGATTCACCTGTTCATAAAAGGAGTCCATTGCTTTGCCCAGTCTGAAGGCTAAAAGGCAATGGTAGCTCTCACCTAGGAGTATGACTGAAATTGCTTTTATTCCTTGGCAACATGCCGTTACATTTATTGTGAAACCACTGCGATACCATAAATAAAGAGATTTTTAATCCTCATAAATCAGAGTGCCTTTATTTGATATTTAAGGGCAAGTCAAGGATATTAAAGTATCACTGAAGATAGCAATAAAAAGAAACGTCTCTTCTTGATAATCCATTTAAAGACTTTCAGAAGGGATTGATAATTATCCTGGCATTATAATAGCTTAATTTCTGCAGGCTTTGCATCTCTTTAGTTTGCATTACTTTTGCATCTATGATTTTTAAGGTATTATTTTTAGGTTAATTTTTTTACTAGATTTCAAATTCTCATACTTGAAGACAAGTCTCTACAAGTCTAAGTGAGGCTGCAGTTCCCAAGGGGAGGCTTGTTACAGAACGTGTGGTGCTAACTTAACCAGAATATTCACCTGATCTGCATCTTGCAGAAACCTCTAGAATCTGTCATTCACAGACTTCACTCTTTCCAGTTCATGACAATGATGCATGACAGAATTAACTCTTCAGTGACAGACCTTCTCAAAAGGGGAAAGAATATATGGTGGCTGTGATGGCAGTACAACAAAGATAGTAAACCTGCAAGAGTAGACATAGGATGCAATAAAAGGTTGGTGTCTTGCAACACTGGATTGTGACAGGTTTTATAAAAAGAAGGGTGCAGGTGTGTACGCATGTGGGAGGGTGCATAGGTTCGTGAAATGGAATCGATAAAAATTGTGTTAGTTGGCCTGGAAACAAGGAACCTAAACTTTTTTCATTCTTCGTTGTCCTGTAGAAGTCTGACTTTTTCAAGGAAGTATATGCCTATTTCATGCAGGGGTAAATAGTGACATTTGTTTTATCTTATCCAAGTCGGAACTAGAGACTAACACAGCTGGAGATTTGTGTGCAGTCACAGGAAACCATGTGCATTATCAATGTTTTTGGAAAGTCTGGGGGAAATCAGTTGAGATGGTGGGCCTGATAGTTTTATGTATCTTTTTGGATTAAATGTAACTTAATTTTACTTTTGGTAAAGCTGAAAGTTCTTGAGACCCCAGCTATGTTTCTTCAGAGTGGTTGGAAAGATCCAAGTACTAAAGTATTTTTGTGCTCTTATTCAGAGTGGGTCTGTAGTCTTCATCCTGTATTACATCCACTGGGAATGTTTAATCTAAATAATTGACAAATGAAGCAAGCCTCTCTCTGACACTTCTACAAATTACTTCTGGAAAATCTTGCCCATTAGAAGTCAGTCCTAGCAGTCAACTGTGTTTGGAACCTGTTGTGCAAAATGATACAAAAACAATAAGGCTGCCCCTACAGAGCAGTAATAGGTTTCACAGTTTTAAGATTAGCACATCCCTTTCCTTTGAGCGACATACTGTCTGCAGCCATCGTGACTTCTCTCCTCGTGAGTTTTTCAAAATATAAGTGCAATGTATCATGGACTGCTACTCTAAGGCTCTGAAAACAATTCTCCATTTTCTTTTCAAGACCTTGGGAAAGAATTCTTACATTTCTTGGTGCCTTAGTTTCCCAAGAAGACTGTTTTTGAGGCAGGTTCTGATATACCAGAAACTGCTGAAAGCTGGGAGGATAATACCACAGTGGGGAAACACTGCTTTCTTCCTGTGCTATACCTTAAGTGTCCAGTGTTGGATGGTGCTCATGATAGGAAGTGAAGAGGCATCTGTTTTTGTGTCCAGCTAATGTGCATCACCTATCAAGTATAATCTTGACTTTTCTGCACTTGTACCATTTAAAAATTTACTCAAATTAGGCAGGTAGAGGCTTAAAGAACAGTATAGAAAAGCTTTTCTTGTTTTACTGAATAGCAAATATTCTGCAGTGAATGGAATAACCTTACAGTACTGTAAGGAAGTATAATTACTACAAAATAGCAACTTTCCAGATCCTAATGTCACTTACAAGCCTCTTGATATCTCTTTTTAATCAACTTCTGCCAAAGTTGCTGTAAGAAGAGTAAGTTTCCCATGAACAAATATGATTATTGAGGAATTTGGAACTAATGGGGCATGCAAAGGATGCTTCTGAGTTCTTCCATACTTGTGTCTTATTCTCAGAGGACAAGAATGAACCGAGAGATTAACTCCCCAAGTTGTCCAAGCATATACTGAACCCCAAAGCAGGTGGAAGGCTGGACAAGTGAGCCCTCCGAGCCTTGTAGCTAAGGATGTATGGGCACAAGCAAGTGCACGGAAGAGGCAGGTGGCAGTAGGCTTTCAGGGGGATTTCAGGGTGCTAGCAGAACCCTCAGACTGTGCTGTGGTACATGAAGGAAATCAGGGTGACATCTGCTGCCGGCATGAGGCAGCCCTAGCAGCAGCGCATCTCTGGGGCTGGCCAGGACAGCAATACAGCACTTCCACTCCAGCCTCCCAGTGAAGCGAGCAGGCTGCACAACGCCCTGCGGGACAGGTAAGGGTGAGGGAGATGCAGGCTGAACGCCCACAGCACAAGGCCTCACCCCCCAGGGGAGATGCACGTTTATTGCGCCGGGGCTGAGCGGCATCCAGCGCTCTGCCCCGGGCTGCTGGGACGAAGGGAGGCCCCGCTGCGGGCGCCCAGAGCGGGGTTGAGGCCCTGCGGCCTCCCCGGGAGCCTGGGGCTCCGGCGGCTCCCAGCGCCCCGCGCCTCACGGAGCGGCAGCCGCGGTGGGGCCGGGCCGGGCTCGCTGCCGCCACCTCTCGGCCTGCCGCGGGCAGCGCTCCCCGCCTCAGGGTGCCCCTGGGAATGGCGAGGGGCTGGGAGGGGGGCGCTCAGCGGCTGAAGCCAAGGGGAATTTAGGCGCGTGCCCACTACGCGTTACCCTGCTCTAACGCTGCTCGAGGTGTGATTCTCACTCATCCTTGTCGTTTTAGCCAAGTGTAACAACAAAGGAGAACGTAGTGAGCAAGAGGGCAGAGGCTGCAGCCTGCAGTCAGACCTGCAGTGTTACTGTAAGTACCGAAGGAGTGTATTAACTTTCCTATGTTTCAGGGAATGAAGCCCAAACCATTTCCCTTCTTCCTCCCCTCGGTAGAGTTCCAAGAGATTTGAGTCTTCTGTACTGCTAACACTGAAGAAAATGGTTGTATTAGAAAGAGGAGGCTTGTGATTTCACTTCAGGAGAAAAGCTGTTGTTGTGAAATGTGTGCAATGAAACAACTTTTCAAAGCAGGGGCAGGTGGATGAAGAGAAATGGAAAACAAAAGCAACAGTGAAGAACCACTGTGAGAAAGAGGGTAAGAGCAAGGAATGACAGGTGTCAAGCAGCATGAGAACCGTAAAATAAAATGTGGGGGAGTCTAACAGTAGTGGAACCAGAAACAGATATGGACAGAGATAGTAGGTGGGAGAAAAGATCGGATGAAGTCTACCTGAAAAGATACACTTGCCCTTAGTTGTTCCCTTCTTCATTGAGGGTAGGTAGAAAATTAAGATGATTTTCAGTTGGGTAAAAGTAGTTACACTTCTTGTTTCCTAGCAGAGCCTTATCTTTAAAACAGGAATTAGTTGGCTAAAAGAGTGAACAGGTTTAGCGCAAAGGACTCATGATAGAAGTACTTACCCTTTAAGCATGGCATAGGGTATTTTAGCTATATAGGCAACTTCTAGTTTGTTGTCTCTGGTCAGGTATTTTTGAACATTATCTTAGCTGTGAGAGACAGCTCATTGTACCCCTAAAAAGCGTATCAGTGAGTTTTAACATACTGGAATGCACATTTTGCTTCCCATGTGGAATTACTTTGGGCTACTTGTTGCTGAAATGTTTCTGGGCACAAACATGATTTGATAAATGTAACAAAAAGTTCTTTGTAAATTTAATCATGTATTCTGTGACATAATAGTTTTAAATCTCAATTATGCTAGACACATGCACCAAAGTACTCTTTCCAAAGTCCTTCTGTTATGTTTTTGATGCTCTCAGCACTAAACTGGATGTGGAAATTGTGGGAACTGTAACAACTGTGATGAAATACAGGAATCTGAAAATGGGGAAGCGGCAATGGACTCTGGGGAATTAAAGCATCTTTCTTGTACATTCTTCTGCTAAGGGAGGTGAGCAGAGAAGCAGAGAAAACCAGCTGAAATAAATAGAAGTTTTCCCCAGTATGTTGGTTCTCATTGTGCTTCTGTGAATTGAAGTATCTTCAAAGTTATTAGGTTAGTTGATTTAAAGATCAAAACAGAAATTTCCTTAAGTGGTATATTCTTTATTGCAGTGCTGGATGCACGGGGGATCTTTCCGCCTATTGTGCATGTTCGAAGTGACAAACTATCTCATATTTATACAGCGAAACAATGAATATTCTATTAGCACCTATACATATTCATTACCTAACCCCGACTACTCTTGCTTCGTATGCTAATTAGCTTATCAGTCCTTGCGCTTGCGCAAAGCCTTCCAAAAATTGTGGGCTGGGGTCTTCGGGATGTGGGCAGTGGTCTTTGGGAGGAAGGCCGTAGGTCTTCCTCGTGATGCACTTTTCACCTTTTGCTTAATCAGTTGTTTTCCAAATGCTGAGTTGGCTTTCGGTTTAACTGAGGGTCGGCAGATAACAGGATGTTTCAGTTAACAAGACATAACGGACAGTTGACTCAAGTTATCTCAAGTCTCAGCCTGACTGACGGTTAACAGATAATGGGATGTTTTCAAATAACAAGATGCTTCAACATAACAGAAGGACAACAGATAACAAGATGTCATTTACTTTGTTCTCATTAATTTTTAACCACAAGATTTATTCTGTTCTAAAGTGAGTCTATACAATATCAAGTTCAGCAGTGTAGTGCTTGCCTAGTGCCAGAGAGAGCACTGACCCTGTTTTGGCAGATCTGCAGAATGGGAGCTGCTGAAGCATGGCATGTATGGACCTTTCTGAGGATACTCACATCCTAAATTCATCAGTAAACAGAACAGTAGTTCAGTCCAAACCTCTAAGTAAAAGTAATGAATGACTGAGACCCTCGGAAAGGTAATATAATCTGGAATGGCTGATGTGTCTGTTCAGTAATGTGGAACTGTCAAACCAAGTGACCTGCATTTCTTGTATAAAGGCCTGACCTTTTTGGAAGCTCAAGTATCCATGTCCTGACAATGATTTTCTTAAGGTGTAGAATCATTTAGTAGTCTTGATGCTCCTCTATAACAACTGAACAGTTTTAATTGAGTATGATTGCTCTGAAATTTTCAGAATAAAATAGGGAAACTCAGGTAGCTGTAATGGTACAGAGTACAGAGGAAGACCTTGTCCATATTTTGAGAATATAGTTTAAGGTTACCCCAAAACATGTTTTAGCAAGGCAATTCCAAGGCAGAAGAAAGTCAGTAGTGTGAAAAGTGAACTGAGTTAGTGTTAACTGTCTTTTTCTTGCTGTACTTGGTTGATGATGGTAGAGCTGAGTTTTTGATGGCACATGGAGCCTGGCTTTGCATCTGAAATTCATATTTTGCTCAGCTAGTAATTACATTTAAAACCAAGCTCTACACGCATTTTCTTCCTTTCTCTGGAGGAGAAACTGTTGTATCAGAAAATCTTGCAAACATGTTATATTTTCTTACTCGGTAAAGCTTTCATTTCTAACTGGATGATACTCTTATTATAAGTAAAAAAAAATTAAAAAAAAAAATCTTCTGGCCATTAGCATTTAGTCCTGAAATTAGACTGAACATTTCATTTCATTCAGAGACTCACAGATTCAGTACTTGAATAATAATGAATCATCCGTACGTAGAAATATCATCCCTAGGATGTGACATTATTGTGCGGCACTGCCACAAAGAACCTTAAGGATGTGATTAGTACAACTGGGTTTGCTGATAACTTGGCTTGATCAAATCCATTCATTCTCTTCCCACCTTCTTCATTCCTTGAGATACTGACGTCCAATTTCAAGTTTTGATTGTAGCAAAGTGTAGCCTATATATGAAAAATGAAAGATTTTCTCCCCTACCAGTTATAACTTCCTCTTGTTTTTCTGACTTTCTCTTTCCTTCACATTTCTTTTTGTTGCCTTTCCTTTCTTGTCAGCACATAAAATTCCTCTTTTGACTCAGTGAAGGGATGCTGTCTGGGAACACCCCTACCAGGAGACCACTACACAACATGCTTCGGGTCAGCCTGCCTTTTAAGCTTCAGGAAGGTGATTTCAAAATCAATTGGAAAATTGTTTCCAAGAAAGAGGCACTGTGCTTGTAGAAATGTAGTGGTAGGTATAATTCAATAGCTCAGACCTTCAGTTCAGCTGAGAGTCAGTGGCTGCAGTAATGGACTTACAAATGGAGATGAGATTTGTGATGATTTATTGGTTGAAGAAGAGGAAGTGAAATAAAGGAAAGGTTGGCGAGAGCCTCAGGAAATACTCTGTGTAGTATAAAATGGGTGCAGTTAGAACTGTATTTTTATTGTCTTGCAGAAAATAAACCTCTTCCAATATGTTCAGCCATTCTTTCTTGGGAGTAAGTTAAAAGTTTTACCAGGAGGCATTGTGCCCCACCTGATTTCAGTACAGCCATACTTTTTGCAGTTTTCATCCCTTACTGCATCTGCTCACTCTTAGCATGAGGAATTCAAGTTGGGCACAAGCCTTCTGTCAGCATATTTCCAGTATACCAGAAAGTGTTGCATAAATTAATAAGCTAAACTGCCAGCTTGCTTTAAAAAAATTATAATATTTTTCTCCCTGATTTGCCATACACTAGCAAGAAGAGCAGTTGTGCTTGACTTCTGGTCCTACCTGTTAAAGTTGGCATCTGTTTCTTTTATTAATATCCTGAAAGTGCCTCCAGATCAGCATCAGTTTCTGTAGCAAAGCGTAGCCTTTTTTCCCTGTTTCCCTATAGGTTTTTCCCTTTTCCTCATTTTAGCTGCTGTGTAGTTTTACTCTACCCTTGCTAGAATGCCAATTAAATTTGCTACATTTTGTACTAGAGCACAGGCATGAACAAGTGTAGCAGCTGAGATTCCTCCAGGGAACAGCACTTGATTGTGTATAGGAAGGGGGAGCTTTCCACAGCCATTCAACTCTGACTGCAAAGGACAGCAAGCTGCCAAGACTTAGGGCCAAGCAATCCTTCTGTCAGATGTAGAGCTGTCAGAAAATGATTGACTGCTTTGACAACCACCAGCTACTTCAGCCTTGCCAGCAAAAGGGCTCCATCTTCTTATTTATTTATTTATTTTGACACTTCGTAATTCCCGTGATGGTCGAAGTATCAGCCAAGGACAGAAATCAGAAAGTTCAGAATACATATGTCTTGGCTTTATTTTGGGCTGTTCTCATCCTTTTAAAATAATGAAGTCTTCTCTGAGGAGGATGTAGTCAACTCAGAAAATGATTTAGAGCCTGAACCAAATGAGGGAAACTGAGGCAGAAGTACTGGCAGGCTGTGCTAGTGCAGAAAAAAAACAAGATGCATCTGATCTTCCACAGGCTGCCACTGTTGTCCATGTCTTGAACAAAGAAGAGGTAACAATGAACACTGGTCTTTTTGGAGGAGCATAGCTTGAAGTCCCTTTCTTTTTCTCCATTCTGTTTAATCAACACTTGAGGAAACGCTGATGGTGACTTGCTTCCCTTCCCTTGTGAATTAGGATCTGAAGAATTTCTCTTCTTTAGTGAGATGGAAGAAAAAACAGAACATGCCAAATAGGATTATGAACCCTAGCTACTTAAAAAAACAGTAAGTAAGACATGAAAGGTACAGGAAAGGTCTGAAGAAAAAGACCCATTTGTTCCACCATGCCAGTTCCACTGTAGGGTTCTCTTCTCTCCCCACCCAGCATTCAACGTCTGTTTTGTGAATCTATTACATATGCAATGTTCATGTTGCTTTACTCTCAAGTTTCCAGTATCTACTGCTCCACGATAGATACAGTATCTCCATCAGAAGAGCTCTCCAGACTTGCTGTGAAGTCTCATTCTATTCTGGTGAACGGAACAGGACTTCAATGAGTATTTTACAAAGCTCTGTGTTCTCTTGATTCTTAAATTCTTGGTTTGTAATGCACTTCCCCACGTTCATATGGAAATTTGGAGTATTCCTGTGATGGCATGAAAGACTTGATTATTTGTCTGCTGAGTAGACTGCTGAAGTGCATAATACCAATAATACATAATAAATACTTATGGTCCTGTTAGAGCTGCCACGATGTTCTCAGTGAACAAGCATAGAGCCTTTGTGTTGTCTATAACTAGTGGTACATTCTCCTGTTCTTATTTTGAAGGGATTTGGGATTTCCTCAGCTTTGAATAGCTGGTAAGTTTAAACTCACGTAAGTGGTACAGAGCTGTGCAGGTGATAAGGCTTGTTAAGGAGTGTGTACATCATGAACGTAGTGTCACAGGAAAGACACCCTTCTGTCTCCTTGCTTACTTCACCTCATTCTTTTTCTCCTTTTTCTTCATCTTGGCTTACTGAAGCAATAAGATGGGTGAGGCCAAGCCCTAACATCCTTAGAGGACTGATGAAGTAAACATCTTCAAAATGACTAAATGGATGGCTTCTTTGAAATGGTACAGCAATAGTTTCAGCAAAGCTGCTACACTACATACACTACAAAATAATTCAACTCAAATTCCCTGGCAGACAAGAAAGAAGGAAATACAAAGTAGTTCAGCTTCCTTTGTCTCCACAGACTTTTTGACCAGGTAAGAAGACTAGGTTGGCTCTCACTGTACATACTGTCATATGGATTTACTGCTAATGTGCTTCTTCCTTCCCTCAACAGTGGGATAGAATATTTGCAAGAATTTCATGTTGAGGTAATAGGAATCTTTTCAAATCATTGTAAGGATTAAAAACAGACAAACAAAACAAACTCTTGTAAGCTTATAACTCTACTCTGAGGTCACTTGCATGAGAACTGGTATGACATTGATTCCTAACATATTCAGTTGCTGGGTTAGAGGTGGGTCACGGCAAAAGTACATGGTGCTCTCCTGTTATTTATACTGTGTATGAGTCTGCCAGTGGTTTCAAATCAGAGCAGTTGCTAAATTTACTGTGAAATGCACTGAGCCATCATATCTAAGAGGTTTTTCATGGCTAATTGCAGCATTCCCCTGTGCAATGTCTTCCTTAGCCTCAAAGACCAGGGATTGCAAGCCTGTGTGTAGAGCTGAGCTAGGCACTCCATGGTGTGTGCTGTAAGGATTCTGTGAAGGACATGGATGCTTTTTAGGTTTTGACTGCTAAAGCCATTAGCCTGGAGGAAGGGTTTGTTTTTGTTGTTTAGCTGCCAAACTGGCAGCCAAGAGAGGTCAAAAGATGCTCAGTTTGGGAATATCTTTAGCCACACATCCATCATTAGTCTTTTTAATTGAATTACTCTTTTTTTTTTTTTTTTATAGAAAAACCTTTCATAAATCTACCTCTTCCATTCAGAAGTTGTTTCACTCTTGCATTGAGGCTGAACAGCTGGCAGAAAAAACTACTATTTGCAGAGAGGGAAAGGATGATTTTGCATAGGAAAAGTGTGTGGGGCATAGTGTGGTCACTTCACTGCTGCTGAATTTGCTGGCTGTAAAAATTCTCTCTGCAGTGGAAGGAGTTTCTGTCAGCAGACCTCTCAAATACCACCATTGCCATCATGGAGGGACCTGTCCCGTGTTTTCAGTGATTTGAAAATGGAGGGGATATGCTGTAAGTGTATAGGGGTACCTTCCAGCACAGCCTCTTCCAGCTTGATGCTTCCTGGGCAGCATTCAGCTGTTGTAGTATTTTCAGTTCCCTCCTACATCCAGATTTTGCAAACAATGTGTAGTAGGTGAAAGATAAGGCTGACTGGTCATTTTTGATATGCAGTGTTAAAAAGTAAGGAAAAAAACTGCCAGGGTGGGCCGCATGTGTATGTGGTGAATGGCGGTTGGCAATTTGTGTCCTAGATTTACAAGTCTGTCTTAAGCACCCCTTGTTTGATAGTTCGAGGCTACAGTCAGAACTGGCACGTGAAGGGGCTGCTCTGATGCTTGAGATACTACCAGAAAAGTGTGAGGAGAGTAGATTTGGTTAAGTTCTCCTCAGAGCAAGATGTTAAGTTAAAAGCAAGTTGTGTTGAGCTTTACTTGCTATTCACCACCAGGAGGAGCTGGTAGAATAGGTTCACCAAATGCCCCAGGTGACTGCATTCCAGACTTTTTTAAACTTGGTAGAAGCAGAGATGTCTGTGAACTGTGTGGGGGTTGTGTGCGATATCCTGTGGGGTTCAGGATAAAGAGCAGCTCGCTGCCTGTATGTTTGCCACCTGCACTGCTGTCTTGGTGCAGAGAAGGCAGATGTTCCTTTCAGCTCAAGGTCATGCTTTAAATAGCATATTGCATTGGATTAGGTGCAGTAGAAGAGCCAGAAACCAATCTACAGAGGGTGATTTGTAAATATCAGACGTGTCAAACCTATCCAAAAGCCAAATTCAGCCTTCAGCCAAGAGTATGTATGCACAGGCCTCTAGGTGGTTCAGATTCTTCAGACACTCTTCTTGCTTAAGCTAGCAGGCCCCATCGCTCACGCTACAGCATGAGCAAAGTACTTCTGTGAGAGGTCAAGCATGTTTTGGGAGAAAACAGCTGGAATTTTCACACTTTTTCTGAAGTGATATAGCTCAGTTGTCCTATGTTTCATAGCCAAGATGAGAGTAGTGAAGAATTGCTGACACACTTTAAAAGGCAAAGGTAATGTTGGAAGAGTGACGACATGGTGTCCTCTCTCAAGACAGCAGCTAAGAGATAACAATTGGGATGGCTGTGACAGTGTTAAATCAGTCCAGTCATTCTTTCAGAGAATGGGCAGACAGGGTTGGAAGGGACCTCTGAAGTTCCTCTACTCCAACCCCCCCCAGAGCAGGATCACCTAGAACATCTTGTGCAGGATGGCACCCAGGTGGGTTTTGAATATCTCCAGAGGGGACTCTACATCCTCTCTGGGCAAGCTGTTGTAGTGCTCTGTCACCTCGCAGTAAAGAAGTGCCCCCTCATATTGAGCATGAACCTCCTGTGCTTCAGTTTGTGCCCATTGCCTCTTGTCCTGTCACTGGGCACAACTTTCTAACTCAGTATCTAACCAGACTTCATTTTTGTGCAATATGGGTGAAATACGTACATGCTATCTTTTATCTTGGTTCAGAACATAGATGCAAACAATGTATGGACCTTCACAAGAACTCTTGGGGAAGATACGTTTTTTAAAAGGTATCTGAGGATGGAGCAGTTGACTGTACTATAACGCAGTGTATCATGGAGCAGGGCTGTCTTGCGCTGCAGGAAGAGAAATGGAAGAGTGTCAAGCACATTTCCCTGAGCTAGAATTTGCTTCTGATACTACAGCATCTTTTGATAACCTTGTATAATTATAACATCCTCTGGTTACCTTCAATAACTACAAGCAGACACAGCGTTTCATAGAATGGAGGCAGCACAGGTCTGTTGCTAAAACAAAAGACAGATCATCACAACAAAATACCAGGAGCACTTCCTGTAGGCTGCATCAGGTTCTTGAGCACCTTACTGTTGCCCGTGGCTGTTCACCCACAAGATTTTGGAACTGCACAGAGTAGCTACTGTCCAGGTATTAGCTATAGTAATCAGGTTTATTCAAGTTTTATTAACCCCTGCTACAACTTTGAAAGGCTGGGGCAGTTTATGAACCTCCACCTCTACTTAGATACTGACAGAATAGTTGCAGAGATTGATTTCAAAAGACCGTATAACCACACAGGCTAATAAGGGTGCTTCAAAAATATTTTTGCATATGATGAGCACCTATCAGGCTCTACAGCAAATACAAAAACTTATTGAGTGATGGAAGAGCATGTAAGAAGTTTGAATATTTCCCTTTCAGATGCTGGATTTGGGACTTTGAGATAATAATGTAGAGTGCAGAGCATGCAAAGTCCCTGGAAGTCCTTAAGATTAGGTAGCTATGAAACATTTAGTTTCTTGGCTCCTCAGATGTTGCCTGCTGCCCACTGTCAATGCGCTGCAAGCTCAAAGCTGTTTGTCTCTTAATGTGAAGTCCCACACTGGGATTCACAAATGTTTCTTCCACATGTCTGTAGGCATCAAGCAGACATACCAGATTGCCATCAAAAACTGCTTTGGAGGTAGAGAGAATGGGCCCAAGTGCTTAATGTTGGTGTTCTGTACCCAAAACAAAGGCATTTTCCTAAGGAAAATGTAAGCAAAGTTGCAAACACCATCCAGGAAATCCTGGACAGCAGTCCTACAGTTTACTGCCCCTGTAAGGATTTGGGGTAATAACTGTCACATCTGTTTCTATTAGCTGCAATGTCCTCTGTTTTGTTGCTAGTTTCTTTTTCCATAAATGTTGTATATTTCTGTTACATGTGTGAAACTTGAATATATCGTATATATTTACAAACAGGTATCAGTTGAGACTTCAATGCTCACAAGGACAAGAGTTACAGATAAACCAGAACAAACCTCAACTTTGGATATATTGAGAAGTTACTTGTAAATTGTTCACATCTTAATTCCTCTCTAAGGATTTTTGGTAAATACGACCAAAGAAATGAGCTAAATTTAGCAAAATTGTAGGACATATCTTGTACAACCAAATATTTGAACACATGGAAGTTAGCTATTGGGGGAAAAACACCTTATTCCTCCCTTTCTGCTCTCAGATACTTATACAGATACTCAGATACAGATACAGATACTCAGATACTGAAATGATTCTGTATTCTGCTGATGCTCTTATGTCTCCCATAAATATCCAAAGAAGTGATGCTGTTCCTGTTCCCAATTCAAATTCTAACAGCAAACATTTGGTAGAGTTGTGTGTTTATACCAACACATCTGAGCATCACAAGTTGTGTCTTCAATGAGGTCTTTATTGCAGAGATCAATAGTTACTGTTAAGCCTCTCCAGAAGTGGCTGAAGTGGCTGAAGGTAGACAGTAGCAGACTTAACAAGCTAAAAGTTTTGGCAGGTCCACTTCAGTTTTCATTACTAAAATCCACCCAGCCAACACTATTTCTTGCATTCTGGAAACTAGGATCAGAAAAGTGCAGTATGTATCCCAAGTATTTTTCTATCTTAAACACAGGCAAAAAGAAATGTGACACCTTTCTGAGAGGTGAAACAAAAGGGTAAATAGCATTTAACAAGGATTAAAAAATATCCCTAAAACTGATTTTTTTTTTCTGTTTTGCCTTTTGCCATCTCAGTGACATTCTTGCATTCTTTACATTCTGAGTAAATCTCAGATAAGCATGAGAACCACACTATAATGTGGCAGGACCTGCAGTATAATTGTTTGAAAAATGGTGTCTGTCTTCTTGAGCGCCTCTTACAGAAATAAACAGTTAAAATATTGAAATGTTTGTCCCAATGCTTTTATGTTTACATCTTTACAATCACAACCCAAATTGGGTTTTCATTGCAGTTGAGGCGCAAATGCCATGACAGATCTCCACATAGATTTAAAATCATTTGAGCAAACTGTCATTAGTTAAAACAAAGGGATGTGCCATCTGCGGATTTTAAATTCGGACAACCTAAAAGGCCAAGGGAAACATATCATGCCAACTTTTTGTCAGCTCATTCTGATTTGTATTTTGTTGATTAGTGTTTTAGGTTACACATACACTTTAGATCTAGGTCTTTGTTAGAAAAGGGCAAGCCTTTTCTTTTTCTTTGTCTGCTTTATATTCTGTGTTTGGTGGAAGGAAGAATTAAATGTTTTTGTTTAGCTGGAGAAGATTTTATTTACAGAACATATACTGCAGTACTACCAACATCATTAAATAGCAACAGGTAACAGCCTAATGCACCTAAATGACAAAAATGCCATTACTGTTTCCTGTCTCTCCTTTTTCCCACTGTGTTCCTCTCTCCCTAGTTTTCTGTGAGCTACCATCCAAAGTTATTTGCAGCAACCAAGAATGTTGTTGGCTTTTTTTTTGGTCACATTCTTCATTTTTCATGGCTGCATGCTCTGCAAGAGTGGAAGTGTTGGCCTAAGGAGTATTTGCTAATAGCTGTTGTCCTCTCTTATCCAAGCACACTCATACATCTTGCATTCAACACTGGCTTGCTTCTCTTCCACATTAGAAAAGCAGTGATGAGGAAAATTGGTCGTATTACATGTATGAACTGCTCTCTGAGTTATTCTTGGTAACAGTGACCCAGAATGTGGTTTGGAGAGGTTTGGTTTAGAAAATCAAATTAAAGAGGAAAACAAACAAACAAACAAACAGTTCCAAATGTAGGGAGATGATATAGGAAGCCTAAACTGGTACCTTTAGGAACAAGTTAATGGAGGCAGTGAGTAAATGCTAGTCAGAAGGGTAAGGAAGTAATATCCTTGTCTTAACCACCAGTTAAACCTTTGTCTTAAGAGTGGTTAAAGGTTGCGAAATGGAAGTTAAATGCTTAACTTCATATCTCTCACAAAACCTAGGAACATCAAAGTAAAGAAACAGTGAAGGATGTAACAAATTAATCCTTTCCATGCAACAAATGTCTCCTTAATCAAGTAGGAAGACAGGTCTTTCGTCACAGCAGAAGCATTAGTGGTACACAGAGCTGTAACCAATAGTAATTTTGAAGTATTTTAAATCTAAAGCTACTTGTGTTGCCAAACATGAAACCTGAGTCGTCTTCCTTCACTGCACAGGAGAACGTATGACATGTGGAGGCCATATCGTGGTTTACTGCAGCTGAGCATGTGGATTCATCTTTTCCATGGAACTGGTTTGAAGTGTTAGCTATGCAAAATCTACTAGCTCTTTGTAACAGCTGAAAGTTCTTATCACCTTATGGAGAAAATACAGGGTAAAAAGTTGATTTACAATGTGCAAGAAAACTGATAAAACAAGTATTTAGATTTTAAATCCGTAAGATATAAGGTAATGGGTTTTTTTCCTCCCATAATCCAGTTACAAAGTAGTGGGCTCTAAGATATTTAGATTCTTGTCTTCTGAAGAAGAGCCCTGATAGCTTGCCAATTAATTTTCTTTTTTATTGTTCTGTACTGAAGAGGTAGAACTATGGTACAGGCATTACCCATCTCATTGGCCACCTAAATTTATCATTCAGTCCTTGACATCATTAGAACCAGAGCCTTCGTTTTGCAAGACACCTCTCATAAAATGTCTGAATACTGACTGACAAAGGAAGGGAAAAGATTGAGAGCTAGCTGCAAGTAGTTCTTTCACATTGTAACCGAGGGATTTCAGGTGCCTGTCTTTATCTTGGTTAGCAGCATTAGCTTAGCAGTTTGAATTTAAGGAAATACCGGTAGGAAATGCCTAAAAAATGGCTGCATGGTGCTTATGGCCTTGTGAAAAGTGGCAGCTGCAAGATCATTTTGTAACACTAGTTCGTCTGGTTTTATGTCTGTTTTGAGGTATAATGTCAGAGTAAACAACCTATGCTACCTGTGTATCTATGCCACATTTTTAAATGTCAGGCTGTTTCTTTATGCTATCTTACTGCCTCTGTTCTTGCCTTCCTTGCAATTTCAATTAACTTTTGAACATAAGAAATATCTTTGACAACACGAACTTTGTGAAAAGTCTTTAGCTATATATCAGAAAGAGACAAACTTCTCACTCGTGGGAAAGCCAGGTAGCTTGAATTCTGCCATTCTGAGATGCACATTCCTAAACTGAATATTAAATATTCTGATTTATACCATTATATACTGGTATGTACACACATGTTCTTATCTATTCTGATATGCATATAGTAGTTTGATTTGCCCCGGCATAGCTGAGATGTTGTATAGCTGCAGATAGGGGATGTGAAAGAGACAGGCAGAAAGCTTTGGGAGCATGCTAAAAACATGGGAATTATGTGAAGCAGGGGGTGAATTCAGAAACATAGTGTACAAATCTGTACAAAACCAGGCTTTGTTAGTTTTGCTGTTCACAGAACAACAACAGCAACAAAGTGTTATTGGTCCAGATAAATCGTTCATGTAGCATAGGAGTACATACAAACTCTGAGTAGAATAGCACTAAGCATTAGTTCCTGGTGATAGAATTCAAAAGCAAATCTTTTTTTAGTCTTCGTCATTATTAGACCCTTTTTCAGATCAGGCAGTTATTGAGAATCCAGGACAACTTTTCCATTAGACTGTTGCATTAGTATTTAAGCAAGTAATTAAAGGGACAAACAGACTGCGTTAAGCAGTACAGCTTCAGCAAGACTACACAAAGGTCAGATGTAATAGGGGAGTATTTTCTTCAGAAGTCATACCTAAGTTTTTTTGTATTTCTTTGTAGGGCAACTAAAGATGGCAAAGATTTTCATGCTTGGGAAATAGAATGGAAACTCTTATTTTCACAGTTCATAGTTCAGTCAGCAATGGCAACTTATGGTCTTGGTGCCTGCTTTTCCAAGTCAGTGGCAAACTTTCAATCAAATTCATTCCCATCACATCAAGTTAACTGTCTGAGAAACAAAAAGAGAAAAAATAATTCCTTTCATACACATTTACTCTTAATTGTTTTGTAGTCAGCTTAGGTTCCATTTGTAATCAGAGAAACCAAATCAATAGTTAGCTAGACAAATGTGCTATGGAGGCAGTCCTTCCTGATGCCAAATATGAAAGTTATGCCAGCTTGCAGTGTTATGACCTTTCCAGTCTCACTGTTAGCAATGCTGAATCTTCAATTTCATGATTGTCAGTTTGTCAGAGCACCCTCCAACGTGAGGATGTTTTACTATGTACTTCTTACCTCAGTAATTGTCATAAAATCTCTTCTGGATTATCCTTGTAACATGTTTTTGAAGTAAGCTATTCTCTTTTTTAAAAATAGAAAAACTAAGAAGGAAGACAAGCAAAAATGTAACCATGTTGCAGAATTCTAGTGCCTTTCCTGCTGTTTCTATACTCAGAATTACAAGTAGATTCCTCTTTTTTTTTTTTTTCAATTGTATTAATTTATTGACTGTTTCTAGGAGAGTGGTAATCTCTTTTAGACATATGCTTTGCTGTAAGTATTCATCTGAAGAAAAGTTCTTAAAAATCTTTGTCAATATAATCTTTTTAATACTATTCCCAAACCAAAATACTAACATTGACAGTACCGATAAATTTGTGTTTCCTTAAGATTCACGATGCATTAAAACATCCAAATTCTCTCAGGTTTTTCTCACTATCTAAGTAGTACTAGAATCTGTCTGGCATCCCAGAATTGATGAGTTCCAAGTGCAAAAATATACTTTCTTCACTTGCCTTTTAATTTAATACATTTCTCTGGTATATTTTTGGGCCAGGCCCAGAATCGGTAGCATTTCAAACTTTTGTGACCACTAGTCACATTTTTGACACACTTTGTAATTGGTAAACTCATAAACCTAGACCAAATGGAAGTGATATTATACAGGGATTATTTATAGCTAATACTGTGTATGTGTGTTTCTGGGGTCTTTCCTCTTGCTTCCTTGTACAGTGGATACTAACTCTCTAGTATCAAAAGCTTTCAGGGAAAGGAAATTTGCCCCTCTGAATTTGTAGTGTTGGAGGGATTTGGCATATCAGACTCCTCTGGTATTCTCTTACTTTTTAAACCCTATTGGAAATACTTTTCTGCTGAAAAAAAGGTTGAGTAAGATCACTGACCTCGTCCTATATGAAAAACAGAGCATTACATATGGGTTGCTGATTTAGGTTATTGACTTGCACACCACTAGTCAGCAGATTCATGATCTCTGGTAACAGTAAATAAACAGTAAACAGATATTTGTACCCGGTGGCCCTTGCTTCTAGAAGTCACTTCAGCAGTACCTTGCTAAAGTATATTAGTTTTCACTTGAGGCAGCTGTTGACCTGGAGTGTCATTCAAGAAGAGAGGGCCAGTGAATTTAAGAAGTATTCTTTCAAAATTTTCACAGTAAGAAAGTTCTAAAAGGTTGCACTCTCATGTCACAGTTCCTTTAAATGAGCTGGCTCTCGTATCAGAACAGCTGGCTACAGTAGCGTGGCGCTCAGAAGAGCCTGTGAAATCCCCCTGAGAACCATGGAGTGAACAAGGAAGGAAAGGACTGCATAATCTCTTTATCAAGAGGGTATAATGGGACTAAATGGATGCAATTCAATAACGGAATAGTAGGAGAATACTGGGTATTTCAAACACTGTGTTAATACACTGTGTTAAGTCACAGCTAATTGGCATTTTATTGCCAACTTTGCCAGTATCTCAAACTGCTGCCTGCTAAATTGCATCAAGTGTGAAATGCAAGTCATATTTCATTCATCAAAACACTGCTAAAAGGCCAGCCTCAACCTGATTCTCTTCCAAAAGTGTGCAAGAAATGACTGAGGCTGAAGTAAAGCAGTCAGGTGTCAGAAAGGAAGGAATGCAACCTAAAGTATGGAGTGCAGTAAATCAATACCCAACCAAAGAAGTAAGACTGAAATGTTAACAGGGAATTGAAACTATAAGAAACTGGAATAGAAAGAATTGTTTACAGATATAGCAAGTCTGCAAATCAAGATGCAAATGTTTGTTCATGATAAAGTGCTATTTAATTAGAAAGGCTTAAGAAAATTGGTGGCATAGGGGAAAAAAATAGAAGTTTCCATTATTGGGAAGAGATGCACTACTCACTTCCAACAGAGCCTTGTCTCTTCAACGCCAGGGAATATAGAAGAGCAGGAAAGAAATGAATGTAAATGAATGTAGGCAACTGGTGACAAATTAGTTATGCAGATTTAAACAAGGGAACGTGGTGGCTATTTGAAACTTTTTCAAATCTTGGGTGCCTGTTCTTTCAACATCTCCTGTTGATCTCTTCGAGGTCAACAGAAAATCCTAAGTGCTCACAGGCTTGGAGTCCTGGGAAATGGAGTTCTTAAGCTACTTGAGAGCAGCAGACTACCATCTAGGCAGCAGAGCCCTACCTTTGTGAAGGTAAGGAAGAGTTTGTGCCTATGGTGCTAGCCAGAGAGCACAAGGAAGAGGCTAGTGCTACAACCTACATGAAATGAGGAAAGCCTAAGGACCCAAGAATCCAATATTATGAGACCCTGTCACAATGACTTGTTCAGTGTCTAGCATTCACAAGAATACACAGTATTTAGATACCATTGCATGCATTTACTTATAATACCAGCAGGGCATATTTATTTGAATTCTGTAGCAGGAGAGTTTGTAATTTTAATGAAATATAAAACCCATTAAAAATGAGCAAGATCTAAAAGCCTAATCTCAGTGACTTTTAGACACGGTGTCTGGAATAAGATGAGCTGCTAAGAAAATGCTAAAAATATTCAGATAGAGAATCAACTGATTCATGTTCTCAACTTAATATATCAACAGGATGCACCATTAAAAATGAGTAGTGATGCAAAACTCCAGATAGCAAAAGAGAACTCTCTGTTCTTTTAACAGATAGAATTGAAGAGAGATTAGAACAAGGTCAAAAGATGACAGGACTTTAAATAATGCAGAATGAGTACTTATAAAGGAAAAATAGTAAAATATAAACTTAGTAAAACTGTATGATTGCCAGCTGCTTAACATAAACATGTGGTACTATTTGGGGGGTGGCTTTGTTCATACAGGTCTATTAATTTGGGATAACTTTGTTTTCTTATTCAGGATAGTGTGATAATATTAAAAGTTTAAAGGGGAAACAAGCTTGCTGCATCTCAATTAGACTCATGAAAACTAAATTTACCTTTGAGAATGCTGAATCAAAGACTGTTTGGGTCCAATAGTGTAGTTCACCATACTGTAAAGGCCAGGGTAGTTCATAGTACTCTGACCTGTCTTGTTATATCCTAAACTTCTTGTGTTCAGTTGGGACAGATACAAATCTATTTTCATTGGAACTAGCTCTTCTCTTGAAGTGACCTCTGAGAATCTTTCATGATGTTTTTCTCAGCGAGTTCCAGTAGTTGCCAACTGAAAAGATTAGATATTCAAGTGTCTTAAGCTAAGTGCACATCTATACATGTCTGCATTTCCTGTGCATGAAGCTGCTATAGGGCAGGAACCATAGGGTTTGTGCTTCCTGTAGGACTATGGCAAAACAGCACAAAATCGGGGACTTGGGCAGTTGTTCAGGCCAATATTTTGGCACATGTCATGCCTTACAGCCCAAAGTTCATAAAATTTGTCCTGCATTAGTAAACTTAGGCATGACATCCAATGATTATCAAGCATACCACACTGCAGAGAAGGATATGGCAGTACATTGTGATATGGCTTTAGTTCAAATATTTCTCTTTATATGATACTTTCTGAAAAGTTTCTGGTCTGTTACTGTGATAATCATCCATTAGCCAAGGTCATAAGCTACTGATAATAGATTTCAGTTCTCATGAACAAATGTTTTTCTAAACCCATTTCAAAAAACGGGCTTTTTTATCACTTGCTAGTGGTTGCATGCTTCCATATCAGCCTGTTTAAGATGTTCCTATATTCACATTACATTTTTTAAATATATATGTTGAAATTTTCTGCGAAGAATTGTTAGCGTGTGGATCTACAGTGAGGTCTTTTTATGGTTTAACATGTATCTATTGAGAGGATGGCAATACATTGCAGAGCATCAGTATCCTTACCTTGGTCCTGGGAGAGTGGCACATATCAGCCACAAGATTTTTTTTTTTTCAGATGGTGTCCAGAACACTTAACGGTTTATCTAGAGTGAAAGCATGGTGTTCATTTTTGTTATTAACATTACCATCTCATTTCTCCAGCATGTCACAAAAGTTGTCCAAATTGTTTTTCCCTAAGGGTAAATGGCTGTATGTTTTAGACTCATCTTTTGGAGCTATAACTCTTAAGGGGATAGCCTATATAGGACGAGTTATGATAATTTCTTCTCTCAGCTGCCTATATTATGCTTTCCACAGAGGCTCCTATTCCACCCTGGTGCAGGAAAGCTTTGTTATTTAACGAGCTCCCAAATAATTGCAAATGATTGCTGACATATTAGGGGAGGATAAAATCAATGCCAGCCTACCGTTTTGTGAGTGTCGTAGTTTTACTCAGGTGGACAGCTGAGCTCCACCACAACCGATCTCTCTCTCCCTCCTCAAAGGAAAAGAGGAAGAAAATATGATGAAAAGGGCTCAGGGGTTGAGATAAGAACATGGAGATTACTTAACAATTATCGTAACAGGCAGAACAGACTCAGCACAGGGAGATTAGTAAAATTTATTGCTTATTACTAGCAAGCTAGAGAAGTGAGAAACAAAGGAAAGAAACCAAAAACTCTTTCCCCCCCATCCACTCTCTTCCACCTCCTCCCCCTGAGCAGTGCAGGGGAACAGGGCAATGGAGGCTATGGTCAGTCTATAGCACTTCATCTCCACTGTTCCTTCTCACTCTCTCTCATCCCCTGTGCTGTGGGGTCCCTCCCACAGGTGCCGTCCTTCCCGAACTGATCCTGGGTGGGCTTCCCACAGGCAGCAGCTCCTCGAGAACTGCTCCAGTATGGCTCCGTCCCACAGGCTCCATCCCTCAGGAGCACACTGCTCCAGCCTGGGTCCCCCCCGGGCAGCAGCTCCCCCGGCCCCCTGCTCCTGGGCTCCTCTCCACGGGCTGCAGCTCCGGCCCAGGGACTGCTCCTGCGGGGGCTCTCCATGGGCCGCAGCCTCCATCAGTGCAGGGCCACCTGCTCCACCGGGGGCTCCTCCACGGGCTGCAGCGTGGAGCCCTGCTCCACTGTGGTGCTCCATGGGCTGCAGGGGGACAGCCTGCTGCACCAGGGGCCTCTCCACAGGCTGCAGGGGAACTTCTGCTCTGGTGCCTGGCGCACCTCTCCCCCTCCTTCTTCACCTTCAGTTTCCTTCTGTTTTTCACTCCTCGTTCTACCAGCTGCTGTTGTCCAGCAGGTTTTTTTTCTCCTTCCCTAAATCTGTTCTCACAGAGGCACAAACCACATCACTTACTGGCTCGGCTCTGGGCAGAGCCAGTCCCTTTGGAGTCAGCTGAGACTGGCCCTTACCTAACATGGGCAGGTGATTTTTCTCACAAAAGCCATCCCTGCAGCCCTCTGGTACCAAAACCTTGCCACGTAAACCCACTACAGAGTTACTACAGTTCAGCTTATACCTCTCAAAAATATTGGGTAAAAGTGAGAGGGGCAGCTAGGTATGGAAACCATAACAGTTATTCCTACAGTTCCTGTACAGTTAATATCTGTACCTTGCACCAAACACATTCATAGAATGACAATTATTTGCAGAAAATCATCCTGAGGGACCTTGGAGGAGAGATAATGAAAGAGGATTTTTGCTTTTCCCATTTTGATCTTCCCCTCTGCAACATCTTTCAATTCAGCAGTGTGAGGGTGCCAGAAAAGAGCACATTTTCCTTCTGTGGCTTCTGCCAGAAAAACAGTATTGCTGGGACAATATGTGTGTATGCTGCCCTCCAACTGCTGCTAGGCCAACCTGTGTCTGAGAACTAGCCTTCCACAGCTGTTTTCAGTACAATTGCTATAAAATCTGTGAACATTGCTGTCAAGCCAGAGGGGCTCATCTGCTCAGGCTACCAGTATGCCTACACGAATGCTACTAAAGGTGGGATTTTTACGATCTAACCAATATTGTCGTCAAAGAGATGACACTCTAGATGGCTTCACTTCAATTTGCTGTTGTAATCCTGGTGCTGGAGCATGTGCACTTTGGGCTATTTTGTCCTGGAGCTGAGCTTCCTTGTCAGAGGTTGCACTGGCAGAGGACACCAGGTACTGTCAGTCCAGGGCGTGCAGCTGCTGACACGGCTGTGCTGCTGGAGTGCATCCACTTTGGCAGCGTATTTGTAACCGTGTGTCAACTGCGACCTAACATGCTTCATGCAGACAATGGAAAGCCTGGATTATACCAAGTTACTTCACATATTTTTTGCAGAGCTGCATAAAAGCTGTGGCAACAAAATACCTCAACTTTTCATTCTCTGCTTATCAGAATTTGTTGTTTATCAAAATGAAAATGGTCTCCTGCCCGTCTACATACATTTACATTTCTCCTTTGGTTTCTTTTTTTTTTTTTTTATGCAGAATTCTTGACTCTCTCGAAATAAATTGCACACAGTTATTTGGAGGAATTCTTGCCAGTTCAGTAGCAACAAAACACTACACGGAGGCTTGACCTTATCAGCAGGCAATTGTTTGCTCCTTCAGGCTAAGAAGAGCAAAGTACTAACCACAACTTATTTGACTTTCTGTAAAACCAGCACAAAACCTTCTCCAAGATTTAAGTTACTTCTAGGAAAGACGTGGAATTTTTGCAAGTATGTTTTTGCCAGATTACCTGAAAAATAGTAATGAGGTACTCACAACCTCTTTTGGTTTCTGCTTCACTGAGAACATTCACATTCTTTTCATAGGTGTCAGCAGTAGTTAGCAGAAAGATTCACATATTCCTTGAAGGGATGCCATGGAGAAGTGTACTTGTACTGCCTTAAAGCTTTTGCTTCAATATACAGCATTCTGTTTTTGTATCTTAGACGGTCTAAACACCTTGCTCCCCATACCCTCCTTCCTAAATAGAAAGTCCACTGGTAACCAAGCCAGCAGCAGGGGCAGAGGAAATTCTGATTTAAAAGTGCATTGTAATTATCCGGCTTGGCTTTTACTTCTAAACATCCTTTTTTTTTTTTTTTTTTTCCTGTTGTTTTGCATTTCACAGAATCATAGAATCACAGAATGGTTTGGGTTGGAAGGGACCTCAAAGACCCCTGGCTCCAGCCCCTTTCTCTGGGCAGGGCCCCCTCCCACCAGCCCAGGCTGCCCCCAGACCCATCCAGCCTGGCCTTGGGCACTGCCAGGGATGGGGCAGCCACAGCTGCTCTGGGCAGCCTGGGCCAGGGCCTCACCACCCTCATAGTAAAGAATTTCAAACTTTAGTAATGCAAATGTCTAGCCAAATGTCAGTCTCTCTTCTGAACTGATGCAATAGTTTAACACTGACACAAAGCCCCAATCTCTGGGCTATGCTTCTTAAAACAGAAGATGTGTTATTCATAAAGTGGTTCTCCCTAAAAACGGAGCACTTCTATAATCTCCTTTACTTCTTAAACAAGCTAACAGCATATTTATATATAGGTAGTAAATGAAACAGTAAGAATTTCAACACAGGTCTAGAAAAAGGGGGGGGGGGGAAGAGGATGTTATACCAAAGCAAGCTACTCTGCATTTGCATTTGAAGCAAACTCATTATTCAAAAAGAAATCATTTTTATTATAGAAGAATATCCACACTGGAAACTGTTCTAATAAATTTCACTATACTGCCAAGCACCAACTAGAAAGAATAATACTTTTATTTTGAACAATATCCTGCCTACGAGAACTCATTTTACTTAATGTCATTTCCATTGCAAGAATGGTATTAACAGTACATTTCTGTTCAGAGGTTCTTATCTCAGTGCTCTCAGGAGTTGTCTTCCAGGAGGTTACCAAAGTGACAGGTATCTGGAAAGGTTTAATTTTTTGGTTAGAAAGATAAATCTTTCCCTTTCCATTCCGTAACACACCTTTCCCTTAAGTTTAGTCTTGTTCCACAACAATCTCTTACATACTGTTAGGAAGTGCTTAAACACTGTCTTGTCCAGTTCCTTTGGGAAGCACAACTGTGCAAGTATCTGTTTCCATCAGCGTTAAAAATGATTTCTTGTCTCCCATTTCAGTAGCCTTTTCATGAAAATTCTCAGCAAATCGAGGAAGCTGAATTTGAAAAAGTAATTTTCCTTGAAAAGCATGCCATATTTTCATAAGTTCAGCTTTTCTGTTTTTAACTAAGGACATTCCTACAACACTTTTATAAACAAGAAGAAAGTGTTCCCTTTTGCTAGGAAGTAATACTCTTTCAGTTAAGGAAGGCAACATTAGTTTTTTATCACAGGGTAAAGTATATGCACATCAGCTCCACCTGTGAAAAGGGCAATGACACAGCACGTGTTACAGCAGCGTGCAGAGCACAGCCCCATGTCATCAGCACAGGCCCATTGCACTGTCTCCAACAAAGCCTCGAACAAGGCAGTCTCTGTTACAAGTTTTAATCCTCACTGCAGTACAAGGAAGTAAGGAACTAGATTGACGATAAAAAAAAATTTACCAACTTGGAAAAAGAAGATACTTAAAACAGCTAATTAAAAGAAAAGGCCCTAGTAACATTAAAACTCTTTTTAACAGTTGTACAATAAAAGTGAGAGGTTAAAACATGGTAAATTAACTAGAAGTTACCATCCATATATTCTGTTTCTTTTCTTTTCTCTGATAAATGTTTTACAGCACTATGTTGGTGTACTTTAAAACATGCAGAAATTGGCAGGACTTCTTTTGCTTAGGTTACATTTACTGTCAGTGACAAAGAAGTCTTGGAATTTCTCCTGTTTCCATCCAGCATCATCCAGTGGTTGAAAAGTGGTACAATAAAAAGAAGGTAGCACTGCATCCTCTCAGTGAGCAACGTGGCGTTCTCTCCTGTAATTCTGGTTGTGAACAGCTGTTGATTGTAAGATTTCTTCCTCCTAACAAAGGAGAATGAGGCAGGAAATTTTTTATTACAGCACATTTTAAATAGAAGTGCGTAACTGGATTTGTAGTGGCAGAAGGAGGAATCAGATAACTGAAAATGCCAGTGTCTAGGAATCAAATGTGGAACAAAATCCAGCACAAGTTCAGTGTAACTCTGTTAGCTTGTTTGTTTGTTTGTTTTGTTTTGTTTTTAACCACAGACAACTTTATGCTTGCCTGCCTTGTGAGACTCAGTGAAAGAGTAGTTGGGGCTTCTGTACTACCACTAAAACAAAGTAATACATTTTTATGGTATTTCTGATATGTATACACTAGTAGGCTCAAATTTATTTTACTTTTCCTCTTGTTGTTCATATGAGTCTTTCATTCCAGCCAACTGTAATACCAGTGTACTGCATGTATAGATACTATGTATCTATACTATGTTATCTATACTATGTTATACTATGTTATCTATACATAGTATCTATAGTATATAGTATGTATGTATATACATACTATATACTATATATAGTATGTATATACTATATATAGTATATATAGTGTGTATATATATATATAGTATATATATTATATGTATAGTATATATAGTATACTATATAGTAGTATATAGTATATAGTATATATATACATACATACATATAGTATATGTATGTATGTATATAGTATCTATGTATAGATACTATGTATATGATACTATGATACTATAGATACTATGCTTATTTCAAGGGCTTTTTATTTAAATAAAAATTGGAGAGGCGGAAAACTCCTTGCCACCAGCTACCACTGATGCTCAGTGTAGAAATCAAAAATAAATGAAATAAATAAATAAAATGATATACTACAGGTAATTTTTTAAGTAGATCGAGCTTGAAATACATAAGCCCTCACTCCAGAGGCTGTGCTGGTTCTACAGTTATTTCCCCGTTGTGCCTCTATCAGGATGCTGATCTGCTACTGCTGATCCACTCTGGAGTCGCTGCGTTGTCTGATGCAATTAAAGTTCCATTACCAGTACAGTGTGGGCCAGATCACTTGTCTTCTCCTTCTGGTAAGTCACTGGGTGGCAGAGTTCAGAAAGCGGTGATGTACTGCCTCGGAGTGAGCAACCCAGAAAAGTGAGCTTGAAAGGCAGTGCAGGAAAGCAGCCTCACACTACAGCCCTGCAATGTGACATTGGACCCACAGTTTTCATTTTAGCCAAGAACTTGTCTGCCAGGTGGCCTTTTAGCCTTTTCTTCCCATTTTCTTGTTTCTGTGGCCTAAAAACACTTAAATCTCCAGGGCTCTTTTTGTGTTAGCTTTTCTCTCTAATTATAAATTAAGAGGACTTAATTTTGATCTTGCAGTCCTCTTGAATTTTCCCCATCATCTCAAGTCTTGACCTGGTATCTGTTATGCAGACTCTCTCAGTAAGATGCCAGAAATCGCAGCCGTGGTGAGAAGCCCAGCTGCAGGAAATCCCCAGGGGTCGCAGTGCCAGCGCTCTGCCAGCACCCAGACCACTGCCGGAGCGTGCTGGCACCCATGTGCATGGCCGGCAGCACTGCAGGGAGGCTGCTCCTGCTCATCTCTTGGTTCTCAGCCACACAGCTCCTGCTGCACAGAGGCAGCTGTTGTGCAACTTCTTCCCATTTCTTTCTTTTCCCACTGAGATAATTTTGTGGTAGTGCCCTGAATATTACAAAAGGAAGATTTTTATTTTTTTATTATTCCTGCACATTTTTTTTCCACAATAAGTGATTTTTGAGCCAGCAGCTTTTATTTGTTCAGAAAGTATTCAGACTTTTTTTTTTGCCAAGTCTACAACTCCACAACTCTTTGCTATGTTGTGTGTAGGAGAAGCAAAATTGAAAGAGCTAATTCTGTGGACACAAAGCAGAGGCTGTGATTATCCACAACTTGTCCTTCCCTTCCCTTCCCTTCCCTTCCCTTCCCTTCCCTTCCCTTCCCTTCCCTTCCCTTCCCTTCCCTTCCCTTCCCTTCCCTTCCCTTCCCTTCCCTTCCCTTCCCTTCCCTTCCCTTCCCTTCCCTTCCCTTCCCTTCCCTTCCCTTCCCTTCCCTTCCCTTCCCTTCCCTTCCCTTCCCTTCCCTTCCCTTCCCTTCCCTTCCCTTCCCTTCCCTTCCCTTCCCCTCTTTCTCTCTCTCTCTCTCTCTCTCTCTCTTTCTCTTTTAATCCATTAAGCAGTGTGCTTCAAATTCCTTGCAACCTTCACATTGTTGACTTCATCTAGAAGCCTTCAAAGCTGAATTGTACACATTTCCAGTTAACTGCACATATGTAAGCATATGATTGCTACAGAGCCAGCTTATTGTATAGCTTTCAGTTTACTTACTTCAATATATAGCTTCTTTACCTGAGGCTTACAGGGGAAAGTGGTTAGTTACTTTTGTGCATCTCTCTCAGTTCTCATGAACTTTAGCATCCCATCTTTGTCTGTTCACCAATAATGTTACATCAGCAGGGAAGAATGAATGCCTGTTCTAATTAGTTATTTCCCTGGAGGATCATACAGAGAGATCAAGTCAAAATCCCATAAGCACGTTTGTTTTAGAATTGCAATTTCCAGACTGAGTTGTCAGTTTTTTGATCAAGATCAAGGAACTGACGGGATAAAACATTAAGAAACAGGGTATGTGTTCACAGGCCATTTATGTCAGAGACAAGTCTATTCCTAATACATGGCAGCTTTTAATGAAGAGAGGGGAAAAAAGTATTTCCAATAATCTTTAGGTTGTTATGCCACACAGAAAAAAAAATTAAAAAAAAAATCTGCATGCCAGTAAGCTTGGCCAAGAGCCGATCTTAAGCTTCGTTTCACTGCAGAAGGCTCTTAAGCTGTTCATACAGAACTGACTCCAGCTCCATTTTCTGACCGTCTAGACACCTGCTCTGTCTGTAGTTAGTCAACATGCAGAAATTTTGCTGACTGCACTGACTTCCTTCCACGATGAGGGACCACCTTCTTAGTCTTTCTAGATACGTGAGATTAATATCCATACCAGAAATCAAAAGTTTGTGTCCCATTTGTGTTTTGAGGGTTTCACAGTGCAAGGCTGAAATGGTTATACTTTCTCTCTGCTAACAGGCATGTCACAGTGGACAGCTGCTGTATTAGAGAGAGTCTGGGGGAAGTCAAATCTTGTAGAAATCAACCTCTCCTGACATTTATTTAATCTCCATATACAAATGGGTAATAATGCTAATAATATGCCACCAACAAATAAGCTTATCCTTTCCGTCCGTCCCAGACCTCATCATCTTGCAGCTGTTGTGATGCAAGTAGGAAAAAAAGAGTTTGAATAAGGAGCAGCTGACATCTTGTGCCTTCTTTATGAGTCAACAAACTCCTCCCTTCGATGGATTAATACCCTAGAAACTATATATGCTTCAGCTGCAGTCCCAGTTCTAAAATGCAGATTTGATCTCTGTCAGTGCTGAAGTTAGACTTCCCTGCATTTAGGTTGGCCGCTAGGGGCTTCAGTATTCAAATTTCTGCCGATGTTTCTGAGACTGTCTTTGGTCTCTTGCAAACAGGAAACTTTTCCAGTGGCCCTAGAGAAGTAGTGCAAGACCCTGGAACCAAAACGAGATTTGCCTGGTCTGGTAAAGTTTGGCATCATTCGGTATCTGCTCCTTGACTGAAACAGAACTGTGCTGCACTCCAGGAGCAGTGATCACTGGCTGTAAGAGCTCGGTGCTGCACTGGCTAACCTGTGGTGCTAGCACCCAAGCTATACATCCTTTTCACCAGTGCTTCCAGTATGTTATGGGTTTATGACTAGGAGTACAAACATCACAGGAAAATGGTGTGTGAGCACTGCCACTCTGTGCAAATGTGTATGGCTGGGAACGGCTCCTGATGCTGCTAACAGCAGTGGATGAGGAAAATAAGTTTATGAACCCCATTTCTACGCTTTATGAAACCCTGTTCTACACTTTGCCATAGGCCTAAGTATTGGTATTACAGGCCAACTGCTAAATCCTGTGACTCCTCACCATTCACTTGGTTTGTGTTACATGCATATCCCCAAGGCAAATGAGAGAATGGTATGCCCACTTTTCCTAATCAGCCAAAGGAGCAGGGGAAAAGTAATCCAGAGTGGAATGAACAAGGTAAATGGTTTGCTTTAACCTACTTGGGGGAACAGGGAGCTTTTCCTCAGGAAACAAAATAAATATACTCTTTTTTTTTTCCATAATATTGAGTAGTAGAACTATTTCGGTGCTTTTACTGAGGTATTTTTTAGGATTTTCAAGTGTTTAAGAGGATTATTTCTGCTTTGGTTAGCTGTGTTATACTAGTTTGCAGTAAACTGCAGGAACTTCAGTGTCAAGAAGCCTTTAGACTCCCCCTGCCTAATAAAGCTAGTATTTATTTATTAGGCTCTGAGATAAGTACTTCATTGAGGTTTTGGTGGCAGAAGCGGTATGTGGTTTACACATTTCCTACTCCTGTTTTCTCATGGGTGGTTTTGTGTAATAAGCTGTCCACTCTCACTATATCTAGGTTTGTCTTCACTTCATTATTAATTCAGATGTTGCTGTTCATCTGATTTCTAGCTGCAAATACATAAACCTCAAGCTCAGGTATGCATTAGTAATTTACCCCAGAGCAGACCTGTCCCATCCTACAGGTCTAAGTGCTGAGCATAGATACGGCTTGCTCTTGCTGCCAGTAACAGTGTGGATGCAGGCTAAGCTGTCTGAAGGCTCAGTCCCTGCATTCTGCAATTACTTGGAAAGAGCAGGAAGGGACAGGCTGCTGTGCTGGGACCCAGAGCAAGGCCTTCAGGACTCCCAGGTGAATACACGGTACTGCACCTTGCTGTAAGCCAGTATGGCTTTGCATTGGCTCTCCTTGCTCCAAGTCAAAGCAAAATTACTACTTAACAGCTTCCTGGCAGGGAAAGCATAGCCCCCGTGGGATATAAAGCAAAATATTACATTAGATCTTAAGCTAAAGATTCAGGCATCCAGTGGACAGCAGCAAGCAATAAAACACTTTTCAACTGCTATGCAAAACTTGTGTATATTTTGTGTTGTTATCTGTAAGAAGATCTCTAATCTTTGTATCTTACTCCCAGCAGAATCTTACCATGAATAAGTCATGAGTGGCTGCTTAGCTGTCTAGGTTGGTTTTGACTGGGAAAATGGTTGAATATAGACCAACTTTAGGTGACATAACTAGCATAAGCCTGACTTCAGTTTGACTTCTTCCAAAGTGTAAATTGAAAGTTAATACCTCCACAGATCCAGACTGTTGTGAGGAAATGTACAAAAACAATAGACCTTTCCAATGTACCTGAAGAGACTTGGAAATATGAAAATCACTGAGAATCAATGGAATTTATAGTCCTGTATCAGTTGGACTCCTCTGAAAAAGCCAAACACAGTCTTTGAATTTGCTTGTATTAGGAGAGATTCTGCTCTTTCTGACAGATTGGGAGTGGAAATTTGCTAGATATCTCAGTTTTACGTTAGTATAAATGAGTAATTTGAGACATTGCTAAAACTGGTCTTCTGTCTAGCGTTAAGCACAGAATAAAGGAAGCCATGCTGAAAAACAAGGTAAAACACGTGGAGTCCATGCTGAGGTTTAATCTCCAAGCACCTAAGATGGGATTTACTTTTCCAGCCACTCCAAAATCCAACTTGCATCAGTTCAGATTGAAATGGAACATGACCTTCAGTTGTCGATGCCAGGGTGACCTCAGGCTTTTGCACGATTTTTAAACAGATGGCTTGTGAGTGTTAAATGTATATCTAATATAACCTTTGTGCTGGCCATGAAGGTGATGTAAAATGTTACGAATTCTGAGATGGAGTATCACTATCTGAGGCTTGCTTGAGGAACAAGGGACGTTTGGCAGGCTGCAGTAAGAGAATTTCCATGTGACTTAACAGGGGCTGTACAAACAGGGAAGAGACACAGTGGATCCCAGCGTACAGTTGAATGACTGAAAGTTAAGCCATTAAACAGATGGGGGCAGGATTTATGACAGGAATGGACTGCAAAACTTATTTGTCCAGCCTACAGTGCAAAGGATCAGACAGACACCAAAAAGGTCGAAGAACTTTTTCAGCGGGCTAAGGGGGGGATTTATGTTTGCATTTGCCTAGAAGAATGCAGAGAGATGAAATCTGAAATGTGTGCTCACGGTTTAAAGATAATAATACAAACTTTTTTTTTTTCCCCTCCAAAACACTTTCATTCTACATAAACATTTAGTTTTTAGGTGTCTCAGTGATTGCAGATTGTCACTCTCACTGCCTCACAGGAAACAGAGGTCTGCTCCTGGAGCTAGTCAGACTTACCATGATGAATCCCAGATGAGACACAGGAAAGCCTGGTGAGGTCTGGCCTACGAGAGAAAGATTGATCTTGTGATGAGCAGTAATGGCTAAACGCATGGTCTAGTTAAATTCAGAGAATAAGCAGGCAGAGGTGACAGTAACAACATGATTTTATTATTATTATTTTAATTTTCCATCTCTTTCCCCCGTTTGAAGTGGAAGTGCTATTTTAACTCTGCTCAGATCTTCCCAGGTCTAAATTAGCATGGATGCAGCACTTGATGTGTAATTCCCTGTGTAGCAAAGAACTACTTTGTCACTGTTTTCAGTGGAATTTTACCTTAAGTAAAAATAAGGATTGATTTAAGTATTTGCTTAAGTGATCATCTTAGGCGAGTCATAGCAGTAAGCAGCTTTGAAATACCAGCATTTCTGCCACACAGAATTAGCAAGGAAGGATTCCACAGCATTTCGGTAAAAATGAAAGCGTTGGTCCCAGAGCTTTGGTTTAGCAGCATCTCCTAGGCAGGATGCCTTGTACTTCTTGTGTGTGGGCGCTTATCAGAAAGACACATGCCTTCCCACCACTTCCACTGTGTTGGCTGTTCCACACTGCTGGGTGGAAGGTGCTGCAGCAAAGAAAACTGTTTCTCCATATTTTCCTTTGTGGTACGTTTATCTTTTATAGCCCATATTGGGCATTTCTAAGTATTTGTATGTTTACAACCATGGGCAAATACATTGCAATACTAAAATCTGGACTGCTTTTTTGTACTGTGGTGTATAGCCCAAATGTATACAAATCTCACATATATATATGCCTGTATTTCCCAAATCAAAATATAAATTTCAAACCTTTAAACTGAGTTCATACTAGGCTGCTGGATGCTGCCAAACTTTGTGTATCAGAATGACATCATTGTTTCTGGAGTTAGTAGCCTACATGAAAAGAGGCGAATCAGAAGCAGGCTTTTAAGAGGGAAATATCAAACAAAAAAATGGTATGAGCACAATATATGATGCTTTTGGGTGCTATAAACATTTTATCGTTACTTGTTTGGGAAGAACTGCATAACTCACTGGGGCTCCACAACTCGTGAGTGATGCAGCCATCTCCAAATCTAGCAGATTTATCAGTCATGGAGTTCAAATGAAAATCTGGGATCTCATTTCCTCCTAAGCCCTTAAAATTTGACACAGTGCTTAACAATGGCTCATCTACACACATGCTGTCTTGTTGCAAAACGCAACTTGAATTAAAAAGCATTATCTGCTGGGATTTTTTTAAGGGTGGGTGCTAAAAATCGAGGCAGAGTACTTAGAGTACTGGGAACAACTGTCACCAACAGAAGCAGGTACGGGGGATGCAGCATCTTAGCTGGAGATTTTGCTAGAAGTTGGCACTTGCTCCTATTATTAACTCGACACGGACTCCTGCCTAGGTGGTGGCTGTCACCTCACTCCCCCCTCACGCAGGGCACTGCCGCAAGCAAGGGCTGCACCTGGCAGCTGCCGGGCAGCGCTGTGCTTAACCGCTGGGGCTCCTGCACTGCGAGCGAGCCCCGTGGCAGCGTCCCCGTGGGGTGCGAGGCCGCCCGGCCGCTCAGCCCGAGGCAGGGCGCTGACAAAACTTTCCCGCCCCGACCCCGTGAGGGGAGCCGTGAGGGGAGCGGGGGCCGGGCGGGCGCGGGCGGAGCCGCGGGCGGCGGCGGGCGCTGTGCATGCCGGGCGCGGGCAGGAAGCGCTCGCTGCCGGCCGAGCCGAGCCGAGCCGGGCCGGGCCGGGCCCCAGCGCAACCGGCAGCGGGGGCGGGCTCGGGCTCGGGCGGGCTCTGCCGCGCCGGGGCCGGCGGGGCCGGGGCGCAGCGGCGGGATGGGGCTGGCTTCCTGAGGCGGGGGGCGGGGAGGGGGCTGGTTCTGTGCTCCGGTCCCTCTCCGCCCCCTCCCGCCCCTCCGCCCGAGTTAGCCGCTCTGCCGCGGCCCCTCCGCAGCGCCTGGCTGCGGGCTGCCCCTGCCCCGCTGCCGGGGCGGGCGGGGACGGCGAGGAGCCGAGGAAAGGAGAGGAGAGGCGAGGCGAGGCGGGGAGCGGCCGGCCGCCCCCGGGGAGGCTCCGCTGCGGGGCGCAGGGGGGAGGCGGCTGGCACAGGCGCCCGGCTCCGCCGCCCGCCCCCCCGGCACCGCCGCCGTCTGCTGAGCGCCGGCAGCCCTGGGAGATGGTGACACATGAAGCGTGCGGGGAGGACCATGGTTGAGAGGACCAGCAAGTTCTTGCTGATCGTGGCCGTGTCGGTGTGCTTCATGCTCATCCTGTACCAGTACGTGGGGCCGGGGCTCAGCCTGGGGTCGCCCAGCGGCCGCTCCTACGCGGAGGAGCCGGACCTGTTCCCCACGCCGGACCCGCACTACGTGAAGAAGTACTACTTCCCCGTGCGGGAGCTGGAGCGGGAGCTCGCCTTCGACATGAAGGGCGAGGACGTGATCGTCTTCCTGCACATCCAGAAGACGGGCGGCACCACCTTCGGCCGCCACCTGGTGCAGAACGTGCGCCTGGAGGTGCCCTGCGACTGCCGGCCCGGCCAGAAGAAGTGCACCTGCTACCGCCCCAACCGCAGGGAGACCTGGCTCTTCTCCCGCTTCTCCACGGGCTGGAGCTGCGGGCTGCACGCCGACTGGACCGAGCTCACCAACTGCGTGCCCGGCGTGCTGGACCGCCGCGAGAGCGCCGCTGCCAAGACGCCCAGGTACCGGGCCCCCAGGCCACCCCACCTGCCCTGCCCTGCCCTGCCCTGCCCTGCCCTGCTCTCCTCTAGCCTGTGCCTGGCACCTTCCCTCCCTCCGGCGTCCTGGCTGCTTTGCCCTCAGCCCCTGCCCTGCACCAGGTCCCCACAGAGCCCTTGGCAAACACACATCTTGGTGCCGCTTATGCTCGTTTCTAAACACCTTGTTTTCATCGCTCACCGCCTTCTAGCACCCACTATACCTTTGTAATCTCCTTTGCCCTGACCTGCGTGTCCCTTCCCTCCACCTGGAGCTGCTGTGGTGCAGCTGAGGTGCACACCGGTCTCACAGTCCTCACACACACATGCACCTAATCTGCCTGATGGGTTTTTGTGCATCGCAGAAACATCCCCTAAACACCCATTCCTATATTTCTCCCTGTAAATTTTGGTGAGAGACCTGCTGTAGGGAAAGAAGATACTCGTACCTGTTCCCTGTGGCCCCTCATCTGTGCAGCAGGCGAGTGGGAGAGCTGTCCTAAAGCACCCACCAGTGCCTCCCTGTTGGACACACAGTGTGTTCCTGCCTTCTTAGCCTATTATTTCTCTACCTTGGTCTCCTCATACGTGATGAGCTTCAGAGGAATTTTCTGTTTGAAGTACGCTGATAAAGACAGCGGCTTATATTAAAATCGCCAAAGATTATGTTCTTATAACTCGGGGTGCCTTTGTGCCTTTCACTGCAGGAGGTTTTGTTTAGCTTTTTTGTTGCTGTTTTTAAATTGATCACTTTCTTAACACCACACACGCCTTCCTTAACTTGTCTGTTTTTATCATGGCACTTTGTATCCTGTTTGCCTTGAGGTTCCATTCTTAAATGTATATAAAATCTTATCCTAACATATGCCATATGCCTTATTTATACGTGTGTTGTTAGTACCACACATAATCCCTTTACTGAAAAGTGACCTTTAAGAAAGTGTCTTTTAGCATCATAGCTGTGTTTTCTCTGCGTTTTTGAAGCTATTTTTAATCATTTTTCTTTCATTGGAGCTGTGGTGCTCAATTGCTGGGGTCTTTATTGTCTCTGTCATGATTGCTGCTGCTTTCAACCCGTTTTGGTGTTAGTCATCCAAGTACTATACTCAGGCTGCTGTCATGCTGCCTGACCCAGGAGCAGCAAACTGAAGCATATATCTAAAGGGCTGAGCCTAATTTAGGCTTTGTTTTGGTCTCTTATTTTATTAACAAAGTGCTTGAAAACACTTCTAAGGAAAGTACCCCGAGCCTGTCTGATTGCTGTTGAGCTTTTACTAGCGTTCTGAGGAAAAATGCTCAAAGTTCAAATCTCATGTAAAAAAAAGAAACAAAAAAAAAAATATATACCCATTTTGTGAACCTTGGCACTTAGCTAGCAAACCATTAACCTTTTAGAAAGACCTGTGTAGTGTTATAGATTGTCTCAAAGCCTTGTGTGCTTCCCTTGGTAACTTTGTACTCAAACCTGCTCTGTGTTCAGTATTTAACTGTGTCATCCTGTTTAGCAGTTGTGGTGTGGTGTTTGTTTTGTTTTTTTTTTTTTTTTTTTGTATAGGTACCTGAGAAGAGGGCACTTCAGGTTGTGAAGTAACAATTAAATTCCTTACTGCAACTCTGGGAAATCCAAACCCAGAAGCAAATGCTTGTAAATGAGATTTTCTTTGCCATTTGTTTTTGGAACGTCAGGAGCCATAGCCTTCATAACTGTCTTATTTCTGGATATGCAGGAAATATAATGATTCCTGTGCTGTTCCCTTATGTCCCTGCATATCCAGAAATAGCTCTGCTTAATGTTGTCTCTTTACTTCCCTTTAATCTATATTAGGACTTCATTTTCAGCGGTATAACAGTTATGATGTGGAAGTTTTAGATAATCTAAGGTTATCACCTTGGTCTGTTAAACAAAAAAGCCACATTTTACTGTTGACTGTCTACTGGGGTTGGTTTTGGTGCAATGAACAGCTGCTAGCTGTTTTAATAATAGTGTTCTTAGGATACTGCAGTCCGGTTCAGTGACCACCTTCTGCAAAAAAAATTTTCATTTCTAAGAAAATTAAGACTATGAGACAGGCAGTGCTTGCGTAAAATAGTCTGATGGATTTTCTTGGTCAGAAAACACTTAGTCTTGTATTATGTCCCCTGAACTAAGAGCAGTGCAACTTTATGCATTGTGAACACTGTGTGTCTTATGGTGAAACAGGACTTCTTAAATTTTAAGGCAAATGTTAGAGAGGCTACTGTTGTATAATGGAACTGATATATGAAAATCTCTCACTCCTTCCCCCTCCCTCCCCCCCTCACCCCCCAAAAAAAAAGCATCAAACAACCGTTCTGTCAGAGTTTACACAGATGCTAATGTTACTCTGTTTTTTGGAATATGGGCTTCAAATTCACCTTTTAAATCTGATGCACTGGCATCTGCATTTGCTGCTTAATGCTAAGTTTAAACCTTTGTTCTTCCAACTATATGTTTATCCCCCAAAACAAAACAGCTGACTTGTGACTGCAAATAAATCTGCCTTCTTGTGAGTGTTGGAAAGCATGAAGGTCATTCAGTATTGCCCACATGTACAAATCATGAGCTTAAAGCTGTTAACTTTGTAAGGAATGCAGTTTTATCACTGCACAGTGCCCTGTTGCACTACATTCCATAACCTGTGCATGGTACATAAATTTACAATGCAATTGCTCTTTTTATTGTTCTGCTGCTCTGTGTTAGACTTAATGATTAGGAGCCCTAGATTGCCAAAGACTGCATTTTTTTCTTTCTTTCTTTTGGATTAATAGAGTAAACAGCCAGGGATGGGTGTTTTAGCTCTAACAGGTCAGCACGCTTTAAAAAAAATATATTATTGTGTCATTTCCCCAGCACCACCAGTGCCTTTTCCTGTTTTGTATTCAAAAGACTTCTAGACAAGCTCTTCTTGAAGCAAATGTTATGTTTTATGCACAGCCAGTAAAAGAAAGAGATTGATTTGTTTGGTGGCTGTAAAACTTGGGACTCTGAGGAACTCTGAAGCTGGCTATGTGCATCAGTGAATTTGGCTGCAGTTCTCTTCATGGTTTTAGTTAAGGGCAAATTCCAGGATTTTGGGAATGAAGTCCTATTCATTCCTTGTACTGCTAGGCCTAAAAAACTGCTGGAGAAAACTTTTTTTTTTTTTTTTAAATATACTGAGATACGTACTTTGACTCATCACAGTGATTTAAGAAAACAGAGGCTAAGCATTTTCTTTGAACTGCTCCTTTAAATTTGTCTCAACACAGGCACCTTAAAATTGCAAGAGATACAATCTCTTCAGTTGATTCTGAAAAAAAGCCAAACTTTTCTGTCAGCTCAGTTCTTTAATTTGACTTCCAGAGCTAGTGAAATCTGTGAAGTGATCCATTGCTAACTTGTCCATCTCTGCTGTTAAAGGACTGAATGAAAGCCCCCGGAACAGTTGGAAAGGTTCCTTAGCCCCTGGAGGAAATGTGATTCAGCGCCCATTTGGCTGCATCCTTCTTTGTGCTCCCAGCACAGGAGCAGAGCTTGGTGGTCTGAAGTTGTCCTTGTAGGACACTTCATGCGTGAGCTTGACTCTAATGTAGCTGTGCTGTAGGAACAATAAAACGTAAATTATGTTTAAGGAATTCAATGTGCATCTTCTCACACCTCTTCTCAAAGGGGGGGAAAAAAAGGCTTTGTTGCTTGCTGTCCTACTGCTTTCTTCTGCCTCATGAAAACAAGATCGTCTCAGTTGGCGTCTTTCAGAAGACATGGTATTCTTGTAAGGCATACAGCTCCTTTAAAAATACATGTGGTGCAAGCTGCCTGTTGCTGTGGAGAGCCCGTGTACTTGACAGGGTGTTGGAAGGGCATTGCTGGCTCTGCTCGTCCCGCTCATGCGCATGCGCTGCCTTCTGTTAGGCTCTGGTTCAAGCGCCAGGTGGATTTCATAATTTTTTTTTAAAAAAAGGAAACTTCTTAATATAATAGCTTAGTCTTGGCTGTGTATGTGTTTCTGTGCAAGTCTATCAGAAGTTTGAATGTGGAGTGTAGTCTATGGACAAGAAAATTGACAGAACTATTTCTTTGTAACTTTTTTTTAAGAGCATGCGTGTGCTTGTAATTTTAGTATTATTTATCCAGATTTCAGATGCTTTAGAAACAAGAAAATTGTAATCGAAATACTTTTATTTAAAAGATCTATGACAGGTTATAAAACCTGCTTTAAACAGATCAGTCCAAGTTTTAGATTCTATTTACAGCTTGTGTTTTGGTTTGTTGGTTGTGGTGGTTTTTTTAAAGAAACAATTAACAGGGCTCAGCAGTTCGTTAGCTTGTTTTTTTTTTTTTCTGAAGTGTGAACTTTCACAGCTTCCAACCACATATCTGTCCCTTTGCTGGGATCTGTTCTTGATGAGGTTTTTATTATATGTGTGCTTAGGAGCTTCAGAGACACGTTGTCAAGAGACCAACTGTTTGAGAATGAAAGGCTTTACCAAATCACTTTTATAATATTAGCACTTCTTAAAGCTCAGGCTTATCATTCTTTGCGAAGCTATGTGTGCTGGGGGTTGTAAAATACCTGTCTGCAGATTGCAAGGGGTGTCCTTCCCTACACACTAGTTTGTCTCAACCTAATTTTTCTTACACTGATGCTTCCAAGCAATCTGTAAACCTGTCTTCAGTTGCCTGATTTTTCCCTTAAATCTTTAGCATGTGGAATATTTTAAAGCCAGTTGGTCTGATACAAAACACCACGTCTCTTGAACTTGGTTGTGTTCACCCTGAAAGCTAGCCAAACAATTCTGAAGCAACAGATAGTTTTGTGGTAAAAGTCTTTAAATTTGACATTGTAACTAAAAGTAGCTGAAAGTTGGAACTCCGCAAATGGCTGCCTAAGCTTCAGGTAAGCGTGAGACTTCTTGCTAATGTATTGTGTCAGGTTTAGTTCTTTTTTTTTTTTTTCCCCATTTTGTTGGCAAAGCAGGAGGATGTGACATTAGGTATGTCCATGCTTGAGTGTATATGTCTATTTTCCTGATTGTGCATACCTATTTGCATTTAGCTATATTTCACTGCTCTTTAAATAAATCCGTTCATGATACAGTAATTTTGTTTTCCTGCTTTAGAAGTTTGCAGATATATTTTGCCTTTTTACTTTTATCCTTCCCCACTTAGAATAGTCTACATTTTTATTTTCTGAGTAAAGAATCTTTCTTTTTTTTTTCCAAGTAATAATTCAGAAACAACTACTATAAAAGAGCTGGCTTGAAATTAATGACTGAATTGGATGGTGTATGTAAGAAAAATGTACACTCCCATTGTCTTAAAGGAGTGGTCTATTGTAAATGTACAACTGATGCATTTCATCACACTCATTCACGCGACTTTTTTGAGGCTGGTTACTTAAAAATTACAGTCTGTGACATTGACCACAATGTTTCCCACACAAAGTGATGCCAGAAGTTTTCAAGGCTCTGCTGAACAGTCCTGTTTTGTGAGTTTGAAATGCCAAATAGAGGGCCCGTTCTCTATCACTCTTTGAGCAATTTTAGTGCATGTGTTTCTCTTCCAAACTAACGTGATCTTGAGCAATGGCACCCTAGGATCTCTGTTGCATGTTGGGGAAAAAAAAAAAATGATTTAAGAAAACTGGAGTTCATTAGTACTGTAGGGGTTTTAGGTGAAAAATAACGTATGATTTGCAAGTATGTGAATTTGATGACACCTGATAGAACAGCTGCATGCTTACTAGCGTGGCTTGGAGGGCATGTTTGGATATGTACATTGAGGCCTCTCCCCAGCAGGCAATCGGTGAAGGCCTTAAGTTGGATATTAGGATGTGAACTGGTAGAGGTCATACTATCTCTTAAGAAAACACTGCTAGAGCAGATTATAACTTGGAGATTATTACAATACTGCCTTCCCTCTGGGCCATCTGTTCCTTCTAGGAAGGAGGAAGAGATTAGCTTCCTCTTGTGGCATCTTTCATCGATTTGCGGGGTTAGATTCCTAATGGGTTTGTTCAGCACTCAGCAGAAGCTTTTGGCTGTGTGCTGTAGAAACTGGAGGAGTGTAACTTGGTATCTCTTTTCCAGAAAATATTTCAGGATTTGCAGGCCCAGGATTGTAGGAAAGAACTTTTTTTGTGAGTTTATTTCAGAGCTGAAGTTGGTGTTGTGCCCTGAGTCATGTTTGTAAGCAAGGCCCACACTTCCTGTTCTTGTCAGAGTCCACGCGTCCCTGCCCGGAGTGTTAGTCACAACAGTGACGTGCTGAGACAGCTGGAAAATCATGATAAAGATTAGTCAAAGGGTTTGTGGCTAGTTACTTTGACCTGGAAGTAAAAAGGAATGCACCTGAACTGAATTTCATTTAGAAATAGCTGGCTTATGGGAAGTACCACAGGCTCTGCCTCCTTACTGTACGTCACCGTGGACAATTGCCTTCGGTCAGTCACAGAACCAGGATCACTGTTTCTGCTTGTTGCACATGGTCTGATTTTAAACTGCTGGTTATTTGCCACTAACTTTAACCAAGTATGTGATAGTAATGCTCAAAATAATGTTCGGTAGTGAACTCTTGGGCTTCTATTTGCTTTAGAAAAGGAAAGTGGCGTGGTCTAACTCCATAAAGCTTCTCTTAGTTTATGCTTGTATTTCTAGGAAGAAAACAGATACAGTTCTTCTATTACTGACTGAAATTGTATATGTCAAGCAAAAATACAGCATGGTATTTAATTCCTAATAATCACAAATGTGATAGTTGCTGATATTTGTATTTAGACTTGCTTGATGTGATTGGAAGGGAATAATAACTTAAACATCGGAAGAAGTTACTACCTTCCTCAGCAAAGATGATGATAGGCTGTATAGAGCACGGGAGGAACACAGAGCTGAGGGAGCCAATTACAAATTCTCTTGTTTCTGAAACGGTGGGTGAACCTTAAAACAGCAACAACAAAAAATCTCTACTTTTTCTAATGGAATTAATGAGGAAGTCTTAATCACTAGTACGGATTCACAGTGACGCAGTCTCTCTAAGAGCTGTTTGATGAATTTTTGTTCACCCCTCTGCTGTTTCCATAACAGAATACTCTGCTGAAAGTCCAGTCTGAGAATCCATCTGAAGAGTCCTTCACAGCTTATTACCATAAAGATGCCAAGAGTCTTAAATACTTCTGTAGTGTAGCGTATCAAGTTTCAGACCTGAAGAGGATGCTTCAGTTAGTCTTGGGTGTTACTGCCAAAGGAGGAGCTATTTACCAGTGCGTGGCTCTAAGAGTGGGAGATTCTCAACTAGAACAAGTGTTTTCAGGAGAGAACCATGCTGAGAGAGGATGTCAGGCGAAAAGTAGCCTTTTTATGGCTTTGTTGTTTCTACTTGTATGAAATTATGTGCATGTTCTCCTTTCTGTGCTTCACCTCAAATATGTGGTATGCTACACTGAATGCTGCTTCATCCCTACAAACTGCTGAGTAGAGCTAAGGATATGCAATATTCTGGGGCATCAACATTCCACTGATGCATCCAGACAGGGCTTGAAAAACTTTGGTTTTCCTGAACTTCTTAGCAGTGCTACTTATGTAGTGTATATCTCAGTGTACTGCTACTGCTATGAGATGTGTAATAAATAGCACCTGCTACTATGTTCACTTACAACCTAGAACAACTCTTAAGTGGACTGTCTTAAAGCTGATTTTGCCAAGAATCTCAGACTTACATTTTAATATACAGACCTTTCCCATGCAATGGCAGTCTCTTTTAGAACCAACTGGTTTCTTACCACAAACTATTACTACTTCACTCTGTAATTCCTCCCTTCCACCCTGTTAATGATAAATTCTACATAATAGCTCACCTATGTATTTATAGGGGAAATATATCACAATTTCCTGCCAATTTAAACAAGAAAATGAAGATTTGCCATTAACTTCTCATGGTCTGATTCTGTATTTTGCTGTACAACTAATCTCAACACTATTAAGCAGAGGTTCTTTGATTGCACCTCACTGCAGATGGAAACATCATCATTCCTTTTACAGAGGTCTTCTATACAACATTAAAGCTCTCCGAGTTTACTGAACCACCTTTGCATTTTTATTCAAACAGAAAATTTGGTAAATTTTAAGAATAACTTTAATACTGAACTGCTAGCAAGAGAACTTAAGATTTTCTGGCCAAACAACATTGCCTAGAGTTTCCCAATGCCTGGTGATGGATTTTTTCAGCATCTAATTTCAGTTCTGTTAAAGGGGGCCTGACTTCTGGAGAAATGTTAAAGCAGTGGAAGCACTACCTTCTAAAATCTTCCATATATTGGAGTTATTCTAAATTTTAGCCTCAGTTCTTATGTTAATTAGATGCACGAATAAGATACCTGTTTACAGGGAAATAATCAGGGAGTTTGGAAAGAAGATCTTGTGACAAGTGTGCATGATTCCTTCTTATTTTTACTGTAAGAAGCTTAAAGAAGAAAAATATTTTTTTTCTCTAAGGTCTCTTAGAAAAGTAAAATATCCAAACAAATACTGTAAAAATAGAATTGACTTTTTTTTTTGTTTAAACTAACAGCTCTTGCTGCCTGACCCTGTTGCTCTCGGTAAAGATTTTACTTAGGTTACCCGTGACCCTATATCAAAGCGTTGGGAAAAAATCAATGCCTCATAGCTAAGACAAACAGCAGCAGCATGCTGACTTATCAGTTTCCTGACAGCTTTTGCCTTCCAACTGGAGATGGGGAAAGAACGAGGAGCACAAGAATCTCAGTATAATCATAATCAGTCAACTATCCCTTCTGTTAACGTGACGTAAATCAATCAAGACAGGATTACCTTCTGCTGTTCTTTGCTTCCTTCTCTTTTCTGCTACCTGTACCTCTTTTGTGTCTTTTTGAAAGAGGAGAGACAGGTGTGACTTGTGTATTTCTGCAAGGTGGAAGACTGGATGGTTTCTTCCTGTGATGAAGCAAGTACAATAGGGGTCACTTAGATGAAAATCCACCTTAAAGGAAATACCTCATCCTTTGTATTACAGTGCAAGAAATTCAGTACATGTGTTTAGGAACCCTTTCAGATCAGGGAATGCCTTAGCATTTTTTCTAGAGGGACAAGTCTGGAACTTGAACTTTTTTCTAGTCCCAAGCATCTGAGTGGAGTTCGCATCACTGATTGTAGTGTTGTGGTCAATGTTGCTGTTTGCAACACGTACAAAATAAAGTCTCTCCACCTTTTTTCTGCCCTGAGATTTTAATTTCCCTTTATGACTAATCTCCATATAGGTTTAAAAATGGTACCGTCTTTCTAGTATGTATATAGCCTGACTCGAATAGAGCTGTAGACCTGCCTTAAGAATTCATTATTAATTTCACCATTCACATAGTGAGGTCCTGTGTTTTTATCAACTGTAATATGTTATGTGTATCAGGATTCCTACTGTTGGAGCCAGTCATATCTAGCAAGTATCTGTATTGCAGATGTTTAGAATCAGAAATGTCTGTTTCCAGCAGCTGCTATGTATTACCCAGGTACCAGTTTTCAACCTGGAATACTCAGCAGTCAGTCAGGCTCCAAGTAGGCAAGTGGGCTAGCAAATTATACAAGTGTTGTTTTCATTTTTAGGAAAACGTTCCGAATGCTGAAATGATAAAAATCACAAGATACATGGGTTTTGATTTTAAAAGTAACTTTTGCAGTATCTAAACACTTAACAATGGTATAGTGGTTTCGTGAGTCTCGATACATTAAGAAGGGACTGAAAATCAGCAGCCACAACTTCATTAACACGAACTCAGGTTTGGTTCACAAGGATGCATGTGGTGTGACTTGCAGCAAAAAGGGAATATAAGAAAGCTGTTAAATCACAAGAGAAGTTTTACGTAACTTCTGGTTATGAAAGGAGGATCTGAGGTTGTGGATAGAAGGAGTTGATCAGTCCTTGACTGAGGATGGGGAAGAACAAAAAAGAAGAAAGTCCATATGCCTTGTGTCAACTAGGATTTTCATGTTTCAGATGGTATGTTAGTTAACAATAAAGCTTTTTGTTAGATAACCGTAGTCTTTGATCTTAATGAAGATAGTTTGAATTTCTTGTCCATTTTGAAGGGGCATGTGCTTCTCCAGAACTATTTGCCTAGTGAGTTCTGTGGGACTTGATGCTAAAAGCATGCACAATGGTTTAAAGGAATAATATTGAAGAACAGCATGCATGAAAAATACTTGAAGAGTCTAGTATGAGTGTTTATAATATATATACCTTAGCGTGTGAGAGAAGTAGTTTCGTAAGTGTTAAAGACATTCATCCCTGGCTGGAACATGCTTAGATCTTTAACTACCAACTGCTAAGAACATGTTTTTATAATATGTTTTAGGTTACTACTTCTTAGAGGAATTATTTGGCAAGTTCTGCACTGGCTATTTTTCAACATCTTAGCTGCCTTGAGTCAACTGAAAATGTTCAGGATTTGTCTTCAGGTAGTCTGAATGGCTTATAGCAGCTGCTGTGATGTAGCAGTGCATTGAAGAAGAGAAGCGTGTTTTCTTGGCAGTCCAGTCAAAGCTCAAGGGAGTTTCAAAAATCTGGAATACTGCTGTGAAATGGATTATCTTGCAATGACCGTGACCTAGAAGTCTGACATAATCCTTTCAGTTTTCCCAGTGTGAGAAACAAATTATGGTGTGGTCAAGTAGTGAGGTGGTCAGTAAGTACATCGTTGTGGTTAGACATGGTTGTGCGTGAGGAAGAAGAATCAGACCCTTCCTGTCTGAAGGAGGCTGTTTTTGTGTGTCCTGAAGTATCCTTACTGATCAAGAAGGTGCTGAATCTGTATGGCTGTCATGGCCCATTGTTCAGGTTCTTGTATCTGTCAGGTCTTCCGAGAGCTTCCTTATCTCTGAACATCACCGAAGTCTTCTCTGGATGAAGCCCATACCAGCTGTTCTTCTGTAAGTGCTAACCTGCCATTGACGGTGGTGCCTGTGAAGAAATATTGCTGTAGCTGCCTGGAATGTTTCTTCAGTGCTTAGAACAGGAGCTGTCGGCAGGAGAAACACACTTTCTTGGTCTGAACCTTTGAAACTGGTTGATGAAAACAGTTGTGTTTACTTGCCTAGGATTTCACCAACAGGAAACCAGGAGGAAGCTGTCTGTCCCGTTTCTATCCCAGCAGAAGGCCCAGCCAGGGGCGTGTAATTAGCATATTATAAAACTGGATTGTTGCTCATATTATTAGGTACTACAGGGAGCCGAGCAGAAGTTGTTCTTAACACGGCTGTCTGTCCCGGCTTGCTCAGACAAGTTTTTGCGTTTGACAGTGCCCAGACTGGCTTGTGCACACTGCTCAGCTAGCTTACTCAAAAACAGAAGCTGATGCATGTTGGGGGGTGCTTCGAGCTGTTGCTGTTCAGCACAGGTTTTATATTCCTGCCATACAGCTAAACCCTCCCGTGCAGGGGCTGCTCCTCTTGGGGCACCCGGAGGAACCGTGTGTCGCTCCCTGTCCCGAGCCTTTAAGAGAGCTTCTCCTTTGTGACTGGCCAACAACAGTGTGCAAAGGAAGTAGCAGTGGCAGCAAGCTCCTTTGCTGCATGAAAGTGGCAGTTTCTTGCTATGTATGGGTGTCGGTATTGTATTTGTGAATAGCTGAGCCATCATCTCTAATAGGCAGCAGAGCGCTTTGGTTCTTCCTTTTCATATCCAGCGAAAGGACTACTTGCCAACTGACCTGAAGTGTTCTAACAGCAGTTGGTTTTTCATTGTATTTTCTATTGGATGTGTCGCCTTGGAGCTCCTTAGGAATAAGTTGCCTGCACAAAAGTGCAGAAATTCTTGTATCCTATTAGTTTCGCAGTCTTGAAACCACAGATGACAAAGCTGTTACCTAGCAAAGGCATGTAAGGACAATTGCTTTTGAAGACTATACAGATGCGATGTGTACATGCTCTGTACCTTCTGCAGTACAACCGCTTCTCCCAGAGCCATGCTGGGACACTGTGTTCTTCATATTGATGCAGAAACAGGCAAAAGTTGAACGCCTTGCCATGATGCTATTACACCAAATCTAGGACGGCAGCACGTGTGTTGAGTGCTCATCCATGTGCTGGCACGAGTAGGTTACGCCTCACCACAGGCAGGGATCTACAGTTCTGCCTTCCATGTCTTGGGATCTGTCAAAGGAGGGAGCTTGGGTTGGACTGTGTAAGGAGGTAACTGTGAGAAGACCTCCTGTCCCTCAGGTAAGTAAGGATCTTCTGAAACAGTTTTGTAAATATCCTGAAACAAATGCAGAAGTAAATCTTGCTGCAAATTGTCCACTGCCTGACTACTTCTATTTGGAAATAACTCCCCCCTGAGGCTTTCTCTCAAAAGGCCCTCTTGGTGAGAGCACTTTTTCTTTTTTGTGCTCTAGCTAGTGTCAAAGGGGGAAGAATTGGTATTTGAGGTGCAGTAGGACAAAAATGACAATATAAATCATGACGGAACGGGTGCAGCTGCAATTTATAAAACTTGCCGGATGATCAATAGTTGCTCCTGTGTACTGCATGGATAGTGGGTGGCTGTGATAAAGCACTGGTTGCCAGCATAAAACTCAGCTGGAAATCTTATAGAACTTGAAGGATGGATTCCTTGAACGTTTGGGAAATGTGGGATGCTTGGCCTGCCAAATACTTCAGGCAGGATGAATCCACCCCTTTTCCTAACTGGGATATTTCCTGACTTCTGAAGTTATTTGGGGATTGTCATGAAAACTCGTATTTTCTGGATTGAAGCCTGGCCAATCCCAAATCTGGAAATAGCTGCTCGTGAGAACAAAAAGAACAGTTATGTATTTCAACTGTACTGTCAAATATGCTGTTTGGCGTAAGAGAGATTCTGAAAGTTTTTCCTAGAGCAGAAAGGGTCAGAGAATAGCTTTCTTGCACGTAAGTCTACTGACTTCCATACGCAGGAATGTAAATACCTGTTTACTCCTTTTTGTGGGAATTGTGTTTGTGCTGGGATGTTTGTAGAAGTTTAAAGCAAACCAAGTTGAAATAGATGCATTAAACCCAAACAGGTTGCTGTACCTCTGTGTGAAACATGACATCTTGGATTATCCTGAAAATAATGTTGTGTAACTTGCACAAAAAAAAAAAAAAATCTAGCATGGATTGGACCAAAAACTAGCTAATTCCACAAAGGTGCTAGCTATTAAGTTATTGTATATCTCAGGATTTACTGTGTAGTGTATACTGCTCCAATCCTCTTGTCTCCAAAAGAAGAAGAAGAAAAAACCTCTTTCATGCAAAGTGGTCTCTCTGGGGTCAGTGAGGGGCGAATACAAGGGGGAAATGGCTGGGCGTTAACAACTTCCCACAGGATAAAGGACAAACAGTCCTGCCTTTAAACAAATCCAGTTACTGGGTGTGAGTAGCAACTCTGAACCTTAGTGGATTTTTGCAATTAAGAATACAGGCTTCATGTTCCAGAAGACAATTGAACAAGTGTTTATAGTGGTAAGGGAACTCGGAAAAGGAGCTGGTTACACCAATTCATTCTGGTTATTAGCTTTTCTTTCCCCTTCCTATTTATAACCCATTTAAACATGACTAATGGCTAAAGCTAGAACTTCACTACATGTCACATAATCTTTTTTATTTTCACCCTGGTGGAGGATGCAAGTTGAAACAAAGACATTGTTGTTTAAGCTCCCTTTAAACTCTATAAAAGTTCACGTGCTTTCAAGCCATGCTTTTAAATCACACCTCTGTGCCTGTATGGGAAAACTACAGGCAAGTGTTGAGCAATTCATTCTTCATTCTCTTCAGAGCTGAGCTGATGGCCTTGCAGGAAAGGGAGGAAGAGTATAAGCATGACAACATATTTCTAAGTTCTGTACTTATTAGAGAGAGAGATGGGACCAGCGACTTGAGGTCATATAAGGAGATACACGGAGCTTTTTGCCCCCAGATCACTAGATCAATGCAGAACATACTTACAGTGCTAAAAGCTCATACCCATCTGTTTGGTAGTTTCAGTGCAGCTCTTAGGTGACAGATGTCCCCTCTACAAATGCAGCTATCAATATGGCACTAAATAGACCCTCTTTCTTTTGCAGTCTTAGTTGAGCACCTAAGATTGAATTAGATGAATTGAGCTATGTGAATGGCTGAGTTGTCCATGAGGTTGTAAGTCTCCCTCTGATGATTTCTGATTTGATTACCAAGCCTCTGCTATCACACCAAAGTGCTTTTCTGCTCTCTGTAAATAAAAGTGATGGTAGAATGGGATGCAGATATTGAGCATGCCACTGTTAGACTGCTGGCACATGTCTAGAGCGGTGTCAAAATGGCAATCCTGACTTCTGTTAACCGTGTCACTCCAATTCTGTTCTGTGAGGAGTGTCCAAACTTTTATCACCAATTTGTCCTTGGATACAGGGACCTGTAATGTTTAACTTCAGCTTACCTTAGAGAAATTGCTTCACAGACATGCGAAGTGGGAGTAAGAAAAAAAAAAAAAAAAAAAAACAGTAAAGAAAAAAAAACATCCTTTGAAATCAAACTTCTGGATGTAATCACACCTGGAAGTCACTTTAGTAGCTTGGGCAGGTATTGGATGCTCTTATTTTCCATTTCTTTTCTAATGGCAGTGTTGCAGAGCAACTTTTACAGCTCTGAAGAAGTTTTTATGACTCTGAACTGTAACCTACCCCAGGAAGCCAGAGTAGCTTTCTGATAGCAGGAAGATGGGAAGAGACACTGTGTTAGCAACCGAAATAAAAATAGATCCGGACTTCAAAAATGGAGTTCAGGTTTCTCAAAATTCATATAATCAGAGTGTGAAGTTTTGGTTCCTGTTTATGTCTAATTAGAGTTCATGTTTAGAAGAAGGGAGGTGTCTCTGAAGTAGGAGCTGCTGGAGGTATGATGCCATGAACAAGTCGGTGCAAGGTGAGGGTGTGGATTCCTGGCAAGTTACAGCTCTGCTTGCCCAGCCTGGTGCCTGTTCTCCCACAGTAAGGGTGCAGTGTTTCACCCTCAGTGGAGATGGATAAGTTGACTCACACCTACTGAGGGGCAAAAACATACCCATGTTGGTTTTGTTGTGTTTTTTGACATACGTAGCATGCTATAAATTCACATGGTAGCATACCTCCAAATAATACTATGTAAAACCTCCTGTGTTTGGATTGAGAGGAACCATATTTCTACATCGAGACGTCGGGATCGCAGGGGAAGGTTAGTGAGCATCTCTGCTGTATTCTTGGGTCAGAAGTATTTGCTGTTTCTTTTGATTGCTGCAGTGGTCTTACCAGTGGTAGGAGCTGTGCAGGAGTGACAAATGCAGTCACTTGGCTAGCTCTTAACCTGAGATAGATGGGATTGGTTTATTTGGCTTGAAGCCATGGAGATAAGTGAACCTGCGATGGGATTCTTGGTCACTTATGAGAAAAGTTTGGTGTTGGTTTCAATAATTTAGTGATGAAATTCAAGCGTGGATACCAGATGCAGTTCAGTCTCAGGAGAGGTAGGCTTAGGAACTTCCCAGTGCTCTGCTCAGAACTCGTGTGCTAGTGGGAGAGCTCCTGAGCTGCACTGCAGCTCGTCCAGCTGTTGGGGGATCAGGTGTCAAACTGAAGGGCCCTATTGTTGTATTGATCTGATCTGGACTGGACAGAAAAGCACTGATGTCTCTGACCGAAAAAAAGGGCAGGCTGTTCACACAAACTCTTAGCTCAGAGCAATTGGTTTCGCTGGCTGCTAGACAGGCTCTGGTGTAATTAATCTTTGTCTGGCCTTGCGTGGTAACACTGCTTTGGTTTATGTGCTGCACCAGATCGCATCCTGGTAGAAAATGGAGATGGCAAGAGGACACTGGAAGGTATGTTAGTTTGTTGGCCGGGAATCTCCGTTTGCCTTTAGTCTTTTCCTGGCTTAATTCTGCATGTCTTCAGTGGCATTGCACTCTTATTCAATTAAATTTGTATGGTGCAGTCTCAGATAGGTTATTTCCTTGGTTTGACTTGCCAACATCCAACTTTCTGTTTCCATTGACAGAAGGATGTGGGAGGTTTAGGCTGTGGGAAGCTTTGACAGAAATAATGCAAAACGTTAAAGGTTCTGAAAAAGCAAAAGTGAAGCAATGACTTTGGAGAGAAACCTCCTTGTCACTGGATGGTCTCTATAAGAATTGCCGTAGGTGTGCAGACTGCTGCCCAGCTTCTCTGCTCTTTAGTCATGTCATTTCATGGTATATAGGCATAAAGTTCAGCAGCTCAGATGCAAACTTCTCTATGCAATTAGTCCTCAGCAAGAAACAACAAAGATGTTCCTCAAGACTGTAGGAGGCTGGTTTTCTGTGTGTGTTTGTTGGTGTTTTTTGATTCATTTGATCTGTTTTTGCTTTTTTTGTTCTTTTTTTGCTTTTTTTTTTTTTTTGAATAAGAGAAGATACAGTGATATTCTCAGTAGCAGGAAACACACAGTTAAGTTAATCAGCCACATTACTGCAAAAGAAAAAAAAAGAATGAAAAGTTTTATGCCATGCCACGAAGCGTGTTTGAATAACTGCAGAATGTTGACTTGCATTTCTAAATTTTGGCAGGAAGTGAGGCAGGAAATGCATTATTAGAAACCTTGTCCAAAAAAAGTCTGTAATGGCCTGGTTTAATGATGTTGGCAAGGAGCTCTGGAAAGGTGGTCATGCTTCCACCAAACGCTGACAGCATATCTGTGCATTTTGCCAATTGTTGCCTCTTGCCCCTCACACTGACGCTTCAAGAGCACAGTGAGTGTGCGCTGAATGGGAGCATGGGAGTGGAAGCAAAACAGAGCAGCGTTTTTAGTTCCAGCACAGTCTGTTTTGGCATGCTGCCTTTTCCGTAAGGATTTGTGCATTTTGTGGGGTGTAACTGGACTGGATTGAAACTAAGTTTTTTGCAACTTTATTTGCAGTATCCGCTGTGTGAGTTAATTTGTCTATATGGATATTAATGCAATGACTCAAATTGTTATGAAGCTTTTTTGGATGGTCCTATCTATGAACAGTTCAGACTATGTACAGAAGGCATTATCAGTATTTGTTACAGCATTCACGTTCTCCTGCTGAACTACGTCCTGGTGTCAGCCGTCCTTTCAGAACTCAAGGGCACAAACTGCTTCAGAGATACCTCCAACTAAATTGACAGGTACCTCATAAATTTGAGCCTGGTCCTGACTACTCCTCTGTTATAAACATTTATTTCTGTTGCTGTTAGGTTCTTAAAAAGAAAGACAGATGTGGAAATTAGTGTAAGTACCATCTAAACCTTACATATAAACTGTACAAATAAACCTACCACGCTAAACAGAAATCGGATATGTAATTCCTTGGGAGGTATTCAGATGCTTTGAGTATCTTTCCTTTAGGTGACCTGCCTGTTGAAAATTAACAGATTTTGTTCCCTGTCTTCTCTTGAAAGTTGTTTCTTTCCTTACCTCTGTTCTAAAATATTTTTTTTTCAGGAGTTACTCTCAGATTTTCAAATGGTTCTCTTTGATACCGGTTTTAACTTCACCCTCAAAGGGATTGTTCTACAAAACTCCTGCAGGACATCACTGTAAAGCACTGTAAAGTATCTAATGGTGACTTACAAATTCCCAGATATTTCTTTTTCACTATAGCAAACTGGCATAAAGCAACACAAGTCTGCAATCTAAAACCCTTGCCCTTCCAAACCAAATGGCTGTATGTAAACTGGCTGGTGGCAGTGGTCCCAGACCATTGCTAATTCCTGAGCTGTGGCCAAAATTTGTTTGGGAGATCATTGACCAGCCTGGGCCAAAATCACCACGAGGACCAGTGATGAAAGTAATGCCATAGAGGAATGTTTTCTAGGTGACAAGTATGTTGTGTTTTGTTTTGTTTTTTCTCTCTTCTTCCTCACCCTACTTTATGGTGTCCTTCATCAATGGTACATATTTAAGGGATTTAGAAGGGAAGTGCCCTATTACCTTCTCTCCTACGTATATCCTGTGCTGCTACTTGGCTGTGCCAGACCTAACTGGGCCATCTGCAGAGAGACTAGTTAGTAAAGGAACCAGCCGTCTGCTGGAAATTGGTTCAAGTAACTGAAGTGGAAGCTGGGATTAGTATTGCCTCTCTTTCTGGCTCCACCTTTCAGTGGAAGGAAAATTAAAAGATTGTAGAGATTCCAGAAACCTCATGAGAGTGGTGTTCGGGTGAGTGTGACAAAAAAATAAATAATTAAAAATTTTAAAAAATGCTGCACAAAGGGGTTAACTTAGCACAATTTCTGAGTTTTGGGAATTAATTTATTTTCCTTGACAAAATGCTCTGAATGATTCTTTTCTGTTCTTCCTTATCCAAGTGCAGGAGGGGCAGACCAGGCTTTTTCCGTGTCCAATTTGCAGTGAATAGGGCAGTGTTGATCTTTTTGGGAAACAGTGCAGTGATACAGCCTTCAAGTAAAATAAGAGTAGGCCATGAGAACCCATGATGATGACAAAGCTGCCCAATCACCACGCCTTCCCTCTCAACTCCCAGCAGACATGTCCACTTCTTCCTTTGCTGAAATGTCTCTGATTTAGGAACAAAGATGGAAGAATCGGGAAGTTGTTGGCAACACTAAAGAATAGGAAGCTGACCTGTGGTTTCCTTGTTATTTTCCACTTGTTTGTTTTCACATTTCAAGGAGGAAGAGATGCTTTGGGCAGCATCTGTGTGACGGGTACATAGTGCCATCAGTGAAGATCAGCCCCCTCAGGCACCCATTTTACCAGCACTGAGAAACCCCATACCACATGCAAGGCTGCAGAATGCCCCTCTCTGCCCCCTCTTCTGCCTCCTAGGAGGCACATCCAAATTTTGCATTATTACTCCAGAAAGGATAAAGCTACCACTGCCTTTTTCTCTGTATTTTAATAAGTACATTTTGGTTTTGTTTTGGAAATAACTAGCATTGCCTTTTATTTTAAGCGAGCCTATTCAGCAGCACTGGTATGTTGGTAACTCAAGAGCTGCGTCTCTCAAATGTGTTTTAATGAGATCCAGTGCAGCACATCTGTGTGAATTGCAAGCCATTTCCTTGAGACACCAGAATTTATAGGGTTTAATTCAACTTCACTTAAGTAGCCCAGAAGTGGACATGAATTAGCTGAAGCCAATGGAGTAACCTTGTTATAAATAAGGAAAGAGTAGGAGTTATTGTAAAAGGAGTTTAATGTCACTAAATTCCATTTGTCCCAGTGTAGATTTCATGGAATTTCTGGATCCATCTTTTTGTGCCCATCTAGTTTAGAAGGCAATAAGGAGCATGACTGCCTGGCGCCATGGGGCTACACAGCTGGTACCTGCCTAGTTGTTGATTTTTCCAAAGCTGTGCCCAACAAAGTATTTTATGACATTCAGCGATCAGCACAAGTACGCAGTAAAAGTCCACTACATTTATTTTTATTTCAAAGTCATAAAACGTAAAGTAGGCACATTATATGCTGTGCATATATATAACATACATAAAGTTGTGTTTAAGTTGAAAATAGGAGCAGCTTCCCTACTCATCATTAGTATTTTAGCAGTGTTGGCTCTTTGCTTGCAAAAGGCTGACAGTCCTGAAACAAGTGAGGAGGGTGCAGGAGGAAAAGATTTCCAAAAAGAAGCAGCATCTTTTGATGCCTGCAGTCATGTCTTGTTTTAATCTAGTCATTTGTTGTCACTGGAACAAAATTATCATATCACCCTTGGCTAATATTTCGATAACCAAATGAGTGTATATATTCAGACTAAAATGAGCTAAAACATCTACAGCTTCCCTCCTGGAGAGAATAGAAGGAAGGCTCATGAATGAGTCTTTAACAGAGCATACAGGGACTGATCCAAACTGTGAGTGCTTTGGAGGGATTCAACTGAGGGTGGTAAGACAGGATGAAATCTGATTCTGTGGATATTGTCACATTGCTACCTGTATGGTGTGGTGGGGAAATTTTCCATACTACTTGTAAGCAAAAGCTGCTATCTGTGTCTTTGGGGACAAGTATTTCCAAGGCTATGTCAGTGGCAACCTGCTGGGCTCCATTTTAAATAGTGCCTTCACATCAGGCAGTTCAGTAAAGTTTATGTGCTTTGTTTCTCCATCTGTCAAAAAAAAGGTGATGGTTCGCAAAATGAAAGTAATTCTGTATTTCCTAATTTGCTCTGAAACTGAGTCAAGAATTGTTGCTCTCAAAATGTACTAAGGCTACCTGCTGGGCCTTAGTCTGTAGCTCACACTGCAGAGCTCTGTTTGTCTGCTCTCAGAAGTGGCAAAACAAGGCACCTGGAGGCTTGGGTATTTGTTTCTGATAGTAAAAGCAGTGACATTTTGTTCTTGAAGATAAAAAAAAAAAAAAAAAAAAAGGCATGCATCTTGCCAAAAATGGAACAGATACCAGTTTATGACAACTGATAGATTTTTTTTTTTATTAATGACATCAGAATAACCTTGTTGTGTGATAAATCGAGTATCACAGAATAGTGACAGAGGTTTCAACAGATCTTTTATATTAAAGAGGTTAAGTTTGGGACTGTTTCACTCTTTTAAGCTTTGTATAGAATATTAAAAATCAATATGTTTAATCTTAGTTTCTTAAAAAGTAAGCAAATATAGTGTAGCAAATAAATTGTTAGAGCTAAGAAGTGTTATTTTGTAATGGCAGTAAAGTGATTATTTCTTGAAAAAAGCCATAACAAGGACTGTTGCTTATTGTGTTGTTTTTTTCAACTTCATATTCAGGAACTATAAAATTCTCCTAAACCTCTACCATCCTTACATTTGCAGTTTAGAAACAAATACATTAATAGTGAATTGCAAGAAATATTTTAATTTGTATTTTAACTACATTTACTTGCTATTCCTAGACTGTCGTAAAATATGCAGCTTAACTTGGTATTATGTTTCTAAGCAAAACTACTACTGGGAATAGTCCTGGACTTATGCCACCAAAATCCCAGTAAGCTCATGTTTTTTCCTGCCCTGGAAGACTTCTGAGTATCTCTTATGGTCAAACCCTTAATCCTGGATACATCTCCTTTTTTCTTGCTTTAAGGTCATTTTCTTTATTGCTGTCCAAAATCGTTGCCATTTCTTATTGTCTGGCCTATCTTTTGTCAATCAATTGTACATGTGAACATGGAAACTACCACTTAGTGGAACAGGTAGAATACTCAGAAGGGAATAGGTACTGGAATAGTAGGATGCTCAGAAGCGAACAGGGCTACCTGGTAAATATCTTCTCAGTTCCAGTAAAGCAATAAGCTTTGAAGCTTTTGACCCATGTGCTGTAAGTAACGAGTAATGCTAATAAGAAAGATTGGGAGTTTTCCTATGAAATGACAGGATTTAAAAAAAAAAAAAAAGGACAGGTAATTCTTATTTGCCTGCTACATCTTCCCTATAGGCCTTTGTTGTTAAGACATTTCTTCTGCTACAGCCAAAAGACTGAGGAGAAAGGTACTTGAAGCTTTTGCATTTGAGATTCCAGACCACTACAGGAAAGAGATGAGGGGGGGAAGAGGTAGGTATTATTGTTTCTTCTTTTCAATTAGGTTATTGATTTCACCATCTTAGTTTAGAGAGTGCTTGAGCTGTAGCTGAGTCACACTGGAAAACTTATAAACCCAGGTTGTTACCTTTATTTTGCTGACATTTGCTGGCTGGTGCATTAGCTGCTAGTGGAAGAAAAAAAAAAAAGTTATTTGAAACAAAACTCCACAATTTGGGGATCTTGACCGTTAAATATCCTTTGGAAATCTTTTCACTTGGTACTGTTGAATGGTTCTTTGAAGATCAGTTCTATGGGTTGATACTTAAAAATTCAAAAATGGTAAGTGCAAGGGAGTTGAGTGTAAGCTATGAAAGTAGTCCTTTTCGAAGAAGAGTTTTACAAAACTCTCATTCCAGAAGGAAATATGAAGTGATTTGGGGGATGAAGTAGGAGTCCAGGAGAAACAAGCTGGCAGAGAAAACTGAATAATTAAAACAAATGCTTTAACCCAACTTCTGGTTATGAGCTACCTCCATCAGTCATGGCATCTACTTCTGTCCACTTTCCCTTGTGTGCTGTTGGTTACTGGGTGACTCGTACTGAAAAGCAGTACCCAGTAGCTCTAGAGCAAAGAATTTTGAAGTGGGTGAATGGTATAAATACGCAGACCACACTTACCAGTAGTTATTTCTAAGGGGCTTGGGGAGGAACAGTGAAGTGAGAAAGGAAAGCAGAGCATTTAAGGGTGGCATTCTTTATTCCCCGCTGATTCAGTATTTAAAACATGCAAAATCTTTGCGAGTATGCCATGCAGCTGCATCGGGAAAGAAGACCTCGGTGATTCATTTTGTTTGTTTTAAACAGTAATAGGGAAACAACATATTATCTTAATAAGCTAATTCGACATTGTGTGTTAAACCCTTTACAACCATCATTCCATTTCCTCACCTCAGAGTTACAAGACTGATTTTTAAATATGTGAAACATCTTCCGTTGCTGTTTTGGGGATTTTCAGGCTGGTATACGAAAAAACAGAAGCATGTAATAGTTCTTGCAAGTATGCTTTTGTTATGTTGAAAATGTCATGTCTGAGGTCTTAGTTGGCTTGCATTAGCAATTCCATGTCCCAGGGCTGCATTCTCAGACAAGACGGGTGCCACCTCCCAGATGTGCAGGGGGAATGCAGAGATGTGGGACGTGATGCGGTCTTCAGAAGTCTGTTTTGTTTCATCGGAGCCTGTTTCAAAAGCAGAATGCAGCCAGAGTATTTATTTTGTTGACTCTGTCCCTTTCTGTGACGAAGCCATGTGTCGAGGAAGTGGAAATTTCATGTTTGCTTTTTGTCACTTTTCAGTAGTTGGCTGTTGTGTCAGCTTCCTTTCAAAGCAATTGTTTGCATGGAAAGCTGTGATACAGTTTTCGCTGTTTGAGTGATTGTCTAAAACGAATGGTAGCACAGGTTATTGCTCCACTGTTGTGTGCTGTGTAGTGAATTTTTTTATCTTTCTCAAGTGATATTTGAGACGGACTTTTAAATCACTGCATGTGAGCTCAATGAACAGCAGTAACCCATCAGATGCTTGGGGAGAGCCACCTTGGGAGTAGTGCCTTGTTTTGCTCTATTTCATGTATGGATTCTTGAATGAAAAAAGAGGTCTAAAATTAAATTACGTAACAAAAAATACATGGTTGGAGTAACTTACAGTTGAAAAAGACATCTTAATCTTTTCTTTCTGGCATAATCTTTCTGAAAATAAAATGTAAAAGAGAGCATGATTTAGTGGCGCGTGAACACATGAGATAGCTCAATCAGAATACTGTTGCTGCAATTATCAGTGCCTTTTGGGGGTGTAGGTATTTGCTGTCAAAAGTCCTGATGGCAGAGGGTTGCTTTTTGGTTGCAGCATTAGACTACCATGAGTCCTGTTACTGCAGCTTTGCAGTTATTTTCAGTTACCTTTGCAATAACAGGTACACCAGGTGAAGATTTCAGATTAGTAGTTGGGGGGGGAAATAGAAATGTACCCACAGACATGCACTCTGTTTCTGTTTCTACTGAAAAAAATAGAGTCATAAATCAAAGGGAAAGGAAGCCTGTGTTGTGTGTGTGAAGTCAGTTATGTGGCCTGAGCTTGTCAGTTGAACATAATGAAATTGCAATTTCTGCTGAAATTATTGTGTTTTACTTCAGAAAAGAGCACAGAAGATTTCACAAGTTTATGAAATGCCATGATCTGTAAATACATGGGAATTCTGTGACCACAAAAAATTACTAGTGCAATACAAGCTGAAGTTCCTGCTATTCCTCCAATGCAAGGGAAATATTGTACTGGAACTTAGGCTCTTACTTTGGATGGCATTTTTCTAACATTTGATGTGTCATCCAGTAATAATCTACTTGTAGGGGAGAAAAACAGTGGTCACAGGAGGAAACGTGTCATTGCTTTGGCATGTCATGATGATAGCAAAGGATTGTTTTTCAATTTTGAACAAAAAATGTGAAAAGGGGAAATTTTCTTGTAGCGTCTTTGTCATCTTGGGTTAAAAAAATGAAAAAACTGTATGGGTTGCTAGGTTGATGGAGGACAGTAAAAATGACTGGGACTTCTTACAAAGAAGTCAGGTTTTCTTCATGGAATTTCTGCTTCAAAAAGCCCCCCCGGCCTTGTTACTGTATTTTGTCTTTGGCTGTCTGGATGTGTCCCTTGATCAGTTCTTCAGTGAAGTGTTGAAAACAGAGTGCCATGTCTCATAAAAGCATCAAGATCATAAATATGCTGTTCAGGAAGGGCAGCCAGGCCCTTGCAATAGGTGCTTGTGAGCCAATTCGTGAGTCAAGCAGAAGCATTTTGTGAGACCTGCTCAGAAATTTGCAATCGGTAACACTGCTGATGTAGTGGGACTGATGTTCTTAGCAAGGATGCTAATCCCGATAGCCACCCTAATAAAAAAAAAAAAAAAAAAAAGCTTCTACAAGTCCAGATATTATGAAAGAAGAGGTAACTTTGTTGTTTCAGCCAAACAGTAAAAAAATAAAATAAAAAATCAGTGTGTTTTTCTTGTTACCTTTAGCGAATATTAAGCCCTTCTGTAGGCATGAGCTGGTGGACATGTCTGAACAGGACCGTATGCATTTTTTACTGTGGTGTTCAGCATCATGAAAGTTTTCCAACGTTACGTCAGATTTATATTAACTGTTTTTTTACCCGTGATAACTTCTTCCTGACTGAAAATGGGTGCACTTTGTATACAGAAGAGTCTTTATAATAGCCTTGAAAATATGTATAACAAATGTTGGCATTAAAAGTAGCTAACGTACTGTTCTGGACCTACAAGCTACCTGGTGGGACAATGCATTTTGCTTTGGTGAGTTGTGTCAGATCTCTTCCTGCTCAGGAGCACTGGCATTTTCCAGTGGTGCAGTAACAGATGTAAACTCACTGAGATGCAAAGAAGATAAAAACAAAATAGCAGCCAGCCAGTCGCAAGCTTACAGTGTTCTTTCAGCCTTCCAGGAAGCATGGTTCATCTTTGATAACCACATAGCTACAACAGGTTGTTGGGGGTGGAAAACACAGGAATCTAAGCACTCATTTGGCTTGATGTTTTCTGCCCCAAAAGTGTTTTCCTAAACGTATCAAAAACTTAGAGCAGCTTCTGAGAAGCTGTAATCTTCACTGTCCAGAGCAAAGTGGAGTCCTGGCTACGTTCTGATTTGCTTTGGAACGTTGCAGTGAAACTGAATATGATGTCTGTTTTTATAACGTTTCTTAAAAAATCATTAACAAAATCATGTCTTATTTCAGAGACTTTCTTGCAAAATGCTCTGATTATACTGGCAAACCTGACGACCTTTTTTTCAAAAGCTTGCCACTATGGTTATGCATATACACTTTGTATAAGAAGTGCCTCTTGACTTTAATTCTTCACCTGTTGTAACCCAATAATAGATTTTATGTATTCCCATGAGGTTTTTTTTGTGTATTTATCAGCACTGGAAGTGGGCAGGAGACAACAAGGATCTTGGGGGCACAGATCGCAGCAGGTATTGCAGGCCATTTGCAAAACTGTTGTGAATAGCAGGCTGGAGTACATTGATCTATTCAGAGCTGAAGGCTTTTTTTACAGAGAGGTAAAAGCTGGGAGCTCCAGAACTGAAATGTCCTTCAAAAATCTTAACTGCTCTGCTGGACCCAACTAACCCTAGCAGCGAACAGATGCTGGTTGAGCTGTGGGCTGATTTTTTGCAGAGGAAAAGCCATGCTGCTACCTGCACCAGGAGAGAGGGGAGAAATCCATGCAATAGAGAACGGAGGTGCTGACCCTGGTCATGGCATCGTGTTTCCAGTTTTGTGTTTTCACAGCAATAACTTAATTGTGGTGTGTGTTTGCTGGGATGTGACAAATTTGACAGTTAACAGTCTTTTACGTAATGTGAATTTTATTTTTCAGGCTGAACCTACCTCTTGTTGCTTGTGGGTATTCTGCTTTGCAAAGATGATGGAACCTCATTCCTGTTGAAATCCAGTTTCTCCTGTTCTACCCAAGTGGTTTTAAGTAATTGTTTCACTAGAGACAACCAGAGACTTTCCTGCCCCATATTAGTTGCCAGCATGACTGGGAGGCAGCCTTTTCAGAAGTAGCTAATAGCTTATCAGATAGCCAAAGCTCACAGCTGTTTTCATTTTGGAGGGTTGTAGGGGCCGTAATCTAAAGATGTCTTCTCATTTAGATTTTCAAGTCTAAACAGAGAAGAAATTGAGTCCGGCTTACTTATAATCCCAGTCAAATCCCAGTGGTCAGTGCTGAACCCCACAGTCAGCTATGGAGAGCTTGTGCTCTCAGCTCTGTGGTGTGTTGGAAATGGATGGGGTAGGTGAGCTGGAGAGCTCTTGCTATAGGGCAGCTTCCTGTTCGTGGCACATGGGTTTTTAAATGAGTATTGGACCTTTAGGCCTGTCATCTGCAGGGTTTCGTCTAAAGTTGGAGGAAGGGCAAAAAAAATAATCAGCCTAAGTAGAAATGCAAACGAACCGTCATGCTTTTAATCACAGTGGCAGTGTGCGAATCATAAATCAGGGAGACAAGTAACAGAGTGGTTACAGGAAGCACAGATGAGGAAAAAAGGTTAGGCTTTTCATTTGAAGATACTTTAGCTGCTCACTGACCCTGTGCCTGCAAATTTTTTGCATGGTGACTGACAAAAAGAAACAAAAATTATAAAGAAGGAAATCAACATTGTGTAGATTTTCTCATTCACCTTTCTAACTGTATTTTCTTTATTCTGAGAGATGTCTTTTAACCATATGCAGTAATCCTTTACAGTCATGCACGAAGTGCTGCACCCTTCTGCTTGTGGTCAACGTACATGCATACAGGGCACTCTGATTGATGCTCCTGTTTCTTTCCTTGTGTGTTTCTTTCCCTTGCTGCCTCTCAAGAATGAATAAAGGCTGTAATATGATGGAGTTCTTTTTCCAGAAAAGAAATCAATGAAGTTTCAAGAGACAGAGGAACATAATGTAGCCTTTCTGTTCATGTAGATACAGCTGAGATAACTCTTCATTTCTGCCTGTGACAAGTAAGGGAAAAATTGGAAAGCTCATTGTTGTATTTTTAGATGTATTGCCCTAGACACAGCTTTGTGCCTGGAACCACAGCCGTGAGAATTTGGTAGTCAAGAAGTGTATCACAAAATGTTTGTTTTAAAGGATTTATGTGCTCACAAGTATCTATTTTTCTGTGTTTTATCGGTTATTTTAATCATAGTTATTTCATCTCCTTTTCATATTTTCCTTTGACTAGCTCTGAAGTTTTGTAATTAACTTTCCTTCTTGTAGAGTAATCCAAAATTGACCTACTGATAGAGTAGCATCTGGGGATTAAAGTCTAATAGGACCTATTTTCTGTTCTGTTTTGTTCTGTGAGACCTTGGGCTTCTGACACAAGCCCTATATCTTCAAGAAGTCCTTATTTTTAATATATCTACAATCTAATGCTCAACTTGAGATCCCTTTGCCTGATTTGAAGAAGTACCAAAGCTTCCACTGAATGTATTTTTAGCAGTGCGTGGCCAGAGATTTCAGGCTTTTCATTTTGGTTATATCGAACTTCCTGAATGTTTTCATTACTGTTTCTCTTTCACACCTTCTAGGCAGTTGTACCATTGCTGTTCTACGTTTCAAGATTATCAATGTGAGCTTTGTGAGCTTTTTTTTTTCTTTTTTTTCTTCTTTTTTTTTTTTTTTAGCTCAGCACAATGATAGCACTTTTATTTTTTGCATACGAAAGGCATATAGTAGCCAACTGTTTGCAGTTACCTGCAATGTTTTTTGCAGGTAACTAGTTGGTGGTGTCAGTGGTAAAAACAGAGCTAGGTGTGGTGTCAGTGCAGGGCTCTGCCTCCAAGTTTACATTTGCCAGTTTAGAAGATCAATCAGTGCTACTGAAATCTTTCACATTAAGAGTCTCCTGATTCCAAAGAGAGGAGCCTTCCTTACCGGTGTCTCTTCACACAGTTGTTTCCACAAAATCCACTTGTAAATTTCTCCAGATCAGGCAATCTCATTTGTCTGCTTCTAGTCTTGTAACACCCAGTTCAAGAGGTTTTCCAGAGTTGGAGAGAGAATGCCCTGCAGAGCTCCTTCACATCTGGGTGATGCACCTCGAGCAGCAATAGGTTCTGGACAGCACAAGCTGTGGGGTGAGCCCTGTGCAAAATTTGGGTGACTCCCCTTAGTCCAGCACACCTGAAAAGCTGAGGAAAGGGAGTGTGTGTACAAGAGAGGTCTGTTTTGTTCGTACGTGTGGAAATGGTATAGGGGAGGGCTTTGATTTGAATAAGGATTATGGGTTTGAATCAGCCTTATAGGAACAGAAGAGTGAGGAACAGGATCTGCATGAGAACACAGAAAGCTGAAGAGTGAATTGCAACAGGTGAAGGCAGTACTGGAGGACAAGACTTGAGTCCAGTAAACCTTGATGCATCTCCTTTGTTTTAACCATCTGACTTAATCTTGGGATACACAGTCACTTGCCTGCAGACTCGGGATTTAACTTCTGGGAGGTGAACTAATCCCGTAGAAGTTTGATTAGTAGCACAAGGATTACCCTCTGTGAGCAGAGTTGCTCTTGGAAAATTTCTTCAGTCTTTTCTTCTCAGTCCATTTGCTCTGTAAACACACTGTAAGTGATACTTGAAGGTTTTTTAAATTTATTTGGTATTTCTGTGAAGCTCTTAGATTTGCCATCTCTCTAGTTTGAGGGCTCTGCTTTATTGCTGGTAGGTGACCCGTTCATATTCTCAAAACTGGAGTTTTGTTTTGTTTTTTTTTTTTTAAAGTATTGATACTTTCAACATGTAAAAAGAAAAAAGGGGAAAGATTCCTTTGCATTAGTCCATTCTAACAGCCAAGGCAATTTTCCACATGGTGGCTTTATGGAAATGGGTTGCAGCTCTTGCCGAGCATGACCAGAACATTACAGGAAATGTATTTTCATGGAAGATTTGCTGCAATTGCCAACTGGAGAAGGGAGGGGGACAGGGGTTTGTTCTGTTAATGGACAACTGCGTGCCGTGATGTGAATCCCTCCTGTTAAATTAAATTGGTTTGCACTTTGCACCACTCTTGTCCCATGCTGAAAGAAATCGTTGCTGATATACCATTTCCCTCTGTGTGTCTCCAAGTGTGTTGGCTTAGCATGACACGTTCCGCTGAAATGGGGTGAACAACAAACACGTTTAGGTATCTGACAGAGGGAATTTATGTGGTACAAACAATTGGAACACTTCCATGGAGTGGCTTGATCAGAACCGGAACTAATAGAAATTGGCTTTGCAGCCTCAGTGCTTATAGGTGGTGGTATTTTACATGATTTATACTAGTATTGAATGAGATTTAAATTCTGCAGGTATTTTTGCACGTGTGACTTTGTGTGAATAGTATCTTAAGTTAAAACTTCAGCATGGAAGTCTGAAGGGTTCAGTATCTTTGGTGCACTGTGAGTGTATTTTTTGATCGTTGTTTCAGCTAAAAGATGGATGCATCCCATGTAGAAGCAGCAATGGTATTTGGCCTTGCTTAGAGGTGAAAATGTTATCTATGCTGGGAATATCTGATAATTTGCAGGAGAAAAGCACTGCATGCCTGATTCCCCTATGGTAAATACTTGAATTCTAGTAGGTCCATTCTCATCCGGAATTGATAGATTTTTCCAGCTCTTACTGCATACATAGGAGAGGAAAACAAAAGAGGAACAGAAAAGAATGGACAGCACAGGTACCGTCCCTTAAACTAAACTCCTTTTTCCTCTCAAAGTGGATTGGCACCAAGGGAGCAGGGATGCCTCTTAAATATTCATGTAGGGTCCTGCTGACTTACGTTTTCTTTTCCTTTTTATGCCACTTGATTCTCTTGTAAGGTGTGTGTGTGTATATATATATGTATACATTTATGTATGTATATGTATATATGTAGATGTGTATATATATATTTATATATATGAGCTCTGTAAGTACATACTGACCCTCTAACTGGCTAGACAACTCCATTTGAACGTAAAGATTTCACTTTAAATTGGAAAATCTCATTCTAAAAAAAAAAGTACATGAACAGGATTTGCTCACTCAGAATTGAGTTATGCCAAACTGGGAGGGGTAAACTCATCCAGATGGTAAAAATAGTGTTTGTGATAATATTTTTGGAGGAGTTGAGGTTTTTATAGTGATGTGTGGAATTTTCAGTGGTAGGGTTGGTTTTGCTTTGAATTTACTATAGAAGAAAGTTTTAATGTCTGCTGTGTGATGTTTGTAATTACATGACTAGGGAAAGAGGAAATGGTGAAGTAAGACTAATTTGATAAAATTACCCTGAACATGCACTAGATGTATTCCCTGACAAGTTGCCAAACTGTGTTTTAGAAAATTCTTTCATTATTAGCACTTTAATTTCCCATTCCCAACAATGAGGAATTGGTTTAGCCATGTTTGCTCGCTGCATAGAAAATCTTGAATGATCAACTGAAAAGCAGCTGTTCGAGGAGGTGCTGTTTTGTCCTAAAAACATGTCCTGCACAAATAAAGTTGATACATTTCATGTGGCATATGATACATTTGAAGTCTGATTTTAATTTTACTCATCAGCAGCATTATAAAAACATCGGCCACCACAGCTTATCTTCCTGTACTTCTCATGTCTTCATGCCAAATTTTGTTACACTGAGAGAAAAACTGCAGTAAGTCGGAAGAAGTCAGGAAGAGGCAGCATGGTGGAAAGGAAAGGGCCCTAGAGGAGATGAGGCTGCCTTGCTTTTTCTTTGTGACTAAGCTCACAAAGTGTGAGGTATAATGTATGTATTTTTGTAAAAGCTGTTGGTGATGCTAGAGTGAGAATAGCAAGTGTCTCTAAATATTTCTGTAGCATCTTGATTGTGGAGCTCTGGAAAAATATTCATAAAACTCTTGACAATGCAGAAGTAATTTAGTTCAGAGCTTAGATTTGGGGGTTTAACCTGAGGCTGGGGAATCAGTCTGCAGTGCCTTATCCTGCAAGGGGACAAGGCGACCGCTCCGTACCAGCCCTTATCACTGCTTACCTTCTGGGCAAATGTGCGTGCAATGAACAACCTTCACCAAATGTGGTCCTTTGAAACAGTGGATAAAGGAGATGGAGAGGGGGAAGAAAGCAAAAACAAAACCTGGAGCCCCATCTCTACAGTAAATACAAACATGGAATGAAGCCTGCACCTGCGCTGTTTGCTTCCTTCTCATTCTTTACCTTATTTTTATTTGTGGTTAGCTAGTTGTCTCTGTATGGACAACTGCAGTCCAGACTACCTGGTGGAAAACCTGGAGTTTGATAAAGCAGGCAGATGAGGCACAGTGGAGCAGTGCAACCATTCTGCAAATGCTCCTGACAATGATTCTTTCCACCTACTGGAGCAGTGTCTGTGGTAGATGGAATGTGCTGTGCCATCTTGTATCCCAAAGGCAGAGTCACTGGGCTAATGTACCATGCGTGAGATCTTAATACAGCATCACCAGAGGATTCTTAAACAGCCACTGCAACAGGAGGGAATGCCAGCATCACGAAGAAAATCAAGCTCTCTTGTGCCAACTGGCTATTAAGAACTTGTTGAAAAATTCCAATTCAGAACAACTGCACCACACTGTGCCCTGTTAGAGAGCTGGGCAAATCTGGGTTCCTTTCTGGAGGGCAAGGCAGCTTCTGAAAGAGAGAGGGGCTATTCTCTGTAACTGTAACAAAACTACGGGTTTCTTTGCCTGTTGGTAGATGGATATGATGATGAGGAAAAAGTGGCTTTAACTGTGTGGTCACTGCTCAGCCTTGAATAACTTGAAACAAATGAGCAACTTGCACCTGGTGGTTGATGCAGAGACACAGCAACAATGTGCTACCAGTCAGTCAACAGGTTGTTTAGTTGACGCATCGGTATTGGTACATAAATGTTTGCATGGATGAGTGTAGTAATGCTTTTTTGGGAAGAAACAATACTATAATGTCTGCTTGGGGAAAAGGCATTAGATGTTGGCCCTGGAATTAACATTAAAAGCTTGATATCAGCTCACAACAGTTGAGAAATGCATGTTTAAAAATAAGAGTCCTTAATTAAGGTCTTTTTTCCATCGGACATTACAGTGTCTAAAAATACAGTATTTTAACTCTGTGCCTCTTGCATAAGTATGAATACACACAACAGAAGCCATACAGGTACGTGAGTGTCCATCTTTGATTTCTTTATTCAATTCAGGACTTCAAGTAATGGGACAATTTATCATCTCGCTTATGCAGTAAGTTTTCTCCAGCATCTTATTGACCCAGTGACCTTTTTGTGTGGAATATCTTTTTGTTTTTTGTTTTGTTGTGAGAAAGAAAGGTAACTGGCTTTGTCTTGGAATTTTCTGGGTTGTCTTGAATTTTTTGTGTTCTCAGTTTATATAGCTGTGAGCACTGAATTAACATGTTTTGACAGTTCACTTGCTGCTGCAGCTCTGCAGTGAGTCCTCCTCACTGGACTGGGAAAGACTTGCTCTTGAAAGTGAAAAATAATAGGCTGAAAGCAAAGTTTTAGAAATTGCTTCCTGCTTTTTATCAATGCTTTACAAAGAGAATCTGAGTTTATAAAAGAGATGTGCATTGATTCAGAAAAATCCCAGCTGCCTCCTTGCCACTTAAATTATAAGAAATAATTCAACAAGCTGATTTTTTGGTTATGAAACAGCAGCCCTTATGATCAGTAACTCTCTGTTCTGAAAAGAATCACGACCTCAAACACACTTAAAGGGGCTGCAGAAAGGAGCAGTTGTACTTCAGACTTGAACACAGAGTCTGTGTGGTGTTGCTAGCAGATGTGGCTGCATTCCACTTCGAGCAGATCCTTTTTGTCTTGTTATGCAACTGCATTTCTTGACATAAGGTGTCTTGCTAAGCACCCACTGAATAGTCTCTAGAGATAAGTAAATCTGTGGTGGTAATCTTTGAAATCATGATCCAAAAAAGCCTATTGTTTGTATTACTGCTGTTCATTCTTTTCAGAGGTTACCACATGCACTGGTGAAAAGAAAAGTTGACGTCTTGCAGTCTAAACTACATCCTTTCCCTACCTTGGATATAGAGAAAGGTCTTGTGTTGCTGGAGGTTACGATTGGGTGATATCAGGAAAATGCATCATCAGCCTCATCAAAGATTAAATGGCATTGAAGATACAAGAGAATTTATACCCTTCATTCATGTCTGATTCATTGCTTGATCACAGATTGTCCTGCCTGTTGCTCACATAAAAAGAGGAGCCTGCTTTTCTGACACAGCTGAGTGTCATTGGGAGCTGGGTTTAAACAGAACTATTTTACAGGTCGAGTTTTCTTCTGCTTTCTTTTAAACACTTTGCTTACTGGGTGTTTGTATTTGCAGCTGAGCAGGTGATGATTCAAAAGAGAAAAATGGCAAGAAAGAAAAGATGAGAACAGCTACTTTCTCGTTTGCTTTAAGTTGAAGTAGGTATCCCATCATTAAAGTTACTGTTCCTTACTGCTGAGCAGAGGAATTACAGCAGAAAACTGAGTCAGCAAGTTTTCCTGTAGCAAAGGTCGAGGACTCCTCTGCCACGTGTCTGGTGCCTGCGCAGTGTTATGTTTATTGAGGGCAGATTTGGCACGGTTGGCAGCAGTGTGAGTTTGTCTGGTAGTATTAGCGAGAGGGTGGGCAGCAGGGCTCACTCTGTCTTGTGTCCCGTACATTGATAGGAAGCAGGAACATGATGCGTGGGATCCTTGGCTGTCTAGTGTCTTTTTTAATACATAAATGATGTAACCTTTCTGGTTTTGACTGCTTTATACTAATAGAATTAAAATAGCAATAGTGCTTCTTGTAGCTTCATTTCCTGTTTGAAGCATGCGAACAGTACAAGTCAGTGAAGCGGTGTTGGTGCTTGGTCATGATCCTGGTGCCAGGGTCTTACCTGAATAAACAAAATGCCCACTTCTATTTCAGTATGTTATTAGTGTATGTGGCCTCCAGCAAATAGAAAGACACAGCAAATGTGAGCTATGGAGGTGCTGATGAAAGGAAAGATGGAATTACTATGTTAGGCTATTTCCTTTGCCCTTAAAATCACCATTAGGTTCTGGATTTTTGATCAAAGATACTTCTTCTACCTAGGGCACTGCTGTGACTGCTGAAATCAAAACTTGACAGTGAGATACAGTATTTGGGGATATAATTAAATCTACTGATAAATGCTTTCAGTATTACTGGAACCCCGGCAGTGTGCAGCCTAGAAAGTGTGTGGGGTATTTGCATAACGTGGTTAAGATTTAGGGCAATACTGTCCACAATATATAGAGGAATTTCATGGATGCTTTACCAGTGTTAGGCACCTCTCCTAAATGGAGTAGGAAGGCACAGATGGATCATTCATCCTTTCAGTAAACAGCAAATAAAATAAAAAGCTTCATTGGGTTTTGTTTTCCTTCCTTCAGGCAGCAGCTGAATTGCAATTATACTCAGATTTTTCCATACTATTAGCAGGAGAAAAAAGTTGTTTCTTCTTATTCCAGTATTAGTGATTCAGACATGAAAATGTTTGTGTTGTTGTTGTTGCGAAGGGTTGTGTGGTTGATCCCACATGCATTGCTATCCGTGGCAAAGCTCCCATAGATTTCAATGAGAGCCAGGTTGTCCTCTTGCTGGGAACGGGAGATGCTGTGATCTGTGTGGTTTGTGACAGCAAAACTGTTCAGAGCCAAGGGACTGAAAAACAACCCACAAAAATGTGGAAAAACATATTACAAAAACATCCAGCTATCATATCTGTGGGCCTGGTAATAATTTTAGGGGAAGTAAACAATGCCAATGGACTTGGAAAACACACAATGATCAGTTAAAAAAGAAAAAAGGCACAATTATCAGAAAATTCTTCTCTGAGGGAAGAAGTCTCTCTTTTAAAAATAATTATTTCAAAGCATATCCAGCAAATACCCTAACCATTTGTGAAGTGTAAAATGAGAGGTCTGTGGCTTCAGTATCACTGCGTTTCTTCCCGGATGAGCTCTGTGGGTGTCCATACAGGTCCCCAGGCATGCAGGGTGGGCAGGGCAGGAGGACGTTGCTGCTCTTCTGTCCAGATGCGGAGGAGGCCCCTGTGCTGGACCCCAATCTGACAAACCTATCTATGCTTCCTTGTGCTCAAAGTTTCCTCGTTGTAAATGGGATTAATGATCTGCAGGCTGGCCGGCACAGAGTAGGAAACTGGGAGTAACCAGCACATTTTGAATTTGTGCTCGCTTCTCATGCTGGCAGGCATGAAGTAGAGCTAATTCTGTTTGAGTTTCAGCGCCTGAGCCAAAGTTTATGTAGTCCATGTCTCTTCTGTTTTGGTGAATAATCATCAAAACAAAAGTAATCAGTCTGTCTTCTTTTGTTAAAAACAAAAACAGCAAGTCATTGTGAGCACCCTTAGAATAGAACACGAGGATACATGGTTAGAAAGGAACACAAATGATTTTTAAAAATGTTAATGCCTTGCTGCAAGTAGAAAGCTTTGTCACAGAGTTGCAAACAGCAATTCTAAAGAAGTGAAGAATAACTTAAACCTGCCTTTCACTCTAAAGCTTTTAATGCATTTTCTTTCTTTTGAGAATGAACTTGAGGAGAGCAGGGATAATTCTCCAACAAAGCTAACTTTTCTGATGTCTGGCATATACGTGTACAAACCCAAACCTCCAGTACTAAGCCAAGCCTGGGCTGGTGCAGCCCTGGTTTTGCATTATCACTGCGTTAGTGTACCCAGGGAGGGAAGGGGTTGTGCCAAGGCTTTGAGCGGCTGTTTTGGGAGCTCACTGGTCCCACCAACTCCTCCTTCAGTGCTCTGAGCCTGGGGCTTTGTACTTGCCTTGCATCTGGAAACTCTCTGCTCTTCGCAGAACAGGCAGAAGGAAACAACTCTGTTAGCCAAGGATACCGGGCTGTGAAGTAGGAATTGCTGGTTCTTGGAGAGCTGGGGGAGAAACTGGGTGATTTAAATCCCTGCACCACACCCATGTTTTACTGCAAGAGCCAGTATCCCCTGGCTTCAGTAGCTGCACTTTCCTTTTCTTTGGGCACAGCCAGGATTTATGTTACTCATTACTACAAGCAGCTTGATGCTCAGTACTTCAGTCTGCCCCCTCCTTACTCACCCCATGCAGGCGGGATACAGTCACTCCCTGCCTGTTGCATGTTTGGAGGTGCTGGAAAAGAGTGTGAAGTAAGCACTGAATGCTTTAGCCGGCAAGTTGGGCTGAGGAGTTGGTTTGGGCTTTCTTTTTAAACACAACGGTAGTCTGATCTGTGTACGTACTCTGAAGAAACAGCATTTCCTAAAGGGGAAACGTCACTGGTGCTGATTGCAGATCCTGCAGTTTATTTGATTGCTAGGTAGGTCCGTGCTTAAATAATAACAATTTAAAAAACAAAACAAAACAAAAAAAACACATTTATTTAGATAAGTTAAATGCTTGTTAAACAGTGTGAAGTGCTTCTGTCCTGTCTGCAGGTTTTGGTTCTCTCCATGATCATTTACCCCCCCCCCCTGTACTGAGGAAGGAAGCTGTGCCTGCAGGATAGGAATCTGTGTCATCCAATGTCACTTCTGTCTCAGCGAAAAAGAGAATAGTGTCAGAAGACAAGACAATGAAATTCTGCCTGTTGGAAAGACACAGTCTTTCTGTAACGTATCAGGGTCCTTCCTCTGTGTTTGGACAGACTTTGCAGGCCTCTTTCAGACAAGGGATAATTGAGACTGCATGGGCTGTAGAGTTCTCAGACTGAGGAGTCTTTCAGAAAAAAGCCTCCTAGTTACCCTGATAAGGTGTACCAAACCTGGACTGATTTATTATTATTTATTTTAATCATCAGCCTGTAAGTTTGTGGTGTGGTTCTAGAAGTTTGTTCTTCTTTGGACCTGAATGTGATATGTGTTATTTAGAAGCAAAGCATGTTTGGCAAAGAGCTTATTTTGAAAGACTGCTGGTATTTGACATCCCTTTTGGTTCTCTATTGGTTGGAAGTGTTAGGAGAAGAGAAGAAGCTCTGTAATCTTTATCTTTGGCTTGGAAAACAAATACTTAAATCATTTTAACTTGCTTTTCACAGGATTTCTCTCTCCAAAAAAAATAAAAATAAAAAGCTCTAAAGATATCTTCTAATTTCTGTGACATCAGAAATAGATCTCCCTGGCCTGACATCCTCAAATTAGTTTGCAGGCTGGGGAGATTTCAGGCCCCATGCTCCTGTATTTAGTCTTGTTGTCACTTTAAAAATGTGCATTGCCCACTTTATTCCTCTGAGTCTCTGGCACTACTGTAATCAATATTGGATTCTTTTCCTCATTCGTGTACTCTTTTTGCCTAATTATATGTTTTCACATCGTTTTCAGTTGGGCTGAGTTAATACCAGGTTGTGTTAGTCTCTTGCATGCCAATGATAAGCTGTTTTCACTGTGTCAAAGGTGAGACAGTAAAAGCTGGAGAATATGCAAGTTCCGGACTGCTGCTCAGCATTCCTTCTCCTCTTCTGTACCCTTTCCTCCTGCAGTCCTGCAGGTGAAATGCCATGGTCAAAGACCTAGTCTGTGGGTACATCTGCGTTGCAGCCACCATGCTGCTGTGTCCCATGCCGAGGCGCCTTTGTGCAGTGCCTGATTTCTCTGTCCTAGTACCTTGTGTAGGTGCCTGGCACAAAGCACCTGCATCTTACTTAGCAGTGAGATCAGGTTGTTCTGTAGCTCACACTGAGGTTTCTGCAGTCAGTACTACCCTGTTACTGATACCTCTGCTTTTGTTTTCACTACAAGTAAACTTCAAGGTATGCCACAGGGATTCTTCAGTTGGCTTATATAGTTTTTGCAGTGTTTTTTTTTTTATCCCGTGCCATATCACCATTATCTTGGTTGTACTTGCCCAACTGTTTGGGGACCACACTTCAAAACATTGTTGCTGAAAGAAGCTGATATTTAAATAAAAAAGAAAGCACACTGATAAATAAATACATATTTTTTTCTCTAACGTACAGCACTGATTTTTACACAAGGTCCTGCAAATGTCTGCCTCAACACAGTAGAGAGAAAGGCCAAAGTATGGTGCTGAAGCATCGAAGGAAAAATCTTGGTTATCTGCTCTCATCCTACACCAACTGTTTTCAGCTGCTGTGTCCCAAGAGCAGTAACACAACCATTTGTTCAAAAACGCTGTGGTAGGAGTTGGTGCAATGTTGCTGGAACATTTGGTTCTGCAAGAACAAAGAATACGCTGGTGTACACAACCCAAATGTAAACTGCACACCTCCCTGGATGTGCTCCTTGCTGGTGTTGCTGGTATTCTCAGAAAATCGGCAGTATATAAAGTCTGCTTTGAATTTTTCCCCTGTGCACAATCACTTACCATAGCAAAACTGAACCTGTGAGCCCAGAGATGTCTGCAGGGCTCTTGGTTTTGTCAGTGTGCATTTTTGTTACCTTTCCAGCATCTGTTTAATCTATCTTGGTAATGGCAGGCAACAGTGTGACAGATGGCTGCGGTTCCTGGGTGTGCTGCCCCTCTTTGCACAGGCAAATGAAAAAGGCAATTTAAAATGTCCGCACCCCCTGGCCATTCTCTTGTTCACCTCATCTGCAGCATGTCCAGAGCCTCCCGAGCTGGGCCTGCCCCTGCATGCAGTATTGTCATTAGCACAGCAGGTAAAACTGGAGGTTTTCTTCTAGTAGTATCTGAATGTAAAGGAGCTGATGAAGATCATCCTAACCCTGCTTAAGGAATTCCAGCCTTCAGAAGTGTGCTGAAAGGTGTTTGTTCACAACGGAGGCAGATTTTTATCTACAGCTTGGATTTCTGGTCTAAATCCCTACTTTTTCTAACTTTTGTTAGACAAAATTCTTCTCAGGCAGTTATAGTTGTTGAATTTTTACTTCATTGTGTCTGCTTAGCTTTTATAAATGTTTTTACTTTGTTTACTGCACTGAGATATTGTGTTTCAGAGTTGGTATTCTGCAAATTTAAGATAAATTGTCCCACAAACTTTTTTGAAATAAAGCATTTTTCTACTGATTCTGTAAACTTTTTACTCTTCTGCAGAAAATCTGTAACATTTGAGAGCCATTTATCTGTAGTTAAGTTTTTATATCACATGATTTTGGGCATGCTGAATTGTTTTTGGTGTCCTTTTTTTTCCCTAGATTGCCTTTTTTGGTGATCTGTATATGAATAGTCTACTATAACAAAGGAAAAAGTGGAGTAAGAATACTGAAGGAGATGTAGAAGGATCAATGATGCTGTAAAAGAATAATTAGCCATTATTTTTCCGTTACCCTGAATTGAATTTTCATTCTGTGTTGTATCGACTTTTAACAGTTTACTGAAAATGAGATTTGAGAAAGTCAGACTCTCACCTGACAGGCTAATCAGTCAATTGCTAATAGACCCGTGGTGCTCCACAGCCACCAGCTAATAGACTTTCTATTGTTCTTCCATCCTTCTTGATCAGATGGGTGATCTCTTGCTATTTGAGCAAAGGTATGCACAAATGTCACTTCTCAGAGTATGAAGACCCTAAAATTTCCTTCTATGAACTTTCCTTTCCATTCCTTCCTTCCTTGTAATTTACATGCTGTTACCTGCTTATCTCCCCTTCCTCTTCCAACTCTGTTTAAAACTGATGTTTATTGAATGTAGAGTTCCGGAAAGGCAGGGGACTGACAGTTCTGCAAGCTTTATTCTCTTTAGCGTCTCTAGCAGCCCGTATGTGGAAAGCATGAGCACGCTTCCTTGCCTTGGCTTAACCGTGGTAAGTGGCTGCATTCACAAGGCTTCAGAGGGGCCACGCTCTTCCTTTCTGGTGGGGGGTGCAAAACTGCTTCACGTGCTGCAGCTCTCTTGTTTGAGTGCAAGTGATGTTGGTGTATAGGTAGGGCTACTCTCTCTATGGCAGCTGAGTGTAGAGAGTTCCAGGTCTGTAACTGTGACGAGTATCTAGCTCGTTGCTTCCTTCTGCACAGAATTCTTACTGAGAACTGTTTTTAACCAGAATCGGAAATCAGCTGCTCTCTACCTTCTCCTTTATTGTATACAAGTTTAGTAGGCCAAGAGATTATTTATCTTCAGGGTAATGGGAAGACTTTTTTCAAAATATTAGGAGTAAAGGGGGGTGGGTGGGGGAATTGTGAGCCCTACATATCCCTCCCACCCCCAGTCCTGGCAGTTTTAATTTTCAGAAATTTTATCTTATTGAATGGTAAGCTGCCTCTGGGGGAACACACCCACCCAGGGAATAAAATTTTTCCATAGCAATTGATAGATGCATTGGCAGATCCCTTAATCCCCAAAATTACAAGATATGTTTTGAAGGATAATTCCCAAGAAAAGTATTTAAAACAGGAAATGTGCTATCTTTATGATGCATTTTCACTTCCCTAATAGAACTGTAGAAATCATCTTCAAAAAAAAAAAAGTATTCCACACAGTAGATACGGGATTTCTGATTTGGTAATACATGCAGCATAGAACACAGATTATTTATTGAAAGATGTTTTTGCCCAAAACATATGTTTTGGGAACTGTAGAGACTGAATGTAGTCCTGTTGTTGCCATGTTGATGTGAATGTTCAAGCCCTGAAAGTCAGGGCCTGTTAAACCTCCTAGGCTCTGGGCTGGTTTTGTGGTGATTTCTGTGCAGCTCCCATTGCAATAACAGTAATTTTTTTTCCCATGCCTTTGATTTGAGTGGTGATCCAGAGCTTTTAAAATAAAAGCAACAGGAAAACAGTGCTGATTTGGTTAAAACTCAATGTGTGAAGCATAATGGCTTGTTTGTACGTCTGAGTTCTGGATCCAGATCCAGGCCCTGATCTGTTCCCTTCAGTGACCAGCGGTAGGACCCAAGGGGATGGTGTCGAGCTGCCACAGGGGAGGGTCAGGCTGGACATCAGGAAGAGGTTCTTCACTGTGAGGGTGGTTGCACGCTGGAACAGGCTCCCCAGAGATATAGTAAGTGTACCAAGCCTGTCGTAGTTTAAGAAGCGTTTGGACTGTGCACTTAGTCACACGGTCTGAATTTTGAGGTAGACCTGTGTGGAGCCAGGAGTTGGACTCGATGATCCTTGTGGATCCCTTCCGACTCGGGATATTCCATGATTCGATTATTGTGGTTCAGGAAGGCTATAGCATAGCTTCTCTGAAACAAAGCACTTCAGAGACAGGCAGTCCAAATTCAGAGATCAGTCAGCGCCAGCCATGTAGTGTTGCCAGGCGTGAGATGAGAGCTATCCCCAGCCAGTCTCTTGAATCAAACGGGCAACAAAATAAACTGATCCCGGTAGGTTTGGCTGGAGAAGAATGATTGATAAATGGAAAATAAGTAGCAAAAGTTTCTAGGGCTACTGGGGAAAGGAAAAAAGAAAAGCGTTCAGGTTAAGGGATATCTTAAGTAAGCTTACAAATGCTTTTTCTTCCTTGAGCCTCTCTATTTCTGCTGACTGAGGCTCTAACTGCATAATGAGGCAAAGGTCTTTAGCTGATAGTGTTCTTCATCAGTCTGAGTAGCTAGCCAAACATTTAAATTGTATTGAAAGATGAAGGACTGGACAACAGAAACCAGAAACTGCCCAGCAGGAATGGCCCTGATTTTACAGTTCATTTATTTCCTTTTTAAGCTCACAGTTTCCATGATCTGCACTTTAGAAAGACTCTAAGGCCTAATATTTTGAGTTTTGATCGTTATTTTGGCACTTCACTGGGAGACTGAACCCCATACGAGCCTGCCCAGATAGATTCTGTGGGTACAAGATACGGTACTTGATTTCTTTAGGTGACAGTGCCCCCTACATAATGCTTAAGACTCTTACAGACCTTTTGTGAAAGTAAGCTTGTTTTATCAATATCCTTCCTGAGAACAGATGGTGTAACACTTTGCATAAATGGGGAAGTGATCTAATTCCACTCATGCTGGCTGTGATTTTCCAGTTTAAACAACTTCGGGTGTCATCCCTGTGTTCCCTGCTGTAAGCAGGGGATGTGGTGGCTGCCCATCTAATGCTGACAGCTAACTATTGCCCCAGGAAGGAATGGGCACAATCCCTGATGTTCCAGGTCAGCATGTCTGAGGACCTCAGTGCTACCCTAGGCTGTGGTGCAGTTTTAGGTCCTAGCTGCATAGATCCATTTGCAAGTTTAGAGCTAAAGTGATTCTATGAGAGGAGTGCTAGGAAAGCTAACTTAAAACCTCTGGTGTATTAACTTGCAATATCTCTATTCCTGCACATGCTTGCTGTTATATTCCTAAATTTCACATTATTGAACAAATATATATTTACATGTGTGTATGAATAAAATCGGTGTGGAGGGAGAAACTAAAGTTCAATGCAAAAGATTCTAAAAGCTAGAAAGCAGTGCAATTTATTACCTTTTCCTGTTCACAGCTCTTGTGTTTTACATCATCCGAATTAATTTTCTTCAGAATCTTCTGCCTGAGAGTTTGGCAGATGTCTGAGGTTTAGACCTAGTCTGTGCCATTTTAGGCTGTAGAGGAGCCCAGACAACAATGAAGGCACCTTCAAACAACTTGGATAGATAGGAATGAGTTTGGCTCCTTAATACTTGCTCTGGTCTCTGCTGCTAAAGACAGGAGATGCCATCATTCTTAACCTTATTGGGAATTACTTGATTTTCAGACATCTTTTAAAAATGTCCAAGCTTCAGTTTAAAATGGAAGCAAAGAGAGAACAGCAGTACTGGAACAGGAGCACTGGAGTACCAATTGCTTGTGAATGGCTATAAAAGGTGTTTGTCTGGAGCACCCTCCCACAGCCCTGGGTGTAGGCAAGGAGCGCTCTGATGTTCCACCCTGTTGAGTGATCCTTCTTTGTCTTCCCTTTCAGAGGTCAGCCAGCTGTAAACATATTTAAAAATAAATAAAACTAAACTCCATCTAGGAGTTGGCTGGTTTATGAGCATGTCATATGGATACTTCCCAAAATGCCAAGTTGCCTCTTGTTCTTTAATTTTTCCTAGCCAACTATTAGCTCCCACCTGATTGTTTCTCTATAAAATAAGCTAGATGCTGCAAGGCTGACTGAAATTCCTGGCTCAGTCTTTGGGAGCTTGATGCCTAGGAAACCACAGTGGATTTCTAGGGAACCCTCCTCGACAGGATCTCTTCATGGCAAGCTTCCATGAGAAACGGGTATGATTGAGGTAAATTGCAGAGGGAATCTGGATTTCCTTGGAGATCTCCAAATATCCTTCTACCAACGAAGTGGGAAAGATTTACATTCTCCAGTCCACGTACAAGCAGCTTCTGATGAAACCAGCAGCCTGCGGAAGCGGCATGTGCATGGAGAGGTCGGCCATGCTGCCAGGCGGTGCCCCGCAGGCCCTGAGCAAGGGCTGGCTCCTGGGAGCCCTGGGTTCAGGTTTCATCTGTCAGGCTGTAAAACCAGGAAGCTCTTATTTCATTAGTCATCTATTCAAATATGCTGGCATATTATGTGGACTGTAGTGTTTATAGAAGGAAATTATCCGTTTAATGAGCAATAGAAGGGGAGAGGGGAGAGAAACTGACTCCTGCATACATTAAGACAAATTTCCTTGCAAAGAAGAGCCCTCCCTGTCTCAGGAAGAACTCCTTTGCAAACAAAAGCACATACTAAGTGCTTCTGCTATGCTAGTGGTGCTAGACAGGGCATGTGCGTAATTTTTATTTGTTAAAATAACTGCTGTAGCTGTAGAATGTGATTAGATGCCAGTTAGACATAAATACATAGGCTTTTGTAAAATGGGGCACGATTTTAGCATGGGTTATATTAGGTGGATTATCTTAACCTTTGTTTTGGTGGGAGGCCCACAGGACATTCTTCCCCGTGTTTTGCTACCTTTGTTTTTAATATCATTTATGAAGTCTTTTAATACAAATCGAGTAATGAACATGCTAAACCCTTAATAGTGTAAGGTAGCAGGATGTCAAAAAGCAAATCATTGTGAAGGCTTCTGTGCTACCTTTGGGGAGGCAGAGGGAGAGTCAGGCTGTTTGTACAAGTTGTGTGTGTGACAGGGCACAAAGGGCAGCGGCGCTTCATGGACAGGCAAAAAGAGATTTTAGACCAGAATAAAACACTTTAGCCCTCATAGACAGATTTCCTGTAGGAAAGGAAAACCACCATCCTTAGACACGAAGTCGCTAATTTGAACAGTAGACTGGAGCCACTGCATTGACTCCTACGTGAGCTTTTCAAATGTTCAGCCTAAGCAACCGATTAACACATCCAGCTGTTGTTCACTGGGGAAATACACAATTCGCTTGCTCTCTGCATCTGCTGCAGTTCCCTTGGAAAGTCATTAACAGCAGAATCCAAAATTCTTCTTGGAGAAAGATAGGATAGAGGGATGAAAGATGTGGGGAATAACAGGAAAGGTAGAGCTGTTGCGAACCACAGCTACATTTATATCTGTGCATAATTTCTCATTGTTCTGAAATTAATTGCTTTATTGCATTTGCTTGTTTGTGAGGTACAAACTGTTTTCTTTCCAAGCCTCAGTGTGCAGAAGCAAAGTGTTGGCAGAAAGCTGTAATGAAAATTGGTGCAGCCTATTGAGGCTAGCTTGCATGTGGCTCATACTTCCTGCATGTTTGCCTGAGGGTAAGTAAGATAGCTTTGGGAACAAAGAATGGATTGGCACCTGATGGGGATGGTTTTATCTATGTTGTGTCATCTGAGTGTAACATTTGGTGGCCCTGTGAGCTCCACAACTGTATTATTATGAAAATAAGAGACTTCAGCATGGTTGCGTAGTACATTTTCAAGTGGTTTAATCTGATTTCCAACTTTTGCACTTTAGCTCCTCCTATTGTAGGTTACTGTTTCATTGGAGAGACTCTGCAAAATTTAACTTTCAGGAGGAGCGTATCAGAGTTCCTGTTCCAAAATTATTATGGAGGGGTGGGGTAAACTTATTAATTCCAAGTGGTTTATTTGAATTTGTGTGGAAGAGCAGAACACACTGTATTTTAACATTAATTTTTAAGAGTAGCTTTATAGAAGTGAGAGACACGTGCGCTTTTGACATATGTATGACAGGTACTTAGTCACTTGTGCTTTTTAGAATTGACAGATAGCCCTGGTCCAGGGAGAGAACAACCTAATGAGCATCAGTTGAATTGATAATAGCTTGTAGCCGTGTGTTTTGTAGCTCAACAGCATTGCATACATACTGAGAGGAGTGGCTTCTGCTGAAAGCAAGGTGTTTGGTGTTTTCATAGATGTTACATCTTGCTTACATTCATGGCCTATCAAACTTGGGTTAAGATTAAAAATCACATTGTTACTCTTGTACAACTTGAAAGAAAAAATGAAACAAAAAATATTATAGAAAAGTATAGATTTACTTAAAGGAGGTATCAAAAGATAGTGATAACATTTTCATTAAAATTAAATGTCATACAGCTTTTTTAAAAGTAGTATGGTATAGCAAAAGAGAAAATGAATACAATTATCACAGTGGAAATGCTCTAGCAAGCGTTTTTCTGCTTACTTTTACTTTTTTCTAAGCGTCTGCTGCAGTTCCTTTCTTTGTGCTTAGATCTGTGTTTGCTGTCATTACCACACACGTGTTGAAACTTAACCTTGCACTTCATTAGTGACCAAAAGTGATCACTGTAAGTACAACCCAAACGTACTAACTTCAGAAAATTCATCATGCTTTTGTTTTCCTTTCAAACCAATAAATACACTTTCTGAGCAGTAGCATAGCATCTGTAAATTGGAATTCTTTCCACTTTAGTGTAGTGAACACTTTTTTTTTTTTTTTGAAGAGGTAGAATAGTTCAGTTGGAAGGGACCTGCAGAGATCACAGTCCAACTGCATGACCACTTCAACTAAAAGTTAAAGCAGATATGAAGGGCATTTTAAAAACCTCAGAAGTACCCAAATGGTTAAGTGCAGCAGAAATCTATTATAGTTTAATAAGGTATTAAAGTTTTTTGATTGCATTATAGATTAGCTCAGGGGAACTTTTGTCTGTTGTGGCTTTTGTGTCCCCAAGGCTGACACCAGGACTTTAATGCAGGTTGTTAGAAATTGCAGTGTGTGATTGCAGTGCTTCACATTGCCACTTGTTCCAGCTCTCTTCTGACTTGTCTAATGTCACGGGAAGAGCAACCTCACCCTCTTCCCAGGTTTTCCATTGAGCACACATGTTCTGTATCTCACCATTATTTTTTTTTTAATTATTTTTTTTAAAGTATTGTAGGTGCCTTGGGCCAGGAATGGCCTTTCTTCTCTGGGTTCTGCTGTGATAGTAATGATAATTATAAATAGTAAGTAAAAACCCCATACATGCTTTCTAGTTTACCACAAACACCTTTTGTTCATAACACGTACCTTTCTTTTTTCTTAAATAAATTAAAACATGTGAAGTCAAGATAAAAATCCCTGAGTACTCAGACACAATTAAAAAATAAATTGGCCCTCAGAAAGAAGCACTGTGCACTTGAGTCACTTTAAAGAAAAAATAAAGTGGGTAGAAATGCTGTATTGCTGTCTAGATGGAAAACATGTCAAATATGCATGAAACTCTCGGCCCAGGGGGTGGGGAGGTTGAGAAATGGAATGCATTTTTTTATCAGCTAAAAGAGACCATTTGCTTTCAGCCTCACCTCTAATCCTGATAAAAGAGTTTATTGAACTCAGATGCTTTTCAAAGAGAATTGAAGGGCATGCTCTAATTTTATTTTTAGAGAAAGTTGAAATGATGATGTTGCCTTCATGTTCTCACTGCTGCCTCAAAGTTGGAAAAAAAAAAAAAAAACAGGAACAAAGAAAAAAAAAAAAAAAACACCCTGCCTGCTCCCTCTTCCCAGGCCTGGTGACAGGGTGTTTTTATTAACTCTGTTTGTGCTCCCATGCCCTCTCTTAACACGACATGGAACTCAGCACAAGCCGTGAGGGAACAGCATATTCTGCTCGCCCTGCAGCTTTCTCAGAAACTAGTGCTGGGAAGCTTCTGAGGGAAGGAATGAAGCACAGCTGAGGACTCTGCAGTTTCCTATTGCATCTGGAACGATAGATCTCTTAAAAGCATGACACGTGCTTCACGTGCTTTGTCATTCCCGTTGTATACCTTGGCCTACTTTTGGGGGGGCTGTGGAAGAGACTGAGGAAAGTGAATCTGAGTAGCCTGGAGAAGTTTACATACATTTAAAAATTTTTAGTCTGTCCTGCTAAAAATTGTTAGAGGTTCCACAATTTGAAAAAAAAATAAAATAAAATAAATACCATGACAGTTCCATTACATGTTTTCTAGAAAATTCCTTTGAAAATATCCCTGCTGGAAGTCCTTGGGAAGAGATGTGCAGGGGTGTAGCAGTTTCTTTAAAACAGCACTGAAGGACATCAGGTTGTATTCATGCAGTGAAGAGTCTTACACACACATTTTGGTCACGTGCAGATTGTTATGGTTGGAAGTCTTTGCTCTCTTCCTTTTGGACCTCCACAGACAGCGTAGTAGGTGAAAGGAGTTGGGGAACTGAGTGACCTCGTCTTTCCTTATAGAAGCAGGAATAGGCTTTCCTTTTTCCGTGTTGATCAGCTTGTGACTTCTGCAGAAGAGACTTTCGTGTCTATTCTGTTTCTATAGGCAGGCTTTCCAGTTGGTCTATAATCCACACCTCTACTTCTGTCATCTGAAACGCCCCATTATGTTTGAAATATATTATATTCTTATTTACTGAGGTTAAAAATCTATATTGCTTATATGCTTTTTCATGCTGAGGCTGGAATTATGCAAGAGGCTCTGAATGCCTCCATGAAGACGACAGAGTAAGCAAATGGCAACTGAAAGCACAGGAAGATAAAAGGATGGGGTGAAGAAATGTCTTTTGTTCTTGATCCATTTGTGGATCAGGTCCTGTAGCATTCATCACTGAGGTGGTGAACAAGGCTTGTTGGCTGATCTTTTTTGCTTAGTGTGTAAAATGGGAGAATTGACGTCTTATCCATTGTATAAATTACTTCTGATTATTTTTTATTTTTCCTAATCTACTTGTAATTAAGAGGATGGAACTTTTCAAGCAACTGCTAGTGGGGAAAGGTTAATTTAATAAGCACGATCATTTATCAGCTAATATGTTGTAATAGGAAATGTCATCACTCTGGTACAGTGGATGCTAGATACCTATTCTGACATTTTTTCCTTACCCCGTATTGACAATTTGTAAGCCATGTCTTTTGCTTCTAATGGGTTTTCTACCTCTTTTTTTCAGTATGCCAGTGCAGTATATTCGTCCTTTCATGTGGCAAGTTCTGTCCTTGTATTATGCATGAATCTTCCTTCTTTTCAAGGCCCCCAGGTCTCCAGGTCCATAAATATTCCATGAACAGAAAGCTCCTTATGCTTTCCCTCTGGATTGGAAGTGTTTGGGAAGAGAAGAGGTTACAGAAGTAAGGGGATGGGGCAAATGATGAGCAATTTTTCATCAAATTTAAAAAAAAAAAGTTGTCTCTTCTCCTTCCTTTCTCCTCTACTTACTGTGTTTAGGCTACTTGAGTGGGGGCAAGAAACTATTTACTGTTCAGTTGCTGACATTTTAATTTCTTTGGGAGCATTTTAGTGTCAAATTTTGAGGAACTTGGGAGGAGAGAGGAAAATGGTATAAAGTAATCTTGATGTTATTTGTGTAATTAGCCAGTAAAGATGCAGTGATACAGCACAGCATCTGACTGTGTCATGGAGCATTAATGACAATAGGACTGTGCTGTTTTTTTCAGGTAGCAGTTAGAGTTTTAATTGTACATTTTTATGTATCCATATGATGTTTCTTTTGTCTATACCTGGTTCAGTTGTTTTTATGTGGCTTTTATAACTCTTAACTTCCCTCCCTATTGCCAGAGCAGCACCTGCTGGCTAGAATTGATACAATTGCCATCTTTGGCAAATAAATTAATTCCCTAATCGCATATTTGTTCAGGATATTGTTATATCTGTTTCATTCCTTAGGTTCAAACAGTTGTGCCAGCTGCCAATACAGAGAAGTCAACATCAGTACTCAAAAGGAGGGGCTTACTTTTCTGCAGGAAGTATGAAACAGTACACAGATTGGGTTGGAAATAGTTTCGCAATCCCTTTTATCTCACACATAAGCTTTTGCTCCTAAACTTTCTGCTTCAGGTTCTCATGCCAACAGTAACAGTAACAATTCTCATGCCAAAACAATATCTTTGAGGTTTGTCTCAGTTCCTTAACACATGTGAGACAACTTTCAAAATGACCATATGATCTGATACAGCAGTTTGGATCAATTCAATAGGTAGCATTAGCTAGAAAAATAGTACTGGAGCTGCTGGACTGAAAAGGAACAGTGAACTTGGCATAGGGAATTCTTTTTCCTTGTTGAAACGCACTCGGTGTTAGCTTACCAGAGAAATTCTAATATGAATCCTTTGGTACATGCTAAGGGAGTCAAATGGTGGGGAATATTCCTCCCCTAAAAGTCTCCTGCTTGATTTAAATTTAAAAAATAAAGAATAAATGAGGTACCCTTGCGTTTTTTAGTCATATTGCTGATTTCTGCAAATATGTGTTACATATCAAAATTATAAAGAAATATACAGAATGCAGTGGTGTAGTGCCAGCCAACATCCAGCTGGGATTTGCCAGAGGCACAATGTGGACGTTTTGTGAGAAAGCTGGATTTAGCCTCTCTGTGGATGCTTAAATTTTTGGGGAAAAGATTTCCTTGTGAACTGTTGCAGTGTGGTACATTGCAAAGAAAAAATGTCTGAGAAGCATTTTTCTGAAGCAAAATATGAGATCTGTCTTTAGCAAGTGGGATTTCACAGTACATATAGGAAGGAGGAGGGGAGGGGAGAGTTCTCTGTTAGACTGGGAACCACCTGGGCAGCCTCAGGCCTAAGGAGAGCAGGACTTTAAGGAGAGAAAACCATGAGCTACCTGGAGTTCTCCAGGACTTCCTTTGCTTGTGCTCACCATTGCTCACAGAGCTGACTCAAGAACTGCATTATTTTAAGGTCTTTGTGGTTAAAACCATGCTTTATATGCTGCATTTTAGGAGTTTGTTTATTTGGCTGATGGGGAGTTCTTTCTGACAGTGGGGGCTTGGTGGGTGCTGTGTGAATACAGAAGAGCTGCATCCCAAGCCCTACAGCCTTTCCAGATTGCATAGAGAAAAGACAGAGAGAAGTGATGTGGCTGGGAAAGAGCAATGGGAGAAGTTAGTGGCAGTCAAAGACACAGGTTACAGATGCCTTTTTCCACTTGCCTGTGTTGTCCTCACGTGATTTAGGCAGACAAGATATGCATTTAAACAGTGACAGCAAGCAGATAATAAAGAGACATCTAAGTTGGAGCTGAATGTGAGCAAGTATCAGCTGTGTACACAGTCTTTATTGTGATGGATATTGTACAACTAAAAAAAAAAAGTATTTAGTCTGAAGAGAGAATATTTTGCATTTAGAAACTCAACCTTTTCACCCCGCAGTTTGTCACTGTTCTGCCCTGGGTTTCAGCTAGCTGTAGGTAACCACTTCCTGTTTTGTCCTTAGTTTGAAACCTCGGATCTTAAAAGTAAACTTGGCGTATCTCAAAGTATGCATATCTAAACCCAATCATCTACTACTCTGATCTAGAACTGAGTTTGCCATTTCATAACATAGGTGGTAAGGGTAAGCTGAGGTATTTAAAAACCTGAAATAAAAGCAAATAAAGTGAGCAGATTATATATATATATGTATATATATATTTTTAAACTCAGTATGAAACAGCATAATGAAGTTCGCTAGAGAGGTAAAAAATTCCTCCTATGCACACTTAACATATTTTCTGCTGCTTTGCCTGCCTGTGAGATGATTTAACCAGGTGGTGCAGTCTGTGAACTTCAGCTGCATGGTGTTCACCTGTGCTGTGTTTTGTCAGCCTGTGTGCCTGTTCCCAGGAGGAAAAGGAAGAGCCAGATCAGATTTTTACAGAGCACAGCATACTGTTCTTGCAACTCATCACCTAAATTTTTAATTATTTTATTATCTCTGCTCCTGAAATAGAGATTTTTTGAGGGTGAGTTCTGTTTGTTGAAAGAAGAAGAAGGGAAGGAGTATCCTTCCCCAGGAATGCGGAGTTCAGACCTTTTTGTTCCATACTTTGTCTGGTGCTGCCCTGACCTATGATAAACTCCAGGGTAGTTCAGGACTGGTTTGGAATTTGCTCACATTTGAAAGCTTCATGTTTGGAGTTGAGAATAATTTACTGAGCCACTTTCTCTCTACTGATGAATGACTGAGATGGTGAAATTTAGAGGGGAAAAAGAGCTGTAGAGAGGATTAATGGGGGAGGAGGAGAGAATTTTAAAACCGTTCTGGCAGCCCCATTTTTTGGGGGAAATCAGCCATCTATAGTGTCCAGCAGCCATCTATACAGCTCAGGACTAATGTAGTTCTTTTGAAGAGAATCTAACAAACTGGCCTTGGTGGCTAAACCTTTAATTAAGCTGTCAGAGTTGGAATGCGAGTGAAAGCCCTGGCATTACGGGAGCATTTTTAGTATCATCTGTAGCTGTTCTTTGAGTGGTTGCCCAAAATAGATTTCAATCTGTGGAAATACTGAAGCCCAGGCAGGTGAGATTTCACCTATTTATTTGTATAAAGACTGGCTTCTACCACCGCAATGCCCGCACCCACACACCATCATACCCGGCCAGCTCAGGTGCAGGAGCTGTGGGAAAGCTGGTTGAATATCCTCACGTCTTACAACAGCAAGTACAAAACAAAGATGCTTTTACAGATGCTAATCTCTGGCCATTCCAGGACAGGGAGCAGCTCCTCATACCAGAAGATCATCACGGTCTTTGGAGGCGAGGTGGGCTGCAGCATAGCACACTCCAAAGCAGGGAGGAACTTGGAAATGAGCTCAAATGTTGTATGGCTGGAGCAATCCCTCAGCACTTGATCTTTGCCAAGCTTCCTGAAACCTTCACTCTGATCCTGGAACTGTGCAGCCCCAACAACAGCACAGCCTATCCTTCTGGCTTTGGGAAGGGAGAGGTACAAAGAACCCATAAGGATTTCACAGTGCCTTAAAGTGTCAGGCATGTAGCTCTGTGGCAAGAGAAGATATCAAAGAAAAAGACAAGTCCCAAGGCAATATGCGTCACGAGGTGGGCCCAAAGAGGTTACCTTTTTGCTCAAAAAACAACAGGCTACAGCATAATTGAGCTAAAAATGCTTCCAAATAAAAACTGGAGTACCAGAAAACAAGTCCACCACCGTGAACCTCAAGGCTCTTCATTGACATCTTTGTTTTCAAATGCTTTATATTACAATCTACTATTTTCTTCTCCAGACTTTGTGTTTACTCCAAAGCAAGCACTTGACTTTTGTGCCTAGTTTCAAGTCTTGTGACTTACAGATACAAGTCTTCCTCTACTTTGGATAATGTCAGTTGATTTCGTAAACTTACGCAATTCCACATTTAAGCTGAAACTAAAAGAAATTGTCACCTAGAGAACTTTTCAGACAGATACAGATGAGCAGAAACTGGAATTCATGGCTTTAACTGTAGTGTTTTACCGGAGTTAAAGATAGTTTTGTTTGCTTCAACACCTGCACTGTCAGCTAGTAGTTACTTTTTAACATGGTTTTACAGGGATCTGATTTGAGCCAGGCTTCTTAAGTGCAAGTTACCGGGCTCCTTCTGTGACCTGCAGTGCTCTTCCTGATCAAGCTCTCATCAGAAGCTGCCAGTTGTGCCAAAAGGTGGTGTGATTTTGCAGCAACCAAGGAGCAGGATGAGACTTGCCAAATACTTTTATGCTTGTGACTGACTACAGATGGTTTTTTTTTATTAAAAAAAAAAAAAAGACAGCTCTGGCTGCCTTATTTGAAAATGTTTCTTTGTATTTTTCCTTCCTTTTTGTCTTGCTTTCTAACAATATTGCACAGTTGCAAAGGCAGTCTCTAGCTGTCCAAATATCTGCAGGCTTTTTTTGTTGTGTGGTGGCTTATAGCAGGGGAAAAAAATGCAGGAATTCAGTGCTTTTCTCCCGCCTCTCTAGGTCCTTCCATTCCTTCTTTCAGGAAGGGAAAGCCAGGTAGAAGATTTTGGCAGTTGGAAGATCTTTAATTTTTTAATTAAAGCGAAGGGGGTGGAGGTGGCAGGTACCTGACTAGATTAGCACGCTGCTCTCCTCTTCCTTTGTTCTCTCTTTTCTGTTCTTGGTTTTCGTATGTCCTTTCCCCTTGGATTCCTGTCAACTAGTTTCTGTACCATTTCATGCATACAGCCAGTGCTGTGGCTCACAACCCCGGGGCTGAGAGCAGCAATAAATCACGCCCACTGCTGTGCACTGGGAAGAAGGATGCTTTCAGTGAGCTTGGGGCTTGTAATGCAGATTAACATTTCAGCATCTCCCGGGAATGCTGGGGAGAGCGGAGGGAGGCAGGGAGGCAGAGCTGTGTCTCCATTCAGGAGCGGTCTAGCTGTTTGTAACTCTCTTTTGTTAGGTCCCAGTCAGGTCTCCCTTAGGTCACACATTTGCACTTGTTTTGAATAATGCAGAAGAACCCTTGAGAGACTGCATTGCCAAAGAGGGACGGGGAGAGGAGGGGATGCATTCTGTGCTTGGGAAAGCAAAGCGAGGGAGAGCTAAAGCTCCTTGAGTGCTGCAAATGAAGGTCAGAGGTCTCCTATGACCTTGTGCTGCCGTCATGACCTTTCGAAGGCAGTTGACTGTGATGATTTCCCTGCCTGAGGGATTGCTGGCATCTGCAGGCGTTCCACAGCAGTTAAACACCTGTGCATTTGCTGCTGATATTTCATTAGGACAAGTAATGAGGCTGGAGATTAAATGTCTACCTTTCTGACTGGCTGGGAGAGAAAACAGGAGGAAAGCTGTAGCATGTCTCAGGGCTTAGAAAATGTTCGTATGCGAACCAAAGTGTGCTCCCATTAACTCTGCTGAGAGGGGAGCTTGGAGAAGGGACCTGACATCACTGAGTCCCTGCCCTGCTGTGTGGTGGCCATGGGCTGAAAACTCTTTTCCAGGTTTAGCAGTTTTTACAATCAGAGTGTAACTGCCTCGTGTCAGTCTCAGGTTCTTCCTAGAAGGGTAAGGAAAAAAAAAATAAATGAAGGTTCCCTGAGATAAATGCCCACATCTGGGCAAAAATGTATTCTGTAGTCGGTTACAGATAAATCTCCCCTATGCTGGGATCCAGAACTGTGCTTTGGGATTGTGTCTCATTGCAGCACGTGGAGAGGGTGTGAAGGAATGCTTTCGGCAGTCTGGGATAGGAAAAGCATCGCTGTCATCTGACTGTGGGCCAGGACCGCTCTCAGCCAGCAAGTTGAAGTGCTGGGAAGCAAGGTCAAAGTAAGGGAGCTTTCTACCTCTAAATTCAGCAAATGAAATCCTCAGGGATAAAATACATCTCATGGCATTTCAAGTTGACAGAGAATTGTTTTTGTTTTCAAGTTTCTTATGCAACAGTGCTCCTCTGGCTCAAACGTACTTTTTTTTTTTTTTTTCAGAAATTTTAGGTTGGATAAAGGAGTCTCTCCCTGCAGCGTTATCTTGCAGTGGTCTGCACCTCCAGGTCTAAATCTGCATGTGCTTGTATAGGACAGAGTGGGCTTAGCCTAACAGAGTGAAAAGGTGTGGATTGCTGGGGAGGAAGCAGAGGTGTCGGTGTGCACCTGGAAAATGCCTGAAGCCAATGCAAAATCCTTCTCTAGGGGTACTTTCTCACAACAAAGAAGGCAGCTGTCATTTTGCTCTTGCTTTGAGCTTTGCTGATATACGATCTACTGAGTTGTACCAATGTTCAGAAAGATGTCACTTTGTTTACACAGTAGCATAAAAATGTGCTACCCTTTACAGACAGTTGGCAGGCTCCTGTACTGCAGAGCTAAGCTTAAAATGTTTTAGATGTGCCAGTGGAGGCACCTTCCCAAATTTTAGCAGGTGCTAAAATTATACTCCCCTTGAGCATCTGAAGATAGGCTTCTACAGCCACTGTCTACTGATCAAAAGTTTGGGATACTGATACTTTTTAACTTTGGAGATTTAGATCTGGACCTTTTAGTATCCTTTTTGTCACTGTTACTGAAGGACAAGATCAATCTCCCTCAAGTTTGTTTCTGAGTTTAATGGAAGGCATGAGGGAGTATTGACCCTGTTTTATGCTTCACTCTGTCAGTGTGTTCAAACTGAGTTTACCATGGCATGGAAAACAGTTGTTTGTTGGTTTGGTGCTGTTTGTGTTTGTTTTTTTTACCCCCAAGCCTTAATGAAATGACTGCAAGGTTGTGTTATTCTTCTTGTTGCTGATGCATGGGACAATATTTTTATAAGCAACATTTTCATTTCTGACAGTAGGTGGACAATAAATCACTTTGAAAATCCCTTTGACGTAGAAGTATTTTTAGGAGTCTGCAAATTTCAGTCCTATGTAAATGTGCACCTAACATCAGGTGTTGTCACCAAGTCTGGGGACTGCTTAGGCTATTTTGTATATACTTGAAAGAAACTGACTTTTTCTCTTGTTTCTATCTTCCCAGGTGTCCATTGATTTCTTCTGTCTGTGCTTCTTATGCTGCTGCAGGCATTGGTGCTCTGGCAGGTTATTCGTGCAGGGGTGTTTCCATGTTTCCCCTTTCACCGTAGCCATACCTTATCCTAACAGCACCCTTAGGGAGCACTTCTGTCCTTGCTCCCTGTCCTTCTCCCTTGGCAGAGCTGATATGCACACATAATTGGCTCACAGATACTGGAACAAAAAACTTTTGAGACTGCAGTCACTTTTGCGGCCGGTGTGGGCTATTGGACACTGATTGTGACAGAGCAGGCCTTCCAGCCCCCCTGAGTGTGTCATGAACGTCACCGGCCCTCAGAGCTTCCATTTGCCTCTTCTTCCACCAGCAGTGGTGTCTCCTGTGCTGCCTGTGAGGCAAGGGGACTCCCAAGAAGATTTTATTTTTAACTTCCTTCCTCTTCTCCTTTCCTGGTGCCCGCAAGGCCATTTCTCACTCCTCTCTCCCAGCTGCTGTTGTCTGGCAGGTTTTTTTGTTTGTTTGTTTGTTTTTTCCCCTTCCTTAAATCTGCTCTCACGGAGGCACAAACAACATCACTTACTGGCTCAGCTCCGGGCAGCAGCAGGTCCCTTTGGAGGCAGCTGAGAATTTTCTCGAATTCCTAAACAAAAATGAGAGTGAGACCTAGGTGTGCTTGAGGAAGCACAGTATGGGCAATGCTGAGACTCCTTACTTGCTCTCTATGCAAGTTTTAGAGCTGGATGCAAGTGTTATGACACAGAAGTTCACAGCCTGTTTAGATTTTCATACCTATTGACCTCTAAACCTTTTGTGATACTTTCTGATTCCTAAGTAGATGTTTAGCTAAAGATCATCCGTGTCCGAATGCAGGCTTTATCACTAAAGTGCTTTGTAGAGTGAAGACAGCCGAGGGATGGAAAACTCAGGCAGACCTATAAAAAGAAAGCTTTTTATAACCACAGAATGCACAGAAGAAACACTTTTCAGGAGCTGACATCTCTGTTAATAAAGACTTCTCCTTCGTTTGGACTTGACAAACAGAAGTAGAAAAAAAAGCTTACTTTGAATGTAGTTTACAGAGCTGGGAGAGAAACCAGGCTGGTGGGAAGGGGGGGAGAGCAACAGCATTTTGAAACCACAGAAAAAAAAATGTAGGACACAGTTTACTTGCCCTTGAAGTAGGAGTGTAGTTCCGTGGACAGTGACATTCTCTGAAATAAGGCAAAGCTGGCTGCTGAAGTGCTCCTTTGCTCCAGCTGTGCCAGAGTGTGTCTGTTGCTGTAGTCAGACTGGGAGAAGAAATACTGAGTGGAATCTGTAACATCATTGTAAACTGGTGGTACAAAATGCCACAAGTGATGTTGCCTCTTTTTATTTCTGAGCATCACAGAAGCTGTTGATAACAGATGATTCCTGCTTTTAGATGCCTGCAGTTAAAACTGGAGGAAAATAGGCATGGAAAGGTGAAATGATGCTGCTATAGCTGTGCAACAGGACAACGACCTGGGAACCTTTGTGCTTTATGATCTAGTGCTCTAATAGCTAGACATGGCTGTGTTTGCCATGCCGTACCACTTCAAAGCAAACCTTTTAGTCCTCCCATTCTCATTACAGAGCTATTTTCTTAATCCTAATATATACCTGAAGGGAAGAAAAACACTTTAGCACTATTTTTACCAACTTTTCCTGTAAATAATCTTTTTCTTTTTCTTTTTCTTTTTTTTTTTTTCTGAAATAAACAGCTCTGTAATGAAGTAATTCTCTGAGGTATGCCCTGCCCTCCTCTTGAAGAACAAGCTGCACTTAACCCAGGATGGGATTTTAAAAAGTGGGAGGTTTTCATCTAATTCTACAGCCACTGAAGTCAAAACTACTGATTTCAGTAACAGCAGGTTTATGTCTGTGCTTGTTTTGCTTGAGGAAAGCAAAGAAAATTCCAGTCCTTCAAGACAGCTTGTTGCTTTTGGAGGCCAAATGGAATGGCTGACGTATTGCAGAACCATGCTACATCCATAGATTTTCTTCAGTTCTGCAAATACTTTTTAGTAAAACAAATGTCCCAATATTGCACTTACAAGTGATTCTATTTTAAATAAGTATTTATCACCATTATTACCTGAATTGCCTTTATTGCCTATTAACATTTTGACATCTGTTTTTTTGTTTTGTTTTGTTTTTTACTAATTATGGTAACTTTCACAGTAGAATACTGAATGCTTTTTAAGTGTATATTGGAAGAAAACTAATTCCATCAATATCCAATAAAAATAACTTGGTTCATATGTAATAGAAAATTAAATATCTGTAGTGACAATTAAAAGGAATCAGTGTAGTTTCATCCCACACAAACCTATTTATGAGTAATCTGAAAAAAATGTAGCATTTACCATATGGTTTTACTTCAATGAAATGTTAGGCTATTTTAGAAGCAGTGAAAGTCATCAAGACTTTAGAAAAATGTTGTTTTTTTGTTTTGTTTTGTTTTTGTGGAAATGGTTTCTATGCTCTTCAGATTGTACAGGGATTGCTGGGGTAAGGCCCCAACAGGTCCCTCTGCTAGCTGGCCTTGCAATGACTTCTGTTCCTGCGTCTGATGCTCTGACCCCACCCAGATCTTTCTGTGTTTTGCTTTCTTCATTCCTGACCAGAGAAGACAGACAATATAGCGTTAAACACTTTTAAGATTGAGGGGGCACTCTGCATAAAGCCAAGTGATGATATCATTTGAGTCTGAGCTACGAAATAATTATTTGAGCTGTACTCCTCTGTCACTCCATGCTCAAGGCTTTGAAGTAAAAACCCCTGTAAAAGCCAAAGTGAGGAGCTCTGTTGCTTGCCACACACAACCAAGGTCCAGGTATGGAGAAAAGGCTGCCTCCTCCCTGCCCCCCTCAGGAAAGTCCTTGTACTGGAGAATGCCAACTCGGTTTTGCTCCCTTATAGCATAGCAGCCTGGTTATCGGATCTGGGGGTGAGGGCTTTTCATTCTTCAGGCAATGGGAATTAGGATTTCAGAAATGCAGAAAGAGGGGTTGCAATGGCTGTCAAGCCGCGTTATTTTTCTGTGGTGCTGTAATTATTGAAGTCAGAACCTAAGCTGGGAGAAAGTTCTCAGTGTATACGTTTGTCATCTCCTACAACTACCTTCATGTCCTTTTTGTTTCGTTACTGCTCCTACTGCATCTGTCAGCCCGGGAGAGCGTGCATGATTCCTTGGCAATGCCACATACCTCTAATCTTAATGCCTATTACTGTCTGCCTCTGGGATCTTATATAGGTTTCTCTAATACGTTGCGGAAGGCGGCCAGCAACAATCTCTCTTCTTTATACCTCTGCAGCTCTAATCCTGCAGAAGTGCTCGCTTGTAAAGATAAAGGTACATTTATCCTCCTTAATGAGGCAGCAGGTCTGGAACTGCAAATCAGTACTGAGTTATGTCAGCAGAACCGTACAGTGACTAAAATATTGTTGCTGATAAAGACCGAGTTGTACTGAAGGAGCATCTGCAATTTACCTAGCTCTGCCGTGAGTTGCTCACGTTGTTCATTTGTAAATGATGTTTAGATTAAGAAAGCAAGGCAAATATTTGTTTCGTCAGCAGCTTATAACACCAAGTATTATGTGGGCTAGTGGTGAGGGAAGGAAGCCTTCAGATTGAGGGGAAGAGGGTCATAGTTAGCTTGGCTGGTTTCAAACTCTGACCCTAGAGAACGTAGCCCCAGCTATGCAATAAGCCATGTGTGTATAGTTGAATTAAATACAACATAGCGTTTTCCCAACTGACATTGGCTGGAATAGAAATGTGGGTTACTGTGAGTTACCACAGCTAATGTAGCTCTGTGCTGACTGTTCCCCTTCAAAATCTTTACGAACTAACATTTTTTCCGTGGAATGGAATGAAAGAATGAGGCTAGATGATGTTAAATAAATATTGTTGGCTGCAAAAGGAGCCTCAGTTAAGTAAACTAAAATTGAAAAATAAAGATGTTTTGAAGATTACACATTTTCCTTTCTTTTTTTCTCTTCCTAAAGTGTTTTATTTTTCCCTGCTGATTATCTGCTCTTGAAATTTGCTTCAGGCTTAGCACAGCTAAGAACTGAGGGGCTCAATAGGAATCAAGTTCCTAAAACTGCTTAGCTGAAGTCAAAGAGATCTGAAGCCAGAGTCAGGCCTTTGTGAGCCACCTATGTTGAGTCTGTGCAAAAACACAGGCTTAGGTGGGCTGCTTCTACAAGCCCTGCAGGTGCAGTTTTATTCTGTCAATAGCACACTGTGGTTTTCTTGTTATGTCTCTGATTTTTATATCAACTCACCTGCACTCATCATGCTGCTGCTAGTGATGACATCCAATGCATAGCAAAGAGGCAGCACTTGAGCAAAATTAATTTGTTAAGCTCTACTCACTTAAATAAAGTTTGGGGCTGATTTTGTTTGGGGTGCTCTTAGCTCCCATCGTTAAGGTAACTAGAGTTGCACATCTGTGAACTAATTTATTCCCTCTTTTCTTTTTCATGTTTCCATGACGTCCCCCAACCTGACCATTTGATGCATTTTAGGTAAGTGTTTGCACTCTAAGTGAATGTTGCTGTGTTGTATGGTTTTGTGGTTTTTTGGTTTTTCTTTTTGTTCACTTTCTCTCCTCTTTTGTACATAATGAATCATTTTCTGTCTGTTCCTGCTGTGGTTAGAAAACAGTCTTTGCAATCTATCACGTTATTGTTCCACAGGCTGATCTTTGGTGCAGCACCCTCAGCTCCAGGTTTGGACACGGTGGCCTCCCAGACTCTCTGTGACAATGCCCTCATTAGGCCTCCTGCCTCAGTGAGGGTTGCAGCTCGCTGCTGGAGCAAGGAGAATATTTCTAGATAAAACAGAGTAATACCAAAGTGATGCCACTGGCAAACTTGCAGTTGACGAGGAAAATTCTGCAATGTTACTTAAATGATGGCTGTGTAAAGGCCACCTTGTCTTACCTAAAATTTCAGTTTTGTTGTTTGTTTTTCTCTTTTCTTTTTTGGGATCTATAAATCATAAAGAATATACTAGCATGCATTGAGATTATTAATCTCAATTAGACATGTAATTGAGACAGGCTGGGGAAACTGACTTAGGTACCTATGACCTCAGGTGATAACAGCTTTACTTGTAATCAGCATGCAACTTTTTGATGGATTTTTGGTGAAGTTATGCAGCATCTCATAGTACTGACATACCAGGGCAGCACTTTACTCCTACGTGAGGTAATACACTAGTTACTGACTTTAATGGAACCGCAGTGGATTTGCACTGATAGAAATTAATTTGAATTGCAGAATACAGTTGCATGATGTCTTTCCTTCATGGGTATCGGTGAAAGAAATATCACTTAACACTTTACAGTTATGGAAAGCCTACATGCATAATGTGGAATCCCATATGCTTTGCAAAAGAATAAGTACAGAGGACAGTCTACTTGTTAAATTTGTTATGTAGGTAACAGATCCTTGTGGAGTTAACACTGAGATCATCTGCGCGCAGTGAAGCTGGCTAGTTACCGTACTCACTTATGTGTGATTGTGTGGCAAGGAAAATAAAAAGGGAAAAGGAAAATATTCCCAAGGGGGGCTCGACTGTAAACATTGCCTTTATGGGCAAATGAGGACAGACCAGTTAAGAAATCTGATCCGAGAAATCCCAGCCCATCAGCAGTGCCTGCTCACAGAAACAGATGGCAAGGCTGCTCCAGAGCACAGGCAGTGCCTCGCATGCCGGCAGACATCTCCCCACATGTGGGCATGGGTGCAAGGCTGGGGTGGCTGGCAGGGAGGAGAGGGGAGCTCAGCCCCAGGGGCAGATGTGCGTCTGCCTGGGCCCTCTTGCAAGGGGGACGTGGGGTGGGCTGCCTCCCTGCACAGGTTACACTGCAAAACCAAACGTGAGCTGCCGGCCAGCTGCCTGCAAGGAGACAAATGACTCCTGGAGCAGATCTGTGAGCACTGCTATGGTTCTTTTCCAAGACTGTTGTGCCAAGCAAAAAAAGTTTTGTGAAGAAGGCGTAGCACTAACCACATCTGTGGTGCTGTGCTGAGAGAAACAGCAAGAGCAGAAGGACTTTGTCTTCACCAAAGAAAGTTTGCCACCTGGGACCCCAACACATCACACTTACACATGGAACATGTACCATTAACCATGCACGTTTACACAGTACTTCTGCAGGGTTTGTGCCTCCTTCAACAAAGCTAAATGCTGTGTCACGTGCCATCATGGCATTTTCTACTCAAGCAGTAGCAGCAGGTTCATTTGTCTCAGCTGTCCAAATCTCATGGTGCCACATTCCCTTCTACAGCTGAGGTGACATAGCTTTTTGAATTTCTGTCCCCACGTGTTCTTGTAGTGTTAAGCAACCAATATTTCATTACCAGCACTTTCTTGATAGTATCCACTTGTTATCTGTAGTTGTTTGCTCTTCTAGAAGCACCCTTTGAGGCCTGTCTCCCAGAAGCTGCCTAGCAGGAAGGCTGTTGGGTGACCAAGGGATGACTTGAAAGCGTAGGGAGAGATGGGGAGATTGATCACAGGCTTCTGTCATTTGAGGCACCCTGTTCTGTGGCAGCCAGCCTGAATACCCATGGCATACCAACTGCTCCAGAAACAATTGTTAGAGCCAATGGAAAAAGATCTGTAGCTCCTATTAATGGAGTGGTTAGGAAGAGCAGAAGCTGCTCTATGTTATTTGAGAGAAAATATTTCCTTTGAAAATAACTGGAACATCTTGCCGTTGCCTGTCCCACGCATGGAGCAGTTCTGAGGAGCTGAGTGCTGTATGGCAAGGGACTGGGATGAAGAGGGAATTGTACATACCGTCTGGTGTCAATAGTGGTGCCCAAGCCCGTGCTAGGATCCTGTTACCGTGTGTCACAGAGACAGCAGGCAGAGCACTTGGGCAGGATACAGCTCTGAAGGGAGATATGCATCATTTATGCTGTGTTGGTGCTGAAAAGACTTGATTATTTTAGCTCCCGTGCTAGGAATGGAACAAACCGTACAATTAATGACTGCCTCTGCTGAAACCTGTCAGCTTATTCAGGGATGAGACAAACAGGCAAGGGCTAGGATGAAGGAGGAGAGGCAACGCGCAGACCATCCACAGGCAACAGCAGTAACAGTCAGTGCAGTTCTGCTGATGGTGTGAGGGCTGGTGCTGCATGCTCTAGTATTTGGGAAATGTGATCCAAGAATTAATGGGCTTACATTTCAGCCAGAGAACTTGAGCTGATATCAGAAAAAAGAAGCTTTGTCAAACACTACAATAGGTTTCTTGGGGGGGGAGAGGGGAATTTACTCCAAGTTAAAGAACTGGATGGGCAAATATTTACCAGAAAAAATTTATGTAGTTGAGTCTCCAGGGAGCAGAGACTCTTGAGGGCCTTCAACAACTCTCCAAGCTCTCCTCCTGTCTTCTTTTCTAAGTCTTTTTCCCCTGCCACTTCTGTTTATGCAAAATGACAAAACACAGTCCTGAGAGAGGAAACAGCATCTCTCTACGTGATATGATCTCTCCAGCTTTGAGGGCAAAACGGAGTCCTCTGCTGGCTTGGCCAGTTCTGGTGGGCTTTATCAGTTCTGACTGGAATCCATTTCTCTTCTTTAATCTTGCAGGTCAGCGGGGAATGCCAAACATTTGCTTAGTATAAAACACATTATCACAGGCTCCAAGACTCCAGATTACCTGGCAGAATAGAAGCAGGATTATGTTATCAGTGTGTTACCTCTTCTTTAAAACCCTCTCACTGCATTTCCCCACTGTTGCCTGATTCTTTCTATGGATTGCTGTGATGCTTTGCCAAGTTGATGAGTGGAGGAAAGAAAACTGCGATTCGAGGACGTGTACTTCACTTCAAGTACCCCATACTTAGTGTGATACACGTTTTGCTTTGCAATTAGGGAGTGTGCTTATACACTCTAATCTGCAGCAATTTTTGCTCTATTAATAACCCATTAGTAGCCTGTAGCATACTGTCTATACATCACAAATTTGTGGTCTTTCCATCACCAGCTCGTGTGAACTGAAATAAATTATGGCAGAAAGGGTGGGAAAGAAGGCTTCTTTGGGAAAGGTAAGGTCTGTCCTCAAGACACCAAGCAATGATTCTTGAAAAATGCAGGTGCTGAATGCCACCCCTTTCAGGCTCAGTACCTTTCATCTCCCCATGCAGTCATGTAAAGTGTGTATGCCTTGTTTGGTTCACTTGCCTAGCAGCAGCAGCCGTGTGAATAACAGGCTCAGGTCTAGCAGTGTTTGTCATTCCAGCTGCACATAGCCTCACTTACTATAGATCTCATGGCCCTTTGAGCCCACATGCTATTAAACACCTTGCCTTGGCTTTTATAAATGGTGTGCAGAAAAGAGGGAGAGATTATGATACCTCTGCTGCTGATTGCGTTGTTATTGTGGGTCATTAATCTCTGCATGGCTTTGAGCCTTCCAAATGAGCACTCTGCACCTGCCACAGCTGTAGCTGCATCGCTGCATCTGCGGGGTCCAGGCCTGGCTTTGTGACCCCCACGAGGAGGAGAAAAGTGGGACTCCTGGCAAGAATAGGGTCCGTTAATGTGCTTGTCCACCTGTGGGCATTTAGCTGCCTGGTAATTGTCCAAGGTAACCAGTTTCCACAGAATGATTTATCAAGATGAGCTGTTGGGTTTTTCAGCTGGGGCAATCACCACTGATTTTCCTACTATGAGACACACTGTCAGTCTGGGACTCACATGTTGAGGATAGCATCTGATCCAGACGTACAGGAAAATCTCCTCTACCTGAGTTGGGTGGCTACATAAGCTCTGCTGTAGCTGCTGGCAGGTGGCAGCTTGGTCCTAGCAGCAGGTACCAAAGGGCCAAGTGGTCTCTGGAGCTCTGTTGCCGCTGAACTCCATGGAGTGGGTTACTCGGTAACTTGGGAAGCAGCCAAAGGCATCTTGTAGACTTTACACAGATTGTAGAGAGCTGAAGACGTTGCTGGCTCTTTGGTGCATGAGATTTTTGGTTATGACAACTCCCAGGTTTCTGCAGAACATACCCGATCCTTGCTGGAGTGCAGTCTTTCTCCACAGTCTCCATCTGGACAAAGCCACAGAGACAAGTTAGTGTGCTTCTCAGTGCACCCCTTTATTTATCCAGGACATTCTGCCAGGATGTGACAGCCTGGCTGACTTTCCCACAAGGCATGCCTGTGCAGAGAAATACTCAGAGGATGGTCTTCCTGCGGTGTCTGAGCCAGGTATTCACATGGGAGATGGGTAGGGCAGGGCTGATGGAAATACATCCGCAGCCTAGCCAGATTGACAAGGGAACAAAGAGTTGATCAAAGGAAGGTGGTTTGTTGGAGCAAATGCAAATTTGAGCCAATAACCTTTTTCAGTAGCTTCTTCTGTGTTCTAATATTTTTACTGTCCTTTAGTTCACTTGTATGTTTTAATTTTTATATTTTTTTCATTTTTTTAAATGGAACAACTCATTAATTTTGAAGAGTTGAAGTAGTACTTATTCAGTTTCTCTGCTACTTTAACACCAGACTTGTTCTTCCTACACTCCCACATAATGTGTTGTTTTTTTTTTTTCTCCTATAGAGAGACTGCCTGAGTGTTTGTGCCAGGTCCAAATGTAAAATCAATAAAAGCTTATTGCTGTACATGTCACTGTATTAGAGCTCAGCAAGCAAGCGCCTAGTGGGCAGGAGCTTGCTTCTAGCCTGTTTTCAGACAGCCACCACTCTCCTTGGATTTGGGGCCAGCATCCCATAGCACAAAAGGAAAAATTTATGTTCTGCTGGTGCTGAGCTGCAACAGCATTAACATTGCTTTAAAATTTCAGTGCTTTATTATCCACTCACAATCCTAATTTTTCTTCTTTCCTTCTGAAAATCAAACATCAGACTTTGGAAATCTCTTCTGTAGTGATTTGACTCGTTGATCATAATAAGGCTGGATATCTAAACAGATCATTTGTTATTATTACGAGTATGTTTGATGCCCCTTAATGGCTCCTTAGTACTGGCTGCTGTTTTGCTTGGTTATTTTTTTCTCTGTTAGCTTTCCAGTTTCTTTTCAGAAAAGTAATGAAAAATAGAGACTTGCTCATGTTTGGATTTATTTCCCTTCTTTAATTCCACATACTTTATTTCTGAGTCATGCATTTCTCCTAAGAGATGAATTTTGAAGGTTGTGAACTTTGCAGCTTACTGGGAAATCCTCTTCCCTAGCTGACAGAGCCAGGATTTATTATCTTTCCTGCAGTTCTTTCTGGAAAGAGAAAATAAATATATTTGGTGGAGAAACTGGTTCTGGGCAATGAGAAAAGGAAGCTTAAAAATAAAAACAGACATAGAAGGCACTGTAGCATCAAGGCTGTATTTTATGTTAAATAGTCTTCTGTCTTTTATTTCATTTCTAAATGCCCCGAATGCAAATGGAGTTTTTTGTTCAAGGAGGCTTCTGCATTTGGAGTCTGGGTTTTGACATGTGGGGCATTCTTCCCCCAAAATAGGCCAGAAACACCAGCTTCAGCGTCAAACACATACACTGCCTGAAGCATTCCCCATGACCAGCATTTCAGAATCCTGCTGCCCTAGCTCAAAATCGGTGGGAATAACGCGTTGCCTACAAAATGGTGCGTAAAGGATGAATGTCAATTACAAGACTGAAGTTGAATAAATAGAGTAGAGGGAGGTGGGTTTTTATGGCACCATCTGCTTCCATGGTCTGGAGTCGCAATGTAAAATCATGGCTCAAGCTCTCTGCTGCAGGTTAACAAAAGCCTTTAAATAGGGTAACTAATGGGTCAAATGTATCTTCGCTTGTAAGGTTAAGACCCACAAGACGTCGTTTGTAAGAAGGTGGGGGGTGGATTGGTCACTGGAGAGGAAAGACATTAAATTAAATGTGGTGAAGCAGCCACATGGGACCCCTTGATAGTTTGAGTATTTTTTTTTTCTTAATGAAATGCAAGTTAATGCAATCCCACCCTCCTGGCCTGACAAACATCAGCTCTGGCCTTTTGAAGGTTGTCATGTCACCACTGCCTTATAAATGATTCTGTGCACCTTCCACTCTCTGCTGCTTTCTTGTCACTTCCAGCCCCTAGTTTTTGACGTAAACAAGGGAGTATGTCAGTGGGAAGCTGGGACTGTCAGGCCTTTCAGTTTTGCTTCTCACCTCGTTGCTTTCTTACAACAACAACAACAACAAAAAAAACAACAAGATATGTTTGAGGGGGGGTTGTAAAGAAACTCGGTGGTGCATTAAAACCAGGCAGCAAGAGTCGGGGGGGTGGAGGAGAGGAAACAACTGTGGGATATAAAATATGAATGGGGATCTAAGCCTCTGGAGTTCATGCTCAAATAGTGTTGTACAAGGTGGACCCAAGTGAGCCTAGGCCCCAGGTTCATCTGCTGGTCAGGACTCGGAGCATTGCTTTTTGGGGAGAAGTAAGAGGAACTGGGTCAAATGCAGGGCAACAGGTTCATTTCAAGAGCCGTTTTAGGAAGGCCAACAGAACATGTCTTTTTAGCAAGACCAAAAGCCACAGCCCCTCTTAAAGGTTACAAGAGTGCATTTAAACATAGCCAAAGAAACACTGCTGCCGACCATTGCTCATCACCAGCAGCACCTTGCAGATGAAATACTTTGCCTCTTTCTCCTGTAACTGCTCGTTTCTGTTTTCCATTAGGACTGGGTTTTAGCAGTGTGTTTCTTCGATCTCCCCTGAAAGATTTTGTCCTTCACCCCTTCTGGCTTTTCTGTGCAAGAGCTGTCATTTTGAAGAGCACCGAAGACAAGGCAGGAGAGCCTAGAGATAAATAGGATCAGAGTCCTGCACACAGCTCATCCCAGAACCTGCCAGCCATATGGGGGATACTTACGTGATTGTTCTAATGCTTCCAGGTCTCATAGCCATTTAAATGGCTGCAAAATATGTTTCTGCAAGTTAGCTTTTCCTGGAGTTAGCCTTCAGCTCATGTTACCTATGTACTTGGTGATGCTGTTCCTTGTTTTGCCTGAGCCAGTGCCTAAAAGATCCAAGCACACACATCTTCTCTTGTCTTTCTTCACACGAGCAGAGTGTGCACTTCTGCATTCTCACCGCTATTTCCAGCCTCAGTGGCAGTGTTAGGTGGAGCCATTGCTCAGCTTCAGGAGCCTGCCTATAGCTGGCAGAGGAGGCACTGATTCCCTTGGCCAAAAGCAATCTCAATCAAATTTGTGTATAGGATAAAGCAATGTCTGGTGTAAGGTCTGACCAGGCAAGGAGTGAGGGGAGAGGGTGATCCACCATGGTTTGCTTGCTGTGACTGAGGCTCACCAGATGTCTGCAGCATGGAGCTTGTTGGGTTTTTCCTTTCTCTCAGTTAATTTCACTAAACAATTGCTGTTTTGAGGTGAAATGTTTTTTGGTTCTCTTTGACATCTTTGTAGGTATGAAAAAACTTGGGCTTCCTTTTAGAAGTATGCTGGGAGAAAACAATATCAGATAGTGCTACTGAGACAGGAGCTGGTCTCAGCAGGACCATGAGGGAAGCTGGGTGGAAGTGAGAAGCGACAGGAGAAGAGTAGTAGGTGACAACATAGTCCGAAAGAGCTTTCATTATCGCGTAAGTATGTGTAGAAGGAAGTCAGAGAAACTGTCATTTCAAACTAAATGTGTATGGAAATGAATGTAATTGAAGTGTCCCACCACATCAGGATCCACTGTGCTCCTTGTGCTATCGTTCTCCTGATTTACTTTGTATTAACCATGCATATGCAAAAATGCATGAATTTACATAGGTGAGTCTCCTATTAATTATAAATTAATGGTTATTAACAGTGATAAGGATAGCCCAACGAAGCCTGAAAAGATGAGTGCTGTAGCAGTGAAACCAGAGAGCACTTCCAAACCTAAGGAAATGGATTGTGAGATTTGAAATGGCTCTCCTGCGTGGTTCAGTTATTGCTCTCTTGTAATTCTTCAGAGAATTGCTCAAAGTTTTCCCTTCCTTAAGGGCTGTGCTAATCAACATAATCTGCTTTATGCAAGAGGACTGGTAGTCTAATTGATGTGTCCATGTAAAAGAGAACTCTGAGAGTGGAACAGAATTTTGTACCCTAGTTGGCATCTCAACAAAGAGGCATGAGAGTGACTGGGCGTGAAATCCGAATTACCTTTATAGCCTGTGATGGTGGTTCTCTCAGGGCAGGGCCGTGCAACAGTGGGGCATGCTCACAGCAGTGAACTTAGTGCTTCTTGAGGCAGAAAAGCTGTCGAATCTGGCACAGTTCCAAAATAAAAATCATCTGTGGAGGTACAGAGAATGCTGTAGTCCAGCAGAATTCAAATTCATTGTAATGCTCATCAGAAAGTTAAATATCACTTCTTGAAAGGACTCGGCATCCACTGCCATGAAAAGATGTGTGTCAGTAACCAAACAGTTGTACCGTCCAGTGCAGGTACGTAGCAAACCGGCTGTTACTGTGCAGCAGTATCTGCCTGTGGAGTTCCTGCTCCTGGGCACCTGTCAGAGGAGCAGGATCGGTTTGGAGCTTTCTGTAAAGGTGGATCCCGAGGGGCAGCGCCTTCCCTTGCTGCTTCTAACAGGGCTTTTGTCTCTTCTCCCACCTGCAAGAGTCCTCAAAGCAGCTTCAAAACGTGCCTTTGCATATCCCACCAGCAGACTCAGCTGTGTCCTGGGAAGATCCATCTCCGTATTTCTCCTTAGGGGAAGCTGCTTTGTTGACTGCATATCAAGCTACCAAGAGTTAGCTCTTGCTAGGGACAGTTAATAATAAACAGATGTCTCCAGAGAGGCCTTCAAAGCTAGGGACCCTCTGTTTGGTCCTGTTTCAGTGACTTAAAGGTGAAAGGCCAGGGAATTCATCACTTTAAGCGTCCTCCCTTAAGAAGGAGAATCTCATGGAATTAAATAACTGTACCCGCAAGGTTTTCAGATACTTAAAGCAGAATTTTCAATGAAAATTACCAGTCTACCTGCTCCCCTCATGCTGTAACCTGTTTAAAGCAGGTAAACGTCCTCCCGGTTCTGGTGAGGGAAGGCTATTGCAATGCCCTGCTTGCTTTCTTTGTAGCAAAGGTGGAACCTGTAGGCCCAAATGTGCTCAGAACTGGGGTGAGTGCAAACCCCATCTTAAATCCATGAGCTTGTTTTAAAGCTAATCCATTTGTGCTTAATTTACAAACAGCTGGTTGATTTAAAGGGATTTTCATACTGGAGTAAACAAGAACATTTACACGACCAATAAAGTACCCTGCAGTAAATTCTCTTTGCAATTGTTGCAGCTATCTGTTTGCAGTAGATCTTAACTTCCGCAGTGCAAAGCTAATCCTTCTTGATCCTATAGTGAAGTCATGATCCCATGTTTGATGTCACCATCTGTTGTCATAAAAGCAACAGTGATGTTGCAAATTACACATTATAACTTCGTGGCAAGAAAAAAAAAATCACATCTGAACTACTTTCACAATCAGATGAAGAATATTTCCGTGAAGTATATGAAAACTATGCTATTTATATATTTTGTCTAAATACAGTTCTTGGAAAGTATGTGAACAGGGAGGGGCTGAATAACACACTGTGTGGAAGGAGAAGAAAGAATCACGAGGCTCAAATGCTTTTGTTATGTTTGTTGGTTTTTTTTAATAATAAAAAAAAAACACCTTTACAACTAATTGGTACATGGCAGGACATCTGTCTGTTAAAAGGTTAGTATGACTGTTAACAAGACCAAAATATAAACAGTTTAAAATTCAGGCCCTGGCTGAGAGTTCCTGTTCTGGTTCGCACAGCTACCTCCTGGCTGTAAGGGGAAAGCTGTCATGATCTCACCTGACAGTATGCAAGAGCTGTCGAGAATGATGATTGATGTCACGTAAATATGCAGTCAAGGATTACAAAAGCCAGAACTAGAATATGATTTTTTTTTTTTTCCTGAAGCATTTAAATCGCTTAGGAAACTAAGCCTTAATCACAATTTTAGGTGTCTGACCCACTTTAAGAAAAATCTTCCTTTTCATAAATTAAAAGAATGTTTTCTGCCTCCCAGAGATCAGGATGTGGGGTTTTGTCTAAATGGCAAGGAAGCAAAGGCCTAATTTTGGCATTTTGGCAGTGAAGGTGGAGACTGGTAGTGATACAGATGCATCTGCACACATGCATGCGCAAAAGGCTGTGCGCTCCTGGTACCCCTTGCTCTCCTTCTACCAGCAGGAGGAGGTTTCAGGGGGTGTAAGGAAATATGCAAGAGGAGTTTCTTTTTCTCTTCCTTGTACAGAAATGAAGCAGATAAAATACAACTTCAAAAACAGGGAGAAGAGCCTCCTTGAGACCTAAATTAGGAATTGATTTGTAATTTGCTTCATACTTCCATCAATCACATCTTTAAGATTTCCTACCTGTTCCCCTCTTAAAAATATATACCAAATTTCAATATCTTATTTCTAACTCTGCAACTTTGAGCAACAGACTAAAACAGTACCACAGCACTCCAGAATAAAAATGCTTGTTGAAAATAACTTACCAATCGATGGCCCAGTGCAGCCTCATGGGGAAGGGGAAGGGTTCCCAGTGACGACCAAGGAGTATGCAGTGTTGCAGGCACCTGTTGGAGAAGTCCAGGCTTGAATCGTACAACACCGTAACCAGAGGCACTGCATGCCCCAAATGGTCCACATGCTCATCTTCACCTGCTTGCTCTTTGTCTGCATTTGAGGATGGTGGCTCAAAACAGATGCTTCCCAGACACATGCTGCTGAAGTTGAAAAAAAGAGGCAGTTTGTAGTGATCCCTCTGAGGACAGAGAATCTAATACGTGGGGTTTGTTTGCCTTTCTGTTGAGGAACTACCAGGCACCTTGGGAAGGAGCTAGGTTGTATCGTCCATCCTGTACAACTTCTGCAGGGTTGTTCCCTCACAGGTGTTTGTGATTATATTATTTATGTCACTGATTTCACTTCTGTGTGATAAGCATTCAACTCTGATGAGTTAAAGGCAGCTGAATTTACTTGACTCACTTCTTTAAGGAAAGGCACAAATTCTGGATTCTCATGCCATGTCTCTTCATCTCTGAATATCTCCTAGGGAAACAAAAGTAAAAAATAACATCCAGGGACCCCCAATGGAATTAGGTTCACTTTAAACATGACACATGCTCTATATCCCTGGGGCAGGCACTTAATTTTGTAGTGTTTCAGACTTCTATGACATGATGATTGATTTTGTAGAGGTGATATTGCCTCAGTCATTAGTTAAAAAGCCTGATAAAGCTGTGCAAAGATATTAGGTTGTTATCAATCATCAGTGTCTTTTTGTTCTCCCCCAACCTTTACCCCACACTTCAAAGAAGAGAGAGACAGGCAGGAGGCTCAGTCTCCCTTTCAGCCTGTCAGGGTTTTATTAGATCCTGGCTCCCCTGTCAGCCCTGCTGCTGACACCCAGGGCTGCACCAGCTGATTAATGGGAGCAGCATGCCCCACCAGGTTCCTGCTCTCCAGCCAGCAGCCCAAGTCACACAGCCCGGCCTCCTCTTGAGCTTGAGCCTCAGCATTGTTCTCGCTCCTTTTCCCACTCCTGCCCCCAGTTCCTTTGCTGGAAGATACAGGGGACGGCCTCAGGACATCTCCGTGTCACTTGCCATTCACTAGGCCTTTTCCATGTCCCTATTTATGTCATCTCTGTGTCAGGGTGAAACAATTTTCTAGCTCAGTTGATTCCTTTTTCAGATTATAAGAATTGTATTCTGTGCCTAAGTCCATCATGGTTCCTATTCCGTGTTTGCTTTTCTATTCTTACTTCTTTTCCTAATATTTCGTGTCACTCTTTGCTTTTTTATGACAGCTGCTGAGCAATGAGCTACCATTTTTATTCTGCAGTCCTGTTAGCTCCCAAGGTTTGGTTCTGAAGTGACCAATCTGTAGTCCACCACTGCCTATGTAAAAAGTTAGGATTACGTTATCCTATGTGCGTGATTCAATATTTTTCTAAGTTTCTTCTGTCCTTTTATTGCTCACATGCTTAGTGAGGTCTTCCAGAACTCTCTGAAATTCTCTGTCTTTCCCGTCTTGGTTTATCATCATCTGCAAACTTTGTGTCATTACTCACCTATTCTCATATTTCCTGGGACAGTTCCTGCATCCTTGTGCTGTTCTCTGTGTGCTCTTGTGTTGTGAAGGGGAATGACCGTTCTTATTTTTGTTACATGTGTTTAAGGGAGCTATCCTTCCACCCATACATCCACCAAATCTTCCTTTTTGAGGCAGATTTTTGTCTGAATCTGCAGTTTCCACTTTGAAAACATTGAGGTGCACCAAAAAGCAGGTGAGAAACAGAATCTGTGTATTAAGTTTCCCAACATGCAGGCAGAGCAAGGATCAGCTTCGCTGCTCAGATGGTCTCTGTACTAGAGAAGCTTTTCAAATGTGGAAGGCTTTACTAAGTGTGAAAACAAGTTTGATGAAGATGGAAAAAATATGTTGCTCCTACTGAAATTTTACATATTGCCTGTACTTTTTCTGCTGTGTTATCTGTCACATAAATCCATTTGCCCTGTAGGTAGATTGGATAATGCTTCTGGTATCAAGATATAATACTAAATTTAATTTACAAAGATTGGATAATGTTGTCCACTAAGGGTGTAATATCAGAGGAAATAGTTTTATTAGTTAAAATTAGTTAAAATTGTCAAGTTGTTTTTAAATTTCTGAATCAGTTTATAATTCTCTTGCTTTCATCACCAATATTTACATGTGTACTGGTTGGTTTTCTAGCGCTGTTCAGAAGTAGGGCTAATCAGTGGTTCATTGCTAAAAATAAGATTTAAAAGAAGCCAATGTTCGCTGGGGATTGAACTAATTTTCAAGCCTGATTTAAGCAAGCATGACATTATTTCACAGAGTAGCTTGGATAAACAGCTATTTGGAAATAGCTCATTTGAGTTATTTTCACTTTAGAATTGGTAGTGAGTGAGTAAGGAGATATTGTTGCGTTGTTCTAATAGCATAATGTAAATTTCTAGAAGTAGGAAATGAGCAACTGAGAATAATGAACATCCAGGTAATAAGGGGGATTCTTGTTCTTGCAGGAACACCCTTTCAGCTGTGGAGAAAGCAGCTGTGTCCTTAACATTTGCGGGGGGTCACTCGAAAGTTCATGAATAATAAGACATGAATACTATATGGAACAGCTGTTTGGTAAGAACTAATACGTAAAGCAGTGTTTTGAAGGGTTCACCTCTTTGTTCAAGGGCATGAAGTTTCTGGAAAAAAACACTAGCAATTAAAATTATAAAGCTCTGGTATACAACAACAAAGGCAAAAATTTGGAGAATGTTTGAGGGTGTTGATACTTAAATTAAGCACTCTCTACAAAAACCCATGGAGCATGCATGCCTGCATGCATGCACTACTGATTTCAATAGCACGTAGACCTCTATACAGACTCCTTTGACATTTTTAAAGCAAGGAGGAAGCTTTCTAAAACATCTGCAGTTTCTAGCTGATGGGATGCTACTCGGAGAAAAAGCACCAGCTATTTGCACAACAGATCGACAGCTGCATGTGTGAGAGGGAGCAGTAGCTGGCTCACATCGTAGCACTAGTAATGCCTAAGGGTCTAAATATGTTTAGGTAGCCCTAGCTGGGATGTATGGAATGATACAAAACTAAGTAATCAATGGGATTTAAATTAGTGGCAAGTGAGCTCCATTTCAGAGGAGTCACATAAGAAACAGTGAACAAATGTGACTTAGAAATGCCAGTTTCATTTAAGAGTACCTTGAATGGTAAAAGGTATGAGCGGGTAGTCGGTTTGATTACACACCCATCTGCTCCCTTTATATAGATTTTCCTGGGTGGCCAAAGTGAGAGCCTGGAGGATGCTGCTGTGAAGCCTTTCAGCAGTGTCCTCTTATCAGAGTAGGTGGCAGAGCATGCCAGCCCCTTGGCGCTGCCTTGGATCTGGGATGGAGCAATTCCTGGCATCACACTGCAAACCTGCTTTCTGGTAGCATCGAGTGCATAGATCAGGCTGGTGTTGGAAAGCCAAGAGAAGTTAAGAACTTGGATGTTGCTTATTTTCTGTTTGACTGGGTGAAAGTATGTGCTTTTTGCAACTGGCATCTTATTTTTGGCATAAGATTGTACTAATGCATGTAGGGATAACTTTCACAAGTTTGTTCAATAGCAAATAATTTGGGAGTAAGAAGGGCAGCTGATTTCTTCCACCAGCCCCCCATTCATTATATGGTGCAATTCAAGCTTGTTACCTCCCCATGTAATCTGCTCATTCTCCCTTGTCAGGAGGCACTCACAGCCCTGTATTTACAGCAAGGGGATTAGGCTGGCAGCTCTCCAATGCTGCTGAAAACAGCCTCAGTGAGCCCCGTTTCAGCTGAGGTTGTCAGTGCTGATTGATTTTCATGGTTGACAGCATTTGAAATGCTTTCAGATGGTGATTTCTTGCTGAGCCTGATCTGGGGGAGGTATTTTTATTATCATTATTAATAGTAGAAATAGTATTATCTGGATACTTACACAGATAGAGATTATGGGCACAGACTGGCATGAGCAGTTGAGTCAAGCTCCATGTTGACCAGCAGTAATTCCATCACCACCTGCTTTGCAAAAATGTAGCTGGACTGCAGCCCTGCTAGGGCAAGTGAAGATGCACTGTAAGTTTTCATAAACCTTACTAGTTTTGTTATCATTGCTTACCGTTGACAATATTGGAATTTGTTTTTCCCTGTGGGACAATCAACTGTTTTTTGTAACTTTTAAAATACATTTTTTAGTTGTGTGCTCTTAGATGGAACGAAATCCATATCAGTTATCAGCGAGCGTTCTGGCGAGATTTTCACATTTTTGTGCTACTTCTGCTGAACAAAAGATCTGCAGGCTAACAAGTCAGAAGGTGGCTTTGTTCTTGGAAGGCATAGCATTGTTTTCTGCCCATAAGCATTGAATCATTGGGTTTGTCCCTACTTGATTCAGGACTTCATTTGGGAACAACTGTGAATCCAGGTAGTGATGGCCTTTATGCCATTCTCATCCATGCTTGTGGATGAAATGGCACAAGACTTCTAATACTGCCTTGGCCATCTTTGATACTATCTCTCCTTAACATACTGGTTAATTTCTCCATGGAAAGGGGGTTTTGTGTGCTCCCCAGGAATGAGTTTGGGAAGGAATTTCCTTACTCTTTTCATGAGCTTCCAAGAAGTGTACCTTGCTGTGCTCACTGCATTACCTGGAGTGGCAGGAGAGTGTGCTCCTGCTGCACACCTGTTTGCACAGCTGGATGAAAGCCACTGTTCTTTGCCTCATCCTTAGCACCTCAACATCTTTTAAGTGTCTGGCTCACAGCTTCAACAAAGAAGCTGTCAGCTTCCATCTCCTGCAAACGTGCTCCGTAGGCATCAGGCCGTCTCAGTGGAGCAACATGCTGGTTTGTACCCTTGTGGGGTACATATACCATTCTGGGGAAGTGTTGCATAGGACAGATGAGCCTGAGCTTCAGAAAGATGTAGAGCTTGTCCTGCATTTCTAACAAATGTGGTGACCCCAGTTGTACATAACATCAAAGCTAGAAGTATTTGAATGATGTCTGTAGCTTGTTGCTGTTTGCTCACCCACAGCCCCTCCAGGTGCCACAAGAGCAAAGCACAACCTAGTCTCTTGCCTTGAGTCTAGCTCTTCATCAGTCATCTCTTCAGACACACAGGTGCAGGTTTTTTATTTGCCCATTTTTGCTCAGTCTTTGGAGCAAGTGGGATTTTTTTTTCACTCGTATCACTTGGGATGTCATTTCATACAACAGATGTCTGTCTAGCTCCTTTTTCAGTTACTTGCTGTTATACCGCACTCTGAGCAGTTCCAACTTAAGAGCATATCCAGATGAGTATTTTATAGACTGCAAAGAGAAGCAGCAGCTATCTGCTGAATCCCCTAAACCAGCACCACAGTCCATCTTTTTCCTTGTGTCTTGTTAAAAGAACTACTGATTCAAGTTTAATTTCTGTGTAAGTACAGCACAAGAATAGCACCAAGGTTTATTTTTAACATGGAGCATCTGTCAGTTTTGAGCTATAAAGACAACATATCCTAATGCTTAGAAATTAGCTTTGTTACTGTGAAGAATAACAATGGAAAATACACACAAAAAAGACCCCAAAGGATGTCTGTTAATAACATTGCTCCAACAAACAGTCTGATCTTTGTGGGAAAATACATTACTCATGGAAAGAGGAAATCACAGTGGCTAATGAGAGGAAATTTCTGAGTTGGATCCTTCTGCTCATCTTTGTTCAAAGGGATGCCCTCTTAGCTGGAGAAAAAAGGTCTTTTTAAGTTCAAGGCTAAAGTATGCTACTGTTCATGCAGCCTTTTTTTTTTTTCCTACAGTGGAAACTAAGGAAACGCTAAGGAAAAATTCCTTATGAACATTAGATTAGGGCTACAGTCTTATATTGTGTACCCTGTAACACCCCAAGAGGCAAACTGATTGATGATAAATCTCTGACCTTACTTCACTTGAGTAGATGTCTCCCATAGTGCCTGCAGACCAAGAACCTGTATCGTAAGTCATTGTATAAATACATACTGAAGACCAGCCACCCCCTTCTCCAAGTTTTTGTATTAGCCTCTAGGTACACAACGCTGCAACAAGATCCTACATATGGCTCTTGGAAGTGGTGGTGCTGGCAGAGAAATCCTTGAGAGGACGAGGCAGGTAGAGGATCCTGGCACCTACTGAGTCCTTTTAAAGTAAGGAGATGAACCTCCTGTGGCCTGGAATTTTGTTTTTTGTTTGTTTTTCATGCTGTCATGAAGCATATTTAGGAATCCTTTGGCTATGTTTATACAGTCAGTGTTGCTATTGGCATTGCAGTGTATTTGCAGGAGACTTCTTAATGGTAGAGAATTGCATTTCTGGCTGCAGGTGGTTTCCTAATTTACAGACCTATAAATCTGAGTCAGATAAGTGTCAGCTGAAGTATTCCATTTCCCTGCAACTGATGGTTTTGTCTGGCAATTTAGTGGACGAGCAAGATGCTGCTGTTATCAGTTGCCTGTTAAGGCCCAGTAATAGCCACTATCTCAAAATTGTCTTTGTTTTGTTTTAAAGAATAATTGTTGTTTATCGTGTGACATATGGTTAGGGTCTGGCCAATACCTCCAAATCTGTGGTAACCTTTAGCCAGTTTATACATACAAATTCTTGTCTTCCCCAGACTTGGGCATGTATTTTACTGCTATCAATTTTAGTTGTGTCCTCTGTGTCCATGCAAACTGACCGGAGTGCTGCCCATTGTGATGCCTGGGTCTCTTTTCTGGAAGGCTGATCCATCACAGCATGAGCTGGGTCACAGATCCTTGCAGGTATTTTGATACCCGTCTGCTAGTAATGTGTGTTCAAGAAGTCGGTTTCTGTCAGAGTTTTGTTTGGTTAGCCATCTGTCTTCCTGAAGCTCCCCATTTTTTTTGCTTGGGAGAAGTGATCCAAGTTGGTTGGTCATAAGGTGTGTTGCTGTATTCCTCTGTACTTCCAGTTCTTGAAATGCCAGCAAGAATGCTATTGAACTTAGTGGAAATTTCATCACGCATTGAACCTAGTATCCTTTCTGTGCATTGGAAAGCTCATTTGGGAGTTTTTGTCTCCCATTTGTGCCTCCTATTGCTTAGTTTGTGACAGGACATTCTCTTTCTTAGTTCTGTGTTACTGCAATTGCCTCTTTTAGAGGGGATTTCATGAAATTTGCACTGGAAATGTTAGATAAATTGTATCCTCTTGTGCTTATTTATCTGCCATTCAGATAATACACAATATTTTACTCTGAACAGTATTAAACCCAAAGAATATGTATGAATTGCAGCTATAAAATAGAAGCAGATTATGATGTACGCATTTATATTGGCTTACTATCTAAAGGCTGTCACACAGGTTGGTTGTAAGACATAAGTACAGAGATGCTCGGTACTCACCAATTCTGTATATCACAGGAACAAGGAACAGGAGAGCAAAGAGAGAATTTTATCTTCAGACTCTGTTTAAACTCCATCATGAATGTAAAAGCATCAAGGTCAGCAGAACCAATGTAAAGAATATTGCTTAAAATACAGAGCTCAAAACAAACACCAAAGGAAATTCTTTCTACCTTGTCCTTATGAGTAGCTAATAAAGAGTGTACACGCATTTCTTCAAATAGGGTAGGGTTGGTTTTCTGGTTCCTCCAAAGAATAGGTTTGTCAGCAACTATGTCTATAAAGAACCATTTACTCTGTGCTTGCTCAAGGGGCATACTTAAATGTAGATAAGCATCTGTAGTGATCTCCTGTCAGAACAATTCATTTTACAGTGGCGACGCAAAACCCTATACAGGAGCATTTCTCTTCCAGGTTTGTATCATCTCATCCAGGGCCCACAGAAGTGGGGCTGCAGTGCTCGCTGAGTCAGTGTGTTCTTGACTGACCAAAGATTTATTTCTTTATTTATTTTTACCAAATTTTGTGTTCTAGTAGCGTTTGTTCTAAACCTACCATCTATTTCCCTTCCCTAGGTTTTTATCCTGTAAAATCCTGTGTTCTTTTACTTCACTCTACCTTCTGTACAGAGGCCTCTCACAAATTTGTCACGCTGTTCTGGTTGTCACAGGGCAAGTTTGATAATAGAGCTCAAGTATTCTGTTGGGTGAACAGTTTTCACCATATGGTGGACTCCAATTCAACCACTGGTTAGAAGAATATTGTACCGGCATGGTGAGGTATGTTGTAGAAGAATTTCTTTCTGCTTGTTACCATATCTCTGCAGGCTTTGGCTTCAGTTAGGCACCTTACATGAAGGATGTATCTTTCTGGTTTGGCTCAGCTTGAGGAATCTGGAAGAAGATTCTGCTCTGTTTTTGAGCAGAAACGTGTAGAGGTGAATGTGGCATGCATACTGCCAGTGCTTTGGTCCTAATCAGCAACACAACCACAGTCAACACTCAAGGTTTATATAAAAGTAATTCTTGCCAGAGAAATCCTATAGTTTTATTTGCTAATTTACAAAATTAGTGGCTGAGAGGAATGCAGCTTCAAGACAAACATGAGCTACGCAAGAGGGAGATTGATTTATATAAGAGTCAGAACAGGAAGGCAAGGAAGAGGAAAATTGGAGAGGATCTTGGGAGGAAGGAAGGGAAACAGCCTGACAATGAAATCAATTAATTTTAGAATAGTTCTCCCAAAAGATGCAAAAAGCTAGACTGATGCAGATAGTACTTATTATACTGTAGTGATCAGATCTGTAATGGGAGAGACATGAACAGTAGAAACTGATGTAGCCTGTTTTATGAGTAGCTGCTGTTCTGGAGGGTTTTTCTTTTTCAAAAAAAAAAAAAAATGGTGGTTAACTTCTAACTCGTGAATGTCCAACTACTGACATGAAAAATAGGAACATTTTTTGTTGATCAGAATCTATTTTGTGTGTCCTGTGAAAACAAGCACCCACTTAATTTGATGGGATGTAAATTTTCACACATTATGTTCTGCACTGCTCTGTTTATCACCAGTGCAGAGTGAAATGAAAGACTTGGGGTGGTTACACAGAGTGCTAAGAGCATTTTTAACCCAAGATGATGATTCAGATGGCCAGAACATATATTGGGCTTGAAGAAATTACTACAAAACCTACACATGGAAGAAAAATTAGCAGCATCCTGGCCTAGCTTTGAACTTAGCAAGTCCAAACCTTACATTTTTGCAGAACTTCAGCATTGCTAACATGCTTCGGGGTGTTCTCTGTTATGACATGAGAATATGACTGCAAGGGCTACAGTGAAAACTAAGGCTGGATTTCTTTCATCTCATGGCATGCCCTTTGAGGGGTGCGTTTGCATTATTCGTTAGGCAATATGGATTTTTTTCTAATAGACTCTATTCTTTAACTAGCTGAATACCTGACCCTGAAGATACTGTATTTTTTAAATTTGGAGTGAAAATTGATAATATGACTGACTTCTCTGAAAAATACGGTCTTCAATTTCTAGTTAGATATGCTAAAACACACAGTTTCACTTCTGTGCTTCCACATGTGGTTTTGCTGTTTGTTTTCCTTTAGCAATAGAAACTTCAAAAACACAAGCTTTGTTATATTAGCTTTTATTACTTATTTTCCTCAGCATTATAGGTTTTATTTAATGTCACCCATAAGAAGCAGTTAGGATTTAAATGCATATTTGTCAAATGCATATTTGAGTTCTATATCTAAACCATGTCTATATCAAACACGAGTTGAATGAGCTTCATATACATTGTCATACTTCTAGGCAAATGTCCGTTATGTTATGGGGAGAAGGGGAAAAAATATCAGAAGCAGAGTAAATCGGCCTTTACATTTAGTTAACAAAACAAGGTCTCGTCTTTCTGAAGAGTGCAAGAGCTTTTGGATACTGACTTGTTTTGAAAATCTAATCCAGCGTTTTAAAAAAATTAAAAGATAATTACCCATTTCCTGTATCCTAAGAAGTTAAATATTACTTTTTTTTTTTTTTTTCTTGGAACTAAATGAACTTGTACTGCATGTCTGTCAGGAGCTCAGCGCATGCCCACAGCCATTTACTGCTGATCAGTGGGCGCACAACAACTTGTCAAGCTGCAGACTCAGTTGTTCAAATTCTGAGTTGAAGTTGCAGTGAGGTTTTCTTACAGCTGAGGAGTAGACAGATGACATGTTAGATTAGACTGTATTCCTTCAAATGTTCTTTTTAGGCAACTGGAAGAGGTTTAGAGTGATTTAAGTCTAAGAGTGTATGAGTTTCAAAGACAGTGATGATATCTTTTGCTACCCTAACTGATACGCATGGGAAAGCAGGACAAGCTTTCAATGACAGCAATTTAATCGGCTAAAATATCAAAGCACATTCCTTATCTGTATGGCATGGAGATCTTATTTTCTGAGATGTTCGTGATGATTCAGTAGTTCTTTAAATACTCCTGTTAAAGCGTGTTTAAATCACACAGCAGGAATGAGGAATTACAGTTTTTGCCACAAGAAGGTGAGTGTGAAGAACAGTCTCATTAAGTGCACTTGGGAGATGTCTGAAAGGTTTCTTCACTTCAGTACGTTTTTTTGGAGTATTATTAGAGAAACTAGTTGAAATTCAGCAGTCTTTCTTATGCTGGGGTACTGCAGAGATGTGCTCATTTCAAGTTGATGAATGGACTCAATGAGAACAATGTAATGATGGTATCGTATACAGGGGAAAGAAATTGCTTGCTCCAGAAAGAGCTCTCCTGCATGCCCTCAGATGTTTGGACTTTCTTTTAATGGCAAGCTGTATGAGTCAGCTGCCAGATGCATTTCCCCGTGTGGCAACAGGATGTATATTGCATTCCCATCTGGGGAATTCATGGCTGTATTTCTGTATTATTATGAGAGTCCCCACTGTTAGATCTATGGCAGAAAAGAGACAGTGTCTCTTGGGCAAGAATGCTTCGCATCTGATAAAATGATGGCATGATTAGCGGTGATGTATAATGCGAGTGCTGTGCTTTTTCTTCCTTTAAATTTAGTTACTGCTAGGAACAACAATGAATGTAATAAAAATATAAGTAAGGGGTTTGCGGTGGTTGTGTTTTTTTTGTTGTTGTTTTAAATAATATTTAAGCAGTCCTGTATTTCACTGCATACAATCATGTGGCATTTGGTTTTTGTGTCTGGATGGCATGTAAATACCAGATCCCAGAAGGTCCTGTTTAAGCTGAGAAATGGAGTTGACTTATCTTTGAGATGAGCATTATAGTAAGAAAAATTGTATTAGTTGCGACAGTCTAAATTCAGTGAAATCCCTAAGCACCTCATTCTACGCACCAATATTTTAAAACAATACCAACCATTTGGAGTCAGTTGATCTCTAGAAGCTAGGTTTTCAAAAAGTCTCATACAGAGCTTCTCTTTGTTGGCCTTTCTGGTTTTGTATTTGTTTTTCCATCTTAAAACTTTCTTGTAGAAGATTATCTGAATTCTTTTGTCTGTACTAACAGCAAAACTGGCAGATTATGTAAAACAGAAGCTGTTTTACAAAAAAAAAAAAAAGCAAAAATATTACCAAAAAGTATACAAAATCCAGAATTTAGCAGGTGTTTAATGATTCAATCTCTATGTAAGTTCCTTTTGTGTTTTCTAACTGGTGCTGTAGTGGGACATCACTGTGTTGTTGGTCTTCTGCTGGGTCTATACACTTTTTTTTTTTACTTGGAGCAGAATTCAACTGGGGAAGAGTACATGGATTTTATCCCTGATATTTCATTTCCAACAATGCAGGAGAGTAATTAAGAATATTTTTTTTTAATAATTTGGATACTGTCATGATAACCTTATGCATAGGGTTTTATGGTATCCCTTTGTCCTTTCTCATCACTATTATTTTATATCTACCTATTCCTGTTTGCTTACAGCAGAGGTGTAAAGGAGGGAGAAAGACTGCTGCCAGCTCCAGCATTTATGAAAAGCAGAGGTTGATGAGACAGAATGGTTGACCTATTGCTGGTCTGTGTTAGCAGTGATGGTAGAAGGTAAAGTCCATCTCACTTCTATCAAACAAAAATGAAAATGCTATAGTGAACACTTTCCTTTAATCTTGCTTATACAAAAGTCACTTTGGTCTGGTGAAATGGATTTTTGCCAAAGGATCTTTCTCAAGACCTTTCTCTCATGTTTCTGTCAGTTGAGGCATTTTGGGGGATTTTATTTAAAGCTTTTGGCTTTGAGACTGGGCAGTAAGTCACAGGGTCTCTTCTAGCATCCCTGTGCTCATCAGACAGCTCCAAAACAGGAACTCTTAAGGGATCTCAGGCAAAATATCAGTAAACCTAAGCTAGACAAAGTTGCATTTTCTAAACCAAACCAACATATGTCAAATGGAAAACATCAAATAAAAGTCCTTGAGTTAGGATGCCTAAGCCAGACAGCATTAAATGATGTAGAGTGACTTCCTGGACAGACTCAGTTTTCTCTAACCTGGTGTCACAGCAGTTCCTTCTTGTCTTCCTCAGTTCCCTTATCCTCATTAGGAGAGCACAGTTTGGATGTAAACAGTATTTTTAAATTGCAAAACTGACTTACTATCTTTGCAATTGCTCAGTACTTTCCTTGAATAAGAGTAATAATTCTAACGTCAGCAACAATTATGGTACATTTCCCTTTTAAATACTCTACATGACCCTGTCCTTCATGTTCACAGTTTTCATTGAAGAGAATACAGAACTGGAACCAGCTTAGGTTATTGAGGAGAGAGGGAGATTTTCCCTTGGGCAGCTTCTATGCTTTTTCTAAATTAAATTTAATCTTATCGAATTAATTAAGGAGTTTCTCTTAAACCTGATCTGATCCAGCTGCTTAATGGAAAGAGAAGGGAAGTTTTTTCAGATTAAAGGAAACAAACTGTTCCTTTCCTATTTCTTCCTGGCTCTATGCCATGAAATGAACACAAATATTGACCTGGGTTGAAGAGACAGGAAAAGGGTGACACCGCACCCTTTGTAATGTGTTGCTCAGAAGTGAGAACTGCGATTTCATAGATGTTAAGAACTCTAAACAGGGTAGGTGAGCCTGTTGAATATTGCAGTATGTTGCAATCTATTTCCAGGTATACTTGACTGAGTGGGGTACTACCAGAGCTGCTGTCCAAGAGCTATGTGGTAAGCAGTTTAGCAGAAGGAGAGTGTAATCTGTTAGTAAAAGAAGGATCTTGACATCACAAAATCTATTGCTGCACTTGGGACAAATAGATGTCCTCAGGCATTAAACATGGTCAGGTTTCAGGAGTGCTTTGCTGAGCAGTTGTGGCCCACTGTTGTAAAATGGATGCCCTGATTTAGGGCACTGCAATTCAACGAGTAGATTTTGACGCTTATGTGCTGCGGTGATATATTCCTCCTTTCTTACTCTAAGGAAAAGGAAAAAGGGGAGTAGGCCAGCTGTCAGCTTGTTGGTATTATTAAAACAACCTTTAACCTCGTGATGATTATCCCTGGAGATTTAAAAGGTAGTTGTACCCAATAGACCATGGGCAGGGTTTTACATGTGATTCATGCATGGCTCTGAAATACTCTGCTGCCTGGGCCTGGCAGAAAGGCAGTGCTATTATCAGGCATAGCTGAAACCTGCTTGCAACCCCAGTTAACCTGGACAGAGTCCTCATCATCCTGAGTTGTAAGTGATTTCCCCAACACTGTAACTCAATTACCAAGAACCAATTACTCAATTACCCCCCTAACTACATAATTCATTTGTTTGTTTCAAAACCAGGGAAAGAGCATTTATCTGAAAATGGAAGGATCTCACTAGGTTGGCCAGGGCTATCTGTATTATGGAGATGATGTGGTAAATTCAAGCATGATTTGAACTGTTTTAAGATCCTTTATGAAGAGGAGATGCATCCCTTTGGCCTACTCTGGTTTGCTGATAGCTGTCTCCCAGGCTATCAGGAAAGACTGCATCACACTCATTAGCTTAATCCCAGTAATTACTGCCTGAAGATAAGACTATACAATAAATGAAAGGAGCCAAAGAAGGTGTTTTCTTGTAAGAAATCCAGCCAGAAGTTGAAAATGTCCACAAAAAAATCCTTACTTTCCTCTTATTTTTCAGCTTTCTACACTCTTGTGTAAACTTAAACCAAATTTAAGTCATCTTTCAAAGCCTATACTTACAGTACTGATGTTTACAACAAACACAGGTTAATGTCCCAACACCAGGGAATGGCTGTAGAAAAGCCTGAAACTTGATGTATTTTTGGTTGGAATTTTACTGTTTTCCAGTAAGAGAAGTAACTGATTGCTCTTTGCATCTTGAGAGAAAGAGAGAGAGAGAGAAAGAAAGGAAGGAAGGAAGAAAGAAGGAAGGAAAGAAGGAAAGAAAGTCCAGATGTGTGAATGCTCTCAATAAGAAAAATTAACTTCCATCTTTTCAGACTTCTCATTCCTGGTCAGCCCCACCATTGGACCTATTGATAAATCACACATAAATAAAAAGTTTAGTCCTGGACTGTAGTGGTTGGCACTGTTATTTAACTTGACATTCTCCTTATTTAATGCTCATCAGCGGTTCTATAGTTTGGAGAAGTTGGGAGCTTACTGTTGTCTTTCAGCTCTGAAATGGTACATGGGATTGTATTTTTATTTTTTTAACGATTATTCTCTTTTCAATCCAAGAAGCGGTATCTGAATTAGCAGTCTCTTTAAAATCATTGACAATGATTTTAAAATAGGGATGGGGTGTTGGAGAGGGGATAAGGGAAGACACTGGCATCTGCTGCCTGTTAAGTCTATTAATTGAAAAGAAAACACTGCTGGTGCCAGAATATACAGCCTAGCTCCTAATTAAGCCTAGGGAAGCAATGGGCTGGTTTTAATTCACAACAGCATCTACTTTAACAGTGCCAGCAGCTAAAAGACACAAATAAATGCAAAGCGTGAAGCACACGCAAGACAGCAGTGACTGTTTGTTTATAGGGTCAGCTGCTGTGCCACACGTGGAAACCTGCATCCTTACACATCGTCCGGAGGAATAATTGGGTCCCAGTTACAGGCAGAGCTATCTGTCCTTTTCTAGCTTGCAGGGCTGGGTGTTTACAGTACAAATTAGCAGTAGTCATTAGTAGTGTGTCCTTTCAGAAACTGTTAAGGAGAAAAGTATTTCCTGGTGACTTTGGCAGGAGGAAGAGCTGCTGTGCTTGGCTCTGCTCGGCAGTGTGGTTCCAATTAGCGGAGCCTTCATACTTGAAATGCTTTCTGCCCAGGTCACCCCCAAGCTCAGGCTTCTGGTGTGTGCACCACGTTTCAATCCTGGGTCCACCAATTATGCTTACTTATCATAGTTACAAAAAGTAATACTAATGATAATAACTCTGAAATGATCAGTAAATAGGAGTTTGGTGATGAAAAACGTCCTGAGCCGTTTTTAGCCTGGTTTCTTGAGGGAGTGGAGCTTAAGTGATTGTATCGTCTGTCTTTATGCTCATCACTCCTGCTCTAAAAGCTTTTGTATCCACTAGATAATTTCAGCCTAAAATTCAGTGAAAATAGGTGCCTGGGCAAAGCAGAGAGACGTAAATTAATTCCCCCCTCCAGGGGAGGGCTAGGGGTAAGCTCCGCTACATAATTAGACATTAATGAGTCCACACGGGACACACGCCTCTGCCTCAGGAGCAGCTCTGGGTAGAGCTCCCACTTCTCTCGACATGGGATAATCAAACCCCGTGCCAGGGGAAATCTGTCCTTTGCAAGTCCTGCTGCTTCCTTGCTTGCTTTGGTAGATGAAGTTTTCCCTTGTCCAGTCTGGGAAAATCTCATTGCTCCGGAGCTGGAGGCTTGTCCTGTACCCAGCCATCTGTTTCTCCACCCACAGAAAAGCTGCAGCACTGGGGCTTATGCATCGTTTTGAAGCAGCCTAATCATCCAGACTCACTGCCTCCAGGCTCAGGTGCCAGTGTCCTTTGCTGGGCAGTGAAGATATTTATGTATCCTTCAGCCTTCCTTCTAAGGGAGATTAGTCTTTTTACGCAGCCTGGCTCTTTATCTCCAACAGTAGACAAAAAACAAACAAACAAACAAAGCTCTTAGCTTCAGGAGCAGCTGTGTCAGTCCATTTTATTACCTAAAATACTCACCATCCCACCAAACTGCAGACAATTTTCCAAAGCCAAGGTTTGGGACACCAAAATATCTCAGCTCCATCTGTTGTCTTGCAGTGTCTGAGTTATTTAGCATATTGAGTAACGATTTAATGTCTGCAGTGCTTCTGAAACTACAGATTTGCTGAGAATATATGTACCTTTAGTGACAGGTGGCACTTGCTGTGTGTAAGGGAAAAAGGCTATGGCCTTCCAGGCCCGCCTGTGGTAAGTGGTGGCTCAGGGTGCTAGCAGCTTACACTGCAATGCCTAAAGCCAGGGTCTGTTCATTAAGCAATTAGCCAACAGCAAAGTAAATTGCAAGAGGATGGTTTTTAAATGGGACTTCACTTACATTGCACTAGTCTCAAAAATGCAGTTTGGAAGGAGACCGAATTGTGTTTACCTCGTCTGGAAGGCAGAAAGATGTCAACAGTGAATTTGCTGTCAATTCTGGGATTTTCGTCTGCTATTCCTTCAGTTTAAAGACACGTGATGGTTTTGTCTTGGCTGCAGACCAGATCATTTAGGAGTCTGGCTGTTCTGACTTGGGCTGTAATGACCTGGCCAAGTTTTTAAGCTGCTGCTGTGAGCCTAATGGTAGATTTAGTCATGGCTTGTGTTCATGGCAGTGGCCAGTAAGTGCTGTCTGCATATTTTATGCATTTTGTTGCTTTACCTACTGTTTTTTTGGTTGTGTGTTTTGTTTTGTTTTTTTCTTCCCTGTACTGATTGCATTGCTCAAACTACTTTTTTTTTTTCTTGTAGAGACCAAGCCTGTGATTTATTTTGAGGTGTGTTTTCTCACTTCGACATTCTCAGTATGGCAAACTGCTTCTTTCAAGTTGGTTGTATGCAGATGGCTGCAAAATATTCAGTGAACAATAAATTGGCCAAGTATGATTGGTGGCTGGGGGAATCAATATTATCTACAAAATCCAGCTAAATTTGGCAAACGGTTTAAACCAGGAAATAAGTGTGGTTTATTTATTTATTTATTTATTTTCCATGTATGTGCAGCAAAGGTCTAAGATCTAGAAAATGAAATTGTTATGGTGTGAGCAAGAATGAAACTTGTAAATGGATTTGGTCACTGGCTTCCAAAAAAAATTCTTTTGTGCAGCTCAGAGTCGTTCCTCTGAGTTCAGCCTAAGCTCTACCAATGAAAGACACTCTCCAGAGCTGAGGCCTAGGAGGCTTTGAGGTTTTGATATTCCTTTGTCAAGGCCCAGACTGCAATGCTCACTAACCTTTTGACTTTTCCAGATATGTCTCTTGAGATTATATGGTTTATGTGGCCATGCTGTTGCAATGTGTGCTTGGGCAATGACCTCTAAGCACAGTTCCAGCTCTTGAAGTAACATCTTTAACCTTCCAGGCAAACTGAACTGTATAAATTGACCTGTGTTCATGACTTAATAATTTTTTATTCCTCTGGGTCCGCATTCTGGGAGGTTGGTCTCTACTGCAGGGACTACTGACCTGTGGCACTCTTTCTAAAGACAATAAGGAGGCAATCTGGCATCAAATAAGCCTTGTTGGCATGTGCTAGAGAATATGGCTCCAAAATCCAAACGCTTGCAGAGCCTCCCAAGATGTGCACCAGCCCTGCTTTGTGCCAGCCAACCTACATGGGTGGCAGGCGCCTGTCCCCTGCTCAGTGGGACCTGAGCAGGCAGGAGCGTGGAGCCAGGAGCAGGAGGCTGCTGCTTCCCTTGGAGACAGGCTGCTGCCAGCAGTCCTGAATGGATCTCCCCCCAGAAGGAGGAAGCTCCAAACCCCACTGTGCTGGTGGCTGTAGAGGTCAGGGGTGCTGCTGCTCACAGAAGCAATTTGCCGCTGTGCGAGAAGAGAAAGACAAAACAGCGTGCTTTGTCTCTTTCTGTTGTGAAACAGAAACTGTCTGGCGTGGGACTCTGGATGGCTGCTGACCCCTGAGCTAGTGGCTGTTCCCTGAGCACGAGGGCAAGAGATGCAGGGGGTTTTGCAAGTTTTGCTCTTGGCCTGCTTTTAAGTCCTTGAGCAACCTGCTTTACCCCGTGGCTCTGTTCCCTATTCATCTGTTGTCTCTGATGTTTAGATTAAAAACTCTTAGACTCGGCCTTTCTCACTGTTTAAATATGCAGTACCTGCCTTGTTGCACTCTGGTACTTGCTTCCTGGGCCTCCCAGTGAAAGCGCACGCTGGTGGGTCCGAAGGCTCATTCTTGAGTACAACTACCCAAATCATCTGTCTCACTGGTGTGGACAGCAGGATTATTCTTACCAAACTGACTGGGAGCCGTTTAAGAAAGTGTCATCAAAAACAGAATGAGGAAATCAAACCATGTGCGGAAACTGAAACATTTTGTTGAAATGAACGGCTCTGTTGAGCCTTAACTGGAGGAAAGTCTCAGGATGAAATTTTGCATTAGTGAATGACAAGTTCAGACAGTTTCTCCGTGGATATTTGATTTTGGAAGACTGAAGTCCTGGTCTGACCATGGTAAAGGAGGAATGTGGGCTTTGTAACAGGGGCTGCCTGAGGCTCCAAGCTCCTCCTGCTCACTGCTTTTACAGCAGCACATTTAGGAGTGAAAACCTTGAGAAATTTTACCCATGTTTTGAAATCTTGAAGTATTTTAGGTCTTAAATAATAACAGAAAATGGGAAGGAAGTGCCCTACCTCACTTGTACAAGCGTTAAATGCTCAGCATTTGCCTGAGAAGGGAGCTCTGTGCCCCAAGGCTGGGCAGGAGCAGGGGAAGGCTCCAGGAGGAGCCTGCCTGGCCTGCTCCTGAGAGGGCTGAAGGGCTGCACTCAGCTGCCCAAATCACTTCTGTAGGTCCAAAGCCTAGCCTACAAGGGTAAAGATCTTGCTTGGTGAATTGGATTTTATCTTTTGAAGTTTGTTTTTCTTGGATTGAAGCATTTGGGGATGCCAACAGCCAGGCTTGCATAAGAAGTAGGAGTATTGCTTTTAAATAGTTAAGCAAATCGAAATTCATGCCTCCCCTGTACTGGCTTTTCATTTGCAGTGCACTAAGCGTTTAGTCTTCAAAGCAGGCAAACAAATGTGGTCACCAGTTGGTAGAGAAACATTTCCATAGTGCTGTTTCTGTAAGTGTACAAGACAGGAATTTGAAAGGGGGTGATCTGATGGGCAGCACTGAGGTGTCTCTGGTGGGTGCTTTCAAACCTAACTACTAGAAGGATCTAAGAAGGTTTCTTTCTACTTGATGCTTTCTCCATCCTGTTTCTGTCCTGCCAAATTTTGTCTTTTGAGGACCTATACCTTTGCTACACAGTGCCCAGGAGTTAGCACAGTAATACGGGGGGCTGTTAGCTGCTGCTCAACACGGTTTCTAAGAAACCATTTAAAAGCATGGCCTGCGTTCTTGTGATTGGCAGTCTGGAAAACAAAAGCAGGTAGCATGTCTCCTGCGTTTGGTAAGTTCGATTGGACAGCATCATCCCTTTCAATTGCTTTCTATTTATTTCTAGCTGACCTCAGGCAGTGCTTTCTCAAGACAGGCCATGATGTGGAATTGAAAATCTGCTGCCTTCTAATCTCTTGGTGTATTGCAAGAAGAGCAAAGCAGTACCTTTGTCATTGGTTCTCATTTCTTTTCCCCAGGGCAGAACCACAGCCCTCTCCTCCTCAGCCTCTTCCTCCTCCCTTCCCCAGTGAACACACCTGAGCCTCAGCTCACACTCAGTCTGAAATCTCTGCTAGGCCATTAACACGAATGCCAACTCTCCCAGCCCTCCAGTGTGTTTTTTAATGGAGCCCTCTGAAAGTGAGTGCTTTATTTTGGGGGCTCCAATAGACAATAGGCTTTCTGGATTCTCCTCCAGGGGACAAGCTTGTCAATCAAACTGTCACAGACAATAATTACCCCCTGCTTTATTCGCTCTGTCTGTCTTCAGAACAGTCAATTAGGGCTATTGATACAGACAAGCTATTCTCACCAACTTAGTTTTCAGCCTAATTAAAAGGAACCTGTCAGTGCCTTTCCCGTAACCTCGGGCTTCTAATGGCTTCTCTTTGTGTATGGTGCAGGAGCTAAACCTCAGCCTGGGTCCTGGAGACAGAGGGCTTAGTTAAAGCGTATTCTTTCATCTGGGCGTTTTCCTCAGTTATGTTGAGAGGCTGGGTTGGAGGGAGGGAGAAGAGGATTTTCTAGAAAACAGGGTTCTGTCTGCTTGGTTTTGTCCAGTGTTGTTAAAATTCATCAAGTGGGAAGGGGAGAAATCCTCTGAACTTTCAGCCTCCTTGAAAGCAGTCTGATGGTAAATAAACGTTAATTCTCTCTGAGCACAGAGCCCTTTAAACAGACAAGTAAGGGCCCTCTTCAGGGATAAAAAACAATGCATTTTCCTGCCAAAGTGTTTTGTTCTGCTTTTTTTCTTTTCCTTAAAATTACTAGAACACAAAAAGATATGCCAAAAGTTTCATCTTTTTGAGGATAGTGCTGACCTAAATTGTATTCAGGAAAGTAAATACTTTGACCAGGCTTTTATTGTGATATAAGAAGGAAACTGCCACGTTCAACAGTTTTAGCACATTTGAACAGATTGTGTCCCCAGACATCAAACAGACTCCCTGTCCAGACTCCAGGGGCATGATTCTGCCGCGAGTTTATCCCTTCTGTAGTCCAGTGGATGGGATCTAGTTTCCAAAGAAATGGTGGGTGTGGTGGTCAGACTTCTGCTTGTATAAAGCTAAGTTATATGCAGTATATGAATCTGCTGCTCTATCTAATTATTCCTTTTTCTGAATTAACAGTAATTCCTTTATTTTCTTTTCTCTTCCACATTTTTGCTGTTATTGGATCTTCTGCTGTCTTCCTCCTTGAACTGAAACATGTAGGTAAGTGTAAAATCTATTTTGCAAATATCCATTATCAATGTTTCTCTTTTTTTTTTTCCACTTTCCCCTGATTGTGCCTGCTATATTGCAAGTAAATTTTCAGGAATGCATTGCATGGAGAAAGAAGTAATAATGAGGAAGATATGATCCTCAATGCTCTATAAATACATGTTCCCAAACGATGAACTGTTACACATACATGTGTATGTGCGCACAAAGGAAAAAAAAAAAAGGCAAGTTTCCCGTTTAACCCAGAAACAGAGAAGTGAGGCAACACAATTCTCTTGCCAACAAAATCCCAAACCAACACTTACTGCCAATGTTGTAATTAAAAGCACTGGAAATCAGAACTCTCTGTGAAGGAACTCTAAACTCTGCTTTCCTTCGATGAGGTAGACCTCCATAGGAAGTCACAGAGGTATTTCCAAGTGTAATTCAAAATGTGAGTAGGATTTAAATGTAAAATAAATAATGTTTCATCAGAAGTACAATTCCAGAAAAGGTTTGCTGACAAGTTTGTTGTAAGCCTATTGTAACTCAAAATCTGTCCCAAATTTCTGCCTTTGCTAATTACTAAATACACAGAAAGAGGAAAAAGAAATATTTAATTTCTGGAGTCTTGGAAAACTTTCCTCTTCTCCTACCTTTGAAGATGTGTGGAGAGCAGAAGAGGTCTGTGAAATCTTAAAACTGGAGCAGAGAGACGTTTGAAGCCTGGGCAATTGCAGCTGTGTTCAGCAGCACAGGATACAACGTCTCAAGGTTCTCCTGGACTCCTTGTGACCTGAGCTGCAGCACTTTCTCAAAGAGCTTCTTAATTGTTCTGGAGCTCCCTAGTGATCACTGCATCATTTGGAGGGTGTTGCAGCTATCTCCCACACCACTACTCTTGTCAGTACTGCAAATTATTTTCACGGTGATTTGTATGCAACTGCTGAAAAATCAGTCTTGTTCTCAACCTTATGTTTTTGCATGTACCTGTCCTCTTCTAGGTAATGTGACTGTGCCAACGTTACAAAGATACCATACCTGTCTTTGTGCCACTGCGTATTCACCAGTCGTAATTTTATCTACGTTGGCTCTTGTTTAGAAGTGTTTACTTTCAAGCATTTGGCTAATACAGTACTACAAAATGATACAACAGCTCCAAAAAAAAAATTAGAAAATTCCCTTTATTTTAAAAGTTGTTTGGCCACTTAAGTGAACAACCAAGGAAATTGTAATTGCAAGTTTAAAAGCATTTATGTAAACTGCATGTTTTAAAACCTGTGTGCATGATAGAGTCTTAAAATTTGAAATATGACAAAATACTATCAATATTATATGTACTACATATGGATCACACAAATATGTGAGCTGTAGGTCTGAACTGTGTCTATAAAAGTAGTATTTGAAGTAATCTAGCTCGGTAAGTTCAAGTGCATATACGCACATGTAATCTGAATACACTTGCACAGGTATACATGGATCTTAAGTTGTGTTAACATGGGATACAATCCTTTCTGAAGGAAAAAGAGTATAAACATCTGTGCTGGGGTTGGGGAAAAATCCGTCTAGTCTGGTAGCCCAGGGAAGAGTAAAACAGGACAAGCGTTTGTGATACTTCTCTCTAATAGTTCTCCAGCTTCCAATTACATTCAGTTTAGTGACTTCCTGAGCATCACAAAAGTAGAATGCTCAAGGTAAAAATTAAACTTGCCACACGAGTATGGGTCAGAATATGAAGCCTCTGACCTTAATTTTTAAGTGCTGCTTACAGCAACATAATACTTCCTTTCCCAGGTGCCTCATCCCTTAACGGGGCTGTGTGAGAGCTCATTGCTTTCCTTTGCCATGGTTTTCACATGCTGTCTTCCAGTCTTGCCATTAATGAATAATCTTTCTGGTTTTGTTTAGTTATGTGGGACAGGTGGACTCTGCCTGTGAGGAGGTTTGGTAGCTTATGTAGCATTAGCAGTAAATACTCTTAGAAGTATCTATCTGCCTGCTGTTCTCTCCAGTGCACAAGGGATATTGTGAGCCCTAGTTTAATCCTCCATTGTCAGTTGTGCTACCAAGTCCATCGCCAACATGAAGAGGCGTTACATTCTTTACAAAACAGCAATTATAAGTCATCATTGTGAAATAACTGATTTCAGAAATAGCTTGTCATCCTCCATAGGTGATGTTAAATTAGTTTACAAAACATGGTGTTTTGAAATGCAGCTGAAGACAGGTGACATACATGTGTTGGAGGAGAGGAACTGATGTACTTATGGTGTTACAGAAAAACTGTGACACAAAATCACCAGATTCACATTGTCTTAAGGAAGGCTTCTCTGGCACACAGCTTGCCTGTTGTGTACCAAAAAGTCACAAAGGTAATTCATGGTTTCATACAGTAGATTATTTTGTTTTGTTTTCTTTTGTTTTCAAATTCTTGTTGTAAAGGAAAGACCAGGCTTTCCAACACAGTAGTTGAGCGATGTATTCCTGTTTGGATGATGCTCAGTAAAAGGTTCTTGAAAGAAGCAATAATGATAAAAGTTATTTAAGTGCAGGAAAGATCAAGTAGCAGTGGCACTAACGGTACCATTATTCTTCTTGAAAAATGTTAATGTATTTATATGCATAGACATCTGAAAAGGTAACGTTTGAAAAGAATAGATGTCTGGTTTACTTTTGCTTGATGTTAGAATAAGAACTCAGTGCTGGGGCTTGAATGAGATGTGAACTCTCTAAACTAGCCGGCTGTAACACATGGAAGATCTTCAGAATTGTCTGCCATTTTTAGGAAATCATGCCTGTGAGGTGTTGTCAGCTGTAATTGGGAAGTTTAAAAACATAAAAATCATGTTTAGAAAGAACAGTCCTTACTTACAACCAACTTTTACATTAAAAATAAATAAAGCAGGTTCTGTTTTTGCTACACTAGAAACCCACTGACAATCATATAGTTCAATGACCTTGAAATTTTCCCTGTCCTTCTTTTCTTCAGCTTCTCAACACTCTCCAGTCTCTGGTGTTTTAATGCCCTGTATATGAAAACAAACCAAACTGAAGTAATTTTTTCCTGTCTTAGCAATTAGTAAGGAAATGCAGTTCCTGAGAAAAACAGAAATCTCAAGGTGGAAGAAATCAAGTTGCGTTATAGCAGGGTGAAGACTGTGTGCATGAATCCTGGAAGACAGGAAAAAAAAAAATCTAGCATAAAAACCAGAAGATATATCAAAGGTGTTTTCTCTCTCTTATATTTATTTAGCTTTTCATTTCTGTTGTTATAAGCAGTTTCTGCTTTCCCAGTCTAGTATCCAACATTGCTGACTTTTAGCCTGCATTAAGTACAGTGACAGAGTAGCACTACGTCATCCGTCTCGGTGTAAAGCCGTATCAAAGGTACTGACATCTCTTTGAAGTGAAATATTAAGCTTGCTGGTTTAGACACTAAACTTTGTTGTACGTATGTAATTGTGTGTATGAGGGGATCCCATAAATGTTACAGATCTACTTCACAGCCTTTAATAGGAAAATTCGGCCAGACTTTATTAACCCTGAATATGACTGACCGTTCTACATCTCACAACTCACAGCTCAGATGAACATTGCACATATTCTTAAGTGAATTTAGCATTGTTGGCCTAAGTTTCTAGAATTCATACAAGGAGTGAAAAAAAAACATACATCAATTACAGAAGACACTGCATTTTCTTTGCTTTATTTACTTTAAAGTGACATATGAATTGCTGCCGGCCTTGCAGCTATTATACAGTTGTATCAGTAGCAAGTCCTCATGTTAAAAGTTGCTTAATAGTTCTGATATTTTATTTAAATGGCTTGTAGCATTCTGAAACTGATCTCTTAGGTCAAGGTATTGCTGCTTCAAGGTGGGTTGTGGGGGGGAGGGAAGATAGCTCTGGTTCATCAGTTTGGGTGCAAGCTGGTGACAGAAGGGAATTAACATTCTGTTCTGAAAACTGAAAAACAATTCCTGTGGCTTCCTTCAATATATTATGATGCTGTTCAGCCAAATAATACACTTGCATCGTGTCTGACAGAAGATACGTTGTAATAGGTATTTGAGAAATGATAAGCAAGTAATTGTACCATAACACACTCAAGTGGGAATGCAGTTAACATCATTCCAAGGCATAAATATTTTTCTTCTTTGGTTCATTAGTTATACAACAGTAATACTTTCTTAATGCGTTTTATTTTATAGATATACACTTAGAATACAAACATTACTGAAAAGAATTTGCTTATGTAAATCAAATTGCCTTTTTTTTTTTTTACCTGAAATTGTCAGTGCCTTTACTGGCAGAGTTACTCCCTGTTTTCTTATTTTTTTGTGGCATTCCTTTGAACAGATAGAGAGCTATGTTTATGATCACAGTGAGCTAAGAACAGCTAAACTGGCTGTATCACTTCCATATTCTCTCAATTTTTTGCTTTTATTCTGGCCTTTTTTTTTTTTTTTTGGATGCAAACTACAGAAATAAAAGAACATCTAGGAGCAAGAAGCATAGGGGTTTACAAAGCTTGAGATGATGTAGGGTAGAGGGAAAGAGAAATTTTATCTTGAAAAGATGCCTAAATGACAGAGTAGGTTTGCTCGCTAAGCTCATTGCACTGAAGACCCATGTTGGCTCAGTGGGAGTCCAGATATGCTAGTGGGTGGCCTTTCCTGAGCAGCCTGTAGAGCAAAATGTGTTCCTACCAAGCTTTGGTCCTTTCATCCTGTTAGTGGCTGGGAGAGAGAGGAGAGCTTGCGAGTACCCTTTCGGCCTGAATACTTGAACATGTAGCTAAAGGATAACACGTGATGGATAAATGGCCTGCATTGTGGGATGATTTTGTTTTTTCCTTTGCAGTTATATGATGATATAAGTGTTTTATTAGGTTAAAGAAGAAAATCAGGATGCTTGAGTAAAGTGTACTGTCATGGTTCCAGCTGCTGTTGCAGTTTCAGAGCCTGCTGTACTTCAATGACTGTGGTCACTGCAAAAAGCAGCACTTTAAACCCCTCTTGCTAGGAGATGGATGGTGTCCAGCTTCTCTTCCAAAGGGAAATGCTTTGTGCCCTTTTAAAGCAAGGCTGCTAGGTTTCCACAAAGCTCACTCTAGAAGGACTTGAACCTAGAGAAGGTCCAAACAGAAAAACACTGCAACATTTATCTTTCACTGTCCCTCTGTCCTTGCCTGGCTGGCTTCCCCTGCCACCCCCATGAGAAAGGAAAAATGCATAGCTTGGAAGGTTCAACCACAGCATGGTTTTATACTTCAAGGTTCCAACTGAAGACAAATGACTGTCCTATCAAAAAAAGATACAGGATGCCCAAATGTCACAGTTGCTTCACTTGTAGGTTCTCATTGAGTTAAACATGCCACCTGAAAGCTAGGCTGGGTTTCAGTGGAGTTGACAGGATGATGGAACAGTCTTGCCGTTATTGTACATTGCTTCTCAGTAATTAAAAATGCTCTGTTAAATTAGAAATCGGTATAGGTGTGCTTTCATCTCTTTCTTTCCTTGTCCTTTCTGCCTAGACTCCAAAATTAATTTTTTTTTAAATTAATTTATGGAAACACTTAAGCCTGACTGTGGATGTGGTGGTATGGAAGATTTTAAGAGAAAAGAAAATGGCAGCTCTTCAGACTTTCCTCAATGAATGGACCACAGACATTGCTTTTCATTTGTCTTTCACAGAAATATGCAATGTGATTTTTTCCTTATCCTGTGGGTTTTGTGGCTCTGAAGACGATTACTGAGATTGGAAAGTGCCTGGCAGTACGCTGGCTAAAACAAGGCATTCACATCTGGCATTGTTTAAACCTCTTTCAGGCCTCTAGAATGCATTTTTGCAAATCGTTGTTTCCCAGGCAAAAGTATGGCATTCACTCTGATTTCATAAAACAGATTCTGAAAAGTATTTACAGCTAGCCCTTCAGAGTATCAGTGGCTGGCAGCATCGTATTGAAAACAGGCTAAATTGATTCAGATAGGCTCCCAAGCAAAATTAATACATGAAGTTGTGCAGTTACATATAATAGCACTACGTTCTCCTGAAATATTAGCAGATGGTCCAGTGAAACAAGCAAAGAAGTGATCCATGTCTTTCTAGCTCACATCACTGCTTCCTGCTCAAAAGAAAGGGAAGGGAAATGTAAAGCAAAAATGAGAGTTTGTTATTGGATGTGCTGGGAGCTGAACTGCCCAGAGAGCAGATGAACACTGTAAGCCATCAGAACAAAGCCGTGGACTCAGCATCGTACCTTTTGCACCACTATAACTCCCTTGACATCAGCTGAGATAAACTGTACTAGCTCGTAGAAAATCATGCCCATTACTTATAATTCTCAAAAGTTTAAATTATTCTGATATTGTATCTCTCTCTCGTCCTTGTATTCTTTCTCTTGAGAGAGTGTTTCTGAGAAGATGCCAAACAAGTCAGGAGAAGAAAGGCCATTCTGTCCTTGGTATATTACTAAAAGGATGGAGGGCTATCAGTTTGAGAATTTCCTTGCCAGGCACTGACCCACTCTTCAGTTTGTGCACAGATCTGATTTTACCAACATACACCTTATTAATCATTTTATTTCCCAATTCCCTGTAACAGCTCTTTTTTCTATTGCTGCCATCAGTATCAGCGCAAAAATACAAAGCTGCACTGCTGCAATTTTCCCAGACTCTTACAGCAAGTTGTTGACAGGGATATGACCCGGTTTTGTCTTTCTCCAGCCCCAGATATATTTTTCCTCTAATTATCCTGCTCCTACTGTTTAGACTATTAGGAGTTTTCTCCTGCCTTGGGGTGTTGTTTAATCTTTCTAACCTAATATAAGTAAGTCATTTTAAAAAAAAATAAAAGTTTTTTGTTTTGTTTTGTTTTTTAAAATGAACTTGATTAGCAAATACAAACTAGCAAACATTTTTTAAGGATGGTGAAACAGATCTCAGGAGGGTTCTTAGACACAAATGTGGCTGATGGTGCAACTGAGGCTTTATTATTCAGTTCAGCTCTATTTCACAATGTTTCCATCTATAGGTTAAAGACCAAAATTTAGAAATTTTTATTTTTTATGAAGAGCAGCTTGAGTATTAAAAAATAGATAGTTATTGGGGGGCATATTGCTGTTCGCTTTGATTGCATTTTTATTATTATTAGGTCTTTGAGAAAGGTGGGATTTGGCAGTACTGCCAGTTGTTTCTGTTTTGCAAGGATTTGTTTTGCACAGAAATGTGACTGGTTTGAATGTGAGCACAAAAGCTTGTGCTTGAACCTGTTAGACCTGGAGTTGTCTCATGATTTTTCACCAAGTCTTTGACCTTCCTGTTGAGGTCAGAGAGTTCCTTGTACATGGCCAGCTCTGTTCCCCAGGGGAACTCCTGACTTAAGCCTGTTCCAGAAGTGATCTGACCAAGTGCAAGCCTCCTCTATTCATCTCAGCTGCTACCTAATGGTGGGGAATAACAAAGGCAGTTTACAGAATAATTAGCTGGGATTTTGTTGCAGATGTTACATAAAATTACATCTGTGAAGTATCTGCAACGTAATTGTATTTAATTCAAGTCACTTTTAGGAAGGTTGTGACATGCCTACTCACAGCTGAAGGAAATCCCCTCTGAAGCTAGAAATTGGGGATGTCCAAAAATGTCTCCAAAAATACAAAGAAAGAAGTATGCATTACAACAGAATGAAATCCTGATTGTAAATGGCATGAAGCATCCTCCATTGTTTGTAGCATCAGGGTGCTGCAGAGCTCTAGCTGTAGTTTGTAAGCCAAGAGTCAAGCCAGTTTAATTTCATGTTACGTTATGTGCTTTGGAATGTGAAGTATTAGTCATGATGCATCAGTACTTGAGAGTCTTTACTGCTGTTAGTAGAAGACAGAAACTGATCATCAGTCTTACGAATAGTCAGGGAATTCAAGTTTCTAGTCACAATTTCAGCCAATGGGTACGAAAGCCTGGGCAGGAGCACAGTGCTCTAGAGAGCAAATATTTCGCTGGGGTTTCAGCCACGCTGTGGCACTCACCTGGAGCTGGCTGGGGCCATAACTGCCCTGAACCTCGCAGAGATGCTAAGCAAGTATCAGCCCAGGCAACCAGCTCTGCAGGCCTGTGCCATCACGGACACCCTGGTGCAGCTGTGGGCCCTTAGGAGCACCTCTCAGCAGCACCTGAGCAGTCACAATCTCTGGTGATTGCAGTAAGGGTTGGTGGAGCTTTTTTCACTGGCTTCCATTTTTCTTCTGGGGCCACAAAGGTTATGAGCTGGGGTTTGCAAGTACAGCAGCAGCACTTCTGTTGTGCCCTGTTGTGAGTGAACCAGCAACTCTGTTTTCAAGAATGTATGCCTGGACAGAGAGAAGTGTACAGAATTGCTTCTCCTTCCTTGATTTTTTTTTTTCCCCCTTTAATCAGGTTGGCTTGATAGTCTCATCTCAGCAACTGTTTCTGAGATGGGCTTTTTGCCAGTTTTACAGCCTTGTCAGCTGCATCAATCACATAGCTCATCTCAGGTCACAGCAGTCAGCAACTCAGACAGCGTTAAAATCAAGAACTTTCCTCAGTAAGCACATTCACCTTTCCCAAGGAACAGATGGCAGGACTAATCCAGCATTTGCTCGTAGCCATGAATGTGCTGCATTGTTTTAGCTGATTTGGGGTGGCTTTGGTGTCTACCTCAGTGGAGTGTCCCCTGCCCCTGCCACAGCATGATTGCAGCTACCTGGTCCCTGGTGAGCCTACAAAGTCCTGTATCTGGTTGCTTTGAGATTTATTTTATTTTTTTTGTATTAACTTTCCATGTGTTATGTGGTACTTATATTACTACATAAGAAAGATGATTGCATTTGCTCCAGACATCCCATTCTCAATAATCCTAAACTTTCTGTGTGGTTTTCCCCCTTGTTATGCTTATGCTAATGGTTGCAGTAGGCAACCACAGACTAGGCAAGAAGTGATCCCGATGGATGGGTGCATTGGGAGAGTCTTTGCACAGCTAACCTTTGGTGTGAAACAGTGAGGAAACATGCCAGAGGCAGGAGGAGAAATGAAGAACTGGAGGGTCTGAAGGACTGTTGTCACCCAGCAGGTCAGTAAAAGCTTTGGGAATATCAGCTCTTCTGATTCCAGCCTCCAGAGAGGTAATAAACCATTACAGCCTGCTGTTAGTGCTCCTGACTGGCTGGTAGGACGTTAATCGTACATCTTCATTTAGAGTTCAGCAGGCAGATAGCTGGCTTTCTTACAGCATTTGAAGCAGAGGAGGCTGCTGGAACATGCATTAATTTGCTTAAGGTGACAGACATGCCTTGGTCCTGGAGGACAGTAGTATTTGAAAACTGGCAACACGGACCTGCTCCTGTTAACCAGTGGCATCTGCTTAGGGTGACATACCAGGAAAAAGCGTGAGAGTTTGGAACAATGCCTGTCCCCTCTGCCAACCCATCTCCATGATGTCGTGGATGTGGCATCCTGTGGCTGTTCCAAATGGGAATGCTTACTGGTTGTCTTGAAGCTTGTCTATGTGCATTAGTGGAGGCAGGTATGTCATTTGGTCTTCTTTCTCTGTAAAAGAGAGAGGGGAAGAAAGGACAGGATTGACAATTTTTTACCCATATCCACTGAGGCCAAAGTGCAGTGTGTTCTCTAGTTCTCTTTGTCCGGTGGCATGTTTTCTCTCCAGTTTCCAACTGTAATGAAATACAGAATATGCTGCAGGAGCACAGGATACTGTATGTCAGGGGAACTACTGAATTTATGGCAGCTTTGCAGTCTGTTTTCAGACCTCTGTTTGCCTTTAGACAAGGTCTGATCCAGGTACAGGAAATAGTCTATTTTTTTCCCAGAATTTTCATGTATCTCTACTAGCTAAACCATCGGACTGTTTTCTGAGCTTTAAGTTATCAGCAAGTACTGCCACTGCCATTTTGCTTTTCCATTTCTACATCCCAAAGGTTGTTTTTTTTGTCATTCAGTGAAACTATCTGTGAATGGTTCAAAATCTAAAATCCAATACAAGTAACTTTTTTTTTTTTTTTTTTTAATAGCAGAAGCCCAAGCGTGTTTCCCCTCTTCTCTCTTTTACTATGCTTCCCCCATTGTTTAGTCCTTCCTTTTTGATTGTCAGGTAGTAAATTCACCATGAAGAGTGACTGGGAAGTACAGAATATGTCCCTCTTCACACAGTAGTGAGCTCCCCTAGGGAAGGAGAAGTGAGAAGTCATCCTCCCCTTCACCCTCTCCCTAGCTGACACCAGACATCTGTCAGTTGTGGCAAGCTCCAGGCAAATCATGCATGCTATAACTACCACACCTCCCTCTTGTAGAAGTTGGACTTCTTGATGGATTTAGGGAAACTGCATGTTCGGCCAGCACCCCAAGCAAAACACTTACCTGTCTTGTAGCTGTTACAGAGATGCATAGGGTGGTCTGCTTTCTGTGTATCATGCTCCTGCCCTGGCGCTGGATCAGAAATCAAATGGAGGTGGGGGAAGTGATCACAGAATTAAAGAACAGAGATACGTGGCAGGTGCTATATGGTCTCTTCAGGCCTGTGCTGGTTAGTTCTAAATAAATGCCTGTTACTAACTACTGTTACAAAATGCAAAGAAAAATAGACCAAAATGGGCATGTGGTTTGGATTGTAAATGATTTGTCTGTAACTCACAAGTCCTTAAAACATTCTGTACAGCAAGATTAAGGAGCTGCAAGAGGTCTGTATAGTCTTGCTTGATGCATTGTCACTTTCAAGTGTTGCATGCCATCTCAGAAGGCACTTTCTTGGTGGTTATAGCCATGAAATGGGTCCATGCAAAAACTCTGAGATCATACAATTTTAAGATACAGTTTTAAGTGTTTTCCCCATTGCCATTTACTTGGAGTACTGTGTAAAACATTTCAATATGTCTTAATGTCACCTGAGTTTATTGGATTGTGAGGAGCTGTTAGTTCCTCATTTAGACTGTCACAAAGCATTTAAATTCATTAATTGACAATTATCTAACAAGCAACAGGAATAGATCTCTTGCTGGACTGAAGCCTGAGAAGCCCATTTGAACCTTTCCAAACATTAGCACATTTAATGAGCTAACAATGAATCTGAGTTTCTGCATGTTCAGTGGGAATGCTTCGTAGTTGATGGCTGATGGCATTTTTCCCCTCAATCCAGGAGAGATAATGAGACCTGGAACAATATTTGGAGTAGTCCATAGATACCCTCGCATTAATTGTTCCTTCGTTCTCCATTGCAAGGCTAGATGGAGGAGTGCCTCCCGTTTCAAAGGGTTATCATGTGATAAACATTATTTAGAGTTCCTGCAATTTTATTTGCAAGGAAATTGGGGGTTCAGACAGCAATATACTACATTTTGGTGTCAAGTTTAATCCATTCTGACTAAAAATCAAAAAACAAAAGTGCTTGCATTGGACAAGGCACTACAGCAGTCTGATTCAATGCTTACCTGGACATTTTCATAAGGAAATAGGCTTGACATCCTGACAGCAGTCCTTCCTTTGCCCCAACTAAGTCCCATGCCTCATTATTTGCCTTTGGTACTTCCATGATACAGGCACTTGTGTTTATGCATTTTAAGTTTGTCACTACATGTTCCTGAATATTTAGCACTAATTAATCACACAGCTGCTAAAGATAGCCAGCAATTCATAAGGTCAGAGATGCAGAGCTCTACCTGCAAATTTAGGGCAAAATTGTTTGAGGTCCTTTATTTCAAAGGAGCATTTTCTAACTTTCCAAATTCAAGTCGTGTCCGAGTTCTGGGTGAAAGCTGGAGTCAATACTTAGTTAACCTGAGAACTGCTAAGAAAGCTATGCTGGAAGTGCGTTTTCCGGGGAAAAAGCACCATACTGACAACGTGCTCTTGCAGTGGAATCAGCTGTACTGGCAAAGCTGTTCTTTGTGCTGTTTTAGTAACACTTCTCCCTGGAGTGCACACACATGAAATGAGCTTTCCAACCAGAAGCAGGTTCTGCCAGTATAAACACGTCTGCACAGAGGGGCTTCTGCTGGCACGGCTGTGTCCCTCCCAGGCCCACATCTTCTCACCCTTCCAGAAGGCTGTGCCAGCTGCAGCCCGTGGTTTATGTATGGCCTCATTTTAGCGTATTTATTCATTTGCTTTTGTAAAAGTCCTTGTGATGTCATGCGGTGTGGCACTGTCGTTCATGAACCTCAGCCTCTCAGTGTCAGTCTGTCTATTAATCCTTTTTAAACCTGTTAAACCCTGCCTCTTAATACACTTCCCACCTGCTTCGCTCTGCAGTCCATGTTGTTAGGGACGATGCAGGAGTATACAGCTCGGTAAATGAAATTTCCAGAAGTGCCTGAGTGACTTAGGCCCTTGATAGTCATACCCTGCATAGCTCATAGCCCCATTTGAGAAGTTCTGTGGCCTTGTGTTTATATTGACTGCTTACTTACAGGGGTAGGTAATCCTCCCTGCACTGTTTGCAGGCAGAGTATGCCAAATCCCCCACTGATACAAGCCTACATCACCCCATAAATTTCAGTGAGACAAGCTAATTTACAGATCTCTGAGGATTTTGTGCTTTACAACTGGGCTCATCAGGGAAAACATCTGTATGGAGCTTGGGAGCCCCAACGCTCTGTTCCAAGGGTTTGTCACAGGGCCACAGCTCAAAAACAGCAGCCTCAGGTGCCTTCCTCTCCTATCGCATGTGTATATGGCACACGGTACGTACAATACAAAGAGTACCTGAATTACAAGCAGCAGCCTGACTTCATGTATGTTTGAGGCAGCCGTAGTGCTGCTTGTAATTGAATATAGGGAGTTGCCTGCTTTTCAATCAGCCCCAAAACTGGGACAGAAAACAGATCACTGTTACTGCGTTCCTGACAGTGGAAGTACAGGCTATCGTACGGGTTCCCTCTTCCACCTCGATAACAGCACAAAATAAATTTTCTCAATTCTTTCAAACCAGTTATAGATCTTTCCTCTTTTTGTCAGTCTTGTTCTGTGTGCAAGAAATGTTAGAATAGACTTCATTTTCAGAATAATACCCTTTCGCTCATATGTGTCCTGAATACAATGAGGTCTTAAGACTTAAGCATCAGGTGTATGGACAAATCCTGTGCGTTTTCAGCAGGATTTCTTCTGCACATTGAATGACACTGTCAGCCCATGGGAGGAAGCTGTACTACTCTATTCCAGTACTGAGCAGTTCTCTCTAATCTGAGAGTTGCATTTTTCATGTGCGGAGAGCAATGCGCTGTGCTGGTGTTCAGTGAATGCCATGTTTTGCCAGTGTCAGGGGAAGTTTGTCAGAACCTTAGTGCTGAGGAAGTAGAGAAATGCAATCTGGGATTTACCTGGGACCTGTCCGTGAGTGGTGCTTTGTATCGGTGTCAGGCAGCAGGAGGGAGGGAGACGAGCAGCTCGGTTTCTCCTACTTGGAGTGACTTGTTAACTAAGTGAATCCTAGGAGGAGGTTTTGAGCACTGTTTCTGCTCCAACTTCAGAATGGGATTTGCGGTGCTTAATAAGAAGAACTATTGACCTGCAGACCCAGTTCAGCTCAGCTCAAGGCCACTCTCACCGTGCAGGAGATGGGGGGATCTGTCAGGAAGTGAGGGGTGAGGTCAGGCACTGGCTCAGGTTGGCTCTGGCTGTTGGAATTAAATGGATCTGCCATCTGTGGATCAACTCAAAGGACTTTCATGCCTCAGAGAAAACTCTTTTCCTTCACAGCTTTCTAATGCTTCAAGAAATAAGGCATTTCCACATTTAGTGGAGTTTTTACCCTTGAAGGATCTGATGCCTTTGTGCTCGAGCCCCCCCAGCCTCCCTCCCAAAACTGCAGCAAGCCTCCTTCGAGGGGAAATTTTCAAAACCAGGGCTGGGACCTGTGTTCCCTGCTCTGCCACTGATCTGCCAGGTCTTTCAGCAAGTCACTTCACATCACTAAGTTGCTATTTTCTTTCCCATCCTTCTCCTTCTTTATCTGTTTGGGAATTTAAGACTGAAAATGATCCCTTCAGCTGTGGGGTCCAGTCCCCTGTTGTGCAGGCAGTCACATGCTAAATATTTAGCACAGAAGTCTGTGAAACGTCTCCTTCGGGCGTACTCATCCCTGCAGGCTGCCAAATGCTTTCTGGTTCCCCGAGGAACAAAAACTGAAACCATAAAGTGAAGCGGAGGTGAGACCCAGCATGCAGCAGGGTTTCGGGCCCTTGGACAAGCTGGCTTTGTCCAGCCCAGCTCCACATCCTGCAGCCCGTGCCCGAGAACGGAGGAACAAAGGGGGAAGCCAGGTCTTACGGTGGGAGAGCTTTGTCCTGAGCCCCCTCAGGAGCTGCTGCCATGAGCATCGTATATTCTGTCTGAGGCAGGGTTTGTGCCTTTCTCGGCACTGTTGTGCCACAAATAAATGTTAATAGGTGTACGTAAAGGTAGCTCAGGGGGGTCCTGCTGAACTGGTGGCTTCCTTGCAGAGGTGCTGAGCACAAACCAGCAGCTCTCGGTAATTTCATGGGTTCTGTGCTTTAAAAATACAGGCCTTCAGTATTCTCCTACTAGCACTGAAAAAAAAAATAGAATAGGTGAATAATCCTCAAGAAAATGTTTTCTTCATCTTTCTTACTTGTCCCTCTTCTTTCTGTATGGCATACGGTGAGGGAATAAAGGCAGATGAGTTGCATTTTGAAGATGATCAAATGCACTGCAAATGTTGACGTGACGGTTTGGTGCGTGTCATGTGCTGCTGTCCCAAGGCAGCCTGGTGCGCTGATGGCTCGGTATGAAATGCAATGGAGAGCTTTTAAATAAATAATAGGCGAAAAGAGCTGCTCCAGCCCGGTTTTTATTCAGCAGGAGGATGGATGTGAAGCGGAGGGGGGAGGGCCCATTTCCGAGCTAAGCGGTTGTGAAAATATGCTCATTGAGATGTGAAGAATTTGTAATCAGGGGAGAGGCACCGGGCCTGAGCCAGGGGAGGGAGCAAGGAGGGATGGGAGAGGAGGCAGTGATGGAGTGGCAATTCTTCAGGATACATTAAACTGCGGGGAGCATAAAGCAGGCTTAGGGATGAGCCCAAGGAACTGGGACAAAGTCTGCTCGGAAGCCACAGATGGGCCTTGGCTTTCACTGTTATCTGCCTGAGATCCAGCGGGGGCGGAGAGGGAGGGAAGGAGAGGACATAAGGTGCTTCCTCACCTCTCTCTGCCTCCCATTTGCGTCAAGAAGTGTGGCTCGTTTCCCCCACGCCCAGCCAGACGGGGATCAAGGGTAGGAGCAGGCGGCAGCTCCCGGTAGGGCTGGGGAGCGGGGCCGGGAGCGCAGGATTCCTCCCGCTCCGCCAGGCAGGCTGCTAATGCGGCGTGAAAGCAGTTTAAAGCCTGGGGCCCCACTCTCGGTCAGCAGGGTGTCCGTGCAGGCCAAAGTCCCCAGTGGGTGGCTGTCAGTGGCACTTTGGTCAGTTAGGCAAAAATTTATTAGTATTATATTTTGCCTTATTTTTTGCCTGAGCAGCGGGGGGAAAGTGACAGCTGTATTAGGGCTGAAATGCTTCCAAAGGGGATCAGAAGACATCTGCCAAGACGGCTGCTGACAAAACCCCCTTTCAGTGTGCCTTAGCAGCAGCTTCCAAAGATACCATGGAAAAGAAAAGGAGGGAAGGTTCGCTGCTTGAGGAGGGCTGGGGCTCCTGCCTTTTTATTTCTCTGTTTGCACATAGAACCTTTATTCTTCCCAGCCTTTCACAACATAGGCATCCTTCCCGTTAGCGCCCGAGCGGAGAAAACCCGCGCTGCTCCCTTCACTGGCATGCTCCCCTCTTGCTCTTTGTATGATTTCCAAATAACTGAAGTGGACATTTTGAGGGAAAAGGCGCTCTCCATCAGAGTCACGTCTGAAGTCAAGTCCTCCCTCATGGCAGTGCTGAGCTCCTCTGCCACCAGTGCTATCAGGCTTGCCAGAAATATTTTAAGCAGCTGAAATGGCTTTGTACTTCTTAATCTCTGTCCCCAACCATCCTTCCCTCACTCATATCCCATTGCGTTCAGCTGTGGAGCTTGGGAGGAGAAGAGGAAAAAAAAAAAGAAAACAAGCAATCACTTTTATCATTAACCCATTCAGCTGCACATCCCCCTCCCAACAAAAAATTCACACACACATTTGCATATGCAATCAACTGTATTCTTTATTTCTATAGCATCTTTCCTATTAACCACCTCTCTCAAAGGAACTCTTCAGGAAATTGAATTGGTTAGAGATTAAATACAAGAAGTCAACCTTCCATTTTAAATTCCTGCATTTTATATGGGGGGGAGGCAGCTTTAGCTGGCCTTACCCTTAGTGCTGCTCATTTTCACATCTGCTGCCCCATTGAGAAGCGGCATTTAACACAGCCCTCAGGTTCTGTGCCAAGTAGCTGTGGGCAGCCTCCATCTATTGCTGATCTTCATCTTTCATTTTCTTAACAGGTTTTACTGTCTAGGATGCTCTTTTTTTTTTCCTGAGGTTTTGAAGCACGATAGAAACTAAAATGCAATCCCATTTTTTATCAGCATTTCAGAAGGTTTCATTGACCAAACTGTTTATTCCATGTGAGCAGGCCCAGAGCTGCATCCAGAGGAGTGGTACCTGCTGGGGTTAGGGAGCAGAAAAAAAGAAACATTTAGAGAGTTAAGATGCTAAATAGAAGGAATAGTATTTGAAATAAAAGGAGGAAGATTAATGTAGCATGTTCGTACATCAATAGAAAATAGAGATACAATACCTAAAGGTGTAACATTACATATAGCACCTTTCTTTATGGTTGCAAATTCACAACTGTGGAGTGTCAAAAGAAATTGAGCAAAGGAGCGTTTTCACGTTGATTAATCCTGTATGTGTTGTTCTGGGTGTGTTTTTCCATTTTCTGAGATTCTGTTTTAAATCCATGATTGTTAAACTCAGCACTTGAAGTGAAAATCTGTAATGAAAATCCCATTCACAGCTGGAGGCTCATGTGTCACTTACTGTTGGACTGACACTGCAGGTTTTAGTTAGGACAGCCACAGAAGGCCACTTTTCCCATACAGTTGGGGAAGTGGAAGAAATTACTTTTCAGATCCTATCATCTGTAAGCAGTAGTACTAAATACTGTCACTTGGTAAAAAATAATAACTTTTAAAAGCTGTAATTTTGAGGAGTCTTCTTTACTATGAGAGCGATAAGAAATTCCAAAGTGTTTTAGTGAAAAATGTTGTTATTGTTTAATAATTTCTCATTAAACTCCAAAACAAAACTCAAACGGACCTGATTTTGTGCATGGTCAGTATCTAGATACATCTCATTCTTTCATGATAGTTTCTTTTCCATTAACTGAAAGAAAAAATTGTGCACTAGCATGCCTTCTCTCCTGCTTATAAGTGGAAAATAAATCCATATAATAGTAACAGCAGTGCTCCCCAGGGCAAATTGTTCACACGCCAGAAGGTTCTGGGTTTTTGTTTTGAATATCACATGCCTGTTTCTGTGGACGTTAGTATGGCTTAAAAACCGAAATCTTATAAGACCACAGAAGTTCTTGGAAAATTTACAAATCCACTGGATGGAAAAAGGACATTGAAAACTGTTCTACCTGGCATTTGGCCAGTTTCCTTTGAATGACACATACACTCACCTGCTTAGGTCTTTGTAACCGGTATCTAAGAATAAACTAATGCTGCAGCTGGAGTCAGGGAGGGTGGTGTCACCAGGCTATTTCTGCTGCTTGAAGTGAAGCTTAAATCATTCACAGTTTCAAATTGTGTAATGAAAGTATCAGCCTGGAAACAGGAGCTTTCAGGTAAAAGCAATCACCTGCCTTTACCAGACTGTGAAGAAAGTGAAAACTTTGCTTGGTTTACGTATTGTTAGAGCATATTGGTTGCATTTGAATTTAATGGGATAAATTATGAAGATCCTAATTGAATTGAATTACCGCAGTGAAAACTGAGTCAGGAGAAACACATAGGAAATGCAGCTATTTGCTGGCTTGTCTCAATGTATTAACACTTAAGATACCTTTAAAATCGCTCACTTTCGGCTTTTGGTTTTTGCATTGCCCTTTGGCTAATGAGACTTCTGCTCCTATGCAGCCTGGGTTGGTCTTGTGCAGCTGAGCTCCTTCTGCGGTTTGGGATGGTTTGTGAGGTCCATGAGCATGTTTGGAAGCAGGGGCAAAGGGAGCAGCACTTGACCAGGGTAAAGTGCTTAGGGGAAATGGCTAATGGCTGAAAGATATTTAGACACAGCTGCTTTCATTGGAGTACTAAAAATGGAGCTGCATCCAGCAAACTGAAAGCACAGCAACCTCTGTGTATCAGCAGAATCATTGTTCAGAAGTGTAAATTCTGGGGCACAAAAATAATGAGAATTCTGTTTCCACTGCTTTTTCCTGCAGCAATTGAAAAACCCACGCCTAAAGGTCAGAACTACAGGAATGGTGTCTCTACCCTGTTTTTCTCTTCACAGTCATCAAATGCAGGCAGCCCTGGCCCAGAAATTGAAACCCCATACAAAAAGCATGACTGCAAGGAGGAATCTGATTTTGAAAATGAGAGAATAAAGAGCAGAAATCCTGAGAGTCCTGCTGCATGCATGCATCTTCACTCCTGGATGGGATGATTCACTGCTCATTAAAAAGACAGTGATCAAGAAGTGCTCCATTTTGTAGCAAATGTGGGAATTGCAGACAAGTCCCTTGCCACCTGCCACTTTCACAACTGCCATGCTCTTGCAGAGATCAAGGGCTGAGCAACTGCAGAACACAAACCACCTTCCCTTGGCTAGGCACGGCCTCTCATGTTGCAACATCAGTTGCAGCAGTGGTAATGTTATGGCCATAAAGATCAAAACATTTAAGAAAAAAGGGGCTGTATGGGTAGTTAGTTTGTTTTCTTGGACTAACCAGGATACCCTGAAAAATGGCCAGGCTTTCAGATAGACAAGCCTTTCAGCAGCTCAGGTGAAGCTGAAACGATGCTGTGCTGCTGTTGTCTTTGCTGCACCTGTTCCTGCATGAAGCGAAAAGCATGGACTTTGCATCTGTCAGTCAGGATCTGACAAATCCATCAAAACTCTGTCTTAAAACTCACTTTAAAGTACATGCAAAAGATGACGCGTACTTGCACATATTCTCCCTGGAGTGCAATAAGCAGCCTTGTGGCTTGTTCTGCTCCAGAAAAGGGATATAATAATAAAAGGAGGGGGGAAAATCATGAAAAATTATATGTATATGAGCTAACTTCACAGTCACCAAACCTGAACGTCACTATTTCTAACACCTTTTGTTTGGTCCTTCAGTATAATACATACCTTTTCTTATAATTAGCAGACAGTACCTTCACCCTTGTTTTAGTACCATCCAAGAGAGAGACTCATTACTATTGTTGAAAAGGGGTAGGAACGGGGAGAAGTAGGGAATTGCCATGAGGATTGCTATAAATAGAACTTCGCTATAGCAATGCTTTTAGTGGAGAGAGTTCTCACAGACAGGCTTGTAATGAAGAGGGAGCATATTTATTGTGCAGGACTGTCAGCCTTTCTCTGAAAGATTTGTTGATGCTGTGCCAGTATGTTCAGTTTAATTCTCTTGTGCTTCTGCCTAAGAATCCCCTTCTATGCTTTTTGCCAAAGATTTGCTGTATTTGTAAATCATTCTTTCCATTGCAGTATAAGCAACTGTGCTGTTTATTTGAAGGGGATTCTGCAGTTTAATTTAGGAGAAAGGTTTATCTACCTTACAGTGATGCTTTCTTGCTTTGAATTGCAGAAGCTGATTTCAACCGGGCTTGGCATGCTCTGTGCCACCATGTGCTTTTGTGGAGGTGGAGGACCCTTTTCCTCAGTGGTACAGTCTGAATAGGAATAAAGAAACACAGAAAATGTTCCGTTTCCTTATTAGAAAGAAAAATTAGCGTTGATCTAGTTGTTTAGCGTAATTAAGGTTGAAACAATAAAAAATCCTGCATTACAGTCTGTAATTTCAGACTGTTACGAGAGCTTTCTTTTCCTCCTCCTTCCCCCACGTACAATCATTTTCCTTTTCTGTGGACGCCTTCCACCAAGAGGCAGGTGTGCCCTGCTCCTTGCTGTCAGCAGAAAGGTTCAACCAACTCAGCCTTGGCTGGTTTGGGGCACCCATTCAAAAGTCAGTATCAAACATAAGCAGAAATTTTGACTTTATTTATTTGCTTTTGTTCTTTCCTAAAGTGGATCAACATCAGCCCCGAATCTTTCTGAATTTATTGAGCAGATTTTAATGTTCTTTTGTCAGAAATAACTGAAGACAAGATAGATGAGTGCTGCTGTTTCTTTTCTCCTACTGAAAGAAGAGGTTGAAAGTCAGCACTAGGAATTACTGACATGAGCTGGATCCACACTGTAACTTCCCTGAGCTGTCCCTGAGGTCAGAGCTGAAGAGAAGTGCGAGGGCAGTGTCTTATCCCTCTCTCCTTTAGCATCTCATGCACCTGGCAGGTCACTCCAGGTCATCCCCAAGGAGCAGCCCTCTTCCCCATTTTAACCATAAAATTACTCATTACTCCATCCAGTATGTTAGTGGCAATTGGTAGGGCCATTTGCATTTGAAACAGTTTCTTGTCACAGGCTGTCTTTAGTCATGAGGCATAGATGATTGCATTTGGAAGTTGGGATGGATGACAGCTATTCAAATATTCCTTGAAAAAAAAAAATGCTGTTGTACAGCTCAACTATAAATCTCACAGACATCCTAGACCCCTGCTACAGACAGAAATACCATGCGCTTGTTGGCTAGAACTTAACAGTTCACCGCTGTTGACATTCCTCCTGTGCACAAAATACCTGATGTAATGGGGCTGTTTACTGGAGGAGGTGATTATTTTATGGACGGGCTCTTCTGGGCTGCCAGCAACCGCAGCAGGGTGCCCTCCAGGGCCTGTGTGAAACGTCATGCATGAGAGTGTCAAATCCAGAGATGTCACTTAAGTGGGGAAAGGGATGCTCTGGGCACCGCCGTTTTTAGGGAAGTATTTTTATAGGTTCAGGAATAGCAAGTTTCATTTTATTTATTTATTTATTTATTTATTTATTTTCCTTTAGCCTGTTTCTAAATGACAACCATCTGAAAAGATGTGACTGCCTCTAATGCTTGCTCCATTAGACTGATGCTAGCGGGGGGAGACAGCTGTGTGCTATCTCAGCGTATAGGGGAGGAAATCAAAAGTTCATCCCAGAGCAGACACTCCTGTCAGTCATAACGCATCGCTGAGCAGGATGAACCTTCCCTCCTCCCTCCTGCTGGCACCCACCGTGGAGGGGCCCATTGTTGCAAAACCTCTTATCAGAACAGACATGCTACAGTGGCATATTTAATCCGCAGGAAGCTTTAACGACACTGGATGTATTGATCACAGCAGCTTAATCGAAGAATAGCTGACGAATGAACATATGGGTAGTGCTTAAAAGGGGGCTTCTAGTTAGAGCCAGAAGCATTGTGTCTTGATCAGATTTGTGGGTTTGTGCTCGTTACGTTTTCTCAGGCCCATGATAAAATGTCACAAATATAATTGAACCTGACATATCATGAGAAAGGAGAGGCTGCTCTTTACCCCTAATGTTGACTCGCCTTGACAATCCAGTGGCCCATAACATTAGACCTGTAATATCAACCGAGTTATGATAGTAAGTGGGATCAAGTCCAGCCAGACCTTCACAGGGCTGCTCCAAGGATGTATGACTGCCTCACGAGGGTACAGTCTGTCTGTCCCCAAGCTACCATTACACAGAGATGCTAACACCACCACTCTACATCTGCAATTAGAAGCTCCTTAATTCGAACCATCTCATTTCTAAGCATTTTTGTGTTTGAAAGGCTTTATCAAGGTGTTTTTGCTGTGGTCCGCCACAGAAAGAAGAACCAAGTGTATGGAGAGATAGAAATCAAGGTTGTCACAAAATTTCTGCCAGCATATCGGTGACTATAATTGGGGCCTTTTATGGTAAAATCATCTTCTGTGTACAGGAGGGAGGAATGTGATGTCTTAGTCCGGGTATGCAGGGTAGTTCCCTCTTCTGTTTTGTTCCACATTGCATTTGGGGCAAGCAGCTCTCTTTTTTCTCAGTGGTTTCAGTGCTCTGCAAGAGGCAGCGTTAGAGTTGCCATGTAAGCTGCAGCAGGTCGATTACCACAGCTATATTCCCCCTCCCTCATCTTTTTTTAGGAATACCATCTGTTTAGTCATTAGCCCCATCAGCTCTCATTAATTGAGTCATGTCTCATTTAGGCTGCTGTATTAGCTTCTCATTGTTCCCTGGATAAGGAATCGCAGGCTTTTTTCCAGATGCCTTGCTTCCTGTTGAGCTCTGTCCAAAGTCAGGTGTCAGCTGGAGAGCAAGGATGGGATCCAAACCCAGGCTGTCTCTCAAGGATGCGTGCCAAAATGCCAGCCTGTTCCTTCAGGGCACCAAGTGCCAACTTGTTTGCGCTGGCCCAGCCTCAGTGAGTCATGTGGAATATGGAATGGCCTTGACTAAAGAGAGGAAGCCTTCTGTCTCCTTTCCCCTTTAATTTCTCTGCTTTTCATCATCTCTGCTACAGCTAATAGGGTGGTTTTTTTCCTTCCTCCCAATGGCACAGTGGGTGCATCTAAGTATCAAAACCCTGATGCAGAACAGATATTAAGAACAAATCACCTAGAAGGAAATGATGGGTTGCATTTCAATTAGCGCACTTTAGTTATACAGAATTAGCCCTGTCACAGAACTTTATCAAGAAAGCCTTCAGAAAAGTGAGGAGAAAAAAGGAGCCCTCCTGTGTAGTTGAATTTCAACATTGGAGGGCTGAGGGTTTGTTATAAAATCTTCTGTTTAACTCGGTTGTTCCAGGCTTATGTTTTTTTACCATTAGTTTTATTGAGCTTGCTGAGTTGATTTTTATTTTTGAAGGGTGGAAGGATTAGTTACAGCACAGACCTTTTATTTTATTTCTTATCCTTAAAAGAGCCCAATTTGAGTAGGAGAATATGTTAGAAATTAACCACATCTCTGTAAAATGGATCATTGTTAAGACTACAAAATGTAGGTGTGAGTTTGTGAAAGCTGCCGGAGAGCAGGATTAGGAAGGTGTTGAAGTAATTGAGGCTCTACAGAGTGATTTACAAAGAAATGAATTAATTAGAGCAAATTGCGAGCTCACAGTTTTCCTGAATGACCTGCCTGGCTTGTATGCTCTGAGGCCTTCACACAATATATGATCCCTAAACATTTTAAGCACTTGGCCAAATGAGAGAGAACAAAATGGAGCTGCCGAAAGAAAAGAGTTTATTTCCACAGATATTTAGGTGAAAATCTGTGATGTCTGTGCCATTTTCCCAGCTTCCTTAGTTATGAAATGCTTATCTTAACATGAACAGTAAATTCTTACATTCCCGTTATTGCCATGTACATCTGCTTTGGTTTCCATTTTTGCATCAGTGTGGTGCCTAAAGTTTCTTCCTAGGGCTTCCCTTAACACATGTCAAACAGAGGGCATCTCTTCCTCCGTAGTTTTGGTTCCATGCAGATGTTTGCTGAATCTCTGGGAAACAGCAGCAAGTGCAGGATGACGTTCATTGACAGACAAAAATGTGTAAAACACCTAAATCTGTAACAAAACAACACACAGCTCCAAAAATACAGTGTTAGGTGTAGGTGAGGCTGAACAACCACATGCCTTTCAATGGAAAACCCGAGCTACCTGTGCGTTTCTATTTCACCTTCCCTCCCAGAAAGTCAGGGCTTATTTTGGCCCGCTGTACTGTGTGTTTGAGACCAAATCTAGAGGAAGATTTAAGAAGACTTAAGAGGAAATAACTCCTTGGCATTCTGTGCTGTGCAGCCTCTCTGCTTAAGGTCTGGTGAGTGCTTAGCAGGGCTGGGCAAGTTATTTCTTCTCCCTGCAGGCCTACTTCTCGTTTCCACTGCTGCCTGCTTTATATCACTGCTCTAATTAACCTCTTCTTAATGTGAAGCAGCCATAGCCTATCACAAATTGTTTGTGTTGCGTGTATTTTATTGCCTGTCCTTTCTTCTTCTAGCCCCTTTTGATTCCAGGAGAGAATAAAGTACCAAAAGGCAATTTTCTTCAGCCAGAAATCATGTATATTACCTACATATGGGGGAGAAAAAGAAAAAAGAAAAAAAAAAAAAAAAGATAATTTACTACCTTCAGTTCCTGGTATATCTTTGTGGCTTGGATTATATAAGCATAAAAAATATGTAGTTCATCATTCAAATGGTTTACAGTCTAAGTAAGAAAAAGAAGCATAAAGTCTGTAGGATAAAGCATAATTTCTAGAGAATTGCTCAAAATGAAAATCTTAAAAAATAAAGAGAAAAAAATGTACCAAATTCTTTCTTAAATGCTGTGACTGTGACGTTTCATGTCTTTATTCACTGCTTTTCTCATCCCCTGCAAAGCCTCTACAAAATACTTATTCTAAACTGAGGTGTGGTGGTTTGAAGCTTCAAAGGTATTGATTTCTTTATAGGGAAAGCTTTAGCTGGCTTCCTAACAAGTGATCCAGCTTCCAGCTTAATTGTAAATGGATTCTAGTTCATAGAGATGCCAAGATGTCCATGATGTCTACACATCTATGTGTCGTTTTGCAAATCAAAAGAATGCATTAATAGTGATGAAGTGAGTGTAACAGCACCTGTGATTGTACTGTCTGGGAGAAGAAAAGAGCTGAAGGATTACCCTACCCAACCCTACAGGTGCCTGCGGAGGCTGGATTGGCTGCGGATGAGCACTGAGCTCCGGGTTTGCCTATATAGTCCCTGCATTAACCCTTCCCTGCATGGCCTGCCTGGTTCTTGCTCGGCTGCTGGGCTACAGCAGAGTGGCCAGCAGGGTTATCCCTAGAGCCAACAAGCTTGTGCTCCTTAGGAGGTTTGAGATCAGCTTGTCATAGTGAGCCAAATACAGACATTTTTCTGATTATCATCTGAGGAGGAGAATGACTGGGGATAGCTGTTTGCCTGTAAGTATCGTTTCTAGGAGCTGAGAGGCTTAGCGGATTAATCTTCCTTCTGGGATGTGGATCAGGCTGAAGTGCAGGGCAGGATGATTATTAAGACTGAAATTCTCTGACAATTTGTTGGCAGAGATGGTTTCTCTGCATCAAGACGGTGGTGGCAGAAGCATCTCGTCTCGGAGGCAGCACAGGGAAAGGGCGTATCTGAGACGAGACTGGGAAGAACAGGCTTCTCTCCGGAGGGAAGGAGGGAGGGAGGGAAGCTGTTTTTGCAACACAGCATTTCTTTAAGTCTTCCTGCTGTAAGAATTGCTTTTTTTTTTTTTTTTTTTTTCAATGGAGATTTTTCATAAGGACTACAGGCACTGCAGAGAGCAGCACAGATTGATGGCCCATTCCTGATGTTCTTTTGAGGGCCACAACAACCCTCTCTGTCCCTTCAAGGCTGGAGGTGTTTCTGTTTTCCCTGTGGAGACCAGGTCTTTCTCTGTCACATTCAGTGGCTGAGCAGTAGGTGCACTGCAGCTATGCTGAAGGCCTTGCTGCCAAGCAGTAACCCAGAAAGGCTTTTGTTTGTCAGCCTTTGCTAGTCCTTGCCCCTAGCTCTCTCCCCTTGAGGTCCAGTCCGGAGTGTTCCCTGTAGGCTCCTAGAGCTACAAGTAAAGAGACCTCGTTACTCAATGCTGAATTTTGCTATATTCATTGTATACCATGAGGGGCTCTGGGTCAGGAAGGCATTGCGATGTGTGCAATAAGCTGCTTTGCATGGGCGTTGTCTTCGTGTTCACGGGAGCTGGGGTAACCAAAGCAGACTAAATGAATTGTAAGGTCTGCAGGTACAGGCAGAGGCTGACATGCAAGGACGCAAGGGGACAGGCGTGGTCATTATGATATCCTTGTAGGTTTTTTTTGAATTTCAGGGATGTTAAAAACAGGAGAAAGGTAAAACTCCTTTGTTCTGTACTGTTTTAACAGTGTCCTTTTGATTCTGTTTATTTTGTATTGAAGGGTGTATTACTTAATATTGAAATACGTGATGTGTTAGGTTCTCACTTTGGAGCTTGTCTCTTAAATACTCTTTAAGAAACATGAATCTGCACTGGGCTCTTCAGCAGAAAGAGCGGCAGGGTTGAGCTTTGATGCTCAGGGGTCCTGCAGATTGGTGTGCTTGCATCCCAAGGCTGACAGTATCTTGTGAGTGCAATTTTTTATCAGCATATTTGGGATAAATGCAGCCCCAGGAACTAGTTTCTGGAAAGGTCTTCACTAAATAGGGCCTGTCTTAACATGCTTGTCTTTCCTCTGAGGGGTATGGTTTGTACTCAGGCTTCTCCTTGGGGCTAGGCTTTGATTAGATACTGAAGCATGTGCTCAAATGATTCCCAATGCTCCAGAGACATTTTTGCCCTGCCTGCATATTTTATTTTAATTTTGGTGCAGGTTTTATTTTTATAAGGTTAAAAAAAGATAACGGTTCTCTGGGCCAGTTCTCTTCATCTGCAGTTCCCTTTTTTCCATTGGGCATTGTTGGAAAGAGATGTGCGTGCCTGACCTTGGATCAGTCCTTCCTACAAAGCGTTTGAGTCAGGAGACTTAATCCTCCTTTTCATGCCTCACCTCTGCACAATCAAGGCCAACCTTTCAGAAGAGAGCAGAATTATTCAGTGTGGCAGGCTGGGCAGATGGCAGGGAATAATGCATGTGAAGCATTTTGGTTACTTCTGAGGAGCAACCCCCATCACCTAAAAGACGGCTGGTATAATTTGAGCCTGCCTTCAGTTCTTTGAAGGGGCAGTGGTTGGGCTATGTATCTGTGCCCCAAGGCTTTCCACGGTTTCAGTTGCCTTTTAAAAGGCACTTTTTGAGAGAACTGTGGTGCCATTGTAGAGGAATAGCCAGATAGCACGGAAAGGGTCAAATCGGGCCTGGCCTGCAGCTCCAGGGCATCTCACTCAGGCTGTGCTTTGTATTTCTATTTGAACTGACAGGTTTTTAATCCTAGTCTTCTTGTATTTTAATGTCTTCATAAGTAATGGAGACACGTGCAGCATCACCTAGACCAGAAGTCCTTGAACCCCCTTCCTTTGGCCCCGGCTTTTAGTGCCTCTTTCTCCAGAGCCCCCTTCAGCCGCCTCTTCCCTGCCAGCACTTCACAAAGGGACCCAGGAGAGCCACCCAACACCGTGTGGGGACCCCCTCATCCCAGTCATCTCGGGAACACCGGCTGCAAGCAGATTAGTAAATTCACTTTAATAGGCAGTACTGGGAATGGGAACAAATTTGCAAACAACTGCTCAGTCAGGTCTATTAACCGTTCCTGTGCAAAAAGACCTGACTGCAAGGCAGGGAGGATGATGCAGATGGAGGTGCTGCAAGATTCATGCCTGCTCGTGCCCCTGTCCGGAGTGCACTGGGCCTTTGGATATCGCACTGCCCTGCTATAAATTTTGATGAAGCCTTCCTGAAGCAAAGAGCTGTTGAAACATGTATCAGTGTGCTGTAACCCAGCAAACCCTAGAGGGCAAAGTGTTGTACCTAAAGCAAGGAATGATTAAAATATTAGACTGACACACATGTGATATCTAAAAAGTTTTCTGTCACAGCCATTAAGCCCCTTCACGTTGTGCTTTGGAATGTGGCCATGAGTCATAAAAATGTCTGCACTGCTGAGGGGATAAGGAGTGCCATAAATAATAACAGCACTGCTCTCCGAACACGCACAAGCACAGAGAGAAAAAATAGAAATAAGGAGCAGAAGAGGATGACATGGGGAGATTTATAAACCTTAGCAGATGTAAGGTTTAAGATTGGAAATTTCCTGACAAATACAGACAAAATTCTATACAGTTTCCTAAAATAAAAAAAGGGAAGGCTCTGATTAGTGCTTGATATGATGCTGACCGGTGTTTAAATTTAGTTGCAGCTATAGGAATAGATCCAAAAAGATCTGAGCTGTATTAGTTTAGTTTGACACAACCTACTGTGGAACAGCTTAATCTGCAGGGTATGCTAGGCAGAGGAAGTTCAGATTCCAGGAACAGAGAGTTCAGTGGAAGTTAGTATTTTTTCCTGTGTGGTGAAGAAGATGCAATGAAGCACTGTGATTTATAGCAGACGACAGTGACAGAATTAGAGGATGTTACTTGGGTGAAAGGCTTTGTCCTTTTGCACAGGTGCTTTTGCACAGGATTAACTCTGTGAGCAGCAGGGGTAACGAACCCTGGTTTCTTAAAGAGTTGTGTCCCAGAGATTGATCTGCTGCTGTAGTAAGATTTGGAAAGCTGTGCCTGAAACTGGCGTTCATGATGTATGAATTAGTTTATAGTCTATTGCTATAGACTTCTTTTTTACTGCTGCTCTCAGGGGCTGACAACAGCTATAGGCTGCATCTCTGCTCTCCAACAAATGGTAAACACCTTGAGAAGTTGGCAGCTGTTCTTTCTAATTCTTTTGTTGCTACCATGTTGCTGCCCATGCTCCTTTTTTTTACCTGAGCAGTTCTCATCTGTGCCCCATTTTCTTTCTAATGCTGAGCAAGGTGCTTCAAAACCCTCTCTGGATTTGATGCTGTAAGGGAGAGCCAGCAATATCAGCACCAATCAATGCAAGGTTTGGGGAATGTCCTGAAATACGAAGAAATTATCCAGCTCTGGACATTAAGAGAAATTGTGAGGATGTGGTTAGCAGCCTCGAAGCAGCACTAGAACTGGTCATACACGCGGGGACACCTGGTTTTCACTAACAGCCAAAACGAAATCATCACCTCGTGTCCTTTGGGTACTGTCACTGTTGCACTTGGGGCTATGCCCGACTTTCCAAATATAAGGTGGTTCTCGCACAGCTGCTTCAATTTGCAGTGTCATAAATAGCTGATTGTAGACAAAGAGAGGTTTATGGACTTTCCACTTATCCTTGTTTATTCAATGTGGCCTTAATCTCTCTGTATCTTACAGGACTCTTTGCACTGTGGATGCATCTTGCAGACTAACATGTTACTGACAAAGTCAGCTTGCACTAGTTTAATATATGTATATCAAACAATGTGACAGGACAGTCCATGAAATCCGTTTCCCCATTAATGCTGTTCTACGTACTTGAAGGTATTTGACAGCCCTGAACAATATGAAAAATAGCAGACCTTTAGTAATGCCTAACATTTTCATCTAGAGGCCAAGCCTTCTGCACGCAGGGATGAACAAACCCAGACCAGCAAGGAAGCTGTCATCCTGCAGAGTGAGGAAGACTGGCTCAAAGGCCTGGGGTGTACAGTAATGCTAACAGGCCCTATTAGTAGGGTTCGGGGTGCTTTATATGGTTGTAAGGGTTTTGTTTTGTAAGTTGAGGCTTTTAGGAAAAGTAGGCCAGAGAGAGTTGGAAATGGTTGTAGGTGAGAAACTTCAGAAACGGTGAACTCTTCACCTCTAATGAAACTAGTTTAACCACAGGATACACGGTAAGGCAGATTAAGATACCCACAGAATCATAACATCAGGCTAAGGATAGGTGTAACCCATCTGCAGATAATGTGAGAAAGTTTGGAATATCCACTTGCTGCACTTAGTGCAGATGTATCTTAATGTTTAGGTAGTAAGAGAGGATGCTTCTCTGACACAGAAATCTTTTTGCAGGAGTCAGTTCTTAGCTCCACCTGTAAGACTGTTTCTTTTGAGTCCCCTTCTTCTTAGGCAACTTATTTTCATAGTCTTAGGTTACAGTTATTTGTAGCAGGTCAGCCAATCTGTTCACATTCCTTAAAGTTTGAGAACTTCAACATTTTCAGTGTTAAGATTCCTTCCATTCTGCAAAATTATGAGCAGGGCTGCATACTTAATTTGGTGCAAAATTAGTTTTGCATCACTCTTGATTCATTTACTGTATTTGCTGCCACATTATCTGTAAGGATCTTCTTGTCTTTCTTTGAAGTACTTGTTTTCACTGTGGCTGGATCCTCAAACTCTCCTACCCCTGGCCAGGGTCAAGGTGCAGCTAGAGAGGTTAAATATCAAGACATTAAGGTGTACAGTGAAAAATATTTTGAAATTTGTAGATTTGATATACCAGCAGAGGAAGGCCAAGTTACAAAAAAAGGCAACACTGGACTTTGGAGAGAATGTGGACTTCTTTGTATTGCGGTATTGATAAAGCTGCCTCCCCACATCCCCTTTTCTAAGCTGCAGCAAACAAAGCCGAGCTTTTTAGCTCCGTCTCTGGAATAGAAATGGACATCAGAAGCCGCATGTAAAATAACCAAACCGATATACAATTGCAAACTCAGATAATCTCTTTAGCCTGGTTTCCTCCAATAAGCGCCAGCTCTCTGAATCACTATTGAGAGACTTAGAAAGCACCCCTGGAGCTGTGCTGCGGGAAACTCGCTTTTCCTGACTTCCAGGCTGCATTTCTTTTTTTGTTTTTATTCTTTTCTCCCCACGCCTCCCGTCTTTGCCTCTTTCTCTATTTTTGTCCATGCAAACATTATAAAAGGCCTAAAAGTGGATAAGTGTCTGCTTCTAGTGTATTTAAGAGGGAGTACCATGCAGAGAATCCCCCAAGACAGCTGCTTTGGTTCCAGGCCAAGCCAGCATTAGTGCTAGAGGGAATTAATTATAATATATTAATATATAAACATACAATATATGATGCATTTATCTCTTGAAAGGGACTTGTTTATAATTATTATTCTTTGCATTTGAATGCTGTCACCTGAGGATCTCAGTACGCTTTGTCTGCCTTTAGGTACGTGCAAAAACCACTGTGTGAGGATGGGGACCCGTATAAAGACTCTGCTATACTTTAATACATGGGAACATGCTGCATAGCATATGCACACAGCGTACAGCTGTGAGCATGGGACACAGTTCCAGGGTATTGAATTACACTGCTGTGTGAGAACAGCATTGAAAGCATTGGTGGGATGCAAGAGCAGCATCTTTTAATTTCAGAACACAAGACAGAAGAGATACTAAGCTGTCGAATTAGAGAAATGGTTTAGTTCTTAATTGCTTATTTCCTTTCATTTTTATTACATTATCTGGATATTTCTCTAGCATGCACTCAGACAGTTCCTGTCTCTCTCATTTTTGGGGGAATTTTTTTATCTAATTATGGAAATCTATTTTAATTCAACAAATAGACACTAAATATATTCGGTAAGTGCAAGTCATGGGACAGTTTCTTACTCTCCAGTATAAACTGCTATTTACTGGCCAGTTCTCTGAACGGCAAGCAGCTGTGAGGATCCCAGTTTTCCTGGCTTTCTCTGGAGGATTTCCTGCATTTTATTTCATACAGTTGGCAGTATGCACAGCCCTCACCCAGCCCAAGGGTGTATTAAGGGCCCATGATGCTCACAGATGTGCACAGATGGCAAGTGCTCTGCGTCACCTTCCCTGCGGCAGCACATAGCTCCCTCCCTGTGCTGTCAACAGCCTCTCCAAAATGCTGCCCTAAAGCTCTGAGGGGTAAGAAAGGGAAGGCATCCTCAGCACTCCCCCCTTGCTCATTTACTCTTCCTCTGCTGCATCATTTCAGCATTCACTTGTGGATCCAGTAAGGATGTTTTGGCAAAACCGAACCTCACTACCACAGGCTAAGAGGCAAAATGCTTTCTTGAGGCAACATGGCAATCAGCTGGGCTGCTGCCCGTCCCCAGACCCAGCCAGCATGGCTAGAAACCTCCCTCTTCTTCTAGCAGTCAGATTTCCAGCGACCAGATTTCACCAAGTTTTGCTTGAAGCCAGCCTTGGTTGGTTTATAGACGTGTGTTCCCACATGCAGCCACCAAGGCTGGATTTAGGGCAAAGTTTTGCAAGTGGCTGTTGCAGAGGGGAGCCTGGTGGGGGATGCTTACTGATACATGTAATCACTACGGAAGATGATTCTGTGATTCTGTGATATATTGCAGTGCTCCTTCGTGTGAAGGAAGTATCTTACAGTCCTGCCTCTGGCCCCTGCCTCCTGCCCCTCATGGCTCAGGACGTGTTTGCAGGCCTCGTGAGCTGAAATGGCGGCTCAGCTGCCGCAGAGGCCCTGCCCTTCGCTGCTCCTTGCCATCGTACTGGCTTTGGGGTATGACTGGCACCTTAGTGAGTGGAGTTGCCTCCCTAAACGTGCCAAAAAAAAAGCTGGGATTGCAACTTGTGTGCTGACTCGATGTGCTTTTAAGGATAAAGGCTCGACATGCCGTCCTCACTTGGTGAGACATTAGATGAGGCCCGGTGTGGGGCTGCAGCAGGGTGAGGCCGAGTGTCCCCAGATGTGAGGGAAGAGCCTTGCGGCAGCTCCGCGCCTCTCGTCAGCCGCCGTTCACAGGGTCCATGCTGCCATCCAGTGCTGCTGGGGAAAAATGTCATCAGTCCCAGGCTCCTCGGAAGGAACAGAAGGTATCTCCTCAGCAGCACAACAGCGGTGGCACAGCCACTTGGGGCTGAAGTGCTGTCATGTTCATGCCGGCAGCTCCATGAGCTTTCCCTGCTGCTTACCCATGGCCACACCACTGCTCATGCCGTGGGATTCTGGGTGTCTCGGTGATTCTTGTTACTTGTCCAAAGTGTGTTTGCAGCCAGCCATGCTTCTAGCTGAGCAGGACCGACTTCTCTGAAGCTTTTGGTGTTTGTGAAATCCAGCGTCAGTGTTTGGGGAGTTCAGTCTGCTGAACGCTAGACTTTTAATAGCATTAGGAAAACAAAAGCCAAAGTAGTTGAGAATTCAATACTGTGTTTTTCCCAGCTCCCGCTAACCTTGTGAGGAAAACCGTTGTCTGCACAGTATCTTCTAGGGGGTCATGGTTGCAAATGGATGGCATTATTATGGGAGTCCTTTCATTCTGAGCAAAAAGGACAGGATCTCTCTCCATCACCACCCCCAGGCCCTGCTTCCCCCAAAGAAATAAAAACCAAGACCCCAGGCAAGTCAATTAAGCATTGTATGGACCTGTCAGACAGATAAGAAAGGGACTCTTTGGCCATAGAGAGGCCAAAGGAGGGGAAGGAATCCCAGAGAGTCTCTCGAGTAGATAATAAATAGCCTTTATCTGGGAGGTGTGTCTGTGTGTGTTTTTTAAGGAGGTGTGATGTCAACCTCCCAGACTTGCCTTCTTTGTTGGGCGGACATTCAGTTTAATTAAAAACCTCCAAGGGAATGTTAATTGGCCTGGGGAAGCAGGGGGAATCATTACTTCATCTTCTCTCTCCATCCAAGCACATGTGGACACACATGCACAAGTACACATGCTTTCTTTTACGGAACAGAAAAGCCGTGACAGCAAGGTTTCTGGCAAGGCCTTGCATCCCCCAGCACGACTGTTTGCAGAGGAACAACAAATAAATGCAGTGCTTTGTTTTGCTCCCGAGGAGCAGCAAGGGGAAGATCTGCCGGCTCCTCCCAAGGCTTTCTCTTCCCGTGAGCGCTGCAGGCCCGCACCAGAACCCTGAGCAGCTGCAGCTCTGCAGGTCAGGGGAACAGCAGCAGCTCCAGAAGCAGGGTCCCCAAATGGCATATGGAGCAGAGGGAGACCTGCTCAGCTAACAACAATCCTTTGGCATTGTCTGAACGTTTCCATTAGTTTGTTTGTTTGTTTTAATAATTTTTGCCCATACTTCATAGTGGAGAGCAGACATGTGAGCTTGCAGAGAACAGTGAGAGGGTTCTCAAATCTAGAAAAACCTTTGCTTATTTTTCACTCTTCCTTTCAGCTGTTCCAAGATGAATGAATGCAGCCCTTCCCAGCTTCTGTTCTGAATCCCTACATTATCGCAGTGTAAACTAACATCCCCCACCACCTGTTGGTTTTTTTTAAGTTTATTTTTTGTTGTCACTCAGAGAGGTTAAGGCAGTTACTCAAGAGTACCCTGTTGCTGGTGTTTGACTGTGGTCTCATTGTCCTGCTGTGGGAAGTCTGTTTCCTGTGTTTGAAATGTGGTTTCAAGCATCCTATGCTCTTTTCCTCTTGAGTTGTGATCTGGTTATGTACCAGTCATTCTCATGCCTACAGTTTTTCCAAAAGCTGTAGAGTTTCAAAATACTGTGATTATTTGAAAATACTTGCTGTCATCTCCCTCCAACAATGGGTGGATTTCTTTTTTAGAGCAAAGAAGTTGAAATGTGCAGCAAACTTCTACCTTGGAATAATGCTGTTAATAGATTTTAGTGGTGTTAACATGGTGAGTTAAGTGGACTTTGGGGAAGGAGATTTAAGCACTAAAGAAAACAGAGTTTCTGCCTGGGCTGGGATATTGAAGGGAGGGAGACAGGGAAACCTGCAAGCCATCCCTGCTGGCTGCGAAGTGTTAGTCAGGGAGAAACCAAAAAGGTGAGGACAAACGCAAAGCCCAGTGCAAAAAGAGACGCGTGGCAGGCAGCTCAGCACTCAGGGAGCAGGCAGAGGTGTCAGCAGGCTCCCTGCCAGCAGCACGGGGTCTGGGCAGTGAGCTGGTTCCTCAGCTGCCAGCTCTGCACCCACAGGGCCTTGGTGGGCCCCAGCCAGCACCTGCAGTTACACGGGGCAGCAAGCAGAGGGGAAATTTGCAAATGCACTGTGCATGTGTAAATCATAACTGAATTCTGCCTAGCAATTCCCAAAATGTCCCTGTTTCTGAAGGTGCTTAAACACAGTAATGTGTGTTCATACTAACTTTTTCTTAATCGGGGCTGATGTGTATCTTTGGACCATCACAGGTAGAGTAACAGCACAGCATCCATCTTCAAGCTTTTTATATTGTTAACAGAGAGAGGTAGGCTTCTCTTTCATGTGGCTAGGAAGTTTGTTATCCCCTCATAGGCAATTAGAATATATGTCCAAATGTGGATGCTGTTCATGCCCTAAAACTGGAGTACCTGTATACTGACAGCGAAGTACAACATGTAGGTCTCTGCAAAGCTGAGGAGAAAATAAGGCCTGTTAGTTCCCTAGAATTATATTTAAAAGGAATGAAAGCATTCTAGACTCTTGGGAGAGGTAGCACAGCTGCACTACGTTGAGTTCTGGAATGTCTGTTAAAAGTGACCTTTTCAAAGAACGTTCTTATGCTCTAGGCTTGTACCCATTTTTGCTCCTAGGTATTCAAGCATGGGTATGATCCTGCTTGATAACTGAAAAAGTAGTGTTATTGAATTGCTAACGAGGACATCCCTTCTGAATAATGCTCATTAACTACTGGAGTTTTAAACAAAATATTAGAACGTTTAAAGAGCCTAAACTGAGTCTTAGTCACTCTGCTTTCATTCTTTTGATTCTTGTGCTGTCACAATTTCTGGCATTGGCATGATGTTTGAAAGTAGGGAAGATCTGTATTATAAGTATCTGGGAAGGAAAGCTTAGGAAAAAAATAAAAATAAAAATAAAAGGGAAAACTCAGAAAACCTTATCATTTAAACTTCATTTGTTCATCCCAGAAAGTACAAGCCACATGTGGTATCTTTGCAACTTCTCAAGGTAAGGAAGAGAACCTTTTTTACTTCATGCAAGATTCCTTCTATGTTATTGCCTGATTTTATAAAATCTATGTGGATGCTTTAGTCATGTCAATCTCTAGAATAGATCTGAGCCTCCAGCAGTGCAAGAAACTGCTCAGAACTGGTCCTTATCTGATCAATGCCAAGTGCACTGTGCGTTGCTTTCAAATACTGTCCTGTGCACATTTCATCCCAACCCTTAAAGACCCAAACAAATTTTAGGTACATTTTAGTCACTGTTAGCGCCTGATATAAATTATAAAACAAGGAGAAAAGGTTAACGTGTTTGTTTTGCAAAATAGTGGAATTATTCAGCCATTTGTCTATGGCTAATACTGCTCTTGACAAACACATTTCGTCTCACCCACATTTTTAGCCATTTCTCTTTTACTGCCTGTATAAACTATGATAAACAGTGCTGCACTTCTAATGCGTCATAGATAGATGAGGAAACTGTAGAGGAGTTAACATCTTAAAATCATGTGTAGCCTGTTTGCAATAGGATTTTTAAGTTTGTTACATTGGAATTTGGTGGTCTAATCTGGACATACCAAACATTCAGAGTCTTTTACAAAATTCTGGCAACATAAAGAAATCCTGTATTTGGACATAATAGGCAACAATTTAAACCATTTTTCAGGTTCATGGGTTAATGGAGAGGAAAAATAATGCAAGAAACTAGACTTGGGCCAACTTTTCTGGAATAAGCAGTTACCCGACTCTCACACACAATCCTGTGCGTGATGACTCCTGGAAGGCATCTCACCTACCAAGATCAGTTTTTGCAGGATCAGGCCCTTTGAGTTCTGGCTATTTCTCAAGTGCCATTAGTCATGGTTTTCGAGAAGAAGCAGTACTGAAGACAGAGTAAAGGGTTTATTAAAATATAAGATTAGGCAGGTCTTTGCAAGTGTAATTTAAAAAACTAACTACCTTTAAGAGCATGAATTACTGCTTTGGCTACTCTGGGCATTTTTCTGTGTAGTAGAACTGTCTCAGAGGTCGCTCTTTTTCTTCTCTGTTGGACTACAAGGTCAACAGAAGCATTTCTTTCCTCAACACTTGCAAATCAAATAACTTCAGTCAATCAGCAAATTGGGTCTGCTGATACAGAATTAATGAAATGTGTTAGGGTGCTAATCTCTTGCCCAATAAAAACAGAGATTAGGTAAATCAAATCGGCTAGAAAGATTTTAGCTCTTTTCCAAGAAGCATCCTGCAGAAACCACACTGGTTTTGGTAAAAGCAGCATCATCAAAACATGGGATGTTTAGGGGGAGAATAGCAGTGGTGTGGGATAAGAAGAGCAGGGAAGATTTGATGCTTGCTTTGTAGGAATATTGACAGGTGTTGCCTGAGGAAGATTTGCACACAGCCTAATGAACGGTGGCTTGCTGTCAGTGTGGCTCATCCTTCATATGGAATCAAGCCTGCCTGCTTACGTTATGTTAAAAGGAAGGGGAGCTAGCTTAGTGGTGTGTAATAGCTGTTTTGCTATTATGGAAGAGTTGTTGAGTGTTCACATGACAGGACAAAACAAAAGGGTCTGTAAAATGGATCTTTAAGCCTATGGTATGTGTCAGTGTGAATAAAGAGGAACACTTGCAAAGTGCAGGCGGTTTGCCTGGAAGCATGCTTGCTGAGAATGAAAATGGCCAGGAATCATGTTAGGTGATGGTTAGGCAATTTGTCATCTATTTATGCTTTTAAAAGTATATTTTTGTAAAATACAGAAGTTAAAAGAAGATGATCCTAATGACTCAAATCTGACGTTTTCTCCCTTCCGATCCTTTCAGGAGAACCCATCAAACACCAATAATTCCAATCTTTTACAAGTACCTAATGGCTCCTAGCCAAGAAAGGTTTTAAGAAATAAATAGGAGCTCTTAATGCAGTGAATTTCAGTTTTGCCTAATCTGTGCAAATTGATGAATTAAATCCCTTTGCATCTCAAACCCACTTTGGTGATTTGCATGGTGATTATTTCAGTTTTCATAAATTTTCCCCAATCATTTTCTGTCATTTCTTGAGAGCAGACGTCTAATCTCCCCAGAAATGTGTGTGTGTAGTAGTTATATGGTGTTTAAAACTTGTCTATACATATTCAGATATTGCACAGTCACAGATAATGTATGTAGATGCACGCAGGACAGCAGATTTCTCAGCTGGCCCCAATGAATGTGCCTGTGATACCTCTTTATGCATCCTCTTCAATGAGCAGCAGCATATTTTGAGATATAATGAACGCAATTCAGCAAGCAGCTATTAGGTTTGGCTACCCTGCATTTTGTGAGAATGGAGGCTGGTTGCTATGTATGAATCCGACACAGTGTACTTGTACATGTAAAAAATATTTTTGCAAACTACATTTCATATGTAATACGTAAGACCATCTATTACCACTCGGTTGCTGGCATGGGGCACACTGAAGGAAGAGCTAAACAGTCAAGCCAAGAAACATCCTTCTGGTTTCTGTTTCTGCTGCATGCTGTTGGTTTAGTTCAGTTCAAGCCAGCACTCTGCTCAGGAATTAACTGAAAAGCAGCTGCTAAGCTGCAGCTAGCTTTTTTTTGCCTTCTGTGGCCTTTACGCAGAAGTTTTGATGTGAATGTCTGCCCTTTCCTGTGGTTTCTCTCAGTACAACACACGCTATAGAATATTTCCTTTGTTTTAGACCTTATGTTTTACTCAGTTTGGCACATGTTGGCACAGAAGAGGCGTACCAGTGATACACGTGATGTGTTGGAACGTGATGCTTACAACACACCATGGCAGTCAGTTATTTGTTCTGGCTTCGGGAGTCGTAACCGCTCATTTGTGTAGTAAGAAAAATGTGACTAGTCTGACATGTAGACCATCCCGGCTGTAAAAATAGCAGTCATGACTAGCAGCTCTGGAATTACTGTTATGGTATCTCTACCCTTAATGCTTTTCTTTTCCATTTTCATTCTCATCTGCTGTTTTCATGACTGTCTGCAATGACTCTTGTTTACAGAAATGATACGTGTATGTTTTTTAGATAAATGGTTGTAGATATAAATAAGTACAGCCAGCAATACACATCATGTATGTATTTCTGTCTGTGTATGTACTTTATATGTTCATGTGAATGAGGAAGTGCTTTAATCCCTGCTTTCTAGCAAGTAGAGCAGTCTGAGAAGCCAGTGATAATTGCAAAGACAAATAGAAAGTCATCACCAGGGTTGGGATTAGAATCAGGCTTCTCTCTTTGTGCTTTTACCAGAATTGCATAAGATCGACCTGGAAAGGACACGAGGTCATCTAGGCCATCCTGCTTCCCCAGACAGGATCAATTCAAATTAAACTGCTCCTGACAGATATTTATCAAACAAGTTCTTAAAACCTCTGATGATGGAGATGCTCAAGGTCCCATGGGTGGTCACTTTGGCTGCTGTGTATTTACTCACAGCAGATCATCAGGTGTCACATTGCCCTGCACAGGATTTCATAGCAAACCTCTGAAACAGGGAGCAAAGTCGGAGTGGGAGTTGTGTGGGTGTCTGTGCTTCGATATGTAGCCCTGGAGGTTTAATAAACTCTTCCTGTGCTGAGATGGACTGTGATACTCCGTAGTGTGGTATTTCTGTGTCTTCTCTTAGAAGAGTCTCTTGGGTATCAGTTTTAACTATTCTGAGCCTGTTTTTTAATCTTCAAAAGGGATGCAATACTATAGCTAGTGGAGTTTGACCAGAAGAAGGGAGCGCGTGCACCAGCGTTTTTGAGGCAGCACTTCTTTGCTGGGTTATTTTTAACTGGGCTCAGTTGCCTGATCAAGCCCAGCATTCAGCCCCACAAAACAGCTGTTCTGGCACCGCTGAAAGCAGTGTTTTGGGGGTGGAAATAAGCATCACTGGGTAGGAGGGGTGGTGGGAGCTACTTCAGCTGACCTTGGGGCCAAAAGGAGTGTAAGTCATTCCTCTGTCTAAATGCAGGACAGCTGAGAAGCATTGCCTTGAAAATGCTGGTGCATGGTGTAGTGGGTTCCCTTCTTCTCCATGTAAACTCATTATGGGAAGAAGAAAAATTGTTTTCCCTGCAGTCCTAAGCAGAGCATTTCTTCTTTGGCATGAAGAAGCCCTTTTAAGAACATTAGCTGAGCTATTACGATGATGAGGATGCATGTAGGTCAAAGTGGTCATTAATTTGCATGTCCTCATTCCTTTGCATCTCTCCTGGCCTTGCTGGTTACTGTCCACCACGTTGTGTAAGGGTTTGTTTTTTAATATGGATATCTGTTGCCTAGGGACTGGATTAGAGTGCCCCAGTTTACACTGAGCTCTGATCAGTCACTAGGTAGAAGCATCCATCAAGGCTGGACACGAGCCTGTGACCTTGGAAGGAGAGCCTGGCACTTCATGAGCTTTCCCCCGAGCTGGGTCGCGCTCCCTCTGTGTAATCCTAGAGTTTGCCTATTTTCCATAGAAGAAATTCCAATTGGCCTTTGAAGTTACCTCCGAAATATTTGTGGAGGACAAGTCAACTCTGTTATACAGAAAGCATTATGTGTACTCGGAATCAAAGTGTACATTATATCTTTAAAAATGTGCGTGCCTGCTCTCGAGTGTCAGAGCTGGTCTTAAAATACATACCGTTCGTGAGGCATTTTATTAACCTTACAGAGTAGTTAAATGTCAATTTAGTGCTAAGATCTTTTTAAGCCTTATATATGAGGAGTCTCTTTCCACCTGTGATGTCCTTGCCAATGTTTATAATACCACAATATCCAGCAATCACACTGCGAGATGGGAGCCTACATTTGCAGTGCCAAGTACTGTTACAGCAGTTGGTACAGATATCCTGAGTATTGCAGAGGAGAATATTACGTACAGAGGCATTTTTAGCTGCATTTCTCAATTTGCAAGAATGCAATACAAGTTAATGAGACCTTTCCATTGCAAATCTTTGCAATATTTTGAAGTCCACAGTTGCCCTCTAGCACTCCAAGTTAAAAATGTGGCCTTTGCAAACTAGGAAAAGGATGGTACATCCCCAGATATGAGATCTATCGTGGTGCTATGCAGCATGAGCTCAACACAGCACAAACCCTGTAGTCTGAATATGAGAAGTGTTACTCTTCCAAAGGCAGCTGTGTAAAGCTGGCTCTTAATCTCGGCCTTATTTTTTGATAGCCTGCATTTCCACTCACATCTTGGTTTTGGTGATGAAAGCTGTACTTCTAAAAGACAGAGTACAAGTTAGGGTTGAGCGAGCCAGCAAAGCCCTGCCACAGAGCCTGAGTTGGAAATCAGGCCATTTGAATGCAAGGCCATGTGTCCATAGAGCTGCAAGAGGAGTTTCTTGTGGGATAAAGGCATTTTACAACTTGCAAGGAACAGTCTCTCCATCTTCCTCTCACAATTATTATCTGGATTCATAATTAGCCTAGTGCAGCTTTTAACCAGATAGCAGGGTGGATTTTCTTGTGGCTGAGGCACTGCGCTGTCCTGTCAGCGCATCTGACAGTGAGCTATCGCTTAGTTTCATTTGAGACATTTCCCATGCTTAGCTGCTTAAAAGCATTAGTTTATGAGGCTGCAAGATTTCATGAAGCCATTTTTCTGGCATTTCTCAAACATTTTGCTTCCTGTTGATAGTAAACTGATGTAAAAATGCTTCTTGTGTACAGCAGATCTATGCAAGAGTGGATTTGCCTAAAAGTCACTGGGACTGTGCACCAAGTACATATTCTTTTTTACTATTATTATTATTGTTGTTACTATTGTTGTTGTTGTTGTTATTATTATTATTTTAAACAGCAAAGGGCAAAGCCAGACTGAAGTTCAGTTTATTTCTTCCTGCAAAAAGGTAGCGTGTCATTTTTGTATTCACCAGTGTTTCGTTGTGAGATAAACATACCAGACAAGCAGCTTGCCATAGAGAGCACTCAGATCCTGCAGAACTATTTTGGAGAGAAATAGGCAAGCAGGGATTGAAGCAGACAGCACATTTATCCTGTTAGCATTTGCTTAGGATATAAACGTATGAAGGAATAAACTTGTCACAAAGGTCTGTCTGCAAATGCCTAGTGCTGGAAAACACAAAAGCAATACATATGAGCATAGATTAGTTCTGTTCCTGGCTTCTTTGGCAAAATGGCTCTGTAGGGGTGTAAGGCTGGCAAGACGGCTCCATGAAAAGTTGGTCTGAGAGAACAGCACAGCTGTTCCTGCTGCTGTGCCAGGAGAAGGTCCCAGAGGTGAGCAAGGGAGGGCTGCTGCTTGTACAGAAGCTCGTCTCCACCCATTAGGGCTCATTTTGAACTTTACAGGTAGTGCTGCAATGGAGAAGGAGAGCAGAGAATTAAAACAGAGTTGAGTCAAGAGTGTCTGATAGGCTGCTCAACCATTCTTTCATTCGATGAGATGAATAGGATGAAATATTAACGATATACTTACAGGTGAATAACTAGACCCCACTGGTAAACTTTTGGGTACTAGAATTATGTGGCACAAGTCCACGCTGGAGATGTGACACAGAAGTCACCCATGAAGTGAGAAAGAAACCCAAACTAGTCAGGGTCTCTTAAAGATAAAGTCTGTATCGTATGGCGTGGGGACTCGAAGGTTTCTGTCTGACATCTTCACAAGAGATCCTGTGCTGCATGGCACGTGCACGTCAGCAGTTCCTGGGCTGGGAGGAGCACAGTGCTCAGTCAGGGCAGGACGCTACTGCCTTCCTGTTCCTGGGGGAAAAATGCAGTGTGGTGGTGCAAGATAAAAGTAGCTGTTGATCACAGACCTGGCAAGCATCAGTGTAAGTGGTGAGCATTCTACATTAAGGCTAAATAATGAAGCCAATTAATGCTCTTTTCTTGGTAGCAGTTCAGGAAGAGAGGGCCCTGCCGGAGATGCAGTCCAGGAAGGGAGGCCAGAGCCAAAGCAAAGTCCCAAATGTTTTCTGTGGATGTTGCTTAGCGGGGCAGGGCCACTGAACCAACATGTTCCCAGTGTCTCTAGCTCCTTCTGTGAAAACAGCAGCAGGGAAGAGGAAAAAAGCAGGAGGAGTTTGTTTGTGAAGGATGCTGAGGCAAGGCTTCCTGAGACTGCACACTAGTGAAGGGGCAAGTGTGGGAGAAGGCTGAGGAGAGCCATGGTGCATCCAACCAAAGCCACCTCTTCCTAGCAGCAGTCAGAAGTGGCGCTGAGGGAATACATCACCCATGTATGATCCCTGCCCCTTACTCCTCCAAGAGTCTTTTTTTATTATTATTATTTTTCCTTTTTTCCCCCTTGTGAACTCAGAAGAAAATAGGACTTTTTGTAGATTCTTCGCAGTATTACTTATTCGCAAAGAAATATTGGAGCCGTATCAATTTTTCATGGAAATGAGATAAGGAAGGCTTTGAATTTCGCGTACAGTGTGGGCTAAAAGGGCAGCAGTATGATGCATTTTAATACATGTGTTTTGAGTTTCTTCTTAGAAAAAATATCAAGTAAGCAACTTAAAAGAGTGTCAGGGCTATTTCTGAAGCTTGCAAAATAGATAAAAGCCAAGAATTTAAAACATTTCATTAAAAATGAACCCAGAAGTTTTTTTGAAGCTCAACATTATGTTCTGCAAGCTCAGCAATATTCATTAACCTCCCACTGAAGACTGCTGAACAGCTGGATCCAATTTCTGAAAAGATAATCATGAAGAAATTAGATTAATAGTCTTCAAGTGGAGCGGTTGAGGATCAGTTGTGGCAAGCTCTTTTATATGTAGCATGTTGTTAGCTATTTTCCATGTGAAGATAGTTACTGCGGTCCCGAGAGGAATGAGGCTGTATCTCAGCGATACAGATATCAGTTCTCCTGGACTGTGAGCACAGCACAGCACAGATAAGCAAGATTGCTGCTGGCTCCCTTTTCTCCTTCTTTACTGTCTCCCTATTCCGAACACATCGCTTGCATGACATATATGCATATTTGCTGCAAGGAAATCACTGCCTTTCAGTATCAGAGACAGCACGTCGCTGACATACCAATCAGTGCAAAAAGCTCCTGCTGGCCCAAGTGAAGATTAAGTGCCTTTGTACAGTGCTTTATTGTAATACAGAGAGGTAAATGTAAAGAATGACCTGTCCCTCCTAAGGCATAGCCAGAAATAAAGTAACATTCAGTGCTGGCATCGCTCTCCTCCCATTGAAATAACTGATAAAACTCCACCGAGTGCCACAGTAGCTGACTTGGGCCAGGGCAGAGCAACTGGGAATGCTGTGTCAGGCTGCCTTACCCCTGCTCACAGTTCTCACTGGCTTCAAGCAAGTCTCACAGAAAGAGCTGTGGGTTTTCACATGTTCGCAGGTCAGTTCCATCCACCTCTGTGGAAACCCCAAAGACTCTCTTAGCCTAACTCCCCACAGCACATCTTTCCACCATGCAGCTCCTGCAGCAATACATGTGCTCCTCCACAGCCCAGTGACATCCCTGCTCTCCCCATCCCTCCACCAAGCACAAGAGAGTGGAAGACAGGTCTGCCCCATGCCCCACATCACTCCTTGGCAGCCTCTGAATATTGCATGCCCACTGAGAAGTGTCATATTTTAACTTGTACACTGTGACTGTGTTCACATAAAACAAATACCATACTGAAAGCAGATGTAGGACCCATATCGGTGATTTCCCCACTGTGTTCATGTTCTAGTAGCTTTCTCCCAAATACAGGAAAAGCCAACAGGGTTGTAAATGCAAGACAGGAATTACAGCATATCCATTTGTGCACAGGGGAGCATTTTCATGGTGTGTGGATTGGCACGTCCTTCAGCAGCCTGATTGCTCCCTGCTTTCCTTCTTACCTCTCATCCTCGACCTGTAAATTACTTCCCATTCATGCAAATAGATGTAGAACAACCTGGAAAACCTTTGGGCTTTGATTTTTCTGAATAGGTGACCAGAAATAGCATACTGTTGTTTGCAGTGTGCTTCACAGGCAGTTTCCCAGCAATCTGTAAAAAAATAGATCCAGAATCACCAGCTTTCTCTGAGTATTCTTTGTTCTACAATTAGCAAAATGATTATTATTTTTTTCACCTTCCCTGTGCAATATCCTTATTTAACTGCTTAAAGGCTCTCTACTCCAAGTGGGGATGGGACTGTGATAAGCTCTGATGTTTCTCTGAGTCAGGATCAAGAGAAATTCACTCTTTATGTGAAATTCACTCTTTATGTGTTCCCCACTGGTGCCATGCTGGAAGACCCCTCAGGTTGAAGAAAGCATGGCAGCAGAGCAGAATAAGCCAGGCATGACTTCTGTCAGTGCTGGAAGTCAGCCAGGTCTTTAAAGGTGTTAGCCTTTTATTTTGCAACCCTGAAAGGAATATTTGGATAAACTGACAGAGCTAGGTAAAGAGGCATAAGGGTTGTTTGTTTTCCTTTTTCCTTTAACTTCCAGTACATGCTTAAAACGTGACAATCTTGTCTGGTATTTACAATTTAGACAGTATGTGGTTGTTTCTTGGGTTGAAAATTTGAATTCCAGAAAGAAATAATGTTTCTGGCATAGCAGACTGCATTCCAGGGCATGATTTCATCTGGTAACTAGTCCAAGAGAGTCAGTATTGGCTAATCTGACCATGACTGCATGTATTTCTCATTAACTTTCATCAAAACTTTCCAGAAAATTTATGATTCGGTGCCAGCAGATCACTCTTCCTTTCACGTATGTCGTAGTGTCCTCATTCACCAACCCAGAAGCCTTTATAAGGAAAAGTAGTAACGCAGCACACTCGACTCCTCGCATTGTCCACTATGCAGATACAGGGAGAGGCAGATGGAAATCCTGTAGCAAACAAATGGGAGGTTCTGTGTTTGTTTCTGCAAACATCTTTTGAGAATCCTCAGGACTTTCTCACTCTTCTGGCCACTTAGCAGGTCAGATCTGATGTTTGGCATTCCCTAGCAGGAGAGTCTAATTGTGCAGAGCTGGCTTGCTTCCTGACTGACAATACGTGGAAGAATGGGAATCCTCATTCCCTTTTCTGCCTGCAAGCATTCAGTATGTGAAACAAGATGCGTGATATGCCTGTAATTTGTCAGAGATGGTAGGACGAGGGTGCATATCCTGGAAAAATCTATGAAAACAGATCCCAATTCCTGAATTCTCCTGGTGGTAAAGTGCATTTCGGAGTGTCCCATCAAACAGCTAAACAATTTCTGTGCTCTCCATCCCTAAAAATGATTCAATGATCTCTTTCTGCAGGGACCAGTTGGCGATGAAACTGCCTAAAAAATGGTCCACAAGGGGGAATTCCACCTGAGCAGTCTGTCATTTCATCAGTTAGCATTTCTAAGAGTGTTGTCAGGACATACCCCAGACTTTGCTTCCTCAACAGGCCAGTCTTTTCCTTGTCTTGTTATATCTGGAAACTGGAGAGTCAAACTGCCCTATTCCAGACAACCTCGAGGTAGATCACAAGTTTTGTTGTACAGTGCTGTCAGCTGGCTGGCAAGCCTATTAATTTTTCCAGTGTGTGGCCAGGCACAGTTGTACATGTGTATGAAAAGAGAAGATGGAGTGGGGGATGATCTAATCTGCCTAAATTCTCACTGAAATCTGGAGGAAAAATGCAGCCTCTGCTTGTGCGCCACAATCCTTGCGGTAACAGTAGGCCAGCTGATAACTTTTCCCTTGCTTTACAAAATCAAGAGGTTTGGAGAGCTGTGCGACAGAGCTCCTTCAGCCCAGGCCTGGTATGGGAAGCATCACTGCTCTGCCCTGGGGTGCAGGCAGCCCACCTGCAGGGGCCGGGCAGCCAGGAGCACAGGGCAGGCAGCTCGGGGGCCACTGTCCCACCCCGAGCCCCTCGTCTGCACGCCTTGAGTCTCTCGGGAGGATTGGCTTCTCTGAGGGGTACTTCAGAGGCAGGGACATTGAGGAAGGCTTGAAGCACAGAGCTGCAAGTGATGAGGAAAAAGACTCGCTAGAGGGATAGGAGGAAAGAAAAGAGTTTTAGCAACCCATAAGAGTAAGCTACGTGCCATCCTGCAGGCCCAGGCAATTTCAGTGGTGTGGAAAAAAAAAACAAAACCTCTCTCCCCATGGTTTTCTCCCTGACATTTCCATTTAGCGACAGAAGACAAAGTTCCATCGGATGAAGTGATTGTTTTGATTTATATGGCACCCTGGATGGGCTAGGTACTTCACAAGACAGTTACTGCTTCCAAGTGCTTCCAGCCTAACGAGATGCATGGGATGTGACAAGCGCTGCTAGCCCAGAGAGCGGGCTGGGGGGAGGAAGGGGGAAGGCATGGCTGGAAACCAGCTCAGTGGTATCAAGGATTGCTGTCTGCCAGAAGTGAATCCCTCAAGTGCTGGCTCATTGCAGCTGCCTGCAGCAACCTCCGCCTCCAGGTGGGAAAAATAAAAGTAGGGGGAAGCCAACTTCATCTTCTCTCACTTGGAGGTGATGCAGAATACAGTCCGGTAAGGTGCTGAACCCAGAATGGAGCACTACATGGTGCTTTATCTTCTGTTAATTTATTTCAAAACAGAGTTTCTTATTCCGCTTCATGTGATCAAAGCACATCAATCACACAGTGCTGACACTAGCTACGAATTCCTGCTAGTGCTTTCATTTTAGTTTTTCTGGAAGCTACATTGTGTGGCAGCTCTTCCTATGAGGGTAGCTCTTTGTTAGAGTCCTTGCAGTCAAAGATCAGACACTGATAGGTTTGGGTTTGGGTTTTGATCTTTTCATTAGTGCTGCCTTCAGGCTGTAACCTGCTGTTTCCTTAAAGACAATGTCCTTCATCCCATTTTTATGTCTCAACATTTAAGGCATGTGTGGAGTCTGTTTTGCTGTTGGTACATTGGACCAGTGACCATTTAGCTTGTGTAATGATGGGCTCTACTGAAATACCAAAATGGGGTGAGACCTCACCTGAGCCATCCATCACCTCTCAGGAGGGTGCCAAAACGTGTGAAAGACCCACTGAAACCAGAGAGCCTGGGCACGGCTCAGGCTTCAGCATTATCCCCAGCAGCTGCATGTCCCGGGGTGCACTTCTTTCCCCAATTTATTTGCCATCATTCTGAAAGTAATTTGGGAGGTAATGATTAAATACTGTCAGAAAGCATACAGAAGAAGAGGAAAGACCTCTCTAATTATGTTTTGACATTTTTTGACATCAGCAATTCTTTTGAACAAAAGAGAAAAAAGAAACAAAGTCTGTTCAGTCAAGATTTTCTGCTTTTTGTTCCCTTTGGATAGGAAAAATCAGGTTGCAGTGAAACTAAATGGTGCATGCAGCACCAAAGCTTGCCTCCCAAGGAAGTTTTCATGTACTCAACTTGCAGCCAAAGGCAGTTTTCCAGAAGTTTGCCCTCCTGGAAAGCAAGTGTTGTCTCTGTAAGTGAAATGGCACTTAAACTGTCACAGGACCGCAGTACGTTGTGCTGTCTCATTGACTTCAGAGATGTGGTGCTGGGATTTGCTTAATACTTAGGTCTGCACAAGCCTAGCAAGATGTCAGCTCTAGCACCAGGTGAATAACTGCTAGCAAACACAACAGCACCTCTGGTTTTGTAAGATTAAAGCCCTGCCTGAAAAGAGATTCTTGACATTGGCTCTTGAGGGGGCCTGTGTACCCGATACAGTATTTCAGTATGGAGGACATTCCAAAAAGTTATTTCTGCTATTAGCATTTAAAACTGGTTTCAAAGATATAAATAACAAACTCAAGCCGTAATAATGTAAGAACCCTAATTAATGATAGAATCATCAGTTAGTGTGTAGTTTACATGCATTCAAAGCATTCCACCAGATTTTAACAATGACTTCACACAGAAGACAAATAAGACCAATTGCAAATGTAACACCAATTTCTATAGAAGCAGATTTATTTTTTTTTAATCCTGCTTTTTATTGCTTTTTTTGAAAGAAAGACATTTCCAACCTTTGCAAAGAGCACCTGAGGCTGGAAAGGACCTCTGGAGGTCATCTGGTCTTTTCTTGCGTTCACCTGCCAAACCTTGGGAGCAAGATTGTTTTCCTGCCCTGCAACAGGTGAAATTCTGTTTTGATAGCATGTCATCCTGCAAAAAGTAGTGCAAACAGTTAAATCCAAAATGTTGTGGGCAGTGTGCTTTGTTCTCCCTCCTAGTACCCTGCTGGAGTTGGTGGTCCAGTGCTGGGGGCTTTAAGGAAGGATCCAAAGCCACAATCTCTGCTCCATGTCAGGGCATAGCTCTGAGCTGGGTACAGGGAAACATTACAAAGCCTCCGAGCCAGCCACAGGGACTTCTTGAGAGATTGCACCACAAAGCAGATTCTTCTCCCCTCCAGCATGCCTAAGGGCTCTCAGCACAGATTTCTTTCCTGTAGTCGTTAAGGAGATTTTATTGTTACCTGGTAAGCATTAATACTACTTCTTTCTTGGGTTTGGCAGGTAAATGAGAGCACAAGCTTCCAATATATTTTTTTTCCAAATTACATTAACATGTCTAAATTTCCAAATGGTTAATAAAAACTGAAGTCTCCTGAGAGACCCGTGGCTTTTCCCTAGCATTAGGCCCAAATGAAAAAGCCATTACTGATTGAATACCTTTTAAAATTGTGACTGACAGGTAAGTGTACAGGTTATTGTAAAGGGCCTTTCTGTTTAGTTGTCAGGAGAGTGAGTTGAAAGGGATGAGTGACCGAGTTTGAACAAAACTGAAGACTTGTGGGATTTCCCACAAGCGGGATATGAAAGAAAGCTGAACTCCTCCTCACCTGGTAGTTGTGGAATGTGGTTTTGGAAGGGACCCACGAAATGATGTATGTACATACAGCACTGCTTCTGGCACTTCTGCGTGGCAAACAACATTTCAGAGTCAAGCATCATGTCAAAGCAGAGAAGAAAAAACAGATTTTGCTGATAAGCTGTGAGTAGTTTCTGAACCCCAGGAAATGCAATCCCACCCCATTTCCCTCTGTGGCTACATCAGGGCACCCCAATCATGTCAGTCTTAATGAATGAGAACATTTTGCATGTTAACTTGCTAGTGAAACGAATCATGCAAATGAAGTTAGTCAACTGCATAGCAGTTTACAGACCACTGTCTACAGCACACGTATGGTTTCTGAATGTCTGTAATGTCTGTAAATTCAGTTGTCCTCGAAATTATGTACATAAATGATACATGTCTTGAGTTTGTCCCCAGAATGTAATCCCATGGAAATAAGAGTACGCGATCTAAAAAAAAATGGGTTAGTATGTAACATAACACAATTTTGCAGTAATTTTACAGTTCCTTAAAAACAGTAGTATGAAGTGCAGGTGTTACTCCCTCAAGCCCCTGCTTCACTCTGATTAAGGCAGAACTTTAAAGCCATATCCTCTCTCACTGTCATGAAACTCGGTGACAGTTCTGTCACTCACTGCAAAAGTTTCTTCTGAAGTTTGAATGTCTTTGTTGTTTGTTTTTTGGAGGTTGCTATGTTGTTGCTGCTTTTTAATGGGAGTCTCTTCATTTCTTTTATGTGTATGGATCTGTACATCCCTGGCGCTTTGCTGACATCCCGCCAGCCTGTGAGGAGCCCTCTTCAGCAAAGTGCAGCTTTGTCCCTGTTGAATGCAAACAACCAGTTCTTAGTGCATTGATGGTGATGGGATATTCTAAGAAAAGGGTCTGGGGCAGACTTCTTTTGTGGTAGATGAGCAGGCAGTTCCTCTTGCTTTTCATCCCTTGTTCAGATCTTAAGAACAATTTGTCATTTGTAAGATTCCAGAAATTATTGTCCTAAGAGAGACAAAACTCTCACTTGTTCAGCTGGCATGTCAGGGCACATCTAAGCACTTGTCTCCTACAGGCACATTCCTGAGTGTTCTCCTCTCCCTGCCCAAAGCTAACAGCCAGTATATTACCATCCCGTCGTTATCTCCAAGACCACTCTCATGCTTCCATCCCCCGCCCCAAATGATGCATGGTGCAAACCAGCGCGGGTAAGTCAGCACGCAGAAGCTGAGGAGGTAGTTCAGTTCTGCTTCCATGTATCTCTAAACAAACTTAAGAGACTGCAAAAGGCATCATGATTCACAACTGTATTAACAGCCAGATGTAGGAACTTTAAAGAAAGACATTCTGCAGATTGATCACACCAATGCTATTAGCGTCAGTGGTGTGTAAAGTGTCAAGTGCAGCTGTGTTGAATTATTCATTATTTCATAAATATAGTGAGGTTTCAGAGGGCAAGATCCATTTGAAAAGTGAAATGAAAGCCCCTGTAATTAAAAATCATTATTAAACTTCATTTATTTAACTTCATTTCAACTTTTCCCTGTGACTATTATTAAATTTATTATATTTATTTGTTTTTCTACTCCCTTCCCATTCTCTGCCAGCTAATGAGAAAAGAAGTGGTTTTGAATTAAGCAAATAATCTTGTTCTCCCTGGACAATAGTTCTGTGCTCTCACGTTGACCCCTGGAAGGAGATTTACCGGGCGATGCTGTTTTGTTTTTTTTCTCATAGGAGGAACTGTGCACGTTAGTACAGGCTAAAAGGAAATAAATTAAAAGGAAACCTGAGTTTTGATGTGCTTGCATCTTGGACCCTTAGAACTGTTTTTGGTTTTGGAATGACTGGAATCTGCCCCAGGCTCAGCAGGAAAGAAGTGCAGCAGACAGAGAGCAGCTCTTTCGTGTTTAAGAGCAAGCACAAGACAGAGTGCATGTCCAATTCCATACAAACAGCGTTATCTTTAGCTCATCTCTAGCAATAGAACATATTTCCATCAGTACTGTGCCATTCAAGATAAAAAAGGGCAAAAGTCCCTTTGATGTTTCAACCGTCTTCATGGTCACGCTCTTGAGATCAAGGCTGTTGTATAAATACCTGCTCTGGCCTGTGTGTCAGGACCAAGCTAACGCAGGGATGGTGCTGAAAATAGCCTGAACTGTACTGGTGGTACAGCTGCCCGTTTCTTGTCTGCCAGCTACTTCATTTGCATCTCATGCAGTGCCTCACAGAGTCACAGAACGGATCGGGTTGGAAGGGACCTTGAAGACTATCCAGTGCCGACCCCCTGCCATGGGCCGGGATGCCACCCAGCAGATCAGGCTGCCTGTCCCCAGGGCTCCTGCTCCCCTCTTCCCCTGGCCCTTTCCACACATCATCACCAAGGCAGCAGCCGGAGGAAGCCGTGCGTAGTGGGCATGCAGGCAGCAGGACTTTCATCCCTCCCTCCTTCCTGAGCTCCCCACCACAGCCCTGCTGCCCCTTCCCCATCAGCACACGGCATCGGCACCAACCAGCACTGCTCCAGGAGCCTGCCGAGGCCAGGTCTGGGGCGTGGGGCTTTCCTGCCACAGCCCAGCTGCACTGCCTGCCTCCTGTGTCACAGGAATTTCGGATCTTGTATTACTCAGTTTTCATACCTACTGGAACTGTTAGTCTTTGCCTGTTTCTCAAGGATGCTGAAGGACTACATCCACTGGTGTTTGTGAGGTTAGCTGTGACCCTGCAGCAGGAGACGCTCTTAAGTGTCAAGAAGTTGTCGCTGACATTATTACCTGTATAAATAAATAAACGCTCATCTAGCATTTGAAACAGGAATAAAGACTGGTAATTATGATTTGTCCTTATGTTTAAGCTTCCAGTAGTGCAGTACTGCCCACAATTACAATCCAGCATGGTAAGATGCAAAGCACTATGTCTTCACCTAAAAAGAAGTCTGTTTTTCTAGAGTTATTTTGCAGGGCTCCTTTCTTCTGCTCTTCCTATAGAGCAGCCGTAATAGTGCACCTTAGGGCATCAGGGGATCGAGAAATACAGAGAGTAAGTGGCCTTGACCTCTGTGCAGCATGCCACCCCCAACAGCAGCAGGACACATGCGTAATGGTTCATTCCAGCACTCAGTTGGGAAATGGAGCCTCACAGTCCTTACAAGACAGCAGAAAAGATAAGTAATCTTGGAGTTCTTGCAAAAGTCTCTGTGGGTGTCAGAGGACTAGCTGAAGCAGCAGTTCTTCTCTAACCCAGATACAAGAAATCTGGGTGTAGATCTCAGAGGGAGGAAGGAGGCCTCAGAGCAGCTCTGCCCAAACTCTGGATCCCATGGGTTCTCCTGCTTTTCAGACCTTGCTCTTCCACTTAAGATGTTTGGGAGTTTTTTGCATCGCTTTCCTCTATTCTTTCTGCTTTCCCTCCCAAAAAGGGAGTTCACTTAGTGAATTCAATATATTGATGACTAACAAGACAGTAACAGGCATCCTGTAAAGTCTAGAAGGTGAAAGTTCATGTTCCTTATTTCTGTGACTGTATGAACCCAGTGAAAAACATGTCTCGTGACACGTGTGCTCACTCCTTTCTCATTCGTCTTTGTTCAGTAGATGTTCAGGAATGAGATCATAGCTGGCATTTATTTAGAGCCATGCTCTCTCCACCCTTTTGGGTCCTTCAGCAGAGTGACTTTATCCAAGATTTCATTTCCTCTCTGTCTTTTAGCATGAGCAGAAAGAAAGGTGGATGGAAGAACTTGCTTGCAGAAATGCGTTGGCAGAAGGCCCTGATTTTCATCATAACCTCATGATGAGTGAGAGACAGTGTCATAGCTGAGACTTGTCTGGCCGCCCATCCCCACACGTGTTTTGGGACTTGAGGGCAGGCTTCTCAGCACCAAGGGCTGGCCTGGGGGAGGAGGTGAGTTTCACAGCACATTGTTACTGAACCGGAGCCAGTGCAGAGATGCCAAGATGCCAAAATCACAGACAACCGGTGCCACCCAGTGCTGGGTGGTTTTGCCCCCCTGCAGTCAGCGTGGCTGCTTGGCTGTGGCCATAAGTGGGCCTTCTGAGCCTGCAGGGAGCTCTGAGCAGCCAGAGCCCAGACCAAGCGGGACCGTGTGTGGTTAACATATTTGTGCAGTGCTGGCATGGACAGAGTGAGCGCAGGTCTTCCTCCATCCACCGTGGTAGACACACATTTGGTGAACTCCTCCAGCACATTATAGTTGCTTTCTGTTTCTCTCTGTGGTGTTTTTCCTTGTATTACAACCGTAAGTTCTCTGCAAGAACATTTCTTTGTGTATGTTCCATTAAAGCTCAAGCAACAGAACTCAACTGGAAAAAAATTTAAAAATTTATTAACACCACTTTATGAAAGTTTTTTGTATAAATACAAATACAATTTTTGAAGAGAAAAAGATTTCTCTTAACATTTAAAAACTTATATTCTAGTTGTAATTATCAGTGAAAATGGAAAGCGGTATAAGCATGCCTGTAAAATGAATGGGTTAAATCAAACAAAACACGTTAAATTCATGAAACTTGTATGCAGCAGGCATGAGATTGGGGGGACACATCTTGCTTGGGTCTTTTCCTTTATTCACAGATGGTTAAGGCAAAACCTTTACCATGTGTTGGAGCAGTAATGACACAGACAATTAAATGACTTGAGCCTCCTGCTTGCTTCCTTGAGCAGCACTAGCAATCTTTCAGTATCCTTTATAAATTCCTCAGGAAACTCCCAGAATTTCTGACCTTAAAACAGTCTTTGTTTCTTTTTTTTATACAAGTCATTATTCCCCTCCTCTTTTTATCCCTTCATTGCACTGAACTTTTGTTGTTTTACGGATTTTGTTTTAGTTTTAACAGGTCTCCAAAGCGTTTTCCTTGGTTGAGTGCTGGAAGTATAGTGCTAATACAGAGAAAAGTGACTGGCTATTAAAACTGCGCACAGGGCTTTGAGATAACGTGCCAAGTACAATAGGCTGGTCTTGTACCACTGGGAACTGGAGCTTTGCCAAGGGGGTAATGTTGTTAAGTGTGTGCAGACAGATATATTGATACATACCATACCTTTCCTCTATATCTGCATCCATTACTTATACTTACTCTTTGAAAGTAGAATGGTATGTGTCTGCATTAAATTTCATAGTACATAAAAGATCTTCCTGTTACTCCTTTGATGACAGCAAATCAGTGTCATGAAGGAATGCTGATGAAAAATTATTTGCATCCATCTTTGAAACCTTTATCCACTGACAGAAGCACTTTGTGTAACTCTATTTCATTTACTCCATTGTTCTAACTTAATCATTTGCTTTCAGAAAGAAAAGTAAATTGAATTAAAATGTCTTTTCCTGTTTAGCTGGCATGCTCATAGTGAAATACAACTCTTAACTTTTTTTTTTTTCCCTCTGTCTTTCTTCCTTTTCTCATTTGACCTGGATTTGTCTTTCGATGGCTTTGATATTGCTGTGTGATCCTTTCTTCTTCATTACTTTAAAGGTAAGATCATTATTTCCTAAGTCAGTATTGTACATGTATCTGAGGTCCAGAAATACAGCTTGAAAGCCATCTGGGGAAGAGGTTAGTAAGGAGGCAAAATAATTAGTGGCCATTTGGAGAGCAAGAAGTCCAATTAAGAAGTACATTTTATATTGTGTCTTCACTAACCATTGGCTGCAAGTAGGGATGCTCTCAATAGCAGAGGTTCGTGTTTTCTTCAGCAGCCCCCTTGCAGTGTCTTGCAGGCAGTGCCACCGTGCCATGCTGTGCTTTGTCTCCCTCCTGCTGCTTCCCAGCCCTGCCAGGGCTTTGCTGAGTGCCACCGAGTGGCAAGTGAAAGGTTAAAGGGGACCTTGGAGCAGCCTGGGAGCGGCAAATCCACCCAGGACTGCAAGGAGCCAGACAAGGTCACTTGATGCTTCCCTTCACACAGGATTTCCAGAGAATTGTTCTGCCAAGATGGGGCTCAGTGAATTTAAAGATACATATAGATCTGCTTGTTTAAATAACAATAGAGAGACAGGATGCCAATCAAGATCAGAGTATGTAGTGATAGGTGTACAAAGAGAGGCAGAGACTTTGTCTCTTCCCTGAGAGCTTGCAGTGTTTTCTTTCTATAGCTGTGTTACATGTCTGTGGTTTAGACTGTGTTTTTTGCTGCTTTCGGAAGTCTGCCAAGCCTGAGGTGAAATATCTCCAAACCGCTCCTTCCCAGAGCTTGCTGCCTTTTAATGCCTTTTCAGTGCCTTCAGTTCCTTGGGAACCAGGACACTTAGGGAGGAGAAATTCTTGCAGTAGGACTTTAGAAATGTGCAGGTGTGGGCAGGCAGGGCTGCACATTTTCTGACAACTTCAGAGCACAGAATTTTGCTGAAGACAAGGAGCAGAAGCTAAGGTAGGGAATATTATTTTAGTAAGCCCTGTTATATGTAATCGGCACATGGCAAATAGTCAAATCCTGACGCTTCCCAGCTTGCACAGAGACAGTCCTGGTCTCCGACAGATCCTAAAGACACTATTATTTTTCCAGACTTTATACTTTTGCCCCCTCTCAGAGGTCCAGAAATGCATGCTGTAGTGTCTGGGTCATCTCCGCAGCCCGGCAAAGGCCTGGCTGTGTTCCAAAGAGTGACTGACAGAGAGGGTTGGACCCGGTAGCCCTGTGCCTTGCTCAACAATGGTAGGTTGCCTCCATTTACATAGTGACAGTGGAGTCATGGAAGACTCAATGCATTTAATTAGTGGGAATGGAAAAAAAAAGTGTGTACTCATTATGTAAAACATGTAAATTTAACCCTTGAAATGGAATTGTCAATGACTCACCATTGTGTCTGGATGCCAGTGCCAGAGGCAAAATTACAGCAACTGCAAGTGTGTCACAAGAAATTAAATCAACAACATTAAGATTCGTGGGTTTTGTTGAGGAGGTGGTTGTTCATGCCCATTATAGACTAAAGACTTGTTAAAAATATTGTGGTTTTTTTTTCCATTAAAAATGTACTTTGAAGTGGTATGCATATCTATAAGAAAGTTAATTGACAGAAGACCTGAAAAACATGGAAGAAGTGGGAGGAAGAATACTGGATCTCTACCAATGTATGTGTGCTTGGCAAAAGGCTGTAAAAAACATTGCACAATGTATGGCCACCCTAGGAATACTGAAGGCTCTGACGGGTGTTGCGGTGCCATAATGGCTGTGAGGAAAGTTCTTACCTACCCAGTCACTGCAAATGTTAATTCACAGACCCTCAGGCAAGTTACATGAGGGTGGATTATCGCTGTGGGATGCCCTGGGGTCTCATTTGGCCTCATTGTAGAGGATGTGGAACAAAGAGCTTCATGGTGAGCTTTAGACTATTGTTTTCAATAAGAAGGGAAGGGACTTAACCCTCAGGCTGTTGCTGACACTTCTGGATCCTGTCCAGGAGCGGGTGTCTATAGTTGCAGCTCTTAGGACGGTGCGCAAAAAGAATTTTTAAGGGTCTTTTTGAACTGCTGCCACTGTTGAAAAGCAAAAGAAAGGTCTCTTAACAACGCTGAATATTATACCTTTCACGCAGTAAATGAACCTCAAAGGCTCTAATTTTTCTGTCCTATCCCCATGGTTGACATGGCACTTGACTGAAGTCCGCATAAGACCAAAGCAGGGCTGGAAGCCGAAAGTGCTGTCCTGGAGACCCCCACTCTGAAGGGCCCTGGAGGTCAGTGGAGTGGCATGTGTCCATGCCACTTTGCTTTCCAGTTCTGCAATTCTGGCCCTGACAGCAGGGCAGACACTAAGTCAGGGCTGGGAGCAGCTGTCAGAGGGCTCACCAGCTGAAGTGGGATTTTACAGAGGAAGGAGCACCCCGGCATGGAAAGGCAGAGTCTGGGGGAGGCAGCCTGCGCCAATGGGAAGCATGGCCTGTTGGCAGTAATTCTCTTCAGGTCTTGAGCATGGCCTCAGTTTCTTTACTGATTCACTCCAGATTGCTTATTTTTAAATATTTATTTAAGAGTTGCTGGTCTTAAGCTTTCTCCTACTCTAGTGATCATTTCAAGTGTAACACAGCTCTGCTTGGAGCCTCTCACTTATCCTGCAGTTCTCTTCACAACTGTGCTGGCAGCATGCTGCTTCCAGGCAGGGTTGTGTGCTCCCAGCCCTGCAGATAACAGACTTTCCTGACCCCATTTCCAAATGTCACCGTCCAGGGATTTCCTGTGCGTACTCCAGAAAATTGATCCAAATTCTCCTCAAACCGGGCAGTAAGCGTAGACATGAGGCCCAGCAAGCCTGATACAACATGCCCAACTCCCATCAGCAGTACGGCATGCACAGATATAACAGGCTAAACAAAAGTACAGAGAGCGTTGGAAGGGCAATTGGCTTCATTCTGAGCTGACCTGCAGCCTGAGCTGTCCATTCCTGCCTGGCCATCACTGCCGCGGTTCTTCCTGCCTGCCTGCTTGACCTGGCAGCTCCAGGTGAGCAGGTTCTTAGCCAGGAATGTCACAAGTAAGCGTTTTTCCTACTGTAACACTGCTTTATTTTCCCAGGTTTGTAGTCTGGAAGCCTGAGGCAGTTATTAGACAAGGATGTTTAACTAGATCAGAGTCCAAGATTATTCCAGTCTCAGGTCACCATGTCAAGTGCTGCTGTTTGCAACAGTAGTTTGAAGGATTTAACTTCCTAATATCTCCTGTTACCTAGAATGAGCCTGACTTGCTGTGGAGAAATGCTTGCTCACTCAGAACTGCACGTAATTGTATGTCTGTGATTTACACCATGGCTCAGAAGGTGTGGAGAAGGTCACCGAGGGAAGTTAAACTCCTCCTCCATTCATCCTAGTGCAAAGTGCATTTGTGGGAGAAGAGGGGGAGTAGGGCAGCCAGCCCTTCTGTCTGCACTCCAAGCAAGGCATTTCCACAGCAGCAGTGCTTTGGGGCCTGAGACTTTTAGGAGGCTGGGTGCTACGAAGGAGCCTGCCCTAGCCAAGGTGACACATCTGAAAGTGAATCTCAAAACATGTGGGAAGTGCCAGAACTGACAGCAGTGGTGATCAGGGGGCAACCAAAATCACTGCATCAACATTGTAGATGACTTGCACACCTTGAGTCTGACAGCTTTCTTCTTGAGTTACGGGGTTTCTGCTCTACTTAGGAAAGCAGAAACGGACAAAGAGAAAAACGTGTTTGGAAAAAGAAGGTGAAAACCTCTCAGGGAGTCAAAGTGTGAGGGCAGAGCATGCAGAGGGAGAAGGAAGAAGACTCTTGCATTGTGTCATTGTGCTGTCAAAGCAGGATGAGCTGTTCAAGACAGAACATGCACCCTCCTTTGTATCACACATTACTTCCTGCTTGAAAAAGACATTTGCTTAGGGAATGAAAGACCTCTTTAAAATCAAGAATAAAGTTATCTTTATGGGAGTTGCTTGGGGCACAGCTACACCCTGACCTCCCCTCCACCCTATCAGGCAAATTAAAATCACCAAAGCAGATATTTGCAAAACCCTGAAACTGGGTGTTCACCAAGGCCTGTGGGCTTCTGGCCTCCCAGGCTTGGAGCAGCACCAGTAGCCGTGCCCCAGGTTTCCTCAGCAGGTACCACTGTCATGCCTCTCACTGACAACCATGTGCAGAGGTATCATCATTTTTGCTGAAACTGCCATTGGTAGCAGTTATTGTGGGTATCTGCCCTCTGGGATGAACTTACACCCAGGCTTCTAAGCATTAACTGCTTCCCATCACTATTTTAACAAAGTGCATTTATACAGTCTGATCTATAAGTAAAGTCATTGCCCTTCTCTTGCCATCCTGTAAGTTATCTTGTACCCCAGGATTGTTTGGTTTCAGAGTTCTAATTCACTTATCCAGACCTTCTTACAGAGGTGGCTGTCACTAAAATGGGAGCGGGAGCTGCCATCGCCTGTCAGCAAAGTCCTGTGTTCCTCTAATGACTGATGCTCATGAGTGGCTGCTGGATGATAATGACATTTTGTCCTTTTCCCACATCCGATTTGAACTCCCGATCCAGAAACCAATTGCTGTAGCATCTTATTTTCAGTTGTGAGCAATTTGGGGTTCTTGTTACTCAGTCTGACAGAACAGGATGCTGTGTCAGTGTTTTCATCTGTATGGTTTCTTCACTTACACTCTTTTTGAGATGGTAAATGCTTGCTGAAATGGTATCAGTCTATGAACACTTTTATATCCTAAGCACAGGAACCTGAGGCTCATCGGAACAACATTTGACATGGCCCAGGGGATGCTGGTGGGTTCTGCTGCCAGGATCCTTCTGTGTGAGCTGTACTATGGGTACTCAAGACTTGCCCCTGTAGCTCTTACATCTCTGAGTGTAGCATTCGCCCTCCTCAGTTCTGGTGCCCAGAGCTGGAGAAGGCAGCAGATAAACAGGGAAGGATTCATTTAAAAAAACAAACAAACAAACAAAAAACACATGAAAGATAAAAGACTAGGAAACAGGCCTCAAGATGAAAACTGCAGAGTGCTGTCTGTTGAGTTCAAGCTTAACCTTAAAGGGTCATTGATTTGCAGTCTCTGAGGGGAATGGCGAGTTGGCAGTAGACTAGGAGACAGAAGTCTAACTGAAAGTTGAAGGTAGACAGACTCAACTGGGGTTGTACTGTCAGTTAAGCATTGCTGACAATTGTTAAATTGAAACAAGACTCTTTCAAGAATATATACTGAATTCAAATAAAAATTAAGTCATAGAAGCTCAACAGCCCATGTAATTCAGAAGTCAAAACTAAGATTTGCAATGGTCTGTTATGGCTTTTCTTTCTATGAATGACAGTGAGATGAAGAAGTTCCTGGTTTTGCTGGATTTGGTCAGGAAATGAAAGTTGGTGTGCTTCTTGTCACTCAGTACCGTGGTGCTGACTTTGTGCGATATCGTTCCTTGTTCTCAGTGGCAAAAGGAACTTCTGCTTTGATTTAGGAAGCTTCTTTACTGCTACACACAGAGCATAAAAATATAAAAACAGAGCTTTTCATTACAGCTTTGTCCAAGCTGATGGTGTTTGCCAGTATTAGCAGAGTCACAAGGAATGAGAGTTTGGAGGTACATTATCTAATTTAATGTCAATATGTTCTCAAAAGAGAAAACAAATGTTTCATGATTGAAACATGAGTAAACTAGCTAACAGTAAATATTAGTATTGAAGCATAGGTAGACTAGTTAATGTAGGAAAATGGTCTAAGTCTTGATAGCTCTTCATCCACGTGACAAAAATGGGATATTGCAGCTGATAACCTCAACAAGGCTGATCTCAGCAGAAAAAGCAAGAAGATGAAAGAGCAGGACTGAAGCAGGCTGCCTTGCTGCAGGGCCGGGCCAGTTGGGCTGCTCTGGAACCCCAGCGGTGCATAACCTTTCACAAAGATTTGAGTCGTGGTGATTCATCGCTGGCTGCTGGTGTTTGCTGATGCACGAAGAGGCTGGAATGTGAGGGTGGACCAGGGCACAGTTAGGAAAGGGAACAAGTAAGAACTAGGGATTGCTCAGTATGAGTGTTTTGTGTTTTCAAAAGCAGCCGTATGATCTTGAAGCTTAAGCAACCATGAATAGCATTTAGGATCATCATTGTTGTGCATTTAAAGTGGTACCATCCTTCCGTTCAAAATAATGGATTTTGTTCGATATGGGTGCTCTCAGGGAGCCCACTGTAACATCCACCTCCTACAGCTGAAAAATCTGACATAAAGAAGAGGGTCTGTAGTGTTCAAAATGCAAGTATTCTTCCAGTGCTGCAATATAAAAGCTGGGAGTTACTGCTGCATTATCTCAGCCAAAAAATACTCAGTGGAGTGTTACACCAGTAATCTCAGGCTGTACTTAATGCGCACCATAGCAAGGGTTAAATGAACTGGAAAGCTCAGAGAAAAAAAGCTCATACAGTGCAGTTTTTGTTTATACTGAAATGTTCCCATATGTTTCGGTTAATGCAGAACATAATTGGGTCTGCCTTGGGACGGAGTCATTTTTCTTACAGGATTTATCCATTAATCGGGTGTGGGAGAGAGTCCGTTTCAACAGAAATAGCTTCCTTTCCATTTTAGCTGAAAACCCACAGTTCAAAATCTCCTCCTTTCTCCCTTTCCCTTAGTACACTCATTCTCGTCTCCAAAATGTTCAGCCTTTCTGCAGTGAAATAACCTGGTGGAACTGTTTCAAATATGAGGTAAAATAGTTCTGCCCTAAATTAGCTTCCAGTTAATGTATTTCCTGGCTCAATTTGCTGAGCAGCTCACATTGCACATGGATGTTGCTAAATTAGAAAATCTTACATATAAAAGTTTTTTGTGTGTTTTTGTGTGTATGTCGCTTCAAAGTCAGGATTTCTGGTTTTGATTTTAGTACCTCAGAGTAACAGGAATGAATTGTGCTTGACATTAATTACATCCTTCTGCCTGCTTTATTATTATTAGAATAAACAAGCTACTGATTTGAGGGAGAGAAAAGTCCACAAGGTGTTTGAGGTCTTTATTTCCTTTTCCTTTGGTAAACTTCCAGTAATTTAGCTAGCCTAATTTGCTTCTGGAAGCCTGCTGTTGGGAGTGCTCATACCTGAGAGAGAGGAAAATTAGTGAACTGCAAGGAAGATTTCAGTAATCGGATGAGAAGCAGGGAAAATTTGCCTTTGTTTGTTTGTTTGCTTTTGTGTGTGTGCATGTGCTCACAAAGCAGAAGGAATATTGATTGTTTGCAAGCAAGATGGTGAACTGTACATGAAATGGGAAGCTCAGTGGTGTTTGGTCATATAATCAGTCTGTTAGGCACTATGTGGGGTCTCTGGACCAGGTGGGCTATGCAGTGTGTGCCTTCCATTGCTTTTCCATACAGAGGCAGAGGTCTTCTGGTAATACCTTTGGTCTGCCTTGATACCAGGTTAGGGACTCACAGCAGTATAACTGATCATTGAATTATTGTCTGTGTAGAGGGGAGCCCTGTCACACCCTGGAGCCTTTACTGTGGCTCCCCAGTGTTAATTTAAGAGAATCAGAGTGGATTTCTCTACATGCTACCACTGATTTCCTGCTGGTTTATTGGTCCACAGGAGCCACTGACAGCCTGTAAACTTAAAACAACTTTTGTACCTCTGCCACTTACTAGACATAAGGCAGATTCAGGATCAGTGGCATTCAGCAGCTACCTCCAGCCCTTGCCTGACCCATGCTTTGCATTTTTAGATTGTAGCAGTGGATGTGCCACAGTGCGTGGAGAAAAAGCAGGATGGTGTTTGATTCTGTTTCCCAGTGTACAAATGCTTCATACCAAATGACAATCCCGTGAGCATTGTGTTCCTGACTTTGTGAACCATTGGGTTGTCAGCGTATCAGGAGTGGTGCCACTTGTGAGAAAGAGCCCCTGTTAGATTTGGAAAGAGCTGCAATCAGCCTGAGAAACAGCAGCTCTGGGAGAGGCTAAATTCCTCGTTGTGCATGCATACTTCTATCTTCCAGGTATCTTTGTGCAAATTTGAGCTGTCAATGTGGAAAGAGTTCAGTAACTGACATCATCTGACATTTAGAAACAATGTAGTCTAATTAGTACAGTGATTTTGGAAAGCTGGCTTTCCTCCCGAGCTGTCTTCCTTTCCAGACACCTATTCTCACTTTCAAATCTTACTTGCAGTTTGCATTTGTTTTCATGTAAAAATATCTATAAATTAGATTAGCAATCATTTGTGAGTCAAATAAGATTGCAGGTAGAACTTCTTACGTTGGCACAACAAACACAGCCTGGTATTTGATCATCAAGCCACACTGTCTTAAGTATCATTGTTTATTGTGCAGATACTGTGAGCCAAAATTCTTATTTTCTTATTCTTATTTCACCTGTGTAAACTAAATGCATTGTTTTCATCTTTGCACCACCATGTGGCTAAACAAGTGGGGACAGGACTTGGTTATCAGGCTTACTTAACAGTAGTTCTAATTGAGACACAAAACAAAGCTGAGTTCAACTGACATTCTTGTAATTACGGTGACCGTAGTGCCAACAGTTGCAAAAATAAACTAAAAATACCCCAAGTCAGCAGACGTGACACTGAATACACTTGGAGAGCGAATCTGTCTGTTAATAAGCTAAGGTATTTCATAGCCCTCTTTCAGAGAACTGCTCTGCAGGCAGGACAGATCACAAAGTTGCTCCTGTGCTGTTGGGGTGCTGCTGCATGAGGATCTTCACGTTTTGTCTCCGCCTATTTACGATTCTTTTTCCTTTTGATTAGCACAATTCCCTGTTACCTAGCAGTCCCAATTGCTTACATCTTCCCCTGTCACTTTGTAGCTTGGTCCATTGCACCCATGTGCTTACAAACCCATAGGGTCATCCAAAATTTATATCATAGGAAAGAAATTGCCAGCTAAGAGATAGATAATTGTAACTGTGCAGGAGGCAGAGTGATAAATGAGATTCTAGGAGGAGGGAGTGAGAGGATATTAGTTTTTAACAGCTTCTAGAAATCCTAAAATAGAGCAGAACTGGGCCACAACTAACAGAAATCATGACTGCTTGCTGATGAACTGAGCCGCAGCATCGCTGCTGTGAGAGAAGGAGGTTTGGCAGAGGACATCTCCTGCAGCTTTTGTGTAGTTACTAAGAGCGAATGACACGGAGCTAGAAGGATCCTGGGCTCCAGTGCCAGAGTGCTTGGAGCTGAACAGAATGAGGTCAGCTTATTGTGGTGGAATTTTTCAGCTGGTCCAGTGGTTTTCCAGGGGCCTGAGTCAAATTTTCTGAAAGCATGAATCTGGCAATTCATAAATCTTTTGGCTTTTATAACCACCAGCCACAACAGTATAAAAACCACTTTGCCTGTATATGTGGATGGGAGGGAATTTGGGGTGGGTAAATGCCACGTGAATGGACTGAGAGACTGATATTGTCGTGGCAGAGCAGTGATTCAAATAAGAGGCATCGACTTTCTACTAGGGCTTTTAGCTACCTTTTAGCTTCATAGTGAAGTAGTAAGTGAGAAGTGTTTAGTTGTCTTGGCTGCTGTTGAACAGTTGCGAGTTCCCTGTGCTTCTGCTGAAGGCCATGAGACCATCAGAGTCCCAGGCAACAAACTGGGCACAGAAGGTTGATGTTGGAATAACAGCAGATAAGACATAATTCTGTGGAGAAAACAGTATTTGTCTCCCTATCCAAGTCTTGACAATGACTTTTTTTTTTTCCCCCACAAATTGTCCTTCCAAAGGATATGAGCCACTCAGCCTTTGTCTAAGCTCTGGGATCTGTGTGTTCCACGGCAATCCTTTATAGCCTCATCCCTCTGTCAAGCTAACAAGGGACCTGCCTGGAGCAGCCCCCAGCTCTACTCCCAACCCATTGAAAGCACAGCATGGGGTGGCTGGGGCATCCCTGGAAGTCAGGACAAATGGGTCAGTGCCTCCTAGATAAAGAGTTCTTGGTTCTAACAGCCTGAGAGAAGTGGTAGGGGCACAGAAAGCAAAGCAGCTCCAGCTGATAGTTTCCAAAAGTCATGCCTTTGAACATGAATTGGGAAGGGTCCACACATTCTCAATAGATCATATCTGCCCTTTTCTGCTGGAAGGTGATATCACCACTGGAGTCCTAGTTGTCACTGTCTGAGAAAGGCCCAGCATTGCGACAACATGGAGATATAAGATCCTGGCATTCCTAAAGAATATTCTTCTAAATAAGAGTCTGGGCACAACGGCAAAATCACGTGTGATTACTGGGTAATGTACATTTCTGTGTAGGTCTTTGTGGTGCCGGGAGTTGGACTGGATGATCCTTATGGGTCTTTTCCAACTTGGATTTTCCATGATTTGATGATTCTATGAAAATTTTGCAGTAGGGTGCATGCAGTAGTTCTGATTTAAGAGTCAGGCAGGCAAAATGATTTCAAGAAACCAACAGTGGCTAGAACAGTTTGAGGTGAGCACAACAGGCCAGGCAGACAGAACAGCGAGAGGTCAGCACCGTTTCCCAGAAAAACATGTGTAACAACAGCGGTTCTCCATCAGAGCAGAGGCATGTTCAGTGTATTAGAAGTGACAATTGACTCTGAGGTGTACAGCGTTCAGCCTGCAGCTAGGCCAGATTTGTTTGTAATTCATCCATAACGGTTATCATCTGAGAAGTTCTGGTTTCTTCTTTTTGGAGTAGAATGCTTTTTTTTTAAATAAGACCTGTGAAACTCTTATTCACATAAAGAAAAAGATTATCATAGATATGCATGTGAAAACAAACCTTTTGGGTGATGACAAATGCAGCTAACCTCAACCAGATATTGAACAAAAAGCAAATTAATTGTGTCATTTGCAACTAGAACATCCCTTCCTGCATGAACTGTTTTTAAAAGAGAAGATCTCTATTTTTTTTTTAATTTTAACTCTTTAAAAGGGAAGCCTTTTGTTTTACAACCCTACTGACCCAACAGTGAACCCAAGGCTGTTATGTTCAATACTCTTAAGTAATTTTGAAATGTAATTATCAAATTTAATCAAGTTTAAATATAACAAATTTAATCACAACTCATCTCAAGCTCTTCTTCTCTTCCTTCCTCATCCTCCTCACCCTGTCATCTGGATCATTCTGAGTTTTTCTCTGCGAATATTTGATACTTCTTAAGGATTAGACAGATGAGAATCTTTGTTTAAAGACAAGTCATTTATTCATTGGGGATAAATAAAAGTGCAGACAAAGCTATCTGCTGTCAAGGATAACCACTAACTTTTAGATGAAAGGAATGGGTGGTAAAAGCTTTTTAAGGTTCTTTGGGTTAAAAAATTGGAGTGTGACTCATAAATCTGCCATCTACCATCTTCAGCACCCAATTTCAAGACTCATAGTGGCCTTACAGACTCTTAGATGGTGAGAACGATATAAGGCACATCTATCTGTGCAAGGGGCTATTGGTACCCAATTTCTGTAAGTGCCACTGGAAACTTCATCCATAGAATTCTGTGTGTCCATGGTATTTATAGGCATTGTACTCTCAGATGCAAATATTTCCCTTTTCTTTGAGAGCAAGAACTCTAAAAAGAGAAAAACTAACTCACAGTTTCATGTAAATTCCTCAATAAAACGTAATCCTACTATTTTCCAAGTCACGTGCACAGAACATGTATTGTATGAAACATGCTTGGTTTTTTTTATAAGTCATTTCAGTTCGGACTGAATTCCAGGTCCCAATCAGGAAAGCTATTTTGTAGTGGGATGCACTTGAGCATGGACTTTTTTGACTTTTGGAGCAGTATTAAGGATTGTCCCAAAAATGTGGCAATGAGGGGAATCTTCAAATGTATTTAAGACATGATATAATACATACGATGTTTCCATATTTAACAAAAAAAAATGTAGTTATTATTCATAAGGGTGTGGAACTGAGAATGCCTTTAATTCTAAGATGGAAACACGTCCAGAGCCACATGTCTAGAGCTGAGCTACTTGAAAATAGTTTCAGAGTTGAAAGTTGTTGCCAAGTGTTTTTTAACCAGTAAATTTTTCCATACTCTTCCATATTTTTTCTGCTATTTTCCTCTTGCATTTGGTCACAGTACAATTTCTCCAACTAATCTTGTCACTGTATCCTCGTTTGCTGGAGGGAAGGCTGATGAATCACGGAAGAGCATCTTTCTCCAGCCCCTACAGGAAGCTTCACCTTCATACCCTCAGCTGTGAGCTGTTGACAGACTAGCACTCAAATAGGGAACATTTTGAAGCTGTGGCTGTGATACCTGAATTATTCTTGGCTTTTGAGTTTTTGTCAATGGAAGTCAGCTGCCTTATGTGAATTCTAAAGCAAAATAAAATAGCTCTCTGCAGTCTTTCAGCAGCAAAGGAGAAATGAAGTGTAGCTTCAGCTCAGTGCCAGTGTAGCCTGTGCATATCCAAGGGCTTCCTTGGCAGTGTGGAAAGAAGCCCAGCACTTCAGTTACATTTGCAGACAGGGAGGAAATGCTGTTTGTGGAGTACTAATAGCTGGAATATGAATCTGCTGCTCTTTGCTGTTTTCAAGCTGAACTGCAGCTTTCCAGGAATGGTGTGACTTCCCAGAGGCTCGGGAGGAGAGCAAGCAGTTCCATAATGCAGAGCTTGCTGCAGTGGCTCATGACCAACATGCAAGAGTAAAACATCTGCTTGACAGTTCGGGCACACTTGCAGCTGTGTGCCTTAAAGGCCAACTGTGTCCTTTGGTGTTTCTTGCACTTGAATATGGGGTCTGTGCAAGAAGGACAGGAAAGACTCCAGCTCTCTGTCTCAAACTGTCAACTTTATTTCAAAGGCCATTGAGAAGGAAGGTGTCTATATAGAAGAGGTGAGCTTTGTGTCTTGCAGGATGGAGGAGACCAAAAACAGATATAGCATACAGAGAGAGAGAAAGACATCTCTCAGATATGTCAGACCCAACCATAAATAGAAATACCCAGTTATCTTTAATTAAGTCTCTTCCTGTCGGGTCACAAGGAAATAGGTCCCATGGCAACAATAGAAAGGAAGTAAATCAGTGCCTCTGCTGTTAATTTAGTGAGCTCTTGGGACAAACAGAGAATGTCCTCATGCATCCGCCCCGCTAACAGGCTTCAGGGCCACGGACAGGTTCTGGCTCTTCACGGCACCTCCAAAACTGCCCCGCATCCGCTGCCTCATCCTGCAGTGAGAGGCCCTGCGGCATCCCTGGGGGGAAGCGGGGCTCTGCTTGGGAGGACAGGAACTGGGGAAAGCGTCTGCTGAGCCCCAGCTGGTACCTGCTAGCAAGCAGCTGTCAAACAGTGATGGAAAAAACGCGAGGCGTCTGTTTTCCGGAGGAGCCATGCTAGTGAGTGTGGAAGGGCTAAAATCTCTTGGTTAAAACATGTGTTGCAAGAAATGAACAAAACCTAAAGTAAACTGTTTACACAGAGGTGAGCATCTGCTGATTGCTGATAAACACAGCCAAAATGAGTCCCTGTTTGAAAATGGCCTCATTTTGCCCTTGCCTGCCTTTTTTGTATATAGTAGAATAACTGGCTCTTTAGCAAAGCAGAAGGCTCCACTACTTATGTTTCCACGGTGCATTTTCTCTCCCAAACAATGTTTGCTGCCCCTAGAGCCTAATTATCACCTAAGAGATGTTAACAGCCAGATCATTGAAACTTCCAAAAGGTTTTGATCAAATACGAGCAAGATGTAGTTTGTATTTTGCTGCCCTGTATTCCAGGAGCAGCTGGTCTCCTGAGTAGTAAAGTGTGGACTAAGTTAATGAATTTAAATATGCTTCTGTTAGATCTTTTAATCATAAATGTAATTGCAGCTGGTAGTCTTTTTAATTTTTAAATATAGAGTATGTGATTGGATTTTTTTTTTTTCAAATTTACTGCTGCTGTTCCTCCCTTCAGGGGATTCTCCAGTAGGAAGACCTTGTCTTCCCAGAGTGAACATTTCAAATCTTTGCTGTACTGATTCTTTCAATATTAATTTTCTGGGTTAGCAATCCCCTTTCTGTCCCTCTGAACTGCTGCTTCTACTTCGTCTTTGTTATGTGTGGCATGAGGAGGATATGCATGTAGTAACAGGTACACCAAGCCCAAGTGCGGAGTGGGAGGAATTTACCTTTGGCTTTCTGTGTGTCTCCAATACATGCCTTTCATGCCAGCTCTGGCACCTGTCTCCAGGCTGACTGGAATAACAGGATGCACAACAAGCATCATCCCAGCTTCTCAGAAAGACTAACAGGAGGAACTTGAACCCCAGCACCTGAGATATGTAATTTTTCTCTTTTTGAGCTAGCTGATGATAAAAAAAAAAAAAAAAAAAAAAAAAAAAAAAAAGTCATCAGCCTAAATGAAGCAAACAAAGGAAGCATTGCTGGCAGTTCCTGTGATGCTAAACATTTTCCAGATCTCTTTTTTTTTACACACCCTCTCTTTGGGATGAGAAAATGAAATACGCCAGGCTGAGATCCCACAGGGTATTCAAAGAAATGGATTGCAATGACCCCCCGGCTCCTATTGGCAAAACACTCAGAAGAAAAATAAATTCTTATGCAAGGAGACAGTCAGGGGATTGAATGGCTCAGGGCTGCGGGATATGGAGCCTCTTAAAACAAGATCACCAGCTCTCATCTGTCCCAGGTTGATGGTGACTGAAAGCCTCTCCAAGCTCAGCAGTTTGCTGGTTTATCTGAAAGAAGGCATGGCCACAGCCCAGCAGATCCCAGTGGGCAGAGACTTATCCCAGCATGGTTTAGGGATGTAGGTTGCCACATTTGTATTTCAAAATCTACCAAACACAAGAAACTTATTCTCTGTGATAATTATTTTGACAGAGAGACTAAGGACATGCCTGCATTCACAATGTGATTATTTCAGTAGAACCGTGCTGATAAACCCCTTCTGGAAGAGAACTCACACTGGCAAGCATTCCTCTGCCTCTATAACTTAACCCATTTCTCTGGACAGAATAAGCCATGCCCACAATTGTATATATAGCTACCCACAACTTTTTTTGCTGGCATTGCTATTTGGCTGACAGTGTTCTTTTATTATTTACTACTTACAGCTACAGCTATGCCAGAAAAACTTTTCCATGTAACTGAAGCCTATGAGGGCAAAAAATCCTCTGCAGGTTCTTTGGAGGTGAAGTTTCTTAGTCAAGCCTGGGGGAGAGACTTGAGCAAAAGGCTGAATAGGTACAAAATTGTGATGTCTCCACACAACACCAAGTGCCCCGTGGTTATGTACACAATGTGACCTACGGGCTGGGGGCACTTTGTGTGCAGCGTTTCAGTAAGCAGTGAATATATGCGATTAAATTGGAAATGCAGCACTCACCAGTGGCGAGTGCTGCAGGTGTGTGTGGAAGGCAAGATGGGTGTGCAGGGGTTGGCCTGGCGAGGAGGCTCTGGTGCTGAGCTCCTGCACGAGCCGCAACCAGGCCCTGGCTGCTGCCAGCGGGCATGGCTCTGCTGCCCCGAGCCCCAGCGAGGAGCCGAGGGCACTCACAGCTTCCTGTCCCACCTTCCACCAGCGCAATTAAATCAAATGAGAAGGAAAGGGAAGGATTGCCCCAGGGAGAGCTCCTCACCCGGGAGCTGCGGGCGGGCAGCAGCCACCTAGCGGGAGCCAGGTTGCAGCCAGCCCCGCTGCCTCCCGCAGGCTCTCACCTCCTTACCCGGCTCTGCTGGGGTGTGGGGGTGCTCCCAGGCCGCAGTGGGTGCAGGAGAAGCAGACCCACTGTGCATTTTCTTTGGAGAGACGCAGAGGGTTTTTCTCCGTTGAAGGCGATGCTTCAGGGGGCCGCAGCACACACATGCTGGTTTTAATGTGGTGCCTGGACAGCGGAGCCGCGGGGGAGCTGAGCTGGTAGCCTTTCGGCTAGCTAGGACACAAGAACTTGGGGTGCAAGGGTAAGCAATAATCTTGGCCTTTGTTTAAATAAAAAATCATTTTGCAAGGATTTATTAATCAAAAGCTGTTTTTCAAAGTCATGTTCAGCACATCGCTGCTTTTCTGCTAGTCCTAAGTGCTCCTGCCAGCCACAGGCCAAGCGGTCTCACATATCACCCTTAGGGGCAGAAGGAGCTGTGTTTTGCTGGGGTCTGATAACCCTTTTTCACAGGCCAGGGGTATAGTCCCTGCAAAATACCCACAGTAGCTTTGGACCTTAAATTATCTCAGCCTTGCCAACCCTTAAGCCTGTATTGATCTGAGGGATCACCCACTAGATAAAGCCTGTGCTTGCTGAAGTTTTGAAGGCTCAAATGTCCGACCGAAGAGCTAAAGCATGAGTCTGCCTGTGAGATTCCAGCTCAGAGGAAACAAGAGGGCTCCTGTCACCCCGTATTTCTTGCGCCTCTCCCTGAAGCGCCTGGGACAGGTCACTGTCAGACACAGGATGCTGGCTGATCTGTTTGGTGGATTTGGGGCAGTCCTTTCCAAAGCTGCTCAGCTAATGAATTCTGCAGTCTTTGTTCGCTTCCTCAGTATGGTGATTCGCTTAGGAGAGAAATTGTTTCTGTGACCTAGACCATCACTTTGACAGTTCCTATTGGATTTTTTTCTGTGTGCTTTCTTTAAATGAACTCTGGCTGCTGGGGTTAGTGGAAACTGCTGGAGCTGTGTGGTATAAAATATCTTCACCTAGTTCTGTGCATGTTATGGATTCTCCTATTCTTTAAGAAGCAATATTAACAAAAGTGTTAATTGCAGGCCAGCTCATGCTGTGCTGTTTGCAGGCTCAAGCAAAAGAAGCTGAAAGCAAGAATTAACCTACTGTTTTCAGATCAGTAATGTGTGAAAAAAAAATGAGTAATGATGCCCATGAAATCTCCAGTTGTGCTTTCAGGAAGTGCTGGTATCGGTTACGGTACAAGTATAACAAACTGCGCCAACTTTGTCCAGCTGCAGCCCTTCCTGCCTGCCTCAGCCCGGCTTCTGCACTGCTGCTACGAGCAAATTGTGAGCCCTTCCCTAGCTCTGACTCTGGATGCTGTGCCCCAGCAGAACACAGTGCATCGTAGGTTTCTGGGTCCTGCCGTGGTCTGTGTGAGATCAGCTGCTTTTCACCGCATAGCCATTCATGGATTCTTTGCATCTGGCTTCTGGTAGTGTCTTGATTTCCCAGGAAATAACGTATTTTAGAAAGAAGCTAGGCATCTTGTTACTCCTGCCACAGCAAGGGGTATGCATGTATGCATACAGATATTTAATAACTGAACCTGGATATATCAAGGTTGGCAGCATGTCTTTCAGCTTTAAAGACAAGGCATTGTTACAAGAAAATGGGATGTTTTACTGTGCTGAAGACAGATTTTTTTTTTTCCCCAGCTAATCCTGGTGTCTGCAGCTGCTGTCTAGATATCACCTCTTAAAAGGCAGGGAATGAACTTCTGAACATCTGTAACAGCTACATTAAGTGGCATGGTTTATTGTAGAATTATGGATGATGATGGCTGGATTACTAAATTGTAAATCAATCAAAGGCATTCTGATGATATTCTAAACCATGGGAGAGACTCATGCAGAAGGAGACAGTGATTTATTGCACCAACTGGTAACACATCCATCCCCAGTCATTTTTATTTATCATTATTTTGAAAAGATTTCAACCCTTCATAAAAGTGAATAAAAAAAATAAATCTATAACTATGATAGAGTTTTCTGCAATTGAAATTGACACTTCTGCATTGTGATTTCTGGTGCAAGGAAAGCAGAGAATAAGGAACTTAAGATGTACAAACTTCACAATAAAGTAGTTGAACAATTCCCTTTGTTTAATTTTCTTTTACAGGCAAAAGAAGGAAGCTTTTTCCTCTTTATTCTTAACTCTGTTCTTTTGAAAGAATCTCACACTATCTGTAGTTTTAAACCATTGGTATCCCAGATTTTGAATGCTTAGCAAGTCATCCATTTCCAAGGCATTAGCAACAGACAGGATTTATTTCAATCTGTGCAGTTGATTCTTTGATCCAGGGCTTGCTTAAGTGCATTCCAGTGCAATTAATTAGAAAAACAGCATTAGGCAGTGGCAACTCCAAATGATCTTAAATGTAAAAGCGACTGATTAGTAGCTCTGCTTTCTTGAGGATTATCTATTTGTTGCTTGACAGCATCTGCTATTCCTGTGCAAGGGAGAGCCAGTTAATTGAGATGAGGGAGCTTTGGTGCTGCTTGTAAGCCACTAACGTGACTATTCACAGGAAAAGCAGCAGTGTGGGAACCTCTCCCTCACTGATTTTAAGAAGGAGCTGGGTAAATGGAATTAGGACCAGTCATCTCTCATGCCATTAAGTGCCCTGCCGTGTTTAGTTGACATCGATCTACTTGGCTGGGCAGTAGCTGTTCCCTTTCGCTAGCAGCCCTCCGTGGCTTACAGAGATCTTCAGAAACAAGTTCTTGCAGCAGCTTGCAGGAGTGGTTGTGCTGCTCTTTGCGCCGTTCTTCTCTGGGATGTGTTGCTTGTTGAGGTACCCCGGCCGGCTGAAAGCTATAATGTTTACTTCTATGTCTGGGGCATGCCATTCTACTTTCAATAGTCTTTGTGTACTGATTCTGTTTCTCAGGCCTTCCCACTCCGACTGATGGAAGTAGTCATCCATCAAGTTTTGATTGGAACAAGATGTATCTGTGGGCACCTCACGGGTGCCTGTGTTGCAGTTGGAGCTGCCTGACACAAATGCTGCATCCCTTTTGGCTGAGGCATACAATTGCCAAGGAATTCAGTTATCCTGCATAAGCAATCAATATCTGCTCTTCTGACTACTGTTGCTCCCTTAATCTTCCTATATGGCTTCTTTATAATTCAGTCCTCTTAGAGGAGAAGTACCTCTTGTCTGTCATGCTGTTGCCCTTTTCACGAACCTTTCTTGAACCTCGCTGCTGGTGGAGCTCATGTGATTCATGGAAGAAGCTGACTTACAGTTCAAAAGAAAATGCAAATTCCAACCCATCTGCTTTGTTTGCAACTAATTCAGATAAAATATCTTCCCATTTTGCATAGGTACTTCTGCTTTGTCCTTGCACTATTTCAGCTTGCTTCTGGTTTTCTTTTTCCCTGTGGAGAATTCTGATCTTCTGCATTGTGAAGTGTGTGGGAATCAAAGGCAGAAATCCTACTTCATTAGTTAAAATGTGCCATTGTTTGTGTCTGTGTTGACATTTGGGAAGCCTGAATCCCTGGCATTCTCATTTCTCAGTGCAAAGGCAGTAGTAAGTAACAGTGCAGATTTCCTTGCAGTACTAGTGCACCTCTGTCCTGAGGAGGAAGAGGAAGAGACTGAAGTTGAGCTTCCCTGGTAGTACGGCAGCCTGTACTGGCAGTTTGTAAGGGGACAGCATTTGCCCTGGTAGACGATCTACTGATAAGAAGAGAACTGCTATCTTATGCACCCTATCTGGTGCAAATTGATCTTTGACACAGAGATGAAAAGTTCAGTGTCTCATTATGAATTTCTCATTTCTCCTCTCCAGCAGTTGATTTGTTTCTTGCTTGATTTCAGTGTGTCTAACAGAAAGAAAGTGAAATGAATGGGTAAAGTATCCTTCCAACACATTATTTTATAGTAAATATGGCTGTAATCTGTTACTAGAATCTGTATTTTGTCTAATGTTAAAACCAGTAAAAATGAAAGCCTCTGTGATAGACTCAGTAAGTGAAGGGAGTAAAAATTTTCCTTATGGAGAACAGCAATGCTTTTTCATCCCAAAATTTCCTACCTAAATGACAGCAGGGGTAATAATAAAAGGAAAAGAATGCAAAAAATAGTCATGGGCTTGCAGTCCACATTTCTGCTGTCTGTCCTCTGCCAGTATTGATGTAATTTTTCTGGCAGTGAAACTTACCAGTGCAGTCAGTCACCATTCAGATGTGCTATTGATTAGTTGGTCTGCAAAGGTCACTTAAGAATCACAACAAACTTCCTGAAATTTGGGAAAATTAATTTGGGAAAAATAATAAAAATATATAAGAGGTGTTTGATTTGTAACTTGCCACAATTTTTTGGTGCCTTGCTTCCCTAGAAGACAGCAGTCAACACTTCCTAAACGCTTGATATGAGAAAGGCTATGATGGCAGAAGAAAGCGCTTGTTTATAAGCGGTGCAAGTAACATAAGCTTTTAATGGGTCCTAGAGGAGCCGAAGGCTCCAGAGGGCTCAGGAATGCCTTCCTCTCCGCCCCCAGCTGCTCTCCTCACCGTGACCCCCATATTTTTTTTTTCAAGCCTTTGGCCAATTTTCATCACATCTGTCATTTTGAAAAATGAACTGGCAGTTCATTCCAAAGGCTCGTAACAAGTCGTGTATCTTTTTTTAGATTAACTTATTTGCAAGAGACAGTGCAACAGGGATGTCATGTGCTTACAGACCAGCTCAATTTCACTGAAAAGCAGAGACATTGTTAAAACTCATATAGTCTGTGTCTATTCTGCTAATTGGTTATAAAATAGTCAGGAGACACCAGGGTGATAGGGCCATATTTGTTTTCTCAGTAAAAGCCTATTAGTGATAGGTATATGGCTAACAAATCCGAGCTAGGGCTGTGTGTGGAGCAGTATATTATGAATACAGTGAGTATCAAAACTGTGCAATGCTGAGATCTAAGGTAGAAGTGCATCTTCACCACATGTGTGGAGACAGTGACCCTTAAAGTGTCTGCTTCTGATGGCTTAAAAGGAATTAATATCCAACCATGCTTATCCTGATGCTGCATGTGATTCCAGACATAAAATACTCCCTTTTATTATCATGTATCTCATCAATCTGGAATACTCTATGCCATGCCGCCACTCCCAAAGTGGGTATCAAGGCTCCATGTCTCCTCCCAGCTTTCAAACAAACTGCAGTTCCACCTGTCTGCCCTTGGGGCTGACCTACATCCTTCGTTCCTTCACTCCCGCCCTGCAGCTTTTGCCACTGTAATTCAGAAGAATATATATGTAAAAGGAATATGTACCTATTCCAACTATTTTCTTTGCACTTTTAACCTTTCTTTGGAGGTCAGCTTTGCGCAGAGATGTTTCATATGAAGCAGTTACTATGCTGCAGCTACTGCATGCTCAGAGGCACGTGCAGACACCCAGCATTTTTATTCCTATCAGATTCCAAAATAAAGGCTGGATCACTGCAGGGTGTCCAGATCCAGCACACGGCTCCTGCACACTTGGCAGTCTCTGGAGCTGGAGGAGGTAGCCCAGCTTTCCTTGGTATTGTTTCTGCCAGTTTCTCCCCACCACCATGCTGAGGAAGGCCCTGGTGATCTTGTTGGGATCGATCTGGCGGTTTTGAAGCTGTGACTCAGCCTGTGCCTCTCTTTCAAAGACCAAAAGGAGAGCATGTTTCAAGTTGTTCTGATTGAGGGATGGTTATTCTTCTGTAAAATACTTGAGCCGCTGCTTGTTCTTTTGTCTCCTTCACTGTCAGCTTCTGTTATCTTTTCTACCGTGTTTGCAAGAAAGATGTGTTGTGTCCTATACACAGAGGTACACACACACAGGAGCTTCACTCTCCCTGGCTGGCACTGCAGCGTGACCTTTCACTGCATGATGAAAGGCTGTGTCAGCTAGGATTGTAAAGCATTCAAAATCCTTCACATTTTATGAAGAAAACAGGAAAAAAAAGGTGGCGCTTTTCATGTGTGCCTACTCACAGTTAAATTATCTTTTTAACCCAGTGTTAAATACTACTGGTATTTTAAGTGTGCATATAATGGGTATAATGCGTTTTAATTCCTGCTAAATGGTAGAAGTGTGTAATAGATTCTGTCTCTACAGCCATTTAAATCAAAAAGACCAGTCCTGAGTAATATCAGGTTCATTTGCATTCTATAATGTGGTAGAGATCTACTTGAAATCTCAGACAGTCTTGCAGCCGCTGGAGTTAGAGCTGACCACGTGTTTCCATTTTTCCCCTGTTTTTCCCCTGGTAGTGTCAGCATGCTGTGGCCAGGGGCTGTGAACAGGACCAGCAGCAGGCGAGGCTGCCCTGCCCACGGCCCGTGAAGGCCGCCAGCAGCAGAGGGGCGCTTTGTGCAGGCTGCTGGTGGTCCAGCCGGGCCTCAGCTACACGGGCCCAAAGCTCCCAGCAGGCGCTGTGAAGCCAGGCAGCTCTGCCGGGGCTGCCTCAGGCTCCAGAATCTGCCTCAAAACACCTGTACTGAGGACGGAGGAGTAGATGTTCTCATTAAGTTACATTTAAACCAGCCTGGGAGAAAGGCCCTTCTTACTCCCCCGTGTCCTTAACAGGGCCGGGGGTGCAGCTCAGTTACTATCGGCTTCTCAGAGCTGGTGTGACCTGTTAGATGCAGCTCAGCATATACCTAAGGCTAGGAGAAGCACTCGAGTAGTTTCTGGAGCATCCTCATGCAGAATGACACTCATATAACTCTGAAGAGGTGTAGCCTTCCCACAGCTCTGCTTCCTTCACAAGAAGAGGAAGCCGGGTTGAAACAGACCTCATTTTACCTGCTGAAACTCACTCCTTTGCGTATAGAAACCCTTGTGCTGGATTGCATCCAGCTGAGGGAGTCTGTGAGAGTTCATTTTTCAGGCTGGAAGAAAAGCACGCGGGTTCATCTGGAGCATGAGGGCATTCTCCTCTCCTCCGGCTCCTGAAGCAGTCTTAGGGTTGCTGCTGGCCGCCAGGTCGCAGTGAGCAAGCAGCATCATTGCCTGGGCATTGCTGGGCCTGGAGCTGGCCCACGGTGAAATCAGACCCTCGAGGAGTCCCTGGGTGCAGGGCTTGGTTGTTGTCTTTCAAAACATGTTAGCTTTTAGTACAGCTGCGTCCCAAGAGCGGAGACCATCAGGCAAAACAAACACAACCAGGCAAAACAAACCCAGTTACCAAAGCAAGCGTTGACTTGCTGTATAGACATTCCCCTCGTTTACTAGAAAAGAGAAACGTTTAAGTATGTGTTTACATAGTCTGTGTGCTGGAGGATTGGCTTTGCTATTAAGTTTCTTGGCTTTTGCTGTTTTGTGTGGCAACCTTTAGTTAAACATGGGGAACAGAAGAGACTTGTTTATTTGTTTCTTCATTTGTTTTGGGTAGTCCTTCGTTTTCTATGACTTTAAAGGGCTGAAGAGTTTATTGTATATGAAACACAGGAAGAGTCTTAAATGAACACCAGATGAGAGGAAATAGACTGAGGAAAATGAGGGCTATTTGCTACCAAAGGAAGTAATCATTGTACATATATTAAATTCCTATCTCGAACTGAGAGTGTGTTTTGTTATGCCAGAAATCTGACTGTAGAATAAAAATGGAAGTACGTGGAGCCTTTCCAAGTTGGGCTTTAACAGCGGTAAGTGGAGGCCCGGGGCGCTGGTAGGAAGCAGGCACTGGGCAGCTTTTGCTGAGTGGGGTTCTTCAGCGCTCCTCAGCACCGCGGTCCCACACCACGGGAAGGCCACCTCACGGCACTGTGCAGAAGGGTAAGGCAGATTTCTGTACATCTGTTACCTTTAGGAAGCATTTAGCATGACTTTATAATTCAAATTTAAAATTCTTGTATTCCATCTGCCACACTCTCCGCTCACCCATTGGTTGAGGTGCCTGAATCACCATAACTCACTACTTACCTGTAAGTTCTGGTTGAAACTACTCCTTTAGGAGGCAGTGTCCATTTTCAGGGATATAGCAGTTAACTAATAACCCCCTTAAGGTAAGAGTTTAAGTGATCTCAGGATGGGAGCTGACCGCCCCGCTCCTTCCCTCGCGTGTCGCTGCAGAGGCAGGTCGGTGCACCTCCTCGTGTTTTTGGAGGGAGGCAGATGTTGTTCTGGTGATTGTGCACAGAGAGAGCTGAGATGGGCTGGAGAAGGACCCGCACAAATGATTTGAGAAGCGCATAATACATGGGCTCGGCTTACAAAGATGCCTTAAATCAGCCACAAATTTGATATTACTACTTTGTCTAAATAAAACAGAATGTTCTTCAGTCCTGCGAGCTGGCAGGCACCCTGTTCAGTTCACTTAATTCAGCAAGGACAGAGAAAGATATTTTTTTCCTGTATTTTTTTTTTAGCAGTGGAAAAATTGTAGCCTGAGGGCATGGTGCTTTGACAGATTGGGGTTGTATGGTTGAAGCTGACCTATGCAGCTCCTTTCCACTTCCCCCCGCCAACAGGGAGGATGAAGCATGGATGATTGGAAGTGGCTATCATTATTTTGCTCTTTATCTGATGGAAGGCTACCACAGTACTCAGGAAGGCCTTGTTATTGATTTTGTTTTTCCTTTGAGGGACACTTGAAAGCTCAGTGAAGAACCTTTAGAAATAAAAAATAAGATTTTTTGGCTGTGTGGGAGGGAAGCATTTAATCACAGCAAAGAACAGGGGATTGCACAGTCAAATAAGCGATTCTTGGCAGATCTCAGAGCCCAGTACTGGGAAGGAAGAAGGGTGTATCACAAAGTGTAAGAAAAAGTAGATGGAAATGAGCTGAAGAAAGACAGTAGTATGTATTGAGAATCTATTGCTTTATCAGAATTATGTTGACTGGTTATTAGCAAAAGAGGAGTGTTGGTTTTGGTTGGTTTTGTTTTGTTTTTACAGGAAGGAGGGCTTCATTTCCCCCTCATTAGCTGAGGAAGCTGTTGACAGGAATTAGGGCAGAATATAGGGGCTTCAACCACTCCCTCATCTCTGCACGGTATTTTTAACACAGGTGTGCTCAGTGACTGCATTTGCAACATGGTCCTGCAAAACACTGTGCTGGCAAACTGAGGCTGCTTTGTGCTGCGATGTGAGAAGGGAATGAGAGGTCCAGGGTGGGAAATCTGTAGGACAGCACTACCCTGATGCCTGTGTCATGAAAATAGCCTTCAGTTAACTATTGTCATCTGACCTCAATCCGTGCTGAAGCAGGGGGCTTTGCATAATCACTGAAGGAGATCGTTCCTGCTCCAAAAGATGCTATGTTTCAAATTGGCAAAATAGACAAAGGAAACATTATCAGCCCTTGACACATGGGAAATGGAGGCACAGTGAAAGAGATTTGTCAGGGGCATACAGAGTAACTTTGACAGAAGGGATCCTTAAACTCAAGTTCACTGAATTCGTTTGTGTACTACAACTGCAAGGTTGCTTGTCCTCTGCAATACTGCATTGTTTTCTCCGTGAAACTTCAGTTCTAAGACAGGCTTGCTTACCAAAAACATGATTACATTTTGCTCTGTTTAATAAATATTTTAGTGATTCTTTCTTCAGACAAAGCTGTGCAGCTTGCATACACATCAGAGTTGCAATTCTGAAGTTGCAAATGGCCTCAAGAAGCTTCAGGTGGATTTTCTCAGTGGGACCCCTAGGAAGGATAATGCAAGGAAAGGCAGAGATGTGACATTAGCTTCTGCTTTTCCTTGTTCTTCTGGGGTTCACAACCCCATGGATATGTAGAAGAGGAGCCCACAGGAGTAGTGATGCTGTTCTGTCCAGCTTCTCACAGGGAGGAAAAGAAAGGAAATATCTTACTCACTAGAATGTCCATTTTCCTTCTCAAACTTGTTAACTCCAGGAAGGCCCGTGAGAGTTGGCATTGCATGACCAAACTGGGGTTGATTTTTTTTTTTTTTTTATGAGGCAGTATTGAGTGGAACCATCTGGAGTAGGAGAAGACCATGCTTCTGAAATAAGTCTTCAGGAATACTCGAGTTAAGTAGCTGTCTGGGGCACCATGCTGAAAGGAGAGGCACTCACAGCTCCATGTAGTTTATGGGTTTATTTTATCTCTGATGACAAAAGAGAACTTACTAGTCATGTGGTTCCTCATAAATATCAAACCACTGCTGACAAGCAGCACTGCCTGTGTTCTCAGCCATGCTGGCGCTAAGTTCTCCTGACTTTCTGGCTCACAATGTTAATAATGATGCTGCTAATGGATGCACTCTAGAGAGATATATAAGTTTTCTCTTGCATTTCCCAAGTTACAGTTCGAGAATGGAAACCTAAGTATCTTAAGGAGTTTCTTGGGTGAATACTTCCGTGGTCATTCACCTAATATTCAAGTGGCTTATCTCTCTGGTTCCCGAGGCTCCAGTCTTCCTAAAGATGTGCTGTTGCTTCCCAGAGAGCTGAGTGAACCTTTGCCTCCGAAACCAATGCCCTTCTAGAAAGCTGAATGCAGCTGTAGGAGCACAACTTTCTGTATGTCAGTGGTGCAGCTCAACCTAGGCAGTTTAAACTATTATTTTGCACTGTGGTCTCTGTTTTGTTATTTTTTTTCTAAATACTTTTATTTTATACCCTTTTGGGATGACTTCCCAAAGTACCTCAAGATGCCCAGTTGTGCTGCATATATTCCAGATACATCTTCTTTCTGTATTAGTAGGCCAGCTCCCATCTTCAAGCACTTTTCTATGTGACAGGTCTGGGAAAGAGCTGTGTTTTCTGTGTTTTCTGTTCACTAAATTGAATATTGGAGAGAGTTCACTCATGGGAAAATATTTACCAGTGCATCACCTCAACAGTAGCTTTTATAGTGTAGGTCTGAAGAAAGAAATACTGGCTTCTTCACCTTTTTACAGTTCATGTTGAAGTTGTCTCTCTTTCAATGGATCCTAAAAGTTCTGTATGATGTTTGTTAATCTGATTTACTAACAGACTCTTAAAGGGGGTCAACAAAATGCAGATACTAAAACTTTTTTTCCTCTATCCATACCTCTATAGACGGCACGCTTGAACAGGAATCAGCTCCTCCTGTGGCTTTGGATGTGTCACAAATGAGTTCCTGATCTTAGGTGAAACTTGTAGTTGCTTGTATAAGCAGCATAATAAAAATTGGCTTAGACCTGCTTCAGGAAAAAATGCAACCTTTGGATTACATTGGTGTAAATAAAAAGTCCAGTGCAATTCACAAGTCAAAAAAAATGCTGGTAGTGTTTAGCATCAATGTCTGTCACTCGAACATCTGGCATTCATCATTGCTTCCCTTTTCCTTCCACTGTCATATTTTATTCCCATCTGTTAGAGGTTTCTTAGCACTCTCTATATAATTCATAGCTGCAACTCAGTCTGGGTAGTTGAACCCTTACAGGCTGCAGTGTAAATGCAGGAAAATGAGATAAATTTAAGGGAAATGTTTCTGTTATGTACTCTGCTCCCCTTCTTTCTCCCCCCTCCCTGTAGCCAGACAGTGTACTAGACAGTATTACTAGACAGTGTGATACCCCTGCTATGAAGAGAGACGGAAAACTTTCCAAAAATAGCAAATGTTTTTAGCAGTCCTAGTTATGAAGGCAGAAAAGAGGAGAGGAGTTGGAGCCTGTGTTGACACCCATCACCATTGTTGAAAAGACCAAAACATCCTGCTTTGGAACAAACCATCAGTAAATCAATAATAACTTGGGAAAGCAAGCATTCCTTAAAATCAGACTTCCCGGGCAATGTCATTGATGTATTTTCTTTAAATCAAATTATTCTTTTTGCAGTAATTTAGGTTACTTCTGGGAAGAAAAATATTGAAGGTGTTAGGAAAATGTGGGTCCATTAATATTAGCCAGAGCAGACATTTGTTAATTTTTAAAATTAAATTAAAAAAATAGTTAAAAATTAAATAAATTTCCTAACTGCACAGTTAGAAAACTGTGCAGTATTCTCATAATGGCCATCACATTCAGTTCTCTCAAGCATTTCTGGCAGGGCAGAGAGCCATATCAGCATTCCAAAGACGCATTTCTGATGGGGAAATAATTCTGCTGCTACCCCCTATATAAAGTATTTCCAGTAGCCTGTAGATGTGTGTGTTACCCTGCCAAAGCGTGATGCTCTTGTCTGTGCAGTGTCACACAGCCCCATGCACTGGGAGCACATGTGGATTTAATTCCTTGCCAACTTCAGCAACTAGAGAAGGTATTTCCTTGTTCTAGAAACACTTGGAGACATGATGGTCCCAAGACATTTAAGGAAAAAAATATATATCCCATTTCCCTCTGTCTGGAGAGGGCCATTGCAAACTGCCATCATTATCAATCCCATAACTTTATCCAGGCTCAATGTGAGCCAAAGCCAGGTGGTCTCCTTGTAGGCAGCAGCTGTCATGTTTTCAGCTCAAGGGACTGCTCGGATCATTGTGGGTTTCATTACCAGTTTTCCTCTTGACTGTCTTCCTTTTACACCCTTTTTAGTCACATGTATCAAAAGCTTCTCTTAAATTTGAATGGATAACACCATATCTGAAACAATGAACTCTTTCCACTGTTTCTGTTTCTGGGTGTCATCTCACACCTTCTTTTTCTACAAAGCATATTGCATTCCTGATTTATCTTTATTTTTCACTTACGTTCCTGTGGTGTTGTCCTGCTACTAAGTGCAGACTCCCAGATTTCAGCCTGGCAGCCAGATCAGTCAAGCAGTAGGTGTCCTGGTCAGCAGCTACCTGAAGCGAAAATGATAGCCCAGCTCATAAACAGAGCAGTTATGGGCATGTCCTGCAGAGCAGGTGTTGGTTCAGTCAGAGAGTATGTGCTAGTGTGAAAGGCCAGGCAGTTTCTGAAGTTGCAGCTGCTCTCTGAAGTTGGTATATGAGTTGAATCCTGCTGATTTGTTCTGACTTTGCAATCCATTGCTAGAAAGGAATGCACTGGAGAAAGAGATACTGATTGGCAAGACTAAACGGTGGGCAATGAAGATGAGAAACATGGATCTAATGTTGCACACAGTACTTAGTATGAGAGATAGCAAGAAGAAAATAGTCCAGGAGTACAGTGGAATGGGTGCTCCGATGTCGATTTACCCTTTTCTTTTTTATGTTTACTCTGGATCTCATTTTTCCAAGCGTCTTTCTAGTTGCTAGCAGAGCATTAATTTTATTTTCTCTTCTTCTTGTAGAAAATTTTACTACATCACACTGCTGAGAGACCCTGTATCTCGTTACCTCAGCGAATGGCGTCATGTCCAACGAGGAGCTACTTGGAAGACCTCCTTGCACATGTGTGATGGCAGGACGCCAACTCCTGAAGAGCTGCCGTCATGCTATGAAGGCACAGACTGGTCAGGCTGCACACTGCAGGAGTTCATGGATTGCCCGTATAATTTGGCCAACAACCGCCAGGTGAGGATGTTGGCTGACTTGAGCTTAGTGGGCTGCTACAACATGTCTTTCATCCCAGAGAACAAGCGAGCACAGATCCTGCTGGACAGCGCAAAAAAGAACCTCAAAGACATGGCCTTCTTTGGCCTGACAGAGTTCCAGAGAAAGACTCAGTACCTGTTTGAGAGAACTTTTAATCTGAAATTCATCCGGCCCTTTATGCAGTACAACAGCACCAGGGCAGGAGGGGTGGAGGTGGATAATGACACCATCCGGAGGATTGAGGAGCTCAATGACCTGGACATGCAGCTCTATGACTATGCAAAGGACCTCTTCCAGCAGCGCTACCAGTACAAACGGCAGCTAGAGAGGATGGAGCAGAGGATAAAGAATCGGGAAGAGAGGCTTCTTCACCGGTCCAATGAAGCACTTCCCAAGGAAGAGACCGAGGAGCAAGGACGCTTGCCCACTGAGGACTACATGAGCCATATTATAGAAAAGTGGTAGCCTAGGCAGACTTTTATATTAATGATACTCTAGGGTTTCCATATAAAAGATCATGGAAGTAAAATTTCAAAACAACAGAAAAATATTTTATTTAAAAGCAAGTCTGTAAAACAGAAGATAGATTGCTTCCTTAAACATAGGGTCTTTTTACTGTTTCTTACAAGACCGGTGAGATTCTTAAAAAAATAAATAAATACATAAAAATAAAAAAACAGTCAACATTATAATACAGAGGTGAAAAATGCACAAATGCGGTTACCCACTCTTAAGGCCAAATACAAAAGAATGTTTCTTATCCTCACAATTCAAACACAAATGTCAGATGTAGGATTTTTTAAATCTGTTTGTCTCCTGAGCCGTAATGATATAAAGATACATCATTAAAAAACAAGGAAATTGAGGTGTTATTTTGTGGGTGTTTTTGGAGGTGGGATGGGAATTGCGTTGTTTGTAAGTAAATGATAACAGTGACTAAATTGAGGATGTGTCAGGCTGTGATCTAAGCACAAGGGCAGTCGCTAACTTTCATCTGGCAGCCACTGCCAGAAAGTAGAGCACCATAAGAATAAAAGAAGAAAAACATCAGAGGATAAGAAACATTAAATCAAATTGACTGTGGCCTAGGATACGGACTTAGCACAGTGGTTTTGATACATTGCACTGGTATCACATATACATACGCAACTTCATAAAAATAATAGGGAGTTCTTGCACAGAGCTCCCAGATTTGTTTCACAGACAGGTCCCAAACCAATTTCAAAGCCAACCAAATTCCACATAGGCTCCAACATGCAGCCCCATGCCATAATGTCACCCTACACAACTGCCACTCATGCCTTCATCAGTATAATGTGCTAACAACAAATGAAAACCTTATCCTGCATACTGAGAAAGGGAGAACAAGTGAAATAGCAATACTTCCTTGTTAGTCTGCAGGACAAGGCTCCAGGACAGTCTTCAGGAAGACCCTGCAAATAATCGGTCATTAATGGCAACATGATGAGGAGGTGATTTTGTTTTGTTCATTGCTATGTGAAATGCTGAACTGCAACAAGCATGCAGACGTACCCATACCTGTACTATTAAGTTATTTTTTACTTGGTTGTGTCAAGAGATAATGGACATAAGCCTGCTTTCAGTGAAGTCACTAGAACTGATTTAAGTGGGAACAGGATGGGGCTCTCTTCCAGAGCTGTAAAAATTTCTGACTATGGGTCTGAATTAATTATGAGACAGTGCACATTGTCTTTTGGCAGAGTGCCTGCTCTGCAGCTCTTGCTTTAAACGAACAAGCTGTGTTCAAAAAACTGGAAACGAGAATCATGGATAATGTTTTTTTAGTCTCAGACCACTTTCAAAGCAGAGCTCTTTCTCTTTTAATGCTGTTTTTTAGGGACCCATGTAAGTTTAATCCTCCAGTATGGTGACAGTCTAACCAAGTTCTGCTTACTGACTTTTGAGTCAAAGAGCAACAATGACTTCTCTAATTCCTCTTCCCACTCAACAAATTAAAGTATGGCTTATTTTCTTGCTGTTGCAAGCATTTCTTTTTTTGTCTGGAAGCATGGAAATGAAGCAGTTTTTGCCTGCTTCATGTCTCACCCCGTTATTACTCAGCCTGTTAGTCCTGAACCAGCTATTGTCTAGGGTAAAATATGAATCAAATGGAATATGATTTGATTTTCAAAGGCCATGGTAACTGCGGGTCAATTATGGCACTGAAATCACAGAAGGAGAGGCAGAGAGATGATACATTTGGCTTTAGTGTGTCATTTTTTGGCATCTCTCTAAAAATCACACAATCACACAAATCCACTGCAGTGCTGCTTGTTCTGTATTTTAATTCTTCTGCCTCTGTACCCTGCTTCCAACAGTTTCAAATTCACACTGAGGTTTGCAAAGGAGGTAGCCACCTTAAGCACAGGAGCTGCCTTGTTTCTTCTGTGTACACCCCGAGGTATACACCTTGCTTCTGGAGATGTTCTTCTCCAGAAGAGTGAAGCTGACTAAAAAGTTAAGAACAGAAGTTACAAACAGCACATTGGGTTCAAATAATCCTGTTACATACTTGATCCACAGTCCAATGAAGTTGAAGAATCCTGCTGATTTCAGATGAATGTTGGTCAGGTCTGCATCCTGGTGCTGCAAAGTGCTCAAGCACACGGTCATCTTTAAGCACAGTGAGATGTTGTTACTCGTGCATTCGCCTGTTACCAATGTTTGCTGGTGGTTGTCACTGTCCTTAAGGTTTTATTACAAAATGGCCCCTGCTTCCAGAGATGCATATGCTTGGCCATAAGCGTTTGTTCCTAGCTGAGATGTGGGAAGCAATATGAAGCAATTTTCAGTTATTGGCTTGGGGGCAGAAGGTATTACAAATCCATTTGCTCATCTCTGACTTCCAAGACTGGGAGGAGCTATGTTTGGTAGTTCCCAGCACTTTTATGTATTGCTGTAACTAAAGAAAACGTTTATATTTTAAAAATGCAATTTTACAGGCTGTTTACCCACAAAACCAATACGCTAGATATAAAAAGCAACTGTTTCATATGCACAGTTTCCAGCTTTACCCGAAGGCTTTTCAGTGTGCTCTCTGTGTCACAGCTCCATCGTGCACAAATAGTTACTGCAGCTAAGCCATGCTCACAGCACCCGTCGGTGCGGCTCCAGAAGAGGGCACGCTGTGGACACTCAGGCAGTACAGCACATGCCAGTACTGACTTTGAGAACCATTCTGTATTGAAGGCCAAATTCTGCTCTCATCTACCAAAGGGTGCTAGTAAATGGGACTGTGTATGATCAGGACCAGTATCATAATTGGGCCCATTTTGCCTGAGTTGTTTCTGCGTTATGGGCTCTGAGCAACCAGCTGGATTTTAATGGATCTGTCTGCAGGGTTCTCTAAATCAGAGGCAGCTTCTGACCCTAGAAGCATGTTAGTGGAAGACCTTGTTCTGTTTTCTTTGTAATATATTACAGTAACAAGCAAAAGAAATGAAACTGCGAAGTCTTGTTAACAGTTTCACTTCAACCCACAAAAGGAGGTCTGACCTCAGCTTAGCACTGAGGCAGGAATTTGTAAATTCAAATCCGGTTCCTGGCCAATACCTCAGTTTCTCCATCTGTACATTGAGAAAGCAAATGGCCTCTCTGTAAAGAGGTACTCCAAAGTATGAGAAGTATAGGACACTTTGAAACAAATTTTAACTATGAATATCAGAAATGAAGAGAATAACCCAAAAGCCATCCCACACCCTGACTGCTGTGCTGGTCTGTTTAAGGCTGTATGCCACACTTTGATTTATTTTCAGTTCTGTCTGCAAGAGCATAGGTTGCAGGGCATACCTGGCATGATTTTCTTCCTCTAGTGGGTTTAAGGGAACTTTTTTAACATAATGTGAATGTAGGGTTTTTTTTTGTTTGTTTGTTTGTTTGTTTGTTTTTGTGATTTTTATGTACTACAGTTTGAAGTGGTACAATTTATTTTTTGTTTAGGACGGATTATTTGATGCTACAACAACATGCAAATTGTATGTGTAGTTTTAAAATGAACAGAGAACAATGGCTTTAAGGCACTCTCGCAGAAGTAGTGGCCAGACAAGTACATCCTTGTTCAATATGTGCCCCTTTTTCCCAAAATGTTTTTCCTGTGACTTCCAGACACACCAACACCTTCTTCCCTACATAAGGTGTTTCCCCATTGGGCCACTCAATGCATCATGATCCAGGTCAGGAGAGGCAAGTGATGGGTATAGTGAAGGCAGGTGCAAGGTTGTGACCAGTCTCTCATTGAGCTTGAATCATAAAATCATTAAGGTTGGAAAAGACCTCCAAGATCATCTCATCCAACCACAAATGGTTCCTCCTGAATTCAGATTCTACACAGTCCTGGGACACTTGGATGCATGTCTATCCCCACAGTGTTTCTGTTGTGTTCCAGGGACACCCCATGAAGAACCTTTAGAAGAGCTGGGACTGTGTAAGGGATTTCTAAGGGGTTATAGAACCAGCAATACTAGTGTGAGTGAGCATTTTGGATAAGCAGTTACCTGGTACCAGGCCAAAGATGATAGCTCTTAGCCTCTGCTGCCTTCCGCTGTGCAGACCCATGCACATCTGCAACAGAGGGTGATGCCATGAGTGGGGATTTGCCAGCAGACTCCCTTCCTGCTTCAGGAAGGTGGAAAGGACAACATATGCTGCAGTGCTAAGAAGGAAGAGGTCTTTTTTGCTTTTAGACACCTAAACAATGAACTTGACTGCTTGGTAGGTGTTGTTGCAGAAGAAAGCATTTTATTGCTCGTTTGTCTCATTCCAGCTAGTTGTACTGAAGGAGTTTGCCTCCTACTCAAAAGTTTCCCAGTCAGATGTCACCTTGTACCCTTCCCAGGTCACAAATACAGAACTGACTGTAAGGCTGTAGACCCAGGCTGTCACTGGGCTCAAAGTCATTGGGGAAAAAAAAAAAAAAATTCTCAGCAAAGGATCTGTGTGAATTTCTGGCTTGTTTGAGTTTCACCCTTCATGCCCAGCATTTTGGAGTAAATGGAGGGCATTTGAGGTTGATGTTTTTGCACCCAATAGTCCTGTACTTGCCTACAAAACAGGGGTGGAAATGGAAGCAGCAGAAGGAAGATCCCAGCAAGCTTTTTCTTCCATTGTTGTCCAGTAGGAGCAGAAAGAGCAGTGAGCATATGAGCGAGGCAGAAGGACCACCTCGGTGGCAGTGTGAACGCACATCAGTTAGGAAGTGGATGTGTCACTGAGCTCATCAAACCACTTCACAGAGACCACTGAACAGCTACAGGAAGTAATGACAGACTGTAAAAGAACAGGGCCTGACGTAGATATGTATCCTGGGGCTGGAAGCTTCTCTAGCTTCTCATTCATGTTTTGAGGTACTCAGACCCCTCCTATCCCACAGAATTTTCTGAATTATTACAAAACTGGGTAGCGCTACAGCAATTGGCAACATAGAGTATGCTAAATGTTGTATTTCCAAGGCTATAGCTTGGAATGCAACTCAATGTATTTGCTGGATTTGAATCACAGGGCTGATGTGTCACCTTTTTGTTCTTGTTTTTGCTTTTATATCAGCTCATATTTCAGTGGCAGAAGTGACTGTAGGATTCAGTGCCTGATCAGCAATAGAGCCAGGCTGTTAAAGCACAGGTCATTTAGCAGCAGTCCCAGGTAAACCAGCAGGCAGGCAGTGGAGCTTGTGTCTGCGCACACAGTCTGAGCTATCTGTGGCTGTTTGTTTTGTCCCATCTACAGTTCTTGCCAAGATTAATGCAGTCCTGATAAGCACGTGGATATTAAAGCCTGTATTGTCCCAGCTGCAGGTGATGGTATTCTTTGTAATTTTTCATGCAAGCTGAAAAAAGCCACATGATTTGCAAATTAGTCTGTTTTATCCCTCAAAGCCCCACAGTTCCCCCTCCCTGTTTTTCCCCAGTTGTCTATTCTGCAGACTGTATTGAGAGAGTTGTACAATAATGAATAATTTTATATTCAAATGATTTACTGAGCATGATTTGTTTTGTACATATTGGAATATGATGTAACTTATTTTTATTGCCCCTTTCCATCTTTTTTTTTTCATAAGGAAAAGACAAAAATCCCCACTGTCTCTCAACGTGAAGTTTCTCTGTGTTTGTTTGTAGTCTGCCAGGCAAACATGCAACAGCCGTAGGATTTTTCACCAGTCCCTCCTGCTGATATTATTTTTCATTCTCATGTTTTTGTCTAAAGCTTTCCTTATATTGTCTCTTCTTTCCTCTGTGCTGCACAAGAAAGGGAAAGGGCAATGTAGGCAGAACTTTCTTTTCTTCCTTCCCCCCTTTCTTGTATGCTTTACCTACCAGGGAACTCCATTTTTATCTGCTAGGAGTTATGTGGCTGAAGGTAAAAATATAGTAAGTTGTTTCCCCCACCCACCTTCCATCCTCCATATTGTAGATCAAACAGATTCAGCTTCTCCAGAAATGATTGTGGCTGGAGTCATTCCATTAGGCTGAATATGTATGGTTTGCACTTTTTTTTTTTTTCCACATCAGGAACTTAACAAAAAATAAACGACAACTGTTCAATTTGAACCAAGTAACACTTAAAGCTTTATATATTTATTTATAACATCTTACAAAAAAAAAGTGTTAAAAGAATTGTTTTTTCTTTTCCTCCACAAGAAAAAAAAAAATAGATTAAGAAAATAATCATCTAATTGCTTTTGTCTAGATCAAGAATGAATGTTAGCAGATGAAATAAACCCTAAAACTGAGCATCTGTTGTGTGTGTCGTCATTGCATTGGCCTTTGGATGCTGTTTCAGTGCAGTATGTCTTGCCTTCCTGTGTTACAGAGATGCAGCTGCCAGTGGAGTTTATGGAGAATATCTGCCGTCTACTAAAACAATAGAGTCTTAACAGAAATATTCTAGCAGGAACTGCAGAGCATGTTTATTGCTATTGTTACATGTGAGCCAATGTTATAAAAATACCTGAAAACTCCTAAAACCTATATTTTTCTTTTTTTTTAAAAATTATTTTTAAATTAATTACCTTTAATACTGTCCAGTCCTCTTAGTTTTCTTTTTCACAGTTACGCCAGTTTACAGATTTGCTGGCAGTGAGTGGTGGTTGTTACAGCAAATATGACAGAGTAATTAACGGAAGTGTTTTTTGTTTCATGTTTAGAAGTACTTTCACCAAATGCAATTTATAAACATTCTCTGAATGTTTCAGTTACAGAACTGAAATAAATCGTGGTAGGGAGACCTGCACCTATTTTAGATATAGTAAAAGTAGTATATTAAGTTAGGGGATAGGAAAGTGGAGAATTACAAATACTTTACTACTTCCTAAATGAGACTACCTAAACTTTATTTATGCAAGAGTAGCAAATAATATGATTTTACCTGAGCATCATTATACTCTACAGTTTCTACCATATACACTGGAGGAACTAGAGGCATTATATATATACCTTCCAAGCTGTGCTGCTTGGGTTTTCTTTTTTGCACCTGTGAAAATCAGCAGTAATCCCTTTCAAGCCAGCGGAGGCCCAGCCATGTGAAACTTATAAATACTGCTAGCAGGCACAAAGCACTGCATCAGTTCCTACTGCTGCAGACTCGATTCCCAAGATCCCAATTTTGCGTGCTGCAGCACTGCCAGCCTCCCCTTGGCGTGCTGATACTGTTGCCCTGATTTAGAGGGAAGCCAAAGCCCAGAAACTTTGCAGTAATTAACTTACGGTCATGCTGCAAGTCTGTTGCAGCCTTCTGATGAAGCCTGGTGCCTTTTGCTGTAACCATGTGAGGGCTCCTCAGCTGAACTGTTAGATTGAACCACTCAGCTGTTTCTTTTCCTCACAGCTGGCTGCTGAAGGAGTCCTCCCCCTGATCACGCAGCTCAAACACAGGTGGGGGCCGCATGATGGAGGCTGACAAGTTCCAAAGGGACTGGGCTTGCAGCTCCAAATCTTATTTATCTTGGACAAGCAAGAGCAGCTCTTCAGGTATGTTTTAAGTGACAGAGTGCCTCATGAGCATTCTGAAAAGGCTGCTCCGGGCTCATGGCAGCTGCAGGGTACCGGCAGCTCGGTCCCCATGCACAAGGAAATGGCTGCCGCACACCCTGGGGCATGTGGCAGGGCAAGGAGCCGATGCCTCACCACTAGGCCTCCATTTAGGAGCTGTGGGCTGCCTGCCCCTGGGGCCAAAGCACAAAGCCCCAGGCAGAGGGGGTGCCACGTGGAAACTTCCAGAAGCAGCCAGAACCCCAGTGCCTGCTGCCTGCTTTCCTCTCAGCCCTAAAATGGTGGTGGCCTCAGCGTGCCGGTAAGCGCAGCCCTGTCCCATCCCTGTGGCACAGCCACACAGTGGGGCCACAGGAAGGTGCCGTGGTGTGGGCTCTGTGTGTTTGCCTCTGGGCTGGGCACGTCTGTACCCGAACCAGCCCTGCTGGGAGTGGGCCAGGGCCACAGCTCCTGCTGGCGGACAGAGGGAGCGCCGTGCTGTGTCATGGCCCCCGTGTGAGCGGGGTGCTCCTTGCCGCCGATGCCCTCCTCTCCCTGAAGCCTGGAGGGTGCTGGTAGTCACGCAAAGTCTGCAGGTGAAATGCTCTCGTTCGCAGGTGGTCTTCCTGCACTTTCTGCACCACCTTTCAAATGTTTTTTCCTCTTGATCAGCCCTCGAACACCAAAAAAGAGGTAGGATAGCTGATGGAAGGGGCAGGACTTTGGATTCTTGCAAGGAAAAACTGGTGTGGGATGGAGAAAGCAGCAAAAACACCATTGTAGGAGGATTAAAAGAAGCAGGGATATTACTTGCTGAGGGGAGAGCTCCCTAGAGTGCTTTTTGCTTGTTTTTGTTTGCCTTTTTTTTTTTTTTTCTCTCCTGTTGCTGGAGCCTTGGTTGCAGTGATGATTATTCGCTTTCCTTATGCTCAAGTCCAGAATGTTCCTGTTCTGTTTGGTCATTGTACATTATCCAGCACCTGTCTCTGGGGGATGTGCTGCCTCAGGTTAATTGGAGAGTGCCCTCCCTTACATCCTGCTGCTAGTCTAACAATATGCAGCCCCGAGCTGCTCTGCCGCCCCAGGTGACAGCCTGCTCTTCCTGAATGGAAAAGCCGATCCTGACAGCACCCTCTCGGAGGAGGTGGTGCTGAGCTCCTGTCAGAGGGTTGTGGTTTGTTTCTCTGGCTCACGGACTCACACGGAGTTACTTTAACTCTTTAATAGCATCTTTCTTGTCTTAGTCTCCAGGAGGAGCAAAAGCAGAGCAAGTCTGCTTTAAAAACTGTAATGCTAAAGTTTTTCTGCATTAATTGCTCTTTGGGTAGTACAGCTTCCTTTGTCCTCATTAAGCATTTTTGGTTGGATCCACATAATGCTGAACAGACTCTTTGTCAAAGAGTAGAAAGAGGGGCGGAGATGATTTTAAAATTAAATGTATATCAAACAATGACTATGTTTTTATGGACTTTGTAAAAGTGGGCAATTCAGGAGAGCACTGTGCATGATAGTTCACAACACTTTATGATGTGTAAGTGGTACAGTAGGGATTTAAAAAAATTACATATAGTAGGTACGTTAAAATTCTGGAGTTTATACCTCCAGAAATGTTCACAGCTAACCTGGGCACATCAGTTCAGACCCTCTCTGCTGCAGAGCGAAACCAAGACATGTTCACATGCATAAAAGTGTGTGTATATATATCTATATCTATCTATCTACATATAAAAAATAGCCATAATAATAAATCAGTTTGAGTTTTACTGTAATTATTATTTCATAGACTTCAAATTAAAAGGAGGGGTCAATGAAATAGTCATGATTTGAGCAGTATTTAGTAGACCATTGACGTCTGTTAAAACTGTCAGAGGTTGCAAGTGATGAAGGCTTCACTAGAAAAACCCTGCATCCTTCAATTGATCTGAGAAGTAAGTGACTTGGAAAATAAACTAAACATATTCATATTTTGCAAGCATAATCTACAAGCCTAATATGAATAAAATTGCCATTTGAAATTAATATTAAGCAGACCATACTCTGTAGCATATTTGGGTGCTTTGATGTGTGCTGCTTCCATGTCTCTGCCTGCTCCCTGGCACTGCTACCCCAAAGGTCTGGCCACAGTGACTGGGGATGTGGAATATCTCAATAGGGGATCCTGTGCCTGCACATTGGGAGTTGCAGAACTGGACTACCAACACTTAGGATTCAATGCCCAGCCAACAAGACAAAAGCCAAATAATGTGCTTCAGGAGCTGGGAATGGATGAGTGATTGCAGTGCTTTGCAAATGTTTAACAAGCTAGATGGTATTTATATAATTATTTTGCTCTCCCCACTAATATCATTTTATTGGGCTATGGTTATGGAATCCAGATGTTTGTGTTATAAATGAGTAGTAATGACAAATAATAAGCATTTAATTCATGCTGCTTTAATATATTCTAGTTCTTACTGGATTCAGACTAAAAGCTCCTTCCTTGTATTGACTTAAACCAAATGTTACACCCAGTTTCTCTGTAAATAGTAAAGAAATTCCATGTGGCCTAATCCGGTTAATTCAGGCTGGATACCAGGTACTGAAATGAATAGGTGGTAATCAGTCATCAATTTTCTGGCATAGGCAGTGACAACATGTATAAATCATATGGCCTTTGTGAGAGAGTAAATAACTTCCCTGTAGAATCCTTTCTTTGGGATCATGTTATTATTACCAGACATTGTTTTCAGAACAAGAGCTTGCAGCCAAATTAGTCAGTGCTCAGATGTTTTGCCTACTGTAACAGCCCCCATCAGTACATGTTACTGCTGATCGTCTGATCGTGTGTTCTTTTGTTTCCTTAATCTCAAATATTTTGATGCTAAATAGGAATTTTTAAACTCGTGCCAATTAGCCGTATCTTCTTGTAGGCTATTAAATTTCACTGGGCTAATGCACAGGCGAATGTTTCACGTTCCTGGAAACACTAAGACCAGCTGTGCTGCTTAGCACCCAATTCCAGAGTAGTAATGGAGGATTTGCTCCAAGAATGGAGAATTTGGATCTTGGCAGGTGAGGTACGGTGCCACTGGGAGAGACAGATGGCTGTCTGGACTGGAAGACCTGTTGTGAGTCTGGTGAGGTGTCCTGGATTCTTCAGATGTGGAATAATTGTAAGAGTATTGCACATTCAGTAGTGTGTGGTCACCTGCTTTGAGGGCAAGTCTAGTCCCCTTCTGAAGTAGCTAAAACTACTGACATTCAGTTATTTTGGGAGTGGAGGCGATGGTTCTGTTTGAGGAGCGATTTCTTGATAGGAACCTAGCTAATTAGAAGGATCTTCTATCACAACTCTTGCATGGTTTTTCCTGCACTGTTTTTGAGCCCTGTTGTGAAGCACGTTAATTTCCTCCTTGCTTGGAAGGCTTGTTGAAAGACAGCATGGAAAATCAGGAGCCAGAGTGCTGACTGAAGACCTGGCCCTGATGGACTGGGACTGGTGTGTAGCTCTTGGTGGTCAGCCGTCAAAAGAGAAGTCAGTGGCCTTTGGGAAGCAGCATTCAATCTGAGCAAGTAGTCAGGCTTCTTGTTTTGTCTTTGCAATACCCGAATAGTGTGGGGGCTGTTTTGACTCTGTCTGCCTGGAGCCAGCCTGTTCTGGTGGGTGCAGGTGCCCTGGCATGGCAAGGCGAGCCATAGCAAGCAAGGCAGGGGAAGTAGCACAGCTGCCTTCTCCAGCACAGGGACAAAGCTGAATTAGCTCTGCCAAGGCAGCACATGAAGACAGGGGCAAACCTCTGCTGGCAAAACTGTAGGAGAGTCCTAAACACTGGCCCAAACTGAGGAATTGTGGCATGGATTGCTTGTGGTACAAGCATGCCTCCAGTGGAGATGTCTGTTAGCCTGACAGCTATGTTCTGCAGATGTTTGTGTGACTCCCCAATAAGCCTTCAGAGGATTCTCTGTTCCCTATCTATATAAACATATGGAAGTTATCGTTACATACAGTTCTTCTGGAATGTTGGGTCCTTCTTTATTCTATGCTTCATCAGCTCTCCATTGCTTTAAGAGTAAGTAATGCATTTAAGTTCATCATTCATTCTAGGAACATACAAGACCTATGCATGGAGTTTTATTTGGATGTTTTAGTTTCTCTTTTGTTTTTAAGCAATGCTTATAGTTCTTTTAGACCACAGGCTTCGACTTTTTATATGTACATTTAAGGACTTGCACAAGAAAAACAAACCACACGTTTGCTGGGAGAGTGTACTGGGAGGAACAACTACAGCAGTAAGTGAAGCTTTCTGCTTGCGTGGCAGCTAGCAGGCTTCAGTGACATCAAATGGGCTGTTGTTTCTGAACAGTCACTTGTTAGGGTCTTTCTCCTCTAGGTTCATTCTTAGTTTTGTGTATGTATATCTTTCGGTCATCTTAACAAGAGAAAGGAGGTATATTAAAAAAAAAAAAAAAAGGCACATAAAATTCACAGTGTCAGTGAAATCTGCTGCAGGATTAGGATTAGAAACAAATCCGCATATTTACTTTTTTCATTTTTTCCTCACTTTGGGAATCTCAAGAGCTATTTTACATTTTTGCTTGTGGGTTAGGTAGGAAGAACTGGTAGTTTTGCCTGTAATGTGTCTGATGCTTTCTGCATTTCCATATATTCACTCATATAGTGGTTTCTTTAATTGAAGTAGAAATTTCTGTGACTGAAATGATGCTGAAATGTTTCAAAAGCTGGAGGATGAAGATGGGAGAGGATGAGCAGAAGGGGATAAAGACAGACTAGCTGATATTCAGCAGACCATGTCTTCCTTACTAAGTTCAGGAGGGAACCCAAACATCTCCCACGGTTCTGTGTTGACAGCGAAGGGAATGTCACTGAAACCCAGTGCAATGTGCTGCTGTTTCCTGACCCTGGTGTCAGTAAACATATGGAAAGTTCACTGCCTGAGATCCAGTGCAAAAGGCTCTGTGGGAGAACACAACTTAAGCAACTTCTTGCCAATGGTACTGCTACCCAGTAGCTTAAATAACTGCAGCGAGTTCATTAACCTTTTGTTCCTTCTTGCCCTCGTAGAGAAGCACACAGATTCATACATGCTCTGAACTATACCCAAAAAGCGTCTTACTACCTTCTGGAAAGCAAGGCTGGGATAACCAAGAATTCTTCCTTGCTTCTGCCAACAAAGCTTAATTTTTCCTTATGTTTTCCTTGCTCTGTGTAAGGAGGAGGGTGACAGAAAGGCAGCACACTATCCAGTCATTGTTAGAGGACCCTTTATCATCCATTAATCCTTCGTTTTCTTTTCTTCTGTGTATTACCTGAAGGTAACAGAGGAGGGTTTTGGTTGGGCTGTGGGATAATGGAGAAGATCAGGAACCAAAGTGTCCGCAGCTACTGTGCTCTGGGCACTCTGCCATGCCATACATAAAGCAGGTAATACAGAGAAGTTTGGATCTACAGTTAATTGGAAATATGCCAAAGCAGGCCGATACACAGACTGCTGGCAGAGATCATGCACTGTGATAAAATGAATTGGAAGGTTGTCTTGATTAATTGCCTACTTCTTCTCACCCTCCCTCTATCTTGATCTTCCTGCCACCCTGATTACTGCAGGCACGTCTAACTTGTCAGCCATGTCAGCTAGCTCCCGTTTAAATGTGAGTAGTGGTTATAAGCCAAATTAGTCTTCCTCTTCTGTTTCGCAAGGTGCTTCATACTGTTAGATTTTGGTGTGTGATAATAAAGACTTGCAGGGCAACCTTCTTAAAACACTGAAGTAGGAGGGGTGTTTTTCTCCTCTAAGAACTCAGTTGTCTCCCTTCTCTGTGGAGCTGCTGGCTTAAAAAGGAAGAAAAAAAAAGGCATCCCTCAATTTTTGGTGTTCTTTTTTGTTGGTGGTGGTATGGTTTTTTATTTTATATATACATAGTTAATGCTGTAGGATTTCATGTATCATTTCAAAATCCTGCAACAGTTGTATAGTAGTTCATAATACATGCCTGCACTGTGCCATGAAAACTCCGAGCAAGATGAGACCCTGCCTCAGGAAGCTGTCACTTAAATCAGCAGAAAGGAGAATTAGTTTTACCACACCCATGGGCTATGGCAGCATCAGTTATCTTTGCATTAACAGTAAGGTAAGATTAGGAATTTCTCACTGTTAACAGTGTAAGGACCTGCAAACTTATCTCATTAAGAATAAAGAAAAGCTGGCTGTAGTCCGACTTATGTTTAGACCTCAAAAATGTTTCTAACATCAAAAAATTTTCCTTAAGTATTTTTAAAGTTGGCTTATTGGGGTATGTAAAAACACAAAATTTCTCACTACGGTTATTCTCACCCTGTTCAAATTAATCTATCATGCTTTCCTGATCTACAGAGCAGGGAATGAGTTATAATTTCTGAGAGTACAATGATGCGATGACACTGATGAGGGAGACTGAAGTCTCAAACCCCATCAGGGTGCATGAATCACGAGTTTTTTCCTCTCCAGTTAATTAGTCATTTCTCCTAGAATAATGAAGTCCTGTCTTTGATTTTGGAATTCCTGCCTCTTTTCAGATTTATTATTATCTCCAGATGGTCTGTTCTTTCTCCCCCCAAATTCTTCTCGTGTTATGAGGTGGGTTTTTTATAACCATGTAATACACTAGCTTCTTTTCATTGATTAAAACTTCCCAAGGTTCTGTTTCGTGCAGCTAAAGAGCTGAAACTACAGCTTGGCATTTTATAGGCAATTATCTGCAGAGAAGGATGCATTTGGATTTGCGCTCTATCTTGGGGCTGTTAGAACACGACAAAATACCAGTTTCTGACCTAAAATCAGATCTTTCTGGGTGCCACCAATGGCTGCTCCCCACACAGCGCTCGCTGGAGGTGGTGTTGGTCTCTTCTGCCCAGGAGCTGCCTCACTGAGGCACACGGGGACATGCGCTTGGCAAGGCTGCTGTGGGCAGTGAGACCACGCACAGCGCCTCAGGCTGCTAGAGCACAGGGAGATCTGTGGGGGAATGGCCAAGATTTTCCTTGGAAATCTGTGGGAGAGCTTAGCTAAGTATCAGCGGCCACCTCCATCTCTATAGCAGATGCCCTGGCTCCAAGCCTTCTGTCTGTGTGGACATCCTCTGTTTGTTAGGATAGAATTGCTGGGGGATTTTCGTTATTTTGGAGTATTTTTAAAACTGGCCCATCTCGGGGAGCTGGAAATGAACAGCAGCTGCTCTCTACCATGTAACCTTCCTTCAAAGTGCAAGGGCTCACCCCATCTCCCTGTCCTGCATCCTGAGCGATGCTGATGCCCTCAGCAGCTGTCAGAACTTCGCGCTCTGCATCTCTGCATCCCTCGTGCGCTGGAGCAGGCCAGGTCTGGGCACGTGCATGAGCAGCATGAATCCTTAAATCCTAGGGATTCAGAGCTTGCAAGGGCGAAGAATGTCATTTTGAAGTCAGGGCTGAAAACAGTGGAGATAGCACAGTTAAACAATAACCCAACACCCAGGGCCATACTGCTAGCTGGGCAGGAGAGAGGTGATGGGGTGGTTTGGGAAGTAAAATTGTGCTTGGCACTGAGATTCAGAGCAAGAAGTGTGAAGGTGGTGCAGTGGAGGAGGAAAAGACAGCTGAGGGAAAGGAAAGGAAGGAAAGGGTTAGAAAGCCTGAGCTCTAGCTCAGGAGGGGAGAGGGCTGCAGGCATCAGACCCTGAGCAGCAAGGTTTCATTACAAAGATGCAGAAAATGGATGGCTTCAACATTTTTTTACGTAAAGTCCGTGTTCAGACATGGTCTGTTTTCAGTTACGTTCATATGTGGCTACTAATAAAAAGTGTGCAGAGCTAGACTTGTGTAGGTATTGAGTTGCAAATGAACGAATGGCAGAGAGGATCTGAATCTGTTCTGGTGTCTGCACCTGCCCTGTGAGGAGTGTGAAGCTTTCACAGGTATCAGCACACCCAGCACTCCAAGTGGTGTGTTCAGCAGCACATCATTCCCATTGCAAGCTACCTGCTTGCTCTGAGTTTCTTATCCATGGGCTGCTTCTTACAAATCAATCATTTCTTGCTCCATTTCAGAGTTTAGTTTTGTTGCTGTTCAGCCCCAATTCAGCTCCTTTAATCACCCCATGCTTTCCTGTCGCTATTAGGTCTGGCACAGCAGTGCAGTGTTGAAGGAATTACCAGTCCAGAGCCTGTAGAGAAGTCAGGGGAATAAGTAAATTTTCTGAGAGGTAAACTGTGCCTGCATCCTGTGGGAGTGGAAGAGAGCCAGGGTTTATTTAAGCAAGGATTAGCTGTACCTGCTGTCAAAGGCAACAGCTTGGTTCGGGCCACTCCTGCCATCCCTTGCTGGAGCCAACGCTGTCTCTTCCCATCGCCTCTCCCTTTGGCACTGCCCCAGCAATACCTGCTGTGTTTATGCCTCACCAGTCCTGTGGCGACAAGAGCAAGTGCTCCTGTGCTTAGGAGTGTTTTGGGACTCAGGAATATATTCTGGGCCCATTCCACTGGCTTCATACAAACCTGTTTCTGCTGAAGACTTAAAAAGGAAGCGAGGACTTCTCCCCCAGAGCTGAGAGGAAGTATCGATACCTGCTGGCTGCTGCCAGACTTGAAAACACAGAGGCTTGTGTTCGGTCCTCACAGTGTTCTGTCCAACTGGGACATCAGTACGTATATGCAGAAACACAAAGAGAGCTGGGAAATTACTCATGCTTCCCTGTTCAGAAGTGTGCTGCTGAGAAGGAAAGTGACCTGCTCCATTTGGAGCTCCAAAGAGGGATCTGTCCAGATCTAGCATTTCCCACAATAATGCTAGGAGGGAGTTTGTTGCAGCTGGAGAGAGCTTGGTGTTCAGCTGTGTGTTTGAGAGGCCAGCAAGAGGTGCTGCGCTCTGAAGCAGGACTTGAAATCTTCAGGAACTCTGCATGAGCTTGTGAAAGGCTGCGTCCAACTTTTATCTTGATCCCCTACCATAGAAAGAACGGGAACAAGGATTTAAAAGAATATAAAATACTTTTGACTTGTAATGAGTATTTCTTGGTTTTGGACATTGAAGGGACTCGGTACAGGTGTAAGAGCCTTTCCCAGGGCGACATCTCACAATCAGTGAGCACATCAGTTCTGAGGTCCTGACAGAGCTGCCCCTGTCACACAGTTAAGGGAGGCACACACACTCAGCTGCTGAATGTTTGCATGCATGACCACCTCTTTGCTCCCCTCTCTCAGAGGGAGAAAAACAGCTCTGCTCCAGAAAAGGAGGGAGGGGAGAAAAGGAAATGAAAATGTAGAAAGTAGATTGAGTGAGTAACATGTCTGGAGGCCTGCCTGCCCGTCCTTAAGCTGCTGAGCAACTGTGGTGCTGTTCCTGAAGTACTTGGGTGTGTGGAGCCACGTGGTAGAGGAAAAAAGTGCAAGTCCAGTCCTGAAAATGAAATCCTAAATCCATGTGTCTACTTAGGGTGTCTGAAAACCTTCATCAGTGTAGTCTGAAGCTTACGTATAGAGAAAAGTACCTGGCACGCAGCCTGGGTAAACCTTTTCAATGTCATGCTCTGCACAGTTCATCTTCAGCCAGTGATAGAAAGCGGCCTTAGATAGCAGAAGTGGTCTCACTCTATTTTCTGTGCAGCTCAGCTGGAAAAGTTACTGTTTCTGTGCATCACATGGATGTTATTTCAAGTGTTTTGGACTAGGTTTAAGAAGCCCCAAGTGGCTCTTCTCTCTCATTCACTTGGTTTTGGGATCTGCTTTCCTAAACAGTCTGAGACAAGTGTTTGTGTTTCTTAGAAACTAAGGTCCTGATCCAAAAAGCATTTAAATTTTCAGGAATGATTTCACTCCGTGGAAAACTGCCTCTCCCTGCCTCTAGGATGGAACAAAACACCTCACAAGCTTTGACTTCCAGGACCCACAGCAGCAGCTGTCATTATCAGCCTAGGAGCGGGTGTGGATCTCCTGGCCTTTTCAGATTTCACGATGTGCCTGAAACCTCAGCTTGTGTGTTCACCCTTCCCGCCCCTGCAGCCAATTCCCATGCCATGCTGTTGAAACTGCAGCACGTGCAGGAAAGTTGGTGTGAGTAAGGAGGTGGGTGAGGGACCTGAAGTGCCTGTCTTGGGCTGATGGGCAGAGACTGGGGTTAGCAAAGCCCCTCTCTCAGCTTCAGTGCCCGGTGTTTTCTCTGATGCCTGCAGTGTCCTGACCTCCCTCCCTGGAGTCTGGCCAAACATGTGGCTTTTGGCCCTGCCCTGGATTTGAAGAAGGAATACAGTGTTAGTGTTACAGAGACAAGCTAGCACCGTGCCCATGGTTTTCAGGGAATTCCATTGTGCGCTTTCTATTTTTCTCCAAATAGTCCTACTGTTTTCAGATAGTAATGGGAGCAAGGCTACAGCTTGGCTGCTACCTTTGGTACAGAAAAGGTGTAGAGCAGTAGTACGCAACTTCATTTTGCACAGGCTAATAATTGGTATTTTCCAAAATGGTTGTGTATTAGCTGCTTAACTGCAAGCAACAGACTTGTGCGTTGCGGGTGCACTTTGTGAATCTCAGAACCTGCAGATTCTGCTTATGCCATAGTCTGTCAGATGAGAACAGCCAGGGAGGGGTATTTCACTTCCAGTACCGCTGTTCATGTGGCACTGCATGCTGAATGACTGAGCTACAGCATGCAGGGCTTTGCAGGGCTGTGCTTCTTGTCATCTGTGGCTTTTCGTTTCAGAAGCATATTACCCATTAGCGCGCCAGCCCCAGCCATGGCCAGTTTTAATGTTACGGGTTTAGATTAAACAACAGCAACAACAAGCTGTCTGCTGAGCACTGGTGGGACCGTGGAGGTGTCAGGATCCTAGTGAAGGCCGTGGCTGACCGCTCTCAGAGCTGGCTGTACCTCCCGGTGCTGTTTGCCGAGGGAGTGGTTGCACGAGTGAGTGCCTAGGGGCTGGAGTGCTTTGCATGGAGCTCCCTAACCTGCCTCTGCCTTAACAGAGTGATTGAAACCTCATAACCAGGCAAGCTTTGCCTGAAGTGTTCTCCGTGAGCATCTTGATGCTGTTTGAACTGCAGAAAAAATAAACACGGGCTGGGGATGTTTTCAGGTAGCACAGCTGTTGGTGAGGTGTGTCCCTGTGCCTGCAGCATGAGGTACAGACAGCAGACATAGCTCAGGCTCTCATGTGCTGTGTTACAGGTGAGCGTGTGCTCTGTTTGTTGCGGACAGACCGCGTGGATGTCCTGTACTAATAGCATATGTACACAGGCTGTTACCACAGAATGATGTACTTTAGTATCTGACGGGGTGCTGATGAGTGAAAATGAAAATTCGTAGTTTCTGATCAGTGTGAGTGTTTAGTTTGGTGATGAAATCCTTTCCTGTGCATGGCCTCTGCACTAGCCAGGCCTCAGATAAGACTCGATGACATGTTTTTTGCTGGTATCTTCACTGGGGGGCAGAAACTCATTTAGGACAAAAATCATTTTTCCCCTTGCTACTTGATGAGCTGTGAAGTTCTGCTTCAGCTGAGTGGTGTGAAATTATTGCCTTGAAACCACTGATTAGACTGAGCTCTGTTTTTCATTACAGGTTCTTTGATAACAGAGAAAATGGACACCTCTTCTGGAGCTGGTCTCGGAAAATGCCTGGAGGCTTATGCCTGTTGATGCAGCACTCCTCTCCTAGCGGGTAAGTGGCATTTATCTCTGTCACAAATTGTCTTTCTGTTGACCTTAAATCAACAGCAGGACCCTGGTTCTCTGTTAAGTTACTTTACTTTGCTTTTAATGGTCCAAATAAATACTGGTTCGGCAGGCTCATGCAGCTGTGTCATAGTTGTTAAGTTTGAAATTTGTTGGCAGTCTTTTGCTTGATCTTATCATTTGCTGCTCTCATTAATTAACTCACAGTTCAATGGCAATTAGCTTAGGATTCTTTCTCTCTGCATTTCATTGCAGGGACTTGATGCAGTTCTGGAATGTGATTATACTTTGCTGTAGTATATTCAAGCATGTTTAAATAATAAGTGGGGATTGCTCAGTAAATACCAGCAACGTGAATGTGTCACACAGCACCAGGGTAGTCTGTAGGACATTTTTTGTAGACTGTTTATTTACAGCTCTAATGGAACTAACAGTTGTTAATGCAGTAACTTGGCTCAGGCATCAACAAGTTCATTTGTATTCTCAATAACAACCACAGGCTGGCTTCATTTAAATGCTTACTTTTACTTTAAATGTTTGCTTCTATATTGCATATAATTTCATGTTAACTTTCAGCAGCTGAAAAAAATAACAATTTAGTCCCAGCTCACCACCTTCCATTATATACAATGTCCTTCCATTATATACACATTTTTAATTTATTTTCTCCTACCTCTTTTATTTGTATTTTATTTGGTGATGATGTGTTCTTAGAATCAGCCTGCTTGGTAAGCTGGCCTGTCAGAAAACAAACCCACCGCCCAAAAGAAGCATTTATTCTCATCAGATCAGCTGGATCAACCTCTTTGCTTTCAAGGTGTGCAGTTAATTCTGTGGCTGAAAGGAAGGAGGCTGAAGCCAGCCATTTCTGGGACCATACTTGAACTAGATCAGGTCAGACTGTACCTACGTTACTCCCTCCTGCAGTCTACACACTAGGAGATGCTCAGATGAGATTGATTTACAACTTTGGTAATACTAGCAAAAGAGATTGGTATAATCCTAGGTTGGTGGGGTTTTTTAGTCCAAATTTCACCTTCTAAAGCTAGGATGTGCCTCTGTTTTATGTTCTTCTTGTGTAATTGACTTCTTTTATTTATTTTTTTTGGCTCTGGACATGCCAAGTATGGTTACACGATGTTGCTTTTATGTGAACGAATATGGTATTTTGCACATTGGATGAGGTTGGATGGTATTGAGAGGGACAAGCCTTTAAATGAATGGCACTTGCTCTTTCACTGTCATGAAATGCCATTTCAAGCAAAGAAAAAGAATGGAAGTCAGTGGATTGTGTAATTTGTGTGGGTAATACACTCAATTTGTTTGTAACAAATTCATGTAGTTGGTAAAGTTTTGCAAGTTGTGGCTCTGAAAGACTGTTTGAATGACAGAAGTGGTATTCTGCATGGAAATCTCTCCAAAATTCTGGTGCCTTGATCTGTACTCACAGCAGCTGAATTGAAATTTGCAATTGACTGCTTTCATGTTTGCTTTTTCTCCAGAAATTACTTTAAGACTTTTTTTTTTATTGTTTTATAGGTTTGAACTAGTCTGTGTATGCAGGTCTTAGCTACCATTCAGAAAAAGTCTCAAGTGTAATAAATTTTTAAATGCTCACTGGGCCATACAAACAGACAAAATTCAGTTGGTGTGACTGAATACATTATTCATTGTTATGTGTTATTAATAACCTTGTAACTCACCAGTGACAGCAAATCAGAGCCAAAAGTGAATCAAAAAGGGCATAAATTATTGAAATAAATAATGTATCTGCTTTCAGGTCATGAGTTCATCATTTAAACCACAGTGTTTTTCTTTGCATCCTTTTTATTTCTGTGCTATTTAGTACTTTGCCTCCTGCCATTAGGTTAGTTAGAGAAGGCTGTTTATTGTTTTCTAATCAGATGATAAATTAATTCTTTCCTGTCCCTCTTTCTGCTTTGTATTTCTATCATCAGAGTGGCCTACCTACTGATTTCAGTAAAACTCTAATTATTTACTTGTTCTCCTGTGACATACAGACTGAGACCATGCAGAGCACTTGTTTTGGAGCAAGTCTTATGTCTCTGAACTCTTGCTGCAGGAAGCATGGGAAAACTAGTTTGTGAAACATCCGTCCTCTTCTCCATGGGCATGCTGGGGTAAACAGCAAATGATGTTTTGGAAAGAGGCTTTGAAATGTGGGTTCCTGTTGTGTGCGGTACAGGCATATACCTCTTTCCCCATACCCCTAATCCCAGGAAGCTAAAGATTTGAACAGAAGGGAGTTTGGGGCTGAGTTTGAATGTGATGCTCATGCTGGGGTTACATAAAAGCTAGGATATCAAACTTGTGGGCTGAGATAAAGGCAGGGTAATAAGGAAGGGGTGGGTAGTGGAGGGTAGGGAAAAAGAAAAGTGGAAAAACAAATGATGCCAAATTCTAGTGCAGCGTTCTGGCTGAGCACAAGGTTCTGTGCTACGGGACACCCATGGGCCAACCTGGGCCCCCTGTCCTGGCCGTGTCCTCTCCCTGCTCCTGGGGCACCCCCAGACACCTCGCTGGCAGGACAGCACTGGGATCTGGCAGGCCCTTGGCCCCAGGTGAGCACTGCTCAGAAGCTGATGAATCTCCCTGATGGTAGGGCTGGTGTGAGAAGAGAAGGCCGTCACTGTGCTTCCCCAGTATAACTTGGCATAAAGTGGTAATAAGCCAAAAAATATGCCTAATTCAAGGGCTTTAAAACCAGTTAGTGTAAGTTTAGGATACTGAGAAGTAGCCAAAGCGGTGGCTTACTTTCTCAAATTCTGGGCTGTTTACTAGCAGCAAATGCATTTCTGGGAGCATCTCTGCATGGTGTGTGCCCTGGCCAGTGTTGTGGTTAATGTGCCAAGCAGCTACTGACCTGTAAGTGCAGCTTTTCTCCTGTTTTCCGCTACATGGGCATTAAGCTTTACAGCTTAATTCACAGTATGTGAATGAATATATGAAGCTCATAGGTGGTTGCAAGGTGAGGTCCTTACAAACAGGAACTTCCTAAGATTTCATTCTTTTTCACCTTCATCCCTGAAACATTTGGGCTCTGCTGAAAATCAAGTTCCAGAGGTTAAAATATTCCACTTGCGTTTGGGGCTGAAGCTGTCTTCAGATCACTCTCCTGCTTTTAGAATGCAATTCTTGCTTTGATCAGCAGTGCTAAGCAATCAGGAGCAATGCCAATGCTCCGCAGGTCCAAGATTGCCATAGGTTCCCCATGTACTAGCTGTCTGGCAGAGGGAAAGCAGGGGAGGCAAGAACTTCGAAGGAAGAGAAAAATCATATTTTGCTTCCCAGTGGGTTTGTCCAGAAAAATAAACAGCCAGGTACTTGGGAAAGCAGACAAAAAATGTACTTCAAAGCGTAGAAAGAGCATACCTTTAGCTCTCATGTATGACTCAGATGGCGTGTACTTTTGTGACAGGACTCAGTCACAGCATGCTTTTGTGTGCTTTAACACTGTATTTCTGGTGTTCACAAAGCCTTTCGAAAAGAAAGCAAATCAGTATCAGTGGACAGAATTAAAGCCTTGAAAATGTATGCTTCATTTATAGAGCCTTATGTGAGTCTCACATGAGTTACCCAGGCAAAAGTGTTTCTCCAAGTGGAATGTGAGAAAGCAGCATCTCTTGGAAGTGTGATCTTCCTGTAAGAAGTACTAACTTCTGCCTTTACGTCCAAGTTCATTCTGATGCAGTGGGAGGTAGGAAGATGGTTTTAAAACTATGCTGGGGGTTTCTAAACTACTTTCTACATAATTTTTTGCCCACTTTATCAAAAAGCTTGTGATGGTCATAATCAGACACAGGACAGTGGCCCAAATAAACCTGGCTCAACCTAGTGTGAAGATTTCTGTGTTTCCAGCCCATTTCTCCTAGAATCAACCAATTTTTGTAAAAGAGGTGTCCTAATTCTAGTGTAGTACTAAAAAGGCAGGGTAATCTTCATTTAAATGAATAGATTGGCTCTTGAGTTACACTAGGAAGTGGATGATAAATGAAATGGAAGTGGCTCCATGGGATTTTGTTATTAATAAATACTGTGTGCATGTATGTGGTCTCTGTTTTGTTTTATGTTAAACACAACAACAACAGATCCAGAAGTGGATCTATTGGCAGCTCCTTTTCCTGGAAGCAGTTAGACTTTTCAAGGTAACTGTTTTTGAACTTCACCAAAAGCCTTTATAATTTAATGGCAGAAAGTCTAGCAAATGTAGCAGTATTTCCCGTAGATGGTATTCATTGCGTGTCTTAACGTGCACGCAGTGCAGCTGCAGGGCATGACAGTTCTTCCTCTTTGTGGCTGTTTTGGGTAGAGCTTGCCAAGCTCCAGTTTTCTGTCTTTGTACTTTTTTTTTGTTTTTTAGCTGAATGTCACACTAGGCCACATGGGACAAATATTTCCCGATTTATAAAAATTGCTGGGAATTGCTAGCAAGGGGTCAGTAGGCTCTTGTGGTTCTTTTCAGCAGTGCACGTGCTCCATCTACAGGTCAAAGAATCTGCTAATAAGGTCATTCATTATTCAGCCTGTTGAGATTGCCTTCCTGCAGTGTAGCGATAAAGGGACAACGCAGCTAAAGAGCTACCGCTGAGCCCACCAGTGTCAGCCTGAGTAACCAGCGTCCAGCTGAAAGTTGGGTCACCTACCAAAAGGTAGCTTTTGGGGAGAAAGAATTTGGCTTGTTTCTTAATGAGAAAAGGTAAAAGTGCTGCATGGAAAGGAGTGGGGTGGCTGCAGGGATTAAAAAAAAAAAAAAAAAAAAAAAAGCTGTAGAAGTTAACAACAAATGCTCTCGTGAGGGGAAGGATGAGTGTGCTGTTACCATGTGTGAGCTTAGGTTGGCAACTGGAAGATGATTTCCATTACTGTCAGTGTGCTGAGGTTCGAACAGCTTCCCAGTAGTGGGATGGAGGAGTAAGAAATCTAAACCTCAATTTAAAGTGATCTGGGTAAATCTGGGAATGGGGATTTTTGCAATAACAGTTGTGGCATTCAGGTACCGGGTTTGGTGACTCGGGTGGTACCTTTCAAGCCAGCAGTCCACCGTGCTGAGGCACAAAATTAAAATGCAGACATAAAGCCTCCTACTTTTTCTTTTTTTAAAAAGATGCAAGTCAAATGGCCTGTGAAAACAAAACAGCGTGTTCTTACGTGGGTCTGGACAGATCAACAGCAGTGAAGAGTTTTCTCCTATAACCTTGCCAGCGTGCCTCCGTTCTCAGCTAGAGACACGTTGCTGGGGTAAGAGCATAATTCGGTCAGCATGTCTATTAATTGGCCTTCGTGGCTGCCAGTATAGCAGCTGATAAGGCCTTATTTAATGAGAGAGAAGCAGAGTCTTGAACGGATCTTAAATGCCGTTCAATTTAGGGACAAGAAGTAGTACGTTGAGAGAAAAGTTCTTAACCCGTTTACATTTGTTACTAGGTGAGGGTGGCAATTTTAAAAATAAAACCAGGGTACTCCCTGTGTGTGTGCTGTATGTAGAAAGAGTCCTAGTGGTGTGCTGTAGTTCCTCTGCTGGTAGCACTCCTAGCTTTATTGGTCTGATGCAATACATGGAAAGCAGCTGACGATTTTAAGCTTTTTTCTTTTTTTTTCTCCTGAAGGGAAAACTCAGTGACTGGTATTTAAGAAGAGTCTGAGGGGGTGGATGGGAAAATCACCAACCCAGTCATGTTAGGTTTTGGTAACTGCGGAAGATAAGGCTGGTGCTCCACAGTAGGTGAAGCAAAGGGCTACTGGTCCAGATGTCTGACACAGCACAGGGGAAGCTCTTGGGACATCAGTGATGTCCTGAGAGCAGAAATGACTCTTGAGAGGGTTTTACAGAATATAATTCTCATCCAATAAGTGCGACTTTGAGGAATGATAGGTTTGGGCTTAATAACAGCATCAAATGCATATATAAATCCTTCACAAGAGCCTACCTCGTTGCTCCAAAATAATGTTATCATATAGCCAATGTCTAGAGCATGCATTAAAAGGATTAAGAACCTGCTAACAAAGTAGCAATAATTAGTGGGAATCCCTATCAAGTAGGTGTTTCAGAATCTTTTTTTTTTTTTTCCTGTAAAGGTTCTGCAGTGATCGGTACTATTCAGTGCTTTCATAAAGGTCTGGAAGTAATTGTGGTGACAGCTGTTTAGCGGCAGTGAATCATACACAGCAATGCAGATTTCTTGGGGCCTCTTTCTGGAAGGGAACAAAAATATATAAAAAAAAAAAAAGCATTTCAGTAAAGCAAATTAGAGATTACACATCTAGGAATAAGACACACAAGGACTTCCTAGAAATAGGAAACTACATTCTTGAGTCAAAAAAAAAAAAAAAAGGATTTAGTGATTGTAGCAGACAAGCAATTCAAAAGAAATTCTCAGTAGGACAGGCAGAAAGCCTCCTGTTGTGCTGGAAGATACAAAAGGCAAATGAGCGTGGATACACATGCTAACGTTTTTCTTTGTGCAGTGTTGATGAAATTGATCCTGGAATACTTGGAATAATATATTCAGTTTTGGTGCCAAAAGTTCCTTTTCTTTATTTAAGAAATCAAAAATCAACCAAGCAAACCAGAAAATATCAAGAAAACAGTTTAAAGGATGAAGGTACTGCGTTGAACTCTGAAGTCCTTACTTTCTTTGTTGTAAGTAACACAGGTGGAGAAAATGTTGGATCTAACAGAGTAAGATCTTAGAGATGTTCTTTTCAGCAGAGAAAGAAGATGTAGCAAATTTGAATGGCAGAAACTCTCCCCAGAAAAGGGAAGGGGGGAAAAAAAAAAGAAGACAAAAAGAGATGCATGGCTTTGCTGTTGGGAACCGATTTAAGCAAACAAAGCAGTTGTTTCTCCGTTTTGTGGTATGCTGTAGCAGGGAGCTGTGAGTGTGTGCTGTACCAAGGGTGGCTGTGGTTAGTAGAGGGGCAGTAGTGAAAAAATACAACAGCATCCAACAGAGATGGGACTAGTGAGCTCTGAAGCTGGTGACACAGTGCATGACATTCAGCTAGGTAACTGCCTGCCCTCTCCTAAAGATGGGTGTGTGTCTTAGCCAGTCCCCTCCCATCCCTGGAAGCTGGGAGAGCTCAGTAATGAGCTAAGTGCTTGCCAGTGGGTGCCAGGGTGCTTCCCCCCTGCTTTGCAGGCTCAGCAGTGTGCTCAGGAGTGTCCTTCACCTCCAGCGTGTTTGTGCCGAGGTGCAGTAACAGCAGCAGTTACAGAGGCAGAGCACTTCCTGATCACTGCCTCTTCCCTGAGCTGCCCAGACACACAAGAGGACCCTGCTGTGCCATTACCAAGTGTATTTCAGAATTCTTTATTCCAGATCTTCACACAGAAGAAACATGGCTTTCATTCCTCATCAAACCCCAATTTGACCAATGAGGAACAAATTCCATGTATTCCAAGCACAAGGTAATATGTCTTAGCAACAATCCTAATAAAGTCCAGTCAGCAATAAACCCTAGCAGTCAGAAATGATTCTCTTCGAGTTTCCTGATCAGGGAGTGCTCATCAATTATCTGGATTCCAACAAGCAGCTGGCATATGCGCTGCAGACAGAAAGGGAGAGTAGGGGGAGAAGTCTTTTAATTATCTTCAAGTCAGCAAAGATCCATATGTTGAATCAAAACAGATGGAGTGTAGAATCCACCAACAATGCTTTTGACTGGCTAAGTACAGGTATATGGCTAAGAGGAAGGCAGAGCAGATGCAGAGAGCATTTCCTTGAATTCTTTTGGCTTGAATGTTAGTATATTTACACCGTCAACGCTAGCCAAGGTTGAAGTGTTATACGTAAATACAGCATCAGGATGAACCTTTCTGTGGTGACTCAAGGCAGCTGTGGGGAAGCTGCAGGGTGTGGGAAGGTCAGCTGCCTTCGAGGGAGCTGTGCTTTGCGTTGCTCCTGTAGTGGCTGTGGTAAGGAGTTGGCATGTTTCTGAGTCTTTGTTCCAGAGGGCACAGGTTTAATTCCTTTCCTGGGGTGCACTTCAGGCATTTCTGCAGTGACTGCAAGTCAGGCTGGACTTGTCAGACACAAAACATTTTATGGTTATGAGTTGGTGAGACGTGTGAGTGAGGAACTGTGCAGCAGCTGGGTGGATCTGCAATGGTGGGGGGAGCTCAGTTCTTCCCAAGTCCCAGCCCTGAGGCTTGCACCTACACTCTGAGCATCTCCACTCACCTCCACGTGGTACTGGAGTGACCAGACAAGCTTGTCAGTGTCCAGCAGGAACTTCTAAGAGAGATGTTCCTGTAACTACTCTTACTGATTCATGGGGTTTCCTCATGTGATGCAGCTGGCAGGTGTCTGCTACAACAGGATTAAAGCCAACAGCCCTTCCTCCAGGGCTTGTTATGAGCCATATATCTAGCTGGGTATTAGGACATCAAGCTGAGTACAGGCGAAAAGTTTTGGTGATGGGGCAGGGAGGCTTGTGGCACCCAGAGCAAACCTGAGTGCACACAGCATGGACAGGGATGTCTGTGTGTGCTGCCTGTGGGCAGGCCAAACCAGTGAGCGAGAGGATTCTTGGCTTGGGGAGGTGAGGGGGAGACATGCACCGGAGCATCCCTGCCACTGCTTTTATGTCCTGATGATAAGGGCATCCTAACTACTGTATCTTGTATCTGAGCGCCGTGGCCTCAGCACGGGGCGGGCTGGATCCCCACACAGTGCTGTTACAAAGCGCATGGGATAACTGAGTCTCCCCAGGCCATTAATTCAGAGCAAGTCAGTAAGTCTTTCAGTGGCAAAGCTTGCTCTGCTTATGGGTGAGAGTGAGCTATAGTTGCTGGAAATTACTTTTAAGCTCACTGTTGAGGAAGTGAACTGCCAGGTTGAACACACAAGTAATGCCTTGCACATGTGGCAAGAGGTCCAGAGGCAGGCAGGACATGGTGGGCAGCTACAGCAACTCACTGCTGCATAAATATATATTTTTTTTGCATAAACATTAAAAGGGAGGGGCTTACATGTGGCATATTTTTTTCTTGCTGCTTCCTTTTCTGCTTTGTCTCCTAGGATTTGTTCTTGCTTTCCAAACCTCTGCAAGTTCAGACAACTTACTGTACAAGACCAAATACACATTTCTGACATTCAACTGCACCTTCTGTGCAAAACCGTCTACTTTTCAGTTTTTTGATAAACAAAGACTCTGTTTTGGAGCCTTTTCTTAGCTTTCCCTGAGTTTTTCAGAGTTGATAAAATCCAGATTCAGCTTTGCAGTTTTAAAAATTACGATTTGAGAACAGTAACGTTTCTGTTTACTATGAATTTAATAGCATAAAACTAGAAAACTAACCTAGAAGCACTAATTTTTTATTAGTAGGTAAAGTTGGAAAAATAAACACTTTACCTTAATGTAAGGTAACCTTAAATGTAAGACTTTTTCAGTAGTCTCCTTTAAGTGTTATTTTAATACCATTCTTAGCAAGACCAGCATGGAAGAGGAACTCTAAAACTCTTCCTGTATAATCATTTTAGAAAGTACCATAGCTGAATACAAGAGTAAGTGAACAAAACGTACTGAGAGTAATGCCGTTAAAACATCAGTTATGAGAACCAAAATAATTGACATGAGAGACAGAGGTAAAGAACAGAAATTTATTCTGTTAGTCATCTTATTGTTGTCACTGAGCTACGAAACTCCCTGCAACCTCAGTTCAGGTTCATTCAGTATTCATTCGAGAGTAACTCCCCCTGTCTTGGTTCACTAGGTAGCGGTGCCACAGAGGTATGGCATATTCTTTAAAAGATTACAGAAGTGGAGAGACCAAATGGTTTATAAAGGATTTGATTCCTAAAAAAACAACTGGATTGTTACTTTTTATTTTTTTTAAATCCCACCCCCTTTCATTTCCTTCTTTTACAAGAAATGCACCAGTAGCTCAATGAAGAGATAGCTTAACAACATACTTCAGTATTTCTCTACTTATTTTCCAGTAAGGCAGGGACATCTTCCTTTTAAAAGAATGTGGGGTTTTTAGTGTGAACATCTCGCCAACAGGACAAACTTGTTAGAGCCAGAGATGAGAAACAGCATCATCACTTTACCACAGAAGTAGCTTTCTAGACTGCCGATCCAAACTTATGCTGCAACCTCTTTAACCTCAATTTTCTATTTCTTGTAAGTTTTACAAGTTTACAGGAACAGGCCCTCAGTGGCATGATCAGAAATAGCTCCATTTCAGTAATCATCCTGGAATAAGATGCTTTTTGGATTTATTTGGCTGAAGATTTTCTTTTAAGGCCCAGTTGAGCACTACCAGCAAGCATACGCACAGATCTAAAACAAGTGAATATCCTCCTTTCATTGTTACTCTTGCGTGCAGATAAACAGTAGCTTTCCAGGAAAAACTGTAGTAGTTTACATTCACAATGACTAGTACCATGTGGATTTTATAATGTACTTAAGAATAGGTACAGGACTCTTAGTACAGCAAAATGTACAAAACCTCACAATACATGTGTCTGGTTTCTTCTTATTTCTATTAATTTTTTATAAAAAAAATAAATTAACAGAAGAGTATGGTCTCTGTTAGAGAATTTTTCTTCCTCGCTATAGCTTGCTAAAAAGAAAAAAACAAGTAGTGACATGGCTGTTTAAGTAAGTACATACCTTAACTATTAAAATGGAGGAGAGCATACTTAAAAAAGATAATTTTGTAACTGACATTTATTTAAAAAAATATTTTCTTCCTACCCAACTCCAAACAAGGCCTTGAAAATACTGTGCTAGATTTCAGAGGTTACTGTATTTTCTAGCTTCAGATAATATTTGACAAAAGTGAAGCCAAAGGTGTTTGATAGCAGAAGATCTTGTTTTGTAAAGAACTTGTAATTTCCTTGTTCTGAGTGCTGGGACAGACTTTTCCCCTACCCACACACCATCCATCCTATATAAGCCTCCCCTGCTGTCCCCTGCTTGTGTGCCATTCCATGTGCTCCAGCATGGTGTAAGTGGGTTGTAGCTGAACACAGAAAGAAGAGCATTGCAAGTGTTACATTATCTCTTTAAAACAGGCTAATTAACGTAATATTGAATTATTTTAATTTGTTGGCAGACATGTCACTGTTTTCTACACTAGAAAGAATTTTAGTGCAAGCCTGCTTAGCCTTAACTAGAACAATCTGACAGCAAGCATGAGCCACGTGTAACTTACAAAGCATCAGGGAGACTACTTGAATTGAAAACCCCACAAAGCGGAAGATACCTAAGCTGAAAACTCATACTCAGTTCATGGTTTGATATCTCCCTCTCACATTTGCTTAGCAGTCACTCTCAACAGAGGGAGATTGGTAACTCCAGAAAAGTAGTGGAAAGGCCATTTTCAATACTTACTATAAATGTGCATGCAGCATGACTGGTTAGTTTACTGACCCGTTCAGCAGTGACAGTGCTGTACATATAAGGGACCCTCTTTCTTCTCAACATCTTCTTTAAGAGTGTGGTTACTGAGTTGCGCATTTTCTTAAGCTGCCTATCCTGAGGCATTGCCCTTCTGAACAGTTTGAACTCTACAACTGCTGTCTTACAGATTCCTCCAAAACATGTATATCACATATAATACAGTATTTCCAGACAAATATCTTAAAATAAGCCTGACTTTAGTGTGAAGCTCTTACAGCACAGAATGCTTACCTGTATAAAAACATAGGAGATGGAAATGATCCTAATCTGGATTTCTAACGAAGCAAGGTATAAGGAGCTACGTTTTATTTTAGAATAGAAATGCTAGTTTAATTCTTGTATTTCAACTCTTCCATGTCTCAGTGTTCTAGGGAGTAGACAATAACCTTACTGAATGAGGGAAGCAGGGTTTAAGGATTTTTAAGGGGTATGTTTGTACAACAGTAACTATTGCAGTTATCTTTAAAAATTAAACCACAACTATGAATTACAAAACGAGCCCAATATAACTTATCCTAGGAGCAAATTGTTTCCTTGTCTGTACAGTAAATGAAAAAAAATGCAACTAAAATATTCAAAAACCCAAAAATCAAGTTAGGAGAATGTGTGCAAGCAAAAAAAAAAAAAAAAGGATGAAAGGACTGAATGTGAACTAAAGCTGAAGACCTAAGAACTCCGAAGTTTTTATTCATGTGACAACATCTCTGTTTAAAGAAAAATAAAGAAATTTACATGATGAAAAGCTTCCAAACTTCCACAGATTTTTTCCATAAACAAAAGAAAACATTCATGAATCAGTGAACCACAGAAATAGTAAAACCCTATCAGTTTTGCAGATCGGTTTAAATTTTGAGCAAGAAGGAAGGAGGGCACTTTTATTTCCAGTCAGATGGGCTAGGATTAATTGAACTGTCAGATTTAATGTTCTGCTCACATTGTAAGCTTAGGCATTTGTATTTGGGATGGGCATTTACATAGATTGCAATAGCTTTACATTAAGCCCAACCTTCAAAAGTTGGGCAATAAAAGATGACAGGAAATGGTGACTAGGTAATGCTGAATTTGATAAAAAATGAAAGGCATACTGAAGAAATCTGAGAAAGCATTTTTGACTGAAAACTTGCAGATGAAACAGTATCCCAATTCAAGGCCTGATGATTCTGAGCCTTTTAAAGTTACCTGGAAAAATTAACTCCACCAGTTGAGGTTAGGACTTACGTTCTAGCCAGTTCAGATTGTTCTAGTCTAGTTCAGATTGCTGTGTCTGCATTTTCCAGGCTCTCAAGTTAGATCTGAGGCTAATAGGATCTTCATCAGTTGTGGAGGTAGCAACAGCTGAAGGAACAGGCTGTGGCTTTTCCAGTGGATTTTGAAGTTGTGATTCTGAAATGCTAAACTCCATCATGGGCTCTTTCATTGCCACCACAGGTGCAAAAAACAGTAATGCTAATTCCAGCAATCCAGATCTTATTTCATATGCAGAAATTAACCCATAGGCAAGTAATAAAAATGCATACATCATCCCATTCAATTATTCAGCAGTTTTGCAGACATACCGGAAAAAAACAAGCTTTCAATATAAAAATTGTCTATGAAACAGTCTAACTTGAGTTTTTCTCCATGGATCATAATTCCACATGAGCTGCTTGATCTGTAGAAGAGGAGAGAAGAATAAATACTCCATTTCCAGCTTCCTTAATTTGCAAATTGGTTTGAAACTTAATATTCAAACCCCAGACACTTGTTCTTCGCAAAGTTATCTGGGACTGAAGAATAATTAATTCCCCTATATCTATAATGGCACTGTAATTAAGGGTTAAGATAAGGCCAAGTTCATAAAATTGCAGGAACAGGGAGGATCTTTAATGGAACTGAAAAAAGTAAGAAATAGATCTCTCTGTTCTCTAGGTTTCAGCATCAAGTTACACGTGCCTGACTTGGCAGAGTGCTTCTGTGCCATTAAAATAGGCAATTAACACAATTTAACACATCCTCCATGCAAGCCTTTACATGGTGCAAGCTTACAGTGAATGAGCACCAGGCTTTACCCCAGTCCAAACAGGTAAGAAGGAGATTGCAGCAGAAGGAAGACAGTCAGAAAGATTACCTTGTGTGTGTTGTCCTGACATCTTAGCTGGTGTTCCTGTTTCTTTTTCTTTCTGGAAAAGACTCTGGAGCTGTTTGATTTCTTGATCATAGTCCTGCCATTCTGGAACTATACGCATTGCTGCTTGCAACTTGGGCTCTTTGGTCATTGGGTTATTACACTGCAAACAAAACACACAAACTGTTCAAACACTTAATGCATAAATAAGCTCTATTTACTGAACAGAGGAATGCTTCCCCCTGGTGGAATTAATCTGTTGTTAGTGAACACTTAGTACACACCAGTATTTCAGCTAGAGTACAGTGTAAAGACTCTTCACAAATTCATGGCGCCACCCCTCTAAGAAAAATACTGAATATAAAGGGGAAAAAATGAAGTACTGAAAACACTGAAGTAAAAATATAGGATGAGGCACCTACATCTGAGAATGGGAAATGCCCTAAAATTTGTCATTATCTTATTGTGACATAAGAGTGAGGGAGCCATACTGTACTTACTAGATCAATGGTTTTTGCTCTCTTCTTTGAGGAATCATCACACCATGTTTCACACCAAAGCCACTCCTGTGGCAGTGATTTAATTGGCACCTGGTGGATCATGTTGTTAGGCAAATCCTGTTGTGAAGAATAAGATTTAGCAGCAGTTTCCACAGGGTGCAGTGCTGGGGGAACAACTGTCCCACCAGACAGCATTGAAAAGTTTTGTGATTTCTGTAAGTAGAGAGGTTTCTTCCCCAGGACAAGTGAAAAGTGATAAATCAACCTTTCATTCCAACCAGTCATTTGGAAAAAAATACGAAACTGAAAAATACAATTGTTAATCTTACTTTGTTGGAACTTAAGTTTAAGAGCAAACCTGTGTCAAACGTGTACTGGAGTTTGAAGACCATTCTTAAGTAAATAAAAATGCCGTGTTACTTTTCCATGCATAACAGTATAAGCCTTATTTCCTTATATCGTATTTGTACTGACATTATCAAGTCAGTACACAGTAAACCACTTGGAGCCAGACAGTTCAAGAAACTTTGTTTCTTCAGCAGAGCTGAAGAAACATTCAGATACATTCTTCTTAAAGTTCAGCTGTGTTACATATTTACCTTGGAGTATACTGGAAAAACTGACAGTCTGAAGACAGGTAAGAGGAAGCTGTTGTTTCTGCCTACCATCTATGTTTGGTTCTATGCACATGTGCCTCATTTGATGGCAGGGAGTAATGGGACTGCCACTGGCATTTGGCTTCGGTAGATATTTGGCCGGGACAGGAGAGGTCCTAATTTGGCATCATATCACAGTACATGCATGCGTATGTACAATGAACTAAATACACACCTGATCGAGGTTAGACAGACTGTTAGGGTCCTGACTAAGACCCTGATATTGTCCTCTGAGTCGATCTCCAGCTGCTATCTTTCTGAACTTCTTCAGATCCACAACATACAGGGCACTACATGGAGATGACATAGTTAGCAGTGACATTTGACTGACACGTAAATTACTGCAGCACCAGTAGACCCTGAGATTTAATGTTAAAAACAATTTGATATACTGCCACCAATAGATTATCTAACATAAGGAAGGAAAGCAGTTCTAACTAAGGTCATGGCACGTACGCAAAAAAATACTCAACAAATCTATCTTAGCTTTGTTGTCATGCAGTCCCTTCTTCCAACATTTGTTATTAACAAATGAAGATGCCTGTTTAGTTAACACTTCAGTTCTTCATCTGTAAAAGCTGTATCATACTTAATAACTTCAGTGTCCCTAGTGCTTCCAATGGACCAGAGGCAATGGAACCTTAAAGAAGCAACAGTAAGCAAAAAATGGTTCACTGCAGTGCTGTGGACCTCAGCTAGTTTTCTGCTAATTCTAATTCATAGCAAAAGCTTTCCACTTGCATTTTGGGGGGGGAATAACTCTTCAGTACCTGATATGGTATTTTCTTCCAGCTAAGTGACTTGCCCAGTATCCTGATTTCCAGAACCTGTAGCCATCCATTTCTCTTCGACTGTCACAGAACGGAGTATAACCGTAAGGAGCACCATCTAGATTGAAATCTCTTAATTCCTTTAGATCTGTGCGCACAATCTGAAGGGAAAGGACATTTTATTTTTATTTGTAGAAGCCTGCCAAGGGTTATTTTGAAATGCTGGTTAGGATTGAATTCAAACGGAGCTAACAGTGAAAAGACAAATCATCTGTTACTCTTCTCTACCATCATCTGCATTATGCATATGTAGTACAAAAACAGGGCACCAAGGCCACTGTCTCACTGGAGCTGGATCAATTAAACTTAAGTAATCTGATAGGGGTTTGCTTGACAACTGAAGTGCCAAATTGTTGCTTAGCAAGCAACAAAAATTTTCACTATAAATGAACTCTGCTATGATCCTTTGGTTTCCTTTCCTCTTGAAAGTTTGCAAACCCTTCAGAGATGAGGCTTTCTAATGTCTTTCTGACACAGACACTGTGGCAGTAATACTACTCTTAAAATACTACTCTAGCAGAAACAATCTACATTAATATATCTTTTAAAAACAGAGCAAAAACTGGATAAATTGAGAACAGCATAGCTTGGAATTTAACCTAGGTGATACGTAAGCATGAGTTGTAATGGTTTTAACTGACATGGGATCATGATGTACCTATGCCAAAATGCCAAAGGTATTTCATATTTACATGTTGATAATCCATACTTCTCAATTTCATAAAAGTTTTGGAAGTAATTTTTGTTGGCAGTTCTCACTGCACACGCACCCTGTACTTTCAAACCATTCAGGCAGTAAGCGCACACAAAGCCTTAACAGATATTGTTTGCTTTGCAGCAGGGCACGGCTTCATGCTCCAGGGAATTAGTTTCTCACTCCTCTGAAAGCCATTCAGATCTGGCCAAGTCAAAAGCAGGGGAGTGGGAGGAGGAGGGTGTTTGGTGACTTAGGAAAACACTGTGTGTGCTAAGTGATCTGCAGCCTGGGAGAACAGACAGAACTGGAACTGGAGAAGAGGCAGGGTAAAATCAGAATCTGTTTGGCAAACTAGCTGGAATCACAACAGCAAGTGAGTGAGGAACCAGAGAAAAGTAAGAAACAGGCCAACAAAAACACATTTTCTGGGAACAGGCAGGAAAAAAACATACTGAAGCATACTATAGTTATAGAATCAACCTTCAGTCATGCCTGTGAAATGCCCAAACTTGCAACCTTTGTAACAACACAGAAATTGTATTCAAGAATATACTACTCTTAGAGAGGAAGAAAGGAAAAAGATCAAGTAATTCCACCCTCTGTGTTACCTGATCAGCATCCACAAATAAGATTTTATCAACAGCTAATGGGAAGAGCACGTCTAGAAAGAGGATCTTGTAACCCCAGATGATACGCTGTTTCTCTGTTTGCTGATGAAGCCAGCGTGGCCATTTATACTGGACAAGCTCATACTGGAAATTATACTTCTCTGCCATGTATGGGATGAACTCCTGCAGAGGGAGGAGGAAAAAAGTAGCTTATCTTAGTTCTTTGTTACACTGCAGGAGAAATAAAAGTGCATTACAAGAAATAGACTTAAGTCCCATAGTAAGTCAGTGAACATTGGAATGAAGAAATTTAATAGCAGAAAGAATAACTACAGTTTCACAGTTACTTCAGACAGATGACATAAACCCAAACTGTACAATCAATATAGATTGTAAAGCCAACGATCATGAGACAACTATTTTGGCATCCTTTCACTGCAGAATTCCTTATAAGCCATTTTATAGTGATCCATATAGATCAGTTTAAAAGAATGCATTACTCAATTTGTAGAATTCAAATATGGGAGAGTTATTATTTAGAACTGTACAAAGCAGTACATGGAAATAATAAAACGAGAAAAGAATCAGGAAAAATCCTTTACTGGAACAACTTGTCCCACTATCGGATCTGATCAGTTGATATTCACATCTGTGAGGCCTCCTCTCACAGTGGGAGAGCACACATTTAGCCAAGGGATACTGGTAGAACATGACTGTTAGCAAGGGAAGGGGGTACCACCCCAAGAGCAGTCACAGCACAGACCATTTTTGTAGTGACAGGGACACTGCTAATTATTTCCCCTTGAGCTCATGACCTGGCAAGATTCTCTAAGAAAGGCTGCTTCCTAATATTACATGTTAAAAGTTCTGAATTCCTGAAATACACAGTTTTGACATTCTTTTATGTCCCGGTTATGGTATGAATTCTGCTATTTGATTCATGAAGTATCACAGACAACATTAAGTATTTCCAGCTACATTCCTCTGGAGCCTGTAGCACTCTAGCATGCACCACTCGCATACTCCAGTCAGTCTGAAAAGATGGTTTTAATAACTCCCTTATGAAGCTCTCACCATACCTAGTTGGTAAGCCTTTGCTTCTCTGGTATTTTTTTTTCCTATGCTCTTTCAACAATTATGTATTAGATGAATCTTTATAGCCCTGAATTTCATCTCAAAGTCTATACCATTACCATGCGAGTTAAAAAAAAAAAAAAAAAAGTTCAAACTCTTTCAAGTATCATTTTACTAGTAAATGCTTTTCTCTTAAATATTTACCTTCAACAGGAGCCCACTATTTCCAAAAGCTAGTTCTATGCTTTGTCAAAATAGAAGGTATACGAGACAAGAAAGTGTACATACTGTTTACATAACAGTATGATGCACAAGTCAAAACATTTTTCTTATTTACTTTTTCTGCAACAGAATAAATTTCTAATTAATAACAAACCTTGAATGTAGGCGATAAGTAGTTCTTCAGAAACCAGAACTTTAAAGGAGTCTTGGTATGTTTCAGCACAGACAACATCATTATGCTATCAAAAGAAAAAATAAAACATTTACAGGAATAGCTACCACCTGCTAGAGATCAGCTGCTTAACAGAGTACAAATTGCTATTTTACACTAGACTAACTATAGTATGTGAGATTACTGATCTTTGTGCATGAAGAAAAAGTGGGTAGCTTCACCCTATTAGATATTGCTTAATTTTATCTAAAATATAAAATCTGTTGGTTTTCACAGTGTTGAGAACAGAAGTTCAGATTCTCTTCCAAAGCAACTGTGACTTAAAATTTCTTAACAAAGTATCTGTATTTAATTATTTTCTAAGGAGAAATTTCTAGGGCAGCAACATGCTATCTATTAAATTATGTCTATTTTGAATGTCTGCATAGCAGGCAGACAAAAGTTACTGTAATACAGCAGAGGTAAAAAAAAAAAAGAAAAAAAAGACTTGAGCTTTTTTTTTTTTTTTTTTTTTTAATATTTTTGCAAATTCTAACCTTTTTACTTGTGAACAGCAGTGCACATTTACCATTTGAGACCCCCAGAATATAAATTCTGAACTAACCGTAGGAATCTTTCATAAAGGTGTCCTGAAGCCACAGAGAATATATTTAATACATCATCTTTATCCTGTTTCACATCTTCATTCTTTTGTCCTCCTGTGAATCCCCTGAAAGGATGAATATGTTTATATGAGAGACAAGATAGTTAAGGCCCAACTATACAGAAAAGAGTGTAACAGATTAAAAATCCCTATGGTGTTTGTTTCATATAGTACAATTGCATGGTTTGGTGTCCTCCTCCTCAGTCTGGACATCACAGTCCACAAGGCAGAGCACTGCATACACCAGCGTGGATGACCCAGTAACTTATATGTAACCGCCTATTCAATTGAAAGATTCCTGGCTGAGATACAGCTCTTGGAAACAAACAGTTCTTCCTGTAGCCTTCCCTGTAGCACAGGTGGTAAGGGAATATAAGCAGGGCACAGCAGTAATCTCAGTTCTCTAGAAACAGAGGGGTCCTATGAAAGACAGGGAGCTAGTGATGCACGGCTTTGATGAGTCAAGCCCTAAACTCAAGCTGTCTTAACAAATGCATATGAAATATCATGGAACTAGCTGTGTTATCAAAAAAGATGTTTTCCAGTTTCAAGAGGCTTGCAGGTTATTGTTGAATTAGCTTTACCATTTGAGAGATTCCCAAAATCCAGATTCATTCTCACTGGTACCATCACTTAGTAGATCTTCATTCATCATGTCTAGTTTTTTCTGAACCTGTGAAACATATCACTGCTTTAGTGAGCGGAACTAGATATTGGGCAAACAGCTATGGAGTGTTGTTGTGACACTAGCTCTGTTAGTATCCATTTCAGTTATGTCCAGTTAGCTGATGGGTAACCTAAGCTGTCTGGAGAAACAGCTTGGTAGTGAACTGACATTTTGAAAATAGATTCCAAAGCTGTTCTCAGATAACCAAGGGCATGTTAGTCTAGATCGTTAAAAATGCTTTGCTAAGAGGTATTTAGTGACCATCCTTGTTGGTGGAAATTAGCAGAGAAAAAAAAAAAATCAAATAAACCAGCAAACTGCCCCAAAAACAACACAAAACCTCAACATCACTTTCCATTTCTAGAAAGTATTATTTGCCATTGAAACTCCCAAGCAGTTAAGTAGGTGTGACAGAAAAAGGAAAGGCAAAAAAAAAAAAGGAGAAAAAAAAGGAAAAAAAGAAAGAAAACATCCCGGAATTACTCCAACACAAGTAAATCCTGTGAGGAAGCATGAACCAGATGTGTCACAACCATCATTTACCAGTCATCCTCATTAAGCTTTTCAGCTACATTGTTATATAATAGGCAACCCTAAAAGACAGTAGATAAATAAATTGCCTTTTAATAAAAAGGTATCCTCACCTATTCTATCAGATTGATAGATAACATATTACCAGATGAGTAAATTTTATCTGTAACAAAAAATACTGTCTCAGCGGACACATGGAATGTTTATAACTACACTTTTTATAAGAAAAACAGTCATGTCTTTTAAATAAGTAATAAGCATAACTGAGTCAGTAAAATTTAAGCATAATTGCTTCTCACATGCATCCAAAAGGAACAGCAGTTACATGTCATTCTCTCCTGTGTCAAAAGAAACAAAGCCGTGTCTACAGACAATTCCCTCTATTATAAGTGTTGCGATGTGAACGTTTTGCAAATTGCTTCTAATGTAAGCTTGTAGGAAGGGAGCATCAGGCCCTCAACAGTTCTTCCCCCACTACTGGTCAAAGAGTCTTTTTTAAGAGCAAATCCAGTTTTTATACTCACCTTCACTTTAATAATTTTGCTCTTGAAGTTGTTGAGAACAACAATAACTTCATTAGCTTCAGGTGGAGAGTCTGTGCCATCATGGCTGAAAATACAGTAAAATCACTTTTAGTTTGTTTTTTTGAAAACACTGCCTTTACTAAAAAGTAGAAATATGTCCTTTATTTCTTCTACATGTTTTTCTACATATTATTAAAGCTTAGTATTGTAAGACAGGTTTGAGACATGCAACAAGATTAACAAATACATATATTTGAACACAGACTGAGTTTTGTAAAGGAACTCATTTATTTCATCTCAACTTACGTACAGTACAAAATGCTATTTGCTGTTCAGTTCAATTACACTTTGGCAAATGAACTGTTAGATTCAGGTATTAGCATGCATATATCTAATTCAGAAGTTTAACAAGGAAAATATCAAGGTATCTCTTGTGCCGTCCTACCTGTAGATTCTATAGATATCCTCAGATCTGCCCTTTCTCAGTCTTAGAGTCCATGCACCAGGATTGGCCTTTAACTGGAAGTAACCCTGTAAAGGGAAAAGAGTATCTGCCAATTTCCAGAAAACACAAATGCAGAAAAACAGATTTGTAAGTCATGTATTTTGACCCACTGTTATATCTGGAAATAGTTATTTGTAAGCTAGCTGACTAATATAACCATAAGGCCTTAAAACCCAGAAAAGTAAGCATGTATGGGTGTGGGTAACACCACAAAACTTACAAGTTCCATTCAAAATCCTTAGTTTTTTGAAAGAGAAAGACAATTATTAAAAGGTCCAGCTTCATTTTTTAGATGACAAAAAGTCTTCAGAGTGTCTTGGTAGGAACAGCACAATTGTAAAGTTGTTTCTGCAGAAGGAATGAGCTAATTTCTAAACACTAGTTGGTAATTACACAGCAGCCTGTGAAAGGTTTGCCTCTAAAAACATAATTTTTATCTATTGTGAAGCTATACAGATTGGTATTTCAGCTACAGCAGGAAGTAGTAATGCAGGTTGTATATTTCAAGATTTCCCTTCTGCAAAACCTAAAAAATTACAATGTAAATTTCCAGTACTATATACATTTCTTGTTCAGTTTTCAGGTTCCAGATCTGAGAATTTTATTTCGTGATGTAGATTATTAAACCAAAAATATACAAACATTTGTAGCAACGTCTCAGTGTCCCATTCTTTTTTTTTTTCTTTGACCCCACAGGCATGCCTGACCTGTCCTGGAAAAAGGTTACCTAGAGATATTGGCATAATTTTAAGATACTCTAGAATATCCTCCTCAGCAAGCTAAAGGGAAAGAAGTGCATCTTTAAAAGGTAAGAGACAGACAAGTTTATTGCGGAGTTTTAGACATCAGTGTGAAGAATGATGTGGTTCTGATATTTGCAAGCAACTGTGGAATGCAAGTAATGCCATATATCCCCAGCATACATACTAAAAGATATTTAATGGTTTAACGTGAGGAATTGTGCTGACTGGAGAACCCAAGCTATTTGTTGCCAGTTTCAATCAAATGCTCACCAAGTTGGCCATAACAATGGTATCTACGATGACAGGATTGGTTGAAGTTCCCAGTGTAAACTGGAGTCCCCGAGGTGGCTGTCCAGTAGTAATATCATAGCAGTGTCCTTCCAAAAGCAGATATTCCAATTCATATTCTGCAGCAACAACGTTATCCACCTATAAGAAGATATTGCTGAATTCAGCATTAGCTGTAGAGTGCTATTCTTTTTTAGTGATTCAGTTACTATCTATAATAGCCATAGTAATCAACTAGCACTTACTTTACTTTACCAGAGTATTTCTATTAGACAAATACCATGTATTGGTAAGACTGTCCCTGATCAAAACTCTCAATCTCAACCAGTAAGATCCTAGGATAACAGAAGTGAAGGACTGTTGCTCTATTTTACGAACTCTTTTTACAGTTATTGTAGGATTTATTCAAATAAGTGATCGATCTCACAAGAAGCCTGTTGACAGGCTTCAGAACTTTGAATCAAAACCTCTATAAAGCTAATCTAATCTATCATCATCTGAAACAAACGTTTTATTTTGCTCTACGTTACTCTTACAATGTGCTAGGGGTATCGTCAGAAAGAGCGATTCCTTTCTTTTACACCAAACAAAAATTGCCAATAAAAAAACACTTGTCAAGTTGAACAAATCGCTTCAGGCATACAGACTCATAGAATATCCCAAGTTGGAAGGGACCCATAACAATCATCAAGACCAACTCTGGGCATCACACAGGTCTATCCGAAAATTCAGACCATGTGACTAAGTGCACAGTCCAAACACTTCTTAAACTCTTGACAGGCTTGGTGCTGTGTCTACATCTCTGGGGAGCCTGTTCAAGACAACCCCCTCAGCGAAGAACCTCTTCCTGATGTCCAGCCTGGGGGACCCCACTAGTGACTGTCAGCCAGCCTGATGTGGCCCCATTTACCACAACCCTTTGAGCCCTGCCCATCAGCCAATTGCTCACCCATCGTATGATGTTTTTGTCTAGCTGTATGCTGGACATTTTGTCCAGTAGAATCCTAGAGGAAACTGTGTCAAAAGCTTTACTGAAATCAAGAAAATCACATCAGCTGCTTTCCCTTGATCAACTGGACAGGTGATCTTATCTCCCTACCAGGCTATATTCATATTTACCCTGAGGACACCACATAAGCAAAATATTAGTCTAAGCTCACAAACCATCATCTCTCATTGCATATGCTACCCCCACTCTCTGAGCTTCAATTCACCTAAGTTGTGGGGGCAGAGAGGGGAACAAACAGAGGTTTGAAATGCATGGCTGTATCAGCCAGTTGCTAGTTCATTTATGGCTTTACACAATTTTGTTTTGCTTTTCGTCTCAGACCTTAATAATAAAAAAAAAACAACATCCAACAACAACAAAAGCTCCCAAACTCCCCCACAAGAAATCCGATTTCCTACACTTCCAACTGAAGTCATGCAGGCTTAGCAGCACTGGAGTCCACCACTGCACTGCACCAGATCCCCAAACACTACCAGAGATGCAAGAGTAAGGAGAGACTAACAGTAGGATATTCTATGAGGAAGTAACCCACATTTGTAACGACCACAAGGCTGTCCACGCTGTTGCTTTGCAGAAGGCCTATTTATAAGGAGTATGACTATCTTGTCACACGTGCAGCAGGTGGGTTTCCATGCTGCAGGTGTGGGAGGATGCTGGGGCATGGAGCCTGAGCTTCCCTCTCACCTCTAGAGGTGGCTCCTCCAGCTCATGGAGGAGGCACACTGGTGTGAGGATGCTTGTCCTGCCACTGCCCACACCACACTTTTCTGTGGATAAACAGAGGACTTGAACCTCCAGAGCTGTCACATCTTTTGCATACAATATTTTTTACTCTCCATATATGCAGTTTTTCAAGGCCAGCTACCAAGTGGCTTATTTCAAGGAAAAATGATATTAAACCATCTCCTTAGGCTATTCACTTCACACCCTGAAGTTCAAAATTTTACACTTTGCATCACTTACGGATTTTCTAACTTTTAATGTGTGTTTTTAGTGCACATTGTAACAGGTCAGCATAGTGCATTTGTAACCACTTATGAACCCATTATTTTTAGAACTTCTAAAAACTATTAAAGTCCGAGTTAATTTTTAACAGCAAGAGGTTAATAGTTAGCACTGAATGATCTATCCCGTTAAAGATTAAATGAGAATCATCAATTTGTACATACACATACCCTACCTTCCTTTGTTTTTACCACCATTTTTATACTTAATTTCATCTTCTTGGATTTTATTTTCTTCTTCATCATATCCTTAAGCACAGGGGCACACTGCCCAGGTCAGTATGCTAACAGTCTAATTCAAGGCCTGTTCTAATAACAACCACTTCCTAACACTATTACAGTTGAGTGGATTTCTGTTGCATCAGTTCCACTGTTTTATTGATACTGCAAATTCTTTTGTGGGTCACAAGAGTGTTTGTCGGTAACGAAAGCTGTGAAAACGAACAAGTAGCTAAAAATTGTTTGGTGGCTTTTCAGAGCAAGGAAAAGTAAGAGAAAATCACTTACTGGAACAAGACTCAGATCTTACTTCAGCATTTCTAAAGACAAGCTTAAAAAAAAAAGTGTCTTATTTTTTGTTAGGATATTAGCAGTACAGAGCTCCAATCAGAAATACGTTTTTTTAATTTGTAATTTAAGATGACCAACAGAGTTTGTTTCTTGCTCAGGACGTTCTGAAATGCTATACACACACACAGGCATGTACAGTCAAAACAGCATGTCTGTAGGATCTGCTTCAGACCTACAATATTTTTCAACTTGTGGTCCCCAGACATCCGTGAGCATCAGAGGGCAGCAATTTGCCAGCAAGCTTTATCTGCAGCCCTCACGTAAAACTTTCAGGGGTCCGCAAACGTATAAGTGTTAACATCTACGCCTTTATGTTTATTATCATTTTAAAATTTTAAAAACCTTTCCCATTACAAAAATACCCCCTGGAAAACCAACAATATTTAAATGCAACAATAGTAACGTGCTGATTTCACATACCTCCTCTAAGTAAATGTTGTCAAGGTCATATGGGGTTCTGACAGATTCCACCATCCAGCTCTCAGGAGTATTTAGGTTCAAAGTGAACAGTGGAGACTGAGGCATATCCAAAAACTTGGCAATTGGTCCAGAAGCAAAGTTGTTATCCGCTGTGAAAGAAATTTCTGGCTCCAAAACATAGCGATAAAAGCTGAAATTTCAGAAAGATAATTTCAGAACATATTTCTGCCATACTCTGCATACATTTCACTGTTTGAACTTGCTGACATCATCAGTTTTTCCAGAGCTCCAATGTCTTCAAGAAGCCCAATATGGAATTTTTATTCCCTGATGTGTATGTAAGGCTTTGTCCAAAGCATCATGCTTAGAACAATCATAATTTATCTTGAAGGAGCAACCAATGCTTACACGACTCAGCCAATAAGATTAGCAAGTTATTTACCCTTGCTCATAGCTATAGAAAGACCCACCCAACTTGTAAACCACCAGAACTACCTCATGCCATCCACAAATTACTATATTCTCTATACTATGTTCTCTATGGGAAATCATGTCATTGTACAAATGAGTTGAAAGCAGTTAATGAGACCTTCCAAAGGACATCTGACCATGTCTCTGTGCTTGCACATTCCAACAGGTTTACCTTTCTCTCTTTCTCAGGGTTGTTGGATCGTGTTTGGATGTTTTGTTTGGTTGATTGGTTTGGTTTTGGTGTGGTTGGATGGGAGGGTGGGAGTAGAGGATTGGGAGAAACAGCCCAGAGTTGTGGAACCTGGTAGGGGTGGTTTGCTCAAACAGGCTACACTGTAACTTGGGACAAGTCTTCCAAACAGTCATTGCCAACTGCACTGTTTTAAGCACATGCTTCCATACGGCTATTTTTCAGGTGTCTGTTTTTTTTCTTTTGTTTTTAACCCCAGAATGGTGTTGCTTACCTTTTCAGAGGCATGTCAGAAAGTTTGGACTGGCAGTTCATAAACACTCTTAGGTTCATATTTATCAATTGGTTCAAAACCTGAAGTAACAAAAGAGACATCCCTTAAAATTCTAACTAGGAACGCTGACCAATGTTTTCCTGGACAAGACCTCTCAAGAAGGCATGTAACCTGCTTGTTTTTCAATCATCCCTTTTCATTATTTGCTTCACCACACCCATCTACTTAAAACAAGCAGCTAAGAGATCAGTTACATGCTTCCTCACACTCCAGGCATTGGTTTTGGGATGCAGAGACTTCCTTTCTCAAGAAAAATTGTTGCAAACTGAACTTAAAATGGTGAAACTAAACGCTGACTAGAAGATATCTAAGCATGATCTTGTTAGCATAGTGCGGAGGAGTTTCGATAATGCATTATGTATTTCAGCTGCATTATGGGAAGGCCAGTGGTCACTACAGAGTCAAGGAGGAAGACAAACATTGCAAAACAGATCTGGAGAGAACTTTTTGAAATTGTCATAAAACACATTAGAACACTGTATACATACCAAAAGTAAAGGAGCAAGTCTTTGAGCATCTCTGGTAACTGGATCAACAATAGCCACGACATCAAAGTATGTCTCCCCCTCTTTTGGTCTCAGTTTAACTGCACTAAACAGAAAAAGAAACAATGTTAAGCTATAAAATATATTGGATAAATACAGCAAAAACACTACACGTCTCCTTCTGATGTCAGATTACTTTCCAAATGCTATTTATCTCCTGAAATTAGATATAGAAGAAAATACATACATACACATGTACAGAGATAAGTACACAGATGTATAACTTATGAAATCTGACTGTGCTCTGAAAACTGTTGGGGAGTTCCCTATTGCTACTTGGACTTTTTTTTGACATTAAATGTAACTTAAAAACATGGGAATGTTAAAAGACAAGGAAGAGCATATTGCTTAGCAATCCTATACCTGTATCGTTCTTCAAAAAAGTGATATTCAATCCTTGCCTCTCCTTTTGGTTGAGCAGAGAGAAGAGCATCCACTTTCATTACCAAGTCACTAGCACTGAAGAAGGAAAAAAGAAGTTTACAGCTATTCACAAAATGCATGTACCTACTATGTTTCTGTCAACTAGCAGCAAAAGAAGTCAGAACTGAATACGTAAACTAAAAGTTCTACCACCTCTCTTCAAAAGCATTTCCTTGCTTGCACATATTTATAATTAATTAATTAGAAAAACAGTCGTATGGAATAGATGATCAGTGCTTCTGAAAACACAATTTATTCCAGAATACGGTGTCCTTACTGTCCTCCTCCTTTTACTCCAATGATTCTTTGAAGTAGCTCTGGAGAATCAAACATATGTAGGGGTTAACCTACCGGTGAGATAATTTAAATGAGTTGCAGTCTTCTCATCCCTAAGGGTACCAAAGGGTTTAACTAGCAAATACAGAGCAGCTGGCATTTTAGGTGTCAACCATGCTGCAGACACTGCATCCCTTAACTCCACCAACCTCTCTTAGACCTGTAAGAAATTCAGATCATTTCACAGCAGTCTTTTTGTTTTGTACTGTAAATCTTAAGTACTAAGAAGAAATAGAGAAACTTTCAAGACAGAGGGGTCCTATCATTAAAATATAATAAATTTCTGACAATTTCTTCCTTTTTATTATTCCCATAAGTTTTCTTTAGCTTTACCAAGAAGCAATACTGTACTTAAAGGTCTGCCAGCTTTTCCTTTATTAATTCGGTCTCAAAGATTTATACTGACAGCTGTTTAAATTGTTCATACCAAAAACATAAGGCTGGTGAAGTCTGCTAGGTTCTACGGTGTTTTCCAATGCAGCAGATCAGCTCAAAATTTTGCAAAAAACCTTGGCAGCATTCAAATAAAACACACACAAAAGAAGACTGTTCTGTCCAAAACTACCCAATATTCTAACTATATCTTCTCCCACCCTATTATCCAAAAAGGATTATATCCCTTTGGATTTCCAATACAGGAACAAATGTGAAAGCATTGGGAACACTGTTAAAACCCATCCTCTTAGGATTCAGAATCTCAGAAGATTTCTGCACAAAAGACCATATGCTTCACAGGTTCCTGCTCTAAGGAACCTGCTTTGGCAGGGGGGTTGGACCTGATGGTCTTTGAAGGTCCCTTCCAACCCCTTCAATTCTGTGATTAACATACCTGATTGGCCTCTAACAGCCAAGCAGTATCACAGAAAGATGTAATGCTAAATGGGGAAAATACCTTAGTGATAACCTCCATCTCCACCACCACCCCCATGTGCTTATGGGCTTCAGATTTGAACCAGAAGATGTCTTTCCTCTGAATACCTTGCCTCTGTTCTTTTTGTAAGAATTACCTAGAACTATGATTTTCACCATTTCACCTCTACCTCTTTTTCTGTTGTTTCTCTTTAAAAAGTTAAAAGCAGTTTACGTGATTCTCTGATTCTCACTGACAGCAAAATGTATTACTCAACTGTTTCTGATATTGATAAGCCAGCAGCAGGTAGCTGAACTACAAACAGATTCAGAAAGCATACTCCAGTATCTCATTTTCTTCCTTTCTTTCTCCTTTTAAATAAGTAATCCTACATGAGTTATGAAAGCCTGGTATGTAGGAGGTAGATGGTTTAAAGCAGTGTGTCAGTTAAGATTTAGCTGGGAGAAAAACCCACGATAAGTCTGAAGGCCTTGATATTAACAAGAAGTTAGGCTTCTGTTCCATTTAGAGAAGCAGAACAATAATCCAGTGAAGAAAGCATTTTCAAGAATAAATGTAAGAACATGTAGCAATGCATACCACTTCATAACACGTACCACGGCAGTAAACAACTCTCCTTTGCATATAGACAGATTCTCTTCTGGTAAAGCTGTCACCAATCAGTCTCCTAAGCCTCAAATGAAACTTCAGCACACAAGCAAGGAATTTAGCCAGACCCTGTAAAATGCACCACCACCCTCACTCTTCATTTTTTCAATCCACCTGTATCTTTTTTTTTTCCCTCATGCAACAGATCATTTCCAGGTAACACAGCAGGCTGTCGCTGTGATCCAGGGACTACCTCTATGATTACCAACCAATGCATTTACAGTTTCATGTTCACATGAACAGTTTTATGGTAAATTCCTACTGTATTGAGCATATAGTTTCTTTCTGCTAGTCTGTGAAACTTCAACCAGCACAGCTCCTTCAACTTCATTACAAGACATGCAGCCACATCAGATCGCTACTCGATATAGATAACAAATCAAGAATGAAGAACTCTGAGCACAGAACTGTATTAGGGGTTGCTACTACTCCCACTACAGCTTCCTGAATCTGGGGGACACAGTTGCAGCTCCATACCTACACAAGATTCTATGAACTATTCTGTGAACTGCAAAAGAAGTCACTAAAACACTTTAAACCCAAGACAATTTACATCTCTGTCCTTTCTGACTTGCTCATCTGAGCAGCTGAGCCATGACCATATGAATACATGTTAGTTTATAACACCTATCCAGTGTGTACTTGGTAGAAGCTTTCTCTAGGCTGCAGAAAAGCACTTCATCAGAATACCAATCTCTTCATGTTTACTTACAGGTCTTCTTCAAATCCCAGCTGCTGAATTTGAGATTTGATTTTCTGTCCTGATGTCTTTAGTATGATATTCTCAAGGAGATGGAAATCATCCTGATTGAACATCTCACCATCCTCTAATGGGCCAATGATCTTTATTAAAAAAAAAAAAAAAAAAAAAAAAGTGGGATCAGCATTATTAAGTAAAGGCCACACTGAAAAAAAATCATAGGTATATTAAATACTCAAGCCCAACCTTGGTTGGTTGTCAACTTTTCAGGCAAATATTAATGTCCATGGCCACAAAGTTTAAGAGAATTCTATCTACTTATGGACAAGGACAAAAATATCCCAAAGTCATAAATTGCATGCTTAGAATTTTCACTGAGTGCTTGATTTGCAAAAATATAGCTTATTAAACTATACATGCAATATTATGCCTTTAAGGGTTAACAAAACACCAGGCCAATTGCAGTAGTCCAGAAAAACTCCAGCAAATTTCACTCCTCTAGCCTTCAAAAGACTAAAAGCTTACCTGTACAATCCTTACTATTTTGCTAATGACAGAACTAGAATGCCACAATCCATCACCTAAAATCCTTAACACACTGAAGAACACAGAGTATACAGCAGCCACTGGAACTTTCTCCCCCCCCCAAACCTAGCTAGCGAGCAGGTGGCAGAAGAAAAATGAATTGGTATGTGGCCAGGTTTCATTACTGGTAGTGAAATACTCTTGTATCATGATCTGCTTAATCTAAGTGGCTCTTGTAAAAAGAGGTAGTAGAAGAGATCAAGACACCAACGTTGAGCAATGAACAATCACACCACAATCACTCAAATTTATCATCCCTTTCAGCCTCTGGACTCAATTCATTGCCAATGTGAGTGCAACTGCTATTGACAGAGCTGAGTTTGTATGCAACACCAACAGCTAACTGTACACAGTACAAAGAAGAGGTCACTGCAGGTCTGAATAAATGAACTTGGAAGCAGTCAAGTGGCCTAAAGAAGGCAAACTCTCCACTCAACCTTTGCGTCTTTCCCACATGTAGAATCTCTTTCACCATCTGGTGATTGATCTCACCCTTCCATTGCTGATCACAGCCCTCTGCCCCTTCTTCAGCTTTAGAACGTCTCTGCAGTATATAGCATGGGACAGAATAAAATCCACCTTAGGAGACTCAAAGGCTTCTTTGAAAATATTGGTATCCATACCCTGAAAGAAAAGAATACCTGTCATTGAAATAGGAAGAAAAATACCCCTCTGAACACTTCTTAAAATACATCTTTTTGTTCATGTTCAAGAATATCTTAATGCCTTGCTAAGATTTATCTCTAGGCCCCTTCATTTTGTGGTCTTAAACCTCGTTCTTGCCAGTTATCATCAAACATTATCACAATTTCTGATGTGAAGGGCCACAACCCTAGCAGCTGTTGCTAATTAAGCCAGTAGTTCCATTCATTTGTTCTTAAGAGATCCTTGCATAATATTTCAAGGCTAGTTTGAGAAATGCAATTTTTTTCTCTGCTTTTTAAAGAGATTATGAGATTGAAGTTCTCTCTTAAACCCCAAGAAACCACTCACACAAATAGATTCCTGAATCTGCATTCTTTTGACTTTTTCAAGTTGCGTAGCTTTCATGTGCATCTTTAGATGGACTGTTTTATTTGGGTAAGCTCAAACTTTCAGAGCAATGCAAAAAATGTTACACTCGATTGTTACCTTAACTGCACATACTACAATAAGAAATTCATTAGATGAGCAAGTACCCTACCTTTGTAAACACCAACAGACATGCTTACCCCAACAGCAAATTCTAAGATGTCAGCTCCTGCCTCTAGAGCCTTCGCAGTTTCTTCTTTTGCCATTTTGGTGATGAAGTTCTTGGCATTATTTGATGTTTGTGTCTGTAGAGCTGCCCAAATGGCCTTAGCGACAAGCGTGTTCTTGCTGTTTGGATCTTCACTGGGATTATTAATCATGCTAATTCGAACATTATTGCTGGATTTCTGTGTTTAACCAAACACGTATTAGGAAAGTTTTAGGTTTCATCTTTCTTTTAAATGAGAAGTAGTCTATAAGACAATAAACTCCATAGCAAAAGTTTGTAAAAGTTATTTTAACCAGGAAACCAGATTTCAAATCAGGCAAATAACAGCACAAAGTTAAAAGGCTGAATGAACTAATTTAACTTATTTTTTTTAATACTTAATTTTACTTAAGTATTTAGTTTACCTACAGGCATCACTGTGATATCTTCTAGATAATACCGTGCTACACAAGAGATTTAGGACCACGGCCAGCACTCAGAGAGCTGGCAAAAGAGTGATTTAGGAGTAAGCTACATATTTTTGTAATTCAGTTACTTTCCTGGAACAAATAAGAGCAGAGAGCAGTGCTCATGTTAATCTCCAAACAAAAACACAGACACCTTCAATTTAGAACCAGAGGCCTAAAAGAACATCTTTTCTTTATTGTATTAGCATAGTGCCGTGAGGGGATTCTGTCCTAATACAAGAAGGTCAGGGAAGTTCCAGCCCCCTTAAGCTGGAAAATAGAGAACCGGTCTCCCCAGGGTCATAAAACTGGAAGAAGCACAACTTGTGTTTTTCAAGCCTCTTTCCACTGTTTTATTATCACTTCTAATCTGTGCAAGTGAAAATACTACTTACCTGGTGTTTAATGGCATCATACAACAATTGCCTTCCTGAAGGTTTATCAAAGTCACCAACAATCCAAAAAGTAACTGGTCTAACAAAAGAATCATCTGCAGAAAAAAAGGGGGGGTGCAGGGGGAATATTTGAAGGTGAATGAAGGAAAGCTTCAGGTTTTCTTTATTTGGAGGAAAAACAAGGTGCACATGCAAAGATTTCAAAAAAAACGTAAAAAGATATATGAAAAAAGTGGAGAAGGCTAAGCTAAAAAGTCTGACAAGAGAGGAACAGTAGTATTGATATCAGATTTCATTTACCTCATTCAGAAAACCCACATGGGACAGCATGCATGACTGTTTCTAAACTGGATTTCTTTATTTTTGGTACCGATTTAATTTAGAAATTATAAAAGGAACCTATAAATAACGTACTGATTCCAACTAGGGTACAGATATATCACTTCTTTGTACTGAAGCTGTTAGTTCAGAAAATCAGGTTTGTTTAAAGAAAAAAAGTGATGAACCAAACATGCATTTAAACACCTTTCTTCATTTCTTGCTGGTACTAAAGCCAATGTTACAAAGGAACCAGAAAATTCCCAAAACAACAACATACGGAATGCTAAAGCATGTTTTACCATAGATCTCCTTGGAAGACATTCCTGGTCAAAAAGCAGAAAGGAAAAGAGGAAAAGGAAAGAGGCGTTAATAATTTGACAGTAATCCTAATGCATATCAAGAAGTCGCAGCACTGTGCTGGGCATAATTGAATCACTGAAGCTCAGTTCCAGCAAGCAGCAGGTTCACCTTAATTTTATCAGAATAAATTTTGACACCTCCTCACCACCAGATAGACTGATGCTTTATTTCCGTACTACAGCACTAGTCATAGCAGTCACACACCACCCCATGAAGGTATTGTTTTTAAGACCACTTGCAAAAAAAGCTGTGCCATTATGACTTGAATTGTTTGTTATCTTCACTCTTCAAAAACTAGCAAGACAGCACCATTTCAGTTCTGCTGCTGAGCCATCTGTACATATAAATTCATTGTTATCTTTAAAAAATAAATGTGCTACAGCATTACTATAATCAGATACCAGTTATTAAGTATCTTATTTGACCCAGAACTGTCAAGCCATGGGATTGCAAACTAATACATACTTAAAGGAGCATGCAGAGAGAGAGGTTTAATTAATAACCTACAAAGAGAAAGCAAGAAACTCCTTCAGGTTTAAGTGGCAACACAAACCAAAGGCAAATACTAGACAGAAGCAGTGGGAACACTTAAGGCCACGCATGCAGCTGGCTGAAGTAGTACTGGGGAAATTTAAGAGAGCCTAAGTAAAGAAGAGAGGCAGGAACAAGAGGAATTGGTTCAAATGACAGCAGCTTACTTATGATTTCTAACAAAAATGCAGAAAAGGCCTGATTAAACTCTGTATTATATCTGTGCACACATTTCTTATAATAAGCAGTGTAGAAGAGTTTTAAGACTAACAGGGGACACAGGTATACCTATAATAAAGCGATACCATCATTAAAAAAAGCAGTGTGTGCACTGGGGAAATAAAACCAGCACAGACCAGGTTGGCAGTTGCCTTATATAATGGGCAATAATTTTTTTTTATTTTATTTTTTTTTGAATCAATACACCTTTTAGTAATTTTGAATTAGGAAAAAGAGTTATAGTCCCCCTTTATATTTTTTTAGTCAGTGTAATTGGAGGATCGGAGCTTAACATTGCTGCGTTTCTGATGGTTTTATGCAATGCAGGAAGAGCTGGTTGGGTGGGACTCCATTATTAATAGGAGGCTGGGTTTACAGATGGGAACATTTTTGTTCTATGCAGATGTCAAGCCCTATAAAAGTGTTTATTTTTAACACTTAGATCGTACCGCTGTCCACAGGCCTGATCAAGGTTCAGTGAGTGTCTTGAGTACTGTATGCATGCTTGGAAACATGCAAGAATAAATTTGGGTTCATAATCCACTGCAGATGTTACCTTTCTTTGTTAAGTAGGTCATGCTGTTTGCTACAGCAGCTGTCTTCTCTTTGGAATTCAACGTGGTAAATCTAGCAAAGTCATCCACAAAAAAATTATCTGACAAAGAGAAAAAGTATTTAGATGCCAAAGCAAACAATTTCCATGTAAAATTACAGAAAAAGGACTACTATTATGAAAATGGTAAGAACACATCCCACATTTTGTCCCCTGTGATACTGCTTTTTAGATTTAATTTCCATTACTAATATATAATAACTTTAAGAATGTATTTTTTTGTGTGTCATAAATGAATAACTACATTGCATTTTTTATATGTAGAAGTTAATTGAAAGAATTATTTAAGTGTCACTAGGTTCAGGTTAATTTATTTAAACAATATACATTCAAAATCCTATTGCTTTTACTATTTTTCAAGAAAGGTAGTTGAACAATTGTATTTGCAGTCCTGACATTATAATGCAGTCTCTGCATGCATTCAGTGTTATTACTTAATACTTTATCCATGAGAAGTTCTGCTAAAATATATGGCACAGCCAGTCCTAAGTAATTCCAGAGATAACTGTCATGCTCAACTCAAAAGTAGGTTAGAAGTACGAAACAAAATGTTGCTTTATATATAGAGTACATGACTGTACTGTTTTTGACTTTTACTAGTGTTCCACAATTTCAATAGTCATAATCCCCTAAAGATCTGTATAGAAGTAAAACAAATTCCTGTTCTGAGAAGTTTGTACATACTGATGCTATTATTGTACGTAGCATCTCCCCCAACATCAGGACTAGAATGTTACTTGGGGTGCTGTTAATGCTTTGCCACTAGAGTTTTCCATTGGGACAGCAAATGTCTTTGAAACAGGTATTTCAAGTTTAATTGAATTAAAAGCATCCCTTACTCATTGCTGTCAGATCTAGGTACTCTCTGTCAGACATTAAGATCCTTGAGTTAATTCTTGGAACAACATTAGGCTGGTTCATGATATATTCAACCACATCTTGATCATTAGATAATTCACCCTGAAGAAAAGAAAAAAAGGTGGTATTTAAATATCACACACATATTTGCCATAACTTAATAAAAATAGAAGAAGTTTTGCAAGTTAAGTTGTTCTGTGTATTGCATATTTACGGACTTCAGAGAGAAACATAATTTGGAAAAAACTGCCTCAAAAGTCACAGCTGAACTCAGCACCTACCAGGTATACAGCTCGCTGGAAGATGCTTGTGGTTTCCAGGATTTTGTGCATCGTCACAGTTTCTAGGTCATCAGGATCCAGCTGATCTTTTTGAAAAGGCATTCCATTGAACAGCACTACAGGGAGAGGACCTACACCAGTCTGCTCGTAGTAAGCTCTTGCTGCCTAAATCCAGGGAAGGAAGTAGCTTTACTATGTCAGCCTGTTACTACAGGTGTTCACAATGTTACTATGCAATATCCACAAATATCTGTTCTAAACACACTAAGATGTCTTTTCAGCATTATGTAAAACACTTCCTATATCTTACATGCATATGATGGCCTTGTCTTTCAGCATTTCAAAGCAAAGAGTTGCTTTATACTATGGAAGTGCAGGTAACTAGGCAGCGGACTAGCAGAATATCCCATTAAGTTCATAGTGTAGACAAATTGATTCTAATGAGCATATTCTGGTAATAGCAAAAAAATGGACAATATGAAACCTGCGTTTCCTCTTTAGCTCCCATGGAACTATGCGAGCATTGGTATTTGCAACACAAGTATCTTAAGTGTTACAAAGTTCTTGGAGACAGAATTTTCATTCATTCATCTAGAATTTTTATATGAATATAATATACATATATTATATATAGAATCCCAAATAAGATCTGTCTCATCATCATGTAAAATTGATCCAATATTATTTGCTCTCCCAACTTTTTCCACATAGGAAAGGATCAACCCTAAAAATAACCTAAAGAAATTATTTGAGGAAGATTATTGAATGCCTCACCATAGGAAGACCATTTTGAATTCATCTTCATTGCTTTGTTTCATACAGTATTCAAATACTGATGATGATAATAGATAAAATTCACACCAGTCCCTCCCAAACGTTAAGCTCCTTGGTCTTCTTATGAACCATTTCAGTGCCTCAATTTTTTTTGATGCAGTTTTAAACTCTACTAAATTCTACATGCCAGAATGAATGTAGGATCTATGAGTCACAAGAAAGTTATCTTGATTCCTGTACTACAGAGATTTTAGGAATCATATAGTAGATATCCAAAATATAATATAATATATATATTCTATAAAAGTTTGCACTGAACCTTTGCACTGAAGTTTGCACTTTAAGCATTATTAAAAGTCATACCAGTTCGATAGTTTAATAGATGCATGCTTAGTAAATAAGAGAGCTGCATGAAGGAAACATACATAACCATAAATTCATAACAGCTTTGAAGCAAAATGGTGAAAAATGTTTTATTTCCTAAATTCTTACCTTTCTGTTTTGATCATAGGCAGAATCAATTCCCAGAATGCTGTTCACTTCCACATAAGGATACTGTTTCTCAAGAACACTAACCACATGCTCCACTTTCAGCTGATCTCCTGTTTTTACTTTGTTATATATCTGGAAGGGGGATACAAATACAAGTTTACAGGTAAGCTGACCTACCACCTGTATTCCAGTAATGACATAAAACATTAACATGAATTGCAAAACATTTTCTGCTGAAACACAGTTATCCATTGAAATAACATTTAAGTACAAAGCTAGAAATTACGAAGTACTCATAGCTGTGAAAATTATCCTGCTTTACCTTATAGTCATTCAAATGACTATTCTTCAAATTTATCTTTAATTACAAAAGTAGGGCTTGGAAAAAGAGATGATCATGTAAGCATATCCGAAGAGCTACTTTTCCCTTCTAAACTCAAGACATGCTCATGAACAACTGAGTAAGCCTCACATGTAAAATATACAACTGATTATGTTTCCTTCTTGAAAGCACAAGATTTTGCTTATTTGACTTAAAATTTTATATTGAAACAAAACTGAGAATAGAAGTCATTGTCTTGAAGCTACCAGCAGTATAATATTACAGTACGCCCCAGCTTATAGATTTCTAAAACAGTCAAACCACAAGTGAAAATGCATTTGCTAGTACCTACATGTTTATCACTTTATGGGGCAAAAATACAAAGCAGGAGCTATTCAAGATAAAAATTATATTACACTGAAGATATACAGCAGTTCAGAATTCAATGGCAGAATGAGGAACGAGGTAGGATTAGAAAAAAACTTACCACGCTAATCTTATATATGTTGAAAATATTAAAAATACCTTTTTCCATTTTAAATGAATACTTACTGACATGACTGTCTGGAAAGCATAATTATTGTCCATTTCTTGTGCCACATAATTGTACACCCTAAGAAGGGCAACACCAGGATCCTGAAGTCCATCAACATCCTCTGAGTCATTAACCACAAAGACTAGTCCTATCCTGCAATCAAACAAACCCCCGTAATGTGAATCTATTATACTAATAAATAATCAACTCTTCATACAACTGTGGAATACAATCATCATCTTAAGCAAAGGCTTTTCCCTAAATAGACTAAATAGAAGATTTTGAGCAGTGTGACCTGGAATCAACATTACGACATACAATCTCTAATGGTGAGTCCATCAGAATGTTGCTTTCATCTCTCTTTCATCCATAGTACTTGCTTTTAAGTTTGTTTTGGACTGTTGAAGAAGTTTTTATTCAACTTTGTTTTTCTGGTAGCAAAAGTTACATTTAAGAATTTTTAAGGAAAATGTTCAGAAAGTGCCGTTCCCAGACACCAATACAAGATATTCAAGGTGCTCGAGCTAGTCCAGAGAAGGGCAACAAAGCTGGTGAGGGGTCTGGAGAATAAGTCTTATGAGAAGCGGCTGAGGGAGCTGGGGTTGTTCAGCCTGGAGAAGAGGAGGCTCAGGGGCGACCTTATCGCTCTCTACAGATACCTTAAAGGAGGCTGTAGCGAGGTGGGGGTTGGTCTGTTCTCCCACGTGCCTGGTGACAGGACGAGGGGGAATGGGCTGAAGTTGCACCATGGGAGGTTTAGGTTAGATGTTAGGAAGAACTTCTTTACCGAAAGGGTTGTTAGACATTGGAACAGGCTGCCCAGGGAAGTGGTGGAGTCACCATCCCTGGAAGTCTTTAAAAGATGTTTAGATGTAGAGCTTAGAGATATGGTTTAGTGGAGGACTTGGTAGTGTTAGGTCAGAGGTTTGATTAGGTGATCTTGAGGTCTCTTCCAACCTAGGTGATTCTGTGATATTTAGATATTTAACATTCCTAAAGTGTTCTAGCAGTAAGTACTTTACAATTGCAGAAGTTACAAGAATGAACATTAAAAAAAGCAGAAAGACAGTTAATTACCTCAGTGGGATGTGGTTACTGAAGAACATCTCTGCCACATTCAGTAATTCTGCTGTGGTCTCGTGAGTAGGATCTACTATCAGCACCTACCCATAAATTAAAAGTGAAAGGTTTCTATTCCCTTAAGAAGTCAAGATACTCTTCTTAATTCACATTTTGTTGCAGTATTATCAATCTCATTTTATATACTGACAGAGAGATGAGACCCACTAAGTCAGAGTTTCTCCTAAAACCTTTAAGAAATCCAGAATCATAACCGAAAATATCCCATACAAGCTGGTCCTCTACCATCTACCTTCTAGAGCTACCATAGAGATTTCACTAACTTTTTATTGGATCTAAATATAACCGGTTTGCCCAGAGACAAAAAGGACACCCAGGATTAAGCTGAGGACTGATGAACCAACTTCATGAACCATTTCATGAACCAACTTCAGGTATTGCAAAGTTGTAATGCATACAAATTCTCCCTTGTCAGATGATAGTTTGTTCCACCAGTGGAGCAATTTGTGGATGTGTAAGTGGCATACACTCAACCAGTCTAATAAATGCCAGAGAATCATGTGCAATAATTTCAGTCATAGCTCAATAGTACAGTAAAACAAAATATTTTAAGAGATATCTCAAGTGGCAGAGAATCCAGAGTACACATAGGTTAAGTTCCCAAAGCTAATGTCCCTGATGTTAAAAACAAAACAACACAACACAAAAGCAACAAAACACACACAACACCCATGAGCACATTTCATTTCTAGTCAGAATACTACTTACAAAGTTATGGAAGTTTTTTCTGATTTGTCTGATCACCCCTGGAAATGTGGGACGCAGCAGTTCTTGCACACTGTAAGGCCAGGAATTATACCGACTGTCAACTTCTAGATTGTTGATCCACTAACAAAAAAAATAAAGGCATTTAAATGACTGTTCTTCTTGCTCAAGCCTGAGATTCTAAATATTTTATAATTAGATGATATACTGAGTACTACACGAATAAAAACAAACTTTTGAGAAGAGCTAATTACATTTAAAACACAACATTTGTTATCCATACTGTTCTCTTTTCTTCACTGCAATCGAGGTAAGAACAGAAGTTCCCCTGACATCTTAAGAATGCACCGCTCAAAGGCAAATAAGATATTTTCTTTATAAAAACCACACGCACTGAAATAGCAGGGCTTCTGATGTCCACAGCATAATCTGAATCTGATGGCTGGATGTTCAACTTCAGAACATTGTGCAAGGAAAGACCCTCAATTCCTAAGCTGTGCAGGCCTTCCATAACACGGGCTTCGTTGCGTAGTACATCAATCAAGCTGGAAGGAAAATTAAAAAAAAATATATGAATTTTAAAGATGCAGCAAATAACTTGCTGTACCCTAAGAGTAACAGATTAAAGGTATAAGTAGTAGTGCAAAGGTTTATTGATATTTATAGGCTTGTTTATTTTTCACCTATTTCTAACCATCCCAAGGAACTTGAGACAACTTTAGTCACCCAATTATATTTCTAGAAAAAAAACTACATTAAATAAAGATAAGTAAAGCATGAGACATATGTAATTTCAACTCCATACTATTGAAACAGATCTTGATAAAAAATATAGGGTGGTTTTCACATTAAAAACGTACATGGACTTATTCTTTGAGAATCAAATAGTCTACTATCTTCAGAATAAAATCTGAAGACGGTCCCTGGAAAACAAAATCTTACTTGTTCACAGGACGTAGCACAACAACAATATAAATGTGACTTCCCATTCTGATATTCTTGGGTATTGCGCTTCTCTTATCAACATTTTTGTAAAACAAACTCATTTGCATAATGGAAGGAAACATGATTTGCATTTTCCAGCAATTAACTTTTAAACCTAACCTAAATATGCAGACATTTTGAAGATTCAAAACTGTCTAAATGACTTTACTACCCATGCACAAGCAGTATACAAGATTCTAAATGATACAATTTTTCTGAAGACATTCCTACCTAAATATGTCTTGAGTGTCTAAATCAATAAGTAGTCCATTGATGAAGAGAGCAGAATCTCCCGGTTGTAACCCTAATGTTCCTTTGAAATACTGAAAGAAAGTAGAAAGAAGGGCATTAGAAGAACGCTGTGCATAGAATAAATGTTACTGGAGTTCAGTGTGTCAAAACTGTGGATTTTATCTCCATTATTATTCCAAGTTGCATTATATTACTTCCCAACTACAGTCTTTATTATAAAGACTTTGTGCACACACTCATACCAGAAGACACAATCGAAGCTATCTAGCGCATAGACACACAAATGAGACTTCTATTTGTTTCTACATGACTCACTAGCAGATTTGGAAAGTTCCTGAGCAGATATTTTTTTTTAAAGAAATCAGATTACATCATTAGAAGTGCTTGAGAGTTGTCATTTAATATTTTTTTAGCTGACAGCCCACAAAGCAGATTGACAAATAGCATCCAGCTAACTATCCTAGTTTTTTAAAGCTTAGTTTTGAGAAAACCAGATGTTTACATGCTGGATTATTGAAGGGTACTCACGAGGATAACTAGCTACTGTGTTTAAGGTACCAACTAAGTCACGGGCTAATGGATATGTCATCAATGAAAAGCAGATGAGGTGTTTCTGTAGTCTGATCTCCCAAAGATCAGGCATCCCGCAAACAGAAAACTCTTATGAATACACTGGAATTTCTTCCAAGTACCTCTAAGCAGTACCCCAACTGAGCAGATAGTTGTTGCAGAGTTGATGAACCACCACAGAGAACAACTTTGAACCAGAAGAGTTAAATAAAACACAGTCCTCCCGAAGCAAAGTTCACAACTCTAGCAAGAAAAAAATACTGTTTTTTTAAACTTAGAAATGTCATTGTTGCCTTCCAGTACCTCTTGCTATGCAGTATCAGCTATAAAATTCCCTTAAGAGGCACAATGAACACTGAAGGAGAAACACAGTATTTGGACATTAAAAAGCCTAATATCATGAAGAAGAGCAAAGCAAATGGAGGAATAGCAAAGTACCAAATAAAGTACCAAGAATAAGAAAGCAGCATCTAGTCTGGAAGAATTTAAATATTTTATTAAATAATAAAAGCTCCCAGAGAAGAGCTGAGTACATGCAGTGTTAATTTCTGCCTTTTTATGAATAATTATATACTGAACTATAACTTACTAAAAGCAGTGAACTTTACTACCAGGTAATATCCACACAAACCGACAGTCATGCAAAGAATAGCTTTGAAGGGCAGGGTTAGATCTAGCCAGATCTGGATCTGGTAACCTAGATGTATTTGGAATGAAACCGCATCCACCAAACCATGGGGGGTTACCTGAGGACCAGTCTGATCTAGCACAAAACAGAAAAGCCACCAGGTAGCTTTAACTTGCACTTACATTCTATACTTTGTCCCTTCCAGAACCACACCAGACGACAGTGTCAAACCGCATCCCTTCTTTTCTCATTTTATTGCTATTGAACAACAAGGGATTTCTCTTTCAGAACAGGAATCTCAGGGGACTGGTAAGTAGCTTCCAGTAATTTTGCATTTACTATGAGACTAGCGAAATATCAGTGATCAGATTTTAAACAAAGACATAACTGTCTACATTTTATAGCAGCACAGATAATATACCAAAATCTATTGTTTGGCTTTGCTTTATTACCAATTACAAGATTTCCTAGCATTATTTTTTTCAGTGCTTTGCTAACACCAAATAAACAACAGAGCTGTTGAAACATTAAGCAATGACCTCCACAGATCCCTCACAACATTTGTTTTCATTTCAAAACACATGTAGACTTATTTAGATAACAGTTAAATTTTTATTCCTTTACTATTTTCACTCTCAAAACAACAGCGTTAGGACCATTTCTTCCAAATAGTGTGGATCATTTTAAGTCATGACAGAAGTTTTCCTATTTATTATGCTGTTTCCTTGTAAACGCTGATCAATTCAGATATCTAAGCACCATCTCAAACTGCATGATGAGAAATCTGCATCCTCAAAAACCTATTAAAAGGTGCTTAAAACTTCTAAAGCAATAGCTTTCTAACAAGCTACATTCCATTAACCTTAGACATTTTAAAATAATCCAAAAACATAACTACCTTTTCACTCTAATAATTTTCACTAAAAAGTGCCCACACTTAATATCCAGTTCCTTTTGATAAGTTCAAGATACAATCAAAACTAACAATCACTAACTTGAAATTAGTGAAAACCTCTTTTTTAACTGTGAACCAGAATGAGCAGTGCTGTGACATTCAGATTTTACACATCTGTTGTACTATTCAAGCAAATATAATGTCAAAGACTTGAAAGAATAGCAGAGTACTACAAGAAACGTATTAACCATATCAACATTTTGAGCTAACAAGCCATCACTACAAGGGCATCATACTCGGGGTGGTTGCACAAGAAGCAAGGACTAATGTGACAGACATCAACATTTCTACTTCATTACTGATGCAGTCCTGTCCTGATTATAAGATTAAGACTGTCTATGTGGATATCCTAAGAACACCTAAGCCATCTGTTTTCAGAAAAACAAATAGAACATTTTTCCCCAGTGTTACCTTCATTGTATTTGAAGTTCATTTTATAATGGTAAATAAATACAGTTAACAGATTCTAAGTTCAGAATGTCCCTTTCATATATATTAAAAAGTGCTTGCCAAATAACTGTTGGAGCACTTGACTACTGTGAACTATTACAGTGGCAGCTCTAAGAACAAAATACCCATGCCATCTTTCCTCAACAAACTCTTGATCCTACTCAAAGAATTTTTTACCAGCATTTTCATATCTGGGTAAACAACCTAAATTATGTTCTTAACCCATGTTTGAAAAATTGAGCCCCTTCTTTGCTTCCCAAATGCATACTAAGACAAAATTGCATGTGAAAACAGCATGCCAATATTTGGGGCAAACTGACATTTTTAATAAATTATTATTATCAAAGCTTGAATTTATATTAAAATATAAGTGCGAAATCACTACATTACTTCCTGGAAGCATTACCTTTTGGTTCTCTTCAATTTCTGCTCTAAGTTCAGAGGAAACAACTGTTTTCGTTATGGCTCTGCAGAAATAAAAACATGATGCTGTGAATCATCTTTCTGTTTATCTAATGGATAGATTAGATATCTAATTATCCCACTTTTTGTACTTTCAATATATTTAGTATTCTAATATAAAAAGCTACAATCAGAAGAACCTGCACTTTGCAGTACCAAGCATTTTTTCCTGAAATATATACATAATTCAATAGAACATAAAACCAATGTTCACATGCCAACTGTACCAGGAAAGACAAGCTTTTGACTCCATGTCTAGTTTCACATTAATCCCATAATAAAAGTGGGCAGCTTCCAGAAAGATAGAGGTGGAATCTGACAGCACAAAATACAGGGATTTCACTCTTTATTGTGGGCTCCCATTCCTTTCCTTATATTGGATCTAGAGATTGAACCGTCACAGAAGGGCCAAGTTCAGTTTCTGGTCATATTTGTGAGCTAAGTGACAAGACCATCCACACCTTAAGAAGTTATCAACAGTACAGTCATAACATCTGTCTCTGGGGATAAGACCAGAATTTGTTTTGTTTTTTTTTCACTCAAGTATATCTGCATCTGCTCAAAAAAGGAGCAGCTCCTACATCATCATCTTTACAACCCAGGTCATGAAATCTATCAAAAGAAATCTATTTCTTCACTGGTTGGGCAGGCCACATTATGACTGAATTACCTGAGCACATTCAAATTAATTTCAAGAAATTGACAAAGTGCAAAGAACAGTGGAATTGCACATCAACATCTGACACAGTTGACTGGGCTGTCTGCTGAAATGAATCCCAAAAGAGTGGGATCCAGTGAAAAGGTTAAGTTTAAGACACCAAATGGAAATCCTACCCAATAAATTCTTGAGGACTCAAAACAAAAGGTTCAGAAGCATTTCACACCAACAGCTTATGTCTGTCAAATTTTGCACTACTCCACACCAACTGCTGAAGAGAAACACTAAGATCCTCACTGTAATCATAAGCTGAAGAACATTTCTGCATAAACCTTCTTCGGTGTTTGCTTTCAGCTAAATAGAAATGCAGACATTAACCCAACCACTGTTGCCCGTCTCATGTTCTGCTGTGAAAAAAAAACAACTTTCCAAGTATTCATTATTGGAATTACCTGGCCTTTGTAGGAAAATTCTGACTGAGATCTTTCATGACCATCAAAGCATCCACAGGGGGAGCAGTCAAAATGCGTGCAGCAGTTTGAAAACTTAAATCTACAGGTGAAACAACAATAAAATGAAAACATGCTATTGCAGTCATCTTAATTCTGGCTTTCAACCTTTTTGCTCATTGGTTACATAAAAAAAAAGTATTTACTTTTTCATCTGCACCTTTAGATACATTCTTTTGTCTTCTTCCCTTCTATTACTTGCCTTGAAATAAATAATCCTTTCAGTATGAACCAATACCACCTACAGGTAGCTTCAATGAGACTAGACAATCACTTTTTTTTTGGTCTGGGTAGGAAGATCTACCCTTCAGAAGGGGCCTAGGGAATTATTTCACAAGCTGGAAATACAAATTCCACTTGATTGGATATAGGTAAATTCACTGTGGCTACAACACACGTTCAGTATTTCCTATTACTTTTTTTCAGAGGATGAACAACCCTTCCACAGACTTCTACTGATGATTTGCAAGGAAATAGGTCATAGCTGCATGCAGAGACTCTTGAAATAGATTTCTTTTGGTCTTGAGAAATCTCAGCTTTCCACACCAAGGATGTGATCGTGGAAAGAAACTTTACATTTCCTTTGCTATTCTGCATTTAGTCAGTTTAAGAACAAGTGGCTTTCTATTCTTCAAAATATAGAAAGCAAACTGCACTTCAGAAGTCCCACGAAATAATCTTTCAAAAGGTATTTCAACAGGACTCTGTAAAGAAGCTTTAGAAAGCTGGTTGCTTCCAGTGCAGAAATTTACAGTCAAGTTCTCTGAACTGCGTGCAGCCACTACTGGCCTCATTTTTATAGAGCACGGGAAGACTGGTTTACATTAAGTTTTAGCAATGCTGTATTGAAGCTGTTCATACAGATTACCTTGTAATTGCCATACTTTCAAAGGTGCCATTTCATTGGTACTCTCCACGAGGTGTTTTCTAAGTTCTTTCAGCTCTTCCGTCAGGTCAGGATACAACTGCCTAAAAAGGAATAAGGGTAAAGCAATTCTGGGGTTTCCTGTAAGCAAGTCTGCTACTAATTTGAAGGAACTAGCATATGAAGAAGTACGCTGCTAACACATATGGCTAACCCAGCAATGGAGTCTTACCTCAGTTTCCCAAAAAGGAATCCTTGAACTTCATCGATGGGGTCATTTTCATCTATTACTGTAGCATTCACATCTGTGCCTATAAACACAGAGAAGGAAAACACTACCAAACTATTCAGAAATAGTTTTCATGCCTATTTTGGTAAGTTCAACAAAATGATACTGTAGTAACTGAGGACAAGAAAAAAGCCTAGTTTCAGGTTCACTTTGGAACCCGTATCCAGGACACACTAACTGTACAAACTAACACTGTAACAGCTGAAATAAAACCTAGTTGGATTGCTTAGAAGCAAAAGCTTAAACTAAATGGAAATCTCAGAGACTCAGAGATTTAGGCGCTGCAGAAGAAATCACTGGGGCCTAGGAGCTTTCATGACATGAAAGCTTTGCAGAGTAAGTGAAAAACTCCTATCAGGAGCATAATCCTGATTTTAGCCCCAAAATACAGGATAAAAAACAGTATCTGAGTAAAGTCCAATTCTGGGCTTAAATAACAAAAATAACAAAAAGTGCAAAAGACTCACACAATCTCTTAACTAGGTGGACACAAACCAGCTCCAATCTACAAGTTTCATTCTCAAGTCTAATCAAAAAGTCCCAACCTGTTGAATGAGTGCTTGCTTATGGACATGCAGAAACAGCACAGGCACACATAAGAGACTGACCAGAATCAGACAGGAGTTTGATGAAAACCATACACCTCTAATCTGCAGCTTATCCACATGGTTTGTCTATTTTCTAAAGCATTTTTAATCACTGCATCGATACTGGTGTAAAACTTTACAAACTTACAGATAAGAAACTTTTCCCCAGAATTACTTTCACATAGACACTTGGAGACAAAGGCTTCCAACCTCCTATTTTACAAGCAATATCAGCACTTTTGCATGACTTGATAATGTATTAATGGAAATTTAAACACTGGTAACAAAAATTGTAAGTTGAATCATCTGCTTTAGTATTCTCGTTCCTCTCAAAATTAAATCTTTCTAAAAATAAAGACCAGTAGTTCTGTTTGTCAATACTCTAGTCCATGATAAGATATTTTAAGTCAGAGATTAGATCTGCATCTAGAAGCTGGATAAACTGCAAAACTCAGTTCAAAATCTAAGTTCTCTTCTTCACAGCTGTTATCTGTAACTTTAAAAAAAAAAGTGTTGTTTTGTTTTTGTTTTTTTTTAAGTCATAAGTAAAAGCAGAGAATTCTGTTTACCTTTGTGTGTGTGTATACATATTCATACGTATGAATATGTATTGAATACATATTCATATACGAATACACACACACACCATAAAATAGCTTTGGCAGATGCATTAGAGTTTGAAAAACAGATCAGTGCTCTACAGAGCAGCAAAAGCAAAAAAACCTACAGAGCATTCTGTTTTTCCAAAGAACAACATGAAACATTCTGCTCTGAGGATGGATAAGCTAAGGGAACTGGAAGTAGAGGAAGTGAAGTGCAGTACATCTGCAAAGAAATCTGGTTATCTGGTGCAAAATTAGTTGTATTAATAGTGCCATTAATAAGATCTAGTGCAGTCATGACACTGTTCTGTCCAGCATTTCAGAAATAAGGAAAACAAGTGCCTCCGCGAATATATGATTCAAAGAATGTAATCCCAAAAAGAGAAAGACAGTGATTTTCGTGATTTCAGATCAGAAGGACGAATATCTGCAATTCAGACATACATATATATATATATACTCATATATAAAACTAAATATCCCTGTAAATATGAATGTATATATACAAACCCCATATATCCCGTACACATTATAAGTAATCTATCTATATTTATATAAATATATCCCCATAAAATTAAAATGCTCACATTAAAGTAGTTAAAATAAGAATTCACCTTTCACCTGCGTATCATCCTTGGCCTTGTATTCTGTACTTTTAATAGCCAGTTCCACACCATAGCCGGAGAGGTAGACTTTTTCTTTACTGGGATTCTGTAAGCAAAAGCAAACAGTACATTGCCACTCTTTGTTTTGATCTACAAATTAAAAGCTGCCATTTCCTAAAGCTAAGAAATTTCAAGCTCATATCCATTTTAGACCCAACCGATAACTGCAAGTGAGAAACAAACATGAGTGATTCTCCAGTACTGTACTGTACTAACACAACTGTACCGAGACCTACCACACAATGACAAGGATAGACAAGTTACTTTTAAAAAGGAAAGTGGTGTATGCAATGTATGATTATTTTATCTGATGTCACTAGAAGTAACTTTTTTTTTTTGCATTCAAGTCTGGCTACTAGCTGCTCTGCTGAAGGTTTTAGCACCATTAAGCAATATTCAGAAAAAAGTCAAATAGAAGTCTGAGCTTTTAAAATGTAGAGTTAAATATCAATCCAGTGGTTAGCAGTGGTTATGGGAAGGAGATGGAAAATGGGACAAGTTGTACTAGGATTGGTAAGTGGCTCTGTAACAAAATGGCCTTTCATTTGAAAATTGGACCCTAAGGTTAATCTCTGCTTTTCATATCAAGTAACTTGAGTGGCCTGACTGTGGAAATATCTGACTATTATTTGATAGAACAACATTTTTCTAGGTTAAACTCTGTAATTTATCTGGAGACTAGCTCTGCATTTGTAAAAACCAAACGATTCTCTTACTTAAACAATCAGGAGACGTTAAATAGTCTCCAGTCCTCAGCTACATGCAATGATATAATAATGTCAGTATTCCATATTATGATCAAGCAGCAATGCATTATGTAAATGTAAATCTAAAAGAATCAAACTTTTGCTATGCAAATATACTTACAGCAATGTAGTGTCTGAGGATGTAAGTGATTTCTCCTGCCTCAGCCTTTAAAACAAGGAGCTTATGGAATCTGTAGAACTCCTCTGTGCCAATCTCAGCATAAAGTATGACGATGGGACTTTCAGGATTTGACGCTGGGTACCTGTGGTCCCCTTTGAACAGAAATGGCTTTGGCCTAAGAGTAAACATGGAAAATTATCAGTGTGATTCATACTGTGTCCTTACTCAGTGCAAGATTCATCATTTCTTTTTCTCATGTTTAATAGCTGTTTTCGTCTTCGCTGAATACATGTCAAGTTACTCCCACGTATTATCACAGTTGACAGCACTTGATGCATGTTGATAAAGCTTCATTAAAAACAGACATATGAAAAGACAAGTAGCTAGGTGCTATTTTTAATCTAATATGATACTTTTTTTAAAAAATGGTAACTACTTCCTTTAATTTTTTTTTGATTCAGTTCTGTATAGAAATAAAAGGCTAACACAGCACATGTTCTAGGAACTCAAAATCATGAGGACCCTGTCCCTGGCTGACTATACAAATAAGAAAGTGAATGAGAAGACCATTTTCAACTTCTGTTTTTAAACCACGTCTCAGATACATTGAAGTATTTAAAATATTCCCAGTGAGTCAGCGTTAACAGCCTATGAGCTATTGATGCAATATGTTTCCATATTAACAAAAATAACTTATTTTTTCAAAAACAGAACTAGCAAGATTCCTATGAAGACAAACCACCAAGATTTCTTTTTAGGAGGAATTATATTTCACAGTTTATTTTTGTTACTAAAAGTTACACTCAAATTTTGTTCTTCATCCTGTAAAGAAATCTGAATTTGAATTTTATTGCATGGTAATAGTTTTCCTTTTGTTAACACTGAGAAAATTATATAGGGAAAAAAATACCATGCTGCTTTAATAGATATAGTTTTATGAATGGATTAACTATCATTTTAAAATGCAGCCCATATCTTTCTGTTCTCCCTACATTCTAAAGACTTTACACATTTCCGAGAATTGTTACTGTCCTTCAACAAATTTTTTCCAATTTGTCCAAGCACTTTCATATGTTTTTAAGAGGAAGAATGCCGTGAAAGAGAAAGGGACCAGAAAATGCCAATCCCATCTTGACTAGCAAGAACTAAGTGACTACCACTTCTGTGCAAGAAATGGAGAGGATAAATCAAAACCAAAGAAGGTATGAACTACCAGTGTATTACAGCCTCTTTACAGCAGTGAGTCTATCTAGGTTAAGTTAAGAGATAATTTTATATTTTGAAATTAAACAAATACCTTTCTGAAGCAGTCTGTAAAAGCTTTCCAAGAGATTCAAATTCACATGTCTTCTCCCCATGCACAGCAAAAAACAGGGTACAGCCCTTTGGTGGAGGTTCATCTGCTGCTATCTGTATTAAAATATTTGCAATAAAGTAAGTTGAATGTTTGCCCTTAGAAAAGTGTTAACAGCATAACTCTGTAACAACTGGTTGTCTTCCCCATTTATTGTGCAATTTAAAGACAAGATAAAAATCACAAAACTGATAATTATCATAGAATCATAGAATATCCTGAGTTGGGACCCTTAAGGATCATCAAGTCCAACTCTTGACACCGCACAGGTCTACCCAAAAGTTCAGACCATGTGACTAAGTGCACGGTCCAATCTCTTCTTAAATTCAGTCAGGCTCTTCTTAAATTCAGTCCTAACTTTTTACAAATATTATTTTCCAAGCCTATTAGCTGTAGTAATAGTTTCTGGTACAAAATGTGAGGTGAGCAATTGTGGTGTGTGGGTTTTTGGTGATTTTTTTTTTGGTGTTACATATCAGAAACCACTATATTTGTTAAACAGCAAACAATAAAATGATTCAAGATGAGAAAGGAAGATGTCTTCTAACATTACTCCAATGAAGCATAATATTAGGAGACAACTTGCAGCAAACTGTGTGAGAACCAAGTTTAAAAAGGAATACCAAGTATAAGCATCTGTCAGGTAGAGGTTCTAAAAGTTCGAACTACATATTCATGGGTTACTATCTTTAAGTAAAACTGAGTAACGGGAACATCACTGGTGCCATAAGCATCAGCAGAGCTGTAAAGATTTTCCTCAAAAAAATCTTCACCCATTTGTTAGTGCAGAGGGTACCAAAGATATACAAACATTTCAAAATCCCAATTCTTTAGTTGACTGTATACAGATGGACTCGCATTTGGCACACAATGAAACCAGCATATACCTACATACCTTAGCTCCAGTGTACAAAGCACCGGTCAGTTCAGGATTTTTGATATTCTGAAATGTCTTGTAACACATACCTCCTTCCTGGGCCTTACACAACGCTCTACAAAACATTTGAGGATTTCCCCTGTGCTGCACTAACCTGTTGAAAAGCTTGAACCGTTGCAGAATAAGAGCGTAAAGACAAGGAAAATTTCAACAAATTCTGCTGCAAAGGTGACAAACTCTGGCAGGCTACTTTCAGCATTCCATGGTAAGAAGAATAATTGCTACCTGCAAAGTCAGAATACAAGCAGTCATCTTTCTATACCATATTCCCATTAAAGAGGGACTTTTAATCTTACTTGTGATTTATACTAACAGAAACCCATGACACTAATTGTAAACATGCATTCGACTCTTCCTCCTTAATTTTCATTACAACCAGTTCAACAGATGGAAGAGAGCTGACTTCAATAGAGATCCATGAGAAAGCATGGTCACATACAGATTCTTAAGTAAACAGACTTGGGGAGGAGGCAGACAATAAAGAACAGTAAATAACTCCCATGTAATTCACATGGGAGTTCAGTAATTCAGTTTAGAAACTGAAACATAGACAAAAAATATTAATGATGTTTTATGCTTAATGCTGAGACAAAGTAGTGAGTAAAATGCATTTCAGGCTTGTTATCTACTGCTTTTGTTAAATGGATACCCAAAAGCCTTGGGCACTTTCACAATAAAAACATTACTGAAATCAGTCCTGATTGTACAGCATTATAACAATCCAATGGAAGACAAAACTTATTGGTTTATTTTTCAACCGTCCCAATTTTCAGTCATCGTTCAAGAAAAACGTTATGAAAGCTTACCATCATGTTCAGGTGTCTTAATATTTTGACTGGCTTCAACAAAGCTCCAGAATTTTTCTTGACCTTCTTCTGATAAAAATTCACTGAACAAGAAGAGAGGAGATAGCCAGGCCTTTCAGATTTCTCCAAGTTACAATACTAATACTTTGTACAGCATTACAGAAAGTTAGCTCCTACTGTATGTTTATCCATATCAGAAAAGCATATGTTACTAGAAAAAGCAGACCAGGAAAAGCAAACAATACCAAAGCAATTAGTAGGCGTAGGCCAGGACAAACACATACTACATGAAAGAACCTCCTCGCAAAGCATCTATTAAACTCTCAAGGCCCACTAGCAGTGGCGTACGTTCTGGCAGCTTTCCTCCTTCATGTATTTCTTCACTAGCCATCTTTTATGAGAAGCATACAGTTTTGCTTACTTTGTTGTAATAACCTATAGTTTATTCGAACTACTGGCTTTGTAGGTGTTTCTTTCCTTTTTTCTTTTTTTTTTTTTTTAAATGAGCAATAGGAGAAATCACAACTTCAGACCGTGACATAATTCCCCATATATTAAGTATATGATTATAGAGTGTTAGACAGCAAAATAGTTCTCTCAACTTTGCTAACAACAAATACTTTATCAAGTCTAAACTCGTAACATGCTTCATGCGCTACAGGATGTTATGACACAAGCTTTGGAGTCCACTAGCTGCCACAGTAGCTTGTGTTTTCAAGACATTCTCACCTAACGTGACAGACATTAACTTAAGCAATGAACCACAGTGCCAGGCTTAGTAAATCAAGCTCCAGAAGGAACTCGGCACTGCAGTGCTCTGTCATTCTGGAGTTCAGCCCAGATGAACAATCCTACCTGAAGTCTTTCCTAATGGTTAGGTTACAAGTGAAGTCCTCAGCACATTATTACTGCTTGCTATTTCCTAGCCTTCTAGGGAGAGCTTTCCTGCCAAGTTCCTCTAAGTTTTCTCCAGCAGAGTGTTTGACATTATCAGGGTCTTTAATCCTGGCCATTAACACCTGAGCTTTGTATTGTATTGCTTGAGTATTCTTCAGGCTTAAAACAGAATTTCTAAAGAGAACATTACAGAAAAATAATTTCACCTCGGACCCCCCTGTCTTGTCACCCAGAGCCATGCCCATTTAAGTGAAGCCCATCAACATCCACCTGTTTTCATACGAAAATTGCTGCCCCAAATGCAGCAACTCCCTGGGGACACCGGGGTATGTCAAGGTACCCAGGAAGAAGCAAATGGGATTTTTCTGACTGCTGCTCAAGGGCTGACATATAAGAGTGTTGACATTACACAGCCATGGGAACACAGCAGCAGGTCTGTGTCACATGAAATGGAAGCAAAGCCCTCTGCAGCATACTGGACAGTTAGCCAGCTGATGCTAGTGCTTATAACTAAGCTGAGACATTGTACAATAACCTCGTGATAAACGCTAAAAATGTAGTTTACAGTTTTTAAAAACAGATAGATTATATTATTTTATCCTCTAAGCACATACTGATCTGCAAATGAAAATCACAATGCACTTACCTTGTTTCAAGTAACAGAGGAGTTGAAGACCACTTTGTAGTTAGCGATGTTGTCACAGCCTTAGAATCCCCTTTTACAAGTGAAGAGCTGAACCAGATTCCAAGAACTGCAACAAGTATTCCCATTTTATAGGGAAGCCTAAAAAAGATGAGGAAAAAAGTTAGCTTTGCCTTGTCTCTTTTTGTAAGTAGAGAATCCTACATATCCAAGGACATTAAAGCATTTTAAGATTCAGTGGCCTGCTTCATGTAATAAATCAGTTGAATAATCAGGGTCCTACCTAGGCTAACAAAAATCAAACATACTATTGAAAACATGAAAAGAGGCAAAGATTTTAAACATGACCCCTAAGCTACAATTGAAGCTAAGCTGATTGCAGCTTCCTGTATATTTGTGCTTTCAGATAAACTCGCTTCTCTGCTGGGACACACATGCTGTATGCCACTGGCTTTAAGACGTGCTGCACTCACAGCATGGCCTGGGTTGGAAGGGACCCCAGAGATCGCCCAGTTCCAACCCCCCGCCATGTGCAGGGCCACCACCCACCAGCCCAGGCTGCCCAGGGCCTCATCCAACCTGGCCTCGAACACCTCCAGCGCTGGGGCACCCGCAGCCTCTCGGTGCAGCCCGTGCCAGCGCCTCCCCGCCCCCTGAGCGCAGAATTCCCTCCTGGCCTCCCGTTCCAGCCCCCCCTCCTTCAGCTCAGAGCCCTCCCCCCGGTCCTGTCACCCCCTGCCAGCCCCGCACGGCCGGTGTGTGCGCGGCACGAGGCAGCGGGCACCTCCCGGTAGCGCAGCGTCACCGAGGCCGGGAGGTGACAAATTAACAAAGGCTCAGGCGGTACCGATCAGCGCCCCCCCCCCCTCCCCGCTCCCTCAGGCCCGCACCTGCCGCCCGCCGCTGCCGCCCCTGCGCCGCTTCCGGGCCCGGCGCTTCCGGTGCCGGCCGGGCGGGGCAGCAGCGCGGCCGTGCCGCCATGGCGGGGCGAGGGGCGGGGCCTGGAGGCGGCAGCCAATGAGCCGCGGGGTCGGCGCGGGGGGCGGGGCCGGCCGCAGCCAATCGCCCGAGGGCGGCGGCGGAAGCGAAGCTCGGGGCTCGGCGGCGGCGGGGCCGCGGCGCGGAGCGGGGCCAGGTGAGGCGGCGGCGGGCGGGGAGGGGCTGAGGGGGGACGGGGGGGGCCGGGAGGGGGCGCGGCGGGGACGGGGCGAGCACGGGGCGAGCCGGGACCGCGCCCGGCGGCGGTGTCTGCGGGTGGGGACGGGGACCGGGACCGGGACGGGGATAGGGACCGGGATCGGGGCTGGGGCCGGGGCCGCCCGCGCAGCCCCAGGCCGGGTGTGAGGCGCGGGCAGCCCCGGCCCCGGCCCCGGCCCCGGCCCCGGCCCCGCTGAGGGAACATCCGGGCTCCGGCGGGGGGGCGGGGCCAGGCGGGGCGCGGAGGGAGGGGCGGGGGTTGCGGGGGGCGGGGCCGTGACGCAGCGCGCGCCGTAGCGGTAACGGAGCGGTGCCCGCAGGCGGCCATGAGCTCGCAGCAGTTCCCCCGCTCGGGAGCGCCGCCCGCAGCCCTGGGACCAGCGCCGCCGCCCAGCCCCGCCAGCGGCCCCGCGGGGCTCGTCGGGACCCCGGGCACAGGTACGGGGGGGAACGGGGGCGGGGAGGAACGGGCGGAGGGGGGTTGGGGTTGGGGGCTTGGTGGGGCGCGGCCCCGTGCCCGCGGTGCCCGCTCGGGGTGCTGGGGGGGAGGTGCGGGCGGTGCCCGTGTCCCCGCCGTGCCCTCAGCCCCTTCTCTCCGCAGCGGGCGATGAGCCGGGCCGCGACGCGGAAGCCGCCCCCAGGGAGCACCTGGGCGCCGGGGCGCCGCTGCCCGCCCGCGAGGAGAAGCAGGAGCCGGTGGTGGTGCGGCCCTACCCGCAGGTGCAGATGCTGGCCCAGCACCACCCGGTCCCGCCCGGAGCCCCGGTGACGGTCACGGCGCCGCCGGCGCACCTGAGCCCCGCCGTGCCCCTCTCCTTCTCCGACGGGCTCATGAAGGTAACGGGGGCGTGGGGAGAAAGCGCGTTTGAGTAGGGAAAGGGGAGCTCGGTTCTGGTTTATTTATTCCCTTACAGTAATTCCGAGATAACCCTATCTGTATTTCTGTATTTAATTGCTGAAGTGCTAGGTATTGTATATAAATGTAAATTATAGCAAGAGCCTCGCTGCTTTCGGTTCTTACTCTTTCCCTTTGTCCCATGTGAAAATGGAGTGGCTTTGAACAGCCAACATCCTTATTTTTCAAACACCTGACTATGCTTGTCCTCAGGCAAAGCAGGCTTTCTCTCTGGGCTGTCACTCACAGAAATGTTCTTTCTAATACCGAGCTGTTGCTTGGAGTTGCTAATGCTCCTGCCTTGGTGTTTCTTGCAGCCTCCCTTGAAGCCCACCATGCCCAGCCGGCCCATTGCTCCTGCTCCACCATCCACTCTCTCGGCTCCTACAAAGGTTCCTGGGCAAGTCACTGTCACCATGGAAAGCAACATCCCGCAGGCTCCGACAATTCCTGTGGCAACAATCAGTGGACAACAGGTTTGTTCCTTCTGTTCCAGCTCCCTGCAAGGTCAGATCAATGGTAAAAGTAGGGCTCTTGCAGCAGGAGGGAAGGCAGCGGGCAGACTTCCCGATTCGCTGGGCACTGGTTGTTGATCAGTTGTGCTTGGAGCACTAAACCTCAGCCTCGGTTAGCACTAGCTCTTTAGAAAGCTGCCGGTTTGTTGTAACCATCTGACTGACATAGCACAGTGAGGCTGAAATAGCAGAAACCTATCCAAAAGCTGTTATGCAGCTGACTCTTTCCTCAAAAGCTCCTGCTGCTTCCCTGTTAGTTGGAGCATTCACAGTATAGACAACCTGTTGGGATTCATTACTGCAGCGTTCTTTAGCTTTCCTGGGAGCAGACCAGAAAATATTGGTGAGCAGTTCAGTTCTGCAGTGTGTTCTTAGTAAACCACTAGTGACAGAATTTGGGGGCATGGAGGTGTGTAGATAATGATTTAGATTTTTTTTTTTCCCTTCTAATTTTGAGTGCAGAGCCAGTCCTTGTAATTTAAAGCCGGTGTGCCAAAATGTTCATCACTAGCCCTCTGAAGTCTCAGGGCTTTGTTGCAAAGTACCTTTAAGTGGATTTGAGTTTGGCTGGCTAAGAATGGGCTGTTATCTTCATTAATATCCATGGGAAGTCCAGCCTTATTAGAAAATAGAATTAATTTGTCACAGCATTTGCCAGGATGCCACTATTCTTTTGCCTTTAATGGCAAGGTGGAATGAATCTGTGCCTTAGGAGTCACTAATGACAGAATGGACATCTCTCAGGTTGACATGCGTGTCACTGCCAACTCATCCAAGTGCCAGCCAGAAAAGCAGATCTCTGAAATGTGAATGTCTTCCATGAACAGTGTCAGCTGTCTTTAATTTCATCCCGTAGAAACATCTCACTCTTTCTCTGCTCACTTGTAGTGCATGTAACCTCTGTACACCATGTATTTCTATGGAATCTCATTTCTGTGTTTGGTTCTCTTATGTGGTAATGCTGATAGTGTGCCCATGAATTTTCATGAATGCAGCTCATGTCTTATTCTGGATTTCTTTCTCTTTTAACTCTGCAGGGCCATCCCAGTAACTTGCACCATATCATGGCTACCAATGTACAGATGTCTATCATCAGAAGTAGTGCTCCTGGGCCTCCGCTACACATTGGAGCTTCTCACCTGCCCCGAGGTAAAGATCTAGCTGTGCTGTCGCTGCTGTCTGTGCGGGACCTCTTGGGGGCAGTGCACCTGGCCTTCTCTGAAAGTCTCCTTGCTGCTAACACAGCCAGTATTCCAGCTGTTAAGGCTGCTAGCACAAATAGGACTTGAGGCAACTGCTGGCCTTTTAAGCATTATGTTGCCTTCAGTCGTTTAAGGCAGCAGTATGTGACAGTTTTTAAAATGCTGGCAGGTGGCAGCACTTGAGTTACTCTACTTCTGTGCTGTTAATAGTGAACACTTTCAGGGAAAAATACACGTTGGTATAGATTGGCCTGTTGTGCAAAATGTCACACTCTTGGTAGTAAGCATTGCTCACCTGTGACCAACCACTTCTCAGTGGCACGTGAGCAGTTGAAGTTCTGAAGCGTGTTCTTGCACCCACCTGACACTGGATCTTTCACGAATGCAGTTGCACATGCTGGTGTTTTGTGTGCATTTGTTTGCCCTCGGGTTTAGTGCTGATACTAACGGCAGGCTCCTGTCTCCCAGGATTTTGGTTGCTATGGCTTAGAAAACAGATCAGCCCCTTAAAAGAAGCTCTGTATTCAGCACGCTCTGATTTCTGATCAGTTTTACTTTTCAAAGGCTCATGGGTTGGATTTCCAGTTCAAGTTTAAACTGATCTGAATTTCAATGTACCATTTATATTTTTCCTTTCATATTAAATACAAAATGTATTTGTAGCTGAACTAAAACGTATTCTTGTTCACCTGATTCTCATGTGACAAGAAACACAAACTTTTTATTTTCATTTATCTCTGCTCCTTCTCTCTTTCTCTCAGCTTGCATACTACCTTTTGAGGCAATAATTTAAATTAGGGACACTTACAGAAGCTAGGCAGTCCAGACAATAAAATGATTTCAAGGCCACTTACCTTTTAGAGTTATTTTGTATGATCAGCAGTCAGCAAACCATAGACAAATAAACCACAGTTCTGTGCTGTTGCAGGTTTACAAGCTTTTGTTGTTATTGTTGTTTTGTTTTCCTTCTATTTATTGTGCATGTATTTTCTTCTGAACTTCAGTAGATGCAGGAAGATTGTTGTTGGTTTTGCATATTAGGCTTATTTACACGCTAGCCCACTAATGCAGCTGTTAAAATTATTTGTACTAATACTATTTGTACTACCATAGCTAGGAATAGAAGAAGATCAGATTTACAATATGAGGTTATTATAGGGGAACGAGAAGCACTAACAAACCCAATTCACTCAAAATGCCTGCCCTTCCCACATACTTTTGTGGATCTCGAGTATTTTTGTTGCAAGCCTTATATGTAAACCAAAGTCAACTGAAGTGAACTATGTTCAAACTGGAATATGTAGTAGCTAACGTAAGAGCCTGTCTCTGCAGTCGTAGGGGAGCCATTTGGGTATGTGGTATTTTAACACACTTTGTGTGCTTCCCAGGTGCAGCGGCTGCTGCAGTGATGTCCAGTTCTAAAGTAACTACAGTCCTGAGACCAGCTTCACAGTTGCCAAACGCAGCTACAGCTCAGCCAGCGGTTCAGCACATCATTCATCAACCAATCCAGGCAGGTAGCAGCCAGACAGCTCTGCAGAACACTAGCCACCTGCTCTGAATTCTTCCTGGCACCAATTTGTGATACAGAAGCTGTCATTATGTGTTTCCTAGGATGAGGCATTAGTCATGTGATTTTATTTCCTTTGTAGAGTTGGTACTAGGCATCCTTGTTTGATTTTTAACCGTTTGCAATGTGATAACAAAGTGAGAAGAAGACTTCTTGTAGATCTACACAATTTTTAGACTCTGAAAGGCCGAATGTGTTATGCAGATGAGGGTTATTCTTAAATGATTGTATTGATATAGAATAAAAAATCACCTTAATATGCTGCTGGGTATCTCAGCTTATGTACGTGTGTAAGGAAAAAATTGTAGGTATCTTCTCTCTGCAGTAGTACTAGTGTTCAAGGTAAGGATCAAGGGTCAAATATCTTTACTTCATGATTTCACTAAGGACCTCAAAGTAATCATCTTTGACTTCATGAATATACTTAGTACAGGGTTTATTTCCATTCTGAAGGGAACTGACCTTTGTTTTTTTCTCCTAAAAATGCTCGAAAGTCGTGCATTATATTCATACATACCTGGTCACTGATTCCCTCTAGTGTACATGTTTTAAAAATCAAAATGGATCTCCTAAGGAGCTTGCAGATCAAATCAGAAAGACTGGAAGCATTTTAGAATGCCAAAACTGAGTGATAAAATCTAGAAAATGCAGTTTTAGTCAAGTAATTCTGAGTTACTCTCTAAATTGTAGAATTTCTTTTCTGATCTCTCTTTTGTGTTTGTTCTTGTAGTCTCGTCCGCCTGTGACGACTTCAAGCACTATTCCTCCTGCTGTGGTGGCGACTGTCTCAGCCACAAGAGCTCAGTCCCCTGTCATAACTACAACAGCAGCACATGCTACAGAGTCAACCCTCAGGTAAAGATGCTGAAGGCAAATTCTTTGAAACCTACAGTGCTCTAACTTTACGGAGGCTGCAGGAAGAGGAAACATGTTAGTCATCGCAAGCTGATTATTCTCTGGATGTGGGATGATATAATACAAAAATAGTAATGCTTGTACAGTGCAAATGCTTTCAGTTCTGTGAATAAAAATTACTATAAATGCAAACTGTTGCTCTGCCTTACAAGAAAGAAAGGGCTTAACAAATCAGTTGTGAGCTGCTGCTTCCTGGAAAGCAGAGTTTCTCTTTTAGAAGTTGTGGCTAATTCAGCCTATCTTCTTTATGAAAACACAGTGGGAAATGACACACAAATGTTGTAAAGCATCCATGACAGAAAAAGCTCTTTCTACAGAGCTGCTTAGGGTGGATGCCTGATGACAGAACAGCGTAGCTTGAGTTTTCTATGTCACTTTGCCATGTATTTGATAGCAGCGCTGCTCTCAGTGAGGAGAACAAAGCCAGGTGTCACCGCACTTTGTCTTTTGGATTCAGTATCCACAGGGTCATCTTCATGATTATTTCTCTTTCTCTGCAGCCGACCCACACTGTCTATCCAGCAGCATCCTCCTTCTGCAGCTATCAGTATTCAGCGGCCCGCACAGCCACGGGACACGGCGACTCGCATTACGCTGCCGTCTCACCCGGCTATCGGAACGCAGAAGCCTCAGCTCCACACCATGGCCCAGGTAGACTGGAAGAGGAGGGGGGAAGCCCTTGGGCTGCTGTCAGGCATCTTTCGTTTACATGTGGCTGGATAAGATTAAATTTGGGAAAAGAGTAATGGGTTAGAAATTAACATTCTTTATAGTCAGTGCAATGTGATTCCAATCTAAGTAAATATTAAAATGTACTGGTCTCTTAACTTGAAGCTTTTTTTCTCTTTTTTTAATAGAAAACCATTTTCAGTACTGGTACTCCAGTGGCAGCAGCAACAGTGGCACCTATTTTAGCAACAAATACCATTGCTTCAGCAACCACAGCTGGTGAGTTCTCATGATGCTGTTGTGAGGGAGTTGTTTTTTCCTCATTGGAGATGGCCCGTAGTTAGTGTTGCGGGAATCTTTCTTTACAGTAAAGACAGAATTCGGATGTGCATGGTCATTGTTCAGGAGATAAATTGCTGAATTCTTTAGGGGGTTGTCCAGGTTGGGTTTTTTGCTCTCTTTATTTGGGTATAGATAGTATAGATATACTTGTGTGATTGGACTCCATAGAAACATCTTGTATGTTGTGTTTTTATTTTTTCTTAGGTTCTGTTTCTCACACCCAAGCACCTACAAGCACCATTGTCACCATGACAATGCCCTCCCATTCTTCCCATGCTACAGCTGTCACAACCTCAAACATCCCAGTTGGTGAGTGATTTTGGTTCCAAGAAGAAGGTGTAACTAATGCTTCAATTTTACTGTTTACGTTATCAGTGTTTGTGTATATTGGCAAATTAAGGAGGGGAAGAAAATCAGTACAAGCTGGGAGAAACTAATTAACAAGTCTGCTGTGGCACAGCTTTTGTTTTTTAACACCAGGAAGAAATAGATGCTCTAGGAGGAATAAGTAATAAAATGGCTCATTAACTTAATTGAGTTTTTAGACAAACTTGGGTCTTTTGGCATTTCAGAACCTGCACTGTATGTACTAGAAGTTGAAGGTGCTTCGTGATAGAGTATAGCTTTCATAGCTGATTTTTGCAAGTTGCTTCCTATGCTTTTGGAGGCAACAGGTTATAGCCCAGTCAGGTTGTGTTAACGCCTTCACTTGAGGGTAAAACAGCTCAAGTATAAAAATGTGGAAACTATTTGCCTGGATGTAGAATCTGCCTGAGATGTTTCCAACAGAACTGCTTAAGCTTCCGCTGTTAATCTCCTCCGTTCTCCTGCCCACCTCCTTATGTTCTTGTTCTCTTGAAACTTTTTTAATATCTTTCCCTGCTGTAAATTTCCAAGGAGTGAAGTTCCATCTTGATACACCAGTGTTAAGCTTTTGTAGGTGTTTTGTTTCTTTGTCTCTATGTGTACTTTCCTACCTTTTTTTTCTCATTTCCCTTGGTTTCTGTCAAGCTTTGCTTTGAAAACTTAGATAAATAAGTTCTTGACAACAGAAAGGATAGAGCTGATTGTTTAAGAACAAAATATAACTTCAATTGAGTTCTGGAGTAACTCAGCCTTCTACCAAATAACAGTTAAATATGCATTTAACATACACATTTATAATGTCCTTGAATTCTGGTACAAATCAGTTGGGGGAGGGGGGGAAAGAGGTGGATTTACTTAGTTTCCCACATTCATTCTTCCTATTGAGAAAATATGTCATCACTGTGGATAGGAAATTACTGGGGAGAGGGGATACCTTGGGAGTGGGGTTGGGTGTTTTTTCTTTTTAAGAGACCTAGTCTCAACTTTGCAGTGTCTGTACCAATTTGTCCTTTGTTCACTGATTACGTGTTTGTCTTTGCACAGCTAAAGTGGTTCCTCAGCAAATCACGCATACTTCTCCCCGCATCCAGTCTGACTACACAGCAGAAAGGAGTAACCTCATACCCCTCTCTAGTCACCGGGCATCTCCAAACCCAGTAGCAATGGAAACCAGGAACGACAACAGGTAGGGAGATAACATTTCTATGAACCAGAGAGTGTGAATAGATTCTGAGTGCCTTGCTGCTTTTCTGGGTTAGGATATACAAAAAAAAAAGTGGTTTTGAAAACCTGCAAGGGATTTAGCAGTTCTGAATTAATCATGAGAGTTAATATACTTGATAGCTTACAACAGATGAGATACAAAGCTTAGGAAGTGGCCCCAAGGCAGGGGTTGAAGATGAACGGTTGAAATGATGTGTGTGATGCTTTTTCTCTTTGATGCCTACAGGCAGTCTGTGCCTGTCCAGTTCCAGTACTTCTTACCAACGTACCCGCCCTCTGCCTATCCCCTGACTGCGCACACCTATACCCCCATCACCAGCTCCGTGTCCACCATTCGCCAGTATCCAGGTAAGAGGAGCTCTGGGGCAAGCCAGGGCTTTTGTTCCGTTGTTGGTTCATGTGCAAGCTTTAGGGATGGAAGCAGCTAAGAGGTTTGTGTGCTCGACTCTGACAGCTTGTCGCAAAGTCTTTGACTTCTTGTTGGCTGAAGGGAAAACATAAGGAGTATCAAACTACTTCAGAGGCCTACTAAGCATAGCTAATAATCATTTTCCCAGGATTTTTGTGTTTGATATCCAGATATTTTGCCTCTCCTGATCTGATTTCACAGATCAAAACCAGTTCAACTCCTCCAAAACAGATGAGCTCTTAATGCGTCTTCATTCCCTCATCTTTAAATACATAGTTTGAGAAACATAAACCAAAAATTGAGAGAACAAGTTGCACTGCAAGCAGTTGTGTTCTGTTTAAAAGAACTAGGCAGGGTAACAGGTTTGAACTGGTGCAGTAGTTTGCAGGTTGGCTCACATGATACATGTTTTTGGCTACATAGTCATCCCAGACTTAAATTATTTGCCTGAGACAAAGCTTGAAGCACTTCTACCTTACTGAGTGGCTAAGGACAGTTCTCTATGATACAGTAATTACCACAATCCCAAATCTGGATTTTTATGGAGTATCTGTGTCTGCTGGTAGCACGTTACCCTTGATCAGTACAGAGGGGAGTTGGAAGGACATGGAGGCTGCAAATCCCATTTGCTGAATGGGAAGGCATGCACAGGGAATTGGTGCAGTACTGCGGCCTGTTTTTTGTCATTGAGGTTGGAAATTGTCATTGAAATTACAGTTGCAAGTCTTGACTGTAAGTCCTGTCTGGGTTTGAGGTAGGCTCCAGGATGATTAAATGACTTGTGATAGGGACAGGGGGCCTCTCTGTACCTTCCTGTGCTTTGGCTGGAGTCGTTTTAAAGGAGGATATGTGGGTAAGTGGTGGTACTTGGTGTTGGTAGCAGTGACTGGGTGGTTACAGAGCCCCTGATGAAAGGGGTTTTTTTGTGCTGCAGGGCATCAGGAAGCAGGGACAGATGTTGGAGGAGTGTCAGTGTTGCCACAGGGATGTTGTGCAAGACCTCAAAGCAGACTGTCAGGAGTTCCGCTACTGCTAGCATGTTGGGCCAATGACAGGATAATACTGACTTCTAAAAAGATGAAGGCTCACCAGTAGCTCACTGACAGAGACATTTGGTTTATTAAATTGATTGGAAGCATCAGTTGACAATACTAATTAGGGCAGTAACTGGTGACACCTCAAAGTGGAGAATTCCGAGTGTCAGGAGGGACTTGAACCCCCTGCTGAGGGCAGCCACTGGAGAACTTAGTGCAGACTTTTAAGATCACTGAGCTCTAAGGAGTACTGCTGTGGTATTTTGAGGAAGGATGTTGAGAAGACCCCGGGCTTTCCAAGGGCTTGGTTGTGTTTACATAGTTTCAGAAATGATTTTGTTGGATAGACAGTCCTGCAACAATTGTTTCACATAACATGCACTTGTGACAGAATTAATACAGAGAAGTCACATTAGGGACCTGGTGCTGTATTTCAGGCTTTTGACAGCTGTTTTTGGAGTGGCTTGTTAGCACAAGAACTTCTTGTTGAAATCCTGTGACAAAACCAGCTTGGTCTGTGATGAGAAGGCTCGCTGCTGCTTGCAGGCAAGCCCACTGTTAGCAAGTTAGCACTTGATTTTGGTGTGCTTCTGTAGAAATTGCATTACTGTTCTGTAATGACTGAAACTCTGGGGGTTCAGGAGCTGCAGGTAGCCCAGCATCACTGCTGAGTGCCCCCTGGGAGGAGCGCAGCAGGATGCCTCACAGTAGATCTGAAAAGATGGAATCGAAGCTGCTCAGAGCTGTAAATCCAAATGAATGAATTGGACTTACAAGGCAGGTGCATCGCTTGGAACACTGTTTTGCTGCAAAGATTTCATGATTGTTTCAGCTGTGAGATACAGTCTATAATTACAAGCCCTGTTCTGAGTCAGATAGGATTGTACTCAAGTTCAGAAGTTTGTCCAGCTGCACAAATAAAATTACTTTGCTTATGTGGCCAGGGAAAGGAGGGGTAGAAGTAGACTTTATTTTAAGGTACTTACACTTGAGTCTCTGTCCTTGCCACTTGCTTTGGTACAGTCAATGCTGGTCTTCTAAATGATGTAGTTAGCTCTGTGAAAGACTCTCTTGAAAAGGAGGTTTCTTTCTAAAATTGATTTAGACTTGTAATTTAAGCTGGGAAAACACCAAGTATTGATACTTAAAAAGCCTTGTGTAAAAAAGTTAATAAATGCTATAGTGAGCAAAAATAGTACACAGATTTAGGGGAAAATGGATCCTGGGCCAGGAGCTGGCGGGGCTCATTGAGAGGGCTTTCAACTAGGTAAGAAGGGGGATGGGGCTGAAACAAGGCTTGTTGGAGCTGTGCCAGGGCGAACAATGGCAAGGCCAGGGGATAAGGCAATGGCCCAGCTGAAGTGCATCTACACCAATGCACGCAGCATGGGTAACAAACAGGAGGAGCTGGAAGCCATCGTGCAGCGGGCAGGCTACGACTTGGTTGCCATCACGGAGACGTGGTGGGACCAGTCTCATGACTGGAGTGCTGCAATGCCTGGCTATAGGCTCTTCAGAAGGGACAGGCAGCACAGAAGGGGTGGCGGTGTGGCTGTCTATATTAGAGAGTCTTTCGATGTTGTAGAACTCGAGGCTGGGAATGACAAGGTTGAGTCCCTTTGGGTTAGGATCGGCAGGGACAACAAGGCTAGTGTCCTGGTCGGGGTCTGCTATAGACCGCCGAACCAGGATGAGGAGATGGATGAGGAGTTCTACAGGCAGCTGACAGAAGTTGCAAAATCGTCAGCGCTTGTTCTCATGGGGGACTTCAACTTCCCTGACATATCCTGGAAGCACAACACAGCCCAGAGGAAGCAGTCTAGGAGGTTTCTGGAGAGTGTGGAAGATAGCTTCCTGACACAGCTGGTTAGTGAACCTACCAGCGGTGGTGCCCCGCTAGACCTTCTCTTCACAAACAGAGAAGGACTGGTGGGAGATGTGGTTGGAAACTGTCTTGGGCAGAGTGACCACGAAATGGTGGAGTTCACTATTCTTGGTGCGGCTAGGAAGGGGACCAGTAAAACCGCTGTATTGGACTTCTGGAGGGCTGACTTTGGGCTGCTCAGGACACTGGTTGGTAGTCCCTTGGGAGGTGGTTCTGAAGGGCAGAGGGGTCCAGGAAGGCTGGGCGCTCTTCAGGAGGGAAATCTTAATGGCGCAGGAGCGGTCTGTGTCCACGTGCCCGAAGACCAGCCTGGCTCAACAGAGAGTTGCAGCTTTAGCTTAGGAGAAAAAAGAGGGTTTATAATCTTTGGAAAAAACGGTGGGGCACTGAGGAGGACTATAAGGATGTTACGAGGCTGTGCAGGGACAAAATTAGGAAGGCCAAAGCTCATCTGGAGCTCAATCTGGCTACTGCCGTTAAAGATAACAAAAAACGCTTTTATAAATACGTCAACACAAAAAGGAGGACTAAGGAGAATCTCCATCCTTTACTGGATGCAGGGGGAAACTTAGTTACAAGAGATGAGGAAAAGGCGGAGGTGCTCAATGCCTTCTTTGCCTCAGTCTTTAGTGGCAATACCGGTTGTTCTCTGGATACCCAGTACCCTGAGCTGGTGGAAGGGGATGGGGAGCAGGATGTGGCCCTCACCATCCATGAAGAACTGGTTGGTGACCTGCTACGGCACTTGGATGTGCACAAATCGATGGGGCCGGATGGGATCCACCCAAGGGTACTGAGAGAACTGGCAGAGGAGCTGGCCAAGCCCCTATACATCATTTATCAGCAGTCCTGGCTATCAGGGGAGGTCCCAGCTGACTGGCGGCTAGCGAATGTGACACCCATCTACAAGAAGGGCCGGAGGGCAGACCCAGGAAACTACAGGCCGGTCAGTTTGACCTCAGTGCCAGGGAAGCTCATGGAGCAGATCCTCTTGGGAGTCATCACGCAGCACTTGCAGGGCAAGCAGGCGATCAGGCCCAGTCAGCATGGGTTTATGGAAGGCAGGTCCTGCTTGACGAACCTGATCTCCTTCTATGACAAAGTGACGCGCTGGGTGGACGAGGGAAATGCTGTGGATGTGGTCTACCTTGACTTCAGCAAGGCTTTTTACACTGTCTCCCACAGCATTCTCCTCAAGAAACTGGCCCAGGGAAGTGGTGGAGTCACCATCCCTGGAAGTCTTTAAAAGACGTTTAGATGTAGAGCTTAGGGATATGGTTTAGTGGAGGACTTGGTAGTGTTAGGTCAGAGGTTGGACTCGATGATCTTGATGTCTCTTCCAACCTAGAAATTGTGTTATTCTGTGATTTCTGAGGCTGGGTATGGAAATGTAACTTCAACTTAACTTTAAAGTCGATCTTTTCTCTCTTGCAATATGGAATGAAAATAAACAGTAATTTTGAATTCTTCTGGCAGACAACCTGACCTGTCCGCTCTCAAATTCACTACTGCTTCAAGCAGGTTGGCAAATTATTTATTTTTTTAAAAGAAAAATAGTCTTTGAGAGTAAATACTGGAGCGAAGGGGTGGGGGGGGACAGCGGCAACCCGTGCTAGGAGTGATGAGGTGTCTGTGTTGCTGCTTGCAGTGTCAGCCCAGGCGCCCAACTCGGCCATCACGGCTCAGACTGGCGTCGGGGTGGCCTCCACCGTGCACCTCAACCCCATGCAGCTGATGACCGTGGATGCCTCTCACGCCCGGCACATCCAGGGCATCCAGCCCGCGCCCATCGGTGCCCAAGGGATCCAACCAGCACCCATCGGCGCCCAGGGGATCCAGCCGGCGCCCATCGGCACGCAGGGACTGCACCCAGCTGCACCCATCAGCACGCAGGGACTGCAGCCAGCACCAATCGGTGCCCAGCAGCCCCAGGCCGACCCCAAGACCTCGGGTGAGTGCCCTCACACTGAGCCTGCAGGTGGCAGGACGTGACCCCAGGTCTGTAACCACCCCGCAAGGGTCTGTGTCCCCGGGAGAGTGCAAAGCACGTTCGTCCCAGTGCTCTCCTGGAGAACACTTCTTACCTCAGGGAAGGTCATTCTTGCCGAAGCGCACCAGGGAGAGCTGCGGGTGGGGTTGGATAGGTTATTTCAGTGGGAAAAAGAATGGCAGTGCCTGAGCTTAAACGGTTCCCTTTAGTAAGGCCCTGTGGGGAGAGCCATTGAAAAGTAGGTAACACTTACGGAACTGCGCCAGCTGTGTGTTAGATCACCTGAGCAGTTAAAACATGGCTAGGTGCCTTAAGCAGTCTGTAAATTGGTCTTGGACTGTGATGAAAACGCATTTTATGAAAAATGATTGGCCTGACGGAGTCCCGGTGACTTGCTGAAGCAAGGGAATGTGGCAGCCAAGCAGAGCGCTGTTTGCGGTGCCAGTGGGGGTGTCGTGTGCCCTCCCCAGCTGCCCAGCACCAGCTGGTTGGCCGGGCAGGCTTTGGCAGAAGGTCAGAACACAAACACAGCTCACAGTGCTCACCTACAAGTTGCTGCGTTGTCCAGGAGTTGTCCAGTTGCCAGGAGTGTTAGCCAGTTGACCCACCTGTGCTGGTGATCTCCCTAGCCATTTCTGTTTCTTCAGGACAATGTATTTCTGTAGCAACAGCTGTTAGACAGGGTATCTTCCTTCTACCTGGCAGCTGGTCTAGTTACCAAATTGCCTGTAGTGAAGGTACTGGTTATGAAGTAGTGTGAAAGCACTGCTGGTAAAGGTTGAGGGAGTCAAAGGAGCACAGGCAGCACGTACTCTGCAGACACCTCCTTTGTCATCACACTTCCTTAAGTAACTGCTGCTCTGTTCTGTAACTGCTTATCTGTTCTCTCTCCCATATCGATGTCTGTCCTTCCCAGCAGTAGTCTTGGCGGATGGAGCCACCATTGTAGCCAATCCTATTAGCAACACGTTCAACACAGCTTCTGCAGCAACTACAGTTGTTCAAACCCACAGCCAGAGTGCCAGTGCCCCAGCCCAGGGCTCTTCCCCGCGCCCAAGCATCCTCCGGAAGAAACCAACTACAGATGGGTGAGTGGGATTGAAGGTGACACACAAATGATAACTTCTGTGCAATCCAGTCCAGCTAAATGGAATCGTTTTCTGTAGATAAGAAAAGTTCTAGCAGGTTATTCAGTCAGCAGTGGTTGTGAGTAACCTGCTGCTCTGTGAAACATGTTTTCTTCTCCCCTGGGGCAAGCTATCGTTTCCTCTTACTCTCAGTAACAAGATGTCTCTAGCTCTTGCAAGTGACCTTTTGAAGGAAAGTGTTTTTTATTAATCTAAGCCAGAAAGCCTCAAATCCAAAGAGCTCAGTCTACTAAAATTAGAAATCTGTGCTTTGATTTCAGTGCTTTTCTTGGAAGAATCTGTGGATGGGTAGTAAGGACAGGATTAGTACCCTGCTGTGAAAACTGATTGGGAAAAAAAAAGGTGGGGGAATTAACGTAAGCCAGAAAACACAAAATATTTTCAGAGTTTGATTTTGAATGTCTGAATAAAGAGGCAGGAGACAGCATTAAAGTTAACAATCCATTTCCTCCTGACTAACAACTGAAAATGCTGGGAACTGATGTGTCCTATGAGACTAAAATTGCTTTTTTTATTTGGGTGGAAACCTTTTTCTAAGGCAGGAAAGGTGCAGGCTGTAAAACTGAAGCATAAATGAAAGAAGCAGAGGTAGATCACTGAAGAATTTTTCTATTTGAGAGGCTGACTGTTTGAGACAACAGCTTCACTTTCAGCCCTGCAGGAGATAGAACAGCCTCTAAAATGCTTTTCTGCATGCAGCACTGTGCTGTCTAACATCCCTGTTCAGGGTTTGGAGATCTTGGAGTCAGGCTTTGATGCAGCCTAGTCCAGCTAAGCAAAGCAGCTGCCTGGCTGAGCACTGTTTAGTTCCAATAGTTTGCTCAGACCTGTGATAGCAGTGGAAGGCACTGATGTGGCCAGACCTCCCTTTTTTTCCTGACACCTGGAGCCTGGCAGTCTCAGTAACATGCCCTGGCGTTTCTGGAGGAGTCCAAAACGTGAGGGAGACTGGGCCAGATCAACTAACCCGTTATCTTTAAAGAAAGTAAAACGTAAAGACTAATTCGGTTCAAAGCTGAGACTTTCTGTAGCAGACCTGTATCTGGGTCATTGCACTCAGCTCCTCTCCTGTTTTTTGGGTCGATTCCTTTGCTCTCAGGGGTACTTACCTTTGTATCAGAGAGGTGGGAATTTAGATTTGTCCATGTCTTACAGGCTGGCAGTCCGGAAAAGCTTAATTCCACCTCAGCCACCTGAAGTAGCTAGCACGCGTGTGGAGAATGCTATGCGCAGCACGTCTGGATCACCAAGGCCTGCTGGGTAAGACTTCAAGACAACCAGCTGCGTTGTACTGGTTTTATTGTGTGTGTTTGACTTCTGGTGGTTGGTATTGAAGCGTTTTCTCTTGTGAAATTTATTTTGTATTTGTCCATGTGACAACTTTGAACAGCCTTGAGTAACTCTGCTGTTGTGAAGCTGAGGCAGGAACCTTTTAAACGATGTCCTTAGGAGCTTTCGAGAGGTGGGAGGGACGTAACACAAAAAATACCATGCTGTGTTAAAGACTGGGCCTTTAAAGTTTTTTTCTAGATTTCTTGGGATTTAATCCTAAAGAAAGTTAAATGGATCTTCTACCCTGTTTCAGTGCTTGTGTCCAGTTGCTTTATAGCTCATTGTTTTAAAACTATTAGCCACAGTGGGAGCTCCCACAAAGTGGATGAGGGGCAGTGCAGCTTTGGGTAAAGTTCTTCTTGTTTGCACTGCAAAAGTGCCGTGCTCCTTTTTGGAGTGTTTCAAAGCTATCTGGAATTAGTCATGAGATTTTGCTTGTACACTGCGTGGAAGAAAACAGCACCCAAAACAAAAGGTTAGAGGGCACAGAGGGGGAAGAAAATGTGTTGGAGGTAATGACACCTGCTGCTGTCACTGCACTCATTACTGAGCCAGGTGTTATTTACTGGCGCAGGAAAACAGAAGTAGTCTGAATCTGGCTTGGCTCAGTGTGCTAGAAGGTCACGACTGCGATGCCATTAACTTCACTTTGTTGTGCTTGTTTTCCAATTTCACAGTGCCAAGCCCAAACCCGAAATTCACGTGTCCATGGCCACTCCGGTCACGGTGTCTATGGAGGCAGTGTCTAACCAGGGCGGTGAGCAGCCCACCATCGCGGTGCCCCCTTCCTCCCAGCAGCCCCCCTCTGCCATCCCAACGATCATCGCAGCAGCCAGCCCCAGCGCACAGCCCACAGCAGCTCTGTCCACCATTCCAGGAGCCGTCCCAGCTGCTCCACCGACTTCTACCACAATTGTGGCTGCCCCTGCTCCTCCATCCACCATGAGCGGTGCCCTTTCAGCAGTGCTGGGGCCTGCAGTACCGGAGATAAAAATCAAAGAGGAAGTAGAACCCATGGACATTATGCGACCAGTATCTGGTAGGTTGCTGCTAAGCATCAAGTTGTTTCTCTTGTTGTTGATGCAGTGGGGAACTTGGGATTTCAACACAACCATCCTGAAAATAAAACTGCCTCTCTTTCGTGGCAGTACATAACACAAGTCACAGAGTTCTTTTATGCTTTCTTTCTCACAGTTGTCTTCCCACTGCTCTCCAGTAGAGAATAGGGACATGGTTTAGGTGATGTGATCAAGGTATGAAGTGTTATATGAGTAGAGTATGAAGTCTTAGTGGCCCATTGAATAGAATGGAAAGCAAAGGTTTGGTTGACAGTTAAGCTGAAACTTCAGATCATCTTCTAACTCCTAGGAAGAAAGGGCATTGCAATGTCTGAGGTGTTCCTGTCTCAAATATTAAGAATTGCAGGGTAGCAACTTGGCGAGTGCATTTTTTTTTTTTTTTCCCAGAGTGCTTCTTTGCCTTCTCCTTAACCTTCTGTGAAATCACTCAGTGTCGGCACTGTTTTGTTCGTGTTCAAATGATCCAGCTCCAAAGAGTCTGTGCGAATTGCTTGCTTAAAACACAGTTATCAGTAGTGCCAATATAATACAAATCCGTACAGTTAATTTTGGTTAAGAGATCTCATGCCAGAAATTCTGCTGTGGATTATGCAGCACATTTGTCTCAGTCACGGCTGATCGAGTTTTTCCCTGCAAATGTCAAGGAGTATTCCCTCCAGCTACCTGCCGCTCTGCTGCCAGACTGAGAGGCCTGTTGGTGTGTGCAGTAACCTGCTGACGCAGTGCTGTTGACTTGGCAGGGCAAGAACTCCTGCAAGGAGAGTACTGCAGTCCCGAGTTGACTGCATCTGGCCCTGTACTTGCATTGAAAAGGGAACGCACTTGCTATTGACTGTGATCTGTGCTCTGAACGTCCATTCAAAGATGTCTTTTTTGCAGTACCATTAGCACAGATTCTCTTTTGTAGCGTTCAACTCCAAAAGTTTTTACAATTAAGGAATTGAGTAAGAACTGTCTGCTCTCATTCTTCATGTCCTTGTCCATGTACGTAAGGATCTCAGGGTACAAGCATTGTCCCAGTGATTGGTCCTGGCTTAGTGTCTGCCCTTGTACAGGTGTGGAGCTGAAGCGCATCTACAATGGAATGCGCGCTCCTCACAATGCACTGAAACAGCAAATAGTGGTGGTGATGGCACTCAGGCAATGTCAGTGTTACCTTTATGCTGCTGATAGCTTGACTTCTTTTCCTTTCTTTCTTCTCAGCAGTCCCTCCTTTGAGCACAAGTACTGTCTCTCCATCTTTGGCATTGCTGGCCAACAACCTTTCAATGCCTCCAAGTGATTTGCCACCTGGTGCCTCCCCAAGGAAGAAACCCCGCAAGCAGCAGCATGTCATCTCCACAGAGGAAGGGGACATGATGGAAACAAATAGTACCGACGATGAGAAATCCACTGCCAAAAGTTTGCTGGTGAAGGCAGAGAAGCGCAAGTCTCCTCCAAAGGAATATATAGGTAATGTCATCTCTGCTAACCTTTTTTCCTCTTCGGATGTCTGTATTCTTTCTTCCCCTTATCTCATAAAGGCACTCTGTCATTCTGCTTCCAAAATGCAACTAATACAGAATCCAACTATCTGATCCTCAGTGTTTTCTATATAGTGATGTTCAGGGGAAATGACCTTTTTCAAAATGGAGAGTACCATTTTGTATGAGGTGGTGCTTCCTCATATTCTCTCACAGTTACTGTCATGCTGATCTCCCGCTTTCACCTGCCTAACGATAATAACGCAGTTATTCCTGAATCCTTTTCTAGATGAGGAGGGTGTGAGGTACGTCCCTGTGCGCCCGAGGCCGCCTATCACACTGCTTCGTCATTACCGCAATCCCTGGAAAGCTGCTTACCACCACTTCCAGAGATACAGCGACGTCCGCGTGAAAGGTCAGTCTGCAGCTCCGACCGGACACTGGGGCGTGCGGGGCGAGCGGCTTCAGCACACTTGGTGTCTGAAAAACACTCCTGGCTCCTCCACGTTGATGAGCAGTGCCACAAAAATTGCGTTCCTTGCAATCGGGAAAAACAAGGATTGATCAAGTGAGCTAATAGCTTCATTAGCTAGCTGTTGCCTGAATCTCTCTCAAAACAGGGAAGAAAGAAAGGGAAGGAGCCTATATAGAATTAGACAATTTTGTCTAAGATCGTACGTTTATTGAGAAATGTATTTATTTAGAAGGATAGAAACTTACTAAAGAAAGGACTTCTTAAATGATATGCTATGGTGACACGCTCCGGTTTAGTTTTCAGATCATCTTCTTATCTAACAAACCTGCCAATTTAATAAAATAAAAAAATTCTAGGTTTCAAGTAACAAGTCTTCTGAACTAACAGATGAGTCTTGTGGGCTTTTAAATCTCTTTTTTGCTCTATTAAGAGGAAAAATTAGATCAGACACTGTTTTTTATGCTATTTAGCTCACCTTAGACTCTTTAAGTGGACGGCTTTTTTGCAACTATCTAAAGACATCAAGGAGGGAGTGGATATGTATTTCAGTGGGATGGGATGGACCACCCACTCTTCCATACAGGATACTTGAAACAGCGCTACGTTTTTGGAAAAAAAAAAAAAAAAAGGGAAACACTCCTCAACAGTGAAAAGAAAAATTCTGGAAACGTATTTAACCTGTTAATGAGCGGGAGCAGCCTTCAGATATGGGGCAGATGGGTAGCTATGGTCCTTCCCCAATCAAAATATTGCTTATTTCCACTTACTAGGATGTGTAAAAAGCAGAAGCTAGGCTGAAGTTTTTTGTTTGAGAACAGAGGCCTGGTGAATTCGTGAAGTTTGTGTAACCTAAGTTTGCATTTCTTGGTGACAGAAGAGAAGAAAGCAATGCTCCAGGAGATTGCCAATCAGAAGGGTGTATCCTGTCGTGCGCAAGGGTGGAAGGTCCATCTCTGTGCGGCACAGCTGCTGCAGCTGGTAGGTGAAGGGGACTCGCCTGCTACCTACAGCACGGGGGAGCACGGAGTTGTGTAAGACAGGGTTTTTACAAGCTCAGTACATGCTCATCTGACACTGGGATACCATAAGCTGGTGTGTAGTGCCCAAAGGGAGTGGGATGCGCTTTCCCCTTTCTCAGGAATGTGGCATAAGTGGCTTGGAAACTTAGTGTTGATTTTGCTCCAGACATAAGAGCTGATGTATTTTGTACAGATGATCAAAATTGGCAACTCCCTCCTGCTGATGCACAGGTCTGAAGAAGCGTCTGTTTGGGATGGTGCGGCTGATCTGAGGAGGCAGCACTGATCCACATTCCTGGATGCTTCTGTTTCAGGTTGGGGGTGAGGTAGGTGCTCTGCATTCTAGCACCAAACTCCCCAAAACCTCTGCATTCCTGGAATAGCATTGTGAGAGAGAGGGGAAACAGTTCTGGTTAGGTTCCATACTTGTTCAGAAGTGGAGCAATCCTGTAAATAGAATGTTAGTACGAATGAATATTGCCACACTTCACATCAGAGGCTCCATCTTCTGAATTACTAACATGAGCAGCTGAGAGGGGAACAGATTATCATCATATCTGCGTAGATTTCTTAATGTGGGCAAACGTTTTCTGGCCTAGTGGCGAACCTTTTCATGAAGTGCTAATGTCTTTTAGACCAACCTGGAGCATGACGTGTATGAGAGACTGACTACCCTACAGGAGGGACTCATTCCTAAGAAAAAGGCAGCCACTGATGATGACTTGCATCGAATCAATGAACTCATACAGGTACGTTCCCATGGCCTCTCAGCACAAAAGAACTGTTCTAGCCTTAATTACAAAATATCCTGCTGTGGTTAATGAGTGCTAAAGCAGTCATTAATAAATAAATAACTAAATCACAGAGGTACTCTTTCTGTGTTTGAAGCATCATCAGTTAAAGGTGGTGTTACAAAAAGGAAGAGCAATTGTTTAGGCTAGCTGCTGTTACTGACAGTAGTATTTCATTTCAGGGGAATATGCAGAGGTGCAAACTTGTGATGGATCAAATCAATGAGGCTCGAGACTCGATGCTGAAGGTCTTGGATCACAAGGATCGTGTTCTGAAGCTTCTAAACAAGAATGGAACTGTCAAGAAGGTATCCAAATTAAAGCGAAAGGAGAAGGTCTAAAGCCAGAATAATGACTCTGGAAATGGAGAACGTGTACAGAATGGAGTTGAAACCTTTTGTAGTTTGGGTTTATTTCTAAGAAGAGCATCTGAATAAAATGGCTGAGTTTAGGGAACAGCTGACAAGAGATGGACACGTGAAGCCTGGTGACCTGAAGGGATTGTCAGTGATCTGTCATAATGAACAACACTTTTCTCTCAGGCTCATCTTTTTTTTTTTTTTTTTCTAGTCTTTGCGGTCCCATTTGTTTAACCCTCCTGATGTGTCAGTGCCTACTAATTGGAACTAGTGCTGCAGCGTGTGGGGGACAGTGCTGTCCTTCTGTGCTGCAGCGTAGGGGTTAAGTATCCACCAGGTGTGCGAGCAGCTATAGTAGATTCTGCAGGAGCCATCAAGAAGAGCCAAACCCAGACAGCCGTGCTCTGAAGCACAGGGTGACACTGCGTTCAGTGACCCCATTCAGTTCTTGTTCTTCTGACCTTCCAGTGTCCAAAGCAGCCTTCTTAAGCCCGTGCCACCACGCTGGGAGATCTGCCACGCTCAGTCTCCTATGGTTCACAAGTCCTAGCTGTCAATTTGAAAAATGGAGTTTAAAAAAAAAAAAAAGAGGGGGTGGGGGAGAAATCATTTCCAAGTGATTTTTGTAGTGTCCGTGTGTGTGTCCATGTTGGTGTTCTGGGATCCTTGTCCTGAAGTACCTCTGGCGGCAGCGTACTTCCCGTAGCTGGTGTAACGTTACCTGTATGTACCACATACATCTGAAACCATTAATAAAGGACGTGGGCGTTTTTGTACGTGAGCGCTTTGTGCACCTTGATCCTCGTGGGCTGCTTACCCCTGGAACCTCCACCCCAAAACCTAGGGGCGAGGGGAAAGCTGTGTGGAGCAGCCAGCCCCGTGTGCTGCACTGGGGCAGGGAGCTCGATTCACGAACGCAGAGGTGCTGTTTTGTGGTAAAAGTTACCAAATCGGTTCACTTCCCTTATCCCCATCCCTTCCCCAGCCTCCCCCAGGGCTCTCAGGCGCCCTCCCCTCAGCCTGAGGCGCTCCCCGGGCTGTGTGGGGGGGCTGCTCCCCCCCCCCTCCCGCGCTCCTCAGGGGCAGCCCAAGCCCCGCGCAGGGGGGGATCCCGCTCCCCCCTCCCCGCGCGGCGCGTGGCACCGCCCTCCCGCTGCGCGCCAATAGCAGAGCGGCGGCTCCGTCACGTGCCGCGCTCCCCGCCCGCCGCCCTTGGTCCCGTCAGCAGCCGCGGCGGGCCCCCCGCCCGCCTCTATGGTTCCGCGCGGGGGAACGAGCGCCCCCGCTGCCCGCGGCGGGGCCGACGGGAGGCGGGCGGACTATGCCCATTCCCGCGGCCGGGCGGGCGGCAGGAGGCGGCCGGGCTCGCTCCGGACCTGCCCTCGGCCCCGCGCCCCGCTCCCCTCGCTGCCGGCCCGCGGCCCCGCCGGGCACGCGGCGCCCTGAGGCGGCGGCGGGGCGGCGGCTGGGCTGAGGCGGCCCTCGGGACCCTCGGGAGGAGGAGGAGGAGGAGGAAGGCGGCCGGGCGGGGGCAGGAGGTGGGCGAGCGGCGGGGCCGGGGCGCTGAGGGGGCCGCGGGGAGGCAGCGGGCGCGGAGCGGGGCCCAAGCGCCCTCCCCTCACCCCCCCCCCCTTCCTCCTCCTCCTCCCCGGTTCCGGGCTGGGCCCCGCCGAGGCCGCGCGGCGCCGGGGCCCGGCCCCCGGGGGCAGCCCCGCAGCGGGCCCGGCGGGAGGGCGGCGCCGAGCCGGGGGGCGGCGGGAGGGGGCCGGGGGGGCTGCGGCCCTGCCCCGGGGCTGAGCCGGCGGCTCCACGGCCCGCTGGGTGCCGGGGCCGAGGCGGGGGCCTGGTGCCGGCCGGCAGCCGGGGGCCGGCTCCGTGGCCGCGTTGGGAGCTGGCGGGGCCGGCAGCGGGGCGCTCCGGGTCCTACCCCCGCCTGCCCTCGCAGGTTGGTGTGAGCACCAGCCCCCCCCCCGCATCCTCCCAGCCCTTTTTGTGAGGGATGGAGGAGCGCTCTCCGCTTTGCAGGCAGAACGCGGCGCTGCTTTGTTTTATTCACGTGTCTGCTTCCTGCTGGCACCGCTTCCCTCCCTCCCAGCCCTGCTTGGTCCTCAGCCCTCCCTCTCCCGCATACCTGGGCAGCGCTCCTCTGGGCTCTGTCACTTTGCTGGAAGGGGAATTAAGTGTAGGTTCTGCTCCTGGGCAGTGCCCAGCTGTTCAGAAAGCCCTGCTCCAATGCTCGGAGCTCACCTTTGGGTTTTGCTTGGGCCACATCTACAGCGAGGGCAGCCCCCCTGAGAGACCAAGCCCAAAGGTGCAGTTCTGAGCTGCTCTTACCCTTCTGCTGGGAACGAGGAGGGGAGATGCGGTGGCAGTGGTTAAATGTTTTTTGTCATTGGTGCGGCTGTCAGGCAAGAGTGATCAAGTGCTCTCAGGAAGTATTGAATGGGATATATCTATAGGCCATATCTATAGTCCAGATTATTTTTTCTTCATTTTTTTCCACAATTCCGTTTCCTTTACAGGAATGCTGGTTGTGGTTTGTTTTGTTGGTGGGCTCTGTCTGTTTGATGAGGTGCCTGTTTTCCAAGTGTTCAGTAAGCTGTGCTGATAACTTTAAAGCATGATTTGAGGCTGTGTATGCACTCCTTCAATTTATGTGTAAAAGCACACATTTTGTTCACTGGATTGATTTGTGTTCTGTCTTAGAGGCATGTTGCAAAAAAGCTGTGTGTTGCAAAGGCTTTCTTCCTCTTTTATTGCAACAAACCCAGCAACTTAGCAGAAGCAAGGAAGTAGCTGCTGTTTTTGCACCTGTAACTGTTCTGTGTATTGTTTTTGTTCGTTTTGTTTGTTTCCTCCTCCTTGCCAGGGTTCTGCAGTGCTCCAGGAAGCAAGTTTTGAAGCAGGATGGGAAAAAGACGCTGTGTTCCTCCACTTGAGCCCAAGCTGGCAGCTGGCTGTTGTGGGGTAAAGAAGCCCAAGTTGTCTGGGAGTGGAACGCACAGTCATGGGAATCAGGCCACGACGGTACCAGGCTCCAGTTCAGGTCCTCTTCAGAACCACCAGCATACAGACGCAAACAATGGAAGGGAGAACGTATCTGACTTGACTTTGGGCCCAGGAAATTCCCCAATTACTCGAATGAATCCCACTTCAGGAGCTCTGAGCCCACTTACTCGGCCCAATGGAACTGCCAACAGCACCAAGAACCTGGTGGTGACAGCGGAGATGTGCTGCTACTGCTTTGATGTACTCTACTGTCATCTCTACGGTTTCCCTCAGCCACGACTTCCTCGATTTACCAATGACCCCTAGTGAGTAAATCCATCTCTGGGGGAAAGCAGAGAAACCAGCACCCAGAGCTCTGCTTTGGTTCAGGGCAGCGGTGGGGGGAAGAAGGGTTTCCATGGGGGAACAGGAAAACTGGCAGGGAGTTTTCCTGTAGAAGAAGGGAAGGGAAGGGAGGGGGAGGAGGAAGGGGAAGTTTTATTGCTTGGTCTACCAGAAACAAAAAGGATAGCTGTGAGTGCATGAAAGAGTAAAATCGCTCCGTTACATTTGTTGGAGATGATTGGAGCTCTGAAGAGCAGTGTTCAAGTGAGAACACCACTCTACAGAAGGAGAGCTAAGCAAATGTATGAGGAAGTGTGGTGCTTCTTCAGCTTGTGGCCTAATGTGTTGCATGAGACAGTCCGTGCTTTTGTCAGGGAGTGCAAACCTGCTTCGTGGTAATACTCTGCAGAAGTTGGCTCTCTGCTTTGCAACGGACTCCTCGCTCTGCAAGTAATTAACTGCACCTGCCTTCTGTAAAAGTGTGCTAGAAAAACAGACAAGAAACTGAAATCAGGCAGTTCTCAGAAAATGAGAGAACAAAAGGATTCATTTGAAGAGGGTTCTGCCTCTTAAGCTGGGCACTGGTGGTAACGGGACAGGGGAAGAGATGTTCTGCTGCTAGCAAAGCAGGAAGGGGGGCAAGTAAGAAGTTGAAGCGAGTTCCTGGCTGATCCTGAAACAACAGCTGAGCTAGTGAGAATTGGGCAAGGACGCCCCAGGGTGTTGGGTTGCCCAAGTTAATGGATTTACCAGGGAAGGGAACGAAACACTTGCAAGGAGTTGAAGTGAAAATGTGTTTTGGAGATGGTGCTAGCTGGACTGTGCAGGGAGAAACAGAGAGCTGACTTTCAAGGACAATACCGAGATGAAGAAAGGAGGTGTGTACGAAAAGAAGAGAGGAGCAGGATGTATGAAAATGTTACCTGGCATCTTGCTGACTGAGATTTAGGCAGCCAATGTCTGGTTGAAAGTTGAATGTGTAAGTGTGAAAATGTTAACGTTGTTAAAATGTGTGGTGGGAGGATTGCATGGGGAAGATCAATGACAGACAGACCTTCTGATGCTCCTCTAGGGACCACCTCCAGAACAACACATAAAGTACAAAGTTGTTTCCCTCTTTAATTTAAATTCATGACTTTTAAATGGATGCAAAGGAGTAATGGCTTAAGAAGGTCAAGGACTTTTTCCTTGTGTTGAATGTTTCCCCACCTTGCTGGCTGTCAGCAGTCGGATGTAGGCTGTGTATTGGTTATTATCCTGGCAGGATTATGGATTCATGTTCTGAATGCTGCTGCGGGCTAAGCTGTTTAACGTTGTAAATACAAGTGAATGGAGATATGCTCTGGACTGGAACACAGAATAGTTCCAGGGGCTCCCTAGGCTGAAATATTTCTACCGATGCTTTTCAGGCCTAAACTAATTATGCTCCTTTTAGGAAATAATGCATTAGTTTATTATGTGGTTGCTTGAAATGTAAAGATTTTTTGTTGTTGTTCTTTAGTCAGTAATAGAGATTATTCTTATATGGCTTCATTATTTTGGCGTCAAATCAAACGTCTAGCAGGATTTTGTTGCACTTCCTGTTGACTAGTTTCTAGAAAGGCCTAATTTCAGGAACGTTGGTTGGTTGAATTGCGTGTCCAACTTTGAAAAGTTAAAAACTGTTTGTTGGGCATTTCTGTGCTGATAATTTAAAAAAAAAAAAAGTCATAATTCCAAAGCAAGACCAGCTCCTCCTTTTTCTTCCCCATCTGGTCAAACGCCTGCCTGAATTTTGTTGTGTTTTGGCATCCGTGCTGTTGGTCATAGCACGTAGCTGCTTGTACCCCAGGGAAAGGCATGGGTTTGCTCTCAGGTAGAGCAGCGCATGGGGATGATTTGTCACGCTTGAGCTGGTAAGGTAATGAACTTCAAGCCAAATGTTACTCTCATGTGTGAGAGTAAGCAAAGTGAAAATACATAGATAATTTGTACTGTTGTCCTTTGTGGCATTATAAATGTCGATGTAAGAGATGCTTGAACAAAACAGATATATACCAGAAGCCTCTCAGGAGGGACAGAGACAGATGCTGGAAGGAACAGAAAGATTCCCAGGCTTCTGACCTAATTCTCAGATAGCTTATTTTTTTCAGTTGTTGTTAAACCCTAAAGATAGTAGTAGTGATGGCCAGGATCCTGCATAAACAGCGTGATAATGTTAAAGCTACAGGGCTATGGCTTGAAAACCACCCTGAATTCCAGTTACCAGCTTGAGAGGATGTGCACGTGGACAGCAGTCTTGACGATCATTGTGGAGCTGATAGCATTGTGCCTGCAGAGCGGAGGGCCTCACGCGTGTCTTAACCACGAGGTTCACAAACCAGTATAGAAGTGGTAAGATTCTGAGTTACCCCTAAATTAACTTGGTAATTGAAGAAAACAGTACCTTTGCTATTCACATTACTGAAAAAATGACAATATTGAACCTGAGTGACATGCAGGTATTGAACTGGTTACTTCTGCTGTTTTAGTACAGCAGTCTGCTGGGTTTATTCAGTAGTAGTAGTTTAACTGATACTAAAACTATACCGTGCAAGCTTCTAATTGCCATGCAAGACAACAAACACTTACCCTATACAATCTGTACCGTAACTTTTTTTCCCTAGTATAAGCAAATGCTGGTATGAACAAATCATGTTTTGCTGCTTTAAATGCCCCTTGCAGTTGCAGCTGGAGAAGCTAGCTTTTAGTTGCTGGGGCTCGCCTATGCTCAGCCATACAAGCTCTGAGCAGACCCAGGGAGGATGTTGTGGCTGCAGGGAAATGGTTGCCAGCAGCTCACCAGGATATGACTGCAGAGTATTGGGAAGTGGTCTTGGGTGAATGTGGGCAAAAGATTATCGTGACTTGTCTTAAAGCATAAGGGAAATGCACTTTTCTGGGAGGGTCTATGGAACAATTGCCCTATTGTCAGCTGGACTTGTAATTTGCTAAGTGAATTTATTCCTGAGATAAAGCAGCAACATCTCTTCTACAGTGAAAAACTTTAATAGGGAATTTTTATGTACTTGTATGAAATCTTACACTTTTTTTATGCCTCAGTTGTTATGACCACATTCAAAAATGTTACAAATGAGATCTTTTAAAATATGACAGCCTTCTGAATGCAATTATCCTGTCCTTTCTGGTAATATCTCTTCTATTATAGATGCAGGAAGCTGTGTCACAGCTCAGTGGAAACTTTTTTTTTTTTTTGTAAGGGGAAAGAGGTGAATTGGAAATGTGAACCTGTAAGATGAATCCAAGAAAAGAAGGAACTTACCTAGATTTGTATTCCATCAGTAGGGCTTTTCATTTTCTCCCTTCCTATTTGGGCAAAGTAATGGTTCCAAAACTTTAATTAGATTAAGCTATTTTTTCACTGAGCTTGTGACAGTAAAGCTTCTCAGAAATCTCCTTTGTACGTTTAGTATCTTTTTTTGGTAAGCTTTCCAATGTGTTTTCATACGCTCTGTTTCTGTTTTCTCCTTCAACATATGGTAGCTAGATGAGAATGTAAAGGGATGATATCCTGAAAGTGCCTCGAAGTGGTGTTGGAAAACTAGGACAGTAAATCCTCTGTCTTGGTCAAGGAGCCATAAGGTGGCTGATAGTTGCTGAAGAATGTTTCTGCTTCCTCTGTGGGCAAAGCACTTCACAATTACCACTGGCAGACTGGTCGCTATTTTGGGTGGCACTGCTGCCATTGGTCACAGCTGGTAACTAGATCCTGAGCGCTGGATTTATGCGGTGATCCAGTCTTGTAATTCCTGTGTAGCTCTGGGGAACATCACTGGGCACTGCTTTGTCACTGCAATGCCGATGATGTTCTGATTACGTAGGCATAAGAAGCTCTGCTGCCTGTGTTTGAGGAACTGTCCATTCTCTGTGCTGATGTTGCTGCCTGAACAGAACCTCTTGGTGTTGTTAATGTTTACTGCAAAAATGCATTGCTTACACGGGCTTCAGGAATTTGAGGAAAGTGATTGCCTATGCTCTGATGTAGAATCAGTCCTGTCTCCACGTTTTAGAACTTTCGCCACTATTTAATTTCAGAACATGACTTTCTTAACGCTGTGTGTTTTCTATCGTATTATTTATCTCCTAAAGTTCCACAGAAATCCCCAGACTGATGTTTGCTGTCACTAATGACCAACTTTCTCATTTATGTCTGGGTTCGAAGTGACGGCTTCTTCCATTCAGTACTCTGTAATCCAAAAAAGGAAGATCAATTACCCTGTTTTTATAATTAGATCAGCATCAGCAGTTGCCTTGCACAATTTTCCAGATGTTCAGACATTTTTTGTGGAGCTGCAGCCACCATTGTCTTTTCTTTACTGTTTTTCTCCACAGCTGTTTGCAATTACACTCACTTCTTTAAAAATGAACTTTTTGCCCTTAATATTTGCTATCTTCTTCATCTGGTTATCTCTCCACAGAGCTCTTTTGAATACTGTTTTTCTGAGCCTCGTGTTTTCTTGGGACTTAATTGTGACTTTTGGCTTAAAAGACTGAAATCAGCCTGCTGAATTTGAGAATCTAGTGTTATGCCTGTAAATTTATGGTAGATCAGGAAATGCCAATCTGTGTGATGTTTATGTAGGAAGGGTATAGTGATTCGGATGTGTGCTCAACAGGAGAGAATCTGTGGAAATGTAAATCAAATGTAGGGTAAGCAGAAGGAGATGTGAACATAAGCTGAGTGCTAGGGATGGACCCAGAAGTTGGATCCTCATGGAAATATCTGGGTAAAAAAACAGGCTTGCTTTTTACACATTTAGAAGAAGAAAAAAAAACCAAAGCTATCATTGCAAACCTGAATAATAGGCGGTTTGTAGAATGCTTAGGGGGGTCTTTCAGGTTCCAAAGTACTATAAATAAGGAATCTCTTCTGGCTGTATTAATTTCAGTTGTCATATAAGCTATTGGACGCTGCTGAGTGAGGTCATGATTCACGGAGGTGATGGGTAGGGTCAGATAACTATTACTCATCAGAAAGCAGTGCAGACTGGCAAGGAGGGTGCTGCTGGAGACATTGCAGAGTACTGGTGGAGAGAAGGAAGTATGCTGAAAAGGTGTGAGGAGGAATGTTGTTTATTACCATTTGTGAGTGTGTGTTTTTTTATTATTGTTAGATGGCAGGTGCAAAGACGTGCCTGCTGGGTTTTACCAGAGAGAAGGAGAGAAAACAAGTGTGTGCATACAGGCTCTCTTAGACCTTATTGGTCTCTCCTTAACCAAGAAATATCTCTAGAGACTACAGCATTTTTCTTTTTTTGCCTTTTCAGTCCACTCTTTGTGACGTGGAAGACGGGGCGAGACAAGCGGCTTCGTGGCTGCATCGGGACCTTTTCAGCCATGAATCTTCACTCAGGACTCAGGGAATACACATTAACCAGGTAACTGTGTTGAAAATGAGATAAATCTGAACTTGCTGAATTTGCTGAGGATCTGTAAGGGTTCAAGGTTAAGATATTTTATTGGACTGATGTAGTTAAACGTAATATGCTTCACGGTAAGATAAACACGGGAATTGTGTGACAGGGTGAGGCAACATGTTGGGATTTAGCAGGACATATTTGTGACGAGTGAATTTGATGTTTTAAAGCTAATGTTGGGTTTGTCTTGCGTCCTAGCAGTGTTGACATCTTATGTAGCACGTAACTTCTCTCCAGCCGCAGTAAGTGGAGGGCAGTGTCAGGAAGCTTGTACAAATGTTTGCATGTTACAGTTCACTAGATTAGGAGTAGATGGAAATCACTTTCTCTGCAGTAGCAAATATAATCAAGGAGGCATAATCAACTAGGGAATAACTGAGCATTTGACAGTTTCATCGGGCACTTGTCTCAGGCAATGTATCTTCTCTTCCCCTAGTGCACTTAAGGACAGCCGATTTCCACCCCTGACCCGCGAGGAGCTGCCCAAACTCTTCTGTTCTGTCTCCCTCCTCACTAACTTTGAGGATGCCAGTGACTACCTGGACTGGGAGGTGAGAACAGGTGCATTTGGAACTCTGCATCACTCGTTCCGTTTGGGTTCGGGTTAGTACATAGTGATGTGTCTCCTTCGTTACCAGGGGGTATGGGTAGTCAAGCTGGGAACAGCAAAAATGGGGCTGGGAAACAAGAAGGGAGGAAGGTGATGGGCTAACAGTATGGTTTTGACTGAGGGGGGATCTTGTCAATGAGACAAGAAAGTGTTTAATGAATTTGGTCCAAGAGGAGATAGGTTTAGATGTGTATATGTAAACCTGTGTAAATCCTGGGAAGTGTTTTGATGCTGTAAATACAAACTGGGAGTAAAAAGTAGTTAAGACTACAGATAATTTTAGGACGTTGTACACAGAGGCATACTTAGTTCAAGGAAGATTTAGTAGACTTTGTGGTTGGGCTAAGTTAGGCGTGACTCTCGTTTAGGGATCCTTGTCCGGCTGGACCAGCATAAGAGATGGAAAATGTCAGACTTCGAAGAAGACATACGTCAGGAGAAGTGGCAGGGAGACTCTGGGAAAGGTGGCAGAGGTTCCTTTATGCTGCTGCTTGTGAGACCTGTCTGGCCAGGACAGAGCGGGGAAGAGAATGTCTTTCATCCAGGTGAAAGGCAAACTGGCCAGTGACAGAGAAGTACACAGTGTTGCGGGAATGACAAATCAATCATGAACGTAGTCATAGCAAACGCCTCTTATTCGGCTGTTCATTTCCATCTATAGGTTGGGATCCATGGGATCAGAATAGAGTTCATCAATGAGAAAGGTGTCAAACGCACAGCCACATATTTACCTGAGGTTGCTAAGGAACAAGGTGGGTTTGAGATGACAGCTAACCACATCAGTATGTTGTGTCACAGAATTGGGTAACATAAATCTGTGGATTTTGGGTTTGGATTGTAATGCTTTCCTCATAGTAGTGCCATGGATCCACCAGACTTAATCTGGATAACTGACACCTGATACAGCTGCTGTTGGGTCTTCATCTGGCCTGTCTCATCCCACATCTATGCCCAGCTGTATCGTAGTGTAAAAAAATGTTTTAGGGCTTAAGAAATAGAGGATCTCAAACTATGGATCTTCCAGCTTCATTTAGCATTGCGTCTTTCCTCTTCTATGTTTCTCCCACCAACTAGGATAACTGCAGGCTGCACAGCACCAACAGGAGAGTCCCTTTCCTCCTCATTGTTGCTAAAGTAGCATCCTCCAGATGAGGGCAGGAAACAGGGCCCCTCTGGAGCACACTTCCCATTCAAATATAGTAGCGGTCACCATGGTAACTTCTCAAAATATTGCCTCCTTTCCTCCACCTAGCAGAGTGGAGTGGTCGCATCCTCCTGGCTCTGGGGCAAAAGACTAAGGTAGGAATTTTAACTCTGATCTCTCACATAGCAGTGCACTGTGCTATCACTAGAGCATCAGGCTGATCCCAATTTGTCTATGTAAAGCTAAGTATTACCTTATTTTGAGACTTAAAGAGCTAAAACTGAGTGGCACGTGATGAAACGGTTTGGGGTCCCTGCAATAACAGCAATGCACGGACCTTTGTAAGAAGAGAGGTCAAACAGAAAATGAAATTTCTGTTTTATAGACCACTGCAGTTTCAGTATGAGCTAAAAGGGGTTAGCATGTGCAGGCAGTGTGCATGCAAAAGGCCATTTTGTCCAGTTCAGCACTGGTATCTCTAAAGCTCAGTTTCCTGTATAGTTTGCTTCTCTAAAGGCCTTTTAATGCATCTCCTCTCCTCTTGAAACATCGTTTTTATGCTGAATATCATCCCTTGCTTTTATTTTTCAATAGACTGGGATCAGATCCAGACCATAGACTCCTTACTCAGGAAAGGTGGCTTTAAGGCTCCCATTACCAATGATTTTAGGAAAACGATTAAGCTCACCAGGTAAGGTGATTTATTTGTTGTCTTATATTTTATAGTGTTTTGTGGGTAATTTAAGGTGTTTGTGCTTGGTGTATGTCTTCATGCTCCTGTCACGTGCTAGGCGTAGGCTGAAGGGCAAACACATAAATTCAATGTGTTAGGCTGGTAACGTGTTCAGTCTGTGCAGGATCAAAGCGAGAAGTGTAACTGTCTTCTAATATAATCATCCACATGAAAGATCAAATGAAGCAGAACACTCTAAAGTTTAAATGGCTTATTTTTCTGTATGTTTAAAACGGACTTCCTTTTCTCAGTGTGCTGATCTGTGGATTGTGGTGACAGCTGTCTTAAAACCAAGCCATTCTCAAATATGGCTGCTTTTCATAATTTGCTTTTCTATACCCCTAGCTATCCCATAGGTTTCAATTCTCTTTATGTTAGTTTAAAAGAAACACCCTAAACACCCTAATTTATCAGGTTGTTCCCTGCCTCTGGAGAAAGGTTTTCATTAAAATCAGGTGTAATACAGACTTAGTGCAATTCACTTTGAAGTTACCTCTTGTGTAGTATGCTTATAAGCACCTCTGGGAATCTCTGGTCTCTCAGAAGGGACTTTGTGAATTCTGATTCGATATCATGGTCCTAGTCACATGTATGCTATAACAAACCTCCTCTTACCCAACTCTCTGCTATCTGCTTTCACCAGCCTTTCAAGTATGAAGATCTTCTGAAAAGCAAATAGTACTTAAATACTGGTTATTTAGTCTCTGAAATGTTGAGTTTTCAGCTTCCAGCAAGCTCATGTCCTTTTTTTTTTCCTCCCTGTTCCACAGGAAGTAGATAAAAAGAATACAAATTAATCAGTTGTTTCCCATATGCCACTTCAGGAGTCCTCTTAATTATGGTTGCCTTGAATAGGGCTCAACTTTTGGGACACCAAAGCTAAATCAAGCTTAAAAGTTTACTTACCCAAACTCTCACATGAGGCGATGGCAAACGAAGTACCTTTTGAAGTCAGTGGGGGCCTTTTTGCCATTGTTAGCTGTGATCCAGAAGCTGATGTAGGATCAATGGCTTTTGCCGAGCCCAAACTGCGCGGTCTGCTCACGGTTCGTGTTCTGCTGCTGTGTCCGCAGGTACCGCAGTGAGAAGGTGACAATCAGTTACGCGGAATACATGGCCTCCCGTCAGCATTGTTTCCAGAACGGCACTCTTCATGCCCCCCCCCTCTACAATCATTACTCCTGACACACGGCTGCATGACCAGTCCCACCCCCCAGTTGCTGCCAACGGCTACGACATCATTGGGGCGGATGCCTCCTCTTCCTGGTCCAGTTACTTCTATTACTGCACCATTTTATGATGCTAGCTTCCGTTGCCAAGTCTGCCTTCCAGCTGACCTGGGGGGAAGATGAGAGCATGACAGAACTTCTGGGGCCCAAGCCTTATCTCAGCCTTCCCTCCGCGTGGGGGTTCAGTTGGATCGGGGCTCCATGCCTATGAACTGTCGCGAGGTGCAGAAGACCTCTAGGAGTGAAAGTGCCACTTGAGACTGGTCTGTTCTTGTGCGTGACCGACACTCCAGAACCTCGAGCTGTTGGTTATGGAACCCCCCAGATCAAGTAGGAGCATTCCCCTGGCAGCCTGGGCAACGGAGTCCAACAAAACATTTTTTAGGTTCTTTTTAATTTTTTTAACCTCTGGTATCTGTTGTGTACCAAGAGCTGATTGCAGTCCCCACACATCATATGGGGAGGGTTGAACATCTGGATAGCACCCCATCCTCACGGACAGAAAACAGTTCAAGGTGTGAAAAACCTTTGGATGGTATTGCAGATGAATCCAATATTTAAATAAACCCTAGAAGGCTGTAATTCTCAGATTCCACCATAGGTTGAATTCTCTAGAACTCCTTTTGGTTAACCGTTTGCTGGGTTTTTAGACAGTGCTTTGTAATGTAGCCTGCTATGAAATAGAATGCTGTTAAGCCTCTAGGAGAGCAAAATGTGGTGCTGTGCATGTGAAGGACGAGGTACTAGAGTATACCCTGGACAGTCTTCTCTGTTACTACCAAGTTTTGTGTTGAAACATTTGTAACAGAGCCTGATTGGATTAGGGATGGGGAGGGGATTGCAAGGAATTGACTGTAGTCATACGAGGGAGACAAGTGACTGAAATTTGTTTAATTTAAGAAAACAGTCTCGGGGACCTTCCTTTTGATAGGACAGCCACTTTCTCTAGTGTGACTTCTGATCGTGAGAATTGTCAGTGTTCTAGTTTATAGCAGGCCTGGGGAATAAAACTGTAGTTTTGTTGGTAAACTACCTTATACAGCTTTTCCATTACCACATCAAGGCAATGAGTGAGGAAAACATATACTGCCCGAACTGTATGGAACTCATGTGCACTCTGTACTTCTCCTATCACTGAGGACTGCAAGAAGTACTGTAGGAGGAAGGTGTGTCATCCAGTTATTTCTGCAGCCTCTTTGAGGGACACCCTCTCAATGAGGTCACTGGACTACAAAATATATTTTTTTCCAAATTCCTGGAGGGTTAGCAATGATGAGGAGAAAAGATACAAGTGCATAGCAGAGTAGTGGCTGTTTGGCTGCATATGTCTTTTAAAGTTTGCTTGTGTGTGGTAATGATGACTTTTTAAATTGGCTGGTTTTCCAAGCCTGAAATTCTCTTCTGGCGTGGCAGGGAGTAGGGCTGGTAGAAAGCTCAGAACTGCATGCTGCTGCTGGTCCTAGAGAAGCAAACAGGACGGTGCAGTTTTGCCTGGTGGTGGTTTCGTGTTCTGCTGCTGGAGGAGAGACGTGAGGGAAAGGAGGGGGTCCTAATCTGGATAACTGTGCAATATCGACCCAGCTTTCCTCCTGTACTGGGTCATTCTTCTAAGTTGCCACTTTTCCCTTGTGATGTTGTTGAAAAGCAATCGAAGATTAAGGGATTGTTTCATGATTTCCTGCTGCTGAGAATAAATCGGTCTTGTTACAAACTTGAGTGGTTTGTAATTACTCTCCCAGGTGCCCTGCAGTGATGGGGGAGGGTGGGGTCAGCTCTGGACATACCATTCACCTTTCAGCTGTCAAACAGTATGATACATAGGGCTACACCCATTACTGTTCAAGTGTTCTATGTTAGAATTTAATTTCTAAAAGGTTTAAAAAGAGCAAAAAAAAATGGTGCTAAAACTTCACCCCTGAGCACGCTCAGTGAGACTGGTCATGCAGGCATTTAGTGCCGGGCTTCTCAACTATTGTTTCTTTTTCAACTGTTTGCCCTGTTCTGTGTCTTCAGCAGTGTATAGTGTTTTCCTGATTTAATTTTATTTGAATAGGGGATGACTAAGGGGTGGGGTGGGGAGGGTTAGCTGTCATTTTTAAAGAACAGAATTTTACGATTGAGTGACTTGGTTGGTTTGAGCTTGAAGCGGGCTAGATGGTTTGGGACTGAGGAAGCCTTATCCTCTCCCACTTCCATTTCCCTGCTCAGTCTGTTTAAAAAAAATAAAAACACAAAAAAACAAAAACACCTCTAAATATGTACTGTGTTCTTGTCTTGCTGCAGTGAGGAGAGAAGCTAGTAAATCAGAACCACTGGTCTGCTGCCTAAGAAACGGGCCCTCTCAGCTTTAGTTCCATAAGGGTCCAGCTCTAAAATCAGGCAAAAAAAAAAAAAAAAAAAGTGTGTCAATAGTTAAATTAGCTCACAAAAAAAAGGTATGACAAGGACAGGTGGTCTCAGGAAATAATCCCATTTCTAGATCATTACATGGCAGCTATGCATAAGGATGAAAGAAGTGAACTAGAAACAAAATGTACTTTGGCCTCAAGATGGAGGCCACAAAACCCAGCGATTTAATAATTTTTTCTGGGGTTACTTTGCTGGGACAGCATGTTAGAAATACTCCTCAAAGCAATTGTCACCTGGTTTGATCTGGATTTATCTCATCCTTAGAAGCAAGTGCCTTTTGGTCTAGAAGGGCTTATTCTCATGATAACCACAGCTGAGAAATAATCTCACTGCAAGTATGAATTGTCTTTGTTTTACAGTAAATACAGAAGAATGTCTTTGATCACTGGAGTCTGTCAGTGTTGGAATGTTTCCACTGTGAGGTTCTTAATTTTTTTTTATTATGTTCAACTGTCAATCTCAACTGAGATCACTTCAGTTTGGGAAGGTTTTATGGTCAAAGTATCACAATATCTACAATTTATAAGAAAAATCTGTAAGAAATCTAAAAGTTCATTTTAACCTTTGCACAGGATAATTTGTTTTCATAGTATACTAACAAACATCTGCAATCTTCACTGACTATTAGTGCTGTTTTCTGTTTGTATTTTGGAAACTACATGTTGTTTTGTTTTGGGTTATTTTTGGTTAATTTATTTCCTCAAAGCAGGAGACCTCTTTTGACCTTCAGTGCAGAGATGTCAGACCAATTATTTGTATTACACTTGGTTGCCTCCTACCTATATAATAACTTCTGAGTGTAAATAATTGAACTCTATCCTCTAATGAAGTATTGTAGAGAATAAATCATAATGGAAAAAAGATGATTTGTACTGTCCTCTTTGAATGGTTTCTCACAGCATTTATGCGACATAATGAAATCTTTCTCATCTAGCAAGCTGAATAATATGCTATCTGTACAAACACCAAGCCGCCCTCCAAATGCTGTTATACGTTCAGGACAAGGGAGGTTGCTAAAAAATGAAATGGTAGCTGCCTGGAAGCATAAAAATAATCATGGCAGGCTCACTGTAAGAAAGTAAAGAGACATAGGAAAATTAAAAATAAAATTTAAATATTTTCATTAGTATAGCATGATTCATGATACAGCAAAATCTTTGTATCCTCAGATAAAGTTCACTTGGCAATAACTCCACTCATTGTCATGAGGGTGAAATACATACAGCACATGCAAGTTGAATTCTTTAGCATTCTACAAATCCTGGATTTCTAAATCTGACTTGGTTTTGGTCTTTTAAAATGAGCTAGTGAAAAAAGATTATCTGTACTTTACAGGTTGTTGTCCTCAAGCGATCTTCAAAATAAAAAATAAAATTAAAAAGAAAGACATATTTCTAGTTTCTTATTAAGTATTTTAATGGCTGCTTTGGGACAAGATAACTGATTTGAGACACACGCACGTTTTGTTGCACATACCTTTGACTTAAATGTTTTTCCATACGTTTTCAGGCTATTGGTCATTTCTGTCGTATGGCAGATGTGTAGTTAAAGCTCCTACAGTTCACCTTTGTGGTTCTTGGGAAATGCAGTCCTGGGTACCAGTGAAGAACAGATTAAGACCAGCAACATAAATATATGCCCTAACAAGGAGCACAGTTTTGACTTAAATATGCCCAAGAAACTTAGTGACTTCAGGGCAACTCCAAAGCATAAAACTTAGCAATTAGATTTCCTTGGAAGATTTTAGTTAGTGCAAAGATGTATTTTCCTTAATTATACTTCTGATACTAGTAAAGATAATTTTCTTATGCACTGCAAGTGTTGGGTTAAGAAGGAATCTGTAGCTAGCATGATTTCCAGGTGACTTGCAAATTTTGAAGTCAACCATAAAACTAACATCCACAGTTGTGTGCCCAGATATGCTATCAATTATATCCTATCAGCTTCTTTGTTAACTAGAATACAGTGATTTATTTTCGTATATATTTTTAATGGCATCTGTGTTTTTCTTTCCTTCATTTTTTTTGGGGGGGTCACATTTAATCAGTCAGACGTCAAATCTTTGTCCAGTGTCTTTCATCAGAGATTCTGGTGCGCATGCTGCTTTCTGTGACTGCCATAACACTCAGCAGCTCACTGTGAAGATGAGGTCAGGCAGAAGCGTGTGCTTCATTCTGGAAGCAAATTGCAGAAAGGTTAGGAGAAAGTTCTGTAAGATATTTCAAATGAACAACACGTGAGATGTTTTATTCCAAACATAAATTATATGGGGGAGAGCAGGAACGGAATTTATATTAAGAGCTATCTAATTGTGATGGAGAAATGCCACATCTCAAAGATAAAAATTAAAGCCAGGACCTTCCCATCTTTCCCATGTGACTCAATAAACTCTATTAATATGTATACTGAGCTATGTATTGCGAGTATTGCTCTCAAACTGACTTACGGTACATAGAGCAGAAACATTCCTGAACCGTTTTTGCCACAATCCAGGAAAAGATGAGCTGTGAATCTGTTTGCTGATCACTCTCGACACTGAAAGCCTGGAAGACCTTTGTTACATTTTCCTTAAAACAAGCATGTAATGCTACAAACTGACGGCTATCCAGATTGTTGATCTGTCATTGTTTTTCTTTTTGTAGTTAGTGAGGCCACTTTTTTTAACAGATTAATTCTAACATAAATTGTGCATTATACAACCAGTTGACAGCATGTTTAGATATCATTATATATGTATTTAAAAATGTAACAAATCATGCAAAAGACAGTTTTGCATTCAGACGCTTATTGTCATCATATTATTGGGTATCAATACAATTTTGTATTCCTTATGTACTAGATGTATTTATTATTATATTATATATAATATTAAAAGGAGTAAAAAATTAAGGTGAAATTATGTGAAAAAGTAAACTTGTTTAGTTATACTTTAAAAACACATTAAAAAAACAAACGTGTAAATCTTGTGCAATAATGACTATGATAGCAGCTGTCGTTCTAAGCAGGTGATGTTATCTCCACATTGATTTTGATAGTCTAGCACATTAGAAATACTGATGACAATGAGATTAAGGTTTTAATATCCTAATCTTATCACTGCTAATAAAATTTAAAAAAAAAAAAAAAAAGTTAGGGGCATTGACACATCACACTAAATAGCAAATTATGGGTACAAAGCTTAAAAAATAGCTAGGAAGATGAGCTTTATTTTGCTGTTGAGTCAGAAGGAAAGATTGCAGAATACAGTTAAACTGACAATGGAACATCTGTGTTCCAAGTTCTTCCTACATTTTACCTCACAGAGATATTTAGCTAAACTTGTTTTGCTTTGATTGGTAAAGATCTGTATCCATGTAGTTAGTTGTTACTGGGTGTTTTCAAATTCAGGAAATTAAGAAATTACCATGGTAGGTCTATCTAACAAACCACTGTCTCATATCCTACCTCCAGCAACAGTCAGTACTTTCTGCACTGGAATATTCAATAGCAGGCTCACGATAAACAAGATTTGTTCAACTCCTTTTTTTTTTTTTTTTTTTACTCGGTTCATTTTTAGGATGTGGTTGGTCAGCATGCATGAAACTTCTTAAAGTCATTCACTTTGTTTTAATCTAGCGCATCTTACTTTTTATGCACATTTTTCAATTTATTTTATAAATGTTAAAACAGGCAGCAAGCGTAGGTGAGGAAGAAGCCATTACTTACAAAAAATAAAGAAGCCTGGTACTCTGTTATGCTTGGTTAGTTGCAGAGTCTGAACGGTATGTACTGTGCATTTCTTTAAGTGTATTTTTAAAATTCTAAAAAAAAAAAAAAAAAAAAAAAAAAAAAAGCCAGGGGAGTGGAGGAGAATCAGGTTCCATTCAGGAATGTTCTTATTTGTCTAACTCTTGAGACCTTAGCCAAACACATCCGAGACAATGAACCTTTATCTTCTATGACAGCCTCTTTAGCTGTACCTTTAAACTCTTCAAGTATCTGGCTTTCCCTTAATGGTTTTAGTTTTCATATACTTAAGTAGACCAGATCCTTGGGGAAAAACAAAGGTGAAATTCATAACCTATGCTTCTGCAAGCTACCTACTGTTCTGAGGACCACGATGTTCTGAGTAGATGGGTTATTAAGAAGCCGTTGGGATTCCAAGTGATTTTAAATGCTTCTTTCCTCAGTCTGGCATGGATTTCCTTATCTTCTTGTAAACGTAATTGAAATTGTCCAATTTGCCAGATGTTCCCTGAGATATTTTTGTTCTATTGTCCTCATTTGTACCACTTAGGAAATTTCTATCAGTTTCTCTGCCATGCTCGAATATTCTGTTAGCAAATATTAAAGATCAACGTTTTGATCCCGTAAATATTCTTCCAGTTTACACTTAACTTGTTCCTTTTCGCAGCACGCAAGAAGCAGTTCACCTGGCATGGCTGCAAGTTCACAAGGAGTGGTTTCAGGATCAAGTCTCCAACAGCCTGATTTTGCCTTTCTTTAAGGGCACAGGACAACGTTGTAAGGGCTGGTAAGATGATTACTGTAAGTCTTAAGCCTTCATGTGAGCTCCCTAGGGAAAGTACCACTTGGTTATTTTGTCGGCGGCCTTCCCATGACTAGCATCAGGAGACACGTTATCATTTTCAGCCTCGTTATCATTTTTGAGGTCTATACACTAGTTCTGGGCGGTCTGAAGACAGTGACCTCCCACCCAAAGTGTGCTATCAATTCTCCTTCCTCCCAAACTCGGGTGTATTTAACACCGACCCAGAGAGAAATTCTGGTGTGGGCAGCCTTCCTAAGGAGACGTTTTGCTACACTTTTCCTCACGTCGCTGAAGCCAAACAGAGGCGCCTGCAGCTCCTGGCTTCACAGCGCTGCGGGCTGAGGGGGCTGAAGGCGCAGCTGCCGCCTCGCTGGGCAAACACCCCCCGCTGCACCGCCTCTAACGCACGGCCCAGCACAGTTTGGAGCTCTCGGGTTATTTCCTAAAGGCAAGCACAAGGGCTCGCCGCCCCCTCAGCCGGGCCCGCCCCGCCGCGGCTCTCCCTTCCGCTGCCGGGGCTTCCGCTGCCGGCCGCGGGGCGATGGCGGCGGGCGGCGCCGACCCGCGCACGGCCGATGTGGAGGAGGACGCCTCGCAGCTCGTCTTCCCCAAGGGTGGGCGCCCGGCCGGGCCGGGAGGGAGGGAGGGAGGCGGCGGTGGGGGAGGGAGGCGAGCCCCCGGCTGTGAATTTTATTTTATTTTCAGGAAATTATCCTGTGTAAGCCCACCCCAGAGCTGTATTTACTGCTTAAGGTCCGGGGGAGTGGTGTGTGTGTGTGGGGGGGAATATCGTCCTGAAAGAGTTTTTTTTTTTCCCACATGATTGTAATCTAAAATCTCCTCCTTGGCCGTGCTCACCAGAGGTTGCCAGAGCCTTGCGAGCTGGGGGCTCTCATGAAAGGATGCTAAGGGTGCCCTGGGATGGATGCCCCCCCTGGTTTTCTGATAGGACTAAATTTTACCGGGTCGATCAACGTTTCAAGCTCTTTAAAAACGTTCAGCAGCGTTCCCATTTACTTTCAAAACTCGTTAGTGGTCCCTCCAAGACCATAGGTGTCACTCATGAATAATACACTTCAACATACTTCATGCCCAAGCCAAGTCACACGTCGCTTAAGTTCTGCCAAAAGTAGGTGAAAAAAAAACATGTTGCGTAAGTGTGACAAACCAGGAGGCCGTGGCTGCAGAAGTATAATGTGTAATCAAAAAGACAAACACATTGGGTAGTCATGCAAAATGGTGTAATTTTAATCTATATTTATACCTACATATTTCAGAAATTCTGTCTAATCATTGGCAAAAGGGCTTGCACGATTACAGCGAAGCACGCTGTTATTTCCTTATTTTCTAAAGCTCAATTACATACAAAACTCCCTTTAGTGGACTTTTTAATCCATGCTTTACCTGTTTTTATGCCGGTGTTCATTTATTCAAATGCAGAATTTGAAACTGCGGAAACTCTTCTAAATTCAGAAGTGCACATGCTTCTTGAGCATCGTAAGCAACAGAATGAGAGTGCAGAAGATGAGCAGGAGCTTTCTGAAGTCTTCATGAAAACTTTGAATTACACAGCGCGTTTCAGCCGCTTCAAAAACCGTGAAACCATTGCCAGTGTTCGTAGGTGAGTGGAAGAATTAGGGTATAAGACTATATTGGTGAATTTGAAATGTAATTTTGTTTTATGTAAGTACAGTTTAGTGGTGCTTACTGATTTGGACTCATATAAATCTGAATATTGTCATTCTGGAAAGGCAAGACCTTTTATCATAATTCTTCATGTAGAATTGTACTTGGTCTCGGTCCTGCCTTTTGAACTGCTTTGATAGCAGATTGACAGCAGATTTCAGTAAATGGAAGGCTTTTCTAGGCTGTTTGTAGAGCAATTCTAGGGGAAGTAGGGTTTCCCATGGTGGTGATTTTTTTTCCTGTTAAATTATGTAATGTCTTTCTTAATGGAAAATAAACAACAACAACATCACAACGCAAAACAAAAAACCTTGAATTCAGTGCCATAAGCATGGTAGTTTGTTGTCTGTTTGGTTTGTATTATGCTTCTTTATATTTCTGTCTTGTAATTTCACCAAGTTGTTGTCTTCCTTTACAGTTTGCTACTCCAGAAAAAGCTCCATAAATTTGAACTGGCGTGTTTGGCTAACTTGTGTCCTGAGACAGCTGAGGAGGCCAAAGCTTTGATTCCTAGGTGAGCATTTATGTATTGCAAAAGGACTGGTTTATACTTTCCTGTGATCTAAAGGTTGCTATGGACAGATACCTTCTTTTAAATATGGCTCTGTTGATGGAGAAGCTTTCTGTCTTGAGTTGTTCTTCACCTATTCATTCATCTGACAGTGAAGCAAACTTTTTAAGTATCCCTAAAGCACTTGAGATAAAATTTACTGGAATGAGTCAATGGCTCAAATTGTCGTTCTCAGCCCACTTAGCTATGTGTGTTTTGTTTGTCTGTTTCTGTTGGAGCAAACAACAGAGCATTCGTATGAACTGTTCTGTAATGTACAGGTGGGACAGAAACTTCTTCCAGTATCGTATTTTGATTTGTTACCTCATGGCCTCAGAAAGAGGAGGAAATCAAACACTCATCTGAACTGTTTTCTTCCTTGTATGCTAAGATTTCACAGAATAATAGAATCTTTCAGGTTAGAAAAGACCCATAAGATCAAGTCCAATCATCTACCTAACTACCAAGTCCACCACTAAACCATGTCCCTAAGTGCTGCATCCACGTTTCTTAAATACCTCCAGGGAAAGAGACCCCATCACTTCCCTCGGCAGCCCATTCCAATGCCTAACCACCCCTTCTGGGAAGAAATTATTCCAAATATCCCATCTAAACCTCCCTTGGTGCAACCTGAGGCTCTTTCCTTGCGTTCTTCATAGTAAGTCTGTACTGATGAGGTTGAGGCTACGTGGGCTTCATTTAGAGATCTGTTCAAGCCAGCACCTGGGTTGCCTTTTTGATACAATGATTTGAAATCATTCAGCAGAAAGTTCTGGGAAGGATGCAGTTCTCTCACCTACAGCGAGGGCATTGCGTGGGTATCTGAAATTAATACAGAGGGTAGCGGGGAGGCTACTTCAAAACCCTTTAATAAACCCTCATTGGTTTTTATCTTGCAGCCTGGAGGGCCGATTTGAAGATGAGGAATTACAGCAGATTCTTGACGACATTCAGACTAAACGCAGCTTCCAGTACTAAGTTAACCCTCAATCCTTCCACATAAGGCAGAAAAATCTGAGAGCTATGATTGTTTCTCAGCCCTCTGCACCAATCCAGCTCCTGGGCTGAGCGAGGGAGCTGTGGATGAAGGGTACTCCAGCACCAGCACGTGCGGGTGCTCTCAAACTTGGGATAAGTTTAGTCCTCTTGGTTTGTTCCATGTGTGTTTGGTTAAGGACTGCTGTATTGTGAGGGCCAAAGCACCTGAAAAGTCTTAGTGGCTCAAGTATTTGTTTCTTCCATGCCCCTCTCCCTGGTTTGGGATTGTTCTACGTGTTTCTGCTTTTTAGCAGAAATGTAGATGTGACTTCTTTTTTTTTGTGACCTTCCAAAAGAGATGGGGACGCTGCTTCTTGACTCGTGGTGACCTGACTCTTGGAAGATTGAGGGATGGGCAGAGTCAGCTTCTATGTTTTTTTAATCGATCGGGAAGGTGGAATTTCACAGCTTCCCTGGTTTTGTATTGCTGTTCAGTGTAAATTAAAAGACGTTTCTAATGAACGGCCTGTGCTTTATGAACGGGAGATGGTGCGTCCTGGTTTTATTACGAGGGCCTTTTTAATAAACGGTAGCTTGGAAGGAGAAAAAAAAACTCTCGGGGCGGGGGGGAAGCCGCGGTGACGGGAGGGAAGAGGGAAGATGGCGGCGGCGCCGCTGCTGACAGGGCGCCGAGTGCGGCCCGGGCCACGGCTGCGCGCCGGGAGCCCCGCCCCCACCGCAGTGCGCACGCGCGCGCCGCTTGGCGCCTGCACCCGCGCGGGGAAGGAGCCCGAGGGCGGGGCGGCCGGCTTCCGGCACGTCCGGCAGCGCCGCGCATGCGCAGTCGCCGCGGCCTCTCGCGCCGCCGTGCGTCTTGACGTAGCGCGCGTGCACCGCCCCCGGCGCTGGTGGGGGCAGGAAGATGGCGGCGGGCCGCGGAGGGGGCGCGTGAGGCGGCGGCGGGACGGGGCCGGGCCGGGACGGACGGGAGAGCGCCGGGACGGGACGGGACGGGACCGGGCGGGACGGGACGGACGCGACGCTGGTGGGACGGTGAGTGCGGCTCGGGGGCGGGCCGGCGGCGGCGCCCAGCGGCTGGGAGCGCGGCTCTTCCGCCATGTTTAGGCCGCGGCCCAGGCGCGGGGAAGGGGCCGAGCCCCCGGGAGCGGCGCTGAGGGCGGCGGGCACGGCAGGGCCGGGCCGGGCAGCGCCCACGGGTACAGGGGGTTTAGGGGTCTGCTGCCGGGCCCGGGGGCTGGTGGCTGGGCCTCTCCCGCCTGCTGCCCGGCCTCCGCCCCGCGCGTGGCTCTCCCGGGCCTGCCGCTCCTCGGTTCCTCCTCCTGCCCCCCTTTTTTTTCTTCTCTAAACATCGCCGCTTCTTCCTCTGCTTCGAGTTTGAGGCTTGGGGCCAGGCTGGGACTGCTTGGAGACGCGAGTTAGGGAGCTCAGGCCTCTGTGGGCTGCGTACAGCCCCATGTGGCAGGCACTTTGTGGCTCTGGAAGGGAGGGTCGGCTTGGTAAGTGTGTGGTGGCACGCTCTATCAGTAATTTGCCAGTCTGAATGAGTAGTAAACGTAGATAACCCCTTCAAGTAATTGCCAAAAACTGCTTCTCTTCTTTCAACCAGAGACAACTCGCTAAACTTTATACCTTCTTGAAAGTGGGTGTTAATTCTCTCTTGCTTACTGTTAGATTCCTTTTTATGATTGGATATTTGTATGCCTTGAAATACAATATTTTGCGGTATTGATACTCATTTGAGCGCGTTTGTCTTACAAAACTTGTCATAGGTAAGTAGTTCTGTACTCTGCTGGTTTTGTACCTCATGAGATTCTTAATCACCGTTTTTGAGCAGCAGTTGGGAACCTGTTTTTCTGTGTAGCTGTTAGTCCCTCATTCTTATTGTAACCCGTGTTTATGCTTTTATACTTCTTCTAACTCAGAAATGCTTCTATGCTTCCTGTAAGAAAGGCGCTACCACATCCACCTCTGTCAGAAAGCTTGCAGTATGTAGACAATACTGTATCAAAATACTTGGGGTTCCTTCCTCCTGAATTATTTGCCAGCAAAATTGACTTTTAATTCTAAGCAGTTTGCTACAGTGTTCTCGTATCATCTGGATTATAATAAGAAATAAAATACTTTTTTTAAATCTAGTTCTTATCATCTTATTCAGCTATGCTATAGTATTCCTAAGGGGAAGCTCTGAAACTGTGATGAAAATACATTTTATTTAAGCGTACTCAGCTGAGTAAGAACAACTTGTGTCTTTTGATTGATTTGCTGTTAGCATTTTTGGAGTTCCCTGCCAATCTGCTCCACACTTTAGAAGCTGGACTTGACTTAACCTGCGGGCATTTGACTGTTTCAGAAGTTGATGGAATTAACCAGATTAAGGGCATCAATTTTGAGGAAAAAAAAACACTGACAGATCACAGAGGGGCATCTCTTTGAGCTACACAGAATGTTGTGTGAAAATAACTGGTGGACGTTTGTCATGGAGCCATAGGATGGTTTGGGTTGCAAGGGACCTCAAAGCCCACCTGGCTCCAGCCCCCTGCCCTGGGCAGGGCTCCCTGTCCCCAGCCTCATCCAGCCTGGCCTTGGGCACTGCCAGGGATGGGGCAGCCACAGCTGCACTGGGGAGCCTGGGCCAGTATCTAAATATCATTTAATCTGATAAGAAACTCTTAGAGTTGCTAAAACATTTTAATTGTAGTATCTGACACTAGAATTTTCCCTCAGTTACATGAAGGGTCCCTCACTGCATCCTTGCTCTTTCAAGTTGTAAAAGAATGTCAGCTAAAAAGCAGCAGTAAACAATGCTGTGTTTTAAAATGGGGAATTGGAAAACTTCTCATCTTTTTTTTTTCCTGTTAGCAGCAGATCAGCACAGGAAGTAATAACGTGATCATAAATTAAACTTGAAATATAGGTATTTTTTGACAGCAAAAAGAGGCTTTGATCAAAGGAGATGAGAAAGTTTCTGTTTTGTTTCCATCCCTGGCAGATGTCTTAGCCTTCTGAGTGATGTGAAAAAAAACAGGGAGAATACTTGGTTGTGTAGGGACATGAAAAGAATACAGCTTAACTTTTCACTGAGATAGTTCGGAGCAAAATACTTCACTTGTTGCATCTGCTAGCTGCAGGGTTGATATCTAGGGAATTTCTGTAGTTTGTTCATTAAAACTGAAACAGAAAATAGTTAGGATCTTGCCCAAATGTTACTCTAGCTTGTATTTTCAGGAAGCTAGTCATATCTTTGTGCAGGAATATTCTAAAAAACAAGTTGGAAAACTGTCTGTAGCGTGTCTGTGAATTTTCCCAAGTTTGTTGTTGATTTGCCATGTTTTTCTTGCTGTTATCGTATCATTTTGTTAATGGGAATTTAATGTAAAGGAAAAAAAAACAGGTGTGCAGTTTGGCATGGTTAATGAAAAAAATTCATTGACAACTAAACTGCAGTTAAAGTAAATATTGCTAGAGCTTAATAATGGGGTGAGGATATGGTGAAGATCTTCCAAAAGACTAAAACCTTAACATTGCTGAAACTTTCTTTTACCTAGAGAATCTGTGAAAGTAAGAGCAGAGAAGTAGACTTCTGGTAACTAAGCAGTTCTTGGTTTTGTGTTACTCACTTCACTTCAGCATTGAGAACCCAGGGTCCCAGGCTTTTAGAATGATACCAAATGTACCCGCAGTCCCTTCTTGCCCACTGGTGTTCAGAAACGACACTTGCTGGAATGCCATTTCTGGTTCAACCTGCTCTCCGCATTCTGGCTGGGTGGACCAGTCACTCTGTTGTGAAACTTGAAATGGGATACCAAGCATGTACTTACCAGGAAAGAAAGCAAGCCAGACTCTCTTGTGTGGTATTACTTTTGATAACACCTTTGGTATAAAGACACGGCGTATACTGTGATGGGAAGTACTGATTAAAATGGCTTTTCGTTTTGCGGTAGGGTAATATAAATTGACGTTTATAGTGGGGAAAGGTAAGGCCTGAGTGTGTTTAAGCATAGTAGGAGCTTGCATTTTTGTGGAGGTTGTGATTAGAGACATTGTCAAGTCTTCCAGCCCTTCCTTGCTGTTTTTTTTCTTATTTTTTGTTAATTTCAAGTTTCTTGCTTTTGTCTGAAGGGGACTTGGTCTTCAGGGAAAAAAGAAAAACAAAACACTAATCACCATGCCCAGACAGTCATACCTCTGAATGGCTTAACTATAAGTCTGGACATAAAACTTGAAACTTATGAAGTTTGTTATTACCATGTTCACAGAATCAGAATATTTTGGGTTGGAAGGGACCTCAAAGCCCCGTTGGTTCCAGCCCACTGTCCCCAGCCGCATCCAGCCTGGTCTTGGGTACTGCCACAGCTCCTTGAGGCAGCTTGGGCCAGTGCCTCACCGTCCTCAGAGGGAAGAATTTATTTCATAAATCTGACCTAAACATGCCCCTTTTAGTTTAAAGCCATTACTCCTTGTCCTATCACTATGCCCCTTATCACAGAGTCCCTCCCCAGCTCTGCTGCAGCCCCCATTAGGCACTGGCAGGTTGCTGCCATGAGGTCTCCCCAGAGCCTTCTCTTCTTCCAGCTGAACAACCCCAACTCCCTCAGCCTGTCTTTGTAGGAGAGGTGCTCCAGCCCCTTGATCATCTTTTTGACCTTCCTCTGGCCTCATTCTAATGCTTTTGTGTCCTTGTGCTGGGGCCCCAGGGCGGAGTGCAGGCTGCAGGTGGGATCTCAGAGGAGCAGAGCAGGGGGGGACAATCCCCTCCTTTGCCCTGGGGGCTGCGCTGCTGGTTCAGCCCAGGGTACAGGTGGCTGTCTGGGCTGCAAGCACACATTGCCGGCTCATGTAGAGCTTCTTGTCAACCAAAGTTGATGCATTCCCTTGAGCTGTTTTATGGTTTTGGTGTAGTTCCTTCTTATTTTAGAGTCATCACAGTTATTTGTAATGCATGCTCTGAATATGGAGGGATACTGGGGATTATTTTATGCTTTGAAAGGAAGCTACTTGGTATTGTTACTGGTTCCCTCCTCCAATGCTACTCTGCCTCACATTATACAAAGAAATACGATTCTGTGTAGTAAGAATGGTTCTGATCTACAAAGAGCATGTAGATGGTCTTTACTAGTAAAATAAAAATCTCATGTTCATAAAGGTACCTTGTTGTTCAGGAAGAATAAATGCTAACTTCCACAATATGGGAAAACCTACTAATACTGAATTGTACTGAGGAAGATACAACAAAATCTTGCCAGGAATTGGGCTTGTTTTGTTCTAAGCAGTTTCAGTAGCTGTTATTTGTACCAAAATTTCTCTCCTGCAGGAAGAAAGACTTACTCTACAGTATTAAACTTCACTGTTGAATAACCCTGGTAACACTTGTTATACACACATGTTGTTTAATTACATGGATGTGCTTATATAAATGCATAAAACATGATTTTTTTTTTTTTTCATATTTTTCAGTCATAAATGAAATGATTTGTTCCTCTCTGGGTGCTTGCATACTGCAACAAGCAACCTTGGTACATTTTTTCCTAACAGACTTACAAATTTATCTTCAGTTTAATTTTTTAATTTAAATATGTTTTTTTCCATGCTGTTCGTCAAACTAAACACTTCATCTTTTCTGTTTACTTTTAATTAGTGAGTTCATTTTGATATGAAGAACAGTATTTAATTAATCTTTGCTAAAATGATACATAGTGGATAATAAACTTTATTTTATATAAGCTTTTGTGGCTTTGAAAATGCATTCTGTTGAGCTGTGAATTTGATATAACCGAGAATTGTTAGTGCTTTTAAATCATTTAAATTTTATTTAAAAGTTAAAAATAATAAATTATGCTTTGCTGCCTCTTCTCTTAGTTCCAGAGTTCATGCAGCTTCCCAAGAAGCTGCACAGGGAGAGCATCCCTGTGAGTGAAGGGGAGGCTTTTTGGGGTAACTTCTATTCTGTCTCCATTTTCTGCTTTGGCCTCCACCTTATAAATGCTGGCTTTGGAGCAGTTGAGGCAGTAGGGAAAGAATTGCTGCTGGGAACCATCCGGCTCTGCAGTAGCTTTGGCTGTTGCTGTACTGAGTGGCGGTGACTGTGTCTTGGTAGGCAGGCTGCGCTATTCATGTTTCTAACTAATACAGCAGCTCGGTCAGCTCTTCTGAAAATGCATCCCTAAATGCTTAAAAACATCTCAGTGCAGTAGCAAGCTGTAATTTAAGACAGTTGGTCACGAAACTTGGCTTTCAGATTGTGTAGTCCCTCCCCTGTAACTTTATCCGAAAGTGACTACCCCCAGTGGAGTAAGGCAGCAGCCTGAGCCGAAGGGGTTCTGCAACCACAAGTAGAGATGGCTTCAAACTGAGCTTCTGTTATGTGCTTCATGATAAGCGTGCAGCCTTAATATAAAGCACGCACTTGAATTAATCAGTGTTTCTTTGGTTTAAACGCTTGTTTGAGGTTTCCTTTGAATCACTTCCCCAAATCAAAAAGAGGCATGCAGCAGATGTTAGTGTGCTCCCGTGTAAAGGGAGGCCGGGGACTTGATGCATAACAAGCAGTCCACAGGATTTTCTGTGTTTGGTTTAGTTCTGGTGTTCGTTAGCAAGCTTTGGCAACTCAGCGATTTGCATTCTGCCATGGGTGTGTGAGTATTTGTCAACAAATTTGAGTCTGGCAGGAGCTGGCAGGAGTTTTGGATCGGCTCCGTAACGCCCCGGCACTGGGGGATGCAGTGCGTGCCTTGGCCTGGTGGCTGCGTGGTGCTGCTGCTGCTCTGTGCTGTCCTGGCCTGTCCTGGGGCTGTTTGTCAGCCCAGCTGGCGTTGCAGCCTGCAGCACTGACTTCCCCTGCTCCTCCTTTTCATTTGTTTCCTCATCAAATGTCTGTCTGTAGGGGCATTCCTGGAACTGTTAGCGAGTTGAGAAGATGCTTTGGGTTTTGACTAATGATAACAAAAAAAGGTTTCTCAACACAGTAGTTCCTTAAGGGGATGGCCAGTCTGGTCACACAAATCCTCTCTGGATTAAAGGAGGGGTATTACAGGGCGGGAACATGCAGCTGGGGGCAAGGCAGGACTTGATTTGGTGTCAGCAGCTTTAGGTTTGGTTCAGGTCATGACATAACTTGATCTAAGCAATTCTCTAGGCTCTTTGTACTGAAGTTGACAGAGTAGTTATCGCCACGTTTAATTTGTGTGACCAAAATGAGGAGTTGTGCTTTTCCACATTGTTCTCCTTCCCCCAAACTCAATAAAATTAATTTCCTTACAAAATGCCTTTTTTTCTTTAGTCACGTTTGTAAGCAAATTGTTATGCTTCTTTGCAGAGACTGCTCACATTTTGTAGCAAGAAAAATCATAGATTGACCAAAACTGCAAGTAAAAGTGCTGCGCGCTCTAAGCCTTAATACAGCATACTCATTCTCAAATGTTTGTGCAGTTCCCAAATTGTAGAGCTGGGAGTTAAACTCATACTTGAGCCAGTCCTCAAACCATGTTTTGCAATCTCTTTCTGTTGGTGGATGCAAATATTTCTGTCTCAACAAATTTGAGCCTCATAAGCACGCTTGATCTATTTCTGGTAATATCTTGTGTAGAGCCTGGAGCAGTAAAGCTGCTGAGTATATAAGGATGGTAAGATGAAAATACCGGCCTAGAACTGCTGAGTGGGATGCTGGTTTTGCTAGGAGAGCTAGTTTATATTCTCAGGGCAGGTGATATGAAGTAGGAAAGAAATGCCAAGGGATTTTAGACCTTTGGAGAACTTAGTTTGCTGACCTGTGGCTCTCTGGGGATGTGTTCTCTTACTGAACTGCTGTTCTCATGGGGAGCCTGATTCTTCTTGTAATGAGGGGAATTGCGATTTGGCAACCTTAAAGGCTTTGTGCACAACTGATGTATGTGAAATTGCATTTTCTTTACCAAAAAATGTGTTGGTGGAGAAGATGAATGTCTGTGCTTCTATTGACCAACACTAAATGGTAAACACTGCTTACTATACTAGAGAAGCTTAAATACAGTGGTTGAGCCGTGTACATAAAGTCACGTACAGGCTTTGTAATCACACACAGGGATTTGTGAATCATGAGGAAGGGCATCTGGATGAGATGATGCCTGTGTGATTTCAGCTAAAAGAAAACGTATTTCTAATTCACATTTGTTAACATGGTTTTGTTTCTGAATTTAGTGTTCAGTAAAAACGATGCAATTCTGTTCGTTCAAGTGATTATAATGTAACCACATGAACTGGGCCTGGCTCTTTTTGTGCTGAGCTAGCAAAACTAAATGTCTTGTTTAACAAAATAAGAAAGTCTACAGTGCGTAGTTGACTTTGCCAGAGCTGTCAGAAGTCTTAAATTCATGTTTGAAGGGTGTCATCTCTTTTTATTTCTTTGAGAAAGAGTGACTATAGAAAATAAGTGACCTGAGACTTAGTTTAAACTGTATGACAGGATTGTATAATACCAAAAATATTTACAAAAAAAAGTCTTACAAAAACCTGAAATTAGTTACTTGGGGGCTCAGTTGTGCAAGTACGTGGTATATACATCAGCCATCACTGTAGAAAGTGTGTTCAGGGTTCCTTGATAGGAGAATCTCCATGTTGGCTGTTTTTAAACAGGCGTGTTTCAAATCAAGCTGCTTGGAAGGGCTCAACTAATGTTATGCAGACTTGCAGACACACAGAACAGAAGATTACAATTATTTTTATTATTATTTTTTTTTGCTATGGTCAGCTTCTTCTTCTTCAGATAGTTTCTAGCCCAGCCAGTAGCAAACAGGGTTTATACATCGACCTTCCACAGCAAACTGGCACAAGTTTACAAATATGCTAGACTTAAATCTTAAATGGAATAGGTAATGGGAAACTGAGCGCTGCAGTTCTGTCTCTATCCATGTAACTAATGCCACGGTCATAACTTGACTTGATCAGAATAATTCAGAAGTGTTTTTTTTTGCACTGTTTCCATAATTTAGGGTGTTTTTGGTTGGTTGTCATGTGTTTTTTTTTTTTTTTTTTCTTTTGCTTGTTTGTTTTTAAACTGGCTTTCCCTGACTCACCAGTAAGTTAACCCTACAGTGCAGCGTGGGGTGTGAATTTCTGTAGCAGGGTCTGTAGGAATTGTTTAGCAACATTGCATGATTTGGTAAAGTTTGAACTGTTCTCACCAGTTCCTCTACTCTTGACTAAATGTGTTTCTTCAATAGCTGTGTTGGGGCATAGCAACTGAAGGTATTAATTTGCATTTTTTCCTGCTTATTTCACTGCTCCAAACTCTGGGTTTCGGCCTGGGGAGGGACAAAAACAACTCTGCATCTTGGATGTATTTTTTGTGTGCATCTACTATACGTTTTCATCAAGAGAATCAAAAACCTTTGAAAAAATCTCCTTGGGTATTGCTAGAATATTCCGGTGGGCCAGCATGTTACAGGGCATTTATTCGGCAGTGTGGCAGAAGCAGTGTTTAGAATCTTCTCGTGTTGGCTTCACGAGGTAAGGATGTGTTGAGAAGATGAGGGCTCTGTCTTGCAGTGGTCTCTGCTCCTGGATGTGAGTTAGCCAGGGTGTAGACATGGCTGGGGAATGATTTTGAGCATTAAAATAGACAAATAAAATTCTTTTCTCTTGCAATGTTCTGTTGAAGTACAAAATCTTTTTGGAGAGAGAGGTAGAAAAGAGTTTTTAATTACAGTTAATAACTACTGAAAAAATCTCATCTTTTGCTTTTAGTTGAGTTTATCATGATTCTCACTTCCTCTGTAAATGCACCTTTTCTTCACGTGATTACAAATGATAGCGTTGTTTTGCTTCCTCCTGCTGTTCTTGAGGACTTCAGTTTCTTAGTAATGGAAATTTAATATGCTGTTCTTCTGTTTTTATTTGGCAAAGAATCTGGTATGACAAACAGCACTGCAGAAGACTGGCCAAGTAACATGAAGGAAAGAGGAGCGTTCTCTGGGTCACCACGTAGATTTCCGTAATCCTTTTTCTTTGCTTTTAGCATTTGCTTTTATGTAAAAGCTGTACAAGTTATGGGTGTGTTTGCTAACTCTTCAGTGGAGAAAGGTTTTGAAGGACAAATCATTGTAAAAAGTTCCAACTTATTAATTCCCAAGTCTTTAAAAAAAAAAAAATAAATCTTCGATATTTTCTTGTCATTGAAGTTGCAATTCTTAGGGGTTCAAATACTCAAGTTTAATATTTTTAAAATGTTCGGTTCTGTTTCATAGTGAGAACAGCATCGGACTGTCATTACATGATGTGGACTTCATTTATCAGCTGAATCTCAGTAGATTGTTCCTGAATCAAAGATAGCAGCAGCTGCTGTGTTTTGTCCTGCAAACTGCTGTAGTCCCGCTGGTTCTTTTTCCCCTGCACTGATCATAAAGCTCTCAGAGGACTTTTTGTAGGATTTCTTTTCATTATTTTTTCCTGCTCTCTGCTGATTGTGTGTTTTATAAAATGAGGGCTTGAGCCTTTATTAAGGTCTCTCTTGCCAGGAGCTGTGTAGCCAAATAGAAGCACAGTGGCTGTATTTCTTCCTGTGGTGCCTAAATCCTAATTTGTCTTTAGAATCCAGAAAAGTTCCAGTTCAGTCTTACGTGAGATGAGAAGGAAAGGTGATGACAAGCTGGTGGTTTGGGAGTTTGCATACCTAGACAGCTCTTGAGTTGAGGGAGACCTAGGAACGCTTGAGGAATGGGGCAGCAGAAACCTTGTGAAGATGAGCAAGGAGACCTCGGGGTCCTGGCCTTGTGCTCTTGTGCATTCCTAGCAGACCCAGCTGTGTCTTTTTAATTTGTTTCTTGCTAAGGTTATCATTAGTTCAGCAAGTCCGGATATAATGCCTAGCTGAAGAAGAATATCTTGATACTTAGGGTTAGCAAGCATGAAAGAGGCCTGTTGTGCTTTTGTCTTTCCTTTGCTGTTTTTAGTGTTGTCATCCTGTGTTAAGTGATATAAAAGTCCAAATTTTGTTTCCTAGCAAAGTAAGCTTCAGAGCAAAGCAGCATCGGTAAACCACGTGTGCATGAGAACAAAGCTGGACAGCATTGCAGCCAGTTAAGATGAATTGCTATTGTATTAGTGACTCACAGTGGTAAAAGAGACAGACTGGGTTATAATTTAAATGCAGCTCTTGTCAAATGCCACGTAGAAGGCAAGTTAAAGGAATTAATTGGTAGTTCAGAGAGGAAGAATGTTGTTTTACTATTAAAACTGATTGAAGTATTGCAAGTCAATTTTAATTTATGGCAAAACTAGCAGATCAATAACATTGAAACCATAGGAGCAAAACAAATCCTGTGCATCTTCTAGCTGAAGTCTAGTGCAGCCTTGCCAACATCCATCCTTGTTTGAAGTGCATGACAGGAAACTTCCTGTGTGAGTCCCTTTTGTGGGGTGCAGAAAGGGAGTTGTTCTGGGGCATCTGACTTAGGGAAGCAGTTTTCTCTCCTGTGGCCAAAGCAGTAAAGCAGGAGATGTCTCTAGAGTCCAGTGAACTGAAGTATTTTGATTTTTTTAATAATGTATTTATGCACCAGTCTTCTGCAAATGACATGTCTGTACAGAATGAGTCAGGGGGTTAGCCTGAGCATAAGCTGAATTACGTCTATGATCTTCTTGGTTATTTGGTATTTACTTATCACTCGAAATGCAGATTTTGAAGGAACTGTTACATGTACATGTAAGTTAAGTGCGGCTGAGCAGACTCAACTGTTCAAGATCCTCAGGTTAACAAAGCCTGGGAGACACTTCCAGTCTGTAAAGTTTTTTCCCTTTGTAGCCCATTCTCCCTTGGGCTTTTAGATGTCTTCATTTCAGATTATCTGCTTGCATGCTTTCTCCAGTGTTCCAGAGAGTCTTGGGGTTTGTGTGTTTGGATGTAAAACTTGAAAGGTGTAGGGCTTCCTTTTGTCAATCAAATGCTGACACTGCTTCTCCTCCTGCAGAGAATAAATCTTCTGAATCAAAACCATCAAAATAATTGTATTTTTCCAGGTCTTGCTCACAGTATGTGTGTTTTTTTTTTTTTTGTATGCTAGAAATGCTATGTGTTCGATCGTTTCAGACTCTATCATTTCTTTATATGTGTTTGGGGTGTGTGCATACGGAGCTGAAATGAAGGGGAAAAAGCTGTCAATGTAGTAAATTCAGGGTTGTGTATGAAACAGATATTTCAGGCCTCTCCAAATAGGAAGAGGTTGTTAAGACTTTAGAGCAGAGTAATAAATTTTGACTTGGTCAATGGTGACTTTATCAACCTCCGTATTTTTTCATGCAGATGTAGGAGATATTTTATTATTTTACATCTGTTGGAATAGAATGGCCAGGACTGGGAAAGCTACCAAATCCATTGCCCCCACTTTGTATGGTCTGAATTCAGACCCCATTCTTCTGGAAGTTCTTGTTACAGATAGAAGTATTCACTCACTGCTCTGTTCTATGTATTACGAGTGGTTTTTAAAAGCAGCAGAGCCCTGGGGAAATCCTGTGAAAATGTTGATTAAAAGCAGTCTTCTATGATATAGGTCACTATTTCTGTCTTCAATTTTGTGATTCATGTTTTAGGGACACTTTTATTTAGTTTTATTATAAATTTTATTTTAAATATTTTTTTCTATTTATAATAAAAATTTATAAATTTTATTCAAAATTGGTGTGAGATTTAAAAATACTCAAAGGACAGGAATTTTATGCATTTTCTCCTGTTACTGTAGGTTTTTTTGTCTTTTTTTTTAAAAAGCATGTCATTGCATGGCCATGGGGCTACGTTGGGCAAACTTGTACTGTACTGTTGCATGTCACTGACCACTGCAAGCTTTTCTTACCTCTGCATTGTATGCTCTTTTTTTGTCAAAAGTCATGTTCTGTTAAGGAACTACTTTTGTGTTCCTGATTAACATAGCCGGTAACTCCTGGGAAAGACACCAGCGAGGTGTAGAACTGCAAATCGGTGCAACACAGGAGGTTTGGGTTGGCAGTGACCTCAAAGACCCCTGCTCCCATCCCCATCCAGCCTGGCCTTGGGCACTGCCAGGGATGGGGCACCCACAGCTTCTCTTGACAGCCTGGGCCAGGGCCTCACACCCTCACAGGAAAGAATTTCTTCCTGTATGTAATCTAAATCTGCCCTCTTTTAGTTCAAAGCCGTGACTCCTTTCCTGTCCCTGCACTCTACCGTGCAAGTCCCTCCCCAGCTCTCCTACAGGCTCCCTCTACGCTCTTGGTTTCTGTGAGGTCTCCCCGGAGCCTTCTCTTCTCCAGGCTGCCCAACCCGAACTCCCTCAGCCTGGCTCCACAGAGAGGTGCTCCTGCCCTCTGAACGTTCTCATGGGGCCTCCTGGGCCCCAGAGCTGAATGCAGGGCTGCAGGGGGGGCATCTCATGAGAGCAGAGCAGAGGGGCGTGATCCCCTCCTGCCCTCTGCTGCTGTTGGGGCACACCAGGGTACGGGCGGCTTTCTGGGCTGCGAGCACGCATTGCTGGCTCATGGTCAGTTTTTCCCCAAACACCAACCCCAGGTCCTTCTCTTCAGGGCTGCTCCCAATCCACTAATTGCTCAGCCTGCGTGTAACATAATGTTACTTCTATTATTATGAAAAAAATATATTTTCTATTATTTTAATTATTTAACTATGAATTAGTTATATTTGTGTTATTATTTTATTTATTTTATTATTTTTAATGTTACCGTTAAAAGGTAATAAAAAGTATTGTTTAAATTGTTTGAGATTCTTGAGTGCCTCACACACTTGTACACTTTTCAGACTTTGGGTAATTCTTATACCGTAAATGTAATGAAGAATTTTCCAATTAAACAGGAGATTGAAACACAAAGTAGTTTGAGGAATGGGTCAAAATAACATATTCTTTATTAGCTCTTTAAGTTAGCATCCTTTTTTCTTCATATTTTTTCCTCTTTTTTTTTTTTCCCCTGTGGAATTTTGTTTTGTACTGTGAAGGAGATGTGATCAATCTTTTCTTCAGAAAAATTGCAACATGGAGCAGAATCAAAGTTACCTCTGTTAGGAGAGTTTAATTCATTGGCAGCTGGATCAATTGCTTTAAGCAGATTCCCAGTGTATCTTCAGGAAAGTGTAGTGGAAGTTGTTGTTCATGCTTTTTTTTTTTTCAGCATTTCTAGTAATGTGTATTTCTAACATTTGTAGACTATAAGCGTATCTGCTTCAGCGAATGAAGTGGGGGAGATGCAAAAATGTTGATTTAATCTTTTACTGAGGTTTGTTCCCTCTTTAAAAGAAGAACTATTTTCAGAATGCCTAATTCAGGTAATTTAAGCCATTAGGAAGACAGTTTGCTTCAAGACTAGATGACTTGCAAAAACAAAGAATCTTTTTTTTTTTTTTTTTTTTTTTTTTTTTTATCTAACCCTCCCCCGGTAATTTTGTGCTTCCAAGACAGGCCGATGAGTCTCGCAGTTCGAAGCCCTTAGCCGTGGTGGTTTGCTCCTTTCCTATGTAGTGGAGAGTAAAATGAGCGGTGTGAACGTATCTGGGGTTTTGGTCTTTAAAACTTGAAACATTTTGCTAAAGATGGCGGGAGTAGCATGCATCAGGAATATGTTCCTCCACATAATTCCTTTACAATGGGAAGAAGATTCCCAGGTAAGGAAGAACACCGGATGGTGAGATCTAGCAAGAGGTTTCCCAGAAATAACATGAATGTTTCAGGAATGGGCAGGACACGGAAGTGCCCGCTGCTGGTCTCCAGAGCAGAGATGAATGTTGTTTCAAAGTATGAAAAAAGGGAGAATGTTTTGGAATGCCTTCGCTTGCAAAGTTTCAGCACCGAATAACGTGTTGGACTTGGTCTGATGTTTGTTATTTAGATATACTTAAGGGTTTCTTAATGCAGGGTGTTGGTTATTCATCATAGGATTTTTGAAATTGGACAAGCACAGCTGTTAAACCTACAATGTATAACTGCAGCTTTCTTTCCTTTTAGTAACGTTTCTCCAGTCAAAGGAAGTGGGCATTACTGATGTGTTGAACAATGACTCGTTAATGCTGACTTTGCACTGTGGGGCTATCTTGTACTTTCTGCCTGGGAAAGCTGAATTAGTTCTATAAAAGTTTTCTTTTTTTTTTTTTCCACTGAATGACCTGAATCATATTTTGGACTCCAATGTGCTATTGCAATGCAAATAATTAGTTAATTTTCACTATTTGTTATACTGCAAAAGTGTTTTCCTTTAAAGTTTAACTTTACAGACAGTTTTTTAGCTGATACAAGCAAGCTAAGGGAGAGACTGTAGAGACATTGGTCTCAGAAGCACAAGACAAGTTAGGGTACTGGTAGCTTCAATATTAAACTGCTGTGTTTGTCTGGATCAAGTAGGAGTTCTTGGAGGTGAATGTTCCGTGTTGATCTGGTAACTGACTGCACAGGAAAACCTTTCATTTCTAAAACTTCTGTGGAAACGTCATTCGCTGTGTGTATATACACACACACCTGCGCGCTATAGCTATGACATATGCAAAGATGACTTGGGTGTAAGAATATTATGTGAATAAAAACATGATATTTGAGGCATTATTAGAAGGACATAATTATGAGCAGCTGGGTTAAATCCTTCTGTAAATTCATACAGTTTGCAACTGCATGTAGGAAGCTTTCTGTGATGGAGGCAGTGATCTCAAAAGCTGGAGAAAACATGTTTTTAAAAAAGAACATAAAGTCTTAATTTCCTTAATCCTGCGTCATCTTGTGTTTTGTCACATGGTTTTGTCACAACCACGACCTCAGTGAGCAGGGCCTAAGTGTGAAGAGGTGTAACTAACATTCACATGTCTTTGATAACCATAAACCTTTGTTTCCTCTGATACTCCTGTTAAGTGAATGGTGTTTGCAACAATCTAAGCCAGAGTCTGCTTGCAATAGCTTTGGGAATGTCCAGTCTAAAATGGCTCACATAGCAAATGTTTATTTACCTACACTTGAAAGAGATTTTTTTTCAGGAGATCTGTTTTTCTGAAAGATGAGAGTGATGGGTGAATTAACCTGTTGCTTTGGAGCATTTCTCTAAGAAGGCATTTTATATAAAGTCTTCTTGCAAATACCTGATCAAAGTGTTTTGGAAGCTGCAGCATGTGTGTGTCTGCCTTCTTACTCTTGGTTCTTGAAATTCATTTTTCCATTGCCTATAAGGGAATACAGATATTGTGTGGGTTTGAAAAGTTACTTTTTTTTTTTTCTGGCTTAAAGGTATCTTCAGACTTGAGAGTAGTTAGAACTGGATTTTTTTTTCTAGTTTTCTTTTCCTAAGAGTTGTAGGAGAATCTGAGATAGTGTTGGGGTACTTGGCAGAACTTTCTCACGCAGGAAGTATGCCAGGAGCTTAATGTTTCAGGAATGGTGTGGTGACAGGGATGTTACTAGGTCTATCTCCAAACGCTGTATCTTATTAGGCTGCTGGCTCCTGAGCAGCTTTCAGGCAAATATGAAGGCTTGTTTATGTAAAAGTTCTTTTTCCAGGTACACAAATTGGTCTAATAGAAGATGCTATTCCTGCCAACGGTCTTAAATTTTTTGACCTCATTTAAGGAAATGTCATTTTAGTTCAGACTTTTGTCTTCATAGCTAACAGCCAGATGTCGTCATTGATGCTTGTTGCCGTTCACCTGACGCACATTCGGTCAGCAGTAGGAAGGAGCGTGTGACTTGTAGGTTTGCAAAGCCCGTGCAGTGTCAGCCCTGCCCCATACCAACAACCGCGTGTTGGAAGGGCAGCCTGCACCGCGGCGCTATTTCATACCCTCTTTTATATCTAACGCGTCTCTGACCTTTATTTCGCTGTTCAAAAAATTGAAACATTTTCCAATTACTAAGATTAAAAAAGGTAAGATAAAGCTGTATGCTCAGTGGTTGAAATACCTTTCCAGCTCCCTCAAATTGAGGGTCCGAGTACTTTAATTAAACAGGAAATTGCATTCATGGGCGTACAAGCAGATTTCAGTTTCTTGTTCTGAATTCTACCAGTTCCATTTTCATTCCTGTTAGTAAACACGCGCTGACTCTGTGTAAGCATGTTAGCGTTTGTGCAAGTAAGGCTTCTCAGCATTTTTTGCTTTCTTCAATTTATTTTGGTTTAAAACTAATGCCAAACTACAACCTGGGGACAAGAGGACTGCTAGCTGAAAATTAAGTTTGAGTTTTCACTGGTTCAGCATGTGTCAATACTTAATCTGAAGTCAGTATTTACATTAAAAACATTGTATTTTGTAGTTTTCAGCTGTGAGGAGCTTGCTATGGTATCACTTGGAGATTTTACAGAATTAAAAATTACTTTTAGGCTAATTTTTCTTTGTCAGAAAAAAAAATCTGTATTGCTGCTGGTGGTGAGCAATGGCATTTTGCATCACTAGATTTGTACATTATTTTTATTCTTATTTATTATTGCCTTTTTTTTTTCTGTCTCATTAAGCCTTCTTTATTTTAACCCACTTTTTTTTTTTTTTCCTTTTTTTCCCTGTGTCTCTCCCTCATCCCACCTGGGATTGGTTAGTTGGAGTGAGTGGATGGCTATGTGGTGCTGAGCTGCTGGCTGGGTTAAACCTCAACAGGGGCGATATTTGGTTATTCTTAGAGCATCTTGAAAATTGCATCATTGATTTATTTTACAGTAATGGCATTGAAGGCGTACCTTAGGGCAGAAAGTGATCTGTGGTGTGTTTATTATAAACTATGTAAAGGAAATGTAATTTTATTTTTGCATCCTAGAGTAAGATTTTAGGGCAGTCCTTTAAAACTTCTTTCCTTGTTAATAGTTTAAATGGCAAGTACCATGGTGTTTCCTGCTGTATACTGAATCTGAAGTGTCACCTTGTTTGGAAGGAGCTGCTTGTTTCTTGCCTGTATTATTCTTATTGAGGACATCCTTTTCCTGCACAGTTAAGCAATAATAAAAGAGACTTAATAGCGATCAGTTGCAGTACAAAATTCCTCTCAATACTTGTTCAAAGCAAGTTGATCACTTTAAGGTGAGTGATATGTGACACAGAGGAAGAAAAACACTTGTTCAGAGAACGCTGCAAATGTAACTTAAAGAAGTCCTGTTTACTGGGTAGAAGCATTATTTATACTTAAGTTATTGGAAGTATTAATACTGCAGCTTTATCATTATTGTGTAGTAACCTATTCTTTTCCTTTTTTCAGTCTTTCAGAAACAAGACAGCCATGGCCACAGAAATTGGCTCCCCGCCCCGATTTTTCCATATGCCGAGGTTCCAGCACCAGGCGCCTCGGCAGTTGTTCTACAAAAGACCTGACTTTGCACAGCAGCAAGCAATGCAACAGCTTACTTTTGATGGAAAACGAATGCGAAAAGCTGTGAACCGAAAGACTATAGACTACAATCCCTCTGTAATTAAATATTTGGAGGTTGGTTAATTTTCTGGTTTTGTTTGAAAAACATTTTTCCTTCATGAAATGTGGAATTCCGTTTTCCAGATGTCTGTAGAGCACTCTGGAATATTGAGATATCTCCTGCTGCATTTTCAAACTAAGTGACAAATGCCTGTAAACTTGGTACAGGGTGAACACACGTTTTTGGTCATTCCTAATAAAACTGCACATATACGCAACTGGATTTACAGTTAAATTGGAAACATCAATTTTAACATTGTCTGTCTTGGAATTACAACTTGGGAGTGCATATGAATGTCTTGTGCAATGTTCTGAGTTCTTGGTGGGCACAACTCAGTGTAAACAATGTAATCATTCTTTTATTTTGAAATAAAAAGTTCTTGAAGTGGGAAATAAACCATTTCCCTTTGTCCTCCAAAACCAGATCACCATAAAATGTATTTTCATTTTAGTAAATAACACTGTTTTGAACTGTGGTCTCTGAAAATCCTATTCTGTACTCCTAAAAGACAGAGAGCAACTTTAATGAAGTTTTCTGAAGCAGTGGTTCTGTGAAAAGTGATTATTTAGCTTTCCTGATGGGGTGGTATACATTTCTTCGTAAATAAAATTTTTTGATCAAGATGTACTCTACAAATGCTGACCATTAGCTCAGAAGACAGAGAATCAAATCTGCAGATAGAGGAATTGTTCAAATCTCAACAGCAACATTGCAAAGGTGTGATGAACTGAATTTGGTCTGCTGTGGCCAGTGCATGATTGTAGTTTGTAGATGTTAACAATTCAAAGATTTTTGTATTACTTAAATTTGTAAGTTATTGTTTAAGATCTGTTTAAATACCAAATATTAAAACATTCTTAATATTTTAGGAATGCCCCCCCTCCCAAAAAAAAAAAAAAGGGGTGGGGGGTAGGTTGAAAATTCTGAGACATTTCTTCTCAGAAAGAGTAGTCAGGCATTGGGACGGTTTGCTTGGGGTGGTAGTGGTGTCGGGGTGTTCCTGGGGCTGTTTAAGAAAAGGTTGGACGTGGTGCTTGGAGATGTGGTTTAGTGGGTGACATTGATAGTAGGGTGATGGTTGGACCAGATGATCTTGGAGATCTTTTCCGATTTTAATGACTATGTAAAATACTTTTAAAAAGTTGTTGTTGGCATGTCAAATTTAACATACACAAGGTATTTTTATCACTGGGTCTTTTAAGTTTTTTGCATTTCAATGCTATGTTATCTTTACTTGATGCTTAGGCCACTGTGCTTTGGGATTTGCCAACCAGGCTGTCCACACGTTATTTTCTGTTGTTTAATAGTGAAGTAGTGGTGATATGAACTAGAAGTTGTTTTTTTCTTTCCAGAATAGAGTATGGCAGAGAGACCAGCGAGATATGCGAGCAATCCAGCCTGATGCAGGATATTATAATGACGTAAGTAAAATCTTTCTTCTGAAACTGATGACGTTCTGTAGATAAAATTGGTCCAGAAAATCAGAGCAACTCTGCCTGTCAGCTGAGATTATCTTTCTGTCCACAAGAGGTCTCAAATATATGAAGGGAGTCTTCTCCTTACATTATTTTGTTCTGTTGAAATCTGTCCATGAGAAACTGCAATTGGGTAGCCTTTTAATTGATGACCATAAACTCTCATAACACAATGAGCTCAGTACATTGCTCTTGAAGATGCTTGTTCTGCAGATTAGAAATGGTAAATCATACAGACTTCTGTTTCATACAGTCTGCTTCCACGGACTTACTCCTGATAATATTCCTGCAACTGAAAAACTTGCTTTTCTAGAAATGGGTGTTGAGAATGCATGCTTTCCTTCTAGTTAGAAATGTCACTTCTAAATCTCTTTCTCTTTTTGTAGTTGGTCCCTCCCATAGGAATGCTGAACAACCCTATGAATGCTGTAACAACAAAATTTGTTCGGACATCTACTAATAAAGTAAAATGCCCAGTATTTGTTGTCAGGGTGAGTATAGTGTTGGATTTACTTAGTTGTATTGTCTAATTTTAAGGTCGTGATATTCTTAACTGCAGAGAGAAACAAAGGATCAGATCAGTTAAAGCATTTTCAAATAAAACTAATGTAGGATACACGGATGACTACTGTGCCTACTTATAGGCTTTTTGTGGTGGATTTTAGGAAACTAAATGGTAAGGTCTGAGTACAAAGTACTTCTTTCAGAGTTTGGGGTGCATTTAATCTTTTTTTCGGATTGTTTTGGGGACTAGTAATCAGATAAAAGGCAGTTAGGTCTTTGTGCACCTTGACTCCTGTAGCATCTTTTAACAACTTTTCCATTATGTCAACAGTATTGTTTAGTATTGTCTGCTAGGAGTGTGTTGATGCCAATAAACTGTTTCTTCTCTTTGGTTAAATTGTTGTTGGTGGTTCGACAGCAGGCTAGCTTTGTTCTCTTGTTACAAAATTCAAAAACTCTGGTTTCTACATTTTTGTCTATTTTGCATTCACTAGCCAATCACTTAGTAAATAGTAGTTCTGAAATTCCCTGGAAGAAGCTTAAGATTTATTTAGAGGGTTGTGAAGAAATGCTACAGTTAAATCTTTAAAATTTAATTTAAAATTTAAATCTTTAAATTATTAAATAAATACAGTTAAATGCACAGTTAAATCTTTCTTTTTGCAGTGGACTCCTGAGGGGAGACGCTTGGTTACTGGTGCATCTAGTGGAGAGTTCACATTGTGGAATGGACTGACTTTCAATTTTGAAACAATATTACAGGTAAATTCATCTGTCAAGGTCTCTGTGCATTTCCTTGAGGTCCCGGAGCATGTTTTGGGGAAAAACTTTTCACCTGCTCCTCATCGTGGGCCAGTGATCTAAGTGTGGTAATGGGAGCCTCAGGGTGTTTTGTTGTTTTTTGTTTTTTTTTTTATTTTGCTCTGACCTTATGTCAGACTGTGATGCTTCTCATTCCATTTCCGTATGCTTTACTAACTGTTCTCAGGGACTCACTACTCATACTAAAACAACATAATTTGGAAACAATATGTATATATTCTTTATTTAGAGGGCAGTTGTATACAGTACAAGGGAATGTTTTTTTCCCCCCAACAAGAATTTATTGAATCTCACTGGATCGTTACTGTTTTCATTTTTTTGTTTAATCAGTTTAAGTAGGAACTTGTTAAAACTTTGATGTTTGTTTGGGTCAGACAGTATTTGAACAAGTTTGCTAGATGTTTTGTTTCTGAATTTACAGGCTCACGACAGCCCAGTAAGGGCTATGACTTGGTCACACAATGATATGTGGATGCTGACAGCAGACCATGGGGGATATGTGAAATACTGGCAGTCCAACATGAACAACGTCAAGATGTTCCAGGCACATAAGGAGGCGATTAGAGAGGCCAGGTTTATACACAATATACCATTTTCTGTAGTACCTATTGCGATGATTAGACTGTTCTCTAAGTGTATTCTGGGTGAAGAAATGCATGGGTTCTGTCAGATTCTGGGAAACTTCCTGCACCACATAAACACAATATTTTCTTTTGTTTCCACATTCTCACCGTTTTGCTGGCACCTTTCTGAACTAGTATTGTCCCAGTATCCGCCTCTGCAATATGTTAGAGATGTATTTGTCTGCCGCATTTTGCACTGGTATTCTTTTCATTTTTATATGGTGACGATGTGTATCAGTTATTCCTTTTTATACGCACTGTGTAAGACAACAATTTCATTCCAAATAAAGAATTCAGTCTTTAATAACGTAACTGAATAAAATATAAAGCCTTCAGAAATAAAACACCTGCATAGTTCTCACAAAATAATAAAACACTAAATAAAGTGAAGAACTGCTTGGCTTGGTGAAGCCAAGACTTCCAGTAATACTAAATACCAACGCAGACTGCCACATACAGAAGTCTAATGTTAATACTGAATGGGTTCTTCAAGCCTGAAACTGTAAGCAAGCCATTGAAAAGAAGACCATAGGATATTCTCTTTGGTTCAGTGTTGATGCCTCAGATGTGCAAATGTCTATACATATAAAAAAAATGGAATCTAAAGTGATACTATCAGTAAGATGTAAATGAAGGGTGTCTCTAAAGCAAACCTGCATATAATCTTTAATAAGATACGGAAGTAGAAGAACTGTTTTTAAAGTAAGCCTGAAGAGAAGCTGCAGACCCCAAATGAAGCTAAAGCAGTGATTCTTCAGGTTCAGGTGCTGGCCCTTGGTGGTAAAGGTTCACTGCCACTAAAACGTGTTCCACTAAAGTCACCATTTTTCTTTGATAGGTGTAGCATTTTCTGTTAGTTTGGTTATGAAAAGTGCTTATGTTGGATTCAGTTACTGTCTGACTATATTGTGGCCATACATTGAATTTCTCTACTTTAAGCTCTCTCCTGATCATAAAGATCCTAAGATTTCAAGAGGGCTCTCTCACGGACTTTCACTGCATCAGAAAGGGAGTGAGTGCTGTCAGTTGCTGGGGATGTTCTGGCCTTAATCACTTGGCTAAATAACTCCTTGCTTTTCCAGTGACTTCCATCAAGAGATGTTGACTGCTCAGTCTGGAAGCTGCTTCTGTGTCTGTAGAAATCTTTTCAGGGTGTCAATGGGGTTGGCAATAGAAGGGATATTTTTCCAAATTCCATTTACAATGAGTTTTATGTTTGTTTTATATATTGTTTTTTTCCAACTAGCTTTTTCCTATGACCAGCTTTCCCTTATTTTTGCTTTTCTGCTGCAAAATAACTGTGGCCGAAGAGTTTTTTCCCAAGAACTGTTCTCCTGTGCCTCTACACAGTGTCACTTTCTATTGGTATTGCCAAACATGAAAATCTAGGGTGACAGTTCCCAAGTCATTGGCATTGCTTCTCATGCTGCAGAGAAGGCACTACTATATGCAGTCATAGGTAGGAAGGTGCTAAGAATAAATTCTGGAGTTCTCATTTCACCGGGGACTGCAGTGCAATAGTAATCCTATGCTAAATTCATGTCTTGTGATGAAGTGGCAGGCACCATATTCACTTAAAAGTCCCTATGTTCAAATGCATCTTTCAGTGTATAACACCTTACAGTATAATTTTGCCCTGTCTGAGAAGCATAGATAATCTGTTAAATGCTGACTTCTTTCCCCTGCTGTGTGTCTTCATGTAACAGTTTCTCACCCACGGATAATAAATTTGCTACATGCTCTGACGACGGCACTGTTAGAATCTGGGACTTTCTACGTTGCCATGAGGAGAGAATTCTTCGAGGTATGTGTACCAAAAGTACTGATGGGGTATTTCAGAAGGGGGAAAACCTTTTTTTAACTAGGTGTTCACAGTACAGAAATACCAGCTTGTCTACATTTTTGTTTTACATCCCTATCTTCAATCCTCCAAACAATTTTTTGTTTGGCTGCTGTTGTAGGTGCCTTAAGCTCAGACCCGCAGTTCACAACGACATTACTTTGTTTACTGTCCACTTAAACTCTTAACGATGGGGGTGGATAGAAGGACATTTTTCTACCCCTGTTGCTTTTCTAGATCAGCAATACATTTACCTTTCTCCAGGCTTCAATCTTTGTGACCGCTTTTCCTTCAGAGCACACATTTTCATGTTGAGGATTCCATGCTTTTCATGGGAGTGCCTTTCATTCTGATTTACGTGGAGGCAAGGTAGTCACTATTTCTCAGTTCTTAAGAGGAGAGCTTAGAGAAAACAACTGCGTTTTGATTGCATCATGCATAGCACATGCAAAGGATTTTTCAGTCCAACATCTGTGTACACTAACTTCTGGTGCATTTCCGCTGATTGTGTAGAGCTTGTTCCCTCTCTTGCTGCAGTCTTACTGAATTGCAAAAATAGGTTTTGACAGCTATTCCTTTCTTGCAGAAGATGTCAAAGGTATATAGGAGGAGGATATATAAAAGGGTACCTTGAGATTGGGGACTGTAGGCATGTAGATAAACTGCAAAGAAGATATGCAATAAAAACATGGAATTATGCTTGTAGGTGTTTGAGCTTGTTCACTGCTTTCCCAAACTAAGGATTTTTCTTTTCTCTTATGAAATAGATCTCTTTCTCTTGACTCTTAAGCTCTTCCTTTACTAATGCACTACTTTCAAACACCACCACTTGGAAAAGATACTGCGCTCCAGCATTCTTGCAACAATGATTTTCTATTGGAAGCTGTGTATAGGCATTACTGTAGATGTGTTCTTTACAGGAGCTACCAAGCAAATTTCTAGGTGGCATCATTTAGATTCATTATTCCAAAAGCACTCAAACAGTATTGGGACGTTCTCCTTGAGGCTTTACAAAATAAGTCATTCTGCACTATACATGTTCTGTATCCTCCTCCAGGTTTGTACTTAACTACACATTTAAATTGTGTGGAGGAAATGGGGATTGCCTGCACGCAGAGTTGTCAAGATTACAAAAAACTCAAATTCTGCTACATTCTTAATGTTCTGTATAAAGTAGAAGGAGTAAAGCATTTAATTTACACCATAGAAAACAGAACTTACACTACGTTTCCTTCTGTTACATGGTGTACTTGAACACTGTGACTACATCTTAAATAGAATTTTGCTTTAATGTCTTGTAGTTCATATATATTACCATCTACAATTTTTAGTTGGCAAAACAGCTCTCTAAAGAAAATCTTTGTGGGTACATTGTACAAGTAGAAGCAGTGTACTTTGTTATATAAGTTGAAAATATTTCCAAGACTTCACATTTCTGGATAAAATTAGACAGGCCAGGTTACTTTGTTTCTGCTGTTAGATAAGTAAGGTCTGCCAAGTAAAAACACCAAAAAACAAAACAAACACAACCAAACAAAAAAAAAGAAACAACCTACAAACACATACACTGGGTATTTGGGGAGTGTGGGGGGGATGTTTCTGTAAAACATACAAGTTTAGTTTTGGCTTTATTCCCTAGCACTATTTAAGTGATCAGAAAACGTATTTGAGAGAGCTGTATGGGAAACACTTAAATAGCTTCCTTGGTGGAAAATACTTTCGTTAATTATTCGGAGTCTAGTGTGTATGGCTTTCAGAAACTGATCTTCAGCTTTTTGCTTCTCCACGTGCATTTTGCCTTTAGGTAATACACTGCTTAGTACAGCCTTAAAAATCTAAATTATTTTGTAATTGCCCTTCCAAAGTTACAGTGATCTGCAAATTAAAATTCTGGTGGAACTTCACTATATTACATTATGTACAAAAAGTGTTTATATCAAATACCCTGATAAATAGTTTTTATTACCTTCACAAACCATGTTTCAGCTGTTCTGGTTAATATTGATGCTGTGAAGTTTAAGTTATACTACAGTATAGTTCAGATAAGCTTCACTTAGTATGTTGTAGTACTCTTCAGGTTATGTCACTCAATTACAAATTCAAATGAAATTGTCAATTTGCAGTCACTTTCACAAAAGAAGAAAATGTATCACTCAAGGATAAAACAAATATATTGGTCTTTGTACTTCTCTGTTTCTTAGCAACCAATTAAAGAATGTAGCTTATAAAAGCAGACTTAAGAACTTTAATGCTAGAGAATGCTTTTAAAGCAATTCTACAAAGAATTTTAAAGGTAGTGGGATAAGCTTTGGTATAGAAAGGAAAATATTCTGCGGATTTACTATAGACACTTCAGTTTGCACTGGAATCAACTGATACAATTTATTTCCATTATTCAATGAAATTGTTCCCTTTACTCAAAAGCGGTCTAAACGAGCAATTCTAGTCATAACTTCTAAGGGTTGAGAAAACAAATTGGAAGTGGTAAATTATGTGGGACTTCTTGTTTTAGAGGTTTTGCTGGAGTTCTTTCAGCTCTCTGTAGTAGGCTATGCAACGAGCTAATAAATAATACATATGAGCTAAATCACTCATTAAAGACGTTTTCAGCATGAGGCAGAACGTTTTACCTGTCCAGCTTCCATTTTGGTCAAATTGAAAACAAACAGTGCACCCTGTCTTGTTCTTCATGCATAATGCCAGAAGTTCTGGATCCTTTTTCTTTAATCTTCCTTAGAGTCCCTTTGCTGCCTAGCTTTTCACTGATTTATGTTGCTTTCCTGCTGTTTCTACCACCATGGCTTTCTGTATGGGGTTTTCTGTTTTGTTAGAATTATGTGCAAATCAATCAAGCGACTTTTTACTAACATGAAAAAGTAAATAGGATAAAAATCTTCCGTTCTTTGGGGGATCCTTAAGTCAGTCATCTTAAAGTGAATTACCTTAAAAGAGATTGAAGGTGGGGGAAATGGCATCATGTCAAAGTCACATACCTTCTTGTTTCTCCTCAAACTGATTGTGGTCTGTCTTTTCTATTGAAGCAAAGCTTTTATTCTAATTGTGCAGCAGTAGCTTCTGGCTATGTTACTTTCTATAATGTTATTTTAAAATGATGGTAACAAGTATATTTGGTGTACTTCCTAAAAAGTACTGGTAGGAATCTAACTCGTTGAATTTATTTTATTTTATTTTATTTTTTAAATACGAGGACATATAAAGCAGTCAATGGAATATCAGTATGTTGTTTTCCTGTCAATAGTCTGTGGCTCTGAAGGGCATTTCCTGTAATGACACATAACAAAACACTGTTCGATCTTCAGTCTAAGCAACTGCAGTGAAGTTAATGCCAGGACTCATGTAAACAGTTCCCATTCTGTGTGAACTGTGTCAACGGCTTTTAATAGTGCTAATTACACCTGAAACTTTTTTTTTTTTTAAAAAAACAAACAAAAAACATTCAGTGAAAGCTTGATGTCCCTTTCTGTTTATTAAGAAATTAATGTTATCAGCGACTTGACAGATGGATGGGGATCTCTGGGCATTGGGTCTGTACTTTTGTATTCCTGAAAACATTTTAGGTAGATTATTTGTGAACATATGATTTCTTAATTATTCCCAGCATGAAACCATTGGTTAGGAGGCTACAAATTCAATTTTCAATGTTGTCGATTTCATTGTCACTCCTTCTTTCCTTCACACTGCACATAACATCCAGTTGAAATGGGTACTTGGGAGAACTGTAAGGTTCTCATTCTGAAGTCCAGGTTAGCTGTATGTTCTCAGGCTTCAAAGGTTTTCTGGCTTAAGTAGATCTCTTTACCAACAAAATAACATGTATGTTGTGTACATGCACACTTGAAATAGCTATACTATATTATTTCTCATTTGCTCACAATATCTGAAAAAGGTATCTCCACAGCTATAATTTTTTTCTTCCTTCCTTCCTCCCTTCTACTCTATTTTTTGGGTCTTCATAAACAAATGAAGTATCATGTAATGTCTCTAATTGTTTAAGTATCTTGTACTGTGAAGGGTGAAGGATCTCTTCATAGTTCTTGCTATCTGCTACCTTATTGAAATGGCAAATCTTGTACTTAAATTTTGGAGGTCTGTTCAGTAGATGAAAGAAACCAGAACCATATCTTCATATTAGTCCTCCAATATTAAACATATTTTAGTAGCTAACTCTTAGCCTTGGAAGCAGCGTAGCTTCAAATTGTTACCTTTTCCTGGCATGTAATAGAACATTATATTTGATTTCTTTCACACCATTGGATGATGTGAAAGAAAAGATGAAAATAGCATCGATTTCTTTTTCCCTCTCTTCCATATGAGTTTTTTTTTCCTGTTTTTGTTACATTTGTAGGGGTAGAAAACCCATTAAATTCAAGAAATGCATTTATGCTGATACTGTGTAGAGAAGGCAAGTCCTTCAATTTTTTAACTTAAAAAAATATATATACATTTGAAATGTGAGTATAGAATCAGTTAAAACTCTTCTTTGTTGTTGGGCTTTAGTATGCCAGTTACACTTTAGGTCTTTGATCTTTGTGAATCTTCATTACCAAAGCAAATCTTGGGATGGGATGAGAGTGGGAACTAGGTTGCAGCTAAGTCTGTTGAGGTACAGTTACACTCCAAACAGCTGTGCATCAAACTTTTCATGTGTTTTAGACACGAATAATGTTGGGGATCTCAGTAGGATGTTAATAATGACTCTGTGATGTGAGGGTCTCTTTTCAGAGTGATCAGATGATTTTTGCTCCATCTGACATATTTGGGCACTTCAGCTGTATGTGTAGTGCCAGCCCTGATGCTTCTTTTTTGGAGTTATGCAAGGTTCTTGACACAGTCTCAGTTGTTTGCTGCCATTCACTTTTTAATTTTATTAGGAAACCTCTCAGTTGCCTTTGTGAGATTGAGTTAGAAATACTGTACACAATTTCTGGCTTCATCAGTGGAAGTCATCAAGCAAAATGTATTTTCCTAGTCTCTTTTCTTTACTCTTTTTCCAGAGTTAAGTAGCGCTAGGGATTTGGAGTGTGAATAAAGATACTTTCTTGAGTTCAATCACTCTGATGCTTGTTAGGATGGTGGGTATAGTCCACATGGTAGATGGGAAGAATCAAACATCTTCTGGCACGAAGCTACTAAAATATGTTCATGTCATTTCATAACTCAGTATTATCGCTGAATGCGCTTTTCCAATGCTACAACATCTTGGTTTTCTCTATAGGAGATTTTAGTGAAATACCGAGTTCTGCTTGTATTGAACATAAATGTGTCTCTGAGAGTTGAGAAACTTCCTGCTATGTTGGCTTCTATTGGGTTTCTATTTAAAAAGTGTTCCAGATTGAACAAAACCCTTTGTTTCAATCAACTACACTTGAGTTCATTGGTTTCTATAACGAAAAAGTGGTCGTTAGGGGGTAGCTTCATGATGCTTTTGCTCTGATCCTACAGCAGTTACAGGGGAAGTGAGAATATCAAAGACTGCCCTTGGGGCTTTCTGTCTCTGACAAGCCTGTAAGTTTTTGGTCTTTATTACAGTTCTGTTCTGAGTTATGTTATGGTTTAAGTATAACATTCTAAGTCTTAAAGTTCTGATTTTCATCTAGAATCTAGTATTGAGTTACCAAAAAAAAAATAAATTCATAAATAAGCAATATAAAGGATTTTCAATTGATGTATTAGAGATCATGAAAGATAAACCACAGCACAATGCTTTTTTTAAAAACAAACAAACAGATACTTCTGTCAATATTTTCGTACTACAAGAATGAAGAGGCACTGTGTGTGGGAATGAGATTATTTTGGATTCATCTTTGAAATGATTTTTTTCCTCCTGGTAAATATCCTGAAGTTTAAAGTTGCATAATCTGTCACATCAAGTCCAAGGGCAGATTTCACACTAAAAGAAGGTTTTATTTGCTAATCTATTTTGTTAAGCTTGGAGGGAATGTTGGGAGAACGCTAATGTTTCACAGAACAGCCAAGTCTTAGCACGGTTGAGATAACAGATGCTTGTAAAAGAAGTTATGTAATTGCATCAGTAGGGTTTCTTGCATCTACTTCGTTTTGTGTGTTTGATAATTACAGAGGGTAGGTGAATACTGGACTAGGTGAAAACTTTCTTGCAGCTTGTTAATGTAAATACTGTAGTGACCATTCAAAATGAACATATGTCACAACACCCTGCATAGTGTTCAGGATCTCATCTATGGTGTGAACCACTGCTGCAGGTGTGTTTTATCCTAATGTTCTGCATATGGTTTTTGAGAGGAAAAGCAACACTTTAATCAGATTTCATTTACATTAATGAAAAAAATCCCAAACTGTATAGGCATTTAAATACTGATACTAAGATAAAAACATTTTTGATACCTCTGCGCAAGTGTAATTGTTGAACAGAATGTAGCCTGTATGCGTTCAGGATGGTAGCTTCCTTCTAGCTACTCTCAATAGTAATTGTCCTATTAAAGGTTCTCAGCAGAAACAGAATGCTCTGGAGTTACTCTTACAAAAGTGTTGTAACTCATCTTTTGATAAAATCTTACATGGATATGTACTCAAAATTAGGCACTTTTTTTTTTAATGGAATCTAGAATAGATTCCCACAGAAATTTGCTATTCCTGAAGAAATGTTAGAGGTCATCAAAAAAAAAAAATTTCTCATCAGTGCATAGAAGCTTTCCTTGCAGGCCTCTTGATTATTTTTTTTTTATTGTGTGTGGAGGTTAAACAGACTTTTTAAACCATCCTGTAGTTACTGTACTCAAAAGCTTTTGTGTATCCAGGCAAGCATAGATTTTACCAAGCTTTTGATATTTTCTTTCATGTAATTTTAATTGCATGCTTAAATTACTTAGTATATTAATCTCTGAGTAATATTCTGACTTTAGTAGTAAGAGAGTTCAAATTTTACTATATGAGTAGTATTTTAGTTAGGATACTCAACATTACATGTTCATAAGGACAGCCAGGCACCAGAAGATCGGGAAAGCTTGGAAATATTTTCCCTAAAATACAGTGGTTCTTTTTTCTCTTTCATGCTTGCCTGATCTTATGTTCTTATGAAAAAAAAACAAAACAAAACAGTTCTGCTCGTCATGTTACATTTATAGGAAGACACAGAGCCAAAGCTGAAATTGGGGTGCATGCTGAAATGGGATTATGGAGCAGACCAGGAGAAAGGGACTAATAAGAATCCTGAAGGGAGAAACAAAAAAAAAAAAAGGATGAAAAGTGCACATACACATACTTTTTTCCCTAATATCTTTAAAATTTTATGTTCTGTGTCATGACTTTGAGAGACTCAAGTGTGAGTGCAGTTAGGAACACATTCTGTTCTCATTTTGGCAATGAGTTTGGAGCACTGTTTTAGCAAACGATGCCATGGCTCCTAGCTGTAAAGAGACAAAGCTGTCAGTACAGGTTGATTCAAAACTTAAGGTTTTTATCACTCCCCAAGAAGTGGTGAGGATTCTCTTTTTTTTGTTGTTGTTGATCTAACAGCTTTAAAACTAAAATATCTAATATTATTAGACTGAAGGCCTGCTCAGGATTGCTTCATTTGCTACATATACAAAGCACACGCGTGCTGCATAGTTCTGCAAAAAGTGATTGGTTAGAATAAGCATGCAAACATAATCAACATTTCTTTTCAAAGCAGAATGCCTCAACATTCCAAGTGACAAATTCATTTTACAGTGAAAATCCAAACTATTATTTAATTTTGCTACTTCCAGATAAGGATTTTTTAATGAAAGCAATATTGAGGGGAAAATATTTTCATTTCTACTGCTGGAAGTGTGTGTGTGCATGTGTATTGCAGGTAAAGTAACTGACGGAAATTTTATAAATTCAAATTTGATAGAGAAAAGTATTTTTTCACTTTTTTTCTGTAACTTAAATGCTGGGGCCGTTAAGTGTCAGCTTCCAAAGAAGCACAGTCTTAAGGATCAGCAATTCAGCCGTATAGGAGAAAGCTACAACTTAAAAAAAATATTTTCTTATATGATAAATTTCATAGAACATGTCATCAATTCCAGAGAGTTTAGCTTATTATTTGTGATTATTATCTTTATGAAAGCATCTGATACTTCTAGTTCTGCAATATGATATTTTCATACAATAGTTAGTCCTTCAAGTTCTGGTTTATGTATGATACTACTAAAACACAGGTTAGTTGTATTTTTCTTTAAAATGTATCTTCTTAATGTTTGTCATATTGTATATAAATTAGTTTTAGTAAGGATATGTAAGTGGATAGGTAGAGATATTCCAGAGAACAGCTATGGCCACATAAGGAAGTGGTTGAATCAGTTCAGAGTATTTTTCTGCTGTGGCCAAGCAAGGGGTGCAAGTATCTTGCATATATTGTCTTGGAAGATACAAGGTTATATCAAATGATTCTTTATAAATATTATGTAATACCCTGTTCTGACCATTCATTTAACACTCATACTATGTATCTTTTTGCTCACCAAAATAAGCTTTGAAAAGGAGCATACGATTACTATTTAAATATGAGCCTGACCTGAGAAACTGGAAGTTGTCAGTAACAGGGGACTGGAATATGAACAAACAAGATGTTCCTACCATGTTCACAAAATCTCAAAGTAAACTTATTTGCATTCAGGAAAGCTGATAGGTGTGTTCCCTTGCCTTCTTAAAATTGGAAAAAGTGTACTTTAGTAAAAAGTAAACCCTGCTTTCTGGTATGTGATGTCAGATGAACATTTACTATCTACCACATGTGGAATAACAATTTGCGTTGCCTTTTTGTTGAGAATGATGGAGAGAGAACATCTGATGTTGCCTTAAAATCTTACTTTTTAAACTTCCATCACTTAAACAAAAACAAACAAACAAAAACAACTTCCTGTAAACACAGAGTCATAATGCTCAATAAACTAGCTTAACTATAAATGTTCTATTCCTCAGAGTCTAAGATAAACGGGGGGAAAAATGTAGCTCAGGATGTAGACTCTGTTGTTATTAATAGTAATTTCTAGACAATGATAGGGAAAATCAAGTGTAAATATTTATTTTATAAAGTACATTTGAAATTTTCTTTATAGCTGACTTTCTGTCCTCTCAAAGGTGATCCTATTCTGGTTTATTTTTCTGCATGCCTCAAGATTTCAGGGAGGCGTGGTTTTGATGAGTATTTACTCTTCTCAGGTTGAGAATTTACATAGCAAGACTTTTTCATTAATATTGGTTTAACACAAGGCCCGATTTTCATTGAGAACTATTTTTCATCAGATGCTCATTTTTTTTCCAATTCATTATGAAGTGGAAAATTCATTTCCAATTCCAATTTCATATGAAAGTAAAACATTTTCTTTTGAAAAGAGAACTTCCACAGTTCTTTTATATTTAGAGATACGTAGCACAGCTTGATGTATAATTGGTATTCACAGGTAAGTAATTTACCATATAAATACAAATCTAAAGTTTGAGCTGAAACTCATTTGATGTTCCAAGTATGTTGCCATTATAGAAATAAGTATTCTAGATTAGTTAGTAGTTCTTAAAATGTATACACACACACACACACAAAACATATCTCCTCATCCAGTCCAGTGGAAAGCACATTTAAAATCCCATTTTATCTTGGGAGATTTTTCACGTTTTTTGCATTCTCTTACTGGTGTAATGAAAGTTTAGTAGAATTTTAGATACTGTGCTGTCTCTGTCCACAGAGGCTTTCGAGATGAAACTGGATAAAACCATGAGCAACCTCTTCTGACTTTATAGCTTTGAGCAGGAGGTTGAACTAGAGAACTCTGAGGTTCCTTCCAACCTGACTTAATACTCTGATCTTATGACACTGAATTCCATCTGGCAAAACAGAGGGAAAGAAAGGAACAAAAATCCTAATTATTTAATTTTTAGTTTTATTTCACTGTACTATATACATACCTAACTTCAGTCAGTATCTATAAAGATCTGGCCTTTATAATATTACCCAGCAGCAGACTTTGTATTTTAATGTTAGTTTTCTGCTTCCTTGTTTGTGTCCAAATTATCTACTCCTGAAATATATTGTATATACAGTGTTGTAAAGCCTTAAAATATGTGCAAAGGTAAAATACACTGCTGTCAAAAAAAAAAAAAGATACTGCTTTACTCTAAACTGAATGAGCATCATTTTGCCAATCTACTTTGTTATTACCGTTCTTGAACGTACGTTTCTCTAGAGCATCTTTCTAAGTTCTGCAGAGGAGCTATAAGTAGACCTCGTATGTTTGTAAACATCATTCTTTATGAATAGGTGAAATGGGTGTTAAGTATATTTTTTCTGTTGAGCAACAACATAAGAATGGTCATGACCAATTTAGTACACTATCCCAAGTCCTGATTGTCCTATATCTCCAAGACAAAATATTTGATTTTCATGTTTAGGCATATTAACAAAGACTGTAAAATATTAGAACTTTGAGACTGTAAATTATCTTAAATAGGAAATCGGAAGTTACTTTGTCTTGAAACATGCTATTTCAAGCACTTGAAAAGTTCAAACTATATTTACTCTGGTGTTTACATTTTTCTCAAAAATTCCATGCTTCTGAAGGAATAATAAATTCAAAGAAACTGAATTTGAAGTGCCATGTGAAGAAAGTGCAAGAATCCTTATGGTTTATTAAAGATGAGTTTAGAAAGGAATAAGCACATCAAAATCTGTAGATGTAATTCTTCATTCTGAATTGTAATTACACAAACAGTTGCACATGAGATAATTTGTGGGCAGCTACCAGACACATTTGGACACAACATAGTACGTGATGATTCTATTTTCTGAAGATTGGCACGGTCTGCTGTTTGGTATGCTGCAGTGTGTCACTGCTGGCTGTTTGTGCCTGGTCAATAAGAATCCTGCCTTTTTCTTTAGGCCTGTCTTCTTGTCTTATTCATACAGGATGCATAGGCAGAAAAAACACTAAAAATTAGACCAGCTATTATAGTTAGGAAAGAAGATTAAAATAAAAACTAAAAAAAAAAAAAAAATTCACATCTGTCCTAAGGACTCTAGCTTGCTTAATTTTAGGTCAGCTAACATAGCTGCTAATCACCGAGTGTTGTCTTTTTCCAGCAGATCTCACTCTGTGGGCTTAAACTCTCACTGCAACAATTGCATCTTGCTTCTCTAGCAGTAACTGCACCTACTTAAGGTGAATGTATAAAGTGTTCTCTCTCAATGCATATAGTCCCATAATCATTATTAGTTTGCTATTCCCTATTCTAGTGGTTAGAAATATCAGTAATGTGAATGAATGTGCATTTCTGTAGATCACTTTCTCCATTGGGAAGTCCCTGTTCTCCTGACACTTGAAAGTAAGCATGTGGTATCGAGACTAGGAAAATAAAAAGCTAAATTTGCTCAGATGCCTTTTTTATTATGTTAGATTGATTTATGCTCCACAGTTGTAGTCTGGAGATCTCTGGGCAAAGGTAGGTTCTCTTTCACACCATTCAAAATTTATCAGGAATATTACTTGTTTCCAAAGAAGTGGAGAAAAAATATAATTCCTGTCATCTATGTAAGCATTTCTGCAGTATGTGTTACGCTTGCTGATGATTTAAAACCAGGCACTTACAAAAACGTAATCAGAATTTTTAATGCTAATTTTAAACTTAGAATTTGTGTTCACACTACAAAAATTGGAACGGTAGCAGCTTTAAATAGCAGGTGCTGTCCTGCCGTTTTTGTAGATATGTAACTGCTGCTTCCTGTCTGCAAAAAAAATCCTGCTTGCTCAAAGGCTTCTTCACATGCTGTGTGCTTCCCTCCAACTACCATTTTACATTTCCTGCATCAAGGAATTCTTCGAGAAAATATACAGTCTTCCTGCCTACGAGCACTTAACTGTATATGTTTCAGTCTACATTTTCATCATGATGATCCCTGTGCCCAGTAAGTCTAGATGGAAGTACTGGTAATTAAATCTCTGTTCTGCACGATGGTTGAACTTGCATTGGTGTCTGCAGAACTCCATCCTATCAGGTATTATCACTGTAGCTACATCAGGTAGCATCTAGAAAGCCATAGCACTTCACTGAAACTTAAAAAAGGTTCTAATGATAGTATTTTATTCCGTAGAAATTATTTACTAGAAGTACTAGTAAATAAGATTGGTAATCTTAGAAATTAATATTTAATTTAGTAGACATGAAGAGCATCAGAATAGTTTTCCTGCCACATCTGCTCTTTGCAATCCTTGCACAGACAAGAGGACTCGTGTAGGAGTGAAAAGCAAATTAATGTTTTCAATGTGTTATATAGTCTATACTCTCTGGTGACAATTACTGTGAATTGGACATCTGTGTGGTAGCAGCTGCTAATCCTGCTGGTTTAAGGAATGTGTTCTACTGATCAGATGGCGGGTAAATGGAATTCCAGTTCCAACCAGCCTGAATAAATTTGCTGGTAGTGGAAAGTGGTAAATTGTATTAATCATGTAGGACATCCGTCCCTCAGAAAAAGTTTCTTTTCATTCACTTAGAATAAAAATCTCTTCATAAAAACTCTGTGAGGTATGTCAGGCTTTTATTTAAAGTCTACTTGTTTGCACACTGTAGCAGGAATAATGTTTTTTGCTGTTTATTTTACTATAGGATGCATCTGTCATGCATTGCGTGTTTCACTCTAAGAACTTAGCCCCCCGTGTTTCCTTGTGAGAAAGATGCACTGACACAGAGGCACAAACAACCTCACTTTCGTGCTATCTTGGGGAGGTTAGGATACTGCTGAAGGCATACAAATAATTAAAGCCCAGTCTCCAATAGATCAAGAAACTTTTCCTTAAGGCCAGGTATTTCCGAACCTGCTGTGCCTTTTCCTCCACTGTAGTGCTTGTGTCGCAGTCACCATGTTCATGACACGTTGACACTTGTAACACTGCATCTAGCAGCAGATAATTCACAAGGGAATATGTGATCCAAAAGCAGAGGTTAGTCTAATGAAGGTGTATTCTGTGTATTAAAGCAATAACTGTATTTTAACTTGCACTGAAAATAAACTGTTGACATGGGTTATACCTGCTAAAGCTTCCTCTTTTTTTTTTAATAATTTTTAAGGTTAAAATGCACTTTGATGCTCCCAAGTACAGGGTTGCTGTATTAACCAATATATTAAAAATCAAAATGTAATTTTGGCAGAGCTGTCATCTTTTTGCATCATTTTGCCAAGAAATACCTCTTTCAGTTTCCTCTGTGGTTACTTCATTATCAATGTCATACTTTAATGTAGCCTGTTCGAAAACAAAAGTGATGCTGTCTTCCCTGAAAGTGATCGTTTTTTTTGTCTCTACTTCTGTTAGCATTTGAATGGGGCCATGTATGGAGAATTATCTGCATAACTGGAGATGAGACTTAACTATCTCTTGTGAAGTCACTACCTCTATTTATCAATAACTTTATTTTACAGAAGATTTCTAAAGTCCAGACTCCTTAGAGTAATACAGCACTTTTCCATTCCGCAGCCTGAGTATTTGTACACAGCACAGGCAGTACTGTAAAATGTTTTTTATTTGAAGAACACAGATCAGTTCCTTTCAAGGGCCAGGCTAGCAACCTTTTCCTGGTGATGACTTTTCCCTCACTATTTACATTCTTAACCTGCGTACTTTGTTCCTTCTTTTATTTTGCAGATGTGTTCCATTTTTTCCAAAAGTACTGCCTTTTTGCTTCTGTCTTTACTTTCATATATGGTCCCAGCTCATTCTTATTACGTGGACTGGTTTGTACCTTTCTGAGTCTGAAAAGGTATTTTATATATACTTTCTCATTTCTTCATGTAAGATTTAAAAAACAAAACAAACAAGCAACAAAAAAAAAAAAACAACACTTCAAGAACGGGTACAAAAATATTGAGAGTAACTTAGATTCCTTAAGAAATAACTTCTTTCTGAATCACATCCATGCAGTAAGCACTTGTTATGTTTAGCCTTTTATTTTAAACTGATTATCTACTTCACATTTTCTTTTCGTGGTTTGAACCCACTTTTTTTTTTTAAACACATCTGTTGTTGGCTTTTGCATGGTTGAGGTCTAGCTATTGTGGTAGTGTTTTCATATAACGTACTGCTCTAAAAACCGAAAAGTAATCGTATCCCATAGATAACTTTTTTATATTTTCAACTTTTATTTCCAGAATAGGAATAATAAAAATCTTTAGTACTAATATGATTGCTTCTGTCTATTCTTGTAACAAAGATGCCTGAGTTAAAAATCTGCAGGCAAGATGAATGTTTCAGAAAAAAAGTTTTCTTTTTTTCCTCAGCATTGATGAGGAGATAATCTCTTCCTTTTCTCCTATGCTTGCACTTAAAAATAGATGGACATTCTTTATCCTGGATTCTTCTTTTTGTCCACATCATTTGGGTTTGCATATTTTGTATAATTATTTAATTTCTTCCCTGCCTTTTTTTAAAGAAAAAAAAAGATCAAGACAATATTTCTGGTACTTCCATGGAGGAGCATACAATAACATCCTGAGTTATTTTCCCCAGCTGTAGATGTGGCTTTTGAATTGAAGGCTTTTCTGCTTAATTCACAAGAATATCCACTTATTATATATGTGTAATTGTTATGTTTTTATGATACTGTCCTGCAAACCTCCACATCATTCTTCCTATGCTTGTTTTGGAGCTTTTTAACATGCTACTGTGTACGTGCCCCTCTAGATTCAAATACAGATTCAGTCACAGACTGCATTACAGAGGGAAACAACACACTTAATGCTGGTTGCAAAACAAATGTCTTTTTTATTGTTATTTATTTGAAAGAATTCGTTTAAAAAATAAAATCTAACCTGTAGTCATTTCAAGAAACGTAGGATTCAAAGAAGCATCCAATCCATCTGTATTTAATATGGTGTGGTAGGGCTTATTTAATTGCTGTATCCTTTATTCCAATCTTGAAAGAACCGTCTCTTAATATGATATCATAGGCAATCTGTTTCACACCTGTATTTTTTTTTTTACGTGAAGAAAAGCTTTTTTTCCCCTGCACTTAAGATCAAATTCTGCTGATTTTGTTCACATTGCTTCTGATGTCAGCTGAAAAACAGCATTTTCCACTAATTGTTTTCAATGCTGTTTGCAACCCTATTTAAATTGATGCGTCCCCTTGGCCTTTCTGTCTCATAACCACCTATGTGGTCTTTTACATTCTCCATTTTTTTCTCCTGATTTTCATGTAGCAGAATTATTTAAGTACTCTTTGGATCGTTTTATCCCGTTTCTTCCTGTTGACATCTCACCCTTTCTTTGTTAGGTTTTATCGTGCAAAATCCCTGGTAAGTTTTCAGCACCATCACACGCAGAGTTTTACTGTTTGATCCATTCATGTGCTTGTGGAATTTAAAGTGGTACATGGGTGTGCATGGTGTTTTATAGAGCTTCATTTATATTTATACAGCCACACTCTCTACACAGCAGTCCCTTAATTAGGGGACCTATTTTTAGAAGATAAGTAAGTTTTGGGTTCCCCTGCTTAAACAGGGACTTCAGTGTAATTTTTAAATCCGAAAGAGGAAAAGATTTTGCAAAAGATTTCATAACTAATAGGGGGCTGCAAAGAGAACTGAGTCCAGAGACGTAGTGGTGATAGAGGAAAGCTGAGGAAAATAAAAGGAGGTAAAAGGGCATCAATAATGCAGAAAATTGAAGCAAGACAATGACAAAACAATCCTTGTTTCTATCTCTTGTGAGCCCAGCTTTTTCTTTGCTGCTCGGAATTTCAGTGGAAGCTATTAGCTCTGTCAAGTTCCTGCAACACTATTCAAATCATTTTGCTCCAGCATTTTAATTACATTTTTGCACTGAAAATGTTTTTTTTTTCCATTTTAATCTCCTTGTTTCTCTTTGTTAGCCCCAAGCTCAGTAACGGATCAGACGTGTTTGTAAGTCACCATATGTTACATGCCATTTTTTTCTAATTTTTGTTACTGGTACACTGCTCATTTTGAGTGTTTGTCTCTCTTCATAATTTACAGCCCTTTCTCTCTTTTTTGTTGTTGTTGTTTTAAAATTGGTCCCTTGCCCTTGAGATGAGAATTCTCCACTCTATTCAGCTTTTTTTCTGTATAGGAAGAACAGTGCTTTTAACTCAGGCCAACGTCATGTGCAATGCTTTCTGCCGCCAGTTTACTTCAGTAGACCTGCTGCTTCCTAGTTTGCTCAGTCCTGGTGGTAGTGTAGAGTGCAAAGAGCATTTTAAATGATCTCTGTGTATCCCTTCTTGAAGTTCTTGTACTTGCTAATTGCCTGGATTTCTGTCTGAAACCAGTAAATTCCTTCTTAGAGACTACACCAAATTTGACCGTCCTTCTGTTGTCCCCCCACCTTACCCCTGGGTCAGCTCTTCACTTATTATTGAGAGCAGTTGCTCATGGGGTATTTGTTCTAGAACCAAAGAAGATACGTTCCCTAACTTCTTTTTTATCTAAAATCATTATTTCTTTGCATAAAATTATAAATGTCTTGTACTTACGGGATGTTCTATATTGGTAAAGTTGCTATATCAAATGTAGCTTACCTGATTTTTTGTTGGCAAGAAAAAAGGTTTGTGTATATATGCTGTTCCTTGAAGTGAAAAGCACCTGAACAAGCATTCCTCTTCTGTGACTGCCCAGATGATTGTCGCTGTCTCTAAAAGTAATCTTTCTAGTAGAGGAGGGAGTTGGTAGTATCTCTTCTCTCAATGGGATTTAAAGTAGGAACTTGCCCTGTAGTGTTAGCCATAAGTGACATTGAAACCTATTCTTTCGAACAAGGAAGATCAAGTTAACTGAAAGACTTTGGTAGTCCTTCTGGGTTGGGCATTTTTATTAAAGGATTCTGTGTTTGCTTGGGAGCAAGGGTGTATGAAGTTAGATAAAAACTTCTCACCACCTCTTTAGCTGTGGTCCACCAAAATTAATCTTTGGTTTTAGCAGCTTGCTAAGAACGTTGTCTGCTCATGTTGGTCATTACAATGGTTTGAAACTGGGATTAGCCTCTAAACTAGGTATTTGAGCTCTGCTTTTCTCTTGTGACAGCCATAATTGCCAGCAGACATTTAGAGGGCTAACAGGATGCTAAAGAAAAGAAGTTCAGAAAATGGTTATTGATGGTTACTGTTAGCTTTTGTGGAAATACATTTCTCTTCCCTGAGTTTGGAACTAAATATTCCATCTCTACTGCTTATGTCCTTGACTGAAATTGCAGTCGGAGTCCAGAGCTTGAGGTCAGCTGGTACTAAATTCTGCATTGTGCCCTAGTTTCCTTCTTTTCCCCTACTTTTGCTAAATTGCCTTGATGGATTTTAGGATCCAAAAAAAATTTCTATGATAGCTTCAAGTTAAGTTACAATTTTGTCTAAATCAATGCTGTTTTTTTGGCATTCCTTCTTTGTGTTACTTCAGACTTTCCTTAGGGGTGTGTTTAATACAGATCAGGTGTAACAGGCAAAGGCTTGACAAGCAGGTGGAAAGGCTGGAGATTTTGACACTTTGATTGGCAGCAAGTGGGTAAACATTCGTAGTAATTAAGTGATGAGCAAGTGTCTTAACTATGCATTTAAAAAGAAATAAAAAACCCCAACAACACTGTAGCTACTGTTGGATCAGTGCATTTTAAATTTACCTCGCTTATTAGGCATCAGTTTTTAGTACATTCCCCTTTTTTTATAAGTGCATTTTCTGAACAACAGTGGAGTAATTACTTCTGAGGTAAACTGTCGTGAAGCTTCAAAGTATTTGACATTCTAGACTTGTGACATTGCTTCATTTTCTTTTTGAAGTTGGTGGTTCACACTACCAGCATACTCCAAAAACACCTGTGTAGTTTATGTTTGGAGGATTTCACTAGGGACATTTTATAGTGAAAGCTCATGCTTTTCTGGGATATGTTTGGTGTTTTTACAACAAAACAAAAAAAACATGCTGCCCAGCAAATTTGTTTTATGCCCAAACAAAAAGACACAAATCTGTGGAAACTGTGGACTAACGATCAACAAAATCATTGTTTTTTTTTTTTCATCTCTCAAGCTTGCACTTTTTCTTTCCTTGAGGGCCTGCCAGTTGTTCTATTCCTAGACACTGTTCCACTCACACAATTCCTGCATGACATTGTGTAGTAACTGCAATGTAGTATTAAACAGGAGAGCCATCTTGTCTGATGGCTTCAGACTGCAAACACTCGTTAGATGCTGTGCAAACTATTTCAGATCCAGTGGCTAGTAACAGGCACTTGAAAGGAAGGTGCCAGAAAACAAGCAGTATAAAACTGTGGGACAGTTTCTCCATGAGGGAGTGTTTTTTTTGGCTCCTGTGAGCTGATTATGTTAAGAAGGATGAGAATTTCTCTTATAATTACTGTTCCTTTTTTAATGTCTCTTGTACATTTATTTTTAAAACCGTTAAATGTAAATACTGTTCTAAATAAATGCTTTCTGTCAATGAAAAGCAAGTGTGTTGCTGCTTTCGAAGTAGGCTGGCTAATTTTTGAACAGAAAACATCTTGTCCTAGCTACTTTACAGATATAGTAACCAGAAAAAAAATAGTATACTGTCCTATATTTTTAATTTTAAAGAAGCCCTATTGATTCTCTAATGAGTAACTGAAAAGGAATTGCAAGAAATGTCGTGGGAATTGTCCCAGACAAGTGTGCCTAAGCGTGAAGTAAAATCCAATTTGCGTTTTCATAAATATTTTATCTCTAACGCTGTTGAAAAACTGGTCTTTGTCCACACTAACGTATTTATTGAATAAGGTGTCGGACAGTTGTCATTTGGCGCATCTTTCCCTTTTATACTCTGTCCTATTTCTCCTATAATTTCTCTTTAGCTAGTTCTGAGCTTCCTGGCTGCTTCCTATTTAAAACTGATGATGACTTCTCTATTAGAAATCGTGACTGTTGCACTCCACTAAGCATTGTGCTGCATTTCGAAGCATCATCACATAGGTAAACTCTGACAGAGATCCACTTAATGTTATGCATGATTTTTTTGGTTAAGCGCATAAAAATAGTGGTAAGCTGAAAATCTGAACACCAATTAAACAAAATGAGTGAAAATGTTATGTTTTTACAAACTAAAACAACTTGATAATAATTCTGTGATAAATCTACATAAAACTTAATTATGTCTTAGGATTAGAAATTGTAAAACATGCGTACTTTGAGGACAGTCATGTAGTCCTCACTGCTATGAAAATGTTAAACAGCTCTTTGTGTGTTACAGATGCTCTTCCCGTTACTTCCAGAGATATTGCCCAACCTGCTCTCACACTTATTTTGTCTCCATATGTTTTGCAACATACACAGGAAGTGACTTGATTGGGTGTGGATGTGGTATGCTCAAAAATATTTTCAGAAAATAAAAAAAAAAAAAAAGGCAAATCCCTTTAAAAGGAAAGGTGTCTCTATAATGATTGTACATTTTACTGTAAGTGTATTCAATAATTTAGGGAAAAAAAAAACACAAAACAAAACAAAAAAAATCCCGCCTCCCCCCCCCCCCCCCCCAAGATCTAAAATAGACATTTTCAGTTGCATAATTTTTGTTTCTGTTCAAAGCAAAGTATTTTAGCTTTGGAAGTTGCCCAGCATTCTGCCTTCACTGAAGAATTTAAACATTCCCTTTAACATGTGAGTAGTCCCTTGTTTGAAGACAGAACTCTGCATGACCCAGTTTCCATATGTACTGGGACCTAAATGTTTTTCCCCCTCTGTATAAATCCCTATTTAAGACATTGTCATTGAATTTCAACTGATACAAAGAATTCAGATTCCTGCATGCCATTGCTGGTAATTGCATTTAACGTAAGATGGTTTCAGGATTTTTGCCGTGCGTTTGCCACTATGTGAGCACATAACTAGCATTATGTTCAAGCTCTTTCTTGCTAACTGTTGTAGGTTTTTGCAGAATTCAGGCTCTTCACCAAGTGGTGTTAAGTCCTGCTGCACATACACTAGCACATACAAATTCTAAACTCATCTACAGAACTGTGTTTTGGGGGCTTTTTGACTTCTCATATTTGAGTCTGATTACCTATTCAGTAGGGTCGAACTGGGAAATCTATTGTTTACTCGCACATGTTTCGTCAGAGCTTACCAAAAAAATAATAAAATCCTGTTTTAAACAACTTTTGTCTGAAAATAAGACAGTATGATTATAGAACTGTAAAAATGGGCTTTGTGAACAAGACTTGACTATGTCCTGTTTGGCTGCTGGTCTAGAGAAATATTGACAATACAGGAGACATTCCCTATGGATAGATTAAAGCTCTATCAGTCTCTCCAGATACCATTTTTATAACCTAGTAGAGAGCTAGAGAAAGATTCTGTGAGCAGATTCTGTGTTCAGAAAAGAAAATTTAATTTTAGGGAACACAGATCTAAAAGTAGTTTGAAGCATTATTGTTGCAGGCGGAAAGGACCTTTTCGTTTAATTTCTTATTCATCAACCTCCCACGCTATGCTAAAAAGAGAAGGCATGCTGTGTATGGAGAGGGTTTCTCCAGGATTCCTATTTGGAGTGGAGAACAGGAGGTCACCTTGCTCACAGGGCAGCTTTCAGGGGGTGTGTAGTTCTCATAACGTGACGGGACAACGAACAGAAGTTCCTGGAATTAAAATATCCTTACCCTTATTGCTAACCTGGCCGGTGTTAGCTAAACGCTACTTAAGAGTAGTATTCTCATTTCTGATAGCGAAGTGGTGCTCAGGTCCTAAGTGGGATGTGCACGGAAGCAGGGAATCTGCCTGATACAATTTCAAAAGCCTTCCATAAGAATGGAATAAGCAGAATAATCTAATTTGATAGTGATCCGGAAGCAACTAACAAAGTCTAAGGGAATTATATAGAGAACAGAACATCTTGTTGTTAACGTGGCTGTTTTCAGTTGTCTTTGATTTGCAGATGGTCTTGTTTCTATTGTGCTCTGTTGTGGACACCCTGGAAATAGTCCCATATGAAGGGCCTGCTCCTCTGAGGGGTGGCTTCTTCTTTCAGGGGTACAGATTACAGGAAAGGGAGCACTGATGTGTGTGGTGAGGAAAAAACTTTAAGTCTGACTAATTCAAGTAAAGGGTATGCAGTGCTATTCACCCCCATTTAAAATAGCCTATGAGAATGATGAGCTTTTTGAGCTTTTTTTTTTTTTTTTTTTTTTTTTTTAAATTCTAAGGAAGAAAGAAACAGCATTGTTGCAGTTAAACGTCTACATTCATTCTTTAAAATATATGCTGTTAGAAACGTTCATCTGTGTTTGAATGTTACAAAAGTACAGGAAGGTGCTCTAAGGTAGAGTCACCTCAGTATGTGTATAAACATCTAAAAATTGCTGAGAAGGATCTAGAAATCCTACAGCATCATCCATAACGTCTGCTTGCCCATTTACGTGCCGGTGAAACGGGGCTCATTCCTAGGGGAAAGGAGGTAGAGGAAAAAGTTGAGCTACACCATTAAATATGGTATCTGTACACAGTTGTATTGTAAAATATATGGATCTGTTTACATGCTGATAAAAAGGCGGTGGTCTGCAGCAGTGATTTTTTTATACTATATCTAGAATTCACTAAGTCATACATGCAGCAAATAGGTTGAAGGAACAAAATAAGGTCTTAAATTTCTGTGCACTTTTTCATACTTGTGTCCTGCTGGATTTGATCAAAACCTATTATACGTGATCTTGTCACGTCTTGATACTCTTTTTCTACCAGCCAGAGTGTCTGTTCAGAGTTCTTTAAAGAACGGTTCTTCAAATAAGTAGTCTAGAAGTATTAACAATCAGTATTTTAATTACCTAACTGGATTGTGACTACAGTTACTTTTTTCAGAAACTTATGTATATGAAAAAATATTAGAGAAAATTCTTTCATATATTTATTTTTAACACATTAGTTTTCATTGATTTTCTTCTGCAGAATTTAGGTTTTTGAGTAGCTTTAGTACACTAAAACTGACAAATGTTAGCATATCGTTTTATACTCAGATGTTCTCAGCATGATTTTAAAAGAGTTCAATTTATCAAAAATTTTTACCTTCAGTCTTCCTCTTCTTTCAGTTGTTTATAATCCTTTCCTTATCATGATTTATAAACAGTTCCCACACTTCAATTCATTTGTCTTTTGAGCATCCCTGCAAGATAGGAAAATGCTCTGGCAGGCGTCCCTGGTACAGGTGGGGGAAGCGCTGTTCAGATGGTGCAGTTCCTATCCTGGCCCACTGGCTCTGCTGGGTCAGAGATGTCTATGCAGCTGCTGGAGTTACAGAGCCAGCTGTGTGAGCCAGCAAGTAAGGAATGCAAACTACAGAGGTTTGCATGATTTTTTCAGAGTGTGGTGCTTGGTCACAGGGATTCTGTACCACAGGTGAGTCTGGCTCACTGCTCTGATCCCACTTAGGGCAGGACTTGGTCTACAAGGTGCCTCTCTTGTGGGCAGGATAGATCATTGTGAAAAAAGGAGGGTCCTGTGCTTTCCCTACTATTGCTATAATACAAAGCCCGCTGGTTGAAAGATTGATCTCTAGAAAATTCTGGTTAACTGTCTTTATGATGGCTGTGTTTTTCCACAAGTGATACACTTGGTTTCTTCTGGTCGCTGTGGTCAATTTTCATAAGCTGCTGGTGGTTAAATCTTGCTGATCAGTACCTATTGATTTAGCTGCTCTGGTTGGAGGTTCCAAGTGTCTTGGCATTTTGTTACTACCCTTTAACTTTGTGGTTTGGAGCTGATATGCAATAACTGTCCAATCTGGCTTCCAAGAAGCTCATAACTCCTGTACTGCCCATCATCATCACTCCCTTTTGAAACTTTTTACAGGATGGGTGCATCAGTTGCTCTGTTTCAAAGAGTGGCTCTGAACTTTAAGGCTCAGTCTGAGCCTTTCTTTCCCTGGGATACGTATTTGGATTGGCTTAACTCATGTTAGATCTCCAAAGAAAAGCCTGAAGGAGGCATTGCACAGGGTGAGCTTTTATCCAGAGATGGCCTTCTGCCAGCATCACTCATTTTCCAGATGCAGTCTCACCAAGCAGAGAGCAGCTCTTTGTCTCTAAGCATTGTTCCATTTCTAAGTCTCTTTATTTCAGGAGCAGCAAGGCCAATGAAATTCATGTCCATATGGGCAAGTATTTTATTTTTTTCCTGGCTTTTTTTCTTCTTATCTATGATATTACTAGAGTATTCTAGTCTGAACAGATTTTCATATGGTTCAGCCAGTTATAAACCGTAATAGAACATTTCTGTTCTTGCCCTTGCTGTCTTTCTGGGGGCTGCAGGATACCAGGTACCCACAAAATACTGTCAGTTGAAAACTTGCAAGCATGAATTTGCTTTCCACTATTAAGGGAAAGTTCTTTCTTACTACTGGTGGAATTGCTCCTCCCAAATAAACACACAGAACCAAGACTTGCTCAGCCTTCTGTTTCCTGTTTCATTTGAAATGGACTTAGCCAGAGCAAATCCAGACAGACAGTACCTTCTAGTTCTTTCTGCACCAGAAGAACCTGAGAGAAAGAAGAAACAATACCTCTGGGAGTGCCCCTATGTTGGTAGGAAAGACCAGCACATGTACAGTCTTTGCAGCTTGAGGATCCTGCCCTTCCCTGAGACCAGCGTGTTCGGAGGCCAATTCTGCCTGCTGTGACTGGGGGAGGAGAATTGGCTTCCTTCATCCATACTTTCAATCCATTCAGTCCTTGAAGTTGTTATCTGTATGTTCACCAAAGTTGGATCCATTTCTTCTTGGGTCGAGAAGTTGCACTCACTTCATGGAAAGTGTGCTTTGTGTGTTTAAATTTTGCTTGTAAGATAGAAGTACAATGCTTTTCCTAGCTGGACTTTTCTGTGCCCTCAGGAAAATTAAAGTAATTAATTTCTAATGTTTTGTTGAGTTGAGGCCTATATTGAGTAAGGTTGTGCTGCTTCAAGTTACGTGTTCCACCTTGAAGGAAGGCACCTGGAAGAACTGTCTGATAGGGCCTGTTCGGCTTTGATGCAACATGCTACCATTTTTCCATACCATTTTTCCGTTCTGTTTTATGACTTCAGTGCCTCTTTGTTACAGACGCCCCTTCTTTTCTCACCTTGCTTTTTTCTTTAGTTATCGCATGCTGCCTCATTTTCTGGAATTGACTGTTGCTGTTGGTTTTCTATTGAAGTGGGATGGCATGGAGAGATACTAGAGAAAGAAATTATCATTCATTATTTCTTGTGTCAATTCCTATATTCCAGCTCAGAAATCTCCTCATTTTATTGTGTAGCAGTAATAGGCATTTCTTCGTGACAGATTTTGTATCACCTGAGCAGCACAGATTCTCTGGCAAGGTCAGTCAGTCAGTGTAAATTGAAATGATATCATGAGGGTTTTTCTCTCCCAACTCTTGACTGTTAGAAAAACCTGAATCCTTTTGGCCTGATAACAGGTTCCATCTCATAGGATTTCTTTTCATCATGTGCTAATTTAGTTTTCAGATCCATGATTTAATTTCTTTACTTATTTTCTGACAGAATGACAAAAGAGTAGTACTGATAGGATGGGAACGCGTACATGCTTGCCTTTCACTTCTACAGTACTTTACAGAAAGCGAAGTGTCACAGGGTATTTTCCTTTAACACCTCTATGGAAATGCTTATTCAGCTTGTGTTTAAAATACTGTGTAATAGTATGGGGCCAACCCCCTCTCCCCCCCCAAAATACCAGTTTCAGCAGAAATATCGTAGAGAATGCTTATGTTGAAGTGAGCTTGGTTTATGTGCTGTAATCTGAGAAGATGCTCCCAGTGATTAGCGCTACTTAACTATCCTGGGAGAGTTTCTCTTTAGCTTGAATTTGTGTTTTGTGAACTGTGCTGTGTGATTTTTTTGTTTAGTTTTATATTACAGTTATATTAAGTATATTAAGTAAGCCCTTAATTTTTGGTGCCTTTTCAATTTCAATTAAATTTCTAAATGAATGGCTTTTATATTATTAACAGGACACGGAGCAGATGTGAAATGTGTTGACTGGCATCCAACAAAGGGTTTAGTTGTATCAGGAAGTAAAGATAGCCAACAGCCGATCAAGTTCTGGGATCCAAAGACTGGCCAGAGTCTTGCCACTCTGTAAGTTCATGTCCACAGACTTTGCTTTGCTCAAGTACAAGCTATCTGCATAAAACCACCGTCTCTTTTTAGCTTTTTGCCTCGTGTCTTTTCAGCCGTACAAAATTGCTTCAAATAGAAAGCTAGTGCTTTAGCTGTGCCAGAAAATCTAGATTAGATCAAGTCTGAACTCTGAAAATTATGACTTAAATGTTCCTTCTTTAAACTGACTTTGTCTTTATTCATGGATTTCCTAGTCACACAGTTCCCATTTGAAAAACAAATGAAATATGTGTTTAACTGGCAGATTATAAATTTCTTGTGCTGCCGTAAAAACATGAACAGTAACTGAATTCTACCAATTACTCTAAAATACAAAGAAACAATGTCAAGGCCTAGGGCCTTTGCACAGAAAGCTGTAGTATTCTGGTTTAGTGGCCTGAACAAAGCCTGCCCGGGTCTGGGCTCCCCGGTACCAGAGGGACATAGAAGTACCAGAAGTTTGGAGAAGGGCTCCTAAGAGGATCAATCAGAAGACTGGAGCACTTGTCACACAAGGACAGGCTGAGAGAACTGGGCCTGTTTAGCCTGGAGAACAGGAGATGGGAGATCTCATTAACATATATTTGAATACCTGAGGGGAGGGTGTCAAGAGGATGGAGCCAGTCTCTTTTCAGTTGTGCCCAGCGACAGGATGAGAGGCAACGGGCACAAACTGAAGCACAGGAGGTTCCGGCTCAATAAAGGGGGGCACTTCTTTACTGGGAGGGTGACAGAGCACTACAACAGGTTGCCCAGAGAGGATGTGGAGTCTCTTCTCCAGAGATATTCAAAACCCACCTGTATGCCATCCTGCACAAGGTGCTCTAGGTGATCCTGCTCTGCGAGGGCATTAGACTAGATGATGTTCAGAGGTCCCTTCCAACTTCAGCCATTCTGTGATTCTGTGAACTACTTTATTGCCGACCTAAATATTTGCAACTGGTAAATAATCATGTCTGATTTATCTGAGAAACTGGTTTCTGTACAGTGTTTTTCTTTCTGTGCTTGCAGACATGCTCATAAAAACACAGTGATGGAGGTGAAACTGAATCTGAATGGCAACTGGCTGCTAACTGCTTCTCGTGACCATCTCTGCAAGCTCTTTGATATTCGTAATCTAAAAGAAGAACTTCAGGTCTTCAGGGGTCATAAGAAAGAGGCTACAGGTCAGCTTTTCTTACGTTTTGTGAATTTTTATTAGTAAGTTTGGATTAAAAATGAAAGTTTTTGAGATCCTGATTTACATGAATTAGGAGTTCTTGCATTGTACTTTCTGATTGTGGCTTATTTTGTGTTTCAGCTGTGGCCTGGCATCCTGTTCATGAAGGGCTGTTTGCCAGTGGGGGGTCTGATGGCTCTCTGTTGTTCTGGCATGTTGGGTACGTGGCATTTTTACCAGCGTATCGGAAAAGATGTTGATCAGATGTGCAAGCCATTATACCAAGCATAAAATATACTTTTCACCTTTGAATGCATGTGTATGGTATAATTTTGCTCTGTCAATGAGGATGTTTGTGAATAGGCTTCACTTCTGAAGTTGTTCTGTGCAGTTATATTTTAAAGGATACAATAGCTCATACAGAAAGTAGTCTTTCGCTGAGGGGGTGATGAATGATTGAAGTACCTAGTTTCTTAGGGTTTCTCATGAGATGTTGTAATTTTGCTTTTAAATATACAGTTAACAAAATTATATATATATATATATATATATATATATATATATACAGTTAAAAAAAAATCTGATGACTGAATTATCTGCTAAGTACATGCAACAGAAAAAGAATTGAAATTTTTAGCAAAGTAGGGGACAGAGGAATAGGAACAACTGAATAGCAAAAGTTTTATATTGTATCTGTAGCAGATATTCATGTGTGTCATGATTGATATTTTGATGCATCAGGGTTGAGAAGGAAGTTGGTGGAATGGAAATGGCCCATGAAGGAATGATCTGGAGTCTGGCATGGCATCCCCTTGGACACATTCTCTGTTCAGGCTCAAATGATCACACCAGGTATTTCAAAGTATTTAAAGAAAAGATCTAAGGGAAAGTACATGCATTTAGAAACTGGAAGGGTGCATGACATTGGTGAGCAAGAACAGATCAGGTTGGTTTTGATACACAACCTGTAGGGGAAGCAGAAAGAAACTTATTTAAGTGGGAAGGCACTGATGTGTTTTACATGAAAAGGTAGAGTGTTGTCTCACTTACCTTTCACCTAAGGAAGCCTTAAGAAATGAAAGGTTTGGGGATTGTGTGAGTTCTATACAGTTCGATATGGTAATTGTTGGGATTTTTTTGTTTGAACCTCAGAGTTCAGATGCAGTGCTGAACTTGATAAGGCAGAGTTGAACCCTTGTATAGTCAAAAAATTAAAATTTAAATAAACAAGCAGTAATTACATTAAAAGTACTTAACGTTCTTGACTTTCTACTGAGATCATATCATTTCCCTTCACCAACAGCAAGTTTTGGACTCGAAATCGTCCTGGAGATAAAATGAGAGATCGTTACAACTTGAATTTGCTGCCTGGAATGTCAGAGGATGGTGTGGAGTATGGTAAGGCAATTTCCATGAGCATGGAGAAAAGAGAGTTTGGGGTTAGGAACAAGCCTAGGGCATTTAGCTAACATTAGAGTGCAGTTTCTGGGTAAGGTGATGAGACAGTATAGTATTGGTGACTAGCTAGATAAAGATATCTTTTTTTTTCTTTTACATAAATAATCTCATTCTCTGTGTTATCAGCAAGCACTACTCCAACAATTTGTTGTCTTTTATTCCACAGCTCCAGGAGGTAAGATGTGCTCTGTCAGTCACAGAAAGGAGGTTTGGCTCTCCCTCTGGCGCTGTCTCCAGATTACTTTTCTTCTTGGAAACTTCATGTGACTGCAAGACTTTCCTCAGTCCTGAACTACACCAGGAAGACCTTTCAAATTATTCAACTTGACTCAAATCTTTAAAATTTTACCCTCCTCCCTTTTAAGAATTCTTGTAATTTTGTGCTGCTCAGGGTTGCCCAGCTCTACAGCATTGCCTCAGCAACCTTTTTTAATTCCCAGGATTGCATCTGTTTATTAACGTTTCTTATTACTTGCCCCTTTGGGTTTGGGAATGACAATTAAAATGCATTATTTTAATCTGATTTAAATTTTAAACTACATGCATTTGTTATTGCAAAAATGGGAATTGGTATGAGATGATATTTCCTTTTCAGACCCCCTACGCTAAATATCGCTTTTCTTAAAAGTATATAATGTCTGTTCTTTTGGGGTGTTTTATGAATCTGAATTGTCAATTCTTTTAATATCTGTAATTAATGTATGAGATCTAAAAACTGACCCAGCAGCTGTGAAATGCATAATGGTGAGAATGTGAGAAGCTGAAAGAATTTAAATTATAACGTAATGAAAAAGTTTTTGAAGTATAAATACTTATTGTTTTCCTGTAGATGATTTGGAACCCAACAGTCTAGCAGTTATCCCTGGGATGGGAATACCCGAACAATTGAAAATAGCCATGGAGCAAGAGCAGATGGGTAAGTAGCAGCTATAGGGAGGCATTTTCCTGAGCCATCCAGATGCTGTTTGACTTCTCTTTCATCCTTTCATATAATTGGGTAGCACAGCTGTTGTTTTCTGAGGTTCTTAACTGCATATTTTCAATGGAAAGGAAGAGTTGAGAACCTTGTGGTCTCTTCTGTTAAATAAACTGTAAGGAGAATAACAAGATTACTCTGTAACCTGTATTGCACCTTTTGTCTTTCCTGGTGTTAAAGGGAAAGATGAGTCCAATGACATTGAAATGACAATCCCAGGACTGGATTGGGGAATGGAGGAAGTAATGCAAAAGGACCAAAAAAAGGTGCCACAGAAAAAAGTGCCCTATGCAAAACCAATACCAGCACAGTTTCAGCAGGTAAGTACTGATAAGCAACAAACACTGGAACCACTTACAATCCCAGCTTCAAAAAGTTTGTGGCTGTTGGAGTGTTTGGATTTCTGACATAATTTCTTGTATCAACATCCAGTGCAAAATAATTTGCCACATTAGTTAAATGATTATTTAAGGATAAAATATTTTGTTAAATATCCTGTATCTGTACCTTAAAAGTTTATAAGATATGGATGTTTTATTCAGCCTAATCTTCAGCTTCTGGATATCCATAATGTTCAGCATTCTGGCATACCTTTTCCCAGTGCAGTGTTATGTTATATTACATGTGTAGCATTCCTTAGTATTAAGTTTACTTATTCTGCGTAGGCATGGATGCAGAATAAAGTTCCTTTGCCTCCCCCACCTGAGCCACTGAATGATAGAAAGGAAGATATTAAGCTGGAAGAGAAAAAGAAGACACAGGCAGAGATTGAACAGGAAATGGCAGCACTTCAGTACACAAACCCACAACTCTTGGAGGTAAGTACATAAACCCAGTTATTCATTGGAGCTCAGCACCAAGTGTGTAGCTTGCTTTTACAGTCTTGTTTTCACTTTTTCTCAAATGTGTCTAATTGAATGAGAATTGGATTCAGTGCACGATGCTATGATGCCACCAGTAAGGTTTCCACATTTCAGTTAGTTATACCTGTTTATGACTCTCTGTAGTTGTATTTCTGTTAATTAAGAGGACAGTACTAAATCTTTCCAAACTCCTGAGGACGAGATAGCTGCTTCTGATTTTTAGTTGTTTCATGTTTTTCTGTGCTTAGTTGATTTTCTGTGTCTCTTTTTCTTTTTTGGACAGCAATTGAAGATTGAGAGACTTGCACAAAAACAAGCTGAGCAAGTGCAGCCACCACCTCCAGGAGGTTCTCTTCATGGACCCCAGCCTTTTCCAGGGCAAGGCCCAATGTCACAGATGCCTCAAGGATTTCAGCAGCCCCTTCCACCTCAGCAGATGCCAATGAATATGCCTCAAATGGGACCTCCTGGTCCACAAGGACAATTCAGGCCTCCAGGACCCCAAGGACAAATGGGACCTCAAGGTCCTCCGTTACATCAAGGATCTGCAGGTCCTCAAGGGTTCATGGGACCACAAGGACCTCCAGGCCCCCAGGGGCCTCCACAAGGAATGCCACGGCCTCAGGATTTACATGGACATCAAGGAATGCAGAGACATCCTGGCCCTCATGGGCCAATGGGGCCTCCAGGTCCACAGGGTAATGCTGGTCCACAAGGCCATTTAGGACCACAGGGCCTACCTGGGTCTCAGACTCATTTAGGACCGCAAGGTCCACCTGGCCCACAAGGTCACCTGGGTCCTCAAGGTCCACCTGGTGGTCAAGGATTGCAAGGGCCACCTGGTCCCCGAGGAATGCAAGGACCTCTTCCTCATGGCATGCAAGGAGCTCCAGGATCTCAAGGGATGCAGGGTCCTATATCACAAGGGCCTCTGATGGGACTTAATCCAAGAGGGATGCAGGGTCCACCAGGACCCAGAGATAACCAAGGACCTTCTCCACAAGGGATGATGATGGGTCATCCGCAAGAAATGAGAGGCCATATGCAAAGTGGTTTACTAGGACATGGTCCCCAGGAGATGAGGGGCCTACAGGGACCCCCGCCTCAAGGTACAATGTTAGGACCGCCACAAGAATTGCGTGGGCCACCAGGTCCACAAGGCCAGCAGGGACCTCCACAAGGCTCTTTAGTAGGGCCTCAAGGAAACATGCAAGGACCTCAGGGACAGCCGAATCCTTCAAGGGGGCCGCACCCTTCCCAGGGCCCTCTGCCTTTCCAGCAGCAGAAAACGCCTCTGTTGGGTGACGGGCCTCGTCCCCCGTTTAATCAGGTATGTGTCAATCTGTATAACAAGGAGAGTGTTCAGAGTGTAGGAACGATAATGTCATGTGGTACAAATGCTGAGCAGGAGCAGAGGGTCTGGAGGTTAAATGGATTTACAAGATCCGTTTAACAAGGTCCGCCTCGGGTGAATCTAAATGATGATGAAAAAAGTTATGGAGCTTGGAAACAGCAGGGGTAACGGGAGAAAAGGATTACTAGAAATGCTGATAGAGAAATCAGTATCTGTTAGGAAAAATGTAACCATAAGAGAAACTCCAGATTTTTTAGTTTAAGGACACTGAACTGTCTTAAATGTGGAATTTCCTAGGGATGTAGGTAAGCACTAAGAAAGGTTGAATTTAAGCAAACTGAACATAAGAAATGTGTTAATTAAAACAAATTACTTTTGACTCTGAGTTGTCCCAGAGTACTTTATGGGATGAATTTACTATAGATGCTGACACACCTGGAATCAGCGTAGGTCTGGTTGAGCTTTCCAGTTCAAACTAAATGCACAGGAGCATAACTATCCTGCTTCCTACACTGGTGTAGAAATTGTTTCGCCACCTTTATACCTTCTGGGCCACGAGTTAAGAGATTGGCTCTGCGTACCTGAGCTTGTTACTGCACCACATGCTGCAGAATGCAGGGAGAGGGGGCACGGGTATTGGGCAGGGATGGGTAGGACCAGCGGGTTGGCGGGGTGGGCACTGGGCTGGAGCTGCTGTGCTGGCCATCAGGTGGCCCTGCATGGTGCTGCCACGGCACTCAGCTCCTGCAGGGCTCAGCAGCTCCGCAGTGTACCTGCACTCAGCTCACCTGGCATACTGGAGAAGTGTTGTTTGTACAGGCACTGATTACATTTTCAGGGATTAAGTCTGGTTCAGCACCAGCCCATCAGGTGCTGTCATGTGTAACCTGCTGTGCCCTCTTCAGCACCGTTATTACAGGGTTATTCCATCTCGTAATCACCAGAGATACAGAGAGCTTACTGTACTTACTGCTCCTTACAAGTTCCCTGTTATCATGGCGCTGGTTTTGTATTTAAAACTTCTTGTTTATCTTCAGCTTTAAGGTGAATTTTGAAGGGGATGTTTAGAAACAAATCTACTTATACGATTTTGAGTAATGTGGATTTTTTTAAAACAAAAATAACTCTTCGACTTCTTCAACTTGTACTGAACGGTTTCTAGCTAAAGCTTTGGACAGATGTGGATATACTTTGTGTGGAGTCCAGCACCAATCACAATAATGTGTGATGACATTGAAATGGACTTTGTCAGTGGTTGGACTTCAGAGATCAGAGTAGCCTACAAATTGTGTATTCGTTTGAGTATTTTTTCTGACGTATCAGCAATAACTTCCTGGGGACATCTGTAAATGTGTCACTGAGGTTTCAGAAACATCCAAGTTAAAAGAACAGGAATTGGTCCCACAAGTATTACTCATTTAATGCATGCTACCAGTTGTGGGCTTTGCTGTTATCCTAAGGGGACTAATTTCTCTGTCTAAAAATCCTCACAGAGCATGTGTGTGTTTACATGCATGTGTTGGGCTGTCCTCATCTGACCCTGCTGTTAACACTTGGGTCAGAATTCAGGAAGTTGCTTGTGACAGATGAACAGTTATTTTCACTAAATACTGCTCTCTGGAAGTCTTAATACTAAAAAAAAGAAAAAAAAAAAGTTGACCATTTTTTCCTTCCTTTTAGCTTTAGGAGGCTAATGTCTTTAGAAAATGGACAGATTTTAAAAATCATAATGTTCTTGTCAGGTTTTTTGGTCTTGTTTGCTTCTGTGTAATATGAATATAATGGTAGTTCCCTACCTTGGAAATCTTTAACAGTAAGCTTTGACTTTTTTTTGGTCCTAAATTTGATATTTCTCTCCTGTAAATTTGTACAAATTACTGACCTTCCTTTGCAATAACAGCAGAGTAGGAATATTTATTTGCTTCATCGAGGGCTTGTGAAATTACTACTGCATATTTGTAAAGGTTAATCTCTGGATAAGATAGCACCGTTACCTGCAGAGGTTTACTGCAGATGTGTAGGCAAGATGCACATCTCTTCCTGAACGTGGGATCTGCTACTTTCTGCAAATACCTAACGGAACAGAAAGCTGGTTGAGAAGGAAATTGACTGAGATATGGCAAAATTGTGTTCTGGAGACGGGCACGTTGGTACTGAAATGCAGACAGATAAATACAGAGTGTTGCCAGTTTGGCAGAAGTACTTTGGAGCCTTTTTTTGCTATTGCTAATTCAGAATAGTTGATTGTCCCATATCTAATCCTTCTGGTTAGACGTGCATCTCACTTGCTGCTTAGGTGAGTCTCGTCCACGTAGTGGAAAACTTTGGGAACTTGTGTTTTAGTTGAAATGCATTTTTTTTTTTCTTTGGGTCAATACAAAACATTCTTTCCCCCTTGGGCGCATACGTTTAACTACTACAGCTAGCTGTCATGAAGTGGCTGTGCTCTTTGCACACAGAGGCCAGACAAGCCACTAAGGTGGAAGAGTTTTGTTTGCTTCTCCAGCTTACCTGCACTGTGCAGAACCTCAGCACGCCCCAGGGAGCCCCGATCAGGCTGTGCAGCAGCAGGAGGCAGCTCAAACACAGCTGCTTCCAGGGGCTGGTGGCAGCTCTGGGTGCAGTCCGTCCTTCCGAGCTGTGCAAGTTAGTTTTCCGTAACAATTTTGGGACCCATAATGTATTTTAAAATTAAAAGCATGTAAAAATGCATTGTGATGGTTCTGTCTATCTTGTCAAAGCATAGTTTGCTTGGAATAGAGGGTTTTGGCAAACGCTAGTGAACTTCTTGTAGCGAGTACTAAGAAATAATGATTTGGTTAAACAGTGACAGTTTAAGAAGTTCAAGACTTTATTGTTAGTTAACATATGTTAAATACATCAGAAATTATAAAACTCCAGCAAGGTTTTGGTCAGGAATGGCAGAAGCCCCGTGAGAGCTGGATCTTTCCTAGACAGGCATTTTGTTTGTTCTGGACTCAAGTTGTCATTCATTCCCTAGGAAAGTTGTGTGCTTTTTTCTTTAATAAACATTGGAAACAAGCCTTTGTTTTCCCCCCAAAATGCATTACAAAAATACTCAATGCAGAGGTGATGTTTGTAGTACATGTTTGTGTGCTTTTGGTCACCTATACTGCAGTTCAATATAAAAGTTTAAGAATATAAAAGCAGTATATAAAAATGGCATTTCAAGCTATGATAGGAAACATGCTCAAATGAACTTCCTGCTACTCTGCAGCACACAAAAATACACCCAAATAGCAGGATTTCTCAAAAGTAGGTTCAGACCATGAAAATCATTTAACTTCGATTCCTGGAGAGCTGAATCAGTACAATTACAACAAGGAAGTGTAGTTGTCAGTGTATTTGCAAATGGCCTGCATCTGGAAGGTTTTTACCAGCCAAAATAAAGGCCAAGTCTAAATCTCTCACTTGAAATGTTTTAGGAAAAAACACTCTGTGTTTAGGGTTCTCTTGTATGTGATTTAGGGGGAATTTTTTTTTGGTGATATCAACATAAAAGGTTTTGCGTACCAATCGTGCACATTTCAACTATCTTGTTCAGTGATACATTTTTATTGTTGGATAATATTGCTAGGCAGTAAGTTGTGTACATGCCCGTTTCTAGTTTCAGTCAAACAGAGTCCCCAGGTGTTGACTTTTTATCTGGCCTTTCCTGCTGAAAGGCAGAATGAGACAGTTCAACCATGTTGTTTCCCAGCCATGTTTTCATATTGGGTCCAGCGTAATTTGGTACCTGCAGAGAAATCTTTCAGGGGTCCGTAACAGTGATGGAATTTAAAGAACATTACCTTATCCTTCAAAATCCACAAACAAACAAAGAAGATAAAAATAACCAAAGACTTTACATCTACTTTAGTTTTTCTTTGGGATGCTGAAAGTTCCACAAACCTCTGCTTACTGTGTTTCTGCCTGAGAATAGCAGGTGACTGCAGCTTCTGCTTTTAGACCTGCCATTGCTTAATAACCCATTAACAACTTGTCTCGTTGTGCTTAGCCAAGCATCCTAAAGGTTTTAATACTTTTGATTTTAACTTTAGAATCAGGAAAAACAAAATTGACCACCACATTAAAAATTAAACTCATGTATTTCCATGTTAAGCATTTACACAAGTTTAGAACAGAGATTCTCTGATACCACCAGCAGTAGTTGGTGGTTATTCCCCCACCCCAACATTGCTAATATTCTTATTGTTTTATTGTTCCATTTTTTTTGTTCATTTCCAAAGCAAGCTTTTGGTCCATGTAGCTTTATAATAGCATAAAAAACAGTACTTGTATTTTTCAAACAAACATACACAGTTCCCTTGTCTTTTCGAACAGGCAGATAAAACGTGAGCTTTTATCATCTTTGGTTGTCATGGATAAAATGTTAGTCTTTGAAATGTTAAATTTTCTATAAAATTATATATGCTGCTCAGACAGGGAAGGAAGAGAAAAGTGTTAGTGATGTGAGCCTCTGAAAAATGAGGCTGAAACCACTGGGAAATCAGCTGTTCCTATTGTAAGAAGATGTGGTCTTTGTTTAAGCAAATAAATTTGGCTCACCCCCTTAGGAAATGCTTAAAAGCAAAAATGCTCATGCATGCTAATTCATATGGTTTCTCCTGTTATATGCTAATAGGACGGACAGAACCCAGGTCCTCCACCACTGATACCAGGACTGGGGCAGCAGGGAGGACAAGGTCGTCTCGGCCCTCACAACCAAGGACCTGGTCTCAATAAAGGTAATTAAATACGTTGTCTGTTCTTCTGTGAGTAATTCTCCAAAAGGAAGCTGTTGAAGTGCAGCGCTTCTAGATAGAAAAGGGTGCAGCAGAACAAAGGGCCTTTGCTGAGAGGGAAGCTTCCGTAGGCTTGGGCTGGAATACAGAGGAAAAGTTTTTCCCCAAAAATTGTTTAATGTGAAATGTGTGGTGTATGCTTTCTAGAACTGTACAAACTAGAGCATCCTAGAGCATTTTTAGAAAACATTACAGAAATCTGCTATGATTTTTTCCCTCAAGGTGACTCCCGTGGTCCACCAAACCATCACATGGGCCCTCTCTCAGATAGAAGGCACGACCAGAACAGTGGTGGTCCTGATCATGGGCCTGAGAGAGGGTTGTTTCGAGGTGGCCAGGAGTGGGGTGATGGTAGAGACAGCAGGGGCATGCCAGATAGACGAGGACCTCACCCAGATTTCCATGATGACTTTGATCGACCAGATGACTTCCGTGACGACTTCCATCCAGATAAGAGATTTGGCCATCGATTACGGGAATTTGAGGGGAGAGGAGGCCCACCATTGCAAGATGAGAAATGGAGACGAGGTGGACCTGGGCCTCCCTTTCCTCCTGATCACAGGGAATTTGAAGGAGGGGGTTCAAACCGTGGCCCTCCTGGTGCTTGGGAAGGAAGGAGACCTTCAGATGATAGATATCCACGGGATCCTGAGGATGCACGGTTCCGAGGAAGACGAGATGAGAGGTAAGGATATGTCAACTCCTTGTTTTTGGGTAAGGGGTGAATGGAGGGAATTCTTTTTTTCCTGGTTTCCTTGTCATTAAGGAGTCTATCTGTTTCAGATTTATAAACTGGAAACCAATAAGGAAATGAAAACTCTAATATACCTGAGTATAGAGTCCATAAAATCATTCAGTAATAGAAGAAAACTTGAAAAATGGTCATTGTACACAGCAGCTTCCGTGTCTGTAAACAGTAAGTAAAGAGAAGGGAGGAAATTTGTAGAGAAGATCCAGTGACACAGGATGAAGATTTGAGATCGTTTTGATGAAAATTGAGAGGAAACTTGAAGGTTAAAGTGACAGACTTTTGAACACTAGAAGTGGAATTTGAGACTTGTCTCCAGTCACAAACCACAGGATGACTGTGGAGACTGTAGAATGAGATGTAATATACTTGTAAGGAGCAGGAACAGTGATCCTACTATCAAATATAAGGGGCAGAGCTACAGCATCTGTTGGACTGTTGAGACTATTTTCTCATGTTTTTGCTTGTAGGTATTTTATTTCTCTTTCTGACTGATTTCTTAATGCCAAACGAAGAACTCAAAAATAATCTAGTTTATAGCAATGTCCATGTCATTGCTCGCAATTTCCAAATAAATCACAAAGGGATGACTTTGCTTCTAGTTATTACTGTAAATATGGAGGAATTACTCAGCTGGCAAGATTACCTGTCATTGAAATTGCTCCAGATTTATGCTAGTTTAATGGAGTTAAATTTGGCCTCCCAGGTCTAAGCCTCTCACTGACCACCAACTCCACATGTATAAAAATGTGTACTTGTACAAATATATTGTGGTCTCCACATAATGTGAATTTTGTGTGTTTTAGTTGCCTTTTTAATCATTTTCTTACATTCCTTTTACTTTGCATCTATACAGCTCTTCTTTTAGCTATTTTCTACCTAGCTCTGTAAAGATGTACCTTCCTTTTGTGTGAAGAGTATGAAAAGAAATGAACAGTAACTAAAAGAAGGTAACAATTAAAGCCATTTAAAAAACAAAAGTTAAAATAGAATCCAAGCTGAATGGTCTGCATTATATAATTCTAAAAGACATAGCAGACGACATTTTTAGAAGCTCAGTAGAGACTTTTGGATCTTATATTGGAAATGTGTAGGGACTGGGAAGTATTTTTTTTATTATCCTGATTTTAAAAAGGTTTCAGGAAGAGAGTCCAGGAATGTTTTGACCTGTGAATCTGACTTCTGAACTAACAAGAGTCTGTTTGTCACAGTGCAAGTGTTTGGTACAGACCATTTAGTTTAAAGAGAGTCAGCACAGGGCTATAAAAGGCTTATTGTGCTTACAAGCTTAATGAATTAATCTGAGTGAAGGTGAATTAGATGCCATTTACTGCAGATGCTCAAGTGAACCTAAGAACCCCAGCTACACACTTAGCTGACTTGGTTTGGAATTTAGATTGTAATTGGTTTGATCAAGCATGAGAGGGAAGTGTATGTATGTGTGTTTCTCTCTAATTTCCCGTCCTTTTCATCCCTGTCCTGTTCTTACTCTACCTGTGCCTATCAACACGATGCTTCTACCGCAGAGACCTGCCTCTTCCTGCCTGCTAATCTGCAGTGTATAGCTCTGTACATTAAGGTCCTAGGCCTCAAGGAAGAAGATCTGAGAGCAGTCAAACAGGAACTGAGCCCTATACAAGGCAGGGTTTTACATGTGACTGATATAAAAAAGTGAAAAAGGAGATACAAAACACAATATTAGGAGCTGTGGCTATGTCAGGCATAGGCATGATAGATTTCAGAGCTAAACTTTGTCCATGAGGTTGCCTGGAAATAAAAGGCAAGGCCCTATTCCTGGTAGCCATGGGACCTCGTGTTGCAAATCTTGGTAATTTACAAGCTAAGCAGAATCACACCAAGTCAGTATTAAAAATGGGAGACCCTCTAAAGAGTATCTAGAGGACTGTGCTGTTTCAAGGCTAAACAACATTGCTATGTGGTTATTTGAACCATTTGTACCTGAAACTGTTCAGTTTGTTTTCACAAATAATCCAGGTTAATGTAAAATGGTTCATTGTCCATATACAGCACTCCCTCCATCCACTGTTGCTGTACAGGCACAGCAGCCTCCTTTCTGTATTGTGTTTGTTTTCTGGGAGGTGGAGACAGACCTATTGTTTTTAATTAAAAAAAAATGTAAAAGTTTAAAAATATTGTATTGTGTTATGACTACTGTTAAAATATTTAAATTTGTAATTAAAAGGTTAATGTTGTTAAAATTCTAAATAAAAGTATCTAAAGTTTTGCTTGTAATAGGATGCACTGTGTCGTTAATGAGCTGGGGAAGGGGATGCTGCACAAAGCCACGACCACCTGAATATTATGGTGCTGCAGTTTGGCCAGTGTGGAACTGGGAGAAGAGGGGAGGTGGGGGGCGGCATCAGTGTGAACGGGGAAAGAGAGAGCTCAGCATTATCACTGCTGTCACTGAGGGGTGGGCAGGAACAGTGTGGGAGTGCACTGTGAGGACTCCCAAAATATTGTGCCTGCGCCACCTAAACATCCCCCCTGTGCTCGCACAGAAATTGTAGGAGCTGAGCTGTAACCTGAGAGAGCCCTACCAGCTGGTGGTACTGCACACCTCGGGAGTCGCAGTAATACACAGAGCATGTATGCAGTCTGACAAGCACTACAAGTGTTTAAACTGGTACTGTAAAAGCCAGACCTGCTAGCATTCATGCAGCCATCTGTAGGCTTACCTGAAGTGGCACTGACAGTTAAGAAGGAACCGTTCTCCTCTCTGAAGGTCTGTGTTTAAAGCCCCAGTGTGATGCTGGAGGAACTATACTGATTTCAGATGAGACGCAGAACCCAGTCCTATCAAATTACTGAAGATGCCGTGGTACTTACAAGAAGGATATTACTGACTTCAGGCTCATAACTACATTTTGCAAAACAAAATTATTTGTTATTGCGGTTGGATAAGTTGCTCTTGAGGTTGTAAAGGCCACTGTGCACACTGCTCAGCGATCAGCATTCCTACAGAGCCAAGTACAGTCTAGAATCATTTCCTGAATCTGTAAACTTTAAAAAAAAATCCTCTAAGAATGGGATGAATAAGATAATGTTCTAGCGAAAGAGTCCAAAATCAACAGGAATTTATGCTGGAATGTTCACTGTAGCCTCGACTCTCATTGCTTGCATTTTTTCACTTTGCTTTTATCAGTAAAAGGGAAGGGAAAGTAAGACCATCACAGCTAAGGGAAATTCACTTGTCTTTTTCCTTACCTTACCTTATACCTATCATCACTCAGTGATTTTTTGTTTCCCTTTTCATTAAATTAATGCAATATATTTGACAATATTTTTTCTTGTGTGAAAAAAAACGACACAGCAGAAGAAAATGAGGAAAAATATTAAAACAAAGTTCTCAAGGGCAGAAAATAAGCACTTTTCCACCCACAAATCCTATTTGAATGATTGTATGGTGCTATAAGTATTAAGTGAAACAGTTCAGAAAAGGATTATTAAGCTGAAGCTGTCTCAAGATTATCCATGTAAATTCTGCCTATAAACCACCTTTGTACCATGTTCTTTCTTGTAGCTTCAGAAGAGGAGGACCCTCAAGACATGAGGGCCGGGGACCCAGGGGGAGAGATGGCTTTCCTGGTCCTGAAGATTTTGGGCCAGATGACACTTTTGACTCTCCAGATGAAAATGCAAGAGGAAGGGACCATGGTGTTCGGGGGCGAGGTCGTGGTGCACTTAGAGGTGAGGGGAACGTTCTTCCACACTGAGATACAAGGATAAGGAACCAAAGACATTTCTTGGGCAAATTGCAGTAGTTTCATTAATACGATGTCTCTTCTCATTCTTGTTCCCTGCATCTCTTACTGCTCAGGGGGCCGGAAGGGTCTACTTCCTACTCCCGATGAATTTCCACGCTTTGAAGGTGGGCGGAAACCAGAATCCTGGGATGGAAACAGAGAACCAGGTAAAAAAAAAAAAATTAAACAAATGTATATATAAAAAAAAAAACTTGAGGTTTGCTTCTAATAATAGACTAGACTTCTAAAACATAATCACTTCAAGAAAAATGTCACTATTTTGTCTGTACTTATGCTCACTGTTAGTCTTTTATCACCAGAGAAACAAAAGGTAGTTCCTTGGACTTCTAACTTTAGAAAACACTTAACTGTCCACAATTTTACTGTCACTAAATGCAGCAGTCTCACTGAATAAAAAATGTTTGTGGTTTTAAAATCTTAAGTTGAAATCTTACACAGTCCAAAGCTGCATGTTGTTTTTCACCTGTGGGTGACTGAGGCATAACTTGTAGATTTTTGAGATATATACTAATGCCAATAGGAATCTTTTGCTTTGATGCCATCGTCTTTATTGTTTGCAAAAATAGTGTTTTTAGCTGCAACATGTGACAGCATATTGATATGAATATTTGTGTTACTAAAGGAACGTATATAATTACATATAGGGTCAAAACTGAAATTTAGAATGTCATGGAAAAAACGAGCACAAATGACACGTGAATCGTGAAAGGAACTTGTGATCATCTCTAAAATGCGTGAAAATATACTGAAAAGAAAGCTTTAAATCCTTCACTTCTTTCTTCCTCATCGTCTTTTAAAACTTTCTTATCTTTAGATTTCTTGCAACTTTTACTTATCCAGTGTTTGCTTGTTTGCCTTTTTAGCAGGTGGGGGAAGCTTTATGCAATTCTAACTCAAAATTTTGTGCCCTATAGCATGGAAAGTGTGTACATTTATATGACTGCCTCTGAAAATGAGAGAGAATGATCAGATGAACACTACTTAATGATCCTGTTTTTTCTCATGATCAGGTCCTCGTCCAGATCATCCTCCTCATGACGGGCATTCTCCAGCTAACCGAGAACGTTCTTCTTCGCTCCAGGGCATGGACATGGCCTCATTGCCACCACGTAAACGTCCCTGGCACGATGGACCAGGGACCTCTGACCACAGAGAAATGGATGCTCCAGGTGGACCCCCAGAGGAGAGGGGCAAAGGTAAAAAGTCCCTTATATTGAAAACCTTACGTAACACTGGCACATTTTTCAACAGTAGTCTCACTCAGATTTTTTTTAAGAAGCATAAACTCTTGACATACACAACACACAGATGCAGCTCTGGAACTTAATGTTGCAGAGTGTTTTCTTAAATAAATTTTTAAAAGTAAAATACTGCTTTTCTCTTGTTTGAAGCCTGTCATTCACTAATTTAATTCATTGATGTCTTCCGTTTTAATTGATCTTTATTATCTCTGAATGTCACCTCTTACTGTATCAAACTTCATGTTTCCAACCTGAACTAGCTCTTCTCCATGTCAGAGCCCTGATCTGCTCATCTTTTGTCTCTGGAACGCTGTTCTGTATCTTTTGCTATCCTTATTACCTTGCCTGTATCTTTTTCAGTTTTAAATGGGGTAACAAAGAATTGCACACACTATTTAAGATGTGGTTTAACCATTAATTTCTTCAGTTCACTTGGTTTTATTGTATTTCCTCCATTCTTTCCTAATAGCTCCTGATAATCACATCTGACTTTTTAACTATTACTGAACATTCACGTGACACTTTTCTTCAGTTAGCTACTGCAACCCACGAAGTATTTTCTTTTGAGTCTAAGAGCTGGTTCATAGCCTATGACAGTTTCCAAAATAATCTTAGCCCCACACCAGTTCTTGGCCCCTTTTCTTATAAATCTGATTGCCGTTATCTTTTTAAATAATGTCCTTATATTGATTACCCACTGTTTTGTAGCCATTAGTAACCCTGATCCTTTACAGTTGCTTCCAAATGTTGAGCTGCCAGCCTACAGTTGACATTTTTGTCAGCCCTCTGCTGCACAGCTTTGCCTTTGATGCCATTCAATGTCATCCTGCTTCTGTTATTGTAGTTCTGAAGCTCATCTAGTTTAGAGTGTATGCCAATCCTCTGTGTGGACTGTATTTGCAATGTTGTATTAACAGCAGGTTTCATCATTACTTCATAGATGTTCTTAGTAAAACTCCACTGGTAAACTCCCTCTATATCACCATTTTTCCTTTCAAAACAGAACGTTGTGTTTTCCCAGTTAGCCATAGCGTGTATGTCCATAAAGCACTTTTACCATTTATTTTTTGAAAACATTGCTTCTGTTATTTTGGGCTAATGACCTGTTTGTTTGTTTTTATTATGATTTTAACTTACATATCAGTACTAAAATGATCTATGAGAAGTAGAAAATCCTGACGTTCCTGGCCGTAAGAGCTTGTGTAGTTTATATTCACACATAGTAATAAAATCAAGCATCTTCCCATTATTTCTAGAAAAAAAAAAAAAAAAAAAAGGAATCTAACAGTAACATTACTCATTGTTCTCACCACCAACCTCAACTGATCCATCAGTGCAATGTTGTGTTTAGGAGAAAAAAAAATATTTTGCAATAAACACATACAAAGAACCACAGATGGTCTTGAAGGATAACAATCAGGTATGCCTGGCAGTTTTGAGGACACTATGACTATCGTTGATCTGACTTATTTAAGTACTTGCTGACTAGATCAGACATATCAGACATATCAGACAATCTCTTATAATCCCCAAAGAATTGTTTGATTGCTGTCCATCTTCTGGACTGTCACGGAGATACTGAATCTATTTAACAAAAAAATGGATAGAGGGAGCAGGCAAAAAACTGTAGGTCTCAACTATATTCAATTTCTGACTGTTTGTACCACCAGAGAGCTACCTAAGCAACAGTGTGTCTGAGAAGAGGTATGGCTTCGACTTCAAAATCAGTAACATTGTGCTTCATTTTTAGGACGTGGCAATTCAGGACCATCACAGAGAGTGCCAAAATCTGGGAGGTCTAATTCTTTAGATGGAGACCATCATGATGGATTCCACAGAGATGAAGCTTTTGGTGGAGGACCTGCAGGAGGCAATAACCCTTCTAGAGGAGGAAGGAGTGGAAGTAATTGGGGAAGAGGAAACAACATGAACTCTGGTCAGTCAAGAAGAGGAGCATCTAGGGGTGGTGGAAGAGGCCGATAGAAGAGGCTTTGACTGGGTCACACCCAGTCCTTGCTGGACAATATTTAAATAGACTGCTACTATGGACTCAAAGAGAAAGTAACCCTGCAACAACACAAACCTGGATTCTTAACTGGGATAACTGAATGTGCATTAATTAGTTCCTAACAAGGGTCTTTTCCTAGATCAGCCAACTGCTACTAGCTGCAGTATTGCAGCTAGCTTTCTGTTTTGTCCTCTCCATCCCTGTTTTCCTCACCTTCTTTTACCTACTTTGTTTTGTGAAGAGCTGGAATTTTTTTTAGTGTTGAGACATGGAGCACCTCCACAGATTTCAGTTCACCTCCAGACAGAAACTTGTTTCTATATGTACAGTTTGTCAGAAGAGTTACATTGTTTTTTTTGTATGAATACAGAATGTAATTTGTGCAAAAATTAACAAAAAAGTCAACGCTGTGTGATTCTTTACTCACCTATTACTATAAAGTGTCATCATTAAGCAAACTTGTGTATCAGATGGAACAACAGAACTACCTCCTGCAATCTCAGCTGTTTAAAATACTAATAGCTTATTCCTATTTTTTTGGTTTATCATGTATAGAGAACTTTTTTCACCTTTAGACACAGCTGTCTATGAAAACAAGTGGTGCTGACGTTAAAATTCCAAAACACAGGAAATCACCGCTGCTTGCTAGTCTATCACCCTGAAAGAGAAAAACGTGGAACACCGTTTAGAAAAAGTTGTCATAAACATAGTGTGAGTTATAACCTGGCCCACTAGCAAGACAGCATGACAAGTCATTCTACACTTCATCTGGGTGAGTCAAATACATGTGTTCGCAGGAGCAAAACACTTTACACTTAAAGGAATTGGGGAAGAAGTTTCGGAGCTTGATTAATATGGATGCATATGTTTTACAGTGGCCGTAGCATACATCGCTTAAAGATACGGGTGTCCAGCAGAGTGATCCATTCAAATACTGAAGTGCAAACCTTGATAGTCGATGGCTTTCATCTTAACATTTCCAAATACTTTTAGGGTATGGTTCCCTAGTTTTACTGGGGGGGAGATGAGCAGAAGTTATTTGTATTTCCCCCATTTCATAATAAAGCTGCTTACCAACCACGACTTTCCAATTTCCCCATAAACTGTTCATATCAATCATCTCCAGTCACCAGGCTCCTTTAATGTCTAAAGCCTGAATGAAAAGTTTATTACATAAGGACATACTCTAAAGGCAGCTCTCAGAAAGGTCCTAAATTAGAAGTATAGGACATAGTATAACAAAAACTATCACTACCTGTTTTTTTTTTTTTTTACTCTCTCCACTTGAATTTCAAAGAATGGTTTCAGTTGGAGGGGACCCTAAAGACCACTTAGTTCCACCCCACCTGCCCACGGCCCAGGCTGCCCCCAGCCCCGTCCAGCCTGGCCTCAAACACCTCCAGGCATAGGACAAACACAAGCTTCTCTGGGCAGCCTGGGACAGTGCCTCACCGCCCTCATGGTAAAGAATTTCTTCCAAATGTTTAATCTAAATCTACCATCTTTTACTTTAAAGCTGTTAGAATATTCATGATAACAAGGCAACGTAGCTCTGTAGCTGACAAAGGCACTGCAACAACTTAGCAATACACAGCAGCTATTTTATCTTGACTTATGCAGTCACATTTTTTTTTTAAAGACTGACTTAAGTCCTTACGATCTACCTTTTTTAAAGAGATCAAAGTGTAGATGCTAAAATGCTGTTCTCTTGATTTGGTCATGGCTAGTTTTTTTTTCTTAGTTTTTAACTTGTAGTGTGCAAAATGGCATGTGAAAATTACAGTAATTAAATGAAAGGAATCTGAAAGGAACTGACTGGGGAAAAAACTGATGTGACAGTTTTTCCTTTGAGGGAAAAAAATACGTTGCTTTTACCTCTACCTGTAGAGGGGCTGTGGTTGCTTTTGGTGTAGGATTGCTTTTAGGTTTTGATGATTAATGCTGACAATTTAATCATCAGCAAAGGAGAAAGCTTTTTTTTTTTGTTTTAATATAAGCCCTATGTATATTGCATATGCGGCTGAAAGTGACTTTGCTAGTAGTTAGAATACTTGATTTAGAGGATGAGCTTTTGGCCCTTAATTAAGCTACAGTCCTCTGCAAAAAAAAAAAAAAAAAGTACCTAGTAACAGGCAACACAGGTTTCTGTATTTAGACAAAATGGAAAATGCTTATTGTACTTGGTGTTACATTCTTCATGAGTGCCAGCTTTTTAAATTAGGTAGAATTTTTGAGATACTCTGTGGCCATGGAAGGTGCAAAACCAGTCAAGAGATTAACTGGATTAGCTAGCTTTCATATAAAATCTTGAAGACCACAGCATATCAGAGGAGACAGAAGGTTCCCAGTCTGACTGCTGAAAAATGGATGAAATTATTTAATGGGAATATGCTTCTGTCCTGTCCAGGTGAAGTTCTTTCACCAGCACTGCATGTAGAATCCTTACACTCTACCTGCTAGCTTACAGCTTCACCTTGTCTAACACGTACTTTGATACTGATGTTAGAAATAAGAATAGTTTTATATACTATAGCTTAGGAATTATAAAAGTGAGAAAACTAATTTAATGCTATTCCAGATGGCTCTGACCTATATTTTTAAGGAAAAAAGTGACCAGTAGTTGAATGTCTATACTGACATTTGGTACACAAAGAGTTTTATTAAGACAATCTATGTACATTTAAGTACTTCCATTTAACAATTTTGGTTTAATTAAGAGCAGCTATTATGTTGATAGGTTAAACCCTACATAGCGATAGTGGACGTGTATTGCAGTGTTTGGCTCTGTGTTGTGTGTGAGGCACGTACGCTCAACGAGACAGCCACTGGGGCTTGGAGTTGGTTAGGCCAGGCACTCCATCTACCTGCAGCAATGCACTGAAGTACCAAGCACTCACCAGGGACCGCCAGCCACCTTTGTACAGCTGCTTGGTTTCTGGATTGAAACAGAGCTATGCTGGCTGAAGCAAGCTCCGACCAGCAGCAGATCTGTTTTTGAAGGTCATGCTGTGACAGCAAGCGGTTCCTGACCAGTTTGAAAAAGTGAAAAAGAAACACATATCCAGAAGAAAGTCTTCTGGAAAGACGAAGCTATCCCTTTGTGGTCCGAGTATTTGGTACCTCACAGCAGCTGTACGGCAGCCCTAATGTTAGCACCTGCCACTTGCCCACCGCCACGCAAGCCAGACTCCCCTCACAGCTACGGCTAGGCGTTGTGACCCGCAGCCCCACCACGCTTGGTTTCACTTACTGGACGGCATTTTAAAGACGGCTTTTCTCTATGCAGTTTATGGGCACGCAGTGCTCGTGTTCACTACGGGTCCGGGCTGGCTGACGGCTGTGCCCGGGTTTGTGTTCGGCCCGCGGGGCTCAGCGCGGGCTGGGGGCAGCGCCAGAGCCGCCGGCTGCGAGCCGAGCCCCGCTCCGCGGCCCGGCCGGGCTCGGTGTCCGCGGGGGCTCCGCTCAGTTCCACGCGGGGCGGCCGGGCCGCCGCGTCCCGCTGCCGCCGCTCTCACTCACGCTTCGCAGCAGCCACGCGGGTCCGGTACTCGCGGGGGGGGCCGGGGCTGCGGGGCTGACGGCGGTGAGGCGAGGGGAAGGGGGGGGGGAGCCGCGAGCAGCCCCCGGCGGGGGGCGAGGCGAGCGGCGCGGGCGTCCTCCTTCAGCCTTCCTCCTCCTCCTCCTCGCCGGGCTCACAGCGGCAGCACCCGGCGGCGCAGCGCGGCGCCCCCGAGCCCTGCGAGGCGGCGCAGGCCGGCGGCGCCCCCGGGCAGCGCGTCCAGGAGCGCGGCGGCCGCGGCCCCGAGCTGCGCGGCGGCGCCCAGCGCCGTGAGGGGAGCGCTGCGCAGCCCCAGCGCCGCGTACAGCGTCCCGCACAGCGCGGCCCCGTACAGCACCGAGCCGCGCCCGGGCCGCCGCAGCAGGGCCGGGCCGCGCAGCAGGGCGGCGGCGGCCAGCGCGCAGAGCGAGCCCAGGGACCAGAGCAGCGCGAACTTGCGGGCGCGGAGCAGCAGCAGCGGCGCGTACAGCGCGGCCAGCCCGAAGCAGAGGGCGGCCAGCAGCGCGCACAGCCCGGCCGCCGCCAGCCGCTGCCAGCGCGACAGCCCCGGCAGGCACGGCTCCGTCTCGGCCGCCCAGGGCCAGCCCCAGCCCGGCCAGCCGCCCGCCCCGCCGGCCGCCGCCTCCTCCTCCTCCTTCTCCTGCTGCTGCTGCGGGCTGGCGGCGGGCGGGCCGGGGGCTTGGTGCCTCGCCAGGTAGTCCCGCAGCTGCTGGCCCAGGTCCGCCATGGCCGGCTCGCCCCCGCCGCTACCGCGCGCCGCCCGCCCGCCCCGCCGCCATCTTACGCGGCGGCCGCATCCGGGCTCGCATCGCGGCCATCCGCGGCGGGGCGGGGCGGGCCGCGCCTGCGCCGTGCTGCCAGGCGCTGAGGCGGCACCGGCACCGGCGGCGGCGCTCGGGGGCCGCCGCGGGAGGGGAGCCCTCGAGGCGGGGGCGAGCCCGGTGAGCCCCGCGGGGGCGGCCGGTGCGGGTGGGCAGCAGCCTGGCACCGCCCCGCGGCTCCTCAGGCTCAGCCCCCGCAGCCTCACGTTGCCTCGGGGGGGGGCTGGCAGGAGGCGGGCGCTGCCCGCTGTGAGGCGTTCAGGTGCCGGGGGAGACAAAAGCGGATGGGCTGACTGGGAGCTCGTCTGTGTGCGCAGCCACAGACCGACACCCACCCCTGTTGAACTGTTGGCTGCTAATTAACGAGGTTGCCTCTTACCCGGTTTCCAACCAACCGTTAAAATATGAGCATCGATCTCAGTCCATTAATTACCCTGCTTTAAACAAAGAACTAAAGATACTCAATCCGTTACCTGCTCAAAGTATTAAAAAATACCAAGTGCTAGGTTAACCTGTATGATTCTAAATGTTCACCGGAGGGCTGAACAATGGGGTGTTCGGACACCACGAGGCGCAGGGAGCACAGTTCCCATCAGCAGCCCCAAGCTCAGGAGAATATTTGTGGCAACGGTGGGTCACACCGCAAGGGGCTGCCTCACGAGATGAAGTTTTAAAGCAGGCTTGGACAGCAGCTCCCTGCCCCGTTAGCACCGCGGTACCCGCCGGAGCTGTTGGGGCGCCCAGGACACGGCTGGGTCCCTGGCAGCAGGGGCTGGGTGCCACAGGAGCGGGGTCCCGGCGGGGGATCGCTGCCGCCTCGCTGCGTTTCAGGTGGCCTCCAGGCGGGTCTGAAGCGAGCACAACGAGTGTGGGACCCCCGTCCCGGCCGGCAGGAGGATTTTTTCCTCGGGAAAATGTCCCGCCTGGCTGCCCAGCGCTAACTGCCCGCCGGGTCACGGCTGCAGGACCATGGCCGCCTGCCTTCCCCCTCCAGCACCGGAGCGGGAGGCGGGCCTGGCCCCGCCGCCTCGTTGCTCAATTTTTCTTCCCTTTATAGGAAAAATATGCGCGGGGCCCGGGGGGGGCTGCCCTGAGTCACCGGGGGCCGCGGCTGCCGCCCACGCCCAGGGGCCGGGGCGGGGTCTGCGCTGCCCGCCGGGGCCGGGACCGGGGCCGGGGCCGAGCCGAGCCGAGCCGAGCCCCGCCGAGCGGCCGGGGGCCCCGGGCGCGCCGCCATGACGGGCAGGTAAGGCCGGGGCAGCCCCCGGGGCGGCTCCGCGGGAGCGCAGGGCCGGCGGTGGAGGGGCAGAGCCGGGCGGCCCCGCCGCGGATCGCCCCGGCCCGGGGGAGGGCAGAGGGTGGGACGGGGCCGGGAACGGAGCGGTTCTGGGCTCAGCCCCGCTATGGCTCGGGCCCCGGCAGCCCGCGGTGCCTCACGACCCCGCCGCACAGCGAGCGGCTCCTCCGGCCGCTGCCTCCGTGACCTCTGCTTCGGGCTGGCCTCGCGGATACGTGTCCGAGCAGTCCTTAAATCTGGAGTTTGGGTCTCCTCCCGCGCTGTCTGACGCCGGGGAGCTCTGTAATGTCCCTGAATTGACAGATGTAAACGAGAAAAGCAGCGGGGACAGCGTTTGCTCGCATCTTCTGAGGGGTCGCACAAGTGCTTTAGTGTCTGATCGCTTCTTTTCCCGTCCGTAAAATAAAACCCAGACATTATGAAGCAGTTTGGAAACAAGCTTGCTATTGTAAAATGTCTTGAAAGATATGAAGAAATAATATCAACAGTAGTAGGATGTTTATCTAAGGTAGTCATCACCCTGAATCCTGCTGTCACCGTGATTCTAAAGCACTGTTATTTGTGACCAGAAGCCCTGATACAGGTCAGTTTGTCTCTAAGTACTCGCTCTCTTGTGTAAAGTCTTGATGTCTGGATTGTGCTGCTGCTTATAGTCACTTGATGTGTCTCATATTTGGTGGGTTGCTAAGTATGCGCTGAATAGTTCTGTCCTCATCTATCATTTTGATCAGTGTTATTTTTGCTGTCTGTGATGACAAATTGTTGTTGATAGGTGGTGGTACGTGCTTAAAAACCTTTGGTTTTTGCCTCCTGTCTTAAGGTTATTTTTTTTTTCTCTGTCTAAATGACCACTTTTTGTTCTTTTGATGTGTCACATAGGTGTGTATTTGCAAGTTCACAGAAATTTCTCAAAACTAGAGGAAGGCTGAGGTCATGGTACCCATGCAGCTCCTAAATAGAGACCAGAAAGGGAGGACCTGGGAAGTGTTGTCTGTGAAAACCCAACTTGCTTTATTCCCATACAGCTTTGGTGTGGGACTGTTTAGAATGACATGTTCACCTCGGGTGAAATCACGCAACTACAGGGGACAGTGGGAAATGACTGCGCACAGCAATCCTCATCTTTTCTCCTGTGCTTCTTCAGAAACTTGCCTTTTAAGTTATAAGAAATTATTACTGTGTTCATAAGAAGCTCTGACGTGAAGCATGAGGCTGGGTGGAATGTTCCAAGGAAGCTGAGCAGGGAGGGTAGAGTGCACAGTTCTGCAAAGTAACGCAGGATTTGTCTCCTTTCCTTCCAACGTACTTCAGAGGGTTGTTAAAGTGAGCAGGCCTTGGCTTTGCTTTTGAAAAGTCAATTGCATGAATGCAAGTGTTACTTAAAGTTTTCAAAAACATTTATACTGGAAAGTTTGTCAATTATGAACACTTGTGAATTTCCTAGGACAGAGCGATCATCTCAGACTGGCTGTTTCTTAGCAAAACGAAACCTGCCTTTGGTTTTCAGTGTCTGGGAAACATTGGCACGGCTCAGCACCTTGCCTGACTGATGCCGTTTGGCGAGCACCATGTCCAGCAGTGTAGGTCTGACACCTAAGTCATGGGAAGGAGCTCAGCATGGAGAACAGGCTTCCTCAGACCAAGCCGTGGGTCACTGAGCTGAGCTCTTGCTAGATGTTGTCTGATGTTTGTTATGTGGTAGTTCTCAACATCTGCCTACAGTATGTAGACATGTTCTGAAACTTTTGACGTTGAGGGCTTTTGAGGTTCCAGAAGGAGATGAACTGCTTCACAGCTGGAGCTTCTCCACAACATTGAGCAGTGGGAACCTTCCAGAGGCAGGAATACGACATAAATGTGTCTCTAGTCTTGAAACCGTTGACACACCAAAGGGGATGATTTTGTTTTGTTTTGCTCTGTAAAGTGAGGAAGACTGTGGGGAGGATGTGCAGGGCTGAGACGTAATTATTTTTCGCTTCACTTTTCTTGTCAAATAGGAACAAATACGGACTCACCGTTAGGTACTGTGATTACTGATGCATTATTAGTGATTAAGATAGGTGAATAATTAATTTTCATTTTGAAGTGTTCCGTCCTTTTTAGCTGCAGAATGTGTCTTCTGAATTTAAGTAGCTACCATAATTTGATTTACTGATTTCTAGCATTAGGGAAAAATGCAGTTTCAGAAAATACAAAGAAGGATGTGTACTTCTATATATTCATAGTATGAAATTACTAAAAATAAGTGACTATTTAGCAAGTGAAATCCAAATACTGTGTGTATCCTATTGTGAGCTTACATTGCTTGTATGTGAGGATGTGTTTTATTAGAAAACTCTGATGAGCAGATTACTGGAATTTGCAAATGCTAGAGCTGAATGCCATGTCTTGTCAGGGCAGTTTTGCTTCCCTGTATCTTGATGTTAAAGTAGCTGTTACAGCCCCTAATTCCAAGAGTAGTCTGTGTTTTAAAGGGATGCTGGCAGCTTAAAAAACAGAACAGCCTCTGTTTGAACACAGCTGTTCCAACTAAGATCAAAAGATAATAGGACAAAAGAAATTAGGGAAATATATATTAATTTTACTAACTTACATATTGTTTAACTACGTTTTGAAATAAACTCTGAAAGATAATGTCTATTGATAAGATAATGTATATTGATAAGATTGTACAGATAATGTGTATATATATATAATATACATACATATAAAACCAGTATGTTTCTAAGCAACCTTTCTATATTTTGCAGTGGTGAGTAAAATGCAATTTATATGATTTTTGGTGCCTTTAGCACCAAATGCTACTGTACTTCTTTACAACTAAGTGCATGAAGACAGCTTCAAATCAATCTTGCTTGATTTGGTGTGTTTGCTCCGTCTCTTAGTTTTTGCCTTTTTGAGTATTGTTTTTTTTTGTTTCCCTCTTTCCCTCCTGTGTTTTGCCTAGTTTTCTTTGTTGGTTGTGACAGAATCATTCCTAAGAAAGAGGAGCAGTGAATGACCAGTGGGCAAAACATTGTCAAATGCTCAAAGTAGGAAATAAAACAGAATTGAAGATAATTTTATTAAGACTTTACTGCTGTGCTGTTGCTTAGGGAACATAAAGGTAAAAAAAATGCCTGTGCTGTATTGTGTTGCCTTTGGAAATTAGTATAAAGATAATAAAAAGCCCAAGGAAAAACGTTCCCTTAGAGCATGTTTCAGGGCATAATTATTTTTGTGAGAGATCTTTGTCATCACTAAGCTTGGTCTAATTGGGATCTGGATACGCCTATGTACTTCCTGCAGTCAACAAAAGAAGAACAGCTGCATTTACAGATATGCTTATTGATTGTTCCTAATCCAGTTGAGGTAAGAAATAAGGGTATATTATTTACAATTAGCCAGTTTTTGACTAGATGCTTTTTAATTCATTAGAGAGCTGCTGCTGTGCTTGTGCTCCATGTTATGAAGTAATTGCAAGTAAAAAGGTTTGATGGATGAGGAGGAGGTGAGAGTATAAAGGTTGGTAGTATTTAAAAAAGGTTCTTTGTGCAGGATAGAAAGTACCTGGATCAAACTAATAGATGTCTCATCTGAGTTATAAGCAGCCATTTCTACTTTTGGTTTGGAAAAAATGTGGTTTTAATATTATAATTTTTTCCAGCTAAGTCTGTTCTCTGAGGCTCTCCAGATGCATTTTAACTTGTTGAAGGATCCCTCATAGTCTGTTCCTGGGGACACAGAGGTGCTTCCCTGAGGAGAACTGCTTGTTAGTGCCTAAAAGGAATCTAGCTGCTTTCTGCTCTGCTTTGGCCCAGAACATAATCTGCTGTAAGATTTTGTCATTGACCCTCTCCCTTAAAAGTGATCCTTCAAGAGGGAAAGAAAACCAAAACCACGCATTTTCACATTTTCCCTATTTATGTGCAGAGCAGTAAGAGCAGAAATAGGAGTGAGTGAGCACATGTGTGTTTGAAGGGATGGAAGACAGGATGGGTATTGTTTTGATTCCCCCTTGCTTCAATCCCCTTATGTTGTTTTTTGAACAAGGGACTCACTGTTGTCTGTGGAAGATTGGCTATTTGAAAACCAGTAAAATAGCTCTGTAGCAGCCGGAATGGTAAAAGCTTAGGTGTTTGAGAGGGGAGGGGAGGTTTGGCCAGATTGCTTAAGGCTGTGGGAGATAAAACGGTGCAGTGGCTTGATATTTTGCTTTGTATTAAAAGTAAAAAAGGTAACTTAATATTGCATTAAAAAGTGTTTTATCACTGTAAAAGGTCAGCAAAATGACTCATTTTGGAGGATATTTTTATGCTTCCTTTCCATCTTCTGTTTTTTATTTTATAAGGTTCCATTTATTCTTCTGGTCCGTAACATAGGAATGAATAAGGAACAAATGCAATCTGCAGGAGCCAGTAGTGGCAGATTGCTGTCAGACCTGAAACTTGCAAGGACATGCAGGTTGAATTGTAGACTTTAGGTTACTGAAATGATCATGTTCTCTGTTTGTGCCTTTTCTGGTGGATCCCAGTAAACCTTTCTGGTTTTGTTTAGAGAACAGAAAGGATCTCTGCTGGTTGACACTTATCTAATACTTATGAACTCATCACTTCTCCTTCTCTTACTTATTTTTCCTCCTACAGCTTGCCAAACTGTAGTCATGGAAGGCATTTTGCTATCATGCTACAAAAATCCTCCCTTTTTGTAATTTACCAGAAAATGATTTGTTGGTGATGACTGTTGAGATGGGTTTCATGGTGATGCTGATCAGATGACACTGATTCAGCTGTGCACATTGTCCTCCATTAAAACTGACTTCTGTATTCTCCAACTTTTTATTCTTTTTATCCTCCCTGCCCACTGTGCCCAGAGCCCTTTGTGCTCTGTAATCCTTTATCTCCCTCGCAGGGGCGGGTGGAGAGGGGGAGCGTTGGAAAGGGCGAGCTCCTGGTTAGGGCCCTGCTCAGTTCCCTTCCCGGCAGAGAGCTCTGGAGGCTGGAATGCCAACTATGTGCCTTCTGCCTGCTTCCTGACCCTCCGCAGCACACAGCTTCTGCAGGCTGCAGTGTGTCGGCAGAGCAGGAGCCTTTACTCTCCTGGTTCTTGGAACATGCTTCATCCAAGTGGAAGGCATGACTCTGCTGCTCGCTCTGTTGCTTGCTCTGAGTTTGTGTTTCTGTATTTCTCTGTTGCTTTGATCAGCGAGTCTTCTTGAATTAAATGGATTAATTACGAGAAGACTGAGGATTTTTTTAATACAATGTCATCTCCTGGATGATGGAATTTGTACAGGTACAGTATGCCAGGCTAACAGAACTGGTTGCTGCTGCAAACTCCTCGTGTGCTGCCTTCAGTAGGTAATTACCAGTGGAATACAGGAAAGAGGTTGTCTGGTCTTCAAGACCGTAGCAGAATGGCAGATGAAGTGTAAGAAACAATGCCTGAGCAGAAGCGTATGCATCCTGCTTTAGCTCTTCTAAAATGTAAAGGCAACTCCCCAAAGGAAGGTGACTCACTGAGTATCAGCGCTGCTGGTGTTCTCTCCGGTCACCTCTCTGCATTCCCCTCCACAGTGGCACTGGGTGCCATGGCTGGCTTGAGGCTGCAGGGGCTGGCATCCTCCAAACTGTACCAACGCCGGCAGGATCGGCTAAGTGGCACAGGCTCGCTCCTGAGCAGCAGGACAGATACAGCAGCTGGGAGACCTGGGTATGTCTCTGAGGTGAAGGGAATGGTGTTGACAAAGCATTTCCAAGATTTGATACATGTTCATTTTCGGTGGTGGGTTGTTCTTTTTTTTTTTTTTTTTTTTTTTAATAAGTGGGAATTGTATGCACACAGCAAGAGGGGATGAAGTCTGTTTTTATTTCCAAGAGGTTTATGAAGGAAAGGACTTTCCTGACAAGGAAGCTTTCGGTTTTTAACAATAACAGGAAAGCAGTAATGGAGAACCTTTCCCATTTGGAAGCACTGTGCAGGACTGTTCAGATCCAGCGTCAGGGCTGGTCCTGTTAATGGTGAAGTGTTTAGGTACTGTGAGAATAAAGTATTTCTTTCACTGTTTGTGAAATGCAGTCATTTTTCAAAATGCTGATACGATTTTACTGCACCTTGATTTTTAGGGCTCAGCAGTCTGTTTATTCCATAAATTGCAGGCTAGTTGATTTTACTTTTTGTAAATGAGTCCAGTCTATCAGAAACTGAAGCTTCCAGTAGAGCTGCTTCTCGAGATTGTTTAGAGCATACCAGACAAAGCTTCTTAAGTCTACCCAGGCACCTACATGGCTCGGCTCAGTGGGTGATTTTCCTGTGTTTCAGACTAAAATTGTAATTGTCTCCTCAATTTTCATTGAAGTTAACTTTGGGCAGAAATTAATTAATATTTAACACTGGTCAGATTAATTCAAATGTAAGTAATTTATTGCATTGTGGGAGAGCTGTGAGCTGCCGCAGAAGTATGGGATGTGAAGTCTGCGTCACTGGCAATAGTGGAGAGCATGTAGCAGAGGAGGTTTTCTTCTGGCAGCCAGAAGTTTTGTATTTCAGTCTTTTCTTAGCTAGAGATAGCCCTGATGCTTATCTGCAATAGAGCAGTTGGTTTGAACCCTGCATCCCTCATTAGAGTAGGAGGACAGTAAAGAAATGTCAGCCCCGTTGAGAGGAGAGGATGCTGCTCAGGAAGAGCAAGAAGCACATAAGGGAGTGGTGAGAGAAAAGAAAATAAGCATTGAAAAAGCAGCAAAGAAACAGACCTGTAACACAAAACCAGTGCGACCTGATGATAAGAAGAACAAGGAGATGATGTGAGATGACAGCATTCTTCAACGTGTAATTTGCTTCCAGCTATTTGACGTTGTTGGGTTATGTCCCTCCTTCACGCCCAGGGCAGTAATCCAAAAGCAGTGTTGCTGCTCCTTGGTGGAAATTGATGAACCCATTTGAGAATGATGTGTTTTACCAGCGCTGGTGAATGCCCATCACAACATGGTCATTGTAGTTCCTTTGACTGATGGAGGTGGAGAAGGGCCATACAGAACACATATGTGAGCAGTCGTTTATCGGGTCCATGGCGCGGGTGAAGCGGTACATGCCTGATAATAAACAGGTGCTTCTGGTGTGCCAGAGGCAGAACCTGTTCAAAACATGCACGCTTCTTGGTTGTCACTGCTCCCCTGGGCTGGGGGAAGGCTCTGCCACGTGTGTGTCTATTGAAGTAATCAGTCAGGGGTTACTGGAATCGAGTAACTACATCGAGGGGGGCTGCTAAGTACTTGTAGCACAGGATTTTTTCCGTGTGAATACCGACAGATTTCCATTGCTGCTGCTGGTCGCAGAGGTCTGCCTGCTGGTGGTTTCCCCTGCAGGCCACCTGTATGGACACTGAGGTCTGTTCTCAGCTCAAGTGTGTGAAGCAGTGGCATTGTTTTGCTTTTAAAATCTGTCTTCTGCAAATAGCAAATTGCTGTAGCTGGTAGGTCAAGGAGTGAGTGATGAGAAGCTCTAGATTTTTCTCCATATTGTGACGTAAGTTGCATTTGTATATTATTTATATTTATTTAATATATTTATATTAAATATTATTATTTATATTAAATATTATTTATTATAAATATTATTATTTATATTAAATATTATATTATATAAATATAATGTTTATAATATATTTATATAATGTTTATTTCATTGGGAGGTTGGGGGCTGTGCAGTCAAGAAGATATGCTGAAAGGCAGAAGGAGAAATTCTGAAAATATTGAACTCTGCTCAGGTTATCAAATATACAGCATATCACACATTTAATACATGGGAATGCTTTTTTTTTCCTCCAATATTTTAGGACATGTTTAAAAAAATCATTTTAAATTTTAATAAAAATACTTTGAATTTTGAAAATCGCATAACCTATTAATAATAACCGTAAAGAAATTGAGCTAGTTTGAAAAATGTATCCAGATAAATGTCAACCACAGAGCAAAGATTTCGAAAGAGTGATAAGTGTAGCTAAGGGCTATTTTTCAGCAGTTCGTGACCTGATACACTTCCTCCTTCTTATTTTTTTTATTGGTTGTTATCTGTGAAATGAATCATAGCCTGGTATTGTCCCAGTAAATATTATTTTTTTTCCTTTGGTCTTTGTCACCATTAAGGACTTAAAGCCCCAAATGCTCAGCCATGCCAGGAGGATGGGAAGGAGCCTGGAGTGCTCCAGTTTTTCTCTCAGCTGCTGGCTCCCTGATACAGACACATGACGTTTCTTGGTGTTGTGGTTTAACCTGGCCAAAAAGGGTAAAATGCTTCTGGGTTGAGATAAAGACAGTTTAATAGGACAGAAAAAAAAGAAGGGAAGATAATACTGACAATAACGACGATGAAAGAACACACAAAGGAGGTGATGCGCAGTGCAGCTGCTCAGCACCCACTGACTGCTGCCCAGCTCCCCCAGCGTTATGGCCAAGCACAAACCCTTTCTTTCAGCTTCTCACCAGTGCTGCATCCCTGGGGACAAATGTGTGAAAAAGAAGGTAACATTATAGAATCTGGAGCATTTTAACCAGTTGTCTTGGTGGTTAAATCCAACCTTTTTTTACGGAAGTAATACAGGCCCAGCTTCCAGAATCTAGAAGAGAATGTGATATAAGAACATGGCATTTGACAGACAAAAGATGTCCGAAGCTGTTTGTGGAAAATAAATCCATATTCACTTCAGTGATCTAAGAAGGTAGAATGCTTTCAAATCTTTCTACAGTAACTGTAGCGTCAGCACAGAATAGGTCTTCTAATAAACTTCTGCTTCATACAATGATTTTTCTTTTGGAACTTGCCAGCAATGCTGATACTTTACAACTAATATTTCTGAGAAGTCAAAGCGTGAGAAACCCTCTCCTAATTATAATGGTCACTATCTGGTTCCTGTAAAGTCATCATTTTAACCAAGAGAATTAGTTAAAGGTAAGGCGCGTCCTGATAAGAGATGAGAAGGCGTGCTGTTGAGCACTGCTATTTTGTTGGGTTTACACCGGACGGGAGAGCCTCAGGATGCTGAGCTGGTCATGTTCTAAAGCCCTTCCTGTCTTTGTGTCACCCGCTTATTGTTAAAACAGAAGAGGATTTTATATTTCGCTGTGTTGCAAAAAATTGGTGAGCAAATAGAACGCAAGAAGCTTTGAACAGTGGCGGCTGTCTTTTGTGGGAAGGACTCGTATCTCAGTGTCTTAAGATTGTCACAGGAATTCAAACTTCTGTGTTCATGCTTGGCACCACCACCGAAAGGAAGTTTTTGGTGTTGCTCATTCCCTCCCTGTGCTACTGTCACAAGTGTTTCTGCAGCAGTGCGGTAAACTGGATCGTAGAAGTGCTCTGAATTAGAACTGTCCAGATGTTACATTGTTTAGAAGTTAGGGCTTACTGTGCGACTCACTGAGATTTGCTCCGTTTTCTCCCATATCCCAGAGTAACTTTTTCACTGATGTAAATGTGAAATTGTCTTAATCATGGCTTTTGGCTAGCTCAAGGCTTGGAATTCAGGCATCAAAATCTTCAAGACAGAAGCAGGATTAGCTCGGGAGGTTGTAATTTCAAGTACTGTTGCATACTTGGTGCATGATTTAACTGAAGAGTGGCAATTGAGAGTAAGCCGATGAGATCAGAGGCACAATCTCTCAGCTTTGGTGCAAGCACTGATATTTTTGTGTTGACCTAATCTTCTGCTACTCTGGCAGGATAAAATGTTTCTTTAACCCACGGTCTGTAGTTTATAAAGTTCCAGGATTTCCTGCTGGTCCCTAATTCCGGAGCATGTCCATTTTTTAAAGCTCCTTCCTATTGCAGTAAGGAAACAAGTTCTAACAGCTTTCTCCTAAATTGGCACTCCATATGTGAAATGATGGCCAGCTCCTTGCTCCTTGTCACCCTGGGAGCTGCGGAGGCAGGAGCAAGGTCTGCCCTGCTGCCAGCCCTGCTGCCGGCCCCACTGCCTGCTCCTTCCAGTGGTGCTCAGAGCCCAAAGCGCTGGCATACGAATGGCAGCGTGTGTTTGTAGGGATGCCTCTGACCGGAGGAAGGAGAATTGCTGCAGCTAGGACATGGTTTTTGAATTACTGCTCTTCGTAGACAGATGTGGAAAGCAGAAGGTCAGGTTGTAGAATAGCTCTAACAATGGAAATGCAGCTTTTTGCTACAGTAACTTATCACATCTTGAGCAAGGATGGTTCTGACCTCTAGGTGTGCAAAAGTAAACCATTTAAATAGCTTAGTACGTGAAAATAAATTCTATGACATTAAAATAAAGAAAAATAAAAGCCTTTAAACCAAGCCATCTTTTATTGTATATACATAAATTGTATATCGTGGTTCAGGAAAACTACTGCAAAATATTTCTGAGATCTTTAATGTGCTGAAAATTATTTACATGTATTCCTTTGCCTATAAAATTGCTGTCTTTCCAATGGTTAAAGAAAGGATTGTATCGAAACAAGCAACTGAGACTCTTTCCTTATCATAGTTTTTTCCATCCTGTTTTGGACACGAGATACAGGATTTTAAACCTACGTTCTCTTATTATATAGAGAACTTCGATTACCATGGTGGCAAATGTGAAAATCTCTTTGGAAAATGTTAGGTTGATTCCACGTTTTAGGGGAGAAAGATGAAACAGGCTTTTGCATGATTTGGAAGTGAGGTGCTTGTTTTGTTTTGGTTTGTTTTTAGCCTTGCTTTCTGAGGAAAAAAAGCTGATGTTACTTATACTTGCCAAGCCAGTCAGGGGGGTGACTTTCTTTACAGACATTTTTAACCCTTTGACAGTTTCAACTAATTTGTCAGGAAGACAGAGACATTGTATGTAATTATTTTTCAATGCATCTTGTATGTAAAATGTACCTTATGTACATAAGCTGCTTGGTAGAGGGGAAAGACCCTGTTAATTCCCACAGTGAAGGGGAGACTGTAGTGGGAGGTTGATGCTTACTACACGTTAGAAAATCTGACAAGTGTGCGTCCTGAGACCAGAAATCCTGAGAATTCAGGATTTATTGGATTTGCTGCTCGCAGAACTACTGGTTTGTTTTAAATTGTGGATATTTGGTATGAGGATGACATAATGGGGTGAAAGACTGGTGAAGCAGCCAAAAGTGTGCAATAGATATCTCTGCTACATGAGTTCATTTAGCCACAAGGGAGCTGGCCACCCTGTGTGAGTCGCAAGAACATTATTCCTAACTGATGTCAGTGCTGAATTGACTTGCTCATTGTTATTTTTTTTTTGTGTAAAAGGGAGTTTAAAGCGATGGAAATGTTGTGTTTCTAGATGTTGGGGAAACTTCGATGGTGTAAGTATACTCGTGGTTAGCTTGTGGCTTGCTCATGTTCTTCCTCTTGTCTTTATTCCAGTAATATGTCTGATGCTCTTGCAAATGCAGTATGTGAACGCTGCCAGACTCGATTTGATCCTGCCGAGAGGATTGTGAACAGCAATGGGGAGCTCTATCATGAAAACTGCTTTGTCTGTGCTCAGTGCTTTCGTCAGTTCCCAGATGGACTTTTTTATGAGGTGAGGTCATAGACTGTGTGTAAGAGAAGAGAAGTATCATCAGTAAGGCAAGGAATTAGGTGAAAATTGTGGCAGAAATAAGAATTCTCATCTTTCCTCTATGTTAATATTTTTTTGAGGGATTTCCAACTTAGTTTCTTTATTTTTCTTTTTTCTTAAATACTCCTTCTGTTCATCAGTAACAACAAAAACTTTGTTTGCTCTCTGCATAAGAGACATATCAAAAAGAAAACACTAAATATTTCTTAATATTTCATTAGACTCAAGTGATTTTTTGTGTTTATTTCCAGATATTTTGTAACAAACTTTTCCAACTGGCAACTGACATTGGTGAACCCATTTAAAAACAAAGTTTAAATATTTTTGGAGAATCTGTGCAAGCATATATTTTGAATAATACATTATTTTAAATGTGCTGCATTTTTAATTTGCTGTGGGTATGTCTCATGCAGGAAGAGTACTTCCAAATACATGATTTAAAGAGGAAACAAAAAAAAAGAAAAGTCTAGGAAAAGATCTTGGGACACCTCAAGATTTTTGTTTTTTTTTTCGTAAGAGCATTGCTATTGATTTAACTGTTTGCTAAATGAATTCACTAAAAGGCTGAAACTGTATCTGGATGTTGCCTTAAGAAAAAACTTGGGAGTTTAAAAACAGGTGAGAAGGGAGACTAGAACTCTAAAATGTGACTTACCTTGACCAATTAATCATTTCAATGGAAAATCATGCTGAACTATTTGAACTGAACGTGGTTCACTTATTCATGAGGACTACTTCTCTCTTTTGTTTACAGTTTGAAGGTCGGAAGTACTGCGAGCATGACTTTCAGATGCTGTTTGCTCCTTGCTGTGGGGAATGTGGTAAGGTGTCCAAATACAGATCTGTGTAGCCTCATCCAGCTATGGATTTACTACAGCTAACCTCAAGGTTAGGGGCGAGTGGCCCTTCTTTTAGCAGCGTCTACCTTGCAGCATACGCATCCTTGTCAACACCATGGAGTAACAGCTACAGGGCAGTGCAAACCTTCCATCTCTGAGTGCTGTCCAGCCCTGGGCTGGGATTGTTGGAGTCATTTTAAGGAGCAGAAACTCTGGAGAGAAACAAAACATATCATCAGCAGTGATTTGGGGCATCCCCAAATTTGGGACTGTGGGAAGAATTATTTTTTCTGAAGTTAGAATGTAGCAGTTCTTGTGGATTCAAAAGGGGAGAATTATGAAAGGTGGTACATTTTTGATAAAACTGTTTTCTGCCTGCATCTCAAGGTGTTGCTTTTCTTTTGTAGGTGAGTTCATCATTGGGCGTGTTATCAAGGCAATGAACAATAACTGGCACCCAGAGTGTTTCCGCTGTGAGCTCTGTGATGTAGCACTTGCTGACCTGGGTTTTGTGAAGAATGCTGGCAGGTAAGATAGAGCAGGAGCTCTGGAAGTTGTGTCACTATGTTGTCAATACAGTAGTGAGATGTGGAGAGTGTTCGGTTGACTGTATACTGGGAGGTAAAGCTTGAAAAGGTAGAAGAGATGCTATAAGGAGTAGCTTGTTAGGAGATGGGAAATGGAATGAAGAATAGTGTTCTTCATTCAATGAAATGCATAGAAAGCAGAAATTCAAATTTTAGTAGCAAGTGGATAGGCTCTGGAAAATAAAGGAATTATAGGTCAGGTAGCAAGTGGGAAAAAGGGATTATGTGATGCTGGGTAGGCTATTTGTCAAGTAAGCTGCAGAGCAGCAAATCAAGGCATAGCAAAAGTCCAAGAGAATAACATGAGGGTTACATCAAAGCATATTCAGCATAAGATTCTACTGGTCTTCAGAAACTATTCATTTTACATATACAGAAACATAAAAACAGGTCTCGAGGTTGATTAATGCATTTAATTTAGAAGTAAGAAACTAAAAACATGGAAGCCTGTACAAAAACAAATCTAAGAAAACAAAACTCTCTAGCAGATAGCACCCAGTGTTGCACAATTCACAGTTAATTTCTGGCTGTCATATGTCTTGGACAAAGCTTACTAGTTTCCTGGAGTTTATATTGTCACTAGCTGAATGCTGGGGAGGTAAAGGTTCTGTATTTGTATCCTGTGCAGTGGGATTTCCTCAATCCCTTTTCTGTCCAATCCTGCATGCAACTTCTGTGCCTTAGTTTTTAGAGTTGGGCATAATAGATTTTCTTTTGACACCTTAGCTTGTTAGAATTTGTGCTGTTGTCATACCACCTAGGAGAGTTCCTGGGTGTTTTTAGGAAAGCAGCTAGGATTGAAACAATTCACGAAAGAAAAAGTAGGTTTGGTTTCATAATTTATGGACCAAACCTAAAATGGTAAGTAGCTTGTTCCTAAAAGCATAGGAGAGGGATGTGTGCGCCTAGGTATGTGTTTGTCCAAAATATAATTCACCTATCGTAATTTCTGCGAACATTTATCACTAGAGCATAGAAACTTTCTGCTAGTAAATACTATCAGAAACTCATAGGTCCTTTTTCCACTTTCTCATTGTACCTGGTCTTGTCTGATGTACTTGTCATTCCCAGATGTATTCCACTGGATGCAATTTATATCAGTGAGGCTAGTTAAGGTAATCCCTACTTTACCTGCAGTGAATAAATAGTCTTTCTAGATAAATTGCAGAAATTAAATAAATGTAAAACACCTCAAAGGTAAGGATCTCCTTTGGGCACATGGGACTTCATTACACTGGAGGTATTTAAGAGGCATGTGGATGTAGCGCTAAGGGACGTCCTTTTGTGATGAGACTTGGTAGGTCAGGTCGATGATTGGACTTGATCTTGAAGGTCTTTTCCTACCTAAATGATTCTATCATTTTTTCCTATATTTGCTTTTCTTCACCTTCACCATTTTAAAGACACAAGTTCATAGTATGTAGTAGGAGGGGAAGACGTACGAGGAACGGCTGAGGGCACTGGGCCTGTTCAGCCTGGAGAAGAGGAGGCTGAGGGGAGACCTCATCGCAGTCTACAACTTCCTCGTAAGGGGGTGTCGAGAGGCAGGAGACCTTTTCTCCATTAACACCAGCGACAGGACCCGCGGGAACGGGGTTAAGCTGAGGCAGGGGAAGTTTAGGCTGGACATCAGGAAGGGGTTCTTCACAGAGAGAGTGGTTGCACACTGGAACAGGCTCCCCAGGGAAGTGGTCACTGCACCGAGCCTGACTGAATTTAAGAAGAGATTGGACTGTGCACTTAGTCACATGGTCTGAACTTGGGTAGACCTGTGCGGTGTCAAGAGTTGGACTTGATGATCCTTAAGGGTCCCTTCCAACTCAGGATATTCTATGATTCTATGATTCTAGTAAAGGTGAATGCTGTGTTCCTAAACTGCCTTCTTCCATTTTTCAGTTTGAGTGTTATCAAGACATCTGATGTTTTGCATGGAGCTACATAAAAGATAAGGTGTAGTGAATGTTGCCTGGCTTCTGTCTGAAGACATGGGGCCATGGCAGAGGGCAGATAGAAGTAGTAGTGTGAATCTTAGAGCTCATCTCCAACTCTGAATGCTGGGAAGCAGTTAAAAAATTGTGAGTACTATCTGAATTCCAGTCCTGGTTGGGAGCGTTGCAATATTTTGCTTTTTTATTGCCATGACTTAGTACCAGTTTTCTATCTGTGATGTATAAACACTTTGAATTTGCAACTTGAACAAAATGTGCAAGCACGCTCTCTTTTCAGGCAGATCTACTTCAGGAATGGGTCTCTACTGCTGGTACAATTCCAAAGTAGGCTGTATGCATTGTGCATAGGAAGAGTCGTTGCTGAATGCTTTGGGAATTAAGTCCTTTTGAAAAAAGAAGCTGTCCATTTAAGAGCCTCTTTGCTCCCTTCCTTATTCTGAAGTGTTTAGCCATGAATTTCACATCTTGGAAATCAGTAGGACTGTACTTGTGTTTGCAGTTTCACTAGGACAGGAGCATGTGATCTCAGTTGTCAGAGGGGTTTTTACTAATTTTAGTTCCATTAAAATGACGGAACTTCCCTCCTCAGGAGTGAGCTTCACTTTGGGTAGACTGTCATGCTGCATATCTGCACTCTCTGCTGATTTTGGTGGAGCAATGTTCTCATGTTGAAGCAGCGGTAAAAGTCACAGCTCAGATTTAGCACTTAGCGAGCTTTCATTTGTCTTACCCTCATACGTTTGATGCAATATTACAGTCTTTTTACCACAAAACAGGTTGCACAAAGCATCACGGAATTTCTCAGCTACAAAAAAGTACATGACTGGGTCAAAGGCACCGTTCAGACTCGTGAGGCAGGAAGTGATACGGTTACTGAGTGCTAGCACGCGCTGCGTTTCACAGGAAGTTTTGGTCCCGTTGTAATGGAGAATATAAATGTAGCGGTTGACATGATAAGGTACAAAACAGATCATGAAGATCATTAGGACCATGATGATCATTTTGATAGCTTTTTCCTTCAGGTGTGTCTCAACTCTGTTCCCACTCTTGAGGCTTCTGATGATTAGTAAGTAGCAGGTCACTGTGGTAACAAATGGGAAAGTGAATGCAACTGCTAAGGACACAAGAGCATGACGTGATGCCTTTTCTCTGTAGAGCTGCAGGCAGATGGTTGTGTTGTTCATCTCTACTGTCTGCATGCTGAGCAGCAGAGGTGCCATTGCAACACCAACTATGACCCATAGAAATGCACATGCCAAATGGGCATAAAGGGACCTGCGAAGCTTGATGGACTTCACAGGATGCACAATGGCTAGGAAACGGTCAACGCTGATGCACATGAGGAAGTAGATACTGGCATACATGTTGAGGTAAAAAAGGAAGCCAGTGAGTCTGCACGGGATCTCGCCAAATGGCCAATGATTACCGGAGAAATGGTACACCAGGCGGGTGGGAAGCACCAGCACAAACGACAGGTCTGCCACTGCAAGATGCATCAGGAAAATGTTGGCAGGTGTGCCAGACTTCTGGTCCCGGATGAAGAGCCAAAGAGCCAGGGCGTTGCCAACAAAAGCCAAGATGAAGTCTAGGAAGTAGAAAGTGGCAAAAAGTATGTTCTCAAGGTGTGTCTCTTTGCCACATTGCTCTGAAGCTTCCAAAGAGAAGTTTGATTGATTTGAGCAGTTGAAAAGTAAGCTTGAGGGATCTGCTGGGCCATTCATTTTTCACCGCAGTTTTGAAGTACAAAAGAAAAACCTGAAGGAATTGAGACAATATATTACAAAAAAGCCTGGTTCAGGGGGTAGGAGGGGAGAAGGAGGGGAGAGGGAGAACATAACGCAACAAAACACTTGGAAAGCAGTGATGTCTCATGTTTGCTGATACAGATATTTTATAGATCATGTCAGTTTGAGTTTAATCATTTATATAAAAATTCTGAATACCTCCTGCTCAGCTGGTATTCCAGCCCATTAATTCCTGTTGAAGAAGCAACCATAAAGAGCTAGCTAGCTGGTTATGAGCTTGTCACCAGCCTGTGCTGAGATCAGCTGAGTAATAGTCACATGCTTATGTATCTGGTTAATGGAAAAGTAGAAGTGGGTTCTGCATGTCTAGCTAGAAAGTACTTGCTCTGTTTAATTTGAAAGACTGATTTAGGACTGAAGAGATCCTAATGAATCAGCTTTTCTGAACACACACCTGTTGTAAGGTGACCTGCAACAGTCCTGTTCATAAAAGGAGTAGAAGACAGGTCAGGTATTGCTATAAAAAAGAAAAAGAAAAAAAAAAAAAGGAAAAAAGCAGGTTTCCTGAAAATCTTTGATGACAATTATTTAAGTCTGATGTCCTGTATTTGTGGCAAGCACACTGAGAACCAATATAAAGGGAAACTTTTTGGGTGGGTCGCAGCATCTCATTTGAACAGCAAAAAGCACTGCATTGATTCAGAAAAGATTACTTGTAATGCCCATGCTGCCAGTTACTGTCAAAGTGCCATCCTTCCCTTACAGCTTTCTTCTTCTCCCAGCATAACTTTCTCTCTTTCTCCCTCAAAGCCTGAGCTCCACTGTAGCTTATCCAGGAGCTTTTCCAAGTTGGAGCGTGGTAAAATTGGGCTCAACTTTGCCAGTCTCCCTGGTGTCTGCAGGGTCCTGAACAGCATCAACAAAAGGCGATTAGATTTTTCTGAGCACCTACCCAGGGCTTTTTGTATATTTCTCATCTGTCAGTGCAGGTGGTAGGGCAATGCAGGCAGTCTGACTTCCCAGCACTGCCTGTTTCTTGGATTCCTCAGATGTGTTGCTGTATCCACAGCAATACCTCCATTGAGCTCACTGTTGTATGTTGTGCTGATTGACCATTGCTCCATAATATTCAATTCATATTCAAAGGATAAGTAACTAAGGAAGCTGAAAAAAGCTGAGGCAATGTTGTACTCCAGCTTCCTGTTTCTGTGTACTTTTTTAGCAGTCATCAAAGGAGTGGCAAATACAACAGTATTGGAAAAGCATTATTAAAAACACTGAAGTAGTGAAAGCTACAGACAGAAAGAATTTCCGTTGGCTTGAGTATCTGCTTTGCCTAGGGAAGCAATAAAGTTTCTGTTGTTTCTCTGACACCTTTGGCACCCATGAAAATGTTTTTTCTTTAAGATCGGTCTGCTCCATTTTCCTCTGCTGAGACTGACATTTTAAGATGGTGGCTGACATCATTACCTAGAGTATGTAGTCTTGGGCAAAAGCTGTGCTATGTGCTGAAATCTTATATCATTAGACAGCTGATCCAAGGTATTAGACAATGCATCCAACTTGCCAGTAGAATTTACAATTAGGATATTGGTGGCTGATGGAGGAACTGAAATGGGTGATTAGAACAGACCAGTATATTGGAAAAAGTAATTAATGACTTTTGTTCGGCTGCTGTCACTTTCAGGTGGGCAGAAAACTACAGTAGTTAGAAATGAATGTGCTGGACCACTTTGCTTAGTTCAGAGTTGAAGAGACAAAAGTCAACAGAAGGGAGAACAAAGAAAATTTAGAAAATGAAATTTCTTCACATGGCCACAGAGGGGCCTTCTTACTCCAGGCACTGCCTAGCTGCACTGTATGTTTGTGGCACAGAAAAGACTAGGTTTGACTCTGGGTTATTACTACCTACTGCTGGTTGTGTGCTAGTTCATAGTCCTAGAGAAGGCAACCACTTATTAGCTTGGCATCACTAGAAGTGCATGTGCAAAGATGACTTTTTTTCCAGGGAACATTTCATTTTATAAAAATATGTGACGTCTTCTACTATGCAGTTCCTGCTACTTCCACGTACAAAAAAGAAAACTCACTGTTGCTGTTTTCTGTGTGAATTTCCTGGGGGTTGCAGAGGAGCCCCTGCAAGTATTTTTTGAATGCAAGTGTTTGTGGTTTCTATGTGTTACTAAAGTTGTATGCTCAAATACTTGTCCCGTCTGGATGGAATTAGTTTAAATATGTATTTTTATATTGCATAGCAAAGAAGTATGCCTTTACTGGCTGTTAATCTACAGTGGTACCTATCTTCTTTCTTTATTTATTTTTCATGTGTAAACAATGTAATGAAGTGGTCTTTGTACATACATACACACTTGTCAGTGATGAGGTGGTCTGATGGTTAAGTATTACTCTTTATAGGGTTTGTGACACCATTGAAAAAGCAGGAAATGTTGGCCTAGACCAGCTGAAATAGCTGAAGTGAGGGGAAATGACAGGGATGTCGCTCGCCTTGATGACAGTCATTTAAATCAGTTCAGGAAAGCAGTATTCCCTGGTCAGAAGGTAGATGCTAGGGGTTTAGCAGCCTGATACATCAACCATGTTCTTACTTGAGCTTGTTTCCTGAGGAGGATCTCTGGAATTCAGATTCAGCTAGCTGTCAGTGCAGGCTCTGGAATAGCCAAGGCATTTAAGTCAGGGGTTTTTCCTCGGTGATGTCAGTGTTGACTCTGCCATTGATTTCTATCTGGACATGTTTTCACTGCAAAATACTGTGGGGTGGAGGAGAAGGGAGAATGTTAGACTATCTAGAAGCCCAGTGTGCCAGTGGCAAGAAGGGGGAGTCTTAGAGCAGATAATAAAATTTAAATTGGTTCTGTCTCCTGCAAGCGAGTGCCTTCACATGAAGGCTGCTGTTACCTTATTTACTTTTTAGATGAAGGTGAAGGAAGATATTTTTCATTGCCTGTTCAAAACTGTAGAAAAGAGAAGAGGGTCTCTTTCTGATTTTGTGTAGGTTTTGAGTTAGAAAGGAATTTATATCACGTTTTTTTATTTTCTTTACATTTCTGTTTGTTGACATAGAAAATCGTGATGTTGTACTTCACTAGAACAGAAAAAAGTTTTGCTAGTGATAATTTGCTGATGTGATGTGAGAATTAATTATTGAGCTTATATTTAGAATTGTGTGGTTTTCAACAGAAAGCTGCAACTTTACAAAAATAATTACAAAAATGACAACTACAAATATACAAAGAAAAGTTTTTATGTATTTGTAGTTGCAGACTGTAGAAAGCCCTTTACTGTTATTTAAAGCTGCATTTTTGTTTTGCTTGATTCCATCCTATCAATTTAAATAACTGTTTACTTGTTAGGCTTTTTCTTTCTTGTTTGCTTGTTATGCCTACAAAAATACGTACTCTTCAGTCCTAGAAAACCTGTTGTACTCGTCTATATGAGTGCTGACAGCAAACTAGCAACTTTCCCAAACGGCCTAGAATGTGTAGTTTGTGCTAAGGTACATAGCATAGTGCAAGAGGCTTTGACTCCACAGACAGAACACTTCTTTAGGAGTCTGGCTCATTGTCCGCTTGCACCCTTGGTGTTGTGTGAATATGAAGTGATTTACGTGTTGCTGAACAGAGCACTATTCTGGAGTAAGCCATTATCCCAGGCCTCCCAGGACTGAGCTGTGAGAGGAATGTCACTTCTCATTTGAAATGCAAGCACACTGACCAGATTTTCTGTGCCTCTTTCTCTTCAGCTCAGAAATAAGCAAGAAAAAATCCACAAGGCTGTCAGGGTAGATACAACATGGTTACCTTTTTTAACAGATGTTCTACCTATTATTAATGCAACAATTAATAAACAGAAAAAAACAATTAGCTTACCATATGTTATTTCCCTAGCTAATTTGGAGATTCTGTTACAGTGTCCACTGCAGGTAAGTGTGAAGTATATGTTGAGGTTTGTGGTGGATTTCAGAAATCACTATTCCCATGCTCAGCTAGAGCAGTTTCTGCTTTGGGAATATGCCAGTTTGTGGCGTTGTATGTTTACGGTTGTAGTGTTTTCTCAAATTAGAGTGTCTCCTATCTTTCAGTGAAAGTACTTTTCGTTAGAAATAGTCCAGTTCTGACTGATATTATTCTCCTGAAAACCACTCTCTGCTGAGCCTCCCCCCCTTCAGCTGAAATATTAGTTCCTTATAAGCATCAAAGCAGTGGCAGAGTGTGCAGGGCACACCATGTAACTGTCAGTTTTCCAGGCACAAACGGATGGACATGAAATACAGAAATTTGAGAAGTTTTATGTTTTGGAGCAGTGATGTTATTATTTGAACCTGAAAAGACGCTGCCTGTTCTTAGTTTCAAACATTTCAATTACATTCATCAGGCTCTCCATGTGTGTCTTTCCACCTCGCTGACACCAGCTAAAACTAATGCCACTAGGAAAGTTCCTTCATTATTCTGCTAACAGAAGTTTGTCTCTTACCTCTTTACAGTGCAGTCCTATGGGTGGAGTATAGGGTCCTTCTGGGGAAAATCTCAGGGAACTCCTTCTGATGGCAGCAAACCAAAAAGAAGCAGCAGTGGTGAAACAAGGAGATGATCCAAAAAGAGCACAGAGTTGCAGAGTTGCTGAGGGTGGAGAAGGGAGCCCCTCTATATAGTGTCCTTCTAGCTCTGATAGTGCGTTATCAGCTCAGTCACACAACAGAGCAGGGGAGAGGACACCCCTGCACTGAAGAGCAGTCTTCTTCCCAGCTGAGCCCTTGGCATGGGGTTTGCTGCTGCTGCTACAGATATGAATATACTGTATGAATATTCCAGTGTTCATGGTGCTCCTGTGGTAGCTACAATGGCTAGTACTGAACTCCCAGCCTTTAACACAGACTTCTTGGAGTCCCCTGATTATTTTAGGAGGGTGGAGAGAAGTATTGTTTGGGGGAAGTCGGGTATTAATAGACACAACAGGACATTTCAGAATGGGATAATTCCATAATGGTGGGAGTGCAGAGAGGGAGAGGGAGAGGGGCGGCTGCTATGGTAACAGCTCAGCCTGTCCAACACTTCCCTTTGCTTGCAATAGAGGAGGGTCTATGGGGCGGCTGAGAGGGTTTGTGAACGAGGAGGGGTTGATAATGGTTTATCAGTGCAAATGGGTGAAGGCACCTTATTCAGCTGAAGGAGAGGGGGCTCTTTCAGGACACTTGCTTCAGGGTCCCTATGTCCTGCCCCATATAATTACGCTCCATTTGACAGTGCCGAATAAAATTGATGCCTTTATGCTGAGATGAGCACAGCTGCATGTTTCCTTATAATGGGATGCTGTCTGCTTTTTCTGGACTCCGTCTGGGCAGACAGTAGTTCCAGCCCTGGAGAGAAACTCTTGCTGACAGGAGGGCTCAGATTTGGAGAGAATAATAATGATACTTAGCACTTAGACAGGCGCCTGCCAGCTGAGGGTCACAAATGTTTGACGTCTCACAACAACATCTGTGTTGTATCCTGATCCCCATTTTACAGATCTAAGGGTAAGGGATTCATCATACGAGAATTTTGGAAGGGGCCCTGCAGTGAACCCACCATCTCAGCCATAAATCCGCCCTTTCCAATTGAACTTTTCCTTTTGTTTGGTGTCTGTTGAGAATGACCTGTAGTGCTCAGAGTTTCTCATAGTGATACTGTGAAAGGAAGTAAGCAGGATCTCTGTTTTGTGATTGTGAAACCAGCAGAACTCATTCCTCTCTCATTTTTGTTTTACCATAAACTCTTCCCAGCCTGCAGCATTGCTGCTAGAGCGGTAGGCAAATAAACCAAACAGTTTCTTCCCTGAGCTTCTAAGCAATTGAGATAAAACTGCTAGATTCCTTCAGCCTTTACCAAAGTCCCTTTTATGCCTTTCCCCAAGTTTTACTGCCACAAATTCGGCTTATCTGCCTATTCAGGGCTGTGCTTATAATGTTTTAGAACAAGAGATGGAAACAGTTACGTTTGCCACTTAAAACTGCATAGTTCTTTTTTTTATTAAAACTTAGGACAGAGGAGCTAGGATTCAATAGCTTCTTGTTTGTCCGAGCTATTGAAAACTAAGGAACTCAGCCATGGTAAAGGCATTCAAGCAATGTGCTGTGGTTTAATAGTTTTTAATTATCATTCCTCAACTTTCCCCCCTCCCCTTCCCCCAGTCCTGTAATGCCTCTGATATGGCTGGATGCCATAGTTATTAACAGAGAGAGGATGTTGCCACCTTTCCTTGTCCACCTCTCAGAAAGGATTGGATCTAGAAGAGCTGGAAGGACTACCTGGAAAACTGTCAGGTGACGGTAGATGTAGAACATCTATGATATGGTATATAAGTCAGGGACTGTTGGAGGAGTGTTCTGAGGAAATATAGCTTGGAGACTGTTCTATCTGCATATTATTTTCTGTGCAACTGGTGTGACAGACAGGATACTAAACTAAACGATGTTCAGTCTTACCTCAGAAGATATTTCTCCTGTTACATAAAGTACATCTTACAGCATGCAGTATACATTTTTTTTAGGAGGAAGAATGTCCTGATGTTTTCTTTCTTTCCTCTGTTAACCAGGCATCTGTGCAGGCCATGCCATAACCGTGAAAAAGCTAAGGGCTTGGGCAAGTACATCTGTCAGAAGTGCCATCTGATAATTGATGAGCAGCCGCTGATGTTTAGGAACGATTCCTACCATCCAGATCACTTCAACTGCACTCACTGTGGGTATGTTTTTGTATTCTAAACCCCGACGACAAAGAAGAGAGACAAACAGTACAGTCAGCAATGCAGCCCTTTCCAAGGCCTAAACTTTGCTGCCTTCACATTGTTGAACAAACAGAAATTATTTGAGAAAATATGAAGACATTGGGAAAGGCCAGAACTGCAGTTTTATTTTTCTGTTTGTTGTTCTTCTGTCCTGTAGTGAAAATGATAACAGTTCCTTGGTGTGAACTTACATCAAAGGCTGTGTGCAGATTATAATCAAAGTGCTGTACAAAGATAGCTGCTACCAGTCTACTCAAAATAGTTCCATTTTGCATTTCTGGATAGGTGGAAAAAAAAAGACTTGGAGAGGTGTGTCTATCTTCTGGCACAGTCTATTATTATCATGCTGATACCTGTCTGACATAAGATACTTCTCAGAGAGCTTTGTACTACCCTTGTATGGGTAACAGTGCTGAGGAATAAAGTAAATTGGTTGCTGCTGACCACTGCTGGAATAGTCCTTTTACCTGAGCTATCCCATTCAAAGAAACTTGAGTCTTTGTGTGACACAATATCATTGCATGTGAGTGCACCTCATTATTTCTGCCAGAGTATCTAGCTGGAAACATGATACTCCATGTGTGTTCTCTTATCTAGCAACCTGAGAAAGAAAATTTAGAAAAAAAACAGTCAACAATAGCTGTATTTCACTAGCTGAATTTAATGATGTAGTATTTACAGCATGAACATTGCCAAAATATATTAACTTTCAAGCTTAGTCTTCCAAGGTATCATCTCAGGCTTTAAGGAGCTTCACTTGGTGTTCTTACTTCAGGGACGCATTTGTGTTTTCAGGAAGGAGTTGACGGCTGAGGCCCGGGAACTGAAGGGAGAACTGTATTGCCTGCCCTGCCATGACAAGATGGGAATCCCCATCTGTGGAGCGTGCCGCAGGCCCATTGAGGGACGAGTGGTCAATGCTCTGGGAAAGCAATGGCATGTTGAGGTGAGGCTTCTCTGAATCTGAAATGTCCTTCAGGAACCATTTTGGAAGAGGACTAGCACTGTTTGGAAGCTGTAGATGATTACATGATGTGTAACATAAGAATTAGACAGGAAGCAATTGCTTATATTTCAGATTGTCTTCACCTTATGTGAGTGAATGAGTATAGCAGGTTCATCAGAATTGCACTGCAAAACTTCCTGCAGAATATGGTTCACAAAATAGGGTTTACTTACTAACAAATTTAAATAGTTACTTACTTGGATATACTAACATACATTCTTTCCACCCCTAGTTAGAAGGTTTGTTACAATGTTAGAATTTGTAATGTAGGCAAAAGCAGTGCAATTCTCACCTTTTCAGGTCATTTTTTCTATAACTTTCAGCTGAGTTGTCTCAGTTTGCTCTGAAGTTTTGTATTGATTTATGTTTTTGGTGACAAACCTCCCAAGGCTGAACTGTGAGATAGATGCTACTGCTTATTTGGACTGCATTCATACCAACCCTATTTTATGTTCCTGTTTCTTTTCTCTGAAACAAGCAAGATAGTATTTCACAAGTCTGTCAGTATTGACACAATGTGATTCCCTTTCAGCAAGTGTTCTACTTATCTTTAATGTAATTCTTAGTTACTAATAACAGACTAAATATTTCCTCTTTCTTCTCACTCTCATAATTTCCAGTCCCAGTTTTATTAAATCATTAAGTCTCCTCTACTGAGCTATGATTTGCAGCCAGAACAGTACCTATGCAAATTTTTCCCTGGTGATAGAAAAGTCATATTGCTCGCCACTGAGTGTCATTTTTCTTTCACAGCATTTTGTTTGTGCCAAATGTGAGAAGCCATTCTTGGGGCACCGACACTACGAGAAAAAAGGACTGGCTTATTGTGAAACTCATTATAACCAGGTAAACTCTGCCATCTATTCTGTGGGCACACACTCTGGCTGCCAAATGCTTTTTAATCTCAATTTGTAGAGGCACATAGCATTAAGAAACTAATGAGATTTAACTGAAAAAAAAATAGGTTTTCTTGGTAGATGTGAAAAGTGATATTGAGAACAGAATAGAAATGTCTTGTGGAGTTTGACTTTTTTTGTTCCATTGAGAGAAGAAATACTGACTATAGGTAGCAATTAAAATCCCTTTAATTCTACTCCGAAGCTATTTGTATGGACTTCTTTGTTAATTACTGACTTCTGTGGGCCTGAGATTTTTGTTGTGCTGCCTAACATGTAAGAAAAGTATGTTTCACCAGTCAATACAAATGTATTTTTTCTGTATGATGACAGTGGGCAGCTATGAATTTGTTATTTTCTTCTCTCAGATTCGTTAGTCTCTTTCTTTTGTAAGAGATAAGTGTTACGTTTTTGAAAGTAGCTCTAGGTTTTGTTTTGGTGTTTACAGTGTAACATCAGGAGATGTTTGTCTTTAACGAGTATCATACTTTACAGATCCTGTAATACTCAAATTGTCCCATGTACAGGACTTTAAGATCACATAACAGTGGTAGAGTGTGAGGCATCAACAAAAAAGGTCTTGTAGTATTTAGTAGTATGAGATCCAAATGAACATAGAAAATTTGGCAAGTGTATGAAAAGTTATTCAGAAGACTTAAATTGCTATATTTGGGGGCCACTGCAATGTCTGGTAATTCACTAGGTAGAATTTAGTGTTCCCACCAGCTGTGTGATTTGGGGAGCATGAGTAGTCAGTAACATGAGTTCCTGTTCTTATTTCTTTTGCTGTGCAGCTCTTTGGCGACGTCTGCTACAACTGCAGCCACGTGATAGAGGGAGATGGTAAGATTTGTTCCCTACTTGTTTTGGGTCGCTGTCCCTTTTCTATTTGTTAGTGCAGCTGTTGCAATCCCACAGTTGCAAGGCACCAGTGTTTCTTTACACATCTGGCCTCATTTGAATTTGGATACAAATCTGAATTCAAATAATCTGGCAGTTTCCTTTTATTCTGTGCTTTTGCTTTTGCAGTGGTATCAGCTCTTAACAAGGCCTGGTGTGTGAATTGCTTCTCCTGCTCCACCTGCAACATCAAGCTTACACTGAAGTAAGTCAGTGTTTATAGTTTGCCCCTGAGGCAGGGTATCAGCTTGGGGGTGCCATGAGCCAGTGCCCCTCTGAAGGGCAATGACCCACTGAGCAGTGATGTTTTTCTCTGTGGGAGTGGGTATTTTCAATCCCTTGGATTTCAGAACTGCAACAGAACTGGGACTCAATGTATTCTCTACTTTATTTTCCATCTGTTCATGAAGGAAGAAGCTGTTCTGTGAGAAGATTGAAAAGCTCTAAATACCTGTAGCTTCCATGGTTCCTAAGTCTGTATGCTCCCGTCACTGACAGTACTTGCAATTGCTTAGATTAACATAACATTTTCTTTCAGAATAGTTACCCAAATATGTAGAAGAGGAATAGAAAACAAAGTGATCCTACATTTTATTTTCTCACATTCAAACCCCTTAACCTGCTATGCTGGATTGGCCCTACCGGTCTTGCACATGAAGGAGCTCTAATTCATCACAAAGGGGACCTTTCCATTTCCATTTCCATTCCAAGATAACATTGTTATTCTAGGCTGTTAAGTACAAATGCATAGCAAAATCTTGCTCCTTATTAAGCTAGCAATACTAAAGGCCCTCATTCCATGATTAAAATCTGATCTTTATACTTGCATGACCAGACAAGGAGGTGAGGTGTTTTACAAATGCAGTAGAAAGCAAGCAGCTGCATTTATGTAGATGCATGAAGACTTAATTTAGTCAGGGATATAGTTTGAAAATAGTGCTTTAATAGCCCTCTGTTCTTTCCATTAAAGGAATAAATTTGTGGAGTTTGACATGAAGCCTGTATGCAAGAAATGCTATGAGAAATTCCCACTGGAGCTGAAGAAACGCCTGAAGAAATTGTCGGAGCTGGCATCCAAGAAGGCACACCCCAAAGCTCTGGATTTAAACTCTGCTTAAACAGGTCTGTCAGCCTAGTGACTGTACTCTTACAGTCGTAAGATGCTGCTCACAGCAGCTATTGACTTCAGAGAGAACAAGTGAACTAAGAACAAGTGAAAGAACTAAGAACAAGTGAAACCAAAGATAAGTAGTACCTTCCCCTGCTTCTGGTAATGTGGCTTGCATCTTTACTATCCCTTTTCTCAAGCAATTTTCTATTAACACTTGCACAAAGAGCAGTTTACAGGCTGGTTATTAATTTGCTAATAACTTTTTTTTTGCCTTTGTTGAGCTGTACACAATCTTTCCTTCCTCAACTGAACTGTACTTCTCTTTCCAGTCCTCTATAGTCTAAAGAATTTGGAAATACTGGGTGAGAGTTGGGGTGGAAGAAATATGTGGTTTGTTCTTTTTTTTGGAGGGGGTTAAAATATAAATATTTCTCTTCTTACCCTGGGTGAAGACTTTTTTTTTTTTTTTTAATATCCAGGCAAATTCTCTGAAAGCTGTCACTCCTTGTTACATGCAAGATGCAGTAGGCATTGTCCAGATTCCTCCTGAGCATATATGGATGCTGTACCATGCTTCTGGTTTGTAGGTTTACTGACTAAGCCCAGGAGCCAATAGTTATTGTACTCGATGGCATCTATGTTGCCTACTTGTCTGACTCAGGACCAAGCTGAAGAAGTTTTCTTTGCTGCTTCCCTGTTCAACAGTAACAGGATTGCAGTTACCAAGTCAGCCTCTTCAAAATAGTGGGCTCTCCATTAGGAGGAGGTGGCTATGGAAAAGGACAATTTTTTTTTTGAGAAACTGACACTACATTTTTCTCAGTCTGTTCTCTACTACATCATGGGTACCAGAGCTTCCAGTGGTCAACACAAAGCATGTCCTGTCCACTGACACAGCTGACGTTTTTTGAGGCAGTGTGGCTAAAGCTGTAGTTGTTCTTTTGCAAAAAATTTTTGTGAAATTCAGTTTATAATATGGTATTAATTTAAGTGCTTCAGTTTCAAATCCAGTCCTTCTCACTTTATTTGAAAGGCAAAAATATACTCTTAGGTCACTATACAGAAAGCAGAGTTACATGACAGAATTTCTAATATTTAGAGTTGATAGCAAATGCAATTTTATGGAGAAAAAAATAAATATTTTTCTTAAATTTTTTCAATCAAGTAAGAGTTACCTGTCAACTTTCTTCTTAAGATCTGAGCGTACTTAAAGAGAGGACCTCAGACCTCTATCTGTACCTCTTAAGAGTACTGTTTTCCTTCCTAGTTTCTTTCTGCTCCATAGTTTTCCCTATCGCTGGTGCAATTTCAGTGGTCCTACTGCCTCTGCTAGTACAACCTAAGGTGCTGAGAAATGTACTGGTCTTGAACATTCTCAGTACTTCTTTAGTGGTGAGCCATCAGCAGAGCTGTTCTGAGTCCACCTGTGAGCTACTGAGACCTTTGGTGGTATGTCCTGTGGTTTCCTTTGCTGAACTTAGCTGAGCAACCTAAGAATCCCTTTCCATGAATATTTGGAGACTATCTGCCCTTTTTGCAAAGTGAACAGGATAGAAGGCACTGGAGGACTGCTGTCCCACATGTGACTTAAATCTGCCAAAAAGCGTATCGTTTAGTAGGTCAAACGAACAAAGCAGGTGGGCCTTGGCAGCATCCTGCAGCCCCAGGTGAATTAGTTAGCAAGAAATTAAAGCTTCCTAACTTTTGGCATGTGTGAGCCGCAACTGCCTTGGGGGCAATAAGCTGCCTTAGAATAGCCTTCAGTGCCATCATACTCTGCTCAGAATGGATCTACACAAGGTGATAGCTAAAGCACTGATAGCTGTTAACATGCAGGCTGTAGCCACTACCCATGAAACTGCACCAGCGATATGTCATAGCAGTGGTGAGAAATCCTGCTTAACTCTGTGCAGGTAAGAATCCCACCATCTCGTAGATACTGGCTTTCCTAATTCAATTTCCTTCAGCTGCTTTGCTTTTTTGTTGTCTTAATTTACCATAAGCTCTTAACTGGGGTATACTGCATCCACTGTAACACTGATGAGGGGATAGGCTTTAATCTGATGGTAGAACTCCTGCGTTGTCTTCTGACCAATGTGCACTGCAGATTACACTAATAGTAGCTGCTTTTGTCACTGCTTTAGGAGAACATGTGACTTGTCCCTGTTCTCTCACTAGCCTTTAAATGGTCTTTTAGTTAAGGGCACAAAGAACAGCATGTCTTTTAGTGCAGTAGTATGTGGCCACTGAAAAGACTGGTTTTGTAAGCCTCTTCTTTGGCATTTGGTTGACACAGTAAAGTGCAAAACTTCTGATGTAGGTGCAATTCACTATGTTATGCAGATTCTTCTCAGCATAAAGCGTGGAGGTCTGTTCCGGTAACCTTAGTCACAGGCCACACCTAATGCCAAATCTGAGCAGCTGTGTGTCTTCAGCTTCCTGGGAAAATGGTGGAGGAACACAAAGCTGTGTGTTTACTGGTAAATGCAGAATGGCTGTTTAACTAGCTGGCAGTAGGAAATACTCTTTTAGTGGCCACTCAAGTTCAGCAATGGAAAATGCATGCATGTAGAGGCAAATGGAATCACTACTGCGAGTAGAGATTTAGTGTGTGCTCTCACTTTGTCTCATGTTAGAAATTCAGTAGACCAAATATGCTTCAGCATTCAAAGGATAGTTGATTGATATCATTTTCTTTCATAAGCTGTTCAGTTCTTTACAATTTGGATTTTGCCCTTCAGAGCATTTCTCAAAATTAGTGGAGGGAAAAATCATCATAGCCATTGATCTCTGTAAGTAGCATATTGTGACGATCTGATAGCATCTCTTAAATTATTATTTTTTCACAATTACCTGTCTTATCCTGCCATGTGCAGAGATGGAATAATTAACGTTGCTGTACCTTTTGTGAGATAGTGGAATTGAGGGAGTAGGACAAATAATTATAAATACTTCAAAGAAGTGCATCTTCCCTCTACCTTTTTGAGTCTAGTTTTTTAGAAAATAAGTAGAAGGTAATGCAGACTTTAAAATTCTGCCTAGTGTGTTGACAGGCTGACATTACTTTTTTTAAATAAAGGCAAGGTCTTGGTCGGAAATAAGCTGCATGCTTTTTTCATTGCTGTAAATAGACATTCTGACCAAATTCATCCTAGGTGTCATACCACTGGAGAGCATAAATTTATATCAAGGCTGAATTTGGCTCAGAAGTGTATACTGACTAAAAGCTGTTGTCTCATTATATACATTTATAGTTTACATTCATATTTATACTGAATTACAATGACTAATATTCACTGACTACACTTGAAAATGGTTATGCTTTTAAAAATCACAGCATGTGAAGCTTATTTGTATTAAAAGGGTATGTTAATCACTTGCTATCTTTCTTTATGGCAAACTAATCTGCTATCTAGGGTTTGCATCCCAGCCTTTATTCTCACAACAGTCTGTGCAATGTAGGCAAATGTTCAGCCTTCTGTACAGAGAGCTTCTAGATGTTGTGTGTTTTGTATTAGATGATGTGACTGACGCTGTTAAATCAGTGGTTCGATGGTGAAGGAATAGGTTGCAGACAAACGTAATAAATGCAGTTGCACTAGTCTGTAAAGCACCATGAAGTGCTAAGGATGCCACAGACTGAGTAAAGGAATTAGCAGCTATTAGTCGTGGTTCAGGCCTTGATGATAAGTGTAGATTCTGCACAGTGTGGAGCTCTCGTTTTATCACACATTGCTTATACTGTCTAACCTAACATGTGACTGTGGATTGAAATACTGTAATACTATACCTGTTTGTGTTCTTGTAATAAAGTTAATTGTAATACGTTTTAAATCTGTGCACACACACAGAGAAAAGTAAACCAATTTGCATATAGTACATTTACAATTGCAGTGCTGACCAATGGAGCATTACACATCATGAGGAGCTCTGAGGATTGCCCAGATCTGATTCAATGTTGTGTTGAATTTACGTTTTGGATGTGTTGCTTCAATGGTGATGTGTTAATTGATGAAGATATGCAGAAAAGGGATATCATTTTCTTCGAGGTTATGCCATACTGCCATACAATTTGTATTGCATATATGAAAAGTAGATGAGGTGCTATGATCATTTACAGACTGTAGTGGACGGTTTAAGTTGCATCGATCTGGAGTGAATACTCACTTTACGTGTTGAAAAAGACATTGTGGTTGATTTTCTTCAGAGTTTATTTAAAAACCAGAAACAATACATTTTGGATGCAAAATTTCTTTTTTGTACAGGTGAAGTATTGAATGCTTCTCACTTACAGTCAGATCAGACATAAGATGACAAAACAACTCAAAAGTCATTAGTCCTAAAAGTGTCCACTGCCAGCAATGGACATTACAGCAGGAATACCTAATTGTTTGCAAAATGATCAACTATCTGACAAGTGTGGCACTCATTTATATGCACAAAGAGGATGGGGCTCTTCCCTGCCATGCATGTACAAAACTCCCTTTAGCGTTTGAATTGCACACACACATATCTGAGGAAACAAGGGAACCATTGTGCATACATTGGCAAATTAGTGAGAGATCTAGCAGAGCTGCTTTTCCAGTGCTGCCAGATCATGTCTCAAGGAACTTGGTGTAAATGCTTTAAGACATGTCCATGTTTCACCATACGCAAAGGAGGGGTTGTCACTGAGGAATGGGTGCTTGTTCTCTGGTGGGGTGAGCATCTATATAGTGACAGGCTTACTGTCACTGCGGTACATATGCTTTATGTGCTCTGGTTCCTGACGGTCCAATGCTGTGTTTTTACTAAGGTCTGTGAACAAGCACTGAATCAAATTACCACTCAGTGCCTGAAGCAGGAAACAGCTTTAATTTCGCTTGATCTTTTCTACTATTCTTGTCTTGTGAATGAGTGTCTGCATAACTCCAAGCTGAGGACATTGCCATATAGTAGAAATATGCCTCTTTCAACAGATGTCTGTTACACTGAGTTCTTCAGTTCTAATTTGCACTGACTAAGCATATCTATAACTTGAAACAGGAGCAACTGAATAGAAGTAATGGGCCCAAAATCCAGATCCATTTCAGAGTTTATGCTTAATAGACAAAATCCAGATCCATTTCAGAGTTTATGCTTAATAGAAATTGAAGAGTAGAAAGCAATTGTTAGTTTCTGAGTGTTTTATGAATTGTTGGACAAAGAAAACTACTTATTTTAACCAAGGCAGTGATAAACTAGTGGACAGCCCACTAATTTAGCATCACACAGGAGTGACATTTATATCGTGACAGTAAATGGTTGTCATAGTCTGCTGTAACTTCGGTACATAATTTAGTGGTAAAAGGATGAAAAACATTATTTTGCCTTTCAGGGTGTCCTATTATCCTTATACTAAAGGGCATTTATCCACTTTTAGAATTTCCAGTAGGAAGGAAAAGATGTTACCTTTATTTGCAAATTATGCATTTGGTAAGAGTGTAGGAAACTAAGGGGGCTCTTCTCTCCAAAAAGAAAAAAAAATCTGTTAATGTGTCTCTCTCTTTGAAAATGGAGGAGATCTGGAGTATTAGATTAAAATAGAGCTAAATGTTCTCTGAATCCAAAGACTGAATGGAATTCTAACACTACACCTAAGAAAGAGAAGCACTGAAGATATTTGAAAGCACATGCTCTGTGGAGCTTTTCTTGTGGTAATATTTCAGCAGCACAGTTCAAATTCAGTGTGTGATCAGAAAACTGATCAGCAAGATTAATATTTTTAAAATAATTTTTCTTCTAGTAGATGAAATTACAGGTAGTTTGGCACTGATGTAGGTCGTGAATTCTGTTTCTGCTTTCAGGCTGGGAGGCTCTTTTGCTTGTTTACAGCATCCATTAGCACACGTACATAGGATGTTAACAGGTCATCCATTTTGTAACCCTGTCAGAAAAGAAAGAAGTCTTAAGTCTCTCAAATAGCCCCATAAGCAAAAATAACTGTCATTTCCTCTCTGATTGACCTTCTTAGATACTTTACTGCATGGATGATGTACTACAGGCTCCTCAGGGAAGTGGTCACTGCACCGAGCCTGTCTGAATTTAAGAAGAGATTGGACTATGCACTTAGTCACATGGTCTGAACTTTTGGGTAGACCTGTGCGGTGTCAAGAGTTGGACTTGATGATCCTTAAGGGTCCCTTCCAACTCAGGATATTCTATGATTCTATGATTCTATGATGTCTATACCAACAGCTATTGCTGGTTTTATAATTATTTATCTATTCCTCCATCCAGTCTTCCTTTCATGGATATAGAAAAGCACAGCTCTACTGTCAATGTTATATCCTTGTCATTCAAACCAAGATTTGATACTATAGCTTGATATCTTTTACTTAGTAATCCAAGGTTTTCCGTAAGAGAAGTTAGAGCTTAAGTGTTTTAAGGTTTTCTTCACAATTTTACCTTTTACCTTTAAATATCAATACAATTATGTTTGTCTGAGTCTGAACAGTCTGAAAACAGTTCTTAAAGAGTTGGTACCATTCATTTAAAAGAGGAAAATCTTACAAGATGTCATTGTATAGCAGATTAAACCACACAAGATGAAAATCCTCTTACATAGTTTTGTGGATAAGTGCAGTCGTTTTTTTTTCCCAAACAGAGAGATTTTGATGCATGGGAAAAACTTGGGAATTTGCTATTTTTCCTCATTTCTGTGGCTTGCTTTTTGCATCAGATAGCATTGCATAGCACTGAACTAGTTCCAAACTGCAGTTATACTGACATGAACAGTAAATGTTTTTGTATCTGCACTGGTTTTAATGGTCTGTTTTGGCATCATCGTTCTGTAACAGGTCTGGATTTAAAAGAAAAAAATAGGAGGCTCTTGTCTGTAATTTAACAAAACCCTTCTTACCAGAGATGTCTCACATAAGATTCGGTTTCCTCGTACCAGGTTCCCTATTGTCATGTGAAAGTATGTGCTCCCACTGCTCCAATTGGAGATTTTGTTAAAGGGATAAACTGTTAAAATTTCCTGTAAGGAGAAACAAACTGATTTAACTGAATTGTGCAATATTTCTCAAATGAATATAGGCTGTTATATACAAAAACCTGTAGAGCAAAAGCATTCTATGCAGTGGATCAAGGTAGGTCTTGCATCCACACTAGTGATATATGGTATTCTCACCAAGCAGATGCATCTTAAGTCTTAATCACTCTAAGAGACTTCCTCTTATTATGTGTTTTCTTTTCTTTTATTTTATTTTTTTTTATGTCCATAGCCTGCTGCCATCATATTTACAATAGTCTAAAACTCCCTGGATATGTATTCTCTTATGAAAAGCAAATAGTGATACTTCTAAATGTTTTTGCCTGGGAACTTGGTAAGACCAGACAGTTTGGCTAGGTTAGAGGGCTGGCAAACACCATCATTTGACATGCTCTTTCAGATAGCTTGTGTTTCCTGCAGAGCATTTTACTGAAGCAGTCTCCCTAGTATAGTATCCATCAACCTGATGCTACCATTTTGTGTAGGTCCATCATTATTACCATCGCTTTTTTCAGAGACACTCTACACTGTAACGATTTCAGTGCAGAAACTACAAAGAAGTGGTCTGAGGCTATAACATCTTCTTCAGTTTGTCGCAGAAAATGAGTAGAGGGACTGGACTCTGTCCTCTTTAACACTGAGGAGAAGGTCCTGTTGCTGTCTCTAAATTAGGAGTGTCAGTGAAACCCTTGTTTAGGTTCTTGAGAAACAACCGTTACCTTTGTCTTCTGATGTATCAATGAGACTCCTTGCTTGTTGATTGCAATCAGCACAATATCTGGGAAATTTGGCTCGGAGGTTTGCTATAAATGAGCAACAGAATAGAAAATAAAAAGAAAATGTGAAAAAATTATCTGTATTAGGTGTGGTGACACACATAACGGTGCCCAGCACTGCTTGTTCTCTTTACCAAATAAACACTGAAACCTGAAGTTCTTCAGTATTATGTAACTATTGCTAAGGATGACTTTTTTGGGTGTATAATTATAACTTGAGATAAGTAACTCACTGCTGTAAAAGCAGAATCAAGCCTACTATCAGCCTAAGAAATAATGGACCTAATGGTTGATTGCAGACTAGTCTGGTAGGAGCGTAATGAGGAGAAATTAAAGGTAAAAAAGGGGGAATGATCCCTAAAGGTACACAGAGAGTCAGACCCCAGAAATAGGAGATTGGGCAGCATTTTGTTGTGGAGAACAATGACAAGACAGTACCTATATAATTCTTCCCCCCACCCCCATTTGCTACGCAGTCATAATATTGGGTATTACAACTGGATATAATGGTAGTTGTACTACCACTGTGTCTTACAATTGGTCCTTCCTCAACAGTGCATATGGCAGCATGATTTCTTTGCAGTGTACCCCTACGTTTGGTAGTTCTGCCCCTTCCAGAACCAGAACAATACAGCCAGTAAGTAACAAGCATTGTTCCGAAGGGATAAAGAACTGATCTCCCCACTTTCAAGGAACCACACTTTCCTCAGGGAGTGATGGGAACCCACTTTTATAATGAATTCTCACACAGATACTTTACTATGGTCAGTCCATATCTCCTAGTGCTGGTGTACTACCAAAGCTGTTCATACAGGCCTTTAAACTTACCTTCACCTCGAAGAAGGCTGATCCAAATGTTGGCCACCGGTATATTATTTTCAAGAAGGCAATCTTGGCCTCGTCCACAGTTTTTTCTTCATGTTTGCTATATGCTGCAATAATGCTCTGTTTATAAGAAAGGACACACAGCCTTGTCAGCTGGAGACGGGCAGATTTCCACTGTCTAGCATTAGCACTAGAGAAGGCATCAGACCATCAGCAAGGTCAGTCTTGTGCCCACAGCAGCAGAAGACCATGAAAATCGGTCGCCTACCATGCCATGGGGCAAAGTGGGACCAGAACCTCCTCAGTGTTTCTTACTAATGAGTTGTGTGAAGGAAGTCCAAGAGCTCAAGGGAACAGATTCCAGGGCAGAGGGGCGATACTAGTGTTCCCAGCAGACATAAATCTCATTTTATACTGAAACATTTAGGGGGGACCCTCCCTCTGTTTATGAAGGATGTGCTGAAGCTTTCTTGTCTTTTGGTGAAGCAAAGAGCCTTTTGCTGTGAGTAGCATGTACACAGTGCAAGGTCACTGATTTGCTGGACAACCTTTTAAATATTTAGCATGTCTTAATTTTCTGTTTCTTTACAAGGTCCTCAGATCACCAGGCCCATCACTGACTTTCAATATCTAACTCTTCTTCTGGACGTAGAAAAGAGATAAATATCTCCAAGAAAAATGCACATCTCAAAGCAGTCCCAGGCATGCAGATATCTTTCAGAGGTTTGGTAGAGATGATGACTACATCTGGGTCATAAGTGGCAAAACAGCATCACTCTACAGTGCTTTCAAAGATTCAAATCAAAAAAGTAGTGTGGATTGATGTATTTCTTCTCTCATAAAGCTCTATCAAAGTAGTAAGAATAATGAAAGCTTTAAGAAGTGCTATTTCTTACCTTCTTCCACTCATCTGTTGAGATTGCTCGGAGCAGATTTTCTGGCACCAGCTCCTTCAGGATTTTGGGGATGACTGCCAACTGTGTGCGGTCATTGTTAAAGCGCACTTTATAAATCAACCCTGCCAGCTGGACAGCTTCATCCTTGGAACACTTGTGGTAGCCTCTGAGGTACTTTGGCAACTCCTGGAAGAGACATGCTCTGAATCCAGATAGAAAGGGCTGAAGCAAACACTGACTTATGCATAATAAAAGTGTGAGGTCAGGGTGTGGGTCTCACCAAGCGCATTCCAAGAACTTTAGGCTCCTTCTGGAGTTTCTCCATACAGTCATGGAGGAAAATGGGCATGTCCAAGGAACAATTAGATTAAGGAGCTGTGCTCTTGACATAACTGTGCAGCTAAGGTATGAACACTAGAACATAAATCTGCTTCGGAGTCTGAACTGTGCTCCCCAGTGAGTGAGAGGGTAGTACTCCGGCAGGCTTACTTTTTCAGGAGTATTTCTTGGCTTATTGCTGATACATTTACACTTTAGGGAGCTGGTTACCTGGTGGTAATGAAAAATTGAATCAGCTTTCAGGTCTTTCCCAGGAGTTACGTTCAACCACAGCTTTCTCATGAAGTACACTTCATAAGCCACAGACATAGCAGCTCCTAGGGAAACAACATCTTGTCATTGTCCTCTGTATCACTGTAGAGTTCCACAGTGAGTGGAACTCCAGTTGTGAGCTTCTTTGGAAATACAGTTCTGCTTTTAATAACAACAAAATTACAAACAACATCAACAAAAACAGCACAGAAAAGGACATTTTAGATGGCCAAGGAATTGTGACTAGTTGTCAGTTCCTGGACACCCATCATGCATCTGAGGCGCAGCATTAGACTCTTCAGAGGTGGATGAATAATTGAGGATCCCAACAATATGAGTGTGTATTCCTTGCTGCTCGTGACAGCTATTTGCTGATGTTCAGCACACTTGAATTCTGTTACAGTGATGCTGGTACATTCCCCAGTGGATGTGTTTACAGAAATGAACTGTGATTTAGTGCACTGACATCTTTATGCTGTGTTTTTCAGAGATCCTAACAGCTGCATCAGGTGTGGAGAGAGGAGGGAAGCTAGAGAGTATTAGATACCTAGTGCTTCTGGAAGTTGAACCTCACTGTCCTGAAATAAGCAAAGGTCAGGGTCAACAAGTATGAAATTTGAGGGGAGCTTGAGTTTGCTGTGGATTTCAAAATGTAAGTTATGCCTGGGGGTGAAGTGGAAAGAATTGCTGTCATTACTGTTATATTTTTTCATGCTAAAAACACATTCCTCTAGCAATACAACTTGTGGTCTGGTTATCACCAGGTAGTAATGCAGACAGCAATTTTCTAATGACCCAAGGAATGGGAATGACACGGTAAAGAACCTATTTACATGTATTGGCTGATCCCTGATCTGGCAATGTATGAGCCTTGAATCGTTAAGCAGGATCAATCTATCTAACTCGCGTACATCCAGATGTTTGTTTTGGATGCAATAAGTCAAAGAATAATTTGTACCAATTTAAAATTTATGCAGAGATCCTCAGACAAGATATTCTGGTGTTTCTGACAGCCAGTGGCTGGCTGCATGAGGTCACTCGGTCTTAATGCTGGTGCAGGCAGAACTGTGTATGTACAAACAAAAATGGTAGTAAGACAAACTTGTCACACATTTGGCAAGATGGGATAAATCCTACTGGGTAAATTTGCTGCTTTTCCAGTTCAACACATCATTTCACACAGGTTCTTGTCATGCTGGCACTCCCCTTACCATCTTTCACTGGTTTATTCCTCCTGTTCCAATCTGTCACCTGCCTTAGCGAGTCAAAGAAATAGTCTGCTTCATTCTGACTGATCACCTGGAAGACGACAAGCAACGAAGGGCAGAAAAGGATTAGTAGATTGTATAAAATACTATCTGTGCCTGCATATGCAAGTATTTTCTTTCCCTTTCTACAGCAAGACAGCACAATTACAGCAGGAAAGACAGAGGCAAGGGGAAACAAGTGGAGAAACAGGAGGGCTTACATGATTTCCATTTCATATGGGAAGGTTTATTCCATTTTCTGTTGCTTTTTTCCTTCCAACCTCCTTACTGAAGTCAAGCTGAAGATGCCTACCTTATCCTAGCGATCTCATAATAAAATATTGGCAGATACTGGGTTCTTCTTCTCAGGAACACAGCATATCAGAAACTCCCTGTGCTTGGACTCAGTATTGCTTTTGCCGTGATCAGTCTTCAAACAGTTCCAGAGAGAAGAGACCTCAGCAAATCAGCCTACCCAAACTTCAGGGAAGGCAAGTTTTGAGAAACTAGTGAGCAATGACTGGTGCTGGTCAGCCACTGCTTTCCCTAAGACTAGTGAGTACTGCAGATATACAGTGCATCTCTTGGGCAAAGCCTGAGTTCAGAAAGGTTGAATCCAGCAGCATGCAACATGCAGTTTGCTACCATCCTAGCAGCTGCAAGAAAAGCTATGTCCTCTGCCTTTAGTACCATGTGTGTACCAGTAGACTGAAAGAAACTCTGCATCTCCATCCAGCTTCTTCAGGAGACTCAAGTGTCAAGCGCTAGAATTTCTAGACTAGGTTGTATTCCTTCAGCAAGACAGAAGCAGTAATGACTGGCTCTGTTGCTTCATTTCATATACGGTTGCTTAGGTGGCCTGAGGGAGAAGTAAGAGAGGAAGAGGGAGCCTGGCTACCCTGCTATAGCTGAGAAAAGTTACCTTGTCTGCAATCTTGACAAAGAGGCTGAAGCCTTCCCAGGAGCTCAGCTGTAATTTGGAAGCGATGTTCTGACACAGAGTCCGGATTTTGGTATTTGTTCCCACATCAAATGTCTGTGAGATAACAAGACTTCAGTTACACAGAGGAGAGGAACAAGTAAGAAGGCTGAATATCTTGAAACCTGTTCCTGATTAAATACATCATGGCTGGGAAAATGGTCAAGGCCAGGAAAACAAGTAAGTTCTCACCTCTTCTGTTTCATTGGGGAAGCAAATCTTGTGTGAGATCTTGGTGTTGTTCTGTAAGATGGCCTCAACCTCCACAGGATGAGGTGCCCACTTCCTGGAGCCATTCCTGGAAAACACCACCACCAACATGAGAGAGATCAGTGCTGGTTGTTTTAGGAGTCAGTGTTCCTCCCAAACAACAGATGCCATTTAAAATGCTTAGCTCTGTGACGTGGGGAGGGCTCTAATGGACCTTTGCCCCACTGCAAATTCATTGTATTAGGAGCAAAAACTGAGGAGCTTATTAGCATGTATATTACAAGGCTGTTGTTCTCTGCAAGGAGGCTGTACGAATAAAGCACCTTCCTACCCAGTACCAGCAATCCTTCTGTGTATTCAGCAGCTGTTTTCCTTACTGTTACTGAAGTGTGAAGATAGTGGCCATTTTATTTTAACTCTTGCATCAGCTAAAAAAATTTGCATACAGATACAAAATGAATATTACAGCTCAGGATACAAGTACTGGAAAAGCTTGGACAGCTGCTCTAAGCATTATGGCTTATCTAAGAACCGGCATGTAATCACTGACTTGTGAGATGCTGAAGCTGCACAGTCCCAACTCATTGAAATTGTATCTCAGAATAGAGCTGTCCTTTAACCAGAGGAACTGGGTCTAGATTAGCTGTCATGCTACTTGGTATGCTTAAAGTGAGGACAAGCCTAGAACGTTACCTTCCAGGGCTGGTCTTTTCCTGTCCCCAGTGGCATAGGGCAGGCTGTTGGGAGATGTTACGTACTGTAGCTTTCTGCACCAAGCTCTTCTCTCACATGGAGACAAGCTCTTATGAAGAGAGCTTAGTCTGACATCCAGCTTTTGTTGTGTAGTTTTGGAAACACTTTTTTTCCCCAATAAAGTAGCAATTGGAGAAGGAAAACCTGACTGTAAACCCAAGTTGAACAGTATGTGTTCTGGTACTGCACAGGCCCTGTATGGAGCGTGGACTCTGTCATCTATTCCTGGCCATGCTGCAATGGGAGGCCACAGGAGACCAAGGATGTGCAGCAGCTGGGCTGGAGGCATAGGGCCATCTTCCCTTGCAACCTCAGCTAGGAATTCATTGCCAAAGAAATATCTGCTTAACACCCATCAGAATGCTGTTTCCCTGGCCAGGAGTCTGGGGATGAAGCAGTAAAGCTTCGTGTTTGTGGAGGAAAAGGTGTACCTAAGTGCTCAGTGGGCTTTCACTCTGTGTAATTGGAGGTCAGTCCTTTGAGCTGTCTACTCTCCTCTTAAAAGCAGGTTACTCATAAGGAGAAAAAATAAGTGTGGGTGCAGGAAAGCAAATGCTCTCAGAAAACACTATTTTGTCTTTGTTTCTCTTCCCCTCCCCCAGACTCCAGATTTGGGGCAGTTTAGCAAAAAGATCTCTCCTCCAAAATAGTCCATTATGCTTTCCTCTCCCTGGTTCACCACTCTAAAGAAGTTCTATACAGCTCACCAGGGCTTAGAGCATGAATAGCATATGATATAGGGAGGCGGGAAATGTTCAGTCTTCTCCATGGAAAGAATAATGAATAGCATTCCTCGCCATGCATTTTTTTCATGCATCTCAAAGGCACATTCATTGTGCAGTGACATTTCCCCAGCAGTGCCAAAACTCATCCACTGCAAGGGGGGCAGCCACTGTGTTAGCAAATTCCTTTCAGTTTGCGTTACTAGACTTTTCTTTTAATTCTTGTAGCTCATCATTGTCTAAGGAGTAGCACTGCCATATGGCCATGTGAAGTGGCTTCCACTCCCAGCAACATAGAAATGATGGCCCTTGCATTGCTCCGAATTGCACCCATCATGCAGAGCTACAGAGCTTGGGAAGCACCACGGGCTGGACGTGCCGTGGTGTGAACAACCATTGAAGTCTCAGGGCTTGGTTTATTTGTGTTTCTTCGAAGAAAAGAAACTGACTGTATTGATCTTCTTTCCCCAGCAGGGATCTGCCCATGGATAGCCCAGCTCTGGGAATTGAGTGATTATGTGTAATGCTCAACTTTTTTGAAATGTTGCTAACACTGAAAGAAAGGAGTGAAACTGTGACATGGACCTCTCTTAGTGGTTCAGAGTCCCTAGGGCAATGAAAAGCAATGACCATTTCAAAGAAAAAGATGTACAGAGAGAAAGGAAAGTATGAGTATTGCTGTTTTGGTCCATGTGATTTTCTGGCACCCGATTCATGATGTTTGAACATTTGGGGTTGGCTATATCTAGGACTGTGTACCTCATCACTGTCTGAATCCTCCGACTGCACTCCATGGCCAGTGGCTCTTTCTTACGTGTCTCCACGAACTTCTGGGCATGTTTTAGCAGTGACTTGCTGGGTGGGAACAGGCCGGTGCAGAGCCAAAGAAGCTGCCAGCCCTTGGTCACACTGTACCTGTGAACACAAAGCAAATGGTTCTGCTGGAGCTGCACGTAATTCTTCCTTTGAGCACACACCAGCTTTAGGGAAGAGAAACACACTCCCATCATGGCACATGGTGGCATTCAGCAGAGAGCTGCAAATCAACAGAGCCTCCGCACGGGAGCTGACAGCCATTCTCTGTGCAACAACCACAGCCCGAATGTGAAGGTAATGCTAAATCCTGGCTGATAAGTATTGTAGCAGTTGCAAATCTCATGAATAAATACAAGCTCCAGTTTAACAGTCATCTTGGCAGCAGTGACCTTGGTGCTATTCCCTGCGAAAACCACTGTCAATTTACTGTTCAAGCTCACAGTTGTTTGGATTGTGTTTTATCAAGCGTTTTTATTCACCTGCCCTCTGTGCTGGGCAGCTTTTTCCAGAACACAAGCACTTTGCTTGCAATTCACTTTCCCTTACATGTGTTCCTCTTCTGAAAAATGAGCAAGCAGGTGACATCGTGTAGTGAGGTAGTTACAGCTCTTAAAAATGACAGTTCCTCCAGCCTCTGGGTCTGTGAAATTTGCCAGCCAAAGTTCTTCTGGCATCTCACCCTAATCAGTAAGACTCTGTAGGTGGTCAGTGATTCTGCTTTCAAAGCCAGGAGCAGAACACACTTCATCTGTGTCCCAGGGATTGCTCCAAAATGCTAAGTGGTGTTGCTTGGGAAAGCCAGTAGGTCTGTCTCTAAATTGGCATCAGGACTCTGCAGAATAAAGAGGTCCTGGCTTCTTTATTCCCATTTACTTTTCCAGTTTTGCAGGTGAAGAAACACGATTTTAATCCCATTTATACTCTATAGATCAGTGGTGTTTGTGTCTGTTTGAGAGCAGGACATTGTCCACAGGACAGGAGTCTGGGAAGGATAAGATTTGTTGCTGTGGCTGTTCTAAAGAAAATATATGGAAATAACCACTTTTCAAGCATTTTCTCCACCTCTCAAAAAAAACACTGAATGACCCACAGGACTGAATTGGTAGAGTATAGCAGGAATGGCACTGGCACCATGGTTACAGACTGTGCATTAAATATCCTGTAAGATTTACTGCATGCAAGGAGATTTACCATTTAATAGTTACACTCATGGTAAGAGTTCCACTATGTAATATAAATATAATATGAGTACAGTCCCACTATACTAATTTGTACAGTAAGAAAAAAGACACAAATAAATAGAGGCTCCTTCTCTAACTTTTGCAGTGTCACAATGCAGCCAGAAATTGACAAACCATTCTTTTAATAATTAGAATTGTTTTATTAATATCTTAAGGTTCTTTTTGCGATTCAACTCCTCTGAAAGTAGGTCAAATTAGTATTTTATAGGTTGGGAAGCAAAACACCAACCTGTTTCTGAGACTTACCTGTGTGTAGGGGCTCTTGTGTAACTATGTGTTCGGCAAGCCAGTTGTGTAAGCTAATTAATGTAACTATTCAGAAGGATTCACTGGTGGTAAATAAAACTTAGTGTGAACTACATGCTTGTAAAAGGGAAATACTGTCATTGGGAAGCTTAAAACAAATGGAGGGCTGGCAGAACAGTCATTGAAAGCATCCAAGAACCCTCTGCAATATCATGTTTTCTCCACAGGCTGCATTAGGACAAAAAAAGGCTTCAGTAACACCTTTCTGGCCATAGTGCACAGAGATGAACAATGAATGCTGATGGGAGCAGCTGAAGGGAGATGAATAATGGTCCCACTCCATGGCCTAGCAGTGCCAGTCAGTGGTTCTGAGTGCTCTGAAAAGGTGAGCCCCAGAGAGGGTAGCAGCCCATTTGCATACCCTTCTGTCTGTCCCCACCCTACCACAGGTGTAGCAGAGTTTCCTGATCACCACCTGCACTTAAGAACCCTGGGGCCTATAGAAGCAGGCTGTTTGAACTTTGGTGAGTACCTGTTTCTGTTCTCAGTCAGCTGCTTCATGATCTGACAGTAAATTTCATCCCGCAGGACCTCTTCCTGAATAGCTGCCACGAATATCTGGTCAGTGACTTCCACAGAAGAGTGTGCCTGTTTTGATGGGTAGTCCCCCATGAATTTCATGATGGGTAAATGCTCTGTTAAGGACAAAAGCAGGTCATTTTTGAAAGATAAATGGGAAGTCTTACTTGGATCCTAATATGTTAAGCTACTCTGCTGAGGTGTGAGTGGGAAATACTGAGAGGAAGGTCTGGAATATATTCTGTGATCGTCCCCTTTCCTTGAGCAGCAGTTACTGCTTGTTCTGGGTATATATAGTAAATCCCACTCACCCCTATAGCCCCGTTCTCAGTTAAGTAGGTTGTCACCAGTTGTGGAGTATTGGGAGGAATAGAAACTCTGTAGACAAGGGAAAAATGTTAAGTCATGGAGAGCTGACTTAATTCAAACACACCATCCCTCCTCTGATTAATGTAAGTGAACCACAAGTAATGTGGATGTGGTATTATCTCAGTGGAGGTGAGTTTAGTGGAAGCAGCTCTTTCCACCAAGAGTTCTCGAGTCCCAAAAAGAAAAGTGAAAGGATATCAATGAAGGCCTGACAAGCCAGGTCCCGAAGATCAGGGTCTGTGCATGCTTTCTTCAGCAAGGGCTGCTTTAAGGGTTCCTTAGAGTGTGCCCACAGCTGATTGCGTCCACGAGATTTCTGGAGAACAGCTTTGCTAATGGATTCCTTCTCAGGAGTCCTGAATGAAGACAAGTGCAGGCAACACAAAATTACTGGATCAGTATTGCTGTGAACATAGATGATGATCAAAAAGAGAGATCTCTATGAATTCTTTCCCAAGACAGTGTTTTCATATTTGCTTTGATTATGCAGGTCAGCAAAAAGCAGGAAAATGTAGCTTCTTTAAGATCCAGAAAGGAGGATGGTGCAAAAAGAAGTTTTTCTCCCTCAGATGTTGTGTAAATGGTAAGTTCTAGCTAGTGTGTACTGAAGAATGGATGAGAAGTAAGCACAGGGCCTGCTGGAAAGAAAATAAAAAGTTCCAGCTGGGATTCTTCTACCTGTCCCTCTGTATTTCTGCAGACAAAAGATAGAAGCAGGCCATATGACAGAATCTCTGTATGTCCAAAGTTACACTTCATTACAGGGAACAAGGAGAAGAAACCCAGTCAGGATCTGATTACATCCTAGTTGTTCTTCAGTGATCCTTAAGCCTAGAACTTTCCTAGGGCCCATGCTGCACAGGGAGCTTCACCTGAAGTGTTCATAGGAGAATTCCTCCAGGGTGTAAGGCTTCACTTTGAGATCCTCTTCATCAGGCTGATCCATGTAGGAGTTCTGTGAAGCTGTCCTCCTCTGGTCTGGAGACATCATCAGCAAACTCTGAAAGGACACATGTACAGATGTCACATGGACAGGTCTCTGCACAGCTTGTCAAGTGTTACTCAGCATATATTTGCAGATGGTATATACTAAGCTTGGGTACTGTATGCTGTAGGAGATCTTCTGTCTCCTCAGCAGCATCTACAAAGGCTCAGGAAAGACTTGGGAGTAGGAGACTCAGGGAAGTGACTTCCAGAGTCCCAGCAAAAGTAACCATCATAATGTGAGGAATTATGGAGAGCATAATGCGTATTAAAATTGCACCTACTTAACACTGGTGTGGGGCTTTTTGCCCACTTCTTCAGTTTATAACTTGTTAGCACAGTAGCCAATATGCTGAGTCTCCAAAACTGAAGAAAAAATTGTTAACAAACAGTGATCAATGGGAAACCTTGTGTTGAATCCCTGGAAGATCATGTTCTTTTAAAGCACCCTGCTGTACTTTGCAGGAAAGCTTTTCTGCAAGAAAATTCAACTGCACACTTATTAATTGCTACAAGTTCCATGTACTGAACCCTCTATTAGTGAATGTACTATTATTTTGAAGGTCATTGCTTTTGTGTAAATGCAGTCTTCTTAGAGTTTGGGCTAGGTTTAGTTTTGTTTTCAGAGATGACAGAATAAAATGCTTTGTTTCATTGGAAGATACAGAACTTGTCTGAATTCAAAAGAATGATTAATTTCCATTTATAAATTTAATCCTATTTAACACTTATCTTCCAGTCTCTTGAAAGACTGTACAGCTTTCTTACCAGCACTTGACTAGAGGGTTTTGTGAGAGAAGGAACAATGTAGATCTCTTCCAAAAATACATTCCCTGTTTTGCCTGTCCTTTCATTCTGGGCATAAATCCAACCAGAGCTTGCATCTAGTCTTTTATCCTCAGTCAAGATTAGCAAGTCTCCTTTCTTGAAGGACAGGATGGCAGGATCTTCTGAAAAAACAGAATAAGGGAGTACTGTTCAGGCTTGACAATCCAAGAAATGTAAAGGCATTTCAACATGAAAGACAAGGGAATTGTATTTTGAAGGTCTGAATTCAATTAGCAACAGAAAGTGATTTGTGTAAATACAGTTAATCGTCCAATAACACTTCATAGAAATCACTTAAATTTTCTCTGCCAGACTGATTTTGGTTCCAGTGAAGGCAAAAGTAGAACTCCATCTGAATCAAATGGATACAGAATTTCTGTCTAGAGCTGGCAGTAGAGTATGGAAAGAAATTCCAGTTTACCACCTGTGAAAGTTTTCTGGAAAGTATTTCCAGGGAACCCAACTCCAGATACCTACTATAAGCAGGCTGAGTTGTTGGCCACCTATCTAAACAAAATATACACGAAAGTAGACTAATCTGTAAGTGAAGGTCTTGAATCACCTTGCCTTACACTTGGCATAACTGTGCTGATCACTGTGCGTTCATCCTGGAGCAGAACAAGTCTTGCTCAAGTTCTCCCACTTCTCTGAGCTCTTCCAAAGAAGTGCTGTGGGTTCTCTCAAGGTTTCTTCCCTACTCTGTTGAAAAGTTCTAAAGCTTACCTTGGGGTCTTTTCTCATTCATTGCCACAGCAAATCGTGATCTCTTCTTTAGTCCTTCCAGAAACATGACCACCAGTTCAGCAATGACAATGCTGTTTACAGATGTCAGAACAAACTCCTCGGCACGAAGTGTGATGAGAGTGCAACTCTGTCCAAACGATTTCACTGCCCTATGTATTATTGAATAGTTAGTTACCAGAGTGTCTGGAAAACTTACAGAGCCATCTGCAATCACAGCCAAGGAACCTACACCTCCTTGTAGTAGACAACTGCCTTAGAGTGAGCATTGGTAGATCCTAATTTGTCTTCTTGTGATTTGGTAGGTCTGAAGAACTGACATGCTTCAGGTTCTTTGGACTCCAGTATATTATGTACAAAAATGCTTCAGTATAGATAGCAGAACACCTTTCTTTTGGATTAACTGGGCAACTAATTAAATATGTTTTCATCCTCGCAGAGGTATTCTTTTTGTATGTAAGACCCTAAGCTCTAAATGATCTGATGCAAGGATGTGTGCCCTGAGTGAGCCAATGATTACACCTTTTTTCTCTAAGCTATTCTGTTCGGCTCCATCACACTTGAGAATTATAGGAACTCCCCACATGTACAGCTGTTGATGGCTTAACTGTGCTATTTGGGTCATTCTTGTCTCACACATCTGTGGTTCCTTACACCTTTCCAGTTGAGCAGTGTCCTTCCACTGATCAGGAAGATTTGGCCATTTCAGTATTTCCTTTACAAGCTGCTAGAATGTGTCCTTTTTTTTTCCCAGACTTAGGCTAAACCACCATTCCAGGCTCAGATCAAATCACTTAGGGGGACGGCAGAGAAAGTACACCTCCCTCCTACATGGAGACCCCTTTCTGAAGGTGGGCAGGGCTGCCTTCTTCAGATCTTGTATTTCTGTGCACTCACCGATTGGTGTGGATGCCAGTTATCTCTGGGAAGGTCAGATCAAGGATCTGCTTTTCTGACTCATCCAAGAAGCAGATACCTTTCCAATTTACAGCAAGTATAAAGTGGTTCTTGGGCAAGCTGGGACCTGGAAATGCAGAGAAAACTACTCAATGCTATACAAGTCCTTCTCTGTTGATTTTATAGTTGTCCTCTACTCCTAGGCTCAAGACATTACCTGAAAACTTAGTGACTTCAAAGAATCTGGAAAAAAGCAAAGGCCACTGAAAGCGAGCAAAATCTACAAGCTGTTCTTTCACAGTCTGACGGGAAAGACGATCCTGCGTGTATGGGGCCTGCAATAGAAAAAGGCAAATTTTTCTCAGTAAATTCTGAGTTACATAATCTGCAGACAATAAAGAGCAAGTTCATTCCACAGGTTCCCAACAGCCCTTTGCTATCATTGATGTCAAGAGTACCTGGTGAAATTCAAAAAGGGAACAGTCTCCAGGGGACCAAGCCACAAGCAGCTAAGGCTGCCCATGGGCACGTGGATTTCAGGTTTCCCTCAAAACCCCACTGATGGGTTAAAAGTATAACACGTTCTGGGTGCCATGAAAATTACTCAGGTAACCTATTTGCAGACCAAAATTATTCTCCATCCAGTGCCCATTCTGACTCAAATGTCAGATGGGAAATAACCTTAAAAAAGAGATTTAACTGTACTTTGTTCTGGCTCCCTGTTGAGCCCTATATGTAAGAATGAGTGGAAAGATTCTCCTCTCTCCCAGTCCTAACTATTTAGGATAGACAAACAGATGTTTTTCCTTCTTCCCTCAATAGAATAGAAATGATGAAAGATGCAGAAGCTGGTGCTTGAGAGTAGTTACCCAGAAGTGCCAGACAAACCTCTTACCTTAGCATGTGCGTAGGTTATAAGGCTCACCCACTTTTCCAGGGGCTTGGACTTTAGCTGTTTCACTGGGATGCAGTCATGGAGCGCTTTCTGCACAAGTTCATTGTGGATAGAATCTCCAAACTGGATGTAACAATATTTTGCACCGATCTCCACCAAATCCTCCTCCTGAAATAATTAATTCATTAAAAGAGGCCTAGAAAAATGTCACAAAGTCCAGCTAGCTTTGTTCAGCCTTGAAGGCACTTTAGGAACTGTTTTTTTCCCCCACCTTTTTCTGGATAACTCTTGGCAGCCATACAGCATAAGGAGAGATTAACTTCATACAATCATAGCATCAAAGAGATTATTAACAAAGATATTTCAAAGGGACACAAATTGTTCCTCTGAACATGCCTCCAGTTGCCACATGAACTGAGCTACAAAAAAAAATCTATTACAGCGGCCAGCGTGACAGCTGGCATAATCACCTTGACAAGAATTGTCCATTAGACGGAAAGAGTTGTTCACAGCCATTAGAAATTTTGTTCATCCTCTCGCTTTCTAATGTTCGTTCAGTTTTGTCTCTTTAGGAGGATGAACAAGGAGACCCACCTTCTCACAACGATATTCTCCAAACCGGATGCCACGAATGACTTGATGGTAAATGAGATCTGTGCTGATGGGATCCTCCTGGGAGTTGTGCCAGGGGGTGAAGATTTCCTTCCTAAAGTAAAGCCTCCAAGGTGCATTGCGTTCATGCGTGCCCTTCTCCTTTGCTAGCTGCTCACATTGAGAGATGGCATCTAGGACATGATCTCGTCCCCCACCCAGTGACCAGACCTAGAAGAAAGGGACACTGCATTTACTGGCATATCTACTTTGCATCTGAACAAAGGACAACAAGCCCAAACCTCCTTGGTCTCCTGACAGAAAAAAAAAAAGACGAAAATCTCTGAAAAGGTAAGCAGATGGATGTGCAAGTTACACTTTGGCAAGTGTGTATTTTTAAGTGCAGGGATGGTATTGGAAAATATAAGGTAGAAGATGAGATGAGACAGCTCTGCAAGGTTTGCAATCTTCTGTTTGTCTCCTTGTACTTCTGCTTATCCCTTGTATATTCCCTTAAATGTGCATGTAAGTGTTTCTGTAATCTAAACAAACGTGCCATCTCTGAAATATTTTTTTTTGCAATTGGTACCTAACTCTGAGCACCAAGATATCATCCTGTTGTGTATATCTGTTCCCCAGTATTACTGTTAAAAGAGAGAGAGAGAGGGAAAAACAAAACAAAATGGAGGCTAAAATGCCATCATGTGAGCTAACAGTAGCAGCCCTGCTGCAAAGCTGGTGGCTTTCAATGTATGCACCACGTGGTAGGGACTGTATCAGCAGCACCATATGTAACACAAGACAAGAAGGTTGTGTGCAGCAGCGCAGGTAGGAAATACATGTAGGCCTTTAAACAGGGCACCCTAGTATATGACCTGCTAGTTTGACCCCATTCCAGCAGTTCTGCAGTGCTGCATGCACAGCCAGCTGTCGGTGGGATCCCAGAACTGGGGGAGACCATAGTGCTGCACTGCCCTGGTATTCAGCTGGTGTCCAGAACCGATTTAATTCAAGCGCTAGGATGGGGACAGAAATGCTTTCAGAAGTCACAGGGATTCCATGCAGCTGTAACTCCACGGAAAGAGAAGGCAGCTCCAGTTCTAGTTTTCTACACCTTACCTTATCAAACACAGCAATGTAGAGTGAAAAACCAAACACATCCTTCAGTTTGGTTTTATCTGCTATGAACTGACAGATCTCTTTGGCAATGGAAGCAGAGTCTGCAGGGACAGTGATGCTTTGGCCGTTCATCAGGGTGACATTAAACACAATTGGTTTCTTCTGCTTTGTTGCCTGTAAGTCAGATGTAAAGGAGAGAAATAAATTATGTGCAAACCTTATTTTTCCATAGAAACTGAAGAAGGCATTTAGATTTAAGAGCTCCGCACTCTGTACACCCTAGTCAACAATCTAAGTAAACCTTGAAAGCCCACCCAGTTTCTTCAATGCATAGTGAGTTTTAAATATAAACGACCTCTCTGGAACAGCACTGGAATCAAGTTCACAGCTCAGGGGAGCTGATCATTGCATATCAGCGTGGATTGATAGACTTTTCCTGAGTCCTTTTTAGCACGTTGACTTTTAGGTGCAGCCTTATCTGCATCAGTGGACAGATAGCCTGCAGCAAGCATTTTGCCCAGGAAGATGCATGTTAGGCAGCGGAGTCACTCAGGTTTAGGAAGAACTTAAACAGGCATCTTCATTTACGGTTTATGTGACTTCTAATTTTTAGGCTGACATTTAAAGGAAGGGGGTGGGCAATGTAACAGTATCATATGCACTTCTGCCCTCCATTTTAAAAGCACAAGCCCCACTCAGTTCTTTCCAAAAATATGTAGAGCTTCCCTCAGTAGATGGTTCTGGCCTGTAGCTCCTGAGTGGATGGAGGTATCTCGCTGCAAATCACGTGGTGTAGCTCTAACTTACATTCTCCAGTGGATTTAGGTTAATGGAACAGCTAGAAAACCCATAAGAAACCTTAAGAAGCTATACAGACTAAGGCAGTTGGTCTTCAAACCCCTTGCACAATTCATTTCCACTACTGGACTTAGGAAGATCTGTTTGCGCAGATTAGTAAATGCAGTCCAGCATAAAATGACACAGTTCAATATAACTAAGCAAAAAGAGATGCTACCTGAAGTTCCAGCCAGCTTGGAGGTTCAGTCCTTGCTCCATTGACATAGGTACGTCTCAGACGTTCAGCACAATATGGTGCGTAGCCTGAGGGCCCCTTGTGGATGAAATTCAGCAGGTACTGTATGCACAAAGCATAGGAAAGAATTAGGAAACACTAATGGCCATAAAACACTAGAAACCCTCTTTAGCTGATAGAATATATTAGAATGATGAAGGCTACCTGCATTCTGCAAGCTTTTAGACTGAAAAGGAAGGCTTGTGTCAGTATACGTCTATTGATTATGTTTAACTGTACCAGAAATACTAGGCAATTGAGAGTGTTTATTCCTATGCTTATGCTACAGACAAGGGTTAGTGTTTCCAACTGAAGAGCCTGAGGTCTTGTGACATTCTGTATGAAGAGGGCTAATGGCATGTTAGGGCTGCTGATTATGGTTACTCTTAGTTTTATTAAGTTCTCTGATAATATAAATGGTTGAAGTCCATGATTAACGGAAGAGAAGGATTGGAGGAACTGAGCTTTTGGAGTTGTAGGGCTCAATTACCTTGGATGATGTGGTATAAACGTGGATTTATACCACCAAGCAAGTATTTACATACTTGACTTGTATTTATTGCAAGCTTGGGTCTACGGCTTGTGTCTGTTTTTAGTAAATAGTGACCACTTGGCAGCATATATGAGTAATCATTTGAGCAAGAGTATCAAATAAAGGCTGAAGATTCAGGGATATCTATGGATTGTGTATGCCTCTAATACTTAGAAGGAAAGCCAATGTCAAGTTGAAGCCACAGTTTGTTTTTGTGTGGTGAGGTGGATTTATCAATCTAAATTTAGAAATTAATGTATTTTTAAAAATGATGAAAGAGTCCAAATCTATTGGATTTTATGGGGCTTGGAGATGTAGGGTAAGAACTGGTGAAATATAGGGGGTGATCTTACACAGGACTCCTGAGTATACTTAATGACTTGGATCGTAACTGAAGATAGGTTTTAAATGCTGGAAAAGCAGGAGTGGAGAGGGTAAAATCTGCCGGATTCTTTGGAGATTAAAGATCTAAAATGAAGGCTGGATCAACAACAGTATCTGACTCGTATGGCATGTCAAGAAAAATAGTTTAACGTGAATACAGTAATAACTTCTTTAAATTACAAGGTAAGCATATGAGATGAGATTGTTTCTGCAAAAATCACAGTGCCAACTGCTATGGCAGCCAAACAATTTACATGACTATTTGTATCAAAAAACTACCATACAAAAGAAATGAGATCAGCTGAGGCATTTAAGCTGCTATAGGAGAAGTGAACAATGTACCTTCAAAAATGTTTCTGAAGGAGGAAAGCAACCAAGGCAAAGTGACAGAAGTATCCAGCCTCGAGCATAGCTGTTCCTGTTGCTGTTTTCAGATAGTTGTTTGCAAATCTGGCAATAAATCTCGTCTCTGTAATAAAACATGTGAAAGCAACAGATAATGATGATTAACAGTCTTTGGCTACATTTCCATCACAAGCTTGGCATAATGAAGTAGATCTGAGCTAGATTTAACTACGTTAACTAGGATACCACCTGCAGTGTGTGACAGTAAATTACTGTGTTGTTGCTTTGGTAGAAAAAAGGCTCAAAATAAGCCTACTGTCCTTTGAAACCCCTTGTTACTCATGCAGTTCAAGTGCAGTTTCCATGCTGGAATACCTCCCATGATAAGCTGGGGGGCTGTGCAAGAAAACGAGCTCCTGGTTTATCCAGATGCAAAATGGCCTTGCTGTCTACTCTGTGTGAAACTTGCTCTAAGCTCTCCACAGTACGTGGCTTTTTTCTCATGGCTCTTGTTTGTCAGATCATATGTAGATTTTGAAATAAGAGGGGGAGAGGGAGGGATATCCTTCTTAATTTTACATTTTTAGAAAACTTGGAGCAAATGGTGTGAGGCCTCAGACAGTAACAGAGAAAAGGGTGCTTCAGAGTAAGCTTCTGAAAACGCAAGTTGCCTGAAGCAAGGATGTATGGGAAACAGATGCAAAAAGCTGCATACAAATAAAACTCATTTTAAGTTTTCTCTTGGAACACACATTTGATGAGTTTGATGTGGGAAGATGCAAGGCAGATGAAGTTTTTGCTCACAGGTAGCACATATGATGAAAAGCAGACTGAGGGAGCAGATGGCTTGTGGCCGTTATGATACATTGATTGAAGGCAATTTTTGCCAGATGGGGATCTGCTTCTGGGAGCATTTTGACTGAAACAAAACACTGAGGTAGAGAGGAATGCAACCTATGGCTGAGGCCAAGGCAGGGCCTCTGCCTAGGTACATTGTAACAGAAGTGTGTTGCATAAGCTAAAACAGGCTAAAATGGAAGAGAGAATCACAAGGTTCAGACAGAAACAACCAGACTGTCTCATCCTCACACCATGCTTAGGCTAATGCCCAGCCTCATGTTGCTTGTGAGCAGAATTCCCTGTTTAGTGTCTGAGTTGCTCAGGAAACCAGCCAGTCTTTGATTTGAGTACATTGCTAGAGGCCCAGAAACATGCCATTGAGAAACTGAGGTTATGAGCATGTCTTACACCTAGTGTTCATAAACCCCTTATTTCTTACTCTCTCTTAGGTTTTCTTTTTCCTCATACGAGGGCGTGCATGTATTATTGGTTTACAGCACTGAGCTCTGCTCCATTACGTACCCAAGAGAGATTCAGAAAGCCACACGTGGAGGCAGCTGACCTAAACCGTGAGAAAGGTGAACCATCTGCTGAAGAGGTGCTTGGCCTGGAGTCTCAGTTGTATGCGTCTAGCTTGGACTTTCAGTCAGGAACCCCGAGAGGTGAAAGTGGGACATTTCCAATATAAGGAAAACGTCTCAAGGATTTAGGAAAGGGGATTTCCCTGATGTAATGGGTCCCTGATCCTAGAAAGGAGAGGTGCAAGTTTCCTACCTGATGGCAGGGCGCAGAATTGCATTGCCAATGATGAAGTGCACTTTTTCTAAGTTAGACATAGGTCTTTCAGAGATCGAGGTGTCCTCCTGGAAACCCTCTTCTCCACTTCTCAGCTGGTCTGTCACCTGAAAGAAGCCAACCAGAACTCCTGAGTGCTCTAGAAATCTTCCTTCTTACCAGGCAACTCTCCCAGAAATGAGAGACATTCCTTCTCAGTCTTTCTGGCTAAATCTTTTCCTACTCAGTGAAAAAGTGGTTAGGACCAGATCATATTTCCCCCCTCCTCACAAACTAAGTCATAAAATGCAGTATTACAGTGCTGTTATTACTGGCTAGGTAAATGTTATTGTACTGTCTTGTACAGCCCTAAGCACATGGTGGTTCTCGTTCCGCACAGGACTTTAGGCAAACTGTTCTGTAATAGCAACAGTTCCCAATAATAAATTGTTCACTGTGTTCAGGAGTCACTCTCCAGCAGGAAGGGATGAAGGGAATCTGCCAGATAATGAGTGATGTTAGTGTACATGGGGATAATTTCAAAAGAAGGATAATAATGCACCAGGTATCCCATAAACACAGCTGACCTTGCTTGGCAAGGGAATGAGTTCCCAGCCAGGACGCTGCTGTCACACATTTGTCAGACAGGGGTCCAGACAAAGAGACTTAGGGGAAGCCATTTATTTCCAGCTCTTACCTTCCCTGTCAACTTGGAGGACCGTTTCAGCTTCAGGGAAGAGATACCCTTGGAAATCTTGTTATCCTTTCTGCTTTCTCTCTGCAACACACAGTACCATTATAGGAAATTACTTTAATGCACAGCAAGAACTAATCATTAGGAAAGGAAAGATGATCAAATAGAGATGTTTTTGTTTTGTCCTCTCTTGCCAGAAGGAGCTGCTGTGTCCTAGGACTGACAGGGGCCCTTTTGCACTTCTAGTATTTCAAGACCTGTAGCATGCAAAGGTTCGTTTGCTTTTCTCAGTCTTGGTAGAACATCAGAGCAACCAAGGAAAGCATATGAAAATACAAACATAGCCTCATAGCTCATCTTACCATGCCTGGGCTGTCGCTCTTGAACTGGACCTGGTTTTTCCTGCCAAGTGTGTCATATATCTGTGTCATCACGGAACTGTTCTTGGTGACGTTCCTGGCAAACATTGCTGGCTCTGGCAGGTCCCCCATGAATCTCAGGATAATTACCCAAACAACTAGAGAAGCCTGCAGTGACAGGAAGCAGAGTCAGACACTGTCAAGAGAATTAAAGGCTTCGTGCCATTTCTTCCTCTTTAGATTAGACCACTTTCTTCTTTTACCCAGACAAGCTGTTAAAATCCCGTCTCTCCCACTATTTACACCTAAAGTTTACTTTCGCGTCATACCACATGTGAGCAACATTCTTGACACTCTCAGGAAGTGGGTGCAGTTCTAGTGGGATTATCAGATTTGCTCTGTGGTTGCTGAACCCTCACCATTCCCGTTACTGGCACTTTGCATGTGCACTGCAGCCAGAGTGGAACAGAGAAACTGTCACTGCACTCTGCATTTACCCACCTGGGTGGACAGCAATGCAGTGAGCTCTTCTAGAAGCCTGACACCCAGAACTAGGAAGCCAAATAATAGCAAAGTTTTTGCAGCACGGGATCCTCCATTCTACAAAGCTGCTTAGCATCAAGAAAAACTCCCCTCCTCCACCCCCCTATGGTTCAACAGGAAAATCTGGTGCACAGGCCTCCTGTCCACTTCTGTCACAGACCAGCAACCCTAGCAAGAGATGGGTGAGCCCTGATGCTTTCCTCTCCCCAGTCCACTTTTACCCCCAGTGGGTATCTGGAGAAGTCAAAATAAGCCTCGGTGTTCTCTCTGTTGGCAAACTAAAGGTGAACAGATATCTTGTGCTGGGGAGGTATCCGTGTGAAACGCCTGCCTGCAAAGCACCACAAAATGCTGATGGAAACTACTATTTTCATACAAGTGCTTAGGGGTATTTGCTTGACTCTAAAGACTCTGGTTCCTAGGGCTGTGCCTGAGGCAGGGGGAACAGGTTCACCGACACGCAGGAACAAGATACCAGGACGTTGTCTTTATCATCATGGTAAAGTAGCGGGTGTCGCAGTGGTCTCCGGATATGTGTATGTGTAGACGACCCCTGAAAATAAGTAGCGGCAAATTTGGGGAAGGTGTACTCCTCCAAGCCATCTGTTTCCTCTTCTAGCTCCACACTCATGGGAATTGTGTCCAGGTCCACCTCTTCCAGCTTATGGGGCTTTGTTTCTAAGTCCTGTGCAGAACATGAGGAAGAAATGTGTTTTCCTTTCCTCTAACCTGATATTCTTATTATATGTTATTTATTTATTTTATTTCCCTTTTCTTTCTTCTATTTCTTTTTCTGCTTAGCCATAGGTCCTCCAGAATGTGGCTTTCCAGATAAACCCAAAGCCATTTTCGGCTGATACCAACAGACTGCTGGGACTCGGGGCTTGTTCTGAGATGCATCTATTCTATATGGCCTTCCTGCCCTGGTCTTCAGCTGGCCAAGAATATTGCTGGTTGGAAAATGCAGATACTCTTCTATTACTCATATCCTGCGCTAATCCAGACTATTCTGCTCTCCCTACCCCATTCTATCCTCCACTGTTGTCAGGACTAGTATATCTCAAATTTTGCTTTTCATAAAATGGGGTAATTTAGGTCATAAACTTCCAGCTTGTGTCAGCTGGAAAATCACTAAGAGCAATGGCGACAGAACATATGGTCAGTGCCAAAATGGAGAGAATGGCTCTGTTTGGTGGGGGGCTGTTGGAGGAAAGAAACAAATATGAAGTGGCTTTTGAAGACACACAGTTCTTAAACTGCACATGATCAAAAACTTTTGGGAGCTGATCTCTGAAAGCAGTTCCTGTCTGGATGACTAATTTGGGTGTATCTTCCACTGTACAAAAGTCCATTAAACAGAATTGACAGAAATTCAAAGAAAGCTGATGGATTTACACAGGGAATGAACATGACACATTACCACTCTGCAGCTCCATACCTCAAAGCCCAGGGGAGCCTGTCCTTCTTGGCCTCCAATCATAGAAGGTAAAAACCCAAAAATTTTGTCAACCATCTCTTGGTCACTGATAACCTCATCATTTGCTGGTCTGCTGGCAAAGACATCTGTCCTCCTTTGTCTTTCTTCTTCCTCATTTATTTCCAGAGTAGACAGGTGTTTCTTTAAACATAGAATTTGGTTAAGCATAACTGGAACATCATTCTGATACAAAGAATGGGTGCAAGGATGAAAGGCAATTACAAATGTGCTATGACAGTGAGGTCCAGCTCTGCTAGTGCAATGCTGGAATGTGAGGGCAAATGTTGCTTGTGCTAAGCGGTCACAAAGACATATCTCATCAACAGGGCTTTGCTCTTACAGCTATCCCAATAGACTGCTGGTCTATTAGTAATAATGCACAATTTTGAAGAACTGTATCACTAAAAGAAAAAATAAATCACTTTAGGAAAAACAAAGTATTCCTAATAGTAGAAAAATAATACATGTTATTTAAAATTTTAAAATGTTTTCTGTCAGGAGGCTGTAATAACATTGTGCATGCTTGGCTAAAGTGCCAGCTCATATTGCAAACAGAAACGTGTATGTGTTTACCTTGTCCCATTTCTAAATCATCCTTACAAGTAAGTTTACAACTCTGTGTCTTACTATTCTCTAAAATATAGCAGTATTCAGGTCTTTGAGCAAGTCCACATGTAAACTGGGCAAGCCATCTTGTCAGCCAAACTACGTAGCGTTCAGTGTTCCTTAGTTGACATGCCTACCTCTTCAAACCTGGTAGCTTCTTTTAAAACTCTGTTTTTATACCTCAAAATAAAATATTCCCAAATTAATATCCACATTCAGTGCTATCCAATGGCAACGCTTGCTGGTCACTGACTCTCAGAACCTCATAGAAACAACATGATATTCATGAGGTATCTGGACAGATACGCATACCTCCCTCTTCATCCTTTGCAAAGTTTGGCAAGCAAACACGCCCCTTGCATTGTGCCTGTATAAGACATACCGCTTTCTTCCACGTTCCTATTTTTTGACGTATTAGATAACCACGGCATGCAGCTTGAAACTTGATGACACGAGCCCGGGTTGTTTCATACTGTTTGGCAAGCTGACGGCTCCGGTAGAGGGCCTGCAGGCGTCCAAAACCCAGCATAATCTGTAGGAGGTGGGGAAGAAAAAAAAAGTGATTGGTGTTCAAAGCAAGTGAGACTGGGGTTAAGTTGGGATGAATAGAAGATAACAAAATTCAGTAATTGGATAAAGCCACTGGAAGGGATTCATGGGTTACTGCCATCTATAAAAGAATGCTTTAATTTCTTCTTCCAGTGATACACTTTTGAAACTAGATGAGATAGCGTTCTTTTGAGGAGCTTTTCTATGGAGTGGCTTCAGGCAGTGTCAGCCTGAGATTTTGACAAGGGAAAGAAGAGAGTAGAAATGAAACTGAGTATATTGGGGAAAAAAAAAAAAAAAAGGCAGCATGGAGTTGGGAGAGATAGGTACCTTAATACTGAGAGAAGCAGCAGAAAAGGACAGGGCCAAATGCGGGACAACACCCTGGCTGTTCAGATAGGAATTGTGTTACTTTGATGCAGAATAGAAAATGTTTCTCACTGAAATTGGCAGTTTCTCCTCTCACTCTTTACAAATGGGATGTTCTCTTACATAGTAATAGCAATCTCTCCCATACAAATACACAATATGTGGGCACCTCCAGTACGGTGTAGCTTTCCTTAACCACAAAAGCCACCATCTGTAGAAGTTCAGCTTATTAATTTTTAGAGATCGATACAATGATTTTTTTTCTATTACAGATTCCCAATTTTCCTGTAACAGTTGTGGAAGATCCTTTGCTCACAGCTTGGTAGTGATGCACAAATGCTAGCCCTGGACTCCTGACTAGAAGTGTTGGAACACTTGGGTGCCAGCTTGCTGCAGCCAGGCCTGCCAGAGGTTAGTTGTGTTACTGTTTCACTGGAAAGCAGAAATGTCACAAGTTCAGCAAGCCCTGAGATGCCCCCGAGTCCTCCATGGACCCGGTAAGTCCTGACATTCTGCCTCTTCCCTTTTCATTTGTGAATATCTTCATTCAATCACTTCACTCAATCTTACAAAGCACAGTGTATAAATACACACACACACACACACACACACACACACACACACACTTATATATACACTCTTACCATTCTGAAATTCTTCCGGCAGCAGTAGCCTCGCCAGGCTGCCTGAATGGCTACAGCAGACTTCCTCTGTTTCAGAAACTGCTTCCTAAGCAAACAGACAGGTGAGGTGACAAGCAGTACGTTATTTCTGCTGCTTCATATGATAAGAATAAAGAATAAGTTTTTTTTTTTTTTTTTTTGTTTATGTGTTTTTAATGTTTATGGGATTTCTAGACTCTGATCTCAGGCTTGACTGCTATCTAAGAATGCTAATGTCAGGAAAACTGTTGTTAAACTTACTAGCTCAGATACTAGTAGCTTGCTAGAGCAAGCTTGAAGCACAGCAAGGGCTGTTCTTCTTGCTTCCGAGTAGCCCAATAAAAGTATTATGTTGCAGCACAAAGGTTAGTCTGGTCAGAAACTTTTGTACCATGTGCATCAAAATTATCCTTTCTCAAAGCATTTTGTCTGCTTACACCTTCTCCATGCTGATGCAAATGCCAGAAGAGGCTGTTTTGCCTGACCTTTTCAGGACAAGGGCCTTGGCCAGTTTCACCCAGGCTCAGCTCATCCTGCTAGTGAATCAATCAGTTGAGCTCTCAAAGTGAGAGCTTTCATATTTGGTTTGCTATCCATTTGCTAGTAGAAAGCATGAGACAAAAGTATTACTAATCCACCTTTTTACGTCTGAGCTGACTTTGCCCTTTAATGCTGCAAAAATATTCATAGCAACTGCAGACCAAATTCATTGCTGTAGTAAGAGAGTTCTGGAAGAGCTGAAAAAGCCTTCACATAAAGCAGGGATAACTCTCCCATCTAATGACCACTTGCTTCCCAACTGCCAAGGCTAGGAGCACATCTGAGCAAGAACTTTGTATGGTAAAAGCTGTCACACAGTGGTTGTCAAAGCTTGCACATAGCTCTGATAGTCTAAAAATAAGTCAGGTGAGTTTTTTAGAGAGGGGCAATACTCTTTTAGATAACAGGCAGAGTTGGACAAAAAGGGAGAATTTTATTGGCATTTGTGTCCTGTGTTATAGTTATTGCTTCACCATTGTCAGGAACGTTTTCTAAACCAAACCAGGAGTTAGTCTTATATTATGGTTCTGGCTGAGCAATACAAAATTAATGAAAAAAAATCATGATGTAAAGCATTTTAGCAAGGGTGGCAATTTATCTGACAGTGACTAAATTTTAGTTCTGCAGATATTTCAAACTAAACTAGAATTGTGCATCTTTGTCAAGGAGAAGGACTAGTTAGTTTTCTATCTTTCCTATTCTTTTCTACCTATGTCTTGTATCAAAGAAGCATTCTAAAATAGAAGATCCTACATTCCATGCAGACTTCCTGCTTTCCAGATACCTATCTCTGCTATTCGCTGTAAAGATTAAGTGCAAATCCTGCTTTCAGTCCTTCCCCTACATGCAAGCTGCATGTGCAGCAGTCCTGCATTTTGAAAAGCATCATGATAATAAACTGATAGTACAGATAGAACAAATCTTTGTGTAAAGTCTGCATAGATGCACTGTTACATGATGAGCATTGAATTGAGAGGTAGCAGAAGGTATGAATTGATACATTTAATACTCAGGAATGCTTCACTTAGGATATTAAAACCTCACTAGAAACCAAAGGAAATCCCATTTTGTGAGATCACTGACCTGTCCTTGAATCCTCTCATCACCTTCTGGATAAGAAGAACTTTATCTGTGAGTATTTTTTGTCGTTGCAACTCCAATACTGTGTCATGGTGATCCTGTTAAAAGAAAACATTGATATGCCAGCTGAATAGACACAACTTCTGAAAACTGGACACATGGTCTGAAAAAGACACAGAATCAGCATGACATGGTGCAAGCTGGGATTAAAATGTGTTTGTGGAACTGCAGTAGGAAGAGTTGTCACTATCTGGCCATACCATGTCTGGCTATAGCAATAAACAATCACAGAGTCTGTCTAGGAAAAGACTGCTTTTACCTTGCATAGGGCAAGGACTTCCCCTGGGACAGTGTGTTGGTATCCATTGTGCTCCAGGCTTGAGCAGTACAATACATTGCTCTGTGCTGTTTCAGCTGCACCACTGGAGCACAGGAAAAGGATCAGCCCCTCCTACACTAAGCTTGTGTCCATCAAATTACATGGTCTTCAGGAACACAGATCCGGTCTCAGATTCAAGAGAGAGTTTATAGGAGAACCCTGTCCTTCTGGTTCACCACTCTTACATTGACAAGTCAGGCTTAACTGTGAAATGCTCAGTTTTTCAGGGGAAGAGGTAATAAACTGTCCTTTTACTTACTTTAAGGAAAATCTTGGTCTCTCCAGCTTGCCAGCTCTCATCCTTGCCCAGCACTGCTTCAGAGATGCCGATACAGCACTGTCGAGCATCATTCTTCAGCTGATGTGCAAAAGCATCATTACATTAGGGCTTGGTTGGACACACAGTGGTGGTACTATGTAAGGATCTACTGCCTTGCATTTCATAGGGCAAGGAATACAAACAGAGGAGGTCTGACAGACCTCTGGCCTGACAGGATAATGAATGAAAGTGGTTTGGCTCAAATGGTCAAGAAACAGAGGAACATTAGTGTTTGGTGAAGCGTTACAGAGTTAAATTGCCTGGAAGCATGTCAGTGACCTCAGAAGTGTGTGATTACAGAAAATGAAATATCTGAGGGCAGTAGATATGCCACCGTGCCTGGGACGTCTATGTGGAGCAACTCCAGGACTTAAAAGCACTCTATTGTTTCAACTAAGGTCCAATTGAGCATGTAAGTATTTAGAGTTTTTTGTAATTTACAGTTACTGTGATGACAGCTGTCTGAGCTGTGCCAGCAGTAATCCAAGAACTTTCTACCATGGGAAAGACTATAGCTTCATAAGGAAAAGTTAGATTAGCCTTAAGTCCAGCTTGTGCTAACACACCTGTTGTTGAACAGACCACGGCAGGAGAACTCTGTATCTGTCAAAGAACTCCTCAAAGGTGTAGCGAATTGGGTAGCCAGCTTTCCTGATCTGAATGGTCTCCATCATCCCTGAATATCGCAGCTGTTTAATACACAGCTCCCGGTCAAATAACTGGAAGAGAAAGCAGACAAAGATGAGGCTTAATACAAAAAGGAGCTGTACATGCAGCATTCCTCAAAATATACATGTATCTATTAACCTGTGACCTCTGAGGGCCTTTAAAATGGCCTACTACGGCTTTTCTTAATTGCACTTCTCATTTCAGTGTCCTAAATTAATTCATTACAGGCATAAACATTTCACTCCAAAAGGTCTTCAAATTTGTGTTTGTTGGCAGTGGAAGCAGTCCATTAACTTCAGACTGTCTTCAGCAACCATTTTCAATTCTATAACTGTGATTTCAGGTGAACAATAAATTGTTCATATTGGTTTGCAGGTGTGAGTAACTGGAGTAGAAACTTACGTTCTTTGGGCATACATAGCATGAGTGCTGCTATTTTTTTTTTGTAACGGAGATTAAAAATAGGCTCATTGGACCATATGCAGTACTTTAAAAATGATTAAGTCACTTGACAAACACCATACAAGGATTTGGTGTAGAACTGGGTTGTGATTTCCCAAGTTCCAGCCAAGTATCTTAACGACAAACTTGCTCCTCTTCTTTTGTAGTGTCAAATCAGGCTGCATCACCCCTCTCTCAAATACCAACAGCTCCCTTCATCTTTCTCAGGCTATTTCATAATATGATTGTGGCTGAATCCTATTTTGTTTTTCATTTGTCCTCTTGATTGGGCTAGGAACTCTCCAGTTCGCTCCTTATCTTTACAGGACTGGCTTTTGCAGCTCCTCCCAGGAACACACCTGTGTGCTTTTTTGCCATCCTTCACTCTATTACTCTATTACTATATCCTATTGCCCTTTGTCGTACAGTAATGGCTTGTACTCCAGCTCTTCTTGGCTGAAGTACAGATAGAAAATGCTGCATAGCAACTGATACCTTTTCATCATAAAAAAAGTTTACTGAAGGCAAGAGCTCATAATGTTAAAGCATTACCAGTGGTTTCTTGTAGTCATTCGGTTTGATGCAGCGGATGAAGTATGGCTGGCACTGACCAAGGATTTTCATGAGTTTTTCTAGGGATTGCTTGAACTGTCCTCCCAGAGTAGAGACCCGTTTGGTGGTATCCAAGCCCTGGGAAGAGTAAGCACATGCTGACTGCTACATCATTCATTGTCAGAGGGCCAGATGATAAATCTTCATATTTTTGTATGAGTAATGGTATCAAACAAATGCCAGGAAAAGTTATCTACCTATATGGGAGTTAAATCTGTCATCTGCATCTTATTTGGGAAGATTATTTTGAAGAAACCCCACTGAGGTCCTTTACCTACTTGGGCACTAATTTCTAGCAGTAGGGGGTGGCTGTGGTGGAAGAAATTCCTCCCACAGGGGCCCACATAGGCCTGTCTCCAACCAAGGCTGTGCTTAGCATGGGGCCTGGGTGTCAAGCCATTATTCATGGATGTGTGCCTGAAAGTTTGGTAAGAAACAGCCATTTCCAAAGCAATAATAACCTCCAGGCCAGGCATTTTGCTGCCAGTTCATAGCTAAGTAGAATAGCTAAGGATTCTGAGCAGTTTATTCCTTAATGCTCGGGATGGTCTCCTTGCTCATTAATGCTACAGTAAGTAGTGAAAAGGCAAACTTCTACTGGAGGATAATGTAAAAGCTGCTCTATCTGTGGCTGCAGATGCAGTGCTTTATGACAACTTTTCTGACAATTCCTGGATTGAATTTTGCTTACAGGTGCAATAGTGTAACCCCAGAGGGACTGCACTTGGCTGCAGTTAGCTCCTCACTTCCCCTGCTTCACTGTAAGCACAGTTCTACCTCTTTCCACACAGATTATCACAATAACCCTTAGCTGCTGCTTCTGTGTTTTAAGAGCATATTAAATTACAGTGACAGCAGTGCAGATTCCAGGTAACAAAAAGATTCCATTGGCCTTTTTCTTACAGGCTTCTTATAAGCTTGGAGCTAATCTTTGAAACACAATACTGCTATATATAAAGACTTTTTTTCCCTCCCCCTCCCAATCACCTCCTATTCAAAATACAGAAACCATTTGAAGCCCAGTGGCTCGCATCACTTTAATAGTCTTTATAGTACTCTGGTTACTCTGGTTCTTATATTTTAAATCCCCTTTTTAACACTCAAGTTGCCACTTTCTTCTTTAAGCTACAGGACAATGCTGCCCTCCAGCGACCAAACCCTCATGCCTTGGAAAATAGTTCCTGGGAATGCTTCATAGCAGCTGTGATGCGTTTCAGGGCTAGCAAGCTCCTGTTTGAAGTGGACAGCATAACAGCATATAGACGTTTAAACTGTACGAGAGTTAAAAGCAATTTGCACTCCCAGACCTTCGAGGCTTTTTTGCTGTACCACTAAATCAGCAGGACAGTCACAGAAGGCTGATGTCCAGGCCCTCATGGTCTCACAGACCACCTTCAGATACAACACTGTTAGCCTGTCTTGTTGCTGGAATGGCGGTGAATTTTCTCCCCTGGTGAGTCAGGAGAGAGACTCTGACACCTCAGAAAAGCACTTTTTTTTTTTTTCTGGCACTTCATTTCCTGTTATTTTCTGTAGTCTGCTTCTTAGGCTCCCCAGCAGTGGCCCAACCTATTTGAAATGAATAGAGATGCATCACCTGACTTCTATGCATTTTGAAATAGATAGTAACCCACATTTCGTAGCTCCTTTCTTGACATGCTACTTTCTAAATCTTCTCCTAAGGAAAGCTCTTTTCCCATAACACAACCTTCTTTAAAAAGACAAAAATCGTGAGAGCAATGCAGGTGGACCTGAGATTTAATCTTAAGTTGCTCATAATGTTTAATAAATGCTAAGCCATTTCTCAGTTGCTGCTTATACCACTTCTTTCTTCTCCCACAGGTTTTTAACCTGTCCGTAGCCAGATGTTCTGGACAGCAGAAAGCCACATTGAGATAAAGACTGAGGAAGAAAGAACGGGATCAGAAAACAGTGCCAGGAGAATAGGCAGATAACAGGTAAGATAGCAAGCTGACTGTTTGCTCTCTACCCTGAGAAGGAAACTCAGGAATATAAACACTGAAAGCACTCCTGGGAGACAGGGCTGACATTACATTTGTTTACAGCATGAATGCCAGATCCTGACTTTTATTCCAGACTCCTTTGTTGAAATGGGTTGAAGGAAAGGGTATGCATGAAAATGTATTTGCAGAGACAGTGTAATAAAAAGAGGAGGCCAAAAACAGCCAGAGCATTATGGAAGGGAGGAGAAATGAGTTGTTTCTGCAACCCAGTGTCATTTAGCCAACCTTGTAGGCTTGGTCATTTCCAAGACGCCGGATGGTCCCACGTCCCAGACTAGGTGGGGTTGCTTCCACCTGGAAAATCTGCCTCAGGAATTTGTTCTTGGAGGAATGAACCACCTGCATTACATTAGTACTCAGTGTGTCCCGATTTTTCTCTAGGAAACCTATAGGATGGAAAAAAAAAATACAAAAGCTTGTTATCTCTGCAGTCAGCTGGCTCTAGTGCTACTCTGTCTAGCTAAAATCTATTTCATTTACAGTAACTTGTTGATTAGTTTAGAGTAATCCTCCTGATCTTGTGACTTCAGCTAAGTAAACATGAAGGTTTTTAACTCCCATCATGAGAAATCACAGATCAGCACTACCCTGGAGTGCTACACGTCCGTGGCAAGCTATGCTTTTCTCTTCACCCTCCACATCTGGCAGTGACAGGCTCACCTTTTGATTCATAAAAGACAGCCCCAGCAAAGTGGTTAATGCCAAACTTGGTGTCATGGTCACTCTTAGGTGGGATATAGACTTTACTTTTGCCATGGAGGGAATTGATTTTGATGAGCATGGTAGCATCTGTGCCCTGGGAACAAACACAGGCAGAAAAAGACAGTTAAGTAGATCCCCTTTCTGCACTGGACTATGCTCAGTGAACAAATAGATGTGGTGCTCAGAAATAGCAAAGGCTTAAATTTTGCTCCTTCTTTGTATAGTAAAGCTGGAAGAAGTCAGTGCCAGAAGTACCTTCCCTTTTACACAGACCTTCCTCTCAAGCATCAGGACAGAACACAGCACTAGAGTGTAAGGCCTAGTGTTTTAGGACTGTACACAAGGCTCTATAACATGACCAACATCACCAGGCATGCTGAAAATTTCTCAAATCTTTGATGTTTGCAAGCAGAATTCCCCACCAACCTTCCCATGCCATCCTAACCAGCCATGCTCTAAGAGTGCATGTTCCTTCTTCCAGGTAGGCACACCAAGCCTTCTTTCACTCTCCAACTGGTATAAGACTCAGAAATCACCAGAAGAAGGCTGCTGAAGCAGATACCAGTCAACATGCCCAGATTGTGACTTCCACAGGCAGACAGCTTCTCTTCAGCTGATGCCATCACAATCTCATCCCCTTGCATTGCATGTGAGGCTAGCTCTGCTCACTCACCTGTGCTAGGTTTGTGCTGTGCTATCTGAGAAGCCATGTGCTCTGGGAATCAGAGGAGTTTTTTCCTCCTGACTGCAGGACAGTTAGGACCACCCTCTTCTCAGGGTAGAAAGGGGAAAGTCATCTGTCTGTCTGTTCACAATCCTCTTAAATTTCTCCATGAGGACTACCAGTGAGCTGAGGCAGGGGCTTGCTGTTTTGGATAAGCTGATGTTGCCATCTGTACTAACAGTCCTGCTTACCCTCACCATGCTCTGGAGAAGAGGAAAATGTTCTTCAGGAATGTTTGAGATAGGATCTTCAACCCCTGCTCTCCTGTTTGAGATGCCTGCCTTTTGTAGAATGACATTTTTCACAATGATATTGCACAGCTGTGACCGTCATACAGGAGAAGAGAAAGCTGCCATCCAGGCCAACAGCAGAACAATACTCAAACAATATACAAAACTAAATATTTCCTAAAAGGGCACTTCTTAAATGATCAGGAGTCCTTCCTTCTCCGCTTGGAACAACTATAAGAGTTTCAACAGCGAGATACCAGGAGGAGCACACTCCAGCAAAGACAAAAGTATTCATATAGCTAATTTAAAAGGGACACCTTTTGAGGGGGATGATGTTGCCTCTCAGATGTCTTGAGACATTGCCTCTCAATGTCAGAGACATTATCTTTGAAAGTGTTTTTGCACTCTTCTGTGTAAAGCCAAGCATTACTGATGCGCTGTGGTGAAAACCAAACATTACAGGTGAAACCATAAGGTTACCTTTGGGAACTTGCTCTCTTCATCAATGAGGGAGATGATGTTCATGGGTTTGAGTGCAATGATTTCCAGAGCCTGGTGGTTGTCAGGGAATTCAATGTTATTCCAGGCAATGTGCTCTGCAAGGTATTCCTCTTGTTCCAGCTTGAAGACATGGTGCACGAAGAACTGCTGAAGGTGCTCATTGACAATGTTAATGCAGAGCTGCTCAAAGCTGTGGAAAGACAAGGTGGGAAACCATGGTCATCCCTGGATCTCAGCCAGTGCTGCACTGCTACTGCTCCGTGGTATTTGTTTAAATACGTATTAAATACGTATCCAGATGTACTACTGCTATATTCCACGGTGTTAATGACTACCACCACTGCATGTTGTCAGTCTTAGGAACGTAAGAGATACATTTTCGGCTGTGATAAAGATGATCATAAATGAGCCAACTGATGACTGAGGGTTGATGGGTAAGCAAGAAAAGATCATGTATGTGTTTCAAGAAACTCTAGAGTAAAGGGGACATATAACTGTGAAAACAGCTTGACTGTATGAATGTGTGACCTGTTTTTACTTGCACTGGCATTACCACTTCTTCTGTCAGTTAGTCCTAAATGCTGCACCTGAGTTTCATTACCTGGTAATTGCTGTAGCACAGTGTGTGCCTGTGGAGTACTCACCACAGTGAGGCCCCATGTGGATTGCAGCCTCTGGGAATAGCATAAAGTAATAGATAGATAGATATAGATAGATTGTGAAAGATGTAGGCTGTCCTGAACAGATCTTAGACTGCATTCCAAAGGTCAGTGAGGAATAAAATCTTGCTGAAAGCAAGTGAAGTACATCTGCTGAAATGAATTGGAAGAAATTGCCACGCAGAATTTAGAAAAAATGAAAAACATGGAACGTTTTAAGTGATTTATCAAGGAGGGGGTGACAAAGGTGGAGTGAAATAGAATGACAGAGATAATATTAGTTATATTAATAATTATTACAATATTTATTATTGTAATTAATAATAATATTTGCACGCAGTAATTTACTACATCCCTGACTGTAGCATACCCTGCTACAATAGTGCTCGCATGTTGTCTGTGTCACAAAATGGAGAAAGCTTCTCTACTCTGGTCACCAATGTTTGTAGACTGCAGAGTACAGGTGATGGTTTGTAGAGTACTGATGATATGGTACCTACATACCATACAAGTTAGAGAATTGCTGCCTCTGTGAAGAAGGGCATATAGAAAAGGTGCTTTGGGACTGAAATCAGGAGTAGGAGAGGTAGCAGTGGGCAACAGTATACTAACCAGGTGTTTTACTGACCTGTCCTTAGAAGCAGAGAAATTAAGGAGCCCCCCAAAAAAGTGACTGGAGAGCAAAAAACACTGAGCAAAATAGAAGCATGGGCTGAAATGGGAAACCAAATATAGCCTCCTTTGTACAAAATGCATCACAAGAGACATCATAAAAATGTTATGGAACAAAGAAGTTTGGTACAGAGACAGGGGGCATCTGCCTGCTCGTAGCATCTCCTCTGAGCAAATTCCTGAGGTTCTGGAATAGACGTGGCAATGGCTGCACCAGAAAGAAAACTGAAGGAGAAGGCAGAAATGTGACCAAGACTGGAGACAAATGGTATCTGTGCAAGATCATCACTGGGAAAACTCAGTGACGGAAATTTCACTGCTTCTCTGAGAATGAGGACAATAATGAAAGAACATTTCTGTTTCTTCATTCTTTCTATTTACATCAGCTGCTTTTCAGCTCCCCAGTGGAAACGAATTTAGAGCCTCTTACCTGTTGTTGCTAAAGTTTTCAAACCCAAAAATGTCCAACAACCCAATGGACTGATGCGTATTTTTAGGCTTCTCAGAAGTTGGGTTGGAAATGGCTGAGTTGATCTTGTTCACTATCCACAGGAAAATCCGTCCATATATACCCTGGCGAAAAATTAAAGAGCAAATGGAAAACCATCGTTACAGTCTTCGGACATATCTCAATGCTTCCCTTCGTGCTACAACAATGATGTCAGACTATGCCTGAAGACTAGGAGGGAACAGAGCCCACTGGGTGAATATTTATCACAAAAGGCTCTTTCACTAGTAAGACAGACGGCTTTGAAAGCATTCCCAATCTTAAACAGAGAATACGTAAGAACCAATACCTTCACAAATGCATCCCTTCCATCTGCAGCTTGAGCTACATTCAGAGGCCTGGACACACTTTCTCCTCGAACAATGATTGAGAGGTTTGTGAGACTGTTCTGAAGTTCACTGGAGTCCACCTGGTGGAACAGGAATGGCAATCTGGTCATTCAGGTGGATAAAGGAGATCCAGCAAAGAAAGTCTGTCTCAGGAAGAGGGCTGTAACAAACTGCCTGTCCAGCAGCATTCATGACAGCATTCTGCTGTCCTAGACTGAAAGCTCTCCTAGCTCAGACACATCTGCAACAGCATCACTTGAGTATCAGCGGGAAGAAATGCCCTTTTTATGTGCTTCCATACATAAACAATCCACAGAATCATGTTTTGTCAGTGTGCTCAGGGAGCATGGGTGAAGGAGAGAACTAGTAGGAGAAGATGAGAGTCCATTACCTCAAGCAATTTGGTTGCAATCGAAAAGTGTGGTGAATCCATCACATCAGAGCAGTCCAAGTTGTCATACACAGCCGCTGGAATAAGGAAACAGTCAGTCTTGGGGTGAATCATTTCTGTCGGGGTGGGGGCTGTGCTATTATTGCAGCCATATTTCTGTAACCCCATAGCTCTGGGAATGTGACAAAGCAATCAGTTCCCTGATGAAGCTCCCAGGTTTGATGATTTTATTAAGAAGAGTTCTGATTTCAGTCAGGGATCCTGGCATGTATGGGGTCCTCACAACTGCTGAACATCAGGCTAAAAGTAGCAGCAAAGCTGACAAGGTTATTACTTTTAAATGGTAGCAATTGGAGATCTGGAGAAGTTATATCTTCCTTATGAGGAAAGGCTGAGAGAACTGGGTCTGTTCAGCCTGGAGAAGAGAAGACTGAGAGGGGATCTCCTCAGTGTATATAAATATCTGAGGGGTGGGGGACAGAAGGATGTAGCCAACCTCTTCTCAGTGGTTTGTGGGGATAGGATGGGGCAATGACTGCAAGTTAGAACACTGGAAGTTCTGCACTGACATGTGAAAGAACTTCTTCATGGTGAGGGTGACCAAGCATTGGAACACGCTGCCTAGGGAGGTTGTGGAGTCTCCTTCTCTGGAGATATTCAAGGCCTGTCTGGATGCCTACCTGGGCAGCCTGCTCTGAGGAACCTGCTTTGGCAGGGGGGTTGGACCCGATGATCTTTTGAGGTCCCTTCCAACCCCTACAGTTCTGAGATTCTGTGATTCTGTGATATCTGACTTCAGAAAATGTTTCTGAAAACATTTTTCCTTATATCTGGCTTATGGGAAATTTAGACAAAAAAGGTTGTCTAAATATTCCATTTTAGCAGCCAATGTTACTCCAAAGATCCCTTCTGGCATCACTGTATTGAATCCTCTGCATCACAAAGAGAAGGAGGCCTTTTCTAAAATGTGAGAGCTCCTGGCGTCCTGCTGCTGGGTGTATGAGGCTGTGCCTGTGCCATACAAGAATTGCATTCACACAGGTGGGTGTTCACCATACCCAGCCCGCAGATGACTGCTATCATCTCCACAGCAAGCATGACTCAACTGCTCTTCTGTCCTCTGGCTCGCAGAGCACTACAATCAGCAAATGTAGCATGGCATTACATTATCTAGTGTTTCAGTTTGCGTGATAAGGGTTTATTTGTAGCTATGGAAACCTGAGTGTGACAAAAGTAGATGGATGTTTTTCAAAAAATTATCTAATGTTTAATGGTGCTTATCTGCCTACCCCTCCAACCCTGTCCACCCGCCTGTTAATGCACGGCAGAGGAGCACAGCCTAAGCTGTACAGTGGGAAGCAGACAGCATCTCTAGGCCTTTAACATTGAGTCTGAGGAAAGACCAAGCACAGACAATGCTGAGTTTACCTTCAAACTCTACATTCCCCAGGTGCAGAATAGCAGCCAGCAGTTTGCTGATGTCCCAGTGCTCAGAGTCTGAGAACATGAGGATCTTCATAGCCGAGCGGATGTGGGCATATTCCTTTGCGTCATTCCGGCCATCACAAGATGTGCAGTTGCCCTGCAAGACACCACACTCAACAAGTAAGGAAAATCTCTTGTTTCTTTTCAGATCATATAAATATCAGATATAAGGATGAGGATTCTCGACACTGTTTCTGCTTTTTTGTTTTCTCCTAAGGTATACGTACTTGATTAGCTTTGTCCCTGGCATTCATCCGAAATCTAAGTGCCTGTGAAAGCAGGAGATATTTCCTACCTGCTTTAAGATGTCCTTTATGTTTCTTAAGGCTGACCTGGATGGAAGGCTTTGAACTGCCACAAGCTGCTGCTGTGGTAGATGGGTGGACGTTACAATAAGTCTCCAAAACAGAGACTCACAGCACTTTCGATGTTACTGCTTGTGGTACTCTAAGGAAAGGACTGCTGATACTCGGTAACTACCCATCTGCAGCTCCTATTGATGGTACTTGTTTGCTGGAAGAAGCAAATGGCAAAGGGATAATGGAGAAGGAAGTAGAGATTGTTACCATAGTGAGATAAGTGTACTCTGAAGCAGTTCCCAGATTCAGCATCTTTTTCTGCTCCAGATTCATCCCCATTAGCATGCAATAGAAGATATGATAGTTCCTCTCCTCTGGAGCCTGGAAAGAAAGGAATAGGCCAATATAGCCTTGTTAGTACAGGCTTGTAACACAGGAGCAGGCAAAATGGATATCTGCAAGTGGCCTCACCTGCCGGCAAACACGTGACTTTTCCAGAAGAAACTGTTCTATCTGGGCTCCTTCTATCACACCACTGCGGTTGAAGCGGATATCAATGTATTTCCCAAAGCGACTTGAATTATCATTTCGAACTGTTTTGGCATTTCCAAAAGCTGATTGGCAAAGGGCAAAGGTAGTATCTTGATTACTGCAGTTAATGAACATTGTGTCTATTTTTAATCCTCTTCTGTTTTTCTACTGGCATTTTACAAGTTGTGCACCACATGATAGTGCTGACAAGTACTAAAGAATACATGGACTAAGGCTCCCTGCTGAGATGACAGGCAGGCATACTTCACATCCAGATAATTGGGCCCTAAAAGATATATTCAGGTGATCCACATATACACTATATCTGACCAGCCAAGAGAGCTGAGCACTTCTTCATTAAGACCTGCAAAAGGACTTTCTGGGTACTCATCCGATCCCTCTACTGAGAAAGATGGATGTCTTAGGGACCTACCCTACAGATGTATGTATTCTTGGTCACTTTGCCAGTCTGGTGCAAATGCCAAACAAGGGGGCTTTACCAAAAGGTCTCTGCCTTTCCAAAGGCTTTTGTGCTCCCTGCAGTTCTGAGTTACTTGTTATGGTGGCATCTCCTCCTGCAGCATGGGAGCTGCTGTGGACCTAATGGGGACACGGCAGAAAAATCTAGAGAATTTCTATGCTACATTGTCAATACTTGAGGGGTTTTAGCTGTTATGCAAATACAGTAATTCTAGGATCTGTTCCTGAATTTTTCCTGACACAAAATTCCTGTGATAAGAGTGGTAAATCAGGCCTTTTTGCTAAATAACCCACCTTCCAGAATAGGGTTGGCCTCTAGGATTTGCTGCTCTATCCAGGAATGCTGGCCACTGACAGCTGCCAAAAACTGTAGTATTAGCTTTGTGCTTTCAGTTTTCCCAGCTCCAGATTCTCCACTGCATAAAGAAAAAATATCATTAATGGTTTCATTTCTTCTTTTTTGGCTAGGGTGGCAAATGGCAGACCAAAGTGAAAAAATAAATCCTACTTATATTTACATCGTGAATGGCAGATCAGGCTGTCTTTCATTGAGGACTAAAGGGTGGTGTTTAAGGAAAGGTTGGACCTGGTGCTTAGGGACATGGTTTAGTGGGTGACATTGGTAGTAGGATGATTGGACCAGATGATCCTGGAGGTCTCTTCCAACCGTAATGATTCTATGATTCTGAGTTTCTATGATTCAGGAAATCTCTGCAGAAAACACAGGTAGCACAAGTATGGTGTCCCTACAGTGAAAGATAGCCTTACACCACAAAGGATCGGATGTGCACAATGTATCACCATATTCAAAGAGTCTGGGGGAAAACAATGGACTCAGGAAATCCCTTGTGTATGTTCTACCTTTTGAAGCCCTGACTGAAAATGAAGTAGCAGGGGAGAAAACTCTTATCTCAAGTCTTATCTGTGCCTTTGCATTTGGAAGATTTCCTATGTCCTCAAAGGTACCCCAAAAACATGCCAGATTTGGCTTTCTGCCACTCATCCTGAGTCCAGTCACCTGATCACACAGCACTGGTCTCTCTTATTCCTCTTCATATTGAAGTAACAATTGTCAGCAATGGCGAAGACATGAGGTGGCAGCTCTCCAATCCTCTTGTTGCAGTACAGCCTGATATAATCAACTGTGTAGAGAGGCAGCAGCTGGTATGGATTCACCGCTACCAAGATAGATCCTGTGTAAGTCTGGAAAACAGTTATGAGCATTACCTCTAGCAGCAAATCTGCAAACAAGAATACAGCCAAAGGCACTCACAGTGTGATACTAAGCAGAGGCAGGAGGGAAACCTGGGAGATCCATAGTAGCCCTTAAGTGAGGCCTAAGTGCTAAGGTCTGGTTGTTACTAAATGTCCCAGGATATCTTTTTTTTTTTTTTTTTCCAGAAGGAATAATGATAACTATAATCTCACAGCTCACCTCGCTGTCTAAGGCTAAAACACAAAAGCTCAATTTGGCATGGCATTTTTCTGTGTTATCATAAGATGCTTTGTAGTGATTTTTAAGCTGCTTTTCTGTTCTGGTGCAGGTGTAGCTGGACTTTGCACTGGACAAAGTTATGGTTGTGGGGCCCTATGCATGAAAGAAGGCTTGCAGGCAGCTCAGGTTACCCTACTGAAGGTGCATTAGAGGTTATTGCTAGAAGTAGCGTGCTTGGTAACCTTGGCACTCACATAGATTTTGTGCTGCTGGTGGCGGATGAGGAGGTTGTGCACCATGCCTGCTTCATGAAGATCCCCAAGGCGGATCATGTCTTCCACCCCTTGGACAGAGGATGGGTGCATTGGGCGCACCATGTGCATGTTCTGGGCCATGATCCAGTGCTCCTGAAAAAGGCAAGGCAGAAGTTTCAATGGATTGTGCTGTTACCCAGAGGCAAACAAAGGAAAGCAGCATGTTAGACCAGAGCAAGCTTGAACATAGTCCACACTAAACCCAGCATATTCTACAAACAACTAGAACTACAGAAATTAGCAAGTGCGTTGCTCCGCAGGACTGGATGATTTAAAACCTTAAACAAAGCCACATAGGTGAGTTCTGGACATCACAGAATCTTAAAGATCATTTAGTTCCAACCCCCCTGCCATGGGCAGGGATGCCACCCAATAGATCAGGTTGCCCAGGGCCTCATCACACCCAACCTTGAACACTTCCAGGGATGAGGCATCCAGCGCTTCTCTGGGCAGCCTGTTCCAGTGCCTCACCACCTTCTGAGTGAAGAATTTCCTCCTAAATCATGAGTGTTCACAATGCAGTTCTGTCAGATCATTACAGCCAGAACATGTTTGAGGTAGGGGTAAAACTCCAGTTAAACAGACTTTAGTGGGATCATGATTTTACCTAGAACTCTACTAAATTTAGGGATTGCAGTTTGTCCATTTCCTGTTCCTAGCTACTTGGTTATAACCGCTAGCTCAAGAAGATCTAGATCTTTATACTGTTGGGATCTGTAGATACTAGGGAAGCATCACCCTATGTTGGCCTTATTTTTATATTATTTCTTTCAGTGTATATCACCAGTCATTATCAAAGTCAGACTATTTGTCTAGATGAAGCTTTGGTCTGATCCAGTACGTCCATTTGTTTGTATTTTGTACTTTTGATTTTTATGTTTACCTTCTACAGAAAGTTGTAGCATAACCCACCTTGCCTTCATCATCCTCCAACAAGATCCGTCCTGAGTCAGAGTCTTTCACAACTGCCCCAATAGGGACATTAAATTCACTGCTCGTCTGAGTTTCCAGCCACACATGATCACCCTGGGGGGAAGAAAAGTCATTGTCAGGTAATGTGACAGATTTCATGCAACGTAGTTCACATGCGTACATGTCTTGGTCTTAATTTTCTATTGCTTTAATTTCTTCTGCACTGTTTAACTGGACAAGTTCTTACCACTTGCAGGTAGTACAGTCTGATTGTGATAGCATTGGGATCTTTGAGTACTATTCCCAGCACCACAGCTGGCACGGAAAATGGCTTTGCCTGAGTCATCCAGCCCAGCTGTATTACAAGAGGATATAACATAACGCCTTTTACAAGGACCGTGATTACTCAGCTCCACTACCTCGTAGAAACTGGGGGGGGGCACTGTGAATGCTGGTAATGTGCCTTGGCAGCCTCACAGTAGCTGTGGTATTCTTTCAGATGAGGTGCTTGAAAACAAAGGCATTCTTGGGAGGAAAAAAAAGAGGGACAGGATAGATAGCTGGAAGTGCAGAGAGCCCCGTTGCAACAGTTTATATGTATTTTTTCTGCTATCTTTCAAATCACTTACAAATGTGGTTGCATCCGTGATCTGTCTTAGGAAAACAATGCATTATTTGTTCAGCCCAGCTCCTCTTTACATTTGTGGAGTCGTGGCAACATCTTGCCTGCAGAGCCAGCATGCAGGGCAGCTCTGCTGTCGCTGGAGGAAAGGTGTGAGCTATGGCTGTCCTTCCTCTGGCATAAGCACCACTGCAGTGTTGCCTGAGCTACTGCCCTGTTTGTATTCCCCAGGAATATCTATCTACTCTTGCTCCAGTCACTAATTCAGATTTAAACAAAAAAATTACTCCAATGACTAGAATGAAAATGGAACAAAGCTGTAGGTTGTTATCTTCAAGGGGGTATGAATTGACTTACACTTGATGAGGAGCTGGCTTTCCAGCTGACTGTCTTGTTGCATACAAACTTTGTTCTCAACATAGCACTTACTGTCAATGTTTCAATTTTTTTTTTTTTTTTTTACTGAAAAAATAATTTCTTTTTCATCTTAAAGTACTTTGTGGGCTTACGTTTAAAACCAAATAACTGGAGCATAAATGTCTGTAAACGTCACACAAGATTATAAAGAACATTACAGTGCTCCAATTTGCACTGACTAAAATTCCAGAGGTAATCTGCAGTTTCAGTGCCACACCTTGTGACAGAGGTCACCAGCTCAGCGTAAGCACAGCCAGGCTAGCCCAAAGTTGGCATGACGCTTTTGCATTTTTAGTCCAGATTGATGTTATTTTATATCTTGTTGATACGGGGTTACTTCTGCTATTCTTTTTGAGATGAACAAGGATGTTAAGGTCCTTTTTTTCTTCTTTGGGCCTCAGCTAACCAGTAAATAATAGCAAAGAACAGGACTTACCTTTCTGAAAAGGATCATTATGTTTCAGATCACTGTATGCAACCTGCAGTCCCAAGAAGAACATAACATTAGGCTCAGGCTTTGATCAGAACAGGCAGTGAAATAGAAATGTCCTTGTAAAGAGTAAAAGCAAAAGGCCTTAAAATCATTCTGTTTATGGATTGCATTAAAACAAAGTAAATAATCATAAACTGCACCAGCTGTAGAAACAGTGAAATGATCTACTCAAAACAAAGTTTTTACAGGGTGGTGATCTGTTCCAAGTTCCTCCACATAGCCCTGGAGATGCTTGCAACCCCAAAGAAGTATATCCTCATACTAAATGGTTCCTTCAGTCAAGCATTAGGCATGTTTATTGCCTGAACTTCAAGTTCAGGTCACAAATCAAAGGACCCCACAACGCAATGCAACTCGCTGCACAGCAGAGTTACCTTTGCCTGGTCCATTGTTCAGTTCCTATGAGCAGTAATCCCAGTGACACATTTAATTCACACTCCCCTAAGCTGCTCGGTTCCTTCAGACCATCACAGCTTGAACCTTCCACCATTGAGAAAGTGATATCTAGAGGTAACCTTCCTTGGTGGGAATGGGAGTGATTGCAAGGAAGGCATGAGCAGCAAGATAAGGAACCGGAGGGAGCCGCAATAAAATTAGGAGCTTAAAAGCGAAAAGACTGGTGAACAGAAATCTACGCCACTGCTTTGATTAAGGGGTGATAGTGTTTAGGCTGTGATCCTTAGTTCAACCAAGGAACCTAAATCTTCAGAAGGTGCTTCCTCTCCCATAGACTACTACAGGTGGAATCTGGGAGAATCCAGGACTGTGATTTGCTTGCTAACACTCTTGGTACAGCAGGAAGGCTGCTAGATGCCTTTTACTGGGTGGGGGAAATCACAGGCAAAGGCTCTTCGCAAAGTTCACTTTTAATGTTTACAGAGTGTGAAAGGCTTTGGCTGAGACTAAACCCTAGAAAGCAGACCACATTTAAAACTCTGAGTAATCTCTTATCACTTATGCAGACTTACAGTCCAGATAAAGAACACTGAGGAATGAATTAAAACATGATGTTGGGCATATAATTTTAGCAGTTGATAATGGTGAGCTGGCTTTCAAACTTCCACTGTGAAGGTAGTACTGAATAAAACTCCAATCATTGCTGAAAGCTCTGCAGTAACTTGAGGAAGGCATATTCCCTCATTCTCCAGAGTATCAGATGAGGAAGCACTCCTCTGTAGCAGAGCACACAAATCAAGCATTCATATATGGCTCTCTTAAACGTAACCTGGGTGAGTTCATGTCTGCTGATCCTGTGCTAAACAGTGAGTCCAAAAGTGCAGTCCCTGCAGCTGGCAAGCTGTGCATCTGAGAAAGGGCAGGTACAGCCACAGGACTGGAGCATGTAACTAACAATGATTTGATTTCATTTATTCTTTCTTCCTCTGCTTGCTGCTCTTCGCTCCAACTCATTGCAAAGTGAGCTAGGTCCACCTCCCCACCAGAAGATAATTATTATTATTATTTTATTTTTTTTTTTTTTTTTTTCCCATTACCTCTTCCTACTAAGCAAAAGCCATTCCCAAATGTAAGGCTGATGAATAATTTGTGATTCGGTAGCTGGTGTGTGTCCAGGCCTGCACAACCTCATATTCCAAACTTCTCACAGCTGTGTGACCCATTCTCCACTTCTCTAAAGGATCTCTCCCCTTACCCATTGTTGCAGCACACCCAATTAGAAGGCTCAACTCAAAGTTCATGATAAGAATAAAATACTTGCAATAAGCAAAATGTTCCGCAAAATGCTAACCCTGGACCAAAAATTAATTCTGTTTCTACCCTTTTATGATCTATTATTAATGACGTTTTCTTAGCATTTATATCAAGCAGGTTTTACAACTTCCTGCTTGGATGATGCTCAGCAAGGACATATTGAATCATCTGCATCCCTTCTGAACATTCCTGTTTGATGTCAAACCTCTTGTAAACCATTTTACAAGACAAGTGGACACTACTGGACAAGAAAATGATCTTTGGTACTTATTCTAGCTAAGTCCATGATATCTTGGAACACCCCCCCAAGAAGTAGAGAGACACCTGCCCCAATTTTGTCTTTACACTCAAATTCAAGTTTCTTATTTTCTCATTGACTTTTGAGAAGTTATTTTGTTCTGGCCCGAAATTAAGATAGGATTTTGGACAGGTTCTCTGAAAAGTTTGTGAAAAACAAGAAAAACAAAGATTAACTGAGCTGGATGTTCTGTTTTTTACCTTTGCTATACAGATAATCATCAAAACCCCAGTTTGCAGTGCCATTAATGTAAGTGATTGATGGGATAATTCGTAAATAATTTCACTGAAACCCTTGAGATTTTTTTCTCTTTATCATGTGTAAAGGCTTTAAAATGTTATGGTTAAATTTTATGATAACTATTTACAATTCTATGTAATATTTTGTATACATATTTTTGAGAGGTACCCAGATTTTCTTATTTTTCTGATTTAATACTTTCAATCATTTAATGGTTTATCATCATTTTATGCTGCAGCTATAGGAGTTTCTGAGATTTAAAAATTTGCAACTAAATTACTAGAAAAGTGTTTAAAGTAATTGTTTGATTTTGGAAATTCATGCACTTGAAAAATGAAAATCAGCATTAAAGAAACCTTAAGCTATAGTTTAGGGACAACATTGTTTCCTCCCTCATGTTTTAATGAACTTTTATATTCATTGTTGGAAGAAAAGTCTGTAGTGGGAGAATTAGGGCTCATTTTATCATGTGCTTTTGTGTAACTGCCCACTTTTTTACCTCTGTTATTTGGGAAGGTGTAACTAGCTTCCGTAAATCACAGCCTTAGTTAAGATGGATGGGTGTGTAAACCACCTTTCCTTCAGACTAAATGCAAGGAGCAATTATACCCATATATGCTAGATACTGCCACTGTGTGGGTTATATCAATGTCCTAAACATAAGGAAGGTTGTTATGGTAGCAAAATGGAAACTAGGAAGTACTTTGGCAAGCTGCGTGATCTTTGTGCCCTATCCATTGCTATAAAGGGCTATACAATAGCATGGATCTAACAAGTTTCTGAGCAAGCCAAGAACAATTTACCGCTTTTAAAATCATCACATAATATGTTAAAAATAACCATTTATCAAAATTCAAGAATGTATTTGTGACACCAGGGTAAAAAATATCAAGAGATGTCATCAAGAGATGACAGACTATTGCAGTAGAAGTCCAACGCTAAAGCACATTTTAAAGCAGAAATTTTAAATGCAATTTTCACATGTGACCCAACAATAGGAAGGGAAGTAGAATGTCCCAGAACAAAATGTGGCACATGGAGAAATGGCAACTGCTGTGTACAGTATAACACACTATATTATGTGACTATATTATGAATTCCCCGTGAGACTAGAGCTGCCTCCAGAGCTCATCTGTAACTAAGATGATTCTGAATTTTGTTGCACTCCTATGAAAACTTAGCACTGCAACGTTCTTTCTGGCTGCCATTTTCCCCCCTGTTCTTTATTACACTCTCTCAAGAAGGAATTTCCTTCTTTCAAGACCAATTATTCTTACGACCACATCCTCATGTCCTTATTCACGATGTGGGAACTGGATTTACATGCTAGCTTCCAGATGGGGTGACCTGTTGGTATGAGTGAAGCCGGGTGGTACAGAATCACAGTACGTGGCAAACAAGATGAGGATGAGCCATGGTCAGCCACAGTGACTCACAATTGATAGGTACTTTCTAACCTGAGACAGAAACCAGAATACTGCGACCAGGCAGAAATGTCCACCCAGAACAAAGAGGAAGTGGTACAAGCAAACATGAAGCACAGCCCTGCTGGGTCAGATCAAAGGCGTAGCTACCTCCAGTGGCCAAGAATGGACATATAGAAAAGAGATCCCAAATAATCTCAGGATACACAGATTCAGCACTTGAAATGCTTTTTCCCAGATAAATCATGATTGACCAACCCCCCTCCTGCTTGAATGGCGGCTTTCCCACAACACCTGGCTCTCTCTGTCAATTTTCTTTCTGAAAGAAAACAATAATGCAGCAATAAACCAACTTGCAGCCCACAGGATGGGAAATTACCTTTCCAGAAGAAATCTTCACTGTATGGTTTCTGCAGCTTAGTTCCCTGTTTTTTCATAAGCGTAGGAGTAAGAAGGAAAGGGACGGTGAGCCTGGCATTGGTGCCATTAAAGGATCCCTCACCAAGTGGCAGTTTTCTGCTGCGCAAAGGCGGAAATAACTGAGGCACAGTTATTTATTACAGGACTTTGCTCCCAGTTCAGCATATATGTCATTTGCAAGTCAGGTGTTCCAGTAAGCAGCAAGGCTAATTCTTGCCTGGCTGAACCTTAAACTTCAGTCTCTCCTCCTCTGTGCCTGAATCCTTTCAGAATACCTGGAACGCACTCCCAGTAGGAAACCCTTTAACATCTGGTCTTGTGCTGCTCAAACACCACTGACTTCCCTGAGGTTCTCTTTGAGTGACCCTGTTAGATAAATGAAAATTGGGCCTGTGTCTCTCGTCTCTCCCTTTGGTGTTGTGCAGCTCTTTCTGCAAGGTCAGAAAATGCACATCAGTCTATGTTGGACTTGGACTTGGACTGTGGTGGACTGTGTTTCACAGTACCTAGAGCTCAAGACAAAAAGAACTTGGGGCAGTAAACTGAAATACCGATGGTTACACACACACCTAAAGGGACTGGGATTTGTAGTCTGTTTAAAACATCCTGGTTTTGTTATCACTATCTCCTAACAAACACTCTGTCCCTGTGTTCCAGCACCTAGGTGCAAGTTAACTCCCTGGAAATTAACTCCACTTCTCTTTCCACATTAGGACGGGATGGCTAGGAGTTTCCCACTTTCTGGTTGCTCCAAATGCACTCTCAGCAATCCCGTGCTCTTCTTGCATATGCTGTTAAATTCCAGCACAAGATGTGATGTCTGGGAATGAGACAGAAAGGTAGTATACCTGGAGTGAGGCAGGTACAGGGTTTCTCCAGCTAGAGCAAGTATCCAGAAGTCAGGCACATTTCATCCTTGAACTGCAAGCCCAAGCAGTGGGGATGAGTTTTTTTCTAGACCCCCTAACCTAACTGCATTACCTTCCTTCGGGACATTGTACACAGTGGGTGGTTTGCCTCGCTATGCATTACTCTGTATGACTCTTATTAAATATGCAAATACAAATGTGCAACAATTGTGAACATGTCCTGGTATACCTACTGCCTGAATTCTTACTTTCTTGTTTCCTAGGTTCAGTTTGGCTGCAATTGTGTGATGGGAAAGATAACAAAAAGCCTCTGTGCCTGAGATCCCTGGGGTTCCATAGTGAAATCGGAGGTAAGCATTCAAGCGCGGGAGTAAGTATGTGGGAGTAAATTGTGCTTATCCGTGTTACATCTTTGTGTTTTAACGTTAGCCTCTTTACCTGAGTGTTTTGTTTATGTTTTACAGCAGAAATAGAGCATAGGCCCTTCAGGGCTCAGAGGCTTTTAGACAGTAAGGAAACCACAAAGCAGAGGGCATTTTTTAAGTTTCTAACTCTGAGAGTCATTCTCACTCAGGGATTTTGCCTCAAGCTAGTTCTTTAACAGACTTTTATTTCTGATACAACAGTTTTTAGAAGTCTACAAGCCGTATGTGATTAACAACATCTTCTCAAGAAGTACTGATTTTTTTAGATGAAGGTCAAAAATCAGCAAATAAATCAAAGTACATACCTTTATACTGCCAAGGTAGATGTCTAAAACAAAAGCTTTTTGTGCAATTAGACTGCAGGAAAAGGTGCCATACATGTTTCTTCAGCAAATGAAACATACCTGCTGAAATTCGAAATGCAGCGTGGTTTTGGGCAGAGAATCACATTCTAGAACAGTACATTTTTAACATTTGTGACTGAAAGACAGTAGCAGTGCTATTACAGAGAGTACTACAGTATTTCTGTACTGGCATGACATGTAAACAGTATGAGATGGAAACACAGGGAACTCAAAGTGGTCTGAAGTAAAGCATAACTCATCATATGGCTGAAATACATATCAGAAGGGAGGTGGATCTTCACAGTTAAGTCTAGACATACTGAAGAGGCAGAAAACATAAGCTAAAGGAGCAGAGACTTGATATACCAAGCAGAAGCAGCCTTGTTTTTTTGTAGTACACATGTACCTAGTGAGAGATGAGCAGGCAGCTTGCTACTGGCTTCTTCAACAAAAGTGCCTGTGACTGAATAGGGGGGAGCTCAGGTCAGGGTCACTGAGCTGTGTGAATATGGAAAGATAACAGGAGTTTGCCAGGAGTGAGCAACTCTGTTTACTGCTGAAGACAGTTTGGTAAGGGACTCTGCAAGGCGTAGACACATTTGTAGTTGTAACTAGGGGTAACAGAGGCACTGGAGTAATTTGCAGCACATTTTATGCACATGAATAATGCACTGAGAAATGTGACAAATTAAAATTGGATAATCCCAGGTGAAATTAATCCTACTGTTGTGCAGAGCAATAGGTCTACTTGGATAGACATGTGTTAACAGAACTGCCTCTTCCTGACAGCTTCCTAATTAAGAGATTGATGTCAGGATCAAAGGGCTTAATTTGCACATAGCACTCCCTCTCACATTTCCTCTCTAGCTAAATCAAAGTGGCCTTGTCATTTCTGTATCACCGAGCCCTAGATGCCAAGCATCATTTTATGTTAAACTAGTTATTTTGATGAGGTTTCTGATGGGAGGTGGATTGGATATAACCATCTCCAATGTAAACAGTTCATTCGGAAGCCTTCCTGTCTACAGTAACCGCCTCCCTCTAAGCAGATTTGTAGCTTTAAATCACTGATGTCTGTTAACTCTGAAAGGCGTACTGCAGGGACAAAGCAAGCTAAATAAGAAGTACATACCAGAAAATGATTTTTCAAGTGCATCCCTTGATTGTCTTGAGCAGTCTGTCCCTCAGGGAAAGGCTTATTTCATTCCAGCCAGTTCATGATGGTGTACAGAGAGGCAGACTGGTGGGGCTCTGGGATCTGTGTCATTACACACCTCCACACACGCCAAGTGGGTGCTGCGTACTCTGCTTGCTAGAAGGCAGGTCATTCTCCCCCACTGTGCAATCCCATTATGGTCTGAGTGCCACTCCATCCTTCCTCTTGGGATGCAGCCAAGAGGGTATTACAAGAGTACATTACAGGCCAGCAAGTGCCACATTCTGGCTCATGAGGGACAGAGACATGTGCACGCACGCTTGCGTGCTAGTGCACACACAGATGTTACCTGCAGAATGGCTGTCAGAACCGATGTCTGACTACTTGCCACTGCTGAGATGAGGGTGCTTAAGACACAGTCGCACCCTGTCCAGCATGGTGCGTGTGGGATGTCACAACAGTAGGTTTGTGGTTAGGTGGTTTCCTTTCAGAGACATGGGGAATTCATTACTTTTAGGGAGAAAAGCCTATGCCTCTTTTCACTTTCAGCAAATGCAGAAATTATTTATTTTCTCATCTCAGCCTAATTACAGATGGAGTTTGAGACAATGGCTTGACATCACTGCAGAACATGGCATATTCATAAATAATTAATTAATAATTAATTTCCAAGGAGGGTTTCCATCATAATCTGATGCTGCTTTGTAACCTAGTAGGCTTCCATGTTTCATAGGCACCTTGGTACTCATTCAATCTCTTTTTTGTTTGTTTCTATTTATGTTTCCCCTTGATCCTTATTTTCTATGACATTATAGGTCATAGAAAATGGCAGGTACTTCTATGGCAGGTATTTATATAGACTGGAAAAAGAAGAACTTGAGAGCAGCCCTGCAGAGAAGGATTTGGGACTCCTGCTGAACAAGAAGATGGACATGAGCCAGCAGGGCATGCTTGCAGCCTGGAAAGCCAACAATGTCCCGGGCTGCATTAAGAAAGGGGGGGCCAGCAGGGAGAGGGAAGTGATTGGCCCCCTCTATTCTGCTCTTGTGAGACCCTACCTGGAACACTGCATGCAAGCCTGGGGCCCCCAGCACAAGAAGGATGTGGAGTTCTTGGAACTGGTCCAGAAGAGGCCCACTAAGACGATCAGAGAGCTGGAGCACCTCTCCTATGAAGAAAGGTTGTGGGAACTGGGCTTGTTTAGCTTGGAGAAGAGAAGGCTCTGGGGAGACCTCGTTGCGGCCTTCCAGTACTTGAAGGGAGCATATAAACAGGAGGGGGAATGCCTGTTTATATGTGTTGGTAGTGATAGGACAAGGGGGAATGGTTTTAAACTAAGACAGGGGAGATTTAGGTTAGATATTAGGAGAAAGTTTTTTCCCTCAGAGGGTGGTGAGGCACTGGAACAGGTTGCCCAGAGAGGTTGTGGATGCCCCATCACTGGAGACATTCAAAGCCAGGCTGGATACAGCTCTGGGCAGCCTGCTCTAGTGGTTGACAACCCTGCCGAGCAGGGAGGTTGAAAGTAGATGATCTTTAAGATCCTTTTTAACCCAGACTATTCTATGATTCCCTGACTACTCCCAACTTGTTATTTCCTACTTTACTGCTTTGTCTGCAGAGACCTTTATTTACCGTGTTGTTATTAGTCAGATTAAAGTTGTCATTACTTCTTTCTATTTAGTCAGTTGTAAAGAGCCATTAAATTTGTTTAACAAGCCAGATAAGTGAAACAATGAGAACCTTTTGTCTTATACTGGCATGTGCCTGCTCCTTCCAGAGAAGATCCCAGTGAAAGCACACAGTGTAAAAAGATCTAAAAGCTGTACATCACATAAAAGAAGGGAAAAAGGGACACAATACCATTAAGAACACAATTCTTAGGAGCGCTAAGAGAACATGGAGTCTGTCTGCAAAAGAGCTGTGAAGAAAGAAAATGTTTGTTTATGTTTTATGTATGCTGCTTTTCAGAAAAAAAAAAAGAAAAAAGAAAAAAAAAAAAAAGCCTTTTTGCTAAGAATATAGGATTGTATCAAAGAATCATTTGACAGTGTTTCCACTACCAATTTCTTCTTCTAAATGAAACACAGAAGATTCTGACACTGTGAGTAATGACTCAAATAAGAGCATTTAGCTGTATTTAACATGGTAGAATGAACTTCATGTATTGTAAGTGTGTTTGCTGCTGTGGTGTATGTGTTAATAAGGGCTTAACCTCTCTGCCATCCATCCTGAAGTGTCCATAGCACAGAAGAAATGATGACTCATTTTCACTTCAGACCAGAGTTCTCAGCTGGCTGAATTTTGATGTCCCTGAACAAGAGAGAAGCATGCAGGATTATAAAAATCATTGATGTTTATCAGAAGTATCCCAAATGACACTGCTTCAACAGATGTTGTTTTCTGTTTGTCACACGAGAGCCTGTACCCCCTGAGAAAATTAAGATGTTTTGTCACAGAACAAGAAGAGGCAGATGAGCATCACATGGATATATTAGGCTTTCTATTTTAAAATGACTCATCAATGACAGAAGTTGGACCTCGTAATCCTGTACTGACATATTGTAGGTGTTCCAAATAATTGAATAATGCAGCCGCTCAGAGGATAAAGGCTCCTAAAACAATTCCTGAAACAGACATGGATCTTTCTACCTGTTTACTCCGGAAGTCAGCAATTAAAAGACGTCTTTAAGGCCAACTTTCAGTTGACTCTGAAGGCTAAATCTGGAGGCACCACCCACACATGAACTGGATTGAACTGCAGCTTCAGATAGGGCAGGCAGACCTAAATTCATACAGACAGCCAGGCCTCGATATCCAGAGCCAGCCTCAGGAATCCTCTTTGGTCTGCAGTACCCTAACAGCAGCCAGTGCCCACCAGGGCATCCAGAGCCCACAGTGTTCGGGCTGCTGAACTCTGGTTTTGCTCTTCTGCCTTATTGGATAGATTCGAATTAATTCTTGTTAACTGGATCTGCAGCGAGCAGATTGATTCTGCTATTTTTTAAATGGTAAGATCTTTGTTATTCAAGGCCACAGCTGAAACTTTTGATCTCCCATCCTTTATCAATCTTGGAGGTGTTTTTACCAGACATTCCTTAGACCAGCTGAAGGTAAAAGTTGGGTAACGAGTTTAGTTCTGGACAGTGTGTAAACAGTCTCCTAATATTTTCTGTGTTTTAAGTCTCTTGCAAGTTCCCCAATGCCCATACAAGGAACCACCTTTATTAAAACAACAAGCATTTTACATTTCTGTACTCCTTTCCGCGTTGATACAAGGGCTCAACATAGTCTTTTTATCTCATAGCCTTCTTCAGTTGCCTCAGTACTTAACTAAAACTAGTACAGTACAAGAAACAAACAAAAAAAAGAAACTAGAAATAAGAAACTCTGAACTAGCTTCACCGCCCCGCACCGGGCGATTACACGCCTCCCCCTCACACCGCCCGCACCGCCCTAAGATGGCACCCACCCTCCCGTCCAAGTCTCGCGAGAGCGGCCCGGCCGGGGCGCCCGGGGCAGGGGGCTGGCGCACGCGCAGTGCCGGCCGTTGGCCGTTCGGAGGGGAGGCGCCATCTTGGGCCGGGCTGAGCCGGGCGGCGGAGGCGCAGGTCGGTGAGCGGCGCCCCGGGGGCCGCGCCCCGCCGCCAGCCCCGAGGGCCGAGGCGGGAGCGAGCCCGTCATGGAGAGCGAGTACTACGGCGGGGAGCAGTCAGGTAGCGGCGCTGGGCTCCGGGAGGGCGGGCGGGCACGGCGGGGCCTCAGCGGCCGCGGGGAGCGCCCGGGCCCTGCGCTGCCCCGCGCCCTGTCCTGGGTCGGCGCCCGTCAGCGGCAAGGGCCGGGCCCCGCCGGGCTGGGACGGGGCTGGGCTGGGGCTGGGGCCGGCCTCCGGGGCGTTATCGGGCCCCCGAGGGCATGTGGAGCCGCTGCGAGGGCTCTGGGGGGTCCTCCCGTTCCGGGGCTCTGCGGGGCGTTTGGTTCTGCTCCCGGCCGTCCTGCCCGGGGGCTCTCCGCCGGTGCTCCGCGCTGCTGGGGGTTATCTGCCTTCCTGGTCACCCGTCGCGGCTGTCAGGGCGCTTCTTGGCGCTGGGAGACGTCACCGAGTTTTACTTTTTAAATAATTAATTTATTTGTTTCCATTCGGAGTAGATGACGGTGGAGCTACTCCGGTGCAAGATGAGAGAGATTCAGGATCTGATGTTGAAGATGAAGGAAATGAGCAGCATTCTGGATCTGAGAACGGAAGCGTAGGGCACCACTCTGAGGTACCGTGGGAACTTTGTCTAGATAAGGATTGCTCTCTCATAAACTGATACTCATTTTAAAGAAATATTGCTCTTTTAACTGAGACTTTTACATTTTTTGAGTTGTTCTTAAGTGTCCTGTCTGGCAAAACTTCCCGAAAGGGTTGTGTCACGTAATCTCCTGACCAAGAAGTAGGGTAGTATCTTTTTATTTCAGTCTTAAATTGTTATAATAGCATTCCCTGTTTTGTACTAAAAAAAAAAAAAGAAAAAGTGTAATATTGCCGTACTTGATTGCAAAAAGATAATTTTTTGGGCTTGAAAAGGTAAGCAATGGATTTTGAGGAATTCAGAACTTTGCTTTAAATTCTGCAAGGTAAAATGCGTGGTAAAACCATGCGTTACGGAGCATATGTTTCATTAGCAAAGAATGAATGCTTTTTTGTCTCTAGTCTTTCTTCTTGAATGTGAAAGTTACTGCTGAAGACTATTTTATCCTGTATTTTTTACTTTGTCATTTGCAGAGGAATAGAATTCTTTGTGGAAAGCCAGGTTTCTAAGTGGCATTTGTCTTTCCTCTGAAGAGCTTTCTGCTTTGAGAATCCTACCCTATGAAAAGGGTGGTGGTGTTTGATCTGGGGTTGTCTTTGGAGGGGAGACGCTTAACTTGTGGTTTGATTAGTGTAGTTGGAAAGAGATTCTGATAAAAATGAAGGTTCTGTGTCTATGACAATTCTGGGGTTAACGGTAATTTTAAGGAATTTTTTGTCTTGAGATAGAATTACATCAGGTCTTTGTAGGGCCTTCTAGGAAGGACTAATTTTGGCTTTGACATCCTGTCTTCTGTCAGCAAAGTTCTGTCATGGAAAGCTTTGTGATGCTCTTCAAAATTGAAATCAGAGACGTTATACTCTGTTCTGCAAATTCTGTTTCATGTTGTATAAAGATCAGGATTGACTCTGAATGGGTTTTCAGTGGTTATCCACTTTAAAACTCGCTTAAAATGCAACCTAACAGAATTATAAAGGTTGAAAAATAACTCCAAGATCATGTGGTCTAACCATCCCCTACCTCACCTCTGTTGCAGTATAACTAACAATCCTTTTTCTTTTTTCTTTACTGAATTCGTAGTATCATCAGAGTTAGAAAGTAAATGAATATGTTTTTAAAGAGTATAAAAGGGAAGTTCTTTGCACTTTCTTGAATTTGAGTGTAAAGCAGATTTGCATTTTTTTAAAGCTGTTGATACTTCTTTACAGTGGAAGAAATTGAGTTGTCGTCAGGCAGCATTTGCTGTTGTGATAATCAGGATTTCAGAGGGGGAAAATGTATGGTTTTGTGTGTGACAGAAATAACTGTCTTTGGTAAGGATTAAGTGCTTCTGTTTTAGTGGAAGGAAATTCTGATGAGAGCGTGGAGAGTCATGTTGCTGCTACAGTTACGTTAATCTTTTTCTTTGGTGTTTGAAGACTTGGTCGGTTGTTCTTACTCTTCTGTACTCCTGTGATTTTTAAATTTTGCTTACTGTGATCAAGTAATTGGAAATCTGGCCTAAAGAACAGTCAACTATTATTTACATCTTTGGCATGACTTTTTCTGATTTAAATAATCAAAAATACTAGGACCCGTTATCCTTGCTTACGGATCCTCTTCATGTACCTCCACTATTGTAAGGGCTTTGTTCTGTGTTGGCTGTTGAATCTTCCTCTGTAGGTAAAACAATACAGAAAGTACATTTAAAAAACACACACATAAAAAGGATTTTTAAGATTTTAACCACATCGAATCAAGTACTAAGGCCTTTGAAGGTTCACGTTCACTATAAGACACAAAGTTTTAAGTATTTTCTTTTGTTACGAACTTTTATATTCCTAGTAAATTGATGTTTTCTGTACATCAAAGTGCAACTCAACTGATAACGTGGAGCTGCTGTCTGTAAAAGGAGAGTAGCTTTCAGTAACTTACTTATCTTAAATTTTCTTATCCTCTTATTTCCTTCATCTTTAGGAATATGTGGGAGGAATGACACTCAAAGGTAATAATACCTTTGAGACAGCCCAATCAGTTAAGTCTATTTAATTACTATTTCGTCTCTAATTTAGAACTCAAATTTAAAGAACTGAAGTTTTAAACTTTCCAACTTTTTTTTCAGGTTCTTAACTTTAAAGAAAAGGGGAATCCTGAGGAATAACTTATGTAGGTCTCAGGTATGTGGGTTTTTCTTTTCCACAATTCTTTTCTGGCTTTCCTTCCCCCAGTCCCACTTTATCTATAAATGTTCTCCTTGATGTCCTTACTGATTCTGTTTCAGACAAATAGAATTAGATAACACATAGTTTTAGTACAGTAATGAATATTAAATCACATTTACAGTGTTTGTACAAGTCAGGCTCATACGGAAATCTTTAATGGCTTAGATCTTACACTCTAACCAAGTTGCTGCTGTCTTCTTCATTTAAGTTATGGTTTGACTGTGACTGCTAAGAAATGCACAAATATCTTACATTTCTGAAAACAGAAGCTTCCTGATCTGCCCGTGAAGGTCATGTATACCTTAGTTTAAAAAATGTCATTCATAAGATTGTAGTGGATGGGTCAATTCTATTGAACTTATTAAACTACCATAATAGTACATCTTAAAAGTGGCTGCATGTTGATCCCATAAACTACTTGCTGACTGAAGCTTTATATGGAAGGATAACACTGTAAATTTGATTTTTATGTATTCCTTACTTTATACTGTACTAAAGCCTCATGTTACAGAATTCTTTCAGTTAAAAAAATCAAGGACATCTCAATTAAGAAGTTTATAGATAAAGAGGAGGAAGAAAAGAAAGCAAAGGAATTACAGAAAAATGTGGTAGCAATTACCTGAGACCTACTTGTTTTTGAGGATGTCTAAACTTTTAATTAAATAATTGGAAAAATAAAAATAGAATATTCCAAGATAACATAATTGATTTCTTTGAACACACCTTTTTAGAGACAAATCATTTTAAAAGAAAAGGGGGGAGGGGTGGTAGGGGAGAGATGCAGGTGGACTGTCCTGCAGAGTTTAGTCATCTCATTGTGAAGTTGCACTTACTTCCTCCATGAAATACATTCCAAAACATTCACAGATGCGTTAATTTATTCAGAAGACCTTGCACCAACAAATGGCTGTGGACAGGGCCTGTTTGTTCTGCCTAGGTTCTGAGTGAGTCAGGTGTGTCTCCCCTCCGCTTTAGAAGCTGCTCAGTTGCGTTGATGTAGTGCTGAGTCCGAGGTAGCACGTGTCGTCCCACTGCAGGGCTGGCTGTCTTGGCTTGTCCAGCTATGTGCTTTTGGGTTAGCTTGAGTTGTGCTTTACAGGTTCAGGACTGGAGTAGATGATACCTGTCTGTCCAACCCGTGCCGGGACACCTGTTACCTGTGTTTTCCTGAGTTCTCTCTTAAGTGGTTCTGTAGGTGATGGTATCGCAGTGGAGTTGAGAAGCTGTAATTACCATCATGATCCTGTGGTGCAAAGCACCGTATGATCATGGTGTGAGCTAATTAGGATGTGTGGATGCTTCCCCTCCCCAAATAGCTTCCCTCTGAAGAGTGACTGTCAGTTTGCATAACAGATTTGAGGTTCAGTATGTTGTAAAATGCTTTAGTAATACTGCTATATAATTGGAATGATTTCTTACCAAGTATTTTGCATAGGAGCTTCTTTGTAGTTTAGCAATGTATCCTGAATAGGAGCATGCGTAACCTGCAGCTATGCTTTCAACCTTAAAAACGTTGAGTGGCTAAGAATTGTTATAAATTCAAGTTGGTTCTTTAATTCTGTTTACTTTTTTGCTGAAGACTTTCTAGTCTGGTAGATAGTAAACCTAATAGTTTAAACAGAAATATTTCTGTTGATTTCTTTGGTTTTGTTTAGCAAAATCCTTTATTGCTGCTGACATAGTTATAAGTACCTACTCAGTATCAGCCATCTGAAATCAGGAAAAAACAAATAAAACCACCAAACATTAAATGGCACAGAAATAAGGAGTGAAGAACGTGTATTTTAATAAGTGTCAACTTAAGTGTAGACCTCTGCATTTCTTCTCCTCTCAGTGATCCAATCTGTAACATAGTTGTAAAATCTGGATTTCCTCTTCCCTTTGCAGCTGTAGCTTTTTTTTCTTCATTAATACTGTGAGAGAAAATACATCATCTTGATGAAGAGCACAAAATAAAATCCTGTGAGAAACAGGGAGCAGTTTGGGTGTGTGGTGTTCCTCAGTTCTGCACCCTCAATTCTGTAACTTCTTCCTGTTTAATTCTTTAAAATTCCAGTTTCAGATTTCTAACTGAACTGTATCTCCGCTCTGTAAGGAGAAAGGAGAAATACCGAATGGTGCCACCAGCGTGGTTCAAAAGGCTGACACCACTGTAGGGTCACATACAAGCAGGAGACAGAAGAGTACTCGAGTTATCACAGCTGCAGTTCTATAGCTAGCGTTAGGTAACTTGGAAGCAGTGAAGTGGTATTTGAAGTGTGTTTTAAAATTCTGTAGTCCTGATTTTGTTCCAGTGTGTAACTTCCTGTTAGTAATGTTGCAGTTGTTCAGAAGTTGTCACTTTATCAAGTACTAGCTAAGAGAATAAATGCATAAGATCCAGAATCTTAAAAAGTGATGTTATTTATCAGTTAATATAATTGTGGAAGGAGTAATTCCTAAAAGCTATTATTTGTTTTATTTTAAAAGACCTTCTTATTCATATGTCATAAAGATAAATAATATTGCTTGTCATACCTGTAGGATAGATACACCTGTGTTGTTGTGTGTGGGTGTGGAATGACCATAGAAAATAAAAAGAGGAAGTCTGTCCTGTCAAGGAGAAGAGACTGCTAACAAGAGACTTGGAAGCTCCAGGACATGTAGGTCTTAAAGCATCTTCTAGGACAGTAAATACTCAGTTTGCAAAGGTGCTAGTGAAAGGAGTCCGCAGCTGAGAAGAGAGAATCATCCCTGAAAAAAGCTTCTCCGAGAAGTATTTAGGAAAGAGGCTCTCATCAGTGTTCTTTTCAGCTGAAAACGGGATTATTGTGACAGTGACTGCTGTAGACATGCTGAATTAAGGCACGGGTGTTCAAGAGAGTCCAATTTTGTTTTCTTAGGCAAATGCATTTTTTTCCAAGTGGAACTTAGATCTTCTAGGAAAGATAAAACTGCATTCTGTCATCAGTAAGGATAGAGACAGGTGGCTTGCTGAAGTTTTCCATAAATGGAATGTTTGGCTCTGTTGTTACTGTGTAGAAGACAAAGGATTGCGTTTCACTAGTTTTCAGAAGGTTGGTGTGTTTATACACACAAGTTATCTCAGGTATCCGTGTAGGCATGGGAGCTGTGAGCGTAAGGGAGAGAACTGTTGAACCTGTTCTTAGGTTTTTACCCACCGAAACCCAAAGCTTCTTAATAATGCTCTTAAGGCTCTAATTAAAACTTTATTCCTGTTTTTTATAGGCCTTTTGGTCTTGGCGTATTGTTAAGTAAGGAGAGGGTGCAAGCTCTCTTGAGCTTTACTCTGAAAGTAACACATGCAGTTTCAGTAAAATGTACTTCGTACAAAAATGTCTATTTGAGATCTTCAGAAATGACCAGTGTGGGAGTCTGTTTACTTGCCTTATTTTGTAGGATTTGGACTAAACCATTTTGAAGGCCTCACTTCTTAAAATGAAGTAATTAAGTATTTACACTCGAAGGACTGGACCCTTCTTGGGCCTCTTCACTTGAGATGTTTGTTTTTTTTTTTGGATTCTGTTTCTAAAATAGGATTGAGTAGCAGGATGGATGGTGTTCTATTGATCTCTTAATATTTTTCTTGATCTGTAGTATATGATAGTGAGTCCTTTGACTCAAATCATCTAATTTCTGTATATATTTTATATATGTAAAATAAAGTATTTCAGTCTGCAGTACCCTTGGCAATCACATGGGAGGAAGGACAAGCAAAAACACAAAACACTTCTTGTTTTCTTTTTTTAAATCTTTTTTATATAGATTTTTGCTTGCTTGCCTAAAATTACTTTTCTTTTTTCAGAATGAACACAGTGATGGAGAAGAGGATGGGCAAACAGGAGAGCCTCATATGACAGACTCTGAAAATGAAGATGTACCGAGGCAAAAAGACAGTGACTCAGATAACGAGGAGCCTCCAAATCACAATGCAAGTGATTCAGACAATGAAGCAGATCATGGAGGGAAAGACAGTGACTCTGATGCTGAGGACCGTCCAAATCAGCATTTAAGTGACTCTGAAAATGAAGATGCCTTAAATCATCAAGCTAGTGACTCTGAAAATGGAGAACCTCACAGGGATCACAGTAGTGACTTTGAAAATGAGGAAACACAGAAGCAGCCGGCCAGTGACTCGGAGAGTGAGGAGGTCCGCAAGCAGCCGGCCAGTGACTCGGAGAGCGAGTCTGCTCCCAGGCACAAACAAGAAATAGAGTCTGATGACAGTGATGGGGAGGACAGGAAGGAGGAGGTGCAGAATGATTCTCATCATTCAGATAACAAACGTGCGAGGGAAGGATTTCAGGGCTCTGACAGTGAAGAGGAAGGTCCTAAGAGACGAAAAATCTCAGACAGCGATGAAGATGAGAAAGAGGAGAAGACTGTGAAGAGGAAAACAGCCATCCTTTCTGACAGTGAGGATGACACTGAGAAAGCACGTAAGCAACTTTAGTATGAAAATAAAAATGTGACATGACAAGTAGTAGCGTTACTGTTAATTCCTTATTTTTATGTGAAGAAAGCATCTAAGATAAATGTGAAACCACAAAGTGGTTTTGCTTTTAAAGTACAACTGCTTTTGGAGAAGGTATTGTTCTCACTGCATTTCTGTGTGAATATGTATCTAATGTTTTGGAGTAATAGGTAGGTTTAACACAAGTAAAAATATATATATATATTCTGCAGTAACATTGCTTTATGCTGGCACATGTTTTCATGTTGAGTATTTCCATTGTACTTCTTTACTTTGCTGTTTTTTCTCTATATTTTCTAAGATACACTAGGGGTGAGAGTAAGTTCTGAAATGACAAGTTTGTATGGATGGTGTACTGTATGTAGTTAGTTACCAACTGAATAAAAAAGATTTTAGAATGGACATAATTTTTTTTAAATGGCAATTATGTTTGGGCAGGCAGTAATGCTTCTTTCTGTTGGCAGCTGCAAAAAAAGTACGAATCCTTTCTGATGTTGAAGAATCAGATAGCGATGCTGCCTCAGAGAAATCTGATAAAAGGAAGAAAAATATGGTATCAGATAGTGAAGAAGAGGAAGAAAGAAAAGAGAATGCTGGGAAGAAAACAGAAGAGAAAGATCTGTTTGGCAGTGACAGTGAATCTGGAAACGAACAAGAGTAAGTGCTTCTGGGAATATGAATTCCTTCAGGGCTGCAGGTAGTGATGCTGGTCACTGATGGGGAAATGGAGGAAAACCAACCAGAGAGTGAATGTCTGCTTTTATTGGTAGCGTGAAGAGGAAGGGCAGTGTGGCAGAATGGAAGGTGGATCTCCACTCAGCCATATTAGAAATTTCTCAGGAAATGCAGTTCTCGCTACTGCAGTATAAATAGATAAGTGTTACTATTACCTTCACAGGAACCTGATTGCAGATATATTTGGAGAATCTGGTGATGAGGAAGAAGAGGAATTTACCGTAAGTGCTATTGGGGATGTTTCTTATTGGGTTGCCAGGTGGAATCTTCATGGGAAGCTATTCCCAGAATGCCTGTTGGGGTTTGTATTCATGTTCAAGGATGTACTGTTTTGGGATGAAGATTTTTATCTGCTGGACTCAATGAATTAAATAACCTTCACAGTGCTACTACTGGGAGAGCCATTGTTGTGACAGTCATAGGTGAAATTAGGAATCTTTTGTTCCTCTTTCAGGTAAATCTGAAGGGGATTTAGAGGAAGCATTTAGAGTGTAAGAGTCAGGCACCTGCGTAGATGCTTTGTCTTAATTCCTACACTGACTTACACTGCCTTTACCATCAGGGCTTTAACCAGGAGGACTTGGAAGAAGAGAAGGGTGATGCAGAGATGAAGGAGACAGCAGATGAGTCGGACTCTGATGATAACATCAAACGAGGGAAGCAGTAAGTGGATATGTTACGTACTCCTTTGTTAATAGAAAATGCAATATTTGAGCAAAAAGGTTCATCCAAAACTTGGCTAGACTTCATGAAAGGCAAGGAAGGGGCTGTGTGTCTACAGAAAGCATGTTTTTATAGATCATGACTTTCTCTGCTTGTACAGTTCAGTCACTTGGCAATCCATAGCAGATTGCCTATGCTGCTGCTCCTGCTCCAGAGAAGTAGTAGTATTTTGTAGGTCATATCAAAACCTGAATGAAATGAACATCTAATGAAACAAACATCTAACCCTGCTCCTAGCATCGGGCCATGCGAAGGAGCGCTGGAGCCACAGTTTTGTTTCTCTGCTGCTGCAGGGGATAAGGTGTGCCAAGGCTTGACCCCAGCCTTCTCTCCTCTTTCCTTCCTGTCTGATCCATTAGAGTTAGAGCAATGTATTGCAGGTACAGGAAAGCTAAATATTTGCTTCAGTGACAACTTTAGCACATTTTCAACCCTGGATGTGTGCATCTCTTTAGGTGTTTTAGTAAGGTCTTTTACAGACTTCTGAGGGCATCTCAGAGCTGCTGAAGCCCTTTTCTAGTTTCCCAGTTAGCATACTGAGGAGATCTAATTATCTTACGGGGGCATTGAGACATAATGCTTGTAGAGTTCTTAGAGATTTGTGGAACGGTTGTTAAAGAAATAAAAAATATTTTCTACAAAGGTGGTGAAATCAACCCTCTTCTGAACATCAGCAAACTTTCTTCTTGCGTTTCAGTATGGACTTCATGTCCGATTTTGACATGATGCTGCAGCGAAAGAAGAGTATGAGTGGCAAGCGTAGACGAAACCGCGATGGTGGAACTTTTATTAGTGATGCAGATGATGTGGTCAGTGCTATGATTGTGAAGATGAATGAAGCTGCAGAGGTGGGTTTTCTAGGTTCCAAAAACACCAATTTTCCCTGTGCAGTCAGTAAAATAGAGGTATTTGTTACTCAGAAGTAGTAAGCTGTACGCTACTGAAAGCTTCCAGTATCTAAACAACTGTTTAATGTCATTTTGCTAGTCTGAATTACTGCTTCGTTTTAAAGATGATATTTAGTTAACTTGGTAAACTGATCAGCTGGGATCAACTGCCCTATAAAAAGGGATGAATACATGTTATGTAAAATGTATGTATATCAAATCCTGAGATAGGGACTACGGTTTGATTTCACCCTGCAATTAGTAGTATATACAGTACTTAATTGTTTGTTCCTGAGAAGAAACCTTTTCTGAAGGACTTGAATGACAATAATGTGGTAGATGATTGTAGAACAATAGAGTTATACCTTGGCAGACTGCTTCTTTTAAGGAGTTGTGTTTTATTACCAGGGTCTTGCCTTTTGTTATTGCTGTAGTATTGTTGAAGTAGCAGTCAATTTAACAGCATGGTGAAACTCATTAAAAGCAATTGGGGGGCAATTTTAGAAAGAGGAGTCTTTCTTAATGTGTTTGGGGAAGAAGGGCAGAGTAAGATAGTGGTCTGGGAGACAACTGTGGCTTTCTTGGTCGTCAACAAGATAGTGGTCAAATGTTTTAAACAAAGCAATGAAGTTTGGAATACTGGAGAGAGGAAGAGCTGAGCTCCAGTGCTGTGGTATCTTCAGTTGTTTAGCATGTGCCTATAAAGCTGTTCTGGAACAGAAGAGCATTAAAAGAATCTCCTCTCTCACAATTAAAAAAAACCATTGTGTAGAAAGAGCCTTCAGTGAGTTAAGCACCTGGAAAGGTACAAACACAGCAGGAGACAAATCTGTTGATTGTAGTGGGTCTCTCTGATATTTAATCCCACGTTTTGAATAGATAGTGAGATAATGGACTGAGGTGGTAATCACATCATTGTTTTGAAACTGAGACAGCTTTTGTTCTAGCACTTCATACACGTATGCGTGCTTTAATGTTAATTCTACCATGCATCCCTCTAAACCACCAGGTTTTGTAGTTAGGTTCTTAGGTGATGTGAATGCATGTATTTTCACTTGTTACTGTTTTGGTTAGTTATTTGTTGTAGGTTGGGTGAGATTTGCTATGAGCATTTCTAGGATAGCTATACATAGCTAGCAAACAGGACCCTGCAGAATTCCAGTTTATTGCAATAAACGTAAATTGTGAAGTAGAAACACAGGTCATTCTTTCCGGAAGAATGTTGATTAAGGTGGGGATTTTTTTTTAAGAGAAACTATTGTATACAATGTATTTTGGAACTGTAGGAAGATAGAGCCAGGTTATAAAGTTAGTGTGGTCCTGCTAAAGGCGAATTCTCCAGTAACTTACTACTGACCTTTTTCTTGTAAATACTGCAGTGGATGGGAGTTGCTGATTTCTTCTTTTGATTGACTTGCAATTCTTCAACTCTCTACAGGAGGATCGACAGCTGAATACACAAAAGAAACCCGCACTAAAGAAATTAACTTTGCTACCGACTGTAGTTATGCATCTTAAAAAGTGAGTCATTCTTCCAGATGATTATCACCTTTGGGAATATTGGGAACTTGGTAGATTTCATAGGGTGACGTTACAGTTGTATTGAGTATGCAGTGAAACGCTTTTCTTAGTATCAGGTAAATGCTGGAGCTAGGTGACCTCAAGAAAATGAAAAATGATCCCTACTTTTACCTGTTAAATTAACAAACTCAGGCATACTGTGGTGTTTCAAGGACCGTCACATCTTAAGATCTAGGTGTATTCCTGTATGACTTCATGGCTTATCTATACATTAAACTTTCTAGGCAGGACCTCAAAGAAACTTTCATCGATAGTGGTGTAATGTCTGCCATCAAAGAATGGCTTTCTCCTCTTCCAGACCGAAGTCTGCCAGCACTGAAGATAAGAGAGGAGCTTCTGAAAATCCTGCAAGAGGTTTGAAACTGATTTCTAACTGTATTTGATTGGTAGCTTCAGTTTTTTATGGTCATGCTTTACAGAAATGTGTGTTGATAACTGCTGATGATGTTACTGATGATCCATGCAGTGTGAAATGTAGGGGGAAGCAAACAGCAAGTTAAATAAGTTTGGTTTAAATTTCACATCGCTTTTAATGAGTATTCCGTATGTTGTAGATATGCTGTCTATCTGAGCAAAATTTGGCTAGGGAATTTCAGGCACATAATCATTACAAAATTTTTGCTTATGTTCACAATAAAGCAAATAGCTCTGCTGGCAGTCAGCCAGGAGATGTTTGTCTCATGGGAACCATACGTGTGAAGTTCCCTATCCTCTATCAGGGAGGTACATGCTATGGCTTTTGTAGATTCTTGATGAATCTAAATGGCTTAGTGACTTATCTTCCCTTGTTCTCTGTGGCTCATATGTTGTGATTGTTCACTTTAAGTAGCCTTTGCTACATTTGTAAAATTAGTGTGGCATAGTCTTGATAGCAGAACAGAAGTTAAATTTCTCTTGCAGCATGACTGCTTGACTCTATTCACTGAAGCTTTAGAAATTTGTCGTTGCATAAGAATTTGCACAAATTCTGACTGATTTAGGTTATAATTGAATATGTGGCTTTTGCCATGTAAACTTTTATCCTTGTAAAATGAATGCTTAGAAGGCAGTAATTCTGTTTTGGGGTAATATAAACACATGAGCATTTGGAGTAAATATTTCAGGAAACTTAGCTCAATTTGTGTATAAGAAATAAGAATGTTCAAGTACATTTATGTCTGGGTGTTTGATACTTGAACCTTTAACTTATTCCTAGTGGAAAAGTGCCAAAACACTTTTTTCCAAGATTACTGTGAAGGTAGGTTTTGTTTTTTGCAAAGTTCACATCATTACTGTTCAGACATCATTTCTTGTTTGTTTTTTTTTCCCAAACTTCCTTATAGCTGCCCAGCGTGAGCCAAGAGACCCTGAAGCACAGTGGAATTGGAAGAGCTGTGATGTACCTTTACAAACACCCCAAAGAATCGAGACCTAACAAAGATATGGCAGGGAAGCTAATCAGTATGTAAACCTTTTGTCTTCCTTCAGTTAGATTTCACTGGTAATTTAATTTCTGCATCAGTCTTTCTGTTGCATGTTGTTATTGTCTGTACTAGAACTAACTCTGCAATGTAGGAATCTCATTAATCTGTGATAGCTTTGTTTGCAGAGCTCGTATTGAACACTGTTACGTTAATGTCTGCATGCAGTTTTTCCTGTTCTGCTGTAAAACTAGATAATTAGCTTTTATGTTGCCCAAATTCTCTCTTGGCTAGTTGTCCAGACCTCATCTACCTGTTAGCAAAGGAGGAAGGTGCTCCATTTATTACATGGAGGAGAGGTGTTAAATGACCATCTAAAAATTTACTTCTTAAACAGCTATAGTCATGTGTAGTGTATTCCATGAATGACTGCAAACTAATTCCAGAATTGATCTGTTCTTCAGGAAGTATTTTTCATTTTTCTAAAATAACACTGTGGCATGCAGGAGTTTCTGGCACTTAAATATTTCTAGAGCTAAGAGAGATTCTAAAAAAGCAAGCAATAGCAAGAGACTTTATGGATGAAAGCAGTTTGTTACTGTCCACAAGGTTGGATTTCCCTGAAATATTAAGAGTTCAAAAATCATCTGTGTGGTTGAAGGGAAGTAGAAGTGAACATTGAAAGCTGTGTTTAGTTATCAGAATGTTTTAGAGAAATTTGATGTGCTTATTAACCTATTTATTTACTAGATGAATGGTCTCGACCCATCTTTGGCCTTACCTCAAACTACAAAGGCATGACAAGAGAAGAGAGGGAACAGAGAGATTTGGAACAGATGCCTCAGCGAAGAAGATTGAGTAGGTAAGAATACCAGAAAGAAACGAAATTTTCTTTCTTTCTAAGTCTTCAACAAGAAAAGTTTTGTATAAGTAACAAGGGAAATAAAAGAACAATGATTTCTGATCTTTCTTCTCTTACCACACTTGTCTTTTTGTTGCTCTCTTTCTTTGCGTGTGGATGCCTGTAAAATCTTATTTTTCTTGCAGCTCTGGTGGTCAGACTCCCCGCAGGGATCTGGAGAAAGTATTAACAGGAGAGGAAAAGTAGGTTGCAATTTTTATTCTTTTGACTAGAAAAAAGTATTTTAATAGTGCAAAAAATGTGCAGTTTGAGTTTTTTTTAAAGTCAGTGGTTAAGCTCGTTTTTCCAGAGGTAGAATACTATCTGTAGTACTCTTCCTATGTGAGATTTCTGTGTCTAAAAACAACATTTCTCTTTTGCAGGGCTCTTAGACCTGGAGACCCTGGTTTCTGTGCCCGTGCGAGGGTGCCAATGCCTTCCAACAAGGACTATGTGGTTAGGCCAAAGTGGAATGTGGAGATGGAGTCCTCTAGGGTAAGTGCTGCAGTGCAGGGCATAGCGTAGTCTCTTTTAGTGACTGTACCTCCAGCTGTCTGGGAATCTGTCGCCTTATTGCTGTGGTTACTGTACAGTACAGCAGTTCCTTGTATGTGCCTCTTCTAATTTGAGTAGACAACAAGCTCTGCTATCCAATGGGCTGTGTTAAGCCCATCAAATTCTTCCACTCAGGTATCATTGCTTCTCTTACCAGAAAGAGATTTTCATCCTATCTGTTCTAGAGCTTTTCTCTAGGGGTAAGAATCTGATTATAGGCCTCTTAATTTTAGAACATCTTAAAATAAAGCAGCAGTTTAATTAGCATGTCACCAATATTTTATCTTTCTTCCATTTTTTTTGTATCGTGTTCTTTTTTAGGATGATTTTCCAGTTTGTGAAAACTTCAAAGTTTTAGCAGGCTTCAGTAGAGGCCTTGGCTGTGTTCTATTTGTTTTTTCTATCTACCTTGTATGGTTTTAATCTAAAGGTTGGAGTACGTGGTAGAACACATGTAAATGGAAGAAGTAATAATTATTGTGATTTTTTCTGCTGTTATTTTTACTTCTTTGCATTAATTGAGATATTATTTCTAGCCCGGGACTATTAAGAGAGGTATTAGTCGCTTGGAAAAACACAAGAGACGGTTTGCTGAACAGAAACGACTCAGCAAAGTGCATCGGGCCATCAAGTTCAGCATTGAAGGCAACAGGATGCCCCTGTAGCCATGACACTGCCTTCCCCGAGTTTGAGAGGTATCCCTCAAGGGAGGTGTGAACAGTGCTTGTGCTTCAGCTGTTGGTAGTTTGCACATACGGGAAAGGAGTGTGTACACCCTAACTTCAACTTGGAAAACTCTCCTTGTATTCTCTGAAGTCTGTACCGAGACCTAAATGGTAACTTGTGCAGGAAACAGGACGTTGTAGCACGTAACGTCTGCTATGATGCCTGCCTCTGTGGCTTCAGGGTGTCCGAATGAGAAGTATTAAGTGAAAATACCTGTGCTCAGAAATAGCTTTGCACCTGTAGCTTTGGGTGCTCAACACCAAGATGAGCGAGACTGAGCATTGGGAAACCTGTTCTCATTTAGGTTCTCAAGGTTTGTCTGACCTGACACAGGAGGTCTTAGCTATTAATGTCAGACTTCGTAGCACTGTGTACTAACACCTGTGCCTGTTTTACTGGTACTAAACAAGGTAGTTCTCATGCCTACTTATCCAAGGTCACTGACTGATGGGAGAGTTAGGGGGTGGTTGACAGCAGGAGGAGAACAGGGCAGAATTCCCTGCTGTGAATGAGATCAGTCATTGACGTACATCAACATGAGAACCGTTTGGGCAATATCTTGTCTCATTTCAGTTCTTTTCAGTGAGCAGAGGTGTCACAAACAGTGACAGAAGGGTAGCTTCATATTTATTTCTGTAAAAAAAAAATCTTTCGAAAATCAGTGAAATCCTAGATACAACTTCAGTGGATAGTTTTATGAATAAAGTATTAAATGAGGGTGAGGAACCCCACCTCAGCCACCTCAGAGATGGGAACGAGAGGTTCAGCTCTTCATAGATGGTTTTGTCAGGTACTAAGTAGCATATTCTGGATATCTGGATATTTTTTCCCGGACTTAAAAGGTATGAAGTTGCTATTGTTGTTTCTGTTGTCTAGTTAAGGAAAATTGCTTTTGAGAAAGTTAAAGGGATCATGAGGTCACTCTCCAGTGGCGTTTCTCTACAGAATTACTGTATTTGTGTTAAAAAAACAAAACAAAACAAAAACCTGCTGTGTCATCTCAGTTTCTCAGCTGCAGTTAAAATACGGAGATGAAATGCAGCAACTTTCTGACAATGTGTATGGTCAGCCTTTCTCAGGCATTTCTTTTGCTTCCAACCTTACTTCCTTTTTTTCCAATAATCTCTTGCTTTTTAAGTACTAATCAGTGACTTCTAAAATAAATTGCAGTTTGGAATTGATATGTCAACTCAACCCACTTCAGTTACTGTGTAGCCATATCTAAAATCCTCCACCCACGGGAAGCTTGTATGTGGTGAAGGATGTTTGTTGTTAAACTCCAGCTGATACAGATATGAAACTATTCCAAACTGTATATTCACCCAGTGTGTGAACAACTAACGTGGTTATTAATCCTCACAATGGGAAAGCTTTCCTCTGTAGTGTGTGTGTGTGACCACTTCTGTATATGTGATGCATACACTGGGGGGATTATTTATCTGCTGGGGTGGGGCTGAGGGGAAAATGTGTGCACCCCCTCCTCACACCTCCCAGCCCCCACACCACTGACTGCATCAGATCCTTCTTGCAGGTCGAACCTTGCATGCGTTGCTTTCTTGAACCTTTGGGACGTCTGCTTTTTTTTTTTTTTTTTTTCAGTGGTAATTATTAGTTTTATTTTTTAAGTTCCAGGGGACCTCTAAGAAAGGGGTGAGTCGACTGGACAAACAGATGCGGAAATTCACAGATATCAGGAAAAAAAGCAGATCGGCCCATGCAGTGAAAATCAGCATTGAGGGCAATAAGATGCCATTGTGACCCTTCACGGAATACCCCATGATCTCTGCTGTAAGACAATACACCCATAGACTCTTGGGAGACCTTTAAATTTTTTAACAACTTTTTTTTTTTCAGTGAATCTTTAAATTGTTGGTTCAGGTTCTGGTATAAGATAATGTCCGAGGACTGTGAATTTGGGGACTTCTTTCTCCTGATTGTATTTAAACTTGCTCTATTGTGTCCTTTGTACAGACCACATATTTGTTGTATTGCAATACTTTAGACAATAAAACATCTGTTTTTTTGGGGGGACTGTCTATTAATTGCTCAAGACAGTGTACACGTGGAGTCCTGAGAAGACAGTGAATATCTGAAATTTCCCCCCAAAAAAGTGTACTTGACATGTGGAAAGGCTGATAATCAGGAATTTTGTGTTTACCATTTTGCATTTCTTATTTGTTCAGTGATATTTAATATGTCAGTGTATCTGTCTTTTGAGAGATGCATATTGGAATTGATAACAGAAATACCGATCATCTTCTGCTTGAAGGATTTCACCTTTCATGAATGCATGATGCAAAGTTCAAGAGAAGACCAGAAGGCTGCAAAAAAAATCCAGCTGCCTCCAGTTAAAATGGTTGGTGTAAGTAAGGCAACAATATTCCACTTGTATTGAGCCTTTGTGCTAACAGCAAAGCCTTCAACAGTGACTGCTTCTGGAGAGCAAATGACTGGAGCGGGAGGGCTTTTCTGTGAGGCACCAGAGCACAGAGTATGTGTATGGTAAGCCAGGCTTTGGAGTCAAGGGTGTTGAGACTGCTGGAGAGGACTGTCAGAGTGCTCAGCTCAGGACTCCGCCTGTGTAGAGCCTTGGCTGCTGGTTTTGATGCTGCTGTGACTTCATTTAGTACAGGTGAAAGACACTTACCTTTTTTTGTCCTGCTGTAATGTCTGGGTGGAACAAACATGTTGTTTGTAGCCTACTAAGGACCTTCTGAAAGGCTTATTTTATCAGTGGTAAGGAGAAGGCTTCTGTCTGCATTAGGTGGATAATGCTGCTATTTGTCCCTGAGGCTGCGGAGCAAAACTGTACCTCTGGTCTGTACCATTGCCTCTGAAAGTATTTTTGTCTGCTGAGCTTGTCTACAAGGAAAGGATCACTCCTTGCGCGGAGAACTGGCAGCTGGCATTTCAGTAAGACCGTTGGTTTATGAAGACTAACGTGAATTCTGTGAGGTAGAGATCATGGTGTGGAATGACATAAAAAGCACTTCGCACCCCCAGGGTCTGCTGGAACTGCTAATGGAGAGAATGCGAGTGCTTGCATTTGAAGTATTTAACAGTGGGGGGCTGTGATGCTAAAGTAAAGCTCTATGTTAGGACATGAACTTCGAGCACAAACGGAAGAAGAATGCCTGTGCTGAAGCCTGCTAAAATAATTCCAGTTGCAAGATTACTTCATCTGCTCTTACCAGGTATACTTGTATGACTCAGTAGCTTATCTCAGGTGTGTGGTTTTTGGTTTTAGTCTGGTAAGTGTTCCAAGTTTTTTTAATTAAGAATTTATTGAATGATGGGTTTCTTTACTGCCATATTGGCAGGTGCAAACTAAGTGAAAGTAAGTGCAGTATGGATCTGTTCCTGCCCAGGTTTCATTTGGTCCTGGTGACCTATGGATTAGGAGAGCTTTTTACTTTATTTTTTTTTAGACTTTTTTTTTTGTAGTAGTTCTGGTACTGCAGTCTGGTACTGCACTCAGGGGTGGGGGGGAGTCGTGTGCTGTTTTTTCTTAAGCATTTTCTTGAAGTACAGACCATGGTGGTCTTGGGTTGCCTCAATATGCAGTTTCTTGTCATCAAAATTAATCGCAATAGTGCTATATCATATGTTCTATAAGACAAACAAACAACAAGGGTTTGTTTCTTACAGAGTGGGAGTAATGGACTTCTATAAGGCTGTGAACAAAGCTGGAGACCTAGTAATGTACATTTTTTTTTTTTTTTAATTAGAACTTAATAGTGAATTGTAAGAAAAGTCCCCAAATCAAAATGTCTTTGGACATGGGTCATAAAGACCATCTGTTAATTGTAGCAGAGAAAAGTGATTGTGTATGGCAGTGTAGGTATGCAAAGCAGGTAACTATTTGGGGAATCTTACTCTGGCCCATGGATATTTTGTTTCATCTGCATCTTTGTCATTGAGCACTTGTATGAAGCATGTGGAGCTGCTAATGATGTGGAGAAATAGCCTTTTAGAAGAATGGCTAGGTGCACATAGTTAAAATTTTCTATCATAAAAGGAAGATGTTTCTTATATATGTGTAGGATGTTTTTTTTTTTATTTCTTTTTCCCTCCCCAGTCAAGTGTGTTCACAGATACTTTGTGTTTGAAGTGCTGGTTTTCAACACATACTGTGTGAGCTAAATAACATCATTGCGTAGGGGGTGAGGGAGTCTTTAGAATACATATATATGTATATTTTTTTCCTTAGAAAAAAGGTACGAAAACAGGCAGCTCTGTTTGTCTGCTGCTCCTGCAGCTTTGTGTTCTGTGGTACTCTGCCCAGAGCTGGATGGGTGAGGCGCACACCCCATCTGCACACCTTTCCTCACCAGCTGCAGCAGTTCCTTCTTCCTCTCACCCTGTTAAAGTAATGATTTTCTTTCAAAACTCTACCAAGTAATTCTTCTGTTTAGCTGCAGCCAGGTGAGTTCTCTCTCCTAGAGAGTTTATCCAGTGCACTTTGTAATACAAGATTCTATTCAAACATTGTTTTTGTATCAGAAAGCATTTGTATTTTAGTAAAATGAATTGTATTTAAAGTAACAGTTGCACACATGATAAAACCTCATAGATCCTTAACTAACTACTGTATCCAGCATGGTGTTTCATAACTATAGAACAAACACTATGAGAAAAGCACGTCATTTTTAAAGGGACTAATTCACATACAGGACCCTTAGCTTGCTTTTGTGATGTGAATGTATTATTGAGAAGCAGAAGGTTTATCTTGCTCTAAAAACCAAACAAAACCAAGTAACAACAGCAAAAGTACAACCTCTTAGGAAGGTTTGGGTTTGTTTGGAACTTTACATAAACAAAAAGTTGCAGTTGTCTCCTTTGTACTTAAAGGATCAATTCTTTATTATATGCAAGTATTTTGCTTAGTAATGCTTGAGTCTCTGTTTACCATAGTTTGTTAAATTGTTCATTCTTAACTGTTCACTAAGGACAGGAACTGAATAGTGTCTCAGACTGAAACACTAATAAAAAAATCACTTTTTTAAAAGATGCTATTAAGAAAAGTTAATTGAAAACTTTTCTGAATCTGCTACACTGTCAACAGTCTCTTTAATCCACGCAATGTAATTGGATACTCTTGTATACACACCATATTTGCCTTTTTCAGCACAGCCCTCGCCCCAGCTTACAATGCCTAAAAGGAACCAGGTGTTGTGGTAAGGTACTACAAAAGGGCCACCACTATCGCCCTTACAGGCATCTGCAGTCTCAGTGGCGTAGCCTGCGCAGAACATGTTATCGGTGAGGATTCTGTCTGTTGCCTGCTGACACATGTCCATGCTTACAATGGGCAGCCTGACTTTCATCAGGAAGCGCAGGGTTGAACCCCTGCCGTGAGTGGCACCCCAGCCGCTTACCATCCCTACGGTGCCTTCCTCGGACAGCAGCGCTGCCAGGTTAGGGCTGGGAAGGCAGATGGGGAGCACGTACTCGTTAAACACAACATCACTGCTCAAGTACAGCAAGGCGATGTCATTATTGTAGTCATTCGAGTCGTAATGCGGGTGAGTCCAGCTCCGTTCCACACCAATCTTCTGTTCATGCAGTTCTCTGCGATACTTGTCAAAGTCACCTGTGGTCATGGAAAGTTAAAATGTGAACTGTAAATGGCCTGAACTGCAGCTTCAGGGGCTAAAAGGAAGTTCAGTGGATTAATGCTTTGACCTTTTGGCCCAAGAAGCTACAGGTGAAAACCAGAGCAAGCTCTGTAAAATAACCTTTTATATTGCAGCTGTGATCCCGCAAATCAAACTCACCAGTTAGCTCTTTAGGGGCAAAACAGTTATTGACTAGATAAATAACCATTTACAGAGAATAGGGATTCCTGTGTAGGGATTTAACTGTAAATCCTGTCAATGCCTTTCTGCCATAAGGTGTCAAATTCTTGTGAAAACAAAAGGGAGTAGCTGTACACCTTTACACTTGATTGTTGCCAAGGAGGAGGCAGAGTAAATCCAAATCTGCGTGGGCAGCTCTGGTTGTTTCTCAACCAAACCTTGCTTACGTACAACATAAAACGTATTTTAAGAGGTTACCTCTAGGTTTATACAGTGCATGAGCAGTACTTACCCACAGTAACATGGTGTGGCCTAACGAGATCAAGGCAGTGAGCAGCTGTGACCACCCAGCGGCTGTTGATTAAGCTCCCTCCACAAAAACCGTTTCCTCCGCTATTTCGGATCAAAACCTGTATGGAAGAAGAGGAGAAAAGTGTTATTAATCAGTGCAGCTACAGTGCATCTAGTAAAGACGATGACACTAAAACTAATAAATCAAAAAGCTGGAAAGAGCAGATGCTTACAAATGACCTGAGCTCAAAAGAGTGAAGGAGGAGTAGACGGGCATTCATCTGTGGAAAAAAGCAGCTGATTTTGTTTTGAGATCTGGCTTCAAATTGGTTCAGGGGGAGGGGGAACTAACAAGGTATATTCCATTGAGAGTTTGATGAAAAAAGACACTTGTGGTTGTCTTTATGAACAAGACATAGAAAAGACTTTTTATTTTTCCTAGTTGTTAAATGGATGTGGCAGCAAGACTGGAGACAAAGAAAAATTTAATTTTCCTTTTACTAGTAATAAGCTTTGGAATACTAAGCAGAGAAGAAAATGAGACCTAAACCCCCAGTCATGCTGCTTGGTCTTAGTTTGTCTATGCAGAATGCTACGTGCTTTCAGTGCCTCAAGTAATCCCTGCTATTTCACATTGTTAAACCGAACAAAAATCTTAAATCAGTACTATGCAGTTCCAGTGAACATAATCACCAAATGTTAGAAGAAGCAGCAACAGTCTGGTCTAGTGCCTAGCGTAACGTTATGTTTCACATGTGCCGTATGGACTTAATTCTGGGTGCTTGTAATGCTGCTAATTCTGACCAGTAGTGCTAGAGTAAAACACTGAAAAAGTAGCAAAGAAAACAACCTGGAAAATTCTGTCTTCGGAGATAAATAGCAAGAATGAAAAGTGAAAGATCCTTTTTAAGAAGAGTGTCCTTCACCTTGAGCCTATTATTGGTCCACCTGTAAAACACCTCCGGATGGGTGGAAAGGGAAAAGTGTCAAATTAAAGCAATAAAATTGATTGACAGAACCCTGAGATGTTTTTTACATCAGTATGTTAACCTTCTAAGCGGAAGCCCTAATAAAGTATACTGAAGGAATTGAGACAATATAAATGAGCAAAAATTAGTAATAACAAAGGATATTAAAAAAGCAGAGTAGTGAAAATAAGGGAAACACTTCAGCCAAGTTCCCCAATTTGATACATGCCACTTGCTTTCAGTTTGGAGCCCTCAATTTTACCTTCTTACCTGTAACAAGTATGAAAAGCTCAGTACACGAGGCTCACCTGGTGACAGAAAACTTTTGTGAACATACCATCAGCCATTCCAAAAGGAGTCAAGCAGCAAGAGCCTCAGAAACAAAGAATCTGAATAACAGAGCAAGAAAAGATCTGATTTATTTAGTTAAGAGTGTATTAAGCTCTGAACACAGAAGTGCAGAAGACAAGGCTGGGAACCAAGGGAGAATGATGAAGATGACAACTCAAATGTATACGCTCAAAAAAAACTGCAGAAGCTTGAGATCTTACCTCTATAGGTAACACACTTTTCTATTAAAAAAAAAACACAGATGCTTATAATGATTGGTGAAACCTGCAACAGATGGTCCCCACAATAAAGAAAGCAAAAGTTTTGGTATTTATTACCTGCCAGGGGCAATGTCTGCGATGACACAACGTTCCTCCACTTATCCTGGAGCCGTTGTGCTCTGAGGTAGAGCTGCTGTTTGGCTGGTTGTGCTGAGCCTCGCCTGAAGCGTTTGTGGCGCCCCTGCTCTCATTAAGCCCATCGCACATGGTCTGAATTGCCCCAGTTTCGTTTTGGCCCATGCTCTGCCCTGTTTGGTTCTGTCCAGAAGCATTTTGCACTGTTTCTTCCTGCCTGGCAGCAGCTGCTGTGGTCTCATTGTGCTGTGCAGGGCCCTGGGGCAGCTCACTCCACCGCAGCCCAGGCCTGGCTGGCCCCTCCATGGCTGCGTGCTCAGGGGCAGCACCCTCCTGCCCCAGCTGCTTCTGGGTGCCTGAGTCCACCGGTGTCTTGGTGCAGCTGGAAGCATCTACTCCCACCTCCTTTGGTCCAGCAGCATCCTCCGTAATTGTGCTTTGCTCAGACACATCCTTTAATGTTTCATTTTCCCTGGCAGTGCTTAGCTCCATCTCAGAGTGTTTGGCTGTGCCCTCCGTGCTCTCATTCCATGTGGCCACATCGATCCTGCTCTCACTCAGCTCCCTTGGGATCCTTGCTTGCCCCAGAGCCTCCTCTCGCATGGCATGCCTGGCTTTAATCAGGCCACACGGAAAGGGTCCTGGAGGGAGCAAGAAAGAGCTTTGAGCTTAGGCTGCTTGGTGTGGTGTCACACAAAAGCTCCTGTCCGAGAAAAAATCAAACTGACTGTTAACAGCCCAGAAACAACACGATGCCTTGATGTCAAGCCCCTGTCCCTCAATCACCCAATCAAGGTGCATCAATTAATTAGTGAAAATCCCAGCACATGGCCAGGCCTCTTCTGAGCCACCGGCATCAGCCCCAGCTGGTACCACAGAGCCGCCTGCCAAGCGGACAGAACGGGAACCCACAGCGCCCGGTGCGACACGCCGTGTTGGTGCACAAACAGACTTGGGAAGAGCCCATGCTGCTGTCGGGTCCCTTCTCAGGAAGCTGAAGGGTGGCGTCAGCACGCAGGGAAATGGCTCTGATGCTATGCTGCCTCCAGACCGTGCTGCCCCTGGGCCCCTGCTTGCTCAGGGGGGCACTGCGTTAGAGAAAAACCTAAAGTGCACCTTAATGCTAAAGGTAAATAAAACTGACATTTTCTATGCGTTAAAGCAGCTACTCAGTGTGTAGCTCTTCTACAGCTAGTGAAAAGAAGAAGAAAAGGCAGCGCCTGCCAATCTGCGCCTTACCTAACGCAACTGAGCTGATCACACCTCACCTGCTTGCACGCACCTCTTCCCATCCTCGTGCAGGGCATAGTCCTTTGCGCAGGAGCATTCCACATGGAAGGAGCGACTGCTGTCCCTGCAGTACTGCCAGCACCCACCGTTCTTATACCAGCACTCGAACTTTTCTGTGAAGGAGACAGGCGGCCGCTGGGTTAGTGCTGCCAACAAAGCCTGAGCAGCTCACAGCTGCTAGCAGTAGGGAAGAACTGTGTCAGACTGTGGGGAAAAAACTGCTGAAAACTGGAATGGAAACAGCAGGAACTACTCAGAGGCCCAGAAAAAAAAAACACACTGATCTATGTAGTAAAACAAGCACGTTGCCATACATCTACTTTAGTTCTCCTGTTTGTACCATTTTATTGTTTATTTGCCTACTTTGTTCTGAGGCCACAGCTGAGCTCTAGGCCTTTCTGCCTGTAAAGCAGGAGCAGTAACATGCCTGGAGGACCCCACACTTCTACATGCATCCACTTTTGATCCTTCTACAAACCTTTCCTACTGTATCATAGCAGTTTTAAAGATCTGAGTATTTTGTTGGGAAGCCAGGTGTTGGGGAAAACTTATTTATGACTTGCAGTTTCCACTTACATGATTTCATGTTTCAGTCATTTGCAGACTGGCCATAGCATTTCAGATGACCAAGAATCTGGTAAGAGACATGTGACTTTTCTATTTCATTTCTCATCATTCTCACATTACAACATAAATACAGAATTTATTTTCTTTGTCTTGTTGTTCTTTGCAACAAGCTTTGGCTAATTTGTCTGATGGATTTACTCAATAAAATTAAAAAGAGAACAGAGCTTCACCATGAAATATGGGGCCTCACCATGGAAGTACAGCCTTCTATGGAGTTGCTGAATTTGTTACCACTGTAAAGTGATAAAACTAACAAATTCCCTGCCCTTTCTTGAAGGAAGACAGGAGATGGACGTGTGCTTTCCTCTAGGCTTGCAAAGATCAGCAAGAGCCCAGAGCTGCAGCTGCTGTGTGGCACAGGCTGTGCCACCCTCCTCTGCACAACACAGCTAGAAGCAGATACAGAGAGTCATGACTCCCTTTCTAAGATGGTGTTGCCCCAGTGCCATGTCCAAAACCACCATTCTAACGTGTTAATCTTAAACAGCAGACCAGAGATGTATGGGACACGTGAAGTCAACACTGATAATCTCAGTGAAAAGCCTGTGCAAAGGTTCAGCTCAAGTGTCCAAGAAACAAATTCCAGCCTTAACCCTTCCTTCACAAAGAATGTCAAAGTTGGTGTTCCTGTACTCACCTTCTTCACAGTTGTCTCCTCCAAATTTTGGGGGGCAGATGCAGAAGTAATTGTAGTGTCGTATTTTGCAGACTCCACCATTCTTACAGGGATTTGTACTACATGGATTTAAACCTAAGAAGAAGAAACAAGCCACAGCGTAATTCCAGGAATTAAGAGAAGTCTGGTTTTGAACTTCCACGTAATTCTTTGTATTTAGAAGGAACACAATAAAGGGATTTTTTAAAAAATTCCTTTTATACCTACCTTTGTAATTGAACCAAAACTCCATCTGCAAGAAAAAATCACAAATAATAATAAAAATAAATAAAACCCAGTCATAAAATGGCCATACTGGCTACTTGTCATTTAGAAAACAGTCTATCTAGGGTGCACGATAAGATTTTGATTAGAACAATTAAATATATTCCTGAAGCAGATCTCTTGCTCAACCCCATGCAGCTCTCTTTAGATCAGCCACAGAATGCATAAACTGGATTGTACTGGGATGAAAATCAAACAAAGCTTAGACCCATAAATCCTCCAGCCAGTTAAAGATCTGTGCCACCATCCTAGTAGTTTGAAGTGTACCCCTTGCACCTTCTACCCAAAATGTGCCCATGCAAGGCCCTCAGCTTCAACTGCTTCGCTCTTAAGAGCCATTTCTACTGCATAGTACTACCTGCTAAGTAGATGTCACCTTAGTAACTCAGGGTAGAGAGGAATCAGGCACCTCTACTTAAAACTGCAGTTCCAACTCCTGCTTCAGCAGCAAGGTCCCCAGCACAAGGCCTGGAGCCCCACCTCCCAGCTGGGTGCTAGGAGGCCATGAGACCAAGGTGCTCCTCCCATGTATTTGGGGGGATCATGATCAAGCAGGTGCCCTCTGAAAATACCAGAATCATGTTCGTGGACTGAGGCTCTGAATAAAGTAAGTTTTGCATACTTAAAAGGAATTGTGTTAACATTTATCTAACAGCCTGATAATTACAGCACTTGCTTAGAAAGCAAGATCTCACAGACTGCCTTGATATGTCCTGACTACAAAGCTGCAGAATCCATAGGGACCAACCTGCCAGAGCCAGGCCATAGGCTGCAGCAGCTTGGCAGGGATTGCTGCTGGTGCCTGTCAGAGCTAGGTTTCCCAAGGTGGCTCCCAAGTGAGTGTCTCTGCCTGCTTGCAGCTGTAAGCTTGCCAGGATCTGGCAAGGGCAAGAATTCCAGTCTGAAGCAGCAGCTTTTCCAGCTCTTCAGTGCACGGATCTTCCAAGGTCCTTGTCAGAGGCACCTGCCCAGAAAGGGTAGGTGAAAAAGAAAGGGTGCCCCCGGGCACCCTATACCCAGAAAGCAGCCCAGGCTCCTGGCAGTGTATTGGACAGTCCTGTAGACTGGATGCCTGAAGCCAAGTGCTGCAACGTGTGAACTCCTTTAAGCAAAGAGCTGCTGAGAAAGCCTCTTTGTTCAACAGTGCAGACATCGGTTAAATGTGCTGGTTAACTGGTGGCAGTAAGAGTGAAGCCATTAATGCCATTTTAACTTCTGCAAGACACAAAAATCACCTCTTTCTGAACAAGACTGAGGCAAATGGACCATGTAGTCCCAGAGTAAACCAGTGTTATGTTGTAACGACAATGTGCACACTGCAAATTCATCAGGAATATCTACTCCACTTCCCATACACCTTCCACCTCAGCCCAACTTACCTCCACACATTTTCTGCATTGTGGTTTTATAGCTAATTATATAGTGGGAACTTTGAGTAATACACAAAAATAAAAAGGATAAAATATTTTTTCCTATTGGTAAGTCAGTTGCAGTTAGAGTGCATGGTTTATCTTTTGGTGGGGTCTTGTTGAGGGCAATTCCTTGTATCTCACCATTAATTTCCTTACCGTTTTCTCCTGTGAATGGAAGATCTCCTTCGCCTCCTCAAACGAACACGTTTCCTCATTGCATTCTCTCTCCAAGTTCCCTGGACGAATCTCTTCCAGAAAATAGTTAGCACGCTTCTGGACTTTCAGCACCTCGTGTGCTTTGTCTCTTGTCACGAACACTAGAAAAACGAAATCAAACAGTTAATGACCAGAAGACCACAAACCTGCATCGTTACACTAACAGCCATGCATGCTTTCAGTTAGACAAACAAAATATAGGAAAAAAAAAGCAAGCTATGTAAACAGCACAACTGAAAATAAAATTAGTCTGTGTCCTAACCAAAGGCAATAGTAGTTTAAGTTTTATTTTAATGGATTTAAAAGATTCAGCTCATTTAAAAGAACCAGATCCATGACTTTGATTTTTTTTGCCTTTTTTCTTTTTTTTTAAACTGTGCCAATCCCAGGCACTGTAACTGAAGATTTACTAAGTGAAATAATACTAAATATTCTTAGCTTGCTTTCTCCTGTGGAAAGGGCTTAAAAACTTTATATAAGACTATCCCTAAAATCTCTTGCTGTATTAAAGATTTGATCACCCTCATAATGAAAAACAAACAAACAAACAAACAAACAAACCACAAAACCTATTACTGTGTTTCAATTTAGGTAATTTACAAGTCTGTGGCAGTCAAGCTGTGGCTGTCAGCGTGCCCTGTCACAGCACCAGCAGCACTGGCTGTGTCTCAGGAAGAGACCAAATTGCAGAGCAGCTTCCATTAATTCAGAAACTTCACACCTCTGTGCCACTTGTTGGAGAGATGCCCAGCTCTGGGCAATGCCATTTAGAAGCAAGAACCTCCTGGTTCACTACTGAGACTTGCAGACTAGCACAGGAATATTTTTTCCCCACAGGACTCCTGAGTATTGCAGCTTCTTTGGAGGCTGACTGTATTTTTCTGCCTCTTTCCTGATTCACAGTGACTACTAGTTGCCTGGCTGTGTGTGCATGTGGAAATAAAGCTGAAAGCAGAAATTTGGTTTCTATTCAATGTCACCTTTTTCAGATGTTCAGTAATGGAGACTTTCCAGGTAGCTACTGTGGACACAATAATACAGATGTGGACACAGTAATAGAGATGCCACTCCTTCATTAAAATAAATACATAAAGTGTCAGTTTTGTACTTGTATTCAGTTCATTTCCACTTCACAAAGCTATCTGCTGCAATGGCTCAACAGCTATTAGTACCAACAAATTAAGCAAAGAGTGGCCAGAAGAAGGAACGCAGCAGTAAGGTGCTCCCTGTGTATCTCCTGGTGCTGCTACCAAGCCTTTGCGAGTGCATCTCGAGCTGAAGCACGGTGACCCCAGGACTGTCCAGCCAGGATGCTCTGAAGCAAAGTGAGGGCTCGTGCAGCCCTTGTGGACGTACTGATACCAGGTGCCATCTCAAATACCTCCAGACATGTGGTGACTGAATTGAGCCCTGAGTCACTACTTAAGGTAGAAGGAGATTTTTGTCTTTCTGTTAGATGTACAGAAGTAGGTATCTATATCTAAAAGCCATCCATCTATGAAAAAACGTGAAAAAATTATGGTAAGAAATGTTCATTCTCTGACAACGAGCCCAATTTTGCAGATGGGCCATAAGTTCACACATTTCTTTGCAGCTGCAGGATCAGTATTTACAGCAACAACTGAAACTCTAGAATAATATCAAATTGCTTCATTTCTAGGCATCTAGAAACTGTCCACGATAACTCTTAGCTGAGAAAAGCTTTGGACAGATCCTGATGTCCAGTAAAGGCACAGTTGACTTTCACCTGGATCAGTGAAATCACCTGTCAACACATGTTGAAAATGCCTAATTTTAGCTTCCCAAATTTAAAAACATCGCCATGCAAATAATAATTCAGATTTTGGTTCCAACACCACAAAAGGATACAGGAAAAACAAGATAGTGGTCTAAGAAGGAAGTTATGAAAGGCTGATTTCTCTCAGAAATACACACAAGTACTCGCTTTTCTCTGACGTATTTCAAGAAGTGTTTCTTGAACCTGTAGGACCCTGTGCTGAGATTCTCACAAGAAATCAATGAGGTTAAAAACGTAATTCAGAAGCACCTACCTGAATACGGACAGCTGCTGTTGACAGAGCACATTAATAGGAGAAACATCACAAGCGAGGAACTGCTCTCCATTTTACTGAGCATTCGGGAAACTGACTTTCCTTCAGAGGGGAGAGGTGAATGAAATTGGTATATGGTCACAAAACCAGCAAGGGGGGATCAGACTGCAAACAAGACAAAGACAAAATGAAGTGCAAGCAAGAGGGCAAGAGAAGGGAGAAAGAGGGGAGAAAGAAAGCAAATTCTGAGCTCATTGCGATGGGATTTCCATTGTTCTCTAACACTGATGTTGCACACTCCAACAGGAATCCCAACAGTTTGCAAGGCAAAACGCACAGATTGACCTAGCCCAGGAAGTGGCACAAGGTCTGATCCAAAGCCCGCAGAAGAAATACAAAAGCTGTGATGCACACGGCAGGCTTGGATCAGGCCCAAGCTGAGCAGAAGCCAGTTCCAGCGACAGCCCTGTGCAGCCTCTGAAGGATCCCAGGCTGAGGTCTGAGCCGCACGCTTCAGCCAGCAGCTTCCAGCAGCAGCGGCTGTTGTGCAGCTCCTGATGGTCCTGTCAAGTAAGATCACAGCTGCAAACCCTGATTAGGAAACCATTTACCACATACCTGGCAGTAAAAATTACATGAGAGAAGTTTGCATTTCTTCACATTACCTTCACAGGCTGAATAATTTTTGGGGGCTTGACAGCACATACCTCTTTGGTATCTGTGTCACCTTCCAAAAAACAGGCTCAGAATTCATTCCCTTTTACAGAGAAGCATGCATTTATACTCACTTCTTTCTTTTATTTTTTATTTTTAGGGGAAGACAGAGGAGATGTTTGGATGCACACCAGGAACATCCATGAGGTCAAGAGGTTGATCATTAACCAGTCACAAATATTGACAGAGGAGAGACAACCTTCTGGCTTCTCTGAAACTGGCTTGCAATCCAAAATAAAAAGAAAATTGTTTCCACACACATACACAAGTATTTGAACTAAAAAATCATTAATACATCCTCCAGCAATAAAAGCCATTTCTTTCTAACAATGCTCTTCAGGAGAATTTGTTTCTTTTTATAGAAGATTTCTGACACTCCATCTTCTTTCAGTAGATAGGATCAATTGATCTGGGAAATACAAAGGCTGCTCTTTGAAATACGTAAACCTGTGACTGTGTAGGAGGATTCGTAGCAGCCACCTGCAGGAAGGCAAATACTGCCTGGTAACAATCACAGCTATTCACTGACATCATGATTTCTGCCTTTAATTAAACCCATGTTTTACTAGCTTTGACCACGATATGGTTTTTCCTTGTAATTCACTGTCCAGCAATATCAGGTTTCAGATGCTTGTATGTTCGGTACAGGCCTCGTCTGGAAGACTACTGCTCAAAGAAGTGTAATTCTTTAACATGCTGATCCTTAAGTCCAATACCAATTAAACAAAGGGAGGGGAAAAAAGGACAAAGAGGGACAGGGATGACAGAGACAGGTGGCTGAATGTACTCTTCATTTGCAGCTTACCTCCAACATGAAGCGCCTGGCCTACCTGTGGCTTCTTTTATTCACGAATCAACTGCAGCAATTGCTAAGGAAGTATGTGGGCAGCTCGTAAGTCAGTAAGACTAAGTCTACAAGCTTAAGAGAGATTACACTTATTTGCTGATAGCATATTAAGTTTCTTACAAATTCTAATACAATTTTGTCGCAACTGAGTTGTTTTTTCATTTAACAATCTCATCACAAGAGCAGACAGACATTCTTTGCTGATCCCAACAGGAGTCCAAAGACTGACCGAGATGTTGGAAACTGGTATCACTACAGCAGAGTTGGTTTCACCTTATGTCTACAATATTAATTTTATTTAGCAGGCTTATATGCCAAGATTAAAATCAAGTTTAAATTGTGTTTGTTTGAAACTTAATTTTGACTATTGCAACTTCCTATGGACTTACTGCTGCTATATGTCTTTATTTTGTTTACTGGTATACACACATGTAGAGATATAGGTGCAAACATACATACATACACACTAAAATCTATCCACAAGTATTAGAAATGCTAATTTAACCTGCAGCTGATTGTGTTTAATAGAACAGGAATGAACAACAGAGTTTGCCTAGCTTGCTGATTAGATGAGATTTACAGACATTAGGATAAAAAGAGCATGCAAGAGTTTGGAATTAAACCTCCTTTTTGAGTAACAGCAGAGTTCCCATTTCTAAGGACTTGTAAGGAAGTGTGGTGGGGTAAAATCAGGCACTGGATTTGCAAGGAATAGCAAATATGGAGATCTATGGACCTGCTGAATCGCTTAACCTGCAAGCACTGGATTAAGACAAGAATGCATTTTGTTGAAAGAAAAAATATACAGATACAGAGCAAACCAAACAGTTATTGTGGGTATGTTAGAGTAAAGCTGAAATGACAGAACTGTATCACTAAGTTGATCTTCTAAATATTTTTTCCTAAATAGATCTCTCTGTTTCTCCCCCCCCCCCAACCAATTCAGTTATTTTTCACTTAACAGATTTGGTGAACCACAGACTATCTTATTTCCTACAATGCTGTACAGCCTCTCAGCATAACGGTACTACTATCTCTTGCCTGTAAGGCTTTAAGCAGGACCATGCTACAAATAAACAACGTGACCTGGAGAAAGTACCAAGGAAAACACTACACAAGGTTAACATATACTCAATATTTAATACTGAAATCTGACAGTACATTACACTGCATACTGTCACTGGCACATAGCCACAATATCCCAGGCTTGCAGTACCAGAATCAACCCTTCGAAGAAGGTGACATCTCATCTATGTGGTGCTGAATCCATTCTAGGTACTGACTTACTTTGGTGTAGACTCCAAACTTCTCCTTTTTTCCACAGCCTTCACCCCAGCTCACCAGTCCTACCAAAAACCAAGTATCCTTATACTTAGTGATCATAGGGCCTCCACTGTCACCAATGCAGGCATCTTTTCTGTCTCCTAAAGTCCCAGCACACAGCATGTTGTCAGAGATAGTGTGTCTCATCACTTGTGCACACTCGTTCCTGGGAACCATTGGGATCTCGATGTAGCTGAGGAGGGTTGAGTAATTCTTCTTTTGGATATCACTTGTGCTGCCCCAACCAGTTACCATCATCTGCCTCCCATTCCTTGTCAGCTCGTGCTCTGCCAGATCCCGTGTGGGAAGGCAGATAGGGAGCGCGTATTTGTTATACATCACAGGCTCAACCAAGTGCAGCATGGCTATGTCATTATCGCTGGTCTCCTTGGTGTAATTTTCATGCTTCACACATTTATTGACCCAAACGGTTTGCTCATTTACCTCAGTACGGAGACGGTGGTATTTACCTGGAGGAGTAAACAAGAAGATGAGAGATGCTCCTGAACCTTCTGATTTGTCAAAACAAAGGGAGCCTTCCTTCACCTTGGCCACCAAAGCACCCGTACTACAATGGGGCTTTAGGACTCTACTTCACATTTTTAATTTGCTTGTAAAATAGACACTTGTTCATTTTATGTTACAGGTTAACGGTTTTTTACTTGATGAACACATTGTAGACCTTCCAGCTTTGCCTAATTCATAAATACACACTGTACTAAATGAATTAGTATCCTAGAGCTATGATCATCAGTTGAGAGACTGAAATTGCCTCTGTATTGCCCTGTTGCGTTCTTATTACAGCACACTTGCTCAACTGAAGAGATCTTCTTGAGAAGGAAAACAATCTTTTTGGATTCAGCATTAAAAGCAAGGAGATCGAAACAAGCATACAGCAAAGCAAGACATTTATAACAGTACGTTACTTTTTTTTTTGCTGTATAACCATTGTTTAGGTTGACTGACCTTCAAGATTTAAAGGATAAACGTGACTGACTGGTAAGGCTATTCCTCTCTATAATCATGCATCTGTATTTTAAGGAATTTTTGATTCTAGGTTTCTATTTGTGCTACTTGACCATGGACACTGGTCATAAGCCAAGCAGTCAAGCAAAAGTAAGCAGGAAACTAAGTTGAAAAGGGACAGAAAGGCAAGAGCAAGTCATTTGTGTGTGATACACTGGAAAAGACAGGAAAAGATCTCTCTGATAGAATGAGAAGTAGCAGCCACAAAAAGCAATTAACAGTGGTTGCTGCATTTCTGAACTGTGCCATCAGTTAATTTAAGCTTACATCCAATGCATGTTTCAGTATTTACTGGATTAAAATACTTATTTGGAGATCTGTCCACTTTGCACGTTCAACCTGCAGGAAGGCACGCATCTGAGCACACGAGATGGCAGGACACCCAGGCTGGCACCTCCCCTCTGCCCATGCTGCAGGAGTGTGACAGGGGCACGCTTTCTTCCTTCTCAGTCCCTCTGTAGGTGAGTTCGAAGTTGCTCTTTATTACCACCTTTTCAAACGTGTGCTTCACAATGCTGTCCTTCACAGTTGTTGCCCCCCCAATTACCATTTTACTTCCTTCAATTTTACTTGAATCCTTCCAGACACAAACCTTAAAGTTCCTCTGACTTTGCTTTACCAAGGTCTTCTGGAGCCTTTTGCTGTGCTTGAACCTGGTAATCGGTTATTGCTGCTGGGGTTTGTTTTCTGTACAAGAGCGAGAGTGTCTCCAAGCACAGGGACTTTATGATCCACAGCAGTTCCAGAAACAGATTCTCAAAAGACCCCGTAACTCCAGCTTTGGATCTTGGACATCCAGACCAGTTATTTCTGAGACTCTCATCTTGTTCCTTTGCCAATGGCCATTGCCATCTCACACATGGCCTCAGTAGATAGCTCACCCTACTGAAACTGCTCGAGTGACCACCTGTGTCATGCAGTACCAGAGCCTGAAGGACTTCTTATTACCAAGCCATCACTCACAAATCAATTTTTTACTGCGATCTCTTTGTGGTGGCAGTGTCCCAGCACCTGGGAGCACATTTCCTTGCTACGTTCCCCCACTCTGAAGCCACTGCGGCAGGGGGCTGACTGGCAGATTTCTGAGGATAAGAGGCACGGGTTTATTCCTCTCTTCACAGATACAAATCTCTACTTCAGGGCTCAGGAATAATTCGATCACTGTCAGAGCACCTCCTCTTGAAGAAGGCAGTTTAGTTGTGTAGGAGCTTCATGTGCTCTGTATACAACCATGGCCATGACTATCTGTATCCTGAGAGACACCTGTGAACAAGCAGGGGACAGCTCTAAGATGGGTGCTACTGTAGCAACAGTTCCCCCTGCACGCCTCACCTCTCCACAAGAATACCATTCTGACTTCCTATCCACACCTGGACATACCAAACCTGCAGCCTGTGTGAAAAGCACCCAGTTCCCCCCCCACACTGAGGAGATGCATAATCTTTTTGCTGCTGGCAGAAAAATATTGCTGTGATGTTCTACATAAATGAGCAACTGTGGAACCTGTTCTTTGATGGCAGAGACGGCATTCTGAATTGATGCAGATATGATGATGTTCACCTATCATCTTGGAACACACTTCTGGATGCAAACTGGAGATGCAGGAACAAGAGCCACAAGAAGGAAACTTGGGATGTTCTCAAATTTATCTTCCAAAACTTCACCTACTCTGAGACCTAAAGAGGACGCAGAGGGGAGACCTCACCGTGGCCTACAGCTTCCTCATGAGGGGGAGCGGAGGGGCAGGCCCTGAGCTGTTCTCTCTAGTGACCAGCGGCAGGACCCGAGGGAATGGTGTCAAGCTGTGACGGGGAGGGTCAGGCTGGATATCAGGAAGAGGTTCTTCACCGAGAGGGTGGTCGCACACTGGAACAGGCTCCCCTGGGACATGGTCATGGCACCAAGCCTGTTGAAGTTTAAGAAGCGTTTGGACTGTGCTCTTAGTCACATGGTCTGAATTTTTTGGTGGACCTGTGTGGTGCCAGGAGTTGGACTTGATGATCCTTGTGGGTCCATTCCAACTCAGGATAGTCTATGATTCTTCGATTCTCCATTTCAGACACTAAGAAGCCACGTGAATCCTGCTACAAGGCTACTCTCCAAGCTCATGAGTGCAAACCCACATGAGAGCCTCCCTTCCAGTTTCACTCTTACAGATCATGAGTGGAAAGGTGCAGTAGGATGAGGCCTACACTGATGGGCATCCCAGACTGATGGAGGCAGGTCTAACTTCGTCTGTGCAGTCTTGATACAGACACATTCACTACTGTCATCAGGCCTACGTCTGCCCTTACAGACATGGCAATGTGTCCATTCAAAACTCTGTTCTACGTATCTCATGGTCTTAATGGTGGATATCTCTACAGCTTAGAACATGCATCCTCCTCTGATGAGGACTCTTGAGTTTTATTTCAGCCAAAAAACTGATCTTCTCAAACCATGGTTCTCAAGTGCTGACAATTGTCTTTGCCCACTGAGTATCATTTACGCTCCATCTTTTTATTCGGTTACCACAAGACTCTCTTGATGGATACCACCCCTTGTTTCTTTCCTGCAGAGAGATCTTTAGGCACTCTATCCCAGCTGAAAGCTTGTCACACTGCACAGATCTCTACCAGGACCTGCAGTACGAGGCGGAGTGGAGTGATTTAATTGCAGCCTCAGTATTTCCCCCAGTTAAAATTTTCCCACTAACCTATCTCCTCCAAGGTACATCAAAGCCACATCTAGCACCACTGAGCATTCGAACACCACCACATCTGATGATTGCTTTTCCCTAAAACATTCCAAGACTCTTTACCAAGTTACCTGCACAGGTTCCCGCTTCTTGGGCATCACTGTAACTGAATACACATCTGTTAAGTGATCACTTCACAGGGAAGAAAACTACTCAGCAGTAACTGGAAGCGCTTGGGGATGTGCAGTCTGCGTGCCTATTTCCAAGCTAGTACATCCACTTCTACTTGATTTCCCTTTTTGGAAAAGGTGAATATTCTGGCTCTAAAAGGACACAAGGGTATATTGCATGTTTTTTTTTTTTTACTTTCATCCTATGCGTTGAACAATGGATGATGGACATAAACACTTCCACCCACACTTCCCTTAATGTCTCACATCTCGAATGTTTGCATATCCACAGTATATATGGAACATGCATACAGACAGCACATTTCCAAGACTTTCCCAATTACTGAGAACAAGCTCTCTTCATTAAAGGAGAAAGAAAGGAATTGAGCTCTTATGTCTCTAATGTCATCAACAGTAGACAGAAAATACTAATCCAAAAAAGAATTCCTACTTAAATGTGAATGGAACACTGATTATTTTTGTTTGTTAATTGAGAATTAGTACTGTATTCAGCAGAGGTTTTCTCATGCTTAACAGCAGCAATGCCAGCAATGGCAGTGTTGCTGCAGTGCCTTTCCTGCTCTGCTAAAACTCTCTGAAGTAGTGTTGTTCAAATGTATCAAAAGGCAGGAAGAGGTGCTGTGACATTCTCCTCTGGAGCTCAAGACTTCATATATGCTTTGTAAAGGTGGGCTTTTTTTTTTTTTTTTTTTTTTCAGTACTGGAACAACCTTGAATACTTTCATCAACAGAAAAGTACAAGCAGAAGAGATTTCCCCAAATGGACTTTTCAATATTTCTACTCTATAGACAATCAACAGTGCTCAGAAGACATCAGCCCACTTCCACAGTAAGGTTGATACAGGCTCAAATGACATCAGGTGGTTTTACTAATCTTTTTTGTTTTATGCTGAGGTGCATATTAAATGCTTCCTAAACAATCCACTCTGGCATCCAGGACTTCTATCTTTAAAGCCTGCTGGTCTTTCTCCTGAGACGATAAATGCTGGGAATTAAAGAGTTGTATTTAGAAAAAAAAGGATGGATTTTTTTCCATACCAAGTCTTACTTTGAAACCATCTCCTGAATCAGTGCAGTGTGCTGCCGTTAGGACCCAAAATGGATGGATGAGAACACCCCCACACAGAAACTTCCCTTTGCTATTTTGCAGCAGAATCTGAAACAAAGAAACAGAGAGGTCTGACACTGCAGGAAGCATGGCTCACAAAATATGGTACACATCCTTCTTTGTGGTTGCAAAATGTACAGATGCATCAAGCACCAGAGCATGTCATGTTCATTGAAGCCCAAGCTCTACAGCGGAGCAAAAGCACTGTGAATAAGGTCTCAGTGGAACACCCACAAAGATTTTTGAATATTCTTCCCAGCTGAAGGCTGGCTTCATCCAAACCAGCAGATGACTATGCTGGTCATTGTAAGAAAGCACTTTGGTACTCCAAAACTTTGAAAGACAGAGCTCAAATGAGGGGATTATTTTTGTGTGCAAAGAACACCAGAAGACTGTGTGTCATCTCAGGCTGCAATTCTCATTTGATGGTGTAAAAAGGCCTTTAATGTCAGAGACAGACAGACTCTGATTGTATGCATTCACTAGTTCCATAATATGCTCTGTGAGGTCTCCTCTTTCTCTGTGACATCCCAACCTTCTCTGTAAAGCTATGGCTTATTTAGCTGATTAAATCTGCTAACTTGAATTTACAACAGGCAAGGCTTATAAAAACAGATACCTGCAGAAGAGGAGAGATTACCTCACACTCCTACAATAATGCTGTTACAATACCTGGAATGGGCATCAGGCAGCATGAGCTGCAGTGATTAAGTGTCATTCCCCAGCATGGAGTGACAAAGCAGGTATTTGTCATCACTATCCTCTCTCCTGACATTCTCGGCAAGGTAGAAAACTTGACAACAATGGCAAGGCCAAGAGTCTTAACAGATATTTCTTCTTGTTACTCCAACTTTTTGGTTGCTTTTGAAAGAGCTGAGCTAAGGGAATCTTAGCTTCACGTGATGCCACAACTAGCAACGTAGGAATCTCCCCAGAACAGGGAGGCAGGCAGAGCCGTTGTGACACAGCATGAACTGTCTGTTGTGAAAGATTCTTTTCTCCTTACCTGCCAAGGGCTGTCTCCCCTTCTTCCTGCTTTTCCCTCAATGAGACGGATATTGAATCCTGCTTCGGCTTCCATGTAGTCCGTTTTCACTCTTCCACAGGGGAATTCCACTACAGAAGATGCAGAGAAATTAATTAGCACAGAACAGCACACCCAACATAAAACCAAACAAAAAGCATTCCCTCCAGCTCCTTAACCTAGGCAATACAATCCATTGGCTTCAAGGAATTCCCTCAACGCTTGCAGAGGAGGTCCTTTTCAGATTGCTCTGTGTGTCTTCATGATGCAAACACAGACACAGGTTAGACTGTCAGTGGTCATGAAGTGGGTATGGATTTGGGAAACAGGCACAGAATAATTCTGCATAGAGTGGATGTTGTGAAAAGCAGTACAAAGTGCAGTGCAAATACTTCTCCTGTAAACTCCCCTGATTTCACGTTTGAATAACCCTCTGTCAAATCTCCTGTGAACATCCTGCGCTCACCTACAGGCTCGCACATGGTATGGTCATCTTTCAGCTGGTATCCAGATGCACAGCTGCAATAGCGGCACTGGTTGGCAGGGTCATCCTTGCAGAAATGTTCACAACCTCCATTATTGACAGAGCAGTTGGTGTATTTCACCTCTGGGGAAAAAAAGGAACAAGAGGCACGAGAAGTTGGAAAGCCAGAGTCACAGGAAGGTGAAGTGGCAAAATGACATCTTGATTCAAGTGAGCAACAGCTGACAGTGGATTTGGGATGACAGCTGCAGGATTTAATGGCACTAGGGCCCTTCAGACATCAAATAGATCTTGGTCCAGAATAAGACAGTGGGGAAACTGGGAACCCAGAGATTACTGGCTGGGCGGGCAGACTGGAGAACAGAAAATTCTCACTGAGTACAAGTCAGATGGTGGAAAGCGTTGATGACACATGGTATATGTACTCCTAATTAAATACACTATGCAGCTTTTCTCCAGGGAAGACATCGTTACAGTAATGACAATAAAATATTGCAGTGGATTGTTTTTTCCTCTGTATTATAAAAAAAATAAAGAAAAAAAAAGAAAAGAGAAGAAAGTAACTTCTATCCCATTTCACAAAAATATCAGAAATAGTAAAACACAGATTTCTCAGACCTCCATACCCTTCCCATGGCAACACAAACTTCATTTTGCTTTAGATAAGCACAGATAATCCTTCTACCACATCCTGAAGTAACGGAATTCACATCAATAATGAAAGCAAGCATACTGTGCAATGCCAGAAGTGTCGATTGCTATACACTGAGATCCCTGTCATGAAGAATATTATTTTATCATGGATTAAAGTCAGCATTACCATAATTGCACAACTTTCCCTCCCAGCCTTTGTTACAGATGCAGGAAAACTTTCCAATATTGTCCTTGCATGTCCCATTGGAACAAGGCTGCGGCTCACACTGATCTCCATCTGAAACAGACGCAGAAAAACTCAGCCCTTGGACCACAGATCAGACCAAACATCAACATGAGCAGATCCTCCCTGGATTCCCAAGTACCACACACCATTTCTGCCACTGAACGGTGATAACTCTGTGGTCTTAGCCCAGACAAGGGCATTTGCTTAGGTTTTGAATTACAGCTCTAGAGGGAGCGAGCAGAAGGGAACAAAAAGAGCAAAACCTGTAGCAGACAGGGCAGAAGCAAGTCACTGCAGAAGTAGAGAGCAATGGTGGGGCTCCTCTTTGGACCCATGTCATGCAGAGTCAGAGTACCAGCGATCACTTTTGACCAGTGCCCTTGCTATGAGAAGGTGACTGATGATAGACACAGATGCACCTGAATTTTTTAAGAAGTTGCTTATACAATATGACAGGAAAACATTCTTTGCACACCCCATATAAAAAAGAATGAAAATATAAATCAGTATGATACATGGCAGCAGGAAGGAGGAGTACCAGCTAACCCTTGAGGAAACAGAGAGAGATGATTAGGAAAATCTTTTACTTACCTACATATTTGCTCCAGAAATTTAGCTGTAGAGAAACAAAGTTTATATTAAAGCTAGAAGCATATTTGTCACAAGCAAGGGATTTGAAGTGTATGATGGCTTTGGCCAACACAGCACAGCATTCTAGTCAACAGTGTTGGTCAAATTCTTCTTGGCAATATAGCAACATACACTCCAACAAAACTGGCCAACCCCAACATTCATGCACTGCATGGCCCTACTCAGCACAGATCCCCCCTGCCCTGCTCACAGACCCATCAGCACCACAATCCCTCAACATCCCTACAGACTTTGTTTTCTTGTCTCTTGCTTCCAGGTAAGTCACCTGTGTTGCTGAAATAAAATCACGCTTGTGCCTAGTGAGGCAAAACAGAGGCACTGTGAAGACTGTAAAAAGAATCTGGTGTCTGAGGGACAGCAAAGACTGGTTCATCCTATGTATCTAGGATAGGAAAGACTAGGAGAAACTCATTGGTAGCAAGAATAGCCAATGGGGTCAAACAGGGATTGGGATTACCTAGCTGGGACCTAAAACTCAAAACTGGGCCAGGTGGGACAGACATGAGCAACTGAGTGTTGTGGTGCAAACAATCAATGTTATAACTTGGCAATCTCTGTCAAGCAATTACATTCAAAACCACATCTCTACCTTAGGAGTCAGGAGGGCTGACAGCAAGATCTCCCATGTCCCAGTTTGCAATACTTTAAGAAAACAATCTATTGGTTAAGTCTTACATTCCTCCTTACAGAAGCAACTTACTGTTGCTTCCCTGGTTTCAAATATCTCACTGGCTTCCTCTAAGTCACACTGCTCTTCCTTGCACTCACGCTCCAAAGAGCCTGGTTTGACCTCCTCCAGAAAAGAGTTTGCCCGCTTCTGGATTTTCAGGACTTGGTTTGCATCTTTGTAGCTGTAAAATACTGGAAACAAAAATGTGAAAGCACAAGCATGGAAGAGAGCTGGCTGAAAACTGGCAGTGGTCCTTCTTCAAGAACGCTATTCTCACAGAAACAGCCCCTCTCCAGCACTGCAAGGGAGCTTGCTCTAGCCTGTCAGTGCCGTGCAGCAGAAGCAAGCCCAAGCCTCTGCTGTGACGCTCAGCTTGCAGGGCTCACGGGCACTATGTCAAGGCAGCCACCACAGCCCTGCACTGTCTGTAAACCTCTGTTACAGGAATCCAAATCCCTTAATGGGACCAATTCCAGCCACTCCCTGTCGCTGACAGGGAGCAAGGAACACACTTACAGCAATTGGAAGAGGGTTAAGAGTACCTGAAAAATGAAAACTTACTTGAGGTACTACGCACTTGTGAAGAGCAGGCAGCCAGCAGAACACCTATGGTGATGAGCTTCCACATACTGCAGCAGAAGTCCCCTAAAAAAGAGAAGGTAGGTGTGAAAGGGACTGCACTACTGAGCTGCAGCAAGACCCCCATGCTGGAGTGTTCTACTCAGAGCTCAGCCAGTCCCTTCACTTATTTTTCACACAGCAACTCCCTCACTGAATGCTGTGTTGTGCCATGATTTTCCCTTTGATTTCAGCTCCAAAGCAGCCGCTTGTTAGAGGCTCTTCAGACTGGTCTGCTAGTTCCCTTTAACCCATCAGCAGCTTACCCAGAACATTTCTTGCCTGCCCAACATCCTCCCCTTGTCACCAGACATTTTTTACAAGCTTTATGCCTCCTTAAATAAAGCTGTACTGTGAAATCCTGAACGATACAATACTTTTGAAGCACTTACTGCTTTATTCAGTGTGAATCAGCGTGATCTATTCTTCTGCCATGAGCTTGCTGGAACTTAGTTAATCCATAACTTCAGATATTTACTCTTTGGAGTGACATGAAGTGCTTTCTTTTTAGTCATTAAACAAACACGGCTCAGGGGGAGCTTGACAATTTACCTGCATGTAGGAGAAAAGTGAAATAGCTGAGGCATCCTTTCTGCCTTTTCCAAATCTGTTTTGTGGTGGTGTTTTTTTGTTTTGGTTTCTTTTTTTTTTCTTTTGACTCTCTTGCAAATAGTAATGGTTATATTCAGTTTGAAAGTGTAACCACACCAGTGCTGAAGTCTCTGAGAGATCCCCACCTCAAAGCCCTCAGTCACTCCATGTGGACAGAGATCACTATTTTTAAGTCTTTCCACATTACTTTCTCATCAAAGTTTCCACCACAAGAAGTCAAAGCCTCTAACCCTCCTTACAGCTGCCTGCTTTGAGAAGGCAGGGCAAGAAGCTTGTGCCAGCTCACCGCATCTTTTGGCATACTGGATTAGCTTTCGTCTGCACAAAATCTTCTAATGCATTTTGAATAGTAAACATTTTAGAGAAAAAGCACAATTCTTTTCAGAATTTTTCATAAATCAGGGATGGTACAAACCAGCGCTCCCTTTCTCTGAGGGCAGCTCTTGCAGCAGCACCTCTGTGAGCCAAACAGCCTGGGACATCCTCATGCAAATTACCTGCACAACCACGTGTCCCTCTGGATCCCGCAGCAGAGAAAGTGCCACCCCAGTGTCGGGAACAGGCAGGCTAGGCTTCTCTGGTGTCTCAGCTCACATCTACCGACACTGTTTAGGACAGCTCCAACTGCTTGAAAAACTTTTTTCGTTCTCCCTTACAAACTTGGCTGTGGACTTTTATCAAAAACAAGCTCTTTTTAAATACACAAAGTTCATCATTTCAAAGTTCATCCATTTTGGACTCATGCTAAAAAAAAAAAAAAAGTGGCATCCAAAACTGCAGTTGAGAAAGACGTGTGTACAGTAAAGCTCTGCTGCTCAATTCAACCACTCAATAAAAAAAAATAATCAACTGAGATTAATGATAGCAGATTTTTTTCTGAAATTAAGTTTTATGAAACACCTGACCAACATGAAACGAAATAGGAAATCTAATAGGAATCAAGTGTATGCTTATATATTCCACCTACTATACAAATATTTGTAGCTGACTTGGCTATCTAGAAATAGTGCTTTGTTGCCTTATAAATTGCATGTTTTTCACTACATTTTGGCTTCCAAGACTTGGTATAGGTTGGCAATTTAGGACATGCACATCAACTGTCAACCTAAAACATTTAAAATCAATACATCAGTCTTTTAAAAACATTTTCATTTTCTTATTTTTAATTTTATACTCAGAAAGAATGAACTTAATTCTTCATCAACCCTTGCATTTTGGGCTCTTAAACTCCTCCTTTGCCATTTCTCTTGCTACCACAGAATATGTATTATAAAAGCCAACACTTGGGTTCTTGCATAATCATTTAACTCCAGGAGCAGGGGATTCAAGAAAAGATGCTCCAGAATACATCAAGATTCGCCCACTCTTGCATGCCAGGGAACTGTTTCAATCTAAACAGTTACAGTGCTGGGTTCACTACTTTCTAAACAACTTTCATTAAAAGAGCAATTTTTCTGAGGAGCACTACAGGATTGTAAAGAGGAACAAACAGAGAAACTTCACAGGACTGGTAAGACAGAGGAGGCTCCGTGTCACTCTAATTAACACAGTGGAAAGTCCTGATTCACACAGTATTAGGAACAGACAGGAATAATCAAAGGAAATCACTTCCCCAGAGTGAAGAAGTATCATGGATGGTTCAGACTTCATTGTTTAAAGATATCCTCTGTATAAAGCAGCCAAAAGCTTTGTTTTCTTCTTCTTCTAGAGGAAATTTTCTGGAAGACTCTCAAATGTGTTCTCAGCCTTTAGCTTCTTCAGCAGAAGTGCTCAATCTAGTTTTTCCTAATTAAAATTGTAATTTAAAATGTAATTTTCCATAAGTTATCAAAATAGAATATATATGTAAATTAGACTAAAATGTTAATATTCAAAACTTTCCTTCCTTCTCAGTTAATCCAAATTCCTGTGTCTTTTAGGCAACACAGTTTAGTATCAGCATCCACCTTCCATACAGCACTACTCAACAGTGGAGTGTGGCAAAGCTACAAGACCTCAAGATCACAGTTTGTCAGCAACCCAGTTCTATGCTGCATCCAACAGTTCTTTCTGCTTTGCCATAACAGCTTCTAACATGTAACAAGCCCAAATCTGAATAATTCACTGAGCAATACAATCACTAAGCATACTGCCTAAAAGCGCACTGGAGCCTCTCCCTGCAAGAGCACTACCAAGGTCTCCCTCACATCTTGGGTACTGATTTCTTGCAAAAATTGCAGAAACAGTGTTCTCTGAGCCACCTTTCCCCATCAACTTGTGTAAAACTAGACACTGAGTTCCAAACAGACACCAGAAGGGGAAAGATTGGGTAGTATGCTCAGCGCTAGATTAACCAGACCACTCTTACGCCTCTTGGAAGACAAGTTAAAGCTTTAGACCCCTATGGCTACTCTTCCTAAGAGAAATGGCCCTTGGAAGCCACAGCATTGCACAGCTCACACATGAGCACAGGCTCATGTTGTCAGGAATGCAGAAGCACTTCTCTGGACAGCCTGTGTGGCAGGGAGGCAGCTCAGAGCATGTCCTCAGCAAGCAGGTGAGAAGTACCGCTGTAAATCCAGTTTGCAGCTTAGGAGCAAGAGGAATTTTACACCTTGTGCAGAGGGAAAGGTCTCCCTTGACAGGCCCTCCTAGCCCGTGATGCCCCAGATGCTATCTGCTCAACTGCATTCCCACTGGAGGCTGCAGCTGTGCATGGCTTTTAACGCAAGGGAGACACTTGCTCTTGCTCCTCCTCAGACAGCCTGGCTGCCAACCTGCTTCTGAGGACAAGAAGCCTAAATCTGTATGCTACAACTGACTCTGAAGTCTACAGAAACACCGTGTCTTTGAGGTCATAAGCAAATTCTTCAACTTTTTCCTCTCTTATGAAGACACAACTTACTACCTACTAAAGGTCTTATGGTCTTAAGGTTTTACAACTTTACTAAAGGTCACCTGATAAGACAGAAAAATGTTGGAACTCTTCAGAGAGAAGTTGCTAGAAAACTACCGTGGTTTTTTTTATTATTATTTTTTTATTTTTTTTAACCTATAATTATCATTTTATCTTCATTCTGCCCACATGAGAATTAAATATCTCAGCTTGCCCAAGGCCCAGAAGGGCACATGGTTACTAATCCCAACAAGGTACAGGGCAGCCAAACAAAGAATTTACCTTATAATGCTTAAGCTACTTTACAAGTAAGGAATGACAGGACTTGCTCTAAACCTGTTTGCTTCCAGTGTTGCCCATTCAGTGGGAGCAGATCTCCTGGACGGCTCAACTCTCCTGATGCTTTATACTGTATTTAAAAACAAAACAAAACAAAACACATATGAACTGCAACCCAACAACACACATGACAAGATGGGGAAAAGCCAGAAAACAGTTTAAAAAAAAAAAAATCCTCATTGGTACTTCAAGATCTTTATAGCACACACCCCTCCCGACCCATTCCACCGTCCCAAGTTCCATTAGATTGCTATCAATCAAACCAAGAGGACCGCAGCCCTGAGCAGCAGCCCTGATAACCCAGTAATGACACAGAGTGGGGCAAAGAGTTTCTTCCTACTGCTTTCTGCCACCTAAATAAAAAAAGACCAAAATTAATTACCTGCATCAGAGGAGTAAACGTACCTTCTCCCTCTGCTGCTTCTTCCTTTGCATGTTTTCGGTGGTGCTTAATGCAGAGCCTGACACTCAGGTCCAGCACGTGTGTGAGCAAATGCAGTAATTTTTCTTTTCTCTTTATTACTAGAACTAACATTTTAATGATGAATTTTTACCATTTTCATCTTGCTACAGTATATAACATCACTATGATTTCTTATGTTCGTGTCACATAAACTATTCCCTCCATAAAAAGACAAAGTATATCCTTCAGTTTAACTGTCCAGTACAAGGTCTTTTACACAGAGAAAATATTCACAACCTTGTTACTTTCCATTTGCTTTTGCAACAGCACTGTGAAACTCTATGACCGTTCTCTCAGTTTAAAAGCAACCTGTCTAGTGTTTTCTGTCAACATCTTACAAACACATCAATCGGTACAGATGGAAAAGAAAGCCCATCACAACGAGATAACGTGGACTGCTCAGCCAAACACTCCCAAATCCTTCAGCTTCAAGTTTACAGGTATCGTTTTATGGCAGTCAATTTCCACATTTCATGATAAAATTAATTTCTCCCACATTTTTGTAAATATTTTTTCACTTGTTCCAGTTACTTTGTACATTATTGCCTGCAATAAATTGAAAGCACAGAGGCCCAAGCAGAGTAGAGCAACAACGGCTCCCCTCTCACCAGGCACTGCAGCACCACCATCAGGGAGCTGTAGTCACCCCACACAGACTCCAGAGCTCCAGGAGCACACGAGAATTTCGGTTGCTCACTCCTGCCAGCACCAAAGCAGAATGACTAACTGACAGACAAATGCCACACCGAGTTTCTGGGAGTGCTTCCCATCCAGCTGCGGGTTTGCAGACGGTGGAACTACAACCAGGACGGGCGTCTGCAGACCCATCATTTCTTCAATACCTCTTCTTTTGTTTGCTGCAGACAGAGCCAATAAAAAATTAACTACATAAAACTACCTCACATCAATTGCATCAACACAAAATTAATCTACAACTACTGCATTTACCATTTCACTTCTCTCTAAGGAACAGCTCTGAACTTCTGATGCAACTCAGGATAAAGCCATTTTATCACAGCACAGATTTTTATTAGCTGGTTCCCACCAAGTGGGCATTGCAGCCTTCTCACACAATGAAATCAGTAACAGAATATTTACTGGAAGCTCAGAAACATGTTTACTTTATATACAAGAAAAACTTATTTACAACAATCAACAGTAAACTATGTACAAAAAAATACAAGAGACATTTCCATGATAATAACTGTATAAATTAACACAATAAATAGGAGGGAAGCAGGTCCCATTCTTAAGGCACAAAACCTTCTTCCCAAGACTGTACAGGGATTCATTTGCTTCCCTATGCTTCTGACAGGATCACAGGAATGGCGCGGAGACCCCTGAGGAACAACAGTTGGTGGACGGTGATACAGACATGCAGTCACTTCTGACAGTTGTAGAAAAACATCATTTTTCATCCTTTTTTTTTTTCTTTTTTTTACAGTACACACATCTTAAGATACAAAATATTTTGTGTAAACAGTCTTTTTAAATCACATAGAGAGTATGCACATTTTTAAATAACACTAAAACAACGAACACAGCTTTCCGTACGATTTGGTGCAGAAACGTTCCCAGGATGGGCACTGAAGGAGCTGGAGGCTCTTGCAGCAGGGCTGGCACCCCCCAGCCACAGCTCTGCTGTGCTGCAAGGCTCCCGCAGTGGGGACACACGCTCTGGGCACTGCAAGATCCCCCCCACAAAACCAGAAGGACTGCATTAGCCTAACAGCCCTCCCTACGGGCAGAGCAGGACATTGCTGATAGCTCCTTCATGAGCCCAAGCACCCTCTGGTCTCCACTGCACGCAATCCCACTGACCCAAATCATCCTAACACAGGGCACGCTATTCCCCAGAACCTGCCATTCAGGGTGAATTTCCCGGGCAGTGCCAGAATGTGAGACAATGTACTGAAAACTCATTCTAGCACGTGGAACCATACGCCCAGCTCACCGCAGACACTGCCCCAGCTCCTTCCAAATCACTGCTGACAGGGAGGGTTGATAAACAGAGGGTGGCACAAAGCTTCCACGAGAATAGTGCTTTTAGGAGACTAAACATACACATGATGTGTGCAGTTCTAGCTTCTCTCAAGCTGGTGTTTTACCTGAGACCGCAGGAGAGTCTCTTTTTTTTGTTTTGTTTTGTTTTTTGGCAAAACAGATATGTCTACTGTCTAATCGTCTTTCCCGAATTTCTCTCCCACAGAAAAATGATCAGATGCTAGAAGAGGAACTCGGAATAACGTAGCCAGAAGCTCAGCCTGACTGCCTGCTTTGCAGATGGCTCTCACTGATTTTTGACACAAATCATCCTAATGTACTCACAAAATCTCTGCAACCGCAATCTGCGTTTTTCCCAGTGAGAGACACAGAGCTACAACTTTTTGTTAGATATAAACCTTAATACATATTCAAAGGCACTCAGGTTAAATATGGATCCCATTTTCTAGCTCTTAAAAGAAGGTAGAACTCCTTCCCTGCCTTCAGTAAGAAATAGACAGGAATATACTGGCTATGAACGCTTCGATAAAGTGTGCACCTACACGAAAAGTATTTGAACCTATCAACAGGACAGAAAATAAAAGTAAAAGAAAGGAAGATTGGTCTCTGCAGGAATCACCACCCATAGCACATGGCTAATGGCCTTCAGGCCTCTCCAGATATGGCACAAATGAAGGAACAAGCCTGAACGTAATAACTCTTTGGACTCCTGTTACTCTGAGCAGGAAAAGCAGAGAGGAGCTGTTTCTAATGAGGCAAGAATCTATCCCCCAGAAACTACGCCAACAAGGCAAGTGCATACTGTTTATACACCTTAAATCACGAGGTTCCCTGGAGAAACTTCACAGCAACAACAACTCCTTCAGCACATAAAGGAGCAAACACAGATCTCACCCCCTCTCCACAGCCACAACCTGCCTTGTGCGCCCTGCTGCGCTCTGCCGGGCAGACACACGAACATCCTGACCAGGCGTGCTCCCGGGGACAGGCAGTGGGCTGCACCTCACTGCCACCAGTGAGGAAGGATGCATCCTGGGGCTCTACTTAGTGAAGGTTTCTCCTCATTCTCATGCAGATGCTGCTCAGTGTCCCAACCGCTTTATGTCAACTATTCTTACTCATCCGATGCCTCAGGAATTCAATATATTAACAGGGTTTTTGATAAAGAAAAGATATGGCCAGGGAAGTAATTGGTGATGTATAGATAGAAGAAAAATTCAGAGCAAAACTGAACATATTTCTTGCTCAGTCCACAGTATTTATACCAGAAATTTTGCTAGTTTGATGAAGCATGTTTAGTCTTCTAACTTCTCATGAGCAAATCCTGTCAACTCACTAGGCTGAGAGGAGACGTGTGGCTGAATGAGTTAAAAACAGATAGGGAAAGTCAGAATAATCCTTGGTGAAACCTTAAAGAATGCAGTGGAGTTTGCCCAGCATGGTATCAGCCCACAACCTTTTGAAACAGACAAGACTTTACATAAAATAACTTGGTTGATTGTTGTTGTGACTACAGAGTTGAGGTCAGGTTGATAAAATCCTTAGAAACAACAAAGAAAAAGATGTCCTCAGGAAATTATCTTTCATGCCACTGTGTATATAACCATTTCTCTGTCTGCAGCCATAGGCAGACAACTGCCACTGTAATAAAAACAAAAACAAAAACCCATACAAAATTACAAAGTAATTAAAAATTCCTGCTGTCTCTCCAGCTTTACAGCACTGAATGTTCCTAAATTCCTTCTGCAGTGATAAACATGGCAATATAGTTATGCATGCTGGTCTTCGGGCTTTAACAGTCACCTGACTGGGGTCAGGCAATACAGTGGAAATTTGAAGGCCGTCTAGGAACTCTGATTCAGAGGCACTGATTTTTCCATGCTCCACTGTTGGTGGTGCCAAAGGCTATTTACCAACACACTCCAGTGTTCATTACGATGCTTGTCCACTCTGTAACAATTCTCTTTATCTCAGAACTCTTACAGGAGCCCTGATTGACAGGACGATTGCTCTCATGGAGGTACAACCCAGGAGGACTGAGCCACCCTAATCTTTTAGTATCCATCTTGGGGTGAAGGAGCAAGGCAGGAAGAGAAAGAAGCAAGGTGGAAAAGCTGCTAGAACCAAGACAGGTCAAAAGATGCAAGTACTATGAATAGACTGTAATTTTTGTGAAAAATAGCTGTCTGCAACTACAAGCTGAAGAAAAGCAAGAGCTTTGTTTTCTGTGGCCACAACAGTGGAAACAAATGGACAGCAAGCCATTCCTGGCTCTTGCCAGTCATGCTGCTCCCCACGTCAAAGTGGAGCAACTTGTTCCATATCTTACTTCATTACATTACACTTCTTGCATGGCCCAAAAAGCTAGTTAGTGTTCCTCTCCCCTTCACTTGGTCTCCTGAAGATGAAGGCAGCCAGAGCGGATTTCCTGTAATCTTTTGGCTCTTGAGAATTTTGTCTTTAATTAGCGTCAGGAATTTCCAAAAAATAGTTTGTGATGCCTGAAAACCTAAACGTTGTACCACTGTGACTGGCTGAAAAAGGAGAGCCAGGCCCAGGGGAAGACCATGGTGTTTTAACCACATGCATTGTTTGCTGCAAGGCGTACGTGAGTGAGAATCACTGGGAGTTCATTGGCAAGGGGAGGGCTATACTGGCTTTGAATTTCTGATGCAAATCACATGCAACTACAGGCTTGTTAAAAATGGGTTAGTAAGACACAAGGACAAGCTCCATCCCACTGAAATGCTCTAAGATACAGGTATGACATACAGATGAGCAGGAAAGTTTTCAGTTTGAAAAGACTGTCAGATGCTCCTGAACTAAGACTGGCCAATACATCTTTTGCCCTGAATAATTGTACTGTGATGAAGTTATCCAGTAAAGGTAGCTGTGTTGCAATTTTCAGGAGTCCTGCACTATCACTGGAACCAGAACTTCCCACGTTGGAGGACATGGTTCTTCAAACAGCAAGTGAGTTCTCTTCTGGGAGGCTCTGCCTCAGTGCAGGTAAGGTGCCTCTTGACTGTATGCAGCCGTACCCCACAGGAAAAAAGGTAGCACCATGCTTGGTTGATATGAGCTCTGAACAGCTGCAGTTTGGCTGTTCAGTAGAGACAGTTGTGAGCACATCTGCTCTGTGAGGTGACTGCTGTGCAGTTAGTGGGAATGGTAGACACAGGCTGTGAAAACAGAGGCTAAACCTCGCTGACAGGAGTATTCCGGCTCAGCTCCTTGATCCCGTGTAATATTCTCTTCATGTGGCCCACTTTGGTCACACCCAGGTCCTGGAAAAATAAAGAGAAAACCTTACCTTAAGAGAAAGTGGGGGAAAAACACCAGGTCACCAAGCAGTGGTTACAAACTAGTCAGCCAGTTACAGAGAGGAGAAAGCCAACCAAAAAGATTACAAACTTGATGGTTATATATGGAACCCCAAACCACATGTCAAAAAGCAACCAGAGCATGACAGGGTAAGGAACAGTCACAGAGCAGGAACAGAGCAATGGAAAGAAACAACTGCAGACCATTAGCCAGAAATGCAAATTGCTTTGACGGTCAATGCCAAAGCAGGAGTAAAGAAAGTGCACATAGATCTCAAGGACCTAAGCTTGTAGCCAGACGCATGCAGGAGGAACCAACCGATCACTGGTCACATCAAAACACACGTGTGAACACTTGAGTGCCATGCAACAAAACACACTGTAGCTGGATGGCATGCTGAGCAATCAGCTACATAAATTAGAGCAAGACTCAGAACAGAAAGATGGTTAAAATCACAAAGGAAGATCCAAGGGCCACTCAATGAATGCTATGCGCTACTTTATGACAAAATATTTGCCTGCTATATGCAAGTCACTATAATGATGACAAAATTATTTTGCACACGCAAAAAAACATCGCTTTCAATTTTTTTTTGCAGAGAAAGCATCTCCTGATGAGAAAGGTTGTACAACATGCTTATTATTTCAAAGATTCTCTCAATCTAGCAGTGTCATCAAAAACCATGACCATTTTTTCTTGTAATAAAAAAATTGCAATGATCTATTTAGTCCAGTGACTACAAAGTAAGACCCAAATTTTCCAAATCGCAGCATGTTCTGCAAAGATGGTACAGCAGCTGAGAAGTTGAAAATCCCATTCCATCATCAAAATCAAAGACTCTCAAGAACACTTTCTGTAATCCACATGGACTTCTCCAGGAAGCTGTGAACAATTAGACAGCTGGTCTCTCAACTAACTGTTCTACCTCCCTGCTAGTAAACATCAGGTGACCTGAAATGGTGAGAAAACAAAACAAGGCCACAATGAACCCATTCATCTTGCCAAGGCATTTGGAATGAACAGTGGGCAGACAGTTTCCAAGCACATTCAGCACAGAAGGTCATGCAAATGCAGCTGGCTATTTCTGACGAGCCAATCATGAAAGTACCTTGAGGTCCCTCCGTTCGAGGTGCAGGAGCTCAGAGCCCCGGACGTCATGCCGGATGAAGATATCCTTATACTCACAAAGACTGAGATGCTCAAGCCAGGCCGCAACCTCCTCCGTTCCCCAGAGGTGAACTGTTAGAGATGGAAAAGCAGGAGTGCATTGAGTACCCAGAATCCCAGAAGAGAATGAGAGGTGAGGACACCATCAGCACTCAGTGCCAGAGAAGGAGGGCAAGCAGTACCACAGCCTCAAACCAAAGAGAGGGCAAGGACAACCTACAGTCTCAAACAAAGGAGGTAGGGCAGAGTAAGATCAGAGGTATTCTCTTAAGCAGAGGCTATAGCTGTAGTAAAGCCAGGAGGAAGCACATGCTTGTTTTGACAGGATTGGATAAACTTTTTAAAGTTTACCCCCGTGTTTATGAGTAAAATCTTGAAATTCCTCTGCTTACAAAACAATAGAGTCATAAAATGTATAAAAAAGAATCAACCACAGGTTAGTTTGCTATTATGTATGAACACTTGTGGTCTGCAAACAAAGTGGCAACCTCTCTACCTAAAGTCTGAGGGAGAGAGGAAGGGCTTGGACTTCCACCTTCGTGCACAGCCTCTAAATAAGAGAAGAATAAAGTTCCCAAATGCTGGGGTGCAATGGATGAGCAACAGCACATCAGACAGAAGGAGATTGTACCCACAAGTCCATGGCAGAGGATAGGACCCAGGAACCCACAGAACAGATAGCACTTCTGAATTTCAGAAGAAGAAGGTCTTCATAATCACAATATAAACCAAAAATCAACTAAACCAATTGGAGAGAAAGTGTCTTACAATTTTATGATTCACGGCCAGTTTTTATCTACTGATCAGTAGGATTAAAGGTCAGGGTTGCACCTGTGGTGATGCTGATCCCCTTAGACATGAAACTTGATTAAAGCCTGAAGGTAAATCAATGACAGAAACATCATTAACCATATCACAGAGAATCAGCAGTGAAAAAGATGGGAGTTATGCGGACTTGGGCCCCACAGTCATTTTGATACCTAAAATGCCAAAATACTCAAATTCACTGCACTAAGCACCCTCTAAAATGCCCCTGAAAATGGCCAGATGTAGGCAGAATTCTTCAGAGGGTACCTCCTTTTTCTGCTCAGGAAAACCTGCTGAGTACTGGGGGATCATGACTCAGACAGAACAATAAACTACTTTGACATGTGAAAAAGACATTATACTCAAAGAAAAGGCAGATAAGATGCAAGTGAAACAGAAGAGGGAGAAAACACGAGAGGAAACAGAGAATTGGTAGGGTTGTGACCACACTAGCGTGACAGAGACAGACAATGAATGAGCAGACTTGGTACCCGGCAATCCCATGCTACTATGAGTCTCCTTATTTTTGTTGTTCTTCTCCTTTTTAAACTTGGTCACCAGACGGAATTTGCCACTGCGGCTGCGTTTAGAATAATCCAGCATCTGGTTCTACAGGAACAAAAAGAGAAAATCAGGAAAATATTCACAGGTCCCCCTGCAACAAGTAAAGTCAAACTCAGGTCCACAACTCTGTAAAAGAGGAAAAAAAACTCTAAACTAATTCTGACCAAGACAGAGAAGGAAACAGAGAAAGTTGATCCCATGTCAGTCAAGGGACATTAGCAGGAAATTACTTTCTCTAAGCCTCAGGGAGTCAAATTTCCTTCTTAATGATCTTTTCTCCTATCACCTCTACATTCACAGAAAGGCACACAACAAACGAGTGAAAAAGAGAATAGCTAGGGAAATACAGCCTTGGTCCTCCTCACCTCCTCATCACAGGGCTCCATAAGCTGCCACAGCCAAGGGATGTCTGCCAGTTTCCTCAGCTGGAGGTCCATGTCTGCCAGGGCTGCTTGGAGCTGCTCCTTCTGGGGAGGATCTAATTGCTGGATCAGAAACGGAAGCAAAGCAGAGTTAAAAGCCATATGGTGGAATGTATAGTCATGCCTTTTGTCTTGAAATTCCTTGCTAAACAGCGCAGCTCCTCCTTTTAAAAGGAAGCGCAGAGCAGTCACCCTGCCCGGACATCACCAAGTTCATAATTTGTATCTTTTCTGAGCTCCAGACTTGGAGCAAACTAGCCTGACTGCTCATCATACTAATGGAACAACACCATCCTAAATTCCTGGATGGAATTCATTTGCAAGTCATTTTCATCCTGGAAGTAATTTTCACTGACTTGTTACAAAGAAGACAAACACCAGCAAAACGTTGCTCGCCAAGGCCACAGTATGAGATGAGAAAAAGAGAGAGGCTGCTTTACTCCTGCTTTGTGCTTCTTACCAGCGCCATCTTGCCCGCCAGCAGCAGCTCTGTCTCATTATGCAGGGCTTTGACATTATTCACCATCTCTACAACAAGGCTGCAGTTCAGGCCCTGCAGGGGAAGCAATTCATGCGCAAATTAAGCCTGGAAATGCAGAGGTCTGAGCAGTCAAAGGAAGAAGTCTTAGAGAAGCAAGCCCTACTTTTGGTCAATCAGAAAGGGAGACCATGAGCTATGGAACAAGGACAAAAAGAAGATGCCAAGTGAGTGAAGTACCTCTGTAGACTTGGATTTAGCGTAGACTTTGTCCATAGACTTGGAGCTGGCATTGACAGCATGGGCAAGCTCCTGTTCCATGTCCTGATAGGATTGGGCTATTTCCCGAATGCTAAAGAGAGAATTATAGATTGCATCAGCATGTGCTCAAAGCAGAGATCTTTTCTGTCTGGGTATCTCCTTTAATACCCATCTGACTGACAGGAGCAGGGATAAAGCATGGGAGAGGTACAGGCTCTGGCAAAGCAGGGCTATTTTCCCTGCTACAGTGAGCATGCATATGCAAAGCAAGGCAGATTTCACATGCACAACTCCAGATGCATATTCAATTCTGCACACAAGTTGGGATCAGTTTGAAATATGATCCAGACATTTTAATATGACCATAGTGATGTGAAAGGCAGCTGCACACACTGCAGTTTCATTAACACTTCACTGATGAGACTCTGGGCATTTTCCCTCAGAGGCCCAGACCAAGCAGCTGAATGTCCGAGTAAAGGATGAGCAGATGAGCATAAAGTGACTTCTTACAGAAATCTCTGCTGGGCATCATGGTTACAAGAACCCAGCTTGTCAACTGAGCTCTTAAAGAGGACTTGTGTTTCACTTCTGATAACAATCATTGACATTCAAAGCCACTGGGTTGTTTCACGTTTAAATGATCTGTGTTTGCTTGTGAAAGTGATACATTTTGTTCAGGATGACCTATGACAGTTTATACAACTCCAGTCCTCATGGAGCCGGGACAGTGCATAATGAAAGAATGTACCCAGTGACATGGACCGGCACTGCCCAAGAGAAGAGTGAACAGAGTCTCCGGAAACAGGGTGTCAGACAAGAACTTTGGGCACCAAAGGAGGGCTCTATTCACTAAAAGCAAATTGAGACCCACCTGTGGATCAGAGCACCTGCAGCTTGACCAAATTGGTTGATCTGGGTGGATTCTTCTTCCGACATGATCTCTGGTTGCAGTGAGAAAGAGGAGGGTCGTGACAACTCACATTTCTGTTTGTCTTCCCAGGACTTCAGGGTGCTCTCAAATGCCTAAAACCACAGCAAGCAAACTATAAGATACCTTATGTATCTCCTATAAAAACAAGGCTCTAAGTGCCAGTGACTGTAAAACACTTTGGAGGACCCAGTTGTTCAGCTGCTTGTAACTTTGCTAACTTTAGCTATTTGGGTTGAAATTTTCTATGCCATGTGCTTGCGTTGGTTTAATTTTTACTTAAGCCTTATTTTAGTCAAAATCATTAGGCCACTTCTGAGGACCAGACCAGAAAAATCCACCAATTTTCTAGTAGTGGCAGCCTTTTCTTTGAGTACCTGTATTGCCTCTATACCTTGAACCAGAAACCAGAATTTTGACATGTATGCCTAAGGAAGTGCCTTTCGTTATTCAGTAAAAATCCATCCGATTCAACAAGCTTTGTGGGAAGAAGGGAGCAGCAGTATAAGTGCACATCTCTTCAAGTGACATCTTGGAGCTGGAAATTAAAAATGTTCAAGACTCCTCCTTATCTGGAAGTAAACTGGGCTTCCCCAGTAATGGGTGTACTAGCAGCCGAACTCTGAGGCAGAACCTGTCCCGCTTGCACTCTTACTGATCCTCTTGCTGCCATCAGCTAGTGCTTCAGAAAAAAAAAAACACATCCAATGCAGAAGGCTCAAAATTGGATATGGTGAGAATGAAAACTGACATGTAGAGCCTCAGGGTAAGGAGAGATGAATTGAGTGCAAGAAATGGGAAGAGAAAAGATTAGATGAGAGAAGGCACTATGGGACGGGAAGGCCAAAACAGGAAGCAGAATTCAAAGAGGAGGATAATGATCAGGAGTGCACAGCATTCACAGGGAAAAAAAAAAATCAGCATCTGGGGAGCCAGAAAATGAAAGGAGATTGAGTGTGATGGGTGGGGGAAAGGGAAAGAAAATAGTAGTCATGGATCCTGGTCCTGGGAATTCAAATGAGATGACTACAGAACAGGTAAGGGGCACAGGACTAGAGGGAGAGGAGGTAGATGTCTGGAGAGGAGATCCAGTGTCCACTGGAACACAACTGCCATGGGGACAACCCAACAATCTGAAGACACTTCATTTTCCTGCACCTGCAAATACCTGTGAAGACCTGTGGTAAAGTACTCCTTTATCCTACTGCTTCTCTTATAGGACAAAAACAAGCTCCGCCAGCTCTGTACAAGCTATCTGCTGATCTCAGCCTTGCTGATGACTCTTCAGTGCTCCAGAGGAGGCCATGAGGGAATCTGAGTTTTTCCATCTTCTGCTTAGGAAACCAAACATCCCAAATCACATTTGAAAAATGCTACCAAATGTACAGGGTCACCAACTTGAAAAGAGGACCCCACTTCATCTACTGCTTAGGACAGACTGGCTCTGTGAAGGAAAGGGTGTGCAATGATGACCTCAAGGGCAGCAGGAGAATTAGGGATAAGCCCATGGTCAACATGAGAGCTGAATGCTGCTCTGCAAACTTGCAACTTACTCCTCAGTGGCAGTTCCATGCAGCAGAACCTGGTTTGCAGGCAGGGAGGAGTGGGGTAGCACAATCACAGCCATGGTCCAACACACTCATGCACAACATGCTCACTAGGGACTTGTGTGCCCTGTCTGCCTTCCGTGCTTCACTCTCCTTTCCCACTGTACCCACACGAAGGCAGCCTCTCCTTTTCTCTCTCCCACCTTTACAGCAGGAATCCTGTTCCACCTGACTCTGTGCTATCTCATCCCACTCCCCTCCAAGCTCTCAGTGTGACATTACAGAAGCTTTCCATCTCTCCAGGGAACACTCTGCTTGCTACTCCCTTCTCCTCCTCTCCCCACCATCCACACCGATACCTAGTGTTCTCTCCCAGCTCAAGAGGTCTTGGGTATTTCCCTGTCCTACCATGATGGGAGCTCGGCAGTCCCACTTTTGCTTTCTTTCCACACTATCACACTTGTGACTTCCCACCAGGGAATGTCTCCAATCTGTATCTGGCTGCTTTTCCTTCTTTCCTCTTGGTTGCTCTCTCATTTCTTGTTATTCAGCAGGTGAGTCCTCTGCAGAGGACTTCAGTTTGCTCTGGAAACTGGGTAAAGGCATATTATTCTGGGAATTTTAATTTAAGAGTATCTATCAAACAAACTGTTTATCCACATAAAATTACAGAGTTGGGGGAGAACCGTAAGCCTGTCCGTACCACAGCAATACCTTTATCCTTTCCTTTAACTTCCCACCATTCAGTAATACATTAAAATGGCAAGGACACTTCCTTATATGCTGGTACTTATCAGGTATATTTGAGAGTTAGGAGACAGACACAGACTGATGAACGAGGCATGAGACACTGCTTGTCCTGGTCAGCGAGGTATAAGCCACATACTGAACAATAATGAGAAATTAAGATATTGAACAGCTGAATCTAGACATTCCACAGCACTCAGCGAGTCAGTCATCCTGTAGGAAAAACAGCATGCAAGTATGTTAAGAAATGTTGTGTCACAGGGCACCTAGAAAAGGATGTAAAATAAGCTTGCAAAAACCTTACTTATTTGATTTCTCAATTAGTGAATGCAAGTTTAGCCATGTTCTTTGCAGGCGGTTTTATAATGTTTAGCAAAACATAATTCCTACATCCACCAAGATAATCATTCATATGTGGCCAGGAATATGTAACATCAAAAGCATGAGTACAGTGTATCCAAGGCTGCTCTTACCCTGTCTCGGGTCAGGGTTTGTGCCCTGTTCTTATGAACAATCCAAATGTAACCTGGAGGCTGGATCCAGGCTTCTCCATCCACTTGTACAGGAACTCCCTCTTCTCCCAGGATTGCTATCTTCACAGTCCGACACTGCAAGAAGTGATTGCATTACAGCTCTAAAATGCTGTTTTTTTCAAAAGCACAAGACACGCTCTTTCTTTCCAAAACATTTCCCCAAGTACTGTACAGGCTATGCATTTGCTATGTCTTTGGATTAATCTGTATTTGAATTGCTAATCTATCTCCTCCCACAGTGAATACTAGCAAACAATTCCATGCACAAATTGCCCCTGAACACACACCTTTTCAGCTTTGGTGGATGCTCTTTCCATGGACAAAACAGAGAAGAAAGGAGGGCTTTACAGACTGAAACTGGCAAAAACATCACGCACTGGAGATGGGGGAGGCAAGCAGAGCTCACAAAGGCAGCTGATACCTGTGCAATCCGGTGATGCTGTAGGTTTATCACTCGTGACACTGCCATCTGCATGCTACCAAACACGGCTACCACCTCCAAAATCTTGTCATCAAAGGAAGGGGCTGTAAATGTCTAGGCAAATACAAGGGAGAGAGAATTCAACTGACATACAGCTCTGATAGGGAGGTTTCCTTTTCCCCACTGGTGCACAATTGGTGCTTAATCTGTACAGAATTAACAATGAGACTAGAAGGTGAAGATTTGCAGTGACACAGGAAAGAGAAAAAAGAGCCTCAATATTCCAGCTGCGTTTCCAACGGCAGCTAAAGAATAATTCCAATACAAAGACTGTAGTCACAAGGGAATAATTCTTTTAAGAGTAGGCACTCTTTCATTTCAAATAATACGATGTTTGTGAGTAGATCTAACTGCCTTTGCCTTTAACGGGCTTTACTCCTCAGGCAGCATGATGGGAGAAGGCCAATTTAACACATTTCCTGGAAGCCTAAATGCCCTGGACAGCATCCGGTTTCTTTCTGAATTGCTACGGATTGCTTGGGTGCAAAGCTGCTGAAGATTGGCCTTTCAGTATCCTATCCACCTCAAAGAGAAAGCACATGCAGACAGGCTCCTTGTTGTCTTCTTCCAAGCACTATGGGACAGTCAGGGGCTATGACTCCAGAAGCAACACTAAGTTAAAATGTTTCTTGGACTGTCTTAGGAAATACTCACATCATCTTCCTTGGTTCCCCCCCAGAAGTTGGTGCCTCCTGCATAGCTGGGAATGTTGAGTACGGCAATTCCCTGGAGACTGGGCAAAGGGATTGGCCTCCCATCACACTGTACAGAAAAAAAGGTATTACTACTCTCAGCACAACAGTAGAGAACACCTCCAACCACAGCATATGCTCTGGGACTGGGAACAGTTCAGCTTTCTTCAGTTTATTCTGATTCTGTGGGTAGCAACCCAATTTAGTGGGTGACATCCTTGCCCGTGGCAGGGGGGTAGGAACTAAATGACCTTTAAGGTCCCTTCCAACCCAAGCCATTCTATGATTCTCTGTCTATCAGAGTAGAAGAATGTAATCATTCATGTCTCATGAATCACCTCTCCTCTGGTAGACACAGGTTTTAGAGAGACTTGTTTCTCATCCCCAAACAGGAATGACAGACTCACAGAATCACAGAACTGTAGGTGTTGGAAGGGACCTCCAGAGATCACCGAGTCCATCCCCCCTGCCAAAGCAGGTTCCCTACAGGAGGTTGCACAGGTAGGCGTCCAGATGGGTCTTGAATATCTCCAGAGACTCCACAACCTCCCTGGGCAGCCTGTCCCAATGCTCCCTCACCCTCACTGTGAAGAAGTTCTTCCACATGTTGGTGCGGAACTGCCTGTGATCCATTTTATGGCCATTGCCCTTTGTCCTGTCCCCACAAACCGCTGAAAAGAGGTTGGCCAAATCCCTCTGTCTCCCACACGTCATGTATTTACAAACACTGATAAGATCCCCCCCCAGTCTTCTCTTCTCCAGGCTGAACAGACCCAGGTCTTTCAGCCTCTCCTCACAGGAGAGATGCTCCAGGAGATACAATTAGGTACCGCAGTTTTAGCAACAGATGGATGTGCTAGTTCCTCACCTCCAACAACACTTTCTGCTCCAGGTTTTTATATGTTCTGTGCAGCAGCTCCTTGGTCCCCAATACTCCGTACCACATCATGTTTTTAGTACGACTTCTAAAGGTGCAGAACATAAGAGAAAAGGTCAGGACTGGCACTTAGCTGTTCACTTAGAGGTGAAATAGCCTATATAGTTTGAAACAGTACCTCCTACATCCTAAAATACAAATGTGCCTTGCTTCCAAAAGGGTCAAGCACTCAAAATGGTCATAGATTATGCTAGGAAAATATTCTTCTTGAAAACAAACAAACAAACAAAAAAAAAAAAACAACAGGTAGGAATTGAGGATGACTGAGTAACACACATTAACAAACAAGTACAGATTCCCCAGCACAGAACTGGTCAGTTTCAGACACCAGGGCATCCACAAAGTTTTGTGGTATTAGCTCAAATAAGTATAGCAAATGTACCAGTCCCAGGCTATACAGAACATCCTGTACTTGCCCAGATATGCAAAAATGCAAAGCCTGTGTCTTATACAGTGGTTTGTATTAAGTTAGTATCAAAGCCAAAATCAGCCTCTGTGGCACTGAGATGTGATTGTTTCTGAGCCAAACAGCAAGTCCAGGAGAAAAACCTTGCGAGTGAGATCATGAAGTGAATAGAACCAATGTACTGGATCCACACTGATGCAGCTAGTCAAAGATCTTATACTATCCAGAACAGCATAACAAATGAGTAACGAATCAGTAACTTATCCCCTTCATCATGATTTCAAACCCTGAAGGAAGATGATGCAGACAAGATTGATGATGTAATTATTCAGCACACTTTTAGACAACTGGCTTCAAAAGCATCCATGAAAACATAAAGTGGTCAGAAGCGATCACTTCTGGCCAAAGGTCAGTCCATGAAAAACCCACCTGCACTTCTCTGGGTGCTCATCACGTTTGTTGTTGAAATCCAAAGAAATCTTTGCATCCAGTCCAATTCCAAAGTAATTATTCATGACACACTTCTCTGTGTAACATTCACTGTCAAACAAAAAAAAAATGTTTGGCTACCTTGTATAAAAATGTGAAGAACAAGATGGCTGTATGCCAACACATCAGATAAACACTGCTGGGAGCTGCCTAAAACCCACAAGGAATAACTTAAAAGTTGCTGTTGAGCAGGGTCCCTGGCCTGCAGCCTCTGACCATAGCCAGAAGATCTGTAGAGGAATTCTCCCCTTGCCACCAAAACATACACTGAAGTCTACACTTGATTTACAAAAAGCTATGCTCCTGGTCACTGGGGTTGTGTAAAAGGACTCAGGAAACCCTAGCAATGCTAATTGCTGAAGCATGTATATGTTAGGTGTTACTTACAGACAGCTTGTCAAATAAGCTCAAAAGCGTCCACTAGTGAATCTCAGGGGCACTGAGATTAGGAAAAAATATTTAAGTGTGTACCAACTGATTTTTCTACTGTTAAACAGTTTAGCAGAAACAGCTTGAGAAAGCATTCACATCACATCTCCCACTTGTCTCCCACAGTGTGGCCTGCCCATGAGCTTTCTTTGGCCTCCGTGCTGGAATGGTGCTAATTCCCCCACAAGTTACTGCATACTCACTGGAAACTGGAGTCATCCCTGAGTGGTGGGAGAAGACTGGTCTGAATTTCATTCTCTCACCTAAAACCTAAAACTCTTCTTCTATGAGTCTGATATGTCACTGTATGTCTAACTACATAAGTTGATCCTCACTGGCATCAGCATATGAATTCGTTTACATAACTCTAGGTTGCTGCAGTTAGTTATTTAGCTCTCTAAACTAATCTAGTTCTCACAACACAATGCTGGGGTTCATTTGGAAAGACCCACTCCATTCAACATCCTGAGCATACTCACAGATTTTCAGGCTCAGAGTTGAAGGGATCAGCATGGATCAACAATCGGCTGATGACAGAGCTCCCAGGCAAAGACCCAGACATGCCGGCACGGATATCTGCAGGAAAATTGACAATGGGGAAGACTGTGATAATAATAAACAGAAAACGTAATTTGAATCTCAGAATATATTAACTCCAGTCACACACTGTGGAAAGCAACTACCAATAGTGCTTTCCTCCACTCCCAAAACCCCATGTGAATGGGAAATAGGAGTGTATTCACTGCAGTAGCTATGTGCTCCAGGGTGGGACATGCAACATCCTTGCTTCAAGGAGGGAAAGGAGGAGGACTGAAATTATTCTCCAAGTCACTCAAGAATTACCACCTCCTGCTTCTAAAATTCTAAATCCTGCTGGCAATACAGAAATATGAGCTTTTTCAGAGAAAAAGGAAATGACCTGCTTCCAGAAGAAACTGTTTGAACAAGTAAATTGGGGGAAGAGGTGGAAGGACAGCACTGCAGTGATGCAGAGAAGCTGCAACACAAGATGTGTGAGGTGGGAATTGTGCATATATGCCGGGTCTGTGTATTATCCAGTGACTTCAGCTTTCACATAAGGGGACTGCTGCTCCCCGTCCATGGCTGCCACTCTTCAGAAACCTCTCTCAGCCACCTGGCACCCTACCAGCATTCTCAAGGTCCCTCTGAGCTCAGAAGATCTTTGTAATCGGTATCTAAATTCTGTTGCTGCACTGTGTTAATAAAAATCTGTGTTTAGGTTTTCGCAGCTGCAAATTGATAACTATTACTAATTCCTTCAAGTCTCCACTGATCAACTCTAGTAGGAAGTTATCTACAAAGGGATTTCTCTCCAAGTGGACCCAGCAAAAGAACATCAGGCAGAACAATTTGGTGTTTTCATACAGAGAGTTAAACCTGTGCTGTTGTCATCCATATTACCTTTTGCTGCAAAAATGGGAAGTGGTGGGTATTACACTCACTTGGATAGAGGATTTTTGTGTTCAGCATTGGCAAGTTGTCCCGGTTTCCTGTCTGGGGAGGAAGAGATGCAGAGCTGCCCAGCGACAAACTTCCTTTGTTTATTTGTCTTTCACAAGGAGACTTGGATGCTGTAAAACACAACACAAACATGGCTATTGACAAACATGACGTGATTCAGGCCAGCACATAACAGCACAGCCCAAGCAGCAAGGCTGGGCTACAAATCACTCAACAGCAAAACACTCTAGCCACTGTTAAACAAACAGCTGACAGAACAAGTCAGTAACAGACAGAGATGTGGCATATGTGCAGCCGGAAAACCTCACAGATTGGAGGCACAGAAATATGACTCTGCAAATATTAGAAATGGAGATAAGAAAAAGCTGGTGACAGCAGCACAACAGACAGGGTAGTTGGCTCCCAATCCATACTCGCTAGGTTCCAAATATACTTGGAATGACTGGGGATCTCTAACAAATTACTCACGTAACACAGTTATTAAACCAAGCTGGCTTCTGTTCTCTGTCATCTGCAAAAGCTGGCAGCGGCTTACAGAGAAATGTCATCAGGTAGATGACATGAAAAATGCTCAAGATCATCTTTGTCCAAGCACCGAAAGCCAAGAGAATGCAGATTACTGCTAAATTAAAAAAATAAATACCTGAATGCTAGTTGCTATATGCTAAGACCACAAATCAGCAGCCATTTAAAATGTATTGAAACTGTGTGCAGTTCTGGGCATCACAGTACAAAAAGGACATGAAAATGTTGGAGAATGTCCAGAGAAGGGCTACAAAGATGGTGAAGGGCCTAGAGTGGAAGATGTATGAGGAGCAGCTGAGGTCACTTGGCCTGTTCAGCCTGGAGAAGAGGAGGCTGAGGGGAGACCTCATCATGGTCTACAGCTTCCTCACGAGGGGGAGCGGAGGGGCAGGCACCGATCTGTTCTCTCTAGTGACCAGTGATAGGACTCGAGGGAATGGTGTCAAGCTGTGACAGGGGAGGTTCAGGCTGCACATCAGGAAGAGGTTCTTCATTGAGAGGGTGGTTGCGCACTGGAACAGACTCCCCGGGACGTAGTCACTGCACCAAGCCTGTCAGAATTTAAGAAATGTTTGGACTGTGCTTTTAGTCACATGGTCTGAAGTTTGGGGTAGACCTTTGTAGTGCCAGGAGTTGGACTTGATGATCCTTGTGGGTCCCTTATAACTTGGGATATTCTATGAATCTATGATAGTGTGTATGATGCATGGGGTTGCACACAGAATTGTGCGAAGAGCAGCATCTGAGGTTTAGAGCAATCATGCAAAAACGAGAGAAAAACAGGACTCGGAACAGTGTAACACTGTTACATGCAAGATCTGCATGGTGGCAGCCCCAGAGTACCTTTCCGTTGGTTCCTCACTTTGGACACTCCATAGCTGCTGCTGTGTGATGACTGCAGGGAGATTTTATCCTCATTCCTTAACTCCTTGCCCTCTTCAGAAGCTGAGAGACTAAGGAGGAAGCCTTCCTGCTCCTGAGTCTGGGCATTTTGTTCATCTACGGCTGTAAAGAGAGAGAAAGTAGGTGATTACTTCACAACTTTTCCATCAAGAAACACCTCCCACTGACAAAAATAACAACAGAATGACACTCTAAAGGTCCTGACTCTTTAAATGAAAGAATAGGAATATAGGAAAGCTTTCCTATATCGTTTGTCTCACCTAAACCCTGCTCTGAAGGGCTTTTGGAACTGGGATGGTTTAGCCTTCTGTTCTCTCTGCTGAGATCTTCAGCAGCGAGGTTCAAAGTAGAAATGCCTGACTTAAACTTTAAGCCTTTTAGTCGGGCTTTCCACGACTTCCAGAAATTCTAACCAGAAGGACAATAAATGATAGATTAAACTGAATTTTGTTTGCTTGATCTGCGCTAGGACAATAGGATATGTCACTTGAAAAGGACACTTGGACACATTTCATCAGGAGGAAGAAAACAGTAGTTGGTGAAAAACAATACAAACAAAATAATGAAATTACATACTTCGGAAGAAGAGAAACAGTTTGGATAAGCCGAACAACTGGAGTAAGTGGAGTTTGCCCAGGAGCTGGCAAGAATTAAATGCTAGCATGTTGCCTAAAGAAATCAAAACTTCCTTTCTATGTAAACAACAGTCCTCCCCAGCAAGCCCTCACATAGTGCAACTGATTTACCAGCTCACTGCTTCTGAAGGGTGACAAGCCTCCTCCCCTTCTTTCACGCTCTCTTCCCCTTCTTTGTGCTGACTCTGCAGTGCAGTGAAACTATCCACAAGGAAATCCAACCCACTAGCCTGGCAGAAAAGTAAAACTCTTCTTGCTGAACTAAGCAACCTGGCTGGGCTCCAAAAGAACTCCAAAAAGCATCAAATCAGCAGAAGATAAGCAGCAGCAAATTGGGGCAGCAATGAAGTCAGGACCTCTACTTCACCAGAAGCAGGCTGTCTGCTCAACTTCCATCACTTCACATAACTTCACCTTCAGGGTATGTTGCATACAATATTGCCGTGCTGGAAATCCAAGTGATATTACAATGATCTACAACTTACTGCTTAGTTGTTCTTCATAGTGCACGTTTAGGTGTGGATGGACATCACACATGTAACTTCAATGTTTTTATCTCTGGTAATAAGCTATTAAATACTTCCTTTGGTCTAAGTTTATCATCACTGAGTTTATGACTAACACCTGTGACACTGACGCCTTTCGAAGGAAATGAAATTTTGAGCTACAGGCTGGGGAGAGATAAGGGCCAAGATGGGAGAAGAGGGTCACCCGTCCTGGTATTTAACATAGAAATGGGATTGATTTGCATCAAGGTATTTCATATTATAATATGAATTTCATATAAATTTCATATTATAATGTTTTCCCAGTAACAAAGCTCATTTAAGAAGTTCCTGCTTTCTCTTGCCTCTGTGCTACAGTTCATTGCCCTTGCAGTTGTACCACTGCACTGTTTTACTGGGCTGTACTACAAAGAGATTGCTAAAACAATCCGAGTTAAAATACTTAGAATATTTTCTTCCCATGTATTTTCAGATCTGTTTTACACCAAAGCAACACAAACAGTTGCAGTGACACAATTGCGGTATGGGTGGAGACAGACAGGAAACTCAAACGAATAGAGCGTGGGAGGGTAGTAACTTCCTAAACCAGCCTTACACGAGAGAACATGCCTTGAACTTCAGGTTCATCTACCAAGCAATGTTTCATACAGGTGGGCTTGGCAGAGATGGAAGTAGGCAGCCAGGCTTACTGAGCAGTTTCTCTAGCTCAGGAAAGCTGTTGTTAATAAAGAACCCTACTCCCCTCTGGAATAAAGGGAATTTATACTTCTCAAGAGCTCATAATAAGCCACAAATAGGACACCTGACATGTTACCTTTTTCTGCATGCTCTATAATCTGACGAATGGCTTTTTTCAAGCTGTTGGCTCTCAACATGAGCTGCTCCCGGGGGCGAAATATCTGGGGCCGTGCAGTACATGACGAGCCCACCGACCGGTCACTAGAAGAATCACAAGCACTGCCTGACCCATCACCATCTTCGGTTTCCTCTGCAATGGTGGGAGGAGGATTTGGCAGAGATGAAGATGCTTGAGATTCATCATTCAGCGTCTTCAACAGTGAGTCCAGCTTTTCCTTTAGGACAGAGCACTACAAGGCAAAGAAGAAGTTTTAGCCAGAACTAACAGTAAACTTAGCTAGCTCAAGCTTTTAATGCCTGTTGGTGTGCCATTATCCTATTTCCCTGAAAACAAAGTTTTCCGCTTCAGAAGTAGAAAGCTATACATTTTTTCCAATTTTACCTTTCTGGCCATGACCTCTGATTCCTCTGAGCTTTCTGTTGCCTTCTCATAGGCCTTCCCTACTCGAGCCACAAAATCTTTCACTGTCTCACAAAGTACCCTAGACAAAGAAGGTAAGGAAAACAAAATCATGCAAGGATCATCTCAGGATTTTCACAGTGCAACTTTCACTTAGAGCAATTTTTAAAGTACTCACTTGGCTGAGGAGATGACCACTGAATGTTGGTCAGAAGTCAAAATTTTGGACAAATGAGCAGCCACAGAGTCTTCATAGAAGAGAATCTTCTGCACCTGGTGACAGTCAGAAACAAGCCACTGGGGTGCTGCTTCCCAGCAGTAAAACAACTGCTGCGTGTCTCTGGCTCCCCAGAGAGTACCAATCCTCCTATAGCTTCTTTTTGCCCTGGCAACATTCTGTGGCTCAGGGCTCATTTACCCACTGAAGACCAGAATTTGATGAAGAAGCTAATTCTGCACCTAGAAATCAGCAGTGCAGTTCTTACGAGTCTCTGATCAACTGTGGATTTAAACACTGAGCTTTTTACATTTCCTTTAACTGCTATTCAGCTTTCCACAATTTCAACAACATCCTGTCATGACAGCAGAATAAAGTCAATCATTTCCTCTCTCTTCCTGTTCCAAAGCATCTTCTCCTCATCCCCCATTACAGCTGTTGACTCTGGTAACCCAGCCTCCATCCTTCGCTATAACACTTCATTAATTTAAAGGCCCAGGATCTTTGTAGTTCCTACTACCCCCAAGTCATAACTAAGGCCTGCTCCATTTGAGCTCAGCCCCTGTCTCCTATCCTGTCCATTCTGAGGCTGTTGCTCCCAGTTCCCTGTCCCCTCTGCATCTTGCAAAGTACCTCAGAATCCTCACTGAAATCTTCAGTGACCGTGGAAGTGGAGGCCTGGCGTGGGAGTTTGGTTTCATATACCATGATGCTCCACCTGTTGAAAAGGAGGCATCATAGCTGTCACTACAAGGCAGATGATTTCTTCCTTTATCCAAACAGGTCAGAATCTCAAGCAGAACAAACAGCACTTTGTTAGGGGAATGAATGATGTAAAGAAGCCATAGGGATGCACTGAAACTGCAGAGGGGCTGAAGCAAGGCAGAAGGAAGGATAACACTATGAACACATATCCTACAGCATAAGCATATTCTCCGTCCTTCTTCCCTCTCTCACAGAAATCCTATAGTCATAATTTGATTCAACATGCCAGAATGCCAAAATACAAATCTAAAGTAAAGGGATGTTTTCAAATGTAAAAAGATGTAAAGTCTTTATCAATACTAGGGGTAAAGATTTCTGTTTCTGCGTTCAGCTTTCATTTATAAGCCAAACTTGAGATAAATTGCTCCAAATTTATCAAGAAAAAATAGTTTAAAACATCACAACTGTGAGACTGTCAAGAACTCTGGAACACAAGAGATGACACTGGATGTCAGACAGAGTGACAATTTCACCCATCACTATTCTGCAGCAGTGACATAGAAAGCAAGACTATCTTTTTTGACAAAAGGTGACAGAAGATTATCAGAAAAAAAATCATAACTGGAACTATAAAGAAGCCCAACAGAAGAGCAGAATCAAGCTCTCCCAAAATGATGTTTTCATGCAATTCAGTGTTGATTACCCACCTGTCCAACATTTTGGTACTCGCCCTCTCCAGCTTCTCCAGGATTTGGGGGAGCTGAGTATCATCATCACAGGCAGACCCCCAGCCTAACACACGAGCAAGGTCATTCCCTGTTCCCAATGGCAGCACTCCCAGCTGGCACTGCAGCAGAGAAAAGGAAAACAAAATTAATATTCAAATAGGAAAATGCAAACCACTAACAGTCAAAAGTAACATGAGTGATTCCTTACACAGAGCAGTGGTTGAGAACTAGGTAGACCCTGGGAGAGGGGGAAAGCAACTGGATGGGGAAAACAGCCAGAACAGCACACAAGTAAAGACAGGTTCCCTCTGCTTTTAGGTTGTTAACTTGAGAGAGGAGTGCATTACAGCTGCCACCCAGAGAACCTTGCTAAGATACTCCATTCTGCAGATACACTCATTTAACCATCAGGTGGTGCTATTGCCTTTTCTGTAAAATTAGCATAGCCCTCTACAAGACAAAATGGAAACAAATTAAACCCTGCAAGTTATATCTATTCCAATGAAGTTTCCAGCTATCCAAGGACACAGAAACACCATGAGAATTACAGGGGATAGATGAGGATTGACACCCTTGTTGAAACGCTGGTTTTCTAATTGCAGCCATTTCCAAGTTTAAGTCCCTAGTGGCAACAGAGCAGGAGTAACTCAACTACTCTAAAAACTGGATCTTGTACAAGGGAGTTGGAGAGGAACACTGTAGATAGGAATAGATAAGCAGGGCTGCTTCCTGCAGAAAATTATTGCAAGAACACTATTGTGGTAAGCTTTCAGCAGTTTCAATCCTGGGGCAAACTGCATCTGTATGATCTGATCAAAGAAAGTCCTCTTCAACCCCTGTTGTTTTTCCTTCTTTCTTACATCCAACCAAGCTCATTGGGCAGGTACCTGCTTGTGAAGATTGAGACTATCAATTTCGGAGAGAACCCAGCCAACACTTCCATCCCCACCGCAAACTAGAATCCGGAAAGTGTCAAATTTCTGGAATAAGCGTAAACTACAGAGAAAGGAAAGAAAAAATCAAAGGAGAAGAGCAATCAGCTGTTACAGAAAGGAACAATAAACAATTCCAATCTAGGCTATAAACATGTCGGATTTGCTTAAAGTAGACTCTGATTTTGTAATGAATACAGGCCACTGTCAGATTACAAATGAATTCAAATAGTTATAAATAAGGAATTATAAATACAGCTAAGTAATTTACAATGGCTATTCACCACAGATACACATCCCAGACACACTCTCCTTCTAAAGCAAGGCACTTTTGTCTGAACAGAAGAGGAAACAAGCATGTGATAGCTGATTATCCATTGAATTAATTCCTTTTTGCAGATTTGCTGTGTTCAGCCTAACACTAGTTATTTGTCGCTATTTGGAGTGCTCTGATGTCACTGCCTCCACACTAAGGCCACGCCAATTAAAGCAAGGTTTGAAGAGTGGGAACTTTATGCAGTCATTCAGTAAGCAGACAACTGTAAGAGGATATAAAGCCTCAAAATTTCAGTCCTCCTCCTGGGAAAGCAACATAAACCAATGCTCTGGTGTCTTCTCTGGCCTGTAGGCAGGCAAACAACTCTTCAGCAACACAAGTGTGAATTTCTCTTATTGACTCATTCCAGAGTATTAAATGTAAAAACAACCTCTCCTTGCTGTTTGAAACTGTATTTCTTAGTGAACATCCTCCAGAACTACTGCATGCTTTTATTTATTTGTTGAGTAAATATATAATTTATTATTACCTAAAGAGGATTTGCTGTAGTACATGAAAATCCTTATTTCTTCAACCATTACTGACACGTGAAAAACAGCTATGAGATATGACAACATCTTATGGTACTGTTTGACTGGCACAAGTTTAGAATAAATTAAGAAGTGGTCTTTACCCTGTACCATCACTTGCTTTTTAAAAGAGAAAAGAGCAGCTCTTTGATTAGTGTGCATGACAGCCTGAGAAAGTAATCGATTCCTTCTCTTCACTCCTGCTTAAAGGCAAAATTCTTCTCTACAATCAGTCCAACTGGGGTGAGGAAGAAGGAAAATATTTAATTTTAAAAGTTTTCTGTAAATTATTTATCAGCCAAGCACATCCCTTGGATAGCACGCTACAGTTTTAAAGGCCAGTCTTCTGCAATGCACTGTGGCAACAAACAGCTTTTTACGGTTCCAGCTATAGTTCCCAGCAGATCCTAGTGGTCACTCATCCACTCCCCAGATTTAGCACCCTGCACCTGTAGGTTGCAGTAATAGACTTTGAGTCAATCATATCAAAATATGATAGAGGTTCATCTTGTGTTGGCTCTTATTTATAAGAAGTACTAATTCCTGAGAAAGTCACTCAAATTTGTTGCAACAGAAATGTTTAGAAGAAGCAAACTGGGGACCTTTCTTGTTTGTTTATTTGTTTTAAACAGAGTTGCAGAAACAGTAAAGGAATTTATTCCACAGGTTGCTTGCTCTCTCTTTTTTTTTTCCTTAATCAATAGATTTTCTAGTGAAATCTGGTAAACAACCCTTAAATGTCACCTAGATCCCAGGGCATAAACAACTTTAGTGAAAGCATTCATAAGAGATGTTTTTCCAACATCACCATAAAATCTTTAAGGAATGGATGTTTCACAAACTTACCAGGTTAAGTTACTTCTGAATAAATCTCATTTTGACAATATTCATTTGCTATCTGTGATACCCGATTGTTCTCTCGATTTAACTCAAGTTAACACTCGTTAACAGTATATTAGGATGCTTGTTACAAGTCTGTTGTCAGTTTACTTCTGGATTCACAATTTCCATGCTTGGTCTTCTTCCAGGGGAGTGTTTCTGGAATTTCCCCAAAATCCCTCAAGCTGTTCTGCTGTTACTGATGAATAGATATAACAACCTTTTTCAATAACATGTTTTCTTTTAACTAATCAATAATACCAAACACAGGGAGGGGAAAACCCCTCCAAACTTTGCATATGCCCAGTCTTCTCAGAGGAATAGGTTCCTTGTTACATCTGAGGATGACCTTATAATCAAATAAATCCTTTGTGCTTTTCTGGTATTTACAAAGAAAACATGCCTCTATAGAATAGTTGCTTACCCAAGGTGAGGTCCTCCATTCATGAGGTCAAAGACCTGGGCTGGATTCAGTAGCTGTTTGAATCTTCGTAGAAATTTTACTCCCTGGTTGTCTCCACTTTTTGAGTTGACAAAGACCAACAAAGGACTTGTGCAAGAAGGTGGGCAAGTAGCTTTCCAGAAACCTATGTTGAGGAAAGAGGTAGCAGGGAGGGAGGAAAAGCTGAGAGATGGGGTGAGGAAAAAAAAAACACAAAACACCCCATACCTTAACACAGCAATGAAGAAGCTAATACTTTCTTTGTGCTTATGGCACTCACTGGATACATGCCAAATGCACTCAGCCCTGAATCCAGCACGAACCATACCTCATGCTGCCAAATGTCACACTTATCTCCTAGCAGTATGCCAAAATTTTCAGCTTCCCCAACCTTCCCAAACTGCTTCTGCAACATAGTCATTCTCAATAAATTTTAACAGCTGCAACTCAGCAAATACTGACATTACAGGGTAATAAGCAAAGCAAACAGCTCAGCACCATACTTCAGCAAGATCTTCTAGTCTGGAATTTCAGCAACACCAAAAGCAGAATCATCATTGACAGAGCCTGGGATTAATAGCGTTATCAGGAAGGAGCATGACTGAGCGGAAGAGAAAGAAGGCACTACTTACTAGTGATACTTACCATCTGAATCGATGCTGTTAAGAGCAGTAGGAGGAATGACAGATACTTTGCACAGCCCAAGAGGGCACTTGTTTGGCAACAACTCTTTACACGCTGTGTGTACCTGAAAATACAAAAAAAAAAAAAAAAAAATCATTTGCACCCTTTTTGGGCACTGTGGTGTAACTCATAGAGCCACCCTACAAGAGGTTGTAACAGATAGGAAGAAAGGAAGAGGGGAAGAACCCAAGGAAATGTCATTAATAAGGTCATGTTAAAGAATGATCTGATCTGTTTTCTACCAATTCTCCTCCCCTCTTTCCGTTAGCATGTGCTTTTTTGCCATCTGAATGCAGGAGACAAGCGTTTTGAGTGCTGGGAGAACCAGATAACAAATTATGTTTTTAAAAGCCATCCAGTACTCTGCTTTCAAAATTCTAGCCTCAGCTGAGATCCAAGGAAAGCCTTAGCTTCTTGAAAAGCAGCAAAAAAAGAAGCTGAGAATTCAAGAAAATGAAGGAGGAGCACAGAAGGGACACAAGAAGAAAGAGAAGAAGGGATGAGAAAAGCTAACCCATAAAGTAAATATGAAGTAGAGTTAGGCACTTCAGTCATTTCTAGTACATGAAGACTGCAAGACAGAGGGTTTGCTTGGGGTCTGAGCACCCGTCCCAACTCATTATAAATTTTGTGATACTTCCATTATTAATGTTATAGACAACTGGAAGCATAGCAAGCTCTAACTACAGTGTTTATGTAAGAGAAACCTATTATAATGGGAAGGGAAATTGCTATTATTAACATAACTTAGTATTCTTTATCATCTTTTTCCCTCCTCTCTTTTCAACTTGCAGAATTGCCAAAAAACAGCCCCTTAAAATCAAATACCTCCCATGCCTGAGGCATTGATTCATATCTAGAATAATTGGATTCTTCTGTGAAAGCACACTATCAAAAGAAACTGAGATTGCAGAGAAGCCAGGAACTTATTTCATGTCTGTCTTTTATGCATCACGGTGATGCTTTTCAGCACAAGTTAAACTTCTTTCTCTTGCAGGCCGTTTATCACCTACAGATTGAACAATCAGGTTCTTCATGGCAAACACTGACAGAACTGGTGGAGATTTCATTTTAAGTAAAAGTCACTGAAAGAACACATCATAGAGCTGATCAGAGACTACCCTTTTACTGGAATGGTGACATTTATTCAACTCACCATGGCTTTGCACCAAAGGCAGCGCCAGTCTTGCAAACGCAGGACGCTGCCACAGGTTTTATCACACACAGTGCATTTGGCACTCACTGGCAGGTTTCCTTCCAACCACTGATGTGGCATTGAGATCTGCAAATGGGACAGAGGGAGAGGAGTGAACGAATATGGACTTTCTATCATGCAATTTAAGGTAACAGGATACACTGTGGCTTTCAGATATATCCAACTGAAAAGTCTTTACATGCACTCTTTGAGGACAGCAAAGGTAATTTCTAGAAAACACCTAATAATCTTTTTTGGCAGTTCACAACATGCTCGAACACAAAGAGACCAGGTGATTTACCCCAGGCTACTGAGGAAACAAAGACTTGCATCAGACATCCCATACGCTAAGATATTTATCATTTATCTTTCCTTTGCCAAAAATCAGACCAGATTCCCTATGCCTCCAACTATCTAACCGCAACTCCCCCTGGTCTGTAGCAGTTTTCTCTTGCTATTAAGGAGTCCTTGGTACCCTGGTCAGACTCTTTGCGCAGAATCTTATACTCTGACAGTAGAGACCTTTCCCATATCACTAACACATAAAGGCACAATTACTACTTTTACTGTGCAGAAGGCTGCACAGAGCACATGCCAGTGCTTCATCATCAAGATTAAGGCTAAAGGAATTGTGACTAATGCCTACCCCATCTTCATCTTCAATAATATCCTTCCCGATAGAGGCCAGAGTTGTCCACTTGCAATTATTGGTTGCCCGCACAGCACACCGCTTGTGGGCTTTAAACTTGCACACTAGAGAGGAAGAAAAGAACATATTAATCCAGCTTCAGAACATGTAATGTGGCAGTCTGTGTGAAATCTTTCCCAAGTGACCATATTTGCCTCCAAAAGAAATCATAGGCACACACTACCCTTGTTAGTACTGCCAAAACTATCAACTGTAAGCATAATGAGTAGGATGAGCTAGCTATTAATTCTTGCCTCATCACTTTTACTAGTTCCTTGTACAAAGCTTCGTTATCACCTTGTTAAACTTGACGTGATTTACATAGTCATACACTCCATCATCCTTTTACACAGTGTGGGTGTAACCTCATTCATGCTACAAGTATGAGCTGTCCACAGGCATGCACATCTGCTATGCTAAAGCTAAAAAAATAACCTCCTGGCATTTAAACACTTAGAAAGGACTTTCTTAGGACTATTCTTATGAACAGGAGAATTCTCATGAATATTTAATCTCATACCTCAGAATTACGTACCTGTTAATTTCAGAAGCATCATTTTAATAAGGGATGTCAGTATTTAGGTAATGAAAAAAAAAACCTATACTTCTGTCAAGTCTAATACTAAACTCAGCATGAAAATTTCATCATTTCTATTATTATTATTATTATTATTATTTTTTTTACAAAATACCAAGAATCTGATTCTGTCTTGTAGGGAAAACAGACTGTTAACAATATTCCTCTTAAAAGATCTCTAGAATGTGGCATGGAGCCATAAAGATGACACTCCCAAAACAGGAGACAAAGAAGCACTCTTACCTTCACATGAGAGCCCATGTGACGTGACTCCAGATAATGCCTCCCGACACACATTGCAGTATGTTGGCCGAGCATGTGAGCAGGCGTACCAGTTATGCATCCCTGAGAAATGGTCCATGCTGTACTGGGTAGACTAATAAAATAGATGCATTACAACAAAATCTGAAGCAGAGACACAAGACCACTTTTCCTTAGAACAAAGACTTGTGCAGAGCAGTCAGAAAAGGCAGAAGCAGAACACTTTACTAGGGAAGAGTTGGCCACATGCAGTTTACACACAGCAAGAAGCTCTTTAAGCCAGAAGAGCTCATGCTTCTGCTTGAAGAAGAAGGAACACCTTAATTCCTGCTCCTGTGCTATCTCCCATGCTTGTCTCACTACAACAGTGTGTAGGAAAATGAGCTGGAGAATTTATCTGCTGAAGTCAATCCTTTCCTTCTCCATGTTTTGTTTTTTTTTTTTGTATTAAGCTTTCAGCAGGATCAGTTCATCAATCCAGTTCATTACATAGCAGAGGAATGATTCTGCTAGCATAACGGAGGGAACAGAAAGACAAGCATCAGAGTGAGAAGAACTCAGGACAGTTTCTTTTGCTGGCAGTTCTGGTCTAAGTACAGTCCCAGAAAGCAAAGATATGCACTGAAACAGGCAGAATAGCAAGCAGACAAGGTGCAACATAGGACAGGGAGGATAACAGAAAAGTGAAAAGACAATGGAAGGAGAACTGTGTTTCATAATCTACCTACACTCTCAAAAAAGAAGTGCTTCCAAAGTTACTAAGAGAGTATATAAAGCACACTCTTTGGAGAATCATTTCTGTGTATCTGGGATACTTTTTACAGAAGGCCTAATGCTATACCCACTACAGTCAATAAAAATGACTTCTGTTAATTTCCCTGAAGGCTGACTGAATCTCAACACAAGCTGGTTTTTAGGAGAGGATGCACAGAGTATAAAGGAACACATTTTCCTATTACCTCAAAATGTTCACGGTTCTGTACAGTCTTCAGTGCTGCAATCCAATCTTCCATCTCTTTTCTGTTATCAGCACAAAGGATGAGCTTCCGACATGGAGTGATAATCTGAAGGAAGAGATAAAATTAATGTGTATTCTGAGCATGTCAGTGAAAGACGGTGAGAGAACCCATTATTGCTAGTATTGAAGCTATTTTCAGAGTCAATGAGATTCACAACAGAAGTCATTTACACCTTTGAACTATGTTTCCCTTCTGCCAAAATTTACATTAATTCTTTTGATAAACTTACAGAACCACAGAAATATTAACTCCCATTCTTAATATAGAACTGAATAAAGATATGTCTCATATTCCAGTAAGCACAACGCAAATCAGGCACTGGACAGTAAAAGTTAATACATCACACGTACAGACCTTGCATACTTTTTTACGCACTTAATGACTTTCTAAATTGGCATTAAATTTGTAAAAATAACAGCTTAATGTACCAGTTTCTATCAATTAATAAATTAAATAACATATTTGTTAAATTAGACTGAAAGCACAATACTAAGTATTTAAGAGGGAAAAATCCTAAAACTAGTAGACAAATTAACATAAATTTCATCAGATCAGTGACTGACATACCAAAAGAATGACCCATAAGGGCTGTTTTCCTTAAAAACAGACCTATATCCCCTGTGGTTCTGTGGTTTCTTAAGTATGCTATACCATGCCCAGCTACAGTGTGATTGCAGAGCTCACAAACTCTAATGCTCTGTAACATCATACCAAAAAATAGTTTAGATTGATGACAAGTGAAGAGAGAAGAGGGGAGAAATGAAGCAAAATAAACAATCTAAAAGAGAAATGACAGTACTTTTAATCCTCTTGTCTTCTGACAAGCATTTGGGACAGAAAAGATATCCAACCCAAGTTCCACCAGCAGCTTGGGGTTGTGGTGAATTTGCCTCCTATAAACACTGTTTTCAGTCTGCTTCTACTCTGGGCTAACTCTGATGTGCTGTTTGCCCCACGTTAAACAAACAGTTCAGTGTTTAACAAACAAGTAGAAGACATATGCGGTGCCAAAGCTCCATTCTGCCCAGGAAGGCAGACAAGCCTGTGTGTAGCCTCCCACCAATGCTCTCTTGGTTTGTCAGATGGCGGCAGTAGAGAGAAATAAAAGGTCCTAACGTGGTCAGGAGACCACGCCTGCTATCCACAGGGCTATCCATTCAGCTGGGGTCCCAACTTGACAATAAATCAATGTTTATTCTTCCAAAGACAGAAGTGTTTCTTCTCCACACTATACTAACACTGTTTCTTTGTGTACAAGTCTGTCCAATTTCCATCCAACTGACATTTTAAATAAGAACAATATTGAAGTGTTTGCAAGACCTGGATTTAAGAAAATCCGCAGTAAGGTTGAGCATCATTAACAAAAAACAAAAGTATCTCCTTTGTGTCGATGTGGTGGTTTCACAACAATGGACAGCTAAACTCCACCACAACTGCTCTCTCATTCCCCTTTTCCAGACGAAGAGGTAGAGAACATGTAACAGAAACAAGAGTTGAGAAAAGGACAAGGAAGTTGCTCAACAGTTACCATCATGGGCAAACCAGATGCAATGTGGAGAGATTAATATCATTTATTGCCTATCACTAGCAGGCTAGAACAGTGAGAAACCAGAAGCAAACTCAAAACACATTTCCCACCACCACCACCCTCTTCCATGTCCTTCCCTGAACAGCACAGGGGAACAGGGAATGGGGCCTGTGGTCAGTCCCTGATGCTTCATCTCCACCGCTCCTTCTTGGTCACTCTCTTCCCTTGCTCTGTGTGGGGTCCCTCCCACAAGACGCCACCCTTACCAAACTAATTCTGTAGGGGCTGCCCACAGGCAGCAGCTCTTCAAGACCTGCTCCCACACGGCTCTGTCCCATGGGGTCCATCCCTCAGGAGCAAACTGCTCCAGCACGGGTCCCCCACGGGCAGGCAGCAGCTTCCCCCAGACCCCCCGTTCCTGTGTGGGCTCCTCTCCACAGGCTGCAGCTCTGACCGGAGGCCTGCTCCTGCGGGGGCTCCTTCACAGGCTGCAGCATGGAGATCTGCTCCATGTGGGCCCTGTGGGCTGCAGGGGGACAGCCTGCTGCACCAGGGGCCTGCACAGCTGCAGGGGAACTGCTGCTGCCTGCCTGGAGCACCCATGCCAGATAAACCCCATACAGTCAACTCAAATCAAAAAGCTTCCAGACACTCCTTTATCCCTCTACAATTTGTACATAAAAAAAAATCTTCATCATTTGCATTTCCAGGAAATTGTGTTGTAACATCTGCAACACCAGATTAATACAGACTAGGACTACGTTAGGTCGATGAGGCCGGTGTGACTCTCACAAGCATGCCACCAAGGTTTTGTTAAGCAGCACTAAAAAACCACACACGCGTCATCCCAGTATGTAACCCGTTAACTACCATTTTCCGGTCCATTTCTCATTTCTCTCATTATGATTCATAAAACAGGTTAAAAATAAAAACCTCTGAAACTGAAGAGCAGATTTCTTGTTGATATCAGAACAGCTCAGAGAGTGCAGTAAGAAATGAATACTTAATGAAAATTTAAAAAAAGATCTATCTGTAGAATTCTGGGTTATTTTAAGCCCTTCAGTTTTCACAATATATATTTCTTTTTATAGGTTAGACTGCAGTATTCAACTGCAGTAACACTAACTATGCTAAGGGGACTACCAGTAACTAGAAGAGCACGCCACTGCCACTAACATCACGTAGACAACATATGGAGCTAAATGCTTTTTCCAAGCAAGGACTGGCCATTTATATTAGGAACAGTTTCAGCATGTAGCATTCTATTTTGAACAAAATTATCCTATCTGTATCAATGGTAAATAAACAGAAATACGTATTTACAATTTTCTAAAAATAAAACTTCAAAGAACTTCTTCCCTTTTTCCTGAATTTTCCTTTTAACATTTCTAGTTCTGCTAAAATTTATTCTGAAAGAAGGCAATCACAGGAGTCTTTCTCTTTCCTTGGGAAAGAGGAAAAGTGGGAGATTAACTCTATTTACATCTGAGCTCTATGTAAGAAAGGTTACCCTAGAGAAACCTTTTATGGAGCATAAAGCAGTACTGCTAAAATCAATGTGAAGTTAAAGAAGAATGAGCAGCATCTCTGAAGTCCTGCTAAGAGGAGGCAGTGCATGGCCTCACTTTGGCTGCAAAGCCAAGAACATCTGTAACTATGTATGTAAAGAGGTACCCTATGGAAAGCCCAAGCATCCTAGGACAAGAGTCCAAGGACCTTTCATTGCTTTGAAAAGAGCAATTTTTTATGAGGAGCTACCAGTTTATTCAACAACTCACTGGCACACTCCTGGGCAGTGGGGAAAAATAAATATTTTAAAATAGCTAGTAAAATTAATTATCATCAGGGATCCTATTTCAGAACACTCCCATACAGTGCTGTACCTTTTACTATTTCTCTTTATTAAAAAAAAAAAAAAAAGGCTAAAGCACAGAATTGCTTTTAAGTCACCTTGGAAGACATGAAATCTAAAACAGTGGTATAAAATACAGAAATGTAGATGCCTTGGTTAAGAATTCATTTCTGAGACCACAGACTTCATGGATCACTGGGGAGACTGACAAATATATGAATCAGTAATTCCTTCTATTATCTACTACAACACCTTAAAAATCCCCACATCCAGTGTTAGACAATCCTCTGTTCATAGAGTAAAGTTAAAGTTTATAAGGCGGAGGACAAATAAAGAGATCAAGGAGATTTTCATACTTGAATCATCCAGACAGAGTCACAGAATTAAAATAAAGGGTCTATTGTGTAATTACAGAACTGTAAATAAAACACAAGCTTTGTGCATGATAAATTTATGAAGAACATTCTCCATTAATCAGTATTAAATCAACATTTGCATTGGGATTTAGCAGTATCATCAGAGATCGGAAATAGAAGAATACAATCGCAAACCTCACTCCTAAAGGCAATATGGGACAATTCAGGCTTCACTGCGAAGGACAGATTAAAATTTTAATATAAGTAGCGTAACAATTCTTGAGGGAAATTAAGAAAGCATACAAACCTGTTTTTCTGATTAACCCGCAGTGGTGTTACAGTTAAACATTTTAATGAGGATAATTAGGAATCCAGGAATACGTTAGCGAGGACACTTCCTCCTCAGAGCAGCTCAGCAGCTCCTGCCTTTCAGGCAGCCCCGCGCACCTGGGGCGTGCTGGCCTCTCCCCTGCGCCGGCTGATGTGCAGCAGGCATTTCACAGCACTATTCCCCAAAAAGGCACCGCTGAGATGACAGAAACACACTCGCACTCACAGGGAATGAAAATCACTCATCCTGCCACTTTTATCTCCTTCTGCATGAGCCAGTAACTTCAGCTCCAGCCGTCCACCTGTTGCAGGACACTAACGCAGGTACAAAGACTAGTGCATACTCTGTGCTGTCTAGATGAGGCCGATGACCAGTCCAGTGTCTCACATCAGAAAGAAGCCATTCTTAGCATCTCCAGAAGAAACCACAGCAACCTTCCCCCTGAAATCCTGTCCTCTGCCAGGCAGGGAGTCAGAGTGTTTGCTCTCAGCTACAGCCGTGCTGAGCCGATGCTCTGGAACACGAGACTTGGTCATCCCTGTTGGCAAGCGTGGCTAGAAACAAGCATGGCCTGGCTATTTTTTTATGTTCCAGCTACAGCTTTTGACTAACATCCTGGAACAGCGTATTCCACAGGATGACGACGCACTAGGTGAAGTAGCATTTCCTTTTATTTGTTCTAAATTTACAAAGCAGTAATGTCATCCAGTGACCTCTTGTTCTCATATAAAAGGAGAGCACAAAAACAATGATCTGATTGCTTTTGAGCTAGGATGGAAGTTGTCTTGCTACGAGTTTAAAAAAAAATCAACAATAAAAAGTCCTAAGATTTATTTATAATCTCCTACATTTTTGGCTTACTTGGGGATTGGCAGAACTCTGAGTGTTCCTGCCCTGAAACAGCTCAGAATTTTATCTAGATCTGAGCTATTATGTATATTAAAAGTGCTTGCTCTTCCTAAAAAGGGAATATTAAATAAGTTTTGGATCCCAAATGCTACTGAGCTTTCAGGGCGGGGTCCTCCAGATTTCACTTCTTAGTAGGAACTGGATGCCCGCCCAATTGCAGCTGGGGTCAGAGCTCAGCACGTGGTGACTTTATTGAGACCTAACAATGACCAGCAAAAGAGCTCAGTAACAGTCATCAAGAAAAAAAAAAAGCTGCCAATCATCTCATCGATCCTGAAGAGCCCTAAGGATGAATAAGAACTGTAGGAAGGCTGGAAGACACTTCAAATCAGGATGCAGCCTGATTTACAGACTCCTCACTGAGAATGAACCTCCTGAAATATCTTTGGTGAACCCATGGTGACAATCAGCCCCTCTGTAGGCACTTACGTGCCCTCCACAAGTCTGCCAGAGAAACTCTCAACTTCCAAGCCTGCCCACTCGAAATCTAAAAAAATCTAAATCAAAAAAAAAAAAAAAAAAGAAAAAAAAAGCCATGCCTTCATCGACTGTCTTGTGCAAATACTGACATTTCCCTGTCACTTTTCCAAAACTTAGCTTCATCTCCTCCATCTCTGCCTCAGCCAGCACATGCCCTCTTACCAGGCCGTAAATCTTCCCCCCCCATGTTGACCCACACTCTCCTGTCCAAAACTAACACCAGTTTTCTGACATTTCGAAATTTCAAATCGGGCCAGCTGGCAAACAACAGAGCCAACCAAAGAAAATTTCTCATTTCACGTTCTAAAAATGGACTGGATGTGCCTGGATGTCCTTCCCCACTGAACAGCTGTGAATAATTGGATTAGAAAGGCAGCCCAAAAAAGACTACTTATATGACACCAAATTTTAAATAGAAATCTGCTATACTTCACCCTTTTGGTGTTTCCCTGTACTGAACAACCTTTCTTCACTCAACAGCCAGAGAATAATCTTCATTCTCTGGTCTCGCTGCCACCAAACAACTTTATCATCTCTGCTCACTTCCTCCTTCAGCATTTTCTGGCTGCCCAGAAACTTCTCAGCAGAGAAGTGGCAGCCTGGCCAAACACGCAGTTGGACTGTTTGTTATCAGAGTGGATCTGGTGAGCTCAGTGACCACAAAAGACAGCAAAACAAGTTAAGATCACACTGGCCCAATCACGGAGCTGGCTGAAGAAATGCTGTGGTGAGGGGGGGCACACAACCCTGCTAAATATAGTTTTTCTGATGTGATACATTTCTCAGAGTAGCCAAAAGTGGGTGCATGAGAACACCTGCTCATTCTGACGGCTTCCTTTTACTCACATCCTGTTCAAATATAGTCTTATGTTCAAAGGTGTTAGCCATAAAACCCCTGAAGAGATCCTGGATTATTCAAAACAGTTGAGGATTTGGATACGGGGACAGCAGGAATTTCTGGAGCTCAGAAGGCCAAGGAACTGCAACCACAAAAATAAAAGAGCTAAGAAAATGGCTTGATCACATACAGCCAAAGCAGGGAAAATGTCCACCAGCTGCAGCTAACTACTACATCTGCTTCTGTATTTTGGAGTAAGCTCTTGGTATCCCTCGAACCCAAAAACTCAGGAAGGAAAGTTGTGTGAGATTATAATGAGGACCCAACCATTTCATTCCCTTCAGCTCCTGTTCTGGCAACAATGACAGGTAAATGAACAATGGCATGTGTAAAAACACCTCACCTGGCTCTTCAGCAAGATCCAAACACCAGCAAAGTCACTACACGTTTTGAACATGACTGCTAAACTCACAGAGGGCAAAATGGACTAAGTGTAAATAATGTAAGTGCTACTCCCTCAGCAAATGCACAAGGTTCAAAGGAAGGCCAGGCTGGATGGGGCTTTGGGCAACCTGGTCTAGTAAAAGCTGTCCCTGCCCGTGCAGTGGGGTTGGAATGAGATGGTCTTTAAAGGCTCTTCCAACCCTAACCATTCCGTGGTTCTATGAAAAAGAGAGAAGAAAGGAAAATGGAAGACTGAGTTTCAGACTCAAACCAGTCCTTTACAGCGAAAACCTTAAAAGCCTGACGTCAGTTTCTGAAACAATGCGGAGCCGAGCATTAGGAAAGGAAGGCCTTAGGCAGCACAGCAACAAGATTTTAGGAGGTCTCTGAAGTCTGGGAGAGAGAAATAACATGAGTATCAACACTTAAGACTCATGGGGGACTGAGGCTTGCCTTCCTCCACAGACAACATCCCTCTTCCCATTTGCAGCTCAGCCTTCAGTTTTGCCAGCAAATTCAGCCCTGATAACTCAGGGCTCAGATCAGCTGGAGCTCCCTAGACCTAATCAGCACAGTACAACCATCAATGCACACCCAGATCGTACCAATCCTCTCTCCTTGAAACCTGGACGCCATCCATCCTAAAGGGGGAAGAGCAAAGAAGGTTCTCGTGTGACACTGGACTATGGCTCTTCAGGGACATTTTTACATGATTAGGTTCAGGTGGTTGCACACTACAAAGCACATCTTCTCTGAGCCCTGCCATCAGCACCTACTGCTGCTTCGCTTTACCCGCAGTGAAGTTCACTCCTGTTGACCCTCCATCTGTGCCTCCTCCCCGTCCCCATCTCCCCTGATGCTGCAGTGGGAAAGCAGACCGGACAGAGCGTTCCCTGGGAAAACGCTCATCTCTCATACCAGGGTCACATTCCTACATGCCTCTGGAAACTCTATTCCTAAACAAGGCACATTCCTGTTCTTGGCAATCGGTAAGAGGAGCATAGACAGGGGGAGATTTTAGGACTTCTGTAACCACTTCATAGCTGTCAAAACCTAGAGTATGCAAGAAGAACCTTGTCACTGTATGAAATGCAGACAAGCCCGATGATGTGTACATACTGATCACTAGAATTCTAGGTGGATGAAGAAAGAGAAACTGGGAATCCATAGGGCTGCCATGCCAAGTGCCAAAGCACACTAGGACAGCTCCATCACCCACCCACCCTTCTCTTCACGCAGCAGATGCACACATCCATCTTCTCTTCATCTGTTCTCCAAAGGATGCAGTCCTGCCAGGAAGAGTTCCCAAGCACAACTATGCTGTTCAGAAAGAGCAGCACATTTGGGAAGGTAAAGGGTATTTCAGAGAAACCTTCCCATTCATCCAAACAGAAGCAAAACCATGAAGAACAGAGGGGCAGGTCAATGTTCACCAGGGCTAGGGCTGCTGTCTCAGTGGTCTCATACACATCAAGGCTAGCAGCTAATAAATCACAAGACTGAGCAATAAAAGACCTTGTCTACAGTAGGAAAACGACTTGTTACTGACAGCTTATTGTTAGTAGCAGCTCCTCACACACCCCTATCCTCAGCTGCATTGAGAAGAGGCTGGTAGCTAACACAAAAGGAGAGGAGCAGCCTCCCACATCGGGTACCCTGCAACAACCAGTCTTGGTTTGTGTACAGTAGTGAAACCATCACAAGCACGACAACTGCAGAGAGACCTCACTGCTGTGATTATTATTAGCAAGCCTCTCCTTGTCCGTCAAAACAACCAGACTAAGGATGCACATAACAAAGAGTCTTTCTTCTAGAGCAGCTCCTATGTGAAAACAAACCTGTAGTGTTCTCAAACAACCTCTTGTTTACTGCAGGGTTTTCTGCCTTTGTGTCCTCACCTGGAAGGGGAAGAAGGCACGGGAATCTGCAGACTTGTTCAGGAAGGTGGATAAAACACCAAACACAGCACGAAGGTTACAAAGAGCAAACAGACATCAAACAAAAGCTCCCATTGTTCAGGCACACAGGCAATAACAGACACTAATTTCAAAGCAGTAAACTTTCCTTTAGGGAGAAAAAAAGCTCCTCACAAACAGTCCCTTTCACTTTCCAGCTCTCTATCCTGTTCTCACAAGAACATTTATAAATCGCAGTCTGACCTCTTTCTCTTACAGTAGCTTCATCTTTTTTAAGAAAACTCCTAGCATGTTTTTGAGTCATTCTGTAACATGCAGCAATAATCACCAGATCTCCCCACCCAGGGCAATTTCTTCCAGGTTCTCTAACTCTTCTTCCGCGTTTGTCCTCGCTTAGATGTGCTTTTCTCCAGATTTTTTCCTCCTCTGGTGTGAGCAGACTACTGACCAGTTCCTGCAGGAGACTGGATTAAGAGTCTCAAAAACACTCGACATGAAAGGATTTTAAATGACTATTTTCACTGACTAACAGTGACTCAGAAGGGTCTGTTTACCGAAGGGCTTTTTCTCAAGCTGAAAAAAAAAAAAAAAGTACTGAAGTCTGGATTACAAACTACTAAAATAGCAAAGTATTTTGAAATTGCAGTGGTTCTGACAGGAAATGGGGACCGAGCTGCACTTAATGAAGGGAGGGGGGGAAAAAAGCAGAGCGACACTAGACATGGCAATTCATGGCTTTAGTCATGTTTTCAGTTGCTTATAAAGGAAATTCTGACAGCTGCCAATATAAACAGAATAAGTGCACTAGCAGAGTGTACGATTTCTGAACGTGTACACACATGGGTGTGGAAGAGACAACAACCCCCAGCAAAGCCTGACTTTCCAATGTGCACTGTAATTTTTTCCAATCTAGAGAAGGCAGCTTAAAAAGGAGGGGGGAAGAACCATCCTGTTTGTGAGACCTCCTTTTCTAATCTTTCCCTTCTCTAAACCTTAACGTGGCAATCCAAGACTGCGTACGAAGGAGTGGGGTGAGGAACCATCTCCCCCAGGACTCTCGCTGACTGCCCAACCTAACTATGTCTGTCCCAAAATTAGTAAGTCTTTTTGCCCACTTTGAGAGCTGACGTCTTCCCCGTAGGTCTCTCAGCCCCCTGCTGAGGAAGCAGGGGAAGATGCCCTCCCTCACTAGGAAGCCCGGTCATTCTCTGCAGCGTAGTTTTAAGGTCCATCTTTTTCAAAGGGCGGAGGCCACATGGGGCAGACGAGGAATCTGCACAAGCGTCAAACCACACAGATTTCCCTGACTCCTGTGAGCCCGATCTTGAAGAGTCCAAGCCTGACTTTCAGCAAGCAGCATGTAACAAAGGCCTTATATTCTTTCCCCTCATAAAAAGTAAGTCACATGCCATTTCCTGAGGCTTATATTTCAACCCAGCACAAGTAACCTCTGATCCAGGTTCCTCCTGTTTCTAGTTCGTCTCGTTTCAAGTTCCTCTGCCTTGAGTTCTGTGCTTTACAGGCACACAGGTCCTGAACTGAACACAAGCAGCAGACCTTGTCTGACATGCAGCTTCAGCTGCTCTGTTCACTCCGTCAACAACAAACTGTCCATATTAAAACACTATAACAAATAATTTAATTTGACACAAAACCACAGAAGAGGCAAAGGCACTTTCACTTCATTGTGAAATGAATTTGCAGACAACAACATACTCTCCTCATCAGGAAGCACCTTCAGCACTTTTATCTTCTGTTAAAGCTCAAGCACTTTGCTCTGAGTTTTTAGGACAGGTTAATTACCCCAAAATGAAGATTCATGCTATTCCACTACAGCAGCAACAAGTCCTGGGACAATATAGCAAAAACACAGTCTGAAGGAGATCAGACAGTCACATAAAACTTCACAAGACAGAAACCGGCATCTTTGCTGCTGAATAAAGTCAGTTCTAAGTAACAAATCAGTAATAATAAAAATTGTAGCACACCTCAGGCTTCCATATGGCTGGAGAGTGAGATCCACGTTGCCTCTCAGGGATGACAGCATGCTCTCATTCAGGAGCACCAGCAGTTCTCTGTTCCTCAACCTGCTACAACCATTGTTGCCTCCAGTCATGCAAGTGCACTGACGGAGAGGTACTACCCTAATCTCAACACTTCCTCTCTCCTGTGACACAGGTTAGGGTGAATCATCAGTTAATAAACAGTATTTCTTAACTGATGGGTGCAGCATTTCCAACAGCACTGCAGGCACATTTACCTTTACCCCCGTTCTGAAGAACTTATCTGCATAAATCCATACAGGAGAGATCACCTGAACAGTAAGAGCTTGCAGCACACTTATTCCAACGAATCTGAGCTCCCGCTGATCTGTTAGGCTGGCACAGGTGCTATTTTTCTCAATGCTCAGTCCAGAAAACTTAAGACTACTGCTCTTACCTTTAACGTTCAATCTTCCTCTAAACTAGTGTCCAGAGCAGCCTACTCCCCTGGAAAAAAAAGACTAAACAGGTTGCTTGACATGCAATTAATAGGATTAGTCCCCTCTGTGGCCAGTCTTTCTGAGCTATGTTCCACTTGCCACAAGCTGATTAGCTGTCTGCTTAAGGAGGAGCTGGGATAAGTTTCCTTCTGGCAGCAGTGAAGTGGAGAGGCAGGCACTGACTGTAATAATATGCTGTTTCCTGTCTGTGGCTGAGCTGAGAGGTACTTCCCAATAGAAAAGGGTTTACAGGAGCACAGGAGTTCAGGCTCCACCTCTTCGAGTGAGGAGATTTTAACTGCGGAGGAGGGACCAACAGCGTGGCTCCTAGTGTTTAACAGCATGCTGTGTCCAAACTTAACTTTCACTAAAGCACCAGAAAGAAGAAATCCAACTACCCACATCTTTCTCCACAGACAGAAGCTTTCTCTGATGGGATCTCAGAGCTCTGAGTAAGACGGGATGGGAAGTGAATGTTGAAATGTTGTTGAATGTAAAAAGTTACATGAATGAGGGTAAAAGTCCACACCACCAATCGCTATCAATAACTGGAAAACATTGACAAAAACAACATATGAAAATCATACTGAAACAGAACATATGTACCTGAAAAGATCTGATGGCCTTCCTGGGCTGCCTCCTGTTTATGACAGGTATTGTTCATTATTATTAAATAATACACACGTTAGATGTTTCCCCTTCAGCTTCACACAAATCCTGCACAAGCCAGGGAAGGATCAATGAACTGATAAGGACTCACTCCATCTGTTGGGCCCGTCCCACTGAAAGCAGCAGGATTGATTCCTCTGGAACCTTATAGAACACGTGGAGCTTTCACCATACCCTGGTAAAGTGATTAAGCTGTATAAGGCCTGCCAGCACTTTTGCAGAGATACCAAAAAAATCTGGAAATCCACTCCAAAAATAATAATTTACTGAAAAGCAAGACATGTTCAGGCAGTGGTGATCTAGCTAAAGACTATGCAACAAAGAGAGATGCTGGTGATTATTCTTAACAGACCAAAGGACTAATCTCCTGTCCCAACACAAGGGCGCTGCATCATCTATCTGGGTCTAGAACTGTCCAACTTTCACACACTGTTCTCAAACAAGGTGAAATCCATAGGAACAAGGCAGAAATTTTAAGTAAGCATGTGCCACCAAACTAAGGCCCCAAATGATAGAAGCTCTGCTTTCTGTCCAGAGCCAAGGCAATGGAGAACTCCCAGCCATGCTGGATCTGGATATGACTGAAGATTCCCAAAGAAAGTGAAAAGTTTTTTAATGCTGGTATAACAGAGTTCTGCTCTGTTCTCGGTATGACAAAATGGTGCCTGGAGGTTTAGATAAACTACTGGGTAATTTTAGCATTGCAAAATACTTCACTGCACCGATTCTTGTATCTGCAATGGCAATCGTCCTTTTGTGTCTAGAGAAGGGAACCTTTCCAGCCACGTGCTGCAGAGAGAAGAGAAAACTGCATCTGGTACACCATGTAAACTAGCTAGAAGTGACTATTCACTAAAAAATTCACCAGAAAGACCGCTGTGGTGCCACCACAAAACTTAAGAGTGCATAACGTGGTTATCCTTGGGTTCGTACCACAGCAGATCTCCTCTGAAGCACTGTGTAAGACAGCAGCTGAAGCAAAATCCACTGGTGGGAGATCTGTACTCCAAGTGCTAGGGGATAATACGTGCAAAGAACCAGTCACTTTCAGCTCAGACATCTAAAAAGAATTTAACTTGTAGACAGATGTTTTAGAAGGGCAGAGATGTGACGGAATTGGCAAATATTACATCTACAATCCTCCTGAGAGAAGGGAGGCCTGTTTTGGGGTTGCTATGTGATTTGTTCCTAGAGGCTTCCTGCTAAATAACTCTGCAGCCACTGTGCTTGACCTAAAGGAACAATAGCTAAACATAAAGCTTTTCCTTACACCTCTCAGGGGACGCAGCTGCACAACGTCTTAAGCTCAGAGATGCCCCTAGTCGCATGCTCCCAGACCATTTTATGGTCATACATCCATTAACTTTGGGTAGCAGTCCTGAAAACCGTTCTTACAGTGCAAACAGGATACATTCACTGAAAGACTAAGTAAACAACAGCGGAACCCATATTATGTTCTCTTCTTCTTAAAGGAAGACGTCTTCATCTTAATATCACTTCTCTGTCTCTCCTGCCCGCTCTAGCAAACAAATTAGCTGTCAGATTTATGTGCTATGTAAAAGGTTTACTGTCATCTTTGTTTTTTAACCTTATTTTTCTATCATTCCTAAGTGCTTTATCCAGTGTTTTTGTTTTCTGCCTCTTTTGTTAGTACCTAAGGAGTGTCATTCATGCAACTCTCAGAGCTGACCAACTCTCTAATGCCTTCAGTTGTGTTTCTCTATTTAAAGTAGAATCAAGAACTGACCAATTAAAGTCATGAAGACTGAAAAGAGAACAAGCCACAGCGGTAAGATTCCACTAAAAAGCCCAGCTTGGAGACTCAGAGTGTCTGCATAATGCAAATTATCTTAGTGCAAAGATTAGGTAACCTGGACAACAAATACAGAAGAAGCAGGCAATACCAAGTGTGAGTTTATACCACTTTATGAACTAAGTCTAATATCTCCAGCCCTGCAGAACCTCTGCCTGAAGCAATATAGATGCCTGAAGAGTGGATGCATTTCCTCGTTTCCTAAATCCAAAACTACTAGTCTCCCTTGAAGAAAAGAAACAGAAAGAAAACCAGAGCATGCGCAACTCCAAAATAACTGTTTTACAACACTGTATGTTTGATGTTTCCAGTTTAGGACAAAAACACAGTACTGAACACCGCTGATTTGAATCAGGAAAAAATGAAGAACTCTGAATTTTAGAAAGAAACCAAGCTGGGAAGATTCAGAGTGGAAACAGAGTGCTCTCAAAGAAAACCGAGAGAAAATTGCAAGACTGCAAGGAATCCAAAGCACCAACACAGTGATGTGGCAGACCAAGAGCAGCAACACTAGCCAACCTTTTGATTTTCAGAGTGTTTTTATAGCTCATGGTAAACCACAGTCAAACCCCTCTATAAGCAATGACAGATGGAGTAGACAGAAATTAAGAGGAGGATTCCTGTAGTTTACCTGAGCACCCATGATACAGCAATCAGCTGGAGACAGTGCAAACTATTTCTGCTGCTCGAGTGTCCAAATAACCCTACACCCTTTCACCCCTTAGTGAAGGGAAGGCAGGGACTGGAGGAGCCTGATAGCGTAGTCATGGAAGTAACTCCTCACTGCTGGACTCAGAGGCAATTTGAGAGAGCAAACACAGTGTTTCCTCCTGTGCCTACGTCCAGTACCTTTGACAGAGATTAGCTCTCTCCCAACTACAACAATAAACGAACAAGAACATTTTCTTAACCTGAAAAATCACCCTTATTTTACATATGGAAAAAAATAAAGCAAGACCCTAGAGAAAGGGTATTATTAACAGGAAAATAGCTCCGTAATCTTGAAAATGTATTCCCTATAGAAATCACCGCAAAATCGCTCTGTGCACACGCACTAACACCTGTTAATTAATATTTAGTGTCAGATGCAGACAGGCCTCCAAATTGTCCAACTGATGATGCAGAAAGTGTTTTCAAACCTACAGAAAGTGTTGGGGTTAATATGGGCGTACGGATGGTGTGGCAGCTGCTTTGCCCGGGTACTTCAAAGCGAAAAGTTACAGCTACGTAATGGAAATAACCTTTGCTAGATGTGTCTGTTTAAAGCAGTGGGCTGCTACTACCGCAGAGCAAGCCATGCTGCTCAGCCTTGGTCACCACCTGCAGGATCAGCTTCCTTCCTCCACCTGGATTGCGCCCCGCTTCACCTTGCCTTAGACCAACGCTGTTTTCCTTTCTCTACTCCCTCTTCCCTCTCAAGCCCTCGGGAAGCTGCGTGGAGGCTACTGCTGGCAGCCAGCCCCAAAGCTCATCACACTGCTGCTTACCACTTGCCCTGAACGGCCACTGTTGCTGGCCTTTCTCATCCGTAACAGGAGCACTGGCACCAGGCTGGGCCAGGAGGAACCAGGTTGCAACTCCTGTCCTGCACACCAGGCACACCCCAAAATGGAGCTCAGGTAGCACCTGCACCCCAAAAATGACTGTGTTTTTTCTCCCAGTTGCTAAGTTCAGGGAAAATGAAGCAGTGACACCACCACCTTTCCAAATTGCAAATATTTGGCATATTTTTCACATCTAACAAGTATCCTAAACCAATTTCACAGTTATCTGTGTGGCTTCTTTCTGTTCCTCCTTTTGCTTTGCCACTATATATAGTGTGCATATATAAACACACATACATCCACACACAAATAAAGTCAGAGAAAGAAGTTTACATATTTTCAGGCCTGAAGGGAAAACTAAATTCCTCTAGCAAGACCTCCAGCATAAACATCACCATCACCCCCAACTCCCTCAGCATAATAATTTTTTTTTTGTCCTGCTGTGTAAATGGATTCCATCAAATCCTCCTGGCTTATAGGTAAGAGCTTCCCTGAATGCAAAATTTTAGCACCATACATAGTAAACTGAAGTATTCCCCATGTGCATGGAGATGAGTTATGGTTGCTGTAAGGAAAAAAAGTTTATGAGTTTTTATGCAAGTGAAAGAGGCTGTGAAGACTATTCCTATGTTTTTGACCTACGCAAAAGAGAAAAGATGTGGGTGAAAGATGCAAGAAGAAAGGAAAATAATGCAAAAATCTTTCATCTTACCGTGAAGCTGTTGTTGACATTCTTAGTGCTGGATTCTGCCACACTGGCATCTGTCAGATCCACCTCATCAAAAATAATGGACTGGAAAGAAAAAATTTAAACCCCCAATGAATCAGTGAATCTGATCTACACACAGCAGATCCACTTCCCACTGACAGGAAGAGGGGAAACATAACCCCCATTTTTAAAAAGGGAAAAAAGAAAGACCTGGGGAACTTCAGGCCAGTCGGTCTCACTTCTGTGCCTGGTAAGATCATGGAGCAGATCCTCCTGGAAACTCTGCTAAGGCACATGGAAAATAAGGAGGCGACTGGTGACAGCCAACATGGCTTCACTAAGGGCAGATTGTGCCTGACAAATCTGGTGGCCTTCTACAGTGGGGTTACAGCGTTGGTGGATAGGGGACGAGCAACTGATGTCATCTACATCAGCTGTACTAGTGCAAAGCATTTGACACTGTCCCCCATGACATCCTTGTCTCTAAATTGGAGAGACATGGATTTGAGGGATGGACCACTCGGTGCGTAAGGAACTGGCTGGATGCTTGCACTCAAAGGGTTGTGCTCAACGGCTCAGTGTCCAGATGGAACCTGGTGACGAGTGGTGCTCCTCGGGGGTCAGTCCTGGGACCAGCACTGTTTAACAGCTCTGTCGGTGATGTGGACAGTGGGATCGAGTGCACCCTCAGCAAGTTTGCCAACAACACCAAGCTGCGTGCTGTGGTTGACACGCTGGAGGAAAGGGATGCCATCCTGAGGGACCTGGACAGGCCTGAGGGATGGGACTGTGCGAACCTCATGAGGTTCAACAAGGCCAAATGCAAGGTCCTGCACCTGGGCTGGGGCAACCCTAAACACAAATACAGGCTGGACAATTAGTGGATTGAGAGCAGCCCTATAGAGATGGACGTGGGGGTGTTGGTGGATGAGAAGATTGCCATGAGCCAGCAATATACGCTTGCAGCCCAGACAGCCACCCATCCCCAGGGCTGCACCAAAAGCAGCAGGGCGATGGAGGTGATTCTCCCCCTCTGCTCTGCTCCTGTGAGACCCCACCTGCTGTGCTGAGCTCAGCTCTGGGGCCCCCAGCACAAGAAGGATAAGGAACTATTAAAATGAGGCCAGAGGAGGGCCACAAATATGATCAAGGGGCTGGAGCACCTCTCCTACAAAGACAGGCTGAAGGAGTTGGGGTTTTTCAGCCTGGAGAAGGGAAGGCTCCAGGGAGACCTCCCAGCAGCCTGCCAGTGCCTAAAGGGGGCTGCAGGAGAGCTGGGGAGGGACTCTGTGATAGGGGGTGTAGCAATAGGACAAGGAGGAACGGCCATAAACTAAAAAGGGGTAGGTGTAGGTTAGATGGTAAGAAGAAACTATTTACTCAAAGGACGGTGAGGCACTGGCACAGGCTGCCCAGAGAAGTTGTGGATGCCCCATCACTGGAGGTCTTCAAGGCCAGGTTAGGTGAGGCCTTGGGCAACCCGGTCTGCTGGGAAATGTCCCTGCCCATGGCAGGGAGGTTGGAATTAAGTGACCTTAAAGATCCCTTCCAACCCAAACTATTCTACAATTCAAAGGGACATGCCTGTATGTCTGCCTAGCATACTCCATCAGAGCCTTTTGTGACCTGAAGGAAAGGCTCAGCACCAGCAACGTGAAGTCTAGTTCCAAACAGAGGTGCTCACATTTGCCTGTCTTCAGTCAGCAAATGCAATGACTCGACTTTTACTAGGAACTACTTAAACAACAACAACAACAAAAAAAAAGCAACAAAAAACCACTAGGCTTAGTTCTTGTGAAAGGAGCCAGAACGATATCTCGTGAACTATCAACGTACTAAACCAGATGCATGGCTGCCTTATGGTTGTGTGATAAGTTCCCCTCCATTTCTTCTTTTCATTCATATTTTCTCACTTCTATTTCAGCTTCTATTCATTCAGTGTCCATTCCCTAATAAAACGTACCAAGGGATTAAAAAAAAAAGGTGGAAAATCAGTATCACAGGTCCACATGATGCTTTTCTTAAAAAAAAAAACAACAACACAACAACACAGGATTTCAAAGTGTGAGGCAAAACACTGGGAGCTTCTAGCAGCTGCAAAACCTGAAGATGGGTGCTTTCAGAGCACGTGATCCTTTCTGAACTGAGGGCTGCCTTCTCATAGACACCCATCTGCCTCCAAGGGTCCAACACTGCCTTTCTTCTTCCCTTGGAATGGTATAATATTCTCAAGACCTTACCTTAGCAGTTTTTGCATAGTAGAGAGTTCGTCCTCGCAGCTTAAAATATCGTCTCTTCCAGCGCTGGAAGGAGCTGGTCTGTTTCATCAGCATCCCCTCTTTTATGATGGTCTACAAAACAAGGAGAGGGGAGGAGTGAAGCACACCTTTTACTTCCAGGCATCTTTCATGCTCTCCCAGTATATATCCATAGAGCAAAAGACTGCAATTTGAGCTCAATAATCTTAGTGCCCTCTGCTGGAAGTGCTTAACAATTTCATTCACATAAGCAAGCGGAACTTATCAAGATTAAACCATCACAATGCATAACCCACACTGGGGTGGGGTTTCATCCTTGTCTCCGGTGCTATCACAATACCAAACCCAATAAATAACTTCTGACTGAACAAGCATCTCCAAGTCTAACAAAGACTTGGGGAACGTACCAGTTAAACTCACTGAGGTCAGATTTCAGTTGCCTTTCATTTAACTGATATTTGATCACAAGCACGCTCACACCACAGCATATCTGCCCCCGTCTCCAGTTCTGCTTTGCAAAATTATCTGCCTCTACCTGGCACAGAGCTGACAAGCTGCAGGCACACAGGATGAAGAGGGAAACTAGAACGAAGAGGGAGCTATATCCAACTCCAGCATTTGGTATTCTTCAGATAGTCTTGGCTCTGCCTCAGTACACTCTGGCTGGCTGCCATTTCCCAGGGCTGGAGTGCCAAAACTGTCTACGCACACTGCCTTTTTTTTTTTTTTTTTTACTGCTTTATAACTAGATTGACATACCAGCATACACAGTCCCATATGCTCCCTCACATACTATGCATACATAGGGGTATGTATTTAATCCACATGCACTTCATTCTACTTCGCCAAATACATTTGATTCCTTTGCTGAGGACAGATTTCGAATACCAACAGCTACATCAAAATAATCTCAAAGGCTCAGAAAGACAGAGAGCAGAGAAGTCAGAGCTGAGGGTTCAGCCCCGTCTTACTGCCTGAAGGTAGTGCCTTGGAACAGCAAATGGTGCTGCGTGGTGCCGTGAGAAACCCCCCTCTCTCCCCAGGAACCCACTTCTTGCTGACAGAGCCCAACGCGATAAACACCCAGTTAAAAATGCAGGAAACAAGTGGTCCAGCAGTCTTGTAAGACAGGTTATTCTGTGTCTCATTGCCAGGAAAATTACACAGCTTTAACATACTTGAGGTCTCCACATGACCCAGGTTTGTGGCAGTTAGGTCAACCAATGAGCATCAATTAATTCACAAGCGCAGCGTTACGCATCCACTGCCAGGCTACTACAGAGCACAAAATAAATACTCTTCCTGATCCAAAGGGTTTACATTGTTTTAGAAATCCTTTCCAGGGCACTAAACTTGCTTTTAAAATGCTATATATATTTCTAATGCGGGTCTTTCCTTTTTGAAACAGCTGCAGATTTTAATACTTTCCACACACGCTGGCCCTTGCCAAGCCCTAAGTTTCCTCAAAAAGCACTTGGAAAAAAAATGCTGACTATAAGAAGAAACATCCGCCTGACAACGCTGCTTCTCTCTTGCTAGACGGAGCCATCCTCACGCTGCCGGAGAGCTCAGAGGCCGGAGCACCACGGCGGTGCCTGTCCCCACGAGTGGCTGCAGAGGAGTGGGCTCCCGCGTGCGCCCAGATCCCAAAAGGAGATGCTGGCCTTGGGAGCTGCATCGGACCTTCCTCCATGGGGTTGGACAAGAAGGTTGAGAGCTCCCCAATTTTCTCCAAAGCAAACACCACCGACCTCGAAGCCTGGGAGCTGGCCCACTCCCACGCTAACGAGCCCCAAGCCTCCCCACTTCCCAGTGCTCTGTTTCTCCAAGCCACCTGCACACTGGCAGAAATACCCGCCGGTGCTCAGGCAAACACCAGCATGCCCGGTTCGAATGGCAATCCCCATGTTCCACTCTGTTTTCAGCAGAACGAAGCGGGAAAGACAACACCCGGCCAGAGACAACGCTGACAACAAAGACAACCACCCCCCACGGCAGCTCCCTGCACCCCGAAGCTGTGGCTGAGAGGCACCTTGGCTCCATGTCCCCCCGTCATGGCAGGGGCAGGGCTGTAGGAGCACACCCCTGTAAGCCGTAAGGCACCTGGGAGAGGCTTTAGTGTCCAGAAGTTCAATGCACTGCACTGATAGCCAGAAACAAGATGTCAGGCTTACTTGGAGCTGGTGCTGTGCGTTACCATGCAAAGAATCCGAAACTCAGCCATGATCTTCCTCCGAAGCTTCAGCAGATGAGAGAACAGAGCTCAGACACAGACCCCACAGCAGCCCTTGCCGAAGCGACCCTGCAGGCTAGGCCAGCGCTGAAGGAACTGGGAAAGGTCCCCTCACCCCTACTCTGCTGTGGGCTTTTTACAGGATCCCAAAAGCATCGTTTGCCCTCTGTGTGTCTCCATCTCCCAGCTCCAAGTGGAGCAAACAGCACTGCCCAGCTCTGCGGAGCCCTACAAGAACACACACTGTCTGCTGGGTTACTTCAGCCTCCAGCACCTGCGCCTCAAAGCGACAGATAAAGCAACAGCATCTGACTTACCTGGCTAAAGGAATCACACGTTTCTGCAGCTCTCTTTAGCCTGACACTACAGGGAAGGAAATGGAGCAGTGGCAAGAGATTTTTCAGATTAAAACAGAAACACGGAGGGATCTCTGTGCATTCGTTGGACAAAAACCACACACAATTACAAGAGGAGATGGAGAAAGTAGCTACTGAATCCTAAGAAGTCCTGAACTGAAGTCAGAAAAGAACTGAAAAATTCCTGGGGAAGACTCCCAGGCTGCGAAGCCCACAGACACCCAGCCGGCCAAGAGTCTGATCAAAAAATAGCAATTCGCAGGAGATGGCAGGCCTCTGCTGCTCTGCTTCTTCAGAGAACTTAACCCGGGGCCAGCCGGAGCCGCGCGCTCCCCAGGCTGTCTTGCAGTGCCTCCCCACAGCTCCCGCCTGCCATGCTCGGCTCCCTGCAGCTCAGCGGGGCTCACTCACCTCTGCACAGGGCGTGCAGTCCTCCATGCCTCTTTTAAACAGCACCCTTTTTTTTTTTTTTTCCTTTCTTGCCTTTTTTTAACCCAAAAGGCGACGATCCCAGAGGTCACCTCGCCCCTCCCTAAGCGGCAGCTTATGTCACTCGCCAGCCTCTATCTATAGCAAACCTCATGGCTCCCCAACTCCGACGCGAAAGGGCAGTGAGGAGCGAGCTCTCGCGCTCTCGTACGCACGCACTGCTCAGCAAAAACAAGGCTCTGCTTCAGAGCTGCCCATCTCTGCACGAGAGCGGCCGTTCTATTTATAGGCACGCCGCTCACGAAAAGAGTTTGGTGGGTTTGGGCGGAAAGGGCTGGAGATAAGATCAAGATGACTTTATAAAATGATTCAGACATTGCTGCCTTTCCCCTCCTCTATTTTAATTTTACAGCCAAAGGACTTGCTACTTGCGGAGGAATGCAGCTGAAGGAAATTAACTGGGGAAGGACCTGACAGCAGAGTGACAGAACGAAGTAAAAGGGGGAGCCGAACAGGGATTTCTGCTCAGCAGCCTCTCTGCAGCATGCTTAATCGAAGATCTGCTCTGACCAGGTTACTAACCGTGCTGCTCACCAAGACAAATGTGGAATTACTTCTCCCGCACAGGAAAAAAATAAAGAGTCGAAGCCATTTTTAGTGCCCATTTTAGTTGGATCCCATGGGAAAAGCTGCTGCCCTGAAGCACGGTGAGGTCTGATTAGGTGCATCCTACTGGGGATAAACACAAGTACTGCTTGGGAAGGATCTACCCAGGCTGCTTTCTGTCCAGCTGTGCCTCTCTCCAGCATGTGTCCCGTGGCGTGGCATTCCACAGGCAGACAGCACCATGAAAAAAATAACGTATCTTGAATCAAGCCCACAGGGATGTGCTGCTGGTTGCAGTGACCCCCATTTCTCCTATGACAAGACAATACAAAAAAAGGTTGCTGAACAAACTGACAGTTTAAAGCAACAATGCACAAAGCAGAGCCTTAAGCATCTCTGCAAAGAGCACGACTCGACAGCTGAAAGGCAGGGCCTAAGACATTTCTAGCATTTCATCATCTTTTATCTTTGGCCTTGAAGAAAAGTGACTTCCTGCAGAAAAAAAATCAGTTCACCATGAGCATACACAACCCTCCCCCTGCTACCACTCCTCGCCATGTAAAGCTTGGCATTTCGGAAGGTAAATAATACCTCCTCACCTTTCTCCTGTCCAAACGGGTGCAGCGTGTAGGCCTAATCCTGGAGTGACGACACCAAAGTTTTGCCACTGGCCTCGGTGGGAATGGTGTCAAACGCCTCCAGGGCTTGACTTCCCCTCAGGGCGATCCCACCACCAAGAGCACGGAACCGAGCGACCAGCAGCAGCCGCACACCAAGCTACGAGACGCGGCCGTGTTTCTTGTAGCACTGCTTGCCTGAGGTGGCTCTGCATCCGCTAAGCCACATCAGAGACGAGAGATGAAATGCTTTTTACGCCGATAACGTGGCTGACTCTACTGAAAGGAACGATGGCACCGCGGTTCGGCTCTGCTCGGCGCGCGTTCCTGTTCCTCCCGCGTGCGGCACAACCCATGACGCCAGGCGCAGGGGCAGCCCATCCTTTTGCGAGGCCTCGGTCTCTGGCCCCCTTTGGGAGCAGGGCCTTTGATGCGCCCAAATTCCTAATCGAGAACCCTCGACCTCGCGAGCCAGGCTGAGGGCAACCAGCAGCTGTACCCAGCTGTCAGATTGGCAAGTGTCCTGTGGCACGGGGAGGCGTCAACTGCATTCGATACGGAGGGCGAAGAACAATGCAACCTATTTTACAGCTGAGATCATGACATATTCTTAGGGACAGGCACTCAGGGCAGCGCATTTGAAACAAGAATTTTGCTCCGGTGGTATTTCTTTCCAGTGCTTTGCAGGAAAGAACTGCACAAAAGTTGAAAACACAAGGATTCGAAGCTATCTAAACAGCAACTAAAGAATCCTATATACCAAAGTCTCAACATCTGGATTTCTCTGTTTTCCATGTGTCTCCAGAATGTAAAAACTTCAGGGCACAGACTGTTTTTATTTGTACGTACTATAAAACTTCGAACAGGCTGCTGATGCCAAACAACAAATAAATAACCAAAGAAAGAACTAATTGCACGGAGAAGAAGAGAGCAAAATAAAAATGCAGATGCAGAACTGACAGGCTGTCTTTACGTACCTTGTTTAGGAATTTTTGTAAGGGTGAGGGTGGATGATCCCTGGGGACCAAGCAACCCTGTCCAGCCACTGACTCTGTGCGAGCAGTGGCAAAGGAGATGGGAGCAGCTGCAGTCACCCCATAAACACGGCAAGATACCCTTGGCAAGCTAAGGGAGGTAGGGATTTGGAGTGCTGCACCTTGCTTTGAGTAAAACAGTTTTAGTAGCTGCTTCTATAAAAGCTCTGTGGTCATAAATACAGAACTAATGCAGATAAATTACAAAACCAATGAAATACAGAAAATCTGACAAAGAACCTACAGGAATAAATCTAACCAACCCTGCAGAATAAGACACGAGAGGTCAAAAGGCTAGGGGTTAACAAGCTAATCCGAGAGCAACATCCTTCCACCAGACAGTGGTCACACCCTGGAAATTAACTCCAGGAAGCTTAGAGGGGGGAAATGTGGATCAGTAAAGCAATGCTAAGTATGGGACACACAGAGAGTTGTACAGACCTACAGTGGAGCACGAGCAACTTATGGGTTACTTGGTCCTGTTTGCGAGCTCCACATGTAACGCACTCGGCTCTCGCAAAAGCAAAAAACACACTGCGATTTCTGCCACTGGTACAAAAAGGACAAGACATTATGTGAGCTCACTGCAACAAAAGGACTTCAGAAGAGGGGAAAAAGGAAAAGAAAATCAGAGGTCAACCACAGGAATCAAATGCCAGAAGAGAAGCCAGGGCTGTGAATCAACAGGCCAGCAGCAGAAGCCGTGCTCTCCACTGAAGGGGTACAGCCTGTGCTGCCGCTGGCCATCCCCTATGTATGCTTCATTTTCATAACCTGTGTTTTACGAACCAGGGAGCACCCGTGGCAGGCTGCAGCACAGGGCTCAGTGCAACCTCCCCTGGCAATCATCTTCCCTGCCGTGCCTTGGCCGTGCTGGCAGAGCTGGGGAGCTCGGCAGGCAGCTGCAGCACAGCCCCAGAGGGACCCAGAGCCACCTGCAGCGCTCTGCCAAAAGTGGAGGCACGGTACTGTGACACAGGAAGCACAAACTTATTCTCAGCATTGCCAGCAAAAAACAGGAGTTTGTACCAATTGGGCTGCAGCTAGAATCAGCCTCAGAATGGATAAATAAAAGGTTCAAGCACCTCGTTCTTTGTCAGCGAATGCTGTGGCTGATAAACAAGGAATAGGTCTCGGAACCAGCTTCTGTTCAATACCACATTCGCTGCTGCTGATGTTGATGATTTTCTCCTAGAAGGGGCGAGCACTCGCAGAGTGAAAAAATTAGCACAGAAAACCAACTCCGAAAGCAGGCAGAAAGGTTGCACATATATGGGAAAGGAAATACAACATAGCAGCATATCAGCACGCAGCTCCCTGGTGAAAGTAGCTGGGTTACAGAGCTCCAAGCGAAGCACTTAAAATAGATGAATGATCTGGTCAGCAACCCAGAGCGTGGAACGAAGAGCACCCCAGCACTCTCTGATTCAGGACGAGTTCGTAGCTGGACAACTCCTGGCACGCTACCGGCATAAGCCCTCAGTGTGCTTTCCGTAGGCTCCAGGCATCCTTCCCAAACACATTTATCAAAGAGGGGAGCTGAGCATGGAGCTCAAGTCACCCCAGCACACTAAAACACCGATGAAAGAGAATGGTTCAAATCCATCTAGAGATAATCAAAGCCAAAAAAGCAATGGTTTAAAAGTTACCTGAAAACCTTGGAGCGAATTAAAAATTTTAAAGGGCACTAATTAAACATGAACTTCAGACATTTCAAGGCAAACATGAAAAAGCAATCTGCTATTTTTTCTATCATTTTAATTACACGTGCACGCCTACATCCCTTCCTTAGAGCACCAGCTTAACCAAGCCATGTTCTCCCCATACACGCAGAAAGCTCTGCAACACATCACCTGCTGGGAAACCCCCAGCTCCGGCAGCCGCCTGTCCCACGGCCCCACCCCAGCACCACCAAATCCCCACTCCCAACGCCGCAGCACACTGCTCTGCAGCTGAGAGGCAAGAGCCAGCAGCGCTGGAAGCAGCACTGGAAGCAGAGCAACCCCTTGCCGAGCCACGGTGCTGCACCCAGCACAGAGGAGCCCTCCAGCGCTACAGCCAGAGCTTGCTTAACGCTCTTGATCCCGCAGAGCCAAATTCTTACCCCAAAGCCCTGCCGACCGTCTCAGCCCTCCCATCCGCTTCACCGCCAGGCAGAAGGAGCTGGGCACTTACCATCGCGGCATGTCAGGGCCATCTGGTAAAGCAGTATCGGGCAGGGAAGGCGCGCTCGCAGCTAGTACAATAGCGAACGTCAGGGAAGGCACATCCAGAATACAGCTGGGGATCTCATCCTCACGCTCATAACCATCCCATCCTTCCCATCCTGCTAAATGTCATGGAGAGCCCGGCCAAGTAGGAAGGAAAAGCCAGCAGAAAGTACCGGTATGGGAACCTCGGGACACGGCAAAGTGAAAGTCGCACCTTGAGGAGGGAAACTGAACCCCCTCCCCTGGTGTCAAGGAGGCTCGGAGAACAACAGGGCTTCCTCCCGCTGGGTCTGGATTGCCATCAGCTCTGCTACTGAATCCTGCGAGGAGCCTTATTTGGTAGCAGCTGGTAGAAGTGGGGCCAAATCCTGCTCCTTTTACTCCGACTGGTATTCCATGGGATTACACTGCTGCAAGCAGAAAGCAGCTTTTGGCCTTTGGCCATTTAATTAATACTTAAGGTATCCTAGAATTTATTTTTATCTCATCTGTAACAATCGTCGTTATCAGATTTTCCATATTTATGTATTAAACAACCTATGCTTTTAAGTTTTTTTTTCCTCATCCATTTAACATAGTTTTTAAAGGATACTCCAAAGTTTTTAATTTATTTTTCCATTTTCCCTGTTTTAATGTCCTGCAAATACCTCGGACCATGCCAAGACATCTCGATCATCACCAGCAACAACAGGGGAGATTAGCACAGCCCTGGGAACACCGTTTTGTTAACTTTGAGCGAAACAGAACAGAAGGCTCTGGCACGAGCTCCCAGAATGCTGCTTTTTAATAAAACCTCAGCAACAGAGCTGCACCATCAGAGAGTGCTGTGACCTGCCTCAGAGGAGAGCAGTTTGTAAAGCAGGCAACACATCCCTCCTGGGTTATCTGCTGTGCTTCTGGCAAGAAGCAGCCGAGAAGGCTGGCCCGGGGGTCAGGAGGCTGCCCTGGTGCTGCAGCACCTGCCCGAGTTCCCAGCTCCCCTGGAGACACCCCGGGCGATGCCTGCATCTCACGCAGGACGGATGCATCTCAGCACTGCGTGTAGGAAGCAGAGGTGGTATCGCCTCTCCCAGCCAGGATACTGCAAGGCTAAAATTATCCCACCGTTTGAGACTCGAACACAACGTGTGCGATACGAACGTTATGTAATCAACACGGTGTTTCCTCTTGCAAAAAAAAAAAGCAAACCACAACATCAAAATAGGCAGCAGATGCAAAACTTCCCGATTTAGCAGAGAGACTGAGAGTAAATAAGATTTCCCCCTAAAACCAGAGGGACTACTCGCATACTGATTGATCACCTAACCCAGCAGCCAGCTTGCAGCCTGGCACGCCGCCTCGTTCCTCCATGGCAGGAGGGCAGTGAGCTGTGGTCCCCGCAACATGCTCCTCACTTTCAGGAATGCCTGACGTGAGAAGGGAGCACGGGAGATGGCAACTGGGGGCGAGGACTGCTGCTGCTGCCTCTGTTCATCAGCCCCAAGCCGACCTGTCCCCGGGTAGCTGTCCCGCAGGGCTGTGGAGCCAAGCAGAAGCACCTCCTTGCATTAAGGGGCACCTACACAGATCTTCAGGGAAACGAAAAGCAATGACCACTTGGAGTGGAAGAGTTAAGTCGAATCCATTTCAATAAAGGTTTGGGACTTTGAAACCTTGAAAAAACATATTCCAAGCTGAAGAGGTTTTCTCCTCAAATGGTATTTTGCTCTGAAAAGTTCTGATGCTGCTGTGACAATCTCCAGCATACATCTTAAACTCTCAGGGAAATGGAGAATACAAAAACCTGTCACCTCACTTCTGTTTTCCTTTAAAAAAAGGAAGGTACATCTGCTGCTTTAGAAACAATAACCATCAGATTCATATTTTAAGAAGGTAAAATACGAATTTTACAGTGTTGTAGATGCTATACTGACTTTTCTTATCAGGGAAACTGCAGATAAGCATTTCACAATTTTCATTCATAATCCAGTACTCTTCCAAAGTAAAATATAAAAAAATATTTTTTGGTTACAATAGGTTTGGGGCAAGTGAAGTACTCTAAACAGGTGATTTAGTTTTGTTTCAAAAAAAAATAATACTTCTTTTATTTTGTCTCTAATTTTTTTTTGAAAGAACAGTCACCAGCCTCACATTGTACTTCTTGGCAATGCGGCCTCGGTAAATCTATGTTCTCAAAACGTGCAAAAGTTTGATGTTAGCTCTTTAGTTCCTGGAACCAGAACTATAGTTAGAAGGAGAAAAGCTGCAAGTGTGTGTGGTTTTGTGCTTTGTTTTGTTTTGTGTTTTTCTTTTTTTTTTTTTTTTAAAAGGAAGTAACAGCTGTTGCTTTCACATAGCATCCAAAAATCTCCAGCAGCGAGGCAAACACGCAGTACACCAATGGTAACGCAGCACTGGGAGGCTTCCCAAATTTTGTCAGAACAGATGAGTCTGAAGAGCATGCAAAACATAACGTTGTTTAAAAGGCAAAAACGTTCCTGCAGCAGGGTAACACAGCCTGAAATCCTGTCTTTGTCCTCAGCGTTCAGAGAAGGAACAAGTCTGTCTGTGGTGTTAATCCAGGGAAATTCACAGCTTTAAGCCTGTGTTCAAGAAGTTCGCTTTGGATTCAACCACAAGAACTTTGCAGCAACTGCCTCTCTTTTAAGTGAGGAGTTCCCACTTTTGACCAGAACTAAAGCATGAACCAGCACAATTTACGGCATGTGAAGCCATAAATGAAGCCATAAATGTGAAATGCCCTCTTCTAGACACCCTGTTAGAAGACAACATAGCGAAATCAGACATTTTAATATGTTTTAGCAGAGGGTGCCACAGACTGAATGTGAATTAAACCATAATTTCCTGAAAATTCCCTCCTTATTTGTGACACTTTTACAGTGTCTCTTTATTGAAATGCACTGTTTCTCATCTTAATACGGATTTTAATACTTGTATCAAGCTAACAAACTGTTCGTTTTCCTTATATTCATCTTTTCTGAGAAAATCTTAGACCATTTGCCCTCCAGAAATCAAAATAACAATTCTTTACCTATAAAAAAGGACGTTTTTATCTATTAGCCAATACATGGAGAAATAAAATGAGCTTTCTTCATTTGCTTCTGCTGCCTGCCATATGTTGGAGAACTCAGTTTGGGCTGCTGTGGGAGCTTGCACAAAGATGTGGAGAAACATTTTGCTTCCTCTTGTTTTTCCTTGCTTGTACATTTGGGGGGGGGCTCCTAGACCTCAACGCTAGTCATCAGAAAGAGAATCCCAACCTCCCGCAGCACCAAAGTCCATCTATACCATGGGCTGCGACACAGCATCGACATCAAAAACTCAGCTACTGCACAAAGCCTGTTCACAGCAGCTGAAAGCTTCGTACCAGGTAATTTATCCTGCTTTTCATAGCATAAATTAAGCTGACATCTCTCTGCTACGGGAGCTAGACAGCTCCAATATCCAAGCGCAGAGCGCTGCTCGCTCTGTTTGCGAGTCTGTTGAAATACATACTGCAAATCTGTCTTAAAAAGTTCAAGGTAACGATGAATGGGTATAAATCTGAAAAGCTACAGAAAATTGCTCCTCAAGCAAACAGAAGTTAGACCCATAGTCTAAACAAGGCCTCCTCCTGATGCCACCCAAGGGCATGGCTGAAATCCTGCCTGATAAACAAACTGAAACCTCACCACACCAACAGGGGCCCGCTGGGAATTACACCCAGCTAATGAATGAAACGAGGACGACCTGTTCATCTCTCCTCCTGCTTTCCGAGCTCTGTAATGCGACGCTTCCAATGAAAGGGCAAGTGGAAAGGAGGAAGAGCACTTCATTGCCGGTGCCCACAGAATGTGCGGCGCTCCTCTGCTTCACACCTTCAGCTCCCAGGACCACTTTTGATGTCACTTTGCCTTCGCCCACAGCAGGTCAGGACTGAGCCGGTGTTATTACCACTCAGTCGAGTCCCCAGTGCTGCTCAGAAGGTGGGACCTGGGCTCCTGCTGTCACCTCACCTCACGTATTGTCCTCCTCTGTTTTATTTTGGCTCTTTCCTAAGTCCCATCCGATCAAAAACACTTTATCTTAGTCGACCAACCATTTCTTTGGCTGCACCAATACAAGCCTGAGACCAGGAGAGGGGCTCCAAGCGGTGTTCTGTGCAGCCCGATGCTGGTACAGGTCCGACAGGTCTCAAAATGGCTGATCGAGCAGTCTGTGCAGCCTGCTGCTCTGCCAGCCCAGACAGCAGCATTACACTACAAGCTGTACCTTATCACGCTAGTGCTTTGTCTGTCCCCTGAATAACAATCATCGAGAGACTGCTAAACGCACTTCTCTGCCTATCTTCTTCTCTTCCTCTAAAACTCCTTCTAGCTAAAAATAAATAACTACGTTAATACACAGTACTCAACTTTCCAGACACTCGGCTTTCCACTCCCCCTGCCCCGTATCCTCGCAAGGGGCAGAGTTTTCAGTTGCACACATCCAAGCTGTGGTTTGTCTCCAGGCCCTGCACACTGAAGTCCGAGTAGCCACAAATCCAAGCAGCTCTGTGTGCCCCGCAGTGTTACCACCCCAGAGTGTTTCAGCAGAGCACAGCCAGGCAACCCGCAGGCCCAGAAGCAAGTCCACTGAGGTTTGCTGGTCCTGTGAGCACTTTCATTTTACAGCTTCTCTTGGGAGAGCCCAAGGTACAAGAACCAGAAGAAGCAAAAGACACCATCAAAGTGCTCGCAACTGACTCTGACAAACAAGTAAATTCGGAGGAGCTCCACAGCTACAGCAGGCTTCACACCCAAGCTGCCTTAACAGCAAGCTTCTGTTGTGATTTAACTGTACTTACAGGCACAATCTCGTGCTAACTGCAGCAAAAGATGTGGTTAGATGAGATTTACAGCCTTGGGGCACGGTAAAAGTCTTCCTGCATCTCTTACTGTCACTCTGATGGACCTGTCCAACAGCTCCTACAGCTTACTGCAGCCTGCTCTCCGTCATTCAACAGACTAATTAAAACTCAGGTCTGCTTCACAGAGGAAGCAACATCCTCAAAGCCTCCTCGTCAGAACAATGAGTAGTCACAAAGATGTCTTTGCTCCCTGCCCTCGGGGCAAGGAAAAGCACACATACAGCAGCATGCAGGAAAGATGACGGTGAAATATAAGGACATCGAAAAGCAACAGAAGCAATCAATCCTCGGTATCACAATACCTGGGCTGACTTACAAAATTTGACACTGTTTAGTTGAAGTCTTCTGCAGATTAACACATGGGAGGCTTAATAGCTGTGGACAATATCTGTTTATAATCCTCGTTCTTAACATGTTTATGTTCACGTAATACAAGTGGCTGGTTTAGGCTTTTTCCAGCCATGCTGACGCAGGAAGTGATGTAAAACAGGGCAAATGATTAAGTAGGAACACGCGGACGTGTTCGGCTTTATTCAAACAAAAGTAAAATTCAGTGCACCTTTTACCTTCCCATCTTTAACATCCTGCCATCAGCTGGAAGTCCCACACCAGCACCAAGGAAGGCATTGCCCTTGTTCTTATCACAGACACCACCACAGAAGTATCAAAGTCAGACCCTAGCATCCTTCCTCCTTGCATGCACAAGACCCCTGCCCCCAGTGGTAGCAAGAAATCACAAAGCTCATCCACTCTCCTGCAGGACAAATTTCTGCTGTTCAGCACCCCCATCATGCAGGAGATGACCACAAAAGGCTTCTCTTTCCACAGCCGATGAACAGACCAGCTCAGGCCACCTGCAGCAGGTCTGAGATCTAGCATCCAGCATCACCCCGCTCAGAGAGCGGCACCGTTCGCTGTTGTGGCTGAAGGAACCGTCCCACCTGCCCGGTGTCGGAAAAGAAGGAGGGAATGGCAGGGTCAGCGTGCTCGGCAGACAGAGGAAGCAGCTCGGCCACGCATGATGAAGCGAGCCAACGGGCCTCGGGTCTGACTGCGCTTGGCTGCGGGGGGGAACTGGGACCAGTGTAGCAAAACGACAGTGAGCAGAACGGCAACGTGTGTGTGTTCAGAAGTAAGGCAAACTACCAAGCAGAAAAAGATCCCTGTGAATAATGCTTCAGGCTCTGCACCACGCACAGACATTTGCTCTCCTTTGCAGCAGAAAATAGATAAGCATCGTCAGCACCGGGCATCCCCACAGCAGCAACTGTGCCTGCCCATACCCCAGGGACAACAGCAATGCGATGGCAGAAGAATAATGAGCCCGGCATTTCCAAGCAGAAGCACATCACACGACAATCCAAGGGTTACACGGGACTTTCACCACTACAGAGAAAAATCATGCAGCTATAGTAAAAATAGTACAGAAGAGGGCAACTCCCTGTGGGTGTTTCCTAGCCTAAGACTGAAGGAAATCTTCACGTTTTCTCTTACAGTAACAATACAGAGGAACTACAACTACAGCTCCTCCTGGGGAGCAAAATACCGTCACTATCCCTAAAAACGGCCCTACTGCTCCACAACCAGCCTAAGGGAAAAACGCTCTGGGGGAATCAGTGCAGACATGACTGCTGCCAGACCAGGGAGGTGAAGCGAGGTAGAGAGAGCTGGGAACAAAGGCTAACCAGCCACGAGACCAGTGCCTGACCAGACGGGAGGCTACACAGCACCGCTACAGAAGGGAACAATAGCAGAGGAGCAGATGGGGAGGTCTGGGACGAGACCAGGACAGCAAGGGGCAGATGCTGCGGGAGGCACGCAGGGGATGCCGGCAGCAGCCGCACGGCTTGGGGCAGGGCTGGGAATGGGGTGGAGGTGATGGGCTCCCACCTGCCCACAGGGCGAGGGGCTTGGGAAAGGGCCAGCGGAGGAGGGCACGGCGTGACAGGGAGATGAGCCGGGGCACAGGCCCTCGAGGAAGGCACGAAGGCGAGGATGCAGGGGGAGAAGGGAGCTGCGGCCTCAGGGGGTGGGCAGGGACCGTCCTGGGGGGTCGAGCCTCGGGTAGCGGGGCGGCCCTGAGGGGGCAGCTCGGAGGGGGCCGCTCTCGGCCCTGTGTGCAGCGAGGGCTCACGGCGGGGAGCTGCGAGGGGACGGGGGCGAGGTGCGGCCCCCATTGGGACGGGACAGGACGGGGCAGGCAGCTCCCTCCCCTCCCCTCCCCTCCCGAGCCCTGGGCCGGGGCGGGGGTCGCCGGCGGGCCCTGAAGGGCACTTGAGGGGCAGCCGCGGCGGCACCTGCGGGGGGTTCGCGGCGGGGGCGCCTCGGGGCCGGAGCTTCGGGCTGAGGGGGCCCGAGCCGGTCCCAGAGGGCGGGGAGGGGGTGGGCGGCGGGCGAGTCCCCGAGGGGCGGTTGGGGCTGGGGGAGAGGTGGGGAGGGGTCCCCGGCCGGTGCCCTCGGGGGCGAGCCGGGCCCGGCCGGTCCCGGGGGCGGCGCAGGCCGGGCGGGGGAGGCGGAGGCGGCGCGGAGCCCGAGGCCCTGCGGCTCCCCCGGCCGCCCCTCACTCACGCACCTTCTGGCGGATCTGCCCGGACGTGGAGACCTTGCGGATGAGCTTCTGCGGCGAGCCCGGCTCCTGCTCGGGCTCGCTGTCCGACGACTCGTCCGCCGCGGCGCCGGCGGCGGCCGGCCCGGCCCGTGGCTGCGCGGTGCCCGCCGCCGCCATGCTGCGCCGCGCCCGGCGCCCCCTCCCGCCCCGCGCCGCGCGCTGCAGCCGCCTCACGGCCCCGAGCGGCGCGGGGCGGCCCCAGCGGCACGGAACGGCCCCGCACGGCCCCCTGGCGGCCGGCCCGGCCCGCGCCCTCCCGCTGCCACAGGGCGGCCGCTGCCGGGCGCCTCACGAACCCGCTGCGTGGAGCCTGAGGCAGGGGAGAGCTCCCGCGAGCAGCCCCGCGCGGGCTGAGGCGACAGGCAGGAGGCGAAGGGACTGCTCGCAGGCACAAGGAGCGAGTGAAGCGGTGTGGCTCCACCCTTTCCCCAGCGCAGGGTGACTTTGTGACTGAAGTCATCACCACAGATGCATGTGAGAGGAAAAGCGTGCAGCAACAGATGTCCCACACGCTTGGTAGCCACAAAGGAGAAAAGAAAAAGGGCTCTAAGGGTGCTTGCAGATCCGGTTGCCAGGGACACTGAAGGAAAAGCCTTCAAAGAGAAGGATGGGGAAGGTGGTCACAAAGTGGCCCCACTCCTCTTTTTAATATCTTTAAAGGAGGTCCTGAGCACCAGCTCTCCAAGACCACCCTATCCACTACCAACATTTTGCTTTACCATAGCAGTATGTCCTTGAGTTACCAAAAATTAATAATGATACCAGAGCAATCATTAGATCCTTCCAGAAATCCAGGTGCAGAAGCCTGACACCCCCCCCCCCCCAAAAAAAAAAAAAAAAACAAACTGAAATGGAGCCCACACAAGTTATACTGACTAGGAACACCTGAAAACAGTTGTGGTGATTCATTAGCAGCTCAGTACACCATGCTGGCTGAGAAAGAGTGAAAAAAACCCAGTGCCTCTTGCAATTTCATCTAAGGTGAAACAGCTGCAACAAAGAGACAAACACCAACAGGTGGTGTGAAGGCAGAGCACTGATGGAGCCATGGAGTCAGCTGTGGTCTTCAGCTCTCTGCTTTCAGCATCTTAACACAAGCCCAGTTTACAGAACATGATAAAGCAAACCAGAAGGCTTTGTTTTTAACCAAATCTGGGTTAGAGGCCACATATAAGGTTGTTTGGTTAAAGGCTTTGGGCCATTTCTAAAAGTAGGGCTTGTAACCCTGATGGTATCAGTAAGAGAAAACGTGCAAACAGGAAAAAAAAAAAAAAAAAAAAAAAAAAAAAACACAAAAAATGAGACCTAAATATAGCATCATTCTGCAGAAATGCCTGAGAACACCCCATGTGTTTCTCCAAAGCAGACTGCTCTCATAGGTTATAGTTACCAACAGAAACCAAAGCCAGAGAGCGGGCAAGCTAAGTTTATCCAACCTCTGCAGTCTGAAGCAGGACGGAAGTGCAACTTGCTTACAGCAAGCTTTCGTGAGAGTCCGCTCCTGCTGGGAGGAAATGGACATCTCTAAAACATGTCTCTTATTTTCTTCTCTACAAAGTGGTCACCACTGATAGCTAGGGTCTAAGTGGGAAGCTCAAAAATCCAGTTTCCAGTGCATAGGGTAAGATACATAAATTTATATTATTTAACATAGGCCCAATATTCAGACTTTCCAGGAGAATTGAAACCAAAGACATTGAAAAACGGAGTTAGAACAAACACAAGAAAAAGAAAACATCAGTCTTTTTACACACAACATGTAATTAGCTGATGCAACTCACTTCAGCAAAGGTCTACATGAGACTTCGGAAAGGATTAGACTTTTACACAGACAATGAGAATATCCAGATCAACAAGAGACACCAATGTTTGCAGAGTACAATCTCATTTCTTAGAGCACAAACTGATCTCTGGCAGATAGATGCAGGGAAAGCCTCCTCAGGGCAGGCTGCCCTGTGATTTCCTCCTTAATTTTATTGTACCCTCTTCTGAAGTACTGTTGCATATGGGAAACTAGATTATATATAGCATTAGCCTAGACTACCAGTTCTCTGTTTGGGGTTGTATATAGGGATCTTTGTTAAGAAATTCATGTACAATGCACATTTCCCTGATCTTTAATAACATAACTATTATATTGAGAAAAAGCTAACATAGTATCTCAGCGTTACAGCTGCTGTGAAAGATGACCTGCAAGACATTTAATGCTAGAGCAAATGGATATGAGCAATACATGAGGACAGTGCAAGCACTAAAAATATTAACTAGATGAATTTGATAAAGGAAAAATGCAAAAGCAAACAAAAGGAAATAAAATCAATTTTGCACAGTCCACTGAGGAACTTCAAGTCAAAGGCAGCAAGCCAGCCATTCAAACTAGAACATAGCTCGCTAGCATTTAAAAAGCAGAGACTCCGTGACCCCAGCTAAGTGTAAGCAGGCTGCACAAGCCATCGTTTAAGACCTCACCAGTGGTGAAAATAACCACCATTTTGTTAGGTGCCACTGAAGCAGATGTCACGGCAGAGCAGCCTTCCCGCCCTCCTCTGGTAACTAGCGTAAGCACGAAGTGTTGAGTTTGCTACACTTTTATGGAGCTAAAACTTTTAGTAAGCAACAGAGATTCATGATTTTACGTCTATTGATCCTTGAAAGACAATGTATGCACTCAGAACATGCAGTTTACCAGGAACCTAGGTCCTAAATTTCTAAACGATGCCAGACTATACAGCTTCTCTAGCAGCTTGCTGTTTTCATCACTCATCAGTTGAGGAAACGTTCTTGTTTTCTTCATCATCAGGCATATCTTTTAGCTGTTGACGAGCAAACTCCTCAAATACCATCTCTGCATCACTGAAATGGAAGAAACACAGGTCTTTCAAAATGATGTCAGCCATTTTTTTATACCAGTACACTGAAGGCAACGTGCTGGAGGAAGAAGAAAAGCCTGGAACAGTCTCTGGTGATGTTTCTTTTGTCTCCAAAGGGATTTGGATCATATTCCCACACATACTAACTTTGTTGCTGCTATTCTAAAAGCTAGTAGGAAAAGCAGTTGAATGGAACAAAGCAGGAGACAAACTGAGGAGGTTTTCATGAAACTCCTGCACTGAACCGTGCTCATTCCAGCTAGCTGAATAGTCCGCAGCTTGAAAGGGTCTTTGTCTTGAATTAAAATGTGAAACCTTTCATCCTTATTTCTTCTGTGCTTAAAATATAGGCACATGGTTGAACCTATTGAGTTCCTAAAACTACAGAGCGTCAGCTGACCACAGACATCTCTTTCTGTCCAGCTGTCAGGCAAAACATGGTCTCAAGCGACTTTCACATGGTCGGTCATTGCTGTTCAACTGATAGCAATAACTTGTCAAGCCACATTAATTTTTTAAGCTCATGCTCTGTGAACCCTATGGATTTGTGAGCAATTTTGAGGAGCTTTCAAAGAGGCAATGCACAGCTGCAGCTAGATTGTGAATACCATTAAAAGAAACTTACCCATCCTTCCCTGCAGTCATCAGCATGCAGTAAAGGAGGAAAAAAGATACAGCAAATAGTTAGAACAACGGATGCTAAAACCAGCAAAATATTTATAAACAAGACAAAACCGTGACAAGCAGCAGGATTTGCAGCAATACAAGGATTCTGGAAAGCGTCAACATGTATGTGCATACACCCGTCAAAGCAAAACGTGATCTCCCAAATGGAAGAGCACCCCAGCAATGCTGCTAAGACATCAGAAGGGCTGAGAAATGAACAAATTTTTCCCATTTCTGCTTGCTAGCAGTCACAGCTGAGAGAAACATCTGTGCACACGCTTCTCAGATGACAGCACTTGCGTGACTTTAGTCTTATAACTGGTCTGTCACTGTGCTTTAAGTATCCAGCTGATGAGAAGACGTTCTCATTCAATAAGCATGAAGGTACTGAAATCAAACAGAGGCTGCAATACAGAAAAGATTAGGTGGCCTCTCATCAGGCAGATTATGCACACGAGGAGCAATACTCCTGATTTCAGCCTTGCCTAAACATACTCCCGAGACCTCTGGGACTTTAACGTGTTCCTTTGATGGGATCTTTGCTAACCACACTGTAACAAAACAGCATTCAGGCTTGCTAGTAGGATTCCTTGGAAGGTGTTTCAGCACAGCCTGAAGTAAGCAGAACAGACAACGCTGCAGTGAAGAAACAGGAACATGGATTGTTTCGCTCTTACAGTTACTTAAGTTTTAGCAAGAAACGGTTGCTTCACTGGCTTATTTCTCATGAGTTTAAGTGAGGGAGCAAAGTGCATCAAAGCCATTGTTCCCCAGAAGTCACCAGGGATTTGGGATGCCTCGGTGATTGGGTGACCTGGAGAATTCCCACCCACAACACACAGAAATCAAAGGCAACAAATGGTGATTAGCATTGCTGGAAAAGTCAGCATTACAAGCGTGCCAAGTAGGGCACTGTAGCCAAAATGCCTCAAAGGACCGATCACGTAAAAGTGTTCATGATGGTATTTATCCGGACTCGGAAAGGATAGCTTCCTCTGCTCACAGGGGCCAAGATGAAGTCTGGAAAGTCTCAGTGCACCCATATTTGATTCAAATTGATTTAAAATGAAACGTTTAGAAGTTTTAAAAGTTTCCAACACATAAAGCAGTGTTGTCATTTTATTTTCCTGCAACTAAGAGTCTTTAAATAGTCCACCCTCTTTCCCCTCTCTGGAGTGTACTCGTCACTATGGGAACAGTGACATTAATGATATGGGCAAAGCTGAACAACATCCACCAGCGTGGTTTGAAGTTGATTTTACAGAATGGGACGAGGGGAGAAACAGGTATTGCTTTGGTAAGGCATGTTCTTTTCTGTCAGATAAGTACTTACTGTATCAATACACAGGTAGCGTGGCAGTGTAGGAATACTTCTCATAAAGCTTATATGTCAGATTACATTCACAGATACCTGGACACTTTTCCTTTCAGGCTGCTATACTACACCCCATAGGCTTGTTAAATGTCTGTATTACTACTCTAGGAGGAATTATGTCCACTCCAGAGGGTTATCGTGCTGTCCCATGGCTTATTTGGCATTAAACCATTGAAGAAGTCTCAGGAACCTGAAAATAGGTTGTCTTTTTTTTTTTTTTTTCTTCTCCTTATTTTTAACTGGCATCCCAGCAATCATTTTGAGGGCTGGGATGGGAGGGGGCTGTGTTCAAGGACAGATGAGGCTCCCGAACGTCACCATACCCTCTGCAGAGGGTTTTCTGTAAGCTTTTATTATGCAGCCACAGGAATGACTCCATGTAATTAAAGTTGTGACATACGGTAATTTTCATTATAAGCTTGCTTTTAACCTCTTTTAGCTTCGTGGTGAAAAGAAAAAAGGAAAAAAAAAGAGTAGGTTATCTTACACTTCAAGACATTCAAGCCCTTTGAAAATTCCCTAATTTCTGAAAGTTACAATATCAGTCCAGGGTGGGAATAACGTTAATGTTAAAGGGACACGGTATTTATGGGTTTCTTGGAAGGAACCCTTCCATGCAAGTTTAACAAAGAAGCAGATAAATGACTATTTGTTGAATAACAGCCAAAACAAAGGTCAGTGTACAAGACATAGGCCCACAAAATGTGAAACCTCAAGACAAGGGCAAGAAAACCCCAGACCAAAGAACTCATGCTAAGAGCACAGCCTTGAAAAAAATCCCAGCAGGAGCTGGGCTGACTGCTGACAGGGAAAGATCTTGAAAGCATGAAGAGACATGGCCCAGTTTGACTCTATCTTTAAAAGAAACAGATCTATATCCATTCTTGTCAACAGGCAGAAAAGACAGGCTGCCAATGTGACAGGAGCTGCTTTGCCTAAAAATAACCCTCTGTGAAACACATGGGTCCAAAAACAGTCGCAAAAATAGCACACATGTAGCATGCAAATGCTGGCCTGCAAGAAGTCCAAGACAAGGAAGCTATAAATAAACATAGGAAAGGAAAGGTAGCAAGAAGGAAGAGCAAGCAGTCAGCAAGAGCCATGCACTGACAGACCTGCTTTTTACTGAGGGATGACTGCTTCAGAGCAGACGGACAAATAAAAAGGGTAAAGAATATACTGTGAAATAAAGCACAGTGCAGCTGATCACACTTGCCCCCATTTGGCCCCCCAAAATAAAGCTGTGTTCTTGTGAAGCTTATTTTTTCTGACGTTCTGAGGTTCTCTACACTCAAGTTAGCCCTGCACAATTAAATACACCGATGCTACACGTTTTATTTATTTTTGCCATAAATCACTTCGGCTAGGAAAGAGAAAAGGATATTACCCCTCTGCAACGAATAAGCCATAAAGTCACAGTATGTGACATTTCTAATTCCACTGTAGCCGTGACTTTTCCTTTCTCCCAGCTGCAACCTAAGTGACAGTCAAGTAAGAAGGGAGGTGCAATGGACAAATTGGTTACTGACTCATCAGTAAAAACAAAAAGGAATGGAAAAAGAAGATAAGGAGTGATCTCAAAATTCCCTGTGCAGGCACCCTTGCCTACACCCATTGCAGAGGCTGCTGAACAAGCCATCAAAACAAAATTATATCTTGTGGGGCCTTTAAGAGCCTAAACACTGTTTGCTGAAGCTCCATCTCTGCAATTAAGTCTTGTTTTGCTCGATTCCAAATTGGATGTCATTTCACTAATGAAGCACATCTGATTTTTCAGAGCTTATGACCTAAGGTGGTAGAATAAAAACTGCATCTCCAAAACATGAACTCACAATTAGAAACGGTGATTAGGCACAGGACACAGAAAGCCAGTAAGAGTTCTAGTTTACCATCTTCACTCGGGAGGCTCTTTTATTCCCTGTAATGAGCTGAGACACCACACTCCAGCACAGTTTTCAAATCAGTTATGCAGGCTTCAGAGAAATTTTCTTTTGTGTTAGTTTTCTTGTTTGAAGAGAAAGCATTTATTTCTCCAGTTAACTGTTTGTAGGGCTTTCCCATGGGATAGCTCCTGGAACTAACTGCATTTCTTTTTCGAGTTACCCGAAACCTGCAATTTCCATCTGAAGAAAATGCACGAACCACAGCTGTCTTCTGACAGAAAGCTCCTAGAAGGACTTTGATGTAGTAAACAATACATGTATGTGGGCTGCACCTTTGGTAAGAGGATGTGTTGGGGGAAGTGATCTGAGAAATATTAAAGTTTTCCATTTCCTTTATAAGTCTTCTGCCCACATCCTTTTGAGCGTACTATATAAAAGAGTACACCAGCCATCCTTCGAAGTGATCTTCGAAGGGAGAACTGACTTCCATCCTTCCTCAAGCTACAAATGCTTCTGCTAAAATGATCTGCCTGAAGCACAGGAAACAGAAATGGGGTTGCTGCATTAACACCGAAACATGGTGTCACGTCCAAAAAAATCCACACCGTTCTAAAAATATACACAGAATTCTTTACAGTCCCCTGAGCCTCTAAATAGTCCTTGTTTAACGTTTTCAAGCTTTTCTCTGGATCCATGAAAGCTCCAGACTTCTGCAGCTCTGAGCTGCCTCCCCCAGCAACTCCACCACGCGAGGCTCCCTGTGGACACTAGATGGCCCTCACCAGCCACCTCTCCTGGGGCCACCAGCACCAAAAAGGTCCCTGGCCTTCACCAAGCCTGTAGGCAGGGGAATTTCTGCAGGGAAGTGTGATGGAAATACTTCAGTACGTGCAAGCTACCAGAACAGCCACGAAGACCCTTTCCAAAGCTGCTCTCCTACCACGAATCCCCACTTAAGATCACGATTAAGCGAGCAGCAGAGATTTGCCAGCCTACAACATGGAACAGAAGCCCACGGCACAGGCACAGCTGTGCCAACAGCAGCATTTGCCCCATGGCAGCTTCCCCCAGCGTGGTCCAACTTTCTGAGCCCTAGAGACCAGCCCTGAGGACCTGATTTCTGGAAGCAGATGCAGTCTGCGTGCAGCTGTATAGCGAGAGTCATGGGGCAAGCACCACTTTGCTGGGGAGCTTATTCCTGTGTTTGACCACCCTCATATTACAGATTTTTTTCCTATTGTCCAATTTGAATCTCCCCTGGTGCAGCTCCATGCCATTCCCTCAAGTTCTTTCATCAGTTATCAATGAGAAGAGACCGGCACCTCCCTCTGCTTCCCCTCCCTGCGGAGCTGCAGAGAGCAATGAGGTTTCCTGCTAGCCTTCTTTTCTCCAGACTAGCCAACTCAAGTGTCCAGCCTCACCTCGCAGGACCTGTCTTCCAGCCCTTTTGCCAGCTTTGTTGCCCCCCCTCTGGATGCTTAACATCCTTTTTATGTTGTGGAGCCAGAACTGTACACAATATTCAGGGTGAGGCTGCACCACCACCAAATACAGTGGGAGAATCACCTTTTTTGACCAGCTGGCTTTGCTGTGTTTAATGCAACCCATTTAACACAACGGGGACTAAATCACCCCTTTCTAATGCTTCCAGTACAGAACACAGAACCTATCCTGGGTAACTCCTTTCACAGGCTCCTCCATCTTCTAGCAGTTGTGTTCTTAAATACAGAGGCTTTAGGTAAGTTTTAGCCAAATGGGGAAAAAATTGCAGTGCAGAAGCAGCCCTGGTTTTATGTTTGAAGCCTACACAACTCCATCCAAACACAGATGGCAGGACAAGGTGACTCACACAGAACAATCCCAACAGTGAAAGCTGGCATAATCTTGTGTGTTCAATAGCTGCCCCAGATGCTGCACAGGAACTGATTTAGTTTAAGCACTTTGCAGTTTCCATAGGCTCACCATTACAGAACAGAGCCAGTCAGGAACTGAGGAAGCAGGAAGACAAACGCTCAAGATAACCTAAAGACTTGGCATCCACTCCTAAGATTTAATATTCCCTGGGAAAGGTAGCTCCTTACACTGTACCATGATATATTTATTTATTTATTTATTAAACAAACAACCAAGACAGCAAGTTGGTTGTTAACCTTCAGGCAGGATCCCTGCCAGCTTTAAAGTTGTCATACTTGTGTTTATTGACCTAATTCTTAAGAGACATTCCTCTCAAATACCTATACACAAACTGAACTTAAAGGCCACACCTCAGACACTGTGGCCAATGCCATGTAAACATAAGAGAGACACTGTAAAATCCCCAGTGGTTTTATCACCTTATAACTTTGCTTAGAAATATTTTGCTTTTTGTAGCGTTGTGTGTCTTGGGCATTTTCTGCGACATTCTCATTTGCTATATTAGAATCTGGATAGGAACTGCTGACAGCTGCATCCAGGGCATTTTGCACAGCAGTCATGAGATTTAACTGTGCTGTGCTTCCCTGAGTCCCTGTGCTTTCAGTTGTGATTCCACAGATGAAAGACAAAGGGAACATGACCCACTTTTATCTTATTCCATCTCAGCATCCCTTCTCCCTCTTACACTGTGCTTTGAGGTTTTATTTACCACACACACGCAGCAGCCCCCAGTGCTGGCTTCCAGACACTGAAGGCTAACTGTCTGCAAGCATAGCAATGGTAAGAACTTATCTGAGACAATAAAACAGGCAAAAATGAGGCACAACTGACCTGCTGGGTTCTTTTCCTCAGGTTTAGGGTGCATGAGACGGAACGGCAGCTCTGTGCCCACCTCACTTTGGGGAGAAGAGAGAATGCGTCAGATCCACAGCCCCAGTCATTCCTGGTTCAGTCTCCCTCCCAGCTCAGGCCAGCCCAAACCTTCAACTCCGAATTTACTCATTCTTTCATCTTTTTTCTAATCCTAACTCCCCCTTCAAAAAGAGTTAAGCTCAGATTTCTGCACAAAAAAAGAAACACAGAACACATGCATATCCACCCTAACAAGCTGGGTTTATTACGTGCTGAACATTGCGTGCATGTAAATTTGATGCATTTTTGCAACTGCATCGTTTTCACAGCTGAACTTGCATATTTCTTATTTCGATCAGCTTAGGGAATAGTTAGGGAGGTGGGAAGGAGAGTAAGAGGGTAAGAAGATGAAATAAGAGCTATGGCTACATGGTCTGAAAAGAGGATGCTTACCTGGAGGTGAAGTCTCCCAGCATACTATGGAAGAAGACAAGAAATATATAAGCATATTTAATGCCTTCCCATTTTGGTACTCTAGCAAACAGTGTTTTACTGGTGGACTATTGAGATCACTTCCCTCGTATATTCTTACTCGCCTCAAAGCTTAACCTCCAAATACACTTGTTTTTAAAAAAAGTGACTTTCATTTTTCATATCCTTCCCACAGTGAAAGATTAAGTTCCTGAACCCCCGATCAAGTGTTAGGAAGGCTCCTTTGCTCCTACCTTCTGCTCTGGGAGAACAAAAGCACCAACAAAGGTTCACACACAGTTTCACTTAAGCCTTCACAAACTAAAAAATTATAGCAATGAAATAAAATTGTATTGCAAACCACAGGTTCCTAATTCAACCTCTGGTCATGTGGCCAAAGTCTTACCATAGCTTTCCTTAAAAAGAAAAAAAAAAAAAAAGCTTAGCTTTCTATAGGTAAGGAAAGTAATCCAATACCTCTGCCTCAAGAAAACTTTTTTTTTTAGGCCAGAAATATACAATTTCAAGGAAGTTCATGCTTTAGAGTTAACCTAATATCCCTACAACATACACCCTTTCTCATGGTGGAGTGTCCCACCCTCTCCCCACTAGTCAATGGGGTACACACACTTCCCTCTCCTAACTCTAAACAGATGTAGCAAGAAGTCTGGTACTCTTACCCTGAAACAGTGAGCTTCACTCGGACCTTGTAGGAAACGAGAATCCCCATCACTGTCTTGTCTATTCCATCCTTAATACTACCAGAGAAAACAAAGAGGTGTTAGGCAGTACGGCTACAGAGCAGCAGTACGTGGCAGGAATAAGAACTAGATGAACATTTTGTTCTCCTAAAAACAATGGAGCAAAAGAGCCTTAGGGACAGCCAATACCTCTCCAGATCTGTGATCACACTTTAGCCTGAACGGCTATGATGGGTAGGTCATGCAATCAGATGGACCCATCAGGACAGGTACAAACATCTGATAGTTCAGTTCCCTCCATTCTCCCCTCTTCTTTATACCCTTTACCAGTTGGGACCACTTAAAACCACTCACATGGTACTAGAAGCCAAGTTGGTGTCCTCATCCTTTAGCTTTCCATCCAGGGCTATTTCCCGGGTCTGCCGGTTATTTGCTAGCAAGGGCAAAACTGTCAGTGTCTTGGTCAGGCTGCTGTTTGGCTGCACCTTCTCCCTGAAAATAAAGAGAGGTGAGAGGGAAAGCAATACACTCTGATCTGCCTTACAAACCCAAGTAGGGTAATTGCAGAGCAGATTACAAAGCCATCCACAAGGAGCCGTATTTATCTGTCCAGATTTAGATGTCTACAATGCAGATGTCTACATCTGAACTAGTCAGAAAAGTTTCCTTCATAATCAAACAAGCATTTGCAGAAAATCATTAATTTCACATTAAGGCATACTTCTAGAAGTAGGTCAAACTACGCTGCAGACCTCTACATTTGGACAAAATGAATCCAAGTTTAGAAGACCGGTACAAAAAGGTAAAGATGCCCCCAAGATACAGAGAAAAAAAAAAAAAACAACAAAACAAAACAAAACAAAACAAACAAACAAACAAACAAAAAAAAAAAAAAAACAGAAAAATACAAAACGTACGGGTGTACCCAACCCTCCTCACAGAGCAAAGTTCAACGCTGCACTGCCAACACACTGCAAGGCATAAAAGCAAGGGGTTCTCCACACCACCAACAGTCCCCGAGGCTTTTGTGAGCTAAGGCCAGCAGAAACCAAGTGAAGTGTTGTGAAAAAGACTGACAGAGCATCCAGCATTTCCAGGCAAACAGCAGCACAGAAAAATGTTGCAGCTCCCTTTAAAGGTTTCAACCAATGGAGAACCCTACATAGGCCCTGCTAAGCATTTCTAGTAGGTAATTACTCTTCAAACAAAACAGCTTTTCTGCAACCTCCCCCAATCTCTGAAAAAAGGAGAAGGGTATCTGCTGGCTATACAAAAAGGAGAGCAGCTGCATTGACTACGGCTGGTGTCAAGACACACACACACAAGGCAAAGAGAGCACTGTAACAGCCAGCAACTGCCAGACTACGGTTAGGAGCACCTCCCGTAACTGAGGAGGGTAATTAAGAGGAAGGAAGGAGTATAGCAAGCATGGATAAGCAGAATATTCACTCACTGTGCTTCCTCAGAAGCCACCACTTTTGTATAGTAGTCACTGGAGTACAAAACCACGTTGGCAACCTGCTCCACTTGGGGAGAGAGAAGAAAAGGGACAATTAGTTGTGCGTACAAATCAGAAACAACATAGCTGCCCCACTGAATCTCAGGAGTGGAAAACACAAAGACAGCAGAAAAATCCATACATTTAGAGCCTGAAGGGATCACCAGGTCAGGAAGCCTGATCTGGATAGACATTGGCCACTTGTGTGTTGCTGGGCTCTGTCTTGCCTGAAACACATCCAGCCTTGATTTGCAGATGACAAAGTCAGCAGCTCATGGTTTCCTAGGGGAGCCTGCTCTTTCCATTATGAAGATCTCCCTCTCTAAGTGTGTCTGCTTTCTCCTCTGGTCACTGGTATCTCTTGCGTTTCTATAGCCTATGCATTTGCATTCATGAGACACCAGTATCAAGCAGACAGGATACCAAACTACAGTCAGGACCCTGTGGCAACAAGTGGTTTGTATTCTCCAATCCTAATCTAACACCAGAAAGGACATGGTAGTTTTGACTGAAACACTGATGAGAGAATCCGAAACAACAAAGTCTTTTTAAGACAGGCAGATGTGTGCCAACCTAAAAAGGTATTTGGGAGTTACTAGACAGTACATGCAAGACTGGCACTGAATTGGCTACAAAACCCTCAGCTACTTTGTTCCTTCCCTGCTTTCTTTTCTCTCTCTCATCCTTTGTTTCTCAGATTGTCTTCCCCAGACCTGAGAGCAACAGGGTTTGTGGGACGAAAACAAGCAGTCCTACAAATAAAGCACAGGCAGTACTGAAACGCATCTGAAACTCAGGCCCTGCCCTCAGCTTCCTCAGGAGGAATTACACCATCACTGGCAGAGTGGCCATTCCTCACATTGCCAAACATTTCTGAAGCCCCAGGCAAAGCTGTACACAACCTAGGCACGCTTACTGTTAGCATCCCACTGATCAGGGAGCTCTTCCCACCAGCCTCCCAAAGAAGTAGATTACCCCACAGTGCCTGTCTTGCTTACCATAAGTGTTTGTCCCTTCCTGCTTAGATTGTACATACAGATGCCTGAAATTAAGCCATGTAAGTAACCATGAGTCAGGAAAAAGGCTGCAGTGTTTCACTTGATGAACAGCAGCAAAGAAACAGCAACAGATAGGGTGGATTAAACAAATTCCTGACGCACCCCATGCTGCCTGCTTAAGTAGTTACAAGCACTAAATTCTAGCTCTTTCAGCCCTCCCACCAAAGAATCTTGGATTCCTAAGAGAATCCTAAATAACAGTAAAAACTTACCCGTGACTTTGATCTTCTTCACGGTTTTCTCTGTGCTGTTGGTGACTGTGATAGTGACTGGAATGGGCTCGCCATGGTAGTACACCTAGGGGGAATTCAGTGCTCAGAAACCCAGTCAGGAGGTTTCTCCCAGGCCCTATACCACTCCAGTCCACACAAATTCAATCTCCTTCACGGAGACCAGATAAGGCAAGGTGACCCTTCCCAAGGACTCATGACCCTTTTTTCAATGATTTTGTCTCCAATGGCTGATAATAGTGTCCCAGGCTCCCCCAGCAGTAGCTACTGACAAAAGCGACATTAAAACCGTCCAGCGGTAAGGCAAGTCAGTCTCAGCTGAGACAGAGGCTGGGTAACACACAAAATAGCTGCTTTAGGCAGCAAAACACATATTGGTATTGAAATACTATGATGTCCATACCCCAGGGGCAAACTCCTCACCTCTTTACTGAGGCAAGCTTTCAAGTGTAACGGCTTGTTGGACATGAAGAATTGCCACGTGGTCTCTGCACAAGGTTGGGGTCCTGGCTGTTCTGGAGCATATTGCACCTTTCGGATCAATAGACGTGCAGAGTTCCTGAGAAGCAGCAGAAGACAACAGGTACGTTGTGCTTGGCAGAGGCAGGAGTTTTGCACTCACGTGCTTATGCTCAGGAAGTCCACTGACAAGTGGAACAAAGCTGAACAAGCAACCATGGTGCATTATTGAACATTCTGACCCTCTTTAAGAGAGAACAGCTGAAGACAGACAGACACATGTATTTTATTACCTCTTATGAATTCTCTCTTCCACATTCTCTGTTGAGAAAGCTTTCACCTCAAAGTCCACCCCACAGCTCTGCCAGAGAGAAAGAAATCAGTGTAACGAGCCAAGAACATCTGCAGATGTTCAAACCTCTTCCTGTACACTAGAAACTGGCAGATTCCTGCCAACTGCAAATTCTTCTGGCCTCCAACCATTGTAACAAACCCTTACTAACTGGTGTGGCAGCACTCACCTATTCCATGCTCCTTCTGATAAATAAGGCTTAGTTCCCAACCTCTGACAAACGACATCCCTACTACTAAAAGGCTTTCTGTGAGAGCACTGTTGGAGAGGTCACAGCATGCTACAGGAGATAACACTGACCAGGCTGCAAGGCTCTTCAGTCCACCCTGAGTTTCTGAATTTGCTTTATACTGCCAATACCTGACTGGGGTCAAGCTTCTTACTTCCTGGTGTCTAAGGGCTGGGAGTGATCAGGCCAAGCTGATCTTTGCTTTAAGTCGTCTTCAACACTGCCATGGGACATCTGCAAGAGTCCCAGATAACTTCAGAGAAATATATTAAATTTTGCTACAATATCAATCCTTCCAAAACACATAGCTTGTCCTTGTGGCACTGCATGCTACAACTTGCATCCCATCTTGCCTGGTTTTAGTCTAACCCAGATGTTCAGAGAAGCATCCCGGGAAGTACAAAAGGACTATTTTAAATGCTGTCAGAAACCTTGCAGAACATCTCATTATTTAGTGTTTTTTCCTCCAGGACTTTTGTTTTGTTTACACACATGTGTAAAACAGCCCATTTCTGTATTTGTTTTAATTCAGAAGGAGATCTTAACACATGCTATTTATAGGGATCTAGAAGCCTGCCTGACATTTTTGTGTCATTTTATGTGTGTCCAACCCACAAATCATGTGGTACCCTTAATGAAATTACAAGCATTGCAGATTTAGCACAGTCTTGCAGCTATTGAACTAGATTCCTTTTCTTATTGTGAGGAATTAAATTCCGACTCTGTGACCCACACTGCAGCTCTTAAGAGTCAGGTTCCTGACATTGGTGGCATAGCACAACAAACCCCAGTATCAACTTATTCCTCTCTCAAGTTAGCCAAATAAATTCACATGATGTTTTCCATACATCCTCAACCATGATAAGCACAAGTGTTTCATTTGTCTCACCTTATCGACATCACGAGGTGCAGGCTGCAAACAGACTGAACAAGGCAGGTAATCTGGGAACTGTGGGAACAAGGAGAGAAAAATAACCCAAAGCAATATTATGCAGATTTCCAACTCTGTGATATTCTAATGAACTTGCTGCTTACAAAAGGACAACAGGCCACTTGCAGTAATACAGCAGTCCTTTGAAGTTCCAGCTGAGACAGAAGCTGAACCTTATGCTAACCCTGTAACAAAGTCTTTGTGGAAGAGAGGGGTTAAACATAAAGAGCCAAGAAAAAAATGACAAAAAGGAAAAAGAAAAAAATTCAGACACGTGAAGCTCCTGGGCTAAAATTTAAGCTCTAGAGGCGCAGCTCAGATTAGAAGCTGGGACACCTGGCTCCCCACCCAGGATCATCACCATTGCTCACAGCAGTACCAGTCATCACTGCTCACATGGGCTTGAAGCTTGAGAAAGCATTCTCTATTCTGGAAACATGGCTAAAGCCACAAAGACCAGCCAGCCACCAGCCAGTGTTTCTGGACTAGGCAGGGCCAGCAACTTCAGACATCAGCTGGGAAGACTGCAGAGCAGCTCATGGACACGTGGAATGCAACACCCCATCAGAGAATCCAGCAGTTTGGAGATCACTGGGTTGTATTTGAGTGGTCAGCAACAGAGGACAGGTAACTATCCCCTGAGCAGATTCAAAGACTTATTTATTCTTATTTATTGTTGTTTCAGAATATATGGTTTTCATACCTGGATCTTCCTAAGGAATGCTAAGGCAGACATGTCAGTGAAAGTGCTGGAAGCACATCCTGTCAGATTCAGAATTTGGCAATAAGCTGTTTACAATGTCTGGTACCAAGCTTTTCATTTGTTTGTTTGATTAAAAAATAAAACTTTTTTTTTTTTTTTTAAAGAAAGAATTTGACACTTCCTTTGTAAGCAACGTGGCAATGGTATAACGTATTCCAGCTCCCCAGAATTGGGAAGACATGGATATTTAGAGCTGCAGCTAGCATAAAGCCATTGCAAAACTCCTTGCCTCTTACAAGTACATTTCACACGGTTAGGACAGTTTGGATATTCTTGCAGTTTACCACTTGGTAACTAAAAAAACAAAACATTGCCTTTTCCTCAAAATTTGAGCCTCACGTAATATGAACTTAATATTAATCCTTGTCTTCAGTCCCTCACTGAGTGTCAACAGCCCAGTGATAGAAGACAAGGAGGAGAGGGTCAAAGGCTCTTACAGGATACTCACCGTAAAGAAAAAGGGATAGGCGTTTTTCCCCAGCTTCTTTAACAGAGATTCCTGCAAGTGGGTGAGAGTGTCTGGCTTGTCAGCGGTTGGGTACAGCTGGACCCTAGAGAAGTACAGGTCCCGTCGGAAGGTGAGGCCAATGATATCAATGTCTTCCTGGCCATACCGGAAAGCACAGGTCAGGGTCACGTACACTGGAAAGAAGCAAATGACAGGTAAAGCATGCAGCAGACTAACAGCATAGCCAGGGTGGGAAGTAAAATCCTGCACTAGAGTCATGGAAACCCATTTTAACACTGTTATATGTGGTATGAATCCTAACTGGATTGTACAAGAACATATGTTACATTGAGTAAGAAGCCCATTCATTGGGGAAGCTATATTAGAACCATTTTGCATTGCTATTAACAGTACAATCTCTAACACGTATCTTGCATAAACTCTCAAACCTTGTTTCCCCTTGAGCATTGTAGGATCTATCAATACAACACCATCTGAAAGAAAGGGGAAAAAAAAAGAAAGATTACCAGAGGATAATCAGGGTTAAGAGAGCAGAAAGGATAGTATGTACGCTTGTGGACTTACCTACAGGTTCCACAGTCCCCATGTTGTCAACAAAGTCACGCTTTCCCAGGTAGATGGTCAGCTGTAGGGAGAAGTAGCACATGGTTGAAGTGTTGATGATTTGGACAGGGGGTGGATGGGCAGAATGGAAAACATGGTGTGGTGCTGGAAATCTTCTAGAGAACCATTCCATTTTAAACTTTTACTTTTTTCCCAACAAACATGCAAACCCCAAAAGACAACATTGCTATTCACATGTTTCAGGACTTCAGAAGAGAGGGCCTAACGTGTAGAAGAACAACAGAAATACTCCTGGGATTGGATAAAGAACTATGGATTTAAAGATTTTTTATGCTATCAGAAACATAGTGCATCAGCTTTGTTTTAAACATTTACCAGCAGGAGTACAACCTAGGAAGAGTGAGAGGGGAGCTGCCTTCCTATGCAAGACCTACTGTAAACTTGGTTTACATCGTGTTTTCAAACATAGCACTAAACACAGATCATGGTCCTTCTTCAGAAAAAAAAAAAAAAAAAAAAAAAAAAAGGGCAGGAAAGATTTGTAATGTCTCCAACCTGACTACAACTGAAATCCATGCCTACTTAGATCCATTATTATGGTACTTACAGCTTTGTCACGGCTGCTTTTTTTGAAGATAACTTGTTTTGGAGGGGAACCAGCATTCTTCCCTGTCTTTTGAGACTCAGGGCAGCTCATGGCCAAAGATGGGTATGTGACCGTGGATGAATGAAGCTTTTCTACCCCAAAGGGTCCTGGGAGAAATTTCAGAGGGGAAAAAAAAAGGGTATGTGGATGAGATAAAACTGTAATTACACTTGGTGGGTACAGCATTCTACTCCCATGGTATAGTTCACCAAATGGACTATTTGAATGGGTATTCAAGTGCAGCACAGATGGTGGGCTTTTTTTTTTTTTTAAAAAAAAAAACAAAAAAAAACAACAAGGAACTGCTAAAATGAAACCTATTTAAAAACAGCTCTTCAGAAACATTACAGAACACCTAAAACTCATTTTTAAGTCAAATTCAAAAATTCAGTAGACCAACTGAAAATATATGGGAGTAAGAGAGAGAGATAGCTTGGCCTTTACAGGGATTTGTAGAGACACAGTTTGTGAAAAAGTCTGCAAGAGTAAAGGTAAAGGTAATCTGATCAATACAAAGTACTTCAATTTTCGGAAGGTACATCAAGACTTGTCACCAGAGGCTCTAAATTGAGATAAGAAGAAAGCTCAATTTCAGTCAATTGAATAAAATCTAGGAAATAATATGTGAGTTTTGGCTACTTTCCGGGTTTTTCAAATTTTCACCATTGCAAGTAGACAATGGCACAGCAGCATCTGACCTGGGACATTTGCTATTGGACGTAGTCTTGAATGAATGCAAAAAAGCCTAGATAAGGAGCAAATAGTCTGCCCACAAACTGCGTGCATCCTGAAAGAGACCAGATATGCACCAAAATACCAAATATTCTTCTATGACAGCTAAGTATACTCCTAAGTATTACACTCAAGGAAAATGCAACCAGTCTGACATGTACAGTCAGAGTTGTTACTACACAGGAAGAAAGCCTTGGCGTAATCAGAAAAGTTATTAGGAGATTAACCAAGAGCATAACAGAGAATGTTGTTTATGCCATTTTAGAACCCCTGATGTATCAGCATCTTGGAGCCAGCATGCTTAGACCCGGAAAGGTGGTATACATTGGTAAAGAGTCAGACCAAACCCAATATGAGAACTCATCTTTACCACTGTAAATTTCCTAAATCAGAACTGAACGTAAGCCATCACTTTTGGAGTATCGTTGAATTTGAATCAGAAAGCACCTTAAGAATATAACAGTCCAGCTACTTGCCCAGGAAGGCAACAAGTATAACCAGGGCATGAGGAACAGCTTGCACTGAAAAACAAAGCAAAAAGTTGGAATAAGATTCTTCAGGGGAAAAAAAAAAAAAAAAGGTGAGTGGAAGGACCAAAAGGACAGGAGAGATGTCAAAAAGGAGGTTCAGAAAACCTGAGTGGCACTAAATGGAGACTTTTTTCACTTGCTCTTAAGTCAAAAACTAGCAACATCCAATTAAGTGGACAGTAAATTAAATATTAAATGAATCTTTTACCCATATAATACAAGATACAAAAGTACAATGCGTTACTGCAGAAGGCTCTGGAAATCAACAAGGTAAATAGATTCACAGGATTAGACGTTGAGAGGGAACAGGTTTTTGATATATGTTGGACAGGATGATCCAGGTGCAACCCTAACCCTGTAATACACTGAAGCTGAGAAGCAGCATCAGGAAAGGATGATGCTTCATGTGTTTTATTTGTTCCCTTCTGTACACTGTTGGAATCAGCCTACTTTGGTCTGTGTATCACTGCTTGCAGTTTTCCTCCATTCAGGTTTCCTACTTGTTTTTCCATTTTAAAACTGTTTCAAGAGTAGAGACTGTTTCTATAGCGTATTTGCAAATTCTACACTGCAGAAAAAGGAAATACTTCCCTTAGACCGCTTGAAGAACTGTAAGGTGGAGATCAGAGGCAGGCATTACACCTGCTCGAGAATCTGCATTTTATGAAATATAAGTAGGTTTTCCAAGTCTGGAGTATCATTTGTGGTCAAACAGCCACCCTAGTCACGCTCTAGAACCAAAAAACAAACCATCAAATAACATTAAATACCTTGCTGTGTTCCGAACGCCACAGGAGCTGCCACAGGACAAAGTCGTGAACTCTTAAACCATTGAAGAAAGATGAATTTTCCACGCAGTTGTGTCCTATGCTTCTTCCCATCGACCAGAGAAAATCACTAACCTCTTGGCAAAGAAGGAAGACAATTTGTAGGGGATTTGAAAGCACGTCTCTAGTTGCGTCCTTCCAGGATTTCAAGAATTAATCCCCCTCCAACAGCAAATGTTGTACCTGGCCTAAGATTCAACTGGAAAGTGGTTAAGTCAGCAACATAAAGCATTACCTAAGGAAGCCCAGATCGTCAATGAACAGGTCTACAATGTCATCATCACATGCTTTGTAAGACAGCAGACTTACATAGAACAGGGTGGTTACTGAAAGCAGCTTTATTCTAAAGCTCTTCCTCTATCTTCTCCTTCCTAGGGTTGCAAGTCACCCAGCCTGATAAGAAGCTAAACAAAGGAGAGCTGTTTATGAAAAAGGGAGTTAGTTTGCTGTTTTACAAACTATCTATAAACACATGCCATTAAAAAGGGCTGCCAAACATTATGAACAATATATTAATTCTATCACTAGGCAGCTTATCTATTACTGCTCCACCAACACCCCATTGGCTTGCTGTTGGGAAATACATTGCTTGCTAGTACACCTCCTCTCCTCAATTTGCTTGCAAAAAGTGAAGCTCAGCACCGAGGATGCAAAACACACAAACTTTAAGTTTGATCAGTTTAGCTTTACTGTTCATGAATGTCCCAAGAATGTCTCAAGAATGCTCCCCCTCTCCCCCCCTCCCCCCCAAAGTGATTTTGGTCTTCATATTCTACACAACATGCAGTTTTTGTTTTGCAAGCTCCATGAACAGCTGTAGCTTTTCTCTGGGCTGCATCTCTTAATTTGATTACAAACATCATGTCATGCCCTCGCCATTTGCCAGCCCGAATAGCACCCTCCACTGCCCACAATCCTGTGGTCACAGATCAAGCTTGCTTTGTGCAAACAATCACCAACATTTGCCTGAATGTAGAGGCCCCTATACACAAATTAAATAAAAAAAATGAATGCAGAAGAAGCATTCCTCAGCTCTGTCAGCGTTTTCAAAAATTCTTACCACATTTTATTACCTAGAGGTAGATTATCTGGGGAGCTTACTGACTGCTCTGGCAAACAAAAAACAACCTGCCCTAAAACATGGAAATTCACGTGAGTTCTTGAAGGAAAGCTAGATCCTGTTTGTAGGTGGCAGAGAAGAGGCCTCACAAATTACCCCCACAAAATTAACCCATTATATTCAGTCACTCAGTACCAATGCAAAAAGGTGAGTTAGTTAAGAGTCTGTGCTGCTGGCACTGCAAGATGATCAGTCCTCCAGGAGGGCATTCCTGTTACTACTCCTCTGAGGGCCTGGGAGATGCGGGCACATGTGGCAAATGTCTCCAAGACAGCTTGGAACTAGCTGCCCCATAACACAAATGCTTTGTGTGTCTAAGAAAGGTATCTCCCCCTACCCACAACCACTTGAAGTGCAGCTCCACCTTTAGCAGAGGAGCAGTGCAGCGTGACAGCCTCTGCGCAGCAGGTACCTTCATTTTCTCTTCTTCCATCTGCAGGTTGAACCAGAAGAGCGAGCAATAAAATTAAAAACTATAGCAAAATAAAAAAGCTGAGATTGGTCACTGGAATTTCCTAGAAACCATGGTCCTAAAGAATTTCCACTTACACTGCTTAAGGTTTTAGCTAGCTAGCCATTATCCTTGAGATTGTTGAATATTAACCTATTTCATAACAGCATCAACAGGCAAAACGAAGCCTTTTGTTTAAGAACATATGTCCATGTTGTAGAAAAATACAAGTGTAGCAGCCTGAATGATAGATGTCCTAAACCCATTCTGATCCTTCTCAGCAGAGCCTACCGAGATTTTATTAATTAGCTTAATCTCCCAATAATCTTTCATCATGCTGACTTGTCGTTTAGTGATCTGCTTTCCTGCAGTAACCCAGGGTCACCTGGCCTCTTGGTAGGTGCCTTTTGAGAAGGGCTTTCTGCCACAGCAATGGGCGGAAGGGAAAAGCACTGTCTGCAGAAATGCCTGGGGATAGTGTTTTGTCTCTCCTTTTTGTTGTAGTTCTCACTTCCAAGAGCTGGCCAGAAGGCTTCTTTTTCTTATCAAAAGGAGCGTGGTCAGCGAGAGCTTATGGGTGTATCTGGATGTTTGTATGTTACCAAAAGCAGTTGAAGGCTTTCCCTCACTGCTCTGAATTAGGAACCAGAGCATTATTCAACAAGGGGTTTTGTGTTCTCCAAAGCATGCGACTCCTATCACAGGATTAAAAATTTAAGAAGGTAGCAGTCAAAGCACCACAGTTTAAATAGCCTTCTATTCTCAGAAGTGTCCGAAATACAAGTAATTTCTGCAATTCAGCAACACATCCAAAACACTCAACAATACCTCAACCTTTCAAGGACAGCAGCACTTGTTTAACGTGACGAGACTTCCTTCAGTCTCAAGACAACATTCCTGAGACAGGACAAAACAAGGTTGTGTCTGCTGGATGTCCAGCTTGAAGCTAAGAGCATTATCCTCTTTCCCCCTTTACACCAAATCCCACAATACGGCTGAACCCAAGCCTACGTTTCATCAGGAAAGCAGCACAGAGACATTTCTGTTCCCACCCTTTGCTCATTCAGAACATCTCACACACAAACACACACACAAATGAATCAGAGCATTGTGGGGTTTTTAAAAGCAGAACACAGGTTTATTTACAATCAAGTTCTTATGGGCAGCTGAATAAATAAAAAGTTTGCCCTGTGTACTCCAATTCCCCTCGACAGAAGGTGCCTAAGCAAAAGGCTAGGTTAGTGAGATGCCTGTTACAGCAGCTGCCCACTCACCTAGCCCCTCCACAGAACACACTTCCTCAGTAAAACACAATCAGGAGAGAAGAAAATAAAGTGCAAATAAAAAGGCAATAAAACGCTGGTGGCTTGTCTTGAGGCCCAAACGATGTGGATAGATTTGGCTGGATAAAGTCACCAGGTAGCTCGCACCCAGCCACATTGTGATTTTGGATGCTTTAACAGGGACAGCGCCAGGACGCTGCTCCATAGCGGAGAGAAGACTCCAGCGCAGACGGGAATATTGCACATGTGCTCAAGAAGGGGAAAAGAGGCCTGGAATTGCCAGCACCAAAACAATGGATTTGAGATTTAAACCCGCTGCTCCCCTGTGTTCTACTGACAGCCTCCAGGACAGGACGGATGAACAGAAGAAGGGACCAAACATCTATGTTCTGGTACTGAAGTCACAGTATGACTACATTCCTTCGCACAGCAGCACAGCAGAAGTTCAACTTCTCTCATCACACCCACTAACCCAACTGCCTGTGGAGTAAAAGGACTTAAAATCTCCTATTTTGTGGTACCCCAGCTGTTGAGGAACATTTTAACAAAAGGGTGCATAAGTCCTGAAGAACAGACGGTTTCCTTAAAATCAGATAAAACTGATAGCAGTTTGCATGACAGTACTGGAGAACCTGTGTCAGAATCAGAGCAGCTCTGAATTGAGCTGATAACTCCAAGGCAGAGCTGCCAGAGCTACTGGAGACTCTACAAAAGCTTTTCCAACACTTCAGCCTGCCTAGGACCCATCCACATTTCAGGATCTTCTCACCCCACACCTAAACTAGGCCACAAGAATGGAACACAGGAGACAGGACATGTATTAAGCCAGCATACAGAGTAACTTCTTTCCAACATTTCCAACTCAGAAGTGCTGCAGGTACATTTGTGTGATAGAGTATTTGGCACAGCTGTCTGGTGAGGAACCCCACTAGGATCTTCAGCTCCACTTGGTGCATAGCTACTGCACGTAAAGGCATGACTAAGTAGCATTCTCCATCCAGAACAGCTAATCCCTTGCTGAGTCCGAGTGCCACAGCGTGGTTACAGCCATAAGAAGTCTCTGACTCAGGCTCCTTCTCCACTGCTTTGGAACTTTCCTCTGGAAAGTGAAGCCCATGCACTTGTCAATATCCCCGCTCCGGATGGATCTGGGCTCGGGTCTCCATTCTTCTTGGCCACGGACCAGCAGCGCCATACCCAGAGGCGCTGGACGCTCTGCCCTCCACCCTCCGTCCAGTCAAAATTCAGCCCACAGGACAGCCTTGTTTCCTTTGTCCACACTGACCACATGGGCACCTGCTGGCGACCACGCGACTGCATTGATAGAAGAACTGAAAGGGAAGCCAGGTATAAGTTTAAAACAAACCAAAAGCTAATACCACAACAGCACTTAACAAGGGAATGAAATATTCTAGCACCCTGACTACAGAAGAACAAGCACTTTTATTCTCAGCCCTCAGGATAGTCCTGCCTTTGATAGCCTAACAGGGATACTGTATTTTTTTTCAGAATACGTTAAACATACTTTATTAGAATCTTATGCCAATTTAAGAAGTTGAACAATAACAAACCTAACCTTCGGTCAATCTAGAGAATACTGACATGAATTCACAAAGAATCTGAATTCAAATTCTTGCACACCAACATGAACAGTAAAGCTGTGTGACTACACCTCTTTCATCACTCATCAAGGTTCACAACCTAGGTCCCTGCTTCAGATTAAATGGCCAGCTTCCCCTCACCTGTGATGCTTTGCAAGAGTCCTCTCCAATTTCCCAGTGAGCACGTTCCAAATGTAGAGGGCCCCATCAGCTGAACCAGCAGCCACGTAGTTACCATCAGGGCTACGAGGTCAGAGGAGTAGAAGGCACAGAACATTTTCTTCAAGTCAGCAACTTATAAGCACAAATCATCATTTCACATTCAACTACCTAAGCAAGCAACTTGGTATCACATATTCTTTAAAAAGTTGTGTTAACACCTGCTAAGAGCAAAAGCACCTATAAATCTGAAAGCCTCCAAGAAAGTTGATCAACACGTACAGATACACTGCCTTGAATAAGAGGTAGCTCAAGCAAATCACAAGTTCTGTCCAAAGTTTTTCTAGCTGTAAATGAGACAGTACAGCCAAGCATGATGAATCACTTGTTGGGGATCAGATTTAATCAGAGGATATCTTCCGTATATCTGACCTTACCTGAACACAACTCTCGTCCAGTCAGAGCCGCATTTGAACCCTTGGGCGCTGAAAAATTAGAATCAGATAACTGTAACATCATTTATAAGAAGATGGTTCAGAATAACCTCCAGTACCCCTTTATCACAATTCCTGTTTCTCATACACACACAAATCATATCTGAAGTAGTTCTTTCCTTTACCTTTCCCATTTACCAACTTTATAGGGAAAAATGAAAAGAAACACCATAACAGAGCTTTGCTGTTAAACTGCAGAGAACCTTGCTACCAATGTGGGATTAAAAAGATAGGGGACAAAGCAGTCCATGGAGATGTTGAAAAAATCCAACATTGAGAGCAATCAGCAACCCAGAGGTTTGAAATTCCAAGTGTTCTTGAGGGGAGCACACTCACCTGAATGTTTGTTTGACAGCACCAACCCGCAGATCAATGATCTTTAGTAGATCATCACGGGAACAGGTCAGCAGCTCTGTTCGCTCAGAGTTCAGGTCCAGAGCTGTGATCCTCCCAAGCAGCTCCAGTTCTTTTACTATGCTTTCGGTCCTAAGACAAGATGGGAAGAAAAAAGAAAACAGTAAACCAGAGTCCAGAAGCCAAAATATTGCATCAAAACCTTGACTTATCTTAACATAAAAGAGGAAGAGAAAGAATTACTGGCTTATACCCACATTTTGAGTTTTTCCCCAGCAAGATCCCACTTTGTGGGCAACAATACCAGCCAACAGCCAGAACCTATTTTCCTCTCAACTCCACCCTCTGAAAAACTAAGTAACATCTAGAGGCAAGTATTGACCAATGCCCAATATCTGCAATGAAGCAGATGGCCTTTTCAGAAAAAAAAAAAAAAAAAAAAAATGCATCCTAAAAAATCCCAACCCCCCCACAAAAAAAAACTCACAGTAAAAAGAGCAGTAACAAATGTTTTTTTCACTAGCTTTCGAAAACTTAGAACAGTCTCCCCAGCTTCCACACTGAGAAAGAAGAGCGGCCTAGCAGTTCACACCTGGACAATTCTAGAGCTATTGCTGCAGTGTACGCACTCTCAGGTTTTACCTGATGTCCCAGAAACGAATTTTCTTATCGAAATGTCCACTCATTACACACTGTTCGGTACATACGATGTCATTGCAGCTAGATCCTGCAAACACTGTTTTTATACCTAAAAAGGATAAATCAGATCTGATGAAAACAGAGTCAGAAAATAATCACAATACACACACGTAACATAGCAGCTACACAGAGCAGTGCCCATAGAGCAGTCAAACTATCTTAGAATAATCCTGACTTAAGTCTTCAGCAACCTCTTTGCCCTTTTCAATCTCCTTTGCTGTATCTAAAATCCCTTTAAATGCTCCCAGGACAGCTGCTTTACTTCCACTTCCTATTTAGCTAGCTATAATTGCTACTGCTAAAGAATGTGAAACTGTCAACATGACCTATGTTTGGGGTATGGATTAGGATAGCCTTGAATCCTGACTCTTCTCTCATTCAAGTAAGTTTAGAAGCCATCAGCAGAAGAGCAAATTAGGAAATAAGGTGTTTCTCATGAAGATAAGTTCTTTCTCACAAAAAAAAAAATCTGAATCTGAGCCTCTCCTTCGTTTGATACGCTTTGGCACATTTCCAAGAGATAATTCCATACACCTCAGGGTTAAAAAAATAAACAACTGAGTTGGCTCCAAGCTTTTTAGTGGAAGACTAAAATACCCACTCCACAGATTGACAAACAAAGAAAGCTCACAGAACACAGCTGCTCTTATTGTAATAGCATTAACAGTGCTTCCTGCATACATGATTTCTTATTCTTATTTTAGGTAACAAGCAGAAAGAATCTGATTACTGGAATAACAACAGAATATAGCATGGCTGCTGGCTTCTGCTTTTTTAGACTAAGAAGAAGATGAAATTATCTAGTTTATGGCAGACTGCCATTTGCATCCACTGGAAACAGAGAATGTGGTTGAAAAGTTAGGCATCCTTACAAACTTTGCTGCGGAGGTCCCAGAGCTTGAGGGTCCGGTCATGACTTCCTGAAACAATGCGTGCATTGTCCAGCAAGAACTTGGCTGACAGAACTTTACCGCTGTGACCTGTCAGAGTGTGCTGAGAAGAAGAGATTTACACAGTAAAAGCGCACAGTCGCTCGTTTTCTCATAGCTTACCGATTCTATACAACAACATCACAACTTTAAGTCATGATTTGCATGTCTACTGCATTGCACAAAAAAAAAAATCTATATATGAACAGTGATCAACACTGAGCAGGAATGTTAAGTGCTGCAGAGCTCAGCCTGAAGTTTTAAGACACAGGCCACCCGTGGCTGCAATTTCTTTAGCTATCCAGGGAACCTGTGAGTTCCCCTTCACAACACCCCATTACACCCTAATTTCACGGGTAGATGGCAACTGCAACACAGCCTTGCAGGAGAAATGAGGAGAGAGCACTACTGAAAAGGGACATGGTGTTTTCAGGTTTTTATAATGAGATTCTCTCAAGGATATGGCAGGATATCTAGTCTCAACTGCTGTTACATGCTCGAACCTGGAAGCTGAGACAACCAAAGATTTTAGAAAAAACTCCCTACAGCAGTTTTTGTAACTGCCTTTGTTTTCATCCAGTGCAGGGGAAGGCTCTCTGGGGCTAAGAGGAACATGAACTGCATTCACTTCAAATTGCTGAATATTTACATGCCAAATTGCAAAACAAACAATGAGTGACTGAAGTTAAGAACTTTGGGGAAAAAAACAAACAAACAAAAAAAAACACCACAAGAGAAATCTCTGGTATATAATCAATTTTTTTTTTTTTTTTTTTTTTTTTTTTTTTTTTACTCAAAGGACTATCAAATTACACAAAGCAATCCGGGATGGGAAATACAGAAGAACAACCCAGAGAAGAGAAAGGAATGTGAGCAAAACTTGATAAAAAACACACAAAAAACAATTAAATCCACAACAAACTCTGAAGCAATGCATCATCCCGTAAAGACCACATGGTCTCAAGAAAGGACACATTCCAGAAAGGAAGACCTGCATCTCTTTTCTGCTGTTGATGCACAGTCATTACATATAATTACTTGCATTTAAATACTGAATTTGTGGCAAAGTTTACCATGATTTCAGCTTCACTGCCTCCTGCTCACGTGCAAGGCATGACAAATCCATACCACACACTTGAAACAATGCAGTATTTTCTCTCAGCGCTAGCAAATGAGCAGTGAAAGCACAAGTCACCGAGACTACCAGAAAAACTATGGGACAATATTGTGAAGCCTGATACATGCTTGTGGGGATAACTAACTTCTTTGCAGTAAGAAATTGCTAGCCTGCTAAACTTCTACTCACAATAGTTTACAACCAATAGTAGAATTTGCAGTCAAAGAAAAGCTGCAAAAGAACCTGATGCATTCTTTACTTTCATAAAGAAGGCCTGACTTCCTCAGACTGGGAACTACCCAGTGGATTACAATGCAGCTGTAGGTTATAATTCACATGTGACGTACCAGAGGATTCAAATCAAAGTAGCATCTTCCTAAAATAAAAAGTTGAGGAAAAGTGTACATAGGAATGGTAATAAACAAAGCCTTACAGAAAGCTGAAAAGAGACTTTTTTTTTTATGGTCAGTCACAAGTAAACCCTTCTTTAAACATGAACTAAACTGTCAGATAACAATGCGAGTACGAAGGAGGAATCTTTCAAAAAGACATTGAGAATAAACTCAAGCACCTTTAGGCTTGCTGCCTTTAACAGCTAGGCCAAGGACTTAAGAATACTGCCTTGACTTCCACAAAAACAAACCCCCTTGCTGCAAACCCTTCCTCAGTAGTTCTCTCCTTAGACTAAAACTAAAATATTTAAGTAGCTCTTCAAGAACAAAAAGAAGCATTTACGTTTCCACAGAGAGGGATGTAAAGTTTCATATTAAGTAAATGTGTGGCTACACAGAGACCAATACTTTATGTCAGGTCTTGCTGCAAAGACTTTAGTTAAAGAGAAATAAAGATCTGTTTAACAAAAGGAATTGTTGAAAGTGTCTAAGTGTCCAGCTTTCAAAACTATACTGGTTCCCTTAGACACAAAACTAGAAATACAGGACAAAAACAGCCCGAGCTCTTTGACTTCAAGGGACTCACCCGTAATCGATTGTCATCAACCGTCCAGATTCTGCTGGCAAAGTCATTTGAAGCTGCCAGGAGGTAAGAACCCTGCGAACACAAGATTAATTTAAAACTACTACTGCTAGTCAATATGGAAATGAAAAGTATTTCCAATAAGTCATTAGAGCCATATTAGGTGCTATATTGCCACAGGGGAAAAGAAAAAAAAAAAAACGAACAAAAAGCCAGGAAGCACACACCAGCAAGGAAAGCTAGTGTGACAAGTTTCTAGAAGTCTGTAGCTTTTTCTTCTCACCAAAAAGTGACAGTGAATTGTGGAATCATGACTACAGATGAAAGGAGTTAACAGTAACCAGACCAGAAAGTACTTTCTCCTTCTTCTGCCCCCAGCTGCTGCAGTGAGGAACTGAATTCTAGTTCACCCTGATCTATTCTTTTTGCTGTCATGTTGTACAGGGAAGAACCTTCCCAATATCAGTGTTCCTCAGAGGAAAGCTGGCCCAGTTCTTGCCATTTTCATTACAACTTTAACATACTAGAGATTCCAAGAACTACATCCTTTCAAGGACAGACAGGTAGATTTGTGCGTGGCTTTAGGCTTAGGGCTCTTCCAAGTCATCCCAGATGAAAAGTGCTCACTGTGAGATTCACAGTTATACTCCTGAAAAACTCAAAGACTTCTGTGAGGCAAAAAAAAAAAAAAAAAAAGTCCTTAAAGCCCATCAGCATCTCACCTTGGACAGCTCCTACCTCAATTGTGTTCATCTTAAAAAAAAAAAAATAAAAATCAGAACTAATTTATCGTGCAGGTTAACCACCCCAGCAAACCTCTAAAGAGCTAGTTAACACCCAAAGGAGAGAGATGCTATAGACGTGTGTCAGTAAAGTTCAGCACAGAGAATCACCAAACTGACGAAATTACTTCAGCTTTGGTCTACTCTCTATACATTGTGTTACAGAGCAGCCCTGGCAGAAAAGACAGATCCTACGTCCAGAGTTAGCAATCCAAGACCCTAAATTCCTTCAAGTAGGTCTGGTGGATGCTGATCACAATCCTATCTCCAATACTTTAGGTTAACAAGAACTAAGCATACCATGAGCTGTCAGCAAACACTGCCAGTCACACCAGTATTGTGGCATGACTGGTGACAAACTGCTGGGAGAAAAGGTAATGGAAGTGCAAGGCTCAAGACAATGAGACCTTCTGCTATTCATCACAGACCTCAGCAAAGCATCCGTTAAAATAAAAGCTTCACAGAAGTAAAGCCTCAGTGCTGTTTGCTGCTTTTGTGCTGTTATGTCACCTTTAGTGGGAAAAAGACTGATTTCATATGTTACACGCCTAATGCATTTTATCAAAGTAGCCCATAAAAGCTGATGTCTGAGCTGCCAAGTTCAGAATGACACAGACTGCAGCTCATCTCTTGTACAATTTTGGAATATTTGCAGTTAACTCTAAGTCTTAACTCGTATCTTAATTAACTCCTCAAAGCATCAGAATGCTGGTAGCAGAACACAACATAAATTTCTTAACTCATACCCAATTACAGTGGATATTGCAGATACTCACAGCACTATCAAATTCTATGCTTGTAATCCCAGCATTACTACCGGAGAGGGAACCTTTGGGCTCACATCTATCTGCACAGAGAAAGATGAACAAAACTTAAGCAGTGGATTAGAACAGCAGCTGACACAAAGTGAACTATAACATGAGTTTATTTAATACCCCCACAATACCCCAAAGGGAAAACGTTTACCTCCCAAGACTTCCCAAAGCTTAACCCTTCGGTCCATGCCTCCTGTTGCTAGTAAACGGGAGCCAGGGCTGAACTGCACTGCATTCACCTCCCCGTCGTGTGCATCCTGAGGAGTGGGAGGAACAGAACAACCACCCAAACTGGAGTTAGCATAGACCCAAAGCCCACGGATGAGAAAGCTACAGAACTTAAAGGCTATACAGAACTACAGTGGTAAATCTTCCAGCAGCATGTTGGAAATAAAGCCACGGGCTGAAACTATGGTTGATGGCGTATAAACAGAGCAAAAAGGCTGATTCTTATCTAAAGGAATTAAGAGCCTGTGAAGGAAGATACTAGCAAAGGCTTAGTAGTGACAATAAACTACCAGAAACCTTACAATGCTTTGTAATTTCAGTCTTTATAAGTTAAAGCTTTGATTTTAATTTGTAAAAGAAAAAAATAAGGGAGAGAACACATTAACTGGTGACATGCCATAGAAGGAATTTAACTTTTTATTTCTTCACCTAGAGCCAGCAATGGAATACAATCCAGCCAGTTTATGCAACCACAGAACACTCAAGTCAGGCTTGAGTTTGGAAAGTCTGCTTGAAGACACGATAACAAATTAAGTGCGTTCATGCACTGTACTGGAGATGCTGCAGCTTTGTACCGCAATTAAATAATAACAGCATGGTTGTGACTTGGAACAACACTTCTCTCACAGGGAACTTTGGTTTAAGCTGTGGCTCCTATTAACAGGCACAGTGTTAAAAGCACTTTTTAAAGCTTTTGCACAGCTTGATGTTTTGAAGCTTGGGTTGGCCACTTAATAGAGATTCTTGACCTTCAAAAAATGGTAATTTTAGTATCAAAACCCTTTTTTTACCCGACAATTTTACAGCCTTACAGTACTTACCCATTTTTTTCCTTGCAATATTAATACCACGTTCTTCACTCATTTGCTGTACTTCTATTTTTCATTTTTTAAAGAATTGTCAGTAAACATTCTTGTGAAATCAGTTTTCTGGAAACTTTTTTTCTCCTGGAACTTGTTGCTTCAACTTGTTCTGTCAGCTCATATTTAGTGGTCATCACAGTTCAATAATCCTGGTCTTTCTAGAAGTGCAGGAGAGCCATTCTGAACAAAATTAGTCAAAATTCTTGCTCAGAAATGACACCCCACAATGCTGGCTGAAGTGACAACCTTCTCCTCCCTTCCAAGCCTTTTCTGCTTCTCTCTCCAAATATGAGCCCTCCACACTCCCTGGAATCCAAGACTCTCAGCACCTGCCACACATCTGACAGACTCCTTCCATTCATTTTCTGGATGCTCTGCTGGACCTAGATATGTCCTCACGTTCCACCTGGGCTCCAAAACCAGGTTCTAAAGTTTAACACAGATCATCTCCAGAAGGAACACATGGGTTGCCATGAAATGAGGAGGCAGTTTTTCCTTTCAATATCGCACTGCCAGCCAAGCATCACCTCCATCCTGCCAGTCCGACAGCCTTACTACTGTGGCAGCTTCTACTCCTGCTGCAACGACGGGGAATTAGTACAGGGCAGCATTTGCCACCTTGCCGAGATTAAGGGTCAGTAGAGTTTACTGTGGTTTGCCCCCACACACACTGCGCTGCTCTAGAAGTTCCGATGATGTTACAGACGATCCAGAGAGAAGTACAAACAGCCTCTCACATGGTTCTTGAACACCTCATATGCATATGACAAGATTACTTAGTATTTCCATTTATTCATCAGCTCCACTTCCTGTACATAGCCAGAGGAGGAGAGCAGCTTTATCACATACCATAGCCAGGAACACCTCCTGTGAAGCTCCCTACTCAAGCCAGCTCCACGCTGTCACTTAGGTTATGGTCCTATCCTCACCATCAGGTAACACAGCTACTACTCCCTGCACTGCACAACTTCCACTAGAGAAGGTTACAGCAGGCCAGGAGCACACAAGCCTCCATGCTGCTGGCCACTCTGTTTTTCTGAATGAAAATAAAAATCAAGTCCTTTCATATCTACGGTAGCATAGGAAGAAGCTTTTGATGGACTGCCTGCAGAAACTCAAGAGGAATGTCCAAACAATTATTTTACAAGACAATTCACCACAATATCTTGCATTTTATTCCGAAGACAACACCCATCACGGAAATTTAAGTTTGGCCTTGTGAGGCCACAGCAATGCATAAAGGAGGTCTCAGCTTGAAAACTTTAGATCACACACAACCAATGAAGACACCCCACTACCACAAGCTCCTCTTAACCACGTCTGTTGGATGACATTCAGTGCCACAACCCCTTCACTGTGGAGAACTGGAACTGAATTAATCCCAAACTGTCAGCACTCCTCTTCCTCAGTCATAGCTCGACTATGGCATGACAGAACAAGGAGTGCTGGGAGCCAAGATGGTAATGGGGTGTAACTCCCCTGTGCCATCAGACCTTTTACTAGTCATCATCGACCTCAGCAAAACAGACATCAGGGACACGTGGAACAGAGCCACGCCTGGGAATGCAAGGGTTCTGAGAAGCTTTTGGGCTAAAAATTCAATAGGCTGAACTATGCTACAAAATCAAGAATTCCTTCTCGTTTGGCAACGTCAATGGAATCAGTTTCAGGAGATCAACGTCCAGGAGGCAAATAGGATTCACTTTCTCCAAAGACAGTAAAAGGGATGGTAGCAATGGGAATTCCTTCTGTACTTACAAAGACACATATTGCAGTAGTGGGCACTCTCACTTCTTTACTGGCACCCGGATGTGGCTCTGCACTATCCTGGGGAGCAGGGAACGAGGACAAGGAACGTCTCCTGAGATGAAACAAAGAAATATTTTACAAACAAACTTAATTAACGTGGTTTCTCCTGAGTTCATCCAGATCTGTACCTGTCACTTAGCTACACTGTACAGTGATTAAAAAGGGGGGTGGAGTTTTTCCTTTCTTTTATCCAGTCTTTCAAAAAGATTTATCATTATAGCACTACATCCACTTGCGGCTTTAGATATTTCACAGTATGCCAGATAAGTTACCAGAACTGATTGCTGACCTCATCTTGAAGCAGACATCTTTTTTCTAATAGGAAAGAAACATGGGAGTGATTGCAGCTGAGTTTAGCTGGAGAGACTGCAGCTCTGTCACTGTGTCTAGGGAGACTGAACATGACTGCAGCACTACATTCCAGGCAGCAAAATGCTCCAGTCAAAAGCTCAGGCTGCACCACTTAAGCAAAGACCATCCACCTAATGGAGAGCTTGACTTCGAAGGTCTGGCTCCACTCTAGACACTAAGCACAGAACCCAAAGACTTATTTTTAAAATAACCCTATTAGAGGAGCTAAGTGCAGTGGCAATTAAGAGCAAATCCCACAAATTCTCTCTGCAAAGAGGGGCTCATTGCATCTCTAACTGCAGACAATTTCTAGCCAGGGATATCAATATCTGAAAAATAATCAGGATAATGGGTTGGTTCCATGTCAATTCAACAGAATACATTTACATGCTAGACTAAGAGCGGATAATGTTTTTCACCTGGCAGCATCAGAAGATTGATGTCCCAAAAGGGGAGACTCAGACAGACTGGAGGGAAAGGTCAGAGGTCAGCACACGGCAAGATGGAAGAAACAGGAAGTTGAGGAGAACAAAAAAGAAAAAAAGAAAGGCAGAAGCTAGAAGAAAGGCTGAAATTGTTCGTATTCCCTGCATCACCAAGATTTTGGTGTACATTGAAACCAATACATAAAACAAGGAGGTGAAAGTGTTCTAACCTACCCAAAGATATTAGTGATAGAGTCCAGAAGGCCTCCAGCTGGCTGGGAGAGTCGCTTACTGAAGGAGGGGAGGACAGGTTTAAACCTTGTGAATAGCTTCTCCAAATAAAGATCAAGACAAACACAGTTCATAGCACCAAGTCTCTGGAAAGATTCCCTCCCCCACAGACCCAATCCCAAGTCAGAAAACACCAAAGGCAGGCATCAGTATACAAGTCACCAAACTACGACTCAGAGCACAGCTGTGAGTGGAGTTTCTTCAACTGCCCTCAACATCCACTCCGTGAATTACCGATTTTAGATATAACAATTTGCCAAGTATTAAGTTTCAATCAAATTAATCCAGGCTCTAATTCCCTCTTACTTTCCACTCATGATTTTAGGAAAGAATGAATTTAATCTAGGTGAAGATAGTTTTGGTATTTCAATAGAATCCCAAAGCCCAGCTATTTGCAAAGCCACGTTGATACCTTGCTCGTGAACAGATATAACAGAATAGGCACTGTGGTATCCATTTCATTGCCCATTTTAGTTTTAAACCTTTGTTATTACCATTACAGATTTTCAGACGCTAGTTTTGCTTGGTTAAAACAGCAAAGGGAAAACACAGCAGATCTAGAGCACAGTAACAGAAAACACAGCCTGGAGCGAGTTTCCTACTGGAAAGCAGGAAGTACCTAGGAGGTGGAAATACTGAACTGTGCTCCAGATAAAGGTGAGTAAAAACTAAGTAATATTCCCAACATCATTCCTTTAATTGTTCTAAATCTCTTGTTCTTCCTCACTGAGTGTACAAAAATCTCTGTGCACAAACCTGGATGCTCGGCTAACAGCTCGCACTGGAGACGTCTCCTCAGCTGTGTCAGAGGTTTCATCTGCAAGCACTTCAATATCATCATCCCTGCTGAAGTAAGAGAAAACACCTCGTTTCCAACCAGCCACGCGGAGCCTCGCGTAGAGGCCGCCTGCTGATGTACAGGAACTGAATGGTTGGTACTGCTTGACCCCAGCCCACATCCAGGTTCACTCAGCGGCGGTGACACGGAGGTAGACAAAGACAAGAGATCAGAGAGAGAGATCAGAGTTGTTATCGTGGCCCCAAATATAGTAATGCCCTATTTACATTTCCTTTTTTTTTTTTTTTTTCCCCTGTTCCAAGACCAGGCTTTATTAGGTAAGCACAAGGGCTTAAGCTTTCCCCCTTCATCCACAGCAACTAGGTCCTAATACTTTCTGTACTGCTGAACTTCAAGCACTGCTCCGCTAAGCATGAGCACATTTTGGGTCACCACATTATTTACACATCAGCATATAACTGAACAGAACTGTGAGGTTCCAATTTATGTGCCATAAATTAATCCAGCTAAGCTGTTCAGTGAATGCCAGAAGGTTTTTCTCCCATTAATTATCATGGGCACTGACAGGCTACAACTTTTCCTTCAAGCACTGCTGATTTTGCAGGACAAACTATTTTTAAACATACTGTGTCAACCTGATGGCATTTGACTGATCAGGAAGTTTCAATTCGGCATTTAAGTACGAATAAACTAATGCCTGCCATCAGATAAGACTATCTCAGCCGCAATGGTGCTGAAGAGGATGAGAACATTTTTAATCTCATATTCAATAAACATAGCTGTGATTCAGTTTTTAAGATTTTGGAGGACAGCGGGTATGAGAAGGCAATGGAAAATATCTACCCTGTCTGATAGTAACAGGCTGATATTTCTGTAGAACACCAGCATGTTTCGGCGATATTTGTTTTTTAAAATCAAAATCTTAAGATATTAACATGGCATATAGCAAAAGAACTTCCCATGTTAACTTCACATTTTTGAAGTGAATTTAAACATCGCAGCGCACTTCTGCAGTTTTCCTTTTCAGTAAGCAGCATATTTATACAGTAAAAACCCTCTAAAATTATGAGATCAAAAAGAAATCAAGAACATCTGTGAAGCAGAGTTTGAATAATTTATAGAAGTGTTTTTTTTTTAAATGGGCTTCTTTCCAGCTTCTTAGCATCTCAAATCAAATAATTTATGAAACACTGAGACCATCATCACCACAAGAGGAAATAAAATATTCAGGACATTGTGCCACAGCTACCTCTCAGCTCAGCTCTAGCATAGGAAAGTCTCACTTTGGATAAAGGAGAGGAAGAAGCTTAACAGGGTAAGTGGCCGCAAAGATCACACAAATTTCCTCTCTCTGTACAACCTGGTCTAGCGGGAGGTGTCCTGACTCGTGGCGGGGGGGGTGGGGGTTAATACCCTATAACCTTATCAACCTGGTACAAAGTACATATACCACCAATTTCCCATTTCAGTCAGCTGATTAAAGATTATCCAGGAATAAACATGGCAGGGAAAATCCATATGCAGCTGGCTGCTGCAAAGAACAGTAGACTTGAGATGCTCATTGCTGGATTGCCAGGAAGAGTAACACTGCATCTTTCTATTTTTTTTTTCCCTACAGTATAAACCTATTCCAGTATGGAAATGATCAGTATCTTTTCACCTCAACTCGCACAGCGCCTGTTCCAACAGGAAATGCAGGTCTCTCCAAAGTGTATTGCTCCATGATTACAGAACTATTTGGAAGACCAAGAGCACTACATAACAAATGTTTTCCTACCGCAATAGGAATACATATTCACTGCGTGAACTGTTCTGAGGACTTTGAGTCCAGACATCTCTTTTTTAGTCAAAACGGAGCTCCTTCTTCTGGAAATTCAACTAGAGAGAGTTACTGTACATTTCTGACTTCACACCAAAGTTTAAACACTCCTCTACATCACCAAATTTAGAAATAACAAAGATGTAATTCATCATGCATCTGCATAAAACTGAAGCAGGAAGCAATGAAGGAGAGGAACTCCATAAATCAGGACTGCTTACGGTTCAACAGGCAGGGGTTCTTTGGCAGCTTCTGCTAGCTCCTTCTGCAGCCTGGCTTGTCGTCTCCTAAGAAGAGAAAAACATGGTTGTTTGAAAAAAATCCTTAATCTCATCTCAAAGATTACTGTGCACAGTAATCTTTCTGATGGGCTTCCTAAGATTTTCAAAAAAAGTCAGAATATTGCCCTATCCTGCTTTTCCAGATACTCAGAGCAAAAGAGGCAGTTTTCTTGTTGTGAACAGACACAGACAAGACCAATAGTTGAGCTAGACTGTATGGCAAAGTGCACTTACAGCATACCTTCAGCACAGCAGCCCTTTATGACTTATATAATTGCAGGTTTGCTCAGACCAAATAATTGCAAGAACTTTAAAGAAAAAAAGCTTACGTTAGTTGAAGTAATACAGATCTACCACATAGTATGATACTTGTCTTAGAGCCCTTGGTCTCCAAGTATCATTAGCTGTTGAACAAGAGGCAATGTGGAAGAAAAATTATTTGCTTTTACACACAACTTAGTCTCATGGCAACTCCTCCTTTTAGCAGGATGCCAAAAAATTGCTTAGGCTAAAAAAGGCTAAAACTAGGAGTATTATCAAGACTCAAGACAAATAAAAAGTGCAAGCCTAATACTACAAAAAAAAAAAAAAAAAGCCAGCATGATTTATGATCTTTAGTCCATAGTCCATTGTTGCTCAAGAAACAAAAGAACATGTTTTATTCATTTGAAAGGCAAATATTTTCAAAAAACATTTAACTGTACTGGCCAGAGGAAGTAACACAAAGTTCTGGACTCTCACTGCATTGTGCATAAATCCGTAGGTCTCGAAATCAAAGCTGGATTTTATTTTATGCACTCTTAACTATTCAAAAGCGTATTAGGAAGTAGTTTATCAAAAAGAGATAAATCTCACCTTGAATCCTTTTCATTTTCTGCATTCAAGCGATTGGCTTCTTGTGCTTTCTCTGCCATCCAACGTGAGACCAGCTCCTGGTTATCCTCAGTAGTTTTCCTCAGTTTCTCCTCCAAGGCATTGAAGGTGATCTGGAGAGCATCATATTCATCTTTCAGTGTCTGATTAGCTCGCTCAAGATCCTGTAGTTTGCTACGCAATTCCTGGCACTCTGTTTCCAGTTCAGAGATTTTTTGCAAATACTCCGCAATCCTGAAGGACAACAAAATGTACAAAACAATGAGGATCTCCTCTGGGACCTACACCATCACCTTTCTGCTATTTGCACAATGCGTAACAAAGGAATTTTTAGCCCATAGGTAAGACTTCTAGAAAATATCTTAACATGAATTACCCAGAGAGAAGTTTGGGTCTCAAACCAACCACACAAAACTAACTGTTCCTACTCACTTTGCTTCATTCATCTGCATCTCTTTGTCCTTCTGCTGCATTTGGTTATTCAGATCAATTACAGACTGGGCCAACTATGGAGAGAAGAAATTTACATTACAAAAATGCAGTGTTGCCAGCTAGACAATAACTGAGCAGTTCCCACTGAGAGCACAGACCAATCTATCACTAAATGCACAAAGCATACTTTTCTTCTTTCTTAGTCTTCTATACCAATTTGTTTATTGTCCCTATCACACAGGGGATTACAATCTACTTTATAAATGATTTTTCAAAAAGTTATGGTCCTTTGGTATCTTACTCTCTTCCCCCAAGTTTCTTCAATAAAGCCACAATGTATTTACAGAAAAAATACATCGAAAAAAAAAATCAAGAGTAACTAGAAACTGCTAAATTAGCAAATCAACAAGTAAGTACCAACAAACAAGCATCAGTCTTTCAGGTACTGATGGACAGTCATCACTGCAGATGTGCAACACACATATGGTAAATACATGTTTCATAAACAGCTTTCCTGCAAATAAAGTTGCCAGGGGAGTCTCTGCAGAGCACAGGAAAACAGAGGGGCAGAGGTCAACACCAAGGAACTGCTGCTACCAGCCCACAGCTACCCAGGCAGTGAGTAGCAGAAAGCCCTACAGCACACAGAGCCTCGGCTGCCTGGGAAGAAGGAAGACTACTTTGGGAAGGGGGCCTGCCTGGGTAGATGGCTCAGGATACCAGGCTGGGGGGAAAGGAATTTTCAGCGTTTTGACTAATCAGTGCATGCTTCCTGTAGAAAGCTACCTGCTCTTTGAGAAGCTCAGGATTACTGACACCAGAACTTCTCTACAATTCCAGTGAGGTGTGATCAAAGGAGCGTGACTTTGCCTGGGTCACTGCCATCTCCCTATAAAGGTCTGAGTAGCATCCAGTTACTATGTCCTCAATTTATGCTCTCCACTGCTGTGGTTTTTACACACCCAACTCTGTTGGTGGAAACTCAGCATTTTCCCATCCAAAAAATGCAACTCGGTACAATTAAGGCCATGTTTGTAAAGGGCCACATTTGAAACCAGGACAACCATACACAACCCCACAGAACTTTCTAACCTCGCCACGTTTCTTATGTAGTTCTGTCAGCTCCTCTTGATGCTTTATCTTCAGCTGTGCCAGTTCCTGCAACTGAGCATCATTCCATGTGCCGTCATGTCCAGGACTGCAGTTTGAGAGAGAGAAAGAAGAGATGTCAACTAGAATCTGACTGCTTCCATACCTTTGACAGTTGGTTTCAGGATACTATCTCCCTTGGATTTTCTACACTACCGAGATACAGTTCATCCATAACAAACTAAAACACAGCTAAAGTTCACAGAATTAAACTCTCACTAACCAAAATGCCTTTATACGGTATCGTAAAATTAAATTTGCTGAGGACTTCATTCACCTTTTTTTGTACATTCCTAAAATAGACTTGAAACTTGAATGAAAGATAACTAGTCTTTGCTTAAATTTGCACCAAGGCAAGTAACTTTTAAAAGTAAACTCTCCAAATGCTGAAAGAAATAAAAGTGTTTTACCAAATCAGATTTGTTTCTGAGGGTGCTGGTGGACCTTGAAGATGCTCAGTATCTGGAGACAGCATGCCATAGTGGACTGAGCCTCCAGCTAGGGAGCCAGTCCCTTGGGGGTTTACAGTACGAGGTGTTGCAAATCACTTCTCCATTGTCCCAACTGTGTTCTAGCCCCTTGTGGTATGAAGTTTTTTAAATTATTATTATTGTGTTTGAATACATGCCAATTCCCTCCTTCCCCCCCCCCAAGAGCTATGATTGTAAATGTTATCACTCACATCTTTGAGAACAGAGACAGAACTTAGCTTTTTAAAAGCACATGCACACACGTATCACACATGCACAGAGACTGAGCGGGTGCATTTTAAATCACAGTTTTTCAATAAAATAATTTTATTCCTATCATTGCAAGCATCTGTTTCCGTAGTCATTCTATGTGACAGCAACCCAGAGGGTAGCAGATGATGATTCAGAAGCTGAAAGATCCCACAGTGGTATCATTAACTTAGTGGCCTTCTCAAAACAAATAAAAAACACCTCACTGAACCCTGAACCAATGCTGTACTAGAAGACACTGCATTTCTAGAAAGTCTGTCTGAACAGGTAATAGGATAACTCCTGTGGTGATATCCAACAGGTCCCATAGTTCTGACAATGCATAAATCTACAGCCAGAACTAGATATCCCTTCTTTCTGTTATGATAATTAAAAGCATTTTTCCTCAACTATTTAGTATTAGGAAATTCATTCCGTTTGAACAGATGGTTGTATTCCAAGGACAGTATCAGAATTCTGATTAGTATTTAGTTTGAAGATGCTGTTCATTTCTTCTCATCCTTTTCTACTCTCAGTCTCATCTTTTGGAATAGGAGTTCAGTCAGAATCTGATTCCCATAAACTACAGTTGGTTCCAGACAACTACAGTCATCAGAAAGCTCCTGAGAACGGTCACATAGGTATTAACTCCAGCTTGCTGGCCACACACTGAAGTTCTGCCCACAATTCCTGGAGAATCAGTTCTTTTTTCCTTACCAGCGGTAGTAGTACACAACAGGCATATTTATTTGCTTTTCATCCCAATGAGACACACATACAGTATTGCGTCATACAGCAACAATAACTTCAGAGGCAGCAATTCTTATGGAAGCAAGTAACTTTGAGCTAACCGATGTTTTTTTCTTCACCAAGAAGAGAACCCCGTAGTCCTTACCTGCTGGAATCTGCATGCTTTCCAGACAGCAGAGACGCTGCTAGCATACTGGTTTGCAGTGGATTCAAGTGCCAACAGAATAAGCAGCACGACTGCTGCCTGCACCACTAGTGTTATTCCCACATTAGAAAGGAAGTTGACCGATAAAACCCTGCTAAAAGCAGGCCGATCCTGTGTTTTCTATTTTTAAGTGTAAGACGCTTGCTTAGGACCGACATTTCACAATCATGCATTTCTCCACTGCCCACTCTACACAGTAACACAGCCTCCAGACTGAAATTAAGACAACCGTCTCTCTCTGCAATGCTTTTAAGATTGGACAGTTTCAAGAGTCAGGTCATATTCATTAGGTATTAACACTAGGCAAACCCAGGAGAAATAAAAGCTCAATCTGATCCATTTCCATACTTGGAACTCACGATAAATTACTTCCTGTCTAAAACATGAGCAGATCTTTCTCCACCACATAATGTAAAAACTGTCACTTTATCACATTTAGAGTTTTAGTTTATTTTTTTTTAGTTCAACATATTTTCACTTCATTTAACTCCAACTTACTGTAATAGCCTAGAAGTTGCCTGTACAATGCATCAATCAGAGGGTTACAACTCACAGGACAGACAGCTGACTGACACAGAAGAGGTTTTAAATACCTGATTTCATGTCTGCTCTGCATGTCATACTTTTCAGCTTGCAGCTTATCAGCCAGCACGGCGTGAAGGTCTGACTTCTCTAGTAGCTTGTTATCTGAAAGGACAATAAGAAAATAACCAAAGAGCAAAACCAGATTCCCATCCTGTTCTTTTCACCAGCTAAAACTTAGTATCTTTAATTATTTTGACGTGACAAAACATCACGTAAGCCTGTACCACACTAACGAGCAGCCTGCTTTAATGCCAGCAGCCTAAGGCAGTACTCAACAACAGCACCACGAACTCCCCCTTACTTCAGAGGCTGTGAGGGACTGGATCTACAAAAGCCTGGTAGGGAGCCTGCTGTTACTTAAGCGTCTCGATATCCGATTAAACGCAAGGAGTCCAAAGTTTGAAGTCGCTATTATCACTGATTCCGCCACAAAGCGAACCGAGCAGCGCCCCGCCGCCGCTCCTCGCACAAGGCGACGAGCGGAGGCCCCCGGGCCCCCAGGCCCCTTACACTGCGCGATGATCTCCTCGAAGGCCTGGCGCTGCAGCCGGTCCCGCCGCCGCAGCTCGGCCGCGATGTGCCGCTTCCAGGGGGGGAAGCCGGCGGCGCGCAGCCCCGACGCCATCTCCGCGGAGCGCAGGGGGCGGCAGCACCGGGGAGACGCCGGGGGCTGTGTCCGGCCGGCGGCGGGACGGGAGCTCTCTCACCACCGAGGCTCCCGCGGCCGCCGCCCCACGCCCGCCATGGCGCCGCGGCCGAGCTCCGTCAGGGGCCCTCGCAGCGCCGCGGCGCGCCGCAATGGCGACAGCGGCTGCCCTCGCCGCCGCCTAGCGCCGCCCCCGAGCCGCCAGCCCTCCCCTCCGCGGTGCAGCGCTGCGGCTGCTCGGTAAGCGCGGATCCAGCCCCGCCGCCATCGCCACCGGCATCATCACCACCGCCGGGCGGGCAGGCGCCCTGCTGAGGAGAGGGGGCCTCGCGCGCCGCCATTTTGTGCGCCCACCCCGCCGGCGGGCCGCGCGCTGCCGCCATCTTGAGAGCGGCGGGCTGCGGCGGCCGCCCCGCGCCGCCATTTGGAGAGGGCGCCCCGCGGGGGAGGCGCATGCGCACGGCCGCGGGGCGGGGTGGGCCGGGAGGGGAGCGGGTGCCCGAGCCCCCCTGAGAGCGGGCGGCTGGAGGCAGCGCCCCGGAAGGAAGGGGGGAGGGAGCTGGCGTGAGGGCGTGGGGTTTGCTTGCTTGCTTGCTTGCCTGCCTGCCTGCCTGCCTGCCCGCCCTCTGAGCCAGGGGGAAACGAAATGGGAATTCGTGTAAACTCAGAGAAGTCGCTAATAATTAATTATCACGAGACCTCTTCCAGCAGTCGGGATGCCAGGGGCGCCATGGCATCACTAGGATCTCCGATAATCCTACAGTTTAAAGGGGGGTGAAAGGACGCAGTTTCAACAAGCATGACTCACAATATACACAAAGAGCTTCCCTGAAAGAACAACCACAGCGTTTGCTATTAAGTCACATAGCAGAGCCGAGAGGAATGCGAGGCTTTGCTGTGGCCTGGTGAGCCCAGCCACCAGTGCCCGTGTGGCAGTGGGCACAAGCTGTCTGACCAGCACGCCTGGCGTTCGTGCCTTGCCTTTTATTTTTAAAGTGAGATATTAATGGCACAGAACATTAAACAGTTATTAAAAGTTATGCAGTTAACAGAAAGGTAATGTATTACATAGCCCAAAATAGAGAGGTCTACAATACAACTCTGTTTTTTCCCCAAATCTCCGCTACAAGCCAAACCTCCAGTTACAGCGGGGCACACAGAGCACCTGGTTTCAGACCTTTACTCATGCAGCTGCCCAAGGAAGGTGGTGATGAAGCGTGGTTTGGGGTTTGTTAGATGGGATTACTTTGAAAAATTATTTCGAACACAACATAAACTACAAAGGGAGCCTTCACTGCAGTGCATCCTGTCCAGTGTCATGAAGACACCACACATGCTCTGGCAAATGTAAAAACGTACAACGTCTTGCTTCATTGCTTTACTTTAAACTGCTTAATGTATTAAGTAATGTGTTAGGTAACCACATTATTGTAACTTAATTTCAAACTGGGCAGAGTTCATAAAGCTTTTTGTCTCAGACTATGCCAAATTGTTTTGTTTTTCTTTTAAGTAAATGAATGAAGATGTAATTATTAAATTGTAACAAAATAGATGATTCACTAGATTATTACACTAAAGGAGAGAGCACTGCTGGCTGAGTTAATAATAGTTCATACACAGCTCTGTCTTATCAAGTACACAATACACAAGGTTATACATGTTCTCTACAAAACTAATTTGGCCAAGTGTAAGCACACAGCCTACATTTTCCTCTGTTTATAAACCATAAACTCAAATTAGATATTTAAAAATGTAAAATTACTTGTAATTGCATGCTTAAGTTCTAGTTCTATTGATACAGTTACTGGACTGTTGACAGACAGAGCTGAGAGAAATTCATCCTTTCAAATCTTCTCTACATTTTAATCCTCTGCAGAGAAACAGGAAAGCAAACATGAAACATGAGAAGAAGGGAGAAGACTCAGTTGCTCCTTTCCTAGAGCTTTTTCTTGTCCTTAATACGTAATCAGCCCCAAAGTCATTACCTTTTAATTGCTAACCGCCTGTTTTCTTTCAGCCTCCCAATAAAAATCCTTCTGCTCATACCTGACTAGTCTTTTCTCACTAAAAGTGTGAGAGAAAATAATTGTCCACTATTGGTACAAAAAAATTGTCCTCAGGCATTACATAAATTATTGGAAACACTGTATACATTTTACTGTTAAAAATATTGGCTAGACTATTCCAAGGGAAGGATTTCACTAAATTGTCATCTGTAAACATTTAAATCCTAGAAAAATCATAACATACTAAAAATGCTCACTTTTCTTTAATCTATGATTTTCATCATGGGTAGGACATCCTGATTTTTTACAATACCTGCTAACATTGCTTTTTTCCACTTCAATAGGAAGTTCCTCTTAAATTCAGCTTATGCTTCTGGCAGTCTTTCCAGTAACAACACATGCCTGCACCATATCATCATAATCTTGCTGTCCTTTTATATCAAGAAGGGTTACAAGAACACATGATAAAACAGGGCATTCAAGCTGAAAATGGCTTCTTTCTCTATTTGAAGGATCTTTCTGCTACCATAGTTACTAAAATCTGACAGTTTTTCCAAAAAATTGTTTTAAAAAAAAAATTACGACATTAACAAATCTCATGATTTTCAGAAAACTCATTCTGCAGTGCAGAAATAAAAACTGTGCCTTCAATGAGGTTATGTTTCATTCTACATACATAGAGGCTGAAACTTTGCTTCCCATGCAAAGCCTACTGTGTGTTTGGTAGGTATATATCCATGCAAAGGTGAAAAAAAAAACAACACCTCTTCAGCAGATACTGAATAGGGTGAAACACAGGGAGGAAATTTCAGATGTTAACAGCTGTGAAAGAAAAGATACTGACATTAGACATGTGAGATTGCTTAGAGACACAGTAGATGCTCATATCAAAATAGCTGTCAATCTATGTGACAAGAGGGCCAGTTCTTTACCAGCTGACAGGCCAGGCATGAAGTGCCTCTTGAAAAGGTTCTTAGTGGTGCTAGGCACTGTGTTAGTCCTGGTATCTGATAAAATAATAATAATAATAATAATAATTACTATTATTACTGGGAAAACTTCCCTCTGCACCCAGGTGTCCTATGCATTGGGCCATGCCACATCTCCACCAGCCTTTGCTAATGTAAAAGCTGATGAAGTCTGTTTGTCCTAGCTGTGTTCTGAGATTATCCCTCCTTGGGACACGGCGCCCTTTTAAAGGTATAATCATAGACCAGATTACAACAGTTTCTGTGTTTAATTACTTACAAATGAACAGGAGATGGAGAAGCAGCAATATATAAAGGTAGCCCAACACTGTGTTGTCACCAGAAAGTGTCACTACGAATGAAAGCTCTGTGCTACGGTCTGCATTTAAAAAGGTTTTCACTTGGAGTCTTTGTGCTTGCCCTTTGTGCGACTGCAGCACTCCTAGAAGGTACCGTCCATTTTGTGAGATCTCTGCTGCATTTCTGAACCCATTCCTGTTGCTGATGGCAAGCCCCTGTTTGGCATGTTGTTGCAGACTGAAGACTTCAAATATGCCAGAGAGTAGGTTTCTAGTTCAAAACTCTCCTGACGTGCAGGATGCTGTAATGCATGGTACTACCTCAGATGGGAATAATTCAGCAGACAAATACAGAAAGGGCTGTAGGGAAGGATCCAAGGTTTGTATCGGTTTACCAGCTTGAGTCAGCCACGGCGTACTATCACAAAAAAGGCAAACCTCATCTCAAAGAGATAAACAGGACTGTCATCAGCAAAATGATCCTTCCCCTTTAGTCAGCAAGAACAGGGTTTCTGGTGGAGACGTATCCAGCTTTAGCCAGCATATTTCAAGAATGATGTGGAAAATCTAGGGTGTTGAAGTAGACTAGCAGGAAAAACTGAAATATGACCCAGAGGAAAGATTTAAACAGTTGGAATTGTTTACTCTAAAGAGGAGAAGGCTGATGGGAACCATGAGAGCAGTATACACACAAGCTGTGTCAGAAAATGAAGACAGTAACCTGATCTGATTGTTCACAGGGGAAAAACTAGACTGAAAGGGCTTAAAATACAGCAAAAAATGCACATCAGAGATTAGGAGAGAGTGGTGAAGTTCTACAAACAGACTGCTTGAGGAAGATGAGAAACTCCCATACTGGAAGTATATAAAGGCAGTTAAAAACATTCCTCTGTGAAGAATTTTGTAGTTTACCCTTTATTGATATAGTAACTTGACTACATGACCTTTCAGGGTCCCTTCCAGACGTAATTTTCAGGGATGATATGCTGAGATGGCTGTGTTCTGATTTCTTACCTACTCCTGACACTCAAGTGATGAAATGGATCCTTGCTAAAAGGTGAGTGGAAGAGTTTCTGATCCAAAGTTTTCCTTTAGACCCATTGCGAGGTCAGGCTGAAGCTTGCTGAGCTGACCAGTTACTTGCTGCTTTCTGACTTAGAACTTAAAATGTTTTTTTTTTTTTTTTTTTTTTTTTTTTTTTTTTTTAAAGATGTTGATCAGCAGTGTTTTTCCCAAGGACTAAGCTAGATTGAAAGCTCCATTTTCAAACTGGGCTTTGTTTTGGGTCTTCAAGTTCACGTTTTAAAAGAGGGACTATTTCCCAAACCCATTTGTTTTCTTCATACTTATGAACTACAATTATGAAGATGCAAATCGCTGTAAAGTATGGATTAGCCATATTTTCCATGCACACTCTTTATCCTTTCTGTTGCAAAGCTCTCATTTCTTTTCCATTTTCTTTGCTGTGTCTTTCCTTGCTCCTCTGGGTCAACTGTTACTACTGGAGACTTTTTACCCTTCTGCTGGATTCTTTTTCATTCTGCAGATTCTCTACTCACTTTTCAGCAATCTTTCTGCTTGTTGCTGGACCCTGTCTCCTACATCCACTCCTATCCATTCATTGTTTCCAGAGCACATTTAATACCTTGTTGTCTGCAATCTTTATCTTAATTACTTCTGATATAACCTAATGTTTTATGATATGCAAGATCAATTTACTCTGTATGTAATGTAGTCCAGACCTTGAAAAAAATGCAATAAAGTTTTAATAATAATCACATTGTGCAGCAGATCACCATCATTGGCACAGAATGGTTTCACTTAAACATAAGCACGGAAGCACAGCATAGCTGAGGATGGACGTTGTCTAGTCCAATGCCCAAAATCCCAGCAGATGCTCATGGCTATTGTGCATGATGTCTCCTGCAAGGCAGGATCTTTGAGAATACAGTTTTGATTACAGTTCTCTGAATGCTACTGAAGAACGTCAGTTGTTTTTCACTTAAAAGGATATGTTGAAGCCCTTCCACGTTTGCAGTCACTGAATCTCTTCATGCAAAACTTTATTTTATTCATTGCTCAAAGCTGAATCAAATAAAGCAGAATTGTGACAAAAATAAACCATGGACTCATACCTATGACATTGTGAAGCAGGGGATAGTTCTGCAGAGCTGAATTAAACTCTGCATGTCGAACGCACCTTTTGTTTAGTTGCCTTGGGAGCTAATGCAAAGATGATCTGTAAATAAAATTAATAAAGCAGGATAATGGTAATGAACTGAGCACAGAACTTCAGAGAAATTTGGTGATGCATAATGAGACAAAACATTACTCTGATAATGCTTTATCTCATTATGCGTCACAAAAAAACGTAACAAATTACAGTAGGTAAAAGGAAATCTCTTCCATCAACCTGCAATTCAACTGGGAAGGAATTTTTTGACAGACTTCAGAAGTCTTAAAACAAATCTAATCCTAGAATACTTTTTATTAAGAGCCACATTGGCAACAACACCATGCGCACTGTGGAATTAGAAAGATCTTTTTCATATTAATGTGAATAATAATCGGATGTTTGCTTATATATAGAAAGAACATCGCGTACCTCTACAGCTAACACCTCTTCTACGCTCGGAAAATTTGGCATGTTGAAATGACTACTTGCATTCTGTAGCACTTGCATAACGAGTCCCCTCCAGAAGCGCTCACAGGCAGGCACAGGTGACTGGAAGGCAGATGCGAGCAGCTATGTGAGACATAGCTCCAGCTGCACCCAGCTCTTGCTTCAGCTGTGCATAGGAATTAGAGGAAACTACTAAATCCTCCTTTTAATATTTCAGCCTCGACAAAATGAGCATCGTGCAGATGCAGCTGGCATATGTTATGGCACCAAACTGTTGGTTTTTACTGCAGCTCAAGAGCTTTCACCTTCACCTCAACTTTCCTAGTGCAGTCGACCAGTCTGCTCCTGCTGCATCTCTACTGTACATTATAACCAAGGGATACAACAAGTAAGGATAGGGGTGGAGTCCCTTAGTCCTTTTTTTCTTCTCCTATTTTCACTCCTTCTTGAGCCATTTTCAGTATGACTCTACACCTTAAACAGAAAGTAAATAAACACCCCAGTACAGCATTTTAGGAAAAGCCTTAATAGATAGTTTTTTGACAGTTCTTTGATAGTTTTACAGTTGAAAGGACAAATAAACTCGTGTTAGATTCATCAGGTGCAGGCAGGAAGCAGGGTTTTAAACAGTCACTGTGTTCTACAACACTACAGGAACTTAAAACGTTTTTGACAGCTGTGTCACCATGGAAATAAGTACACCAAGACTGCAGCTATTATAAAAACTTAAAATAAAGGACATTGGAAGGTTGCAGATAGGTAACATCTGGGGAAGATCAGTGAATTTTTGGACAATTTAGACCCTTCGCTTCCTGTCTTCTACTTGTACTGCCTGTACATACTTATTAGACTATAACAGAGATTGCAGAAAAATGTTTCTGATTTGGCAAGAGAGAGTCCTGCACCCAGGGATATGTGAGAAAGAAGAAGTTAGTGTTTGGTCTCAACCGGTTTCATCTAGTTCAGGACATGGGTAGTAAAACCAGGAGAGATCGTCTTAAAGGCTTTGACAGAAAGTATTAAAACAAACAAACAAACAAAAACTATAGGCACAAGACTTATTTTTTAAATTCAGTTCTCTAATATTCACATCTGAAAAGCTCTCACAGCTTAGGGAGTCAGTGGAAAAGCACTTCCATCACAGACAAGCTGAGTCTGTTTCATTATTGAGGCGTTAAAAGCTTTTCATAGAAAACCTGTCATGTTTCCATCTCCAAACATACATGAGCACACCACAGACTTTGTAGGAGCTGATCTAACTCTTCATAGTGGATAGAAAGCTCACCTGCTCCAGGAAGGTGTTTATTTATTTTGTTTTGTTTTTGTTTGCTTGTTTTTGTTTTCTCCAGTGACTGTACAAGTTCTTCTGGAATCTGAAATAGAAAAGCTAAGCCCTCCCCAGGGCCAGGGAAATACCAGAGCTATTGAATTGAAGGAATTATGCAGGAAAGATTCTGTTGAATAAAGCAAGAGGAATGTAAGCCGATGGACTGTCTAACTTATGAGGCAGCAAGAGAGTCAGGTGTTTCAGCAATGATGCCTTGAAAACCCAACCTATATGGTACAGAAAACTCTTTCTAAAAGGTTTGTATCTACAAATTATCACCTCCCAGCCATTCTCACAAGCCTATGTTTGGCCCCTTCTACCCCAGGTAAGCTTTCAGTATATTTTCTAAACTCATAGAATTGATAACTGTACCTGCTAGCAGGTGCTAGAATTTCTAAACCAGTTGTATCCACAAAGGGTCTGTGCACAGAGACAAATGCATCCTCAGTTGCAGTATTGAGCAGCAATGTTGCAGCTTCACAGCACACCTGGGTGCCTGTGGTGTTTCTTCTGGGCATGGGCTATGGTCACTGAGTGAGCTGATGTAACACTGAACTACAGCTGGCAGGCAGTTCTGAATTTTCAGCAAAGAATGATCAGAAATGTGACTATTTTATTATTTTAATCAACATGGAAACAATAGCAATGATTAGGTCACAAACAGGCATAGCCTAATTGTAACCACTGCATTAATACTTAACATGAATATAACAGAAATTACAATTATGTTAACATTATTCATTCTCAGTCAATGAACAAAAGTGTACAGTAAGGTCAGCATTAATCTATTAAGAATGCTACAAAACCAGCCAGCCTGTATCCTTCAAAAGCAGAGTGCTGGCCATAAGAAAGGCTGGAACGACTGCTGCCCCTTCAGGCAGCTGTACTCCTAGGCTGCATACAGCCTGTCTATTCTTTCCCATTTCTGCACATAGTTCTGGCACTTCGCTTTGTTTGTTAGGGGTATGCACTACCTGCTAGGGAAAACAAAACAAAAAAAAGAGCTACAGTGTCAAGGGCCAGCCCTCACACTCTGCATGAATGCATGTATGCAGCTTGGGAGCTCACACAAGAGGCCAAGCTGGCTCCATTGACAGTGTATGACATTCATCAGAATCTGCTATTCAAACTCTTTTCCCACCCTCCCCTAACTCCTTGCTCCACGGATTTGACATACTTTGGAGCTGTACCGCTTTCAGAATGCTTTCTTTTACATATCACTCTTTATTAGGAATTCCCTAACACAAAATAAAAGAAAATTGCTTTTGTAAAAAGGGGGTTCTTCAAACACACCCCTTCCATCTTCTAGTCCTTATGCCGTACCTTCCTCTTTTTCCAAAACATTTACCAATGCATGTACTTAACCACCTGCCTCTTAATAGAAGTACCAAAGTGACACTACAAAAGGCTAAATTGCATTTGTTATTGTGGTCCTGGCTCCTCTTGGTCCGAGCAACATAGGCTAAACTTCTCAGCTAGAACACTTTCAAAATCGCAGAGAGGGATACACTCTCAAAAATAAAAATTCCCAGTCTTTTTAGGACCAGACCAGAGGTTATCAGTGTGAACAGAGCAGTAATCGCCATCTTTCTTCCCACCAGGACTCCTCCGAGGGTGCCACATGCCATGCTGTTTTCACTGTAGAGACAAGAGAAGACATCAGCTTGTCTATTGCCCATTTTTATGAAGAAGAAAAAAAAAAACAAACACAAACTTACAGCTCACTCACTCTTTTTGTCCCACACCCACTTATTAAGACCTCCCCTACTCTTCATCCAGCTCGTGACCTTCTGAAAACAACAAAAACAGCCCAGGAAGGTAGATGCATGATTATTCCTGTAGAGGGCTCAACAATGTCTTTGGACAATGCTGCTATGAGTTGATATGTCTTCCCTTAGATGAATACTTTTAATAATTTTTCTGTTAGTTACAGCAAACCAAACCTATCAGCCTGAACTGCATTTTTGTGCTGTCAGGCCAAGTTTGGGCATTCTCAGAAACAATGCAGTACACACCAAACAAGCAATAATGAAGCAGCTGACTATTTGCATTCCTAATCTGGCCATCAAGCTTAAAGGGTTCAGGAGCAGTTAAAACTCTATGCAAAACTTAGACTATGGTTTCACAACATAACAACTGCTGCTGCTTTAAGACGTTCCCTCACATCCCCTGCTCTGCAAGCCCTGGAGGTCAGTGGGACAGTGCTCTGAGCTTGGTCAGGAAATGCAGAGGGCATACATTAAACCAGTACACCTCGTAGTTTTCTGCTGTGACACCACAGCCTAATAAAACTCCCACAGCCACAAGAAACACACCGGTGTGGTTGTCCTGCTGACTGGCCCCTCTTCTGTCCGATGCTTCCCGGAGTGTGGCAGCTCTGAGCTGTCCCGATAGTCTCGGCCCTTGGAGTTCTGCATGTCCAGCACTGCCCGGCTCTTGGAGGGAAGGGGCGGCTTGTTGGCCTGTCCCTGTGTGGCTGAGCTGACTTCAGACCTTGAAGGTTTGACTAATTTTTTGAGTGGTGCTGAGTTTTCTGATGGCACGGCCATCTTTGTTTTGCCTTGAGTCTTTTCACTTACATTCTTTTCTTCAGATTGGCTGGAGCAGGTATAGGAGCGAAATCGATGTGTGGGGACCAGGAATGGGGGGGATGGTTGTTTGCCGGAGGTCTTGCTGCTCTCAGGCTCTTGCGGCCTTGTGAGAAGAAAGCTCTGATCGGGCACTGGCAGCTGCTCTTTTCGTGAGGCCTTGGGGTAGTCCTGTTCTTTCTTTGATGCCACCTTGCCCTTAGAGCCCATACAGCCGTACAGTGGGTTCTCAAACATCTCTGGTTTTTGCTGTCCCTCCTCCGGAAATAAAGGCTCTGCCATGTTCTTTCCTGGTTCAGGTGGCCTACAGTCATCAAAGCAGTGTAAAACAGAATTTTAAAGAGCAGGCAAGAAAAACTGACTGATTTAAGAGAAAATGAATAGGAAATGAACATGATAAAATTAAACTGACTGCACAAATAAGTAACAGGATAAAAATTAAACTCAGGGGACAGAACAGAATTGTGTATGGCTTCTTTTGTCTTGTTTAATCTCTGAGTGCAGATAGACATGGTGCTATACAAACTCCCTGCTGGACTATAGTCTTGTCAAAGTGATGCTTGGCTTCTCTTTTGAACAGAGATAAGATACTGAGCCAAACTGTACCAAGTGCTTTGATGGCTACGTGACATACACAGATCTGAATTGAAATGTTAATAAGAATCTTCAGATCTGGCAGGGAGGATTGAAGTGGCTGTCTGGACAGGTAACAGTTAAGAGCTCACATCATGCTAGATCATTATACAACTAGGTCAATCTCCTCTTGCTACCAATATCATCTGGTATTTCTAAGGAATGGATAAAACTGTACCAGGTACATTAACAGACTGAGGCAGTGTTTGCAGCTGTGACTCCTGCAAGTTCTGTCTTACAGTGTGCTGAGTACATTTACCAGCGAACGCTAGCCCAGACTCAGAAAGCAGCTGTCACTATGAAGAAGAGGCCTGGAATGAGGACACTGAACACATGCAAGCACTGGGGTAGAGTAGTCTCATCACTTTACTAATTTATTTTTTTTGTTTTGTTTTCAATTGCAGAGTTGGAATTCTGCAACAAGACTTGTGATAGATGCAGACATCTATAGCAAGTTGGACATTTGTATAGTAGTGCAAGTAGAAATCCTACTGAGTACTGAAGTACTGCACACACGATGTGTGAAGGAGCTCTCCTTCCCATCTCAACTCCTAAAGCTCAACTCCTAATTTTTCTTCTTTGTTACTACAGCTAACTCTGTAGTCTTCTCCTTCTCTCTAGAACCCAGCTGGAAGAAAATTAAACTTGAACACATATTTTTGGCTTTCCTTTCACCAAAGTCTGAGGAACTAGTACACTAGTTTCTTTTGAGTATGTGATGCCTGCACTTGCGACCTTCCCTTACCTACTTCTAATTCTAGAGATAAAAGGCTGAAAGAATATGTTCCATCTGTTCTTACAGATAATGAAACAGCAACCATGTAGAATAATAGGGAAGGGGAATAGTCCCAGTGCAAAAGGCAAAGACTCACAGATGCTCTTGACTCCTACTGGAGATGCTTCTGTTTACTGTAACTGTAGGCTGGAGGGACGGTTTTGGAGATAGAGGTGACAAGGAGGGTGATGTGGAGGATGGCTCCCTCTGTCCCATTACAGAGGTATTCTCTTTGGGATTCTGCTCGTAGTTCCAGAAAGATAGCTGGTCTGATGACGGTATCTGCTTAATCTGGCTTGTTGCAGAAGGTTGCTGAGAGAAAGCAGCCATCCCCAGGTAGTTGGGGTTGCTGATGTCTGTGGGAGTGCAGCTGCTGAAGAGAAAAAATATTGTTAGAAAGATACATGAAAAAATACATTTTTTTCTGTCTCTCTGCCAGCTACAAAGGAGTTAGTGCCCACTGACTGCTTTGATTCAATACCACCTACTGTGCCTTTTTTTTTTTTTGTCACTGTTGTTTCAGAATCAGAGAGTAAGTGGGAGTCCTGCTAGCACCTAGCTCCCCTGGGTCACTGGAGAGGAAGCAGCTAGGTCCAGGCCACCTCCCCCAGCCCCACATAGTTTCTCTGGCTGTGGCAGACACTTCCATTTCCAGGCTGCAGAGCGCACTAGTGCTCAGCTTTTGCAGCCACATGCAGGGGCAAACAACAATTGTACAGGGTTTGGGGCCCAGCAGTTCAGCGGGCAGCTGCAGCAGGATGGCTGAAAGCAAGATCACAGCACTGGACAGCATTGCACAGTGTAGAAATACGGTGCTGGAGCAACAGGAGAGACATTTGGCCGTCTGAGGTGTACCCGAATAGATTTGCAGGCAGAAGGCAGCACTCTCAGAAAAGAAGACAAGCAGTTTAAGCATAGCTTCCCACCTAAAATGGCAGAGGTAAGGCAGCAAGATTACCGTAACATATCCTCCTTTGCCGGGTTGTCTGGAGAAGAGGAAGCACTCCCCCAGTAGCGAGCAATGGCTGCTGCCTCTTTGGCCATCAAATGAGTAGATTTTGGTTTTCTGTTAGAAATGAAAGGACCCTTCTTAAGGAGAGGTGTAAATGGAGTGCAGGTGCCCAGTTTGACTTAAATATTCTCAGCTTTCAAAGCTTTGAACTCAGAAGAATTGACCAGTGCTGACCAGAGGGCCACAAAGGCAGCATCCCAGTGCTCATCATGCCTATTAAAACCTCAGCAAGCCCAGCTTTACATTTATTGAACCAACTAGTTTTCAGTACCTGATTTACCCATTTGCCCTTTACCTGTTAGCCTGATCCCAGTCTTTATTAGTCTCTAAATTGCTGATGTTCTTTGGTTTCTGCCCAGTGATTTCATCACGTTCAACCTTGACAAAATCTGGAGGAAAGAAAAGGCATTAAGGAGTGCTTGGGCAGCTTCAGAGTCCAGTTCCCTAGGTTTTCTGCATTACTGCTTTTATTAAGGCATCTCAACATGTATTAGAATGACAGGGAGCTGGTTCTAAACAGTTGTTGCTGTTATGTTTTCAACTGCCCACTAATTCATATCATGTTTTGGTGACATAGGAAAGCCAGTGTCTATTCTGAAATACAAACAAAGGTTGCAAGCCCCCAAACAGTCATATACAGGTCATTTTAACATCAAGGATAGTAGTAAATATCCTTAGGCTACTTTTGTATTCTGAAAGAGAACAGCAGGCAGCATGGTGATAATAAGACAGGTTTGTGATCTTTTAGCTGAGAAATTGCTCCTTGAGAGCCTCACATACTTTTTGCAGATGCACCCCGGGCTGACTAGTGGAGGGACAGCTTTGGCACTTTACCATATAGCCACTGCAAGTGGAAATAAGGTATCATCATTCAATAAAACCAGTATCAGTGACAGACAGGGGGCTCTCTCAGTCTGTCAAATTTACATGAATGATGAAAAAGAAAAAAACAAATGGAATTGCTGTGAATTTCTCACAGCATGGCTATACTCCTGAGAGCTAACAATAAAAAATATATCTTCATGCAGTTAGCATCAAAAACTCTTACTATTTGGGACTAATAGCACTGCAAGGATAATTTTCAATTCCTTGATCATTATGAGACATCTTTTAAAATGGAATACTCTACTGTGAGTGTTACAGAGATGATCTAGTTCCTTACCATACAGTTTCTCTCTCTGCTTTCCTTGTGATGTTTGCAACTTGATTTCACCTTGGAAGACCCCTGTTTTCTCACCATGGTGTGTCAGCACAGTATGGATAGGAACTAAGGATTCTGTTGCTTCTATTCGCAGGGCAATGCAGCCTTCCCCTAGAAGATGAAAAGTAATAAGCCTCGGACTAAGAAAAAAAGCACCGAATTCCCTTTGTCATGTCAGTCATCTACATCCGTGCAGACAGGGCCAAGATTACTGGAGAGAATCTGCTCCGGACCATGGTAACGACTGTCGTATTTCTTTTACACTTCCTCACACGTTTGTGAAGGACTTGGACATTCCAGACACCAGCAGGCGACTACAGGGTGCTGAGCTTCCATGACTGATAAGGAAAACGTGAGCAGGTAACTGCCATGTCAGTTAATGTGATTACAGCAGAGAGCCTTCTGTGGACAAGGACTGCAGGCTAGCTGATTAGTACTTGGAAGCAAGCAGCAGTGACAATGACTTTTCTGTAGCCAGGAGAAATGCATCAAGTAATTGCAAGTGAAACAGGATTTGCATGTGCTGAACAAACCCATTTAAACAGACTGACTCCTGGTTTAATTCCAGTAGAGTACTTTCTTTTTAAGCCACTACTCTTTTATGGCTTGTAAAGTTTATACAGACTGATGACTCTTGTTCATAATTCTCTCAGCATCATTACCTCATAAAATATTACCCACAATGTATTTTTGTATGTATTGAGCTCTAAATCAGAAGTCAGAGCATCATAGATGTTCAGTCTGTAAGAGTTAGTTCTGTTCTCTCCCACTCTTCCAGCGATTTGGGAAAAACTAAGTAGATTTTGACTCATCCAGAACTTTATAGCTAAGCATTTACCGTAAGATTCATCACTGTCTGATGACTTAATGCTGATCAGGATGTGTTGATCCAGTAGGTATTCTGGGTCTGAGATGATTGGAGTCAGCTGAAAGACAAATTAATGTGGTAACAGGTTCGCTACATGAACCAAGTTCTCCCTGTGCCTCAATCCCAAACGAACAAAATTCAGCTGGACAGACATGTGAGGGTATCATGTCATGCCCAGGTTCAGGCTCTTCAGTCATGTTTGGAGGTCTGTGATAGGATGTTACACTTCCTAGAGTCTCCCACTCTCACACCCCGCACAGCAGCTAGGATGCTACAAATCACTTGTGTTGGGCTCAGCTGCATTTTTTTCCTACAATGCAAGACTGAAAACTGCTCTAGGAGGAAGTGATCTGGACTCTCATTATAGGCTGTTCCCCAAAATCTGTTTGGCTCTTATTACAATTGCTTATTGTAGAATCTTTCCCCAGCCTCTGAGTGTAAGGCATTCTTTCCAAAGTCAGCGGTTCCTCTTTTGGGCTATTCAGAAACGTACTGACATACATATTTGTTCAAAATCCAACAGCTCTGATAATTATTCTAGCTCCCACCATGCCTGGAAACAGAGAACAGCTCCAATATCAAGGATAGGACTTGTCTCTGACACTGAGGTACAGAACACTACATCTGGCCACTGATGTTCTTTTTAACACAGGTAAAAAATACTTAGTTAACTTTTCACAGAAATACTAAGAAAAAACTTTCTGACAGGGCAAAGAAACTCTGGGGCAGAGTTACTCTTTATTCTGTTTTATCTTCCATCTAAAACAAACAAAAAACCAGACCTGTTTAAAAGACTTCTCAACACAGTTGTGTTCACTTAAAAGGTGAGGAAAAAAGTCATGCTCCTGAGTGACATAATCATGCCAGCAAAATTCCTGATGCAGATGGAAGTATGCTGGCAGGCAAGTCCTTTCCTTCTTATAAACTACTTGGCTTAAGCACATCCTGCATTCTTATGAACTCTTTTGGGTGTAAATAAGACCACAACAATATTCCTGAAAACAGTATTATATAAGCAAAAGACTTAATGTTGCTTATGGGATGCAAGTGGAAGGCTTCTCTTCCATATGGATATTTCCAGCTTACCTTTGGAAGAGCGTCAATGAACTTTACCACAAGCTCCCCTTCGTTTCCATCCTCATTTTCCCCTTCCTGGCTCTTTACAAAACCTACAAAGTGATGAGAAAGGAGATCACCAGAAGAGAGACAGCAAGAACTTGGCAAGAATTTGGCCTTTTCAGATGCTAGATCTCCAAAAGGCCAACATTTACTTTCCTACTTGGACACAAGTTTTAAGAGTATTAAGAAGCTTATGGTTTGAGCTACAGGTAAATGTTTACATGGAAAATTTACAAGTGATCTTAATAGGGCATTGTTAAGTGGTTTTATTTTACAGTTCAGCTTGGCACTGAAAAGCTCAGTGCATACATGGACTGGAGGATAAGAACATGACAGCTCTTCCTACGCCACTCAAGATAGCACACTTTTGAAATTCTAATTTAAGATTCGTAATACACTGTTTCCATAGAAATTTATGCAAATTTTGATACAGCCAAAAAATAATCTTTTATGGAACTGTCTTTGACACAGCTCTCTGACATGCAATAATGTGATGAAGCGTACACCGAAGGCATGCTGTCCCACTTAGAAGAGCAGTCCTGTGATGGAGATTGCTTAAAAAAAGCACAGTAAGGGCATGTAGGCTTGCATTACATAAACAGCTGAGACTCAGCCCTGCAGCACATGGACAGAGAGTAAAATATGTAGTGCTGGTAGGTACACAGTCCCATTTACGGAGTCATCACACCATCTTTCTTTTCACTTTAAGCTGATCCTCTGATTTGTTCTTTTCCAACCAGGGGAACCATGTTATATTTATTAGACCAATGCAGATGCTTTATTTTGAAAGCACCTGATCACTTGTAGCAGGCATGATTAGAAGTTTAATCAATGGTGTGTTAGCTAAATAGATATTTTTTTGTGTGCAGAAACAAGAACAATACACATTTCTCTTCAAGGAAGAGATGATCAGATTGCCAGACAAGATGGAAGAAATGGCAAAAGGTTACGTGTCTAAGCATGGATTACAGCTAAATGGCTGTAAGTATTGCTGACAGTAAAGGATAACTTGCAGAATGCAACAGATCTCTAGGACATTCCTTTTTTGCACTGAAACAAGTGACCTACACAGACATTTATTTAGATCAAAGCCAAAGGAAGGGGAATTAATTCAAACAAACAGGGAACTTTAACAGAAAGAATAAAGACGTGTAAACCCATACCTTCTAAGCAGCTAGAGTGAAACTCAATGTAGAACTTGGTCTGGGACTTGGTCTTTAGAGTAGCGTAGCAGTGCAGGAACTCGATCTCCCCTTGGGAGTCTGTGTACTTGGAGTCTAGGAAAGAGGAGGGAAAATGAGAATATTTTCAGTAGGAGAACAAGAGAGGGCATTTTTGAATGGACTATTTGAGAATCAGCTTTTTCTTTCGATATACACAATATGTGGCATCTTATATCCAAAGATACAAAGACAGATATATCCAAGACAGTACATTTGCACTCAGTCTGACTAACCATTCTTTGAAACAAACTGTGAGGTGACTCCCACTTCAAAGGTGGCAAACACAGGACTGTGGTCACTTGTCATGATGTCAGTGGTGCAGCCTGCCAACGAGAGAGGGACAATAGTTACCACCCTGCATTTCTGCCCTGCTCCATTGAGATCACTGCAATAGGAATATTATTCAGTAATTTTCCAGAAAGCATAACTGTCGCTGTGGTAACTGCTTCTAGTCAAAGGTGTTTCTACATAATCTCATATTAGTATATAGGAATGTAACTCTTCTATCAAAATACAGAAAGATTTATTTAATGGACACAACTTTACCACATCATTTTGCAAGCGACTATCAATGTTACATTTCCCCAATACTGAAAACCCTCGTGGTGGTCTTGGTTATGTCTGCAAGGGGCACAGCTACTTCAAGCTCTAATAGGGCAGGCAATCACATGGGAATACATTGTTGCCACTTCTGCACTACAGACCCACTCATGGCACAAAATTAACAGTGGAGTTAAGTAATGGCTTGGCATTATCTAGGCACACAGTGAGTTCCAGATAGCCCAGCCCATTGAACAGAAGGGTGTATAGGCAGATGCCATACTCCTAGAGGTGCTTAATTTAACAACACATTCCATCATCATAGGCTTTGTGATCATGTCAGTCCAGTTTATCCAGCAAGAGACTTCTGCAGCCCTCTTCTCAATCCCATGCACAGAAAAATCATCATCATTATACCTACATGATTAGTTCTACATATAGTCAATGAAATTTCAGGAACTAGTATCTAGGTCTTTTTTAAATAGGTCTTACAGGTTTGCCCTCTTCCTTACGTGCGTAGTACCTAGTCCCTAGTACCACATATCCTTCTGGAATATGAATTGGTAGAAGAGAGATATTTGCAGCTCCAGCCTCTGCAGACTGGACCATGTATGAAAGGTCCGTCCTGCTGGCACCAACAAGGAGCTCCTGGTGGCAACCGCATAGGAAAAGTGCAGTTGTTGTTGCCAAGAAATAACTGGTATAAAAGGCTCCTATAGTGTATCCTAAAGCTTGACAGCTGCAGCTGCCTAAGTGGTATTCTGCATATAAAAGAGTAACAGAATTAATTCCCAACTTTGTAAGGTTACAGGCAGAGAGATTTGGATCCAGTCTGCATGGTTTAACATCAGGTCCCTCTATGCTGAGTGCCTGGCAGTGCAGGGAGATTCCTACAGACTGCTCTGAATCATTTCCGTTTCAGACTGATTGCTTTGCTATCTACAATCTGTTATCTACCCACCATAGGACTGACAGACAACGTGCACCATGGGGTACGATTTCCAGAGCACTCGATCACACCAGGACGGCAAATTGTACTTCATCTGCAAACCAAAGGAGAACTGATGTCAAGAAGAAGAGAAAGGACAAGTTCACAAACGAAGAGGAAATTCGCTTGCCCAAGCACTATATTTGTGTTAAATCTTTTTGTCTGGATTGACTCCTTTCAAAATGCTATGAGCGCAGAACATGGAAAGATTTGTTTTGGTCACTTCCTTCAGTAGGTGTTACCTTCCCTGCTCTGCTATATACTCATGAAGCGAAATGAGTTTTCACCTACCCCTGTAGCTTTTTGCTTGGTGTAAGCATACTTCTCCCGGGTACCTCTTTCAAAACGGTAGGTTGGAGCAAAAGTAATCTCTTCTTCCTCTAAAACAGAGAGACAGCTTGGTTACAGTTTGGCCTGTTGAGATCCCGCAGCTGGGCAAGACAGCCACTGCTCTGCGCACCCTGTCCCACATCAGCTCTGGCAGAGAATGTTGCTGGAACTGGGAGAGGAACCTACTAAAGAACTATAATCTTACCAAACTGCAGAAACACCTTGTGGTCTTTCCTCTCTATGAGAAGCTGGTCGAAAGCCAGCAGCTCCGGATACTGCTGCTGCCTGATCTTCTGGATAATATTCTCCGCTTCCTGCCAACAGGGAAACAGCAGAGCTGCAGATGATGCAGAACCTTCTTATAAATACTCCTTCATGGATGAGGAGGCAAGTGCTTCCGACCTGTTTCACAGAGCTATACCCCTTGTCGCCTGCCCACCTTTCCGTTTACTGAAAGGCCCAATCTTTGCTGTCTGGCTGAACATTTCCCTGTTTTTCAACAAAATGTTGACATATCCCCTACATGAGCATGCACACACAAAGCCCACTGAAGCCTATCCAATGTTTATTATGGCTAGCCTGTTCTGAAGTCCTGTTCTGAGCCACTTGAAGCCAACCAAACAGAGCAGAAAGACAATCTCTGCATCTAGCTGTTCATAGACAGATGTCTCTTCACAGTGGGAGGGAAGTAGGGTGGTGCAGGTTTGGGGAAGCAAAGTAGGAGCAGCAAAGCATACCAGATGGCATTCCTGGTGTGCCCTGGGTCCATTAAGCCTTAGACAGGGCAAAGAGGATTTCCTTACTCTCCCTCAGCTGATGTCACATTTGTGCCTTGGGAAATCCCTTCTGCCCCCCCTCTTTCTACCACTTTTTATGCCATGTTGCCCTAGATTAGAAAAAGACAGTGCTTCTAAAGCAACACTGTAGTTTGTGTCTCCAGGGATTCATGCAGAGGCCCTAACCGTTGGGGGCTGTTCCACGCGGTAGTTCAAGTCTCCCAGCCAGAAGAGATGAGTAAAGCGATGAGTGATGTTAAATGGACTCAGTTTCTTATCTCCCAGTGTCAGGAAGCGCAGGATGTTCGTGTAGTTCTGGTTGCGTCTGTCAAGACAAGAAACATCTGCCTGACATACTAAATTGCCATGCAATTTCTAACTGCCTGGGCTGGCAGAGAGTGCCACGTTACCAGGCAGAAACCAATCTGGTTCAACACTTAAAGAGCAGAGCTGAAGATGAGAACTTGCCATCCCTCTCTCGCTCTGCACCTCAGGGGACAGGCCCAGGTAATGTGCTCAGTGTCTCTTGGTGATCCAACCTACTTCATACTACCAATAACACAGCACAGATGTAACCTGGGGAAGGAGCAGAAGCTGGTGCAGGTACACATGGGACCACACAGGCTGCTGCTCTCATGATGCAGCTTCTATCACATGTGGCCTGGGAAGCTGGGGGCCAGTGGCCATGAGGAGGGGGCAGTGGCATTTATACCAGCTCCTGACTGCCCTACCTTGGGTGTCAGGCTGTTTCTACCTGAACTGAATGGGTCAAAACCTGTCCTAAAACCACTTATGTTGCCTCCTGCAGCTGTGTTTTTCTGAGCTGCAAGTCCTAGAAACCCAGCATTAGACTGTTGCCTTCAGCTTTCATCAGGAAACACATAACTAGATTTTGGCAGCTATTCCAGGCACTGGGGAACTATTTCATAGAAGTTAACTCCATCAGTGGCAGAGACCCTGTGCAGAAATCCCACACCATCTGTTTTCTGAGTCCTGGACCAGGAATGATGGCAAGGCAAATGACTTCATTTCAGCTCCTCTTTGCTTTCAAAACAATTCCTTCCAACTGCTCCAGCTCCTCCCAGCATGGGCATGGAACTCCCACCAATGTCAGATCTTTGCCTTCCAGTGCTGTGCTGCACAGGACCCCTACCTACACCTCAGAAATTAATTTCAGGCCTCAGTATAGAAAACTAGCCACCATGAAAATAATTCTTAGTATGCCTCCCAGTATGTTCTGCCCAACAGGATCTTTCTCAGGTGTGCCTCAGGGTGCAGCAGAGCTCCGGTGCTCACAGCACTCCCTAGGGTGAGGCACACAGACCCCTTCAGCACAGTATGTTTGGGTGGGAATGGCCTTCCTGCAGCTCTCCGCAACACTGTAAATCAGGGAACTGTTTTCCTCATGTACTGGGCTTGCATGACAGGTTACACAGGTGTTGTGCAAGATCTTTACGCTTGGCACTGAAATCATTTTGCTGTTTTCTTCACCTGCACCCATGCGGTGTGACTGTATAGCAGAAATTTCTCATTTAAAAGGTGACACTGTAAGCAAGGTGTTTAGCAGAGGTTGCTCCAAGGAGACATTTAACATATTTAGGGTCAGGAGAACATGCCTGCAACTGTCTGGTGGGGGTTCCTTCCAAACATGGCCCAGAGAATTTCACCCTGGGTCAACATCCATTTTTGAGAGGGGGGAAGACGAATTTTACCTTTGCTTCTTTTCACTTCCTGAAGTCAAATGGCTGTTAACAAACCCAAAGGAGGTTCCATTAAACATAAATGACACCCCCACAGCTCCTTTATTACCTGGGAAAAGATAAGCCAAAAAGGTCAAAAGATCAATCTACCTCCAGGCTGAATCTAGCAAAGACAAAGAAGCAGCTAGCACATCTTAAGTGAAGTGGAGGTTGGAGAAGAGAAGTAAGTTGACTTAATCAGCAGAGAAAAAATTAGTACACGCTGCATGCAACGTGGTAACAAATTTTCTAAAGGATGTGAACAAAAAAAATGCTGAAGCAAAAGAAGGGCAATTTCTTTGTGAAACCCAAGAAAGAGCAATCTTTCAAATGCCCAAAGGCATTTGCTGGGAATATATATAAGCTAGAGTATACACACAGATTTCCTCCCTTACAGGGTATGATATGATCAGTGCTAGTGGGATATAACTTCAGTAACACTAGCGTCACATAAACGTACTCAAAAGAGTCTTGTGGAGAAAACTGTTCCATTTCAAGGACAGTATCGGCACAGACTGAATAGGTAACAGTCCTTTGGACTCAGTGGGGTCTGTTCCTTACCCAGCGTGTTTGCGATGCCCGTCTTTACATTGTTTGTGCAGATGTGGCTGATCCGGTTCTCATGTTCTGGCTTGGCCAGTACAACAATCCTGATGTTCCAGAGGGTATGGATGGCTATCTGCAGGAATGGGAAGGTTAGAGGTTGTAAATCTTCACAGATCTGCAAGCTGTGCTGTAGCTATAGTCTTCCTGACTCCTTCTCTAGTGCTCTTCCTACACAATTTTTCTTCCTGTGCTCAGAATCTGCTCTCAGTCATTTTAATCAAAGGTGGGAGGAAGGACCTTGCTATTTTCTAGTGCTGTTTTCTAGGTAATTGTTGGATTGCCTTGCTTGCACAAAATACAGTTTTCCAATCACCATGAGAGTCATTAATAAAAGCTCTGCTTTCCTGTGGCCCCCCAGATATGTTTACATTTGTTTCTTGACATTACTTAGAAATGTCCATACCTGGTCTTAGCAAGGCTCAGTTTCTCTTATGATTGTACCTATGTGCAGTTACATCCTGGTTTAGAAGTGCAATACCCTAGGGTGAGATCTAGGCTACAGCTCAAAGTTTTCATTTTCTTCTTTATGAAGGTCAAAACATCTTCACCACTTGACTCAGGTGCTCAGCATCTGCCCCTTGCTCCCAAGCTGGCAAGCTGGGGAACCTCATGGCAGGGGCCTTGCTGTGGCAGAAGGGCAGAGGGGGCACTGCCCATAGCAATATGCCCTTCAGCCAGCTCCAGGAGAGGACTTCATGGAGTCCACAGACAGATTAGTTTGCTCTCCCTTAGCCAAATGTGATGAAAATAAGGGGAGGAAAGGAGAGGAGGCGTAGGCAAAATGCTTTTTATTCCTCTGTCTCTTTTATTTGCACAACATGTGCTCTCCTCCTATGCCTGAGTTATGCACAATGATTGGAATAACCCCTCACCACTTTGAAGCTGATGCTGGTGATTTCCTGCAGGGATTGCCTCAGGGTCTCCAGCCATTCCTTCTCTCCTTGGGGATCCTCCTGTGTGCCAATCACATAGATGTCATGAGGAATGTAGTCAGCAGTGTCATCACGGGTCTTCCCCTGCCCCTTGGAGAGAAACCAGGAGGAGATCTTCTTTGGGGGAGGTGCAGCACCTTTTATTAACAAATCAAACACCACAATAAGTCAGCGTATGTTCAAACACAGGACACCAAAAACCCAGTTATACACATGCAGGGACAGAAATAATAAGCTTCATATTTGCTTTGTCCCGTATCGGTTTGGTATCAGCCAGGGCAGACTATTTTAAGGTGACAAAAATGCTAACTCCACCTGACTCTTTGATAAGGACTGACTCTGCTTTTACCATCTTCCTTGTTTCATTAGCTTACCAAGGCCAAGGCTAGCTGAGTGTAAAGGCTGGTGGCTGTTCTGCTGGTCTGCCACTGCCTTTACCTTACCTGTGAGCTCAAACAGCAAAGCTCACAGTATTGAAACAGACTTTTCTCCCATAATGTGAAAAATAAATTCCACTGTTCTCAACTACACCCTGCTGCCTTATCTAAGTATCACAGATACTCAGCTTGCTTTCCAGACTGGACACAAACAGTTCCTAGTCCGGTTCAGAAGTGTCTGACAGGCCGTTATCGGCCATGCTCTTGGCTCTTCTGCAAGACAGGTAACTGTGCAGACTGCTGCACCGTCCTCATGCCAGCCATCATTTCCTACCATCAGAGGAATCCTTCAGTACCCATCTAGGCCAGCTTTATGATCTTTTGACTAGAACCATGGAAGATGTCCAACCACACACAAGAACAATCTTAGAGATCAGCTTCCTTTCTTTCTGTCCCACTGGGATCTCTAACGTATGTATCTGCCCACGAACAAACACGGTATCTGGACTTGGCATTGCAGGTGAGCACAGGCCTTTTTTGCAAGAGTCTGAAGGAATGACCATGTCAGTAGTGAGCCCATACCCATATTCCAGGTCCCAATGAAGATGGTGATCATATCAGGCTCTGGTTGCTCGGAGTGTTTATTCTTCATTTGCTGCAGAAGTTGACAGAACCCTTCTCTCTTCTAGACAAGGAGGAGCAGAGACAATTAATTAGATGCTTAACTCCAGCAACACAACCTCTTGAAAAACTAGCTGAACCAGGAAACTCCCAGCACACTTGAAGGGCAGACTTCTCTACCATTCTGAAACCTTCAAAGAGGCTGTGTTTCCTGTGGTATTTCCTTAGGCGCTTTAGCTTGTGCATTACTTTAACAAGTGCTGAGCTGTTCAGAAGGAAGGCTAGGCTTCCTTCTTCTTTGTCTTTAGGAGCCTTATTGGAGCTATCCTCAGACTCCTCTCTCACTGCTTTCTGACTCTCTGTTCTCCTGCCTCAGTGACAGCACCTACATATGTTTGCTGTCTCCAGTATCTCTCTTTACAGTGTACTTCTGTTCATTTTTTGGGATGTTTTCAGAACAAAGGACAAAATTAATTTTTGCAAAGCCTACTGCCATCTTTCAACAGTTTCTCTTTCTGCTAAAGAATGCCTTTTGTACCTCTCCCACGCAGATACCTGATCCAGGCTGGCGAGTAGGAAATGCTGTGTATTTACCTTGGAATCAGAAAAAACATATTCCTTCCGCTGTGTTTTTTCTTTTTCTGTTTCCAGCACGATGACCAGTTTGTTAGGGACCTTCTGGGACTTGATGAGCTGCAAGACTAAACAGACACTGAGTGTCATGAGCTACAATCACCAAAACTAGAATCCCACCAAAACTAACAGAACCCTGTTCCCATGCTCAGGACTTACACAGTCCTTTATGTCTGAGCCTTACTTTGTTCTGCCTAACTACACTTTAATGTTGCTTAATCCTGTTCCCTATAGGAATTGATCTTGACCCTGAAGGGAAGAGGACCCCCAAAATCCCTCCTGCTTGGAGTTCTTGTCCATACCAAGCCCTGCAGTCTGATGTGAAGACTTAGCTTCCTGCAGGCAATCTCTCTGTATCCTGAACCAGCTCACATCTCCTATCAGGTCCTAGCAGCTAAAGTAATTACATACAACAGCTGGAGAAGACTGTATGTGAAAGCTAACATTATCAATCGCAGCCAGCAACAGGTTGATTTTCTACAGAGGAGAGAGCCCAGGGGCATAGTTTCTCCTTAACAAATCCTTCTGTGTTTGGCAGTGGGGTTAATGGAAGATTAGTGAAAGAAAAAAATCAATAGAAATATTCCATGAGCTGTCTGTCCAGAAACATCAGAGAGACAGGAAAGTTGTTTAAATTGGGTCTTTACAGACCAACTAGTATTGCTCATCAGTAAAGATATTGATTAACATACAAAAACAAAAATCAGGGGGAAATTCACTGAACAATGCTACTGAAACTGAGTATCTGGCTTCTTACCATCAAAAATCATCACAGAAGTCAATATGTTCATGCAGACTGCTTCTTTCCAGTGACATTGCTTTTCAGCAGAAAATGGGTCTGTTGCAACTAGCTCTAAGTGGAATCTTCCACTTTGTTTAGACCAGGAGGCCAGACAGTTTACCCTTTAAAACAGTCTATGAAAGTTGGTTACCCCAGGATTGATTCCCTACCCGCTGCCAGCTGCTTTGGGGATGGACAGTCTGAACTGATGAGCCAAGCAGACATTCCTGCACTCTGGACCAAACCTTGCCCTGAGTGGGGTCAAAGGGAGACCGCCCCCCATCATCCATGGGACGAAAAATCTAGTCCAACATTTGTGACCTTAAAGTATCTTACTTTTCTTGTGGGTATAGAATTTGTCTTCTGGACCATCCTTAGCTCTCTTGATAATTAGTTTTCCCATTTCCACATCAACCTTGAGATGTATTTTTGAGAAAATTCCTAGAGAATCAGCTTTCACCTACCAGAAAACAGAGAGATTTTTCATAAGCATTCTTCTACACTTCAGTCACATGTATTACAAAATGAAACACTTGCCTGAATTCATAGACACATAGCGTCGTTATGCCAATCCCTCTAGACATCTCTTAAGCATTTGAATGGTGCTAAACAACATCCAGGAATAGCTGTGTTATCTCTGTGGCAGCACAGCAAAGATCCCAGAAACCGAGATACTGACATAAATCTGCATTACTGCCCTTCAACATTATGATTAGAATTGTTAAAGAAGAATGTTTACCTCAAAAGTGACAGGGGGTATAAGGGAGCGCCGGTGTGTTGAATCAGGACCTTCAATCAGCAATGTTTTCACCTGTAAAAGACTCTGTGTGTACTGAATTGCATTTGGTGATTCTACACTACACCGAGAGCAATACAGTCAGAGCAAAGAAATCTTACTGTTGCAGAGGATTGCACTGATGATGAACAAGAGGCATAAGAGAAGCATAACTAGAAGCAAAAGATGATAAGAAAGTAACATAAAATAGCTATATATGTGTATATATATGTATATAACTACCTTTTCTTCAATGGAAGACAGCAACGAGATCAGCTGGTTAAGTTTCGATACAATATTGACTGGACTAGCTTCACCAAGCATCTGATAACCATAGCATAGAAACAAAAAGAGAGAGAGATGTGTAATTACCAAACCCACAGAGCATGGCCTGGAAGTGCAGCAGTCTCACCCCAGGAACCCCTCACATATAGGGCGAGCAGCACTGGTGCCTCTGCCACCCTCATCTGCAACAAGCAGCGCAACAGCACAGGCTGTGGCTGAACGTCTGCAAGTGTGGCAGGGTGAAAGGGCAAATTTACAAACCCTGTGTAGTTAGAGGCAGCAGGACATGCAAGTGGAATTTACAGAAGGACAAATGTGTGGTCCCAGCCCACAGCCTGAGGGAGGATAGGAAGACCGAAGCCTCCAGGCAGTTTGCTGCACTTTCCTCTGGGCAGAAAGGGAAAGCAGGCAGAGGAGACCATGGGATAAGTGAAACTGTGGGAACGTAACTCACTGTGTGCCCTCTAACTGAAACCAGAAAGAGGCTGAAGGGACCAGAAGCGGTATCTCATCACCTGAATCCCACCAGTCACTGCCGTGAACCCAGACCTCTTCCCTCCCTGGTTGACAACCACCCGTACTCCTCTGTTCTCCTTTTCCCACCTTCTGGCCGACTTACTTGTGAGCGCTGATGGATCCCGGGGTGCAGCTGCTGCTCAAACACCTTCTGGATGGACTCCAGAGAAGGGAGAGTCCGAGAGGCTTCACTGGGAACAGAGACATGGCAGAGGTCTAAGGCTGAGGGCCGGTCCCTGGGTCGGTCAGCACTTACTCTTTGGACACAGCAGCCACCACAGGCCTGCATTCACACCAGGCCTGCTCGTGCCACGTGCCATGCCCTCAGCCCCTACTGCTCGCTGCCCTCCGAGCTGTGGGGACAGGAGGCGTGAGCGGTTCTCAGTGCCCCAGTGACACAGCCGTGAGGGCAGGTCAGAGCCAGGCACCCGGCCTGGCCCTGCAGCAGCTGGGTAGGGGCTGTTCTGCTGCTTTCCCTTTGGAGATGGTAACTTCCTACATCTCTCTGGAAAGATGCCCCAGTCTGGGCCAAACCAGATGACATTGTATAAAATGAGCATCAACACAACAGTGGCAACTGATAGATCAAGGCACACTCAGAAACCTCAAACCCAGCAAAGTCTGGAGCCTGTGAATGCCCCAGCAGCAGGAGGAGCTTGGTTTAGCAGAGTCCTTGCACAGCTGCTGACACTGACTCAGGATGCTGGGGACACTGGTGAAGAGGAAACTCATTTTCAGATTTTTCAGCTCACATGACAAAGAGAGGCTCTGGGCGCAGTGAGCGGGTGGAAGAGCCAGCCTTTAATCTCTTGGACGGGAACCTTTTGTGAGTTACAATGAGATTCCTTCAGCATTTCCCAATTATATTCCACAGGATGCTCATTTGTCAAACCACTGTTATATGAATTTGGCACAGAAGCCATGGTCTGATAATGACAAAACTTATCACGGAAAGAGCACGCAGGGAGTGCAGGTCAAAAGGAAGGTGATGGTGGGGAGCAGTGCTAGGATGCTTGCACTGTGCCTAGTCAACAGGGGATATTAATGATTTCCCTCACTTTCCTACGTCTGCATGGACCGGATTTTACTCCCTGTTTGTTGGGGAAAGTGCTCCAAAGTGAAAGTGTGCCTAACAGTCTGAAGATTAGATATTTGTCTAGGTGCTGAACCATGGATGATTAATTACCTAAACTAAGCACTCAAGTTTCAAATTTCAGTCTGAAAGCCTTTGCCACAGAGCACACGGAAGTACAAGGCACATTTAGGAATCTGCTGGATGCACTAAACCTAGTCCTGCAACACCAATATTCAGCTTTGGGTCAACTAGAGCCAATGTCACTGCAGACTGCTCTGGCCCCAAAGCCAAGACTCCCATTGATTTCTGTGGGCACAAAGGCATGCCCCCTGAGGCAGAAGGCAGTTGCAAGAGCACCGGGTTAAATTCGGTGTTGAAAGAACAACAGGATATTTACTGTGACCAGAAGTGTAGGACATATAGCCCACCTCTCGAAAACACAGAGCAGCAGCTGCTTGAACCAGTTCAGAGAAGATTTCTCATGGGAAAACTGCCCTCTGTTTACTTTATGGTGCAATATGTAGTGTGGCTGTCAGGATGGGGGAAGAGCATCTGCAGGCGTACAAACTCAACAAAACCACAAAGTGGTTTGAATTGCACTTTTGTTTTCTTCTCTTGATAGTATAAAGGAAATATATGTAGCGATCTTTATTGAAGTGTCAGAAGCCTGTGTGTCCAGATACAATTGCACAAATGCTCATATCACAAGTGCTTGGAAAACTACCCTAAAAGCTCCATGTGGAAATTATCTATTGAAGAGTTTCACTGGTAGGGCACTCTGAACAAAGTCCACTCACATGGGTTCTCCCCACTCTTTGCTGCACTGGTGCTGAGCTGTCTATGAATCAGCTTTCCAGCCCCTGCAGGATTCTCCCGACTAAGGAAACCCTTGTATGACAATTTATTAGCACTGAATACTTTACAAAAGTACCCATCAGCTTTACAAGTTTCTGCTTTGCTTCCCTTTTCGGTATATGAGCCACCAAAGAGAAAAGCCTCTCCCAGGAGGGTTGCCCTGCTGTCCCCTGGGCTCTGATAAGAAGATGTGCCATGGCTGTCCTGACCCCCTGCCCACAGCTAGCCCTAGAAGCTGGGAGCAACTTCCAGCAGAGTTAAATCCAGCCTTCAGTATCTTTAATGCATGCTAGGGTCTGGCCCTTGCTGAATTAATCAGGGATCAGTGGTGAGGGGGGTGAGAGGAAGAGATCACAGACAATACTTGGCACTTCTGGTCTGCTGTGGCCCACTTGTGCTCAAGCTCAGAAGTGAGCCCTGCACCTGCCCGTGGATAATACACAAACAGGGAAATGCACATGGAGTTCATAAGCAGTTGGTACAGTTCCTCTCCTAACCCCATGTGCAGCATAAGCTGTGCTCCTCTCCTAACTCCTGAGCAGTTCTAATCTGCATCCCCACTACCTTGCTAAGGCTGGCAGTCGCTGCTTGGCCACATCCCGCTAAGAACACTTGGAGGTGAGTCAGTCAGAGCGCACCAGGATGCTCTTTTCACAGTGATGGCAGCATCCTGGAGCCTGAGAGTAACCCAGAAGGTGGCACAGCTGGGCTCTGGGAGACTGCAAGAAGCCAGAATACAGCACTGCAAAAACCAGCTTCACAGCAAAGCAGCGTGGCTCAGGGTCAGCTCAGGCACAGTGTCTGCTTGCTCACTCTTCATCCTCAGCAGTGCCAGGAAATGCAAAGGTGCCTAAACTCCAGTGAAAGGTCTCAAACTGTGCCATTATTTTTTTTTAAATTTATTTTTTAACCTAACCCTAAATATATTGAAAATAATGACATAGAACATTACTGAAGGAAAAAAAGGGAGACAGCCTAGCAACACAGGAATTAGCTGTACCTTCAGCTGGAATCCCTGTACAGCTGAAGAAAGCTGAGGTAAATAAAAACTAAATTTAGGTAATGCCACTGATTGAATTTGAGTTCAGAAGTCTGATGAGGGAAGGAACATAAAGCCCCAGACAATCTCATAGATTCTGCACAAAACAATTCAATGTCGAAGCATGATAATTAGCTGACTCGAGCTAAACAAGCAGCTTGGCAGGATGGTACAGATTCATGGGACAACTGGAACAGCAGCAGAGAGGTCCCCCAGACTGATCTGAGACCGAAAACAGAACCCGTATTTATTAGATACTCATGAAAAAAGTAAATGGGAAGGCAGCTCCATCTGGCTGAAATAAGGGGCAGATAATAAGGAAGAACTGGGAAGGAGGAGAAGAATTCCACGAGTACGTAACATTTTCAGAACTACATGCAGCCACTGAAGGGGCAGAGGGCAGGCTGCTTGTCCCTTGCTGTGTCTGGGGGTGTTGTGCCCCTGTGCTCAGCAGGAAGAACTGCAGAAGAACTGACCCAGATCTGTTCGAGGATGATGCTTTGCAAAGTCCAGTCACGAAAAATCCTACAGAAAATCTGGAAAGGTAAAAGTTGTCCTGGCACTGTAGAGGACTGTGAACCTGTTGCATCTCTTTCTTTCTTGCCATCCCATGCACATTTCCAAGGGTTATGAAACCCAGAGAAGGTGAAGGAAAATAAATTGGAAATGGAAAAAGCCAGCCATCATCAGAACAGCAGTATTGGAAATATTTTAGTAGCACAAAACTTTCGCTTGTGATTTCATTAGATTTTAGTTTCCATTGATCAGATTTATTCTTAGCTGGCCACCTGGGTCTCCCCCATGTGGGCGTAGAGAAGCAAAAACTCTCACGCAGGGTGCAGAAGAAGGGCAGCTCTTTGTACACCCCATTCTCAGTCCTGCTGGGGCTCATCTGTGGGTGGCTGGCTTCTGGCAGGAGTAGCAGGGCTGCGTACGCCTCGCCCTTCGCCTGGTAAAATGTGCACTGCGCCCACCCACATCTTCAGGGGAGTAATTGTGGTCCCAGGCAGCTAAGAACGTCACTGACTCTCTGCCTTCTGTGCATGGGTTAACGCTAAGCAGATCACCAGTATCCTACCCTCATTTTAGCTCTTTCTTCTGCCTTGGTGAGCTCTAGTAGTGGTGAGATCTAGGACCATGGCAGCAGCACTACCAGCCTCACTTCTAAATACTTTGGAGAGAAGGATATTGCAAGCCACACATAAAAACCTGGAAGTGGGCCCTCTGACGTAAGGTGCTTTCTTTAACATCTTTGTGCCAGTGTGTGCTAACCTCCTCATTTGCTTACAAAAGCAGCAAAGCGGGGAAATCACATCTTTCTATCAGAGAAAATACAGGGAGCTCTGCAAGGTTTTAGCTCCATGTTGGAGTTTTCCTATCTGGTGCCTGGAAGGGCTACAAATGGGAAAGGTAAGATTTGCAGAGTCTTAGGCTTATTTCTCCTTTCTTTTGAGCCGGAATTTACTGACATCAGTGGAATTGCTCCAGGTTCACAATGCTTTAGTGAGAAAGAAAATCAGTGTTTAAAACATAACTATACACCAATATGTGCTTTTTTCCATAAACAATGTGTGCTTGACAATTCCGTGGGTGTCATTTATGCATTACCAAATTATTCAGTTAATCGGTTATAGTGCATATTTTACTTTTCTTTCTAAACAAAGAAAAAAAGCCCTCTACTAAAAACGCCACTGACTGAAACCACCTACAGGTAAACTTCACTGCCAGAGCTGTGTTTTTTACTTAGATTTCACATCTTTGGGCCAGAATCACAGGTCATGAGATCCAAATACAATGTTTTTGAGGGTAAGCAGGTTTACTACGCCAGCAATGCAGGTTCTGAATGCATGCACGTGGCACTTACATTAGGCTACAGCATTACCGCATTATACTGTTATCTCTGAAAATCAGCCTGTAATTACCTGAAGAGTCCTTTGCAAAGAAGCGTAAGCAGTTTCTTCAGCTGGGGAAGATTGCTTGAGCCAGTCTGCACCATCTCAAAGTCACTGATGATGTGAACTCGCAGGTAATCCTGGATGAGCTTAAGATGCTCATCAGAAACACTGGGAGAGAAACAAACAAGTCAAAAAAGAGCTCTCTGCTCCCAAATATTAGGCAGCTTTATCATTTTTTTATTTATTTTTTCTGAAACATCCACTGTCAGCACAGACAGATGGGGGCAGTGTGCCTTGGATTTCAGTGTAAATATGCAATTCTCAGAATTGCACTATGGATCCCTCCCCACACTGCTGATACCTTCTCCTCTCTCCCCTTCACCACCCTAAATTCTCTCCTTCCTGGCTGCTGAGCGCTCATGCCAGGAGAGGTGTTGTGATGCCTAGCTCTGCCAGAGCCACAGGCAGATCACCAGCCCTGGAAGGTGAAACCAGGCTGCTGAGAGGTAGCTAATAGTTGACAATTTGGGGATTTTGGGGAGATGAAGACCCCTTTTCATCTCATCATATCCCACTTAGAAGGCTTTATTCCGAAACAGTCTTGAGGGCTGCAGAGCCTGCAGAGCTGTATGGGAAGCACTGCCTCTGTGGTGCCTGGACTCCAGCATGACAAGAAGGGATGACCCAAGCAGGCTGTATGTGCTGTCCTGTGCTCTGACAAATGTAGAAAGTCCCAGCTGGCTGACAGCAGATGAAGTGGTGCAGGCGGCCAACCAAAACTGGGTTTCTCCCAGTGAGCCGGCTGCTACTGGCTCACCACAACAGGACCTGTGCTGCCATGCACTACCACTGTTTGCTCACCCAGCCTCCCACTGCCCTGCCCACAAGCGTGCCTTCTGATTATTATTATTATTATTTAGTTTTGCAGATCTGACCATTAAATGTCACAAAGCTTCCTCTAAGGCTTCAGTGGATGCCCAGATTTGACAAAGCTAGCATGTGGGACAACATGAGTCAGATCTGTAGCTGCAATAAATCACTTTGAGCACCTGGAAATGCACCCCAGTTTATTCTTTTTGAGGACTTGCTGATGGCTCCTGATTCAATCTGTAGTTTAGGTGCAGGGCTAGCATACTACATTGTCTCAGATATCACCAAAGTACATACAAAAACTATAACTCAGTGGAGAAAGTCTATCATTGATTTTAATACTTCAAAAAAGTATCTTTTCTAGATGACAGCTTGACCATAAGGTGTAGCCAACACACCATAGATCTCAGTCTGTTCTCTATTCATTAGTGTAAATGAAAAGTAGTTTGGCTGAATCTTTGGGACAGCTGGGGACCTGTTTGAGACTCCAGACAGTGCAGAGCTGGACTGAAGGCTAATTCTGCTGCTTGTGACTTGCCAACCTCACCTGCTCGTGTCCTGGTACTGCAGTCGCTGGAGTAGTGTCTCAGAAAGGGACAGTTTGTTGACATCTGCCACCCTGGAGTTTTCAGGGAGAGAAGACGTGTCCTTCGTCTCGTTGCTTGGCAATGCCATGAGGATGTTGCGTGGGGGCAGGATAGGAGGCGTGGGCACCATGTCTAATGAGGAGGAAGGGACAGGCACAGTCATCCCAGCACAGCAACGTGACCACATCCCCCTCTCCCCCAGGCAGGGCAGAGTTTGCACCACAGCAGCAGTCACTGCAGAAACCATCCCTTCTGAAAGGCCTGCAGTTCCACAGCTGGGAAGCTCGGGGCTCAATACTGGCCCAGTCATACCCTCAGTGATGTGAGACCAACGGGCTGAGCCAGCAGGCTTGGACCTCATGTGTGCTCTGCCTTGCAGTACGGCCTTACCCAAGCCACCCTGATTGTTCCATCTGTGGAGCAGCTATGAAGGCTAATTAGTTACTATGAACATAATGCTTAGAAAGCAGAGCTGTACCTCATCCATATCATTACTATTATGGAGATGTGCTGCAGGGGCAGAATGGATGGAGGGACATGTTAGGAGGAGCACCAGAAGCTGCTAATGGAAAGAAGTGGGCAGCTGAAATAAGCAGACATGGATGGAGAAAATGTAATGCAATACAGAGGGACTGAATACCCTGCCTTGTCCTGGAGCCATCCAGTTGGAAATGCAAAGTGTTTTCCTGCTCCCTTAGACCCCTGACATCTTGCTGCTCAGCATATTATCCTTCCCTTCTCCCTCTGGGAGAAGAGTGGACCTCTCCATTTATCCCAACCCTTGTTGCCTTTCTTTTCATACCTACTGCTCCAGCACTTTGTTACGCCTGTCCTATGGAGCTGGTTGAGTTAGAATCACAGAATATCCTGAGTTGGAAAGGACCCATAAGGATCATGGAGTCCAACTCCTAGCACCATACACCTCCCGGAAATTCAGACCATAAGTTGACCAAGAGTTGTGAGGTTTTTTTGTTTGTTTTCTTAGTTATTCCTAATGGTCAAATTTTCATTATTAAAAACACCACACCATCAAAGAACTGATCCTTTGCTCTTGGGCAGAAGCTGTGACTCACAGAGCTACCACAACCCTGAGCAACAGCATGGCTGAGCGGTGCATCTGTGGGGTATCTGGGTGCTCATCTGCAGACAGAGGCACCTCTGCGGTTCTGTGCTCTCAAGCAGGCATCTATAGGCCCTACATGGTTCCTGGATGATGGCACCAGAAGCATAACAAAATTAAATTCTGTATATAAATGGCCCCACCCACGTGCTAATATCTCTCCATCTAAAGGCTCTTAGTCTTGGCTAGAACTTCACTCCCTGCTGCTTGCCTCTCTGTGTATTATTTTTGCTGTAGTTCCCTCCCCCGCCCTGAGAGCAGGAGATTTAATGCAGCTGGCCAAAAAAACAGGAACATCTTTCCTGAGCAGCTTTGCAAAATTTTGTTCTGTTTCTTCATGATAATTGCAAAGCAAAATCTTTCAGCTCCTATTAGAGATCCATTGGATTGCACAAACGTACACAGGCATATCAATCTGCTTTAGTGCAGATGCCTGTCTGTCATGGGGAGCAAATCCTTCAAACAATTTTTATTGTAATGCACATCATTTCCGGACAGACATCAGAAAGGCCAGGAAGGATGCCTCTGTGGGCACGACCTTCCCCTGGGATTTAGGAGAACAGTGACAGATCCAAGGGATGATCTAGGAAAAAAAAAATCCAAGGAACGAACCTAGACCAGTGAGTGTCAGGAACCCACAGTGACATTTCACATATAACATTTGGGATGATGCCAGTCACACCTCTTCAACATACATCTGCCTCTATACAAAGAGCCAGACTGTCTGCCACTGTGGGATGTGTGCCCTCTGGCTATGACGGTGAGAAACTTCCTCTAGATCAGAGCAGAAAAGGGGGGCTGAGTTTCAGAGGGTCCAAGACCCACAGCAACTGCAGGCAGATGCAGTGCAGAGAGATGTGATGGAAGTCTCTAGGGGAGCACCTCTGCTGCTGGGACAGCAGTCCTACAGCTGCAGTGCAGGGAGAGCAGTGCAGAGACATGAGAGATGGCTGAACATAACCCAGTCTGAGTCCAGATGAAGGACAACAGATTAGTCAGCTCTGCACCCAGGACAATGTACTCTGCAGAGAGCCTCAGTGTGCTCCCTCAGGGAGCTGTGTTGCTCCAGATGCAGTACCTCTCTGGGGCCATGGGGATGCACTGCTTCAAGGTCTTGATAGCTCAGGTCTCTCTGTGCCCTGCACCAGTTTTGTTGCACAACACCCTCTAATCCTCCTGCCAGCGCTACTATCTCCAGTCCAGAGTAAGTGTCAAGGGTCTGCCTCATCAAGTCACGTCATGGGATTCTTACCAGCATCCTCCTCTGGCTCATCTGGAGCTTCTTCCTCTTCTCGTGGCACTGGATATTTGAGGTGCCATACCAGACCCATGTTCTCTTTCTTGTAAAATTCTATCAGTTCCTCCAAGTTCTCAAAATACTTCACGGGAACACCCTCTGATGCCTGAAACAAAACACAGAGGCTGTCATGGCCTGGGATTTCCTACCACAGAAACACTGCTCCTCACAAGGGAAAAACAAAGTCAGAGAGAGAGCAAAACCCACACTCGCTGTCCAGAGAAAGCCAGCCCAGCTCTTCCTGCCTGTCAGACCACTGGCTCTGTGCAGAACAACACTTGCAGTGCAAACAGAAACAGGTACGCACACATGTTCCAGCCACTGTCAGCAAAATGGCAGCCTCAAAGGTTCAGTGAAGCCAAATGGAAGGGCACTCTCGCTTGATTCAGTGTGCTTGGCATCAAAGCAGAAGAAATCATTAAAACCAAAGAATTCTCCCGGATCAATTTTTTGCATTCCCTCTTCTGCTGAGCACATATCCTGGACTATCTTGTATTTTGTGGCATCCAGGAAGAATTTTTCTGTCAAATTGCAAGATAAACACGTCTAAATCTAGATGTTAGCATCCTATTCCTTCCAGGATTAAAAAGCTCAGAGCCACGTTCAAATGAAACAAACTGGCAAGGCACTGTCATGTGAAAAAAAAGGTGCTCAGATGAAGATTTCGGAAGCTGAGGACACAGATAGCACTGTGAATGCATCAGGCAGGCATGACACTGAGCTTGCCAGCTGAATTTTAACTATGACTAAAGCTGTTTCTAGCACAGCCCCGGCCACCAATCTCAAGAAATAGATACTTGTAAATGGCAAATAGAGGGAATAAGGTTTTAGACATTTGCAGAGGCAAAGTTTTAGAGCAATTGTATCTATATATCCGAAGTTGCTGTGAACAGTAAATCTGTTGGGTTTACCAGGCAGGAACAGCAGCCATCCCTGCAGTCCTGCTACTTTGCTCCAACCAAGGGCCCTACCCAGGGCAGAGAAATGCTTTGTCACGGCTCTGCACAGACCTCCCCGCCTACCGACCCGAAAGCGCAGTGTATTATCTCCAAAACTGCACGTAAGGATTAGGCAAACCCTTAAGAGAAGCTCTGATCACCGCTCGCGGGGTGTGCTCTTTCTGTATGAGAGGTTTTCCCAGAGAAGCCCACACAAGCGAGCCCCACCTGCACGTGCAGCAGAACATCAGGGACAGGGGCAGGACCACGTGCGGTAGCTGCTTCCAGAGCTACACCAGGAAGCGTTCACACCTGCGGACACAGCAGTAGCGGGCTACCAAAAGAAATACCAGATGATGCTCGTGGCAGGCTTGACTTGCACTATTTTACATGTATACAGCTAGATTTTGCACAGGAAACATGTTTATGGTTTAGCTGCTTAAAACTGCGCTCTGAAATAACTCGCCTAGCAGCCATACTTGAGACATTCTGGCTCGAGACAGGCAGGACACATTCATTTCTTTTTGCTTGCAACAATTGGCTGTAAAAATTAACATACAAAAAGTTTTAACGCAAGTTTGAACAGGCTTATTTACCTGCCATTTGTTTGCCCAATCTCTTATTACCTGTGAGCCTTTTTTAAAGGCAAATTCATTAAAAACAAAAGATTAAACAGGAGAAATGCTGACATAAGCCTCCAGTGAGCAGAACAGGAAAATGTCTTCAGTGAGCCCTAGCAACAAGATTTCTTTTCAGCTTTTCCTCAAAGAGTAAAATCTCTGGCCAAAAATGAAGACAAAGCTTTCAGCACCAAACCACATTTGAAGCCTTCAGTACCCTCAGGCCCGTCTTTCTGTTCTAACTACACCCGCATGCCTCTAAAGGCACAGCAAGAAATTTTCCTAACAAATGCATATGATGCTTGAGAGCTCTGCCTGCACAGCCTCCCATTCTGCCTCCCAGGTGTTCCGGCGTTTAGCAAGATTTATTCTTCTCGCATTTTTGAAAACAGCACATTCAGCATTGAGGCAGCACTTGGGCAAACAGTGGATTATGTTTTCATTTTGCCCTGAGCTACCCTGAAGGGCACCTGGAAAAAGGCATCAGGCCCGTAAGAGTGCGCAATGAGACCCTAAAACACTTAGAGGGTAAACAGGGAGGGTCGGGGTTTGCCTTCTGGATCTTTGCAAGAGGAAGGATTTGCTGTCAGAGCTCTCCCCCACCTCTTGGATCACTGCAGCCTGCCCCCACTCCTCCTCTTTCCAAACTTGTCTTCACACTCCTACATCACTTTCCAAAGGCCTGGCTGTTTGCCTGCTTCCCTGACCTCCCCTGAGGTGGGGGTGAGCCATCCCGCTCCTGAACAGCATCCCTCCCACCCCAATGTCCAAATGCTGCTGCATCCAGCCTTGTTTTGCCTCTCAGCTCCCGCAAGACAACAGCATGCCCTGCGCAGCTCTCTTCAGGACAAATGGAGCCTTGATGTAAGTGGGAGGAAAGGCTGAATTAGCACTTTTTGCTGCCAAGGAGAGTTCGGTCTCTGAAACCATCCTGGTCTCTGTGGTAACTAGAAGCAGCAGCGTTTTGTAACAGGCCTCCTTCCTCTAAACTCATGGCCTTGCATTTAAGGAGTGGACCAAAGCCTGTGGTCCAGCTCAAATTCCCCAGAGAGGCAATAAACCCTGGCTCGTGTGCAAGAACAGACATGCAGAGAGGCCCGGGTGTTACACACCTTATTTCTGGCAGCTTGGCTCAGGCATGCGGGCTTCAACCACCTGCATGAATCCAGCCATCTCCTCTCTCATGGATAACTGGGACTTGTGGCCACCCCAGCCTTCACTCACCCTGCTCCAAGCTGCACCCCTGCCATGTGGAGTAGCTGGGAATTGGATGCACCTGGATCCAGCTGCTCCTTCCCAAAGAGAGCCAGTCTCCTCCAAGCGCCCTCCTTCCACAGCACATTCAGGGCAAAAAGGACGCGTTCCCCACTGTGCACAGCACGCATACAGGACAGCGCTCATGGAAGGACAGAATTCAGCAGGGAGCTGAACGCACATCCCCAGCAGCTGCACAGGGATGGTGAGAGCTGCAGTAAGGAGGCAGGGAAGTGGGGGGGGGCAGGAGCTGCGACCAGCTGTGGCCAAGCAGTGGGAAGGATGGGGTGGCTTCAGACTTGCTCAGCTCCCTCCTGTGGTAAGGGAGCTCCAGTGTCTTCCCTGATTGCTATCCATTATGAGAATCTGAAAGCAAAGATCGCTGCATTATCCTAGCTCATTTTCTTTTGTGCCGTAATTGTTATTATTTGCAAGGGCCTCAATGGAGGAAGCATGTGGGAAGGGCTGTTTCCCTCTGGCACGAGCAGCGCCCAACAACCCTCTGTCCGTTTGCCTGTTCTGTGAAATGAGCTCCTCTTGATCCAAGGCAGCCCCCAAAACTCCTGCTCCCCCTGGGAGGGCAGGGCACGCAGCTTTGTGCTGTCTCCCTCTGCACAGAATCACAGCAACAACTATATATTGTTTGAAAGGGGAGAGAGAGAACTGTAAAAGCAAGACCACACTGCACTTGCCTCTCCTCATGGAGAAAGGATGAGAACGAACCCAGCATGACAAATGCTAGTTGTGGTATTTGGCACGTGGCTGCAAGATGTCCAGGTGCCAGTGAGCAAGGAGAGCAGCACATAGCTGGGACATGTGCTTTCTTCGCACCTGAATTTGCAGAAAAGGTTCATAGGTTAAGGAGGGAGAGCAGTGGTGGGAAGTAAAATACCAGCATTGTGCTGCTCAGCATCTTGTGGAGACCATCAGCAAAAAACAGACTGGTGGTGCACTCTGAACAAACAGCCTCCAGAAAACCGCACTGGATGACAGGAGCAAGGCAAAACAGAGCCTTAACTTCATGCAGACTTGCTCTTGTGCTTGAGACAGTGAGCAGATGTGGAACAGGGCAATGCAAACAAAAATGAGCAGGACGGGGCAGTGCAGAGCAAGCAGGAGCCACCTGAGCAGAGCCCAACAACGAAATCCACTTCCCTGCACCCTCTACATTTAGTAAGTATTTTCTTGGGGTTATCACAGGACAGATCTTGTTTTAATTGTGAAGTGAATTGTTTCAAGTCATTAAAAACGTGGATGGCAAGTGTCATCTCCAGAGCAACACACCACATTCCCAGAAACGTGCTCACACAGCTCACAGGACGGGGGAGCAGCACAGAGGGCAGGCTCTGCTTCCATGGCACCGTGCTCTGCATCGATTCCTCCAGCATCACTGCAGGCACCTCAGCTTTGCACTGATATACACATACAGAAAGGAAACACTGAGCGAATATATGCAATACAGGGAACAACCCGTAAAACTGCAGAGTTACACAAAGGAATCTGGATAACAGTGAATCAGGCTGTGCAACAATTTTACAGTGGGAAACTGCATCAGAAAAAGCCTGTGTCTTTGTAAGATCTGTTAGTGGGACTGTCGTATGAGACCCAGAAGAAGCTGTCTTTCTGTACTCAGTGCTGCAAGGACATATGTGGACCACTGCATCCATCCTGGCACCGTTTTTTAAGGAACAAATGAGAATACCAGAGAGTCTCCCAAGGAAAAATGACAAGGATGGCAGAACAGTTGGAAAATGTGATTTACAAGCAAAGCTTGAAATAAAAGTCTTGGTACAGTTCAGCAAAGGGGCAGCCTGGAGAGGTCACGATAGCCATCTCATAAGTTCTAAATTCTCACATAAAGATGATAATCAGCTGTGTGGTAAGTCCCCCAAGGACAGCAGATGTGGCTGGCTTGCTTTGCAACAGTGGAGATTGAGATCGGATCTCAAGGGAATTTGCCAAAGACAAATGTGCAGTCAGGCTACACAGCGAGTGTCCCTGTCTCTGGAGGTGTCATCCCCCACAGCTGGCTAGTGAGTACCCAGTCCTGCTCCAACCTGAAAAAAAGGGCAAACACTGGATGTGGAGATCTTACAAGGCCTCTTGCCACCCCTAATTCTGCACGTGTAGGAAGCCCCGTTCCAATCTGCCTGCTGCCTCTTTGTCCAGACCTCGCTGCATCCTTAAGAAGGCTGGCAGAACTGAGTGTGAGCTTGCTGGTCACCATCACCCAGCTCTCTGAGCTGTATCCCAAACCAAACTCTCAGATCATCCCCATACCCTCCTTACTCCAGCCTGCTCAGCTAGAAACCTTTTCCCACAGGATGTCCTGGGATCTCCTGTCCTCCAGAAACTGCAATCAGCTCTGCGAGTCCTTCCACTCATTTCTCTTGCACCTCTTTAACCTTGCTGTATGATTATTTGAAACAAGTAGCTATAGCTTGTTCCTGCTCTCACACTGAATAGGTTTCTGGGTTCTCCATTTCAGAAAACATGTGTGGCTAAAGCCCTTAATCACTGTTCTTTGGCTAAATCTTGTGAGCCCTTTCCAAATTCATCTATCTGAACTTTTTGACAGCTTTTAATATGGTTGATCGTCTACTCTTCCTTTATACCTGGTGTAAAAAGGCCAGCAGGGCCCAGCCTAAGTCTGTTCTTCTTCATTACCTCCAAGCAGCGTTGCCTGGACGCCAAAACAGCTAGGCAAAATGATGCTCCTGGTGCCGGCGTGCTGAGGAGCAGCTCTGAACATACCTTTAAGAGAAGCTGCAGGTGGACTACAAAGACAAAGCAACAGCAGATTTAAACAAGGTAAAGCCCACGCTGTGGCAGGCGAGGAAGTGGTTAACATGGGGCTCATTACAGCAACGTATAAATAGATGGCACAGGAAGGCTGGGGCCCTCAGGAGGAAGAGGAAGCGTTTTCCTTTCCTGAGCCAAGGCGCAAGGAGGAACTAGGAAACTGGTCATCTGCTTGTATTGCTTAAGGGCAATCTTTTCTAACCAGGGTGCCTTAAGCCAGGTATTTAAATCCTTATATGGACATTTCAGTCAATGCGTTCTCAAAGTTAAAAAACTCCTGTAATACCCACCGATATAAGTGGAAGCTGAAAATCAGGTCACATCTACTTTGGTGCTAAATGCTGGAAGGAACATTTTTTCCTTTTAGATTTGAAAAAAAAAAGTCATAGCTTTCCTTCTTCGGGAAACAGTTGTCTTCAAGACTGTCTGCTAGCTAAGAAGTCTAGGTGGCATTTTTAAATTTCCTTTTGGCTCTCATGTAGGCAGGCATATATATTTCACTCAGAAGCTGAACTTAAGAGATAAGAAATTTCTGGTAAACGATTTCTAAAGCAGCCTGTTTGGGCTTCAGTTTTGTTTCACTAGAAAGCATTTCTTATTCATAGATGAAATCTTGTGCTAAGCAATATCAGGAGCATTTCACAGGAATGGGACCATGCACAGGAATCACAGCTGGGAGAAACAGCTACAGCTACTTCCCAAAATACAAGTCACCCCGAAACGTACCCTGTCGTGAATGCAACACCCACGGCAGGAAGAAAATGGGGCTGAGCACAGAGCACAAAGGGAGAGGAGCAAGCGAGTGGCTGAGGAAAAGGGGGATCCTGTGACAGGGAGAGTCAGTAAAGGAACGGACTTTAGTAAGTGGTGGGACAGCAGCGTTCAGACACTTGATAAAGCTCAGTAACAGGGGCCCAAGCACGGGAACCGAGCAGGACAGAAGAGGCAAGGGGAGGAAACCAGAGAGCCCAGGCAAAGGATGCCAGTGGGTGGTTGGAGCTGTGCCTCTTCAACTGCAAAAAATCGTACAAATTTTTGGGAGAACGGCGCTGCTTAAGTGTGGTTGTGAGATATGTAATCTGAGTTATGGCGGACAGAACCAAAGGTGAATAGTTCCTGTCTCCGCTGAGATGCTTTCTTGTCCCATTTTGCATATGGTTTGATCCTGATGCTCAGGTTTGCTTACTCTTGTCACTTTTGCTACAGTGGCCTTTTACATTGAGCAAAGAACATGGAAATTAGAAAAATCCTGGGAAAGATGGCTTCAAAAATTCTGAAAGAGGAGATTATCGATGAAAGAAAACAAGGAATTGCAAATTATTAAGAACTAAGTATGCATTACTTCTGTGTTTTGCTCCTGACTGAAAATCAGACATCACAAACAAACAAAACACTAAAAGGAAGAAAAAAATAAAGAAAATTACTGCTTTGTCAATTCTTTAAACCCCTCTCTGTTCCTAAAATGAAACTGAAAGACACCATCGTTACATGTTGCCTCTACCACGAGCTTCATTTCTTTAAACATCATGCTGACTTAAGAGACGTTGTACATGAATTACTGTCACTGCATCAATTCCTTTCTCATAGTACATATTAAAAAATGGAATGCTAAACAATTTTCACTTCACAGTAGCATGCACAGAATATTTGTTAAAGTTCAGCACCTACTTCTTTGCTGGCTTGAAATACGTGCACAAAATACAGTCCTGTTAATGCTAGATGGAAACAAGTTAACCAGGTGCAAATAAGCATTCTTGCCTCTGTTGCTAACTGGGAAGGAGATAAATGCTGACCCCAGCTGCAGTGAAAATCTAGTTTAAAACATGAACTCTTGCCTGATCCAATTTCAGTCAAAATGACCATCTTATTATTTCCTACCCTCAATTTCACAGGAAAGACATGAGGAAGACAATGCATTCTGTTCATGCTGTTCTAAGAGTTTAACATGCTCTGCATGGGGAACGTGAGCACAGTTTGAGAGAGCCTTAAAAAGATTCTGTCCTATCTGCCAGTGCCGAACTCCTCTGGCCCTGCGAGAGTTTTGGTCTGTGTGATCCTGCTCAGGTGCATTCTGGCAGCCTGACAATTGGCCATGTTCACAGGTAGCAAATGCTCACATGGCAGGACTGGGACATTTGCAAATTAAAATACTCTGTTGAAGAGAAGGAAAATGGAAAGGAGTTTTTAGTAGAGTACAGCTGACTGCCAAATTTTTATCTCAATTTTTTAGTAAAAATTCTACATCCTAAAGAAAAACACATCAGAAGTTCTGGAAGGTAAAGAACCCACAGAAGTTGTTCTAACTGGCATTCTTACACACAGAGTGAAGACATAGGTCACAAAATAAATGTACCCAGGTCCTATTTGAAGATCCCATTCCATTCTGCTCTGGTACTCCACAATTCACACAAAAAGCATGGCAATTGCCAAATATCTAGCTAATATAGTTAGGTACAAGCTATTAAGAACACCGAGCAGTTACAGAAAGCACCAACACCACGTACTCGAGGAGCTCGTTCGCACTAAATAGAACTTTCAAACTCTAGCCATCAGAAAAAGTTTCCCCAACAGAGCATACTATGATCCAACTCATAGCAAGAGGAACCTCCTGAGCAACCAACCCTTTTATCATTTCTGTTATAACAATGAAGATTTAAATCTACAACAAGCAAACAACAGCATGGTTCCATGACAGAACACGAGGGACTGTTGTTAAATTTAGCTATAAGGTGCAAGTCAGATGAGTTGGTGATGAATGAGGCAGGACTGCAGAGCCACGGGGATCCAAGGCAATTTTTAGCACTTCTGTAGTGCGTGGGTAGAATTTAAGCAAAACTTTTGGAGTACACTACTTCTGTCAACTTTTTTTTCCTTTTTTTTATTTAAATTTTATCACAAGCCTTGTGCTTTTCGTTTTCCACTGAAAAGCTTCAGCACTTTGAGTCAAATGAAAATTTCCATTTTCAGTTCTTTGCAAAGTATTTAGGCCCTAGTGATTACCAAGACAAACCTGAAAACATAGGTCCTTGACTCAACAAAGCAACCGAAGGCAGCAAATGCAACAGTCTATTTCTGAAGGCAGTTTGTGGAGGTGACCATTCTGATTTTGGCAAAGCTCACATCTGATGGTAACTGAGATGGGAAAACTATTGCTGGTCACTGATACTTGCTCCTCCTTGGAAACTCTCAAGTCCTCTTCAGCTTTTCCCGCATTATGAGGCAATAAATAACACCCCCAGGCAACAGTGCTGGAAGTCCTACAAGAAAGGACTTTTCCCCAAGGCAGGTGAATGGGTGCCTACAGCAGCTGTGCCTGCACAGACCAGTCCCAAGCTGCATTTCAGTGGGTGGCCTCTCAGCTGTGCAGGCAGACAGGGAAGGATCCATAACCAGCTCTCTGCCTTCCCTGTCATCTTCTGGACTGAATGGACCCCAGTTTCAACTGACACCAAACACTAAAGGGGCCCAACTTAAACTTTCAGCGGAGAACCGAGACGGAAAACCCTGTCAGAAGTTATGAACTGAAGGCAGAAGTCAGACAGCAGGGCAAAGAACTGGGAACAACCAAAGGCTGCGATATGATTTCATTCTCTCAGAGGGACTACGAAATGACCTAATCTGAGCTATCTTTGCTAAAGTCTGTTTCATTTCCCCAAACCATTTTGCCATTTGCAATCAAGTCCTGTGTTCCTTGCACTTATATTTCAACCTTAAAACTAAAGGATTCCCCAAAAACTTTAAATGGAATTTGCCTCAACAACCAAAATGTTGGTTTTAAAGGTATTGGTTAAATAACTTCGTATTGGTAAAGGTAAAAGGTCAAGCAGATCAAGTTTACCTACAACAAGTGCAACTAGGACAATCCACTCAATCAGATGTTATTCAAAGGTGATTGGATCTTTCTACTTTTCACAGGTTGGCCATCAGTAATAAGCAGCAGCACACGCATAGGGTCTACTGGTCCAGTCACCTCAGGCTGCAGAACAGATCAAGTGATCAAGGTCTAACTGGACCCTAAATTTTACACGTGGCCTGCTGGGCGAGTTGCATCTCTGTATTGCAGGCACAGCCAGCAATGATGCATCTCATCAGCAAATCAAGATAAATCGCTGAAGAAAAAGGGGCATCACCCTTCCAGTAAAAGTACAGAGGGGATTATTTACAGACAGTGATATTTGCCGTAAGATTCATTGTAAGCAAAATTCAATAGCAATGTTTTCTAAGACTTGTTCCTACCTTAAATGATCTATTTGTGAAGTACAAAAGCCCCATATATCATCAACAGTATATTAGCTTCTTTCTTGGAGAAAACATCTCAAGACTTGCCTGAAAATGAGTAGTTCTCCCTGTGACCTGTCATGCCTCAAAGCACAGAAGCAATAAAACACTGCTGCATTACCACACAGTCAAAAGGGGAATGATTTGCTGTCTCCATGAATACTTCAAATTCAGTTATGAAACTTCATCAGAAATCTTTGAAAACATGAAACAAAAAAGATAAATGCTTTAAACTCTGACTATATGACTGATAATATGAAAGCTGAGATCCATCAAACTACTGAAAAATGAGAATATTTTCTTGTTGATAACATTGATTATGTAAGCTTTCAATTATTTTTCTACATCTGCCAGGTGAGTTTTAAAAATACAAGAAATCTTCATTTTGTTGATCTTGGAGATGTGAGAGGATGCCCCCCAACTTGCTCATCTTGATTAGGATTATAACATTTTACCTCTCAAGCACAGACCGTAATAATGTGAAAAAACTGTTTAAAAACAAAACAACAACAACTAAAAACAACACCTAATAGTTCTCACTTAGCAGAGATTACTAGCCTTTCCTTTAAAATGTGCCTACAAAAGCAGCTGATTCGGGATGGAAATATCTGCAGGGGTGGGCAGAACTTCCTACAGAGTATTTGATGCTGGAGAAAGTTCCTGTGCCGTTGGAGGCTGAGGCTCCTACTACCTCCTGGCCACTCGTTCCTATCCTCCAGCCAAAGTGTTTGCCCCATTTCTGTGCCAGGAACACACTCAAGCACTTGCGTTTGTGCATTCACACGTTCGTAGTGGGAAGTGAAATATCTAGCGGGGTAGAAAAGAGCTGTTCGTGTGTGGTTGTGGGTGGTCAAAGCCTTTCAAAAAATAATAAGGTGAAACAATTATTTTTTTAGAACAATCACTGTTGAACTGATTAGTCTTTAACAGATCTAATTTTTACCTTCTGAATCTTAAAAAAATTTTGCAGCTCCTGGAAGTTACTTTTGTACATTCAGCAAGGACTGCTGATTTTCAATTTTCATTTGTTTAAGCATGATGAAGGCTTTCAAGTAACAGGTTATTTATATTACTTTCAAAATCTGTTAAGATTTTTTTTTAGGTATAGTTATAAAATTAGAACAATCTGCTTGTGTGTGCAGTTTGTGACATAACACATTTATTGGAGGGCAAGCTGTAACAAAAATTGATGATATTCTTTGGCATTAAATGGAGTTAAATTTTATCTTAGACCACATCCCGATAAAAGGAAAAGAGATTTAATTTCATGGCATGTGACAGCTTCCAAATACTTGATTTCCCTTTTTGATGTTTGCAAAAATGAAATAAATAAAAAACTATATATATACACAACTTTAACGTGATTTAAGCCACCTTCTCTGAACTTTTTTTTTTTTTTTTTATATTTGCAGGAAACTGGAAACATTCAGAAAAGGTTCAAACTAGACAAAAGCTGGATATGGTTTGTTTGTATGAAGAATTTTGTATACTGAGGGATTCAGTAGCGGGAATGTGCATGTTTCAGGAAATACCTAGTGTTCTCTTATTAAATCTGCTTCTTTCAGTTTTCTAAAACCTGTGAAATGCATTATGTTTATTCCTACCTCAGATTCAACAGCGGAAAGAACATTTTCCTTGTATAAACAGATCTGGATAGACTGCAGAAACAAAGTATGCAGATTCTGCTAAGCCCTGGCTGTAAATTAACTTCAGTCCTACATTTAAAGAGGGTAAAGAGTTTTACAAGTTGATTTAAAACCAACATTATACTAGAATATATTCAAATTGGAACACGTACCATTTTCAGCAATAAAATGAAGCTTAATATAAATTATATATTTGAGCATGCTAGAAATGTGTTTCCCTAACTACGTTTCAAGATATTGTTCCTAATTACCATTTAGTTGTCCTCTTGTCCCTTGTTTCCATGCAAGAAAAGTGATAACCCCAATTATAGCTGAGCCCTTCACAGTCAATGGAGTACCACAAACATGGTAAGTTTTCTGAGTAAACAGTGATTTTGCCCAAGTAATAAATAATTCAGCAAAATCAATTCTATTCTCAGCATTATTTTTCCTGAAATTTACAGTTAGCAAAAGCATAACTTCCCGGCATTCCCCACTCCCTTTGGCGACCTCCTCTCTGCTCCCTACTGAAATACTACGTCCAAGCTCCCAGTACCCCTCCATCCTTGGGGTAACACTGCTTTTCCCTGCCTTGTAGCAGTGCAGATGCTGTTGCTCCCATCCAGCCCCCAGGAGCACCGTCACACAGCCTGGCAGCACACCAGCCCAAATACGCACACCCCTGCCCACCAGGCCCTCCTGCTTGCAGGGGGTGGCTGTCCACCCGCTGTGTCCCACCCCACCTGCAGAGCTGCACATCCCTCAGGGGACACTTGGTCTCCTTCTGCCTTTCAACGCAGAGGGAGGCCAACAGCATCCAATGCCTTCAAGCTGCAAGTGAGCCACGGACGTCTTACAGCCTGAAAGTGTTTTTGGGGGCAGACCTGTGCCTGTCCCATCCTCAAAGGAGCCACAAGGTTTTGACATCAATTTGAGTAAGTACCAAGCAAGGCCTTGTTCCTGTACAGCTGTCTGGCAGAAGCTCTAAGAGGTTGCACTGTTGTGAAGGGGTTAGCATCACCCAGAGGATTATGCTTTGCATTATCTCCCACTGAAAGCATCTCAAGTGCAGTTTCCAAGTAGACAGGTTTTGATCAGATATAGGTAGATGATCAAACTCCAAAGCAAACCACAAAATCTTTACCACAAAAAAAACTTTCTTGGCCTCAGGTGCCAGAGTGGTGCAGCAATTTACAGTTTAGTATCAAAGAGAAGAGACAAAAATGCCCCCAAGGTTGCCCCTCCTTGCAAGGGGCTGACAAGGGACTTGGTGTTGCATGTGCTGCACAGCCAGAAACTGCCTCTGATGCTGGTGACAGCAGCAGTGACACCAGGAACTGACCTAAACTCACGCTCTTATCAGATTGTGCTCGCAGGATGGGCAGCCGTACGTACGTCTGCACTCGGGGAGCAGGTTAGCGCGCCGGATGAAGCTTTTACACTGAGCTCCACCCTGCAGGACTCGCAAACAGAAAGCACAGCAAATTACCCCAGAGGCTGGGACAATCCTGCTGACCCGCCAACAAACTGTCAGCCCTCTCACTGTATGTCCTGCCTGTCTCGGGACAGAAGGTTTTGGTCTTTCTGGCATATTTAGCCACACAAACAGTTCACAAACCTAGACATTTCCCCAGAAATGTGTTTCTAGAGGTGGGCTGGAGAGGGAGGGTTTCAGCAGGAAACCCTATACCGAGCATTTACCAGCTCTCCTACCTTCTGGGAGCCCATGCTGCAAGTACACTGGTAACCTACAGCTTCAGTGTCAGTTGATGCAGTGAGTCACAGCTGCTGGCCTGCTTTCTAACTGCTCACATAGCACCATTTGTTTCCTGTTGCACGCAGCCTCCTATCAGGCTAGAAAAAATTACCAGAAAAAAAAAAAAAGGCAGCTAGATGATCACTCGGTGTAAAACAGTACTGTTAGGGCATCTATAATTTTCCCTGAAGTCAGCAAAATCCACAAGCTAATAGGGTCAGTATTTGTTGCAAAGGGAGAGTCCAAGTCTAAATATAAGTAATTTATAAAAAAAAAACTTTGCGGCAATGGTGAATTTCAGCACAAATGCTGCAGCGCTCATGCTCACAGGAATGGTGTTCTGCCACTAGAGCTGCACAACAAATGTCTCCATGTTTACCCACAGAGCAGAGTGCAGGAAGATGCAGGCAGACCACTGCTTTCTGCCAGGGAGCTGGGAAGCTACAGCAGTCAGGAAAGTGAAGTGGAAAGGATACAGACGTGAACCTTAAAAACAACGAATGCTTTCCATACTGTAATAAAATAGGCTCTTATGCAGCATGAGAAGGCAACAGCTTTCCATGTTTCCTTCTCACAACAAAGTATTCCATGGAAATTGCCAAACCCTGGAGCTGGTCAAAAAGTTCTGCTCAAAGCCGAATAAATAAATAAATTAATTAAAATTAAAAATAAAAAAGGGGGGAGAGGGACTGGAGCATGTACTATGCAAGGAATGGTCTTCACTCAGCCTCACTTTCCCCCCACCACTTAATTAAAAAACATACAAAAAAAAAAAAAAAAAAACAGAAGTGAAAAGTTCGAAATTGCCTTCCTGGACTCTTTCAAAGAGATGGACCAATTTTCAGTCTGAAATATTTTTCTTCAATAACTGGCAACTTGTGAAAAGCCACAAAACAAAAATGAAACATTTCACCCGAATGCCTTTACATTTTCCAGTTTGCCTGAAAATGTGACATGGTTCCCACTCCTGCTCGAGGCAAGCTCTGTTTCTGCCCTCTCCCCATGCTGCAGGCAGCCACAAGGCACAAAAACAAGGCCGGAGCCTTGGTCTTCGGCAGCCCACAACGCGTGAGGCAGGTACTCGACGTGAGGACAGCACTCAGCTCAGAAGCAGGAATGGGTCACATAAGAAAAAAAAAACACGTTGGTGAGGAGGAGAAGGGAGGAGCCCCCCTGCAGAAGGCAGCAGTGGTGGTTAGGAGAGGTCCATGCCCTGAGGTGTGGATGAGCGTGCCTGGCTCGAGCTCTGGACTGCAAAGTGGAAATGCTGCGTGGCTGAGCTAAAGCTTGGGTTGTGCCCATGAGGCAGCACTGCGGACACCAGGCTTTCCTGGATCTCAGAGGTCAGGCTGTGCCGCACGGCACTCCAAGATACAGCACACAACTCTAAAATCTGCCCAAGGCACCGAGTTACCAAAGCCTGCTCAGCAGATGCCCCAGTTTCTTAAGGGGACTCCACCTTTAGCAAGGACCTCAAGCTGTTCCCTTAACTACTGCGTTGGCTCTCCCCCTAACCACGGCACCTTTGGTACCAGCCTATTTTTGTAACGTTGCCATCTGTCTGTCAGGGTGTATTCCCTGCTGCCTTCACACAGTGTTACGAGCTAAGTGCTTGATCCTGCAAACTTGACCTCTGATACGCTGCGAGCATAAACCCAGATGCAATCTAGCTGCCACTGAGAAATGACTGATTGCGCAGCAGCTTGATTGCTGAGCAGCCATCAGATAACGCTAGCTGTGTGCTCCTCCTCGAGATGAACCAGAAATCTAGAGGGACCAAAATCCACAGGTTTTTAGCAATGCTCCCACACTACCCTGCACCAGTCCATGCTCACTGACCAGCCAACTCCGGCATCTTCTCCCTTCTCACCACCTCTTTCTGATTTTTATAAGGGTCTTTCGAATTTATCCCAGTCTAGCTCTTTCCTCACTCAGGAGGCAGGTTTTACTTGTGACAATAACCTTTTAAAATTACAGTACAGAAAGGCAATACAAGGTAAAGCATTAGGCAAAGGCAGCAACTTTTCAACAGCAGCTTTTGACTTCAGTGCCCTTTCACACTGAACAATCATCTGTAATGGGAATCTCCTCCCTTACTTCATCTTGCCAAGGGCCTGGCAGTCTAAGGGGGTTCTCCAGACTCTTTAGCCAAGAGAGAGAATAAGGACTTGCCAAAAACAACTCTGCCCACCCAGGTCAGAAACCTGTATCTTCCTCACTGACCACAGAGGTACAAACTCGGCTTTAACTACATGTGACAGCACAACTAAAAGGAGGGGAGACAAACATTCATAGATAACAGACATCTTCTGATCCTGGGAAAGTTAGCAAGAGACTGCTAATTAAGATTATGTTGGTAGTCCTATCCTCCTTAACAGATTGGGACTCAGTTCCCTGTTTGTAAAATGGGAACAATAGCACTTCCCCTGGTTGAGATGCTAAACTCACAAGGAATTCAGATTGGGCAGCGATAAGGGCTGCAGTGACACCTCAGCTAGATGCACAAATGTGACACTTTAAATGACGGTACAAAAAAAAATTTACCTGTTGTGAATCTGGATGGCAAGAACTGCCCACAGATACCTGACTTAGAAAGACACAGCTATGCATTTAGTTTGATCTTGTTATTTCCAATGTCTCCTTTGCTCTTCCAACACTCTTTGTATAATTGCAAATATACTCGTCCAGTTTCCAAACTTTCAACAACTCTGCATTAAATGCACCTCCACATTTGAGCAAGGGAAACACACCTGTCTGACAGAGAAGAGAGCTGTAGCTTGCCAAAGACAGGCAGGTAGCAGCTAAGCTAACTCAGGGGCAGCTGATTTCCAGCCTCATGCCTCTCCTTCTGGATCTGCATTACTCTACATCTTTTGCTCTCTTCCTATCTCAGCTTCTCAGTTCTTAGCGTTTTACTACAGTGAGAGACTGCAGGCTAACAGACATATTTCGGTGACTAATTGTTCTCAGGCTAAGGACAAAGATCTCTACTCACTGTAAGCGATCCTGTGTTTCAAGGGTTTTCTGTTACTCCTCCCCCCTTCCTTAGCTATGCTTTCACTGGCAGGATGCAAGTTTGATTCATTCAAGCCATAGATCCATTGAAGTCATAGATCCATTTGTCTACATTTTGAAGTCTCAGGTAAAGGCAATTCAACAGTCGTAGAAAAAAAGAATGGAAAGAGGAAGGAAAAAAAGTCTATGACTGTAACTACTACAGTCTGGTATGTTTGGGGGGATTCCAGTTTGGTTGTAGATACAGCAGGAAAGAGGGGTTCCAGACCTGACCGTGCTGACTGCTGTACAGCTACAGCAGATGCAGAATGCCAATGGCAGATCATGTAGCATGCCACAAAACACCGGAGGGACGTATGCAAATATTTTTTTTCTTCAGTTTGAATGCAAAAAAAGTGCACCTGTAATGCAAAAAAACCATGCACCTCCCCTACTGCCACCTGTACTAAAAAGTCAATTTAACCATGCAAACAATAACACTGTCATTCCTCCAGTGCCAGACCAGGCTCTAAGTAAAAAAAGAGAAATGAAATCTATCCACCACCAACACTCAAAAAATGTGAAGTAACTTGCAGCTTTAAAGCTGAAAAACTCCATAGAGTAGCAGAGGGAGAGCTGTCATGTCACAAGTGCTGCGAGTGGAGCTGTGATATTACATATCTTCTGAACCTGCTGTCATCATGAGAAACGTCTGACAGACAACAGGCCAGATCTGGGCAGGAAGACGACTCTGTTAGCTTCAGGAAGGAGCACTGTGCAAGCAAAAAAGGTCACATTGCACAATTCAGGCTAACCTCAGGACTTAGTACTGCATCTTTCCTATGCCTCTCTCTCTCTCTTTTTTTTTTATTTTTATTTTTTAACCCAGAAATGAGAAGCATCTACCGATTACTGTGTTAATTTAACACCTGGTCTAATTCCACAGGATTAGTAGATTCCTTCCTTTTTAATGGATTTTTTTTTTTCAAAACGTTACACTCCTATTTAGCAACTTGTACATCCTTGCCCAGTAGAACCATTCTTTTCAAAATGGTTCTTTGATACACATGAAGTAGTTTTTGTTTTATCCAAAACTCAACAGACAAGCAACCAAAAATGTCTGGCCCAGCTGGAGCAATGCACTAAGAAAAGCAGCCAACAACACAAGATTGTTTTGCTCCAAGCCTCAATTACAACTCTCACTGTCTCTCTGTATCTCTTGCAAGAAGCAGCCAGCCCCCTTCTTCTGCCTCTCCCACAGAACTGGAATAGTGCAACACAAAATGAGAGGTGTTGTGTCTTGAGAACTTGAGTTAACAACACACTTTATATAGACTACTCTTGATATTCAACCTACAGCTCCTGGCAACCCATGTACAAAGGTATGCCACCACATATCCTCTGCATCCCCCACAGCAGACACAAGAAATTCCTCACAATCAGACCACAAATCCCAAGAGAACTTTATACATCAGTTTGGGTGGACATCTAGCAGATTGTATTTCCTTAAGAAATCTAGTGGATTTCAAAAGATTTCATTCAGAAACATCCAATGAAGACCTAATATCGCTGTCTGGATCCAGTGGTAGTCCTATAACGTCTCCCCAGAAATGATGAGGACATAACAAATTGCAAATAATAGCCTACAAAGAGCTGTGGGGTGATGAGGAGGCGTATGTGGTGGGGAAAGCCAGAGCTGCCTGACATCAGTTTGCTTTACCTGACTTTAGAAAGGTAAAGCAGAGGAAAGGTACTTTACTTTTAGTTTTCACCGGCAGCAGAACGAAATCCCACCTTCTGCTTGTTCCTAACCTTTGATTCAGTGTTAAAAGCGGTCATCGCTACAGCAGAAATACCAGTTTCTCATGGCTGCAGCGCTTTGATTTGTGGACAAAAGGAATAGGTGCACATAAAAACGAGCCCTTTGTCATGGCAGAAAGGATTACAAAGCCAGTACAAAGTGCTCTAATGAAGGGAAAGGTGACTTGCATCTTCCTTGGTGGTAATTCACAGAAGTACCTGCCAAATCTGCACCATACCTTAAGCCGGTGGGTCCTGGGAGCAGCCTGTAGCCCAGCACACTGGCAAGCTAACCGAACTCAGGTTTCCGACCCTCTTCTAACACCTGTGTCCTTCTATAAAAGGCTGCAGGCCAGGCTGCGTGTTCCACACCACTCACACGATGCTCCAGTACAACAGCTGGGGAACAAAGGGCCAGGGCTTGCCCAGGGTGCTGAGCCCCATGCAGAGCACGTAAGGGTACGCCTGGAGGCACTGCAGAACACGGAGCACAGCCCACATTTCTCCACCTTGTCCCAGCTGCTCTGCCCCAGAACTGCCTGCTCAGGGAGCTCCCAAGGGCATGCAGCAAGATGGGTTCTGCAGCTACTTCTGCAGACAACCTCCAGCCTTCCCTTCTTCCTCTCCCTCAGGTGAAAAGCCAATATATGATCATTTCTGTGCTTATTTCCAAAAGACAAAGCAGCTGCCACCCATTCAGTTAGGGTTCCACAAATTCGTTTCATCACCACAGTGCCAGTGCAAAGCACAAGGACTTCATTAGTAGGGTCTGGCTGCCCCCTGGGCTCTGCCCCGGTGCTGCCGTGGGACTCGGGCAGCTGTGCCACTCCCTGGGCCTCAGGTCTCTCCCAGGCTCTTCCTACGTGAGGTGTTTCACTTGTGAGCTACCTGGCACAGTACGGCTCTGATCTCAACAGCTGCTCTAGGTACTAAAAATAATGACAAACACTGTATCACCTTCCAGGCACCTGTCTCAGCACAACAACACATCACCACACCAGCACAACATGCCAAAGCACAACCAGGCTGAAATAAACCAGATGATGGAGAAACCAAGTACCACTACAAACAGCCCACAGCATACAGCACGGAGGCGTAGCAGTGTGCCAGGTCCTGCATTCCAGCGGAGCGCTGGCCCCAAGTGAGCAGGCTGCAGAGCCCGTGCACGTTCCTCTGCACAGCGTTGCCTGGTGGCCTGGGAGGATGGATGGGCTTCTGTGTCATGCCATGCTGACACGTACAGACCCAGGTGCAATCTGGCATAGCGTCCTGCTGCTGGCTCCTCCTCAGAAAATGGAAGTGCTGCAGCAAGGTAGGCAGAGATGTCTGAACAGCTCTGGGGAAAGCAGCTGAGGCTGGCAAGGCCAGCTGGGACACCGTGGTGGACCGGACCTGGGCACAAAGGCCCCTGGACACAGCACCGAGAGCCTGGAATCGACTTTGGTGTCAGTACAGCTGTGTTTGAGCGGAGCTGCATCTGAAACGCAGCGAGCAATACTAAGTGCATCTTTGCAGGACCGAATGGTTCACAGCGTGGCTTACCTGGACAATTAGCTTATTCTCTTTATCGGGCAGAATTCGGTAGGTATACACACAATTCCGAAACCTGGAACAGATCAGAGGAGATGCTGTTAGACTGTGTGCAGAAGGGAATGAATTACACTGTGGCACCCCTCCTCATGAGAGAAGATATTGGAAGATCACGATAAAGATAGAGGCCTTCATGCACGAGAGTTTTAAACATGTCTTTCCATTTCCCTGGAGTCTCCAAAGTAACACAAACCTGAAGTGTTCCCGGTCACTGAGACACGTTTGCAGATGTCAGTGCAGAAAGTGATATCAGAATCAGCCTCAGAATGAGTTATTCAACTCTTCTTCTGGCCGGAAAGAAAGAAAACACCAAATGGCTCTGGCTGTCAGTAGAGTGGGCGTCTCAGGAAGGAGTGAAAAAGCAGAAATTCAAAAGACAGTGGGCCAAAATCAGCCCAGTATGAGACTGATTTTGAACTTACAAATGAGTAAATGACTTACAAATGAGTAAATTGAAGGGCTAGTATGTGCTCTGACTTGTATTGGGAAAAAAAAATAAAATATATATATATATATAAAAAAAACAACACATAAATATAATAGATTTCAGCTAACTCACAATAAGACAGCTGATTACTAGGCACATTGTCATGCACAAAGCCTAAGTGACAGGTCTAAATGAAAACCTACCTCACTACTGTGGTACAGATGCACACTGTATGTGTGCATCTGCTGATCAGCCATAAGTAACATTTTGTCCCAGTTCAATTCAATTAGATTTTTATTGAAGAAAGGATGGAAAAGGTTTTTGCCCAGTGGAGGGCCACATTAATGTGCAAGAGCTCAAGGGCAAGGAAGGAAAGCCTCAGCAGCGCTGTAATGTGGTAAGCATGACCTTCCTCAGCAGCTGCTGAGTTCTGTGGAGCTTGCCCAAGAAAAGTTGGCTGAAAAGTATATTTTTACTTTTTCCCAGTGAACAACAGATTGATCCAACCTTTCAAGTCACCTGTAAAGCATTCTGTAAAAACATACACTATGGCTTTAAGCCAATGAACGATGCTGGTTTCAACCCCTTCCTCTCAAAGGAAAAACTGGAATCCATTCTCAGAGCCTCCTTGCCTGTAACAGAACCACTGCATTACCCTCAGGATCATCATGAAACGTGGGCTGAGGTCAGCCCTCCAGATGGGGAGATCACTAAAACATCCTCATCTCTTTTACAATTACATTGTGAGCCTATTCATCACGTGCCTTTCAGAATCATTCCATGCAAGAGAGAGACTGCCAGGATTTTAGGTAGCCTTATACAGGGAGTCACAAAGAGCAATTGGAAATGAAATAAAATTACTCATAAATCATAGAAGAATTTTTCCAGGGTGTTTAGAGGATTTTGTCATGCATCTGTATAAACCTGTCTCTTTCTGATGGCATTAATGCCAAGGATACAGAAGAATTACAACTGCTCGCAGAGCTCAGTACCACTTCAGTAAGTGATGTGAGACCATTTCATAGGCATCTATTCATTCACACGGTGGAAGAGTTGCTACTACCAGAAAGTTGGAGTCACAGACATGATCCTGAACTAGTTTGGACCACTACAACTCTCTAATTTCACTGAGCCCATGGCAATCAATGCTAGATGAGGATATGCCCCCAGGAAGGGTATGGGTTTTGTTTTTATCTGTCAATGCAGTTCTCTTACACCATTTCCTCCTCTGATATGCAAACAGGGCTAAGCAGAACTGCTCATGCAGCTGATGAGAGAAAATTTGTGTGTGTGGAGATTATGAAACTGATAAACAACCAGCTCAATGGCTCTTGCGTCACAAGAGGACCCTCCATGAACGTACCCCACCACATGAGCCTTATAAGGCAGCTGTCATAATACTTGTAAAGAGATTTAGGCTGAGGAAAGGTAAAATTGGTGTAGAAGCCAGCAAAGAGCTGTTGCTTGAAATAGGAACAGGGAGGAGTGCTTCCTCGGATCAAAAGTAGGGGTCCTCTTTTGCAATCCCCTAGGTGCACATGGCTAGAGAAGACCGCAACTCTTACTTTGTTTCCACCCTTAGGCTTTCTCTCCTCAGCATCCTGACTATCAGGTTACGTGGTCCATTTACTGTCACGTTCCAGGTCCTCCCTAAAAACTGGGTATGACTTCAGAACTGCCCAACCACTGCTGAGCCCAGCTACGTGGGGGGTAAATACAATAGCTGCCTGAGATTAAACATGCCTCCAAGCACTTTCACATGTCCCTGTTCTCTCTGCCAGCTGGAGGAAGAAAGGGGACAAGGCTTGTGTTTTCTTTCCTCTCCTGCTGTACATATGCTTAAGCATGGGTGACAATGTGCATATTGGGGGGGTCTGGAAATCCTAATCACAAACAGGTCTGCCATGCTGGGCCTTACCTCAGTGCACCTCGAGAGAGGTCGTTCCTCCAGGGGGCTGGAAACAGCCCCTCACAGGAACAGTCCTCTGAGAGGGACCCCAAAACCAGAGCTAGGCTTTGAGGGTCGTCTCCAGAAGCACTGTTATTCCTGCAGCCACTCGCAAAGGAGCCTCCAGCAGAAGGTCCCCTGGAGGAATGGTCCTGATTCGCCGTGTTGTGAGCGCAAAGAGGCTCTTTTTGATTTTGGGATCCAGGCATTCCCCTCCCTCCAGGTGAGTTAGCCCATTTCTTGTGAACAAACTGTGAAACCAAACAATCCAGGCTCAGAGAAAGGAGGAGGAAAATGACTTTGCTTCTTGCCTTTTATGGGGCAATGTGGCCAGCAGAGGACAGCGGTGCTGGGGGAGGAGTGTTCCCTCAGTACGCTGACTGCTTCAGCTCTCGGCCCAGCTCAGCGCTGCTGCTCCAAGTTTTAGAAAGAGAGGGGAGGCACTCTTAAAATGCCCTGCAAACACACCTCCCTTACTTGTCTGTATTTACAGAATCCTTATTTCTAAAGCAGTTGTTCAAGAAAATCACTATGTTGATCTATAATATTATAATAATAATCATCACTTTTGCTGGATTTTGACTGATCTGCCTAATAAATATTAGAACATTGTAGAATATGACACTTCTTTTTCAGAGCAAATTTCTTTTTTTTGTTTGTTTGTTTTCCCTATCTATACACAGTTGACGCTTTCTCGCTTTCAACATAATTTTCTTTTTTTTTTTTTTTTTTTTGAAAACCTTTTGCAGTCAGGATTTCAATTCCCCTCTCTCGTGCTCTCATTTTTTGTCTCCAGCCTCTCCATTTTTTAAACAGGGGAGACTGAAGAGCTCACACTTCGAACACCTTCCAGTCAATAACACAGCTGAAACTGATGCATCTCTGAGGAAGTTTTCAGCTTCAGCAAAGTTACGCATTTTGTCAAGACAACATTGAGAGAAAGGCTTATTCACCACCTTTAACCTTTTTTCTTCACAAACTATTTGGAAACCAGCATAAGCTGAAAGCACTTTACATACTTTGACAGAAGCTTGTGGGACATTTCTCAGGCTCTAACACGAGGCTGTTGCACCACGGATCTGCCTGCTCCTGGCTGACAAAGCTGGGTGCTCCCCATTTCTTTAATGAATCCATTCATGTCGGCCACCTCAGAATGGATTTAAGAACACAACCTTTGGCTCCCGGTTCAGAAAATCCTGGTCATTATATTGTTTCTATTTCCTGATCCCATGTCTCTCAAGTCACAAAAGGCTTTCAAAGCTGGCTGCATAAACATTTACAATGGAAAAACTTATGCAAATGCATGTTAGTTGACATTTTTTTTTTTTACAGCACCTTCCCTTTCTACAATTCCCATCACCACTCTGTAAAATAATTGTCTTTGTGTGTGTTTGTACATACTGGCTACTAATCCAAGCAGTTGTGCCGAAGAAACTCAATGGAAGCAGCAATCTATTCCAGTAAAATGGCCCCTGAGTGGCACCTTGGGTCCTCCCGTGCTAGCATTGCCCCTCCTTCCCACTGCTTTCCCCAGCTGTTTATCTGCAGTCACCCTTCTTTCTTCGCTCCCTCCAGAAAGAACAAACTCTTCTCTTCCCCACGTCATTACAACCACCTTAACAAACAGGTACAGAGGCTCTCTGCACTCTGTGAACACCCCCATTGCCCAGCCACTGATCTCACAACCCAACACCTACGCTGTGGGGCGGCTGCCCAGCCCCATGCTTCTCTGCAGCAGATGAATCTTCCGCGGCAGCCTGTGCTGTCACCAGAAGCCTGACCTCAGAGACAAGCAGTTAGACCAGAGTTATAAAAAGCAGCACCACCTTCACAACTGCAAGAAGCACACTTTCAGAAAGAAACTACACTGAGAAACCTGCTTGCAATTTCATGGGGAGTAGGGGAGAAATTATTTTTTATTACTCGGTTGCATGATGGCAGCAACAAGGATCTGACAGGCAGAACAGGGTCCCACTGAGGCTTTCTTGGTCTCTCCTAAGCAGAGAGAGACAGTCTTATCTCTATGTAATGCAAAGTGAAGTGCCTCAGACTTGACCTGCTGACTCAGTCTCCTCTTGCCCCTGCACTCCTGCTCCTAGGAATAATCCTTGCCCTCACAAACCCAGGGCAGGAGATTCTGCTCTCCGATCCAGAGCCCCGACCCAGAATGCAGGGGTCAGAGCTGCCAGCACTTCTCTCCTCTCCCTTATTTTCCACACAATAATATTTACTCCGTGAGCCACATTAGTGGGGCAGGTAGACTGCCACTGTGCCGGGGGTATCACGAACAGTTCCAGGAACTATTTCAAGCCTTTTGCTGAATTGGACACAGCACCGTACAGGTTGGTGAGTCAAACACACCAGAGCAAGAACATGCCTCGGAGGGTACCAAGCTCGGTATTCAAGTTGTTACACATACAGAAAAACCTGACCCAAGCTACTAAGGGGCTCTGAGAGGTCAAGAGCACAGCGTGCAGCAACTCAGAGCACAGCAATTGTATCTGATTATTCTCCCCTATCGAATCGGGGGGAAGAGTAGCACGAACAGTACAACAGTAAAAGAACATGGGTTTGTTCAGCCTCATCTTGCTCCCTGTCCATCCTATCCTGTCCTATCCTATGGCCCAGAACAGGGAAACCAGCCATGCTCTGATGTGGGCTGCACCTTCCTAGTGGGTACAGAGGCTGTTTGCTTCTGCCAGAGGGGCTGAAGGGGATAACACCCTGCACGAGCAGGGACAAAAGTGTCCGTGTGAAGCGCGAGGTCGAAAGCCGTACTTACAGCACGCAGAGTGCATATGCCGAAGCAATTGACTCACTGGCCCGCACAAGGAAGCTGCCATCCTTGCCTACTTTGGAGAGCAGGTCTTCAGCTCTGGAGCGAGTGATATTGCCGTGGTACCAGCACTGATCCATTGCTGCAGCTGGAGGAAACCTGAATGCCAATACAGGAGCTGCCAGAGCTGCCTCTGTGTCTGTGCGTTACGATCAGGCAGCTTCAACTCACCAGCTTCCTGTTTCAATAGTACAGAGAGGGAAAGGAAACTCAGCCGCGGACAACTTCCTCAACTTAAACAGCTCAGAGAGTGAGCGTGACATGTTCCTGCAGCCCCTGCTCTCTCCTCATGCTGCAGCTGAAGTGACGAGCAAACCCACGTTCCCCGACTTTCCCTTCCCCTTCACGTCCTAATATTCTGTATCAAAAAGTCCCAGCTGGGGATCCCTTCTGCCCTCCCACTGACTCAGTCCTGCAGGCTTTGGTGGCCTGTCTTCCCATTTCTGATCTCTTGCCAGATCCTCTGGGTTTCCATCTTTTTCCTGTCTGTCAGTCCTACCCACTACAGGTCTCCATGGGGAACAAATAAATCCTAGACTGACTGAAAACAAACTGCATTTGGATCCCTTCGCACTGACTGCCCCATTCCTGCATTGTCTAGTCCTCACATCTAGGTTGGTGTCAGGAGGGGACTTGAAATAACCACAAAACATATATATATATATTTTTTTTAAATAATTATCCCTGTATGTTTCCATGCACAGAAGCAGGCTTAAAGGCTGATTTGTTCTGGGAATTAGTGACCAAAGCTCCCTGTCAGCTACTGTGAGATGGATTCAAAGGTCTTTCCTACTCTAAATCCCCAAAGATGGGATGGAGCAAAGTAATTTTTGGCAACCCGCGTCAGACAGGGGGAACTGGGGCTTTCACTTCCCTTTTCTTTGGCTGTACATCTGCCCCTTGTCTGGGCTCTGTGTGGCATGCTCAGCACTGCATCTCCAAGGCAGAGCAACAAGGGCACACTTGCAGCAGGAGCAGTGCTTGCACGGCAACTTCGGTTGCCTCTCCTGTACCTCCAGCTACTCTGCCTTTGCAGTCAGTGCTTCTGCACATTCACATCTGAGCTGTAATCAGAAGCCGCTCTGCTGGGACTCCGCGTGGAGAGGGAGTCCCCAGGCAAGGCAGAGGCACTGCTAACCCTATGCGACCCTCGATTCCCAGAGCCAGGAGTGCTGTGGCTCCGGATCACGCAGGACGTACCAGAGTGCTGCCCCCTTCCACAGCACGGACGGCAAGGCAGGAGACAGCCGCCTAGACCAAACGGGGAGAGACCAGAACTGGTGGGTATGGGAAGGGAGACTGAGCCAGTACAGGCCAGCATCCATCCCTGTCTGCCTTCCTGGCACTGTCAGTTATCCACACATTTACTCTGCAGTGTCCAGCTTAATCTCAGTTTTTGGGATTAAACTGTGGGCAACAGCAATTCAGAACTGTGCAACCCTGCTAAATGGGCAGAACTGCAACGTGCAGGGCTTCCTGTCCACGCTGAGCAAACACTGCCTACAGACCAAAATTAGCTTAGCTGGACCTGCCCTTCGTCTTCATCCAGACCCAGCTGGAGCTTTTGGAGCCAGTCTACCATGGATTCAGGTACGTAAACAGAGTCAGATGCTGAATAGTAAGAAGTGGCTCTGCATGGACAATAACTGTGAGCTCCTGTAAGCTACAGAGTGGCTGAAAACACTGCTCTCCCTACTGAGAATAGTGTCTGCATATTGCAAAGGGACTCTGCACCTCCTCTGACAGTCCTGCCTGGCCACTAGTGTGCTGCTGGCCTCACCCATACCAGCTTTTTGGGATGTCTGAGACAGCAGCCTCTCTGGAGCACGGCTGCAGCAGGAAGTAGAACGGTTCTGAATGTCAAACCACTGCTGGGCCTCACAGTGCTCTCCACGCCATGGACCTGTATGATGACACACAGCGGACAGAGCTTCTGCACTGGATGAGTATTCCTGGAATGAAACTGCATTTGCAGAGGTTCTGACCTACTGCAAGTTAACAAAGAAGTACAAGCCCTGGTCAGACAGCTGAAAGACTGGTTGGTTGGACAGTTAACACCTCATTTCTATCCATCCTTCCACTGACTTCAGCTTGTTAGGGAGCTGCTGCTGCTTCCTTCAAATGTGTACACTCCTGTCCAGCCACATACAACTTCTCAGTTTGGAGACATGAATAAGGGGATGGGATCCAAATGCATGCGATGACTGTGGCCATAAAAAGTGCAGGTTGGTTTCTGCATGTGTTTCTTGGTCCTAAAGAAAAGCACAGGACAGCTCCAGACGCTCAAAAGGTGAATCGTAAACCCCTAGCATAAACCTCTCTCTGTTCCCTAAAGGCTCATCTGCAGCATTGCCTGAAGAGGAAATGGCGTCTGACGTACTTCTCACGGCACGTACATCTGATCTCTGCAGCGCTGGAGAAAGACTGATCCTTGTGTGGTCAGTGCACGTGTGTGCACATTGTGAGCTACCTGCAGCCTCACTCCCAAAGGACAGCAATAACTTCTTGTCCCCCGCAGTCAAGAGGCTGTTCTGCAGCAGATACTTACACCATTCATTTTCTTTCCATGTGTGCCGGTGTTGGAGAAGGCTTGTGAGCAGATCTGAGAAAGAAGAGATTAGAGAAGAGGAGAGGAGCTACAGAGTTTGCCATGGAGTGGGACTGCTGGGATCAGACTGCAGCAGTTGCATGTCAGGAGATACAGGGCCCATAGTGATACTACAGGGGTAATCAGCACAGCACTAGGTTTCCACAAGAAATGGGATGTGCTTCAGATAGTCTATGCTGTCATCCCAAGTTGGGACAAAGTATCATGGAAGAGCTCCCCTTGTAAAACAAAAGAATAACGGGTACCAGGCAGACAAATGCAAGCCAGACTCAATAGGAGCTATCAGATACCACAGCAGCAGCATCTCACTTAAACTTACTTGAGAGAGCGAGGCCACAGACAAAGAATTTGGACACATTTTGATGTTGGATAATCAGAAACTACAGTCTACAGACAAAGCAAATGCTATGTCTCCCATGTTAGGGTGTTATTCCAAGCTCTGTCTCTCAGAAAGTACAATAAATGCTTTATCTGAACTGGGTTTGCTACTGATCCACTTATTGGATCAGCTGGCTGCAAACTCAGCACCCTGCCCATGGCCAGTGGGTAAATACTGCCTGTAGCATCATTCAAATTGCACAGTGGGCACCCAAAACAGGCTATTTGGCCACAGAAGTGCATTTACACTCTGGCCTACATCTAAAGGCCACATGAGCAATACCTACAAAATACTGGTTTGCTCAGACACTGTGCCCTTTGAGGCTGTGACCCAGCATATTACTGACCTGCTGCTTGAGGAAGGCTCAGCGAATTACAGGTGTATTTGTGAAGGCCATGAGATCTTCGCTCCCTTTGAGCCTGCAGCCTCCAGGTACCCTGAAACAAACCTAGATGAGTGAGAAAAATCAGGAGCCCTTCTTGCAATTTCCCTGAAAGCTATAAGCAATAAAAAGCAAGGGTGTGTGTATGGGGGTAGGGAGGTGAACACTGAGCAAGCAGAGACTCAAAGACCTGAGCAGTGACAGTGCAAAGGATCCTACATGACCTGCTAGAGCTCCCCAAAGGGGGTGCATGCTGAGAACACTCTGAAAAGCAGGTATTTTTCTTCAACAATAGAGCAAACAAACATATTCTCCTTGGAGCCGTTCCACACACAGAGAATACAGCATGCAGAAAACAAGCACAGACTTGTATGTAAAGAATTTTTCCAGAGGCATGGGTAAAGCTTTTCTGACTCCTTGTGCCCTTATGTGTTGTCCTTTGTGCCTGCTCATTCCTGCTCACTCCTCTTGTCTACTCCAAGTCTAAACTTCGCACAACAGCCTCAGAAGAGCCCGTCTCTCACCAAAACTGGGGGCTGTTTCTTTCCAAAACCTGCTGAAAAATGTTTACTCTGAAAAGACTTCCAGCTTGAGCACTCTCAGGCTGTTCTGCGCTTGGTCAGGTCCTCCTCCTCTGGCATTTAGGCCTATGCAATTTTCTGGAAGTGAGGCAATGTTATTTGTTTGACACACTGCCCCATATGCCAGTAATACTCCGCAATAATAACAGCCATGCTTGTGAGGCATTGGGTTGTCAGAGATAAGAGCAGTTGGATCAGAGCTAAGCACATGTGTTAGACCAGCAAGTATTTCCCCTCGTGACTATAAATTGGAGCTCCCTCTGCAGACATGTCCTGATCCTGCAGTTGCAGTATGGGCAAAATGCAATTTCTGCCACTTGCCCTGTCCCCAGACATGGGGCTGGGGGCTCCTGCACGGGTCCCACTCTCCCTGCCCATGGAAAAGGAACAGCTGGAGCACACGAGGCTGTGGTTTTCTTGCACATGAGAAACTGCAACTACTTAGTGCAGTATCAGCAAAAGGGCAAATAAAGCAAGAACATGGGAAGTAAGGAGAAGGTGAACTTAGACAGAAGTCCCTGAGTAGCCTGGGAACTCAACACAGCAACCCCAAATCCATTGCAGAAGTGGGAAATAATAAGGGCTGGGAATATTTCAAGACAATGGCATCCCATGGCCTTTCTGAACTTGTAAGACAGCAAGCCCTGAAAGGTAGAGCTGCTAGCAAGTACGACACTGACTGCAAGAAGTACACCTAATCAGGGCCCAAACAGCTTTCTGAAAATAACAGCGGATACAGGCAGAAAGGCAGTGTCCTTTCCAGTACTTCCCCCACAATTTACTAAATACAGCTCAGCACAACACTGCTACCCCCTAATCTCAGGCAGTCCCTGAGCCATCAGCAGGCATATCCCTAGGCAAGGCTGTTGGAGGCCTTAAGGCAAGAGACCCCATGCAAAAGTCATGCTTGCTTTGAGCATGTGATGTTTAAAATAGCAGCCAAAGGGAAAAGTGAGGTGGGAGAACAGGCAAGGGAAAAAAAAAAAACAAAAACAAAATACGTTTAGTTTTAGTATGTTTAATAGACTTCGTAATCTACAAATGGTACAAGCCAATGGCAAACCAATGGTGCACAAAATACAAAAACCTTTTTGCTGAAAGATGAGAAGTGACAGTGAAAAGAAGCACCAGCAAAGGTGGTTTTCGGATGGATCCCGCTGAAAAGGCTCAAGACTCAGCACTCAGATGGGAAGGCTTGCTTCAGAGTGAACATTACAAATATTATCTCTTCACATTGCTGTTGAGTCCCATATTCAAAAAGGCAGGAGAACAAGGGTGAGCCATCTGGCCCAACCCCCATGTACTGCAGATCTGAATAAGCACATAAACCCTTGAAGAGGATGCTTGGTTTTGTCCACTGTTCTGGGTTTAAAGGGGTTTTATTGAGGTAAATTCCTAAATCTCTTCGACCCTTTGGGTCTGTAGGATGAGTGTAGAGCAACCAACTATCTTGGCACCTGGCATCACGGGGAGGTGGGAAGGCAGTAACACTTCCATGACATCCAAAGGGAGGCTCTACAAGCATTTCAACCCGTTGGCCTCCCTCAAAATCCACCCCGTGGTTGTAGCTGACGGCCTGGATTCTCGCTCCCTTGCTGCTCCTTGCGTTGCAGTAGAGCACCCTCCTGCCACAGGTGTGTACCTCAGCTACCTGGCACTCCACTGCACTCTCCTTCCCCACAAAGTTCCCCATCTCCCATGTCGTCCCATGGTCAGAGCTGATGAAGCAGAAGGCGTGAGGGGTGGGGTGCTGCTTAGGGTCAAGGATACGATAGGCATAGGCAGGAATCACAAGGCTCCGGGCCTCATTGAGCAGCTGTAATCCGTGGCCTGGCCCCACTGCGAAGGTGGCCCAGTTCTTGTACTCGGAGCTAATGGTACCCTCGGTGATATCCTGGACAGTGCTCCAGGTGCGTCCTTGGTCCATGCTAGTGATGTAGCAGAGACGCACCAGGTTGGTCTTCGTCCTGAGCTGGTGCTGCTCAGAGATCTTTCCTGGGACGGCTATGAAGAACAGGATCAGTTTCCCTGAGACCTCGTCATAAACAGGACAGGGATTCATAGAGCGGTGATCTTTCAGCTGTGCACTGACAATGGTCTCCATGCTACTCCACTGCCAGGGCCGTGTGAAGGGAGACAAGAATGAAACACACTGTTACAGGTAAATCCAGGTTGCAGTGCAAGTATGCCCAGATAAAAGTTACAGAAGAGTTTGAGAACAGCACGGGATGAGCAAGTTTGAAGATAGAGCAAGAAACAGGCAGCCAACATACCGGCACCACCAAATGTAAATTAAAATAAATTAAGTTTATTTGGATGATGCAGTGCTCATGCGCTTCATCAAACAGGTGGGTTATGTCCTGTTTAAATTACAGCTCACTGAGGAGCTGATAACTCCACATCTCCATGCAGCTGGTGTCTGACTACACTGTTAAAAAAAAAAAACTACACTAACTGAATTTTAAGGAATTCTCACAAGCATTTATATATACATATGACACAGACATATAAAATGTGGTTAAAATGTGCTTGTAGACCCTGCACTCTGTCAGTGCTTCTCAGGAAGTCATGTAAATAACTGAATCCTTTTGAAGTACACTGGATGCTGACAAACCCATTTGCATTAAGACTTCTGCTTCTCCATTTTGATCCATGGCAGCCTGCAGTGAGACACCTTGCTGGAGCTGATCATGTGGCGTTACACACCCTGGTGTGGAAATTTGGACCGAGTTGTCCAACATCACACAGAAAATAGGTTGCAGAACAAGCATGCCAACCCTCCAAGCCCCACCTTTCTTTACATGAATAGCATATAATACAACCACATTTCAAACACCAACATGGCAATTAGAAAATTATTCCTACATAGAGTTATTGGTTTGGTAAAAGAAGCAGTGTTTTCCAATAAGATTATACTAATTAGCTTTTCTACCCTGACTTGCTGATTACACTTTTTGCTTATGTCTTGTCTTTGTCTATTCAACCAGTATTAACTTTTTGGGGGGAATATTTAATATTTCCATTTTAAGAAACCCTAGCATGTGAACACAAATTACTGAGCTTATGACCAACTGAGCCCTACTTAACTGAATTACAGGGGTTATGCAAGGTGTTACCTGAATGGTACAACACTGCAGGTGTGCTCAGAGGCTGCTTCTGCTAGGCAGACTCCAGCTCTTAAGAGTCTATAGTCTAAGACAGTCACTGGTGAAGGATTGGAATAGAAAAATTACTTCCCCCCCCCCCCCCCCAAAGACATTAATGCATTTGCAAATGCAAGAAATGATTATAAATAGAGTATCCACCACCCCCAGTCACCCAGCAAGATAACTGTTAGTAATAACTGGTAGATTAATAAGGTAGCCAATTCACTGGCACAGACAAACCAGACGACACTCTTTTGCGTGGGGAGACTAGCTGTTCTCAATTGTTTTTTAAACCAGGAATTCGTTCTAAAAAGATGAATTAAAAAAATAGTCACTAATCGCTAATTCACTCCTCCCCATCCCTGTGATACTCCTCATTTCTGCCTCTTTTCCACATCTTTACTATTGCAACAGGACTTTTGCCCATGGCCCTCTCTGCTTCTGCAGAGATGGGTCAGAGTCATCCCCAGAAAATCTACTGTGCCTGCTCCACTTTAGTCCCTCAACAACTGCGCAGTCTTGGGGTTGAATCCCAGCAGTCATAAAGACACATGCATTACCGAAAGGTGGGCTTGTCTCTTACAGCTGGGAGAAGTAAAACGGTTTAGCTACAGTGGAGAAAGCAGACCCATTCAACTCATTTGGGACAGGGCAGCAATATGGCTGGACAGTCTCCCCATTTCCTCCCCACTCTGGTACCTGAACATGGTGCGTGGTTGGGTCATACATGCCTCTGCGCATTGCTATCAGCTTGGCATGTTCATCTACCACATCCTCTCGTTCTTCAGCAAATGCCAGGATGATGCTGAAACGCGGCAGGTAGAGCAGGGCTGGAATTCGGTAGCTCCATGTACTGTTCCGGAACAACGTCTCTTGCTTCAGGACAGGAATTGAAGCCATCACGCTAGGGAAAGAAGACAAAACACACTGCATTTTAACCCACACTTAGCCTATCAAAGCTTGACAGGAGCAGATTCCACTGCTTTCTGCCCTCCCTGCTCAGCGGGACCCGACATGCAGTTAAATGCAACTTCTGCTGCTTTCACTTTCGTCTTTTTCTTGTGCTCCTCTAAACAGAATCCACATGTTGCATTGTAGCTGGCCACACAGACCAGACCTACCCCAGAAACAGACTGGTTAATCTTCCTGGGGTTAAGTAGACCAATTACAGTTAATTAAAAATCTGTCTGTAGTTTGTTTTTTCTTTTTAATGAAATTCAGAAGCTGGGATTTTTGGGGGGGTTGCTCTGAAATTCAGAAGATTGTTGATAATCAAACATTTTAGTATTTTGCCTCAGAAGAACATTACTATTTTTGTTGATGGTGTTTCCAATACCCAAACCAAAACTTATGCTTTGCCAAATATGAACTTCGAACCCCATAATGACAACACAGCGAGGCAATCCATGGCCACAGCCATGCCCCTATTTGACGATGGTAAGCACTGAGCATGAAGAAAAGAAAAAGAGAACATCCTCCCTCATAAGATGAAAGAACAGTCTGAAAGGTGTCTAAATGGTGAAACTGGAAGGTGTCAACCAACTGGATGTAAGACATCTGAGCGTACCATGAGAGGCCCAAGGCAGGAGAATTAGACTTACGTACTGGGTTCTGCAGGTTTCTCATTAGAAGGGGAAAGGCCACTGCTTGCCTGAAGCAGACATGAGGTCTTACAGGGCCATGAACATGTTCCTAAGGGCCTCAAAGAACTTGGAAATAAAGTCATCAGCAATATGGAGCTGGTAACACATCAGGTGGGACACTTGTCATCTGTACAGTGACTTAAAAGCAACATTAGGGAAGAAAGCAATCATGAGGGGACACTAGGGAAGCTGCCTCTATGGACCTGGTCTGTGCCATGTCTGCATATTGTCTCTCTTCCTCCCCTTGGATCCACTCATCTGTCTGTCCTGTTGCACCAAGCCTCTCCTGATAACTGATTTACCCTGGCAAAAACCCACTGGCTCAGGGGAATTACATCTGAGCAGAGTGGAGGGGAAAGAGGGAAGAAAAAGGACCTCTGACACAATGCAGAAGAAACTGAAGGCCTGAATATCCTCAGCTCAGCGGAGATGTTGGGGGGATGGGGAATAAAATAAAAACAAAATTCAGAAAAAAAAAAAAAATCAGGCCTTAGATCTCTGACGCATTGAGTGGGTAGGATGGCAAGGATAAGATGACAATACACTATGAGTAAGAAATTCAAATGCCTCCTACCTCAGCTGAGGCAAGACTTGCAATGCTGTCTTGAGCGTTGAGGATTCTCCACGATTTAGATAAATAGGAAAGTGCTACAGTGGCTATTGGCTGTGTATCAGATCCTCATGTTTTTGAAGGCTGTCTTGATAATTCAGGACCAGATGGAGACAAACTGAAGGTTGCTTAAGCAGCTGCAGAAAGCACATATCTACCTGGAGATCAATTTTTGCTCTTCCATCTTAGAAGAAAAAAGAATTAGCTAGCCTAGCACAGACTTGATTAACAAATTTCTTTTACAGTGCAGATTACTGAGTTCAGACAATGCAGATAAGCAGTTTGTTCTCAGCCAGGACCATCACGTTATGCTCTATCCAGATCCACAGCTAGGCAGCGAGCATTCAATTACTCCTTGCTTTCACCTTCCAGATGCTATGAATACACATGAATTTCTTAAACTTACAGCACTGATCAGAGGGTCCTAACTGCACTCTTTTAGCTAAAGCCAGCTCTACAGACCCTAGCCAGCCCCAGCACCGTTGCTGCTCAGATGCAAAGCCACAGGGGAGAGAAGTCCATCTCCAAGGGGTAGCTGCTCCCTCCTCACTGCCACTTCCAGTGCAGCAGCCTCTGTACAGAAACATTACCACAGATTTGATCTCAGCTCTCCATGCAACGCCATGAAGAAAATAGGAAGACTGTCCTAGAACAAATAACTGTGTTGTTCGCTACAGAGCAGCATGGATCTGGCTATTTATACAGACTGCAGCCGTGGCTGTTCTCATGGTTCCTGAAACAGAAGCTCACCAGAGTACTTCCAGACTATTTAAAGGGAGATTATTTAAAGGGATATTAGTCAGCCTGTCTACTGCAGCACAGGTTCCCTAAGATTCCTGCTCATGGTGCCATCCCGATACTGAAATCCTTCTTGAGGGCAGGGCAAGGGACAATGGGGGAGAAAAGAAAAAAAAAAAAAAAAAAAAGAAAATAAAAAAAAAGAGAGAGATGTGGGCCACCCCCATGAACCCCTGAGGCAGAGCTGAAAGACCAATGCCACAGAGGCTGTGCTGCAGCGTGGCAGTGGGAGCAGAACAGCCCACTGCAGCCTAGCCCCTCCTGTATGATCCTGTCCCCTACAGGCATCTCTCCCCATGCTCTTGGCCCCTCTGCAGGATGCTCAGTGTGCATGCCACAATGCTCTTCTGTTCCTCTTAGTGCTAAATGGGGAGTGAGGGAAGGTGGGATGTTCGAGGGCTGGGAACAGCTGTTGGACACAGCACCCACTACAGCTGAGGAAAATTCTGGGACCAAGTGGCATCTGTTCAGACTAAACAGGGACGTGTGTACCCCACACACAGTGTGCATGTTATGCCTGTATGCATACACACACTGTATCCACCTGCAGAGAAACTCTTCCATCCTTTTTCAGACACACTTAAAAGTCAGTATTCAACTTCTTCTATCTTCTTTTGCGGTGGATCCTCAAGCAGAGACTGAGTCACAGCAGCTTGAGTTTCACACAAAATAAAAAAATGCAGAATCTTTAAATAGCTTAAAGCTCTTAATATTTATTTAATAATAATAATAAAAAGGCTGCTTTAGTTATTCTCCAGCCAGTTGAAAAGAACTGATTTTTCTCTTGACCTCTACCCATTTTCAAAGGTAAAAACACTGGCTACACTATCCTAAATAAGAGAGAAGTAAAATTAGCAAATCATCAACAGAACAGCAAATCTTGAACAGAACAGCCACATGAGGAGTGTTCAAAAGCTCACACTCCAGCGCCGCAAGAATTCAAATCTGACACGCCAGCCTCTCCAGGATTAGATTGTCAAGGAACGCATGTGTCCCTGATGCTATCCTATTCCTACTGAAATAACACTGGCTGGCCTGCAAGGAAGAAGAAAGTGGTAGCACTGCAGCCAGCATTGATATAAGAACACCGTCAAGACAAAGTTTGCAGACCACAGCAGTGTCTTTTGACAGACCAAGAGCTATATCTGGAGGGGGAAAAGAAAACCACACCAACCTTCTAGGAACAGAGGCCTGAACTACAAGCAGGAGATTGGAGAGCTGCACACAACTTGCAAGTAATTGCTCAGACTTGTATCAATTTGATTACCTTGGGAGAAAAGTTAGCTGTACTTTTGTGAGGTAAATGGGCACGGAAGGAGAAGTGGAGTTGACACAGTAATTTATTTCCTAAGAGGTCACTGATAACCTCTTTGCGGATGACAGAGAAACTAATGGGGAGAAGGCAAATTTGTCATGCAGCCATTAAACCAGTATTGCCTCCTGTTTTTTGGTATCTACTAGAGTTCTGAATTTACTTCCCAGGCTTACCCTTGAGAAACATTCTGTTCAGGGATTATTGACATTTACTTGCAATTCCTCTCCAATGCACTGGGGAAGTTGCTGCCCTGAGATCCAGTACCCTGCTTCCAAGCAGAACTGTGCAGAGAGAAAAGCATGGTGGAAGAAGGAGGAAGCTAGAAGGAGGAGCCCAAGCTGCAGTAAGGGATAGGTTCTGGCAAGCACCAAGATCAGGTATTTGTTCCTTCCACTTCTCTCCTTCAAGGCAGCTTACACGGTTTGCTGTTTAGTTTGTTTTGCTTGGTTTTTGTTGTTTTGATCTTTTTAAATACAGAAGAGGGTAATTCCTTCCATGATTATTTATTTTAACCCTCTCCAAGAAGAGTGACTAAAAAGGATAACATTTCCACTGACCTCAGCTACTACAAAAAACTGTCGTTAACAAGTTCAAATCCACAACAAAAAGGCAGTAGGTCTTTAAAAACAAAGCAGCAGAAATAAGGTAATAAACTGAACTCTATCTCTTAATCCCCATCAGGGTGCCCTGCTGCTCTGTGCAGGAGTCAGTTTGTTCCTGGAGGAATGTAGATAGATCCCAGCCAACCAACCAAACCTAGCCAGAGAGGTTTGGGGAAGAGGGGGCAAGGAACACAAACAAAAGAACCTGAGAAAGTCAAGTTCAAAAGCCAACTAAAATTCTGCTTTTCAGTACAAGCACAGGAATCTGTCCTTCTCTGCTCAACATCAGACCTGGGCTTGCAGCGTGTTCCAAGCTTATAGAAGCCAGCTGAGCACTATCCTGAAATATATATATATACACACACACACACAGTGTTTCATTTAAAAAAAGATGACACTTCCATTAGAATACTGCATGGAAATGGGTCAGGAGAAGCCATGTTCCAGTTGTACAGGGCTAAGAAATAGGAGATCCAGTTTGCTTCTAAAATGCTTGCTACACAGCGTATTTCTATATGCAAGCCTTCCCTCCTAGCTAAACAGAGTGCCTGTACCTATTTCTGCTGAAAGCCAGCGCCAGAGAGCTATTCCAGCCTTCTCAAGCCCCTAGAGCACATCCTACACTAAATCTAGATCATGGGATTCCTTAACAAGCCGGGCAGCACCAATAAATAAACCAGCCTCAGTGCAAGGTCAGAAAGTAGAGCTATCAGTGACACCTGTCAAGCAATAAACTTTAAGCACATGACTGTTTAAAACATTCAAAATTCAAAACTGAAAAGGCACAGAGCTGGAATTACTTTAATCCAGCTGGATTAAACTTTTTAACTACACTAGAAGCAAAGTTTTTCTTGTGGTAAAGACTTCATACCACACCTACAAGGGGATTTTCAGCCTCCTCAGTCATTGCTTTCCTAAACAATGGGTCAAGTTCTGCTTTCAAAATGTTGTGGTTCAGCCTGGCAGAAGCTCCTGTGCTTTAAGACACAGGTTTTCTGAGCAGTACAGAGGAATTACATGAAACAGCATTATTTTTCATAGCATATGATTGGTGGAGGACTACACAGACTGTACTCCAACCTGAACCGAAAAAAACCCGTAGTATTTAGCTTTTTAGAACCGAAAAAAAGTGTAGTATTTAGCTTTTTAGCTCCCAATAATACCCACTTATATGGAGAGGAAAAAAAAAAATAATGAAATACCTCTTTCACTCTGTGCCTCCTGGAAGTCACGTCAAAAGTAAAGGAAAAAAGCACTCTTATTGGATACGATAAAAGGGAGGTTCACCACACTCCTACCAACTAGTCTCCAACCTGCAAAATTATTTATATTGGCAGCGATGTCAGCTGTCTCGGATCCCCCAGGAAGAGCTAGCAGCTGGCATGTATACACAAGCCGATATTTAAATGGCAAACCTGTTTTGCATACAAGGGGAGGTTCCATCTGAGCTGGACAAATGCGAGGGAAAGATTTTTAAATGACTGTAGTAATTAAATGACTTATTTCTATCTGCATGGATTGACAGGACTACAGAATAGCTGTTGTTGGTAATGGTTACGCAGTTCACTCCTGCCTGTCCTTTCCTGCTCTTCTTGTCCCCTAGTGCTGAGGAGGGGTAAGTTCCTCCAGTCCCAGCACGTTGCCTCTCAGAGTGCTCTGGAGCTCCATGAAAGTTTGCCACAAGACCCCAGAAAATGGTTATAACCAGGGAGCGAGGGTGCTGTGACAAGCTGACATATCCCTCTGCTGGCTCTACCCACCTGGCATCCATCAGCGTGCTGTTTCTGGATGAAGGGATGGACTGACACAGGGGCACCCAGGCAGCAGTAGAGGAGCATGCTACTGCATACGGATGCAGCTCCAGCAGCCAAACTTCACACCAGCAGCTGCAGTCAATGAATCAATAGACACAGTCAAGCAGAAGAAAGGAGGGGCGAGTATGAGCGTAGGGTCCCAACACGTGGTGGGAGGCTGAGGGAGAAGAGGACAGCACCAGCCCATCTCCCAGGTGTGGCCTGCCGAGCTGAGGGGCAGCACCTGCAGCTGCTACTGCTGGGAGTAGCCAAGCAAATTGACTTCATGACTACCTTGTACTACTGATGTAATGTGGTGCTGCTGCTGTCAGAGACAGCCTTGCCTCACCTTTCCCATTCCTGGCTGTTTCTCTTCCTTTATGTTTTCTCTGCTGTGTTTCCATTGCTGCCATTAACACTTCTTGGCTCTGAGATTATTGGGAAAATAATAATAATAATCCTGCAAATAGATCTTGCTAGTAAAGAAAAAGGAGGAAGCAAAGTCTACCCACTTGACAGCAGTTGTGGTTTTGATCTGTGCAAGCCAAATAGAGAGTTGCTAAGGTGTTGATTTACGACCAAGCAATTTAATTAAATGCTTCTGTATTACCATCTTCCCTCTCTCTTAAGCAACCCTGCATCCCTTCTCGTGCCAGTACTGATGCTCATCTTACCTTGGCAAGCCATCAGAGGATGACAGTCTGACAGAAAACTAATCCAGAAAAAAAAAAAAAAAAAAAAAGTGAACAGCTTTCTGCTGGGTCACTGTCCTGGACTACGTCAGCAGGAGTCAGACAAGCAGCAGGGGAGGGAGGAGGAGTATGAAGCTGTTGACAGGAGACATAGATTCACCTCTCTGGCAGCTGGCCATTAGATCAAATTAGCTGTATTGTAAAACCACACCCTGTATTTATGAACCTTGCCTTAACTGGGCAAGTAAAGTATTGCCTTAACAGAGACACAAAAGAAGCCTGAGGGCATTTGTATCTTGCTGTTATATCTGGAATCACACAATAGTCAATGCAAGGAAAAACCCCTCCAGACAATGGCATTGATATCCACGAGATGTTAACTTCTACCAGTGAGTCCTGGAGAAAATCCAGAGTCAAGCTAAGCAGAAACAATTAAGAAAGGAAGAAAGACACCAAAGACGCTGCTAAGACACTGCCTGCCAGAGTGAGACATGAATGATTGCTTTGTGGATTTCTTCACCTTTTCTCTGCTCCCTGGCTAACAGCAGTGTTGCTCAGGTGGTGCTCTGAGTCACGCACAGCTTCTGCAGCCAGCCAGGCCATGAATGCTTGTTTGTTTCACAGAACTCACTTTGCCTGGCCACAGCTTAAAACTGGCTGTCCATCTCTCCTCAGGGTGGGAAGTCCCGAGCATGGCTCATAGTGAGTGTTGTGGTGCCAGTGGTTCCCTGCTCTACACTGGCAGCATGTGCATGGTAGGGTGGCTGTGCCCTTGCCACCTCCTGTCACCCAGCTCCCTGTCCCCACATGTCCTTACCCTCCCTCCCAAAGCAAGAGCCCCATCTCCCCTGGCAGAAACAGCCAGTCAGGGTACGTGCTCCCCAGGGCAGGTAGCAGACGTGGCTGTTCAGAGGGTAACAGCCTGGAAAGGCTAAAAAACACTCCCCAGGCAAAAAATGCAAGCTTAGTCCTGTTGTGAGATGAACCCCAGTGCCCGTGCAGGGCAACCACACAGCCAGCAGGTGGGCACCCCATGGTGCTTCCCTGGCACAGCCATCACCGAGTGCTTGCAGACAGCATCCAGGCCCCCAGCGCTGCTCTCAGACCCCAGCCCGCACTGCAGTCCTCTGCCAAAAGGCCATCTTCCTTCCTGACAGCAGTGCTTTCACCAAACAGCATGTTGTGTGCTGGAACTATTTTCTAAAACCATTCCTTGCTGGCTACAAAACATGGATTTCTCTGTGTAGATGTGCTGGGTTTGATCCCCCTGCTTCCTGCTGGGGTAAATCAAAACCGGTGGCACAATGAAGTTTAAAATGAGTATAGGTCTAGGGAGAATCAAACTCGTCACTTCTATTATTCCCAACTTACTTCATTGCCATTACATCTGATTGTTGTAATGAAAATGTTTTAAAAAAGGTTAAAAAATGCAAATGGGGTGTGTGGGTGCATTAATAAGAGGATATAAAAATAATGCAGAAGATAATGTAATGAGAGAATACTGAACAATGGAGCATTTGCATTTGGACAACCAAGCTCAATTTCAGGTGCCACCTCGCAGGAAAGATATAGCAATAGCTGCAAAGGAAGGCTAAGAATTCATATTTCATATGCTCGTACTGCTGAGCATATGTGAAAGCAAATAAATAAGAAAACAAGAGATGCTACATTTAATGAGAGTGACACCTAGTCCATCAAAAACTATCAGCGTGTATTTCCCTTGCAAAATATTTAAACCTGAATCTATTGGTTTGTTAAACTACTAGAAAGGCAAGCCTGGCACAGGTAATTCAGTATTTATGGCTAAGCTACAGAGTGTAGCAGCTGTCATCAGTCAGCTAAAGTTAAAATCAAGATGTCTTATATGGAGCTAGGCCATATGAGAGAGCAATTACACAGCTTTGCAAATTTTTAGTTGAAATCCTATGGGCTGCCCCCCAGACATTAGGGAATACGGTATCGTTTGTGCAGAATGTAAGTCCTATGGACCTGACAGCTGAATGAATGTCTGTGCTGTCAGGAAAAACAAATCAAAATAAAACAATAAAAGGTCAAATTAATAATAACGAATGTAACTCACACAAGTGCTAATAGCAGAGAATTTTGGAAAAGAGGATTCTTTGGACAAGGGAACATCTGCCTGTTTTGTTCTGTGCTTTTTTTTTGATTCCACCTCATTACAGAAATGAGCAGTTGCGCACATTCAAAGCCACTGCCTCGCTATCCTTATCAGTTGTGAGAGCAACAGGTATGAGGAGCAGGTACTCTTTGGGTTTGCATCATTTTACTCTCCAGTGACTCCTGTTATGTTACCTTTGATTTCTATCAAGAGTAAGCAAAGGATTGTGCTCTCAGTGTTTACTTTCCCAGTAAATAATAGCCTAGCTCTTAAAAATGATTTCTGCTCCTCATGGAGAGACCTGGGTGAAAAAAAAAACTACTCTCTCTACCCAAAGGGCAACACCATCACTCTAAAATGGGCCGGTATGCCTTCTGGCACTAAACGGTGAATTCTGCATTTGTCACAGTGCAGCCTTTGTCCCCTGTGGAAGACACTGCCCCATGAACAGCCTAGCGTACATGTGATACACATTACATCATTTTTTCACCCCACCCATTCTATTCGGAATGGAAAAAATAGATATATTACTTTTGTAATAAGATGAAGATACATGGAAAGCAAAAAGAGAGGTGCTAAGATTCACATACAGAAAGGAGGCTGTAGAAACGTGCTTTATTTAGTCCTCAAAATAGCAAAGTTGATAAGGAGTTGCTCCAGGAGAACTGGAGGAACTTAATGATTGAAAAATGCAATAAAACTGGAATCCCTTGCCTCATGTACCCTGCCAGCTCTGGGGACACTCAGATAAACAAGTCTGAAGCACAAGGCTAGCAAGTTTCACCCTGAAGTTTCACTCTTGTGATAGGGGAACCCAAATTCCAGAACATCCCTCATGCCTGTGGCCCACTAGCTCATAGAGCAGGAGTGCGCAGGTCTAACAGTGACCTTGATTAATCATTACAGGATTCATTGCTGACAGCTCTCTATGCCCAGGTCAGGCCTTCAGCTGGTATAAAGGGATAGTGACACTGGTGACCATGAGGCTATGATGACTGACCGCAGATGGACCAGAGCTTTACTGAAAACACATTTGGATTTCTACAGAGTAGATTGGGCGTGGGAAAAATACAACCTATTTTAAAAGGAATGGGGTAATTCTATGACCAATTAAAACATTTGGAGATGAGGCAGTTGGTAAGTTTAGTGAACTTCAAAAAGAAAAAAATCATGGGAAAGACAAACATCAACTTCAGCAGGCACTATGGTGCTGAGTGTCATTCATTCTACAGGCTTAGTTATCCAAGGAAAATGTTTTACCCAAGTATAACACTGCATAGGTGTGCAGGTTTATCTGTATTCCTTCGAGGCATCGGGCCCTAAGCTGTTCACAGAAGGATATTCAGACAGTAGACAGCAAGCCCACCTGAAAGAGCAGCAAATGTAAGCACAACCTGAACACAAAATCAAAATATTTCATGGGAGAAAATTATAATGCTTTTGGATGAACGGATACAAAAAGCCTTAAAATTAAACCAGGCTGGCTCTGCTATATCCATCCCAATGCCCAGGTATGTGAACATGCATGAAAATAAAAAAAAAAGGCAACCTAAAAATAGTCATAAACATTGAGGCCTTTGCATCTCATATGCCTGTAAATAATGTAAAGCAAGAGCAGTAGCTCAGCCAGTGGGCCTGAAAAGTGTAAGCAAATACCATTTACTGTTTCCACTTATTTGAGTTTGCAGATTTGGACCAAGGTTTCACCCAGCTGTTAAAGATTTATATGGGAGGTTTAACAAAGCCCTGTCATTAAACCTTTGGCACAAGTGGTGCAAAGGACATTCAGAGGGTGTTTGTACTAACTTACCTAGATAAAGGGAAAGCTGTTCCTTTAAATTGTGTTTGCTGTGACTCTGGAAACTGAGCAAACAAAGTCTGAGGGAAACTTTACTTTCAAGCAGAACTGACAGAAGGTACAAGGACTGAAGGACAGCGATCTTCAGTAGGACACACCTGATCAGGATTCAGAACTGAATTGGAACTTTCTAACAGTTTGTGGGAGTTTAGTCCGGATTTGTTGGACAGACCTAATCCTGATGGCAAATGAGGCACCGGTTCAGCCCCTGACAGTCAGGTGAGTAAAATCCTATTCTGGGGGATGCTGGAAGAGGAACAGTCCGAGGAAGAAACCTCAGACAAACCTCAAAGGCACGAATACAGTGCCTGAGAAAGAACCAGCTTTGCTCTACCAGCAAAGTCACCCTGAAGGAGTCCTGGGCAACCCAGACAGGGCACAGCCAGGACACAGTTGAAATACTGGCTGGTGGAAAGGACAGACACCACTGGCACAGCTTGAGAGGCATAAAAACCACCACAGGGAGGAAGCCTAGCCAGGGGAGACTGAGGCTGCACAAAACAGGCATTAATGTGACAAACTAAGCGGCAAACATCCCCCAAACCAATCAACCAAACTGTGTGTCTTTTTCCAGGGGCAGGACAAGTTGTGATTTTTCCTGGCATATTTTTATGTGTGATCTTGCTTTAAAAAATAAATAAAATAAAGACAGGAAATATGAAAAACAGCCTGTTTTCCTCCTAATGCCAGGCTGATCTTTTCCCTTAGCTGATCTTTCCTTTCACTCTCAGGAGACCAATTACTGTGAGTCCACTAGAGCTGTGAACTCTATCCCAGCATTTATGTATATTTTTAAATGCACAAAGTAAACAAGGACTCAAATCTCTTAAGAACAAGCTAGCTCTTGAGATATTAACCTATTGACAGATTCAGCCGTTATAGTAGGTCTGCCAGTTCCAGACTTAGCTGAAAGTAGGAAATTGCACCAAAACAAATGAAAAAAAATAATCTTAAAAGGTTTCACTGAACTTGCAAAAAGGACTAATTGGCTGACATTCACTTTATGAGATGGACAGAACTTTTATTCGGGTCTCACTGTACCCAAACTCCAACATGGACTGATAAATCCAATCCACTTTAAGACCAACTGTAAATATAAGAGCATGCGTGAAACAACATAGTAATTGACAGAAAAGAAGAGCCTAGAGACAAAGAACACATTGTCCCAGGCTTCTGTAATTTGGAGAGGATATTTGCAAGACAATGTAAAATGCTTTAACTATATAATTACCATTATCTGTGGCCAATGCCTGGGGTTTTTACTAAAACTCTACTTTTGGAAGTAGCTTGTCGTATGATTTCTATAGGCAATTATATCACCATCTTTACCACAATAGTGCCTGGAGGCAACATTTTTTGTTTCCAAGTAGCACCCCATGGAAGCACCCCCATTAGATCTAAAATAAGAAAAATGGACTAGCTTCAGTGAAACCTAAAGCAATCTAGAAACCTTGGCACCTCTCTGCCTTCTCTTTCCCAGCCAAAATCATCAGATGTCTATGAAAAAACAGGTCTAGCTTACTCTGCAAAAATTGGACTTTGCTATTCCAGAAGGGGACAATTCCTGAAACAATGACCCCTTCCTAGAATAAACTGCAGCCAACACAACTAAAATTTAGGGAGAATCACAGTAACACTGAGGAAGTAGGAATCTAGACAAAATGTCTGCTTTTCACTTGGGGTTAAAAATATAGGAAATAGCAAATGAATAAAACAAAACAAACAAACAAAAAGAGAGAATACCCAAACAGGTCATACCTATTATTATTATTATTATTATTATTATTATTATTATTATTATTATTATTATTATTATTATTATTATTACAGTATTGTCCAGAGGTCTTTTGAACCCATAAGGCTCTCTTTATTTCATTCTCTTGTACTAAATTCCTGCTCAAGTAGCTCCCAAGAAAAAAGATCATGGGAAAAATACAGGAGTACTTATATACCACAGTATACCACTCCTACTCTAGAGAAGGGGATCTAAGACCAAGGAAAATCCCTGACTTGTTCAAGATTGCTGAGGGAACTGCAGCAGAGCTGAGAAATGAAGTCTGCTCTCACAGGAGCCAATTCAGTGCCACAGGCATGAGACTTCCTATCCTCATCCCAGCCTTGCTCTTTCTGTGCTTAAAAATTGGGGAGAAAGAGGAATGAAACTGCTGTTGGTGGGAAAGATCTGAAAGGAAAAGCTTTGCGGATCTTATACAGCACTTCCACTACCTAAACTGAGCTACATAATCATGATTGAAGAGAGTGTCACTTTGACAAAAACTGAAGAGTTCCTGCAGCCAAACAGCACTGCATGGGTGCCTGTTTTTCTAGAGTGCAATACTGTCTAGTGCTGTAGCAGGCAAAATGGAGGCAAGCATGGGGGTTTCTGGATGTGACTGCCAAAGCCCCAAACTGGTACCCCAGTCCTGGAACAGAAAGAGACTGCTCTGCAGTGGGAGCAGCAGTCCTGCAAACCTCCTTTCCCACCGGAGTTTATCCTTTGAGGCTAAAAAGAACAATTCTGGAGAAGTTTGCATTACAGATGCTGTTTGCTGCACAATTTCCAGAGTTGCCTATCAAATATTTTTCCTGAGTGCTAAAAGTTTGTAGAATCAGTGTAGCAGGCTGTAAGAATAGTATCAGTTTACATCAGGTTTGCATTTAGCTTGATGCAGTTGACAAGGATAGCCTAGGAGAGCAGCACTCCAAACTTGCCTGGCATTTCAAACCAGTAGAAACCAGGCTAACAAGATTCTGATGTCTTTACTGACTTCTGGCTTCCCTGCAGCTACGAATTTGCAAGCAGACTCACCAAACAGGCACTCCTTGGGCCCTCCACCCAATAACCACTGGGGGAGGAAAAACTGAGAGCTCTACTATTCCTTGATGAACAAACTCAGCCCTCTTCTTTCCTCGCTCTGTGGATGTTTTTGTATAAAAAAACTCCTTTGAGTTCTGACCCCTGCAGTTCAAATAACCACCCATGCTCATTTCTTCCTTAACAAGTGTCTCATACACAACCAGCAAATCTAGAAATAGAAGTGGATGTCACTATTTTTTTCCCCAAGAGCAGCACAGGTGTTCTCCGCCCCAGGGACACTGAGCTTGTCTGCTTACTAACCAGTCTGTCTTGAAAAACTTCAACCAAGGCATCTGCTAACCTCTCTTTGTGTATCCTGGTATTACTAAACCCCTCTGCTTTCAGCAAGGCATTATGCCCAGGACATTATTTCCTATACCATGTACTTGACTAAGTCATTTCATCATAGACCGAACTTCCTAAACCCGTCTTTTAATTTTTAGAGGCTGTGACATTTCTGGACAAAGTTTAAACTTTATGTTTTACATTCTTTCCATGACTAGAAGGTTTCGCATGGTCCAAACAGAAGAGAACAAACAAAAAGAAACACAGACCCACAATTCCCATGTGCAACTCTGTAAAATAGGAGAGAGCACTGGTCAGGCTGCTAAGGGTCTTCTCATGTACTTACACAGTACACTGCTATCTTCTGTTGAGGCTACGTCCTGTGATTTGCACCTAGTCCTGTGTGGGTAGTCATATACTCCCCCTCTCCTAGGAAAAGCAGTGTTTTGGTTTTGATTATTCACCTACCTTCCAAGAATAAACCTGGAAAACCACAGCTACTTAGTGACAATTTCACTTAAAACTTCTAACCAGAAATAGGGAATGGCGTGGCATCAGAGGCAGCAACAGCAGGATTATTATTATAACCAGCAGGAAATAGGAAAGGGAGCTTCTCTTAGAGATAGGAGTTCTTGTTAGCATACAGAAATATGTCAATGACGTCAGAAGAGCAAAATGAGTTTTATACCTGTTACTTCTCAAGATGTTCTCAAAATCTTCAAGCAGGGATGTACTTTCACCATTGCATGTGCACTAATTTAAGGAAAAGAATAAAAATAAGGTCAGCTTTTGGTTTAATCAGTTTTAAGCACTTATAATGAAAACCAGAAGGGCTTGTAGATTTCCACTTCTATGTGCTTTAAAAATTAGGTTAACTCTCCCTATACAGATGAGAGTGTTTGTATGTGTTTATAGATCTAAATATATATGTATGTACATATACATATATGCAGAATAGCTTCAGACAAGGAACAGTTTAACATCTTAACATCTTATAGCTCATAGCTATATCTACTACATGAGACCTAGGGGCTGAAGCATGGAAGGCAATGGGATAGGGCTGGACTACTCTGAGATACACGGACCAAACAAATATATCCATGAGCAGAGATGGAGTTATTAATGACATACAAGAAAGCACATTATTTTAATTAATTATTTTTGACTCATAAAGAATCGGTAAACAACAGAAAAGATAAATCATGCTGGCAGCAGAAAAATATGTAGCTATTTAGTGTTACTCATTAAGTGTATATTGATATATACCAGTTAATTAAGACAGAGTAGCTGCTATAAACACTCAATTTTTCATGCAGAGGGAATTGTGTGAAGACATATCTGTTTCTGTCATATGTAAGTAGCCATTTATAGGATATACTCGTTTTGTATCTGTGTTTACACACGTATACTTACTTCTACCCATAGAAGGTCCCACAATGCCAGACTTAATTCTGGAAACATTTTTATATCTCACAAGGCCATTTGAGTCATTTTTAGCTGTTTTAAATATACAGGTTTCTCTCTCCAAGCCCCGGTTGGTTGGTCTTATGGTATCTAGTGCACATGGCTCTGGAAGCTATATTAAACAAATCCAATGTAATTTATTTTTAGCCTCGAAGTGTTTCTAAAATAGGTTCTCTGTAACATATGTGCAAGACATAAAGGTTTTATTGTCACAAGCGTGTAATGAACTGCATAATTCTCTCTTGGTTTGCTTGCTATAAATAAGGTACCATCACTAAATCATGGCAACAAAACCATTCTGTTTCACTTTTCACCTGAAAGACTACCTCAAAATCTGGGTGTTTGTAGTTTGATTCTGTTAGGACTGGTGGTAGAATTCAGTCTTATTTACAAAATAAGTATTTGTTTTCTGGAAACATATAGGGTCAAATAATTCAATATTCCTTCAGCTAACATTCCCAAACTTATTGTCTAGTTTTCTCTGGCTTCTGCTATCCTCTTTGGTCTGTCTCTCACTTTCTGGTCAGTCTGTTCCCGTGCTCCTCCTGGTTTCTCCACCCCCATGCTTTAATCAAATAATACTTTGGCCTTGCACCTAAATAGTTCAAATTCTTTTGTGAAATGTCATGTACCTTTGCTTTGGACGGGGACATGTGCTTAACTATCTCTGGCAGCCATCTGAAAGAAAGAGTTGGGATTGTTAACAGTTCCAAGGAGGGTTATCCCAACCATTGACTATGAAAACATAAATACATGCATAGCCATGCAGCTCGGGACCCTGGTGGCTTTAGCTGTGGCTGGTTAGGGTATTACCATGCCCAGCTGCCTATGCGTCCTTCTGCTGGAAGTTCGCTCCCTTGGAGCAGGGGTGGCTCAGCCGGCCACGTGAGAGTGCCTCACTCGCACCAGTTTAAAGTCTGTGCATTAGCTTCAGCCACTGATGAGGCTAAATGAATTCATAGCTACATCTGCTGAGAGCTAAATCTGCCAGAGCCTAGGGCTGAGTCTGTGGGTGTTACTATTCCCCTGACTCAGACAGAAATATCTCCCAATGCAAACGCAGGCCTGAGCCTGTGTGGAGCCCCAGTGCCTTCGGTGGGGCCCACCCGCATGTGGCACTCCTTAAGGGATCGGCACCCACGTGAGCGAGAACGGCAGCGCATGAGTAAGGCTTGCTGCTGGATTTTGGACTGTGCCCCATCCCCGTTTTAGCCTCATTATGATGCACAGCGAAATAGTCTAGAGATGACATTCCACTCCTCTTAAAGTAGAGGAAGAGGAAAAAAAATCAATGTCTAATACAAGAGCAAGGATTTAATGGGGGACTGATGGCGGTGGGAAGCAGAGGGTTGTTTTCAGTTTGCAGAAGTCTTTCAGAATAATTAAAACATTTCAGAAAGACACCGATATGACGTGGCAAAATAAACATCTGCATGTATACTTAGACTGTATTTAAAGAACAAATATTAATGAAGCCATGTGCACTCTGAGGGGTGGAAGACTGTCCTAAAAGAGCTCCATCTGATTCATCAAATGGACATGAAAGCTGCATCTGTACATTCAATGTGCAAAACCTTCCAGATGAGGTCATTAATAGGGCTTAAACTTCAGACAGTGTGAACATGTAAAAAAGAAGAAAAGATGATACGGCCTTCTGATCTTCTACAGCATAAAACCCCTACAGCCAAGAAAATAAATTCTGCAGTGAGCCCAAACTTTGAGCTATATGTAATTGAAAAGGGCATCCAGTCTTCATGTCAGGATTTAAGGTCATGGCAAAACTAACACACCACCAGGTAATTCATTGCAGGGGTTCATTGCCCTCTGGGCTAAAAGCACCTGCCTTCCTTCTGGTCTGACACAATCCTGGCGTTTTTTGTGTGGTCACTCAGACACATGAATACTCTCATCTTGTATTCCTGCACTGGCGGTAGGAATACGTTAGACAATCAGATAAAGGCAATTCATCCTCTGTGACTGTACGTCCCTATATATATAACCATACAGTCAAGTTGTACTCATACGTGCTAGTTCCTGTTTCAAAACATCCCTGCATTGCGTAGCTGGAGACTTCAGCCTCTAGTACTAATGAAGCAATCTTCATTACCTTTCCAGTCTAGGCAGCAGCACTGTAGAGCACTGGCAGATGAAGCATTTTTCATTTCAGAATCATTAGGCATAAACTAAGCATATACTACGCACAGTACTTACAACTTTTCAGCCAGACAACAGACTTCACCTTATTTTAAAAACAGATGATTACCCGGGGCGGCAAATTACCAGGGGCAGCAAAAGGGCTGCGATCCAGCCGCTGTGCTGATCAGAAAACCACTGCTGACGAGGGGTCGGGGTGCGTGGAGCAGGTGGCTCTGCTCAGCAGCAGGGACGCCTCTGGCTGCCCTCCTGCTTCAGCAGCAGCCCAGGCAGCCAGCCCCAGCAGCTCCCCTGCTGCTGGTGGCACCCCAGCTGGCGCCAGCATCCAGCCACATGGCCTGGCCCTGCTGCGGCTCGTGCGGCTGCGCCCGCCTGGCACGTCGTGGGCTGAGCAAACAGGGAGAGGAGATCGGCCACCGCTCTCGCTCCGGGCACACTCGGACCAAATCTTGAAGACTAAACACGTTCGAAATACACGCAGGCCTCCAGAGCCGCAATATCAGCTTCCAGGGTGCAGCTCCTGCTACTAAAAACATTGTTATCGTTCATTAGATATAACCGATTAAAAGGAGTTGCTCTTTTGACACACCCAATACCCTTTGAATTCCTGTCAGCCCATTCTCTTGGTGCAGCCTGGACCAGCAGCTAGTGGCTGGCATCCCCAGCCAGACCATGCCTTGAAGTAGATTTGGTCCCACCCTCTCACGAGCAGCAGTGGGGCCCTGTTTCCCCCCCACACCCATGCATCCAGGCCTACACTAACATCCCCAAGTTCTTGTACATCAACAATTTTTTGTTATTTACTGGTAAATTCCATTTATTTATTTATTTATTTAATTAATTTATTTTTTACATTGGCAAATAACATCTCTGTACAGTCAAATTCCTGGAGGCTGAGTTATGTGTGAGTCAAACGGCGTATCTCTAATGTTGCTACATGTGCATTACTTGCTGCTTTTTTACTGTTGTCATCTGTCTTTGCTCTGCATCCTTTTTCTCTACAGACTGCTACTTTGGTCTTCTTGAACTATGGGCAGAAAGTTTGCTTGCAAAGAAAAGCCAGGTAGGTGGTGACACTGCGGCTAGACGTGCTCTCATGTACTTGGGATGGGTTATTCCTGTTGCAAGACCTGACACTCAGCTACCTGTGACTATCAGAGGCAAATACCTTCTTCAAAAATTAACTACAAGCATTCAGACAGGGATGGTTGTAGTCCACACCTGCTTGAATCATTCATTCTCTGCCACTGAATAGCTTGACAGATACCAGAATAATATAATACTACGTTTGATTATATCCTTGAAACTCATGCCTCACTCCTAAAGCAATTGCAAGCCAGGACTTTTTGACTGACATATCAGTAAATGGCTTCTAAATAATTTCTTAGAGTATCAATTTTGTAATTGTAAGGATTGCCTTCATAAATACATCCTCTTCTTGAACTCTTAATTAAAGAAAGTAAAACTATACACATTCTGTACAGCCACGGCAATAAACATATCTCCCCTCGCCTCTGCCCCTCCTAGAAATCAAGGAAGTCTTTCCCTCCTCCACTGCCGCGTTCACTTCTGTTCACATCTTGTTCATGAGGGACTGTTTGGAAGCCTGACAGTAAGCCAGCTGTTCAGGACAGGCCCTCTTCATTCCTCTGATAGCCAAAAAAAAAAAAAGTATTCTGACAGAGATAACTATGCTGGTTGGATGGTGCTACTAATGTCTTTGGGCACCCACCTGAGGGAGTTTCACTGAGTACCACAGAAAGGTCCTTCTCTGGCAGAAGCGCTCTCTCCATGACCTTTGATCATACGGGAACTTTGATAACTTTGATATAGAGGAGGTTGTTACAGATCCATGTCCTTGGGCAGGTGATGGAAGAAAAGTGAATGAAAAATATGTGTTTGTTACCATTTAGGGTTAGGAGAGATTCCGTGTGCAGTATTAGTTGTGGTCCAGTTAACTGAAATGTTTCCATTACAGTTGCAAGGATCAGGCCTTTGAGGCGCCAGTTTTGGGACAGGAAGAAGCACAGTCAGAAAGGCAAGGGAAAAGAAATAGCCTCTTCTTTCTTTTCAAGCTGTCCCCAACAGCAGCTGTTTTTATTTCGCTGTTCTACTGAGCCACAGCAACAGAAACAGACTTAGTGAATCTCTGTACCTCAGAGTAATTTACAAACCAAACTTAACACCACAACCAACAAACAGGCCCTTCATACGCTTCCAGTAACACTGGAAACAGTCCCAGAGCAACCACCAGCTCCAAACCGTTCCAAAGTCTTTGAAACTGGGGCTTTGAATCGAAATGACGACCCAAATTTAGCAGCTAAGAGCTGCATGCTGTGGTTCAGGTTGTGAAAGGAAAAAGCAGACTTTCTCATCTGTGGAGCCAGGAAACAGAACAGCTCAGGCCCAGTGCATGAGTTCAGATTGTGGCCTGTCCTTTGTAAGGTTAAAACATGGGGCACTCCATAATTATGGAAAGCAGAGGATTTGCAGATTATATCCCAATTTACCACTTGGAACGGCCCAGGGGGCAAGAAAGAAAAAAGAGTGTGGCATACATGGGTTCACGGAGATTGCAGAAGAGCAAAAAGCTGAGATGGTATACAAGATACCTTCTGGAGTGCCTTGTATGTTGGCTATTTTGTGATGTTATAAACCTTTGATATATAGAACTTATTGAAACAAAAATTGCTAATCTATAACACAAGTTTATGCCCTTCTCTCAGTGAACTGCAAATCTTATATTCACATTTCCTATACAGCATCTCTTTCTACTACTTATGTTAGCCCCAGCCCTCACAAAATCATGTATGTACTTAGAAAGGCTTCAGTAACTGTAAGAAGTCAACGAGACACAGCCAGCAACGAATGCTTAATTAATCAGCTCCTATTTTACCCACTCTTGGGAAGGTCCACCTGCAGTGTTGCTGCTGTAGAGGTCTGTCTCCTAGAAATGCCTGAGAGTGCTGGCAGAGGCCATGCACCGACAGTGTGCAGCAGGACCCCCGTGTGGACATCCACGTGTCACTGAGGGGCAACGCTGGCATATGAGGGCAGCTTTGGGAAATAAAATAACATCTGCACGCTCTCCGTTGCTGCCTTATCTTTTCTCTTCTGCCTTCACGGTGGTTAAGGATGTTTCTTCACTTAACCATACTGCAGGAGTGAGTATTAATAAGCGTTAGGAAGCCACCTAGCCCTGTAAAAGGCATTCCTGCTTCTGTTACAGTGAAGTGGTACACACAGAGCACACAGTTTAACAGAGCTATCTCTTCAGGTTTTACTTTGTATTCCAAAACATTTTCACCCTCAGAACCAAGAACATGGCCATTACCAGAACCCACTCTAAACGGACTAGTGATCTGCTGCTCCCAAGAGGCCAAAAGGTGTGGTCATCAGTGGAACAAATACAGTCATTTTTCCACTGACTTCTGAATGTGTCATGACAGGATGAACATGTAAAAGCAAAGTTCAGGACTTTAGAATAAGGCTTGTAAGGTGTGGGATGGTCTCCTTCCTCACAATGATCTCAGAAAAAAAATCCAGGGAAGTCCCCATTACCTTAAATAGATGCAGCACTACAACCTCTGGCCTAACTAGAACTTTTTCCTCTCTTTTCCTGATTTGTCCTGTTTGTTGGTCTGCAGCTCTAACTGAGATAAAGCTGATGGAGCTATGGACGTTACCTGTCTTCGGCTGCTCTGCTGCTGATCCATCCTCTCGGTTGCTATAGAGACGAGCTCTGGGAGCCATGGATGGGCTAGGGGGAGAAGCCTCCAGCAGGCTGTCTGCTGGTGGGCACCAGCCGGCTGCTTCCCAGCAGGTGCTGACAGAGCTGGCTTCGGTCTCTGACGGTGAGGAAGAGTCAGAAGGTGCTAACCCAGCCACCCACGAGGGGAACTCGCACACACATTACATTGCCATTCAAAGAAATTCCAGGTACTATCGGTCCATGAGGCTGCCGAACAGATCGAAGAGAAAGACTACGAGAGAGGCAATGCATAGGGGGCATGCTGCAGGTGAGTACCCCGAACAACATCACACTTCCTTCTGCAGTGAGATCACAGCTGTAGGAACCAGGGAGGTTAGGAAAGGGACAGGGAAAATAGAGAGCAGACCCAGTGGTCAGCATACTATAGAGCATCCTTGACTGGCATGTTAGCATCCCTCTGTGCCAACCTGCTTTGCTCAGCCTGGAAATGCAAAACACTTGGGTGGTTAAACAAGCGTCATGGTGGAGAATCTAAACAAATCTGCAACTGTGCTCTGCCATTCCCCCGCTCTCTCAGGGAGCAATAATTCAAACAGGGAAAGAAGCTGTCAAAAGAGTAGGAACTCTGTCAGAATACAGAAAGGATATATTCAAAAAGTGGGATCTGTGCAAGTAAGTGTATGGCATGCTGAGTGGCATATGGAGGAAATAGCCAGCAAAGGCAAAGCACTACACGTAGGGGCCAAGCCTGCAGAAATTGCAAAGAGGGGAGCAAGACTTCTGTGAAAACTGATGCCACCGCACACTGAAGACAGCTCTAAGCAACACTTGAGCTCCCTTTGAGCCAGGAGGCTGAAATAACAGAAATACTACCCAGAGCATGCATGCACTGAGGCACGGCTTGAGTAGAAGTTGAAGAAGTTGGCTAAAAGGCTTTCTCTGAGTACGAAGAGTACAGAGCATGACTGCAAGGCTAGACTTTCACTGAGCTGGCACACTGTCTGAGCAGCTGTCTGTGAAAGAAACAAGAGAAAGACAGGAGAAGCTGCAGAGAGAGCCAGGAAAGGAGCTATCTCAACACACTCCAAAGCGTTGGAAACCAGGCTGCAAGAAAAAACTGGGAGTGGTTTTAATTCAAATGTTAGATGAGCAAGACCTGGAACACAGAAAATGCACCCTGCTTGATCTCCTAGGTGTTCAGAGAAACTGAATTTTATAACACTCCTTGTAAATAAAAGGGGGTGCAGTGAAGATACCTATTCTATCTTCAGATTATAATCTAATAAACAACTCACTGGACTCTGAACTTTGGCTAGCTGCATGAGTCAAAATGACATAACAATATTCCTGACATCTGAGAGCTATGCAAGCCACCAAAGGCTATTACTTTGTTATGCAGTAGTAATAAAGCACACCACGTCAGCTCCTGAAAGCAAACCCGGTTCTCTAAGAAAACAACAGACATCCTCCACCCCAAAATAAAAGAGGCCTGGGAAATGTCCCCAAGAAAATAGGTGTCTCCTGCCTGCCTCGCCAAGGGAGCCATGCTATTTCAGCAGTATAAAGGCCCATTCAGCCTTGTGGCATGGACAGAAGGAAAGTTCCCTCCCTTCTCCAAGTTTCCAAGCAGACAGCAGCAAAGCAAAGAGCTCCTGTTTAATATTCTGCTACTGTTGTCGATGAGGTTTGTGGATAAACGGCGCGTTGCTGATGCCAGAGCAGACCTGCCCTCCGCCCTGCCAGTGCAGCAGCAGGACCAGAGCAGAGCCGTCCTCTCCCTGCTTTCCCAGAGCGCTGCTGCAAGGGCAGCAGAGAGGAGACCTGCCCTCCCTCCTGACCACCGGGCATCACGGCACCCAGCGGCTGCTGAGGAGGCCCTCTTCCCTCCTAGCAGCAGGTGCCCCTGCAGCAGGACCAGCACAGAAGGACGCAGCTTCTTTGTGCATCTGCAGCGTCCCGGCATTGGGACAACAGCCAGAAGGACATCCCTTCTGTCTAGCCAGTGTCATTGAGGAAGGACAAGCTAGAAGAAAGGCTTCTCTCTTAGCAGCTCACTAGAGCATCCACAGCAGCTGACCTGCGCTTCTCTCCCGCACACTCCCTCTCGGTGTGAAAACGGATCTGTTCCAAACAGGGCTTTTTCTTCCATATCTGCAGCTGTTCAGCAGGACACACTGGGAACGGTTCTTTTCTCCAGTCCACACGACAGGACCTGGGCTCTGAGCAATAGCTCTTTCTCCACTATGCCTGTAGCAAGTCCAGCTTTTGAATTCAGCTAGTATTGTGTAAGCAGCCTTCTCCCTCTGCTCCACTGACTCCATCCCCTCTCCCAGAAACTGGACAGCGGGGGCTTTTACACCAGCCTCATTTGTAGCAGGAACTTCTTCTGACAGCATTTGCTGACGTGCATGGAAACAAGGGATGGGTGAGCTCTTTTATCTTGACTTCAAACCCATTTGAACAGCAGCTATCCAAGAGTTTGACTCAATCTCAGATGTTAACCTGTTCTCTTTTTGCCTAGGATTTGAGTGGAGGGGAGGAGAGGGGAAGGAAAGAAGAAAGGAAGACAGGGAAAGGTGCAGGGGAAAATACAGGGTAGGATCCCAAAGGGGAGAAATAAAGACTCGAGAAATGAGAACACACAAAAAAAATATATATGTAATAATTTTAAAGCATATAAATCCAGCAGAGAGAAAGGCTTTTATATAGGCTCCCTTTGCACCAGCCTAGCTTTGGCTTATAGCCTAGGAGCTGTGAAGTATAATAGATGCTTTCCTTTAATTAGAAAAAGAGTCTGTGTTTTTTTAAGCAATCTCCTCTGACAGGAGGCTCGAATGCTTAAACTATTCAAAAGGCAAAGAGAATAACTCAAGCTAGCATTTCATAAGCCCTTGGCACTTTTTTAGGGAGTTTAAAAGGTCTGGATTTCACCCCTTCAATCTGAAAATCCATAGCACTGATTCAAAGGGTGTGTCAGAAACCAGCTTCATTTAGTGTTGACCTGACTGTGCTGTCACCAGTTTGAAATGCAAACAGAATTATGACTTAGACCAAAATATTTCTAATAAAAACCAACAAGGCCATTTATCAGCAGGCCTCAAACAACAGGAGGTTTCATTTGAAAAGTGAGACGCATCCCCTCCTGCCAAGTACTGCAGTAGTAAGCCATGGACTTAACACAACATTGGCTCCCTGTGAAAGGACTGGAGGTTCATCTGAGGGAAAGTGGAGAAGCAATTAAAAGTAAAGCTCCTGTCTCACCCAAATCTAGCCTTGATTTATCCAGTAAACTAAACTTCTACTGTGTGCCTGAAAGCAGAGCAGTAAGGAAGACCTGACTCGGGAAACAAATATTAGCATGTACTGGCACACGCAGCTAAACCTTTCCTCCTTAAATTGCACCGAAAACCACTGCTGTGGGGGCCCGAGTTCAAGAGCAACTTGCAAACAGGAGAACTGGTAGAGTACCTCTACCTTCCCCTCCTCTTGCTTGTGTTTGCAGCTGTGGCAGTGCCGTGCAATCATGCAGTATGCGAGCTAATGATACTTAAATCTTGCTTGAAAATCCACACTAAAATGTAGCTTTGTGTCTGTGGTCTTCCCATTGCCTTTGGTGGAACCAAACCTTCCCAGTCAGTACCAGTGAAGATGGCCCTCGTGAATGCATTGATTTTAACACCCTCTTGGCTTTCTCTCATGTCACAGGGTCACTCCGAAACAATGAGCCTGTCAAAGAGCCCCTGAATCTGGATGTTTTGTCTCATAAGGGATCACCATCTCCAGCAGCCCCTGATAAGACATCTTTAGAAGAACTGTTGATCCAGAGGTAAGGAGCGCACACGTAGGGTATTCGCTGTGCTTCCGCAGAAGAACACAGAGTGGTGTCAGAGCAAAAGTGCTTGGTTTTGAAGAACAGCTGGACTAAGCTGTAGCTACTAATCCATGCCTGCTCACCCTGACTTGTAGCACAGTTCTCAGTCTTGGTGATCTATATCATATAGCGCTGGGTTTGTGGTAAAATGGATCTTAGCAGCACGCACTTGGAGAAAAAGATGGAGAAGTGAGGGAGAACAAGTAGACAGCAGGGAAGGTTGCAAAAAGGGGAACGTGATGTAGGATAACCCAGAGCAAAGAGGACAGGCTACCTTAAGAAGCTTGTTGAGAAAATAACAAGAGCCTGCAAGCATTCCCTTACAGAACATCCCAATGTAAGGATGACCCCATTTGCAGCATTCCCAGAGGGCTCTCCTGAAGCTTGTTACACAACCCCATGCAGAAAACAGGTTTTTGTATCTGCAGAAGTAGCTACAAAGATGTTTTCTAAAGCATTTTGATATTGTGTTTGCTGTTTACTTTCAAGAACTGGTGGCCAAAGGAGGTCTTCAGTGAGGCCTAAACCCGTCAGTGACTGAGGTTCAGCAAAAGGCCCCGATCCCATCACCAACATAGTGCAGGGCCAGGGGAGCCTGATGGACTCCTCGCTGAAAACAAACGACAGGCAGGTCCAAACACAACCAACAGATAGGTGCAGGATTTGCATCCGAAGTGAAAATCTCATCTGCCCTGTCTTAGAAGTGCTGTGTCTTGCAGGGCAGGCTGCCCTGCACACAGACAAGAAGTTTACCCACACTCCTGCTCTCTTGCCCACTGCAGCAAGGCAGAAAGATATGCAGCTACCTAGCCTTACATTTTCTAATACCTCAGTCATGTATTCTCCCCAAATCCCTCTCCAGTTCCTTATCTCTTGTGTGTATAACTGTGAGGTGGTCCCTACCCGTACAACAGAAAACCAAACTGAAAGCACTGAACACTTGCCCTCTAAGGGTGTGGGCATTACACCGCACCGCATGGTCCTAGGGGCTGACCCCAGCTGTGTTGGTGTAACGCACAAAGAGGACTCCAGTGAAGGAATTAGCCAACCTGACAAGTTGGATTTAAATAAATTAATTGCCCTGGCTGAAATTGATTGCCCTTTGGCATTAAACTGAGCATATGAAACTAGACAGTTACAGTCTGCTGAGATGTCACAGCCATCTGTCTTCCTCTCCTCGCGGCATAATCATCGCTGTCAGTCTCTGACATCCTGACACTGCGACTTAGGCAGCTCTGAAACACACACATCCTGGTTCTCCCTGGAGCTGGAAACAATGAGCCTGCGCTGGGAGTCAGTCTTTATCAAAGAGGCTGCTGTGCGCAGAGCTTGACAAGTCAGTACGAGTTCTAAGTCGTGTCTGCTAAAAGCAGGCAGCACTGCTGAGTGGCATCGCCTCGTGCAGCTGAGCAGAGAAATTTGACAGAGAATGAAACCAGAGTTCCAGCTCAAACTGAGCCCCTGTCCTTCTTCTCCTTTCTCTGAAAGATCAGCTGTAATTTGTAAGAGAGCCACTAGAAATTTGCATTGTGAAAAGCCTGCAGGATCCTAAGGATCTTGCCATTATTTGCAATAACTGCTGTCCTCCCCCTTCTACAGGGGAAAGCTGTCCATTGTGCAGGTAAGACACCCAAAATATTATCATTGATCTCAAGAAATGCATTTAATCTCTCCCAGAACAACAACAACAGGTACCTCTCAGCAGAGAGTTCTTCTGAAAGCAGAAGAGAGTTTGCAGAAAGGAGAGTATGGGCACCTCTGAGCAGAACCTGGGGTTCTCAGCAGCAAATCACTGCAGGGACAAGGGCAGGTGGGGCATCGCTGCCAAATCTCTTCACATTCAGCAGCGTCTCTACAGCAACTGGATGAATGGAGGACTGGGCAGGCACAATCCCTTCTCCTAGCGTGAAGGCAGCCAGCAGGTCTGGCACAAATGTGTTCACAGACAGGGATGTCACTTCACATGCACCCTTGCTACATAATTTAGGACAGGAAGTGAACACAACTGGAGAACATAGTCAATGGCACAGGAAAGGGAATATTTCTCAGAACTGAACTCAGATGGGATATGGACTTTAACACTGAATAAGGAGGAGCACTACAGACTCCTTCAAACCCACCAGTGACTTGAGTCTAGGTGTCATTCCAAGCTGTGAGAATAGCAGAACAGCTCGTTGATCTTAGACACTGAAAAACAAAGCTCGCAGTTTTTCAAGCTGGCCTCAGACATTGCTGGTGCTCCAAAATCTGCCATGCACCCTCCACAAGACACTTCTTAAAAGCACTTTTATGCCTACTTGTTCTCAGATGACTTTTTTCCCATGACCTTTCTCCTGTGCAGCCCCCAGCTCCCCCTAAACTCTCTAGAGTTCTCCACAAGATCCTGTGGCTCCCTCCACATAGCACAAACACCCAAACCTCGAGCACAATGAGCCACTTACCAACTACTCGGCTGACTTGCTCTGCACATTTCAGTGCTGAACTTCTAGCACAACTTCCGTTCTTCAGCACAACCAAAGCCAAAGGCCTGGAAGGAACTAAATTCAACAAAAGCTGCTCGTTCCCACTGTGATCAGGCCTTCCAGCTTTGTAGCAGCAACGATTGTGCAGATTGAGATCACAGAAAAACGTCCACCCAGGGTGTCCATCCACAACTGTCAGCCTCAGCTGAAAGCAGCTCCCACAGAGACCAGCCAATCATTCATTTCAAACCCGAGAACGGAGATCCACCAGTCGCGATCTGCCCTATATTATCAGCTATCAGGATGCTGACTTCACTTCATTTCTAATACAACACAGACATTTTAGCAGCAGGGTTATATTATTCACCTACCATTTCCCAGTGTCAGATGGAGGGTCAGATGCTAGACATGATACATATTCATTATGGGTCAGTAGATACACTAGAGAAGAAACTCAATGTGAAATTTCATGTTGCAAAGCTCACTGCAAGGTCACTGATTTAACAGTGCAGAGCAATCTGCTTCTTTAGGCTGGTTATGAAACCTCCAATGCAGAGAAATCAGGATCATCTAAAATCAGTGGATTATGTTTGATCTGAGCTAATAGAAGAGAAGCACTACGATGGTGAATACAAGCAGTCACCTTCAGCAGAGAGAGGGAGTCTATTGTGATTGAATTCACGCAAACACATATATCAGAAAGAAACACTGTCTATGTAAAATAGAGTAGCACTGAAAGACATTTGTGTAAATTTGCGTTAGCTTCCCACAGCACAGCACTATTTGTCCTGGGCAGCAGAGGGCACTGCTTATATAGACTGATTTAACCAGAAAGCCCCTAGAGAGGCTGAGACCTGTGTTGCAAGAGGTCTTATACCATACTCGAGGAGTTACCTTCTGCTTATGAAATATATTTCTGACAGTCACCTCTTCCCTTTGCTGCCAATGGGGCTCCTCACACAGTCGTAGTCTCTCATCCCTCCTCCTGAAGCACCCAGCTGTGGGCAATTCCTCTCTTCATAGCACTCTCCTGGTGCAGAAGAAGGCTCGTCTCTCTACATGCTTGGGTCCTCCTCCCTCTGCCTTTCCGTCAACTGGTTTCCTCATTGTGCTACCTGGACCCAGCGTGAGGATCACTGAGGATACAGCAGAAATGGCCTTTATTCACAGTGCCTAGCACTGTACCAGGTCATTTCTACAGCTAAGTATCAGAAATGCGTTTTTCAGCCCTGGACAGGGCATGTGTTTTCCCCATGGACAGTAGCTCAGGGGATTTTAGATGCTAAAATCTAAGTCTCCGTTTTTTTTTTTTTTTTTTTGTATTGCACAGAGTGCAAAATGGCCTACAATTTCCATGGATTTTCACAGGTCAGACAAAGATGAAGCCTGGCAAACCCCAAATTTCAACCCATATTTCAACAGAAACCAAAGCTTCTCCAAGGATAAAACAACAGGTTTCTGGTTTTCTTTTAATAGGCATCCAACAACATTTTCCTAAGCCTAAGAAATTGATGAGCCTTTTTAAAAAATAAAATATAAGCAGTCTATGACAGACAGTCAACAAGTAAGTAGTCCTAATGATAATGAGCATCAAAACATTAGAAGCACCTAAATGTAAAGATCCCATAACAGGAAGTTCTGAACATTTTTAGTTATCAGTAAGACTGCCAGTCCCAATGGATTTAATTAAGGTATTTTGGTGAAAACACTTTTTTGGTGAAAAGGAGGTTCAGGAGAACAGATGTGCCTTTGGCCTTTATGATCTAAAAATACTAGGGATGAGGAGTTCCACTTATCTCCCAGTAAAATGTCAAAAAACAGGAATTAAAATTACATTGAGACACCCGTTGTCAAAAACGCTACTAAAAAAAACACACGTGAGCAGAAAGAACCTGAATGAACCTGAAGTATGAAAATATACTTGACTAGGTATAACATTATTCAAATGTATTACTAACTTCACACTTCCATGTAAATTTGGTTAGCTCAGATTAAAACAGGGCTTCTTACCTCATCTTGTGGCCTTTCTTGGTGTGAAACTCCCACTGACTAGAAGGGTTTGGGGAATTTTTCATGAATAAGATCCGCTGGCCTGCATCTTCTCTTTTTAGTTTCTGAAAGAGGAGGTCTAATTTCTGAAAACAGCATTAATAGAACATTAAAAATATTCATTTCAACATAGTTTGAAAACAAGCTCTTTGCATACCTCTATCCTAAGGATTGGTATTGAATTTAGATGGACATAAGAAAATTTAATTGAAATAGTTAATCATTTTTCAGAATAACTGGAACATGAATGTACAGGCCAAGATTGGAAATTCATCCCCTAAGCATAACTTAAGTGAGGTAATTATATAAATAAACTAATTATAAACTCATACCAATTTTCACATTTTTAATGCAGCCATGGACGAGGTCAGCCAGTATTTAAAATCTTTTCCAGCAGCACTACGGCAAAGCTGGAAATGGTCTGCAACCCCACAATCCCTCCTCTTCCCTTGCAGAATGTATGCAAGTTCAAAGCCACTCTCTTTCACCCACTGGGAACTGAACCGTGGTCATTCTCCACGTCACCAGAGCATGACCGTCGTTAAGAGGCCATGAGGATAATTTCCAGTGCCTGCGTGCTTTGGGAACTTAAGAATTCCTGAGAGAAAACTGGGCTGTAGTTTGTCATGGTGTTGCAATACTTCTGTCACCAACAAGAGCACAGCGCACGCAGCACCAGTTGTGTGGTGCTGGGGTAGGGTTTTTAGCTATTTGCTTTAATGTCTGTTGTTCAAACGGTCAGATTCTTTCTCCTCCCCTACAACTATCCAGGACATTTTAGTATGAAATATAAGGATTTTGGTCAGAAAGCCAAAATAATCATGAGATTTTACTGATTTTGATGATACAGGGGAAAGCTTTTTAGGTTACAGAACAAATTCATTATTGATACAATGAGAAAGACAAGAAAACCTCTTCCTAACACCTACCTGGATGTTTAAGATCAGGTGGAGAAGGGACTTCTGCCTAAGCCAGCAGTTTCACAAGCAGCTTAAGATGATCCAAGGTGGCACAGCCACAGTCCTGATGTGCATATGCACATCTGCCACCTCCGCTGTGTTGGCACTTGCCTTGAGCTGACCCTGTAGTGAGACAATTCAGTGGTCACACACAAAGCTAGTTCTAAGAAAAAAAAATAATAACCTTCCACCAGTTTAGGTGACCAAACCAGCTCACAAAGAATGAGAGGAGCATGAGCTCTGGCTTAAAAATGGAGGCAGAAGTCTGCCACAGGGAGTCAAGTGAAGAGTGGCATTGAGCAGGTAGATCAGCCTAAATTGCACTGGCAATTGTGGAAGAAGAGAGGGAGAAGGAGGCAGCTAAGCTGGAGCTATTCTACTTAGCAGTAATAGTCCATTATTAACTGACTTAAAGTGGTATCTGGCAACTAGGGGATTCCCCTGGAAGGGACAGTCAGGTTCAAGCACCTGTCCCAGGGAGCAGAGAGAGCAGAGCAGCTCCAGGAGCAGAGACTGATCCGCCCTGGAAAGGCAGTAGCAAGTGGCATGTGAAGGAGCGACACAGCAGGGACTCCGACTTGGATCTCCCATCCCTAGGATGAACATACCAGCCTCCAGACCTCTGTGAGGGAATCACTTGTTTGCTTTCCTTCATTTTTCATGACAAATTTGGAAAGCTTGCTGTTTTGTCCCCAAACAGAAAAGCAAGCTTTAGAAAATCTCAGTAATGTTTGCAGGACAAAAATATCTCCTTCTTGCTAAGTAATTTTTTTTTTTTTTTTTTTTTTTTTCACTCCAGTCCCAGAGCTCTGGGAGCACTCTATCACCTCACTTGGGAGAAAAAGTATTTCTCAGGCACTTGTTCACTTTATGGATGGTCTCTGTACATCAACATGAAGTATGAGGCTGTGCTATGAGCCTGGAGAGAAAGAAATAGCAAGATTTTTGAAAGACCACATTACAATTAAGAAATAAAAGTTCTAAAGGAAGGAAAAGTAGTCTATTAGTCATTGCTACACAGCAGAACAGATTTCCGAGATACAAAAATACAAGCTGTGTCTTCCCATGGCCACAGGGGGCATTTCACTCTCAGCTGGTATTCTCACCTCCCCATAGCTTCCAACATTTTTATTATCATTATTACTTTTAGCGACATTTTCCAGGTTTTCATCTAGACCAAAGGTGAAATTGTTTTGGAAAATTTGAAGAAAAAAGAAAGACGGGCAGGATCAAGTTACTTAACAGTTATGGGATCCTGAGAAGATGCTTTCTATTTTTGAATGTTTTTCAAACCATGACCCAGATGCTTTTTCTAAAAAGAATTCCAATTTGTAATAGACTTAACTGTTGAGAGTGAAGCTGTGTGAGGGGTTAGAAGTTGTTAGCCTCTTAATGCATATTTCTGAAACTTTTTTTTTTTTTCCTTAGATACACCATAAAGTTATATTTAGATATGTATTCATTCCAGCAGTGTCAGTAAGAGCTTATGCACTGAATTCTCTTTGCATATTCGGGAGAACTCAATGCTCTTGGTCCTCTTTAGCAAACAGCATCTCTACATTTCCAACATGCAAAATAACAAAGGTGCTCAGTACCATTAATGCCCTTCCTCCCCTCTTCAAAGAAAGAAGCTTTTTAGCATCCCACCCACTTACTAAAACCCCTGACAACATTCCCTGTCAGCAAGCCACCAAAACGTCAATCATTACCCAGAGTTTCAGACAGTCTCTGCTCACTTATCCCTTCAACAAGGTTTTGGCTGCCTCCTCAGTCATCTGCCTCTCCATGCTGCCCAGCCCTGGTATTTACTGGCTGATAACCCATTTTCGTGCCATACTGACCATCTACCTGCTGACAATCAGCACACACCTCCCCCCGTCTGTCCTCCTCCTCTGTAAGTGGCAAAGCAGGCTCCAGCGCCCATCCGCACGCTGACAAGACCCCACATTTTCCCATCAGTGATCTGGTCATCCGACCTCCCAGTCCAGGGCTGGACTGAGAGCCTGATCTCAACCCTCAGTTCCCTCACAGACATTTCTTTTTCTCTTCCCTTCTGCCTCTAAACAACTTAGGGACTGAGCTCTTCTAGTGTGCTAGGTCGAGATCTAGTTCACGTAAGCCGAGGGAGTTTTTCTGAATGTATAGTCATGTGCTGGCTAGAAGCTATCCTGATATATCATTTAGCAAAAGCAATATCAAAACGATAAAAGCAAAGCCATTTTACATATACAGACTGACGCAGGGATTTTATGTCGTTGCATAAATTACATTAGTACGTACAGAATAAAGCGTGTTTATTTATGCAACGGGGAGAAAGTGAATGTGAGGAATAGCCGAGCATTTTCTGACTGTTAACTCCTCGATCGCAGTGTGGTGCAGATGACGTTTTTTTGCTGGGGGTTACTAACGTGCAGGGAAGAGCTGCACCCAACATGCCCATGAGCACACGAACCGATCTGCGGGTGTAACCGCACTGTGGAGCTCAAGAGGATTTATCCCTGAGGCAGAAAAACAATTACCTGAACGAAGACAGAGATAGATCATTGAGTACTGAGATACTTACTGCCTAAACGAGAAAATACATCCTCATGGAAGTAGCGACGCTAAGGAGAGGGAGACGGGGGAAATGACCGAACGGGTGCAGAACCCTGCGGGAAGACGCGAGGAGGATAATGGTCAATCCTGGGGGGTAACCAGGGGAGCAGCACTGGCAGGAGGGATTAGGCTGAGTTTCTGAGTTACATTCCTTCCTCCATCTCGGGGTTTTATTCCCGGAGAAGAAATGCACCATATGCACCAGCTCTGGAAGCAGTTCAGGAAAGCCCCCCTCGCCCACCCCCTCTTCTCCCTCGAAGCCGCCGCCAGGCGCACATAGGCTGGGGGGAGAGAGAGGTCAGTGCCAGGCAGGACCCCCTCGGGTGTGGGGTGGTCGCCCTTGGAGGAGAAGGGCTGGGGCAGGGGGATCTGAGGGGTCTGTGGGGTGTGTGGGGTGCCTGCCGAGGAGGGAGGGAGGGAGGGATGGAGAAGGGGCTCCCCTGCTTCTGAGGAAGGAGCCTCTCTGCAGGAGAGCGGGGAGGGGGGGATGGAGGTCGGGGTGCCTGCGAACGTGGGGGGTCTTTGGGGCAGGGACTGTCGCCTTTTGGGGGGGCCCTCGGGGAGGAGGCAGGCAGCCTCCCGGCGGAGGAGGGACCTGCGCGGGAGCGGAGCTGGGGGCCGGGGCCGGGGAGGTCTCTGCGGGCTGGGCACGGGGGGCTGCGGGCGGCTCTGAGGGGCAGTGCGGGAGCTCTGGGAGGCTTGGGGGGGGGGCTTCGAAAGCGTTTTGGAGGCTCCAGGAGGGTCCGCGGAGGGGGGGGGGCTCTGAGGTACGCGAGGGGCTGCGGGGGTCGGGCGGGAGCTCTGAGGGGCTCCGGGGGGCTCTGAGGGAGCCGGGTGCGGGGAACCCGACGGGCTCCGCGGGGGGCTCGGGGAGCCCTGAGGGGTCTCGGCAGGGACCCGGGAAAGGCTGAGGGGGCTCTGCGAGGCTCGGGCAGGGCTCGGGAGGGATTTGGGAAGGCGGAGAGCGGCCGCGAGGGGCTGGGGGAAGCCCGACGGGGGGCTCCGAAGGGAGGCTGGGGGGAGAACGGGGCGGGGGGGCTGAGGGGATTTTGGAGAGGGAGCCTCCGGGGGGGGAGGTGGTGGGTTCTGAGGGGATTTCGGGGGGCTCCGAGGGGATTTGGGGGTGAAGAGCCCCGGGGAACGCTTGGGGGGGGGCTGTGAGGAGAGGCTCCGAGGGCTCTCCGTGGGGGTCAGAGGAGAGGCTGCGGGGGGGCTGGGGCGCTGCCAGGCCGCCGGGGGGCTGCGGGGGCGCCCCGGGGGCGGCCTCAGCTCCCCTCTCTCGGCGCCGCGCAGGCTGCTGCCTTCCTACCCCCGTTACCGTGGCAACCGCCCGGGCTCCCCCAGCCCCGCGCCGCCGCTGGAGCCGGAGCCGGAGCCTCTTGGCAGCCGCCTGCCGCCGCCGGCCATGGAGCTGCTGGCCGCGGCGCTCAGCGCCGCCTGCGCCCTCGACCAGGACGACTCCGGCAGGTGAGCGAGGGGAGGGAGGCGGGGATGGAGGGCACGGCGGGGGGCGCGGAGGGGCCGCCTTCCCCCTCCTGCCCCCCCTTCCCTCCAAGCGCCCCGCCTGAGGCTGCCCCGTGTCCCACAGGGAGCCCCCCGCTGAGGAGAGCCCCGCCGCCGCCACCCAGGTGCCGCCGCCCGCCCACCCCATGACGGCCGACTCGTGGAGGAACCTGATCGAGCACATCGGTAAGGAGCCGTCGAGCAGCCCTCTCCCCAAAAACAAAAACAAAACACAAAAAAAACAACCCCAGCCGGGCCCGAAGCCCAGCGAGGAGCGGAGCGGCCCCGGTGAGGGCGAGGCGAGCCCCGGGCTGGCCGCAGCCACGCTGTGGTACCGAGCTTTGGGTCTGCTCCTCAGCCAGGAGGGCTTTCTGGCAGCACGAAGTGCTCAAGTCAGCGAGGCTGCGGCCGGACCTGCTGCTAGAAGCTGGTTTTGAGTGCCTGGAAAGGTGCAGAAGGCAATCAGGGGGTTGGCAGCCCTGCAGGGGCCGTGCTGAGGGAGCTGTTGGCCATGGGCACACGCTGCTGCCAAGGAGCGCATCGGGTTTCCAAGCTGAGTTTCTTGGGGTCGCTTTGCAGAGGCAGAGTTGAGGTTATCTGGGCAGGCTGTGGAGGAGAGGATTGCCGTGCTTTCTCTGTTGTGGTATTTTTGTTGTGTGCAACCAGACTCCTTTCTGTGGTATGTGGAGAGGACCTTCACTGCTCGGTTCTTGGTTTCCCACATTGGAGCTGTGACATTCCCCAGAGAGATTTGGGCAACGGCAAAATGAGCCCCATCCCGAAGCAGTTTTTGTGTTGGGAAGGTAGAAGCTTTCTTTTTAAAGGGTTCAGTTTAATTTCTGGAAATGATAGCGCAAGATCCTCAAATGTGGAGAGTGGGGACGTAGCGCTTCGCATGGCAAAATCCGATAAATATTCTTACGAGCAGCAATTCTCATCCCCCCGGGGGAGAGAGGAGGCTTCTTGAGCTGTCACTGGGAGAGGAAAGCAGCTGCAGTTTGCTGTCAGCTCGTGGTGGCAAGGCTGATTCTTGGAGTGCTGCTGGGACAGGGACAGGACCCTGTCCCTAGGCAAGGCAGATGAGTGCTGGACTTTGTGGAAGAGAGCTGCCCAATCTGGCTGGATGTTGCCAGACGTGTTACTTACTTTTGGCTGCATAGGTACTAATCTCCCAAGGCAAACGTGCCAGTATGTCCTCATTTTACTGAGACTGTGCTGCTAAGAGGCATGATAAAATACTAAAGCCAGCAGGACTTCAAAGCAACCTAGTTGCTATATTCATATATATATTTTTGTGCTGTATATCAGAAGGATGCTGTGTGATAGCACTACACATGTCTGTTTAATTGCAAACAGGTCTTTTGTGCCTTGATGGAAAGAGACAGGGTTTTGACAGCTAGAGGTGCTACCCTAATCTTCAGGAAAGAGGTCATTTTAAGTGGCTGGAGCACACTCGCTCCCTTTCTTTCCTCCTGCCTTTGAGGCACTAATGGACTTTTTGCCTGAAACTGGAGCAGAGAATTTCAGAAAAAAATGTCTCTGGACCTCCTGAGATTTTACATAGCTTTCAGTGTAATAGTGTTTACTTTAAGATCACTCTCTAAGGCGAGCATTTTCCCCAATTAGTATCGAGTTTTGCAATTCCCCTCCCAGTTTGCAAGGGATCCAGGAAGGGAGACTGACAGCAAAATGAAATAGAATAAACATGAAAGGAAAAGTCTAATATAATACTTAGAAACTATGTAAACATCCCTTACCAAGAACAGTTTCATAAGCTTAAGCACTTAAAGTCAACAGGCAGCACCAAACCCATGCTCTGAGCCCATGGCTAGCCTTTAACCAGCTGACAGCAGCGATGGCTGGGACATTAAGGAACAGACAGAGCTTTTACTGATCTCTGACATTCTATACTTGCTCGCTTACTAAACATAGGCATTTACTAAATTATCATATGTTCAGCGTCGTGTTCAACTACTGTTCTCAGCTTCTTTCTGTGTACTCAGTCGGTTGGTTCCCAAATTTATTGCTCTCCTTTCAACATGTCGAGATCCCATGCCCTCACCTTGCGTCTGTCACACTACCTGTCCTGTGCCATAACCATCTCCTGCTCCACTGAGAGCAGGCTTTTGCTTGGTTTCTCCAGGTCTCTTTGAAAATGTTGCAGGTAAAATCAGCTAAGCCTTTTCTTTCCCAGTCATAACCTCCTTGCCAACATACAGATGTACCTTTCACACCAAGACTGCAAGGAAATCTTACGTCCTTGCTAGCACAATCCTCTCTGTTTCCTCCTACCCTTATTCTACCTAAACCTGTCTTTTGTCTTTCTGCTGATACCACCTTTCTGTTTCTTCCTAATATTGCTGTCTGTGAAAGACCTTCAGCCAGTCTCTCCTCAGCTCCCTCCTTAAAATGTGTTACCTTGGTGGCATTTCCAAACGAGTTCTGGCGGGCAGATACCTTTAGTCAGTCAGGTCTCCCCGTGTCTGCACTTGCATCGCCTGCAGCTGAAGGCTGTGTAGGTCTCTCTGATGTGTCAGACGGGGAACCTGGAAACAAAATCAAGTTTCATTGTCTGGACATTGTTTCCTTAAAAGCAAGGGAAGAAAATGTCTCAAGGATCTTCTGTAAAGGGCTGCTCTCCAGATCTGCACAAGGGAGACTAAATCACCCTCACGCAAATACAAAATGTCCTTAATTGCCTCTGACTTGCAGGACAGACCCACCAGCGCTATGATCAGATCCTGCAAATGTAATTATCTCCGGTATGAATAAAATAGATAGATCGTGCTCCAGTTTCTCAGCATGTTTTCCCTTGAGCCACGCACTGGCCATACTGCTTCGGGGTGTTATTTCCCAGCCTGGCCTACTCTGGTGTGCAGGTCGGTAGGGCAGCAGGTACCCAGTGCCCTACTGCACCAGAGCCTTTGAGCACTGGCTGAGCTTACAGAGCAGCGCTGCTGGAAGCTGCTCCGATTCGGCAGGCTCCCTGCTCCATTCCTCAAGGAGCCTTTCCAGCCTGACGCATGCTCAGCACCCTCACTGGTGCTGATTAACAGACAGAAATGCTTAGGAAAGCCATATAAGCCTAGTTGACGCAGAGAGAAATTATATAAGTAGCAGCAGGATGCAAAACTTCAGGGGAAGTCTCCTCTCTTCAGTTATCGTGTAGGAAGCTAGCAGAAGACTGTATGGTTTCCTAGGCACAGCTACCCTTACTGCTATTTTAATCCAGCATTGAGCGTCTTTCCAGGGAGAACAGCTAACAGGATATACTCACAGACTGCAGCTCTGCTGTCCTTGTGCCTGCACTTTTCCCCCAGCATATTTCTAGAAGAGTTTTTAGCAGTGACTGGTGCAGAGCCTCGTGAAAACTGGTCCAGAGATTTATTAGGCAGCTACAGTTATGCCCTCCCTAGACAAACTCCTGACCCAGTTGTCTCTCACCTTATTACACGTGGAATCTGCTTTGAGATACAGGTTCATGACTACAAGTGACCAGATGGATTTTAATCCCTAATGATTCAGACAAAATAAATTACTTTTTTTTTTTTTTTTTTTTTTTTTTTTTGGAGGGGGGTTGTAATATTATTATTTTTAATATCAAGGACTTTTATCTTTCTTCATTTTACGTTTCTGAGATTCAAGTATAAACCAAGGGAGATGATCTGAAATGTATTTCATCAGCTTCGGTAAGTAAGGAGATTGACTCAGACTAGGCTCTTGCTCTCCTGTCTTCTCGTATCTTGTAAATAACATTTTATATTCAAACAATTAACATTCTGGGCCCTACAGATGGCTTAGAAAGAGATATGGGACAAGTGCCTCCTGCACTTATTGCCTGCCTTAGGAGAGAGGCAGGACCTTCTATAGATGGCCAGGGAACTTCAGGATTCCTACCTGTTTGTTGCTGTCAGCTGAAATCAGGAATTGGGGCAAATTCTGTGCAATTTCATCTGCTGCTGAAGTTAGTAACTGAAACGCGGAAGACACCTCGTGTGAGCGATGTGCAGCAAGATGGTGTGAAGTCATAGCCTTTTCTCTGGTGCTGTGGCATTCAGGCAACTTTGAAGCATTAAATTAATATCTCCAATTGTCATAGAAACTGGGAATTAAAAGAGAAAGAAAGTAAGCAATATGTCCAATGCTAACCACAAAGTCAATACCAAAACAAACAAGTAACAGTCCCCACCATTCCCTTGTGTAATGCCTTCACAGCAGCCCAGCATTTCTTCCTGAAGGATTTTCATAGCCATCAAATTGATCCTTTAAAGTAGTTTCAGTGGATGCAGTGTTACTTTTCAACACACACACCTTTCAATTTATACAGCTTGTAACATCATAATATTACAGATACCAAGGCCTTAAAGAAACATTTAAAAGCCTGGCAAGTAACCAGATGGATTCATCTGACTGTTACTACGGGTTTTGTGCTAGCAGATCATTGTTAGCAACACTGTAGATGTAGAAATGGTCTCCATTTAGGGTTGCCAGTCCTGTTTGAAATAGAAACACCATGTATGACTTTCCTGAGGTGAACTAATGCCAAACAAATACCCGTTCCCACCATACGCTGCTACTCTTTTGTTCACTGTAACCTCTCAGACTTGTTACATTGCCTCCTAGGGCTCCTGTATCAGGAATATCGAGATAAATCTACACGCCAGGAGATCGAAACCAGACGACTGCAAGACTCACAGACAGACCCAGAGGAGAGTTCACCCAGTGAGGAAACCCCGTCTGAAACAGAACCTACAAGTACAACCGAGAACAAAGTTGCGCCACAAATCAATTTGCTGAGGAACTCCAACTCCAGGTTCAACTTATGGCAGGATCTTCCAGAGATCCGGAGCAGCGGGGTCCTTAGCATCCTCCAGCCAGATGAGATCAAGCTGCAGGAGGTAAAATGGGGGAAGGTGCAATGTTTCTTAACTGGGTTGCTGCTTAAAAGAGTGAGAGTCAGGTTACCAAGATTTAAAAACAAGCGGCTTCATAGCAGTCACAGATAAGCCTTGTTTTGCTAAACACTTTTCCATGTCACACTGGTCAGCACCACTCACTTTTTTTCAAGCTACAAGGTGTTGTCCTATATGCTGTTGCTGCTGGACATTTATTTAGCAAAAGAGAAATTCTTTTCCCTTTTCTGCATCAGTGCTAGGAGCCATTTACAAATGAAAGAGTTCTTGCAAGAACTGTAAAGCTTTTGGTCCCTAATGCACATTAATTCACTAAAAATCTTAGAATTCAAGAGTTACCTGTAATCTGTTTTAAATATGATAGCATTAAAGGAAAGGGAAGTGATGGATATTGATAAGCTTCCTAATTTTTAAATGCCATTACTTGGAGTCTTACGCACAACAGTCAAAAATATTGACAGGCAATTTTGCATTTTAGCCATGCAGCGCAGTAACGTCTCTGAGAGTCGTACGCCGTAAATGTACAGGGCTACATCAACCATGAGCAGAGTAGGTGGGGGTAGCTGCCACAGTTAGTGAAAACATCAGTCACACAACAGTTTACAACTGGTTGCTATTTTGGATAGCGTGGGGAGCGCGAGTGCTCCTTGGCAGTGCGGAGCACCGGCTCCGTAGCCTGCAGCGGAGATGAACAAACCTTGTTTAGGGTGGTGTTGTGATGTGAGTGAGGGACCTTCACAGGCTTGGCCCCGTGAATCCGTCTGTGCCAGGATGGCTCGTGGTGAGGACGCCCTACCTTTGTATCCCTTCTGCCCTGGCACATGTGATTGAACTCAAAATGCTGAAGAACATCTCAGGGTGTGAGCAGTTCTCCCTGAGCTTACTTGTATTTGCCTAGTCAAGATTTATGAATCGCTTGTGTGTACACGTCCCACACTGGTCCTGGCAAAGGCTGTAGCTTCGCTGTTTCCCTGGAAGGGCTGGTCTCACATCTTGGGGGCACGAGGGGCAGGGCTTCAGCTACAGCCTCGGTGGGAGAGACCTGTGTTTGTTCAGGGTAGCTTAGGCTGGCAGCACAGACTGCTAGTGTGCCAGGGTTACAGCTGAAGGTGACTGAAATGGTTTGTTGCTTTTCCATGTTCTTCTGCACTTGTTATTTCCATATCAGATTTGTTCTGTTTACCTGGCAAAACACGGTGCTTCTGACTGCCAGCATTACAAACACAATCTGGCCTCTGAAAAACTACAAGCTCTTCTTTTTCTGCTTCAAAACGAGGAGTCACCTACAGAGAAACATCAGCTTAGAAGTTTGCATTATAGATTTCAAAAGCTGCCATTTCTCTGGAGTTACGTTCATTACCTGTAGGTGTTCTACAGAAAAATATCTGCTAGACCCCAGCATTACATGTGCTGAATTTTCTTCTTTCGGCTTAAATAACAACAGAAATGAAGCCGATGGAGGCGGGACAGCACTGCCTTAAAGAAGTGCTGTGCTCTCCCCTCTCGTTACTTTATCGGAGCTGAAATTTCCTTCCTGTTTGTTCTGGATTAGTACAGTGAGAGATTATAAAACTGCTGAAAGCCAGAAAGCTGTGAAATTGGCTGAACATCGAACAGATAGAGTGGAGAATTTGCTTTGCGAGGAGAGTCAAGCACAGAAAACGAGGAGTGCTGGAGAAATCACTGAGGCGATTAAAGAGATGATGTTGAATTCAGCAAGCAGTGGTTGCCGCTGCAGAGCTGAATTTGAGAGAACTGTTCTCAAACGTGAATTGTGAACGGCAGCTGTAGAGGACGGCTTCAGTGAATGGAAAGTGTTCAGCTTCCTGAAGGAGTATTGGAAGAATCCACCTAAAGCAAACGATAGCAGAAAATGTGGAGTAAATGTCTTAAGTGCAAAATTGTACCTTTCTGCCCTGTTTTATTTTCAAAGCTGCGTTACACACAGTGACTAGAAGTGCTTGCAGCTCTTCAGCCGGGAAAAGGTAGAAGAGCATTAGTCAGACCACAGGGAGGAACGTGAGTGCATGAATGGAGAGAAAGTCAAAGCAAAAACCAGTGTTTACAGCTGAGGAAGGCAACACTGCCACAGCTGGGATGGTGCAGGGCTTAAGCAGTCAGAGATAAAGTTGTTCACCTGCAGCAATCTGCAAAATGAAAGAGGCAACACTGAGAAAGGTGACACCTGCTGAAAGGAGGAATCTGGTCTTCAGTATTGGTGATAATGGAAAATAACCAAGCAGGTCATCAACACGAGATAAAAACCAAGACATTTGTTTTTCAAGCATCAAAACAAGAAAATTGACTGGAAGAGCAATGGATGTTTGAAAAGTCTCTTGAAAGGCAATTTGTTATAGTCCCCACTGGAATGAGTGACCCAGAAAATGGAGTTTCAGGGAGAAAAAATAAAAAAAAAAACAAACACCCACCTCCTCTCAGCAATTTCAGAAAAAAAAAATTGCAGCATGGGCTGTTAGCCCTGGGAACTCAAACAGAATTCAGACAGCGATGGTTTCAGCCACATCAGCTTTTTTAATTTAAAGCTAATGTCAGAATAACAAAATGTAAAACAACAACTGGAACTGTCACAAAAATGTAGGCAAAAATGTAGAAAAAGGAAGAACAAAAGAAAAAACAAAGAACACGTTACAGACCGCAGGGGTCAGGGAAATACACAAATTATGTGCTACTAGAATAATTATCAGAAATGACTAAATCATTCATAGGGTAGCTTAATTATCCAGACATCTGCTGAGCATCAAACACAGCAAAACATGAATCGTCAAGGACTTTCTTTTAAGTGCATAGAAAATTTAGTGATGAAGAAAGCAGACCAAGCCAAAAGAAGTGCTGACATGGAGTCAGTGTGAAGGAAGTGACAGGCAACATGCATGTAGCAGGAGGAACAAGTGACTGGAGAGAAAACACTCCACGTATTACATGTAACGTAGGCTAAAACAAATTCTGTCACAGAGGTACTAGGCTTTGAAAAGGGAGCGATCCAGAGGTAAGAAGGAACAGCATTTAACCTGGGAAACTTTTCAGCACGAACCTTAAATTCCATTATTGGCATAGTTTTTTTTTGCGGAGAGGCTCCGGTTTACTCCTCCTTCCCAGTCTATATCTCTACCTTTCAGTTTGTTGTCGTTTGACTTAACTATATTGTTTATTCTTTTTGTCCTCTTCTACTTGCTACACGTGACTCACCTTCCGTGTGTTAGGAGATTCCAGGCTGAGTGGAGCTGGCCAAAACAACTGACAGATTAACAAAACAACAGCAATGACAAAAAACATTGAGTATGAGTAATGCATCCTCATAACTTGAACAGAACCATTGTTGCTGAGATGGTTTGATAAACCATAGGCTTTGATAAACTTTCTCTAGGGATTATTTGGATCCTGGTCACTTTGGTGTTAGAAAAATTGGCAGGTAGGCAGACTAATCTGCACCTGCATGACACAGTGTGAATCTGGATCAGAGGGCACCTGCTGTGAAAATCTTTGCTTAAGCAAAAGAGGGACTCGAATCCGGTGCGTGCAGCGGTGATGTGGCCTCTGTGGAAGAACGTTTGACAGGGAGGCAGTCTTTCCATTTCCACAAAAATGTCCAGAAAACATTTAATTTCCTTTCCTTCTTTGAGCAAGCCTTAGCTTTCGAACCTCTAAATATGCTCTAAAACTGAGCTGCCCTCCTCCAGAGAGCTCTTGTGCTGTCCTTACTGCACTTTTGGCAGGTGGATGTCGTACACACCCTGTGAAGACGACCAGGTCTGAGAGCTGGTCACAGCCAATCCCGTGGCATCAGCTCAAAACAAAATCCCTCCTAGGCTGGGTTAGAATCCCCCTGGATTCACTGGTGGTTTACAGGAAGATCCGACCTACTGGGAACAGATATTTTCAGTCTATGCAATAAAACATCATATTGTCTCAGACAGGATTTAGCCTTTGGGTTACTTACTCATGTCTTTGGTGACTCTTAACTTTTTTTCCTTTTTTAATCTTCTTTTTCCTTTTTACTTTTGCTTCACTTTTCTTTCCTTTCTTAGTCTCTCTGCCAAAATACAAGCAATGAAAACCATTAGAACAGCTCTTATGCAAGTGGTAGATTTCATGAAGTTAATGACCCAGAGGACTCAGGAAACTCTTGGTCATGTTTCCAAGAGACAGTTTCAGACTGTTTATAGGCTCGGGGAGACAGTATTACATCAGTTGACATTGAGTTCACCTTTTTTCTAGATGTTTCTGCAGCTCTGAAGCCAGAAGTTCTTGCTCTTTTATCTAGTGTCTGTTTAGAGCTCAGCTCAACAGAGTTCAGCTGCTCTCAGAGATCTCATCCTTACATCACAGTTCAGTTGTTTGCAGTTCGTTTGCACCATTCTACTGGGAAACAGCAGTCTGGGCTCTTTCGAGTAGGCGTTGGGGTACTTGGAGTCTGCAGGGGACCAGCTGGATCTCCAGAGTCACTTGGGAAACTTCTGTTTTGCACATGCTGTAGTGAACACTCAGAGAAGCTTTTCTTGACCAGCAGAGATAACCTTGCCTTCCCTGGCATCTCCTTTAAGTCAGAACCCTGTGATATTTTCACTATGGATTTCAATATTGCTTGCAACTTGCACTCCCTTAGCACCCCCACACCATGCTGGGCAGCAAACACAAATTAATTTCTCCAAACAGAGGCAGTGGGAACTTCTGTGTCTGCACGTTAGGAAGCAAGCTTATAGATTAGGCAAGTTGTCAGAGGGTTTAAAGACCTTAATAATGCGGCAGATCTTAACCTTGACTCTCACGGTCATCCTGCAAAGACCCAGCAGAAAATAAAGTCCTGGCCTGGAGTAGCTGGAAAGCTGCAGAGTGAAATGACCGGCAGTATCAGTCCTCAGGGTACTGGGAAGGAATAAGCTATCCCTACGCATCCCATCTTGTTCTTCGTTGCATCTTTACCTATTCTTCTCAGATATTAAAACAAGCTACTGTAAGAAGTGTATTTTGGGGACCTAGCCAGTCATCCATTTTTCTAACTGGGAACGTGTTCTTGAAGAAAATAAAACATCCTTTTATTCCTTAAACACCAGCTGTTCCCCATGCACTAAGTGCCTCCATTCCCAGCTGCATCCTTTGCTTTGTCTCCCTTCAGGGGCTGTATGGGCACAGCCTCCTGCAGCACAGGACAGGACCACCTGCTTAGAGGCCCATCTGACTTTCTGCCCACTGCAATTATTTCTTATGCTGTTAACCACACAATGAATGGAAACATCAATTCAACTGAAACTTCAGCAGTTCGGCATTTGGTAACAGTCCCTCCTCACTGTGCTCATCCCCCCAGCTCTTGCCCTGCAGCAGCATCAGGACTATTATCCAGGTCTCTGTACCTTGGGTCCTCCTGTAATGCACAGCAACATCTCCAGGAAAAGCCCAAAAACTGATCAGCGGAGAGTTTCAAATCATTTCTTTAAAAAGGGAAACGAAATAAATCAGTCCACAAGACCCCCTGCTAACCTGGAAGATACTTTTCCATATGTGCAGCAAAAAATAAAAAATACTGCATATACCTGCTGCTCTTTTGCTACTTTAACAACTCTGGCTGGGCCCATGCAGGCTCTCAGAGCTGGTGGCACTCAGGCAGTTGCACTGCCGGAGCAGCTTTAGGGGCAAGGAAGTGGGACGTCTGCTACCAAAAGGTCCTTTTTCATTAACAGCAGCACGGCCCAGCCCCAGGACACACCTTCATCAAGAGATGCCTGAAGGAGCTAATGATTTTCTGCCATGTCAAAGCCTTTGCAAGAATCTTAAATTAATCTTACTTAAACGAATGGATTTGGTATTTGTGTCAATAACCACTTGCTTTATCGACCTCTGCACGCAGCCTGGAGTGTAATTACTCTGAGTAGCAATAGTGCACTGTCCCTCTGGCACCTGCTATACACAAGCTTTACATCCTCACCTTGTTAAGATGTATCTCTGAATCAAGCCATCAGATTGTCCTTCTGCTTCCCCAGACCACATCCCTGGCCCGAGGAAGCTGGGCTTTATGCCAGTGACTTCGCTATTAATAGGAAGAGCAAGTGCTGAAATTCAGAGATTGTTTATACCTCACAGTAACAGTTTGGGACTGCTGTGCCTTGTCCCGCTCCTCAGTGAAGTGGGTCAGAAAAGTGTATGGCTGGGCTTGGCCAGGGAGCCTCACCTGGGCTTTGCTTAGGTTCAGGGAACACGCGGGGCTTTGCAGCACCACAGCTGTGCATTTGTATCTGCTGTGCCCCAAGGAGCACGTGCTGGGACCACAGGGTGCTGCTGTGCAGCCAACCCCTGCCCTGGGCTTTTCTAAAACAGGCAGACGTGGTGCAAGGAGACCCTGCTGGGAGCACAACAAGCCGTGGCAAGCCAGTGCTGCGGGATCAGTATGGGGCTGGAAGGGGTGTGGAGACTGCCAAAGGGAACTCCCCGTGGGGGAGAGGAACGTGCAGGATGGTGGCAGGGGGTGCAGGGGACTTGGCACCCTCTGAGCAAACTACTTGAGTGATGCTGGGGGGGTGTAGGAAGGGCTTTTATGTGTGCACCACGTGGGACTGCTCGTCTGAGAGATAGAGAATTCTGCTGGGAAGGTGCAGTGGAAGGAAATGTGGTCAAACAGCCTAGGGGAGAGGAGAGGAAGATGGGGAAGATTTTCTCTCCTATGTTACACATGGAAAATACCCCCTGAACGCTTACCTCTCCCTGCACGCGGGGTCTGGAGGGTGGGGGCAATGTCCACGGCTCCATGCAGCATAGATGTTCCCATTAACACTGTGAAAGTAGAAGGTACCTGCTGATGGCCTTCTTTGGGATTCTCCCCCAGGCAATGTTTGAGCTGGTTACTTCCGAAGCCTCGTATTACAAGAGTCTGAATCTGCTGGTGTCTCACTTCATGGAGAACGAACGCCTGAAAAAGATCTTACACCAGTCTGAGGCACACATCCTCTTCTCCAATGTCCTGGACGTCATGGCTGTCAGCGAGCGGTAAGACACCTGCCGCTGGATTTTTGGCTAGCTGAACGGCATCTCTTCAGCTAAATTTGTTCAGAGAGCAGACTGAGCAGTCTGCTACCCAGCCTTTTCAAAAAGCTTGCGGACACGTTAATTGCTTTCAGCCCCAGGGGCAGAAACTGGGAATTATGTTGAACGTGCAGGTCATAACGAGTGCTGATTTTCTTATCTAGCTTCCTGCTGGACCTTGAGCAACGGGTGGAGGAGAATATTGTGATCTCGGATGTGTGCGATATCGTCTACCAGCACACCGTTAATCACTTCTCTGTGTACATCACCTACGTCTCCAACCAGACCTACCAGGAGAGAGCTTACAAGCAGCTTCTGTAAGTTCCAGTGCTTGATGTTGTATTGCTTTCCAAAGTCATACAGGCCATTGATTTAGCAGTAATTTCAGTATTGCTAAATAGTACAGACGCAGGATTTCCCTCTGCACTGATTTTACTCTGCATTTATAAAAAAGAAAATATAATTAAAAGGCTTTATGGTAAGGGTGGGGTGAGAGAGTAGGCAAGGAGCATACCAAGTGAATTCAGAGCTAGCAGTTCCCAGCTGTGGGAAATGCTTTCGGTGGACATGAGAACACACGCTTGTGAAAGCATGCGTTTTTAAAATGCAAGCAGAGACAAGAGATTGAAAGGCTGAGAATATGATGCAACTCTCTGAAGGCAAGAACAGCCACTGCTTTTCCAGAGCTTCTCAGAAGGGTTGAACCTTCCCAAAGTTGAGATTTTTTTTTTTTTCAAAAGAACAAAACTTTCTTAAAAGGGAAAAAAAAAAAAGCCATTTTCATCACATTCTGGTGTTACAAATAGAGGCACAATGCCTGAGGATATAATCCAAGATATTTTTGCATTATTTTTCAAGTTCAGCAAGTCTTTTGGTCCAGTAGGAATTCTACCATCTCAAAACAAAGAGTGCCCTACAGGCTTGTCTTCGAGCAGGAGGATTAATTTTTTCTTCAGTTACAATGGCCTGGATTCCTCCAGGACAGCCCATTGAACATGCTGCACTATATTTCCTCCCCATAGCAGCAGCTGGTTCGGGGGAGTGTAATGAGCCCTAATCCTTTCCTTTCTCTGATCTCCAGCTTTTGAGGCAAAAAAGAAAAAAAAAAAATAAAAATCATTCCAAGCAGCCTCTGCTGAGCTTGGCCAACTGTTCTCTCTAAAAGGAGGGTACTGCAGGGTTTCCTTGAGTCAGAGGTGAGCAATATAAACAGTGTGTCCAGAGTCATTAGCTAAATACTCAGAAGTGAACCAGCAGTAGGCTGGATTACCTGAGCTTGAAAAGGACCAATTGGAGTTGGAAGTATTCCTAGATGCAAATTGAGAGGGCAGTCTTTTTTTCATCTGAGAGAGAATATGGAGGACGTTGAAAATAATAGACTCTTCCTCAGGCTCCAAGCTAGCCCAAGAGTTTCACAGCACTTGGCTGAACTTGAAGCCTCAGGTGTTCCACAGTTGCCCCCACTTTGGCTACATTTCTCAGACACGCTCAGGTCCGTTCTGCTGTGGCTCTGGCAAGTGACACAGTGACACAAGTACCTGCTGCAGCAGGAGAAGCACTCGGAGCGGCTTCTCTTGGAGTGCTGCAAGTCACAGGCAGTGAAGACAGGTTCTGCATGCTTAAAAATGTCTTCTCATCCATGCTGGTTTTGCTAGCCAGGACTCCAGAAGTCTTCCACATGGCTGGCCCTCACAGTCACCAGGAGGTGCTGGCTTTGACTGCAGCAGCTGGGGCTTGTGAAATAGCTCAGCGCAGCCACGTCTGGGGCTCAGCCACATCTGGGGCTCAGCAACGCCCTCACCTGCTGTGAACACAGTCAGGGATGGCCTGGGGATGGCCTGTGCTCTTCTAAGGCCAGATAACGATTTCCATCCTCCTGCTAAGCAGCCAGGAGTAGCCAAGTTTTGTGGCTTGTCTTGTTCTTATGACTGTGTGAATTTCACCTTGTCACAGAGATCCAACTGTGTAAAAATATATAATTATGCTTGTGACTCATCTACTTGGACACACACCCCATTCACACACACCTACGCACACAGCGTATGCTGCTAAGCTAGATGTGCTACACATGTGAACATGCTACCATAGCTTGTACATTAAAAGACTATTTTTTTTCCATCCCCCAACTCTATAAATAGCTCTGGATTCAAACCAAAATACACCTAGAAGCATTTGGTTCCTCCTCCCTTCCTTTCTGTTCCTGGGAGAAGCGAGGCAGATGCTGCCTGTGGGACTAGGCTGCTTTTGGGTCACCACCCACACACCGAAGTCACATGCGAGGTGGCACTCACTCACTTTCTCTCCTCAGCCAGGACAAGCCAGCTTTCCGGGAAGTGATCTCACAGCTGGAGCTGGATCCCAAGTGCAAAGGCCTGTCCTTTTCTTCCTTCCTGATTTTGCCATTTCAGAGGATCACTCGGCTCAAGCTACTCGTGCAGGTAGAGTTTTGCTCTTCTGTATCATCCAAAGGTCTTCTGCATCACTCCTGGAGTTCTCATGTCCAATGGTTCGTAACAAGGCTTACAAACAGCCAAGAGCAGCCCTAGAGCTGGGTGAAGCTTTTCCACAGAATAAGACATTATCAGCTCTGGAAAAGTTTTCAGTCACAGAGAGAACACATCCAATTTGATGTTGAATTTGCCTTGTAGTTTTTACTAAATAAGAGTTGAAGAAGAGCTTTGCTGTAGAGCTGCTAGAAGGGGTAGCAGTGGTACATTAACCCAACTGCCTATTGGTTAGGCTGCTCATGTACAGGTGCACAGTGTAGAACAGCTCCAGAATTGTGTGTAATACCCAAATCAGGGTGGCTTGGGCCAGGCTGTGGCAGCTGTGCTTTGCCAGCATGTCTGAGCATTGCACTGGAGGACACGCTTCTAGGGATGAGGAGGCAGCTGAGTCCCAAAAGATCTTATCCAACTTGGATTAGCAAACACTACCTGCTAATGCCAGCTCTAGCTATTTTTTTAAATAAAATAGGGGTCTGCCTGCTATTCTTCTTATAGATATTCAGTAGTAGTCAGATGGGAACAAGCATTAATGAAAAACAGGAGCTAAGAGGTGAGTCCCTGTACTCTATCATCCACCCTGTAATTAGGCCAATGGCCAGAAATAACTCCAGGTATAGCAAAGACCTTTCCATGCTGTCAGATTGGAAAGTTAACACAGCCTTTGCTCCCCTACAGAATATTTTGAAGAAAGTAGAAGAGAAGTCTGAGAGGGAAACCACTGCCCTGGATGCACATAAGGAGCTAGAAACGGTAAGCGTGAATGAACTACATCTGAAGGCCATTAAGATTAAACAAGTATGCCCAGTTTCTCCCCAGAAAAGACCTACAAACTGCATTCGTTCACTCCTGGAGCTGTTTCTTCAAATCCCAGTGCTATGTTTCAAGAGTAATTTTTTTTTTAAAGTCTTCCTTGCTCTCAAAGATGAACCAATGCAGCAGCTATTTATTGTCAGTCAGGGAAAAAATCCCTTACTAACAACAGATACATATGTTTCCTCTCTAGGAAGAGACAATGCTTTCCCCTGGGGTTTTCAAGAATACAAGGTGTTTTTGCAGATGCCTGAGGGCGATGGATCCTACTGAGGGATGTGATTAGCTGCAACAGGCAGTCGAGTATGACTGTATCAGGTTTCCTCCAATGCAGCACATCTCTTCCTCTGACCTAGAATAAGTTTCTCAATGAAATGAACATACTTGCTTTATCCCTTTCAGCTGACGATGGTACAACCCCTGATGTTCAGGTGGAATTCAGTTGTGCTTGTTACTGCTGTGCACAAAGTGCTGGACAGGCATTGTTTTGCAGCGGGGCTGTTCCTGACATGGTCATACAGGGTGATCCCCCCTTTGATCGACACGTTTGACAGGTCTGGAATGCCACCTGGAGTTACTGGCAGCTACGTGGCTGGAACAGGGCACTACAGGGACCGAGGTCTTTGAATCCCCTTCTCTTAATGACCCTTAGAAGCTTGGAGTAGCTCTTGAATCCTGCAATTCAGAATAAGCATTTCAAGTTGAAAATTGTGCTAGAGCATCAGCCTGAAGGAGTATCAGCCTGAGGATATGGTTGCAGCTTATGACTGAAATACTAAAACAAAATGACTGTTGGATTTACCCTAAACTAGCGTACGAAGTCTACACTTGGGAGTTTTCTAGGGATAAAAACAGAGGCCTTAACAACAAGATATTCTACATGTATGTTGCTTTATATTTGCACAATGACGATGCATCTACCAGCCTATTTTGCTTTTAACATTGGTTAAAAGTTTGAGGAAGGCTGTTACTGCAGCATGCAGATGACAAGGATTGCTGATGCAAAAATGCTCATTTTGTAGTCGATTTCCTAACTCCCTTCTTATGGTTACTTATCTGAAAACATTTAAGTTTAGATGCCTAGCATCCGGCTAGGTACAGGCATTACAGCAGAGGCCAGCTAGTGCTTAATTTTCACTGCAAGTACCTTATTGGATAGGCAGGAGCAGATTGTGGTTTTAGTTGCTGATGTTCTAGTGGATTTTCAGTAACAGAAGCAGTGCACAAAGTGGAGCATGTTCTCCAACATAATTTTTCTACCTAACCAGGTCTCAAGAGAGTTGCTCCTTATGAAAGAAGCAGTAGCATCTAGGTTAAGGTCCCTGTAACAGGGTAGTGCCTGCACATTGTACTTTTTCTGTCAAAAGTTTGTACTTGGACCCAGATGGACCACAACGAACATCGCTTTTGTGGGACATTCCATCATAGCTGTGGCAGCTGGTGCTGCTTGGCAGAACCACAACATTTCTGCCTTTGAAATGAAGCTCTTTGGTTTGTTCTCTTCTTGAAGATAATACTGCGCATGTACCTTTTTTTTTCTTTTCCAAATGCTGGAGATGGGAGAGACGCATGGTGTGTCAGAATCTGGTAAACGAGCTGTTCCCTTTGCTGCACAGCCAGAAGTGTTGCTTAGCACTGTCTTATTCAGTACCAAAGGCAGCCATCTAACGTGGTCTGATATTCAGCTTCTGGCTGTAACGTCTTCTGGGTGCTGTTTTTTTTTTTTTTCTTTTTTGTTTTGTTCTCCTTCCCTTTTTCACATGAATACAGTGTTGGTGTATGAGCCTGGTTCGTTCAGTTCCTGTTACAGCAAGGCACTTCCCCTATCACGGTCAGGCCTTTCTGCGCTTTGCAGCACTTACCTGTTCAGGCCATTGGAGACAAATCTTCCTATTCTTTCTCCAGGTGGTGAAAGCGTGTAACGAAGGTGTCAGGAAGATGAGCCGAACAGAGCAGATGATCAGCATCCAGAAGAAACTGGAATTTAAGATCAAGGTATAAGCACGGGTTGGTAACAACCCCCTGCAGACAGTGAACCAACAGCATCCAGGTGTTGCACGCGCACACCCAGCAGCGGTAACCCGGTTGCACTCCCTGCAGTGACATTCAGCTGTGGCAGTGCACTGCCTGTCCACGCTGTCCTGCTTGAAACTTTGGAGATGTGCTGCTACAGGCACTGCCCCCACGTGGGCACCAGGACGGTGCCTGTGGGCTCAGTGCACTGCGCTGCAGCCGCCGGGGCAGCGCTAGAGGCAGCGTGTTGCATGTGTACAGAGCTGTGATGCACTGGCAGCTATATTTTACATTACAAGTGACATTAAAGGAAGATTAAATCTACAGAGAAAAACACTTCAAAGCTGGAAAATACCAAAATGAAGGCTGGAAGGCTGTCCCCCTATATTTAATTCATCCATGTCTTCATGCATTATGCCTCTAATCACCTGCTGATCTGTTTTGGGTCCACTCAAGGAATGACTGAATATTTAGGGATGTCTGACCAGATCTTATTTAATACATTCCAGGAAACTCCAGTGCTAAGTATAAAGTCACTGGTTCTTTTCATGAGTGCTGTGAAAGCGCTCCTCAGATCCGTGTGCTTCACTAACTTTAAGGAACATATTTAGTTTCCCAGCAGCCTGTATACATACCTGAGAAACTGAAGAAAAATTAAAAGAATATTTAAAAAATAAATTAAAAATTGAGACCATTTGTTTGGAAGGTCACACTTGGCACCCCAAGAATTTGATTTTCCAAACCCCAAAACCAGTGGGTCTGGGCTAGACCACGGCCCTCGGGCCAGCTTTGGGTTGCAGTAGCTACAAGACTGCCTTCATCACTTACACAGCTGAGGCTGCAAGGGCAGGCTGGAGCAGGTCACCCTGGGCACTGACACAGGCAGGGCTCCTCTAGTGAAAATAATGCAGGGGCACAGAAAGACTGCACCACAGGGCACGTGACAAACGTGGGAGGGAAAGAAGGTGGAAGGGGTAGCAGTTATGGTGATATTTTCAAGTATTTCAGTCATTTGACCAAAAATGTAGTGTCCTAATATAAGAAATGCTGTGTTCTGGGCTTCTGTTTTTAAAATAATATTTTGTAAAACTCCAGCATAAATGCTGTTGTGGCTACTCCTGGCTGGGACAGAGCCGTCCCCTGAGAACTTGCTTAACCTGCTTTTTTCACAGCCAAAAAGCCAACTACATGTTTTGAAAGCCAGTCTCCCTGGCTCGGTGAGGAGACACGGGATGCTCCAGAGACTGGATCAGGCTGTGCAGGGCGTAGCCTGGTGTTTAAATCCAGCACTGGGCACTCGAGCACCACTGCCCTGGACTGTTTGTTTGTTCTTAGGCCCCTGCTCGTGCCCCTGTCTGAGCTCTGTTACTCCCTGTGCTGGGCTGCGGCGGGGCTGTAAGAGCACACTGCGCTCTCTGTGCAGCTTTCCATCCATCCTCTGTGGCAAGAGATGATGTGATGGGAGCTCACTTGAAATTCTTTCTTTGTGGCCTGTTGCTTAACTGCAAAAGCCATGGATTTGTTGCCCTTCTCACTGTTGCTGTCTTTTTTCAAACTTCTAGTCCGTGCCCATCATCTCTCACTCCCGCTGGCTGCTGAAACAGGGGGAACTGCAGCAAATGAATGGTCCCAAGACGTCACGAACGCTTCGCACCAAGAAGCTCTTCAGAGAAATCTACTTGTTCCTTTTCAACGATCTGCTGGTAATTTGCCGGCAAATTCCTGGGTAAGTGGAGAATTCAGGTGGCATCCAGGCACCTTAAGCCCTTTGTAAGCGCAGGTGGGGAGCACTGGCTGTTCATGTGTGGTGCAGCTCACCAGCTGAAACCTGATGGCAAACAGGACTTTCTGCCAGCTTTGTGCAGATTTCAGGGCAGGTCTCCCAGCAGGAGCAGCAAACACATCCACCAGTTCCTGCAGAGTGGCACTGAGCTTCATCAGCTGGCGGGCTGATCCAGGAGGCCTGTCTTCCTGTCAAGAAGTGCTTTTCTGACTCCTCACTGCCTGAGGAACAGCTCAGATTTAGTCAGTTACATTTCTAAGAAAGGAGTCTAGAAAATTCGAGCAGTGGGGAGGGGTATAAATCTAGGCCTGAGGCTAGCGGTTATATTTGACGTGGTATAACCTGCCTCAGGCAGAGGGGAATGTCATCGTGCTTAGGACTATGTTTTGTGAAGCTAGAGACCAGTGAAATACAGCAGCACAAACAGACGGGTCCCAGAGAACAGCGCGTTCTTTGTAGCACTAACTAGACTCACCGGTAGGGAGCATCTCGCCAGTCCAACATTTCTAATAAACATGTCGCCGCAGTGTCTGTACGCCTGGAAATATTTTGCTTCTGCGGCAGCTTGTATCCAGAAAACACAGAGGCATTTTACAAATAGGAATGAATTGAGCCTCACAGTCCCCTTGGAGGGAGCACCATCTGTGTTTTGTACACGAGTTGCACAGAGCAAGCAACTTGTTTTCGGCCACGCGGGATGCCTAAGGCCGAGCAAGGAGCGGGTCTGTTGCTTTGCGGTGAGGTTTTGCAGCCACCCGCTCATCCCTTCCCACAGCAAGGCATCTTTTCTCCTCCTCCCATACAGAGGTTCTTGGTCTGGCCCCAGTACAGTCCTGGGTGGATGAAGACAAACTGTTGTGCCTTACCTGCAGGTTTTCCTCAGCTTCTCTTTAACCCCTCTCAGGGACAAGTACCAAGTGTTTGACTCGGCGCCACGGGGGCTTCTTCGGGTGGAGGAATTAGAAGACCAGGGGCAGAGTTTGGCCAACGTCTTCATCCTGAGGCTGCTCGAGAACGCGGACGACCGGGAGGCCAGCTACATGCTGAAGGCGTCGTCCCAGTGAGTACAACGCAGTCACCCCCCAGCACGCAGCATTGCTCTCTCCCTACTCCCAGGCAAGGGCAGCAGCCTTACCAGGGTCAGGCAGCCAGAGATCCCACTGCTCAGCTGCCCTTAGGTCATCCTGGCTGACCCTACAAATCGTTCTCCTGTGGCCACCTTCAGTTTCTCCTCCTGGAAGGCGCTAGGGAAGCAGGCAGGTTGCTCTCCTGTATGGTGGATTTGTAGCACCCGTGGTGGAAGACAGACAGGCACTTTGCATCCTGGGGCAGAGTTCAGGAGCCCACCTGCTGTGCAGTAAACCAAACAGGACGTGTCCTGCACACTCTGCCAGCGCCTCAGCCACCGAGACGGAAGCCGTGCCTGACCAGGCCTCCAAAGCAAAGTGGCTCCTGGTCACAGGCAAAAAGGAGAAGACAAGGCCTCTTCCTCCGTGCCTTCCACAGCTAATCCTGACCTTGCAGCAGCCCTCTGCTGCTCAGGGCCTCTTTGTCACCCTGGGTATAGCTTATTTGGCTCATGGAGTTTTCAATTCAGGTTCCAACAAGCTCAGACCGGGCAAATGATTCAGCTGCACTAACACAGGCAGGATTGTTTTGGAGCTCAGTGCCTGACTTTCTCATTGACCCAAGACTCACCAGACCCACATTTTTCCAGACACAGCATCTGTGCTGTTAAAGGTGCCGTGTAGGCAGACATGTACCACCAGTTAAGCAGCTACTGGAGATTGTGCACCCCTCACCTTGATGTTGCTTCGCTGTTCAACGGTGTTTGGCATCTGTATCTGCAGCACCAGGATGAGGAAGACAAGCCCCCGGCACAGCCAGCACCTGCACCTTCCCCCCAGCTCTGTGACTGCAGCTTTTCTGTGCTGAAAATAGAGACGTCAGTCACCTCGCGCAGGGCAAACGCACGTCTGACGTCTGTGAGCCTGAGCTGTGCAGAGAATGATAAACCAGGACAGGGTTTGCCTCAGCCTGGGGAGGCAACCGTGTTTCTGCATCCTGCTCCATCTTTGAGGCAGCCACTGTGAGCGTGAGAGCTTGCTCGAGGTGTGCCCACAGGTCTGTTGGCCTGAGGGGTGGTGTGGTGCTGTTCTGGAGCTGCAGGAGAGGTCTGGGCAGTGCCAGCTATGGACCAGAAAAGCAGAGAATTAGAAGAGGGAAGAGGGTGCTGAAGAGCAACTGCTGCATGTACTTGACAGCTCTCACAGCATTTCCCAGCTCCGAACCCACACAGCAGTGACAATCTGCTCAGTGGCAGCTTGCAGCTAGCGCCCCAGCTGGGCTCTGCCAGCACCAGCAGCTGCCCTGAGTTTGGGCACAGCTGGGCACAGGGGCGGTCCTGGCACACACGCAGGCCCCTCACAGGGCTGAGAGAAGGCAGGGCGCTGCGGGGAGGACCCAAAGAGCCCTGCAAGGAACAGGCCTGCAGCCAGCACCACAGCAAGACTCGAGGGCTGATCTTAGCCAGCCCCTCGGAGCACAGAGCTCCCATCCCTTGTGCCCCTGCGGGGCTGTGCTCAACCTCCAGCTGGATTCACTGGCCCCAGGCATCGCACTTCGCTGCCAGCTCTGCAGGTCCACCTGTCAGCACATTTCCTTCTCAGCTTCCTTTCAGCTGTTCCTCTCAGAGGAGGCTCCAGTGGCGTTAGGTGTGCCTCAAATTCAGGTTTCAAAGCTACCATCCGAGGAGGGAGAAAGTCCTGGCTCCCTCGGGGCCGGGAGCACAGCTGCTCCTTCAGCCAGAAGCTGCAGCACGTGAAGAGAAAAGGAGGGGATGCCAAGGGAAGGGCTTCTCGAGCACATGTGAAATCTTCATCCTCCTGCTGCGGGTTCAGGTCTTGCCTTCAGTAACCGTGTGCTGGAGCTGACAGCGTGCTCACGGGGCTTTCATCTCAGCCACTACCAAGTGAGCCATACCTGGGTAGGCCACAGCGCTCATCTGCAAACTGCTCAGCAATACCCTTCAAGTGTTCCTGCGCAGCAGCTGTGGGAATCGATGTTCCTCTGAGTGTTTCACCAGGGAAAACCGCTCCTGTTGGCCTCGCTGGGCCAGGAGCTGCTGTTCCTGGGCAGAGCTCGAAGGAGGCCAAGCTCCCTCCTGCTGCTGTCGCACTGCTCAAAGGGCCGGCCGGCCAGGGCTGTGGGGCAGGGCTGGGGCTTGTTGCCTTGGGGCACTGTCATCTGTGGGACATCCCAGAGGGAGGCTCAGCAGCACCAGCGAGTCCAGGACCCCAGGGAGACAGGCAGGAAAGGGCTGTGAGAGGAGGAATCAGGAGCTCGGGGCTGGGTAGGTGGGAGAGGTGGTGTCCCCAGGACTCTCCTGGATAAGCCTTGGCTTATTTTCCCTATGCAGGAGCGAGATGAAGCGCTGGATGATTTCGCTGGCCCCAAACCGAAGAACCAAGTTTGTTTCCTTTACATCCAGGCTTGTTGGTAAGAGACACAGCACAGCAGCCAGGAGCTCTTCACCCCTACCCCAGGGCCCTTTTGTCTGCCCTGATCTCCCCATCCCGCCCCTTAGGGCCCTGTGGGAACCTCTCCCTGGGCTCCCCTTGCATTTCCACCCCTGATACCCACTTATCAAGGCCTGGCCCTGACTTTGTTCCCCTCCAGCACTCCTCAGCCCACCTGCACTCCTCAGGCCCTGCAGGGCAGGCTTTCACCCCAGGCCCTTCCTCACAGAAACACTCCCCAGCGCATGCCCTCCGCGGGGTTTCTCACTAGATCAGGGGGGGCATTCGCAGAGGTGGCGGTGTTACCCCCCTGAGCTGCTGTCCTGCAGCTCTCTGTATCCTGGCCTGTCCCTCACTCTCGCCCTGTGCCCTGGCAGACTGCCCGCAGATCCAGTGCGTGCACCCCTACGTGGCCCAGCAGCCGGACGAGCTGTCCTTAGAGCTGGCCGACGTCCTCAACATCCTGGACAAGACGGATGACGGTAGGGGGGGTACGGGGAAGGGGGGGGGGGGGCTGCGAAGGTGTGGGCTTTGCCCTCGGCTGAGCGGACAGGACAGGGGACGTGGGTGGGAAGAGGCAGTGCCAGCCTCGCAGCCAAGGGAGCGTGCAGCAGAAGGAGGGTGTTACCGCTGCCTCCTAATGCTCAGCAAACCTCGGCTGCCCTGGGCCGTGGCAGGGCTGGCACCACCACCCGAAGCGTGACGCGGAGCCGTGCCTACCTTGACTAGATTTACAGCCTGGACAGCCTCCAGCACAGCCAGCCCCGAGGAGCTGATGGCAGCTTCCAGGCAGCGCTGCCAGCTCCAGGGCCCTTCCCAGCACGGCCGCCCCAGCGCAGGAGCAGCGGCTGGGCCTTCCTGATGTGTGCCTGTCTCTGTCTCTGCTCAGGCTGGATCTTTGGGGAGCGTCTGCATGATCAGGAGAGGGGCTGGTTCCCCAGTTCTATGGGGGAGGAGATCCTGAACCCCAAAATCCGAGCCCAGAACTTGAAGGAGTGTTTCCGGGTGCACAAGTCGGATGACAGTCAGCGGAGGAAACTGGGCAGCAGGAACCGCCAATGACCGCCGGCACCCCCGAGTGGCTGGAGCACGGCTGGGAGGGGGCAGAGGACAGAGGCTGCCAGCTGGGAAGGGGCAGTGGTGCAGGACAAGGCGCGCCAGACCCAGCACAACCCCCCCCCACCCCGGATAAACTGGGCTGCCTGCCGTGCTTTCTGCAGCGCCGATCCTTCCCTGGAGCCCAGTGCTTCCAAGTGGCCACAGAACACCTTTCCAAAGAGCACGAGCCCAAACTGACACACCGTGAGGTGCCAGCCCACTGAGCAGCGAGGGAACCAGGGGCTGAGGGGGGTTCTGCCTTGACCCCCAATTCCCTGCACATGTTCCAGCTGGAACTGGCTCAGGCTGCTCGGGAAGGGCACGTGGAGCAAAGGGAAGGCAGCAATTAGCACCGCCCGTTTGAGTGCTTCCAGCTCATCACTACCTTCTGAGTTAGGGGCTTTCCTAAAGCTGCCTCTTCCAGGCGTGGAAGCTGAAGCAGAGGAGCTGTCTCATCCTCTCACACAGCCCATTAGCACCAGGGCTGGGAAGAGCCCTAAGGAATCCCATTTCCCGAGCCCCAGTGGCTTCACAGCAGCACTTTCCCTCGGCAGACCCTCGATCCACCTCCAGACGCTGTGAACGCAGCCCTGCTCCACCAGCAGCCTGACCTCAAACGCCCCGACCAAATCCCTGCCACCTGAAGTCCTCAGAGCACACCTGGGTCCTGCCCCACAGCTCACCTCTCTTCTACAGCTGGCAGCCCCTCCACAGCGCTGCCGCAGAAGCCGGCAGCACCAGGACCTTCCCCAGCTGAGCTGCTGCTCACAGGAGCCCGGTGCCTGCGCTGCCCTGCGGAGCCCCGCCACTGCTGCAGGGCTCCAGGAGCACCAGCAGAGCCGGGCACCGTGCAGCGGGTGGGTGACGGTCCCCCGGGAGCTGTTGTGCGCTGTAGGAGGCCCAGCAATCACGCCTGCATGTTTGTACCCCACTCCTCCCAGCTGCCCCCCTGTACAGGCTCACCCCATGTATATATGTGAACCCCAGCGCCTGCAGAGCCAGGTCACCACTCCTTCCAGCTGTGACACCGAGCATCGCATGGAGCCCAGGGCACAGCACCGAGAGGGGCCAGGGGACAACCCCAGCACGAAGCAGCCCCGCAGCAGCCACCTGCTGCTCAAACAGCCTGGCTGCAAACAGGCCCACGCGTGGCCACCGGCTGGGCCCGAGCTGCAGCTGGCATCTGTCAGGGAGTCACGGTCATTGAGCAACTTTCTGTAACTCTGCAAGGAGTCTTCCAGGCCCTGCCTGCAGCACGCTCTGCCGGGTCATGGCTGTGCTCAAAAATGGGGTGGAGAGCAGCTGCTTGCTCACAGAGCCACGCAGCAGCCCCACACAGGGCAGCAGTGTGGCTGCGCTGGTGGCAGCAGGGGAGGACAGAGGAGAGCTGCTGAAAGGGGCTCTGCAGAGCTGCCCTGGGGCTGTGGGTGGAGGGACTGAGTCGCACAGCACCAGGCCAGCTACAGCCAGACCCCAGGAACAAACCCATGGGAGCCAGAGCAGCAGAGGGAGCACAGAAGTGGTTCCTTCCTCCCTCAGGCCGAGCTCGGTGCCACCACCTCAGCAGGAGCACCCGACAGCAGCCAGCACAGCACCATGCCCACCTGACAGCAGCACGCACAGGCTGGAGGCTCCCAGCCCCCACCGGAGCCCAGCCCCACGGCGGGGGCCTGCAGCCTCCAGCTTGGTGCAGGGCCGCACCCCACAAACAGGGACCCCCCCAAGTTGCTTCCCCCTGCTCCCAGGGCAGCTTTCTGAGCACAGCCAGAGCTCCACCTCAGGGCCTGGACCCCACAGCATTTGCAAATTTTCCACAGTGCGAAACCCAGGGGAGCTCTGGCTCCAGGCAGCCCGAGTTCCCCAGGAAATGAGCACACCCCAGAGCCTGCAGCTTTGCAGAGCTGCAGCCAGCCCAGCCCTGAAGTCCCACACACCTACCTGGGACGCTTCTTAGTACAGCAAGGCTCCTGCACCCCTCAGCAGCAGCTGTTTAGTAGCGGAGGGACTGACCCAGGTTCCCCAGCGCCAGGACAGCACCACCCCGCTGCATTCCTTGCAGGGGAAGAGGGGCACAGGGCTGCAGGATGCTGTCCCACCCCCCGCCGCCAAACCCTGGGACTCACTCTTGCTCTGTTGTGACCTTTTATGACTTCAAACCCTAGGCACAGGCTGTGCCGTTTTCAGGCACCAAGTGGCATCCAGTGTTATTTCTTCAGACCCAGCCCTGCACGCCTGTCTCAGTGGTCTCAGTGTTGTACAGGGCCAGGCCTGGGCCCCACAAGCACGGGCTGGAGCCCCCTGGACCCTGCCAGGCTGCCTCAGTGAACTGAGGGGAACTTCTCGTCGTCTCGTTTGCCGTGTGATGAAATATAGCTGAGCGAGCCAGCGCCAGTGACACTCCTGCCTCTTCTTCCTCCCCCAGACCAACCGCGTGCCCCCCCCAGCGCGAGTGCTGGGGTAGGGGGAGCTGGGCCAAAGACAGGGGGTGGAGGTGGGGAGGGGTGGGAAAGTGGTGTGGGGTGACACCAGGGAGAATTGGGGTGGCACGCAGCACCTCACCACCCTCTCCCAAGGAAAGCTGTGCCAGATGATGCCCAGCACTGTTACCACCCCACCAGGACAGACCTGGAAAGCTGCTGCCAGCCCAACGCCCCTTGCTGCCACGGGCTGGGGGGGTGACACTGCTGCAGTCAGGCCTGCCAGGTGTCAGCGTGCCCACAAGTCACACGCTAAGAGCCAAGGGAGAGGTGGGGTGTAACGCTGCCACCCGGAGCAGAGGCTGGAACACCCTGCATCTGCGGCAATGTTTCTGCCCCAGGGGCCCCCGGCAGCTGGGGAGCAGCAGCAGTGGAGGGCAGGATACAGGCTGGTTGTGTTACAGAAACATCTTTTATTGAGTTCAGGAGGCAGAGAACTTTCTCAGCGTGATGACAACCAAGGCCACAAGCACAGATGTTCCCAGGAGGGAGGCGATGACAATGGCACCAATAGCTCCAGGCCCCAGCGAGCCTGCAGGGACAGAAAACAAGGCGGCGTGAGGCTGGCAAGTCACAGAGGGGAAGGGCAGTCGGGCTCAAACCCCTCAGGGAGGCAGACAGCAACCCCGCTCCCAAACCCCTGTGGGAGTGACCCGCATGCAGCCTGGGGGCCCCGTGGTGCTGCCCCCCCCTTACCGTCCCCAGTGTCCAGGCGGTGCAGGTGGGTGGTGTCCTCAGGCTCCAGCTCGGAGGTGTACGGGGGGAAGGCGGTGGCGTCTGAGAGCCGGGCGGTGGTGGTGGCGGCATCGAAGGGGCCGGCTCCGGAGGGCAGCTCAGGCGGCTCATTCCACAGCGTGGGGACCGGGCCCTGCGGGTACTCTGCTGGGAGACAAGCACCGACCATCACTCCTGTGCACGGGTGGGCCCAGCGGGAGCCTGGGACGGCCACAGCTCAGCCGGGCCCTGGGCTCCAGGTTCCCAGGGACAGATGGAGCAACCCCGAGGGCTGTGAAACCCATGGGGCAGGGCCCCAGGCTCTGGGAGCACACCCCCAGAAGACAATGCCTGGGCTCCAAGGTGAAACCAGGTGTCCACACAGCACCAATGGGACAAGGGAGACTATCACACCCCTGCAACAGACAGAGACCAGCCAGGCACCCATGCACAGCCTGCACTGTCCAAAACCAGTGCTGCGGGGCCCTTCTGCCCTACACTGCCACCTACGCAGTGCAGGATGCCAGAGGCACTGCCCGAGCAGGGGAGCTGCATCTTGCGGGCCCCAGAGCCTCAACTTCCCTCTGCCCCCACCTCCATGCTGTGCCGGGGAGATGAAAGCAGAGCCGTGCTCTGATGTTACCATTCACGTCCTGTTATTTCTTCCCCCTGTGGGGTCGGGAACCAAAGCAGAGAGCCCTCCCTGTTTGTGTGTGGCTGAGCTGAGCATTCCCTGTCAATGCCTGCCTTGTTCAGGTGGGCCCCGGCGGGAGCGGGAGACATTCCACAGCTCCCCGCTGAAACCGCTGGGAATGTCACACTAGGATGGAGAAAAAGGGGAAAAAAACAGCAGCCAGTTCCAGGGCCCACCTGAACCGACACGGTGGTTTTCTGGGCCAGGAAAGAGGGCAGGAGAGGAACCAGAGCAAACAGCCCGAGCTCCCTGGGGCAAGGCACAGAGGTGCGCACCCATCCTGCACGGTGGGTGCTGGAGGGGCTGGGTCACCCGGGTGCCTCGCTGCCATGGGTACACGTGGGCTCAGCCCTGCCCAGCCTCCCCAGCACCCTCCTGGCCTCTCCCTGGCCCAGCGAGGGAGGTGGCGGCGGCAGCACCAGCCCCAGCTTTAAGTACCCAGAGCCCTCCCTGACAGTGCTCTGGGGGAGGAATGGCCACTGAAGGACCACGCTTGGTTCTCCTGTAGGAACCCTGCACCCAAAGAACAGGAGGGCCAGCACCAAAACGCTGCCTGTGCAAACCCCCAGACAGGACTTGCCACGGGGCTCACATCAAAGAGTGGCTCCCACCTTCCTTGGAAGCTTTTGCTGCTGCTTAACAGGCTTAGGAACACAGCTCTAGACCAGATTTGCAAAGCCCTTCCTACAACCGTAAAAGCGACAGGATTTTCATGGGGAGCTGCCAGCTTAACTCTGGCCCAAGGAGGAACGAGACAGGGAAATCAGCTCCCAGCCTGAGGTCTGTGCCAGCGCTCATTCGGGCAGCGACCCAGCACACTCGGGCTGGCTGACCCACCTGGGGGAGGAGCTGGACATGGCATTTGCTGCTGCTCCCATCCCGGGTCCCCAGCAGGAGTGCACAGGAGTTGTGCTCCACAACTGCTCCCCAGAAACACCCGAGCCCTTGGCAAGGCCCTTCTCAATCTGCCCTGCACAGCCAGCAGCAGAGCTGGAGACACATCCCATCCAGGGGCTCTTCCAGAGCACTATTTCCAGTGGACCTCTTTTCTCAAAATCCTGTTGTTTTGCTACCAGAGAACAGATCAAGAGGAAACAGAATTTAGTGGATAGACATAGTTAAATCAACATGGAAAGGACCCAAGCAGAGTTAGGGCTATTTAGTTAGCAATGGTGGCATTAGGAAGCTGTTGGTTTAGGCACAAACCAAACATGTTTAACAGTTTGAAGCCCCGCTTCCAGGCTGCTTTGGGAAGTGGAAAAACTGCTCAGAGAAGAGCTCCCCTCCAGCTGTGACCTCCCTTACTGCACCAATAGCGGAGCCATTCCCACCTGGCAAGGGGGAGCCGTGCTGGGGGGAGGTCACTGTTGCATTTCCCAAGAACATTTTTCTCTCCAAAAGCCAAAACAGCTGGGCACAGCCCTTGCATCGGGCTGTGGTCAAAGTCACAGATTGCTCAAGCAATCTCTAACAGATGCAGACACCATGCAGGGAGCCTGTAGGACCCGGACAGGCCCTTTCCAATACCCTGTTCTCAAAGGGACAAGGAGGCAGTGCCACCCCTTCCAACAGCAGAGCAAGGGCTCATTTTCTAGCCAGACCCATGGGTCCCAGAACATCTCTCCAGTCCCAGCAATCCAATTCCTGAAAAACGCATTGCAGCTCTCAAAGTAGGGCACAACTTATTTTTGATAGCCGAGTAAAGAGGCAACAGTCTAATTTATTTATGATCTCGGTGACTTAAGACCTGGCTAGAGTCTTGAATGGCTTCTGGACAGATATTTTGTTAATTCCTCTCATTTGATTAAAGCGTACATTCAGTTCACCCTCACAAAAAGGGCAGAGCGTGCTAAAGGCGAGCTTTCTGTTCCAAGTTCTTGTGGTTTTCCCTTAACGGCACTTCAGCGGCTGCAGAAAACACAACTCCCCTCAGCCAGGCCTGGTGCTTCACTACCAGGAGCTGTCAGCCCCGCAGCAGAACCATGCACGTGCAGTGAACCCGCATCTGACCACTGAGCACCATGGGCTCCGCCAGGCCCCACTGCCGGCCCTCCTCACCCACCGCTGCTGGAACTGCTGCCGACAGCCCTGCAGCGCTCTCCCTCCTGAACTAACAGATCCCCTCTCTCACGCCTCCCTTCTCACCATGCTGTGAGAAGCACAACCCCCCAACCTGACTACCCCCATGTCCTGCTGGTTTCCCCAGGCGCTCGGGCACTCAACGCCCGCTCCCCTCAGCGGTACCACACAGCCCGAGCCCAGCTCGGCTGCGCCGCTGCTGGCTACGAGCAGCAGAGTCGCAAGCAGACGCGGTCAGACCTAAACATGATCCACAAGAAAAGCAGCAGGGGCAGGCCCAGGCCTTCCCACACGCACGGTTACCACCTTGACAGCAACCTGCCGGTTACATTGCTGCATCCGTACTGCGACAATGGCGCTGTGCCCCTGAACCAATGCCTCCCAGTGAGGGATCGGAGCCGGCTGCAGCTCTCCATGGGCAATGGGGAGGCTGGACGGGGCCTCCAGGGGCCTGGTGCAGGCACAGCACTGTTAACGTGCACAAAAACCCAAACACGTTGCAGTCTTACGTGAGGGTGTGCAATTGAGGACTGAAAGCCAAGTATCAAGGGCAAGTTAGCATACGGTTTTCCTGTTCACCCAAGAACTTTGTAGAAATTAAGAACTACCAAGAAACATGCTAAAAACACCTCATCAGCCCCACCACTGCCCTGCCTCAGCTCCCCGTGCTCTGAAGAAAGAGGAACCATGACCCCGGGGCACACACAAGCCCTCTCCCAGCACCCAGCCTGTCTCAGCACTGGGGCACAGATGGAGGAACTGCTGCCCCTCAGGCTGCTCAGTCAAGTGCACTTCGTAAAAAACAGCTTGGGAGCATTTATGGGAGAGGTGATAGAATCAGATGACAGGAATTATCTTAATTACTGAGGTTTTTAACAGTGTGGAGATGGAACCCAGAGAAAAATGGACTAAAAGTAATTCATTGTTCTGCAGCAGGCCAAGTAGAGGAAGACACAGATGACACCTCTTCCTCCTCATATGTTGAGACAAGTCATCTTACTTCTGGGAAATAAATACCCTTCAGGGAACTGTATCACTTATCCTCCCTCTCAGCAGCACAGGGTAGTTATGACTGAGGCCAAAAAAAAACAGAAAAAGTATCAAGGGTTAGTACAACAAAAAAATACAAGTTTCTGAATGATTCAGGAACCCACCAAGACTTCAGCTACATGGACCATAGTGGGGTCTAAAAGGGTGGACGCCAAGGGCAACTTGAAGCAACCCTCCCTCCATGCTCAGTGAGGAGGCTGGGTGGGCTGCCTGCACTGTGACGTGGCCTCCTGTGCCCCAGATCCTGGGCAAATGAAAGGTAAGACTAGACAAATCTCCACAAGTGATAGCTCTTGAAGCTGGACAGATCTGAAGAATCCTTCAAGACACCCCAAACAAAGAGAACCTTCCCCCAAGCACAATGCAAGACCTCAAGGCAGGCAGGTGTGACCATCTAACATCTCCATCCCTGGAGAGCAGTCACCAGCGACCACCACTCTTCTTTGAACAACCTGGTTTCAGGATCTCATTGTCCTCAGAGCCTGTCAATAGGAGATGACAATGAGATGTTCCTCCTCCATGGGATGATGCTTGGAAAGGCAAGAGCACCTGTTGTAACCTGAACATGGCACACCATTTCTTCTGTCGCCACCATGTACAGGTTAACTTAATGCCAAATCCACAGCTCACATCCTTTTCATAACTTGGGAGCTCTTCTTGCCTTTTTTTTTTTTTTTTTGATAAAGATTTTAGTGTCTTTTTACATCCATTACAAGGGGTGGCAGTGGTGCTGGGGTGTGCGCTAAGGTTACCTGCTGCTTTCTGGAGCACACTCTCCACCTCCAATCCAGTAACCTTAACCAGGAGCTGATAATAAGTATCATTTACAGAGCATTGGTGCTGAACAAGTTTGAGTAATGCTCTACAAAAACTTGTTTTAAATCTGGACCTGCTGGAACAATCATGTCTTTAAGAAATATGTATGAGAAAATATTTAATTCCCATATTCTTGAACTTCAAAAACTTCCCAATAACCCTTTATTGTATTATTGCTGAGAACACAGACAAGTTGCTACGGACAAGGCCTTGTCCCGTACTTCCTCCTTTAGCATAACGAAGACCATCTCCTGCTCTGCTTCCTTCCCATCCTCCATATCCACACTGACGTGCTCCTGCAGTACAACATATTTCCACATGAGCTCAAAACAAAAATCCAGGAGCCCACATCAGAGTTCGATTACAAAAAACACGACTCAGAAACCAAGGCCTCAGCAAAGTCTTCTTACCAACTTCAATTGGAGTTCCGAACCCATTATGGGGATTGAAACTGGTTTTACTAAAAAGCAAAAAGATTTCCTTCACCATCTTACGATGCTCTTGGCCAAAGTGCCACTTGTGTTTGAAGAAAGAAGTGGACAGAAGTTGGTGGTGCAGAGAGCCCTTACATTTGACCCTTTTCCTGTTGCACCTACATGATGTGGACAAAGAAGGACTCAGGTGTTGTCCTGTCTTTGACAGATGCAATACTGGAAAGAGCTTAGTAGCTCAGAAGTTCACATTTTCTCAAGTCAGAGCCCTGAATGCTCTGCTCAGGAAGCCAGCCTGGCTGGGCAAGAAACCAGATCAAGGTCCACAACCCACCAGCACCCTGGAAGCGCCCTGCTACACCCCGATGGGAAGCCTCAGCTGCCAGCAGATCCTCCACCTCTTGCCGAACTCCCAGGTGCTTACCCCAGGCTTTGGCACAAGATAGCTCTTGAGTCACTGCTGTGACAGAACCATGTCCAACGAGGAAGCGAAGACTCGTTCTGGACCTCAGGGTGGCATTGCCAGCATCCCCTACAGCCCTGCCTGAGGCACAATCCACTTTGCTCTCCACAGAGGCCTTTGCTACGGAAAGTACGAGGTGCTGACATGGGAGGGCAGGGGCTGCGTGAACTCGGAGGCCAGCAATGGGCTGTCCAGCCCCAGGTAGCCACAGCAGGCACAGGGCCAGTGCAGGGATGAAAAGAGGCCTTCATGGGGAGCACAAAGGGCAGCCTGTGATGTGCGAGTGCTGGAAGCTCGAGTGTGGAGCAGCGTAGAGCAGTGTGGTTCTGATGAATGTTAAATAAACTTGTTTACAGAAAGGCTGGGCTGCATGTATATGCACAGAGACCAGAGGGCTGCCTGCATGCCCTTCCCTTCTTTGTCTCCTCAAGGCAGGAAATTTCCTTTTCTAACAGGGTGAAATGCAGAAAAAATTCCACTGGGCGCTAAAAGCCCCCGCACTGGGGATGGTAACTCTCCACTCCTAATAGAGCAGAAAGTTGTTCTGCTCCTGGGATGCCTCACAACCCAGGCTGGTTCCCTCATGTCCTACTTTGGTGTAGCAAAGAAGAACAAACTTAAGAGGGCCTCAAACTTGGAAAATGCAACTGTGAGAACGCACCTGCACCCCAGGCTCTGACTACTGCATTCATCAATGCAAAGCTCTGAGAGCTACTAGCCTCGCTGGGCGAATGAGGATCACCCAGTATCAACCAGAGTATTTCAAGGGATCAAAGTGACATACAGAGGCAGTGACAGCTGGTTATAAACCAAAAGCTGAGTGACAAGCAAGTACACAGGAAAGCTGGCAAGGCAGGGGACAGAGTGGGCATTCACCAGACCCTGGGAACTTAAGGTAATATGAAAGATTCTAGCTCGGAGAGGAGGCAGGTCAAAGTTTCACTGACAGTGAATTGATTTCTGAAGAGTGAAAAACTCTAACAGTTAAAAAAAAAAAAAAAAAAACTTACCTGGTTTTGGGGAGGAGCACTGCTACTGATTCTGGGAGCATAAGCAAGGTATAAACTGCAACACCGTGCTTAAATTATTAATGTTCCATTACAGAAATATCAAAGGCCAGCATTTGAGAAGGAAAAGATGCACTTTTTATGGCCCATCTCACAGTTACTTTAAAAGTTCTCCCAGCAAGAACACATCTTAAAGTAGTGGGACGTGCAAGGGCAATACCAGCTACAGTAACCCTCCTCATACCTGCCGATGCAGCCATCAATTCCCATCTGTATGAAAACTCCTTCAAAAAGCCTGCTAGACTGCTGGCCAGGAACTCCCTGCTAAGCAAGGTGCAAAGAACAAACGAAGGGAGCTGCAGCCTAGCATTGCACTTCTTGGAAATCAGAACAAGAATTCAGGAAAACAAGCGCTGTGCTCTTGCCTGTTACCTTGTCGTGAGCCATCTGTTCAGCATCTCACCTGCATTTAAGGAAAGAGGCTTTGGGGAAAGGCAGTTTCCCCCAGAACAAGTAGGGGGGAAGTTATTAACAACCTCCTTGAAAAACTGTGCCCAACAGAGCACGTGTCCCATGCTAACCCTTGTCCCCTCACCACCTTTCTGCTGTTTCAGGCTGCTAGCAAACCATCGCTGAGCATGGGTCAGAGCTACGTGCCCTGCCAGCCTGCAGTGCCTCACTTACACCCAGTCCTAAACAGAAGCTCAAACAATTCAGATAGACAGCTCAGCTTTTGACTGAGCTAACTGTTTTCATAGACAGCTTTGTATTTCTATTTACAACACCTGCAGTAACATACTCTGCTGCAGCAGAAAACAGGAACCAGAAACTGGCAAATGGGCTTTAGTAGCTGGAGATTTTTTTTTTTTTTAAATCTTTATCCTATAACTAAAAGTAGACAGACAAGCTGTCCCATCAACTGCAAAGCACACCCCATCCACTGTCTACTGATCTATAGTCACCGAGACTCATGCAGGCACTACTGCCGTTCATCTCCAGTTTACAAAGGGTTTTTGCCCTTCTCTCCAACAGCAACGTGGTTTCAGGACAGAGTATATTCTTACTTGATACTACCCTACTGACTCCAAAGCCCATTTCCATTACTCAGTTATAATTCATTAAATACTTATGGATGTTTTTAGGGGAGGGAGAGGAAGATGGAGCTACAGGAAGAGAGGTAGGTAATACACCTCCTATTCTTTCGGAGTGTAAATGCAAAGATCCTTACCTGCCAGCACAGCAGGGAGCAGGATGCCACACAGCATTAGCAGGACCAGGCGAAGGATTCTGTGGTAGGGCATGGCTTCCCTCAGGAAAAGCGTCGTCAGGAATTCTTAAACTCTTCAAAGCACGAAACAACTTGGAAATTTCACTGGTATAAAAACTTTGTCCAGTAAGGTAAAAAAAAAATAATAATCCTTCACAAGCGGATAGAGAGAGTGCAAAGCCTAGCAGAGACTCACTCTCACTGACTTCTCGAGCACACCTCCTCCTGAAGGCAGCTCCACCCTCTCAAATTTATGCCTAAAACCCCATAGGCAGCAGAGCCGTTAGGCATCCGTCACCCTGCCAGGCCAGCGCACACACGAGCAGTTGTTGGCGAGCCCTTGCTGGAGGCTCTGTCCCCGCAGCCACCCAGCACCAGGCTCAAGGGCTCTGCTCGCCTCTGCCTGCAGGGTGGCGGTGGTCCTTGCAGGGTGGGCACAGCAGAAGAACAAGGGCCTCAATCTTTTAAGGTTAAAATACCCTGAAACAGAGCCAGAGCAGCTACGTGGCACCCTTGTTTTCTGGCTGCAGTGCTTCGAGGTGGACCAGGAACTGCGTGTGGTCTGCCCTGGCAGAAGTGCCCCTTGAAGCCTCGCAACCATCTTCCAGGGGAACCTCCTTCACCAAACCATACCTGCCCCCTCCTCAGGTCTGAACTGAACACATACTGCCTCTTCCTGCAGCCTCCTGCCACGCTGCTCATCTCCTTCATATGGATTCATGAGAAATTATCAACAGAGAAAACTGAGGTTGGTTTTCAGTCACATTTGCACTGACAGAGACTTGGGAACAGCTGAAGTGAACAGAGGCCCACTCTGGCTTACCAGAGGACAGAATAACTGCATTAGTAGTGGTTTTTTGTTTGCTTTTAAAATTTGTATGAGGATGAAATATTTCATAGCTTCTGTTCAGGAGATGTTGTAATTCAACTACATAAACATCCCCCATGTCAGTTCTTTATGTTCTGAAATTATGATACAAATAGTTTTACCTAATGTTTCAGATCCAGTTTTCTGGTAAATGATCTCTGATTTTGGCATTATCTGACAGGCAGCCAGATCCAGTTCAGCTGTCCTTTTAGATGACTCTACTTGGTGCAGCTCTTTGCAAAAGCACTTCGTTTTCAGTCTCTGCTTTTCCTGCTTCCCCTCACAGCAGTCTCTGCAGTGAAATGAGATGTTTGGAAATAATCTGGTGAAATAACACTCAAAAGAAACCTCAGAGATGTCTAACATCACACTCAACATCTTCCAAAGTTGGACCACAGCCCCATCAGCTATCCAGGTTCGTGTTCTGTCTGAAAGAAGACTGACGTGCATAAAGATATATCAGGTGCAGATACAAAGTTGTAGCTCCTATTTTTCCCATCCCTACCAATGCAAGAGACCTTTACTACTGTAATAGGCCCTCTTGTAGTCACAGAGGTGAAAGGACAGTGGCCTCAGTGTACAGTCTGAACGGAACAACATCTTACCTTCATACAAAAACAGAAGTCAGAATATTAAAATACACAAGAACACGATCTCTTCCCCACAGGTCCATTATCTACAAGCTCTCAGAAGCAGAGCAAGGTCCTCAGGGTTTCACAGATCATTGCACGTTCTCCCTGCTTGCATTTCTGCATTTTCATTTAGCAATCGGTGAATTGTTCCTTTTGAACTCCCCAACTGAGCTGAAAATTAACAGGCTTTTTCTTGTAGTCCAAAATTAGCTTGTAGAAATTAGATCATACCATTAAAAAACAAAGTACTTATGAACCAGAAACCTCATACACCAAAGTAAAAGAAAATTTCAAAACAAAGTCAAATGATCAGCCAAAGCATGTACTGCTCTCTCCAGGACAACAGCTGAACATAATGCAAAACTAATGTAAGTTCTTCACTGACTCGGTATTTCTAGTGGTCATGTGAATGACAGAATAACATTCATCATTAGCCTTTACTGGGATTTTCCACACAAAAACAAGAAACAAGTAGAAAAAAGAGGAAAGTAAGATTTTGTCTAAAAAAGGAAGGGTGCGAGGTGTCCGTGTGGACTTGAATCCAGGGGGGAAAATAAAACCTCCCATTTAGAGAAGGGAATTGGAGTGGGCGGGGTGGTACCACCTGGCAAAAAAAGGGCTCCATGACCAAGTGTTTGTAGTAACAAAAAAACAGACAGGGCTTCATCTCTCCTGCATAAACAACATGAGTGTGAATGCACGTGTTTCTGTATGCAGAGAGGAGGAGGGCAAAAAGTTAAAGCTTCCTTGTCAAAATTTTCCAATCTTGACTTACTGCTGTTTATTTGAACTCTAAAATTATCAAGTAGAAAAAACCCACCGGTATTCCTCACCAGGGAAGAAATAAAGCAGCAGTTGTTGTTCCACATCCTGTATGCTTCCTTCTTGTTTCTTGACGAAAGCTGATGAGTGTCAAGTTTTGGATCGGTTTTAGCATCAGGAATTATCTCAAAACTCAGCTTCGACAAAAGCAAGCAGAAAATTTGCTCTGAGATATAATACAACCAGGTTTTATTTAAGTTCTCTCTTTCCCCCCCCCACACTGGCAAAAGTTCAGAGGGAGTTTAAAGTTTTGTAAACATTTTAACTACCCCTCTTCCCCCTTTTATGAATTTACAAAGCAAAGGAGACAGGGAGACCAGATTTGCAACAGTTCCAAGTCTCTCCATGCTATTGGATCCAAAAACTATATACAAGTCTGCAGCAGTCTCTGTATAGTTACTGTACATGTTTGGGGGCTGGGGGAAGAGAGAGGACGAGGAGGACGAGGGGAAGGTGACCCCAAAAATGAATAAACCAAACAAAATAAAATACAAAGCCAAACTGCTCTTGAGCAACTCGAACTGTTTTCTTTAGGCAGTGATGACAGAAAGACAGACACCTTTATACACCTCCACCAAACTGCAGCGCAACTCCCTTGGCAGGTTATAACCCTCTGGGAATGGGAGATGGGACCAGGGTGTTGAAACTAAGTGCATTTGGCAGTTTCAGTTTTGTTTATTTTGTGGTGTGTGCACGTGGGTGGGTGGAGAAGGGAAGGCCGTGGTAATCTTTCGGTGAGAGAAGAAGGTTACGATTCCATACTTAAACATGGATCCAAGTGAAGGTGCGTGATGTAGCTTAAAGTGTAGATGATATGCAGGGCTGTCATTGCACATAGCTTCACCCTCCACAGTCTCTTTCCATTACAAAAGGGCATCTCTGCTTGTTAACCTAAGCACTGTTTGAAATGACAACTAAGACTGCTGGGGTATGTATCTGAAAGCCAGTGTTCACTCTCACCAAAGACTAGAGATCCAAAGGTAAAGATCCTACTGTCTCTTAAACGAGACAAATTTGCAGGAAAAGAGCTCAAAATAGACTGGTCCTAACCCTCAGAAGGTAGCATTTAAGGGATAAATTCAACCTGAAAGAAGAGATGCCACCCCTCTTTTTCCCCAATAGCAGAAGTCCCCCCTCTTCCAGGAAGGCTGGAGTATGCTGACAGGAAACTCCACCAGCTTCAGCATCACCACCTAATGAAGACAGACTCGAGCTTTCCCTCCAAAATAATGTGCTGAGAAGGGCTGGCAGGGGGTGTGCAACTTCAAACCAACCCAAGCTAAACTGCGCCCGCCACCGCCCCTCTCCTGCTGTTGCCAGTTCTAAGGTTAGCTTATGAATGCAACTCCTGGCTTGGGAGAGCACCACTTGCCCTGATGGAGCGCGGAAGTCAGTATCTGTGTGGCATTTTGGTTTTGACCAACATCTGTTAACCACAAACTCTCTCTCTCTCTCCATGACTGCACGTGTTGGATGTGGTAAGAGTAACCAGGAGAGGGAAGCAATGGTTTGCAGGATCCCAATCGATTTTTTTTCCAGGTATGTCAGCAGAAGAAATCACAGCACAGTGAAAGCTTGCTGCCCAAATCAGCTTTGTTGTGAACAAATCCTGTCTCCCACCCTCCCAGGACTCTGAACAAAGTCCACTCGACTCTAGGATGACAGCAGGAACGACGCCTGTGCAGTCCTGGGCAGAAAGGGTTTGCCGGGGCTAGAGGAAGCAGCCTGAGATGATTGATTCTGTGATTCACTGCAAGGCGAAGAAGAATGCATGGTGGAGAGTACTGTGTCCAAAATGGAGAATCCAGGGTTAACAGATGCAGCAAAAGCCAGCTGATTTGCACATGCTCAGTAGTCTTCCAAAGTCTCTATTTCTCCCATATTGAGCCGCTCTGATGAGGCATTCACTGAAAACCCTGCAAACCAAAGAAGAGCCATGTTATACATCTGGTTGTGGTATATTCTGTATGACACAATGCATCTGATACACGTAGCAGCTGTTTAAGATGAACTGAATAGACACCAAGTAAAAACCCAAAGGAAAATCCAGTATGGCTAGATCTAACAACCCTAACTGTTGTGTTCCCTCCCTACCTCCTCCTCCCCCATCCCCACAAAAAAAAAAAACAAACACAAAGATAATTCATGTGCTTAGGTAAGTATCAATTGGTCTTTAGAAACAGATCAGCAGAAGCCCAATTTCAGCTTTAATTTTCAAGACATTATCTGCAGAGCTAGTACAGTATCGAGGCGCTATGAAGAAGACATGGTTCAGCAACATCCCACAACACAGCGTGTTTGAACCAGCTGGTACTTGGGAGTGCCTATCGCAGTAGTTACAGAGTCCAAGAGGCAGAAATAGGTGTTCTGTGAGTTCAAAGTGTTGATCATGCCTAGCACTTCAGAGGGTGTGAGCAATGCTACTCCTTTAAAGTATAGACACATGTACCTAAGAAGCCTCGTGGAGGTTCCATGCATTTCCAGGCCTTTTCTTTTTTTTTTCCTTTAACCTCCTAGCTCAGGAGGACATGAAAATGTACAAAGCTACACAGGGCTACCCAGTTGGCTCAATATACATCTAAACTTTTAACCACACTCTTAACTGTAAGTACCAAGGATGCAGTGACACAAGAGTGAGAAAGCCAACATATTTTCTACAAGGAAAGACTCTAATGTTATATCATAAGGAACTTTTATCAAGATTCAGTTTTTATTGTAGCAACCCCATATGAAGTATAAGAAAGATGAAAACTTTGTGTTGAGCTCTTAAGCACAAGGCTGGCATTTTTTTTTTTTTTTTTTTTGTCTTGAGACTGCTATACAGGCTTGCTCTGTGGCAAAAAACAAACCACTTTTCACAGCCATCATCTTCAAAGTGCTCTGCTCAGGATGTTTAAAAAACTGCTCTGGCTCCCTCTCCTGGCAGTATGTTACCTAGAGATCTTTGTAATTTTGTAAGAGCACACTAATTTCTAATAAGCTGCCATGTTAGCTCTCTTATAGCTGAAACTTCATAATTGCATTTAGTGATTTCTAATATCAATTGACCAAGTGCTTTTTTTTTTTTTTTAATATCTAACTGATCACCTACATCAGATTCACTAGATTGGCATCTAGGGGTGGAATACATCAGGATTCTACTGAAGAGTTCATTACACTTCAAAGCAGAGATCAGTTTAATTGAAAAGCACTGATTGTGCTGATAACAAAAAGGGAAGATGTAAAACAAAGGCAGGGTCCTGTGCACCTTAAAAGGCAGCAACTTGCAGGTGTATAAAGCAGCTTATTATGAACCGAGTAAGAGTTCAGCAGTGCCAGCACACCAAATACCTGCTCAGTGTGGTGCCCTAGTTTCCGTTTCATCACACGAAACTAATAGGGACACATTCGTTCTACAAGAACACTTCAGCAACATATTATATATCTATGTGAGAGCAGTAAGCATTGAAGTAAGTGATGCCCCTGTTTTCTTAAAGGCCACTTAACAGAAACCTTTCCATCAACGCTGTAAGTGCAGGCCAACAACCGTCCTCACAAAAATTAAGAGAACAAAAAAGACTACGAACTGATGTCAGCATCTTCACTGCCTTCAATTCCAAACTCTTCAAAACAGATATACCTAAAGGCCTTGTTTGTTCTGCTGCACTCTTAAAGATCCAGACTATCTATGAGAATAGCCACATGTCCATGACAGGCAGCTTCCTTGTCTCAGAGACCAAAAACTTACAATACATGAAAATACGGATTTTGAAGTCTTCAGGGTTATTTTCATCTCTCAAAAAATAATGTTAATGACTATATTGTTTAAAAAGGAAAATAAACAACTAAATTACATCTCTTCCCATTACTTTAGAAGACTTTTCTCAGGCAATTAAACCCACTCCTAATTTACCCCCAAAACACACTGTCACTAACAGACACTGGAAGTCTGTCCTTGACATCAAGGGCAGGCAACAAGTTCTCTGGAAGACCCCTTTTCCTGATCTGCTGATTGCATTTGGACAAAGAATCAACGCACAAGAGACTCGTCTGCTCAAGAAGTGTCATTAGTCATCTACATCACTATCTTGTCTTCTACTTACCACAAATTTGAGGCCTGAACTATTCCAGCAGCAGAAGCATTCAATAAAAGCTTTTACATGAAACTGATGCATTATTTTAAAAATTGTAATACTGAAACAAGTTCTAAGGACACTTCAACAACTACCTTTTCTGCTTGAACTCAACACTCCCATTTAGGTTAACATGATTTTTACACTCAAGGCTTTTCCCCCCCAAAAACAATTAGTTTCTAAAAATTTAAACTGACCTAACAAGCTAGGATCTGCGCGGACCATTTTCTGTTTCTTCTTCTTCTTCCCACTCTGCACAGCCTCAAAATTGGATTGCTGGTTGTTACTCTGATTGGTCTGAAAGACTGAATGTAGCGAACTATGATTCATCCCCCAAACTGAATCCTAGAAAACAAAGCAAATACATTATAAAATGGAATTAAGCTGTGTTTATTTATACTGAAAACACACAGAGAACCCAAATCACTTTCTATATCACACGTGGTAGCACTAAGACACTGATGCATCCATCCAGTATATCTACCTTACCTTCCTGAAGTATATTCTGGATCAGCATGCTACAGGACTATTTGATCCATAGGGGGCTTCAGCTGTTAACTATTGAGTCTGCAGTGTATGTTTGAAATCTGCTTTATTCTCTGCATTTCACATGGCCTGTAAAATCCTGCTCACCTTCGTACCAATCAATCAGAAATGCCAACTCCTCAGACTTGAATACAGCATTTATACATTCTTAAGGACTGTAGTAAGTAAAGTTTACCTGTTGCTGCTGCTGTTGCCGCTGTTGACTGGCTTTCTGTTTGGCACGACGCTCAAGAAACTGCTTGGCAAACTCCTTGGCCTCAGGAGTGTCCCCAAGATATGCTCTGATGTAATCATGGACCTCATAGGGAGATTCTACTTCCTTCAGAAAAGAAACAAACGTGGGAACTGCAAGAAAAAGACAGACCATGAGAGTGTGCGTGCAGATGTATGAACACGTGCATGCAAAACCCGCACCCTTTGGATTTGTTTGAAATATTTGCTAGTCTAGTACCCACAAACAGCTTGCCCTGGTAAACTCGCCTTGGTAGAGTCCCACAATGTTTCATTCATTCTATAGGGAAAGCAAGGATAAGAAAGCTAGTGAATGCAATGAGAAGGAAAAAAATCCTAGGGATATGTTGGCAGAGTCTAAAGCTGACGGGCTGATAAACTCATTCAAATGCAACGCCTGGCCTAAGTGGGCAATGCTCTTCCCTTCCATAGTGCTGCCATCAGTACATTCTCCTTTCTGCTGAAGGATGACAAGAGCACACTCCACAGTGGCTGACATGACCCACAAACACCTGCACTTCAACAGGTAGTTCACTTGCAAGCCTCCTTTACCATCCTTTTTTCTTTAAAATACTCATGTTGAACTGAGCTGTCTTTTTAAACATGGAAAAGGGCAAAGAAAGCCAGGAAGACACAACTGCAACCTCAAAAGCACAGCAGCTCACTGCAGAGACATGACACACAGCAGCACTGCAGAGCCACTGCCTCTTCAGACATCAGATGCAACTAATTAATGGATCTCAGGTGGGGTCTGGTTACTTTTAGATTTTCTCCTCCATGAGGAGGGAAGTTGCACTACTGCCTCAGTGTGAGGTGCAATCCTGGCTCTTGGAGCAGCACTGGTTCTACAGTCATATCCAAGGGCCCCACAGAGCCACAGCTGTGCAGCGTACAGATGCTGGAGCACAGGGATTTGCACACATCAAGACTGGAGGCAGCAGAACGCCTGCAGAGCTTTGCTACAACGGAGGTACCAGTTTGTGATCTGAGTGGGAGTTACTCTATGTGCCCTGCAGCACAGTTGGGCAAGAAATTTCACACACACAAAAAAGCTTTGCACAGGGACACAGGGACTTGTGATAATTTAGTCTGCACTTAAAAGTGATCTGGATCCCTACTCATCAGCCTGATATTGCATTCGCCACCAAGAAGTTCTCAGAAGCTCTGCATGGCAGACTTTGGAACTATTTCTTCCCAAGCACCCTTTGATACGCAATATTTAGTCCTACAAAAACCAGAGAATATGATACAGCAGTTCTTCAGACCCCAATTTAGAGCTAATGATGCCATTTTGCTGACTTCATTATAAACATTATTTTGATTGAAGTCATTATTTCGCTTCAGAACTATCTGCTCAAGAAACAAACCGGATACTGTTTTTCCACAGCAGAGTAGTTGCAATCCTTCCCACCTCTTACCATCTAAGTTGTTGGCTGTGTTGAGTGCATGAAGCATCTGTTCACACCACTGAGTGAATCCATCCTGGGCTTTATTAACCCCCTGGAACAATTTCAACAGCTTCTCCTCTTCTTCTACCTTCTTATTCTGCCTACTTGTAATACCTACAGATTTACTGAGATAAAGAAAAGGCATAATACATTATAAAGTAACACTTACCAATAGTACAGTATACAGCACAGCGCTACATACAACACTCGCTAGTTTACACAGTGCAAGCACTGTTTAAAGAACTAATTTACCAAGGAGATTCCAAAACAAATAATGAATGGCTACCTATTAGCTACTTTTGTTGTCCAAAGAGATCCTGAATGACACAAAGTAAAATACATCAAGATACTGTAACTGCTAAGTCATCCTCTCAGGAGCAGTAGCCTTTTTTTGCACAAGCTCCTTCCCCAGTTCCTACCTGAGGCTGGCATTGCTTTTGTTTTTATTGGTCGAGTTACGAGGTCCCACTTCCTTCACTGCATCATCCCAGAAACCCATGTTTGAGTTTTTGGTATCAGCATTACTCCAGATGCTACTGACTAGGTCAGATGCCCACTGGTTGCTGGGATTAGTGTTTAGGGAGCCCCACACTGAATTCCCAATGCTGGTGTGCAGGTTAGAGTGCTGTTGAAACATAACAAAGAAATCCTGGGTATTAGCACCAGACCTGGCAGAGCAGTAATGAACACACGCGGAAAACTGTCATGATTTGTTAACCTCCACATACTGATTAGATCAATAGTGGACATACCGTGGTATTTCTGACTCTGTTTGGCTGCTGGTGCTGCTGTTGCTGCTGTTTCTGCATCTGCCTTGCCTCTTCCTGCTGTATCTCCAGCAGGGACTTGGTAGTGCCTGTTGGCTTGGTGACATTACCCCAGCCTGACAATTTTTGCTGCTGTTGTTGCTGCTGTTGCTGGAGGGCTTTCATTAGTTCACGCTGCTGACGCCTTTGCTGTAGCAAACAAGACAAAAATGCTTGTCCATACTATCAGGAGATCATTACTGTTCCAAATTCTTGCTGATTTTTTTTTTCAAACTGATTTCATCTTATTCTGGAGAACTCTGTAATAGTATTATTTTTGAGCTGTTACATTTCCTACAAATAAGGATGCACTAAGTAACCAGGGAAAACAAGCTGTATATTTGCCCAAAACAGAATGAACTTGTCTAATAATTATGAATGCTGTCTGCTAAGCATTTGTGGTCTTGGAGGAATACCTTCTCCTACCACTTATTTTTCTTTAACGTGTCCTGGTCTTGTGCATATTTGCAAAGTTATATGCTGTAGATGATATTTTATATTGTTTATTGAACATAATACATTCCTAAGGTTTAAAGAGAAGGGTAGAGTTCCCCACCCTTTCACATATTTATGTTTATAAGCTATAAAAAACCTTCACAGTACTCACTGAACCTACGCCTGATAGAGATTTTACCTGGATTATACTATTTTAAAAAAACCTCACCATCACTTCTAATATCTTAGTCAACAGTTAAGCAGGCTCACAGTGGAGTACACTCTCACAAGTTAAGCTCCCTTAGCATTAGCATTTACCTCTTCTCGAAGCTGCCTTTCTCGTTCTTCTTCTATCTTTTGTATTTCTGCCAATGACAGTGTGTTCTGGGATTGACAACCTCCTGAATTTGACTGCTGACCCCATGTTGAAGATGAAGGGAGCTGTGACAAAAACACACCATTAGGGATTACAAAACCTTTTAACAAACACTGCTGAAGTATACTCATGAAAAAAAAAAATCAATATAAGCTCAGAGCACAGGGAAAGGAAAGGCCACCTTTAAACTTCAACAGAACATTTGAAAGTATAAAATGTTACAGTAGTATTAAAGGGTACACTTCAAGTATAAAGTGTATGTTTCTTCAAACTGCCCTCTGATGTATCATACTGTCAAAGATAAAGCACATCAAGAATAAGGTAATAAATAGATCACTATCTGGAAAAAAAAAAAAACAGCAATCAGTTTTTATTCCAAAGACTTCTGAAACTGTATCCTTTAGAAACTTTGCACTGGCCCTTCCCCATTGGAGCAAAGTAAGCCTCGTTTGTGCAAATCCCTTGTCAGTGAGCTTCTGACTTAACCTTTTTCTTTTGTTTTGCAACTTACCCTCCTCCTGCATCTCCCATCAATTTCAAAGCTAACTTCTGCCCCCTTCTAGATAGTCCATACCTCTCTGGCTCAGTTCACACTACTAGCCTAGACAACTCTGAATTCCTGTTGTGGTTTTACACAGCACACTAAGTTAAGAAGGAGGTTAAGCCATAGAAACACTTTACCTTCATCTGGGCAAGTTGCTGCTGTTGCTGCTGTTGTTGTAGCCGTCGTAAAGCCTCCTGCTGCTGCTGCCTCTGTCTCATTATTTCTTTCTGGCGCTGGAGTTCCAGCTCCTTGCGCTTTCGCTCTTCTTCTTCAAGCCGTTGCCTGGCTGCCTCTTCTTCCATGCGTAGCCGACTTTCCTCAAGTCGCCGTTGAGCTTCCTCCTCTTCACGTGCCCACTTTGCAGCCTCCTCTTCCTTCCCAGCACATAAGGAAAAGTAAAGTGTTAGACTTACAAAATCTGAACTACTTCTGCTCTTTGGATTTGAGATGCTAACAGAAGAAAGGGGCCTTTGTGCCTTTAATCTGTGTTGTTAAGTTTACCATTTGTCATGCAAGAAAGCATGATAATATTGGCTAAATACTCTCAAAATACAAGTTCACCCATTTTTCCACCAAGGGACTTGAATTATATCTTTAGTTCAGACTAGCTTATTGTCTGAACCACTTTCCTTCTAGAAGTCATGCGTCTTGCAGTCTGAGCTTATTCTATTTGCTTGTACAACTTAGTCAAGCATTGGTGTACTTTCAATAGGATAAAACTTGACAGAAATAAGGGAAGAAAGTTTTTAACATGAAAGAAAAAATAGAAAAAGTGATGTTTAATAATGAAAACTAGAGCTGCAAAGGAAAAGATGCTTCTGGTAACAAACAAGATGACTGTGTGGTGGGCCAGAAAAGGTGAGGAACATCGCATCAGGGAGGTCCCTGAAAAATAATTTTTAAGTAACTAGCAGATCCTAAATGGACTAGAAGTTAACAAACCACTTGCATTTTAAGATTTGACGTAGAGCCTGTGACAGTATCAACGAGGGGGCTGAAAGCTCAAGTTCCTCAATATAACTTCTAAGGCTGACCCCCAAAGGAAAAAAAAAGTTAATAGTAAGACAATAGAAGTGAAAAAAAGCTTAAACGCTGACAGCCTTGGCATAATACAGAAAGACGGCCAAAACTGATCTCAGATGATATTAAAAACAGTACTATGGTAAACACCTGTAAAATGATGATTTAAAACAAATTATTCCAGTACTGTATTCTATCTTTCTTTTGAAAAAAGAACTAGAAGTACTATGCTGCAAAGCCATTCTTAAGGCTCAGATATGAAGGAAAACACATTCAACACAAATTTTCCACAGGGCAGATCAGATTCCAATTGTTTTATCTGAACTGAGGAGAGATGTAATGACTGTGAGCTTTGCCTTCCTCCCCAGAAACTGATGGTCTCTCAGGAACGGATCTAGTTTCAAAGCTTGTTGGCTCTGGCAGCCTCCATAATTAAACATAATAGATCGATTCCCTTAGCTTGTTTTCACCTGTTTACGAAGTAATTCTTCTCGCTGCCGTCTTTCCTCTTCTTCTCTTCTCCTCTCTTCCAATCTCCTAAGTGCTTCCTCCTGCTGTTGCCGTTCCTCTTCTTCCCGCTGCCGTCTTAGTGCAATTTCCTGCTCTCGTTGCCGCCTCAAGGCTTCTTCCTGGAGTTGGGAACAGAATGTCAATCTATAAATACCAAGTCATTGATGAACCACATCAGAACACAGACTACAACATGGTCTAGCCAGATGAATGGCCTCAAGTAAAGATCCTTAAGTTTAAGCTAAGCACTGGCAAAACCAAATATTAAGCAAATTGAACAAGTTTAAGACCCACAAGTCACAGGTTTTCTGATGCATCTCATAAACAAATTATTTATTTTAATGACTAATGAAACACATGAAATCAAGCATTATCTGTGTTTTTTAAAAACATTAAGAATTAAAACAAAGGAGGGTACAACTCCTCCTTCCAGTCTAACTGAACCTAAACATATATATTTTAATGTGATCTCAGCAATTCCTTTTTTGGCTTTTTGGCTATAAGTGGAAATTTCTCCTACTTGGAGGAGTTATTAAACATTGACTAATTAACAAGTGCACTACAAAGCTGAAACCATATGTCCAGACACTACAAATAAGCCGAAGAAGCCCAGCATATTTGAGGACACTGAATCTTTGCAAGCCCCTGAGATATGGAACTCTATGAAAGGGCTTTGATTGACCTCTTCCTACACTACTTAAATATCATAGGCAATGAAATGTCTCTAGGGCTCTGGTTTTGGCCTATCACTAAGTTATTTAAATAGCTTCCATTACGTTCTGCTTTCCAAGTAGCAAAATAATTTGGTTAAACAAAAAATAAACATCAGTAACCTTTCCTAATGCTGTCAAGATCAACAAATTCTTCCATTCTGCTACTTGGTTTTTAGAGGAATAGGGTACAACCAGCCTTCTGCCGGTCTCTTGTGTACCACAGAGCAGGTGCACTCCTGTCCAGCTTTTCCCCAGTTGTGACCTCTCATTGCATATAACAGCTTTTCTTTTTGCTGCCTTTTCCAATCCTTGAAATCCAGCAACTGTGCAAAGGGCACCTTGTTTTTCATTTCTTCTGTCCTACTTATTGGACAAGAATTTAAGCTTTCATAAGTATATTTTCCTTTTGAATAATCAGTACTGTGCAAATGTACTCTTTAAAGTTTTCTGTAAGTAATATAGAAAGAACTAAGGGAGACTAATTGTGTGAGATAGCTGTATTAATTTTGAACTCCAGTAAAACAAGAATTCTGAAATCTAAGAGCCTTATACTAAATTACATATCAAACCTTTATATAGACATGGCATAGGTAAACTGTAATACCAACTGGACCAGGTTTCTCTCTGATGGCAGCTCACTCCAGATGTCTACAATATAACTGTCCAGTAGACAAAGCATTTTTCATACCCAATTTACTGCTGTAAACTCTTCTACTAGCTGAATTTAACAGTAGCCTGTGAATTATTTCCAGTTTAATCATTTAAGGCTTTGATTTAACACATTCAGAGAAGCTTTGAGCACAATGCACAACATCTAGACAATTTCTGTAACCTGGGCCTATAACTAAATTAACGGGACATACACAGTCAAGTCACAATAACCAAGTGTCCCAGTGCAAGTGCTGAGAATTTTCTGCTTCTTGTTGTTTTTACTGAAAAGTCTGCTGAGAAGGCTGGAGGTGCGCCAGTATTTTGCTTGACTAGAGACCACACCAGGGGCTTGGCTCAAGACATGCAGCCATCAGCCAGGCTGGGGGATGTTTGGCACTAGTTATCGACATAACATGGAGTACCTGAAAGAGGTGAACAAAGTCACCAAGTCCTCCTACGTAACAGCAGTTCACTGACATTTCTGCCCTACTTTGCTTTTTGGAAATGGGATTAGCAGTAACAAAACTGCAGGGATCTCTCTTCCTTGGGAATCCTGGAAGAGGCATTGCTGAATGAATGACAAGAATTAAAAAACTTCTCTCCCTTAGAGAGCTAAAGATGAACAGTAGTGCATCAACATGAAAAAACCTGCATGGTCATAAAAAGCCAGGAGCCACATACCTGATTATTCTTTCTAGCCGCTCTTCACAGCTATAGGAAAGGCTCTCTTAGTGTTTATTTCTGCATCTTTCTTATTGTTCAGTATTTTTTTTTGAGCTTATGACCAAAACTGTTGAAAGCTCTCCAGCTTTCTGCTATTACTTTTATGGGAAATACAGACTTGCTCCTTTGGTCTTTGCTGCTCCCATATTCATAGCTTCTGATTCCTGGAGAATCCCAGCTTTCTTGAGCATTAACCACCTCTTTTCTTAAAATAATTTTGTAAGCACACATATTGCTTTGTATACAAATTACTTCAAATCTTTTGAAATACCTACAATATTGCCCAATATCCTTCAGTAGTAATTCTGATTTCAGTAGTGGCTGCTTTCTTAAAGCATTCTAGAACTTTTGGAGCTGGTAATACCTGAAATTCCCCTTGCCTATGTTAATAGGGCTTACAAATCTTTTAGTTTTGTAACATTCATGTTTGGGCCAAATGCTTTGAAGAGGAACAGTAAAGATGTAACTCAATTATTAGGTAAAATTATTAAACCTCAAATTGTGTTCCTGAAAGTGATTAGTCATTACAAAATAGAAGGTATGACATCAGAAGCAAAAAAGAAAGAAGCTACACAAGCTGGAAAATATTGTTTGTAATTCTACAGTGCAGGTAATTGATGAAAACTAAGAACAAAACTGGATTCAACATTTGGTATGACATTTCATCCTACAGAATTGAATTTCTTTTTTTAAATTTAGAATTCACCATCAACAGCATATTTACTAACCTTATATACTAGCCTTTTATGCAGTATTACATCAAAAGCCTTCCTGATGTCCAGGCAGATTAAGTCTACTGCTTCACCCCTCTCAGCTCTCACTGTCACCTCCTCAAAAGAAGTTAATCAAATTTGTTAAGCATCATCTCCTCTGTATAAATCCATGCTAATAAATCAGTTCATCCCTGACTCTACAATGCCTTCCAGTACAGAAGTCAGATTCAAATATAAGACCAGTTTGTTTTTAATTTAAATAAAGAATATTTTTCTCTTTCCAGAGAAGCGCTTAAACCCTTTCTTACCTTTTCAAACATTCCTGCTCAGAATTTTGCATTATTGCAATTATTACACTGGTAATGAGCTAAAATACTTGTTACCGTTTTTCAATCCCATTCTGCTTCCTCCTTCTAAATAATTTTTTCCTACTGACATTGCAGAAAGGGAAAGTCAGGTTACTTACTGTACAAATCTAGAGTGGCCAATAAACTTCAGAATTTAATGGACATTTCTAAGAAGTTAAACACAACGGCAAAACTATTAGTCTGAAAAGCATATCCCAAGTCTATTTGGGGCCACAATGGATGAAACACATTGAGATACCAGGTGATAACTGAAAAATTAGTTATTATTAAAACAGATCCATAGCAACTTAACTCAAAAGTTAAGCTTTGGAGTATATTATTACTTGAAAGCTACCGTAAATCCTGCAAAGGATGCTTTCCAACTGGAGACCGTCAAGACTTGCTGTACACAAAGATGATATATTAAAACAGGGAGACATTTACTTGTTGTAGATTTTGTTCTTAAAGATACCGTAAGAGCTAACTATGCAACACACTACGTTCTGTTAAAATACATCTTTGGTGACAAAATCCGAACACTGAATGAATTAAGGTCTATTACCAAGCTGCAAATAAAACTAACAATTCCAGACACCTCTTTGGAAATGTCTGACCCTTAAAATCAGAAGTGCAATTTTACAATGACCTAAGCACATACAAAACATTATGAAGAAAAAATTATTTATTACTTCTTGTTGTAATATATGTGCTACTTTACAGGCCATTTATTGACTAACTTCTTAGTAAATACGCTCACCAACGTGCTTGCTCCTTATCCTTTATGTGTAGTGGAAACTAACTTTCATATTTCCCTCCTACTATGCTTAAAGAACAATTTATGTTTCTTCTATGCAGAATTTAGAATTAACTGCCAGAAACTTTAAGCTAGTAATGCCTCTGTGTTCTCCTAAGAAGAAGGGACATGCCATAAATCCTACATACATTCTCCCATTAAACATAGGCCATATTCATTTTTAACAAATATGCTTACCCATTGCTTCCAAACTGTATCCCTTCCTTTCCTAAATATCAGCTTAAGAAAATAAAGCTGATAGTAAGACATAACCCAGATAATTTCTTCAGCAAAAAAATGCTTTACTAAATTAAAATAGGAAAAAAAAATTGCATTAAGTTGTTTTTCCTGTATATCCCTCTACATTTGATTCATTTAAAACAGATGCTTAGTCTGCAGTCTAGTCCCTAACATATCCTTATCATATCACTACATTGCATAAATGGTCAATAAAGATTACACATACAATAACTGGGCAACTAACTGAAGTCTACTATTGCTCCTAAGAAACTGGGAAGGAATATTCCACATGGAAGAAAGCCTCTCCGCTCACAAAAAAGAACCTATCTTGAAGTAAACCATTAAAACCCATTTCTCAAATGGCAATTTGGGATCTTGAATTTAAAAAAAAAATCAAGAACAGAAGAATCATTTCACATACTCACATGAAAAAATAACTGTCTTCATACACACCTATCAAAGATTAGTTAGACCCCACAGGATTCTTAAAGTGAGTTTTATAAAGTATTAAAATTAGAGATGAACTGCATTGAGGAAACTCACTTGCTTCCTGCGGGCCAGTTCTTCTTCTTCCCGTCGTTTCCTCTCATCTTCCTGCTGCCTCCTAAGTAGCTCTTCTTGTTGCCTCCGAAGCTCCTCCTGCCTTTTCCTCTCTTCTTCCTCTCGTTTGGCCCTCATTTCCACTTCTCTCCTCTCTTGCTCTAGCTACAATTCACATAAAACTACACTCAGATGCAGGTAAGGTATTCCTACACCAATTCTCAGGGCTTCTCTGTTAAGATTATATAACATAACAAATGAAGCCTCTGACAGATGCTCTCCCTTAATTGCAATGTTATCTATGAACTAGCTGCCTACTGGGGTCAGATTCCTGCAATAATGTCTAGGAGAGTTTGTTCTCTAATGAGCATCAGTTCTCTAGTAAGTCTTTCATCAATAGCTCCTTAAAACAAGCTCTGACTTCAGAAGCTAGTAGGGACTTGCTTTGCAGTCATCATAAAATCATCAGTTTCTGGGAACATACAGAATCAGACAGGTCCAAACTTACCAAAACAATTTAATCCTAGAGTAACTGTGAAATCATCCCAGCAAGTAGAACTACTCCCCAAACCAATTCTGGTGAGAAGATGGTAGAACTAAAAGAATGACTAACTGCTCCTACTCAGGCTTTGCCATGAGAGCTCATGATGATCCCATTTTAAAACCAAGGTGGCTAAAGAAGAAAGTGTTTTTTGTATCTTTTGTTGTTTTTGTTTGTTTTAAGTGACAACTATAAAATACAACCACTACTTTAGAGGTCAGTAGTACCTCCACTGCAGTCATTTCCAAACAGCAGTCCAAAAAGGATTTAATCACTGGTTTATATAACCCATTTTCATTGAAAACCCCATGAATAGAATATCTGATCAAATTGAACAGCGTGGCTTGAAATTTAAAAAGCTAGAGGTCTTACATGAGCTCAAGAAACACACCTACATTGCAGAACAGCAATGCCGACTCCTTATAATACAAAACAGTTTCTGACCTTTGCAGCTTTGGCCTTCTCGAGCTGCTGAAGTTGTTCTAGAGCTGGTCCCTGAGTTGCAGTATCGATGGGGAGATCCCAGACACTGCTTCCTTCCCACACTAGATAGAAAAGAAAACAAACAATTACAAGCAAAAATAAGTGCACCAATGAAAAATAACTGAAAGAGGAAAAACTTGTGCATGCTATTATATTTTATGAACTAAGATCATAATGCAGTATTTTTAGTCACTAGAGGGCCACCTTATCTTCTGTAGAAGAATGCTTACTCAACCAACAAGGTTGGGTTTCCTAAAAAATTCTGAACAAGAACCAGCTATTCCAACTCCTCCCATCAGAGGGAAACACCTTCACAACATAAGGCTCAAACCCTTTGGATCCAGACTTCATATCATCACCCTGTGAGGAATCTTCGTATCACTCAAATGTAAGTTAAACAGCACTGCAAAGTAGCCTGACCCAGTTACAAAATACCAATGCAGAAATAATTTTTCCTAGCATCAAAAAGGGAGCAATTATCTCAAAGGTACTGTCTTTTAATCCATGAACTTTTCTCAACAGACCTGACAAGTACTAAGCATCTTACCTGTAGGTTGTGAAGCTGATTGAAGTTCCCATATAGAGCCAGTGTCCGGCACTGACACAGACCTTGTAACAGGCGGCATCATGTTCTGTTCAGATATTCTGTAATACCAACAGGAAGAGTCAACCTGCCACTTCCAGGGAGAAGAATGCTCTGAACACGCATGAGATTCAGAAACTTGTAACATACTCCTTTCCTTGCACACCTCTATTTAAAACAAAAATGTGATGCAGACAGTACTACTTGCTTGCAGAGTTCTTGCTCATCTCATCCCTGCTGCCAAGTCAAGGACTAAGCCAGCTACACTATTACAGCTTTACATCTGCTGTCCATAGGCTAGCAGATAAAAGTACCTAGCACTGCAGAATTCAGTTGCCAAAGCCATTCTGTTACCAGCAACAGATCTGACAGCAAGGTCTGATTTCAGCCATAAGATTTTCCTTTCTTCATTTTCATGCATATTCTGAGGTAAAAGCTACATATATAAGGAAGTATTACACATGCTGCAACTGCTTCATGCTCATACAGTCTTTGAAACATGTAATGCCCAAATAGCAGCAAGCTTGAATATGATGGCCCACTGACAAAGATTAGAGTTACACACATACAGCCAGAATATAGGGCGACTGCCATTCAGTTTACATCTGGGTTAACTCACCTTATCTTCAGGGCCTGGAACTGTTGCAAGAGAATAGCAAGCTGCTGCTGCTGCTGGGATGAGAGGGCTGCTTTTTGCTGCTGAGCCAGCACCTGTGCATATTGTTGTCTTCAAAAGAAAACAGAGAATCACTGGTATTTTGTTCACTTCCTTACCTATGCAATGCCTAAGTTGCACAGATTCTTTCTCTAGGACTAATGCCCACTGACCAATTTAATGTACATGCTAATTACTAGAGGAAACCACAGAATGGGCCATGGAAAGAATCAAAATACAAGCACACAACAACCTGGCCCACATGTGCAGAACCCAATCTCTTGTTGTCTTCTACTACACATACTGGTTATTTCTGTCCAACACTTTGTTTCTAGGCTATGCAACATAACTTCCGTTTTTCTGTAAATTACACAGAAACTGCTCATAAATTAATCTGGTACCTACACAAACACTCTTCCCTAGTATGTCAAGGCATTCCCTAGTACATGGGCAGGGCTCGTCTTATCAAATAATCTGACAATCCCTCAGATTATTATGATTTAAAAATCATAATTATGTTACATATTTTCAGTACCACTTCAAGACATGGTTTACTTAATTGCTTTCTTTTCTCCTCCCCTATGAAGTTGTTAGGAACTGGCCAGAACTGAACTGCAACTGACAACTTTTGACAAAAAAAAAAAAAGGATGATAACCTGCTCTTCTCCAGCAGTTACCTTCTGTTAATCTTTTAAAAAAAAAAAAAAAAAAGAGCAAATAGACCAAAGTAAGTTTATGGCCTTCTCCAACTCCAGAAGAGATGTGCAGCCTTCCCCTGCTCAAACATCAGAAGTGCATTACAAGGAGAGCTGAGATTCAGTTTGACCTTAACAGCTGCCTATATAGCAAGCTCCACCAATGCAGCTATGCATGACACAAAGAAAGACTCTGCATAGTGTGCCTGAAGCAGCTGCTCTCTGCTCTAATCTGGTAGCCTATCAGGCCTCTGGTGCTCATGGAAGCAGGCTACTGCTGTTGGAGGTGAAGCACTACCATCCCCATTGCCTGAGCAAACAGTGACAAGAAGCTGAACCCTGATGATTAAAAATACAGAGAGGAACACAGCCACAAGGAGATCTCTGGAACTGGCAATCTTACTGTATAAGAAGGTGCTGATACTGGAGGTGCTGCATTTGGATCAGGGCCAATTCTTGTTGCCTAGTCAGACGCTCTTGGTCCAGCTCACCCTGTTTAGGAATAAAACATTAAACTATTTTAACACACAGCAACAGTAGCATACTCCAAATGCAAGCAATATAAAACTACATCCTGTTCTGAAAAAGCAAAGCAAATCAACAAACACCTAGATAAAGATTCACATTTACACGCAGTGTATAGTACGATGAGTAAAACACACAACACTTCGATGTATCACAGCACAAAGACTAAGCCTTACAGTCACCAATGCAGCAAAACTCCCATTCTTAAATTGTCTTTTCTCATCTTAAAAAACGTAATTCATCACAGGCTTCAATTTTGGTGCTCAGAGCACCTGCATTCAGAGGACAGATCATTTGATATGTACATTATTCCATTTCAGTTTATTACAGGGCTATTTGAATATTTTAACTGTCTCATAATTACCAGATGTGGAAGTGGTGCTGGACCTGGAGTGAAGGGAACTCTGCCCCACATTTTCATGATGTCTCCAAGTGGCTGAAAAGTCTCATCACAGGCTCTCTTAACCAACAGCGACATAGTGAAATACCCAGCCTGGAACCACTCTGCCATCTCCTGATTACTGAAAGGACCTGAAATAACATCAACCAACACACATGGGGGGGAGGAAGAGGAAGGAAGGCCAAGTTGAGTTTAATGGAAACAGAAGAGCACAGTGCTTGTTAAAGTAATAGTACCTAGCATCAGGAAATTCTTATCCGTCTCATCCACTTGCCTGGACAGTCTACATTCAATGCTGGAGGAGACTATCAATGCACATACCTGGATCACTACAGTGGCCGCAACATTTGCCCGTTATTGAGAAGTGTATGATGGCTTGTATGATGGCTTGGCTTATACCACGCAACAGAGGAAGATGAGTCAGCGCTGAGATGAAAGCTGAGCAGCCACAGTGCTGGGGGGCTCAATCCAGCTGATATACACCCTGCCTTGCAGCAAAGCTCACTTCTTCAGGCTTAACATCAGGTTAACAGTTCCAATTTCCAGTTCAGACCTCAGCAGTACTATCAGCTAGTAGGTACTAAGATCACAAGCACCACTGTGCCCACACACAGATCAAAGGTAACTAAGTGATCTTAGCCAGTTTCAACACTTGCCTTCAATTTGGCAGAATTCATATGTTTTATACAAACTTTGCTTTGGAACTGACTAAATGAGCAGAACCCCCCTCTGGGTACAAGATTAGATTTTTTAAGATGTAAGGAGAAACTAGTTTCCTCATCTCAAAAGCCTACCAATTTCTCTTTTTCTTGAGCAAGATTTCAGTCACTCCCTTCAAAGGAGAAACTCATATACTAATTCCACACATTCTACTTGAGACAAAGCCAATACAAAAAAAATTCTTTAACAGAGTAGCTACATAGAAGTGTTGCAAAAATATTTTCTGAAAAGCACAAGTGTTCAGTAATTCTTGCCCTCTCTGCATGAAATATCTTGAGAAGATAATTCCTCACAGAATATGAAACCACAAGCAGTATCCCAAGAGGAAATTATGTGGGAGCATTCATTTCTGGAGTTCAAATTCAAAGAATCACTTGTTCCAACAAAAAAGCTGTTAAACCATCACTGAGCATTAAACACCCAGTAGCAACTAACAGTCTGAAGCACACCGAGCAAGTAAAAACCCCGTATATTTAGCACACTTCAGGGTTTTCTGTTCACCCCTGGAATCTTAGAAGATGTGTAACACCTACAGGCAAGAGACTGGCAATGATCCCACAAGTAACACACCCACAAATCCTATCTAGTTCACAGCTGAGGAAGCCATTTGCACTAAGCAATGTTAGAAGTTACTACACATAATGAAATACAGCAAGTTAAGGAACTTATTCGTTAACTGCGTTTTTGTGAGACAGCTATGCAGCTGCTTAAGCAGAGCCCTAAGACCTAAAGTGCTTCCAGAAAGGAAACATGCAAATATCTATAGGAAAGGCCTGTTCCACGTTGTGTTGAAAGAAATGAGATGACTTAAGTGAAAATGGCAAGCATGGACCAGTAGGTATTACAGGAACTCATCATGCACTGGACTGCAGGTACAATTAAAACTGAGACTACACATGAGCACTGGCTTGTGAAAATTTGTTCCTTTTGCTCTAAAAAAAGTTCTCCTTTCTTGAATACTCTTTGGGCTGAGACTGGACAAGTGATTTCAATGTTTCTCATTGATTTTTCAAGAAGTTCCAGTTATTATCTGCAAACCTGCATAACTGTTGGCATGAAAGGTAAGTTTAGTCTAACCTCAATTTACAAAAACAGGAAGCAATGGCAAGCCTTACTCATAATATTTAACTCTGGACACACTGAGTATGCTGATGGGGGCAGTGATGGGAAAAAGGATTCATTTTCAAAACCTCATTCTATAGAGGTAAATTCCCTGTGCTGCTTTACTAACAACAAGCATCAGTATCTGCTGGTGGTAATTTTGTGTCGAAGACTTTAACAGTTCTGTGAAACAAAAGAGGAAGTGTAAAGGGCACAGACCTACCCTGAATTTCTCCTTGTGGATCTTTGTAGTACCACTTCTGCATGGCTTCATGGAACAATGGCATAGAGGAACCCTTTGCTCTGTGCTCTTGAATTTTTGCTGCTAGTCTTTCATCATCAACAGCACTGTCCTGCAGATATGCCACCATTTTCTCTGCTTGCTGCAGAAGACATCAAAACCACCAAGGAATACAAGAGTTAGTTGTGTGCTGAGAGATTGAGATTCCAAAATGACCGTACTAAATATAACAAGCTTGTACTACCAAGTGCTCAGGAACTATGAACTACAGGCAACTCAAGGACTGGTGTAACAGCACCACAAACTCTTAGCTCAGTCTGCCACCTTGTCAGAATCATGAATAAGCATAGTTTGCATGCATAAAGGTTTAGAGTATCTACAAGGTCCAACAAAATATCATCATGAGGAACAAAACACGTATGAAAGTGACAGCATAGAATACGCTCTGCTTCCTGGCAGTCACCAAACTTCCTCAAATGGAGTTGGCACTTGGCTTACTATTTTTTTGTATGCACATCAAGCATACCATTTTATAGTTTAAAACAAATGATAAAGCTAATAGACAATATCCACAAGCCCTGGAACCTGTAGCTCTTGATCACTGGGTACAATGCTGGTAACTCAACATTACTACCCCAACTTTGAATTCTATGAGAAAATCATGGAGGGAAGAAATATTGCTTCAGAATGCATTGCAGACTGTAAAATTTTATCTGCAGTTTTGTTTTTACACACTTCAAGTAGTTCTTGTATTCCACATTCCTCCAGTCTCATGATTGTTAACAAAGGAATTTGAGAAGTTTTACCTGCTCTAGGTGTTTGAGGCCCTCTTCATCATCAGGGTCAGTGGGAATGTTGCCCATGCCTGGAGCAGCTGTGACAGGTGTCTGAACTGGTCGCAGAGCAGGATTTGAATTGGAAACAGGAGGAGAAAGATGAGCAGGAGAAGCTGTGTCTGCAGAAATCTGTGGCAAAGGTTGAGCAGCAGAAGCCAAATCTGAAGAAAATTGTTAAGGTTAGCTCAGTATGTTTTAACATAAGTGAGAACAACTTTTAGGAACTTACTGTAGAAAGACTTCAACAGCCCAAAATTAGCACCAAAGCAGGAGTATTTTCACATCTTCCTGTAAATGACTGCACAGTGGTACCCTTATACTGCACAGGCACCCAAGCCTTCAAGGAACAAGCAGTTTAGTTCTAACAAATGCAGTACTCAGCACAGATCAGCATATCCTGTTCCTTGGCCACACACATTTGTCTAGGCTGCTCTGGTCTACCACAACAGGGCACACTGGCAATTAGCTCGTGTTTCACTGGACTGCATTGCAATTTGAAGTATAGGTGGGTGCACTGCAAGCATCTGAATTGGCATTTCCACTAAATCCTATTTGTATTTGTTTATAGACCAGCTGGTGAATTCTAGATTTTCATCACCATAACGCAATCCTTAAGGAAGGCTTGTAAAATCACAACAAGTAACAGAAACCTAATGAATTAATCAATTTTATTACCTTCTCCTCTATTGGACATTTTGGCTGGTGGTGTGTTCTCTGTTCGATTCTCTTTATCTTCTGTTTTTTCTGTTCTTTCTGGGACAGACTCCTCTTTCCTTTCAAAAAGGCTTGTCTGCAGCGAGTCCTGTGGCTGGGATTTTGGTGGGGTATCTGACCTGGCAGCTGGTGAGGATGTTTGGGCTGCTTCTTCTGCTGCTTCTGTAATATTGCATGGTTCTGCTTAACTGAATTAACAGAAATTCTAAACTGTAGCACAGAACACATGTGAGAGAAGTCTGCCTTACCTGCCACTATTCTATCTGTTTTCTCTCCCTCTTTCTTAGTGGTCTTTTCATGATCTTTGGCTTCTTCATTGTGGCTCCCTTCAGAGTCAGATCTTTCTTCCCCTTCCTCCACAGGTCGGAAGTCCATTTCCTGTTCCTCTGGGATTGGCTCCTTCTGTACCTTCTACGAAGTAAACAAGCATCCATAACCCATCTGCTTCAAGTGAACAGAACACCCAAGACAGCTTTTTTTTTTTTTTTTTTTTTACCTTTAAAGAGAGAAATGCTCCAGAGGAGTCAAATGTTCCCATTTCTTCTTCTGCATCTTCTAAGCACCACTCAGGGAGGCTGTCCCTGTCATCATCCATGCTGCCACTCCCACACCGCACTCGTCGATAACCCCGTTCATCATCTCGTTCCCGGAAATCAAATTCAAACCTCCGTCGTCGCTCCATGTGCTCTCGCCAGCCTGCAGAACGAGGGCCATCTAAGGTGGGGGGAAAGTAACTTTACAAGACAGTCTTGGGGGTACTAGCTTACTTGGAATGGGTGGATGGTGGCAAATAGTGACAGAAATTCAGAAAGCCACTATGGGGTACAAGCCACATGTAAAGCAGCATCTTAAAGGGACAAGGGAAAGAAGAGGACAAACTTACCAATAAAGAGGAGACTCAAACATTGTACATCCCCACACTATAAATAGTATTATAACCATTAAAAGCACCACATAAGGGTAAAAAAAGTGGGCTACATCATCTACAATATGCTGGAGAAGAGTAAGGCAAACACTGGTTGCTGATTGAGTTTATCAACCTTCTTCTACCAGTCACTATTGGCTTAAAGATGTAAGATGTTATGTTTTCTTCTACACCCTGAGTAAACCACCCATGCTTTTTTCCTCTAGCCCTCAGAGAGGACTTAGTGCATATGCATGGAAAAGAAGACTGATGACTGTTCAAGTCCCTCTGAAGGAACTAAATCTCCTGAATGGTAATTTTCAGTCATGGAACTTGGAATGATAATACACAAGGGAAAGAGAAAAACTTTCCAAATTCAAGCACAACTTTAATTCCATTCTAATATATTCAGAAGACATCTTCATTCAGCCAAGCTTAACAAAATCATCTGACTGTAATATTGCTAACTTTATGCTGGAAAGAACCTTCAGCCAAAGAAAACAAATTGGGAGCAAAAGCATTGTAAACAACTTTCAAAGCTCTTCATCCAACAGAAGCTATTTTTACCAGAAAGGTACAAAGTAGAAATGAATACATTTTCAGTTTTTAGTGCTTTAAATGGTGGCTGCATTCTGTTCTGGAGAAAAAGTCATAAATTTTGTGCAGTCAGTGGAAATCAGCATTTAGTCTCACTGTGTATCAAATGGTTTGCAAAAAGATTAAAAAAACATCCTCCATTCTGTTTGTTTCAGATGAATGAGGCAAGTTCCTACAAAACACCCTGAAGTATTAAAACTAACCATGCAAAAAATCCACCTTTGTCTCACAAGAAACATAATAACATGACCCTCTGCAAATACTGAGAATTTTAATATTACATTTTATCAAGGAAACATGAAAGGTTACACTTCAACAGAGCCTTTGCTATATTGTATGTGCTTATTTGTATATATTTTGTATACAATATAGCTCAATCCAGTTACACCTTGTAAAAAAAATCAACATCTTGGTTATGTGAAACTCAGTGTTCTCAGGCAAGCCTTTTCATGTCATTAATAAGTAATGAACAGTAAGCTTGCACTTACTTCATCTGCGTGCTTTTAAATAGTTCTTAGCATCTCCTAGGCCTCTTATGTCAGTGTCCTGTTCATCAATAACTACTCAGAAGACGTGCAAGAAAAAATGAAGGCTCACTGAAGATGCACTGCTGGAATAAGTATTCCAGAGAGCCCAAGTAATAACCTTTTCATGCATTGTCTTCCGGAAAGAATGCCAGCATCATGTTCCATTCCCCTCTGCTTGCAGCTCAACCTTTGAAAAGCCTTTCAAAAATAAAAAAGAGCAGCAACCATAAAAATATCTTTATGAAATTACAGATTAAGGACTCTCTAAAATGCTTTAAGACGTAAGATCTTAGAAGAGCTGCTTCAGAGAACACAAAAATCTTATCAGGGAAATTTTGGGCAAGAGATCATTCATATTCCTTCAGAATGACTTGGTAAAAAACACAAATACATCATTCACTAGTTTTGAGACCAAAAAAAGGTTGTATCTGTATCTGATAAAATGGACTTGCTCTGCAAATTTCAAGGGCAATCACTGTATGAATACAGTAACTAGAACAGGAGAAATAAGGGACATTTTAGGTAGGCCGTCACTAAATCGTTAAAAAAAGGACGGAATTTAAAGCTATGGTCACATTCCTCTTACAGATAGTAAACCCAGTTCAACAATCCTTTCAAGATCTATGATAAGAGTGGTACCAGGTTTACCCAGCACAACTAGCAAAGCAACTTTTCCATTATAAAAAAAAACAAGGAAAGAAAACTTCACATCAGACTTTTAGCAATAGTGCACAGGCAGCAGCAGAAAAAAAGCAAAAAAAACCCATAAGCTCTGACTGGAAAAGCCTGGTAATGCAATCCAGACCATTTTCATGCTGCAAAAACAGACAAGTTTACATCCTTCTGCGTTATGTGTCAGAGGGTAGAAAACAGTGTTGGGTTCATCTATTTTTAGAAGTCAGGCAGATTCCTTTCTTCACTTTACTACACCAATATTCATAATTTTGCTCACTTATAATTAAGTGTAGCCCTCTAGGAAGGGAACAGTTTAAACATAGCACAGACACATAACAGATTTCTTCCAGTACGTCAAGAGACTTAGATTTAAGATACAACTAAAACCACAGAATCTAGAATATCATGCTTATGGACAGAAGACTGTTGAAGCAGTCTTAGTCCATCCTCTTGACCCTTTGTGCCTATGAAAAAAAGCATAAAATGAACACATTTAGGTCAGCCAACCTGCAGTAAACACAGCTGAAAGACCAAGAGGAATTCACAAGCTGGAAAAACAGCAGCCTGTGGGAATTTAGGCACTCTCTGTTTAACAAGAGAACATGATAAACTCAGGCGTGACAACTGCCACGCTCTTCTAAACTGTTCTCACCCCAAGTAAAAATCAAACAGCACACAATCACCTAGGTAGCACACAGAGCCAAGTCAAAGGTCCAACTAGACAGATGACAGTGACAGTCTGAGAAGACGAGTATCGATTTTTGGGAGGACACATCATCAGTACTATTATCTAACAGCAGAAAAAGTACAAAGTAGTAGTTTAAGCTACACCAATTTGAGTTAAATTCACTTTTTACTGCAAGGGTGCAATTAGAACTGTTTTGATGGTCCTGGAGCTCCTGTTAACAGGAAAGCTGAAATACAACTCTGACCAAAGGTAAGAGACTAGCTATCAGCTCAGTTCTCTTCCATCTCAAAATGAGCAACTTCTCTGCGGGTTATCAAAATTAAGAGGTATAATAAAAAGTCTGTCGTACGAAAATTAACTTGTAATTTAAGTTAGCTGTCCACTACAGCAGAAATTCAAATAAGCAGTAGTATTCCCAATGATGGAAGTAAGATTAATTTTCAAAACCTTCCTCAGAACATCTTCCAAAAGAGTTCAAATGATGAATGAACTTGTGAACTTCAAGGTCTCTGTGCTTCCTTTTAAGCTAAAACATGCAGGCTTGCACTCTCAAAATACTCCACTCCCGGGTAACATGCTACATCTGATCATCATGAGGTACTATCCTAGCTGGCTTTATATCTGAACTGCATAACAAAGTAGCAGTGTCTAACTAACAATCGTGACCAAACAGTGGGGAAAAGAAAATGACCTCCTTCAAGATTTGCCCTTTAGCCCTGCTCTAAATAGAAAGCATCTGATAATACATCTACCCTTGGGCTCACTGCTAAATTTTAGTACAAGCCAACATTTGTTTGAGGGCAGAGCGGTACATGGCTGTGGACAGGATTAGAAATAGAGGTAACGGTTGCTTGCGTTGTAGAACTCTAAGTTCTTTGGGATGTTCTTAAGGGTTATTAATTTCATTGTGAGAGCAAATGTGACCCTTTATTTAAAAATAAAATTAAAGAGAACGGTCATCCACCTCAGCCACAGAAGTGCCTCATGTTTCCCTTGTTTCCCTACGAAGGTGTAACAGCAGGAGAGCCACAATCCTCCCTTGGTTCCTCAGAAGCCTTGTGTAAACCAGAGATACTCCAAACCAAGATCCCTCAAGAGGCATAGCTGGCTAGCAGCACCTTGTCCTAGCAGCAGAAAAAAGCCTTGTTTCAGCCACATTACTCAACTCTCCCGCAACTCTGGCAGAACAACGCTGGTAAGCAAGTGACCCAGACTGACCTCGTCAGGCCAGGAAGACGGACAGCAGCACCGAAGAGGTGCCTGAAATTTAACAAGAGATGAGACATCCTTGTAACTACCTACAAGAGGTACAAGAGCAACTTATTCTGAGATCTTCCAAGAATGCCTGTTGGTATTGCAAGCACCTTTTGAAAACCAGGAAGACACGAATAACCTGAATGGTTTAATATCAGCATTACTCCATAATCTTAGATATCCTCCCTAACAAGTGTAACTCCTCTCCCCCCAGCACTACCACCAGAGAATAACAGTACTATGAAAACATGTTCCAGGTGTCTGAAATCACAACAGGGGCAAACACATACCTGAAAAACATTGCTTCCTTAAATATATTAGGGCACTGAAGGCATTAAAAAGGAAAGAAAATGCTAGTATTTTTGTTCTCACTAATGGTTTTGTGATCAGGAGCCCCACGTAGGATGACACAATATGTAGTTCTTTACTGCGAGGCAGTGGCACAGACTGCCCAGAGAAGCTGAGGATGCCCCACTCCTGGAAGCGCTTGAGGCCAGGCTGCATAGAGCCCTGGGCAGCCTGGGCTGGAGGGAGGCATCCCTGCCCAGGGCAGGGGGCTGGAACTACACGGTCTTTGTGGTCCTTTCCAACCCAAGCCATCCTATGATTCTGTGTTCCTAATGACCAGAACTACAAGAACCTTACCTGTTTTTGGCACAAGTCTTAGCCATCTTCTTTCTCTCTACTTCACCCAGGCCCTGATTCACCCACTACCCCTTTCTCCAATAACCATAGCTGTATTTTTACTCCAGATCTCCTCTCACCTGGACTGTGAGGACGCCACCTCTCACCATCCCTCCGTGACCCAGCCAGACGCCAGCCTCCTTCATCATCTTCCCCATTTTGTTCCTCCCTGAAGATGCGCCAGTTCTCGCTCTCAGAGCGTATAAACTCGTGTTTCCTCCCCGTTGCTGCTGTCCCACCTTCCTCAAAATTCGGTCTCACTGCAAAGAAAACACATAAGTGAACATGCATCCAGTCTAGAAAAATGCATCCTGTCTTCAGGTATCTAGAAACACAAAGTTTTTAATCTTGCTCCGGACAGAAAGCACCAGAAGGGGTGACAGGAGTCTAACAGAAGAATGGAAGTTTACAGAAAGGAATGTCTGACAGCAAGACAGATTTAGTAAATTCCTCCACATCGTAATGTACCTTGGGATGGAAAAACTGAGCAAAAGGGTGTGGATACACATACAAAAACTACACAGAAGAAAGCAACATATACAAGCAATTCTAACATGGATAGGAATGGCAAAAGAAAAGATGACAGATTGAGAGACAGAGGGAAACATAAAAGGTAGGAAGCCAGAGCATGCAGAAAGAATAAACCGCTGTATCATGAAAAGACTCATGCTAAAGGAAAGTGAGGATACAGTTAAAACTGTAAACATTACACACGTTTTACATAAACCAAAGATATTTTCTACTTGCATATTAAAAAGAATATGAGCTATGTATTTAATCCAGTAAAATGTACTTCATTCTTGCAAAATTTTAGGAAGGACTGAAAATCTAAAGTAGCATTAAGGATTAAACAAAGTGTTTTACACAGTTAATATACATTTACACGGTAGTGTTAACATTACCCCGTGAATACATCTTCTGGAGAGCTTAGATCAGTATGTTAACACAAGTAATTATGCTCAAGCTTAACGAAGAGCCTGCCAAAAGTTTAGGAGATTGGATAGTCTTTTAGTTCCTCAGTTACACTACGGTTTGTTTAATATGAAACAAATGCCTCAGGTATTTAACAAAGAGCAACACTGTCACAAAAGAATGATATAGGTCACTTTTGTAAACAATTCACATTATATGCCAGTAACTTGAGCTAGACACATGCTGCTCTTACAGTTGACTCTTCCTGATGAGGAGCCACTACTGCTGAAATAAACAGTAGTGCTAACTTCAGGACATATGGATCATGTATTTCTTCAAGTCTGTTTAACTGCGTAGCACCAGAATTTTCACAGGAACCATGATGTCACTTGACTGATAGCATTGACCAGTGCTAATTTGAAATATTTAGCAAAACAAAAAAATAAGTATTCAAATACCAGAGAAAGGTACACTGAGTTTTCCTTAGGTCTTACAACCCAGAAATAAAATATAATGTGTAATATAAAGATTGTATAATACACCTGCTTGCTTAAGACAGGAAAAAAAATGACTGCATTAAATGTTTCCTACTGCAGGAATCTTAAGTGACATTTTAAATAATTTAATTTAGGAAAGGACAAACTGTTCACTCATTTTTTCCATCAACTGAAAAAGCTGCATGTGAAGAACAGGAAATACAGAGAACCGAAAATGCTATGGCTTATACAGTGTCCATTTAGAAGAATTCAGAAATTTTTCATATATAACGATATTGCATTCTGGAGACAGAAAACAAAACACTGCCTTTGGACCTTGCAGTATGCTCGAAAATAACCAACAGCCCTTCTCCACCATCTCCAAACACTGACAGAAAAACCCTTTTCCTTTCTTCAGATCAAAGTTCTCACAGCAAACCCTTTCAGGGAGAGGCTGTGTTGGAAGAGTACAGGTGAAACTAAATCAGAGCACAACCCCAAGATGTTTCCAGTTTCTTCCAGTTTCCCACATTCCAGGTTCACACAAAATACTTTCCTAACTGTTACAGGAACAAGTTTCTAGAAGAATTTATTTATTAAGGTTGCATGGCCTTGACCTAGCAAGTAAACAGGAGAGGCAGGAAACACCCCAACAATTTAAGACACAAGAATTCTTCCACCCTGATAGTCACCTGATGGCCTCAGAAAGGTAACTGGCACACACACTTATGTTGTTTCTGTGTAAAGGAAAGGTTAAAAAGCACATGGGCTAATTTGAACTATATCATCAGTATCAACAGGCAGTCTCAGCTATGAAGCTGAATGTAACCCAGATATACATTTCCTTCAGCATTGTGAATGCCTGCCTAAAGAAAACCTCTGCACTTGCTGTGCTCTGAGAACAAAGTTTTTATAACAGTGTATTTAGGAAGTCTTTACCGAATAGAAAACAACAGCAGAGCCAAACTGAAAGCAAAATACAGAGATCATCAATAGAGCAGCCCAGGAGAGAACTGCAATCCAAGATATCAGGTGAGACTAAGAAACAGAGGATAAAGAATATGGCTCATTCTTTCTCTGAATTTTTGGGAAAAAAAAGGAACATTTTATACATTTTATTCTGCAGCACATGACACAAGCTTGTTTTTCCTCACTGAGGGTTACCAACATAAAAGTTATTCAGTTAGCTATTTTCAGTCTTGAAAGTCTTACTTTTAAAGACATCTATTCTTTTCAGAAGAATTCACAGCTATTACCTGACACTCATTTAACGCAACATTAATTTAGGAAGTTATAAGAGATCCTACCAATTAAGAAAAAATTTAATTTCAGCATTATATGTACGTGAGGATGGCATCACCTGTGATTCTAAAAAACCTTTTTAAGCAAAGCAGCACTCCAGTGTGTTACATCAGGTGACTGACCTCACAACACACTTCTGTGAAAACAAGGAAAATGCAGTGTATCGGGACATACTTACGTTTCCTGGTACTGAGACACCACAGCAAGCAATATTCAAAGACAGCAAGACATGTGCCAAGACAGATCAGTCTATGCGTGATATTGAACATGACCGACCAAGAAACCAGCTCTGTACCAAGTCCTACTATATTGCCTTTACAAACTGTTCCTAGATCTGAGAACACTCATTTCAGCTGAAATGACTTAGTTTACAGAGTCAGAACTTGGCAATGTTTAAAGGATGAAAAAACTAAAATGCAATCTATGGTTTTGCTTTGGACTAATTGACTGGACTTCCTGATGAGAAGGAGCAGTAAAAGGGCACCTCTGTTCAAGTCTGTCACAAAGCCAGCAATGGTGTTTACAGAAAACTTCAGATAGAGCCCAGCGGTATTCAGCCAAAAAAAGCCTACAGCTGTGCAGTATGGAGTGGAAGGGAGGCTAACCATGAAGAGCAAGACTGGGATTTGGGGACAACCCCACAGCAACGTGTTCACACAGAGAACTTACTGCTATAACAGCAAGTAACTGACATTCCCCATGCTGTCCTGCCACATTTCCTACGACATGCTCAGTGTTCAGAGAGAAAAGGCAGGAAAGCAATTATGGCAGTGACGCCATTTCCTCTGAACAGGGCAAAAACTAGCTGAGTCTACCGAGTACTTGAATTTTCATCTACTCTTTCTGCTGCACACTACACATTTCTGCAAGAATAGGACATAGGATAAAAAGAATCCTTTGCAGTCTGTGTTTTTAAAAGCATTCACGTAACTTTGCCTAGACTATTATGTAGCTCAATTTACGGAAGAAAAAACAAGTGGCCTTAAGATAAGGATTCCAAAGACGTGCCACCTTCTCATTTGGACAACACCTGATGTGCTGGGGACAATACAGGAACAGATACATAGTGAAGTGACTCACTTGGAGCCAAATCAAGTAACAGAAATTTGGAATTCTGATGCCAGTTTTTCATTCCATATTTTCTCTCTCTCCATAAATTCTCAATCCCAACAGCAGGACTCAAAAGCATACCATTCAAATACCACTCAATTTTTTCACTAAGACCATCATTAGCCACTGGCACTGGCATGCGTGAGCCACTAAATTGACATTAGCAGAAGACTTGAGTTCTGTAACACACACCTGGAAATAACAATACTATAGCTATTTCATCTGCTGTACGATCACCTTGTTTTCAAGATATTCAGTTGAATCAGGTTAGAAGGCATTCAACTGGACATAAGCTTTCTACAGTGCAAAATATGATTTTAAGAAAATGCTTCTTTAAAAAAAAATGCCCACATCACCCTACTGGTGAATAAGAGGCCATCTTCAGAGGAAGTTTGATTTGCTGGAGTATAGAGGGAAGAGTCAAGAGCAGATCACATAACATTGTCCTAGCTGCTTACCAACATGGTGGGAATACATTATTTGCAGTGCTTCTGAAGGTCACACCATGCCTATCACCATTTTCAGTGCTGTGCCTGAACATGTATTAAAAATGTTCCATGCTAATGAAGCAAAGTATTAATGTTTTGCAATTTAGGGTTGGGGGAAGGTTAAAGAAAAAACGAGGGAGGATTTTGTTTCCTAAGCAGGAAAGTCTACATTAATAATTTTCCCAGCAGGCCTTCAGTAGTTTTACTGCAAACAACCACAGCCTTTGTTTCTCAGATCCTCTTACATCTGACGTTCGATCAAAGCTCTCACATCAGCAGCTCACAAAGGGGGGAAAAAAGTGTGAACTACAACTGCATTACAATGTTGTCCTCAGAGTCAGGTTTAGTACTGCAGCATGATGGCCACTCTGCGCCTTCCTTCAGCTAAAACATCTTCCTTAGAACTCTTCCGGCTTGTTCCAATTTAAGTGAGAGAGACAAAAAAGCTGAAGTGAAAATGGTTTCACTTGCTACATAGAATCAGTTTCACCACATCTTTAAAGGCAGCAACTTACCTAATCTGTATTGTTTCATTCCCAGGCTTTAGCAAAATCCTGTGATTAATTCCATGTTTTCACAAAGGAGCAATGTGGAGGTGGAACAGAAGTGGCCAGATCTACATCTTCTGACTAGCATTAAAGCTACATACAGTTCAGCAACACCCTCCGGAGACTACAGGCTATACTATTTGCTGCAGCCTCTGCCTTTTTTAAAAAAAACTAAGGAAAAACCCAAACACTGACACTCAGGAGCTTTGGACTTAATTAGGAGAGGAAGCAGCAGCACTAGAGAAGCAGCAATGAAACTGTTTCCCCTTTTCAGGGCAACAAACAGTAGTTAACACTGGTTAGGAAGAAACTATCACAGAACAGTTTGTATTTTAGAGCAGCAACATCAGAGCTTTTTCCACTCAGGTATTCCAGAGGAATTTTGGCCTTCTGAACTTTCAAGTAAAACTTTTAAGATTATACAAACCTAAATAATGATCTTGATTAAGGAGGGGAGAGGAAAATGCACCCCTTCTCCAAGTAATGGTTTGAGGATTTCTCCTTGGCTGCTAAGGGTTTGTGTTGGGTAAAGAAACGCTCCTAACAAACCAGCATTCTTTTCCACATGATCAGAGCTAACTGGCCCCCCTGCAGGCAAAGTGACCAATCGAATCAGCTTCAGATGAAAACCAACCCCCCTGCATTATAAACAGAGGAAGGAGACATACAAACCCCCTTTTTTCCCCCTCCTTTTTATTTTCTTTATTTTTTAAAAGGAGATCTCTACCAACCATTTGTAGGAAGTTTCTTGCCAGTGCTGGCCCAGTCCCTTCTCCGGAGCCCAGGTGTTCCCCTTCTCCTGCATACAGGCAAAGCCTTCAAAGACTGGTAAGTACACAACTTTTTTTTTCCTATCATATATTTAGAATTTACTCTGTCATTGCATAATGAAAGAAACTGAAGTTGCTTCTCAGGGCACAGTTTTATTTCTAAGACTTGCCAAATTAAGTATCAAAAAAAAATCTACTGAAAAAGAAAAAACTCTAAGATGACCATGGACATAACAGCACACAGCAAAACCAAAGTCACCATGCAATGCTCTTTCAGAAAGCTTTCAAGATGAGAAGGATTGGTAACACTCTGCACTGCTCTGCCAACAAGGGAGCATTGCAGCCTACTGCTAAGGTAGGCAGGTGTTATGCAGACAAGTGATAGGGGAACATCTTCCTCCTCTTCTTGCTGTGTTCAGCAACTCAGCATTTAACTGCAGTTCCATCATAAATTAAAAAAAAAATAAGCTCCATCTATTCAAGCCCACTTTTTTGATTTCTAATTACATCTCATGCCTTTGATCACTTCTAGTCGCTGCATTCTGACTGTGCTTGTGAACATGGTGCTAGCACTGCTGCTTAGGGAACCACATATGAGCAAGTATGAATTCCCAAGTCTTAGAGACTCAGTTGTTCTAGACAAGCCATCGGAAAGTCCACATCACATAGTGCAGGACTGCTCTTCAAAACCAGCTAGCTCCACAAAAATGAACAGCTGACTTCTACAGCCTTGCATCAAGTAACATCCTCACTCAACTCTAAACTTACTCTATTATTGTCATTTTGTATTAAGTATTCTTGGTGAAGGATTCAATATATATTAGCATTTTAAAACCATAAAAGTGTTTAACCAGAATAGTTTCAAGTTCTTCTGCTTTTCTAAAGGTGGCCAGACTAGTTGGCCCAATGTTTAGATGCTACTTCAAAATAATTAGGGTTTGAACATGCTATGTGAAAAAACATTATATAAATTGTACATTACAGATCTTCCCAAAAATCAAGTCTTTAGGAAGTGTTCCTTTCTGTGCCATAAAGGCATACTCTACTCACCCATCTCATCCTTTTTTTTTTTTAGTGCATTCTGCAGTAAACAGTCACAGAATGTCATAAGAACAAGCTCTCACATCCAATACTTTGTGGTATTTGTTTTGAAAAGCATGACTTGGGCTCAGCAAATTGAAGTTCGCATTTTTACTACTTCTTTATACATGTATCAAGTCCTGAAAATTTGCCTTAATTCTGTAAACCGCTTGGAAAAAAAGATTGTCACAAACTACTCTCATTCATCGAAATGAAGCATAAGCTACAAAACCTAAAGGACAAACATGTTTGAAATATTAACTATCCTTCTAACAGCTGCAGCATAAACTTTCAATTAAAGCGGTTGTACTAACTGAATTTCCTCCTATTTTTCTAAGATTGTTCCCTAATGCAAACCGTATGATCCAGTCATGTTGTCAATACTGGGGAAAAAAACTAACAAACAAACAACTTTTCCTCATGTTAATATCAAAGCATCAAGGATTGCCAACCAATGGAAAAACAGTAATACTGAGATTTTAATAGCATCAAAGTGCCTTAAACTGGTAAACTTAAGTTTGTTCCTGTTGCAAAATTCAGAGGCAGTAACACATCTGAATGATCAAAGCTTACAGCAAGCAACTAGATGTTTAAATCTGAAACAAGCACAAGATTACCTGAACCCAGGTCAAGTAAAGAGGGAACATGCACACTCTCGGAAGGGGCATGCCAGTATCACTTAAGTCCTAGTAAATCTTCAAGTTCTGCTACACTTGAAAGCAGGTTTTACCGTTACTCTCAGCCAACAGCAGGTCCTCTTCACTGCTTTGCTGTTGTAATGGAGCAGCACACTGCCCCAAATCCCTTCCATCATCAATTGGAAGAGATTTGGTGAAAAGTGGAAGTTGGGCAGGTATGGTAACACTGTAAAAGTCTCTCCTGGACAAAGCTCCACATAGAGGCATTCAGGCTCCTTTAAAGGGTTGCCTGTGTAATAGGTGTACCAAGATAAAATCAGGCTCAAAGTGTCACTTTTCAGTGCCTTCAACTGGGAAGGCAAACAAAGAAAAATGAAGACTGCTACAAATGAGTCCCCACCAATCCTACTGGAATTGTAACACCTGAACTCCTGCTGTCAAGAGAAAGGCTAAGTAAGAGATGCTTATAAGATGAGGAAAGCATTGCAGTAGAATAAAGCCACAATAATACTTCAAAAGAAGTGTCACAACACAGACGATCTCAATAAGAAAAGTGAAGTGCAGGAGGACAGGTCTGTTGGATCACAAATTTCAGAAATGCAAACAACATTATAGAGCTGTAAGACGAGATTATTATTACATATAAATCAGTGGCATGTCAAGTCAGTTTAGAACCTGTCTAACTGCTACATGAAACTGTAGTACTCACCTTATCTTGATCTGTCTTACAAGATTGCATAAAAAATCCAGAATGAGGAATGTCGGTAGTAAAGTAAGAGGTTTAAAAACAAAACCAACTAAAAGAATTGCCAAACACCCTAGAGTTAGTGATAACCACTGATTTTTCAAAAGACTAGAAATTTTAGAAAGGATTAGCAACACTGAATCCAAGTTAAAACACTGGTCAGCAGGTGAAGAGAAGTTTAGACATATTTAACAGTTCCTGTCTTTCCACTGAGGGGTTATCAGAAGGAACAACCCAAAGTCACAATTTCACAAGCCAGCAACAAGGAAAAGCCAAGCCAGACAAATAGCACAACATTAAGGTTAAAAGATGACATTAAAGAAACTTAGATTGGAAATTCTACACATTTAGCAGTGAAAATGCATTACCCAACAAACACTGCAGAAGTCAAGGTTGCTATCTTTCCTAAAACATACACGCTTTCAAACTGGGATTGATATGGGGATATCAAGGAGTATGCTGTGCAGTGGACTGGATCAGACCAGGTGTTCCAAACTGTACCTCCCAATTTTATTCATCAGTATTGGAGGAGAGGATATTTAAATTTTTGACTACAATGAACAAGCAATAAAGTATTCAGAAAACTGTAATTCTATTTTAAATTTGAAGTCACATTTACTATTAAGTTGACTGTTTTTGCAAATTCAGAGGTCTGATCACGCAGCCTGAGCAAGCTATTTCCCAAAAGGCAGCTGTTCTTCCACCTTTTGTTCTGAACCAACTGCATTGCTCTTGGAGCCTCTTTGCAGTTCCTTAGCAATTTTTCACCCCAAGAAGTTCAGACTTGTGGTCCTTCAAGTCATTTACAACTTTTGCAAAAAAAAACAAGAACAATTTCTGAAGCAAAGCTTCCAATATTATCGCTGCCATCTCATCAGCTACCTAGTATTTTAAGCAGTCCTAAGCAAGAAAAATCAGAGGCCTGTATCAAATGAGGCCTGAGCAGTTACCTGGTTAACTTCACGGGCAATGCCCCTGCTCAGAGTTTAAAGGAGCATCAAGAAGGGACCACTGTAAAATGCAGTGCTAGAGACTAGCAGAGGTTCTCTTTCCCAAGTACCTTTGAAATATCAGTAATCGATCTTCCTCCACAGAAAACATCCTAGAAAGACTGATTATGAAGACTGACTAGAGTTTTTTTTAGAGCTTTAAGTGAACATTAAGTGATTAACCACCACCCTAGAAAGCTCTTTAATCAACAAAATTGAGACACTATGATACTGACAGCATTTTGCTGAGAGCGAAGTCCGCTGCTTTTGAGTACGTTACCTTAATATGGATACGTGGAAGATATGAGGCGTAGCCAAGGAAACATATTACATTAAGTATGTTTTTCTTTTCCTCTTAACCTATTTAACACTGTAAACGAGGATTCTGTCAGCAACCAGTCAGTACCAGATTCACATTATCTTTGTGTATGTTTTACAAGCCCAAATTACACAGAGGCTATGAAGCAGATGCTGCCCTTCAAAATACCATGAGAATTTACACAGACTAGTTTGTTTTTTTTTTCCAAGAACGTATGAGGTTGCACCCAGAGGCATTTTGTTCTGCAAGTGTTCTCCTCTATTCAAATAAGGGAGTGCTTCTTGTAAGCACTGATCACTCTAAGATAAAACCAAGGCACTGCCCGCAGTTCATTCCACACATGGTCCCCACCACACTTCTTATTTAAAGACAACCATTTTCCAGCTCCTTCAAGGCAGTGCTCTTCTATATCTTAGCATTAGGAATGTGCTTTACAGCCAAGTCACTAATCTTCTGGTACATGAAACATTTAAAGTTGTAGTCATGCTACTGTAAATTTCATAGCAATGCAGCAAGACTCTAAGTTAGTTATTTAGAGAGCTATAGATTGACTACACCACAGTTCAAATGCAAGACAATGTGGGGGGGAAGAGATGGGTTGTATGCTATGGACTATAGACAGAATACACACAGAAAGGAAAGTGGAAAAAATATCAGATTCCACTCAGGCCATCAGCTACCCTAACTCCCTTGACTACAGCATGGATAGTAGAAATATTTGAATGACTTTGAGAACCTACAGAAGGGAAAAAATGATATTATAAAAAGTAGTTGTGATGGTGATCCTCATACTTCGGTATGCATTAAGCATAAGTAGAAGCCAAAGAATGTTTTATAGTTACTTAAGTTTATTATCAAGATGAAGTACGCAGTAACGAAAACCACTGGTTTACAGGATCAAAGAACGCATGACAGATGTGGAGGAGTTTCTTGGAAAGTCTTTTCCAACCTTAATGAATCTATGGAGGTTGGATGTGGTGCTTAAGGACATGGTTTAGTGGGTGGTATCAGTGGTAGGGGGATCACTGGACCAGATGATCTTGGAGGTCTTTTCCAACCTCTATGATTCTATGTCATGTTATACCTTTCCGCAACTCATTCTGAAATTCAGGATATTAAAATCTTATATTTCAACATAAAACTAAGATGGCATTCTTGAGTTGGGGGTGAATCCAATTCCTCTAGCCTGTATGTACACAAGTATTACACACTGAGATGGCTGCAATTCAGAAAAAGGTCAAAATTGATGAGAGATGTACAAATTTGATTAAACATACTATGTAAAACTATGACTTCCAGAACTTACATATGTTTTAAAAATCCTCTTCTATTCTGTCAACAATCATCCTCACAGCCATTTTTAAGTAGGTCATGCACATTATGTCTATTTTATATGGACCTGTATTTATTTTAATTGTACCATGTGAACATTAAATATTTAGTATTTATGAAATTTATGGATTTGGGTGGCCAGTGTCTTTTCAAAGACACGCAGCATCTCTGACGAGTTTGCTAAGTTTTGAGATACAAAATTAAACTATGAAGCCTAACACATAACATATGCAAGCATCCATTTTGCTTCCCAAATATCCAATTCTACTTTCACCCCCCTAATGCCCATACAACTGCTATCATATTTTCCTTTCCTATTTGGACACAAAAATATACTGCCTTGACAGACTAAGTTTCAAAGTATATCAGTGCATTGGTTTCCTGTTCCTTCTATCCTCTGCTCCCAGAAATTAACTCAAGGCTCACAGAAACTGCTATGCCTTGAATGCTGTAATTCTACTTACTGGTTACAGACAGCAGTCATTTCTTGAGCTAGAAAAGTCTGAAAGGAAATCTGTTTTGGTAGAAGATTGGTAAATTACAGCATCCCCTAAAACGCATAGTCATGTTAGAAAATAGCTATCAACATTTTCATAGTAGTATTGTTAATAGTATTCATAATAGTATTGGTAAACTACTATACTCTGCTTTAGTTACAAAAATTAAACTGATCATTACAGAGCTGAACCAGTAAAAGACAGATCAATTACTTCTCAAATACTACGTGCCTAACTCCTTCCCCTCCTCCAAATAGTTAAAGCACGTGACTCAAATATAAATTTAGGAAGGTAAAGTATGCAAGTTTTATATAAATGACTAAGCAGGGAAAATTTGAAAAGTAGTCAGATTTTTAAACTTAATCTTTTTTAGCAAAGTATTACCACAAACAGTGGTAAATTCCACTCCAAGCTCCTGATTTAATCTTCTCCGGATTGCAATGTATAAGCCCTCCTTTGTTGGCTGCGGTATTTCAACCCCTGCTGATGTGTCAAAAACTGTGAACATTAGGCAAAATACAAATAGGCTGCATTCTATCTGACTATTTTCCTTTTTTCTCTTTTCCAGAAGATGAGAACAGATATGATAGAGAGCAATAACACCAAATCCAGTGCTCCCCTCCTGACCCAAAGATACCTGAGGATGGTCACAAAGGATGGACACAGCACACTCCAGATGGACGGTGCCCAAGGAAAAGGTCTGGCATACCTCCGAGATGCATGGGGAATATTAATGGACATGCGCTGGAGATGGATGATGCTTGTCTTTTCCGCTTCTTTTGTCATTCACTGGCTAGTCTTTGCAGTGCTTTGGTATGTGCTAGCCGAGATGAATGGGGACCTGGAGCTGGACCATGATTCTCCACCTGACAACCACACTATATGTGTCAAGTACATCACCAGTTTTACAGCTGCTTTCTCTTTCTCACTGGAGACACAACTCACTATTGGTTACGGCACTATGTTCCCAAGCGGGGACTGTCCTAGTGCTATTGCCCTGCTTGCAATACAGATGGTCCTGGGGCTCATGCTGGAAGCCTTCATCACAGGTAACCTTTCACATTCAATCTTTAGCTACAGTAGGTTTAATGAAGCCATTAAATAAATGAAGTCAGAAATAAATATCAGTGATATTTAAGAGAAAAAAGAGTTAACATCAGTCACTAAAAGAATAATGAGATTTTAGCTATGTAATGTTAAATTTCTTTCACTAAAAGGCATAAATTAGGTGGTGACAAGATTTGTATTAGAAAGTTCCACTATTCGTTGCTTGATACTTCTGGTAGCTCCCTACTTTACACTCTTAAATAACTTCTTATACCATGATCTTTCCATAAGGAGAGATTCTTTTCAATGGAATTAAAATGTATAAAGTCAATTTATTTTGATTAATAGTTATAAAGTTTATTTTTGTCTAGGTGAAACATTTTTGATGAGATTTTTATTCATCTTTAACTCAATATCCCCCAGTACCCAATGTAACAAAAAAAATTAGGGTGACAGTCATTTGGAGATATTTTAAGTTTCTTAAAATAATTTTCAGGTTTAAAGTATTTCAGTAAATTTAAATAAACAGGTTTACTGCACATGAAGAAATATCTTCTCCAGTGGTAGCTTGCCAAGATTACGTACTCTTGCTAATTACAGTACATAGTAAGAGAACAGCCTACGTTTTCAAACAACGCAGGCTGACACTAGGAAGACCACATGCACTCAAGTCTGTTTTTGATTCTTTGGACTGCTTTACCTAGCTCAGTGACTGTAGCCAACCAACCCAGGCACAATGCTCATATTCACCACGTTCCTTCCCACAACACAGGTGCTTTTGTGGCAAAGATTGCCCGACCGAAGAACCGGGCATTCTCCATCCGTTTCACCCGCTCTGCTGTGGTGACACACATGGAGGGGAAGCCATACCTCATGTTCCAGGTGGCCAACACACGCTCCAGTCCGCTCATGAGTGTCCAGATTTCTGCTATTCTTTACCAAGAACAGGAGAATGGTCAGCTGCACCAAACTAGCGTTGACTTCCACCTAGACAGCATTACTTCAGGCGAGTGCCCTTTTTTCACCTTTCCACTGACCTACTATCACTCTATCACTCCATCCAGCCCACTGGCTGCTCTCCTCCAAAGAGAGGCTGCTCACCATTTCGAGCTGGTCATCTTTCTGTCAGCTGTGCAGGAGGGTACTGGAGAAATGTGTCAAAGGAGGACATCCTACCTCCCCTCAGAAATCATGCTTTACCATCGTTTTGCTGCTGTGCTAGCCCGCAGTGCCAAAGGTGAGTATCAGATCAAGATGGAGAATTTTGACAAGACGATTCCTGAGTTCCCAGCTGTGGCTGACTCGAAGAGTCCCAAAAGGACTGCCAAGGAGATCCGCATCAACGGACAGCATGCTGACAGCTTCCAGCTCTCCGAGACTGGCCTCACAGAATAGATCGAACAGACTTTGAACTTTGTGCTTTTTTTAATTATTACATTAAAATTTCAGGTCCCATTTACAACCATCTGTCCTTGGCTGCCACCATCTAGTGATCTTTCTCATACTCCCATCATTCTAATTACAAGGTGATATGAAGAGCGAAGAGAACTGGTATGCCCATGTAAGCTGGGGAGAGACTGAATTAACCACCTAGAACAAAGTCAGGTACAAGAATCACAGTACTAATTCTGGGAAATTAAAAGAGCTACCTGCTGAATTCACCAGACTATGATTAAAGCTGCACTGACCCTGAAAAGGAGAGACCTCCAAAGCTAAACAAAGTCCTAATTGAACAGCTTGTGACAAGAAGGACAGCAACAACAGAAAAAAAAAAAATCACTCAAAACCAATACGGGGTCATTCAGTAAATACGTTAGTACTGGGATAAGCAATTCAGTTGATCTGAGACCCTAATTTTTCTGTTCTCTTAACTCTTTGGGGATACGGGGTTATATCAGTTTTCAGATGGCTGAACTGACTCTTCAAAAGTACTGCCAATCTCTCGTGGCAGTGAAAAGCACCCCTGCTGTGCTTGCTTGTTAGTTAAAATTGTAAATACTAACTGTAGTTCTTCATTCTTTCAAGTAAGAGGAGAACACATCATCTCAAGATAGGTCTATGAAGACGCTATTAAAATATCGTGATGCATATGGCAAATGCTGCAGTGAATTTTTTTTTTTTTTGCATTTGGAAACAACGAGTAAGTTATTTAGGAGTGGAAAATGAACTATTCTAAATGAGTTAATGTGCTCTTTTGAAAAGACAATACATTTCATGCGTTCTCAGCTTTGCGCAGCTTGTCTCAAGTAGGTGTGACCCAGGAGGATACACTACGCCCACATGAGAAAGAGAACTGCATCCATTTATATTCCATGCTTTCATCAATATCTGCCTGTACACACAGCACAGAAGTATTTACAAAGACACTTGAATCAATTTTAAAATAAAAAATTAAAACAAACTGTACATGAGACTTCCGTATTTAAGTGCCTCATAAGTCTACTGCAATTAAGACAATCTCAATAATTAAGACATTCTAAATAATTTCAAAAGTGAAAGCATGAATAATTATCCATCATTCTGTTTACAAACTCTTAACAAAAGCAATGTCTATTATGATTTTTCATATCTGAACAGTCAAATTACAAAAAAAGTAAAAGTTGTCTTTCAAAGGTAAAAGATACTTCTCAGAAACAAAGATGGCACAGATAACTTTCATTTATGAATCAAATACTCTACCAAACATGTTTCCTTTTTATTTAATCGGTCAACAGCAAGAAAAAAAAAAAGGTCTGAAGCCATCTGTTGAGATACCATTAACTCAATTCTTCAAGCCTCAAAATTCATTTAATTAAAGTGTATTCATAATGCAAAATAGCTGAGCAGAAAGCCACTTGGTCTTAGGGTCCACACTTCCAAATCTCTATGATGTGATGACTGAAAATACAGCACAACTCTTCTGTGCCAGCAACTGCTGTAGTCACTACAGAGTCACCCTCTTCGGAAATGGAAACAGCAGCCCCAGAGAGCCATTTCACAAAGGGGGAAGAAAGAGGCAGAGGGCCGGTGTCTTCAGTGCAATTCCACTCTTGTCCCAGATTTCTTTAAAAATCGCCCGCCTACATTCAAGATCTTAAGAGAGATCTGGTATCTGGTTTTGTTACAGATATTCTCAAAGTCTTTCTTGGAATTTAGTTTTTATATAGAAGTACTCACAAACACTGTGGAGCTTAGAGAGCAACATCATCATTTTACATTGCCCTCATCCCTACTTTGCAATTGCTGACCCCACATACAATTTAAAGATCTTTCCTTCCACCCTTCTATCAGCACCAGTAACTGTCAAGTATTTCCTAACAGCATTTTCTTCATGTCTCATATCTTCTGCCAATATAATGCATTAAGAAAAGTCTTACAAATTAAGAACCAGGTACAAGAGCAAAAGAACAGATTTGTGTCAGTATTACTTCCATGAGTTAACGAAGAGCAGTGTTTTGTGTGATGTATTTTTTCTGTATCTCACATACTCCAGTCTCAGACAAACCAATTATTCTAAAATTCAGATGTATAATCCCAATAGAGTGGCACAGTAATCTCACCTTCTAGAACCAAAGTTATAAAAAACTACTTCTAATTTCAGTTAGCATCTAATCACCAAGTGTAGGTTGCTTAGGTCAATTTCTAAATTGACTTGAGAATTCCAAGTTGTCCCGTTCAAATCACTTTCTATTTATAGATCTGGTTTAAAAGTGGCTACAGCAGCACATATAAAGAAAAAAACTGTTTAGTATATGCTAGATGCAGTGTTACATTACACTTTGGAATGTAGAGCTGAAGAATATTACTGAAGCAAGTTAGACATACAGACAACTGTAGCTATTTCAGAATAGCTACAAAACAAGAGGTACACAGATCACCACTATTCTGCTGATTTGGTGAGCCATGCATGTCTCATGAAATATTGGAAATACGCTATGGCCCAGATCAAAATACAAACCTAGAAGAATTGTTGATTAGCTCTGATGCAACAAAGTCACATTCTATACTTGCACTAACACTGAGAGCCCTCTGATGATGAACCTTCTTAGCAGATACCTCTTGCTAGCAAGGTAGGGAAGAAAAATAAGGTGAAGGAAGTGAAAGCATGGTTCAAAGCAATTCAACACTCTTTGAATCTTCACTTGAGCACCCTTTTTATATTCAAGCTTCTTTAACCTAACCAGTAAATACATATTAAACAGAATTGAATTGGGTTTCACAAATGATTTTCTAAATGTCTAGTTTAATCTACATTACAATTATTTATTACCAGTGTGTAATTGCTGGTAACTAATCAAATCCCCTCAGCTACTAAGCTGGTATTAGTCAAGAGGTTGCACAGAAAATTAAGCAGCTTTTGTGCAGCTCTAAAAGACAGCTGTGATCAAGAAAACAACTTGCTTATTTTCTTTGCTAATGGCCTCAGCCTTCCAGAAGCAATTTGCGTTGTCAATGAAGGTTGACAGAACTGTGACAACCTGCAACAGAAACTCTCAAATACTTCATGCATCTTTAATTTTCATACTGAAACCTGGAACAGATATTGCTGTTTATGTTGAGAATCACGTACATGTGAACTTGCAAACTGTTACGAGTGCTGAAAAGCCTTTTAAGAACAGTATATTCATCACATTTGGAAAGCAGTTCTCCACTGCAGGTCTACTACTTTTTTAATCTGATGATTTTTAATCGAAGGATTCTTACACTGTCATTTATCATGAATGCCCAGAAATGTTTCATATTTGATCTGTTATTTTGTGATCACCCTGAACAAAGAATGAGAAGTTGACAACCCAGTAATTTATGTAATTTGAGGCTGATCTAAGGCCCTACAGCACAGCAAAACTGGTAAACGGCGTGTCAATTCACTCTATCTTTCTGCTTCAACTGCTGTATGAGTGGTCTACTAGTGCCTAGTATTAGCATGGGGGTTTTTGGCACATCAGCATCCCTACTTCTTGCTCTAAGTATTTTGTGATTGGAAAGCATTTACATAACACTGTTTATTAATCAAGGCTTGAGTCAAAACAGACCAACACCTTCTGTTAATATTTGTCTTCTCCACCATATTTCTCTTTGAAGGTAAAGAGGAGAGAAACAGTCCTCCCACTTCTGTGGCCTTTAATCTCAAACACAGCAATAGAGAAACATACATTAATGACTAGTTAAAGTAATTATTTTACACTAAGACCTCAAAAAGATTGTCTCTTGCCTCTATCACACTTTGCTACAGAGATTTTGGCCAAATAAGATTAAACTAGAAGAGTAATAGAACAAGAGACTTAGAGGAGGAGCAATCAGGTACTACCGTTTCAAAACTTGCGAATAAGCAACCCATCCTTCTCATGCAAGAAAGCACAAGTGGATACCATCTTCAGAAAATTATTCACAGAACCTGCATTTTAAGTCCTGATCACTAGCTGTTGTTACAAACAGTAGGTGAAGCCTTAATGCCCCATGTTCAGGCACAAGTCAGCTTCAGTAAGGACAACTTGCACACTTGAAGTTATCAATTTCAGTTGAGGGGTGCATCTCATCATCCTGAAGTGACAGACAGTATTTTCATCAGTCTTAATCATAAATGTGGTGCATTGTTCAGCATGGATCTGGAAGTATTTATCACATGAGCAGAAAGGGGCTAAATAAATGAAACTCAATCTACTATGGTAGATATTTCTGCTGTTTCTACATTTGCCTTTCATTTAAAAGAAATGTTGTCCTCAATTCTCAGCAGTACTTACCCCTCCCTCTTTTCCTTTTTCCTCCCCAAAAGGTCTCTGAATATAAATACATACTAAAAGACACACTTCACAACTGGCAATAAAAAAAAGGAAATCTCAGAGCAATCTCATGTTATTTTAAGATTAACTTCTTTTAAGTAAAACAAAAGATGAGGAAAACTAGCAACATCTTAGTTTGTTTTTCAATTTGAAAACACAGGAAAAAAAGCATTCTTTAAAATTATCAAAAATCAACACATACATGGAGAGAACATCAAATGGCTTTCAAAGCAAACATGGTAATAAGACACCTAAAGCATGGGCCACCATGATCATCTGGAAGATTAATGTAATTAAAAAAATATTCTTCCAACAAAAAATACAGACTGCTGATCAGGAATTAAAACGCATTCCTATCAATTTCTAATTGCAAACGAATCTTTTTTGTCTTAAAACACAACCTGCTACCATCTTTCATGACCTATGCTTTACTAACACATGCACTACAGAAGCTGTTTAGCCAGGACTCCTTCAGCAAAGCCTAAAGGACCCTGTGGGCAATAAAAAGCCAAGGCTACTAGCAAGCTTTCAGTAGTAGTAGAATTCTCACTAAGCACAGCTGCAGTACATGCATGTGGAAACCATCCACAGAGAAAGGGCAAGATCATACCAGAGAACCACCAATGCATGACCCCACGAAACAGAAGTCAGTGCACTTGTGCTGTATTCAGCTGACAAAGAACTTCCTTCTTACCACTCACCAAGTATAGATTTTTACCTGATTGGATATGTTTCACCTCCCAGACAACTCAAGTTCAGGTGAATACTCCAGCAAATACACTGGGTCGAAATTAATCGCCCATTATTCTGCCTAAATGTGGCCAAGAAATAGAATGGGAAACACGGCAGGTACACTTCGTGGTGCACTCTCTCACCTTTACTGGGAGAGAGGGGGAAACAGACTAAACGAACAGAGGACTTGTATGACACCTTTAATTAATTTGACAGGCATTCACTCTATAAGCATGGGAACCTCACACTGCCAGTAAATCTACCACACACCAGCAAGCATTCAAAAATCAACAGGTTCACACTGCCCAGAAGTTCTAGGTATCAAAACAGCACAGGCCAAGAACACTGAAAAGTTGTGTTTAAAAGGCAAATTCCCACAGAGTGCCCATCAATCAATAAAGGCTCTTCTCAGACATGCAGGAGTTTAATTTCAACTATAGACATCACACCTTGGTTGAATAAACAGAACCTACTTGCAGCAGATTTATTCCCTAAAACATGAAGATATCTAATAGTGAAAACAAGACAGAAAAAAAGCAAAGCTGAAAACACATTCAGAGTAAAGCAGCACAGTACCACGAATACCTGATACACCTGTTTCAGGGATACACCTGAAACAGTTAAGAAAGGTTGGTGTACACATAGGTCCCTTCCCCAAAACACGCCCCTGCGCCTCCCTCCCATTTTCTGCACACAGAGTAACAAAATCATACCTGGATCTTTTCGCCCTGGTTTTTCAAAGCGTCTGTCTCCCCTAGAAAGGCAGAATAGAAGTTTCAAATGAGGTTTGAGAACTACTCCATTCATTTTAGGTATGGCTTTTGGTGTGTGTGTGTGTTTTTTTTTTTCTTGGTAGTGGAACTTGTTTATTTATTAATTTTTTCAAGTCAGACCTTTGTGGACAATATCCTTAAAGATCCAAATGACAACTGAAATTCTCAGGAACACCAATATATATGTATTTGTTGGCAAATGAATGTGTTTTGAAACATGGCCTTAAGTACCATCAACAGAACAGTATCAAGATTAAAAAAATGAACTTAATCCTTCAGAAATCCACATATTCACCCACAAGTTACTGACTTCCATTTTAGCTCCCATAATGTATATTCTCTAAGCAGTTTCTTCTTCCCAAGAAACTGATAGAGAACTAATAGAGAAATACTTTGCAAAAGTGCTCTTTAATTGTTCCTAAGTTTCTGGAAACATTACTGTATCAGCTCCAACTTAGAAATTCAGATGCTCCATTCGTATGCCTGAGCAACTTTCCTAAAATATTTTTTATGAAGTCAAAAGGCACAAATGGAAGCTCAAAAGATGTATATATAGAACTTGAAGGTCTAGAGTTTTCTGTTACCTTTCCTCCCAACTCTGTGATCTGTGCATTTCCCTGCCCCCTCCTCGCCCAAATCCACCCTCCACTTCATCAAAACTTCTTTGGTAGAAACCGCTTTCTCCTCGGCCTCTGCCTGAAAAGACAAAAAAACCACAACTGTTTGAACAAATAGTAATAGAAGTTGACAAAGTCAGGTAGGTTGCCCTTTCCTGGTATCCCTGTGAACTAATCTTGCAGTCTTAAGCCCCAATAAAATCTGAGATAGAAGAGAAAAAAAGAATAGACTCAAGAACAAGTCTTATACAAAAACTCTTATCAAGAAGCACAAGATCAGACTGAACAGGAAAACAATTCTGTAATAAATGCTATGCAGAAAAACACAGAACATGTACTTACCCAACAGAAACAAGGATGCATTGGTCACAAAACATCCACACACATGTACTTCAAAAACACAAAAATCAGACAGCTTAACAGCAGCATCCAGCATAAGGGTGCTATGTGGCAGATGTACTATTACTATCAAGGCTAACAAGGGAGAAGGAAGCTTTGCCACTCTTCACTTCCAGTGATTCCCTGCAGAAATCTTCCCCAGGAGCAGTGGGAAGAGAAGAAGAATCACAGGACGGGTATAGCAAGACAACACGAAGAATCCCAATAGCTACAAAATAAATATTTGCATCCTCACTTTCTGAAGAAGTGATTCTCTGTAGGTGGCTATCAAGTATCAAGCCTCAAGACAGAAAGTTACAGAGGTATCTTCAAGTGTAAAGCATCTTGAAGCACATCTTCAGTGTTTGGTTAAAAAAAAAGAAAAAGAGAAAACAACACCCACATATCCCCAAAGCTTCAAGGTAGCTTCCAGCATGGGTTAGATTACTGGCTGTGGTAAAGTTTTCAAATCTACAGAAGATTACAGGCACTGCTCTACAGACTGCTACAGCAGAAGTGAGAGTTTTTGGTTGTTTGTTTTTCAAGTCAGCTAACTTACCATTTCAGGGATCCAATGGAAAGAAAAAGTGAAACAGATCAATCAGCCAGTTGTCAGGATAATTTCTTGCCTACGTATACATGCAACCCCTACACAGCCTAGTCCAAAAGCCTAAAAAGCACCTGACAAATAGAATTCTCGTCTGTAAAACTATCACAAACCTCAATCCTTTCACACTTCCAGGCTTAAAGAAAGCAAACACCTCTAAGGATGACTGACAAACCAGGCCCACTATCTGGAGTAGTAAGACAAGTAAGTACGACAAGACAGAATGACCAAATGAAGCATGAAATAAACACCCTGAGAACAGATTCCTGTCTCTGTAGTCTTCTGAAGAAAGTAATGGTAACAAACTGCTTAATCTGAAATCTGAAGACTTCAGGATACAAGAAATTTAAGTCTTTTTTTTTTAATGACACTAAAAATATTTTTTAATGGAAATCATTAAGGCAGCTGCAACAAATGTCACTACTACTCTATAGAAAACCTCTTGCAAAAAGTTTCCTGCCAGATAGCAAGAGAAAAAAATAGATGCTCAGATACGGGGAAACCAAATAAAATTTGTCTAAAATTCTTCCTTCTGCTTCAGAAAGGGGGTTTTAAACATCCTCTTTGAACAGAACCATTAGGTTTCCTAACACCAGAAAAGCAGTTCAGTGGTGCAGCTCTTCATCATAGAGATGTGTACTTCTTTGCCACTGGGTCTTAGGGGTGCTTCAAGTTCACAAACCCAGATGAAGACTGGATGAAACTTATGAAAGAAATATCTTAACGTTAACTAAACACAGAGACCGCATCTGGCTCAGGAAATGCACTGAGCTGCATATGTCTGGAAAGTGAGCACTTCTGTAATATTTCACCTTCGTATTTTTATGCAACCATAATCTCTTGTCAAGTCACCTGCTTTTGGATGTTACAAGAGACACTTATTGAGTAAAATGAAGCCCTATCTGACTGAGCATTTCTGTTCTGTGTAAACTCAGGTGGATGCAGAGGAGCCAACTGAGCACTCAAGACGAGAATAAATTAGCATCAGATCAGTGCCTGTACTATAAACAAATACCTTCACTAGGGGTTTTCTGATACTACAAGGTTGACAATAAAGATGAGTGCAAAGACAAGAAGCAGCAAAGATGCGATATAACACCAAGAGAAGCGCAGTGTTTATTCAGTTAAGGCACGATGCGTCCCCTAAGATCCTGTGACTCTCCACAGATAAAAAGCTAAAGGAGTTTTAAGCATCTCTCGCAATAGCACCTTTGTCTAGTTTCATCACTACAGGAAAGCTCTCTTCCTCCTTCTCACATAAAATAACGAAGTGAAAACAGCTCACAAGAGAAAGACACAGGCAGTCCGAGCCAAAACAGAATTAAGACAGATTCAGCTCATCTCTTTGAGGCAGCGGAAGTTTTAAGTTGCATGCTTTCCCTACAAAAGCAGATGTCCTTTTCTGTTCTCACAGTGAAGGACAGCAACATTTGTAGTGCTCCCCTTACATCTGAATGCACACCGATTACTAATATTGGACACAAAACTAGCAGGCAGAAGGCTAGCAAACGAAGGCAAATGCCTTGTATAGCAGAAAGAAAAGCATCAGAGTTGTTTTAACAGCAGGACAACTGATGTCAGCTTTGCAGGTACGTGAAACAACAGCCTGCTTACCCCTCTCCACCCACCTCTCTATGACAAGGTTCACCAGGATTTCAGCTGGGCTCGAGCAACCACCCAACCAGTTGGAATTAAAAGAAAACTTTGAAAAAAAAACAAAAAACCATATGATCGCAGCAACTCACTTTAAGTCTGTCTATGGAGCAGTGGTACGGATACCATGCACTACTGGGCAGTACCTACTGAAGCCACTTCTGTCCTGGCCGTGTTGCCACCCACCGCCACCACTCTCTTGCAGGGACACTGCCCAGGTGTTCAGCCAGGCACATGTGCACCTACAGCAGAAGCCAACTAGACCGCTGCATGAGAGCCACGCTGCACTGAAACAGATTCTGCCAGGCTACAGGAGACAGGTAGCTGTGTTGGTGAAGTCGGTTGCTCAGCAAGTAGATTAAGCAGATGACCAGAAAGCACACGCTGGGACATGTAATACTGATACCAGAACAAAAAAATATAAAGCCAGCAGTGAGGATGAAACCACACATAAGCACACTGTTTGCCACCCTGTGCCTTTTTTGTTTGTGGCCAATAAATCTAGAACCACGTGCTTATTTTAAATAGCATGCCACTTACTTCCAGAAAGTTGTCTGGAATACAGGGAGCAGACTTTTTGAATGTACATGTTGAACAGGAAGTATTGAATGAACTCGATAAACATCAATAAATCCTTCCAATAAAAGAGCTGAATAAAGCAGTGGTGTCATTTTGACTTCAGTAATTCCTTTAAAACCTCAGCATGAGGATCTTGATCCACTGGATATTGGGATCATAATAGCCAGAGATAGATAACCCAAAAAACAGACAGGTCTTAATTCAAAGAAGACATACAAAACAAAAGCAAAAGGGCAAGAAGCAGTACAGTCATTTTAACTGTCATTATAAAAAAGCAATGCAACAAGTAAGTTTTTAAAATCATTAGACAATTGGAGTTCAGCATCTACTACCAGAATTATACAGGAAGAGCAAGATAGTTGTTGATCAATTGTAGCTGTTCAGGTATAAGTGAGAAGTTTCCACTTTGGCACAATTTGCATGCTTTTGAAGAAAACAGCAAGGACAGATTATAAAGGGGAAATGAGAGGGACAGAGCTCTAACGGGAAGCAAAGCAGCCTTCGTAATGGTCTTAACCAAAAAGTAGATCAGCTGCAAAACAAGGTGGCTGTAAGCTTGCAGCCCATTCCTGGGACTACTTAAATCCCTTCTCATCTGAGGCTCTTATTCACGAATGCTGACATTCCAGTCCCACCAGCACAAAGCATGGGCTTAACTGCACACCACAGGGAGCTCCCAGGCAAACAAGTCAATTAGGAACAAGGTCACGTGCGAGTGCTTGGCTTTCTTTGGAGAATACAGCTTCAGAACCGAATCAAGAGCTTGGGATTTATGTCTGAACACAGGACATGCAGTATTACCAATGGCAGTTCAAGACTGCAGATGGTTTCAACAGTAACACCAAGCTGTAATTCAGTGTATGGTCAGAAATATTAAACAAAAATCACACTGCCTGCCACATGGTAATCATCTTCACACCAGCTACATGCAGCCACTGTCATGAAAGCAGAGGATGACTACGGAGAAGGTATTTACAGAGTGGTATGTTGCAGCATTAAATGGCAGCAAGTAAAGTCACACTTAGGAGTTCTAACAACAACCTCTGATAGTTTTTTTTTTTTTCCCCTTTCACCCATCTTTGTAACAGACTCCCTCTCCCAAACACTGACAACTCTGATTTGTGCCTTAGTGAGAGAACTTAACAATTCTAGTTGTATGTGCTAGTTCCTCCCTCGAGTTACGGTTGCGCAAGTCATTTCAAGACAGTAACCTTGTTTTGGTAAAGCTGAAGAGGAAATTCCGTCAGCAACAGCTTTGCTGCATACGATGATGCAAAGTGTATTAAAAGTACCAGATAACCTTTAGAATCCAGGCACTTTTGTATGGCAATAAAGAAAAATGTTTACCAACTCTTCAATTCATTCTGTGAACAAGCTCTGAAGAAATATCCATGTCCTTCTCATTGTAGCTTGACAAAACAACTGCATTTAAAGCTCACTATTTGCAAGCCACCTGTTACTTTTTACAAGGTACTTATTATTAGGCTAGGCTGAGTATTTCAGAAGTAACTGTTACAAAGTCCTCAAATAGAATAACATTGTGTGAAATTGTTAAGAATGTAAAATTCTGTCTCAGCAGAAACCCTGATATGTTCACTGAGATGGAGAAATTTGGGAAGACTCATCATGCCTAAATCCCAAGGCTAATTGGTTATGGGAAGAGTGAACAAAAAGTTGCAGTGAGGATCAAGGGAAGAGGGAAAGCTCCTTAATTTATTTCAAATTGTATCAAGAATGGAAAATAAATGAGGTAAGGTGGAGAAGCATGTCCTCTACAGCTCAGCAGAAGATAAGAATGACAGAGTAGACTAACTAGCACAGCATGTAAAGAATCGTAAAATGAGAAGGATGAAGTGAGGATGAAAACAAAACTGAGAAAAATTCTGCAGAGTTCTTGAGATAATATTTCTTAATGAATCTTAAATAAGCATGAAAGCATCTATATATATGCAGTAGAAGCTTTCAAACAGCCTTAATGATATCGCATAAATTTTATAACAATATTGCATAAAATTTAAGTTTCGTCCCCAGAAGTGTAATGAATCAAACTGTCACCAAAAAAAATTCCCTCCACACAGACATTTAAGTAATGGAACTTCTGGATTAGGAGCCATATCCTGCCACATTTAACCCTGTGACCTCACTGAAACTAGTAAGAGCAATTAAAAAACCCACTGCTCACTGTGTAAGGATAACATTCACAGTTAATGGCAAAGAAATAAAAGAAAAAAGAAATTTGGAAAAATAAAAAAGGGAGTTAGGCAACATAGCGTTTTAATAATCTTGAAACTAGAAAGCACACTAGTGGTCAGATGATCTCAAATCACCAAATTTTAAACAGTGTTCACTTCACTTGCAGAATTAAGCCTTAAAGCATTTAGAGAAAAACAGCTAAATAAGTATTCCTAGGGAGAGCTAACCATGGATAGTAACAATGCAATCTGCACATTCAAGGCACACAGCAAAAAAAAACAAGCTTTCAAACATAGAACAGAAATAACAAAATACACAATAACAATGCACAGATAAGAGTTTACTCCCACATCTACTTATGCACACATCCCCCCTCTTTTTTGTTGTTTTTTTTTTTTTTTAAAAGCAAACCCATAGCATTTGGACAAAGATGGTGATAAATAAGGAAGGTAAAGCAATAGGGCATCAAGAGACAGCTTCATAGAAGCTTAGATGTATATGCCTTGGCTGAGAAACAGCCACGACAGGGGGACACAATCTACAAGATATAAACCAAGAAGGAAGCATGATTAAGCTGTGAGAACAGAAATGAGAGAACAAATCAAGCCAAAGCAAAATCTTGGTCAAGCATTTAGATTACGTATGAAAGATGTCTGAAGATGTTACTGAGAACATCACCAGTTAGGGACCTTAAAAATTAAGTTAGAAAGGACCACAGAAGAAATCTTACTGAAGTACCTGTAAGGACAGAGGTTACATGATTGATCACTCCTATTATTTTCAAGCTAGTAGCTTCTAGTATTCTAGATGTTACCAGTCACATTCATACACAAAAAACAGAACAATGTTCACAGCCGAACACACACTGAAAGGGAACTGCCAAGATAAATTCTGGGTTTAACATTTTGTTTTCAATCTAGCAATACTGCTTTACGACTTGAGGACATTTTCTCAATTCATTTGCAAACATTTGAAGCCATCCAGGCTTAGACACTGACTATAGTCATGCACTAAGACAAATTTCTGCCAAACAAATTAAATTAGGTCTTTCCATTACCTTCTCTTTTATTCTTGGCATGTTAACAGACAAAAGTTACTACTTAGAACACTGAACAGCACCTACTTCAATCTTAATGTTTTAACTAAATTTATAGATTGTTTCCTTCCCCTACAAATTTGGTTTTATATCTTTATTAAAGTTATTTCTAACCATTCTGAACCAATTTCCTATTCCTTCTCAAAACTACCTTTCCTTTTGCTTTCCACACCCAATTTGATGAAGACACGTAACAGGTACCACTCATTAAGGTGGTGTGCAGAACCATCACTCAGTATATTCATTCTTTGAATCCCTTCCAGTATGATGATGTTAAAGTCTTAAGGGAAAAAAATGGGCATGAGAAACTGGTTATTATTAAGCTTCATCTAACATCTTTGAGAAGCTTTAACCTGGATCACCTACATACATTGCAGCACGCTCCACTAACAGCTCACCTCGACCTCTAGAGGAACTTCGACCTCGAGGAGCCCCTACCACCGTTCCTCCTCCACGTCCCGTCAATCGCAGGACAGCGGCACTGTTTACAGACATCGAGAAATTTCTCTGCCAAGAAGAAGAAAGAGCCAAGGTGAGATTCTATTAAAAAAGAAAACTTAACATTACACAAATTTAGCTCAATACCAGCTCTGCTTTCCTTACATTTATTACACACTCTACAACTAACTAATATTGAAAAGGATCCCTTGGAGCCATTAGCAGCAGTAGCAGCCCATAAAAGAATCTTCACCAATATTAGTTCTTCCCAGCTACTTACCTGAAATTTCCATGCTCTAAAGGTAGCAAGTGAACATCTACTGCTTTACTGGATAATTAGGCTCATTAAAACATCAGGAGCTTTATACACTGCCATTCAGATGCAAAGAGTGACTGATACTTGCCTATACTTCACAGCATTAATACCAATTCTAAATTCCCCTCTTAAGCAGAAGAGTAACATGCACAGAGCAACAGACTTGAATAAAATTGTATTTACTGCTTATATTTTCCTTTTATAGAAATAAGTCCTTTTTCCCCCCCCTTCTAAATGTATCACAAGAGTAACTTGTTTTGCGGAGAACTCAATGTCTAGGCTTGTGAAACTTAAGTGATGCTTATTTTAGTAAAACAATGAACACAAGTGAAATTCAACTTTGTGTAAGTAATAGCCGAAGAAAAAGCCCTTTCAACAAAGAATGGATAATTTTAACCAAATCTGACCCCATTCTCTGAGCACAAGTAGTTGGAAAACAGCCAGAAAGCACGCTCAAGAAACATTTACAAGCAAATCTGAATTCACACACTCTAAACACTAGCTGTAAGTAACATACAAAGGATCCCAAACAGTTTTCTGTGGCTCCTTGACAGAACTCAGAAGAGGCAAATTGCTTACATGAACTCATCTTAATTATTATGACTTTGAAGATCTTCAAAGAATAACGAGACAAGCAATTAGATTCTATTTAAAATCTAAATAGGTAACATCAAAGCCAACAGGAACCTGAAGGAATTTTAACCTATTTCAGAAACAGGTCTAACTGCTTGGTATGTTCTTTCTACAGAGTAAATCTTCCTTCAAGAGTTGGTAGCTAAGTAGATTTGAGAAAAACCAACTATGCATAGCAAAACAGCAGGGTCAGTCTCCAGTTAGTAAATATCAAGTCAGATTTATTGTCTCTTAAAATTTAAAGCAATCATTCCAACATTAAGTCAAAATGAAGCATCTCAATTTGCCTCTACACAAAGCACCACCTTTCCTGCTGCAGATACTTCTTTTCTTTTTTCCAAATTCAATTGCTCCACAAAAAAATCTACTGTTGGTTTGTTGTTCTCATGTGTTTGTTTTTTAAAGCCCTGACCACTCATGAACTATTTTGTAGTACAGATTAAGTTACTAAAAGCAACACATGCCAGCTGTGGGCTTCGATGAGGAGACACCATCCCTCAAAGCACATTGAGCAGCTAAACAAAATTCTTGACCTTAAAGTAAAGAGAGCAAGAGAGAAGACACCATTCAGAAAAGTCCTTTGTTTACAAGAGCTGGTAAGCTGAGTGGCTGATAATGAAGACAGGAAAACAGGATACCATCATTTCTCTTGATTTAAAAAACACACAGATCAGAGGACTGCTCAAACTGCCATTTGTACACATAGTCATTTCTTCAAAAATGAAGAATTCAAATTTTCTTTTAACATGATTTAAAAATCATTACTTACGATCACGACTAAGCACTGTTTCTATAAGTAATGATCTAATTTTCTTCTCCATTCATCTCTAATTATCTTGTAATTTTTTTTGACATGAAAATCTGGATGCCAATACAAACACAGATCAACTTGGATGTTTAAGATGAGCAATTTTCTGGCTTTCACTCAGACCTAGATGAGTTTTGACAGCTGATCCAGCTATAACTGTATTGTGGAAGTTTCTACTCATCTGAAGCATACACCACACCTACAGTTTACATCTGGTATTTTACTACAGATAGAACTGTAAGCTATTGATCAGATTCACTGTTTTGCATAAGAGTTTCCTTAGTTTTTCCAATGCCCTATTTTACCAATAAATGAGATTTTAAATTCACTTTTTTTCTCTGCCTGAACTCTGAGCAAGTTCTCTGCAACCCTCTGCATGTGGCTTGCTGTGGTGAAAATGTAATATTTATAAAGTCCCTGACAATATTTTACATAGAAATATCACAGTAAGTAACATAAAAAAACATAGCCAAAAAGGAAAACCATTCTGCTGATGAGTATATTATACAGAGAGCATCCATCCCTGACAATGCACACCAAAGGGTAAAGTTGCCCCCAAACATAGGCTCAATTCATTTTTTACTAGTAAATGGAGGATGTTCCAAGAAACAGATATAAGGAACAGAATCCATTTACAGAAAAACAAACTTCCATGATATTTAGCAAGCACTTGAAACTCCCTTACTCCACAAGCAAATTCTCAGACTAAGACAACTGAATTCCTTCCTAATATAAACAGGAACATGAAAAAAAAAGGACCATACGCTGCATATTGCCAGTGATCAGTGATGGAAACCTCAGAAACCTCTGTAAAAGCAACCTGCAAAAACCTTCACAAGACAGGTTCCTTGGAAACAGACTCCAGGCAAACCTATCATCTCATACACTACAACTCAATATAACGTGAATCAGCTGGACTGTTAGCTCACCATCCTCATCACCAGGTGTAGTGGGTTTACCTTGCCAAGGTTTTGGTAGCAGGAGGCCATAGGGGTGGCTTCTGTGAGAAGAATCTAGAAGCTGCCCCATGTTAGATAAGGGCCCCGCCGCTGGCAAGAGCCACATCAATAAGCAATGTTGTTTGTGCCTCTGTGAGAGCAGATTTAAGACAGGGGAAAAAACACTGCCAAAACAGCAGCTGGGAGAGAAAGGAGTGAGAAACAGCCTTGCAGGCGCCAAGGTCAGTGAAAACGGAGAGGGAGAGGTGCTCCAGGCATCAGAGCAGAAGTCCCCTGCAGCCTGTGGAGAGGCCCCTGGTGCAGCAGGCTGTCCCCCTGCAGCCCATGGAGTACCACAGTGGAGCAGAGCTCCACACTGCAGCCCGTGGAGGAGCCCAAGGTGGAACAGGTGGACTTGCACTGACGGAGGCTGCGGCCTGTGGAAGACCCCTGCCGGAGCAGATTCTGGGCTGGAGCTGCAGCCTGTGGAGAGGGGTCCATGCAGGAGCAGAGGGTATGGGGGGAGCTGCTGCTGCCCATGGGGGACCCAGGCTGGAGCAGTGTGCTCCTGAGGGATGGACCCTGTGGTATGGACCCATGTCTGGAGCAGTTCTTGAAGAGCTGCTGCCTGTGGGAAGCCCAGGCAGGTCAGTTTGGGAAGGACCCCATGTGAAGCAGGGGCAGAAAGCGACAGAGAAGGAGCATCGGAGACAATGTGCTATAGACTGACCACAGCCCCCATTCCCCCATATCGCTCAGGGGGAAGAGGTGGAAGAGGGCAGATGGGGGAAAGGCATTTCTTGTTTCTTTCAGTTCACACTTCTCTAGTTTGTTACTAATAGGCAATAAATCTTACTATCTCCCTACTCCAAGTCTGTTTTGCCCATTACAATAATTGTTGAGTGATCTCCCTGTCCTTATCTCAACCCTTGAGCCCCTTGCATCATATTTTCTCCCCTTTTCCCTTTGAGAAGGGGGAGTGAGAGTGCAGCCATGGTAGAACTCAGACACCCACCCGAGTAAAACCACCACACCAGGGAAGTCGCTGCCCACAGAAGAGATAAAAAAAAAAAAAGACCAGCAACTCTGTCCAAAGTGTATCTTGATAATGTAATGGGGGATAATTTGGTCACAAGTACCGACTACTTTTAAATTTCACAGGCCTGAACAAATTTAAGGTTAAATTCATATAGTTTTTATGATCTATCATTGAAGTCTAAAGTATCATCTCAAGCTGATTTAAACAAGTTCTTTCTGGACATACTACACACACACACACACACCTAAAACACCGCTGGGAGCACAATTCTCAGTCTCCATGTGAGAACTGTTCTGAATCCAAGGCTAGAGTTATTCTGAAAGGTTCTACTAAGCATAGCTATACTGAAGTATTTGTGTTCTGATCACTGTCCTCGACGAGACTCCAAAACCTCTGTTCCTCAAGTTTTGATATGACAGTATTAGCTTCAGTACTCATGGAAGAAGAACAAAGGTGTTTTAAGCTCTCCTTTACCAGCCTTAGCTGAAAGAGCCTTCCTGTGCCACAACTAGTACCAAAGCCATTCATATTCACCTCAAGATTGATTAAACATCTTCTATACATCCTTGATTATGAACATTACGTCACATGGTACGAACACCAGGAATTTCTGATAGCTTAAATAATGTTGTTTGCCTGGCAACTCAAATCACTAATGAAAGGGAAAAAAGATCCAGATTCACTTAAGAAAAAACAAGATTGTTTCCATCTTCAGGGTCCTCAGAAAGCATTAAAAAGACTGTCTTAGAAAAGGAATATGGACCTCTTCTTTCAGCAGACTACTTCTGTGGAGACTACAGAGCACTGTTAAGCCCAGTATGAAGACTGATGTATAATTACAAATGAATACAAGCCGTAGGAAATAGCAACACTGTATACCAACTCGTCACAAGCTTTCAAGGCTCATGAAACATGGGGAACTGCAGCAGAGCTCCACCTAAAGGGGGCTTACAAAAAAGCTGGAGAAGGACTATAATGCAGTGTAGTGATGGGACAAGGGGTAATTAATGGCTTTAAATTAAAAGGGTAGATTTCAATAAAACATTTCTTCCCAATAGCTAATTGTGAGGGTTCTAAGGCCCTCAAACAGGTTGCCCAGAGAAGTTGTGGATGCCCTACTCCCAGAAGCACTTGAAGCCAGGCTGCATAGTGCCTGGGCAACCTGGGCTGGTGGGAGGTGTCCCTGTCCATGGCAGGGGGTTGGAACTAGGTGGTCTTTTGGGTCCCTTCCAACCCAAACCATTCTAGGACATGATCTTGTCCCTGAAGCTCAGAAGCACCTGTCACCTCCATCTGTACTCAAGAGGCTACTCAGCACACTTTAAAGAGCATAGCCTTACACTTGATTATCCCTCTTGAATACTATCTTGACAACGATCAGAAGTCAACATCCCCTTTGACCACAAGAGGCTTGTAGTTCATTAAAGGACTCCACTATGCATCAGCAAAAAAAATGTCCTAAGTTATTTAACACAAAGGTTCAATATTTTGGTGTGCTATTACTCTGTACGTGGATGACCATTTCCTGGGCTCACTACCACAATTTCCTGTTACCACTGGAGAATGGGAGATGGGCTAAGATTTCCCTTAGAAGCATATCCTCAATCTCAGCTGCCTTTTAAGACTACAGTTATGACATGAAATGGCTATTGTGTATTCACAAGAACTTAAACATGGCTGCTGATTAAAAGCTGAACTATTAGCACCCTACGTCAGAGGACAATACACTAAAAAGAACTATAAACCAACTCTGAAGAAGGAAATCCAGAAGAGGATATGCCAGAACACCAAGTCACAAAGATGATGAAAAACTCAGGAATAACAGAGCAGCATAGGGCAAAGGAATAAGGATGCTCTGAAATCTTAAGAAACTAATACCATCATTCCCCAACTCCCTGCTAAAAATCAAATTCAAATTGCACAAGTCAGTAAAAAGCACCTAGATTTCTGCTATTAGAAAACCAAAACAATTAGAAGCCACAGAATTTTGAAGTAAGAATACTAAACTGTAAAGAAATTACAAACCAGAAAGCAACAATCATAATTTCTGAAAGCTATATTGAAGGAATCAATTCAGAGTCAAAAATCACAGGCATTTTGACAGGGAAGGCTAGACAGTTTTCCTTGCTAGGAATTGGCTTGAAAGTAAAAGCTTTCAAACTACTTAGACTAGCCATCCTTGAAACAGTCTTGTCGTGGACTACCTGTTCTCACTCTTATCTTGTTCACCAACTAATTACACCCATAGAAACCAAACAAGATGCTCACATACTTAAGTTGGTGCTTAACATGCAAAAACTTCAACTCTTTCCGCTAAGACCAATAAGTTTCAGAATTAAAATATTTCACAGAAAGTGGGTCCAAATTTGTAGAGAAAGTTTCACTTACCAAAATGCTGTGTACTTTAAAAAAATAATAATTCTCAAAAGATGATCCTCAATGTAATGAGTTCTTCTGACATCAACAGAACACTTTATGAAAAGTATTTGTTCACATTTAAGGTAATTATTGAGTATGACTATAATTTAGATGCTATGCCAACACAGACCGCTTTCAGAATCCCTTTCCCTGACTGAAGTCTACTGATCTCTAATCTGAGGTTAAAACTGATTTTATGATTTTTCAACAGAGGCATACTCCTCATTTTGCTTTTACACTAATGACGATCTACATATTAAAAAAAAAAAAAACAAAAAAAAAACAGTATCTCTCCATAAGGATACAAACCTGTTCTTCTTCTGTAAAAGGTACAAGTGCCAGTGGTGGCAGGGGCTCCTCTTGTAAAATAGGCAGAAACTCCTTATCCAGAAGGTCTGAAGGTATCTATATGAAAATTAAATAATAGGCAGTTACTTGAAATACCGAGATACTTTCATTTCAGGGATGATGCCACATACAGGATAAAAATTCTTGCATATATCAATGTCAACTCTATCTACCCAGTACAGCAGTACTTTTAGTAACATAATTGGAGTAGGTGTAACTCTATTAGAAAATTACTTCCCCATTAAAAAAAATGTACAGACAAAATAACAAAGCACCCACCACCTACCAACTGAAATATCTACAGCACGAAGATCATATACAACAGAATTTCAAATTGTACACCAATTCAATTTAAATCTGAACCAAGTGAAATTTTATCTGTTTAACAAAAACAAGTGTTGCTTTTCTAAGTGCAGTATACATTTATATCCAGACTTTCATTTCAGTAGATTAACAGAATTACCATATATAGCACAGAGGTTGTATTTGATTGAAAGACAGTATTTCTAATTTAACCAACAAGGAGAATGAAAAAACAGTAAAAAGAAACTATAGATATAGATTTATTAAGCAAAGAACATTGATCATTATTTAAATCAAAATAAATTTGAACCTTAATTCTTTTGATGGCAGGTCCATGAACAGTTGTGAGCTTAAGCATGTGGACAAGAAGCTACAATCAGTGCCAAGTGAACTCTAGATATGCCAACAGAGAACTCTGTTTCAAGAACACCTAGTTCACAATGCTGGAGTAGTCCTTATGGACCTGGGACAAATTTAGTTGAAGCAAAGCAACCCAGTGTTTCGGGATTTTTTTTTCCCCATTTGGGTATATGCTAGCAAAAGTCTGCTTTCAATCATGTTTTCTTTTAATCAGAGATGCAACTTCTCCTAATACTCAGCCAGCACCAAATGCTGATGACAATGAAAAGAATCAGGGTTCAAGGCACAGCTTAGTCTTAAAAACAGCGAATCTAGTAGTTGACTACAAACTTCATCAGGAATCCTTTTAGTCTCAATAACTAGAACCACTCAACTGCATAGAAACATATCAAAAGACATCCAAATTGTCTGTTAGAAAAGCATGCCGTACTCTAATAATAATGCAATAATAACGCCCTTCTGGCACACATGCATGTGGAAGAAATAATCTTTTGGACTATTAATGACTATTGGTGAGCTTCCAGTAGAAGAACACTGATTCAGAACAACTTCATAATATGCTAACTGTAGAGGTCTGAGTATCATCTGATAGCATACACTCTACATGAAACAATGACATTTGACAAGCTGACTTATTCAAGCATTAACATTAGTGTTTAAATCACAACTTCTCAAAGTACAGCAGGATAATTCTGTATGTAAAAACACAGCTTTAAGCAGTAACACACTTACCAGCTTCTGAAAAATCTTTGACATTCAATGCCCTTGAATCTGTGTATAAGCAGAGCAGGGCCCCCAGCACTGTATGAGAATGTCAGCACATTCATGGTAGGGGAAGAGCATGGAGGTGTGCATGCACATCTACGTGCAAAGCCAAAGACGCAAACTGAAACAACTTCTTGCCATCCCTCCCTGACTTGAGGATAAGGCTCTTGGAGAGATTCAGACTTCCAAGTCACTATGTGCCTGCTGCAACAATAAACCAATCTCTGTCACCATCTACATAACAAACCAATGTTTACAAATGTGGCATGTATGACTCATTTACCTGAAATGCCCTCTGAAATATGACTTCTGTATCATGGAGAACCTCATTTGTAATTACACCAGATGCAAGTTCTTGACTTTTTACGTTATTTTAAATTACATGTGCTAAGCTGTATTTGTGACTTGAGTCCCAGAGAAGAGAAGGGCCTGAGGATGGCTGACTGGGCTGGTTACCTGTTAAACCAAACTGCTTTAAGTGAGGGTAAGTGGGGGCTCTGGCCACTTTTTTTTAGGCAAGTTGCTAGTATGATTTATTGCCCGAATTTCATGGTTAATCAGATAACTATTTTAACTATGTTAAATGAAAACCTACCGAGACAAGGCAATCTGAGTGGCTGCAAAGAGACTTTAACCGTCAGCCACCTGTGGCAGCACATCTGAATAAGACTTTTTTTCCTCAGGGTATACAAGAATTTGCCACTCTGAAGTGGCAAAAAGAATTAAACATAATGAATGCAGTAAGAGTGGATCAAACGAGCACATGTCCACAAAAAATCAGACCTCTTCAGTTCTTTGCCAAGGGATACACAATTTCTGTGTCCATAATCACAAAATACACATAACTATCCCTAATCACAAGTCTGTGCACATACACACATCAGGCCTTCTTCCTCTTCCTGCTTACCTTATTATCCTTTAGAAAAAGTGCCAACATTTCTTCTCTCCCATAGCGATAGTCTGCTAGTTTGTACTTTGGCAGAGCCGGAGACAGAGGAGGGGATGTCACACTCCCACCACTAGACAAAGCTCGCAGCCTAAAATAAAGCAGAAAAAGCAGTGAAAATTGAATTGAGAAGAATGCATCCTCAGCTCCATTATACTCTCTGCACATTCAGAGATTTGGACAGAAAATAAATCCAATCCTGAAAGCAGAACAAAAAACATTTACTAATCTAGCTTCAAAACACAAACTTAGTGCTTCAACAAGAAGAAATACATTCCCTCATTTTTCCTGCAGCCAAAAGAGAGAAAATATTCCCAAACACTTCTTAAAAAAAATTCAGTTAATCCCCTGGAGAACTCCTCTATGCTGACTGTGTAGTGAGCTAGCTACACCCCTGAACCCCTTAACTATTTCCACTATGTGCACAAAAATCAGTTTTATGATGCATCTTCCATAGATCAATATTGACAACAGCTTTTTTTGACTCCTAGTTCACAACAATAATTCTTACCACACTAAGGACAGTGCAGGAAACAATCTATTTTAAGGAAAAATTCAGATATTTAGTAAAGTTTAATAAACAGTGAAAGACAGCAAATTTCACAAAGAAGTTCATTCCTCTGTCATTGCAGTTACTACTACTCCAAATTCCTTTTGCAGTAAGTAAAATTAATAGCATTTCTCACTGTGTATCTCTCATAGTTGCATGTTTCAGTATAAAAGCTGTAGTAAACATAGCTACACTTCCCTTCTGAGACATTTTAAGCAATAAGCTAACTTAGGACCAAATTCAGTATTTATCTGTCATCATAGGTCACACAGGCAAGCTACTCAACCGCTTGCAGGTAGTATCTTGCAGTTATGTCATTGATCCCACTCAGATTTGTTTCATTCTATACAATCATTTATTCAGCTAGCCAGCCACCTTCTATTTTCAAATCTGAACAATGTTCTACAAAAGGATGCAAGTCAAGAAAAAAGAACTAGGTCATTTTTCTATGCTATCCTTTCACATGCATTTTAAACAAGTAAAACAATGGAAATGACTTCAAACAATTTCAAAGTTCTTGGAAGGAAAGCTATCTAAAATATTGATTCAAAAGCCACCTTTCACCTAATTACTGAAGCATGCTTTCTGGGGGTTGTTTTTGTTTTGTTTTCCTCCTTTCAACTGCATAGAAAGGAAATTTACAAGTCTAACTAGTATATGTTTTTTTGTTTGGTGCCACCCAGTGGCAGTTCCTTTACATGTCACTTCCAAATCAAAAATGCCTGAAGAGACATTATTCAGAGGATTAGATGGATCAATGTAACGTTCAACTCCAATCCAGATTAAGCGTGACCTAGAGCTTCACTATTAAGAAGTGATACAGCAGCATACATGACACACCTGAGTATACCTCAGCCCAAACGAATTACAAATCTTACAGGAGTAATGGAATAAAATTATAAAAAGCAAGAAGCACAATAAAGTATAACATACTTTCATAAATAAACTGCTTTTCAAACTAAATGGAGACTGAAGTCCTTCAGTATGACACACCAATCAAATCACCGTTAAGATGTTTTTTTTTTCTTTAAAAAAGTTATCCCCCCCTTTTTTAATATAACTTTGGCTTCCTTCCATCAATGAATCCAATCATGTTTGTTACACTGAAGAGCACTTCAGCATAAGCTATCTGCCTAGTGGGTATATTTATAGATAGTGATAAAGTCATTCTTTAACCTTCTTTCAATCCAAGACAATAGACTGAGCTCTATTGTCATTGTTTTCTGAGCCACAAATCATGTATTTTTAATATCCCACTTTTTTTTTTGTGAATTATCTATCAAAATGTCAGCAAAGTGAATATGTTGTTCCAGTAATAGCCTTACCATGTGCTACACAGCAGTTATACTTCCTATAACCACTCCACACGTTTATACACCTAAGGATCACATTACTCTTCAGAAACCACACCAGCTAAAATTCTTGTTTGCCATCTCAGTCATTAGCAATTTAAAAAATGTAACAAATACTGGAAACTTATCACACCTGTGCAGTTACTCTTAAGCAGAAGCCAGGACATGTCAGACAAGCTGAAAACTTTCTACATCAGTATCTCTATACAATGCCATGGATTCCCTTATTGCAGCTTTTCAATATAAAAAGGGGGCTTATAAAAACAAACTTTTTTGTTCAGTCCAATAATGAATGACAAGACAAGGGGGAATGGTTTTAAATGGAAAGATGGGAGATTTAGATTAGAGGTTAGGAGGAAATTCTTCGCTCAGAGTGTGGTGAGGCACTGGAACAGATTGCCCAAGGAAGTTGTAGATGCCCTATCCCTGGAGGCATTCGAGATCAGGTTAAATGAAGCCCTGGGCAACCTGATCTAGAGGTTGGAAGTAGGTGATCTGTGAAGTCCCTTCCAACCCAAGCCATTCTATGAAAAAAGTTTGCTTGCATACAGCATTCAATCTGCTGATGACAGTGTACAAATTTCCCTATTAGTATGAATCACATGGGAAGACCAAACAACAAGAAAGCTATCTTCCTCACTTTGTATTCCTCTGAGATCATGAAAATGATTCCTCTGCCAGTACTTGGTAGCAACATGAATGGAATGCACAACTATAACAAACTCATCTCATACACAAAACAAATTTTAAAAATGAAGGGTAACTTTATAATACCGCTTTCAGCAACAGGTCAGGGACTGTGGTGAAGCAGTAAGGAACAAAGGCATTATATCCCATTCAGTCTTATAATCTACCCAGTCTCACCAAAGGACTGAAGTCCATAACAGTCTTCAAAAAATTTAGATAACGTTCTTGAGTCACATAAAACCGGAAAAAAAAACAACTCACCATTCAGGCCCAAAGTTAAGTGTCTGAGTTTCTGCTGCCATTGTTTCTTGTTCTACTCCTCTTTCTTAAAAGTGTGAACCTGAAAAATAAAAATATTTAGTATGAGAACAAGATTAATACAGTGCTCCGTAAATACTCCAATGTGCCCTGCCCATGGCAGGTGGGTTGGAATTAGATGATCTTTAAAGTTTTACCAACCCAAAGCATTCTACGATGCTGAATTTCTTTCCAATAAAAAATATGCCTGGTCATGCAAAAAAAAAAATCACTATGTTTTTTTTTTTTTTTTTAAATAAGAAATCCATTCCAGCTAACACAAATTAATTTACAAGTATGGGAGCAACTGCATCAAGATCTCTTGGTTCAAATTCCTCTTAGCAGCTCAAACAGGTCACTGGATCAGTGGGGTCCAAGGAAACAATTTGTACAAGCAGCCTCTTGTCAAATCAGTGATTATCACAAGACAACCAAACATGGAGAATTTGATGCATAATCCTCTCTGTGAGAGCAGTAATGCTTAATTAACAGAATTGCAGCTTCCTGACAATAATAAGAGGATTAAGAACAACACTAGAATTACAGCAAGAAAGATTGGCCAGTTGACTGTCAGAGTATTCAATAAGTTTCCACTGTTCATTCTTGAAAAATAAGCCTCCTAAAGATCGAGTATAGCCAATGCAGTGACATCCTCCAAAATCTGCAAGCAGATGATAGTATTTTTACTTTCTTAGATTTATTTAGCTTTATTAAGCAAAATATGCACAACTTCAGACATCAGTTACTCTCACTCCTATTGGATAGGTTCCTAAAGCACCTAAGTGAAGGTCAGCTGAAGTTCCTATATATCAGGAATACATGGACAATGGCAGACAAAGCCATACTGGATGGAAAGGTACAAGACCAAAGCTACGTGGTTTTCTCTATGAGAAGCAAGTCCAGCCACATTGTTGTGAAGCAGTGGCTTTTGCAGTAAGAAAACAGCTCCTCTTTCCTTCCAGCAACAGCAAAATACAAATGCAAAGAGGAAGTCTTTGTTTTGTTTTTAATATCAAACTCACGGTAGCTGAAGCCAGTACCACCCCCCCCCTTTCAAAAAAAAAAAAAAAAAAAAAAAAAGGATTTGAAGCATTACCTACAGAAACTGGTTGATTAGACTTCAAGAGACATAAAGACAGATGGCAGGGAGGGAGCTTTGCTCTATCAGAATTCTGTTCCTTAATAGACCTAAGGACTAAATAAGGAGCTTGGTAAGTTCGTCTGTACTTTGCATGAAAATGTGATGGAAAAGAAAAAGGCAGATAAAAGCAGAAAGGGCATTAGTTTCTGAAGAAGAGAAAGACAAAACTGAAGTAAGCGGTTTTCTAATGTATGTACTGCTGAAGTTACTGTACTAAAAGAACGCCTAAAAATTAAAAGCCTGAAATTTAAAAAGTCTAAAAATTGCTCAAATTGCTTGGGCAGACCTCACCAGATCTTTTGGGCACAGACACTAGAAATAATTGCAAAAATATTACAAACATTACAAAAAATACATGAGCCAAATGTTGTTTGGCAGGTTTAAGCTGCAGGAAGTGTTGCAATTATTTATGTTTGTAATAATTTGCAAAAAAATACAAATGCACAATACTTCTATGTAACAAAATGGGATCATCACTGCTTCATGCATCAGAAGGTAATACAGATTAGAATCAAAGTAAGCAGCTAGTCTCAGAGGCCTAATTTGAGATTATTTTCATCCGCCTTTTTTGTTTTAAAGCAGCCAAAACTCATTAAGACACTGAAGACAAATACATTCATCAGTTCCCCAAATCAAACTTGAAAGGCGAAGTCAGGTGACTAAAGAAGATGCGCAACAGGCACCCGTGAAAACATCGTGGGGCAGTTCAAGAATATAATCACGCACACGTTGGAAGAGAGAAGCCCCTGAAAACCACCAGTAGTGCACTGCTGCGTTGAGTGGACATCTGTCCCATTGCATCCTGTGGTGCCTCTAATCCTTCTGCTGGGGAGGGTGGAGGAAAGGAGCTTCAAGACCAACCCATGTGGATCACCAGAGAAGCTGAAATTCTTAGTTCCTAACACTGAAGTTAGTGCAGCATCAGTAGTACAAGAAAGGCTAGCACTGAATGTTAAACTGCAATGAAAACAGCTGAAAAGCGTCAGATAAAAAGATAATGAACTAAAAAATGGTTAATAACAGTTTGCTGGTTATGGACCCCCTGGACCTTACCCCTCTTCAGCCTTCCTCAAACCTGAAGTTTCTTTCTCTATTAGACTCCTCAAAGACTGCTAGTCTCATCCCACTGTGCTGCAAAATAGTTTCCCTTGGTCTTTTGACCACCACAGCTTCAGTTTGGGAACCAAAGCGTGGTGACTTCACTGTCTTCCCTCTATCACGTTCAGGTACGTTACCTTCTCCCTTGAAGTTATGCCTGTAAGAATCTTGAATTGAAAGACATCTGTAAGTGGATGAAATTGTAGCTGAACAAGAGAAAAAAATAACAATAAAAACACTCAGATCTGTAGATTTGAGGTTTAACGGGTGAATTTACTCTAATAGGCAGTATTACCCAGAGATAAGACATGCATGGAAGAGAAATTACAGGCAAAGCAGCACTCTTGAAAAGGAAGCACTCTGGAAACAGATACTGATTTGGAAGAGGGGGCCAAGATGACACTCAAGAAAGCTGAGATGCCAAGAAGAGCACACTGAGCCATGTCAAAGCAGACAAGACAGGGAAAACAAAAACTCTGTGCTGCTGCTATCGACTGGTTCACAAAGTGGCAGTCAAAAGCTGTGAGCATAAAAGGCAAAGTGGAGAGGAGCCTCTGACAGGGACTGCAGAGCACCCGCAGTCAGCAGGTTAAGGAGAAGCTGTCCTAACTGGAAAGGCAAGTTGGGATGGACCACGCGATGCTCACACAGAGCAAGGAGTCAGGGTGGAGCAAGAAAAAAAGCGAGGGACTAAGAAACGCAGGACCTGATCATTCGTTCATTTTCAGCTCTTTTGACCAAGGATCAGGTCTTTGTCTAGTTAATTCCTTAGGATCTAATCTTCCATGTAATAATTAAAATGTTAATTTGGGTCTTTTTAAAAAAAATCTACACTGTCTCCTTACTCATCAAGGATGACAAATTACAAAATATGCATACATAGCTATTATACTTCCTCCTTGCTATAATTCGATAAGGTTTAGCCCCTTTTTGAACTGCAACAGTTTTGTAAATTAAGATATTTTCCAAATTAATGGCTACTGATTGAGGAATCCACACAACCACAGTTTTTAGATGGACAAAGAACATATAGGGAGAGTCTTAAGTCTGAACAAGAAATTGAGGCCACATTTGGATGAAATCCAGTTAGTATCACTGGCTGGGCAATACTACCTGAGGATTTCCCACCACTGCTCCAAAGGACAATTTTTTGGTCAAGATTTTCTTCAAATCGGGTCGGTCCTTGATCCAAGTGCAACCCTACCAACAGTTGCAGCTTTCCACATCAGTTTTGGGGAAAACATAAATTGGAATTCCTTCCTAAACTGGAACCAAGCCACGTTTTCCTGGGGCACTACTGCAGCCACAGACTGGCTACCAGCACACAGGACTGCAAAAAGAAATCACCAACCCTGGACTGGCCAGAGGAAAAAACACTGGTTCTACCTTGTCAGCAGCTTAGTGCTCTGGAAGTCAGAAGTCCATCCACTGAGCGCACACAAAATGTAATCCAATAATGTTAAGCCTTTAAGTGGCTTTCCCTTGCAATTAACAGGTGGTAATATAGGTAGAGAAGTTTTTATCAGCAACACTAATTTCATCGGTTTGCTTTAGGTATAATATTTTAGCAAGCTTGTGTTTATTATTATTATTCAAGTTTTCTACTTAGGATCTGACAAATCTACTGAAGCTTACGCAAGTATTGGCTTCAAACAAGTTCAAACTTGATTCTATCAGATAGATTTGTGTTAAAACACGTAAGAAAATATTTCAGTTCAAAAATCTAAGGGCAGTTTTACAACTATTCTGGCACATTTTGGCCGTGAGCTCTATTTTGTTAAAACATGTAGCTATTTAACAGCTATCTAGGCAAAAGGCTGCTTTTCAGAAATGTTGAAATATTTGAACTACCATGTTCTCCAGCCTTTGCACAACCTCTGGATTTTACACAAACCAGTCACTTTAAGGCTCATCCCTTACTTGTGGGTGCCTGAGTTAAGATTTTCGGGAAATGCTCAATTCCTACAGCTCCATTTCAGAATTTGGCCACTTTGTACTACACGGCAACCAATCTCATCAGGATGCGTTGCTGCCTGCAATGGAGATGCACAGCCTTAACATCCCAAGTTTGAGGCTACGCAACAACTGCATATAGGTCTACCCATCTCATCTCTCCTACAGTTAAAATAATTAGATTTAGGCTGTCATTGCAATTTATAGCATTGGGGCTGCTGCTTGCTCAGTCTTTTTTTTAATTACTGTTATTAACTTTGCAGACCTAAACTTTGGCAAAGCATACACAACTAGCATCCTTCATGCACCCAGCCATTTTATTCTGACATCACCAGCCGTTTGATCTAAGATGTGTAAGTATCCTTTCCTTCCTTTTCAAGGTAGCTCTGCTGCTACTGTAGGTTTGAAACAGTTTCTTTAACTAAGAAATTCACTAAGAATATTTGAGACCCAAAAAAAGTCTAATGCAAGCAGATTTAAGAGCAAGGAATTGGGTTTGCCTAAAACATGGAACAGGAATTTAACAGTAGTGCTCCACTACACAACAGCAGCATTACAACAGGACAATAAAACTTCACATTTGCAATCAGCTAAAGAAAGCATCCACCAGGCACTACTACAGCTAACTAATTTCAGGGCCATTAACGGTTGGAAAAAAAAAACAAAACACGTTAGCTGAGCATTAATGCTGATTTTCTCTAATTCTTGATAAATCAAAGAAAATCCAGAGCCATATGCAAGCAAGCTTTTAAAGTTTCAGCACAGTGGTAAACAGGATGACTCAGGTAGCTACGCTATCAGTCTGTTAGATATTAATCATAAGCTAAAGCAGACAACACTGATTAAAGGACACTGACAGAATTAAGGCCAACCAGCATGGATTTACGGAAGGTACTCAATCAGAATATACTTTAAGAGTAGACATTTCACTGCTCGAGTAGCTGAAATAAATTTTAACATCTGCAGGACATCTCAATTAAGCACAATGCTAAAAAGGACAAAGTCATCCAGAACTGCCTGATAAGTCTCAAATCACCATAATTTTTATTTTTTTTTTTTAAAGACTTTCAACCTTCTCTTTTAAAGAATCTACAAAAACCAATCTCAGAACAGAAAATATTCTCAAAATACAGAGAGAGTACAAATGTAAGTAGCTATCCTAGACTGCCATGGAATTTGTAACAATGGCTCACATTACTTCTAAATCCCAGGGATGATGAGAATGGGTATGGTAATGGAAATGACACATCATCAATAAAACCATCATGAATTATTCAATTACTTGGTCCAGTATAGCAGGTTGCACTTAATAGGGCCAAGCATCCAATCAAAAGACTCACGAGCAGAAAATATAGGTGATGTACAACAGATGCAAGACTACTCTGGAAAAACAGAGTCCTTAAGCAACCTGAGATTTATGACACTGACCAGCTGAAAAGGAACATATGATACAACATGGACTAGAAAAGCTAATACAAAACACTGAATAAAGAAATAAGGAAATGCAGAGCAAAGAAGTATACTGCTTTCAGTTCTATTTTCAATAAGGCCAGAAGGCTGATAAACCAGGTGTTCAGAAACTGATAGAACATGACAGATATGCCTTACAGTGAAAAAAAAAGACAAAAAAAATCATCTAAGCTCTATTTATTGATCTTAAAGAGCAATTTAAGAAATATCTTGCTCAGTCTATGAATGATCATGCAGTAAAAAAGGCTGAAGACCCAGGATTATCCAGAGAATGGACTGAAGCAAGAAACTCAAGAGATAACTAACAGAGTAAGCTGTTTCCAGGTCAACACCAGATGATTTTCTAAAAGGTATGTTCTAGTTTAAGCAGGAAATTAATCAAAAAATCCATTACTCTTATTACACGAGATGCCAGACAAGTCATAGTAGTCCCTTCTGACTTAGTGAGTCTTTATCCTCATAAAGGGAGTGAATTTTTCAAGCCCTATCTACCCACATGCCAAGAAGTTTTCCCTAAAGGAATAATGTCTGAGCCATCCATTTCTCCAGAAACTATACCTCTATTACAGTTGCATTTTCAGATCTCTTTTAAAGTCATGTCTTTACTGTCTCAAATCAGTGCATAAATCTCTCAGCAATTTCTGGTCAAATACTGCCTGCAACATTCTCAAAAGGTAGCACCAAACTGACCAGCTTCTGCTCACTTCTACATTCACCAAAAACTTCAGGGAACACTGCAGCTTGCAACGTGCTTCACCACTGTCAGAAATGACCAACACAACAAGTAGGAACTAAAGCTATTTTGGGATAGGATGACAAGAGATTACAGAGACCTGCACACCTAACAAAATTCCAAGAAAAATAAAGCAACAATTAAATACCGCGTTGCCAGATCGTTTCTGCCTTTCCTACCTATTGTGAACTTGGTGGTTACAGGAAGGGTAGAGAGTTATCCACTTCTTGCTTCACCTGAACACGAGCAAACATGAAAGCTTTTCCCCGTGTGTCAGCCAAAAAGCAGTGTGACCTCCACCTTTATTACAAGACCTCAGCCAGAGGCAGACAGCAGCGATTAAGCTCCAAGCAGAGTCAGGGGACCACACCCTTGGCCCTGCCACTGGCTGGAACACAAACCACTTCTCCTTCCAAATCCTGGCCCAAAGCTCTGCCAGCACTGTTTCCTAGCCGAAAATCACTTTCACATCTGTCTCTACCTTGTACATAGAAAATCTGCTGCTAGGTAAATATTTAGCTCGTGTTATTCCACAGAGTGTTACAGGTCAGGATGCCGAGTTTGTCTACCTGCTTCTGGTCAAGTGCTTCACCGCCAGTAGCAAGGCTACAGGAATGCAACCAAGAAGTCAGTGCAGCATTTCTCTCCTGCTTGTCACACACATTACACAGCCCACGTGTGTACCTGAAATGGCAGAGCACAGTTTCAGACTACATCCACTGAATTAGCCTGGGCTGTTGTGGTTTTCTGGTTTTGCTTTCATTACCATTTCTACAAGCAGTTTCTTTGGGCTTTGTAGAAATCTTCCCTCCCTGCCTGCTCCCTTAAGGTTTCCTATGCATGCAGTTCTGAGATGTCCTATACTCTAGAAAAAATAATATTCAATAGTCAGAAAGTGTCAAATAAAGAGTCTCAGCAAAGAGAATTAGTATGTGTATCAGACTGCATGTGTTCATCAACCAGGAAATTAGAAACTACCTTGTTACTACATATGAATTACTTGAGTTTTTAATAGCTATCACTTTTTTTTCTATTTATGTTATTATTACTAAAGGCATTCACTTGCTTTGATCTAAGAACTGTATCTTTGTAAGCTAATCTGTGATGCTATCCTGATCCTGTGCCTTAGGATAACCTAAGTAGAGAAAATGACATATTCAGATGATTCAGCATTAACTGTGACTAGTAAAATTTCCACTGGTTTTAAGGGTAGTTAAACCAGTCCTCTAATTTATTAAATCACATTATTAGTTGTTCATACTTTCAAGCCTTACCAGGTGCTGTTTCCATGATCAGCCTCTCTCATTTCTATCGCACACATTATCCAGCCTAATGCTTGACACCAGCCCTGCTGTGAGCAGGCAGCCACCAAAGGCTGGTCTCTTCCAACCTCTGCTGTCCTCTGATTCTGCCATACATGGCTCACAAATCCCAGTTTGTAAATCCATTACTTATCAGTCACATCAACTCCTTGACACATCTATCCATTCATCACCACAAAACTTCACCCAAAGTGATCTGTATATAAAGTTTTCCTTCTGTTCCTTCCTATCTGAACTGACACACTGCCATATCCAAACCACAGATCTGCTTTTATCCAATCTGATCTACACATGTGGAATTACAGTCTCTGAATCTCCTTGTAACACAAACCAGCATCTTTAACATAAAATATTATCAACATTATCAACAGAATATAATGCATTCCAATTTATCGTCAGTGACGGGGGGGGGGGGAAGTATTTCTGTACTGAATGAACATGGTTAAATATGTGGGAAGAGGACAAACTTCACAAAGTACAACGCATCACGCTTACTTTCACTACTGTAACAGCTCTTTAACACGCAAGAGTGTATTTCCAACCAGTTTATTTTCCTGACATATTATATGTTAAGTTCACTTATCTGTTCATAATGACAAGTTAAATATACAATAGACACTGATGAGGGCATCAAATAATCATTCTACCTCATTTGCCTAGATCCTTGAAAACATACAGCCAACAAGAGAAAAAACTGATGCACAGCTTCAATAATTAGCTGAAGGAATCAAAGACTAGAAAGCAATCCGAAAGGTACTGTCAACAAGACGATATTTTGAGACAAATTTTCTAAATGACCATCAAAATTACTCACTGACCTACATAATGACTCCATTACTTCTACAGAGCTCCTAGAATCCTTTCTGCTTTTCTCCAAAATCCCGAGGTCTAGATATCCAGCTTCTCCGTATTACAAGCTTTAAGGATTGTAGTAATAGCTCATTCCTGAAAACAGACACTGACTTCACACTTGCCCAAAGCCTCAGATGCATCAAAACAATTCTACACATTCTTTCCATACAAAAAAAAAAAATCTAGCAAGAGGGCACTATATTTTTCAATGGGAGTCACATTTCTTGCAGACCTCAAGCCACTGCTGCAGTGTTACTACCTTCAAGGACTGTTTAACCACTTTCAGAAAGAATGGACTGACAGCTAGCTCTGTAAGAAGAACTGGGCACATTTTGTTGATTTTGTAATCAACAACACTGTGGCAATCCTACCTACCAAGAAAGCAATGCAAAGATCTTGGTCTTCTACAGTCCCCTACTACCAAATGAACTAAAGATAAAAAAATAATGACACTCACTATGATGAGCTACATTTTTACGAAGTATATGTATATATTTATATACATATATATTAGTATGTATACACACACACACTACCACCAACCACAAGAGGGCCAATGTGGTATAGACCTTGTAATTTAAAGCACTTAATTCTTAGTTCCATCCACAACTTAAGTACATCTTGAGTAAACTTGCTAGGTTTTCTGTTCAGGTGGTTTTCCGTCACGACCAATCTTTTTGGCAGTCAAAAGATGTTCAAGACTTGACTGCAACAGAAGAGAGGCAAAACTATGCTGCAAACTGACTTCATTCTCATCAACTAACATTTCATAAACCTAAGTTTTCAAGTGTCACTCATTTCAAAGGTCAATGTTTATACATAAAGCGCCTATCACCATATTGATAAACACTCATTGGAACAATTAAATCAATTGTCATTTGTCACAATTAAAATCAATTTATGAGAAAACCACCCAAAGAGAGTCCCTTTCAACACAAAGGCTTCTTCAATAACAAAGAGAAAATAGGTTTTTCCTTACCAAAACATCTGATGGGTCTTTAGCAAGATATATAGAAGGAGAAAGATCAGGCCTAAGCTCTTGTTTGTGAACTGTAACTCTGTTGCTCAGTCCCTTACCTCTTTCTAGCTCTAATCATTAAACATAGCTCATCTCCTCTCATCTTTGAGCAGCACTAAGGAAAAAACAGAAGTATGACAAAAATGCTATGGAAATATATATATATTTTTTAACTCAGACTGTGAGAAGATTTAACTTCATAGTTTAAAAGCTCTAAGACAGAATTTTAAAGACCTCAGTGAAAGAATAAGAAACGTACATATGACAGTTACTTGAACTTACAAGATCAGACAAAAGTAGGCAGAGTCAAATTTCATATTCTTGTTATTGTGAACAAAAAAAAAATCTGAAGAGCTGAATGCCTGAACCAATTCAGAGGAGGGCAAAAAGGGGAAGGAAGAGACAATGGTTCAGATGCCTTGCTCATCTTCATAAATTACTGTGCACTTACGCTTCCCTTACATACTTACATAATTACAAAGATCTTTCAGCAGAGGCATGTAGTAGCAAACAACCTCTTCAGCCAGTCTGCGTAGCTACCCCAATGAGATGATCTATGACTGACATCCAGCCTGTTTTTAAATCAGGTAACTACAAATCTTAGAAGCACTACCAACATTCTTCTTACATTCAGGTTTAAGAACCTCCAGTATACTGGAGCTTCTTGGAGCTCCTTTTAGGCAACTGGCTTTATGGGATATGGGTCAGCAAGAGTAGAAGATGAGATGCAGTAGTATTTAGTCTGAATTCCTTAAAGCAACCTTCCTTTTCCATCCCCCTCTTTGACACTCCAAGTCTTCATCAATCAAGGATTTAACAGCTTGAAAGATGAAGTTGTAAAGATATCAACTCTGTATTTACAAGCAATTCTCTCATGTCAGAATAAAAAATCACATTTCTCATGTAACGTATTGTTTTGTTCTTATTTTAAAACACGGACTCAAGGAAACATTCAGAAAAGGTCCTAAAATAAATACTGGAACCAACTACCCCCCCGCATGTTCATGTAACCAGGTACTGGGAGATCCCAAGCAGCTCTTGAAATTAAGAAAGCCCAGTATTCACACACAACGTCGTCAGATACTGAAAGGGGCTATCAAAACCTCAGCGCAAGAATCAGGTCTTGCTGGAACTGACAGCTTGCATTCAACTTCCATGCATAAATCTTCAGCTTCTTTTTAATACGGTTGGCCATGAGACAGAATCTTTATTTTCAGTCAGATACAGCGAGGAACTAACACCAACACACATGACCTTTGACATCAGGTAACTCGGAGAACGTGTGCCTCTAAGAGCCTGGTGGGTAAAGTGGGTACAGAGTAGCAATAGACGCTCCAGTGTTTCTGCTGATCCCCCTAGGACTGATTAGGGCACACATTTCTACCTTGACATCTGCTAACTGCTCAAAGAACGCCTTGCCAAGGGAATGACAAGAATACCAATACCTCACAATACCAAACATCTAATTTATTGGAAGTCACCACCCAATAACAGAGCTCAACAACACCAGAGGAGAGCTTTTGTTGGTGACCGCAGCAACTGATTTTGTTTACGTATCCAAAACACCCCACTGTCCATCTACCAAGCGTTACATTGAGGAAAGAGCAAATGAGTTTATGTTTACTACAAAGCTTCTTAAAAACAAAAGCAACTGGCAGCATTACAGGGAAAAGGAAAAGAAAATTACACGTACTTGCCAGGAACTTGCCCAAGTCAGCTCCTGAAGCAAGGAAATAGAATGAGCAGCAAGAAGTTAGACAGAACATAGACAGAAATCAGAAGTTTGTTCCCTTCCCACCCAATAAAACACACCTGTAACAATTACAGTAAAAGATAAAGCATCGCAGCAGCAAACCAATGTTAATCTGATGGTTACTGAGAAAAACATAGGTTTTATTTCAGAAGTACTACTTGGCAGCACCTCCTTTTGGCCTACACCTTGTCCCACTTCAAAGTGCAATTACACAGAGCTGAAAGAACGGAAACTGCTTTGTTGACACTGAAACTACTTGTCTTGGATCAATACCAAATGTACACAACTGTGATCGATGTGCTCTTCGGGCTACCAAGGCCTCGCCACTCAAACACTGCCGGTCAGCGCTGCCCGCGACACCCCGCTGCCCGGGGGGCACGGAGGGGCTCAGGGCTCCCTCCTGCCTCGGCCCGGGCACCCTGACAGGGCCGGGCGTGCCCGGAGCGGGGCAGGAGCTGCTCTGAGGGCGCACCTGCCCGAGGCACGGGCAGAAAGCGGCGCAGGCCGCCGGGCTGGGAGGGGACGGGCGAGCTCACGCAGGTCAGCGGGAGGGGACCCGGAGCCGGGGCGCGACCGCAGGGCCCAAAGAACCCCCGGGCGGCCCCTGACAGGCTCCAGCGCCCGCCCCAGAACCGCGCGGACAGGACCGGGCCCGCAGCCCCGGGACAAAGCAGGGCCGGGCCCGGCGGAACCCAGGGCAGGGCGAGCAGGAGGGGCCCGCACAGCCGGGCCGGGCCGGGCCGTGCCTCCCGGTAGGCCGCGGGGCGCCTCAGGGCTGCGGCACCCACGGCGGCCGGGAGCCGGCGGCGAGGCGGGCGCTCGGGCCGCGACCTGAGGCGCGTCCCGCGGCTGGGGGGAGGCGGCGGGGCCGGTGGGCTCGGCACTGGGGCGCGGCGGCGGCGGGGCGGCGTTACCTGCGCTCCCAGACGGAGAGACCCGCGCGGCCGCCGCGACTCCTCGGCCCCAACAACACAAGATGGCGGCCGCGCCGCCACGCAACGTCACGTGAGAGCAGGCCCCGCCCCCCCCGCCGCCGCCGCGGGACCCGGATGCCCGGCGGCCCCGCCCCCGCCGAGGCACCGCCCGCGGCTCCGCCGGCTGCGCGCGCAGCCTCACGGGAGCGCGCCCCCTGCTGGAGGCGCGTGCACGCTGCCCCTGCACCCCCCCTCCGCAGGGTCCTATGGGAAGGGGCGGGCCCGGCCCCAGCGGGGCGCAGGGCCCTGCCTCAGCCCCTGCCCGGCTCTGCCCTTTGAAGTCCAGCGGGAGCTCAAAGCGAGCTTTTTTTTTTTTTCCCCAGCTAAAAATACCTTTTTATTTTTAGTCCCAGAATCCATATTAGTCCATGGTGCACAGCGCATTCTCAGCCGTCACACAGCGGCGGAACTGCTCTCAGCTGAAGCCATTCCCCTCCAGCCACAGCCCCTTTGGCCTTCACCCCAAAATCTGGAATTTCTCCCTCAGGAGGCTGGTACTTAAAACCAAAGCTCCCTGGAGCTGCATTTGATCCCCAAATCGCTGTCACGCAGCTGAAGCCCCTGCTAACAGCGGGTTGGGGAGGGGGAGCAGGGCCCCCCCAGCTGCACCTCATTGCTGCGCTTCACGAGCGCGAGTCGGGGTGCTCAAAATATTTTTCACATGCTGTAAGGCTTTATCTGAGCTGGGAGGCGTTTAGCACTCGCAGAGGTTTTTTTCCCCACAGTTTGTATAAAGATATTGTTGAGACAAAAAAAAAAAATCAGGAAGAGAATGCCTGTAAGATGTCTCATCTGCAGATTTTTTTATTTTTTTTTTTAATATCTCAAGAAACTCAGATGACTTCATTTTATTTTATTGTAATAGCGGGTGCCTCTTCAGTCCTCCACAACTCTCAGTCAAGCAGAGCATGAAGACTGTCGTGAAAATTCAAGACTCTGTGTGGTTAAATTCCTGCATGGTTTAATTAGAGGACTACTGCATGTCGTCTATGTATGAAATTACCTCACCAGCTAGTCTGACATTTACTAGGGTGCCGAGGGCACGGCCTACTTCAGAGCCCTCTCAGTTATCATACCAATTCATCTGCACTGTTAAAAACACAAGTGCAAGGAAAGGGCATCCCTAACGAACCAGAAACCTTCCCTATTGACCCATTGTTTTCACCCATCCTAGCCCGCCTCCCTCAGTAGAGCAATGAAGACAGAGCACAGCTTTGAAATGGTAAATAATCATGATAAAGCAGCCCTGAAGATGTGGCAGAGTTTGTCGCATCTTCTCTCCCCACCCCCAGTTTAGTTATTTGGAAAAGCAGCTCCCATTTGTTGAAATATTGGGTATTTTGTCTGAGAAGAGTCAACATCTTCTCAACAACCTCTGTCTTCCAGGGTAGCAGAGCAGCATCCTCATTTGTCATGTCCCTAAAATAATGATAAAAACAGCAGACAAGGCAGGCAGGTGAACATCCAACTGTGGTTTTTAAAGGCAGTCACTTCAATGCATCTGTCACCTCAGATGGCTTATGTTAAAAGATAAAGCACCACTAAAAGCACCGCTATAAACACTGCTACTTCTGCAACACCCAATTATTTTAAGACACCCTTCTCACGTTTGGCAAGCTGAGTTTGAAAAGCGAGAGTAAAGTACTCCAGTTATTCCAATTCATCTTGCCAAGGGATTTATTTGGACACTCCCATAAGGTTAAAATTCAATGTAGTCACCTATGTAACCTCACAGCTAAAGCCTGACCTCTAAGCCATGAAGATCGTGGAGGAGAGAGACTCCCTGATCATATTGTTTCCCTTTTGACTGTGCCTACACTGAGCTTTTTAGGTAAGACATCCTGCCATTTATCACATAGTGTCTGTCCCTCGCAGCCCTACCACGAGTATGACAGTAGCATCAGTGAGAAACACGCTGCAGTCCGAGTATCCGCTCTCAGTGCTGGCTGAAGCGCTCATGATTTCTCTGCTGTACATTTCCTACTCTGGGAAATTTTAAACAAAATTCCTCCAGGGATACAGGACTAGCTGGAGTTCCTGTTCTAGGAGATAAATGACTTGACACAAGTCTTTATCCATTCTGGGAAAGACCTGTATCCACAGCAGGCTTTTCATCAAACTTCTCTACTTATCCTCACAAGCAGATTTAGAGTCACTTGGGGCGTCAGTCATGCCAGACTGGCATCGACATACCAGCAGGCATCAGTAAGTACAGCAGGTATTGCCAGGACCTTTAAAAGCCACCTGTGATGACACCAGGCATAAAGGGAAGACAGCATCAAGAACTGTAATATATTAATTATAGGTAACTAAAATTAAGTATATCTTGTCAGCCAGTAAGTATTGGCTCAGACATTCAGCTAAGCAATTTATTTTTTAGTATTTCTTTATGACCTAATGACATTGTTATTTAGTTTGATAGTTGCCAGCAAAACAGAACAATTTAAAGAACAATTAACTTCCCAATCTCAATTCTTGCAAAGCTGATTTCAAAATTCATGTTGCTACAACTTCAAAATAAATGTACAACCAAAAGCATTTATTCTTCACTGCACTGAATAAAGGCATCAGCTAGCAGCACCTGTTTGAGTTGAACAAAGCTACTCTGGCAGAAAACTGAACATTATAAAACTTGACACTCTTGTCCTCTAAACGCCAGAGAAGGTGATCCTCATAGAAGAAAGATGGGCTGGGACAAAATCCAATTAACCCAGGAGACTGGCATCCTTTTGGAAAAGGACTAAGGAGCAAAATCTTGATCACAGACAGATAAGTTCCACAGCTGACTGATACTCTTTTAGGAGGGCAGCTGCAGCAGTTATTTTCCCACATTTACAAGTTCTCCCTGTTCCTATTGACCCACGCAGCCACCTTGTCCTGCTACAAATGCACAGCTAAAAGCAAGAACCCACTCACCCAGGCTCTGCAGCCTGAGCTATGCCCAGGTCAGACACTGTGGATTTCCTCATTTAAACTTGTCAGCTGGAATTGAATCAAAGTTATTAAAAAACAAACATTAGAAGTTTTCTTTCCACTCTCCCCTGCTGCTGCCCCAGGCTCCTCACACAAATGCATGTGCAAATCAGCAAATGGCAGCAGTGCTTACTTTACTGCATGGAAAGAGAAAAAATAAAAAATAAAATTGAGAGCTGTAGCATTGCCATTTTCCCACAAAAATGAAGACTAAGGAGCCCTCATCCAGGTTTTATTTCACCTCAGAGACCCAAGGGCTCAGACACACAACAAATCCGTCAACTACCTACAACACACAGAGCCATACTGAAGGCCTGTATTTACATTTTCCCTTTCATCACTGGATTATGCTTGCACTGATGCACAGTTAAGCCTGCTCTCGAGCCCTCCATGCTGGCCCTGGCAGCAAAACTAAGCAGATCAGCAACAGCAGAACCCAAATGCTTGGACACACATTCAGACTTCCATGCATCTTTTTCCCCCCTCCTATAAAAAGGGAAGGAAGAAATACAAAGCCATATGTAGCTGAAGCAACCTGCCCAGCTCCCAGCTGGGGCAGTACCAGGGCTGAGATACAGTGGCTATTTTAAGAAAAGGGAAGGCTGACAGTGTTCAGCTGTCAACACTTAGCAGTGGACAGCATTTCAAATATTTACATGGTCATGCCTCTTTGTAAGTTGCAAACATTGGACTTTTTCAACCAGAACTGCTCTGTAGAAGGGGAAAGTTGCACTCTTCCTTGCTCATCCAAGTCAGGATGCCAAGCTCTTGGGCTCAAACACTGGCACGGTCAGGAGTGGGGGCCACTGGGGTAGTTTGTGCACTTAACAGTGCAGTCAGGAGATCTAAAATAAGCCACAGACAAGACTGGAGATAACAATGCTTTATTTGTACATTTCAGCAACAGGAGAAATAATTGAAGATGAAATTATCTGCTTTGTTGTAAAGTATAAAAACATTTAATTATAAATATTTAGCTAAAAAAGCGTGATTTTATAAAATATAATCTGTGAAGATATATACACAGTTTAATTGTTTAGCAATTCTTTCACCTGATATTAAAGAGTAGAGGTTTTTCTATTCATTATTCCATGCTCACAGTTTAGTGCTCACAGTTTAAGAAGCAAAACAGACAAGTGAAAAGATGACTAGTGAGTTTTGATCTGGAAAATAAAAAAAGCACAAACTGGGGCAACAGCAGAGGCAGAATTTGAGCAAGTTCATGTTTGGAGAGGTCTCCCCAAGGGAACATTGCTTCCCTCTGTCATGACCTACAGTGTATATCCAGACAAACATCAGACATTTTAACATTTGTGGACAAGTTTCCTGTGTTTGTGAAAGAAAATGGCTAAATACAGTGCAAGCCCTCTGAATTCAATTCAACTAAACATGCTAACCTCTCTGGTTTTCCCTTCTTGAGAAAGGATTGCTCAGTATGCTGGGCTGGTTTTATCTGTCGTGGCTCTAATGAAATCAAACAATGCCACCTTTATGATTCAAGATGAGCACATCTCCAAATAGAAAAACCCAGCATTCCATTCAATTTTGTCATCCATCTGGCAAAGCCCCTTAAAAACAGATTGGAAGGTTGGAAAATACAGTAAAACCATACAGTACACTAAACACGATGGAATGTGAAAGAAGATACATGATTAGGCAACTCAGTTTTCTATTCCTTGTTTAAGAGAGCCAGCTTCCTCTCTTCAAAGTTTTCAGAAACCTTGCATCTTATTGAAAAATTTGTTAGTATGGCACTTCAGAGAAGGAAAACTGGAAGACTCTCCAACATGCTGGACAGCAGAAAAATCTACAGGAAATAATTTGATCCATAACCCTAGTAATTATCTTTCTCTCTTCACAGTGTTTTCACAGTGTCTGGGGCAGAGGGCTTTGAGGAAGAAGAGGGATGAAGTCAGGGATGTGTGACAACACCCGACAGCAGTACAAACATACAGGAAGTCAATCTGTACTTTGTACACCCTGCTTTACACAAGACCTCATTTGTCTGTAAGCAAGGAATGAATTAAGAAGTTAAGAGAAAAGTTATGTATAGAAAAGAAGGAAAGAATGAAGTGGCAAACAACACTTCTCAGCACTCACCCTGATTTGCTACCTGCTGTTTCTACTTCAGGGTGATGCGCTCCTGATGGTTCAGAGGAAACAGCACATACACAAGTCTTATGATTCACATCGTTATGAATGCACAGTAACTGCAAGAATTGCATCCTTAGGAGCTCAGGAGAATCTTCAAGAAAGGAAGACTAGCAAAGCTGTAACAAATTTTAGACAGGATCCAGGCAGTTCTCTCCAGGTAGAGCTCTGATCTGGGAAACGTACCAAGTTATGTGCAATCTTGGAGTGCATATTGGCTGGTTGGTTACTGGGTGAATGCAGACTTTAACTCCCTGAATGCTGCTCGGCGGTGCTTCCTTTCCTCCTCTTCCCGCTTTCGTTCATCCTGTTCAGCTCTTATCTCTGCTTCAAACTTACTTGCTGAAGAAAGGGCTTGAACCTTTATAAGAGAAAAAATAAAAGCTCATCAAGCCTTGCATCCAAAGCAGAGTCTGAATTACTCTTGAGTGAGCAATGCAGAACTGTTTGCTGCACCTCTCATTGCTTGCTGGGAAGCTGTCAGGATGGGTCAAGTATTAATTACACTGCAATGCTTGGGTATTTACACCCAGTACCTGTTAGTTCACTTTGACATCAGTAAAAGAAAGGTCAATTACTAATAAGTCACTAGCAAGTAACCAAAACAATGCCATCAGTGCTAGGTCAAATGCATTATTTCTGTAAGCAGGCAGCATAGCATAAGTTGCAAGTATACAGTGGTAGAAACTACTTCAGAAAACAGTTCCGAATCAAAGCCAAATCTGAGAACATCAGACTACCACAGATAGTCTGCAGATCAAAGAGATGTTTTTTCTTTTTCTGGCTATTTTTCCAGCTTTCATCTCAGTACATCTGCTGTGCAATAGCTGTGCTATACTCTGAGGACAAAACTTCTTATGTAAACAAGCAGGATTATTCTCTTTCCAAAAGAACATTCAAAAAGGGTGCTTTGTCAGATTCGAATTGTATAAAGCTCTTTTTGCCAGCTCCAGGACCCTGTGGAATAATTTTGATTCCAAAGGTTACAAAGAGCTGCTCAAGAGAGACGTCTGAAATTCCATACTCCAAAATACTCCATTCACTGCTAAACTCTGAGTGCTGTGGTCAAGGCAAGTTTTGCAAAATGAGAAAGTCAAGTCCTCCACATGAGCTTCCAGGACGCTTTTGTCTTTAAAAGCGGTCAGCCAGCTAGTCACGTACAGCTCCCAGCCACAGGGATGCAAGTCAGCCAGTCAGCTCTATCAGGGCAGGACCCACAGCAGAGACAGTGTATGAAGCCATTTCAGTGTTGACTGATTCACAAAGGAATGCCCTAGCTAGATTATAGCAAAGTTTGAAGGGAAAAACAATGGCTACGGTTAGGGGCAGATGAAATACTTCCTTTTAGATAGGTAGAAAACTATCTTCTACTGAAAAGCAAGTAGGGTCAGTGTCTCTGTGACAATTAAAACAATTAGTGCCTGCATGCAGAGTTGTTTCATGTTCCTCTTTGCCACACCATACCTTGGCTTCAAAGAAGTTCTTGGCTCCTTTGACTCCCTCAATGGAGACATCTATCTCTGAGAGCTTTGCAAGAGTCAACAGGCCGCTGTCCTCTTCAAGTTCCCCAGCTGCAGCTTTATGGAATATCAGCAGGAACTAGCAAGACAGAGAAGAAACATTCAAGTTCTTTGCTGAGGTGAGAACTTAAAAGTACAAGCAGAGCAGACATTCATCTGGGAGGTAGGAATTTACATTTCAGAACAAAGGAAACCAGTTCTATATAAACCAAATAGCACCATGCAACTTGTGCTTCAGTGCCCTGGCTCTACTACACAGCCCTATTGGACTAACAAGAGTAATATTTTTTATTATTATTTATTGTTGTTTATTTATTTATTTAAGGAAAAGAGGGTTTTCTGTGGAGCAAAGCCATGATGAATCACAGCTCCTAGACCGCTACAGGGCAGGAGGAAGGAGGCCATCTCCACCTGCCCGGTACAACCATATGGTGGGCCCTGATCCAGCATTCTATGTCCCCACACCCTAATGCTGTATCACAGTCCCCCTAGCAGTTTCCCCACTGTTTTGGGGTCTCAGATCACATCCCACAGGAATGAAAGCAGGGCAAAGACTGGCCTGTCTCACACCCAAACCCCAGCCTCCTTGGACAGAGGTGCCAGCACAACTTTGTTAGGGAGGACATCAGCTCAAAGGTGTGCACTTGAAAGTAATCTGGAGACTGCTCAGCTGCCAAGAATCTTGCCTTCAGTCCTTTCTAAGCCTAATTGTCTGTACAGTACGGGAGGGGAAAACCAAATTAAGGTCAAATGCATGAACAACAACAGAACACGGTCACTTCAACTGGTCCTTGCTGAGTACACAGGAAAAGCCACTTAAATCAGTCCTTGGAGTTATGCCTTAGCCTGTTCCAGGGAACCCAGACTGGTTTAGCTATAATGAGCAATGGCAGTGTATTTCTGTTGTGCCCATTAAGTAACACACAGGAGAGCTTCTCAGACGTATCCATCAGGGGTCAGGTCGGGGGCATGCCCTTGTGATAGTCAGAGATGACCAGTGTCTATAGAACAACTTGCTTTGAGACCATTGTCCTGCACTGGACTACAGATGTTTGGCAAACACAGTGTCACTATAGCAGAGTGCAAATTGGCAACCAAATTGCAAAAGAAAACAAAAAAATCTATCATCTCTCAGGAAAGCACTTTTTTTTTTTTTTTAAACAGGAGGGACAAGACCAACCTGCTTGAAGACAAATACCTCTGCATCATCTTCCAGCTCACAACCACACTCCTGTAACTCCCTGCTATTCTCGGGCATCCCAGGAGGTGTCTCAGTGCTGAAGCACGGAAGGAACAGAGACAGGGACAAGTCACCCAAGAACAAAGCAGCACAAGCAGCGACGCACCACTGCGGCACTTCAGTCCAGGGCAGAGCTGAGAACACCACATAGGATTACTGTGAAATCTATCTGCACAGGCACATCTGACATCCTTGGCACTTTATGACTTAGTTCTCTCCTCCAGACAGCCTGTGTTATCCCAGAGGAGGGCAGCAGAGTCCCAGCATCTGCACCGAGACAGCCCCACAGTACCGTTTCAAGTTGCTCGCAGAAACCAGTGGAGATGCAAGAGTTTGGGAAGATTCCCATGGGGAAGGGTGTGGAGATGACGGCAACGCTGGCTGCCCTCTCACAGAGGCAGTGTTACCAGGCCTTGCTTCATGCAGCGGCCTCACGGCCCCTGCATGCTCAGCACAGAGCCGCCAGAAAGCAGGCTGTGCTTGGGGAGGGAAGTTATCCCCCTCCAAACACATGTAACGAATTAAATGATGCTCTGCTGAACAGGCAGAGCATCTCAGAAAGAAACCGAATCTTCCCCAAGACACCCTCTCTGTGCTCGGATCCGCTAGGTTCAGGCTAGTTCCTCTCACTTGCCCGCACCACAGAGCGCAGGGACACAGAGGGCCAGCCGCCAGGCTGCACACGCTGCTGTTAGTCATGGTTCCTCCTTGCAGTTTCTGCTCCACCCTTGTAAGTCCCACTTCCTGGCATTGGAAAAGGGCAGTGGAAGCAGCACAGTCCTGAGGTCTGGTACAGCTGTCGCACAGGGAGGGACTGGAAACACCCAGTCACAAGTGCGCATGAATCATCCTGAAACTAGGGGATGGGGCAGCAATCCTCCAGTGGAACACGGGCTGCTGCAGCCGGGAAAAGCAGGCTGAGCTAAAAGGAAAGCAGGGACCAAGCCATCACAGGGGTGGAGACAGCATAGCTCCGGCCCTGAGGACCTAGTGAGGCAGACTACAGAGCATCATACTGGCTTCCAGAGGAGCTCAGGATCAATCCTTCCTCATGTCAACATACCACCCGCAGCCCACTGGTGATTTGCTAATGAGGCATCAATCCTCTCACTAGAGAGCAGCAGCAGGAATTTACATTAAGTTACCCAATGAATTTCCATTCCTAACTCATCTCATCCCCTTGCTAGGCCCAGGCCCTACCACACATAGCTAACTAAGCCTCAGAAATGTCAACAGAAGCTAAAGTGAATAATGCTGTTACTGATGAAAATCCTGCTCTCGTGGAACATAGACAGCAGGACACTCTTTGTACCCCATAAACATTGTCAGAGTTAAAAGATATATCCACCCTCACATCACTCACTAGCAGAGACCTAACCAGTGCCAGGTCTCAGAGCAATGCTGCAGGCATGCACCCCACTAAACACTGTGGTTACCTCCAGGACATGAGGGCAGGCATTGGTCTGACTGACAGCAGAAGCCTTGCAACAGCTTACCAGAAAAAGCTGTGCCACCCAAGTCTGTGGTTTGCACAAACCCTGCTAGCAAACACATGACGTGGGCCTGCACTTACACCAGTGGAGGTGTGAGGGCAGTGGGTGGATTTTCGTAGGCTGTAGATAGCAGCGGGGATTAGGCATTACTATTATACCAATTATCTCTGGTTTCCTGTGGTAATGATAAAACCAAACATTGAGATATTTTTTCCCCCAGCTGTACCTGATGTTTTTTAAGCCTAAACTGCTTTGCTCCAGTCACAGAGGGAGTCTTGTGCAGTTAATTATTGATGGATTTGTGGACTCTTAAAGGTCAATGGTACAGGCAGCATTCCTAACAGGGCCAGCAGTTTGTCAGCAGCAAGTCAGAGCAACACAGGCCTGCCTTTCTGCTCACACAGGGTGGGAAGGCAGGGCACTGCTCAAACCAGCAACAAAAGGTGACCTGTTGCAAGTGGAAGAGGTCCTTCGCAATTCTCCAGACAGACCTCGAGCAGCACATCCTCAGGCAGGTTTGTCAGCACATTCTCTGGAGAGAGAGACAGGAACCTGAGTTGCACACCGCTAAGTTCGGACATGCATTTAAACCAGGGTTTCTCCTCGGGTTATCAGAGTGGTCTGAGTCAGCTTGATCACTCCTCATGTGCTTCCTGGTCAGTACCAGCAGCAAGAGGAACAGGGCAGGGCCACAGGCTGGTTCAGGCCTCCTCACCCACCAGGAAACCTGCCTCCCTGCGGGTCCTCTGCCCAGCACACCTGCAACAAGGCAAGAAGCATCCTGCTCCTCCCTCCCACATGAAGCCGTGAGCACCTGCCAAAGCTGCTATGTAATTTGTCCCCAGAGCTCTGCCAGCAATACTCCCTTGTTCTGATCTGTGTACCACTCAAGCTCGCATTTGCTCAACCATCTTTTCACATCTGGTGAGAAGCTGCAGCAGCACCAGCTGCCTCCTGCCATGTGCCAAGGGCTGGCAGCAGGCAGTCCATGAGAGCGGCCGTGCTCCAAACAGGTGGCAACAGAAGAGGAGCCACACTGCCACTCGTGCTGCACCGACAGAACCAGGACACCAAGGCATCTCCCAGCACCCTGGGGGATAAAGGCAATTTGCTTTTGTGGGAGAGTGTGTCTGCAGTACTGTTTGCAAAGCCCAGAAGCTGTTCCCAACTCTTTTCCCAGTCTGACAGCGAGCTCAGGCAGCACGCAGCAAGGCAATGAGGGCTCCTCCAGCACATGCAGAGATTTGGCAACCACAGCTGCGTGTCTGCGCTGCCTCCAGTGCTTATCTTGCCCCAGTCTGACCTGGGGCCAAGGACATGGTGCTCTTCCTGCTCCGCTGGATTCTTTGCTACCTCCAGTTCACCTCTGCCTGTGCACATACCCTCCACTGTGTAGAGGAGCTGCCAGCTTTGAGCTTTGCAGGTGCAGGCTGAGAGGCTTTCACTCTGGTTGGAAGCATTCCTCCAAGCAGTACTGGAAGCACAGTGCATGAGAGGGGACAAAGCAAAGGTGTACAAGGAACAGGAGTGTACAGAAGTGTTTCACACAGCTCACTTCAATGCTTAACAGAGTGGACAGGCAACCTCCTTCCCCCCCCCAATATTCCAAATAAAGTACAGGACACATGAAGCCACATCCTCACAACCAAATTCTCATTCTAGAAGAGGCACAGCAAGAGCACGGCCCCTTCACAAACAGGGAAGCCTAGCTGGTCAAGGCACATATCCAGCACCTCCTGGAGGGGGAAGAAGCAGGATAACCACACAGCCCACAGCTGCCACAGGATACAAGCAGTCCAGGCTCTCATGCTGCCTGAGGAACTGTTGGTTAATTTAGAAAGCCACAGGGTTACGCACAGTATTGATTCAGGCAGCAATCAAAGCCTAGCAGAAGATGATGCAAGAGGACGCTGTGATAACTGCTGAAAAGAGGGCTGGGTACCCTTGTCCACATGCAGGTCACTGAAGTGTCCTCTCTTCCTTCACCCAGCAGATGCTCCTGTCCTGCCCACAGTGCTCTCAGCTGCCTCAGCACGACTGATACCCTAGCTGTCTCAGAGCACAGTGGTGACAGACAGAACGACCTGCTTGCTGCCTGTCCCTGCTGAGCCAACACAAAGTACTGAACCACAGCATCACCTAGTTTATTCCTTGCTGCAGGGACACAGAGCTTGCTGTGGCAGGTCACTGTGTGATGTAGAGGGGCCCAACATAAACTGGAAGGAGAAGCCTTCTGCACTCCATAAAACTGGCTGCTCTGAGCAGAGTCCTTCCCCTGCACTTGAAATAAGGCCTGAGCCGCTGTACTGCAGAAACCCAGCAAAGGCTCCTTGTGACTGCAGGGATGTGCCAAATCTGTGCCACCCCCAGCTACAGCAGGGAGCTGTCAGCACTCCTGGGTGGCTGCAGCAGGACTCATATGTGCTCTCCAAGCAAGTAGGGAGGTAGGAGCTCTTCAGCACCTGGTACCATTGTTGCCACATGGAAATGGATGCTGACAGTGCTCCAGCTGAAGCTGTCCACGGTGTGGGGAAGCTCACCTGCTTCTCCGCTGTACCCCACAGCTGGAGGCACACAGAGGGGATGGGGCTACCTACAGCCAGAGAATGGGGCCCAGATGCCTCCTCTCTCTGCCCCACAACCATATTCCCAGCTGTGCCCATGGCCACCCTTACCTCACGGAAGCTGAGCTTCCCATCGAAGTCTTCATCCACCTCCTTGATCATGTTCTTCAGCCCCAGGTGGGTCTGAGGGGCTCCCAGCTTTTCCATCATCAGTTTCAGCTCCATCAGATCGATGTACCCGTCCCGTCCTGAGTCGTACCTGTGGGGTACACAAAGGGGAGAGGGTCAGCCCTCATCATTCCCCCCTCCAGGAATGATCTTCCCAGAAGAGGAACTGTGCAAATGGAAAAAGTGACATGGTGGTTCAAAGCTCAGGGGAGAGGAGAAGCTGTACAACACAGATATATTAAGTTCAGGGAAGTGGCTGACAGCCTTCAAAGCTGTCTCTTCAGAGAGGGAAGTACTCAGGGGAGCTTGGGCCAAATGGCCCCACACAGAAAGAACACAGAGGAACTCAGCTTGTCTCAGTGGGATTTCCATCACACCCACTTGCATGTCCAGCACGAAGGTCACTTGCACACAGCTTACACCACGCAGCAGCATGGTGGGGAAGAGACATGCCAGCTGCTGCCAGGTCTCAGGCTCATTCAGAGAAGAAACAGGGAGCACAGACCAGTCACAACCTCCCAGCAGCAAAAGCACATCTTTCTTTATAAGCAGAACACACCCGTCTGGCTGTGAAGCTCTCTCCTCTCTGAAATGCTTTTGTACTGCACAAGTGCTCTGCTTCAGGGCAGCTGCTTGTTCTGTGCCCCGAGGCTGAGCAGAAAGGCAGGCCAGGGAAGCACTGAACATAGCAATAAGGGAATCCTGGCTAGTGCCCGAGGGCTAAAACACAGCCACTGGTGAGATAAGAAATCCACACCCATCTCAGGACAGCTCTAGGAGCAAGGCTGGAGCTGGCCCATGCTCCCAGAAGAGTGCAAAGGACTGTGAGGACTCCTTGAAGGAGGAGACAGCATAGACAGGGAGGCAGTGCCCTGCGACTGAGCACCCATTCCTCCAGAGCGTTCAGGATATCCAGCAGTTCATATCCGTGAGGGTCATGACTGGGTTTCAAAGTCCAAAGCCTCAAGGATGAGCACTCTGCTATCAGACAGCCCTGTGGCCCTCCCTCATACCACATTCACAGGGAGTGAAAGGCCCCACCACAGCCTGTTTCAAGACATGTTCCCAGAGCAGAAAGCAAGCCAGGAGAAGTGCTGGCCATCGGGGCCTAACACAGACAGGGCTTACACAGGGGGACGGGGCAGGGTCTGCCCAGCTGGGCTCAGCCCTGGAGCCATGCCTGCTGTTGCTCCTGGCCTCCCTCCCCACCACCATCTCAATCCCGATGGAGTTAAATCCTTTCAGCTTGTTGGGGAACAAATCCTAGGCACAGTGCTGAAGCTCTCCCCCCTGGCGGGAGCTGGTGAAACCCTTCCACCCTTCATTCATTCACTGTTAGCTCTCTTCCAAAGAAAACGACAGCTGTAGCCATCCCAGCCCAAGACCTGCACAATTGTGGTTACCCTGGAAGAAAGCCCTTTCCAGCCGAGAAGCCTTGCAGCCGCAGAGGAAGCTGTGGCAGAGGAAGGCGTGAACAAAGCCGCTGGCACTGAGCCACTGGAAGGCGTGGGCGGCATGAGGCAGGGCTGCGGCCCAGAGCATTGCCCCTGCCACAGCACCAGGTGCTGCTCCCCCAAACCAGGGATGCTCTGCTGCTTGTCAGACAGCCCCACCGCTTCCAAAACCAGCTTTTATCCCGTCTCTTCAGTTCCAAGAGGACCAATGTTTCAGGCCCATGAGACCCCAAGTGGCAGGGACATCGCAACCAGGCTGGCTTGCAGAACCTGCTACCAACCTGCCAGCACGTCTGCATCCAGCAAGTGCAAGACCACCAAACTGGACAGCTTTCTGGAAAACTAAGAGAGAAACCAGGTCACAGAGCTGACAGGTCAGGGAAGGAAAGACAGCAGGTAGGTACACTGTAGGAAGGCATTGTTTAATTAAGGCACATGTTAGCAGCATTATCAAACCCAACTCAGAACTGCACTTTCAAGGCATCACAGAAGCACATTAAGTGCAATCTCTCCCATATCTAATTGGGAAATTGCTTTTCCTGTGAATTTGGGAGTAATGGTGTGGAGCTGTTCCTTTGGAGTGAGGCAGCTGGAGAGGCAGTGCCTTTGATCAGATAAAGCAGCAAAACATATCATGGCAGGGGGACACCGGGGATTTTTTATTTTATTTTTTGTTGTTGTTTTTGACCCTAACAAGCTAATGTTGCTCTTTGGCTGTCTGTGGAAGCAGGCTACAAGGAGTCCTTGAAAAAGGGCTGCTTATCTGCAGTCAGGACACTGCCTCACCACTCTCAGAGTGGATGAGCAATGGAGAAGAAGTCAGGAGGAGGAAGACACTCAGCCCATTCCTACCGTACTCACCTTGCCCTTGTGCTACAGGCACTGCCTGCACGAACACCAGGCTCCAGTGCCTGTCCCCATCCCGGCATGGAGCCTGAGAGGCAAACACTGCCCCAAAGGGTTAACCAGCCATGCTGCTGGGCAGAGCTTCAGGGCTCCACCGGCCCTGCAGAGAGGCAGCACAAAGCCAGGATTGTGAGGAATGGGGCAGCCAAGCAGCACACAGTGCCAGCCACACAATAGGTGCTCAGTGCACAGGCAGCGCTTCTCCAAGCGGGACACTGCGTGGGACCAGCCAGGGACAGGGGCTCAGGTGGCATCCATCCACCCCAAAACAGTGCTACCAGTCACCCACAACAGGGGTGACACTACAGCTCCCAGATGCCCAGTGCAAGCCATGGGGCCGCGCAGCACCCTGCTCACTGCTGCATTTCCTCCCTGCCCCCACTCGCCTCCAAAAGCAGCCCGAGTATTTTAGGACCTCGGCACAGCCACACGACTGTCACAGAGCAGCACAGCCAGACTATTTAGGGAGAGGCGTATTTATAGGGCATGAGAGACGGCGTAATTCATTCCCCGCCACACCCCCACGGGCGCAGGCTCTCAGCACAGCAGGCACAGCACAGTTAGTAGCACGGCAGCATTGGTCCTGGCACCCCTCAGCCCTGCCCCAAACCCACCCATCTGTCTTCCAGGAGCTCCCCAGGCCCTGATGGGGCTCTCACCTGTTTCACTGCCTCACAGCAGCCCTAGGGGGTGATGGACACCCCTAAAGGGTAGCACAAGTACAAGCAGAGCTGGAAGAGGACACCACAGCAGGTTTGGTGCCTAAATGCACCCCAGGAGCCACCCCATCCCATACTCCCGGAGGGGCATAGCAGGGCTGTGCCCCACTCGTATACCCAGGTGCCACAGCAGCCTCCTGGTGCCCAGCACCCGCTGTCCTGCTGTGACACTGGAGCTTTGCTCCCTTTGGACTCAAAGCTCCCTGGGCCGCCAGCCAAGCCTCTCCCTGGTGACGCGAAAGCATTACGGAGGGGCTCTTGTGCTGACGGGCAAAGACGTCTCAGATCTCTGGCATGCAGGAGGCAGGGAGGCCACTAGCAGCTCATCAGTGCCGGGCCACTGTGTGTCCCCTCCTGCCACAGCACAGCCAGGCCCCTCGGGACAGCCAGAACAGCGCACGCAGCGATGAGCCCCGCAGCCAGCACAGCGAGGCTTCGCAGCACAGCCGCAGCCACAGACCTGGCAGCAGACGAGACACACAGGGCTGCTGCCAAAATCTGCTGCAACGAGGATGCGGGTGGATTCCCAGGCTGGCTCCCTTCCACCCGGCTGCTGGGGCACTGGGGGAGGAAAGCAGCAGCAGAAATGAGGGGGAAAGGAGAGAGAGGGAGTACTTGCTGGACAAACTTGCTGAAGAGCAAGAAATGTTAGACACAGTTATTGCCCTAGTACAATCACTGCAATGGTGCTGTACAGCATGGCCAGAGGGTTGCACCACAGAAGGAAGGATTGGGAAGGGAGGAGAAGGAAAAGCTGAGGACTGCATTACCAGCACTGACTTGGCAGTCGCCTCCCCACCTGCCTGAATTAAAAACAACTTAAAGGATAGTTGAAAGAAATTCGAAATCCTGGAAGATCAAAGAGCAATTTCTAAACATTCATGCTTCTTGAGAAAGCCTGCCCTCCCTGTGTATGCTCACTGTACCTGAGCAACTGTACTTTGATCTACAACTCCTGCGTGTTGCAATGGCCTAACAGGCTCTGAAACAGAGTAATGGTGCAGAAGCAGTAATATGCTCTTCTTAAATATTTCAAAATCCTTTCTAAGTAGTACTTTATTTCCACCAAGCATTGCATATCACCTTACACACCAAGAGCTTTGAAAACAACTCCTCCATACCAGGGGCAGGAGCAGCCCCACACCACCAGCGAGGGTTTCCAGCTCCTCAGCCACACACAGCTCCAGCTCTTGAAGTGACGTGGGGGCAAAACGAAAGCCTCCTACACCAGGATTTCCTCTGAGGCATTTGGCAAGACCCTCACAGGGCCCAGGCCAGGTGCTAGGCATGCAGGGTGGTCAATTCCTCGTTGGGATTACCTCCCTGACCACAGGGGTCCCAGACACAGCTGGTGACAGTCGGTGACAGCCGGTCACAGCGGGAGCACGGCAGTGTCAGGAGGGTGAGGGGAGTCCGCAGCCTCTCTGCTGGACAAGGCAGGAGGAGGCACAGTCGCAAAACGAGTGGGTGACACACTGAATTCCCTGAATGCAGAAGTGACAGCAGTGCTGGAATTCAAGCGCTTCCTCCCACCCTGCGGACTAATCTGGCGGCTGCTGTCCTCCCCCGCCACGTCCCTCAAAGGTCGCTCAGACCCAGCACGGCCCGGCTGTCACACGCACCCTGATCACGCAGCTGTCCCCGAGCTGCCTTGGCCTGGGAGAGATGGCAGCAAGGTGAGCTGCAAGACCCCAGAGCTACTCGGGGTCTGCTGGCAAGGCTTTGGGAAGGGAGGTTATCGTGGTTACCTCCATCCCCATGCGTTGTCAGAACAGGCAGCTAATTAGGTCACGTTATAATTAGCCTGAGCTGCAGACTTCCTGGTCCCTCTGCCAAAAAAAGCCCACCCCAAGAGCACCTGGGGCCATCTGTGACCCCTCTGGGCTTGGCAGCTGTGGCCCATGGGGCAGCACAGCCCCAGCACCCACTGCAGGCACCAGCACAGCTCAGCATGGGGACACGAGGCTGGAACAGGGGGAGGTGAAATGAGCCCAAGCAAGCCCCTCGTGTGGGGGCTCCCAGACCCACAGAAGGGAAGTCTCACTGCTGGCATCCTGCAGCAGTGAGATGATATCCCTGGCCATCAAATGCTTGTTTTCTAACATTAGTAAAAAAAGATCCTGGGTTGTAGCCGCCGGGACCAATAAGCTACACAAAGAATAAAAGCCTTAATCACATTAACTCAAGCTCTGATTGGCAGGACTTAAGGGGAACATTTCCTCTCCTTCTGGAGCACGTGGTGTTGGCCAGGACTTGAAACAGGTCTCTGGGACCAGATGGAGCAGAGACCAGATCCTCTGCAGCACAACTCCAGCTGCCTTGAACAGAGCAAACCCCAGGAGGGGGTTTCTGTGCTCCTGTCCGCAGGAGGATGCCCAGTGCCGCATGTGGCACGCAGCCCGACCCTGTCCCACTGGGTTCCCCCAGCCCGCACTCAGCTGCGGCCATCCTCACAGGGCACGCAATGTTTCCCAGCGGCACTCAACAGCTGATTAGCATTCAACTGCAAAGCCTAGGTTTCCCACTTGCAAGGCCTGCATTTAATGAGCTCATTGTCTAAAAATTCAGCTGCAATTCAGTTCTTCCACTTTTTATTTCCCCAACCAATGCTATTCCTCCCTTTACCCCTATGGAGTCGGTGCCACTGCCTGCTCCTAGCTCCTACTCTCAGCCTCTGGGCAGCATGCACCACAGCGGGCTGCCTGCACACTTTGTCCTCCCGCCCTCATAGTCCGACATCTCGGCCCCCCATACTGCAGGGTCGCCTTTTACCAGTTATCAGAAGAGGCGCAGGAGCGAGCAGAGCAGAAATCTGGCCCGGACACCTCCCTCCCCGCGCCCAGCTGCCGATGCAAAGCAGCCTGCACAACAAAGAGCTCCGGCACGCTCACAGAAACGCCTTGCCAAAAGCACACGGCTGTTTCTCCCGCAGCAACAGCCCTGTCTGGGGCCAGCAACACCCCACGGAGCAGGGAACTGGAAGTGTTCAAGCAGGCTCCATCTCTTTGCAATGGTTCCAGCCTCCAGGATGCTGAGGGCAGCGTGCAGGCAGGAGGAGGACCTAACAAGTTACAAACCCTGCCGCAGACATCTCCGTAAGCTGAAGTGGCTCTTGGCCACTGACTTTATGCTGACAGCCCACATAGCGGGAGTCCTGCCTCCTCACACCGGACATCAGCTCACCCCCTGCCCTGACGTCAGCCCCAGGAGCACAGCAGTTTGTAGCCCTGAAGGGGAACCTGAGCACAAGCAAACAAAAGTACCCAGGCACAGCCCAACTGCAGGAGTCAGCTGGGGGACAGAGAAGGGTTGGAACACGGCGCTGATAAGGGGCAAGCCTTTCTGCTTACACAAACAACTCCCTGCACTGCCGGCTTGAATTCAGTACAAACCTTCCTGCTGAGAGGGGAACTCCATCCCAGCCCCCAGGAAGGGGGGAAAAAAGAGGAAGCCATGCTCAAGCTTCATTTTGGTACGTGGTAGGGTACACAAAGCCAGGCAAACAGGACTGTGGAAGGAACTACAACGCTGCAGAGCAGAGCTGCAGGGGACATTCAGGAGCTCAGCTGCTGAGGGCAGACATCAGGCATCACTGCGAGCGCTGGGGACGCAGAGCCACCAGCCACCCCGGGGTGTGAAGCAAGGCTGCTGCAGCAGGCTGTGCCCTCCTGGCCACGCAGAGGTACACAGGAGGGGACAAGAGCAAAAGGGGAGCCAGGTGGGAGGGCTGGAGAAACTGGGAGCTAGTGACTGTCACCAGTAATGATCAGCCATACAAAGTGCACAGCATGCAGCCCATGCACCCACCCCCTGATGCAAGGACTTGGACTTGTGCCTCTCCCTGTCCCATACAGAGTTTCTCTGGAAAGCCCCAGCACAGGGGTCCACCACAAGAACCCTTCATCCCAAACCCAGGAGGAGCAACCAGACACGGCCCTGAGCTGTAAGCTGAGCGTGGAGCTCAACAGCAGCCCCCCAGCCCGAAGCAAGCTCGGCAGCCCTCTTGCTGCCTCCTCCTCCCTACCTAAAGCACGGGGGCAATGTGTGCATCAGATGGTGCTGCTGATCCCCCGGCAGCGCCTTCCATCAGAACCGCAAAAACGTGCGGAAATGCAGACACGGCGCCAAGAGCATGCAGGCTTGGGACAGATGTAAAAAAAATAAAAATAATAATAATAAAAAAAGGGGCTGCAGGCGAAGGGCAGCTGGCAGAGCCCCAAAACCCCAGCAAGACCCCCCCCGACCCCCTCCCCCCGGCACTCACAGGCGGAACATGCGCTCCATGTCCTTGATCTGGCGGCGGCTGAACTCCTTGAACTCGGTGTAGGGGTTGAAGACGGCGGCCAGCCGGGGCTGCGCCGCGCCCTCGTTGATGTCGTGCCGCCGGGCCAGCTTGGCGCTCAGCTCCGCGCCCGCGCTGCCCGTCAGCGAGCCCCGCTCCTCCTCGCCCCCGCTGGGGGCCGGGGCGGGGGTCGGGGCTGCCCCCCCGTCGCCCTCCGCCCCGCTCTCCTCCAGCTGCAGCCGCCGCTGCAGCTTCTGCGCCAGCTCCTCCGAGGCCATGGCCCCGCCGCTGCCGCCCGGGCCGGCCCCGAACTTTATTCCCGCACTCGCCGGAGCGGGGCGGGACGGGACGGGCGGAGGCGGAGCCGGGGCGGGCGCTGAGGAGGCGCCGTGGGGACTCGTGGGGGGGGGGGGGAGCGGCACACGCCGCCTCGCCGACCTGACCCCCTCGGGATAAAATTTAAGCCGGGACAAAACCGAGCTCAGCCCTGGCCCCCTGCGAGGGGGGAAAGCGGGCGGCCCCTCGGGGCGAGCGGGTGACCCCGAGGCAGCCCCCGGGCGCTGTGGGACGGGGCAGCCTTAAGGGCTCGGCGGGGCGGCCCTGCGGGAAAAGCCCCCTCGGGGGCACGAGCGGGGGCGGGACACTGAGCCCCGGCACAGCGAAGCCTGAGCCCGGCCCCTGCTGCCCGCCCCGACGTTCCGCACGTCGCGGTGTGCGCTCACAGCGCCTGTGCCGTCACGGCTTCGCACCTCGGGGGCGGCACGGAACGGCGCTGGGCAGGCGGCAACCCGCCGGGCCGCCCCAAAAAGCCACCCCGAGGCCTCTCGGAGCGACCGCCGCCACCTCCACAGGTACCCCAGCTCCGCGCAGCGCACACACCGTGGGGATGGTTCACACTGGGAACACCAAAACCGCCACTGCTTTGCCTAAAGGCCTTGCTAAAGGTAATGGGCTCTCAGGCACTGCCACGAGGGTGGCAGAGGGCACCTCCTGCGAGCACTGGGGAATGCGGACACCTGGGAAGTGCTGCAGGACGATGGAGGCACCACATGGCTCTAGGCGCTCTGATGGCTGCTGGTTTTGCACGTACCTAGCCACATGGAGGGTGCTGTTAGGGACAAATTTGACGCTATTCCACATGCTTGAACTACTCTACAGGAGTATACCAGAGTGAGGAGTAAAACTAAGCGAATAACACGGAACCTGATTGGCACATTAAGAAAGTAATGCATATGTTGTACGATAGCACGAAGAAGTTCAGAAAAAAAAACAAAAACATAAACTAAAAAAAAAAAAAAAACAAATAAAAACAGTACCATTAAAAAACTACCATAACACCTTCCAACTGAACTATTAAAAAAAAAAAAAAGAAAAAAAACATTTTGAAAAAATTGTCAAAAATTGTATTGAAAACATTCTGGAAAATTTTTGACTGTTTTTCAGAATTCACCATTTTCAAAATTCAATACAAAAATGTTCATTAATAAATAATATTATCATTCAACATTGAAGATAAAATCTTGGAATATTCAATATAAAAAAAATATTCCCACTACTCAATATTTTAAATCTTCAATATATCGAAGATATTATGAAAAATAGAAAAATATAACAACACAAAAACAACCCTGGCAACACCGAATCTCAGAGGATAAGCAGGGTCGGGCCCGGTTAGTACTTGGATGGGAGACCTCCTGGGAATACCGGGTGCTGTAGGCTTTTGTCTTTGCCGTCGGGGGCGCTTTTGCGGGGCCAGGGGCGCCGCCTGTTGGCAGGGAGGCCGTGGCACAGGCCGTCGCGGCGGCGGTTGTGCGGCGGCTGTTGGGAAGAGGGCTGTTGGCGGGGAGGAGGGTGCCTACGGCCATACCACCCTGGCAACGCCCGATCTCGTCTGATCTCGGAAGCTAAGCAGGGTCGGGCCCGGTTAGTACTTGGATGGGAGACCTCCTGGGAATACCGGGTGCTGTAGGCTTTTGTCTTTGCCGTCGGGGGGGCTTTTGCGGGGCCAGGGGCGCCGCCTGTTGGCAGGGAGGCCGTGGCACAGGCCGTCGCGGCGGCGGTTGTGCGGCGGCTGTTGGGAAGAGGGCTGTTGGCGGGGAGGAGGGTGCCTACGGCCATACCACCCTGGCAACGCCCGATCTCGTCTGATCTCGGAAGCTAAGCAGGGTCGGGCCCGGTTAGTACTTGGATGGGAGACCTCCTGGGAATACCGGGTGCTGTAGGCTTTTGTCTTTGCCGTCGGGGGGGCTTTTGCGGGGCCAGGGGCGCCGCCTGTTGGCAGGGAGGCCGTGGCACAGGCCGTCGCGGCGGCGGTTGTGCGGCGGCTGTTGGGAAGAGGGCTGTTGGCGGGGAGGAGGGTGCCTACGGCCATACCACCCTGGCAACGCCCGATCTCGTCTGATCTCGGAAGCTAAGCAGGGTCGGGCCCGGTTAGTACTTGGATGGGAGACCTCCTGGGAATACCGGGTGCTGTAGGCTTTTGTCTTTGCCGTCGGGGGCGCTTTTGCGGGGCCAGGGGCGCCGCCTGTTGGCAGGGAGGCCGTGGCACAGGCCGTCGCGGCGGCGGTTGTGCGGCGGCTGTTGGGAAGAGGGCTGTTGGCGGGGAGGAGGGTGCCTACGGCCATACCACCCTGGCAACGCCCGATCTCGTCTGATCTCGGAAGCTAAGCAGGGTCGGGCCCGGTTAGTACTTGGATGGGAGACCTCCTGGGAATACCGGGTGCTGTAGGCTTTTGTCTTTGCCGTCGGGGGCGCTTTTGCGGGGCCAGGGGCGCCGCCTGTTGGCAGGGAGGCCGTGGCACAGGCCGTCGCGGCGGCGGTTGTGCGGCGGCTGTTGGGAAGAGGGCTGTTGGCGGGGAGGAGGGTGCCTACGGCCATACCACCCTGGCAACGCCCGATCTCGTCTGATCTCGGAAGCTAAGCAGGGTCGGGCCCGGTTAGTACTTGGATGGGAGACCTCCTGGGAATACCGGGTGCTGTAGGCTTTTGTCTTTGCCGTCGGGGGCGCTTTTGCGGGGCCAGGGGCGCCGCCTGTTGGCAGGGAGGCCGTGGCACAGGCCGTCGCGGCGGCGGTTGTGCGGCGGCTGTTGGGAAGAGGGCTGTTGGCGGGGAGGAGGGTGCCTACGGCCATACCACCCTGGCAACGCCCGATCTCGTCTGATCTCGGAAGCTAAGCAGGGTCGGGCCCGGTTAGTACTTGGATGGGAGACCTCCTGGGAATACCGGGTGCTGTAGGCTTTTGTCTTTGCCGTCGGGGGCGCTTTTGCGGGGCCAGGGGCGCCGCCTGTTGGCAGGGAGGCCGTGGCACAGGCCGTCGCGGCGGCGGTTGTGCGGCGGCTGTTGGGAAGAGGGCTGTTGGCGGGGAGGAGGGTGCCTACGGCCATACCACCCTGGCAACGCCCGATCTCGTCTGATCTCGGAAGCTAAGCAGGGTCGGGCCCGGTTAGTACTTGGATGGGAGACCTCCTGGGAATACCGGGTGCTGTAGGCTTTTGTCTTTGCCGTCGGGGGCGCTTTTGCGGGGCCAGGGGCGCCGCCTGTTGGCAGGGAGGCCGTGGCACAGGCCGTCGCGGCGGCGGTTGTGCGGCGGCTGTTGGGAAGAGGGCTGTTGGCGGGGAGGAGGGTGCCTACGGCCATACCACCCTGGCAACGCCCGATCTCGTCTGATCTCGGAAGCTAAGCAGGGTCGGGCCCGGTTAGTACTTGGATGGGAGACCTCCTGGGAATACCGGGTGCTGTAGGCTTTTGTCTTTGCCGTCGGGGGCGCTTTTGCGGGGCCAGGGGCGCCGCCTGTTGGCAGGGAGGCCGTGGCACAGGCCGTCGCGGCGGCGGTTGTGCGGCGGCTGTTGGGAAGAGGGCTGTTGGCGGGGAGGAGGGTGCCTACGGCCATACCACCCTGGCAACGCCCGATCTCGTCTGATCTCGGAAGCTAAGCAGGGTCGGGCCCGGTTAGTACTTGGATGGGAGACCTCCTGGGAATACCGGGTGCTGTAGGCTTTTGTCTTTGCCGTCGGGGGCGCTTTTGCGGGGCCAGGGGCGCCGCCTGTTGGCAGGGAGGCCGTGGCACAGGCCGTCGCGGCGGCGGTTGTGCGGCGGCTGTTGGGAAGAGGGCTGTTGGCGGGGAGGAGGGTGCCTACGGCCATACCACCCTGGCAACGCCCGATCTCGTCTGATCTCGGAAGCTAAGCAGGGTCGGGCCCGGTTAGTACTTGGATGGGAGACCTCCTGGGAATACCGGGTGCTGTAGGCTTTTGTCTTTGCCGTCGGGGGCGCTTTTGCGGGGCCAGGGGCGCCGCCTGTTGGCAGGGAGGCCGTGGCACAGGCCGTCGCGGCGGCGGTTGTGCGGCGGCTGTTGGGAAGAGGGCTGTTGGCGGGGAGGAGGGTGCCTACGGCCATACCACCCTGGCAACGCCCGATCTCGTCTGATCTCGGAAGCTAAGCAGGGTCGGGCCCGGTTAGTACTTGGATGGGAGACCTCCTGGGAATACCGGGTGCTGTAGGCTTTTGTCTTTGCCGTCGGGGGCGCTTTTGCGGGGCCAGGGGCGCCGCCTGTTGGCAGGGAGGCCGTGGCACAGGCCGTCGCGGCGGCGGTTGTGCGGCGGCTGTTGGGAAGAGGGCTGTTGGCGGGGAGGAGGGTGCCTACGGCCATACCACCCTGGCAACGCCCGATCTCGTCTGATCTCGGAAGCTAAGCAGGGTCGGGCCCGGTTAGTACTTGGATGGGAGACCTCCTGGGAATACCGGGTGCTGTAGGCTTTTGTCTTTGCCGTCGGGGGCGCTTTTGCGGGGCCAGGGGCGCCGCCTGTTGGCAGGGAGGCCGTGGCACAGGCCGTCGCGGCGGCGGTTGTGCGGCGGCTGTTGGGAAGAGGGCTGTTGGCGGGGAGGAGGGTGCCTACGGCCATACCACCCTGGCAACGCCCGATCTCGTCTGATCTCGGAAGCTAAGCAGGGTCGGGCCCGGTTAGTACTTGGATGGGAGACCTCCTGGGAATACCGGGTGCTGTAGGCTTTTGTCTTTGCCGTCGGGGGCGCTTTTGCGGGGCCAGGGGCGCCGCCTGTTGGCAGGGAGGCCGTGGCACAGGCCGTCGCGGCGGCGGTTGTGCGGCGGCTGTTGGGAAGAGGGCTGTTGGCGGGGAGGAGGGTGCCTACGGCCATACCACCCTGGCAACGCCCGATCTCGTCTGATCTCGGAAGCTAAGCAGGGTCGGGCCCGGTTAGTACTTGGATGGGAGACCTCCTGGGAATACCGGGTGCTGTAGGCTTTTGTCTTTGCCGTCGGGGGCGCTTTTGCGGGGCCAGGGGCGCCGCCTGTTGGCAGGGAGGCCGTGGCACAGGCCGTCGCGGCGGCGGTTGTGCGGCGGCTGTTGGGAAGAGGGCTGTTGGCGGGGAGGAGGGTGCCTACGGCCATACCACCCTGGCAACGCCCGATCTCGTCTGATCTCGGAAGCTAAGCAGGGTCGGGCCCGGTTAGTACTTGGATGGGAGACCTCCTGGGAATACCGGGTGCTGTAGGCTTTTGTCTTTGCCGTCGGGGGCGCTTTTGCGGGGCCAGGGGCGCCGCCTGTTGGCAGGGAGGCCGTGGCACAGGCCGTCGCGGCGGCGGTTGTGCGGCGGCTGTTGGGAAGAGGGCTGTTGGCGGGGAGGAGGGTGCCTACGGCCATACCACCCTGGCAACGCCCGATCTCGTCTGATCTCGGAAGCTAAGCAGGGTCGGGCCCGGTTAGTACTTGGATGGGAGACCTCCTGGGAATACCGGGTGCTGTAGGCTTTTGTCTTTGCCGTCGGGGGCGCTTTTGCGGGGCCAGGGGCGCCGCCTGTTGGCAGGGAGGCCGTGGCACAGGCCGTCGCGGCGGCGGTTGTGCGGCGGCTGTTGGGAAGAGGGCTGTTGGCGGGGAGGAGGGTGCCTACGGCCATACCACCCTGGCAACGCCCGATCTCGTCTGATCTCGGAAGCTAAGCAGGGTCGGGCCCGGTTAGTACTTGGATGGGAGACCTCCTGGGAATACCGGGTGCTGTAGGCTTTTGTCTTTGCCGTCGGGGGCGCTTTTGCGGGGCCAGGGGCGCCGCCTGTTGGCAGGGAGGCCGTGGCACAGGCCGTCGCGGCGGCGGTTGTGCGGCGGCTGTTGGGAAGAGGGCTGTTGGCGGGGAGGAGGGTGCCTACGGCCATACCACCCTGGCAACGCCCGATCTCGTCTGATCTCGGAAGCTAAGCAGGGTCGGGCCCGGTTAGTACTTGGATGGGAGACCTCCTGGGAATACCGGGTGCTGTAGGCTTTTGTCTTTGCCGTCGGGGGCGCTTTTGCGGGGCCAGGGGCGCCGCCTGTTGGCAGGGAGGCCGTGGCACAGGCCGTCGCGGCGGCGGTTGTGCGGCGGCTGTTGGGAAGAGGGCTGTTGGCGGGGAGGAGGGTGCCTACGGCCATACCACCCTGGCAACGCCCGATCTCGTCTGATCTCGGAAGCTAAGCAGGGTCGGGCCCGGTTAGTACTTGGATGGGAGACCTCCTGGGAATACCGGGTGCTGTAGGCTTTTGTCTTTGCCGTCGGGGGCGCTTTTGCGGGGCCAGGGGCGCCGCCTGTTGGCAGGGAGGCCGTGGCACAGGCCGTCGCGGCGGCGGTTGTGCGGCGGCTGTTGGGAAGAGGGCTGTTGGCGGGGAGGAGGGTGCCTACGGCCATACCACCCTGGCAACGCCCGATCTCGTCTGATCTCGGAAGCTAAGCAGGGTCGGGCCCGGTTAGTACTTGGATGGGAGACCTCCTGGGAATACCGGGTGCTGTAGGCTTTTGTCTTTGCCGTCGGGGGCGCTTTTGCGGGGCCAGGGGCGCCGCCTGTTGGCAGGGAGGCCGTGGCACAGGCCGTCGCGGCGGCGGTTGTGCGGCGGCTGTTGGGAAGAGGGCTGTTGGCGGGGAGGAGGGTGCCTACGGCCATACCACCCTGGCAACGCCCGATCTCGTCTGATCTCGGAAGCTAAGCAGGGTCGGGCCCGGTTAGTACTTGGATGGGAGACCTCCTGGGAATACCGGGTGCTGTAGGCTTTTGTCTTTGCCGTCGGGGGCGCTTTTGCGGGGCCAGGGGCGCCGCCTGTTGGCAGGGAGGCCGTGGCACAGGCCGTCGCGGCGGCGGTTGTGCGGCGGCTGTTGGGAAGAGGGCTGTTGGCGGGGAGGAGGGTGCCTACGGCCATACCACCCTGGCAACGCCCGATCTCGTCTGATCTCGGAAGCTAAGCAGGGTCGGGCCCGGTTAGTACTTGGATGGGAGACCTCCTGGGAATACCGGGTGCTGTAGGCTTTTGTCTTTGCCGTCGGGGGCGCTTTTGCGGGGCCAGGGGCGCCGCCTGTTGGCAGGGAGGCCGTGGCACAGGCCGTCGCGGCGGCGGTTGTGCGGCGGCTGTTGGGAAGAGGGCTGTTGGCGGGGAGGAGGGTGCCTACGGCCATACCACCCTGGCAACGCCCGATCTCGTCTGATCTCGGAAGCTAAGCAGGGTCGGGCCCGGTTAGTACTTGGATGGGAGACCTCCTGGGAATACCGGGTGCTGTAGGCTTTTGTCTTTGCCGTCGGGGGCGCTTTTGCGGGGCCAGGGGCGCCGCCTGTTGGCAGGGAGGCCGTGGCACAGGCCGTCGCGGCGGCGGTTGTGCGGCGGCTGTTGGGAAGAGGGCTGTTGGCGGGGAGGAGGGTGCCTACGGCCATACCACCCTGGCAACGCCCGATCTCGTCTGATCTCGGAAGCTAAGCAGGGTCGGGCCCGGTTAGTACTTGGATGGGAGACCTCCTGGGAATACCGGGTGCTGTAGGCTTTTGTCTTTGCCGTCGGGGGCGCTTTTGCGGGGCCAGGGGCGCCGCCTGTTGGCAGGGAGGCCGTGGCACAGGCCGTCGCGGCGGCGGTTGTGCGGCGGCTGTTGGGAAGAGGGCTGTTGGCGGGGAGGAGGGTGCCTACGGCCATACCACCCTGGCAACGCCCGATCTCGTCTGATCTCGGAAGCTAAGCAGGGTCGGGCCCGGTTAGTACTTGGATGGGAGACCTCCTGGGAATACCGGGTGCTGTAGGCTTTTGTCTTTGCCGTCGGGGGCGCTTTTGCGGGGCCAGGGGCGCCGCCTGTTGGCAGGGAGGCCGTGGCACAGGCCGTCGCGGCGGCGGTTGTGCGGCGGCTGTTGGGAAGAGGGCTGTTGGCGGGGAGGAGGGTGCCTACGGCCATACCACCCTGGCAACGCCCGATCTCGTCTGATCTCGGAAGCTAAGCAGGGTCGGGCCCGGTTAGTACTTGGATGGGAGACCTCCTGGGAATACCGGGTGCTGTAGGCTTTTGTCTTTGCCGTCGGGGGCGCTTTTGCGGGGCCAGGGGCGCCGCCTGTTGGCAGGGAGGCCGTGGCACAGGCCGTCGCGGCGGCGGTTGTGCGGCGGCTGTTGGGAAGAGGGCTGTTGGCGGGGAGGAGGGTGCCTACGGCCATACCACCCTGGCAACGCCCGATCTCGTCTGATCTCGGAAGCTAAGCAGGGTCGGGCCCGGTTAGTACTTGGATGGGAGACCTCCTGGGAATACCGGGTGCTGTAGGCTTTTGTCTTTGCCGTCGGGGGCGCTTTTGCGGGGCCAGGGGCGCCGCCTGTTGGCAGGGAGGCCGTGGCACAGGCCGTCGCGGCGGCGGTTGTGCGGCGGCTGTTGGGAAGAGGGCTGTTGGCGGGGAGGAGGGTGCCTACGGCCATACCACCCTGGCAACGCCCGATCTCGTCTGATCTCGGAAGCTAAGCAGGGTCGGGCCCGGTTAGTACTTGGATGGGAGACCTCCTGGGAATACCGGGTGCTGTAGGCTTTTGTCTTTGCCGTCGGGGGCGCTTTTGCGGGGCCAGGGGCGCCGCCTGTTGGCAGGGAGGCCGTGGCACAGGCCGTCGCGGCGGCGGTTGTGCGGCGGCTGTTGGGAAGAGGGCTGTTGGCGGGGAGGAGGGTGCCTACGGCCATACCACCCTGGCAACGCCCGATCTCGTCTGATCTCGGAAGCTAAGCAGGGTCGGGCCCGGTTAGTACTTGGATGGGAGACCTCCTGGGAATACCGGGTGCTGTAGGCTTTTGTCTTTGCCGTCGGGGGCGCTTTTGCGGGGCCAGGGGCGCCGCCTGTTGGCAGGGAGGCCGTGGCACAGGCCGTCGCGGCGGCGGTTGTGCGGCGGCTGTTGGGAAGAGGGCTGTTGGCGGGGAGGAGGGTGCCTACGGCCATACCACCCTGGCAACGCCCGATCTCGTCTGATCTCGGAAGCTAAGCAGGGTCGGGCCCGGTTAGTACTTGGATGGGAGACCTCCTGGGAATACCGGGTGCTGTAGGCTTTTGTCTTTGCCGTCGGGGGCGCTTTTGCGGGGCCAGGGGCGCCGCCTGTTGGCAGGGAGGCCGTGGCACAGGCCGTCGCGGCGGCGGTTGTGCGGCGGCTGTTGGGAAGAGGGCTGTTGGCGGGGAGGAGGGTGCCTACGGCCATACCACCCTGGCAACGCCCGATCTCGTCTGATCTCGGAAGCTAAGCAGGGTCGGGCCCGGTTAGTACTTGGATGGGAGACCTCCTGGGAATACCGGGTGCTGTAGGCTTTTGTCTTTGCCGTCGGGGGCGCTTTTGCGGGGCCAGGGGCGCCGCCTGTTGGCAGGGAGGCCGTGGCACAGGCCGTCGCGGCGGCGGTTGTGCGGCGGCTGTTGGGAAGAGGGCTGTTGGCGGGGAGGAGGGTGCCTACGGCCATACCACCCTGGCAACGCCCGATCTCGTCTGATCTCGGAAGCTAAGCAGGGTCGGGCCCGGTTAGTACTTGGATGGGAGACCTCCTGGGAATACCGGGTGCTGTAGGCTTTTGTCTTTGCCGTCGGGGGCGCTTTTGCGGGGCCAGGGGCGCCGCCTGTTGGCAGGGAGGCCGTGGCACAGGCCGTCGCGGCGGCGGTTGTGCGGCGGCTGTTGGGAAGAGGGCTGTTGGCGGGGAGGAGGGTGCCTACGGCCATACCACCCTGGCAACGCCCGATCTCGTCTGATCTCGGAAGCTAAGCAGGGTCGGGCCCGGTTAGTACTTGGATGGGAGACCTCCTGGGAATACCGGGTGCTGTAGGCTTTTGTCTTTGCCGTCGGGGGCGCTTTTGCGGGGCCAGGGGCGCCGCCTGTTGGCAGGGAGGCCGTGGCACAGGCCGTCGCGGCGGCGGTTGTGCGGCGGCTGTTGGGAAGAGGGCTGTTGGCGGGGAGGAGGGTGCCTACGGCCATACCACCCTGGCAACGCCCGATCTCGTCTGATCTCGGAAGCTAAGCAGGGTCGGGCCCGGTTAGTACTTGGATGGGAGACCTCCTGGGAATACCGGGTGCTGTAGGCTTTTGTCTTTGCCGTCGGGGGCGCTTTTGCGGGGCCAGGGGCGCCGCCTGTTGGCAGGGAGGCCGTGGCACAGGCCGTCGCGGCGGCGGTTGTGCGGCGGCTGTTGGGAAGAGGGCTGTTGGCGGGGAGGAGGGTGCCTACGGCCATACCACCCTGGCAACGCCCGATCTCGTCTGATCTCGGAAGCTAAGCAGGGTCGGGCCCGGTTAGTACTTGGATGGGAGACCTCCTGGGAATACCGGGTGCTGTAGGCTTTTGTCTTTGCCGTCGGGGGCGCTTTTGCGGGGCCAGGGGCGCCGCCTGTTGGCAGGGAGGCCGTGGCACAGGCCGTCGCGGCGGCGGTTGTGCGGCGGCTGTTGGGAAGAGGGCTGTTGGCGGGGAGGAGGGTGCCTACGGCCATACCACCCTGGCAACGCCCGATCTCGTCTGATCTCGGAAGCTAAGCAGGGTCGGGCCCGGTTAGTACTTGGATGGGAGACCTCCTGGGAATACCGGGTGCTGTAGGCTTTTGTCTTTGCCGTCGGGGGCGCTTTTGCGGGGCCAGGGGCGCCGCCTGTTGGCAGGGAGGCCGTGGCACAGGCCGTCGCGGCGGCGGTTGTGCGGCGGCTGTTGGGAAGAGGGCTGTTGGCGGGGAGGAGGGTGCCTACGGCCATACCACCCTGGCAACGCCCGATCTCGTCTGATCTCGGAAGCTAAGCAGGGTCGGGCCCGGTTAGTACTTGGATGGGAGACCTCCTGGGAATACCGGGTGCTGTAGGCTTTTGTCTTTGCCGTCGGGGGGGCTTTTGCGGGGCCAGGGGCGCCGCCTGTTGGCAGGGAGGCCGTGGCACAGGCCGTCGCGGCGGCGGTTGTGCGGCGGCTGTTGGGAAGAGGGCTGTTGGCGGGGAGGAGGGTGCCTACGGCCATACCACCCTGGCAACGCCCGATCTCGTCTGATCTCGGAAGCTAAGCAGGGTCGGGCCCGGTTAGTACTTGGATGGGAGACCTCCTGGGAATACCGGGTGCTGTAGGCTTTTGTCTTTGCCGTCGGGGGCGCTTTTGCGGGGCCAGGGGCGCCGCCTGTTGGCAGGGAGGCCGTGGCACAGGCCGTCGCGGCGGCGGTTGTGCGGCGGCTGTTGGGAAGAGGGCTGTTGGCGGGGAGGAGGGTGCCTACGGCCATACCACCCTGGCAACGCCCGATCTCGTCTGATCTCGGAAGCTAAGCAGGGTCGGGCCCGGTTAGTACTTGGATGGGAGACCTCCTGGGAATACCGGGTGCTGTAGGCTTTTGTCTTTGCCGTCGGGGGCGCTTTTGCGGGGCCAGGGGCGCCGCCTGTTGGCAGGGAGGCCGTGGCACAGGCCGTCGCGGCGGCGGTTGTGCGGCGGCTGTTGGGAAGAGGGCTGTTGGCGGGGAGGAGGGTGCCTACGGCCATACCACCCTGGCAACGCCCGATCTCGTCTGATCTCGGAAGCTAAGCAGGGTCGGGCCCGGTTAGTACTTGGATGGGAGACCTCCTGGGAATACCGGGTGCTGTAGGCTTTTGTCTTTGCCGTCGGGGGCGCTTTTGCGGGGCCAGGGGCGCCGCCTGTTGGCAGGGAGGCCGTGGCACAGGCCGTCGCGGCGGCGGTTGTGCGGCGGCTGTTGGGAAGAGGGCTGTTGGCGGGGAGGAGGGTGCCTACGGCCATACCACCCTGGCAACGCCCGATCTCGTCTGATCTCGGAAGCTAAGCAGGGTCGGGCCCGGTTAGTACTTGGATGGGAGACCTCCTGGGAATACCGGGTGCTGTAGGCTTTTGTCTTTGCCGTCGGGGGCGCTTTTGCGGGGCCAGGGGCGCCGCCTGTTGGCAGGGAGGCCGTGGCACAGGCCGTCGCGGCGGCGGTTGTGCGGCGGCTGTTGGGAAGAGGGCTGTTGGCGGGGAGGAGGGTGCCTACGGCCATACCACCCTGGCAACGCCCGATCTCGTCTGATCTCGGAAGCTAAGCAGGGTCGGGCCCGGTTAGTACTTGGATGGGAGACCTCCTGGGAATACCGGGTGCTGTAGGCTTTTGTCTTTGCCGTCGGGGGCGCTTTTGCGGGGCCAGGGGCGCCGCCTGTTGGCAGGGAGGCCGTGGCACAGGCCGTCGCGGCGGCGGTTGTGCGGCGGCTGTTGGGAAGAGGGCTGTTGGCGGGGAGGAGGGTGCCTACGGCCATACCACCCTGGCAACGCCCGATCTCGTCTGATCTCGGAAGCTAAGCAGGGTCGGGCCCGGTTAGTACTTGGATGGGAGACCTCCTGGGAATACCGGGTGCTGTAGGCTTTTGTCTTTGCCGTCGGGGGCGCTTTTGCGGGGCCAGGGGCGCCGCCTGTTGGCAGGGAGGCCGTGGCACAGGCCGTCGCGGCGGCGGTTGTGCGGCGGCTGTTGGGAAGAGGGCTGTTGGCGGGGAGGAGGGTGCCTACGGCCATACCACCCTGGCAACGCCCGATCTCGTCTGATCTCGGAAGCTAAGCAGGGTCGGGCCCGGTTAGTACTTGGATGGGAGACCTCCTGGGAATACCGGGTGCTGTAGGCTTTTGTCTTTGCCGTCGGGGGCGCTTTTGCGGGGCCAGGGGCGCCGCCTGTTGGCAGGGAGGCCGTGGCACAGGCCGTCGCGGCGGCGGTTGTGCGGCGGCTGTTGGGAAGAGGGCTGTTGGCGGGGAGGAGGGTGCCTACGGCCATACCACCCTGGCAACGCCCGATCTCGTCTGATCTCGGAAGCTAAGCAGGGTCGGGCCCGGTTAGTACTTGGATGGGAGACCTCCTGGGAATACCGGGTGCTGTAGGCTTTTGTCTTTGCCGTCGGGGGCGCTTTTGCGGGGCCAGGGGCGCCGCCTGTTGGCAGGGAGGCCGTGGCACAGGCCGTCGCGGCGGCGGTTGTGCGGCGGCTGTTGGGAAGAGGGCTGTTGGCGGGGAGGAGGGTGCCTACGGCCATACCACCCTGGCAACGCCCGATCTCGTCTGATCTCGGAAGCTAAGCAGGGTCGGGCCCGGTTAGTACTTGGATGGGAGACCTCCTGGGAATACCGGGTGCTGTAGGCTTTTGTCTTTGCCGTCGGGGGCGCTTTTGCGGGGCCAGGGGCGCCGCCTGTTGGCAGGGAGGCCGTGGCACAGGCCGTCGCGGCGGCGGTTGTGCGGCGGCTGTTGGGAAGAGGGCTGTTGGCGGGGAGGAGGGTGCCTACGGCCATACCACCCTGGCAACGCCCGATCTCGTCTGATCTCGGAAGCTAAGCAGGGTCGGGCCCGGTTAGTACTTGGATGGGAGACCTCCTGGGAATACCGGGTGCTGTAGGCTTTTGTCTTTGCCGTCGGGGGCGCTTTTGCGGGGCCAGGGGCGCCGCCTGTTGGCAGGGAGGCCGTGGCACAGGCCGTCGCGGCGGCGGTTGTGCGGCGGCTGTTGGGAAGAGGGCTGTTGGCGGGGAGGAGGGTGCCTACGGCCATACCACCCTGGCAACGCCCGATCTCGTCTGATCTCGGAAGCTAAGCAGGGTCGGGCCCGGTTAGTACTTGGATGGGAGACCTCCTGGGAATACCGGGTGCTGTAGGCTTTTGTCTTTGCCGTCGGGGGCGCTTTTGCGGGGCCAGGGGCGCCGCCTGTTGGCAGGGAGGCCGTGGCACAGGCCGTCGCGGCGGCGGTTGTGCGGCGGCTGTTGGGAAGAGGGCTGTTGGCGGGGAGGAGGGTGCCTACGGCCATACCACCCTGGCAACGCCCGATCTCGTCTGATCTCGGAAGCTAAGCAGGGTCGGGCCCGGTTAGTACTTGGATGGGAGACCTCCTGGGAATACCGGGTGCTGTAGGCTTTTGTCTTTGCCGTCGGGGGCGCTTTTGCGGGGCCAGGGGCGCCGCCTGTTGGCAGGGAGGCCGTGGCACAGGCCGTCGCGGCGGCGGTTGTGCGGCGGCTGTTGGGAAGAGGGCTGTTGGCGGGGAGGAGGGTGCCTACGGCCATACCACCCTGGCAACGCCCGATCTCGTCTGATCTCGGAAGCTAAGCAGGGTCGGGCCCGGTTAGTACTTGGATGGGAGACCTCCTGGGAATACCGGGTGCTGTAGGCTTTTGTCTTTGCCGTCGGGGGCGCTTTTGCGGGGCCAGGGGCGCCGCCTGTTGGCAGGGAGGCCGTGGCACAGGCCGTCGCGGCGGCGGTTGTGCGGCGGCTGTTGGGAAGAGGGCTGTTGGCGGGGAGGAGGGTGCCTACGGCCATACCACCCTGGCAACGCCCGATCTCGTCTGATCTCGGAAGCTAAGCAGGGTCGGGCCCGGTTAGTACTTGGATGGGAGACCTCCTGGGAATACCGGGTGCTGTAGGCTTTTGTCTTTGCCGTCGGGGGCGCTTTTGCGGGGCCAGGGGCGCCGCCTGTTGGCAGGGAGGCCGTGGCACAGGCCGTCGCGGCGGCGGTTGTGCGGCGGCTGTTGGGAAGAGGGCTGTTGGCGGGGAGGAGGGTGCCTACGGCCATACCACCCTGGCAACGCCCGATCTCGTCTGATCTCGGAAGCTAAGCAGGGTCGGGCCCGGTTAGTACTTGGATGGGAGACCTCCTGGGAATACCGGGTGCTGTAGGCTTTTGTCTTTGCCGTCGGGGGCGCTTTTGCGGGGCCAGGGGCGCCGCCTGTTGGCAGGGAGGCCGTGGCACAGGCCGTCGCGGCGGCGGTTGTGCGGCGGCTGTTGGGAAGAGGGCTGTTGGCGGGGAGGAGGGTGCCTACGGCCATACCACCCTGGCAACGCCCGATCTCGTCTGATCTCGGAAGCTAAGCAGGGTCGGGCCCGGTTAGTACTTGGATGGGAGACCTCCTGGGAATACCGGGTGCTGTAGGCTTTTGTCTTTGCCGTCGGGGGCGCTTTTGCGGGGCCAGGGGCGCCGCCTGTTGGCAGGGAGGCCGTGGCACAGGCCGTCGCGGCGGCGGTTGTGCGGCGGCTGTTGGGAAGAGGGCTGTTGGCGGGGAGGAGGGTGCCTACGGCCATACCACCCTGGCAACGCCCGATCTCGTCTGATCTCGGAAGCTAAGCAGGGTCAGGCCCGGTTAGTACTTGGATGGGAGACCTCCTGGGAATACCGGGTGCTGTAGGCTTTTTTTCCTACTTTTATATTTTCATATTTATTAAAATCTTTTCAATTTACTCACTTGTTGAATTTGTGATCACATTCTATCCTCTTTTTTGTTCCCTCTAGTTATGTGTATGTCATTTAGCTATTTTATTAGGCTGTGACTTTTTTTTTTTTTATCTTATTTTAATATGTGTTGGTCATTTGTATCCATCCGCCTGTGCTCTTAGCATTGCACAGCTGTCCTTTAGCATTGGCCTGCAGCACGTCAGCTCCCCCCGTGTCAGCTGCATGCACTACACGAAGAGCCCATGGGTGTCTACGAGTGGCCGTGCCATGCTCTGGAAAGCCCACTGCAGGATCCCGTCCCAGGCGCCCTGTGGGACAGCCCATGGGAGTTTGCTCTTTGTTTTCACCTGCTCCCAGCCTCTTGTCTTTACCCTGGATTTCACTTGCGTGCCCCCCATAGGCTGAGCACCTGATGTGGGGTTACCCCAGGCATTCAGTGTCCCATGGTTGGGCTCTGCCTGTTGGTGTCACCACCTGTAAGTTACCTCGCCCAGGAGGGCGTCGAGCTCATCCCTGCTCAATACGGGGTCACCTCCGGGGTTGCCACACTCTGCCTGCGGAGGAGATGGGTTGTGTCTGGTGACGTGCTGGCTTCAGCCCTTCAGTGCCTGCCACCCAGCTGGCGGCTGCCCCGCAGTGTGCTGCTCCCCTTCCAGCCCAGCTTCAGCAACACCTCCAGCTATAGCTGCTTGTCCCTCACCCAGCCCAAACCATCACTCCTCAGCTCCATCTCTCCCATCTCGTCTCCCCCTCCAAACGCCCTTGCCCAGTGCTGCCACTCCCCGGGCTGTTCCCCCCGTGGTGCCTTGCACTGACCTTTGCTGCCTGATGCGCGTGGTCTCCGGTAATTGCGGTGCTCCCCACGCTGCCTGTTTCTGGTGCACCCACGCAGGAACTGCAAAGCAGCAGCCCCCTGTGACCAAAGGCAGTGTCACAAACTCTCCAGGCAGTGAGACCAGACCCAGGGGGTTTGGGGTGAGAAGTGGGAGGTGGCAGGGGCCTCACCCAGGGTTCCCGTTAGGTACAGGGCAGTGTTGGGTTGTAGGGATCCTGCTGAAGCAGCGGCTGCAGACACTCCCGTCACCTCTACCCATGTGGGCACCGTGTTCTTCCTCCCCGGGGATCACGGGGGGCTGCTCTGCAACCTTGTCTGCCTCCCGCAACTGGCCTGGCTTGACCGCACATGAGCCGCACTGCCACGTCCCGCTGCGCAGCCAGAGCGCGGCTGTGAGCGAGGGCAGGGACGCCCAGGGACACCAGAGCCACATGGCCCGCGCTGGGGCTCACCTGGGGACGCGGGGCAGCGGGGGCACCAGACAGGCGAGGTGGAAAGCCCGGGGGCAGCCATCGCAGCAGATGAGCTCTCCGCCGTCACCGCACGCTGCGCATTCATCCTCGTTCTCCTGCCACGGGGGAGCAGGCAGGGGGGCGCTGCCACTGCCACTATGGGTGGCTCCAGGGGACGCCGTCACCCACTGCCTCCTCGACACCTCTTCCCTCGGCACTTGCCCTGCAAACACCTAACACGGCAGTGCCTTTTGGCACAGGGGTCACCTGTTCCCAGGCTGCCTGTACTCAGGTGGATACACCAGGAGTATCCTGATGGCCCCAATTTCACCAGGTGACATTTGGGGTGCTGAAAAGCCCCGAGCTCACCTGCTGGGGTGTGGGGTCCTGGCTGTGCATGGTGGGCGCTGGCAGACAGCCCTGGGGTGTTGCTCGCAGCCCCCCGCTCTGCGGGCAGAACGAGAGAGGGGTTTTGGGGACCATCAACCACTGGGAGAGCTGCAGGGAAGGGAGGATCCCTGCTGCTGGGAGGGCTTGTATGGCTGTAAGGTGCCGGGGGGGGGCAACACCGTACGCTTTGGGGTGCCCTGGGTCGGGCAGCAGGTTTCAGGCTGCGGCTCCTGCTCCTGGCCCCAAGTTCCTCGCCAGCAGCTGGGTCATAAAGCTCATCCCCGGCTCTGCTGCCCACCTTGGTGCTGCCTGGAAGAGAGGCCAGCACCGTCCCTGCCGCCCCTGACCCTCTGCAGGGGCCCTCCCGAGGAGGGGGGCTCCAGAGGCTGGGGGCTGCCCAGTGCCTGCGCTTACTCACTCGGCTCCAGCCCATGTCTGATGAGGACGTGCTTCCCCTCAGCAGCGCCACGGGTGCCGGGCACCTCACTGGCTGCAGCCTGGAGGCCTGCAGGCAGGGGGGGCTCAGACGGCCTCATCTAAAAGCGAACGCTGTCCCACTGCTGCCCCTGTCTCCCCTTGGCCCAACCCACCCCTCTGCCCAAGCCTGCTGGCTGTAGGTGCCCGGTGGCCTCTCGCAGACCATCACCGTCTGACTGGGACTGTTTGGGGGAGAAACCTGTGGCTGTGCTTGTCCCCAGGGAACAGGAGAAGAGCTTGGCACTCACTGCTGCTACGGGGTGAGCGTGTGGTGTCCACACTCTCCAGCTTCTTCGTGGTCTTTGCTTTTGTCAGGGGCCCTGGGGGTGTTGCAGGATGGGTCACCCTGGGTGACACGCTCCAAGTGCCCCGCCACATTTCTTCCCTGCACCCACCCTGACCAGGTCTCCATACCGGGGCTGGCAGCATGCCGTGGCGAGGGCTGTGCCATGCGGGCCCCATCCCGCTCCTCAGGGGCTTTTCTCTTGCCTTGGGGTCTGTGTGGGACTGGTGCCATGGGGCTGGGGGACAGGTGCCGGCTGCGGCGCTGCCGCCCGAGGTCCACCTCTGCAGAGGGGGCAGGGACAAGCACAGCCACCCCGGGGGTCACCCCTGCTGCGGGAAGCCCCCGGGGGTGCCAGCTCCTGGCCTCTGCCTACCTTTGGGGAAGGCGCTGTGGAGGGGCCGGAGCCGGGTGTAGCGCTCCAGGTTGTAGTCCTTGAAGAGCACTGCCCAGAAGTCACGGACAGCGGCGACATCGCAGCCCAGGAGCCAGGTGAGCAGCGTGTGGAAGGCGCGGTGGGAGCCCTCCCGCTCCGTCTGGCTCAGCGTCTCCTGCCAATGCCACCACCAGCCGTGGGCACGCGTCCGGGTGCCAGCAGCTGGCCCCAGTCCCTGCAATGTGGCCGGGGCTGCGTTCGTCCACCCCGTGCCTCACCTTGAAGACGTGCTCGGGGATGACGTCGTGGTCGGCGAGGCCGTGCAGCAGCGGGAAGACGTCATCCACCGCCATGGCGATCTCGGTGCGGTGCAGCTTCAGCAGCTGCCGCAGGTCCCCATCACCGCCTGGCCCAGCCATGCCGAGGCGGCAGCGATGCGGCTGGGACGAGCGGCCAGCCCCGATGCTCCCCTTTAATACACCCCGGCTGCCAAAAGTGGGAAAGTCGTCAGGCTCCCACAGCGCCACTCATTTCTGTACAATGCGTAACCTGAGCTCGCACCCCTGGCCGTGCCAGCTCTCCCTGCAGCACTGCAGCTGGGCTTGCTCCCGCGCTGCCGGCCCCAGGGGTCGGGGTGAGGCAGATCTCCACCCGACCTGCTACCCGCTGCTGGGGGCAACAGGCACAATCCCACCCCGCCGACCACCCCAGGAGAGGGGAGTCAGCCAGGGTGCTGGCACAGGCAGCCCCCACTTCCTTCGTCCCTGCGGTCAGCCAGGCGTTGTCCCAAAATTTCTGGACTTTCCACAGCACCTGCTTCTCTCATCCAGAAACTTAGCCGCACATGGGAAGTAAAGCCCTGAAATCTAGGGAAAAAGAGACGTATTTGCTGTGGTTACACTACCTGCAAACCACCTTCTGCAGGCTCACAGCTGAAGCACAGTGGGCCCAGGGAAGCACTGACACCTAAAAAACTGCAGGTGCCTGTCTGGGTACAGTGACCAAGCAGCCGTGCTGCCACACAGCGTGACAGTGACGGGCAGTGCCCTGAGCACACCCGGGGATTACCCAGCCGCACACGCAGCTCTGTAATTGCCCATTAAGGGGAACTGGGCAATAAAGTGATTTCTCTAGAAATGCACAGCTGGAAAAAACTTGAGAGCCAATGGGGAATTGGCACTTCATGCATCTTGCATTTAAAAAAAAAAAAATGGGGTTGATATGTTCTAACATACCTGGTCACTCCATACCAGGAGCACAGGAAAGGGAAAGCTCCAAGGCTCCCCTCCCACTCCCCAAATGTTTGGGATTTCCCCAGGATTAGTTTCCAGCCCCTCTCCAGAGACCTGTCCCTGCTGCCAGTCAGCCCAGGCAACTCAGCTGCAGCGCCGGGGCTGTGCACCGCCCTCCCTGCACTGGGGCCATGCCTGACACGGTTTGTGCAGCAAAACCCAGCTCGGGTGGGACCAGGAATGGGCCCAATAAGGGAGACAACCTTGTGCAGAGAGCAAGGTGACGTGGGCAGGGACGTTCATCAAGTCCTGAAAGACTGGAGTGTGTATCTGCTTGATACAGAGCCGTGCCAGGAGACAATGGCTGCTGTCCAGAAACTCGGGAAGAATAACAAGACAACGCCCTCTGCAAGGGCAGGAAATGCCCTCATCCATTTCTGGTTAATGCACTAACATGTTTACACAAAGGAACTCTCTCCCCGAAGCTCCTCTCAGGATCTGGAGAGATTTTTCCCTTGGAGGCAGTGGGAGCAGTGGGATGGAGGCCAGGCAGACGCCGTGCCAGGTCCTTGTGTCCTACAGCAGGGTTCTGGAGTCCCCACCGGCCCCTTCCCAGCAGCATCCGCAGCCCCCAGGAGCTGGCTGAGCAGCCAGCTCTGCCGCAGCGGGGACACACCCGTGGCACCCAGGGGACACAACACGGGTATTAACTGGAACAGGAGGTTCATCCCCTGGCCGGGAGCTGCCGCAGCCTGGCAAGGCACCGAGCATCAACGCAGCCGTGACACAGTTTCAGGGCCTCCACCCTCCACCATGAAAACTGTTTTCCTCAATGTCCCACTCAACCTGCCAAGCCACTATCTGTCACTGCCACCCTTTGTTGTGTTCCAGCACCGCCAAGACAAGGCAGCTGTGCCCTCCCCATGCCCACACACCCGCACACCCACGGCTACAAACGGCCACTCCTTCGTGCACGGGTGCTGCCCAACGCCGCCAGGAGCCGTGTGCCCACAGTGCTGTGCTTGCTGGGCTTGATTGGGCTTGTTTTAAATTCCAACTTTGTGACTGCTTCTCTGCTTGGAAACACAGATAGATTGTTTTTCATGTCCAGCTAGCTCAGCAGTGCAATGATTTGCATTTTGGGTTGTTTTTGTGTGTTCCTTCCCCTTTCTGAGGTGCTGTGCAGGAGGCAGAGTAGGGGCTGCCAGGTGCTGTATGAAGAGGCACGTACTTGCTGGCAGATCAGAGGGGTATTTCTGTAATACCTTGCTTAGTGCAGACCTCAGCAGTGAAAAGGCTGAGAAAAGTCATCTCGTGCTTGCAGAGGGTGTAAAACCCTCCCTGGGGCTGGCACAAGCCCTGCCTGGCCCCGAGGACTGAAGGCTGGGGTGCAGGGGCACCTGGCCACACTCAGGTTTCAGGATGTCCTCTCGTTTGTATCGCTCCTGCAGAAATCAAAACAAAAGTTTCAAGGTCGGAGAACACAATTCGCACCATCCAGCTGCAATGGCTGGAAGTATTTTTCCACAGACGTCCAGTTAAATCAGCACCTCAGTATCCATCAGAAGCCCTTGTAACCCCTGGGATGCGCTCTGATTCCTTCTTCTTGTGAAAAGCTACTGAAGCAAAGGTGCTGTTAACAGCATTTTTTCCTCCCCCACTTCCCCTCCACCCTCCTGAGGCCCCTTAGGCCATCACCCTGTGTGTCTCTTGGACACTGCCTGCCCCCCACTTGTCTCTCACAACCCCCCGAACACGGCCCCGAGTCACAGGGAGGAGCAGGCACCAGGGGGAACTCATCCACAGGGCAGGATCACGGGACCACTGCCGGGAAGGAGAGCGTCTCCAACACTGCCTGCAGCCCACAGCCAGTCCGAGTGAAATGCCACCACCAGGCACATGAGTCTCAGCCCCCTCCCCTTACCTTCAGCGGCTCCAGGCTCCAGCATTTGTTGTAAAAAGGCTCCACGTGGGGCTCGGGTTCTCCTCCTCCTCTCTCTAGAAGCTTTCCTACTGCCGCCCCGCACAGTCCAGATGAAAGCGGATCCACCCACATGCTTTGTGGCTGCTCCTGCAAGAGCCTGGTAGGGAGAGCTGTGGTAGAGAAGATTAATTTTAGCTTCAGTTTCCTCTTTCCTCCTCCTTTAGAAAGAAGAAACAAAAGCCCAGAGGTATGTTATATTAATTTATTTGGGACACACCAAAAAAGGAAAGTCAACAACTGTTAACGTACAAAAGTACAGAATCTGGGACAAGATTTACTGTCCTGATTAAAAAGGCACCATGGTCCCAAAGAAGAGTAATCAGAATACATCATTATAGAAATCTCCCCCCTGTTGCAGCAGAAACAGAGCCAGGCTTTGGCTCTATCCACAGTCAAACCCAGTTAAAAAACAAATATGATTTAAATGCAATAAACACTGCTCAGCCTGTACACAATGTCATGAAAAGAATCACAGCCTAGAAGATGGTCATAATTATTAAACAGCAAACGATTAAGTATGTAACTGAGGAAGACAGCAGGCTTCTGACGTCTTCAGCTCAACTTTCTGCAAGACACATCAGTTAAACTGAAACCAGTAGGCTGAGTATGGGGCTTCTGAATGAAATGTAATTCCCTGTGGTATACAGGAAGTCAGATTCGACAACCTTAAATTCCCTGAATCCCTGAAAATCCTGAAGCGCTATACAGCTGTGTTCCATACTCAATTCAACCCTGTCGGATTTACTTTACATGCTAGCACTTATACTTCATCTATATTTTTAATACAAAGGGAGTTTTACAGCAGTTATTACAAAAACATCTATTTCTGCGAGGTCCGAGCTTGGCTATATTCCCTGCTGAAACAGAGCTGCTGGTGTAAAAGCCCAGTGAGAGGCTAGAGTCCAGCACCTCAGGGCTGGAAGGCAAATAGTTTAAACGTGACATCATTTGCATGGGGAAGCCAGTGAAACACGTCAGAGAGAGGAGGAGAGAGAGGGCTGCGATCTCTCAAGCAGAGGAGGCTGAAGGGTGTTGCAGAACGCGGGTTCGTGCAATGAAACCCGTAACGACACCAGCAGTGACGCGGAATGCACTGCGCTCACTGGATATTCTGCAGCCCCTTACCAAGAGGAACTTCTCAGAGACACAGGGTAAAGATCCTGGCAATTAATAAAGAGCGAGTTCACTGGGAAGCCGACTTATCACTCAGAGCTGGACAAATCCATCCCTAGGCAGAGGGACAGAGCAGATACACGCTGCAGCCTGACTACGCAGCAGGGCCAGGGCTGCTGCTGCTGCTGGGCTTTGCCTGGCTCCGCTGCATCTGACTTGGAACAGCAGCTACCTGGCGTTTCATTCCTCCTTTGGCATAGGACTTCAAAGCAGTCCAAGAACTGATTCATCAAAGTAACAGGAGCTGTCAAAATTATTTGTACATGCATTTATTGTTAAAGGAAGCAAAAGCTAAAGAATGAAACTGCACGAGTTAATGTCAGTAAAATGATATGCAGGACATCTAGGAAAGAAACGGGGAAAAGCTGAGATACTGGAGTGGGGAAATCAACGTTCACACTGAAAGGTAAATCTGAAAACCAGGCAAGTTTGAGCTCTTTCTACCAGAGTATTTCTGTGGACAAACCGAGACTTCACTTTGTGCTGTTAAATGTCATCTGGCAAGCTCTGGGAATCTCACCAGAGAGATCCCCAGCGCTGGGTTCTGTACAAAGTTCAACTCTCTCATCTTTAAAAACCAGTAAAGCAACCCTAACTGAGAAGGGCAGATACCCTTGTACTGCATGTATCTAAAATCACAGACACATCACTGCTGAGGATATATGTGGGCAAGAGGATGACACCTTTTTCAAGCAAACTCTTGGTGGAAAACTATCACTTCCACCCCACTGGTCTGCACGTACCTACAGGGGGAAGAAAAGCAAGCCCAGACTTCGGTGCCTTTTGCTGCAAATACCACAGCTACACACGGGGAAGGTTTTTTCTTCCCTACATCCTAAGACGACAGGACAGTGCAATGGTTTCTAAAACTTCCCATTTTAAGTTGAACGATGCAGTTTGCATCCTTCCCTCTATCTTCAGACCACTCCCCCTCCCTGGGAAGATAAGACTACACCAGTTCGTTTAGGATTCACACCTCTGATCCTAGATTAGGGACTTTGTATTAACTCATCCAATTAGAGGAAGGTCTACCCTGATCAAGGAAACATAGTTAAAATAGAGTCCAGAATAAAGTATCCAGAACCACCGCTGCTTTTACAGCCAAAGCACTCAAATGCCTCCCGATCCCTCTCTCCCTCCCTCCCCAAGCAGCAGAGCAATCCCTCCACAACATGACAAGACGCCTCTCTAGGACTGGGTAACACAACATGAAAACCAGCTTCCTTCCTCACAGAAACGCCAAATTCTGCTGAAAAGGGCTGAAGACCTCTCCCTCCCACGGGAAATGGGAGGAGCGAGGTCTCTTCAGCACATTCATTTTCTATTAGCAACAAGTCCGAGTTATTTCCCTGCAGTAAATCAGTCCTGTTAGGCCACCACTGGCTCAGAAATGGTGAGAGACTTCCAAAAACCCACCGACGTAGACAGGACCTTGGAAGAAGAGGCTCATGCACTACATAACCTTACATCATCCGCTCCGTTTGAGTCTTCGTGTCATTAGTCGCCGACTACTTATCCTTCCAAGTCCACGTGGTTTAGTCCTTGTGTCACTGTTGTTGTCGTCCCAGCACCCTTCCCCGGAGGCAGGATGTTCCTGAGCTCTGGCTGGGGATCTGCGACACTCACTTCCAATTGATTGTGGGATTTCAAACTTGCCTAACGTGTGTACTGCCACCTTGTACTCCAGCAGCTCTGCTTGCTGACCACAGCATACACTAGCAGTTTTCGACCTTGTCCACAGTCTCGTAGAACCCAGGCCTAACTCTCCTGATGCTCATCCGTATATGCTGGCACTCCAGGGGCATGGCATCGCTGGCAGGAGTCGCGGCACCGGTGGACCAGGCAGTGCAGCGGCGCTTCCTTCTGCCCCTCAGCGAGAAGGCAGGAGCCCCTCCGTTCTCTTCCTCAGCGAGATAGGATTCATCCACACTCCTGCCTTCATCCGATTGCTCATCGCTTTTATACGTCATTTCCTTCGATTTGTTTCCTTCCTTCTCCTCCCTGGCAAGCTTCCTGAAGTGCTCCAGACACTGTATCTTCTGCCTTCTTTCCATCATCTTCAGTTCCTGCTTGTCCGTGAAGTCTTCATAGTACATTTTCCTTTCGCTTCTTTGATCTTCAAGAAATTTCCATTCGATGCCAGTCATTTTTATTCCACTGTATTCCTCCAATTTATTTCTCAACTGCGCGTCTGTACAAAATATGTCAAAGAGCTTCTCCGAACTCTCGTTGAATTTGTCTGCTCTCTCCGTAAAAGCCTGGTTCTGTCTCTGCTTTCGGGTCTGATACAATCGGGTAAACTCCTCGTACATTTTGAGGATAAGTTTCTTTATATTTTGTGTGCCGATGGTGTGCAAGTTGCAAACCAACCAGTGCTCTTGCAGGTGCTCAGCAAGCAAGTAGGCTGCATCCTCCTTGGAGCGCTGGGCCTGGCCCGCTCTTTTGGGCTGCAGCAAGTACAGCATGTTCTGCACCACATCCTTCTTGGTCGGCAGTATTCCCTGCGTGAAGCCTGAAGACTCCACGTACTCAACAGCTCCCAGAGTCTTCCGTGCTTTCACCTCGCTGTCCAGTGCTTCCATCACTGCTCGCTTATCCCGCGGTTACGACATAACCTGAAAGACAATTTGAGAGGCGCTGCGTGAACGGGGGCATCTTCTCCCACACCGCCAGCGAGCGGAGGGCAAACCCCGCTCAGCACCGCCGGGCCGGGGCCTTCCCAAGGCGCTGCGGGGCCTACCCGCGGCCGGTCCCGCCACCCGCGGCCAGCGGCGCCCCGCGGGATCGCTGCGAGTCGCCGGGCGCCGGGCTCCGCTCGGGGCACACGCAGGGCCCGGCCCCAGGCCCCGCCGGGCGCTGCTCGGGGCCCGGGGCGCTGAGGGGGCTCCGGGGGAGGCCCGGCCCGGCCCGGCCCCGCCGCCACCGCCTCGCCCCCCGCGGCCCGGCCCCGGGCGCTGAGTCACGGCGCTGCGGGAGCGGGGCCGGGGCCCGGCCGTGGCCCGCTGAGGGGGCTGAGGGAGCCGGGCCCCGGCCTGCCCCCGGCCCGGCGCGGCCCCTCCCTCCCCGGGGCTCACCGCCATCTTGGAGGGGGCTCTGCCGAGCTTGCGCAGGAGGGCGCGGGGGGAACGGGCCGAGGTCGCCGCCGCCATCTTGGAGAGGGGCAGCGCCGCGAGCCGCTCCCGCCCCTTCTCCGCCCCGCCCCGCCCGGCCCCAGCGGGCACGCGCCGGAAGTGCGCAGCGCCCCCCGCCTGTTCCGCCCGCCTCGGGATTGGCCGGCGCGGGGAGGCGGGGAGGGAGCGGCGCGTGACTGTGAGCGCGCGCCTCGCGGCGCCCCGCGGGAGGGGGGGAAGGGGATGGGGGGGGGGGGGAAGGCGGGGGCCGCCTGCCGGGGACCAATGGGGAGGGGGGGATGCGGGGCGGGAAGGAGGGCGGGAGCTGATTGGTCGCCGCGCGGGTGGCGGCTGCGGGCGGCCAATGGGGGCGGGCGCCATTACTGTGGGCGAGGCCCTGAGGGGAGCCCTGAGGGGAGCCCTGAGAGGAGCCCTGAGGCGCCGCACCCAGCGCGGGGCCCCCACAGCTGCGCCCTCGTCCCCACAGCACCGGGAGCGATGGGTGCCGGGACGGAGCCGCCGGGCCCCGCGCCCAGCAGCGTGTACCTGGACTACAACGCCACCACCCCGCTGGCCCCCGAGGTGGCCCAGGCGCTGGGGGACGCTGCCTGCCAGGCCTGGGGGAACCCCAGCAGCACCCACCCCGCAGGTAAGGCCTGGGGCAGGGGCTGGGTGTGGGGGCTGTGGGAGCAGTGACAGCAGTGACGGAGCGGCTGGGCCTGGCCCTGCAGGTAGGAAGGCCAAGGAGCTCATCGCTGGCGCCCGGGAGAGCCTGGCGAGGATGGTGGGAGGCCGGCCGGAGGATGTCATCTTCACCTCAGGGGGCACGGAGGTGAGGGTGCTGCTGTGTGAGGAGGGTGGGGAGGAACGGCGCTGTGCTTTCTCCAGGCGTTCATTGTTCTCTCTGTGTTCCTCTCCCCAGGCTAACAACATGGTGATCCATACTGCTCTCAGGCACTTCCAAGAAAGCAAGGGGCAGGACGGGGCCACGCCGCACATCGTGACATCAAGTGTGGAGCATGACTCCATCCGTCTGCCGCTGGAGCATCTGGTGAAGGAGAGCCTGGCAGGTGAGCTGGGTGCTGGTACAGGGACAGCGAGAGGCAGGTTGTGCACATTTGGCCCCAGGCTCAGGTTTGCAGTATGGAAAGCAGGGGATTTGCCCTACTGGCAGTTTTGCTATGCTAAAGGTGAAAAGCAGACAAAGACAGGGACCTGCTTGCTCTGTGATGTTCCTCTTTTTCCCCCTCAAATGGCACTGATTCCTGAGATGTGCCCATGTTCCCACCAGCTGTATGTTTCACCTGGTTGGCATCTGATGCTGGTACCCTCTGGTTGTATGCCAGCTGCCCACGTAGCCCTCCTGCCCTTTCAGTAGTGTTTGGACAGCCCTGGACGCTGCTGCGCTGTCCAGCAAACCTGAGGGCTTGTTTCTTGACTTGCAGAAGCCACCTTTGTGCCTGTGTCCCCACGAAGTGGGCAGGCCGAGGTGGATGACGTCCTCGCTGCGGTGCGGCCGACCACCTGCTTGGTTTCCATCATGCTGGCCAATAACGAGACAGGGGTCATCATGGTGAGTCTGTGGGCAGCAAGCGGCACGGGATGCGGCCAGGAAGGTGTCCAAGAGACATGGTCACAGAAAGGTCCTTGATAAGGGGGAGCAGACGGTCCCTGTGATACAGACCTTTCTCCTTCCTGCCAGCCGGTCTCAAAGCTGAGCCAGCACATCCACGTCCTCAACCAGAAGAGGGTGGCTGAGGGGCTGCCCAGGATCCTGGTGCACACGGATGCGGCACAGATGATTGGCAAGGGGCGTGTGGACGTGCAGGAGCTGGGGGTGGACTACCTCACCATCGTGGGGCACAAGGTACAGCACTGCTTGCGTGGCCCAGTCGCCTTCACAGATATTCCTGCTGGGGGGACCTTGGGTGGCTCCCACAGCATGGCCAGAGCTGGGCAGCTGTAATGGGCTTTTGGGAGATCACTGCGGGGGTGCGAGTCCCCCAGGTGAGAGCTGGGGGACAGCTTCTGCCAGTCAGGGGCTTTGTTTGGAGAGGCTGCAGGAGGTGGCTGAGGCTTGGGGACAGCTCTGGGGTCGGGCAGGGTGCCCATCACGGGGCACCTGGCGCTGTGCCCACGTGGCTGGTGCAGCTCTCTTCCTCCCTGCAGTTCTACGGCCCGCGGATCGGCGCGCTGTACGTGCGTGGCCCTGGCACCACCACCCCGCTGCACCCCATGCTCTTCGGAGGGGGACAGGAGAGGAGTTTCCGGCCAGGGTAAGGTGCCCGGTCAGTGGCTGAACAGCCAGGGGTCACAGGCGGGGAGGGGCTGTGCCCTGAGGCTAGAGAACAGACTTCTAGTCCAGCAAAATGCTTCCCTTCCAGCACTGAGAACACCCCAATGATCGCTGGCCTTGGCAAGGTGAGTGGGTGATGGTGGTGGAGGAAAGGCTTCTCAGGGCTGCTGCCTGGCAGAGCCAGCATGGACGCATCCTGCTGCACTACTACACCTCTAGAAGTGACAAGCTCTGGGTGCGGGAGGGCAGGTGAACTGCAGGGGAAGGAGATAGGACTTCTGGTGCCAGTCCAAGGAGCTGCTTCCAAGTGTCGGCTGCAGGTTTTGCCCCGCAGTCTGCCTGGCAGCAGGGCAGGCACAGCTGGCACCGCTCTGCAAGCTGTCGGGATGGGACCTGGTGGGGGCAGCTGCTGGGCTGCACTGACGCTGGGAGGCTGGATGTGGAGGGAGGTGTCTGGGGATTGCTGAGGGAACCTCTCTGGGTCTCCTCAGGCTGCAGAGCTCGTGAGCAGGAACTGGGAGGCCTACGAGGCCCACATGCGGGATGTTCGGGACTACCTGGAGGCCAGGCTGGAGGTGAGCGGATCCAGTTCCTGTCCATCTCTCCCCTTCCGGGGACTTGTCCTGCAGGGTGCGGGGCCTTGAGGACACGCTGGGACAGAGCTGCTCGCTTCCCAGAGCTGTCTGCAGCCCTCTGGTCCTTCCAGGCATCCTTTGGGAAGCAGAGGCTCCACTTCAACAGCAAGTTCACGGGCTCCAAGCGACTCTGCAACACCTGCAACTTCTCCATTCTGGGCCCAGGCCTTCAAGGTAGCTCTGCTCCCACCTCCCCTGCGCACGCTTCCCGTGGGGTGCTGCGGGCCTGAGGCACGTGGGAGCTCGGCCACGGCTTGGGCACGGAGATGAGGCGGGCAGCGGCCCTCAGAAGGAGCCTGGGCACGGGGAGACCCGCGTGTGTGTGCTGCAGGGCGCAGGGTGCTGGCTCACTGCAAGACCCTCCTCGCCAGCGTTGGGGCTGCCTGCCACTCCGAGAAAGGGGATCGGTAAGCAGCCAGCTGGGCCAGTGCCTCTCCTCCCAGGAGAGAGGGAGGCAGGGAGAGGGGCCAGGGGGTGGCTGTGGGCAGCACTGCCTGGAGCAAAGCGAGTGCAGAGCTTTGCTGAGAGCAGCACAGGAGGTTGTTGCATAAAACACGGCTGGAACACGTGGCTGCTGCGGGAGGGACTTTGTTCCCCTGGGCTGTGGTGATCCAGCTGAGCCTGGAAGCACTCCTCAGCGTGTGGCACTGCCGGCAGTCTGCCTGTGTCTGTGTGCCTGGCTTGCCCAGCCAAGCCTATGTAGGGTCTCCAGAGGGCTCCTTTGGGTGTGTGTGGGACAGCAGGTGCTTTGGGGCTGGTTTAGAGCGGTGACACGTAGAGCTTGCAGTCCCTGGAAGTACTGGGGAGGTTCTCAGAGGGGAAGAGCCAGATCTGCCCCAGGGCAACGAGCTGGGTGCGAGCAGGTGCCTTTGGGAGGTAAGCAGGGCACTTCACTGTTTTGCCTCGAGTGCATCTGTCCAGACATGCTCCTTTCTACGGCTCTGTGAATCTCTCAAGCGATGTGTGCACTTCTTTGGCCTCCCAGTTAAACCCTCTCCCCCCTGCCTGTGTTTCAGGCCCTCGTCGATCCTGCTCAGCTGTGGGATCCCCTACGAGGTGGCGCAGAACGCCCTGCGGCTGAGCGTGGGGCGGGACACCACCCGTGCCGATGTGGACCTGGTTGTGCAGGACCTCGTGCAGGCTGTGGCACAGCTGGGCGAGGACGGAGCCTCGTAGCCCCCAGGACTGCCCAGCTGCCCCCCAGGTTCTCGGGGTGGGATTTTGCTCTGCTTTGTCCCTGGGAGCTGGCTGCAGGCAGGGCAGGGAGCAGGAGCTGCATGGTTGAGGTGGCCACCCCTTTTGTGGTGGCTGTGCAGGGGCGGGATGGTGATAAGCTGGCAGCAAGCCCCTGCCCACAGGATGTGCCCTTCCTGTCCTGTGGCTGCAGGCTGAGTCAGTTTGGACTCCAGCTCTGACAGGAATAGCTTTCTGCCCAACGCCCCAGCCAAACTGAGCCAGCCTGCAGTTTGGAATTGATGTGAGGGAAGCAGTTGGCTGGAGGGGGAAGCGAGATTCCTGCTTCATCAGCGACGTGCTCCTAGTCCTGCTTTAGCTGTCTGTCAGCTCCTGCTCGCAGAGATCGTGGCGGTGCTGGTTTGTCCCCACAGTGCATGCCCCTCAAGCAGAGAAGCTTGCTCAGATGCTGGGGGCTGTGCTGGGGAGGGGGCTCTGCTGCTTTGGGGCTGGGGCAGCTCACCAGGGGCCTGCTCGGGACTCCCCGCTGCGTGGTGTGCTCAGAGCACCTTGCTGTCCAGAACTCCTGGCTTGCCAACACATTGACACGTGCTCAAAAGGTGCTCCAAGCTTAGCTCCCTCCAGAGCATAACAGGCATGGAAGCTGCAGGGGTTGGAGCCTCCTGCCCTGGCTGTTTTCCCCAAAGGAAGGCAGCCCGCTGCCTTATGGCTCAGAGGAAGAAAGGCCATCTGGCCCCGGGCAACACGGGGACTTGGCAGCAGTGCAGCAAGAGGCCGGGCTGGGAATTGCGCTGCTGCTGCCAGAGCCCTGAGCTCCCAAAGGACGCTGTGGCTGGGAAGGGGGCAGGCATGGCTTTCCCAGCACAGCGTTGCGTTACCTGCTCCCCTTTCCTCCCCTCCTTGCAGCGGGCAGAGCCCCTGGTGCCAGCTCTACGTGCTCCAAAAGGAAACAGCAGTTGTGCCTGCCCTAAATGTGTGCCAGCACCGGAGGAAACGTGTCACCCCTGCGTGCCAAGGCACTTGTTGTGATCACTGCTGTAGGAGGACACGCGTGCCGCACACAGGAGGAGCACGGCAGCTGGGCTGCTCAATCTCGGGCAATCTGTTCTCCCTTGGTATTCATAGGAATAAAAGCAATTGCCACTGCTGTGGCTCTTTCCTAAGTGAAATGTACTTTCTGTGGTGTTTTGGGGGATGCAGGGCTGGCTGGGGTCCTTAGAGGGATGTTTTCTCCCCTCGGTAAATGCTCGTGGCTCAGACCAGAGGCACAGCCTGCTGAGTGGGGAGGCGCTGCCGCAGTGCCCCAAGGCCTGGGGGGCCCTGCTCACTCCCTGCTGCTTGAGCTGGGAAGCCCAGAGCAGCAGTGGTGACACACGGGGCTCTTTGTGGGCAGCACATTTCCAGAGGGCTGAGGTGCCTTGGGACTGCCTGGGACGTGTGGTAGGCACAAAGCCGCCACCTTCTCTACTGCTGGTTTCCTTCTGGGCCGGTCCTGTGGTGCCCTCTTGCAGCCCTGATGGGCAGATGAGCTCTGAACACCCAAGTTTCCCATTTTGGATGGCAACTACAAGGATATCCTCAGCCAAAATGCTTCTTAGGGCCATGCTTCAGCTCCAAGCTGCAGCTGGGCTCCCAGTGCAGGTGCCAGTCCAAGGCTCAGCACTGCGCCCCTGCCACAGAGTCTGGGGTTGGGGGCACAGAGGGGGCTCCTTACTTGTGCCCCTGCTGCCACACTGCTCGGGGGCATGTGAACTTGTCACAGCGTGCCTGCCACCTGCTGCAGGTGCTTCCCAGATATCCTCCACACATGGAACAGCATGGGTGACTGGTGACACCTCCTGGTGGGGGGGGGCCTTGCACCCCTTCCTCTCCGGTGGTTTTGGGAGCCTGGAGCCCCTGGGCCACTGAGTGCAATGGCTTGGGGTTTGCAGCTGACAGAACAGCGGGAGGTGTCATCTTTGCTACTCTGCAGGTGGTCAGAATCAATGGGCTTGTGATGCTCTCTGTTATCATGAACTGTTATATCTGTTAACCCTTATCAACAAGGAGTCTTGTTGATATCTTATCTCCCTGTTCAGAGACACATATTTAATCTATTCCAACCGTTGCTGTGGTTTTCCAGCTCAAATACCCTAAGAGAGCAATTCCCGGCAAGCAGCACTGAAAGCCCCAGCCTCCTCCTGTGCCTGGTGGGCAGGGGGTGCAGAACAAACCCGTTGCGTGCTCAGATCCTCCTGCTGTGTCGTGTCACAGGAGGATGAGAAGCTGAGAGCCAACGCGCTGCTGCCCAACCTCACGCTGTTAGTGAAGCTCACAACAGAACCACAGAATCACAGAATTTCTAGGTTGGAAAAGACCTCAAGATCATCGAGTCCAACCTCTGACCTAACGCTAACAGTCCCCACTAAACCACATCCCTAAGCTCTACATCTAAACGTCTTTTAAAGACCTCCAGGGATGATGACTCCACCACCTCCCTGGGCAGCCTGTTCCAGTGTCTAACAACCCTTTCAGTAAAGAAATTCTTCCTAACATCTAACCTAAAACTCCCCTGGCATAACTTTAGCCCATTCCCCCTCGTCCTGTCACCAGGCATGTGGGAGAACAGGCCAACCCCCACCTCTCTACAGCCTCCTTTAAGGTACCTGTAGAGAGCAATAAGGTCACCCCTGAGCCTCCTTTTCTCCAGGCTGAACAAGCCCAGCTCCCTCAGCCGCTCCTCGTAGGACTTGTTCTCCAGGCCCCTCACTGGCTTCGTGGCCTTTCTCTGGACCCGCTCAAGCACCTCGATGTCCTTCTTGTAGCGAGGGGCCCAAAACTGAACACAGTACTCGAGGTGCAGCCTCACCAGAGCCGAGTACAGGGGGACGATCACCTCCCTAGCCCTGCTGGCCACACTGCTTCTGATACAAGCCAGGATGCCGTTGGCCTTCTTGGCCACCTGAGCACGCTGCTGGCTCATATTCAACAGAGCAGGAAAGGTAGGCAGGGGGATTCATGCAACTGCTGCGTCGCAGTTAGTGGCAGAAAGCACAACTGTGGCCATGTCCTTAGACACTGGTCTTGCTGTTTCCTAGCCATACGCTAGCACAACCAGGAAGCAAATTTGGAACCATAAATCAGATTGATGAGTTGAATGGGTTTTGTAACTGAATTGTTAAGATCCAATCACACTGACTTCAAAAAACAGTGGAAGAGGACTAGGACTTTGGTGTTTCCTTAGGCTGGGAAATTAATTTAGGGCTGACTGTCCTGGGAATGGCTGAACAGTCACTAGATGCCGGTCAGGCTGTTCCTTGTTAACACCACTGTTCGCACCTCAGTCTCAAATGCAAATCTTGTTTTTCCCCTTGTGTAATAGTTGAAACATCTTTTGGGAGAAGTGGTTCCAAAGAAAGAACATTGCGCTGCTCCAGGGGCAGCTTTTTTGTTATCAGAGATCTTCCAGTTCTTGGAGACCTCTTTCACAGCTGGGGACAGGTGGAGATCCAGTTTTGGGGGCTGCTTTTTCCCCCACGCAAGGGGTGGGGGAAAGAAAACCCTAGAAGTCTGGGCTTCCTGTGTCAACTGAGAGAGAAGTTTAACCACAGAGCACGAAATGCTTTACTGATGTATTCTTTTGTTTATACACACACAGGAAACACAAGTACCCATCACAGAAACATTACCATTTCTTCATTTAGAACATTACAGCCAAAGTGGAAGGAGTGTTACAGAGGACACAAACGCTCTGCTTGACCATTTTAATGTTTTTACCATTCATTTCCTACTACCCCAGCACACGGGACTGGCAGTCACCAGTGAATCCCTCTGTCTCCGTATTGCTTTATCCCAGGAAGGCGAGGAGGAAAATGCCTACGGCTCGGCCTGCACTTTGGCAGGCCATCTGTACTTCCACTCACGCACCCTATGTGCTGCAGACAAAAATCCTTTTCTCATACGACATAAAAATGTCAGTGGTTGTACACACTAGAACAAGTTCACCTGTCACAGAAATCTGAAATTACCTATGTTGCTACATCAGCTGTGAAGTTAAACAGTAAGGAGTGGAGCTGACCAGTACATGAGAACACAACAGAGTTGGAATACGTCACTTTCATGTGGTCACGCAACCAGGACTGGACAACAAAACTGCGCTTCATTTAATGGAAGAATCCACAATCTCCTGATAATCCTGTCTTCCTAAATTCTTCCAGGACAGTTTATAACACGCGAGAAAAAAAACACTAACCAAAATAACTGCTCCCCCAATGAGATCGTAAGTACCTGGGAAGATGCGCAGCACGATGAGCTGCAGGACCATGGCGATGACTATCTCCAGGTGCTGTACGGTGCTGACCAAAGCGGGATGGAACTTGCTCAGGGCGTAGTAGACGCCCAGGAAGGCTGCCGTGGAGCAGAGGCAGATGGCAAGGAGATAGCTCCAGGTTTCTCCATCCAGCGGGACGATTGGCTCCTGAAGCACGAACATGGTGGATGCTCCCCACACGGTTCCCGTCCAACTGAAGGTGAACAGTGCTGTCCACATGCTGATGTTGTCTTTGATTGACCTGTAGACTATCATGGAGAGAGCAGTGGTCAAGCCCGCCATAACGGTCATGGTGTAGCCAAAAGCTTCCTTCCAGGTGCTCAGCAAAGAGTTTTCTTCCTTGACGATGTTGGGGATCATGACAAGACAGACACCAAACACGCTGCCGACGACAGTAATTATGTCTACGTAAGCCATTCCTTCATCTACCAGTAAAAAAGCCAAAATGGCACTGAACACTGTAGTGGTAGCCCTCCACATGATGGTCCCATTACTGGGGGGAACTATGGAGAAGGAAGTGTAAGCACAGGTAATAGAGATAACGTTGCAGACCCCGTAGAAGAAGAGCCGGAGTCTGTACCCTTTGGGGCCAAAGGGCGGCTCATGGTAATAACACACAGCGGTAAGGGACAGCACCTGTAGGACCGAGCGGATAAAAATCAGCTCTAGGGATGGCACTTTGGAACGATCGGAAATTAATCTCGTAATTAGAGCCACACATCCATGAGCCACGGCAGATCCAAAAAGGACTATCCACATTTTCCTTGACTGCAGTATATTTCCTTCGGGAAAGTTCTGGAAATGCCCCATCTCACTGGCTTTTGGTAGTTGTGCTGGCTGGAGCTGGGTGTCTATCGTACCAAAAAAGGTCCTTCCTCTCTTTTTCCCATCGCTCAATAGTCTTTTTTTAGGGTTATCCTCCATAAATACACCAGTATCTTCATTACCATCCTCATATCCCTCTTCTCCTGGCTGGGGATAATGAGAAGTATATTTTACCGTTACCGTGTTGGGATGAATTTTCACTCGCTTTTTGACTGGGTATTTTGGGGAAGATGTATCCATTTCCTCGAAGAAATGTCCTAGTCTTGAGGAAAAAAATGGGGATGCACTGTTATCTTTTTAGGTAATGGACAGGGAGAGACTCATTAGTATGCAAATGCTGCTAGTGTTTACAAGCTATTTTTATGAACCAAGTCCAAGTACTAGTACATTGGTTTTGGTTTTGCTTTAATTTTCCAGTCTGCTACTGCTAAATACCTTTGATAGTCAGGCCATTTGGATCTCCTTAAAAGCCAAATACAGAACTTCACTTTAGTCACTAATTTCTGAAAATAACGTACATTCTCATTATGTTAGGGTGCATAATGTTCTAGTATATTCATATTCTATGAGGAAGTTCTCTTGCTAAAGCTTTTTGCATGGTAAATACCCTGTAATTATGAATTATATGTATTGTTAATTGCTTGCTAATGTTACAAGATTATGGAAGAAGTTTGGCAGGAGGAGACGGCATCCTTGTTTGTAAACTGACAGAGAACACTGCAGGGAAACTGGGAGGATCCCTGAGAATGTCAGCGTAGTACCTGAACAAACAACAAATTTTGTAACAATACTTTCACGGTGTTACAAGCTCTTTCTTCTTTTCACATCTTATTTCCAGTGATTGATTTTGCAACAGATTTGTTTTGCAAGTCTGAATCAATATTTAGTTATTTATTTCACATAGAGAAAATTTGGAAGGGCTGATCCAGATGACTAACCAGGCCTCCCGCTGGCTGCCAAGGGACAGGTGGGTTTACAGACACCCCCGCAGCAAGACCGCCCCTCCACCTCCTGCTGAAGGTCCACTTCACACCACACAGCAGCGTGAGCTCTCCCCTCAGTGCCTCTGTTGGTGCACCCTGTGACACACAGCAATGCACACAGCGCCGCTTGTGTCACCGTGGTGGCATCAGCCTCCTGAGGCGAGCAAACAGTCCCTTCATGGCACCTGGTCATCAGCACAAGCACTTCTTTGGCTTTGCTGTTGCAGACACGTGCAGGGGGCTCACAGGGAGCCCCCCTGTGGCCCGAACCCCCTGCAGCTCTCCCCCGAGTGTGCCATCGCTGTCCCCAGGCCCAGGATGACAGCACGGCATTGGTTTATCACAGGCACAGGGATGCCACCAAGATTACTTGGTTGTGCATGGTGCCCTCCACCACCAGCCCTTCCAAATGAAGCGGCAGCAAGGAAAATGTAATCTGCCTTCTACGAACACCACTGTGTCCCAGCAAATAAATATAATTACCTGCTCTTGAGAGGTTCAATTCCAAGCCCGAAGGGGAAAACACCTTTCTGTCATCTACATCTTTGTCCGGATGTCTAAACAGAAACAGCAGATGCTCTGATACCAAACAGAACGGGTTACAATGACCTTAGCACAGCAAGTAATACTCAAGGTAGGCACAAAATGTTTTGATTGTTGTTCAAAGTTGAAAATCTGAGACACACGCTACCATGCCTAAGAGGCTGTGCTCCTGGGGAACTGGCAACCCCAGTACATCATTTCGGAAAAGATAAAAAGAAAGAAAAGAGCAAGCAGTCTGTGCGACCTTGCTAAAGCCACTCCAACCATCTCTCAGAATTACTGACTGAACTAACCTAAAGAATGAATGGTGGTTTGTGAGTGTGAGGCTCCTGCAGTTTAATAGCAAGAAAATGTGATCATCCCATGCCCACCATCCTGCCTCACTGCCTTTGCAGAGGCAAGGATGCCCTGGAGGACCCATCCTCCTGACCCAGCCACCAGTCCAGCCCAGCGCTGCTGGTCACGGCGGTTTGGTCTCTCGTGCCTGCAGGGGACAGGTGTGGAGAGCACTGCAGTCCCTGTGCACAGGGCAACTGCACCAAGACAAGGCAGGCCCCGAAGGTGCAGGGCTACAAGGGAGCGAACAATCGGGCTGTGGACAATCAGGCTGGATGCACGGCAGCACATCCTCAGGGAGACTCAGGGGCGGAGCCACAGAGCAAAAGGCAATGTCAGAGCAGGTGCCAGAGCTCTTCACTGAAACGCTTCTGTCGGGGCCAGGCCTTGGCATTTTCTCCAGCCGTAATCTGCCTCAGCCAAAGCACTGCCTGCCCCTAGCTGAGGAAAATAATTTACATAAGAATGGGACAGGCTTCCTCTCTCCTCAGGGACTGAGGGTTATTAACCCCTTGCTATATCCCAGCTAAGCTGTCGCCTACTTCTTAGAGGTGGAGTGAGTGAATCTGGTAGGGACTGCGAGGAACTGGAGAGGGGCAGGCCCCAGTCCCAGTGCTGGAGCAGGCGGCAGGGCCAGGCTGGACTTGCACAAGTAAGCGAGGTATCCTGGGGCACCACCTTACTCTTGCTTTGGCAGGCTACACTCCTGGCCTTGCAACACCTCGCCAAAGCAGAGGTCAGTACATGTTAAAGGGGTCTGAGGGCAAGAAACACCTCTGGCTACTCAGGAAGCCTTCTGCAAGCACTCCTGTTTACATTTCTGCTGCCAACCCTATTTAAGCACAGCTCAGCTGACAAAATAAACTGTACGACTAAATGCTGGAGGGCTCCAGAGTTTCCATTCACACACAGTGTATATACGGCAAGAAACCTGAGAAGAAACAGCTGAAATGCCAAGGAGAGAAATAAAAAAAAAACAACAACAACAAAAAAAAAACTTAAGCCGGTAACGTAAGCCAGTCTTAACATCTACTACTTTTTTTTTTTTTTTTTCCCTTAAGGCAAGTTGTTAATTTCAGATTCTTTTAACAGGCAAATGCAAAATGAACTGAATGAGGCCAGGAAGGCAGTGCCCCTCACATCACAGCTTTTCCTACCTACCATTTCCATTGTGTTTTAAATTCACAATTCTGCCTTGCCCTCCTCCCCACATCTTAAAATTAAGACCTTCTTGATCTCCACAGTGTATGGATCAGGGACAAAGCATGAGGAAAATAATACAAATGGTGCACAACTGGCATTATTATCAGAGCGGCAGTGAATCCAGCCTGTACAACCTCAGTCATCTCATTAAGAAACAGATGAGTACATGCTGCAACTATTGGCTCATGGAAAAAAAAAAAAAAGGAAAAAATAAAAAAATAAAAATAAAAAAAGATTTCTTACCATGAGCATATCATGCTTTCTTTCTTGTCTCCTGAGGTTAGATTACATTTTCTTCCAACAAATAATGAAAAAGGGAGTAGAAAAGAGACAACATGCATTTGCAAATTTAGTACTGGACCTGTGTAATGTATTCAGGGATCTCTCTGGAGGAAAACAATAGATCATGAGCACATAACTCAAAATGGCTGTCCTATACAGACCCAGTATTTTCTTCAGCACCGTGAACACTAACAGTTGGAAGGTCTGGGGACCCGAAAGGCAAACAGATGAGGCATGAGAAAGGCAGGAAATGAGAAGTAACAAAAAATAGCAGGAGTGCTTAAATCGAAATTTAATTTTGTCCACTAAGCAGTCAATATATGACAAGTGTCATGTCATCTCTCACACAGGACATTTGTTCGTACTCTTTGATGATCTTGCTTCTCTTAACCATCAAGAATTTCAGTTTGGTGCATAACCCAAATCCATGTTTGTCAATCCTCAGCACAAACGTAAAACAAATGGAAGGTAGCACAGCCTGTGCAGAAAACTTGCTGCTTCTCCTTCTGTTGATTCCTTTTGTGGAGATCACAGGAAGGCTTTTTGGTTTGTTTGTTTGTTTCCCTTTGTATCTGGAAACTTAAGATGGTTTATTTGTATGTTCTCTGAAAAAAACAATTTGATTTCAAATCCAATTTAATAGAGTGCCAACAATTAAGTACTATGTCAAATTCTCATGTCATATAACAAAACAAACACTCTTAATTCAAACGACAACTTGAGGCGCCCATTTGAATTGGCAGCTCTTGGACATTGCCGGCTGTCAAAATGCGAACTGGTTTCCCATGGGTGAACACCTGATCACAAGGGATTCAGTAAACACTACAGATCACTAATACAACACACTCCACGAGTTCTTTAAATAAAAAGGCAACCTGCTGCAGCCCCCAAAGCCCTGCACAGGGGTGGGCACCTGCAGAGCCACACGGCCGTGCGCTGCTCCCCTGCCCAGGGCTGGGAGGCTGGGCTCGCTTCTTGCCCTGCCTGAAGGAATTAAGCCTTCGAGGTCTGTCTGGTGGTCATAACCAATATTTTCCAATAAACGCAGCAAAACAGTCTCGAGTTCTGCTGGATCTGGCCAAATTCAGCCAGCCACCTGCAAAGCCGTCACGAAGGGCTCGCAGGCAGGGCAATTGCCGTGCCCCCCGGAGTCAGGAACAAGCAGCCAGCCCTCCCCACGCCCTGAGGTGTGGGCCCGGCAGGTTGTTCCTCTGCCGCTTCTGGGGGAAAAACAAAACAAAACAAAACAGAACTGAATTCTGACAGACTCAGACCGCGATCGTCGCGACTGTCGGCGGGCCGCAGGCGGTGCCTGTCAGGGGCTGGCAGCCGCCCCCGTCAGCGCCCCGCAGGACGCCCCCGTCACCCCGGCGGCTCCGTTACCTGCCTCACCTCGCGCCTCCTCCGCAACGCTTCCCTCCTGCCCACCGCCCGCCGGCGTCCTCCCGAGCTGGCTCCTTCCCGTTCCTCCCCGGGAGCAGCGGCACCGCCCGGCCCCGTGGCCCCGAGCCGCCCTCAGCCCGCTGCCGCCTCCCGACGGCCCTGCCGGGCGCCCTCAGGGACAGCGGGAGGCCGAGGCGCCGTGAGGCAGGGCCGGGGCCATGCCTGCGGCACCGCCGAGCGGCGTGACGGGGGCACAGCACCCGCACGGCTGCGGCCGCGGCCCGGCGGCGCCAGGCGGGGTGAGGGAGCGCGGTTGTGTGCAGCGGGACGGAGTGGCGAGCGGGCTGTGTGTGACAGGGGCACTGCGGGGAGCCTGTGGTGCTTATGCACGGCGGCGAGCACCGCGCACGGGGCGCGGACCGAGCCCGCAGCGCCCAACGCGGGGCTCGGTGAGGGAGCCCCGGCTGTCAGGGGGCCCCCGCCCCGCACCGCCCCCCCTCAGGTCCCGCCCACCGCCGTCGCCATGGCGACGCCTCCTCCCCCCCCCCCCCTTCCCTCCCCTCCCTCCCTCCCGCCCGCACGCGCGGCGCACGCGCGGCGTTTGCGCGCGAAAGACGTTTGCGGCGCCGCGTGCCCGCCCCGGCCGCGCCCCCCCCGGCGGGCGGGAGGCAGTGGATGGAGGGGGGGGGAAGCGCGGGGGGCAGCGGCGGCGGCGGGCGGGCGCCAGGGGGCGCCGGGGCTCCGGGCTCGGCGGCGGCTGCGCCATTGGCGGTCGGAAATGCCGCCAGATGGCGGTTTAGGATTGCGGCTCCGCTGAGCGCGGCCCCCGCCGGCGCCGCCGCCGCCGCCGCCCCGGCCCCGGCCCGCACCCGCCCGGCCCCGGCCGGCTCCGGCGCTCCGCGGGGCTCCCGGGGGCGCCGCCCGAGCGCGGCGCGGCCGCGGGCCGAGGTGAGCGGGGCGCGGGGCGGGCGGGCGTCCGCGGCGCCGATCCAAGATGGAGGCGCGAGGGGCGGGGGCAGCGGGCCGGGGCCGCTCGCTCGCTCGCTCGGTCTCCGCGGCGGCCGGGCCGGGAGCGGGCGCTGCCCGTGCGAGGAGAGAGGCGAAGGGGAGGGGAGGGGAGGGAGGCGGCGCGGGGCGGGGCGGCTCCTGCCGGAGCGGCGGGTCCCCCGGGCGCGGCGCTCTTCGCCGCCATCTCATTGTCCCCGCCGGGGCCGCCGGGGGCGCGGGGCCGGGCTCGGCGGCCTTCCCCCCCCCCCCCCCCCCCCCCTACCGTTACGCCTCCCCCCCCCCCCCCTCCCCGCCGCCACCGCCCGGGCCTGGGCGCCGCGCCCCGGGGCTGCGGGGATGCTCGGGCGGAGCGCGGGTGGCGCTGCCGGGGCCGCGGGCGGGGAAACTCGACGGAGCCGCCGGCAGCCCGCAGCCGGCCCGGTTCGGCCCGGCACGGCCCGCGGGAGGCCGGCGGGACGGCGCCTGGCTGGCGGCCAGGGGCGGCGGGGGGGACCGGGGGCGGCTTGGGGCCGTGCCCGGCCTGTGGGGGCGGGAGGCCCCGGGAGGGCCCTTGGGGACACGAGGCCCCCTGGGGACACGAGGGAGCCCCCCCCCAGCCCCCCGCTGCGGTGTCACGGAGCGGTGGCCCCGGGGTGATGCTGGGGCTGGGAGATGTGCCCGGGGTCAGAGCCCCGCCGGGGGCTGTGTGGGGGACGGGGAGGTCCCGAGGGGCTGGGGGGGTCCCCAGCTGGCCCCCGCCTCGCCCGGAGCTGCGTGGGGGCCTTTGGGGAGAGCTGCGGCCCCGGGAGCGGGGAGCCGTGGCTGTGGAGCACAGCAATGGGACGTGGCTGCCGGCGTTGGTGTCAGAACAACTTAGTTTCCGCTAGCAGCGTGAGCTTAATTAAACTCAATCGAGCCGCTTGATGAGTATCGATGATGTGTTCCGCACAATTTCGTGGTACTTCTGGTTCCGTAGAGTTAATCTGGTCGTCGCCTGTAAGAAGTTGTTGAGGAACAAAAAGCCTTCTCCAGGTCACAGAACGAAGGCAACTGTGCCTGCCTTGTCTCATGAGTTTGGTACGGTGGATGACATTAACGGCTGGGTTCAGGCATCTTAAGGCTTGCCCAACTTCCCCGTGTTATTACACCAGAGATAGGGGTGGTGTGGATGAAGGATTAGTCCAGATTTTCCAGATCCAAAGGAGTTTTTGCCTTGCGTAGTGAGCTTTTGCTCATCTGTAGATAACGAGGTCATTGAGTGAGTATTTCAACACTATAATCCATCAAGCAATTTGAAGAAATCACTGGACAAGAGCCTACATGCATGTTTTCCACTTAAAGGTACCCTGAGAAGAAGTTCTTCTGAGGAGCTGGAGGCTGGTTTATCCTTTCTCTTTGGCTCTCCCATGATCGCCTTTGGTGGATAGCCCAAGAAAGTTCTTGTGGTGGGTGCGAGTTTCTCTTGAAATGGCCAGCCAGCCCGAGGGGCGGTGTGGTGGCGCAGCAGGATTTGCTGGGGAGCAGGGCGGAGAGGCTGACTCCGGGGCTGCGATTAGGCTGATAGGACTGAATTGTTACTGGTTGCTCAATGCAGGGTGCTCTGGTGAAATTCTTGGTCTCCACCGCCAATGGACATGCTGATGGATTTACAGCGGTAGGAGGGAGCAGTGAAAAATGGTACTTTACTGCAGCTGAATGGACAGTTAGGGCCAGCTGTGGAGGTTCAGAGCACCTCTGCTGAAACCGCTGAGCTTAAGGACCGGAGCACGTGGCAGCTGGCAGCGCACGGTGTCCCATGGTTCCTCACCTTTTACAAATGTGCTGAAGTTCACTGAGGCTGCGTTTATGGCCAAACTTCCCCACGCAATATACTGTGGATGGAAGTTCTGAGAGCAGCTGGGATCCTCATCTCAGAGCTTTACAGCTGAGGTCTCCGAGGTTTTAGGAGATAAGCTGCTATCTCTGTAGCCTGCCATTCATATTGCACCAAGTTTTATGTAACGTCTACTGAAACTGCTGCGCACCTTGTGATAGCCAAGAAGGCTCGTGAGTGTTATGTATTTGGATGCACTGGTGGAATGAGTTACTCAGAATGTTTAGGAGCTTGGTGGGTGAATATTCTTGATTTGAAAGAATGCTTGCGTAAAGAAGAACATGTACCTTGAGCTTGCTTTCTTGCTGTTTCCCTTTGTTGCAAGGACTTGCTGTGATATGAGGTGGCTCAACATTGGCATTTTAAATATAATTTTAGTAGGCAAGTGAGCCTGTGGGAGTGTAAAGATGTGGTGGGAGAGAAACGCTTAATTGTGATGACTTACTAAGAAAAGTCCTGTTACTGGGATAAGAACATGTCCTTAGCATAGCATTTGTAAATTGTTTTCTAGCAAAATGCAAAAAAGATTCCAACGTGCTGCCAAAGATTTGAAAGCACTAGCTCTGTAAACAAGGCATACCCCAACCAACAAACTTGGCTTCTTGTCTGCATAAGCTGTGCAGGGACAGCAGAGTGAGTTTTGATGCGGTGCTATTCCTGAATGGGTGGCTGGCATCAGAGATTTGGTTTGCCCAGCTCTGCACCTGGACGCTCCCCGAGTGTTTGGGTAAGGCTCTGCCTTCTGGTGCTTGAAGCCAAAACTGAAAGGCGATGCTGGAGCTGGGCACTGAGATAAGGATGCACCTCATCTAAATCTGACATACTACCACCCGGATTGGAAATGGCAACCAAAATTTGTAAGATACTTGGTGATTTATTCTATTTTTTGACTTCTGGGGTTTTTCCTCTCGTCACTTGTTTATCATGCGGAGCTCTCACGCTCCCCTATTGCAAGTTCCCATCTCTGCCTCATTTGCAGTGCAGCTGTGTTCTCTTGGTGGCTAAAAATAGAAGGTGTAGAGTTAGTTCTCTTTCGTAGAAGGGAAGGAGAAATCTTAGAAAGTTTGAGTTCAAGAGCAGATAATTCTTGTGTTGTTTCTGTTCAGGGCATCTAGAGATGCGCTTTGTTCTTCTTTATTCTTTAGTGTTTTGCATTTCCAAACTGATCTCACTTTGTAGGTTTGGGTGTTGAGTATGTGATCAGAAAGCAAAGACCTTTCTTTGTTCCTCTAGAAAATAAGAACTTGAGAGAACATTATTATAACCCCACGTTGCAACTTTCAGTGTGAAAATATGCTTCCAAAAGCAAGTGTGATTTTTTTGTGAAGTTTTTTTTTTTTTTTTTAATTTTAAGGTAAGCACCACCTTCAGCTGGCTGAAGGAACCAAGGAGGAGTTGCAAAGGGAAAATTCTATCCATTGTCTTCTGCCTTAGCTCTGATATTTCCTACGATCTGACAAGTTCTGTTGAATATCTGAGTACAGGTAATGATTTCACTGCTTGACAATCTGTGTGTACCGTCTGTGGGAGAACACCTATGGATTCAGGTCCTTCTGCTAATATTAAAGGAACTGCACTCCTGGTTTTAATAATTTTACAAGCTTTTTTCATTTACATCTCTGGAGGAGAGTTTGTAAAATGCTTTTAATAATAACTGTATACTTGAAATAGCAGGATGACTCGCACGATAGATGGGTCAGGTTATCTTTATTGATCCCAAATGATATCATGTGCCCTATCTGAAATGTAAGTCCAATCTAAACTTGGTGAATTTGGTAATTCCACTTTCATTTACACAAATGTCAGAACCACTTTATTTTGGAAGAAAACATCCACCTTGCAAGTATGGGTGATGCCGTACCTGGTACAGATGGTGCACATACAACATTTTTTTTCCCCTCAAGCATTCAGGCCCCCAGCTTGTACACGTGCAGATCCAGAGTGCTGCCCAGCCCCAAGCTGCATGTCAAGGGCTCGTTCCATGGCTACGATGCTCGTCTTGCTCGATGCTCGTCCTGCTCGGGATGGATTTGTAATCTGTTTTAAAACACACAAAAAGGCGTGAATTAAGAGCAAGAGGTTGAATTGTGAGGCCTCGCCTCCCTCAGCTGAAAGGCGAGCTGTTTCGGGTGGTTCCCAAAAGTAATGTTTTACTAGAAAGCAGCGTGAGGCAACATGCAGCCAGCATGTGTTCCTTGCTGTGCAGGAGTTCACCAGAATAAGTGCCATTTATTCTATAAATAAATCAAATGAGCCTATATTCTGTAACTTTCCACAGAGCAGACTTGTATTATATTGGCAGGTTAGCCGAGTGAAAACAACATTGACAGATTGTTCGGCTTGTAGGAAAAATATTTCCTTGTAGAGGTGCACGGGAACAGACCTGTGCGTCACAAGCGTTTCTAAATTCCAAATGTTTGCTACGATGAAAAAAATCAAAACAATTCCTCTTGGACGCATGCTTCTTTTATAGCAGAGGACAGCATGTGGTACTGTTTTTTGGAACAGAAAAATCAAATGACAAGCTGAGAACCGCTCTCCCTCCCCTTTTGAGGGTTAGAATCCCATAGGAGCAGGAAGATACCAATGCGTTAGTGCTTAAGAGTGGAAAATACAACTGCCATTTATAAATACTGTCACTTATTTTGCTGTCTACTGGTTTAATCTCTAGAATAGCTTCTACTAGCTGGTCTGTGGCTCTCTGGACTGTGGCCTCACAGAGTGTTGGGTGGGAGAAGAGGCACAATTATAAACTGCCCAAGAGTAAGCACCGCGTCAAGCAGCAGAATTTTTGAAGGCTGTTTTGTTTAGAGTCTCCATTACATGGCTTCTTTGGTGTCTGATCACGTAATCTTGCTGAATGTAGCAGGAATTGGTCCAGAGGTTGAAAATTAGGGATAGTGGGAATTAGAGGAGAGCACAGGGTACGCGTACAGAATGCATTGGTGTAGGCCTGTTTCTGTAGGATCACAAGGTCAAATTCACAGTTGTGGTGATACTGTAAAATAACATACAACAAAACAATACAGTACAGGGCGTGCAAGTTGCTGTCAGAACCTCCTCACTGATGGTGCTGAAGTCTGCCTGCTTTTGACTGCTTCCAAACTGCTTCTCAGCTGTCTTTGAGATGTGTTTTGCTGTATATAATGCTCGGAGAATGAAAGTGTGAGTGAAGATCAAAATGGTAAGGACATCTACCAAGTATTCTGAAGGACTTCTCTCTCTGAAAGACTGACGTTTCTGATCCTCTATCCTTTTAGGTACAGATCACAGTTTGTTTTTCTTTGTCTCCTTTCTATTCCGCAGTTCCAGGTGTCTTTCTTTATCTCATTGAGGCTCGTTCTATTTTAGCTCTAGCTGATCGTTCTACTTGCATTTATGGAAGTCAAATTCACTGATGTGTCCTTCCTCATCCTTCTAAAAAGGGCCAGAAGAAATGGTGTAATTTCTGTAGGTTTGCTTACATCTCCTGCCTTTCCCAGTTGTGGACAGTCTTCTAAAAATATTTTTAATAAGTATTGTTGCTGTAAGCTCTGTTTGGACCAGTGTTTTCTGTCAAAGCGGTTAACACGGAGCTGAAATTTTCTTTACCTAAAACACATTTTGAGACAATTTTTGGCTACTAATTGTTACCCTTTTGTGCAAGATGCTGGGTGCATTGAGAACCTCAAGAGGAAGAGATGTTGAATACTGTATTTCACTTGACATGGCCAGTCTGAATGATGGCAGTGCTGCCCGTTTGGCAGACAAAAGGATGGTAGGTTGGACGTGAGGACGTGCAGGCAGGTCCCATCGAGTGTCCCAGTGTTGAAGTGGAACGAGCAGAACTGCCTGAGTGGGACGGAAGGAGGGTCTCTGTTCCCGCAGCCTGCCCAGTGACTTGAAGACTTGATCTCTTTTGCATTGAGTGGGAGAACGCAGGCAACAGTTAGTCAAATGTCAGGTGTAACCTACGTTACCGGCACTGTCAGAAAAGGAATGGAAACAAAATGCCCTGCTTCTGGCTTTTTTTTTTTTTTTTTAACATGTGTGCCTCAAGATCATACTGTAATACTTATTTTTCTTCCTCAAAGAAACCAGAACAAGCTGTGTTTGCAAAGGAAAGATTTTACACGTTTCTGTTGCTGTGTTTAACTGCAGAGCGCCGGCATTGTGGAATGAAAGCACTCGTGGGTGGTTCTTGTGCGCAAACCTTAGCGCCCGAGGTGGCTGTTGAATTGTGAACCTCTTATCTCGGGGTTGAAATGTTTGTTAATGTTGTAGCCATTAAAGCTGGTAAAACAAACTTTTCTCCTTGGTACGCCTTACTTTTATGATTTCTTGTTACTGCTTGTGTGTCAGTGTCCAGGTAGAAAGTTTAGAGGGAAAATAAAAGTATATTAGTGAGAGAAATAAGAACCAAGGGAAGCAAAAAGTCACGCCTAAAACAGGTGGCTGGCCGTTGTAGCTGCCCTTACTTCCTAGACACTTTTTCTCCAGGCAAACAAATTGTTATGAAACTGCTAAAACTTGGAGTAAAACTACTCAAATCCTTCTGAATATTTTCCCAGAGACTTCTACCAGGACCTCACCCGTGAGGATCACGGGACCTGTTGCAGGAATGTTGTTGCTCACCATTGTCCATAGCCTTTGTGCAGAACTCGCTGTCTCTGCCGGTGCGGTGCCAGCATGTGTCACCTGTATCTTCTGTAGTAAATTCTGAAGCACTGCTAGGTTATGCCACTGATGTAGCTGATTTTATTGTGAAATAAGCAGCCAAGAATAACCCTTTCAGATCTGACTTGCTCGTAAATTTTTTTGGCAGTCAGCTCCTTTGTTGCATCTCCCTCAAACAACTTCCTTGACCTAAAGTCATGCTTTGATAACACCCACATCTAGAGTTTAACTATTGTATCTGCCTTTGTCCTGAAGGCAACGTGTTGCTCCTTTGTAAGTCGTGTTTGTATTCAAGCTTGTGGCAAAAGATAATGACTTTCTGTGAGGGTAATCACAAAAAGCATTCAGTTCGGGGGACAATTGGAACTGATTTGTAGTTCCCGGGTTCCGATCTCTGCAGCTACAGGGCCAGTGAATGCCAGTAGTGCCATTGCTGTCACAAAGCACGACTGCTTTTACTTAGGTTGTTGGAAATTGGAATGCGTGTGCAGGTTCCCTGCTACTGGCAGGGCTGAGCAGGACACGGGGAGAAGCTTATGGGATATACAGTTGAACAAATGTGTGATTGAAGACCATGGGAATATACAAAAATGTTGACTTGGGGCTAGCCAGAAGAAATAATTGTACTGTGAGCTCCTTTTGCACCAAATAGAGTGACAGGGATAAACGGACTAAATTGTTCCCATTGCATGCCTGTGGCTGCTAGTAAAGGAAGTACTGTGCGCAGTAACTACAGCTCCAGCTGTGTTTAAAAAAAAAAAAGTTATCCTTTTTAATCCCTGTTTAAGCTATTGCTAATATTTCTTACATGTTAGGCTCTTTCAGAGGTGACTCGAAAGAAGAATGTGTCTCAGGTTAGTTTAAGAACCATTCTGTCCTTCCTACAAGCTCCCGTGGCTGAAGTTACTGGCAGAGTTCCCTGAAATGGAGGCTTACGTTGAGAAGACAAAAAGTTGTGGTGAAGAAGGGGAAAAAGATACCGGTAGAAGGTTAGAAATGATCTGAACATCACCTTTCTTTTGCTAACCTTCCCTTTATTATTATTTTATTTTTTTTGCAGCAACAAAGACCAAAACTTGTAGACACAAAGAATGACCGTGTTTATGTTTTTCGTAGATGTAGGTTCAGGCAGTTAGGGACTCAGCTGCTGGTGGTTAGTTCTTGTTGTTGTTGTTTTTAATCCTAAAGGGGAACTTTGGTTATTGCATTGTTGTAGATGGCTCAGATGAGCATGCCTGTGGTTGGGATGGGTATTGTTAGGCAGTTCTTCAGATCTCGTTTCCAGCAATATATGCCTCTGACAAATGAACCATTCAGACTGGAAATTCCTGTATTAGGCTTTTAGCTGCAAACTGAATGTTTTTGTTATATTCCAACAACAAAAAAATCAAATTAATTCATGAATATGAGATAAAGGAAATTTTGTGGCCATGGTTAAGTATGCTTTTTTTTTCTCCTTAAGTATTTCAGTGGGAAAATGCTGCTGAGTTTTCATGCTTCAGAGTAAAAACCTGTAACTGACCTTTCTGTGGCTGTAGTGGGATAGCTGCAAGTTGGTACTTTAAAAAAAAATAAAATAAAATAGAAAATCTGTAGTAACCAGTGTATAAGCACCTGCAAAATAGTAACTGGTAGCTTAGTAGAGACCATAAGACATATTCTTTGTAGTAGATCTGCTCTCAGCAGATCTCACATAAGGAACAGATTGCATATGTCTCATTGAGAGTAACCTGCACCATATCCTTCCAGCTCTGTCATGGACAGGATTTTGACAGACATCAGTCTGCTACCGTGTAAACACAGGCCGTTCCCTGAACACCAGACCATCTTAAGCATAACTTCCAGGGTTTGCAAACCAGGCTTTGAGTTCTTTGTCTGCTGTCATAAGGTTGCTAAAAGGCAGATCTTGCCAGTTGGGTATCTTTTGTGCTGTGTTCACATTTCTTCCAAAGCATGAAAAGTTACCGAGAACTCAAATAATGAACAAATGTTTTTCCTAACTTTGTTTAGGAAAGAACATTTGTTTTGGCTGAAATCTTCCAGAGCAACTTAAATCGACACCAGCACGGGAAAATTAGTAAAAATGAGCAGGAGATTTTAGTGCTTGGGCAGCTTATAACATTATAGTGGAATGAGAAGGAAAAGAACAACGTAAGCTACTTTTACCCTTGCCAAGGTCAAAATTGTTAGTGCTTCAAAGTGCCCTTCAGAGGTGAGCAGAAGTGTCCACGTATAGAACTTCTCAGTTTTGCTGTGATGCATCTTACACCCAGGCAAGACGTCAGTCTCCTGGGGAGCAGTTTGGTGACTTTGTTGTATGGGTGTCGTGGCCAGCAGGGCTCTCGCTAGTGGAACCCAGTGACTCCGATGCTATTTTTTTTTTCTCTTAATTATAAATATCCTGATTATTTGTGATGGCAAAAAGACAGAGATGCCTCTGCACTCTCCATATTCTGTTCCTTACAACCTTTCTGCCTTACTCCGTCTTACAAGAATTTTCCTGTATTGCCAACACAGATTTAGCCTTGCAGTATGTTTTTCCTTGAAGACCACTGCCCAAAATGTTGAATTGGTTAATAGTTTAATGGTGATTTTGGAGCCTTCTAGCAACTAGCTTGCAAGTAGACATATGCTATTGTTTCATCTTGCAATTATTTTCCTTTAGAAGCCTTGATTTGTTTTTGTGAAATTGCTAAGTGTTTATCACACAGGTGACTTCACCCTCTAATGGGCATGTTCTAATGTGAGAATATATTCTATAAAGATTTTTATTTTTTACTTTTGTGGTTTTATCTGATGAAAGAACTGGTCTTGGGGAGACTATTAAACTGTGTTCATATCTAGTTATCCTTAATATTTTTACTGTTTTTGTTGTTGTTGTTCATTGCTGGAATCCCTAGCCACGTAACTCTAAATCCAAGTTTATGTTGTGCTTACAGCTACAGAGGGATGTCAGAAGTGTAGTGTCCTGAGATCTCTATCCAGTCATGCTTTTACTGTAGGAAGGAGTTGCACTAGAGCAGTTATTTACTTTTACTTTTGTGGTTCTGCCTGGGCTTTCTTCGTTCCTGGAAGAACACAGAGCAACAACAACAAAGGATGAAGAAGGACCTAGAGTTAATCCTTTGGTCTGTCTTTGGGGGAAGATCATTTACAATATTCTTGACAGATGCTCGTCTAATCTCTTTAATTGCTGAGAATGCCACTGCATTTCTTAAGCAGCTCATTCCAGTGCTTTATATTCTTGTTGCTTGATGTTTTCTTAAGGTTTAACTGACAGCCTTTGCAGTAAGTGTTGCTTTCTACTTTGTCATGTCCAGCTATTTCTGATGTACCTGGATGTATCTGAGCTGTCATTTTTCCCTTGATCTGTTCTCTATCACCGGTTGTGTGCCTTTAATTTCCAGTTCTTCAGTGTTTCCTTGCAGATCTTGTTTCCTTGTCTTCTGATCCAACTCACTGCTTTGTAGACTCTCCCCTATCGGTTCCTATCTTGAAGACTGGAATCCAAAACAGGGCATCCTGCTTTAACACTGAAGGCTTACTAGCGCTAGGTGGATTGCTCTCTGCTTATATATTTTTGGAGTGTTGTGCACAAGGCTCTGCTGCTCGGTTGTTTTCCTTTTGTTCACCCTTCGGTGTAATGCTTTGCAAGCAATCCAAGTTTGAGGTTCTGCGTTAGCCCCTACTTGGCTGCATGTCTGGGTTCACTGTTGGTTTCTGTCACTCAGAAGGGCACATTCATCCTCCTCCCAAATGGAGGAGTGAAAGGCAGGGTGGGAACCAGTATGGAAAACAATTGTCACCAAAACAAATGGGTGTTTGCCCCTCTGGGGAAGCAGCTTCCTCTTTGTGGTTAGCAAGATGTACAATATAAGCCATTTCTTGGCTTCTTGGCTGATGTGTTTGATCAAACAGGAGCTGTGGCTTTCTTCCTTGCTCCTGTCTAGAGCACTAGGACTTGCCTTTTTGATGCTGTTGCCTGATGCAGTTGTCTGTTGTCATTTGATTAGCTGCAGTCTTCAATATTCATGAAGAGTAGTGAAGAAAGAGGCTGCCTTGTTTGTTCACTGTTAAGCTGTTGAAAGCCTACGTGGAACATTGGTTTCTCTACATCCTTTGATTTCAAATGCTGTTTTTTGTTACTGTAAAGTGGTACAAATCCTTATGACTACCTCTGACAATACAGAAAGAGGATTTACTTTTTTTTTATGGTGAAAGTATAATAGCAGCTTTCGCAGGAAAAGAAGAAAAGATGGGAAAGTAAGAAAATGTATGCCAAAAAAGTGTAAAAGTGATATATTTAATGTGAATGTAATCTCTGGTTTTTAGTTTTCCTCTAAAATTTGTCCAATCAACAACTATCTTCCAGTACTGACTATATTTGCCACTTTGGTTTCTTTCAGGCTGTAGGTATACTATTGTACCAAGAGGTGTTTTGGGCCTTCTGACTAATCTTTTAATTATCATCTAATTTGCAACATTTATTAAACAACTGTTTGGATCCCAGCTTCTTCAAATAAGAGTATCTGTATCCTGTCAACATGTAATCTTCAAAGAGTTAGTTCAGACATAGATTTGAGTTGGTACTATAAAATATCATGTCTGTGATGATTTTGAGGCATAGATTTCATTCCTTTTTGATTATTTTTGAAGCTGTCTGTTAATGTGTTTTACCAGCTCATTTTTCTTGGGACTATTGGTAGGGGCGGGATGAAAATTTAGAATTGCAATGAGACTGTCTTGTGGTTTTTAGGTTTTACTGAATTTTGTTCATTCAGTAGCTTTATACAGATTAACATGCCTGAGGGTTTTTCGGTGCTTTTTTGTTCTCGATTAGTGTTGTCCCACCTCTTTTTTTTTAGGTGGCAATCACTGCTATCACCTCTGCTGCCCTCCTGTCATCCCAAAGTGTTCGCTTTTGACTGATGAGCCTCCATTCCTTGCACCCTTGTTGCTGCTGCCTCCACAAGCAATTTGGCTCCTGCTTGTTGGAGCACAAGGTCATCTGCCTGGCAGGGCTGAGGGGTTGTTCCAGGCCATGCCTCTGGTAGGGAACAAGTGCTCTGTACGGCTCTCCTAACAGAATGGGTGATACTGCTTGTTTCACCTTGCTGCTACGATGCTATCTGTGTGTGCTGAATCATTAGTAGCCACTACGCTGGCTCTGCTTTTCTGGAAACACTTGGAATGAATTTGAAATTCATTAGCATTTGGGTTGTCAGCAGATGAACAAGTCTTCCAGTGATGGAAAATCTAAGGTGGCAGTGATCAAAGAAGCTTCCTCTTGCCCTGTATCTCCTCTGTGTGCTAAACTACAGCTCCCTGGCAGTGCTGGCTGTATTTTGTTCTACTTTTTATTTGGTGGTGGCTGTCAGTAAAGGCATGTAGCAAGACAGGTATCTCTCTGCAAGTCAGGGAGTAGTCTGTGGTGTTATGTATAATAATTGTGATACTGAGGTTTGTCTGCAGGTAGAAAGGTAGCTGGCACTTTGCTCCTGTACTTGTGTACCAACCACATTCTTACTGCGGCTGTCTGCATAATGGAGCCTGCTTTGTTCTGTAATTGAGCATTTTCCTAGGTGTAACAGTGTATAGTGCAGGTGGTTTCTCAAACAAATGGTTTCTAAACTCACCTGGTTAGTTTTCTGTGAATATGGATTTCTTCCCTGTTGATGTGACTGGCTGACCGTCAGTACTTTGTTCTTCAGAAGTACCACCTCGTAGCACCCACAATTATATCGCTTACCTTGCCGATATTTTTCATAGATTACAGGAGGAACCTTTGAGAAGGTCAATCTCTTATCCACCTTCCCTTCTAAGAGCTCTCAAATATCCACGTCAAAACAAAGTCAGCTGCTTTCCAATTCCTTGAGAGAGTGGTGTTGGATGTGTGTGAGGTGCCTGAGCTCTACGTGTTTACTTCAAAATCCATTCAGTCTCACTGCCGCCTTTGCTCTGGTTTCACTATTTTCACCATTCTGCCAGTTTCTGTTCTGCTCTGTTCAGACTAAGTAGGGTTTTGAAGACTCTGTTCCTTGTTCAAGTTCCAAACCTGTTTCCTGCTCCTCCATAGCAGTCAAGGAGTTTTCCGCAGTGGCTGTATATGAGCACTCCGTCAAGAGAATTGCTGGGATTTTGTTTAGTTCTAAAGCACAAAACAAACAAACCAACCTTTTGTTCATGTCATTAATTTCACTAACTCGTAACTCTTCTTTACCTAAAACAAAGAGATAAAGAAAAAGAAAAAGCAGGAATAGAGTGGAACAAGAGCCAGCTGGAAGCAGAAGCTAAAAGACTACATATGGGGTATAGCAGCTTGAATCAGGATTTCTTGCCTTTGACAGCAAAGAACTGGATGCTTCGGTGTTAGGAGCGAGAGTCTCACCAGCTAGCCAACAAACTGATTTGCCCTTACGGTGCCTACTCACAGCATGAATTTCTTTTAGACGTGAGGGATTCGTTTCCCCCATAACTTGGGGTGGGGTTGTTGGACAAAGGCGCACAGACTCTGCTCAGAGAAGAGATCAGAGGCTTCAAAAGCTGATTTTGATATTACCTTGTAGTGACTGTAGCTTGTGGATTTCAGGAAACTATTTTATACTTGCAGGCCAAAATTTACTATACTTATCCCTGTCTTTTCCATCTCCCTCTAAGGCAGCCTAACTTTAGCCAAGTCATCATCGGTCCAAGACTTTGCATGTAGAGTAAAAATTAAATGTTGTGTAAAGGAACAGTCAATAATAAACATCCTTTTACATATTCCCATTTGAATAAAATGAAGTTTTATTTATTTATTTGCCTCCTAGTGAAAAAGATAAATACCTTACCTCCTTTGTATTTATTTACCTCCTTCTTAAAAAGAAGAAATAAGAAAAAACAAAACCAACTGTAAAACGTGTTCAGGTTCCAATTTTTCCAGTGAATTAGTCTCATTCGGTTTTCTTCTTTCTTCCTTTGGCAATTAATCTGATAATCTCTTTCTCCTAGATCACTCTCCTGGTGTTTGAGTAAGGTCAATAGCTACTTAAAATGACAACCTTTTTTCAAGTGTGTCTGCCAAATTGCATTTTCATGTTCAGAAGTATCTTCTGCCTTCAAAGAAAACAGGGATGCTCCTCTTACAGCAACCTTAACGGTTCCATTTCTGCTCATTTGTTTTAAAGAATTAGTGGCTTTTGTACCCATTGGTGATTAAACTTTTAAAGGTTAAAATACAGGAATTTCTTAGCTTTACTCTTAATGCTGGTGAGGTGTTTTTAGCTTCAGTATGGGAAATTTTGACGCAACTGAAAACTGGCTCATTTTGCTTTCTCTTAATCTTTCCAGCGTATCTGAAACTGGAAAATAGCTATGTTGACAAGCAATTAATTTGAGTGAAACATGGGGACTAAAATGTTGAAGAGTTCCCTGAATTCTGTCTGCAAAGGAAGATTTGTGTTGGGGGTGCTTTGCATTGTTGGACTTGGCTAGCATTGTTCAGATGGTTGGCATTAAAATGGATTTTTCTTTAAAAGCTGCAGTAACCACAAGTTCTATCACACTGAAACAAGCCTTTGAAAATGCTAATCTTTGGTCAATTGATGTTTCTGTGGTGACTGCCTGTGTCTTCTGCAGGCAAAGGAGTGAGTTCAGTCTTAATACAGCAGAGTAGCAACCTAATTACATTGCTTTAATGTGAACTGGCGAATGTGCTAGAAAAGCATATGAAGTTTGTAATAGTAGCATCCTTTTTTCCTGACCAGTCATCTAATTGTTAGTTGGTACGGTATGAGTCACAGCGCTGTGAGGTTTGGCTGTTCCTGTGACCCAACACAGGTAAGAGACTTCAATTGCAGCCCTCTAGGGGACGGAGAACTGGATCGATTTTAAACTGTGGTTGTGTGCTAGGTGTGTCATCAACTTGTAGCACAAAGCCTGTAAGAAAACTACTTATGGGTATTAATGAAACGAGCCAACTTAATAAAATGCTGTCAGATCTAAAATTTCAGTTTACATCATTGAAGACACCCGATGTATTGCAGTTGCATGGTGTGTCAGACTTGCTGGTGATACTCCTGCCTACAAGGTTATGTCCTAATTCTATTTTTGAATGGTGCCTGCAAAAATGAAAGGCTTTAGAAATGAATTTCATACCTTTCTCTTGTATAGATATCAGAAAGAAAAAAAAAAAGGCATAGGAAGAAAGCTCAAATGCAGTAAAACCTAGTAGATATTCTTATTTTTTTTTCCTAAATGTATCAAATGGGCAGTTAATTGTATGTTCTGTGGGAGTTCTATGTTCAGGAGTTCTTAATCCTTAGGAAGGGTGTGCTATTTTCAACATATATATTTTAGAACACTGAGCACTTGCTTTTGGCATACAAAAAAGTCCAGGTTTCATGCTGTAGGTAAGACAGTTGTCTTCCTGCAAGAATGGAAACGCAGAAGTGATTCCAGAGTTCTTGGAAAAGAGCAAGAAACCTACGGGGTGTTCAGTCAGAAAGGTAATTTGTGTCTTTAGCTATATTAATAGGAACACTTTTGATGAACCTAAAAATTGCTAATGGAAATTGCTTTAGAGTTGCACAGCTTCTGAAGCACCCATTTCTCTCTTGTTGCCTCTTCCAGCCAGGCGTGAGAATGCCGCTGGGCAATTCTAGTGCATGTGTTCTGGTTTGGATGTGTCTGGAGGCTTTGGTTAGGTTGGTAACATGTTTTGCTAGTGGTTTTACAAAGGCCTGTTAAAGAAGCATGTCCATACTGAAAAGCATTATTTAGCAGGCAAGGTATGACAATGGAAGAATGCTGTAATAATGGTAGAAAAGGCTTTGCTGAGTCAAAGAATGAAAGGTATGATTTCTTACCTTTCCTCCCAGTCATGGACTCAGAATCGATTAGGGCAGTACTAGATGTGAAGTATGTAATTAATGATGAAAGTGGCCTCAAGCAAATGGGGTGGTGTTGAACAAGAACTGTATCATGAAGCAGGGAGGTGAGCTCAACCACATTAAATGGGAGAGAGAACCTGTCACTTCTGTAGTATTAAAAAGCTGTTTTAGTATTAGAAAACTGCAGTGGTGGCATACTCCATTTTAGAGTACTTAGCGTAAAAATTTTGAATGAACCAATTAAGGGTGTTAAAATGGCTGCAATAAAATTTGAATATTGAAAGTTTATAAAAGCTCTAAGCAGTAATTAAGGATGCTATTTTAATTTATAAAAGCCATTAAAGTTGAGCGAGGAAAAATCCTGCCGCAGCCCATGAGGGTAAGTGTAAAAGGAGAGTCTGCTTTGAAATTCTTGTTATAGTCTCTGTTGGATTTAGTTAAACAGCTGTGAAACACGAAGCTAGGCAATTCTCTTCTCATATGTGGTATAATTTGTGATATTCCCATGTCCTTGCTAAAGCTGGAGAAGATGGTCCTTGGCATGTTTATCTAATTTTATAGTTCAGTTGATAAGGGATAAGAAACTAGATTTTTTTTGTCTGCTCTGTATTTTCTGAGATTTTTCCACTTTAGAGCTGCTGAGATCACAGTTGAAATAAAAATTATGCTTTTCTGCCTAATCAAGCAGCTTCCTCATTTTTAGCTGATGAAAGCTTTTTGGCACCTTGTTCTCAAGCTATCCTTGCCATAGCTGTCAGGTTACTGCTGCTTGTACAGTGGCAGCTCCCCGAAGGAAACGAAGAGGAGCTCAGTGTAGGAGCTGACTCCTGGTGTGCCTCTGGTGCCTGGACCTGCTCAGCCAAGCAGCAGGAGAAGGTCCAAGCTGCCTCCTGTTACGATCAACCTGCAAAGCTTTGGGTAAGCTCCAGCAGTAGCCAAGGAGCTAGAGGGAAATGAGGAAAGCTCTTCGGCAAGAAGTTCCCTAGTTGCACAAATTTCTTCGAAAGTTCGTCAAAACCTGTAGATGGTTATTTTGAGTATTGAGTTGCATCATGTCACCTGGAAAGATATTTCTCCAAAAATGATTTATACCTGTGGTTTTGAGCCACCTACCCCCTCTCATTCCTTGCAGTAAGGCAATTATTTGTCTTTTGTGTGGTGGTGAGTTAAGTAGAACAGGGCCTTTCAGCTTTGTCACCAGCTGCTTTATAACTGCATTCCACTATTCCATTGATCATAATCAGGATTTTTCATTTACTTCTTACCAGGATGCGCCCTTTTTTTGCTGAATTGAGGATGCTCTGTGTATAGCAAGTGCATGCTTACACCATTCAGAATTTGGGCTGCCGCAGTAGAGACGTATGTGGGCAAGCAAGTTTGAAAGGTGAGACTAAGGCAGATTACAGGAGCTAAGTTTAGCTTGGTGTAAGCTCTGTTAGTTGGTGTAAGCTCTGTTACCTTTTGCCAATAATGAGAAGTAATTGAAGTTCTCTATCAAGCTCTGAGCTGTTCTAGCTCACTGTTAAAGTCGGGTGTTTCCTAAATGAGGTTTGAGCATGCCCATTCCCTCCTGTTGAAACCCGAAGCAGGAGAATTGCTGTTTTGTCACTGAACAGATAATTCTGTAAATGTTTTCGTTTGCTTTTAGTTACTCTGAAGTTTATACTCCCTGAATCTTCCTTGAAGTATTTCTGAAAAATAAGGCTATTAATTTAGTTGGCTTTCCCTCAAATTAAAGGGAAGGGGCTTTTTCTTGTTACACATAGCTGTATAAGTGCATGGTTATTACCTTGACTACTCAAGTTCTTCACAAAATAGTACCAGTGCTCTTAGAGCACTTCTTTTTGTATATATGATTGCATTGATGTGATCTTCAGTGCTCCTCTTAGGAGGAATGCAATCAATAGGATACTTCAAGATTTCTCAGAACAGACTCAGAATCAGATAGAATGTGAATATTAATACATAAAAAAATATATTTAAAAATGGAAACTTTTCCTCTGGAAGTGATTGTGCTGTTGGCTCATTTGGGAGACAGAAATGACTTGTACTGGACCAGGAGGCTGCCTCTCGTCCTGCATCCTTACAGTTGTTCATTAAGCTGACTGTGTTCGTCGATAATCTCTGCTCGTACCAGTGCTTTACAAGTGCCTATCTAGGAAGTCATAAACGGCTTCCTTTTCTCTGAGATTATATTCTAGGTTCATAAAAGCCACTTATCATTCAACGTTTATTTAAACAGTAAAACAATTTGAAATGTCCTGGTTACGGAAGGTCAGCAGGGAAAATGACTGAAGCTAAGTGTGGCTGTGTTACTGTGGGTGAGCTGGAATAGAGTGGGGTGTTCTCTGCATCCGCAGCTGTCCTAGGTTCTTGGTACTTGCCCGGGCATGGGGAGTCTCTAAACCTATGATGCTGAGCTGTGCTTTTCTTATGGAAAGTCCAGGCATTTACTTTTAAAGGCTGTGGTCTATTGAGTACTGGAGAAAGAAAGGAGTTGGTTTAAAATCTCTCTCTTGGAGGAATAACTGCATTTATTATAGCAATTTATTATTTTTCTATTATAAGACACTCACTGAGAGATTTATTGTAACTTCCTAACTGCCCCCTATTCAGGGAGTGTAGTTTTGTGGGGTTAGACATTTCTAGGTACAGTTTGCTAGGTAACAAGATGCAAAATATCTCTGATGGTTTTCATGGATGTTAGCTGTGTTTGCAGTAGTCTTTAGATTTATCAGGTAGATTTTGAATTGATACCAGCTGAGTTAGTGAAGTGCTTTTTGGTCTTAAACTTCCTGAAGAGTTACCATACCCTGTTTCATAACATAAAACCTCGTAACTTTTCCTGAGGTTGTAAGGTAGTAACAGTTACAAGAAAAAAAATGCTTGTCACTGGAAACAATTGTTTGTAGTTTTTCCTTTCACTTGTTTTTGAGCCCTTCCTCTCTACTAAAAATAAAAAGGCTAATAACTCAGAAGGGTAGAGTGATAAGCACTAAATTCTGTGTTAGTAAAGCTGTGGGATATTTGAAATTGTTTCTTCTTGACCTGTGTTGAAATCTGGGTGACAGTGAAACAAGCATTTGAAGTAAGGATCATCCATTAGTTCGTGCACGGAGCAATCAATCCTTTAAAATAACCCTTCAGTACACGTCTCATCATCCATGTGTATTTCAAACGCTTTTAAAATAGCAATGGAGCCTGGAGATTTTTGGTGAATGATACGCTGCTTGGATGGAAAAACAAAATTTTTGCCTGTTGTTTCCTGGGGAATTTCTCAGCTTTTCTTGGTCTATGTGATTTATATCTCCATATAGGCAATTTGATGTCCTGTTTGGAAGATTCATGCTGCTTGGTTTGGTTTTCTAAGGCAGTGAGGCTTTGCAACTGTGTCAGGCACTGATGTCCTTGTCAGAACAGCAGGGTGTGCAACCGGGGACAGACAGACAGACAGGCGAGCAGAGGGGCATTGGGAGGGCTGTTACAGGAGCAGGACAAGAAGTGTTGCTGTTCAGGTCGCTTTTTATATTGTTAATTTTTGGTCTTGAGTTGCTTTGAAATAGGGCAGGGTTCAGATTTTTATGGTAAGGCATCACGTGGTATGTTAATGTATGAAAAGACTGAGTTGCTGCGTGCATCTTTGGAACACAATGGCCAATTTTGATTGAAATTTGAAGGGGTGAGGTGAGAAAAGAGAAATTCCTGTGGTTTTCGTAAGGGTTAGATAGCTGGATAGTTACTTTGTTAATATTAATCTCCCTTTCCTATCCCTCTCCTACCCGCTGCCCCTAAATAAAAGCAGCAGCAGGATCTAAATTATTTTGTGCACCCTCACTGGAATTTGTGCAGAGCTATAGGACAGCAATCTGTTGAGAACCAGGCATCTTTTCCGCTGCTTATGAAACTGCTGGAAAAGACAAACACAAGGAAAGCATAAGTACACAGAAGTCTCGGTTGGACAAACACTAAAAAGAGAACTCAAATGAGTCAGGATGGCAACACGGATTTTTGAGTCCCTAATTCCTGAGAGCAATAATAATGTTCTTACTCGTGAAGGAAATCTTGAACACAGGTTAATACAGAGCAATTAAATTCTTGGGAAAGAGAGCAGAAAAAACAATAAATGCATCAATACCTTCTCATCAATACCCTGTGAAGTAGTTCATCAGATTTTGTTTCCCACTTTATGGCTGAAGATGTGTGCTCTTGCAAATTCATTTATTTAAAGTAGGACTGCGCTTGCCTGTTCCAAAGCCACATAATCCACTTAGGGCCTTGACAGAGAGAAATCCATGAAGAAGAGCAAAATACTGTTAGATGAGATTTTCCTGTTGTCTGGGGGAGGAGAGTTTGCCTGTTCACTCTTTTTCACCAGTGGTTAAGGCAGTTCTCTAAAGGGAAGGGGGTGGTAGGCTCACCCTGTCACACAGAGGCAGCAAGTGGTTGCAGGATGGGAATGCACATTGATCAGTGCACTGGGGAATAAGGTTTTATTCAACTTAATGCATTTAAAAAGTTGAAATGTTATGGAAAAATATTTAAATTTAGGAAGCACTTCATTTGCTTTAATTTTTTTTTTTAATTAGGCAACTTCTTGAGGGCAGTGATCTGTTTGCTGGGGAAAAATCAGCTTGCTTGAGGCTTCAGGTCAAATTGGACACCTGTACCCTTCAAAGTGCAAATTCAGTTTTGTTCATTGCCAGTGACAAGCGGGGAATTATTACTAGACTGCTGGTAAATATCGCTTTCTACAGTTTAATGTTTGAAAAGGAAAAAAAACAAAACATAGCCCTAAAATAAAATAGAAAGCCTGGTGAGTCCCACAGCCTTATTACTGGTACCTTTAAAGAAGGAAAGAAAAAGTGTGAGAATGATGTTCATGATGAATAGGTTATTGGAAAAGAGCCAGGTAGGCTTCATTTAAACAATCAATTTTTCATGATGGTGCTAATGTATTAATTTAGTAAGAAACGATTATGTTCCAGGAATCCTGATAATAAAGCTGGTATTAACGTGGCCTCTTGACTTTGATCTGAAGAAAAAAGTCAAAAGATGACTTTAGTTTTCACTTGTAAGCATCATAGCTCAGATATTTAATTACAAAGGGAGATCTGTGTAGAAAGAAAACAGCGGACTTTGTAAAAATGCATCTTGTTTCTGTAAATGCTAGCACTGCAGCTCCTCCAAATGTGAAGACAGAAGCAGAATGCATGAGAAATGTAGAGACTCATTTGGGGCAGGGGGAGAACTGGAGAAGTGCTTGGATTTAAATGTTTAGGGTCAACAAATGAATTCTAGGAGGGTTTTATGGAAGGAAGGAAAGAATTCAGTTAAATGGTATTTTTCTCAAAACTGACTGCAGGCTGCTGCCAAAAAGTGTATCCAGTTTCTCCTCCATCCCTTTTCCCTTGTTTTCTGAACCAACTTTATGCTCTTGTCAGCACAACCTGCATCACAGCAACAGAAAGCTTCTCCGAGGGACGTGCTTGACATTTGTGAACGCATCAGTTTTTCACTGGAAATATTTCCAGCTTAGAAGGGGAGTCTTGGGGAGGTAGAGGAAATATTTGAGACTGAAGGAGAGAAGCAGGCTTTCAGAGGTGATCCTGCTGGCAGACCTGGGCCCACGGGCAGGAGCGTGAAGGGGGACAGACTCCAGGACGAGGGAGGGGATGGGGCCTGCGGGGGCCCTCACCTGGGCGGGTGGAAGAAGAGGGACAGGGAGGGGAGCTGGTTGCTGGCAGGGGGCTGGATCTGCGGGGCTCCTGTCGTGGTCGCTGAAGGAGAGGAAACTGCGCTGAGATCGGCACCATCAGCGTTCCTTCATGGGGAACGCTTGGAGAAAGCCTCCCTGATGGTGTGGAGGGGACACAGGAAGAGGACGGGGAGCTGGGCATGGTCGTGGCACTCAGACCGTGATGGGGAAACCTGGCATCGCATCTCCAAATTTCAGCTGGTGTCTGGAGGTCACAGGGAGGGTGACAGAAAGGCAGGTAGGGGGTTGTACTGGATAAGGGGAGAGGTAGATTTGGAAAGCAAATGGGAGCAGCTACAGCATGGAGATGATAATAAAAGATAACTTGGCTTGCTTCTTCTTGGAGGGGTGTGTTGGGGTGGGACATGCCTACCTTTCTGAATAAGAAAAAACAAATATCGGAGTGAAAAGGATCGAGTTCAAGGGTAGTGTTGATAAAAAAAATCTAATATATGTAAATGCATGCAGTCAGAAAGATCTGAGTTTTGAGATTATTCTAGGGGAACGTGTGTGTAGGTGCTTTGAGCCCTGCTTTTGGCCTCAGTCAAAATACCAGTCTTGGCAAATCTTTTTCTGTCCAGTGTGGGGTTTTTATCATTACTTATGTATTTATACTGGTGTTTAAAAACAATTAAGAATTTATATGTGAATGGGCATCACTTTTTGAATTACTTTGAAGGTTAAAACACCTTGCCTCTTTCTCAGTTACATAAAGGTTTGATCCATGAAACTGGTCAGCTACAATCTGGAATTGAAGTTGATTAGCATTTAAAACTCTGGAGACAAAACTGAGAGTTGTGTTTAATGGTATCTTATTGAAAAGGCTAAAGGAAACTGGATTGTCAAATTTCATATTGTTTAATCAGTCCTGTACCCCATGAGTGCTGCCGGCTGTCCACAGGCAGCAGGAAAAAAATTGTGCTCATCCTGATGTAAAGCTGGCCTTGTAATGCAGTGCTTTGCTCACTGTTCTTCAGTGTTAGATGGTCTATAACTGGAGATGAAACATTGGCAATAACCGCGTGTGATTTGTGCTCATGCTGCATGTCAGAGGGAGCTGTCCCTGGGCTGCCCCGCCGTGGTGAGCCCAGCACCAGTGCTGCTGGGTGCTGAGAGCTTGGTGTTTATCCTGAAGCAGCAAGTATAACGGGAAAGTGATTTTTTTTTTTTCCTTTTTAACTATGAGAAAATGATCTGAACTGGATTTGGAGGATGTGAGAAAGAAATAGAAACACTTTTCAAGGTTACATTACAGCTGAGAAACGGCTGCCGTGTTTCTGTATCGTTGACAGTGGCAGGCGGCACTTGATCATCCAGAGTCCTTACAAAACTCTCAGATAAGCCTCTGTGTTTTATAGGGGAAATGTTCTCCATTTCAACATGTGCTTAGCTTACAAAAGGTCAGAAAGGACAGTCCAAGAACAGGACATATGTCATAGCCGAGGTGGTAGGTAAGGCAAAAACTTGGCATTTAGTACATGTGCTTCCATGAAAACCTGCTAGTGCAAGGTGGGGGTTTCAGGAAACAGTACTAAATAAGCTACTCTTGGTAGTTTTACAATACCGCCAAGATTTTAAATTGCAATAGTTAATTTTTCCTGAAGTTTTCTTTTGTTAGTAACTAGCTGGTATTTTTGATGTATATTTCTTAACTGTAGCTAAGCTCTGTGCACCGTAGCTATCATACAGTAAGACAAAAGACATCCAACCAAAAATTGATAGATATCCAGGTCCAGGGAAAGTCGGTATTATTCACTTAACTTGAGTGGTAATTAAGAAAAGCTTTACTAGGTGATTTTGTGAAGTCCAGTGAGCTTGAAACTGTATACTTGATTTTGCTTTAATCAATATATCTAGACGTACCATGTTTTTTCTTATTTCAGGGTTTTTACCCTAAAAAAAAAACAAAAAACAACTCCAATTACTTTGTGTATGTTCCTACATTTTGATTTTACAAGTGGCTTAAACCATTTAATGATACATGAATGACTCCCCCCTTATGATTGCAGTGTTTTTTCCATAATTAATCAATTTTGTTCCCATACATAGAAATGCAGGAATTGTAACTTGCTGCTAAATATGTCATCAGATTTTTTGGTAGAGTCTAAACCTGCAATGGGTTTCCAGCTATTTCATTTCATAGATATAATGCTATACTATTTTTGTGTTGTTTTTTTTTTTTTTCTGTAATTTTTTTGGTGTATCTGATGTGTTATCCTGAGCCCCAGTTATTAATTGACAGATGAGTTACACTATGATGGCACTTAAAATGCACAACATGTATTTCTGAAAGCAGTCGTTGCTATAGCAACTTTCTAGTAGGTCACTGGCAGTGTTGTGTGAGTGTGTGCGTATGATTTGGCTGTTAATGCAGACTAATACTGATAGAAAAATGAGAAATGTAAGAATGAGGAAGGAGGTAGCCCTTCCCCCCTCCCTGTTCACTCCCCTCCAAAACAGGGTAAGATCATCTTGTGGGGGAAAAATGCTTAGTTAGGATATTGTGTGAATTGGCAAGAAATTGGCTATCATCTGCCATAATTAGATGCTTCTTTCTATTTATGCTAAGATTGTAAGACCCAATTGCCTTAATCTCATTCTGTTTTTCTTCTGGCATCTTCAAAGTTTGTTTAGGAAAGGAGTAGATGCTCAATTATCAGACAGCAATACCTGGTATTTATTGAGCGTGAGGATCTATTCTTAAAGACAAAGAGCTGCGTTACGCAATGAAAATTTTGAAAAGAATGCATTTTTTTCCTCATCTGGAAGACATTTCAGCAAGGTACCTGCATTTCCATAGCAGTGCGGCCAATCTGCGTGCCCTGGTGGTCCCGTTCCCCCTGGCCACGGGGCCGCTCCATTGCCTTCCTAGCGCTGGCCCTGCGCTCACGTGAATGGGGGCTGAGCCAGTTTAGGGTGCTGATCCAGACAGGAACGACTTAGAAACATGTTTAGTAATTTGTGGGTGATTGCCTGCATTGTGTAAATGGGCAGAAAGCCAAATGTCAGTACAGCCACAGGAGCTGCAGGTCAGGTCGCAGTCACTGCCATGTACACTGGGGCTTTTCAGAGGGGCCGAAGATGAGATTCCTTGCTGACCTATGGTTTTAGTTTGCTCTGAAACTTAACTAATAGTATTGCACAAATACATTCTTTCTTGCATTTGTGTTTTTCTTTGAAATAGATCTCTAATAGGGTCTCTTCTGGTTTTGGTGTTCTGTAATAGCAATGCTCTGCTTTAAGTAGAGATCACTCATGTATCTTTTAGAGAGGTTAAGTTACCGGCAGGGTATTATTTCCAGTCTCAAATTAACAGTGCCTTAAGATATTAGAGAACTTAGGATTTCATGTAACACACTCTAGAAATGATAAACAAAAACAATGTAAAGTGTAGCAAGTGTCCTATGATACTGTAAATCACCGTAATTTTGTCAAATCATAGAGCTGATTAAAAAGAAACATATATAAAAATTTGAATTTTGTTATGCGGTGACTGTTGTTTTCCAAAAGAAACCAACAAGTCGTGCTTCATTTATAATTGAGCCAGTAATGTAGAACTGGTGTGCTCTCTGGACAGAAGCAGTGAGAGATGATGGTAAGCAGCAGAGGGAGAGGGCCACCGGGCTTGGGCTGCCTGCCACCTTTTTTTTTCCCCTAGTGTCTCCTGTCCCTCCATTCACTGGTGCACGGTGAGTCAGACCAGTGTCAAGGCTGTTTTGAGGGCAGAAGCAGGAAGATGAGGCCAGGAGGAGGAAGGAGCAGGGACTGTGTTTCTGGACAGCAGCAACCCATCAGCTGGGTGCATGAAACCTCATCCCAAGACTACTGACAGTCTTTGCTCCGTGTATTTTTATACTGCTGTGTCACCATGTTCTCTGCATTTTGAGAACTTGATTTGCTGGAAGTGCAAAGTGTTGATTTAACCCCTTAAAAAAAATCTTCCTTGGTACTTTTGTATTATTTAAATGACTGTTGAATGCTTTACTAAATGTCCTCATTGTGGATACTGTGTACTCTGGAAAAGCTTGCTCTAGCTTTGCCTCAGGGGTGAAGGTAATGCTCAGAGACTAAAGTTTAAATTTGTTTGGATGTTTTGTAGGGAGATGGTTACAAGGAACAGGTACAAGAGAAAAGGAAAGCTTATCCTCTTTGTATCTTCTGTAAGAATTGTTCCCAGAGGAAGCGTTCCCTTATTTAACTCCTGGGGTTAGAGCTTTTGGGTAGAGCTTGTTCATATCTCATGGGAGTTGAAAATCTGTTTAAGGAAATGCTTCAAAATATTCCTGCTCTTGCTCTCACAGCCTGACAGCTTCAAATGCCAATTACAGTATGTATTTTCACTTTGTGTAGCTGTGTAAAAGATGCTGAAAATTTACTTCGTAACTTTCTGAAGTGCAGAAGAAAGTGTCTGCAACATGTAAAACTGTGTGCTCTGATCCCTTCTCTGTGAAAACAAAAGCCAAGAAGTCTTCCAGGAGAAAATAACCTCTTGGGTGGATCAGCTGCTGGAATTTCCTCTTTCACTGGAGGCCCTGAGCTGCTGGTGATGGCAGTTTCTCTCATCCAGGGCTTCTGTTATATTTCACTCAGTTTCACCAGCAGTGCTTAGAGAGATTTTTTCATTTGCAGTGTCTTCTACTTCATGAAAAAGGGAGGATGATTCTATTCTAGGCAGGAATATTTTCCCTTCATCCATTGCTTCTCTCATTGACTGGAAGGAGTTTTGTAAGCCGAAGGCTTGGTGTCAGCAGGCCTGTTGCACACCTTCATTACAATTACGCAGAGCTCTGTGAGGAGCAGATATTTTGTGCCATCTGCACTCTGAATGCTGACCTTAACCCTGTTATTATTCTCTTCCCCGGAATAAAGTTGTGACTTTCTGCAGAGTCTGAAACCAACCAGATACCCCTAAACACCCCATACCTTTCCTTTTTTCCTTTTTTTTTTTTTTTTTTTTTTAACGAGTTCAGTTTGTATCAGGATAGCCTCAGGATTCTGGGCTGCTCTTGCTCCCTGTTCTGGGTTCCTCAGAGGAGCTGGTTTGTGCAGCACGGCTTGTGTCCGTTCCTGGTCTCACGTTAGCCTGTTTTCTGTAAGGCAACTCACTGCAGCTGATCTATTTCTAGCTGAGGGGAGGTTAATCCTGTGTTTCCCATCTCAGTTCGCAGTGTAATTTAATCTTTAGAAATCATAACAGGGATTCTTTTTTCCCTGATGGAGGGGGAAAAGCTTGCTGTTTGGGTTGCCAAAAAAAAGCCCCCTGTTCTAGCTTTCCAGTACCACAAGGTTTCCTCTCTGTTTAGGTATCTTCAGCAAAGTAGAGCACTGTGCCAGTTCATACTGCAACCTTGATGGCTTCAGTGCCAACACCACGGAGCAGCTTTCATCTGATGAAAGATGAGGCAGGGTCTCTTCTTTCTTCTGTCTCTCTTTAAGTGGTCTGTTTTGACTAAGCAAGTCATTTTACTAAGCCCAACAGCTGCGTTGGTCCAACAAATTGTTTTGGTACTTATCTTCTAGGTCAAAAAAAAAAATATCTTCCTTCTCCAGGAGGATGGAGTGCTGTTGGTATTACTGGGAGAAAGCACATTGGACTTTTCTTCAAAGCTCACAGAACAGCACAAAAATAAGCGACGTGTTGCTCAGCCACACTTTGCAGTTTGTCGTCTGCTTTTCTAAGTAACTTCAGAAATAAAAAACAGGTGTTCCCATATTTCCTTCAGCAGTGCAAAATGCAGTAAAAAAAAAAAGTTTGCAAATACAGTCTGAATATCCAAGGAAATTGGTGACAGTTTCAGAGCTTGAGTTGTTGTCACATGTTCAAATAAATGTGTTTGTACTGACTCAGGAGGAAAAGCAATCTTCAATATACGCAAAGAGGGAGAAGGTGAGAAACATGAAGTTGTTCTAATGTTAGTGGAATTAGCAAAGCCTATTTTGGCCACCCTGTTATATTCCTTACTGCAGTGAATCCATGGCCTTCCCTGTGTCCTTGAAGGCTCCCCAATCTGTGCACTGCTGCACCTTCGACTTTGCGTGCCTTGCCTTGGGCCGAGCAGGACACACAGGTGGCTCTGAGCTGCAGCTCATGCCTCCGCAGGAGCACGAGGTTCAGCCAGTGCTTCCTTACAGAAACCAGCTTGGGGGTACCTGTCCTTCTGCCAGGTGTCTTTGGGTTTGCCAGCGTGTTTATCGAGAGACAGAGCGCAAACAGCCTGGGTATGTATGGAGTCCTTAGGAAGAGACTGGATCAGCTGCTTGTCTGGCTTGCATGTTGACTTCTCTGTCCTCGCCGCCTGTTCCGTATTTCAGATAAAGCTTATCTGGTTTTAGTTTGTCCGGTCTGGAGCTGGGTTCTCAGCTGGTTTCACATAGTACGATTATCTTCTGCCATCTCTACAGTCGTCATGCCTATATCCAGGCCAATGACTGAGCAGTGAAAGAGGCAGTATTTGCAAACATAATTTCCCAAGAAAGTTTCCTTTTACTGGATTTATTGCTGTGTGGAAGACATTTTTAAGCAGCAAAGAATAGGCAGTTTCACCCCCTACTGATTCTTCCTGGGGCTCTTGACTGACTGAGATTCATTTCATCGCTGCATGATAGAAGCTTTTCTTGAGGATTGTTTACTAAGCTAAAATAAATGTTGTCCCCAGGTGCTAATTTGTCTTTCCCTAGTGATATTTCCACTTTGGACTACTGCAGAACTATTTCCAATTTTGTGTAGTACTTGACAACAATTTCTCTCGTATTCAGTATCGTTGCATCGATTTCCCATGCCTGGTGTGTCGGAGTGCTCATTCGGGAACACGGGTGGGGAGCAACCACTTTTAGCATATCTGTAATGTCTTGAATCCTTCCGTTCCTCTCTTTTCTTCCACAGTGCCCTTGTGTTGGAATCCGAGTCAGAAGGCTTGTAGGTGCAGGTGAGGCACGTGGAGGTCAGATGATAGTGCTGTGAAATATCAGACACAATTCTGTATCAAACACCTTCAATGTGAAGTGAGATCACAACCCTTGGTGCAGGTGGGAAGCAATTGCTGTGAGGTCAGTTGCAGTGGGGGGAGAACATTAAAGTTATTTCCCATGGGACAGAGAGACAAGTTACCTTCACCATTGAATGTGGACATAGCGTAGCCATGGGGATGGAGGAAACTAGTGGGTAATTAAGCCACATTCACTTTTGAGTCAATTGTTTTAAATGATTGTCAATTTTTAATTTCCAGGCTTGTTTCAGTAATGCTTAGGATCATGAGCAAGAACTTAACTGGAATAGTTCTGCTCTGTGAGAAGTGTTCTGCTGGTAAATAGTTACTGAGTTGATGCTGTTAGTACTGCTGGTTTCAATGGTGTAGCTTTGGGCAAGTCATCTTCAGGCTTCGGTGACTTACATTAGCCTGGAGTATGCCTGTGTGAGACCGGTGGATTTGGGTTTGCATTTTGATATCAGTCTGAGACATCTATTGTGGTCACTGGGGAAATGTGTTTGCAGGTTGGTTTTCTTATTTTTAGCTCCAACATGGTTACCGGTGTCCATGGAAAAATGTGCTTCTGCTCACAGGTGTGTGACAGCCGGGTTGTTTGGAGACTGGGAGATGAGTGTTCGAAGCTATGCTTTTCCAGTAGAGGTTTTAACAGTATACTGGTATAAGTCATAGGCTGTGTGCCACTTGTAAAAACCAAGGACACGACCTGAGGCAGAGGCTGTCAGAGCATGGTTCAGTGATGTTTGTTCAGCTCATTCGAAACGTTGATAATCTGTCATGTAGGGGTGGCTTTGGGGAAAGTTCTCCTTAGATCAGCGAGCGAGCAGCTCCTGGTGTCTTGCAGCTTGTCTGGGCCCCCGGTGGCAGCGGGACTTGTGCCATCAGCTGGGGGGGTCCAAAGAACGGTCTGATAGCAACGTGGCTGAGATCATGGTTCCTCAGGAAGTGGTTGGGATTGGGAGATAAGGTTTGATTCTGCAATTGGAAGATGGTTTTTATAGTTTCGTTGGCCAATTTTACCTTATCTACCTCTGCTATGCTTCTTGGCTTGTTCAGTTTTCACAGACTCTTCTTAGGAAGTTCAGGTGTTTGTAGTTTAGGTACTCTGATGCTCTTTCTGTTAGCAGCTATGTGAACTTAGGGGAGGTTGTTATTTTAGAGTAAGGTCAAGAAAATGATAACCTCCCTTCTTGAGCATTTGTGTGCACCCTCTGAAGATCATGCAAGTACCAAAATCAGTCACTTCCCAGAGTTTTCCATTTATATGTGACTTCAAAATGCTTGTGTTTTTTGATAATATGGACAAATTGTTTTTCAGTTTCTCTAGGCTTTTCTTATTAGTCCTGTGTAGGGGGGCAGGGGGGTAATACAAAACAAAGAAATGCTCAAAGAGCAAAAGCCTGAATCGTTCTGAGTTTTCTCCTTTCCTCTACTGTTCTGCGTGTCAGGCTTTGCTTTTTTTTTTTTTTTCCGTGAAAATTGGTTTTATTGTTGGCAATTTTCCAGATGCAATGCATAATAGAACACCAGATGTCCACTGCATAGAAAAATTACAGATGAGTAAACACTCTTCTAAGGTAGCATAAAAATCTATTAACACTGCTTCTGGTGTGCCTGTAGCCTGTCTACAGTCTTGGCCCATTGTGCCTTGTGCTGTTTGGAGATGAAAATCCCAAGCCTTTGTGTCTAAGTGTGACTACATGAGGGACCCATGCCCTCCCCAAGATGGGGATTATTTGCAGGAATAAGCACTCATTCAGTGAAGTTGTTGAGTATGAATTTAATCACTGGATTTAACTTCAATTATTGTCACGTATGGATTTCATTGAGGATAAAAAACACGCTGAAAAAGAAGTTGTCCTCCTTTGGTCTCATCTGCTCCCAGCTTTTCCCTCCTGTTGTCTTCCTGTGCACAGGTGGTCTCGTGCCAACTGCAGCTCTGGCTTGGCTCACTGAAACTAACCATGCAAAACCATGAAAGTTTTTATGCTGTTTTAGTGAGCTAAGAAACCAAATGAGCAGGGTAGCCCTTTTTGGAGAGAAGCGTTTCACGTCACGATAACTAGTTTCTGAAACCTTAACCGAGGCTATATTGAACATTTATGCTCTCTATATCATCATTCAGTTTATTTCTGGGTTTTCATTGCTCAGTCATTTGTGTAGAGGATGACTCCAGTTTCATTTCTGTGTGCTAGGAAAGATCTCTTTACTTGAAATTTATCCAATGGTTGTTTTTTGTTTTGTGTTTTTTGTGACTCTCAATGCCCTTGCATCTCCTTAAAAAAAAAAAAAAAAAAAAAAACGTGACTGAGTTGATCTTATCAAGGCTTCTGAGTCTTGGAAATACAGGTGCAGAGAAGCAGAAGACCTCAAGGACTCATCTGTTTATGCTCACAGTCTGAGGACAGTAGAACCTAACTTTTTAGAGCCTGTTTGAACATAAAACACATGTAATAAAAAGCAGGTAGGGAAGAGGCTGGTAGATAACTAATCCTAATGGATGGCAAGGGGAAAACTATTCATTTAGACTTTAATAATCCAGATATTGGCCTAAGATTAGAACTCAGTGCCATAACTCTTAGTCTTGAGCAATCAGACCATAATTATTTGCTTATGAGTGATGGCATGCCTGGAGCCCCCGGTGATCTCGGTCACAGTTGTGAATGCTCAGTGCTGCAGAAAATCAGGTCAAGTGTCTTGCTGGGTGTCCGCAGAGCGAGGAGCAGTTATGGTTAAGAATTTGTAAGAATAACAAAAGAAAAGCAAGCCTGTCTCATATGTTCATTCTGTCAGATCTACTTTGATTTTGAAATAATAATCCAGAAAATGAAAAAGATGGAACTTCTGTTCTTGAGAAAGCTGTCTCTTCCAGGCAATCATCTGCTTTGGGGCAAATTATTAATTTCTTTAGTATTAGCCCTCCTAGGTGTTACAAAAAAGCAGTACATGATAATGGAAGACTAGTGAAATATAAACACTGGACACGATGAAACAATTGAATGACATTTGTCTTTGGAATGAACTACACTGTTAAAAACTGTGGCTAACAGATTGTATCAGCTTTCCTGGGCAAAGCTGGTAGTGTCAGTGCCTCAGTACAGGAATTGGCTTATACGTTTTGGAAATAGTAGCAGAAGATACAGAGAGATGGATTGGTTTTGGCAGTTCACACGTTTTTTGAAACAGAAAACTAAGTGTAGAAATGTGATAGTATAACTTAATGCTTGGAGGTTTTTGCCATTTAGGAATTTTATTCCCAGCTCTACAAGAAGTGATTTGCGTAACCTTTCAGTGTGAGGTCTTGCATTTGTAATTGTGGAGTGCGTGGAGTAATATTGCACGGTAGAAAGTGAGACTTGAGATGATATTTCTGGCTGGCTGGGCAGGACATCTCCAGGCTAAAAGCATTTGCTGAGAGGAAGTAGCAGCAGCTGTTCTGCACGTTGTTTAGAGTCAGTTCTACACATTGGTGAAACTGTAGATAAACTGAGGAGACAACAGAAATTGAAAGCGAAGTTAAATGGACAGCTAGGGGTTGCCACTAGATTATTTTTGTTCCTGCATTTATGTGTAACACATCTGGAAATGTCTTTAAAGAAGGAAGGGGGAGTAAGAAATCTCAGTCAATGGTAATGGACATCTACTGAACACTTTAATTTTGTGTTGGTTTTGATTTCACTTTTCTCAGCTGTCCATTAGCTTTTTGAGCCCACTTCCATTTTTTCATTTTATTCATTAATTTCCTGTTGAAGTTATCCAAGGAAAAACAAATAACCTACCTTCAACTTGGTGTTCTGATGTTGCCCTCCTGAAAGACCTATAACCAAACTGTATGCTACACTCTTCAAAGCTGTTTCTTTACTGCAAAACCAAATGTCCCTGTCTTTGTTGTACTGGAGAGCACAGCACTGGATATGGAGCTGCCCATGGGTCTCCCTGGCTCTGGGTAGAGCAGAAGGATCACCACCCATGATGTGCTGGTAGCGTTCGGCACAGTGCAGCCCAGGAGATGCTGTAGGCCTTTGCAGCAAGGGCCCATTGCTGGCTTGCCTTCGAGTGGTGGTCCACAAGGACCCCCAGGTCTTTTTTTTGGGAAAACCATTTCAGAAGGTTGCAGACCACACGGCAGCTGAGCTTGCTGTGTGCTTTGAATACTGAAAGCACTTGCCAGTGCTAGGTGTTTTTCTACCATTTAGACTTTTGGTCTTTGGCATACACATTTTAGACAATGAAATAATCTTAAAGGTAAGCTAAATAAGCATTATGTTATTTGGCTTTAAATTGTAATACTAATTTTCAAAGTCAGGGCTGTGAAAGAGGTCATTTAGTTTTGCTTTCAGCTTACGTGGCTGCAGGATTAACAAATTAAAGTTCCAAGCCTGCAGCAGAAATCAAGCTTATGCTTTTAGAAATGCATTGGGTTAGTTCTTGTCAACTTTTTTTTTAGTTCCTCGGGATTTAGAATTTACACTTTCGATTCCTAACTATTATTGTCACTTTGCAGATGGGATAGCTGAGCAGGAAGGATTTCAGCAATGTGCTCAAGGCCATGCATGGCGCTGGATGAAGCAATAAAAGGCTAGAATTTATCTGCCTGCCTGCAAGATCCTCTTTGCTCTCTCACCTTGTTGATCAAAGCTCTTGGAGTTCTGCTTCAGTGTGCAGCATGCTACCTTCTAACAGGATTGTCATTTGCTGATGATGCAGGCCTTTTACTAGCTGTCAAATGCTGCTGTTGGGTGGGATTACTGAGGGGACAAATCTTGTCTCTAAATATGAAAAACTTGAGTTTTATAGGTCTTGTTTTTTATCTAAATATGCAAAACTTGAGTTTTATACATCTTGTTTTATGGTGCTATGTCATGGTTTGCCATCGTGTGTTATAGCTTCTCATCTGCACAGGCAAGAAGTTTGGAGCTCTTGAGTTTCCTTTAGACCTTAATGGTGTCGAGAAGGGTTCTGCTTTATCAATTTTAAACCTGCAAGAAGAGATGTAACAGGAAGCATGGAGAGAGAGAAAGCAAAGTCATTTTAAATGGAAAATGAAGTTAAAATGAAGTTATGATGTGGGACATTACCATTTCAATAGTAGAAGATAGTGCACCGTTAGAAGGAGTATTGATATCTTTTGTGCTTGGTTGGGACAAAGTCACTTGGTCAACAAAGGAAAGGGTTTTGAAAAATGGAGTCAGTCAAATACCAGTTGTCTTTTATTTTGTGTATCTTCTAGGTGATGGAATAAATAATCATGTAACTCATTACTGAATTTAGTAATTACTTGTTGGTGTTTTTGTTTCAAGTTTTGGTTTCAGGTGTATGGCATGTAGGTACGTAGGTCAGTTGAACTTGCTCCAAGCGACAATCAAATCTGTCTGCTTTCAGGTTCATGTCAGGGGCAAATAATCTAAAGACCTTGGGGGGGGGGGGTAACTTTTCATGCTTTTCATGTTAGAAGAACCTAGAGCAAATGTTTGCAGAATGCATGTGTCAGACTTGTTGTAAAATTGCAAAGCTTTTCTTAAAGCTAAGCTCATTATGAAATACATATCAAAGAAAAATTAGCATAAAAATGATAACTTACAGGAAAAGGTTGTTTTTTTTTGTTTTTTTTTTTTTTCAAAGAAGCAATTCTATATAATGGTCATTGTTTCAGCTTTGGTTATTGTACATATGTTAAAAAAATAGAAGTGAAAAAGGGGATAGTAGACCTGTTTCTCCAATGTATGCTTCAGCTGAATGGTCTCTTCTACTCTCTCCTTCATACCCCTTTATTGGTCATTTGTAGCTATGCCAGTGTAAATTGATGTCATCTTAGAATCCAGATGTGCAGGTTCAAAAAGCTGCAAACATGCTAAGATGATTAAAACTGGGATTGAGAAAAAGCATCGCATCTTGAAAAATGCCTCAAATAGAAGCAGTTGGCTGCAATTTATTAGGACTTGTTTAACAGTGTCGTGTTTGTGATAAATAACCCCCAAAGTGAAAGTCTGGGTTCCTCTCCTACTCTTCTCCTCCTCTTCTTCCTTCCACAATGTGATAGGAAAGAGGTGACAAAACAGGAATCTTGTCTTAAGCTTTCAAGAGTTCGTATAAATGGCTTTATATGACTGAGTAAGACAAAAAGGGGGAGAATTTGACAAGTTCATAAGAACATCATTAAGAAGCAGGTGTTTCTTTTATTAAAACCAGAGAAAACACAATTGTATATTCTACAATGATCAAGGATTTTTTCACAATTGTTGGATTTTAATTGCAATACTAAATTGAGAACTCTGTTCCAAACTCATAGAGCTTTTCATTAGCCATTGCAGGAACTTAAATTTTATTTCCAGACCAACCTGAAGCAACATGGGTGATAATTAAAAACTGAATTTTGGAAACAACTGGTGGTGTTTCTTTGATGTTAGAGGAGTTTTGTCATTGTATGAAGTTGTAAAGCGGACTGTAAGGGTTTCCAAGCTTCAGCTGAGGAAGAAAGAACATATCCAGAACAACAGCCAGCACAACTGTATTGGATAGGGATGAAGGATACAGCTGACTCGGACTGTGTAATGGGGTGGTGGTATTCCATGCAGTGTCAGACTCCACTTCTGATCAGTTCCATGAGATGGGCAGGATTGTGATGACTCCTTGGATTGAGCTTTTGGCTCTGAGCTGTTCCTTTCTCAGCTTTTCAGTGCTGACAGTTCTTGTATTTATCAGTCTTTGGCTTAACACTTGTTAACTGCTTTTGAAACTTGCCTTTATTCAAACAAAAGATGTTAGAAGGACAACTTCACTATTTTCTAGCTGTCCAAGTCTGGATCTACTACATATAGATGTTTTTTTCCCGTTCAGCATAAGGACTTAGAGAACATACCAGAGGACCTTGCAGTTGCCTTGATGTCAGCTCATTTTCCATTTCCACTGTGTTGAGGCTGTGGGTCCAGCTTTCTTGGTTCCTCAGTCACTTCTGAGTGAAAGAGCTCACCTCTTCTCCTTGGGGCTTTTTATACCCTTAATTCCATGCTTTCTTTTAGGCCAGGATTGTACTTTTTAAGTTATAGCTGAGCAAGTACACTTTCTCTCATGTGTTGAAAGCACTTCTAGTTACTGCCTGAGCATGTAAAGCACAACAGCTGTTGAGGGTGATAACTAAGTTGAAAAGGAAAACTTAACAACAAAAACAACAACAAAAAAAACCCCTCCACATAGCAGCTGTCCAGAACACATTATATGCCTGTGTAAAATATTGCACCGGAAATGCATGTGAATTTTGTTGAACTCCTTTGGGAGATTGATTTGAATGCCTAATACCCTGTTAGAATTGTAGACAAACTGAAGATACAAGACAGATAGAAGAAGATCCTCTGAAGTCCAGTTAACACATGCAAGAGTATGTGTATGAGCGCATGTGTGCGAACACTAAAAACATATTTAGTCTGCTTTAAATAAAGGGAAGGTATTACTAAAATGGACTGACTTTTCCAGTCAAAAATGCATATAAATAATGGAGTACCTGATGTGCTGTCACAGTGATGAGATACTTTAAGTAAGCTGTAATGTAAAACTGTTTATACCATGTAGTAGTAAGTATTGGCAGAAGTAGTTGTAGGCATCTGTGAGTCAAATTGGAACTGTAACAACCAGAGGCAAAAAAAAAGTCTGTTCACATTGTACACTTAAGTTTTTGGTAAATAAAAACTGATGTGTATATATAGTAGGATGGAAAATAATACTTTACATGTTGTACTGTTTTGCTTACACTGGTGCAGTTTTATTTAGATATTGTTTGGTGCTAGTTACGTTACCTCTTTCTGGCTTGATTTTCCTGCTCTGTCTTGTGCAAAACTGCTAGAGCACAGAAAGGACTGCCTGGTGAGAAGAAATTAAGGACTTAAATAATAGAGATTTAAAATATACAGCATTCGATTATTTTTTTTTTAAAGGCAGCCAAGATAAATTCTTGGTAATTACCATTATTCAACTGTACTGCACCATGTAACTGTTCATATTACCACAAGATCTGTAAAAGGAGGGGGGGGGGAGGAAACAAATTATTTTAGTTTCTCCAGAACTTGCATTTTCTGGAAAAAGAGGATAGCAGCTGTATGTTGTATTTTAAGATTAGCACACCTGTCAACTCCTTGATTAGTCTTCCAGGTAGAGATTTTACCGGTGGGTCTAGAGGTAGCATGGATGCAGTCTATTTTATTGTTTAAACTTAAAACTTTGGTTTCATTAAATTAAAATATTTACTGTTGCAGCTAGACACTTCTCCAGCTTCTGACTTAGCTTCTCTGAAATGCAGTCACATAAAACTGTGAACCTGCTAGTGTGATTGGATAGGTGTAGTTCCATTAAGGGAGATATTATCAGGAGCACTACTTTTCACCAGTTTTGTTGTTGTGCCTAAATGAAAGCTTGCACATTTTTGGTGCAGGTCTTTAGTCTTCATTCAAAACCTTAAAAATGGATTGTTTCTCATGAAACAAACTTTTTTTCTTTCAAGTTTAGTCTATTGTGTGAGTAGAAAATAGATTCCTTAAATTTTTATTACCCCATGCTTTATGGTTGCTTATGCTTGTATATTTTTCTTGTTTATTTAAACTTTCTCAGAGTTCTGTTTGTATTTTTATATTAGCTACAGTAAATAAGCGCGTGGTAATACAATACTTTGTGTAATCAAAAAGAAAACAAAAATAGATTTAAAAAAAAAACAACACGTAAAGTTGCCTAAGCAAAATTGTAAAAGCTGAATGCAAGAATATCATTAAGGTGTCCTGGGGACATTTATTCAAAATTTCAGGTGGTCTAATAGTGATGACAATTCAAAGTTGAATTCAAAATTTTTGTTTATAGTGTTTTATTCAATGTATGGCTATTTAGAAATTGCAGCTAATGCTTTTTTCTCTTTTTTTTTTTTTTTTTACAGACTGAGCTTTGACGTTTGTTTCATGAAAGAGGTTTACAAGTAGTTGTCTTATAATAACTTTGAGAAGAAGTTCTATGTAGCTCTTACTTTCAAGAGTGCTGCAAAAATGATTACTTCAGATTTGCCAGTACTACAGTGAGTATTCTTTTTCTTTATGTATTTTAATTTTTCAGCTTTCAAAAGATAGAAGTGAGTAGTAAGCTGAGTATGAGGATAAAGTGTCAGCTTGAGAAGAGTAGATTAATGTGACTGTTCCAGGTCTTGTGTGTTGTATGCTGAAAAACTGTAAAAAATAAATAAACGCTTTCTTTAAAAGATGTTTCTTTACATGGAGATTTTATTTTGTGAAAAGCAAAAGCAAGTATTTGCTACTTTTATGCTTCTGAATGTTGTAAAATTTTGAAAATAGGATTTTTTTTTTTGGTTATAATTGATCATATTTGTGTATTCCTGTTGTGTACTTTCTTACAATAAGCTGTATTTATTGTGGAATAAGTCTGTGGCTTCTGCAATTGGAGAGAGCAAGCGGTGTTAGCATGTGTTAGTCATGTTGGGAAATGAAAAGCTTATACACATGGGAATGTCACTGTACCTGAACTGCTGGGGAGCATGGAGTGGCAGTCGATCATGAGAGCTGCATAGCTGAGAAAGGAATTTTAGAAGGGAGCAAAATGGAGCTTTATGTGATGTGGTGGGTTGGCCTTTGCCAGCTGTGCTTTCATACTCCTCCTCAGCATTCCCTCAGGACACAGAAGATGTCTAAGCCTAGAGATTGAGAGGGAGGTCACTTAGCAGGTAATGACATGGGCAAAACAGACTCAACTTGGGGAAAAATAAGTTGCTAGTTAAAACAGCTTTGGATGGTGAGTATTGGCTGCCACTCGTGCCTTGCCCCCGGCCTGGTGCCACTGCACTTTCTCCCTTCTGTTTGCACTTTGCTGCCCTTTTTGAACCCCGCTCCCACAGCGGTGCCACTGGCCTTGCTGGATGGCAGAGCTGCGGGGCGGCCATTACAGAACTGGCCTCTCCTCACAGCGCTGCTGCCCTGTGGCTGTTAACTCTGTAATGTTAACCGTATGTTGTTGGGAATCAACTATGCAAATGGCAATTGCAGAGTGTAAAAGAGCTGAGGTTTTGTTGAGTGATGTGCCAGACCTTCAAGTTCCTTTCTGTAATTTCTGTAAGAATTTGAACGTTTGGACAATTGTAAAGTTATTTCACTGCCCTTAATAATAGCATGCACAATATTGCCTTAATTTCCAGTGTCTTTAAAACCTTTTTCTGAGTAAGTTAATTCCTGTGGATGAACAGGTGGCTGAAAATGGGGATGACTGGCATGGATACCTCTGTTGGGGGTGGCGGAGCTGCTGGTGAGCTTGTAGGATAGTCTGAGAAAACATTTTAACATATAATATTTTTTAGATGTTCTGCATTACAAGAGTAAAAGTGTGCTTGTGAAATGTGCCAAGGACGAAAAGCTGTTAGTTTCTGTCATTGTAATAGTGGGAAAGGGATATTCCCATTCCCACTTCAAGAATCCAGATGGCTTTAAGAAGTGAATGAAATTTTGTGGAATTTTAAGTTATAAAATGCATATTAATGGATCCCATAACTCAGCATAACAGCTGAAAAACATGAGGCAGTTTGGCATTTTCTTCAATCAGAAGATTGTAAGCCCACCAATATTACACAACTTAAAAACAAAAAAAACCTTTAAGGCTATCCTGTTTAAGCAGAGTCTTAATGTCAATTTGTTATTGATACACTTTACTTAGAGCTGTATCACTTATTCCTTCCCATATTCTTCCCTTTGAGGGAACACCAAAGTAGAAATCCTCCCTTTTTCTGGATTTGTAGAAGTGGCTTCAGAATGCCATGAGGACAGAATTACACGTAACAGAATTATTGGTGTTTCAGATACCGGAGAAGAAAACCCACAACTGTCTGGTTTATTTGACCTGGGTGACAGACTGTTACGAGTCTTGTCTCAGTGGGATGACTCATTTGCTGTGAGGCATGTTCTTCTTTAGATTTTGAAGATCAACCATGAGAGCTGATTCATCCATGATTCATGAGCCCGTGCATTTAGCCATTTTTCTTCATGAATGCTTTTCTTCTCAGGGCTGAGTCTGGTGGTAGCAATTTATAATTTTATCTCTGCCAGAACCTTGAGAAACCTCAACAACATATAAAAAGCTTATAAAACTGTTTTTATTTCCTAAAACTAGTGCAAGTTTTTGGTGTGATTTTTTTTTTAAGGTCATGGTATGAGTTCTGTAGCAAAGACTTTATGTAATAGTAGAAGGTAAATTTAATTCAATTGATTTATTTTGTAGAGACATGACATTTACTAAGTCAATGGAAATACGTTCTTCAGAAGCATGACAGCAAGGGCCTGCCCAGTAACCTGTTAATTCTTCATTATCATATAGTTTCAATGACTTGCTATTATAACTTCAGAATAATACCTGGAGGATTTAGGGGGAATCCTGGAGTTACAGCCAGCTGTTCTAGGATCCCTGAGCCACTGCAGAAACCAGAAAGAAAAGCAGAGTATACCTGAGTTCCTAAAAGGACTTATGATGTATCTGCTTTCTCTGCTCACCTTATTCTTGTACGTCTTCTCACACTCTTGAAAGTTCTCTTACATCTCTATCATGTTCAAAGGTGTTTTGCAGAGGAAGGGCTTAGCCTTTGGCACTACCACCTCTCCTCCTCTTTCATGGTGCAGGTCTCCGTAGGCCAAGTTAACTTTCATAGAATCATAGAGGATGGAAAAAACCTCCAAGATCATCTGGTCCAACCATCCCCGTACCATCACTATCACCCACTAAATAATGTCCCTAAGTGCCAAGTCCAACCTTTCCTTGAACACCCCCAGGGATGGTGACTCAATCACCTCTCTGAGCACCCCGTTCCAATGCCTGACTACTCTTTCTGAGAAGAAATGTCTACTAATTTCCAATGTAAACCTCCCCTGGCACAGCTTGAGGCCATCCCCTGGTCCTATCACTGGTTACCTGTGAGAAGAAGCTGACCCCCAGCTCCCCACAGCTTCCTTTCAGGCAGTTGCAGAGAGCAATGAGGTTTCCCCTGAGCCGCCTATTCTCCAGACTAAACAACCCCAGCTCCCTCAGCTGCTCCCCACAGGTTTTGTGTCCCAGGCTCTTCAATTTCCTCCTCCAAGTCATCAATAAAGATATTAAAGAGGATGGGCCCCAACACTGACCCCTGGGGAATACCACTGGTGACCAGTCAACAGCTGGGTTTCACTCTGCTCAGCACCACTCTCTTGGGGCCTGGCCATCCAACCAGTTTTTAACCCAGCAAAGAGTGTAAATTTTCATCCCAACAGCTTCAGAAAAGAAGTTTTCCTCTCAGGTTACTAGTCACACATATGAAATAAGGATAGGATAATTCTGGTCTATTAAGATGTGGATGACTGCCATCAGAAAAATTGCTTCCTAGCAGCCTTATAATCTGTGTAGGGAATGAGGGAGATGGATGCTGGCCAGATGCTCTTCTCAGTAAGTGTTAAAAACCTGACAGAACTGCAAGCAGTTAAGAGATGCTTCGCTCCTCCCCTGAATTCAGAAATAAGAAGGAAGGGGGCTGCCTGTGTGTATCCAGTGCAGTCTTTGACAGGAGCGAGAAGCAGTTCTCCCCACACCAATGGAACTCAGCCTCAGTGCGAGGGCCTTTTTGCCCAGGAGCTGCATGGTTCAAGCAGAACTCCCTGCTTCTTGAAATGCTGCAGGTGTTTTAGTGTCAAGTCAGCCAAGGACTGTAGATTGTCCTTATCCTCTCTCCTCTCCCCAAATAACATGATTTGCTTATTACTTTGTAAGGAGTAAAGGGAGAACAAACTTATGCTCTGCAGGAGATGACCTCTTTGCCTCAGGTATTATTAGGGTGAGATTAAGCTTGATTAATTTTGGACATTTGTATTTGAGATGTTTGTCTAGATCATCTTACCATCAGTGGAGAGGAAAGAAAATTTTAAAAGCATAAACTGTCTGAACTATTTTGGACACTGACCTTAGCATGAGGTATATTGCACCTTAAAATTTTCTGTTATGTGCATTGTATACATGTAAAAGTTAGATGACATGAAACTTCCCCTTAGTGATTTACTGAGCCTTTCCAAAAGGGCTTCCAGCGAACCAGAGGTATTTTGACAGGAAAATTAGAGAAGTCTGCCTATGGGGTTTAAGACAACACTCTGCTTAAGAAAAAGAAGAGAAGGTTGTTAATTATTCAAATGTTCCTTCTGTATGCAGAGTCCTGAAGTGATTGAAATTTCAACTGCTAAGTATACAAATCTCAGTAGATTGTGCAAGACCTACCCACGGGGTGTAGCAAAATCAAGCTGTCCATGGACTAGATGCAGGCAAAGTAGTATGGTTTGATTAATTTGTTTATATAGCTCAGAGCTGCAGGGGAAGTGTTACAGCCATTTGTTGAGGTACTCTGCCGAATCTGGTTTTAATAGAGAAAAATATTTGTCTTGATGATATTAGGGGTGTGATTTTTACAAGCTAGCGAATCTATGACATTTCCACAGAAATGTGAACATTGCTGGGACTGGCCACGCCTGAAACTTTTGCAGTAGGGCTCTCTGTAGATAGGAGAGCAGTTTGTTTTTTCTATAGAGAGCAAGAGTGAATGTTTTAATTTATCTGCAGCAGTAGAAAGCAGCAGATATTTTTATAGGGGTTCCTCACGGCTGTATTGAGAAGTGTTCTTGTTTCTTTGTCTGTTTTTTAGAAAAAGCTGTCATTGTGAGCCATATGTGTTTTTGGCAAATTAAGTTGCGGTGTGATGGCTGGTCTTTGAGCAAAGGCTGGATACATCCATCCACATAGACATCTTTGCTGCATTGCTCTTCATCAATGACACTATTTAACCAAGTCATTTTGAACTGTTTTTTTTGTTTGTTTGTTTTTTTAAATTTGGTTTAATTTATTTTTTAAATTCATAGTTCAGTATTGAGTTTTCCAGATTTCATATATTATGATGCAGTGAAGTTACTTCTCTAAAAATCATCACAACCAAGCTACATCTTAAGTATTTTGTAGAAATACTGTTGTAAAAACACATAGCTTGGAAACTCCAATGTGCTTGAATATTGCTTGTTTTTAATCTAGGGTGCATGGACTTCTGGGATATGTAGAGCATTCTGTGGATGTTACTTTCAGAAAAGCAGATAATTGCATTCTAGCTTTTATGAAGGATTATGTACACACCTAGGTCTTTTTGTGCTTGCAAATTGGAAAAGGTTGGAAAATAATGCCTTAAAATGCTAGAAGGACACCTAGAAGAATACAGTAATTTCACTAAAGAGAAGTTTCAGAAGATTCTTGATTCTAATATAATGATGTTCGCATCTTTCTGCATTACTAAATAGCTTTCTTGGTGATGCAGTGAATTTGTGAAGTATTCCTCCTTTGTGTATTTTTAAAAAAAGTGGAAGATGTGTGTAGATCATGGCTTGCTGAAGCTTCTCAGTTTCTGTAAACCAGATTACCCAATGCCCTCTGTTGTATGTGAGGCTACACAATATAATGGAATAGGCATGATTTTTTTTCCCCCTTTCCCTTACACAAGTTTTAAAGCAATTAAACTCCTTTTAGTTCAAGGAAATTATATTGGCTTTAAGGAATTCTATGATTAGAACTAGACTTCACCAGTCGTTGAGTAAGCTAGCACATTATTACAGTTATTCCGTTTATGGAGATCTCGCAGATCTAGCAATGGTCTCTCATGGTCTGGCATAGTAGAAATTAGGCACATCAGTAACGAATGGTTTTGCTTGTGGGCTCGTCTTGGGCAAACTTTAGAGCCTCAGAAGATCACTCAAAAGCTGGGATTCTTCAAGCAGCCAAGCCTGTTCTGAAGGCAGTACCTTTGGACCTGGCTTACAAGGAGAAAATTGAAGAATTTTGAGATAATGTTTCTCCCCTACTTAGTACGGCCTTAGTCTAAAATGGGAATGATTAAAAAATTATATGGGTTTCTCTGCTAATAGCCTGAATATTTATTTATTTTTATCGCTGTACAAGTGAAAATGTTTTTCTAACCACAAGAATCTTAAATGTCTTAGGACTGAAGTGAGTTTTCTGGTTTAAGCCTCCTGGTCAGTGTTAATCCTTTCTTTATTAACAGCTGCACAATGGCATTGTCTTGAAGTGTGACTAAAACCACGATTTAACCCTAGTGGGAACCTGTGTAACTGTTCTAATGGTGTGGTGGCTGGATCAGACACCCAATTGCTTTCTCATGACCTTAAAGCAGCTCAAAAGTAGTTAACAAGAGTAAAAGAAAGTTGATACTAGTGAATACATTATGTGGGATGGGTATGTTGAGCTTGCTGTTTAATATAGCCAGTTTTTGAAGTGCAACTTGGTTTCAAAAGAAGCTGTTAATTTAAATAACTTTCAGTCCGTAAGATGACATTCCAGCCTATAAAAAAAGGTAAGGCTTTTTGCCAGGGCTAGCATCGCTTAGTTCCTTAGCTTGAAGAATAAATGTGGCAAAACTTTTAATGCTGACTTTTTTTTTCTTCTTGGCTTAGGACTAAATATTTAATCAGTCAGTTATAGATTACTTGTTGATTTCAAATCATTTTAATTTATCTAGTATTTTTCCCCCCTAGGGATTCTACAAATGAAACTACTGCACATTCAGATGCTGGCAGTGAGCTTGAAGAAACAGAAGTCAAAGGAAAAAGAAAAAGGGGCCGTCCTGGCAGGCCTCCAGTATGTGTAATTTAGTTTTGTTTTGTTATGCATCTATTTAAAATTGACTGCAAACTGTTCTTCATCTAATCATCTTGTGGTCACATAAATAGGCTTTTAATGAGTCCTATGTCAAACTTTATGAAGACTTCTAGTATGAAATATTTATCAGACTGAAATATAACTGTTTGAAGTGATGAAAAAGGGACATAAAATGAGATCATTGTAGCTTTTTTCTTTTACCAGGTATGTACATGAACACTGCAATTTTGTTGCTGTTGTCATATTACAACATTCTTCCAGACATGGGAAGAATCTCAGTGAACATGACCACTTTGTTTTGGAAGTTGTAATGGCCTTCTTCAAGTGACAATTGACCCTTGAGCTATCCTCTTTGTAATTGATAATCTCTTAATGTGAATGGAAGAGTTTCAGCATAGTACTAATATAATGTCTCAGAAGATCCATTAACACATCTTAATAATTTATGTAATTGACATGCGTGATGTCCTACATAAAGATGGGGAGCTTCAACTTTTTATCTAACATAAAATGGGAATCAGTCCTCAATTCTGCTGTCTAAATTTACTAACAGAATGCTTTTCTTCAGTTGTCTTTGTCTGTTGCTGGCCCATGAATGGGAGCATGCTGAAACAATTCCCTAGTATGCATAGTATTAAGGTGGATTTGTCTTCTATTTGCATTTATTTTATGAAATGTTACATAATTGGAAAATACAGAAGTTTTGTTGTGTCTTGTGCTCATTTGTTTCAGTTCAAGGTCATGAGATGCAGTTCTTGTTTGATTGTATCACTTGAAGTACACAATGTGGAATGAGATTTTTGGTGGTAAATCGTGTGTTTGCTGTTAATTGTTTTGATTCTCGTCAGGGTGTTTGTCTACAAGTATACTTCCCAGTATGAATGTCTACACAGCACTTAGAGATTGTTTGTACATGTTTGGTTTTTGTCCTTAAAGCATCCATCTAAATTCCTGGACAGAAGCATGTGTTCTACTCAAGCAAGCTGGCCATGCTGGAGCAAGTTTTGCCATCATATTGGCTTCCAGTTTGGTGCTTCACAGCTTCTGGAATGTGGGAGTGGACATTTAAATGCCAGTCTTTTCCATGCAAGTTTTATTCTTTTCTGGAGGCTTTTGAACAGGGTTTTCCCTGGGGCCCTATCTTCTTCATCAGATGGACATGTAAGCTCACTTTGTCTTAACAAGAAAGATGTAAAGAAAACAGGTTCTGTTTACACACCCTGTAAGCAAAGGGTGAAATCAGAAATTCTTAAGAATATCTCACTGGTAAACTTACCAATTTTTGATGGTCCAATTGAAGGAGGGGAATAAAAGAAAAAGACAGTGGTATAACCTGATTGCTAACCCAGAAGGTTGTTAGTCTAGGAATTAAAGCAAGGTGGGTAGTATTTTATACTCCTTTCGTATTCACTGGAAATGAAAGATGAATGTTACAAAAGGCATTCCTCATCCTTCTCTTTGAGCTTATTAATTGCTCCTTTGGGAATATTCACTGAAGCACTCTCCTGGTCCAGTTATCAAGTTTCTACAGGAGCCTTTGCTTATTACGTGTAGAACAACTCCAGGCTAATTAAGTGTACATGATTGGTAAGTGTTGAAAATAGAGGGGAAACAGTCATTACTCACCCAGAATGATGGGCTGTGAGCTAACTTTTACTGCCAAGGAGCAAGATGACACAGAAGCATCATATTAATGTTTAATCTGAGTCAAAAAAGCACATCCAATGTTAAAGCCAAGGAAGACAGCAGAAAATAAATAATACTGCATCCTTTTTATAACTCTGGCTTGCCCAACTATTGGAATACTTCCCCTAATTCTTGTTTCTTTATTCCTCCCTTCTACCTCCAACCCACAATCTCAAGAAGTTTATACTGGGACTGGAAGAGGTTCAGAGGAGAGCAACAGTGCTGGTCAATCATGGAATCATTCAGGGTGGGAGGGACATTTCTAACCTGCTCAAAGCAGGATCACAACACCCTGCCTGGACCTCTTCCCATCTGGTTTTGTAAACCTCCGGGGCTGCATACTGTACCGTGTCTCTGAGCACCCTGTTTCATTTCTTGACTTGCCGTGTGGTGAAAAGCCTCCTTTTAGCTGATCAGAAACTTTCTTGTTTCAGTTCTTGACTGTAGTCACTTGTCCTCCCACGGCATACTGCTGCAATAAAGCCTCATGGGGAAGTGCCCCCTGCCCGTGTTGACAGCCTGCTGCTGAACTTATTCTAGTTTATCAGTGTTTCTCTTGTGTGGGGCTGAAACTTGTCACAGTATTCCAGCTATGGGCTAACAAGTGCAGAGTAGAAAGGGACAATCCCTTTCCTTGGTGTACTGGCTGTGTTCCTGTTTGTGCAGCCCAGGTTATTGATGGCCTTTGCTTGCCAGGGCACGCTGCTATCTCCTGTCTGCCATGAACCCAGTGTCATTTTCCACAGAGCTATTCCCCAACTAGTCAGTCCCCAGCCTGTGTTGGTGCAAAGATTTGTTCTTCTGCCAGGGGCAGGTCTTTGTCCATGTTGAATTTTGGGTCCGCTGTTAGCCTAGCCCTCCAGGCTGGACCTTGCTATCAGTGAGTGGTCTTCTTGCCAGTTCCCTGCCATCTGCACGCTTGACAGGAGTCGATTGTTCATACCGTTTGGCTATCTGATAAAGATGTAAAGTGGGGCACATTCCATCACAGACTTCTGTTGTACTCCCTTATGGCCAGCATCTGGGTGAAGGTTGATCTGTTAACCTCTAAGCCCAGCAGTTAACCAGTTGTCCACCCATCTAGTTGTCGTCTGCCCATCTGGATCACAACTTCCCAACTTGAATACAAGAATGTTGTGAGAGACTGTTAACAGCATTTCTAACATTGAGATAACTGACATCTACTATTCTCCCCTCATCCATAAATTCAGTCTTTTTGTTATTTTTTGAGTGGCTTGACAGTAGATACGTGTGTTTGGATCCACAATTGCATCCATAGATGATACTGCAGCAATGGAAAAGAATAAATAAGAACATACTATTAAAAAAAAAAAAAAAGGACTGAAAAGGAATAAGCCACTCAATCTCTGCTATCCTTGAGGAGAAATGCAGGCACTTTTGAGAGACTAGTTCTATGCATTTACATTTATAACATTATTGAATACTGAAAATCACGGACTTAGATGAAGCATTGGTTTTGCAAACAATGTATTTTCACTTTTCCTCCTCCACATTGTGAGCCCATCCTTGTTGCAATCCTGTCCACATTCCACTGGTGAATTTGTCACAGGAGGTACAGCTCTAACATTTCTCCCCACTCCTCCATCTGCTAACGTGACTTTTATATTCTCTATAGATGTTGCCCACTTTCACTCTTAGGTGTACAACAAATTATTTAGAGCTATTCTTCTCAGCTGATGCTTAGCTTTGTTTTTCATTTTTTTAATGTTAAAGAAGGATTTCTGTGCCTGAAGGCACTAATGGGTTTTGTGTTTTTTTCTTTTTTTTTCCCCTCTAAAATATGGTGGTCAAATAAGATTATTGAATCTCTGCACACAACTGTTGACTTGCTTATGTCCTTAGGCCATTGCAGCTACAGTAACACATCTGCCGTAAATGTATTGACCTTTTTTGGAAAGAGAGTTTACTCTTCTGTGCCATTTTCCCTAGCTGTGTTGTTCTTTTACAGAGCTGCACACAATGCACTCTGTCAATATTTGTATTTATTTTAAAAAGATCGAGGAGGTAGTGTTGTAGAATGGACTTGTCTTTTATTAGAAAGATGGAGATTTTTAACAGGCTTCCAGAGAAAGAGATTTTCTCATCGCAAATGTGAGACTTCTGTAAGGAGTAGACCTCATTTGAGAATTCACCATTCGTAGTAAAGAACTTTCCAGTTCAGAGAGAACCTGAATGAATTGGGGAACCTTTCCGTCCTGAAAATGCTGCTTTCTGTGTTGCCCCCCTAGTTCTCTAGTTACTGTTCTAATAAGTCTCCTCTGTTTGAATGAGTCTAGTCTACTTCACTGAGTGTACTAGACAAGTGGTTTGCGAAGACATTAGCATCTTGGTCCTTCAGAGTAACTCTTGTAATGTAACCTGATTGTCCCAAATTCCCCAAACCATGCAGTGAATGCAGCAGGAGTTGCACCATGTCCTGTTCTAGCACTGACGGTGGCTGGGGCCTGCCTCCCCCTTGCACGTCTACTTCTAAACACCCAAGCGTGTAGAGCAGATGCTTGTGGAGCAATTGGCTGGGAGGTGAACCTGTCCAGTCAGTGGGATGTATTGGTGCATATATTTCCATGAAGCTGTATGTGAGCATACCATCTGGATACATATTTAGCAAATCGTGTGCTGTGTGTTCAGGGAGTGATGTATGGCAGCCCTCTGCTTGGAGTTGCTGAGTAACATCAGCTGTATAATGTCTTTTCTGGCTGCTGCGTTATTGAAATACACAGGCACGGATGCTCTCTTCTCTTCTAGGTAGGGGATTTGAAACCCCAGTGCTTCTTTCACCATAGTGAGCTGAGGCTCAGATCAGTTATTCATTTATTATTTTTTGCCTCCTCTCTTGGATCAGTGCTCTCTTAGAGGGCTGGTCAATTTAATTGTCATGCTTTATATTGTTTTATATTAACCTACCTGGTCTTACCTCCCCAGGACCTTGGAATAGCTCTTGGAGGTTGGAGGAAGTGAGAGAGACCCATGACTATATTTCAGCTATTGTATTTTGCAGAAGGAGTAGCTAGAGGTTAGCCTGTTTGACTTGGAGCATAAGAAACATCAGTCTGTCCCAGAGGGAGCAATTCTGAGATCTCTGCTGGTATGTGGCTCATCTCATAGTCATGGAAGCTGCTGCATGGCTTTCTCCAACTAACTCATCTCCACATGCTCCTTTCTGAGGCAAGGTGGAGCAAGGCACTTTTGATGCTTTTGTCCCCAGCACAGACTGTGCAGTTTTGCTTTTTGCTTTTTTTTTTGTATGGAAGAGAGGGACTACAATACCTCATATTTGTTTTCATATGTAAAATTTTAACTTTGCAGCAGACTCAACATTATTGAGTCTTGTGTTACGGATGATAAATACCCCAGAGGATTGACTTTCCCTCCTAGTTCCAAATCACACATCCTGATTAATAGTAGGAAGGAATATTCTTAGAAGTAGTTATTTTCACAGTAGTCGAGGTTTGTGGCTTAGTGTGATGTGCATCAGAGATGTCTTGTTTCAGCTTGCTTGCCTGATATTTTAGGTCTGTCCCTTAAAACGAGTTGAAAAGATCTGCCTGCATGGCTGATGCAGGTCTGTGTACACTGGGTGTTAGGGGCCCTGGATCTGTTTTTATTTGCAGGATGAGGTTTTTCACAGAGAAAACCTTGTTTGTTTCTGTGATGAAGATGTTCAAAAGGCGGACTGCTGGAATCCAGTAACTTCTTCCTGGATAACCATGATAATGTTATGAAATGTTCATGAGCTGCCTTTTTTTGATCAGTATTCATTTGGAATGAGCTCAGACATTACCAGAGACTCTTCTGCTTAATACTGTGTTACAATGCAGAGGCCTCTCAAGATGATGGTGCCTTTGAGAGGCAAGTTCTTCAGTCTTACTCAAGTGGAAGGTTAAAAAGTTCCTTCCAGCTATCTTAAGAAATGGGGTGTTGCTTTAAATGACTTATTACATACTATGTAATTACATGAATGCACATATAGGCCATTACTAGAGGGGGAAGACAGGTGAAATTAATGACCTGCAATGCTTTAACTGTCTTTATTTCTTCCTGAAGTACATCAGATCAACTTGGGCCCTGTTAATGGAAAATGTCAAACCGCTGTTTTTTTGGTTTTATTTAGTGTATAAGTTAACGTTCACTCTATTACTTGTTTTTACAAATGTGGGTCACTTTTTTCCCTTCAGAGTTATTTTAAAGACATTAAATGAAAAGTATTATCTAGCTAATGTATTACACAATTCTGAATTTTCACAATATCAGTTTAATTACAGTCTAGATAAGTATTTTGTTTCTTCTTCATTTAGTTTATACCATAAAACAACAGTTAAACTCTGGTCATCAGTATGGTCATTTTAAAGTTTCTTCTTGCACATTCTGGAACTTCTGAATTTCCTAATGCTTATGTGGATAAATTCTCAGCCTTATTTGCTGTCAGTTGAGTCTAATTTACAAATCTGAAAAATAATAACTTCTGTTTTCATGTGGCTGTAAATTGGAGGCTTTCACCTATTCAAGGCTGATCTCTGACAAGAATTACTTGGAACAATGTCCCGGTTGTGAGCATGAACAAAGTCACTTCAACTGATTCCTATGAAAATGAAGCTAATGTTCATATTCCTGGAAATTGTTTTGGTAGAATAATGGACGTTACAATGTAAAGTACTCTGTGTAGGTTGAGCTGTAGAACTTGGTCTTAGAATAGTTTAAATAAGGTAGAAAAGACAAAGATAGGATTTCTTCTGGTCTTTGTGGGGAGACCCTAGTTCAGATCTCACACACACTTGGACCTCACCACTGGTCTGACTCTGTCCTGGATCTCAAAGTGAAAGCGGGGATTTAATGCCCCCCAGCAGCACCTTTCTCAGTGTGAGATTGAAGCCTCCAGCCTGCTTTCCTTGCATTGCTTCTTTATTCCTCCTCCCTCTGGAAGTCTTAATTCACTTCAGCAGTGTCTGCTCTGCCATTGCAGCAGATGCCTGGAATATGAAAATCATTAGAAGGATTTATTAATGCATCTAGATACAATACAGCAAAACAGCTTGTCTTTTCCATGACTTTTTCAGGGATCCCTGTTATAAACAGATAACAATTTTGAGTCTGGAGAGCAATGAGATCTTACTTATCTTGGGATTCTGATGGATACTTAAAATGAAAAAGCAAACAAACAACAACAAAACATTGTGGGTGACTGTGAGCTTAAGAGGGCTTTAGGTAGAAGCCAGCAATTTCTGGCTTCTCACAGGGCTGAAAGGGTGAGAAGTGGCAAGCAGTAAGCAGCATTGTTGCTCCTATTAGAAAACACAGGGCTCTGTTTTTCCCATATCTTGAGGACCGTTTGGTGGATCCTCAGGAGAGGGGACTTAATGTCACTCTTGTTTGTTTGATCTTATGAAATGCTGTATTTTATACCTGTCAGTGATAGTCTGACAGGTTTACTGGAGCCAGGCTTACCTTTGTGCAGGGCTGTTTCTATGTGGAAGCTCTTTGTGGCATTCGAGGTCTGTCTTTTTTGGGTTGAGCTGAAGGACCACCCTAACCTGTGAATGCAAGGGTCTCTCTCTTTCGAGATGCAGGACTACCTGTGTTTGGCATCCTCAGTGTGTGCACTTCACATATCCTTTGATCTCCTATCTGTTTTCCCTTAATCCTTGAAGTATTTAACATCACCCTTTGAATTTCATTTTGAGGGGGACTGAGTACAGAAGGCACTTCTTCTGGCTTATACTAGCATCTGAAGAGGGCATCAGCTTGCCTTCCTGCTTTCATTTAGCAGTACTTCTAGCTAGTTTAAGTGCTTATAGTTTATTGTCACCCGTATTGAGTGAACAGGTGGATTATACATTCCCAAATGGAATCATAGGTTTAGGTTGGAAGGGACCTCAAAGCCCACCTGGCTCCAGCCCCCTGCTCTGGGCAGGGCCCCCTCCCGCCAGCCCAGGCTGCCCCCAGCCCCACCCAGCCTGGCCTTGGGCACTGCCAGGGATGGGGCAGCCACAGCTGCTCTGGGCAGCCTGGGCCAGGGCCTCACCACCCTCTGGGTGAAGAATTTCTTCCTACTATCTAATCAAAATCTAAGTCAAACAACTTTTTTTTTAATTATTATTATTATATTTTTTTATTAAATAGTGATTGTGTGTCTCTTCAGAGCTTGGTAGAGCTCAAACATTCCATGTATTTATTGATAGCTTTCCTGCTGGTAAAGGCAGCTTTGCAAAACAATAATTGGCAGAGATCTCATATTCTTCTACTCATAAATATAGATGTTATCCACAAAACTTTTCATAGAGATTCTCCCATTACTTGAAGCTTTCCATCTTGCATTTGTATGCAAATCCTTAACTGAGTATTTGCAAGAAGCAGTTGTGCCCCACCTTGCCCTTTTCTTTATCTCCCTGTCCCCACCAGCAGTGACAGTTTTAGGGCAAGGACAAGGCTAGGGTACCTCTTTGTCTTCTACTGGCTGTCTTCCAGAAAGGAGATTCCCTTCCTCTGCAGGAAAATTTGTAACATGTCTGAAGTTGGAAGATGCAACCAAAAATGCTGGCTTCACATTCTTTTCTAAAAGCTTTAATGGAAACTGCATGATAGTGTGGTCAAGGTAAATGGTATCATGAGGATACTGTACAATTGTAGAGTTGCTTGCATGTTTTCTTTAACATAATTCCTCAAAATAGCTTCATTGTTCTGTGGCACCTTTTGCTTTCGTCTGCCTTGCAGTAGGAGAAAAAAAAGATTTTAGACATAAGATTGTAGCAGGAATCTCACCTTCCCCCCTTCTTCCCCCAAAACTGATTTTTTTTTGCAAAAAGTGACTTAAATTCAAAACAAAATGTTCACTGTGTGACCTATCACAAGTGGAATCTATAGCATCTGATTATGAGCTTGAAGAATCTGGAAAAAGTTTACATTGAATAATTTAGTTTCCCAAAGAAAATGTTTAACTCCAAATTTTAAAGCAAGAAAGGGGCTATTATTATGATCTGTTAAATTTGATTATAAGTTTAGTTATTTAATTTTACTGGAACTGAGGAGTTGAATCTTTGATATAAAATTTCTATGTCTACTTAAATACAGAAATAGGCTGTTAACAGGACAAGTGTATGTTTCATAAATTATTTGTTGTCTTCCGAAGTTAATTATGTATTCTGAAAATTTACTTCGTTTGCCAACAGAAAACACTTTTTCTGTCCTGTCTGTAATTTGCTGCCATTCATATATGTATATCTACTCATTCTGTCAACTGTCTGTTTGTGTTGATTAATACTAATATGGATATTGATGTGAACTGGTACTTCAACACTGGGAATTCAGCAGTGTTGAATTCCTTGACTGTAGCTTTAAAGTTGTTTCTCAGTGAGTATTGATAATTAAAATTATATGTACCTGCCTGGATTAAGCCATAATCAACATGGTTGCATTTCATAGCTGACATTGCTTTGACCTTGCCAGAGGTCAGACTGGAGACCTGAGATCCCTTTCAGACTGACTTATTCTGTGATATCCGCATGTATTTATATGTGTGAGCGTGTAAATATATGTGTAATATCTGTATATGATTTATAGAGACACTTTTGAGTGATGTCAGATGTCACAGCTATAATAAATTTTTTTTTTCACTCTGCTGGTTTTCTTTGCCCAGTCTGCCGCTAAGAAACCTCGGAAGTCTCCAGGAGACAAAGGTCGTTTGGAGGCTGGAGCCAGAGGAGCAAGTCGTGGAAGAGCTAATGGCCACCCTCAGCAGAATGGAGAAGGGGACCCTGTCACTTTGTTTGAGGTGGTTAAGCTGGGGAAGAGTGCTATGCAGGTAAAATAACTAATTGTGTTACGCTTTCATCATTCAGTGTACCCCAACTGTAGGAGTTTGTTCTGAGCTATGCTTTTGTAAACAGTTGGCTTAACTTATAACAGTGTATATGATAAAGAACAGAATGTGCTGTCATTGAGTTGGGGACTTCCACGTATTTCTGAAAAAAGAGACAGATCAGAAAGGTCATGTATTTCAGTTGAATTATCCATTATTTTGTCCATTGCTTTCAAATTGTAAATACATGTTGGTATTAAGCAGTCCGTTAAATGATAGCCTGTAGTATGTTTTACAGGAAGAAAAAGTATAAGATGATACTATTGATGGATACAAAGTTTTCTTTCTTTTTTTCCCCTTTTTTCTTTTTTTCCCCAAAAACAGCTGCTGCTGGCTGAAGCACTTTTGAGTATTTCACGCTGCAGCTTGCATTCTTGCTGTTCCCCACCAGAGCTACAGATGAAGGCTAAACAAGTTGCCTAGACTTCCTCTGTGGCTGAGGGACAAAGATGGACACACTCTGAGGGCGAATTTTTCATTATAAGATAAATATCTAAGATAGTTATATTGAACCGCCTCTGGAGGTGTTTCTTACTCGTTTTAAGTTTTGATCAGTTACTGAGGTCTTAAAGCATTTATTGGGCCAGATGAGTCCCATCTCAAGAACCTCTATAGATGATTGTTTCTGACAGTATTTGTATGCTTTTTGTAAGTTACTGTGCTTCAGCTATTTGGTTTTGGCACTCAAAGGAGAAACATGGGCCCAGAATACCAATAACCCATTGCAGTTAAAAGCCAACAGTGGTTCCTACTGAAGGGTTGTTTAAGCAAACTTCTTTTACTTTGCATTTCAAAAAAAGGGAATCATGCAATATCAGTTTGTATGTTTTGCTTACGTGGTGCCAACTAACACGAGCAAAATTATAAATTAGGAAAATTAGGAGCAAAGTGCCATTCTTAATGTTGCTTTTGGTGTAGCATAAAACCTAGGACTAATGTAGTTTTCCACATGAGTTCCAGCTATGGAATATTTTCTCTGAGCCTCAAATCTGAGATGTAGTTTTAAAGTACTAATAAATAGGAAGAAAATATCAGTAATTTTGTTCTTCATAGTGGCTGTTTTTACAGTTACAAAGGATTGACCCTTCTTATCTACTAGGTGAAGACAGAACAAATTTACTGCTAACAAAGCTACAGATTCTTTGTGCCTCTTCTTCGTACATGTTTTATATTGGGGTTTCCAACTTTCCTTGGTTTTCGACACATTTTCAAATTTTATTTTTGGCAGGATTTGAGGAAACATCTGGAGTCTATTTTCTGGTTTTACTGCAGTACCGAACATATATTATGCTTTACGTAGTATGTTTGTCTTAGAGTTATTGATATTTGCAGGCGCCAAATGAGAAGGAATGTGTGATTGCTTTGATATTTGATGACTGAGTGCGTGTGTGGAATTGACTTTGATACATTTCATCTATTTCAAAAGAGATGCCAACAGAAGTCTTCCACAAATGAATTTCTTAAAAGAAATAGCCTGCATGTTTGTAGTAAGAAACCTTTGGAATTCAAGTTGAACTGAATTCAAAGGAATTGTTTTGAAAAAAGTACTATTTGTGTACAGATATATACATAAACACACACACCCCTATATATACATGTGCTTACACATGCTTAAAATGCCCTTAGCCTACATCTTGCTCAGATGAGAAAGAAGTAAATAGCTCTTTGGAAGCTGTTCCTAACATGTAAACAAATAGTAAAAGAGTAGGCAAGTCTATTTGAAGGCGTGGGGCATAAGTGCCCCATTTTTAGGGCCATATTTAGCAATCATAATCCTAAGTTCAAGAGTATGTGCCACTTGTGTACCTTCAAAAAATTTACTATTGATAAAAAATGAAATTGACAGACCCGTGTAGTGGGAAGCAAGATGCAATTACCATGTGATTAAATTATTTTTAACTTGAACTTCTGGATGATAATCCCACATTGAAACAAAGGTTCTATAAACCAAGTTTATTAGCATCTTTATATTTTTTGTTTTCCTTATTAGCTTAGGGATTTTTATTTAACAATTAGGAATGCTTGGCATTTTTCTTACTCATAGTTTTGATGCAGGTTTTTTTCTGGCCAATTTTAGCAATTTTGTCAGTATTGCCAATTTTCAGATAAATTACTTATATTTGCATTTGATAGAACCTCTTTTTTGTTGATATTCAGTTATTTCCCTGTAACATGAACCTACTTTTTTCTGTAGTGCACTTAAGTTTGCTTCCAGCAATGAAAAACAGAAAAGTTCAATTAATATATTTAGAGATTATTTGAAAATTTTCCTTAACGTGCTTTCATTCCTGACCTATCTGCTCCAGCTGTGTGCTCTCAGAATATATTTTAGTTGTTAGATTTTTCTATCTTTGTATTGCCACCTCATGGAAGCCTGTAGCTGAATTCAACTCTCATTTCTTTTAAGTTTGTCCTCTATTCTGGATCTTATCGCAGGGTTCCTTTACCTCTCTTCAGGATTACTGCCGTTTGGTTCTTCCAGGGAAACAAAGTAATGTTAATATTTTGTTTTTCAAGTACACATAACTTCAAAGCTGCTCTTTGCATATAAATCTTTGCTTCTGTTATGAAGTGTTAGTTGTATCCAAGCTAAGTTTCACTTGAACTCTGTAAATCAGTCTGATACCCACATTAACCTAGTATTGGATTGTTGGCACTTTTAAAAAGTTTGTTCTGTAACCTATTGTGTAGTTGGTTGCTTTGGAAGATTTTCTGTTGGCAGCTCTCTCCGTATGTAGTGCAATATGACCTACCTACCTTCCTGTTTTCTGCTGGTACTGTTCTTTAGTCCATTAAGATTGTTTGCAGAGCTTTTTAGACACACATTTTTCTTTGTTAGGGAATTAATGACACTTTTCTGCTTTTTGTCATTTGTCTCTTTTTTGCACCTTGAATGTTTTTATGGACACAGCTATATCCAGCATATTTCCCCACTCTAAACTTCTGCAGGCAGAGCAGACTGTATCATCATTTCTCATGTGCTGAACTGCCTGAGCTTACCCTGGTGGGAATGAAGGGCATGGATGAATCTCCACTCCTGCAGCTGAGCCCCAGTGCAGAGGCTGACTCGTAGCTTAACCTTTCGTAGGCACTTATGTACTGGTCTCTGACCCTGGTGTTAAGGCAGCAGTGAAGTAAAGAGCATGTGATGGTTGCAGATTTTGTTTAGGCTTCAATCTGAAAATTTCTTGAGAGTTAATTATGTCCAATTAGCTGTAATAAAGTTTGTACTTCGGTGTTGGTCAAAACAAGCGTAATAGCATTTTGCTTTCTTGTGTGCAAAGGAGATTTGTGCCTCCCCCAGAAAATCGAAGATAATCATCAGTAATCATACAACGCATTTGATACCCAAACCTGAACAGATCTATGCCGAGATTACTCTGTATTATGTGCATAGCCAGTTGTCCTTATCTGCAGTAAACTGCAAACGTCAATTTAGATGTTGATTTTTGAAATATTGGAACCCTCTGCCTATGCTCAGCTATTAAAAGATACTGTGGTTTAGAGTTAGACATGGTTCAGAGTAAATATGGTTCCACTGTATGGCAACGTGCATTTAGGATCTGTATCCAGAGAGAGCTTTCTGGCACACTGAAGGGGAATTTTTCATTGTGCTACTGGTTCTTTGTCTCACCAGAAGTCAAGAATATACCTCAGTCCTCGCTCTTCTTGTCTGCCCATCTGGGCACACTTGAATACTTTGAGATGCTCTCCCTGTTCAAGTTTAGTTGCACTTGTAGCAGGGTCAGCTTACCCTGTCCCATGAGGAAGTTCTCTTGGTTTCCTAGTTTCAGTTCTTCACACATTATTTCTTCCTCGCACCTGCTGGGCCCAAGCTGGCTAACTGTGACGCTCATTTACTGGCTACAGAGTTCACGAGCATGAACTTTCATGAGCAGGAGGAACATCATGAGACCTCATCTTTCCACTCAGTTGCTTATCTGAAAGGATTAAAACATGTCATTAATACTAATTTAAAATATTTCCGAAACGTTAACAGTACTTTCAATACAATACTGATTTTCAGCGTTTACCCACCTGCCTTTGTTGCAGACTGTGGACTTCAAAATCAATACCTGCAAAAATAAAGGGTATGCATCCCTTACAATTACATGTTTGATCTGTTGGAAGTAGGAACAGAGAGGGAAAGCAGACAAAGCTTTCAGCAGCGCTTTTTTTGTTGTTGTTCTGTATGCACTAGCATCATACTGCATGATTGCCAGTTCCTTTTAGTATTAGGTTTAGAATAGTTACAGTTACCAACATCTGTATCCAAAATAGTTTTCTGATGGGAATTCCCAGTACCTCCAGTGTCTTCTCCTATCGCTTTTAGATTTGACAACTTGTACCAGATAGGTAAGATAATCAGTTCTTCCAGAAAGCTGATGTGGCTTATATATCTTGTTAATAGGGCACATCCTCTACTGTTCTAATAGCTTTGGATATACATAACGTTTGGGGCAGAAATAGACCATTATGGTCTGTAAACTACCTCCTTGCACAGGTCAGGCTGTGGAATTGCACCAGTTCCTGTGTTAAGTCAACAGATTCTTCTCCGCCCCTTTTTTCTCTAGTAATAATAATCTGAGTTTCATTTAAGTACAGGTTAGGGTGGGCCAACCTTAGCAGCTGCAGAGAATCAAAGGGTTGAACCTTACCCTTCTTCCTCAGGTCTCGCTGCAGAAGGTGCTGGTGGTGGCAGGCACCTCGGCTGTTGAGCGGGGAGCAGGAGAGGGCACTGCCTTGAGGCAGAGGCCCCCAGCACCACCCCACAGAGCCAGGCTGCTCCTCAGATGTGCTTTCTCCCCGGGAAGGAGGCTGACAGCAGGGCAACTGACTGCACAGCTTAATCAGCTGCTTCCCAGCACATTCAGCGTGGATTAGATTTTGCTTTGCTTACTTCTCAACTCCCTGGAATTTTATCACACGGTTATTTTAATTACATAATTACTATGCAATATAGATAATCTCTATGCTCCTTAGTCCTCCCAGTGGTTCTAGTTAAGAGGAATTGTTATGTGCTTGCTTTAATCTTGCATGAACTAAGGCTGCTGTTGAACAGATTGGTCCCACCTTCTCTCACACCTACAGCTGTTGTTTTTTTACACCTTTCTTGTGTGTTTTGTAGTCACACCAAGAAATAAATTTAATTAGAACATGACACTTTGATGGATTTTTTTTCAGCTGGATCAGCTCCCTGATTCAATTCATCTCTGGCAGCAGCTCAGACTTATTCTTGATTGAAGTGACTGTATAACCATGACAATAGCTACCTTTTACGGGAGGAATTGTTTTACGTATATGCCTTCTTACTCGAGCTCAAAAATGAAACCCTGCTGGGTCTAACTGGATCATACCAAAAGTCCAATATCCTGTCTCTGTCAAAGGCAGATAAGCAAGAGGGTAGATAAGAAGGTAAAATATAGTTCAGGAGTTTTCCCTACCTCTGTCTGTTTGCATCTCAGGGTGAATATGGTTTCTGTATAAACAGTAGCCTTAATGGCTTTCTTTTTCCCGAATTTGTCTGTTCTCCCTACTAGAAGTCCTCTTCAATGGATAGTGTCTCTGCATCTACCTTGACTATTTCAGTAAAGGTCTTTGCTGAAGATGTAATAGTATACAAACATATGATATACAGAATCACCCACATTTTTTTTATGTTGAAGGCATTTTTTTAGTTTAATTATCCTCTGTTGAATTCAGACAGTGCTTTTTTCTTTGACTTGAAGGATGAATAATGACCTTGAGTTTCACCAAGCTGTCTCAGAAACTCCTCAGGAGTTTTAAGTACGCATTCTGTAAAGCTTACAGGATAAAATAACTGCAAGTATTATTGTCATTGGAAATAGTATTTAGTTCTGATATTGCTAGATGGATTTCTTCTGCAGCCTAACCTTGCTTTGCTTTTGGTTATATGGTACTGGATTAAAAGGAAAAATCAAAACTAGGTACATGTTCTCATGATTGTCACGCTAGCAACAATTTCGCCACCAGATAAAACATGAATTAATTAAGGGGGCTTCCCTTAATACCAAATGAGTTTTTCTGCTGCTTCTCCCTTGTGTAATTCACAATTGATGATTTCACTGCTAAGGTATGCTGCTTGTATGCCAGTGGTGCAGCACTGAAGACATTTATGCCTGAAAATACCCATTACAGTTAAAGCCAGAGAAGTTTTTTACTCTCCAAAATGCAATCATTTTTTGAATTATCTGGGGTGATCCACGAACTCTTTCCAAATTAGGCTAGCAAAAGAATTTGGAGTATGGCTTTTAATAAATTGATGGGTCTCTTCGTGGTATAACTGATTTTGTTTCTGCACTCCCTGAGGATTTTCAAAGCTCATGCACAGTGTATATAACTGGTTTTTATGCTTAGTAGCACCTCAGAACCATTCATGCCTGTGATTGGCTCCAGTTAAACAGACACAACCCTTAAGAAATTGTGTAGTATGTAAATTGTGAGAGATCAGCAGCTAACACGAAATCTGTACCACTGTGGAAAATTGTCTTGGTATGAGGCCTTTGCATATTCTACATCTTTTCTGAGGACTCAGGTGAGGAAGTGCAGCTCTGAGTAATGCAGATGCGCTGTAACAAGAGTACTTCTCAGTAGTTCTTACAATCTTAATCCATCTGCAAGGATAATTTTTCCAGTACCTTTTATGCACATAAGACTAATGCCACTTAAATCATGCCATTGTAGCACTCTGAGAACTAAATATTTTTATCTTTCCAAAGTATTTTTATCTTTCCAAAGCGTGTTTTTTTCACCCAAATGTTTCCCTGTAATGTGTTACAGTGATTTCCCTGCATAAAGTTATTTCATACACATTCTACTGCACAGAAGTAAGTATTTATGTGAAATGCCAAACACAGATAGGTCTGTATGGAGAGTGTGGATTTCTTAGTTTTATTGGGAATAAATTACTTTAAGATTTTATTCCTTCCCACTCTATGCTTCAGGAAAAAAAAGAAAAAGCTATATAGATAGACACTGCATTAAGCAGATTTTCTTGTCTCTGCTTATGAAAAAGAGAAACAAGAAACAGGTAGTGTTACATTAAAGTAAGATTTACCATAAAGAATCATTTTCAGAAAATACTCACTAGGAGTTAGCAAAGCATGAACTCTCATAATTTAAAATGACCATCTTTAGAGAAAAAAGGATAAATTGCAGCTTTTCAGTCTACAGTTCTGTTTTATTAACCTTATATTAGTTTTTTCAGTGGGTGTCTATTATACTTGCTGTCTGCAATTTGGAATGCTACCAGTCATCTTGAGGTCTAATGCAGAACGTGAAACTGCACATACTTGTACGTGCTAGGGACTACCTTCTCCCCAGTGACTGTCTGGGTGATTACCTCAGTCTTCACAAAAATTGACCTTAAAAGATTTGTGTTATTAAAAAAAAAAACAAAACTAAAAAAAAATGCATAAATTAACTTAAAGAATTTTACACAGAGCACTACAAGTCCTTTGCTACTTCCATTTCTTACCTTATGTTCTTATTTTCACAGTTCTCTAAGTTGCTCTCACCACCTGTTAAAGCACGTTCTTTAGCTTTTCTCTTCAGGCTGCTCTTTATACAGATAGTGGAAATTTTTAATTTCTCTCTGCTTTCCTTTCTTGTTTCAGTAAGCTTCAAATTTCATATGAGTAACAGTTTATTGGCAGAAGACATTATTATGCCTTATATACTTTTATTTTGATTTTTTTGGTAACTTTTATATAAACACACTGTACGCCCATCCCAGTCATATTTTGTCTGTTGTTTTCACTGTAAGTGAAGCATGACCATGATCAGCTGTATGAAACGGCAAATTATTTAAATGTTCTTCAGCCTTGATTTGCCTTAGTTTACAGTTGACTCAGATCTTACACTTGAACATATAGTGTCATTTGTTTTTACTTTGTTTTAGTAGCACTGCTGCCAAATTGTTACTTAATTTAAATTGGGAAGTAGCTTTATGAAATGAACTTTCATTAATATTTAGCGAGACTGTATAATTTACATGAGCTGGCAAAGTATCATCTGCAGTTAGTCCCTGTGGTTCCTCCAGCACTTAACGCTCTGAACTGTAGTAATGTTCTTGCTCTGAAGGAATATGAAATGGATTCGTAGCTGAAAAGCCTACAGGAGGTAATAAGATAACTAGTTTCATTATTTCGTTCATTGCATCACACTTTTGCTTTTACTGGCAAGTCAGGCTGCTATTTCTCTTCAGTACTAAAAAATTTTCTGATTTATCTTTTAGCGGACTTGAGATGTGAAGGTCAGTATATCTGTAGAGTTTCCATGATTGGTTTTAAGCTGTTTATTCAGACTGTGGATCTATTTTGCGACTTCCTTAACTTTCTTTAAGCTTCTCATTTCTTGCCTATTAGGCATGTTAGATTTTGTCTTCCAACTGTGCTACATGGTAGTTTTTGAAGCAGAGTCATTGCAGAGTAAATTTCTGTGAGATTCTCTTGAAAGCTGTTACGGGCTTTTGAAAATCTCTGTGCTGACTACGTATTTGTACTATCTGTCATCTGTCATTTGCAGAAGATCTTGATTTTTCACTCAGTTCTCATAAGAATAGAAGCATTTTTCAAATTTGAAAAAATACTGAATCTCATTTATGTAGAATGTACTTGTACGGGCTTGTCACAATGACTGACTCAGAGATGTGGTGCATCTCTGTATATATACGTATATCTATAGCTTCTATAGATGTACATGCATGTATATATGTGTGTGCGTGCATATATATATTTATATGTAGCTGCTTTCTTTTTTCTTTTGTGAGCAGGGAGTGAGAGGGAGTTGTGGGTGGTACTGGAGTAATTTTCATCTCTGTAATCAAGCTCAATAGTTTTTGACTTTTCTTAAAATTTAGTTACAATACTCCTTGCCTTACTCCAAGCTGGTAATGACGATGAGAAGCTCACGTAATTTCTCGTTTGTTGTACTTCATAACCTTGTCAGGGCCCTTCCCTTGTGCACACTCACTGCATGTGGTGAATCCTGAAAGTGCTGGTTTCCTGCACCTGGGCAGAATACTGCGGCACATGCTTCCTAGGAATGCTGAATTTATCACCTCTGTCATGCAGAGCACGTGAAGTGCCTATTTCCGTATGGTAGATCCATGCTCCCTACTGCATCTGAAGGTAGAAACATCTGGCAGCAGATGGGCACCACCAGAACAACTTGTGCAACCTAAGCTTGCCATCTTGCAGAAGTGTTTGGCAGCAGTAGGCGAGAAGCCTCTCATTGGGATTAATTCTTCTGGATGGAGCCTGCTTGTAGCTCCCTCCTTTCCAAAGGTCCTTCCCTCCTCCTGTCACTACATGTGCCTTCACTGCACTGTCCATCCTGTGTTTGGGACAGATGACAGGGAGGGGCCAGGGCAGGATGGTGACCAAATGTGGGCCATTGCTGGGAGAATTATTAAGGGAGTTTGCTGCTTGCTTGTGCCTGAGAAGCTCTTGAACATGGGGTGACTGGAAGGAGGGTGCTCACAAGATGAAATCATCTGACAGGGTTTGTAGTAACCTGTGGACTGTTGGCTAGATATCCTTGTTTTTAACAGGAGTCTTTTCCTCTATGCAAGTTTATGCAAAATTGTCCTTTTCTGGCAATGATTCCTTGCTGCACCCTTTGCTCTACTGTTTCCTGCCTGATTTCTTTTTCTCTCATATTCGGCCTTTTTCCTGGTTTTTGGATTACTGCTGGATTTTTTGGTTCAGTTGATACTTGTCTCTATTTTCAGTCTGATGTGTATCTTTTTATTTTTTCATCCTAATGTTTTCAGTTTTTATAGCTCTTTTCTGTTGCATCAAAAGTTAACAGTTTGATTAAGTTCCAACTGTTGTAGCATATGTAGTCTGGCTTCATTATCTCCTGTTGCCTTAAACTGTAATCTCTTTTTAAAAAAATTACCAACAAGCATGCCAAATGTGCATGAGAGGTTGAATTCTGTAGATGTGTGGGCGTTACTTTGATTTTGATACACTAAAAATCCCCCCTTCGTGTTTAGGGGTTAGCAAATGGGATTTGTGTGGCTGGGTGGTGATACCCACAGGTTGGGTGCCTCTGTGCCTTGTCACCCTCATCTCCCCTGAGATGCAGCGGATTCTACCTGGTGTAATCATGAACAGGTTTAGGCAGGAGTTACCTTACCTCGCAGTGCAAACGTGCTCTGCACAGATGAATTACGCTGTCAACTCCACTGAATATTGGCTATGTATATGCAAGTATGTATAGCACACACAGCCTGTTCAGTGTAAAGGGAGCAACTGGCTGGCTGTGACTACGTGGGCTGTGCATGTAAAGCTAGGTGAGATGAATCGTACCCAAATATTAAAAATGTTAGCTAAAACTTTCTGTCAGTCCTCTATTAGGTGCAGACAATACAGGAGGCAGTCTTTGCCTGCTGTCCCTTGCTCAAGGACATAGCATGTCCCTCACAAATCCTTTGTATGTAAAGAGACTGAAAAAGAGCAGAAGGTAGATGAGCTGAACTCATGCTATGGTTTTGAAGTAGTATGGCGAAAAGCAATTGAATAACTGCTTAAAAGAAGAAGAATGAAAATGGAAAGATCTTTGTACAGGTCTTCCCTCTGACCCTCCTCTTTTAAATCCAGATGGGTTCATTGACATAATTTATAGCACAGACCAGAATGACTTGCAGTGAGCAAAACTGAATTTGGAAAGGAATCTCTCGGGCTAGCCTTACTTCTACAAGGAGTGCTTTATGTGAAACAAGTCTATGGGTAGAGCACAGACACTGGCTGAGAACTTGTTCCTAACACACAGAAAAAACATCTGAGATTTTCCAGGCTCGAAGAATATAATAAACTCCAGAAAATGTTAAGAGATGTGTGACAAGGATGATCAAAGATAAGGACATGAAAATATTTCTGTGCAAGCCACAACGGCACAGAATAGGATTCTTCTGCCTGAGAGATGCCAAGTGGAGAATATGGTGGAAACATGGAAAATGGAAATAGGTGCTGGAGGTTTGTGTTCTCTTCTTCCTTAATAATTAGGTAGCATCAGATAGAACTAGCTATTGGCAAGTTTAAAACAAAAGTTGTGCTTTTTTGCAGTGAGTATTTAACCCTTCAGACACACTGCTACAAGGTGCTGTAGATGGTAACATTTTCTGGTTCACAGACACATTCATGAAAGGAAATATAACGTCTGTTGAACCATATTCACACTCAGGAAGCTTCTGAGCTGCAAATTAAGAGTCTGGGAGAGTAACTGGGAAGTATTGGTATATTCTTGCCCTTTTACCTTTTTCCCTACATGAAGCCCTGTGGGGTGGGAGAACCTGTGGTCTGACCCAGCACAGCTGCTGTTTTTTTCAGTGAAAGAATTAGCTGCTGGCAATTGGATGTTGCTCTGATATCTACACTAATAAAGCTGTTCAAACAAATGTTTTAAGTTGTCAGTACAGCAGCAGGCTGGTCATGAAGCTTTGTCAATATTTGTTTTAGTAAATAATTTTTTACATTTGGTTAAGTTTGGTTTTATATGTTGTGGTGAATTCTATGAATGATTGATACTGATGGGAAGAGGGCTAAATTTGTGATGAAAAAATAGCGAAGCATTCTGGATAGTCAGTTTTGTGCTACTGCTTTATGTTTTCTCAACAAGATTAATTTAAGGCCAAGACTTTCTTTTTGATTTCTTCTAAGTAGCAGATGGGCAGTGTTTTGTAAGATTTCTTCTCCTACTGTGCATGCAAGTGTATTTGTAGACAAAACCTCTAAAAACTTATTTTTTTGGCAATTTGAATGTGTAGAAATTCATGCTGGTTGTTGAATAACATGAGAATGCTGATATTCTCATCCTGACTTGGGTTAGGAACAAGTATAGTGACCTGTGTTAAAGATGGAGCGTGTTGGCTCATTTCACAGAGGCTGTTGTTCCTAGTATGTACAAAACTGTTTTCTCACTGTTTCCCTCTTCCAAACACTTGCTGAGGTCCTGCTAGCAATCAGGGGAGATTTCACGTGGATAAGATGGGAACTGCAGAGGGATGTTTCAGAACCTATCCTTATGTCTGACAGTTCAGAAAGAGGCAATTTTTTTCCAAGAGGTTGAGTAATTTGAATTCTGACCTTCCCATTCATTCTTTTTCCAGCTTGGTTGAGAAGCTGATTGAGGGGGATTAATATTTTTAATTTTATAGAAATGCATTATAAACCTGAACTCCCCAAAATAAAACAATCCATTTACAAGGTGTGCTCCAGTAGTATAGTCAGGCTAATCAAGCTTCTCTTAACGAATACCATCACATACATGGAATAGTAAAGATTTTTTTTATCCTAGTAAAATAAGTAAAATATATTATTTGGTTACATTAAATATGTACAATTCATTACCTTTATTGTGTACATAATTAAGGAGGTCCAAACAGAGAGGTTTAGTAATACTGTACGTTAGTGACGTGGAAGGAGGTCATACTTGTATTCCTTAAGCCTGAATCGGGCTGAAGAGGGACCTCATCAAATCCTCTTGCTCTTCTAGAACAGTTCTTAAAGCATTTCCACAGTTACTTTGTTTGCTTTGTCCTCATTGCTCCATTGTACTTACATCAGGAGTTTTAAAAGTCCTGGGTCCCCCCGCGCTGACGGGGTTCGATAGTCAGAATATGTCTGTATGGGAAGCAGCTACAGGCTTTGCCATTTGCTGTGTGGCTCCGTGTTCCTTTTGGCTGATGTACGTCTGCCATTAACTCTTTCCAATGCTGTGACGTGATTGCACTTTTGTGTTGACTGGCAAAATTCACTTAGTGCCATTTCTCTTCAAGCCACTGAAGCATTACTGTGTCGCCAGAGATTAATACATGACAAATGACAAACCTTGACACCTGTTTGCTTTCTGTCCTTCTCCCTGCTATCCCTCATAATAATCACTGCATGCTATGCCTGCTTATCAGTGATTATAAAAATATATCCTGGCTATATATAGTTCTGAGTGCAGATTGAAACTGACTCCACTTCATATACAGTGATTCCGGTGAATTATTGACTCCCAAACACTGTAAGACCAATCTCTGTATGTTTTATGTTCACAAAATAGTCTTAATTGCATTCTGTCTTCCTGAACAGCGTTTATGAATGATTGATATACTGCTTAGACCTTTAGAAATACTGAGATGTGCATTATGTGTTGTAAATTCAGTTTTTATCCCCGAATGTTTCTACTCATTAGTTTTCTGGGAGTGCATGTTGGTCATTCTGTATGGAATTACAGTATTTGTTTTTTCAACACAACTGTGAAACTGTATAAATACTGCGGGTTTTGAGAAATTAAAGTGATTTGAATTTGAATCTGTGTTTATACGATTACAATACCAGAAAACAATGCATATTGCTCTGTTCTCTAACAATATTTGTTCTGTCTCCACCTTAAGAGAAGGTGTATAGATTTCTGCATTTGCACACACATAAAGTTATGCAAAATAAATTCTCAGTTATAAAATTATATTCTGAAAAGAATAGTGATTGTCTTTAATAAAACACTTTTTAAGAGTGTCTGATAAGTATTCTTTTTTTCTTGACAGTCTGTGGTGGACGACTGGATTGAATCATATAAACAAGACAGGGACATAGCACTTCTGGATTTAATCAACTTCTTTATCCAGTGTTCAGGATGTCGAGGTACAGAACGTTGGATACAAGTTGTATAGAATAAATCTGACAGTCATACAAACGTGCGTTAGTGCAAATGCTGGTAAAGATGTGGGAGGCACGTGGATTGGTACTCCTCATATGCATGGTTGATATAGAAATATTGTCTGCATTCAGGAATAATTTTATTTAAAGCTTATTTGTCAAGGGCATACCCTTTCTTTTTCTCACTTTCCTGCCATCATCCTAAAGTGTACAAATCCTCCCAGAGATACTCTACTCGTCAGCAAAAGGAGACCAAAGATCTGTTAATCAAGGTAGGCGTATCTTTACTTCCCCTTTCTCTTTCTTCCCAAATATTTTCTAATTACGAGAATTAGTAGGTGTAGCTATACTTCAACTGCTTTTTTATTCCTGTCTCTCTAGGAAAACAAGATTTTTTTCATCTGAAGAGGAGGGAGTCAAGCTTCAGTTACCTTCAATTAGCAAGAGAAGATTTTTTTTGGATAAAGCACCAATTTTACTTCTTCCTTTGTAATACTTGTATCAAGTCAGCAGTGTGGACAGTCTTTTATACCCTATTTAATCAGCCTCCATTACCTGGAATAGGACACTATTTCTAGCATTCCTTTACCACATTGTGCTTTCTAATGAGTTTTTCATGTGCTGTTTTTTTACAGTTAACCTTGAAAACAGAGAGAGACAGAATTCTACTCCCTCTGTAGCATGTAGAACCAAACTGTTGTTTGCTTCCTGATGCTTCCTGTAATTTGCTTTGAGTATAATTGAAAATAACCTATAATTCAAAAATGCTTTTTCCCCATTTTGTAACTGATGTGCAAATACACCATTAGACCATCAAATGGTTTGGGTACAAGTCCCTTTTCTTCCTTCTTAACTGTAAGGAGAAGTCCCAAGTAGAGTTAAAAGCATCAGAGAAAAACCTTTTTTTGTAGCTTAAGGAAAGAAATTTATTTTATGGATTATAGGAAAGACTGGAGTTGTGAAAGCATTCTGTGAAAGGGCTAAAGCTTAGGGTTTAGGTTACCAGCCTCTGTCAATGTCTATACTGTTCACACAGATTGCCTAAAATATTTTTCAGACTTGTTTTGCAGCTTGTGTAAAGATGGTTGCATTCTGTTCGCCCTTTTTTAACACTCTCTTTTAAAGGTGTATATGAAAAAAAAAAAAAGACATGTCTTTTCAAGAATTTGGGCGGCATTAAACCAAAGGGGATTCATGGCCATATGTTTTTATTTTTAATGGAAGCTTTTGGTGTAGTCATGTCATAAGTATATCTTCATTCCCTTGCTGTTCTCCTGTAATTTCTACTTCCTTTTTTTCTCCTTGTTGGAGAAAGCAGCACTCTTAAAATCTCAGAGGAATTGTATTTTTTAACTTCTTGTTTCTGGTTGACACAGGCTGAATGCCAGCTGTCAACCATATGCTATTGGAGCCATTGCTTCTCAGAAAAGCTTTCCATTATTGGCACAGCACTTTAAGTGGTTGATGTCATTTACTTTTTTTCTTGGTGGTAGTTTTATGTTTTCTTGTGGTTTTTGTTTGTTTGTTTGTTTCATTTTTTTATAGTGACTTTCTATCTGTTTTCAGTATTCTGTTTTGCACCCACAGGAGTATCTCTCTGCCGAGCTCACGTTAGTGGTCCTCCGATTCTGAACAGCAATGATAGGAAAAAGAAAGCAAAAATGACTTGTCCCTTGACTTTACAGTGTGTTTTGAGGGATTTATTTCTGTGATGGAATTTTTGCAGTGTGTATGGTCGCAGCTGTAAACAGGGTTACAATCCTGGCAAACGGCTCTGTTCTTTCCTGTTCTCAGTTGTGGCTTTTCCCTTTCCCATTCTAGTAAACATGCCTGCTCACTAGAATAAGTAAAAGCTTTTTCAGAAGAGAGTGTATAGCATGAAATGCATAATAAGCTATCCTTAATTAAAATGAGGTATGGAAATTTGGGGATTTCCTCTGTTTTGTGAGGAAGACCAAAGTTTATTTTTCATGGCAAGAATATATGCTCTAATATATCACAGATAAAATTCCTCAGGAAACTTTGAAAGTGATGCTAGGTTTGATAAATCTAGTGCTATGATAGGGCGTGGAAGCATTTGATATCTAAATCTATGTGAAATGCATTTAGCTTGACATTTCTTGCAACAGTTGTAAAAAGGTGAAGAGGCTGCGCCTGTTTTTGACTTCAATTAGATACTTTAGGCACAAAATTTAATAGCTTTACATAGCAATAGTATTGACCCTGACAAAAATACCCTTATATTTAGAGAAATACAGATCTTTATGCATTTATCCCATTCTACTGGGCAGTGCATACACTTGAATGAACCTCTTAGCATCCTCCAGTTTTTCTTAGAGATTTTCCTGAAATTATAAGTGATCTGTTATAAATATAAATAAGCAGGCATGTTACATAAAGTATTTAAAAATGGAAAATTTATGTATTTTGCAGGCTAATGTACAAGATCTGTGCAACTTTGAATAAATATTAACCAGATATTCAAGCATCTGTCTGTCCTTTGTCAGCTCTTCTGAGTATTTAATTAGTTATTCTCTATGTATTGTGTTCTGGTTCATACAATGACAATTAAAACACCAGAGATTTATTTTTAGCATGACTTCAGTAGTCTTTCTTGTATTCTAAGGTTCATTTAGTATAAATAAGAAGGTTGTACTGTTGAACTACCAAAAGCATCTCTGTTCAATAACTGGATTTGCACTGGGATTAAAATCACTTTTTATACCATCTTTCCACTGGTTTTCCCACTCAATCGGTGTGTTTGTTGCCTTTACTGATTTTGATTACCAAAAAGAGACAGTTAAAAGAGTTAAATTTTCCTTTATCCTGTATTTTCTATTTTTTTTTTCTTTAAGAATACCTGCCTTTCACAGTTTATTGTAGTTTTCTTTGTGATGTGACATGGTGTTTCTGTGAGAGAATGGCTGACAAGGGGTGGTAAACTGAATAAAAATAAATTATGTTTTGTTTGTTTTGTACTATTTTTAAATGCATTGCATTTTCTGAAAGGAAGGAGGATCTTGTATTAGATAGTACCTTAGAAAGATGAAAAAGTTAGTGTTCAGTTTTAAAATAGCTTTTATGTTTGGAAAAAGAGCAAATAAATGCTGTTTACCATCACAGGAAAAAGGTTTGTTTGTTTAGTAGGAGGTATTTATTTTTCAGCGTATTCACAGCCCATAAAGAAGGTGTTGTTGTATTTGCCGCCTTCTTTGTCTGACAGAAAATAAATTTAGGGTTTTGTATTTTTAGTTAACGGGGAACTTTCTTGAATTTAGGCTGTCATAATGATAAACGGATTTTTTAATTAACTTCCACTTGGCTGGAAGGAGAAAGTGTATTCGTACGACTGAGTTTTCAATTTCAAATTTTGTAGCTTGGTCTGTAGCAGTGCGGATACAGGCATCCTCCTCTCTTGCAGACAATTTGCTGATCAGTGTTCAGTTTTCTGTGATTTTTTTGGTGCTCTATTCCATTGCTTTCTTATTTGAAGTTTTTGGTTTTTGTTTTTGTTTTTTCTTGAATACTTGCATAAAGCGCAGCGTAGTGTGCTTAGATCTCTGAGCCAGTTGCAAGCAAGCTGAAATGTCTAATCAGCAATATGCGTGCCCAGGTCCCAGAAGCATTATAACTGTGTCAGTATGATGCTGCATCTGGGCTAATTAGCTGTGCCTCTCAGCCTGAGTAATTAGCTCAGGTATCATGCTCTGCTGCTATGACAACCAGGCTGTTTCCATTTCTGGAACTCTGTGCATTTAGAGCTGCTTTGGGGATCTGCATTACTGTCTGCTTTTGCCTTCTGTTATTGATATAAAACAAACAGAAAACTCCACAAGTACTCTGACCTTTCTGGATTTTAAAGGCTGAGAGCCATGCTTGTGGAATAAATATATTTTTTTTCCTAACCAGAAGCAATTAGTGGTTGAAACAGCCTGTGAAGGACAAACCAACCTATCAAGTTCATGTAAGAAAAGAAGCTTTCTTTTGCAGGGGAAAAGGGTCTCTCACATGTTGAAGAGAACTACTTAAGTACTTCAAGTACACAGTGAAATTATTCCCATTCTTTCTCTTGCTTCCCTCTCATTTCTTCTCTGATAGGTAAGCCAGAAACCTGTAACTTCTTAAGAGGATTTGCAGAAGTGGTTTGAGCTCTGCATCTTCTGCTCGCCTTGCCCTGTATTGGACAGCTTTAAGACACTAGTTCCTGGAGAAACAAAATTGGTGAAACTTCCTCACTGTTAAATTCTTAGCCTTATAGCCTTCTCTGGATTTTAAAGGGCTCCCCCTTCGAAAGTTTGTGATATGGCACGCTCAAGTTGATTTTAGGAGTGGTACTGTTGGTCAAGAACATGGGTGGATTTCCTTTATATGAAGATTTTCTCATGTGTCACATTCCACCTCAAGATCTTCACTATTATTTTTTGTTGTTTGTTTGTTTTGTTTGCTTTGTTTTGTTTTGTTTTGAGGAATTAAATGTTAATGAATAAATATTCAAACTGCCATCAGTCAACTATGATTGTTGCTGTTGTTTAGTGTTACTTTTTTAATTGCAAGTAAGCAGGAATCTGTGTAAGAACTTTGTGCACAATATTGAAAGCAGAATGTTTTTTATTAACATTTTCCTTGTGAATCGGGCAGACAGGAATCCACACTCTTTCAGCTTGAGCTTTGAATCTATAGTTGTTCCTGACACATTCTTGTAAGACGCTCTGAAAAATTCTGTGGTCATATGGTACAGACAGAGTCAACAAGCGCAGGATTTATGAGCTAGCTTGCTTGAACACGAGACACACACTCATTTTGATTTTTATTAATGTTCTATGCCCTTAATTGAGGGCATGGAGCAAGCTAATAGATTTATGTTTTACCTAAGGAAATTGAAGGCTAAAACCAGGAATTAGCGCTGTGAAGTGGCCATTGTATGATTGGCAAAAGAAAAGAACAAACAACTGCTTGCTTTGCTGTTGGGCAGGATTTCAGAAAGCAAATTAGAGAGGAAATAGTGTTATTTACTTTGATTAATAATGTTTTAATAGGGGAATAATGTTGTAAATATAATAATGTTTTGGTTTAAGAAGGACAGTCATTTATTGGTTAGTTGAACACAGTTTTGTTTGTGGTCAGTGGAATGATATTATTCTTACAGATGAATGCTATTGAGCATTGAAAGAAGACTGAATGACAAACGCAATTTCCTGCAAACGGTCCTCACATGAGGAACTGCAAAATTGTTTGTGAGAAATGTTGTTGGCTTTGGCATGTGGTAAAATGCTTCCTCTTCAGTCATTCATGTATTACTACGTAATTGATAGTCTGAACATATTTAATATTTTTAATAACTTAGAAAATAAAGTTATTCATTGTGTCGGAGTTCACATTTTTATTATGGGTATAAAGCATAAAACACACTTTAATTTTTTTCTATAAAACCCCTTTTTAGTGTGTGAGTATAGGGGAGAATTTGTGAAGTAAATGACCATTGCACATTAAAAAAAAATGATGCTTACCTGTAAATTACCTAAGTTCCAGTAATGTTAAGGTTTTATAAAATTTTCTGTATGAATAATGTACAGAAATAAATATACGTCCCCAATACCTCTATGAGGTATTAAAAAGATACCGCTAACCACATGCAAAAACTGGCAGGTAAGACTGAAGGATAGAAGTGAATTAATTTTCTTTTTAATTTCACGTGTGGTGAAGATAAACCAGATCTGAACTTTCTACTTCTTGATTCTGAGCCTCAAGGTCATTTTTGCAATGTGTTTATTTTGAAGTGAAAGCTTACAACATTCAAAGTGAAAATAAGATGCAAATTATTAACTGGCTTGGGTAGAAGATAAATTAGGTTACCAGAGCTGCGTTAAATGTTTCATCAGCTCAGTTCTTTAAGTGAAGTTAGATAAAGTTGTCATATCAAATATTTGGCAAGTAATGTGGTTATGTCCAAAGTGAATTTTTGTGAAAATTTGCATATGGATTCTTTTTGTTAAATGTTTTGAAGTTCAAGCTTTAGTGTCAGTGGCTTTTAAATCAGAAAAGTTTTCCATTTTTCTTCCTGTTTTCTGCAGAATGGCCTCTATACTTTCATCTCTTGTACTTCTTCCTGTCTTTTTCTATTCTTTTGCTCTTCAGAATTTGCATGTGGGAAGAATAGCTACAAATCTCTGGTTTGTGGGTTTGTTTGTTTTATTGTTAAGCTTTCCGCCTTCCTGACTTTTTTGGAAGCCTTGAAAATTTAAAAATAAAAGAATTCAGACGTGAGAGTATGGAAAAGGTTTGAAATACTACATCACAGTCTTGTAAACACCTATGAGCTGATGGCCTCTTTTTCCTAAAAGGTGCATCCTACTGCTTTCAGAAACCAGTAGAAAAAAATGCAGAAATCTGCTGACTGTGCAGTACAGTGGACATGAATGAAGGGCATGTTGGGTCTGTGATTTCGTAAATTGCTGAATGAAATACCTGCTGTTTTGACCTCTGACTTCAGTCCAAGATTTTACCCTAGGAATTGGTAACAGGAGCAACAGTAATTTAAAACAAACATTTACATTTTTTTTATTACTTTCTCCATGAAAACATTGAACTGTTTGTATATCAAGTATGACCAAAAATAAGTGGGCTTAAAATCAGATATTAAATGTTTTATTAATGTGAATTAATTTAAAATTTTAAAGTATTTGAAACAAATTTATTTAATTAATTGACAAGACTAGAAATACTGGAATGTTTTAGAGCTGTCAAATGCATGATGTAAGGAATGGCAAGCTACCTTTGAATTTTTAGTGAATAAAAGCAAGGTCTGCACTGCTGGTGCTGTATCATACGTTCAAATCTGCTAAAAATGAAAGCACTTGTAAGCATGGAACAAAGTTTGTGTTCTTCTCCTGTGTACTACTTAGTGAATTCATAGCTTGTAATATCATTTATGGGACTGCTCGTTGAAGATAAATGGCCTAAGGCTTTCACATATAACCACTTGTTTTCCAATGTGTTCAGTTAACTACATACATATCAATCAGGAAAATGGTACTACTCATGTGACTGTAAAGGCACTATTTGAGAAGTTTCTATCAGGTCTATCATGATGCTTTAGTGCTACAATTAATTTAAAAGGGAAGACCGATAAATACCTCTTGATTTTAAGGCTTCAGAATAGTTTTGTTACAGGTCATATCTGTATAATTTCCTCTTTAGTTATGCTTGGTTTGTTTTTTATGTAGTATAAATTGTTGTAGGAGGAACCCCTCTGTACTAAACAAATTAGGAAAAACATCAGTTTGGTGTTTTTTTTTGACAGTACTGCTCTAAGTCTTATGGGTAGATTATGCCTGCCTATGAGTTCATCTTTACCTATGCATTAGTTATGTTTGCAAGATTTTTTTTTTTAGATGACTTAAAATGTACTTTCTTTGAAGACATAAACTATAAAAAGCCATCAAATACCACTAGATCTTAGTGCTTTCTAACTAGGTTACAAGTACAATGACTTCTTGCCTCTCTTGCCTTTCCAAACATACAAATTCTGCTGGTGTTAGAGTCAGATTTTCCACACCAAGAGTACGAATTAAATTCTAGAAATTCCTTTTTTTTTTTTTTTCTTTCAGGTAACACTGTAGTTGTTCTCTCTTTTTTTTTTTTGCATTAAGGAAACCATACTTAGTTTATTAAATATAGTGCTAGTACACACTTCAGCAATTACTTTTGAAGAGAAAGTCAGGGATGATTAAGAAGATCTGCATTCTAATGAAACAGCCTTATTCTCCGGCACAAAGAAAGTTGTTAAACCCAGTATTACCTTAATCTGCAAGGATTCCATAGTAGCTGGATATAGAAGAAACAGAGCAGCTAGGGTTTCAAAGAAGGTGCATCAGAATTGGAAAGAATAAAAAGCGGACTCTTACAGAAGGAGCCACAATCCTCTAACATTCCAGTACTACTTACTTTATTCACTATTTACATCAGCCTTCAGCCTCAGTCTTCTTCAGCCTAAACTATGACCAGCCGAGCCTTAAAATTTTTCACCTTCTTTTAACTGGAAGTTATGCCATTTCATGGTACTGCCAGGATCAAATCTGTTACAGGGCACACTGGTATATATTGCCTTTACCTCCATGTTCTCTTCTTTTCCTTTTTTTTGCCTCAAGCAAGAGGCATGGTACAAATTTCTGGGATACCTGGAAGGGTGGAACAGGGTGTTGCACAAAAGTACCATCAAATCTTGCAAAAAGAGGTTAGGAGCAAGCTTTCTAGTACTCTGTATTTTTGCTTAAGTAAGCAAAGCTGAACGCAGTTTTTGGATAACTCATCAACTGAGAAGTGGGTACATCAGTAGAAATGTTTGGCTTCTCTTTCAGTTAACATCATTGGCTTAAATGAAACTGGTATTCATATTTTCCATCTGTAGCATTGGTATTTCAGTTTGAAACTGCCTGATTTCGTAAAGGGGTGAACTCTACAGTTACAAGGTTAAAACACCTTTGATGAGAAAGTCTTTTCTCTCAGGAGTAGTCTGCTGAGTTTAATAGGCACCATCTGTTGTGGAAGTAAACCTCTACAAAGTCATAACGTGATCTTTTGAAATTCCTTTCCTATAGTCGTCAGATTTACCACCTTCCCTACTATTTATTTGATTTATTAATTCATTCTTGAAATGAGTCTAGATTGCTTGTAAAATGCTGTGATTTAGGACAGAATGATCATGAAAAAAGGGCCTAGAAATTTTTGCCACTTTTTGAAATGAAAACTTACTGTAGATATATTTAATTATATAGATCATAATATTGTTGTTGTTGTAGACCATATGTAGATATAGCCAATAATGGTATTTGAAATAACCTTTTATTACAGTCAAGAGATTATCAGATCCCACAATTCTCAGGGGATTAACCCACTAAAACAAGTTCTGCTTCAGATCTAATTTAGTATGGCAAGAATGCATTTGCTATTGATCTTGTTTATTCCCAGTACAGTCTCTGAATGAAGAATACATAAGCAGCTGTATGAATTGAACTGGGAAGTATTGCAGGTAGCTCTATGAAAAGAGTTAGAGGTCATACTTTTCTAAAATACTGCTAAAGAATGACATTGTTTTTTTTTAAAAAAAGTCATTGACATTATAAAATTAATTTTTGGAAATTTCTGCCTGGATAGTTGTGAATATTTTTGTAACTTAAATGCTGAACCTCAAGCAGTTTTATTTTGGAGATTGAATGGGGCTTCTGTTTACACAACTATGAAAGGCAGTAAATTGGATCACCACAAAGCACCTCTTTCCAAGCGTTTTTGTATCATCCAGTTGTAGAATCAGATACAACAAAATACAGAACCAGCCCTATCTCAAACAACAAAAATAACTGACCTATGATGTAGTAAAAGTTGTTTGGAAAGTAAAATTGCAAATCTCGAAAAAGGAGATCCTTAAGTAAACTAATGAAGTGAGAATCAAAAACTGATCAAATCACGCTCCTAGATGTAGAAACAATTTTGGAATAATATCATTAAACTACCAGAAAATTATGTAGTCTTCAGTTGTTCTTCCAGAGAGACGACAGACTGAAGTTTTACATAGGCTTAATTTGTCTCTGGGGACAGAAGTAGGAGTAATACTTCAGAGCTCAGGCAGGTGGATAACAATAAAATCAATGAATGAAATAAGATAGAAAGTGGAAGCTACTACATTCTGTAAAAGAAAGCCACATTGTTTTAGCGTACTGGCATCCCTTAAGCAGAAGAACAAAGTAATGTGGAAAAGCAGGTGTGCACAAAAGCTGTTAAGAAAATTAGTATATGGCCATCTATTAAAAGAAAGGGCGAAATTTTCATTTTGGGAGACTAAAGCTGATTAGTAAGTACATCATATGGTTTATATAGGGCAATGGGAATCCATGGAGTGCCTTTAATTATGCTATTGAATAATGAGGAGATTTCTGAGGGACCTAACAGTGCTGCTAAGTAGCCTTTCTTTTATTAAATTGAGAACTATCATAGATTATACTTCTATTTGATGATGGAAAATATACTTTTTTTCTAAGTAGTTTAGCTGAGAATAGTTTTGCAGATTTTGTGGCAGTGGTGGAATTTCAAATTGTGGTGACCTGAATACATGTATATGTCAGGTTTCTGTTTGGTTGATTAAAGCCATTTTTGCCTACCGTTTTCATCTTGTAGTTTTCAAGTCAGTTTAATTAATTAGCCAGTTAGGGTGACTCTTTGCTCATTGATGAAGAAGAGGAGGATATATTCAAGAAGAGCGTCTTTGGAGCTTAACCAAAGATTGCTGTTATTCCTGTGTTCTTACTGGTTGCCTTTTAGCTATTTTTTTCCTGATGGTGGAGAAGACTAAAAAGGGCAAGATTTTGCACACCAAGCATGATACGTTTCCACAGATCCCCGTAACAACTTGAGTCATTTCTTCCAGTTAGAGCTGGTTTTATTGAGTCCCCTTTTTGTTTGTTTTGTTTGTTTTGTTTGTTCTTATGATCCCAAAGAAATTGAGGATCTTTACAACTGGAGTTTATGTGAATTGAATTTGTATTGTACTAAGTGAGCGTGTGTACGACAGTGTGTATGTAGGGAGTTCCTTTGGTACCAAGGATATTGCTCATCCAACTTTCGTTTGAACTGAACTCAACCCAAATCCTCAAATTCCCTTCAGACTATTTTACAGCCCCAAAAGGCATTGAATCCTGTGTCATCCTAACCGCTTCTGTAAATCAGCCTCAAGGATCATGTCACATGTCAATTTTGGACTCTGAAACTGTCAGTGAATTATTAAATGTTTGGGAACTGACAACGGTTGCTGGGCCACTCAAGTTACCAAGTGTCCTTTCTACCCTGACACTAAGTCTTGTAACAGAATTTCCTGTGCGGAGGTTTCAGAGTACAGAGCCAGCTGAAGATCTCAGTTCTTGTGAAGCAAACGCCAGCAGGGAATGTAGTGGAAATCATTAAAATCCCTTCTTTCAAGTCTTTGAAGATGAGTTACTGCAAATCTGCAGTGAGGTGTTTCTTCTAGAACTGTGATTTAACAAAAAGATAAAATCTGTTTTTTGCAGTCCAAAATAGAAAATCAAATGTATTAACATTTACTTTTGAAGAGAGAAGAATGTGAGTTTTATGCCTGAATAGAAATCATAATTTCATACTGCTAAGTCACTGTTGGTAAAACAACAGTAAACCACATTCTTTTCAGCTTCAGAGGAAAGGTGTAAGTTTGTTTTTGTATCTTGCTGTATTATTTGGCCAATGGGTAAATGACCACTGTCAGAATAGATTTTTGCCTTGAATTATAAGAAGATTGATTTATGGATTGCGAGCACTTTGATTTATGATTTTCCAAGCAGCTGTTGAACTGTAAGTCTTTTCAGCCAATTACCACTGACTTTGCTTCCAGGAGATGAAGTCCTTTCCATTAATAGGCAGAAGAAAATATATGCTAGTTACTTTCTGGTGCTACTTGTGGGTATTTCTGTAATGGATTGGAATTTTATGGCCTGATTAACAGAGGAACCATAAGGGATTCAAACTGTCTTGAATTCTTTATCTGAGTTACAAAGGGTTTAATCTTAATGGTAATGGTACAGGAAACATGCATGAGTTAATTTGCTCTTTGTTCTCAAATTATATTCATGTCTTTTTTTTTTTTTTTTTTTTTTACTGGACACATCAATCTTTCAGTGCTAGTATTACAACCAACATAAGGAACGTTTATAGTTGATCCTGAGATTTGATTTTTTGGTGATGTGTGCAAAGTGTAGCTTATTTTCTGCCAACTTAACTCATGTGATACTTCACTACTGAATATACTTTTTGACAATTTATAATGAAAGCCATGACTTAAGCGTAATTTACAAAGTGTACATGAAGTTATACTAATGTCAGACTTTTTTTGGGGGGAGGGGAAGGGGAGGAAATGCATTGGAGCTCTAAAGATTTTCAAACACTCTAAATATCGTGCTTCTTTGGGCCAGGATGTAAAAAACATACCAATAGGAAAGATACTAGCCCAGGCCCATAGCAAGCACTCAAGCACTTGCCAGCTATTTTGTCAAATAGCAGTGAAGGAAGTCGTTACTCTCAAATGTGTCTGATACCTAATTTTCAACCCATTTTTATTTCTGGTTTCCATGGTAGCATGTGACAGTAGGTATTGTACTTCAGCTGTGTGATACTTTTTTGCTACCACTATTTTGATTTCTAATGCTTCATTGGCTACTTCTTTGGGAATTTTTTGGAGACATAATAAATCATTTAATGTATAGATAAAGATACAGATACTTTGTATAAATCATTCATAACTTCTGGGTTCCCACATGGAATTTTGTAGAGACTTCTCCTAACTATCTTTTCCCCACTTCTTCCATTTTATTCCAGTTATTCTTTGTATTATAAATGCATTGGTTGAGATTAAAGAGTGAAACTCTTTAATGGTATTCATACCATCTTTATGACCAAATCTTAGTTCACAGGGTTCTTATGTTCTTAACTCGGCTGTCACAGCCAGCTTCTGTCCTAAGTTTCTGGGATCTCTGCACTCAAATGAAGCTTAGATGTAAGGAGTTTGCTGATAAGAAGCCGTGGCTGGGTTCAGCAGTTCACAAGGCGTTTCCAGAGTACATTCGTAACTGCTGGGTATGAACTTTTCCTTCTTGAGAAGGAAAGGGTGGCCTGTGAAAATTGGCAGTTGGTTTAACTTTGTATATTGCTTTATGGCTCTGATTGTCTGATATATTGGCCTTTATTACTGTGTAGTGTTACTTGGCATATTATGTGTATAACTCCACTATTGGTTTTTATACCTCCTTAATTAGGATATAAAATTAAATTTAGTGTTGACATAGTGCTTTTCTGCACGAATGGTAACTTAGTAGCTTTATCTCATTGATTGCAGAGGTGTTTAATACATCTTAGGGAGAAAGGGCAAAAACATAATCAGAGGTTGGGGCAGGAGGGAAGGATTTTGACATTCAAAGTAAGTTAATAGATCTCAGCTATGTGTTAGATTAATTTTAGTTTAATACAGTGTAAATCAATGCATATTAGTATAGTACAACATTTTAATAGTAAAGTGCGTTTATTGTAGCATACAATATTCATAGTATTGCATTGGCTTTGCTCTGACTATGGTAGGTTATAAAATCAACAGAGATACTGTGGACCAGTTTCAATGTCCAAGCTGTGAAGATGGGAGACAAGATACAGATAAACTGCAGGGCTTGTATCTAGGTTTAAAATGCACAGATGAATGCACAGATGGATATCCTGTAGCTTTCTTTCAGGGTAATACTCAAAGAATTGATCTTATTAAGTGGCTAATGTATCCCAGTGTTCTGAAGGGAGACTGAGCAACAAGCTGCTTTTGCGAAAGACGAGTATCTGCACTCCTCACCCCGGTAGTGTTCCTGTCTGCCTACCTGCATAAAGCAAAGCTTGCAGTTCGTTCTGATTAGAAACAGTGAGATGCATTTGAAAAACGCATTTAACCCTTAGGTATTTTGAGACTTCGATCTTGTGGAAACAGTGTAAGGTGGCAGGCATTTTGAAAATGGGAAATGCTTTGTGCATTTCTTTTTGTTCTTAACAGCCTGTAATAACAGCAAAAAAATACTAAAAACCCTAGGCGAAAAATATAATAATGTGCATGAGATCCATTAATAAGGAAAACTCAACGAGAAAGGGAAACTGAAACATCTGTTTTGTACTTTCCTGTAACAGACGAACGAAGGTTGTAGAGGTAAACTTGTGAATTTAAATGCAGGGAAGTATAAAACCAGAGGAAAAAATGATGGACTCCAAAATCTACAAGAAAAGAAGGTGTTCCCTGAGACGAGTGTACGTCATGGTGGTTTAGGTCTGCTTCAGCGGCCAAAATGGCAGTAAACCCATTTCATTTGATGAGTATGTTGTGGGGCTGCTTTACGCTGCTGCAGAATGCTGCAGCCAGAATATATTGCTGAACAGCACCATATATTAAAAATGTAACTCAATTTTTGAATAATCTCATTAAGTGGATGACCCATGATATAACATCCTTTGGTGCTTCTATTATGTATTTCAAGGAAAAATTCATGTAAGAAGGACAACAAAAAAATTGCTAGACATTGTCTATGTTTACACTAAATTACAGCTGAAAGTGTCATGCCAAAAAAATGATTTCAGCATTACAGTTAATCTTAAAAATTTGAGCGTATTATGATAAAGACACCCTTATGTTAAGATTTCCAAACATCTTAAACTGATAGTGGGGAAGAGGAAGCACTGAGAAACCTAAAGGGTTGCTTAAAGTGCTGAAAGGCAAAAGGAAAAAAAAAATGCTCTGAGTAGTTTGTTACAAGCTATTGTGAAAAATAAATGCTCATTGCAAAATCAAACATTAGCTGTAGGTTATGTTAAAATATTTTGCCCAAGCATTGCTTCGTATATTCCCACTTTAAATAAATTTCCCCCGCTCCGTAATACAGAACCAGCGGAGTAAAGTGACTGCATCAGTGGCATCTTGCATTTGGAAATCTACAGAGAATTGCACTAGCAGCATAGTAACACTTGATTATTTTCAGTGCCATTTTTAATTCAAGCCAAATACACCATTTCAACTAATTCTACTATTCATATTTGTAAGGTAGAGGGTAGAGGTAGAAGCAATCTGAGAGGAGATTGTAAATAAGGATTTAAGCCATTTTCCAGATTAAACCTGCTGCCCTTGATGCATTCCTTTGCGTTTTTGATCTTTTTCCATAGTGGTACTTGATTAATTTTTCCCCTTGAGTCCACCATCTTTGTGTTAATTAGCGTTCTTCATTTCTTCACTTAAGCTCTCTATTCCCTCTTGTATTTCATCCTCTATTTATTGCTATCGGTCTTGCAGCACCCTTTCTGTTAGTTACTGCTTTATCATTTAGAGTACTAGAAAAACAAACTTTATATAAGACAAAGTAAGACTGATGTAAACTTCATTTTGCTCACAAATAGTGAATCCTAGATATCGGCTGATGAGAAACAAGTTCTATGTTGACCTCTCGTTTTTTTGCACCTCTTCCAAATTCCCACTTAAAGTTGTTGTCAACACTGTAGTGATCTCTGTGTGTTTTCCAGTCTTTCCTCAGTTTGCATCTCCAGTTGCCACTCCACACCTTTTTGATGACCTCAGATTTGCCCTAGGATTGCTGTTTCTCCAGCCTTGTCGTGACAGCTGCCAGCAGTTTGTCTTTTCTCAGTTCAGAGGTGACAGTTCCCTCTTGCATTATATTTATCACCAAGCATATCCAGATTTTACTGATTTGTGCTCTGGTATGTGCTGTTTTGTTCTCTTGCCCCTGCCAAAGTGTTTGAGCAGCTATTGTTAAGTTCACTTGGTGTTGCTTTAAGCTCACTTTTAATATGATGCTTTCTGTTATTTTTTCTGTTATTTTTCAATAGTAGCCCAATCCTGATGAGGGGAAAAAAAAAGGAAGCCTTTTTTTTTTTTCACGGGCTTTTTTTGTGTAAGATTTCAACTAATTTTTATTTTTAAGTCCCTTTCAAGTAAAGATACTGCCTCTCTTCTATAACTGTCTAACACACACTATCATTGATTTAAAAAAAAAAGTTCTTGTGACAGCAGTTATGACATCTATACCACTCCCCGTGGGGAGTTTTTTCCAGATAACATATTAAATGTTTAAAGCATGGCTGTTACTGACTTCCTGCTCCTTATCTTCAAATTGCTTAATGACTGGGCTCAGAGTACCTAGAAGATTTTGTGAAGTTCATGGAATGGAAACTTGTTCTTAAATTTGTGGAACAGATAGATATTTGCAATAAGAAAAAAGGAGGTCTCAAGCCCAGGCCATATAATCTTCTTCGAATCTTCTTCTTCTTCTTCGAATATAATCTTCTCCAGTAAGGAAGGGCTAATGAAAACTTTTCCTCCTTTTCTTATTTTTTTTAAATACCCAAAGAAAGGTGTTAGTCAGTGTACATGCAAATACAGTTGTTTGTATGCTGCACTTTGAATTGATCCACAAGACTGCAAAGTAGATGCCTGGAAAATGAAGAATGTGCAGTTATGGACCATTTTTGACATAGTTTAGATTGTCCAGACACTCATGGGAACTCTGAACAGTAAGAAAATAGCAGTCTGCAGCATCCTAATCAATTTATCTTGTAAGACCATCCTCTTTCTTCCTGCATTTGCCTGCCAAGTTCATTGGCTGTAGCAAGAGCTGCACACAGCCAAGATGCAATAATTTCACCTGCACAATCCCTGTTCATTTCCAGAACTGTCCTGTTCCCTGTGCCTAATGAAGCTAGACAGTCACAGTGCACACACGTGAGACTAAATGAAGGTTGCAGAGAGCATCTTAATTCTGCGATGTGCACATACTATGCGTTTTTGCAGGTGGTTTCTCAATTTATTATTTTCTTAGACAAGAAGCACCTCCATACATGTGTTCAGATTTTCAAAAAGTATTGGAGTGAGCAAACAGATAATATAAAATTGATTTTTTTCCTAGGAAAGAAGGAAAAACAGTTACATGAAAAAGGAAAATTTCACCTTGCATAGTTTTAAATGGGGAAAGAGGAAGATAAAGGCATTGCTTTGAGCCAGCTCTGCTAATTTTTGCATTGCATTTTCATGGATTGTGGGCAGTAAATGCTTTTAGTCTTTAATATACTGGAAACAAGTGATTTCAGGAGTAGCAGGAATAATGAAGAGTGATATCTAGTGTTTCTGTGTTCATTGTCATCTTCACTGAACTGTACAGAAGCTGTTGAACATACTCATGAAGTGTCAGATACTCTTGATGAGAGATGAAGTTCTGAATGCCATGTAATACACTCAGAAAGTTCTTGAAGCTTGTAACTTTTTGGACGCCAAATAAGCTATATAGCAAACACTAGTGTAGAAGAGGTTGGTGTGCTCCACTTGAAGCTTTTCTTGAAGAAGCAGTGGCATTCAGGATGTCAGCGTCCCTCTATTTCTCCTGTCTCAGAGGGGTTTTTGGTGTCTTACCAGAGACTGAGGTCGTGGTTTGTAGTGTCTTTGGTTTCTTCTCAACTATCTGCTTTTGTAAACTTTATTGGAGCCTTTTATATCTAAGATCTGTTAGATTGGTTGAAAGAAACAGTTCAGATTTCATTAAGCAGCATACTTACAGACAGAAATGAACACATAAGTCTCATCTCCTTTTTCTAGATTAATAAAAAAGAAGAGAAACATTTTCAGGTAGATGATGACTTTCATTTAACCAGGATAATCAAATGTTTTAGACTTAATTTATTTCTAAGACATTTCTGTATCTCCAGTCTTGGTTTGTGAAGCAAGTACTTTTTAGGAAGTAAACTGTTCTTTAGCTTTCTGCTGCAAATCTGTTTTGCAGTGGTTACAGTTGTACTTTAAGATATCTGCTGTTTTTATTTTTTTCATCAAGTAGATGTTATGAGAAGATACCAGCCAGCGTTTGACTGCCTGGTAACTATCAGAGTGAGGAATTCTGAAAAGCAAATTTAGAAAAAGATTTAGAAAACTGGGAGGTGTTGTGTAGATGTAAGTAGATATAAGTAGATGTAAGCAGATATAACTTTGTCCCTGCATAAAGCATCTTTGGGAAAAATCACAGGAAAGAAAACAGGAAAATCAGTCGTCAACAATTGTTAAATAATCATAATCTATTTATTGTTGTCCAAATTGGTGGATTAAAACTTTGCTATCTAAAAGAATGCATAATAAAGAATCTGTAGTATATGAGGTGTGTTGGAACAAAGATCTGTTATTTTTACTGTCAAGAGTATTTTTAAAACTGATCTGGGGTTTATTGTAATTACTAGAAAATATTGTAAATGTCACAAGGAGAGTATGGTGGCACATCACAGGTACTGAATACAGGTAGAAAGCAATTTGTTTTAGCCAAAATCAGTTTATCAGACAGTTTCTGTGTTTTCAAGGCCTTTGCTATTTATTATCCCACACTTCAACTGTGCATTATAACAGGAGACACCTGGTACCAAGCTGCAGTTCACACAGCAGCAGCTCCTACCACATTGCTACGTAGCCTAACAGCATGGGGCTTGTGCAGTTAAGATGCCTGTAGCCTGTTGTTAGCAATGGCAGTAATATTTCTACTCAGCCCTTGGCTACAGGAATGCTTACACAGTTATGCTCTGTTAGTGTGCTCGTGTTTGGTTGTCTGAGTCCTCCAGCTTTGTTGTCATTGCACTCTCCAACCTGGTATTTGTACATGCTGATAAGATTCGCACCCAGGAAGCAAGAGGAGCTCAGGTGCATATTGGGCCTCTCATTACAGAGGGAAGTTTATGGGTCTGCATGTTAGCAGTGCAGTTGATGTCCTGGATGTGAAGCCAGCCCTGATAAAAGTACTCTCAAAGAGAAATAAACCTAAATGGACATAATTCAGATATTTATGTTGTATCTTATGCTTAACTTTCAGCCCTTCGTCCAAACTACAGATGTTTCTGTCACTGGATTTGAGTAACTTCTGACAGCATGAAGCCAAAGTTTGGTTCTGCATATGAAGTGAAGAGCTGTTTTGCTCTAGAGCCTGTTGTCATTGTGAATAATTAGGAAATATAATCTCTTTGCTTGGCAGTGCTTTGAGAGGTGAAGTAAAGAATTGGAGATAAAGGACAAATTTATGTGTATAAACAAAGGAGTCTATGTTATAAACTTGCATCACATCTGCATCTTGAGCATTGAATGCATTTCTGACCATCCCACTTCCAAAAGAATATGCATACATGTAATTAGGGAGGGAAAGAACCGAGCAATGGGAAAAAGAACGACAGGTAGAGGAACAATTATTTACTGTTTCTTGAAAAAAAAAAAAGAAAAAATAAGATCCCATGCTTATCAAATCAAATGATCAGGCAGCAGCTCTAAAAATAGAATGAGTTCCTTTCTTACAGAATATAGAGCTAACCTGCGATTTCATTGATGCACAGTTCTGGGGAGATGAAAAGTACAAATGAATTCAGAGGTGATAGATCCACTAGCAGCATTAAATACAGTAGTCACAGTGTGGCTTAACAACCTGCAGCTCAGGTAAACTCTAAACTACTACCCAATGCAAGGTTCATTTATATGTGACCTGAAGTTGCACTCCGAACACCTAGTGCCGATTACTGAGTACAAAAGTCCTTATGTTATTTTTCTGTTTCATCAGATCCATGTAGAATGGTTCACGTAACAAGTTTCCTTACAGCACTTGTGCAGGACATTGCTAGAATGAGTGGTGCTCACAAAGAATGAATCGTAGAACCAGTACTAAGCAAGCAGGTGGAGAGTTTCAGAGGAGTTTAAACCGAGGAAAATGATGGAGTCAGCTCTTTCCCTCTCTCCTCAGGCATAAGCATCCTCCTTGATCACAGACTGCTCGTTCAACCACAATGAAGTGAGGCAGTGCAGGGCAGGATGCAGCTGCTGGGGGTCTGTGATGGTGGATGCTTCCACCAAGTGCGTTAAGACATAATCAGGAACAAAGCACTGCCTTTAGGATAGCAAAGGCTCCAGAGCTTTTACTCATGTTCATGTCATTTGCTGTTGTTCAAGTCTGCAGTTATCTGACAAAAAGGTGGGTGCCTTGTGAGAATTATTACTTCAAGCCATCAAAGCATGAAAGGATCCATTTTGTGAAGTCATTCACTACAAATACTACATTTAGTGGCTTTAGTTATTAATTATATGGCTTCTATTATTCAAAGTCAGTGACGTTAACATCAAGATGAAAGCAGCTTACTGTTTCCAAATGCAAATACTGTAGTTATACTAAAACAGTATTATCTGACTCAGAGTGAAGAGGTTTCCTTTATCAAAATTTTAAGACATAAAGTGTGCTATTTCTGGATGCATTAAATTATGTAGGCCTGCTGCTTTTTCTAGTAGTAGTTTGTGGAATTAATATGTTTTTGTTGTTTGTTTTTTCCCTAAAGAGCATTATTTGCCATTTTATCAATTTTGTTACTATGAAATCCTTTGGCAGTGGTGACTGTCAGCTTTACTTCTAGCTCTTCTAAATAATTTTGTTACTGGCAAACTGTGCCTGCTCCATTATTCATCTTCCCTTTCAAAGCATTTATATCTGCTGTTTAGCATGTTTCTATCAAAACCTGTGTTTAGAAAGATTTATTCCATTCTGAAAACTGACCATTTTTTCCTATTACTGCTTTTTTAAATCTTTTAATCTAAAACAAACTTTCTCTATTACTGCATGACAACTTACTTAAAAACTGAGAAAAGGAAGTTCATTATAGAATTTTGAAAATGGATATGTGTTGCATAAATGAATGACTTTTAGCTGCTTATTGATGCTTGTAGAGCTCTAAGGGATTTGTGAAGCATTACTTCACAAAAATAACATCAACCCATGAATAGGCTCAGTGGTTCTGTAGGACATAACCTTCTAGTCTGCCACAGTGATCAGATTTAATAGTAGGTAGTTCTTTGGGTCACTGCTGGATTCTGTATTTTTTCTCACTTTCATTCTCCAGACACTTGGGATACTTGTTTAAAAAGAAGCAAATTCTAACACCTAACTAGGAGATTAGGAATTTCATAGGATTCAGTTTCTTTAAAATAGACTTCAAGTTTCTATCATTTTTTACAGTAAGAATTCATAATTATTTTTTCAGTCAAGGAGAAATAACTAGGTTGACATTGACACAAATGATTTTCCTCTTTGTAACGTTTTCAGGCAGACTTCGGTGTTTTTGTACCTGTACCTGTAATGAAGGAATTGTTTCCTTCACTGGTGTCTTCTGGATCATATATCACTTACGTGTTTTTTTGGAAAGATTTGAACAGTCAGAGTGTATGAATCACTAGTTGTATGCATGAAGTTACCAACTTCTAAATCTCATTCAGAACTTTGAACTTAAAAGTGTAACATGGAATTGTTCACTTCAAAAATGAAACAGCTATCCGGGTATTGGAAATAGCAAGCATTTGATAATGAAATTCCACTGTTTTGTGCAGTGAACCCTATGGTAATCAAAGCTTAGAGGTTCTCCCAGCTTTACGGGTCCTTTTAATCAGCTGTATTGATACTGTTTAAAGCTACAGTCACTATTACATTACTGGTTGTTTAAAGTCTGTTTCCATTTTAGTAAACTTTTGAGGTTTCCATACTGAATATCTTCCTTTAGCGGCATTTGGTTTTGCTAAGTCAGCAGTTCAGTGCTTGTGATAAAGGTCTGTAAAACGAAACAATAACACATTTCTGTGTGTTGTATTATAGAGGACATAAAATTAGAAATGCTTTAGCAGTGGTCCCTTTGGATGGCCTCTCGCTGTCTCAGTCAGTTACTGCGTGTGCTATACGTGCATGCCACTGTTGGACACGTAATGAGCACAGAGTAGGAACTGTAGGTGGCAGTCAGGCATTGGGAGGAGAGAGCATACAAAAGGGCCCTAAGAATGAGGAAAGGACTATAACGACCAAATTTCCTCCATTCCAGAACTTTGATTTTGTTGCAATTTTTTCTCCACTTTAGCATCACATTGCTATGGAAAAGTATGTCTCTGTCCTCAGGTAATTTCATCTCATGAAGCAATTTCTTCATGATGACAAGTAAAAAGTAGTTTGTTATTTTCTCTGCTATCCTGTGGAAGTCTGTTTTATTTGTATGTTTCTTATACTGCTTAAGACTCATGGTGGGGCTAATGCAGTTCTCTGTAAAGGCATTTCTGGTCTTTATCTTTTCTTTGCTTATTCATTTAATTCAAAGAAAGAACCACTTGGAAGAAGTTTTACCAAGAAACAGGATCTGAGCATTCAGGAAAAGAAAGTTGCCCCTAAATCTTTCTCCTATTTAATATTTGTTTTTATTTGTTCTGAAGTCTAGAAAAGCTCTCTTGAAAATAACTAGGCAGTGATAGAAGGGGAGAGGAGGTGGGAGTTTCTGCTGTAGAAGTTTAGACATAAAAAAGACATAAGTTTAGACATAGTTTAGACATAGAAGACACGAAAAGAGGAAGGCCAGATGCAAAAGCTTGTTTTAAAACAGTATATAGTTCTGTAATGTACAGTATTTGCTGAGATGGAGGGACTTAAACTAGTGAGGTATCATCAAGGAGTAGGACATAGCAAGTCAAGGGCTGTCCATGTAGTTCTTATAATGCAGTGGGGACTCTGTCGATATGAGAACACAAATAGAAAGCGCCCTCTATGAGAGGTAATTCTCATTATCAGGATGGCGAAGTAGTGAGCTTAGTCATTAGAGGAATATTCCTAGTTCTGCAAGAGCAATGTGAAGAGCACAATCGTGATGATGGTCTTCAAAAGAGGACAAGAGTAGACAGGGGACATAGATACACAAGTCTTCTTGGGAAACACAACCAAGGAAAAAGAATGAACTTGTTCCGAGAAATGATACTTCAGAGTCAAGTGCAAAATGACCTAAAGCAAAGGAAAATAGGAATTATATCAAAAGAGCAACTTGATTCGTGTACTCTGCAATGGTCTAAAAATCAAAATGGAATGTGGAAAATCAAATAATTAAATATAAATATTCAAGAGTTGTAAGAGCATGCTGGACAAAATCAGAGCAGTGCGTACAATAAGGAAAACAGAATTAAGAAAAACAAAATGATATTCTGGTAAGCAAATTAATAAGTGGAAGATCAATCAAAGAGTTGGACTGCAACAAGAGAATGCACTTTTCCTAAGCGTGTCACTTGAATGGTAAGGGCTTAACCTTGCAGAGAGATTTCAAAGAATGCTTTTGAATCTATTTGGGGAACTGACACATTAGATACTCAGTTTCTGTTTTCTTGTAGGAGGACAAACATAGACAAACTGTTAGAATCCTTTCTAATAATTGCCTACGATTCTCTGGTTGAAAAGATTTTAATTGCATGAAACTGTGATTTGTTTTTTTTTCCATTGGGATTCTTGCTGATTCATTCAGTAAGTTCATGGTCTAAAGCAGTTCTAAGGATGAATTAGGGCTGTGTCTTTTAGGATGATAATGGCTTTTGAATACTGCTTCATCTGTGACAGAAGCAGGGCAACGTAAAGCGAATGCCACAGGAATAATCGGGGAATAGGTCAGTAAAAGCTCCTTCTGTTCCTAGGTCTGCTGGGGAAGTTAAAATTCAACTATTTAGGGTATCTTCCTTCTGGAATCCTGACTTCTGGGTTCAGTAATGTATTCAGTTTTAAAGATGAGAAATTAATGGAAAATTAGGAGCCCTGATGGGATTTAGGATGTTCAACACCTATTTGGATGTTCTGCAACCAGCCCGACACTGTTTCCATTTAGATTAATATCTTTTGTTTCCAATCAGGTCACATCTACCTTAATATTTCTATGTAATGGTAAGCAAGTAACATGAAAAGAAAATATTTATATATATATTTAACCAGTGTGTAATTTTTGGTTAATTTCAAACTGCTCTCTTCTGGGAACAGTAAATGAAATTTTACGGGAGTATACTTTGACCCAGGTTAAGTCATGAGAAATAATGTTCACCTCAGTCTTCGTCATCTTTCCTGTTGAGTTTTGTCATTAATGCTTTTCAGATGGTTAAAGCCTGCACTTTACGGACATTGTGGAAGTGGATTATTTCTGTTTTAGTAAGCGGGGGAGGAAGTTACAGGAAACACACACGGACTGATGCTGGGGGAAAGAAATATTGCCCACACAGCAATTCTGTAATCATCATCCATCCTAGCAAGATCTTTGCTAAACTTGCCCTCTCTTGACAATTTCACAGTGCTCTGATCCCAGCTATTGACTTGGAGCCGATGCAAAAGAGTGCATTGCCTTTTTCATATTATACTTTTCAGTGCAAATCTCCTAATGTCTTCAACTTGATGCCTTTATAAATCTTTCTTCCAGTTAACCAGTTTGTGCGGTTGAGAGCTAATAATTACTCACCGTGTATTTAAGGTCCCACAATTAATCCTTCTTTGGCAGGAGAGTGTGGACTTATTTTATATCCATTGACTTTTTAGTCTTGAGCTGGAATTTTCTCACTTCTTTTTTTGCAGTTTCCTGAGTGGTAAAAAAGAGAAGGGATTATATTGGCTTTGTAGCTTCTATGAATTAAGGTACCAGAGATTAAAACTGACTATGAATCATAGAATCATAGAATCATAGAATATCCTGAGTTGGAAGGGACCCTTAAGGATCATCAAGTCCAACTCTTGACACCGCACAGGTCTACCCAAGTTCAGACCATGTGACTAAGTGCACAGTCCAATCTCTTCTTAAATTCAGTCAGGCTCGGTGCAGTGACCACTTCCCTGGGGAGCCTGTTCCAGTGTGCAACCACTCTCTCTGTGAAGAACCCCTTCCTGATGTCCAGCCTAAACTTCCCCTGCCTCAGCTTAACTCCATTCCCGCGGGTCCTGTCGCTGGTGTTAATGGAGAAAAGGTCTCCTGCCTCTCGACACCCCCTTACGAGGAAGTTGTAGACTGCGATGAGGTCTCCCCTCAGCCTCCTCTTCTCCAGGCTGAACAGGCCCAGTGCCCTCAGCCGTTCCTCGTACGTCTTCCCCTCCAGGCCTTTCACCATCTTCGTAGCCCTCCTCTGGACACTCTCCAACAGTTTCATGTCCTTTTTATACTGTGGTGCCCAGAACTGCACACAGTACTCGAGGTGAGGCCGCACCAGCGCAGAGTAGAGCGGGACAATCACCTCCCTCGACCTACTAGCGATGCCGTGCTTGATGCACCCCAGGACACGGTTGGCCCTCCTGGCTGCCAGGGCACACTGCCGGCTCATATTCAACTTGTTGTCTACCACGACCCCCAGATCCCTCTCTTCTAGGCTGCTCTCCAGCGTCTCATCGCCCAGTCTGTACGTGCAGCCAGGGTTTCCCCGTCCCAGGTGCAGGACCCGGCACTTGCTCTTATTGAACTTCATGCAGTTGGCGATCGCCCAGCTCTCCAACCTATCCAGATCCCTCTGCAAGGCCTTTCCACCCTCATTCGAGTCCACAACTCCTCCAAGTTTGGTGTCATCAGCAAACTTGCTCAAAATGCCTTCTATTCCTACATCCAGATCATTTATAAAAATATTGAAAAGTACTGGCCCTAAAATGGAGCCTTGAGGGACCCCACTGGTGACCGCCCGCCAGCCTGACGCAGCGCCATTCACCATAACCCTTTGGGCCCTGCCCGTTAGCCAATTGCTCACCCATCGTATGATGTTTTTATTTAGCTGTATGCTGGACATTTTGTCCAGTAGGAGCCTATGGGAAACCGTGTCAAAAGCCTTGCTGAAGTCCAAAAAAATCACATCAGCTGGTTTCCCTTGGTCTACCATACGGGTGATCTTATCATAAAAGGAAATCAGGTTAGTTAGGCAGGACCTACCCTTCACAAACCCATGCTGGCTGGGACCAATGACTGCTTTGTCCCCCAGGTGCGCCTCAATACGTTCGAGAACCATCTTCTCCATGATTTTACCAGGCACTGACGTGAGACTGACAGGCCTGTAATTGCTAGGGTCTTCTTTCTGACCCTTCTTGAAAATCGGCACAACATTTGCCAGCTTCCAGTCTACCGGGACCTCTCCAGACTCCCAGGATCGTTGAAAAATAATTGAGAGAGGTTCCGCGATGACGTCCGCCAGCTCCTTCAGCACCCGGGGATGAATCCCATCCGGACCCATGGACTTGTAGGGATCCAGGTGGAGTAGCAGATCCCGCACACGTTCAGGGTCAGTTGGGAGTTTGTCATCCCCACCGTCCCGGTCCTCCAGCTCGGGGCACCCTGGGTCCCGAAGCCCATCATCGGCATTGAAGACAGAGGCAAAGAAGGCGTTAAGCGTCTCTGCTTTGCCTATGTCATCGTCTGTGAGAAGATCTTCCCTGTCAAGGAGCGGCCCTATGTATTCTTTAGTTCTCCTTTTTCCATTCACATATCTAAAAAAACCCTTTTTATTTTCTCTCACAGACACAGCCAGCTTCAACTCTAGGTGTGCTTTAGCCACACGAATTTTCTTCCTACAGACACGAGCAGCATCCCTGTATTCTTTCCATGTCACCTGGCCCTCCTTCCAGTAGCGAAACACTCTCTGTTTCCGCCTAATCTCCATAAGAATGTTCCTGGTCAGCCACGACGGCCTCCTGCCCCGCCTGCCTGACTTGCGATATTTAGGAATTGCCTGATCTTGTGCTTCTAGGAGGCATCGCTTAAAGAGTGACCAGCACTGGTGGACATCGAGGCCTTCAAGAGCAGCTTCCCAGGGGACCTTGCTGACTAGTTCCCCGAGCAGCCTGAAGTCCGCCTTCCCCATATCTAGGGATGAGGTTTTGGTGGCACTTTTCCTTCTGTCACCGTAAATTTTGAACTCAACCACTTCATGGTTGCTATGACCGAGGCGGCCACCAATCACCACATCTCCCACCAGACCCTCTCTGTTTTCTAGCAACAGGTCTAGGAGGGCACCTTTCCTAGTTGGCTCCGTTAGCACCTGCGCCAAGAAGTTATCATCTAGGTGCTTCATGAACCTCCTGGACTTGCTCGTGTCAGCCGTGTGGCACTCCCAGTTAACGTCTGGCAAGTTGAAGTCCCCCATAAGGACAAGGGGAGTTAATCTCGAGGCCTCTCTTAGTTCTGTAAAGAATAAGTTATCGGCGCTATCGTCCTGGCCAGGCGGTCTGTAATAGACTCCCACAACGACATCCCCTTTATTCGTTCGTCCCTTGATCCTTACCCAGAGGCTCTCAACTTTGCCATCGCCGACCTGAAGTTCCACACAGTCCAGCCCCTGCTTCACATACATATCATAGGATATGTATGTGAATCATAGGATATAGTGTGTTACCAACTTTCAGGAGTCTCTTTACCAGTGAGCAATTTGTTTTCGTTAGCTCACAACTGTGGCCTGTTAGAGTAGCACTTCTGCAGTGGCCTTGTTTCTGTCACATAAACTGTCCTTTCTTCTGCAGCTACCAGAATTGCCAGCTTTTAGTTTTTTGTTGTTACTTTTCTTTCACAGGGCTTTCCCTGATAACTCGTTATTCTTCCCACTTTAAGTATACTTTCTGAAGCCACTGAGTTCACTGTATGCTGTATTTCCTGGAAGTAGTGTGTTCTGTCTTATACACAGATTTATTAAATTGTATTCATGCATTTTTGTGTGGACCTTCTTAGTCCCTCTCTTCTGTAGTTGCGGTTATGTTGCGTCATCTGTATGTTTTTTTCTTTTCCCTTCAAAAAGCCACATTGGCTGACATGATTAATTACTGATGAATTAAATTGATAGCTGCCTTTAGCTGAAAGTTACATTGGAAATTTGTCACTAAGGAGATAGACTTACATGTCAATGAGGAGACTTAAAAACACAATGCGGGAGAGTAAGTTTAAACTGAGAACTCTCAGTTTATTAATGGGCTAAGATAATTTAAATAATCTGCATTAAATAGTAAGAGTTAGCTTCACAATAGAGGTAAAATTCAATTACAAGAGGATAAAAGACTAGTAGCAACATGGCTAAGGCACAGGCCGTAGGAATACAGTCCGCACCTTCAGTTAGATTTAGTAGAAATTCTGTTTAAGGATTCACTTTAAAATCAGAGAGTTTAGCTTTTCATTAATTATAAAAACTACCATTTTCAACAGGATTGTGTTTTTCTTGGGGGTGAGAGGAGGGACGGACGGACGGATGGACAACAGGCAGGCCTAAGCTGTTCCCTGTTGCCACTTAGGTAGAAATGCTCATTTTGCTTAGCATGATTTCGAGTAAGAGTGGTTTGTCACAAAAGGTGGGAGCAAGAATGAGACATGACAGTGAGCTGATAAATGCTGTCAATCATTGCTCCTCTTAACACTTGCTGATACCTCTGTGAGCTCTTGTCCACACTGGCATCCGCAGGAGATGTCGAGAGCTTGTTCCATCCTGTGCATGCCCCCAGGGAGCTGGGACAAATGTGTTTGTGGAGTCTGTATGAGCCTCTGCTGGGCCACCTCTGTGTAGCGTCAGGAGAAATCCTCAGGTGCCCAGGAGATGGATGTTGCTGTCTCAGTTCTGGTCATGGACAGTAAAAGCCTTCCCATGGTTCAGAAGAGGCTGCCTGGGGTCTGCAGTCTGGTGGCTGCAGCCTCTCCCCTGGGCCAGTGCAGTGGGCAGGTTCCAGGTTTCTGCCCTTGTGGCACAAGATATCCGATTTGTTGTCTGACAGTAACATGGGGAGTGCCTCTGGTACCAGCCATCAGCTTTCTTTGAGCCCTGTTTCTGCATCTTCAAAGCTGCTAAAGAAACAGGGATATATAGACCTAGTCATAAATAGTCTGCATTGCAGTGATGCAATTAAAAAATGCAGTCCTTTAAGCAGTTACCTCTAGAAACCAATTGCTTTCGAGAAAGCATTCAAAGGAAAATTTTACTTTACTTGACTGTTAAAAAAAAGGAGGTGATTTAAAAAGTAACAATATCCGAGCCACCAAATAGTGCCCGCAATATAATTGCATTCCATAACCTCAGGGAGGAAAGGTGCAGAGAACCACACTAAAATACACTAAATTGGAGGGAGGTTTAAATTGAGGGAAATGCATTAACAAGGCTTTTTAGTTGCACTATTTTTACTTTTTCTGACAAAGTAACATGGTAATACATTGTAAATATATGAAGTAAATATGCAATGTGCAATGTAAATATACAAAGTAACATGGTTATATATTGTACAGAAGTTATTTAATACGTAAATTGAATTAATAACATTTGAATCAGGACTATAAAAGTCAATAGGTTCTGTACTCAGTGAGTGTTGTTACTAATCAGAAGAACAGATGACAGCATGCAATGAGAGAAAGGTATTAATGCAGTTGAGATGGGTTTCTAGGAATAGCTGTTGGCTTTCCAACATGCTGAGACATTGAAACTGTTTCACTTATTTAAAACAAAACTTTCATTGTTGGGAGAAATATTTAAAATGTAGCTGCATATAGAGGTGATTTCAAAGCCCATAAAACAGGTCTTCAGCTCAGGTCATACAGTAGTATTCTTTTGAGTTCTTGTTTTATATCAATACAGTGCATTACTAATTGCTTATTAAAAATATGCAAATTACCATGCACAGACGTAAATCACCATTGTTAGAACTAAGCTTGAGTGTTAACCTAATGTGAAAGAGATAAGTAAATAGTATTTCATAAAGAAGCACTAACAAGTCAAGAAATCAAAATTTAAGCTCTGCTACGAAACAGTATCCCTTCTAAGAGATAAAAGCTGTAACTATGCTTACATGTTTTGAAATGCATATGTTTCTAATGCTTGTTTTTCATGGAATAAAATAGTGTAATAAAAACATTCCCACAATATTTAGTATGCTTAACTTCTCTTTTTTTATTCTTCGCACAGGAGTTAATACTGTTAGCTGTTAAGTCTCTATGATTCTGATTCCAGTTTTTGAAGCCATGCAGTGGATTACTAATCCAATTGAAATTTTTGCAAAACTAGGGAGATTTACTCTTTGTAATGTTAACAAGGTTGGGATGGGAATTGTAGTTCTGCAGTTTGCTTATGTTTTATGTGTTTCCTCCTTTAACAAAAGACAATTGTCAAGTGGCAAAAATGTAATGCAGTAACAAAAAAAAATATATTCCCTATGGTGCATTATATGGTTGGAGATTTAGGCAATGTTTAGTTTTAAAGGTAATAATGTGATATAAAGTGTGATTTCATTCAAGTTGCATGTATTTTCATTAATTGCTATTGTATTATATTTTCAGTTCTGGTAGCTTTGTACAGTGAGAAGTTATTCCTGTAAACTTCGTTGTTCAGGTGATGGGGAAATGGTGTAATCAAGATGAAGGAATAACATAGATGCAGTTGCTGCTTTTGGTCCTGATCTGGCTCACATCTTGACTGAGCCTTTTGGAGCCTTTGGTTTTGGAGAGACGTCTTGACTATAGCACCACACGATGAAATTGTGGTAGCTCTGGTCTACAGAGCTCCATTCACACAGTGCTGTGGCTTAGTAATAAACCATGCTGGTCTTGAGTTAAGCAGTTTGGAAACCACTCCTGTGCCTCCATGTAGAGGTCATGGTATATCTGTAATCTATAATCATAAAAAAGTAGAGAAATACTAATAACGGCCATAGAACTGAAAGACTTTTATTTTGCATACAAAATTAAAAAGATTTGGTAACTGCATATATGGTGTGAGTCTTGCATTGGTTTTTAGTTGCTCCTCTATCATGCTTGCTCAGTTGTGAAGAGTAAAAAGGTGGAAAATGTTACTAACTTCCATTCTGATGGTTTTACTTGTCTCTTCAAGAGTCATTGTTTCTCAGTGTTTTTTGTATAATCACATTAAATGCTCTTTCATATGTATTATTGAGCTGTAAATTTAGCAGCAGAAAAACACTGAGATTGTTATTTTGATGTGAAAAATGGGTTGTGTTAATTTCTTTTGTTCCCTTATTATATTACAGGTACTGTAAGAATTGAAATGTTCAGGAACATGCAAAATGCAGAAATCATAAGGAAAATGACAGAAGAATTTGATGAGGTATGTTATACAAATAGTGCTTTAAACATTATGAAATACATTACGGTATTCTTTTGTTTTAAAATAAACATGCAGTGGGTAAGAAACCAGTGGATAAGCAATGTCTCAGTATAAGAAATTATGTTGACAAGCAAAGCAGCATTTTCAACTATTGGATGAGGATCAACAGGCCAGCATGAGCTTTAGAAAGAATAATTATGAAAAACAGAAGGTAGTGAAATAATTTGAAAGGCTGATTAGCCACTGATCTTGAAAAATCAATGTTGTGGATTGAGTAGGCCTTGGATACTGAAATACCAGTACCGAAAAGTTTGTGACCCAAGCAGGTGAAGGGTGTAAGTGTACTATCACACAAAAGCATGAAGCAAGCTTGCATCAAGCAAGCTATAGAATCACAGAATCATTTAAACTGGAAAAGACCTCTAAGATACCAAGTCCAACCTTTAAGCTAACAATGCCAAGTCTAACACTAAACCATGTTCCTTAGCACCACACCTACATGCCTATGAGAGAGCCTAGCCACATGTGGCTGCAAGAACTAGCTTGGGTCCGTGGTAGTCCTTCATACAGAATCTTGTACCTTTGAATGATTTTAGGAATATTCTTGTCAGCTCATATCTTGGGTAGTAGAGATGACTGTTTTAGAGGGATTAATAAGAGGAAGCAGTAAGAAGAACAGTAGAAAATTTTCTCATCTAACTTCAGTTGGTGGTGGTATGTTGGACGCTGTAGTTGACTACTTGAAACTGCCATCATGCGACACAGAACTCTGGATTCTTGACACAGGACTGCAGGCTTGGCATTTGCAGCATTCCAGTCTGTTTTCTATGTGCAAATTTATGTTTTGTTCATTTGAATTGGCAACTTAAACCAAACTTGACATGAAAGTTACCATTTTGGAAGTGTTACAAAAAGAAATCTCTCTTTCAAAAGATAGAAACATTTTGTTTGAAACAAACATATTACAGTTCAGATTGGGTATCTTCTGTCAAAATAAAAGTTTTCCTAATGAACAGTTTTTAGCTTTGAGATTTTACAACTGTAATTCCTTTGATTTTTCTTGTATAAAAATATTCTGAATGTTCAGTTTGCTTAGTAAGGAAAACGAACATTGAAACGCAAATTTTCTGTAGGGCAGCAGTCTTTTTCTGACCAATTATAGATAGAATGTCAAGGCTGTGATTCAAAAAATTAAGCAAGAAAACTGACGATATGAACATTGCTCTGCTCCTACAAAACCTTTACTTTGTGTGTTCTGTGAGATACTCTCCATGTAGATGAGACCATCCTGTGGCAGATCTTAGATACTATCATACAGCTTCTGCCAAATATCACATCAGTGCTCTATGTTTTTACAAGTGTTTGATATCTGGTAAAGTTAGAAACACAACTGCACATATTTTCCAAGTAAGTATTCAGAACAGAAGCATTTCTCAGAGAAGATAAAGAGCTGGATTGGCCTTGCTGGGGCATCCACACCAACAGGGATTGATCTCTGGCCAGGTTTCCTGTTGACAGATCCTGTACAATTCTGGCTGTTCCCTAGCATCTCTGCATGAAAAGTACAATTATAAAAAGTCTGATCTTGCTGCTATAGAAAAAGAGGCTCTTTCTTTCAATGAAAACGTGCAACTGTCTTGGAAAATTTAGGAACAAATGCAGATGAATTTTATTTCTGTGATTAGGGTTCAGTCCTTTTTGCCAAGTATGATCATCCTGGGAGGGCAGGAAGAGATTATGTCAGAAACAAAGAGGGAGGTAGAGGAAAAAGTCTCTCCCTTATGTGTTTATGCATGGTGGGAATGTACATGTAAGCAAAATATTGCAAAGAATTACAGTTACTAGTGCATAAATTTCTTTTTCCATTCGTTAAAATTTTTCTGAACTTCTGCAGTTCTAACAGAAAGCTTCCATTTAGTCTTCTGCCTTAACATTTGAGTACGTATATGAAAGAATTTGTAGGTTTTAGTATTAAAGCATGAAATTGTTAGCCTTAGACCGCAACCCAGTGAACATTTTGAAATCTGGAATAAACACATGCCCTGTTAGCAGTGGAAAACATTTTAAAATTTGGTGCAGTTCGTGATGTTCGTATATCCTGTGATTGCAGCACGGTGAGTTTATAATTGTTATACAAGCCATTTGTTCATTTTACTAATCGTAGTATTTCAGAATGTTCTCTGCATAGCAGGATATCATACGTCATGAAAAAAGACCAGCCAAAATATAAAGTTACAGAATGAGAGCAGCTTCCATTAGTGTTCAGGGTAAAATATATAATGAAACAAAAAGTCTTTCTTAGCCTTCACCAGATTTTAAAATTACAACTGTGATTAGCTTGGCATTAGTCAAGTTCTTGGCCCTTTGGTTTGTATTTACCACTTCATTATGAACAACAGTCATTTGTTTCTGGGAGGGCTGTATAATAGATAATGGAATAGTTAGCTGGAAGGGATCTTTAAGGATCACCTATTCCAACTGCCTGAATAATAGCTAGTAAGTAGCTGGTGGTTGCAGACACCATTTGCTAGTGACAGTCCTTTGACTAAAGGCAGCTCAGGCTAGATTTGGCAGATTGTCTTGATCCTTCCCACCCCCCGGCCCTTCTTTACTTGCGGGAGAAATAAGAAAGCTTAGGCAGGTCTACTTCTTTCCTCCTTTCAGCAGTGCTATTGGCTGTGCTCCCTGATGCCAGGTAGACTGACTAGACAGCTTCCTTGAGCCACTGTTTATTTTTGTTGTTTTTGTTTCTTTTTGTTTGTTTGTTTCTTTTTGGTTTTGTGTGTGTTGTTTTTTTTTTTTTATTGCCAATTCTATAATAAGCAGTGAAAAAAAGGGAGCCAGAAAGAGTTCAACGTTGGAAGCTGGGTCAGGTGGTCATATATTATCTCAGTAAAGTGTCAGCATTTTTTACACAGATGACCAACAGCCCTCTTGATTCTTCATTCTAAATACCACTGTTGTTGGCATTTTACCTGTAGTACCTGTTCTGTTACCCCAGAACTCCCAAATCCCGATGTCCATCTCCCCTGTGTCATCCTGAGACAAGGCAGATGCTTAGGGCTGCTGCCACCTTCATTGTCATCTTTAGACTTGTCATTTTCAGAGGGAGGCAATCCACTTCTGTATCATATTTTCCTCCCTGTACCTAAAATGCCAGGTCTGGTGTATCAGATTGGAGTTGAAAGGGGCTAGTGCTCACTGGTACATGTGTGTAGGTGGTATAAAGTGTCTTTTTTGTATTTGTGACTTGATAAATATATTCTACAACCCTAGAGTTATTAGGAGAAAATGGTAAAAGTGTAGTAATAGCTAGAGTAAAATTTTGCATTGTGTATTCACTAGCACAGTATGGTGCCCAGAAAACATCTTAATCTCCATTGTAGATGTTCAGTTTTGCAGCTTCCTTTATTTTTTCTAAGATATTTCATTGTTCTTCCAGTGCTGCAGTAGTCAGCTGGCTGTTGGTCCTGATTTCTGTATTTGCAGCAGGGATTGGACCATTAATTGTTCTTATTATGAACAGAAGAACACTTGCACAGGACTTGGAAATGATGGAAATAGCTTCATTCATTGCTGCTACCAGTTCAGATTGAAATGGGGAATTCCGCAGAGAAGCCTTTTCTGCTGCACTGTTTGGATGCTTGGCTTATTAGCACAGGCGTTTCATAGACAAATTCCCTCATAATTCTTGGGCTACAGTAGCAGATGAGCAATAAATTGGTTTGGTTTCAGTTTTCTAACAGTTGTACCATCAGGTATCACATATATTGGTATCACCAACATGCCACGTTTTTATTGGTATTCAGAAATAAATGATCCAGCAAACTAGCTTTATTGGCGATTTATTCTTCCAGTTTCAGAAGATGAGATGTTCTCTGAGCAGTCTTCACATACTTTTCAAAAGGACCATCTAATATGTAACTGTGGGTTACGAATACGTCATACAAATATGAGTAGTTTTGCACAGCACTAGAGGTCCTGCAGTTCTGTTCTACAGGTTACATATCCATACATCTAGAAAGCATATAATATTTATGTAAGCTCACATACAGAGTTCCTACAGGTGCTCTGGAGGCAGAGAATTAATCTGGAGGTTATTTGTGAAGATAAAGGTACAAGCAGGAAGAAGAAAAGGGTAAAAGAATTCTGGGGTGTTCATATGGGTTACTGCCAGGCAAATTGAAGAGAAGCCTCCAGCATTTTAATTTCAGTACTAAATTTATATAATTAAAAGCCTAATACAGGGCTCATATTTAGACGGCAAGACACTGTGCCTTGCTGAAATTTACAAATAAACATTAGGCATAAACAGACTGTTTAAGAAATAAAAAGAACACTTAAAAACACACGACACGGTTAATGATGTTGCTGTTTATCTGATTTTTAATATCAAACACTTTGGTCTGATTTACAAAAGTTCTTAGAACTCACAGCTACAATTGAACATGCTAAGATTTCTGTATCAGGAGCGTGAAAACTCTGATTTATTTATTTTTTTTAACAAAGGTCTTGTTTCTCTCAAATTGGGTATTCAAAGTTAGAAGGAAAAATAGTGTTTGTTAAGGTAATGTTTGTTACTCAGCATAGTAATGAAAGAGAAACTATGGGTCACTATGACTGCCTTACAGTTTTGTATTTTTCTAACATTTAAATGCTTGTCTTGGTATTTTAAATCATTTAAATCATTTTAGTATGGTTGGAATGTGTGATTTAGTTAAAATTGGTACGTTTTTTGGTTTGTGCAGTGGAGTATCTTGTGTTAAGTATAGGTTAAAGCATATTTGATTAGAGCTCCTCTGCTCTTAAGTTACTGGCTTTACAAGGGTTAGCCTGTGCAGTAAGACAAGACCTAAGGTAATAGAAATAACATGTTCTTCCCAAAAACAGAATAAATATGTACAGATAGATTTAACCTTTATGCTGCTGACTTCCTATTTTGGGGGAGACATTCAAGATGGAAAATTGAAAATTGCCTTGATCTTTTGGATAATCTGGAATTGGCTTGTGTTTTCTAATCGGGGGGGACAGCCTCACTGAGATTGCTTGGTTGCTTGAAGGAAGAATAGTGAGAAATTAGTCTTGGAGAGGAATTAAACTTGAAAAAAAATCTATTGCATCTATCAGAAGGTAGGTTTAACCACTAGAAAAAGGGTAAGCTTATCAGGTCACAAAAGGGCAATCATTACTTTCTGATAAGATCTCAACTGCAAACTTGAATAAAGCAGAGTTTGTGGGGAGAGGCAGCCAGATGATTAGAATATTAACATGGGATGGAAGGTGGGGAGTGGAAAATGATACAACCCTTCGATCACACAAGAATTTCTTTAGATTTTGATCTTAAATACTTTGAAATGTGCCTTGCTTATCCTTTATCTGCATTTCCTAACCCAGGACATAAGAAAAATAATTGAGTCTGGATGCATATTTTGGACTATGCAGAGATAAGAATGCAAGTGTAGAAAAATTACAATCAAATCTCTCAAAAAGGGTTTTCATGCCAACAAGTTTCTTTGTTTATTGAAGAATAAATTGTTTTTTCTGGCTGTTTTCCATTAGCTAGGAGGAAAAAGATACTGTTTAACTTAGAAACTTGGTCTGTATTTACTTAGTATGCTCATTTTCTTGTTTTTCAGGACAGTGGTGATTACCCACTTACCATGCCTGGGCCACAGTGGAAGAAGTTTCGATCCAATTTTTGTGAGTTCATTGGAGTGCTCATTCGACAGTGTCAATATAGCATCATCTATGATGAATACATGATGGACACGGTGATTTCTCTTCTGACTGGTTTGTCAGATTCCCAGGTCCGGGCTTTCAGGCACACCAGTACGTTAGCTGGTAAGTAAACAAAGCACAAAGAAGGGAGTTTTCAAAAGAGTTACTACAGGTTAGTTGGTTTGAGAATTACTGCTAGTTTTGATATAGGTGGAATTTGGCAAGTCCTGAAAACTCTGGAAAGCTTTATCAAATCCAATTAACACACATGGTATAACTTTACTGACAATACACTTTTCCTTTTGGAAGGGAGTACGTCTAAGCCTCACAGGGGACTCCAGTAAATCCTGTGAATCAAAAGTGGCATACTTAAGTCATGTGTTTCTTTATTAGTTCATTTGTTGGTTAGCATGACTTTATAATTTGGCATTTTAGAGTACAAAACTTATTCTAAGTGTCAATAGAAATCTGTCTTCACTCTTGAGAAGCATAAAATTTGGGAACATTGGGCCATATTCTACGTCGCTCTGTCTTCTACCTCTGGCCATGCTGCACCTTTCAACACACCTGCCTACATTTAAGTCAGGCAATGATTATATCACTAGATAGAAATAGACTTTTCTAAGAGTGTATATCATCTGACCTATATTAGATGTCTCCCATAATATGGATGAATTGCTGTGTAAAAGTAGCTGTCTTTCTCCAATTATAAAGCAATACCAGGATTACTAGCTTCGATGCAGGTGTCTAACACTAGTTCCATCAGGTAATGTCCTACTGACCTCATGTGCTGAAATGCATCTTATTGGAAGACTTTTCTCTGGACCATTTATAGATCATATCAAATATGTGAAGCTTTTATAGGAGATGTTTGTCATTAATCTGAATATTTTTGCTGCTGTTATTTTTTACTGATGTAGTTAGTTTTCACAGTCAGCCTCTTACAGTTTTGTTCAGGTTTCCAAGTATTCAACACCCATAGTGGAAATCAGACTTATTTTTTTAATTTCATGTCTCACTAATCTAAGAGGCGGATTACCAGTGATTTTGAGAAACCAAGTCCAGATGTGAATGGAGCTTGATTTTCAAACTGAAAATCAAAACCTTGAACTTAGAGGAACTGAACTCTATTTTGAAATCCCCTTGTATCCTTCACTTTATTTGGTAACTGGGAGTGGTAAAATAACAATAATAATAATAATAATAATAATAATAATAATAATAATAATAATAATAATAATAATAATAATAATAATAATAAACCTTGAATAATTCAGACATAATTGACCACATTGAGAGTTTGCCTCTACAAATTCAGTCTTCAAAAGTAAACACTACTTGAGCTGGATATAAAGAACCTGTTGGGAATCTGTGCCAGTTACTTAATCAGAGATGGAAACAATTTCTTTCCAGTTTATACTGGATACTGATCTTCAATTCCAGGTGATTTTGATTTGCTTTTTGCTTAGTTTATGATTGATTGTTTTATAGGAAAGAGATTGTGGAGTTAGGATAATAATAATACACATCTTAGACCATTATTTTGATTGGTTCACCCCTTTGTGGGACAGATGTTCGAAAAGTATGAGAAGCTTGATTGGAAGAGGAAACAGCCCCATGCACTAGAAACATGACCCAGGAACCATGCTTTGTAGAGGAAATAGTTGCTATCATGTAACTAGAACCTGCAAGCAAGGATGAGCAAATGCCAAGGCCTAAGTTTTTCACAACTGGCTTCTGTTATTTAAGGCACTGATGGCTTTTTCCATTAGATCAATTGATTTTGCCATACACTTAATTATTTTTATTTATTAACAAACATGAGAGCTTTGTTTTGATTCTGCAAATTTTCTTCAGGCTAGCTTTTGCACATTTCATTATACTGCTACTCTGCAGAGCAGAAGTCAGCACGATGCAAGGAAGCTCAGTCTTGATAAAAATTATGAAAACCTACTTTTAGAATTTCATCTATTTTTCAAGGAGTGTTTCTGAGGTCTTTGCTTTCAGTTTTCGTCCATGCTAGCCAATCTGAATGAGAAATTATTCATTATGGCAAGAAACTAAGGGAAGAAGACATGTGGGTACTTCTAGGTTTGCAAACTTTAAGCAATAGCAAGATAAGACAAAGTTAACTATAAGAGTAGCTTCACTTCTCCATTTGTATAATTGCTTTTTGAACTTGAGGACAATGCTGCGTACTTAGCCAGAGAGAATGTGATTGATCGATAAATTTCTTTTGCTGTTTTCAGTGTTGTAAATTGTGATATTCTATGTAACCACACAGAACATGGGAAAGACACTTAGAAATGTTTTTGTAAAACTAAATTAAGACAGAAAAATATGCATAAAAATAATAAATCCAGAAGGTTTGAAAATGTGTATAAAGGGGCACATGAAGTTCAAATCATATTTTTTATGCAATTATACACTTGACTTTAGAGCAGGGTCAGACTTTTCTTTCAGAGAAACAATGTTGTGATCCCTTCCAAATTGACTAATCTTCAGAAGTTACTGGTTACCTTTAGTGTGGAGGCATCTGTAATGATATTTCTCAACAGAGAAATGTCTGTAACTGCACATAACTGGCTTAATGGTGTGCACTGATCCTGTGGGTTCATGTGCTTGCTCTGACATTAGAAGTTGCATATTTTCTGGAGAGAAGGGAGCTGTCTGGAGCTCAATGTGGTATGTGTACTCTGATTTCTGATTTTTAGGTCAGCCAAATTATCTGGGTATTTTTGGGGTGGGAAGTGGCTGTCCAAGTGGTTCTGTGCCAGGGTCAAGTTGGTTATTTTCTCTGCATGTGGATCTGCTTGAGGCAATATTTTTGAGCTCTGACTACAGGTAAAGAGTCATATTCTGTGTTCTGCTTTTGCAGCTATGAAGCTTATGACTGCTCTTGTGAATGTTGCCTTAAACCTGAGCATTCATCAGGATAATACACAGAGGCAGTACGAAGCTGAGAGAAACAAAATGATTGGCAAAAGAGCTAATGAAAGATTGGAGCTGCTGCTTCAGAAAAGAAAAGAGGCAAGTGAAAAGATGATTTATTTTTTTTTCCTGGTACATGTGCACGACCTCCAACAGAAAGTCCAGGGTGGTTTGTGATTTTAGTACCACAGTAAGAAATGAGAGATTACTTCTGCTGTGGTGTTCGTGTGATCTCAAGCATGTTACTAGGGCTGCACTTTAAAATTTTGTATTATTACATGCAGTTGAGTTTGTGTGCTGTTCTGCACAGAAGATAATTACTGTTCTCAGTTTTATACACATGACCAGGCAAGAAGAAAACTAGTCTCAAGTTGTATATGAACATTACTATGGTTACACAGAAAGATTTTGAAAAGAGAGTCTCATGTAGTCCATCATCATGCTGCCCGTTTCTCCCATTGATTGCTGCAGTTACTACGTAGTGTCTCATTAGTACTTCTTTTTGTAGCTACTTTCAAGTAACATGGGAGTAGGGGCTATAGCACCTGGTCTCAGGGAGAAGAAGCTAGGAAGACATTAAAGTCACTTTTAGTAAGTACCAGTCTGGCATTAGGTGAGCAAAACCCTTAGAAGGTTGCTGTAATGATCCCTAAATAAAATACCGTGTCCCAGGAATGCAGTTTTAGAGTTGTACTTAAAAGAAATCTAAAAATGATAAGAAGTAGAAAGTGGATACATAATACACACAAGCATGCATAATCTTTAAGGATACCATGCAAAATTCATAAGATTGATTGAAGAATTCAAGTATATATGGAGATTGTAGTATATATGGAGATAATGACTTAGATTTAAATTTATCATTTTTAATATACTCGTTTTGAATACATTTCCTCCACCACTGCTTTACTCTGTGGCAAATTAAGGATGTCTGTCTGCCTTACCTGTGTGCACCTTGGATTCTTTTATGTATAACTGACTTTAAATTGCTTGACTTTATAGTCCTAGTCTGGGGATAATTACAGTGATGTATTTTTTTTTTGTATTTTACCCCTGCAATCCATATCAAAAGTTTTGTTGGACTTTATAATTATTAGAATATAGCACACAATGTAATAATACACAAAGCAAGAACCACCTCTCATGCCCTAACTGCAAGGAAAATACATGTATTTTAAAGGAAACATGTCAGTGTTGAAGCATTTTGAAAAGCAGAATTGCTTAGCTAAAATAGCTAGAACACAGTTTCTATTCCACACTTGTTAATGGTTGCTTGAATTTTTCAAAGAAGGACAATTAGCTATTTACATTGAAGAACTTGGTTCAGTATCTCAGTGTCTGTGGACATCTCCTGTACTTGTTCTTCAGCTGTTCTTTTCAATGTCTTTTGGAGATGCAGTATATAATTGCTCTGGGCAGGCTTTGAAGCATTGATGCCCAGGCCAACATGGGGCAGTGAAACCCTGAACGAAGAATAAAGGTTAAGCATTTGGCAGCCTTCACCTCTTGGCATGTATGTTCAGTCTCTCTCATACCACCACACATGAAAACTAATCAAAATGTTGCATAGGTGTAAGCCAGGGAGAAGTGGTGATGACTGAACACGTTCTCAGATGTGTGGTGGTAAGCGTAGCAGAGGAAACCACATAAAATAGCTTCCTTAGGTTGAAATGGCATAATGGCCCCATGTAAGTATTCCTAAGATAGTACCGTTTATTTCCTGTTTTTAAATATGCTAAATTTACAATAGCATTCAGTGATGGCACGTTCAGTTGATTCTTTCGATGCAGTGCCATCATAATAAAACTTTATAAGCACCTACATCAGCATGTGTTTATCCTCATGAAGTTACGTAGGCCAGTTTGCAAGCTAAGTGTGGGAATTAATTAGAAGTTGAAAGTACAGCATGCTTTTTCTAACTGGTTTCATTCTTGTGTCATCTTCTACATATCTAATGTGAGAGCAGATTAATGGTCTGTTCTAGTCAGTGAGCTTTTCAAACCGGATGATTTTTGTACTGCAGTAAGCCCCAAAATAGAAAAAGTTCTGTTTTAGTTGCTGCCAGTAGTACTTCAAATTTTATGCTTCTCATACATGTCTTTTTGAGTTACCCAGTATTTCTGCAAAGTCAACAGGAGAATGTTCTCCTTGTTTTTACTTAGATTTGAGGGGGGGAATGTTAAATTACTTTAGCATTGGTAAGAGCGGGAATCCAAAGGCAGTTCCCTGTCCAAATGCCTGAAGTTAAGCATTCAGATTGAAGTACATGATCTAGAAAAGTTGAAAGTGTAAAAAACCGTTACAGAGAAACATCAAATTTGTGAAAGAGGTGTTAATTCATTATTGAAGCTGAAATACATGTGGATATTGCATCTCTTAAATATTAGTGAAAAAAGATTCTATAGGAATTAAGCAGATGGAGAGTCTTCTGTGAACACCCCACCTCTGTTGAAGTTAACATTATCTTAGTGATAAGTGACACGTTTGTACATGAGCTGACAAGAGCTGGCACTAATAATGCTGATGCTGACTTTCATTTATTTATACCAGTGCCTTGGTTTGTGGCTGGGAGATGGAAAATAATTCATAAATGTCAACAAAGTACTTTTGATCTTTAAATAGCTCAGAACGGTATCTCTTGGCCAGTTTATGCTCACTGAAGTAAAATGGATTTCACCTGGAACTACGAAAACTCTGATTCTCCTACACCAGCTCTGCCCCAACACCTGGATCCCTGTATCAGCTGTATAGCTGATAATTTACCATATTAATAGGGAGCTGTAGATTCCTTGTAGAAAAAGGAGGAGAGAGTTAGCCATCCATGCTGTCCCCTCATGTGTGCTTTAGTCTTTGTAGCTGCTCGATTTTGCATTCAAAGATACGTCAAAGTACACTTTCGTTTAGCATCTTAACCTTTTCATGGCTCATAAACTTCACTCTCTCCTACCTCTGTCCACCTCTGTCATACCTGAAGTTCTCAGGGAGCTTCCCCTTTGCCTTTCAGGGCCTCAGTAGGTTTTCGAACATCCTCCTGGGGCTTCTTGGTTCATTCCCATTGTCAGTTTATTCCATAGTGCGTACTAGCCCCCTGTCTCTGGGGACGTTTGCCAGCTTGTGACATCAGACAACTGAGGAGTGATTAGAAATTCACTCTCTCTTTTGCATTATATAAATTCTTGATTGAGTATTTATTCTGTGCATATTTGTGTTGAGCTTAAACTGAAAACAGAAGCCATGCCTAAATATGCTTGTTTAGTGTACCAAGCCTTCGGTATACGCAGTGCTGGCATGCACCCAATTCCTCTCTTTGTACACAATCCCTTTTACTAGTAAATTTATTTCTTTCTCAGGTGTTTGACAGTTTAGTCAGGATCCCCCCATGCCTCAGTTTTTCCATTTGCAAAATGGAGGCTGCACCTCCCTACATTGTAGGAAGCTTTGAGACTTCACTTACTGAATATTGCAAGCTACTTTAGATCTTTTCTGGAAGGTATTGTAGAAATATTTATAAACATGGCTTGAAAAATATAAACCCTTAGGTGAAAGTGTTTATGAGCTCATGTTATGCAGGAAGACAAAACAGCCTGATAATAATTTTGCCTCTGGCTTTAAGATAATTTGTCTGTTAAATGTATGATTACACAGTTCTTATTGTTTTGTTCATACATACAGTCTGTACTAGCAAGGCTCTGTTGTGGTTTTCATGCTGAAAATATGAAGATGTTATATTAACATATATTGTGGTATGCTGCTTTGACACTAAGAAACACCTTGAAGGAAGAATGATGGCTTCGAGTGTTGTAGCAGTTCTGTTCCAAAAGTTGATTGTATAAAATTGGCATCATCTTATTTAACAAAACTGAGTTTTGCTGTAATCGAGTCATCTTTATTTAATTTAGCACAAAAGATGACAATATGAGAATACTTCAGTTGTTTCCAAGATGTTCTTTCAGGATTTATTAACATATCCACTGACACAAAGTAAACTTTCTGTAGTACTTATAAAGTGCAGTCATATTACAGAGGAACTATTAAGGGATGTTTTTAAAGCACTCCTACTACTTGTAGGACCTTTTTTATTTAGGTTCGATGTTTGGTTCGGTTTGATTTTTTTGCAATCTGAGGCCTGGAACTGGGTGTCAGCTGTGCTCTGGTGGTATGCACCCATGCTCTGATTCTGGAAAGCCTTCTTGCTCAGAGTTTCGGTTATCATGGGCGCTGAAGTTAAAGCAACTTAAATATATATTTGAGATTGAGCACGTGCAGAAGTACTTTCCTTAAGTAGGATGTTGAGTTTTACAGGGTGACTTCCTGGTCTGTAGCTGCTTCTTTCAGTAACAGGCTTCGTTTCTTCAGTTGCCATTTGCAGTTCTGTCTGTTTGACTAGTGGACTGCTGACATTACTGAGCACGTAGCTTCTACGTGCCTGAATTTCTATAGCAAAAGAACAGTAATGACCTCAAAAGACTAATTGGGTACTAAATTAATTGATGTTTATAGAGAATTTTAACTTTCTTACATTAAGGCATTGCATATATATGTATACACACGTATGTGTCTGCACACAATAGAAGCATGTGCTGGAAAAACAGAAAATGGGGAATTTACTAATAATTAATTAAGAGCTGTTCCGTGGTCCTTCTAGCGCTTCTCAGTAAGGAATTGTAGAATATCAAATTATAATGAGCAGTGATCTTTTATTTATTTTTTTTTTCAGCTACAAGAAAACCAAGATGAAATCGAAAATATGATGAACTCTATTTTTAAGGGTATATTTGTTCATAGATACCGGTAAGAAAATAAGTGCTACAGTATACTATGTTAGCAAAGTGTAATCACAAATAATGCCAAGGACATTTTCTATGTTGATTTTTCTTCTGATGTAATGTTCTGGATACCATAAAAGCAGTATCAAAATAACTGAAGTTCTAGAAGAAAATCTAAGTGTAACCCCCAGTAATTGCCCAATAGATCTGTCTACACAGCTTTTTTTATTACCATTTTTAATTCAGTAAAACAGCTTTAAGGAGTTGTGGAAGACAACTTCTTCTCTCGAAAAAGAAAAGTTGTCCACAGTGGGAGCATAAACATCACATAGTAATGTAATCATGATCGCTGTATATCATAATAGGGCAGTTTGGGTGGTTGGGTATCTCTCTATACTGCATTTTCTTCTGTATATCTTATGCATAAACAACAAATTTCTGATGTTTTCCATAATAATACACATTGACCACAACTGTAACATTATTTTAGGCGTTTTCCTCTTTAAACTGCATAAAGGCACACAAAAACCTTAATTCCACTTAACACGTAGCTTTTGCTTGTTAATTGTTTTGGATGTTTATATCAAGAACAAGTAATTGCAAAAAAGTAAAGAAGTGATTGCACTGTTAACACATTACAATTTTCTTTCAATAGTTATTATTATATGTCTTGTAAATAGAAAAACTCATCAGGTTATATATTCATGTGCATGTGTTTATGTGCATGTGTGTGCACTCTATTCTAGTAGATACAGATGCATGCTATTTTGGAGCGTGGCTTATCAGAGACCAGTAGTTTTTAAAGACAGATTTAGGGTTGTTTTGCATCACTAAATACCTCTAAGCATCTGCAGCATCTTGGTGAACCAACTCTTTAAATGTTAATTAGCTTATCGAAGTCAAAAGATAAAATTCAACAATACTAAACTATGCAATTAACCTTTTAGATTTCAGTTCTGGTTTAAAACATCATCATGTATGAAATCTTTTAGACAAATGGCAGGAAGCAAGAAGAAGTTGTTCGGGAGGAGGGTTAGAATGTGAAAAGGAACCTGTAGTGGGGCTGAGAGATAATTGTAAGTGTGGAGAAAGGTGTGCAGGAAAATTTGGAAGAGGCCTGTGGTAGGAAATGTGTGACTGAACAGCACAGAGGAGTTGGAGCATGTCTCTTAACATCAGTGCAGTTTAACAAGGTCAGCTTATATTACCTTCAGCTTTGGTCTTGATTAACCTCAGCTGCTAATCAAATGGACTGAGAGAGCCCAGAAGGTACAACGGACAGCCACTGTAGCAAGAGGCTGAGAAGCATACCTGTGTCCACTGGACATATCCCAGTTATCCATTATAGACTGTGTTTCAGTGTCCTAAAAATTTTTGGCCCTGATGAAAATATTGAGATGTAATCTAGCATGAAATAAATGCTATTTCCTGCCAGTGCTTGCTATGGTTTATCCTAAATTTAATGGGCCTGCCTTGGTAAATCAACATTTAAAAGAGGCCGGTGAATTTCTTATCTGATCCTCCATGTCCAAAACTCTTCAGAAGGTTCCATCGTGGGGGACATCTTTACTAAAAGTAGGAACATAGGTTATGAATTTTGCTGCAAATAGAAGTCTGAGTGTTTCCCATTCACCTCACTCATACACAGTATTTTGCAATTTGTGCTGTACAGAAGCTCAGAGTATATATACTAAATCTCATAATTAGTTTAATAGCTTTATACTTTGTGTCTGTCTTTCTCTCTTGAAGTGAATGTTGGTAGTGTCTACGGATTCCTGAGAATCTTTGGATTGAGAATCAGTTTTTCATTGTCTGCCCGGGGAATGTTGAATGTATTCTTACAGAAAAGATAATTTTTCCTGATTTTGGCTGGCTGTGTTGCATGATTAAATAGCTGTTGACACTTGAGTTCTTCTTGGGATTGCCATTAAATCCTTCCAAAATGCTTCACAGTTACCAAATTTATAAGGTGTTGAAATAACCTACTTGGATCTGAGGACTCAGCCTGTCATACCCTAGAAGAAATGTCTATATGGCTACTTTTTGTGGCTGCATATGTGGTTGCTCCTTTTTTTGTTTCATACTTAGCAGACTTACAGATTGCTGTTTGTCTTGAATTCTGATTCCAGATTTTGCTTTTAAAATAGTTATAATTCTATTTAAGAGATTTACTATTTTAGTTTAGTGTGAATTAATATAGAGTTAGACAGAAGTATGTATGTATATACATATATATGTGAATATATGTGTAATTGTAATTAAAACTTCATTGTGGCTGCATTCCCCAAAACAAATGCAATTTTTGTAGTGCAAACCCTTTAATGTATTATTTTAGCACATTCATCCTTACAGCATCTAAAACCTGTTTGAGAATTCCCTGGTAGGAACAGCTTACTTAATGACTTACCCTGCTTGTAATGCACCTTGTCTACATGGTGGATTGACAGTTACCTTCCAGTTTTTGAGGTTATAGCATAACTGTCTTCAGGGAGTTTGACAGACCAGTTTTAATGACTCTGTTTGGAAGTTGGTAGAATCAGTGTGTTTCACTTTGGATAGAGAGGCAACAACAGTGATTTGATGACATGTCTAGAAATTCTGCAAATGCATTCATACGTTATCTTTAAATGCATGTTTTACTCTGTTATATTGGTACAGTCTCTTCCGTAATAAGAAGTTTAATGAGAAAAACAGAGAACTGACTTCAGAAATGTCTCTTCTAGTCACGTGTCATATTATGATTGTTTGTTATGTCCGTGTGGGAATTGTGGTTTTCACCTTGGTGCCTGGAAGATGATACAGAGTCTTCCAATGTGAAGGTTGGAAGGACATAGGCAGTTACAGTATGGATAGGATAGCAGTTTTGTTATACTATATTCTGTGAATTTATGCAATAAATATCTTGAGCATAAGATTGGGAACATTTTATTTACATTTTGTAAAACTGAAGACTTTAGGAAAAATACAGTTGCACTTAGCAATTATTCTACTGCTTAAAGCTTGAAATTTATTTTTTTCATAAATTAGATTGGGGGGAGCTCTGCTGGTGCAACTTTAGAATGAAATCAATATTTATTACTGTTCCCAAAGGTTTTTGTTTTTGTTTTTTAAAAAAAACAAAACAAAAGCACAAAACAAGGGTCTCAGTTATAAGCAAGGCCAGTATTTGCAAAGCACCATTCCCTTCTTCTGTGCGGTGGCTCTCTATGTTCTTCTTTTATTACTGCTGAAATTTGGAACTGTGAAGCAGTGCCAGCTGGAGTGGCACAAGCAATTTCTCATAGTAACAGATGTCTCAGAGATGAAATTACTAAAGGGCCAGATGGCCCCAATCCCTTTTCCCATTGTTTAGCTGTCGTTCATTATTAGTAAATATGCCATGCTCTATGTCAATCAGGCAGGGAAGTGCCAATCAGATTCAAGTCATTTCCATTCCTGATCTCTTTAGGTGATCTCAGACAGTTTCCTGCTCCGTTACCTAAGTAAGAAGCTCATAAGTCTGTCTTTGCCTCTTCCATCACTTGCCACAGTCAGAATGTAGGAAAAAAAAAAAAAGCAAGAAAAATTGAAGAAACTAATGTTGACATATAAACATTTTTCCTGGCTTTTGTTCCAGGGGCTTTCATATGCTGCATGAAGCAGGTTCTGCTGACATAACAAATTCCGTTTTTCCTCTTTGACAAGCTCCTTTGGTAAAACCAAGTAACTTTCTCCATCTTGCACTTATTCTGCATCTCTAGCTGGAAACTGAAGTCAAGCCTGCTTAGAAAATCACAGTGACAGTGTTTCAGAAATAATTATTGAGAGGAAGTCTGTAGCACTTGGATTCATAATTCTGTTTGAAAAGAGGGAAGGAAAAGGTCAAGTAATAGACTAAGAGGCAAAATAGAATGAGATTTTTTTTGAGATAATGGAAACGTATCTGAATGTAGAGAGATTGAGATGATGAGATAGATCATGAGTGAGCACTACATAGTGACAAGCCCTATATAGTGAAGTTCATCAAACCCAAGTAAAGGCAAAATATTATAGCTACAGCAGTGGAAATGAGTAAATGAGGTAAATGGTACGTGTCTGTAATCTGGTTAACTTTTTTTTTTTTTTCTTGCTAGTGATGCTATTGCTGAGATTAGAGCTGTCTGTATTGAAGAAATTGGTGTCTGGATGAAAATGTACAGTGATGCCTTCCTGAATGATAGCTATTTAAAATATGTTGGTTGGACACTACATGACAGGGTAAGTATTGTGTATTACTATACATAGAAGAGTGTACTGTAAATAGCTACTCTTCTACTACCCAAGACATGTGTAGTATATCATTTTTGGTTTATAAAGAGATCTTTTTTTTTCTGCAGGTCATTTATCTTTCAACCAGTGTTTTTTGATGCATTCACTTAAATCAGGATACAGTTACCCCAAATCACATGATGATTCACATGGTTTTTATTTTTTCAATCTCTGTTAGCATATCTTAATAGAAAATTTTGCATGCTGCTTTTCTTCTAATTAAAAGAGAAGTAGTCTTGCTGACATTCCCTAGAACCCTCATGTCTGAAGCAGAATCAGAACGAGATTTCCAGTCAACTCTTCCATTTGCATTGCTCACTAGTTAGAGGAAAGAGAACATCTCTGTGTCCTAGAATTAACCAAACAGGCCTATTGGTGCCTCAGTAATGGAATTCTCAACAACTCATTTTCTCTTTGCTATTTTCGGTTTACAGGCATTTCAGCTCCAGCTGCCTTTAAAGGACATTTTTCTAACCTTATTCCTCCATCTCCTGAAAGCATCCATCAGTTCTTTGTGGATTCCTCAAATCTGTCTCTTGGTGCCAGCTTAAAAGAGCTCAGATGGTTGGTTGAGTTAGTTTTGGAGAGCAGCCATCACCCTGGCCTTTCAGCCTTTATTACACTAGAAATTGTTCAAGGTCTCTAGCTTTGTATTAAAAAAAAAAAAAAAAAGTTTAAAGGTTAGGTGGAGTTGAAAAGATACATATATCTGAAGGTTCTTTCCTGTCTGACCACTGTTCTTTAGTACTAATGGTATCCACAACCTGCCTTTTCTGGGTGGTATCAAGCCCACATACCAGTCAGTTCCTGCAAGTGTAGACCATTTCTAATGCTAATAGAACAGGGCTTTACGCTCCTGACTGTACGGGATACTTTTCTACATCAGGCTACAAATGGGATTAGCCATCATCCCACTTTCACCAAAAAGACTAGACATACTTCTTTTACTCTAAACAGTCTTGCTAGGAATGTCCAAGAAAAGCAGGTGAGACCTACGTATAGTGTTGAAATGCTTGTTAAATTCTGGCATGCTGGTTTAGACTACTTTTTTTTTTTTTCTCTAATAATGCTGCTGGAAAAATTCAGAAGTCTGCAAGTTCATTCTCATGACTTGCATAACTAATAGTTAACATCTTTTTTAAAAAAGTTGTTTTTTTTTTCTCTAACTTACAGAAATCCCTATATTCAGCATATTCATGTAAATATTCAGCATATTCATGCAAAGGATATGGCTTGGTCACTCTTTTTCTGAAGTCTGAAGAAAATCATTTAGGAAGAGACTATACTGCTGCTGAATATTTTGCTTTAGCTATAGCTGTCACGGATATGCATCTTCCTTTGACTTGGACTAGTAGTTCACTTGTTAAGAATAGCCTCTGTGCTTTTAGATACAAGATATGCAATTGCTTTCCTCTCTAAACCTGCCGAACTTCTACATTTCATCTCAATTTTACAAATCTTGAGTAGGAGGAAGATCCTTGTTATAGCTGTAATGAGCCCTAACAATTATTTACTCTACAGACACTACTGAGAGTGCATACCTAAAAGCAACAGTGGAGTTTTGGGCACTGTAATCCTAGCAGAACATTTTCACAAAGTAGCACTTCAACATTAGAGAGAATCTAGTATTGCTGTGCTTCACAGCTATCAATCCCTTTCTAGTGTGTGTTAAGTCCAGCCATTTCTCACATAACTCCTTTTAACCATCTGTGAAATCTATCCATTCCTCAAGGCACTATCTGTGACTTGTGTTAGCTTCTCACAGTGTGATCTGTTGCATCCAGCAATTTCTTATGTCATGTCCAATAGCTTTCTCACATCCTCCAGAGTCTAATCATGCGTCTGCAGCCTTAACATATATTTTACCTCAGCTATCCTAAAGTTAATATGTTCTTTCCTATCAGACAAATTTTCAATTACAGTGTTGCATTAGAAAAAATAAAAGTTTTCCATCTTGACCAGACATGGAAGAATACCATCAAGCTGCTCTCCTGCCTCTGCTGTTTTGTAATATTTATTGTTGCAAGCCTCAGATGTGCCTTGGTGTTCTCAGTCTATAAATCACTAGCTAATCTGACTGTTTAGTATCCTGATATGCATTCTATGTGATGTTTTTTTTTTTGTTTGATGTGGTTTATGCTTACTGTACAGGGTGAGAGAGAATAGGGGAAGAGTCAGAGTTAGCTGAACTGTGTGCCAAAGGATGAAAAGGAAGCAAATGGAGAGAAAGAGACGTTCGGGGGACAGAATGGAGGGGGAAAGTACAAAAGGAAGCACTTACTGAAAAAAAAGATCGAGTAAGAACCAGTTAAAACATGCAAGCCCTCCAAAAGTACAAGATCTCTTAATAGCTTGGTTTTCACTGGCGCTGTCTGGAAGACTTGCCTACTGGTACCCCAGTTTCTTGGTTTTGCATTTTTTTTTGAATTCCTCTTGTGCTTGACCTCCTAAGAAGTTCCTTAGTTGAGTAAACTAATCTCTTTAGTTACGTAAGTCTCTTCATTTTATTGCCCTGAATCAATGTGTTTCCACCTTTTATCCTAAGTTTCTTAGGAATTACTTGAACTTGAACATCTGTACCCTTGGTAGGCGAGAAATTTCTGCTGTGTTTTTCCCCAAGAATATTTGGGATGTGAAAATCTCACATTAATGCTCACTTTATGTACTACTTATGGTTCTCATAGTTACTCAGGAAACTTCTTGTGTCTGGTGTATTGATGATCTGTGGCACATTTTCCCTCATCCGTTCTGGACTTCAGTGCAGTACATCCATGTACAGCTTGACTTCTGCCTTTTTTACATTCTCATCCAGGTCATTGCTGTTTGTGCTTAGTTGTGGGTTTCTGTCAATAATCTCCACTGACTCTATTTTAAAACCTTCATAACAGGATTAGCAAACTAATGTGCTCTTCCCTCTCTGAAGAGATGAATTTCAGCCTTGAACACCGTTTTAAAAAACTGACCTTTTTGCTGTCAGAGACAGTAAATCCTCTCAGTGTTTGTCTGCCAAGAAGGGCAGTCATCTCCAGGGGTTGCCTCTGTCTGTGCCTCTATCTTCTGTTGCCATTTTTCAAATTGGTGAAAAGGAAACTTAAAAAATTGATTTTTAGCTTCTGTTTCTATGTCAGTCTCTGAATGTTCATTCAGGTTTGAGCTTGAGCAGTTTTTTTAATACAGACTTGATTATAGAATAGACAGACTCAGAAATGAAAAGCAGGTTTATGTTTATAACCTTTTTATTACCTACAAATATTTTTTAACAAGAACCCATAGTTTACCAAGACTTTGCAGATGTGAAGTACATTTGCAGCCAGCCAGATGATGCACATGTGCCCAGGGGAACCACGTATCATCAGTGTTCCTGTAGGTGACAAATCTTGATCAGTAAACCATGGCCTTGCGATGTCCATGTTTCCTGCCTACAGCCCACCAGATCAAAGCGATCCCTGTCTAAAGAGTAGCTGGGAGTTAGGTTCTGCCCACCAGAACAACTCAGACATGCAGCCTACACTCAATTGTTTTGAACAGTTGTCCGTTGATTGTAAGCAGCAAATATCAGGAAAAATTTACTTGTTAATCTCTTGCCTAAAGATAAATTGCTGTGCTATCTTTTCACCAACCACCTTGAAAACAGATGTCTTTATTTTGTATTTGCTTACAGGCTTGTTTGTCTTTTTGTACTGTGGAGTTACTTGAAAGGAAAAGGGAAACAGTAAGAGACATTAAAGTAATGCCACATTAAATTCTTTATACATGCAAATAGAAAAATTAACATTGTTTGTAGGCAGCTGCATGTGGTTTTTGGTTTTTAGCTGAATTGCAAATTGGCTTTGGTAACTCATTAGCATAAAGTTGTAAATGTACATTAAACAAATTATGAAATTATATTATTTAATATTCATGGCATTTGATTAGAATATTATATCAGCTAATCTTAGTGTGTTTTATTTAGCAAGGTGAAGTGAGGTTGAAGTGTTTGAAAGCTCTTCAGAGTCTGTATACCAACAGAGAGTTATTTCCAAAACTGGAGCTGTTCACTAATAGATTCAAGGTAAGAGGAGTACAGAAAATAAAAATATCATCTATCTCATCATGTTCCAGTCTTTGACTCGTATATTAAATGCAAAAATATACTTATTTGCTTGTCACAAGGCTTGTAACTACCATAGCAAAACTATTAATGAATGCTGAGATTAAGACAAATTAATTTCACAGTGTTTATCTTGTAAAATTTATCTGGTTTGGCCAACGTGATTATTTATCTGTATTATTGTCATTTATTTATTGTCCTTATTCAATCTGCTTCTGCTTATTTAATTTTAGATTTACTGAATTTGAAGGACTTGTACAGGGGTTTTCACATAAAATAAATCCAAAAGTAACAGCCTGAAAAAATGGTTCATAAGACAGAAGTTTACAATGCGCTTTCTCTCCTCCTTCTCTCCTTCTCTCCTTCTTCCTCCCCACCCCTCCCCTATTAATTTTTGATTAATATCTTAACAAGAGTGTGTCTGTTAATTCATTTTGTGACATATCAGTGTTACTTCACAAGTGAAGTATCTGGAGAGATGACTGGAAATGCTGTCATTGCTTCTGCTTGGATGCTCTGTAAAGAAAGCTTCCAGGCACAGTCACCAGTTCTGCTGGCACCTTTTACCATCGCTTTTGTGTTTTGGACACAGAACTATGGTAAAGGCTATCACCCCAATGAAAGACTAATTTAATTTATTTTTTTTAAATCTTGATTACAATGATGATGAAAAATCCTGTTTAGAAAAGAAGTGGAGATTTAAGTATTCATAAATACTGTGCAGCAGATTCAAAAACTTACTGTAGATTTTATACTGTTTGGCTAGTTATGTCTGCCATTGCAGTTACTCTTAAGTCCTCCAGTTTGATCTAGAAAAGCAAAAAATACAGAAAACTTGCCATATATTTATTCTGTATAAACAACTGATAAAAACACAGTGGTAATCAGCCTTTCACTACCACATTCATTTGAGAATTGGAAAAGAAAATATGCTGTGGTAAAATCTAGATATTAAAAAAGTCTATTTGTCCAAAATTGTGGTAATATAATAGAACAGACTGATGAGAAGGGTGATGGAATCTCCTTCTTTTGAGGTTTTTAAGGGCAAGTTAAATAGATATCTGTCAAGACTGAGCTAGAGAGTTGATTTTTAAGTAGGAGACAAAATAGAACATTTTGTGAGATCCTTCAGCGCCTATATTCTTCTGGTATTGTAAAGTCAGTTTCAATAACCACTGCAGTAAACTCAAAATTTCCTCTCATAGAAGAGTACCTGGCAAACAGGGATGGTAGAAGCTTCATACTACTTCTGTAGCACCTCCGTAAGTGTGGTTTGCTTAACATCTCAGGACAAACAGAAATTAGGTAGCTCTCCAGAAACATGAACCCTCCAAGCCTGTGCAGCATTTCTTGTTCCTTCTGTGCAGACTTAAAGATTTGCTTGTATCTGCTGTTTCTCTAATGTGATTTCTTTGAAATAGGCATCTAAAACTCTCATGGTCCTATATCTGCTTCTCTTTACTAGATGCACTGGATGCTTCCTTCTTTCTTAGCCTGCTACACTTTAATTGGTAGCTGAGTAATTATGCTTAGAGTCTGAACCTGTCCCATCCATCAGCAAAACTGACCATGGGAGGCACTGTGAGAAATGGTTATGAAGTAATGTGCTTCAAAAATCTACAGGAACATGAAACATCTAAATACTTCTTCCTGGCTTTTTTCACAGTGCAGACAATTTTCTTCGTTAGAAGTCATGTTAGCCTGTACATTGTTTCTTGGTTTAGAATGGAGCAAAGAATTTTCACTGCTGTGAGAAGAAAAAATCAGAGGAAAGGGAGCCCTGTTAGGAGTCTTATCTTTCCTCTGTTCCAGTAAAGATGTTTTGTCCATATAAATCTGTTACATTATGAAGTAAATTATGGAAAAGGTGAGGTCAAAGTCTGTGTGAGCATAAGGAAAAAAAAAGTTCAACGCGATGGAAGATTCACCTGTTTCTGTTCCAGCCACATTCAGTAGAACAAAAAGCTGCCCTTCCCTGCACATCAGCTTGCAGCTGTGCTGACAGGGATGCAGCCTTTGGCACCAGGCTGGAGTAAACTTTCATATTAAGACTCTTGCTATCTATGATACCAAACTTAAATGCTGTGCCACCACAAACTCCCCCACCACCCCATGCAGAATGCGAAATGCTCTTCTCGGTTCCATGGCTCTTTACACGTATTTCGGCAGTAGCCCTGAATCCACCCGCGAAGCTCAGCTGCGGTTCAGCTCAATCCATTCAAATTGTCAGGAGAAATCTCTCTAGAGATGGTCTAGTTGTTAAAAGCATAAACAGATTTGTTCCAGAATTACTTATATTGGCTTGTTAATATTTTACCACATAGCCATGTGAAGGATCTGATAATGTCACTTCTCCAAAGGGAAGATGTCTGTTCTTTACAGCATTTCTGTTTGTGTTGCTAGCAGTTGATATGCCTGAAAATAGGTCCTGTCTATCCTTCCCCCCCCCAAAAAAAAAAAGCTTTGTCCATGTTTGTCCATCAAAGCAGAGACTTTTGTTTTGTGGTCTGATGCAAACATTATTTGAACCAATATGGAAAATAAGTGAATTAGCTCTTTTGCAGTCAGTGCAAAGGCAAAGCATCAGCAGATATAGCTGTAGCCACTTAATTCTCGGTCCTCATCCCTGACCCTTTGCAAGATGGTGCTGTCTCCATGTCTTGAATGGCAGCAGCGGATTTGTTCTTCAGCAAGTGTTGTTCACAGCCTAATAAATAATGCAAAGTGATCTTTATAGTGTAAATTAATATTTCAAGTTAAAAATAGAGATGTGTTATATTCTGCTGCATGGAAAATTTCTGTCAAAGCAGATTGAACAGCTGGGTTTTGGAACCGAGAACACTGCTGAAATTTCATCTTCCAGGGGCATTAGGTGTTAAAGTCTCATTTCCAAGGGTTGTGGTATCGGGCTGATAGGTACCGTCACTGAGAGATTCTGGCACTTGGGCAGAAAATAAGAAATTACACATCCGTGCTGTTAATGCTATGCCTGGTGTTCCTGGCAAAACTGAGTGAACAGCCTTTTTGGATAAAGAAGCATTGTCACATCTGTCATTGTCAAAGACTCCATATTCAGAGAGCTCTTGCTCTGTAGTCAGGAGAGAAGAGCCCTTCCCTTCCAGGATTCCTTCAGAGGTGTAAAAGGAGTTTTACACTTGTGTTCTTACTCCTTTCTATGCAGTTAGTTGTCTCCTTGTGGTTCCTGCCATTTCAGATAGACTTTGAAGAGCTGTGTGAAATTCCACCGATACTTTTAAGAGTAGTATTGCTCTCACAGTTCCTTCTCTTGATGTTGTTATTGTTATTGTTAGTTGTTGTTGCCTGGCCACAAACTGGAAAATTGGCAGCAATTTTTATCCTGTAAACATACACAGTTTCCTTTTTGGAAGATGATTTCACTGCCTGAGTCTCTTCTCACAGTCTCGAAGACTGTCTAGCTGTAAGAGTTAAATGCATCGGATTTCAGGAACTTCATGGTGACAGAGGTGCAGTCAGTATTAGTGACAAGAAGTGTCTGTGCAGACCTGTTTTTGTTAAGTAGGAAACATTTAAGACAGCCACAATGCATTATTTATATACTATTTCTAAATTTCAATATTGAAATAAGCATCTGTTGCTTTATATACACAATCAGCCTTTTATGCCTGGAAGAGTAAAAAAGATGTAAACACTTTTTATTCTGTTCTGATTTGTTCTTGGCGACTTGTGCTGTTGCTTTCCAATACACACTTACTTTTCTTCTTTTCCTGCCTTCTATTTTTCACATCCCCAAATATCATATATTAGTACACAGTCCTTTACGAATCAGTTCAAGCCACAGAAATAAAGTTTTATTTCACATGGCCCAATTTATTTTCATTAACATGATCAGCCAAACAAAAACATCAAGACATACGACGTTTTTATGGATGGATAGAAATTCTCTCCACATAGGGAGGACAGCAACACTCACTAATCACGTGTTGCAGGTAAACAGTAAGCAAACTGAAACTAAGCATAAAGGACTTTAGGGGGCTTCTCCTCATAACTGCTGGGTCCTTAAAAGGTGTAGAATCATCATATTTGATTGGAAAGTGGTATGCTTTTCTGTGCTGGAAAGAATATAGGAAAATACAATGTCATACTGTGGAATTTCCCACTTGCTTGTGGCAGCTCTGTAGTGTAATAGTCGAGGCCAAATTAAAACCTTAGAGTGTTGCCAGGCATAAAGGCCCCAGCTTTATAGGCAATATGCAGGTGCATATATTTATGTGCAGTTTTCTGCACAGAATTTCCAAATATGCATAAGATGCAATATTATTGCATATTTATAACTTTATCTAAAACTATTTGTTTACAGGGGAAAGAAGTAGGGCATTTTTTGTGCCACCAACTCAAACACATTCCTTTTGAAGAGAGAAATATTAAGTAAGACCAATGCAGAACAATGTTTCAACTCCAAAGTCTTCTTGCTTTTTTCTTGGAAAGTATACAAGCTTTTTTTTTGCATTTCTGTGTGCATACCTATTGTTCTTTGTGCACATAGCACACAGCATCCTAAGATGTAAATTAAATGATTGAATGGTATCAAAGGATTTTCATGCGTCCAGCTGAAAGATCTTTCTTCACAAAAGTACTTATTTTTTCCTATAGCATTCTAAATCAGATAGCTTTTTGTGTGTGTTTTTTTGTCACTGTAATAAAATTCCTTTTCAGGATCGCATTGTATCAATGACACTTGATAAGGAATACGATGTTGCTGTGGAAGCCATTCGATTAGTCACGCTAATACTTCAGTGAGTATTCTTCAAAATTAGTATATTCCCTCTAAAAGTTACATAAGCCCATAATATTTAATTGATTTGATTTCTTCATTTGCGTAATGAAGTCAATCTGATACTTTACATTTACTATGAACTGAATATATAATGGTGTGATCATGAAGCTAAAATGAAATACTCGATCTCATAGAAATGCAATAGGCAAAGTATAAAAACATACATATTTATTGAGACTCTTAGTTTTAGTGCATCCGCTGTTGAGGAAAAATGCCAGGCAGCATTTACACCATTTGCCAAGGGCAAAATGATTGCGAGCACGAGTTACATTTGCTGAAGTAACTCTAGCAGTAACAAAGATGGTGGGTTAGGAGATTTGATTATCTGATAGAGCTGGGAAGAGAATCATCTGGCAAGTACATTGACAGGGAGAAAATGGTTGCTTCAACACCCTTACTTGGGTTATGTGGAGGTGGTGGTATCTTGCGGTTTAAAACACTGGGCCTGGCAGGAGGAGACATGCTTCCAGGCCCCAGTTCTTTCTTACCCAGGTGCAGTGGCTTCCCTGAGGTAAGGATCCATTCCACATGTAACCAGCCCATGTGCAGACTGTTTGAACCAACCTGTCTTTAGTAGCCTGTGACCAAAGCAGGCTCATGAATGTGCTGCTGGAGGAACTCTTTCCTAAGGTTTTATCACATGTTCCCTGAAGCATGTTAAAAAAAAATGCATGTTACAAACGGATGCATAGAACTCCTGCGTCATAGGTTATACTTGGTGACTCTGAAGAAATTTTTGGACATGGAGAATTGATATGAAAGATGAGACTATCTTTCCCTCTTAGTAAAAGAAATCTGGGCTTCATTTTTTATTTATGGGTCACGCTGCTTTGCAGGTATTAGACTTATAATATCAGGAAGAAGGGGAATCTCTCATCTACTATGTTTTTTAAAGCAAATATAACAAATATCACAAACAACGTGTAGAACATGACTATCCCTTTTGGGATATTGGGAATGCAGTAAGATTTTAGGTCAATATTTGTCCAGTGCATCTTTTTCTTCCCTGTCCTGTTTTCTCTTTGGTTGCGGGATTAAAACATAGCTAAGTGCAAGCAATGTGCTTGCATCATTCTTGGACTAGAAGAATAAAGGTCACATTGAACAGCACAGGGCAGCATTCTGGCAGGTAGGAGCTCTGAAAAGATGTTACAAACAATTGTGAAGGGGTATGACCAATTAAAAATTATTTGTGGTACAAAGCCAAATAAGATGCATAGAGTCCTGATGCATTAATGTTTCTGATAAATACTGACTAAACAAGGAGGGAAGTAATACTGTTCCTGTATACGATGTCAGTGCTATCACTGATGGAATATAATTACAGATCCATTGCTCATAGCATTTTTCAAAAATACCACTGCAAAAGGAAAAATTTCCCAAGTTTCAGAAAACTTGCACAAAAAATCTGACTTAAGCTCAGAAACTACAGAGGTGCCAAATCTGTTGTTTTATCGAGACAGAGGTAAAAGATTCCTTGTTCTTGTCAATAAATAATTACACAAAATAAACTTTTCATCATCTTTCATCCAGCACAGCATGGGGTGATCAGATTCACTTCCTTAATTTTGAAAGTGAGAGTATGTGTCTAGTCAGCACAATAGCTACTGTAAGAGCGATTTTGACTTTTTGTTGTATCTATTACTATTATTATATATATTATTACTATTGTAATTCTAAGCCCACATCATGATTCAATCCTAAAGAGATTATTAGATGATTTTATTGGTATATGTTCAGTGCTAGTTTTGTGTCACGTATGGTGATGAAATCTGGGTTTAGTTTTCCGCTGCCTCTGTCCAGAGAATTTCTGACTACTTCTGTAGCTGAGACAGATTTATCCTCCTGGCCTGGCCCTCTCTGCAGCGGGAATTGGGAGTATTCTTTCCCACTCACCAAACCAGCAGAGAGGTGCCTCCTGCCCAGCAATGCCAAAGAGCAGGAGTGCCATGTGAAGAGACCCAACTCCTGAGAATGGAGTAGGACAAGAGGCTGAAGGAGAGGAAGGGTTGCTCAGTTCAAACTTTGAACATTTTAAATATTTAATGGATTACTAGCTTTAAAAGCAAACAGACATTGAAATAAATAAATGTAATCAAGCCATTGTGTTTTCCTCATGTAACATTCTGGGTTTTTAGTTTAATAATGCTTGATAATAAGTGCTTGGTATCTTACAGTATGCATACTGTAGTTAGTGTGGTGGTTTGAGTAATTAAGCTGGCAAGATTTGTAAGCAGTGATGATTTTTTTTACATTAATTATTGTATGTATTGGTACAACTGAGAGAAGAATATCAAACAAATTTTCAGTCTTACAGGCCCCTTAAATGTTTCCATATTTGGAAATTAAACCAAAGGCTTTTGATGTTAGTGTTCCTCCATCTAGGATTTTGTACAAAGGAAATCAATCTTGTAACTGTCAAAAGCAATTTATAGGAGGTGAGGGGATTGAAACAAAACACTAGTTTTACTTGAGGTGTTTTCTGACTATTTCAGTGGAAGTGAAGAAGCTCTGTCAAATGAAGACTGTGAGAATGTTTATCACTTGGTATATTCAGCACACCGGCCTGTTGCAGTAGCAGCTGGAGAATTCCTTCACAAGAAGTAAGTTATCAGGTACCATGGGAGAAGACCAGATTCATAAATGCTTTCTAGTACTGGTAAGATCAAAAGGCAAAAAAAGCAGTAGGACAAAATACACCAGTTTATCAAGTTACATGTGTAATTTCAAATACAGGCTTACTATCTTCTTTAAAATAAAAACCTAAATACGTAAAGAAATGAGATTTACCTTTCTCTTGTTCTAGAATTCAGATAATCTTTACTAACTCCTCAAGGACTAATTGTAAAAGGCTGCACACACCTCACTATATTAAAGTTGTTTTAAATCCTGAAGTTCTTGCTGAACTACTGTCATGGTAGCATAGGGCTTATCCATCCCTGACAGTCTACCTGGTATGCAGTCATAATTTTTACAAAGTTTTAAACCAGTTTATTTCGAAATTGTGAACTTAAGAGGTTTTTATATATTAATCATTAATAACATTGTTTCTAAATTCACTGACGTCCCCTGAAAATACGTTACATTATGATTCCATCTTTCATGTACTGAAAGATGCCAAAGGAAATGAGCTATTGTTTCCATGGATGTGAATCATACTGCACTGATGACTGTGAGCAGGACATTGCCACATCATGGTAGTTAACCTTCTGATTTTAGGGTTTGCAGTTAAATGTCTTTTAGTAGTAGTGTTCTTTTTCCCTCAGTGATTGGGAGATCAAAATTCTTTAATATATTTATAGATACTATACTATCTACTATATAGATACTGCCAAGATACACAACAGAAAAAAATCAATTAAAAATATCAGTTTTTCTTTGCCATTTTTTTTTTTTTAATTTTCTGTGGTTTATTTGTGATTTAGAAATCTACATTGTACCTGTAAGCTTTTGTGTGTGGATTTCTGGAATTACATCTCTGTGATCAGACATTGTCTGTTTCGAGGAATTAATTTACAAAATTTGGTTACATTTAGTCTCCTACATGATGTTTTACAAGGAAATGTTTTTTTTTAAAGTTGCATACTGAAATTCCCTTATAAATTATATGTGAAAAATAACTTCAAAACATGAACAGATGGTAAATAAATTTGTTTTAAGACATATCTATACCTTAGTGTAAAGACAAAACTTTATCCTAACTTTTCTTTACAATGAGATACTATGCTATGTTCTGTTAAAATATGTCTCTCTATGTATAAGTAAATAGCATCGAGGAAAAAATGTCCCAATCCTAAGATGTTTTCTCTTTGTTTCTGCTGATGTGTTAATTTTAAATAGAATCTAAATTCTATTAAACTGTTAATTTTAAATAGAATCTTCTCAAAGAATTTGGGATTTATCTTGAATAATTTTATACATTTAAATACCACTTTCCAAGTGTAAGCTAGTCAGTGGCTTCCCCCTCTGTAGTTAGCAAAGGAAGGCAAATGATACAGAAGATCACTGACTGAGCCCTGAGGTGGATATTTAAGATATTTCAGCACCTGCTGAGGTGCTCGTCTCTGAGCTGTTAGATGAGCAGAGGAAAAAGCATGATGTCTTTACCTAAAATACAAATGTGTGAGTAATTTATCCTTTTCAATGAATTCTGTAAGTGAAATCAGAATACTAGGTTTCACATTTAGAATTTGTTTCATGGCTGCAGCTTCTCTGTAAAAGCAAGGAGCAGTTTTTAAACTTCTCAAAGTAAAACAATCATTGCTGTAGCTGAAATGTAGGTATATCTGAGATCTCTGTAAGCTGCTAACTTTGAGTGGTGAGAGTAGTTTGGAGCTAGCCATGTATCAGAGAACTCAATGCAGAATGTATAATTCACCTGGGAAAAAAAAAAAGTAACTTGACTGGTAGCTTGCTTTATCATTTGTGCCGCTACTGGTACCCAAGGTTGTTTGTTTAGTGGGATGTTAGGTTTATTTATACCACATGTTAGTCAGCACGACTACAGTGAAGATACAACCATAGTTCTTAAGACATTGTAAGTGCTACCACCATTGTAAGATTTGATAACTAAAAATATAAAATTTTGTAAATTAGGCAAATATATAAAGCTGTACAAAATCCTTCAGTATAAATATGTTCTAGAGAGCTTTTTCCTGTATGAAATTCCTCCAGCCCTGTGAACTTGAAGACTGAAGATAAATTTCCCTCTTCAGGCAGGAAGAGGTCATGGCCTCTTTCCCTTGAAAGAGCTTGAGATACTTTCACTGTGCTTTATGAACAAATCTGCTGTATCAGGAATGACTGTTCATCACGTTTTTGAAGAAATAAGATTTGTGTTGATAAACATCACAGCTCCTTTTGCTTATTTTTAGACTGTTCAGCAGACATGATCCCCAAGCTGAAGAGGCTCTAGCAAAGAGGAGGGGGCGAAATAGTCCAAATGGAAACCTCATTAGAATGTTGGTTCTTTTCTTTCTTGAAAGTGAGGTAAAAAAAAACATTTTTAATTTTCACTTGTTTAATAGAACCTGGAACTTAAGTAGTGACTTAGCAACATACAGTAACAAGTTGGTTGTTTTTTCATAATTTCAGAAATACTGTATGTCCTTTACTCTGCCCCCATCTCCTTGTCCATCAAGCAAATTCAATCCAAAAATCTTCTGCATGGTCTAGTTTGTTCTTGCATGTCCCCAGGGTATGTACTTATTGCTTCATTGCTGGTAGTACAGTGTCTACCAGGTTTCATTGCTACGTAGAAATGTTACTGGATGTTTTGGTTTTTTTTAGATGACCAAGTTAGGAGTATACTTCTGGGGTTACTCTTTGTGAAGTAAAATTATTTGAACCAGAAAGGAACAAAATTACAATCAGAATCATGTCATAATTTGGAACGGAAAGGATCTGAGGGGCAGTTTAGGTCAAAGTGGAGTCAGCTGTGATACAAGATGAGGTTGCTCAGGGCTTTATGCAGCTGCAGCTTAAAAACATCTGAGGATGGAGACTGCAGGCGTATATACAATTGTGTTTGATGGCCACATTCATGATGGGATTGTGCTAACAGTTAATGTCTATCGAGGTTACGTATATGGGATATTTTATGGTAAAAGTGCTAACAGTAACTTAGGCAAGGAAAGGCAGTTGAATGGAGGAAAAATTGAAAAGATAAACTGTCAGGTACAGAAAGCTTTGAAGATACTAAAGGAGAAATGTTTAAAAATGATACATTTGATTCAGTAATTAATAGGTGGCAAAGGAGGACTGAAAGAAAAGAGTGTCAGAAACATTTCTCAATAGAATGAATGGTAGTATTTTTTGTATAAAAAGCAAAAAAGGAAGGTATTGCTACCAGGTGTTTGAATTTTTATGAGTGCTTGAACAAAAGACTTGACTGTGAAGATGAAAATAAACAATCAGAGATTCTGAGAAGGAAGGATAATATTTAGGTACAGTGTTAATGTTTAGTTAATGTTAGCACTGTTTAGAAAGACCTTAAGAACCAACAAGACTGGGTGAAACATTGCTGCCTGTGTGGGCCTCCAGTCAGCTATCTAAATGTATTTCTAGCTACAGCTTCTTCAAAAAGTAGATTACAATAGATCATTCTGTCTTCTAGTGAAAATCCTGAGCTGAATGCAGAGAAATTATGAAGTTTTTGCTACCTGATGTAAATCACCCAGTGATAGGTCATTAGGTGAAGAGATCAAATAGCCATGGGCCTTAGATATGCCCACAGCCACTAGAAGATGAGAAAAACCACATGCCCAAAGAGACTAATTGGCAGAGAATGAGGAATATTTGTTCTGAAGATACAGCATAAGAAAATGGGCTTACTTGCCTGCTTCATTAGGACAAACATATTCTTTCAGATTTCAGTGTCAAAGTTGGTGTTCATTGCCGGTCCCTCACTAGAAGCTGTTATCTGTTGATATGGTGCCCGTGCTGAACTATGGTTCCTAGTGTTCTTCATGCCTTAAATCCATGTGTGTGTGGTGGGGAGTTACCTAGAATTATCTTGTCCATGCATCTGACAAGACAATGAACTCGTTTTTGCTCCCAAAGCCATGATCAGCAAAATGTTTTCTCATAGAAGCCATACGCTGCTTGCTGAGACCCTTCTCTCTCAGGGTTAGCTTTTGCTATCGCTGTTTTTGAGAAGGTTGTTTCAAACGAAGTAGGATATCATGACTCCAGTGTTAATAAAGATCCAGAGATCTGGGAGTTTCCATCTGCATGGGATGAGAAGATGTAATCACTGCAGTCTGAGAGCGTGCATTCAGAAGACAGTAAAGGTGCATCTATGACAAGCATCAGAAAGCTGACATTTTCCTCAAAGTTTACAGAAACTGAAAAATAAATAGACGTACTAGCATCCCCTTGCATAATCTCTTAGGTGTTTTCCAGTTTAGAAGTCATTTCCATGTCTGGCAAGCAATTCAGCTCTGCACAATGTGTTTGTTACTTTTTGATAGTGTTTAAAGATTATTTTCTAAATCTGTAGAAGCCCATGTATCATTTTTCTCAGTTTACAACAGTTGTGCTCATTCATATAGAACCCTTTTTTACAATTAAAAATAAGTTACTGTTCATTCTATACCCCCTGAAATCAGTAGGATTTCTGCTGCTGTTTTCCGAGAAACCAGAATTAGTATACAACACTTTTGGCACTCCATCTGTTGTAGACAAATCACAAAACTATACCTGTTGATGACTTTGGGTTGTTACATGGTTATTCCTAAAATTTTAAATGCTCTGTCTCAGTTATTGATATATTGTTTGAATTGTGTTGATAAATACTGCCTTTTTTTTTCCTATCTCAGCAGTTAGATGTAATACGAACACCGTTATACAAATTTTCATTTTGTTGTCTGTTGCATTCACACTGATACTGGATATTATACTAAAATTAAAAAATATTTCCATATCCATGTTCTGCACAGAAAAATAAATGCCTGTTCAGAAAGAATGTATTACAGACCCTTCTTAGTCTCATGTCTCACCACCTCTCCTTTTTATAATACAGTAGCAAAGTGAGAATATGTAAGTTTTTGTCTCTTAAGTCAGAACTTTGAGAGGTTTTTCACAACAAGCTACTTTATGGAAAGATAAGCTCAATTTATTTTACTTCCATTTTCCATTGAAGTTTATTGCCATTGTCATGCAGTTGTATCGTTCAGATGAAGGAAGAACTTCCAGAGTTAGTTTCAGACTGAATTTTCTTTCCCCCTCATGTAAGAAGACATGGACACAGTTCATGCCTAAATGATTGTGACAGTTGAGGAACTACAGCTTGTACCAGAACACTGTACTGACCATTGCTTTGGATTTTCTAGTTGCATGAACATGCAGCCTACTTGGTGGACAGTTTGTGGGAGAGCTCTCAAGAACTGTTGAAAGACTGGGAATGCATGACAGAATTGCTCTTGGAGGAACCAGTCCAAGGAGAAGAAGGTATTTGTTTAACCTCTCTGCTGTACTGATATTGCGCAATATTTTTAAATATGCCTTTAAAAGGTGCTTCACTGTGGCAGATACAAGTATTTGTTGTGGTTTGTTTAGACAGCATATTTGAGGAAGTACAAATTACTTAGATTTTAATTTCATCCATTTTTAATGCACTCTGCTTCAGAAGCAGCAGTTTTGCATTACACTTTCCAACTCATGAAGTCTGCTGTAGTGTTGTTGCCTAATATTAAAGTCTAGGGTTCTTGTCTGAATGTTTAAATGACTAGTGCATACATGAACATTTCAGTAAATTCAGTCGCTAATACAATTTTGAGTAAACAGATACTTCAGGTGGTGTTAGTTAAATATGGGGATTTTCCAGACATTGTTAAATCCTAGTAAATTCTTAAAATGAAAAAAATAAGAGAATTCTTTTGCAATTAATTTTGTATCTTCTTTGGTTAAGAATATATCTGTGGGCATCAGGTAGCCAGGGAGGTTGGTAGCAAAGAGTTGCTAATGTTTGTCATTCAAAGTCCCTTATAATTCTTTAGGATTTTTCTTCTTCACAGTGGTTAGGTGGTTGAAAAAACAATGTAGTCAGTCATCTCTGTGTTTCAATGTCTTACTTTCGGTATTCACTGCTACAGGTGTGGTCTTTTATTTATACGATAATTTCCTTAGGAAAGGACCTGGCACTTCGGTTCTTTTGAGGTTTCTGTATAGCCTAGCGGGGTTTGGCCCTCTAGATGTGAACAGAAGTACTTCAAAAAGACCAGAAATAATACTTCATGATTGTGCGAATATTTTGTAAGGAGTGACAGTGAATAGTCAGTCCCTCTCTGTCCTCCGTGACACTCATTATTTTATAGATCTTTGTTGTATTCCTCCCCTTCATTCATCATTTTTCCAGACTGCCTTTCTCTGGACTTCTTTCAGTTCTGCCATATCCATTGTAAGGTGATGTGATTGGTAATGCATAGCGTGAGCAAGCCAGCTTTCGTTTTATGAACAAAATGATGTCTTTTTTTCTCTCTTTCCTGTATTTTACAACTGCATTCACAGATTTATCTTCTTTAGGATGCCTTTCAGGCATCATCAAAGCTGATCTTTGTTGTTCTCTTCCCTCCGTAGCAATGTCTGACCGGCAGGAGAGTGCTCTTATTGAACTGATGGTGTGTACAATCAGACAAGCTGCTGAAGCACACCCTCCAGTAGGCAGAGGCACTGGCAAAAGAGTAAGTGGTACTATAATGGGTAGCTCAGACCTGTGTGTGTTATGATGTTACCATATTAACATAAAATATTTTTCTTTACTACCACATTTTGACACTTCTGAATGGAATTTTTATAGTTGGTGTTTCATGTGAACGTTTTTTGAAGAAAAATAATGTTCTGTTTTTAGATTTATTTTTTTTCTTTTTCACTTTGGGTTTTGCTTTGATGAATTAAGTAATGCGAACTTACAGCATGAAAATATTTTTTAAATTATTTTTAAATTTCCTTTTTATCATACCCCTGGCTTAGACTTGGAATCTACCAGCATCTACAGCCTTCACTGCTCATCTAGATTAGAACTGAGAGTATAGAGCTCAGGAGTAGAACAAGATTATCTTTGCTGTCTTCATAAAAAGGAATGTGCTGCTAATATGGACATCAAATTTGAAGAAGAAGCCAACAGTAGCTTCATCTCAAGAGTAGTTAAGTACTGGAAAATAGGCTGGGATGAGTGATAGTGCAGTTTCCATTACTGGTGGTTTTCAAGATCTCACTGGACAAAACCCTGAGCACCATCGTCTGACCCCAGAGCTGGTTCTGAGCAGGAGGGAGGGATGGGACTGCAACCTTGCAAGGTCCATCCCAACCTGAATGCTTCAGTGGTGTTATATATCCATCCTCTTAGGCCTTTTCCGTTGAGTGCTCATAAAATTTCAAAATTTAATATACTGACCATACTGTTTTCTAGGTTCTTTTTTTTTTATTATATAGTGGTTTTTTGGAGATCTACATCAGCTGAATTCCATTCCTAAGGCTAGGCTTGCACTTCAAGCTTTTGAGTGTAAGTCACCAGGTCAGGGTAATCACCAGCTTTCACCTGCATTCTCTATAAATACAGCGTTTGCACTCCAAAAGAGTCTTAGCTTCCCAAACTTCTTTCCCTGATTTTTTTTTTAGTCCCCCTCTTACTTAGATTAGAATGTAATGAAATAAAACCATGTGAACATTTGGTACTTCTGTTAGGTTTTGCTCTGAATAATCGTAACTAGATTATTAAAGGAATCCTCAGACCTACTTAAGGTGAAATCTAGAGATAGACTTACCACACTTTATTGCTAAACTAAACACAGCTACTTAGCTTCTTAATTTTTATGTACCAAAAACAGATTAGCATCATATCCTAAAACAGCATGCCAGGAAATGTTCCAGGAAGCCATCAATTTAAACTTGCTTTTTGTACTTTACTTTATAATGCATATTCTAATAAATTCATAATTTATTAAAACATTTCAGGGATAAGGGGGGCAATCTACAAAGGTACTTTCTCAGATTTGCATGGGCATGTAAATATCTGCTGTTACTAAAACCATATTGCAAGTATAACTTCATGTTTTGCCTCTAGCTGTAAACCATTCTAGAAGATGAAACGATCTTTAAATTAAAGGAAATATTCATGTTTGTATTCTCTGTTTGGAACACTAAATAGTGTAACTATTAGCTTTCTGGGGAATTTTTCTCTGTCGAAAGATCTACATTTCAGTTGACTTCAGAAAATTTCTTAGCCTTAGATTTTCAATGTCTCTATTTTTAGAAAGGTAAAGAATAAATGTCAACTTCTGAAGGATGATCAGAAGAGCGTCAAGATCATCCTTAGGGACCCAGCTTAAGTAATAGTGCCACTGAACTGATATTAGGTCACCAGGATATGACTGGGTTGTTCAAGTGTGGGATCCTGAGTTGCTGACTGCCTGAGTTGCTAGCTGCATTCATCTTGCCTTCTGATGAGCCAGCAGCTTTGGTTGGCATGGGCGAGAGCTGCACTGTGTGCTTGTACGGGAGTTGTATTTGCTGCCCTGTGTATCCATCTGCTGTGTACTATGGAATTGTTTTCTGACCTTACTGACAAACCTTTAGCTGTTCCCCTTCACTTCCATGGTCATTTGGGGTTCCTGCTTACCCAATAGACTACTTGTCATCCAAGCACGTTTTGTTTCCCACTGACTCAGAGGTGGAGGTATGACATTTAGCTTTTGCTTCTTTTCAGTTAGATCATGAGTTGTGGGTTGGTAACTTCAGAGATCTCTTGACTTGTCAGTAGAGGTGTGTCATGTTCTCATGATCTCACTAGCATATTCTCTGAGCTGAAATGGGAGTAGATTTCTAATTATGCACTCACGTTCTTGTGAAATAGTTTCCACTCTGACTTTAGCTTGTAACCCTTACTGTGCAGTCTGGCAGCTTTGCTATATGTAAATCTTCAGCTAATTTTAATATTTTGTTATAATTATTTGTTTTCAAAAGTATTCTATATGACCATTGCCCTTTTCTGAAGCCAAGAAGCCAACTCTAAGCTTTTATGAATCATGCTGTATTTATTATTATCTATCTATTCATTGTTTTAAGGTGGTTTTGTGATGACAGCATTTGTAGCTTCAACATACCTGTCACTGAAATTTGTAAATGAGTTCTGTGAACTTGGATGCATGTTCTCAGTGAGAATTACATTCCAGTCAAGAGATGAGGCCATTAATCTGTTAATGAAAGTCACTGTTACAGTGAGGTTTGGTTTTGGCTTTCTTAATTATACTTCAGTTCGCCCTGAGGTCCTACAATGAACACTTTGTTTAATGTGTGAGAGGCAGACCGCAATTCATTTGGAAGCAGTAACAAAAGTTCCACTGACTTGGGTTATATTTGAATTTCAATCCTAAGAACATGTTAATGTACAGCAACAATATCAGTCTGGATGATGTGATATTTTTGTTTTCAATCACTTCTTTTAGGACACATGGTCCTCCTATTTAATCACTCTTCAATCTAAATGTTTCTGAATGTTTTTCCCTCCTCTTTTGATTTATTAAAAATGTACTTGCATGAGTTTTTGTTTTTAATATCAACATCAAAAATATTAATACTATATGAATAAATTATATTTACTGTAGCTATTTTTGATCACTTGCAGGTCTTGACAGCAAAAGAAAGAAAAACGCAGATAGATGACAGAAATAAATTGACTGAGCATTTCATTATTGCACTTCCTATGTTGCTTTCAAAGGTACTTTTTTCTACAAAATAAATTCCTCTCTAGCATTTACAACTGACTTTAAACTTTTTTATTTTGTAGCGTAGATGTTTATTTTTACTTCACTGTTTTGTTTTGTTTCAATGATGTTCTAGTATTCCGCTGATGCAGAGAAGGTTGCAAATCTCCTGCAAATCCCTCAGTATTTTGATCTGGAAATCTATAGCACTGGCAGAATGGAAAAGGTATAGTACCTTGGGCAAGAATGCTGGTTGCTTTCAAGTATCTGATAGCTATTGTAGTCACACGGCACTGTGCCTTCATTTGGCATATTAGCAATCTAACCTGGTGTATTTTTGACTGACTTTTTCTTTGAGTTTCATTGTTCAGACAAGGTGAAAGCTGAGCTTCTTTTCTGATCTACAGCATCTGGATGCCTTACTGAAACAGATTAAGTTTGTTGTGGAAAAGCATGTGGAATCGGATGTTCTTGAAGCCTGCAGCAAAACCTACAGCATACTCTGTAGTGAAGAATATACAATCCAAAACAGAGTTGACATAGCCCACAGCCAACTTATTGATGAATTTGTGGATCGATTCAACCATTCTGTAGAGGATCTGCTGCAGGAGGTTTGTTTCCTTAAAATTAATTTAGTTAGACTATGTAAAGTACATTATGATAGACTGGAGAAAAATATTCCTATATTCCTATTAAGTCATGAAGTTATCTATGTGAAGAGATAGTACAGCAGCAACTGTATCATCATTATTTGGAACTATTTCTTCATGTGGAAAATTCCCTGGACTAGCATTAAATCTGCAAATGATTGATGCTGTAAAACAAAGACCACGGGAAAATCCTACTTCTGAAAATGTATTCTAGTATTTAAACAGTTCACATGTGAAATGAAATGGATGAATAGGTGAAAGCTGAGGAAAAATACAGAAAAAGGTGCATTTACATTTATGCTTGGGGTGATTCCTGTAGTCCCAAATGGACTGCAGAATTAAAATTGGATTATGTCTTGAATGGAAGAGAGGATTTAGTCAAATATTTATGATGGCCTATTGAAAGAGCTCTGGAAAGTAGGAAATAAAGATACAGGTCTGAAACCTGGAGGTGTCTGGGATTTTCTTCCCCTGAAGAATTTATTCTTCAGAATGCATAACACAGAATACATTAAATAAGGATAGAAACCTTACTCCTTTTTTCTTGCTTTACATAAATTTGTGTAGCACTACCTAATTTGTTATAATTCTTCTGCTTTTTAAACATAACTTAGCGGCTGCACAGATCTTTTTCTGCACATCATATTGTCATGCATTGTGATAAATCCACTTAATTTTTGACATACATTTCTAGAAAATTAAGCTACAGTCTTTATTTTAGAACTGTGTATTAAATAAATTATTGTTTTTTTTGTCTTTAAGTAATATGTTACACATACAAACTTGTCATTTCAGACTACATAAAAACTAAGTAAATAAAAATAAAATTTTATTTATAGAGTAAATACAAATAAAGATGTATGACATGGAGGAAGATGTGGAGACAAAAATAAGACAAAAGTGAGAGTAAGCAAGAAAAAGTATAGCAATAGCAAGGATTTAAAATGCTGGCCTTTTTGATATTCTCTGCTGGGTGATTCTTTGCAGAATAACCGATTTTCTTAAGCTTATTTTATCATTTCAAATAGGTTTTATATTTGAAAATTTGTATGCTTGTAGTCAGGCAAGTATTACATTATTTTATGGCTTCCCACTAGGTTGATAATGAGAGAAACATTGATTGACAATTGCATCTGAAGGCAGGGAGATGTTTTAATTGTTGGCCTTTAGCTGGAAAACAGCTAAACAACTGTTCCGATTGATCAAAACAAAATGGAGAAGAATTGCTTTAAGTGGATTACCTATTTCAGAAAATTGCTGGAAAAATTAAGTTTAAGAAGCGCCTTATTTCCACGTATTTTTCAGTTTACGATAAATATTAGGATAATGATATTTTAAAATGTAAAAAAATGAAAAATTCAAGATTTGTTTGACTTGTGCAGTATTTATTATTGGACTGTTGTTTCCTCAGATTTGTAAATCTTAAAACCAAAAACAAATAACAAAAAAAGCTTCCATCCAGTTCTGAATATTTGTCATTCTGTGCAATGTAATTGTCATGTATTACATTGTGTGACACAGTGAATAGCAATGAAGGATATGGAAAAAAAAGGAATTTTCCCACTGACCATTTTAAAATACTTTCTATTGACATCTGCAGGTATCTGGTTCAGAGTGAGGCAAGCATTTGGCTTTATACTGGTAGCACATGGTTAAATTGCAGTTCAGTAATTTCTGTAAAATTAGATAGTTTGTGTGTTTGGTTTTTTTTGTCCAGGGAATGGTTTCTACTACTGGGGGGTTCAGGTTTTTTATTTTATTTTATTTTTTGCATATTGTTGAGTGATCTTGCTTTTCCTAGTGCTATGCAGTAGTTATTTAATTATTATTATTACAGAATCTAGATAAAAGTCACTGTAAAATTTAGATCCCATTTTGCTGTCAACATAAAACCTCAAAGAAATGTGCTCCTCTCCATGCAGAAATGTACTCTTGGGTGAACTGCTGAACTCCATTCATGAATTTCTTTTCATTTTCAGGGAGAAGAAGCTGATGACGATGACATATACAATGTTCTTTCAACATTAAAGAGGTTAACCTCTTTTCACAAGTACGTGTTTTGTTCCCTTGAAAATTTGCCGTTATCATTTCAGCAAGTATCAGATGGTTTCTGGTGTTATAAAATGAGAAAATGTAAGGTGTAAAATATGAAATAGAGATCAATGAATGACTGGTGGCACTTGTACTACTTCTCGGATTCATCAGTGTCCTTGGCTAGTTAATGGCTACCTTTACAGGTTTAGTTTGCAAATGGCATAGCCTCCGTTGCACTAAATGATTTTATACCTGTTCTATCACAAAAATGATACTCTCCTGCATGACATATAGTCAGTGCACAAGGGACACTTATCTCTGACACCTGTGGATGCAAAATAAATCTTCGCTTTGACCTTCAGCTTAGGAAAGCCCTGGAGGAAGTTGTTTTCTGTTTCTCAATGCCTTTGAAGTGTTTCTGCTGAAAATTAGGAAAATGAGCAGTAGTAATAATTAATGATTGATGATAAAAATTTGGAAGATGCTTTCTTCTGCATCTCCTGCAGAAGTGCCAGGAATAGTTTCTTATGGAGTTGTTGGCAACATTTTTATTTTGTGGGTTACACAGATTCTCCTTCACTAAGCTCAGGGTGAACCAGCCAGCTGGAACCAAGCAGCAGCTTTCCAGGGTTCTGCTGCTCTCAGTTCTGCCTTTGGGCACTCTCATAACTTGTAGAGCAACCTGGAAATTTTCACTTGAATTGTCTGAATTTTGGTTATAGCACAAAGAACTAATCTTCCCCTTGTATCAACTATAGGAAGTAATTGCTCTTGTTAAGCATGTAGGAAAGCTTCATATTCAGATGTCTGAGAGCCACAAAGCATTTCTTCCTTATGACGGGATTTGAGAGGATCCTTTTTCTGCCACCTCTTTTATATACCGGTTAGTGGTTTTGGTTTGGGGGTTTTGGTTCTCTTTCCTTATTGTGCTTAGTATTCACGTATCTTGAATCCTGTATTGGATCACTGTATGATACGGTTCTGAACTGTCTTCTCTCTGTTTCCATTCAACAGGAGTCCCACAGAGATCATTAAATTGTGTCTAATTTCTGTAGTGCAGCAGGCTGACACGTGCAAATTAGGTTTTCGGTCTCCCTGGTAACACACTGGAGCCACTTCTGCTTTTCCTGAGAGGACTGGTAAAAGCTGTAGTTCACAGTGAAGAAAAAAGCACAAATCTAAAGACTTCCCTGAGGTTCTCCCATATTTATTTTTTTCCTTTAGGTTTCCAGATCTCTAGAGAGAGATTTCAGATTCTAAACAAAGCTTTGTGGAATGACACACAAATTAGGGTAAGGGACATCTACCTTCATCTTTAAACAATAGGAAAGAGAAAAGAATCAAATCTTAAAAGAGCTGAAGAGCAGCTGTGTATCATTTCTCAGCAGATTTGTTATAAGTAACAAATTATTATATAAAGATTATAGTTCAGTGGGAATTTCTAATTAATATCTGCTTGCATCTAAAGAAGTAACGAAATCTTTTCATTACTCTACTGAATGTTACATCTGCCATGACTTATTTGTGAAGGGAAACAATCATACTATCTGACACAGAATTTTTGCCAAATCTTTAGCTATGAGGTTAGGATCTTCAATTCTAAAGTTGCATTGAGCATTCTAATCTCAAAGTACAGTTGCTCTTGTCTGATACTGTCACTGTCTGTCATCTACTGCAAGCCAAAGTCAGTGGAAGAAGTTGAAGTTGCAGGCTAACAACAGATCTTTCAGATCTTATAAAACTGCTCTGACAAAGGAAAGCAGCTGTTGGGGGCTTTGAATAGAAACAAGTCTCTCTTGTGTTTCAGTGAAATTTACCTTATTTGTGCTTATATTTCCTTTGTAGTTACTGCTTCTTCACACTCTAGGAAAAAGTTGGAATGACCATGGCAGGAATTATCAGAAAAGCCTTCCAGACCAAAAACCCTTCTGTACTGAGATTTCCCAAGCCTGAGCTAATCCTCTTTCCACGTGGATCATTTCCTGATTATTTTTCATTTGGGAATGACTTAACTTTTAAGTAGATCCTTAGAAGATCAAGAGGGATATTCTGTAGACCATATTCGCTGCCCAGTTTTCGTCCCATTTAAGTTAATTTAAATCAAGTTTGTTAATGAAGTCAGTCAGTACTAGAAAAGATCCATCTCCCTATATGCTGGAACGGTGCAACTAATTCAATGGGAGATGGATGTTTTGGAAAGGCCAGAAAGCTAATTCAAAAAGAGTTTGCAGTACACTTTATAATTGAGGTCTTTATCAAACAAGGATATTTGTATTTCAGTATGAATGAAATTCACCATTACAATGTTTATTTCCAAGTTTTCAGAATGTAATAATAAATTATTTGAGGTCTTCTGAACAGAACACCTGGAGTAAACATCTAAGCTCGTTTTCTAAGATTATTTTCTTTGCCAGGGTCTCACTGACATTATAGCATTTTTTTCTGTCCTTATGTACATGGAAATAATCTTTCCATATAAACTCTTTCCAAATAGGCTCAATTCATCTGAGCTTTCACAATCAGTGCTGTAGCAGTTTGTGTATCCGCAGTTGTTATTTAATCACTCCAGTTGATTCCATGACATGAGTCTCAAGTATCACCTCTTTTCCTCTGGATGTGCCCTTTTCCATACTTCCTTGTGTATAGAACATGGTTTCTTATTTAGAAATCAGTATTGTTGGTATTACTGCCCAGTAGTCCTCAAACATAATACAGAATTTGATTCCTTCCTGCCTCCACTCTGACTTCAGAAGCTTGGTGATGGCTATAGTAACTCTCCAGACATGACTTGTCTTTTTATCAGAATAAGCAGGATCAGGCAGGGCTCTTCCCAGGATAGGTATATTCATGATCAGTTTCTCTTCCTGTTAGAGAAACCCCTCACTTAACCTTTTTTTTCCAGTAGTTGACCAATACATCGTAACAGATTCCTTCAGACTAAGTTATTCAAAATCTGGAAGTAGAAATGATGATAAATGAAACCTCAGTAGAGAAATAAGACTGCATCCAGCAGAGCTGTTGAAAGCCCCAGGTACTGCTTCTGTGACTTTGTGCTGCATTAATAAGAGAACAGCTTCGTGGGCAGAGAGATCACTTCTTCTCCCAGGAATTTTTGTAGGCTGCTTTCCACGCTGTCAGAAACACTGCGGCGCTGGTACCTTTACTTCATCTGGCTACTTTCTGGTTGAAATATGTCCCAGGAGACAGTGCTACCCATAGGGATGAAAATAAACCTCCTTTGATGAAGTGTTGGGCCTTGTTTTCTGTAGTCCAGGAAGACTCTGAAATGGAAGGGATTAAGATAAGGAAAATGCTGCGTTGTATGAATTTTCATTCTTGGAGCCTCTGTGTTGGAATATCTGAACCTTTGTGGAGGATTGGGTTGTGTCCAGTGTATCTTTCACTATCATTTTGGTTGCTGAGTAGTTCAAAAGAGAAAAAAAGTGTACTAGAATATGCCTAAATTTAATGTGGAAGCTTTTATTCAAGGAAGTTTATATTGAAAAAAAACACTCTGAAAATTGTCTCTAGTTAGTATTTTTCAGCTTTGGAAGCTGGATAGCTCTTCCTGAGGACAGTTGTAAGGCCAAGCTCCAAGCAAAAAGCTAAGGTGCCCCCAGCTGTCAGGATAATGGGGAATGCCCCCTGTGACAGCTGCCTGACAGGAAGGGCTCTAAAATGAAAACACAGACATGAGACAATTTTTCATCTTGAATTCTCTGTAGAGTAAGCTATGGCGATATCTGCATCTGCACACCAAGGAGATTTTACTGCTTTAATTACAGTGCTGTAATTAAGGAGGTACAACTCTGCCTTGCTAGCAACCCTGTGATTTGCTGAGGCAGGATCTGTGTGCTTTATGTGACTAATCAGAGGCATTTCTCTGACAGCCTATCATTTATCTATAAAACATTTTACTTCCACACTTTGAAGATAAATCCAGAAGGGGGGGAGATGTTGATTTTTTGTTGCGGGGGGGAGGGGGGGTGGGGAGGATTGTTTGTTTTGCTTTGGTTTAGATTTTCCTATAGTTTTTCTTCTGTTCATGGATCTTAATTAGAAGCTAAGATGCACCTTTGCTTAATGGCACAACCCTAGAGAGCATACTTTATTTATTTTCAGCTCAAGGACATTAAATGCTACATTATCTGTGAAACTTTTATCAGTGAGGTTTTCCAGATTATGGGGCCAACGCACTCCAGACTGAGAAGCATTTCATACTAAGGGTCTCAGCAGGATCTCAGAGCTCCTGATTCACCCTCTGTTCGTTACAGAAGTAGAGAATTTTTCTTTCTCACTGAGCAGGGTAGTTAATTATTTAAACAAAGTCAGGCAGCTCCAACACAGGGCAGAAGCAGAGGGGTGGGAAAAGTGAGCATATCTTGGTGATGAAGGTGCTGGGATGAAAGGGAGCCAGACAGATGAGACTGCTTTATCTAATTTATACTAGCCAATTCAGTCTGAGCATCCCTTCTTCTTCCAGGTGAGTATTTTAATCACCATATTTTTTATTATTTTGAGGTGGCATTCTCTGTTATACATGTAAACATATAAATGGTTTTAAATTTTCAGTTTTACTCTACTAGAGAACAGTATTAAAACTAAATTTGTTATGAAATATAATTCTTGTCTTTCATGTAACCTTAATGTTTTGTAATTTATTTAGCATTTCTCAGTTCTTTATTAAAAAACTATAACGTAAGCTGTTGGAGGTGTGTAAGACTGTAAAGTAAATGTTGCTAATCTCGTTTGTATTCCTCTCCCTGACAAATCAGTTTGGTACAACTGAAATGTGAAACACTGAATGGAGGGAGTGGTTAACACCATCTCTGTCTCATACACATGTATATCATTCTGACTTCAGATATTCCAGGATGTTTAGTGATAAAATATAATATTTTTTGCCAAATGATAAGGCAGAAGATTATGTAATTTTTCCTTAAAGCAATTTTTCATTCAGTATACACTACTGCAGTTGGGCTATAGTTGCTGTTGCATGCCAGAGAAGTGCCTTCTGAAGTTCTGCCAAGGTTTAGAACAAAAGAGGCAACAATTACTATTTAGAGGCAACACTGAGAAGGGGATTGTAGCTACATTTAAGTAACTTTGAAGTTGCATGATATGCATCAAGTTTACCTCCTTCCTACAGAAATCCAATGTAGTAGAATATTATTTTCCTCTATCATCAGAAAACCTAAATTATGCTTTTAACATGATGTGAACTAATTGTGCAACTGCCTTGTCAGCATGCTCTATTGTCTCGGCTTTGCAAAAATACCAAACTGTTCACTGAGCTGCCAGGTCAGAGTATATTCTTGCTGTGATGTGAAGTTTTTAGAAATATAACTAATCTCTTTATTATCTCTCATTCTAGTGCTCACGATCTCACAAAATGGGATCTGTTCAGTAACTGCTACAGATTACTAAGAACTGGAATTGAACACGGAGCTATGCCAGAACAGGTACCAACAGCAACATGTGTCTTGCATCATCAGTGTTTAAAAGACTCTAGTGATAGAGAAGTTCAAGAAATTAATGCACTAGTGGCAATTATTTAGGGAAATTGTGGAGTCTTAAATGAAGTTACTCTTCTAGTGAAGCGTTGTCCAGGAGGTGGAAAATCTTGGATACTGCTCTTGTTTTTTCTTTTTACTCTGTGTGATTTTGAGCTACTTGCCTCACCTTTCACCTTTCTCATTTGTAAAGTAAGAAATAACTAATGTTCCTGGCTGTGAAAAGCACTCCATAAATCATGATTTTTACACAGAAACCCATCATTTGTAAACTTTGGCTGCAGTTCAAATTATTGCAGTTATTGTGCATTGAAGGTACAATGGATGCTTATGAAAACCATGAACCTTTCTCATTTCAGTTAGAAGCCATTTGTTAATTCTAATCCAACTTCATTTAGGGAAAAAAAAAATCCATTACATCTGTTGAAGTGTTTTTGAGGTAGGAGGTGTTGGTAGGTCTGAAGCTTTTCTCACAGCCAACGGAGGTGAAAGTAGCTGGAGCCATAGTAGAGACTGACTCTTCTAGCCAAACTCATTGCCACATGCCTGTTTTGAAGCCAAGGCTTTAAACTGTGGGACCTTCTGCTCTCTCAGTGTTTGCTACTTAATGCTGGAATTGTGCTGCCTGGAGGGAAGGGGCCAGCAGATATAAAAAAACAAAAAAAATGTTCTTGCAACTGCCAGCCATCTTTTCAGCTTCTGGGCTTAGTAGATACATGTGTAAGCTCCTCAAATACTTCTGTAAGGCGTTGAAAAAAACTTCAGAAACCTGAACTCTCCTCAGTATTTCTTTCCTCAGTCCACTGGAAGGAGTTTGCTGGAAAGGAACAGTTTGGCTTTTAGTAATATATTTTAAAAAAAAAAAACATCTTTTAAAGCAGCTAAAAGGTGTTACAAACTTGACTTAGTATGCACAGAATCGTTAACTGTTGAAGGCATCTTCATACTGAAAAGATTGTGGAATTTTTAATACCTGTTATAGAACCGAAATTTTAAAAAGACATTGATGCTTTTTAGGACATCACAAATACTAATCCTGTCTTTCCGTGAGAAAAATATTTATTACACTTTTTCGTTTTTAAAAATTGGGCTACTAGTTCATTTGATAACGGAACAAATTTCAAGGCATTTTTACGAGTGAAGTAAGATTTATAGGTATTTAAACACATACTTTTGAACTGAGATATGTAGATGTTGGGTTGTACATCTGTCATGCTGCATTGTCACCTTTTGCTGTATTCCCAGGCACAGTTTTCTGTTTTGTTTTGTTTCCTAGCATATCCACAGTATTTTTTTCATTGTAATAGGCTAGTTTCTTATTGCACCAACCTGACTCTTGAAAACAAAAGATACTATCTGAGAGCTGCTCCTGTTTTTCTCCTCAAAATGCGTTATGCATTTTACATACACTTCACTGATTTGTTTGGTATTTCCAATATGCTCAGATTCTGTGTTTCCTCTGTTACAGATAGTTGTTCAGGCACTGCAGTGTTCGCATTACTCTATTCTCTGGCAGCTGGTAAAAATCACTGAAGGCTCCCCTTCCAAAGTAAGTAGATTATACAAACTTTGCTGAAGAAACACAGCTTAACCTAAAAAGACATAAGACCTGATTCTTTTTAACTCCACCAAGTACAGTCATTTCATGCCCTTGTGAAGCTGATACAAAGTTTGTGTTTTGACTTACTCACTACTTTAAGATCTGTTTAATATCATGCATATGTCTCAGTAAGCCAAACAAACAGTAGAGGCTTGTCTCCATCAGGATTTGATACTAGTTGATTTTTATATTTTTATTGCTGAAGATACTTAATGCACTTTATTGTGAGTTTGCAGTTTGCATGAATGAATAAGTTGACAATGCTTGCCTAACAGTTGCAGGCAATGCTACTGATTTGTACACCGCAGATAGCTTAGTATTTTTGTGTATTTAGCTTGTCTACCTTTTACATACATCTTTCATATTGCTAAATATAAATGTAGACTTACTGTCAGGTGACAATACTAATAAAAAGCAAGTGTATGCAAGTGTCATGCACTAAGGACAATGTTACCTGTAACTTGATCATTATACTTAGCTTTTCCAGGGCCTTTCCTTTGCAATTTCTCAGTGAGAGGCCAATACCTGGTCTTTTAGGACTTCTTCAGAAGTAATGCATCACATTAAAGTTGTGTGAAAACTGTAATAGTAAGTGTACTTCTCCATCAGCTTCAAAAAGTGCTATCCTAAAGTACTGATAAAATCAACGTTTTATGTACTTAAAATGATAATTCTATTGTAATTTTTTTTCAATGTTGACATTGACATTTAAAAGCTACTAGAAAATAAGAATTACTGTTACTACTTATTCTGAATTTGGGAGGTGTTTTCTCAATCTCTTTGGCATGGTAGTAGTATTTAGTATCACATTTCAATTCCTTATACCTGGAAAGACTGGATATATCCCGTTTGGTTTAAATGAATTCAGAATCTCATCACAATAAAGCATCTCAAGTCCTCCTAGCTAGCAGCATTGTTTTCCTTAGGGAGGAATTTCACTTTGACAGAAGGAGACAAATAACTAAAACAAAATTCAGGAGGCCATATAACACATTAGCCTGTAAGTCCATAAAACCAACACACCAAAGCCTGTTCTAATGGTTCCCTAGTAAAGAAAACTGGACTGCTGGTTATCTGTACTGGGTGCAAGGAGGCAAGAACTTTGAGCACTTTCGTCGACCATTCAAGCCTAGGTGCTGTCTTCAACAGCTTTATTAAATTCCTCCCCAAGTGCTCTGATTGTTGGGGATTTGCTAGGTGACTTACCCCCTCCTGAAGATTCCCAGCAACTATGTCCTCCTGCTTTCTGGGCCTTTGAGCAGTGGATGCTATCCTGCCCTGGTCTGGTTGTATAAGCCCAGAGCATTCAGTGAGATTATTATCTCCCTTCACTGCATTTTCCCATTTTTTTTAAATAAATACAGTGAAATGGTGCAGTATAATATTGATAATGCAGAGTGATAACCAGTAGCAATACTGGAAAAAAGGTTTTGTGTTTTCTTGTCTCTAAATTTTAGCAAAAGAAGCATACTTAACATAAAATGCAGGTAGTAGCCAATGTATATGTCATCTATCTGCACAAGACCTGGTCAAGAGCTTTGCATTTTGGTTTCAAAGTATGAATGTGGTCTGTTGTTTGCAATGTCAACAGCGTGGTCCAGTTAAACTGAACAAGAAAAGGCTCTTTACCTCGGTGAATGGGTTTTTCTTGCAGACAAGCTCAGTGCAGTTGTATATTTTTCCTACTTTCAAAATAGGATACATTTATGTGATACATTGTTTTATGAAATGGATGAAAAACAGCTTTGACCTTTCATGTGCTTCTAATACTATTCATGCATTCTGTTCTGACTCATATTAGTCATTCCGTGGATCGTAGGAATTTGAAAGACTATGAAAGTTCTGTGGTGAACGACCATCTGAAGTACAAGTCAATTATGTTTCTGGAATCCCCAGTGAAAATCATAATCACTCTAAGCTAGAGAGCTCTTATTACTTTAATGTTTGGGGTTTCACCCCACACCTACAAAAGTAATCAATGTTTTGCATCCTTAGTTCTACAGAGCACTCCGTTAATGTCCTTCAGCTCTTCCTACCTGGCCAGGAGCCACAGCTTTGCCCACATGTGTTTGTCCTATGTGTTTTTATATGAAACTTTTAATTTTAATTTGGTGACTGTGTAAATGAATCCAGAATGCAGTGTATCAATCCTTTAATCTGTTAGATCATTTTACCCATGGTTGTTTGCCATGATTTAGGCTTGCTTATAAGTTAGCAGACATTAAATGGAATCAATCACTTCAGAAGTAAAATGTATGGGAAGACAAAATCATTAATGGGGAGCATATCAGAATGAAGAATGGTGTATTTCATTAGCATTTTGAAGTTATGCAGGCTCTTAAATGAACATTTCTGACACATTGTAATATGTAGATCCATCTACCTTTCTAGTGGTCCTTTGCTGTAGCTTTTCTATACATCTAAGGACATATGGAGGTGATGCTTTGTAGACTGAGGTAGTATCTTTAATAGGCCAATGAATATAGCTGTAAAAAAATATAAGATTTTGGGCACATAAGCCCTTGAGGTTTAAAATAACAGAAGATTTCAATACAAAATATAAGGTTTTATAAATTTTATGGTTTCCATTTAGATACAGGTAAGCTGTCTGTAAAAGAAAAGGAGAAAGTTGTAATACACTGTAATACAGTTTGCAGACTGCAATTTTGATCATAATACTTAAGAGAGTGATAACAGCACAGAATACTTTAAGGACATTTTAATGGAAGGGTTGTAATTACTCATTATTTGAAGTAGTAAGAAAGTCCAAATTCTCTGCCAAATAAGATTCCACCAGTTAACCTAAATACAGCACAGAGTTGAGACAGAGTTATTTCAAAACTCTTTTTTAAGGTGTGCTGTGGAAAAAAAAATGGCATCCTGTAGTGTCATCTTGGTGTCTAAAATCTGAAAGGAAACACTGGTGGGTAAGGATGACATGTTTATGCCTGGAAGTATCCCTACTCCGGTGCTCTAATTGTTGGACTTGCGTCTTCTAAGTGTTCAGAAGCTGAGGACAGGACCGTGGCTGTCGGTGAGCAGAGCAGGGCTCTTCGTGGTAACCTGCACATTGCTGGGGGGAGGTGATTTATATTGTTCCATTTGTGGGACCGGTCTGTTGTAGCCTAGAGAAAAAGCTTTCTTCAAATTAAAAGGGCCTTGAAGGTAGTTTCAAAGGAAACTGATAATCTCCCAGTGAGAGTTCTCTTGTCTGTAGATCATGGGGAACAAGTCCAGTGTTTTGAGCTAGAAGACAGGTATTAGATTATACAGGTTTTTTTTCCATCTAGATCTATGCATGCATGCAATAAACCAGGTGCCTGGGACCATTGTACAATGCACTGTACATGTACGTAATGAAAAGAAAATATCTGTAGAAGAATAGAGTCCTGAATCTTAGAACAGTAAGAAAAAGGATGAGTAGAGCAGGCATTCATAGGCAAGACAAAGGCAAAACAGTTCTGAACGAGCAGCAGCCAGACTAGCCAAATGCATAGCTATTACTAACTGATTAGTAGGCAGAGGAATCACAGAATCACAGAATCACAGAATCTCTAGGTTGGAAGAGACCTCAAGATCATCGAGTCCAACCTCTGACCTAACACTAACAGTCCCCACTAAACCATATCCCTAAGTTCTACATCTAATTAGTGGAGAGGAATTAAAGGATTTCAGGAACAACGTAGTGACTTGGTAACTTTTCATATTTATATTGGCACAATGAAAGCAAGCACAAAATGCTGAAGGGAAGAAAAGAGTCACAAGATGCAAAAGGTTGTGCTCCCCAGTAGCGTTGAGAGCTAAGGGCTCTTGAACATTGTAACGTCTGTCAAAGAATTGGAGTTGCAAGAAGAAAGTGAATACTCAATACAAATAGGTTAGAGGAAAGGCAATGGTAAAATATGAAGAAACGCCACTAGCAAAAGTACAGCATTTCTAAATAGCTTCAATGTAGAAAAACAAACAAACAAAAAAACCTTCAGTTTAAAGCTAGAAAATAATTGCAAAATTTTAGGTAAGTCTTGTGAGCACAGTTGTTCAGTTACAGTTGGTGGCAAAAACAGTTTAAGTCCTTGCTTTTAGTGGCTCATTCTTGTTCCATGTACTAGTTAAATTTTATATAATCTGTACAGTTCTGGAAAGGATTATTTTTATCCTGGGTCACTTCAGTAATCCAGTTCACAGTGTGACCCTGTGGCTTTAGCCTAGCAACCTAGAGGACAGTAAATTTTTTATACATTTTTTTTTTTTTTGCTGAAGCCCACATACCATGTAACCACACCTCAAGAACCTTGGCTGTGTGCCTTAGAGTGGTGAAAGACTTGAAAATCAAATTCATTTTTTTCCTTACCATTTTCTTAAACAAACAAACAAGCAAGCAAAAAGAAAAAAAAAATCATTACCACTCTATAGTAGTCTGGAGACTTCTCCAAATTTAGCAAAGTTCCAGATGGCTCTGTTGCGCTGTTCAGGGGGGCTTTCTTTTGCTGTTTCTAACTTTCCAAATTGAATGTTTGTCATGCCAGCAAGCAAGAGGATAATAAATAGCATGTACCTAGGTGTTATTCAGCTGTTGACAGAAAGAAAAATGGGAGACATGCAATTTTTAACCTTTATCTAGGATTTTTTTGTAGGTTTTAGTTTCTCTTTTGAATTCATTAGCATCTAAATGGAAGATAATTATGATGAAAAGTAATTTCTAAAGATAGAAAGAAATTGAAGTGATTGTAATACCAATACTTAAATGTATAAATCATATGATTATGTAACATAGCAAACGTATAAGCCTGGCATCAGTCCTAGGTAGAATACTTGGAATGGCTGATAGAAAACAGTCAGTACAAGGCTGAAGGACACAAAGAACATGGCCAACAAATGAGACTGGAAGGAACAAGGAAATCTGTTCTTGAGAAGATTGCATTTTTGACTGATAAAAACACTATTTTGAAATAGCAATTTCTGTGGACATTAGTATCACATTGCATTTCAGGTTAATATGTGTATTTAATGTAATTTATATTCAGTAGCTCCAAACTTGCTAATATATTAGATAAAAGTTGAAATTGGGAAATCATCACACAATGCAACAGCTTCTGATGCACTCCAAGAGGAGTCCATTTGCAGCTAAAAAGTGATTATTATTTTTAACAATTATGAGGGAAGGTAAAGCAAAACTTTTTAAAATGTGGATCAATTGATAAACAAATTACAATTAAATAAGCAAAGAGGCATTTTAATGCAGCCAAACAGAAGACATATCTGGAAACAAGAATGCTGATCAGTGCAAAGTTGTGACTTAGAAGAGAGCAGAGCTACCTAACATGTCATGTAATCATGGTGTAATGCAGTTGCAGAAATGAATCCTTGCCTTTATTAACAGAGAAAAATGATTAGGATTAAGAAGGCAATATAACTTACAGATCTTCAGAGTCCAGATTAGAAAACCACACTTAAGTCTATTGAAAATTACAAGAGGTTCAGAGATTTAGGAACATACTGATTGCTTCAGTGCACTTGCAGACCTGTCTTCTGTTGTGAATCAGTACAGAAAAAGCATATGGGCCACAAAAAGGCTTTCAATAAACAAATAATAACAAGATCTTACGATAGGATGCAATAAAAGAAATTAACACTAGAAATGAGCCATATGGATTGAGCATCCATCATAATCAAAAATTGGTGCATATGCACTACGTAGATTCTTCAGATTTAGGTTAGATGTTGTTCTGTAGGCACACTGTCTTCCATCAGAAAGCTGATACAGGCAGGTACCATGGAGGGAATGTCAGCAGCAGTGGTATGCCAGCAGCCTCAGTGCGAATTAATGGCTGTGATGAGCCCTCCTCTGTATGAGATCTCTGATGGTGAAACCTGGGAAGTGAAAGATCTTCAAAGCAACGGTTGCAGGTGAATGTACGCAATGCAGCCGGACAGAGGCAGACAGGGTAGAAGCTGTATTTGTATCACCTGAGCAATGCAGAGTAGCAGAATCTATAAATCAGTGCTGACAAAGCTGGTCATTTTGACAAAACTTGAAGCTAACACAAAGTCCTGGTGATTTGTGGTTTGTATTTTTTTCTGTGTTGAGATTGGTCCTAATGTAAACAGAGTAATTAAGTAGGTGCCCAGCTATGCAGTTTTCAGTAAATTTCTTGGTTACAAGACAGAGGCTGTCGTAGCTTTTCACATAGGAGCTTTTCACGAATATTTTCTTCAGTAATTTCTTATTTGCAGGTGGCTGCTTGCTACATACTTAGGATTATGCTCCAGTATCTTATGTTTTATTTTGATTTGTTTTCACCAGTTCACTTTGTTTTCTGTAAAAAAAATATGTATTCATCAGGGTACGTCATAGGTCAAAGTACCCAGCTTTCCTATTGAACCTGCCACTTCTGGTACAGCTAACATATACATGGATTGTCTCTAGATGAAGGTGATCAAACTAGGCATTTGTTTGTTTATTTTTTTTACCCACAAATCATTCTTCCTCCAGATTTACAAACCTCCCTCCTTCTTCCCTAAGTCATTAGATTTCTGTGATATGCCCTCACATTTCCAATATCTGCACATGGTTAGGAGAATGTTTTTGTTGAATTTGAGACACCTTATTGGTGTTTTTTGTTCACATTGATTAATCTACATACAGAATTCTTTATAAACCACTATTGAACATTTTCTTCTGAAACACTTATACTCTACATCCAAATAAAATACAGATAATTTTACCTCAGGAATGTGTTGTTTTATTAGTAGTATTTATTACAAGGAACTTTGGGCCATTCTTCTGAAAATTAATGACTTGTTTTACTCTGTGCTATATGAATAGCATACATTTTATGGCCTCTCTCTTTGTTTTGCTAGTGTATAGTATTGAACGTATGAAATTATCGCCATCCTCTAATTTTGATTTTTCCTAGCAAACTTTTATTAATATTTATATATTTCCATTTTATTCCTTATTCTAGGAGGACTTACTGGTATTGAGGAAAACTGTGAAATCCTTTCTGGCTGTCTGCCAGCAGTGTCTATCAAATGTCAACACTCCAGTAAAAGAACAGGTAAGAGAAATGCCTGTCACATGCTTTTACAAAAGTGTGAGTATTAAACTGTAGGAAAACTCAAAATGACACTTAATACACCAAACTTAAAATAAAGTCGTGTGTGCCTTCTGTCTAAGTAAAACTGAACAAACACTTCATAAAAAGAACTGTATTAAAATTACGTTCAAAGCACAGCTAATGTCACATTCACTTTTGATATAATAGTGGATGCTTAGGCTCACGTTCAGCTGTCTGAAGGCATCTAACTGAATCATCAAAAATTAAAGTCTGTTCCTTTACTTAATTACTGTATTAAAAGACAGAAACAGGCACTTTTAGAGGATGATTGAGGCCTCAAATTGGCTAAATCTTTCTCTGTGTATTTCTGGATTTTTTCCCTAGTATTGAGTAATGGAGAACTTAGAGTGAGTACTTTCCTACACAAGTCAAATGTCTGAATTTAGATTGGAAAAACTGAAGCCTTGATATTTATCATTATTTTATCATCCTAGTAATTCCATTAAATGTAGCAATTCATGCTAATATTGTGTCTCTTTTACCCATGGTGGCTAATGAGAGAAAACTGACGTTTCTAGCAGTATACATCATACTTCTGTGTATTTTCTAGCAGGAAATCTATGTTAATTAATTTTACAAAAATACTCTGAATTACACTAAGAATGTAGTTTCACACTATGCAAAATTAGTTGCTTGACTGATAGGTATGTCGCCTTGGTAAATCAGAATAAAATATCCAGTTACACAGTGCCTTCATTATATAAAAAAACAAGGGTTTTTTTTAGATTCTCATGAATGTAGTCATTACAACTCAGGTTGCTGTGCTTCCCTGTTTGGAAAGCTGACTGAAAACATAAGTGCATACATTTCTCTGCATGTGAGTGTATGCCAAAGGTTTGTATTTATGAAATATAATTATAGTAAGGTATCCATTTTGGGGGATTCACTGTTAGTTATCCAGGTATCTGTGTTAGATTTTTGGAAAGCCACACATGCACAGAGTGAGAAGCTTCTGCTATATATGTCTAGAAATTGAAATAAATTAAATCCAAGGACTTGTTGAAATAATTTGTGAAATAATTTTGTAGAGATACAATAAACAATAGCTGCTTTGTTTGCAAAGATGTTAGGAATGTTTGCTGATTTCTATCAGGTCTGTTGACATCTTCTAGTTGTCTAAAATTGCATTTCTGTGTCAGCACTTCCACGATTTTGCAAAGACTGTAACTAAGTGGCACACATGTACTTGCTTATGTTTGTGTTTTGTTTGTTTGTTTTTTTAAGATAATACTTCTTAAAAGATAGTTTTATTTTTTCAAAAGGTAGCTCTGCTTAGTATTTACACTGTGTCCTGCAAGTTGATAAATATGAATATTAAAGGCTCAGAGATCTTCCTACCTTACGTGCTTTTAAAGGACTCCTATATGTCATTGTCTTGCAGCAGACTTAAGTTTAGTAATTGTATTTAGTATTCTGAGTAGTTACTCTTAACATAGAATATACTTTATTAACATTGTATAATGTGAAAATAACATCTAACTTCATGAAAATACTAACGATTCTAGCATAAACTAGGTTTAATGTTGCTTCTACATCAACAAATGGTAAATGATCCTTGCCATGGTTTTGTGCTTGATGTATTTTGAAATGTTTTAATTCTCTTTCTCTCAAATCTTCTTTTAATCGGTAATTTAAACGTTTCTTAGAAGCTCCTTTTCAGTTCACAATTCTGTGGAAGCTTTCTAGACTCTGCTAGACAAAGCCATGGCCAACCAGATGTAGAGACAGCAAGAGTCCCAGTCAGAGTAGGTTGGGCTAGAGACCTTCCAACTAATTCTTCTATGAACTTTTTAATTTTCTTCCTTAAAAACTCTCTTTCTGCAAGTGCAGGAACTGTTCCTTAATCCTTTTATTTGGCTAGATCTTTGGAGAATTCATGTTGTATTTTCTCACTAGCTTATTTGTTTCTTAATCTATAAATTCTTCTCAGAGAGAGTCAATTACATATTGAAGGAGAGAAAAGAGTGTTAAGTATTTGTTAGAAATAGAACTGAAACATTACAAATTTTCTTCGACTGAGTGAAATAAATGTGTGACTAGACATATTTACAATAGATAGACATTTGTACATGCTGTCTTTATATTGATCAGAAAAAAAACTTTCACTGTGTAATTGGTACCCACCTGCTTTTTAGAGGTCTACATTAGTATTATCTTGAATGTCAAATGCATATCAAAGGAGTTCAGAGCAGCTGAAATCATCACTGAAACCAATCCCAATATTTTTTGGATGCTGTGAAGAAAAATCCCAAATACTGGCACCTGTCTCCAAAGTCTAAATTGATCATAGTTTACAACTATTTGCATTTTGTTCTTGTGTAAGTGTAGCTCATTCAGATTTTATAACGTACTCCACGAGATGAGTGAGCTGGTGTGACATTTAGAATTCACAAAGAATTCATGGTGGAGGTTTGTAAAGCAGGTTGCTATCACTCACAACTTTTCTGAGGGTTCAAAAGTATGTTTAAATACACATTTAACTGTATTCTTCTTCACAGTTAAACAAAAACTTGATCTAAAGTCCATCTTAAACACTACTAGGTGGGAGTTTATAAAAGCATGCATTCAGCTGTTTGTAGAGGGGAATATAGGGCTGAATTAAAGCCTACCCTGGATTTCATGAATCAGGCAGGGCTATTCTGCAGTCTGTGTTCATTTGAAAACCCCTTTGGCCTACCTCCTACCTGGGAATTGTGATTGATACTGCCTGGAGTGAGACTCCTGCAGGCTCCTGGGAAAGACGCAGCGTTTCCAGCGCTAATCTTCTAGGAGTCTTTTTGCACGTTTGTACTTTCAACCTTCCTCTCTTTCTCTATTCTCAGAATCAAAGGTTAAAGATAAAGAAATGAAAATGATTAAGAAATACTTTCTGAAAGATGTTCAGGTGTTGAATGTAATGCAAATGAATACCACTGGCTATAATGCTCCAACATAAGCCATTGGAAAGAACAGTCATATTCTCATGCATGGGAGCATGCAGATAAACCCTTGAAAGAAACAGAATTATTTATAGCTACTTTTTTTCTGTTCCCAGTTAATAAGGGTATAACAGTGATGAGTAAAAATCATTAAAAATTCTGCCCTGATTGTCTGTTACCTAGATTTGAAAGCCATGCAGAGTTACTTGGTTGTTTCCACAGAGAACTGTGAGTGAAATTCTGCAAGGATTGCATTGCTTACATCTGTTTCCCTGTATTTTCAGGATCTGAGAATGACTCAGCTTGGATTTTGCCTTATAATGTTACTCTTTTATTTTCTCGTTTAGCTTTTCTCTCTATTTAATAATAGTGGGAAAATGTCTAGAAATCAGATAAATGGTATTTTGTTTTGCACTTACTTGACTTATGCTTCTTACTCTTAATATGTCTCTTTTACCTTTCAGGCTTTCATGTTGCTTTGTGATCTCTTGATGATTTTTAGTCATCAGCTGATGACTGGAGGTAGAGAAGGTCTTCAGCCTTTGGTGTTTAATCCAGACTCAGGCCTTCAGTCAGAACTTCTCAGTTTTGTGATGGACCATGTCTTCATTGACCAAGATGATGAAAACCAGAGCATGGGTATGTTTAGCCTTCACGTTTTCTACTTTTATCTTTTTTCATAACAAACACAAAAGAGAGAAGAAAATAGAATTTTCAGAAAAGTTTGCTCAAAAATGTTTTCAGAATTACTATTCTTTATTGGTGGGGGAGGTTTAAGTGTGAATATGAAGTATTCAATGTTATATCTGTTAAAGAATAAACAGTAGTTACAAAGTTCACTTCATTAAAATGGGTGTTTTTAGAAGACATGGAACTGGCCTGTAAACTACATTTTATTAATCCATACAAAATTATTTACTGATCTTTTCCTTAGTATTTATTTTCCAAAATACTGAAGTCTTAGTTCAGTGACAGACTTCGTTTAGTATGGCTTCAAGGGAAAAAGTATGCCAGAAGAGTACATGGAAGAAAAATCCTTTCAAGTTTCAAAACAGAGTTACAGGATTGTGAGGTGAATCTTACCATCAAAGCTCTAGGCAAGGATAGTCTTAAGAAACTCTGGTGTTACTAAATAAATACCCACTCTGCTACCCCCCCCCCCCCCCCCCCCCAAAATAAATAAATAAATAAATAAATAAATTAAATCAAGCTCAGGGTTAATTTGAAATTGTTGGAGACTGGGAGACTGCTTGGAGAAGTATTGCATTTGCTTGCTTTATTGTTATTTCCTAGGTATCCGTGTGTGTGTGTGGCCATGCTTTGAGAAGCAGGAGTTAAAGCATCTCTTCTTCCTCAGAAGGATGACTGGAGATTTTTGGCTTTCATTCAGGGAGGGGTGGATTTGTCATTGACATCTGTTTTTAAATAACTCAATTCTGCTGTGTGTTACAAATGCCTAAGTGAGATACAGAGGTATCCACCTTCTGAATCCTAAATATCTTTGGAAAAGCGATGGATTCCCAGAGGGTCGAAAAATATGAAACATCTGCTGAATGTGTACTGTAGTGTTCTTTTTGCAAATTTTGTGAATTTCCATTGAACTCAGTTACTCGTATGTTATGGTGGCATATAAGTGCTATTTTTGATCTGTTAAGACAGTAGTGGATAGAACTACGGTCTCAGAGAATTTACTCTTGCTCTAAAGGTCCTTTCATCCTTCTAGCTAACGTCTTTTTTGAGCATCTTTTTAAGGGTTACAATGGCCTAAGAAGAATGCATTTTGACACACAACTTCACCAGAAATCCACAGTGCAAGTTAATCATACTTTGTGAGTTCAAAGTTCAGAGTAATAAATCAAGAACAGATTTTAGGAGGACAGTATTTATTTTTCTTGGCTCTTGAGGAACATTAGGGTTTTTTAACATCCTGTGATTGGACTGGGAAGACAGCAAAAAGATGGATGAAGATCTTTTTATGTAATCTCCATTCCCTAATGCTACTCTGACTCCATGAAGTCAGTGTGATGATTTACAACTTCTGGTGTTAAGAACATATCAGTAACTATAAAAAGAAATGAAGAAAAATGGGGGGATAAGGGGATGCTATTGGGCTTCAATTCTATGGGTTAAATCATCCAAAAAACAGCATGTATACATACTCACAGTCAACTCCACTGCTTGTAAGAGGTGTCCTGTGGTACAATACATGACTTACACACTGTGGCTCTGTGGAAACTACAGTAAGAGTGCAGCAAAAGAGTCCTTGTGATACTGTTCCTCCTGCCCCCTACACAGGCCTGTATTTCTTCAGACTGGTTGGAAGGCTTCCTTTAAGAATGATCTCTTCTAAATACCACAGAATATTTGCTATTATTACAGTTGTTATAGCTGATTTAATTTTCTTCTATAAAATGTGTAATACAGTTTTACTATATGATAATATATTTCACATGTGTATAGTTTCATTTTCATTCACAGAATGGAGCCTTACATGGGGATTTAATACATATGACGTTAGCATTCGATGTCTCTTCCAACTGAATTTTATTTCCTGTTGTTTATAGCTGCTGTAAGACCATGGATTTCATACCTGCAATCCAAGGCATGCAGAAGAAGCACTGGCTTCTAATTTCTCTATATTAAATACTTATAGTTCAGTTTTGTTAAAGAAGCATCTTCAAATGTCCTTTGATTTCAGAAGCGAAGCACAAAGCATTCAACAACTCTTCATTATGGCCTTTCACAGGGTAAAGAAAATAAGTGATTCAGTTCCATGTGGATTGTGTTCAGTATTACTCAGGACTATGGCATCCTTGGTGAATGGTCATCTTCCTGAACTTCCTTGAAGGTCCTAACATTCAAGAATAATCATTTTTGATTTTAGCTTCTCCTGCAACAACTGTTGCTTCATTTTAAATAATTGATTTTTTTCTAAAAGGTACTCTTTAATAATGTTGTTTTAGAATATAACATAATATATTTTTTTTATTGTTGTTGGTGCTTTCAGAGGGAGATGAAGAAGATGAAGCTAACAAAATAGAAGCCTTACATAAGAGAAGAAACCTCTTGGCTGCCTTCAGCAAGCTGATAATTTATGACATTGTGGACATGCATGCAGCAGCTGATATCTTCAAACACTATATGAAGGTACAGCTCTGTGTATTCTCCCTCTCCTAAGTGAACACAGATTGTTGTGTCAGGTCACTTGTTTTTCTCCCTTCCTGTGCAGTAGTTAAAGATTGAACACTTGAAAGCTTTTCCCGCCTTGTTTGATTTCTGTACTAGTTTTTCTTTTTTAAATTATACCTGTCACTGAGAAGCAGTAAGCTCGGAATTTGCCTTCCTACACAGCAGGAGTGCCTTGTTAAAGGCAGCATCAAAAGTTGGTCCTACATGGTGCCAAGTAGTTTTAGAGAGACTTACTTTGCAGAGAATTTCTTATCCTGCTCCTCAAATGTGTTCCTAGAATCCACAACAATAGTTGTTTGTTCAATGTCATATTTCAGTGGGAATTTCTCAATCTTGGTGCTTGCCAGAACAAGGAAGCAGATTTTTAATTTTTTTTTCCTGTGGGAAAAGATCATTTTAAACAGGAAAGCAGTAAAAAAGCTTGGTGTTGTAAGTGGGTCTGTCTGCAGTACCTGAATGTTTTATCAACTATCAACATAGGTGTTTCCATGCAATATTTAGGCCCAATGAAATTCAGAAAGACTTGCTGTTCAGCTGCCACTTTACCCTGTACTTGCAATTTACCTACCCGAAGACATGTATGTTAGCACTGCTTACACTGCCAAGCTACATAAAGCCCCTCAGTATATGTCAGATTGCCAGGTGTACCCCTCCTGTCTCTCTGTAAGAGATTAGTCATCACAGAAGACAGAGCAGCAGTTTCAAGCTGTATTTGAAATTGTTTTTTGGTCTTTTTAAAAATAATAATAAAAAAATACCTTTTCAATATAAGAACTGCAAGTAATCTTTCTATAAGAAAAGCTGTGAAAAATTATATACGAGTTTCAATTTTAAAAGGATTTTTTTGCCCACATTTTTTCCTAGTACTACAATGACTATGGAGATATCATTAAGGAAACCCTGAGCAAAACAAGGCAAATTGATAAAATCCAGTGTGCAAAGACACTCATTCTCAGTTTGCAACAGGTAAGAATATTGTTTTTTTATTAGAAGTCCTTCATTGCAACAAATGCTGGACAGGATATTTCTCTGGTGCCCTTTACATTGAAGCAAAAAAATACACTTCTGTTAAAAGACTATCTTGCTCCTCAGTTCAAGTTGCTTTGTCTCTTTAACCTCTGTATTCCTAAGGCAACAATAGGCAAAGTTTTGCCGGATTAAAATGGAAGAAAGGGAGAAAAAAGCCTTGATGGCAGTTTGGTCCAAGCTGATTCATAGTGTTTATTTACTGGTACCTATCAAGCAAAAAGAATTAGGATGACTTTTTCTCCTCATAATTAGCTGGAAGTAATGCATCTTTTCTATTTTGTCTAAATATTGATTGATATTTCAAACTTCGAGATAATTAGTTTAAGTCTTTCAATATTATTAAGCATGTTTTTTTCCTCTGAACAGTTTATTTTATATCAACCATAAACTCTTAGTTTGATACAAAAACCATCATTGTTCTGCTGGCAGCACCAAGTGTGTGTTTCACTAAATACTGTTTCAGCACTGGCAATTCCAGCTATACCCATTACACAGAGAAATTTCTTACATAAGTTAGATGTTTTCAAATTGGCTGGGCCTTCCAAAATTCACTCCAGAGTACAAAGGGATTTCCTATAACAATCTGAAAGCTGAGTGAGATCTGTGAAAATGTGAGAAAAACAGAAGAAATTCCAGAAGAATTAGAAGAATTGACAATGGCAAGTGTAAAATTAGTTCCTGTCAGAACTTGGAGAGAAGAAGAAACCAGGTGCCATACCTGTCAATTGTGTACAGCCTAACACCATGTCATGAAAAAAAATATATATTAGATAAGCTATTGCAAGTTTCTAAGTTATGGGTAGCAGCCTGTATCAATTTTTCAAGGAGAAATCATGTAAAATTGAGCAGCTTTCATTAGTTATATGGTAATAGAGCCTGTGGATAGGAGAGAAGGGGTATATTTAATGAAATTTGATTTAATATTTTTGTTGACATAGTCTCCTTTGATGGTGTCATTAGCAAGTTAGGAAAGCGTGGTCTAAATGGCAGTAACATAAGTAGATACAGAAGTGATTGGAAAATTACTGAGTAAATCATTGTGCTGAAATGGCATTATCAAGCAAGCTTTGAAGGTGTTTACCCTGTAACACTGTTCAGATATTCATTGTCTTGCATGATGGAATAGAAAATTTGGTTCCTAAATTCCTAGATTATACTGATCTGCTGGGTGGTGCAGGTACTTTAGAAAGCAGCATAAGAATGCAAAATCATCTCGATGAGTTCAGAAAACAATGGATGCAGTCCAATGAAGGTATGTGCAAAGTGCTGCTTAAAACTTATTTTCCACACAAGTACAAGGTGGGGGCCAGTTGATGAATATCAATTACACAGAAGAAGGTCTGGGAACTGAAGCAGATTAGAAAATGAACGTAAGTGAACTCTGTAAGATCTTTGCTAAAAAAAAAAAAAAAAAAAAGTGATCATAATGTCCATTTGTAGCCCTAGCTGGTTAAGAACAAAAGTCTTTGTCAAAAACTGTGTTTTCTAGCTCACAGATTTTAACAACTGTATTCTTTCTCTAGCTGTTCAATGAGCTTGTTCAGGAGCAAGGTCCTAATTTGGACAGGACATCTGCCCATGTTAGTGGAATTAAGGAATTGGCCCGTCGGTTTGCTCTCACTTTTGGCTTGGATCAGATCAAGACAAGAGAGGCTGTGGCCACACTACACAAGTGAGTGGTGGTAAATAAACTAGATTTTTATATTACTTAGGTTAGAAGTTTTGCTTAGTATACCTCTTCCACAGGGACATAATCTTAACCTGGTCCTGGAATAATGATTTATTTCTTCTAATTCGGGTAGAAAAATAATGGGGGGTAAATACATATCTGTCTATATAAGAAAGGAAGGAAAACTAGCTGCTGCCTGTTTATTTGTGTGATTGGAATGACCATGTTTATCTATCTCAGGTAAAACCTTAGGTATCATACACAGTTGTGAGGACTGTATCTAACAAGTGTAGATAGCTCTTTGTAACACGACATTGTGGATTCTGTATGCACCTAGAGTTTTTATAAAAAGATACTCCAAAAATATTTTGTGCTCTAATTTTTTTAAGCAGATTGAGGCTTTTTATGTAACTAGTGCGTAGGAAAGCATAGAAAGGTGCTTCTAAATTTAAATTATGACATCCACATGCCATAAAAAAAGTTAAGATATTAACATTGGTTGTCTCAGAGTGTTTAGACTAAGACTAGCAAAGCAATGATCAGGGCTTTGAATCTGAAAGGATGTGAATAATAGAATGAATATGGCCAGGAAAAAAACAAGAGTGATGCAGAAGTTTGGAGGCAATGAAGTAAAAATAAGTCCTATATGAAGATGGATATCAGAAGAATTGTACCTGCTAGTTTACACTTCCCTCCTAAGTCTGGACAGAAACCCCAGTTTCTCCTTCTTACCCACCTTAAGCTTTCAGCAGATATCTGGAGAACTCTTGGAGAGTTGTAATGTTTGTCCAAACAAAAGGTGACGTCTTAGCACTACTCGAGTCCAGATGGCAGCAGTGTAGGTGGTGAGTGTGACCGCTCCAGTCACATTGCTAAATAGTGTGTCATACTCGAGATGGGAAAAGTGTGAGATATTTCGGACCAAAAAGTAATGTGAGTTCCTTCATATCTCAAGCTAAGCATGCTGTTGTTTTGTGTTGAAGACGGCATCTTTTTTATTCTGCCTTCAGATTGGTTAATTACGACAGTTATTTATCCTCATGATGTATATGTAAGGTGATAGGTATTTTCTTTCACACTCAGTCCTCACCATCATTTTTTGCTGCTTCCTTAAGCATCCAGGTCTGGGGCCATCTGCACCAATTTTTTTCTAAAGTAGTTCTGTGTGAGGAGGCAGCTTCTTCCCACACTGTCATCAGTCACTGGTCATGTCATCAGTACTAGCGAAGACTTCCAGTGAAAAAACACATAGATCCTGAAAGAGTCTTTTGATAATCTGTCTTATCTCAGTACCCTCAGCCTTGCATGCCCCATAACTTCTCATGTACCGAGAACAACTGGCCCATGTTGTCAGTCCTTTCCCAGAATTCAGGGGGAATGTTGTAATACACAGTGAACCTGGATCCCTCTGAGAAGAAAAAAGTTCCTTTAGCTGTAATAAATGGTTCAAAGTGACTGAAACTGAAGGTGAGTAATGAAAATAAAGGAAAATAGATGTAATCACCAGGCCGAGTCTTGTCCGCTTTGTCAAGTACATTTTTGAGCATCCTTTATGCTCTTCCCAAGGCTTTTTTCATAGCATAAATACCTTTGTTCTGACAAGAGAACCTTTCAGCAAGCAGACTGTGAGAGGGCATGTGAGCAGACCAGGATGGCACAACATCTATTTCTCTGCCATGGTCACTACAATACAATTGCCAGGAGAACCAGAGCTGCAGATACTCCATGCATGTCCCTGAGAAAGGTCCCCATTCCTGGCATCTCAACAGCGTTGCCATCCTGGCTGTTACAGCTCGAGCTACAGTGCTCACTGTTTGCGTAAAGGCATCTGAGAGCCAGTCCTAGGCACAGGTCTTGTCACTATGGTTTCAAGATATATGAATGTACTTGGGCATTTTTAGGCTCAAATTTACCAGTACCAACAGTTTTTTCAAGATTTACAGTCATTCTGTGCTTGCCATCCACTCTCTCCTGCACTCTTTTCTGGAGTGCAGGACCTGAAAGGAAATCAATATGCTGCTAGACACTTAACTGTGAGAAGGAGAAGAAAGGTCCAGACATGCATTTGCCTTTATTGGGTAATGTGAAAATAAATTGTTTTATTTAATCTCAAATGATAAAGCAAAGATAAGGGACTTACACATGGATCAGTGTCCGGTAAGTAAATTCTCTTCTCTGACTCTTGACACATATGTTTCATCTTGTTATTTCTGATATCTTGTTGAAGCTTCTGCTTCGTGCAAAAACAAGAGCAAGTCAACTGGCCATTCCTGCTTAAGGCAGTGGCTTTCAGCACCTGCCAAGTTTCTTACATTGTGATAAGTTCTTTTTAACCAGGCAACTGGCAATATCTTCTCCTTGAGTTTGAGTCCTCATAAATTCAGAGGGAGCATTTGATTCCCCTTAAATCCAAAAGCTGCTGTTTGCTAGCAATGAAAAAAGAAAAAGAAAAAGAAAAAGAAAACGTTAGGATTATCACAGTTTGGATTTGGGGCAGCATTTGGAGGTGACGGGATGACTTTCTTTTTTTATGTTCTAACAAACATCTACAAATTTTGAAACTTCTTTACTGCAGAGATGGAATAGAGTTTGCCTTCAAATATCAGAATCAAAAAGGACAAGACTATCCACCTCCTAACCTTGCATTCCTTGAAGTGCTTAGTGAATTTTCTTCTAAACTCCTGCGACAGGACAAAAAGACTGTGTAAGTAATAGTCTTGCTTTCTTCTGTGGGTTATGCTGAGTTGTGTTAATCAGTGTAGTGTGTGTTTAAACTCTCTGCTTTGACATTTTCATTATCTACTGGGGGTTACAGGAAGTCCCAGTGAGACTTTTCACATACTTATTCATTGATTTGTATTTTAAAGTAATAAAAATAAATGAGAAAAGGAGAATCAAATCCATTGATTGTTAGGTGAGCTTTAGAACTTACAAAACAATGTTCTTTAAAATTTCCCATGGGGCACAGAAAATAAAAAAGAATAATTTTTCAGGCTAGCAGAAAAAGGAATGAACTGTTAGTAACACAGAAAATTTACAGGCCTGTAAACATTGCAGTAACATCTCTTTCTGTTAGATATTTATATAAATAATAAGCATTTATTTTTGTTTATATTTAATATATTGAGTTAAAGTGGGCAATAAAGCATCATCAAGGTTTCTGTTACTGGCACAACAGCATAGAAAGACAGGGTGAGAAACAGCACTGTTGTTAGTTGGGACAGAGGAAGGTGATAGAGATCTCAAGGGCTAAAACAAGCAGCCTGAATTTGGTATGCCAGGCAATGACTGCAGATGAAATACCTGAAAATGAAATAAATCAGGTATTATTGATAAGAACTGAATAAACAGAAGGAAATACTTAGCAACATTTGAAACAACGGCCAAGGGTAACTTTGGATATTAAAAGAATTGGTGAAGAAAACTGCATTAGTGAAGGCAATTTCAGAGTAAAAATGTGTTGTCAGCATCACTGCAGAGATTACAGTCTATGTTTCTAATATGTTCTGTAACAAATAGCCAGGATTTGGCCACAGCATAGAGGTAGAAAGGGAAAAAGGAAAAGTGCAGTCAAACATCGTCCTAGCACTATGTGCCCAGTGCAGAACCAAGTTCTTTGAAGAGTTTTATAACCATTTAAAAATATAATTGCCAGATCTTCTCATTTATGGTTGTAACTATCTTTCCACTTGATTTTCTGACCATATAGAACTAGCTGAACTGGCTCTTCCTGCCAAGTGTTTCAGTAGTTTTTCAGTCAAGATATTTGTTTTAAAGGACCTTTCTATCGGGGTTAATAATTATGAATTTTATAGCTCTGGGCTTGTTCTGTGTTACAAAAAAATGCATGCATCTTGGTTAACTTTGTGTAAATTTTAATGTATAAACAGTTGAACCAATTTATTTAATTGTATAAGTAATTTGTCAAATCAGCAAACACAGTACAAGAAGTGGTTGAACCAGCTTGAGAATGAGATGATCTAGTTGGACTAGCTTGGCACTTGGTTTTTCAGTCTGCCCTTCATTGTGTATAGCCTTGAGTTTTGTCACCCTCTATTTTCTTCTTCAGGACAGGACTTATCAGTACAAGGATTTTACAGCTTCCTTTCTAGCCAAAGCATGGGTTCTCCTGCATCTGTTAGCTTAAGTGTCTTTAGCCTGATTCCAGTTGAATTTATTGAAGCTTACTCTTCCTGCACAGTTGTCATCCCTTCCACAAGATTCTCTGGTGTCTAAAGTCTGAATTCGTATTACATGTACACAGTGTGCATGACAGCTTTATTAACCTGATCCTTTATATGAAATTCAGTGTTTCAAGGAGTCTCGTTCCTTAGCATTCCACATCACCATTTATTTTTTTTCTTACGTTTTTGTCAGGACTGCAAAGATTGCTGTGGTGGAAACCATTTCTCCTGATTTTATCTGACTTTCTTGTAGTCATCTGTATCTGAGCTATTTCTTTTAACTGCATTTTGAAGATTAATGGAAAAAAAAAAACACACACAACAAACAAACAAAAAAAAAAAGGGTTTGATTTCTTAGATCTGTTCTAAATTACTGTTTAAAGATGAGTTCAGACATGCCCTAGATTCCATTGGCTGTTGTGGCTGAGTAGAGTCAAGATTACTTGCTTACATGCAAAGATGGTTTTCTGGGGATCTCTGCGTTCCCTCCCTTGAGAGATCTGTCATGTTCGCACCCATCAGGCAGTGGGTGCGTTGCCCATAGTGCTTCGCTGACAGTTCATTCCCAGCTATGCTCTGGACAGTTGATTTGCCCTTCTCTGTAGAATGACTCCTCCAATCCAGAGGGACCTCGCCCCCTCCCTGCAAAGGGGTAGCCTACGACCAGGAAGGTGCATGACCACCATCTGGTGGAGAAGTCCTGTGTACAGGATCATTTACCTCCCTCCCTGGCTTGATCTCCTTCTGCCAAGTGACTGTAGTTAAGCTCAGCAATGGGCTGTTAGTCTGGAGGGAAGAGTGCTCTAGAATAACCCTGCAAGTCTCACCAGCATATCTCCTGTCTTCCAGAAGCCCTCCAGCTTGCCTCCCCTACTTAAAATTATCTACTCAGTATGTCTGCATGTGCCATCTGCCCTTGGTGCAAAATGCCATTCCTGTCACAGTTCAGCAAACACTGCTCTCTGGCTGGGCTTCTACTTCCTGGTTTATTGCTTTATTGTTACTGTTATTTGGGGGGAGAAATGGGAGATTTTTTCAGTTTGGGGGTGAGGCAGTAACACTGGTTTAAATTAGTTTTGCTGTCTGATTTATTTATTTGACTAATTCTTTTATATGTAAGCCCCAGAATTAGTGATAGCCATTTATAGATTTATTCAAATCTATGAATATATCATAAACTATGCATTTCAGGGGCCAGGCTCTTACAGTTAGCAGGAAAATACTAACAGAGTTACAAACATGCAGGGCAGATAAAGGCAAGGAAATCCACAGGAATTCATCTAAGACGGTACAGAGGTGAAATGCCTATGGAGATGTTTCTCTCCAATAGACAACTTAGACTAGACAACTGACTGCTGGAGCACCAGCACATGTTCTTACCGCCACAAGTTTGGAGTTCCTAACGTGGCTGAAGCTGGTAAGAACTGCCGATATGAAGCTGCTCTAAAATGGTGAGCAAAAGTTGTCTCAGGTTTGGCATCAAATAAGTAGAGAATGACCAAGTGGTACACTTCGTCTTTCTTTACAGTTTGGGCATAACCTGTGCACTCAGGTTGTGTGAACATAAATTGGTTGCAGGAAAACTTCTTACGTTTCAAGGCAGTTCTGCAGATAAGTTCTGTGAAATCAGGAAGCACTCGCATGTTGTGCTGTTCAGTACTGTGAGAGAGAGCAAATAACTCAAGAATTTCCTATTCATTCCAAGGTTTGGATATTACTGGCTGTATACATGGAAAGGGGAAGCAGTCACAGTACTGAATAAGAGACAGAAAAATGTCAGTTTCTTGAGTAAAGTGATCCTATTCACCAAATAGAAACAAAATCCCATTAAAAAAAGTTTGATGTGTTTGTTACCCAGGCATATATATATAGTGTGGCTCCTTGTCCTATTCTTTCATCTAGACTGCGCAAGAAATTTGAGTCTGTCATGAGCTTAACAGAGCAAAAGGGAGACGAAGAATTTGTTTCCTTACTGAATTTGTGGGTTTGACTCTCAAGTGATGATAACCTGGCAACGTGGTGTTGAATGAGATTGTAATCAAGGTGTACATTGTCATATATTTGTTGAAAGACAGAAGTAATGTTGAAGTATCCTGAGTTTGGTTGCCTAACTTCTGAATGCTTGGTTCTGTAGCTTGAAACTCATTGGAATCATTTTATATGGATTTGCTTACTCATTTTATGGACAAGCTTAACTAAACAATCGTTGGAAAAAGAAAGCAATTCAAATGCCCTCCAGGCCATATACAAGAAGAAAGTTGTTTGGTTCTTCTGATAAATTAATACATGTTTTGGACTTCTCCATAGCAATGGAACAGATCTTCAATATTTTAAATGAAAAATAACTGCTTGCATTTAAGGAAACCATTCTTTTCCTGTTACAAGATGCAAACGAATCTAAGAGTCTTCACAATAGTGGTTCTAATTCAGTCTGTCTGTTGACACAGTAGCAATATATAGAAGTGGCTTCCTTGCTATGCAAAACAGAAAAGGAATTCAAGTAAAGCGTGCTGTGAATGATTGCAGACAAATGTGGAAGGAAGATGTCAGGGAGAGAACGTTTTGTATTGTTTATCTGAGTAACCTGTACGCAATTAACCGTGTTACTTTGTTTTGAGGGAATGATGTGAATTCTTAATCAGCTAAAGATACAGTGCCTTATCAACGTATGTTATTAAATTAAAATAAGGAAACACCGTGTGGGATTACTGTTAAGCTGTCAACAATATGAAGAGGCCTTGCAGATTAATTACAGGGAAAGCAACATGCTGAGCCTCTGCACTCATTGTCTTCTATTTTCAGTCACTCCTACTTAGAGAAGTTTCTGACAGAACAGATGATGGAAAGAAGAGAAGATGTATGGCTTCCACTAATTTCCTATAGAAACTCACTAGTTACGGGTGGCGAAGACGACAGAATGTCTGTTAACAGCGGAAGCAGCAGCAGCAAAGCCTCTTCGGTGAGAAATAAGAAAGGGCGACCGCCGCTACACAAAAAGAGAGTAGAAGGTTTGTATGGTTTATGTTGCCTACTTGAGGTATTTCTCATTTTGTACATACATTACAGCTTTCCTTATACTTTGTACGTAGAAATAACAAGACGCTTGTTCTACAAGCTTAAACACTTCCTTATGAGAAATGTCATCACAAGTCCTTATTCCTGCTTGTCCACACTAAGATTTGCTGATTGAGAACTACTGAAAGCTTTTATTGAAGTTGGAAACAGGAGGTGATTGTAGAGCTACCTGTTCTACACCTTTCTCAGTCACCGATTCTTGTTTTTTCTACCTGTGTTTCAGCCTGGAGCAGTTGTTAATAGCGTGTTAGAGCAAACCCAAGGCAGAAATTCAGATACAGATCACTATTTTTGTAGGACCATTGGAGTATGCTAAAAAGATGCGTGTTTTTGTTCAAAATGATATCAATACCTGGTGTATTTATTCTTTCTGTGATTTGAGGAGCATTAATCAGGAATTTGGCCATGATATCTGATTTTTTTACAAGATTGCATCTGTTCCTGGTTAATCTGCATGAAATCGCAGGATGTCATGCACATTTATGTGAATATATTTTTACTGTTTCAGTACAGTAAGGTATAAGTGGGATCTTTAAACTTCAGAGATTTTTCCAAGGTTGGAATCTACTGTAGTAACCCCTCAGTGAAGAATCTAAAGCCAATTCTCCTGAGTATACAGCCATTTACCAAAATACCTGACTTCAAAAGTTGGTCTGTATGCACTCCTACTGTCAGGTCCATTCTCTCCCCTGCAGCTTGTGCTGAGCAGTACATGAGATACATCTTTCAGTTTCTAACAGCCAACCTAGAGTCTAGGTAAATAAAGCACTGCTTGCTTCAGACATTATTTTGCTTCCTTCACGTTGCTTTGTTTTTCACAGAACTCAGCTGCTGAAGATTTTTTCTTTCTTCCTGTTATTATTTTCATTATTCTACCAATAACCTTATTTTTCTTGGAAAGTGTAGTAATATCCTTGCTTCCCTATAAGGCGAGTCGTAGGCTTAGGCTTTATGACATTGTTTGATCCACCTCTTTTCATTCCATCTTCTTTCAGTGATTAATAGAAGAGTTTATTTGCAACACTTTCCTTTTGACTATCACCTTTCCTCGTAACAGCTGTGGTCCTGAATTTTTCACCAACATCACTGACTTAAAATAATGGAGGCCCAAATCCATGGTTATTCAGCTGTTTGTTCGGTTCCTGAAAAATCTGAATGTACAGCAGTTTCCAATGAGCTGTGGTACAGACTACGCCAAGACTTTTTGTGGGTCTGACATCTACAGAGTATATGAGGGTCTGCTTACATCTTATCAGCACTGTGTCATCAGAAGACACCAAGGATTTATCTTACCTTAGGCAGTGTTCCAGTGTCACTGTGCACTACAGTAACCTGAAATTCCCCATTAGTAATTGGTGGCCAGAGAGAGGACAGATAAACACTGCCTCTCCTGGAGTGCTCATGTGGGTAGGGTATGTGCATGTCCTTTGACCACTGTAAATACAGCTCTGGGTTACAGTATGACATCTAAGAATAACACGTTTTAAAGAATACCACTTAGGAAGTGACTCCCTTCTCCATTCTTCTATGTGAAACCTAATAGACCTTAAATTCACAGATCACTATGCAGACCTTTATTACTCATAAAAGCTTTTCTGTACAACCTCAGCATATAGGATCAGGGAGGATGCAAGGGGTTTATTTTGTGTGTACAAATAATGAGCTCATGAAATAATCAGAGATGTAATCCTCTTCACAGAAAATAGCTACTTACTGTTTTCTGGTCTGTAGAACTTGAGCTGTGAAGAATCAGTCTTATGAACAGTTGGATGCCTACAAATTACCTGATGGTCTGTACACAGCATGTACAGGGGTCTTTATTTTATCTTTACGTATTTTTATAACCCTTCCAAAAGTCCTACCTTTAATTTCCATTTGTCATTAAAATCACAAATGTGGACCCCTCTTTGAATCCTGCTAAGACTAAAAAGAAAAAAAAAATCCGCTCTAAAGGAACTAAAGCAAAGACTTGGTCACTGCAGAAACTATCATAGTATTGAAGAACCAGAGCTAGAACCCTGTGGTTCCTTTCACCTAAATCCAGTGTCTGTTGGGGTCAGCAGACCGTCCAGGTTGGAGAACATTCCCTGTTGTTACTGAAAGTCAATCTGCTCCCTGTATTAGACAGCTCTTACATTTCTTTACAATGCCTTAAAATGAAACATGAATAGGATTTAAAAAGAAATAGCATTATAAAAGGTAAATTCAAGGACAAATAGGCAACTTTTAGACAACTTTTAAGCCTAAAGGGTAGTAAAAGGCATAGAAAAAAATGAAAAGATACGTTGAGATCCCCACCTGCTATCTCACTACATATTTCTTCCTGTTAGTAAATCTGTGATCTTGTCTTCTCCTGTCCTATAATCCTGTCTTTCACTTGCTCCAGCAACTTCTGCATGTCTCTTGCCTACACGCTTGTCTGCTCTCTCACATGCTCCTCTCCTTCTCAAGCCCTCCACTCTCCCCTCTGGTTTGCTCCCTTCTCAATATGAGCACAGCATCCCATTTACACCTTCATTCAGCTTCCCATCTCCATTTCTCCCTTCTGCTCTAAACTCTAAATATACTATCTGAAATCATAGTTCAGAGTTCACACCAGCCAGACCACTCCTTATTTAAAATGTCCCCTCTGTACTTCACTGAAATGGTTCTTACTGAAGCTTCTAACGGCGTGTGCTGACCAGATTTGGGGTTTTATCCTCCCTCATTTTGGTGTTTCACTATGTCATTTGCTTTATGCATACGAGATTCATGGTCTTATATTTAAATTACCAGCTAAATACTTAGGAATTATCTGCTAAATGTGTGCAAGGCACCTGACCATTTAGTCAGTACTGGAATGCAATATTTGTTTGCAATGTTTTTTGTTTTGTTTTGTTAAATATTTCTACTTTTAATAATACTGCTGAGAATAACTAGTACTAATCCTTCCTTAAAATAACACAAAATTTATCATTTTGAGTATTTATCCAGTTGATCTCTTAAAGGCACACTATTTCAATAGATACTAAACTATTAAAAACATAAATTTGCAGAAGGTGTTGCCACTAAAATGAACTGTATTGAAGTGTGTCAGTAGATGGAAGGCTTTAATTACTAACTTAAGGTTCGGTGAGTTTGCTGGAGGGATGCTAAAGGCAGTAATACTGCACTGCTTATTATCACAAATGAATCAGTAATTTTAAATGTTTCTTTCCTAGATGAGAGTCTAGAAGGCTCATGGCTGAACAGGAATGAAAACATCCATACTCCAGGGACACTGCAAGCACCACAGCTCACCTCAACTGTCTTGAGAGAGAACACTAGACAAATGGGAGAGCAGATCCAGGAGCACGAGTCAGAGCAGGGATCTGAACAAGATTTTTTACACAAGTAAGTGTTGGAACATCCCTACTAAATACAGTGACAGCCAGGCAAAGGCCTGTTACTTATACAGACAATCTGTGGTTCCATAGGCACAGTGTTTATCTGAAAAAACAACTGGAAAGGTCTTGGCTATAGCTCAACAATACTTTTATTATTTTACACTCTCAGGAAAAATATGTTGTAATGAAATCAGGGTAGAAATTCTTTGTTAAAACTATCTCAGACCATAACCATGTGATTATGGTTAAATCTTTGTAGTGTTTGTGGCCCCAGGCTGGATTGAACTGTTTCTCTAAAGACCTGTTAGATTTTCTCTTTCCTTCTGCCCTTGTACAGTTAAGGTTCTCCAGACATCTTAACTGATTTCTTGTAAATTAACCCTTCAGTCCAACTCTAGCTACTGAATTAGTAATTTCCATTTCTGGGCAATTTTGCAGGCAGTTTTATTTGGCCCTAAATCATGTACACATTTTTGTCAGTCAACTCCATTTAAATCCATTTAGAGGGGAAAAAATGGTGGTGGTTATCTGTCAGTAGTTTATTTAAGAACAAAGATTTCAGAGAATGCTATTATTTGCTAATTCTACTAATGTGAAGATAAAGTAGTAACTGGTTTGGAGACTATTTTTGTAACTTTTATAACTAACTTTACTGATCTGGTTTATCTGTATAAAAGAGCAGTATTGTGCTGGCCAGATGAGTCAGGTTTCTACCAATGTAGTGTAGTAAACCTGGCAATAGTTTTCCTCTTACTTCTGTCCATCATGTTTTTCTTGATATGTATTCACCAGCTTCCCAGTTCTTCCCAAATGTGCAGTCACCCTGCTGTATCCTAAGTTCTACTGCTTCATCCGACATTCTCTAATCATAGAATTTTTTACATAGAAATAATTATTAACAATGGTCATTATGCGTTGGGATGTTAAATATCCTCCAGTCTCCAATGTCAGTGGTGTACATACAAGCTATTAAAGCTTGTGGCCATAGGTGCTTGTAAAATCTGAGCAACATAAAAGAAATGTCCTCTCGAAGGCGCAGCCTGGTCTCCCTTGGCTGTGTGTGCAACACGCGCAGGCAGTAGCAGAACAGATGAAGCCCTGATATGATCCGTGAGTCAGTGCTCAGCACAAGAGATACTTACAGCTCAGCTGGCTACAAATAACTCTTTATTTTTGGAGCACTTATTTGTTGCTTCCATAAATGAGTTGAGCCACCTTTCTTTCCCCATACTAAGCATGTGACCACCACAAGACAGAGTGAGGTAGGGTGGGAGGATTTCTGGGCTGCTTCACGCTGCAGCAGGGACTTGCATGGTCCTGTGTGAAGGACATGGGCTCAAGTTTTCCCAGCTGGTGCTCCCTGGAAGGAACGAGGGTTGGCACATAAAGGTGCAAGGCAAGTGGGGGCATGAATTTTATTTTCTCACCTCTACAGTTCAGTCTGGCAGAAAACTCCAGCTGGCCACAAAGAAAGCACAGCTGAGGAAGAACCCCTGTTAAGTCAGACCCCCCTATAGTATCTTTTCACCTTACTCCTATGGCACGTGTGACCTGGGTTCATGTCTCTTGCTTGCCTTCCCGCAGCCAAGGATTTGCCTCCCCAGATGTTGCCGTAACTTCTAGGTTAGAAGGAAGACTTTGTGGTTCTCAGTTTCTCCTTTTTTTCTAATCTGCAGTAAAAACAAAAAGTAATTGATGAAGTGAGAGCCTTTTTCCTGACCCTCCCTGATCTAACCTTGGTGTGCTGCACACTAAGCTAAGTCTCTCTCTGTGAATATTTAATCATTTAGGGAAAGTGGGACAGCTTCCACTCACTCACCATGTTTCACCCTCCTGAGCCTGATGAGCAGGACCCGCCGTAAGATGTGGGAGAACCTTATTTCTGGGGGGGAGCTGAGCCACGCTTTTCACCTGGGGCTCGAACCCCTGTTTCTCCTATCTCAGATGAATGCTGCAAGCAGAGTAATATTGAGCATCACTCTCCTCTGTTTTTTTTTCAAAGAGCTGGATTCCACATGCAAGTTGACAATGTGAACTAAAGGAGAGGGGAGGAAGTGTTTCCTTTCAGCCTGCCTTTAGTTTGTCTTCCCCACACATCCTATAGATCACCTTAGCTTCCCACTTAACATGCTCTCACATGAGTCCCAAGATACCTTACAGCTGGATCACGATGACCCTTGTGAACTGAGCCCAAGGATGCTGTGCGTTCTGTAGGAAAAAATCACTTAAAATTAGTTATGCTTACCTGCTGTACATAGGCATCTAATGCTGCTTTTAAAATGATGGTTGAACTCAATGTGATGGTTACGGTCTTTTCCAGCCTAAATGATTTTATGATTCTATGAAAAATGAGGGTCAAAAATATGCTTACTGCAGTCTGAGATTACGTCATTAAAAACTGGTGTTGCTCTTGAAGAGCTGCACTTCTTTTCCTACTGTCTCTTTGCGCTGCAACACACAAAACATACCAAATATATTGCTGTCTACTGCTGGATTGAGTTGGTGTTAAGTACAGCCTTTCAGCATTTACATGTGGGTAAGTTACTAGATGCTGAAGTTGATGGGGACTAAATATTTAAAAGCAATTTGTTTTTCACTTTGTGTGACATTTTTGTCTTAAAATGTGTGTCAATTATTAATTTGGATCTATTCTGACTCATATTTTGCCTGATCTGAGGCAGTGAAGCAGGATTTAATGAATTTTAGAAGTACTCCCATTTCAGGTGCATGCCACATTAATAAATGAGTAATGTTAGCATTTTATGTAGCTGTTTTTATTACAACAATTAATGGATTTTTTTTGTGCACATGCAGTGGGAGGAGACAAATTGCAGAAGGGAATCCAGAAGACTTGTACAATGATGGATGTGATTTAAATATCTTAATCAGAAACACCCAGACACAAAACCTGAGGAGATATTGTCTAAACATAGCCAACTCAAAATTGTTAGTGTTCTCAGTCATAATGCTGCTTTATGTTTGTTAGTCCCCAGATGCAGATATCTTGGTTGGGCCAACAGAAGCTAGAAGATTTAAATCGAAAGGACAGGACAGGAATGAACTACATGAAAGGGAGAACTGGTGTAAGGCATGCAGTGTAAGTGTGTTCAGAGCATCCTCATCTCCAGCTCAGATTCATTTTAGGTGCCAAAGTTGCATTTGAATGTTACCTTTTCTGGGTTGTTGCTAGTAATTTCTGTGACATTTAACTCTCCTTAATAAAGGCAGAGTAACAGCTTTGTCATGTGGGGATGGGTACAGGGCCATATGGCCCCTCTAGCCCTGTGTCCTTCCTCTCAACATGGCTGTGAGCAGGTGCCTGGTGAACAGGGCAAATGTGCGGAACAATCTTCCATAATTCTCAGCCAGCATTCAACTATTTTGAGGCAGTTTCCATGAAATGCTGTTATGTCTCTTAAGTAATTTGCAGTGAATTTTTCTTCTAAGTTGTTGTCCAGTCCTCCCGTGAACCTGTTTAAGCTTCTTTTATCTACATCATCTTTTACCAAGGCGTCCCACTGGGATACACATGGGCGAATGCTGAAGCGTTCTGTTGTGCAAAGTGCTCCGTGCTCTGGTGCTGATCTAACCAAGTCTTCCAGCATGTCAGTGCTCTTCAGGATGGGGGACAGAGTCTCGTGCAAGATCAAGTCCTTACGGCATTTAAACTGGTTTGGGATTCCACGGTGGATTCCCAGGCATTTACCAGTGATCTTGACAAACAGCATTAACTCCTTTTTGTAAAAGGGCAAGCAAACACAGTGAGGTTATTGCCTTTTTCTTGTTAAGGACAGTTTTAATTACTGTTTATAATGATACTACACTAGACTTCTTGCTTTTGCCTCTGCAAGTGCTAGGTTTGTTTTTACATAAGATTTTCTTCAAGCTAATATTAAGAAAATATGCTGGCTTGATTCTTAACATTTGATTTTATGTGAAGATATTAAGGGATAGGATTTGAGCATTGTTCTTAATGAGAAAATTCATGGTTGGGAAATTAAATGCTTGAAAATGATTTCTTTCTCTTTATTAAACAGACGAGGTCTAATGGAAGATGATGCTGAGCCCATCTTTGAAGATGTAATGATGTCTTCACGAGGTCAGCTAGAGGACATGAATGAGGAATTTGAGGACACAATGGTCATTGATCTGGTCAGTAAATCTTATTAATAGCAAGTTTAAGATGGTTGAAAGATAATTTAAAAAGCATTTTTAGGTGTAAACAAAAATGTCCAAAATTTGAGCCTACTTTCTTGTTATCTGAGCATTAAAAAGTGAAAATTATCTGAATATTCCATGGAACCTAAAACTGCAGATTCAGGCCCAATTGATGTTTTTTCATAGAAATACAAGAAGCATTGCTTAGCACTCTTCATGATGTTCTAGATTAAGGCTGTAGCAAGTGCCTGAAGCACTCATTCACCTTTAACTTGTCACCCTATGAGAATTTGGTTGTGAATTATAGCGTATCAGTTGTATCAGTGCAGATCACACCTCTCAGGTGAGTGCTAAAGGAAGAGCTGAGCTGACTTGCTCTGCAGTCAGCCAAGTGCTAGATCCACTAAAGGGCAGAGGGAGTGCTTGGTGGAGAAAAGAGGTGAGACCAGCACACCCCATCTGATTGAACATCACACAAAGCTGCCTGCTCAGCATCACAGAGTGCAAAAGGATGGTCCAAAATCCAGTAACAACTTTTGACTCAGGCTGTTGCTTGACATTATGAAGAGTTTAGAAATTTATAATCCAAAATTATCCTGGGTGGTGTTTTGTTCCCTGTGCCATTGTCACAGGCATCACTAACTCTCTTGCTGACAGGTCTTTATGAAACCTCACTGTGATCACAGAGTTGTTTCTGTTCTTTAGTTCATTTGTTTTCTGGGAGGTAGGGTGGATAGGGGATCCTTCATCATGGTGTCATCCAGTTTACAGCTGCATAGAGTTGTGCTGGCACAGCAGAAGGGAGAAAGCTGTAGTGGATAGGCACTGAGAGAGTACCTTACACTAGTGGTATTGCTCCTAACTAGGTGGCATCATGAGATTGCAACTTCGGCTCTTTTTGTGGTAATGTGACTGACTAACGGCAGGATTGTGTTTGCAAAGACCATCACCTTACTATAGCCTCTGTCTACTGAATGAATTCTTTTCTTGTAAAATGGGAAGGAGGATCAGTTTGCATTATACACTTCACTAGTTTTTATGCTTTCATATTTCTCCTTTAATATCCGAATTATAAGGCGTAGGTTATTTTAGGATTAGGCTATAATATCTTGGAAAGAAAATGTAGGCAATAATTCAGTTGCTGAGATTATTACTAGCATTCAAATGATTATCATGTAAGTTAAGTCTTTCTTTAAGTGGCAATCCATGGAAAGGAAATGAAGGAATTGTTCAAGCCAGTGCAGGTCACATTTATTCTTAACATTTCTATGGCAGGACAACACAGGTGAGTCCTCAGAAATATTCTAACATCATAAGGACTGTTTAAAAAAATCCACTTTCTGACCATGTCAGAGCTGGGATTTCATCATAAATGTAAAAGCATAAAGCAGACAGTTTCTGTGCAGTCTGGCACATAGTCTTAATACAAAAACACCGTTAAGTCAGCAAGGGCCATATGCAAGTCCTTAGCCATGAGGATGGTCTTAAACCTACTTTAGTATCCATCAGCTTTTAGCCCATTCCTTAAATAAAATGTGAATTTAAGAAGTACTCTCAAGTGTCAGAGCCTATATTTGTATCTGAGCTTTTATGGAAATCCATGCATAACTATTTTTTAAAGGAGCAGGTAAAGACATTAGTGCCTGTTAGCTGTTAGCCACAGGAGTCCTTTATAGCCAGTTAACTGATCGCATGTACTAAAATGTCTGACTCACCTCTTTAGCCACCTTCAAGAAACCGACGAGAACGGGCTGAACTGAGGCCAGACTTCTTTGACTCCGCAGCTATCATTGAGGATGATTCAGTAAGACTTTACTAGTACTTGCTGTTTATCTGAGGTTCTTTTATGATTACTGCTGCACTTAATTAATTACTGTCTTTTAAATCATTTTTCTAGGGATTTGGAATGCCTATGTTCTGAAGTCTGCTGAAGACATTTTACAAATTTGGAACTCTATTGTTTAGAGCTAGAGGCCTATATACTGTGATAGCTTGTATGAAAACCACATTTTTGATGTGATACGGTTTGATTTTTAACCAAATGATTAAGGTCAATCCCTTTTTGTAGTGACAGAAAGAAGAGGAACTTCTTAATGACACAAAGGAATGTTGGCCAATCCAGTCACCTCAGAAAGGCTGACCTAAAAAATCATTTGTATCCCTGTTCTTGACTGTCCTAATACAGATTTTTTTTTTTCTGGATGAGGAAGAAGTTTTAAATTGTTAAGACAGCTGTCAAAATAAACACTGTTCTACATATGTTTTCTGAAAACAACATTGAGTGAAAACAGAACTTTTTACCTTTATTTTTCTGCTGTACAATTTAAAACAGTTTTAACATTTGCCTTTTTATGTTTTAAAAGCTAGCCATTTTTATTAAACCTATGCCTATCAGCCATTGACTAGCAATGATGCTATAAGCAGGTCATTCTGGCTACAGAAAAGTGTTTTTGAACACACTGGATTTGATTAACATTATGGTACGCTTATGTCCTCTCATAGGCATTGAGAAGAACACTCTTATAGAAGAGGTTAGAATTCTAATGACGTGCATCTCTGCCAAAAAATTTCAGATTCTGATATGATAAACCCAGATTTTATACTCTTGAGAAGATTTATTTTTATTTATAATGGGACATAAAGTAAGAGATGTCCATGAAGCCACTTTTCCAACAGATGCTGTGTAACATTCATTTTATATAGCACATGGGGACACAAAAACAGTAAATTTTCTATTGGTACTTGCTCTGTGCATTTTTAGCAACTTATACCAGCAAATAAAGTATTCTCAGTAAAACACACAAATGGTTCTCAAGTAATCACTTTGCTGTTTTTACTACCTACTTCAAGCCCTGCCAGTCCAAGGTACATAAACAGCAACTTTCCTATTTAAAAAAACAAAACAAAGCAAAACAATAATTCAAGGGTGGGGAAAAGGAATCACTTTAGCATACTAAAAGCAATTTTAACTGTACCATAAAAAAGTCTACTTTCCATGCCGTAAATACCCTTTTGCGCTATTTTTGTAAATTAATTTTGCCAGTTAGAAGTACTGTATGTGCTGCATAGAAATTTGTGCTTAGATGGTGAAGTTCTTAAGCTTACAATGGAATACAGCTACATTTTCAGTGTTAACTGTGCATATTGAGAGTAATTATTTGAAAAAAATACGATTTTTCAAAAAAGTAAAAAAGTCAAAAAAAAAAATAACACAAAAACCCAAAACATTCTCAGCTAATTCATTGTAATAAGAGATTTTTCAATGTCTTCAATAATTTGGAATTTCATTATGCTTCGATTTTATGACTCTGCCTAGTAGCTGCTACTTAGTTAAAACTGGCCTGATATCAGAGGTGCTGGCCATCCACAACTTGCACTGACTCTAGTATCTCTAAGAATCAGCCCCAAAATGTTAATCTTCCTTTCTGCATTCTAATGTTAGCATTTGAGATACAAAGCAGATTGACCCACTTGGAGCACAGCAGTTTTAGAGGTGCTTTTTTTTTTTTTTTTTTTTTTAGCAACAGCAAAATAATCATGGAGCTTTTTTTGTTTTACAAGCTTATTTAAAAACAAAACAACATTAATACCCAGTGCTTACTTGCTGGGAGGGAAAAGAATCTAAAAACAAACCAGCATTTCACAAAGCTGAGGTTTGTTTTTTTTACAACATGTGCAGTTCTCAGACAGAAAAAAATGTTGCCAAAAATGTTTGACTAGGTAATTCAGCCATTCCTCTGAAATCGGTTGGGTAATGTATAAAACATGAGAAGTGGCTGAAACTTAATAAAATAACATTACCTCCCTTTCTCTTCTGTCCATCCCAAAGGTAATAGGGGTGGGTAGGAATGGCTGCATTAAATTGTCATCACGATAACTCTGTGAGCATAGTAGCATAATAAATGCTGCCCGGTTTGAGTCATAGTCTCAGACGAACCTTGTGCTTCACAGTCCTCTGTGTGGAAAACTGATTCCTAATTTAACATTGTAGAATACTGTATAACAAACATTTATTATCACGGTACCTGCAATGGGTTTCCAGTTCAGTTTGCAGTCAATAGGTTTTTGTATTATGAGTGTCTCCTTGATTGGTTTTGCTAGTAATTCTGTAAATTGTACATTTACAATATGAGGTTTTTTTTTTTCCTTTTGTACAATTTAAAACTGATGCTTCACCTTTCATTTAATAAACTATTCAAAATCATGAGTATGATGAGCACCCTGTTCACTACAACTTTTTAAATACTGCTTTGGGCCTTCACATCCTGTCATCCCAGGTATCAGTATTATTATTAATATATTATTATAATATATTATTAGTAACCAGATGAAATACTGGAAGATAGTTCTCATGTAATATAGGCTTCACAATCAAATTTCTTACACCTACCTTAGCCGATCAGCCTAAAAGAAAAGGAAAGCCCTGTCTGTTCTTTTTAAGTTTTTCTCTGCTGCACTATATTTTTGTTTTTTGGTTGATCTTGGGGGTTTTATTGTGGGAGTGCTGTAAATTTGGTAGCTCATCACACAATTTGGGAGAGGTGCACTGTAGAAAAGTCTGAGTGTTCTCTGTCTTTGCCATACTGTAAAGCAACTAATGTTTAAAATGTCACAAAGTTTGAGAAAAATTTTTCTCCTGTCATGTATGTCTCAAATGATCTGGACCATGTAGAAAGAAACAGATGTGGTTAAGGCCTGGAAGAGCTAACCATCAACTGGGCCAAAGGAAATTTTGCAGGTTCACTAAATTAAATGCTTTTTGTTATTCCCATGTCTCAGAGAAAGAAGTGCTATTTTTGTCCAACCCATGAATGATTTCATCTTTGTAGTGCTAAAGAAAAGTGATTTACTTGTCATCTGGCATGCCTCCCAAAGAAAAATCATCTGAGACAGAAAAAGTAACAAGATCCAGCAGGTGAGGAATGGGGGATTCAAGGAAAAGACAGTACTGTCTTTTCAGAAGGATTCATGGTCTGAACTGCATTCTGGGTCTACAGAGACACAGCCTGAACGCTGACTCTTCGACTGCTTCTAAGTTATGCGTAACTCCTGATGCAAAACGGAACACAGTAAGTCGCTTGCCATGCTTCTAAGTTCAAGGACTTGTGTTTGTTGAAAGGATTTTTATATCTTTTGTTTCTGCAGGGGACTGGAATTCAAGAGAAGCTTGGATAGCATGGCCAGATCAGCTTTCCAGTGTGTTTCCAAAGCACTGTGCAGGTAGAGCAACTGAGTGCGTGGAAATCAACAGGATATACAAGCCAAATTCTTGGGGTGGCAAGGGGTAGAAGAGAGGATGAAGTCTACTTAACAAAGGTTAGGAAACAAGAACAGTTGGTTATGCTTTTTTCTTTGTGACATAACAGTTGCGGGATCTCATTTAGTGTCTCCTGACTCTGGTCAAACTGAAAAAACTACGTACATATTATTTTGCTGACATAACTATTGCCTCTAGACTTGGGACAGCTGCTGATTAGCTTTGAAAAATTCTCTTATTCCTTCTTGATTAACTCTTACAAACTCTACATTAAACCATTTCTCACAATAAAAGAACTCACTTCATTGCAGGGACACACCCCCATATCTACATTTCAGCTTACCTTGCCTTATTGTTGCAGCAAGCTGTTTCCCAGGGCCCTAGGAGCAGGCAGTGCTGAGGTGCAACCAGGTACATTCATGCAGCTTCGGTGTGTTCGCGGCCAGGACAGTATAGCTGTAACCTGAATACATTGCCTCCAGTTATTACAAAGCTGGGATCATAGTCGAAACAGTCCTTCTGTACTGTCTTTTCAGTGTTTTTGTTTTGTTTTGTTTTGTTTGTTTTTTGTGGGTATGATCTGCAGGCTCCATGGCTGAAGCCACCAGGACAGCAGCCTGCACCTACCTGGGAAGAGATGCTCCCTGGAAAGTTGCCATCTTATCTCTTTCTTCCACTTCACGTGCTTGGGGAGTGAACAGGAGCAGCTGTGATGTGCAGGTGTAGTAATTCTCTACCTTATAACATTGTACTGTTAATTACTGAGGTTGTTCACAACAGACAGGTCATTACAGGACTTCACACGCTTGGTATGTGTTTGCAGTAGCGCTAAACATGATAGTAGCTGTTACTCACTAGTTTCTGGGGCTATACTTACAATGCAGCTCCTAATGTTACTGGGCTGTGCTCAGCCTGCACATCTACTGGAGGGGTTCCTTGCAAGTCTGGCAAATAATCATAGGAAAAAATTACGCTGGAAGGCACCACTGGAGGTTTCTATCTTGACCCCTGTTGAGGGGAAAAAAATTGTGTCCCCCATTGGAATGTCCCTTTTTTTCAGTTTGGACAAATTGTCTTGTGTTCTTCAAGGGGAATCTGGCACCATCTTCCCTATACCACCTGTGCCCCCACAGCGTGGGTACAACTTGATTCCAACCTGGGACCTAGCACTGCTTCAGCCAGGAAGTAAAATCTACAACTTGAGAAAGCCTAACAGAGGAACAGAACAGCTTAGCCTGAGATCTGCAAAGCTTGGATTCCAGTGCACCAAAATCCAAGCCAAGGATTTCTTCTCTGTTAATCCACGGTGCAGCAAGTAGTCAGATTCCAAGGGTGCAGATCCAGGGCTGTGCTTTAACTGCAAAGATGTCTGATGTTTCAGCAGCGAGAGGTCACTGCAACTCTGCCTGACTGAGTCACCTCAAGGGCCCAAAGAAGCATTCAACCTTAAACAATTAGTAACAGCTTGTCTGCAGCAGGCATTGCGGGTTATGCAAAAAAATGGTTTACAAAGATGAACCAGTAAGATCCCAAATTAAATGAGATACGTACTATGATTTATTGATGATCATTAGCAAAATCAAAGTAAAATACTTCTATTGCAAGGTAGAAAGCCACATAAACATAAAGTATTTGTATTTAGAATACTGCCATGTCTTCCAGCATGGCCAAGTCCCTCCTTACACTCACAGTGGGATATTAGCATGTTTCTTCCAGGGACTGGACTGTGTTTTACTAGCCAGCACATCAAGGTCACGGCAGATGCGCGTGCGGGTGGTTGAAGGCTGGATGATATCATCAACAAACCCTGTAAAAGCAAACAAAAAACAGCCAACCATGAAGAGGTTGCCTGTCAACCTTCTATATATAGGTTGTGATGTAAATTTTCAAAATCAAAATAATATTTGAATAAACAGTTCACAAGTTACAAATTAACTTAAGAATTTAAAAATAGCCTAAAGAGGAAATACTCCAAGTTATAAAATTAGAAGCAGTTGTTTGTTTGTTTTTAAAAAAAAAAAAAAGCAAAAGTTAGCAAGCCAAAAAATTTTAGGGGGAAGGGACTTTATTGAGTACTGCACCTGTTACTGCAGAGTTTCAGGCATACCATCTCCATGATTCCACTATTAATTAGTCTAATTAGTCTGACTTAAAGGTTCAGAATTGTTGATTAGAAGAAGAATCCTTTAACTTTGCATGTACATCAGTCTATTTTTTTCTGGCTCAAACAGCAATAATAGTCTACTACAAAACCAGAAGGAGCGATGCTGTAGATATTAGTTGTGGTGGAAAAGATCTTGGATTGAGACTTCCCAGCTCTATGGCATTATTTACAGGAATTAAATGTATTACAAAACCAATAGAGTAAGCCAGCATAACTGAAAATATGTAGAGCTGACTACAGAGTCTACAGAACTGCCTTCCAGAGCACAGTTAATGCTGTGAAGCTAGAAGTAAAAATTCTTTTGAAAGAAAACCAGGAAAAATCATCCCAAGGAGTCCTGGACTTCATCACTGAATTGGACTGTGACCATTTCTTAAGGCTACTGATCTGCATCTAGAACCATCAAGTAAATTGTCAAAGCACCTGTAATTTTTAACTAACAGTCTTGCATTTCGTGGTGCTTCTATTGCCTACAAAATTGGAAGTAAGTTTTTCAGTGCAGTCCCTATATCTCACCAGTTTCTTCCCATAAGAAGCCTTTTGGATGTGTTTTTGGTCTAGACGTGGCTTTCCTTCTCAGGCACAAGTTATGGTATGTCTTGCCTAAATAACTTCCTAGCAAAACGTTTACTCAGTAGCTACACATTTATCTACATGCAGTGTCAAACTCAAAACAAGGGACACAATGTGTAAGATAACAATACCTCTCATGGCTGCAGGAAAGGGGTTTGCAAATTTTTCCACATATTCTGCCTCTGCATCTGTCTCTTTTCCTCTGAAAATGATCTGGACAGCCCCCTAGAAAGATAAAGTTCACAGGTAAGTGAAAGTCTTCAGCCCACACAGCAGGAACCTGTCTGCTTTACCAGCTTCCTCCCTGCTCCCCCGTGTGCACACAGGTAAGTTGTTTCAGAGAAGACAGTCTTCATCTGGCAAAGCTGCCACTGTAAAGACTGTGATGGCTGCTGCACGCCAGCATGAGAGTCAGCCTGCGTTTATTCACCTTGGCACCCATCACTGCCACTTCTGCAGTAGGCCAGGCATAGTTCGCATCTCCTCTTAAATGCTTTGAACTCATCACATCATAGGCACCCCCGTAGGCCTGGAACAAAAACCAAGGGATTAATTAACATGAAGGGACCTCACAGAAGCAATAGCTTACTTTCTTCCTGCACCTTTTACCATTCCAAAAACAAGCAAGTGGGGCTAGACTTGTACCTGTAGGAGAGCGTGCAGACCCTACAGGTGGCTGTGATTTGGTCCATCAACACAACCGTACAAGGCTCTTGGCTTTTGCAACCACACGTGTTCAAGACATTTCCACTTCTTTGGTCAAAATCATGAAGAATTGTAAGAACTCCACTGCAACAATCTCTTCAGACTAGACATCACAAACTAGAACCACAAAAGAGCAGCGAAGGGAGCTGCTGAAATGCAAGGCCATTCTTGATGGCAGATAAAAGAGGAGTCTGCGTATCTGCAGCACTAGGCCTCACCCTGCACATGCACTCAAACAAACCGACTGCCCTGCTTCTGGAATCCCCAGGCCAGGGAACGCAGCACTCAGATCTGCAATGCTCCACTCTGGTACTGGAAGTGGTCCAGACAGCAATGGTAAATGGATACTGCAGAACTGCAGAGCAAACTGCAGCAGAGTCTGTTTCAAGGCATTCCTAAAAACTACAGCAAGGATGCAAGCTTGGGAAAAAAAAAAAAAAGTAATATTCAGAAGGAACAGGGAAGGCAAAGGGATGGAAAGCTGAAAAGGTTTTTTTTTGCTTTTTGCCATCCTAAGTCTATCAGAAAAAAGCTCATCAGGAAAAGAAAAACAAAAAACACAACTAAACAAACAAGCAGAAAGAGAACAGGAGGGACAAACCAGCAAGAAAAAAAGTGGAGAGATGTTTAGCTAAGTCTTTAGGAGCATAATGTACCTCATAGAAAAAGAAAAAGCAAGAAAATTAAGGGGAGTATAGGAGAAGCGTATCGAAGAAAAGAAACCACACAAGCATTAAGCCTGTGAGGAAAGCAGAAAGACACAATCAGCACTGCTTCTGGAAAAGGAGACTGAAGTTGCAGGAATACAGTGGCAATATTCTAAGAATAAAAGAAATGGCCTCTTGTACACTGACAAAGGTAGGACAAATGGAGGTATAACAACTACAGAAAGCAGGGGGATAGACGTACAAAGCTTCACAAAAGTAAACTTGCTGTTAATAAAAACACAAATTCATTTCATAAATAATTAATTTCATAAAGTAAACTTGCTGTTAATAAAAACACAAATTCATTTCATAAACCACCACCATGGAATTATACCAACTTACTTTTCTGGTGATGACAGTAATTTTAGGCACAGTTGCTTCTGCAAAGGCAAACAGTAGTTTGGCACCGTGACGGATGATTCCGCCATACTCCTGAGCTGTACCTACAAAAGACAGAAACATTTTTCACTCCAGGAGGTTCACAAAAAAAGGATATGCTTTTGGGCAAGTGTCATCGTCTATTACCAGCAGCAAACAACAACCAAAATTGTGTTAATATCCAGGAGGAGGTAGTATCGCAGGTGATGTTCTCCATAAAATGCTGAGCAGTTCTACAAAACACCTCACCAAAAGAAGCATAAAGGAAGTCTCTGTGCGCGTAAGGTCACAGCAGCGTAACACTCAGCAGATGGTATCTTCCCAGGAACAAAATTCAGTTACATAATTTTGAAGACTCCAAATGTGATTAGCAGAGAAACATGCAACCTAGATTCACTTCTCCAGAAACCCACACTTCCAAAAGCCTTTTTTCTAGACCATATTGCCTACCAGACCAAAGACCTGTGCTAGTCTTCCTTCAAGCAAGCCCAAGATGATAGACCTTAGAGGACAGAGCACGAAGTCCTCTGTCAGCAATCTCACAGCTGATAGTTCATGAGAACAAACATATGCAGCAAGTAGGAATACAGGTCATACATTTTTAGAGGCTGTCCTACAAAGTTCTATGACAAGAACAGGCCTAGCTGATAGTCTGAGTCATGACTTCTCTGAAGATACAATCAGAGTATTCAGCAGCTGTAGACTTTTATCAAGGCCCAGCTCCAGCAAATCAATAGCAAAAAAAAACAACCACTATATTTTGACCTCTTTGCAAAAAACATAGCAAAGCCAAAATTGATGGTAATGCAATTATCAGGTTCAAATTCCTACCTGTGAGACCCACAGAAGATGGAAGACTTGTTTAGGTTTTTTGTATTTGCCTACGCTATTGAACTTGCGGAAGGAAATGGTCAAACCAAAAGTCTGACAAGATGAAAATGCAAAAATGCACAAGATTCCAAAAGAAAAATATACAGTGATGAGCAAAAGCTGAGATAATTACATGCAAAAATGAAAATAGGTAAGTCCATGTCAACACTTGGGTTCAGTCAGAGCCTTAAGGATAACTGATTGCTTTCTGTTAAAGCAAGCCAGGGATAAAAACAAAACAAAAACAAAGAACTTCAAGCTGCATGTGACCCCAGCTTTTGGAGCCACCCAACCTTTCAGAAGACTTGTCTCAGTGTCAAGATCTTAGGCTCCTACTTGCAAGAGCAACTCCAACCTTTCTGAGGAAGAAGTTCTGCAGCAACTATTTTCCTTCTTGCTGGCACAGTGCTCACAAGACCAGATGATCCAAGCACCAAAAGCCCCAGCTGCAACAGCCAGTTGAGAGAATACGACCACCACAGGAGGTGTAACAAATTGGTAAGTAACTCTGGAAAAGCCTTTACAGAATCCAGAGAAATGACAGAAAAACACTGCATAGATAGCAAGAAAGACAGCTAATTAATTCATCACCAAAAGACTAAGTAACAGCCAGAGGACACTTGGTATTGCTCTGCCTTGTGTACCCACAGACCACGCACCTGGAAGCAGTGCCTCCGGTTACCGTCTGTCATGATGGTGCCAGCAGTAAGGAACACGTATGGGATGAACCATGGGTGAGGACTGGCACTTGGAAACAGCAATCTCACGTAGTTCATTTCTAGGATTTCTGAATTTCATACCTCTGTGTATATAACTCCCCAGTTATTTCCTAGCAGTTCATTCACCTGCTGACTTTTTTTTTTCTCTTTCAGCACCTGAGATTAACCTCTTACAGTAATTTGGGGTCTTTTTAGTGAAAGGCTTAAAAAATAGAGGATTTTAAGTTAAATATGTTTTGTGAGATTTTTTTTTTAAAAACTTACTTGGTAGTCTTATTTGGTGGCTTGACTTCAATGTTTCCGCTCAAGTGTAATTTGAGTGTCCAATAATATATGCCTACACTTAAAAATGTTCGTTCTTAACTGCAATTTCACTTTGGGTTCTTGTATTTCCCTCCAGAGCGTTGGACTTGTCAAAAGTACAAACACTTTACAGTGGCAGACATCTGAACAGCCAGGTCTTATCCCTGGAAGCTGTCAGAAAACATCTAAGATGCTCAACCTGTACCCAGAAGCTGGCAAGTACAAACCCTTCAATCTAGTCCCAATCTTAGTTTCTAATTCAGACTTAAATTCACTCAGAGTATGTTACTTGAACTCAAATTCCTAATGGTAATGTACTAATCTTTCCAAACTCTGCAAAATACAACAGTGTAGAGTCACTAAAAAGCCTCAGATCTTATTTTCTTTAGCTTTCTCTACTCTTTATTTATCTTCCATTTGTCTACTTTAAGACAACATTCTATTATGCCATAAAAAAATACTATTTCTAACTGGCTACACGGAAATAACTTTGTTCTTGGGTTGTATGTGGCCACAAAGTGGCTACTGAAGTGCTAAGGAGAACCAAGTTGTTTCTTGATCCAAATAAGAATAGGAGAGTGTGTCTACAGGAGAGAAAGGAAAGGAGGCAAGAACAAAGAGGAAGTTATCTTCTGTATTGCCTCATTGCTAACGCATGCAAAATGTATTGCATTAAGATATGAAATTGAATGTTGACTAGTGGCATTGACTGCGTTAGTTCAGTACCTCCAACAACAAGCAGATTTTGAACACAAAATGCATTTTCAAGGTGCCCTCAACTGACACTCCTAGCACAGCTTTGACCTGCGGCCTCCCTGCCCACAGGAGGATCAGTGGAGCTGCTCTCCCACAGAATCCCACCCGCAGGGCTGGAAGCTGGGTACTGGACTGCTCGCCACTGCATCTGGGGAAGCCCCTGCCTTTGCAGAGCACTCTGGTAGCACTGCCTAGCCTATAGGCACATAAATAAAACAGGTGAATCTTTAAATGGACATGGAGTCTCATCACAGCAAAGAACATTAGTGTTATTTCCATGTCATTTATGGCACGGACATCATCTCCAGAGAGCACAGGGTTTTTGCCCTAGATAGGCCACCAGCAGCAGCTTTGCAGTTGTGCTGGAATCCCAGCCAGGAGGGCAGCTTTACCCTCCTAGACCAACAGGCCTTCACCTCACCCTCAGCCCTGGCCACATGGTTGTCCCAGTGTCTGTAAGCAGTCTGCTAACCAGTTCAGAACTAACTTGCTGTACAAACTGCCCTCTCTTCAGTGAAGCCCTGCAGAGCTCTGTCATCTTAAAACACACTTGTAGAAATATTATTGGCTTATTTAAGCAATCGTTTTTTCTGGAATATAACCTGCATATCACATCCTATTGTGAAGACTGGTGTACATAAAATATAGAGGGTTTTTTTGTTTGTTTCTTTCTTTCTTTCCCCAAACAGTAGCATTTTAAAATCCATCTTATTTAAGGTCCAGTATAATAAACAATCTTCTTAGGGAGTTATTAAAACAGGTTTTTACACTGCCACCTTCTCCTACCTCCCCTACCCCAAAACTAACTGAAATAAAACGACAAGGCATACCTGGCAAAAATCCAGGAACATCCACAAAAGTAATCAAAGGTATGTTGAAAGCATCACAGAAACGAACAAAGCGGGCTCCTTTCACGGAAGAATTTATGTCTAAACAGCCTAAAGTTAAGAAAACAGGGTAAGGTGTTAATGATCTGCTAATGGCAGTAATTCAAGGCAACATCAAATTCACACTGTATTTTAGCTGTACTGTCTTGAGAAGAAAAAAAATCTTATCTATAGTTAATGTAGAGATTATAATGAATTTTGCTGTTTCAGCACTAAGATTAAAGTATGAATTACATTTCTACAAGCAGTCATTTCATTTTTCTGAAATAACCTACAATTTCAATATCCTTTGGCAACGACCATTGTGCATAGAGAGGTCCTATCCCAAGAAGTCTCAGGTTAAATCATATTCTTGTAATTTACAAAAAATCTTCTGTTATAATTTTATCTGCATTGATTTTTTTTCCAGGTCATTCACTGGAACTATGCAAAGAAATTTTTGCAAAAAAATCTCTCCCCAGTTAAAAAGGCAAGGGTGATCTTAGCTACACGTGTTTGTACCTTTATATCTAAATTACTTGAGATTGAGCCCCACACTTGTACATCTGAAACTTTCATTTCAGAAACTTGCATTTTCAGAAGAGCTACACTACAGAAGAGCTTTAGGTATCTAAATACTGTGGAATTTAAGTATGCAGTTTCCATGTTATGCTTAATCCAATTAATTACAGGCTGCTGACAAGTCAGTGGTGGTCTTCTGCCCACCCTGTTTATGTGCTGCTACCACTTCTCTTGTGCTAGATACAGCAATCCTTTTGTTACATATTTTGTTGATTCAGTAAAGAATTGTGTGGGTTTTTCTCAGGCAGTTTTACAACTCTCAGCAAGCAAGTTACAAAAATGCATGATGAGATTCAAGACAAAGGAAGTGGTAGAAAAACACGGTATGATTGAGTGACAGACAATACAAACCCTAACCAGTTAATTTCATAGCCAGACAGCAAGTGTGCAAAAAAGACAGAACACAGTTCATTAAAAAGTTTCACATCAGATTCCTACAGCTGTCTCTAACCTGATGCTACTTTGGGTTGGTTGCCCACGATCCCAACAGTTCTTCCATTCATCCTTGCAAATCCAACAACAATGTTTCTGGCATAGGAAGGCATGATCTCGAAGAATTCCCTTTCATCGACAATCTGCAAGAGAGTTAGGCAGAGCCCTCAGGATGCCATGTTTATTTCTCTACATAGGCAAACACAAAATCAGATGTTAGTATCAGAAATCTTAACATTTCAGAATTTGCAGAAAAAGAAAAAAAATGGAGAAAAAATATTTTTGTCATCATTTTTGAAGGAAATGTCTAGTTCTGCATTTATTATCAAAATTGCCACTTAAGCATTCAATCAGATAAAATCATCTTTAAGACACTTCCTCTGTAGTAAGCCTGTTCTCCTAGCTTATAACACATAAAGATCTCAAACCAGATGCTAAGAACTTGTTTCTCACAAGACAACTATTGGCGAACTGCACTTTTAGAATAACAGCTTCCAGTGATAAAAAGCAAACAGTACTTCTTGAACTCAGGAACTTTCCACTATATATTTTTAATACCTACGCTATTTCTTTGCAAGTTCAGAGCGCTTTATTAATAATAGAGACCAACGTAAGGTGCTCTGCTGCAGCCGAAGAGCTGTGCACATCTCTGAGGTCACTGATGTTGCGTATGATAGAGGGGAACGGAGAAACACTTATCTGCAGCAGAGGGAATAAACGAGCTACATCAAACACACCTAACTGGAAACACAAATCCTTGGTCGCTGCACTTCTCTCTGAGGTTGAAGTTCCAGTGTGTGCTCTGCAAAGTGACATCCACTGGTGTGTAAAGCAGCATCAAAATTCACATGTTCAAAAAAAGATCATAATTATACATGGAGCACTGGCGACACCTATACATGGCTGCCAAGTGTTTTCTACTATAACTCCTTGTTTTCAACTATTTATGACAACTTCACATATACGCACTGCAGTTTGACAGTCCTTCCAGAGAATGAGGCAAATGAAAAGGTGCAAAAAATGTATTATTTAATGTATTATTAATACTTTATTTCCTTTCCTAATACTTCTGAGAGTCTGTAGGTGTTTTTTGTTTTTTTTTTTTTGTTGTTGTTGTTTTTGTTTTTTTGTTTTCACTAATTTACTTAAGAATGTTTTTAAATCTCAGCTTTTCACTTGGAACAGATAGTACCAAAATTCAGAATGGAAGAAACTACAGATTAAAAGCGTATCCCGAGCTTTCCTTTTTCCCCTAAAATTAATCTAAGGGCAGCCAGTTGCAAATTGAGAAGTGTTCACTGAGTAAGGGTGTGGAGAGAGACAGTCAACTAAAATAGCAAAAGGGAAAAATCTGGAAAAATGCTACAAACCTGAACTCTTCCCAGCCATCGTATACAAGCATATACAGAGTGCCTGTGAAACTGCGTTACTCCATCACCTCAGAACCCTCGATCACCTGCCATTCAGCATCTGACTGGTAGAAGTACCAGATGGAAATTGTAATATTCAAAATGCAGACTCCCTAGGTGCTCTGCACCTTACAAACCTGTTCTCTGCACACTTGTTTACAATGTAGTAAGTTGTTATAACTGTAAAAAATGAATTGCTCACTTAGGCAAACAAATTACCAACATTGCTTATGTTTCTTTCATAAAATCTCCATTATTTATATTTTACAATGCCAGTTTTTATTTAAAAAAGAAGAAAAAAAGTTTCTTTCCCAACCACCCTCCCAGGAGATGTGCCTCACTCAGTGAAATATTGATGCTAGAGTTTGCAAGCTTTTGAGTGCTTGGCTTAGAATTAAAAAGATATTCTTGCATTTTGTGTATGTAAGTGACTCAGAATAATTGGTGACGTGTAGCCCTTTGAAAGTCCTCTATGAAGTTTATTACCTCTTATGAAAGAAGTGATAAAATTCAAGACAGCAGTTAACAAACAAAGGGAGGTTCAACTTTACATGGAAAACTGAGTTATAGCATCTTTTATCTGTACAGTTATGCATGCAGCATGCAGAGATATATCCTGAAAAGAAACACTGAGATTCCTTTCATGTGCTAAAATCTTGTTTCTGTAGCTTTTTTTGTCCCTTCATGCATGGCCACTACACAGGGGAAAAATATGTAACCTGTACAGACTAAAAATCTTAAGTGGCAGGTTATTAGCTTCTTTCCATTATTTACATCTATATATACACACAGAATGTAAGATATTTATACTTTTCTCAGCAGACTGGCAGACTTACAGCGTGTATGATATCCAGCATGTCGTAGGCTTTAGTAGATTCCATTGGGACAATTGTGTCCAGCTCAGGAACCAAACGGTCGCTGCAGAAAATAAGGGTAAAAGCAACAGTATTTACAGATCAGGTGAACACCAAGAAAAGAACACAGGCAAGCAATTCCCACTCTGAAACTTCATGGGAGCTGCTACTTGAATGTGGGGAAGGAGACAACGCTCGCTGCAGCCCCTGGTGCCGCCGGCCACTGAGGGGATGATTTGCTGCTCTGAGCTCCTTGGGGAGGAAAAAGCCTAACCGACCTCTTCCTGAAAGAGACATCTCTTTTGCTGGTACCTCTGCCCAGGAGCTCACCCCCTGGACATCCCCTTTCTCATCTCTGACCAGAGGAGCCGCTATTTATTGCCCGTGCTGAGTGCCAGGAGGCAGACTGCAGGGGCACGGGAGGCAGGTCCAGCAGCACTTGGGGAAACTCAGCCACGGGGAAAGCATTGGGCAGATGCTCAAGTGTTCACCAGAGGCAGCACAACCTGCTTTCCCTGGGGTTACAGCTTCAGGGCTGGAATGGTTTCTCCTGACAAGGTTTCCTTGTCATGTACCGGGACCTACTGCACATAACAAATTTAGTAGCTGCACGTTTACAACTCTGTGCAGCATGGGCTTTCCCTGCCCATGCTGCACAATTGTCATTTGAATAAACTTAACCACAGGAAACTTTTCTATACTTGCCTCCCCTGCACCAACCAAGCAGAGAATGGTGGGAGGAGAAAGCACGTCCATTCACAGCCTCTTCGGTGTAATGGCTGGGGCTGCAGGATCCTTACCATTACTGTTAGCAGCTCACACTATCAGCTACCTCTGTCTTCAATTTTATTAGTTTTGTTAAGGACTTCAGAAGTGTTTGCATTCACTGGGCCTCTGGGCTAATTCGCAGTCCCAATGGGTGTCAATTTTTATGAGTCACCACTGAAAAGGCTTCCGGAATATATTTGTACTATTCCTTACAAAACCACTCTTCTCTATCTGTTATAAGTTGTGTTTCTGCAAAGTTTTTCTTGGATTACTATTTTAACAATGCCATGATTCATACACTTAAAACGATACAACCCAAGGCTCTACACATCCAATTTAAAACTGAAGTAAATGATCTGCAGTTTGTCAAAATCAGGCAAAAAGTAGTAACATCAGTCCCTCAGCTGTCTCTGTGCAGGGACTAGGCAGGCACAGCTCCATGCATAGAGAGAGTAACCCAGTGAATCTTACAGCGATGTTTCCAGTTCATTTCCACAATTAAGAGTATTCCATGCAAATAAATCTATAAAATGTTACAATGAAACCTTCATCAGCTGAAAACAACCAATTTAGGATACTGAACCCCAAGCTACAACGAGTCTAAAGCTTTTGTTTTCCCATGAAATAGGTACAAATGTGTTTTAGATTCTGTCCATTACCTATGGATTGTATTCTCAGGTATCCCAAGGGATAAGGAAAATGGAAAAGAGAAATTATTGCTCCCATACATTCACAGAGATAGAGAGGGAAATTATAATGGCAGTAAAATCAACAACCATAGGTAAAATGAACACATTACCCAGGAGAAAAAAATTGTCACAGATAAGGGACATCTTGAGCTTTCTAGTAGGGTCACTGGACACAAAAGGCTGAGAATTGTGTTTAAGATCTCGTTTATCAGAAAAGATTTGCTCTTCATCATCAAAGCAGTCATCTGAAGACTGAGAGCTTGAGAAAACTGTCACCCAGATCAATACCGTTTTCTATTACACAGAAGTATGAAATTGCACTAGGTTACCAGCAGTCAGTAAGTACCTCCTCCAGAAGGTGTATGCATACTTCAGGCTTTCAAGGAAACAGAACTTGCTTACAGTCAAAAGCACCATTAGTTAAATCACACCACACAATGTAGAACTAGACTTTCTTCAAAGCTGGCGGCCATAAGCACCATAGGAGCCCTCTAACTTTTTACAGTATTTAAGCCACTGACATTAGAAACAAAAAACTAACCAGCATGAGTTTCAGCAAACAAACCTGACATTTTTCAACACCACAAAGAGGTGTTGAAACTGGAGAGGGAAAGAAAAACAAAAGAGAGGGAGAGTGCTTCTTGGGTTAACAGTGAAGATGAGAGTATTTAACATTTCATTTACATTATTAGTGGCAATTCTTCTGGCATAAAAATGGAGCAAGGAGAATTAAATTACTCTAGTGGAATGGGTTTTGACTGAAGGATCAACCACAATTCAAAGCAAAAGGAGTCCACTCAGATGTCAGCGTGCTCAGGTGAAATATTACCAATATAAGTATTAAGAAAACAAAACTGGAGAAATACTGGAGATGCTGCTATACAAACAGGTAAATTTACCAAGCAGATCTGTCTTCACATGTATAAACACAACTAAGTTGAACTTCTTAATACAAATTACTGAGTATTTATTATACTGTGATCCTCTAATAATATATCCGGTGCTACATAAAAGATTGTCTCATTTAATAAAGATGTAATCTCTCAATTAGTAGCTACAGGGTAACTGAAGCTTCTCACAAGCAAATAACTGCCCATCATAAGATACAATGATTAAAAAATGGACTGTTGCTTCCATAATGAAATTCAAACATCACATCCGAGTCTAGAGAAGCTAAATATCTCATACAACGTGTTGAATGCTTAGAAAACAAGTGCTTACCTCAGAGATAATCCCCCAAATTTACCAAACAATACAAGAAATTTGCTTTTGTTTCTCATTATCAAGATAGAGCAGTCTTCCAGTTTAATAAACTCTTAAAGATCAACATCATAGAAAATTTAAGGACACGTAACTAACTGATTTTGTCTGACCATTCTCAAAACAGCAACTGGCAAATTTATTTCTCTTAACAGTGAACAATGTATTTCAGACACCAAAACAGTGATCTGTGAAATTGGTCTGAAAAATCTCCCCAAACTGTTTCAAAGATAATCGCAAAGAACAGTGAGCACAAAGAGAGGATAACTGTCCCAACTCCCACGTTCAAATCTATGCAAAGACAAACACCACACACACCTAAAACCAAAAGGAAGAACAAGTGTAGGAGCAGCTCCCACACAGGAAAGTGTGGCAACCTTTCAGGGGTTGCCTCCAGAAAGGGCTGAAGGAGGGGTGCAGCTGGCTCAGGTTAAAAGGCATTTACTCCACTGACATTCTGTCTTTACTTCCATGAGCAAGGTTGCCTACTGAAGCAGTCCCATGCTGTCTCTCTCTGTCTCAGAAAAAATCTGATTAATATCCCAAAGTCCTTTCTTCACTGTCAACTACATAATGGGCCTGATAGACAGCAACCTAACACAAAAAATGTTTAGCCTCCTTTACCTCTGTTGCTACCCCACCTCTAACCGTAACGAACCAAACTTACCCAACAGACACATTACTGACAAAGCAGGGCAAGATCCCCACTTTTGTGCACTGTGCAACCTTCTGCCTCACTGTGTTCGTTTGAAGGACTGTGAATCTGGATACAAATTACTTTTCCCCATGTCCTGTATACAGCCTGCCTAACACTGCTTTCAGAAAATAAAACATTAAATCTAACAATGAGCATGTACATATATACACATGCACAATGGAACACCTCCCATATTCCCACAGTACAGCACAGGAGTATCAGCCAAGTGCCTGGGCACAAGACACTCATTTCTTTACACTCCTTGTGCCAGAGAAGCCATGAAACTCAGTAGTCAGAGACCACAGATCTCAGCCAGTTTCCTCTTACCTGGGGTCATGGCATTCACAGACTGGAGCAGGGTCACGGTTGCTAAGAGGTAAATAATTAAAGAACTCTCGGAGATTAAGTAAAGCATCTATATCATTCTCAAAGGCCCTGTGTGCGACGCCTGGAAAGAAGCAATTATTGTAATTATTTTGCAATGTTTCATTTTCGAGTATGTATCCATAAAGATACGAAGAACTAACAGCAAGATCTTTTAAACATAGTCTATTAACAATTGGGAATTTCAAACAACCAAATCTGACCAGCTAAAAATGCCTACAAAATGCATGGCTATATTAGCCTTTTTCCATAGCAGACCTGGATTGTTGATTTATATTTAAAATAACATGAACTGGTTTATCAGCTGTCACAGCCCTAGCAGGATCCCAACCTCCTGGAATTCAATCCAGGTTGTGGACTCGAGCTTTAAGCTGCATGCTCTTCTGTAAAGGCTGGATCCAAAGGGGGCTGGTGTGCACACGCACATGTGTGTGCCTGGTTTCATTTCATCAGCAGCACAGTTCACACAGAATTTGAGATCCCAAATGAGCCTCAAGAAGATTCACGAGTCACCAAGTCTCCCCAGAAGAATTTTTTTTTTTTTTAAATAGAGCTCCATTGACCTATGCAAATTTCTGGAAAACAAGCAGAAAACTCACCACCCCAAACCTGCCTTGGAGCTCTGCCCTCCTACAACCTTTTCACTTCTGGAATCTTCTGGATTTGCTACCTTCTCCTCAAAATACCAGAACTCTCCCGCATTCCTACTTCTCCTATTTTGTCTTCCATTACTAAAAGGGACTGCTAAGAGAGCCCTACATGCAGTAAGATCACAAGCCTAAGTAGAGCTTTAACGCTTAGACTCAAGTGAAGCAACGCCCGTGACTGCAAAGATCTGTATTAGATAATCAGCTGTTGAGCCAGAACAACTCTGTCATATACTCTGAAGAACAATTAGTAGATGAAGTAAACTATCCAGGCCTCACCAGACACAGCTGTGTGCGTCTTCGCACCCCCAAGCTGCTCTTGTGTGACATCTTCATTGGTAACAGACTTAACTACATCTGGGCCAGTGATGAAAAGATAGGACGTATCCTAGGGGAGGGAGTAAAGCAAAAACAGTCAGTAAATGCTAGACCCAAGCTGAAAAAGCACCTAAGGAAAAGTGACGGTCTCTAGAGACTTTCTCCAAAATAAGAAAACGGTATAACATAGGGAAGAAATTCCTAAAAAAAATCCCTATTGTATTATACTACAAATCCACAGAAAAGTCAGTTATCTACAGGTTACTTGGGAAAGTTATTCTTGACTTTCCATGAAGAACAAAAAAACTGCATCCAATTTAATTTAACCTAGCCTCAATATGGAGACATACTTTGCCATTTCCATACACATTTTATTTTCAATTTCTGTACTATTCTCTCTGCATACATTATCTGTTTATGCAGAAAAATAATTTAAGACAAAAACGAATTGTTATGGAAAGACTACAGCATGTGCTATTTCCTATGACAAACCAGGAAAGACTTGTTAGCACTGAAATACACCTGAAGAAAGACAGATGGAAGAACTTTTTGCTGAGTATCCATGGAACTTTAAATTGAATAGGAAAGAATAATTATGGTTCTACTAGTCAAAGTACTAGTATGAAATGCCTAAAAAATACAAGGGGATGAAATGTTTGTCTCACCCCACCCTATAAACACTGAATTTGGATGTTACAAAACTCATTAACAAAAACTCTTCTGAAGCTCTTTATAGGCATTACTCTTTCTCTAAAAATCAACTGGGACAGCCTTTTTCAATATTTCCCTGTCTGTGCTTTGAGCAGGAACTGTCACAACCTACCTGCAATCGATACCTGCCAGGAGCACAACATATCTAACAGTTTATAAAATGAGGTAATGGTGGGTGTTCAAAACCAGGTTGTACACTTGTCATGCTACCTGATCGTATGGAATTGGCAACCTTGGCATTCCAGATGATTTGGTAATACATTAAGTACTCTTATATCAAATGCTTTAGACTGACTTTCTTTAAAACTGAAACTTAATACAGAAACTATGCAGTTTTGTTGTTGTTTTTAAATGAGTATCTTGAACAAAGTGCTTTTTAACAAAAAAATTAATCATCTCTTCCTCTATCCTATGTGCAAAATAATGAAACAGACTATTGTGGTCATGCTGACAATGACATTAATGATATTCCTGCAACAAATTCCAAGCCTTTACTGTTCCAAAGCAGGAGACCCTCGCCAACCACATCCCTGATCCACAATCAGTCTGACTGTGACTGATCAATGCAACGAGCAGCACATCAGGACACACTGCACCCTTACCTTCACCATGAATGTGAAATCAGTTAAAGCGGGTGAATACACAGCTCCGCCAGCACAAGGGCCCATAATGAGGGAAATCTGAGGAACTACCCCAGAGCACAGAACATTTCTCTGCAATAGACAAAAAACAGACATCTAGTTTTTACATGCCCACCCAAAAAAAGTGTCTGTATCTTTAAATCTGTTCAGACATTCTGCAAGAATTCACCATCACAAACAGGAGAAGACAGCTGGGTTTATTTACTGGGAGACAAATAGCTGGACAGAATGCCTTGATGCAAATAAAAGCAAGATAATTGTTTCTACTGTTTTGCATCTTTCTGTTCCTGAGCACAGAAGTACAAGCTATCAACAGGCAAGAGAAGGTCACCACACCATACAAACTCTACTGTTTTAGTCACTATCTTAATCTCCTGCATTCTTGCACTAAATCTTCTATACTTGCTCAAAACAATGACAGAAGCAAATTAAGTGTACTTACCTCCCAAAAGTGAACTGCAACCTGGTCCCTTAATTGGACAGAAGGGGCCATTGCACCCATACTGAGAACAAATCCATTATGCAATACTGCAAGGAAATGTCCTAAGCATGAATTCACTTGTCATGTTTTCCAAGTTGCAATAAATTAGATCTTTCTGTGCATCATTTCCAGCCTTATATTGGAGGAATAAAGGTCCAGAGGGATAAGAAATTCAGTATTAGAAGCAGTTGGCAATAACACCTGGAATACTGAAACTGTCTAAAGTGAGTATGACAGATTTGGAGCACTTCCCGGAACTTAGTGATACACTTTAAGCATCAGTTAAACCTATAGTTTCTGCACCTCATGTTTTTTTGAAGAAATACTAAAACTTGGTAGAAAGGGAAGTCCGTGTAAGGCCTCTTTTAATCTCATGTAATCTCTTTCAATCAAAAACAAGACTGGCTGGCTTCTCATGGCTACATTTGGAGCTTCGTATTCTGTTTTGGGCCCCAACAAGTCTGACAAACTGGAACACATCCAGGAGATACCACCAAGACTGTCAGAGACAGTAGGAGTAGGCAGTGTCCAAAGAGAGGCTGCAGGAATGGGGTTTGTTCAGCCTGGAGAACTAAAACCAAAGGGAGAGCCTTCTGCTACTTGCCATTATGCTGAAGGGTTCTTATACAGAGGACTGAGTCAGACTCTTCAAAGACCCATTTTTTGAGAAGCAATGGGTTCAAGTCATAGCAAGAGAAATTTCAACTAGATAAAAGAAAAAAAAAAATTGAAAAAAAAAAATCTATGAGGATGGTTTAGCACTGGAACACAGGCCCAGCAAGGCTGTCAAATCTCCATCCCTAGAGATATTCATAACATGACAGGACAAGATTAAGCAACCTGGTTTACCTTTAAAGCTGACCCTGCTTTGAGCAGAGTGTTGGCCTATGAACCTCCAGATATCCCTTCTGACCTGAATTATTCTGTAATTCTATTCTAAAGTGGTAAAGCTGATGGTTGGCCATGGTCAGCCATTAATCAAAGAAACAGAAAAGCAAGAGAAAAGTTAATTTTGAAAAAAAAAAAAAACAAAACATCGCCCCAAACATACCACATGGTTGTAAAAAAGAACGAACTGGGAACAGGATGAACTTTGTCCTTTTGGTCAGTGCTACAAAAATCAGATGGCATTGACTCATTCAGGTGCCATTATGTTAAAAAAGAAAAACAAAAATCAAAAACACACATGCAAAACTAAAGCAAAAAGAAAACTTCCAGTAAGATGACTGATGATGATTCTCAGGATCTATTTGCCACTTGCTTTCAAAACAATTCTAAAAGGTGTTGGTGATTATTACTTTTCCCACCATTTGCAGTAAATGACATTTCTCATTCCTACTGAAAGCACATCATGTTTGTGTTATGTTCACTTACTTTAAAACTGTGTGTTTTGGTAGGCATAAAAAATAATGTCATTTCAGTGTAAAAAAGTCTTTAGAATGAAAAATACAGTAGAAACAAAATTTTCACCAGTCTAATCAGTCCTGGCTGTCCTCAAACAGTAAGATTAATGAGTTCCATTGTACTGCAAACTGTTCATTGCACAGAAACCTCTGATTTGCATTTTTTTTTCTTCTCTCATCTTGATAGAACTTGGTGCTTCTGATCTGAGTTCTCACATTATCTTCATCCGCGCAGTGTTTGATTTACTCTACATTCCCCTTTCTGCAGCAGAAAACTCACCATTATCAGCCCTACTGAAAGCAAATATGCTCTGTCAATTCTTGACATGTCTGTATCTCAGACAGGACACAGGGACAACTAGTGGTGGATCACAACCATCAGTCACCTAACAAAACACTAGAGCATGCCCACTTGTCTCAGAAAACACATCAACACTTTGCAAGAAATTACAGCCCAACACATGCAATTTGTACTCAGCGTGAATCACAAAATTAAATAGTTGTTTGGGCTTCTCTTCCAATTAAGGAAATTGCCTGTTCTTCCGACAAAGCTCACTATCTAGTGAAACTCCTACAGAGCTTTTAATCAGCTCACAGTATTGGACAAGGTTTAGCATTACTACTGTTTAACAGATGGGTAAATGGAACTAACAAGTAAAGTCATTTGACTAAAGCCAAAACCAAGAAGAACCAAGAGGACAGCCTGTGTCTCACAAACTGCTTTATCCAACAGGTAACACTGCCTGAAATAGGATGACAGTATCCTAAAAGTTTACTTATAAACACCAACTTAAAACCGGCTTTGTCCTTCTTTGAGGATGGCAAGCCTTCTGGTCATCCAGCAGGCTACTTACCAAAAATATATCTGCATAGCCAGCCAGTGACTCCACTCCCTCCTGAATACGGGCTCCTCCGGAGTCATTCAACCCAATCACAGGCGCGCCAACCAGGGCAGCTTGATCCATGACCTGGAGATGAATACAAAATCCTTGTTATTTACCTAGGTAAGCTAAAGCAGCCCGCAACTTTCTCATCAAAATGTACATCCCCTAGAAAAAAATCCACCTAACAGAATTTGAACTGCTTGCGCTTAGCTTCTTCTCCTTTTCTTGTCTTAATTAGCAGTCTCTAACTGCTTACGGACACACCATGTTTTGGCTCATTCAGACTGTAGGCACATTTAATCCCTCACGTCCCTCAGTATTTATCTGCCTTAGTAGCTCTGCATGTCTGGACTCATACTGCATCACCCAGTGCTTGTGCTGATTGACACAGTCACAGAGGTTTGGACCAGAAAGGGCCAGAGACTTCTCTGTTCACGAGAAGTCTCAATTGCACCTAAACCAGTCCCTTGTGCAAGTCCAACCTATTCTCCAATGTTTACTGCAGTGGTGACCATGTAATCTCCACAAGCAGTATATCTAACACTTGACTATCGTTCTTCACAGAATCACAGAATCATTTAGGTTGGAAGAGACCTCCAAGATCACCCAGTCCAACCTCTGACCTTACACTAACAAGTCCTCCACTAAACCATATCACTAAGCTCTAAATCTAAACATCTTTTAAAGACCTCATTACAAGTTCTTTGAAAAGACTACATTTTTGAAATTTAGAACCATTACTTCCTTCTCAACACACAGTAGACAGGGAAACACTCTGTCATTTACAAATGCTTCTGCCTTCATAAACACCCAAGTACCTCAATCTCCTCTCTGTCTTATTTCCCTTCATGTTCCTACACTAAGCAACATCAATTCAATCACATGGTCTTTCTACAACCTATTCTCCAACTCTCTGATCGTTTTGGTAACTTGCCTCAAGATCATACACAATACCGCAGCAGAGTGTTGAGTGAGAAGATTAAATTCCTTACATGTTATTTTAAATATCCTTGCTTATTAGATCCCAGCAAAACATCTGCCATTTTCAAAACATTGGCATATTATGTTAAAATCTGCTTCAACTCCTAAATATTTTTTCTGTAAAACTACACATGGTCAATCAATCTCCATTTTAAGTTGCTTTTTCCTGCCCTTTCAGTCACTGTTACTCAATTATATCTTATTTCAGACTATTTTTAACTTTTTAAGATTTAAAAGTCAGTCCCGTCTTTTAGAGGTCTTGCAGCATCCACGTTGGATTTTATATTGCCTAGAAACACAGTAAGCATACTCGGTCACGTTCAAATCAGTAGCACCCCAGCAGCACCACAACTCCAACCAGAACACGAATCAGAAATAACTGTCTCGAGTGTCTGCAAGTAGAAACAGCTGAGAGCTAACAAAGTAAACCAGGGTTCTTCAAGCTTTGTGCCTGGGTGCCCATTTAAAAGTTGGAACATCCCCGTGGCAGACATGGGGAATGACTTTCCAATTTAAATAAAATCCCACGTTTAAAAGCCATCTGTGTGGGTTGCAAGCAGAGGTACTGTGAGCCACGAGTGTCCTTGTTTACTTAGAGGAATGTTAGGCATGGAGTTATCAAACATCTTATTAGAAATCAGTTGGCGTTTATTGCTTCTTCCCAGAAGGCCTGTTATCCTATCAGGTCAGGTTAGTGAAAAAAGTTCACTGACACTTTTTACTGCCTTCCAAGGACTTACAAGATGGATTAATTACTTATTTCAAGGTGTTTCCACCTAAATTCCTAAAATGAAAACCTAACATAAAGCACACATCAGTATGCACATTTAGACTACTGAAAATGTGCTTATAAACTTGAGAATAGACTTTTTTTTTCTGTACTGCCAGTTTTTTGGGGAACATTTCAGGCTTCACTCTCAAAAACACTTATTTTTCTTCATCTCATGGACTCAACAATTGTCTTGAAACTTGACATCATAGGTACACATTAAATAAATAGGTTCTGAAGTGTTCTCCACCACAAGTGGAACACATATTACCCTGAAGAGCCACACTAAATCCCTATTGCTTCAGGGAAACCACAGGCATTTAATGTGGTCTGAAAGACCATAAGGCTCTTCTGCAGAAGGAGTAGGCAATCTGTAGCCCAGACATACCTCCCTGGGAGCTGTGCTGCAAGATACCAAATAGCCCTGCCTCTCTGTAACTCCAGGCAAAAAGCCCATGGCAGATGATCACCACCAAAGTGGCAGCCCAAAAGCAACTTCACCCCCACATTCTGTGACATTTTACTTGCCTCAAGCAACCAATAAGGTTTGCAGGAGCCAAGATTGTCTCCCAGAACTGATTTCTGCTTCCCACAATCCAGCCCAATAAGAGCTAAAAGAAACGTGACAGACAGCACACACCCAGACAGTCTTCTCTGAGCTCTGCGCTGCCCAAGCTGCAGCCTCAGACTGAGCAGTTAATGCACCCAGACCCTTCAAAATTTGGAGTCTACCATTGAGACTGATGCCAACTGAAGGCAGTAACAACTAGAAAGACTCTTATTTTTTCTAGTTCTGCTAGAATACTCTCTCTGCTTCTTTAGAAAATTGAAGTTAAAAAAAAAAAAAAAGGCAGGAAGCATCCCATCATTCCAGTACCAGTACTTCCCTCCCATCACAAAGAGACACTGCAAAGCTCCAGTGTAAAAGGGTAACACAAATGTTTTTCCCAATATCAATACCTGGTAAAGCCAAGTATTTATGATCCAGCCCAAAGTCTTTGTGTCTTCCAGTTTTATACCCCTCACTGCTTAAGGGTGTATGCTAAGAAGTAGTAATTCCAGCAGGAAAAAAGGCCTCGTGCTCAATACCTTGATTCCAACTGCACAGCAAGAAAAATTCTGGAATTTTCCCTCAGCCCATGCCACTGAACACCCATGCATGAAAGAGCCGTTGTCCTCCACACCCCTGGGATTCAAACACCAGCTTTTCCAATGGGACGAGCAGGCAAACAAGAATAGCCACAAGTGCCTAATAACAGAAGCTCTGAGTATCAAGGTGACCTCTAAGTTGTAAAACTGTTTGTCTTCAGATTCCTTACTTGTTACATTTGCTTTTTATAAATACTACACTTCACATAGCACTGTTTGTTGCAAGAAGTTTCTTCCAAGTCATTCCATATTTCTCCAGTAGACAATGGCTACTTAATCTATATTCACAGTTCACAAGTCTCTCTAAGCTTTTGTACCATAGCAGAAAATCAACTTAAATAAAGTGTATATTATTTAGGAAAGCCCTCTTATACTTGAAAAGCTTCCACAGGGTACCTCTCTGCCCAACTGTGCTGTCACATCTTACCAAACAGAAGGAGACAGGCATTTTTAGATTGCCAGGGACATACACCATAGCCCACTAAGTCAGTCACAAATCATCTTCTCCAGCACAACAGATTGGAAAAAAGGACACTGACAATCTTTTTGTTGTTGTTTTTTTACTGGGAAATATTACCTTGCAGATCTTCTGGGCGTGAGCTCCGGATAAACTACCTCCAAATACAGTAAAATCCTGGAAGCAAAACAAATTCGGAGATTAGGGAAAGAATCATTTCAATAAGCAGATGAATGAATCCCAATAACTGACCCTGATATAAAATGTGGCAAGTAAACAGAATAATCCCGCAATGCTCTACATTCGGTGAGCTGCTCCAAGGCAATCTGACTTCCTACAGCAGCCTGCAGATCACTCTTGTTCAATCCAAGTCTTCTTTACACATAAAAAGATCTTTTAAACAAATTTGCCAGTGAATTCTATGTTAAAATCACAAACTTGCTATGTCTCACTTACTTTTATTATTCTTCAAGCAAACACTCTCTACAAATATATGTTCCTCCTTCATGGAGGAACTTACCAATAGTGGAGTAGACTGGAGTAAGCCTGAGAAAATTCATGTTAAGGAGGATCCTGCTGCAAGGAGCAGAAGTAAGATAAATCTGCAAACAGGCAGAAATCCAGAACTGAAAATATGCTGTTGCTCTATACTATACTCATGAGTTATGCTCCAAGAGTTCATTATTCTTTCATGGGTGCTGCAGTGACTGTGTCAGAGAAAACTGAGTGTTGGTGCTACCCCTGGGCCTGGGCAGATTTTGAACAAACAGCAGGAGGCCCTGGGACTAATCCAGAAGGGAAAAGGGAGATTGACACCTACTGGCACCAACAGAGCAGGTCAACATCTGGTGAGTTGCACTGATGCATTCCCACTGAGTCAAAGAAACTCTAAAAACGGTGTTGACAGAGAACACCATGACTAGCAGTTGAACTAAAAAGGAAGTGACATCTCAGGCAGCAGCTGAATTTGGAGAGGAACACAGTCATTTGTTTTTTTCTCTCTTTTTTTTTTTAAATGAGGGCACACATTTAAATTCTTTTCATATGAAAACTGACCTTCAATCTTGTTCTTTGAACAAGGCCTCTGTTCAGCTTCTATCTTTATGTTCAGGCCCTGGTATCAAAAATGCCTTTCCCTGGAAGGACTACATACCAAAGACAAAACAGGCAGGGTGCACACCTCGCTCCAAGGTCACAAAGCAACAGCCATTAGTGGCTATGGTGGCGCTTTGAACCAGGGCTACTTTGCTGCCCAGAACAGGGGGACAGGTATCAATGAATGACAAGAAAGCTCTTCTTTCACCGTGCTAAGACTTAACTAAAAGAAATCTCCATCTATGGTGTTCCCTCTGAAATATTTTTAACACAAAAAGTACAATTAATCTCTCTCTTTGACTAATCAGAGATTTCAAATCTGAAAAAAAAAACAAAACACAAAAAACAAAAAAACAAACAAACAAACAAACAAAAAAAAAAAAAAACAGTTCAAGGTTGTTTGGGTACCCTCTACCAGCAGTTCCAGCTGACACCTCTGGCAAGAAGCCCTGGCTCCGCAGCTTCAGACGGGATGGCAGCTCCCAGAGCTCCCAGTAAGATGCCCGCTGACACTTGTGTTGCTCCAGGAACCCAGCCATGCACAGCCAGCTGCAGCGACACAGTCCAAGTTCTCACATGCTTCCAGCACATCGTGCTCGCTGGTTCCTCCATGAATTCACTCCTTGCATTTTGGGGGGGCTCCTCCAGTCTCGCAGCATATCAACACCCCATGGCATTACACTGAAGCAGTTTCTGACTTCAGAACATTCTCACTGGCTCCGCATTTGCTTCATCTCAACTTTGTCCATGACCTCATCTCTTGCCAAAAAAAGTTTTTAGAAAGGCTTTTTTTGCCTCTTCTTGTCTGAAAGTGCCCTGCTTCTCCCCACAGGATGTTGTATTTATCTCACGTTAATTGGCAGGAGGTAAACAAGTATATTACTACATGGTCATGGTGAAATGTCATTAGTTTATTTCAAAAGATAAGTTAATGCTATTTAAAAAAATGAGAAGCAGAAACATACCTGACTGAAAACATAAGCCAGTCTCCCATTAATCCGTCCGCGGCCAGTCACCACACTGTCTCCAGGGTACTACATTAAAAATAAGCAAAATTAATTTAAAATAATAATTTAAAAAATCAGAGCAGCAATGACACCCATTAAAAGAAAAACACATTAATCCGCATTGACTACTAGGTCAGGGCAAAGACCAGTGTTCTCATAGGGCTGGGCTTTCATGTTTGCAGTGGGGGATCCACAATGACTTGCCTCAGTTCTGAAAAGGAAGAGTGGAGGTAATGCCATATATTAGTTGTGTATGCACATAAAGATTTGTGAATTTTGCAATTTCCCCGCAAATTTCAGTACATCTGGAGTTAAGGCAAACCATGCCCTCATAGATAGGATGTACCTTTTATTAGAACCAGCTGATGATTTTGAAAGAAGAGACACAGTGCATGAACCTTTCTTCAGGTCATAAATATAGCTGAAAACACTTAAGCTGGATCTGTTCTATTTTTCAGTCTGCAAATACGGGAAGAAGAAAGAATTGGAAGAGGAAATACAGCCTGTGAATCTTAAACATCTCCTTATCAATATTGTCTTGCTTTTGACTAAATATATAGATGTCTTTCAAAACAGCAGCAGAAAAATGAACTTTACTGCTCTGTCACAAAGGAATTCCAGGCATTTCAATGCTTTTTGATGTTTGCAGAAAAAGTGTATCGTGTAGGGTCCACTCTAAGGCCCATTTACACACAAGGTAATCTGTTCTCAGGAAGGTCACACCTGTTTGTGGGCTTTTCTCAAGCTGCACTGCTACCGGTTTATGGTTTTTAGCATGCAGGAAAGCAGAAAACACATCTCCAGTTCCAGCCTTCGTATCTCAAAGATGACTTCTAACTGCCCAGGCAGCCCATAGAGTGTCCTAGAAGCGAGTGCAATCCTCACACTACCTTCAGAAACTTCCAAAAACCCAGAGAAATTCAATGCTAAACTAATGTTCCAGCTCACTGCCCACCAAATAAGTCACCTGTCGTGAAACACAATCTGTAGCTCACTGAAAGGTGAATTTTGAAGGACACGGAAAAAATTAACCCTGTTGTCACCCTGGGGACTTTGCTGCTCCTCCTATCTTCAGAAACAGCACCTTGTTATCAGCACTGTGGGATTCAGTGTTGAACACCATGATGAAAGGTAGCACAGGAGTTCATTCAATTTGCTGGGGAACAGTAAGAAAGAAAAAAAAGGTGTTTGCTCCTGCACTCAACCAGAGCAGAGAACATCTAGCATGACACCCACAGCGTGCAGCTGCAACTTGAAGGACTACAGAATGGTCAATGGTTGAATTAGCACATAAATAGAAGCTGCAGCCACTGTATGCAGCACAGGGCAGCGACACACATGGAGCAGCTTCTCACCACATCCCAAAACAGTACAACCCCCAGGAAAGAGGGCCTTTTGCTACAGGAAGACTCACACTGAACAGGCTCATCTGCACTAGCCGCCTACACATCCCAGCATGTTTGTCAGCCACTTCTGTACTACACTGCAACAAAATGCTTTGCCTGTGTAGTGATTTTTTCAGGCATCGATGTTACTGTGAGAGACTTCAGGGAACCCCAGATTGTTCCTCTATATGACAAACCTCATGTACCATGTAGGCTCAGGATACAAGGCCACGTATCAAAAACTGCATAAGCAAAGCAGATTGCAGCTTGTTAACAGACCAGTATAACTGCTTGAATTTCCAGATGTATCAGATTATAAGGCCCTAAAGGGTTTTATGACTCTGTAGTTTGGCAAGCATAAATATAGATCTGAATTATTATTTATCTAAGACAATATCCAAGGAGATATTTGAACCAAACGGGTCATCTTCTAAAAAAGTTATTAAGTTTAAACAATGGAAAAATAAACTATGTAAACAGTTAAAAGGAAATTACAAATGACAAAAAGACATTTGCAAACCCCTTCCAAACCCAAAACAGTAAGGTAAGCTGTGTGTGAACAGAAGAGTATTTTCAATTGCTTGGATGGCTGAACAGGAAAGGACAAAGAAAAAAGAGTTATATGAAATCAAAATACCTTATTCTTGCTAGAGTCCATCCCAAAGTCAGAACATCGGTGTTCCACAAACATGTCATATTCATCAAAACTGTCAGGGTCCAGCAACAGAAGAATTCGTTCTCTTGCTGTCAGCTTTCCCTGAAATGGAGCAAGCAACATTTAATGCAGCCATCAGGTAGATCTGGCTCTGTTTGCTGACCATCAGTGGACATAGTTGAATGAAACAGTCCCTCGCTTCATCTGCTATATTGGCCCCACTAAGCAACTGCACACCCCTAATCTGGAAATAAGTGATTATCCTCCTTAAAAACAAAGATAATGCAAGCTAAGCTTTGAAAAGAAGGCTGGCTATTTGAACAGCACTGCCACAAGATAAAGGAAACAATCTCAGCGTCTTTTCAACAAGATATAATAGCATCACAGCTATTTTTGCTTACACATTTGAACAATATTAAGGCCTTTGTTCTATTCCTAACCATGGAGCCATTCCGCAGCTAAAACAGCCTTTACCAACAGTTCAGGGCCCTCAATGACATTTGACCATGTCAAGTGAAAAGAAAAAGGAAATATAACAGCCTGCTGGGATTTTCTGACAAGTTCCTTTGGTTCTTTTCCTGTTGGACACCAACACAGGCAAAAGTACAGCAAAGGCCAAGAACCTAATTAACTAATCAGGTATGCATGTCCCTTGCTCAGTACTAATGATGCCAAGCAGCAATAAGTGACGGTTCTTTTTGTAAACTTCACCTTCTAAACAAATTTACATCCAAGCCAGGTAAGCATCCGCATACAGAGGTCAGGCTTGCTACAAAGCACAAGCTGTGCACCCGCACTGCCTTCTTCCTGGGGACTCTGCCTCAACACGACATTCAAGCACCAGGGCTCCTCTACAGAGCTCCTGCCCTGAGGGTTAAAAAGTTCACGAAGAGAACAAACGTAGGACGAACGCAAGCTGTACGTTTAATCTGTATGAAACACGAGATATGATGTTCGAGGGCCCTCGATGAGCAGAAATGCTTGTATATCAGCACGTCAGTGTCCCCAGCTAACTTGGTAAGCCTTGAACTCCTTCAGATGCCGTGTATCTCCGGAAGGGAACTCGCTGACGGGCAGTGAGCGGCTACTGCTGCCTCCGGGCTGCTGCCAGGCCACCGAGTGCCTCTGGGGCCCGTCCAGAAACACCGAACAGCAACAGGGAAACGATGCTGCCACCCTGCTCGGCACTGCCTAAATTCCGAGGCTCACAATTCAGCAGTCGTCGTCCCTCCCACCTGCCCTCTCCCCTGCCCTGTTTCCATTGCTCCAGCTCCGCGCTCTCCCCTCGGGTCCCTCGCTCCAGACCCTCGCCGCCGCTTGCCCTGCCCTGCCCCTCGCCCCAGCGCTCCGCAGCCGACGGAAATTCTCCTTTTGTCCCGGCGAGCAACAGGTACCGCCGCTCTGAGGGGCCGCCCCGGCCAAGCTCCCCTGCGGGACAGCTCCTGCCACAAACCACAACCGGCCCGCGGCGGGGCGAGGGCGCTGGGGGCCGGCCCCCCTGTCCTGTCTGGCCGTGCTGTGCCGCCCCCTGGGGCCGCCCTGAGGCGGGACGGCCCCGCTGCTCACCCGCTTGTGCTGCGCTTCGATGCGGGCCGTGCCGCCGCCCAGCAGCGCGGCTCGCCGCTTCTCCTCGATGCGCTGCGGCACGGCGGGCGGGCGGCCCCCCGAGGCGGCCCCGCGGCTCCCCGCAGCCGCCCGGCCCCGCACCGCCCCCGCCGCCCGCCGCAGCAGGCGCAGCGCCGCCATGGCCCCCACCAGCACCGACAACACCGACACCGGCGCCTGCGCACGGCCCGGCCCGGCCCCGCGCCTCCCCGCGGCCGGGGGACGCCGCGGCGCTGCCCCTCAGGCGGCCGCGGGCAGCCGCCGGGCTCCGTCACGGCGCTGCCCGGCCCCAGCGGGCTGCCCGCAGCTCCCCCCCCCGCCTCTGGGCCGCCCTCCCCTGCCGGCTCCGGGCGGAGCGGCTGTGGCAGAGCGATGTGGAGAGGCCGCCGGCCTCCCCGCCCCGCCGCCGGGTTTGGTTTGGGGGTGGTTGCGGTCCGGAGCAGGCGCAGGCACCTCAGGAAATTCGCCTCGCAGAGCAGGCTGCAAGAGAAAGCGTTTGGTAGGCGTTGAGCTGCTGTGCTGTGCTGTGCAACGTCAACGTCCTAAGCACAACCAGGAACATAAGCATGGCCATGTAGATCTCACAAGGGTGTTTGAAGAATCTCCAAAATTGTTGGGTTTCGTAGCAAGCTGCCATAAAATAATTCACCTTGGAAGAGCTCTCAGGCTCCAGTCTAGCCACCCACTCAGAACAGAGACAGCACTGAATTTATGCTAGATTTCTCAGGGTTTTGTCAGTTTGATCTTGAAAGCCCACAAGGATTGGGACTGGCATGCCTTTGAGTCCCTATTTCAGTCTGACTGGCCTCCCAGGGGAGACTAATTTTCCCCCCCATCCCTTCTATTAGGTAGGAACCTACTGAGTTTAGGTCAACTAACTCTTATCCTTGAACTACACACCTCAATAAAGAGAGGAGACAGAGACAGGCTCTTCACTACTGGAAGGCTGCTAATAGGGGTGTCCTCAAAGTCTTCTCCTCTCCAGGCTAACGAGGAAAAAGCTGCCTTTCCTCCTAAGACACCCTCCAGCCTGCAGCCATCATGGCATCCCTCTTCTGGTCATCTACTGAGCCTCAGTGCAATGTCCAACCATGGAAACAAACATACTGTAAGAGATGCTGTGAGAAGCCTTTCCCAAGTCCAGGTGGATGACAGCCACTGCTCTTCCCCCACCCACAGAGCTTGTCGGCTCATTATTAGGAGGCACTGAGGCTGGTCAAGCATGATTCACCCTTGGTAAATCTACACTGGTTATTCCCAAGCACCTTCTCCTTCGTGTGCCCCAGGAAGGCAATCCAAGAGGATTTACCCCATAGTTTTCTTCAGAGACCAAAGTGCAACTGACTGCCCTGTGGTTCCCTCACAGCATCCTCCTTGCTCTTTTTGTTGATGGGTGTAATGCTGGCCTTTCCCTAGTCAGTGATCTCCCCTGGTCTCCACAACCTTTCAGAGATGCCTTGCTATGACAGCAGACGGCTCTCAGCACACTCAGATGTCTCCTGTCTCATCCCCCAGACTGTGAGGGTCCAGCTTTCTCAGTAACCGCTGACTTCCTCCTCCTCCTCCTCCAGCAGCAATTGTGCCTCTTTGCATCCTGCCTCGAGGCATGAAGACCTGGGGAGATCTTGTCAGTGAAGACCAAGAAAAGGCAGGCACTAAGTACCTTGTGCACACCCTGGCTAGCGTGGGACTGTTTGGGGCTGTAAAGTTTCCAGCTCTCCACACCCCAGCCAGAATAACTGCAAGATATCAGCTGCATTCCTGCCTATCTGAGGCAGCTGCTCCTCCACAGCAGCTGAATAGGTACATGACACTCCCTAATCAGGAGTCAGTCAAAAAACAAGAAGTGTAGGTTCTCCCTGATCGAGAAATAGCCAAAGCAGCAAACAGATAGCAGCACATGTTTGAAGTGAAAGCCTCTTCTCTCCCTCAGTGGAAACTATTTGTTATGCTGCAGGTTGGTCAAGTATCGCTCAGGCTGGCTCCAACAGCTTCTTCATTAAAGACGCTTGTGAAGAGCAATTCTGCAGCTTTAGAAATTAAACCAACCACTATTAAGAACACAGATCACATGCAAGGAAGGTTAGAAAACTGCATTCTGGGAACTAAGAGACTTCAGAAAGACCCCATCCTGGAAGAGAAAGTTGACTTGCCTCAACGGCATGGCAAAGGGGATACTAGAAGCAAAGAAGCATTCTTCAAATAGTTGAAGTGCTGCCCAACGGAGGAGTAGAGGGGAAATGGAATTTAAACTGTTGTAGGTTACGCGTAAACAACAACTACAGAGTGGAGAAGCCAAAAAAAGACTTTTAGGAACTTGCTAGAAGTATGAAAACTAGTAAACACTTTTTCAAAGACATGAGGAAAAGGAGGCATGCCAGAGAATCTGGCAGTCAGACAAATCAAGATTAAAGGGATCACTCAGAGATTATAAAACCATTGCAGAAAAAAATATATACATATAATCTTTTATATTTGAATTCAGTGCAAAAGAACTTAATATTTCTGTGCCAAGAACTCTTTTTACTTGATGAAGGGACACACTGGAGGTTCTGTTTTACCCTGAAGACTGGGAGATTAAGTTACAGAATAAACCATTAACACTGATTAGAAGCTCTTGAAACTAAGTTGTCAATGGATGAAAAGGGTGGTCCTGTCACGAACAAACAGCTGTTTAGGAGACAAAAAGTAAGAGTAAAGGGTAGGTTTTCACAGTGGAAAGAGTTTACCAGTGAGTCCCAGAGGACTGAGTTGGGACGTATTCTGTTTACCACAGCTATGAAAGATACAGGGAAAGCTTAGTGAACTGCAGTTTCCTGCTGAGACCAAGTGATTTGGTTAACAACAGTTATGATGCTTGGCAAAATAATCACAGAAGGACCTCACAGAACTCAGAGAATGCTGAAATGAAGATGTCAAATGATGCACCGGGGAAAAAAATGCCAAGAATACATAGGCATCAGACTCTTTAACTGTCTATTACCAAAAGGAACAAGTTCATAATACCTCTGCAAAAAACGTGAGTTCAGTTTTCAACAGTGGTGAAAAAGTAAACTGAGTACTGGTAAGGATTATAAAGGTGATCAAAACAGAAAACACATACCTCAGAATAGAGGCATATCTCTAATATTGTGGGCAGTTCTCATCTCCTCTAGCACATTGTGCCCCACTCTTGAAAATGAGACATATTTATGTAAATTTATACACTCTCTAGTACTTATATACACACACACAAACACATACAACCAGAAAGAGAGAAAAGAACAGAGTTGATAAAGTGTACAAAGTGACTTCTGTAGTTCTGTAAGAGAAGGCAAGTGAATAGTCCTCTACCTGGAAAAGGCACAGCTGAGGTAGCATGACAGACACCTACAAAATCAGGCTTGGCACAGGGGGGTGGCTGGGGCCTGACCAGTCACCATCTATTCCAACACAAGTATTACAGGCTTCAACTGGAACAAGCAAGTGGATGATACACTAAAAAACAAAAACAAAAACAAAAAAAAAAAAAAAAAAAACAAACAAAACAACAACAACAACAAAAAAAAAGAGGTATTTTCCATACCATACAGAGCTGAAGTAAGGAAATATCAGAGGATACTGTGTGTGCCAGAAGTATTTGGAAAATACCTGCATGAATTAATGGAAGATAAATTTATCTAAGACTATAAAATACAAAGGTATTACTGCTGTCTTCAGATGTATCCAAGATACAAACTGCTGGGAGATAAGAAACTATGCTAGGAAACTAACACTATATGCTTTTATTATTACTGTCCCCTACATACTTGCTGGTGGCTGCTTTTGGAAGCAGGATACTGGGCTAAGTTCTGACACAGTCATTCTTACAGTCCTGCATTGTTGTTTTAAGTTAGATATTGTCTTAGAGATGTGACAGAAATGTCACAGTTACCCATGCAGTCAGCAACAAAAATTCCCCAGGTAGTTTCTCAAGAAACGCAATTCAGTGAAAGAGGAGAAAGGATTTGGAGGCCAAATCCAGTTACAAGAGGGCTTTGAAACACGAGAAAGCAGTCTCCCACTATCCATTTTATCATGTTCAGGCAAACAGTAATTTGTGTATATTTTTGGTAAATAGAAGCAGTCAATAAAAAACAGCTCCATCATCAATTTGTATTCCTATAAGAAACGGCCCAAGGTCGTGACTGTTGGTTGATTTGTTAACTCAGGATGGTTTACTTGGGCATATAAAAGGTAAATTATTTTTCCCAGCAAAGTATGTACAGCAGCACTCTCAGTAAACCTAAATGAAGCAGTGGAGCATGTGCAGAGGTGAGCAAGTGTTTCTGCACTAGCAGTTTGGCCCAGAATCAGCCTGAATAATTAGTGCTAATCCCAGATCATCTCTACTTGCTATGTGCTGTTCCAAACTGAACTGAAGTGAAAGTCCTGTTCTGGCAGGTCTCCTACACTCCTGGAAGCCCAGGTGCTGAACCAACTCACAGCACAGATGAGCTAGAGATTCACAAAAATCAGTAGACCTCCGACAAGATAAAAAGCCAAATCTGGATTCATGAATATTAAAACCAGATCAGTGATCACTTCAGACATGCTGTACAACACAAGGTTGTCTCAGTTGTATATTTTACTGCTATCAAATATTGGTATTACATTGTTTAAAACTGAGAACTTTATATTCTTTTTTTCTGATGTGGTAAAATAATGACTCTGTACTGTTTTCTCAAAATACTCTGTCAGAAGACCTCTGAGTAAATATAAAGCATTTGTCAGGGGAGTAACTACAAAGTATCTGTTGAAACAGGCAGTTGTAGTCTTCCAGCGTCAAAACCAAGAAAAAACAGCACGGGAATTAGCAATCTAACTATCATCAGGCAGAAGATTTTTCATTAAAATACAAAAGGTTGAAAATGTGTTAGTCAAAGAAAAGGTGCACGGAGGGCATGCAGATCTAGGAAGTCACAGTAATATGTATTCGCCTGGAGGGGTAATTAAGCAGTCAAGGAAATGAGTAAGACCAGTGTTTTCCAGCAGTGTTTCTGTCCTGTTTGCAACTCAGATCCAAAGGGGAGAGGTCAGAATATCCCTGTTTTGATAATAATAATAGTTAAACCACCACGCTAAAAAATAGTCCATGTTTCTGAAAGAGGGGCTCCTTTGTGGCAGTTTCTGTAGTGCTGGTCAACATTGCTGCTCATGAGCAGTTAGGGGATGACCAAAAAGGAGAGGAGCAAAAATACAGAATTTGCTCAAAGGTCCAAATTGATTTTTGATTTTGAGCTCTTGCAGTGTGACTTGGAAACAGTCATCATCCTGAGCTGGCTAGTGCATGGGAAAGCTAGAAGAAGAAGAAAGTGGCACTTCACCTGAAGTCAAAGAGGCCCTGAGATTTTCCTGGCATTCATGGAAAATAACAAGAACTCTGAGCCTAAAGTAACAACAGTTGATTTTGGATTTGTGGTACTGTATTTGTAAGAAAAGGCTGGAAGTACTTTTATTTCTTTCTTTGGCAATAACATGAAAAAGGAAACAGCTTCAGCGAGGAGATGGACAGCTGTGAGCTTTATCAGTATCATTCCACATCTAATACATATGTTGGAAATCTGCTTTGTGACATTTTCAAAGATACAGTAAACAGATTTATTTTTTACATTAGCCACAATATAGTCTACACACACAGTTCATTTAAATACCACTATAGGGAAGAAAAAAAACAAAACCGGAAAAGGGTACTTTTATAAATATAAAGTGGCTCAACATAGAACATGTCTAGCATCTAGTAAAAGCTCTAGGGCCCAGTTCTGGAAAAAGGAGGAATTGATCTCATTGATCTCATCTGACAGAACTTGGGAGTTACAAAGATCAGCCCCATAGCTTCTGCCTATACCTACACAATTTAATAACAACAGGAGGAACTTGATTACCAGAGATCTCATATGATATGCAAAATGCGTGACCGTACTTGACGCCGATTCAGATAGAACAATTATTAGGCCAGGCATGCTCACACAGCTGGAGAAGAGATTGCAGTTACACCCACTAGCCTGTTTCAGGTTCGTGAAGTGCTGGGACAACAGTCATCCTCCAAAGGAGAAAAGCTGTACCGAATAATAAATGCTGAGGAACATGTCCTACAAATTCAGTCTATTATAATTCCTTTTAAACTCATCACCCAAATGAAGTAACTGAATTGTGAGTGACTGGCTGGTAGACAACAAGAAAAACTCGCAGCAGTAGAGGGTAGCATTTGTACTGAGATCCCCAGCACCTTAAAATTCCTGGGGAATATGAAGTGTCAAGGCCTTATGAATCCAAACCAGAAACAAATTCCTGCTTGGTTATCAGGTGTTTCTGTAAAGCAGCAGATAGTTTAAAAATAAAGTAACCACAGTTGCAGGGCACTGGTGGGCCTAACAAATACTCTTATAGAACTACTCAGGGTTGTGTATTTCAACATTCAATAACAGTGTAAAAAAAACTTTCTAGCTTAGAACAGGGAATTCCTCTGTACCAGTAAAGATACAAATTGCATTGCACTGCTTCAGGTCTTGAGCTTGATAACATAGATGCCTTTTTTCTTCTTTTTTGGAAGGCTAGTTGCAAGTACAGACTCCAATAAAGAAGCAGGGATTGGTTTCTTCATAAATAGATGTGTACTTGAAAGAAAGGGCCACCACAGCTCCTCCTATAGCTCGTAAAAATAAGATATCTCTAGACGTGGCATTGAAGGCATGACTTTCTCAAAGCAAAAATAACCAATCTTAGAGAGAGACCCTCATATTAGACCAGTAAGCAACTGGAATTCCTTTTGGAAAACGTGGCCACTCCGGAATAACACATGAGAACACTTTTGGACACATAGGGAAAAAACTTGTTACAATGGGAAAGTCTCCTGTTCATTGATGAATGCAAGATGAGGCAAAACCAAGGGATGGGGGGATGCCTGTATGCCATTTCACCAAGATTATGAAGTCACATTTTTATACTACCTCAGACATTTGGGGGTGACAAAACTAAAAAGATATTTTTGTATGACAAAATGGAAGAAGAATTAGGAAGGAAGGAAGGAAGGAAGGAAGGGGCACAAACAAAGTAATTGATGTTTTGTTGAGGTCTTGTTGGGATGGTAGCAGGGGGGTGTAGGTAACTAAGGATCACCTCACAGGAAGGCCCACAAGCTTTGCAGAGTAACGCTGACCATCTTTACTTCCTTCTGATTGCTTTTTGACAAAACTCAGTCTTAGTCTTTCTTGGAAGCTGTGAGAAGGTTTGATTTTGCTCATTCCTTCTGTAGATACTGTGATTTAGTATTTATTAGTGTTTGTCTTTTATTATTATTATTATTAATTAATTGATAACATTGGCTCTGAAAACACAAGCACCATTGACTATGTTAGACTGTGACTGTTACAATCACTTCAGTCTTACCCTGTCTCTCTTTTCATGATATCTGGCATGCAATGACACAGAGGAAAACACATGTCAAACCCAACAAGCCAGCAATTAGAATCAAGTTTGTCATTGCCATTGGTCTCCTATTTGTCTGGGGAAAAACAAAACAAAACACCAAACCACCAGTTTCATCATGTCAGGCTTTCTGGAGCAGCATACATGGTCACCTTTTTTTTTTTTTTCTTTCCCTTTTCAGCTGATTTAGTAAGTCAGTGACTTTCCCTTAAAGACGCAGCACTACACTAATTATATGGTTTAGGATATGCCACTTTCACAACAGAAGGATCTCTTGACACAGGGAGCTCCATCACCTCATAGTTTATGTAATACATTTATGATGAACCATCCATTGAGATCTAAAAAGTTATTCTGTTCAAGTGCTGTAGTAAAGACTCAAAGGCTTAAAACAAGTTCATAGGCCATATTCTAACCTAATCTAAATGAAGTGTCTAGTTCTTCCCAAATGCAGCCATGGGTAGAATTTTCAAAGGAACTGGAAATGAAATAACATCCCTATTCTAACCTTATTCCGATTCATTCTACACTGAAAATAGATAAAAGGTTGTAAATTAAAAGATTAGCACACCAACTCAGACTCTAAGCGACCAGATAACGCATTGATCCATGACCACAGTCACCTGAGGGCTGGTCAGTCAGGTGGGCAGGGAGGGGTGTGCAACTGCAGAGGTAGCTGATGGGTAGTCTTTAACCCCCCTTGTAAAGAGAAGGTGCTTATTTGCTGGCCAAGACTGAGGAATTTGGTACATTGAAACAGCACCAGGTCTGAAATATTGAGTTGATTTTTACACACAAGGAAGATATGTAAGAACTTTTTTTTTTTTTTAAGTAGCATTCTCAATAAATTTTATAAACACAAAGCCAATCTAGTAAAGGCTACTGAAAGCTGCTTCCACTGGCATATGAAATAGTTTGTTGCGTGTTTCAGGGCTTGCTTATTATCCAGCACATATCACCAGCTGAAAAGATAGACAAGCAATAGGAATACCTGCACCACAAGGCTTTTAGTACCAGGGAGCTGCACAATTGGCTACTCCTCAGGGGAAGGTGAGCCTGGAGCTCACAACAAGGCAGGCAGGGGCAATACAGACACTGACAAGAAACACAGTGCCACAGTACCCAAACAAAAAGAGCAGAACAGGTCCAGCAACAGCAAAAAGAGACAGCCCAGCAATTGCCATACCTCCGCAGTGATGAGGTGGGTCCAGGGCAAGAGCAGGAAATCAGCAGGCCAGGCACAGCAAAGCTCAGGAAAGGGTAAGGTCTTGAGCTTGGAGACAGCTCCTAGGACAAAACAGAGAGGGCATAGCTGAAACTTCTCACAACATGGCTCTTTCCTCAGCAGTCTGACCAAGGTCACACAGCTGTACCACATCAGAGCTGGCCTCAAGCTCAGGCAGGCAGCCAAACCTCTGAGGGCAAGGGGGGAAGACCCTAACTAGGCCCTAGTATTAATTGTACTACTCTGTGTCCTAGTGATCACGAACAGCTGAGGGCCTCAGGAATTGCTCCTGAGAACAGTGATGCTGATAGAAGCAATCACAGAGGTTGGAAAAATTATATCTGCCTCTTGGACTGCGCTAGTAGAAACCTGGACCCTCAGGTCAAGCATTTGAATAAAACAAAAGTCAGATGCAGCAGATCAACTGGCAATACTTAAAAAAAGCACCATGGGCTTTCCTTGGTCAGAAGCGTATCAGCTACCCAGTCTTGCTATCACATTTTTGTATTAGGTTATTACTGTAATTTTCAAGAGTAAGATTTACTTGTAGTTCTAGAGGAAGCTTGCATTAACTATCCTGCAAGGCTTGCAGTTGTTCTCAGGTAGAGCCCCAACCTATGTCCATCACAAAATGTAAGAATAATGCCATCTACACCCTAAGGTTAAAGCTGTGGATGGGGATACTGAAGCTTGGTCCTGGAACACTACAGATGCCAACTGCTCGATCTAGGTCATGCACAATGTCCTGAAGGACTACATCACAGAAGTCAGACAAGACTGGTAAAACCCTTTGGATGTCAGCTGTCAAGTTAGCTCCTCAGATGGCAGCCAGAGCAGTGGGATGTAGTCAGGGAAGGGTTGAGAAAAGCATTCAGGACACTGGGTTTGTACTAGGGGCTGTGATGGCAGCAGGGAAATGGTGCCTTGGGAGGGGTGTGCTTTGAATGTACACCAAGGATTGGGATAATGGCTGAAATGCTTGGAAGTTTGAATCTACCCTGGAAAGCTGCGCCTAAGTCTTGTAAGGTGGGCTAAAGGGAGACTAGGTGGACTAACGCAGGTGTGTGTTGGCCTGTGTCTGGTGCCAGGGACCCCTTGTGTGTATGCATTTTTGGCAGAAGATGGGATACAGGGACATATATAGGAGAATATACTGGTATTATACTCGAATGTTACTTCAGTTTGTTGTCGTGGTTTGGTACATAAGCTATTTATGGAATGTGGCTGTGCAGTGACAAGGACCAGAAGCGCTGTGTGTGTAGTTGGAATCAAGACCTAAGTTCCTGCGTCCTGTTTGCACGTTAATGTTGAGGTGGGCTGGGACGCTGGGGGATTCCCGAGAGGAGCCAGGGACAACGAAAAGTCCCAGCGTCACTACTAGGTTACTCCAGCACGGGCAAACCCAGGTGAACGCGGAGAGAGCAGGAGAAGTTCTGTCAGAGAACGTTCCAAAGGGCCAAACACGTTCTCAAGCAGAACTCTGCCTCGCTGGCGCTGGCAGCACTGCAGCGTGGGGCCTGGCCGCGGGGAGCCTTTCCCTCAGCGCTGCTCGCAGTGGGGACGCCACAAGCTGCGGGCACACAGCCCCCACCGCCGCCTGGCACCGGGGGGGGGGTCACCAGCCCCGCTCCTCACGGCTGCCCGGGGCCCGAGGGGCGCCCCCAGAGGCGCTGCGTGCCCGGGGCGGGGCGGCCGCGCTGAGGGGACGGCGCTGAGGCGGCGGGGCCCCGCTAGAGGGCGCTGCCCCCCCCCACCCGCGGGAGGCGGGAGGCGGAGGGGAGCGGGGGGGGTGCCGCGGCCCCGGCCCCGGCGGCGGCGCATGCGCGGCGGCGGCGCTGGGCGGCCGCGGCGATGGCCCCGCAGTGACGGTTGGCGCTGGGTAACGGTCGCCGTCGCCATCGCGGCGCGGATCGGGCGGCGGACCCTGCCCCGCCGGCGGCGCCCGCCCCGCGGCCGCGCAGCCAGGAGCGCCGGCCCGGCCCCGCGGAGGAGGCCGCGGTGATGCGGCCGCGCTGAGGCCCGGGTGCATCCGCCTCCCTCCCCCCCCCACCCCCCCTCACCTCAGCGGGCGGCCCGGCCCCGCCGCCGCCGCCCCGCGCTGCCCCCGCCGCCCCCGGGGACGCGTCGGCCGGGCTCGGAGCGCAGCGGGGCGGAGCGCAGCGGCAGCGGCAGCGGCAGGGCCCGGCCCGCCATGGCCCGCGGCCTGGAGTAGCGCCGCCGCCGCCCCTCGGAGCGCCGCGGCCGCCCGGCAGCCAGGCCCCGGCGGGGCCGGAGGAGCAGCGGGGCCGGGCCCCGCGCCGCGCTGCCCCCCCCGCCCCTCCCGCCGCCGCCGCGCGGCTCCGGGCGGCCCCGGCCCAAGGTGACACCCGGGCTGCCCCCGGCCCGGCCCCGGCCCCGGCCCCGGCCCGCGCCCTCGTCTCGGCCCGGAGCCGGCGGCGCGCGAGCGGCGGCGATGAACCCGGTGAACGCCACTGCTCTCTACGTTTCCGCGAGCCGCCTGGTGCTCAACTACGACCCCGGGGACCCGCAGTCCTTCTCCGAGATTAACAAGCTCCTGCCCTACTTCAGGCAGTCCCTCTCCTGCTGCGTTTGCGGTGAGGAACCCTTCTTTGTTCCCGGCGCGGCGGGGCCCCGGGGCTCGGCGCGGCCCTCGGGCGGGCTGCCCGCACCGCCACCCGGGAGCCCCGGGGAGGAGGAGGGGGGCGGCGGCGGTGGGGGCGGCTCCGGGCGGCGCCTTCCCCGGCACCCCCCTGCCCCCAGGCGAGCAGGGGGCGTGCGGCTGGCGGCGGGGATCGGGGGGGTGGTGGAGGGGGGGGGGGTTGTGGTGCCGAGGAGGGGGCCGAGAGCAGGTGTGGGCCGAGCCGGGGGGGTGGGGAGGGAAGGAACACAAACACACGCCCCCAAAAACGTAAAGAGCACAAAGTAATGCAGGTGGAGGGCCAGGAATGTCAAGCGCACAAAAGAAATCCGAAGGCTGTTAGTGCGCCGAGATAATCAGCCCGTGACAACAACCGCCGCGGCGAGCACGCAGGCCGGCAGCCTCCCGCCGTTTCCCCGCTGCGAAAAAAAAAATAAAAAATAAAAAACAAAAAGCGATCTGCGCCTGGTGGGGAGAGAGGCAGGCGGCCGGAACCTCGGCGCTGCCTCCTGCGCCCTGAGCTGGGGGCACGTGGCCGTGCGGGGCAGGAGGCTCGGGGCGCGCTGTCAGCCCCCGCCGCCAGCTCGCCCTGCAGGCGGCTGCAGGAGGGCGGCCGAGCTGTCAGAGCCCCGGCTTTGTGCGTCCTGTTGTTGTTCTCCGCTGATCCCAAGCCCCGGCCCTGCGTGTGTTTTTGTTGTCTTCCCAGGCGGGACTCGTGGCCTTTCCGTCGGCGGGTGTTTTTTCTTTACGAGCGTGTGTGGTCCCGGCAAGGCTTAATCGAATTAGTGGCGTTCGCGAAGTTAAACGTTGTATTTATTTACAAGATCGGGACTTCAACTGTTGAGGCTGCTAAACAAGTCTCGGAGGCTTCCTATCCTGTAGCGGTAGCTCCTCCCACTTAGAGTCTTAGAAAATAGAGATCAGTTTGTACTGGGAAAGAGGGAGCCTGTTCCCAGGATCACGGCATCGTCATTTCCTGATATAATTTGTCTAAGTTTTTTTTTTTTTTCCTCGCATAACCACTGTCAGTATTAATGCAACTCGGCTCTTTATCTCTCACGTATTACCATAGGCCCTGTTACTTCCAACCTCTAACTGTGTTTTCTTCCATAAATCATTGTTGCTTTTGCTCACTCATTAGTTTCTGCCTAAAAATATGCTAATATTTCTGTGGTGTTTTTTTTTTTTTTATTATTATTTTATTAAGATACTTATGTAGAGACTGTGTGTCTCTTATGTGTCCATAGGGACTCACTGCTGTGCTGCCGGACCTCTCCACTCTCAGCCCAGTCCTCTGAAATGCATTCTTTGTTCTCCTTGCCTTGACTTATTTCCTTCTTGGCCTTTTGCAGTCTTATTTTTGCACTCTGTGCTATTGGAATCGTCTATCTATAATTTGTCCCTGCCCAAATTCCTGAGCTACTTTTCCCCTCTTCAGTTTTCTTGCGTGGCTTTTCTGTCACTTTCAGTTTGAGGGGGCAGCCTGTGCTTGTTTAGGTTTTCTTCTATGGGCTCGTGCATCTGTGGATACTCAGACCTACAAACTACTTCTTGATGGTTCTGCTTCATCTTTTATTCAAATTTTAGGGTTGCTGCCTTGGCTTTTTTTTTTTTTTTTCCCTACTGTGTCTGACTTTCAGATAACTGTAGCTGTTATTTGTTTCAAATGTTTTGTCTATAAGTGATTCCCTAAGATTATCTCTCCGCGTCTGGACCTCTGTTTGTGGCCCTGTAGCGTACAGAGGCCTCAGCAAGTTCCTGGTTCTTTATGAGGCTGGGTGCTATGCACCCAGACCCTAAAATACAGTTTCTGTCCTGCAGAGTTAGTGAAGTGCTGTTCTTGAACCTGCAGGCAGTTAGTCATGGGAGAGCGCTTCTGTCCGATACAGAACTGCCCGCGCTGGTGTCAAACAGCAGTTGTAAATCTTCAGCTCGGACTGGTAAAGGCAAATTGACATTCTTGTTTGCTTTTTGTGTTCCTTTTCTCTCTCTTCTGTCATGGGTGAATGTTGGTGCCTCTTCTCTCTTCAGCCCTCTGACCTTGCTGTATTTTTTTTTTTTTTTTCTTGTACACATGGGGGCTAAGAGCTGCTGCGCTTCCTGGATATGTGAGGTCATTTAAAGCCCATCTTCTGCCTTCCTTCCAACCATCAGGACCTTTTTAATTTTAGACAGCGTTTAGACAGATAAAGGTTGAAGTAGTGAGGCAAAGATCACTTTGTGAGATGTCATTGATCACAGGAGCGGGTGCTTTGACCATCCAAAACCTAACAGTCTGTTTTGAATACACTTAAAGCTTTTCCGACGTTTGCTCTTTTTGCCCATCTGTAGTCCGTAAACCGTGAGATCCAAATGCTGGGGTGCGGGTTTGAGTACATGGGACATTGCGTGGCTGGTGCTTTCCTTGCTCAGAACTTGGTGAAATGAGGTCTTGACTGTAAAGGTCTAAAAATCATGCTTTGTTGGAGAAATGCTGCCTGAATTATCAGTGATGCATAACCCCCTGCACTTTGCAGAGTTGCGTTTGTTCAAGTCCCGTGCAGGACTTCTAGCACTTCCCTTGGGATTTCACTCCCCAATTTAGCGCTCCTCATATCATCAGCTGCAGTATTTAATCTCTCAGAATGCACCCCACAATGCTCTGTTATTCTGTAGGTATTAATTCTGCAGTCAAGACTGTCCGTTTAATTTTACAGAAGTGTTTTTAGAGGTGACAGCTACATAAATCAGCTGACTTTATTGTGCTTTCACTATTTTCTCAATGCACTAGACATAAACCAACTGATTTTCTTCTGAGCTGATAGATTTTTAAACCAGCTCCCACAGCAGGGGTGGCAGAAGTGTTTGGACCCACGTAATTACGAAGTTCTAATTAAAGTTCTGATTTTAGACTCAAATTGGCACGCCCAAACTTACATCAGCAGAAAGCTGTAATGTAAATACAGCCTGGCGTTGTAAATCAGTCAGCTAGATCTGTTCTGGGTGGATTTGAGGTCTCCTAACGGCTCCTACCTAACGGGCTGGAAAGGTGCAGTTCCCCCGATGGTACGGCAGCGTGTGTGCTTTTGGGATGTGAGTGTGGTCATGAGCTCGTTTTCTAGACAGTGCTGTAGGCAGTGTGTTGTCCTCACGGGATACGTAAGGTGACGTTTCCTAGAGATTTTTAAACTTAAAAATAGCTCCTCTGAGCGTGCTTTAGAGAGAAGGTATATGCCATCCGTGTTTTGAGGATGTGAAATCTGCATTTCAGCCTCTAGACTAAAGTGCTTGTTGTTAAACGGTGTGCTGATACCTCATTTCATTTAAAAATAGCCTTGTAGGATTTATGCAACAAACTTTAATGTTTTAAAAACACTGCCTATTGGGATAAAAATCTTAAGAGTGACTCGCTCTGTTTCGAATCCTGTGTAGGTTACTGCAAGTCACTCAGAATCTCAGTTGGCTCTGCCACATTAACACACTTTTTTTTGCAATTCAGTTAAATGTTTAAGTGACAGATTTTGCCAGTCAGATCAGCTGAGCTTTTTATCCTTGGAAGACTTCACCCTGGAACCTCTGACGGATATTTAAAAATGTTTGACAGATTGTCGCTGCCGATTTAGAATGCGAAAGAGCTGGAAAGGTTGCGGGGCTACAGTGTAACGCCGCGTTGGGGCGGGCACCCAGAGGCTGCTGGTGCTGTGGAAATGCAGGATGAGAACCGAGCTCTTGTCCTAAGCATCCTGTAATCTAAGTGACGGGATGTGAGACAACATGTGGCTTCAAAGAGATTAAGGGGTGGGAAGGAACAAAGAAACAATGTGGTGGTGCTGACCGGTGCCCTGCACGGCTCTGCTGGATGCTTTGAAATAGCTCCAGAGAGTTTTAGGTAGGGGGCTGACGGCTCCGTGGTCAGGTAGCATCGTGGAAGCAACTGCCAGCATGGGAATGGCATGATTTAAATAAAAAGAAGTACTTTGTTGACTTGTTTTCTTTTCTTTGATGATCAGTATAGGGATGTTACTTCCAGGTTGCTCTTGTATAAATGTTTTAGCCTGTTTTTTGAAACTTTTACGCTGTAGATAGAAGTTGAGCCTTACAGAGTTGATTCAACTAGCTAGGTTTGAGTTTTCTCCAGAGTTGGTGTTACATCAAGTCGTGTAAGCACCTGCATCTCTCTTCTACCTTGTCTGTGTTGGCAGCCCAGTGATGGTTCCGCCTCTTCTTCCTCGCCCCTTTTCCATTGCTTCGCCCTGCGCTGTTCCGCAGCGTGCCCTCCTCCAGACCCCTTGTCTGTCTGCAGCTTTCAGCAGCACCGCTACGGATCCCAAGTAGCGCTTACGGCTTTGGGCTGTGCTTTGCCACTGGGAAGTTGTGAAGTAGCCTTTTTTAACAAAGCAATTTCTTTAAACTTCCGTAATGAGCGTTTCTACCTAAGGGAAGAAGCTCCAGAAGCCAGTGGAATGCAAGCGAGTTACGGGCCTGTGGTACTGAGGTATCACATACCGTGGTAGGGTTGCTGATGGTACTGAGGCAATTGGAGGCATGCAGCAGCTATGCGACATCCTTCGGAGAAGGAAGGGTTGTTTTGTGACACCTAAATAGATTTAAAACTTCTAGAAAATTCAATTTCTAGTCATGGAGATGGAAAAAAAAAAAAAGAAAAAAAGGAGGAACAAATTCCCACTACTAAAAACCATAATTATATGCATAATACTAGACTTTCTGTTTGGGTTTTGAGCCGTTCCTGAGTGAGTTAAGCCTGGATATCAATGTTTTAAAGAGAAAAAGCATATTTAAATTTTGTGATGGAAGAATGGAGGGTACGATTCTCATTCTGTGTCCGTTCTCCTTTTATTAGAGAGGGTGAAGGCTGATTTGTGCCAGATCAGTTGCCTTTTGTGTTTGAAAGTAATATGCGTTGGTGACTCTTTCTAGGTATTTTTTGTTGACATTTTCTTCTTTTTTCCATTTTAACTGTCAAAAAATACTGTCCAGCTATCATGTACATGTATGGGTGGCTTTTAAGTGTGTTATTTTCCCCCTAAAATTACATGCAATGGTTACCAAAACACTTCTGACTTTCTGAAGAATGTGCAAAATAACCAGAATCTCTGAAACAGCTATCACAGAGCATGAAATACAGGACTAAGTACCTATAAAATATCTTCTGTTGCAAGTATTCTTTTCCTTCTGGTTTCGGACATAACCAGCCTATGAAATTTCCACTCTCGTATCTCTGAATGCACCAATTTTTAGCCAATATCATGTTGGTTGATTTTTCTTCCTCTTTATCTCCTCAATTAAATTCACCGTTTCCCTTTCCTGTTTGAAACCCTGCACGTGACTCTTGGGAGAAGTGCTTTTTCAAGGTTGTCTGCTTTGTACTGCCTGAGTTCTGACAACACAAAGCTGTACCAGTTGAATTTCAGTGGGTTTCTTAACTAAAGATACTCTAAAAATACTCCTGTCTTAAAACAAAATTGGAAGCATAGGAGGAAGAGAAGTTCTGTGGTTTCCACCCTGAAGGCTGGTTGGTGCCAGACTTGAAAAGGAGGTGGCAAAGCGAGGGTTACAGTATTGTCTTCTGACTTGATTGGTGTGTTTCTCACTGAGGCAATGGGAGATGATGGACTAGTTTTGATGGTCGCCTGAGGATATTGATTAAACTGATTACGTTTCAGAGTGTTTAAAGAAAAGTTAATATGTTGCCAACAGGCACCTTTGTTGGGACAACTTAATTGCCCAGGTCTATGGACTTAGGGAGTCCAAACACAGATTTCTTTGGTTTGTTTTCTTACTATGTTATGATTTACAGGTTAGTTTGAGTAAATATGGAGTAAGGAGGTGCTTGATATTAGGTTGGAATTCTGCATGAGGCCAAAAAAGATTGACGTTTCCATGTAACTTGAGAAATAATGCACAGCACGTCGAGCACTGTACCTTCCAAGGAGTTAGAATTGTCCAGCTTTTACAACAGAATTTGCTTTGAAGTCCTTCAGTGATAACTTTGTGGATCTCCGTCTCCCGAGCCTTGTGGTCATGGCCCAGTGCTCGCTCCTTCTCCAGTGGGCTTGAAGAGCAGTTGTCTTGAAGGTCGTGCAGTTCACCTTGATGGCGAAAGATGTTTTGTTTGGTGGGGGGAAAAAACAGTTTTCATTACTTCTTGTTTGCCTTAAGAATGTGATAATTAAGTAGGCCTACAACGTTCAAAGCATGTTTTAACTCTTTTGAGTGCTTATAGTGTATGGAAGCATGCTAAATGTGTCTTGTACCCCCAGTAGACGTGTCAACATTGCCATTTAAAGCCTCTTAAAATATAGCAGCCTTGACTTTTGGATGACATCGTTACTTGCAAAACTTTGCCACCGTGGCCATCGCAGTCATTGCAAGTTAGGTGTTGAAAGCCTGCTTAGGTTAGGTGTCCTTCTTCGTTTCATCCCTTCCTTGTAGCTGGGAATCCCCCGTGCTCATCAGGCAGAGTGAAAGCAGTAGATGGCCATGGCTGTTGAGCTTTCCACTTGCTTGCTGTGCACTATGAAGTGCGGGTCACTTCTAGTGATGTGAATGCAACTGAGGATTAAAGATTTTGTTTTGGCAGACCAATGCTTGAGATTAACCCCAGTGCTACATTCATTTATACTCGTAACAAAATTTGACTTCATAATTTTGTCCCAGTTGGCTTCATCAAAGTAGGATTTAATAGGTTACAGCAGTCTTAAAACTTTGAGTCTTTAAAAATGCAGCATGTAATGTTACAGTAGGCTTTGCCAGGGGCGTTTCATGTGTGGGGTGTTTACCCCCTTTTCTAGGGCACTGTGTTTCTGCCTTTGTTCAAGGTAGATGAGAATGAAGGGAGATGGCCTGTTTTGAATCAAGGTCCTCTTTTTTTTTTTTTTTTTTTTTTTTTTTTTTTTTTTTGTGTGTGTGTATTTCGCCCATTTGGAGCACATTTGCTGGATACATACACCTAATAGTCATGTTGATTCCCAATTCTTCTCCTCCTTTGGTCCGTGAGATACAATTTGCAGATGCTTCCCTTCTTCCTGCAGCTGTGAAGTAATGCTCATTAAGGAACACAATAGGAAGTATTCCTTGTGGTCTAAATGACCTCCCTCCTGGCAGCAGCCTTTCCAGGACAGCTGTGGTATTTTGTAAATAATATATTAACAGTATTTTCTTTGTGTATGCTGCTTATTAAGTGTAAGTGCTCATATTCGAGTAGATGTTGGTGAACCTTTCTGAGAGTAGGATAGTTAAGATCTGATGTTGTTTAGGGAAATGTGAAGCCTCTTACTGGAGGCTTTGTAAGAACATGATTTTGCTTTTGGTGTATTAATATTCCCCTTGCAAAGGAGGATGAGCAGAGATGAGGTGAAGTTTAGTAATACCAAGTTATCTAGGGTAGTAAAAATGAAGGTCTGCATTGAGTAAACGTGGCAGGATCTGATGAGGATGAATGACTGCACAGTAAAATGGCAAATTAAATTTAGCTCAGATAAATATAGAATGATAAACATGGAGAAAAATATTACAAACTTCTCAGAGCTCATCGGTTTTATCTTACAGACTTAAATAAATTTGTGAATGTATAGAAAGTGGCACCATTGATGGCTACCGGCCAAAAGCGAGATCTTGGCTTCTCAACAGAAAACTCCGTGGAAGTATCAGCTCAGTACTGGCTATCAATCGAAAGTAAAACAAGTGTTAAAAATCAGAAACTGAATAGAGAATGTAGTGGTGAACTTCACTGCGGTGCTGAATGAAGCTGTGTCTGCCAGAACCCCTCACTCTGGGAGGGAGAACGTGGGGAAATGCAGTAGTGGCTGTGAGACCCGCGGTGGTGTGGAGGGGAGGGCAGGGACCGACTGCGGCCTCGTCCAGCGACCCGGAGACTGCCGAGTGAAACCAGCCGGAGTAACGATTCAAAGCAAAAAGGTTATTCTCAGCACGGTGCCCAGGGAACTTCTTGTCAAAGCCTGTTGTGACTGATAACACGTTAAATAGCTTGGGAGGGGAGGCAAACTTCTGGAGAGAGTCTGAGGCTTACTGAGTACGTGGAAATGCCATCTCCCGTGAGGAGCATCTCAGCGAGTGATGGCCAAAGGCTGGGCAAGCACTTGGGGTTTGTTTCCTCCTTCCTACTCTGTGTCCACAGCATCTGCTTTGGGCCACTAGGGAGAGGGGATGTCGTGCTAGGTGGATCTTTAGTCTGACCAGTGGGGTCGTTCTTAGGAGTTTGAGGATGGGCTGGATCATCTCTGAATCATTTCTGTTTTATTGTCTTGGTGAAGTTTATAGTCTTACCTGGGGGGATTTGCTAATTTGCAGCAGCAATGAATGTTACGCCCAGGGAGCCTGTGGAGCCACAGGTTTGGAATATCCCAAAGCTTAGTGCCTCCAGAGTCTTGGTAGTAGCTCAGGTGTTGGCTTTCTGGGACACTGCTGTTGACTTAACAGCATTCCCCAAATATTAAAACTAATGAAATCTAAATTTCTGTGAATTTGCATCTTGTGGTTGACTTTTTTTTTTTTCTTTCTAATTTTAACAGTACTAAAACTGACTAGTGATAGGTGCCACAGAATCCATAAAGAAAGAAACTTTGCAGAATGAATATTCAATGAGATGTGAGCTCAAGCTGAAAATATTCCCATGGTTCAGGCATTCCCAATGTCTCTTCTGTGTAGGTTGCTGGCATTTACTGAGGGTAGAACTCACTGTGTTCTTTCCTCCGGGGAGCATGTAAAGTGTTTTGTTTTGTCTGTCCATCTGTCTTTCTCTTCTAAGCTTCTGGATTATTTTATGTTTCTTCCAGATTTTTGTATCCTCTTTTAGCTTTCGTACCCATTCAGCAGTTTCAGCCAAATTTATTTTGGGATAAGTGTAATTTTTGGGGCTAAATGAAATGCACAGTTGGCAATGAGATTAAAAAAAAAAATCTAATTAAAAGTTAAATTGTGACTGTAAATTGTTCATTTCGTCTCATCTGTAAGTATTTTAATACTTGGTAATCTGCCACACACTGATCATTGTAGCTCCAAGTAGCAAAACAAGGCTGAAGAGGACCAAGGCGCACACCCAGCTGCTTTGTTTCGCTGGGTGCTAATGCTGGAGGCCTTTTGGTGGTGGAAGTACTGTGGATGCATGCGTGCTTTTACAATGGATTCTGCCGTCTCGGAGCATTAAATGAGAAGTGTTGCAGGCGTTTGGTCAGAGCAGAGTTTCTGCTGTGCCTGGTGGGAATACCCAAGATCCTGAAGGGCCAGACAGTCGTTGAACTCCTTGTGCCTAAGGACATGGCTTGTGAGACCAGCTGGTGTGATTTAAAGCTTTCTTTTGTTTCTTCCCCAATGGAAATTCCTGACTTTGCTCACAAACGCAAATCCTATCTGATGACCACCATGGACATCTCTGCCTGCCTTGCTGTTTAAATAGTGTCATTGAAAGGGAACTTCAGCATTTTCATTGCAGGTTACATTGTGTGGCTTCAGGTTCTTCTTGGCTGTAAATCCTCACTGCTTAGCTCAAAGAGGGTTTTGCTGTTGTCTTTGTAGGGTCTTCTGGGGTCTGTGTTCCTCAGTCAGCTCTTCCTCATTAGATGAGCAAAGAAAAGTTAAATATCTAATCTTTGGTCATAAAATGCGTTTTTCCAGCCAAATATTGCTGTAATTGTGTGTTGAACCTTTCGCTAACTGCAGCTTCTTCTATTTGCTGTTCCTCCTGTATCACTTTTAGGTGGCTGTGATCAAATCCTGCCCATTTCTGTATGGTCACTCTTCCACTTACTTGTCATTCTGTTGATGTCTGTCACCTGGTAACTTTATAAAGAATCTATTTTCCCTCAATGTATTAAAAAAAAAAAAAAAAAAAAAAAAACAAAAAACACAAACAATGATGCCTTAGGCACTGACCCCTGTTATCTGCTGCTCAAAACTCAGCTTAAATCAGGCCACTTTTGCTGAAAGGTGGCTCGGACAGAGGAGGGCTGCTGCAAGTACCAAGGAATTTGGGCTTCAGAGGGAACAGGGGACAGATAGTCTCCATCAGCTCATTCACAGAATTCAGGATTGTCGCAAAATGACTGTACTAATGCAAGTTTCCTGTTACTTCAAACAAACGGAAAGTTTAATTTTCAAAAATTTTCAGCAGTGAAGAGTAGGGAGGGCTTGGTTGGGAAAGGGGTGGAACATTTGGGCAAAAGATACAGAGTGTAGGGCCAAGTTTTGTGTTTGAAGGCTACTGCAGCTAAGGATCAGAACAGCAGGTCTTGTTCTCCTGCTTGAGGGACTGGATTCTAGACTAAGCTAATACAACATAGAAAAGTTGTTTTTTCTTACGTAGTTCATAAGTTGGTGCACTCAGCTAGATTCAGCAAATTGTATCCCTCTGAAGGGCTATCACGAGAATCCAGTAGGGAAGGTTCACATGATTAAAATTTCCTTGGAAGCGGCTGATGAGAGAAAATACCTTTGATTAGGACGTTTTATCTCAGTCTGTTTTACTATATGCACTTTGCTTTCTCTTCCCAAATTGCAGAATTTTATTCATTTATTCCTAACAGCATGTTTGCACTGGGGTGGGAAATCTGGGAGAGGATTCACTGATTGCTGTAGCTCATCCAGCAAAGGCTCCTCAGGGGGAGACAGTCCTGATCAAAGCTGAAAATCTGCTGCTGGAAAGAAGGGGAAGAAGCCCGCTTCTGTAGCTGGCTATAGATACTCTGAAATTTACTTAGAATATCTTTCTGGCCTAGAGTTGGCTAAAAATAACAAAGCAATACTGTTGTTTTATGGATATAGTTACTAGCTGGATTATTTCTATGCAGAATTTCAACTTTTATCCTTATGTGTTACAGGACTGGTTCTTAACATAAGCAAAAACATCCTCCCAGACCTAGGTTCAGAGATCTGAAGATCTGACAGGTTTTCAGCACTAGGTGTCTAACGCCCATGCTGTCAGGTGACTTGGAGTCCATTAGCAACTGATTTTTTTTATTTTTTTTTCTTAACAGTAAGATCTCAGAGAACATTTTTTGTGATTTCCTCACCCCTGCGCAGGACACGCGAGCTGTTGTTGACACCTTGAAGTATTTAAGCATCATGGCTGTGACTACTACAATCTTAGGTGTTATTTCACTGTTATGTGTCTGTGCCTTGGGAAACGGGGAGCTACCACTCCCTAGGATGTGTTAATAGTCGCCCCGTGCCAAAACAGAAAGTGCAACAAGAGCTAGCTATTAAGGAACAATAAATATATTTATATTCATTTTTATTGAAATACAATATTAGGTGTTTTATTTGGTGCTTGTAAGAATTCGTGGGGGGCATTTAACTGTTCTTGTTGCTCACAAAGCTGAAATCTTTGTGCTTTATTCATGGCCTTGACGGTCACAAAGCTATGCTCTATTTTTAGTCCCGGCCAAATGAAAAGTAAAACAAAGTCTCTGCTGTGTGTTCTTTCCTTTTGGGGTTGGTATTTCATCATTTTTACATTCCTTTTAGGGTTTCCCTTTGCTCAGTTTCCATTTGTTTTCACTAATTTCATTAAAATCTCTGCAGTAGCTCTTCATGGGGGTTTGTTGTTGCGCTTTTGGAAAATTCATAGAAATCCTGTGTGTTTTGTAACTTTCAATGGAAGAAACTGCTGAAGGGAATGAAGGGGCTGGTACTGTTTTAGCTAAGAGGGTTTCTAAAGGCTGCAGCAGCATGACAAATTATGGTGGGATGTTCTTCTGTGTTTTTTTCGTAATGTTTTAAAATCAGATACGGCAGCTGTGAGAATTTTTAGACTATTGTTTGGATGGTATATTTTCTTGTGACTTGCTCAACTTTTTCAGGCAATTTTTTTGGCTTATGCCACAAGGAATTCATCCTGTGTTATCCTGGAAATGTGGCTTGAGTTCATTGTAGTCTTTTTTTTTTCCCTTAGGAAATTTGCTACAAGACCCTATTGCTCCCACAAACTCCACATGTCAGCATTATGTCTGCAAACCTTGTAAAGGCAAGAAGATGATGATGAAACCATCATGTAGCTGGTGCAAGGACTACGAACAGTTTGAGGAGAATAAGCAGCTAAGCATTTTAGTGAACTGCTATAAGAAACTCTGTGAATACATAACGCAAACTCCACTGGCACGAGATATTATCCAAGCAGTTGATTGTTCTGCAGATCTTTTGGCTTTGCTCAAAGATGGATCACCACTCCACGAAGAGACGGAAAAATCTTCCGATACAGCCTTGGCTTTGTGTTTGACACATTCCCCAGTACCTTCAACCTCAGAACTTACAAACGATCCTCCAGCTAGTTTTACGTCAGTACCTGAAAGCACACACAACGCTGATGTTAGAGGTTCTGTTATCAACGGGTTGCCCAATTGTAATGGGCTTTCAGTGGATAAACTTGGAGTGAATATCCCTTCTCCTGAACACACGAACACGATTGATGTGTGTAGTACTGGAGAGTATATAAAAAATGAAGATATCTCTAGCAGCCTGCAGCCTGTGTGTGATACCGTTTCTACTAGTGACTTGTGTACGACAGGCATTGACATCTGCAGCTTCAGCGAAGACATAAAACCAGGTGGATCGCTTCTCCTTAGTGTTGAGGAAGTTCTACGGAGCTTAGAGACCGTTTCAAATACCGAAGTCTGTGGTTCTAATTTGCAGCCCAGCTTGGAGACAAACATGACTAATGGCCCTTTCCTGCAACTTTCTCCCCCACCCCTTAGCCATAACATTTTCATGTCCTCAGATGCTTCTCCTCATGGAATCTCGTGTACAGCAGCAACGCCTAAGGTGGTTAAGTTAAACAGAAAGCGGTCTCGGTCGGAAAGCGACAGTGAAAAGGTTCAACCTCTGCCCATTTCCAGCATCATCTGTGGCCCAACGTTGGGAGCGTCGGCTCCTGTAACAGTGAAACAGGAAAACAAAATGTCTTTGCAGCCTATTGCAACTGTACCTAACGGAGGCACTACTCCCAAAATCAGTAAAACTGTGCTCCTGTCTAACAAAAGCATGAAAAAGAATTTAGAACATGCCCCTAAGAAATCTCACCCAAAAGCCAAACCGGGAGTGCTGAAAACAAAAGACAAAGCAAAGGAGAAAGTTCCTAGCAGTAACGTTATGCCAGGAAGCCCAACAAAAACTGTGTATAAAAAGCCACAAGAAAAGAAAGGGTGTAAATGTGGTCGTGCCACCCAAAATCCAAGTGTTCTTACATGCCGTGGCCAACGCTGCCCTTGCTACTCTAACCGCAAAGCCTGCCTTGACTGCATATGCCGTGGTTGCCAAAACTCCTATATGGCTAACGGGGAGAAGAAGCTGGAGGCATTTGCAGTGCCAGAAAAGGCCTTGGAGCAGACTAGGCTTACTTTGGGCATTAATGTGACAAGCATTGCGGTGCGCAATGCCAGCACAAGCACCAGTGTAATCAATGTGACAGGGTCACCAGTAACGACGTTTTTAGCTGCCAGTACACACGATGATAAAAGCTTGGATGAAGCTATAGACATGAGATATGACTGTTGAATCTTTCTTTCTTTTCCCTGCCATCAGTAGGGGAACTGCGACAGTTTTAAGGCAGCTATGGTTCTGTTTAACTTGCTGGAGCTCCTGCGTTTAGATCACTTGTATCAAGTGTTTTTCATTGCTATGTTATGTGTATTAGTGTCTGGGAAATAGTTGCAGATAATGGAGGAGTTACCCTAAAACTGTTTTCTAGTTCTTACAGCACCTCATAGTTTGAGATGAATTGCTGATGTAAATGATTTTATCACAAGATCTTTGGCAAGGAATATATTAACCTCATTGTACACGGTCATGCTTTGTGCTCAGTCAAAGCTTCCGCGTAAATGTAGCCAAGTGGTATCTAGTTAGTCCATTTCAACTGTGCTAGATTATGATGTAGAAAAGCAATTATCAATCAGTTACAGACACTACTGCTAGAAGATCACCTAGTGTTCCTGTAGGAAATGCAGCTTCAAGCTGGGGAAACCAGTCTGATAAGGCCCTTGGGTAACTTTTGATTGTGAGAATTGGCAATGGAGCAGTTTAAAAATGAAAAGATTGGGAATATAGTGAGAAAGCTGATAGCCCCAAAACAGTCAGCCTCCAAACAAGGGTCAGGAAGATCAGTTGCTTAGACGTGAAGGTTAAACTGCTGGCTCCAATGTGCTGTCCCGTTAATACCAGCGTTTGCTTTTTCCTTGACAATTCCACAGGTTGTTTTCCTGATCCATCATTGCCCCTGTGCCAGCTCCGTTTGTTTGACATGTTGTTATTTTGATTGGGGCGGGAAAATTGGTTATACACAAAGCTAGTTTTATTAGCACCATTCTCTCCTTTTTTTTTTTTTTTTTTTTTTTTATATCCAAAATATCCAAATATCTGGATAAATATCAAATATCCAAAATATCTGGCCTTAGAAATCAATCTGTATAATTCACCCAGAATCCATTTCATTCTTCTGTGATATATTGAAAGTTGCTTTCAAAGGGTGATGCTTTTTGACCTGGGCTGAAAGGCTTCAAATGGAAAAAAATAACACAAAGTTGGCAAAGAGCTTATCTCAAAAAGCATTAAAAATGAAAGCACCTTTGTAGAAATGCAGCTTTATAAAAAAAAAAAAAAAAAAAAAAAAAAAAATTATTTCATCGTAATTCCTAAATTAGAGTAGAAGCATTTAGTCTTGCATTTAAGATTTCATTGGCAACCAAAAAAAAAAATCAGTTACTTTGTGAAAGCAGAAGTTTCTCCTCTTTGAATGATACAGCACAAATGGGCTGACTAGAACACAAAACATTACCTTCTTATTTAAAAGGCAATTCCTGTTTCAACAGCATGTTAAATAGTACGTGAATTTTTCAAGTTAGTTATAACTGCTTCCATCTTTCCTTTAATTCATCTAATGAAATCTGCAGCGCTTTCTGACCTAACATTAGGTGTATTTTGATTTGGCACAAAGCATATACAATGATGGTTACTCACCTAAGAAATAAGCAAAAACCTTTGGACACAAATGACACCTCCTTTTGTTTTGTAGTGTACCATGGTGTCATTTTCTGTGAATGTGGTCAGATCTTTTTGTTGGTTTTGGTTTGTTTCTCCCCCCGTCTTTTTTGTGGGGTGGGTAGGGTGGGGGGTTAAAGCCATAGGAAGAAAAATGTGATGTACGTGTCCAGTCTGTACTTTTTTGTTTTTGTTTTGCAAGAAGAGTTGAAAAATATTTTTGATAATGAGTAAATGGTGGAAAATGCTTCTTAGTATTCTTGTCTTTATTTGCCAACCCAAGTACCTAAGATCTGTGTTTTTTAGCCCTCATGAGATTTAATGATGTCCTATTAAAATGTATTTAGTTAAACTTGTATGTGATTTTTGTGTTGACCCAAGAGGATCCTACCATTTTCTGACACGGTGGTTTGGTCGTGACCTACTGATGTAAATCTGTTTATTAGTCCGCTACGTGTAAGAGAAGTAGCCAACCCAGAGTCTGGTTTAAGGGGAGTGAGATGTGCAGCATGGGTTGTTCCTAAATGCTTTTGCAGAGCTGTTAAGTTTTGCTGGGATTGTTGATGGTACATTTACTAGGACTTGGATTACATTCTATGCGTAGCACCTTCGCTCCACAAATGCGGGAGGACTTGGAATCTTCAACTTCTCACTGCTGCATTGAATATGGTACCAACATTTGGTGTTTTAGGTCAAGTGTGTTTGGAACCGTTGACAGGGGAGCCCTGATCGTTACTGTAAAAGTGCAAATGGTAGATTCAGGTTGTTTCTAAAAACATTTCCTTTTATGCTGCCACGTTCTTGAAATGTATATTAAAATTCTAATTGATTTAATAAATGTTAGTTTTCTAATTCTATTTTGCAACTGCTAAGGGCATCAGTGTGGCATATGTTGAACTTATTGTCTAAATACTACTTAGTCTGTTGATGACTAATTCTGTAATTGTTTAAATTAAGGCTTGTTTGGTTTGCTTTTTCTTTTAAACCTCCCGGCTAGTAGTTGTTGAATAAGCTGACTGATGGAAAGGATCATAATGTTTCTGAAAAGAATTGCAGTGGTTCTAGTTTAAGAAGCTTTAGTTTCCATTTTACAGGGACCTTACAGCATGGTGTTTGGGGACCTTCCCACCGTTGCTCATTGTCAAAAGGAGTTAAGTGAAAACTTCGTCCAGCATAACTCACGGCAAGGCCTCGCTCCCTGTTGGCCATATGTGGAGAAGCACTGGGGAATCACTGACAGAGAGCAGTTGCAATGATAATTTTAGCTCTAGCTTAGCCTGTCTGGCCTGGGCTGTGGGATTTCCCCTGTTGCTGCCGACCTGGCGTTCCTGCTGTGGTGCTGTTGATGAGGGGAACTTTTCTCAGCGCTGGCACAGAGGAGGCTGCTCGGGGATTTCTTTTCATATAGGAAGGGTGTGATACTTCAGCCGCCTTCCCAGTCTGCCTCAGGAAGTGATAACTTCCAAACTTTAATCAAATTCTGTTGTTTGTAGAGCTGGATTGGAAGGAAAAAGCAGCAAATGCCTTGCTATGGCAGTCCTCCTGCCTGGAAATGTCTTGAAGAGATGGAAAGAACAGAGCTTCCTCTGGAAGGGGCAAACTTTTGATCATTTTTGATGTGTACCAGTACAAAGCTAGCCTAATGTTTCTGGTCATCTCAATCTGAACATATGGAGGACACTCTTTCAAGAAAGAGAAAAAATTTAAACTTTCATTTTAAATAGAAAGGCTCTTTCCATGTATCATGCATCACTGAAATCACTGGGTTGGAATTAAATGCTGGAGGGAGGAGGGGAAGGGAAGTGAAACGGGAAACTAATGCTTGGTTTATGTTGACTTGGCTGCTCCATAGCAGATCATTCGTGCAGGTGATGTTCTCTCACCTGTCCATCCCCAGCATACGGTACCTGGGAACAGTGGGGTTGCTGCAGGCTCTTCTGGTACTGTTGAACTCCCTGCAGAAGTTCTTGCGCGCACACACGAATTTGAAAACACTCCCACAAACGGAGGAGGCAGGTAACAGATGCTGTCTTCTGCAGCTGTTTCAATTTGTGTCATCGTGGAGTTCCTGTGTACGTAAGACAGAAAAGGAACGAAGGTGACCTCCCCCCCCCCCCCCCAAGTACCATCAAATTTTGAATTGTCAGAAAAGAACCTTGTAGAGATGCAATGTACCAGCAGTCTGAAATAAAACCTGAAAACCCTGCTTTCAAAGGCAAGTACTTCTTGCACAGCAAGAAGCTTGGGGTTCAGTGAAACTAATGGACTTTGAAGAAAAAGATCATACAGATGTGGCACATGAACCTTGCAAAGAATTCTGTTATGATCCAGACTAAAAGCATCTCTTTACTGCATGTAAGCACACACCCCAGCCATTTTTTATGTATTACTTTTTATACAAATTATATTTACAGTAAAAACTCGAATTGCTAACAGTAACTTTCCTGAGGAGTGAAACAACAAAAAAGAACAGCTTTGTATACCTTAGAATATCTTCAGATGTATGCAGCATAGCTGATGAAATTCACTCTGAAAGCTGTAATACTTCTTATAGTACTGATCATGTTGCAAGCACATCTTCTTTGTCCGGTCTTAGCTATTTCATTTTTAGAATTGAATTGCATTTGGTATTTTCAAGAAAACCAGAGGTCCCTACTGAAAAGTGTGCAATACACAGATATCCATGGGAAGAATGCTGAGCTGTCAGTCGCATGGATGAAGTCATAAGATAACACAGCGATTCTGCTTGAGCATTTGCATATAAAGGAATCATTTTTTTGTTTTGTTTTGTTTTTCCTTCTTTCCATGCCACTTGCCGAGGATCCAGGAGATGTCTGTTTTAAGGAGAGATTAAAATGAGGGACTTCAGAATTTTGGTAAGTCTGCACAGGGATGGTGCTCCATGTTGAGGAAGATGTGAGGAAGCTAAGTGCTAGGATGACTTCTTTTCCACAGTATTTTATAGAAGAAAGCCTAGCTTTTTGGTTTTGGTAGGCTTGCTGGATGGTGTGAGCTCAGTAGCAATAGGGAAGACAATTTTGGGACAGCAGCTGGAGATTAAGTGAAAAAAAACAAGTCTATGCCACTACCATGAGACAGGTTTTACTTCTTCAACTCAGAAGTCCTTTATTTGCCAAAAAGAAAAAGAAATTACAAAGTAAAAATACAAAGATAAAACCATGCCAGCACAAAACGTCTCCAAACTACTTTTACAAAGTATGAGAACCTTTATTATTTAAATATTCAGTTTCTAAAACCATCACCCATATACCATCAAAAGATTAAAAGGGTAAGCATCGTTTACATGTTTTTATTACAGCAGCTCACGCTCTTTACTGAGGTTCATTTTTAATTGCATAGACCTAGGTTACTGTGATTTCGAAGTGCCATACTCCAGAAGTACACACCGTTACAATGACACTTCAGTGACCTCTTTTTTTTTCTTTTGGTCTTTCAGGCATGTTTCAGAAACTAAGCACAGTACCTCGGTTGGAGTATTTCAAGTCAGCTTTCTTAAATTCTTAGCTCACGAAAGCAGGAAGCTTTTCTGCCATGTTTTCTGTAAACCTGAGACTGACTGGAATTTCTTTTTGCTGTCCGTGTCTGTTTTGCAACACTGCCGCTTGGTGGCAGACCAGCAGAAGGGGAACTACGCCACTGCCTGGGCTTTGCGGACAAAAACTGTAGAGAAGGAATTACTACTGACGTTTTAGAAAAAAAAGAAAAAAAAAAAGTCAGGCTAGTACCATTTGAGCAGTAACGCATGTGGTTGTATCAAACCACATCTCCTGTCTTAGTACTGCGGGGAGAGAGTGTTGGTGAATATAAAAATAAGAAGTGAGGTTTTCTATAAGGACACAGGGCGTATTTTTGCTAGATAAAATCAGATTAGAGGGAACAAATAAAGACATATTCTTTTATCATGCAAAACTGATTTTTACTCATTTTTCTGACTATTTATAAGGAAAAAGGAATCCAGCTCATAATAGATTTCTGAGATAGACTTCCAACGAAAAATGCACCATCTGTCTTTAAAGTATGCAACATCTGAAGTGGCACTGAGGAGGTGAGTCAAAATCAGGTGCTTTCTGTGCTATAATTCCTAGGTTGCTTTATTTTAGAGAGCTTTGTAGCCTCTGAAACTGGTGTGTGTTGCAGTTGAACAGACTGGTATCTGTATTGGCAAACATCCTGCTCTTTTTATGTTTTGACTATCCTAGAAAGAGAAACTCTGAAAGTATGACAGGAGTTCCCAAATGTACTATGCTTAGATGCTGCAACTTTAGAAACCTTCCATCCAGAGAAGCTACAAGCAGGGGGAAGTTGCAAGTCGGATGTAGAATATATGTCATTTATTAATTGATCTGTGGTTGTTGAGTTATGATTATTTGTACATATATTTGCCCAGGTACATGAAAAAGGGTGGAATTCTACTCCAGAAGGAGATACTACAAATTACTGCACATTTTGCTTTGAGATCATAGTAGTGGTGGTTTCTGTAACTCGTCTTTGTATGTGATGCATAACATTTGCTGTAAAGTTGTTTGTTTGTTTGCTTGTTTGTTTTAATTTATTATTATTATTCCTTCGATTAGCTTTGATGTGTTGCCCTGCTAGAAAAACATGAATTGGGTTTGAATCACTCTACTTTGTCAGAGAAGTGGTTGAAGTAACAGGAAGGTTCAAATTCAGCCCAGAATGGGTTATGTTCTTGTTCCGTTGAGTAATCTTTGTCTTTGGAAAGATTGAAAGTTTCATCAAACTACGAGTTATGGGCTTCTAAACCCAGATACTGAAGAAAAGAGTTGCAACGCTTTGCCTTGGTTCTTTCAGGTGAAAAGTGGACAGAGCTGATTATGCTTGGCAGTTGTGCAACTTCCATCCTATATACATTTCTGCAGCCATTCCTAGTTTTTTCTGCATTTGGGTCTTTGTGGGTCTTTCCTAGTAAAGCTTTTCCACTCTGGGTTATGGCGATGATGGAGATGTAACTCAAACGTCCTGATGTTGAGCAGAGCTGCTCTTGTGTTCTTGTTGCATTCAAAGAGGCATTTAAGGGGCTTACACATTAAAGGGCTTGGTCAGAGTGGTGTCTCTCCTCTCACACCCCCTTAAATCTTCTACTGTAGAATGCAAGATACCTCAAAGTGCCTTTGTTAAGAACCTGGGCATCCGGAGTTTCCCAAATATATTAAAAAAAAAAAAATGCATCCCAGGATCCTGGATTTTTCCATATATGCATCTAGGTAAAATAGCAGTTTTGTTCATGGAGAAGAGAACAGGTCTTAAGCCCAGCGTAACTAAAAACTCTCTTTTGGATTTCGATCTTGATGAGCGAGTTACCTCAACAAGGTAGCAGTACGTCCCACCTAGGCATCGGGAGGCAGGCATGTCACTTCAAAGGCTCCTGGAAAAGTTGAAGCTGCATTGTAGTGAATTGTAGTGATCAGCCAATTACTTACTTGATTATTAATAACACTTAAGAGGTATCATCTAGGGATTAATGTACCATTGTGCTAGAATTTTTATGTGCAAACTGTGCTGGGCTACTAGTGTCTGCGTGTATATACAAGTTGCCCATTAACTGACTGGGTTCTGCCTTTAGCGCAGACGTGGAGCTGCCTGCTCGGAGATCTGATACTGGCAGTTGTCTCTGGTATTCTGGCAGCAATTCACACAGGGATGTCCCGAAGAGTCACGATTTGATATTCATTCGGTGAGGCAACAGGAAATGCGGTGTGCACATACCAACCGAGCATTACATGCTTGGGCACAGTTACGATAGCTGAAATCAAGTATGACAGGTGAAACCTCTGCCAAACCGGAGAAGGTGAGTCCCAAATCTATTCCTTTATCATTTATGGCAGCCAGAAGTGAGGGCTGATACAGTTACAGCGAAGACTGTTACAGTCACCTCTGTGCTGAATCACAAATAGCTACTAGTGGGAAAGGAGGGACAGCTCCAGCAGCAGATCATGTGCTGTTACTGGAGACACCAGCTGGAATTCCACAGGGAGTCAGTTTAGTTTTGTCCTTGCAGCAAGAATTCATCAGTTACACCGTTTCCTCTCCAAAACTAGGTATATTTCATGGGTGGGAAAAAAAGTCAGCAATATTTAGGGATTGTTTCTTTTACAAGATAAAGAATGCCTCTGTTAACAGAAATTTACCACGTTATGTTAGGGCTGATGGTTTTTCTTCATGATCTCAGCTTAGTCTCTTGCAGAAGGCTACAGATTAGCAAGATTACAAGAGATGGGAAGAGCAGAAGAAGGAAACAGAATTGATGCACACAAAACACAGCAGTTTCAGCACACCAGCTGGATGTCTCTTGTAAATATGGTACAAAGTAATTTTATGGAGACAAAACACTAGCCTGATTCATAGGGAAGATCCTCGCACGCACAGGAGAATATGTGTCGTAAATTCTCAGACAAACATTATATCATGCAGTACTTCAACTGTCCACAGACTGATGAGTAAAATTTGTTCAGCATCATCTATGAAAGCTTTAAATAGCAAAAAGGAACCCCGCTTTTTCCCTCTGCAGGCACAGTGCGTTGGTTTCCAGGACACTAGCAAAAATAAGGACTTCATTATGACTTGCATTTCAAAGATTTCTAGATGTACCTTTAAGTTCATTTGGCAGTTCATGTCACGGGTATTAAGTCACAAAGAGACAGGACTGAACTGACTGAGAGATGACCACTGTAGATGTTGCATGCAGTTCTTGGTTTATCGTTAGATGCTGGCATTTATTGCACATCTGGGGACATTTATATGGAAAGATATAAAGGAAACAAGGTGCAATCACCATTTTTAATGAGCGTGCACAATAACACATTGTAGAAAGCCTTTTTATAGAAATTATGTCATTTCAGTTATACAAGAAGAGAAAAAGGGTTCTCAAGTTACAGTGTACAAAATAAAGCACATTGCGCCAATGATGGACTTAAGAAAAACCCCTAAGTGTCCCTAAGTGTCTCGGGGCTGACTGCTATCCAGTTTGACAGATATTGATTACACGTTCTCCATTTCTCTTTGCTGAGAGATCTGAGATAACTAGTTTGACTTGTCTCCAGTTTCAGAGGGAGATAAGACTTCATCTGTCTCATAGTCTTCTTCAAATGATCTGCAAAGATAAAAGGTGGGTCTTTAAAAGCTGTATTTTGGTGAGAGCATTTTTCAGGTAAGTTATTTCAGTGGCCACTAAACCATTTGGCTACAATACAGTAACATGCAGGATGTTAATCTCAAGGAGGATGTTTATAAGGCATTGAAAACAGTGTGGCAGTAATCAGTATTCTGACAGCTGACATGACTTTGTGCTCCCATCCATCCTCATTCCTAGGTTCTGAAACAACTTTTCACTGGTGTTTAGCATCTTAAAATTTGAATACAGTTTTAGTAACAGTTGTCAGTATCTTGCAGTAGCCTTAATAGTTCAGTGTAGGAATGGAGTTGCTCAGCCACAGATTCAGGTCCAAAATGAGATGTGGCTTGCTCAGACTTGCTCAAAAACCCCTGGTTTCCAAAGCATCTTTTGGCTTAGAAGACACTTTGCCATTTGCAGGAAAACAACGGCGGCCACACTGTCATATTCCTCTTTTATTTGGTTTGAAGTTTAATATCCAGGTCTTAGTGTTCATGGCTTAGGGAGGCTTGCCTGCAAGTTCTCATCTCCACCTGGTTGCATATTCGGGCTAGTCAGGTTCTATGCTCTGCAGCAGAGGATGGTGCTTTGGGGCTTTCCTCCCCTTCCTGTTGGTGAGAAATGACGTTTACCAAGCTTTTTTCCCCAGCCTCAGCACATCACAGGTTATTTTCTGAACTCCCAAGAAACTCAAAGTCTTCCTTCAGTTCTGGAGGCCGTGCTTGTTACCCAGGCAATGGTGCAGCGTGTCTTCCAAGGGCGAGCGCAGCAATAAACGGCGACGAACTCTGATACCCCTGTGTCGGCAGCGCCAAGAAAGAACTGCCTGCCACTTCTTGTGGTGTTCTTCCCTCTGCTGACCCCTGCACAGGCACAAGTCCTCAGGAGCCACTTCTGCCTGCCAGGCTGTGCCTCCTGCCGTGGGGAGGGTTCTGTGTACGTGGCATCTGGTGAGTGTCCACTGCTGCCAGGCAGGCCGCGGCTTGGGCTGCGAGAAAGCATTTTTGCTCTGAGAGCCTCTGTGGTCGGGTTCAACTAGTGCTTCTGCCTTCAAACAACAACATGCACGTGCATTTGCCAGGAACCAGGCTCTCTTCATCAAAAGCTGTACACAGATGTGTAAACCAGGAACCATGGCTGAGAAGTGTTCAGATCACCTTAAGCTTCCAGTGAAACAGCATGCTCCAAGGGGTAGTTCCGAGCAAAAAGACATCTTGTCTTCTTTTTGGTGATTGTATTGTGCTTGTGTTTTCCAACAGGTATTTAATTTACCGTAGCAGTGCTTAGAAATTTCTCAATCTGCCACTCGGAATCAGAAATAAACACCACAAGATCCCCCTACCTTACAACACCACGTGGACAGCGTCTGACCAGCTATCAACAGAGTCACAGCATCCGTGAGGTCACGCTGAGTATCCACTATATCTTGGTGAGATTCCTCTTCCACAAGCAGCGCTCCTCTCATGGGCAAGTCTGCAGGCACCCAGACACTGGTTTTAGGAACCTTCCATCCAGTGAAGCTATGGGCACAGTTAAGTCTGAAATGTGATGCAGACTGCCCCAATAATTCATTTGTGACTGCTGAATGATGGTTATTTTCATGTGTATTAGCAAGACAAATAATGGATTTCAGATTCTGTCAGCTAACGTAGCCAAAAAATCTTCTGCTCCCTCTAAGAGCTCATAAATCCTCTTGGTTTTGTCCCCGCTCTGTTTCTGTCATCCTCAAAGGACAGCAGAAATGATGATTGTGCAAAAACTCAATGCCTCTTTCTAGCAAACTTGTTTGGGCATCCAGTTCTGTTTTTCTTTTTCCCGTCCTTTTTTCCTGCGTGCTCTGTTGCTGTGTTCCACAAATGAGATCTAATCCTGCTGCCATGACTACAGAGCTTTTCAGGGGCTCTTAAAAGCAAGCAGCAAGGTTGCTGACATGCTCTTTACAGGAAGAGACGGAGCTGTTTCAGACAGACTTCAAAAATGAGACGTCACCTGCCAATTCAGTTTTTGGTGAGTTTGGTGATCTGTGGTCCTGCAAAGCTTTTATGGCAGACTCCTATTTCTTTTCTGTGCTAAGCATACAGGTGTTGCAGAGTGGCTCCAGGGAATATAACAATTTTATCTTCCATCCTATGTTACCTCATCTTTCATTGTGAAGGCCACAAAAAGGCAAGGCAGCTCAAAGCAGCTGCTTGTTGTTTGGATGCACATCACAGGGAGAAAGGGAAACACAGCTCTCAACAGCTTTGCAAATTTCTGTGGCTAATTACTAGATGCTACTGCTATCCAAGACGTTTCCAGTGTGGGAAGTTTTGAAAATTATGCAATTGTCTCAGCACTCTTATTTAAATGGCTCTATGAATACTGTTCAAATGGACAAAATTCTGAATCACACAAGATTAACATGGGGTGAAAGCACAACCTACTTCCTTGGATGTGTGTTAGAGTAACCATAAAGAGATTCTAGAGAAACACTCTCAAGAAGGTACAACCGCAGCCACAAGTCTAAAGGATAATTACAGCAAACCTGCATTAGGAAACTCTGTGGGATGCCCTTGCACGCGGCATTCCTTGAGCTACTGCTCGGCCTAAATTGATTGATTCTAAGGATAGCTGGAGGGTCTGTCCACAATTTTACAGACGTTTACAAACATAAGTGTAAATATTGCAGAAACCAACAGTTTTAAATAAAAAAAAAATCAAAACAAAATTGGTAAATGAATTAAAATGTTGAAAGAGCTTATAAAGAGCACAGACTAACAGGCATATAAAGTCTAGCAGAAAGTAAAGTTATTTGACTAAAACAAAGTTTCCACTACAATCATAAGTCTAAGAGCTACAGCTTCTGATCCATGATAGTGTGCATGATTAATACATGCCCAAGACTAGCAAAAGTCATTTGAGCTCTTTTTTTGTATGGTTGCCAGAAGAAAAAGGCTTTGTCCTTTTTCTCAGCTATCTTCACATCTGTAGCGTGTGTAGCTAATTCAAACGACTGCCACAAAGAACTCAGGATGTCCCAAGCCCCTTGTGTCAAATATACCAAGAGTGCCTTTTGGAGCAACCACTTCAGGCTTCGCCATGCTCCCATGCTGAGAGTCCAGACCTCAGCTGGAGCCAGGCAGCGTGTCCCCAGTGCAGTGCGACGCCCATGCTTACCCTTCTTGTAACTGCTCGTTCCCAGACTCCTCAGCCACAAGAATCTCATACTCTTCAGCAGCATACCTGTCCCAGTCGGAGGGTTCAGGGCCATCATTTTCAATATCCTAAAGAGAGCAGATGGTGAAGCACACCGTGTCTATACCTCTCTACAACTATGTTTACAATAAGGTCATGTGTGAAGCACCAGTTCTGGGAAGCAACTGTATAGAAACAGGTAGTCAAAAATGTTAATTGAAAGATTCATAATTAAAGTGTTTTAACATCTGCACATAAGTGACTAAGAAAAAATACATCACATAGTCTACAAATATCAGACTGTGACCCGAACTGCCAACGAACAGAGCTTTCTCCATTTCGGAAGTGCTGAATATTAATAACTGCGTGTTTGCTTTGCTCTGGCTCAGAAAGCCATGCATCTGTGCACTTTGTAATTGGTTAAGGGACTTAGTAATTTAAGATCTTTAATTAATTGTTAATCATAACTGATCATTTGTGGAACTCTTGACAGTTTGCTAAGCTTGGGGAAATTTGAGAGATGGTTACAAAATAATACCCCTGTAAATAGTTGGCCCTCTGCTATTTACTGTAGGATGGGGGGGATAAGTAATACCTCCTGCTCCCACCTGCCTGCTCTTATGATGATCCAGTTTAAAAAAAAAAAAAAAAAAGGCTCTGGTTTGGGATACATTTAAGCCTAGAATTATGGAACCACAAAGTTCTTACAGGTAATGTGGGAACATCTGGGAAGGAACCAGAGTTGATTTTGGCATCCCCACCACTTTACTGTACTTTGACCAGTTAAGAGCTTTCTGAAGATAAATTTTTAAGCTGTACTTATCTGGTTTCAGTGGATAGGTGAAGGGAACCTGAGAGGAGGGACTTCACACCAACAGCTGACAAAGCTCAGGTCTCAGAACTACAACTAGTCTGACTAACAACTGGAAAATACAGAAGTGACAACCTCTTACATGTTTGCTGGGTAGGGAGAGAGGATGGTGACTGCAGCCAGGCACAATGTGCAATATCTGAGCCTTCCATCTAGTCTACCACCTGTGGTTAGATAAATTGGCAGCTCATCTGCCTTGGCGCCTGTGGTGTAAAGGAGGTCTCTGGTTCTGTTTAGGCTACTGAAAAATTGCTAATGCCCTTTTAAGGATTAGAATCCAACCACACTACTTAATAAATCTTCCCATGTAGCCTATTTATTTATGAGTGCAGTTCTGTAGGAGACATGAAAAGACAATTGGGATCTGAAGTTTTCAGATCTCACAGCTCTAAAGGAACCAAGTTCCTTTCTAGTGCTAGTCTTTCAGCCTGATGAATGAGTGCAACTCAGCAGGCTTAGGTCATTCTCTCTAGAATCACAGTGCTACGCTACCAGTGCTGGTGTAATAGGATCAGTGAAGGCAATCAAATCATAGAATAGTGGAATAATTTGGGTTGGAAGATACCCAGGACATTTTTATTCCCAGCTTCTGGTCAAATCAGGGTTTGCTATGAGGTCCAATGGGGAAGGGTCAAGGCTTTGTCCAGTCACATCTTGAAATTCTCCAAGGACAGAACATGCACAGCCTCTCTGGGCAACCTCTTCCAGTGTATAACTGCCCTAACTGTGAAAAAGGATTTCTTATATTCAGTTGGATTTTCCCTATATCCAGTTTCATTCCGAAGATGGGTTTGAAAAGGCCTGTATTTAGAAATAAAAGTGATTTATACCTTTTGCACTGCAAAGGGATCCCTCTGTTCATTGTCCAGATATTTCTCTAAATTGAAGAAGGTGTTGAAAAATACATGAGCCATTCTGCACCTCTTCAAGTCTCGCAGGGTTACTCTTCCTGCAGAAAAAATAACATGACACTGTGCTAAGTTTTTCCTCAGTAAGAGACCAGACCTGGTCTGGTCTGTCTTGTAGCAGCTTTGTAACACCACAATGCTGTAATATTGCAAAACTTCCAACTCAGTCAAGAACTTTAACATTATTTAATACATGGGTGTGTATTAGTCCTAAATCTCACACACATACGAAGGTCTTTCACAGTCACGTAAAATGTGAAAGAATGTGAGGGAGGGTGGTAGTTTCACAATCTAGGCTGTCAGTACGTTCCACAGCTGGAATATACAAGACGTGTTGCTCCAGTTCCAGCAAGTTCATTCACAAGGTCTCTCTCTTGGAAGTATTTCAAACCTGTTTATGTATAACATTAAGGCACAACAGCCATAGATTTTACTCTGTACAGTACTGTGATTCTAACACAAGACTCTACCTACAGATGGGTTTCACAGTAACATTACTTTCTCAATCCACCATAGATCAAAGAGCATGGAAATTCCCATTAAGCAGGACTTACCCTCCCTCTCTGGTTTAACAAGGTCAAGCATCTGACACAGCAGGTCCTGAAATGGCAGTGGTTCTATGCCCATCACTTCCATCCGTTCACACTGCTCCTCATAGAAGTATTCCAGTTCATACATGGAGAGCACCCCGTCCCCATCCAGGTCCATGCACCGAAACCAGTACTCAATGCTGGGAAAGAAGAGACAGGATTAGAGAAAGCACGGTGACCGACCCCCACCCCCATTCTTTAATTCTCCTGCCCAAAGGCTGGCATAAATCCAGGAATGTAAATACCCTTTGGGAAGGATGAGGGCACAGGCCAATGCTCAAGAGCACCTCCTGTTAGTCTCCTTTTAGGTGACTTGTGAGTGCAGCCACGCTCATCACCTGTGTCACCAGGCAGCTGTAGCAAGTGCCCAGTGTGCTGCAGCTCAACTGGCTCACACAGATCATGGTGTCCCTGTCCAATTCAGCAGCAAAACTTGTCTGAATACAACCGACCCTGAACCCAGGACTCTGGCTGTCCCTGAGTGACCCTGGTGACTGATGAGGTGGGCATGGTATGCACTGATTTTCTCGGCTCCTTTATAGAAAAGGCAGTGCTTTAAGGCAGCTGCAGAAGTTAAGTTCTTCGCATCTTTACTCATAAAATTCCTTCTCCTAGTAACTGTGTGCAGACCTAGTTCAGCTCTGCACAATAGCCTCCCAAACCAGACCCACTGGCAGGTTTTACACAGTGACACCATAAGGTTTCCCCACAGCCCCTTCCTAGGCACTTGCTACACGCATGAAGGGAACGTTCCTATTTGTGGCAGACCTCACAGGGGTTACCCTGTAGCCAAGAGTAGGCCAGGAGCTGCAGCCCCTGCTATTGCTACCACGGACCCCCCACTGCAGCACACGCCAGCCCTCGCAGCTTGGCTGCGCCATCAGCTCGCCTGGTCACAAAGCTGCACTCTGCCCAGGGAAGCAGGGGCTCAGTGCTGACAGATGGCATCTCTGGCTGCTTCTACATAAAGGGCCAGGCGCTGCCCTTGTGAGGAGCCATCCTGCCTGCAGTCAGTGCGATCAGGACCTGTAGGGCAGTGTGATGGAGACCAAACAAATCCAGTTCTTGCAGAAGAACTACAGCTCTCTACTGCTCTCCAAGCACTTCCTCAGTGATAAACCACTACTAACCTTGTGCACACAGGGTAACAGAAGTGACTGATGACTACCCAAGACACTTAACATTAAAAGAAAACTCTGCTTTAAGCAATTTCTCCTCAAAAAAGGCAAATGATTTGACCAAATGTTGGCAATAAGTTTTTTTCTTCCTAATAATCATGGAAACCCAAGCTGCTGTCTGTTGTGGGAAGCAGTAGGTCACAGAAGTTTCTGTAAACTTAACTGCACTCCTTTATAATTTTATTAGGGTACAGGAATCAGTCAAACCTTGTAGCACTCCTTTTGTCTTCCTCCGAAATGAGCAGCCACACAAAATCAGCATAACTCATGCGGCCTTCCTTCTGAATTTCATTTCCTCTGGAAAACACGTGAAAAAAAAAAAAAAGGCTCCTAAATACTCAGAATGTTATCAACACGTTTTTTAAAACTCCTGAATAATTTGTGAGAGAAAATGGGACATCACTGCCCATTCAGCCCATATTCTCTGCACTCTACAGCAACAGTCCTTTTCCCTTCCCTTCAGGCACAGCGTTTGCTACCTCGCTTGCTGTATACCCTCCCACAGCAAGTGCTGGGCTGTTTTATTTTTTGGAGGCTTTGTACTAGTGCTCTCCAGCTATCTCTGTGCTGTGTGGGGCACAAACACACGGTGCCTGCATGTTCCCACCGGCTACAGACAGTTTGCTCTACAATGAGGTGTGTAAAGGATCATCCTGTGGGATTTCTAAAGATACCCAGAAGTCCCACTCCATTTTCACACAGCTCCAACCAGAGCACCATGTTGAAAACCGTACTGAGCAGTGGGATCTGAGAGTATCCTGCATTTCTAATCGGTCTGACAGAAATTCACTTCCATTCCCAGCCAGTACACTGTTCCTCACCTCACCACAGCGCCGCTGAATATTCGCTCGATAATCCTGCTCGATAAAGCTGGAAACAAAGAAAACAGAGAAAATGAAGCTACAGGTCACAGGGATAACTACATGCAGTTGTTTATGCTGAACCCACATGAAGTAATTTTCCATTGCTAAAAGAAAGCTCTACCTACACTGCCTGCCTAGCCACTTTACAGGTCTCTGTTTCACAGCATTTTGTACAAACCAAAGATTATACTGCCAGTGTGTCTGCCTTTGGATCCTACCAAGCACTGTTATATCCTGAAAGTATGGTAACTGTATGGGATGTGGCTTGTTGCACATGGGCAGTATTGCTCCCAGTTCACTGCAGGAGGACTGATAGAAGCAGACTCCTTCAACGTGTACTGCAAAGGGCGTTCGGCTATCAAGCAAAACCCACACATCAAATCCCTACAAAACATTTGTTAGCAGAGCACAACGTATGGCAGTCCTGCAGGGACTGACACCTCCCCTTCACACCACCCCTTCTCCCTTTAGCTCCACAGCACGCAGTGCTCTCAAGCCTCCTGTGTAACAAACACTCCACTCCCACGCTCCAGCCTCCCCAAAGGGACCAAGTTTCAGGTAGCACCTATCTGAAGCAGGGCATGCCTCATAGCCCAGCAAACAACCCATACAAACCATAACCACACGTTCAGTGACTCTTTACCAGCATACTTTTTCAGCCTCGAACCACTTGCAGAGCACAGACTTCCTGAGCCAGAGGAAGTGCCTTTGGATTATTCAACCCTTTGTGGATTTTTATCCCATTAATTTATCCATCACACTCGAACCTCTGAAAATTTTTAGCTTCTGCTCAACTTGAGGCAAAAAGTTCCAGACTGGACTTGAGAGACAGTCTCCAGAGTGCATCTGCAAACTGAAATTCATCAAGCTCCGAGAAGCCTCTGAAATTTCTCTCATACACAACAAGATTGCATTTCAGCAATCTTGAAAGTTCATGTGGGCTTTTCCTCCTTGTCCATAGTTCAAGTACCTGCAAAACCCTCAGCAAATAAAAAGGTAGTTTCAGGGCATTATTTCTAGACTGTCCTTCTGGCAGTGACCCACTGTAGCTCCCTCTCTAGCTACTCAAATGGAAAACAGTATCTATGGCATTTCTCTGTGTTTAAGCCCCTAAAACTAGGTCTGTAAATCAGCATTTGTGTAAGAGAAGGATGGCTCCACTTAATTTTTTTTGAGGCACCAAATTAACTGCATTAAAGCTAGGCTTTACTCTTTAGTAGGAACATTCTATTTTCAGCAACACCTCCTCCCACTGCAGCTTGCAGGCAGCATACCTTGATCACTGTACCTAGCCAGATCCTTCTGGCTGATATAAAGGTCATGGTCAGTGTCCAGCTCCCAGAATTTACAGTATATAACATAGAAGTGCTCGTAGGAGAAATAATCTGTGATCTGATTTATGTCATCCTCTTCTTCCAGGAGAGCAAGAGTCTGAAACAGTACAAATAAAGTGGGAAGTTAAACCTAGACAAAAAAGCAGTTCAGCAGCTCAAGCCCCTCAACCTCTAACGAAGCTGGGTGAACACTGCTCTGAGAGCTAATCCAAAACGTAGCCTTTCCCACTGCAGGAGATTTTGTTGCTGTGTGTGATATTTAACAGGCAGTCACAGAGCATCTAGCTTGACTATCCTGGTTAGCATACGTGTAGAATACTTTTGCCAGTCCTATGAACAATTCCTGTTAATTTTCAGCTATAGCGAAGAGTCACGCAGAGGAACAAGAACACAACTGCTTTCTCAGCTGGGATCCGTTATTTGTGAACTATCTCTGACCTGTACCAGAGGCTCCTAGAGCCATTTACCACAGCAAATCCAGAGTTCTCCACAGCAACTGAGATATGTCTTGATCCTGACACTGCACACATCCCAGTGTGCACGCCTGGACAGGGGAAGGAGGCAATCACACTGAATGTCCTGGGCTGTTGCTGACAGGAATCAGTCTGCTTTAACTGGGACAGATTTCCAACCAGGATGTTTGTTACCATATCTTATTAAGAAACAGTTAGTGACAACATCCTTGTTTCATTCCCACTTTACAGCTACCTCTGTCCTTCCCTCTGCTCCACCTTCCCACTGGCAGGAGGGTGTCCCACATTCACCTGTGGCACCCCCCTGCCTGTCCTTTCCCTAGCACTGAGGCTTGGACGGGCACAGGACTGAAGGGAGTACTGATTACTAGCTGATGGGATCAGTGGTGCAGAAGAGGTCTGAAAGGCGGCAGAGCATGAATTCATGCCCAAGGCTTTCAAGAAAGCACACTATGTCTGAAGGGGCCAACAGGATGCAGCAGGGAGATCTCACTGCTTTAGCTGTGTCTCATCTTGACCATTCAGCCTAAAGACTTATGGCTTTTTAGGTTGGGCTGGAGCTCAGCAGCCTCGTACGATTTTACCCCAGTGCTCTTTTGGGCAAAATATACAAAGAACAGAGACCCTTATCCTGAAACCTTTGTCCAACACCCCCTGCTCTGCTACATCCCAGGGGCTGTAACAAGTGCCATGCTTCATTTGTCAGTTTTTCTGGAGAAGCCTACTGCAGAATTAGAAATCAGTACGAACTGGATGGTGCATCCTGAGATGCACAGCCTTGCAACCACACAGCACAACACGCCTGACCAACTGTCAGGCGGCTGACTGCCAGCAGAGAGGCAGGAAATTGGCTGTCCTACCCACCACAGATCATAGGCAATCCACCAGCTATTCTTGGCTGCTCCACGAGCCACTTAACATAGGTGCACTGCTGTCCTGCTTCCCTTCCTCTTTGGCTAGATCAGGAGCCAAGAACCAATCTGCCGACATAGCTTCAAAGCGGGTGCACGCTGTCACCCTTCTGGCACATCTTCTGGTCAGTACCCTCTCGGCTGCTCTGGTTCTTGTATTCCTCTCATCTCGACTCCAGCACAACTCCTCCACCAGTTCTGGCCTGATTCTGGCACTGATCATTTGGCCCACCTCGCTACGAGCCAGGCTGTTCCCTCACTACACAGCACACGGGAGCAGGAACACAGGGACCTGTGCATTCTACATCTTCTTCAGGCAGAAACCAACGTACTTGCAAGAAGTTGCTTTTCCTCAGCTCTGTTAGAGTGATCTTCCCAGACCAGGATCGATTGACTGTGTAGAATATTCTCTGTATAACCTGTAACATAAACAGCATTCTTTGAACCAAGTCCTTAAACACAGCAGTTAGGGAATTGAAAGAGAATGTTTATTTGGTTTATTCACTCATCCTAAGGAGACCTCTTTTTGAAAACTATTTTTTTGTACATGCTGTTATCCTTAATTCACTATGCAGTTTGAAAGTAACATTTGTTTCTGAAACAGTATTATCCATTTCCACCCTGCAAATATTTTCTCTGCTCTTAATTCACATCTTTGAGCAAGCAGATGCATTATTTATGTCAAGTAATATGTTCAAAGCGCAGACAAATCACTCAAACAGTTTCTCACGCTTTAGGCACTGCAGCTCCCACGATCTCAACAGATAGCGTTCTGCATTTCTGAAAAAATCGGGACTTTTGAAGAGGAAACAGGACATGTAGATGAAAGCAGCAAGTGTTGTCTGACCTATTGTGCCTGTAACAATGCCTCACCTTCTTGGTGGCTCCACTCAAAGTAATCAATAGAGATTATCTGGCTGCATTTATCTTGGATGTGTTTACATCACTCAACTCCTCCACTGATCTACCTCTCAGGAAAGTGGATAAAAAGCACTGCAGGGAGTGCACACGCTCCTGAGAACTCAAGGGGAACAGTGCACAGTATGAGGCTGAGCGCTCACAGGGACCTAAAGAGCAAGTTGAACCCTCCCTGGTCCACCCCTTGTTAGCAGGCCAAGCATCAACAACATGGAGCAGGGAAAATGCAAGGGTATGAACAAGTGCATACAAGGATAAACTTAGTGTGAACGAGATCATATAAACCGCCCTAATATGACATCTTCAACATGAGAAATTAGAAACCAAAATTAATGACTACCAGCACTGAAGTCTATGGAATATAATTCTTGTCAACAAAACATAACGCAAACAAACCTGTGATGTCTCTGACATGTTGACATTTTATCCTAGGATTTTGGTAAACCTTAATAGCACATGCTACTCCAGCATGAAAATTAACTTTACAAAACATGGATATAATAAGGGATTAAATCTAGTTAACAGATAGACTGGGACTGGTTTCTTTCTGAGCCTAAGCATAGTTCTGAGTGGGCTATCACCATTTAAGGGCCGTGCTTTGACTCAGTCACACGAGGACAGGTTGTTAGTTCAGAACAGATTTGGAAACAAGTATGAGATCATTGCTAACAGTCTGCTTTGAATACACGGATTGGTGAAGCAATAAACATTGATGAGCACAAATAGTTTTGGGAGCAACAGGACTGATTTGAGGTCTCAAAATGTATCTCAAAATGAGAGAACTAGCAGACAACTTAGGCACCAACAGGTATCGTGATGTGCTATCCCACTCCTTAGAAGCCTACATAGGGATATAGGGAGGTATGGGACAGCAGGAGAACTTTTTGTCCCTTAAAATACAAAACTAGAAGCTGAAATCAGCCTACTTCAGACTGACACGAGTCTTTTTTTTTTTTTTTTTAATAAGTACTCCTAATTATTAACCAACAGAACAACTTTCAGAGAAACACAGCACGATCTTCAATCAAGGATGGATGTCTTTCTAAAGTTGGGTGTCAATTCAATTAAAAAAAAAAAATACATCCTAACTATAGCAATCACTGAGCAATGTTCTATAGCCCATGCAATGCAAGGCTTCAGCCTAGGTAACGACAGGGGTCTTTTCCACTTTTAAACAATTAAAAAGCTGTCTCATTCTTCTTCAGTGCCACTGGCAGCCACTGCAATTCTGGACTATTTTTGAACTTGGTTTGGCCTTTGCTTCCAGGTTGCCAAAGAGTTCAGTGGCTGAAGAGTGTCTTTCCTCATACACGACCCAGTACCACACCTGTCAAGTCTGCAGCAGTTTGCAGCGATACAGGCTTCTCACACCATTTCAAGGACTCAGAAATAAAAGTCCCACAACAGAAAAAGGACCCCCTAACTACCAACACTTTTCTTTTCCTCTGCTGGCTGGCTAATAGAAGACAACAAAATACCTCAACACAATGTTAGTGACATGCAAGAAACCATTCTTCTATCAGATCAGATTGATAAAGATGTGTCTTCTGCTCTCTCCTCATACATCAGGCATACAGAGCAAAAATGTCTTCTTTACCATGTCTGGTCACTCAGTGCAGGTTTTATTATTCAAGTAACGGTCCAGTTTCAGTGGGTAGTACAGAGTGTCTATGTATGCATAAAGTATCATTGCTTCTCTCTTTGTCAAGTTACAAAGACAAAGCTGTCAACAACAACAAAAGCATTTCAAAAACATCCTAGGGCATTGTCACACAGCCTGAGATGATCTGCAACACTCAAGCCACAGCCAGTGTCTGCTGTAACAGAAAATCAATTCCTGTGGCCTCCCTGTTTTGTCTCTCACGGAGAGCAACAGCTGCATGATCGCAGCTGCACCGTGAGCTTCGAAACCAGGCCCCAGGCGCAGGCTGCTATGAGCAATTCTGCTCAGCAGCTCTGACCTTACTGAAAGCCATAACTCCGGCTCTGTTCTGCCCAGTGTGGAAGGCTGTTTATTCCAAATTCATAAGCCTTCAGAAGGGGAAGCCCCTTCCCTATCTGCCCAGTCCTGTCACGTAATCTACATCCAGGTCCAAAACCACTGATAGGTCAGTTCTAGACTTTTTCACCAGTCCTCCCACAGAAGGGAAACAACAACATTCTGGGAAAATAAATAAATAAATAAACAAATAAAAATAAATCAAGGCTTTATTAAACCCTGCAGGCCATCTTCACTTTCCACATTCAAATTGTTAATACTGCATGAGCTGAGCGTTTTTCAACAAGCAGGAAGTTTTTCCAAGTTATTTTTATTTGCCTCAGCAACAGCATGCAGTGCTAACATTGAGCTTTCTTTGCACACTCTGGGAGAAGTCGCATTTTAAAGCTTTCATATTAAATGTCTCATGATATTCTGCGCCATCTTCACCAGCTTCAGAAGTCTGCTGAAAAAACACAAGTATTTTAGTATGCTGGCAATACAACAGCTCGCATATACTGATGCAGATTAAAGTACAGCTTATTGTATCCAAAAGGCACCTCTAAAAGGTGCAAAAAAAGGCAAAACAAAGAATTTGAAACATCTTATCCATACTAGACTGTTAGCTTACTCTCAGGTGATTTCAACCAAGCGATGCTGTATCCAACAATGAACACAAATGCCAGTGTCTCCTTATGGCCCTCGTCTGCAACACAAAAATAAAATGTAATTCCTGCTCTTGCAGCAAATACAGCACTGTCACTATAAGTGTAAGGCACTCTACCTTGAAGGGATTGAAAGGATCCAAGCAGTCTCAAAATCCAAGGACAAAGCTGTTTCCTTCATTACCTCCCGGTGGAAATGCTGAATTTCATGACATTAAAGACAGAAGTGCCAAACTGTCTGTGGGTGGAGATGTGAGAAATAGGAATTCCTGGTGTCAGAGAGAAGAGCCACTGCTGCAGTGGGCCACGTACTGTCACTCCACATGGGAACAACCTGACCCAGTGGACTGTATCTCCTGAGGTCTTGACTCTGCTCCAACTCAGTGATCTGGCCAAGGCCAAACACAGAGCTCAGAAGGAACGTGTCTGTCAGCACAGACACCCAGAACAGCATTGTCCTGCCAGCGTGAGGAGTCTGCAAAAGACACTGCAGCTTTGTAAGATTTGCTGCCACACACCATCCACCTCAAACACCAGCACCATCATTTCCTGGGTGCCTGAGAGCAAGCTTAGACGGCCACCACTGTCAGAGTATTGTGCATAAGGGTTTCTAAAGGCTCTCAAGCTGAAGTAAGGAAGCACAGTGGAGATGAGCAGAATCAAGAAGCACTGAAGAGCTTTATGTACACACAAAGCATACAGTTCTTTGACCAAATTTATGGTGGTCACATAGGACCTCATTCAGACACAAGGGAAGTTGTAGAACGGAACAGATGTTGCTCTTCTTAGTAGCAGCCTGGACTTCAGTTATCTTGAAGCAGAACCTCAGCTTCACACGGCTGATCTCTCAGACCAGAGCATGCACAGCACCTGGTGAGGTCCAGAAACTACAGCAATTCACCCATTTGTGTGCCTTCATCATCTCCTGGACATTGTCACACCTACTCTGACCAGGTACTATGCTTAAGGTACCTTGTTCCATGGGGACTGAAGGTGCTGACAATACACCGGTGTTCACTGTCGTATTCAGGCACATGTAGACATTCGAAATTGCTTCTTATTAAAGATTTTCATAAAACATTAGTGTGATGGTTCAGGACATGCCCAGAGCAACTGAGTGTTTTTCTGCCATCTGCTCTTTACAGGAAAGGGACAAGCTTGTGCCTGCCAGTAATCTCTCAGCTGCCAACACGTGGTGCAGCTGGCCCCCACGCAGAGCCTGGCAAGCCAATAGGAGGCAGCTCTCTTTAGGCCTTTCTTTATCTGAATTTGTTATCACTGCAGAGATAAAACACCCTATATTTATACCTTTTATTCATATTCATACCCAACATGAGACAAGTTAGAGGCTTAAAATAAAATCCTGGAAACTTATTCAGGTAAAGCACAAGTCTAACTCCTTACTGCAACGTTGGAACAAAGCTACAGAACAACAAACAGTAGTCACAAAAGCTCAGCAGTTCAGAAAGACCAGACAGGCTTTCTGGCACATGAGACGCAGGAGGGACGGACATTGGTATAAAAGATGCTTTGTACCATGGAACAATCTGATTCTCCGTGCCTAAATGACAGAAATCTTCAAACATGAGACCTCCCATATTTGGTCAGTCCAGCAGAACTAGGGGTAACTTAGCAGCTCTCGAAGACCAAAGAAGGACCACTCTTATGTTCCTTCATCATGATTAAAGGCCAAAAATTGTTTTTAAAGATTTGCTTAAGGCCAGAAAGAATGACCATTACCCTTTTGACTGACCACTTGACTGACACAGACTGAATAATTTTTTGTTTTGAAGTAGTTCTTAACAAAACTCATTGCTAGCAATATGAAAAACACAGTTTTTTAAGTAACTGAATGATCTGCTGATGGGCACAATGACAAGTAACAAAGGAGAATTGGTTCAGCAGTGTCACAGGAGATCAAAGAAGCCAGCCTACCGTTGTAATATACCGGGAATGGAACTCCGGAGCGTCCTTCAGGAACGTCAGGCCAGGATGCGTTTCTACCACATCCTGCAAGAGCAAATAAAATGAAACATTTTCTTCTCCTTTTACTTAATGTTCAGATGTTACTGGGTTTACAAACCAATACTTTTGCTTATTTTTGAAACAGTATTTGCAGCATTAACAAAAAAAATATGAAATGATATCTTTTAATCTATAAAGTGAACCTTCTAGAAGTAAAAGTAGAATACATGTTCTGGGCAATACGCACCTGTTGGGCCATTTTGATTTACTTAAGGACAGAAAAACAAAGGAAGAGAGTTAGTGAGAGGATGAAAACTCATTTTTAGTGAATGAGACAAAAAATTAGATTACCATGCAACCATCTCTTCAAAACCATTTTTCCATTCATTGAAGATATTAATATTTGTCAGAGATAAGTGTCAGAAATGAATTTTCTTTGAAAGGCTAAAAAAGTTGCTTTTCATGTCCTCCACAACAATGACAGCGCTTATGAACCTTAGAATGCACACAGATGTGAGCAATGCTTTTCCAAAATTTACTTGTATAATGTATGGAGATTTGTTTTTCTCAAGATCAGCTTTTTGTAAGCCAAACACTCACTCGTGATGCCAAATCTGCCAAGAAATGCATGACCAAAGACGTAAAGAAACTGCTCAGATCTTGAATGTATCACCTCAGGTCCTATATGCATCAGAATGTCTGTGTAATTTTGGTATGTCTGACTCCTCTACTCCTTAAGAGGTGTTCAGAATTTTGCTCTGTTTATACCATGACGTGGCAAAGGGATAGAGTAGATACAGTGCCCTTAGGGGTGTAATATGACCAGGTTTTGGCCAGTCTAACTTGACGTCTAATACGATGGTGTCGTATGGTATAATATTGCTAGTCTCTGGTTGACTGACAAACAAGATTGTACACGCCTTTGGCTGAGCCAGCAGCTAAGAAGCAGAGCTGCTATCAGCCAGGAAAGGCAATACGCCCAGTGGAGAAAAGGTGAGAAGTAACATGAGAAAATTTACCCGTCAGTCCCAGTTAAACTTGTCTGAGACACAAACGTCCAGTACAGACAAAATCTTTCCCCAGTAAAGCAACTAAAACACGGGTTTTGCACAGAAGGCAATAGAGTGTGTTAAATCTAAGAATATTATGGAATGGCTTCAAAAGAGTATCAACAGATAATCAGAGGAGCAGATGGACCTGATTTACAGAGAAACTACAAAAAAGATAAATCTATCCAGTGCTTGCCTAAATGGCCACAATACTTTGCTTTCATACTTGCTTTGTTAAAAATATGACACCTGAATTAAAGGGAAGGAAAGAAAGAAATTAAATTAGGATGCATAGAGCTTTGCCTGAATATCAGGAAGAAATGAAATCAGGATGAGGAGACCTTAGCCTGAATATTAGGAAAGGTATCATCAGTGTAATTTATGTACTAACAGGTGCAGAGGCACACACAGAGCAACTGGGACGGCAAAACTTTCTGCACAGATTTCCAGGGGATATTGCACCTGATAGCCTGGCTCTACAATTCAATTGTAATTGCAATGTCAAGCAACCCACCCAGGTGCTGTTCAACCAAAGGTCTGCGTATCCTTAGAAAACATTTAAAGACACAAGAATAGAACAGTTACAAAAGGAACACTGCTCCCTGTCCCCATCAATTCACTGCCGAGCAGCTGATGTACCTGAAGGAGCGGGATGAAGTCCTCCTGCTCAAGGTAGTCACAGCTAGGCTTCGCTACAAGGTAGGTGAACCTGGATGCATCATCATGGCAGTTACGTAGGATTCTGCAGGAGAGATGAAAAGTTACTCCAGCTGCTTTGCATCCATCACAGATCACAGCCAGATAATCCAGAGCCTTATCACATGTTATGCAATACACTTTCAATATGTATTATGCAAAGTTGACCTCAATACTAGTATCAGTTTGCTTCTTCAGCAGCACCACGGTACTTCTGCTCTGTGGAGCTTTCTTCACATTACCATCACTGTGGTAAACAAGACGTTTCTTTCTGAAGACTGTTCTTATTTTGATTCCACAGCACCTTAGGAAGTAACCTGACTTTTCAAAATGCTGCATGCTCACTGACCTCATTTGAAGTCCAGATGACCAACCTAATAAGATGCCGTAACAGATGTGCTTCCCAATTTAATCTTTTAATGCATTTCATTATTTGAAGATGCTGTCCAACCGCAGTGACTAACTTTTGAACCAGAAAAATCACTCCCCAAAAGGGGAATGAGCACCACTTATTAATTATGTCATGACTGGCTGCTGTGCAGAGGAAGTCACGGAGAATAGCCTAATGAAAGAGTGAGCAGGGTTGAGAACTGAGAGGGACACAAACATTGAACTATAGCGCTGAAACGCCTCTAGTTTTCTGCAGAGATCACACTAACGGGCCTGATACTAAAAAAAAACACAACAAAACAAAACCAAAAACTAGTAGCTGACAAACAATTCTGTCAGCTGCACATTTGTTTCATGCTGCCAATTAACAGATACGTTCTAAATCAGCTGAAGAAAAGAGGTGCTTTTCATTTTTTTAAATTTATAAATCATGCAACATAACAATGGGTTCCAAAGCCATGTTTTAGTGCCAAACTAAAAGCTCTGATTTTCAGAAGTGTTCTACACCTAGCAATGCCTATTGACTTCAAATGAGATTAGGAAGCACACAGCAATTTGAAAAATTAGGTTACTTACTAAGATGCTTAAATATAGACTTCAGTGATTACAGATTCCTGTTTTAAAATTACGGCTGTGTTCATGCAGTTGTAGTGCAACTTTACAAAGAACACTACTTTTATCTCTGAGTATCACATTTCCAGAAGTAATTTTGCAACTGCTGGGGGGCAGGACAAAGTGGGGAAAAAAATCTTTCTAAAACAGAAATTAAAGTGAGGAAAATATTAGGCTTGTAAATGGTATGGATTAAAGGAATAGAGAAAAGGTGTGTGACCGCAGTCTGCAAATATCTGAAGGATGTACAAGTCAGAGGAAGTGAAAATATGTGGTATCATACGTGAGGGATTGAAGGATTAATTAGAAGTAATTGCAGGAACCCAAGAGAGAAAAAAATACTATCCGTGTCAAAAAAAACACTTACTGATCAGTCATCCCTAATATTTTTGTAATTTTGCCAGGGTAACTAGAAGATGTTTTAACAATATTATCACAGGAAATAGTTTGGAAACTCAGGGTTAAAGACTATTTCAAAAAACCTGAGGGATGATCATTACATTAAAATATAGAAGTCTCCGGATAGGAGGTGGAGATATTATTCAGGTGTTTCACAAAGATTAAGTTGCCCTGGAGGGAGAAGATTAGGCAAGAGGACAGGTCTGTTCCATCTTGCACCTCTGACTCCCAACATGATACATGAAAAAAGAAGCTTTGACAATGGTATGTGGAAACAACTATCGAAACACACAGATTTGACTGTAAAACAGTGTGCTTGAGGAAGGTAGGAACTATCAAAGCTTAGTTTGGTCCACTTGTGTGGTGCTTCTTTATTTCACAATCCTTCTTCCTGCCCCGTAACAGCTTTCCTCTCCCCATTCCTACGTGGCACTCACTTAATGCACCAGCAAATCAACAAGGCATCAGATAAATATACCCAAGAACCACTGACATCTGTCAGCTATCTCTGAATATCTGACATTTCTTGGGACTCTGTTAATATATTCTATATGCCAACCAGAACAACATTTCATCATCTATACAACTCATGCAAATTTTGTTGATGCAGCATGAAAATCAGTGTTTGGGAATTTATACGGAAGGAAACTTAAGCTGACAGAGATCTTTAAGCTGTTTATTTTCCTCTAAAGAACGGACAAAGATTTGAAAAGTATGGTGGAAGAAGAAGAACAGAGAAACATCTATGGCAAATTTTTCCTTTTTCAAGAAAGGGAGTTCTGCATTTGTTACACTCACTTTCTCCACAAAGATACAAATGAGTGTACAGACACGCATCCTGTCCTTTCTCCTCCTGAGGCACTGAACATGGGTGCTTTCCAGTAGAGTGGGCAGCCACAAATCTGTAACGAAACACAGGAACAAAGAGGAATACAACAGCAGTCACAAGCAGAGCCTGCTTATACACCAAATCCATACTTTCACGTATGGGAAATGAAGCAGTAATGGCATACAGGTGAGTCCAAAAGCTTTTTGCTGTGTGCCATGGTTCAGAATCCACCCATAACATTCTACTTTGTTGCGTGCCTTTGTAGGCAGATGAGAAATACATCCTGTCAGGACCAGAGACTCTTTCAAGCTCTTAAGTTCTGATTTTAACTATTTAGCAAAGCAAATGGAGAGGCACCTCCAGAAGACCACTCACACCAGCTACCTCGCTGATGTACCTGATAACGGGATAACCCGCTCTTTGTATGGGCTGACTTCTCATTGACAGCAAGGGAACTCCAGTTCTCATCACAGACAGTTAACAACTGAGTATCTGAAGGTGAAGTGATTCCAGTCCCATAGCTTCTAGTGCAGTGCCTTTTACCCTGAACAGCCCATTTCCCAATGCTGCTAGATCTCAGCAGGATAACCAAAAATGAGTGCACAAATAGAAAGTGGCCAACTCCAGCAGAAGGACTGCCCAAACACGACCTTTTAACTAGCTGCTGCCTTAGTATTTCTATCTGGGTAGCTTTCAGAGCAGTAATCAGTGAAAGCTCATGCATTTTGGGCTTTCTAGTGCCTCAGAAAAGCAGGCTTAAAATTACTTCAAACACTGAGTTGCTGATACCTTCAAGAAGCCTCTGCTTTACTGCAGAGATCTTGCTAGCCACCTGTACGGCTCCAGCCAAGGAATCAGAACATCTGCAGAACACAGACCTTGGATGGAGCGCCGCTGATCGGGCAGGGTGCAGGTGGGAAGGATGTCAGACTAAATGGGAGGAAGAATGTTTGGAAGAAATTGTTGAGTTAACCCCTTCTACTTTCCCCACAAACCCTATTCAACCTCATCTAGTAAATGAGATGGCTTACAAATGCGCCACTTGATTCCTCTAAAAGCAAACATAACACAAACCAAACCCCAGTCTCTCCTTCTGGAAAAAGCTTCCTTCTGAGGAAACAAGTGCTCCCCTTGGACAGAACATCACTGCTCAACCTGCAGCGCCAGGGAGGCATTCATGCACAGGGCAAGCTGAACATATGAGATGCGTCTGACAACTGCCAGTTTTAGATCAGCATTACTAAAAACTATGGTTAAAGGAGAGGAAAATAGAACAGCCCATCTGCACCGTGCTCCCACACAAGTGCTGTGTTTTGTTCCCTGAAGCCAGGAACTCATTAGCAGACTGTAGCTACGCCAAGTCTGCTGACACGTGCATTATGGATATTGAACATATGCATCTCAGTGCATCAGGGTTGACTAAGCATTCCCTCTTCGGCTGTGTCCGAGGTGGCGTAGGCTGAAAGTTGCTTTCTCAAGCAATGCTGTTACAGTGTACACAGGTCATGTCCAGATTAGGGGGACAGCCAGCCACAGAAAGGGTAATCGATACTATCTGAAGCCACAGAGGCACTTAATTTTCTGCTATCATTTAAGCATAATTATGGAGAAACAGGAAAACAAATACATTTTTATCTCGTAAGAAACCTGAAAGAACCATTTTGTGAATTACAGCAAGATGGAGCGTACACATCAGGCGTGACACTCAGCAATCTTTTCCCACAGACACTTTAACTGAGATTATTTTTATCTTCTTCATTTAAAAGAAAAAACAAAAAACCTTCAGAGCAAAATAATATAGGTTCTTTTTCACTAAAGAATGAGAAGAAGAAGTGTTTTAATAGCTTCAGATTCATTCTTTCTCCCTCTCCAAAAAGTAAAGAAACCCAGGGAGCTGTTACCTTTGCAATTTTCCCCATTTCACAGATGTTTGCTTTCTCATCCTCAAACTCTGTAAAGGCTTCTTCAATCCTGGCAATGATCTCTTCATGATTAGTGCAGACATTCGGAAGTCCTTTAGGGAAGTAGAAACGTGGAATGTTTATGGACAAAGGGGTACTGCTGGTGGCTTTATTCACAGGCAGGAGAGCACAAGGGCTAACCACTGAGTTCAAAGGGACGGGGGATGAAGTTCCAGGTTTCTTCTCTTGTTTACTTTGAACCTGAAAATATAATTAACAAATACTTTTTTTTTTTTTTTAAACACATAGAAGAGGAGAAATAGTTTGTGTTCTGAGTGACCAGGAAAAAAAAAATCTAAAACCATCAACAATTAAATTATAACACAGGGATAAAAATATATGTCTTAAGTATCAAATTTAGAAATTAGTGCAATGTCAAAAGTTGAAAATTTAGGATATATCACAGCTAAGGCTGTTTTTGCATAAGATCTGTGCATTTTGCTTGTAGCTGTGGATTATAATACACAATTTAACCACAGGAGAACATACTCTGCAATCCAGTACTACCAGAGAACATGGACAGTGTTTGCTGTCTCTCCATATGCTGGGCCCTGTGCTATCATTTTGCCCCACAAGCAGTACAGCACCACAGTCTGTTCCTAATTAGTATTTTTCACATTTTTAAAGTCGTCACCATATAAGCAGCAGAATTCAGATGTTGGAATGCCCAGAGATTAAAAAAAATCCTTGCTCCCCCACAAACACACACTCTCTTGGGAGGAGGCAATAGGCTTGCCTATTGCACAACGGTTCAAATGCAAGAGTTGTTATTAATATAACAACATACGTGATAAGAGGCTAATAAGGAAACAGTCAAGTAAATACAGCTGCAGCTTTCAGTTTATTTATTCTAGATATTTCAAAACAAAATGGTTTTAGGATAAAGTAGCCAAGTCTAGGTTCACTCAATGCATAAGAATGTATATGATGAACTGACTAAATTCTTTGCCTTATAATTTTCCAGATATTTGGAGCTTTTCTTAACACATACTGAATAACACAACTTGCCATGGGTTTGCCTGAAGAAGTGAGAATTGTAAGAGCTTCCCTGAGCCATTTTCTCTGAAGTTTAAAATACTTCACAATCTGTTCTTCAAAGACCTGTAAAACCACAGAACAAGGGATTTTCCTTCTCTTCACTCCTTTGCTCCACTGCTCTTTCTTTAAATGGGGAGGACCTCTTCCTTCTTCCAAATGCCATCCCACTTCAGGAGCAGGAACACGTGTGCTTGCACACGTACACCAGCCCAAACAGACTTCTGTACTGTAACTGCTCTACGCTCACCTGGAGCTTGCATTTCTTTAAATTCTCCTCTGCTGCCTTTACAAGAGGCCTCCAACTGCCTGGGAAGCAGCGGGGTGGCAGACTGGGCTCTGGCTCCTCGGTGGGGCTGGTGATTTGGCTCGGAGGAAGCACAGGCACATGGCTGCTTCCGTTCCTACAGCCTGCTGCCACCCCACCTGCCCCGTCTGTTTGGTGAGCTTCAGCCACGACCCAGCTCTGCTCCGTGGTTTTCACCTCCTGGCTTCCAGCAGAGGGGAAATTCCTGCTGCTCTCTTACCGCTCTGCATTCCCACCAAGCAAAGCTGGAACAGGCATCGCGGTGCCACCTCCTGCCACTTGATTCCTCTAACAGGACTTCACGCCAGCTTGTCTCCAAGAGCCACGTCTCAGCAGCAGGTTTAGTGCTCACACGCAGACACGCACCGCTAGCTGCCAGGACCAACTCTAAGAAATGACTCAAACCTAACAAAAACGTCCACATACCAGAAGAAACCAAAGAAACATATTGTTCTTCCAAAGGACTCGTTGCTTTACCAACATGTCCTCGTTCCCTTACAGACTAATGAAATGGGATTTCCTCCTTTGAAGGCAAATCCCGAGCCCATCACCATGACAGCGCCGTGCCACTCTCTATGCTGCGTGCCACAGCCTCCAGCAGACCGTCTCTACCACAGCTCGTCCACGTTGCCCCGAGCCCCGTTTTCCGAAGAGCAGGGCAATCCGTTTTCCTCCAGGCATTGCCCAACTCAGCAAGGTTTGGCACCAGCTTGCAGAAGCTGCAAGCCAGCCCCCCGGGATCGAGGTGAATTTCCCGACAACCCCAAGCCAAGGCAGGAGGTTCGGCACCTGTGGGACAGAGACAGGGATGCTGCTAAGCCTCAAATAGCGAACCTGTTCATACACAGCAGCCGGCCTTCCCAGGAAGGCTGAATCACTGACTCCTGCCCAGGCCAAGGCAAACAAGGTGGAGGCAGAGCCCACAAACAGCTTCTTTTCAGATCCTACCAAAGCAATGGAAAGGGAGAACATTTCTGGCCTTTGTCTTCTTCTTTCTTATTGAAGACTGAGCCATCTACAGCACCAAGGAAAACAACAAGCAGCAACCAGCTCCTGATGATACTGCTCCCCAGGACAACCTCGCAACTTTTTTCCCCCGTAAAAAATCACTTTGGAAAAATGTTTCTAGAATGGATACATCCCAATGTCAATCACTATGGGCACAGCAGGGAGTTAATGACAAATACTCGTGAGTCACTCGTGAAAAAATAAAGGAAGCGATATGGGGGAGCTTTGTGGCAATTCCTTGGGGAAGAAAAAAGAACAACGGTTCCTTCTTCCAGAAGTTAACCATAAATGCTATTTGCTTAGTGGAACATCTCTCCAAAAGGGATGTGCATTTTCAGAAGGACTACTAGGGCAGTAAGCTACAAATGCTACAACAAATCCTTTACCTCTGCTACCAATTGCTTTTTTTTTTTTCCTAAGAAGGAAAGTAACATTACAAACCAGTTTTAAACACTGCTTTATAGCACGGTTTCAATTACCCTAACTAACATCCGTCTATCCACTGTGTTATCTTTGGCCAGTCACACAATGTATTTCTGGGCAGGCTGAAGCAGTGACATCTGCATTACAAATAAAGCAGGCAGCAGGACGGCCTCCCTGCACCACGCACACAAAGCCCAGAAACTCCCCCAGCCTCCCGGCAGCACCGGGCCCAGCACACGGCTCCGCGAGGAAGCGGCATCGCAGCGAGGGCTCAGATATTTCCTCTTCTTTTCTCCTGGCTCCAAACCTCCAGCAGGGTCCTGGAGGATAAGCCGACCCGTTTATTGCTTTCTTCAGGAAGAGATTCTCTCCTCTTCTTTGTCGGGCACAGTGACTCAGCCTGGTTACTCACAGTCCACAGGGCTGACTTAATGTCTCCTTTCATTTTTGCTGTTCCTGCCTTACTGAAGTTGGAGGATAACTGGACGCAGGCCATCCTCGGAGATCAGCGGTTCCCCAGAGCTGATTTGTATCAACAGCCCAAAACTTTCCCTTCCTTCCTTTCCTGAAGCCCTTCCCCACCATTGCACCCTTCTGCTGCCTCTGTCCCTGCGGCTCCTGCAGAAGGGGAGAGGCGATGAGAAATGGTATTTCTGGATGCAATTTTTTCCTACTGTAAATCGTAAATGTACCAGCAGAAGCAGAGCGCTACTGCAGAAAAACCCCAATAAAACAAACCAAGCAACGCAGGCCCACAGAAGGGTTTAGGTGGACAGGGACACAAGGCCAGCCCTAAGCTTCGGTCAGGTTCCTCATGGCCTCACCCAGCTGGGTTTCCAAACCACTCGCCTCATGCCTCCAGTGTCCCACCAGGCCGAGCTCCCATCCACCAGAGGCTGGCCAAGCCTCCCCCTTGGCCTGTGGGGGACCTCAGCTCTCCCTGCCCAGACCCTAACAGTGCCCTGAGGTGGTTCTGGTGCTGTGGGAAGGCACTGCCGCCCCTCACTGCTTCATGCAGTTCTCCCCCAGGGAGTGAAGAAGCGTGTTGCAGAGATTAACCTTATACACTGACTTTCACCTGGCACCAGAAGCCGTGGAATCAAAACGTGCCCCATGCTACAAGATCCTCCGGGGCTATTTTAAGAGCTGTTTCTTAGGAAACAGCTGCGCCGCTGGTAATTTCACCTTTTTACTTCCTCACCAGGTCACCGATCATCTTAACAGGGACGAGGCTCACGACGGGGGATTTCAGCACACTGCGACCCCCGTTACAGGGGTGGCTACCCGCCAACCTGCTGTCCTAGCACAACTACTCCAGCCTTCCCCAGCCATCCCCGAAAGCGAGCACAGAAGCTGGGATTATCCCAAGAAACCGATCCTTGGTGCAGTCTCCATTTCTTCGGCTACATCTCCTTCAATCACAGCCCCCCAGAGCCTAGGAAACAGCCCGACAAAGCACCCTGTGATGGCAAAAGGTTTCCCAAGCCAGGCAGGCTGCTCTGCGCCCAACCTGGGTGCAGCAGAAAGTGGGCTTGTCCAACAGGCAACAAGAGACATTCAGAGCAATCACACAGAAACTGGGCTTTTCTTACAAAAATGCAGGGAAGACCTAACAGCCTTCGGCTGTTTCTCCCTGTTAAATCACTGCCCTTGCCATTACGCTTTCCCCTTGTTTACAAAGACACTTTAACTGTGCGCTCTAAGCCTGGGAGGTTTATTTTTAAACCTGCTGGTATCTTGCTGCAAATAACTTGCTGCAAATAGACACGCCTGGAGGGGACACAGTTTGATTCTCTGATCCAATGAAAAATACAAAGCAACAGAAAAAAAAAAAAAAAAAAAGTAAAAACAAATGCCAAGTGCTCAAACCTGGGCCTGCTGGAATGACTTCAGCCTCTTCTTGAAGCGGGACGGAAGAACAAAATCGCAGCCCTTCGCGAGGAAAGCCAGCTCCCCGCCCAGGTCTGGGTCCCTCCGCAGAGAACGCTCCTTGATCATCATCCTGCTCAGCTCCTAAGCTGCTGGTGCCCGCTCCAGAAGGGGCACGGGGACTCTGCAGGAGACCACGTCAAACCCCGGAGGTTGCTTTCTTGGTTTGGGTTTTTACAGGCACGAAATGGCAAACGGCTTCCCGCAGGAGCATGCTAGGTCTTCTCTCTCTTCAGCAAGACAACATCTGGAGATTGTGGCTCGCTCCTGAAGCCAGACCTCCCTTTTTTACCTGATATTCAACGTATCCTTCAGTACCACCAGGATCTTCTGCCTTCTTGTAATACTTTAATTGAGAAACATGATCTACAACAGAATCTATTTCCCTGCTGGCTGCATGACAGACAATCTGTCCTTGGCTTGTAATAGGCCAGGGGTAGCATGGGAAAGGAAGCACCCACCACCACGACCAAGGTGCTAAAATTAGACGGGCTGCAGAAGGGGCTAAATATACCATCTTCCCCAATAGTTCCTACTTTCCGTGCTTCAGCGCTGAAACATGAGGTGCGAACTTGCATCAGCCAGACGCGGCCGGAGTGAAGCCGCACGCGATGCTGGTGGTTTGAGGGCCCTGCCTCCGAGGTGATGAGGCAGATCGGCACGAGCTCTGCTCCACACCAAAGGCTGTAATTTTCAGGAAACATCACTTTTTCCTTCTTGCCTGGAAAAAGCAAATCAGCCGGTTTCTCCAACACCAAACGAGCACATAAGGATGATCTTGGATAATGAGCTCAGGCATTTAAAATGGCTCTAAATAAAGTGGGTTTTTAAAGACATCAAAACACATCATCCTTTTTATTCCCTTTTTCCATAACTCTCACGAGGCAAAAGCTGCTCCCCAAGCCAAATGCAAAGCAGTTCCCAGGAGACAATCTGCTCTTTTTCTCCGTGACCTTAAGCAAGCAGACCTCCAGCTCTGACTTTGTCCTGGCCTGCTACAAGCGTGTTCTCCCTCACCTATCACGACAACAGCGCTGAGCAGCGACCTACGTCCAGTTCTCACCCCACAAGATGCCAAACACACAGTCCTGCAGCCTGCTTTCCTTCCTTGGCTTTAAGAGTCCCAGCTACTTCACCAGGTTTCTTTCTGAACCCAATAACAGAGAACATCTCAGTTCTGGCCTTGCTTTTACTCAAATCCTGTATTTGAAATTGAAAGGTCTCACCGAGCCTCACCAACAGAAGAGGATGAGAACTGGACCCCGTGTGCCTCTGATGTATCCATTCTGTATAGCCAAGAAGAGCACCAGCTCCACACGTTCTCAAAACAGATTAAAATTCTCCAGCAACAGCATAACTCTTTGTTGGTTTTAGAGCCAATGAGGCTGAAAAACTCATCTTGTATCAGGAGGCTTTGTTTCAACTACCTTCAGATGCCCACTTTAAGATAACACAACTTCGTGCAAGCAGAGCTTGTATCTGTCCTGATTACAAAGTTAGCCCACGTGCTTCAAACATCTCCCTGCATGTTTAGTGTTGGTTCTTTTAATTCTTTAATTTCACCGCATTTCTTTTTATTTTTTCTTTTTTGGTCATTTCTGATTCCAAGATACTTTAAGATGCAGTTACTGCTTTCATTTATTTCAGTAACTATTACCAAACAAATAAAAAAAGTCTTTTGTTACCATCTGGGGTTAGAAAGCATGAGTAGTTGATGCTGGAGAAGAGCGCAGATGTGCATGCAGCTTAACTGACTGGTGCTACTAACATCTGATCAGAACTATTTGTAACACATGAGGAAGAAATCTGATTTCCCAGTAAGTTTTCCATTATATAGTGAATGCATTTTGAGAAAATGTGATTATTTAACATTGGAGCTAAAGGCACCGTGGTGTTATAGAAGACACTTTTTACGGTTAATTTCCCCACCCAAAGTCCTCGAGAAGCACGTGATTTGCTCTGCGAGACAAAGCACCCCAAGCCTTAACTTTCTAGGATTACGAAGCAGCTTTCGTTCCACTCAGAGCATTCTTCAGGCCACCCACTGAGGCACGCAACAGACGTTTTGATGTCTAAAAGCAAGGTGTGTGGCCTCAGGACAACGCTGTGGGACAGCCTAAGCTGAGCCCCTCTGCTCCCCGTGGTGCAGCCCCTGCCCAGAGGCAGCTGCAGCGCCCGTCCCACCACAGACATGGGGCTCGTTTTCTGCTATCGCAGCGTCTCGCACACAAGCACCAGGTGTGGTAAAAAGGAAGATTCAAAACCCTGCAATAGGAAGCGGAAAGGCAGGGGAAGAGAGAAATAGGAAGCAGGACAGCTCCTTCTGGCTCAGTGCAGCTCAGCAGGCCTTTGACATGGGATCCCCACCCGCAGGCCCTAAAGAAGAGGCCTTTTTTAGCATCGAACCCTTGTTGTGGTTCCTGCTCCCAAAATTATTCACAAACTTCACCCAGTGGTTCTTATAATAAAAGGCATGGGCAGGGCTTGGAGCAGGGGCTTGCACTACCCAAACTTGATTCTGAAAGCAGAACGAGCTTGTGATTTTCTTACAGACTTTTCTAGGGTACTTTTACTGTGGCACTAGGTACTTCGCACGCATTAATTACCCAAACTCAAATACTTCATCAAACCAGCACACGGAGAGGTTAAGGTCAAAACCTTCCACCACTGACTTTTCCAAGGGCTTTGTATAAGACATTTGCCTCAAAAGGTAACCCCCTTTACCTCCCCAAAAGCCCCAAGGACCAGCACTGCTGCAGATGGGGCCAGCCCAACCTCTACTTCTTCACCACCTGCTGGTTCGAGCTGGTCTCATTTCCCTCACACCTGCTATGCCAGCCAGGCTTCACTCCTTACCTTTCTCCTATCTACAGGCAAAACATATAGAAAAATACTTTTTTTTTTTTTTGCTAGTCTTTCTCAGGCTAGCAAACACTTGTTGTATTTTGGTGGTGTGTTTTGTTTTTTTGCTATCCTTTAGCTAGTCAGACAGCTGACCTGCTTTCATTGAGCCTTTTCTTTCAAAAACAATGTATAAAAAGGATCAGCACACAGAACAGGAAATTTTAAACCAAATAGTCGGTTTAGAGATAAGCAGTGGAAAACTGGATCTCAGAATGGGAAATGTTGGACAGCCTAAAAGCACGCCGAGCTTCCTGGCCTGCCTGGACGAAGCGTGATGCGCTCATTATGGGCTCTGCAAAATTGATGGACTTCTTGAGTGTTCATTTCCTAGTTTCTAAATATTTGGGTTCTGAAAGCAAAGAAGCTAGTAATTCTATTGTTCTGTGTGGATGAGCATCATTGTTTTTCTATGATAAAGGGAAAAGTCTGTTGCTGATACAAGTTAGCCCAGATTTCAACTCAGATAGGCCAGTCTGAGCCAGCAAACAGTCTGGGCTGAAGTGGCTTCCCCTTTGCTTTTTCCTTGCTTGAGGGATATTAAAACTGTCACAGCCCACATCAATGAAACTGCACTGCATTTTCATCAATATTAGATCTGGTTTTGTGTGTGTGTGCCTGTATAGCTATTTGATAACGGCTTTATGAAAGAAAACACAACAAATACTTCTAAAACTGATGCGCACACCTGCCATACCGATCGGAAACCCCAAGGAGCTCCAGCCAAACCCAGTTAGCTGCAAGACTCAGGGGTTCCCCACATGCTACACCTGGAGAGGGCCTTGCACCCACGACCACATCTACATAAAGCACAGCAAACCTCAGAGCGAGGCCAGTAGAAGCAGCAGTGCAGGGGCCTTGGATCCATCCTGCTAGGGGCCAACCCACTGCCCAGGGGACTGGCAGCACGTGCACAGCGCTCAGCCCAGGCCCCTGGGTCCCCGGGACAGTTTTCTTCTGTGAGCTTTGGTTCCAGGCACCGACACAAAGCAAAAGCCGAGCTGCAGCGTGCAGCAGGAGCTCCTGTAGCGCTGCTGCGGACGGCAGGCTAGGAGCAAACACACACACACAAGACGTGTGGATGAGGAGGGAAACAAACCGATAGGGGACCAGCCCCATAAGCTGTTTGATAGACAGCGTAAGCGTATCCAGTTCTCAAGTCTTGTAGAAGAACAGCCACAAAATTCAGTGTCACACATGAGCAAACATTTGTGTTTCAAGTTCACAAGATTAAACAAAAACCTCGTAAACCTCAAGGCAAGAGTAGCTATTAAAAGATGACTTCAGAGCTTTTGGAGTCACTTAATTCTGCACTCTGAGGAAGAAGCCCTTCTGCCTTGCTGGAGATATCAGACAAGGTTACGCTTACTGTCTTCCATAAGCAAAGATGTACAGAGAAACATCAGAAACACTTGAAAAGTACCTAGTCTAAAACAAATAATAAACCCCAATTGTATCATTTTGGTTAAATAACCCTTCTTCCCTCCCTCCCCCTTTCAGAATTGCACCAAATACCTGCATTTTCAGGCATACAAACTGTTTTAAAGACATGCAAGTTATGGTCCTGCTGGAAGGAGCTACGAAAGCTCACTGCTAATCTGGACACCTTCTCAAGCATGTAAGTGGAAGGTGCATTTTGGAAAGTAAAACTCTTTATACTTTCTATGCATTTGGGACTTCAGCACCCTGTTGTTTTGAGAATTTGGTACTAGCACTTTCCATTCAAAAGCAAAGGACTGGGCAGACAGCGTTGGTTCCCCTCGAAAGCGAGCCCCCATCAAGACCCTTTTGCTGGGCAAACCTGCTCCTCACGTGAGAGGCATGCTGCGCAGACTCCACAATAACTGCACTGGGGACACAGGAAGGGGAAAATAATAAATCTTCCTAAATCCTGACCTTTGTGCCAGTGAGGATCTCTCTTTAGGGACCAGCGATAGGCAGGACAAAGAAAGTTGTTGGAGCCTGCTCTGAGATGGGAAAGGGAGAGGTGGAGCATCCAGCTCTCATGGCGCTGGTGAGAGCCAGACCAGTACCTGCTCCCAGGAGTAAAGTAGTAAGCTGAAAAATTCTCTATTTTATAAAACCTACCTAAACGACACGCAAACTCAGCCTACAGAAACACCAGCAGGACAAGGTTAAAGGTGAAATGTCAGGGCCACTTTGTTTGCTCAGGTTTTGTTTCCTTTTTTGTTTGTTTTTAAATAACTACTACTGCTGGATGAGCACATTATTCCACACTGCAGCATCCAACAAATCACTTAGCACCTGTAACTTTTTCTTTTCCACATTTTCCCATGTTTGTTCTATCACCCAGTCAAAGCCTTGTTCTCTTACCTTAATCACTTCTGGGGCCTGCTGAATCAAAGCTGGAACAGAGTCTCTGGAAGCAGCCCCAGCACAGCTTTTCTGCCCCGGGAGGATGGACTGAGGAGGAGCTGTTAATGTTTCCTGAAGAATCTGCATCACTTCCTTCTCCTTGGACAAGCTTCCCTTGCCTGTCTGGAATTCCACCAGTTCCTGGGCAAAGTCCTCAATGCTTTCCAGAATACGCAGTAAAAGGACTTTGTCCTCTTCCTCCATTTTATGGCCGTTGCTTTCCATGATTTTTGACAGAGGGGAAGTAGGGTCAACAGGTTTACTTTTGGGTTCAAGAGCCAGAGGTAGTACCGGCCTACCCTGCCAGCCAAGCGCCTGCAAACGGGCAGGTTCACTCTCCTTTAGGGGTTCCCTAAAAGTACTCTCCATTTTCTGTGAGAAGCACTCCAAGTCCAGCAGCAGTTTATCTATCTCATCCTTATCTATCCTGCACGTCTGTTCCCCTTTGGAGCCATCAGCTTGGGAACCACGTGATACAGAATCTGAAAGCGGCTTTAGAAGTTTCTCAGGAGCACGGGGAAGCTCGCTTCCCACTCCAGCATGTTCTGGCTTCACATCAGCACCTGCGTCTGAACAACCAGAGAGCTGGTAGCTGCGCTCTAAGCTCTCCCAATCCCCTTTCTCCTTTATTTTCCCTAATGCTCTTTCCCCATCCGACTCCTCCTCAATGTACAGAGCCTCAGCGGAAGACGTGCAGTCAGAAGGGCTTGTGGCCGGTAACTGAGGTAGAGCACAAGCATCTTTCCCAGCTCTCACACTGCTCTCCTGTGCGATGCCGTGAAGGGAGTTTGAGGTAAAGCTCACAGTACTTGCCTGGCTGGACTGAGAGGTGCCCGTCACCTCACTCTGATCGCCTGCTGCTCTGAGAGGAACCGTGCCTGAGGACGGCAGCTGAATAATGTCCTCATACCTAGGTGGCTGCTCATCTCCAAATATTGGGGAAAAGGGAGTTTGCTGCAAACCATGCAGACAGTTAACTAATTCCACCAAGTCACTAGCTTCCTTGTGCCCAGGTGGCTTGAGCTCAAAGGGCAGCTTTTTTAGGTATGAAGAAAATCTCGTCATCAAATTCATATAAATCATTTCTGAATTAGCAAGGGGATCGCTGCTGTTGCCTCCACTAACGCTGTCTGCAGATTTCTTTTTGATGCAATGCTTTATTATGTCGGTGCACTTTTTCAGATCCTCTGAGCACTTGAGCAAGATGTCTAAGCACACCTTAATATCTCCGCCAGAAGAACCATCCAGCTTGTGCTTTTCCAAAATTTGGGTAATGAAGTTTTCTTCAGAGAAAGAATGAGGTGAGAAGGGAACCACGGGATTCATGCTGACTTCTGGAGCATCGCTGCTCTCCTGCCATTTCTCCACAGGTGAAGGACTCTGCAAAAAGCCACAGGGAGGGCAGTTCTCATCATTGCTGAAGTGCCCATAAATCACGTCAAAATCAAATGATCGTCTGCTGAATGATTCTGACCGAACTTTCCTTCCTTTTCTGTAGGCCACGTGACTGGAAGAGTTTTTGAGTTTCTCAAAGGAGAATTCCTTTATTTTACCACTGGCAAGATTTATTGCCTCACCAGTAATGTCTTTTAAACTGCTAGAAGCTTGCACTGAAGAGCCCTTTTTGATTCTTGGATTATTTGGGAGAATTTGATGATAGTCCTCATTTCCAGGCAAGGTAAGCCCGTTTTCAGAAACAGGAATTTTATGGTCTTGGTTGGCATCTTGGATGCTGAGCTCAGCACACACACTGTGGTGGGCAACTATACACGTGACTCCTTGCTTAAACACCTGGCAAGTGCCTGTGCAGTAATGCACGGTGTGCTGGAAGTGCTGGTCTATCACCACGCTGCTGTAGCAGTTCACAGTTGTGACCATGAGCCTGTAGGTTGCTGCCATAGCACGGATCCCACGTGGAAGTGAGGCTTCGAAATTCACCATGAACTTAGCAGAAAGCTCACACCCCCACCCCTACTTTTCACAGCCACACCAAATTTAACAGAAACACTCAAATGTCGATTGAAAACATTCAAACCCCATGAGAAACTACTGGCTTGGGAAGTCCTAGCGAAGTCGGGAGTGGTATCAGCAGTACAGTTACAACAATTAGTGCAACTTGCATACGGTTTGATTTAAGGCAACGTGGTTACTGTATTCCACACGGAGAGCTTTGCAGATCAGGAGATGCAGCCCGAGCTGCTCTGTTTCTAAGGGTCCAGGTAGAATCTCCAGAAGGCGTCATAAAATTCAGCCAGCTCTCAAGCAGAAGACAATGTTTTTTCTTGGATCCTTCTCTCTTCTTGAGAGAATCATTAAAAGATAGATGATAATCAAGTAGCATGTACAGATAAAAAATCCACAGTATGCTTGTGTGATCCTCTTCTCACACTGGTAAGGTAGGTCCCTACAAAAAAAACACAAGAAAAGTCATTATGACTTACGTGTAACATGCAGCCTTGTCTGACATCAAACAAATGGCATCAGACCTTAACAACCAACATTCAGGCTCGTAGAGAGTGCGAGTAGGCTGATATTTTTCCTTCACTCAAATCTACCATATAAGAACACTGCTACGGAGCTAGCCTATATTTATACACAGGCTGTCTGTGTGTTGCTGTTTTAACAGCTCTATTTTAACCACTCATTGATTTTTTTTTTCCATACTAGCTTTTTTTCCTCTCCAGACTGAACAAAACATTACCTTTAATTCTAATGGAGCAAAACATTTTGATCATGTTGTGAATTTCTGGCTTCCATTTTCCAAGACCCTCTAATGATAAGGAAGAGAGCAGCAGAGAAAAGCACTTTCAGAATTTCCAAACACTCTGGATTATAAAACCCTGCAAACAGCCTGGAGCAAAGCAGATGAACTCTAAGAATGCGTGGCCTTTTGCAGAGGCCACGTTGGCTTCCATTAGGCTTTCACAAAGGTCTTTGGGACCATGGCAAAATATTTTAAGGCAGAATAACTGTTTTTTAAGTCTCCTACAACCCATTAATAGACTGCTGGTGTAGAGACCAAGAGCAGAACGTAACAATTGTATAGAAATTAAGGCTGTGAAAACTAGGAATTGAGAATTTTACACCTAACACAGTCACTTACAGCTGTATTTCCTATCATGATGGTCAAAATTGTACCAGAAAGAACAAAGGCTGCCTAACTTTGTTATTAAAAGATAGAAAACCCCAGACTCAAGCATCTTACATTTTAGACATTACTGTATGTTTCAAGAACACATCGATAATCAAATTAAACCACCCCGATGGTATTCTGAGCACCCCCTGTTCCTGCACGGAAATCCATCTCACAAAACATGGTTAAACCACACTGCACTGCAGGTTTCTTTTGGTGTTTTCAAAGGTAAACACCTAGCACCACGTGAAAGGCCAGACCTGCATCTGACAGGACTGCCCTCCACGCACGTTACTGCCACCTACCATAGCTCCTAAATCTGGATGGATACAAAGGGAAGCACCTTCAAGTTCAGTGTTTTAATTAAGGACTGAGGATGGCACAAGACTGATGAATATTCCCATTTTACCTGTTTTAAATCCTTAATTTGAAGGTGAGAAGAAACGATTTTAAGATTATTTGATGGAATTCCAAATGCGTCATGTCTGCCCGTTGCAGTTAGGCAGAGCTGCACGCAGAAACCCTCCTGGTTTGCTCCGTGCATTATATAAAACATTGCAATGATTGCATTCAAGATGAGCTAGCAACTGCTCCAACTACCACGCTGGTATCTGTAACAGGCTGCCACCTGCCCACCGAGCACCACCGGCCAACCTGCCTGCTGTGCCAGGGCTGGCTTCACAGCCGCCTCTGTGCCTGCCCCACGCTGCTCCTTCCTACACCCACTGGCACCACCCCAAAGCCCCACAGGCACAGGAGGGCCTTCCAAAGGGATGATCAGAGGTATGGGGTGTGCCCCAGCCACAGCCCTGAGTCAGGGGATAAAGGGCGTAAACAGAGCCGTTTTTGAACCCCGGGGTCCTTATCCCACCGAGCACAAGGCCAGGTAATAAGACTCCACGCCCTGCAGTCACTGACTCTCAGGCTTCCTAATCAGGTGTGCTTAATGCCTCTCTGAATCACAGCCACAGTTTAAAAAGTCCTATTGGCTCACCAAGGTGTTCATCTTACAAGACTTAGTGGGCTTTGTTCAGACAGGAAAACCCATGCTTCCATGACTCCAAGAAGTCTAACCATCCCTGGACTCCACGAGTCCTTCTGTCTGACACTTTGAGACACAAGGCTGCAGCTTGCTCTTTTCTGAGTCTCCACCAGCTACAGACAAGCTTCCTGGCATTTCCTGAAAGAGAACGTATACATTTAGAGAAAGCAGAGATCATCAGAGCAGCAGAATTGAAGAGGATTTAATATTACTCCCCAAAAAACATGGGACTTCTCCAGAGCTCCTTCCTCTCTCCCCTCTGAGGCATATCAGGGAGACCTTTGTCACAATTGCTCATCCTCTCCTCTCTCCTACTTCCCTCCTGCACAATCTTTTCACCACCAAAGAAGAGTGAGTTATACCTAATTTGGGAAATAGTTGCATCCTAATGAAGTTATTCCTTAATTAGAAGGATAATGTGTTCAACCTCACTGTCTCCTCCTGTATCAGTCCAAGGGTGATTTCCCCCTACACTGTACTCCTTGCCCTGGGACTAGGGCAGTTTCTCCAACCCTTTAAACCATCTTCAAGCACTGAAGCTTTCCATGTCCTCACGGTTATTGCACCAGGAGTTCTTTGGGGAAGAGGTCTCCCAGATTCCCTGCCTAACCTGACTCTTCTTCAGTTCAACTTCAAAATTCAAACTGTGCCTGGCACCAGCTTACATTTGTTTGGGAAGCGGAGATGGCAAGAAGAATGATTGAGTGATTATGCCCTAAGCCACTGCCTGGCCTTGTTAGGGAGAGTCAGCCCCTTCAGCTTTGGAACAAGACAGGCCCTTCAGACATGCTTGCTGCATTCTCTAATCTCTTTCCAATTTGTCTATTTCTGTGGTGCTATCACATTCAGGAATCAACAAAATCCAGACACTAACTTGTCAAGGCTAAAGCAACACTACCTCCTCCTCTGTGCTCAGATGTCTTCAGCACCTTTTACTGCTGCATGTCAGGGAAAGAAGTAATCCAAGAATGAATATTAAGAACCTGATATCCTCTTTTTTTCAACCAGATTAACGTCTTCTCAGTGATCACTACTTGCCTTATTTTCACTGTCTGCACAAACACACTAAGGTTATTCGAGGTGCTGGGTGCTTGCCTCCAGCTTAAGACCAAAAACCAAGAACAATCTAGGCAGCACAACTGCTTAGGGATGCGGAGGAGAAACTGTTTTTCTCACATTTTACCGGCTTTACTTGACCAGGGTTAGCACATGCTCAGCTCAGAGCTTTACTTATGCATCAAACAGGATCCAGCATGTAAACCCGCTCAAGACAAAACCTTAGAAAAGCGCCTTCCTGTTACCAGATCTGGGAATCTGGTCTCAAACTCGGCTTGAATGGCCTTTTGTTGGGACTGAGTTGGTGACTAAACCCTACGATTTATGAATAGCAACAATGGAAAGCCTGAGTGCATTAAGAAAAATTCGTACTTCCTCCTTCTCAGCCCGCCATTTCATTCCAGTTGCGACTCTAGAGCAGCCCCCAGTTCCGATACGCTGCAGACAGATTTTGTAATTAGGACTGCTGCCACGAAACCAGCTCCAACCCCGAGGATACAGGATTGGTTTCACAATGTAAACTGTGAATGAATAGGGCTTCTTGTGCGACTGCAGAATAATGCTTTATGTCTTTCCTATCTGCAAGAAGACATGAATCACTTTACAAGGGAAAAAATTATTGCAGATACTAATGATATAAAAGGTTACTCTGCAACACACAAGAAATTCTATTCATGTAAAGATTATGCTCGAGTTAAATAACTGAACAATGACAAGCTGTAAGCGAGGGGACTGTCAGCCAGCACTCAGCTTACTTGCAAACTGCCATCTAAAAAGCTACGGAGCAGGCCTCTATAGGCTCTGAAAGTTTCAAAGTAGGCAAAAATCTTCCTTCATTTCTCTCACCAGTGCGAGCATCAATGCTAACAGGAACCAGACATGAGAAGCCACCCCAATGCAGTATGGAGGAGAGCAGCTTCCCTTCTGCACCACAGCACGGCACGGGCGTCCCTCATAAATGCGCTCCTTCCTAGTGGAAGAGGCGGTGGGACGAGCACTCCGTGTGGCTGCTTTTGTCAAAGTACCAAAACCACCACCACCAAAAGAAAAATCAACAGCTTTGCCACTTGGCCAGACACCTGTATTGTAGCAGAAGCATCATCACAGCTATATGATCAGGTGTCTGGTCCTACCTCTTGGAGGAGCTGGTGGTGCCAAAAAGCACCTTAACTGCATCCCCTTGTTCAGAAATGCTTGATATTTGTTCACAGTGTACAGAACAGAGCAGATCTGGCAGCAAACTATATTGATTATGGAAGACAACAGCTGGCAAATAAAGTGTTTTCTTGTAAAGCACAACTTTCAGCCAGTCTTCGGTACTTTGTCAAATAACAGAAAAATAAAAGATGAATTCATCACCTACTAGTGTAGGCTCTATAATCCCCAAACCCAGTACAGAACAGCAGTAGTCCTTTGATGTATCGTTATCCTTCTTCCCAGCAGGCTCAAGTCAGAGTACTGTAAATTATAAGATTAAAAAGCACACGTGCAAAGGCAGACTCAGAGGCTGGAGATGAGAACAGACGAGGAGTCTCACTTTTTAAGAGCGCAGTTCAGCAGCTCCTGGAGGAGCTGGCGTCAAGCCCCGCTCCACCACAGCTGAGGACTCTGCTCAAACACACGGCCAAGTGGCCGTGGCACCAACAGCCCAGTCCCCAAGGTTCACCTGACCACCAAGGAGTCTATACAGTGTTCTGTAGTCACAGGGAAATCCTTAGAAAATCTAGTATTAAAAACATCAGATGCTCCACCTTTGATGGAACTGTACCAGCAGTAGCTGCAAGATTTTTATTTTTTACTTTTGCAACAAATGCACTGCTGAATTCAGCAGAAATGCTACAATGAATCATTTGAATAAATTACTTGAAAGCCCACCACAAAGGAGCCGATTCACAAATTGCTATCGCTTGCACAGTTTACCTTCTAAAGTTGTTTCAACACAAAACTCATATAATTTTTCATTCCATATTGAAATTTAGGGGAAAAAAAAATCAAACCATTTGGCTCCTTTGTTCTTTATGTCCTCTTTTTAAAGCATACAATATTTGATATCCTTAATTGCAACATGTATAATTAATCTAGGACAACTTTTTTTTTTTGTACGTAGGACTTAGATGGGAAGTGCCTGCTGTGCTAACTCTTCAGCCTCTGTGACCAGTGGGAATTTGGTGCACATGCACAGATTTCAGCTACAGTGAATCCATGAAGGATCGTACCTGCAGCAAGGCATCTTGTGTTTAGTTTTAAGAGGGTTTAACCAAGTCCTTCCATGCTCTAGAGACTGCAGTGGACTGCTGTGGCTACAGAACCTGACTTCCCTCATACCCCAGGCCAGATCTGACCTGGTCAGACAAACCCCTGTTTGAACCAGAGCATCTCTCTTAATACACTCATTGCAAGATCTTCAATACTTAACTGCATTTACTATAGAACAGGGATCATGATTTCCAATTTGAGTATGTTCAGCATCAGGTTCCAGCAAACACTTATCAGGCTTTCTGAAGCTGACTTAAGAAAAGCTTTCAGGGAAAAGCTTTCAGATTTCCTCACCTTTAGGCGCAGACACAGTAGGATCAAATCGCCTCTTGGCTTTTTCTAGGATTTGCAGGGACAGTCTGGAACAGCAATGTCTTCAAAGCCAAAGCTGTAGCCCTTGTGCAGTGGCTATACGCCAAAGCTCAGGGAATAGCATTAGAAAAGAAATTCTGCAGTCCCACGGAGCACTCTGCTGACTTGCACCAGCTTTCAGCTCACAGGAGCAATGAAGCTGGGCGTGGTGTCCCTGGGTTCAGTAGCCCTCAGAGGATTGCCCTCCCATGTGCTTGGACATCTCCTGGATTCCACGGAAACTTTTTGCATCCAGAAAATCTTCTGACAACATTCCACCACCCACCAACTACTTTTGATTTGGCCAGTCACCAGCTTCAATACCTCAAGATCTCGTACTGAAACAGCACAACCCCTGCAGTGGCTTATGTATCATCCACAGCACTCCTGAATTTACAGCACTCAGCACCACCTCCCTCAGCCATCTCTTTTCCAAGACCATTAGCCCCTGCTTACTCAGTTGTTCTTGTATTGGCACAATTTCATGCATTTGATCTTTTCACTGAGGCCCTCATCAGCTCTTCTGGTTCAGCTACGTACTTCTTTTTACGATGAAGGAACCCAAACTGCACGCAATATCCACAACAGATGAGAACCATGTTCAGAAACGATTTTTTAAACTGCCTTTCAGAAATTAACACTATCACTACACAGTGCTTTCACCTTCCAAAACTTGCTCAGTGTTTTTCAGCTAGGACATTCTCAAATGTCTGTTCTCTTAACCACCTGGGTTAATTCGTATCTTTGTCCCTTTTTCTACTTCCTTCAAAAGAAAACAATGATGCTATTGTCCTTTGTGAAATGTGCAGAGACCTGCTCACAGAGAGTACTAAACAAGAGGCAGATAGTCACTCTTAGTAGAGACTGAAGTTTTCATACAGTCTCATAAGAAATCTTAGCAGATTGATTGCAGGTGATTGATAAATGCTACAGGAACCAGGCTAAAAACAAACACGCATGCAGCAAACCTGTGAAAAGCCCATCGAAGGCTGCTGCGGTTGCAGAAAGTGCTGGGGAATCAAGGGGTCCTGTTCTAATACTCCCTCTGTCAAAAATTACCACCAAGAATCGTGAGAACCTCCTGCAACTCCAGTCATCTTTTGTTTCTGCTACCCTAATTCTGCAATTCTTAGCATATACTGTCACTTCATTAGTCAGTCTCTCTTCCAGATCATTTGTAACTGTGTTGAGCAACGCAAGCCTGACTACAGATTTCCCTGGGACTCCTCTAGTCATTACTCTTCACTAGAAAAACTGACAGTTCTTCCTACACTTTAACTAGGTATTAATTAACGAAAAACTTACACTCCTACTGCATGGCAGTTTATTTCCTTTAAGAAATATTAATAAAGAACTTCCACTTGTTATGGATTTCTTGACAGAATTTGACTACTTGCCTGTTTATCTTTTATTTTTTCTTGTCAAATAGCTTCTGACCCCCCAATTTCACCAGCTGAAGTGAGACTTCTGCATTCATGCAGCGAAACATGAAGGTCACTGCACTGGAAGGACTAATCAAGGCTGGCTTCCAAGTAGACATGACCTTGAGAGTCACTGTCTGCGGCAGGATGGTAACACTGCTTCGCAGTCAATATGGATTTGGAGAAGTCAATTTTCACACCAGGAAATCTCTGTTTCAGTAGCTTTACATTTAAAAAAAACAAACAACAACAACACCCAACTCTACCTTAAAAACAACCTCTCTGTTCACAGCAGCTGTGGAAAAGAAACCCAACACTCAAGAAGATTTGGTATCAATAACAATGGTCTACACTGCTCTTGAAAATAAACTCGGCACTAGACGCTGAACTATTGTTCTAAAATACTGATGTGGTCAGTGAGCACCGAGCTACTCCGTGTGACTCCTTCAGGTTATCTAGCATGCTGGCGCTGCTCTACCCTTCACAAGCATCACGTCGCAGGGGCCCTGGACACCAGTATACGAGGAACTCTGCCGTGAAGAACCAACGTACGGGCCTTGATAAGCTTTTTGTTCTGGGTATCAGTCGTGGGAGTGGGGCAGTTACTATCCTCAAGAAAGATTTCACTCTCTTCAGTTTTTCAGGAATACCTTTCTTCAACTTTCCTTTTGAACAGAGGCTTGGAACTGAAACCGACCAGACAGGAGCGTGTCCCAGGAGACTGGTTTCCAGTTATACAAAGGAGACAGCAGGAGAGTAAAAGCTCACACAATTTTTGACATAATAACTTGCTAAGTGTAAATAATTTGCCAATTAATTATTTCTAACAGACACGGGGAGCAATATCAGTTAATCTTAGCTCATTTAGCAGGCCCCAATATACTAACAAACATGTCAAAGCTTAACAAAGCACGAGTAAAAAAAACTTCAAGTATAAACCCTACTTAGTTATGCTGACAGAAAATAAGGTGACCAACCAGAAGACACTGAAGGTGGAAGAGATTCAAAACCACATCATTAGCAAGGCTCAGGACAGAGGTCAGAAAGCCAGCTTGATTAAGTAATGTGTCTCTTGACTGTTTATAACCTTATATGGAAAAAGATAATTTCATATTAGCAAGAAACATTTTTTCCCTCTAAACGGTTAAGTTAGTGTTAACAGTATCCAATTAATTTTTGTTTTTTACAAATTAAAGTGATTCTTATTAAAGTGTTGAGAAAAGAAAGGAAAAGTTGTGTCCAAGATGGCATTCCTTCAGTTGCAGACAGAGGTTACCATCTACAGATTCCCCAAAACCATCTTTGAAACTTACAAGTGGGGCAAAATCCCCCCTGCAGGCAGACTAACCCAGATTTTTAACTTCAACTTTTAACTGAATATTTTCCTTCATCACCCCTCCATTCATGGCTTATATACTTCTCATTGCTGTCCTATCTGACAGCGTGCCTCATCTGTATCACGTTACTCTATTTACTTATACCGAGATTGTGGGCAGAGCTCTCTGTCTAAGGTGAGAATCCGTTTCTCCAGGGTAGCCTTAGTTGCCAGCCTGGCTCCAGCTGGATTACCGTACATCTTCTGCAGGTCAGCAGTGAGAAGAGTGAAAATGCCAAGCTTGGGAGAAATGCTCTGGATCCATGCTGCACGCCCATCCTCTCCTCTGAGGCATAATCACAGGAATAAAGAGCAAGCAGTCATTTCCACCAGTCATACCTTCCACAAGCCCATTCCTGCCAGCCTCTGCTCATGCTCCGAAGAGGAGCAGCTGTTGAAATGTAACAAATTAGGCCAAAAGGTACAGCATGTCCCAGCATTCAGGCAGTCTGGCACTGCTACAGCATTTACTGCTTATGACTCGGATAAGCCACACCAGAGGCACAGATCAGCGGGATCAAAGCAACAAGTAATTTAAGGAAGCTTAACTTTTCCATCCCCTTCCCTCCACCAAGGAAAACCAAGGGTGCTTCAGCCTGACCTCCCAGCAAGGCAGAGGAAGTCGTTTCCCCTGTATCTTTACTAACCCAGGGAGCTTTACAAAACAAACCCAGAAAGAACTTCTATTCATTTCTCTCAGTTTAAAAAGAAGCAGACGAAAAAGACAAGCGATACACGGAAGAAGCTGAAAACCTACCAAGTGTAAAGAATCCCATAATCTAATTTCAGTGAACAGCAATGTTTATATTCATGAATACAAATGAATACTTATTAAAATGAAGTCATTTTTAACAAGCTTGCTTACATGTGTGACCTCAGCTATCGCTTACTACATCCTGTTCATACGCTAGTCTGCAGAGTGATTAATTTCTCTTATCAGTATAGTATTTAAATGCTTCTTAAACATTACCTTATTTCCACAACTTTTCACTAACGAGGGAGCATTATCTTCATTTTACCCAGTAAGAACTGTGGCAAAGAAGAGAATACATCAATTTTCAGTGCTTTGCCTGAACTGCTAAAGGCACATGGCATTACAGAACGTTTCACGTAGTCAAAGCACAGCACCTCCCGTTGCAACTGCCCCTACAGAGACTCTGCAAATCAGATCCAAAAGACCTACACAGGAGGGCAAACACAACTGTAAAGTCTGGGGGAAGAAGCTTGTCCTGTAACACACATGAACCCAGTCCTGTAAGACAGAACTTAACTGCCCTAACTACAAATAAGAAAATCCATTTCCTCCCACAGTTCAACTTCACTGTCCAGTTTCTGCCAGAATTGGAGCACAAGTTCCAACCTCTAATTTAGTCTTCAGAGAAGTACAGTTCTGTATAACAGGAGAAAACCTAGTTGCATGGGGAAAAAATAGCATGTGCTCATTTAAGATTGTATCGGAAAGCATTTGTACAAAGAAAGTGAGTCAAGACTCCAGAGAACCTCTGTACTTTACCAAGATATCCCAAATTCAGAGTTACTGTTCAAAGTTATGTTTTCTGTGGGTTGCAGGAAGGATGGAGAAAGGTACTTACAGGAAAAAAAAAATTTAAAAAACAACTTGCAGTGTGCATCATTATAGCTACACCTCCATGACTACTGACAGTGGGTGTTTGAGCACAGGTCTCCCCTACAGCAACCTCTGAACTGCCTGAGCCACAACGCTCATCATCTACTCCGCAGGCTGCAGCTGAAGGAGCTGAAACATGCTTTACCAGTGCATCTCTCCAGGACTCAGCAGTCACAGATCAGTTAACTTTACACTGAGGAGTTTTAACCACAGGTACCTTCCATGCTGTACCTCTGCAAATCGCGGGTACAAAATAATAGGACACATAACAGCGGTTGCAAAGGTCTGGGTAATGGAAACTGGCTATGTGCCATCAGGGAACTTCGACTTTTAACTCTGTTATTTTAAATACAATTAATTGTTGCTTCAACTTCTCAGAATCCAGCGGACATCAACTAAATAACTTTATAAAACCAAGTGAAGTCTAACAGTACTGTCAATCTCCTCATAGTTTTCATGAGAATAAGTTCCCACTCTGTAACATTGGAAAACAGATCAACCAGGCTCGAGAGAGTCACAAGAAATAATCAAGAAAAGAGAGCTATTTTAAAGAAATGCCTGGAAAGTTTGTTTCTTGAAGCAGGCATCAGATCCTACAAGGTAAAGCCATGAGAATACCCCCAACAAAAACACAGCCGGCCTTTGAGGCAGCCGTTCAGCAGCAAACAGCCTGGGGACTGTCTGACAGAGAGCCCCAAGCACTGCCAGCCTGCCTTTATGAGGGAGCTCAGGGCACAGAGCAGCACATCTTCCACAGCTTCCTTCTTTAGTGTGAAGAACAGAGGTAATAAAATTAGTCCCGGACTTAATATTTACATTACTTGGGACCAGCACAGTCTGCAATGACCTTCAGAGAGACTTACTCCAGCAGGAACACATCCTTCAGTAAGTTATTCCATTATTCAATCACATTTTTACAAGTTTATGCCCAACTTAATCTCGGATTTGCCTCCCAGTGAACCAAGGAGCCTAGCAGCCAAAGCCGTTCCCTTTCTCGCTCACGGGCAAATTTTCTCTGGCTTCCTAGGAAATAATTAAAAAACAAATCCTGCTTTCCTGACCACGTACCAATAGCTGCCCGGAACGAGAGACCAAAGGTCCAGAGGCACCTCAGGGTCCCGGGACAACCGGCGGGCGGTCACAGGGCAGGGGAAGGAGCAGCGGCACCGCGGGGCGATGGCTGCGCTGCCCCCCTCCTGCACCTCAGGGCTCCCCCTCCTCCCCGCCTCCAAGCTGGGCGACCCGGGACCCCCCGAAGCCCGCGGGCTGCCCCCGGCCGCCTCCCCGCTCCTTTCCCCGGCCCCCCTCGCACTGCCGCCGGGCTGAGAGGAGGCGGCCGCTCGGCCCCCGGTGCCGCCACACCTACCCGCCCGGGCAGCTCCCCGTCCCATGCCGGCGCCGGGCGCGTCGTTCGTGCTGCCCGGCCCCGCCGGCCCCTTCCGCGCAGCGGGGTCCCCGCCCCGGAGGCGCGGCGGGAGAGAGGGCGGGCGGGCGGCCCCGGGCTGCGGGCCGAGGCCGGGCTGTGAGGGGCAGGCGGCGGAATGGCGCTGCCCGCGCTGAGGGGAGGACGGGGAGGAGGAGGAGGAGGAGGAGGAGGAGGAGGAGGAGGAGGAGGACGCGGCCCTCCCTTCCCGCCCTCGGCTCCTCCTCGCCTCAGCGACCCGCTCCTCTCCGCACGCCGCCCCCCTCCCCGGCTTGTTGGTTGCTTTTTTTTTTTTTTTTTTTTTTTTTTTCCCTCAGCCGTTGTAAAAACCCAGCGGAGCTGGCACCCACCAGCAAAACGGCGTGCTGGGCAATGGGTGCCTGTGGAAGGGGGAAAGCGAGAGGCAGGGGAGTCACAGGGCGCCCGCAACCGCCGCTCCTCAGCGGGGGGCCCTGCGCTGGCGGTGTGTGTGCTGCAGGTCGTGGTTTGGTGCCGCAGTTGCCAGACAATGCTGGGGGAAGAGGTGCCCCAAGACGCCCAAACGTCGTTGCAGGTAAGTCTGGTGGTATTTAGGCCAACCTCATGGGTTTTTCTCCTCAGGTGATCTCTGCAGTCTTGTTTGGTTGCAGCACCCCCTTCCTTCTGTGGCACATACATACCAACCCTCTAGCCCACCTCACTCCCTCACAGCTTGCAGGGACATTTCAGCCTCAGCAGGAACACCTCTGATTCCCCTTTCACACCTCCATTAAATCTCCCCTTCCTTCACAAGCACATAAACTGTCACCCTCTCACCGCCTCCCCCTTGTACCTCTTTTCAGCCACACCATTCCTCCTAAAAAGTCAGCCACACATACCTCCCTTTTGCTTTTCTCTTCACTTTAGTATCTTATAAGTGCATTTTGGTGCCTTCTAAAAGTGCTAGCAAGTGTTTGACAGGAAAGTCTCCAAGTTTCTCCCATTCTGTTCTCAGATGTGAGGGATGCAATCCTGTCATCCCCAGCCCCTCAGAATACCTTTTGTTCTTTTTAATCTCTTTGGAGATATAAAAACCAAGCTACTTCTATGGCTCTAAAGTACCACTGTCAGCTCAGGAAAAAAAAAAAACAAACAACAATGTACAGGTTGGTATAGGCAGGCAACAGCCTAAAGGGCAAATACCTCACACCCAAACAACCCACTGATCTGAACCTGTTTCTTGGGACTCTCTTTTTGTGGCCTTGTAGTTCCTTCCCCTCTCACACAGGACAGGATTTGGTCACTTAAGAGAAGTGCAGGCCCTCCATTGTAGGACTGGACATGCAGCCATGAGAGATGTGCACAACCACATCCAGGCAAGGAAATGGCCACTGCAAAGCCCTATCCATAACCAAAGGAGTATTAGTCATGTGGTGGAAGTGGGCTGCACTTCAGTCAGTTTTTTTTAACAGCCTTGAATGACTGAACATAATAACAATAAAAGAGTTAAGCATTAACTTGCCATTACTTACCCTGTAAATAGTAGTGTGACTGCCTCCCTTTGTGGTCTAACTGCTGCGGAAAGTTCAGAGCGGTTTTACTCAGTCAACATCCACACTTAAATTTGGTATGTTAAGATGCATAATGAACAGTGCAAAAATACTAAAATGCTACAGCATAAAAAAAAAATCTATAAAAACCTTGCAGACTCAGCTGTACACCAATTTACTGGGAATAAGTGGCACATGGATTATGAGAAATGAGCCAGAACTAACAAAACCAAGAATTACAATTATAGTATCAGTTTACCTTGACTGGCTGTGGACATGGTTGGGAAGGCAGGAAAGGGTAGGGCTGTCTTGGGAAAGAAAAAGTGAAGACCTGACTGGCTGGAGGAAGTGGAGCAAGAAGGCATCTCCTGGCAGTCCTGGGGAGCTGCCCAGGGTGGTGTATTCTGAGTAAGTCGGTTATCTTCCAGAGACTCATGGACATTTCTCTTTCACCTGCACCCTTCTAGGAAGTCTGAGGTGTGGCAAATGTGAAGGGCTGCTGCTTGTCCCTAGAGAAGCTGGAAAACCTTCCCAGGAGATGCGATGAGCTGACTGAGCTCTCACACAACACCCGAGTAAGTCTCAGCAAAAGTTACTGAAAGGGTTGGGTACACCTCCGAGCACTTCGCTGTGTTCTTACTCTAAGGACTCGTGGGCATTGAAGGCTCAGAGAACTTTTCCCTTCATCCCAGCTGGGCTTGGATGAGAGCCCCAAAGAACACACAGTAACCCAATATTGTGCAATTATGAAATGTGTTAAGAGAACACTTACTGAGTATGGAAAGAGGCTGGCGTGTGGTATTTGCCGCTGTAGGGGAACAGGAATGTCCGCTTCATTCCATGATTACAGGGTATGGAGCAGCAAGTTAACGCTTAACTATGCGATCATAACGTTATTCAATCCCTCAAGATTGTTTAAAAAAAAAAATACAGTGGAAAAAGCTTAGAGCGGTTTTATTACTTGACACAGATTCGCCGCCCCTCGAGACGAGGAGCTGGGCGCTCTCCACAGCGCGGGGCTGCCCGGGCGGGTCGCTCGCCTTACACATTCTGCGTACCGCGCTCCGCAGAGGGCGAGCGGGCGGGCCGCTCGCCGTACGCACTTTGCGTAGCGCGCTGGGCGGGCGCGGCGCGTGCGCGGTGCTGAGGCGGCGGCCATGAAGGTGGCGGTGGCCGGGTGCTGCCATGGCGCCCTGGACAAGCTGTACGAGACGCTGGAGCTGCTGCAGCGGCGGCACGGCGTGCGGCCCGACCTGCTGCTCTGCTGCGGAGATTTCCAGGCCGTGCGCAACGAGGCGGACCTGCGCTGCATGGCGGTGCCGGCCAAGTATCGCCACATGCAGAGCTTCTATCGGTGAGCGCGGCGCGGCGCGGCCCGGCCCGGCCAGACCCGGCCCAACCCGGCCCCGCCGCCGCAGCTGTCGTGTCCCCGCAGGTACTACTCCGGCGAGAAGAAGGCCCCGGTCCTCACCGTCTTCATCGGCGGCAACCACGAGGCTTCCAACCACCTGCAGGAGCTGCCCTACGGCGGCTGGGTGGCGCCCAACATCTACTACCTGGGTAGGCTCGGCCGGCTCCCGGCCCGGTTCCCTGCCCTGTCCCCTTCCCCGGCCCCGCTGTGACGAGGCGCGTTCCCCTCTGCTCTAGGTTACGCGGGCGTCGTGCGGTTCCGTGGCGTGAGAATCGGCGGCATCTCGGGCATCTTTAAGTCGCACGACTACCGGAAAGGTACGGCACAGCGGGAGGGGGGCGCCGCGCCCTGCCTGCACCTCCTGCTCTCTTCTGAACCGACTGATGCTGGAAACCCCTCTTGGGTTAACGCAGGGGAGGGTCTGGAGGTGGCCCGTGTAGCTGCCTGGCAGCCATAGCAGGAAGCAGCAGTGTGCATTTTCAATGCTGTGGCTGGAACGGTCTTGATTTTTCCATGGTAGTGTCCTTCTAGCATGCAGCACAAGACTGTTCAGTTTTCCTTGTGTAAAACAGTTGATTTATAAGTGTGATACTGTACAGACAGACTGGCCAGAACTGAGGCTTAGTGTCAGTAAGTCTTGAGATTTGTTCCTCTCAGTTTTTGCATGTGTGTGTTCAGGAGCTCGCCCTTGGTGGAAGAGTCACCAGCAGTGGCCAGAGACTTGATCACAAATGATGCCAGGTGTCAGCAGACACATAACTTAGTCTTTCTCATTCATCAACATATATCCTTCAGAGAAGCTTTGGAGATGGCTTTCAATCTGCAAAGTATTGAATAGTTGTTGGGAACACTTGATTCCATTTAATACCTATCAGTATTAATTATTTTTTTTTGTTACCAAGTAAACCAGTTGCATGTCTGGATATTGCTTGCAGTAGATGAGACTTCCAGTAGTTAGCATTACCATCAAAGAAGTAACTTTATTTTGCGTTGCTGCTAGTCTTCTGCTTGTTCCTGTCTACCTTACATTCTCGGGCTGTGCCAGTACGTTTGCATCTATAGCCATGATACCAACTGGCTGAAGTAGGTAGCTATGTTGCATGGCTGTGCAGCAAACAGCTCTCTCTATGTGGTGGCACGTGGCTGTGCAGTGTAACTGTGGAGGTAAGGGATAGGGGGAGGCAATGAGGGCTGTTATCTTACCTGAGCAACACAAAATCTCAGTCAGGAATGAAATACTTAAGCTTTTCTGGCAAAAAGTATTTGTTTCAGATAGGGCCTGGGTTTTAAGAGATAGAGTAAAACTTTGAGCAATGTTGTGGTTTTATTTTTTTTCTTCCCCTATAACTGGTTTTCTGTATTCTCTGTAATCATAAAGAAAAAAAAGATAGAATGGAAGGAACGTTCAGTTTTGTAGACATTTTTACAACGTATTTGCCTCACACATAAAAATTAACAGCTTGTCAGCGTAAGCCCCCTGTAAAGGAAATGCAGCATCTCCTTCAGTTACTGGCAGCCTTGTACGTGGTATTGCTTTAGATGTCTCTGATTCCAAGAAGCCAGCTTGCAAACAGCGTTGATTGATTCAGGCACCTACTCTTTTCTCAATGTTTCAGGTCACTTTGAATGTCCACCGTACAACCAGCAAACAATTAGAAGTGCTTACCATGTGAGGAACATTGAGGTCTTCAAACTCAAGCAGGTTAGCAAAATTATTATTTCTTAAAGTGATGTTTTTAATTAATTTAAAAATGAGATGTTAAAGCTGTCCTGAACAGTGCACTACTAGACAGCAAATCATGCCAGCAAATCTCAGCTAATCTTGACAAGCCATTTTATGCAGGCTGTGATTTCACTACTGTACTTGAGGAGTGTCTCCTCAATGCTTTGTGTAGAAGGGCAAATTTGATCTGCATCGGGCATAATTCGGAGATTTTGTTTGTTAGATTGGATAAAGTTCAGAGGATGACAGGTACTCCAGCCATACACCTCTGTTCCAGCTTTAGGAAGATGGATGCTACCTTGTCTAACGTGCAGTCAAAGTTTACTAACGCAAATTGAACTATCTGAATGAGATGATCCCAAAAGGCTGCGGTTGAAGTATTCTTCACCCCACAGCTTGAAATGTAAAGGACAGATTAACTTTGTTTTTGACCCATGTCCTACACCCTGCTTTGTCACAAGAGCTACTCTGTTTGGCTGAGGTTGTGGTGTGAACAGATGTATTTATAAACATCTTGTGAATGATTATTCAGGTTGCCACTGGGGACTCAAGTGTTTAGATACAGGGATGCTGAATGTGGGACAAAGGTTTCTGCCCTTATAAAGGATCTGATGCATTTCCCTGAGTTTATTACCAGACTTCGGTTTCGTTCTGATACAGCTGATGGAGATGAATTGAGCATTGAACCAAGCTGTACTTATAATGTTGACTAGGCTTCTCAGGGGTGCTTTCTTTGAGGAGGAATATTGTGCTTAGCCATTCCATTACCCCTTCTGGACAAAGATTTTGAAAATTCACGAGGAAGATGACTGATAATGTGTAGAGAACTTGCTCTATAATTGTAACTTTAAGTCTTCTGGCTGCCTGATGCTTCCTGTGACGAAGCACACCACCTTCCTGTGACAGCACTGCCTCTTACAAGGCAGTATACATAAAACACAGCTGACAGACCCAAGAAAGTGTAGTACAATCCATGGAGAATGCTTCACAGTAGTCAGAATGGACTACTACCTTTTGACAACTTCAAAGGCCATCTGAAAGACGTACTCATTGCTCTAGAAAGGGAGGTTACTGGTCACAGCTAGCTCTGTATCTGATCTGAAGTAGAGCACGATGTGTTTGCATGTTCTGTCTTGTGATGTGCAATTTTGAAACTTTTATCATATGTTTGATTTATACCGTATCCTTTTTTGGCTTGATAGTTAAAGCGCCCAATGGACATATTTATGTCACATGACTGGCCAAGGAGCATATACCACTACGGAAACAAGAAGCAGCTTCTTAAAATGAAATCCTTCTTCCGTCAAGAAGTGGAGAGCAACACCTTAGGAAGCCCTGCTGCTTCAGAGCTGCTGCAGCACCTGAAACCCACTTATTGGTTCTCAGCACATCTCCATGTGAAGTTTGCAGCTTTCATGCAACACCAGGTAAAGGGGAGTAAAACCAAGAGCGTATGCTTCCCAAGGATGTTTCAGAATTCTAGTAGAGGTAGTCATGTCCAGAAAAGCAGCTTCTTAATGTGAATTTGCTTAGTAATTAAAATTCAGCTTAAGCCCCAAAATCTTAAGTGGTCTTAAGACTACTGCCTTATGGAAGTTACTGAAGTTACAAATCAGTGGTGGCACCACCTCATCTTCAGGGACAGCATGAAATAGGTGAAGTTGCTGCACTTGAAGCTTCTTAATTTTAATTTTACAGAAAAGCACCATTTTCCCCTGCTTTACTGGGGAAGGATACAACTTCAAAAGAGTGATAGAGAAGCAAATAAGCAGACTGGTTAACCTGGGACGGGAGGATACCTTTACTAAGGCTTGGCAGGTGAAATTGGCTGCCTAGGTAAAGACAAAAAAAAAAAAAAAAGTCCCTGTAGGTTGAAACTTCTCTTCCTTAATTTGAATTTTTGCTGAAAGTGGTGTGACATGCTATTGTAATTCGCAATTCATTAGATGTTAGAAGGTAACTCTAGACATTTTGGACTCAAGTCTGTTTCTTCTCTTAAAGTTTTTTCTTTTGGCATCAAGGCTAGGTATGTTCAGCTGCCTTGGTTGAAGCAGACCTGTGGCTCTTGCTTTATCTTGTTCTCAGTGTCCAACTTTTTGTTAGACATCTGCTAAAGTCTGTCCTCTCTCTCTCTCCATCCCTTTCTAATAATCCTGTTCTGCTTCTCTATTTCAGAAACCATTTTAATGTAAATTGTGTTTTTAAATCTCTACATAGCTTGTGTAGAATACTGTATTTTCATAGGAACGCTAATGACTGTTAACATTTTGTGTTTCCTAGACAAACTCCAAAGAAGAGCTACCAAAAGCAACAAAATTTTTGGCTTTGGATAAATGTCTGCCTCACAGAGACTTCCTGCAGGTGATGACCATGTGCAGCAGGTTACCTGATAGCAAGCTGTTCAGATGCAGTCAAACATCTCAGTAGTCTTACTTTAAAGTAGCTGTTATTTATCTTAAAGGGAAGATGGTTCGTTATCTGTCTTTAGGATGTGTGGTGGGATCCAATTGCCCTAGCTACCTTTGAAGATGAGAGTCTGAGGATGGGCTTTTGCTATGCAGAGGTACACGGGGGTGCTAGTATGCACCTAAAATCCCATAGGAGAACTGAACTGCAGTAATAACTGCCTCCAGCAGTGTGGTCGTCCACCTGTGTTTAGCTCTATTTTACACTACATTAGAAGGTTGAATTCCTTTTATGGATTATTTAAAACCAGAGCTGACTGGTGCAGCTTGGCTAATCCAAATTGCTTGATTGAGGTTAGTGTCACAGAAGACAAAGTGACTTGGGTTTCAATCAGTCAGCTGCTGAAAGTGTTCTTAAGAACTATCAATGCTAATCTCATTCTGTGCTAAGGATGTCCATAGAAAAACTTGTTGATTCTTCATGATTTTTGGCTTAGAAGAAAGTATGAATTTAAGAGTAAGCAAATTGTTTTCTAAGTTGTGTAACTGTCCAGTAGCTGAAAGTAGGGAGAGGACGGTGCTCTGATTTTGAGTTGCTATAAGCTAAAATACAGAAGTGTTACAGGAGAGCCTGCTTTAGTTGCCGATCGTCCACTTACCTCCTTACTGCTGTAGGCTTCTCTGTAGGACTGCCCTGAGAGGGTGTTTGATTGAGGCTATTAGCTTAGCATACTTCAGACTTAATTACAACTCTGTACCATGAAAACAGCACTTCAAACTTTAATTGCTTTCTGGTGTTAAGAGAAATATCTCACCTAATCTGTGTTATGGTTTTATTTTTTTTTTTGCTTGTTTGCTATTTTTGTACAGATAATAGATGTAGAGCACGATCCTGCTGCAGGTGACTCACTGGAGTACGATGCTGAGTGGATTGCAGTCCTTAAGGCCACCAACAGTCTCATTAATGTGACTCAGAGCTTGTGGAATATGCCTGAAAATAACGGCCTCCATGCAAAGTAAGTATGCAAAGTAGAGAGTAAAACATGATTTAGCTTGGCTGGAAGTGTACTGACGTTTTATAGCTGTGTTTCTTATCTTATCCTTTATAGCTGGGTTTCTCTGTTCTGCAGCCTCTAATGTCTGTAGGACTTGCTAAATGTTTTGGAAAACAAAGGGGATGATAAAGGCTGTGCCGCAGAGCTTACAGTTTCTTTACTGCTCTGTGCAGGCAGTTAGTTTTCTTTGGCAGACTTGGATAACACCATTCAAGGGGCAAAAAATACATGGTGACTAGTCTTCTTGTTGGTCACTGTGAGACTGAAAATCAGGCTTCCAGGCTATACCAGGTAGGTTGGCATCGTATGCAGACCCTTGGTGTGCAGAGCAGAATCTCAGTATTGACCAAAGGTAATACGCTTGGAGGGAGAGGGGAAGCTGAGAAATTGCCTGTTGTAAGATGGATTTGTTACTAAAGTTTACATTTGCAGTGGGAACAGAAAATACCTTTTGACTAGCTGCACTTTTGTTAACTTTATGAACTTATTTAGGTGGGATTACAGTGTAACAGAAGAAGCTATCAAGGAGGTGTTAGAAGAGCTGAATCATAACCTCAAAATTCCTTGCAACTTCACCTTGACGGCTGCTTGTTATGATCCCAGCAAGCCCCAAAAAAACATGGAACCAGTTCATACCATCAATCCCCAGACCACTGAGTTTTGTGCCCAGTTTGGCCTCACTGACATCAATGATAGGATACAGCAAGTTAAAGAAGAGGGCTCAGTACGAGAATATGAGGAGGAGGAGGAAGAGGAAGAGATGGACAGTACTGGGTCAGCAGAGGAACCCAGTGAATATAATACAGATAATTCTGGACTTTCATCCATTAATCCCGATGAAATAATGCTGGATGATGAAGGAGGTGATGAAGACTTGAGTACGTGTTCTGTAGATCCTTCCCCTGATCATCCTCCTGAATTTTCTGCAAGTTTTTCTGACATCAGGATCATGCCAGATTCCATGGCAGTATCATCTGACGATGCTATGGACTCCAATAATGAGGAACTGGAGAAATCTGGCGTGAGTAAGCAGGCAGAAGAGAAGAGCTTGAATGAGAGACCTTTGAAGCGCATTGGTGGTAATGAAAATGGGAACACGGGCATTAAAAAAATCAAGAGACGGAATCAAGCCATCTATGCTGCAGAGGATGAATATAAAACAGAGTAACACTTACATGTTGTGTAACTAAGTTATCTCCCTACCCCTTTACGTAGAGGTGGTGAGAGCTATGGTGAACTACTCATGCTTTTAACATTATTTGATCTTACTCACACTACTTTCTTGAGGTGAGGAGGCTCTACGCACCTCTTTCAGGGAAGAATATTTAGTTTAATTAAATATCTAAGCCAGAAGCGAGGTTTTCGAGCAAAGTGCTTTGTCAAAGGACTTAAAGCCCATGTATAATCAGTTGATTTTGCTGAGATTCTTGGTTATGAGTGTATATATACTATGTATCTTGAGCTGTACTGCTATTCGAGAATCACGGTGCTGGTTTAACAGGAAAAGAACTCTTGAACTATAACTCAAGTCAAAGTGAGAGGATGCCTGACTTATGAGACTGAACTATTTGATTTTATTGCTTTCGTCTTGTTTTATACTGAACTTTTAATACAAAATAGCATATGCAATAACTGCGTGAACTAAATTTGAAAGTAGAATTCCCAGGATAACAAAACAGCAATAGAAGAGTGAGGATTTTTTTTTCTGCTGACATTCATACCATAGAAAAGCTTCGTGGTCATAAACAAAACAATGTGTATTGTCTAGTATTGGCTTTTACTGTTTTGGTACAGAACCAAGTCCCTTAATTTGAGGCATGATGGTTTTATGAGGACCATGCAAGAGAACATCTCTGTTCTTAAAAACTCACTTGTGTGCTGTTTCTTAGAAGTTGAGAACCATGTCGTAAAATTAAAACGCATCTGTTTGCGATGAACTGCTTTCTAAACGTGGACGTCATCACTGTCTCAATTCTCACTAATTAAGGCTGTGTTGTATTTTCATGCAAGGTGACTGATGCTTCAGACAGCAATGCTTACCATCATCTTTAGCCTACCTTTTCACCTGATGCTTCTTTTCAGTAGGATGTGAATTCCTAATTCTTACAGCTCAGTCTGGAATTTTCCAGTACTTTCATAGGCTTTACCTATGGCTGGGCAGCTCCTGTTCTCCTTCGGATCTTCTTGGAAGTTTTTTTTTTATTCTTCTTACTCTTCTTCAGTTTTCCCTGAATTAGCAAACGTATCATGTTCCTTTTGGCCTAGAATGCTGAGAGGATAACAAAACTTATCGAATTCATGAAAACAAGTGTTTTCAAGTTCCATGGCATGCCATTAGACTCATTCGCCTTACAGTCAGCTTCTACTGGTGTTCTGTGCTGAGCTTTCAGAATCAGAGAAGGAATTCCTCATGACTGTGCTGCCCTTGAGACGAGCAGTAGTTCCAGTGTGTTTTTACTCATCTAAGGCCTGAGCACTACAGAGAAGAAAGCATCCTACAGGAAAAGAGAACTGAACAGAGAGTCATAAGTAAAAATAGACTGAGTTGTAGCAGGGAAATGCTTCGACTTCTGTCTTTAAAATCAGTCAAATTCTGGGATTCATCTTGGTTTCTCTCCTGCCAGCAGGTCACTATGCAAACTAAATGCATATAAGTATTCAAGAACTGGCATATGTCAAAATTAATGCTCTCCATGGTTCAGATTAACAGCTTTATATTGGTGTGCTGATACCATTAACATCCTGGGTTTCTTTCTTTTTTTTTCTTTCCCAGAGGACAGTATCTTGTTTACTAAATGATTATTTGGACCCTATTAATGTTCCTGTATAGCTCTGTGCCTGCTCATCTGTCAGCAAACTCACCAAAGAGGACTGTGGTAAGATGTGATAAAGAATTTGGAGAGTTTGGTATAACCCCTAGGTTACCTAAAACACCTGTTAAGGTGGCCTAGGTTACTGAAAGTAGTTCAGTATCTTTGAGGGTCTTGGGTCTGCAATGTTAAAACCTTAATCATGCCTGTGTTTCCTCATGATCTGAAGAGTATCATGGTAATAAAGTATTTCCTCTGTACCATCAAAAAGATGTGATTTTAAGTATAAAATAAGGTATGAACTTGAAAAGTCACTCAAATCTGTGTGGTGTTCAGCTGTCAAATTCTATGTGGCGTGGAAGATGTAGGTTACATTCAATGTATGTTTTTGTCTGATTTCATATGTTTTTAAAGCAAATTGTTTTGTTGTGTCCTCTACTTTATGATATGTTTTGGCTTTCTAGAAAGGAGACTGCCAAGATGGAATACTGATATTTAGAATCTTGAGATGTGTGTTCATTTTTTAATGAAGAATGTCAGCATCCATTGAGTGGATTGTGGATATAAATATACTTTTTTTGAGTATGAACCGTGTGTGATTATATAGACTCATTGTGCCCTTTCTTGCAGTTGCTTGGCCTCTTTGCAGTTTGAAGAATCCATCTCCACTGTGTTCTCATCTACTATGGATTTTCTGTGTCAGCAAGATCCTGTTACATGTAAAGTCAGTTGCAGCTCTGAACTTGATGCTTCTTCAGTTAAGACCAAGTACTCCAAAAAGTATGTAAAAAGTTAGGAAATGCTGACAAATTTAATCAGTTTTGGATCCTAAGATCCAGAGTCCTTTAAAGGTAATTCTAGAGTTGTTGAAAATTTTCAGTGTTGGTGAGAAACATCTGGAAAAGGTTTCTCTGTCAGACCTGGTACATTCATACTCATAAACTGATCAGTAGCTGAGACTTGCACTTTTTATAGATAAAAGCAGAAACATCTTGGGGCAGTGCTTGAGAACATTGTTCACTTGTTTTATTCCAGGGCATTTTGTTCAGACTATGTTAGTAACCTCCTCACAGAACAAACTAAGAACAGGGGCGTACCTTTTTCAAAAGCAAATAAATTATTTTCTAAAAATTAAGGATAATCCCCAACTTGTGCTGCCATTATCCTCTGCAAGATCCGTGGCAGCTGCTAACCCCGCGTTTACCTCTTGATAGCAAAAGCTGCAAAGGAGCCGTGACCGGTGGCTTTCCTACCACCCCCTTAGCACAAATGCTGTCCCCAGTAGGCTGCAGCACCCCCGGGCCTCCAGCTGTGCGCCACCCGGGGTCCTGCTACCCCGGCGCTACATCTTCCAAAAATATGCAAAAAGGGGGTTTAGGGAAAAAAACAAACAAAAAAACCAAAACCCAAACACCTCACTAAGAGCACCAGGGACGCTGCCCGCCGAGCTGGGGGCGCTCCGGGCCCGCTTCCCGCTGGCATCTCGGGCCGGCAGCGCCGCCAGGGGCCGCCCTCAGCCCGGCGCCGCATGCGGGGCGGTTGGGCAGGGCCGGGGCCCGGCGAGGCTGCGCCGCTCGGCCCCGCTCCGCCCCGCTCGGTTCCGCCCCTCCCTTCCCCTCCCGTCCCCGCCCCGCCATGAGGCCGGGCCCGGTGGCGGCCGCGCTCCGACGCGCTTGAGGGCGCCGCCGGCGGCGGGGCTGCGGCTGCTGCTGCGCCGCCAAGATGGCGTCGTGCGTGCTGGAGGCGCCGCTCCGCATGAGCGTCCTCTCGGTGAGTGCCCGCCGGGGGGGCTCGGCCTGACCTTGGCCGCCGGCTGCGGGGGGCACCGCGGGGCCTTTGTGCGGATTGGGGGCGCCCCCGTCCCGGCAACTTTCCCCCGGCGCCGCCCGGCTGTCCTCCTCCTCCCCCCCCCACCCCCTCCCCGCCCCGGGCAGGCCGGGACCGCCGGCACCCGGAGCCGTTGGGGCCCGCCCGCTCCCCTCAGCGCTCCCCCCCCCGGTCCCTCCGGCCTGCTGGAAGGGCCCCGGGGAGCCCGGCACCTCGGTGTTGCGGGGAACAATGCGGAGGGCACGGCGTGGGTGCCGCTTGGAGCAGCCCAGGGCGTCCTCCCCGCGTTGTTTTTCTTTTTCTTTTCCCTCCGGAGCGCGGTTTCTCGCTGAGCGAGGGACCCGTGAAACTGCTGGTGGTGATAGATGCTTGGTTCTCGGGGCCTACCTGGAGAACTTGTTGGCCTGGATACGAATGTCCTTCTGCATTACAGCCCTGCTGGCTGGTAAGGTGAAAGCCAGCGTGTTTTAGAGACGGAAGGCAGTGGGATCTCTGGGGTCCAGGACAATTTACATAGAAATACATAGATCGGGCAGGTGAAAGTCCACTGCGGTTTGCAAAAATACTGTCCTCATTACGTGGTGGATGCTTACATGTAGAGTTTATTTAGCATAATTTAATAATATTCTTGTAGACAAAGGAGTCCTTCTGCATCTAGATTCTTCTCTCAGGCTTATGTGAGACCACGAGTGAGCTGCTGGTGATTCTGGCTGGCTGGGGAAGCAGGCACAGGTTTAGCCCAGAGTTAGATACCTGCGAAGCAACAAACAGTTCGCAATTCCCTTATAATTCCTTTCAAGGAAAACTCACAAGGGAAAAATAGGAAAAGCCTAATAAAAGGTTGAGCTGGAAAAAAAAAAAAAAAAGATAATGGAAATGTTTTCTGGCACGTGTTTGTGAGAACCTGGAGGGAAAATTCTCTTCCCTTTTCCCACCCATAATTTTTGGAACGCTTTTCATCTCCAGCTTTGGATCTTCTCAAAGAGAATAACAAATCATTGGTGCATAAATGTTTAGCTTACAAGCATGGTCCTGTTACCGAGAGGAGAGTTCACTTTCTCTTGTAAAGTAGTTATGGGAAATGTTATGGAGAATATTGTGCTGCTATCCCTGTTGAAGTTGTGTGGGACAGTAGGCGTTGTGTCATAGAGAGGGACAGTCTCTGCAATGTGTAAATTTGTTATGATAAGGTAGGCTACAAAGACATGTCTTAATATGCACTTCCGTATTGTCAAGAGCTTGTTTGTCAATATACCTCTTGAGCAACATTAACAGCTCTTACAACTTTTTCTTGCAGGAATTTGTGGGTTTTCTATGAGCTGAACATAAGTAAATTGGAATTTAAGGCAGTGCTGATATCGGCAATAGACCCCTTTATGTGTCCTTTTCATAAACTACAAATACCTACCAGCACTCCATTTACTTGCTTTGACTCATAACATATTGTTATCTGCATTAAATACATCTTATTCTTTAAGTCATGCTTAAACATGGGGTTAATTCTTTGTGCAGATGTTGCCCAGCAGTAACATACTGCACGTTTGAATATGATCCTGTGGTTTTGCTGCTGTCTTGCCTGGTAGGTTTTGTAGACGTGCTTTAGTCATTCCTGTTTTTCTGCCATTCTATGAATTGGTATAAACTATTAAAAATCTGTATCATTTTTTTCCCTGCAGGAAGTAACAGCCAGCAGCCGCCACTATGTTGACAGATTATTCGACCTCGATCCCCAGAAAGTTCTGCAAGGTGTCATGTAAGTCATCTGAAACACATTTGGGCTGTTAGTTGTGCATAAGCTAGGTTAACTTGAATCCCGCTAGAATTGTATGTCAAAAGGAAGAAGCTCTGTCTCTTTGAGAGATCTTGTTGGAAAATTTTAATACAAACATGATAGTACTGTTTTAGCACCCTATTGCTATGTAGTGCACGTAGCCAGCCTCACAGGTGTCAGAAATGAGGTCAAACGTTCTGTGAGCATTCAGAAAAAAATAATCTTGAAATCTTTCTTCTTCCCTTTGGCCACCTTTTGATTCTCTTCTAAGTCTGCTTTTCTCTAATTCTGTCTTAAAAGAATTTTTTTGTCCACTGCCAAGTTGGTGTACCTGCCTCTTCTTTTTTTCCCCTGCTGCCATGCCTGAGTGTTGATTTTTGATGCATGGCTTCTATCTCAGCAAAGGGAACTGCAAGCCGAAAGAAGCTACTTCCATAGAAATTAATTTGGACGCTGGTTATTTTTCAGTATTTCTTTTGCATTCCGATGACAGTGAGTAAGGACTGAAAGATTAAGAAGAGGCCTTGCCCTGTTGAATAGGTGGTAAAACTGGTGCAAGGATCCGGCTGTGTTCTCACTGTCCTTGGGCTATATGCTTTGCGTTATAACCACCTTGTGGTGTGACCAGTGAGTCCCTGCCCAGGACTGACTGCTGGTGAAGCCAGGCCTGCTCAGGCTTACCTACAGCTTGCTGGCAGGTTATCTGCTTGGTTATCTATGAAAACACAAGAACATTTGGTCAAAGGACCAAGTGGATCAAAAAGCTAACAACACCTGTTGTGTTGTTTAGGACAGTCTGACGTGTTTCCGGTAGGAAATAGAAAGTATTTTGGAAGGTGGCCCAGGGATGGAGTAGTCACCATCAGAATTAGTATCCCTCTGAAATTACGTGAGAAACAAAACACAAATATAAAACTATCTTGGAAAAACTTTTATTTGTTGAAATATCCTCTTATGTACCAGAGTTTTTTATACAGATTAGTGTAAATATTTGCAGGTTCTTAACTCTTCTCTGTAGAAGAGTCTAACATTTCTTCCACTCCTGGCCTTAGTCCACTACTCACAAAGCTGGCTTGGCTGGTCCCAGGGTGAGGATGCATCTCATCCCACAGCCACGTGGTTGGCTCAGCCTCCTTGGCAGATGCTCTGGGCACTGGGTGGCGCTCCCTCCTTGCTCTCCTTTCTTCTCCAAGGAACTGGAACCAAGTCTTGGCAATCCCTTCCCCAACTTTCGAGGTGTTACTCACATCTTTGGAAGTCTAGTGACTTCCTAGAACCAGAAATCTTGAGCAGTCTTTTGTCTTAGCTAACACCTTGAAATTATTTGCGTTGTCCATGGGTGACAGTGGAATCTATGCTGAGCTGCCTTTTATTTTTGCCATAGTTCAAGGATAAAATGAATTGATGCAGGGCGGCTATCTCGATGAACAGTAGGCTTCTCCACTTAAAATTTAATCATCTGTCCTTTTAAAGACACCAAAATACCAATTTCTTTTGCATAGCTTTCTTTTTGGTTTTCTACCTTGGTGTCTGGTTTCCGATACAGGAGATGTTATACTACTTTGCCTCATAAAGTTTTCTAAGCTCTTTATTTTGGTCTTTGCATCACACAGCATTTTCAGCTCATCCTTTCTCTTCAGTACCTGGACGTGTCCTTTATGGATTTGCTTTGCGATTTTTCTCTTTGCATTTTGGTACTGGTACCATGAAGACCACCAGGTGGTGTCTTTGAGGCCGAGCTTTGTACAGGACCTGTTTCTTCTCAAGCCAACTCTCTGAGATATGGGGAGATGATGAGCAGTAAGTTTAAGGAAGCATTTGAGGACCCATCCTTTTAAGAATGGCTCAGCGTTCTACTTGTTGAAATAACTGATGCTGCTGCTTAGAAACTGCTGAAGGAATTTATGCAAAAGTTATCTTCTCTTGTAGTTAGACCTTCTAAAGCTACACATTTGATAGGATAAATGTCTTTGAAGAGCACAGGGGGAAAAAATCAGAGCACAGATTTGGTCAGTAAGCTCCATGTGTGACACTTCGGTTAAAATCTTCATTCTGAGAGTATGTCTTTCTGGACATTAAGCAAGTCCTGCGTGTTAGATTTGTTATTTTCCTAATATTAGCAGATGGATGTGCTACAGTCCAATTTAGAGTAGTGTATAAAAAAATCAGACCAAGATTCCTTTTGGGTAAAATACGATGGCTTTGCCCTTCTTCCTTTGACTTAAGGTATCTGAAAAGGTATTGAAGTTGGAACAAACTGAGATTTGGGGTGGTCCAGTGAGGGGTGGAGGGATAAAAGCTGTTGGGGTGGAAGAGGATTGAAGTTCTACCAGAAATGTGTCTCAGAAGCTTTTCAAGTATTCTGTGTAATTCCCTGAAAATCTTTGGTTCCTAAGATGTGCTGTTTTTTTCCTGCATCCTGGCTGAAAGTACCGATGACCTAGATTTTTGTTGTGATTGATGGAACTGTCTGAATATCAAGGTTCACAAAGGGCTGGCTTAAGAGGCTTTGTTTCTGCAAATTGTCTTCAGTTACAGTCATTCTGTTCTTCATATGCTCTTAAAGAAAGCTGAACGAATAACTTCTGTTTGGGACTTTCTTTAGTTGCGTCCTTCTACATTTTAACAAAAAACAACTTCTGAATGAAGTTTGATTAAAAGTAAAATACAGGTAAATGCTTCTTGGATTCTTGGATTTCAAAATCATGCCAATCCAGCTGTGGTCTTGTAAATTGAGAAGACTTACAGTTACATATTCTGAAAGTCTTTAAACTACCAACTCTCTTCTTTTTTTTTTTTCCTTTCTTTTTCAAGATTTGTCAGAGAGGTTATATTCAGAATCATCTGTTGTCCACAGAGTGAAGTCTTGCCTGTCTAGGGGCTTTTTTGTTTTCCTTCTCACGGGAAAACTGAAAAAACATTTCTGTCTAGTATTGCTGTATGTGCTTCTGTTGATCTTATTGCAAAATGTTAAGTTTCCTGGGGAACTTCTGTTTGCATCATTCCAATCGTGTTCATCTCAGTATTAATAGTAGGTTGGAAGGGGAGAATTGCGTGTACCTGTCAGTAAATCATTAGCTTCAGTTCAGGATTTGAAATTTTGGGGTTACAAAGATGACTACTGCCTTTTATTGCACCTGATGGAGAACTGTTTAAAGTGCACAAGGCCCGTTTCTGCACGCCCACATCTGTATGGAAGTGTGTGTGTTTGCCTTTCTATTGACTGTCCTTACAAATGAGCAAGCTTAACACATTAGTTTCCTTCTGTAAGCATAAACTGTTCGTTGTGTATATGTGTATGCTTGAGAGGTCTTACAGGTTTGCTTTGTGTCTACTTAAGTGCTTTTCTAAGCCTTTCATCTTCTATATTACTGTTCTACAGTTCAAATGTTCTCAAATGCACTTTAGCTGCATTCTGCAAGGTCAGCAGCAGCGCCAGGTATGCAGCTACTGAATATATTTGGTGTTGACAGTCCACAGACCACCCCGAACAGATATTGTAAGCGATTAAATGCTGTGTTCTCTCAGAAGTTCTCTTAAATATTTTGCCATTGTTGGCAGAAGAAAGGAAAATGGATAGCTCTGTATATTTCTGTGCTGTTGTAAGAGCTTCGTGTGTCCCAAGACGCTTGCTGCAACAACAGCTTGTGCTTTGCAGCATGGCAGTGTATTAGACTACAGTTTGGTTTTCATCCACATTTGAGCTCAGGACCGCTTTGTTCAGGTGCAAGACCAATGCCTAGTTTTGTCCACTAATTTATTTGCTGGTTGGAGGCTTTTTTGAGAAACGCTTTGTCATGCGTACGGTTTGCCTGATGTCTTCAAAGGCGATCCATCATTTCAGAAAGCTGTGCAAATGGCATCGCAAAGCCTGGTTTTGAAAGGAGCATTCTTTCTGAGAAATCTGGTGTACTCAAGGTGCCAACTGTTTCTCATCAGGCTGTTCCTTAGCAGTCAAAGGGTGTCATCTTGTATAGCTTGTAAATAAGCGCCATCGCGGTGCACTGAGAATTCCCATGCTGCTGCTGTTTCTGTCCTTTTTGGATGTGCTTCATCCAGTTCGCTGGGGTTACAGACAAGTGTTTTCCAAACTTGTGTGAACGTTTTATTTCCCAGGAAAAAGGAAGAATCACCCTATGAAATGACGCTGCGTACTGTTGACTGTATGTGCACGTTTACGGGACCTTCCTTTTTCCCGGGGAGCATGTCCAGTGCTGTGTTGGGAATACTGGTATAGATCTCTGTGATACATTTAATTTGTGACGTACGTGCTTCCTGCACAGGCTGATTTTGAGTGTTTGAGAGTCCGTGTTTTTGATATGGAAGGTACAGTAGTTGGCATCTGGGGCATGACTTGGGGACCGCTTTGAACCAGACAGTTATGTCTTGGAGTCCCTACAGGCTTGGGCTGGCAGCGTTGCAGTGGTTAGTGGTTATGCTCAGTGTTTTTGAAGACTGTGAAAATGATATTTTGGTACAACCAAGATGTAATTGAGCTTACCTTTGCATAGGTTTTTGGATGCAAAATTATGAGGTGTGTGTTAAAAGCTCCTCTAAGGGGCAATGGACTGATATTTGCATTTGACTGAGGATGTTTTTACTTCTTGCTGCTTTCTGCCTTCTTCAAAGAGAAGATACCAGAAAGTAGTCAGACTGGAAAAAAATGAGCATGTGTTTTAAGTAGTAACAATACTTTTGTGGAACCTATCTTGTGTCTCTTTTGTGGGCAGTTGCTTTGAAATTCATTGGGAACACCTCAAACTGTGCATTTGCTACATCTGTCGTCTTCACTCGTGTATTTTTGGATTTGAAAAAATGTTCCAGGCATGTTTCAATGATTTTATAATAGTGTCTTGTAGTTCTCAGCTGTGGCAATTGGATGCACACATGCCTACAGGGAAAGCTGTTTGAAATAGAAGAGACAGCCTTGTGGAGTGGGAAGAGAAGAAATTCCCATCTCCGTTGTAATGGAGCAACAGGTATCCCCTTCAGCCAGTTACAAAGAGGCTACTTCTGCCTCTTGTTCTTCATGTCCTGTCAAACAAAAATATTCCCCACAGCAAACAGCACTTGTTTTCACGTTGTGCATCCAAAATACATACAGTCACATTTTCCATCTCTCAGTGGTTGGTTCTGAACTTAAATTTTCTGCAGGAGTCCTGCTCTGTTCTTTGCATATTCCTTGCCTTGGTTTTCACCAGAATGGCCCTATGAGAAGAGATTGTTCGAGGTTCCTGTTACGCTTTGCTTCTGTAAGTTTTCAGTCAGTTCTGTTGATCTTCTAGATTTGGTACTCTGTGGTAAATATAAACTCGTTCGGATGCAGTAGGGAACTTTCAGGTCTAATTTTTCAGGTCAGAACTTGAGAAATTAGATCACTTGTAGATGAAAGTGTTTCTGTGTAGCCTCATTCATGTGTTGAAGGCTGCTGAGTCTTCCGGTGATGCTTCTTGAAATGCAGGATAGGTTCTTTGTGGCTTGGAAATTGAAAGCTTGTTCTCTAGGATGCAGATTCTGACAGGGAAATCTGAGCAGGGTTAGGTGAGAGAGAGCTGGGAGCAGTGCTCCATTTGTTGATCCTCCCTTTCAAGAGGTAAGCTGAGGAATGTAATAGCTAGGCACGTTTTTCAGAGTGGCAGGGGATGAAAATGAAAGGGCCTCGAACATTGTTTGAGAATTAAGTAGTGTTCTGTGAAGAGTGGTTTTCAATATAATAGATTTTGCAGAGTCAGGTGGAAAAATAATGTAGATACAGAGAGAAGAGGGGAGGCTATAACAAAGGCAAAGAAATCATGTAATCCTCTCTTAGAATAAGATATTTTTCCCTTTGGGCTTGCTTTATAATGCAGCAAAAGGTACAAATGCATAATACTGCTTATTTTATTTTTTTCAAATAAATTCTGTATCGTAACTCCTGGTCTAAAGCTTCGAGGTGAGCTAAATTACAGGAAATCAGGTCCACCTAGTATATCTGGCTAGAAGTCATCAGGCTGGTAGGGTTGTTTAATATCTCAAGCTTTGTGGCTGCTACTCTGAGCCTGAGAGCATTGATCAATGAACCTGTTGAGGCTCTGCCTTTCAGAAGGAGCACGAAGCTGTCTTCTCCAAAACTGTGCTCCTGATGCCAGCTTCAGAGTGGCAATGCTGCTGCTGTGACGGTTTCAGGCCATAAGCAGGGTAAGAGTAGAGAAGCAACTTTTACCAGACTAGCTGATGTGGCTGGAGAAAATCAGGCAAGTGTTGGTCACAAAGGTCTCGAGTGGCAAACTTCAAGCTCAGCCCAGTTGAATGCTGAGGTCATGCAGAGTTTAGCCCGACTTTGTAGTTGGCGAACAAATCGATAGAGGAGAGCTGGTTATAAGGGAGAGAGAAACGTAGCAGGCATAGGAGGGAGAAATAGGCACTGTGCCATTTGCATGTGTGTGGGGGAGTTAAACTGAGCTAGGGGTTGGGCTTGAGGGGAATGTGTGCCATAAAATCAGCAATGCTACTGAGTTTGTGATTCTGAATATCTGGCGTTTGACTTTTTGTTCCGAGGTTCTGATTCAAACCGATCAGAATTAACTTTAAAAAATAGTTCACTTCCCTTTCAAAACAAGCTCATTTCCAATTTGCAGTATGGGACTATGTTATTTTAGGTTACCTCCCTGTAAAAGGTTAATGCTTCTTGTGGCATTCAAAGGGTAAAAATCTGTTTACACTTATTTGTCTGCCAGATGATTAAAATGGTTTTAGTATGTGTGCTGTATTGCTGGTGATGAACTGATAATTTAAGTACGTTGGGATTTTTGCTTTTTTTTTCTTTGGGAATGGAAAAGTAACAGGAGGGGTAGCTGGTAAAATTACTTGTTAAAACATGCTTTAAACATGCATTGTCTGAAACATCCAGAAATTGTCCCCCAAATGAAAAATGGGAGAGCTGAGTATTGATAAATTTTTTTCCTAGTGAGCACTTCCCAGCACCCATTTGAAAAACAAAATTAAGGCATGCCTAAGTACATAGATGCCAGTACACTGTCTCAGCTGAAAGCTGCTTGGAGCTAAAAATTGAGGCAATACTTTAAAAGATATGAGATTATAATCTAGTAGGTAGTAGTTGTGTCAAACAAACAGCTTTTGTTGATCCTTCGATGATTGCTGGCCTAGGCTGGTATGGACAGTGCCACCTAAAATTTATGACTGCACATCTGAGAACAGCTAACCAGGTACCTGAAGACCATTTTAAGGTATTTTCCTGTACTGAGTAGAACTTAAGGTTTCTCTATGTGAATGACTTGGGGCAGACAAAATTCTTTTGCTACTTACTGGGGGGGTTAAAATGGGAGAATGGGCAAAGAAGACTAAAGCCAAGAGAGTGGATATATATGATATATATTTGATACTTTGGGTCATTTATCTGAAGAAACTGCAGTGCTTCTCGGATGGTCTTGCTGCTTCAGATCAGCTGTGAAGAGAGTTTTCTGCTGCTCTTGGCTGCTCCGTCCCAGAACAGAGCACCTGTTCCCAAGAGTTCTACTCAAGTGCAGCTGTTTCCCCCACACCTCTGTTCAGATAATCTTTGGTGTTGCAACCCAGTTTATTTAAGTGGTGGGGTTTGGTTCTGAGGTTGAAGTGAGGATGGTGCGGAGCACTAACCGTCATTTGTATGTTGTTGGTTTTTCAGTTTAAAAAAGATTATCTAAACAAGCTAGCTGAGCTCCCATCCTCCGCTGACTTAGAGCATTTGAAGTTTGAAGCTGCATCAGATTTAAGTTTAAGTAGGCAATTTTTCAGCTGATCAGTGATCTCATCCAGCTTGTAGCACAATTGCCAGAACCAATAAAACTACAAAGGATGAGGCAAGAATACATGCTTGAGAGAGGTGGGAAAAGCAGCAGCTCCCATTTTGCCTGTTAACCTTGAGATTTGAGAGGAACATGAGTTGAAATGAGTTTGGGCAGTGAAAGGTGTGGAGTCATTATGCTAGCTTCTGTGTCGTCTTGCTGAATCGACTGGTTTAGGCTCTCATGTGGAAGCCAAAATTTGATATGAGAGGACTCTGCAGTCACGTGCAAATGCTGCAAGTGCTGGAACCTGAGATGGATTCAGGGTGGGAATAAGGTGTGAACATTTCTGACTACAGGTAGGGGTCATTAGAAACAGTTTACCTTTCCATGTGGGACACTTGCCTTGGCAAGGAAACCTCTAACAAGGTAAGTTACCTTTCCAAATGGGATACCTCAGAGAGGAGTTCAAGGCTTTTTTTGGCATTGTGGTGTGGAGAAGATGGATTAAATGCTCACTTTTAGCATTATCTATGGTAAATTGTATGGTTCTACATTGCTGTAAATGCAGCCATATGCTATTTTTCTACAGCACTCTCATTTTATGTGGTGTCTGAGAGAATTAAGATTGGGAGCAACCATGGACTTGGGGTTTACTTGTTGGGTTTGTTTAGTTTGTGTGGTCTGTTAATTGTGTAACAGTTTCCAAGTGTTAAAACACAAAGAAGTTGAGTGCCAGTAAGTGTCTGTGTGCTACTTTGTTCTTTTCTGAGTCTTTTTTTAGATACACTGATTTTTTTTTTTTGAATGAGATTAGAAATACTGAAGCTTTTCCTCCCAACCTGATGATTAACTTTAAAATAAGCTGTTTTCTGAGGTCTGTGGTTTGCTTTGCTTGAGTTGGCAGGAGTTTTTAGCATTTTATTTACCTGGTTGGAGTAGTAATCATGATCAGATAGGTTTCCTGACAAGAAGAGAAACCAACTCTCCTGTTGGGCATTTAACGGATGTTCAAGCCGTGGTAGCATCCGTGTAGATATTAACTATCAAATAGCGGGCATATTTTAACATGTAAAAATTGTAATTATTTCCTGCTGTTGATTACTTTGCATCTGCCCATTAAAATGGGAGAGGGGGAAGGAGGGAGAAGGAAGAAGAGTCGAAAGCTGGAGAAAGCGTAGTTGTCAAAACAGCTTGGCTGGACAGTGTCTGTCTCAAGTCCAGCCGCTCCAGGTAGCATTTGCTTCTGTGAAACTGAAACGTAGCAGCTCTTCTGAATTTGGGGCAGACAGTTCTTAATTTAGCTCTGTCCTCGTATCCGCTAGCAATATCCCAAATGTCTTTCAGATATTTGAATTTTGAGTTTTTGAAAACCTTACCAGAAGGATGCTTTGCTTCATCCTATCGCTCTAATTTTGATCTGTCTCTGTTCGGTAAATCTTCTGGTCTCACAATGCATTGTTTTGGATACTTCCTCTGTGCACTTAATCTTCTAACAATCTTCTGTAATTTTTGTGTATTAGAAGTAAAAACTCTGGCCTAGAGTGTCTTGGACTACTTTTTCCTTCTGTGATTTTTCATCTTACGTTGGATATTCTTCTCTGTGTAGGAATCTTCTTAATAAGGCTACCTACTCTATTTTCAAAAGACAAGTAGGACAAGAAAATACGGAGACAGTTCATTTCCTCTTCTCTCTAGTTTCTTTTACTTCTTCCTCACCAAGTCAGTCCAGCTTGCTCCATGGTCTTAGGTGTTGCATTGCTAGAAGGTGATTTAGGAAAGTTCCAGGGCTTCCTATAAGTTTTTTAAAGCTTATGATGTTTGTGCTTGACTTATTGCATTTAGAAAGGTGGGTAAAAACAAAATCTTACCAAGAGTTCATGTACTGTATTGCTTTCTCATGATCTCTTTTGCAGAAGAGGTACAGGTCTCAAGGCTTGCTAGGAATGCTTTAGAGGTCTGCTCTTTTTCATCTGGGATGTGAATTTGCAACAGTTCAGAGAACTGTGCACTAATTACAGGGCACCTCTGGTGTTTTTGTCTCAGAGGAAACCCAAACTTAGAATAAACTTCATGAAGATGTTGAACTTAAGTAATTTCTGCTTAGGACAAAGGTCAGCACTTGAAATTGCTTCTACAGTAAGAACATCAACAGCCTAGAATGTTAATTGCCTCAGTACTTAGACACCTCGTAAAACTAATTTTTACCGGTGAGGAATCATTAAAACCAAAAGACTTTATTTTACTTGCAAATTGTTGTGTTTATTATTGCTTCTTGCTTCTCTGAAGTGGGCTACATTTGGTACTTTTAAACAGGAACACCTTAAGAATCAGAATAAAAGCTTATTAACTCCATACAAAACTGGCAAATTAGTTCCTCTTGTAGCTTTTGTCCAACTGCATTTGTATGAAAATTAGATATGTATTTTTTTTAGTTTAATGTACTTCCAACATACTTTAAACAATCATACTATAACCATATATTGACAAAACTAGCATACATTGCATCTTGAAAGTGTTGCTTTTAGCAAGTTAATTGAACTGATGATGATTTCTGGGTTGCTATGTTCCAATAGATTGTTACAGCTGATAAACCTTACCTGATACTTTTTTTCCCCTTTTCTAAAGTTTGGAAGAAGAAAAGTCTTTCTGTTTCTCCAGCTTCTACATACTTTGATAACTTTAAACTGAATTGTCACAGGATTGAACTGATGAAACTGCATTCTTATTGATTTAAAAAGCAGTAAGAGTGGGGAAAAAGCTGATTTTGCACTTCAGGAAGCAATATTTCCAAGAGGTTAGTTAGGACATCTCCACATTCTACTGCTAACATCCTACTTATCCTGCTTGACCGTTTTTCATGTAAATTATTTTACTGCATTACAGTAAACGTTGGCATGAAAATCACCAGACTTTGCATCTTTGCATTAAAATTAATTGTAATTTGAGTTATTTCATTAAATGAGTTTTTGAATTTAGTTTGAATGGAAACTATAAGGACACGGAATAGTTAAAAAAGAAAAAAAAAAAGGAAAAGGGAAAAAAAAAACTCAGAAGTGTCTTATGACTTCTGTCATATGGAAGCTTCATTGTTTTTGATATAGAACCATAGCATGGTTTGGGGTGGAAAGCTACCTTTATGAGGCTGAGAAACCTACATATGTATATTCTTAAGATCTACATTTTTCTTCTGAAGCTGCTCATGCTGTGCTCGTGGCAGTAGGGTTGGTGACCTAACTGAAAGCTTGGAACTGATTATTGGGAAGTTTGTGTATCTTCCTCTTCCAGATCAGTCTTCTCACAGATAATGCCTAGAATTACCATAGATCAGTTGTTCTTTTGAAGTTCTCATGCCTTCATAATTGTTCTTGCTGCTGTTTCCTTCCCCTTTCACTTCAAGGACTTCTTCACAGTAGGAAATGGGAGCAGTGTGTGTGATACTTTGGAAGCAAAGCAAGCATCCAGTTTTGGACTGCAAATTTCTGATCTTTCTTAGTTACCACTTGTTGAAGATAATGATCTTCAGTGTTCTTTGTTGGATGAATCTCATGTCTTCTTGGATCTGAAGTCAGTCAAGTTCAGACTTGTTAGAGATGATGTTTTCAAGTATGGGAGTTGCACTCAATTCTTCAAGGTGCATGACTCACCAAGGACCTGGTAGACTAAGACGGCACATGGCACTTCTTTACTTCTTATGGAGATTAGCTTACTGATCTAGAAAATCTCCGTAACACAGAATATGGAATTGTGTAATTATTTTTCATAGTAAACTGAATGAAAATCTACTGTTATTCAACTTCGAGTTACACAATTAGAGGGGTATTTTTTGTTTCAGTATCTTCCTGTTTCTTCTGTATTAAATAGACTATTTCTATTGCAAATTTGAAGAGAGCTGTGGCACGTAACTTGGGAGTGCCAAGACATAATGTACACAAGCATAGTGATCCTCTGACAGTTTTAGGTCTGCTTACCAATTTGAAAGTATTTCACTTGATTGCAAGTTGGAACTGCTTGAACCTGTGTTGGATTTGTCTGGTATCTCAAGTTTACAGTACTACTTGTCTACTCATCGCGACCTTCCTAAGGAACTGTATGAACTGGGATGGAGAAACTCATCTGAATCCTTTACAGATCAGGACTGTGACCTCACTAAACCTCTGAATTTGTGTTATGGAACTTGGCTGTGTTCACGCCACTTCTGAACGGGTCTCTAAATCAAATCCTAATAAGCAGTGCTTGTTGTGTATTAAATGGATATAAAGTTAGCAGGTTATTCTATTGTGAAGTTATCAGAAGACCCTGTTGTGTCTCTTGCACCATCTAAAATGTGTAAAATCATCTGAGGAGAGCATCAAACTGTAACCAGAAAACAGAGTGCTTGGCAATTCAGTGTGCCAATCCTGTGTTCAGGATTCTTCAGAGTGCTTGGCAAGTGCCTTCTCTCTTGCTTCTCAAGATGCCTTCATGGGTAGGTGACATGATGCAACCTTTCTGATGATTTTGAGAGCTGGGGTCTAAGAATAACAGGATAGGTAGCCCTGGAGTGGCCCTAGCAGTTTAGTACCTGAAACTAGCTCATCTGTTGTACAGTTTAAATTCCTTTCAGAGATCGGGAGCATTGATTTTGCCATTGATTTGAAATTACTTTTCTACTTTAAACACATTAAAAAAATAATTGGGACACTTTCATATCAAACCTTCATCATAGAAACCACTGATGTGCAATTACTGAGTTCCATGCAGCCTTCAAGTTCATTCCTTATTTTTTTGTGGATTTCGAGCTTAGCCAGTCATCTAATTTTCCCCTTTGTTCTCTATCTCCTGTCAAGAGGTACAAACTCACCAAACTTAGGGGAGATGTAACAGGATAGTCCAATGTTCTCTACTGATACCTGGCCGTATACAACTGAACTATGTAAGCAGATTTCTATTAAGTAGTGTCTCACTTGGCGAGTCAAGTAGCTTCATGCCTCTGCCTGTTTCAAGAGTTACACTGAACTGCAGTTCGGAGTTCAGTCTGCTTTCAGGGCTGCTCCTTTGCTGGGACTCCAGGATCTCTGGCCAAACTTGAGAATTTAGCTTGCTTCCTTTTGCTTAAAATTCCTGGAGCACTCTTCTGCAGCTCTGTAACTGGATGCAGCAGGAGAGTGAGTCACAAGGAGAAGTACTTCAGGAAGAACGGTCAATTACCTTTTACTAATTGAGGTTTGTATAGGTTGTGTTTACACCAGTCCAGATATTGCCTGCCTTGACCAAGAAGCTCTTTAGAACACATGAAGTGCTTGGGCCAACTGCTCATTGCAGTGAAACTTTTAAGAACTGTTAGTGGTATGTTCGTGCAGGCCAGGGCGGATCTTAAAGAACAGGGCTGCCCTAAGTCTCTTGAGATCTGCAGACAGCAAGTCAAAGTGATATAATGGCAACAATATGCACTAACTAAAGCAATCACTAAAGTTCCCAAATTATTTGAATGAATTATAGGCATAGGTTGGCCAGTGATTATTAATTTTGCAATTTTTTGTTATTTTGGTAAAGAGCTATCTTAATTTGGACTGTTTCCCCCTCCCATCCCTGTAGTTTATATTATAAAGGTTCCTACAGCTAGAAGGTTTCCTAGAAATGTCATCTTGATTCTCCTGAAACTGGTTGTGAGTTGCTAGCTTTCTTTCAGATTCTCTGGATGTTCATACATGCTCAATGAGCTCACATTTAGGGGAAAATACATTAGAAGGTGGTGATGCTTGTTAGCATACAGTAACAGTTTTCTGAACAATAAGGTTGCAAACCATGTGTTTTCATAGGACTTGGTAGTGTACACAACCAGTGTCCACTTCCCAAAATGCTCCCCTTGCTCCTTTCCCATAGTATGATTACCTTTACCTGTAATGCTCAGATAGGGAAATGCTTTTGTTTCAACTTTGCTCCTGGGGTTTTGAAATACAGATGCTTAGGTGTCCTGCTGAAATTGGCAAAGCCTGTGGTGAGAAGAGAATGAAAACTCATTCTCATTCTTCTTTTTTTTTTTTTTATAACTTGTCTATTCCTGCACCCAGTAGAGTATTCAATTAGTACTTGAAATTATCAACATTTGATTCCCCAAGCAATATATATATATTTCTCCCTTTTAGAAGTCTAGTGAATAAATGGGCACGAAGAACCAGTCTGTCTAATTTTGCTCAATGATGAGACTTCTTTATGTCTGGTGTGCATGTGAGATAGTTTGGGATTTTGCTTACTTGCATAAGCTGGGACATAACGGAATCCCAGAGCTCTGGGGTATGTGGCTGTGGGCTGTGAAAACTGCACTGGAGCACAGTCCTGTAGGTGCAGCATGGAGATGTGAAAGGGTACTTGATAAGCCTTCATGGAAATAGTAAATTCTATAGATTAAGCCCTCAGTACCTCAGCATAATTTACCAGGGTTTGTTTTTCTTTCTGGATTTACAGAGATATGAAAAATGCTGTAATTGGAAACAACAAACAAAAAGCCAACTTGATTGTTTTGGGAGCAGTTCCAAGGTATGTCCTTTGCTACTCTCCTTTTCACTGATTCACAACAGGTCTGGAATAATGATCCATAGATCACAGGCACTTTTTTGTTTTAACTTTGATTGTTGACTGCATACTTTAATGTAACTGAGAGACTTGAAATATCTGTTAAACTCATGTGTTACAGAACAGGCTGTTGAGTAATGCTTTTATTTTAGAATTTCATAGAGTTCCTTAAAGTAGTCTCAGTCTTTTTTATTAAACTTTATCAGTTCAGGAATTAAATCTGTTTTTCAACTTTAACATTAATGATGGATGAAAGTGGTTGTATCTTAATCCTGTTCTACAGCCAATATCCTGGTGAGTGCACAAGTGGAAATGTGTAAGGTTGTTTCAAGTATAATTTAAAAATACTAATAAGCATCTGAGATAATTTGCTTCTCTTCTCCATCTGCATCAAAGGATTAAAAGCCATTGATCATGCTTATTGCTGAATTACTGCTTCAGCTGACACTAACATTTTCTGGATCCTGATTCCAATAGTACAAATTTAACAGGTAACTTTAGCTACTGAATTGCTTACTACAGCTTTCATTTCACTCCTCTTCTCCTCCAGCTTTCTTTCAGCTACAATTTGCAGCCATGGCGAAGGAAAACATGGAACAGTGCATTACTTGTGCTAATAGTATGGGACCTACTGAGGATACTTTTGCTTAAATGGCAACTTGGTCTCAAACTGTCCTGCCTGAGGCAGCTTCTTCTGACTTGTCAAAAAACGCACTTTGTTTGCAGGGAATATCTTCTTCTCATTTACAGACTGAGTTTTGTGTTAAGGCTAGCCCTTTAAATTCTCTAGGGATTAGCAGTGGGGAAACCTACTCTCCAAAACCTGGTGGATTATCTTCTGTTTTGACCAAATGTAAGCAGGCAAAGAGAAGACTTGACCCAAGGTGTAAAGATCAAAGTGGGCATTTGCTAAAGCTTATGCAAAGTTTAAGGATTTTTTTTTTCTGCAACAGGCCCTGTGGGATTCTTGTGACTGACATTTATTCTTGTGGTTCCCGTTTTAAAAACAGAGGATCTCTGACTTGCAAATCTAGAATCCACCTTTTCTTAAATTTTGTAGGACTTCATGTTCCTTCAGTTATCTTACTTTCTCCTTTTAGTTGTTCTACGCCCAATACTGAAAATCCAGAAGGTTGTTTTTTTCCTGTTAATATCTTCTGGCTGTGCAAGTGAATTATATGATTAACCTATTAATGCAAAGAAGGGACTGTGAAACATCTTAAAAGGTAAATGGTTGTGCTTGTTTTCAGTTCTGTACAAGCTATCCTCAAACAGCACCAATTCTTACACCAAGGCTTTTCAGAATAGGAGTACAAAAGAACATGAATCAGCCATGATATTGTAAGCAAAGACAATTCTCACCGGCTGAAACTTGTGGCTTTGTCCACCTGCAAGTACCTTTCTGAAGGCTGTAGAATTTCCTCGGGGTGTTTCAGACAGCCTTAGATTACAGACAATTTGTGTTGGAGAATTCCTGTTTTCTCTAACAAGGCAGTGGGAATTCATTGGGTGTTTGACAAGCCTTCTAATTCATTAAATAGCTACTGAAACTGTGAGTACAGGAATCCTTGTTACTCCAATCTGCAAAGTCAAACTTTTCCCCAGTAAGAATAGGTATAAGGAAGCTAGCATCCTTTGCTTTAAGTCTCCTCTGCAAAGCTAACTACACACTTTCTCATAGTTAGATTGCAGTCTCCCAAGGAAGGCTGATTCCTTTCTGTAACAGTGTGGGATTTTTAGAATTCAGCTGCTACTGCTTTGTCCTGGGGTTCTACTTCTTGTTTACACATTTCTTTTTCTCTTCCCTGCTTCCCCAAGTGTTCCTGCAGAATGTTTTCATGTGGTGAGAAGAGACCATTGTGATCCAAAGCACACCTTCACATTTCTGTCACTTGGTGCAAAAGAAAGCAGCATGTTCATATACTAGAACAGATCCATATGAGGTTTGGAAACAAGTCAAAGAGAAGTATCTTTGATTTGAAATCAGGCCAAATACTAATGGTTTGTACGAGCAATACCTGCTTTAATGTATTAGGCTGCTACGTGGTTGGAAAGAAACGTGAAGTCCTTCCAAGATCTCCATACAGGAAGGAATTACTGGTGCAGAGTAGCTGAATCACTGCCATTCTGGGTCAGCGGCCTCCTGTGTCCGTAAGCTGACTTTAGAGTGGTGTCATCTTTAGAAAGAGATGTGTATATACATAGGAAATGGCATTTGCTTCGTACCTTTGAAGGTCAGTCTGACCTGCAGTCACTTTCTGACCATTTTTTCTGAAGATGGTGCTAAGAAAAACAAAAGCTATTAAAGAAAACTCTCAAAATTGCATTAAGCAGAATTGTTGTGTCTGGGCACTCTTGTATTAAGAACTGTACAGATGTATGTATCGATGTGGTCTTAGCCGATAGGAATGTAGATAAAGCCAGCCTATACGTGTATGTGGGTTTTGTTTCTTATGGAATGATTTTCTGTATCTCTTCCTCTATGCAGAATGAAACACTGCCCTGAGTTATTCCTTTACATCCTTCTGAGATGCTGAACTCGGGCACTACTTTCAGGACTTCAGAAATTTTACTTTTTGAAATTGTTACTGTTAATAGAAAACAGAATTGCTAAAGTTCAGGGTAGAAAATATTTTAATGCCATAAGATCTAGTTCTTCCAGTGGCAAGCTGGCTTAGAAACTATATACAAAGTCAGCTATTCCTGAAGATGGTTTATTTCTTGTCATGTCCTTCAATTATTTTCTTGGAATTTCTTTTTCATTCTGCTCTACATGAGCACCTGCAGAGACTGAGAAAATCCCAATTACTGGTGTACTTCTTCACTCAACAGTTTTGTAAAAACAAACGCTGAACTTTTGTGCCTATCAAAATGCCAAACACCTCTTTGGAATCCAAGTTGAGTATTCAGAACTTATTGTCAGTTACTTTTGTGTCCTTAATTTCAGGAAAATGATTGGAAATTTCCAGTTCAAATGTAGATTTTTTTTATTTCTTTTTGTAAGCTATCTTGATCGGACTTCTGACTTAGTGAAACAACATTCACTTAGTAGCAGTTAGTCTGTAGCGCTGCTGGTTCCCAGTCCTCTGTGGGCTGTTATCAACCCCCCCTTTCTGGTGAAGTCAATAGAGATGAGAAAAATATTTGTTTGCAGTTGAATTCAGGCTGAAAATCATATTCCTGTCACTTGAGTTCCCCTGTACCTTAGGTGTCATTCTTAGGTGTAAAGATTCTTGCTTAAGTATTTAACAGGACGATCCAGGTATCTTGCCCTTCTTTCACATAACCTAAGAAGCAGAAGAGCACCCTCCACATCTTGTATACTTTTCATACTGGAACACGGTGCACTTCCACTGTGGGAGCAGGCGCAGAACTGCAGAGTGAAAGACCACCCTGTTACACAAAGCTTTTCTTGGAGTTACTCAGATAAACGTCAGATAGCATTTTTAGTTAAAACAAAACAAAACAAAAAAAACAACAAACCTCTTTAATTAGAAGATAAGCATCACGTTTCCTATGCTCAGGTATTTAGGGATAAGACGTCTGTGCATATATCAAGTACGAGTTTAGTTTAATACCTAGAAATTATGTCTATTCGTGGCCTGGAAAGCTTGGCCTCATGGCTGAGATGTTGAACAGTGTGCTCTAGTTGATCTTGGGTTGAGCAGGGGATTGAACTAGATTGAACCTTCCAATATCATCCAGTCTGTGATTCTGTGATAGGATTTAATGATGAACTGCCTTTACATATGTTTTTTGCTTGGGGTTGTCCTTGAATTCAGGTACTCCCTCTAGGAGTTCTTTTAATTAGTGTCCTTTATAGTACTACTCCTAAAGGACTGTCCATCCTCTAACTGTTGGAATGCAGGTGTCTGCTTGACAGGATCATCTCCGGTACAGACAGGAGTTGTTAGCACATGACTGAGTTTTGGGCTCTAAATCCGTTGTTAGCTAGATAAGGTAACAACACTCCCTTGTGAGCAAGGAATGCTTCCTTCATTCATAACTTTAGATGCTGAAACTATGCATGAAGGATGTATTCAGGCAAATGTATGTCTTGTGCTTGGTTCATGTGGTCATGCAAATCTCTTTAATTGCTGGCTGATTCGGATTAGAAACAGCAGTATTGCATGCAGTTCTATCCCCAAATGGCTGGAGGCTGAAGTTCTCTCAGCCACCTTTGGAGATCTGCAGAGATCCATGAATCTAGTATTGAATTTCGGTAAAGAAGGAACAGCACAGTAGTGGATGAGGTGTTACCATCTGACATTTTTTCTTCATTGTACATTGGGCAGTAAAAATGTTGAACTATTTCAGAGAGCAAACTTCTCTTTTCAAGGCAGTGGAAGGCTGGGTTACTAGACAAACACAACTAGGTTCAGCAATAATTTGTTGAATCTTCTCTAGTTTCTAATCTTAAGTGGCTACACAAACACAAAAAAAAAGTAGTTTTGTTGGAAAAGTTCTGGTATCTGTAAAGTAGAAAGAGGTGAATGGTGGTAACTGGTATGAGAAGTATTTAACCTCTGTGTGACTGATGGTAAATGGTATCTGCTTCTGACTATTTTTGTATCTGATGCTTTATTTTCTCAACTTCTTTTTTAAAGAATTAAAAGAAAAAACCCTCATTAGCTGCAGAGTGTTTTCCTTGATGAAGGATGAAGAATATTGCAGGTTTGCCTGATGACTAATACACACCTTATCAGCATTCAGTACATTTATAAAAATATGAAAAACTGTACCTTTGGGGCATTTCTAGATTTCCCACCCATCCCAATCTCATTTTGCTCTGAGGAGCGGAGAAGGGAGCAGCCAGTTAGTTTCATGATATGGACAGCAGAGAAGAAACCTCATCATGGAATGTCTACCCCTTTTAGAGAGAGGAGACTGCAACTCCTTTCCGTGTAATTTACCTGTACAACACCATTTGTAAAAGAGAAAAAAAATCTGAACCATTCTTAAGCATGAGAGGATAAAGCATGCCTGCAGTTGCTCCTGCAGACTTGTGAAACAGGATTTCTAGTTCAAGGACTAGAGATAGAGCATCTCTAGAAATGTGAAATGACAGATATGAATCAAGCAATATTATTTTTGTGTGTTTCGGGTGGTAAATTGGACTTGTATGGCAGCCCCACAGAAGTAGAGAAATATATGTACTCTGCAGAATGCAAGGGCTGCAGTTGGTGACAGTGTGATAAGTCTCCAGCAATTAAATTGTTGAAAAACAAGACAGTAACTTCAAATGATTGGTGAGCCTGCCTCAAACCAAGAGCAGTGACTAGATGATCTGTTACGATCCCTTGCAGCTCTGGTTCTGTGCTCCCCAGTTCCCACCAGTTGTCTGCTGACCGTGCAGAAGTTGTAAGGTGTTCAGGTCCACTGGTACTGCATGCCCGCTGCTGGTGGGCCAGTAAGAGGTGTACCAGTAACCAGCTAGGCACAGCTATTGAAACATTCATAATCTCTGGTATGTTACCAGCTTTCTTGCAAGAAGTTGGGCATGATGCTTGGACACAGTATTACTAGGCTCCTCATCTATGTTAACAAGGTATTTTGTCTGAACTTCATAGACATCCCTAGGAGGGCAGGGCATGGTGGTTTCCTGATGGCTTTTTCTGTTCCTGGCTGCACTTTGGGATTTCCTGTGTCAGGTACTCCATGGGGTGGGGATCTGTGCCAAGACCTAGCAGCTTGTGCGCTTGGGTGAAGAAGCTTCATCTGTGGTGCTGCTATTTGTAACACCTTCCCCATACTAGGGTGGTAAACTGTGGAGAGCAGAGGCCCTAGTAGGGCTGCCGTTGTTGTCCCTGCTTTTTTCTTCAACACAAGTCAGGAGTCAGGGCCTATCTACGTAATTATACCTCTCTCTACGAGGAATAACTCTCACCCTGAGAGTTATGTGTAACTGGAAGAAGGTATTCTTCTAACCCTGCTACGAAGTAAATGTGAATCAAGGCAGATATTCATAGTCAGCAGAATTGTATTAGAACTGTGGTTTTTTTTAAAGAGCTTCATAGCCTTCTGTCTCTGAAATGCCCTTGTAGTAAGAAAAGGGCATTGTAATACTTCTAAGGGCATCCTTTAAGTTGTGATATTTTATTGGAACTTTTAAGTTTCAGTTTTTTATTTAAAAAAAATAAATATATATATATATGGAAAATAACCTTTGTGATATCTCTTGGAATCTGTTTGTAAGGAGCTGTAAGAGTCAAATCTATCAAAAGTATTCAAGAACCTATTCTTGATATCCTTTCATGTGCAAATATCGAATGATGGACAGATGCTATCACATGGAGTAGAAATATGGTTTAGCCATTTTATATATAATGAGGAATTTCAAAACACGAATGAAGAGTCAAACATTGTTTAATTCATGTCATAAAAAAGCAAGTAACTCTTGCTACTCCGTGTTGCAGTCATTTTCGGAAGAAACTGATCACGAGGGTGAGAAGAACTTGATCCTAGTCCCTATTTACTCTTACATGAAAAATGCTTTTTCTTTAGTTCTGACTTAGGTAGGTATTACAGTTCTCCAGTACTGGATTTAGTTTACAGCAAAAATCAAATTTGATGGAATTTACGTAATTCTTTTAGGGGAAAAAATCATACAATATTAATGTAAGTGAAGATGTCTAAATGTTGCAAGAAGTTACAAGAGCTTTAAGCTGAGACTTCCTTTTGTTCCTGAAAGAGAAACTTTCTTTGCAATTTACTTCCCTAGAATTTGCAACATCCTAATACATCCCCTTGTAGAAGTAGAAGGGTATTTTTCTCTGTAATCCACCTGTCAGTTATGTGTTTGTGTTACTGAAGTGATACTTCACCAGAACTGGTCTAGAGATGATAAACAGTCACTTGAATTAAAAGATCTCGAGATACAAGGTACTATAACTTGAACACTTATTACCCTGAGCTCTTTTTCCACATGCCTGCTTATGGGGTTTGATGAAGTGCTGAAAATGTTCTGTTACTAACAGCTGAATTTCACCATCTCTTTGGTGGGTATTTTAAGAACTTTGGAGATTTTTGTGACAACTTGTAAGTGGAGTGGAATGGCAGAGAGTAGAAATTTCCATTATTTTTAGCTAGCTGTGTGAGGTCTATGTCAGAGCAGACTGACGAGGTCTAAATCACGCAGGTGTCTTCTGGTGAACAACTCTGATGCAATGCCCCCATGTCAATTATCTTCAAAAGGAAGGAAAATATGAACTACTTATCTCCCTCGCAAAGCTGCTGTGGTTATTGTTTGTTCAGCAGCTACATTCTTTAAAAGTTTTCTCCCTAATGCCTAGAATATTGCATGATGTTCCTAGATGAATCCCTGTCAGTTGTTCGAAATACCTTGTGCCTTCAGCTGACCTTATTTGCAGTTCCTAGGTGTAGCTGTTGATGGCGTTCATTGACATGTCTCTCTGGCTGGCTTTACTGTCCTATCTCATGTAGGTACAATTGCCTGGGTACCTTTACTGACAGCTGAGAAAGAGGCTGTAATGCATTGCTCTTAAAAGTGCAGCGATGGAAGAAATTGTGTTCCATATAAACATAAACATTTTACCGAAAGGGTTGTTAGACATTGGAACAGGCTGCCCAGGGAAGTGGTGGAGTCACCATCCCTGGAAGTCTTTAAAAGACGTTTAGATGTAGAGCTTAGGGATATGGTTTAGTGGGGACTGTTAGTGTTAGGTTAGAGGTTGGACTCGATGATCTTGAGGTCTCTTCCAACCTAGAAATTCTGTGATTCTGTGATTAGATTAGGGAAACCGTCTAGAAACTTGAAAAAGTCCAAATACTGTGTTCTAAATTACCTAGCAGAAACCTTGGATTAATGTTCATGAAGATGTTGCAACATCTTCCCATTAGGCTTAATTTCATTTTCTGTCCCATTGGGATGAGTTTTACTGGGGGATCACTGGCTGAAGAGTGAGTGAACAAGAATGTTAGCACCTTTTTGCATCTGCCATGCTTTTAGTATCTCCTCAAGCTCTACATAAAAGAATCCTGGTGAATCTAGCAGAGCCTTTTTCCAGTATTTTCCTCCACGTTCAGTGGGAGTCAGATGGCTGGCTACTTCAATTTCCGAGCCTCACACCAACACCCGTAGCTGGAGCTAAGATGAATACTACAGTAATTTGTATTTCTAAATCTCCAAAATCTGAATTGTAACATTCTTTTTCTCCCTATATGCATGCGCTATTTTTCTACCTTTTTATACTTTTAATCTCAATACATGGGAGGAGTGGATTACAAATTTGTGTCCTTTCTGAATTCGTCTGTGGCAGACCCTGGAAACAGCAAACCAGTCAAGGGTTGTGTTGTTGTCACAATAAAAGTATGCAGTCTTTGTAATGTTTAGAGGTAGTTTACTAATGCATAGTTTCATCTGTACCAATTATATGGGTTCTCTTCATTTGAATTCTTTAATAATTCTGGAGTTTGTCATCTAACTTGTTAATTTTCAGTGTTACTTGGTGTCAGTTCTCTCTTTAAAATAAAGCAACAGAAAATGTTATAATATGGATGTCGAGTTCTGTGGAAACCCTAAATTGAAACCCAAGCATATTTTAAAGATATAGGAAAGGATATTATTAATATTTCAAAAACTTATTGTATGTAAAAATCTGAACTTAAATTTTCATCTCACTGATTATAAAGCTGAGTTAAGTATTTCTATTTTAAACACAGAGACCATAGATTATAGTCAGCGTGTTTCATTTTCACACATCTGCTCCAAGTGTGGAGTGTTAATGGGAAAGAAAACAGCAATTATGTTCTTCGTAAGAGAACAGCCTTCAGGATTACGCCTGCTTTTGGATTTTGTAAAACCTCCTTTAAGAAAAAACAGAACTGCATGTTTTATGGTCTGACTGATCATTTCTGTGTACAAGGAACAGATTGATTATCAATAATTATCAATTAATAATTAATAATCCAAGACAGTTATTGGTGTGATGTGTACAGAGATGCATCTCAGCATTTTTTTCAGGATATTACTGAAAATGGAAGGAAATACTTTTGCAAGTCTAAACTGAAGTATAGGTTATTGAAAGCTTTTTTCATACACACACACACTCAGGAAAAAAGTGTCAGATACTGATGTTATCCAGTTAGTGGGTGACTGTGTATGTACCAGTGGTTACATCAGCGGAGTCTCCCTGTATTCCCCAGACAACTCAGTGAAAGACCGGCTTCTTTCTTGTCTTAAATGCCTTATTTAAGATTAGGTGTGTATGTGTGTATATATATATATATATATATTATTTTTTTTTCCCCTGTAACAAAAGTGCTTCAGATGATTCCAAACAGAAACTCAACATGTCTCCCAAGTTTTAATACTGGTTTGTGATAGTGTGTAAGCTTTCCTCTGCAGGGGGAGGGGAGGGATGCTGTTGGCAGCTGGCTTTGTCCCAGCGTTCTGATAAATATTTCCCTTATTTCCCATTTCAGTCTATAAAAAACAACCCACCTTACAGCATGCTGCAGGCTCATTTGTCCTGGCGTATGGCTGTGGATTTAGGGAGGATGGAGGCTTTAGGCTCATTTTGGAAGTTGTTTTGTTTGCTTGATGGCAACATTTCTAATCCATATGTGCTAAATTAAACTGAGTCAGTTTTGTGCTCCTGCATCATAAATGCATCATACTGCATCATGGGTCCTTGCTGATTTCTGCTCCTGGCTGGTCAGGATTGGTTGTTGTGTGTTTTCTAAATGCCCTGACTATTTGAAGTCAAATCCTTCAGGTTGCTATTTAAATAAATAAAAAAATAAAATAAAATAAAAAAGGAAAAAAAAAAAGCCAAACTTGTCATAAAGTACTACACATCATACAAGATGTGTAATTGTTTCTTAGCAGTGTAGTTACTAGAAGAATATTTTGAAATCTGCACTGCAAATGTTTGCTGTGTGTGTGGTAGCCAGAAATGGTCAAATGAAGTCAAGTCTTGGGTGTTAAAACAGCTGTACAGGTTACTGCAAAGAACTTACTCATCTTCTGATCTGCTTGTGGCAACTCCTGTCAGTTTTTTTTTTTTTTTTTTTTTTTAATGTAAGAGTTTTGGGGTTTTTCTTTGAAATTTGAGAATATCAATTAGAACAGTAGATGGGATTGCTCTGTCCATATAGTACCATGGTGTCCAAAAAGACATTGCTTCAAGGATCAGTTTTAGCCAGCATCACTCAGTGCATTTGGATTTTACCAAAGAAGCTTCTGTTTCCTGGCAATTCTTCCCTGACCTAGAAGGCTTAGATCAAAAGCAGCTATCTATAGAGAAGTAATGGTAACACAAGGTTATTCTGTTCTATTAGGATTGGAAGTGAGATGCTTCTATATTTTTGATAATTTTGCATAACCTTAATTATATATTTTACTTCTTTTATGGTTTTTCAAAAACAGCACTTATATTTATATTAAACGTTGCACAGCTGATACTTCAAAGAAGACAGCGCCAGAATTTTTAGTTCTAGAAGCATGTAATGTAATTGGCTGAAGTATGGTTTTTGTTCTTTTTCTATAAAAGAACAAATGTTTCTATGTTTTTTTCACATAGGTACAGTTAGAGTTTGCCCAAGTGTTATGTGAGCTGTGCTGTGTAACCACGGATAATCTGAGCCTTTTATCTATCTATATATCTATATGCTTTGTTCCATTGATGTTAAAGAGGTGCCCAGAGTGAAGTGAAAACCTTACGGCAGATCAGCTACACCGAGCCACTTGAGGCCAAAGTGCTCCAGGAAAGGTGACTGTTAGCTGTTCCCTGTCAGAAATTTTAGAAGGTTTATATATATATATGTGAAGGGCTAATATGCATGCAATGCAAACTTGATAACAAGTATGAATAGAGATTTATACAAGAAATTCAGATAAGTTTCTAAACATCAAGAGTAAATGATCTTTCAGATAAAACAGTGGGGGCATGGGGCCTTTTACATCCATTCCATGTGTGGAAAGGTGACAATAACAGAAGCGATTCTGAAATGTATGCTATTCTGAATTTACACCAGTCTGGTTCTTTGAATCTGAAAGAATTTGAAAGGAGGAAAGGTATTGGGGTTGATTGCATCACACATGCTAACTGAAGGATGGAATTACTGTTTTTGCAATTTGTGTTTGTGTTTTAGAGCTTTTTTTTCACTGTCAGATTAGCTACATCTGAAAAAGGGTGCAGTGGTGCTTTGGGTGACACTGGAATAACCTTATCTTCCTTGTTAGTATTTAACTTCATTTAGGGCAGAGCAGATTACTTTTGGATTGTACATCTACTAATTTTTTGTTCAAAAAAATGGTTAGCAAAACTGGATGATTGTTTTGCAGTTCTCCAAGACCTTGTTAGGTGATAGTTTGAGACGTAATGCATGTCCTGCTTCTAGGTATTGAAGAGACCTTTGATCTCAGCTCTATTCCTCTAAACACGTAGTTTTGTCTGTTGGCCTCTCATTCTAGGTTTTGAACTTAAGGGATTCTAAGAAGCAGATCTGCCTTATATTAGAGGGAAGCATGTGGAGTGGGTGTTTAAGATACCCTTCTGAGTACCTGTTTGTGAGGGGCTGATGGTACTTCCCTAACTGTCCCTTTCCAGTCCTGTGTTCCTAAATTGCATTTAGCTACTGTATGCCTGGTTATTTTTTTGCTTGCCTTTGATTTTGGCAGTCAGCTTTGGGAGGATTTTGTTCAGGGGTCTGTTCATCTGAGTAGCTAATTCTTTACCCTTCAGCAGTGGGATGGATGTTGATTGGTGCCTTTGTGCTCTGGGAGAAGGCTTTGGTGTATTACCTGGTTTTGGAAGAGACCCTTTCAAACCAGATGGAGCAGTGCATTACTACACTGAGACCATTCCTATCATCGCACAATAAATCTAGAAAAGAGACTGTGTATCTTGCATACACAGACGATTGTATCTCAATATCCAAGTCATCTTACCTGTTATAGTTCTGCTGAGACTTGTGATGAGGGAATCATTAGTTAAATGTATCTTATAAATGATGCCAATCTTAAAGTGATTATCTTTTGTGCTGGTACAAGGTAGGAATCTGGTTACTCTCTGGGCTCTTTGTGAGACTCGGATTGATACTGAAAGTGTTTGGTGACCTCTGCTGTGATTCGAGTGCTACCAATATAATCTGAAGTATGTAAGATCTCCTAGGTATCTTGACACTACAAATTATCCATAGTGCTTGAAACCCAAAGATACACATCTAGCAAGATGTTTGTTTTTTTTTTTAACGCTGAAGTGATCATGTTTACCTACTACTCAGCTACTTTTCTGCATATAAAACTTTTGTGGGCTTGCTTTATGTTCTTATAGGCTAATTTCTCAGTGTTCAAACTCCTAGCACCGATGTTAATGTTCGATGATGGAATTATTTTGCAGCTGTGATCCGGAAGAAGTTGCTGCCAAAGATAACACGCATCACAACAGCAGTAATCATTTCTCTAGGTGTTAGGAGTAATGTGTGAGGTTCCCTTTCCCACTGACGTCAAACTACAGACTCATTTCCTTTAATTCAAATTTGGGATCTTCCTGGTAACCTGAAAGACATCATCCTGGATCTCATTACAGTGGCATTATATTTTTAGAAAAAGCAGTGTGGTACCTTCCTAGCATAACAGCAAGTAAAACCTTTGTAGGAACATATAGTGTAAAAATACTCTCATGACAAAAATGTTCGATGTACTCTTTTGTTTGGATTTCATCCTTGTATTGAGGACTTTATCTTCTTTACATAGCAGGATTTAGATTACTTTTTTACTTAACTGACGAGTACTATTTGAATTTTCTCTAAAAGTAATTCTGTTTCCAGGTTGCTGTATTTGCTTCAGCAAGAAACCTCCAGCACAGAACTGAGAACAGAATGTGCAGTGGTCCTGGGAAGCCTTGCAATGGGTACAGAGAATAATGTCAAATCCCTACTAGACTGCCATATTATTCCAGCCTTATTGCAAGGTACTTTTTTCTCACTGTAATCTGCGTAAGTAAATGTTTCTAAAGTACTTAAATAAGCCAAGAAAATGAAGCTGAATATTAGTTTTTGCTTATATGTATAGGATTACTATCGCCAGATTTGAAGTTTATTGAAGCCTGCCTACGATGTCTCCGTACCATTTTCATTAGTCCTGTAACTCCAGAGGATCTCCTATACACTGTAAGTTGTAAGCAGATTATTCTGTCCTTTTAATTATAATGCTGTTCTAGTGTGTTAAAGCTTACAGAGTGAGAGCTTTCTAAAATTAACAGATAAAGACAAGAATCTGTTTTAATGGGTCAAATGTGCTACACCACAGAGGAATTCTGGGGATGTCATCAGTCTGTTTTGCTTTAACTTAAGGAAGGAGACGCATAAAAGTTTCAGAGACCTGTTAAGACTTGTGAAGATTTTAATGTGTTTTTCTTGTGAGCAAGGTTGGCTCATTAGCTGCTTTTCGTTTCTTGTAGAAATTTGCTGTTCTAGTTGTCATATGCCCAAAACCCAGTACCTGTTTAGTTTACCCACTACTGCAGGCTTACTTTGTGAGGGAGAATCAAGAAGACACTTTGTGATGGTTATGACCACCAGCGCTAATAAAATACACTTGAGGGTTTAATACCCAGTGTTGTCCCACAACCAAACCAACTCCTTGCAAGCCCTTGGACGCTGCACTTGAGAATCAGTCAGGGTGTTTGTTTATATGCCACGTGTAAAGGCAGAAGATCAGGTGGAGCTACTCTAAACCAGACTCTAAGAATACTGCTTAGAATAGTTTGTCCTTTGCTTTTCCTATGCACATAAGAATGCAATGAGCATGGATGTACAGCTGGTGTATCTGGAAGTACTCCAGTTCCTAGTAAGTAACTTTTCCTATAAGATGCTGAAAAGGCAAATATGTCTGCACTATGTCGATCCCTTCCAGTGATTAAGAAACAAACAATTGAAACAGAAGTCACTTTTGTTCTCTGCTTTCTGTTTTCTGTTGAGATGAACAAGTCTGGATTGTTAGCAGCAAAATTTTGTAAAGTAAGTCTGCTAAATTCACAATATTTAAACATACAAATCTTAAAAATAAATATTGAAAAGCTTTGTTTAATCTCAAATATGGATACAAATAGAGTAGGAGAGACTTAATGCATGTTTATTTAAAAATAATAAGTATTTAAAAGTAAGAAATATTAAAAATAAAAAGTATTATTAGAAACTTTCCAAATAATTGAGAAATAAAATGTCAGAAATCACTGTGCGTCTCTGAATCATAGCTGTTGGGCTACTGTTATTTTCATTATCATAAAAGTAGCTAATGAGTATGAAGATTTTGTTCTACTTGTAATCCACTTCTTCCCTGGTAAGAGAGTTACAATTTATTAGTCATTCTCCTGCAGGTAAAACAGAGTCTGATTTACTTCTGTACAGTCAACTTACAGTATAAGTTCTCTGGACAGGAAGAATCCTTGAGTTCTTTCATCTCCTCTGTTTGGCAGCTTTCATCTCATGGCAGTAGTTTAGTTTTTCAACCTTTCCAAACTAAAATGGTTGGTGTTCCTTTTAACATTATCCCCTCTGACTGAGAGCTACTAGTAAAAGTAACTGATGGCTTTAAAATGTTGTCATTTTGTACCTTGCCATAAGGCTTAAGAAGTAACTGGCTGTGTTGTCAGAAGGGAAGTTCTGTGTATAATGATTTTCTTTTGCTGTGATTTACTTGGAGTTCTTTTTTTGTTTTGCTTTCCCATGAAGTAAAGTTCCTGGACACAAAAGCAAGAGCTTTTATACCTGGCACTGACTCCTGTGTCATTCCCCTATCCTGCCTGCCATGAGGGTGCCTCTTAGAACTGTCACTTGTTTCTTAAGTATCTCCTGTACTACTTTAATAGTCTTGTGTCTTGACCTGATGGAATTGAGAACTCCAGTGTTCCATTCTGGAACAATTTATATTGGGAAATGAAGAATGTGGGATTAGGAAATGTATAGAATATGGAATTAGTACTTCTTTAACTAACAAACTGTTGACAAGCAATGCTGAAATGGTCTTAATAATTTTTCTTTTCTGGCTTCTTTCCAGGATGCTACAGTTATCTCCCACCTCATGGCACTGCTCAGTAGGTCTCGATATACACAGGAATACATATGTCAGATCTTCTCACATTGCTGCAAAGTAAGAAAGAGAATACATGTTCTCTGAGACTTGTGTTTCTAGCATATAAGAAACTGTATGAGATGATAATATTGTGGCAGGAACATAAGGACAGTAATGACTGAACTGCCATTGCTCTGGATTTGTCATGTTTTTTGGGGTTGATAGACGTTTCTATACAGTAAAACAAAATATGCAAATAAGTAATTTTTGGGGTGTCTCTGTGTATGTATATGACTACTAAATAAAATCAACAGTCTAGGCAAATATCAGTTCTCACTATTATTGGTATAAATGTAGGAAGACTTCATTTATTTCCTCGGAAGTTTCACAAAAGTGTGAGCATCTCTTTGTGGCTTGCATCTGCTTTCAAACCATCTGTTTTAAACCCAGAGAATGGTTTCTAAGAGGTGGTGTAAGCTGAGAGGAGAAACCATACTCTTCTCAATTGAGCTCTACCAGTTTCAGGTTTATCCAGATACATGTTCATTCCTGTTACATAATGCAATTCTCCTAATCTGGGAAAACTTCTAATTTAAAAACAGCAACAACCCCACCCCAAACACAGTTTTGTTCTCAGGCTGTCTTGTAGTCTTAAGACATCCTGATTTTCTGCACTCTAGCCCCGGTTTTCCCACACCACTGTTTTATTATATTATTATTGTTTCTTTTGTTACTATACCTGCGGGTTATTCACTAACAGTTTAAATTCAGCATAGAAAATCAGAATTTTATGGCATCTTTCCCATTTAGAAACAGTTTATAACTAAAAGATCTTAGACTGCATTTATCTGCTAGACTGAAAAATAAAAATATTCCAAAATTGATGTATTTATAAGTATTTACCTCCAAAAGTCTGTATTACTTCTTAAAAACGAGTCTTTGGAAACTGAATTGTTTCTTTGTTTTGCATGTATGTTTATCCAATTTCATGTCTTCTGTTAAATAAAACTGGGGACTGATTTAAAAATGGAACTCAGTTGCTAATATTTATAGAATTGTTAAAGCAAGTGTAGTAAGATAAAATCCTGCACTGGACTGTAGAAGTTCGAATCGAGATAATGTTGGGAAAGGAATTGGGTATTTTAAGAAGAAAAATGCACCAGTGGCTCTCCTTTCTGCCTGTTAGTTTTTTATATATATATTTGTAGATTTGGAAAGTCGTAGTGCCAAAAACATTGTAAAGAATAAAAAACCTAATAGGATTTGAATGAAAATGTCTGCTTCTCCTGGAGCTGCTTTTAAGTTGAAAATTAGAGCAGCTGGAACATCCAAGTGGTGTATCCTTCAGTCTTCTTATTGGGGGGGGAATACAAATTTGAGTAGGAATTAGTTGTTCATCCAGCTTCCCCTTATCTGGGGATGAAGAGAAGTGCTGTACGGGCATGGAGCAGGCAGTGGGAGAACGGCAATGCGAGCTGTTTTGTCTGATTGTTCCTAGTTACTGTCAGGTCAAGACACAAGGAAGTCCTGCCTGTCTAATGACAAACACGGGCACCTCGTGTTTAAATGGCCCTTAAACATCTCAGTAATAGGCTGAGTAACTTGAACTGTTGCAAAGTTGGGCCTTGTTGGCACACAAGAAAAATAACGCAGGACTGATTACATATGGAGGTACAGAACGCTTGTCCAGTCAGGGTTAGCTCGGTGGCAGCACAAACCCTGCTGGCTGTGTGAAAACTGCTGTGTAACTTCAGGTAGCTAACCCAATCTGAAAACAGTCACGGTCATCCTTTTCCAAATGAGTTGCTTCCTTTTAGCTCTGCTGACTCCTGCTGAGTTACATCGCAGATACATGGTTAACAAAATGTAAGCCCAGTCACACCAGAAGAGAATAAGAAAGGGCATATGAACCAGCTCTACTGTTTGCCAACACCTACTCCATCCCCAGAGCCTCTCTCAAACAAAACTCGCAGTGAATATTTTCAGAAATCCAAGTTTTTGGGAGGAAAAGGCTGATATTGTGAACAGACAGAAATGTGAACGCACAGGAAAAGCAGAGTAATGGCTACGAATCGTAGGACATATAATTGCATTTACAGAATAAATATTTAGCTATGTAGCAAAGAAAAATATTTGTGGTTGAGTAAACAGATCATTAGAAATGTTAAATTGATCAAGAACTCATTTCTCTCTTGTTCTGGCAAATGCATATCTTGAGTGCAGCTGTAAACTGTCCCCTTCTTATTTTGATTAATTCTTGGATTTCAGATCTGGTAATTAAGACAAAACATCAATTCTGTATTCTCAGACTTAATAAAGTGCATCTAGTAGAGTGAAGCAGGGGATTTTCTGCTTTGTGTGAAAAGTACATTCTTATCACTAAAAAATACTGAATATTTCTGAAAGTTTCAGTATTCAGAACATTTTAGTGAAGACTCCCCCTAAAAAGCCATGATTGAGAGAACCCTTATTTATTTTCCCTGAAGAAATGGTACTATAAGTATTGATGTGGTTTTTTTCACTCTTCGTGTTAATCGATTTATGCATTAAACAACTGATGACATATCTCAACTTCTCCCCGCCTTGTTTCTGCATACTCTTCTCTGCTTAGATCTTGTGCTTCGTTTTCTCTCTTCCTGGCCAGAGTCTTGTTTGGTCGGGTTTCTCAGGTTCCTCGTTTTGTGCCTGCTTGGATTTCACTGGAAAAGCTCAGATCTGTTCTCCTTAGCTAGGAAATCCTTAATTCAGGTTCCTAGCATATTGCTGTTGTTTTCTGCTTGTACGTCATGCTTTTACTGCTTGTCACTGCATTTTTAGAGTTAAAATTGAGTGGTGGAAAATGCTGACTCTGGAAAAGAGCCATTCTAAGCAAAGGCAAGTGTTGGCTTACAGGGGAGTGGATGCAGTTTTTAGCATACATAGTTAGGACTCTATCAACATACAAGCAAAACCAAGTGAACTGAAATCAGGTTGATGTGCAAGGCTTGTTAAAATGCAAGTCGAAACGTACTTTCTAAGGTTCTCTATCACAATTGATTTGTTTCCAGAGAAAGTGATGTGAGTAGGTAAGCTTTACTATTTTAATGGTCAAGTGAGAAAGATAAGGTATGCGTTTGGAAACAAACGGTAGGATGAACGATTTGAGAAGGTAGTGCTGGAAATTATATCTGAACGTGGTGACATCTCTGCATAAGTAATACATTCACCGCTGGCTGAAAATTAAAATCTCGTGTCTGGGAAAGATCCAGGATGAAGCCTGTAATCAGGGCCCATTCTGAGAATGTTTTCTTATGTGGTCCTAGGCCTGGTGCTGGATCCCTGAACCACGGTACATTTACATTTAGGTATCTGCTTTTAAAATTTCGTTATGGAATAAATTATTACACTGTTCTATCCTTCTTGAAAAATCAGCGTTTTATGATGGAAAAATATACAAGAAATATGACTTCTCTCTGGAATATTACATCTCTTGATTATATATGGAGAAAAAAATCCCTGAAATAGAACTGGCTTCTGCAACTCTGTTAGGATGCCCAGAGAGAAATGGAGTGAAAAGGCCTTGCTATTACACTGCTGTTGGAGATACTTGGAACTAGAACAGAATGATGCATTGTGATACCAAGCTTTCAGGTGTATGTTTGAAGCTGTCTCTGTTTCTGAGTTGGTACTCAACCTGACTGTGCATTGAGCAAGCAGGATCGGTGCGTACAAACACAGCGTGTACAGATTGGATATATTCATTACATCAAGTTACGCATCTATGAATGTGCCCAAGTGTTACCTCTGTACTTGCACCCCTCCTGTTTGCAGTTTACCTCTTCATCTCTTTGAAAAATCAGTAATACCCACGAATTACTAGAACAATCTAGGTCAATATGATTTTTTTTTAAAGTTTAAGTTCATTCATATTTTTCACATATTTTAATATCTGTTCTTCAGCTTCAACACTGGCATAGCTGCGGCTTTAAATCATTGCCTCAGCCACTTCTGTGTGCCAATGTAAGTTGTTTTCCTACTTCAACCATGCTATTTTAATTGCATTTTTTTGGTAGAAAGCTCTTGGTGGCAGTAGCAGCTGAAGCATCTCTTAAAGCACCAGATATGTTGCATCTAAAAGTAACTTTCATACTATTTTTTTCCTCAGAGGTAAGGGATGTTCCAAAACTGTTCCTTTGAACATAAAAGGAATCTGATTTCAGCTCTATCTCAGATGTGAAAATAAAGCGTCACTTATGCATACTGGGGTGTGTAGATATGCCCGTGAACTCAGCTGGGTTTGAATTTAAAATTAAGGAGTGAAGATGCTTTCTTCACTTGCAGATTAGTTGAGAAAATGTATCAAGGTATGATTAATGCTGTGACATTACAAAAGCTGAATTTAAATTGCGCATGGCTGATGTTTAATGCAAAAAAAATGACTGGAGTCATGAATCCACTTCTAAAGAAGTGTTTGTAAGTCACAGACCAGATCTCCCAAGAGACGCTGAGAGCTGTGGGCCCCACTGGTGTTTTGTGGTTTGTTTCTGACCTCATTGAGCCTTGTCATGCTACAGAATTTCTGAGACCTTTCTACTGCAGAATTCAGTACTTGTGTTTAATTCCAAATGCTTTTTAAATCTTGGGAAAATATTGATTTATCAGCCATTGTTGACTTAAGTCTCGAAGCCAATAAATGGGCGATGGCTGTCTAGATTTATGGCTAAATATGTTTGAAATTAAAATAATCTGTAGGAGGAAAATGTGAATCTGTTCTCAGTGCACTGTCACATTCTGTCTGGAAACGGTTTTAGAACTAATTCCATTTCTTCTGAAGTTAGAATTGCTGAAAATGTTTAATATTACACACACAAAAAAGTTAGTGACTGGAGATACTTTAAATGATTTATGGAGAAAGTTGGGAGCTTTCCATTGTTTCCAATATGAGGAATAGAAACATAAGTAGTCTATTCATGTTTCTTTATTTATGAAAAATAATAGTTTCCTATTGAAGTAAAAAGTTAAAATGATCACCAGAAAAGGGCAAATGCTATAAATTGGAGATGGACTTCTTTATTTAAGAAATAAAAGGTTGGTATGCCAACTGATTTCAAAGTACATGCTAGTAAATCTACCTTTAAATACTTTAAAAAAACGAAGCTATTGGAAACCTTATACATGTTCTTTAAAAATATATATAATTGCATTTTTATGTTTTTCTTTGTAGGGTCCAGATCACCAGACAATCTTGTTTAACCATGGAGCAGTTCAGAATATTGCACATCTGTTAGTCTCCACCTCCTACAAAGTAAGACATCACAATTATTTGGTGTTTTGTATGCTTTTATGACAGGAATGCCAGTGATGTTGATTTAAAAAATATATATATATATACATGTATGAACTAAAACTGTAAATATGTGTAATGTTCATTTCTAGAATAAAAATTGGTTTTACCTGCCATATGGATTTCTATCAAAATGAGACCTATTATTTTGGAATGCTCTGTTAAGTTAGAATATCATTAATTAAAACAGAGCTGGCATTTGTTGATCTGACAGAGAACAGTCACTTGGCAAACCAAGTGACTGTCTAATATGCTGAATGTTACATGATTAAAAAAAAATAAATCAGAAGAAAAGCAAAGGTGAACTGTCTTAAACAGAAGTCATCCTTAAGAAAACATGAACATGGAATCTGTGAAGGCCACCAGCTACCAGTGTTTTCTGCTCACACATCTCAGCTCCATCCTCTTATGTTTTTGGGAAGTCCATCCTTGGCTATCTGAAAATACCACTGCTGGGAAGAAGCATCATAGTGTACGCATATTGTGGTGGCAAGGAGGGTCAACTACCTGTGTTCAGTCTGAGGCCAAAATTTCAAATCCTAAGCATAGCTATAGGAGTCTGCTGTAAATTACTTAAAATGTTTGAGTGTGTGAAGTGCTTTCCAAAGCTTTTCAGTGTAACTTGGTGTTTTGTTTGTTGTTTTGTTTTTTTGGAGAGCTAGCAGATACCTGGTATGCAAATAATTTTGAAATCTGTCAGAAGCCAAGCCTGTGATCTCTAAGCAGTCAAATTGTTATGGACTTTCTTATGAAGGTATCATTTATTCCCTCCTCCCCAAATGTATGAATATCATCATTCTAAAAATTAGAAACACATGAAAGCATCTTTATTTATCCAGAGTTATTTTTATTGCAATATCTAATACAAAATATCTAATGTTTCTGTGCCATTTTTCTTTTGTTGAAAAAAGGCTGTTCGCTGCTTGATGAAGACTAGAGAACATAATTGTTCTTGTCTTATTTCGGTCTGCAACCTAATACAGAACAGTCTCAATAACTGAAGTATCTTTCAGCAGGAAAGCAAGGCTTCAAATAAGAATTTCATGTAAAGGGAAGCTTGGTGTTTTGTTCCAGGGCCTAATTATCTTATGTGGTGGTTTTTGTTTTTGTTGGATTTTGTTTCTTTTTATAAATCCAGTTGGAAGTATGCTGTCTTTAATGTTTTGTTAGTGAGACTGACAGATTTCTGCTTTCTGTCTTGTAAAACTTCTGTAAGAAGTTTTCACCATGATAGGGAACATTTTGTTCATTCTTCCATCAGCTGATTTTTTTTTTATCAGCTTGTGTTGTAAGGTGAATTTTCCAAGCCATGTATCTGTTTGAACCTTCCCTGATTTTTTTTTTTTTTTTTTCCCTTCAGCTTTTTTAAAATAAAGAAATAGGAGCTTGGTAAAATTTTCAAGTTGCTTTTTCACCAACAAGATACATGTAGTGTTGCATTAAAATACATATTTAGTCCTACCTAGGATGATGTAGGACTGTTTATTCCTTTGCTAGTTTGGTCAAACTTTTAAATTCTAGGTGTAAGGGCTCAACCACTTTGTTGCTTTTCATACACTTCCCTCTATTAATACTCCCAAGGTTAACAGCGTTATTGTTATCTCAGCTGCTTTCTTAGCATTCTCCATTAAATAGAAATTCTTGGCCTTCTCATGTAATTGATGCATATTTGTGGAACACAAGCTGTTTCATTCTCATACTTAACTACCCAGTTTCTTAATATTTAGCCAAATAAATAAGAGCATGACAGGAAACAACATCATTTAAAAAGCTTGCACATTTTTAATACTTGGAGTAGAGGCCAGTAAGGTATCTCAAGTGATTTAGTTGATAGGACCGTACCAATAAATGTCAGAAACCCCCTGGAATGGGGTTTCGGTTCCCATGAAAAGAGTTTGTGTAGGTCTGCCAGGAGAATTGCCAATTATTTTTCTTTGGTGTTGGGATTTCCCCTTCTGCTGTTGATGATGTGAGCATCTTTCCCACTTGTTATATCATTCCGAGTGTGCATTTTTCACCAGTAAGATGTCCAACACAAAGGGATTACAGCTTTTACAGTGCAATGCAGAAAATCTTTTCAAGAGCATATTTGCATGTTTTTCCACATCCTTGCATTGTGTTTCGCATGTAACTACCGAAGTAATTGCCATTAAGTAGACAGTACTAGAAAAGAGAGTAATCGTAGTAATTTTTAAATCTTCTATTAATAGAGCAATATCACAAAATAATTAACTTCAAGGTAGACTTCAGTGGTTCTGATTAGAACATCTATAATGCCTTCTCCCACCTCCCACCCCCCTGCCCTGCTGTTTCTTCTGGCTTGAATACAGCACTTCAGCTGTGGGTTTGACTCTTTTCAGTGCTTTTTGATATACAATCTCTGTTTCCGGCTGCTTTGAAGCACGCACTGTATTCATTAGATCATCTGAGAAGAAATGTTGTCAAATGAGGCTTTTGTTCTGAAGCCAGATATCCATTTCTGCTATCCATTTTTCCTTAGTAAGGCTTCACTGCTACCGATGAGAAGAGATCTTACAGTGGCTGTAATGAGATATTATAAAATAAGCGCACAGAAGTTTTATTGTCTGGGCTGTTGTTATCTACTTTTGGATTTCTATGTTCCTAGGACTTTTTTTTGAGGGAGGGTAGCATGAGCCTAAACCAAACTTGCAGTAATTGCAAATGCTTTCTTTAGTGACAGGGTTTTTTAGGTCAAAATTTTGTTCCATTTGCTTTGTTGTCATACTAAGCATGTGGTAAGAGGAACATGGAAAGACATGGACACAGCTGACCTATGTGGAACTGTAGACGGTGAAGTCAAAGTCTAATATTTGAAATAAATTAGATTCTTTATCTGGGAAGATGATAATGAATGGTCTTCCCTGTGTAAGAAAAGAGGTTTTAAGGGCTTTATAGCCTCACCTGACTAGGTAACCAGGAAGGTTTGATGGTTAAATGGTTTCAGAGTATAGGTTGCCCAGAGAGGTTGTGGGGTCTCTCACCTTGGAAATAACCATCTGGACATTGTCCTGGGCAACCAGCTCTAGGTGGCCCTGCTCCATCAGTAAGTTGAACCAGATGACATCTGGAAGTCCCTTCCAAGTTGCAAATCGTTTGTGTACAGGTGATAACTGAAGTTGTGTAATAGCAGCACAACTTACGATATATATTTGCTTTAAGATTAGTTTAGAATCAGTTCTACGGGATGGTTCTCTTTAGATGTTTTTATTAAAAACACCTTTAAAGACTTCTGAAATATACATCTTAGTGGCATGTGGTTTAGATTCTCTTGGGTACTTACGAGTCCTCAAAAGACTTTAGTATTGTTCTGATACCTCCTTTTTTTTGTTGTTGTTTGCATGCTTATGAGTAACCACAAATGAAAACTAGTGTTTCTGAAAGGCTGGTTCCCACCTGCCAGCCCTGGCTTGCCTCTTTTTCATGAAAAGTTCACAACATCAAATCTAGAAAGGGTAATTCCAGCAGGGAGATCACAGCAGTCAATCTGTGAGTTAGATGTTTCCATCTGCCTTTTATCCATCGTCAAACAATCTTATTGATAAGACAGTAATTTCTCTAAGCCTATACAACAGTATGGTCCAATTTTGCTGTTAAGTTAGCATTTATGTTTATGTTTCATATCATGTTTTTACACAGGTTCGAATGCAAGCCTTGAAATGCTTCTCAGTTCTAGCCTTTGAAAACCCACAGGTATCAATGACTCTTGTAAATGGTGAGTATAATGCAATGATTACTTGTTTGACACTTATTTTATTGACTGGTTGAATTAGAGTTGTTTTGAGTTCTCTTTCATCTCTTGCAGTGTCAGTTGATGGAGAATTGTTACCGCAGATTTTTGTGAAGATGTTACAAAGGGACAAGCCTATTGAAATGCAGCTCACATCAGCCAAATGGTAATTTTCATCAGGAATTAAAATGAAATAGTGTACAGTTTAATACTTTTTAACTGTTGCTTTTTTCCTTCTTGCAAAGTTGTATGTGAACTAAAACTTCAGGTAGCGATAATCACAGATATTATTACATTACCTAAACCCTTGAAGAAATTGTTCTCACCTAGTAAGCTCACAGCATAACTTCCACTTTTCGTTGTATGTAAACAAGAAAAAATAACAACAACAAAAACATTGGTGGGCAGCAGTTTTACCAGGAATGTTTATTCATACATGGATTCGCTTTCATACATGGGTTTACATGGAATTTGCTTATGTTAAGTTTTACTTTAAATAGGCTATGGTCAATTGTGTGTCCTTACAGAGTATAATACCAATTTAATACTTAACAGGTGTTTTAATTAAAATAATTATTTTTAAGCTTCATATGTTCATACAGCAGAATTAATGTTATTAATTTTATAGTTCAAATCAAACTTTCCCTTTTGGTGTAGGCAGGTTCCTCCGTGAGTAACAGTAGGGTTGCTCACTTCATAAGCTGAGAATTGACTCTGCTTAAGATCCTTACCCATCTGTTTTGTTGAAGATGATGGAATAAATGACCCAGGTGATTTAAGAGAGAAAATTACCTGTCATTATAAAGTACTAAAAGCAATCATAAGTCAAGAGTTTGGCTACTGATATACTGTTCGATTTGATCTCTTCTAATTCTCTGCATTTACAACTTTCATTTTGGATTTTCATGGCTTATTTTTGAAGTGGGTCAGTGAGTTCTCTGGTTCAATTCACCAAACAATTTCACTGACACTTGTGTTAGTGCAAAGGTTTTAGTTTCAGGGTGAGGAACAAGTGGGGTAGATACGATGGTCTCTTTTGTTCATGTTGCCATGCTATGATGACTTAACCCATTCATGAAAGTAGTTAAAAAGAATTGGGGAGGGTAGCGTTGTTTTAGGAGGGTAGTCCCCCCCCCCTTTTTGGGAGGTTGGACTGGGAACCTCCCACACTACTTTCCAACCACAGTTGGCTATGTAGTCTGGTTTTACTGGTTTTGTTAAAGTAGTGAAGAAGGCAAGGTAAATCACTTGTCTTGTAGAAGTCTGTTGCAATTGATTTATTTGTTTCTTAGACCATTCAGAGAAGATACAGATAATTAGGATTAAAATTTTAATTTTAAGTATGAGAAATTATATATATATATACACGTGTGTGTGTGTGTGTATATATATATATATATCTTAGGTCAAGCTATGTGGCTGTTGGCAGGCTGGAGTTAAAAATGTGTTCTGAGTTTGGATTGTCTCCTTGTTGTGGGATGAATGCTCTCAGGTGTGCTGGTGTTCTTTACTGACCTGCTTCAGACTGGAAGGAGCTGGGTGGAGGATCTCATCTGTTGCTTTGCAGTACTTTTGGCTCAGATAGACTTCTGAAGGCATAGGAGAAAAGGGCACAGTGAAAGCACAATAGGGAATTGCAGGAAAAAGGAAAACAATCCAATGTCTTGTTTCAGACTAGGTTTCTAATTGGTCACTGGGCAGTCATCTTTCTTAGTAGGGCATTCAAGGCTTCAGATTCTTAATAGTCTAAGGCCTTACAGAGACCTACTGGTTTTTCTTCTTTAAGTCCACTCCTGCTTGATTCCCTCCAAGTCAGTATCTCTTCTTTCCTCTCTGTTGTTCTAGGGAGAGTAGTAGATGAAATTGTCACAGGTCCTCTTTTTTTCTGCTTCCAAATTAGACTTCACTTCTGCCATGCCAGTTTTGGTCAACTAATGCAGAGCTCCATTCTGGTTTATTAGTAGAGTCCTTGGTGTGCAGAATTAGAGTTCTTTTTGTGAATTTATGAAGCCTTTTGTTAAATTTCTGTTTGAATCCAGACTGGCATACAAGGATACCCTAAGAAGGTTCCTTTGTTTTTCAACAATTGAAATAGACCTGGAAGACCTGAGTTAAGACCTCGATTGAAATGGAGTAAGGATCTTTCATTTGAGCAGCAGTGTTGGCACAGAGGGAACAATAGTAAGCCTCTTGGAGGAGCGATTTGTACCTAAAAGTGGAGCAGCAACATTTTCTACTAAAATTACTGGAATTGCTTCCATCTAAGCCAAGCCCATCTTACCTGAAGTAAAAATACTTTAACCTACTTCATGTCTGAATCTGAGCCGCTTTGTCCAACATAGGATCTAGCTAGAGTAAATGGCAACTGTCAGACTCGTGCTTTTCTTTTTTTTTTTTTCTTTTCTTTTCTTTTCGTTAGTACCTGTGGACAAGCATCAGAACTGTACCACATCTTCTAAGCTAATGCAAGTCATGTATGGTTTTTGACCGAGCTGTCAGACTGTCAACCCTATATTGACTCTTTCCTTATTGTTTTAAGTGCTTGCCCATGCTGTGGGCGGCACAGGACAGCTCTGTGGATATTGCTGCTTTATCTTAGTGAAGGTTGTGAATCTTGTTTTGTTGGTGTAAGAGGTTTGTGCATCAGTCAGACTTGATGGTTAGACCTTTTGTTTGACAGGTGTGGTGTACATATAGGTTGGTGCTCCAGCAGGATGTTCTGTGCTATAAATCTACCTGCAAGTCTGCCTGTAGTAATTTGCTCATGTTCCCAAGTCTAGTAAACACAAACGTATTGAAATCAACAGTAGAGCAGAGGGGAGTACCTTCCATTAGTGTAGCTGATTTTTCTGCAACATCTTAAGTGCATAAAAAACAAAGATAGGTGAACGTGTTTTATTATGTTCTTGCAGCCTTACTTCCATGTGCAGAGCTGGAGCAATACGGACAGATGATTCTTGCATTGTTCTTAAGGTGAGCTGGTTAAAGTTTTCTGTTGAAAGCAGTTTTCTCGTGTGAGTCTGTGTTTTTATTTGTCTAGTATATAAAGTAAGTCTGTTATACTGAAGATTTCAAAGTACCAAGTTTCCTTGATATTTATTAAAATATTTTTTTATTAAAATAAAAATCAGTAACCTTAATTTCCCATTTGTGCCTTTAAGCTTTTGTAGTAACATGGCTCTTTTAAGAATTTTAAAATAAATAATCATACCAAAGGGTCCATATCCAGGAATAACTGTCCCAAAGTTGATTATCCCACAGCAATTTGAGGTTTGTAATCATTTAAATTACTGTTCTCAAGTAAAATGGAAACAGTGGTCCCTGTTTATAAACAAGGCACTGCCTGGTCTTCCAGTAGCTTATTTCAGAAGACTATAGTCAGAATGCTTTCACAGTGTATAAATGAAGTCTTTAAAAAGCAGATAATTTCTCAGGATTCACAATGTTTTTGTAGGTTTGTCTGAACGTTAGTGCTCCCTACTTCGGCTAGGGGAATTTGTTGTTTTTTTATTAAAAAATAAAAACAAAAAAATAAACATAAACAAAAAACCAATGTGGTGCTGAAATGGGGATTTGATCTTTATGCTGCATGTGGCTTTACTAGGAAATTCAGTAAAGGAATCTTCATTAAACACCATCGAAATGTCATTTCTTAAGTCACACTTCTGTAGGTAGTCAGGAAAAAAAAAAAGCTGTTGCTGAGCAAGACTATCAGCACGGGATTAGAAAATAGTAACACTACCACTTCTTGTTTCTCCGTGTTATATCAAAGTATTACTGTAATACTGTAATAAGAAAGTATGTTTGCTTTCTTTTATAATTGTCTACCAGACTGCTACTTTCAAGTTCTCAGTATGTTTCAGCACCCTTTTTTCCAGAGAATAACACATAATTCAGATTTAAGAAAATGCAGTTTAAATGCCTAAAAGGTCTTATTCCCTCCACCCCCATAAGCTTCGCTGTTCTGAGACTGAGAAGACCCATGTTCTTGTAGCGAATCTAGCAAGTGAAGGAAGAGTCTGACCGGCCACGCAGTTGTTATCGGTGTTTGGTGGTGTGAGAACTGATACCCAGTAACTTCTTACAGTTCTGTGTCTTTGCTGTGAAGGCTAATCTGTGGTTTTAGATCGCCCCATGGGAACAGACAACTGAGAAGGGTAGGCATGACCATAGCGTGTGCTGCAAGGCCCTGGCACTGCAGGTAGCTCTGCTTAAAGCAGTGACTATTTCTCACCATCTGAGGCTACTGGTTACCAGCTTCTGACTGTGATCTTGTGCAAACCCTGGCTTCTGCTAAGTTACATGTTAGACCAGAGAACTGTCAGCAGTGTGCCAAGAGCTTTCCCTAAGTCCGATGTCTTGGTAACGCTGGGGAAAGGGTAGGTTCTATGTCAGATACTGCAGTAAGAAAATATATTTCAGTGTTCATAGCAGTAGAGTCTGGTACATCTACAGCTTTTGTTGGTGGCATTTTGGTATCTATCATTCCAGGTAATGACAGATGAAAATCCATATGTTGGAGTCAAAGGCCTGTCCCTCCAGTCTTTTGAAGCAAGAAAATCCAAAATGTTATTCATTCTGATGTAGCTAATGTTGATAGTGACATCTGTTTTAAACATGACTAAATACCACTTTTCAACATGACATTTATGCAGACTATTTTGACTGCATGAGAACTTAGCTGAAAGTAGCTTGCTGTATACTTAGTAATGCCTGAGCAATTTCTGTCTGTAGTCTTTAAAACCATTAAAATTATTTTTATTTGAAGGTACCAGTCTAAAGAACCTTAATGACAATTGCTCTGGGATAGCTATTTGAGTTTGTGAGCTGCTTTATGAACATAGCTGTTCCAAAAAATGTTGGTGGTTCTTTTTTTTGTTTGTTTTGTTTTGTTTTAAACTTTTCAGACTCTGCCATGTTTGGTTCGAATGTGTAGCAAGGAGAGACTGCTGGAGGAGCGAGTAGAAGGTGCAGAAACTCTGGCTTATTTGATTGAAACAGATGTGGAGCTACAGAGAATTGCCAGCATTACTGACCACCTCATTGTCATGCTTGCTGATTACTTCAAGTATCCCAGTTCAGTGAGTGCAATCACTGATATCAAACGGGTATGTTTCCCTTCTGAGTCTTCGAAAGTGGGCAAAACCAGTAATAAGTGGGCTTGGAATGTTTCTTTATTCTTCTTAAGCCTTGTGTCTGAGGTCTTCAATGGAAAGCTGGCCAGAGGTCCAGCCATGATCCTGACGCATGTAGTTCCCAAATCTTTGCTCATTCGCTGCTTTTCCTGGAGCCTGAAATATCCAAGCCAAGAACTTTGTGTATATTTAGACTCTGCCTCCTGTAAGAAGGATGGTGCTGTTCCTTGTGGAACACAGAGAAATGGACTCTAGGTATTTTAAGACAACCTCAGCATACGAGTTTCATGATGTTTTCCCAAGATGGGAATGGCTGGGGCGTCTGTGATGTTCTTTGCAGAGTTTAACAGGCTTGCCTTCAAGAACCAGAGCATTTCAGCTTCATAAGGGATAGTTCATGTGATACAACTGATTTCAATTCATAGGTCAGCTTTGTGAAAAATGTCAAGTTCAGAGATGGTTCTGCGCTATTAAGCAGAAAAATGTTTAGATGTCATAGCACTTCACGTTATGAGCAGATATTATCTGCATTTGCAAGAGGTTGGATAAACAGATACCAAAAATATACCTTGGAGACTTATTTTCTTAGGTATTTTAGACACACTCATCTGATTTTTTTTTTCCAGCTTTGCATAAACTTTCCAAAGCGCTAGTAGATCAGTCAACCTCAGAAGCAAGATTGTTCTTGATATTCTTTGTAGGGAAATATAGATTATGTGTTCCCTTCTCTCACAGAGTGTGATTTTTAGAAAGTACCCCAAAACTGGATTACAGAGCATTTGTTTTTCTCTGAAGCTATCCCAAGAGGTAGATACACTTTTCAGGTTTTTGTAGGATGAAATTGATACTGCATATACAGCTGCCTTGAAGCTTGTGTAAAAATGCAAATTAAAACAAACAAACAACAGAAAAACACGACCTAACTGTAAGTAGCAGTATGAATTTAAATAAGCAAAAGGAAGTTTAGCAGTTGACTGGAGAGTAATAAACGTTGGCTATAGCATCAAAACATGATCAAGGTTCCAATGTAAGTGGGGCAATTATAAATACGACGTTGCTCTGAGTGTTCAGAAAGACCCTAAAAATAGTCAGCTGGGCAGCCAGGGTGCTAACTGTGTGGGTTTTATTTCTTTATATTAAAAAAAAAAAAAAGCTTTGAGTTACACGCTATAAAGGAAAAACTAGATGAGTGAGGACTCTGCAGAACAGAATACTTACCATTGTTAAAACAGACATAATACATTCTGCTCTAATGTACCTGCGCCAGAGGGAATTAATCATACAGCTTAATTTTAAGGTGCTTTAAAAATTATTTTTTAATTTTAATGCTTTGCAGCTTAATCCTAGCTTTTTTTTTTCTGGCATTTTTTTTTATAGACTTTAAGTTTTGCATTGTTATGTGGAACCCTTTGGTGTATAGACTGTTGAGGGCTGTCTGGATCAGAGTAACTCTGGTTGGAAGGGACGTTAAGAGGTCTTAGTCTTAATTTTCTGTTCAAAGCAGGGTCAGTGCTGAGTTCAGATGAGGTTGCTTGCTGCTTTATCCAGTTGGCTCTTAAAAATTGTTATCAATGAAGTTCGAGCAATCTTTCTGTGCAATCTGTTCCAAAGTTCACCTCATAGTGATTTTTTTTTTTCTTGCATTCAGTAGGAACGTCATCTGTTTCAGGCTGAGTATTGTCTCTCCTTCTTTTGCTGCACACCTCCATTAAGAGTCTGTCTTTGTGTTCTTTGTAATCTCCTTTTAGGTGTTGGAAGGCTGTTCTTAGGTCTCTCTCTGCTCAGCCTTCTCTTCTCCTGGCTGAGCAAGCCAGTGTTTACTCCATGTGCTCATCCAGGTCTGCCCTCCTGAAGTCAAGGCTTTGTACTGTTTTCCTTGCCCTCCCCACACCTTGCAGGAACTTGAACACCACCACTGTTATCCCTATAACTAATGCTTCCATTTGATTTTCATATCCCCAAACAATTTTTCCTGATTTGTGAGCAGTGTATCCAGTGGTGTATCACTGTAACCTGCCCATCTAGCACCTGTGTTAAGAAGTTACCTTTCAAAAACTTCCTAGACAGTTTGCACCCCTTTGTGTTGCCTTTATATAAAAAGTTGAAAGTCAACATTCCCCTTAAGCTGTAGGTCCTATAATTTAGAGATGGACTTCAGATAGAGCAGTAACGTAGAAGTGTTTTGGCCTCAAATTGTTGTGAGCAGATATTGTTTGTTTAAGTTGACTTACCTGTAACTCCGCAGAGAAATTAACTGCTCTGTTCACTACAGTTACTGCATTCAGTTGTTAAGCGTGGACATCAGCTAATGAGATGTCAGTTCCTTTGTGTTTCTGGCTGCTCTTGGTGTGGTAGACAAAACCCCAGACCAAGATACTAGTTTACAACAAATGAGGAAATACCACCTGTAATTTTTTAGCGTCTAACTTTGACATCTGTGTTTTGTTTAAATAGCTTGACCATGATTTGAAGCACGCCCATGAACTGCGCCAGGCTGCTTTCAAGCTGTATGCGTCCCTTGGAGCAAATGATGAAGATATTCGAAAAAAGGTGAGTTCAAGAAAATGTTAGCATCCAGACAAAGACAGCTGAAGGAGCATGCAAGAATGTATGTTTTGCCTCTTCTGCCCTTTTTTCTTCATTGTAGAATCATAGAATTGTTAGGGTTGGAAAAGACCTTAAAGATCATCTTGTCCAACCATCCTCCTGGCACCAATATTAGCCACTAAACCAGATCCCTAAGTACCACATCCAATCTTTCATTAAACACCCCCAGGGACAGTGACTCCACTGCCTCCTGGGGCAACCCGTTATAATGCCTGATTGCTCTTTCTGAAAAGAAATTTCTCTTAATGTCCAACTTGAACCTCCTCTGGTGCAACTTGAGGTGATTCCCTCTAGTCCTATTGCTAATTATCTGCAAGAAGAGGGCAAGTATACGTTGAAATGCCAAGGATTGCATTCAGTTATGTTAATACAAACTTTTACATTGCACTTTCCCGGCATGGGGTTTAAAGAGAATTAATATCTTTCAGTAACAAAATAGAGTGAAATTTATTTATACAATCTTTTCACTGTGGGGAACTAGACTTTGAAAATAAACTCTTCAAGATGTTGTGGTCCTTGCTAGTCAGGATAGAATAGGGACCTACAAATTTCATCAATCATAGCATAAACTATGCAGGGATATAGTTATGGCATATGAATATTTTAACATTTCTAAAACGTATGTTTTGAGGGGAAAAAAATACATCTCCATTATGGATCGTATTATAATACAAAGATTTTCTCTGAAAAACAAACATAAATTCTGGGAAGTGTAATCATATTGTGAAACAAAATCACAGTTTTTTCCATGATTCTGAAGTGACCAAGGCCTTTGTGCTGCTGAAATAAAGCAGTTGGTGTGAAGGAGACCAAACTCTACTCAAACAACACGGGCAAGAATGGAATATAGGAGCACTCATTTAGTTAAGAATAAACATGTGGAAAGTGGAGGGAAATTAAACAATGAATGATGAGAAATAGCATTTTTTTATTTTTTTTTGGAAATAATGTGTTGTTACAATGTCAACCAAAAATGGCAGGTACAAGAGGCAGAAGAATTTTCGCAGCCTTTGCTGGCTAAAGGGGAAAAACAGAAGGAAGAAGCACATGGAGAGGTAGAAGGTGGAAAAAAGTTACTTAAAAGATAAGCCAGGAGATCTATCAGTGGGGAACGATTCAGGATCTCCAGAACTCAAACCCAGAAATTTATTTTGTTGCAGGATTAACTTCTTTAGTTAATAGCAAGGATCTCATCTTTTAAGTATCGAAGCATTGTTTTTTTACAGATGATGGGTATGTGTAAGACACAGCCGATTTATTGTGGAAGAACCATCTTTCACCCTGGTGTACTAACTTCATTTTATCCTAGTCTTCAATGCTTGTGCTGGCCCTGTCTAAATATGGAGGATGTATGATTATATCTCTTACAGACCATTCCAAAACATGTCTCTCATCTGTTGTTTGTATATATTATTCACACATGCTGTATTCTATTTTAATATGACATGAAAAGTAATGCATATATATAGCCCTCTTTTTTTTTGAGAATTATTAAAGTAATTTTGAAAGCAATAGTGGAACAAGTAGTATAGACGTCTACTAAATTGTATGCAGATGCACACTTTGTTCCACTTAATCCAGGCCTGTAAACTGGCTTAATGTTTTAAGCTATGGTTTTTGTATGTAATATTTTAAATATTGCAAACAAAAAACATCAACCCATAAATGTTCGTACTGTTTTATTCATATAACATTACTTTCTTTTTGCTCCAGATCATAGAGACTGAAAATATGATGGACCGTATAGTGAATGGCTTATCTGAATCTAGTATCAAGGTGCGATTAGCTGCAGTCAGGTAGGATGCTTTTCTGATTCACACAAACAATTTTGTCACGTCAAAGTATGATGCTGCATTTGCTAGAACTTCTGCTAATTTTTCAAAAGCTCAAGTGTTAGTTTGAAATCTTTTCTATTGTTGGAAAACTTATTAGGGGAAAAATATTCTGGACTAGTATGATATTTTCTTTTTGCTGTCTGCAGGCTAGTAATCCCCAAATTCTGTCTGTATCCTAATGTGCAGAAGCAATATATTTAGCAGTGTATTTGTATGTGTAGAAGCATCTGTATAACTCTGTGTGTGTGTCCATATACGTTTTTCACAACAGAGGTTTCTTTTTCTGTTACAGATGTTTGCACAGTTTGTCCCGTTCTGTACAGCAGCTCAGGACAAGTTTTCAGGATCATGCTGTATGGAAACCTTTAATGAAGGTAAGCGAAGTCAAGTTGCAACCACTCAAGTGTTCTGTTCAGTTGAAGTGGTAACATGGAGGATATGGTGTCTGTTCAATTTGAATGTCTTTCTGTAGAATCGTAATAAAAATTAACTAGAAGGCAAATTCCATGACCTTCGAAGAGGTCATAAATCAACAAAAAGCCAAGCAGTAGCGAAGAGTGCTGTAGTCCATGCTTGGCTCTCTTTTTTCATTTTTTTAAGTCAGTAAAGCTAAATTATTGTTAGTGTTTGGTCACATAGGGTACTAGATCTATATCTACTTTGGTTTCAGGCTCAGACTTGGTCTATAAGTGCTACAAGAGAATTTAGATCTACTTTTTTCCCTGAAGTTCTCTACCTTCTAGATCTTATTGCAGATACTAAAACTGAATCCAAAGAGCTCAGCAAGGCTTTTTAAAAATAATTTATTTTATAGAATGCAGTTATCTGTAAGATTGAAACGGATCAAAGTGCTTAAAGTATATACCATCGTGTTAACTTGAATGAGCACTGTGTGGATCTACACTAGCATGAAAGCATCTCCTAATGTGTAGCACATCAAAGTGCAGCATAATTACAGGTATTCCGTTTCAAAATGATGCCTTCCTTATCCTATTAGATAACAGAGATGCTCCACTCTCCCCTTTGTGACTACAGGTTTTACAGAATGCTCCAAATGAAATGCTGGTAGTAGCATCTTCCACGCTATGCAATCTTCTTCTGGAATTCTCTCCAAGCAAAGAGGTAAGTATTTGTCTGTTACCTCTTACTATTTCTGGATAAAAGCTATGTTATACAGTGGTTCGATAAGTATAAGGACACCTTTATTGCTAGCAAAGGCTCGTAAAGCATTATAGAGTTGTAATAATAGGCATACTGTAATCAGATAGCTCGTTAAAAATGCATCAGAATAGTTAAATGTAGTCTCTAAAGGAAAAATATAGACACAATTTTTGACTTATAGTTGTAAAATGTGATTATCTTAAAAAAATAAACAATACAAAACTCATGAGCAACAAGAAAACAAACTGTAATTGGTGATATGATCCGCTGTCTTACAGAATTTCTACTGCAATCTTGAAAATGCTGGCATAACTCAGTCTTGTGGTTTTTATTATTGCTGTTGACTGAAATATACAGGGTATCTGTTCTTGAGTTTAGCAACTCATCTGTTTTTCATACAGATCACACATACATATCAATATTTAATAAAATGAGATGCTTTCCCAAGTCCGAAAAAGTTCTTACAGATAGTGTTTGCAAGATTATGGTGTATTTGGGTTCCTGTTGGGCAGTTTGGATTACCTTGTTTTGATCAATTGATCTTGGTGGTTTTAGTCGTCTTTGAGAAGACAGAAAATGAACTAAAAAAACACCAACCACAGCTCACTGGCGTGTGGGCTTTCTTGTTCGTACCACCAGTCACAGTCAGCTTAGTTTTTCTACTTCAAATTGCAGTAGAATACTGAATTTTCTATCAGGGCACATGGTTCACGTAAAATTATCATTGCTAAAACAAAATACTGCTTGTGCAAAATAAAGGAATTTTTAGAAATGTTAGATTTGAAAGCATCTGCAAAGCAACTAATTTTTATTTGATATATAGATTTTTTTTTCCCATGATATTTTCAAAATTGTGTGTAAATTAGTAGTCGCTTAAACAAAATTGAAGTGGATCTTTATTCTAACCTGCTAACCTGCAAAAAAAAAGCTTAGTCAAAAAACAATTTTGGAGTGTCTCCTATCTGCTGCCCCTGTGGAGAATTCCCTAGGAGCCAGCCAACTACTGCGTCCATAGAGAAATCGCGGTTCCCGGGCAGCTCATTGCAGTGCACAAGCACCTGGGACCAGATGAACTTTGGCACATGTTGCTGGCTGGTTGTTACAGGCTGGCTGCTATTCAGAGAGACAATCCTCTTCCTATAAAGCACAGCCTTTTATATATACTTCTGATCAACTAAGGTCTTAAGCAGGGGGAAAATTAAACAAATTTCTCAAAAGCTCACATGATGTTTAATTATTCATTGCTTTTGAAACAGTAACTTGTGAAGCTTAGCACCTTATATGTTAAAGCCTCATCTATCATTGGATGCATCCTAAAAGGCATGATCCTAAAAAGCAAAAGCACATGAGCTCTTCAGGGCTTAGATAAAACAAGTAATCTTCAAATTCAGTTCAGCTTGAAAATAGTTCCAAATTTAACTATCATTGTGTTAATCAGTTTGAAAGAGAAGCTGTGTGTCTGTTTTTCTTGTTGCTTAAAGACGTGATACTATGAGGCTTTGAATTTTAATCTGATTGTTAAGAGCAGTCTAGTTTTCTTGTGCTATAGTTTTTCTGTTGGATTTTAATTTGGTCTGATTACCAAACATGAAGTTTAAAAGTAAAGAAAGATACCAATAGCTTTCATTGTCCATAAACACTTTTAAACAGTTACATACATCCTACCTGATACTCAGAAAATGTAATTGCTTGAGGAAGGCAGTGTTTTTAGAGAGCAGCCCAAAACTGAAAGCTGTTGGGGAAAAAACATATTTGCTTACATGACTGTGGCAGATACATAGATGGTATCACAGCAGTATGAGTACACATTACAAGTGTACATGCATACAGATGCACATGAGAATAAGGCCATGTTGACACGAATTTTTCATAGAAACCTACTTTTTAACGCATATGAATTTAGGGCATGGCTTGGCCAGTTCATCAGAGTGGACTGAACATTTTGTAAACTGAAGAATAATAAATAAAATACAAAAAAATCTTGCTTATATATATTTAGTTTTATATGTATGTATAATTATTCTAAGTAGTGTTTTAAAATTTTTCTTCCCACCTGTTCATTTTAGCCTATTTTAGAATCAGGAGCCATAGAACTTCTATGTAGTTTAACACAGAGCGAAAATCTTGCCTTGCGAGTGAATGGCATTTGGGCTTTAATGGTAAGTAAAACACTGTTGAAATACTTCTTGGAATTGCACTTCTTAAAAAGGTTGTTAATGTGACCTAAAGAACTTCTGAGTTGTTACTAAAAATAAGTGAAATCTGGCTTGTCTTTCCACCTAACGAAAGAACAAAAACAGTATCAGTCTGGAGTACTTCATCAGTTAGTGATAAAATAAAACCCTTCAATTCTCATACCACTTTGGTTGCTGTGATCAGTCAGGAAAACAATCAAGCAGTGTCAGTAGTGTGCCAAAGACAAACAATAGACCTGCTAATAACCAGGTCAACACAGTCAGTTGTAAAAGTGCGTGGAAATTTAATTCACTGCATAACTATAAAGTCACTCATATGAGGACATTATAGTTCTTCATAAATTCAAACATTTTCAGGATTAGTTTAAAAAGGATATGCTTGCAGTTAATGATCCACTATGAGTGAAAAACCCAAGCTTAAAGTTAAAAAAAAAAAAAAAAAAAAAAAGCAAAATTTCTGTCTCTTTCAGAATATGGCGTTTCAAGCAGAACAGAAGATCAAATCAGACATCTTACGAGGTCTGAGTACAGAGCAGTTATTCCAGTTACTTTCTGATTCTGATGTAAATGTTCTGATGAAAACTTTGGGACTGCTCAGGAATCTTCTTTCTACTCGCCCAGTAAGTAGAGCTGGAAACAGACTTTCTGACTGTACAAATGATACAAATTAACTCTTATTCTTGCTGGTGAAACAAAGATTTTGGCTGAGAATACAAATTATATTTCTGTTTGATTGCTCTTTGATACATTGCTAAAACAGGCCTCTGCTTTGCATTTATCCAAGCATCTCTAAACAAATGTACAAACCAGTGTCAGAAAAAGTTTGAAAGAATTCTACATATTCACTGGAACTTGGTAGTTATCAATTACAGAGCTAGACAGTTACATTTAATGATCGATTCTGTTGCATGTAGCTTTCAGCAAAAACATTTTGTTGTAAGTCTAAATGCCTTTCTGTGCAACTCACCCAGAACAACAAGAGGGTTGTACTTGTCATTCGAAGTGTGGAGAGGTACTTATATTAAGAAGATCTGTGTTTCTTCTTTCTTGGCACTGAAATATGGCTGTTCTTACCCAACTTCATGGAGAGTATTGGCTTTTTGAATTTGACTGCGGGATTGTGCACTTAAAAAAATACATACATTCATTTTACACACTGAAATAAAATGGTTTGAAAATGTAAGCCCATGAATTGTTTTTGATGGTAAGAGATATTTGTGGAGGAAAAGGGATAATCCCCTGTAAAGAAAAAAGGGAAAATATGCAGCAAACGTTTGGCAAGGCAAAGTTTTTGTGTGTATGTGGGGGGGGAAACCATGAAGCCTCCGCTGTGCGTTTATTCATATACTGTTTTTACCACAAAAAGGTCACTGCAAAAAATCTTCTGATGTTTGTATTCAGTGAGTCTCAGTAAACTTCATAGAAAATTTGCTCTGTCTTAATGTGAAAATTTTAATGTGAAATGAACAACCAGTCATTCATTAAATTGACCCTGAGCTCTGACAACAGTTTCAGCTGAGGAACACCCTAAGTGACTGTCTTAGCTTCACCTGCTGTCTGTAGCATACTTTGGAGCCAGAATCAACCATTATCATTCTGTAACCAAAACTTCATCCAGAATAATTTACATGGCAGCTTTTGAATCAAGTTTCATTACTAGCAATTTTAAGAAGTCCTACAAGAATCCCTATCTTTAAGACATTCCATCTTAAAAAAATGTAGTGTATATTATGTGTTGGTAATCTCTGGTGGCTGTTTGCTGTTGCTCCTGAGTTTTGTTGTGAGTTCATCATAGTTTAGTTGCACATTTTTCTGTTATTCCTCATGACTTGTTATATTCTAGTATAGGTGTTTATAGTTCCTAAGAAAATGACCCTTTATCTGTAAGTCTGTAACCTGGAAACAGTTTTCCTAGACTACAAGTAATTTATGTGCCTTATCTTTCTGAATCCTTTAAGATTTTTTTTTAATGTGGATATCAAACCTGTAACTATACAGTGTTTCAGTAAGTGTAGCACAAGTTCCAAAGGATTTAAAACAAACAAACCCAACAAAAAAAACAAACAAAAAACAAAACAAACAAACAAAAACCTTTCTTACCTTCTTTGAGATCCTCCTGTTTTAAGAGGGGCAGAGAAGGTGGTTCCTTCCAACTGCAACATCATACCGAGAGCTTGTGTCCCCCACAGGATTTAGTCTTCAGACTGTGGCCTCTATACAAGTGGGAAAACAGTGTTTTTCCTACAGGTTTCAGTGAAATCAGAACCAAGGCTTGTATCTTGCCTTCTGAAACAAAGCAAGGCTTCAAATGAAGAGACACATTACAAAGTTTTCCTGTTGTGATAGACTTTTGGGTTTGGGAGACCCCACTACGAGCTAGGATTTTTGTGCAGTTTTGCTACTCTTTAAGTAATTCAAGTAGGAATGCTACTTCTTTGTCTGGAAAGTTACGCTGACTGTTTTATCATTGCTTTGGCAGCACATAGACCATATAATGAGCACTCATGGGAAGCAGATCATGCAAGCAGTCACCCTTATTCTGGAAGGGGAGCACAATATAGAAGTCAAAGAGCAGGTATCTTTTTTTTGTTTCATGTTGTCATGGCAGAATACAATTTAAGAAACACCTAGAAATGCTTACTGCTCCCAACATGGCATTTTTGTTTGGGATTATGATGTGCTATGAGCATTTTACTGAGATCTGTCAGTTTAAGAAGTTTAGTACCTACAAGAACATTCCTCTTCAGAGCATGTTACAAACATGTTTGAGTTCCAGAATGTTTTTTTAAATTTGACAAACAGGGGAACACTATACGTGAAAGCATAAGAATTAAATCTAAGGTAGTAGCATGGCAGCTAGGCGGTGGGAGGAAGAAAGGAAGAGAGTAAATCCTTTATTTCACGCTGAGGAAGGTTTCCTGGTTATTTGCTTCTACAGCAGCTGTTGGAACAGTCAATAATAAAGAATAGTGTCATTACTTGCCTTGCTGGCGGCAGTGCGTGTTCTGCTGGGAGATGTGGTATCCCAGCTGTGCTGGATGCCTGGGGGAGCCAGCAGTGATTGAAGGAGAGGAGGCGGCAGCAAGGAAAAAGAGTGCGTTGCTGTAGCCCAGGAAAAGGTGGGGAGGGACACACTCTCAATGTGCAAGAGGAAAAGGAGATTGTCAATAGGGTAAAGCATCCCTGTTTTTATTATGGCAGTGTAAGGGGGCCAGCTTAAAGGGATACTTGCTGTGGGGATGCTACACCAAAAGTAAGAAGATAGATGGACAGAATTATGCTGATTAACAGTTATGAAAGACAAGAAGGAAACGGGGCTCTCTGCAAAAGTCTTCTTATACAGGGCATGTGGTGATGAATAATGGTGGCAGTGAGAAGCTATGGGAGATTCCAAAGGGTTGCTTTGTCTTAGGATGGGTATTGGTAGCAAATAGCTGTAAAAATGTAGCTAAATCCAGACGGTCTAAATCTCTGCTCAGTAAGGAATGGGCTGAAGGTAGAGGTCTTTGGCCTGATCATTCTGCAGTGCTCTCCCGTAGTCATCCCTGCATGTCCAGAAAACACGGCTGAGTTCTTCCACAGCTCTTTGGGGAAGAATTTGCAGAGCATCTCCCTGTGCCTCCTGAGAACCAGGAAAGCTGCCTCTGCAAGTCTTAATGTGATATGCATGTAGTGCCAACGTGGGCTTAGTTGCTTCAAGGTTATTTTGTAGGATTGCTTCTATGATTTGCAAGAAATAATCAGATGCGTTAGTAGTTTACTTGTGTTACCTCTGCAGGTAAGATGTGTGGCTAGACTTGGAGGAGGTGGCATTATTACTCTGCAGGATCAGCAGATAGACCTCTGTTTTTCCCTTTCCTGACCTGAAGAATTGGATGGATGTTTTTTTTTTTTTTCCTAGTTCTGATACAGAGTAGAGTACTTTACTTTCCAATGTATCTTATCTTTTCTATGCACTGCATATTTCCTTGACAGACTTAAAATTTTACTAATTTAAATGAATTAACGAATGAGGCTTTTTATTTTCAAATGGCAATGACTTGATTTTTGCCAGGGCTGTTCAGCCACAGCTGTTAATTCTTTGGCATTGGCCCCAAATGTAAGCAAGCTGGAAACTTCAGATTAAAGATATTAAAACTAATTAAATGAATTGTTTGTTACAAGTTCAAAGCTGTCAGGAAAACTGTATAAATCATGAAATGTGATCTGCAGGCAAATAACTTACCAGTTCTTTTTTTCTTTCAGACATTATGTATACTTGCCAATATAGCAGATGGAACAACAGCAAAAGAACTGATTATGACCAATGACGACATCCTGCAGAAAATCAAATACTACATGGTATGGGGGAATTTCTCTTAAGGATTTTAAGTTGGTCTTTTGCCAGAAGGAAAGATGGCACTTTACCATGTATTCATGTAAATCCTTATCCAGTATCATGCACTTAACTTTTATGTACCCAGTTGTGTTTTAGAAACCATGGCGTTCAGCTCTATATGGCAGAGTGATACTGAAAGTCTGATTAAAAGGAAAATCCAGTAGTTATTTCTCATAAGAATGTTCTGGTGACTTAAGCAATACCTTCAGACCTCTTAATAAGTATTAAGAAGGAATTGGCTACTGAAGTGCTGAAGGAAGTTATAGATAAAAATTTGTCCCAACTTCGCTACCTAATTTATTACAAGATAAATGTCAAAATGTAAATGTGAGAAATACTAAATTTGAGTACTATGTTTTCTATATTTAGAGTCATTCAAATGCTAAACTTCAGCTTGCTGCCATGTTCTGTATATCTAATCTCATATGGAATGAAGAAGAAGGTAAGAAAGCCTCATTATTAATACATAGACAAGTTACTACCCTCATCAAAAGGCTAATGTAACACACTACTCAGTAATTGAGTGCACAGCACAAAGGGATCCAAAGCATAAAGGGAGATGTCATTATAGGTATATTATGGAAGAAGTGAGGTCAGGAGGACATTGAGGAAAATCACAGAATCACAGATTCTGTGTAATTCTGTGTAAATTGTAGACTGTGTAAAATGTGGAATTGTTCTAGGGCAGGAAGGGGAGACACAGGAAGAGTGTCAGTAAAGAGGAGCTAATGAGAGTCAGCAGTGGGAGGCTTCCATCTCCAGCATTCCGTAAAACCTGAATTGGAGTGAAAGAGAAGCCTAGTGAGAGAGCTTCCAAGCTCTCTGTGGAAAATTGTCAGAGGGAACAGGTTCACTGGAGAGGACAAATGGCAACTGATTAGAAAAGGGACTATTTGGAAAGGAATTTCCCCCGGCATGGATGACTTAATGGGTTGGGCAGTGAGAGTCTGAAACCAGTAAAAAGACTTGTGGGTGAAACTGGAAGGAATGGAGAAGGTGTTCAGTAAGAAGAGTCGTGGTCTGGAACAATGGAAAGTAACCAGGAGGTAGATGAAGGATGCTTCTGCACAAAAAAATGTGATTTTTGTTGTGAGGAGTGGAGAGGGCAAATGGAGGCCTTCGTGTGGAACTGGAGGGAATGGCAAGGGAAAGGTGGGTCGGAGTTTGTGTGCTTTGAGGAATGGTGGAGCTAGGAGGAGGACCTTGTTAGATGTATGATTTACAGATCTTCAAATTGACCATGCTGCTCTTCAACAAAGAAATTGGTGTCTCTAGGGTATCTTTTTCCTACTCGTATTCCACATTTCTCAGGTGACAGAACTTTAGTCAGCATGTGACACTTAGTTATGCTCCTGGTGGTTCTCTGCTCACAGGCATTCCACAGTTCCTCAGACTCAGAAACATATCTCCAGTTCTCTGCATGCAAATCTGAGAGACGAGAGTAAAGAAGCTTGACTTCAATTGCTTGCTTTAGGATCAAATGTGTTCAGGTTTTTGCCTTCAAAAATTTCTATTCTTTGCACTCGAGCACGCTAAAATACAGAAAAGAAACTAGAGCTCCCTTTTGAAGTAGCCACAGCTGGGGGAGTTTTTCATTCCTGTGTTTTAGCCAAACTGTGTTCCATAGCCCCTCCTTAGGCTGTTTTCTGATGCCACTCCTTTCTTCTGTTCTGCATACATTATTTTCGGTGGTATTCCCAACCGATGTGATTTATTGTTGTAGGTTCACAAGAGCGCCAAGACAAACTACGAGACATAGGAATAGTAGATATTCTACATAAATTGAGTCAGTCATCAGATCCAAATCTGTGTGACAAGTAAGTATAAAAAAAATAATAATCCAGAAACAAGATTAAACAGAAATCTTTGCTTTTAATAACATTATTTTCTTCTGGGTTGCTGAGTTGGATTGGATCTTGGTAAGGCCAGTCAAAGGCATGACAGCATGGTTGGGAGGTGTTGGGCAAAAGGAACAGCAAAACACTTCAGGGTGTAGTAAACACTGAATTAGATGAAATATTGATAAAACTGCAACCATAGATTTTTAGGAGGTATTCTTAACAAAATGTTGTGAAATGTTAGGTCACGTCAATTGCAGTCCTATGCTGACTGCTGCTTTTCTACCTCTCGCCTCTGTTGTATGTATTTAGCAGGGACAGTCTGACTAACTTGCCTCTAGTATGTTCTGAGTTACTGATTGTAGCATTGGATTTCTCAGCTAAAGGACCTGCTTTTCATGGTGCATCTGTATTACAGAAGAATTGCTTTTTACCAACTGAAAGGAGATTTAAAAAAAAAAAAAAAAAAGTCTGTTGATAACAAGGTTCAATATGCTTCTTAATTCCCACGATACTGGCCAGTTGCTAAGATTATGCTGAACATCTTATATACTTGATGAGATCATCTTATTCTTAGGTGTAGAGTGGATTATTGGTTACAGCCCACACTGAACATTTCTGCACCAGAAACTAGATTCTTCCAAACTGAAGGAACCAGCTGCTTGGCTTCCTTTCACCTCATTAGTTCACAGTTTTGGACAGAAAGTTGTTGATGATAAAGCTGAACCCCAACACTTAACAGGTTGTTCTTCTCTTGCAGGGCGAAGACAGCACTCCAGCAGTATCTTGCATGATCAAAGACTAATTGAATCTATGGACACCCCTCATGTCTACTTAAGGAATAGCAGGAGATATTCCTGACTCCTTATATTTGCACAAGTCACCTTGGGCTGCATTTTTCTCAGGTGCAGGGAGCTGCTTTGCAGAAACAGTTTAAATGATCAGGTCTCCAGTGCACTTGAGAATTTTTTTTGAGGTAGTTTCTTTACTCAGAGGACTCTTGGGGGGTTGTTTTGTTCTTCTGTTTTTTGTTTTTGTTTTTTTTTTCCTGAGCTACCTGGACTTTTGAATAGAACAATCAGTCGTCATTTTCCTTTTGGGCCTACAATTTTCTGCTTTTGCTGCAGCCTGCGTGTGTGTGGGTGTGTTTGAGTGTGTGCGTGTGCTTGGATGAATGTGTGTGGGTGTGATACCTCAATTTTGTTTTTCCTTTTTTGTGTGAAAATCTTTTTCTACAGGTTTTCAAGGGTTGACCATTGTTTGCTGTACGAATACTTCAGTGAATTATATACAGTTTGAATGAAATGTTATTTAAAAAAAAAAAACTGTTGTATCCCATAAAGTTTATTTTGAATTTTGAACAGATGAATGTTTTTAAGTAAAATATATGCATTTCTGAACTTCAGCTTAACTTAAATTATACTTCCTTTCTAAAGAGGAAAATAGAGGGAGACAGTAGACCCCAAATTATAAGCAGTACGTTCTGTACTGACAAGATCCAAGAGGTGGCATTTTGCTGTCATACAAGGTCACTTGGTACTAATGATATACTCAAATCAATGGAATGGGTCAGCTGGATTGTTTTAGGTTCCTGTACATTTTTTAGAAGGCTCATACTTTAGAGTTAGCATGACTGACTTTTCTGGAAAGGAACAGGTGGCTGCAATAACAGCATGCATAAGCTATTGCTTTAGAAGCCAAGGATTTGCTCGGATAATTGCTGAGGGGTTAGCTTATTTCACTGGTGATAAGTATTTGCTGATCACTAATATCAATAGAGTGAACAGCATCTTGCAAAAGCTACTCTTTCAAGAGGCCAGAAGAAGCTGGCAAGCAGTGATTAAGGGATTGCTTTTGTTTTGCATCCTTTACCTCCAGACATAGTTAAGTGGCTTACAAATTATTTCCATTAACAGGTGCATTAAGTTAGGGAAAGGAATGGAAAAAATACAATTTTTTTCTTTTTACTCAGTCACATTGCTATAAATTTTGTGTATATATGCAGATATACACACTTGCATGGATTTGGATACCTGGATTATAAGGGAGGGGATTTTACTACATTCAGAAGCTAGATTGTCCATAAGTTGCTGAAATTGTGCCTGTAAGTGTGGAGAAAAATTGTGAGTACAAATGAAGAAGACAGTGTAAGGTCAGGCTGGAACACAAGACCCACCCAGTGGTGGCAGGAGTCAAATATGCATAGGAACAAATGAGAGCAGCAAGGAGCTCTCCTTCATGCAGTTTCAGGGTTCTTGCTTTCTTCCCGTGTCTACTTCTGATTTCAGTTTAGACAATAGTTTTAATAGTCGTAATCTCCAAACACTATATTTACGTAGCACTAACGGGCACACTAAAGATTGCAGCCTATGTCTTAAACCAAAACTTTCTTGTGTTACGTTGAGCTTCAGGAAGGCTGCAGCAAGAAGAGAGGTCTGTAACTTTGCTAACCGATTCTGATAAGTATCTTAATCTTTAATCCTAATCAGAAGGTCAAATTGTGATAGCCTTACTTTTTTTCTAAGGTAACTACTTGTGTCAGAAAACATGACCACAGTTTGGCCTGGAATTTGAATGTGCTATGTATCAGATAACTTACCACATGATTGCAGAGGAGATATATACATTTCATGTAATTTCTTCCACTCTTGAAAGACAAATAAAAGTAAGCACCTGACACTTTTTCCCCAGGCATTGCAGTAAGCGACTGGCAGTTTTTTAATGTCCTTCTGCAATTTTTTGGTGATGGATTTTGGGGGCTGAACAAAAAGAAAAGTGAAAATATGTGAGAACTTGATAAATATCAGTACCTCAGAAGTGAAGACTTATTTATAAAAATCAATCATATTTTTTTGCTTGAACTCGAAGAAAATTCTGAGGCAGGTATTACTAATGTAAAACTTTAGTGTGCATCTGGCTTCTAAATTCACACTCCTGATATGTACATTTAGGAACTCAAGTTCTTACATATCTCTTTTCCCCCTCCTCCTCCATTCACGTTTCTAAAAACAAATCTAAGTTTGATGCTATAAAACTTCGGTGCCTAAAAGTGTTCAGAAAAAAAGGTGAGTAAAGTATCTATGTACATCTTTGAGGTTGTTTCCTAAAATTCTACCAGAAAAGATTAAAAAAAAAAAAAGTAAAAAAAAAATAAAAATGCTCAGACAATCTCGTTGCTGCATGAGAACAGTTGACATTTTCCACAGGTGTGAAGTTGATAGGACAAACTGTTGGATGAGAACATTTTTACATTCAGTTAAGCTTTGTGAATAATTTTTGATGTTGCTATAGGTATGTACAAAAAGAAGAAAATACTGTAAATAAAAAGAACTTTACCAGAACATCTAGGTTTTTCTGAACTTCATGGAAAAATCTGAGCTTTCTGTGCCATCTTCTCCACTGCCTCGTAGCTGCTGGCCTGAGACTTACAATGGGAGCAAACTTGTTGGCCAGATGTTTACCAGCTTTTTTTGGGTGGCGGCATCTTGTGAATTAGTTACAGAGTTGCTTGCATCACCAAAACAAGTAGAGCTTGTCGGAACAGGATACACATCCTCAGATTTCTGGTATCCTTCTGCCATCTCTCTTCTAGAAAACCAATGGTAATCAATTTTGATATGTTCTATCTTTGTATCTCTTCAGAGGGTCCAGTGATGATGGTCAATCTGTGAACGTGTGTCCAAAAGCACAGTTTTGCGTGGAGTTTGGCATGCTAGTTATCTAAGAACTGGTATGCTTGGTTGTACCTCACCTCCCCCAGCTTATTTGGAGCAGTCTCTCCCACTCAAAGTCAAGTGAGATTTAAAATTTGCCTGTTGTTCCTGTCACAGATACACATCATGGTACTGAGAGAAGCTATGTGATGTGCTCAAAAGCATCTTGTGTCAGTATGTTTTTAAGGCAAGCATCTCGTATCTTTTAAAATCTATTTACAGTGTTTAGCCGTGTAGTAACTGCTACGCCTCCAGCATGAAACTGCGGAAGCATAAAGGCAGAAGAATAATGGAGGTGCATGAGATTAAATTCTTGAAGATTACAAAATTGGTTTACTAAGAGGACTGTCTAGTAATCCTGAAATGTAAAGACACGATAGGTGTAAACATGTAAAAATTCAGTTGTGGCCAAAATGATCAGGACTTTACTGAAGGCTGAGGACTTTACAAAAAGCTGCTGGGGGTGTTCAGGGGTGCGGCTTGCTCCTCTGAGCTGGTGCTGGAGGCACTGAGCAGTGTCCCTTGGGCTTGGCAGTAGCAATGAGGGAGAGCAGTGGACGTGCCAGAAGCCAGACTCAGCCGGGAGAGACCTTGCCCAGCTGGAGAACACCACGAGCCATGAGACAAGAAGCCCCCTGAGGCCTGCTTCTGGAGCCAAAGGACCCTGGGCACAGGAGTCAGCAAGGGTGAGCAGCAGCTCTGCCGAAACTGGCATCGCCCTGCGGGCCTGACTGCAACCCAGCAGTGTGCTCTTATTGCAAACGAGGAGGGGAGAAAGCTTTTAAAGTTGAGCTGCATTTGGAGTGGGGCCAGCAGCTTACCCCACCCTCTGCTCGGTGCTGTGGAGGTCAGGGCTGGCTCCCGCGAGGGGGAATCACGGAGGTGACGGAGCCAAACCCTCCTGGCTGCAGCACTGAGGAGCTGGGCAGGCTGTGCTGCTGCTCCTCCCCGCATTGCCAGGGCTGCGGTAGCAGCATTGGGGCGCTGCCAGCTGCCGCGCAGGTACCGCCAGGCCCCAGCCTCGGCCCTTCTGCAACTCTCTTGGGACGGGGCGGGGGGCTCCTGCTGCGGTTTTGGAGGTGTGTGGTGGTTCAGGCCCTGCAGCAGCACTTCAGCTCCGACCCCACACCTTTTGCACGATGCAAAAGGCAGTTTGGCCCGGAGAGAGGAGCAAAGACAAGTGAAAAGCTTTCTCTGTGCTGCAGGTTGGCCAGCAGCTGGATTCGCATAATTAGAAGACTTCTGCTGGGCTTTGCACTGGGGGGTGCTGCTCAAAGGACCCTTGTTGCTGTAGAAGAATGGCTGCAAGGAAAAAGGAGGTAGTCCTTCAGGTCAGTAGGAGCCAGCTGTGATAGAAATGCCTTTTAAAACATCTTTTAAACTCACAACAGTGGGAGGAATGATGTTCAGTCCTAGGGTAACTTGCATTCTTCTGGCAGAGCCCTATTGCGAGGACCTCGTGGTGGAAAAGTATTCCTGAAGGCAGGTGGGAAGCGATGGCAAGTGAGCTATGTCCCCCAGGGTCATGGTGCAGAGAGTTCCCTGCAGGTTGTGTTGAAGGGCTGTTAACGTGCTGGCACTGTCCTGCGGTGTGGCTGCTTTCAAAGAACACCCATGGATGTTTCACAGGATTGTTCGTAGCACTTCCAGAAGTAGAGACCAGGAGGGGAAAGGGGTATTCTCCTGGTTGTTTTTTGAGTCTCTCACTGAATGTTTCTGACCAGTTCACTTACTTAGAAAGGTTGCTGCAAAGCTGGAAAAAAAAAGTTAGGAAGTGCAAGAAGAATTCAAAGGCTGAAAAAACTATTTCACAATGATGCACAGAATAAATTTTCCCTATTTACACTGTGCAAGAGACCTCATGATGCTTTGTTAGGAGGAGAAAGGGGATTTCTGAGAGCAGATTAGCATGCAAAATCATAGAAAAAGCCCCAAAGTACGTCATTAACATCTTGAAATTTTGAATTTCTTTACACAAGAGAGATACTGAAGGAAGAAGTACATAACCTTGTTTGTTCACTGTAAGAATTGGAAAACATGGGGTGAAAGTTTGAGCATTTGTATGAAGGATGATCACTTTGTTAAGCTAGAAATTATTTATGCTGCTTGTTTCCCTGTGTTCATATGTGATGGGGAATGTAATTTAAACAAGATTTTTCACCTTTGGCAACTGAATATACACCCAGTTTAGGAGAGCCTGGCCTAGGCTTGCAAGAATGTGGTTGTTCACATCTGCAGGTGGGTATATATGAACCTTGTGTGAGACACAATGTGATGTCCTAGAAAAGTTCTGGTTGTGTCAGAGAAAGGCAAGTCCTAGCTGCCTCTGGGCATTCAAATTAGCAAAGCACTTTAAACAGCGTTGGCATTGCTTTCCAAGTCCATCAGTCGAACTCGTTATTGCAAATTATAATCATCATAAATGAGTTGAACTCATTAACATTCTTGAAACACTATGAGGGTGGTCCTTGCACTGATGATACCTGGAAAAATTACACTTCTTAATTCTGCAGATGTTCACTGAAAAAATTAGGCTTTGGGTCATATGCTGAACAGGAAAACAGAGGTGTTTGAACAACTCCCCATTCTCTGAGTGCGGTGGGGTGCTGGAGAAACTGTACAGTGTGACCTCCAGTAACGCCTCTGAAAATCTGTAAAAGGCCGGCCGCTTAATTTGCATGGGAATTTCCACTCTTCAAATTCTTTACTTTGCAATTTTGACAGTCCTTTAATGTGTGTTGGTGTTAATTATTGAATAGTAGCTAGCCTTATTGCAACATACTGTGTTCCAGCATAGACAAAATGTATTTAGGATTAATGATATCAACTGAGAAAGTTATTAAGAATCTTAATTGTTCACTATCAGCACAGCAGCAACAAAATGTATTACCAATGTAACAGCAGGGTGATTCTGTAAAGTCGCTTCTTTAAAGAGTCCAAATTTTCAGAACAATTTTTTTAAATAATACCAAACACTACTAACCCTGGGCTTTCACCCTTTTTTTCCTCCTCTTTAAGTCCAGCTCAGCATTTTTAGCATGTCCTGTTGGCACGGTTAGTATATCGTGTTATTGCTGACACTCGAGTAGCTTGTGCTGATCCTTATTTATTTATTTATTTTCTTTGCAACAAGACCCTGTGAAAATTATTCTTTGTTGCTCTCGCATGACCTACGCTTACAGAAATAGGCTGGTCAGCAAAGGAGGTTGCTGGAGTTATTGGAGAGCAGCGTGGTGTTCTAACAGCACGACCAGCCCATGGTGCGGCATCCCACAGCCTGTCACAGGGGTCACTTCATTCCTGCTTCAAGCAAAGCTGCCTGGAGTGAGGGAGGAAAGAAATTACTAATGGAGGGAGAGAGGGCTTGCAGCTGAGAAGGATGAATGTGTCCCTGGCTTTGGTGAAGGAGTCGGCCTGAATGCTGCTTTCACAGCTGCAGCCTTAGGTGATCCCTCAGCTGCAGCCTCTTGTCTTGCACATCAAAGGACGCAGAAGGCACAGAGTGGTGTCCCGTAGCTAAGGTGGAGACTGGGGCACAATAAATCCGGATACACACCACCACCTCGTAGGTTCAGCTGGGAGACTGGTCATTTGGCCATGATGCTGATGCCCTGCCAAGATGCAGGGGCTGTTTCCTCAGTCGGACCCCAGAACAACTTTTGGTCTCTCTGCAAACTGATGCGGGGGTCTGCAAGCAACCAGACTGTTCAAATGGTTGCTGCAGCTAAAAGGGGGAGGGCTTGCATTTGCCTGGATGCTCCTCTCCTTTCCATATGCCTTTCCTTCCTTCTGAGACAACTTAGGCCTCTAATCCAGTAAACTGTTCCTCAGGGTTAGCTGGCTTGCTGATGGGTCCCTGAGAGCTGGCGTCCGGTAGTAGCAAGAGCATGTGGGAAGGAGGAATAAGAGTTTGGGGGAAGAGTATCTGAGTTCAGCTGACTGCATGTTTTTTCTGAGAGGTCTCCCACTCATGTTCTAGCACAGCTTGGCACTGCCCAGCGGACCAGAGGTGAGAGGATTGCAGTCAGGAGGTTTTTTTCTGAAGTGTTCGGATAGCAATACCCCTGTATGTCTGATGTGTGTCTTACATGCAAGAATGCAATGATGTGTCCGTATGTTTATAGCTACCTGGTGACTTACTGTTGCTCTTACTGTTTTTAAATTTTCACACAGACTAACATCAATAGCCAGGAACTCTGGGAAGAAATGCTGTGTCTCAAAGGCCTCATTGGTAAGGGCTTGGTCAACATCTGAGGTTTCTTTTGTTCTGTGTTAAAATGACTCCAGTCCTGTCAGGAATCAGTTTCTACTGGTATGCATGTTTCAGTCAAACCCTGTTTCTGTTGCCCTGAGTAGAAAGAACAAATAACACTGTAGATGCAAGACTAGCTGGAGATCAGTTTTTCTGCCTTCTGTGGGACAGTTATCATGAAACAACGGCACCACTGGAGCACGAGCCTCTGGAGTCTCCAGTCCAGCCACCCGCTTGGAGCAGGACTGTCCTGGCTCCCGAGGGTAGGGAGGTTAGAGGGATGATTAGGTAAGCCTTGCGTGCTCTTCCTCTGTGCAGCGGGTCTCCCTAGAAAATCTGATACCTCCAGGGGATCAGCCATATAAATATTTCTTCTCAACTCCTCCATACCATTGTTATTAGCTTGTTTCATAATGTGATTTCACACTCTCATCTAGCCATGGAAACCTTGAAAGAGTACGATAGTTTCTACTTCAGAGTTGAATCCATAGTCTCCTTCTAGGTGCTTTTAAGTGTCATGCCACACTGCAAACACACCTCTGGGAACAACAGCCACAAGCTGTGGCTTGAGGGGTTCAGACAAACCTTAAGCATATCTCCTTCCCTAGGAGGGTGGTGCCACAGGGGTCACGGTGGGGCACCTCAGTTCTCAGAGGCTTTCAAGTTTCTTATTATTGTACTAAAATCTCAGAGGTTTTCAAGTTTCTAATTATTGTACTAGCAACCGTTTTGTAGTCCCCTTCCAGAAGATTACAGTGCAAAGAGGACAAGTGCACAAGCCAGCCTATTGGTCTAAAAAGACTGATTTTGACCTTTTTCTTATACATTTTCATGCTTGTAGTTGTTGATGCGTTTCAAGCCTGGTGTGGTCCCTGCAAAACAGTAGTGGATCTTTTCCGAAAAATAAGGAATGAAGTCAGCAGTGACCTCCTGCATTTTGCTGTGGTAAGATCCAATTTCGCACAGCTTAAAATAACTATTGCCCTGAATTTAGCAGGTAACTAAAGGCTGAAGTAATTTATCTCTCTAATATTCAGCCAAAATGGTAACAGTGCAGAAGTTCCAGCTTGTGTAAGTCTGCTGGATGCAGGCAGTTGGTTACATCAGTAACAGCTTATATCATTAAGAATTTTCAGGCTTGAACATTTCTGTACTTGTCTTCTTCTCCTTTGCAGAAGCAATCTGAAAACTTGAAGGCAACTGATCGTTTTTTTCCTGTTTTTCATATTGTACCACTGTCTAGCTCTTGCTTTAGCCCTGCCAATAAACTTGCTGTTTTTCTTTGGCAAGATGACAAGTTTGTTGGCAGATGTGTGTTTACTGACGTGGTGAACTTTTCATAGTACTTGCTTCTGCAGTGTGCAGCAAACTGCTTAAGCTAGACAGAATCGGTAGCATATGCATTCCTCTGATGTACAGGGGAGAGTCTGAAAGAGCTGGATTTCTTCGCTTTGGAGAAGAAAAGATCTAATAGCTGTCTTCACCTGTCTAATGGAGCGTTATTAGAGAAGGCAGAGACAAATGTTTCTGAATGGTACAGAGTGAAAGAACAAGAGGCAACAAGATCACCTTGCAGCAGGGAAAATTCCAATAGATACAAGGTGAAAAAAGTATTCACAATAGGAGTGGTCAGGACACTGGGACAAATTCCTGCAGAGGCTGTGGGGCACTGTTGCTTGGAGATACTCAAAACTCCATGTCACACAGCCTTCAGCAACCTCCAGCAACCTCCAGCTGCTGTTCAAACCACTGCTGGCAAAATCTCCCAGAGACATCTGCCTGCTTCTTGTGTCTCGATGCTGAGCTGAGAGAACTGTGTCCTTGCTCTGACCACTGTCATTTTAGCCCATAAGACTGGGGCCCAGAGGTGCTTTGCTGTACATAAGAGATGAGAGTAGGCAGTTGAGGATGTTCAGGTCCAGTCTGTTGCATGTGTACTCCTCTGAAGCAGAAACATTTTTTAGAAACAGCTGTTTTATTTTACATTCCTTTTAGGCTGAAGTTGATTCCATTGATGCTCTGGAAAAATACAGAGGAAAATGCGAGCCTGTCTTTCTGTTTTATGCAGTGAGTGACGATCTTTTTACAGTAGTTGCATAGCAATAAATATGACTTGTCAATGGGAACAACTGTCCCCTTTGAGAGCTGTCCTACCGCAGGACCTCACTCTGTCACATGCTGCTTCAGTTTGCCCTAAGACTGATCAGGAACAACAACGAAGGTTGTTCCAAAGTTTCCCTTCCTTTTGGAGCAGAGCAGCTCAGCCTGGTACACAAAGTGATATGTGATGTTCTCCTCTGATGATTTCCAGGGCTCAGAGAGCTCTGCTGTGAACTAACTTACTGACTTGCTTTTCACACCTTTCAGGGAGGAGAACTGGTAGCTGTTGTAAGAGGAGCGAATGCACCGTTGCTGCAGAAGACCATTCTGGAACAGCTGGCAGCGGAAAGGAAGGTTTTAGAACATGGCGGGGAGCGTGTGGTGGTAACCAAGCACTGAATTGTGCTTTCCTCCTCGTGCCGGAGGAAAAGGTTCATTATCTAGTGCCAGCATAGCTCTAAAGTAGGGATACTTCCTTGTAAAAATACTGTCCTTTTGTGTGAATTGAGTCTGGCTAATGTGTCCCTTGAGCCTCCACAAAGCTGTAGAGCCTACCTTGATGGAAGCAGCTGGGAAGGGTGATTGTGTTGTTTAAAACCTCTGTCTTCATGTTAAGAGGAAAGGCAATACATGTCATCCAGCATTTTCCAAGAGAAACTGTACTGTGTTTTGTCTTGACCTGTTCACCCACCCCAAGCATTAATTTTATTCCTTAAAGCTACCTTCTTGGCTTCTAGTTCTAGAATATCTAACAGGTCTGTTTGTGATGGCCATTTCTCAGGCTGTGGTGGATGACACTTCATTGCAGTCTTAGTCATTTCTGTTCCTTGCTGTGCAGGACCTGCAGCCTGTACGTGGATATCACTGTGTGCAATCAGTCTGCCTTTCAGCGGCTGGTGTGGTCTGTAGTGTCTGCTGTGAAGCTCTGGGGTGTTTTGTGGCAACTTTTCTCCTCCCTCCAGCAGCAAGCTCTGGTGTCAGAGCCCAGCAAACTGCAGTGACCTGCTGCTGTGAGTGTAGTAGGGAACAATGTTTCTGAAAAAGTGCTTCCTTTGATCTCAACTTGCTGTGCAGTGGTAACGGTGAATCCCCTTAGTTCTCATACAGCAAAATGACTCCTACTCCCCAGACACCTTCTCCATGTCACTGATGATTTCCTTAGACGGTTATTAAATCTTTCCTCAGCCTTGAGACCTCTGTTGTCGTGTCACAACCCTGGTTTGGTTCCAGGTTCCTCCTACTGCACTGCTGCTATGGGGTGTGTGCTTGGGGCACCTAATCCTGGATGGTCCTGGGGGCTGAAACCAGAGGCAGCCGCAAGCCCTCCCCAGCCCAGCTGAGTGAGGACAGCCTTCTCCTGCGTGCTCAAATTGGGCATTTCCAAGGAAGAAAACTGTCTTTCCTGCCTCTAACCTGCTCGTCTTTGGGCATCTTCAAAATACAGAAGGTGCTGTGTGGGTAACTGCCAGCTCCTTCTGGGGGGCAGGGCTCTGGTGCTGCTGCCTAGCCTGGTTCTTTGAATGATTTTCCCCTGGCTTTTGCCAGACACCTGAGGGAGAAGTGGCGGGGTGGTGCTGGGCAGGCAGCTGCTCTGCTCGCACTGCTGGGGATCTGCAGGGGGAGCTGGGGCCCTGCCTGGCAGACACGGCTGGCGCCTAACGAGCCCCTCAGGATGCTCCCTGCTCCTCCGTGTGCTCTTGCTGCTAGGCACAAGACGGAGCCTTCTCCAACCAGGAAGGAAAGGGGGCAGCTTTTCGGGAAGAACAAGGGGAAGGCTGGCTAGGTAAGGCAGGTGCAGCTGCAGGCTGCTCTTCGTGCCCTTGGTACGTGCCTTTGCTTGAAGCTGCAACCCAAAACACCCCAGCAGCTGCTGCGGGGACACCAGGGGACCTTTATCCGCGTGTAACCTACCAGCCACACGTCTTAAAGAATAAATAAATAAATAACAAAGTTCCTGCCGGCGCCGCGGCCCCTTTAACGCCGCAGAGGGAGCCGCAGCGGCTGCGCCGGCGCGGGGCGGGGCGCGAGTGGGGCCGCGGGTTCGAGTCCCGGCGGTGCCGGCCCGCTCCCGGCCTGCTGCCGCCCCCGGCCCGCTGCCGCCCATGGACGCGGCTCAGGAGCCGGGATCCTGCCCCCCGGGAGCCGAGGCCGAGCCGGGCGGGCTGCCGGGCCCGGGGCCTCCCGCTCCGCGGCTGAGCGCGGCGGAGCTCGACCGCGAGCTGGACTCCCGCAGCGAGCTGGTGCGGCCCCAACCCTGCGGCACCGCGGTCCCCCCCCGGTTCCTACGGCCCGGTCCTGGTCCTAGTCCCGGTCCCGTCCCTTTCCCCGTCCCGTCCCGTCCCCGCTGCCCCTGCCCTCCCCTCGGGCAGCCGCGGGGCCCGGCTGCGCGCCCCTCGCAGGGCGGGGGGGCAGCCGGTGGTGCCTCGCTGAGGAACCCCTCGTGTTCCTTTTTCCGTGCTAAAAACCCGATTTTCCCCCTTCTAACGTCAAATTTCAGGCAGTTAGTTTCAAATCAGGAAAGCTGCGCGTACACGCTGTGTTCACGCACAGGTGGATCAGAGGGGTACGCGCTTAGCTGCTTTTTCTTTAGTTAGAAATGAGCTCGGGAGGTGGTGTGGGCAACCTAAAGGCAGGCTGTGCTTTCTGCTGTCCAGATCGATGACAAAGAGTTCGACATCCCTCAAGTTGACACCCCTCCGACGCTGGAAAGCATCTTAAACGAGGTGAGTGGCCTAGCAGCCGGCTGCAGCGCGAGGCTGCGCTGAGCTGAGGCACCCTGTGCTCCTTTGGCTGGCCTCTTGTTTTCTTCTGGGAAATAAAGTTGCATAACCCCATAATTTCCTGATATTAATGGCTGACGAAGCATATGTTTGTTGGAGTAATTGCTGCACTGTAAGACAGAGCTACATTTTTCAGTTGAAGTACTCCCAGCTGAACCATAAGGGGTTTCCATTGAAATTAACTGTGTTCAGCTGTGGAATTGGACAGAGTCACTTGGAGGCTATGCTGTCCTTTAAGGTCAGGGGCATCAAACAACTTTATTTTTAGCTTTAAAACAACCAAACACAACCCAACTCTGAGCAATTTTTTAAGACCTGGGAGGAGATGAGAACTAGTTTCTTCACAACTCTGTTTATGTAGTCTGTTGCACGTGTTTAGCCCTGTGGTGGAAGTAACAAACTCTCAATGCCTGACGCCGCAGGAGAGGACTGACTTTGCCTCCCCCCCCAGTTCTGTTTGTGTTTTCCAGTAGCACGGTTTTTAGAAAGGTAAAAGAAGGGTGTGGAAGTAAAGGCAAACTCTAAGGAAATAAGCTTTTTAGCAAGTTGAGGGAATTGGTGGTTGGACTTCCAATGAAACCAGTATAAAGGCAAGGTGTTTGGGACAGGTTACTTTTTTCAAAAAGCTACGCTAATAAAGGCGTAAAACGTCCCAAACAGTTGGATATAGTCTTGGAACTAGAGGAATATTCATCAGCCACTTACTGCCCATGCAGAAGGGGATATTGAGTGGTGGTGTGCAGGGGTGCGACCCGTTTCTGCTGATGCCTGTGCTGGTGAAGGCAGGGGGGATGTACTGGATTGGGGTGGTACCAAAGCGGGGGCTGCAGTCACATCCATGTCAGGGCAGTGGAGCTGCAGTCACCCAAAGAAAACATAGGTCAGTGCAGACAAACAGAGTTTTATCCAGTACTGTTTATCTCAGTGCATGCAGGGTGGGAATGACTGCCAAAGGATCTGCTGAAAAGGATTTTTGGAGCACAATCTGACTGAGCACCTGCTCTGATCTCTCTTTGGCAGTAGGTGGAGTATTGTTTGCGCTCTCTGGCTCTGTGCTTCAAGGGTAACGTGAACTATAAGGAATTTAGAAGACAGTGGGGACAATGGCCATTTAAAAGTAACATAAAAACAATTCCAGGCTGAGTAGAGAGAGAATACCAACAGAAGACCCCAGTCAGAGCACAGTCAGCCCTCCTGCTGGCCACATTCTTACTGAAGACCCTGGGCTCATAGCAGCCAGCGGTGCTGGTAGACCCTTAGCCACTGTTTGGGCAACTGCCGGAGGAGCACATGATAACAGCTTTATGCCTTCTCGTGGCAACTAGAGACGCTTGAGAACAGCTTACTGAAAAGTCTGTTAAAAGTTTGAAAGAATAAATTATATATGGGGAAGAAAGATTTGTTAAAATCTTTCTATCCAGCCTACATCTGTGAGTATTGAGAGTTCCGAAAACTCGTTCTTCAACGATATCAGTTCTGTGAAATGATAGTTCTGTTTTTCTAAGGCAGACTATCTTTTTATCTTCAGCTTCTATTTCTTTTTCCCTTGTTATTGATGCTATTTTTCTGTTGTTTCAGTTAGGTTGTTGTGCATTTTGAACATTTACTAAGCTGTGGTGATTCTCTTCCTTCAGACTGATGATGAAGAAGAGTCTTTCATTCTGGAGGATCCCTTTCTCTTGAACATTGATAACACGGATACACATTCCTATGACACATCTTCTGTAGCAAGTTCTGACAGTGGGGACCGGACACACCTGAAAAGGTACCACAGGACTGATTGCCTGGAAGGTTAAATGAATTTTAAAGCAGCACTGCATATATCTGTTAGAGTTAGCCTGTTTGAGCAATAAGTGTATTTCGTGGGAATGGAGTATTAAAATTTATTTGAATGTTAATGATGATATTAAAACACTGAGCCATATTTACTTTAAAGAAAATCTTTCAAAGATTTGATGGAAGTCTGTTGACTTCCAGAGCCTGCAAGCAGCTGGTCGTATTTTTAAAAGGTGAGTGAACTGCTGTTGCTCCTCTAAGTGGAATGTTAATCTTGACATTTAAAAGCAGCCTGGAATGTGGTAGTTAGCTGTAATACTGCTGACTTGTCCCATTAATTAATGAAATGTGAGGGCTTCATCCACATCCTGAGTCACTCCTATGGCTTTATTACATGCCATAAGAAGTTGGTGTTTGGTTTCCCTGATGTTATGATTGTTACATGAGTGATTGCATAGGATACAAGGCTATGTGGCAGCTTGTTGTGGTATATGCTGGTGAACTTTTTCAAATAAAATGGGTCCTTAGCCATAATATAGGCTATTAGCAACATGTTTTGTCAGCCTACTTGCGAGCCATGCGTTTATGTGCCTCTGGAGAGATAAGGACCAAATGTTTTGTGTGTTACTTCTGGAGTTTTGGAAATTTAACTTTCTGATGGAGTGTGGCAAAAAAAAAATAATCTAATTTTCATGGGGCATTTCTCTGTACTGTGTGCTATAGTATGCCACAGCTTTTTAGAAAGTACTTTCCCCTGTACACTTGTTCACGTGTTACTTGTTAAAGATATTTTCTCCATAAACACCACCATTTACCTTTCACATAAAATCAGCTGTGTTTGAATCGATTGTTATTCTTTAAGCATACATTTAGTTTTCCCAAGGGTCTGTATTCTGCTAGTGAGCCTTTTTCAACTTTATATTTTCCTCAGATGTTCACCTTTAGAGGCTGGAGCTTCCTGACTCACTAAAAGCTGAATTAAAGAGCAAAAGTGTTGCTTTTGGGCTTTATTAATAAATGCTAAGGTTTGCAGATAAATGCATGAAATTGAATATTTGTTTGAAGGACTTTCTTTTTCCCCAGGAGATGAGTTTAAAACAAATATTTTGCAGGTACAGTGGTACATTGTAAGCTTTGCTAATAATTTCATGTCCATTTGATTCTGGTCATGTGGGCTTCAGGAATAAGAATGCAGGGGTAATGGGTGCGTGCAGAATTTACGTATTGGTTTAGCTGTGGGTTAGAAAAAGTTCTAAAGCTGTATTTGATTTGTTTCTTGTTTTCTTAGGAAGAAAAAACTCCCAGATTCTCTTTCTCTCCATGGATCAGTTATACGACTCTCGCTTCTGAAAGGAATTTCTGCCCAGATTGTATCTGCAGCAGTAAGTGTCTTTTTCTGCTGGTTGCATTCATTAATTAAAATGCCAACCTGCTCTGTTGTAGAGGGATGTGTGTATTCTCTTCCCTCTCCCCATTAGTTATGGATAATATTGACATGTTTGCTACTTAAAGTACTGCTAGCAATCTCTAGCTAGGAGTGAATCAGGTATTAGCTGAGATCTTGCAGCAGCAACATGGTAGGTCCTCTGTAACACTAGTTTGTGTTGCTAGATGTTAGTAAAGCTAATGGGAAAAAATAATATAAAGTGATAGCAGTGCTATTGTTCTGCTTGCTTAAACATGCTAGAAGCAGCTTTGCTTAATGTCTGCAGCAGGCACAGAACGCACTCATCCCAGGCTCACACGTTCCTGGGTTTGTGACTGCACTTCAGGCCTGCCTGGAGTTTTTGCTGCCAGGGGAAAACTGACTGAGGCCAGAGTTAAGGCACTGATTTATAAAGCACGTTATTTCTGCAGCACGTATGGTAGGCTTGTTAAAATAAAATACAGGTGACTCATCTGTTTTTAGGATGGTTGTGTGACTGGAGTCTGAATGTTAGTGTGCTGTAGCTTGTTTTGTTGAGGGAGGTATGGGTGAGCAACCCAAATGGGAAGCTAATAACGTGTGCTTGAGAACAAAGTGGTTTTGCTTTGGATATCAATGCTGTGTACGTAGAGAATACCAAAAGTTGTTAATCAGGTGAGACTGTTTTGAGAACATGATAGCAACTTTCCTATGGAATTACAGGCAGTTCTACTGGCTCTCCATTTCTGTGCATTTTCTCATTCTCTCTGGGTTTTTCTAGCCAACGGTTCTCTCTGCAGTTTCTGCCCTACTGGAACTGTTAAAATGTGACTTGTGTTGGTTTAATGTGTTCTCTAGCTCTGCTTATTAGAGAGATGCATTGAGCTGAAAGTTCTACCTCTTATTTATAACATGTCCTGTTCTTCTAGGACAAAGTGGATGCTGGCTTGCCCACTGCTATAGTAAGTACTCAAATTCCAAGCACCGTGTAGTTGTTTATAAGTTTGGTAAATTTGAAGGAGTAATTTAATACAGCTGATAAATGCATGCCTAGTCTTATCCTTGCCAAGAATTATTAAATCAGGGTGGCAGAAGCAACATGAAAGATCCAGCTTCTGGGAGCAGCGTTCAACCTTTCCTAAGTGCTTAGCTGCCCCTCTGCTGACCAAGCCCCGTACTCTCCTCTTTTCCATTTCATCACCAGGACTTGCTAGTTGATCACCTAACGTTTCCCCATGATGTAAGTGTTCATCTATGGAACACTTTGAATTTTCCTACCCATGTCTTCTTTGACAGTCCTTGCTTTGACTGCTAACAATGCTTTATAGACATTTGAAATGAAGTGCTCATAAAGTGATGAGTTCAAAATCTCTGTTGCTCTGATGTAACTGAAATACGATCTTAATGTATAACATTTCACTAAAAGCCTAGTGACGGACACTCCTGCTTAGCAATTTGCACTAAATTTCTTGAAGTCAAGCATGCTAATTAAAATATATCGAAAGTAAAGCTACTTGTAATCAGAGAAATGCTTTAAGTAGGTGAAATACTTAAATATTCCTGTCATTGTGAAATAGGTTTTAATATTTTATGAAGAAAACAAAGATGTACTTGGTCATTTTGACTGTAGTAGCAGCAATCCATAAGAAATGATACTTCTTGATTAAAAAGAAAAACTGGACACTAGGTCTAAGGGTTGCAAAGCAAAATTGGAAGCCTGTGTGACTGAGGTACATGTTGGATGAAAAACTATACTTAAATACTCCAGACTTTTAAGCACTTTACTTTTTTCATCTGACTTACAGCATTACATCATTTCTAGATCTGCTATGAAGTTTTACTTAGGTGCAGTTTGCAGGCACGATGAAACTCTTGTAGCTGTATGTAGCTCTTCCAGAAGGGAGTTGGAGTCTTTGGGCTTGCTGCACAATGTCTCTTCAGGGGACTGGCGCTGCCCAGGATTGTAGAAAAGTTCAGATACGGATGTAGCAGCTCAGTGAAGAAAACCCTCTGAATATTTACACTCAGCTACCACACCAAAAGAATGAGGCTGACTTTACAGAGAAGGAACTCACTGTGGGAACACTCAGAGCATTTGAATTTCAAAGAACAGAGGAAAAGGCAGCCCCCTGAACCTGAGAAAATCTGGATTATGATCATACAGGTGTAATACTTTTCCAGCTTTTACGTAGGAAATTTCTGCCACTTGTATGTTAGAAAATGGTTGTATGTAATAACCATCTAACCTTAAATTTCTCTCTCTGGTAAACTTTGCATGAGTGTAGTGAGACTTTTAAGTGGTGGATTTGTGGCTGACATTTCTCAATTTTCAATCTTTCTGCATGACTTTTTCAGGCAGCATCAAATCTGATAGCAGTGGGAACTTCTCATGGGTTAGCTCTGATTTTTGGTAAGTTAAAAATAAAGCTTTAATTTTTTTGCACGTTAATGATCTTAAAAACAAACAAAACAAACAATCCCCAAACTAGCTAAAGATACAAGTGCAGGGTGGATTTATTTTAATGTATTGTTTGTGCTAACTATAACATTCTTTCAGCAAAGAAATAAAGTACAAGTATTATTTCATTTGTCCTTATTTGCATAGTTCTTGCTTCTGATTTGCTGGGGATTGGCATGTGGATATCAAGGAACTTAGCTCCTTGGCCGATGTATAAAGAACCTTTTCTCCATTTTTATATATAACTTACTCTGTTTTGATGTCAAAGAAACTAGAATCCGTATTAATCAATCTTGTACAGTATTAATCTTCTCTCTTTTGAGATAATAGCTGCTAGGATTAGGAAAATTAAGTGTATTGCTTGAGAAGGGGAGCTTCTACCCATAGCTACCAGCAGAATTGCATCATAGGCTTCACCTTCCCTGGCTTTCTCTTGTACCTGTCACCTCTTCATCCCTTCTTTCTGTTGTTCTTTCTCTTACCACCAGCCTGCCTCAAAGTCAATAAAATTAAAATTAAAAATATCTGAGCTTGTGCCTCTGACTAGCCAGTTCAACAGCTAGGTAAGAGCTGTTCTTGAAGTGCTCCCATACACATCCTGTTTGTGTGCATTATGTCTGTGCAGCACCAAATCCTTAACAATTTTAGAAGTGTAATTATGTTTTCTTTTAAAGTTGGCTGAAATTCAAGAGACCAAAAGTTGTGGGGGGACAGGGTACAACAGACAGATGGGAAGGACTGTGACAGTGTAAGGCTCGCATCTTGGGAATCTAGAATTTAAACCATTTACTGAATTCAAAATATAAATAATTGCAGGATGTACTTAATCCGAGTGTAACTAACCTCTTTACTACAGTCAGCATATAGTCTTAGTGAGATCTTAGGAGTAGATCATCATGTTTTTTCTAAAATTTGCCCAGTGTGTGGAGCTACTACAAAAGATTTTTTTTTACTGGGATTTTCTGATCGCTGGCTTTCTATGTGGACACTTGATGCAGTTGGGAAGCTTTTGAACAAGAAGTTGTTCTCTGCAGATGTCATAAGAGAGATTTTTAGCATTTTACATTCCAGAAAGGACTCTGGGAGTCCACATAAGCATGCGAAGAGGAAGGTTCGTTCTTTACTTTGTTGTGACTATTTCTGCATCAAGTCCCACTCCAGAGGAATGATCACTGAACGTCAGAGAAGCTTAAAACGCAGTGGTATTTCAGTTTGTATATTTCATAAGGTTTTGTTTTGTTCAGCAGGTGTGTATAGCAAAGTTTTCTTTGTTACGCTCTTGATTGGTTTTGGACCAACACATTTACTGTTATTTTCACCATGATCTTCGCACCTTTATATAGTTTGTAGCTTCTGAAGGCAATGTTGTGGCCTGTGGAATACTTGGCAGAATGCTATTTTTTTTTTCCTGATGGAAAGGTCCTTGACTGTTACTAAAGTAAATGTTAATGCTCTAAAAATTTATCTACATGCTTGCAACAAGGGCTTAAAGTTTTCTGATCTATTGAAACCTATAAAGTTATTGTTTATACAGTCACATACTGGGCTGTATTATCGTAAGGGCTTTCAGCAGGCGGAAGAAAACGATTATTTCCTTCTGCTGTGTACTTGTGAGACCACATCTGAAGTCCTGTGTCCAGTCTGGGGCTCTTCAGTACAAGAGAGGCATGGAGGTACTGGAGTGAGCCCAGCAGAGAGTCACCGAGATGATTAGGGGACTGAAGCATGTGATGTATAAGGAGAGACGGAGAGAAGGGGGTTCTTCATGGAGAAAAAGAAGCTAAGGTGATATTGTATTGCTGTCTTCTACTACCTAATGCCAAAGCATAGAAAAGAGAGAACTGGACCTTTCTCAAAGGTCCATGGTGTTAGGATAAGAAGCAGTGGACTCAGCTTGCAGTATATGAAGCTCTGATTATTATTATCATCTTTTTTTTTTTTTACCATGTAGATGGTTAAACACTGGAATAGGGGTTGGTAGAGGTTGCAGAATCAGCTTCCTTGGGATACGCAAAACTTAGCAGGGCCCTGAGCAAGCTGATCTCATCAACCCTGCTTGGAGCAGCAGAGTTGGGCCAGGGACTGCCATACCTGTCCCTGGCCCGTAATAATTTAGGCCATAACTACCTTGCAGCCTAAAATACTCTGTAAGTCTGTGCTACAATTTAAAGGTGGTGAGGAATGGTATGTCATCCAACTTTGTTTCAGACAGAGTCAGGACTGATTCCTGCACACTTCTGTTCTCTTTTTGTCTTTAATTCACTGAACTCAGTTTATAAACTCAGTTTTCCTCAGTGACTGCACGCTTTTTAAACCGCTTAGTTTTAGAGCATTAGCTATATCGCAGCATCCTCCTGGGTAACTGAACAAATCAAAAGGCCAAAAGTTACCAAAAGAAAGCACCATCAGCAAAATCCAAAGGTTCTCTGAGGATTATCACATATGCTGTTCTGTACTTCTCTCCTTTCTTTTATATTGATTTCTGGCTTTTTCTTTCCTCTTTTGACCCTTTCTGTGTGGACTGAAAGGAAAAGGTATGGTAATACTGCACTGTGCATGTACCCTGCATGAACAACTCCCGTCCTGCCCGGTTTGCATGTTGATGTGCTGGGTTACTCTTTGCCAGAATTTAAGGCACCAGACAAGCAGCAAGAAAGAAGGCAGGGCAGTACCAGTCAGTGGACATTACTGCTGGCCGGTCTGGGAACTGGTTCCTGAATGCATGTGTACCAAACGCTTTCAAATTCTCAGGGCAAGAGCAGAGGAACACGTCAATGTGCCGTTTTTAATACTTCAGGGCAGGACAGGTCTGTAGCTGCTTGCAAAGGCATCGTTTCAGGGCAGGACAAAGCAGGGCTCTTCCATGAGATCACCGTCTGCCTATTTCTGCCTGACAGCCCTGTGTGGGAGTGCTGCAGATCAGGGACCTGATGCAGGGAGCCACGAGCCAGAAACTGGAACACATGCACGCAGCCAGCAACTTCTGGGGCACCTGCTTGAGCACCAGGTGTGCAGCTGAGGAGGGAGCAGTGGTAGTCATAGGTACTGTGCCTTAACCCCTGCTCAGAGTAATCATTTTTATTAGCTCAAGCTGGGCAGGAGGGTTCAGCACACCCTGGTGTAGGGGACAACAGTTGTGTCACTGAGGCATAAGGTGTCCAAAGCCTATTCCTTTAGCTCATGCCTTTTGTCCTCTTGATCCCCAGGCCAAGGGGATACCTTCTGGCAGAGTTTTTTCTGTTACTGTGCTTAATAAAGGTGGGAAGAAAGCATCTCATCTTAAAATTTGTCGAATTTGAGTAATTCTGCAGGAAATAAAACAAGTCTTTCAAACTCAGGGAAATCATGGATTAAGGAACAGATCTGGTTGAAAACCTGAGCACTCCTGAAGTGATTACTTCTCAGGTGGTATGTTTATTCCTATGTCCCAGAAGATAACATAGTTCATATTCACAAGCTTGTTTTTAATTTTCTACTTGTAGAGCTGTTTTAAAGTGCCTTAGAGCTTTAACCTCAGACTTTGAGAGCAACACCAATAGTTACTGCCAGAAATTTTTCAGATGAGGAGCTGCTTTATTTAAATTTCAAAATTAAAAATATTTTCTGGTCAATCGATAGCCATCTTTGTTTCAAGCATGAGGAAAAATGCTTTTCGATCCTTTATCTGCCTTAATTCAAAACTGATAGTCTGGAAAATCATCAGATAACCTTTAATAACCTTCTGCTATCTTTATTTCATGAGTTCGTTAATGGGAACTCGCTGATTCAGACACCTTGCTTTGTCTTGGAAGCGATTTAATCTGTTTAATTCGTAGTTTTTAAAAATATCCTATCTAATTGGTCCTTCTTGTCTGTCATCATTTGACTGGCTGAAACAAAGACAAGTCCTGGCATGTGTTTCTCTGGGGTTAGCTTTCCAAGGGATGATTTCTCAATTCTGAAAATGCATCTTGGGCAAGCATTGGCAAATGCTTCTTATAAAGGACTAACTTGAGTCTTACAAAGCATTTAATCTGGGGGTGAGGGTCTTGCTTATTTTGAATTGATATTGTGGTGGAGGGAAGAAGAAAATGGGTTTGGAAGTAGTACACATGTAAAGATGCAAAGCTGGATTTGAAGTAGTGATTCTGAAGCTGCTGCCCTTTTCAGAGAGAAAGCTGTGAAAGATCTTCCTTTTCCATGTTTTACAGGAAACTGTTTATTGATTGACATACCAAGTATACAGTGTGCTGACTTACTGGTAGGGTAAGCTGTTGTTAAGCTGAAGTGAAAGACAAAAGAATGCAATTCACCCTTAATAGCAAAAGCTGCAATATTCACATTTTTTAAGCGTATTTTTATGGTTAGCAGATGGCCTCTTCATAAATGAACTGTATTTTCAGACCTCTGGAAAAGGAATCTCTTTGGGCCTTGAAGGCACCATTTGGGGAATACCTCCCTGGGGAAACTTGTGTTTCAGCTGTAGCTGTTCATCTGCGCTCTCTGAGCTTCCACCGAAACCTTCTGCGAATTTCTGCCTGCTGTGATCTATGCCGCGTGCCCCCTTGCCACAGTGATGTCAAGGTGTTTTCCAGTAATGTGGTGGGGTTATTTTCCACTTCCACCTCCTCCCAGCAAGGAGAGCTGTGTGCAGGGCAGTGGCCCTGTTTCAGAGGCAGGCTCGTGCTGTGCAGCAGTGGTGGTGGCTGAAACACCGCTCGCACCCTGCCTCTGCCCCTGCTGCAGAAGGAGCAGGGGCTGCACGGCACCGGGCTGACCTTTGGAAGGCTCACCCTTGTGCTCGAGTGCAGATGGGATGAATTGCACGGTGCTTTTCTTGTTTCTTGCTTCAGCAATGCTGCCGTAGCTGTGGCTCCATGTTCCTCATGTGCTGAGCGAGGGCAGCAGGTCACAGTACGGTCGCTCAAATTGCGTGCGTCCTTATTTAAACGTGAGCATCAGGGCTTGTAAAACTTCGATCTCTAAACAGTGCCTGGTGTGACTGACAGCTTGCAGAGCTGCTTCTGCACACTTTGAACCTTTGTGTTCTCTGTGGCTGTCAGAGGACTTTAAATTGAACAGCATCATGCTAATTTAGAAAGTTAATGAAAAGCAGTGTTTTATGCTGTTTCTGATTATTGAACTGTGAAGAATAATCCTCCTCTACCCATAGCTTAACTGGATATCTCTTACAGCAGAGCAGTTTGTTTATGACACGTTTTGAAGCACAAACGAGCAAATGCCTGTTCTCATTTGGAAACGCAACTCTTCTGTGCTGTTTGGCCTATGCCAGACTGGAAAGAAAGAAAGGAAGGGGAGATGCTCCCTTCTTCCTGCAGCTTCCTACTGCTCTGCTGTGCCTCCCAGAGCAAACAAACAGTGCGTGAGCTGCCTGGGCTGCTGTCACATGGTGAACAGATAATGGTTTTCATAGATAGGGCCAGCTGTAGGCTCCTTTCTCTTTTCCTCCCACAGATTTCAAGAGTGGGAGCACCCACTTGATTTTGAGCACCTTTAACGTATGGTGTCCTCTTGACTACTGCTTTCACCATGTTTTAGATCAAAACTGATGTTTTTCCCCCATCATATCTGAGCTTTTCTCGTATGTTTGCAAGACAGAGCATGGCCTTCTCTCTCTCCCACAGGTTCCGTGTCATTTGGTGCGCAGAACAAGTGTTGGTTTTAACATGTTCTCTATCCCTACCCCTCTGCTACCGCTATCCAGATATTGCAAAAAAAGGATTGTATTTTAGTTTTCTTCCAGGCCACTACTTAATAGAGCAGTCAAGCTTATTAAGATAGATGTAAGAAAACAAGCAATAGAGTGGAAAAAGTATTTCAATATGGCCCTAGCCTGTCTTTCCCCATGCTGACAGTGCTTTGGAATAATCCATTGGTTCAGGTGCTCTTCTCGCTAGTGTTTTTCGTCCCTCCCACTTCTGTCTCTTCATGCTGGCAGAATTTGAAAGGTGACTCCCACTGTGTGCTCAGCCATCAATCTGTCTGCGTTACAGAGTACTGTTCAGAGGAAATGAGAAATACTTCCATGCTCTGTTTCACATCTAGCACATCGCTAATGGTGCTGCAGCTCAAATGGAGAAGTGTCCTGTGCCTTGGGCACTACTTCCAGGGGGTTTCTGTTGCCCAGCTGCTGTCTGTTCCCCCAGATGCTGTCCTTTCCCTTCCCTGCTTAAGGTGAAACTCATGGACACATCACCGTGGTGCTTCTGATAGATTTCAAATCTCTAGTCTTCATTCCAACAGTCTCCACAAAGCATCTTCTTTCCCCATTCATTCAGAAGCAGCACAAAAATAGAGGGGTGTGTAAAACCAGATCCAGACCGTATGTTCTCTGAGCTTGTAAGAGCAGTACACCAAAGACAGAGGGCTATCGCTTGTAACAGCTGAAGTGCAGCATCCGTAGAAAGCAATCTGGGACCTCATGATGGAAATGCACAGGAGCCCAGCAGGAACAGAGATGCCAGTTGTTTGTTGTGTTCAGGGGGCAGGCCCAGGACTTGCAGACAGCAGTACAGTCCCTGGAAGGCTGTGCAGCTACGAGCAGCTCAGTTGCAGAAGCCCGTGTCTCCTGGAAGGAAGTTGTGTCACAGCATGTTGGTCATTGCTGCTTCCTTCTAAAGAACGGACTGCGTGCACTAAAGTTCACAGAGCATTTTAACTGCGCAGTTATGTGGGGACACGCAGTCGTTTTCTGCCTAGCATCTGGTCTTTATCAACAAAACCAGGGAATAAAAGTTACATGAAACTGCACTTACAAAAAGTCTGTGCTGGGGATTTTTAGTTGATGTCCAAATTGCCATAAAGAAGCATGAGACCAGGAAGGTAGAATTAATTTTGTCATCTTCCTTGCTGCCACTTAAGCTCCGTTGTAGAATAGTAAAAGCAAAGGGAGATATTGCTATGACTTTTCTAATAATTTCTTATTCAGTTTGTAATGCCTCTGCATTCTTATACTCCGTGCCTGTTTTCTACTTTTTAAACAAGTTTTTGTATTTCCCTGCAAGACAGTGTTCTGCGATCTCTGTACAAACAAGTGCTCTGATCTGATCTAAACTCATCATTAGGAACTTAACTGTAAGCCTATGAATCATTAATGTACCCCAAGTGAATTGTGTATGTAAATAATTGCATGGTGTTAGAGAGAAAGAATGATGATTAAAATGAACTTATTAATTCTTGTGCTCTAGACCAAAACCAGGCCCTTCGACTGTGTCTGGGCAGCACTGCTGTGGGGGCCCAGTACGGGGCTATCTCGGCTCTCAGCATCAACAACGACTGTTCGAGGCTCCTGTGTGGCTTTGCGAAAGGACAGGTAATTCCCCTGAGATGAGATGGTCCAGTGCCGTGTCCTTCCTCAGGCAGTTACTGCAGGGTATGGGAGGTGACAGTAGCTCCAAGCTGAGCACACTCAGTATATAGCTGTTATTTATGCAGAGAAACACCATGCATGGCTTGACCTGTCCAGAGCTCTTCTGGCTAACCAATCCCTGCAGGCAGTGAGCTGACCCGGATCATTTGGGGTAGGTTTCTGTGTAGGAAATGGAGAATACTCAGAAGATAGTGTAGGATTTAATTAATCGTGGCAGATTGTGGCATAAATTTTCTGCTAAACAGAGATGTGCAATGGCCCACCAGGACAATCAGCTTAGTCTTTCTAGGTCACTTTTTAAGACCTGCACTTTGCAATTAAAGCTAGTTTCTACTGTGGTGCTAACTTAAAATTATTCAAAGGTACATCTAGCCCCAAAGTTTTGTTCCTTCTGTTGTGTAACAGCAGCATGGCTTCTTGAATGCGGGGGAAAAGGGTTTGAATCTGCTGTTGTAGTTTGACGCCCGTCTTTGAACCTGAAAAGAGATAGCAATTCCTGAGCAAACATCATAGGACTAAAACAAAATAGATCAAAGTTAAGTTGATAAAATTTAAGACCATGAGATACAAAGAAGGCTGCTTTTGTTTTTCTTTATAGCTCTACTTCCCTGTACCCCGTCAGGTTTCACTTTCATTCTAGAGAAAACACACTCCAGTGCCTATGATAGGGCTAAATGACACTGTCCGAGACCATATGGGAATACAGATTTGAACAGTAGCCAGTTTTAAATTATACTCAAAAATATTTTAAAGCAGCGGTTTTGAAAAGCTGGCCTATAAAGCTTTGATGAATGATTTATGGAACCATATGATGTAGTATTTCCAATAAAAAAGTTTGATTCAAATTGTAATCTCAGCTCCTCTGGGCAAAATATTCCTCAGTTATGCAGAAAGTAGTCTGGGGCTTCCTGCTTCTTAGTTGAGAAATTGCCTGGTTGTAATATCCAAGAGCAAGCCAAGAAATCCAGGCTGCATGGTTCTCTGTGACCTGTTAGCTGAGCAAATGCAGGAGGAGAGGAGTGATAATGTTCGTGACAGGTTCCTCTCTTCTGTGAGAGAGGAGTATTTTGAACCGCTTTGAACAGTGTTGTGTGGTAGCAGACTTACTGTACAGTCTTTAATCTTGTTATCAGGCAGGTACCTGTGTGGTGAGTGAGTTTGGGCAGGTGGTGAGAGCTTGCCAAAAGGACACGGTTCAGAGTTGTGAAGTTGACAACTCAGAAGTTGTCAGTGAGCGTATAAGCATGTGGGGTAAACTGCTTGTAAAAACAGGGTGGGAGCAGGGTTCCAGATTACTTTTCTTTGATACGGAGGCATACTAACTGAGGATGGTAATGAGAAAATATAAACTTACTGATGTACAGACACACAAGGTGATGCAGAGAAACTTATGCTGAGAACAATCTGCTTGCAGATCACAATGTGGGATCTGGCCAGTGGGAAGCTGCTACGATCAATAACAGATGCCCACCCCCCAGGAACAGCTATTTTGCACATTAAGGTAAAAAACATTGCATGTACTCCTCTTATACTACCTTTTTTAAAACGAACAAAAACCAACCACACTCATGTTCAGTCAGGTTTGTTGGCTTTCTTTGTGTAGTGCTTCTAGATTTACAGGTGAGAACAGCTACCTAGGAGGTATGTGGCTGTACTATCCAGAGGTGAGAAAAGTGAGCAGAAATTATTTTTAAAAGAGTGTTTTGAGAGCTGAAATCACAGTATTGTCTGTGAGCTGCAGTATAATGGACTGCTCTAGCTGTTTATGTAAGCAACTGTTGTCTCCTGTAACTCCAATCTCCAATAATAAAAACTGTGAAGAATTGGTTGCTGAAATATATTTATCTGTATCATGCAGTGGTTTGAACTGGAGACAGTTCTACCAACCTTAAACGAAAGCATATGAAATGTAGAAAATAGATTCTGTCAGCACTTTTTCAAATCTTCCTCTTTGCCAAGTCCTCTGTTCTTCGTGGCTCCCTTTTGTAGCTCGTGACTTGATGGCAGCATTGAGGAGCACTCAGACATTGCTGTCCACTGCTGCTTGTGCTGCCAGGTCCTGGGTTACAAAGTCCTCCAGAAGGGTACCTCAACTGTGGCCCTTTCTTACCTCGATTATTTGGTTTCAGTGGTAGTTACGGATATTTCTGTCTGTTGGTCTGTTCGTGACTCACAGCCCATTCATCAGTTCTGGCACCAACTTAGGGTTTCGAGGCTGTGAGCTGTTCCAGTGGTAGCACAGGTTTGGTATCCTGCAGTTCTGAGCTCCAATAGAAAGTAATCGGGCTTTGGTAACAAAATCCAGCAGTAACTTGCAGAAGGTATGAGGGCAAAACGTAAAACCTTGCATTTGTTACACACAAAAAAGCCACTAATTGTAGTTCATATTGTACGTTAAATGTATTTCTGATAGATATAATGCATGTACTTTTGTATGCTGTTAATAATACTGTAGCACAGTTTTCTGTCAGTTTTTTTTTTGTAATTTATTTCTTAGTGCTGCTTCTAATCCGATTATCTGCTCAGTTTACAGATGATCCAACACTTGCAATTTGCAATGATAGCGGAGGCTCCGTATTTGAACTGTCATTTAAGTAAGTCAATAATTCTTCCTCGTAGAAAGTAGCAATGCAAGCAACTAATGCTGGGTTACTTTACTCTTCAGTAAGATCCCAAGGAGTTCTTGTCTATACCTGAGTCCCAGTTTGGGACTACGTGTGGTGCTGTTCTAAAGGAATTCCTGGAGCTGTATAAAGGGCTTTTTAAAAACAGTATTTATGAAGGACTATGCTTAAGATTTCATGAGATTGTTAGGCTTATCTCTTCTTGGACAGCTGGCCACCAGTCTCATTTCTCTTGTTTCCAGGAGGGTTATGGGAGTGAGAACGTGTGAATCTCGATGTCTCTTCAGTGGCTCAAAGGGGGAGGTTTGCTGTATTGAACCACTACACGCAAAAGTTGAGCTGAGAGACCATCCTATCACCCAGTACTCGCTATTGGCCATGGCCTCCCTAACAAAGGTAACCTGCTGCTTGCAAAAAGTGTGTGAGTTCTGTGAGAAATCACCAAGGAATAAAATTCTGCTATATTTGCTATATACACAAATGTTTTACTTTGTCTTTTATGTTTTTCTTGAAGATACTAGTTATTGGCCTGAAGCCATCTCTGAAAGTGTGGATGACTTTTCCCTATGGTCGTGTGAGTAATAAAGCCAAATGCTTTTTGAATTATGGCCACAAACTCTTCTTAGAGTGAAGGGGATGAGGTCAGGATCAGGTGTTGATATTACTACTTTATCAGCACTCATTAAACTCTGCGTTATGGAATTATAGTGCTCATCTGTTGGTCTGATGTGTGTAAATTGTAGGCAGAGAGAAGTGAAAAGGTTGCTTTCACCTGTACGTCTGTGAAGATGCTGACTCGAGTAGTGGGAAGGGAAGAGCTCAGGAGATGCTCAGCTTCTTGTTTTTGCTATGGAAGCTCCCAGAGATGAGACAGGATTATGGCTACAATCACCTTGCACTGGGGACATTGTACATAAAAACAAATTCAGTCATACAGTAGAACGCCTAACTGCAGGGCAGAAACAGTGTGGGGTTAGAGCACTGAACTGTCTTCTAAGCTCTTGATTATTTGCTTTCACTAGTCACTGGTACAGTTCCTTTTGGAAAAGCAGCTGTGGGGAGACATGGAGTTTGTTAGATTGGGAGAACTGAGGACAAGGCTGCTAGCAAGCTGCAGATGGCACTAGTCCTTCTGTCCATGTGGGACTGGATCTGCACTAAATAGCTAGGACACAAATGTTCAGACTGGCCATCTACATTGCCAAGAGATGTATGTTGCCTGTAAATCATGGGGTGGAGTGAAGACCATGAGCTACTGCTCAGCTGCCAGTAGACCAGGACATTACTTTATGGCCTGTATGTATACGTGGCAAAATTAGTGAGTAGCATCTGAGGAACATCATGTGTCCTAGAACTAAGGTTCTGCCTTAAATATCATTTGTGCTTTTTGTCTTGTAGATGGACCCTTCTAGTGTCCCTCTTCTGGCGTGGCATTTTGTGGCTGTACAGAACTCTGTGAACCCCATGCTTGCGTTTTGTCGAGGTGATGTTGTTCATTTTCTTTTGGTAAGCCTGAATGTTTTATACTGCTTTTCAGATAGTTACTTGTTGTTCAGTTGACTGAGTCAGAGTGGAAATCTAGTATCTGTGCATGCTAGGGATGTCTGCAGCTTGCAACTGGCTTGGGAAAACAAACTGGTTGGTCATTGTTCTTCAGCAAGCAGTGGTGCCCATCCCTGAGAATCTCCTGGGCTGAGTTTTGTGTATTGCAGAAGGAAGTGTTGATCTGGACCTCATTTCACTTCCCCTGGAGCTGAAACAATGAAGATTGTTTTCAGGAGAGCATGTGAATTTGGGATAGTATTTTATTTTTTCCTTTAAAACATGGGCCTGGAAAACTTGTATAAACTACTAATAGACAAAAACTTTCAAGTCCTGCTGGTATATGAATTGAGGCATGCCACTGGTAAAGTTATACATGCAGATTATTTTTGTTATTGAAGATGATTTCATGGCTGCTTTCAACATAAGGGCAATTCTCAGGTTTCAGAAAATTAAGTACTTTGGCTTTGGACTGCTAGGTTTGGTTCCAAGCTCTGCTGCTATCTTGGACCTTGAGCTTTGCTCGAGCACCAGATGTGATGTATGGATTAAAACCTCTTCCTCCTCTGTCTTCTCTCATGGTAAACTTTTATTTTCTCTGTGGAGAAAGAAAAGGGTGTGGATTTACAATGATCCTGTCTTGCTGGTCATGTTTGTGCATGTAGTAGCACCAGCCTGTGCATAGATACCTAGTTCAGCTATGGCCAGTGGTGCTTCTCTGCTTATAGATCATTAAATGGCAGCCAAGTCAGGTCCCTCTTGCTGCACTTCAAATTGTCAAAGTGTAAAACAAACAAACAAAAACAAACCAAAACAACAACAAAAAACACCCTTGTTTTTCTTTGCACAATGCTTTTCTTCCTTAAATTACAGTGACTGAAAGCCTTGACTGGGAGTTGTCTTTGTAACAGCTCCCTTGAGTTCATTATTCTGGTTGGGGCTGAGCCCATTGGTCATCAGTGAATGCAAATTAGTCCTTCAGTGCTCTCTGTACAAGTGCTGGAGTTTTGCACCCATTTTAGAAACTGAATTTCTTTGTACAGTACATGAAGAGGTGAGAGGTATAACCATTCCTTGAGCACGTGTACTGCTGCTGGGTTATGGCGTACATCTCCTGCATTGCAAACAAATGATTTGAAATTAATCCAGCAGAGGGCATTTATTTTTCTGCTCCCTACTCAGAGCCAGTCCTTTACTGTTTCCACACTTACCTGAGTGCTTTTGGAGGTGGGACGTTACTCTCCATTTCAGAACTGTGTGCACTGTTCCTGCATACTCAGCCTGCTTGTCTGAGGAGAGCTGCAGGCTCCTGGAGTTGGTGTGATGTACTCTGGGAATAGAGAGGTTGAGGTGAAGAATGTCTGAGTTTCTCAGCCTTGTCTGACTTCTCTTTCAGGTAAAGAGAGATGATACTGGTGCAATACATGTCACTAAGCAGAAGCAGCTCCATCTACACTATGACCTCATCAACTTCACTGTAAGTTTCAATGCTGTTTTTTTTTCTTTTCACTAGTTCTCTTGTAAATGTGCCTCGGTAGCCCTTAGTTGTATGTAGCTGAAGTATGGGCTGTATTTATCTGTATTTCAGTAACTGAAAATAATCTTAAACTCAGGACTCACTGGAAAACTAGCATATGGAAAATAGCAAGTAGTATTAAAAGGGTAAAAAAAAAAAAAAAAAAAGGAATACAAATAAAAGTAGTAGCATGTAGGCAAAAATACTGCCCTTTCTGGGGAAGGGAGTAGCTTTGTTAAGAAAATACTTTCAAGGGCCAGAGAGAATCTGACAAGAAAGACTTTTATTCCTTTATAAAAGAATGCAAACTACTCTGTAGTTAGCTTAGTAAAATTGTTGTGTTTCTGCATATGTGTGCTTGCTAAAGCACCGTGATTGTTTTATTTCAACAACAAAAATGCTCAACTCTAAAACACATTTACAGAATACAGAACAAAACATGAGAGGTCAAAATACCAATGTGGGCATCCATACCAGCTGCAATTTCACAGAAGTTAAGTTTAGATCAGACATTAGAAAGCAATGTTTTACTGTGAGGGTGGTGAAGCATTGGAACAGGTCGCCCAGAGAAGTTGTAGGTGCCCCATCTCTGGAAGTGTTTGAGGCCAGGTTGCCTTGAAGAAGCAATTTGGAATTTTTAATAAATACGTTAATGTTTAAAAAAATGTAAAAGCAAAAAAAGAAGTCTTTTTATTTGCTGAGCTTTGATCATAAAAGTAGAGGTTGAAGAACCTGGATGACAGGCTTTGATTTAAACTTGGATGTACTATTTCTGTTTTTAATGCCTCTGGATGATATATTTAACTCCTAAGGCATTTGAGAACAGGTGTTGTAGTAGTCATGCTTTTGAGACCTTTGGGTAGAAAGTGAGCTAGAGCATAAATATTGCACCTAGAGGACAAGCACTCTGGAGGATTGTCATTTGTCTACTGGTGTTTCTCTGCAAAAACGTCCTTGTAGTTTTTCTCAATGTTAAAGCTGATACTCTAGAAGTAGACTTCCCGTCTTCACCTTTGCAGTTATGTGTGGGTGCTGTTGTGATCACGTATAACAGCGAAGTTATTGGTGGTTGTAGACATTCTGGTGTTGATACTGAGGGATATGTCCAGAGCCTGTTTAATTGGTCTCTAATTATTTGTGTGTTGCTGAAACATGCGGTTTGTTGCCTTTTCAGTGGATAAACTCACGGACAGCAGTGCTTCTGGACAGTGTGGAGAAGCTGCATGTTATAGATCGTCAGACACAAGAGGAACTGGAGACCATAGAGATTCCAGAAGTTCAGCTGGTCTACAACAGCAGCCACTTCAAATCGCTGGCTACAGGAGGCAATGTCAGCGAAGCACTGGTGGGTGCAAACGGTGCTTATGGTAGCTCTTTGAGATATGCCTTAAGTGGAGGAGCCTGGAGCTTTGGAAAGAAGGGTTTTTGAAACCTGATATTACCATTTTCAAGCCAGAGTCATGTGGCTTGAAAAACTGTTTCTAAATTGTTTTTGCTCCTTCTACACATCTTCCCAAGGAAGGAGCCCCTGTAACTTTCTTGCTACCTGAGGATAGGCACAAAGCACTGCTGGTGGGTCCTTATGACTCCTTTGTGTTTTCTGGGCAGCCAGAGCTCAGCAGCACTTTAAGCTGCATTCATGAGCAGGAGGGCATGATAGAAGAGCCTTTTTCTTTACTATTGCCCAGCAGTCTGTGTTATTCTTTCCCAGTCCTCATTATGATTTCTTAATGACAAAATTCAAGTATATATATATATCTTGGGAAAATTTGCAAAAACAAAAAGCAGTTTGATTTGCATGATGTTCTTCTCTCTGTAGGCGTTGGTTGGAGAGAAAGCTTGCTATCAGTCCATCAGCAGCTGTGGTGGTCAGATCTTTTACCTGGGAACTAAGGTAAATGCAGGGAATTTTTAATGGAAATGCAAGACATTTGCTGTTGATAGTAGCTCATGTTTTGGAGAAAGGCAATATGATTTTTTTAAATTATTATTCTATGGAGACACGAATCAAGGTTGGGCTCTTTTTGCACTTAGATCATTGGCTTCAAGAAATGGGCAACAGTTTGGTTTTAGCCCAAGGTATGGGCTCAGTAAGGTGGTGTCACAGTTTCACAGTACATTGGTTCATGCTGTTTCAGGGTAGACTTAGCATGACTTTACTGACATCTCCTCTGTCCTAAGCTTCAATTTCTGTCTTAAATGTGCTAGTGAGTAAACAGAAGAAAATAAGAGGGTAGAGGAAACTCTGCATTGCATGGAATGATAGAAGGATTATCCTCTTTGCTTTTCCTGCCCAACAGTACAGAAAAGGCAGAGAGAGGTGTGCTATAGGATGGCACGTTGAAGAAGGAAAGGAAGTGAGGCTGTGCAAAGGATGATTTCTGTTAAATATAAGCATGTGATTTATCTTGCCTTGCCAAGTTTGAAGGTTGCTTTACTTAGCTTAACTTCTTTGTACCAGCATGCTGTGGTGGGTCTGTGGGATACCACAGGCTGCATGAGCAACTGTAAGTAAATATTTTTTTAATTTAGTATTTTTTAAGTAATAAATATATTTTTTTCTTTTTTAGTCTGTTCATGTCATGACATTGAGGAGCTGGAGAGAGGTAGGTTGAGAGAAAAACTGTACAGCTTAGTAGGTTTTAATTGCTGAAATACAGCTTAAGAGGAGGGAGGGAGCTACAGCATTTGGGAAGCATGATCTGAGCACTATGTTGAGGACCCCTACACACAGCCAGCACTGTAGGTACTCTGCTTTCCACAGTGGGATGCTATGGGACTGCTGTTTGCATAAACTTGCAGGCTGAATAGAGACAGACCTAGTTCTCCCAAGTGAGGCATGTAATGCCTTGTGATGTTTCAGCTTCTGCCACTTAGTGTGGCAGAGTTACTGCACTGAATGACTTCGCAGTGCAAGCGTTCTGTCAGCCAGATAAGGATACAGGAATGGAAGGAAATCTAATTCCCTTTATTTTGTTTCCAGCTATTGCAGAAGCTTCATCATGAAACTTATCAAAGGTTACCTAGAAAGTTCACTGGATTTTTAGGTCCTTCTTTCTGTTGCTAGAAGCTGTGTTGGATCATTATTTCTCTGGCAGCTGAAATCCTATCTCTTTCCAAATTAAAGTTCGTAGTGATCTGTTTGTCTCTCTGTTGCTGTGCTGTTTTTTTCACTTGAGTTAAATAGCAGTTTTTGCCTCTCTGGGTCATCACTTCACAGTGTACTTACTCAGTATATGCATGTTCTCCCTCAGACTTTGTTTTGCAAGGCTAAGCAAATATTTCATCACCCTCTTGTAAGACTACCTGCCCATTTCTTTTTTTCATAATCACCATTCTCTGCACATCCTCTACGCTCAATTTCTCGAACATATGCAAATAAATTGTTGCATATTACTCTGGGTAGGGTTTTGCCACTCCCATAGGCATCTGATTTTTCCCTGTCTGTTAGATATGTTACAACTTGTACGTCATTGGGTCTCACTTTGCTGTTTGCTACATCATGTCAGTGGCTTGTGGCACTCCTGAGATTCACCAGTTCCCAACAGCAAGGCTGATTACTGCTGTAAACTGCTTGTACCATTGGACTGCATTGTACTTCTATTACCTGGCTTTAGCGATCATCCTATCTTCTGTCTTTCTGGTCTGCTGTCCATGTTATATGTTGAGAGCTGGTCATCAGCAAAGTTCATTAATAAATTCTGCTTGTGCCGAGTTAGTCTACCAAATCATAATGTGAGCGGGGGCTTTCAAGTCACCTCTTTCTAGTTCCACAATTTCTGCTCTAAGCAGTGACCATTATTTTTTTTTTTTTTTGCTTACCTGTGTTACACTTCATGTACTTGTCCACAATTCTGAGTTCCTCCATGTGACACTGTACCAGGGCCTTTAACAAAATACGACCAGCTTGTCTCTATTGAACTTTTATGCAGTTGTTGCACTTGGTTATGATGATCACTCTCCTCTGCTAGTTTTCCCTTCCGCCATTCACTATCACCTCAGCTAGTGAAAAGTCTTGCTTTGAACCACGATTTTTATATACTAGAGTTTTTATGTATTAGATTTTAGTTCCTAAAATTCAAAAGTCAGTCGCAACATACATGTTGTGAACCAAGCTCATTCTAAATTACTATATGGTATCTGTTGTATTCCTCTTTGTTGTAGGGGAGTTACTGAAGTGCTATCATCAAGTATGTGACATATTAGGGTGTGAAGCTGAGAGTTACTTCATGCCACAGTACAAAGTGCTGGTCTGAGATTCAGGCTCTCTTCTTTCAAACAGTACTTATTAAAATTTCGACTTAACATATCAAGAGTAGTGGTGCTTGACCATATGTATTAATGTTTCCTTAAAGTAGAATGTACTTGTCGCCTACTTCAGTCCTTGTTGATTGTGAGCTCAGAAGAAAATAAAGGGAATAGGATGTTCATCTTTATGTTGAAAGCATGGCAGAGTTGTGTTGTGTTTAAGTGGTGAGGCAGGGATGGGGAATGGAAAGTTTTGATTCTTAGTGGTTGCAGATGCTTGCTGATGCTGTGTCTCCATCCATCAAGCAGTTGACCTAAAATGTAGCTCTCAGGTTCTCAATGTACTGGCGCCTGACATTTCTTAGTCCCTTTCAACTGTGCAGCAGAAAACATACATGTGAGAGAATCTTTTTTGAGATACTGGCCTTTACTGCAGTGTATTGACAGCTTCTGAGGTTTCCTGACCCCTTGCTGCCGGCACTCACGACCCACTGCTGGAAAACAATGGTATCACATAGGAAGGGGCAGTCATCTTTTCTTTAATGCTAAGGTCCAATTTTACTTGTTATTTTAGAGAGTTGACCACCTTCTGAAACAAGAGCGTCTCACTGATGCCCTGGCTCTTGCTTGGTCCTTTTATGAAGGCAAAGCAAAGGCTGTAGTAGGTAAGTTTGGGGTTGTTGTTGCTGTGTTTTTTTTTAAATCTTTTTTTTTTTTTTTTTTTTAATTGAAACCACCCGGGAAGTTTTTAAGCCTAGGCATGCTAGGCACGTACTGAAATCATTGTTCCAGGGGAAAAAAAATAACAAGGGTAGGGAATTGAAATAAAGATGAGAAAGTAGAATGTGCTGCATTGGGTTTGGCAAAAACAGCACTCTTGATAACGGATTGATTTGGCTTTCTTAGAGTCATACCTGTAGCAGCCACCTATTTTCAAATGAAAATCAGACCTGGTCTGTATTGTACCTCCTATCAGTTGTCACTTTGCCATGAAGGAGATGGATCCAAGTGTTGAATCCTAAAATATTTCTGAAGGTCAAGTGTAACCTGTAAGTAACTTTCAGTGATGCTGTCAAGTGGGTACTTTCATTGAGGTTTCCTCTGACTGTATAGCTGACTGAAAGTACTGCTGGGCTTTGGCACCAAATTTCCTATAAGGGACAATGTTTTGTGAGCACTTAGCTTGTTATGAGAAACATGTTAATTATGCTGGAAACTGCTGCTTGTGTGGTCTGATTTGGACTGGCCACAGAGGATTTTCAGCAAATAACTTTTGGTGGTTTTAACAAATGACTCTGCAGTTCTCAGGATAAGGTCCTTCTGCTGTGAAATTGCTAGTATATGAAGATTGTTTTTGGACAAAATGTAATTAAGCAGATAGTTTTTCAGTTTTCAAAATAATTACTGTCTTCTGAGATGGCTTTTGAGATTTTTTTGTCATTACAGTGCACTAAATTCAGTTTCTTCACATCAGTGCATCCTCCAGCAATTAGTCTGTTATACAGGCTTTGACAGCCTTCCATTAACTGTTCTTTTGACGTTAAACTTGGTTTCTTCTGTCAAACAGCACTCAGATCTGGTCTTGCCATTCCTGTGCTGGAACAGTCTTTAATTTGAGAGAGTAAGACCTTAAGAAGAATGGACTAAAAGCAGATCACAAAATTGTGTGTCTAGATATTTGCATTTCTGTATCTCAAGGGCAGTGGTGTGGACATCTACACTGTGGGATTTACAGTCTCCTTTATGGTACCTTAGATGAGAAATGCTTTCCTCCCCACTCTCCCTCTCCCTTCATTCTTTCTAGGCTTGTCTGGGGACACGAGCAAGCGGAAAGCAGTCATTGCAGACAGGGTGAGTCACTGATCTCTTCCTAACTAGATTTTCATGTATGCTGATATGATGCTAGTTTTGTTCCTGGAAGGAGTGACTTCTGTCCTCCAGAAGTTAATCATATTAGCTCTAGAATGTGTGTATGTGGCATTCTTGCTATGATTGTGAGCAGGATTTTATAAGAGATGGGGAAATACCTTTTAGGTTAAGGTGGGAATAAACGCCACAGCATTAGCAAAGCAGAATGTGACACTATCATCCAGGCCTTGAGATGTCAAATCCAGGCTCTTGCCCACTCACAGTGGACAGAAACCCTTTTTGCAGGTAATTTCAGAGTTTTCTGATGTTTAGTTGTCAAGTATCCATGGGTATGTAACTTGCTCACTCTCAGGGTGGAAACTTTGATCATGTATATATGGAATGAACTTTGACAACTGAACAGAATCAGTTGAATAGGGTTGGGTTTCTGAGATGGATTTTTAAAATAAATGATTATTGCAATATTTACTCAGTCATACTTCATTCTTAATGCACGTTGTATTTGTAGGTAAATAAATTTTGCTATTTAAGGTACTGTAAGTTAAGCTTTGGGTTAAAACATGGCCCAGATGAATCCTGTGCTTCAGGATGGGTTCATCTGCCTCAGAATGTGCTGGCAGACTGGCTGTCCAGTGCCTCAGTCAGCTGCAGTTAGTGTAGACTTTCAGTATCCCAGTGAGCTGCTTCTGTGCCATCTCATGCAGTTGTCTTGGCAGTTGTGCCCCGAGTACTAGCTATTGCCTCTTTCCTCTCTTCCTTACTTCCCACAGTAGTTCATGCCCAAACTGGAACAGAGTTTTCAGTGCTTCCAACCCGAAGTGAGGCTATTAAATGTGCTACCAAATAGGGCCTGTAGAGTAAAATGAGAGTGAATCTTCATGTTTATTTTAATGCAGATGGTTGAAATCCTTCTCCATTATGCTGATCGGACTTTGAAGAAATGTCCTGACCAAGGAAAAATCCAGGTTATGGAGCAACATTTTCAGGTACAGTGTTCCAGAGGACTCTTTTGTATAGATTTTCTGAAATTTTTATTCAGACACAGCTTTGCTGTAAAAGTTACTTGTGTAACAGCCGTGACCTGTTGATGAATGCTCATATGTTGGGTGTGAAAGTGGCAAGTACATAAGTGACTTTGTTCCCCTTTCCCAGCAAACTGTGGTTGGAAAAACTGCAACTATGCAAGCTACCAGCTGACTCAAAAACTTCATTGGTTCTGTGCCGTATTGGCCAGGCTTCATTTTGTGCTGTGCAGGATGTACTGTTCGGCAGGATCTTTGACAGTTGCTACAGCTTTTCTACGTGTGTTTTTTTTTTTTCCCCACAGGACGTGGTGCCTGTCATAGTTGATTACTGCCTCTTACTCCAGCGCACGTAAGTCCAAGTTTGCAAGTGTTTTCTCCCAGGGTAGGCCACTGACCCATGTAGCCCTGAGTGCTGTCTCCTATAATATCGCATGGTTTAGAGAAATCGTATCACAGCACATCATCATCATGTCATATAACACATCTCCATTTAGAGGAATGCTTAAAGACTGATGCTGAAATCAGGGTATTCAGTAATCAAAAAAGAAAATCCCTCTTAATTTTTTATAGAGGAAGAAAAAAATGGTTCTAATTTTCCCCCACACCACCTCCTTAACAAAGAATCTGTCTGGATAGATTTTCCTGTCATCGTCATTTCTCCTCTAACAGCGACTTTTCTGCTGCAACATCCATAGCAGGTTTATTCTGTGAAGCTGCCTATGACTTAGGTCTGCATGGGAGATGAACGGGGCATTCAGCTGCTGAGCTGAAGAAAAACAGAGTATAATTTGGAGCCCTCAGAAAGTAGAAGTAATAAGATGTTAATAAGATTGTTTGATAACTAAACACTTCTTTCCTCCTAGGGATCTATTATTTAATCAGATATATGATAAGATGAGTGAGAATTCTGTAGCTAAAGGCATCTTTCTGGAGTGCTTGGAGCCATATATCTTAAGTGATAAGCTGATGGGAATCACAGCTCAAGTGATGAAAGACTTGCTGCTTCACTTCCAAGACAAGAACAGGCTGGAAAATATGGAAGCTTGCATTGTGCATATGGATATCACCAGCTTAGATATACAGCAGGTGAGCTACAGTAATGAGTGCTGTATTGAGTTCCTCTGAATAAATGACAATATCCCCTAGTTGCAGAGGCACACTTCTTATGCTTTTAAGCACAAGGTAGCATGTGGAAACGAGGTGCCACCTTTTAATGGAAAACTTCTGTAGTCCAAACCTCTGGTGTCTTTTGGTCACTAACTTGTAATAGAACATAGCTCTGTCTCTCTTCAGGTAGTACTTCTGTGCTGGGAAAACCGTCTCTACGATGCCATGATTTACGTCTACAACAGTGGGATGAATGACTTCATTAGCCCCATGGAGGTAGGAAAGAAGTTCAGTGCTGGGAGTTTTGTGTGCTGACCACGCGCTGTTTGTGTCAACCAGCATTTCAAACTAATACATCATCTTCTCATTCAGTGTACAGATGTTCTTGTTCTTTTTCATTCTGAGGGCGAAATCATATATGACTTACAGTTTATCCAACTAGATGCAGTAGAGAAGTGATTTGTAGTTACTGTACTTTAGAGCACAAATTTCCCTTTGGCATTGTAGATGAGGTAGGAATGCTCTGCAAAGCTAGAATGGGAAACTCAGTTGTGTTAATTAAAAAAAACAAAAACAAACAAACAAACAAAAACACCTGCAGAAGAGAATAACATGATGAATTACGGAGATTGCATTGCAAAACTGTCTTTTAACATGTTTCCAACGGTGAGCCTGGGCAATGTGGCACAATGTTCTTAGAAACAACTTTCTGCACGATGGGATTAGTGGGAGCGTAGGTGTGAGAGGTTCTGTGAACACCTCATGCTTTTTTCTGTCATACTGTTCTGCTGACACAGTAGTGCATTAATGCATGGTAAAGAATAATGGAAACAAAGGGTGAATTTATCTGTGTACAGAATTCAGAAAAAAGGCAAAGACTGCTTCTACCATGGAGCTCGGCTTTGTTCTTAGCACTTGTGTGAGGTCAATCAACAGTAAAAACAGGACTATGTAATGCTGTAACTGTTGATACTGCTGATCACGAAGATGTGCCTGATGCACCAATTGCTCTTGGAGCCTCTAGATATAATGTGAAGATGCTTCATTGTGGAAGTACTGTTGCTGTTTTCTCAATAGTGCTAAAATCAAGAGCCTTTTGCATCTGAGTGTGAAAATCTTAAATTGCCCAATTCATAGCAGTTATAATCTCATTAAATTTTCTCAGGAACAAGGCTCTTTGGGTGTTCATGATTTTAAAAAGGACTTTTAGAAACCTAGTGCTAGCTGTACAAGTACAAATAACTTTTTTGTTTGTTTGTTTGTTTGTTTGTTTTTTTGTTTGTTTCCAGGGCTAAGTATTTACACTGGTCCTTGCTCTGTGTTCCCAGACTAAAGGCTCTCTGATGAACCTGCTAGGTAGCCTGAAAGCAGCAGAAGTCTCAGGAGCAGGAAACGGGGCTAGTCAATTATGCTCTGAATGTTACTTCTGGGACTACTGAACATTGTTTTTTTTTCTTTTTTTTTTTTTTTAAAGGTGGCCTGTCTTTATGGTTAGATCTGATGGTCTGAAAGCTGTTTTTTTTTTTTTTTTTTTTTTTTTTGTCGTAACATTAGCCAGAATAAACATCTTTTGACACATCTGGTGTCCTCTTTTCCTGTTAATTGTAAGACATCATGAGAAAGCAGAGCTGCTCTGGGGAAGATGCTCTAGTGATCTCTGCTTTAAAACCAAGCAGAATCTTTGATTTGAGCTTTTACAACTGCATGAGCACTGCTCTCTTTCTTGTTACAGAAGCTGTTCAAAGTCATTGCTCCTCCGCTGAATGCTGGGAAGTCTCTCACAGGTACAGAATTATTGCCCTTTATGAGTGTCTAGTTGTGGTGTTCTAAACATCTCTGGTCACTTAAAACAGAGAGATTGCAAAAGGGAAATGTGTATGTACTGTCAGGATCTTGGAGAACAGAAAAGTGCTCAAGTGCTACGTGGCATGTGTAAAACTGTTCTACTTACTGTGTGTAAAACCGTGTGTGTTAGATAAGATATTTTGCTAACTTTTGTTGGGAAAAACAATTGCATCTCCGTATGTTGCCTTGTGAAGAAAAGGTGACAAATGATTTTTGTTTTGTAGATGAACAGGTGGTAATGGGCAACAAGCTGCTTGTATATATAAGGTAAGGTTGTTTAAGGATATGGGTGGTGTTGCCTAGTGGTACCAGATTTTAACTCATTATATTTGCAAAATGTTATGCTGTATTTCAAAGTCTGAGGTATTTTGTAAAATAGCAATGGCTACTTTATACGGCTGACTTAGTTACAAAGGCTTGTTGCACATCATAGAATATCCCTAGCTGGAAGGGACCTGCAGGGATCACTGAGCCCAACTCCTGGCTCAACACAGGACCACCCAAAAGTCAAATCATATTTCCGAGAGCATTGTCCAAATGCTTCTTGAATATTGACAAGCTTGGTGCCTTGACCACATCTCTGGGGAGCCTGTTCCAGTGCCAAACCACCCTCTTGGTGAAGAACCTTTTCCTAAGATCCAGTCTGAACCTCCCCTGATGCAGCTTCATGCCGTCCGTTCCCTCGGGTCCTATGCTGTTGAAGAGACAGGTGGGATGAAACCGGATGCTTAGAGCTCAGGTTACTGCAGATGTGCCAAGACAATTCCTTTGTCTTTAGAGTTCGGTTTCTCCATTGTCCTGTGTGTAGCACTGCTCCTCAAACAAGAAGTCAGTAGCCTGAAAAGCTCTGTTGTAGCCTTTTGGGATAGCTCTTTTCAGTTGCTGCTTTCTGTATTGCCTTTAATTTGCAGGAGGTCGTTCTGAGATTGCACAATAGTGATTAATGAGTGAGTTCCTCTTTCTGGAATCTATTCAAGATCATAAACTTTTGCCTGTATTGCTTCTACTTCCTAAACTGCAGAATAAAAGACTTTTTTTGTGAGAAATCCTGAGATTTCCTTGTTATTATTCCTGCAGTGCAATGGCAGACTTCAGATGCAAATTTGTGCAGCACATAGGCTTATTGTGTATTAATAGCAGTGCTCTTTGCTGTGCTTGGTCTCATGGTTTACAAAATAAATTTATTGGGTTTGTTTTAAGAGCATCTTGAAAACTAGCTCTGAAAATTAACTGTTTTCCTCAATCTATTTAATGTCAGTAGATATTAAGAGAAAAAAAAACGCCTTTCCCCTCTTTCAATAGTTGCTGCTTGGCAGGCCGTGCGTATCCACTGGGTGATATTCCTGAAGATCTGGTACCTCTGGTTAAAAACCAGGTAAGCAACCTTTTGGAAGGACACTTTTCCATATGAGGTTTTTAGAAAAGAAACCATCGTCTTACTTCATGAGCTTCTGTTTGAAAACTGTTATCAGTCTGATAGCCGATAATGGTTTCATCATAGATGGAGAGTTTCTACTTAAAATCACAGCAAATTTATGCAAAAGTATGACTAGATATGCAGGTCACGTGTTGTGAAAATTGGCATGGTGATTGCCAAGTAAATCTCTTTTCCTTATTTCCATCAGAGCCTTCAAGCTTGGCTATTTCTTTCTCTTTAAGCTGTGTCAGATGCTTGGCCTAAGGCAAAGCTTAACTCCTCTGGGGAGACATCTCCAAGAATTTCTTAAAATGGAAGATGCTTCTGATCATCATTTTGTACTCATAAAAATATTTCCTGAATTTCTGGTCAGTTTTACTGGTAAAAGAATTTTCTTTTTGCTCCATAGTGTTTTACTCGAATATCAAGGTTTTGAGAAGAGGCAGTGGTTTCTTTTTTGCATTTTCTATTTGCAGTACAGTGGATCAGGTAGATATTCTTGTTGCTAATCCAGAGCTTGTAGCTGTATGTGTGTGGTAGCTGTGGGTTGTTGCAAACCCTTTCCTTACAGGGTCTGCAAGCCAGTCTGCTCCTCTGTGCTGGAGCAAGCACTGTTACCCTCTCCCATGGTCCTTACCAGGTTGTCTCCTGCATGTGTGCTGGAGCTGGCACAGCACCAGACTGCGGCTCAAGGTCTGAGAAGTAAAGGCATACCCAGCAGCAGTGCTGGGGAGGACCCATCAGTGTCTCCTTGTTACAATCTCTGATAGTGTTCATGAGAGTCTGGCTTAAGCAACACCTTTCTGTCTTGATTCTTAAATCCAGCATTCTAGCTACAGTCCGGTTTTCTTTGTTTTCTGACCAGTTTCTAGATGGCAGGTGCGCATCAGGTTCAAGGAAACCAGGTTACACTAGGGAGGCTGTGAGTTGGAAAGTCAAGCTGCTTAACCCCTCCTGGCTTCACTGCCATTGTGCTAACAGGAAAATTAACTCAGAATAGGAGTAAATGAGAGAATGTGACATTTGCTGAAGGCGCTGTTTTTTCTCCTCAGAATGTGGGGGCAGATTGGCTGGCTCTTCCCAAGGGAACTGCTGACAAGGAGAGAAGCTATGCCTTGGATAAGGAAGAGCTGCACAGCTTGTGGGGAGAGGTGGCAGGATGGGGAGGGGGTTAATCTAATGTCAGACCCTTTGGTCTCCAAGTATGATCCTTAATTTTTGTACAGTGATTGACCTCAAGTTGGTTGATGAGCCTAAGGAAGGGAATTTTTCTCTACTAACAAGTGTCAGGAAACATTGTTCAAGAACGAACACTGATGGGCTCCTAAGGTGTTTTAGAGCTTAAGTGCAAAGCAGGTAATGCTGCTGCTTTCCCGTGTGCTTGCAATATCAGTTATCTGAAATCTATAGGAAATGTTTGATTTTTTTTCACTGTAGGTCTTTGAATTTCTCATCCGGCTACATTCAACTGAGGGATCTGTGGATGAAGAGGTCTACCCTCACATTCGTACCTTGCTGCACTTCGACACTCGGGAATTCCTTAATGTTCTTGCTCTGGTAAGAGACCACTGATGTCTTCCAAGAAGAAATTTCAAAAGTTCTTCCATCATCTTTGTTGTGGTTGCATGATCTGCAAGATTCTATTGAAAAGTTTGAGCTTAGGTAAACCAGCATTTACTGGCTTGATGCAGGAACAGTTTTGATGTGTGTTCTGTAAGATGTCAGAGGAGATCATAATAGTCTTTTATGTCCTTAAATATAAATTGATGAACATCTGACATTACACAGTGAGCACTGCAAACAGAGGCCATCTAAAACTCAACTAAAACAAGAATAATGTATTTGTAAAGTGTGTTTTAGTACCTACATCTCTCTCCTGCATAGAGGGTCAGCTTTCTGTCTTGAATTTCCTCTGTCTATTTGGGCCTGTTACATTTACCTAAATAAGAAAAAAAACGTCTTGGTAGTTACAAAAAAGGAAACTATCTTGGAACCTTCTGCATAAGTAACACATACAAAAAGGACTTAAAAACAGCTTTGTGATATGGCTGCTGCTATGTCTTGGCTTGTATTTCTGGGGCTGGCAGCAGAGAGCATTGTTCTCAAGATGTCATTGTTTTGCCTCATGCAGACTTTTGAAGACTTTAAGAATGACAAGCAAGCTGTGGAATATCAACAGCGAATTGTGGACATACTTCTGAAAGTGAGTGTGCCTAAAAATTAACCCCTGTCTTTACATCTGGCTGCTTATATACATCTCTGTGCAGTAAAGTGTGTAACTTAGGGGAGGGGGTTCCAGTCCTGCACTGGATGACACCTCTGAGAAGGTGAGCTGAAACTTGGATGTGCCTCAGCAAAGGCTGAGGTTGGATATTTAGAAGTGAAGCTGTGTGACGTTAAACGTGGTGACAGAGAGGTCTCTATTCCTGTCTGTGCTTTCACCTGGGTTGTATTTTGTTGTCAAGCTCCTCCTTTCTGCACTGCTAAGTTCATTTTTATCTGCTTCTCATTTGATTCTGCTCCATCATTCTATCTGAGCAGAAATAATGTCCCAGGAATCTTATGCTTGGCAGGGTGCCAGTGCTCTTCTGCTAAAAACCCTGCTCCTGTATCTGTAAATGCTGTGTTTGGGATGTAACGTGCCCAGAATGACAGGCCTATCTTTAGTAGATGGGAGCGAAGAGGAATGTCAGATCTATCAGTCTGGTGCTGTAGAAATCACTTGTCATCTGCAGACTGTGTTCCTTAACAATGTTCTCATTAAAAGCTATTGCTGCCAAATGCCGTTTGGTTTCCCCTTCAAAGCTGTCAGCATTAATAATGAGTAACTCCACTTGGAAGCTGTTTATGTATAAACATATCATAAGTAGTGTTTCCCTGTCACTGTCATCAGTGATAGATGAGAGCAAGGGCACCAGTGAGCGAATTCAGTGGCAGAGCTGCCGCAATAGGCTGTGTTTGGTGACCTGAGACATGCTGCTCTGGGGGAACTTCTGTGAGCCTGGCTGAGCAGGCTGCTGCTGTAGGGATGTTAGTTAGCCCTGTGCTGGGTTAGCTCATGCTTTGTGTCTGTAGCTGCTGCCAGCAGGAGGTGGCACACTGCGGCTGTGTTCTGGAGTTACTCAGGGATGTGCTCCTGCAGCACGATGTAGGCTGAGTGAAGTTGTTCACAACCCTACTTTGTGCTGCTGGACACGTAGCAAATGAATTCCGTCCACCTGCAATAGAACTCAGCCCTGTTTCCTAGGGGAGGAAAGGAGGGCAATTGCTGGGAAGTGCTGCAGGAGTGGATGCATCTGCAGGCAAACATCTTGGTCTTATGAGGACTCCGTCTCCCTTGGAGAGACTGAATCTCCTCTGGAATCTGCTCTTCTTTTCAATAGATTTAAAAAATCTTGGGACTTTTTATTTAGAAAAAAAATATTATAAGAATTAAAATTTAGAAGAAATTTATAATTGGGAAAGAAAGCACTTAAATAGCCATGCTGTTAAAACAGTTCATCTAATGTAAACTTAGCATATCTAAATTTTGTCAAATATATCATAGTTTAGAAAGTATGTGTTTGGCCTGCAGCCTCAGTAAGGTTTCTGTGTTTCAGAGGTCCACAAAGATTGACAAAGACCGAGCTTGTGAAAAACAAAGCCAAAATGAATAAAATACTCCAATTTTTTTTTTGTGAACCATATTTTTAATGCTGTTAGCTAATGTCACTCTTCCAGGCTCCTGTATGAAATAGAGTTTTTAAACAGAAAATGAAGATTGAAAAAGAATGATAGTTTTAGCTGATGTTTCAAACAGCAGGACTAAATCCCTTAATGTGCCTTGCCCGTCTGTCTCCAGTTGTGTAAGATAACTGTTAGCCTCTCATGGGGATCTAGAACTCTGCGTCGCTTTGAGGAATCAATTGCATTTCCCAAGCTTATACTGAATGGAGTTATAAACTGTGAAATGCTCTGTCTCTAGCCTTTGCTAGAGCACCTCTCAGATGTTAGCTGACAGTTGTTCAGGTGATGGATTTCTTCCAGCTAAATTCCCTACTCTTAGAAGGGGGACTCTCCAAACAGGGTCATTTCACATTCCCTTAGGTTTGGGATTTTTTCTGTTTAGAAGAATGAGACATTGCGTCAAGAACATGTCACGCTTTTTTTTACATGCTAGACAGGTGATGAGCACACTCCAGAGGTTTCAAACCCCTTTTGTAGTGTTTTTTTGCTATACAGGTTTTCTGTAATTTCAAGTCAAGTCAGCACAGCCATAAGTTTCTCAAGACATTCGTTGACTAACAACTAATTTAATGTGAGAAAAGAAACTTTTCCCACGCTCATTACATAGTTATTTGATCAGCGCTTCTGCATACCACACCTGAAGTGGGGAGTGCCTGAGGCTTGAAGTCAAAATGTACTTTTTTTCCTCCTATACTTATTCATTTTGTCTTTTTTCATCGTGATATTTCTGCTCAGAAACTCTGTCACATATCCGGTGATAAACACAGACTATAGAAATGGAGAAAAATGTAGGTTTCCTCATTGCTGTTTGGAGCCCCTTTACACTCCAAAATTTATGAACATGCAAGAAATATTCCTTTCATTATTGGGCAGAGAGGCCCAGCCTCTTCAGCCTTGGGGCAGAGGTGCTTTAGCAAGGTCACATCCTATGTGGCCTGTGTCTTCAGGCCATATAGAGTTGAATGCCATGGAAGGTAGCTTGTTTTTTGAGCTCTAGGCTCTAGCACCAGGAGATTTCAGGCAGGAGTAGGCGTGATGGTTGTACAGTGCTTTCTTGTTACAGTCTCCTGATTGATTTTGCAGCTGCCTATAGGAAAGTAATCACTTGCATTTCTATTTTTCTCTCTCCTCCTTAATGTTTCTTAGGTGATGGTAGAGAATTCTGACTTCACCCCATCACAGGTTGGCTGTCTCTTTACTTTCCTTGCCCGTCAGCTTGCCAAACCCAACAACACATTGTTTGTGAACAGGACGCTTTTTGACCAGGTAAGTGTTCCTTTGTGTGGAGTGGAAAAAATTGTAAACAGGGTCCAATACCAAAGAAAATGTGTCTAGGGTCTGTAGAGTAAAGCAATCCTAGGAGGACTGGTGCATTATAAAGCAGGTAGCATCTTGCTGGGAGTTACATTTTTAAACAAGTGGAACAGGAGAGACCACAGAAGCACAATAAGGTCTGAATTTCAGCCTGCCTGCTGGAATCATGTGAGAAATAGGGTTGTAGGAGATAGAGCAACTGTAGTAACACCTCTGCTCTTTTCAATGGAATGGGAGATTCCTGTGGCCATCAGTATTTGAGGAGAGAGAAAGAATGCAAGGCCCATAAGGGCAGGAACCAATCTGTTTGTTTTTAAGCCCTGAGGAGTGTTTTGATGATTATTGTTGCTCGTTAGGTGTACGAAGATATCAAGGTAAGGAGACAAGGGGTGCCAACTGAAATGACACTAGTGGACTTACAGAGCTTGTATATGTACGTAGCTGGCAATTTCTAGTTCCCATGGTCACCATCTGTCTGTTGTGTGAAATAAGCTGAAATGCACCAATGCATGCCTGAAGCTTGCACACGTTAAGTTTATATTAGAAATTCTTGTGACTGAGAAGGAGGCTTTAGCAGCTACAGCAGTTGTACTTAAGTGATAATATGGAAATACGAGCACTAATAAAGAATTAGTTAGAAAACAGAATCATAGAATCATTTAGGTTGAAAAAGACCCATAAGATCATCAAGTCAACCATCACGTAACACCACCAAGGCTACCATCAAACTGAGTGCTATGTCCACACATCTCTTAAATGTCTCAAGAGACAGCAACTCTGGAACTCACTGGGCAGCCAGTTACAACGCCTAACCACTCTTTCCATGAAGAAATTCTTCCTGACATCTAATCTAACCTTCCCTTGGTCAACTGCAGACTGTTGTCCTTTGTCATGGTTTAAGACCACACAACTCTGTGGAGGCTGAATGGATTTGGATACTGAAACATTTTAATTACAGATATATTCAATTTTATGAATTATATGACTTTACTGGATCAAGTAGAGATTAGCTCATAGATGAGTATGTTCAAATAGCACCGTCGTGTTCTGATTTGCTGTTGACATTGCTGGTGCTCACAGTCTGCTCATTTTGAATGCTTCTGGACTTTGGTGCATCTTAATGATCAACTGGTTGCTTGCATGATTTGGTTATCTATTTCTTTTGAGCATACCAAAGCTGTTTTGGAGTTTAGGACAGGTGTTTGATTCTATTTGTTTACTTCCACTGCAGAAGAATTTCACAGGCTAACAGCTATGCTAACCAGGCTTAACTCACTCTAACTTTTACATCCTTGCACAGGTCCTTGAATTTCTGTGTAGTCCAGATGATGACTCCCGCCATTCAGAGAGGCAACAGGTAATTGTCTTCAAGGAAACATAGATTTAAGTGCTAGGTATGGTAAAACTGGCCTCACTGGGTACGGATGCTAGCAGAAAAGCATAGGGAAGGTTATATGCCAAAAGAGTTACCTAGCATAGGAATGGCAGCCAACAAGGGTAGTGCTGTCCAGAGCAGGAGTGAAGGAGCATCCTTCCCCATTGTTGCCTCCAGGAGGGGCTTGACAACTATAAGAAGAGAGGCAGGGAAAGTTCTGTGTAAATGCATTACCTTTGTAGCTAATGGCACAATCAATTTAAAAAAAAATCTGTAAAATGCACCCCGTGTTAAACACAGTTTAATGGAGCAGGATCAGTGTACTTCTGAATGGTGCTGGCTGTTATACTACTGCTGCAATATAAATAACTGTTCTTCATTATCTACAGGTCCTTTTAGAATTGCTTCAGGCAGGAGGGATAGTACAGTTTGAAGAGAGCCGTCTTATCCAAATGGCAGAAAAAGCTGAATTGTAAGTTGTCATGCACAATATATAAATACTGTCTTTAAAACTGCTCCAAAGCCTTTTTTCCTCCACATGCCATGTTTCTAGTTTGCAGCTTTGTTTGGGATTATTTTCCCTGTGCATTCACATATGCTTCATTTAATATGTTCATATTTAATCTGTCCCAGTCTCTTTCTGCTATCTCACTGGGTGTACTTACCCCATCTTACCTTACCAGTGCTTTCTGTAGACTGGTGGGAATATTTAGCATGAAACCCTGTGGGGATTGATAAATTTTGGCACTTCCTATCCTAGAGCCCAGGCATTACTCAAAGGTATAGTTGTATATTTGAATGCTCTACCACTGACAGATGGAGATTACTTGTTGGGGTGAGGCCCACAGGTGGATTTAAAAGCACACAAGTGTCTGGAGCCACCCCCATGGTACTCATTTTAGAATTGAGTAGGAGAGACAAAATGCAGCGTCTGGAGAGGCTGAAAATTTCCACCATCTCCTTTAGCTGTTTTACCCATCCAGAAAGTGTGTGTTCATGCCTGACTGAGTCAGCCAGGGGGACATCTTCATCCAAGTCTTCAAACTGGATGCCATGTGAGTTAATCCACCATACTATAAAGGAATAGAGGGATAGATAGTGGTGGTGTATGCTACACCTGTTCTCCTATGTGTCCTAGAAGGAGTTACTAGACCAAATTTTTCAGCCCTGATGAGACTGAGAAATGCATTGTTAGCACCTGAGAATCAGAATCACAGTCAAGTGGATTACTGAATGTCCACATGGAGTTTTTTCTCCTTGATTGAGGGATTTTGAGGGCCAGAATCACCAGCTCTGCCACTTACGTGAGAGCTAAAAAAAGTATGGCATGAAGCTATTTATCAGGCTTTTCACTTCTTTCACCTCAGTTGTACTCATTTTTATCTAAAGTCTTCCTGACTCAAAATATTAAAGGTGTTTATTAAAAACTGAAACTAGGAAGCTGTGTCATACATAACACATTGGTAATTCATATTCAGTGTATTTCTTCAAATCAGGGTTGTAGATTTGCCTAGCTTAGAGCTGACTACATTGTGGAAAAGTGATCTATGAACAGCAGAACTAGTGAAACATGATTTCTCGTTTTAGTTATCAGATTTGTGAGTTTATGTATGAACGAGAGCTTCGCTATGACAAAATCATTGGCTGTTACCTGCGTGATCCAGTGAGAAAGGTGAGTAACTTTCTTCTCCATAGCAGTGCAGCCAGTCCTGCTGGCAATGGTGTGAAAGAGTGCAACAGTCCTGCTCTCCTGTCATAATCCTCTTATACAATGTCTTTCTTTACAGCTGAGTTTTCTTACAGTCAAGGCTAATGTGCTTATGAGCATGTGTTGCTGATTTTTTTTAAAGCTTTGGAGTTTTTGGTTTCTTTCAATTTAAGCAATGCTAATACGTAAAACTTGAGTACAAGGTGTGACTTATTGCAAGTACTGCTAGTGGCAATATTTGTTTCTGTCATCAGTCCCTCCTTTTTGCCTCCCTACCCCACTCCCTGACAGTATCTTTTTGTCTCGATTACCTCTTTGCAATTACCTTCTCTGTTATTATAAGTTGCATATTTGCTGCAGTTTTTATGAGGTATTCTCATCCCTACTACAAGCAAAAGCTGGGACAAGAGTCTGACAATCTTGATCTCACCAGCTCCTTATGAAAACATTATGCTGACAGTTGTGTGGGTGAAACAGTAGGAAGAGATAGGTTATAGTAGTGAGGTGGTCAAAAACGTGGTATTTGAGAGTATCTGTGCTGAGTGCTGTGCAAGAGAACCTGGGGAAGAGACTGATAAATATCAGAGAGCAATTCAAGAATATTCTGGGAAAACAAAACTGACCCACCTTCTGGTTAAATATTCCTTTCTTTGCCTATTCTTTTAGTTACAGTCATGTCCTGTCTTTTTTTCCCTGTAAGCAAGAGGTAGATATTTCTAATAGAGGAGGAACAATTCTCTTTAACCATAGTTCTTAACACTTACAGTGTCAATTCTGGTCTTCTTGGCTCTCTTTTTTTCTCCTGGCAGCTCCTCAGGAACTATATTTAGGGATATTTAAGGACATATAATCTTGCCTGCAGATAACTTATCCTGACTTGCTGACTAAGAGAGGACTAGCCCTGAGGTCATCCTAAGACTGTTTAAAGAGTTCTCCTTTAACAAAACCTAATACTGTTAACAGCACTGCAGAACATACTATACCATTTATGGTTTTATGCCTTACAGGAAGAAGTTTTCAACTATATTCACAACATCCTGTCCATGCCTGGCTACAGTGCTGAAGAAAAGCAATCAGTGTGGGACAAAGCTTTGGAACACATAAAGGTACAGTGTATCTTACACCCATGATACCTGAGCTCCTGCTAACTCTTGCTGGATCCAACTGGTGCTGTTCTGTAAGCAGAGGTGTCACAGTGGTGAATCAGCATGTAAATGCGTTTCTCAGATTCAGGCTGGCTTCCTTGGTTTCCTGCTTTCAAGTGTTGCTCTTTGGGTAATGGCAATGTATCAGGAGATGATGGCTCATGAGTGCTGTATAACAGGAAAATGATCTGTGAGCAAGCCTTTTATCTTCTGAGTGTGCAGCGGTAGGAGGTCAGGACATTGATACCACAGATTGTGAGGTCAATGATATCAAATTCCTCAGATTACAATGATGAGGATAATCAACTTCAATACCCTGGTATTTCTAACCTGTGGTAAGATGAGGTCATAAAATCTGCTGTAAGACACAGCTTGTTGCTTGACTTAACTCTCTCATAGCTCCTGCCATCTCTTCTGTCTCTCTTTGCTTGAGGGGATGGAGATGTCTGAAACAATTGCCCAGTCTGTAGACATGGGGAATGTATTATATCTCTAGTTATACAAGGTGCTGTCAGTCTCCTCCAGGATGATCTGGAGATGAGCAGGGAAAATAACTCTTGCCTATAAAACAAGCAGTCATGCTTTTGCCCAGACTGCTTTAGCAGAAAATCGCCACAGAAGTCTGCATCCTGCAAGGGGGGGCAAAAGAGTACCAGGCACCATTTGGAAGATAGAGAATACTGCTAGTCTCTTCCAGAATTTGAAAGTAGTGGGTGACTAATGAGAAAATGGGCCAAAAGGAAGATCATTCGGAAGACAAGAAATGCTGTGAATCCACCTATATGACATGCAACTCACTGAGCTCGCATCTACTCTCCAGATGGGCTTTCAGAGCCTATGGGAAGTGCTGGTGGTGATGGTTGTGCTGTGGAGGCCTTGCACAGTACTGTCTTACCAGAGCAAGTGTGGATCCATGCTGGGCTTTCCCAGTTGAACAAACTGCTGTCCACTTTGCTGCTTCTGACTGCTTTGTTTTTCTCTCCTACTGAGTTACTCTGGTATTGGTACATACAGCCCAAATTGCTTGGCCTTAAGAGTGAGTGAGCCTCCCTTTGTAAGTCTTAGTTTGTGTATCTTTCAAGTGACAAATGTGTCTCCTTGCTGGGTTGATTCAGTCTGAGGCTGTTACGGTTGCTGTTCCATGCTTGGGTGTCTTAGGACAAATCAGAAATGTCCTGGGTTGCCCTTATTGTTTCCCATAGTGCTGTACTGGTTTTGATAAACTCATCATAGGCTAAGACTGCCAGCTTTTTGTAGTGAGTTGTTTGGTTTTGTTTTCTCAGCGTGGTGGAGAAAACAAATTTTATTTTATTCTTTATTATCGTACAGAGCCAGAAATGCCCAGTGCCCCCATTGTCAGAGCTGCATACTTTTCCTGAGTTTGTCAAACCACAGAAAATATTCCTCTCAGCTTGTCCATGGCTATCTTTAACAATTCCCTGCCTTAACAATTTCAACAGCCTTGCAGATTCTGTGGCTGCTCTTTTTTAATGACACTCCTTCACAGCTTCCTCCAGAAAGCTGCTGGGCAAATAACCAGTTCTGTGGGGTCACCTTTGTTGGGTGTTGCAACTGAGATCAACAACTCCTTTTTTTGACGTCTTTCTTTTTCAGTGATTGGTGAACAGTATATGCAATTTCATGTGGCTTAGCGGCTTATTGACTGCTATGGCCTTTTGCTTCTTTCCAGTGTATTAATCTTGCTCTCAAACATTCAGAAGACTTAAATAGTAAATTTTACTAGGATAGTACATTTTACTAGGGTGGTGCCATGATTTCAGGTGTTTGAACAACAGTCCTTTTTTCTTCTGAGTTATCAAAATAACAAGCCAACACCTGCAGTTGAAGCTAGAAGCCTCTAAAGAGGCTTTCCTGTTAGTACTTCTTTCCTGCTGTGTAATAAAAAGTGGGGTTTCTGATCAGTGTCCTTCCTTATTTTTCTCCATCTTCCTACATGGCAATTGTTCATGATGTTTATCTTAAAAATAAAACCTAAGACCTCTTTAATCAGTGTTATTGTGGCAGTCACTTTCTGTCCTTAGACCCACATGACCTGTGTCAGTATTGTCCCCTCAAGGACTGTCTGCCTAGGAAGTGCCATATTCACAAACTCTTAAACCTGGAAGAGGTTGGAAACACAAGCCTGAAGTCTGGTGCCTGGGGGAAGCTCTGAAGGTCACACTGACCCAAGAGCTGCAGTCCGTTGCTGGAAGGCTGGACCATCAGACTCCAGCCACTCAGTCCCGTACTCAGCATGCCTGGAAACTCCCAGGGAGGTTATATACAGGAGAGAGAAACAAATTAAGGCTCTCATGCTACGTCCTTTCTGCATGCTTCTCATTGCACTGCTGTGATTAAGATCTTCTGGGTCCTTTGGATTGCTTAGGCTTCTCAGATAAGAGAGTCGTGCTTCTGAGTACTGGGTAAGCAACAGAAAGCTGTGGCTTCTGGAATAAAGCTCTGAAGTCACCATGGAACTGGTTTACATATAATAAAGTAGACAAATTTTGCTTTGGAAACCTCAGAAAACACATCTTCTATGATAGCTCTTTAAAGAGCTTGGGAAGAGGTCCTTCAGCTCGGAAGAATAGCAATGCTCTTCCCTTATTACCTCCTTTCTTCCTTTTACCATGGTCTGTTGCTGGCATTCACTGAATTTTCTGGCTGCCACATCTGTCTGGGGGCTAAGCTACAGCTGAGCAACTTTTTTTTCTTGCACATACACATTTATGAAGTTTTTCTTTCATCTCCTATACCAGTTGTTTTTCTTTAATGGCGCAATGTTTTCTCATTTGTAGGCTTAGCAAGGGCTTTTGTGAAGGTTTGCCAACTACCCAATGTTGGTCTGAAGCAGTTGCTTCTCATTTGGAAGAACCAAGAGTGAAAATTCATGTTCTGGGTTCTGTAAGCTTGTATGATACGAAGTCTTTTAGATCAGGCTTGACAGGAAGCAAATCCACAAGCATCTTAAAAGTTTTTTTTCCTTTTATTCTATAAAGGATTTATTCGTTATTTTTTTCCATGTCTGAACAGATAGCAGGGAAATAGTTGTTGCAGGAAACCTGCTGTTAAACCTCTGATTTGGTTCAGTTCAAGCCAGTTAAACACTTGAGAAATGCCCTAGAGTCAACTTACGGCTTTGTTTCCTGTCTCTTGCTGGAACTCTTCCCAGTTGGTACTAGCTGGTCTTGCTGGCATGGAGTCAAGTGGAATTGGCGTGGAGATGGCATGGAATTTCAGAAAATTTGATGAAATCATTTTCTCACCTTAGGACTGAGATATTTTCTCAGTGTGTGATGAGTTTTGCATACTTATACGGCCTGTTGTGCAATAAAATCATCAATTTTCAATATTGTCATTTTGTAAACTACCCTTTTATTTTTTTTGCATAATCTTTTTTTGTATGATAGCATTTGTTTTACAGGCTTCATCTAGGCAAAGATACAGTATGTTTGAATGGTCTCAGTGATACTGTGTAATTACATTGTTTATAAAATTAAAAGTAATAATTTTTCTTGTGTTTCTCTCTCTAAAGGAGTTGCTGCAACTTAGCCCATGTAAAGCAGCTGACTTGGTAGCCATCCACTTCAGTGAGCAGATTGAGAGCATCATTACAAACCTTCAGGTAAGGTGTCAAACTTCATTGGTGTTGGCACTTTACAGCAGTGTTGCCATTCTTGTAAGAAATGATTGCCAAGAGCAATGTTTAGTTGTTGCTGTGTCCTAAATGGAGGAAAAGTAGCTCGGTAGATACTCAGCTGCAGGAATTGCTACATTTGAACTGCTGTACCTGTCAGTGATGTTCTGGCCATAGTAAGGTATGATCTCTGGGTTGCTGTTTGTATCACTTGGTAACGCAGTTTTCAGTTGGGAGTGCAGCATGGCTTGTGTTCAGAGATCCTCAAAGAAAGTAGTACGTAATTACTTGCCCAAACCATCTTCAGCAGTCACCAGCCATGAACAGTATTTTGTTCAATGGATATAATTCAGGAATTGCTGTTTTGATAGCAAATTACTTAAAGTAATAATGCTTTCTCTTGCTGTTGTTCAGGACCAGTTCTTACTCTTCCAGTTTCTAAGGAGTCTGCTTGATCCGAGGTAGGTAAGAAATTGGACAATTGGCAAACTACATGGGTTAAAACGCATTCCTTTGGAACACTACATCAACGTAGTCTACATCCAAGTTTAGGGCTTAGAAAAGGTGACTTGCTCTCCAAACTGCCCAAAGGTGAGAAGGATAGCACAGAAATAACACTTTTCTGGGGAGCGTCCTTTAGCAGAGCCCACGCCTGGCTTCCTAACTGGGAAGTGGTGTGGGCTCCAGTACGTGCAGTGTGACGCCTCCCCAGCGTTGGTGGGAGGGCGGTCATTGCCGTAACAGCTTCTTTGGGAAGGCTGTGAAATGGTTACGCTGCAAATGAACTGTCACTTCTGTTCTCAGGCACCCACTGGTTTGATTACTTGACCAAGCCGCCCAAATTTAGCATAAATAGAGATGTGTTTTGATCTATTGACATTTTTCATTTCTATCATTTTGGAATTGCTGCTATATTTCACTGCAAACTTCTCCTTAACTAGTTACTTGCTCCATCTGCTCCTGTTCTTTCAGTATTTTAGCACTGAGTGTTCTCTTTCTGTTGAATCGGTTTCAAATGCTGTAAGGCCTTGATTTTATTTATTTATTTTGTAAGACATATATATGCACAGCTCCATTTGCCTTCTAGCAATTGTTAGTGCTATTTAAGGAGAAAGTCTGTTTTGTCAATTAGTTGCAGATTATTGTGCTTTATGAGGAGGAGAAATTGGAAAAGGTAGTATCTTAAATTTAGATCTTAAATTTTGGTGTGGTGTCAGTGTTTCAGCTCTTACTGAAGTGAAGTAAAAACCAGTGCTTTAGAAGGTAGCTTGGAAATGATAAATTTTGGATTTTCCTTAGGTTTTACAATCACCTTTGTATGGAAGGGATTAAATCCCATGCCTAATGTGTTATTTAGAGGTCAAAATAAAAGCAAATTTTTTCCAAGAAAATATTTTGGTTTGGTTTATGAGAGAGAAATTGGATGATTTAGTTTTTCTGTTGTTGCTTTTAAATAGTAGTTAAGCAGAGATGGTACCCAGCTGGATATTAACTAAGACTTTGTTGTTTGTGCTGTGATATCACTTGCAGCAAGTGAGACCCAGCGAAGGTAGTAATTAACCTGTATTTTAATCTTTTGTGTAGAGTGACTTCCATAATCTCTGAGTAATAAACATATCTGATTTAGCTCTCCCGCAGAGCTAAATACAACCATTTTCCTGTAGTTCTATTCTAATCAAAATCAACATGTATGATATGTTAAATCCAGGTGTAGGAAACAACTTTCTGTATCTGATCCTTCAAAATATTTCTGCTTTTATCTTTGAGACCCCAAGATTCAGCAAGCCGTGAAGCCACATGACTTCTCTTGTTGTGCTGTGTATGTTGTAGCAAAGTTTGTGGCCGTTCCTTTTCCATCTGTTTCAAAGTCCTCTAATTCTCTGCACTGCAGTGTAATGTTCAGCATCCTGAGTAAGGGAGGTAGACCTTGTACTGACTGTGATGTAGTTGCCAGAGTATTCAGTAAGCAAAAGAGAAGCAAGAAAGTAATGCAAAAAAGAACAAAATACTGCTAAATATTATGACTTTATGTATAGCATCGACTAACCTTAAAGAAGAAAGTCTTATAAGCCCAAAGTTTAACTCATTGTTATTAAACTGTGTTGCCAGGGAGAAGCAGAGATCCTAGATTGCTGGAGGGACTTTTTTATAGCACTCAAGGCTCTGTGGTCTGTTTTCAGTGCTGTGAGGCTGTCTGCTTCGAAGACATATCAAAATGAACTGAACTGTATCAAAATGAACTGTGCCGAGGGAGGCACAGGAGGATGGAGTAATTTTACTTCGCAAGACCTAATCTGCAGATGCACCTCTGCTTTGCACTATTATCTTTACATTAAATAGTGATTAGGTTCTTCTGAAAACATCTCTCTCTCCTGTCAGTCTAAACGTTTATATGCTTTTTCTGAGCAAAATTAATATTAGAATAAAGATTCTAGAGTAGCAAAGGAGCTTTAATGTCTCAAATACGAATGATTGCTTGATCATATGGAGGACAAGACTCATCCTGCTAGTGTAACTATACTGAGTTGGTGGAATCGCATTAGGGATTTATTTGGCCCATTTAATTTTGCTGGAGATTTATTTTAAAGGAGCTAGAAGGGGGAAGGTAGGAAACAGGGTTAACAGAAATTGCTTAGGGAAATTAAAACCAGATGTCCTTATGGTTCGTATCTTATAAGCAGCCACAGAAAACAGAGGACGTAGTGTATATTGCTCAGTTCATCAATCACAGCCTTTGCCACCCTTCCACTTTAAACTCTTAAGTTCCCTTCTAAAAAATTGCAATGAAGCATGTCTGTTTGCAGCACAAATTCATGTGTTGTACCAACACATATTTAACAACACAGTGTTCTGGGTCTATTAACATACTAACAAATGCCAAAACTTGTAGGGTGTTACAGTGGTTCTGCTCATTAACCATGACTCTGGCAAGGCTCAGCTGTGCAAGGTTTTGTGAGAAATCAGCAAAATCTTCCTTCCAGAAGAGACCATGGCAGAGAAGAGTTTTGCAGAGGAACTGTTTGGCATGGTTATACTGAAGATGAAGCAGGATGTGTTGAGCTGAGCAGAACTTGCAAGTCTCAGGACAATTGTTTAGTTTTTTATGTTATCAAAATCTTACATTCTTTCCTTTTTCCCTTTTTGTGGATTTCGTAACTGAAATAGTTAAGGAAAAGATTGGCTTGCTCATAAGCTATGAATAGTGGATGCCAGAGTTATTTCCAAACTAGAAGTTTGTTCTCATACTGAAATTGTGTGACATGCTAGAAATGACATGACAGAAATCATTTTAGACAAAGTGCTTCTTTTTTTTTTTTTTTTCTCTCTCCAGTGTAGTATCAAAAAGGGTAGAACACTTGTTCTTGCAGGTATGGACAGGGTTTATAGGCTTTGTGTTGTGGAAGGAGTGGATGGTGAATGCAGGAGGTTATCTGTTATTTCTTTTTTATTAGATTTTAGGATTCTTTACTTGATGTCAGAACACAATAGTTTGCATACCAATTTTTGTATAATTTTGGACACTGATCGTAGCTGCGTTAGGCTTTCGTTTCTGGGCAAATGCCATTTATTAATCAAGCAGTTGACATTGTGATTACAGTAAGCTTCTTTGGGCTCGGTAGGGGCATGATATACTCTAGAGGTCTTTCTTAGATGATGATAATTCTTGTAGCTCCCAGGAAATTACAGGGTCATGTGGTATTTTAGACTTTTTTCCACCCTGTGGCTGTGGGGTTTGCACATCCGCATACCTTCTGATTACAAATTTCTGTTCAGAAAGGTAACAAAGCTAAATATATACCTTGACCTGTTTTCTTTCCTATCACGAGCTTCAGAACAGGCTTATTAATAAATATGCTAACAGAGGATGAACTGTAATTTCACTGTGTACTGCATCAATCCTAGAATTGCCACGTGAAGTTTATTCCACAGTGGTGGTGAATTGCTGTTCACTTTGAAGGGTTGTAAGTGTTACGTTTGTCTCTAGGAAAGGATCATCTGTATCATTCCAGCTCTTGGAAATCTCTTGCTTCTTGTTGCTCTTTAGAAACAAGATGAGTAGAAAACAGGACACAAGGACAGTCATGGGACTGGTGTCAGGGTTCTGCTCTGTTTCCCCCACATTACAAGTTTACTCAGTAAGCCAAGGGATTGGAAAATTGGAAATTGGAAAACTACACGAACCACCACAGTGCCAACGGCTGCAGCTGGAAAGGACTTAGAGAAATTTATTTTAGAGGAACAGCTTTAATAAATGAGTTTAATTGTGATCTGAGCTTTGCCTACAGAAGTTATCGAGACTAGAATTGGATGGGAAACCCTAGACTGGCCTTCCGAGCAGCTCAGTCCAGTCAGCATTATCCACGGTCCTAGCCAGAAGAGAACAGTGCCTGACCATCCTGGCAGTGTCACTGACAGGTTAGAGGAGATCAGGGAGGCAGCAAAGGCAGGTAACAGCAGCAATTGGAGATTTTATCTGCTTGTGTTGATTAAACAGGTCCCACGCGGGGAGATGAGGCAGATGTTTTTCCTTCCAGTTTAATATGGTTCTCTGGGGCAGCCGATTACCAAACCCTTGAGAGAAGACGACGCCTCTGGCTTGGTGCTGAACAATGTGCAGGGTCTGGTTTGAAGTCTTACAGTTGGAAATGTGCTCTACTGATGACTGTAGTGTGCATGGAGTTAGACTCCGTTAGAGCAAGAAAAATTCACTAGTTCTGTTTGGGTTGAGAACTACCACTAAATAAAAACAGGGATGTTTCCCTAAAAGAAGCATGAAGTTATATCTCAGAGAATTAGGAGAGGGGATTGTATTCTAGCAGATGAAACTTTAAAATGTGGTAAAGCGGGGCGAAGAACATTTTCAGAAACAGTAAGCAGAAAGCAGTATTTCTTCAAGAATATTCAGAGAGAGTCTGTAGGAAAAATAGATGATCAGCATCTAAAAAAAAAACTACTCAAAGACCATAAGGCTGCATCAAAGAAATTACATGACTTCTTTGCATGTCTTTGCTGTAGAATTGCTGACGAAGCGTCTGTGCTGGGATCTTGTTTCACAGGGGTCTTTGATAGTCTAATTTATACTGAAGCATCAGTAGAATGCGTTGTGGAACAAATGAAATGCCTCCTAACAGATACCTAGCACTAGTAACTAGTAGAGACAGCATAATTTTTCTCTTACAGACAGATTTTTTACTTGGGTATAAAGTGTAAGAGACAACACACAACTGAGTTAAAAACTTCTTTCCAGTCAAACTTCTGAACTGGAATTTGACTTGTCTCCCGTGTCTTTTATTTTCCAGAGAAGGCATCAACCAAGACTTGATTCATTTACCACCCAGCATCACAGAGCAGTTCATTGAGCTGCTGTGTCAGTACAGCCCAGATGAGGTTTTGGAGACGCTTAAAGTTCTGGAATGCTGCAGGCTGGAAGAAACCATCCAGGTAGAAAAGACGTGTAAAGACAGGGGCTAGGGGAAGCATTCACATCAGCTCCTACCAAAGTTATAGATTAGTTCTTAGATATTTGGCCTCTTGAGCTGCTAAACTGCTCTCCTGCACCACTGTTAGCTATACTTAGTATCCTGTTTCTGAATTTAGTCTCAGGGCTAATAAGAAAAGGCTATTAGTATGCTGAATCTACCAATTAACTGCAGAATACAGATCATCTGAATTAACACTGATTACTATTGAAGGTATCTGAAATAATGTAGACTGGGGATTTCGGATAGCAACACTGCCAAAATAGGTATTCCTGCTCCAGCAGGGGGATTGGACTAGATGGTCTTTCAAGATCCCTTCCAATCCCTGATATTCTGTGATTCTGTGAAAATTTGACTAATGTTGGGAGAGTGACTGTTTCTTCACTTTATGAAAATTTTAACTAAACATCTGTCCTCGATCTGGATATTTATACGTGTATATATGCAGACTTAAAGATTTTAACACTGATGGTGGCAATAGTGCAACTTCAGAAACAGCACAGTGTAGACAGGAGTGGTGGGGGCAGGCATCTGACTCAGTGCTTAGACTCGTTAATGTGCCTGTGAACACATGGAGATAAAAATCCTCTCTGACCATCCAGTTGTCACTGTTTTGTGGAGTAAACAAATGCTGGCAGGTTTCTTGAGATAGATGTTCACTTTTTTTTTCTTTTTTTTTTTTTTTTAACTTAGATAACCCAGAAACATCAGCTCCATGAAGCTTCCTCATATTTACTGGAGAAGAAGGGAGATATCCATGGTGCCTTTCTGGTTATGCTTGAGGTACTGTATGCTAAAATCCTGAATTGTGGCATTTTTGCCATGCTCTTGGTCAGCATGGTGTCCTTTGTTGAGGTTTGAGACAGTCATTGTTTCTCAGTTTGTTTCCCACTACAATGCATGGAAGCATTTACCTTCTGTTGAAAACCAATATGTTGAGTTGTCTGCAGACCATCAGTTCAGTGTATTTTTCTGGTTTGTTGTGAAAGCTGTCTTTAAACATCTAGTAGATAATAGATACTGAAATTTGTTTTTGTGGGTCAAAAATAATGTTTCAGTTTCAGTTTTCCTTTCCACATTTAGAAAAATGTCTACTATACTAGTTATATTGGGAAATAAAATGAGGGCAAACCTTAGTAACCAAGCCTTTTTAAAAACACTTCCATCAAGATTCTGCAAGTTTACTGTTCTGAGTTTTCTCTTTCTTTCAGCGATTGCAGAGCAAGTTGCTGATGCTTACACAAGATGATGAAAGTAAGAGTTACCAAGTTAAATTCCATTTTTCTTTTGAAAAGAGATAAACATAAAAATGTAAAATTCATGTTTGACAACTGGCATAATGAGATCCTTTTTCAGGTTTCTTGGTATTGCAGTGACATTTTTTAAATTGACATTCACATAGCTGTGGTAGTTACACTGATAGCACTTCCTTATTCTTTCACTCTAATCTCTACCAATACTTGTAAAAAACAAACAAACAAACAAAAAAAAAAACCACTGTGATTTTGTGTGTGGTCAGCTGTCCTGTTAACTATTTTGATTGTGACTTTAAGCAAACTTCTCAGAGAATTAAGAATGTTCTGCCTACAGAAAATGAGTATATATGCCCAGGTACACTCTTCATCGGCCCCAGGATTCAAAGGTGCACCTAATCAAATGCAGTGCCTGTATTTGTTATTTAATTGTACCCTAAACTACAGCTAAAATCTTCCTTATTTGATTACATGAAAAGTCTTATATGCCCTATTTATTACTGCATTCTGAAAGCGTGCCAAAAATCAGGACCCGTCTTCATAATGCAGTAGCTCACTGTAGGGAACAGCTTTTAGATGAACAGCATGATTTTATTTTGCAGAATGATTGGGAGTTAATGTATCTAGTAATTTCTATAATTGCAATTTATTTTTCCCCAAAAATTTAGGTTCAGAACAACTCCCCTTGCTAGAAAACATTGAAGATACCTTAATGAAAACCATTGCTCTTTGCCAGAGGAATTCACACAACTTAAACCAACAACAGCAAGAGGTAAGGGAGTAAAAAAGCCATATCACTAAAGTCAACAAAGGCCTCTGCTTCTCCAGAAACTCTTCACGTGCTTTTTCCTTTCCCCACCTATTCCGTACTGATATGTGTCAAGCAGCCATTGTTTTGCTCTGCCTTATGTTCTTGTTGTGCTGCTTCAGGTTTTAAACCGATGAGAGAAATCCTCACATGTGAAGCACAAAATAAAGTGTATATTAGTAGTGGAGAAGGAGATGAGATAGCATCCTTTCCCCATTTTTAGCTTTAGTTGAAATTTTGGCTTGAATGTTAATCAGGCACTAAAGAAAGCAAAGGATCATTACTTTTGTAACCTTGCATCAAGCTGTTGGCGTACTTAAGTTTGTGTCATCTGTATGCCGGCAGAAAGCTGATGCTACTTCCAGTGTGGCTGCAGAATATTGCTGTTCTGAATACTTGAAAAATCCTGAATTTAGTGTTAGCCTGGTCTTGAAGGGGTGGAGACAATACAGCTTGCCTGAGCTCTTGCAGAGAGAACTGGGTATGCCTTGTATTGAGGTTGTGTTTTCATTTTGCTGATGTCAGTGGCATAGAACCTATTTTTAGTCCTAATAGCATGCATAACGTAGGCAACTGAATTCAAAACTGAGATTGTTGTTCCTGTGTCTGAAGAGCTGGCATGTCTGGAAGTCAAGAATTCTCTCACTTTTTCTTAGTGCTGTCCAGTGTAGGAGGTGACCTGCTCAGTTTCTTTTGTGAAATGATTTCATTGTGCAACAGACAACTGCTGTTTTTGTTGAAGAGGTGACTACAAGTGCAGAGTGCTTATGGCCTGCCTAATGGAGTTAGTGTTTGCTCTCACGCTGGGTTCTGTTCCACACAGTGGAATTGCTTTGTTGATGCCCGATAAAGATCAGACTCTGGTCACTGGATGAAGGGCCATCTTCCCACGCACAGTATCACGTAAATTCTCACAACTGGAGAATTTATATGTCTCTATCCATTTGCCGACCTGTGACTGTGCTATCTGTTATGTAATCAGTCTCTATGTCAGAGAGTTTGTATCTTGCATGTAGTAGCAGTTGGGGACTGCGAATGAAGTAAAGTAGATTTATTATGTTGTCAAAATACTAGGAAAGAAAGAGGGAGAAAGAAGAAGGAACAACAGGAGCCAAAGGTCTTCTCTGTGCTCAGATCCAATCAAACAGTATCTTGCTCTAAGATACAAGCAATCTAGACTGAAAGCAGATCCACAAGTACTTGCTGATTACTTTAATATATTTTAGTTCTGTTCCACTTCAGTGAAAACATAAGAATGTATTTTTGTTTTTCAGAATGTGCAAGTGAGCCTTCAGAAATGGACTTTGATACTAGTCACACTTCATTTTTCATTTTGCTATGTTTTTACTGTTTTTTTTTTCCTTGCATTCAATTATTTTAGGCACTCTGGTTTCCCCTGCTGGAGGCTATGATGTCCCCACAGAAACTGTCCGGTTCTTCACAGTATCGCTATGCTGAATGTAAGTATTTTGATTCTTTTGTGGCCCCAAATATTAATCAAAGCCTGTGTGCTGTCTTTTGTCCTCTGCTGATTGAACAGAAGAAAATCAGTTTCATTACTTGGTTCCTAAATTCCTTGCTCTCGCAGTAGATCTGAATTGCAGTGGCTGTAGAACTAAGCTTGGCTTGGAGCTCAGTTGGGTAGGCTGCAGCTGTCAGGTAGTTTTTGTTTTTAGCTTTGAGCGGAAGAGGGACCCTACCACAGCCTCTTCTAATCAGCTGGTTCCATTGAGGTGGTTCTCTATGGGGGAAAAAAAAAAAAAAAAAAAAAAACAACAATGTTCACAGGCTTTCTAGACTGTAAGTTTGTAAACTTTGGAAACTTCTGATACAACACTGTCATCTTCCCTACCTAGCCTTTTTGCTAGGTATCTCTTCATCTGTCTATTGTATTTAAAACTAGTACAAAATACACTAAATTCTCTACTCCAGTTCTACCCCCTGAATCAGTTGTGGGTGTCATTAGCACATCTAAAGTAGTACTCTTGAAAGGGACTTAAATACTAGGATTTTGGGACAGAATAATGCCTTTGCTTGATTACAGCACTGTACTTCGCAGTGATTGTAATCATGCATGGTTAAGGACCACAACATGTTACAAAAAAATATGATGGTTATCATCCTGTCTGGTCTCCCTCTATTTCTTCCCTTCCAGTGACTATTAGCTCTATCTGGATTCATGGGGATAGATTGATAAGCCAAAAATAAAAATCACCCCTCTTCCCTCAACTCATCTTTTCCTCTAAATTTAGAATGCCCTTTTGATTATCCATTTTGAGAGCTGATGCCTGCAGAATAGAGATTATCTGAAGTGATATCAGAAATGGTGAGAATGTAATACACTTGGATCCCACAGAACTTTTTTTGTTTTCATTCCTAATGTGCATATCTCCCAAACTGCTCTAGCTATCTAATTATCCCCACAAAGAAGCTGAATTGCTGCTGTCTGCATGTATCAGTTATTGGCTCTTACTTTAGGGAACCAGGAATCGAGGGAGGGGCAAAAGACATTTCATGCAAAGGTTAATGCTAGGAAATCCTAGAGTCAGTGGGATTATAACATGAACTAGGGATGCAGGTTGACTTCTGTTAGCGGTAAGAGTGAATGGCAGTGTTAGAAATAAAGCCTCAAGATGTGAAAGTTTACTGTAGGTAGGAAGTAGGATGGGAGGAGAGGCGTTGTGATATCAACCTTTTATATATATACTTCCTGATGCAAAAAGATGCATGTTCTTAGAAAACATGCACAGAAGAAAAGTGGTGAAAATGATTTTCATGCTAGAAAACACAAACTGAAATAAAACTCTTAGTCTGAAAGATGCCCCTCCTTGAATCCTAATGAATGTTGGTGATATTTATGCATGATATTTCAGCATTGAAGAGTTTGACGATGCAAGTGCTGAACAACATGGCTGCATTTATCGCTCTTCCCTCAATCCTACAGAGAATTCTGCAGGTGAGTTTCTGAAAAGAAGAAAAGAGTGCACAAACTTTTACCAAGCTATGCTATTCAGTTATTGGGAACAGCTGAGTGCATTCCTGATGTAACAATTTCTAGGTCACTAAATGTCAGATTGGCTGATTGCCTGGTTCAGAGTATTTCTGTAAAAGTTCAGCTGTCAAGAAGTAAGTTGGAAAACTTGATAGAATGACCTGGAGAACTTGGCAATCTGAGGAGACATGGGAACACACAGATCTTTGTGAAGCTAGGTAGTTTCTGCAAACCAAATAAAATGGTATCTCAGAAGCTGGAATTTGAAGGGAAACTAGCAACTATAGGGTGACAGCATGGTTAAGGTTGGAAGGGATTCTGGAGATCATCTAGTCCAACCCTCATGCTCAAGCAGGGTCACCTGCAGATCATTGCACAGGATCACATCCAGGCAGGTTTAGAATATCTCTGGAGAAGGAGATTTCACAACCTCTCTGGGCAACCTTGTTCCTACACTCTGTCCTCCTCACAGAAAAGTTTTTCCTCATATTCAGATGGAACTTCCTGTGTTTCAGTATGTACCCGTTGCCTCTTATCCTGTTACTGGACACCACTGAGAATAGTCTGGCCCCATCCTCTTGACACCCTCCCTTAAGTTCTTTGTGTACATTGATACGATTCCCTCTCAGCCTTCTCTTCTTCAGTCTAAAGAGGCCCATCTCTTTCAGCCTTTCCTCGTAAGAGGAAACCAGTGGTCTTCTTGGCCACAGGGACACACTGCTGCCTCATGGTTAACTTGTTGTCCACCAGGATTCCCAGGTCCTTCTCTACAGAGCTGCTTTGCAGCAGGTCTAGGCACTGCTACACAGGTAAAGCCACTGTGAAGTTCTTAAAACTTGAAACTAAATATGTTGACAGTAATTTAGATGAAGTGCCAGAGCGGATGGTTATAGAAACATTAAAATTTGTAGGCTTTGGAGAGAGATATCAAGACTGGGCTATTTTGGTTGATGGTATGGTGTACAATTTGAGATTTTTTTTAAGTGAGTAGCAAGCATTTTACAAAAGAGCTGATATCAAATATGTGTCTTGGGTTGAATGATCACAAGCAGATTTGATTTGTTAAATTGTAAAACAGACAAAAGATGAGGTAGGGATTTAATAGCAAACCTTGAGAAATACGGAAGATGAATTAGGGAAATTGTCTGAATTGTGTGGTGGAACAATTGAAAGGTTGAAAAGGTGCCAAATTACTCTTCAGTTTCTGGTCCAGATGGAAGCAAAAGTGGAAAAGGGGGACAGGCTTCATGGGGTGAAGCCTGTAGCAGCCTATTAGTTTGATCTTAACATTATGCACAATCTCAGGTTTTGGAAAGAGTCATAATTAAAGACACTGAAAGATCTAAATGAGTGGATAGAAAGGGTGATCAAATAAAATACATTTTTTTCATGGGTAGAAAGTCTCAAGCAAACTTAATGCCTCTTCAGTAACGTTTCATTCCCTTTTAACAGCAGCATTAGTTATGGTTTCCTGTTGAGCTTTGTTTGATGTTTAATGTAGGCAGGAAGTGGTACAGGAGCTGTGAATGAGTAAGTGGGGAGGTTGGCAGGGGGCTTTCCTGGTGTGTTTTGGGAATTACCAGATTGGAGGGGGTGCAAACCAGTGGCCGCTATGAAGACAGCACAGCTGGGAGGTATCGCAGTGCGGAGGAGGGTCCTGATCCCAGGAAGACTTGGAAACTCTTGTTTTCAGATCTTCAAATATTTCATGCCCTTTTTTGTTCTCAGAGTCTCTTCTTAAGCAGAAATAAAACTGTTTGCTAGAGGCTGGAATTCATGTCCTGGAGGCAACAGAAGAGTGAAATGTGTTTCAGTTGTACAGTGAAATGGTTGCTGTGATGGCACTATTGCGAAGGGTAGCAGGATGCCTAAGGTGTGTCACGAGAAGTACTGCTACTATGGACAGAAATATCCAAGGCATTGTTTAGCATAGCATGTGCAAATCTGGTGACTGGTTTTGGAGGTAGGGGGAAAATTGCTCCTGTTCATCCCATTTCCCTGGTTAGCCTTACAAATTCAGTCTGACAAAACAGGGATTTAAGGGGCAAACATTTCTGTGTGGCTGCAACAAAAAATGGGGAGAGATGATACTTAATAAACGTATTCCGGGACAAGAACTGAATTCCTGGTAACAAATGTTAGTGTAACTTCACAAAGCAGTAGCTAGTAATTAGTACCTTGTAGTTCAAAAGCAGGTTTAGGGAAAATAGTGTTACAAACCTCAGTATAAGAGCCTGTGGAAGGGAACGTGGTACTGATTTATTAGATCTCTAAGTTGATTTTGCCTCTTCTTGCTTGTTCTTTCATAGATTTTATTCACTTACATATTTGTGTATACCTGAGGTGTATGGGAATGAGTGGTCAGAGCATGCTCATTTGTGGGCAGCACAGAAGGTGGCAGCTGTCTCCTCCTCGCTGCACCTCTGCGGTTCCTCTGTTGATGACTGCTTAGTATTGGGCAGCCTAATGAAATCCTTTAGAAGTTGCTGGCTGGTACAAGGTGGATTTTTACCTCAGAATCTCACTTAAGCTTTTGTAAATCATGGTCTGGATTGCTGCACGTTGTGATTTCTCTGGTTTTCAGAATAGGCTTTAAAGATGTCTGTAGGCTTCTACAGGTGTGTGATATCCTGCAAACTTGTCATCCTCCTTGTGTTAGGAAGTAGGGTCTCCTGATAACGTCTGCAGGGCTCTGCACAGGTCTGCAGCCTTCTGAGCTTGGCCTAACACCTTCAGCTTTGCAGCTGGAAAGTGTCTTTTGTTACCAAGGCAGACCATTCACTTAAATCTTTGTTCTTGCGCTTAAAAACATGCTTTTCCATTCACATGACATTCATACCAACCTTTATTTCTGTTACAGATTTCTAAATGGGATTTTATGAGACTGAGAGGCCAACGTTGCTGTAGGTCACTTTCATAGAATCAGAATCATTAAGGTTGGAAAAGATCACCAAGATCATCTGGTCCAACCATCCCCTTACTACCCACTAAACCACGTCCCTCTTTCTATCTTTCCATAGTGTTGTAGCTGTGTTTTACTAAACTGTTGCTTCAGGGCTTGCAGTGGATGCCTTTGGGAGTTTTCCTTTAGGTTTTATTTCAGCACACAGCTTGGCCCTGGGAAGAAAGGTGCTTTGAACTCAGCTGGGAAGATGATGTGAACAGTGATGAACGTGTCTTACAGCATGGCCATGTCTTGGGTGCTCAGCTCAGATATTTTTGAACACTCATTGGGGTTGTTTGGGATCAGGAACAAGACTTCCTCTGTGTTAGACAGTTAGCACTGGATTTTTTTTTGCCTCCTTGAATAGTGTGATCTGTCATCTGCTTCCTTGGATTGCTTGAGAATGCCGTTTAAGTGTGCTGCAGGGAAGATTAACAACACGGCATGAATACATGGTGCTTCCCTGGTACAGCTTTCTGAACTAGAGGTTGTCTCCTTCTTGTTAGCCTAGGTTGGATATTCCTTTTGCAAAGCTGCCTGGTGGCTCTTGAAGCCACGTGAAATTCTAAACCTGGCTGCCAAACAGCGCTGCCGTGGCTCTGAGCAGTGTGTAGCTTGGTGAAAGTGTTACCGATGTGCCACCTGAACCATGATCTTAAGTGAGTGCTTAATCTAGCTCTTCTGGGCCCTCTTTCTCAAGATCTTTCTGTGAAATCCAGAAGTACAAGGGGTGCTTGAAGTCTGAAAACACCCTCAAAAGCTGTTGCAGCAGAGGTCAGGTTTTTGTGGTGGAGCACAAATTGCTGGATCTGCTGGTGTGGAAGGTAGAACAGCTGCCCAGGAATTACTGTGTTTTTGTAAGGTGGATGACATCAATAAACTGAGGTAGATGATCTTCCCTTTTCTGAAAAGGAATTAGATTATTCCAGTTTTAGTGGACTGTTTTTCTTCCTCTTCTGTGCTTAACTGCCTAGAGATTATACCTTATGCAAATGTTAACTTTGCAAGCAAAATGCTGCACTAAAGGGCACCTTGCAATGAGCTAGGACCAGACTCCACAGCTTTCACAGAAAATTGGTAGATTCGTAGCATCTGTAAAAATGTATTGACTCAACTTTATACTGTTGAAGTCATATGAAATGAAGATTAATATATTTATGTTCTTGCTCATCCTTAACAAAAACTTTATTTATTAAACAGTCTGAAATAACTGCGTTAGGGGTGATGCTAGAGGAATCCTTTTGAGCATTATGAAAAAAATCCATGTCATTACAGATGTGAACGCTGTCTGATGAGGGCTGAAAGGTTGAGTGTTAATTCCCTTACAGAGCTCTAATCCTTCATAAACGTTTTGTAAGTAGATCCAGCTGTTGCATCCTACAAAATAGAGAACTAGAGAAACCAGAAATTTACATCCTACCTGTAGGAACCCCATAATGGCGAGGGAAGGAAGGAAGGAATCTCTAAAATCTGTTAGCATGGAAGCAGAAAGATTCAAAAAGCCTTTTCTTTATTTTTATTTTTTTCCCCATACCTGCTTAGGGTCCTGCCTGTCCTTTTCTTTCCAGCCCTGGAGGTGTCTGGATTAATTTTACGTACAAGAGTTGCTCTGTCCCCTTGCAAATCAGATGAAGCTTCAGCTGCATACGAATGCATTTTCTGAGTTCATAGTGCATTAGCACAGCTCTGTGAGTGCTGTCAGCAAAGAAATTTTTGTTTCCTGGTCCCAGGAAGAAAGGGAAATGGAGGAGACAGAACTGGCTCAGAGGCTGCATGAGCATCTCTGGTTTGCATACCAATACCGGCAGACTTTTCCTGACGTATGTGTTTGTGTAGCCATGCTGGCAGTGAGTTTGGCTTTGGCTTACGGTGCTGAGTGGTCCACGTGCCTGAGGAAATAACCAGCCTGGGGAAAGTAGCTGTGATCTCTTCCTGACTTGGCACGACTCACTTCTAGTAATGGGCCACCCCATACGGTGCATTCAGAGCATGTATAAATCCCAGAGACAAATTTTACAAGGTGGAATTAATGAAACATATTCCTCCATGAAAGTAATTGATCCCATCAGGCTCTCTGTAAATTTTGTGGGGGCTGAAAGCAGCAAATTGGAAGAAAGCTTTATAACTTGCTGGGAATGTGGACTTACAGATCTGGATTTCATTCTCAAGGCAGGTAAACAGCTGCAGCCTAGGACTGTGCAGCACTCTATTTGATTCCTCTCTTGTTCATGTTTCCTCTTCTTCCTCCTGTACCTTTATAAAGAAAAGAAACAAGTTGCACTGAAAGTGGTGGCTTGTGGCTTGGGAAGTCTTATTTGCTCCGTGTAAGTGGTTGCCTCTGTACAGTTTGGGTTACCAGCTTGGCTTTCCTTGGCCATGTGCTTGAGTTCTTCAGAAAAGTATCAGATGAATACAGAAAGAATATGCTCCGTACATACATGCTGGGTTGGGAGTCCTGCCTTCTCTGTTGCTCTCTATAATTCATACCGTGACTCAGTGTAGTGTACTTCCTATGCTGTTGCTTTTAAATTATACATGCAGAAAGAAAGCTTAATGTCATTTGAGGCCGTACTGTTCACCTAGCAAAAAAGTAGCCTTTGCAGCATGTCAGGCTCTTCTGTGTATCCCAAATCTACAGCCGTTTTGGACTCGAGTGATATTACTCAATGCTCGTTTTATTTAGGCTTGCATTTTGGCATTTCTCCCCATCACATTTCCTGTGAAAGCTGTTGTCCAAAATTGCCTGCCTGCCTCTCTGTCCCTATTTTGGTGTTCTCTCTGGGTGTCTTGCAGTCTAACTTCCATGCTACTTGTCTCTTCTTTGCCAACTTTTCTGCTCTTGATTCTCCTCTCCCTTGCTCTCACTCCCAGCATGGAAGAAGCTTTACTCCTGCTTTTACTCATTCATCTAATCCAGAACTTGTTTATCTAGGCCCTTCTGTCCCTGTTTCCAGCATGCTTCCATCACTTTTCTACCTTGGTGTTACTTTCCTTATCACATCTTGCCAGTCTATCTCTACTTTTGCCCGTGCCCTGCCCGTTCCACCAGTCAGCTGCTTCTCTGCTTTCAGCAGCCTTCCCCGTTTGCCTTTCACTGCCTCCCAGCAGTGCAAAATATTTTTTCCATGTCCAGCTCAATGACTGCCAGTCTCTGGAATTTGTATGCTCTCTGCCCTTCTTTGCTTCCTATTTATGTTAAAGACACAAAGCTCACCCCAGAATGGGAGGTGCACCCTAGGCCAGGATTCCTGTCCTGTGCTGAGTGATGCCTCAGAGGGTGCCAGAGTGGCAGGGGAGGAGAAGGAGAGGTTTGGTTTGGAGCAGGCATAAGAAAGCTGGCTGAGCTGTGCCAGGGCAGTGACTCGTAGCCTAGCCCTTCTCTTGTGCTACAGGGAAATGGAAGTGGAGCTGCTCAGAGTATGTGGAACCAGCCCCGAGTGGCACCGCGGGTGGAGTCGGTTCCTCTGCTCTTGCTGCAGGGTGCTGCTTGTTGCTTCCTCTGATATTCCTCAAGCATTCTCTAGTCAGCTCTTGCACCTCCTGAAGTTTCCAAGGTCACATCTGAAGTCTTTTGACCCAAGTGCCGTAATCAGTATTGATGATGCCATCTACTTGGTTTTGCTAGTCGCCAGTTTTCCCATCAGTATGTGTGGTTACTGTGCCTGCCTTGTGTGTGTGCAGTGTCTTTAAATCTGGAGTCGTAACTTCTGTGTGTGATGGCAGTCTGGAGGGGAGGAAGAAAAGGGAGGTGTGCAGTAATAAATTACCATGTCCTGTGATTCAGCTGCAGCTTCTCATTTCTTCACATAGGATCCAGTTTATGGAAAAGGGAAACTTGGAGAAATTCAAGGACTTGTCCTGGGAATGCTGGACACTTTTAACTATGAACAAGTAAGTTGCACGTACTTCTATTCTGTCCACCCCTAAATACAGGGATTCTTTTTAGCATCTAGCCTACTTCTCTCTCTGATTTGCTATTTTTCTCTGCAAGGAAAGTAAATGGGCACACAAGTGATCTATATTTGTGTGATCTGGGGAAGGGGAATGAGTTTGTGTAGCTTGCAAGCATATTACAAGTGAAGGGACCGACAGGTACATGGTGATGTGAACACCTCTGTAGTGGAGATTTATGTTAAATGTACTGGAAGCATGAACACCTGCTTTTTTTTTTCCTGCAGTTAGGGAGTCAAAGGCACAAAAGCAATATGGTTTGTTTTTTTTAAAACATGATTTTAAATATGTGCCTTTTAAATTAGTCTGTTTTGCCATTTCCCAGTGGTAACACTGCACTTCCTTTGTCACCCTATTACATTTTATCTGTCTGACTCCTGCCTTTCTCTGTTCAGTTTTAAATCCCAGAGAGTCTCCAACCTTCTATGTTTTCTAAAGGTCATTTTTCCTGAAACAGAACGTGTAGTCTTCCTCCAAACTCGCTGTCTCCTGTTTTTTCTACCATAAGGCGCTACCATTGTAGCTAGTGCTCAGGCCTCCATGCAGCATCATCCAATTTAAAAATAAAATGGGGAATAGCTTTACTGTAGAGGTCTAAATGTAAAGAGAGATCCTGAGTTTTTGAGGAAGGTCTGCTCTGAGCAGCACAGGCTCTCTGATCTGTTGTTGAGAGCAGTTGTCTGGTAAAGGCTGCGTATTCATTATATGGACCAGGCCATTCCTTTGATTTTTGTCTTTCTAAGGAACCACCAATACAACCTCTGAAGCCTTTGGTGAGTTGCTATCAGAGGGCATCAATAAGTCACAGATGAAAGCACCTATCCCTGATACCTGTTTTGTTGTTGCTTAAGGAAGCACTGGCCACTAAAAACTAAGGGTGTTTTGCTTTTGGTTCTTAGAAATGAAGATCTCAGTTGGGAAGAGCTAGCAGATGAGAGAGATGCAGTGTTCTTTCGTATTTTAATTGTGATAGTGCATTGGACTTTGATTTTTCTCTGTACATTTCTAATAAAATAGGGGGTTGTATGCAGTAACTTAGCAGGTAGAGGGGAAAAGAAGCCTGATACAGAAGATGACAAGATGAGCTTGCTCTCCCACATCTCTTTTAATGCTCTCAGACAAAAATCAATAAAGCACTTATCTATCTATTTAGGAGTGAAAAGGTATCGTCGGCATTAACTTGTGGTAAAAAGGTAAGTATTTTGAAGACAGCAGCTACAAAATGTAAAAAGAAGCAATTTTGTGTGGTTGGGTTTGTTCTTAGCAATCTGATAAGCCGCTTGTTATGAAGAACTGAACATTGTGGATTTTCTGCACTGTGAAGATGACACAATGACTTAGGTACTCTGCAAATTGTCTTCCACACAGACCCTTCTAGAGACAACTACGAATCTTTTAAACCATGATCTCCACTGGTCGCTGTGTAACCTAAGAGCTTCTGTCACTAGAGGGCTTACCCCAAAGCAGGATTACTGCTGCATTTGTCTACAGCAGTACAAAAGAAGGCAAGAAACTGCTGATGAAATCATTGTTTTCAGGTAAAGTTAAGAGGATAGATTCACAGATGTGTTCATGTTAGTAGTTTAAAATAAAAAATAATTTTAAAAGCTACTGGTCTTCTCTAAGTAATGGTATGTATTCCTGTGGGCATGTATCTCCTGTTCCCTTGCACTGTGAATGGGCTGGCCAGTCAAACTGATCAGAGCCTGATTCTTTGCATTTAGCTACGTCTGTCTTAGCTGAAAAAAAAAATTCCTTACAGTTTTGTGAGAGCAGTTTGGGAAGCTGTCAATTCATGCTAGCTCTCCTGGCAAAGCATGTGTTAGCAGAAGGTGATTCTTTGATGTATACGGACAGCACAGTCCTCATCAATACCCTTAACCACCTGTGAGCCCCTACTGAGCAATGCTGTAAAACAGAGCAGAAACTCTTTGCAGAGCTTCATAACACATAAATGGTCTGAAAACTGGATGCAGCAAGTAAAACCAGGGCCACTGTATGTTGCTGCCAGCTGACCTAGTGCTGTTCTGTGCCAAATACAGTGCTTTGTGCTGGGGAAGTCTTGGGGCCCGGTGGATACCTGTTGTCCCAGAAATAATTGCAGCATTGTGGTTTTATTTGCTTATATTTGTACATCTCAGATCTATTGCAGCCCTGATGATGTGCTCTGGCACCTCTAATATTCCTGTGTGGCCAAGTGGCTGTAAAACAGGATCATTATTCCTTTAGTATTGTGATCTGTAACTGCATCAGCAAATGCACATCTGCTGGTACTTTTGCAAGGCTAGAAATCCTGCAGGAGAGTGTGGAGGTATGAAGGGGGTGTACACACTGCTGATGTATATGCAGCCAAACAGACTTGTTTTCCATTGACCAGAGATTTCCTCCACAAACTGTCGCACCGACAGGCTGCATTACCCTGCTTTAACAGAAGTTTTCTCCTGCCTTTACAGCTGCGGCCACTTGTACCATTCTCTGTGTCTGCTGAGTAAAGAGTGTGGGGTAGTAACCAAAGGCCTGATGCGGTGGATGTGCTATAAATGCAACTCAAGCAACAAGGGAGGAAAACTGAGTGAGAACTTTTCAGAGCTGAAAAAAGGAAGTGCGACATCCTTGGCGCAGGTAAGGCTTGTAAAGCGTTTTCTCTTCAAGTTAACTTCTAGACTTCAGTGCTTTGTTTTCACTCTGCTTCCAGACAAGCCTACAGTCAGTGTCAAACAGTATCTGCAGTTAGCTAGTCACATTTATGAATTTTGTTTTGGTGTGGATATACAGAGCTGTGCAAGAAAAGATAATGTGTCCATCCAGAAGGTCTGGGAACCGCTAGCCAGTGTGAAGGGAAGCTGGATACGTGCAGCTGATTATCTGACAGATGCATCCACTGCTTTGTCTTGTTTGTGAGAGCCTGTGATGGGCCAATGGGGACAATTCATTTCAAACCATATTTAGCTGTGTTTTATGTAAAACTTTTAGTAAAAGCTGGTGCATTCTTGTGGTTGGACTGTAGAACCTCTGTTCTACCTTCCTAGCCTGACTCTGGGTAAGGGATCTGGAATTGATTTGACTCGTAAAACGCTAGCACAATGTTTAAAGAAGCTTGCATGTAAACAAGACTGCTGCAGCTGTATTTGGGCAAGAGAATGGATAATTAGTTTGTATTTATTGTCAATATGTGCAAGAAGTTTCACCACCCCTACTTCAAACAGACACTAGGTCTCAATGTGCATGCTGCTGTGTTTTCCCTGGCCCAGTACTGTGGACTGGAAGCAAAAATAGCAGGTAGCTCGTTGGCATGTCTTTGAGAAATCCTGCATGGGGGTGGAGCTGAACTCTGCTGTCCCATGTTCCAGTCAGGGTCACTGATGAGGGTTTGTTTCTAAACGCCTCGAGGTACGTGGGACACTTGTCACCACCCAAATGGCACGCAAAGCAATGTATTTCCACTTCTGAAAGCAGAGTAATTCAATCTGGGAGTACGTTCTTATAGTACTACTTCAGTTTTCTTCTAGCTGATTATTTCAATTTCTGCCAAATCAATTCTGATCAAAAGATAGCTAACAGCATTAGTCAACTTCCATCAGCTTCTGTATTAACAAAAAAAGAAGCTTCCTGTTTGAAGGGAGACTTAGGGGAAAAGCAGTCTCTGAGGAGTGCAGGGAGCACAATGCAATCTTTGCAGTCAGATTGTGTTAGTTTCTAATATGGTGACAGAAAGAAAAGCTTTCCCAGTAGAGACTGTAAATCGACTGTGATCCAACCTGCGTACAAATGGTTGGCATTTTGTTTCCATCCCATTCGCAGTGAGATACAGATACTGGCTCTAAAGCTGGGCAGAATCAACAGCTCTGTATTTTACCCCCTACTCTTTTGCTCCAGAGGAATGCGTGCCAAGCAGGTGTGCCAGACCAGACTTAGCTTGAAAAGCTAAAGGCAAAATTAAGTGCTAAAACCACGCCAGTCATTAAAGTGCCTGGTGTTTCACAGCACTGCCTCATAACTTGATTATTGCTGGGCTTCTCATGAGCTGGTCAGAGAAGCCCTGTGCTCCCTGTTAATACTGGCCTAGACACACCTGGGAGCAGAATGAATCAGAAAATGCTCCAGATGACACGGGAGCGATGAGGGCAGGGAGGAGGTGATGCTGCCCTTTAACAGATCCGTTTGCAGAAGTGAGGGACTGGCCGGGGACTCAGGCCTTAAAGGGAGCCATGTGGAGAGGGACTGGATGGGGAAAAAAAAGGGTAACAGCAGAGATCATCTGACGCTACGCTAGAAAACATCCATGCCAGGTTACCCGAGTGCTGGATGCTTCCCCGCTGTCTGTCATGTGCTCTTGGCAGGGAAACGCATCCTTCCTGCTCCGCGCAGCCGGCCCGGTGCAGCTTGGCTCGGGCTCCTCAGAGCACCAGCACTGCTTCCAGCCCCCTGCCTCCTCCTCCTGATGGCCCAGATCCTCTCCAAGTTTGCGATGTTCATCATATATTTAAATTATAATATTTAACTGTAGCGCTTGCATGTGATTAAACTGTTGTGCAGTCACATCTTTAAAAAGCTGAATATATTTAGACTTGGCGAGACTGAAATCTCTAGCTTCTCCGGGAAGTTTGTTTGCTTAACAATCGCTGCTCTGTAGTGTTAATTAACCCTGTGAGGTAACGATTCAGCTGGCAGGGAGCAGTCTGAGGCACAGAGCAGACTTGTTCTGGGGAGACACTGGGAGGGTGCGGGGGCTGCACCAAGGCCGACAGCAGAAGGCCGCAGGCAGGCCGGCGCTGCGGGGCTGGGTCTCGTGCAAACTCAAATTAATTTAAGCGGAGGTTCTTAGAGAATTACACATGGAAATAGCTAAGCTCGGCAGGGCATAATCCTCGTGCTTGTTTTGGTGTGGCACTGGTCCATGCAGAAGGCCCGGGGCTGTTGGGAAGGTGGGGCTGGCTCCCCAGCAGCCGGGCGGTGCGGGGTGCTGGAGAGAGGAGCGGACAAGCAGTTTGAGGAGCAGACCCAGAGGTTTGTGCTCGTCACACCGTGCTTGCTTCCACATCTGGCGTTTCTGCAGAGAATGACCAGGACATCCCAGGGAGGTCGCACTGACACACCTGCTGCTTTGGGCCCTGCCTCCCCGCACCCTAGAGAACCAGCTCTGAAGCTCCTGGGATGTTTTGTGTACGAGGCCATGGGGAGGCTGTTTCTTTGCAGATCCTGGAAGCGCTGTCTGTCCCCTGATACGAGCTAATGCTGGTGTCTTCTGTAGTGAAATCTTCACTTTAGATACTTATTTTCTTAGTAGGCCTTGAATTAGGAGCAGATTCATACTGAGAGATGCCACCAAGCATCTGGAGTGCATTTCATAGTACCGGTTCTGCTCTGTTGAAACAAAGACTGTCAGTTTGAATTCTGCGATGTTGTAGAGATTTATATGTGAAATGACAGCCCAGCAGACAGTGTTTTCTCTGTCCCTGCTTTGCATGCATGACTTCTATAGCAATTGCCTTAAAACTGAGGGCAGTGGAGAGGTGCCACAAACCAGCACAGAATCATTATTGAATCCGGCGATGGCGTGTATTTACGTGGAGCCTCACTCTGGTAGGGGCTTCAGGCATCTTGCCCCAGCAAAGGAGAGGAATAATGAGAAAGGGCCAAAGGGGCTTTCTTTCCCATTCATTTTTCTCACCAAAAGTTTGTGCTTTCTGTGTTATCCCTAACACCTTGCTGTCCTGCCAAGGGCAATCTTCAGTGTCTAAACCCCGATCATCTGTCCTGTATGCCTTACCTTATCTCTTTCCAGAAATGAACATTTGTGCGTGTTGTTTTTCATAATCTCTTTTAAAACCTTCACTGTGTGTTTTTTTTTTTTGTTTTGTGGTGATTGAAGTCAACTGATGCAGAAGCACAGTAGATAGTCTTTTGCCTAAATACGTAAGTGAAATAGTCTCTGTATCTTAGTCATTGGTCTTCAAAACTAATTTGCCTTGTTACGGTGAGGTAGGTAGCGTTTTCCATTTATTCTGCCAGGCTGCGCAGTAGGGATCAGGGAGAGGAGCACAGGCTTGGTTTTTGGACCATGAATTCTGCAGAAAACGCTGTGAAAGACTAAGCTGAAATGCTCTGGTGCTTCCATGTCTGAGAGCGATGTGAGTTCTGAGGGCACCATTGTTAGAGCTGTCCAGATGGCAGATATGTTTTATTCAGGAGTTTAATCCTGTGAAGTCACGCCAGGATGGACAATGAGTGTGATCCGTGGTTAATCCAGTTTGTTGGACTCTGCGTTTGGGCTCTGCTCTGCAGCCTGTCTCTGGCACCCCTCTGCAGTGCAGCTTTCCTTCCAGCACGGGGGGGTTTGACAGCACCTGAAGAGGCATTGGTACCACATTGTATCGCTCGCCTGAGATGTGAAATGTTCCTCTGCAGCACGTCTGTGTGCTTTCTGTTGGGTAAGAATGAGGGTTAGGACTCTTTTCCCCCCCCCCAGTACTTATTTTAGAGCTAGAAAAAAGTTACATGACCTCTGTCAACCAGTAGACGGAGCCAATTTTACTGTTCTCAGTGTAATGGCGACCATCAGCCATTACCCTGACTCCAGCAATACCAGAATTTTCCAAGGACTTTTTAACTTTGGAAATATCCACGCATGAATTTTTCCCCAGATGGCACCAGGCAGATAATGAGCACTGCGTACGGTGACAGGATGGCACGTTCTCCTCAGGGAGCCCTGTCCCTCAGCCTTGGAGTTGATGTTGGTGGTGGGTTCCTCAGCTTCTACAACGCTTAGAAAGTCCATGTGAGGAAGGACGGGGAGGCGCTTGGTACTGTTGGCTCCTTATCAGCAGAACATCTGTGTTTTAAGATTTCTTCTAATATATTGGAAGCAAAAATGATTTAATAAGAAGAAAACTGAGTGCAGGGGTTTAAATTAGCAGCCAGAAGAGGGCTGGCAGCAAAGTTAAAACCGAAAATAAAATACAAATTTAAAGCAACTAATTTCAGGAAAACAGGCATCCTTTAGCAGCTTCTAAATCAAAATCGACTGTTTTCTTGCACTTTCCATGTCCCTGGGTAGTTTGTTTTGTTTGGATATTTATTTATTTATTTTTTTTTAAGAGAAAATCTGACTGAATTGTGATTGCTTCCCCTGGCCTTTCAGATGTAGTAGTCTGCAGTGCAGCAGAAGTTTTTTTCTGCCTGCAACCCAAAGTCATGCCCTCTGGCACCGGAGAGAGGCTGACACCAGGCGCAGACAGCTTGCTTCCAGACTGCCTATCGCAAAGACCAAAGCAGCGGGCTGCTCCCCAGGTGTTGTGTCCTCGCTAAGAGAAAGGGTGGCAAAATTTTGGTGTGTAATCTTCGCTTCAAATCTCAGTTTCAGAGAAAATATTCCTATGGTTCAGTGGAAATTCCGGTGTTTGAATAAAACATCTCAAATCTCGGAGGGTCTGTAAATCAGGCTCGCAGGAAGGCAGTGACAGCTGCGGGGCTGCTGCAGCCTGTCGACATTCCCACAAGCTGCACCAGTCCCTGCTGCCAGCAGCCCTGTGCGGCTCCACGCTGCTCGACAGTCGTGTGCCTGCTCCCCGAGAACCAGCACCACTCGCTGCAGGGCTGCAGTGTGACATTGCAGGCTTTCAGCCTGTCTTTGCACATCTGCTGTGGAGCACAGGCAGGAAAGAAACGGCGTGACTTTGTCTGCTAGTGGAGGCTGCTTGTCCAGAGCCAGCATGGTGCTCGGTGCTCCCGGTGGCTGCTGCTCCCCTGGGCTCTGTGCTCCTCCTGAGCTGAGGAATGAGAAACTGCTAAGGGGTCAGGAAGGCCCTACAAGACTGTCCGTTCTCCTTGATGCCCCTTTGGAGGGGAGCAAAGTAAGCGGGAGCTGAGGTTTTGTTTCACTTTGCAGTCCCCAGGTGGGAGACTTTGAGAGGGAATTATGGCCGGGCCAGTGGTGTTGTGGGAGCCAAGGGGTCACTGGCTGTCTTGGGCAGCCTTCAGAAGTACAGGTGGTAGACAAACATCTCTCCCTCAGCAGCGGCAGGTTAATGCACGGGTGGCAGGGGCTTTGAAGGGGACAGATAGCAGAGGTGTCTGCGTTTTCACTGGGGGTTGGAGTCATGTTATCACCCAGCCCCTGACACGAGGCCTTAGCGAATCCTTCTCACCCCGGGTAGAACTTCTCTCCTCTGCACCTCGTCCTTCCCTTTCTTGCCCTGAAGTCCTGCCACTGAGAGGACACCGCACCTCTTTAGTCTTATGTGCCCAGCTCTTGTGGAACACGGTCAAGCAGCCTCCATAACTCATATTTAGAAAGTGAATTATTTGTCTCGCGTGATGCTTTTGCTATCTTGGGCTTGGGCACCGAACTGGGATCAGACCGAGCACAGGTAATTGGGCAACATTTAATGTGATGTTTATTCCACACGCTGCCGTGCTTCCCCTGGAGCCTGCTACATTATTTATAAACGCTTTGTCTGCTGGGCCACAGTGTCCAGTGAGGATGCTCATAGTGAGGATGTGTGGTTTTTGTTTATCTAATTAATCCCGAGCAGCGTTGTTGCTCCTTTGGCTAAAGGCAGCAGCAGAAGTCCTTGGGAATATTCCAGCAGTGCCTGGCATGAGTGTGAGCTGCTGAGCACAGGGAGAGCAGGGATGCCAGTGTGCTTTCTGGGTATTCCATACAGACAGCTCTCCTGCCTCCCCCTCCTCAGTCGCTGCAGTACCTCACATCGCAGCAGCAGCGGGGCCACCAGTGCACTGCTAAGCCTCTCCTCTCCCTTGCCTCGAGTGGGAGCTCTGCTCCTGAAGTTCAGCGAAGTTCAGCTGGAACCGAGAGACACCTGCCCTCCCCGTCCTGCTCCTGAGGAGATTGGAGGAGGGCTGTGGTGAGGCAGTGCTTCAGTTCCCTGCAGCTGCTGCTCGCAGCGCTGCCAGCCCTGAGGGACTGGCGTGGTGCCCACGGCTGGAGCCCTGCACATGCTGGTGGAGGTGGGTGCTGACACTAAGCAGCACCTCATGCTGCTGTGGTGGCCCCAGGCCGTCCTCCCAGCAAAGATGTTGCTCGCTTGCAGCACTGCCTGGCGTGGCCTGCAGGGCCAGGTGCCCCGCTCCAAGGGGATCGCCTGGGCTGCGTCTGTCCTGTACCAGGGGTGCGGATCCGCAGCGACACATCTTTGTTCTGTGAGGAGTTGCCTGAGGTTTTCTGGAGTTAACAATTCTCTAATGACTGTGGGTCCTGTCGCTGCAGGGGAGGGCTGGCAGGAGGCAGGTTTGGTGGCCGGTGCTGGTGGGCTCAGCTCTTTAAAAGAGGGAGCCAGGTGTTGCTTTTATTCCTAGGAATCCCGAAACCTTCCCCAGGACTTCTGGCTGCATCTGTCCTGTGTTAGGAAGCGGCCCTCCAAGGTAATGCGGTGCAGCAGCACGCTGTCAGATGGATGTAGCAATGTCTTGTGTGGGAGCTGTGGCTCCGAGAGGCAGCACTTAGATGGCTCTCTTGGTGTGACTGTTATCGGTGCCTCTGCTTACAACTGCAGCATGATCTGCTTTGCTTAGGCACAAGCCGATGATGGATTTTGTAGCTGTTAAATTAAAGATAATTGCAGGCTTAGGAGGGTGGTGTGGTGACTACCAGAGGGGGGTGGAATACGTGCACGCAAAATGTGCTACGAGAGATTAGCATTATAGTGGTGGGATCTCAGTACGACAAAAAGGCACCTTTCGGGTTGCTGGCCCAGTGTCTCAGGGGGATAAACCGAGTCTCTTGGATTCTGCATCGAGTCTGAGACCTTCCTGAGGCGGTGCGAGGTTGGGCTGGAAAGGGCTTGGAGGAGCTGAAGCGATTCAGAGCTGATGTAGCCCATAATGAGCTGAGTGGCCCCGGGGTAGTGCTGGAGGCCGTGGCTGCGTTGGGGGGTGAGCGGAGGAGTTGAGCAGATTCCACTAACGCCTGAGTGCTGATGCTGGACTCTGAGAGCCTGCCTGTAGCTCTTGAATGGAAACATGTCTTTAGTGACACGGTTAAAAAAGGAAGAGGCCTGACAGCAGCCGTTCCCATGACAACAGCGAGAGTTGCCTGCAATATTTCAGCTCATCAGCCTGGAGAACAGCCTGATTGATAGTTACATACGCGTGGTAGAGAGATAACAGAAGAGGGGAGGCCAATTATATTGCATTTTCCTTGTCCTTGAATGCCTGTGGCCACACAGCAAATGCGGAGGGCAGTTTTTCCTTGTCCTTCTGTTGATAGTCTTTTTTTCCCCAAGTAGGAATGACCTGCATGGCCCTTGGGAGTGCCTGTACCCCTGTCAGCTGCAGATGTGTGACCCTTACGGTCACAGGCTCTCTGGTTCAAAGCCTATGCCATCTGCACAGGGACTATCAACATTTGGCTCCTTGATTGGTGGTTACAAATAGTTATTTACAATATAAATAATGGAATGGAAGGGGAAGAAATGAGTTTAAGTGCAAGCTCCTAGCATGAGCGAGCTGTAGTCAGGACGTTGTTCGTCTCAAACCATTCCCAGATGGAGTTTCCTTGATACCAGGGCCAACGTGGCTGTGGTGCTGCAGGGAGCGGCGGGCTGCTGCTGGGAGGGAGGCTTGTGCCACCAGGGAAGCCAAGGCTGCTGCCAGTGCCTTGCTCTGACTGGTGGTCGTGTGCTCCCTGTAGCGTTTGTGCACTGAGTTTTGTCCACCATAACTTTCTTGTGAAGCAGTTTGTTTTGGTTGATTTTCCTCGTGCAGTAGCCAGAAGGGTTCCTGCACCAGGTTGCTGTAGCGTGTGCTTTATTTCTGCACGTAGCACTGGGAGGCGTCCTCACGGAGCTTTTGAACGTGGTCCTTAAACACGCCACAGAGCATGAGAAGCATAAAGGCAGCCGGCTGCTGCAGCACTGCAACCCCGGAGGAGAAATCCTCCCTGGAGAAAGGCCTCATGGTGGCAGGAGCAGCAGCAGCCAGAGAGGAGCAGGACGTGCCCGCCTGGCAGCCACCCTGCTGGGCTGCAGGGAGCAGCAAAGCTCCACCTGCCCTTGTGGGGCCAATTCAGCCTTCAGCCCAGCTGGCCGTGCTCCTCGAAGTCATGCTGTGTCTTCAAATTGGGCTTGTTCTGTGGCCAAAAAGTTAAGGTAAATTCAACTTTAGTGAGCAGTCGCTTGTAGGACTGTAGCATTTGGGGTTTATAGCCTTTGGGAAGTGTGTTTTGGGGAAAATATTTAAGAATGAATATTGAATGTTCCCTTAAAAATAGATCCCCAGAGACGACAGATGCCAGATTGCTGCTCATGAGGGAGGCTGTTCTCCCTGGCTCCTGTCGTAGCTCCTTGATGATGCTTTTGAAACAATCAAAATAGAAACATCGTGATGTGCTGAAATGGAACAAACCTTACGAGAATCCGTGATACTGTGTCATCCCTCCCTGGGACATTTAAATAATGCCTTTTAAAGCAGTTTGAGTACGCATTCCGCCCTTCCTGCCTAATAATTTGCTGCAGACCGTGGCACCTGTGTTTGCAGCTCTGTTACCCTCACCCGCGGCGCTGCAGCAGCCCCCAGAGCTGCACAGGAGCAGCCCGCGCTGCTGGGGCTGCCTTCCCAAGGAACGTGGTTGCCACTGGCGCATGAATCGCCTCCTCTCCCCACACCCTTTCTCTCCTCATTTCCTAGTTTTTAGCCCACTAGGGGAAAAGCAGACTTTAGGAGAGAGACCGTTAGCAGATAATAATCATTTGAACAGTTGTTGTTCCCAGTTGTGCCTGATGGCAGCGTGCCGCCGGGCCGGCCGGGAGCGAGCAGGACCTGGGGGACCACAGGGAGAGAGGCCTGGGGGAGCTTGGAGAGGCTGCTCCTCCTGGGAGACCCCTTACTTCTCCTCCTGGCTGGCTGTGGTCCCATCCCCTTTTCTTCCTCTCTTCCTTTTCTTTTTTCTTCCCCCAAACCTAACTTTGTCTGCAGTCAGCTACAGCCTTCCTCCGCCCGAGTCATTGTGCACACAGCAGCACCTCGGCATCCTTTGTTCAACAGCAAGGTTTCCTTTCCAAAGTCACACAGTGCTACTCGCAGTGACTTGCAGCCGGAGGGAAGTCTTATTTCCCCGACCAGGCTGCAGACTGGCTGCTCTGGGCCCAGTGTCAGGGACAGGGATAAATTTGTGTATGTGAACTTGGCACCTTATTGTTTTTGTAACCTTCTCATTCTCTTCACCAGACAGGTTCAGAGTCTGTGTTAGATCCTCAGCAAATCCAAGCTTTTGACCAACTCTGCCGACTCAACCGAGGAACCTCCAGAGTACGTACCGCACGTTTTCCTTCCCGTTCTCAATTGGTGCGGGGCATTTTGCGTGTTGCCAGGCCTCTCATTAGAACTGGCAGCGTGGGCTTTGGCTTTTCTCTTGGGTTTCATTCAGTGCTGGCAATTTAGCATGCACAGAGCTGGCCGTTCAACATCACAAGGCATCCACACTGCCTCTGACAGCTGAGGAAATTCACTGGCAGCAAAACAGTGGAAATGCCTCTGGCTCTGAGGCTGGGCCTGAAAGAGTCCACGGCGTGACATTTCTCGGGTACTTTTCAGATCCATGTGGCTCCTATGCACAGAGGATCCCCTCCTCCTGTCCCCTGTATGTTGCCCTGCTCGGCCAAGCAGGGCCACTCCCTCTGTCCCTGGCTTTTTCCTTGTGCCTCCTGCCTGTTCTGGCTGCGTTTTTTGGCACTCTGAGCTCTTTCTGGGATTGTTTTCCAATGATGTAATTTAAAAATAACCCAAAGACACGTGGAAAGTTGCTCAGCTCAGGACTGTTGTGCTGCAGATTTCTGTAGGGTCACCGCGCACAGCTTTTTCTTCGCGTGTTAAGGTTTCTCTAACTGCAGCAGGAGATGATCCCTGCGAGCTCTGAGCCCTTCTGCACCTTACACAAGCGCTTCAGGGGCCTCAGTTGATGCTGTCTGGGTTTTGTCTTGCAGCTCGCTCTCCTGACAGAACTGTCCCGCACCCATGGTGAAAAGCACGGGCTGCTCAGCGTGGCGCACGGGGACCCCGCCACCAGCAGCGTCTTCCAGAACGAGACCTTCCAGCTGCACCTGGCGCCGCCCCCACTGGTGGAAGAGTAGCGCTCCTGCTCTGCAGCGAGCTTTTCTGTGACGATGCTGGAATTTCCCCGCTGCCCTTCTCACAGCCCTGTGTGCCATGCTGAGCCTTGCTGGGCACGTGAGGGTTTGCAGCAGCGGGTGAGCTCCTTGTGCCGCCACTCACCAAACAGAGCGGCAGCTGGATGGGAAGCTCGGAAGCCTGGGGTCAAAACAGAGCATGCTGAAGCACTGCAAGCACTGGGGCTGACCTGCAGGTTTGTGGCAGCACCCGTAACTTTGCCAACTAACTGTGTCTTCTCCGCTCCACTGGAGCCTGTGACACAGCGTGCCCTACTGCCGCGTGCGGGGTTTGAGGGCAAAGGATGGGCAAACCTGGGAAAGGCTGCGGAAAGCAATTCACGGGAGAAAATGAACCTGAGCACAGCGTGTTCATACAAACTTCTATTAAAAAGTCCCTTGGTTGAAATTGGGTGTGTGAGCTGTGTGCCTGGGGAGTGGGTAAGAGGCTGCTGGTGTGCCAGTGCCAGTGCTGCTGGCTGTTGTTTTCTTGGTACAGCTACTGCTCAACCGGTAGCAAAAGGATGCTCTGCAGAAGTGGCACAGGAGCCAAAAGAAAAGCTACAAGCTCTGCTGGGCAGCTTTGGGTTCTGCTTTCTGTCTGCCTGCAGTCCTGGCTGGCCTGAAAGGGCCGTGGGATGGCTCAGTGTGGTCTGAGGCAGGTCCTCAGGTGCTGCAGGGGGAAGAGGATCGCTGTGACTCTTACTGATTGCTGAAGGTTTGTCACTACTAAGCTCAACTCTTTCTTGTTGAACACCAAGCTGGGGAGTGTCACTAGGTGAGGCTCGGCTTCTGGTGGCACCTTTATCAGTCTGCTCACGGAGTGGCAACCTAATAGCAGTGGTGTTTGTGTGGTCTCCTCTGGCTTGTGAAATGGCGTTACCGGGTTCATGATCACCACCTCCTCTCTTCCTGTGTCTGTTCTGGCACCAGCACTGGGACGTGTTGGGATAACACCCCCGTGGTGTCCCAGCCAGCACACCTCAGAGCTGCAAAGTCTTCAGATGCCTGGTACCCGAGGCTGGGCTCTGTGCCCTGCAGGAGCACCAGGCAGGTGGAGCTCTGTGCACAGAGCTCACCCAGAGCCACAGGGCTCTTCCAGGCATTTGGTACGTGTCAGGTAATGCCATCTGAAGCTGTGAGTGAGCTCTCCTTTGTTGGAAACCCTGCAGTGTTTCACTGTATTACGGGAAATACACAGTTAGGACAATCAGAACTTGAGTTGTTGAGTATTTTATTAAAGAGGAAATATACACACCTCTCCCTGGCGGAGTGGAGCAACTAGCTCAGGGCAAGTCTCTTACAGCACGTCTGCGCAATGTTTGTGCAAACAAAAGAAGTCACGTTTCTGTGAGGAGCGTTTTTCTGATCTGGGGTGCGTGATGGAGCGCAGTGAGAAACCTGCCCCTGCGCTGGCTGCTAGGACGCTTTCCAGAACTAGCCCTGTCCCACACCAGGCTGCTCCTCTCAAGTTTTACAACAGAAGGAAGAGGCAGCTTATTGTGCTTGACATCTGAACAAATCCTGGGTAGGAGACACTCACAGCTTGTGAATATTGCTAATTACTTTACAGTTAAGAAAGAATGTATCCTGACGACAGTGATATGAACCTGCAAGACCACAGGACCGCGTGGTAAGTCTTGGTCATGAACACCCAGCTCATCTCACTGCGCTCGCAGCAGGTGCCCCCAAACAGCAGCAGGACGCAGCGGCAGCCCCTCTGTGCTGGCAGAGCAGACCACGGGCGCTCTCGTGGAGCAGGAAGGGCCTGGTGGCCTCAGCAACAGCAGGTAAGGAGCACCCTGGTCTCGGGAAGGGCCCCGGACGTACCCATGCCCACCAGTCTCCCGGCCTCCCTGGGAAGGCTGAGGCAGACCAGGCACCAGAGCAAGTGTTTGCAGCTCTCCACTCAGATTACAATTGAAAGATTAAATATGAGTAAATGCTGTAGGCTTATACATAATGCTTTCTTCTACCTTACGAGATGTGCCTGAATGGTCAAAAGACACTAAAACATTGTTAGAAACCTTAGTTAACCAAGAAAGACAATCCCGCCCTCAGAAAATAATTAAAACCTTACTTAGTTTTACTACAGCCTTCGTTTAAATGCCCTCAAAAAAAGAAAACAGGATACTTAAGTGCCTTGTGAGAATGTATCTGTTCATGCAATGGCCCAACTTCCTCATTTAACAAGCATTGCACTTTTTTTTATATAATTCATCAAAACTATAAAACCTATTATTTTTTGTCTGAAAGTGTTAGTCTAAAAAGTACAGTATTACTTTATAACCATTTATGGTAAACTCCTAGCACGCGCATGTGCACATACACACACTGTTGCCTAAACGTTTTCTAAAGATACTGATTACAAAGTGTATAAAATTAGTAATACATTGTCAGGATACAGTGAGAGATGAGCCATCCTATAACACGGACTATAATCTAGTATCAATCACTAAACTGTACACGTTTATACAGCCTTATATTCACCGATGACTTTTGAAACGTAAACAGCAAGTACACAACGAAATCCAGTAATGCTGTTGAAAACAGTTATTACTGACTCCAACTGATTCAAGCTGACTGAAATCTTCTGAGAAAGGTATTTTTGTTCCGTTAAGGAGGGCTGAAACAGAACCACCAGCAGAACAGCTCTTTCTCACCAGCTATGTGAGCAAAACTTTAAAACCTGCTCTTGAACTGGGTGCAGAGGAGAGTGAGCCGAAGCTTCCTCGCTCAGCATCGGTGGCCGTGGCTGCGTCTGGACAAGCACACGCGCTACGCGTGCCTGGGCCACCTCACGGGCACCTCCGTGCTGTCCCCGAGCTCTGCCAACACAGTGGTGTGGCTGAAGGATTTTGTGTTTTAAGCTTTGTTTTTCTTCAGGCAAATGCAGGCCCTGAGGCCTTTTGGTCCTGAGTGCGCGTGTCCGGCACCAACAGCACAGGAGGAAGCAGCAGGCAAAGCTGAGGGTGGATTTTGCGTGTTTGGAGGTAGTCGCTTCCCTTCACCTGTCGTTTTACACCCGGTCTGGAATGGTATTGGTGAGACTGCTGCGCCTCCTCCCTGCCTGCTCCCCCTCCTGCTGAGCTGCAAGAGCCAGCTCCCCTGCCAGAGATCCACGCGGAGAAGGGATCCGGGCAACTGCTTGGCCTCGGAAGCAACAGTTGCCTTTTCAGGAGATTTCAGAGCCTGACCTAACTCAGCAGATGCTCGGTGCATAGCCTGGAGAAAAGTTGGAGGCACTTTGTGCGTTCTCTAGCCTGCCATACCAACCCACTGGAAGAGTGGTGCCAACGCGTTCGGGGAGGGTCGCACCAACACTAGAGAAAAGGACGGGCACTGCGGGAGGCCAGACAGAGGCAGAACGAGCCTCCTGCTGCTGCACCTCGCACCATCTATAAGAAGAATAAGGACAACTTGGTTTTGCTGCTCACAGGCGTGCTGCACCAGCTCACCCTCTGTGCTTTGAAGGCCCACTGCAAACATCCTGACAGCTGCAAACATCTCAAGCAGCATGTCCTCATATGAGAAGTAACATAGGATGTAACCCAGACCAAGAAAAAGGCCTTTTTCAGCGATAAGAGTCTTAGGATTTATCGCTACCTTATGTGCAGACATGGGAGGTCTGATCAGGCTGAGAACACGTTAAAATTGCTCAGGCTGCTGCTAGTTCACCACTATGCAAGTCCCGCGGCCACGCTCCCATCAGGGATCTGAAATATCAAGTGCACTGGAAAAAAGGGATTGTCAGAAAAAAGAAAAAAAAACAAAACAACAAAATATAAATACTACAAAAGCAACATTACTGAGTGGGAACTGGACTGATCTGATACCACCTTGTCGGATCACACAGTGGTTTCTATAGTCTCAATCACTTCCATTTCACACTGTGAGGGCGACAAGAGTGGGCATTCATCTGGTTCCCAGCTGCTATCCGGGCTGTAATCTTCTTCTGAACTTAGCTCGGCCACCCCCTCCGTGTCCTCATCGCACGACTCCATGTAGTGAACCCCCACCGCGTTGATCCCGGAGTCCTCCGAGCTGGAAGGGGACGAGCAGTGATCTGTTTTTGGTGTATTGCTCTCTTTTGTGAGTAAGGCATTGCGGACAGAGACTTCCTCGGCCTTTGTCTTGTGGGGCACGGGGGGAGGCTGCCTCTGCACGTAGCACATCTTCCCGTTGATGCATTTCACGCGGTAATTGTCAATGAAGAGGTCTGCGATCGTGCAGAACTGCGGGGAGGCGGGGGGCAGCGGGGGCTGGAAGACGGGCGCGAACTTCAGGAAGTGCTCGGTGAGCGAAACGGCGATCTGGATCGTGTTCGTGGCCTCCCGAGGGCGAACGGGGATCTCGGTGCTGGGAAGCTGCTCCACGGGTGTCATGGGCTGATAGACGTATTTACCTGCGGGGAAGGCAGAAGAGCAGCATGTAAAGACTTAGCTTTAAGTTAGAAAGAAGCCGATCAGGGGCTGCCTGCCTTTGGCAGTCAGTAATAACCTGCAGCTGCTGTTTTAGTGGCTTCGAGGTGTTTTTTTTAGTTCTCTCCTGGTGCAAGGTCTCTGATGCTTAATATTGCACTAAGCGCGGCTTCTCTAGCCCTGGTCCTGCTGCTCTCCCTCTCGCTGCTCCCAAGACGTCTGTAGGAAGTCACTAACTTGACAAAATTGACTCCAGGGACCCAGCTCCCTGGCTGAGAAGTGGGGCAGACACCAGCTCTGCCTGCGCCCCTTTCTAGGGGAAAGAAAATTGCACAGATGCCCAGAAGACGCTTTTTCTTCCCCCCACCAAATGCAGAGCAGTTCCACCAGACATCTTTGCTACAATGATCTACGTTTTAGATTTTATTATTACTCTCAACGATGAGTCTCCTTGTATGCACTTCCACGTTCATTCTTTGAGTGCTAACGTGTGATTTTCTGTGTTACAAACCAGAGCACTCACACATGATGACAACTGGAATTTTAAGGCAGAAAATAAGGGAATTCCCATGCCATAGAAATGCCTTTAACATTTTGATTATCTGGTTAAATAATAAGAAAAACAGGATTATGTTGGCTATACAGAGCTGAACCAAGTGCGAACTAAAGAGCACAACTGAAATTCTCTACTAAAAGAAACAAATAAGAGAGCAGAAAATCAGTACTTTGTTAGGAAAAACTGAGAAACCTGAGGCTACGCCAAGACTGTGAAATGCTGCATTTTATTTGCATGAAGCCTCTGCAAGATTCATGCCTCCCCAGGGGGCTCATACGCTGTGAAAGCACACGTTTCCAGAAGACTTGCAAGTAGTGGGACTCTCAGCAGAGTTTTGATGCAGGAGTTACAAATATCACAAATACTCCTTTACAAAGGCCAAGAAAGTATCAAAGCAAGGAGGGGCTGCTCTGATGCTCGAAGCTCTGTGGGTAAGGAGCAGAAAGGCACCAAAGGCCTGGCCGTGCTGGGACAAGGCGATGCCTCTGCCTGCCCCGCGTGTTTCTGGTGGCTCAGAGGTGGTGCAGCCTTTCCTCCTGCATCAGCTGTCACTTTGGAAATTCGGAGCGGTGACTGTGTTTGTGTTTCTGCTCGGGGTGGCTGAGCACAGCCTGGACCAGCAACAGGCGAGGAGGGGACAGGAGAGGAGGGCTCGCTCTGCCATGCCTGCCTGGTAAGGAAGCCTGTCCTCAGCCCAGGAACCCTTCCCAGCCACACAACCAGCGCTGACTGCACCGAGCTCTCAGCCAGCGTGGCACTGGGCTGGGCAAAAGGATCCCAGCTCCTGGCTGTAGCTGTCGCTCTGCCAGCCCCAGCGAGCCAGGGCCCACACACAAGCTGTGCGCTGCCAGCCGGGCTCCGGTACGTCACCAGGGGAAACCTCGAGCGCTGGAGAAGGCTCTTCCCAGCCTGCTGTGCCTGTTGGTACTGGAAGGGGGACAGCCTGCTGGAAAGCAGCCTGCGCTCCGGGGCTGGGGCTCCCGAACCCCTAGCGTCAGAGGAAAGACCCCAAAGAGGGGTGTGGGAGAGGCACAACACGTGGCCAGCAAGGCAGAAAGTGGGCTCAGAGGAACGAGCACCAACCGTGCTGAAAAGAAACCCCCCTTGTCGTGCAGCCAAAGGGAACAGCCAGCAGCCGGGCAGAAAGCAGCGAGCGCGCTGCAGTAAGTGGGCCGGGGAAGAGAACATTTTGTGAATAGATTTGACCAGCTTCGCTTGAATACCTCATCAAGCTGCTTTCTCCTAGGATCTGCGGAATGATAATTGTTAACAGAGCTGCTGGAAAAGCTCTGTGAGAATAAAACGGCATTTTTTCCTCCTACTTGATTGTGGCTGGATGGCAGTTAGGAAACACACAGCCGTCCTCTCCTCCTGCCATCTTTGTAGCAGTGTGGTCTGAGCTCGCTGCGTCTCAGAGGACTTCAGGGCAAGCACCAAAGCACTGAAGGCATCAACCGAGGCAGAACAGAGCGTTTCTCCTCCAGAGCCGGCTGCAGCAGCAGCACGGATGTTGCTGTTGTGGCAGCTGCTGGGGCTGCAGCCTCCTGGGCCCTCCTCAGCCCCTGCACAGCACAACGGCGCCGGGGTGGCCGGGCAGGCCTTGCCCTCCCCACCTCACAGCAGCCTGTGCCTTCCTGCCCGCCGCTCTGCTCTGGAAATCTTTTTTCAAATCAGTGAACATTAAACACGCTCCTGTCTTGCACAGCGACCCAATGAAATGACCGCCGAGCACGCTGCTGGCTGGATTGGTGGCCAGCAAATTCAGCTCCCAGAACTGAAACGCAGCCTGCGTGGGACCAGCGAGCCCTCACCCAAAACCACGAGGCTGTACTGAGGCAGGTATTTGGGCCGCTTCTGTGTGGGCTCCTCTTCCCTTCCATTAGCAGCCAAGGGTAAGACACACCACTGGAGAAAAAAAAGTCTCAACTCTGCTTTTGCCTCAATTCTGCTTGAAGTGTCCAAGGATGGCTCTGATAAAGATCGCAGTGGGATGAAGAATCAGGGTTTCTGTGCAAGGCTCTGACTGTCCGCTCAACACCGCTGCCACGTGCTGCCAGAGGGGCTGGGGGAGGAAAAGCAGAGCACTTAAGCCACGGCAGCTCACAAGCACGGCATTAAAGGAAATCGAAGATTCATCCAATTTTACTCCTTTTCCTTTAAGGAAGATGGTCAAGGAAGAAGCTCACTGACAAACCGTGTTAGGCGGAGGACACGTGTGCATGCCCTGTGCTGTCTCTCGCCGCTTGTCACAGAAGCAGAAATTTGGATTTTCCCAGCCAAGCTGGTGTCTGGTAACTGCAGCACTTCAACCCCCCAGGCAGGGCTTACAGCTGTAGCCTCTGCTGGGTTTTGGAAAACAGAAACCCAATCACAAGTGTGTGGCAATGCGAGGCCCTGGCTGTGGTCACGCTTCGGCCCTGTTCGAAGCCAGGCTGAAAAGCACCGGCAGGAGGAGAGGTCGGGGAGCCGAGGTGCTCCTGGGCACGTGGCTGCCTGGCAGAGCTGCACAACAACGCGGGGCGATTCGCTGCCTGCTTCAAAACTGCCACGCTGGCACTAATTTCAGGGTAGGAGAAAGCAGCAGCTAGTCTGTTAGCAGAGGATTTCAAGCCCGTTGGTGTGACCTGACCTTGGCTGGAAACATTTCCTCGCCGTCCAAGGACAAGTGCTGCCAGGGAAAGGCAGAAATCACCTAATGGGAAAAAGAAAATTTTCCACATAAACTGATTTTCTGCGTTTCTTCAGGATTCTGTTATGAATTTGTTATTAAGTTCCAGTGGATATTAGGGCCAAACCTGTTTATTTTAGACGAAGCCTCTCTTTTATGAACGTGATCAGTTACCTCTGTTAAAAGGTGCTGGTGCTCACAGCTGGAGCTGTCAGAGTGGATCACGGCCAGGGCTGTGGTAATAGCATCGCTTATAGCTCCCTACCCTACATAATGCATGTAAATGCATCAACCACGATGCGGATGCTATGAAAAATTTATGCAGAAATTTAAAAATAAGATCGCCCACCCACTACAGCTTGCAGGATTGGCAGCAGTGTCTTTTTTTTTTTTTTTGTTACAGCAAATTACCCCCAAAGCACAAGTCCCACCTTCTTTTATAATACATCGTGGTCTGGTAAAAGCCCCCCTGAAATAAGCAGAAATGTTTCTGCTGACTTTAAGCAGCTGGCAAAAATCCATGATAAAATAGTATTTCGAGCACCTATTCCGACACGTTCCTTTTAGTGCTCTAGCACGTAATTTATTGCAGCTTTATTTCCACCAAGTCAGTTGGAGAACTCTGAATTGAGCTCTGCTGATGAATGTTCCTGTAAATTACAGTGTTTTGCACAAATACAGATGCCAGACCAGACACCGCATCGCGAGTTGTTTCCTGGGTCAGTTGCCACTCCTGCCCACGCAGAAGACAGCATTTCAGTGAAGGAAAAATACCGCACATGGTGCACGCGAGGGTTTTTGTCCAAAAAAATACAACTCTAAGTTCTGTGACAAGCAGCTTGCTGCAGTTGCAGAGGTTTGGGAAGACCCCGAGCACCATGAGGCTGCTGCAGAGCAAACGCTGCAGCTCCAGCTCTGTGTTCTGCCAGTGCGGCACAAGGGCTACGGGAAACAGCACTGGGTTTGTGTCCTGGGTGTTGAACAGGACATGCATGAAGCCAGGCGTGCCAGGACTGCTTTCATGGTAAGTCTCAGTTATCCATGCCAGCCGTATGTTGATGGATGGTACGAAATGCAGGACAGCTGAGAGCCCAGGGAAGCAGGTACATCCGCTGCGCTCGGCGTCCTGCGGCTCCAGGCTCACCGAGCATCGCTCTGCGTGAACACTGCGCCTTTGTCTGCTGCTAATCACACACTGGGTTGTGCACAACTGCAAGGAGTGATTGTTTTTCCATTGCTTCATTATTCAGCCAATCCTTGTGAAAGCCTAAAAGCCAAATCCCCCAGAGAATTAACCCCCAGAGGCCAGCAGGAGCTGGTTATGGCAGAGGCCAGCGGAGCTGCAAGCCCCGGTGTGGGGCATAGAGCTCAAGCAAACAGACTCGTCCCGCTTGGGAAACACTTTATCCCCGCAAAGTAGATGTACTTCCATGTACATAAAGTCTCTTTGTGGTATTGATTACCAGAGCGATGCGGTTGATTGATTGGAAGCTGTATTATGGTGTCTCCTGAATATAAAAAATAAATAAAAGCTTTTAGAAGTAAGCCATGAGGTCATTTCTTTCTGTTTTTTTGCTAATTGAGCAGTCGGCATGCATCTTTACCGAACAGACACAGCAGTAATTTCCGTGGCTAATACAAAATAACTTAACCATGAAATAAGCAGAGGTGCTGCTTAAACACTTAATTCTCCACTTCGCTTCGTCCCAGCATTCTAGTTTACCTCTGACACCGATGTGCTTGGCATGGTAAAAAAGAAATTAAAACTTCACCTTTCAGCAGCGGGGTTTCTCATAACAAAGCCCCTGCCCTCACCCTCTCAAAATGCTACCTCAAAGGATTTTTCCTAAGAAACAGCAACATGAAACGTACCACACTTCAGAAAGACGATAAAAGATGGTTTTGGACCTTCTGTTGTGAGTTTTGCACATCTAAATCAGCAATACCTATGGAGTAGCAAACAGCTGTTTGCATGCAAGACGTTTAGACATATTTTAACCAAAACAAAAGCTTTTTTCATATGTATACTTTCTCTTGCAGCTGCTTGGACAAGGATTTCTACACCTGCCAGTTCACCTACTCTCCCCAAATCTGCAGGATTAGTGACACACTGCCAATTGTATGCTAACTAAAAAAGCCTGGCTCAGTTCAACTGGTGCAGCTCAGGAACTGCTCCCGTGGCCCTGAGCTGGCTGAGCGCCGTGGTGAAAGCACGAAGCTGAGGGGTGCTGGAGGAGAACGGGCTCTGGCTGCAAAGCAGATTTTGCTGCCTTTGGACGTGGTGCATGATTCAGAGAGGCTGACGCCGCGGCAGCTGTGTGCTCCTGCAGTAGGGGTGAGCACCGTGGATACCAGCGGAGAGCGGCTGGTTTGGGGCTGAAGTTTTTGCTTGATGCTGCTACACCGGCGTAACAGCGGCAGTGAGCTTGGGTTGCAAAGTCAGCCTGAAGGCTGACACGTGCAGCACTGCCACTGTCGTATCTTACCTAACACCATGGCAGGTGTCAGGAACGTGAGCCAGGGAATGAGCCACCAGGGGAGAAGAAGATTTCAGGACACTGAAGCACTGTCAGCTTTACAGTACCAGCTCAAGCAGAGCTGAACTGTGCCGTCGGTGGCTGCAATGAAGCACAACTAAAATGTTTGTCAACGTTGAAGCCTCCTCGTATGTAAAGCTAGGGAACGCCTTAACACAAGTGATACTCTTGCCTTGCACTTCTTCCAAGCAAATTTGCAAAGCATGCAGAGGTTGTTCAAACAAATTTCTACTGCGGCAAATGCAAACAGAGCAAGCACCGCGCTCCCAGTACTCCTGGCATAGATGGCAGGCACGGTGAGGGATCGCAGAAGACACAGAGGAACAACTCTGCAGAGGAGCAGTGGTTACCCCAGCACCCCAAAGTTACACTGGTTACCCCAGCACCACCGTGGAAGAGGTCGCAGCAGGCCCGTGGCAGCCTGTAAGTACACTGGGCAGCGTCAGCAGGCTCTGCCCTCACAGCTGTGTGTCCCCCAAGCAGCAGGGCAAGCAGCCTCCTCTCCCAGACACAGCTGCACCAGAGCACCAACACGTCTGTCCCGCTCCCTGTCTCAGCCAAGCACAGGAAGGAACCAGCCTGGTGCTATTTCTTCAGTGGCTCCCCAGCAGCGATCTCGTACAGTTGCCAATTTTCTTCTGATATGAAGCAGAGGTGTTCCCTCTGATTGCTGTATAGTGAGAGACAGCTGTGACAGCCCTTGACTTGATGAGCCGTGAGCTTTTCACAGAAAGCTGAGAAAGGGGAAAATAAGAAAGTTTTTCTTCCTCATAACGTGTATGCTAATGCCCTTTGGTCTTGATTTGTTTTAAATACAAAGAAGGATCATGATCTTCCATGCTGTGAGTCTTTCAGGGTTTTCTGCACGCTTCCACTAAAAGCAAGTAACTCAAATGCAAACAGACCCGGAGCTTCATGCTACCATCCCTGCTCTTTCCTCTCGTTTCTTGTACGGATTTACCAGCCTTAAGGAAAAAGCGACATTGGAGGATTTAGGAATGCTTCGTGCAGCTATCAGCCCTCATAAAGGGGCCACATTTGCTTTCTGCCTGTTACAAGGGAACCCAACAAGGCACAGCACATGTGTGGTCCAGAAGTAACATGGCAAGGGCTGTGTTCATCACAGGTACTGCTACCCACAGCCTGGCACACGGTGGCTTAGGAGGACACAGACACAGCATCCCAGGTGCTGCAGTCCCTCTCGTTACCTGCACGAGCACAGCTGGCCGTGAGCACTGCAGCTGAGCACTGGCAGTCAGGATCTGAGCTCTGAACCCAGCATTTGCCTTCCACCATCCCTTCGTGCAGCTGCTCTGCAAAGAGGAGAGCAGCCATGTTTTGCGCTTCCCTGAAAAATGTTATTCCTCCAACTTATGCTAGATATTTGTTAAATTCAGCACAGAAAATAGCAAAAAAATTCCTTAGTGTTAAATATTTATTTTACAAAACCATCCCTGTGTACCATCTGCTCGAGATTCAGCATCCCATCACTTCCACGCAGACAGCCAGCGTGCTGATATGGTAACAGAGAAGGATAACCACGGCTCGGTGTCAGGAGCTACCTACGGAGCATGAAGGCACGTCCTGCTACGGAGGACTCGCAGGCAGTGGGGACACAAGTACCTGCCCTGCAGGTGGTGCGCCCGTGGGCTCCTGTGCGAGATGGGAACACTTCCCTGCGAATTCTTAAGCAAAAAGAGCAGCTCGATGGTCCTTGAAGGGCAGGTCCTCTCCAAAGGGCCAGGCGATCTGCCCCCATGGCAGAGCTGAGGCAGGAGCCTGTTCTTTGGAGCTCGGAACAGCTGCTGCTTGGCACAGATGCGTCTTTATGGTCGCAGCCCCTTTTCCTGGTGGGTTGACAGGAGAAACAACAGCATATGTGCTGTGCTGTACCTGTGCTGCTGCCTTCCTGGTGTCAGAGCATGCGTCTCCTGCTGACAAGTCATCTGTGCCGGGGCCTGGCAGAGGGCCGGCCTTCTGGGCTCAACAAACAGCACGTTCATCGGCTTCATGGCTGGGGAGCGCGGCCCTACGACTGACACAGGCCTCCCTTCTGACCCCATTCTGTTGGTTCTGGTGACCTGCACACGTTTCCATTCATACTTCGCTCATCCCAATCTCTGTATTTCTGTTACAAGGCTCTACAGAACCTATTTCTGAAGTGTTTAACGCTCTCCTCACGCAAGAGGGCTGCAGGAGCCCATCAGTGCAAGCTGGCAGTGTCCGAGCCCCTCAGCAGGGACAAGCAGCACTCCTACAGGCACCTAAAATATGGCTCCAAGGCAGCAAAGGCCCCAAAATCCCACCACTGCTGGCAGCCACACAGCGAGGAGCATGAAGCAGCCCAGCTTGATGGCTGAGATGGCCGCAGGTGTGCTCCGGTGTGGGCATCGTGCACGAGGGCAGGCGGCAGAGCTGCTGTGACCGCGCTGCGGGGCCGGGTGCGAGCAGCCAAGCAAAGCAGCGCTTCTGCCAGCATGCGTGTGGGCTCCCGAGCTCTGCAGCCACCGGTGAGAACAGGAATACAAATGCATGCTCCTGTTAAAACTGTTTTACAACACAGGTTATATATAAATTCCAACTGTTACGTTGCTTAAATTAAAGTCTGAGTATATTATAAACAAGGTACAGTTGCCAAGCGATCAGACTTTACTTTTCCAGTAGGTCTCTGACCTCCATCGATGTGAAGGTACTGAACTACTGGCCAAAACATCTCTCAACTGCAGCAACTGCACTTCTTGAATTCTGTGATCGGGCACTATCCAAAAATTGCTTCCCGGGAGAATGCAAGGAGTTCTGAAAACATGCTCCATATCTTATGGACAGATACATTCACACAGGTGCTGGAGTAAAAACCGCAGCACACTGAAACAGGGTCACTTTCTATACACAGAGGGAGAGACAGACTACCTGGACGCCAACCTACCACCAACCAGCTTTCTGCGTTACTCTGAGCTGATGCCATCCACCGACGGCTGAGCCCACACTGTCACAGCTCTCACTCGGAGCATTCAGAACGTGAGCGAAGCATTTCAGATCTTGTCCTTTACAGAGACAAAAATTCCCAGCATAGACTTACCAATGTGCAGAACGAAGTTAACAAGGCTTGAAGTGACTCACGAGGTGTAAGGCAGCTTTGGGTAAATTGCGAGGCACTGCAGAAAAACACCCCAAGATGCCCATTCTGTACGAGCCCAGCTCTGCTGGCTTCATCACCACACGCAGAGGGAGAACGAACGTGCTCCTGATGAGCACCCAGGTGCTGCCAGGGGACTCAGGGTCCTGTGCCAAGCACCTGAAAGCACTCGTCAGTGCTCCCAGCAAACCTGAGCACACGCTCAGCTCTGCAGACCTGCAGGACAGGAACCATGAAGATGACAATCTCGTGATTCAGGCATAGGGCAATGCGAGGATATGACCACGGGCTGTAGTGAAGATACATGAAACATCCATCAGCAACCACAGGAGTAAAGGTAGCACGTTAGAGGGCACTGGAGCCGTACACTTTTGCATTTAGACACCCAAATTAAATATGCTCACAGAATCAAACAGGAAAATCGACTTCCTCACTTGCAGAGTCCAGGAAGGAAGCCGCACGTTTGCCAGGGGCAGTGGAGCTCCAGCACACATTTCATCTGTGAGCTGTTACTCTGCAGTGAGAAAAGTGCCTCGAGCGTTTTCCCAGAACGAGGACCTCGGAGCAGGAGCAGAGGCTCAGCCTTCATCACAAACCCTTCCAGGAACATCCTGAATTCACAGCCAACCACGCCAGCTGACGGGACACAACATTAATGAATTCTCCCTCCAAGCTGCTTGCTTCTGGAATAAGACAGCCGCAGCCTCCTCATTTCAGGCTGGTCCTGAGCAAGCTTCACGAAAACAGCAGGTTAACCCTTCAAGCAGTTACAGAAGAGAGGTATCCTTTATCCACAGCTCTCAGCAGCTTTTTGCAGCAGCTCACGGAGTTTTGGGCAAGCAGACATAATGTTTTGTGAATCATGCTCCTCAGATGGACGGACAGATTATGAAACACAGCCTCATTGTCATGCATGGCAACCAGGAGGTTTTGGCTAGCAGAAAGCAGTTTGGTACACAAGGCTCCTTTTTGTCAGGACTTCTGGAGAAAGAAGTGCAACGATTTCTATTCGATCCTGTATGAGGCACAGAATTAGTCCTGCAAGATGTACTTAGAGCACGTAACTCGAATTCAAAGCTTTTCTCGAGGTCTACTCCAGTTAAAGGTTTCTGTTGGTAATGATGATGATAATAAAAAAGGATCAGGCACGTCTCTAGACATAACTGTGCATCCCAGCAAGGGTTTCAAAATGAATGCCAGCAGGTTCTTTGAAAGGCACTGATGTTTCCACAAGGTTTGATGAAATCTACATGTTTGGGTTCTCTCCCTGAGACACAGCATTAACAGTCTCTTCACGCTGCGATTTGGGGATTATAACTAAAACCACAGCAACAAACCACAGCAATCCAGGGCCAGAAAGGTGCACCCGTGAAAACCGGCAGAACGCCGCTTACCCTTTGAGTTACACGTCAGGATGCATTGAGCTGACATTCCTTCTTTCGCTGTGTACAGCTCAGCGAAACGAAGCCAGAATATCACAGGTCTTCAGAATACAGGTGAGGAGAAGATGTTGCACAGCCACAGGCAGTGACCGCTCGTTAAGGATGTTTCCCAGGCACAAGCTGACAAATCCACCTCTGGGCGAGCCTCGCCTGGTGCTCAGCACAGTGCCTTGCTTGTGCACAAGCATTATGTCCAGATACACAGACTTACACCAGATGGATGTTCAAATCCTTTTCACAGCAAACACAAAAGAAAAGCGGGTATTTCTTCTGGGCTTTGTAGTCACCCTCCCGCCAAGACAAGCCATTCCTCACAGAACCCCCAGCCCCGAGTTCCTGGCCCAGCTGCTCCAGTCCTCCTTAGGCAGAGCTCTTCCACAGCGAAAATGTGCGAGCTGCCCCCAGTATTCAGCCTCATAATTTAAAACATAACCATGTTACAACTCCTTTTCCACATTTACCCGCCAAGTCAGTCCTCAGGACAGGGTTTTGTCCTGTGGCACAGCACCGCTGCAGATTCAGGCCGCCCCCAGTGGTGTCTGGCTGGGACAGGCCGGCCCCTGCTGGAGGAGAGCCCACCTCCAGGTACATGAGGTGCCATCACCCTGCTGCCTGCAAAAGCCACCAAAACCAAGGCAAACGAAACCCCCCAGAAGAAAAGCAAGTCTTTTGGAGGCCTACAGCACATGCAGTGCCATAGAGCGCCCCAGGGCTGTAGCTGCTTCCCGAATGTGGAGAGATCAACAGAAGCAGGCTGGCAGGCAGAGCCAATTCTCTTTAAACCCGCAAGCTCTGTCACGGTGCACTTGAAAACCTTCAATAGACACTTTAGCTCACTTACCAGTGCTCTGTTACAGGAAACAAAGGCTGCCTTGCTGATTCCCTGCTTACAGTTCTCACAGGCAGGCTGGGGTCTGAATAATTGCATGGGTTTCAAAGATTGTCGGAGCCCTGCTGGCGGCTGCTGTCACTTCAGAGGTGGGGGAGACACCGCGGAAATAGCACTTGGGATGTGCACTTGGGGTGCAGCACCCAGCTGCCTGCGTACCGCGTGCCTCACTGCAGAGCGGGGCCAAGGACCAGCACCCGGGGCCGGGACGTGCCCGCTGCCAGGAGCGGTGGGAGAAAAGAGCGGTTTTGCGGGGTGGAAAATTAATGTTTTTAGCTAAGAATGTTGTAAAGTAAGAACACCGGTGTGTCAAGTAGAGAAGGCTGTCAGAAGCAAAGCTCGGAGTACTCCCAGGTGCAGTGAGTGTACTGACTGGCTTCGCTCCGTGGCAGCAGCTGTGGGAGACAGACCATCACCTCTGGCTGCCCGGGCCCTGCAAGAGCGACCGCACACAGGCCCCAAATCACGGCCGGCTTGTCAGCCCCATGGCAGCCCCAGGTGCCCACGAGCAGGCAATGAGGAAGCGATGCAGCTGGCTCTGAGAGCAAGAACCCCTGGCTTCCCTGTCACTGTGGGCAGCCAGGCACGCGATTTAAATACGCTTGGGTTCTTCGTCCCCGCAGGGTGCACTGGCACGGCCAAAATCAGGGGAGCCCTCCCCCCTGAGCTGCCCGGAAAACATATGCCCTTCTTGGCATGCCACCTGCCACGTAAGCCCATCTCCTCCTGTTGGCCGAGGAACGCCAGGGCTTCTTGCCAAGCTGCCTGACCTGCTGCAGACCCCACCAGGTCAGGACGCAGTTTGGGGCACAGCGGTCCCGTAAGGACGTGAGGCGCACCACAGAGCAGGGAGCCATCACAGGGCGCAAGGGCAGGGGAGCATTTGTACCTCTGAAAACCTACACTGCCCCTACAATCTGTTCAGAGATCCGAGCCCAGCGACTGTTTTTCCTTTCTGACCACCCAAAGGAGGCTCACGGCTCTCAGCCGTGCTCAGTTTGCTTTCCTGTAGTCGTCGAGAACAGCTGGATCTGGAGAAGCGGCGGAACACAAAATTTATTTGCTGCATCAGTTTTTCAGTGTGAGATATGCAAGAGGCTTTAAGTAATAAAGGTCTGCTTTTTGGATGCTGAACCTGGGTAAAATAATAAGCCACAGAGAGACTAATATACGGTAGCAGTTCCTGTCTGCTGATACGACTGCTGTGAAATGAGTGTTGTGGAAGCGTTATTCGTGACGGATTTTTGATAATTGCAACACAGCGTACTGAGAGTTCTGCAAGGTGTTTAACGTACTGCAAAACGTTCAGACGGAAAATAAACCCTTGCAAAGGAGTTACAACAGAATGCCCTGTCTTTGCACTGTCCAGGAACGAAGCCAATCCTGAAATCCTACCGAGTGCAATGCCTTCTCTGATGAGCTAGTGTTTAGGCAGTGAGATGAGAAACCACAGCCCAAGTCTAGCTGTCAGGACGGAGGTAACCCCCGGCACCTGCCCCCTTCTGACAGAAGCAGCGACACCATGCAGCCAGCAACCTGCTGATGGGCATCGCAGACAGCACCAGCACGAATCAGACCCGCAGTGGAAACCCAGAGGCGAGGAAAGGAAGGCAAGCACCTTGCCGCACACCCACCTCTGTTGTGTGTCGTCTTTTTGGAAAAACTGAGCAATTTAAGGCTCTCACCCTGCAGCTAATGAACAAAATACCACAGAGCTGCCAGAGGGACAGAGGAAGGGGAGCAGAGGGAGCCCCCCTGGCAAAGGGAACGTGCACAGGCTGGAAGGTGCAAGCAGGAGCAGCGTGTAACAGGACAAGTGTGGGTCAGACGTTTTTTAAACCAAAAAAAAAATCCTCCTTGGGCAGCACTTTCCTCCCTGTTGCATCCAGGCCCCAGCAGGGAGGGCATCACAATGCCTGCTGCAGCCAGCTACACGGTGCTCTCATCCTCCAGAGCCCCTCGTTGCACCCTCTGTGCTCCCACCCCAGGAGCTTACAGAGGTTTTATTTGGCCCACTAGCGAGCCAGCTCCCCCCTCACCCAGAAACCTGCTCCCCACCAAGCACCAAACAGTGACAGTGATCTGAAATAAACTGCCAGGCCCAGGCACAGAAGTCACAGACACAGCACCTGAGGGTTTTGGAAATGTTTGGACATACCGACCAGTCTCTGCGATCCTGCCTGCCAGCTACTATTGCCATTTTACAGAGGGAAACATCAGAGGTAAAGAGAAAGCCTAAAGGAGTGCTTACTTCAGAGTGTGCCACCAAAAATGGCTTTGGGGAATTCAGACTAGGTTCTTTCTCAATTATTACTTCTATAGCCAAGTGGCTCAGCAACGCTGAATTGTGTCTGTCACTGAAGTAAGCAGATGTGATGCTGAATACACATGAGGAGGCAATCTACTGCCTGGAGCGGCGGTGAGTTTGTGTCATTTTTCAGTGCAGGTGCACTTCAATCGAGCTGACATCCTCCAGGACCATGGACACCAATGGAAAATAACACTGCACGGGCCATTTTAATTGACGTTGGGATTCCTGTACCCCTGTGCAGCTTTTAGGAGTCACAGCGCAGCACTTTCAAGAGCCCTCTGAGGATTGCTGAGGCAGTATTACAGCACTGTCTTTATGGAAGATAACTTCCAACACTGCTTAATTACATCGCTGACCTCTATACCATCTTCCATTATAGGCCTCGTTCTTACCCCCTTTTAAGTCCAACTCCACTCATTTTGCAAGAGCAGGATACAAAGAGATCCTCAGCTCAGACATTTGCATTAGGAAATAAGGGGGCAAGAAGGCAGCGTTCTTGTTCCTAGCTTTCAGATTAACCAAGAACACAAGGTTTGTGACTTCTTTCATTTAAAATGACAGCTTTGTAGGACAAACACATCTGAAAGTTTCCTTAGCTGTAAAGGGAGAAATTAAGAAAAAAGTTTGTACTTTTTACAAAAGCTGCAGTTATTTTTAGTTCCTGTGATTGCCACAGGGAAGCTAAGGGTTGGATGGCATCTCAAGATGTCCTTCCAGGAGGGAATCAGCTCTGTGTCACTCCAGGAGACACTGGTCTAAGCCCTCCTTAAAGGCCTCCAGTGAACGTGACTCCTCACTGTCTGAAGCACTCTGTTCCCTTGCTTCATTTCTCTTATTTTTTAACATGTTTTTTACTACCAAGCCTAAACTTCCCTTGCCACAGGTAAGTGATAACTCGTTATCTTCCAAGTCTGCGTGGAGAAGGACTAGAACACAACTTCCTTTCCCTTTATCCTTTGCAAAGCTCATCTCCCCTCCCTCCCTCGGTGCTTTTACAGCCCAAGCAACGGCTTTGCTTTTGCACCCCCCTGTAAATCCTATTTTCTGCACCGAGCGCTGTGACCTCCTACAGAACCTCCCCAGTTCTCCTACAGTTTTTTTGAAGTGCAATGCTCAAAACTAAACCCATCAGTCTGGTTTCATCATTACTGAGCTGAAGAGACTAATTAAATTGCATGCTTGCAATGTTCCTGTTAATGCATCCCCAGTGAAGTGAAGGCTCGGGTTCTGTTTTTGGATTTTCTACCACAAAGGCCTCCTGCTGATGACGCATATCCAGTTTGTGATCCATCTTAATCCCCAGATCCTTCTCTGCAACGTCACTTCTCCAGGTGTTCCCAGCTCTGCGACTGACTTCCCCATCCCAGGACTATCCCTGCTGATTTCCGACAACATCTCCAGTTTACAAACACCATTTTGAGCTCTGATCTTGTCCTACGGAGTGCTCAAATAACTGAAGTCACAGCAATTCTGGAAAATAAAAATACATCTAGGTCGTAACTGGAGGGCCTTTGTGTCACTGCCGAAACGCCACTCGTGAGACATCCCTTTCCCTGCGCAACAGGCGACTGTGACACCTCCTCACGTAGCCAGTTGTCACCACACAGCACTCATTGCAGGGTGCTGACAAAACACAGCTGCTCCAAACTGCTTTCAAATGAGCCCCAAATTAGGGGAACAGTTCTAATCCATGCATTTAATTCAAACACAAGCTCTCATCCAAATAAAAGGAGCCTTTTTAGGCCCTTTTTCCATTAAACCAAATCTGCAAAAAACGCACGAATGGGAAACCCACGTAGGAGTTTAATTTACAAAGAAAGGCAGTGACAGACCGAAATGGAGAACAAGATGTCAGGAGTCAAGGGACATCCTCGGCAGCACCCAGCAGCCCTCACGCCGAGGTTCAGCTCTAACCCCGTCCCTTCAAGCTTTAAGATCTCCACGGCACAACACGAGCCAAGCCCCTAGCTCCATCACCATTTTCTGACCTCAGACAGACGAACTGGTTGGAAAGCCTGCTCGTCAGGGATATATGTGATTAATTATTCATTGAACTGCCTTTGGCCGCCCCAGCCATGATTGCCCACATTGGTATCTCCAAGGCAGACATCAAAGTTGTCGGGCACCTTTCCGACAGAGTTGGCTCAGTACTACGTTTTGAGGCAGTAACTATCTGCTGTATCCTGCAGGGGTTATTTCTCTACTCAGAGCATTTTAAGTCACACATTCCTGCAAGAATAAGCAGGATTGCAAAGCGTAGGAATGGGAAGGAAGCCCCCAGCCACAAGGACAACCCCAGAGGACGAAGCAGAGGCTTTCCCTGATGCTTCAGCACCGGCAGCGGGGCCACGGCACGGGGCTGCCTGCAGCAGGCCTCTGGGCAGCCCCCTGGCTGCTGCCACTGCTCCTTGGGAAGGGACCGATGGGATGGGATGGGATGGGATAGGACACAAGGGGACAGGATGGGATGGGATGGCATGGGAAGGGGCAGGAGGAGATGGGAAGGGAAGGGAAGGGATGGGATGGGATAGGATAGGATAGGAGGGGACAGAATGTGGGATAGGAAGGGACAGGAGGAGACAGGATGGGACGGGATGGGATATGAGGGGACAGGATGGAATGGGATGAGATAGGATAGGATGAGGTGGGACGGGACGGGACGGGATGTGGGATGGGAAGGGACCGGAGGGGATGGGATGGGATGGGGAATGACAGGAGGGGATGGGACGGGACAGGACCAGATGGGACCGGACGGGACGGGTCAGGACGGCAGCCCCCCGGGCAGCGCGGAGCCGCTCCCCCCCCCCCCCCCCTCCCCTCGCCCCCTCGGTTTTGGGGCCGTTTTGGGGCCGCGGGCTCGCTCGCTCACTCACAGTGGCACCATCCCAGGTGGCAGCACCAGTGCAGGCGGAAGCAGCGGCCGTGGCTGTGCGTGGCGCAGAGCGAGAGCCCGTCGCAGGGCTGGAAGTCGGGTCTGCCCGCGCAGCTGCGGGCCAGCGCCTGAGCCTCGTCCAGCTTCTCGCTCTTCGCCGCCGCCCCGCTCATGGCGCCGCCGCTCCGCCCGCAGCCCCCGCGCCGCAGCGGCCAGGAGGAGGAGGAGGAGGAGGAGGAGGAGGAGGAGGAGGAGGAGGAAGAGGAGGGGAGCAGCCGCACGGCAGCAGCAGGAGGAGCAGGAGGCGCCGAGCCGCAGCGGGGACCGCCCGCGCCACGGGGGCAGCGCCGCGGGCAGGGCCCGGCCCCAGCCCCGACGGCTCCGCCCCGCCCCGCCCCGCGGGTGGCCCCGGGGTCCCCTCGGTGTCCCCCTGTCAGCCCCGGTCCCCTCTCGTCTCCCCCGGTCCCGGGGCTGCCCCTGTGCCGCCTCGCCCCGACGGTCCTGGCCGGGGCAGGCACGGCTGCGGCTGGGGTTGGGGTCGGGGTTGGGTTGGGGTTGGGTTGGGGTTGGGTTGGGTGCTCCCCACACGCCGTGCTCCCAGGCAGGTGGAAGTGTTTCTGCCTGCGCATGCTGTGGTTCTGTAAACGCCGATAAACTTTGCCTTCCATTTTGTGAGACGACCACGGCACGATTTCGGCTGTCGGAGGTACGAACGCGTGCCCGTACCTGCAACAAGCGCACCCCCGGGCTGAAGCTGGAGGGGCTGTCACCTCTAACAGCTCGATGTTTGGCTTCCTGAGGGTAGCAGTGGGCTTGTCTCCCCGTCAAGCCTGAACTTTAACTGTGCTTTGATTGTCCCCCCGGTCAGCACTAGCAGAGCTGAAGCCAGCCTCCTGTTTGGGCAGAAGTCAGGCTGTCGCTTGCAGCCACCCAACTGCGCAGTGCCACCAGCTCCCTGTCTCTCATTTGTCCTCCAAAACATCTGGACACGGCTCCTTCGGGGCCGTCCTTGGGGCAGATCCCAGAGCTGTCCCAGTGCTGAGCGCCCTCCTGAAGATGTGCTGAGCAAAGCGTCTGCGTCGTGCCCACAGAATGAGCTTGAGAACCACCGAGCCACACGTGTGTCACTGTGCCAGCTGTGCGGTTTACGGGGAAAATCAAGGAATATGGGTCAGTGACTGGGCACAGACTTGCCTGGGGACTTTGTGAGTACGGTCCCTGGCTTGCTGAGCAGAGCCCTCTCCTCCCCAAAGACACCAGAGTGGGAGGGCTTGGATGCTCCCTGTGGTCACCCAGCACCTTCAGGCAATGCACATGGGCAGCCAGCACCTACCTGGGCACTGCTGCCCGTCCTGCAGTCCTGGGGAGTGTCACAAAATGTTTCCACTGCCGTCCTTCCAGGGCTGATCGTGGCTGCTGAGTCAAAACCGGAGCTGGCTGCAGGAGGCAGGGAGGTTCAGGCCATGCCTCGGGGATGGGGCTGTCAAACTCAGCCGAACCAGGCTGGAGTTGGGTGCCCCGCTGGGAGCCCTGAGCCTTCCTGGGCACTGGGCGCTGCGACTGAGGGTGCTTCACGAGCCAGCTGATCTTCAGGGCCTCCAGGGTTAATGGCACTGGAAAGTGAATTTGTTGAATCGCTCCTCAAGGCTTAGCTGCCTTTGTTTTGCTGAAATCCCACTGAATTCAGCAAACATTCGGGGCCTTGCACAGCTGTTTGCAAGCAGAGGAAAAACTGATTGCAAAACCAGGTGCTTCTTTGGCACTGTCCTGCTGGTTTGCGAAGAACGTCCTAAAAATTCGTGTTCCCTGGAGCCTGCCAGCAGCAAACAGGAAATGCAGCTCAGCTCCCGTGAGACCCCAGGCGCAAGAACTGCCTCTCCTGCTGCTGGCACAAAGCCGCCCTTCACCACCGCTGCTTCTCCTCCAGAGCTGCTCTCACCCCCAGCTCGGGCTGCAAGATTACTTTCTGTTAAAAAGCAATTCCGTCAAGGAAGGTGAACTGCGGGTCAGAGAACTGGGAGTAGGTGTTTCTGACGAGACTCAGGCGCCCCATCCAATTCGCCTGCGTGCTGCAAGACGGTGCTCTGAGCACAGGGAGCTTTCTGCCTCTCTTTGAAGGCCCTGTGCTGCAGGGGACGCTGATCAAAGCCGAAGCAATTCTCTCCTTTGGTGCACTCCTATTCTTTACTGTTTTGCAAAACGCCTGTGGCTGAGCAGTTAATGGAGGCATCTGCTGCACTGGCAGAGTTCACTGACTTAATTAAAGACATCTAACAATTCTGCAACTGCATGTGAGACCAGGGGTACTCGCAGGGCTGAAACCAGACAACCTCAGCACTGAAAGCAAGCATCCCTCCTCTGCAGAGAGCACGGCTCTGCAGCCAGGCACGCACATAAACATAGAGTCAGGGCCCAAAAACTGAGGATGGGCTACAGCCAGCTTGCACTGTGTGCCACGGAGCCCTCATCACGCTGGGTAACGCACAGTCCCAGCTCACACTCACCTAGGTCAGATGTGTGACCAGTGGGCAGAGCCTGGGACACTCCTGCACACACCAACGCTCATCAGTAGGAAGAGTTTACCTGGAAAACATTTTAAGTAGATACTTCTTCACCGAATGAAATTTGCCAGCTCGTTTAAACAGACAGTAGGAAAATCAATCCCATATGAGGTGGTTAAAGTTCAGCCCTGGGGGGCTGGGGGCCAGGGAGCTGCGGCTGCCCTCTGGTGTGCTTGAGAGGCCGGGGCTCAGAGCCTCGCGCTGGCCTCCCGGAGCTGCCAACGCAGCCTCTCCGCGCTGGCAATGTCACTGGCGGTGGCCGGGACACAAAGCAGACAGAACAATCAATGCTGGGCTGCTCTGGTCAATACGAATTTACAAATGAACTTCTGTCAGTAGAGACATTGCTGGTGCGAACAGCCTCTGTTCTCAGTAATCTCCTGGAGGGGAGATGGGCAGGGGTGGGCACGTCAGATGCAGCAGCACGGAAGTGCAGCAGGTGAGGAGACATTTTGGCTGCCAAGTAGAAGTCACTGGGGCTTGGTACCCCGAAACCAACATCTCCCATTCCTCACCCCGCTCCCGCTGCAAGGGCAGTGCCCTTTTCCAGCCCGTCTGCGGTGCGGGTGAGCAGGGCAGCACGAGGCACGGGAGAGGGGATGTCAGTGTGGTGTGTCCGGGGCTGTCCTGCCGAAGGACATGCGAGCCGGCAGCGCCGGGCAGAGCTGTTGTGTAACATGTCACGCGGAGTCCGCTCGCGTGGAAGCAGCGCTTCACCTTTGAGCAAATGCTGGATTGCTCTCAGCTGTGACACGCGAGTGATGGGGAGGGGGGGAACTGCAGCAGCTTTCTGGGCCTAGAGTTATTTCTGTTTCTGGTCCAGGAGAAAAACGCCCGCTGGAACCAGTCATTTGGTTGGGTTACGGCTTCTTTTGCACCCTCATCCACAGAAAGACAGGAGTAGAAAGAGGGCAAAATAAGTTACGTTTAGAAAAAAGCAGCAAGCAGCCTCTTCAAACAAAGACTTCTTCATTAACAGGAAATTTATCTAATTCTGCCATGTAAAGAAACAATGGAGGTATGAAGAAAGAACAAACACATTTTCCGTTTTCAGTATGGTATCATATAATCAAAACAGTTTTATTAAAATAGAAAGCAGAATCTGATGTTAATCTTCCTGAGAAGGGAACCCAGACCCACCCATGCCCCACGCCAACCTAGACGATAAATTCAGAGGCCACGAGCAGTGGGTGACTGCCCCACAGCAGCAAGCCTGGAGGAAGCTTGGTCACCTCCCCCTGCTCTGCTCCCTGTGTGCCTGCAGAAATGTTCCTGCCTGCACAGCTCTGGAGCCCTGCACTCCTCCGCGTGCCCTCTGTGCATGTGGAAACCCAGTAAGTGCCAGGCCAGGCTTCGGTCTGGTCAATTAGATCAATTAGGTAGCTGTAGGCAGGCAAGAAAGGGGGAGGGTTGGCAACACAAACCCACACTTGGAGATGCCAGAAGATGTTTCTGCCTGGACACAGACAGGTGGATGGTAACGGAGGCTGGAGCCTGGATGCAGAAGGCTGGTCGTGAGCCAACAGCACGGGGCAAGTTAGGCAGGTTGATGCATTTGTGGCTTTTCTGCCATTTATCAGAATTTTCTTCTGTGGGAGGAGGGGACAGTACCAGCCCTGCCCCTCGCTCTCTGTCCAAAGCTGCTCCCTCCAATTCATTTGAATTTACCTCTGAAAGGCGCTGTGCCCCTTGTGCCAACTGCCCCCAGCAGCAGGAAGGGAACAGGTTCCAACTGGCTGCGTTTCGGAGCCAGGAAATCTGGGCTGGAGATGGGCTGCAGGGGGAGATCTGAACAGGCTGGGAAATGGATTCAGGCCAGGATCTGGTAGATTCAGCTCATGCGGGGTGAACCGTGACCATCTCCTTTGTGAACTGTGGCCACCTCGCTCTCGCTTCCCTCTGTGATTCGCTCTGAGGGCTGTGTGCTGCTGTCCCTTCGACACAGACAGACCAAAAGAGAAGCACTGCTGTGAAATCCTAAAGGCAGAGCAAAGTGAAACACGTCCGTGCACAGCAATGTGCAAAAAGGGTGGGTGAGGCTGGTGGTGAGACGGAAGGGTGGGCGATGGCAGTGGCTGCCGGCAGCAGGGGGCTGACTGAGATCAATCTTTGGCCAAAGTTATTCTCTGCGAAGGCCCAGGAAGGTTAGTGACATTGTTTATGAGCCTGAAGCACTTTGGGTTTGATTGGAAAAGACAGGGCAATTACAGCACCTGTTTCACGAGATCTCTCCCATGAATTTATAGAGCAGGCGTCAATGAAATCACAGCTTGCTGCTCTGCGAGCCTGGGCAGGACATCCACTCTTTGAGGGGAGGGCTCCCCGCAGCTACCAGCTTTTTCAGAAGGGCACTGGGACGCAGCTCGGGGACATCAGGGTGGGCCTCGGAGTATTTCTGCAGCTTAGCCAGAACACGAGGGAGCCCGACGGTGGAAGCATAGAACATGGGGCCGCCCTTGTGCTTTGGCCACCCGTAGCCATTGATATAAATGACATCAAGGTGTTCTGGGCCTGAAGCTATTCCTTCAGCCAGGATGTTAAACCCTTCATTGATGAGAGAAAACAAACACCGCTCCAGGATCTCCTCCTGGTCTACAAAGCGGGTCTTGATCTGATGGGTGTCCCTGTACTCAGACAGGAAGCTGTGAAGCCACGGATCTGGCCTGGCTGTCCTGCCCCCAGCCTTCTCGTACTGGTACCAGCCTTTTCCAGTTTTCTGCCCAAACCTGCCTTTCTCACACAGAAGGTCGGGCAGCGGGCTGTAGCGACGGCCGTGCCGCTGGCGGGCAGGCGTTCCTGGAGGCAGTGAGGCCCCAGTGAGGCCCTGGCCCTTTCGAGACCTCCAGCCCACGTCCAGCCCTGCGAGATCGGACATTCGGAAAGGCCCTATCTTAAATCCAAAATCTTCAAGAACCCGATCTACATCCTCTGGTCTGCTTCCTTCCTCTAAAAGGAAAACTGCCTGTTGCACATATGGAAACATCATTCGGTTCCCGACAAAGCCAAAGCAATTCCCTACCACCACTCCAACCTTTTTCATCGCTTTGGCTAGCTGCATGGCAGTGGCAATGGCAGCTGGGGACGTGTGGCGGCCATAGATAATTTCTAATAGCCTCATCACATGAGCAGGGGAGAAGAAGTGTGTGCCAATGACCTGCTGTGGGTGGCTCGTGGCAGAGGCTATTTCATCGATGTTCAGGGCTGATGTGTTTGTGCACAGAAAGGCCCCCGGCTTGCAGATCCCTGATAGCTTTTTGAATATTTCCTTCTTCAGTGCCATGTTCTCAAACACAGCTTCAATAACTAGGTCTACATCCCGCAACCCATCAAAGTCTACAGTGAACTGGAGACGTGCAGGGTTATGGAAATCCAGGCTTTGGGCATCCTGCCCCATTTTCATAGCCTCACGTTCCAAAAGGAGCATCACAGCTTTTCTTCCCGTGTTCAGATACTCCATGTCCTGCTCCAGGGCTACCACGGGTATGTTGGCCTTAACCAGAGAAGTCACAATGCCTCGGCCCATTGTTCCCAGCCCTAGGGATAAAAGGGAGATAGAATCAGAGACTATGAATAGAAAATGTTACAATCAATCACTTGACAGCAGCACTTCCTCTGGTATCTCTGGGATAAAAAGCAGAAGCCTAAGCAAGATGAATGGTGCACAGAGAGAAGAAAAGAACTGAAAACTCCGAAAAAGGAAGGTGAAGTCTCTCTTTCAGCGAGCCTAAATGTTTGAAAAGCAAGAGCAGAAAGGCAAGTTGACGTCTTCTCAAGATTACAAAATACCAATGGGATTCACTCCATGTGATTCACATATTCTCCCTGTGAAGTTTTATACCTACGGAAACCAGCATTGCTTAAGAGTTAGAACCTGGTGAGTGCAGACAAGATCTGAGTTTCTACTTCCACCTTGTTGCCAACTTCTAGCAGCTTCACCCTCAGGATACCAGTGGTTCTCTGGGGCACTCACAGAAGAACATCAGTGCAAGCAAACACACCCCACAGAGATTCAGACACCAGCAAAGCTCAGACAATTGGTTTCTCCCTCCTCCTTGCAAGTTTCCTCTTTGTCTCCTTCTCCCTCTGCTCTTCATTGCATAATCTTTGATGCAAGCACAAATTCAGCTGCAATTTCTGTAAAGACTCTCAGAAACTGAGCTGCTCTTGATTTTGTCTCTGTCTCCTATGTCTCCCATCACCAGTCCAGGCATGGAACTAATAATGTCTTCTTAATCCAGAATTCAACATATCCCACCTCCTTTTTAATCACTTGGGAACATCAATAGCCTTTTTTCTTGCTGTTCACACTTTATCCTGGACATCTCTGCCCACCGGGAACAAGCCAAGTCGTCCAATACAGGCTATTGCTAACTTTTGAAGGTCACCGAAGATACACTCTTCCTTGTCCAACCGTGCAGTTAAAATTCTTGTCTAGAATTCCCATTACTGAACACCCATTTGAGCTGTATTTTTTCCTCCAAGATCCATAAATGTGCTATTACCAGCTCATAATAACATTGGAGGAATAATATTGTGGTGATTACTGGCTTGCTCCTTTCCCTCCTCCTGAGCCCTTCCGCCAGCTCTGCCCTCTATTACATTAAACGAAGCCGCAGGCTTACACTCTCCTATGATACCCAACCCACGCTACTTACACTGTTCTCCCCTGATGGAGGCTTTTTGGACTGAGCAAATGCAAACTAGTGAGCAAAGGCCAGTGCAATTTTACCAGCTTTAAAAGTGCAAAGCATTTGAATGGGAGGATTATTAATATCCTAAATAAAGCAACAACTAGACAAAGTCCAGGTTTGTCATAATTCTGTAAAAATGATTTTTTTAATCCCAGGTTTACAAATGAAAGTCTGCTAAACAAATAAACAGAAACAAGGGGATTAAAAAATTTGTCTAAAGCAGCTTTATAAAGAAGAGCTGAAATTATGTCATCAGTTAAACAAGTTCCAACTCTGAAGGTCAAACAAGGTAGTATATTTCTCCTGCAAGCTACATACCCTTGATTTAGATGTGTCCACGCTAAATTTTTATACACAGAGTACATTTAAAACACTCCCTGCTTAGCTTTAAGAGCAGTTCTTATAGACATCACTATCTGGATGCTTGCTCATAAACCACTTTGCTGCCAAGCAAATGCTGAACTTCCTTTCTAGGAAATTGAATCTTCATGATCAGACACTACTAAAATTAATTTGAAAATAAAGGTAGAACAACATGAATCAATTCTTAGTATTTCATTGTCCACGGTTTGCTGACTGACAACCAAACACAAATAGCTCCTTCTGCTTTGCTCAGTTCTCAGAGGCTTGGATGTGTCGGCAGGGTGTTAAAACAGCTCTTTCTGTCTTTGTTGAGCTACAAAGACTGCTTTCTTCTCAGACAGTGCGGGAGTGTCACGCACCACCTCCTGTACAGCCACCGAGCCTAGCCCCATCTTTAAGGCTCTCTTTTGACACCATGGTAAAGGGTTTGCAGTTCCACATCCTGGTTCTTCACAGCTCCCTCTTGAAATCTCTTATTCCGTTCCGGGATGGAGACCTGGTGTTTCTCCTCTTAATTTCCAAGCCGTACTAAAGAAACAGCCTGTACATCCTGGGCCTTAGTAACTCCTGCTCCTCTCAGCTTCAGTTTCCTGACTGAAATGTTAGCAGTTCTCTCACAACGTGAACAAGCTGTTCCCTCCTAGATCAAAACTCTGGTGTTAGCTGATTCAGCTCTTTGCTTTCTTTCACGTGTAGTGTAAGTACTCCCATCTAGGTTTTCACCGTCCCACGACAGACAGGCGTACATGCCTGTAGTCCTGCACTTTCTAGGCCACAGGAGGAGGCTTATAGATAAGACATGAGCTTGCCAAGCTTGTTTCTGACCTAGAAAAGCTGTCTCTCAACTTACTACATAACTCTTCAGTGGCCTGTATGAAATGATGTTTAATGAAGCTGGCAGAGAGAGTAATGAAAGCCCCAAGGGTTTTGTTACATTAGAGCTTGCACAGCATGACTCCCCTGGAAATATTTTCTAAAATTGGGCTGTAAAACCAAGGAGAGATCTGGCTATTTAGTAGGGAGAGAAGCATTTCTAAGGACTTCCCTTTCAAATTTATAGACTCGTGATCTTGGCAAAAAATGTATTAGAGCAGTAAAAAATGGTAGGGAATCACTGGGTCTTGCATGGGTAGCAGGCTGTAGAAGAAAGGGAAGCGTTGCATGCTCAGTTCAGGTTGCACAGACCAAAACACGGCTAAGAACTACTCCAGGATTTCTACTGTACATTTTGTTTTGTCCCTCAGTTGGGCTCTTACTTCCCCCAAATCTTTACAAAAATCCTATATTCTTGTCTTTTATTCAGTGAACTGTTTCCAGAGCTGTGTTCATGCCCAAGGCCCAGCTTCCAAAAGAAGACTGAAATGTGCTTCAGGAAAAGCCCAGTGTCTAGCCATCTTGCTTCTGGCCTTTCGTTGCGAAATGTAGCCTTGGCATATAAATAAAGCTACACTTAAACTCCCGAAATTTAAGGCCAAACATGGATACAACGAAATCATTTGTGGGGCAAGCAGAGTGAATAATGATTGCTAATTATTGCGCTGTCACATGAGGTACCGAGAATATGAAAAATGATGCAAAGTTAATTGAAGGATTTTAAAAACAAGTTCCAAAACAAATGAACTCGAAATATGTATTAACCAACTTATGTAGAGTCACACGCACTAGAGAAATACTTATCAGTAGAATATATTCTGAACTATAATGAGTATTTGGACCTTAAAATAACAGGAACTGGAAACAGCACTTTATGAATTGGTAAAAATATACATGGACTGTTCCAATTTTCATGTTAAAAAAGAATAATGAGCAATTGGTGGTGGTGGACTGATGCAGCCTGGAGCTGCTTCTTTCTCTAACTGTTTCAGGGTACAAGCTTCAAGCGGAAATAATGTGGTACTCAAGGCAAGCAGGAAGCTACTGAAGGACTGCGGAAGGGACAGAGATGAACTCTTTTTCTGTGTGACAATGAACCAGAGAAGGTGGAAAGAGATAGGAGGTGAGAGCACAGAGCAAGCAGGAGCAAATGAGGTAGGTCACATCGCCTGTGTCTGAAGACAGCCACGGACAGCTAGGCCAAGAGCAGGAGGGATCCTGCCCAGCTGGGTGCTGCCCGTTATCAGTCCTGCAGCAAGCAACCCGCAGACAAAGGTAGCTGACGGGAAGCCAGGACTGCACAGCAACAGTCGCCAACTCATCAGCAATGCCATCTATCAAGCAAGCCTACAAAAATGACACATAATGCTTGATGCTGAACATCCATTAGGACTCGGTGCCAACTCCCTCTAACAATGTCCTGCTAATACTGGATTGACAGGGGGTCCACAAAGCACAGCTCCCCCAGCATTTATGACACTGCTTCCATACCCAAAAGTCCTCTGTGCTGGCAGAAAAGCTACTGAAGGAGAAAGATGTTGCAGTGATCTGCTCAGCTGCTTCCCATTTTGCAGTGATAACAGACAGAAGAACCAGCATATTGCAACAGGGTTTTAGTGTGTGAAACAGCAGTATTTGGAATCAGGGGCTGCATGACTTCTGACCATCCAAAATGGACGCAAGATCATGTCTTCTTCTCTCCAGGGAAAACAGGGAGACCCTGGATAACCTATAGAGGCTCAGTACTTTAAAGGGATGATCAGCACTATTTTAAGAGGTGTCCCTAAAAGTTTGTCCCTAAGAGTTTGGTTTCTGGTGCTACAAGAATGTGTTAAAGATCAAGAATATGGAAATATGAGATGGTACTCGCTGGCGAATGACTTCTTGTTATGGCAGCCTGAGAGAGAAAAAAATGCAACGGTGGTGGCATATTCTGAACCCATCTCCAAAGGACTTGCTATTTGTTTGATACCAAAAGGTAAGACATTAGGAAGTCTTTCCAGAGGAAAGAGAAAAAGCCCAGTGGGGTGACAGAAAGAAGTAACTGATGGAAAGCAATGACATTTAGTATGGCATAAGATTAAGAGTTAAGAGGAGGTGATCAATGGCCTCCCAAACAGAAGCTGCTTATCAAATGAAGCATAACATCTACACCTCGCACAAACAAAGCAAACTATATTGCTTATGGGGCTTACTGATAGAAGCAGTGATTCAGAAAATGAATTAGGAGTTTTGGCAGGTGTCAAGGCCTTGAGAGGATTGATAAGCTTTAATGACCCTGACCAGCTACACCTGGAGCCTCCACCCCACACCCACCACCCAGGAGCTTCAGAGCCTGATTTAAACTCAGCCCCGGGCCCCTGCTCTCCTTCTGAGCTATGCTGGAGAACTGTATGGCTCTAGCTGTGGTCCCACTGAGCCACAACCTGTTGATTGGCTTCCCCACTCTACCTTGGACCTGCTTCATCATGTGAATTTTCATTGATTGTCTGGATCCTGGCATGATCTCAAGTCTGTCTTCTTTGCCTCACTTGGGTACTGTAAATAATTGATGCACCAGAGAGCTGCGCTGCCGTCCAGAGGGAGAACTGATAGGTATGTCATGAACCTCGACAGGGAGAGATGCAAAGTACTGTGCTCTGGGTGGCATAATCCTATGCACCAGTACATGCTTGGGGCTGACTGGGTGGAAGTAGCATTGCAGAAAAGGATCTGGGGTCCTGGTGGGCACCAATTTGCCCATGAGCAGCAGTGGGTCCTTGCTGCAAAGAAGGCTGATGGTATATGGGGCTGTATGAGGAGTGTTGCCAGCAGGCTGAGGGAGGTGAGATGTCCCCTCTGCTCAGCACTACTGGGTCCAGTTCTGGGCTCCTGAGTATGACAGAAACATGGAGATATTGGAATGAGCCCAATAAAGGGCCACAAAAATGATTAAGAGACTGGAATGACTCATATATGGGGAAGGGCCGTGAGAGCTGGGACTCTTTCTGCCTTGAGAAGGTGGAAGTGAGGCAGACTCTTGTCAATGTATGCAAAACGCTGAGGGCAAGGTGCAAAGAAGAGGTAACCAGGCTCTTGTCAGTGGAGCCTGGTGGCAAGGCAAGAGGCAAAGGGCAGAAACTGAAAGGGCTTCATCTGAATGTCAGGATTTTTATTTTTATTTTTTTGTGCAGTGAGGGTGACTGAGCACTGGTATGAGTTGCCAGGGAGGCTGTGGAGTCTCCATCTGTGGTGATATTCAAGAGCTGTCTTGTCACAGTCCTGGGAAATTGGCTCTAGGTGGCCTTGTTTGAGCATGGGAGCTGGACAGGGTGACTTGTAGAGGATTCTGGGATTCCCCTCAGCACTCCATCCCTTGGAGAACTGCTGGCCCTTGCTGCTTCTGGCCAGTGGATAATTAACAGGATGTAGTAAACATGGCTAATGCAAACATTGGGTGTTACCTTGAGCATATTGGCAGGAGCAAAGAAGAAGTATCTTCTTTGTACCTGGTCTTAGCATAATTGCTCCTGGAATACTGTTCACACGTCTGATGTGTGTGCTTTGGGGAGTGTTGGGAAAAATCAGAGGAAGTTCAGAGAATAAAGAAAATGACTAAAGCATGACAGACTGTGCTCAGCAGCAAAAGAATCAATGCAATTAGTTTATTTCTTCTGCAAAAGGCATGGGTTAACTTGAACTATGTCTGTAAACAGCTACAAGAAAACTGAAATCTACATAGAGGTTGGGTCAGCTTCAGACAGGAATTCAGAAGTCTGGCAGATTTTTTTGGCCGTTCTTAATCCAAAGGGTGGGAGATGTAGCCCTGCCAGTTCAGTCTGGAAATAAGATACAGGCTGTTTTTTCTAGGAACCTTCAGACAGGGATTGGATTTGTCCCTAAAATTTCTTAGTTTAGTTACAGCATGAACATAAGCAGGTCAGATGCCCTGAATGGTCCTTTTGGCTATAATGTTTATTAGTATTGAGACTCTTCAAGAAAAGTTAGTAATTGTAGCATCATTTATCAGTCCCTAACAAAGACTGTCCATTTAATTGTTGATTCTATTCACCTGATTGTTCCTACAAAACTTCAGCATTAAGCCCTTTCTGCCAAAGAACACTAGAGGACTGACCTACCTGAGTTTGCTTGCACCCAGGTCACATGATAAATTTGGTGATAATTCATGCCTTATTATCTACATGACATAACAGCCACAGATCTGCCTCACAAGGCTTGTGGACCAATGTTCAAGAAACATTTTCATTAAAATTAAAGCATGGATTAAGTCAGGGAAGCTAATGAAGAGAAGGGAACTTTGAAAAAAGTGCTTCTCTGGTCTGAAATGAGCTTCCAGAGAGCTTCTTACTGGGCACAGGAGGCCTGGAAAGAGCAGTGTTGGTCTGGTGAGCTTTCTCTGAAACAGAATGGATGTTTTCCAAGTGCTCCATTACTCATCTAACCATTTCTGAGTGCTACTATCAACAGGCAGAGCTGAAAGATATTTCTTTTTTTTTTTTTCTGTTTTTAAATCTCAGCAGTGCATCGAAGGTTTTATTTAAATTGCTCTTATAAAAAATTAATGAAGGCATTATCTTGCTGGGCTACAAAATGGCAAGAGTGGATCCCAGTGAGATGAAATCTTCTTAAAATACAGCTGTCAAAACATTTTTGTTTTAATATATCCCTGAGTGACTCTATGCACATGCACTTCTAATACAGAACTAGACCAGGAGGAGGAGAATTTCGTGCAAACCTGCTTCTAACATGGAGCGAAGCCAGGACTCAACATGGCAGTATTTAAAAGGGAACAGACTGCTTATGATCCACAGATGAAGCGACTCTGAAAGTGGAGGAAGTTTCTCTCCCAAAGAAAGGGGTGGGTTTAGGTAGCAATCTATTAGGAAATGACTTACCATCTGACCTTCCCTGAGCTTACAAGTGCAGTGACAGCTTCTCTCCTTGCATGTCACTCATGGGCCTGGGATATCTCTCGTGTGCTGGGTACCAGTGACTGCTAGGGAATTAGGCTTAGGCTTTCTGCCATGAGTGAAGCCCTGCTACACTCATCTTGCTCCCTTTCAGTGCTGCTGTTAGCTGCACAATCAGGAAATGCAACAGCTTTTCATCTCCTTACCTATCACAGCCGCTCTGCGGATGGGCTGAGGGGAAGCACTTTTCCATGAAGCTCCAGTGGGCGTTGTCCACCTCTGCACTGCTCTCTCTGCAAAGAAAGCATACTGCAGTGCTTGGGCCTGGCCTGAGGTCAGCAGGATGTTAAACAGCTCCCGTTCCTTCCGGACTCCATCTGCAAAGGGCTTCTCTGTGGCAGCTTTGACTGCCTGGAAGCAGAGCTCTGGCGCCAGGCACCCCTGGGCCTGTTTCTTCACCTTCATGAGAGCCTCACTGAGAAATGCTTCCATGTTGGGCAGCTTTGGAACAGGCTTCAGGCTGAGCCTGCGGGGTCCCAAGGGCTGGCCTGTGGGTAGAAAAATACAGTTATAGAACAAAACATTCCACACTTGCTGGAGGACTACAGATTTGTTTCTCTACATAGAATGAGAATCTGTTACACCTTTTCCTCCTCCTGCTAAGCCCACTGCACTAGGGCTTGCATGGCACAATGATCTGGGTCAGCATTCAAGTGTCTGATGCTTCTTTAACTTTGTTTGCCTCGACAATGGAAGTTTTTCAAGACCCTTCTCCCTAGACTTCAACAAAGCAAGCTTTCAATTTCAAAGACAACTCTCTCCTTCCTTTTCTTGGCTACAGAGTGACTTGACTTCTCCAGTTCTTACTCCACGGTTCCAGCTGTCACATTCATAAAGCTCCTTCTGTTCTGTGAGCTTCAGTACTAGAGCTTTTCCCCAGTGTTGCTCAGCACTCTGTGCCCGATTGGCATTGCCAGCCAGATGCATTCCAGCCAGGGTCCTGACCCAGGTGTTTGTATGAATGACTGGGAAATGTACCCCGACTTCAATTCTTCCCTAACAGCAGGAGTCCCCCTGTTCCCCGTGGGACCAGCCAAGAGGATGGCTCACACAGCATGAGATGGGGAGCAAATGAATAACAAGGAAGAGTTCATGCTTCTGTGTCAGCAAGGGGTGAATCAAGCAGCCACAGAAATACATGAGCCTCATTACAGAAGGAGGTTGCTATGGTAATACCTAGAAAGAATTCTTAATTGAGAGAAGTTAGTTATATTTCAGACACCAAAATCCTCTTCAGAAACATAAACCTTGGTGCCCGCTGGGAGATCTCTGATCTGTCCATGCTCAGGCTATTGCTATGTTCTTAGCAGCTTTCCTCACTAAAGACCATGGAGGAACAAGGTCAGAAATTCAGGATGCATCTCCTCAACATTTGCACAAAGCCTTTTGTCATCATAGTTTATGGATCTGGATGTGGCTAAGTGATGTTATGGCATTGAGCACTGCAGCACTGTACCCATGAGCATCGTGGACCACCACCACAGCAGGATGGTGAATGGGCCCCCTCGGATGGGAACCCAGAGGTGAGAAGTTCTCTTGTGTGTAACATCATTGGCCTGGCTTCTGTTATGAGCTCTGCGTAGGAGCACATTTCTTTCAAAGGTGGCATATTGCACCCAGCGCTCTCTTCCCTTCCACTGTCTGACTGAAAATGCCGCTGCATCAGCAGAAGATTCAGGAGCAGGAAATCTGGAGCCCCAACATACACAGGGTACTGAAAAGTAGGAATAATGGCAGCACTGCAATTGTGGTTTTCCAAAGAACATGTCCTGACCCTAACTCTTCCTCTAAGACCAGATGCTTTTAAGAGGGGGAAAAAAAACACAACAAAAAACACATGAATTCCCAGGCTGAGTTGGTATTGATTTCCTGAAACAGTGGTCTTCAGAGGTCAGGCTCTTTAACCAAGCCTTTTAGAGAACACAAAGATGAACACTGACTGTGTAAGTAGCTTCCCTTGTAATGTGAGTCCATCCAAATGCTTCCACACTGACAATGAATATAGCTTGGATTTGCCAGTACTGCAGGATTTCAGTCAAGATATTTCTTTATTTTTGAATCCTTTGTCTTCCCTGAGTGTATGTTTTTTAATATGAGTCCTTTATTTAGGACTGAAATAGTGGGTTTCGTTCTTTCAAAAAGGAAATCTGATGGCTGGAAGACCACTTAGGACAGGACAGACCAAGAGATCTCACATATGTCCCATGTGAGAAGTGAACAGAAATGCTACTGGCAGCCTTTTAACATGATCTTCAGACAGCAAATTGTACTTGTTAAGCACAAATACTGATGAGGAATGTGAGACAGTTGCTCAGACTGAAAAGTAACTCTCCTCGGAGTCCTGTAATAAAACTTGTATTTAGCTGAGCATTTCTATAGCACCTCCATGCAGCTTCCTTGCTGCTGCAATGCTACTAAGAACTGAAAGTGAATAGAAAGAATGATCTGAATTTAAACCTTGGAAGAAGAGATTAGTGCAGGGTACCTACAGCTTGGTTTCTGAAATCAAAGAAGCAAGAACATGGTGAATGATACTGGACATCAGTGATGTAGAAAAAGGCGTCTCCTGTAAACAGGAGCTAGCACAGGTATCTACTTTGTTTTGCTAGGGTTTGTAATCTAGGTGGCACAAAGGATGGACCAAATCTATAACACTTATCAGCAAAAGCAACATGTAAGCCTGCAGTATCAAACACTGCTATTTAAAGCAAACAAACAAAAAAAGGCATCCCAGAGTGAACTCTAGGGATATTACTGGACTGAAGGCAGGGCTAGCTCAACAGTCTGCATGCTGCAGCAATGCTTGTACATGTCTGGGGAGCAAGGCTGGAACTGGTTCCCTGTTCTTCAGGCTAGCAATGGTCTCAGACCACTCAGAGATGAGTGTGGCTGCTGTCAACTCTCAGTACTCTCTGGTTGTCTCAAAGGGGCATTTTGCTAGATCTTGTGCTTAAGGAAGGTGGTAGCCAGAATGATAAGCCCAGGAGACAGATTCAAATATCTGCATATTGTACTTCTTTCCAGAGATGATGCACTAAAGGCCCATGTAAATGTAACCAAAAGACTTTTTCCAGTACTTGCCATTTAAAGCATGCAGTTGCTGCATGAGCAGCAGTAGCTGCTACTCGTGTGGGTTTCATATTCCTCAGAAGGAACACATTCCTCCTCCACAGTTACTGCTGGTGGCCTAGGGTCAGAAACTCCTAATCGTCTTTCCATGCAGAGCGTATTACCTGTGGGGTCTGAACTAATCTAAACTGAACGGACTTTGCTTGGCTCTTTGATGTATGCCATTGATGCTCTTGTGCTCTGAGAAGATAAGTTAAGCAGCAGATATGGTCAGAAAGCAGGAAATCTGCTTTGCAAAGGATCAGCTGCCATTTTCTCCTCCAGCCCAGGAAGGCTACAGCAGGCCAACAGAGGTGGACAGTGTAAGCTGCAAGCAATTATGGCAAATTTTCAATTTTTTGATGCCATCAGGTGGACAAATTGTGTAATGCAGCTTTGAATTAGTGCAGTGGTTATCAAACGCATTCAATGAAAGAACATTCTTCTAGTCTCTAAGGACTTAGCTTCTGCCTATTCCTTCCTTCCTTAAATAAAAAACCTTCGAGAGCAAAAACTTTCTCTTACATAAACAAGCAATTTCCTCTGAAGAAGGGCAGGAATGCACACTCACTTCCTAGTCTGTGTTATGTAATTACTGGTTTTGACTAAAAAAAAATTGTACTTAGATTAAATGCCTGTGTATTCCCACAGACGTTGATTCAGAGCTGTTCAGAAGGTGTTCTTCATTAAGAATGTTCCATGAAGTTTTACAGATGAAGGTTTCCCAGCCTACCTACCACAAAGGCAGTTCTGTCACCTATGGATAGAAACAATCAGGGACCCTTGCTTCAGTGAGGCCACTCATCTAAGGCTGATCTCTCACCCTGAGTTACTGCAGCTCCAGTGCTGAGAAAGCTTTAAAAGAAAATCCTATCTGAATGGGTCCTTTGAGATGGATCTTGCAGTAGAGCACTCCCGGGCTAGGAGCAGAAATTCTCTCAGTGACAATGAGTTATTTAGCCAAACTGCTCTGTAAGAAGCCAGCAGTTGTTAGCCTTGTGTATGTTTGATTGTTTTTTTAAAGAAAAAGATGTTGCCATATGAAGTGAATTTCTGTGCAATTCTGTTTCTAAGATTGTTTGAAAAATGTTTACTGAAAACATAACTTAGCTGGTCTGGGATTGTTTCCCCACACTACATGAGACTGTCATATCTCTTCTGCAGCCCTAAGTTACAGAGATACAGAACTAAAAGTGCTATTTTGCTTTTGTATGGCAGGAGAATTTTATTAAATTTATGCAAAGGCCAAAGCCAGGAAGGACTCTAAAAGAATGTATGGATTCTGGGTACCCCATTCTGTCTGCTTGATTAGGTCACCTGAGGATAAACAAGGCAACAAAACTTTTCATGATATTCTGCAAAGTCTAAAGATAAATCTTCCAAGTAGGAGAGAGATAAAGAGGAGCTGGTCTCCAGTATTTTCACTGTTAAAGAACATCCTGCAAATGCCAGTAGAGCTGTTAGATGAGGTTTGAAAGCATTTTTCTTCAGAGTTCTGTTGGAGTTGGTATGCAGTGTGATGACATGAAATGTCTTCAGTGACACCACGCATTTTTCACTGGAGCAAGAAACAGAACTGCTACTGCAAATAATGAGAGCCTGGAACAGACAGGTTACCTGCTGGACATCCAGTCAGGATTCCTGCATGCTTACACAGTTCTCAATTTTCCTTGCTAGTGACGCTTTCCAGTGAAACTGAAGCTATAGCACAGGAATTTGCCAGTAATGGCAGTGCACAAGAGTTCCAGAAAGCAAGTTCTACTGAGAAATAGTGTGGTCAGTGACTCATTCCTGAGGTTTTCCTCTAAGGTCAAGCTGACTTTGACAATTCTCAACCACTGCATATCTGTCACAGAAGAAACAACCATACAAATGTCTACAATTCACTCAGTTTCACTTTGCTTTTGTTGAAAGCCAGGATGCTTGCCAGTTTGCTATAGTTCTAGCAATGTATCTATCACACTTTTTATGATATACTGATTTTGCCATCAGTACTGGCATCAATCTTACACATGGCCTCATTCAGAGTCTGAGAGGGTACATCAAAGGGAACAGTATTTTCTGGGTTATTCAGTCAAGCAAAGTAGTAATATTTCATTGCCCTCCTAGCTGATGGAGAAACAGAACTCTCATTCAAAACAGGAAAGATCAGTGACCCAAAGTGCCTTTGCTTTTCTTAAGCAATAGTGAAATAGGTTGGATGTTAGGAAGAACTTTTTTATTGAAAGGGTTGTTAGGCATTGGAATGGGCTGCCCAGGGAAGTGGTTGAGGCACCAACCCTGGAGGTCTTTAAAAGACATCTTGGTGTAAAGCTTAGTGATATGGTTTAGTGGAGGATTTGGTAGTGCTAGGTCACAGATTGGGCTGGGTGATCTTGGAGGTCTATTCCAACCTAGATGATTCTGTGATTATTCTGTATATTCCCTGTCTTTCTAAAGTTTTATATTTAAATAGATTACATATGGGGAAAGAGAAAAGGATTGCTTGTGTCATCAGTTCTGCACCAGAACTGAAGCCCCAGAATCATTAGCATGAATATGTTGAGAAGGAAGAACATCTATTATGGAAGACCCAGCCAAAGAACGTGCTTTTGCATCTATCTGATAAATCCCACATTGCAGCTAAGCATTCAAGACACTGATTTTTGAAGAATAGTGTATTCTTTGAGCTGTCTTGAAAATATGGTGCATTGTCATCCAGGACAAAGCTGAGGCTGCTTCAACCCCTAGCATGGGAGAAATACTCCTACAGAGAAGAATCATTCTTCTTTGCAGTAAAGAGAACTGCAGGAGCACCCCAATTTAGAAAAGCATTGCCTGTAAAGGCCATGTGATCAGAACAACAAGGTCGTGTTTTTCCTTCCTTGCGTGCATCTCATGTGAAAGAGCTCCACATCAAATCCTGACAAGAGTCAGTCTGTCTCCAAAACGGGCATCTCACCACACAACCCAAGGACAGCAAGACTCATGGATCTTTGAGTTCAGCTGAGGATGTGCCAGTCCCTCCGCTAGAGGGAGACAATTATTTTTTTTATCAGCCCTTATTGATGATGCAACAGCTCTACACCGAATACCAGCTGTCATCCAAAGCTATACATGGGAAGAGCTCATATTCCCCCAAATCAGTTGAGTGCAGTAGCCCAGAGGAGTATGCAAGTTTGGATATATAATTAAGCACAGGGACTCCTTATTTCTATTTTTCTCTGAATTCTCGTTTGAATTTCTGCAGCTCTCCAGCATCTGAATTTTTCCACATTTGCTTAACAGAAAAATTCTGCAGCTAATTCTGTTTCAGATGGATGCCAAAACCCAATGAATGGAGCATATGGAACAAACTAGTGGGCTTTGTTCTGACTCTCTTCGGCCTCAACAATTATTTCTTGGCATTGCTACAGTTCTTTTCTTACCAATCAGCTTGTTTGCCAAGCGAATTCCTGCCTCAACTGTGTTCTCTTCCACAACTTCATCAACCAAGCCCAGCTTCAGTGCTTCAGTTGCTGGAATGTGTCTTCCTGTGATAAAAAAAAAAAATAAAATATAAGGTGACTACAGTGGGGTATTACAGGTGACTTCATTCTTTTTATATCTGTTCAAATGGCTTCTGTAGCTGGCTTCAAGCATGAGACAAGCTCATTGAGCACAAAATGCATCACGAGCTGTACGCCTCAGAAGCGCATACATCCCCTTCCTAGCCAATCCTTATGGGAAGCAAGCTGAATTTCAACCTAAGCAGCTATGTGTTTAAAAAACAAAACCAAAAGCTATTAGGCTTCATTAGACCAACATGATGGTATGACTTGGTCATCCTCACAAACACAGCAAGGCTGAGGTACAGTACTTTACCTGTAGTGATTAGATCCAGAGCAGCTGGCACCCCGATCAGTCTGGGTAGTCGCTGAGTGCCTTCAGCACCTGGAAGTAACCCAATGGTGACTTCTGGTAAACCCATCCGTGCCTAAAGTGAAGTCAAATTCAACAAGTCTTCTTAGCAAGAGTGTTAATTATGAACTAAGCAGACCTGATTACATGTGATGCTCCTCTAGGAATCTTTAAAGAACTTCTATATAGAAACCTAATCTTTGCTTTTTGCCATTCAAGACAAACCCACTCGCCCTTTTCAACAACTTATGTATAGGAGCAGAGGAGGTGTCACGCTTCAGAGGATGTGTGGGTGCTAGCACAGCACTGAATTAGACCAAAGGGGACAACAGCATCACCCCAGACCGCAACACATGTGCAGACAAGGCAAGTAGTTGTTAGTAAATGCTGGAGGGTTGTCTGTGACTTGCTATCTCCCTACCCTAGTTCTTAGAAATGTATTGAAGGAAGAGTGGTACCACTCACATACTGAGATTCTGAACTAACCCTCCTTCCCAAGTGCTCAAATGGTTCTTGATGCACTTGAGGTTTGGTAGGGTTACAGCAGAAAAGCTAGTGACAGCAGGAAGAGGGCTCCTGTCTTCTTTTAAAAAAGCTATGTAGTTTGTTACTTTAAAATAAGTACATTTCCAGTTGAGCTCTTGAGAGATGTAGGGTTATTTTAAGACTACTACTTCAGGCATCCTTCTTAGGTGGCATACAGGACATGTAGAGTGCCTCTTTATGGTCTTATAGGAACCCACATTGTCAGGGGAAAGTGGGAAAATGAGGAGATGCTCATATCAGTGAAGAGTCTATGTAAGGAGACCAGGTGCTACTTAAAAGGCAGTTCAGCAATCCTGAAGGTAGAGATTCAAGAGGAAAAAAAAACTTTTAAAGACTTAAGTGTGTGGGGGGAGAAGTTGTCTGTTGGATAGAGTGCTCCCTGAGGAAACAGAGCCCGTGGGAAATCAAACTGCAAGTGCTCTATGCTAGCTGAGTTTCAGCTACCTATTGAAACTAGGTCACTAGCAGAAAGAAATGCAAAATTCATGTGGCTGGGGAGAAAAGTAAGAGAAAAGTCATGCCGCATAAGCCAACTACATAGAATTCAGATAATGACTACTGAGACTGAAGGCAAATTAACACTCAGTCTCTGAAGTTTCTCTGCAGGAAAGACACAGGAAGCTCCTCTTCAGGAGCAGCCTCTAGTTCAGTATGTTACCTGCACATGTGCAATCCGATAGTGACAGCCAAGTGCCACCTCCAGGCCTCCTCCCAGGGCAATGCCTTCAATGGCAGCCACCACTGGCTTCTCGCTCCTTTCGATGAGAGAAACTAAGGGGCCCAAGCCAATACCCTGTCTCTTTGGAGAAGAAAATCCTTGAATGTCAGCACCTGGGAAAGCACAAAGATGAAAAGGAATTACTGGGGAAAGCAGCGACGGGAATGATCCTTCCCTTGGTGCCATTACACATCACTGCTCACAGATGACTGAGGTCTTGCAGAGATGCTGCTGGCAGGAGAGTGGTTAACAGGGAGCAACCCCTTTGGGGACCAGCTGCAAGAAAGCCAGGCTCCTTAAGCCTATTCAGAGAGCTAGGGGGATTGCAAAGCACAAAAATACATAATTGTAATGATCGTGCAGTTACTAAGGTGGTTTGCTGAGATGCTTATTTAAAAAAGAAAATACTGAGTCTGGAATAGTTAAGTTACTACTAACAAGCAATGTTGAGCTCCACAAAAATTCCCTACCTTCACAGATTTCTACAACTGGAGGAGATCTGTTACTCCTACCTGCCCTGTCCAATCTCTCATGTGCCCCATGTCAATCATGGGACAGCAGAGTCGAAAAAAAAAGTCCACTGTCTTGTAGCCATTTTATTAATAGTGTTATAAGGCAGAGAATTGTCAGATGTGGTGGGCAGGGAGTATTTGCTCTCTTTCTCAGAGTGATTGAAGAAATTTGCCTTACCTGCACTGAATTTCCCATTTTCGCCACAAATCATAACAGCTTTCACTGAAGGATCTGCATCCGCTTTCTTCAGTCCATCCTCTAACGCCTGAAGAACTGTTAAACTGAAATGAATGAGAGTCAGCAACCAATGGTCTACTACATTACCTTTCCATCAACACCAAGAGGCTCAGTGAAAATAAGCAGTAAGTCCATGCAAGTCTGTCCTCTGACTGGTCTTCTGCCATAGTCCCTGTGGGTGAATCTTCATTAGTCTCTCACTTTAAGGCCAAGTGTCAAAACCCACAAGCTTATTGCTGCTGACTGACCTGTCACTCAACTGCTGCAGAGTCTTCTTGTGACTATGATACTCCTGTTTCCAAAGCAAACAGCACAGGGAAATGTTCTTTTGAAAATGTCTTTTTGAATTAAACATTCAGACTTTTAGGAAAATAGTTTAGCATAATTTGAAAGTAATTAATGCTAAACCACTGCTAACCTACAAACTTTTTAAAAGGGAAATGAGCTCTGGGCATAAAAAGCTATCTTTCAAACACCTGGCATAGAGCTGGTGCTGTGCTGACAGTTATGAAGCTTTCACTTTGCAAAGACCAGGCTTGAACTTGTGTGGTGTCCTGTCAAAGTGAATTTGGGCCTAAAACACTAAGAATTTTTTGTCATCTGAATATATCTCCACAGACACAAGCTGTTAATGTGTCCAGTGAAGAATTACTAAAGAACTTCAAAACTGAACAGTATAACTAGTATTTTTACAAATCAGATATTAAGCAGAAATCTGAACTGACTATTCATCCACTTGGTATTTGAAGCTTAAAAGCTAAATATAAAAAGCTCAATACATACTCTCCATGTCCTTCCATAAATATATTTTGCTTTAGAAGATGGTGACAAAGATGGATGGTAGGTAAAGAAGCATTGATGCCTATCACCTATTAATAGAAGCAGTAACAAAAATGGTGTGTATGTATAGTTTAGATACCAAACTATGTTCACGTGCACACACTTCTAAGTACATTAAGTGTGTATGTTGTGGGGGAAGATTCTTTTCTGCATGCATATAAGCTACAGCTGTAGATAATGAGTCTGATTCAGGAAATTTGAGCCATAAGTGGATAGAGAAATACTCAAGTATTATATGTGCTTGTCCAGTCCTTTATAAATAAATACAATTTCTCTTATGTAATTCAGTGGGATAACTGGAGCAAAGGAACTGTAAATCATGTATGTGATCTGTCTTTGGTCAGGTTCCTATCCAGAGGAGCTGACAAAGCACAACCCAGCATGTATGTATAATCTGGGCTATAGGAAAGCCACTGATAAAAAAATATTTTGTAAAGTAATAAAAATGATGGCTACATTATTCAGACCTTGTATATTGAAACTTCTTTGTAATCAGGTTTCTAAACTTCTATATTGGCATTTCTTTTGTAAACCCCAGTTGAGAACTGCACAGGGTTCTTTAGTTGCTCATTTCCACTTACAGAGGTTAGGCAAGTGAGGTTCTCTGGGAAACTGGTACTGCCACACAGAATCTTTCAATTATGATTCACTGTTCTGGACTTGACCCCAGGTGAGAACAGGCGCTGTCCCAACTGGAACCTGCCCTCTGCCATGCGATTTGGGCTCAGCTGCACTCAGCTCCTACTGGCTGAGTCTCCACACCACATCTGTGATCAAACTCAGTTCTTTCCTTGTCCTCTGGTTTTGAGTCCCTGACCAGGAAGGAAAGCAGAATTCCTCTTCTTTCCACATCTGCAGGGCAGCACGCAACTGGGCATTGCTACTGAATTTCCAGTTAAAAGCTGCATGCGTGCCACGTTTTTTTTTAACCAACATTTGTCTGCTTGCGTCCAGCCCTGCAGTGCAGCTAGCTCCATCTAGCAGAACACAAAGCCTTTCCAATTTTAGTAAATGTTTTCTTACTCTCTGGGGAAAATACATGTTTAAAAACTTGGTTTTATCTCTTTTGTAACATGAAGTGCTGTGGCTGCTGCTGTTTGAGGAGGACCCACAGGCTGCACGCTGTGCTCGGGTCTGGTTTTTGCATCAGTGCCAGGCCACAGAAGTACCAAATTCACTTAATGCTGGAAGATTAAAGGGAAAACCTTTATGAAATGTCACTGCCCCTTACAATATATGGTGTAAAGAGGGGGAAAAATACGCAGCAGGATCCCTAACAAATATTAAATTTTGGATTTGAAAATAGTGTGTAGGAAAATTGCCTGATTTTCTTGCAGAAGCAGACAAGAAGCAATCAGAGCATTTCTGTGTTTACAGTAGCCACATGATCAGCAGTTGCAGAAAGCCCATATAAAAGGTTTGCCCCTGTAGATGAAAAGGTTCAGGGTTTTATATAAGAAATTATTTACAAGCCCTCAGCAGTTATAAAATACTCCCACTAGGAGAAAAATTTGTCATCAAGGCTACTGTAAAATAACAGTTCAATACCTACATTATCTGCATTAAAAGAACTATTTTTGCCAGAGAATAACTTGACCCTGTTCTTGCATAAATATTTTTTCCCCCTCCATACAACATTTTCCCAGGGAGAAGTGTTTGTGGGACAAAAAGGAAGAAGAAGCAGACTTTTTGCAGCTTCCTATTGTTCTAAAATGGAGCAATATGTTTGCTCCAAGATAGGTTAAAGTCCAACGCAGAGGCTGCGTGGCTCAGTAACTCACGAGCTGTAACTGGTACTAAAAGATACAAGCTTTCATGCTTCCATGAAAGCAATCATAGCAAAATGTATGACAGCACAATTATAGAAATACTCAAGGGCATCATAACTTCAAACAGCTAAAGCATTAGAGAAGCAAAAAGTCACCATAATTTGCATAAGTGTTTCATTACTGCAACAGTATCATTCATTTAACAGAAACAATGCAAAAACTCACTGCATGTGTTCCAACTGACTCTTAATCCCATGCTATGTAGTCAGCTCTGCCATCTTACTGTTTTGACTGCAAAAGTCGTTACACTGAGAAGATTCAGTGTTATGTGTTTCAGAAACTCGTGGTAGGTGTTGTTAAAAGTACATGCACCCCGGGATAAGAGAGTATTCCTGCAGGTGACCACCCCAGGTTGTTTCTGTTTTGCATAAAGCTCTACTCATTGCAGTGATAGTGTTCTGGATTTGTAACAAGCTTTTAAATAACTTCAAATTTTAGCTCAGATTTGTGAACGTGGACTTTAATTTAAAAAGCAAAAAAAAAAAGCAATTTAAGGGAATCCCCAAAATTAATTCAGTCAGGCTCCAATCTGACAGTAGACAATGCTATTTGTGGGAAACGTGCAGGTCTGGTCCCTCCCCCTTGTATTTCCCCTGACATCCACAATCACTGCATGAGGGATGGTCCCCTATGTATGCACATACCTTCTTTTAGCATCCTCTACTGACCTGCTGTCCACACATTTCTCTAATCCCTAGTTCTGCCGATCCATCTGCCTCCACAGTCTCCTGTGCCATCGAGCTCTGTGTTACCTGTTTTAAAACAATCTCCTACTTAATCAAACTCCCCTAGTTCAATGATTGCAGGATCTTGTAAACAGTTAGGCCTTCAACTTATTTGCTTTCTTTATGATTTTGTAAATCTTGACCTTACTGTCCCACAGCCTTTTCATCTCTGAGCTGATGACTCTAGGACTTTCCAGTATGATTTCCTAAGGCACTGCTCTGTCCCCTTAGTTGTTTTTGTCATCCCTTTCTGGATCATCTCCCTATCCTTTTCCAAATACAAAGTCCATAACTATACACGACATTTAAGCAACTTCTTAGTTTTACACTGCAGAGGTATGATGCCCTCTGTTTTGTTCTCAGCATACATGCTGATGGTACCCTACATTTTCTAGGTGTTTTGGTCTGTCACAGCACATTGAGCTGATGATTTCAGAGAACTGTCAAGGGTGAGGATCTTTTTCCTGAGCTGTAAATGCCAGTTTTGAACTCAGCATCCTCTAAGCTTGTCCTGGTTTATTAATTTATTTATGTATTTAAAGAACTTTTTGCTGTTGTTTTTTTTTTTTTTTTTTTTAGCAGGCTTTGAGAAGCACTGTTTATATTTTTAAAGTCATCTTAATTTCCAACTTGCATCTCTCCTATCATATTCTACCCTCTTTCTTGTTCTCATTTGTGTAAGCTTTCCACTTCTTAAAAAAAAAAAAAAAATCGAACTTTTCCCTGAGTCTCCTTAGCTGTCCCACTGAGCTGTTCCGTTCTGGATCACCTGCTGGCTGAATGGTTCACCTAGGTCTCTAAGAAACATTAAAACAGGACAAAACCCCAACAGAAAAAAACAAACTGGCCTTCATGCTTGATCCTTTGTGCTGTGGACAGCTCCTTTCAGAGTTACCTGCGTTTGGTTTTGGTCATGCTGCCTGATACTTACATAGTTCCCTTCCTTGAACCTCAGCACTGGTGCTGGCTTTAGCTGCTCTGTGCTCTTTCACCTCAGTGCCAGAGCTAGCTGTGTAGCTGCTGTCACAGGGCAGCTCTCCTCTTAACACAGCTTGAATTGAGCCATGCATTAATTAATACCAATATTAATTAGTTAATACCATGCATTAATTAATTAATACCAAATCCAGAATGGCATCTTTGCTGTGGGGTCTAAGGTTAGCAGTTTCAGGAAGGAGGCACTTACTGCACCCCACCTCTCCAGATCTCAGATGATGAGGCACTATCCCTGTCCCACACTGGTCATCACGGGCTCCCATCATTGCACCTATCCCGAAACTGCAGCTCCTCCAGCCTCATTTAACATTTTCTGATCATTATCCTGATGGGGGGTCTGGAGGACTGCCCTAGCAGTCACAAGGAGCTTGGGACTGCTTTTGGCAGCTTTGTGGTTATACTTTATATCATCACCCACACAAACTCCCCTACCTCATCCCTGTAAATTCAGTGGCCTGGCAACACAGCTAGCAGCTGGGCCCACTTGGTGCCAGGAATCCAGTTCCTCCACCTTATCTTTTTAGAGTTAAAAGCACTGATACAAAATCTCTTGTATGTTTTGCTTTCTGTCACTCACTCAGAACTGCATGTGCTACTCAGCTGGCATTAGCACATTTTTCCACATCCTTCTTAATTTTCGGTGCCAGCAGCCTGTCTCTGCTCATGAAGTGTGTCTGCTCCTTTCTCCTGCACATCTTGTCTGCCTGTCCCCCAAAACTGTCCAGTTCCTTGCACATCTAAATCCCTTCTTTCTATGCCACAGTTTCACAGATGCCTTAGGACTGCAGATCTCTGGAAGTTAAACCTCTGCAAACCAGGAAAAAAAAAAAAAAAAAAGCAAGTTTGGCACATGCCAGCTCTGCTGGTGGGGAGATGGATTAGCTTGAAGGGGAGTCTGTGTGTGGGAGCCAAATTTGCTGCCAGACTCGCAAGTCAGCACACATTCCTCAGGAAAGCACTGCCTGGGAGGTACCCGCACAGCAGTGGATGCTGTCAGACAGCAAAAAGCAAATTTCTACCCACCAGTGGCTTCTAAAGTGCTAATGGCTGGTGTGATGGCGTGGGAGCTGGGATAACGGCTCTGAGTGTCACATGTAATGGGGAGAGATAGGTGAGGCCAGAGCAGGAAAAACACACCAGCCTTTTAAAAAGCATCTGTGCCTGCTGTGAAATTAAATTGTCAGGACTGCGGGACATGGCTCCTGTCTGTAAGTTTCCCTGCCTGCTATCACCTATGTAGTCAGACATCTCAAACAGCGATCACAAACCTGCTCTCCTACAGTCCAGCATATAAAACAAGCAGAGGCAGAAGGTTCATGCAAGGATCACGGAGTGCCCTCTACCTTTCCTAGCTATAGCCAGGTCTTAGCTAAAAACTACTCGATGGCAAGTATGAAACAATTGTTGATTCCTGCTAAAACAGGTCTTACCCTCACTGCTAACAGAATAGTGCAAAGCTGGTGAAGGCTGAGCTCAGTGCATGTGTCATGCTTGCTCTCTGCAAAGTCAGCAGATCTTAACAAACCAGGAAATAAAGTAAAAGCTCACGAAAACCAAGTTTTCCTTCTGAAGCTGGTCACAATGAAGTGGACGTGCCCACACCATGCTCCAGTGATGTGTACCATTTAGTTGTCTTGAGCAGTGGAACAGTTGGCTGGAACTGCTTGATATAAGACAACACGGACAGGTCAAACCCACCTGTCTTGTTCCCTCACGTGTAGCAAGCAAAAGTTTCACAGCATCTTAACTGGCAGGGCCAGGATCATGGCAGTCCGAATTATGCTGTGTTAGAGTGCTTACTGTTTTGCGTGGTAAAGATGGCAAGTTTGCTGTGGACACAGCTGGCAAGTTTTCTTAGCCCACTCTTGGCCACAGGAGGTCCAAGGGATATTCCGGGAATCCTATATGTCTGTAATTCTGGGAGTCCTATAAATCAATCAAGTTACTGCAAATTTGCTTTCTCATTGTAATTATCTGACCACGTGAAAATGATCTTTCTGTGCTTTCAGATGTTGCAACAAAAGAGTGAGAGCAGGCATTCATGCTCTTACTTGCTTCTCAGCTTCTTTTTAACGAACTTTCTGGTTTAGAAGTTGTGCATGACTGCAGTGGATTTTTGCCTTGGGAATATACATGGAATATGTACTAAGATTACTGCTGCAGACTGGCTCTTCAACCACAGCTGCTTAAGATGGGCCGGTGTGCTGCCATTCAGCTACATGAACTATAATACACTAACCTTGTAACAAATTACGTAAACCAAAAAGCATGTCTGTCCACTTCAGTTTGGGTGGAAAACTGCAATGTCCAGGGGTTCCTGCATTGTGTTTGACTGTTTTCACTGGCTGGTTTGAGATCACTTGTGGTCTTCCTTGACCACAATTTTTAAGAGGTCAATTTCTTAATTGCTTTTAAAAGCCAAGTGCGCTGTTTACACTTCTGATACTGGGGCTTAATCTCAGTGCCAGCTCCTCTTGCCGAACCACATCTGCAGCTTGCAGAGCCCTTTGCCCTACCTAACCCCTGTGCTCACTTGGAAGCACGATGCGTAGCCTGCGGGACAAGTAATGTGAACAGCAGCCAGGCTTGGGGGAAAAGCTGGTTTTCACCTACAGACTCCAAAGGAACTGTGGGATGAAGCTGCCGAGCTGCTAATGCTGCTGCGTGACTGCTCGCTGGAAGCTTCATCCTGATACTTAAAGACTGGAAATGACAAGAAACGTGCTAAGTTTGAAAACAGATTCCACAGGAGATGGCAGAAAGCACAGATTGATGAGCCTGGCATCTCTCCCGAGGGAAAAAAAAAAAAAAAAAAAAAGTATCTAAAACTTATAACAAAGAGCAAAAATCATGGAAAAGTTCAGCATCTTTTTTGCAAAGGGAAAGCTAAGCTCGGAAGCTCGTGTCAGGTTCCCCTTGTGTCAGCGTCCCCTCAGCCGACGGCCGCCCACACACAGCTGCAGCGGGACGGGCACGGGGGCGCCCCGGCCGCCCTCCTCGTCCCTCCGCCCCACTGGGGACCCCCCCGGCCCCATACCCGAGCGGGGGCCAGCACCCGGGGGCCGAGCCGCAGCCCCCCGGGACCGGGAAGCCGAACGCCCCCGGCCGTGCCCCAGCGCGGCGGCCGCCTCACGAAATGGCGGGCGGGCGGGCGCCGCCGTTACCTCAGCGCGTTGACCGGCGGGTTGCGGAGCCGGATCACGGCCACGGCGGCGGCGCCCCTCGCGTACTGCGCCATGCCGCCTGCCTGGCACCGCCGGACGAGCCCCCGGGTACCCGGGCGGAGCCGGGGCAGGGCAAGCAGCGGGGGCGGCCCCTGGTCGTGCCGCCTGCCCTAACGCCGGGACCGGCCGGGCTCTGCCCCTTGGCCGGGCGATGTACCTGCGGGTAAATGCCCCGAGCCTAAGCTGGGGGGCAGCCGTCAGAAAAAAGCCGTTTTGGGCTCACTGAAGCACGGTGAGGCTCGATGTGGAAGGGCTGATTTCAACTGATGCTGAAACAAGCCAGAAACTTTTATTAACGCCTGTGTTATCCGGCATTTGGAGAGCTTGCTGATCGTTGTCACTGCTCTGCAGCACCCCAGGTGTGCCCTGTGGATAAACAGAAAAGGGCTGCTGGGTGCTCAGGCCTTGTGTGAGGGTAAAGGTTGGGCTACATGATCTTGCAGGTCTTTTCCAACCTAAATGATTCTGTGATTTAAAATAAATAAATAATATATATATATATATATATATATATACAGAAAAGCTAATGAATTGAGGATGTGGTAAGTGTTGTTATAAAATCCCTTCCAGAAAAATATCAGCTTACTAAAATAAGGTAGGAAAAAATAAAGTTGTTTCTAATATCATACCTGTATCTGTTGTACTAAAAGGTAATTTAAAGGAAAGAAAGGGTTCTTCAGAGGAAAATTTCCTGGACCTTGAAGAACTGTTGACTTTTTGTATGGACCTATTGGATTTTACATGGGTTTATTAGTTCGGTCGTCCTATCCTACAGCCATCCCTGGTGCAGGTGATGGAGAATGCATCCAGAAAATGTGACAAGGATGCTGCGGGAGCACCCACATGCAGCTCTGGCTCAGAGAGGTCAGAGCTGCCCCTGGACCCAGCTGAATCACACAGCAGCTCCCCCAGGAAAATGCACCAGCCACGCACTGCTCCCAGGTATGGGCATCCAACGTGGCCCACCTTACACTGTGGGTCGCAGAACGGGATCGAGTTTATCTTAATTAGCTTGCTGTGGAAAGTTTTACTGAAATGTTTTTTATATCTCTATAGTCTTTCTTTTTTTCACTTTTTAACCTTAGAAGTCAACCACTGGGCAGAAGGGCTGCAGCTCCTTCCACTGGTGTGGAACAGGTATAGGTAATTATAGAACATGATTTATGTGTCTGGAAGGTTCTGTATGAATATATGGTCTTCTTTCACAGCAGCTGCTGCCTTTCTTGTTCTATGTGGTGGATCACTATGACTCTTTGTTCATTTGTTAAGCAAGATAGAAAACAAAATCAGGAATAATGCTCTGCAATTTGCTTGTAAAACAGTGTATTCTGGGAGTTTACAAAAATGCTGTAACCTGTGCTGTGCAGTTGTAGAAGCTGACTGATCTACTGTTTTTTTTTATTAACCAGAACAAAATCAAAGATCACTCTGATTAGTTGTACTTTCTGTTTATAATTTACAGGTCTATTTTTCTTGTCCTTTAATAATGTAACCAGCATAGTTGTAACAAAGCAGGACCCTTCTGAGCATGAATAAACACAGAAGAAAACAGTTTTCAGGAACAGAAGGCTCTGTGACTTTACATATTCGTAGAAAGGTTCCAGTAAATGTTTAAGGTTTGTTGTTTTAAGCTTTCTGTTTGTCTTTTATTTCTTTTAAAGACAGAGTCTGGTAACAAGAAGACAAAGTTCATTTAAGTTTATATGGTAGAGAGAATTAAACTCTTCAGAGCTTTCTGTCAAATACTTAACGTGTTCTGTGTTGTGCAAGGGCCTGAGCTTAAATGCAAACCTCAAAAGGCAAATTTCAAACCAGAAGAGAAAGAAGAGTGCATGGGCAGGCCCCAGATTAAGCTTCTTGCTGTTCATATTTTTTTGATTGTTTGTTGCTTTCCTCCCACCCCTTAGCTGTTTTCACAGCAGTCTGATCCAAGGCAATGTAGCCCTGCGATATCTGATCTGATCTTGAGCACAGACAGGGAAGAGGCTGCAGAGCCAGTTGGTGCAGTTAACCTCGACAAAATGTAATCAAGACAATCAAGTTTCTTTCTGCAAGCTCTTGAGAAATTCACCAAGAGCTTGTACAGATAGCCAGAGCTTCTAAGGCTCTTTCACGTGGAGCAGTGCTCTTCCCTCCACACTGCCTGGCAGTTTGTACCTTGATGAAAAACAGCTGTTGGCTATAAAGCCATGAGATGTGGTAACAGCTTTCTTAGCCTGCCAAAAGAAAATGTACCTAAAATACAGCTAAACTGGAATCTCAAAAATAGCTCATGTTCATATTCTGCTAAAGACAGTCCTGGTCTTGTCTGCCTCTGCAACAGCTGATGCCATTTCAGAAGTAAGCTATGATTATGTGAAGGCTTAATCTTGTGCAAAAAAAGACCGAGTAACTGAAGGTTTGCTCTCAACAGGACAAGAAGGCAGGGAGATAGTGGCGGATGTTCCTGTGAGCATTGTTGTGTTTTGTCAGCCCTTTGTTTACTGGTCTTTTGCCTACATGGTAGAGGTGTATCTCACAAGATACACCACGTGCCCACTGCAGTTCTGGAGAAGTGAAAAGCTTTTCAAAAGGGGAATAACAATTCCTCAGAGACTCCGTTACGAGAAATGGAAATGAGGAATATTCACCGAAGGACAGATTTCAATGAATATGGATGTTGTGTTCTGTCTGCCACCCCCCAGCATGTGCTGTGGTAAAGAAAAAGAACTCTGCTTCTTCTTGAGTTGGAGTACCACGAGTCTGGCAAGTCTCCTACAACCTCCTGGGATCATCAGCCTTGCTCAGAAAGTGCTGAACGATACAAAGAAATGCTTTACAGGAGGCTCAGGTTAATTTTTATTCCAGCTTGCTGTTAATCCATGGTACTTCAGAAGATGCAGCTTGATTTGCTATAAACTTATTCACACAGGAAAAAAAAATCCTGAAAAATGATTATTAGACTAGTTGAAAAAAAGATGTCGATCTCTGGCCCAAAGGCATTTGAAAAGGAGGGACTGCAGTGATGTTGTATCAGCTGCAGGAGCAGTGGACTTCTGCTGAAACTACTGAGGAATATGGGAGATCCAGCTAGCTGCATTGCACAATCCAAGCTGAGTTTTGTGGTAAAACCCATGGCTGCACTGATGGGGAGGGAGCTCTGAAAACTTACTTGATCTTGACAGCAACTGGTCTAAACAAAGGGTTTAAATTACCCTCTGCTGTTGAAGTGGTAAGAGGGCCTGCTGAATTCAACAACTGTTTTCTGCTTTTCTTCTTACAGCTAAGATTATTGGGGGACTAGATTATTTGGGTAGATTATTTGCTGTAAAAAACAGCTGCTGATCTACTCCCCTCTGATCTTTTGTCTGGTACACTGTCCTCTGCTCCAGGCTACCACCTTTCTTTATCTATGGTAAAAACAATATTGGTAAACATCTGGTCATCAAATAGTTTTCAAAGGCTTCTTTGGTTATGCCCACTCTGATGTGACCTCCTCTGCTAACTGTAAGGTCCTTTTCTAAACTGTTTCCCAAAACAGTGAGCTGGAGTTCACAGCCTCAGGGCTGGCAGATGTAACTTTGAAAGGCGCAGCTGGAGTAAGCACAGCAACTACATCTACACAAGATGTGCTCCAAGACATACTGTGGGCTGTAAAATATCACCCTATCCTAAACTGCAGATTTCCACTGCAGAACCTCAGCTGTAGAAGGCTGTTCAGTTGTAGGAGGTTGTTTTAGCAATGAGCCACTTCATGTGATAGGCATATTTAAAAACTTCTCCTCCCTTCTGGGCATCTTCTTAGGCTTTTTTTTCCTTTAGTGTAAAAGGTTTTAAATGCCTTGAAAACTTCACCTCCTGTTCTGTCTCCCAGACCAAGGCTAGGCTTAATTATAAATGCAGTATTTATCACTGTTAATAGGTGCTTAAAACCAGGGTTATAGGTGCACCACAGTTGTACCTCCGGTAAGTCACCACTGCTGCGTGCCCCTCAAAACAAGCAGCTCCTTTCTGTTGAGATGTGTGTGGAGAGCGCAGTGAGCCGGTGTTCAGGGCAGGACAGCTAGTTGTCATACGGAGGCTTTGCTCTGTACTTTGTCTTCTTGAAATCACGAGCTACCCCTCTAAAAATCCCCAGGTCTGTTTTTTTTTTTTTTTTTAATACATATACATAAACAGCAAAGCGTGCAAAGCAAAAACCGTTGACACTTTTGCACACACAAAGCTGCTGTAACATATTTGTTAGCAATGTGCAAAACCACAATGTTTTCCATCAAGTCAGTGCCCTGTTCAGCATTTATTTCCCTCTCTATTGTTCTGCGCATACAAGCCATTTTAAGATTGAAACGATCGCTTTTAAGATAATTTAAAATTAAGGATCTTACGTTGTTCTGGCAGTGAGAACTCATCTGTCAGTTGTGTGCAATCATCCAAACCTATTTCCTTTCATATTGAAGCTCGGATAATTGCATGGTTTCAAAGCAACACCTTCTGGCAAGCCGCGGTATTGCTTGTGCCGGCAGACACATTCCTCTTGGAGTTACTTGGGACAAAACAGCGACAGCACAGCGGCCTTCAGAGATGGTCCCTGGTTGCTTAGCGAGCGCGATGCAGTCTGATTGACTTGATTACTGCGGCTTCCACCGGCAGAGAAATACACACGGGGAGCGTTTTCCAGATTTTTTTGGGTGAGCAAACATAAGCACTTAGTGTTGTCACACAGATAGAGTTGTCTTTTTTGTTTGTTTATACTACACAGGCTAGTTTACAGGGAATAGTATCACCCAAAACAATACAGGACTTGATTCAAAAAACGGAAGTCCATGAACAAACGATGCTTGCTATCATGCCTGTATATTAATGTAGACATTAGTGGTCCTTCTTACTTTTCCTTCTTATTTTACTCCCTTCTACAGCTCACTGTAAAACTGACTGGCAGAAAACTGAAGTGTGAATGAAAATTCAGAACATTTTCAGAAAACATTATTAATTAAAGTATCAGTTCGGAGTACTGTAGTCCACTAGCACTGAAGCAATGCCATTGTCCTTATGAACAAGCAGAAATACTATGATATGGAAGCATTGCAGAAAAGCACTAATGAAGATTACAGTTCCCGTAGAATCTACACATGGTTTAAGCATTGTTGTAAGGTATTAGTATCACCATGAGACATCAGACATAAGCAAATTGGAATCAAACATGAAGAACTCCAGGGGATTTATACAGAAGGCTGAGATACGATGTAAATGTTCATATACACACTATAAATAAAAGCGACACAAGCGGTTGTAGAGGGACGGTTCTTCAAGGAGACAAAAAAATTGTCAGTAACGATGATAAAAAGATACACGGAATCAATCAGTGTTTCTGCTCCCTGTTCCAGGCTGCAGGATGACTGCAGATGTACCACTAACAAAACTGCAGTAAAGTCCAGTGGTGAAGCACAATGTTAAAAGCACCTGTCCAAGACTGACATCTTAATACCCACTTCGGCCACTTAGGCTGCATCCTAACATTTTGGGAGGACTGGTGCTAAAGTCTGGCTTTTTGGGCTGGTGTCACCAGCTGTCTCCAACAGCAGGGGCAAACCTCAGGTTCTGCGAAAACCATCAGCGTGAGGAACGCCAGCTTTGGGTGACATTTCCCGTAGCCCCCTCCCTGGTGCTGCATCTGCCGTAAACCCTCACAAAAAAATATAAACAGTCACAAATGCTGGGAAGGCCTCTGGGGGGGGGGGGACACAGGGGCTGCTCCCAGCCCCCGGCCCGGCCGTTCCCGGGGTCCCTGCGCGGCCCCAAGATGTCGGCGGCTGCCGGCCCACGGCTGCGCCCTGCCGGCGGCGCGGCCCCGGAAGCGGCGGGGCGGTGCTCGGGGGCCCGGCCCGGTGGGGCGGTGCTGTACCGAGCCGTACCGAGCCGCTGGCTTCGGGACACCGTGCCCAGGTAACGGGGGTGGCCGGGGATAGGGCTGGGCGCTGCTGCCCACTCGGGGGTGGCGTGGGGCGGCACGGCGCGGACCCCCGGTGCCCCCCGGTCCCTCCCGGTTGTCTCGCAGCGCTCCCCGCTTGCCCCCCGGTGTCCCTCCCGCAGTGAAAACAGCATTTTGGCGTCTCTGGGAGCTTCCCCCCGGGGCAGGAGCTGTTTCTCAGTCCCACGGAGAAGCGAGGTGCCGGTAAGGAGCTCTCGAGGCAGGTGTGGCAGGGGATGGTCTCCCCCGTCCCCGGGAAGGAGGCAGCGCTCAGCCGGCTCCTTGCACAGGATCCGGAGCAAATCGGCTCCGAGTTAAGGCTGTGGCGTCTGTCGCGACCCTGTCGCGAGCAAAACGTATCGCAGGCAGTCGGCGGGTCAAAATAAGTCCGCGCGGGCTGCTGTGGGTTTGTGCCGGGTTCGGTTAAAAAGTGCAGGCAGTAATTTTGGTGCTTCTCTCTCGTGGCAAGTTTGGAAGAGCGAAAGGGGCGGCTTTAGCTGGCACCTTGCCTGGCCTCAGCTGATGGAGGGAGAGCAGGGGAGGTGGCCCCCGGCCTCCCCACGGGCACAGCCTGCTGTCTCCAGCCTGTTTTTAGGAGTTGGGATGGAGATGGGAGCAAACAGTGTGCTTGCAAGCCTTGTGCAACGAAAATGAAGTTTTGGGAGTAAATGGTCAGGACCTGTCATCCTCCTTTTATGGGAGTTTTGCGGCTTGAATCTACTAAGATCACGTTGTGGCTTCATTTGCGTTTCTCATGTCCTCTGGTTACACGACTTCACAGCTAGACTGGTCTTAGCACACTGATCGTGTTGTCAAAGCAGAACAAAAAAAAAAAAAAAAGAGAAATGCTTTCAGCAGTCATTCTGAGGTGGATTTGAACCCTGACCTGACAGCTCCAAGCAGCCTGGGAGATGCGAAAGCTTGTGTTTCTGGGAACTGCCAGGAAGGGTGGGAGGTGATGCTGTGGAGGTGGCCCTGTGCGCCTCTTTCCTGCTCTCCAGCTACCCAGTTTCATTGCCTCTTGTGTGCAGCAGGTATCAAGGGTTGTGTGGCCAGCTGGGTTCGTATCTGGCCAGCAATTAGCAGCAGACAGAAAGCGAAGTGAGCGAGCTGATGGGCTGCATGTATTGCTGCTGGTGCCTGTAGAAGGGAGAAGCAGGCCCGCCCATTGGAGCTGGGGCATGGCTCAAAATCAGTTAAGCTGCTCGTGGAAGTGCACCCTGAGGCTGCGGTTCCTGGGACAGGTGAGCTGGCCAAGTGGTTCTGTTTTATTATCTTTTGAGACTGGAAGATCTTGTTCCCTGTTCACCTCCAGGTCCTAGTCAGGACATTTAGGTAAAAGTTCTGCAGTACTGCCTGCCTCCTTGTTTCACAATGTGGCTGATAGTCTCAGCCTCCTCACGCCTGACTTTTTTCAGGAAATAAACTAAATCAAACTAAAATGCTTCTACTTCTTAAAAAAAAAAAAGTTACTTTTTTAAGGATGGCATAAAAGTTACTTTTTTTTTTTTTTTTTTAAGATGGCGTACATGTTACCTTAAGTATACAGGGCTAGAAATGTAGCATTGCAGAATTTTAGAAATTTACCTGTAGTAATTATCACCAATAACTGCACTAGACTCATGGTTGAAACAGGTGTTCAGTTTCAGAGAACAAAAGCAGTTCTTGGTAAATGCAAAGATAGGAGTACTTGCCAAAAAAATAAGTAAACCGTGCTTAGATACAGAAAACAGGTGGATAAACAATTGAAATGTAGTAAACAGGTAATTTTAGTCTCAGTTGCTGTGTTTTGATCTGAACTTTGTTTCATGAGCGGTTTGAGAAAGATCTTTGCCTGGAAATATCACAAAAGATGAGAATATTAGCAGTAGTTTACTTTGGAGGCATACAAGGAGTAATTCTGGGATCTAACCAAATCGGTTACAGTTAAAAAATCAGCTGAAATCTGTGCTAGCAGAGATTTCTGTAGATTTATCCGAATATTATTGGAGAATATATACTTCTTGTAAAGCCGAAGAGCTTTACATAAGAGTTTGTGACAAAGTTTAATAGCAGAATTGCAGTGGTAAAGTGGTTGAAAAAGTGCTGAGTTTTTCTTAATTTGTAAATGATTTCTGAACTGTTCCTTCTGCCCCTCTCTTGAACCTGTTCTGGAGTATACATCACATTCCCACAGAAGCATATTGCAATTCCTGAGCAATGTTTTCTTTCAGGTCATTTATTAAGATTATTAGAACTGAATCTTAGCTGCTGTTCATGTAGAATTTGTCCATACAACGTCTCATAAAGAAGATAAATCGCCATTTGTTATTCTTGGTGAGAAAAGATAGTGTAAGATTTAATAAGCTACTGTATCATACTCTAGGTGGGTCCCTGTGGCACAGTTCCCAAGTTAAATATTTACCTGCTGTATAGGACTTTGGCCCTGCGTAACCCTTGCCAAACACCAGCACTGTAGCCAGAAGGAAAGCGGCAAAGATAATGGCATGGTAAAACTTGTCCCCGTCTAGACTGGAGCCGGTCTTGGTGGGCACAGAGACAACGAGTGGTCACAGCGGGCTCAGCCTGGTAACGCTTGTAATGATAAACCTGGAGTCTCAACACCTTATGTCTGTCTTTCCTGTCTCCATGGAAAATAAACATTAATTAAAATGGCATTTCAAGAAAAGTATGAAGTGAAAATATAAAAAATTAGTTTTTTTTTTTTTTTTTTTTAAGCTATGGAAGCATCAACCACCACACAGTGTGCTCTTGTTGAGTGCTGGTGGGCTCTGCTGCAGGGGGTGGCGACAGCCCCTCTGTCACTCTGTAGGTAGTGAAACGACGGGAATCTGCAGTCTCCTAGCTGCTGTCATGTCTGGTGATCCTTTCTGGTCTTGCTCTTGTTTGTACTTAAACATACCTTTAGCTGGAGGAAATTCTGTGTGCCAGTAGAGAGTGCAGAGGCCTGGGGCTTCTGAGGCCATTCCTTCCAGCACAGAAGACTCTTTGTTTCTTTTACAAACATTATCATTTTTGGAGGAAAAAAACCACAAACATTTCTCTTTCTTGTAAAGATTCCCTTTAAAATAGGAACTAAGCAAAAGCAGTTGAGTATTTTGGGCCTGCTCCATGCCTCTCTTCTTGCTGTTGTAGGCTTTTTTGCAAAGGTCTAAAATCTGGTTGATAAACTGCCTTGAAAAGAGAGGAATTCCTCTGGAACTGATGAGATTAGATGTGTTCCTCGGTGATGTGGCATGTTTCATTCTTGAGTGCTTTGCTATGGGGAGCTCAGCATGTGACGCTGAAAGCTGTATAATAGAGAACTCATTTTTCTAGCTGAGAGGCTTTGTAAGTGGGAGGCGTCTTAGACTTTATTTGCTAGTGGGGAATAGGAGCTTCCAGCTAGTCAGAGGTTGGTACCAAAAAAAAAAACACCCAAAACAACAAACGATACCAAAAATAACTAGTTATGCATGGTGCTTTAGGTGAAGGAATTTCTGCATGCCTTAGTGGTAAAATGTTTTTTGTTTTTTTTTTTTGGTAAGTCTGGTTTGCTGTCAGAATCCAATTCTGGGAAGATTTCCATGCTATCAGAATGAGGTTGGGTGTGTCATGGGGACTTGATTTGCTTCAGTTGTTTTGGTTCAACAGAAGAAACGTTTTGATTTAGATGTAGGATTGGGTTGGTAGGCCCTGCCTTTTTACTAACTCGTTTTGAAGCTGTTTCCCTAGATGTGATGGACTTGAATCGCCCCTGGCTCAGTCTGTGCGTGTTCTGGAACATGTATCACAGAGCTGTCTGAGAGAGCCTGTGGAGTGAGAGGTCGCTCGGGTTTTTAGTGTTTGTCATCTTTTACTGCTTTGGGAGTTTAATGCGGCGATGTGGTTCACCTCAGGTGTGTTTATATTAAAATCTTGGTTTCAAAGGTGCGTGGATGCTTAGTGAAACCGAGATCAGGATTTAGGCTGACCTCCAGATGGTGGTCAGAGGATTACTTCAAGAGCTGATTATGAGAGTGTTCTTTGTATAAGTCCCATGCCTAACTGAATAGTTACATCACAAAGATTTTTCTTTAATGACTCATCAGGCAATTTAGTGTGTGTGGGGAAAAAAACTCTTAACTTTCTGATGAAACTTGTTTTTCCTTTAGCCCATCTGGCTCCTACTGAGCTGTACCCCAGCACTTGCAGGCTATTTTAGTGAGTGTTCATTTCCTGACTCTGAAAATGACATCTATAGTATCTTTGTTGTCTGGATATCTTTCTCTGCATGTGTGGCCTACATTTGTCCTTGCATTCATCTGCTGAGTGAGCGTACTGCTGCGGTGGGAACTGTGAGCAAAGCCCATTGTTCACGGTGTATTTAGATGTAGACTCCACTGTGAGAGCACGTGTGATTTTTGAAGTTCCCTAGTGGAGAAGGAAGCCAGCATGCCCAGCTTCAGAGCCAAGCCAAGGGGAACGTACCAGCACAAGCAGCAAGTTGATGAGAAACAGATTTGCCCGACAAGGCACAGGTACAGGCTGATGCCCTGGCTCCTGCAGCTCTGGGTTGCTGCTGGTGTGCTCATCCGGCTGCACGGTCGCCGTCTCATTCGGTGCCTGCTGCTGTGGCCACTGCAGTGTGGGCCTTTGCTGTGTGTCAGGATGGGTCAGTGCTAGAGGGGGTGAAGTTTCCTCAGTTATCGGTCCCTGCGTACCACTTGGGTGCTGCTGGAAGAGCGGTTTCCCACCAGTGCTGTGTTTCTAGCACTGCTGCTGGCTTCACGTCAGCCCGACACTCGAGTGTTGGAGGAGGTGGAGGAGTTGGGCTCTCATGCAGGTGGCCAAGGGCCACAGCAGGTAGCAGACTGACTTCTGACTTCTCCTTAACATCCTTTGTTTTCCGACTGTTTGTGTTAACGACAACCTGAATGCTGAAGTTCGTGGTGTTGCTCAGTGGCACCGTTTACTGCCCTCAGGGAATGAGAAATGTTTACAGGGCCTTTAGTCACTGCTGCTGCGAGCACTCCTCTCTCCCCATGCCTTCCCAGGTGGAAGTTAGCACAGCTTATAGGTGACTGGGAGTACTTTGACCTTCTGGTTCACTTATAAATACAGTACTTTTTTTATGGTTTATTTACATTCCTCAAGGTACTGTGCCCTGTAGTTTCGATGTAATTGCCTGTCTGTAATGGGAGGAAATACTGGTGCTGGTTAACTGATGTGTTGTGCTTTTGTGCTTAGAGACTCCTCCTGCAGCCCAGGGGGCAGAAAATTGTTCAAAGGTGTCAGCTGTGAGCAAGGAGATGATTTTTTGTGTTCAATAATCCCTTGCTCATTCCTGGGGGCAAGAACTGCCGGGGAGAAATAATGCAACCTGTGTACGGGAGTTGTTCAGTACGGTTATGTCTGGGGGCTCGGTAAGATGACCAGGTAGCCAGTTGACTGAAGAGGACTGTATGTCTGACCCCAAATAGGATGGGACTGTATGTCTGACCCCAAACAGGCTGCTCCTCAGGGTTCTGCAAGATGTGATGCGTTGTGGTGCATCAGATAATGGACGGATGCTCTTGTTGATTCCCTCCTGGCCAAAGGATCCTGGACCCTTCTGCCTATTTTGTGGGAGGCCCACATGGTTACAGGACCAACAGACAGCTCAAACTTCAGATTCATGTATTGGATTGCACAGACTGAGTGCAAGATAGTTCTTGACACTTAAAAGGGCCTGCTTTTTCTCCAGTAAGAGAGTGTCATTGTTACAAAGAAAAACGTTAGTAGAAAGCCTGCCTGGCCAAAAGGCTGGCTTCCCTTTGTGTTCGATGAGTTCACTGTCTCTTTCAGAGCTTAGAATACTTCATACTCCTCATTTCTTATTCTTTCCCAGTAAGTCATGCTCTTTCCTGTTTGTAAGATTTCATTTCAGTCTTTTTCTGAAACCTCACATCTCCAAGGCATAGATGCTATACACTTGTTTCCCAACACCTATTGCATGTTGAGAGAATACTTTTTTGCTTAATTAGAGGACAAAATTTTTCCAGATGCTCTTTGAAATCACTACTGAGAGAGCGAGGCTATTGCCAGAGTCACTTGGAGGTGCATTAGAGACTCTCAGGAGCTTGTTTATGCTCTGTGTGATGAGAGATATTCCTTGTCCTCTTTTCCCCCGGGCCAGTTTAAATTATGCTGATAGTATTAATGAAGAACGCTTCCAAGTCTGATATCACTCTGAACGCACCTCCAGGTTTTTGCTGTAGATACTTACCAAGCACTGGGATTTTGCAGAGTCATCCAGGAATGAAACTGCATTTTGTTGAGCTGTACTAGGATTGTGGTTTGCATGGAGGACTCTGATGCTTATTTCTGGATTCTCCGAGTGAGTAGCTCCAAGCAGGGCTCTGCAAGCATGCTGTGTGTGCTCAGTTACCTGAGGAAAGTTGCTTTTAAGAGGCTGACATTCTTTAATCTATGTTGCTTGACACTCCACTCTCCTTCTTTTTTTGCAGTTCTTTCAAACTCCAGCAGCCAGGTGAGAAGAACTGTGAGTCTGGAACGTATGCAAAGCCTCTGTACCTGTAAGCCTGCAAAGAGGTATGGGACTTGCCCTGCAGATACAGCCAAGGGGGGGGGAAAGCTCTTGGGAAGGTTGCATCCCAAGCAGTGGAGTGTGGCAGCTGAGCTGTAGTTCTTGGGAAGTAGCTGTGTTTTCCTAGGCTTCCTGCCTGGTGGGAACCTTGAGAATGTGACCTGAGTAAACTAGAACAGATGGAGGGTTTCACTGCCCTGAATAGCATTGTGACTTTTTCATGGACGCTTGCGAAAGGGCAGGCTACAGAATATTGATATCAGGAACTGCAGGACATGCTGTGTTGAATTTTTATCTGTCTAAATAGCTGCTAGTCCAATTCCATTAATGCTTGCATATTTAATAAACTTTTAATGTTGGATTTTAATGAGTTGGCAGTTATCTCTGAACATCCAGCTGCAGCAGTCACACAGTCGAGGAGGCTCTCAAATGCAGATTTCTTTCAGAAGACGTGGCTTTTTCTTGGGCAGGCAGCACTTCACAGGCGATAGCATGCTTTGCTTTAGCCTGTGCTGATGTGCTTCAACGATGAATTTCCTAATGGGCGAACTTTTGTGGCAGAGGAATCTTAAAAAGCTGAGTGTAAGAGAACATGACCTTGGTTAATCTCACAGTGAACCATTTATCTACCTGGGTTAATTCTTGCTGGAGATCTAAATGTTTTGGTTGCAAAATGGGGCCTGTTAAGGAATTTGTTTCTAACGTGGCATTTGCTCATTTACAATCCAAATGTTTTGGATTTGTCTTTTCAGCTTTATTTTCAAACATCTGTCCAACTCCTCAAAACACCAAACAGGGTAAAAAGTGCCCTCATTGTGCAGCACAATTGTACTTGAGTGTCCCTAATGAGGTTAAGGAAGCTAATCTATTGTTGATGAGACCTTGGTGAAACTGAGCAGAAAAGTTCAGTGTTACTGTTTCCAAGATAAGCCCAACATTCTCAGTTTGCTACTTTAACGAAGATATTAAATACATAAACCGTGAGGGTCGCAGAGGTAAAGATTGGAGCCTTTATTGCCATCCGTCAGCATAGCTGTTCAGTAACTGGAGCCACCAGTTTGGTTTCAGGTGACCTTTCAGTGTGTGCCAGGTAAAAAGCAGGAAAAACGTAATGTTTATGTAACACAGTATTGCTGTCTGCGAGAGAGCTGTATTTTAAACTGAGGTTCTTTTTATATCTCCAGAATACCAGTTTCTGAGAGGAACGGCAAAGAAATTTAACTGCAAAAACTGATGGACCATTGCACCTTCCAAAATGAGCCTTTTCACGCTTTTCTACTGGGAGCTAGAATGTCGTGAAGGTGAGTAGGTTTTGTCTGTGACGGATGAACTGTTTAATGTCCTGGGCCCTGACCATCAGTTTTCTCAGAGTTAAGACTGCCCTCGATTCAGCTTAGTGTGCACAGGAAAGGCACAGCCCATGGAAGCATATTTGTGAGGGGATTTATTTTGTCATTGGAAGAAATATCTAGGAAACAGGTGTATTTTCTGCCTTGTCCATTAATTATCATTAATTTGGAAACTCTTGAAGAAATGGAGTGCTTAGTGAAAGAGGTAAACCATGGGAAAGAGCATGGATATTTTTTGGAGGGTGGAGGATGAACAAGTGTTTTACTTGCAGGATGAGGAAGTTAAGTTTGAAAGACAAATCTCAGTTTGCTGAATGTATTAAATTAGGTAAGGCTTTTTCAAGTTCTGTTCCAGTCATACCTCAAGTGATGTTATCAGCATTCAGAGTAGCTGAAGAAGGCTGCCTGCTGTCACAGATAATAAGTTAATATCCCCAAAGTAAAGAACATAGTGCTTCAATGAAATTAAATCCATTTTATTTTGTACAGTTTGTGGTATCTTTTTGTTATTTTTGTACTCATACCCTTAGGGCTGTAGGCAGTGACCGTGCAGTATTGTTTTAAAATCCTTTAATAACAGAAATCAAAATGGGAAGTCACAAACAGTTGAGGTTTAAAACATCTTGATTTAGACTTTACTGTCACTTTATGTAAATACATACAAGGAAGCCGTGAGTCTGTGTAAGTCCAAGTTTGCTTGCCTAGTGGTATCAACCGTGATTAATTTACTTAGGCTAGTAAAGTTGCTTTTCTGTTAGTTAGCTTATTGATAATTACATTTTCTCTCTTTTTAATATGAACTGCCCAGAACTGATGACCTCAAAGCTAATAGTGCAGTGTGAGTGGTGAAAAATGCATCTAGGTGTTTGCCAGCTGTCATTCAGTCTGCGTGGAAATTGTTTCAAAATGCCCAGTGCTGGAGTAATAGGCCTCCCGTGTGCAAATACTGCACATTGTGGGAAGAAAGCCTGCTAGAAGTTCAGCCTCCAATGGACTCAGTTTTCCTGTGTTTTTGCAGATTTGAAGCTCTGTGTCCTGTTACCCATGTGAGTTTCTGAAATATTTGTATATGGAGCAGTGCTGAGAGTACCCTCTTGTCAGTGTGGTACTTGACAGAGGCAGGGCCGTGCAGTAGGAGGGGGCCTTCCTACTGGAGGAGAAGGCTTGTAGCTGGAGAGATACTGTGCGTGTTCCTTTGTGCTGTTTGGTCTCTCATAGCTGGAGAGAGAAATACTGTGCACGTTCATTTGCACTATTTGGTCTCTGTATAATCTGCACGATTCTACGTGAAAGGATAACAAACTGAAACCCCCAAACCAAAAAGTGTTGCTAAGGTCTAAAACCTTGTCCTGCGTTAGCCCTGGGTGACAGTGATCTAGCTTTAGTCCTGGGCCCATGTTCCTCAGTCAGAAGCTTTGTTTCTGGTTTGTTTTCATTAATGGTGTGTTGCAATAGATGTCCCTGATAGCTGTGTTTGGGGAAAAAGTGTTACCAAAATGCTCAGTTGACTTCAGTTTGTATTTTCAAGCATCTCTTTTTCGTTTCTCAGCTAGGACAACTAGATTTTGAGCTTTTGTAACGTGTAGTTAGATACTGAGAACTCCAGGAAGACTTTAAGTAGGACCTTGCTGTTGATATTTCATGCTTTCTACCTAATAACGTGGAAGCTAATCTCATGCTACAGAAGAGTAAGATGCTTTCTAAGAGTTTTAAGTTGAGTATTTTATATCTATATGGAAAAACAACAATTCTTTTTCTTGTACTGCTTGCAGTCTAAACATTTAAGACACTTACTGTTGAACTTGGAGTGCCCTAGTTTTTTTCCATGTTATGCGTTCATTATATGTAAAGAGGCTGTGAATGGCTGCGTATTTATAACAATCTTCAGTTATTTTTGGAGGGAAGGATCTTTTAAATTTGGTCTATGAATCCTGCACAAGTAACTGTATGTGAATATCTAACTAAAAACTACTTGTGACATTTGAGTGGTTGTGGAAGTTGGTAGTTACACTGATGCTGTTTGTGAGCAGGTGAAGGGGGTGGTTGGAAGGTTAAAAAATGTCATCTGTGAATCCTTTTGCTGGAAAATCTGGAAAACTAGGGAGTGCAATTTGGAAATATTTTTACTGGTGTAGTCTGTACTTTTGTATTGATACAGATGAACAGAAACACCACCTTCCTTTTGCTCTCTTTCTTCTCCTTTTACATCTTGATGAAACGTGCACCTCTCCTCTCTGGATAAAGATTGTGCAACACAGTGAGAAAAGAGTGAGTGTGTGTGAAAGAAGGATATGTTTCTTGCTACAAGGCTTCTTTGTTCTCTGAGGTCAGGAAGAGCTGAGCTCCCAGTCGTTTTATAAGCTCTTCTGTTACCTGTTCTCTGACTGTTAGGTCAGTTCCCCTAAATGAATGGATCCTCCTCTGTATGAGTCATTAGGTAAATATCAGGTAGTGCTGGCATTCTGATACTGTCTGCTTTGAGTACTTGCTCCTACTTCTTGTTTGCAGTTGACTGAGTAATTTCTGAGCTGTTGTCACAACGCCAGTGGTTTTTCTCAGCACCGGATCTTCTCGCAGCATGCCACAGTAGAGAGAAATCTTCATTGGTCCTGCTTGCTGGTCCGGCCTTGTTGGAGCGTATGTTTTCCACAGTAGCTGGAAAAATATTTGGAGATGTTTCCAGTAAAACAGTTGGTACTGATTCTTGGCTCAAAGCCTCTGCTTGATCAGAGGCAGCATCGTGGTTTGCCAGATGGCCTGCAGGCTGGGTCTGGTGCGTGCTCTGATCGCATCACTCCTTCAGGACAGGGCACGAGAGGCAGCGCTTCGCGGGCCTCCCGTGGGACACCAGAGCATGCTGTGTTCAGAGCTGCCACTAGAGCAGGAGGTGTCAGCAGCTCCTGCCTGCCTCTAGGGACAGCTGGCTGCTGCAGGCAGGGCTTCAGGATGGGAGAGCTGAGAGCTGTGCCCCTCCAGCTGCTGCTACGACCAAAGGGTGGCTGGGTGGTCGTGATTCCTTGCTGTCTCCTTGAAGAGGAGGCTTGCAGCCTGCGTGTGGGCAGGGCGCGTGGGTATTTGTGCTCACTAGGAAGCTCTGTTGGGAGGGAACAGGGCACGTTGCCCTCTGGCCCATGCAGGTGCCACAAGACTGTCCTCCCATGTGCATGTGTCCAGGTAAGGGATAACTGCTGGGTTCTGCTGAGGCTGTGATTTGTGTCCATTTTTCATGGGGATGAGACTGCAGAAGGCTTCTGTCCAAGGTGCGAGGCCTTGGATAGTCATAGAGGTCCCTGTTGGTTTATCTCCCTTGTCTTTCTGACCCTCACGTCATCACTCATGGCCTTTTTGGATTGAAAATGCCCCAGTATTTCCTATGGACTGTTTGAACCTTGGGCCAAGACCCACAAACTGGAAGGTGCTGTGCAGCGAGAATCAGGTGCCATCCTTGCTTTTTGTGGGAGAGGGACTGCTTCCAGGGCTCGCTGGCTGACTCCAGTTTGGGGGAGCTCCCAGCCCGCTGGGGGCTGGAGCTGTGAAGAAGGAAAATTGCAGAAACCTACCCTCTGGGGCATTGCCATCCCTTCTCTAAGGGGAGCTATTCCAGCCATCTCCAGAGAGGGTTGTGGAGATGTTAAGGGTTTCTTATTACACGTTGGAAGTGTAACAGTTCAGTTGTGGTACCAGCAGTGCAACAGCCTGCCACAAACGCCAGGTTTCCTAGAGGAAGATCCATCGGACCCATCGCCACGTTGAATTTACAGCTGCTGCCAATGTTGCTGCCGTGAATTTGCCAGCTTGGTTGGTAAAAATATGTAGACTTTGGGGGATGTTCCAGTTGCTGCGTTGGGAACAATTTGTTTTGCGTCAACTATGTGTAAAATATTACTGCTGGGAACCGGTGGCATTCACTTAGTGGTGAAGGGGCTGTACCATTAATACCAGGCTGAGACTTGCTGTTCTTAGAGCTGTTTTACACAGCCACTCCCTTTAATTAGTTCTCCATAAACAACATTTTAGGAATCCCTGATGTAGGATATCTCTGTGCCAGGAGAAGTTAATAATTATATATTATAAATAAATATAATAAAAGAAAATAACCTTTCTTTTATGAAGATCCGCTATTAAGAAAAGCAGTTTTGGTAAGCAGAGCACATTGATCCGTCATTTATTTTAGGCAGTAACTGTGAACGACTTTTATCGTGTTGGAGGGGAAGTATTGCTTAGGATTCTTGTCATGTTTTTTTTTCTAGCTTCCTGAATATAAATGTTCTTTTTTAAGGTATATTTTTCTTACACTTATATTGAGTGGCTGTAAATAAAAATATTTGATTACATTATGATCACGATTAGCTACATAGAACTAGGAGAGGTGCAGCACTCATTTCACTGTAAATTTGCCAGGTAACATTATTTGTCTGCATGTTGTCTTACCAAATAAGAAAATACTGTTTCTCCAGCACTTTGCACTTGCCCTCTTGAAATAGAGTTACATTTCTATTAAACTAACATGTTTGATCAGTGCCACTGAGTAAAGGAGGAGTTCAGTGTTACTGATAAGGTCCACAATAAATTTGTACTTAGTTTATTTAGCACCTGGCTCTGTCTCCATTCTCTGGTGCGTGAGTATTGCAGTATTGGTAGTTTAGAAATAAGCTGTGTCTGGAAAGGCACTCAAGCCTTCAGCTCAGATGAGTTACCACAATTTATTTTTCCTTGAAATCTAAATGCTGTCTTTGAGTTGATGCATCTTTTTAATCTCAGGCAAAAGGGAGCTCTGGTTTTATCTTTTAATTTAAGCAACCTTGATAAAAAGAAGCCAGGTTATGCTGGAGTCAGTGTGATGATAATCAATTCCTTCTGTTCTTAAGTCATAGTGAAAATGAAAAGAGCTAAATTTACTGGCTGTTCTCCGTGCCTTTTTGTACAGCGTAAAAGAAAATTAAGCTCTTTTGACCTTCCTCTGACATGTGTAGTCAGTGAAGATGAGGGCAGAGAAAGGCTTTGTCAAAATAAATGAAGTCGATACTGGGCTTTCTAAAATTGTTACTAATGTTCTCCAGTGTTACGCTGCAATTAAAGTCACAGCCTGTGAAGACAAGTGCAGGCAATCTCAGCTGCTATTTCATCCACCAGCACATTTCTTGGTTTCAAGTTTTTGTTCTGTCTTTCAAGCGCCCTGTTGCAGACATTTTGAGCCAGTGGCTCTAAACGGGTGCTGTGCTCCTGATGGCAAGCTTTGGCATATGCTTCACCTGGAGTGTGATTGCACCCCCAGAAAACCAGCTGTCCTGGATCTAAGCAGAGCTGGCTGAAATCAGGATTTGGACAGAGCTGTGGCAGTGATACGCGTACATGGATCAAAAGAGGTTTGCAATAAACCAGAGAGTTTAAACCTTAATGCTGTGTATATACCTGTACAACTACAGCTGTGTACCTTTTTTTGCAAGAGAGATGTAATTTTCCATGACAGTGAGGACTGATGAGCTCTCGCATAAACTATTAAAAAGAATACTGGTAAGATTAAAAAATAAATAAATAAAAACAAAACAAAACTGCTTGCTGCTCCAGTGGATCTACCAATGTGTTTCATTGTGTGTTTGCTAATGGCAAAGAAAGCTGGAGAGAGCTTCAGCTGCAGGTCCTTCTCTGAGTTTAAGTTATTCCCACCTGCTCTGTATTGCAGCAAGGACAGCGAATTTGTTCTTCCAGAGGTGTCTTTGTGGAGGAGATGATGAATTTGGCAGCTTGTGGTGCAGGGGACTAGTTCATTACTTGATGATGGTGATCTGCATGCAAACTGAGGTACCTGCTAGCAGCAGGCATAGAAGAGGTGCTCTGTGCCTCTGCGGCTGCTGGGGGAGCTGGGAGCCCTGCAGGTGCATTTCCACTGTCACTTTTAGCTGTGGCCTCTGAGGGGAGGGGGGTGAAAACCTGAGAATGCACAGTTTCCCGTGTAAAAACTGGTAGTTTGTGTGCTGCTGTTCTGTAGTCTGTGTTGCATCTGGAGAACTGAGCGGTGTGCTTGTGAACTGGTTGTGTTTTAACTGAGGTGGCAATTAGGAAGGGGATAGCTTAATGTTTGCTTGGCAGAACATTGCAGCAGTAGCAGAGGATGTTGTATTCTCTGTTTGGTTTCAGGTCTAACAAAACTCCTACCTAGTTATGCTTTGGTACATTCCTGCTTCTCTATATTTCCTAGACAGCTGTGTTTGCACTGGCTGACTTATCCAAAAAGTGATTTTACTGGTATCTTTATTTGCTTTACCCTGTACTGATAGCAGCCTTCAGCCAGCTCTCTGTTTCCAGTGTCAGGATGGGCAAAGTGCAGACTGCAAAATGAGCTTGTCCTGGGGAAGCATTGTACAGTACACTACAACCTGGACAGTGTAACATAGTGGTGAACCCAAATCGTGGTGGATTGTTTTGGGTACGGACTCTAGGAAGTTGAAGCCAGCCAGGTTTTGCCTGATGGAGAAGTTAGAAAACTTAGCTAATGCAACTCAAAAGAAAGGCTTTTCTGGATGCTGTTTTTCTTACAGAAAGTAACAGTGATTTACCTGTTATGCTGTTTCTTGCAGCTGGAATGACTGACAGTTCATGGGAAGTGCTATCTGAAAACCGCAGGTGATTTCCTTTGTCACAGTATACCAAAGAGAGCTTCACCTTGCTATTTCAGCACCAGAAATGACAAAGCTCAGTAGTGGAGTTGTGATGTATGCTGCTACAGGTTTTCATTTTATTTTGCTCTGAAAAGAGCTTGTATCTTTGATGGTACACGTGCTGTAGTTTGCAAACTGCTATAGATGAGGCAAACCAAATTTTCTTTTTCATTGCTGTGAAAAATAGGATTGTACAGAAACACTTTGCATCCCCCAGAAGAAGAAAAATGTGTTGGCACAGCGGTATTGATGGTGGACGTTGGATGATGCGAAGTTAAGGTCGGAGTTTGAGGCTACTTAAAAATTCTGCCCCCTCCACTCCTTGTTGGGGAATGTTGGAAGTCTAGCCTAGATTAAAATAGAGGCTGAGGAAGCAGCAGCGTCAGCAGCTTTTGGAAGTCTGATCCTTCCATTGTATGCCAAAACCAACAGGTATGATTCTATGTTTTTAGGTATGTACAAATTGCTAAGATTTCTGAAGTATTATATATTGCTTAAACAGATGAAAAAAAAACAACATGTTGCTTATGAAATAGCTCTGGTTTTAGTGTTGCATAGAAATTCATCTTATTGGGATGACTCGTGAAGAATGCTGTCAAATGAAGTTCTATGCATAGCAGCGAACGGAATTTTCTAAATTTTGTTTACAGAAGTGTTTCTGTGCAAAAAGAAAGTGTATATATATGTAGCAGTATGCAGTGGCTATAGACATATCCAGTAAAAATGGACAATTATAATAAACCATGAATTTGAGGGAGTGCTAGAGTGGTTGCCTGGGGCTTCAGTATGACTTTTCAGTGCTCTGGATAGTTAATATGGAATAGCCTTACTGCTAGGACAGAGGAGCCCAGAATAATTTTCCTTGTCCCAGTTAAGTCAAGAACTATTAGAGCAGTGGAAATAAGGTTTCAACAGGAGGGGGAAAAGGGGTGAGAGAAGTGTCAGCTCTCACTCTCTCTAGTTAGAGGGAAAAGCACACACGTACCAGAAGGCAGAACTGCAAGGAGTGTAAGTAGTAGTTACCAGTGGAAACAGAAATTAGGCTAGTGATGCCAAAGCACATAAGTGGATTAGGAATTATTTTCACTCTTTCTGGCCCTTTTTTTTTTTTTTTTTTTTTTTAAAAAAAAAAAGGCAAACTGTATATGAATTTGCAGTAAGGAGGGTAGGTCAAAGCAATACATGTTCTTCTGAGCTGCATGTCTGTCAGAAAAGGATTCCTCTCTGTTATCAAGCCTGACACTTGAGCCATTCAGAGTCATTTCTCTCCAAACCAGTACCACCGTGTCACTCTACACGGGCTGTACAGGAGACCTACTGCAAGCCGGTGGCATTGTTTCTCTGATGTTGGCAGCAGAAAAGGCACAGCAGCTTAGAAACTCTAGAAGTGACATCAAGTACTTTTCAATGTACCTTTCTCACCTCGTTTCCCTAAGGCATTATATCCCAAGACATGGCAGGAGAAGGACATTTGATTGTATGATGATGCTGCAATAGAAGTCAAATTTCTGAGCAGCTTATTCAAGGAGCAGGAGCTCGGAAGCTGGGCGTGTTTGTGTGCGAGGTTTCTTCAAGCTTCTCACTGCAACACCCAGGAGGTACTCTGTAAGCAGAATTTCTAGTCTCTCTTTGAAGTGCGGATGTTCCAAGAGCACTGGAAGGAATGGAAGGGTGTAATGTAGAAGGCCAGGAACTGGTCAGAACAGTCCCATAGGTGACTGCATGTGGTGGGGCTGTTTGCTCCATAGCCATGAGCAGGGACTGTTTTGCTTCTTAGCCTTCTAGCCTAAGCTGCCTGTTTGAAGAAGTGGGGCTGTTGACTAAAGAAAAAGATATTCCACTATACTGTTCCTTACAAGAAACTCAGCATCGTGCTGAGGATTCTTCTGCAGGAATAATTTCTCATTGTGGTGCATCTTTATTCTCCTATCAGCAGAGAGGCTGATACTTGGAAGTTGTGAATTTGGAAAATTACTAAATCCTTTCGTGGCTAACACTTGTCTCTTACCCATGCAGACTGCTGGTGCGTCAGAATCCTTGCAAAAAGGGACAATTTTTGGCATTGGGGTTAGTTTTTGTGGTTCTCAAAATACGTATGGTCCTGTGCAGCTGAGATTCGTTACCTGTACGATTAATTGGCTTCTGAGCTATTCAGAGACGATTTCTGTACTGCCTCCCAATGATGGGTGTGGACAGGAAGAAGTTTGATCAACCCATTGCTTACGCAGAAGAAGATACAAGGCAAGCCCAAAGGGGAGGCAGAAGTGAGCATTAAGTGTTCTCAGCTGGCTCTTCTAATCATCTAACGAAAATTGTCCTTTATGTAATCTCAGATGATGATATTCACAAAAGCCAACCTAGCAAATCATACCTGTATTAGGTACCTACTGTCACGTTTTCTGCCTTTATCTTGATTACCTTTGTTACCTTGGGCACTTGGCACAAAAAAAAAAAAAAGCCACATCATTCTGATTGCTTCATGTTTCATCTCAAAAACAACATCTTGGAAACATTAACTGAGCTGTGTTAACCTCTGAAGTAGAATTTGGTCTTTCTGGGAATCACATGAGAGCAAGTGATTGCCTGGAGCAATGGAGTAGATACTGAAGCTGCAAGAGCAGAGACCTTGGTATCAAAGGCCACCTGCTATTGCTCTCCTTCTCTTCAGCCTTAAAGTTCACTGGGTCACAAACTGAGCTCGTCATCTTCCTGTACAATGAGTAGCAGTTCTTCAGAGAACAAACAGGACAGTTTCTCAAGGATTATTTCATATTCATTGCCCATCTGGAAATCTCCTCCTTTTTGCGTGCTCCCTTTCCTACTTTATTAGCTTTGACCTTTGGGTTTGTAACTCAGCTTCCACAGTTATCTGGCAGGAGTAAAACAGATGTCTCATAATAGAACAAACTATTTTTTTTCCCACTAATTGCTTTATATTGATCAGCTGATGTGAAGAATTTCTTATGAAAAGCTAAAGAAACTCCTGAACGTTATCTGCTTGAAGGAATGGGGAAAAATGTTTGACAGACCATATTGATGTGGCTGATGTTAAACAATGTTCTGCAAATGTATTTCCTGTTCATGGTGTGCATTTTATTACCTATGCTTAGTCAGAAATACCTTCGTAACATGCCAGGATTGTATGTCTGGAGTGAACTCAATCGATGTAAAACTGAAAGAGAAATGCTAACGGGCATCACTGTCTGCGTTCAGGTCTGCAGTCTGAAGCACAAAGGACAGAGCGCCTTTTCAGCCATTTTCCTTTTAATTACCTTCAGGAGTTGCACAGAGTTGTTTTAAAATATGTTTTTCTTGTTCAACCCATTTTCTTCAGCTGAAAAGCAAGCACAGGAATCCCATGGGTGTTACAAGATGGCCCCTTCAGTGTGACCTAGGTTCAGGTAATGCAGTATGTGCAAGGCACAGTCCTTTTTCATTTGTTTTGTTTGCTGCTTGGCACAAGAGAGACTCCCCCAGCCCCAACTGCTGCCAACAATTAAAGACAGTTACCAGTCCCCAGCGGGAATAAGTGTTTTCAGCCAATATTTACAGCCTGTTCTGTCCTGGAAGAATGGAGCTATTGCTGCTATTGTCAGCTGGAGACATAGGGAGACTTCCTTTGGGCTCTTTGGTGAGAAATAAGATGTAAAATACAGCCCTGGTGGTGGCTGTTAGCTTTATTGATTACCCAAGAAGCGCTGCAAGAAGGCGTTGCATAGCTACGGGTTTCCCTAGCTCAAGCTAATTAGTGCATTTGATTTCTTCTGAGTCCTGATGGGTGAGTAACCCCGGTCACCTTCATCCCGGTGAGGAAGGATCTTCCCTGTGCTTGCACGTCACAGGGTACGGCTGAGGCCAAGCCTCCCAGAGGAGAGTTGTGAGTCGGTCGATGAGCTGCTTCCTTGGAATATGTTCTCTTCTGCAGCTTCTGCACGAGGGCACCATCCTTAACTGGTGGCTGATAAGATATAGGGTGACTGTTTAATATGCTGAATGCCATTTATCTGGATATTAAAAGTTTCTCATGAGAAGATAGCCTGATTGTCTCACAGGAGATTGCTATTACAATAGAACTGTATCATAATCTGTCAATATAAATCTTTTAATGTTTTCTGCCACTTGAGCAGTGTGGCACAGCCACGGTTTGGTTGTTATCTGTATCTTATTCAGTACTTGGCCTCTTTCTCCAGAGGCCTGCAGAGATTGCCGTTCAGTAGGAAGAAGCACAACATCAGCTTTTGGGAAGCCGAAAATTCAGAGTGGCCAGCAGCGTAACTGGGGGTCCTTGTGTGTTGTCAGTGGTATGCCCCTGTGTAAGGTGGGTGTGGAAGAGCCAGGGATGCTGTCTTGGCTTGTGAGTTTGTTGCCAGCAGCTAATTGCAGAGAAAAAGAGACTTCAGATGTGGGTGTGCTTGCAACACTTAATTTTGTCTTTGTAGGTTAATTGTGGTTTTGCTGTGGGTTTCTGTTTCTTCATTTTTTTCCCACTACCTCAGGAGAGAAGGAAACTACATGTTGAACCTACTTCGGAAGCTCGTGGTCACGCTAAAATATACTCCCAACCTTGAGGAGAGTACAAAATATGAAAATACCAGTGTATGTGCTTCAAAAAACGTTACTACTTTTAAAAGGGCAGACCTGTACTCCTTAATGACCTGCCTTGTGTGGAGGATTTCCAAAGGCTGGGCAGCTTTAACTATGCTCAGCAGCATTTGTAGCTTGTTACTTCATAGCCTGCCTCTGTGTTCAGCTGTAGGAGGGGTTAGGAAAGCCAAGGACATGGCTTTCCTGCTCTTCTTCTGATGCTCTCCCGTTTGGGGGAACAGAAATAATTGTAATAAAATACAGTCACACTGCTGGGGTGAATGCTGGGGCTGGCTGAGCCTTGGGGTTCAGTGAAGCTGGGATTTCTCTTTAGGGTTGGAGACTGGGAGGATGACTGGGTATACCTATGGTGATGGCAGAGGAGAGAGAGGCAGTTGTATGAATTCTGGCAAGTGGATGTAAAAACAGGAAAAAGAACTAAGTTTGAGGTGTAAAAGGTATAAATAGGGTAGGGTATTGGGCTGCTCTTTGACAATAGATGCGAAAGAAGCAGATGATCAGGTAATAGTCTGGGGGAAGTGAAACCAAAAAAAGGAAGAAAAGTGGAGGTAGAGATCTCTAGTTGTTAGGGAATGCGTTCATGTCATTTTTAGGATGCGCCTTTTTAGTAATTAAGAAACAGTAATCAGTAACTCTTCTCCCCTCACGAGTTCATTTAACCTGTCTGAGCCTATTCCTTAGCGGGATGGGAGTGACTCAAGGAAATGATGGGGAAAGGGTGATCCTTATTGGTGGATTTTATTTGCAAGGCAAATCGCACAGGGAGAAGATCATTCCTTCTTTTAGGAGAAGTACTGCTAGAGGAATAGTTCCTGTGGGGTCCCTTTTCTGCTCACTGGCCTCTGTGCATTCAGTTTCTTCAGTATTTCTGCATGCATCTTCATTCTCTGCTTCCAGAGTTTCGCTGTGTTCTTAGCAGGTGACATGGTGCCCTTAACTGGGGCTGAGCAGCGCTTTCTGTTAGGTAAGGTGCGGTGCAACAGCCGTGTTCTCGGGGCTGTTATCCCTAGCACTGTGCCGAACTGTCCAAGCTGTGAAATCGAGGAACTGGCTTTAGAGCTCTGTGTATGTTGCTAGCCGTTGTGCTGCTGTGTTGTGCCAGGTACAAAGATCTCTCTGCTCTTTTTCTCCTATTTTATTTTTATGCTTAGGTTTTCACTTTGTGTCACGTAGAAATCAAAGAAGGCGTATGTAGTTCAGCAGCAGCAGAACCATGCTTACTATGAATCGGCTGCTTTGCACAATAAACATTTTGGGGTCCAGAGATTTGAGCCTTTCAACCTCCTATGGTGCAATGTCTTTTTTTTTTTTTTTTTTTTTTTCATACTTTGACACAGCTCCTGCAAGAAATACAGTTACCTTTCACCAGCCTCTCTCCCTTACAGCCCATCTTTCCTTTTCCATTTTTTCCCTTAAATGGTGAGAAGCCATCAGGTTAAGTAATACTTAATACTCCTTTGAGTTGGAAGCTTTCATCCCACTCTGATGAGCAGAGATCTGGCCTCAGTTATTTGTACCTTTATGTGCTTTTAGCAGTCTAATTACAGTGAGGTGGTGTAATTGTGTAGGAGCTCCTTACTCCTCCGACCAGGACACGCAGTGGTGCAGCATATTATCGGCTGACACGGCAAGTTGTGTTGACTGGCTTGGTTTTGTAGGGAGCAGTCAGGTACCTTCAGAGTCTTGGATCACAACTGCAGGCTGATCATATCTGCAGCATGGAGCCTGGGGACAAATCTGGGCAGTGGTTCTCTGCTTCTTGGGCACACTAGAAGGGAAGAAAACTCCTGCAGAAGAGATGTCACAAGTGTTCAGTCTTCCCTGCAGAAGCGTAGTCTACTTCTCGGATTTACCTTTTTTAGCTTGAAACGGTACTGCATGGATGCTAAAAACCCACGCTCTTAAAATAGATAGAGTAGAACAAGCACTTCACTGATGACTCTTCCTCCAGGAGAGGAGAGGGAGAAGGTAACAATGTACGGATGGCAGGTATTAGTCACGTCCCTTAATATATCTGGAGACCTCAGACACCATCAGCACAAAGGTGGCGGAGGAATCTGGAGGGAATGAGACCTCCTAACAAACTGGGCTGGATGTTAGAGGTGCACTGGGTACGGATGTGAGACCTGAGGAAATGAGGGGACTTCCAGCCGACCGAGCAAAACGATGAAGAGTGCGCTCGCAGAGGCTCAAAGTGCTCGATGGATCCCAAGCCTGCTTTTACCTGCCTGTTTGCAAAGCTGTTCTCTTGTACATTTGACAGGTCTCTCAGAGCACCTCTCCGGGGAGTTCCCGTGCTTACAATGCAGCTGCCTGTGCAGAAAGGCTAGTACAAAGGATCGCTACCTCCAAAATAAGTGATTTTTCCAATATAAATATTGATTTGAATGGTGTTATTCTAGTTTTTACGGTAATGAGGGCTGTACAGAAGCTGCTTGTTCTTTTCACATAGGATCTACGTTGCCAGCATGCACCTTGCAGTCCAATTTGGCTGGCTCAGCATCTCCTCACCTCCTCAGGTCACACGTTGGCCTTGGCCCAGTTGGCAATCAGCTCGTGGAAGAGCCTCCGAGGTGCCACTGCCTGCTGATTTGCTGGGAACACATCTTGTAAACGAAATGCAAAGTATGTGTATCCGCTTGTACCTAAGTGGCTTCCAGCAGACTTGACCCCACGGAGCAAGTAGGCCACTGAAGTCCCTGCGGAGGCATCGTGGGAGAAGTGCATCGTTTCCAGTTGCTTGCTCTGATTGCATTGTTTGTATAATTACTTGCTTTAAAGCTAGCGGGTGCGAGAGGCTGTGTGGCTGTGGGCACAGGAGGGTAGGAAGGGGAAGTGCAGCTGTGGGCGCATTGGACTTCCCTGTGCATAGAAGGGGTCACGAGAAATCACGGCGCAGGGCTGATTTCCCCATCTGTTTTTTTTTTTCTTGACAAATCTTCAGCAGCAGTGGCTGAATGTGCACCCTCCTTGTGTTTTCCCAAGACCTTTTGTTTCACCTTTTTGGTGTTTGTTTTTGAAGAGAGCTGCTCTCCTGCGTGTACTCCTGTCTCTTTTTGAGCTTGTGCTCAGACCTCTATGTAAGCCCTGTGGGCTGCTGAGTTACGAGTACTGTTTTGGGGGCACTTGCCATCTTTGGGGATTTACCTATTGCCAGCCACCTAGTGAATGTATGGAGTGAGTGAAGTACTTCCCTGCTGTGAACTCTGCTGATACATCAGGGGCTAAACTAAGCTTTGTTTATTAATGTTGTTAATTTAAATTGTGCCAGAATGCTTTCAAAATGTGACAGCGGACAGGGCAGCAGGCAGTCAACACCATTAAATGACAATACTGCTCAATATTTGCTGTTAATTGAGAGAGGCAGCAGCTGCTGGTATGTGGCTTCAGCCAGGATGAATTAGTAATAAGTCTGTAACTTGATTTATTTTTCTTCCCTAGTTTAAAGTTGCATCCGCGCTTTGCAGTTCAGTAGCTTGCTTGGGATAGAAATCAAAGATCATAGCAGGCCTTAATTGAGGACTTAATTTTGTTTCTGTTTCCCAGTGAGTTGTCGTAGCACTATGATAAATTTGGCAACAGGGATAAAATTGCCCTGTATTCAAAGACTAAACTTAAAGATTTTGGGTTAGTTTTTTCCACCCTGTGAGGCAGACGGTGTGAATGTAGCAGGCAAAGCTAGCTCCTGCTTTGAAAGAAAGCGTTTTTGTTTCTTTCCCACTGGCTTCCAGAGGTATTTGCAGTTATGGTTTCTCTGAACAGGAGTTTGGTTCATCTCTTTGCTGGATGGCACTGCAGGTCGTGGTGTATCAGTGCTTGGCTCCTGCTGGAGGGACCCAGCAGCAGGAGGGAGAACATGAATTCTACATTTTCCTTGTGCTTTCTGTTTTTTTTCTTTTTTTTTCTTTTTTTTTTTTCCCCCCATGCAAATGTGTTGTTTAACCTTTTGAAAACTTACTGATAAGCTGTTATCAGCCAGCAGTTAAAACAACAAACCCTCCCACCTCGCTGAGTTGGGACAGGAACTTCCCAAGGCTTCAAGGCCTGGGTGTTGTACAAGAACAATATCACAATATCAACCCAGGGAGAGTAGCCAGGCTGGGGACAAAGTTGAGTCTCTGAAGAAATTGGCCCCAGTTGCTATTTTCATGCTGTTTGTGCAGTCTTCTCTGTAAGTATGTATTTTGCATGAAATACTTTATTTTGAACTGGATATGGTCGTGAGAGTGCAAAGCCACGGTAAGGTGGTGGGCAGCATTTTGAACAGATCTTAAACTGGACACGGGAAACGAGATCCTAGCTCTGATGAGAACAATGCTAACAGTCACAGCTCGGCTTTCACCATGAGCAGGAGAACTTCAATGTTTATGGAACTGAACAAGCAAATAATGTTTTGCTTGTTCAGTTCCATAAACAAAATACATCTGTGAGGGATGGTGTTTGAACTGAATACTCAGAATTCTGATTATCTGTTAGGATGAGAAATACCAGATTGAAAGAAATATTTGGGTCTGTGATGGTTATCCTAAAGTGGAAAAATCTAACCACCAGGTGTGTTTTGTAATTTGTTTCCAGTGTGTATGATTGTCTGTATGACATATAATTGGGTTTGTATTTGTTCTACAACAAAAATAACAATTTTTACCAAGGGCGTAAGTGCATTTATGCATTGTTAGGAGTTCAAGTCTGTGATACTGCCTTGTTTTGTGTATTGGCTTACAGGTGCATAAAATCTCTCAAGTTAAACCTGGCAGGCACTGTGCTAAAGCTGTAGTAAATACAAGTTCAGGAAGAACAAAACTCATCTGGTGGTAAAAGTCCTCAGGCCCCAAAAATCTCGTCTCCGCTAGGGTACTGACAATTCCTACCTTTGCTAGCAGTTACAAAATGATGTTTTATAATACTAGAAAGCTGTAATTTTCACGTGAAATTCAATAATATATTCCAGCGGCATTCTTCCAGCTTCAGGCTGGTGTTTTTTTAAGAACATCTCTCCAATTTAATGTGCTGTTTTAGCAGTACTGTAATCAAATGCAATCTTTCCCGATTTGGTATGTTTCTGATTCTCAATTACGCGTTATTGTTTCATCTGTAGCATCTACTTAAGTGTTTTTTTCTTAAGCAAGAAAATATATTTTGGAGTGTGTACACACAGGTGTATATAGGTCCATGATTCCTGTCTTTAAACCTATGGTTTTAAACTTGGATGCTGTGTCTTTGGTGCTCTTGCTCCTGTTGTCCCCACCTTGCTCTCAGGACATGTCTGTGTGATGTGGTCCTGGTGCCAGGCGATGCTTCTGTGTGGGCACCAGCCCCTACAAGAACACCGCTTGTGCCAATGACCACTTGAGAAGGTACAGCAAAGCTTTGCTGATTTGGAGGTTTTCTTTTTCTTTACAAACTGCTGAGCGAAGTGGGAGAAGTCCTCCAGGAGCATCGCCTCAGATAACACGGTGTGAAAGCAGAGCTGTAGCATGGCTTCGGGGCACGGGGAGAGTCACCTGCTGCTGCTGCTGGAGGGATGGGGAGGCTGAACAGATTCACTGCAGCCGTGCGTCTCCTAGGGCCAGTGTTGGTGCATTGCCTCCAGGATGGTGGGAATTACTGTGCTAATAAATGATTAAAACAGGGCTGGTACAGGTCAACAGTGATTGCAGGTTGGGACTGTTGTGCGTGTATATTGCTGTTGTCGTCATCCTCCCTTCAGGAGACCAAATAATAGGCTCTGAATGTAGCTTAACCTTGAGTTCACAAGCTTTCTTGTTGGGAGTGTGGAATTGCCTTTGCTGCTTAATTTGCCACAAAAGCAGTGAATATAAAGAATTAGTTGTGCTAGCATTACTGAATTCCTCTTTAAGTGTTGCAGTAATGTTGATGTGTCTGTGGTGATTAAGGATCTAAGGAAAACAATGTCTGCAGGTAGAGCTAATCTCTTTTTAAGACTACGTACTTCACTTCTCACATTACAGGCTGGTACCAGCCAGTTCTGTAGTTCAAGGTGTTGATTATATTTCTAATTATATGAAGAACCACACTAAGTCTTGCAATCTTTTAGACTTCCATGGGATGCGAAGAATATACAGTAGGCTCAGGCCTGGAATTCTCAAAATCTGTTGTCTCTTTGCCTGCGTGTTTGTGACACCAAGAGAAATAACGGTATGGGGAGTTGTAATCTATGCTGGAAGATTGTAATAGCTTAAGCTTTTCCTAAAATTTGCTTAAAATTAGGGAAATAACTTGGAGTGTTAGCATAAAATTAAGTGGAAAAAATCATTAATAGATTCTCTGGAAGTGTTATTTTAAAATCTAATCCAATCCAGAATGATATATAAATATATATGTATTTAATATGGAAATCTGTGAGCTCTTTTATGGGAGCTGCTTGCTTAATTTAAAACGAAATTGTACTATAAAAGGATTATAAAGCGTATGCCTGTGCTGAGAAAGGAAGTGCTAAATGTTATGAGGTGTCTTTCTACTCCTAGGTTCCACCCTTCTTTTTGAAAGGGTGTCCTTTATTTTGGATGTTTTCTGCTGCATTTAAATGTACCACATAACATCAGGATATGCTAATAGGATGTTTTGGATGGGTATTAGGAACATTTATTTCAATGCGTTTTTGTTCAATAGGATTCTGAGTTTTCTTACTGCTTTTCTTTCTAGAGAAAAGAATTCAGTTCTGGACTGTCTTGAACATTACTCACGGTGCAACTTCAGAGAGCAGCTTGATTTATCTGACTTGAAGAGGAGGCACATGTGCAGTAAGCCAAGAGGACATGGGCTTTCAGTGCATCTGGAAAAATGATCAGGTATCAGCAGTTGTTTATGCTTGAACTGTAGTAACTAGTCAGAAACTTGAGGAGGCATGAAACAAAAGAGCACTCACTCCTGCAGTTATCCTTACGTTTTAGATGTTCTTTGCTTTCCAAAGGTAGGGATTAGGTAAGTTTGCCATCTTGTTCTGTATCATGTCCATAGCCATTTCACTGCTACATGTGCGCTTGTGCAATAGCTCAGTTGCAGGACATCTGATGCAAGTCCAGTTCAGATGTAACTTGTGAGTGACCAGGAAGCAATGAGTATCAAAGGAACGTTTCCATAGCCTGGGCTGAATTTAATCATAAACCGTTCAGATTTTTCAAATGCAACTTGAACTCTGAGAGCTTTTGAATCTATTCAGTCAAATTTATTGATGTTGTGAGGGGACAATTCCGATATATTATTTTTCTGTTGTTTTAAGTACTCTTTCATTGTACTTGCTGCGGTAATTGGATGCTTTTTGGAGAAAGCAGATTTCCACACAGGAACTTACACTGTTCTAGTCTGAGTAGAGACACCAGGGAAGTTCCAGCAAATGCAAAGAATAGTGGTTCACATTGAAATTGTAGCAGCTTATAGGCTAAATAATTCTAGAATTATAGGTTTTTAGCTATTTGTTTGTTTTCAAGCAGCTGTTCATCATCTCTAAACTAACGTCAAATGTTTAATGTATCAAACAACTATCTGGTGTAATAAGGGACTTTTTTTTTTTTTTTTAGCAAGCTCACGGTTACAGTTTGGTTACAGTGAAGCGGATTCATTGAAACAGTTTGGCATTTCAGTGTAAACAGCATTTGTCCATTTTGTTCCTCTGCTTAGAGCTGTGCTGTGGGAGGAGGTAACTGCTGCCTGGGGGCAGCCAGGTTCAGCTTGGGGAGAGACTTGGGGAGGCTGAGCAGGGCAGGGGAGGAGGAAGGAGCGAGAGGTGCAGGCGGCAGCCAGTAGCCTGCGGCGGGGAGACTGAGCTAGGACTGAGAAGCAGAGACAGCGAGGGCTAAAGGGATGCCTGGAAACAAAGCGCAGCTGGCAGGGAAGGTTGTGTGCTAACACCTCCTAGTCTGACTGACCTGGTCTCTTTGAATTTCCTTTGCTGAAGATGTTCTGGTTCACATTCTAAGAAAATGTGGTGTTTTTCTTCAGGGAGCAACCTGTGCAGCAAAGATCTGTGCATGTTTGGTAAGGAGCTCTGGCTGGTGGGGAGGCCAGTTGCAGACAGGCTGACCGCAGCTTTGTTTCCTGAGGAGTTGCCAGCCGTGCAAAATGGATTTTGGACATGATTGAGAGACTGGTTAGGACACAGGGTTAGGAGCTTTGAGATGACAAAGAAGAGGCCCGTGATTTCATAAATTCTTGTTGCTTTGAGCTTTGAAATCGAGTTTACCTGTGTTCCTATTAAAAAAAGGTGTGATTTTAGCACAAGTTAAGTTTGCGGCTACAGGTTGTGCATTGTATCATTCTGCGTTTCATGAGGGGTTGGACTAGATGGTCAGAGCAGTTCTTTGGTGTTCAGGTATGTTATTTTCCCCCGTCTGCAAACCAAATTTTTGCTATTGCTTTTGAAACTTGAAATAAATAGCAGAAAGTTCTTCTCATATTCTCTAATCTAATGCATCCGTGTGAGCTTGTGACGCTTTTATGTAATGTATATTGCCTTATGTGTTAGCATGATACTTGATGTTTTAGGTACTGCTATTTTTAAGAATGTCATCCCTTGAATGTATGCAGTTTTTACCTTAACTATATCTATTCTATATATTTAAAATTAAACGGTAAAACTGGTATATAACCAGGGTCGGTCTGTAAGTGTTCACTTAAAATTGTCCTTTGCTTTTCAAGTGGGAAGCGCTTGATATATTTGTCTGATGGTATTCAGATTATTTTTATTCCCTTTTGTGATTACTGTCAGAAATATACTTTGTTTGACTTCTGCTAACCAAGTTAAAAACACTTTTGAAAGCACACACAATTAGTAATTTCAGAGAAATTGCATTAGTCAAATTTTCATTGTATTTTATTTTTATTAAAGGAGAGTATTTGACATTTCAATTGTGAGCATAGGTATACGTGAAGAACCCTGAAAAGGAGCAAATTGTATAATTGTTCTGTAATCTTTGGGAATTTAAGTTTTGAGGAATATTGTCAAGAAAAAAACAGTGTTTTCTTTACGAATACTAGCAGAGAAATCGTTTATGCTCATCTTTAACTGTAAAAATATCTTAGTTTTCTTCAGTTAGTGGATGGATATATGTAAGGGAAGAAAACTTTTCAGCCTCAAAGAGACAGAAAATGTTTTTCTTTAAATTTTCTTTACATTTGTATGATGTTTCTCATAAGTAAATACTTCATGTAGATAATAGTAGACAAGTTTTAGGAGGTAATTGAGCCACCTGTGTGAAGGCTTGCAGGAGCATGCATGATGGGGCTACATTTTGGGATTTGTTTAATGTAAAATCTCATTTTTTCCTCTGTGAGGGGTGACGAGTGCTGTAGAGGCAAAGTATCCATATGTTTAGTCTCTATCATATTATGGATTATAATTAAGGTGAAGTATTTTACTGAAGAATGAAATTTTCCCTTGATTTAAACCTGATTACATTTCAATGAAAGCAATTAGTTGCATGAACTACCCTGCCCTTGCTTCATCAACAACAATTTATCAGTTTCTTCATCAGCATCGCTGCTGCTTTTTATTTATTTTATTCAGCTAATAGAGCAGACACTCTATATTGAAGTGCTGAATGCACAGCAGTGGTGGAATAGGGGAACAGAGGTGCCTTAAGGACATAAAGCGGGCCTTTTTGGGGGAACATGAACTTTAGTAGATTGCATGTAACGGGGGAGCAAGCGAACCAGGCAAGCTACTAATCATGTAGTTGGTTATTGGTTTCTTTTTGTTTTTATCCCAACAACATGATATATCCTTTATGAAAAGGACACACATTTTCTGTTCTTTACCACTAAGTGGGAAGTAGCACTTTGAGCAGGCTTGCATCTCTCAGCTTGAAGGGAAAGTGCAGTCAGCTTTTTTGCTCTGCTTATGCAGAACTACAGGTTTTATATGCTGTTGTGAAATAACTGTCCTGGAAGACCCCACAGTTAATCCTTCAGCTACCATATTTCATGCAGGGTTGTTGTTCTTTCTCTTAGCCATTGCCTGTATTTACAAAGGTGGTGCTTATTTTCCCTGGATGAGCAAAATCTTCTGCAATACAAAGCTGATGGTTTGGTTTAGTTGGAATATTAGGACATTGGCGAACTTTTATATGCCCCTTTGGTGAAGGTTGTATAATTTTTGGCTGTCACTTAGGGACAGCTTTCTGGCGTAATTCATAAAGCATACATGGTACGCCACACATCATCTCCTGAGAAGGCCCTGCTTTGGGGTGATACACGGTTCTGCATTATCCAGCACTGATCTTGAAAACAAGGATCAAAATCATCACTGCTGACAAGTTAATGCTCTTCATCTAAATATTCTGGGCCAAAAATCTGTTAAACATGATTTGAAATGTTTAAGGTGTTGTCATCGCTCTTTGTAAAGTGAATAATTCTGTGCGTATTCCTTAGACAAGTCAAGAGGGGCAAACCCTGGGGGCTGTGGTTAGCAGCAGGGCAACAGAAGAAATGTCTTGGGAAAGAGGTGCAAAACAAAACCCACAACAGTGAGCTCTAGCAAAAAAGCTACTGATAGCTTCATGACTGGCAGTAGTCTGGGAGGCAGATGCTGAGCAGGTTTTGTGTGTCTTAAGAGCATTTGCATAGGGCTGATCAACTGTATTTGAAGGAACTTTATCCCAAACTACAGAGAACTATTAACACTAAAAATAGTACCTTATTCTGTCAGTCTTTAACTTACAAATGCTTGAATTCTGCTGTCTTAATGGGCTTTCAATGTTGTTTTTTTATTATTATTATTTTTTTGCTATAAATCTGAGTAATACTCCTCAAAGAGGTTGTATAACAGTAGCAAGGCCGGAAGGACTCAATTTGGCAAGACCTCATAGTGCAAAAGATCAGATTAATTTTTTAGCTTCTGGTATTGCTGCAAAGCTTTCAGTATTTCACTGTCTTCATAGGAAAAGAGGCCTGAGAGGTTCCAGAAGATCATCTTGACCCTTTGCCTCAATGCATCATCGTTATTGCTGGATAATTCCTGTGAGGCCTTTTTCATTTACCCTCTAATACAGGAGGCAAGGAGACTTCCTTAGATTAGTGCTGTATTTACCACTTAGAAAGCTTCTTCCAACTTAAGTAAACGTCTCTTGTTGCACTTTGAGTCCTTTACACCTTCTTACCACAGAGGTGGAGGATATTTTTTTCTGTTGTTCTGCAGAAACCATTACTAGATTTAAGGACCCTTATATCTCAATCTTCTCGTCTCTTTTTAATTTGTTTACACTGAGCAACCTCAATTAGCTCACTCGTCCCTTGTAGCTCACTTTATTAACCCTCTGGCCTTTCTTGTACTTGTGTCCGGGGTTCTCCTTGGCAAGCCTTACCCCAAAATGGGCTTTACTACAGGCTTGACCAAAACTGAGCAGACCATGAGGGTTTCTTCCGTTCTCTCCAATTTGTGTTCCTGTCACTGAAAAAAGGTACCTTGTTTATGACGACTCGATGTTTATAATTTGTGCTCAGTCTGTGATCCTCTCTATCCCCAAATCCTTATCTACAGACCAGCTGCTCAGCAGTTGTTACTATATTTGTGCAGGTGATTTTCTTCCTCTGAACAGAACCTCCCATATGGTTTCACTAATTCCTCAATAGCTTCCCAGTTATGCACGGGCAGATCAGTGCCTCTTTGTGGGAATAACTTAAATTATTAGGACTTTTCTTTGCACATGGCACTAATACCGAGGCTTCGTTCTTGGATCTCATTTTTTCCTAGCAGTGTTTTGCAGGCTCCCAGTGTGGGAGAGGAAGGGTGACTGTAGCTCACTCAGCTTTGAAAATGTCCCTTATAGCTGTTAATTATACATACTTAATTTTATTACTTTTGCAGCATTTCTTACTGCTGGCAATTCTGTTAATGTTAATTATTGTTATGGAAGACTTCATTTTGAAACATTCTCTGGGAGAATCACTATTTTATGGCCGTTTCCCTGAACAAATAGATCTGCTGTTCTCACAGGGCCTCTGCCAAGGATTTCTGCAAATGACCTCCAAGGGGAAAAATAAACACATTTCTTTCCCTTTAGTTGTATGTTTTTTGGGTAGACACTTTGCAGATGTGGGTGACTTTCAGAGCATTGCATATCTGGGTTTGCAGCCCTCTCCAGCTCCCTGCTTTCATTGCTGAACAGACCTGGAAGGCTCCCTGTGGCTCCAAGTGCTGCTGCTGTGTGAGCAGAGAGGGCCCAAGGCTGGTTCCTGGGGCAGCCCTGATGCACCTCTAGCAGCAGGGTCACCAGAATGGGCACCCTGCTTTCATCCTACCCCAAAGGCAGCCCCTCAGCCAGGGGATGCTCATCCTCAGTGAGGCAGGAACGGGGGTTGAAATCACAGGCTGTCCTGCTGTGAACCGACCCCCTGTAAAGCAGGGCTTGTAAACAGGGCCCCTGACCCCAATCGCAGCTTGCCTGTTCATGGGATGTTGCACTTGCCTCGCTTTTGGGCTTTTTTCTCTCTTGCAGTTTTCCCCCCTCCAATCACCCCTTGACCCCCAGCACTTGGCTCTGAGACTTGAAGAGACTGAAGATCTTCTGATGGTTTAAGTAAAAAATTTTCCTTTCTTCCTGTCACCCACCCCCCCACTGAAGTTTCGGCCGTTCAGAAGGGGAATGTGTACCTGCAGGGTTGGAGTGAATCAAATATCTTGCAGGTTTCAGGACTTGACAATAAAATGTCCCTCCAGGCATCCTATCTATGCAAATACTTAGGCTCTCTGTTCAACAATCATTTGCTCCCTCACTTTACTTTTATTTATTCATGCAGGTAGGAAGTTTTCACAGCGGAGTCCCTCTTGTTACCTCCAAGTGTGTGCAGAGTGGATTTATAAACAGCCTCATGCACATGTTGTTATGAGATTAGCCTTTGAGTCACTGGAATCTCACTTCTAATTTTCCTGTTTTTAGTGGAGTATGCCATTTGCTTTGATTTTCCTGCTTCCCTGTGTCTGTTACTGGGCATCAGGGATGGAGACCTTGGGATGGATGGGCCCTGGCTCTGATGCAGCAGAACCATCCTTTCTAGTCAAAGGCTGAATTAAGATTTTTGCCCCGTATCAATGTCAAGTTACCAAGGCCTATAGATAGCAAGATTATGTTATTTTTGACTATTGGCATAATATTGTTGTTCTCAGCCTTCTGCGATTTCGGTAGTTTTCCAGTTTATTAAAATTGAAGGTCATTGGATTGGAGAACGTGTTAAAAATTATTTTAGGACCAGGCTCAAATTAATATGATGTGCTGGCTTTGAAATGTTATGCCTAGCAGATGCTGTATACCATTCCTATTACTTACTAATTGGCTTGAAAGTGCTTAATTATCCTGCCTTTTTCAAATATAGTGAATAGATATTTGTTAAATGCTTCTAGCTTTCCTTTTGCACCCATTAGCACTGGCTTTGGCTGCTATGATTCCTAATGGCCTATTTAGTTACTCAAATATCCTTTCGGAAATCCTCCTACCTGTGAAGTGTCACCACCACACGTATGTTCCCTTGTGAACTTTTTTTTTTTAATAGCTTATACCCTTTTCATACTCTATACATTTCTTTTTATTTTTTATTTTCCTTTTTTCTCTTTAATACTGAACTGAACTTACCCATAGAGTCATGTTTGGGCATCTGATGCTTTATAAAGATTTCCCTGCTTTTGCCAATGTTCTTGTCTGAATGAAAAGGGGGAAATTCTAACGCAGATCAACTTGAAGTTAGCTCTTTTGATGCATAAGTGGTATGCAATGTACATTATTAAAATATGTAACTGGTTGTAGCCATCCTGCTTTCTAATGCTGCTGTTTGGCTACTGACATAATCTTGTAAGGAGCCATCAGTTTTAGGCCAATGTCTGTTTTTTCTTTTTCCTAATGAGCTAAGGTGGTTATCTTGGGTTAAATTCAGGTGCTTGTATTTGGAAAATTTTAACCTGATCTGTGAAGTCAAGGACAAAATTGAGTCTTGGTACGTTGACCCAAGTCACCATGGAAAAGAAAATCTTAACTTATATGTGCAGGTTCTTTTCTTCTACTGGTGTCTTCCTGGGGTTTTGTTCCCACATACTATCCCTGGTGGGTGCTTTTTAAATGTCATTGCAATTAACCCTTGGAAACCTCTGAAAATTCTATTTTTTCCTCTGAGTTTTTAGTTCTGTGCCACTGTTTCTCCTTTTCTTCTGCTTTTTGCATGTGGCACTGTGCTCCTCTTCTGGATCCTGAGATCCTGAATTTACCCCACCCCCCACCTTCCTGCCTTTTTTTTTTTTTTTTAAGGGTTAAAATATAATTTCCATTTCTGTTTGTTTAAGAGTGCTGCCGAAATTTGGAAGCTCTTGTTTTTGCACCGCAGTAGTGAAGTGAGCCGTCAGCAGGACGAAGGGAAGGCGGGAGGTCAGGGCAGGTCCTCTGAGCTACAGAACCACGTGCTGCTGGGTGAGACTGTGGTACAAAGTGATCCTGTGGAGGTGTGTCATTCAGCCTTTAGCCCTGCTTCTCCCTTTGGCAGCAGGTGCATTCTCTGGATAGAAACCTCATGATTTGCTTTTTGTGAATTTTAGCTCTTGAGACGTAATTCTTATTTGGATCTCCTCAGCAAAAGTTCACGTGTGCTCTTTTTGATCTTGAAAGTAGGTAATGAGATTTGCATTAATTTTCTTTGGTCGGCTTTATAAAGCTCCATTCAAAAACCAAAGTCCTAAATCAAAACTCAAATTCAGAGCATACTAATACATTCATAGCAGTAACTCTTTGGCTGGGGTGGTTGCGTCTCCCACACTGTGGTGCTGCTAAGAGACGATGTGCTGAGGGCAGGTGTAGAGCCCTGTGAGACCATTTTAGCATGGACCAGTGGCTGGCACTGTCCTGGCTGTGTGCTGACTCAAAGACACACTAATGGTATAAACCATTGTCCTAACATGAGCAAACACCAACCTGTCACCTCATATAAGCACACTTTACATAGGTATTCTCAGCAGGCAAGGTTCTGTTAGCCTTCAGGAATGCTTTGTATCCTGCCCTTCTCCCTCCACAGAAGCTAGTATCTGTGATTTAAAGTAGCACAAATTCTTTGTTTTCTAAACCCAAATCTGCCTTGTTGTTATATCCATCCCTAGATCACTTGTGGAGGTTACCCACTTTCTGTAAGGAAAGGTGGGAGAGTCTCAGACGTTCTCCCAAAATGCTCTGCTCTACAGAGTAAGTTTTGGGACATCTGATTTTTGGCTTAGTTGCTTCTTACTTGCTAGGAAAAGGGGTGGTGAAAATACCAAAATTCTGGTTCTTAGTAATCGGGAAGGCTACAAATTGGTCAGGAGCTCAAGAGATCACACCAATGAGTTGTAAACCCCAAGGTGGTGTAGTTGCATAATGTGCAGCCTAGGTTTTTCTTCAAACCTTGTCCATAATTCCTGGTTATGCTCAGCTCTCCTCTCCTTCTCTATTATTTCACATACAAAAACAAGGCAGAACCTGTGTTCTGTCTGTCCAGATCCAAGTTAACCGTGGCTGTCCTTGCGTGCCTCCACCAGGACAGCATCATCTGCTTGGGCGTCCAAACTGACGCAGTGTGTCCTCGCATCTGGTGTGCAGAATGAAGCATATGCACTGGCGTAGAAATGAAAATGAAATGAAAATGGCTGGTAGGCTGCTGTGCGGATGACCGCCCTGTTGTGCCCACCATTTGTTACGTAGCTGCATGTGTCAAACCGTGCACGCTCCGATTTTTGGTTCCGAATGTTTCTGACGTTGTGAGCCTGTCTGTCTGCTGTTGTGAATGTTTGAGAGCTGAATGTGTGATTTTGTTAGTGCTCTTATTTTTATTTTGTTGGTGTTTTTGCATTGCTAATCAAATACAAGCCTCCTATTGTTCTCCCTGCGGCTTCCTTCCAGTAGATGCTTATATTTAGTTATTTTAGTAATTCCCAGGGTTTGAAATCCTCAAAAAAAGCCAGAGAGGTGATAAACTCCTTTTCTGATTACTAAATACGTTTGATTCATCTAACAGATGGCTGTTATTTGATCTGCTGTTGTTACCCGAGCTGCACGCAGGGGCAGAAACTCGCAGGAGTGGTGACTTGGAGGCAGCAGAGGATGTCCTCGCCCGGTCCTTCCCGTGGAATGGCAGCGCTGATGCCATTTTACCCCGAGCAAATTGTTTTCGGTGGCATCTCCCCGCCTCGCACACGTAGCACGGGGCCGGGTGGGCTCCCCGCGATTCGGGCGGCTCGGCGGTGGGCTCGGGCTGTGGGGTGCCCAGATTTGGCTGGCAGGAGGTGGCTGGCGGTGCCCGCGTGGATTGGCTGCCCCCCAGCTCCCCTCGCCGCACAGCCCCAGCCAGCTCTGCCGAATCTCGAAACAGCCCGATTTACATCCATTCATGAATCCGTGACGTCAGCACGCTTCTGTGCTTCTTTGCAGCAGGCTGCAGGATTGTGTGGGTGGAATTTCCTTTTATTTTGCAACACTTCCTTTTTTTTTTTTTTTTTGCCTTCCATCTTTTTAAAGCAAGAAAATGGAGCATCACATAGGCTACCTTAATCCTTGTAAGTATTTTGTCAGAAATGTCTTTTTTGAAGCGTGTGTGTGTTTGTGTGTGTGTGTCTAATGGTCAGCATTACCCTTTCGCCATTTATTTCGGAAGGACAGATGGATGTTGCATTTGTGATGTGAAAGGGCTGAAAAAATGATGCTGAGAGAAGGGATAAGGAAATATGCAAGCTTAATTTATCCATTGCTGCCTGTAAATCTGATAGCTGTCCTGTCCTTTTGCTTGTCTGAGAGAGAGACATTTTTCAGTTACAATTTTGCACGTTATCTTCTTGTGCCCCCCTTTTAAAGGGGAAGGAGGGAATAGCAATGGAGAATGGATATATATGGAATATGCAGGGAATGACATAAGAATTATTAAGGACAGTATAAAGAAGCAGAATTGTGTGTGTATGTACATATATATATATATATTTATGCCTTCTAGACAATCAGATTTTTTTCCTTGTGGGCTAATCAATTGATTCTTCTATTGTGTTACAGTAATAAATAATTTAAATCCTCTTTTGAGGTGGTGTAGGGATGTCTGTGTTCTCATCAGCCTGGTAGGAATTTGTTCCTTTATTATTGCAAATAGCACTTTGTGCTGTCTGTGTTGTGCTGAACACATGATTTCTACCCCGTTTTCCTAATAGATGAGGAAGCCGGGAGTACCATTCCAATTAGTGATACTGTTCACTGGGGCAAGATTTGTCATATTCTTGCCTACCTGAATGGGGGCATGATGTCATGTTTTCTCCCAGTGAAGTGAGTGGAGCCATTCTTTATTTTTATTTTTGGAGACTGGGGGGGGTGGGGGGTGGAGGGAAGTGTCGGGTACTGCAATAGCTACATAATACCAGGCCAGACGTCTCTCAATTAAATGAAATATTGGGTATTTTAAGTTGATCTGGAGAAAGATGACATCAGGCCCATGTGTTTGGATATGCTGATTTTATCGATAGGCAGTCTGTTTCCATAGGAGAAACTGAAGGAACCTAGTGATTGTTAATTTTGAGAAAATATGGAAATATTTGAGGAAAAACAATTAAGTGAAACGAGAGAGATTTGGCTAGTCTGATTTGCAAACATGGGCATTTTTTTGCAGTAACCACTGTGTGTATAGTCATAGACATCTTGGGATACCCTGGAATGCAGATATGTTTAAAAGTTTCTGGTACTCTCCTTTTTGTTGTTTCCGAAATGTATGTGCATTTTTGTTTCTAGAGAGATGCAACCCTTTGAACCTCGGCTTCTGTAACAGACTTGTGCTGTGAAAATCAAAGAAATTATGATTTTGCTGTAGCAGGCTGTTTGTTTTTGTTTTAACACCAATTTAGTTTGTATATTTGGGCCATTGGTCTGATTCTTTGTGGTCTGGAATGGTGCTATCATTCAGATTTGTCTTTGTCCCCTGCTGCCTGGTAGTTAAATTTATAGCTGGGATTCAATTTGACTCCTGTGTCTGGAATTAGCAAACAACTTAAAGCACAGAATATACGGTAGGCATTCTTACCATTTCTCAGTTATATGTGAAATAATGTTAATGGGTTTATTTTTTTTTTCTGGTTGCATTTTTAACCTTCCTTTTTGTCTTCTATTGTAAAGAGTTGGTAAGTGGCTTATCTCCAGTGGATCAGAAAATGAAATAATGATTTATTTGAAAATCTCTTCATAGATAAGCGGTTTCACAATTGATAGTTATTAAAATGTGGTTCTGCTCTGAGCAGAGGCAGGATAAGAAGGGTTTTACAGTATTTCTTTTTTCTTTTTTTTTTTTTTTTAATGACTTATAGCAAATATGAGAAATGAGAAGGTGACTGATTAGACTGGAGTTGTTTGTGTTTGGTACCAATTCTGTGCTTTCTGCAGTTCAGATGTGGGAATAGATTTCAAATAGTGGGACTTCTCCAAATGGCAGAATCTTTAAATCTTTTATATATCTTTATATATCTATTTATAAAAATAAATTAAGTCTGGCATCAGTCATGTGAACAGATTTAGTCAGAGCAGGTTCTTCTTCAGCTCTGGTCCATGGGGTTGGGGTGGGCAGGGGAAGGCGCCTGAACCTCCTTGTGCACAGAATGTTTTGGCCAAGGTCCTGCCTCAGATATCAGCTGTGGAGGAAGGCAGCAGCCTTACCACTTCCAGTGAGTTTTTCAGTCATAACTGAAAGAAAATGAGTAAATTGAGGCAAATGTTACCTCTGTATCCGCAGAAGAGGCAGGACTTTGGCACTTCAGCAAGCCCTGGCCTGCTTATGGTGCTCTTTTCTCTCCTTAGGAAATGTGTCCTGTGCAGGGGCTTAAGCTTTTGTAGGATGTTGCTATTGTGATTCTGTAGCAAACCACTTGTGCTTCTTGCAGGGGGAAAGGAGGTGGCGAGTAAATATTTCACCTAAAACACACACTGCTTTGGACTGAACAGCAAGTTGGCAGTTGTGGCAGAAATAGCGAGGTGGGCTGGAAGCAGCAACACCGTGTGTGCTTACTCCCTCCCCTATAAATACTCAGCGTGCATTTTGACCTCTGTCCTCTTTCCCTGTTTACAACTTCAGCTGAAAAGTCTTTTGTTGGAGTGGGTTCAAAGGCATTAGTGACAACTGAGAGTAGAGCAGGGTGAAGACTAGATATTTTCTGTGAAAAATTTTATAATCCTCCGGTGAACCTGTAGTTGTTGGTGCTGTTCCTTCTGTGGCAGTTGCTAGCTCAGCGCTAGAGGTGCTGTGAGGGAAGGAAGGAGAAACTGGGGTGCAAGTGGGAGGCTGGCCTTCTTCCAGCAGAGTGGGCTTGAGGAATGCAGGTCTCAGTCTGGACGTTTTCTTCATTCCTAGGATGTTTGTCCTTTCCTGTCCCCAACCCGTTACTTTGCCACCTTGAGGCCTTGCAGAGGACACCAACATCATCAGTAATGCACAGTACCACTGAAACATAGAAAGTCTTCCCTCCCCACCCTTCTGGGCCTGAGAAGGTGCCCTTACTTTATCAGCAGTAGGCAAAATGTTGCTCAGTGGGGATGAGCTGGAGGGCTGAGTGTAGGTTTGGAAAGTCTCTGCAGGATATTAGGGGGCATGTGGCCTGTAGGGCCTCTGAGGGTCCTCCATATTCCTCGGTGCGTGACTGTGCGTTGTGTGTGCTGTCCTGATCGTGTTACCGTCACATAAAAGCTCTAGTGGCCTGAGAATAGGATCACACCTCTCGGGTGTTGCTCTAACCCCTTACGCTGTGTCGGTAATACAGGCTTAATAGAGGCTCCTGAGCAAGTCATTGTGCTTGCTTCTCTATGGAGGAGTAATCCTCTTTGCTTGTGGAAGTGCTATGGTGCTTACTAAATGCAGCGCTGCCTCTTCCCCGCTGAGTGACCTGCTGGCTGGCCTTCAGGTGTTCCCATGCCCTTCCCATCGGCTGTGCACTCCAGCACTGCCCCCAAAGCACTACACACACCCTGGCTGTTGATAATATATATATTTTTTTCTTACTTTCGTGGATAGTTGCTTAGATACTTCAATACTGGGTATAAATCATGTAAGCTGCTAGTGCTGAAGAAGTGTGTATTTTTTTTATGTCAAAAATGCTTTGTGAATCTTGAATAATTCATGTTTACTACAAAAATAATAACAAATGTGAGTGAATGTACCTGAGACCAGTCTGATGCTTCACATGAATCAAAGCGAGAGTTTGATTCAGTCACTGGATTCCTGAAAATAGCACTTTGATATTGATCTTCATCCTCAAAGATCTTTCAGACATTAATTAATCTTAACACTGCTCCTTGGAGGAAAATATGATGTTTCAGTTCTGTAAGTTGAGGGAAATTACAAGATACGGCTCATTGATAGTACTGGTAAGTTTTAGCGGCTTCACATGGCAACGCCAGGAAAGCTGTAAAGGTATGCGAACTTGAAATTTTTCCTGGATTTTGTAGTTGTAAAATACTGGAATTTAAATCCCTTAATCTGTTGTTGTTATTTAGTAATGTAGCATGGATCTTCAGTGAGGTAAGAAAGTGCAAAATTCAAAAGATTGGAGAGAAAACGACTGGACTGGCACCTGAAGTCTGTGGCTGGGTTTTAAAAGGTGTTTCGTACCAAGAAGACAGCTGTAAAGATGAAAGAGATGAGTGCAACTTAAGGTCATTTCTAAATTTTGATCCAAGACGGATTCCAGTAGTAAGTCAGTGGTATAAAAGGCTAATCAGAGTTTAGTTTTTCATTTATACCAGCTAAATGTTGTACAGTAGCGTAGATGAGCCTGTGATGGAGGCTATCAGTAGTCCATGAGCCATCAGAACATTGTGCTGAAACCACCGGTGTTAAATCATTGAAGATCTGCCCATAGTTGCAGACAACCAAAACAGAAGTCGCAAATGGGCATACAGATGCGAGCCGAATTTGGTGAAATCAAACTGTTGTAACAAGATGGTACAAGGTGGTCCCTCATTTGTCACCCCTTTTCCTGCTCCTCAGCCCTGTCCCCTAAGGGCAGGTGGTTGATAAGTTATCCTTTTTTCAAAAACTGAGGGCCTCAGTTTAGAAACACAGAGAAGGGCTGCTTTGCATTAGAAATATGTAGTACCAAAATCCTGCAGTGAATTTAAGAATCATTATGCAACATCACTTATTTCCTGTGGCATCAGATTATGCAATTTCTGAGCAGAAGAATGCAAAGCCCTGGAAGAACACAGTAGCATTTTAGGAGATCCAAAAATACCTTATACAGGATAGAGGAAGCATTTATGTATGTAGCGCTGAAAATACACAGTTATGTAAGCTGCTTATTTCACAAACTGCTCTTTGGAAAGCTGGCTAGCTAGCAGGTGAAACAGGAATCAATCTAGCTTTCACTGAAATCAGCTGAAGTGGTCTTCCTGAATACAAGGGAGGGTGGATTGGCTTTTTGTCTGCCTTGTTCGCAAAAATGATTTTCTGCTTTTTTTGTTCCTTGTGCCAAAAAGAAGTGGATGCTTGATTTCTTCTTCCAAATCAAGCTCTCCTCCGCCTCCCACAAATCTGTGACCTCATATTGAAGGAGTTCCTAGCTTAAATATTTGTCTAGTGCTTGTGGAGTTTAAATCATTCCTATGTGGAGAGCCAGTGCAGATGCACAACTTTCACGTAGTGGTAAGAGTCAACAGAGTTGTTTTAAGGTGAAGTAAAGTCCTGGGGATCTATTAAATGTCTTTGGAGGAGTCAAGAGGACATGAGAAAAGGGGATCTGGTCAATGCAGTCTATTGGAATTTTGACATGATTACTTGCCCAACACTATTAAAGAAACTAACCAGCTGTAAAGTAATGGGGACACCCCTCTCACTGACAAATAATTGGTTAAATGATATGAAATTAGAGTAGGGATACAGAGAGCAGTGTTGAAAACATTTTCACTAAAAGAAGCTGTCGTGGTGGTTCGTTCTGGAGATTGTGCTATCTGTGCTCCTTACACCTGTGCTTTCTTTACCCAGGTCATTTAGGAGTATTCTAAAGCAAAAGCATTTGCAGAAGCAAGGCCCTCAGGATAAGAAACGTGCAAGGCAGTTGCAGAGAGTACTAGATGGGTCTCAAATTTGGATGATAAAATGGCAGTCAAATTTAGTGTTGATTACATACAGTTTAATCGTAACATCCCGTATGTGGGAATTAGGCTCTGAATTGGCTTTTACTGCTCTGGAATGAGATCTTGAGGTTGTATGAGATCTGTGGAAGTTAGATGAGCATCCTGAAGCACGCCTAGACATCAGATAGCATTGGAGGATTAGTTAGGAAAGAAATGAAGAACAAAACTGATCATTATGCCGTTGTACGCTTCTGTGGTGTGCCCACACTGGGGATTCTCTCTGTGGTTTCACTCCCCCATCTCTAAGATGATACAGAAGAAATGGGAAAGATGCTGAGAGGTGATCAAAGATACAGAGCAACTTTCCTAGGGTGAGTGAGTGAGTGGGTGGAGTGGGGCTTCTCAGGCTCAGAAAAAGATGTTGGAGTGGAGGATGAGATGGTTCATAAAATCACAGCTGACATTACGATGAACAGGGTTCAGGTGTCCTTGAAACAGTGAGAACTTGTGGTATGAAGAATGCAATCAGCTGGTGAGAGGTTCGGTGCAAATAATAAATTGGTGTTACCTTGTGCAACATATGGTTAAGCTACAAAACCGCTTGCTGCAGCATAGCGTTTACCAAAGGGTTCTGGTTCAAATGATACATTTATGCAGGAAACATGCAGTGGGCTACAGAATAGAAAAATACCACGGTGTGCTGCTGGTGCACAGAGAGTGGGTGAGCTGCATGTCGTGGGGAAATTGGCTGGGGCCGTACCAGGGAGATTTCTCTGTCCTTGGTTTTCCTGCCTTGGTTTTTGGAGGCAGGAAATGGACATAAACCTGTTGTTCTTGTATGGTATGGGTTTTTTCTTATGGTGTGGTCCAGGTGTCACTTATTTCTACTCTGACGAGCTTAGTTGGGATTTATAAGGTGCACAGCAAACCTCCAGCTGGCTCCATGCACAGAGCTTGAATTCAGCCATTATGAGTATTTCTTGGCTGGTATACTGTACTATTTTTGTCACTGTCAGAAAGGGTTCAGACCAGAAAACGAGACAGAGTTGTCTTTCTCACTGAGACAGCGACAGACAAAAGTACATTACAACTGTAAAATCACTTTTGCCAAAAGCACTGAGTACCTATCTGAGGATAGACAGGGAATGTGTTGAATAAAGGTGAACATTAGTCAGCAGACACATGAGTTCAAGCTTCTGTTGTGATAGCACACTCAACATACGGTTACGTGTTCATGGTCTCACCTGCTTAATGCCCGTGGCTGCGTCAAAATACTCTGCTAACATTTTAGTATGACTCCTAGAGGTGTAAGCCCAAACGCACAGCTCAGGAAATGCCTAGGGAGTCTGCAGAAGTTAGTTATCTTGTGTTGAGGTGCCATCCAAGTATTTCCCAAAGAAAGGAATTAAAAGTGTAGAGTCTAGTCTTATTCTGCAGTAGGTGCAGAAGTAATGCAGTGTGTATCTGACAACCAGAAATAACAGGGTGAAGCACAGGACGCTCCCCGAGTGTTACAACACCTTGGTTTACCCAGGTATGTGCTGCTTTCTTGTAGAGTAAGCTAGGGTACACGCATAAATGTGTTGAGATCAGAGCCGCTGCAGTGACAGTCGGAAAATCTTGTTGGTTCAGATGAAAGATTTTCAACTGTTTTATCAGAAATTAACGATGTTTTGGCAACGTCACAGTTGTAATACTCAAAAATAAGGCAGGATCGTGGCTGAGTATCTGAGCAGGTGTGAGAGATGGGATGTGTGTTGTGATGTGGAAGCAACTTCCTTGAAGGAAGAGAGAGAGATCCAAACAAACAAAAACCACCCAAGCAAAAACAACCACAAAACAAACAAAACAAGCTGTTGCCTTGGGCTACTTCATAGCTTAAAGATTTGCACATGCTGCGGGCTAGCTTAGTGCAGCTTCGTTTTCGAAAACCTAATAAAATAAAGCTTTTTCTTACATGAAAAAGGGAAGGCAAGGCAGAGCAATGCTGGGTGAAGCATCAGGATATGCTCGGTTACATTTCCTTCATCTGAGTAATACTACTTCAGAAAAAGTAAGAGGTTGCGTTTGGCTGGTCAGTGTATCTCGTTCTGTATTAATATATCTGTTACCACAGGCTGTGTTCAGAACAACCATACAAAACACAAGCATGCGTTCCCAGTGATGTAAAACCGGACAAGTGCAGCATAAGAGGAATATCCGATTCACTCGAACAGCACTTTCCTCACCAAGAGAATGTGAAAATAATACACATTTTTTTTGGAATCCTGTGGAATAAAAATGATGTGATTTCAAAACCCAGAGGTCAGAAAAGAGAGCCAAAGCTGTGGTACTCGCCAGCACAGCAACTCCCGGTTCTTTCATGTGCTGAAGTTAGACCATGTGCCAGGTCAAGAGATCTTAGAGGACTGTGTGGCAACCTGTTGTGAAAACTCCCTGCAGAAAGAGATAATCACCAGGGGCAGTAGAGCTGCAGGATGCGTATAGTGAGATAACCGTACTTTATAAATTTTTTGTATTTTTGTTAGATTCTGGAAGGTTTTAAAGTATTGTCCCAAGCCAGGAGCGTTGTGTGAGCCTTGAGATGATATTCACATTAACTGCAGTTGCGTTATCAGTGCAGAAAGGTGTGTTTACTTTGCTGTACCTAATGTAGCAAAGAGAAAGTCATGTTGAGTACCAGGAAAAGGTAAGGGAGCTCCAGGGTGAGAATGTAAGTAGTGCTGTGGACAGGAAGCCCCTCTGACCTTGATGCTTGCCCTTTGTCAGTTTGCTAGTCTTGCCCAGCGGCTCTTATTCAACACTTAACTGTATATCAGAGGATTGCTTTTATTTCCTTTGTATGATGGAAGTGCAAGCACAGAATATGCTTGACTGTGTAATGTAATAAATAGAGTTTAAGGAAACTAAATATTACTAGAAATGTGCTTATTAGGAAACCGAGTGGTGACTACTTTGTACTTATGCAGCCTTTATAGTATACTAAGATTTTATTTGCGTGCTATGTCTAGAATTACGATTTGCTACTTGAGTCTTAGCACAGCTCTTCGAAAGAGAAACTTCCACCATAGCCTGTGTGTTTAACTCTGCCACGTCTCCAAACCCCACCATTGCTTTGACACAGTTGTATCTGCTTGGCTTGTACAGGTAGTGCATGCTTTGGTGGCTCTGTGTGCATGAGAACACGCTCCTGGGGGATGCTTCCAGGGGCACGCAGGATCAGGCGATGTGAGAGCACGTCTTGTGATAAGTGATTCACCCACTGGTGCTGCCTCACCTGATCTGTCATTCTTCTAATAGTTGTAAACTGCAGTGCAGGCTGGCTGGCATGCTAAGGTGCAGTCAGTCTCTTTCTTCTTAAAAGAGGTGTGCTTTGTCCTGCTTTTTGTTGGGCATGGTGGGATTTTGCAGGGAAAAAAGCTGTGCCTGGAAATAGAATCACAAAAAGTTGTGATTGTACAAAATTATACTGAGCCCTAAATTTCCTTATAAACTAAAACAAATTTTTTAGCTGCAGAGTGCCTGAACTCATCAAAATAGCTCAAATCAGAGGCTCTGCCTTGAAGTCTGCTGTTGCAGAAGCACTTTGTGAAATCTGAGTATCTTAACTATGCACACAGTCCTCCTACACATGCATGCAGCTTTCAGCTTTGACTTGGAGACTGCTATGGCAGAAGCGTCGGTAAGACAGAAACAGAATGCCGCTTGTCTATGCTCTTCACTGTACAAGTTAAAGAGGCACATACCAATCATAAACATCCCAAACAGCAAACACTCTGTGTAAAATGAAACTTTAAACTTTCAATGAAATGTTTTTTTCAGTTCAATATGAATGATCTCAGCCATATCCTCGGTACCGTGAACAAAGAATAGGGGAGGCATGACAGTAAAGCTTGAAAAATTCTCTTTATCCCTTGATGAAAGAGATGGCAAGGTCGAGGACAACCTAATTTGTTAGTGTTAAATCAAATTTTGCTGGGGGAAGAGGTGGTGCATTGCAGAATTTACTGTAATATAAGATGATTTAAAAAAATTCATTTCCCCAAAAAGTCAACATTGATGCATTGTGGCAACCACTGCCTTCTACCCCCTGCTAACGTATTTGGACTACTTTACTTCATATAGGCCCGATACGGAGTTGTTTTAAAATAAATGCTGCCTTCTCATGCTCTCAATGAGTTCACTACACCTCTGAAAAATCAGGCTGCTTATGTAAGTACCTAAATAAGGCTCTATCATGCTGGTTAGAAAACAATTCCGTAACTTTTGTGCACCTCCTGTCCCTTCCTCCTGACTTGATGAAGCAGATATAGTAGTATATACTATATATGCTCTATATACCATACTTTATGATTATTATTTGAAACAGCTAGGACTTGGAGAAGGGAGGTTGATCCACGGCAGACCTGGTGTCCACAAAGTCGGGGTTTTGTTCTTGGCTGTGTTATCAGTCACTGGGGCGGTGTTGTGCTGGCCCTGCCATGGACAGGAGGGAGGTTGAACCTGGTATCTTCCAGAGGTCTTTCTCAGACAGAACATCTGACTTGGTGGCCAGCCTACTGTATCTAGTGCGGAAAATGCATACGGTTCGCCTCAACTTTGTCTTTTTCTTGAGAACAATAAAAAGGATTCTTTGTGCCTTTGCATTTTGTGCTGTATTGTGCCCCTGATCTCGGTGGAAGGCTGTGGGCCTCTGTAGGGCAAATAATATTGGGGTACAAGAGAACTGAGGGTCAGGGTGGTCTGGTAGCTGGTGGCAGCACAACTTACAAATGTTGCAGTGCCTCAGTAGCAGGATGAAAAAGAGAGGCTTAACTTCCCATGCAATGCTGGGAAATGCAGGGGGAGGCGCATATGGTGCTGATAATCCATCTAGAAACAAGGCAAATGTGGAAAGTATTCCAGGAAAGCTGTTCTTTCTCTATTAAATCTACACAATCCAACATTCCAGAGTCGGGAAACTATGTGAAAAGGTAACAGCAAAATCCTAGTTTTTTATTAGCTAGTGTATTTACAGAATCGTGTAAGAGTAAAATAATTTTATCCCCCAAGTCTGATTTAATCCTTAATGCACTTCCCATTGTTTAAACTTGAGGTATTTTGAGACACAGTTATCTCAAATTCTTGTTTTGGATCTTAGTTCAGAGATTTTTTCAGGTGAAACTGAGACTAATGTTCTACTTACATTGCTTAACATGCTGTTTTGTAAAAAGCAGATTCCACTGTGGGAACATTGGTCACACTTTGCTTTTGCATAAAAAAAATCACTCGTCCCTTTCAGACCTCTGGAAATATCAGGGGAGTGCCCAGGATTGCTGAGTTGGAGCTGGTTTGGTATTTTTCTGAAACTCTGTTCAGCTTTGAACTTTGCCCTTTTACTTCTTTGTATCAGCAACAAAATCTCTCATCATTTAACTCCTACTAGCGGTAACCGTACTGCAGCAGGCACCCTACAACTTCCCATGGCAGGGAGTCAGTCCTTTCATGCCCATCACAGGTCTGTCAGGAATAATCAATTTCCAAGATTCCTGTTCATGTTGGTCAGTTCCTTTACCAGCATAGACTGTGATGCAGTTTTGGACTCGCTTGCTATTTTGCTTTCCCTTAAAAAAATTAAGTTTACAACCGAGATGACGTCCTTTAGAAAAGCTCTTATATGTACCCCGCGTGAGCAGGTGGACATAAGGGGATGTGGAAACAGGCTCTTGGCTGTTCCCATTTGACGCTGCTGCAGAGGGACTGAAGCACAAGGCATCAGCTTTTCATACACCAAGCTGAAGTTCTTATCTTTAATCTCTGTAATGACCTCATCTTGAGAATTTACGGGCCTGAGCTGTTCCCTTGCGATTGGCTGCATGGAGCTGGCCACCTCTTTCTTCCCTTCAGTGCCTGTTTGCAGAGCTCGGGACTTTGCACCAACTGTAACTGATCTTACTTTTTAACAAAATAGGTTCTCTTACTGCCATTTTCCCCCTCTAAACTTCATGTGGGATTTAAGGTTGGACTTTGTCCCGTTACAGGCTGCATGTGCTTAATGGCTTCAGGCACAAGGTTAGGCTTGTCCCTGGTGGGCAGCCAGCGCAGCGCCACAGGACCCTTGGCTGCCCCCCGGCTCTGTGTGCAGGCTGGCTACACCGAGAGGTGGCACGAGGCTGCCTCGTGGAAGGGGGAGCTGCAGTGGGGCACGGGGCAAGAGCAAAGAGATGGGGGGACTTTGAGGAGGAGGCACCAGCTCTGAGTTTATACGTGCCAGGGGAAGCAGCAGAGCAGGAGGAGGCGCTCGGCGGGCTGGCAGGAGGAGGGAGATGAGGGGCGAGTACTGTTCCTGGTGAGTTCTGTAAGTCTTCAGTGGTTTTGAGGATAACATGGTTAGAGAATGTAATGCCTTGCTATATTGACCTTGATGGTATTAAACTGAAGGATTAGCATGGCCACGACTTGTTGGGCCTCTGAGGGAGCAGGTACAGCCACCCCTTGGTGGATTCAGGACACAGTATTGCTGTGCTGTGTTTTTCTAATGCCTCATCTCGGGGCTTTGCAGAGGAATTCTGAGTCTGTGAGCTGCACCAGACCCAGAAGCAGTGACTGCACTCAGACTGTGCCTGAGCTGGAAAACACCTGGGGATCAGCTTCAGTCTGAGAAGGACTGTGTACTAATCACAAAGGGACCATTCTGTGCTGCAGACTGTCTTTCACAGCTCTGACCTTGAGGCTTTTGTGTATGACTAGTGGTGTTTGTTTACCGGGCAATTCCTGCTCTAGGTTACTGAGAGTACTGTGCCAGTGGAGTTTCTGTAGGAATAATTTATTTGCTTCTTTGAGGGCAGTAAGTATTTAATAAGTATCAGTGGTTGTCTGGTCTGGCTAGTTAATTATCAGCTCACCTCTCAAAAGTGTACGTTGTGAAAACACTTGAATAAAAATCTGAAAGTTGTTCTTTTTTCTCTCCTTCCAGGTACTGGGTCCTCATGTCACTAATTCTCTAAGTACCAACTCCGACCATCTCCTTGATGCACACTCACGGCATCATGGCCAGTACTCAGGAGCGTCTGAGCTTGTCTTCCTCTCCAAACTCGATTGGCAAAGCTTTCTGTGAAGATAAAGACTTTGGTAGGGTACATGATGAGCATGGACCTACGGGAAACCACCCGTCCCCCGAGCTCATAGAGGATGTGCGTGAGAAGGGCTTGCTGCAGGCAGACCTCATTGAGAACATGAGCAGCCCGGTCACTGCAGCAGTGCTGACCAGCATCAGCGAGGACTCTAGGGACCAATTTGAGAACAGCGTGCTGCAGCTGCGGGAGCAGGATGAATCCGAAGCAGCCATTCCTCAGGGCAACAGGAGCACTATGGATGGAGAGAGCAACAGTGGAGCAGACGACGTCAAAGTCCAGTTCAACAGATCAGGCAGTGGGAGCGGTGGGTTTCTCGAGGGACTCTTTGGTTGTCTGAGGCCCGTGTGGAACATCATAGGCAAAGCGTACTCCACAGACTACAAACTGCAACAGCAAGGTAAGTAGGGAAGATGACCTTTGTTTCTTCTGGGGCAGTGTGTGAAGATGTGGAAAGAACCGAGGGCTTTTTCTCAGCTTTTTGTGTGACCATTTTGCCACATACAGCACTGTAATGGGTTTGCAAAGAGAAATCCTGTGCTGCACAGCCTACAGCGCTCATTGGCAGCAAAGGCTGCAAGGGACAGAGTGAAAAATAAACGCATATTCTGACCCAGGCCCTGGGCTGTCATGACAAAGTCTGAATCTGAACCAGGTATTTTTTAAGTGAGAAACAGAAAGAACTGTGGCAAATGGGGGATCAAGCCAACTACTTAATTTCTGCACTTTTCTCGTGCCAGGTGAGCTTGACATAGGGACGACTTCTCCTGCATGTGCACAAGGGTTGTCTCCAGTTGACTGCCAAATAACAGAAATATTGCTTCTCTATGGGCACGTTACATGGGAAAAAAAATACATGTTTATTTCTGAAAAATGTAATTTGGGAATAAGCTATGTCCCAAATGCTTGCATATGTGTATCCTTAGGGGCTACTGAAAGCTTAAGAGCTGAGTATGCTATGCCTTTGGTGTCCAATTTCTCCCCTAGCACAGGGGGAGGGAAGTGGCAGATGGGAAAAGAACAAGCTGTCATTTGAATTAAGGAGCTGAAATGGGTGAGGTGTCAACAGGAACAGCCTGGCCACCACACCACTACTGTGGGGTAGAAGCCTCCTGTGATCATGACTCAGTTTAAATCAAATGATTTTCTGGCATAGACAAGTTACAGGTTTTCCAACCACAAATCTTATTGTTAGCAGCTGACGTTGTTCATACCTACACCTACAGACCGGTTTGTTGGGGAGCAGTTCCTAAGCTGAGGTAACAGCACGGTTAAATAGCACGTTGGGTGAATCTGGCTGGAAATAAACTGACAGCTTCTTCCAAGAGTCAGTCACTTCCAGTCCTTAATTCTGAGCAGGGAAATCCTCCTGCGCGCTGCAGAATGGCAGGTGTCCTCCTGGGCAGCAGAGCCCTGCTGAGCAGTGCTGTGTGCTGAGCAGTGCCCTGGCTGTGCTCGCGGTCCTTCTGCAGAGGAGGTTTGAAGTTTTGTCCACATGCTTGGAACTCGGTACGTCACACCTGAATGAGTCTATAAATATTGGAAATGCACTGGAGTCTATAAACTGCTGGAAGGATCGCACAATATGCGGAGTCAGATGTGGTGAGTTCTGGAAGAGACGGAGTCTGGTTGGAACCTCCTTTGTAAAGGAAAACGAGCTGCTGAGCAGTCAGGTATCTGGAGGAGGCGTGATATCGGTATGTCAGTGTTATGCTGCTTTGGGTTGTAATATGTTATATTACAATCAGTATTTTTCAGTGAAGCTGAAACTTTTGAATGAGATGACACTTTATATATCAGTAGCTATTATACTCTTTATATTCTTAAACAAACAGTCCAGTTTTGCATCAAAAACTCAATGAGAAGAACACAAAGCTTAATGAATATATATATGTTTTTAAATTAATATTAATAATTCCATGATTTCAGCCCCTAATTTCTCTCTGTTTTGTTTTATTATTATTTGTTCAGAGATTTTTTTTAATGTGGCATTTGAGAGTAAGAAACTGTTTCTCTGTGCAATCCTTCACAAAGGAAATTCTTGTTCTAAATTGCACTGATGCATGAGTATCACGCTGCAAGTGCACCTTGCCCACAGCTTTCTAGATCTGTGCGGCGCTTTCTAGAAGTCTGGACCCTTCGTGTTGCAGAGCTGCATCGTCTGCTTACAGTGATCCTACGAATATTGCGTGTGAGCACTGTCAGACTTTTCACCAGGTCAGACTGGGGCTGTGGGACCATCCTGTGCTTGCACACGTGTGCAAGCTCAGATGGTGGCTTCAGGAAAGCTACCTGGGAAGCAAAGAGGTCGTATTTTGCATATAATTGGGACAGTGGATGCACTGGAGACCAGTGGTTTAATACGTGCCTTGATGGCCCATAGGGGACGCTTCCTTTTGTATGACAGTCACTAATAAAAAAGATTGAAGCACTAACTAATGATAATGAGCAGCTGAGAGTGTTGTTGTGTTTAGGGGATGTATTTAGAGCTCCTCTTCTCACTACAAAGGTAGTGTGCCATTCTCAGTGTCACGAGTATGTTCAGAGCCAGAGATCCATGGATGCTTCGCAGTTTGCCGTTGCCATTAGGTGCTTCCTCAAAGGGCAGTTCTGAAATGGCCACAGATGTGGCAAGGCTGAAGAGTAATCTGGGTCAACTGTGTGTGGCCTATGTGGTTTAGCTGCATCTTCAACATCTTCACTGTCATAAGGGAGAATGAAAGGATGTTTCTTCTACAGATTTGCTCTGGTGGCGTTAGATGACTACTAGTGTCTGGGGACAAAGCTTTTAAAGCTGGTTCTCTGCTAAAGCTTGAGGATTTTGTCAGAATGCTTATACTCTGCTTTCCAAATGATCTCATTCCTGCTTATTACTTCCGTGTTGGTACACTTCATCAGCTACGTGCAGACCACCAGGTTGGTATCCTAAGTATGGGATTTTTTACTCTTGTCCTGTTTAGCAAGAGCAGAACAGCTTCAAGGTTCATGTTTGTGCAGCCTTCTGTGTTTGGAGGCTGCGGAAACGCCCCTGGCCCTTTTGGCAGCATAGGGATGTATGGGACAGCCTTTCGTTCCCCCGGGGAGCTTATTTACAGCTCGGGGCTGCTGCCACAGGTCTGTGCAGATGATTTGTCGCCTCTTCATGAAGCAACTCCGTTAAGCCAGAGGAGCATTCTGTTGCTAATCCTGGAGCAATACTTTGTGTTGGGCTGAATCACCACTGGGCTATGAGTCTGGTGTGGACCTTCAGGCACGGGCACTGCCGGTAACTGCGAGTCCTTGTTGTGGCTCACCAGCAGCTCTGCTCCCCTGCCTGTGTCCCCTTCGGGCAGCTGCTGCTCCTCTGGGAGCACAGGTTGCCCAGGCATGAGGATATGGGTGCTGTAGTGGGGCGGTTGCACATGGTAAGAGAGAAGTAGGCTTCATGCCTTTTGGAAATGCCTGATACTGAGTACGTGTTGCCTGCCAGGCCTGCTTTGGGACTTGGTGGGTGAGGGAAAAGGGTAAGAAAACCAGATGTAATGGGATTCCTCATTCTCTTCAGGTTGAAATTACTCCCTTCCTTTCCTCCTTAGCATTCAAGATGGTCATCAAGAAGAGTGTTTCTGTGCCTTTCTTCTTCATGGTAAGGCTAGGTTGTGTTTTGTAAGGGTTGATTAGACTTTCGAGCCATTTCCTTTGGATTAAGAGTCAGTTCTTCAGGTGTTGCTCTCACCTTCCATTTCACAAGTTACACGGTTGCCTTCATTCCCATATAAGCCCGGAGATCAAGGTGCTTGTTGAAGTGTGCGTGTGGTTTTTTATAAAGCAGAGATGCTGCTTGTCGTGATGCCAGTGCTGGCGAGCAGCCAGTGCTAGCAAACAGCAAAAATTTGCTTCAAATAGATGGCTCGGCTGCTCCTGCGTTTCTTCCCCTTGGGATACAGATTACCATCATTCTACTCAAATGGTTCTTAATCACCTTAGAAACGCAAGCTCTTGCGTAATGCCAGCTGCTATTGTGCTTTAATTTATTTAAAGGAAGTGTCCCACAAGTTCGTGGAGGTCCAGAAGGGCCTGGAATACAAACTGCTCTGTGCTGGTAGGAGATGTCCTCAGCTCTCTCCTGCTGGGAGATGTGCTAGGAGAGCTGTAGTGAGCCCTGGGCCTGGGCAGCCCCATGGGATTTGGCCAAGCAATGCCATGGGCTGCTTGATCAAACTGGCAGGGATTAGTGTGTCCAGATGTGTCTCCTGGCCACTCATCATGTCATCTGAAGTGTTGTTCTCATGGACATCCTGACTTGGCTAGGGTTCGTTGTCATAGCCATGCACCCAAAGTCTTGCATCTGGTTTAGGCAAGTCCTTTTCTGTTTTGAGTTGTTGGTTGGGATCCGAGAGCTCGGCATCACCTCAATGTGCCTGCCCCACAGAAGTGCTGCGGCTGGCACACCGTCATTCACCGTCCTCTGCTTCGAGGCCTGCTCAGGATGCTTTGTGCAGGCCAAGGGGGGGCTCACAGCCTTCTCTGCATGTGCTGTGTATGGCCACAGCTTCCTGCTGGGTGCAGCTGTGGTTGTGTCCAGTCCTCTCTTTTGCAGTCTTGCCCATTGCCCCTCAGCAGAGCTGATCTGACCTGGTACTTCTAATACCGACCCTTGTCAGGCTGCTGTCCTCAAGGGAGGTTCCTGGGAGCAGCAGGAGCATGTGTATAAGGTAACTTGTGTGCGTTTTTTCAGTTGGCAGGTTTGGGTTCTAGGTTTGCACCACTGATGCTAAAACCCTGTTTTTCCCCTGAAGGTAACCCAGTGTTCTCAACCAGCCTCAGTTTCATTGGGAAGCTTTTTGGTGCTTGTTCTGTTATGGAAGCCAAATGACTCCCTGGCTGTCCCAAAATGTTGTATCCTATTCCTGTTCAGTGAACTTTTCAGAGCAGGGGATTTCTGTCTGACTGTTGCGTTGTCTTAAGTGTGGTTTGGCTCTGTGCTCCTGAGATGCTCAGATGCAGGATGCTTCACTGGGCGACTGTGTGATCCTTCTCTGCTGAAACCCTGATGGCATCCCCATGGCATCCCTGATGGGAAACCCATGGCATCCCTGAGCCATGCCTCTGGTGTTCAGGCTGCAGCTGGGATATAGGATGGGTCACATCACGGGTATTCCTTACCAAATAAACACTAGGTGACTCTGCAGGAGGGGCTGGTGAACTTCTACTAACTTTGCTTACAGTCTCCGTCTGTGCCATCGGAGAGGATAACAGCTAATGTTAAGGGACCTGACCTGCTCCTAATGGGTAGCAGTATAGGTTCCCAGTGCCACTCCCAAACCTGGGCCCTTCAGGGAAGTAAATGACAATGTTGCATGCTTGTACAGGAAAGGCAGTCTGATAGGTAATGAAACAGCTATTTGAGTGCAGTGGAATAGTTTCCTTGTTGCCCACATAAGTAACTTGTTCGTCAGCCACCACAAAACCCGAACTGTATTTAGCACCTTTCAGAAGCAAGGTGTTTGTCAATTAAGTAGCAATATGTATATCTCAATTTCTCTATGTATGAATGTATTCTCCTTATTTAAAGACCTGCCTTTTGATTAAATACCAATTTTAAGTGTTGTGACAAATGACTCAAGTTGTTTATTGAAGAAGAATGATTATGATTTTATAATGCTTGAACGTCCTGTGATCTAGGTGGTGCTAATAACATATTTCATGCATCGCTTCCTCGTAGTTTCTTAGCTGACAGACAGTTCTTGCTTCAGCACAGAAGTACACGTGCTGGTAGGCAATGCAGCCTTCCCATGTCTGTCACGGCATCTTGTAAGCTGAGGATGGGGATCACCCGCTGCAAACCCCCAGCTGTTACAGTGCCTTGCAGCCGAGAGCCACGTGCCCTCTCCTCTTCATGCTTCTGCACAACGTAAGGTTGTGGCTGGGTGTATCAGTACAAAAGCTAGACTTATCTGCCAGGAGCCATGCTGAACTTTGCCCTGGAAGGTCAAAGGGTGTTTTTGCTGTTGATTAACAATGTTTTTTTTACAATTCAGCGAGCAGAGTGGGCGCTAGGGTCTGGCTGTGGGTGGGAGCAGGCCCTCCCTAGCTGTGCCAGGCGAGCGCTCATGTGGTGATGTCTGAGCGTCGCAGGAGTGCTCTGAGGCAAAGCCTCAGATCGGGATCAGTCCCAGAGGAAGTTTAGCAGTCTGGGTTTTCCTTCAGTGATGACAGTAATGGATGCTTCGGCACAGTCCCAGCTGCAGCCCTGGTAACCCCCAGTGGCTGGGGGCTGGATGAAACAAGACAACGCCGCGTCTTTGTGGTGACCTGAAATGGGGCTGCGCAGGCCTGGCGTTCTTCTTTCAGAAATTAGGGGCTTAAGTGTTGCTTTTGCTGCTAAATAATTTATTCTCTAAACTTAAGCATTTATTGAGTTACAGTAAATACATTATTGCTTGCATTTTGTCTTGAGGTTAAGGTAATTTCAAGGTGCCTCGCAGACGGCAAGGCCTGCTGTTCTGGTGGGCACAGCTTTCTTTAAGCAGTACAAGCAGCTTTCCTGGGCAGCTCTGACAGTGCCCAAATAAGATATGTGCAAATACCAAAGGCGAGCAGTCCCTTAAGATATTTTTGCTTGTTTGACAGCAGGTATACACAAAGTTGGTGTGGGAAAGACCTGTTTCTATGACCCATAGTGGTGGTTAATGTGCTTTGTGTTGGGTAACTTGGTGGTTGCTGCTCTGGATTTTCCAACCTTCCACCTCTGACTTTCTTTCTGATTTATTATTTTTGATCTGTTTCTAGGGGAAAAAAATCAGGATATATTTTTTTTTTTTTTGTAAATTATGAATGCTAAATGCTTCTTCTCATCCATGCTTTTCAATGGGGTCATATAGTTAATAACAGGTACCATCATCCTTCAGTCTTGGAGTAGAGGATCCGCTCCCTAATCTGCCAGCCCATTGTCCCTGATATGTGAAACTGCTGCCTGCCACATCAGAGTGGCTCGCCCAAGTGTTTGGCAGTGGTGGTGAGCTCTTGGAATAAGCCCCTGGAGGTTGAGAAGGGACAGTCTGGAGGCAACTGTGATGTGAGAGGAACTGGAGGAAAGGGCTGCTGGGGCTGAGCATCCCTGTGCTGGGAGGAGATGCCATCTCCCAGCCCCAAAAATCCACCTTGAGCTGTAACAAGGGAGATGGCAGGTGCTGTCTCAGTGTGGTCTTACAGCAGAGAGTTTTTTGGTCTTGCTCCTTCACGCTGCTCCCTTTGCCTTTGCCTAGATACCTGGGAGGTCCCGTTCGAGGAGATCTCGGAGCTGCAGTGGCTGGGCAGTGGCGCGCAAGGAGCCGTCTTCCTGGGCAAATTCCGGGCGGAGGAAGTGGCCATCAAGAAAGTGAGAGATCAGAACGAAACGGATATCAAGCACCTGCGGAAACTCAAGCATCCTAACATCATTGCCTTCAAGTAGGTTGTGAAGTTTGTGAGAAACATACCCAGCACTACCTCTGTCCAGGAAAGAGCTGTTTGTTATGGCTGGGCAGGCTTTTAAATCCAGGAACTAAGTTACATTGACTGCAGGACAAAATGGGTGGTGGTGTTCTTTGCTTCCTCTCTTAAATCATTGCACATTGTTGTGACAGCAAATATGTGGACACCATCCCCACCCAGTGCTGCACTTTGCACTTGGGCTCACTTTGCATGCAGGCTCATGAAGTGCTTGCTCTGAACCCTATGAACCCACAGTTGTAGGAAATTGAAGGAAACAAATTGTCACAAATTGGGTTCCTTCTGTGCAAAGGGTTCCCCTTCCTGTACAATAAGGAGAGCTGTTAGCAGAGCCTTGCCCAGGCAGGGTAAACAGGTTACTCTCCTGCCCCTTGGCTGCTACCTCTGAGAATTGCTCTGGGATTTGTAGCTGTCCTGATTCTCACTGGATATGTGTTTCCTTTAACAGGGGAGTTTGCACTCAAGCCCCATGCTACTGTATCATCATGGAGTATTGTGCACATGGACAGCTCTATGAAGTCTTGCGTGCAGGCCGGAAAGTCACTCCTCGGCTGCTTGTGGATTGGTCCACTGGGATCGCTAGTGGGATGAATTACCTGCACCTTCACAAGATCATCCATCGAGACCTCAAGTCACCAAAGTGAGTCTCCAGCTACTTAAACATCCCCCCAGTTGTGATTGCCTGTTGTTCTTGAGGAACAGTTTAAAGTTATGCCTTTTTTTTTTTTCTTTCCACTTTGACTCATAGCTAATGAGTGAAACTAATGAAACTTGTGGTACTCTCCTCCTGTGCTGGAATTTGACAAGACTGGAAATTTTACCAATTGCTTATGTGGGAAGTAGTAGTTGGGAAATATTTCCAATGATTTGATGGTGTCTGGTCCTCTTGGAAAATGGAATATTCTGTTGCCTTCTGCTTTTTTATTTTTTTCTATCTTATTTGTTTTATATTTCCCTGTTTTTCTGGAAATTTCTGTTATCTGTTGCTTTCCAACTAAAACTATCTCTAGCTGCTTATATCCTTATTCCCTAGATATTTTTTTATTGCTCCTTTAGCCTGTGACAAGACTGACAGTATGTTAGGTTGAGGCTTTTAAATGTTTTACAGTTTATTGAGGTAGAGCTTTACTAAAACTTTGAAATGTTCCCAGATAAAGCACATTTTCAGTGACTTCTTAATTTGCTGCTTTTTTTTTTTTTACTTGTAGAATTTAGAATAGTTGAGAGACAAAGAAACAATCACCCTAATGGAGTGTTTTCACCAGTGAAAATGTAGAGTCTTTTTCTTTGTACTGTAGTCATAAGCAGCAAGGCCTCCTCAATTGTTTGTATTGATTAGGAAGTGATTCACAGTGGCTCAAGACAACTCGCAAGATGCTGATTTCTTGTTTTCTTTTCTCCAGTGTTTTAGTTACACACACGGATGCAGTTAAAATCTCAGATTTTGGTACATCTAAAGAACTTAGTGATAAAAGTACAAAAATGTCTTTTGCGGGAACTGTGGCTTGGATGGCCCCAGAGGTGATACGCAATGAGCCCGTCTCTGAAAAAGTGGATATCTGGTGAGTATTTAGTATTGTTTTAGTTGAGTACCTTCACCTGCTATTTAACCACTTGGTTCTCCCAGCACTTACTTATTCAGTACTCTCTTCTTAGGGATGGGGATAGCTTGCGCTGTCAATGACTATTCATTTCTACATCTGTCTAGTGCCCTGAACACTGTTGCTGAACCATGGGCTGTAGCAGAAAGAGGAATGACTTGCATGTGTACAGGCAGTGTGTTAAGCCCTGAGGGTCCCTAATGAGACTCAGTGCAGACTGTTTGTATCCTGCAGAGTCCAAAGTAAACAAATGCAACAGTTCCCTTGCTATCCAGGCCAGAGCTTTCTTCCACTAGTGGTGCCTCCTCAGCAGCTTCTGCAGCCAGGGTGTCTTTTACTCGCATCCTATTCTGATCATGGACATGCTTCAACTGTAGAACTGCCTCTACTCTGCCGGCTTGAAGGGTCCAAACACCTTTTGCTTTCTGCGTGCTGGACTTGGCTAAAATGTGTACAGCCACAGGGTTATGGTCCCTCAAATCCAAGAGAGGAAATCAGGTTACATTGTAGGAGGTTTGAACATTGATTTCCACCCCATGCAAAATGCACTCTTTTGTCCAAATGATCAAAAGGGAAGGTTCAGGTCTCCACACTACTAACAATGCTTGAGATAGAACCAAGCCTTAGGGCTCCTTTGGGATGCCTCTGCAAAGAATTTCAGGGTTCCTCGAGGGAACCATTATTTCTGTTCCTGCCTTGTTGTTTCTGCTTATTGAATGCTAGTAGGCAGGACAAATGCCCTTCTCCCCCTTCTACAGCCATGATGAATTTTCCTTTTTGTGGCTTTCAGCTGTGAATGTTGCCGTGTTGCTTACATTGTGTGCAGCTGCAGGTCAAAGCCGTGGGTGGGTGCCTCAAAGTGTGAATGAAGTCAGTCAACTGCCTACTGCTGCTGCTTCAATGCAGAGCTGGGCTGTGACTTCAAGTCAAGGCTTCTTGTAGGGAAAAGGAAAGTCAGAGTCTTCTAGCGTGTGATATACAGCTCTTCTTGTGCCCACAGTGTTTTGTGTTCATTTCGTGCAGATGTAGCAGGCTGCAGCATAGCCAGCTCTTCTAGGAGAAACTCTTGTGTTTTCTTTCTGAAACAATCCATCCACCATTTGTCTTCTGAGCCCCTCCTTTAAAATCACAAGTTTGTTAAGAGGAATGCTGCTGTATTTCTACCCTCTGTTTTCTGTATTTTAGAGTGGCTTAGGTTCAAGAATATTGTGTGGAGAATCATGTCCAATATGTGTATATATATATATTAAAAAAAAAAAAAAAGCTGCTAGCTCTGCTGAGGACTGTGAGCACTCCTTGACCCCTTTTCTCAGTGATTTAGAGATATTGCTCCTTCGTGTAAACTTAGGGGTGGGTGCCTTTGGTCCAAATTCCTCTTCAGAGGATGCAGTGGTTATTGCTCAGCCTCATCCTCAACATCCATTCTTTGCCCAGGATGAGTAAAAGTGATGTTTGTGAATCTTGACAACAAATGAGAACAGTTCCTAAGCTGCTTATATGTCTGCTCTCTCTCATCCTTAGCAGCATGCTTAAAAAACAAAAACAACCTTACCAACCCTATAATCTTATCAGGAGTCTTCAAAATCCTTTGCCAGGTCTTAATCATAACAAAGCTGAAACCAGATGGGGTTTCCTGATAGCTCATCCAGCCACCTGGGATCCCTCCTTTCCTGCAGCCCACAGAAAATTTTGAGGGAAATATGTTCCAGTTCTGCTTTCCCCTCCCCCCCCCACATGATTTGAAACCAGTAGGTTCTGAATGTGTGACGTTTTTCACATGAAGGCCTGTTTCCTGACTGTCAGTTGTTCAGACCCAGCCAGTTTGCCCCCTGGATGTTCTTCTGTAGTTAATAAAAGCAACTTGATACTAGTACAAGCCAGAAACACACTTCTCACTTTTCACCTGGTTTGACTCACCAGCGAGCTTGGCAGGGTCGGTGTCCCACAGACGGCTGGGGCACGCAAGTAAGGTGACACTTGTGTGTGTGAAATTGAGACACTTGTACCTCAGCCTGCCTCGCAGCCTGGTTAATGCGCAGTAAGTTGGTTCTCCACAGTATTTTGTTTACCTCTGTACTGACTGGCTTTGTTGTTTTTTGTTGTCTTTTGTTGCTTTTTGGGTTGAAGGTTGTAAATAAACCAAAAGCTGTTTGCTGCTCTGAATTAAGGTCTTAGTCCTTACTGATCATTTCACTAAAGAAGAGACGCAAAGTGATTTTCTTACCTATGATTCTCACCTCTTGTAATAGGAGGTTCTTTCCTCGGCAATGTTCACTTAATGATATTTTTCTCTTTGGCCTTCCTGTCTTCAGCACAAAAGAAATACCAGATGGGATTGCATGTGCTGATACTGACTTTTACATATGTTGCATTTGTCGTGTTCCCATGTTGCAGTAGTTGTAGCCATGAGTTTCAAACTGTTGAAACATCCAGGACATCCATGGGTAGTTGAAGACACATAACAGCAAAGGGAACATTTGGTTAAGAAAGTAAAGTTAAAAGACATGTATTGTTAAAGCAAAGCAAAAACCCACCACCTTTGCTCTTCACTGTGAGACTTAGCAGTTCTGTCTATCTTGTAGCAGATGATTTGTTCTTGACAGTAAAAATAGTCAACGGTCTATCTCAGCAGAGCAAACTTTCCTCTTCATTTAACAAGAGTAAGGTTCCATCTGCATGGAAAAGCTTCTAATGTGCTGCCTACTTCCAATGAAGTAGGAAGGGGTAGGTGTGAAAACCAGTGTTCTTTGGTGTTCAGTGCAGAACTGAGGCAGGGGAGGAAGTTACCTGGTGTGCGAAATAGCTACTCTTGGTTTAAAAGCTAGTTTTTTTTTTTTTTTTTTTTTTTTTTTTTAAACAGTGCTGCCCCTTCTTGCAGTTTCAGATCAGACATACCTAGTTCTCTTTTTCACCAAAGAGCAGTTTTTCAAGCTCCAGTTGTTTCTGTTGAACTGAATTCACATGGAAGTTTTTCTCCTGGTTTGTTTCTTTATCAGGTCATTTGGGGTAGTTTTATGGGAGCTGCTAACAGGAGAGATTCCCTACAAGGATGTGGACTCCTCAGCCATCATTTGGGGAGTGGGCAGTAACAGCCTGCATCTTCCTGTTCCTTCCACCTGCCCGGATGGCTTCAAAATCCTCATGAAGCAGACCTGGTAAGACCGTGAAGCCCACACAGACCTATGGCTCACCCTTAGCTCTGTCCAGACTCCCACTGAAACTGATGAAACCAGAATCAGAGCGGGAGTGTTGAGCCCAGAGCACAAGGCTCTTAAGTACTCTCACACTTGTCAGAAGAACAATCAATTTTAATGTTTTAGATTCTGCTTCCTTATGGTACCAGGACTGGACTCAGGAAGGAAATCTGGAGTTCAGGGAAAGTAGGAAAAAACCTGTGTGGTTTGCTGGGCAGACAGGGCCAGGGAGGGCTCTGGCTGGCTCCAGAGTGAAAGGATATATATGTATATTTTTTTTTTCTGAACACTCTGTGAACCCTCTTTTAAAATGACTGTTCTTTGAACTGGACAGAGAGAATTTCAAACTGTATGTACGAAACCAGGTTTTTGCACATGTAGATATGGGAAATGCTTTCAGTTACTTCTGTCTGCCAGATTAGAGTTGAAATTCCTGGTTTTGGGTTCTGTATTAATCGTTAACCTCTGCAATTGCATCTTGACACAGCATTTAAGTGATCTTCCAGCATTTTTCCACACTGAGTTATACCAGCCATCCTCCCAAAGGTACAAAGGGAAGAACAGACCAAAACCTGTGTGGATCTTTAAAATGCCTGTTTACTCTCGTGATCCTGAGATACAGCAGTGCATGCTGTTGCAGTGTCTGTGCTGAGACGGATGCTCTGCCTGGCTGTGCTTCTGCGCATGGACGCAAAATGCAGGAGGCAGTTCTTGCAGCTCTGAGCAGTGTGTACATACACTTATATCTCCACCTAGTGGAAGGAGGTGAAGAAGCTGTTTCTTGTCCTAAACAATGAGTCCATGCAGCAAGTCTGGAGCATGGACGCATTGTTTAGGACAAGAAGCAGCTTCTTCAGCCACCTCTCCCCTACAAATCACCTCCTTCCACTAGGTGGAGATACAAGTGTGTCTGGTGGTTCAGTCTTCAGGCTTGACTGCTGGTCTCTTAAAGATACAAAAGGATTTGTACTTGAGTAGGATCTCACACAGATGCTCGGTGTGTTACAATACTGTATAGGCTCAGGCACGTACTGTGTCATCACATAGTGTTTTTAGGTATCCTGTTATGTTGAATGTAAATTATTAGACTATCATCTCTACTAGATCGATTTCATTTCATTATCTGAATAATTTCCAAATCTTAAAATGGAAATAATCCATTTCTTCTTGCTTAACAAGTTAGGAGTAATTTCATCTTAGTTCCTATCTTTCAATTTGTGATCAAGTTTTCCTATTTTAAATGGCTTTCATCTTTCCCATTTCTGTAGGATAGATCAAACCAAAAGCAGAATAAAAAACTACTCTAGCACAATAAACTCACATTCTACAAAGGACAAAACCTGAGAAGCAACTTTAATCTGTCAGCTGCTGCATTCAGAGAATTGATTCTAGTGAGAAATACTTTCAGAAGGGCAGCAGTAGCCAGCACTGTTAACCTGATCTCATGGTGGACATCTGTCTGTTTTGTTCCAGGCAGAGCAAGCCCCGGAATCGTCCCTCCTTCCGACAGACACTGATGCACCTGGATATTGCATCTGCTGATGTGCTGGCTACTCCTCAGGAAACCTATTTCAAATCACAGGTAACTGGGGAGTGGCTTTGGCCGTTGAGCAAGAGATAGCTGCAAGGGTCTGATTTCACAGGCTGCACCAAATACAGCAGAGGTCAAGACCCATGATTTCACTTTGATTCCTGGGGAGAAGTGAGCTGATAGGTATTTTAAAATCTTTTACCCAAACTTTGACAAACTGAGACGTCCACCAACATCAGTCAGAAACTCTGTTATCTTATGGAGTTCTCCTTGAGATCGCTGACTTTAGAAGTTCTGCTCCCAGCTCTCCTCTGGTACAGGAGACCATGAGACTGTTGAGAGGAACCGTTGCATTTGTAGTGAAGATGAGCAGGGCAGCTATCGCAGGGCAATGAAGGTACTCTGGGACTCGTAGGGAGGATCAGAAAGTGTATGGTCTTTGAGATTCCTCTGAGTCCTACCCAGCTGCTGTCAGGCTGGGAATGAGAAAGGAACTTACCCCCTGGTGCATAAAGGATCTATACAGTGTATGAGAGAAAGTGGATGGATACATTTCTTAAGGCTGCAAGAAGCAGGGCTTTGAGGGGTAAACAGAGTTATGTCATCCTACTGACTGTCATCTTTGTCAAGCACATAGCTTTCCAAATCATCAGCCTTTCTGTTTTCTTCATATCCAAAAGGGAAGAAAATGTTGTCTTAGGATGGAAAGCTTTATGAGAGATTTATTTATTTTTTAGAAAATACAGGTATATTTTAAATGATACAATTGAAGCACAAAATTGGAAGTATCAGTTTAAAATGCTGAAAGTACATCTGCTACAGTGTTACTTCTTTTAGCTGAATTACTTTGGGTAACATGTTTTCAACCCAGACCTGCAATTTTCTGCAGAAGCAAAGAATGTTGTCCAAGAGTTTTTCTTTGGTGGAACTAGGGATCCCAATCCTTTGTAAATACCTGAGAGTAAATTGCTTCCCTAGGCTGAATGGAGAGAAGAAGTGAAGAAGCATTTTGAGAAGATTAAAAGCGAAGGAACTTGTATCCACCGGCTAGATGAAGAATTGATTCGTCGTCGAAGAGAAGAGCTGAGGTCAGTTGGTAGCCTTCCACGTGCCTTGCTCGCTTACCCAATCCAGCCTTCTCCAGCTAAATGAGCCCAGCCCCCTCAGCCTGTCCTGGAGAGAGACTGTCCCTGAAGACTGTCCCTGACAGCTTTCATTCCCCTCGTGTACTGAGGGCTCCAGAACAGGGCTTGGTATTCCTGGTGGCATAAATTCAGGCAGACTCAATATTCCTCATGAGTCCAGAATCTGAAGTTCCTGCAGGCCTGCTCTAGGCTTCGAGCACTGCTTAACTGGTGGAAAGCCACAGAGAAAGAAACAGTGGGAACTGTTCCTGCTCTTGGGCTGTCTGAACAGTTTTCCTCAGGCAAGAGAGGCAAAGGCTTGTGTGTTCACCAGGGAATGTTTCTGCCTGAGTTATGGCACTTGTGATAACAGTGCAGAAGCAAATTTCTTAACAGGAAATGCATCTTGCAGTTTGCTGTGAGGTTTCTTATACCTGATATTTTGTTTGTATTCTTTGTTTCCAGAGAAGTGAACACATCCAATTTATCATCCCACTGAAATTCATTGTGAACACTAGACCAACTTAAAAATGAAAGCAGAATGTTTATTTAAGAAAGCAAAGTGTTATCTTCTGTGGTACAGACTTACAAAGATAGTTGTTGCAGAGAACCACCAAGTATGTCAAACCTGAGAAATCAAAGGAAGCACTGTTCAGTCAATTTGCTGTAGTTGTTGATCAGTGTTCCTTAGCCCCAACGAAGCTTTTGAAGGCCAGATCTTCCAGCTGTGGTTTGAAATGTCTTATGCAACTATACTGTAGCTGTAGGGACATGCTGCTTTATGTGAAATACAAACTGATGACTTCTGTGCAAACAAGATGATTAGGACTTGGCTGAAGGGCTTATGGATGCATGAAAGGCATTTGCAGCTTCTCTAGTGAGAAGTGTTGCCACTTATTCAAGACTGTTAAACACTTTCTAAATCATATCATGATTTATTCATAGTATCAAGCTCTTAACCTTTATTTGCTGTTAGCTTTATTAGGAGTTCACAGACAGTGCCGTGCTGCTGGCAGATTTCACTTTTAGAAGGTCTTTTCCTAAACCACCTGTGTATTTCCTTATCCTCTTTGTTCCACAGGCATGAGACTCAGGAGCCATGATTTTTTTTCTGTTTTTCAGACATGCGTTGGATATCCGCGAGCACTATGAGAGGAAGCTGGAGCGAGCCAATAACTTATACATGGAGCTCAGCGCTATTATGCTGCAGCTGGAGGTCCGTGAGAAGGAGCTCATAAAGTATGTATCCATAGCAGAATGGTATGCTACACACATGGCAGTTTGCACACTGGAGAATAAACCAATGCTTCGTTTCTAAACTGTGCAGCAGCACTTGTAGATTTAGTGTCCCCTGGCATTATTTTAGAGCTAAACAAAGGGCTGGCAGGCAGTGATGGGCCCCTTATGAGCAGACCACTGCAGACCACTTAGTGCATGCATCTTTACACTGTGTTTACCAACTGAGAGACAGGCATCTTTCCCATTTGGTATTGGCATCCTTTGGCCCCTTTGTAAAGAGAAAAGCAGCGCTGTTTCTGGACTGTGTGCCAGGGCCATGTTCCAACTGCCTGATCTCTGCAGAGAGAATTTAGAAAATGACTCTGTCCTTTCCCAGAACAGCATGTTGTGTTGCACCCAGCCATAGCTGAGAAACAGGCACGCAGTGTGCTCATTGTACAGCTGTGTTTCTGTCCAGCAGGAGCTGCAGTTGGATAGAGAGAAAACTGGTCTGTTTTTTTCTTGCCCAATGTTCCAGGAGAGAACAAGCAGTGGAAAAGAAATATCCTGGGACTTATAAACGCCACCCAGTCAGACCAATAATCCACCCTAATACAGTGGAGAAGCTGATGAAGAGGAAAGGGGTCTCCCATAAACCAGGCAGCCAGACTAAACGGTAAGAAGTAACTACCTAATTTTGTGCTATGTTCACATGTGCCTCTGAAACAAGCTGGCCAAGACCATTAGCAGGTTAGGGTCCTACTGTGCCGAGCATTGTATGCCCGCATAGGGAGATGTGCCCTACACCAATGCATAGACATAGAAGGGAGCAATTCTGGGAGCAGATCATCAAAATGAGAGTGGAGAAAGGAGAGTATGTGGTGGATATTGGGAAGAGCAGCAACAAAGGAGCATGGAGCATGATGGGCTAAACAGAAAGGATGCTGAGTAGAGGGAAGCAAAGGAAACTAGAGGTAGAAGTCAAACAGCTGAAAGGGAGGGAGGCATGTAGATTACAGAAAGCAGAGTATGCTTATGGCTACGGTTGCCTCTTCATCCTGATTCTGAGCTGATGTCATTTCTTAGTTTGTGGATTAATGTTAAACGTTTGCTGACTTTCTCTCAGGCCAGATCTACTGAAGTCAGAGGGCATACCCAGCACAGAAGCAGCATCTAATGGCTCACCAGTCTCAGGAAGTCCCAAAATGTCAACACTGAGTGGCAAAAGTCGCTACCGCAGTAAGCCACGTCACCGCCGAGGGAACAGCAAAGGCAGCTACAATGATTTTGCAGGGATCTTGAAAAACCAGCCAGTGCAAGATGATGCACCCCCACCTCCACCTCATAATCATTCTCATCCTCCTGGTCTACCGCAGCAACATGGCCACGGCCATCCCCATGGCCATCACTCACGGCTTCACGCCCATGGACAAGATATTGCCAACTGCGCAAACAACTTAAGGTACTTTGGCCCTGCAGCAGCGCTGCGGAGCCCTCTCAGTAACCACGCGCAAAGGCGGATGTCTGGCTCCAGCCCTGATCTCATCTCCACTGCCATGGAAGCAGATTGCCGAAGGAATCTGGAGAGCAAAGAAAGCAAAGATGATCATTGGGAGTGTTGCAAAACAGATCCATATAATTCCTGTCTTCAGTGCAGGGACGAGGACAGTGGTCAGGTGCAGATGTCATCTGTTGAAACAGGAATGAGCCATTCTCAATCACCAACGTCTGTTTCCCTATATGAAAACGCGCAGTACATTGAGAAGATGGAGGAAGAGGGCTTCAGCAACGGTACATCAGCGTCTGCTCTAGGCACACCACAGCACATGGCTTCCTCAGTGCTACCGTGCAAAGCAAGACCCATTCAGAAGGTAAGGGCAGTACAGCAATTCAGAAAAAAAACAAGGCTTTCTCCTCTTTCCTTTCTTCACCAAAAGAGCAGTAGAGTTACATGTACAGTTTTATCTTGAAGAGGTCGTGCCTACATGAACTTTGCTTTGTGATCTGGACATTCTTTTAAAGTCAATTTTATTGAGAAGTACTGTAGGCATATCAGAGAGTATTGCTAATAATTAGGGTTGTTAAAATGTCTTTGATAATGCCTCATTCTGTTTCCTGCAGTTCAGCCAGTATTTGTTAGAGCTGAATCTTGATCTGCTGCGTGCTTGCTATTGAAACAGTCTGGAAATGGAATCAAGCCATTCTCAAAACATAGGAGGGGGTGAACACATTCTTTTGTTGATGTTAAAGATCATGCTGCAGTTTCAGTGAGCATCTGTAGCACTGTTGTGCCTTGGAACAGAAATACGACCTTTGCTGTGGTCTTGGAGACATGCCTTTTGCTGCACCTGCAAAAAACTGTCCTCCTTGCCTGAAAGTCCTGGTTTTAGGATAGCAGAGTTTTATAAAATACATGCTCAGTTAAGCACTGAGCACACTCTGTCCTGGGGCTGCCAGAGTTGAAAAGATGTTATGGCACAGCTGTGCTACAGAAAGAGTGCTGCTGTATTCCTCCTTTTTCCGTCCAGGTGGTAAGAGAAGTAGGAGCGGGTCTGAGAGGAATTCAAAGAGCAAGAAAACAGCCTAAGCGGGAAAGTGAAGGCAAAGAGGATGAATACTAGAATCAAGAGTGTGGTTTTGAGCCCAGAATAAAAGGAGGAGAAGCTCATATTACAAGGGGATAGAAGCAGAGACTGAACTGGGGGATGGCAGGCTGGATGGGATAAGAGGAGGCTGTAAAAAACAGAGTGCGGAGGGGGATTTTGGATGGGAAGAGAAGAATAAAAGGCTGTGCTCACTGAAGCAGAAAATAGAAGAAAACTCAATTTTTCTAGTTGATGAAACCCACCAGCAAAGCATGTGTCATCCCCAGTGCTGCTCTGTGATAGGCCCATGCAGACGAGGTTGAAGTGGTAAAGCTAAGAGTGCCAGATCAGCTCAATAATTTGAATTGTGGATTTCGGGGGATTACTTGGTTCGCTTCTGTTTGGGGAGCGAGGATGGGGGCGAATCCGGAACATGATGTTCTCAGTGCCTAAGGTGTTCCTGTCTGTTCTGAAGTCTATCGCTCCAAAATTCAGAAATGGCAACATTACGGTTGCCTGAAATAACCTAGTAAGGTGAAGGCTGAGTGAGTTCTCACTGTTTTTTCTTGTCTGGTTGGTTGCAGCCTGTTGATCCAGTGACTTTGTACTGGAGGACCAGGGGGCAGCCATGTAGTTGTGTGTTTGCTCCTTCACAGGTGTGTGATGTCATTCTTGTCCTTTGTTTTCTGCCAGAGCGGTGATGACTCCTCAGAAGAGGAAGAGGGTGAAGTAGACAGTGAAGTGGAGTTTCCTCGTAGACAAAGGTAAAAGGTGAATTCACTCTAATCTCTTATTGCTGGGACAAATCTCAGGACAGCTGTCATAGCAACTGCACACCATTATTCTAACTGCTGGCAAAAGAGCAGAATCACATTCGGGGTGTCCCATCTGCTCGTGGTGATCCTTCATATTAACTCACTCTTTTCAGCTTGTTCTGAGATGTTATCTCCAGCATAGCTTTCCTCCTGCAGGCTGTTCACAGCACAACTTGATCACACTTGTTTAGGAAGAGGTAACACGATTCAGCCTGTAAAATAAGCTGCTGAATCTGTTTCACCAGAATCAGACGTCCTAGATGTTGGGACCTTCTGCAGACTCTTCCAAAAACTGGTTTGTCTGTTGCTGCAGCAAGCTGACTCCAGAGCCTTCACAGTTGAATTCAAGTAGGATATGAGGGCTAGGTGAGAGCACAGCAGATAAATTTGATGGTGTTGCCTATAAAATAAGAGGCTTGAAGGGGAGTTTCTACTTACGGATTTGTAATAGTAGACTTTACAGTCTTCTGCTCTGGAAAGAGATCATGAATTGTTGCAGTAACTTCATGGAAACCACTGCTTGAAGTGCAGAAGATATCCAGTGAGCAAGTAAGGGTTGTTAAGAAAGGAGCAGAGAAGATAAAAGCTTGTCTGCTGTTATATTCATTCACAGCACACCTGCAGCTTGAATCCTAAATGCCACCTTCATTACCCCGGTTCAAAGACCATGGTAGAGTTTGAGAAAATAGTGAGAGGTGCGACAAGGATAGTTAGAGATAGTTTCTATAAAAGAAGAGATTAAATCCATGAGAAATCTGTGTCTAGCAGGAGGAGAAGCTATAACTGAGGTGCATGAAATTGAGTTATGTGGAGAAAGGAAACAAGGAACGATTCCTCACATTCATGTTAGGGATGCCTAGTGAACAGTGGGTTTAAAATGAATAAAAAGTGCTTTTTTGCATTCAAAGCATTGTTACATGTGGAGTCCATTGCCAAGGAGTGCTGTAGAAATCAAAACATAAACAAATCCTAAGTGTTAAATTTATGGCAGTAGGTCCATCAGTGGCTGTTACGCACAGTCATCCAGGTTTGATCTTCAGCTCAGATGTCTGATTACAAACCAGGAAGATGTGCCAGGAGAAAGCCGGCTCTTTCTGCACACCCTGCTCTTGTATTTTCCCATGATTGTTTTTTCTTGCTGAGGGTTGGAGATGGAGTGCTGGGCTAGATGAGTTTTCTGACTCACATGGTTCTTGTGTGTGTGATTGTTGCTTCTTCTGTGATTTACTATCGTGGAAGACAAATTGCCTTCTCTGAACTCAGTGTGATGACCTATTGTGGGGCTCTTGGCATGTTCAGCCAACTGATAGTTTGTACTGGTGCTGTTGAATCCTGGCATGAGGTGATTTTCACATTCAAGTAACGTGCAAGTACTTAAATTCTAGCCTGGCTGTAGGGACAGCTGCCAGGTGGTGCAGATATTCCCAACTGAATTAGCTTGAGCCCTACAGCACAGCTTTTTATTTTATTTTATTTATTTATTTATTTTTGGAAAAGGAATGTTACAGAAAAATATGCTCCGAAGTAGATCAGCTAATGTGAATGTGTAGGAGATGAAAACAAAAAGAACAGATGAATTTAAAGATGCAGATCTTAAAGTAAATAATTCAAAAGGTGGTAGATTTCCATAGCTCCAAAAGGTGAACGGCAGCCTGTGCAGAGCCCTTGCTGCCAGCCTTGCAGATCAGTTGTGACTCAGCTGATGTGCACTAATGGTGGAAGGAGGCTCTGGTGCCTAACACAGCACCTGGGAAATTGCTTTTCCTCTGCAGTCAGAGGCACTGTGATAGAAGCTGAACTACTCTTCTGGTTTGCAGACCTCACCGCTGTATTAGCAGCTGCCAGTCTTACTCAACCTTCAGCTCGGAGAACTTTTCTGTGTCAGACGGAGAGGAGGGGAACACCAGCGACCATTCGAACAGCCCGGATGAGCTGGCCACCAAGCTGGAAGACGAGCTGGCTGAGAAGCTGGAGGACATGTTGTCCCAGACTCCAGAGATCCCCATTGAAATCTCCACCCAGTCTGATGGGCTTTCAGACAAAGAGTGTGCTGTGCGGAGAGTCAAGACTCAGATGTCTCTGGGCAAACTTTGTGCTGATGAACACAGCTGTGAGGTGAGTTGCAAGCTTAGCAGTCCCTTCTTTGTCTATTGGGTAACAAATAAGTAAAAATGGAATCCAAGGGCCAGGAAGTTGGATGACTGCCTAGGAAATGTTGTAGCAGATGTGCTACGTCAAGGGGATGGTTTAGATACCCAGTCTTTTTGCACGTGGTCCGATGAATAGATGGGTTGAAGGTGGCACACAGAAAGCTGAACATGATTTGCTGATCAAGATGAGTGCAGAACTGGGAGGCCATCGGATTTGCAGTTGCATAAAATAGGACATAAATATAGGACATAAAACAGAAGTGCAAGGGATATAAAGTGTCTGCCTCAAACTTATCCATTGGCAGCCTAGCTGACAAAGCCAGAACAATTTCCTTTCTCTTACTGTCTTTCTAGTGTTCAGGTGGGGAAGGGCAGAGCCTGCTGCACCATTTGCTCATGCCTCTGTCTGTGTGGTGATGGTGCTCTGACAAGATATTTTTCTGTTTCCCGTCCCTGAGGGGGAGAGAAGTGACCTTTGGTAGCGCACTTGTGTGCTGTTTGCATCTCTGTGTTGTCGATTTGTCCTTCTCTGCTGGTGGTGACCTTTGCCTGCCTCTTGTTGCAGACTGGGACGGTGTGGTTGATCTGCAGGGTAGGAATGTTGCTTACATATTCCCCTTTCCTTTTGCTTTGCAGAACCCAGCACAGTTTGGAGAATCAGACTGTGACTCTTCTGAAGGGGAGTGTTCTGATGCCACAGTCAGGACCAATAAGCCCTGCAGCTCTGCTACTTGGTAATTCAGATCTCCCCCAAAGCTTCCTGATACTGGCATTTTGATTTCCCTGAGATTCCACTTCATTCCCCTTCATCACACTTTACAGGAAGAGAAGATGCTTCTCCTTCCCACCCCAGGAGTGATTTGCAATAACCCGAATCTCTGGAAAATGTCCAAATGAAATTAATTCTCTTTGAGCATTTCAATCAAGAATGGCAGGGATGTATTTTATTGAATAATCTAGTTACTGTAACATGGATATTTATTTTTTTGACATTTTAACACTTTTTACTGTAAAGAGTGGATTGTATTTATAGACACACAGACTCGTTGCAAAAAAAAAAAAGTTCAGAAAGCAAGCACATTACAGAGAAACATCCTGGGAGTCCTGCCTGGACAGCTTTGTGTACAAATGCGGGGGGATTCTCTTGCTGCTTTCACAGGGGACCAGGCCGTGTGGCCCTGAAGATTGGAGAACAGATCAAGAAAACTAAACCACTCAGTCTTATCAAATGAGGAAGCATAAAAAGACCTTACTATAAGGTAACCTGTGAACAAAGCGAATTCAGTATAACCAGCTGGGTCATTTTTTAATCAGAAGGTGGACATGTTCCTGGAGAAAACTGGTACTGAGGTGCTAACATCCAGGGTCTTCTGAGTCAATACATCCCCAGGAATGTAATAGTGGGTTTTATTTTAAAGATTTTTAGTTTCTTTTTTAATCAACATTTTGTTGTGAGATCCTGCAAATGTATTCTAACCTCGTCCTCTCAAGAATTGGTATAAGAGCACTTCTTAACATCATCCTTGCTTCACTCTGGCAGTGTCGATCTCCAGTTGAGCAGGGAAGCCTCTTTCAGACGCAGTGTGCCATTTCCCAGTTTACTTCCTCCTCTTACCTCCTGTCTGTTTCAGTCAGTTAAAGAAATCAATCAAATCAGTGTTGGAAAAGCAAGAACTTGCAAACCGTGGAAAGCACATTCTGCAGAGCCCGAGCACTCTTCTGGGGAGGAAACTGGAGATGCCTGTACTGGACTTGGAGAAGCAGTCTCTCACCTACAACAGCATCGATAACCAGCAGAGAGCTGTGTGTCGAGGGGGAAGACCAGGAGTCGCTGGCCTAGATAGGAGCATCAGCCCTGCTCCATCTCCTTCCTCACTGTACGTTCCTGAAAGCATTAACAGCTGCCTGCCCTTCATGTCAGGCTTGTGCAAAACAGGTTGCACGGGGAACCTCGAGGGTGGCTGTGGCACAGCTGTGTCTCGGGCGTACCCCGAGGCCTCTGTTTCTCCTTCAAGCTGAAACTCGACAGGTGAAAGTGAGGATAGTACTGGTATGTGACAGGCCGAGGCATTGGCAGATGAGAGAATTTGTTTTCTGATTAGAACTCATAGTGCCTTCCCTTCAAACACTACTCTTCTAAATCAATATTTAAAGAGAACAAAATGGTAGAGCACGTCCTCCCCCGTCCCCCCTACCCCTTAGTTGATGCCCCCCTTGCAAGAGCTTTCACTCTGCCCTTCGTAGCGTGCCGGCTGCCACGGCCGTGCCACGCTGCTGGGTGCTGCCCTGCAGCCTGGCACACCAGCCTGAGGTGAACGGCAGGAATGGACCATGGACAGGTACTTCTGTTGCTTTGTTTGTTTACATTTTATGTTAAAATATTGGTTTGCATTTAACTGTGGTAATTTATAGCCTCATGGCAAAATGAAGGAAAATGTCTTATACAGAGAGCAGTATTGTATGAGTTAAATTATCCCATATTTTTAAATTTTCGTAGCTGGACTACACACAGATCTTAAGTTATGATGTTATTTTGTTATTTATTATCATTTCTGTAGATCAGAAGGTTGGCTTCACTGCTAGCACAATTGTAATCTGTTTGTGTGACGTTGCCTTCTCCCCGGTCACGGCGGGAGATGGGAGCAGAGCTGGTCTCAGCGGCTGTCAGTAGTTGCTGCCTCCTGTGATTGCCACGGATGCTGGGGCTGGGCCGAGAGGGATGGGTGCAGGCAGCCCCGCGGGCCCTGTGATATTCCTCACGGTGCTGCTGCGATTTGCTCGCGTTGGTGGTCCCTGAGCTGGTGGGGAATGGTGATCAGGGACCGGGGGGCTTCTGTACTGATGGCAAAGTAACCGGCCCCCGTGAGAGCCTCTGGCAGGAGCGCCCAGAAGGACAGGCAGAGAGGAGGGCGATTGCTGCGGGCAGTGGGGGCAGGATCAGGGTGGCCAGCAGAGCATCCCTGTGTGGGACCAAAAGGCAGCTGAAGCGAACAGGGAGCGAGCAGCTCTCCCCTTCCTGCTGCAGCAATACTCTGCTCAGGGCAGAGGCAGAAGGTGGAGGGGAGTGAAACTTCTCTGGTTTGTTTCTGGCTTCCTCTCCCCATCACTCCTTCTTCCACCCAGATGTCCTCTTGGCCAGCAGCACGAGGAGGCGGCCAGGCCAGAGGTGGCTTTGCTGTTGTGGTGTGGGAGAGGCGCTGCGGGTGGTGACTCAGCCAGCTGAGCCGGGAGTTTAGCGGTGTGGGATTGTGCACGTAACACATGCACACGGAGATCCAGCTATTCCATAAGGAGAGGCTGAGAACTACCCTCCCCTCTACACCATCAGCTCTCCGCCCCAGCCCAGTTTGCCTGTCGCTGGGATTTGGCAGGCTCCGATCAAATCCTCAGCGCAGGGACTTCAGTCTGTGGTAACTCAGTCCCTACCAAAACGATGCTGCAGGGCTTTTGGTAGCTGCACTCTGCTCAGAGCTCCGCGGTGGGATGCGCTCTCTGCTCCGAGCTCTGCTGGGTGTGCGGAGGTGCAGAGAGGCCTTGGCACAGGGGATTTCAGGCCCCTTCTGGCCAGCTGTCCTGGACATGTCCCCATTCCTCCCCATCCTTGCCCTGGGACATGCCTGGAGAAGCGGAGCTGAACCCTTCTGGGGTTCAGCCACACTTGGGTCTGCAGTAAACATGACCCCCGGCCTTCCCCTGCGCACACCTCGTGCTCTCGGCTGCGTGTGGGCAGCGGTTCTGCCGAGGGCTGTGCGGGCACTGCTCTGTGCAACTTGCCCAGCTCTGCAGGCGTGTTGCTGCATGGGTCCCGCTGCTGCGGTTCCTTGCACTTTCTCTCCTGGCAGGATACGGGGCTGGGATGCGCAGAGCTGCCCGCTTCCTCCTCGCAGTAACGCCTCGTTGGCAGGACAGAAGTAAACGGTGGGTTCCCTTCTCAGCATCCTGACTTCCCTGATGCAGTTCTCGTGGCTGCTGACAGCTCCTGAACGCTAGCCTAGATTTTCTCCCAGAGCTGAATGTTGCCTTCCCCACTGTCGTGTTAAGTAACCATTTCATCTTGGCCCTGTCCAGTAGTGTTCATCTCTCTCCTCCCTGCTCTGCGGATTCCTGATACAAACTTGATTTTTTTGTATTGAACAGTGTACAGTGATGGAAACAAGAATGACTATCAAAGCAAACAATGCATGGAATAAAAAGCCAGTGTACTTCAATGCTTCTCAGGCTGGTCTGGTGATCTGGGAAGGGTTTGTGATGTACGTTGGGGGAGTCATGAAGTCTGACAACAAGGTATTAGCAAGCAGTGTTTTTAAGTTACCTGTCACCACTGGGACTAGGGGGAGTTCCAAGTCCCAGGGCAGAAGCTTGGTGGGATGCACACATCATCTTTGATCACCCAGGTGTCCTTGAATGTTGGCCTTTGCTTGTGTCAAGGGATTTTGCTGTCAGCTGGGCAGCTGAATCCTGGGAACTTTGCCCTTTGCTGTCCCAACCCAGTCCAATCCTGGCTGCTTCTGGGGGTGAGGAGCAGCTGACAGGCCCGACACATCCAGACAACTTCTAACTGTCCCCAAAACCTGGGGACAAAAGGTGACCTGACCAAAGGTGAAAATGTTTTCCCTGCAGCATGCACTTACCATCTGAGTGACAGGAAGAGTTCTGCATGGATGAAGACTCTCCTGCTGGAGGTGCTGGGACAAACCACTGACCCCACAACATTATTTTTCTCGACTTGCTACTTGTACCTCTGCACCTCACAGCACATGAAGTGCTGTTTTCATTTTATGACAAATCTACTGAATAGGTACGGGTGGGGAGAGGGCTGGGGTAGGAAGGAACGCAGCCCAAGCTGGGAACTGCTGCTGTTAGAACAGCACTGAAAAACAGCCAAGGCTTCTGCTGTTGCAGCTCAATGAAGCTGTGTGCTGAGGCCTTGTAGTTACCTCCAGCCAAGGAGGGCTGAGGCTGGGCAGAAACACTGCTGTGGGCAGCAGCTCTCTGCCCCATCAGTCGTGCCCGCTGCACCAAGGGCAAAGCTGCAGCCAGAGCTGGACGTGGTGGGAAGCACAGGAGCCCAGGGGCAGCCTGTGACTCGGGCTGGCAGGGAGGCCACAGGAGTGAGGTGCTTAGCCTCCGTGTTCAAGGGCGAGCAGGGACTGCTGGCCTTCCTCCAGGGATGCTAAAACTCCCCCTTTCCACCCCCTCACACCCCCTTCACCAACACCTTTGCAAGAGGCTGGCAACACCCTCAGCACGCTGCAGACACAGCCTGACTTAAAGGACCCAGGCAATTTACCTCAAGTGTTCACAGAGTTTCATTATAGAGAATTTTCAGTGCAGATACATGCACAGTAAAACACTGATTAAAAACAAGATTATACCTCCTCTTAGATGAGAAGAACAGTAAAAACTGCAATTGTCCTTGGTCCACATGGGCACAGAGCATGCAGAATATGACCCACACGGGCAAAGACCCACAGCTTTTGAGAGACAGTTCCCCAACAGCTGGGGCCTGAGCCATCACATGCTCTTCTTGCCATTGAGTAACGGAGCATGCTGGTCTTCATCCAGCTTCAAGTGCTTCTTGCTGTATTTCTTGATAAGGGTCCCTGGTATCAGTGCTGCCACAGCCATCGCAAGCAGTTTGAGCAGTGTGTCCCAGGAGAAAATGGCATCCAGAGAGTTGATTTGTGACAGAATGGCTCCTGTCTGTACGCAGATGAAGTTATAGGGTGTAAGACCTGGAAGAGGCAGAGCAAATAAGCCAGTTAGCATCCCCCTTGCCTCCACGGAAGAGTGCAAACTTAGCTCCAGTCACATCCTTGCCCAAGGCCGGATGGGTCTCAGTAACAGGCAACCAGGTAAATGGGACAGAGTCACAGCCACGACCCTGCTGCTCCACCTTCCCCAGCCCTTGGTTGCTTCCCAGGGCTCAGTGACGAGGAGGGAGGCAGCGTCACGCTGTCCCCTTGGGCTCCCCTGACCTTACCGATGAGAACGGAGAAGAAGAACTGGGACACAGGGATGTTTAAGATGGGGGCCGAGAGATTCAGAAACCAGTTTGGTGTCATGGGGAACAGCCTCAGGAACAACAGGAAGAAGAACAAGCAGCTCCTGTTCTCTTCTACCTGTCAAGAGAAACGCTCCAAGTTAGTTCTGTTACTGAGCAGTAACATCTGAGTTACCACACCACTGATGTAAGTTTTCTTTTTTTTTTTTCTCCTCCACCATTCCACAACAGAACATCGGTGTGGAACTGATGAAAAGTGGCAACTTCACGTATGCCTGGGACATACACGTGTGTCTGGGATCCCAGTGGTGAGCCAACCCCTTCCACACAAAAGGTGAAAACAGGATCTAACCTGAACGAGAGATCAGGCAGACGCCAGCAGAACCTCCCCTGGCTGTGGGACAGAGCACAGGGTCGTGAGGCAGTTCTGAAACACAGGGCCTTGCCCATTGGCCTCTTGTTTTACATCAGATTTTCCTCGGGAGCTGGCCTTTTCCACAGATCCCCTCTGCAGATGGGCCTGATCCCAAGGGCACAGCCTCGCTTACACTGCCGAGGCCCCTGCCTGACCCCAGGCCCCCCTTGCATGCTCGGCTCTGTACCGAGCTGCCCCAAAAGCAGCCCCGAGCGGAGAGGCCTCCTGCGGCACTGGCCGCTCACCTTCCCTTGCAGCAGGGCCACTTTGTCGGGGAAGCAGTAGACGACAAAGCGCTTCCCGAAGGCGCCGGACAGGAGGTAGCAGCAGGTGGCTCCCAGCGAGGTCAGGGCAGAGCACAGCACCAGCCCGGTCCACGGCCCGAAAAGCGCCCCGGCCAGCACGTTCTGCGGGGACACGGCTTGGGGTGAAGGCGGCCGAGACCCAAATTCCCCCAAATTCCTCCCCCGGGGGCTCAGGGGAGGCGCCGGCGCCCTACCAGGAGGCTGGAGCCGGGGATGGCGAAGCTCTGCTTGTAGAGGTAGGCGGCGCAGAACAGCGCCAGCGCCGCGCCGCGGTGCTCCCGCTCGTAGTCCCGCAGCGCCTCGGCCAGCTCCCGCAGCTCCTCCAGGTCCGACGGGAACCGCAGCGGCCTGGGGGGGAACAGCATGGGGCAGAGCATGGGGTAGAGCAAGGCACAGCCGAGCCCGCAGCCCCGCAGCCCGGCCCCCGGCACCCACCTGCGGGCGCTCCCCGCGCTCAGCCGCGCCGACAGCAGCCACAGCGCGGCCGTGGAGGCCGCGAAGACGAGGAGCAGCGCGGCCAAACGCCGCCACATCCCGCTGCCGGCCCGGGGACAGCCCCGGGACGCCGCCGGGACCGGCCCCTCACGGCCCCGCACGCAGGCGCCGGGCCCCGGGGCGGCGCTGAGGGGAGGGAGCCGGGCGGGCCCTGGGTTAAAGGCTGCTGGGGCGCCGCCGCCTGCACGGAGGGTGCATGTCAGCGCTTCACCTTGCTCCGGGATGGGCAATAAACGTTTGTATTGGCACCAAACACGCGAGTCGCGCCCTTCTTTGGTCCCCCCCGAGGTCCCCGGGTGGCCGTGGGGGCGGGCTGCCTGCCATCGCCGTCGGGTCTCAGCGCCTGGCGGGGCACGGCACGGGCCGGAAGGTTTTCCTGGTGTTCTCCGGCAGGACGAGGTCGTAGCGGCACAGCTGCGGTCTGCGGGAGGACAGCAAGAAGTGACAAAGCCGCCCTTTCCCTGCCGTTCCCCCAGCCGAGCCTCCCGCTGTGTGCTGATGTACATGAGGTAGGTCACGTCAGCAAGGCAGCGGGAAGGCTCCTCCACCAAGGGGCAGTGCAAAGGTTACAGAGGTCAGGGGTACCTTGAATATATTTTCATTTTGCTGTGCGTTCTCCTTTGCTTTGCTTTGTGTGAATAAAGAACCCACCGCACCAGCTGGTACTGCAGGATCGGCTGCCTGGGTTCAGGGGCAGCCGCCACACGGGGTGTCCTGCCCACCTCCGCCTGCCTCTGTCTCTTTTGCTACACCCTTTTCCCTCTGCGATACACGACCCTTATTTTAAACCAAGTTTAAAGCATCTATGGCCTGATGTTCACACACTGTCCTCGTACCGCAGGCTCAGCCGGAGGGATTCTGTGCTTGGTGGACTCAGGCAGATTGCCTCCCTCAAAGGTGCCCTAAAAATGAGGGGAGTTTAAGGGCTTCGCTTTGACTGCAGAGCAGGTGGAGGTTAACGAGATAAGTGCTCTGGGGCATGATGGTCAGCAGCTCCCAGTCACTGGGGCTGCAGGAATAAATGAATCTTCCTACTTGACTGGACATAGAAATTGACTGTGATATAAGATGTGTATTTGAGACTGCATATCTGTGTTTCCCCGAGAGTCACAATTGATTTCAGTCCTGAGTTCAGGCCTGGGCAGCTTCTCTGTAGCTACACAAAGGTCGTGATCCTGACCAAAGGTGAAAATGTCAGACCACGTTGAGATCAGACCGTGCGTTGTGTTTTCAATGCAGTGAGATAACCTCTGTGGTCAGGTAGGTGTTCAGGGAGTTGCGTGCATGTGTGCAAGGCAGAATTTATTCCCAAGATATGTGCACAAGAATTATTAAATGTGAAGTAAATGAAATTCTTCCAGATGAACTTGCCAGGCCAAGAATCTGTGAGATTCATTGCCTTGTGCCCAGTTTGCATCAGGAATGGTTTGTAAAGCAGTGCTTACCTTTCTGGGTTTGTAAGTGACCGGAACCTCATTTGGAGAATCCTGAGTTTGTATTTCGGGCCGATGACAGATCCCGTGGAAAATGTCAAGGAAATTCTTTTTACATTCTCAAAATCCTGGTCAAATCCAATTAGCAAACTGATCTGGTTGTACTGCTGAAAGGCTGCAGCTTCTCTAAAGACAAAGTGGACGAGGTGTCAGGGAGTCACCAGGGGAATAGCACAGTTTTAATACTTACAGTGTAATATTAGACACAGTGCTGGGGGAGGAGGACTGAGCTTATGACTGGTTTCAGGCTTTCAGGAAGTGGGAACATGTTCAGGTCTCTAGCTTTCAACCTGCTCAGCCACTTTTGTACTCAGTTACTTAGGGATACAGCGATCTGATCCCCGCTGTCCTGGGCACCCAGAGCTGAAATGCGGAGCTCTCCCTGGAGAGGAGATGTTTTTCCTCCTGCTCTTGTGGAAGACCAGGACAGCCATGGGATTGCTGAGATAGCTCATGGCCATCCTCAGGTTGACTACAGAGGGCCCAAACCAAAGGGCCAGGCTGGCGGTGGTGTGCACTGGGGAGCCTGTGGAAATCACCTTGGGCCAGGCAAGGCCCAAGGCCTGTGTGCTGTTGAGCATCAGCAAAAAAAAAAGAGGAGGATGTCTTGCTTCCTCCCAGGTCCAGTTGTGCCGAGTCGTTTGCTAACATTTGTGGAACATCAGATCAGGGAGACTTACGGATTAACTTTAGATTCTGCCTTCTGCCCAGCGTCATCAGCTAATACCACGCTGAAGGTGCCTCTCCTGGTGTCTTTGTTCCATGTAACGATGTCCACAAAGTAGTGGTAAACTGCGAGGCGAGACAGAGAGCACGCAGTTAGACTGCCCCACGCCATGCTCATCCAACACAGCCTGTCCCATTCTGCTCTAGGACCTTTCTCCTCCCGGCTTGCCTTCATCCTTTGGGGATATGTAACAAATGCTCGGAGCCATGGGATGTGGTGTGGGTGGATATGGGTGTGGGAAAGCCCCAGGAGAGGCACTAGAGCTAGGCTTACACCGATGGCACGGCTTTCATCACACTGCCTCTCACTCCCCGCCTTCCGAGTCCATTTGCAAATTGCATTTTCTTTCTTTTGTCCCTGTCTCCCTGATAGAGCATGATCCCCTCTGTTTCTGTTCTCAGCATCCTTCATTTGTCTTCTTTGTCCCTTCTTTGGATCCCTTTGCCATGGGGCAGAATTGTCTGTTCTTGACTCTGATCTGTAACTCATGCGAGTTTGCTTGCTGACGTCCCTGCCCACAGGTTTGTGTGCTGGTGATCATCATGGGTGAGAAGAAACCCTGATTTTCACTGATTCCCCCTTGCCCTTTCCCTCTGCCCATCCCTTTTGCCCAGGGCAGCTCAATTTGCTGGTTTAGCTGGGAGCATGTCTTTACCTCTCACCATTCCCACACACACCTCTTATCATGCAAGCATGAAAGAGCGTCAGGCTGTTTTGAAACAACCACACTTTAAAGCTTTGTTCACACGTTCCCAACAAATTTCCTAGCCCTGTAAGCAAGACGAGCCTGCTCTGGCACCTCTCTAGCTAGCGAGCTGTCGTGTTTCACAGTACCAAGTATGTTTGCAGTTAGGGAATATAATGGCAGGACTGCAGGTGGACACAACTCTATCCTGCAGCACTGGCTTTGTTTCTGAAGTGCCGGGTACAATGCTGATAGCAACCAACCATCTCTGCTCGGCTGCTGCTGAAGGAGGCAATACACAAAGAAAAATCATTTCAGAAATCTTAGTCACTTACTACAAAATGGCTCTTTGTCCGCTGTATCAAAAAACATGTTTGTCACTGGATGGCTCTGTTGTGTTAAATAGCTTTTCCACTTGTGGGCATAATAGCCTATAGACGACAGTTTAAAAATGAAACAAGGTTACAGCACGGGTATATAGGCAATTAAATTGCTGAAAATAACAAGGCAAATGTTTAAGAAATACTGTATCACGGTTCAGCTGCAAGGTAGCACTGTGATGCATGCTCCTATGCTCCATAGACTCACTTGAGGTTTTAATTTTACTTCTGTAACTAAAACCAACTGTGGGTCAAAATATACCTGGTTACTGTTTGGCACCTATTTTCAGATCAGTCTTTTTTCACATCGGATATCCTTGGTCTAGAAAGGTCTTACAGCACGGAATGAAAATAACCCCCCAGCTTTGCAAGGTAATTTCTGGAAGCGTCAGGTTTTTTTAGCATCAAAATTGCAGAAATGGCAGCCTGAAGCTGGGCTGTTGCCTCCAGGCTGGGGGGGTGCTTACAGAAAAGCGGAATACCCTTTGTTCACCCCTCCCTGCCATTCCTGTGGTGGTCAAGAGGGCTTTGGGGTGCTGAAAGTTTCTTAGAAAAGAGTATATTTTAGCAAGAGCATGCCCCTGCCCCTCAAACTGCAGCTAATGGGCTTTAATTCATTGCTGCTGTGACTCTTCTGTAAAGATCCCAAGAGTTGTTTTGGCTTTTCTAGTTCTGGATCCTGTGCACGTGGATTTCTGTTGTAGATCATAACATGATGTGTTTGTACAAAGTGCAGAGAAGTCTCTTCAGCCTCTTGCTTGCAGCAGAGGCTTGCCCCTCTGCAGCAGTCACAGAGGGATCACCCCCCAAAACGAGCAGAATGCACATGCGCTTACAAAGCACCCTACGTTCTGTTAGTCCTTTAGCAAAACATTTGTTCCACTCACACAGCTGGAGTAAAAGTTAGAGTAAGGCTAGGCAGCTCTGTCAGGCATGTGTAGCCCCGACATATTTACATTCCCCGGATCCTTACCTAGGATGGGGCATGGCATAGGCTGAAAAATTTCACAGCTGGTGCATTTGCCATTCCTGTAGCTTCTGTACGAGTCACACGGGTATGCCGTAATATTGCAGCTCTTTTTCAGGGATGACATGAACAGGAAAACAGACCTCTGGTGGTCGCATTTAAAATACTGCATTCCTTAATCATACAGAGAAGAAATATTTCATTACGGGTCCTTGTGCTTCAGGAAATCAGCATTAAGGCACTAGAAAAAAGGACACGCCAGCAGACAGTCACCGACCAGTCTGAATGCAGCAGGTTGAACTGGGAAGCACTGGGCAGTGGCAGAGCAGTGAGTGGGCACCAGCTTCTCTTTGAGTGCACTCAGTTCTGTCAATGTCTCCTTTCCTTCTTGTCTGTTTTTATTTATTTATTTTTATTTTTTAACAACATATCTGCTGGTGCTGCCACTGCAGTTCCAGAGGAGCCAGCTACAGAGCCTGCCCCATCTCAGGTGTTCTCCTCTTCCCTCTGAGCTGACACAACAGGCGGGTATTGCATTTCTTTTGCACAAGACCTTGCCATTTTGTCACCCAGCATTGTCAAAACCCGTTCTGCTGCTGAGCTGGGGAGGAAAAAAAGCTTCCTTGTGTTCAAGGCTAGGGCTCTACCTGCCAGGCTGCCAAGGAAAGCTCCCTGGATTCAGTCTCGCAGTCTGTGCTGTGCTCCTCTTGAACCTGGTTTCTGAACAGTTCTTGTCATTGCTAGCTAGTCCTTGGGGTTTTGTGTGTATTTTAAGTGATTAGATAATAAAAAAACCTCTCTCTTTTCTAAACATAGTTACAAAACGAGGGCACAAATTCACCTGATATGTTTTTGCATGGAAAATTGATCCCACCTGCATTCGTGACACCCCTGACCGATACGCCTGCCTGGTGTGTGTCAGCTAAGCCCCCGTTACATTAGTATGCTGCAGCAGTGCCGGGAGGAGATTGCTTTCATGGCTTTCCCAGAAAATGGTTTTCGCTTATTTTCTAGCACTGATGATGTTTCTGTGGCCTTCTCCTCCTTCCTGATTGGAAACATTTTGTCAGTGTGTGTGCAATTCCAGGCAGAATTAGTTACCAGAAAATATTGTCAGCGGACAGCCGGGCTGGTCGGTGCCACCATTGGGGTAGAAGTCTATGTGGCCCAGGGTGTCCGCGTAGCCGAGTCCTGAACAAAGAAAGCATCAGGGGAGGGAATATTAAATCATAGAGCACAGAAGAAGGAAACATGAGGAACTAACTGGAAAAAAAAATAATAGTGTTTCAGCTCTAAGATGCCTTTTTGTGGGAAAGGCTGGGGAAGGAGAGGGCTGAGGGAGATGCTGTATTTGGCCTGGGGGATGCACCCTCCTGCACTGGTGCTCAGGTCCTTGCGCTTCGTGGGCCGTGAGGCCATACCTGCTGTGAAACAGCAGCATGCCTTGAACTGCAAGTAAAAGGGCAGCTCCCGAGGGTGTGCCAAGCACAGCATGGGCAGCACGGGACTGCAGAGACCTTCCCAGCACCCCTGCACTGGGAGGGATGGGCTAATGGGGCAGGGATCACCCTGGCAGAGCCGCCTGCTGCAGGCCCTGCTCTCTGGGTTTCCCTGCAGCAGTGAGGAGAGGTGTCGCTTACCGTCGGTGTCTGAGTGGATAACATCGACGAACTGTGCGTCAGTGGGGTCCAGCCTCTCGCCGGGGGGCTGCCCTCTGTACAGGGGGCCTGCTGGGTCAAGGCCTGCAGCGAAAAACCACCACGGTGTCACCTCAATGCTGGGCTCGCGGCGAGCAGCTCTCCCCAGAGCGAAGGGCTGCCAGGGCAAGGCTCACCTGTGATTCTGCCGAGTTTACCGTCAAACATCTGTCCCACGAAGCCGGCGATGTGTGCTCCCAGGCTTACTCCCACCATGTGAATGGAGTCGAGTGATGCTCCGGCAAGCTGGGATTTAAGAATACCCACAGTCACGGGTGTTGGGCATGTTAAAGGCTTAAAAACCTCAGGAGGGGGAAAGCAAACACATCTCCCTGCTTTTCCAGTGGTGTGTCCCACTCCATGCAAATATTCTCCCTTTTGATAGCCCCAAAGTGCAACCAACACTTGTATGTGGGGCCGCTGTGGGAGCTGTGAAGAGAGCAGCGCAGGCAATGGTTGTATCTTCCTGAGGCTGTGACTGAGGCTGGACAGGAACAATTATTTGTGGACCCCCTGAATACAACTCCAGTTGCCCTCATGTTGTTCCTGGAAGGTGCCAGCAGGTAGAAAGATCCTAAAGGCCCGCTGTCATAGCTGCCTGTGCCTGCGCAGCGCCTTGCAGGAGCTGCAAGCTGTAGCTGATCCCTGTGCGCTGACTTTGGACATCCAGAAGGTGGGAATAGAGTTTGTATGGACAGGAAAACAGATCTGTGGGGTTTTGTATCCAGCAATGTAGGGACTTGGAGTGTGAATTGAATACTGCAGCGAAATGCCATCGTACCGAGTCCAAGTGCAGAATTTGGCACTGCCGTGTAGCTACACTTCCAAAAAATGAATGCATTCCTTTTTAGGAGGTTCTTTTCCCAGACACGCTGCTGTTTTTAAACACTTCCTTTGTGCCCTTTACATATTAACAACTATATCATAGTGTGAACGTTCAACTTACCAACATTTCATCAATAAGTTTCTTCAGAATCTCAGCAACTTTCTTGCTGTTTCTGGAAGCCGTGCTGTAGATGATGGTCGTTGCCCCCCGGTTCCAGTCCACTACGATGATGTTCATGGCTTCCACAGAAAGCAGGAGCTGTACCAAGCCAGGGATCCAGACCGGGGCAGAGCCTGTGGGCCGGTACCCGTGGATAATGAAGGTGGTTTTCTTGGTCAGATCTAGATACTTGGAGGCTGTAGAATTGAGCTCTTCGGCACAGTCTGGGTTTTGCCTGGTGTACAGCATGAGCTTCACTTTCAGGTCGGTCCCTATCAAAGCGTTGCTGAAGCTGAGAGCTGTGAATGCAGGACATGTCTCCCCGGGATCTGAAACGAGCACAGTGTGGCAATCCTGAGGTTAGCACCAAAGGGCTTGCCTTGTGGGTTTGCCTCTCCACATGGCTTTCTTGCCATGTTGGATCAAAGGCAGCAAGTGTACCTGCTGGGAGCAGCGCTCCCTGAAATGGCCCAGTCCTGCTCCCACGAGCAGCATGGGCTCTCCCAAAATCTCATAAGGGTGAGGAAGGTATCAGACAATGGCACCTCGGATGATTGCTCTATTGGTTTCAGAGCATGCCCAGATGCTCTGGGCAGGTTCTAGGGTAAAGAAATATCCTCGTATTTTGTTATCGGAATGGTTTGGGGTGGAAGGGACCTTAAAGACCATCTAGTTCCAAGCACCCTGCCGCAGGCAGGGACACCTCCCACTAGGTCAGGTTGTTCACAGCTCCAGGCAGGAGCTGACAAGCTGCATGGGAGCTTGCTGTTGTGAGGGCCAGCTCAGTGCTTTGCTAGTATTTGCAGTTGCAGCCTGCTGTTTCTGACTGTGAAATGGGACACCCTTTGTCTGCATAAGATAAGGTACTGATACTGCTTTCTACACAGCTGGAGAGTTCCCGAATTTTCTGTAAGTGCTGCTTTTCAGGACAGTCTCTGCTGTTTGAAAGCCTGTCTTTGTTCACTGCTTTTCCAGCAGACCACCAGCTGAGCCTTCAGAGTCCAATACGATCTCCAGCAGGGCACCGCCAGGGAAAGGAATAACAGTCTCCAGACAGATGCTGCTGCTGAAGGCCCTCCCAGGTTTTGTAGCTTCTTTCTGGCTCTTTCTGGCTCACAGGTCTTTTCCCCCCAGTCCTCTTGTTTTTACTGAAGAACCTTGTGGGAGAGAGTGTTTCTCACGCACACAGCCTGGGCTGCAATAATTGTTCAGGCTGCAGTTGCAAGAGGGATCTTCTGGATTTTCGCTGCTTAAAAGGGCTGTGCAGTAGGGTAGAAGAGGTTTAGAAAACCTGCAGCTTTGAGCCAGTTGTGCTCGAGCAGGTGTCCAGTAGTCCATGCATTTTAATTCCTAAATGATGAATCTTTCACCATTTCCACAATAAACTTTCCCTCCTTTCCTCCTATGGAAATAGAAGCATGAGAGTGATATAAATGCTGTGTGCCCAGCACATAAAATAATCTGCTCAGTTGCCATAGTTCTGCTAATTACTTTGAAGAAGCCCCAGGAGCTCCAGAAATAAAAGTTAATAGGCTAAGAGGATGTTGCAGTTATCTCCAACTGGATATTTTAAATTACTACTATAAATTCAGAAATAAATTTTAACATTTGAAATCCACGGAGTCCTTCCTGTGTAAAGCCTATGGTAAAATATGAATAGCGGGGCTGGAGCGGTGGGAAATGAACTCAGCCAGGGCCAGTGGATTTGAGTTGAAATCAGTGGCCTCTGAACTGGGGGTGCTCTGCCTCTGTAATGCCTCTGTCGGGGCTCCCAGCGACAGGATGGGCAGTGCTTGCAAGGGTAAAGGTGAGCCGGGTGCTTCTCTCCTGGTCCATGTGCTCTCGCCGCTTTTTTACAGTGCCAAAATGCTCCAGAGAAACAGCATGCAGAGTTCTCCCCTAAGACTGCTCATCTGGAGGTCTCAAAGTAACAAGCAGAGAAAAATTATCATTTTTTGCTGATACGCAGCAGCACGTACAGTGATAATCAGCAACTGTCCTCTAGGTGCTACTGCAGCATCAAAGAAAAATAAATATTTATTTTTTTAAAATAGTTATTAATCGCTAGATACTGTTTGAGTTCTTGTGTAGTATTGTTGTATAGTATTGTTAATCATCTTCACTGCCACTGAGGCTGTAGTAATGCAGGCAGAAATGCTGGACAAGAATTATTTCTACATGGTACAAGACTGCACTGATTGCTTAATTTGTTCCCATGTTTCCTATGTTGTGCTGAGACTTGCCCAGGGGAGCACTGTGTTGTCACCAGAGCAGCCCAAACCTTCTGGTAAAGAAGAGCTTTTAAAGAGCTGATCAGCATTTGCTAACACCTAATACAGGAAGCGTTTAAAAAGCCACGCTGTATCTGCACCGAGTCTGTTAAATTTGCTCTAGCTTGATTAACAAAATCAGATCCGTGCTAATCGTGGGGGAAGACCTGCCAGCTTCTCTTTGGCAGGCTGGTGCATATCCCCGAATCATCCACCATGTGTTACAAAAGCTGCTACACGAGGGCAGCCGCTTGTCCTGGCTTTGCTCTTCCTCCAATAAGCCCGAGAATCCTACCCAAATGGCTGGAAGTGTCTTTGAACCAGACATGATTTCTCTGATGGGGCAAGAGGCTTACTGTGATTAACTCTAAATGAGGGTGGTGGAAACTCACAGCTTCACGCTGTGCTTAACCCGTGTCCAGCAGACCCCTTCTCCCCAGGAAAGGTGAATAAATGCTGGCAATTAACCCAGCATCCCATTAACTTGCTTCCTGGCCATTAGCTTGCCGGACAGCCTCAGGCAATTCCTTTTCCCCCCTTTGCTGGGTTTCCCTGTGTAAAACAGGATGGCAAATGCTGCTTTCCTGGGCAAGGAGCTCTGACGCCTCGGGACCTGTAGCAGGGGGTATGCCAACATGATAAACTGCTGCTCCTGCGTGGGGGCTGGACATCTTTTGTCTTGAGCATGAGATCAGCCTCCCAGGTGCTTTTGCAGCAGAAGGGACACCTGCAGCAGTTCTGTTTTTTTTTGGAGACCAAGTGCAGGTAGGAGTTGTGCAGTCATGATAATGGTGCCAGGCAGACCCCATGGTGTCTGCTGCAGGCAGTGCTACGTAAAGCTTGTGCTTCCCTGCAGATGGTGTTTGGAGACTTTGTCTTCCTTTTGTCCTGGATGTTCAGCCTATGGCCAGGCGGGGTTAACAACAGCGATGTTTTGGGGCTGGCACCTTGAGGCTTTCTGCACAAACAGAATGCCGATTTATTATTATTATTATTTTTTAACTCCACCAGTTTGTCCTCTTGCAAAGCGAAGTTCCAAAAGGCTTTCACATCTTTGGGTCAGTGGCGATTCGGTCAGATTTGTGCTTTTCCCAGCTGTGATCCTTGGGACAGCAAATTGCCACACGGAGCGCACAAAGGGGGTCGCTTACCGGGTCAGCACTTGTGCAGACCTCATCCAGGTGTGCTGCTGCTTCTGCACCTCTCTGCAGCTTCCCTGACTTTCAAACCCCCATCACATCGCCTGGGCTTTACCATTTGTTTTAAAGGACCGGTCTTATGCATCAGTACTGAAGTCCTCAGCTTTAAGCACTACCACCCAGCCAATCTCAGCAGCATTACCGAGATAATGCTGGAAATACTGAAAATACCGAGCAGCATTTTACACACCACCGCTTTCCACACAGAGGGTGTGCCCTCCGCCTCTTAAAATGGTCTTCAGTATCTTGCTGGGTTTCCTTGGTGCTTTTTCACACAATTCTCTTTTCCCACTTATTACTACATTGCCTACAGCGTATCCTTCGAAATAAGTAAAATGAGACCCCCAGGATTACTCCAGGGAACCTGATGAAATATGAGCTGGTTTTTAAAAGAATACTCTGTTTTTTTTTTTAATCCTGTTTGTTTTCCCTACAAAGCAGAAAGCTATAGCTTCACTAACCAAGCAACTTGCTCCCATGTGTATGCTAACAGAAGGCAGTACATTTGTTTATTATTATACAGGTTGATTCTTGATGGGGCTATGAGGATATCAAGTGAAGTTTAGTGTTCATAAATGCTAATTCATCCTTTGCGTCTGTCATATAAGATGCTGCTGAAAAGAAATCATCCTTCTCTAAAGATTTCAAATGGCATTTTCAGTGTCGATGGATAGTACTTATATAAGAAAAATGTTTGCAAAGTAAAGAAAAGATAATAAAAATAACTTCTGGTTTTACGTTTGGAACTCTTACATCTGACTACATTCATGAAACCAGGATAGTTTGCTTTGCCAAATAACTCATAGTAGTGAAAAATCATACATAGTAACTTCATGATGCACCTAATACATTATAATGCATCTATGATACATTCATGTATCTGCAAAGCAAAGGAAGGGTTATATTTGACAAAAACATTAAAAATGTTTGATTTCCTACCTGTTTTCACCCCATATGAAAGGTAGATGAACACAACACACAGCCTCAGCATATGGACGCCCACATGAAACTTCTACAGGTAGAAGATTTTAAGGATCCCACAGTTTCTTTGGCATGTACTTGCTGTCTCTGACAACAGTTTGCTCTCTTTTTCTGCCAGTAACGTAGGTGTGGTGAAAGGAGGAAGTTACCAGCCAAGAAATGAAGACCAGTCGCTAGTTATACAACTAAACCTTCTTTTTAAAAAGGTGGGGCACCTTCTATTCTATCAGGATTCCTTATTTTAAATACAGTTTGCCCTGGGGAGTGGCTAATCAAAGACACAAGTGGTCTGGTAGCTCACTGTAAGCAGCAATCTGACTACATGCGTTGAAATGAAGGAAATGATTGCGTGCTATTTGTCTTCCGCAAAGAATGTCAGAAGGCAGCAAAGAACGTGGGTGTCACTGCAAATCCGATAAGCATCTGGGCAGGGCCGGCACTCGTTTTCACAGGACCCCAGGTTGGTGACGATCCCCACACTCCCACGTTCCCCTGGCTGCCTCTGGGAGCTGGAGGCTTGGCATCCCTTTTAGCCCAGGAGATCCTGCAGTCTCAGGCAGGACGCAGGTGCACACCGCTCCATCGCGACAAAGGGCAGGTACCAGTTGGGTTCAATGTGAGCCTCCATCGGGCTCCAAGCAGCTGCTGTCTTGGGTGGCACTGGTGTATCTGGCATCCCCCCTACTTTTTTTTTGCAGCCGGGCTGGAACCTCATGGAGCCAGCTCCAAGTCAAGTAAGAAAGGCTTATGTCCCTGCCGGGCAGGAGGAGGAAGATGTGAGATGCAAAGACCACTGCCAGGGGCCAGAAAGGAAGTCTGAAATTGGAGCTGGGCAAAATGGGTAAGATGAGGCTGGTGTGGAGTTTGTAATGGGGTGAGAGAGGGGAGGGCTGCTAGACAGAAGCAGTGTGGGGGCTTTACCTAATGTTTTCTTTGCAAGTTCTTCTAGTGTAGGCCAGGGAAAGGGAACATGGGGAGGATCAGAAATACCTTATTAAATGCAGGCTGTTTTTCCCCCCAGTGAGATCCAGTGAGGAAATGAACTATTACAGCTCCCAGCTGCACAGCTGTTTCTTTGGTCCATACTGTACAAGGTAAGCTTTTTGATTTGGCTGATTCTTGGGTTAATCTTTACCTCTGCCTGCTGGCTGCCTGCAGCTCCGTCTTGTTCAGACAAGTGCGTGCTGCTTGTCAGCTGCAGGCACTGCTGACACCTCAGACAGGGGCACACCCAGCAGCACACAGTTTGTTCACAAGCACCTCGACCCAAGCATCCTCGCGCGGCTCAGCAGTCAGTCTCACAGGACTTGTGCCATGCTGTGATTCCATTTGGTACTCACACAGACGGAAGTTTTATTAATTTTAATTGGGTTTTGTTAATTTCGAAGAGGATAAACATTGTGAAAAGACACCAAAAAACTTCTGTGGAATCTGGAAGCTGTGAGTTCCAGGAAAATGTTTTTTTTTTTTTCTTTTTTTTTTTTTCCTGGTGCACTGGCAATAGAAAATCATTTGAAACATTGTTTTCCTTCCAGTTCCTTTCTCACTTCTACCAGTAATCCTAAACTCTGTCAAAATATTTTCTCCTTAGCAAGTTCTGCCAATGGTGTGAAGGAATCGGTCCAACAGTGAAACATGCAGGATGAACAGAAGGCTTTTACCTATCGCAAAAGACATTTGAGAATCAGAGATAAGATGAGGTAACAAAATCAATAGGCCCTTGCCTTTCTTCTCAGCATTAAAAGAGGTAACAATTTATTGCCTGAAGCTAAGCTCCACTTGTTTCTTTTCCCCACCACTTCCTTTAGATTGCTGTTTCCCCTACGAGACAGCTCATCCAAGCAGCTATCATCAGTCAATTGACTGGGACTGGCAGGCTCTTCCCTGTAACTCTCAAACATCTGTCAAAAGACAATGATTCTGAGTAACCCCCATTTCAGCATAAATTAGACTGGTGACAGAATGCACGTTGGCAAACATCCCCAGGATGTCAGCACTGGAGATGTTGTCCAAGGCCACCATCAAATCCTGAGATGAGGAGTTCACAGAGCCACTTGTGTTTGCACGTGACTTCCAGCCCTAGAATCTGACTGACCAGTCTTGCACTCACGTCACACAGTGGTTAAAGATGGTAACAAGTGACTCAAGGTTATTTGGGTTTTCTGTAGTGAGCTCTAACCACAAAATACACCGTTATACTTGGAACATGAGCCTTCAGAGTCACAAATGATCCCACTGTGAGATTTGAAAGGAAAGAACAACGTCAAACAGTAAAAACTACTTTTATATCACATGTAGAAAACATTTAAGAACGAAATTGGCACCAACTTAAGAATAAGTTAACAGAAGATATAAAATAATGTTACATAAGTAAAGAGAAACATTCTGATGTTAGCTCTGAGGTTTCAGATAGCCTTTGTTCTTTCACACAAATCACAGAAGCATGTTAAACTGTGTTTAGTCACTGAGTAGTTTGAATCCAAGCCTTCTTCAGGAACTTTGTTTCCTCCTTAGAGAAGCTTATGACAATGATGGTCAGACGAAAAATAATTTTTATATCACATTCATGTATCCCCTGCATAAAATCTGACTGATTCGCTAGTTTCCTGTGGGAGGAACGTTTTCGTGGAGATACTGGAGAGCCAGATCTGTCCACTTCATTTCTTGTTCTTTCACAGACTCAGTTGTGCCACCATTGTCTTGCTCTGGTTCAGGAAGCTCATTCTGAGAACAAACAAAAAAAAAGGTACAATGCATTCCATGCATAATAGGCTTGCTTCCTAGAAGGAGCAGGTGACTAAGACTTTGTATGAATAAATACAAAAATCCACAAATGAGACCAGAGGGGGCATCTGAACAATACATTTCACACATAGTGATTCAGTTAAAACATTACTAAGCCCAGTTATGAACAATATTCTTTTCATATGATTATGATGCTTCATCTGAAAGGTAAATTGGCTTTCCAGGGCCCTGGGGCCTTGCTGTATACTCAGACTGCACACGCAGTGAAGGAGAATATATAGCAAATGCAAAATAAGTAAATAATAGTATGGTGCAATTATTTCAGTGCTGGTTTGCAATGTGTTTCTTTTGCTGTTGCCAAGAATACAGATATTGCATTTATTGTAGCTGTATTTAGACAACTGGCTCTGTAACATATTACTTTCCTGCGGCAGGTGAGAAATCCTTCCTCTTCCTACATGCTGAACACAGGTGTGGCTGTGCTACAGCAAGAGGAAATGGCAGAAACCCCTACCAGGTGCAGCACAGAGCTCCTCAGGGCATGGTAAGGAGGAAGTACAGCTTAAGTGAAATTTCTTTTTGCTTCCTTATATTATTTGTTCTCAGTGTTGCTGTATTGGTGTGGTCACAAAGAGTATGTGTTATTCCGCAAGACGTTCCGCAAACAACCATTTGGGCAAGAATTCTGAGTCCTAGATCTCTGGATATCCCAGCATGAGCTAAATAAAATCTGCCAGTTTTGAAAATGGCATGTGATTTCAGCCCATGTTAGTTCATGGGAATCTCTCCAACAAGCACTGGATCAGATGCTCAGGACAGGCTCAAATACCACTGTGCAGCTATTCTGCTTGCTCCTTCACAGTGCTTCTGATCAAGTCTCCCATGAATTTGTGCTGGTTTCTCCATGTGATCAGAGCCAATCCCATCCCTGGGGATCTGTGTATCCACAACCAGGCCTTTCTTTCTATTGTTAATTGATGAGGCTTCCTTCTCTGAGGCTGCCACCTGTATGTGCTGTAAGTAGCTGAAAAGGTGATAGCTGTAAGGAAAGAAACAGTAGTGTTTCTTGACCTGGACACAGTGTGATGGCAAATGTCATCATGGAACCAATTTATAATATTCAGACTGCCTTAAAAACACATTATTCTAAGCAAAGTGGGGTTTGGGTTCTCATATCTGAGAACCACAGTTGTGCAAAATCTTTCCCTCTAGCTCAAACCTTGGCAGGAAAGTGGTTAGCTTAGTGATATGGTTTAGTGGAGGGCTTGTTAGTGTTAGGTCAGAGGTTGGACTAGGTGATCTTGGAGGTCTCTTCCAACCTAGATGATTCTGTGAAAACTTGTGTGCTGTATACATGGATTTTGGAAGTGAGTAGCTGCGCCTTGTCCCCTGAAGAGACAGTGCTGGGCGTCTCGCTCTGACCGGATCATAGTTTTGAGATCCCCTCACTGCACCAAGGAGGGGCTTGGCCAAACCTGAGCTGCGTTATCCAAGAATGGTGGCATGCTGTGATGTAAAAGCTAAAGCCTGAGCCATGTCACTGGAAATTTGGAAATGTCTCTGTGCTAAAAGTCACTGTCCTGGGGTGTTTAAGGAAAGGCTGGTTGTGGTACCTAGGGACATGGTTTAGTGGGTAATATTGGTGGTAGGGAGACGGCTGCACAAGATGATTTTGGAGGTCTTTTCCAACCTTTATGATTCTGTGATTCTAAAATAAACTAGCAGCCTCTTGTTTGCCACAATTTTGGCATGACTACTTTGTCAGTGCTAGCCAGGGTAAAGCTCATTCACCCGACTGAAGAAGGAAAGGGAAAATCCTCAGATACTTCTCAGTTCACAGACAGTCCTCAATGGCTAAGGAAGGTGCTGGTGGGGGATATGTGAAGCTTCAGTCTGGGGATTTGTGGGATAAGAGGTAGCTTTTCCTCAGCTGCACCTCTCTGGCCTAGCAGCTGTACAGGCCGTACACTGGATGGAAGGATAGCTGCCATGCAATGGATGCAGCATTACAAGCAAGAGTCCTACTTGCAGGTGCCAGCATTTTCCCTACTATCCTTGAAGTGGCAACTGCAACAATGTGTTTGGAGAAGTCTGAGTAGGAAGACATTTGAAAAAAAGGGAACGTCAGGAAGTGGAAATAAAGTGAAACCAGGACTTTAACTGTTAGCATAAGACTGATCCTCTCTGTTCTACAAATGAACTGGCCACTGTGGGCAATGCCAAAGTGTAGCACAGACGGAGAGAGAGGGCAATTCTGCTTCCCCTGATGCCAAACCCCGCAGTGTGTGGTGGGACGGGTGCTACAGTTCTGAGGAGATTTGGCCACTGGCTGGGGAAGGGGGACAGGGACATCCACGTCCTCATCTACACGCAGGCCTGACTGGCACACCGGGCAGGAAAGAGCACGTCACACCCAGCCCAGGAGCCTTTCGTACACATCAGCGGTGCCACCGGCGATATTGCCTGTGCTGTTTTTGGCAGGGGCTGTGTGAAACCTCGGGCTGACGAGCCGCCGCTCACCTACCAGCGGGATGGCCACGTCCTCGTAGGGCAGCTTGTCCTCCCTCCAGGCGTCGTCGATCAGGTCCAAGATCCTGCCGTCCCTCTGCACCTCGCTGTCCATCCTGGCAGTGGGCAGGCAGCGCCAAGCCTGGGACACCGAGACACCATTTCAGACACACATTAACACCCCGCAGCCTGCATGCACCCACATGGAGCAGCCCAGGCACCTCGGCTCCCCCTGCTCCCACCCTTTCCAGGCATGGCCACCCGGCTTTTGGGCTCAAGCCTGGCACAAAGGGAGCCTGGTGCTACCCACGGCACAGCCCTGAGCGCGTTCACGGCTACTGACCTTCACAGATTGCCTTCAGGAGACCGTGAGGCAGCACCGGGGCGGCAGCACCCGCCGCGTAATGGCGGCGCAGCGCGGCCCCCGCCCGCTGCCAACCCCCCGGCCCCGCCGGCTCCCTCTGGCCCCTGGGCGGCTCCCGAGGCCGGGGCCGCTTCCTCCGCCCGCCTCAAGGCTCCTCGGGCCGCCTGGGGCCGCCGCCGCTCCCCGGCGCCCGCCGCCAGCCGTCATCAAGCGGCGCCGTCCCCCGGCGGAGGCCGGGCGGGGAGCGGGGAGCGGAGCAGCGCGGGGCCGCCTTAGGCGCTCGGGGGCGGCCGGGCCCGGCGCTCGCCAGGTCCCCCCCTCGGTTCTCCCCTCGGCTGGGTCTTGGGCTGGGGTGCCCGGGGGGTGCTGAGCACGGAGCTGGGAGAGGATTTTGTGTGCTCCTCCTGGGTGAGACGGAGTCCTGCGTGCACGGGGGGTTGCGGTGCTGCTCGGGTCCCTAGGTCTGGTGTCCCCATGGGGTTTGGAAGCGCTGTAGGAGCGGGATGGGGGCTTTATGCTCAGGTGTGTAACCGCCTTTCTGTTACGGAGCCACTGGCTCATGGGGGAGCCATTGAAATAAATTCTAGCTTTCTGGCATGGGGCCGTTGTAACTTAGCTTTGTCTGTTGTTTACATTTTTAACCTCCCCCTACTTTTGTCTGTAGGATCAGCCCTTCTTGCTTCACATACAGGTGAAAATTTTGCGTGCATGCATACATACCTGTGTGTTTGTGACCCAAAGGATGGGTTAGCTGAGGCAACGAACTGCTGCCCTACAGCTGGGCAGCTCGCCTTCAGAGCCTAAGGCACCAGAGGAGTCTTTAAGAAGTGATTTCTGTCTTTAAAAGGCACTTCTCAGAACTACACCAAGCCCTGGTGTATCCTGAGCGCAGCAGAACATCGCGGGGTCTGTTTAGATTGATAGGCTAGGGAGAGACCTGAGTGAAGGATAGATTCATACCCCTGCTTTTACACAGCGCTGGTATTTGTTGTCTGAAGTGACAAATGCGTCAGTCAGAGGTGGGTCTCGGGCTGGCCGTGTGGACGTTTGGCAAGGTTTGGTACAGCTGCTGCGTGAGCTGCAGTTGTGTGCTCTAAGGAGCGTAGCATCGCTGTGGTCTCATTGCTGCGTGCTTGTATCGGGTCTTCTTCTGTATAAAAAACTGTTTTCCCTTATTTTGCTTGTCAATTCGTGAAGGTGACCACTGTTCTGCTCACTTGCAATAGTGTGATAATTATATATTATGTATTTTTTTTTTAACTTCTTTCCCCTGTGGCCTTGTCTGTTTGTTCTGCAGCTGGATGGAGAAGTAGGCTTGCTTTTGCATTGCCACGGGTGAGCGCTGCTTTTGTGTGCTTCCTAGCTGCTAAATCCACCCCGATTTGCTGATGGAGGCTCTGTTGGAAGGAATGCAAAGAAATGGACAGGGGAGGTATGTAAGCAAAAAAATATGCCAGTCTTTTAAAATAGTTTAAGTACAGAGCTTCCCTCTTATTTACAACCAAATCAGTTTTACACCAAAACCGTTGTTATGCAAACTTCCATTGCTTAAATAAGGCCTTTGGTGTTTATCCCCCAGTGTCTGCTGGTGGACAAATACAGCCTGCAGTGGCCTTCAGCTGGGTCAGAAGCAAAGTTGCTGGTTCAGCTAGCTGGCTTTGCAGTAATCCCTTGCTGTCAGATATTGTGGTCTTAATTGTTAGAATTTCAGTGTTTCATCTTCCTAAAACCTTTCCCCCTTTCCCCCTTTTTTTTTTAAAGACCCTTCTTACCTTGTAGCATCAGGAGCAATGGCAATTAGAAGTGTGAATAAATATTTTTCTTAAGAGCCCTGCAAGGTTAATGAGACATATCTTTGCTGTCTGTTTTTAATGCAAGCATCTGATTAGTTCCTGCTTATGTTGAAACGGCAGAGTCCCATTCGTCTCTGAAGAATCCTTAATGGTCTGTCTTAGGTTAAAGTATCTAGACTTTTGGATCCCAGAGAGAGACCGTAGTGCCAATAATGGAAAAAAATGTTTTATTTACTAAACAAACACGAAGCAGAAGTCATTGATGCCATTTTCATAGTTTTCTCTGAGAACGTGACTCAAGTTTACTGATACCATATATTTTCTACAGATAACTGGTTGCATAAATCAAGTTTAGACTTAGTGTTATATTAGCAGATGCTGAGAAGGAAATGTTCTTGCTCTGCATAATAGCTGCTAATTTTTGGTTAACTCGCAGGACAGGGTGAACTTCAAATTTAACTGATTTTGGCTGCTTTAAGAACTATTTCTTTCCCTATAGAAAAACTGTCAAGTTGTGAAGTGTGCATATGCTCTGGGGGAACAGAGAAATTTCAATCCTTTAACCTATTGATTTCCATTTCTTTTCAGTGCTTTCTGTTTGACAGGCAAATTAAAGGGGTGAAGATCGTCATGGAGTTCACTGCCCTCTAGGGCTGTATCTTGCAAGCCTTAATATTGTCCCTGGCTTAGCAGCTTGTGAAGTTTCAGAGGAGATAGTTGTATTGGCTTCAATAATTACTGCACCAAATTAGAAACTGCAGCATCACTAGGGAGCAGACTCTCCCCATTGGATTGAGAATGTTTTATTCTTCATTATCATGTTGTCATCCAACCCCCTCTACTTAGGGGTTTGTCTGCATTTGTGATAAACTTTTGTTTTCGGGAGCTGATAGCTTGGCTGTAAGATTTCTCTGGTGACTGAAACTTAGTATAAAATGCCTCTGTCTGGAGAGCAATTAAGACCAGTACAAAATGTGGATATAACATATTCCGGTTTGCCTTGATAACGCATACTATCAAGACAAAAGTATTTATAGGTGCTTGTTATGCGGTGAGTAGAAGGCAAAACACCTTACATTTTAAAGTGTATAGGTCATTTATTCTGACTGGGATTTCAAAAGTACTCTTCATTGGTCATTGTCAAATGTAAGTTTCTGCTCAGTGATATAAACGTACCAGTTGTGAGTTAGTGCGTTAGACAATTGGGTGAACGCGTTAAGTATTCCATAAATTTCTCTGCAAGCTGACTTGCATAGACTTCACAGTACTGCAGTGTAGCTTGCAGTGCTGGTGCCTTTAGGGCAAGTCGGTTTGTTCTGCTGACTTCACTGGTGTGGGGGTGCTGGACCTGTGTGGGGTGGTGCCTGCTTTGTGACCTGAACCTCTTTCCCTTCCAGCGGTGGGTTCTTGACTTCCTGCGAGGCTGAGCTGCAGGAGCTGATGAAGCAGATCGACATTATGGTGGCTCACAAGAAGTCTGAGTGGGAAGGTCAGACACAGGCTTTGGAATCTTGCTTGAGTGTTCGAGAGCAGGAGCTTTCCTCAGCCAGGGCTGCTCTGGAGGAAAAATATAAGGAGGTACTGCCTCTGGCTTATTGCTTCCTGATCAGCATCCACCCGTGTGTTTTGCATGTTACAATACAATATAAAGACTGAACCTCAGTTTCAGAGTCTGCTGACTTTGCATGGACCTGTATTTTAGTTAGTTTCATCAGATTTGATTCACATTTGTTTGTTTAACTGCCAGGCCAAAACAAAGGATTAACTTTAGCAAACAGCTGTGCTAAGCAAAACAGGAGCCTGTCTCATGACTGGAAATTTATAAAGCACTCGAATTTATAAAGGAGCTTGTTGGACAAGGGTGTCCAGTTCATAATTCAACCAAAGTCAGATGATCAGCTCTCTAAGGGTTGGCTGAAGTTGGTGCAAGTTGAATGGCCAGAGTTTCTAAAGAGAACCCGGAGGTGCTGAATCTGGATACAGCAGTAGCCAACAGCCTTGCAGCCTGCATGCGTGGGCAGAAAAATGTTTAGTGGTGTAAACTAAACCAAGATGTTGCTGAGAGTTTTTCTGAGGGCTATTTTATGCAGGTCAGGTATTGTAGCCTCTATCTGAAGACTGAAGGAAATGTAATAAATTTATTTATTAGTGTAGAAGCATCAACATGTAACGTTTCTGCACAGGATGTGGAGCATTGGCTTTCTTTTGTACAATGAGTTTCTGTATCTTTCTGTGGATCAGATAAAATTAGCAAGAGTCAAGGAGGCCATATGATGAAAATGATAGAGAAAAATACCATTTTCTTTCAAGCCAAAACTGTCAGTTTTGTCCCCAAAAATGAAAGCCAGAAACTGGTTGAAAGCAAGAGGCCAGAACAGAAGCAGTTCTGATCCCAACCAACCAAAGATTCAGGCATAAGCTTACTCTGGTACATAGTGAGCGACCCCATTGAAACATCCAGTTGCTAGGAGATTGAGGGTCTCTTAGCATTCATTTGCCACTCCCTCTCCAGTGTATATTTATGAAATGAAAATAATCCCTGTATTTACTGACAATGAAGCCTGTTTCTATTTTATTCATCTGCATTTTGATTTGTTGTTCAGGTTGGCATGTTGCGTCAGCAGCTAGAAGACATGGAAACAGCCAAACAGGACTTGGTTAGAGAATACGAACAGCAACTAAAGAAATTTCAAGAGGAGGTAAGTTTCAAAAAGAGAGGATTGGTTTTTGGTTCCCAGCTGACATATGATCTGATAGGTAAAATACTTTGCATCATTGCTGTTTAAATGTCATGGTTTTAAAACTTCCCATTCTATGGATGTTTATGTTCTTAAAAAAAGAGAGCATTGCACACATACAAAGTGGTATTTTTATGCTTTGATAGCCCTGTTTTTTAGCACTTGGGAGGAACTCCGTGACAAAGAAGACTATTGGAGTAGAAATGTGTAGTAAGTGTACTGTTGCAATTTTCATGTGTTAGACATCTGCAGAAGTTTACTGCAAAAATTTCCTGTATTTGCCAATTCTAGTCACCATAGTGCTTATACAGAAGTTGCTATGGGTACAGGCAGCAGCAGTTTGCTCCTTCAGCATTTCATGAAATTAAAATGGGGTGGTGGTGTAACTGGCCTTGATTGTATGAAAAAAATGAGACGAGATTGGTATGCAGTCTCATCATCTTTCTGCCTCCATTCATTCTGATTTTTTTTTTGATGGGGATTTTGTTCTTCCAAGGCATATTAGTCTTAATATGCTTAATAAAAACTAAGTGCACTTGGAAAATATTTTGAAAAAAACAGTTTCAGAGCTTTCATCTCAAAAAGCTTGTTCACCGCAAGGAGATACACATGCAATATCCTGCAGGTAGTACAGCAGCATTCCGTGTTTATGCCTTAACTCTTTGCCTGTCTCCACTTGCTTGTCAGAAGCAGCGAGTAAATGGCATGAACAGCTAGTAGAGCGCTCACCTTTTTTCTCTGGAGGGTTGGGCTTGGTTCATGCTCGCTGTAAGCTGTAAGTTAAATTAATTTGGTAGTCTTAGCTTTGACGATGGAAAGCATCCGTCCTCATTTAAAACACCTTACTGTTCAGTATGATTAACAGTGTTCATTCACTAGATGTTCCCACTGGAATAGTGGATAAGCTGCAGAGCAAAGCTGAGGTGCATTGGCAGATCCTCCTAAATTGTGAAGGCTAAAATAAAGTGTGTGTTGTGGTTAAAATTGCAATGCGTTGGTGTTTTACCCACAAAGTATTAATGTAGATGACATTAAGCTGCAATATTCCTCGGTCTTCTGTTGCTAGTGCTGTTTGGGGAAATTCTTTCTATCTCAGTTTACCACGATTACCAGTAAAATTACAGGTACAGTGTCCAACTCACTGAGGTTGATGAAAGAATAAACCACTGCTTGTAATCTCCTGACTCGTTTGGCAAAACATGTTCACCTATTAACTCTAAGCCTGTACATCTGTCCATTCCCATTGAACGTGCCGAAGTACTGTGCTGACTCAGGGCACTGGAGAACCTTTTGTGACCGGTGTGTGGGACTGAATCATGAGGCCTTGATTCAGACGTTTGTTCTCACAGTCCTCCTCTTTATCCATGAGCTTAAGTTTCTCCATCATTTCCCAAAATGGGTATGATGTCTTCTCAAATTCATGTGACCATGAAGTGGAAACTTAATTTATTTAATAATTGAGTTGAGGGAGCTCATCAGATGGAAAATGCTGTGCGAGTTGTAAGTGATTGTTTGCACAGAGGGTCATTTTAATGTTAAGAGTTTTTTCCTCATTCGTACTTCTGATAAGAGTTCAGCTTTCTAGCAGTAGGCGGAGGAGTGATATTTTCTGTTGGCATGCTCCAGTCATTGTGAAATGCACAGTGTATCTAAGCAGAAAATGACAGATGAAGTAGTGTTAATATTAGGTATAATAGCAATTCTCAGATCTTCCTTCTGCTAAGTGGAAGAGTTCCAGTCCCCACCTGAGCTTCGCTTTAACCTCGAAGAAACTGTGTAGGACTGCCGCCTGCCCCTGTTTGGCATGGTGTGCCCCACCACAGGAGATGGAGCACAGGTCCTGCTGCTGCTGCTGTGGCTGGGAACCACCTGTAGAGAGAGGAGGTACCACGCTGTAGCTACGTTACCAGCTACAAGTAAACCTCCATCTGATCAATATTTTAGTCATGCTTTAATTGTGATAAGACAGGGGTCTAATTGGAGCTGCTGATGTCATGACTTAAGTGTGGCATCTTGCTCCTCTTATATAACTCAGCGTATTTTGTGATACTATCAGTATAATAGGCTCATTATACAAATATAAATCTTCATTTGCAAGCTGTGTGGCCTTGATTGGGGGAATTGTTTGCGTGAAACCATTTTGTATGCCTTCCCTCAAAGTGCTATTTAATTCTTGCCTGGTGGCCTTGAACAAAGTTGTCCTTTTTACTGAACTCCTGCAGTTAGCTAGGCTGAGAAGAAGCTATGAGAAGCTGCAGAAGAAACAAATGAGAGAAGCTAGAGAAGAATGTAACAAGAGACAAGGGGATGACCAGTTTGAAATGAGGCGACTGACCAGGAAGCTGGAGGTAAGTAGTTCGAAAGCAATTGCTAATCGGTTCGCATGTATGAACTGATTTTCTGGGCTTCACTGGTGACTTTGAGTAGTGAACTAGGAAGTGGACTGTGAATCCTGGTTAAAAGGTACCCTCCATCTAGCTCTTCTCAATTACTTGTGTAATAAAGACTGTTGCCTGCATTGAGGCCTCTAAGTACACAGGATAAACTATTTCACTGTTCCTAATCTTTGAATAAATGAAAGGAAGAAAGTGCTGGAAGAGTAATTAATTATGTGAGTGGAATAATTCCCGTGTGGTGAGGTTGTCATCTCGCTTCTTCGAGAGGGGAAGAGCTACTTATAAAACTTCTCAGCCATGTTTCGTCTTTTAATCTTCCTGCTATGCAGAGCTCAACCACACTCAATTTTCTTCTAATGTACCCTGTAGATGTAGCTGACAAATGCATCTGACTGATGGCAGTGTCCAATTTGTGGAGCAGAGGATAGCATTAAAACTCTGTAGTTAATGGTTGCCATCTTTGTGACTTCAATAGCAGCCTGTCTTGGAAGCTAAAGCCAGTCTGAATTGTTAAACCTCTGACAACAAATCCATGAAACTAGCCATGAATCTTTTAGCACTTAACATTTGTAAACAGCAATAATTGACACTGACGTTCATCTCGAGAGGGAGGGAAATACAAGCAAGCACAGTATGTGAGGGGCTTTGTACCGCTGAGTTGGTGCATCAAATGACTGGCTAATGGTATCCCCGCTGTGGGGAAAGGTGCGTGAGGATGTGGTGGAGAGAGAAAGCAAACATGGGTATGACCTGGAAGGGGGCAATCTTGTCAACTGAGTGGATGTACCGCTCTAAGCCACCCCTGCTGTCCTTGCAGGAGTTTCGTCAGAAATCACTTGACTGGGAGAAGCAGCGTTTGCGTTACCAGCAGCAGGTGGCATCGCTGGAAGCACAGAGGAAGGCTTTGGCTGAGCAGTCTGAGCTCATTCAGGTACAATTAATATGCGCTGAAAGTTTTTTTTGTTTTGTTTTGTTTGTGGCAGCAGGTGGGAGAGCAGGGAGGAGGGAAGAGGGAGAGACTAATGAAATCTCTCAGGCTTGAATCCAGTTTAGGTTGCCATTGAAATGACTTTTAATGTCCCAGTGGAATAAGCTTTACTTTGTATAAGTGCTGTATGGAAAAAAGATCTGGAGTCTATCAACAGAGGTTAGACAAACCTCTTGCAGCTCTCCCTCCCCCTGCTCCAATTAGCAGAGAAGGTAGTAGGTTGAAGCTTTCCCTGAGAGGCAGAAACCACGACATACAACACTTTAAAATAGCCGTTACATCAAGTCATCTAGTTCAAAGCTATTTACCTGCCAGTAGCTAAATATGTACCTTGTAGGTCCAGCTCAGAGGATGATGCTGGAAAATAGCCTTCCCCTACAACGGATACTTCAAAGTACTGAAGTAACAGCATTTTTCAGCCCTGTTTTTTATTTTTATTGTTGGTCTCCTAAAAGCAAGAAGTAATGGGGCTGCTGTTCCTGAAAAGCTAATCGTTGAGTGAGTTAGTGGTGCTGCAGCAGAGCAAGATGAATTGACCTAGAGCACAGCTGTGAAGTCACACTGACACAATCACAGCAGACACTGATAAGAAGCTCTTGCTGGGGACTTTACACTTAATGGGCTCCTGAATTACTCTTGAGTGGAAGCTCCTGCAAGGAGGAAGTTTGTGATGACAGGATTGAAGCTGGCTCTGACAGGGGCTTTGTGAGAGGCTGACACTAGTAGATCTACAAATGCAGAGAGAGTCGTTGAGCAGAAGGTCTTGCTGCTCTGCTGTCTTTTTATCATTGATAGCTCAATTGTCTGAGAACAGATGTGTCCTTGGAGTGCAGGCTGGTATACTGGAGCACAGAGGAACTCAGTGTGCAGCAGAAGAACAGACATTTGGGGACGTTTTTCCTAAGCAGTGTAGGTGAGTTAGGTGCATAGTTGCTGTGAACAGACTGCCTGAAACCTTAGTTTCTTTGAAAAGCCCAGCATGAAACTACTAAATTCTTGTCTTGGATGTTTCTATGCATTTTGTATGCTTGGTTGCTTTTCTGGCACAAGGTCAAGCTGAGATCTGTGACCGCGGAGTACTCTCTCTTTCCATGCTTTCAGCTGGGTCCCCCTCATATCTTTCAGCGTAGTTAAGGGAAGCCTGCCATTCTCATCCAGTGATGAGCACCTCTCTGTTAACACCTGCAGCCCTTAAAGTCAACAGGTGAAACTTGCTTTCTGTGCTGCTCTGCACGTTCTGTGGCTGGAAATAAGAGCGAGCTTATATATTTTCCTAATGCAGAAACAAATGCTCAGGTAGTCTGGCACTCTGGTTTATTGGGCTGAGAAAGGCTATACTTTAAACTGTTGCCCCTCTTGATTACATTTTCTGTCATGACTATTCAAATAATGAAAAGGCTGTAATCAAAATTATACCATAGTCTTCCAAACGCACAGTTACTATAGTTTTCTCAGTTACGAGGCATTATGTGTCAGGCAAGTGGTGATTCTGAAACTGGCAGGAATTGCTGCTCTTAGAAATTGGGAGTAAAGGACTACTCAAATATTTTGTTTCAGCCCTTAAAAATTATAAGGTACTATACAAAAGGAAATACACCAAGTGAATATTCTTAGAAGCTTACATGAGAGCTGGGTTGTTAAATTTCACCAATTAACTATGTGGAAAAAATGCTATGAAATAAAGTATCATGCTTGTAAATAATAGTGCATGTATTGTTTGCTAGTCATATGTTCCTTACGCTATTACGTTTTTTTGTCTGCTGCTAAAACAATAAAACATTCAAAGTGAGCATTCTAGCAGGGTGTTAGAACCAGATTATTTACTGCATAAAGCGAAGCATAATTGGTGGTTGTACCCAATTCAGTTTCTGATCTTTTTTTTTCTTTCCCCTTATTGTGCACCAAGAGCTGCTTTCTGTCCTAGCGTGGAATTAATGATGGGGTAATCTCTAGCTTGTGTATGGCATTTGCAAACCTTACATGCTGTCATTTCTTCTGGTCTAGCCTTAGGTTAATGGGCAAAAATATTAAGCAGCTTTGTTCTTAGTTCATACCTGGACAACTTGAGTGATTTGAGATCCTCTTTTCTGGGGTTCTCTTTGAAACCCTTTCAGAATCAGAGAGGCCTCTCATTTATTTTTAATTCTGTCTAGCTTCAGAACTACCTTACCTTGTAACCCTGGAATAATGCTTTCCTTCATTCCCTGAAAGGTAATCATGCTTACTTCAAGGATGTGACTTGTTCTGCAAAGAAACTAATGGTTGTTTCGAATTCAGGTTTGATGTACTGTACTATTGAGAATTTCACTTTCATACATACCGATTACTGTTAGCAGACTCAGCTTGCCAATAGGAAGCAGATTCTGGAGTCAGTGGAGCTGGCTAGCCGATCGGAAATCCAGCACTTAACTAGCAAGCTGGAGAGGGCCAATGATGCTATCTGTGCCAACGAGCTGGAGGTGGAGAGGCTTAACATGAGAGTGGATGATCTGACTGAAAACAATCGGATGATTCTGGAAGATCAACAAAGAGTTCAAGAAGAACTAAGGCAATCCAAGAAAATGTTAGAGGTCAGTGAAGGAATTGTTGGGAAACTGCATTTAAAGCAGTGAGCCTTTGTAAGCCTTCTAGAGCCTTTGTGAAGTGCCTGATTGGCCTCAAAGCTGGCTTTGTACCCATGTGGTGCTCCTCACTATTTTCAAGGGTTCTTTAGAAATCTGTTCAACCTCTCTTCTCATTACAACAATCTGATCTAGTCTAGTCCATCTTGCAACAATCATTTCTTCCTCCCCTGCAGGTGTTACAGGATGAGAAGATGGAACTGAGAGCCACCTTGCAGTCTCAGGAAGATTTCATTGACAGCTCCAAGCTGCACCAGGAACAGTTGCAGAAAGAGCTGGCCAGAGTGACTGAAACTCTTCACACAAAAGAACTCCTCATCAGGTAACATCTGTGCTTCACTGGTACTTATGCTCTTGTATCCAAATCTATATGCCAGTTTCTTCCACTGAGAACAGAAGCAGCATTTTCATAGAGCTGGCTCTGTATCACTTGGAATACAGGGTAGTATACAGTAGTTTCTCACAAGTGCTGTGCTTCGTTGCAGTATTTGCCAGTTTGCATTGCTTTTGATTCTCAGCAGAGTGTGGAAGGAATCAGCTTTCTACTCAGCTAGCTTTCTGGGGACAGCACAGAGCTTTTGAGCATGGTTTACTTCTTTTTTGTGTGTGTGTGTTTATGTGTGCTGGAGGACTTTCAGGTTTTGATACTGAGCTTACCAATGTCAGTGGAAGTTCTCAGTGAATTACTGATGTAAAATGAGGGCCCTGGTAAGGTAACATATGTGAGAAGATTATCTCGGCCTTTCCCTTCTGCACTGGCAACGTGCAAAAGCTAGAGAGTTCCAATGGCCACATCAAAACACGTTGGCTTATGTTACCTGACCGCCACACAGTTTCTTGTGAGCAGTTACTGGATGTCTGCTGATGGCAGTGGAACTGCCTGGTTCAGGGAGGCCAACATCAAATTGGATGCAGTCCTATTCAATCACCCTGAACTCAAAAGGGAGCTGTCCTCTAGCTGACACGTTTATGTATTCACAGTGCACACGTGTTACCTAGTGTTGGGTTTTGTGCGGTTTTCAGAGAATTCCAAGCAGATAGTGATTGTGTTTCCTGTATTGGTGTAATCAGGCATAATGGTTTTCTACTGAAACTAAATTTCATGTTTCTGGTTAGGGCCTTGGAGGAGCGCTTGCAGGAGAAGCAGTTGTCTTCTCCTGGGCTAGAGCTGGAGCATGTACTCCTGCAGCTGGATGTTGCCCAGAAGAAGGAACAGCACTTACAGTCGGAGGTGACTCACCTTGAGAACAGGTAGCTGACTGCTTGCTTCCCCTGAATGTGCAATGAAACTTGGATAATAATGTAATACCTAATGTGTTGTATTCATCAAATTAACCAGGCCCACTGATTTTTCTAGGCTTTTAAAAATATTAAAGGGCTAAAGAAATCAAATGTTATTCATTTTGCAGTTTAATAGTGAGACTGTTTTGCTAATTGGCTGGCTGCTTTTCACTGCACACTGTGGGTGTTTTCAGTATGTTGGCTTGCTTAGACTTAGCACTTTAATTTGTAATAGGTTAGGGAGCCTTTGTTAGGCAGCTGGTAAGAACCAGATCTAAACCTGTGAAATAAGAATTATAAACAAGTTTTCCTTTCTGAATTTGTGGTTTTCAGACAAATGTTTGCATGGGAAGTTGGTAATCTTATTATGACAAAGAAGCAAACAAGAAACCACTGTATCTATTAGATCAGCTTCCTTATTCCTTTTAAAATGATTTTGGTACAGAAACCCAAAGGATTGCTGAGGAACTTCTAGGTTAGAGTTCAGTTTCTGTTGTGACAGACATAGGAGACTGCTTGGAAGATCAAAGTTTCTCTTGACCATGTTCTCCTTCTTGGGAGTATTCTAATCCGTAGTTTTACATTTGGCATCTAGCCTGGTGTCTTCAAATGCAAGGTGTGTACAGCTGAGTGAAGAGCTGGCTGAGAATATCAAAGAGCTGCAGTCAATGGAAGAACACCATACTGAGTCGAAGGCAGAGATTAAAAAGGTAACGTCGCTTTGTTCCTGGAGAGTGGGAAAGGCGTTGTGGAGTCAGCCGTTCTCTGTGCGTGTAATGTGCCTCAGCAGAGACTGTGGTGCACTGTTAGCAAAGCTGCGGAGGGGATCCAAAGCTGGGAGTGCTGTGGAGGCAGGGATATGCTAAAGAGTAAGGAGAAGATATGAAAAGGGGGAACTGAGAGGATGGTTTCTCAGGTTTCTGTACGTGGCTGTGCAGTTGACTTTGTGAGCCTCTCTTAGACCTGTTTCTTATGTTGCACAGTGCTTCTCTGCAGTGTGGAGATACTCTTATTGATGCTGTAAGGGCTAATGTGCAAAGAAATTCAAGCCTAGAATACTGAGCTTCTGCCTTCTACAGGCTCCCAGCAGGATGAAGAACAGGGAAGGAATGGGTTCTGCTGTAATAAATGCTACCACACTTGAGATATAGCTTCAAGTTGTGTTCTAGTCTGTATGTGAATAAAGGAGTTTGTTTTAGGCTTGATACCTAGATGTGAATCCAGGATCTGGAAAAAATGAGTAGCTTATATGCCGTGAAACCCCACCCTAATGCTCTATGCACCCTGGGGCAGCAGGCCCTCCAAAAGGCTTGGCTTTTAATAAGGGTCTAGAGCTTTTAACTGGAGCCAGGCTAGAGTAGAAACCTTATTGGACTTGAGCAAAAACCTCAGTTTTGTGAAAATCTTTTGTCCCACATTCAAAATGTATAGAGATGCAGATTCTGCCAGAGATGTGTACTTGGCTGCACATTTAAACAGCCACCCAATCAATGAATCTTCTGCAGGCTGTGAGGAGGAAAGAGATTTGTTACGGTTGTTTCTATTTTATATACTAGGGAGGCATTGAGGTGACATGGATATAAATCAATATATATATATGTGTGTGTGTATATATTGTGTATGGTATTTACATGGCTAGGCAGAGATCATCCGTTTCAGTTTTCTAAAATGTATGTAGTTCTCAGCAAAATCCTGGAGGTTTAGGTGCTCAATATTTCTGGTTAATGGAATAAAATATTAGGGAAGAAATTACTCTATATTGTTCTGTATGTCACTGAATAAACCTTCAGTGTCCCTGCCAGAATATTGTATGCAATTCAGATCTGGCATCTGGGGGGGATAAAGGGAATTTAATAAAACAAGGTAAGGTATGGAAAAAGAAGACCAAAAGGATGGCGTGATTTTTATGGAAGGAACAGCTGAATGAAATGGGATTTACCAAACTGGAAAAGAGATAAATGAGATTGAATGTACTAAAAATAAAGTCATGCCTGTCATGTGGAACATAAATAGAGAATGATTATTCTCTCATAATACAGGGACTAGTGGTCATCAAATAGAGTTATGAAAACAAAGAGGTATATTTTTACCCTGTGCATAGCTAGCTTGTGGAAATTTGCCATGGATAGCTTTAGTTGCTACAAGCTACCATTGAATCAAAAGTGTTTGGACACCTTCATGTTAGGAAAGTCTGGTTAGGGCTATTTAAAGATACCATCTCCAACTCAGGAAGGCAGTTTGGCAAACTGCGAGGTTATGTTATGGAAGTGTTACTGTGCTTGCCCAGTAACTTCATCGGGTCTCTGTTGACCACTGAGGTAGCATGGTGAGCTAAAGGGGCTGTGATTTCATTGACTGTAGATCATCTTAAGTACTCCACAGCATGCATCTTGTCCCAGTTGGCAGTTTGTGGTGTGAGAAAGGAGTGGGATGGGATGATTTTCAATCAGGAAGGACTGGCATGCACTGGGGGGTTGTTACTTAGAGCTTTCTGTTTTCCAGTACTTAGTTTTCACATGACTCTATCCAACGCGTTGTCTGTCTTGCTGAAACATCTGTTAAAAGATCATGGGTTGTGTGTGCATATCTTCCTCCAGTTGAAAGAGCAGCTCTGCCAGGCTGATCAAACTCACAGAAGTGAGTTAGAAGGGATGAAAAAAGAAATCTCAAGACTGACACAAGAGTTACACCAGAGGGACATCACAATTGCATCTGCAAATGGTTCCACATCAGACCTAGAACAACAGCTGAGAACAGAAATTGAAAGAGCAGAGAGGAAAGCAGTGGAGCACAGGGTAAAAAACTCTTCTGCTGTCTCTTTAATGGAACAGAGGGCTTGGAATACTGCCCTACACTTTCTAGCTATGTTGAGTTTCTTTCTGTCTGCAACCTTTAAACAAAGACTTTGAGACTCTTCTGGTGAAATCTTCTGATTTTTGGTGAATCTATCTTCCTTCTTTTCAAACCTGTAACAGGCAGTCCTGCAGAATTATTTGAGATCGCTCATGTTATCTAGGTCTGGATGATGACATCTTTGGAAACCAAATAAATGATTGTGTGTTGTTACTTGCCTGGTCTTCCCTACAGTCTTGCAGGAATAATGGCTCAAATCTTGCAACTGAGGGTGGAAAAGGGCTGTGGGGTTTTGCAGGTGTGTGTTGTGTTCTTTTTCTGAGCTGTTACTTGCCTCTGTCTCCTCAGGTAATTCTAGTTCAGCTGGAAACCTTGAGGCTGGAAAACCGTCATCTCTCAGAGATGTTGGAAAAAATGGAGTTTGGTATGCGAGAGGTATGCATGAGGGAACAGGGATGGGAAGCCAGTAGCGTTGTGGGTCCCCCACCTAAATGTTCTCAGCTTAGGCTGAGAGGTTTGCATCTTAACTAAGTGAGGGAATCCTGGAATATACAGCTGGAAGAGGACTTGAGGTCATGTTTCTGCCTCTGGCCTTGGGGTAACAAGAAGGACTACATCTGAACACCTCTTGGTCCATCTTTTCCTGACTGTTTTTAAAAGCCTCATCCAGTGATGAGAAAGATTTCCTTTCCTAAGCAGATTAGCACATCTTGTCTAAATGCAGACACGATAAGTCATATATAATTGATTTGCTCTTAGGAAAGCCGTGAAAATTTTGCCAGTCAAAACTGGGATGGTAGAATATGTTTTAGGAAGTCACTTCCCAGCCTTTGCTCTGGATTTAACTGTGGTATCTTGCCAAACAGAAGTTTTGACTTCAGCCCTTCTCTGTTAGGGAAAACATGTCACCCTGAGAGCACTCAGTGAAGGCTATGCTACTGAATTGAATAAATTAAAATTGGAGAACCAGCAATTGCAGAAAGATCTAGCAGAGGCCAGAGCAAAACTGGAGCTCACTACCCAGGTCTGCCAGGATGAACCCGAGGACACTGCTCAGTTGCAAAGCGAAGAGCCCAAGACCAGGGATGTGCACTGCAGGTGAGTGTTGCATAACCCCAAGGATGCTGCTTCTATGCTATGAAGGAAAATGGACGGTGTGGGGATGCGTGGGATTTTAATGACATGCTGTAGGAACAGCATCTCTGTCCAGTATGTATGGGAGAGCACAAAGGGCTGCTTTGGAATCTGCCTTTATGCTTTAAGCAGCTCAATAGCTTTTAGTCCCAGCTATTTTGCATTCTGCAAAGCCAGCTAGTATTTGACTGCCTCTGTTCTAGATAGAGAAGCAGTATGTGCTGCTTTTGGTGAAAGGATTAGATTTGGCACATGCAGCTGTGCTTTTTTTTTTTTTTTTCAGTGCTAGGATGTGTGTATACTATAGCTTTTGATATCTACAGTAGCAGGAGAGTGAGAGAGAATTCCCTGCTGACTGGATGTGCATCTGGGAGTCATATGGAAATGAGAGATAGCCAGTCTGGATTGCCAAGGCTATCAGTAAACTGTATGTTAATTGCTATTTCTGTGCAAGTTCTTGCTGAAATTCAGCTGTTACGAGGCAAACTGTCAGCCAGTTATGTTTTCAAACCTGCCTTGCAGGACAACTAGGGAATCACAGCACAAACATGATGAACAAACAGAGAAAACGCATCACAAGCCTGACAAGATTATTCAGCATCATCAAGGGGAGCCCCAGGGACGGAAGATCCAGCCTTTGCCTGCTGAAATGGGAGCTGTGATCCCTGAGACTGGTGAGCTAACCACCCAGACCAGCAGGAAGGGCTGCCTGGAGTCACCCACCCTTGCTTCGGATTCCTTGCAGGGAACAGATTCTTCGCTCTTTGTGGTGGATGACAGCACAGGTTTTCCAGATGGAGCGTCTAAGAAGCGCATCGCAAATCATCAGCGAGAATCTGTGCCTTTGGTAAGCAGTTGCATAGAAGCTGTTTGCCATTCAGCTGCTGACAATATATCTGGGTTCTCATCTGGCAAAATTCACATCTCTGAGTCTATGATCTGTCTGTGTGGTGCCTTGTTCTGTGAGCGTATGTCAAGCGTAAATCAGGAAAGAGAAAACAATGCTGGGTGGTCATTACTTGGACAATGGGAGTCATGTAATTACTGTTCATAACTCTCTGGGGAAAGGTTTTGTTTGCTGTAACTGCTAAGCTCATTCCAGAAGCACTTGGTTCTCTCCATACTGGTGATGTACATCAGTGTGTACCAGGACCTGCTTCTGTTTCTTTGGGATTCTGCTTGAGCTTGTGGTTTGGGACTGTAGTAAAGTGAGTCTGACTCCTCTGGATGGGACTGCAGTAGGCAGCACCCTGCACTTGGAGCCATTTATGTCAGCTGATAGGAGAGCTTGAAATGAGTGCTCTACTGCACACGTGGAGGTTGTAAATATAAAAATAACACCTTCTCTGTCCTCCTACCTCAGCTCTGCTGCTGAAGCACTTGCCCAACACACAGGAAACTTGGGCTCATTGCTTGCCTGAGGTGTTTAGGACTGTATACCCCAGTGCCTCCTGCAGTTGCCAGTCTAGACAGATTTGAGCAGGGAAGGGAGGGGAATGGCAGAAGGACGCAGACTAGTGTGCTGGAATTTGTCAAACCAGGGAGGTTTGTAGTAGTATAGGGAGGGTGGAAGCCTGGGTACTGGTCCTTGCTCCAGATGTGTTGCCCCTAGCAGTCTTTGGAGTTTTTTCTCCTCTGGTTGCGTGTTGTAAGCTGTGACAACAGGTATTTTTGTCTTGTGGGGACTCTGGAGAAGTCTCCAAGGCTCATGCGTGGGCAAGTGGAGGCTTGTCAGGTCTAAGTGGAAACTCTTCAGATGGCAAGATTGGCATCAAAGTGCAAACAGTTCCACTTTAGGCCCTGATGCTTTGTAGAGAGAAATTGCAGCTATTTGTTCTGTATTTACTCAGAGGTAGAAACAAGATTTCTGAGGAAACACAATTATTCTGGTGTGATGACTGGGACTCCCTTCTCATGGTCAAGCTCCTGTGTCTTTAAACTAGTTCCTTTAACATCGAGAGAGGAGATTTCATGCCAGTAGGCAATAACAGAGTGGGAGAGGTTTTCTTGCTGTTTGCAGCATTTTTTTTTGTTTTCCTTTGTTCCTGTCTGTTGATAGAAGGCCAGAAAACCATGAGACTCCAGGGTTGGGAAATAACCAGTTGTATTGTCTTGCCAAGACACTGAGGCAAGTTTTCTGTAATGGAAAGCAGCTCTGTTGTAATTCACCTGCCAGCCCCTGTGCAGGAAGCTTCTCTTCAACTCATTATTTAAGCTTAGTTTACAATGTTATTTTTGTAAGTTCAGAACTTGTGGGTAAGTGATGCGAGTAGCAGGAACAATTCTTGACTGTAAAGCAAAGAATCTGGAGTAGTTCATTGACCATTGCTAGCCAAATTGAAGTGGCATTCAGTGAGCTGCGATGGGAGTTTGCCCTGTGCTTCCCCTGTGGGACTGTGGCAGACACCCATTAATTCAGGAAGAGGAGGTGTGTAAAAGAAAGAGATATTCCTGGTGCTGCTCCAGCCTGGCAGTTCTCTCTCTTCTCTGGAACCCATATTCTGAAACGTTACTGCACATTGAGGTTTTTATGAAGGCGAGGAGCAAAATATAGACCTTAAGTGAGGCTGGACTAATGCTCCGAGGGCAAGGTGACCCTTGGGATTTTGTGGTGACCTTCTGTAGAGTTAAGCGATGGTTGCACAAGGCACATCATTCCCTCTCATTATCTTAAGGGGAGGGGCTGGTGATTGAAGTGAAACTCCAGTTTCTCCAAAGTAAATAGCCAATTCCTGTTGATGCTTCTGGGGCCAGGATTCTACTGTGAAGTGCAGCAGCTGTGCAGGTACATGGAGAGCTTGTTTCTGTTCAGCTCTAGCCCCCAGTTGGCTCTGGGGGGAATGGCTGAAACGGAAAAGGTACGCGTGCTGAGGTACCAGCCTTACTCCCTGCACGTTGGCAAAAGCTTTGGAAGTATTTGCTGCTGCTTGGAGACTGTTGGGAGGGACATTTACACATGACACAAGTGTGAAATTCTGAGTGACACCATCCGTAGAAGTGTATTTAGCTGTGTGGTTTGCTGATCAGTAACATTTCTTACTGAAACTCAGAATGAAAGAATACCTTATACCCCTTTTTTCTCCTCAGTGCCCCCTGCCTACAGCTTCAGTTGGATCAATAGCTGCGAGGTACCTGGAAGAGGAAGAACTGAGATCCCAGCACATCCTGGAATGCCTAGATGCTCACATTGAGGAACTGAAAAAAGAGAGTGAAAAGATAGTGAGACATTTCGGACAGCAGGAGTAGTGTTTCTTCAAATGCACTGCTTTGAATGCTACTTTACTTGCATGGTTTCAAACTGCCCCTGAAGGAGGTACCTAAAAGCAGTTGCCACTGGGGCTTGAGTGAGAGGCCTCCTGCTCTGAGCTGGATCAGCAGCCAGGATACCGAGGAAAGGAAACTCCTCTCTAAACGTTTGATCTGATGGAGGGCAGTACTCCCCCACAAACCTTTAGTCAGCAGGCTGTGGGTCACAAGACTGCATCAGAGATACGTGTTTGTGCACTCAGTCAGATAATGGTGTTTTTAGAAGCATTTTCTATTTTTAATGTAAAGTATTTAAAGTGTATTTTATACATGTAAAGCATTGAAATAAAGTAAAGTGGAAAAACATCCCTTTTCTTCTCTGTGGAAATTTACAGAGTGAATTCTGTGGCTTATGTTGCTATCTCGTCAGGAACTATGATAAACAATTTTTCCATTCTTTCCCTCTACCAGTGTTCTTCAAGAAGTATAATTCCTTTTCCTTGAGTCCACCTGTATTTTCTCCAGTTACTTTTCCCATAGCGGAATTTCTTAATATTTCCTGGTTCATCTTGCAACTTGTGCACTTTACTGTTTGTATAGTATCTGGCTTCTTTATCTTGCTTGCACGTTGCTTGGAGAACTACAAAACAACTGAGGAGTGAATAGCTGAATTCTGATTGTGGTCACAGCTCTTATAAGATAAAGAATAGTAGTTGGAAGTGGAAAATGAAATCGGGTGGGAGGGGAACCCGCAAACAGGAGAAATTCATCAGTACAGCAGATGTAATTGCAGCTGCTGTGTGAGCTGGTTATCAGCCTACTTGTATCTAGGCAGTGTCTTGGACACTGCCCAGTCGGATTGAGCTGTGTCATTAGAATACATTCAAGATGTGTTTCTTCAGTCCTTTTGCAAGAAAAATTGTTAATGAGTTAACAGAATTTGTTTTCTGTGGACTTGCATTTCTTCTAGGGGCATTCTGCAACTCTTCCTATGGTTGAGCCTTTACAACCTTTGTCCAGACAAACCTAGGCACGGAGGCACTCCTTGTCCCTGTCTGTAAGTTTCCCGTTCCTTTCCATCAGCTTCACCTTGTCCTAAAACAGCTTAATGCTGTCAACAACTAGGAATACAAAAGCAACCTATGCATGCATAAAGCAGCCATCTGATGAGGTAGATGTATTCAGCAAGGATGATGCCTGCGTGCAGACTGCAACTCTTTGTTATGCCAAAAAACAAGAATTGAAGAGGTGGAGGATTTTTTGAATCAACGAGTTCTTTTATTTTGGCTTTCTTCTAGAGTTCTTTGAACAAGGATAAAACCTTCAAGTCCATTTTGAATTCTCTTTGTGTGGTCTCTGTAATGAGGCGTTCAGCTGCCCACAACCGTGGACAAACCGTGGTCGTGTATTTTGCAAATAGTCAGCTTTGGCCTCAGTTCCTCTTCAGAGCTGCCCACAGGTAGGCATTCTTGGAACATCCACCTTAACTATCCCGATCTCAGGTAAGGACTTGTTGGTCATGAGGTGTTTTGACCAAAACTGAACAGCAAACCAGAACAAATGCTGTATCCCCCTCCCCCATAGAGCCACTGAGCCTGTAGAGCCATGGAGCACCCGGTATGCCAGAACTCTTACAGATTCCTCACGTCCTCCAGCTGTGACAGCATTACCATTTTTTAAATGATACCTTTTGAATGTGCCTTACAAATTATTTTATGTTTTTTGAAGACTTGATAAATTACCGAGTGTTGCATCATGCACTAAATGCTTTCAGAAGTTAGGAGACATTTTGACTCAGTGTTTCTCCCCCTTCCACTGGAGAGACTCACCAATTCATCTTCATGTTGGCAGAAGTGAGCAGTGAAACTAAAGATGATCCATCTGTTCAATTAGGTATAATCCTGTGGTATTTATCAATTTCTAATACAGGTAATGAGCAGCTTCATTCATGGTGTTGGTTGTGGAAAAAAAGAAAGTAAATTCCCTGCCTGCCTCCTCCCCCTCAAGTCTCCATGCTAGTGTACCACTTTAGCTCCATTGCAGCTTTCTCCCTTTTCTTAAAGGTCAGGAAGAGTACTTGGGTGAAGGTCCATGAAAATGTGTGCTTTTTAAATGGTGCACTTTTTTTTGGAAAAAATAATGTATGTTTCCATGTAGATTGACTTTAGGTGATCTTGCTTGTAAGATCTAGAAAGAAAACAGTATTCTAGGTGAAGGCCTCTGTGTTTCCTGGTATCCTATTTTTTTATTTTTTTTTTTTACTGCCTTAAAGAATTCCTGGGCATTGTTCCCCAAAGAAACATTGATTTTGTAGCAGGGGAGAAGGAGCTGCTAGTGAAGTAATGAGGAAAGCTGGCACAGATGCAGGTAGCTGCTGGTTTTGCCAAAGCTGGTGCACGTGCTACACAGCCTTCTTTGAGGTGTGATGGAAGGAGCAGTTACATTCATTCAGCAATGACTGGAAACATAAAACTTACTGCCCGAGACAACAGTCTGCATGGAGAAGTCTGATCAGAAGTTAGGCTGTGTGGACTGAGCAGGTATGTGGCTTAAAATAAAGGATTGCAGCGTGGTTTGTGGTGAGCCCTGTGCAGAGGGGACAGGATGTCTTTGGCTCTGAGGTGGAAATGGTGGGACAGAGTTTGTGGGGAGAAGACGTGCCTGAAAGCTCTTTTTCTCAGCTAGCTTAGCAATCCTTATTTTTGTTTTTCCAGGAAGAGGATTTGAGGCTTTTGTGATTCTTGGCAAACAGAAATGTGCCAGAGACCATATCTGCCTCGTAACTGGCTTGCACCTTGATGGAAGCAATCTGAGTACTTTTAAGTCCTGTCTGGTTACACGGGCCAGTAGGACTGTGCTAGAGAATGTCTGGAGAGCCAGTTTGGAGAACCAGAGAATATAAAAACCAAATAATAATAAAATGTAATGAAACATTCCCAACATCCTTCCCTCTCTTGTGCCTTCTTTTTCTGGATCCGCTGTGCCTGGGCAGCAGGAGGAGGCTGAGCAGGCAGCGTGGCGTTGTCTGAATTCATCATGCCACGTACCTGCTCCTCTTGGTGGTGCAGGGATTGCAGAAGCTGTCTGGTCCTAATGCCTGCCAGGGAGAACTCGGGCTGAAAGGGGAGAGCTGATAGTGCAGAGGTAACGGGGAAGGGGCTTCTAGAGGTGTTCAGCCAGTGTTAAGTCTCGGCTATACTGAAGAATGCGCATTTTTTTTATGAGGGGGAGGAGGAAAAGACTCGTTTATCCTGGAGGGAGATGTCGCAGCAAGTACAGACTTATGAGGTGCTTTTATCTGGGGCTGCAGGGTTTCGCAGGCGTTATTTCTCTGCCTTTGCAGAGTCAGACATCCCTTGGAATAATCGCCTGGCCCTGACAGCATTATAATTAACAAGGCTGGAGAGGCTTTTTTTTTTTTTTTTGTCTTTGAACTCATGCTTTCAATAGCACCAAAGAATTCCTTACACACTTGCAGGGCTGAGCCAGATGTTTGCTTTCTGCTAGAAATGTGGAAATTTGCTTGCAATATTCCCGTCTGCAGCAGGGTCACATCTCAAACATGGGAAGCTGCTGCGGGCTCTGCCCGCCGTTAGCGTGCTGCAGATGTTCCTCTGCGGGTGCCGCAGAGCTTTGGGCCACTTCTTGCTGTGAGGGGTTCGATGCTTGTGCCTACGTGTGCATTTGCAACCACAGGTATCTGAGTTTTCAGCATTTTCTATGGGGAGGAGGGAGTACTCACCCGAGGCTGTGCCAGCCCTGGTGTGAGCCGATGCTGGTGCCCGCCACGGGGTCCCAAAATGCTGGTGTCCTCTGAGAGCCGGGGTGAGCGAGCACCAAATGCTCAGCGGGGATTGAGGCTGTTTCGGGTGCAGGGGAGCTGGCAGTTTGTGTAGCTCTGTCTGTTGGTGTGCGTGTAAGTGAACATCAAGCGTTTGGTTGCATGAACAGTGTATCTAGTTTGGTGCCCATGACCCTTTTATGTGGAGAAAGGGGTTTCCTTTAGTTCCTAAGCACTCCGGGATGCCTCCTTATCCTCCCGTTCTAAGAAGTGAAGGATTTGCCTGGATCAGCTTGGCATGCAGAAAGAAAGCTACTGAAATGTGTCTTCCTTGAACTGAAGAGCGTGATCTAAGGAAAAAAGATCTCTGCTATGCACCAGGATGAGCTATAGGGCAGTCTGAATTTAGAGAGAACGCTTGATTTAGCCTTCAAGGTCCTAGGCAATCAAAACATCCCAGAGTTTTGCTTGCATCCGTGCTGTTCAGTCTGTGTTGTTGCCCAGGGAGTGGATACCTGCTGGGCTCCGAGGCTCATTAGTGGCCCTGCAGCGAGCTGCTGCCAGTTTTTGAGGGCAAAGACACTTAGCTGTTTGGGGAGGACTTAAAACTTACTTTCCTGTTGTGTGTAGCCTCCTTGTCTCAAAGTACAAAAGAACCCAAAGCATTGCTTTGCTCCTGGCATCCTACAGAAAGCTTGGTTAGCTTACGCTTCGTGTTTATTCTGGGAGCTCACGTCTCTGACAGCCTGTGTCCTCCCCGAGGTTCTGCTACACGAGTGTGGCTCCCAGTGCCCTGCACACTTACTGCACCTGCTTCAAGCTGGGGCTCAAGGCTGCTTGCCTCCAGCAAAGCAAATCCCACACAGGAACAACCTGTGGATCTCGTGCAGAAAATGCAGTGCCTTTGTGAGGAGGAATTTGTATCATTTGGTCAATGAAATAGAATGCAACAACAAAGCACATTTATTTCAAATTCAAGCTCAAACATAATATCTGCCAGGCCGCACTAACACAGACATTTGAGTTTTATGGATCTCGTGGTGTGTACTTGTGGTGAGATCCACTAGAAGACCACCTTGCATGTGTATGATTTTTCCAAGAGCATAGCACTGGATGTTTTTTTTTTTTATATGATAATTATGTCACTTGGCCTGCTGTTCCATTTAGCCCCTTAAGTTCTTTAGTTCCAGTTTTGCATATACAAGTAAGACGAATGAGTGATTTCTGAAAACTTTATTCTCCTTTTACTGTAGTTTTAATTACAGAAACACCACTATGCTTGAGATACGATTACAGTGCTAACATTACAGAAAAAGTGCTTACAATTCAAATGCTCTAATATAAAAAGGTAAAAATTATTTTGTTGAATTTAAGATTCAGTGTAAGAAGTCATTTCGCAGTATCACTTAAATTTGTAAGACAATGAAGTGCACAAGAAAACTTCACTTTGTGTCTCCTTCCTAACAGTTCTTTCTCCTGGGATGTATTTTGCAACTAAAGTTATATAGAAGCCTGCTTTAAATATCCTGAAATTCCTCATGTCCTATATTGCTGCTGAAAAACAGAGGGTACTTCCTTCATCCTGCCCCAAAATTAGGTGGATTCTTCTCTTCAGTAGCCATGATAAGACTTCTCCTATGGTCCATAATTTGGAAACTAGCCATCACTGTTAATGTGTCGTGAGCTGCGTTGTGATAGCCAGTCATTTCCATCAAAACGTCAGTCTGCATGATGTTACTGAAACATAGGTGAGGGGTTTATCTAATTTCTTCCACTGCTGCTCCCTTCATAAAAGGATTTTCTGCCTCCTTGTACCCCTTTGAGCCCTTGATCTCGCAAAAGCGCACAGATGTTGCTCTGCATTTGTCAAATGAATGAACTTGATTGAGAGAGCTAATGATCTCTTACAGCTGTATTGTTTTCAGGCGTGTTGGTTCCTGCAGGAGAGCTGGAGTGAAGGAAGGGCTGCTACGGGGTCTCAACCGTGTACTTGAGGACGTGGGAGTAGAAGTTGTGGTTGGCGTTCTCCTGCACCATAACAAACAACTCTGTGCATCCGGCAGTGTTGCAGGTTCCCTCCCAGAAGCCGTCTCTGCTCAGGGTCAGCGTGTGAGTGTCCTGGGCCTGAACTAGCACCTTTGATATCCCGTGCATTTTGAGTTTAAACTGCACGTTGCGGTTGGCTGGCAGCAGCCCGGAGAGTGGCTCCAGTATTTCGTAGTCGTTCGCCCAGTTGCTATAGGTCTGAGGGAAAGCCGGCCACTTCACTTCGTTGTTCAGGCAACTGATGAGGTAGTTGAAGACGTAGGTATAATTGCCAGGATCTGACTTCTTCTTGGAAAAGAATTTCAGAACAAATTTCCCTGCATGGGGGAGATGGACCAGAAACTCAACTTGGTTGCCACGATGGATTTGCATGATGTGCTGCCTTCTCCTGTCCTCTGTCAGGCCGCTGTTATCAGACTGCAGCGTGGGTAAGATGCTTATGTCCTTTCCCAGGGTGAAGGTGAAAGAGCACCGTCCATCGTTGGTGTGGACGACTGGGTCGGGCTGTGACGGCCTCAGGAACCCCTGGCGCTCTGAGAGCCAACTTGGTCCAACGGGCTGGTGTAGGTCCTTCGGGAAGTGAACGCTCTTGTCCACAGACTTGCACTCGACAACATACTGCAACACGTGGTTGTAGACATCTTCTGGGGAGTTGGAGGACTTGGCAAAGATCTCCAGTTCCTGGCGCCCTGTACTCTGTGGGTAGATCTCGAGCTTCATTCCGTGTTTCCTCAAAGTCAGTAAGCCATGTTTTTCTCTTCCCTTCAGCGAAAATGTAAATAATGTGGAAGAGCGGCAATCCACTGATATGGTGGCGGTTCCATTGACTATGAAATATGTAAGAAAAGAAACCACATCAGAGTTTCAGTGCATTTTTTTTTGCATGTACATACCCTGTTCCAGAAGACTAATCTGTCCCAACGGATTGTCACTTCCCTATCAGTAAAAGAGAGAGCTGTGGCTGACAGGTCACCTGTTTACAGAAACTGGTGCCCCTCAAAAGAACCAGGTGATGAATGACCTTTTTTTTTTGGAGGTGTGCATTAATCCTGCTTTGATATCAACTGAAATGGAGCTGTGGTCCTATAGAATATGAAAACCTGTGAGAAATGCAACTGCAAGTACTGTCAGCCTGTGTGGTCAAGAAGGGCTTAGTTAGACGTGGCCAGACCCGATTTCTAGTCCAGCAGCCATTCCAAGAAGCTTCAGAGAAAGGTGTAGGAGTCTTGCAGTACACAGGCATGAGATAATTGACCTCCCTACGAGCCTGTTCCCAAAGTGCTTGAAGACAACATTAAGTCCTAAAATGTTGCTGCCCTTCAGTTTGAACTTTTGTGTTCTTGGCATTCATAAAAATGGCTAACTATTAAAATTCCTGCAGCCCTTTTAAAATCTGAAGATGGTGACCTGAAATGTGGGCTCTTTGGGGCAGTGAGGTTACCTGAATGGTTTCGTGTTAAAATTGCTGCTGGATGCTGCAGGGTGCTGAGTATCACGTAAAGAAGAGCCTAGTTATATGTTGTTCAGTAAGTCAAACTTTTTGAACACAGAAAATTGTTTTAATCTCATTTTCAAGGCAGGGATTACCTGTTTGGATGATGGCTGTATCTGGGTGCACAGCCAGCAGGCCCAGCTTGTAGAAGTCACTGTTGTACATCACGGTAGTCTCAAATTCCTTCAGCGTCAGAGCTGGTTTGAGAAGCTGCCAATTACTGTTATCTGGGAAGTGATCGTTAATGAACAGAGCTGGGTGAGTCAGAAAATAAAACTCGTTGTATCTGGAAGGAGAAGGAAGAGATAAAAGGAAAGTGAGTAATTATAAGCAGTTACTTCTTCCGCCGCACAGTGATGGTGGTTTCAGTAGGAGGAAGTCAGAGTGTTTGGGGCTGCTGAGAAGCTGAGCTCTGTGGGTTTGAAACTCTCCAGGGAGAGAAGGAACCTCAGCTTTGGTTTTCTATTTCCAGGGCAAAATGCTGAGCTCTTGTATAAACCCAGGGTATTTGTGCTGTCCCCTGCAACCACGGGCCCTGAAGAAAGAGGGAGGCACCTCCTCTGGGGCAGCTGAAAGCTGTGAGTCCCACTGCTTGCTGCTCGAGGTCACCCCCTTTCCACAGCAACGAGCTCCCTCCCTTGGACAGGCAGCCCAGAGGGTGAGACCTAAACTTTGTCCCCGGTGTCTCTTAGCACACCTGCTAGCTTGCCTTTGTGGTAGGTTTATGTATTAAATTAGAGAATTGTTTCTCTACCTGAAGGTGAACTTGTCAGAAGTGTCAACATTACCGCTTCCCCAGGTGCTATCGAGTAAGTGCCACCTTCCTTCCAGGTAGACGGCGTTCCAGGCATGGTTGGAGTCTCCCTCGAAGGCCTGCCCAACCGTGTACCCGTACCCCTTAGAGTATCCTGATAGCTTCATGCACTGGATTCCTGCGATGCTAAAAGAGAACAACGAGGTGCAGCAGGACATTTTGGTTTTAAATCCTTCAGTGTACTTCTGTGGGAGGACGTGAGGAGCCACATCCAGCGCATCCACAGAACTTTAATTCTGTACTGAACGGGAGCACAGCCCCCCACAGCGTCCCACACCAGTGCCAGCACACCACAGGTGCCTGCTCCGGCCACGTGCCGCCCAAAGCACTGGGCTCATTGCACCTCTGCTGGGCCGGTGGCTCAGCCCTGAGCATGGCACGACCTCCTCAGCCCTTCCAGAGGCAGGAGAGTTCTCCCCATTGCCCAGTGGCATCAGGTGGAGACTGTGCCCTTCTGGGGGCTGGCTCCGTGCAGGGCAGCAGAGCACAGGACAGCATGAGGCAGCGACACCCGAGGCTGTTAGCGTTGCCCAGTGTTGCGTAGAGGTCTTCTTTCCCTTGTAGCTTTTGCACAGAAATTTGGAGAGAGGGTCCCACGGGAGGAAGGGGCCCTTCTCTTCCAGTTCTTGCACGTTCCATCTCTTTTGCCTGATGCGCCATCAACTCAGTCTTTCTGGGGGAGGATGACAAAGATGAGGTGCGTTTAATTGCTCTCTGTCTTGTTCCTCAGTGGGATCCCTTTGATGCTCTCCACAATTAGCCCATGTAATTATAAATTAAAACTGCATTTGTTCGTGCTCTCTCTAACAGTAGGCCCAGTGTTTGACACCAGCCAAGATCTCTTATACCTCCCAGGACTGTGGAGGTTGATTTAGTTTCCTTAAAGAGTGACCTTGTGCTTGCCCAGGGTACAAATGATTAAATAGTTTCCCTCTCTCTCTTTTTTAAATAATGAATACTTGTTGAAGTGTAAACAGGATTTAAATAAGCAATGTGTTAATAAGCCCTCTGCTGTTGATAGCAACGGATTCTAATATTGGCCTCGTATTTCAGCATTAATCTAAACTTACTTCGCTTAGAGGATTGTCTTTTGTGTAGGATGGTATTGACATTTTTCTTCTTCATTGAAAAGTAAGCTAGCTGTAACAGCTACCTTAAGTAACAAACCGTGCATGCGTCAAGATCAAGACTGTCTGCATAACGTGGGTTTAATTCAGTGAGAAGAAAAATGATATTTATGGGGAAGATAATTAGCATGCTTGTTAAGACGCCTGGGTCTGATAACTGAGATACTGGCTGGTAATTAGCAGTTTGGCAGTGCTCGTAGGGAAGACCACTTTATTCATGGAGGGGATGCCTGTGTAGAGGGAAGACAGCCCCATCAGCTTCACACGCAGACATCCTAGCGCCTGGAAGACCTTGTGCTACTTAGTTATCTGTTCCTCTGTCGTTGTGAAAGGGGAACTGAGAGTCAGCTGGGAGCTGGCTGGGCAGCCTGCAGAGAGAAGACAGAGGTGTACGGGGAGGAGAGCCGTGGCAGCGCCCTGTTGCTGCTCGGTTGTCTGGGTGTTCGGACAGAACACCAAGGGACACCTTCTGCCCTCCCTTCTGTCTGTGCTCTCGCTTAACATGAAGCTAGCAAAGGTACAGCAAGAGTCCCTGCTTGGATGTGCTGAGTTTCTAAGAGAAAGGTCAGAGCATCTCAATTAAGTCTCCTCAATAAGATGGACAAAAGCACACTAAAACCTCCTGTAGGAACAATCCTCTACTGGTGAAGAGAGTGAGTGATCACGTCTCCGTTCTTGTATAAACAACTTTACACAGGTAAGTTAACCGTGCAGAAAGAAGATGGAGAAGGTCTCCAGAAATGCCTGATGTGGCAATGTGTTGGTAGGAAATACCCTAAAAGCAAGGTGGACAAGAAGAAATGCGTTAAGGAACTGTTCTCAACATCTGCTCAGTGCACCAAGGTGGTTAAGCCTAAAATGCTTTTCGACTTCAAGAAAAGTAGGAAATAATCTGGGTCTTGCTGTAGATGTCACTTGAATTCAATGGCAGCCTCTTCCCTTTCATTTCAGGTTGGCTTTGGAGATTTCATTTGAAAAAAAGAAGCAAATCTGGCTTCTCCAGAGGGAGGCAGTTGTACCCAAGAGCCAGGAACAGCCACAGACTGTAGAGAGGAAAAGGAGAGGATGGGCAGCCTGGGCTATTTGCAGACCAACTCTGCACGAGGAGCAGCTGAGTGGGCAGTGGGCAGACCCACTGTGGGGTGTGTGGCCAGCTCTGCTCCTGTGGTTGTGCTGAAACCTCTGAAGAGCAAACAATTGTTGTGCCTTCGCTGCTGCTGCTGCTGTGAGCGTTTCTCCCCAGGTGCTCAGTGCTAGGCTTGCCTGAAGTTGAACTTGGGGGTACTTGTGGTGAGGGGTGAATTGGGCTGTTTGTTAAAGCTGCCTTGGTGGGAGCTAGGAGAAAAGGCATGTTAGAAAACCCAAATCTGTCTCTGAAAACTTTTATATAAGAAGGCTGCTCTTTGCCTCTCACCTTTATGCTTAGACTCAGTGTAAGACTTGAATGGTGCATGAGAAGAAAGAATGAGGAAATTGTCTTGCAAGAAGGAGGTGGCTTGGGTTATAGTTTTTCAGGAGAGGAGCTGAAATATTTAGCTAATTGTCAAAAGTGATAGACTGCATGACTGGGAGGTTTCCTGAATCACGGAATGAATAATCAACCTGGATCTGAGGAATGAAGGATGAATCAACAGAGCCTTTAAATAGTAAAAAAGATCCTTGGAAAGATTAATGTTTTTAATGAACTAAACATATGCTTTCTAATGAACAGATGATAATTTCCCCCACTTCTAACCGCTAATAACTGTTTCATAATATGCAGTTATAAATTCATACTTCATCATCCCCTTTCTTTATTTTACTCTTTGGTAAGCAGGATCAGGTATCATGGGATATGTTATTGGTTGGAAGCATTTACCACATTAGCATCATTAGCATCTGTCACAGTATTTATTTATTTATTTTTAAATCTGGCCTTTTCCTTCTAGATCTTGTTTATCTAATGGTGAAAGCCTTCCTAAATCTTTTTGCATGGTGTGGAAAGCCAATTGTTACGTACATGTGCCAGCAGGTGACTGATCTTCCATTTTTCCAAAGCCTGTCGGTGGAAGCTGGTCTACCGAGAAGAGGAAGGCACAGCACTGCCTCACAAACCTGTGCTCTAGGAAACTACACAATTGCTTTCTGGTGCTAGGAGGCCCCTTCCAATTTTGTGCCGCTGAGTCATCAGGGCAAGTCATCTCCTGCGGACACCCTCTCTCTGTAGGGCCGTCCCTTCCAGCGGAGAGGGCACCTGCAGAGGGCTCTGGGCGAGCTCCTGCTGGGGCTTTGCCTGCCTGTGCCACAGGAGCATGCTGCAGGCAGAGTTCCCTTTTGTCTGAGGCTCGCCATGCTTTTAACCTTCACATACGGACACTCGAAGGAAAAACCTAGCCTCTTCTAACCAAATTATCTCCGTGTTTTCATCTGCCATTATGTTAATGCGATGCGAAGCTCAGCAGATGGCACAAAGCAAATTATGCTGGGGAGGGGAGGAGGAGGGAGCAAAATTGACCTTTCCAGGACTTGCTGGTTTCCCACAGCATGGTTTGAAAGCTGAAGTTCTGCGTCCTGCTTAAAGTCACATCAGTCAATGCAAAGGCAGACAGAATAGGCACGGAGATGACAACAAACGTTAACCCTCCCTGGCACCAAATGTTCCTGAGCTTAATTTACCTGCACATTTGCTGAAAGAGCGCAGCGTATCCCTCACAAACGCTCTTCCCCCTCCGCAGCACGTCTATGGGACTGCACAGCCGCTGGCTTTTGTCATGGAAGCCCACTACGTCGTACTCTGCGGGAAGGAGCACAGGCTAAAGTTCATCCAGAAGCCCGAGGCAGCAGGCTCGGTGGGCAGCAGTAGCAACTCTTGCTTTGTTTTCCACCTCCGTGAGCGCAAACGAAGCGAGATGAGCTGCAGCACGTATGGCTCATTTCATTTTTTTTTTTTTTTTTTTTTAAACTGGTTTAAATCCACATCTTCCCCTAAGAGCTTGTGCATGTCCTATGCAAAATGCAATCGGTCTGCAAATCCAGTGGTGCTGTAGGGCTCTGGATGTGACAGCCAAGCCTCTGGTGCTCGGCAGCCTGGCTTTGTGCTTCAGCTGCTTTGATGATGGGGACTGGTATGGTTGCACCCTCGAATACATTGGGTAGGCGTTACAGAGCCACCATACGGAGAGAAACCATTTGCACAATGCCTTGTAGGGCCTGGCAGTGCAAGGAGGGGGAGTGTGGAAACAGAGATGGTGAGATAACCTCTGAAGGTATTTCTGGATAAATATATCCGGAAAGCGCTCCTTTGCGCCTTCTATGTGAAACCACCCACAAGACACAGAGTGAATCGCAGCGGCAGCGTAATGAGACCAGCAGCAGCAGCGTTACCTTCTCTATGGAAGACCCCGACCCACCTATGTGATGGCATATCCACATCCATATGACGCGGACTTTCTCCAGGTCGGTCCGGGCTCGTTTAAGCAGGGCTTGAACAAGCTCCTCTATGCTGTTGTTGACGTTCACCTGTTTGGGAGGAGGAAGTGTTGGGTGAGATTGGGGTGAAGAAATGTTGTGGCGGACACCCCTGCCTTCCCCATCCTTTGTCCTGCTAAAGCTGGTGAGACCCCACCTGCCGGGACGCTGCTCTAGCTCGAGCTTTGTTAAAAATAGAAGCACAGAGCTGTAATTCCACGTTTCAAGCAAGATGTATTTTTGGTCACAGGTTCCCTCCCAGAGTGGGATGTCTGCTGCTGGTGTATGCAGGGAAGAGGGACGGAGGCAGAAGCGAGACTTACTTTTAATGCGTAGGCATCCAGCTTCTCAAATTGCTGCAGATCTAGTGGCATGGATTTCAAAGAGGATTTGTCCCATGGATACGCTGGGAAGAAACAAGAGGGTATTGTCTGGGGAAGGGAGGGGCAGAGGGAGGGAGAGAGGGCTGTGGCTGCCCCCGGGGCCACGGCTGAGCCACTGTCAGTCCTGCAGGATGGCCAGAACTGGTGCTTGGGGACAGAGGACGTGAGGGCACCCGTGGAGGCTCCTCGCTAGCTGCATGGCAAGCAGGGCTCATCGCCTCCGCTCCAGTGGAGTTTGGGCAGGGCGGGAGGTACCCAGTGTCTTTGGAGCTGTGTGGCAGCACTGAAAATGCCTGGGTGCTGGATGTGAGAGCACAAAACACTGCAGAAACATCAGGGAAAACCTGTGCTGTGCAATCCTCTGCAAAGCAAGACTTTCTAAACAAAACCAGCAAAGAGCTGGGTTTCTTCACTCTGACACCTGTGCCCGCTGTGCTCCCCCTCCCAGCTCCCCAAAACTGGGCTCGGGCTCATCCCCCCCAGCTCCAGCCCCCGGGAGAGGCGTCCATCTCCCCTCCCTTCGCAGAGGGGCTATTCCTGACCTGCAAAGATGCTCTGCTAACATGAGCCCTGCTCTTCTCGGAAACCCCTGCCCCAGGGAGGGATTACGGGGCTGGGCGCTGGGTCCGGCTCAGCCCCTGGGGACGGTACTGCCTGCCAGCAGGACGCGGGCCACCACACTGGCTGTCCTGCCAAAATCAGGCTGCAAGCACGCCGCTTCTGCTCCTGTAACAGGCTGTTTGTTTATCTCCGTTTTCCCTGAAAAGGGCTATTAGGCTGACCTAAAGAGAGATAAAGCAGATTTACGCGCTTAACGGTTCCTACTCTACACCGCTCCGAAAATTACTTTTTGCCTTTTGGGAACTGGATGTTTTCTTAAAATTGGTTATCGGTTTTCATCTTTGTCAGGTTATAGCTGCAAAGGCTCCCCGCAGATGTGGGGTCCAGAATAACTCAGGCAGGCTCACGCTGTTAGCTGGGCAGCGTGCATTGTGCCCCTTTGTGTGCACGGAGATGTGAGATCGTCCCCGTCCAGCCTGTGGGGTGGTCACAGAGCCATGCAGGACTTGTGGGGGACTGGGAAGCTGGACATGCTCGTATTGGTAGAACCAAGATCACAGCTCCGTACCCTCCAGGAGCAGAGCAAGCCTGTTTGGGGGAGAGATTGGGGTCCCTGCCTGGGGCTGGACCCTCCTGGCATGGGTTGGGTGCAGATGATAGTTACCATGCAGGTCTTTCCCACTTGGTGCCTGCGGGGCTTCGGGCCTTTCGAAAGCTGGAAAATTGGAGAAAGAAGAATGAGGCGATCAGTTGTTGGCAAGAGAAAAAGAAGAAGTGAGAGGGGTGAATTCTGGGAGTCCCCAGGCTCTGTAGACACTGTGTTCCCCGGCAGTCGGATGCCTCCCATTGCAGCCCTGGGGCTGGGAACATCACACCCCAGCCAAGGCGCTGGTGGCATGGACAAGCTGGAAGCCTGGATGCTGCATGAGGCCCCTGTGCTGGCTTGGCCATAGATGGTGCCTCTGCAGGCAGCTGCTGAGGGTTTCTGATGGCCTCATATCATCGCCAGCTGTGTTAACCCTACCCCAGGAAGAGAAAGGTTTTGCTGTCACCAGCAGCTGCTTCTCAGCATCACTGCACCCACCCACATGGGTATGGCCACCACTGGGCAGTGTGGCCAGCGCCTGACCCCAAGGGCTGGTGACATCTCAAGAGCTTCAAGACACCAGCCCCACCAGGGGAGGAGGGAGCCACCTCCTCCTGGGAGCAATTTCCCTGGCTTGGAGGTAAGGCAGCCTCACCTTTGTTGTCCTGGCCTCTCAGGCTGGGCAGCCTCTGGGAACCTGCAATGATATGGGCACAATTAGTGAAAGTGCTGTGGGGCCGTGGTGATCAGCACCCCAGCTCCAGGGCTGCAGCATCGCCTGCAGCTCCCGGGAGTCCCCGCCAGTGTGGTGCCCATGAAGGGAGGGGTGTTCCCTCAGCCATGGGCAGGTTTCCCAGCTGGGAACGTACCTTTCCTGAAGGAGAGCTTCTTGAAGAGCTGCGGGGTGGTGTTCCTGGGATGGACCTCCACCGTCACCTGGGTTCCTGGAAGAAATGGTGACAAACGTGCTTGGAAAGGGAACACAATCAGTGCTCAGATGTGAAGGAGGGCCAAAGGGTCGGCGTGCCAAACCTGGTCACATCCACCCAAACATCGCTGAAATGACACAATCTTAGCAAAACAGGCGGCACCTCTGCCATCTGAGAAGGTACCAAAGTGCTCTGCTTTCCTGGCAGAACAAATAAAGCATACTGTAAGAAAACCTGTAGTCACCTCTGACATGGCTCTCAAAAAAATTCTCAGTTCTCAAAAAAAAAAAAGAAAAAAAAAAAGAAAGAAAGCCTGTTATAGTGTAGCAGGTGTTGAAGCAAGCGATAATAAAGCAGAGGTCCTCAATGAGGATCATGTGGCAGCTTAAAGAAGGGGTTTATTGCCGTATTAAGTAGTTCTTGATGGAGATACAGTAAACAGAGAATCAATGTCTCATTGATTTTTCTCAGAATAAAATGAAAAAAGGCTCAAAGCTATGGAAATGGCTTGGTTTGTGGTATGAAAACCTTTGGAAAAGGCCATTGCCTGCAAGGGGCAGTGTTGTCTGAGAGCATTGTGCTCTGCGTGCCGTGATGCTCCCAGACAACCTCCCTGGAAATTCGGGGTCTTTTGCTTAAAGCCTCACTCTGACCATGAGAGAGAGACACAAGGAAGAAGTCAGGAAGTGTTACAGGAGCTACCTGAACTTTCTGAAAGAGGCTGCACTTCAGGCAAGCATTTTAGGAGGTTTCAGCTGCCCGAGTTCCCACGCGGGTGGGCTCGCTGGGCCAGGCAGCATGGGGTTATTTTGGAGATGAAAGGTCAAAGTGTGAATGCACTTCGGGGCTGCCAGCACGTTGTACCTGCTGCCCCCAGCAGCTCTAGCCAGAGCCTCGTGGTTTTTGAGGTTTTCCCTAAAACCCAGCTCTTGGGAGCAGCTAATTAGGTAGGAATCTGCACTCTCATTGAATAATAAGTTTTTCTCAGAATTTAACTTTTTAAAAAGTTTTCTTTTATCTCCTGTGGTTTTACAGAAAAGTTCGATGTCCTTAAATCCCAACAGCAGAAGGCAAGAAAGACTGTAAAAACTATACAACCCTTTAAAATCCTAGAGCTTGGCTCCAGTTCTGGGATGCTTGCAGGTACCAGGGGGCCAAGATGAGGGCTGGTTGGTGTGTTTTGTTAGTTAATTTAAAGGTGAAATGATGTTGTTTCTCAAAGGCTTGCCTTTCTGCAAATAGTATGATTTCCTTAGATTTTTATATTTTGCAAGGGTGCTATTTCTCAGGATTATTCATATCTGTGGATTTTTGTGGTCTTTCTTGCCAATTCCCACTTTCTCAATTTTCCCCCCTAAATTAGAATTCTTTGTTTTCCAAGAAACAAATTTAGCACACAAGAATGCTTTCTCCCAGTAAGCTTAAACAATGTTTAACAAATGATAAAAAGTAATCCCACAGTAAATGTTCAAAGTGCTGCACCTGTTTCCTTAAAAACTAGAGAGATGAAATGGTTGCTGATGTTTTTATGGTGTTTTCTGCTATTCCTAATTACGACGCCCTCCATAAGGAACTGGGAAGTCTTTAGCTGTGAGCCAGAGGAGCGCGTGAAACTTGAGATGGTTCCACCAGGAGAAATAAGGATGTTTGTCTGTCCTGCTGCTTGTCCCCTTCCATCTGCACTGAAATATCTGGCATTGGTTACATCCATGCTACGTCCTGGTTTCTGTTTGTGTGGGGTGTCCTGTGGGTGTGTTTGTTACAAACCAGCTTGAGCAGGAGCTTGCTGAAGCCCTGCTCTGAAAAACCCATGTACTTTGGCTGGTCACTTACCTTCATTTGTATACGAAGTAATGGTTTGCTTCTGCTTGTAGGGCTCCTCGGAGGCTTTCTGGCCTGTTCATAGGGAGAAGAACATCTCAGTGCCATGAGGAGAGCAGTGTCAGCTTGGCAGTGCAGTAAGGATGAGGAAGCAGGCTTGCTTGGGGCACGGGGCAAAATGATGGGATGTGGCCCTGCTCCAGAGGCTGGTGCCCAGGTGGGATGGTTTGAGGAGGGCATGGGCTGGAGCTGCTGGAGCTGTGCTGCCCTTCCAGGCGGTGGTCACCCAGATGTGCTCGCCCTGTTGGGCACAGCCAAAATGTCCTGTGCTTGGGAGCACGGAGAGGTGCGGGGCGCCTGGAAGCGGTGAGGTCCCTGAGCGAGAGCATGGCGCAGTGCTCAGCATCTCACCCGCAGCCCTCCCCTGTGTCCTGTGCTGGGGAAAGGGGCCCATCGAGATGCTGATTCAGGAGGAACGTGTTAACCTCTGTGGTGCCACGGGAGAAAGAGTGCTGCCTGCTCTTCCAACACTGCTGTGCCACCGGTGTCAGAAGCGCATATCCTGGCCGTGCGGTATAGGAGAACATGCAGGGGACCCCCCATGACCTAAGAGCCCTGTGCCCACTGAAGCCTCCCAAGGTGCTGTTAGGAGATAGTTTGCTTCAAACATGTTGCTGTCTTGAGGCAGAGCTGGGCACTACAAGATTGTGGATGGGCACTGTGTACTGTTTTTTGGTAGGGGGGTGTTCCCATGTGCGGAGTGAGGAGACAACTTACCACTAAGGTCTCTCCCCTGTGCAGGTTGCGGTCTGTTGTTTCCATTTCCATCACTCTGTAAACCTGTAAAACATAAATATGAGTCTGTGCTAGCACTGCAGGATGTCAGCTGGGCGTTATTTCCCAAATAAATGAGCAGATGAACACAGTGGTCAGGTCTGTCCCTGCAGCTCCCTTCCCTCTGGAGACCCAGACCCAGCAGGCATCAGCCCATCTGGAGGAGCCAGCCTTTCCCTAAGGAATTTGAGCAGAAACACTTTTTTTTTTTTTTTTTTTCTCTTTTTTTTCTTTTATTTTCTTTTTATCCCCCCTCCTTTTATTCCTGCAGGGAAGGTCCCCTTGCATTTGCAGAGCATGTTCTCAGCTTTTTGGAAGATCCCCTGAATGCTAGGAGCTGGGCCAGGGAGAGTGGCACGGACTGGAGCTATAAATGGCTCGGGGCAGCCACCTGTGGGGACAAAGCCTGCACACCCTTCGCACACAACGCTTTTGCCCCCGTGCTCTGCTGCTCGCAGGGCAGAGCAAGGTGCACGCGTGGTCCTCAGCGGTGGCCCGCGCACGTCACCTCCTCCTGCAGCTGCGGTGGCACGTGCCAGTGCCCAGAAGTGTGCAGGAGCAAAGGGCTCTCCTGCAAAAAAAGGGGAAGTTTGGGCATTTTGCAGCACATCTCTTAAAACAGGAGGGAGATGCGGAGGGGGAAAAGCCCAAGCTCTACTCCCAAGCTGCTGCTTGGCCCCAGCAAGCAGCTGGCGCCACACCTGCAGCCCTCCCCTCCCTTGGGGTTTTACCTGCGCTGTCTGTCTGTCTGTCCCTCTGCCCTTTCTGCTCGGGGCGGACGATAAGCATCATGTTGATCACCACGGTGCTGGGACCTTCCTTCAGGTCCACGGTACCCATCGCGGCAGGGCCACCGCTGAGCTGCCGCCACGCCGAGCTGCCCCGCTCGGTCACCATCCGTGCTCTGCCAACGCCAAGCCCTGTGAACTTCCTACAGCTGAGGAAGGAGCCGCGATTCGGCTGGGGGCTCTGGTTTCAGAGCGTGCCCTGGGCTCCCCCTCCCCTCGCTCTGCCCTTTCGGCGTTGAGCACTTGCCTGCACTCAAATCCCCCTCGCAGCTCTCTTGGCTTGGGGGGGATTCGCTTTCCCAAGCGGGCAGAAATCCTTAAAAGGCTTTCCCTTCTGATTCTGTCCCCCCAGTGGAAACTTAAAGGATGCTTAGGGACAGAAATAATAATAATGAGTGCTGTCCAGGGAGGTGGCTTGCTGCCGCGAAGCTGCAGCTTGGTGCAGCGGGGGGAGAGCTGCTGGAAACGGGGTGCATGAGCAGCCATTTCGGGCACACCAGGCAGAGGGAGTGAGGGGAAGTGCCCGGCGCCGAAGAGGACATCTGAATAATTCCCCCACCGGCTGTCTGCAGGCGCACCAAGTGGGAGCTGGCGCTTTGCAGAAAAATCCCGCTTTTCCAGCAGCTCCCCCAGCCAACAAAACAGGGCAGTGCCGCAGGGGTTAGCGGCTCCTGCAGCCCGCGTAAGGGACTGGCAGGGAAACGCTTTTCTAATTTTATCACTGGCCCCCGTCCCACCCCGCGCGGCCGCTGGCCCAGGGCGGCCTGGGCACCGCTGGGCTCACCGGGCAGGCTTGCCCAGCCACCTGGGGCTTGCCCGTCTCCGCTCCCCGAGATTTATGGCCGTGGTGACTTTCTGCTCGCCGCTTCGCCATCTGCCCGCTGGCCTTTAGTGCTCCCTTGCCTGGCTCCAGCCCCGGCCTGCAGCACCCTTTCCTCCCCGCCGTCCCCTGGCTTCTTGCATTATGCCATGAACGTGGGCTGGAGTGGGGCAGGCCCCCAAGGGAGTGCTGTCACGGGAGCTGGGTATGAAGCTGATGCGGTTTGTCCATGGTCGTGATGATAATTTATTTCTTTTAATGGTGCACTTGGATGCTCCTGGGCCGGCACCCGTACAGTCACCAGCACTGCTCTGCCATCACTGTCACGGCTGCCCTGCCAAAACGCGTGTCCAGAGAGATGAGAAAATTTGCAGAAATTTCCTGCTTTCCTAGAAATAGCGATCATCAGGAAGAAGGCGTTTCTTCTTGGAGGGCTTTCTCGCATTTTTCTTTGCTCATTTATCCCAGGGGGGATTTCTGTTAGTGTTTTTATCACGAAATGCAGGCTTTGCTTGCAGCAAGCGCTGCTCATAGGATCCCAGAGTCATTCTGGCTGGAAAAGACCTTCAAGATCAAGCCCAACCACCAGCCTGCCCCACCGAGTCCTATCACTCCAACACATCCTCCAGTGCCGGTTACCTGCCCCAGCCACAGCACAGGGCAGTCAGGAGGTTTTTTAAACCCTGCGACTTCTCATGCATGGGAAATCTGTCATTGGCCTGAGATAAGGTCACGGCCAGCAACAGCTGTCTGTGTGCCAGGATATTTTTGAAGCTAAAAATTTGCATTTTGAGGAGGGAAAGGAGAAAGGCTTTTATTGTCGTGTTGATTTTAAAATAAAGGCAGCTCTTTGAATTTGCTGCGGGATGCAAAACGTTCACCTAAGTCCCAGGGAGATGAATTAATGGCCAGAGAACAAGAGAAGCTATCAGACTGGCATGATTACATGTATTTACCACATAGCTGTCATTTCTCCAGGGGTGAGCTGGGGGAAGGAGAGCCCATACAAATGTAGAACAAGAATTAGGTTATTTGAGTCCCATTGGGTGGAGAAGAAGATTGCAGGCTGCTTCGCTGAGGAAAGCGCTTTAACTCTTCCGCAGGCGTTTTGCGGCTGGCGTGTCTCTGGCGGCTGTGCAGAAGGGGTGGTGGGAAGACCGAAGACATTTGAGGGTCTTTTACGTTCATTTAATCTTAACAAAGGCCACTTTGTTAAGTGGCCACAGATGACCATGGGCAGAAGAAGCGCGAGGGTGGCCCTTCTGCTCCATGGGGCATGGTCTCCAGAGGAGCTTGGCCTGCTCACCCTTGGGAGCGGGCTGCCCCTGGGCACCGCGTCCCCTTGGCTGTCACCAGTTCCATGTGAAGCCTGGGGACGTGAGTCCCCCCAGCAGGGGTAGGGGAACTGTGTTGGGCCAGCCCCAAAGGGCCTCTAGGTCGGGCCTGGTCCCTCACAGAGGCCTCTGGCAGAGGCCCGAGGCCAGCACAAGAAGAAAACAAAGTGTGCAAGGCACCACCAGGGTGGTGTCTGAACAGCCCTCTCCACAAAGATGCCCAAGATCCGTCTCCCGGCTCAGAATAGCTCATTTAGGGCTCATTAGTCCGTGCGTGTGCATATGTATTTGGTGCCTGTTGTTAGTTTTTTGTTTTTTCCCCACACATTGCTTTGCATTTGCAGCCATTGAATCTCAGCTGCCATTTTCCCTCAATTGTGGGCTGACTTTGAAGTGCCAGGCTGTGTTCGTGTTGCACCGGGTATTACAATGGCATTCTGATGAGTTTTAATCTACTCTTCTGGCCTGTCCTTTCCTTCTCCCTCCAACAGAGCTGCAAGACGCTGTGCTTATTCTCGTCCCGGCGGCCTCCAAACCACAGATTGCACAAATGCTCTGTTCGCTTTGCAGCTTGTGCTGTGTCAGCAGCTGTGCTTTATGATTTAAGACAGCAGCAGAACTTTCCACTGAACTATAAACCCCCGTGCTCAGTTTCCTGGTATCCACGTAGACAGGAGGTTAACGGGTGGCCAGGAGGGTCCCGTCGAGGCGGGTCAGGATGAATTTAGGTCACAGCAGGACGATGCGGCTGGGTGGTGTGCGCAGACGCGAAGCAGGTGCCACAGCCCCCAAGGAAGAAACACCACGGGGATTATGCTTTGGAAGCAGGATCTACTTGCCTCCTTTCTCAGTGTGAGAACAGGTGAGAGAACATGTGCTTCTGGTAGCAGGAGGCATCTCAGATTGTGTTGCTGGTCCATAAAAGCCAAGGCGTGTTGTTCCCAGGCTATTGCTACAGCAGAGCAGGGCCTATCTCCCACCAGTGGGACATGTGGCACTGCATGGACACCCTGCCCTTGTCCCCAGCACAGAGAGGTACCAGCACATGAGCTAACCTAAGGCTGTTATTTTTTTTTTCTTTTTTAAACAAGCAAAAAATACCAACATTTGTATTCTGCGGCAGAGACCTGGAAGTGTGGTCATGTACCCTCACCTTGCTATCCCCAGCCTTGACATTTTGTGTCCCTTCTGCAGGTGACGTCCCCTCTCCTCACGCTGCGGCAGCTGGATGCTGCTCAGTCTGAGCAAGAGCCGGGCACACGGAGCTGCTGAAGGGCTTTGGGCAGGACATCTTGCAGCACTGGGAGCTGTGCTGCCTTGTGTCAGAGCACGGATCTGCTGACCTTCAGCATGCTGCTCGGCTTGCTTTTTGTCGCTGCCTCTTCTAGAGGGGCAGAGCGATCCTGGCTGGGCTGAGCACCATGATTAAGGCACTGATTCTCTTAAAATCTTCAAACAACTCCTCCTTTGAAGGCAGACGGAGGACCTGTGGTGGACCCCATCCCTCTGACATCACGTGGAGGTCAGTGAGCTCTCCTGGCCACTGCAGGTCCCTAGAGAGATTTTCTCCCCTCTCAGTCACCATGGGACCAGCTCCCGAAATGTCCCATTCAGCCTTTCTGGGACAGTTTGTCCTTTAATCCCTATTTGCGATTTGGGGATTGTACCTCAAGGTGTCCTGGTAACCTGAATTATGCATTGGCCATGTCATGGGGCCACACGCCTTATTGCTAACCACTGGTTTAACATTGGCCCTGGACAAGCTGGGTTAACATCAAGGTACACCCGAGGTAGGCGGTGCGGTTACAAATGTTTTAAGAGACGTAGGTGAAGAAAGAGAGAAAAAACTTGGAATATCTGCTTGCATTAAACATGAAGGGGGGCTCTCTCCCTGAGCAGAATGGTTTTCTCAACACCCCCTTCTCAGAAACTGTGGCTCTTGTCTGGTGGAGATTTTATAAGGAGTTTTTTCCTAATGTCCTCCATAATACTCTGGCAGGTTTATTATTATTATTATTATCCCCTCCCCCCCCAACCCCCCCCCCAGAAGGCTATTTCTGGTTTATTCAGGGGAGAGCCTTGACCTTTCTAATTAAACAGGCAGTTTGTCACTTCCTGGGAGATGCAGAAGGTACTTTGCTAGACCAAGCATCATCTTTTGTGTTTTATCAACACCTCTCTGCTGCAGTGATGAACAACCTCCTTTTTCCTGCTGACCTGTAGCACACATCAGTTATCTCCTCTGCCCGATTACCCTGGTATTTTCTATCAATTTCTACCAGATGACAAACAACTGGAAAACATGTTTTTGGAAAAAAATACATGCAACTCATTATTAATGTTTTCCTGAAAGTGGATGTGGTAGTAATGAACTCTCCTGGTGTGACAGTGAGCCTGGGGTGACCAAACTATCCTTCCATAAGAATGGGTCTGGGCACTGGGAACACTGGGTTCCTCAGGAACATCTGTCTGCAGATGGGCACGCTGCTTGGTCGTGGTCACCTGGAGCTAGAGCTAAAGGACCCAAATGGTCATTTAGAGGCAAGATCATGACAGTTCTCATTGGGCTTATTTTTCCTGACCCAAGAGTCCAGGATGCCATGGGAAGAGCTGGATGCTCTACAGCATGGAGCAGAAGTAAGCTATGGGATGATCTGATGACAAAGGTGGCAACAGAAGCAGTATACTGGTGACTCAGGGAAACTGCCAAGGAAACTGTCTCTTGTGTTTGAGACGGTCTGTGCATGTCTGCTGCTGGTGGGACACCAGTGGTGTCAGCAGCAGGGGCCGAGCAGTGCGGCTGTGCTGAGACGCCTGCGTTTGGAGTCATCCTGGTGTTTCAGTGAGCCCTTCCCTGAACTGCACCTACCAAACAGGATCCCAAGTGCCCCTGAGGTAAGAGCCTGGTGCTTGTCAGGACTGAATGAGCTGCCACGAAGCCAACAGGAGGCAGGTAAAGTTAATTTGGGTGGGTCAGGCCTCGTTTCCCTATATAAGGGTCCTCCAGGACTAGGGCGGATGCAAAGGAGGCCTCATGCCCCCCTCAGTGCATGACAGAAAGCTGGCAGGAAGCACATTCCCGAGGGGAGGCAGGACTTCCCTCCACATGTACACTCAAATTGTGGCCAAGAACCAGAAGGAAACTTTGCTGCTGCCTCCGAAGAGCCGCTCGGCTGGACCCCTAGGTTGAAGCCAGCAGGCTTCTGCACTGGCATGTTGCTCTGCTAGCTCCTGGAGGTGCACCAGGAGGAAGCGGAACCCTCCTGGTTCCCGTCAGCCTTCCAAAAGGTGGTGGGAGATGGGCTGGATGGGCTGCCTCTGATGGGCATCTCTAACTTTTCAGAGAGCTGGCAGGATGCTGGGGGAACCTAAGCAACATTGGCAGTGCTGAAGTGTGTCCTCTGTGCTCCAGGGGACAAAAAGCGTTCAGGGAGACTTCTCTGTTTGGATGGAATGAGCTTACCTGTGGGGCTGGGCTGCTGGGGTCGTCCTGTTTCATGTCTCACTTCCACCTGGGCTGTTGGAAAGAGGAGGAGACGTTATTAAGCTGTTTCCTGGAGCTGCTGGCCCGAAATCACACTATGTTTTTCCTTTTGCTTGCATAGTTTGGGGATGCTGAGCATTCATTGATCAGCATGATGAGATGGGCCTGGTGATGTGCATAGCACCTTGCTGTGAGGAGCAGACAGATTTCTGACAAAGAAGTGGCAAAAAAAGGGAAGAAAGCACAGCCAACGCCAGTGCATCAGAGCAAGTATTGCAGCCAGACCCAGAGGGTTAAAGCAACCCAGAAAGCCTGAGAGGATCCCTCAGGACATCTCCCAAGTGGACTCAGGTAATGAATTTTCACTTCCGTACTTTCATTATCATTGTTCTTAGCTGGAGATTTACCATTTGTCCCCCGCCAGCTCTGCTGCACATTATTTGTGTCATTGAGATGGTGGCAAGGACAGTGCTGCTCATGCGGCTTTTCTGCTGGGCACGTGATGGGCTCTGCTCCTGGGGCTCCTGCAGAGCCTGAGCTGGAGAGCTGCGGCCCCCGGAGCTGTGCTCAGCTCTGCTTCTCCTTGCCCAGAGCAGTGCCAGGGTGCCCATGCTGCTGAAGCCCTGTCCTGCCCCTGCTGCTCCCACCAAAAGCGTGCCTCGTGTTTAAGGGTGAGAGTGGATGAGCCTGGGTTCAGCACAGCCAAAGTCAGTGGGAAAAGTGTTGGCCAGCAAGGTAGTGTTGTCTTTTTTTTTTTTTTTTTTTTCTCCAGAAATATTTTGTTGCATCCTATAAATTATCTACACCTTTTCAGAGAGGTGAAGAGGACAGCAAATTCAGATTGCAGTGTTGCACTGCATGCGGGTGGCAGCACTTTGTGGTACCATGGCATTGGTTCCAATCAGAAGCCCTTTGTCATTGTTTATGCTATTTATTAGTGAACCGTTTCTGTAACTTTCTTGGAAAATACAGGACTGGGGAAGCAATGCTGGGTCAGTCCCATATTGCTCCCTGGTACAATTTCTTTTGGAGTTTATCCTCTCCCCTTCAGTGAGATCAGTGAAAGTGATTTCCTTTTTCCTGAGCACCGCGGAGCAGAAGAGGGATGGCAGTGTGCTCCGTGCACTGGTGATGTGCCTGATGTTCATGCTTCGTGCCAGCACCTCCCCACCTCCTGCCAGCACAGCTCCCGTGGTAGACTTACTGAGGTCGGTGGATTTGTCTTCCCCTTCATTCCAGCAGCAGCGGCACAGCCTGCAAGGACGACACGGCCATCAGCTCGCAGCCCAGGAGGACACCTCTTGCTCTCCCACCCCACATCCCCATCCGCCTTAGGGTTCCCAAGGAAAGAAAGACCCAACCAGACCCAACCCCATGGCACTGTACAGCTGCAGAAATGAGGAGCGGTCCCTGTTCAAGCATCTTCATCGCCCTAGAAGTATTGGTTTCGATAAGCGCTCCTGAAGCTGGCACGGTAAGGGTGGCTGCACCCAAGGGTGTTGGGCACCCTGAGCCTGAAGCTCATCTGCCCAGCACCCTGGGGTGCTGTGGGTGCACGTGCCAGCACGCCGACGGCTCGCTGGCTTGTCGGAAAGCTTTGCGCTCCCTTCCGAAGCCGCCGCTAGCCTGTCCCAATTGGTGGCCAAATGTCAGCGGATTCAAATCGCTCGCAGCACCTCGGCAGCCAGCTCCGTGCTCTTTCCATCAGCGCTGGCTCAGATGACAGGGCATGCTACCGACCCCCCCCGAGTATTATTATCATTATTTATTTGTGTCGTGGCAGTGCCTAGGAACATCCCCGCTGTGGACCGGAGGCCCTTCATGCCCTGCACTACCGCAGAGCAGGTTGTGCCATGAGCACTGCCGTGCGCTGTGAGCACCCAGCGCTGCTGCAGCGGCCAGCAACGGGACGGCTGGGTGAAAGCAACAGGTCTGCAATCCAGTGTAATGGGAAGGAATTGTTTCCCTGGATTTTGCTCTGCAAGACCAACTGTCTTAATTAGCTGGCTCCCCTTACAGTGTTTTTCAACTGTACAGAGACGAGCCAAGGACACATGAACGTAACGTGATCTAGGAAGATTCCCCGAGTGCCAGGAAGTTGGGGCCGCTCACCCGGCCACTGCGCTGCCTTTCTCTTTATGGATGTGCTCTGGCTCCCCTCTGAAGCTGTGAGAAGAGAGTTTAGGGCTTGCTCGTGCTCGCGGCTGTTCACATGAATGCTGCGGTAACTGGGCTGCCCGTGGCTGGTCTCTTCCCTGGGGCTCTTTGCAAGACTCCGCTCTCCCACCCCAGCCCTACAGGGACCAGGGGTCATTCTCCTTCCCAGTGCCCACCAGTTGTAGGAGGAGTGTCTGGGCACAGACTGCCCTTGGCTCCACTCTGCCTTTTTCTGCCCCCTGTGCCTCATCTCCCCCTGTTTAGGGACAATCAGCAGCAGTGGATGCTCAGCGGGACCTGTGGGCAGCAGGGCAAAACGAGGCTGCATCAGCAACCACCAGAAGGTAATCATTTGGTGATAATGAGGCTTTGGGCTATTTGCACAAGGTCCTGCTGGTGGCTCCAATCCCTCTGCCTTCAGTTTTGCTCTCCCTGCTGGTGACTGCCCACGTTCCCCAGCCTGGTGCCCGTGCTGAAGAGGAATCACAACCACACGTGGCAGAAGGGGCCACCGGGAGCCACTGGCGGTGCCCAGGGTGGGCTGGTGACCTGCTCAGGACCCTGCTGCGAGGCAGGGAGCGCTGCCTTCGCCCCATGGCGTGGTGCCCTGCCCAGGTGGCACGGCAAAATCATGTGAGGCGAGGAGCTGGGGGCTGACAGCATCCCCCGGCCAAGTCATCGTGACCATCTGCTCCGCGCCGTGCCAGGCTGACGGCTGCTGCAAAGAGCGTGCGTGCCGCAGAGTGCTGGGGATCTGGCGGTAACAGGATCTGACGGGCTTCGGAGAGGCGCTGACTCTGTCTTTTCAGCTCTGCCTTATGTATATTTATCTGCGTGTACAAATAGAGCGGGCGGGACGGTTGGGTTTCGCTCAGCTGTGCCGGGGCGGGATGGCCGAGCGGGTTGCTGAGGATGAAGCTCCCAGTGCCCTGTCCCTCTCCTGTCTGCCCCGGCCCCGTGCTGTGGGAAGAGCAGGGAGAGCGAGGCAGGGGGTCGGGCAGCCAACGCCTCGGTCAGAAACGTGACTTTTATCTAAAACGCACACCTTGGTGATGCAGAAAAAAGGCAGGAAAGGGCTTTCATTCGGTGCTGTGCCTTAGTCATCAAATACCTGACTCCACAGTTTGATTTCAGCCGACCAAATTAATGCAGGCTGATGCAAGGTTTTCTCTCAAATCGGTTTTGATTTCTTTTTTTTTTTTTTTTACAGGAAAACGTGCTATCAAAGGCTGAAACCTGGCAAAAAGATGGAATGGGGACCGTGTGGGTATGGTGCGCTGAGGGGCTCAGTGCAGCACGTGGCTGGGCTTGGGGCTGGCTGTGTTAGGAAATTTTCTAATGTTCTGTCTTTGAGCTTTAGCCCTCTTGTTTCTTTTAACTTATGAAAAGTGTAAGGCTGTTCCTAGCTCTGCCGAGAGCTTTTCTTTGTGAGGCTGCCCGGACAAACTTTGGGGACCTGCTCAGTGCTGGCTCTGGCCAGCCTAAGCCGACGTTAATTCCAACCGAGATTCAAAGGCTTTCACGAACAGACTTAAAGCCCAAGGTCGCTGCAACACATCAGCATTGAAAAGAACCATTTAAAAATAAGTTGTGATAACTGAATGGGATGTTCTCTGGCTGACCAAGCCCTGGGCACCTCGACTGGCTGTGACCTTGTGCTGATCTCCACTTGATCATTTTCCTTCCCTCCAGGAGGTGATGTGAAAATGAGTGGGGTCACGTTGGCGAAGCAGTCCCCTTCCCCTTGCTCCCTGCACCAGTTAATGAGCCACCAGCTCGGGTTTTAGTTGAGAAATGGGCTCCTGGTGCTTTTGGACTGCGGCGAGTTTGGATACATGAGCCTTATGGTTTGGACACTGAAAGTCAAAGAAAAAGAAACCTAAACCCATTTGACTTAAAGGTCACGAGACGTGGTGTCATGGTATTTGGGGTCTCGTGATTTTTAAATGTTAATGCTGCAAGCCCGGAGCCTGGCAATTCACTGCCAGTAGTTATCAGCAGTGAGTCGGAGACTCAGGTTGGTTCTAACCTGCCTCAGCAGAGGCTTGATGACAGAAAGTGACGTGTGGTCACGGCCTTCTTTACAGGGCCCATTACAAAGTATACAGATCTAGAGAGTGTCCCACACCCCTGAGAAGCGCCTCGAGCTGCTGCCTGTGTCCTGCAGGGTGAAGGGGCTTGTCCAGGAGCCTGGGGCTGGGCTCAGAGTCGCATTTCCCCCATCCCTTGATTTCCTGAGCCTTCCCCTCTCCCCCCTTCCCAGCCCCAAATCTGATACACGCATATACGAAATGCATCTGGATAAAATATACATATTTTGAAACACCCCAGGAAATTAACGGGGGGATACTGAGGAAGGCTGGCCCCACGCCAGCGCCTGCTGATGGATGGAGCAAACCCCTGGACACGTTGTGGTGGCCGAGCTGCCCCCGGAGGGCTGCGGTGCACGGGGTCACCTCGCTGCCCGCCGTGCTTCCTCCCCGGCAGCAATCACCGAGGGCATCAATTAGTCGGGAAAGGCAATGCTCAGCTACTCAGTTACTTGGTAACGCAGGCAAACGCTTCGATGCTGCCATACATTGCCCAGACAAGGCGAATTCGTTTCCTGCACCTGCGGTGCAAACCCGTCCATGAATCCGCGGGGCTGCGGGGCCACGGGGAGCACCGGCTCCTGTTCCCGGGGTGCCTGCCCGCATGGTGCGAACCCTGTGCTGCTGTAAGCACCTGATTAATTCCCCTGCTTTTAAGGAAGTGAAGCCACGCAGAAACGTGCCACCGGTAACAAATTACACGGTGCTGGTGCCACCGATTAATGCTTCGGGGAGAAGTACTCTGCCTCAGGCACAGAGCGCTTCTCTTCCCTAAGAGAGTTTGTTGCTGACGGCCACCCATGACCACCGTCCTGCCCCGAAGCTGCATAGGGGTGGCAAAAGGGAAAAGCTCTTCAAAATGGGGATTTTTATTTTTTTTTTTGTCAGCCTGCCCTGCCCGCCCCGCTCGCCGTTACCTCCTCGCCCAGGTGGAGCAGAAGCTCCTGATGTTCCCCATGCAGGTGGGGTGCGAAGGGGAGCTCGCCGTGTGCGGACCGGGGCAGCTACGGCCGGAGGAGGAAGCAGGAGCAGCACGCACTGACAGCGGGATGATCTTTGCACCCTGAACCCTACTCGCAGTGGCAGTGCCTTTGCGGGAAAGGTTGGCTCCCCTGCCCAGGTGTGGTACCAATGCATGGGGCAAGGTGTTTTTTTTTTTTTGTTTTTTTTTGGTTTTGTTTGCTGCTGCCACAAGCACTGAGGATGCGTGCGGCCGCACCAGGAAACGCTGAGGTGCACAACCAGGGTGCGGGATGGGGCAGTGGTGCCATAGGGCGATGACACCCACTATCTGCAGGGAGGGGACGGTGAATTACCTGGGCTGTGCCTGGCTTTAATGCCCTTGGGCTCTCAGCTCGCCAGGCTTGGCTCAGAACCAGCCAGGACTCTGCTCTTGGTGCTTTCTTTGAATGCCACCGGCTCTCGCCTGTGGGAGACCCATCAGCCGGCCTCGGGGTGAGCCCAGCCATACACACCCAGCTGCCTGGGTTGGTGCCCGGATACGAACTCCAGAACGGGGCAACAACGGGACTTACTGGGAAGGGGGCTGGGGCCGCTCTGCCCCACCCCACGGAGCTGCTGGGCAGCCGGGAAGGAGAAGGCCTGGCTCCAGAGGGCTTCCCCAGGGCTCCCCAGGGCTACCTCACGTCTCCCCCATGACTTCCCCGTGGCTGTCCCGTGACTTCCCCATGGCTCCCCCATGACTTCCCCATGACTCCCTGTGTCTTCCCCGTGGCTTCCCGGTGTCTCCCCGTGATTTCCCCGTGGCTTCTTGGTGTCTCCCCATGAGATCCCCGTGATGTCCCCATGACGTCCCCATGGCCACCCGTGACGTCCCCATGATGTCCCCGTGATGTCCCCATGACGTCCCCATGACGTCCCCATGATGTCCCCGTGATGTCCCCGTGCTGTCCCCGTGATGTCCCCATGACGTCCCCATGCTGTCCCCATGGCCACCCGCTGTCCCCCCGTGCCCCCTCTCCCCTCCACGCCCCCCCAGGTGTCCCCATGCCCCGTTCCCTCTCCCACCCCTCCCAGCGCGGGTTGGGGGCCGCCTCCAGCACCCCACACCCCCCATCCCTTGACGTCACCCCTCGCTGACGTCACCCCCACCTCGTGACGTCACGCCCCCTCATGACGTCACGGGGGGGGGTGTGACGCAGCTCCGCCGTCACTCCCCCCCCTCCCCTCCCCTCCCCGCCTCCCCGCCTGCTCCCGCCGGGGGGCGCCCTCGGCCTTCGCACGGCGGCGGCGGGGGCGTGGCCGGGGGGCGGCGGGCGGGGCGCGGCGATTGGCGGGCGGGCGGGGGCGGGGGCGGGGGCGTGGCCGGCGGGCGGGCGGCGGGGGCGTGCGGCGGCGGCGTGGCCGCGCGTCCCACTCGCGGCTGCGATGTGAGCCGGGCGGGCGGCGCGGTCCCGCGGCTCGGCTCGGCGCGGCCCGGCCCGGCCCGGCCCGGCGCGGCCAGGCTCGGCTCTGCCCGGCTCGGCTCTGCCGCCTCCCGCCGCCCATGCCCGCCCGCCGCCGGCGGCGCCCGACGCCTGCGGAGCCCCGCGCGGTGCCCGCGGAAGGCCGAGGCGGAGCGGCGGGGGGGACGCCGGCCCGGGGGGGCGATGGCTGCGGGGCTGGTGGCGCTGCTCTGCCTGGCCGCCGCCGCGGCTGCCGTGGAAGGTGAGGCTCCGAGGGGGGGACGCGTGGCGGGGCGGCCGCTGTCCCGCTGCCGGCTATGGGGTGGTGGTGGTGGTGGTGGTGGTGGTGGTGGTGGTGGTGGTGGTGGTGGTGGTGGAGGGGATGCTCCGGTGCCTCCTTTCCCCAAAAATCAGGGGTGCTCCGCGCTCAGCCCCCTCTCCGCCGCCGCCGCCGCCGTGCTCGGTGCGGGGGGAAAAAAAGCCCGGAGAAAGCGCCCCCGGTGCCAGCCCCCCGGTTTCTGCCCGTCCCGGGGGGATGAGCCCCGCGCCGTGCCGTGCCCCCGAAACCTGTTGAGGAGCAGCCCGGCAGCGCTCGGTGCCTGCCCCCGAGCCTTGGGACGTGTCCCCGGTGCTGCCAGCAGCTTGCCCTCCGTGCCCCTTGCGGGCTGGCGGCGCCCGGCTTGTGCCCGAGCATCCTCGCGGCGTGGCAGCGCTTTGCCACGCGTGGCTTCGCCTTTCGGCTGCTCTCATTTGGCGTTTCGGGTGCTCCCGGTTGCGAAGCGGTGCCAGGAGCCAGCTCGCTGCCTCTCCGAGCCCCGACATCGCTCCGGGAAGGTCGGCGTGCTGGGCGGCAGCTGAACCCGCTGCGATCGCAGGCTGGCGGCACGCCTCGGAACTCTGCGGCTGCAGGAGCTTTTGGGGTGCTGGCAGGTCAGCCGAGAGACGGAGCTGGCCCTGGTTCGTCTGCCTACCTGCTTGCACGCCTGTCGGCTTCCTTGTGCACGGAGCGAGCTCGGAGAGCTGCCGTAGCCCTGCTTTGGCTGCTCCGTGCGCTTATCTGCTGCCTGACTGCCTGTCCGGAGAGGATCGGGGACAAGGGTTTGGTTGGGTGATGTCCCAGAGCTGGTTCCTGCAGCCTGCGAGCCCCGTGGGCATCCTCCCCTCCGCGGCTCGGGGCATGCACATCTGGTGCTCGCGTCCGTCGGGCTTCCCATGCTTCCACCCAACGCTGCCGCGGTGAGCAGGGCGAGAGCTGTCTCCAAAGGGGCTGCTCCTGCTGCTGTGCCCAGAGCAGAGCCAGAGATAAGTCTCGAGATGTTGCAAGCCCTGGTCTTCTGTGCCAGCCCGTAGCCATCCCTTTAGTATTTATTTTTTGCACAATCTAGAAAAAGGAAACCTAAGGGGAACAACCGGAGTGCTGGCGTGATGAGTGAGCCCAGATCTCGTCAGCCTGGAGGGAGAGCGTTTTGTTAAGTCATGGGAAACGGGCCCTCGCCCGCAGATGCCTGTGCTGCTTTTTTTGACTAATTGCTGGTATCACTGACTCATTATTCCTCGTCTCGGTCGCCTTCCTGTTTCCCCGCGTGCTTCAAGACTCGGGGATGTAGGCGATGGGAGGACGAAGTTTCGGCGGCCCTCCGTCACTTCCCACCAAACGCGCCGGGCGCACGGCAAACCCATCTCGCTGGCACTGCTCCTGCGGCTGAATTTCATCTTGCTTTTCTTCCTTAAGATGCAGGTCTTTTTTTTTTTTTTTCCTGCCTTAATTAAGGCTTTGAATTTCAATTTCCCTGAACGCAGCGCAGCCTGCTGAAAGTTGAATAACTTACAGTGCTCTGGTGGCCTCTTAGAGGTGAAAACAAGCGCCGGTAGTGATGGAGAGATCAGAAAAGCAGCGCTGGAGGGGGAAAGCTTGTGAGCTGGGCTGCCGTCACTGGTATTTCTGTGCTGCTGAAGATGCTTTTGGAGCAGTTCACGCAAAGAAAGGCCACGGAGGAGCTGTAGAAGGGCAGGTGCTGAGGATGTGGGGTCTGGGATGCGTTTTGGCCACGCTCTTTCTGCCCGTGCTGCAGTTGGTACCCAGCTGAACGCAGGAGCCGCGGATTTGTGGGGTGCCCGCAGGAGGATGCTGCAGCTCTCCATCCTCCCTTACCATATGCAGCGGCAGAGTGGTCACTTAACAGCACGGCGAGGCTGAGTAAATAGTTGGGGGGTGGAGGAAATGGTTTTCCCCAAATATTCATTAGGATTTGAAAGCACACTTCAATTTAACCTTGCTTGCTTTCTGCAAATATTCAAGCCATCGAGCTTTACACGCATGAATACTTGCGCAAGGAAAATGTTAAGCTGGGATGTTCGCTGGCAGTGGTGTGGAGTGGCACGTTCTGGGCTGCGGCGCTGGAAACCCAGAGCCTGTGCAGCGGGGCTGATACAGGGACCTGGTGCTGTAGGAGCTGGGGTGCCTGTGGAGCTGTGGCTGCCAGCCATGGCGTGTTTTTTGGGGTGTTTTCTGTCACCGGGTGTTTTTCCAGCAAGTCACACGGTGAGAAATCGTGAGAAAAATGGGATGTGCATTTGTAAAAGCCAAAAGCCCTGCGCTTTATCTATTTATTTCTCGTAACTTTTGAATTATTAAAGTGCGTTCAGCGGAGATTAACTCGCTCTGCTCAATATTTATTATTGTTTCATTTCAGTGGAAGCTGGGACTCAGAGAGCTGTGATAAATGGCCTGAAATATTCTGCAGTTTCCTCATAGTGAATCTAAATATCCCTGAACCCTTTGCTGAAAAAGCTGAACTGTAATTTCCTACAGTAATGCCGCTTAGGGAATTATAACCATGTGTGTTGGGGTGTGTGTGTGTGCGTCTGCTTTTCCTCCCCAGCCCTTTGCTGGGGGAATACCACTGACCCCAGAAAACCTCGCAAAACTTGGCACCTGCTGGCCTGGCAGTCAGAGCGTGGTCCCTGCTCCGCAGGACGGGTGGCAGCCGTGCCCTGTGAGCATCCCCGGCCAGGTCCAGAGGGAGAAACCCAGCCCGCTTATAGCGAGCGTCGTCCCTCCTCTGAATAATTGAAGAGCCTTCCTGTTAAATATTTAATTACAATAATATTTGGTTAGCAGGGATTGTTGGTCTGCTTTTGTGCAACTAAGAGTTGTTGTGAGAAAACAACCAGTTAAAAAAAAAAAAAGCTGTTGTCTATGATCATTGATTTTATTTTTCTTTTTAACTCATCAGTTATTCGGTCGAAATTGGTTAATTAGCTCAGTTCCATTAAGACTCTTTGGCATTTAAACTCAATGTTTCTAAATAATTATAGTTTTGCCCGCTAAACCTGCAGCCCGGTGTGACCTAATTGCTGTTACCACGGCCTGCCTGCAATGAGTTGCTGCTGGGCCGGAGGAGATGGCAGTTCAAAGGGAAGGGGCCCGAACCCCAGCACCACTCCAGCAGGATCGGGGGAGGTTTGGATTGGGTATGGGGAAGAATTCCTTCGTGGAGGGGGTGGCCAAGCATTGGGATGGGCTTCTTGGGGAAGGGGTGGAGTCCCCATCCCTGGAGGTGGGGGACACAACGTGCAGATGTGGCACTGAGGGATGTGCTTGAGCAGCAAGACTTGGAAGGTCTGCTTGATGGTTAGATTTGATGGTTTTGAAGGTCTTTTCCAACCTAGATGGTTCTGTGATCATATTGGTTCAGGACTGCTGCTTTGAGCTTCAGCCCGAAGGGAGGGAGCAGGGCTGGATTCGGGGATGCTTCTTGGGGGGATGCTCCCTCCGGCACCTCTGCATGTCTTTGGGGTGAGTGGGAGGCGATGGCAAACTCCGTCCTTCCAAGAGAATGGTTTCGATGACAATTGTAAATTGCTTGTATTCGTTAATAAGCAGGCGGATTCCTTTCAATGGCTTTGCCAAGTAGAGGGGGAAAAAGTATTAAGGTTTTTTTTATTTATTTACTTACATATTTTGATTCGGAAATAACTATGCCGAGTAATTAGGGACTAGGAAGGCCTCAGGTATGTGCTTGTTAGCGCAGTGAAAGAAGCGTTTAATATCTGGGGAGGCATCCAGGCAGCATCGCTGGTATTCAGAGCTGATTAAGCTATAATTTATGTTGCAGCGAGGCAAGGTGGTTGCTGGGAATAGGCAAGAGGCTGCAGAAATCCTCGCTTTTAGGCCATTTCCTTGCATTTGAGGTGGGGGCTTTGTCACAACTTGAATTGTTTAGTATTGCACTGCTGCTTTCTCCCATTAAGGAGTCCTGCTCCTCTCAAAACCACACTGCTGATGTTCCAGGCACCCAGGTTTTGGTTACTCAAACCCAACCAACTTATCCTTGGGTTGCCTTGAGGTTTTGGTGTCTGTGCCCAGCTCTGTTTATGTTTATTTCCTTTCTCAGGCCTCCACGCATGAGTTGTGCCCCTCTGCCAGAAACACATTTTGTGTCAGCCCCCTTCCTGTTGGTGCCAAATCCTGCACCTCAGGTAGAGGCATTGGGATGGGGAATGGTGAGGACTGAAGTTTTACAGTTTATTTTATTTTTATTTTGCAGTCAGATGCAGGGCTTTGGATACTGGAGGCCTCCTCTTGCTTCAGCCAAGGCCTAGCCACAGGGGCTGAACCGACTCATTAACATCCTCGTGAGGGTCCTGTTGATGTGGGGATAATTGCTTTTTGTTCAAAAAAAGTTAAATCACCACAGAGGAGCTGCGAGGGTGTGAATTACATCTTCCTCAGGCAAATAAGGAGCCCAGCAGAAAAGTTGAAAAGGGAATGCTGGACTTGAGGTGGGATGGGAAAGGAAGAGGTGCAGGGTCCTGCTGGTTTGGCCACCAGAGATTGCTGGGCATTTCTTTATTTTTAATTTTATCTTTCTAACTGGAACTGCTATTCGTATCTTGGGCCAGGTGAGAGGCTGAGCAATTTGGAAGAGTTGGACACTTGAGAAGTCATCCTGGTATCTGGTGCAGGAGGACAGCCATGTGCCGGTGGAGGGACTCGAGCCCTGGTGTCCTAGAGACAGCCATTGGGGGAGTGGGCTTCTGATGCCCTTGGCCTCACAACAAGACCTGGGCTCCTAAGTCCAGGAGGTTCCCTAAATCCACCTCGTATTGCTGTCTAACCTCGGGAGTGTCTCTTGGAGCTGGAGGAGATCAGGGAAACGTGAAGCAATGGCTTCAGTTCTCTAAGTCTGAAGCAGAGGAGGATGTGCTGGGCGTATGGACAAAGGAGCAATGGGATATTTCCAGAGAGCTCTGTGAGGCATCAGCTGTGCTTTTAATTTGAAACAAATGTGTTTGAAATGAACAAAACTTGGCTTTTCAAGATTACCAGAACAGCTGGCTGCATTGCCAGAAGTACTTCATGCAATGTTTCCAAGCATTAGAAGACCTCTGTGCTCGAGCTGCCTCATGCCGTGTACCCTCAGCGCTGTGTGTTTTGCTCTCTCATGGTATGCAGCAGCTCGGATGAGCTGTGGCTACGTGGCTGCTCTGCCCCTGCATTAATTATTTTTGAAGTGGCAAGGGTCTTGGTGTCCTTATCCTGTGCTGGGAATGATGGGCTGCAGGTAGCCTTGGACTACAGAGCCACAGTGTCCCCTGAGCAAAACCCACAGGCCTGGTGAAGCTGTCCAAAAGCTTCATGCAGGTGAGTAAGCTCTCTGGAGATTATGCTGGGGAGGTTTAGATTAGATATGAGGAAGAATTTCTTCACGGAAGGGGCAGTCAGGCATTGGAACAGGCTGCCCAGGGAGGTGACAGTCCCCACCCCAGAGGAGTTTATGAGAAGGTGGATGTGGTTTAGTGATGGGACCTGGCAGGTCAGGCTGGTGGTCGGCCTTGGTGTTCTTGAAGGTCTTTTCTGACCTGGATGCTTCTGTGGTTCTGAGATGTGTGGCCTTTGCTGTCCAAGCCTTTCCACTTGAGATTTAGTTGTTTGTGTGGCTTGCATCTAAGTCTTCTGGGCCCTTCAGGCTTTCAGCAGAGAAGCTGTGACGTGCAGCGAGGTTACTCTTGCAGAGCCAACTCGATGCATGGTGTCTGGCACAACCTCCTGTGTCCAGGATTGAGTTGTCTCCTCCGGCAGGTCTGGTCCTCCTCTAGCTTTGTTGGGTGCTGGCTGGTGGGATCTGCAAGATCACAAGCTAGTCAGATTCTATCTCTGTCTAAAAACTGGCTTTTATTATCCCTCCGTGCACCACACCTGGGTTATTACCGAGGCAGGAGGCTGCTGAGCTGAAAGGCCGTCTCTCCAGCCGGCTGGAGGCTACAAAAAAGCGCTCATTAACTTCAATAGCCTTCAGTGGAGGCCGGAGGAAAAGGGCTGCTTTGAGGAGGACACAGCTCTGGGCACCCTCCTGCTCTGCCTTTGTGAGCCCTGTCCGGCATGGAGGGGTGACGTATCGGGGCTGGACCTGGTGCATGGGGCTGGCCCTGTGTGGGTGTGAATGGGGACAGGAAACCTGTGCTTTTACACTCATCTGCTTGCTTCTGGTCCAGCTGCTGCTGAGGAGCATCTTGCGTCTCCCTGGGCCGCGTCCTTGATCCTGCATTAAGCAGCAGCCGTGCTGCGGGGCTTTGATGCCTCCTGGCAGGGAGCAGCTGCTGCTCCTGAGCCAGCCCGGCTGCTCTCGGGCACGGGGCCGCTGTGATGGAGCGGGGATCTCCGGAGCACTGCGGCGTTTGGGGCCGCCTCACGGTGCTGCACCAGCAGCCCCAGAACTGGGGATGGATGTGCTCCAGGTGGTAGTGGTGAGCTGTTCACAAAGCACAACCAAAATTTTCATCAATTCCTCCTGAAGTGTGTATGGATGATACAAGCAGTGATGCTGCTGTGAAGCGTGGAAGGAGCAAGGGTGCTTTGTGTGGTGTTTTTTTTTTTTTTTTTTTTCATTTTTAAGCCATATCCCTTTTTTGTACAGGATTCTGGTTGTGGTAGGGAGACGTTCCTTCCTGGAGGGCTTCCTGCCCCATCTCCAGTCTGGCTGTGGTGTCAACCTACCTGTGCCAGCAGCTCCGATGACCCCACACCAAACGTGACAGGGATGTGCTCCACTGGGCTGGCTTGCTTGCTTCCATATCCTGTAGCTTGAATCACCAGCCTGGTAGATTTTTGAGGTAGTTTACTGCAAAAGCATGTTTTTATTTATTTATTTAAAGTATTGAAATGTTCAGGGGAACTGTGATGCCTTTCAAACACTTTAAGTATTCCTAATAGGTTACCTTGAAAGCTTCCTTAAATCTTGAATGAATCAAAGTGCAAATGTTTATAATGCAACACCCACACAGAGTAGGAGAGGCATTTTATAAAGGCAGGAGAGTCAGAAAACAATAATAATAAAACATCTTTTATGAAGTTGGTGAGAAACTTATAAACCAGGTGAAGTTTTACAGCATATGAAGTTGATACAAGTTGTAAACTTGAATTCCCAGGCCGGTCCTCAGGTCTTGCTCTTTATTACCTGAGATAACATCCTCCACTTTTAATAGTTTGCTTCGGCAGGGTGAACGCAATTTTATCTTCCTAAATGATAGGCCGATAGAGCCGTAAACTCTCACCTATTCTAAAGACTTCAGTCCTTCAGCAAGGAGGCTTCCCTGGGATGTGACCCCTTGGTGCCTGTTTGGTGTCCCTGTCCCCAGTGGCCATTGTCCCTCTGGGCAGCGAGTGCCTGGATGCCTCTGTAGGGGTGAAGGTCTGGCTCAGGTTATTCCTTGTTAGGAAATATGTGATAACTGATGTAAAGGTTTCTAGCTAATTGCCGGATTATTCCCTTTAAAATGGGAAAGTAATTAGGGATGTTTTTTAAAATAAGCTTCCCACCCTTGGATCTGCTGGGATTAGTGTACGTGGGTGTGTAAATATTTAGTTTCCAATGACTCTTTTTCCCCTCCTTGAAGAAACAGCAATGATGAGCAATTGAAACGAGGCAGCAGCAGTGCTTGGACACTTCCCACAGCATCCCAAATATAATTGAAATTAAAGATGACCCACAAAGGGAAAAGAAGTAAGGCTTCTGCTAGCATGATGCACAAAGCAGGCTTACAGCCTGCCTTTACACGCAGGGGTTTCATCCCATGGGGTGTTGGTGTGCTCAGTTCCTGGTGAGCATCCAGAATCAAAGGGGAAGGCAGCTGTGTGTGCTCAGGGACCTTCTTGGGACTGTAGGGGATGGCTCTTCTGGCCACTTTATGTTGGGAGTGAGGCTTGGTTGGGGCTTGTGCCCATGGGGAGCGTGGAGCCTGCTGCTGGCTCTCTGTAACACCTCAGCAATTCAGGCTTTTTGCAACAAGGTGCTCTGAAGCTCAGATTCCAAATGCTCGTTTGTTTTGAATCTTGTTCCAACGTTTGCTCTGCTTTCATAAAGCAAAACTGAAATACAGAGTTAAGTGCACAAGTGGTTTTAATTGAATGGTCTGGTGGAGCTGCGGGTTAAAGGGATGGCTGAAACCAGCCATGCACGCAGCTCTCCTAGCAGCCTGCATCCCTGGAGATGCCCAGAGCCCTTCCTGCAGCCAGCTGTAAGGATCAGAATTCACCTTCCCTTTCGGATTAAAAATGTAAAATACCCTGCCCTCCGGGTGCCAGAAAGCCACCTGCAAGGCGCTGCTTGTGGCTCAGGCAAAATCCACATCACCTGCGGGGTTTGGTCCTGCACCATGAGATGCTCACAGGGGCTTCAAATGCCGTGTGCACGCCTCAGTTCTTTTTCTGGCAGGGGTTATTTATCGCAGGCATCAACCTGGGGCTGTCATTCGTCTGCCTCGTGTCTGTTTTTTTTAGCAGTTGCAGCTGTGATTGGTAACTTTGGTCTTTTTGTTTCCTTGCTTGTGCTCTGGAAAGCCTTCAGAGGTTGTTTAAGAGGAAAGGGGCTGGGGACCGTGTAGCTTTTTGTGTTATTATTATTATATATTATTATAATTAAAACATATTTTTAGCAGCTGAAACCCAAGCCCGTCTGGGTATTTATACAGCAAGATGTTTTGGATGAGGAATAGGCCAAGACAGTCACGTGGCCGGGGCCAACATGAAACAAAAGAATCCATTTATTATCCAGGCAGGAAATTTGTTCTTCTGGATGCTGTAGCTGCAGACATAATGATTTCATTTCCTTTGGTTCGCCCAGATTAATGGCTTGCGCTCTTTTGTGTGCGTGCCTGTGTTATTTCTGAAACGCGGTCCCCCCTGGCCGGTGCCTGCGCGTGTGAACGCGCCGCGTCCATGTGTCCGTCAGCCCTGTCCATGTGTCTGTCGTCGCCTGTCCTCCGTCTGCCAGCGGGAGTGCGGAGCTCCCCAGCACGCAGGGTAGGGGGGGCAGAAGCTTGCCTGATGCCAACAAAACCCATCAGCATCGTGGCCACCACCAGGACCAAGGCACTGGATCGGAAACACCGGTTCCGCCAACACCGGCGCGGAAGGGGCATTTGTGGGAAGAGCTGGGATGTCCATCGTACGGAAGGCGATGGCAGCACCTCCTCTACCTGACCACGCTCATGGGTGTGAGTAGCTGCTGAGCTCTTCTCCTGGAAACCTCCACCTCTGCGCGGCCTCAGATGTTGAGCTGCTCTTCCCAGCCACGATGAGGCGTGGGGATGTGGTCCCGGTGCTTTGGTCCTGCCGTTCCCTGGTGAGCATCTCCTGCCCGTCACATCCCAGCTGCGGGACGCTGGTCCCACCGCCGCCTGCTCGGCCAGAACAGCGGGCAGGTTTTGGATGCAGGCGCTACGAGATTAGCGGCAGCTTTAATTGCTCCCTCTCTCTTTTGGAGTGTTTGGCTTTTGAAAGCAATGTGACAGGCAAACAATGCCTCTGCATTGTTATCGCTCGAGCAGTCTTGGCGGGGGTTTGGCACGGAGCTTTTCATTTACTGCTTGAAGCACGGTCGCAACGCTGCTTTGGATTGATCTGGGGTGACCTAGCGGGGTTTGAACGCCTGCGTGCGAGGAGGAACTGGAGGCGGGACACGCGGCTGGGAAAGGTTTGGGGAGCACCCAGCCCTGCCTTTGTCCTTCCTTCGGTGTTCCCGAGCCCTAAGTAGGGGCTCGGAGGGGTTCTGCTGCCCTCCTGGAGGAGGTTTCAGCCCAGCGCCAGCTCTCCTAGCCATCAGGGCGCGTTTGCCATCACCTGTGCTGCATGCTGGGGTGCGAAATGACTGCGTTGGGGCTCACATCTTTTGGGTGCTCACGTGTTATGATCTCTCCACCCGCTTGCCTGTGTGTGGCAGTGGCTCCTGGTCACACTGGTCCTCCCAGGGGCTTCCACAGCGCGTCTCCCCGTCCCGCATCCCGCCCGGGTTGCCCAGGTGACAGAAGCCGCCAGGATGTGACAGCTCTGTCGTGCGGGCGGTGATGAACAGTAACGAGGCCCGGAGCACAATGTGCACTTAGGGTGATTTATTTCAGCGAGGAAACCACAATCAGGGAGGATGGGTCAGTGTCATCAGGAGAAGAGGTGGTATGGAGATGAGCCTTACGGGGAAGTTTATCACCAGCTGGCACCGCGTTAAAAGGGAGCAGTGTTAGCGTTGCCTGGAGCGGAGCCGTGCTGCTCTTGGCGCCTGGTGGATTTCCAGGTTGCAGGAGGGCTGCAGGACTTGGGCAGCGAGTTTCCCATGGGGTCTTCGTGAAAAGGGAGGTCTGTCCGCCCGCATTCAGCCACGGCGTCACCAGGATCCAGCGGGATTCAAGCCCAAGCGGAGGCAGCGGCCCCGTGACCGCAGCAGGAGCCGCTTCCTGCTCCTCCTGGACGGGAAAGCCCTGCGGATGCTGGCGCCCGTGACCTTCCCGTTGGGACTGTCCCCATCGCGCTGGGGGGACGATGACCTCGGGTTGGGAGAATTTGGGGACGCCCCTTTGGTGGTGGCTTCTACACCCAGCCCAGAAGCGCGATGTGGGAATGCTGTGTGGGGAAGCTCCGCTTCGTGGCCGCACCATTCCCTGCTGAAGCATTTCGGCAAGGTGTTGGCCGCTGGGGCCGGCGGCCGTGAGGGAGGAGAGGAGGCTGACCTCGCACGGGAAAAGGGGGGTGGTGTGTGGAAAATCCATCCCCCAGCGCTCCTTGGCACGGCTCCCGGCGTGCAGATGGCTCTCCTCCCGCCTGCTCTGCTCCAGCCTTTTCCCAGCTTGCGCTCGTGCAGGCGGCTGGGCTGGAGGCAGGAGCGTGCGCGGCCGGCCGGGAGCCAAGCAGTGCCTCCTTCAGCTTCCTCCTCCTCCTCCTCCTCCTCTTCTCCTCCCCTGGGCTGGCAGTCCGTGCTGCGTAACGCTCAGCACCAGCAGCCTTACAGCCAAAGTTTTTCTCCCTCCTGCTGGAATATATGTGGGTTTATATAACGCCCTGCGCTGACGGCTTTTTTTTTTTTTTTCCTTATTTGTGCTCCCCATGTCTCTGCCCCTGTGCTCCTCTTCCATCCCACTCTCTGCATTTACAGCAGGACCAGCAAACGCTGGCCGCACACCTCGTTAATCAAGGAGCCAGCGCTGTCCCACAGCTTGTTTTTCCGCTACAGAGCCCCCGACCTGCAGAGACACCGGGTGAGCGTTTCTCCCTCCGCCCACAAGTGTGCCCCAGACGGGTTTTGTGGGGCCGGGAACTGCAGCTAGGACCCCTCTGAGGTGAGATTCCTGCCCCGGGAAGGTTTGGCTGCAGGCAGCCCTGGTGTGTGTGGCTCCCAGCGCGCCTCCCCGGCACGGCACGGGGCAGCAGCAGCAGCAGCAGCACGGTCGGGCGTCTGGCAATCTTGGCGAGCTAACTTTGTTATTTACTCCACGGACCAGCTGTCGTGTACGCACGTACCTAGAGACGGCTCAAATTGAGAGTAAAATGGTTCAGGAGAGGAGGTGGGGCACAGCCAGGCACGGTTTTGAAGAGATCTGGTAGAATAAAAAATAAACCTGCAGAAAAATGGATTTTGGATGGGCTCCGTGTGCACCCTGGGGCTCCAGCAGCCAACAAGCACCTGGTGCGAGATTTTCCCCATCCTCCGACCTCAAGCTGGTTGTAATTTGGCATGGGGATGGTGTCGGACCCGAATGCTGCTGTTGCTGCTGCTCGGGAGCTGTGAAAGCAGGCGGCTGGCTCTCCCAAGGGCCACAGGGCATGGGCGCGTGTTGGGCGCTGCATTAACCAGTGCGGGGTGAGTCCGGGTGCGGGAAGCACCACTGGCTCCTTCCCTGTGCAGGATGTATGGGGTAGGGCTCTGGTGGATGGCTTTTCCCCCAAATTGCGATGTCTGGAGGAAACGCCAAGGCCCTGGCTGCATCCTTGGTTCGGGAGGAGGTGGGGCTGGGCGAAGGGAAGCTGCTCAGTGACCCCGGAGCCAACGAGCTGCGCTTGTTTGCCGTTTGAGCGGCCCGTTGTGTTCGTAGCTCACGCGGAATCCCTCTGACATTTTAAGCTAAGACCTAGTAAATAGGAGCAGGACGATGCCAGGTGCACCTCTTGTAGTGAGGGCTCCTTGACAGCACGGCTGGCATTTCAGGCTTAGGGCTCGGAGCTGCGTGTGTCTGTAGCAAGCCTGTAGCTTTTCTGGGGAACAGAGGCCAAGGCAGTGACTCATCCCAAATCTCTACGGCAGCGGTGGCGCCCAGGGAAAAGCAGGGTAAATGTTTTGATCCTGAGAGCTTCCCTCCTAGGCAGTGCTGTCCTGGAGTAAGGCAAAACAAGTCCTCTGGGGAAGGAGAGTGGCAGGAAGGGGGGACAGGTTTGGTGCATGGGTTCGGCAGAGTTTATTGTACCGGTGCCTTTGTGCTCGTGGCCTTTGAGGGTGTTGTAGGCAGGACTGACGCCGTTCCGCACGTGAGCAGACCCCAGCTGCTGGGGGAATCCCTCTGCAATCCCGTGGGTGCCCATCGAGGCGTGAAGACTGCATGTCCTTTTAAATTACCCTAACAAGTGTAATTGCGGGTGCTGTTGACGTTTATGGCTGCTCGGTCTTCTCAGCTGACTGACTGCGTTTGTAGGCTGCCATTTCCAGGGAATCCCAGTGGAGTAGGACACCGTGTCCACTGGGCCCATTAAGCTTCCACCACCCTTGTGTGTGAAATCTCAAACCGTGCTCCAGTTTTTTCCCCTCTGTTGGCGTTCCTTCTTGCTTTCTCACAGGATGGACAAAGGCTGCTTCCCTTCGAGCTGGCTGGAGCAGCTGAAGCTGGTGCCTCATTTTTGGGGAGCAGAAAACACAAACCTGCAGAGTTCAGGATCAAACCTCTGTGATTTCAGTGCTTGGAAAGCACTCGACCAGCCCTGCCCAGGGAGGAGCTGGAGGAGCTGTAGGCTGTGTGTTCGTGGTGGTGCATCCCTGATGATGGCCCTGCTTTGCCCACAGCTGCCTGCTGCTGTTGACCAGACCGCAGCAACCTCTGTTACTGGTTTGTCTAAAACCAGAGACAAGCAGCAGCTTGATATCTTCCACCCGAGGGGCCAGCAAAGGCTTTTGGGCAGGCAGGGAGGCCGGTTCATGCGTGCCCTTGGGTGGCAGTAGTACAGGTGGAGAAGGGATTGGGCTCAGCTCAGGCTTGAGCACTGCAGCTGGTGGCACGGACACCCCTGCTGGGACAGGGCCACGCGTGTCCCAAAGCTGTGCTGGAAGCTGGAGCAGCAAGGCACCGAGCACCACTCACCTCCCTGCTGTGTTCCTGTGGGGTGTCTTCTGCAAAGCTCCCCCAAAGGATTTCATTTCTCCATGAAGAAAAGTCCTTCATGCAAGCCAGACCCGTTTAGCTGGACTCCCACAGCCTTTAGCTGGTCCTCAGATGGGAGGGTGCCACTGGTGTCGAGTGGTCCCACAGCTTTTGGGTTTACTGGAAGCCTCTGCCCGTCCCTGGGCGGCCCAGTTCCTCTTCCCTGCCTTCCGGAGGCTGGAAGGGGAGGCTGCCAAGCGTGACATATGGTGATTTTGGGGGCAGACTGCGGAGTTCAGTGATGCTTGTTGGCAACCCAGCCTCGAGAAAGCAAAGATGAGGATTTAAATGCATTGTGACATTGTTCTGGAAGATGTTCTCCCGAAAGATAGCCTTGTCATTTTTGCAGCCCTGAATCACTCCTCCGGCGCTGGAGCGGAGGCAGAGCCGAGCTCCCGGGACTCCCGGCTCTGCCCTGGTGGCCTGCAGCGTTCCCTAAAGCCCTGTCTCAGCCCGGGATGCTTTTTGGGTTGCTAAATGCATCTGTGCTGAGCTGTAAACGCTTCCACGTGGTCCCATGGCATGGACTTAGCGTGTGCACTTTGTGTGTCCGTGGCCTGTGAGCAGCACGGCCCTGGGAAGCTGCTTTGTCACTTTTGTCACCGTGGGGGCAGCTGAGCCCCTTGTGCTGGAGAGCACCAGGCTCCTGAGACCCTCTGGGGCTGCTGCCTCGTATGAGCTCAGCGGATTAAAACTTGTTCCCAAATTTTATCAAATAGGCTTGTAATTTGGAAAACAAGGTATTGAAAGCACTATCTTATTTCTCTTATCTTCGTATTTGCTTTGGTCCCCTTTGTCTTTTTTCCCCGTGATGTGTGCTTTTTTGTAATTTTCTGCTGTTTCCTTCCCTCTCTCTTATCTCTCCCTCTGCAGTTCTCTCCCCTTTTTCTCTCTGTTTCTCTCTCCCTCTCCCTCCCCCCTGCAATTTATTTGCAGGCAGGTTGTCTCTTTGATTTACTGTATCTCTCCTCAGTGGGATTATGATAAATGGCTTGTTCGGCCGCGGCTGAGCTGGCCCAGCACCGCGTGCTCGCATGGGGTCAGGCCCCTTTGGAGCACGAAAACCACGCAGAGGTGCGTGCGGAGCGCTGCTGCCTGCCTGAGACCCACGCCTCCTTCTGCCCCACCATCATTTCCCTAGGTTTGAAGAGCATGAGAAGGATCAAAAGGGGAGAAAAGCCCCCTACCACTGGGGAAGGTGATGCTGAGGGCATTCGCAGTGGCAACAAGTCAGCGGGCGCTCCCGTGTGCGGCTGCGGTAACACCTTGCTGCATCGACTCCCTCGGTGGAGATCCTGGGGAGGGCTGGGGCAGAGCGTGGTGCAGCCCATCGCAAAGTGACGCAGCACCTTTGCGCCCAGCTGATGTATGTGCAAATCCATTTTCCAACACGAGTTTTGGTTTTTAGCCGCTCCAAGTCAGCCCATGTGGGCTGGTAGCGTTGGCATAGCCGAGACATCTTCATGGAGCTGCTCCTCTCCGACAGGTTCCTCACAAAGACCCCGAGGTGCTGGCATTCCTGTTCAAAACGACGGGCAGAGAAAGCTCCTGACTTGTTTTTGTTGTTTAGCGCGTCCTCTGCGATCTGAACTTGGTTTGTTATTCTGGGGATAATCCTTCATAATGAATCTGCGGGAGATTGATGGGGATAGCTCGTTATGCACTTCCAGAGCAGTTTCGCTGTAATTCTGTAGCAGCAAAATGTACCATTAAAGGCAGAGAGCCATGGGAATGATGGGACATAATTAGTTGTTGCTGTAATATTTTTGATTGAAAGTGTATAGATACTGCAAGCGGCTCTTTCGGAAGCTGGGGCTCGTAGGGAATGGTGAAGAGGAGCGGTGCTTCTCCGCTGGGAGAGGGCGATCCCGCTCTTCCCCTGCCCACCTCCCTGGCACCATCATGAAAAAGGGCAAGTCCTCCTGAATCTGAGATGTTGTGGGTGAGACGTGAGCCCAGCAGTTTGCATGTCTGGCTCGCTCCTGCTTTGCTTTTTCTGTCTTGGTGGAAGCCTGGGGCACGTGGAAACCTTGCAGAGGGAAGCTGGGTGGCAGTGCGGGGTTTGCGCCCTTGGAGCATTGTGGCCCTAAGCAGAGGCTGCCATGGGTGTGGGGAGTGACCTGAAATTATCTGGGTGACCTTCTGCTGTGGGCTGGAGCCCCAGCTCTCTTTGTACATGGGGAATGGCAAGAATTAAATTCAAGCACTTCCCCTGCCACCTGCGGGGCTTCTTTCCCACCAACATTAAGAGGCTTAATCCAGGTTGGGTGTGGTGATGGAAGCCGTGACGCAGCCTGGCTGAGCTCGCAGCCACAGCATCGTCTCTGTCAGCGTTGGTTCGTGCCGGTCTTTGCAGTGAAGCTTCTTGGCTTTATTTTCCAGTTGTTCCCTCTTTCTGCTTTTTGTTCGCTCTGGGAGCGGGACCGCGTCCCCAAGCACCCGCTGAAGCGTGCAGCGGGGAGGGAAGCGCTCCGTGGCGCATCCAGCTGCTCCCTACTCCCACCCCCAAATTTTTCACCCCCCCCCCCAGCTGCTCAAACAATGCCAGCCACCTGTCAGCTCCCCCCAGCCCCACCACGGCACCGCCTGGGCACTGGTGCCACCGTGCACGGCTCCGCTGAGGGTGTCCGGGACCTGGGACCGCGCTGGTGCTGCCGCAGATGGACCCGCTGCCGCGCAGTGAGGATGTTCCTGCATGCTAATTGCTGGCATCTTTACTCGTTACGAGTGTAATTGTGAGTAGACGTTTGTTTTTGTATTGATAATTAGGGACTGGAACAGATGGTGGAGGCTTAGTTTAAAGTAATGTGTCCATTAAAGAAAATCTACTGTATACAGCTGAAGATTCTTCACTCGAAGAGAGCTTGGCTCTCCGCAACAAAGCTCGGCTTCTCCGCAACGAGGGCTTCAGCCCTGACTGGAGGCTCAAGTCCCGGCTGGTGGGCACCTTTCCAGGGTGGTGGGCACCTCTCTGTGCCCACGTGGTGAGCTCAACCCTGGGCAGTGCCTGGAGCCCCCTGAGCACGTCTCGTGCTGGGAGGACGGAGCCAGGCTCCTTGCGGTGGTGCCCAGGGACAGGATGAGAGGCACGGGCACAGACCCAAGCAGAGGAGGTTCCCTAGGACATGATGGAGCAATTCTTCCCTGCAGGTGATAGAGCAGTGGAGCAGGCTGCCCAAAGAGGTTGTAAAGCCTCCTTGGAGGCCATCAAAAGCTTCTGGCTGTGGTCCTGGGCACCCTGCTCCAGGCGGCCCTGCTTGAGCAGGGGTGTGACCAGAGGGGCCTAGAGGTCCCTTCCTACCTCAGTCCTGCTGTGGTTTGGTGATCAGCCTGGGGTTTTGGTGGGGCCAGGCTTTTCCAGAGGCTCAGAGACAGGCTTTGGGTTGCTCTTCTTGTCCCTGCTCCTCCTCCCCCCAGAGGAGGGCATTGCGAACCCCTGTGGGTAGACTTGTCCACTGAAAAAGGGTCAAGATCCCTGGAAAAAAAATAAATGTGGAGGAAAAGCCTAACTGGCGGCGTGTGAATTCAGATGGAAAGATAACTTGGTTTTCACACCTTGTTTTCCATCAGTTAATTGTCCCCTTGCCCTCCTGTATCAGTTTGCCCCGGGCTCTGGGCTGCTAGCACGAGAGCGGAGCCTTCCCCGTTTCCTGTGGTTTAGGGTAGGGGCATGGCCATGGGACGAGGCAAGAGCTTCTTGATAGGGAGGCAGCTCCTCCGCTGTTGGCTTTGGCTTCTTTTCAATTTATATATTTCTCTTTATTTCTAGCCTCCTGCCTAGGGAGCTGCTGTGTGCCGTGTCGTGCTGTTCCTCCCAGTTTTCTTTCCAAGATTCAGAGCCTGTTGGGGGCTTTTGGATCGAGGAGCTGATGAGGAAGGAAGGGCTGAGTTTTTGGGAGGGGATTGGGCTGTGCATCACCCCGGTGCTGAAATCCTTGCAGCACCCTGCTTATTTGAAGGGTTGTGGCAAGGACTAACGAGCACTTAATGATGTGCATGGCTGAACTTACAGCAAGGGGAGAAATAATATTTGCATGGCGCCTGTTGGTGTGGGACACAGATGCTCAGTGGGGACACGGATGGGAGCGCAAATCATCAGCAGTGCTAGAGGGAAGCTGTGGCTGAGATGTGTTGGTTTTGGCCAACACGAAGAGAAGCCAAATCCCAAAAGGAGCTGTGCCCTCCTGCCTTGGCCGTGGAGGGACGGACGGGTCGATTCTGGGCAGGGGCGGTGCGTTTCCTTCCCGTGCTTGGTTGAGACGCGGGAATCGAGCAAATTCATCTGCATGTCTGCTTGCTGAAAACAAATAAATAAAACCTGGAGGATTTTTCCCATCTGTTTCTGTATGTTGTTGCTCTCACTATTATTGTTGCTACTCTTTCTTGTGAAAGAACAAGAAAAAAAAAAGCGGGGAAATGCCAGCTGTAGTGCGGCTTTTAGATCTTTTCCACCAAACCTGCCGTGGAAAGCCCCCCAGCAGTGGAGCACCGCTCCAGCAGCCCTGTTTTTATTCACGTGTCTGAAATCACTGCCAAACCACAGCTGCTTGGAGCTGTCACAGGCCAATGTGGGTGCGTGATATGGGATGTCCCGGGTGGTCCCGTGAAGCACACAGGTGCTGGGGGGCTTCTCCTTGGTTTTCCTCGTGCCTGGGGGTTGATGCGGACACACACCTTGGGTTTTTGCAGGTGATGACTCCTTTATCTTATATTTTTTTTTTCTTCTTGTGTTTCCCCAGAAACCCTGATGGACACGCGGACGGCGACGGCTGAGCTGGGCTGGACCGCCAACCCACCCTCGGGGGTAAGTCCTGTGTCCGGCTGCGTGCGCTCCTTCTCCTGAGGCCAGGTTGGGTCCAAGCCCATCCCCTCCCTGCCCCGCTGTCTCCTCTATCCAGGCAGGTCCCCGTGCTTGCTCCTCCCCATCCTCCTGCTCGTGCTTCCCCTCTCCCTGTACCACAAGGCTTGTAATTAGGAAACATTAGCAGGCTCAAAACAGCTTTCATACCTGGAACATCATCCATAATTGCACTCAGCAGTGCTCTTCCCTGGCTATTAATGTCACTTTTATGAAGTAATGAGGAACAAAACACCCTGAGGCACTTAAAACATCTTTTTTATATAATACGAGTCTTTGAGGGATGGAAGCATAAAATAACCTGACTCACATTCCCCTGACAGAGAAAGTGATAGACAAAGACAGGCGCAGACAGGGAGGGGAGCAGTGGGGTGGGTGGCAGGCTGGTACCCGCGCGGCGCTGGCCCTGTGCTCCCCAAAAACCACAGCTGGAGAGCTGGGCTGTCGGGGTGCTAGGCGCCTTGTTGGGTGGGCTCAGAGCATCTCCGGGGGCTTTGGGGCTGCCCCGCTGTGCTGTGTACCCACTGGGGTTGGTTGGCCCCACGGTCATCCCCTGTGAAGTTTGGACAGGCCTGGAAGACCAGAAAGAGCTCAGGGATGTGCAGTTAGATACGTATGTGCAGGTGTGTAATGATAGAAGTAGGGATGTGTAAATAAATAACAGTACACAGCACCGAACCCTCTGTCCTCCTGTAGGAGATCAAACAGGATGAGCATCCTTAGGCTGTCCCCTAAAAGAGTTTTCCAACCTATAAGACATTCTTGTCACCTATTTCTACTTTTCACATTTTCCCTTTGATGTGTGACAGGGGAAGCCCCACTGGGGGTGGTTCCTGGGTTTAACTTTTTTATTTCCTGGGTATTATTTTGCCTAATTGATAAGTGGTCAAGCAAATGGTGCTTCTGGGAGCACCTCGCTGCTGGGGAAAACGTGAGTGTGCACAGAGCAGGTCCTGGTGGGGTGGGTAAGGAGCTGAGGGATTGTGTTGTGCCAGACAGCACCTCGATACAGAGCAAGTGAAAAGAAGAAACAAGAAGAAAGGTGGGTGCTCTGTGGGCAGTGCAGGGCAATGGAGAAGATGGGAGCAGATCCCTGGCTGCTGCTGGGACCTCAGCTCCTCCTGGCTCTTTCCATCCACCTCCCTGGGGAGTTTTGTTCCCCTGTCCCTCCTGATGCCACCAGCTTCCCCATTCCCCATCTGGGGTTGGCTCTGCCCGGTCCCGCTGTCACCGGAGCGATCCCCGGGGAGGGGTAGGAGAGTTCAAAGGGGAGAGGGCAAAACCTCGTTACCATGGGGCTGGTTTTGGTTCGCCAGCTCTTCTGGGAAGAGTCGATGCCTGGTGCTGCCCCTCCACACTCAAATGCCCGCAGTTGCTGCCGCCGTGTTGCCCCCAGGAATTATGCCCGTATCTGGCGTGCTGCGTCAAGGTTGCTGTATGAATAATGCTGTTATGAGGAGACTGTAAACATGGATTAGTGAAAATGAATGGATTATGAGGCTGTAAATCTGTCTGTGGGACTCTAATTCCATCATACTCCATTCACAGTTTGCTGCTGTCTCTTAATTGAAATTGTAGCCTGGATTGTATTAATGCCCTTCTATAAATCGAACTGTGAATCTATATTCTCTCTCTGCTGAGACGTGCTTTGGTAATGCTTTATTTAAAGAGTATTTTTTTGCTGGGGGAAGCAATCCCGTTGTGCCCAGAGCTTGAGCCTGGCCTTGGCTTGGTCTCTGATGAAGACCCGGCCTCGTGCATTGCTGTTCTTCACTTCCCAAAGTGCTTTGAGAAATTCCATCTCCCCGTTTGTACGTCCTGCTCGCCTCCTGGGGCAGCTGAGGCAATTTCCCCCTGTGGAAATGATGTTTTAGCCTCAGCTGTGAGTGTGGGGCAGTGAGAAGGAGGTGAGGTTTCCTCCTGGTGCTGTTTCGCTGTGCACCCGGGGCTGCCTGTCTGTGACGGTGCTCCTGGCCCCTCCTCGCGAGGTGCAGCCAGATGACCTCTGGAGGTCCTACTGACTGGCACCAGAATGATTTGGGGTCCTCCTTTGAGGCCATCCCTGCCTTTGGGGTTACTGGTGCCTCCGGTGTCACCTCCAGCCCCACCGCCTCCCCCTCACGGCCTCTCCTCTCCTCTCCTTTGCACAGTGGGAAGAAGTGAGTGGCTACGACGAGAACCTGAACACCATCCGGACCTACCAGGTGTGCAACGTCTTCGAGCCCAACCAGAACAACTGGCTCCTCACCACCTTCATCAACCGGCGGGGCGCCCACCGCATCTACACCGAGATGCGCTTCACCGTGCGGGACTGCAGCAGCCTCCCCAACGTCCCCGGCTCCTGCAAGGAGACCTTCAACCTCTACTATTACGAGACGGACTCGGTCATTGCCACCAAGAAGTCCGCCTTCTGGACGGAGGCACCCTACCTCAAAGTGGACACCATTGCTGCTGACGAGAGCTTCTCCCAGGTGGACTTTGGTGGCAGGTTGATGAAGGTGAACACCGAAGTGAGAAGTTTCGGGCCCTTGACCCGCAATGGCTTTTACCTGGCTTTCCAGGACTACGGGGCTTGCATGTCTCTGCTCTCCGTCAGGGTCTTCTTCAAGAAGTGCCCGAGCGTGGTGCAGAACTTCGCGATCTTCCCCGAGACGATGACGGGGGCGGAGAGCACCTCTCTGGTGACTGCCCGCGGCACCTGCATCCCCAACGCCGAGGAGGTGGACGTGCCCATCAAACTGTACTGCAACGGGGACGGGGAGTGGATGGTCCCCATAGGGCGCTGCACCTGCAAGGCCGGCTATGAGCCGGAGAACAACGTGGCCTGCAAAGGTAGGGTTGGCCTTGGTTTGCGAAGTGCTTTGTGCTTCTGGAGCTTTGCTGACGTGATGTTCGTCCCCAGACAAGCTGCTGTGGGTGATGTGAGTGGCCTGGAGCTGATTTCCAAACGGATCTGCCGTGAAAGCTGTTTCGCTCTGGGGGAACCAAGCAGGGATCTGGGAGCTGCGGTGCCCAGACCTGCTCCCAGGTCCCTAAATGTTGAAAACATGCAGAGAGCACCTTCCTTTCTGCTCCTTCTACCCCAGCACTGCTGAGACAGCTGGCGTGTGTCACTTCTGTCCGTGCACAGGGAGCCCCCAAAGCTTTGTGGTGTCCTCTGGGGGTGCGGGTGCTCTTGGTGCACCATGCTGGTGTGATGCTGCAGGGCCCATGGCCCCTGGCTGCACCCTGATGTCAGCCCCTGCTCGCAGTGGGGGCACTGGGTCCTCTGAGGGGGGCTTGTTTGTGCATGGAAAAACATGGTAGAGCATGGAAGGAAAACCTTTGCTTAAAATAAGGTGGTGTGCTAGGTGTTGTCGTGCTCAGAAGGCTGTTGGGCCGCTTTCCTGGTGACGTGTGTTTTGTTCTGCTGCCCCTGACCTACAGTCACTGGTGTCCCTTGGCAGAAGCATGAATTTCCCCTCCTGTCCAAGTCTGAATCTGTCTTGGTGGTCTTTGCCCCATGATCTCTGCCATGAGAGCACGGAGCAGCACTGCTTCAGAGCAGAGGCTGCTGTGCATCTCCTGCACACTGCCATGACCCAGCGTGGAGCAAAAAGGGTAAGAGCAGAGCAAAAACCCGCAGCCCCAGGAATGACTGCAGCACGCAGAACCCAATCTGCGTTCTCCTGGTGCTTTTCAGAACTTGCAAAACCAGCCACGTGTCTTGGACATGGGCGTGCATCGTGACGGGGATGGGGGCACCCATTTGAGCCCCTCTGCCACCGCCACCAGTGTGCTGGAAGCTGCGGCGATTTGCTGCCTTCAAAGGGTGATGCTTGCTGGCAGAGCCACTTTCATCTCCTCGTTATTTCCTGAGCAAAGCTGCAGGAGCAAGGCAGCCGTCGCCGGCCTGACCGCCGTGCCGCTGCTCTGGTTCTGGGTATTAATTGGTTTTGCTGTGGTTTTTTTTTTGCTGTTTTTCTGGGTTCCCCCAGCCATGCCGCTGGTGTGCAGCTGCTGGGTTATAAATATGGAAACGGTGCTCGCTGCTTGTCATCTCCTTTTTGCAGTTCTGATGAATATTTCCCAAATAGAAAAAAAAATCCTGCAACCCTATTAGCATTACAAGCTGCCCTTTCAGTCTCCTCTCCTAAATAATGGTCGTGTTTCTGTACCTTGCTTGGAAGCAGGGGGGAGCAGAGGGTTTCCACATGAGAAGGGCTGCAATCCCATCCATTAATCCCGTCCATCGCCGGGGGGAATGTTTGGGAAGTTGCTTGTTGCTGCTGTTTTCCTGACCTTTCCTCATGGTTCGTGCCCTGTGCTCCTGCTCTGCAGTGCCAGGGCTGAAGAAGAAACTTCTGCCACCGCTCCGGAGAGCTCCGGGCTGTTGTTTTGCCTTTGCATGGTGGGCACGCATCGTGTCACGGCTCCTTTGGGTGAAAATTTGTCCAGTAGAAACAGCCCTAAAAGCCAGGGCTTAGCTCAGGTCTGTTGGAAATCTGACCATGTTTGGGTAAAAATCTGACCTTGGGTTGGGCTCTGCCTTCTTGGTGGCTTGTGTGGACCCTTTGGTCACGAATATCGTGAGGGTGCAGCGCCTCATGGAGGGATGCTGGTTAGGGATGGGCGCCCACCACCTGCTCTGGGTCTCCTGCAGCAGGATCTGGGTCTCTCCATCACAGCAGGGTGTGGGATCGCACCCCAAAGTGTGGGGTGAGCATCTCTGCCGGGTGGCTCCGCCGCCGCTGCTGCACCAGCTCCTGGGAGGCTGGCGCTCCTGACATCTGCTTGAAGCCTTCGTCAACCTGAGCAGCTGAGATGAGCCACTTAACGAGCCCGGGGGAATTGTCACAGAAAAATCCGTGGTATTTTAAGGTTGAGAAAATGGGATTAATTCCTCAGGGAAAGAAGGAAAAAAAATAAAAATAAAAGGGGAGGGTTGAGTTGTTGAGCTCCATCACCCCAATCTCATCCCTCCTACCCCAGGAGTGGAGGCAGTGCTGTGATGGGGCTGACGGAGTGGATCAGCACCAGGGGCTCGTTAATTGGGATTATCATTGGGTATTCACAGTGTTTGGGGTCCTTGTTTTCCCCGTGTTTTCCCCGCTGGATGGTGGGGCTCCGTGCCTGAAAGCCCAGGTTGGGCTGCCCCAGCTGCTCTGAGCCTCAGGTCGATGTGAAGCGGAGGCTGTTGCCGAGCCCGGAATGAATAATTCATGGGGCATGGTAGCCCACGCGCCGTGCAGGTGGATATTAAACCCATCCATCTCTCCCACCCCGGCCCTCAGCCGTGCTTTATGGCCTGCCGCCCGGTCAAGGAGGAGGAGGCTTTGGGCACGTTCCTTGGTTCCTCTTAGAGGGAATTAATTCATCCCTTCCTCTGCCGGGGCTTCACTCTGAAACCTAACGATGGCAGGCAGAGGGGCTGCCCGCTTTGCCCCCATGGGGAAGGGGCGGTTCTGGCTTGAATCTGGGGGAGGTGGGGGAGCACCGTGGGGACCAGCCGGTGGTGCGGGCGATTTTGCCTTTCCCTGTGGCCAGCTCCACGGAGAAACCAGTGAAGGAAACCGTCTGGAACGAAAGCAGCTCGGTGCCACGTTTTTACGCTGCGTTTCTAAAGGCGGAGAGAAGGGCTGAGAGCGCCGTTGTGCTGCTTCCCAAGCTTTTTCCAATCTTTTTTTTCTTTTTCCCCTCCCTCTGTTGGCAAATTCCTCTTTCTTTGTCTCCGCTTCGCCTTCCCTCCCGCCCCTCGCCGTGCCGGTGCCCCAGGAGGAAGGCTCCTTCGGGTGATGAAGGCGACGGCGGTTCTGTCCCGTGGGCAGATGGCTTTAGGGAGGGGGGCTGCAGAAAAAACCCTTTATTTTTTGCTCACCCCGAGGTGGCTGCAGCCGGCCCCTTTCCACCGCTGGGTGGAACAGGCAGCACGGCTCTGCCAGCGCTGGGCAGGGATGCGCCGGAGCTGTGGAAAGGAGGTGGGGGGGAAAATAATCATTTTTCTGAAGTTACGGCTTAATGAAGACATCCGTTAACAGCCGTACCCATTTCTGAAGGAGAACATCCAGGAAAACCTTGTTAATTTTTTTTTCCCCCCCTAATGAGCATGGTGGGTTTTAATGGAGGTGTTAATTGGACGTCATTAGCCAAAAGGCTCCACGGGTGGGTTCGGGTCCTGCGCGGACACCCGGAGGAGCCGGGGCAGGATCAGGCCACCAAGGGCTCGGGGCAGCTGCCCGCTGCTTCGCTTTGCTGCATGTGGGCTTTTTATTTTATTTTTTCCTCCTCAAAGACTACCGTTTATATATTCCCTCCAATTTACAACGAGGACTTTTGAGTGTTGTATCGATTTTAGCCTTAAAAGAGGCAGAAAAAGCCCGTGGATTTTTTTTCAATAATTACATATATATATATATATTTTTTTTTCTTCCAAGGGTTTTTTCAAGAGCCTATTTACAAACAGAGGAATAAATCCACCTCCGACACGCCGGCTTTGTTCCACCAGGCTTACGGGCAGGCCTGGGAGCGAGCCCCACAGCCCGTGCTCGGCCCCGCGGGAGCCGGGATTGTTCTCCTGCACAATGGCAGGGCGGCGAGGAAGCGCAGGGTCCGGCCCGCGTCCGGCCCCGCATTGTTCCCCGCCGATGTTTGCAAAAACGCCGAGCACCTGGCCAAGCCGGTGACTCATTCCCAGCAGCCCGAAAACCACCCTGCCACTTTTTTTTTTCCCTTTCCCCTTGGTTTGGTTTGTTGGGTTTGTGGTGGGACACGCAGCGGGGCGATGTCCTCGCTGCGCTCACGCCTGGCGGTGATTTTGGTCACATTTGGTTATCAAAATCGGTGCCTTTGTAGGGAGCCCCAACGTGCAAGTGATGTTTCGTAGCTCGGAAAAGCCCCCGGAGCTGCCCACGTACAGAAAATCTCGGCCTCACTGCGTGCACAGCAGGTGTTAAGGATTTAAGGATGGGGGAGACTTTTCTCCTCCTCCCCCCCATTTGTTGATGCCACACCGGTGCCGGCGCTGTTTGCAGAGGGGCTGTTCCCAAAATCAGCCTGGCAGGGTGTCCGGGCAGCGTGTGGTGAGGCACAGAGGGTGACTTAACCTCATCTCAGCCCGGCAGTGCTCACCAGCAGCTTTGCTCCTCTTTTTTTTTTTTTTTTTTTTTTTGTTGGTTTTGCTTTTTCCCCCGTTCCTTCATTTCCTATTTCTATCTGGCAGTGGAGCCAAAGTGCCACAGCAAAGCACGCTTCCAGGGGATTTGATTTCTCCTGCAGCCTTTCTGGTGAGCAGGGGGAGAGGGGAGTGCCTGCCGTGGGGTCTGGCCCCTCGTGCCCATGGGGTTGTGCCCTATTTGGGGCTTCCTCCCCGCCTGGCTCCATCCCAGTGCGCTCCCCCCGTTAAAACCAGCGCTGCTCTGCGTCTGTGTGTCCCGGCAGCGCGAGCGGGGCCACGTGGCTGGAGCCCTCCACCGGCACCGTCCCGGGGTGCCTCATCCATCACTGCATCGGCGCTAACGAGGAACCACTTCAGGCGTAATTAATAAGCACTTGATGTTGTCTAGATCGAGGGGCTACTTGCCTGGCGTGAGCGGGCGGTGGAGGGAAAGGTGCTTAATGAGCTCCTGGCAGGAGAGGGGAAGATTTCCAACCAGCGCCGAGGGGCTGTGCGGGGCACGGGGCTGCTCCAGGCGCTGGTGGCACCACGAGGTGCTCCTGGCTTCCCCATGGGGCAACATTCAGCGTCCTGGGGGCCCCCAGGGACCCCGATGGTCACAAGGCAGAAAGTGGATGCGTTCCCAAGTGGTCCACGACTGCCTGCTCCCTGCCAGCACGCCCTCGGTGCCGCCCTTTGTCCCTAAGGAGATGTGACCTTGCTTGATGCGGCCCCTTGCATCCAGATTTGCTTTTTGTTTCTGCAGCGCCTGTTTCCTGTAGTGTTTCTTAAGAGCCAAGCAGAAACGAGCTTGAGCAGGCGAAAAAAGGGGCTCACAAAAGTGACCTGGAGTTTTGTTTTATTCCCCTTGGCTGCTTTTGAGGGCAAAAATGAATTTTCCTGCTTTCCGCCGAGCTGGCAGCCCTGTGGCATCATCTGCTTTCCTTTTTACGTGTTGAGCTTTGCTTTTTCTACATGAATAAACCATTGTGGGCCAGGCTCGGAAGCTGCTGACTTTAATTTATGTGTGTCCCACGGCAGATCTAAGCCTATTTCTCCAGAGGTGAAGGGCTGGCTTAATTAACTCGCTGCGTCAACGCGACGAGACCGGAGCTGCTTGTAATTACGTTGGGCGGGCGCTCAGCTCCCAGCCTTTGGTGCGTGTTTGGAAAATGGGGTGAGTCGAGGTGGTTTAAGGCAAATGGAGAGGGCTTTTTCCTTCCGTAGATTCCTCCAGCTTCCCCGGACTGAGGACTGGGAGGCGGGGAGGCTCCATGGTAGTGTCGTGTCCCCATCGTGGTGGCACAGCAGGTATCCAGGGCCAGCTGGTCCAGGAGAAGACCTCACCCTGGTCTGAGGTTGTGTCCACGCATCCCCAGGCCACTGCGTTGATTTGTCCCCCTAGGAACAGTCGGGACGGGATGAGGGTGATAAATGCCCTCGGATCACCTCGAGCGTAATCGTAGCATCCTCCAAATGTCATTTTTTCCTACTAGGTGCAACTTCAGGTGGGCGTTTATTTGCCTTTATGGCATCTTTCATCCTCTTTAGCCTCCATACGGTCCGTGCTTGGAGGTGGCGGCATGAGGAGGAGCGCTGCCTCGCTGCTCCAACACCCTTAAAGCACCCTCGTTAGGGCTAATTGCGAAATCAACGCTGGGGGATAGCAGGGCTGGTTTTGGGGCGGGGGGCTTGGGGGACGGGGAAGTCCCCAGGCTCAGCCCAGAGGACTTAGGCGAACCTGCTGTAATTACAGGAGAGCAGTGCTAATTGGCAATAGTAACAATTAAGGGCCACGTGTTTGCGGATTACAGGAATTTGCAGAGAAGCAAAGTGATAAAAGAAACCCGAGGATGCCGGCTCGCGGAGCGGACTTTGTTCCCGTATTTTGACAGGTGTCGCTGGGCTTCCTTGTAATTAAAACAAACGAAGCCCTCACACCGACCCCCCAGTGCGCTGAAGCCAGGGGCTGTTTGTACGAAAGCCTTCCTCTTGTCATCCCCCCTCGCTCTCCTGTTGCCTGCCCTGTGGGTTCAGGTGGACGTCCTCTCCATCCTTATCCTGGGAGGCGCCCAGCACGCTCCCCGTGCTTTTCCAAGAGCAAAAAGGGCACGTGGGGATGGACCCACTGTGTGTGGGGACAGCACGGGGAGCGGGGACATTCCAGCCCTTGGCCGCGGTGGCCTCTGCTTTGGCATCCTGATGGTCACCTTCAGGGCTGGTGGCCTGTGTGTCTGCTGCCTGGCTGCACAAGCCTTTGGCTCGTGGCCCCTGCGTGCTTCCAGAAGAGGCCACAAATGTGGCACAGGCGAGGCGCTGTGGGATGCAGGGGATGGTGGTGGGTCCCTCCGGGATGCTGCCAGGAAGAGCTGGTCCTTTGTAAAGCACCAGGGCCATGTTTCAGGCCGGGGGAAGATCCCCTGAATAATCAAATCGTAAAATATTGTTTTGATTTATTCCTTTTTATCATCTTTTAATATCTGGAGAGACTGCGCAAGCAAGAGGCCTTCATGAGTTTTGAATGACAGGTTAAAGGGCTCCAATAAAGATTAGATGGGCCACTATCTCCCAAGGAAATTGCATCAAAGTGGTTACTCCTGCTTGCTCCTATTAATTTCCTCTTCATGGCTGCTAGGAGATGCCTCATATCCTGATGCGGCAGGCAGGGGCTAAGAGGCACTTCCCATTATCTCCATCATCGCCGTGTTTATGAGACACTTAGTGTGGTTCTTCGCCGCGCGGCGCCTCGGAGGTGGTGGCACCGCGGGGCAGAGCTGGGAACAAGTGGCCGTGGGGCCACCACCGTGCAGGTGACGGGGGAGCCGCCCTGGCTGGGTGGTGGCCTGGTCCCTCTGGTACAGCCAGGGAAATTTGGGAGCTCCCTTCTGCAGCCTTGTGTCTTTTGGGTGTGCTTGGACAAGGGACCCCATCTGTGTCTCTCCATCCTCACCCTCCATCACGGAGCAGTGATGATTAACGAAGCCTCCTCCCGTTAAAGGCTCGAGGGGATGATGGGGAGCAGGGACGTCCACCAGCACCCAGCAGAGCCCCAGCTCCTGCCCGTCCCATCCGAGCACAACCTCTCTGCTCTTCTCTTTGCAGCCTGCCCAGCCGGGACCTTCAAGGCCAGCCAGGGTGCGGGGCTGTGCGCCCCGTGTCCCCCCAACAGCCGCTCCAGCGCCGAGGCGTCGCCGCTCTGCGCCTGCCGCAATGGCTACTACCGGGCAGACCTGGACCCACCGGCGGCAGCCTGCACCAGTAAGTACTGGGAGAAAACTGGGGGCTGGGCTCGAGCCCCGGAGCTGTGTCTGCACTCCGCTGTCTTGTTCCTTGTCTTGTGGAGGGAGTGTTTTGGGGTGGGGGAGAGGGGTTCTGCCTGGTGGTGTGTGCCGTCAGGGGTGTTTCTGGGATGGTGGTTATGGGCTCCAGCCTGATTTTTGGTGAGGAAAGAGGCTGGGAAAGAAAAGAGGACTGCCGGTGTTCTTCAGCCTGCTGGGAGCGTGGCTCCTGGCCTCAATGCCTCCCAAACTGTCCCCCCAAAATCACCACTGACTCAGGTCTTTAAGCCAGGAGCTTTAACACCAAGATGTTACGGAATACGACCGCTGAAGATGCTCTCCCTTACCCTCATTTTCCAGACCTCACCGTTCGGCTGCAAGCTGCTGTGGGTGCTGGCCACCTCCTCTCCCACGGGGGCGCACCCCTTGTACTGAGCCTCAAAGCCCCAGTTGCTCAGTGGTGCTGACAGCGCTGCCCTCTCGCCCTGTGGCTGCCTGGGGGCCAGCACAGAGAGTGGTTCAGGGGCCGAGGATTTCTGGTCTGCATCCCCCTTGTTTTATTATTTAGGGGGTGTGGCTGGGACTTCCCATGCTGTCCCTGATCTGCAGCTCCTTAGAAGATCTGTTGTAGATGAGCTTAACCTACAGAAACCCTATTTTTGCGGGCGATGGGGTGTTTCCCATGCTGGCCACCCCACATCTTTCTCTGGAGCCTGCATGGGTTAGTGCCGTTGTGCTCGTGCCTGCTGGGATGCACCTGATGCCAAGGAGTCCCCGAGGTTCCCCTTCAGAGCTGGAAACATGTTTCCATGTGGTGCTGAATCACTTGACCTGTTGGAGCAGAAGTCGGGAGGTACAACACCTGCGGATGAATCGGTGCCTTCTTTGTGTCTCGTTACGTCGCTGATTTACAGTACTGCTTCGTGAAGGGATTACAGTATAAAAAAAAAGCCCATTTACTGATTTTATTCTTCCTTCTCATCAAAGCTTAGTTTTCAAACAGGCTAACTGGAGGTGCCAGCTGTTCACTGACGAAACTATTCTGTGTCACAGGAGTAAATGCTTCTCCATCTTTGTTTAATTTATTAGTTGATCAGTAATGGGAAATCCCCCCAGTAAAGCGGTGGCACAGCCTCGCTGGTGCCTTGAACAGGGCGGCTTCTTCCAGAAACTCTTCCCTGTTTCTTTTCTTTACTCTTTTTTTTTTTTTTTTTTTTTTTTTTTCCCAAGAGCTCTTAAAGCTCAAAACATTGCAGCTGGAAGCTGTCACCTGTGTCAGCGCTGTGGTCCTGGGTGTGCCAGGAGGGCAGTGTGGTTCTGGGGCTAAGCATGGATAACTGGGAGGTGTGCTGACGGTGCCTTGGTTTGGAAAAGAACCGTGCTAGGCAGGCAAGCAGTAATGCTGGGAGCACGAGAAGCTGGTGGCAGGAGCCTCCTTGACCAGGGCAAAAGGCTTTTTCTCCTTTTTTTTTCTTATCATCTGTTAAGGGTCAGAGGCACCTTGAGCCTACAAAATCCCTTGCTGGCAAGGATGCTGTGCTGGCAGCTGCTCGGTGACAAGCACCTTCAGCCCAGTGCTGGGGGAAAGAATTAAATGGGTGGGATTCTTGTTACTTGATTCTATTTTACTTGTTGCCTGTTGCCTCCCATTCCAGCGAATAATTCCTCCACATCCCCAGATTCCCCAACACACTTGTGGGAGGTCCCCCAGGACATTTTTCCTCTTTCAACCTCTTCTCTAAGGTCAGGTCCTCCATCATTTTTATTGCTCCCTCTGAACTCTTCCTGACGTGGAGAAGTCCTTTTTTTTTCTTCCTTGCAAGTGCAGTGCTCACACCCGCGCCCTGCTGGCACGAGTAATTAATTGCTCTCTTGGCCTTAATGTAAGGCAGCAGACAGCTTTTGGGTTTTCAGAGGTGGACCCACCCGGATGACACAGCTGTGCACTGGATTTCTCTCCCTGGTGTGGCTGGCACCTCCTTTGTTGCTCCCTATCGATCCCAGCTGCGTTTTGCCAACATACAAAATCGGTGCTGTATTTAATTCCCTTCCGAAGCATCCGCCACAGCTCCCATCTCGGTACTACCCGCGGCGTTGATCAATGAACTCTCTCGTCTGACATCCCAGCTGCTAATAAAACACTCCGACGCTGTGGGTAAATACCCATGCTCCCAACCTGAAGCGCTGAACCACCAATAACCGTTTACTATTTCTGAGTCTTTTCTCCCCTTGTTCCTGCATTTCTGTGAGGTTTTGGCTAGGTGACGTGTCAGAGTCCCAGTCTGAGCCCCCAAGCCCCTTTCTTCTGCTGGAGACAGGAGAAGATGGGGTTGGAGGTGAAGACAGGTGGAGGTGTGGATGGGGAAAGTCTGAGCCGTGTCCAATGAGGTGGTGATGTCCCTCCTGCCCAGCCCCAGAGCAGGCAACGTTTGGCACGAGGACCCGTCTCAACCCCTCTCCTTCCCCACAGGCGTCCCCTCTGGCCCCCGCAACGTCATCTCCATCGTCAACGAGACCTCCATCATCCTGGAGTGGAACCCGCCGCGGGAGACGGGGGGCCGGGACGATGTCACCTACAACATCGTCTGCAAGAAGTGCCGCTCGGACCGGCGCGCCTGCTCCCGCTGCGACGACAACGTGGAGTTCGTGCCCCGGCAGCTGGGGCTGACGGAGACCCGCGTCTTCATCAGCAGCCTCTGGGCGCACACGCCGTACACCTTCGAGATCCAGGCGGTCAATGGGGTGTCCAACAAGAGCCCCTTCCCGCCCCAGCACGTCTCCGTGAACATCACCACCAACCAAGCCGGTGAGTCGCGGGGAGCTGGTTGCGATGCCAGGGTCTGTGCCTGCTGTTTATCCCCCGCTAGATTTAGGTGGCACCAGCCCTTCCCTGCACTTCTGCAGTGGGAAGGGGGAAGTGGGTTGAAACCTGGCCCTTCCCTGCGGGGCAGGAGCACAGCAGGAAGAGGGGATGGGGAAGAAGAAGGGGATGGTAATTTCTGCTTTGTGCTGAGTGTGTAAAGCAGGCAGCCTTTGTTAACCTGCTCCCTCAGGAGACTGCAAGACAGAAACCTGGCGTAAATTTTTTAGTATCTCCCCTCCTGGGAATGCCGATCCTGTCAGACTCTTGTGTTATGTTTGCGCCTGGCTATCATTGCTGTCTTGTTAACCATGTGCAAGCAAACCTGCTCCTTGCACTGAGACCTTTTATTCTGGGGTGCGTTTTGGAGGAGTATTTTTGCTGCCCCCTGCTCCTCCATCCTTGCAAGTCCCCTTCATCTTCCCAGCTCTGCTTTCCTGGAGCTCGTGTGGCTCTGCCTCCTGGTCTCCCTTTCTTTCCTTCTCCCCCTCTTGCTGTGTTTGCCTTGTGAATGCTGTGTGCCCCCCTCCCCGCTGCTCTCGGCACTGATCCTGGCTCTGCAGTGAGCTTTTCTACCTGGTTTCCAAGTGGCCTTGTGTTTGCGCATGGCCGGATCAACGCAGGTTGGTTGGTGTTGGCTCGCCCCAGTTGGGCTCTGGGCGTTTGGGCACAGCATCAGCCCTGTCATAGACAGGCAGGAACGTGGGGGGGCTGGGAATGCGGCAATTAACAGCACAGCAATCAAGCTAAGTGTTTAAATTCAGAAAATGAATGTCTTGGAGTGAAAGTGGAAAAGATTTAAGGGGAAAAAAAAGATTAAACATGCTGGATAAACAAAAGCAGCACCGGACTGTCGACATCTCCTGCAGCACGGTGCAGGCGTGCCACTCGTTCTGATGTGCTGAGCGGGAGGGAGCGATTATCCTCCCTCCTTTGTCCTGAGCACGGTGACCCTGTGTGGGTCACCTTGGCACAGCTGCAGTTCAACAGGGCCTTGGATACCTTTCCTGGAAGCTTTTGGTAGGAAGGAGGGCATGATTAGGGCCACGCTGCCTGGCTCTGGCTCTTTCACTTGCACCTTGGAGGGCAGCAGGTCTGGGGTGGTTTGAGTCCGTGCTGCAAGTTTGGGCTTTGGAAATGGAGCTCGTTGGAGGCTGGGTGCTGCGGCTCAGTGCTCCTGGAGAGCCCCTAAGAGCAGAGCCAGCAGTGAGCAGTGGATGCAGGCGCCACAACCAGGTGTCCCTTGGTGTGCTGGGGTCACGTCCTCAACTGCCTCAAGTTACAGAGCGTGCCCAGGGAGCAGGAGCACTGAGGATTTCCAGATTCCTAATTAAAAAGAGTAAGTGGTTTAAATACCAGAATTCCCCCGCTGGCACACCGCTCGGGCTCTGTGTGAGCTACTGCACTGCTGCTCTTCCCACCGCCAGACGGGGACCTTGTCCCGTGGGGCCAACAGCCGCAGGCGTGAGAACCAGGAGATGGGTGTAAATGAGAGCTTCCACCCTCCCCTGGCGCTCAGTCCTACCCCTCGGCGTTAATTTTCCGCCCCCTCCCTTGGCAGCACCCTCCACCGTCCCCATCATGCACCAGGTGAGTGCCACCATGAGGAGCATCACGCTGTCCTGGCCGCAGCCCGAGCAGCCCAACGGCATCATCCTGGACTACGAGCTGCGCTACTACGAGAAGGTGAGCCGCATCTGCACGCCCGACGTCAGCAACGCCGTGGGCTCAAGGCCAGCAACGGTAAGCTCGGGTGGAAACCTCACCGCGGAGGGTGGGCAGCACGACCTTCCTGAAATGTCCATCGCTGCCTGCTCCAGCTGACCCCTTTGTCTCCCGGCCCTACCCACAGGACCACAACGAGTACAACTCCTCCATGGCCCGCAGCCAGACCAACACGGCCAGGATCGAGGGGCTGCGCCCCGGCATGGTCTACGTGGTGCAGGTGCGAGCGCGGACGGTGGCTGGCTACGGGAAGTACAGCGGGAAGATGTGCTTCCAGACACTGACTGATGGTGAGCGAGTGGCCGGGGTGCAGGGGGGGAGGAGGACACGTTCCCAGCTGCAGCTTCAGGCTCTAATTGGATTAAATGAACTTGTCTCTGCGAACCTCTCCCCCAGCGGGCAGCATGGCAAAAACCAGGTGATTTACAGGGATGTCTTATTAATTGCCAGCTGGAGGAGTAATCTGCTGTAAATCTCCTATCTGTGTTTGTTCCCCTGTTATTTAGCTGTGGTTTCGTCTTTCCTGCATCCATCCGTGGTGTTGGGGCTGGGTGCTCTCCAACCCAGTCGGGTCCCCTCCCTGCTCTCATTTCTCCGGGTGTTTGAGTCGTCCCTCCTATAAATCAGTCCTTCCAGCCCTTTCATCAGTTTTATTGCTTTTCTCTGAATAATGTCAATAAAAGATGCAGAGAGCAGAACAGATGGATGGAAAAGAGCCATGCCTTTTCCTGCCCCAGGTCATCATCCATGGTGTGCTCAGCATGCTGTGGTGGGGAGGAGCGGAGGGGTGCAGGCCCCCCAAAAGGATGTGAAGCTGTCCTGAGGTGTTTGGAGCCACAGCTGTGTCCTTTCAGGCAAACCTTGAAGGCTCAGACCCATCTCTCCTGGGGTTCCTCCCCCAAGGTGGTACACTGGAGGAAAGGGCAAGTCACAACCTTCACGGTGTCTTCTGGCCTCCTCACCAGAGTCTTGCTCTCATTCCCCTTCCCAGTGAGTGGACTCCCAGAAATACTGCATCCCTTTAGGCACTAATAACTCATGGGATGGCTTTTCATCACTCCTGGCTTTGGAACAAATGCAGGAGTCAGTGAGTGGAACAAGGCTGTTTTCTTGGTCCTTCGGCCCCTCTAGAGGCTGAAGTCCCTGCAGAGAGCCCTTTTTCTGTTGCTCTCAGCCCAGCTGTGCTCCAGCTAGGTGACACCCGTGGGTCCCAGCCCACTGGTTCACCAACCTCTGCAGGCTGGTGAATGCCCAGCGCCAGGGCTACAAAACTGCAGGAGCACTGGCTCCCCAGGGAGCCTTGAGAGAACCTGACTTTGAGGTCAGGCTGCGTGACAAACAACCGTTTAATATCTTTGTCAACGCAATTAAAGTTGCCTTTGGGTTGGCCACGTCTTGGTTATGAGAAATGTGTCCTGCTGTGATGAGATGGGGTCTGCAGTTGGACTGTCTTGGGGTGGGACAGTGCCTTGCAGGCACTCCATGACCCCAGCCCCAATCTCCACCCTGGCATCTCCAAACTCGTGGTTTTCCCAGTCCGGGGCAGGAACCAGCCAGCTGCAGGATGCTCAGAGCAGGGCATGTGTTGGGCAAGCTTCTGGCAGCAGGGAGAAGAGGGAAAAGCACACAGGGGACTGAAAGGAAGGAAATGGTAATAACCCCCCAGTGCCTTCAAGATCCAGGATTAGAGAAGTGAGAAGAAAAACCCTGCCTCAAATAAGCAATTAATTGAAATTTAATAAGAATGGATATTGTAGATTATTAAATAATAATTGATTGTTAGAGGAGAATTTCTTCGGATTTGAGCAGCATGCAAGGGAAAAATCTAGCTGCTGGTAATTAACTGCAGAGCAGAAAAATACAGATAAAAGGGTGTTAAATACTTCCTTTTGGAGTGAATTTTATTTTCATCCCTGCTTGTGGCTTCTGGCATGAGCGACAGGCAGGACTATGCTGGTTAGTTAGGTATTGCTCCGCAGACCTAAATGCAAACAGGTCAAGCCTGCTTCTCATTTACACCAACATCCTCTTGCTTTAATGTGGCCTGAAGTTAGGTACAAAAATCAAATGAAAGCGGCCTTGTCTTGAATGAGGTTTGCTGTTGAGTCTGATGCTCTAAGTTGTACCTCTTCTCTGGAGGGTCTCTTCCCCACCTGCTTTCCTGGAACGTTTAGGAGCTCTGTGAGACCCCATGTTAAATTTGGATGAAATGACGAACGGGTCTAAATTTATTGAGCGAAGGCGCGGCCAAAGTCACCCTGTAAACTTCTCCCCTTTGGAAAACTGGACCTAAGCTCTGCTGGTTTGATTTCATTCCTAGGACCTTCTCTTCAATATTTTTAACCCTTGCTGATCACCCTTCCCATGGGAGCAGTCCCCGTGGGGATGTTTTGGGAGCTCTGCTCATTTCCAGGGGCTGCGAGGGAGGGCTCACCTTGTCCTTTCTCTCCTGCAGATGACTACAAATCCGAGCTGAGGGAGCAGCTGCCGTTGATCGCGGGGTCTGCAGCGGCTGGGGTGGTCTTCATCGTCTCGTTGGTGGCCATCTCCATAGTCTGCAGCAGGTGAGAATATGGAGGAGCGGCTGGAAGAGATTGGGTGCAGGAGGGGAGGGATGGGGAAATCACTCAGGATGCCATCAGCAGAGAAGGGAGCTGGAGGTGGTCACCACGGTGTGGGCAAAGGCACCAAGGTGCAGGCTGCCTGTCGGGGGGTGGTTTGTGGCACTGCTCACGCAGTTTTCTGGTCTCTCCTCCCAGGAAGCGTGCGTACAGCAAGGAGGCCGTGTACAGCGATAAGTTACAGCACTACAGCACCGGGCGAGGTGAGCAGGACAGGGGAGAGGGGTCGGGGTGGCTTTGTGGGGTTGTGGTACCGCTGGTGGGGAGGGAGAAGAGTGAGCAGTGGGGGAGGATCCAGGGGATGGAGGAGGATGCTGTGAAGGCTCCCAAAGGGAAGAAGAGGCAAACTGATCATAAAGGAGCAAAGCAGCAGCTCCAGGTGGTAATTGTGACCCAGCCCTCAGCTCCTGCACAGACCTGGCACACCAGGCTTACAGCTCTGTGCATCATGAGCACCGGCAAACCCCATTTACACCCTCCTGAAAAAGTCTCCCAGGTGGATTTGCTTCCTTTCAGAGGACTTGGTGCCTGGGACAAATGAGATCAGGCTATTAGAAATTAATTGATAAGAGCTGATGGGGAAATATGCCCAGGTTTGTGAGCAGATGGCAGGGAGGTGCCCATGTGGGGTTATATAGGAAAAAGGTTGTATATTGCATTTTTAATTGTATCCTGGCTGGCAGCAGTCCCTCTGTGTAGCCTTAGAGGGGTTTTGCTGTGCATGTAGGAAGAAATCTCCATTGTGGGGCTGGGTCCTTCTGAAATACAACCCACACAGATGCAGCGAAGCTGGGATCCAGCCTGGGAGAAAACAGAGCAGTCAGTGCCAGGGCTGGGTCTCCCCTGGGGATTTGGGGCTGGCAGCTCCAGCATGGCAGGGCTCAAAACCAGGTAGAAAACTGGTGAAACAGGTCTTGGTATTTTATATATGACCGGGAAAAACCCGGTCAAGGTTAGCAAGCCTCCGGGCGCGTGGTTGTTGCACGTGCCCAAGCAAAACAGGTGGGAGATTTGTGGCGAGCGACTAATGGGGAGATGAGCTCAGCAGCGGAACAAAGCCGCTCGTTTAACGGCACGGCAATTAGAGCATCCTCTTACAGCTCCGTGTGTGCCCGAGGGGTGTCTGTGCTGGGGCTGGTAACTTCAGAGTTAGAGGTGGTGAGAAGTGGGCTGCAATTTCTTGTGCCTCGTCCCTGCGTGATACTTTGAGAGAGCCTACGTGCAGAAGGTGCCCCGCAGCATTCTGTAGGGATAGAAAAAACAACCAATGGCCCAAGGTGCCCAAGTCATGCTCGCTTGGATGGGATGGGAAATGCGAGTGCCTTAGGGAGATTTGGGGGGGGGAGCTCAACCTGGTGTTTGCTGAGCCTGGAGTACATCAGAGGGTGTTTAAAAGCCAGCCTGCATTGAGAGCGGGCAGGAAACTTTGGCGTTATTTTTCTCCTTTATTTATTCAATTTTTTGATCGGTGAGTCAGTCTTGGTTACGATCCTGTAAATCCCTTTGTAATCCTGGCTGGAGCATCAGCTGCTCTTGTAAAAAAATTTATGGGGCAGTTAAAGTGTACGAGACAGAGCCGTAAAGGGATTTATGAACTGGGAGATGCACAGATGGCTTCATTGCAGTTGTCGTCACCCGCCCCGGAGGTGCAGAGCTCCTGCCCCAAACACCCCCGCTGTGGAGCAGGCGATGCCATGAGCCACGTGTTCAGCAGCTTTAGTGATGCCCTGGCCAGTGCCGGCCCTCCAGGTTAACCTTGAGGACCAAGTGTCCCCTGCACCGACATGCTTTTAGGGTCGGGATTTACTGTCGCCATCCCCTGCCCTTCCTGGGTTGTGGTCTGGCCTGAAGGCAGTGCCCGTGTCTCCCCGTGGTGCGGCCGGATCCTGCTGCCGCCCAGCAGGGACAGATGAAAGGCCAGCAAAGCCGCACTTTTATGGCTCCATACAGGTTTTTGATTATAATTGCTGCACTCTGTCAATTTAGTGGCAGCCACAAAACTATCAGAGGCCTTTTTGGGTAAATAAATATTTCTTAAATAATGCATCTCGCCTCATAAAGTTGCCAATTCCCCTGCCATAAAAACCGCTAATTGTAGTTGCGGTCTGTCGGTGTCCCTGTGAGCTGGATGCTCATCGGTGGTTCCTGCCTGCCTCGTTCTCTCTCCTCTCCCCTTCTTCAGCTTCTGCTCCCTCCTCTAACCTTGCTGGAAGGGACAAAAGAGGAACATAGTGGGCTGTTGGAGGTGGTGTGGAAGAGCACATAGCAGCTGATTTAATGGACATGGGGAGGGGAAAGTGTGAGAACAGTCTTCAGGTCTTGGCCATGGCACAATGACTTCTGGTTTTTCCACTTCTCCCGTGTTTCTCATGACAAGGGTCTCCAGGGATGAAAATCTACATCGACCCCTTCACTTATGAGGACCCCAACGAGGCAGTCCGTGAGTTTGCCAAGGAGATCGACGTCTCCTTTGTGAAGATCGAAGAGGTCATTGGAGCAGGTGGGTCCCCACATACCCACCTCCCTGCCCTCTCCACTCCTCTTGGGTGGATACCTGTGGACCTGGGGCAGTTTTCTGGGGGCTGCATGAATGGTTCTTTGCTGGGAAATGCACAACCCTTAATGAGGCCTCGGGATATCAGCCTTTCATGCGTTTTTGATGGATTAGGGGATATGAGGTTGATTTCTGCTCTCAAAGTAAGTTCCTCTGAGATTGGGAGGAACTCTGTTAATGTATTTGCTGGGTGACCGTGGGATTTCCTAGTTTGCTTCCATGAGGTAATAAGAAGAAGCCAGATCTCTTTCCAGTCTGTGCCATATTCCCATACATATGTATATGTACACATGCATACACGTATCTGTAAGTCATCTGTGCTGCTTTTATTGCAATTTTTAAATGACTGTGTCGTACTTGTAGAAGAGAGTGCGAAGCTGGGGGAAAGCCACAAGGAAGCAGTGAGCTGTTTCAGTCGGGATCAAGTTCAGCAATGTATCAGCTGCCTTTTGCTGCTCATCAAGGCAAAGCAGCTATAAGCCTGGCTTAAATGTAATCCCTCCGCAGACAAATTTCACCTTGGCGAAGGAAAAGCTCTCCCGGTGGAAACAAGAGGGAGCCTTCTCTGCGTTTTAAATCAGAATGCAGCAATGAAAATAGACCAGTTATTTTCCATCCCTAGATAAACGATGTGCAAAAAGGTGGCCGCGATTATCGACGTTGACACCTTGCACTTGAAGGAGCCCTTAGAAGTTTGAGTTCCGCCAACGTTCCCTTGGGATTCACAAGAGCAGTCCCAGGCTCCACGGTGGTCGGTGATGGGCTCTGGCAGCCTGGAGAAGGCTGCAAGCCCAACCACGTCCTCAGCACCTTTCAAAGAGGATGAGCACGTAGACTTGTGAGCACCATTAGGTGTCAGCGGGTTGAGAGCACCGTTGGGTGTCAACTGGTTGGTGTTTTTCAGCCGCTTGGTTTGGAGCTCCAGGTACTGTTCTGTGCAGTTGTATATGGAGGTGGTAATGGATGGTCTTGCACTTGCAGGGGAGTTTGGAGAAGTGTATAAAGGCCGCCTGAAGCTACCTGGCAAGCGGGAGATCTACGTGGCCATCAAAACGCTCAAAGCTGGCTACTCGGAGAAGCAGCGCCGGGATTTCCTGAGCGAGGCCAGCATCATGGGGCAGTTTGATCACCCCAACATCATCCGGCTGGAAGGGGTGGTGACCAAGAGCCGACCTGTCATGATCATCACTGAGTTCATGGAGAATGGGGCCCTGGACTCCTTCCTACGGGTAAGGCGACGTGGGGCTGTGCCAGCTGTTGGTCAGCCACAGGATTTGGGGTTCAGGCTCTGTTGCTCCATCCTGACCTCATGCTTGCTCTTTCTGATCGCAGCAAAACGACGGGCAGTTCACGGTGATCCAGCTGGTGGGGATGCTCAGAGGAATTGCAGCTGGGATGAAGTACCTTGCAGAGATGAACTATGTCCACCGAGATCTGGCAGCCAGGAACATCCTGGTCAACAGCAACCTAGTGTGCAAAGTGTCAGACTTCGGGCTCTCGCGCTACCTGCAAGACGACACGTCCGACCCCACCTACACCAGCTCCTTGGTATGTACCTCGCGTCCTGCAGCAGCAACCCCACCAGCCTCCTGATGATCCCCTACCACCATGGTAAGGGATCAGCCCCTCTCGCAAGGGCTCTGGGCTTGAGAGCAGCTTGGGTGGGTGCTCAGAGGGCTGGTCCACCTCTTGTCTCTTCTTGCTGCCTTCCTTCCATCAGCAGGGAAGACTCTACTGCTCAGCTGCTGCCTTGTTTGGGAAGGCTGACTTTCCTTGTTCTTATTCCCTTTTTCATTATCCTCTTTTTCTTCCTTTCTCTTCCTCCCTTTTATGAGTTTTCTGTCTCCCTTGTCTCCAAAGCACCTTTCTTTTCTGTCCTGACCGTGCCGTACGAAGGGGTTAGGTGGAACCAGGGAGACATCAGTAGGCAGTGTCTGCGCTGCATAAAGCCCTGCCAGCAGGCTGGTGAGGCTGTCAGCGGCGTTATGGATGAGCAGACAAGAAGGCTGTGAGTGCCCTGTTGACCTGCTGGGCTCTCTAATTGATTAATCACTTATTAAAAGAGCTAATAACCTTCCTAACTCCTTGCAAACAATTCATAATACAGGGGTCTAACATGTGGCAGGGTCAGGCCTGGAAGAAGGAGAATGGAGGCAGTGCCTCTTCTCCAGGCAGACGTCAGGGCAGCGAGCAGGGCCATGGGTTGGGTGCAAGAGCGAGGATGCACGTCCTACACCAACCCCTGCAAAGCAGTTTCTTGGGCTGCCAAGCTGTGCCCAGGCGTGCTTCGGCGTGATGTAGCTTACAACAGGAGCCCCAAGGAGATCAGACTGTTAGGATTTCATCAAATGGAAATAAACGGATCAAGTGAGTCACGCCACAGCCAGGGGGGTTAAAGCGAGCTGCGGGGTTTCTGGCTGGGCTCGGGTCTGCTCCTGCTCCCTGCCCAGACTCGTCCTGCAGCCATTGAGCAGAAATGCATCAGGTTTTTTGTTTGAAGACCCCAGCAGTAGCTGCTGGGAAGAGGCCTGGAGTAGCCTTTTCCCACCTTTAGAGATAAAAGAGATTATCTCATCTGTGTTTTTATTTAATTTAGGCCATAATAGATCTCCTCGGCAGCTGGGAAATGATGCTGTGCCTGCGATTACATCACTCTGCCTCCCACAGCAGGTTTCTAGCTCTGGGGAAAAGGCAGGAAAAACAACCTAGCAGTTAATTTCTCCATTTGTAGTTATTCAAATCAAATTTTTGCCATTCAGCCTTAAAGAGCAGCTGATGCTTCATTGGAAAGGCTACGGAAAACAATTGTGCTCAACGATTTACAATGCAGTTCTGCCCCGAGCACATACCACGCGTTTCTGTGTTGTGTTTTTTTTTTTTCTTTTCCCCTCTGTCCCTTGGCTTTCTGCTAGAAGAGCTGGGCTGTGCTTCACTGCAAGGCACTCACTGGCTTGAGCAGGATGTGTGCGTAGGCTGCTGAGGCCGGGGTGCTCACCAGCTCCTGTTCTTGGCAGGGTGGGAAGATCCCCGTGCGGTGGACGGCCCCGGAGGCCATCGCCTACCGCAAGTTCACATCGGCCAGCGACGTCTGGAGCTACGGCATCGTCATGTGGGAGGTGATGTCGTTCGGGGAGAGGCCCTACTGGGACATGTCCAACCAAGATGTAAGTGCTGGGAGTTCGCTGAAAAAAAAAAAAAAAAAAAGGGCAAGAAAAAAAAAAAGCCCTGCCCAAATGGAAACCGAGGGGTCAAGGCAGTGCTGGAGATGCTCCAGACCCCGTCGCCTTGGTTTTTGAGATGAAACAGGCTGGCGAGCGAGAGGGATGGCGGGAGGGAAGCTGGGAAGAAAAGCCAGTGGGCTGGTAATTGGACTTCAGGAAGCTGCAGTGCCTTTGAAAATGTTCAGAGGGTTTGTGAGCTGGGAAAGAGCTTTGGTAGTGCGACTGCCGTACTCCAACGCGATCCGCCGAGATAACGAGTGGCAGCGCTCCGCCGCGAGGAGCTGCGGCGCGCGGAGCATCAGAGCGGAGATTAACCTCCTGTGGCATCTCCTCCCGCCTGCTTTGCCGGCAATCACGGCCCGGCAGAGCTGCCTGCACGTCGCTGTGCCACATTCTCATGCTCTGCCTTGCTCCCCGCAGGTCATCAACGCCATCGAGCAGGACTACCGGCTCCCGCCGCCCATGGACTGCCCGGCCGCCTTGCACCAGCTGATGCTGGACTGCTGGCAGAAGGACCGCAACACCCGGCCTCGCTTCACAGAGATCGTCAACACCCTCGACAAAATGATCCGCAACCCGGCAAGCCTCAAAACTGTGGCTACCATCACCGCTGTGTGAGTCCCCCAGCGCCTGGCTTCCCTCCCTCCCTCCCCAGGGATGAGTTCGGGAGTCCCGTCCTCACCCTGGTGCCTCTCTCTTCCCTTCCAGGCCTTCTCAGCCCCTCCTCGACCGCTCCATCCCCGATTTCACTGCCTTTACCTCAGTAGAAGACTGGCTGAGCGCCGTCAAGATGAGCCAGTACAGAGACAACTTCCTGAGCGCTGGCTTCACCTCCCTCCAGCTGGTCGCCCAGATGACATCTGAGTAAGTCCAGTGCCTCTACATGGCACCAGCTCGCGGGGTTGCTCAGCAGGGCTGTCCACTGATGTCCCTCTGTCTGTCTGTCTTCCAGAGACCTCCTGAGAATAGGGGTGACTCTGGCTGGGCACCAGAAGAAGATCCTGAACAGCGTCCAGTCCATGCGAGTGCAGATGAGTCAGTCTCCGACCTCGATGGCGTGACGTCCCTCGCTCGACGGGGAGGGGACGGGGAGGGCAGGCGGCGGAGGCGGGAGGGGAGGAGCTGACGGAGCCGCGGTGCGACGGTCGGAGAGGGGCGGCCGCAGCTGGGGGCTGCGCCTGCCGGCGAAGGATGCTCCTGGGACTGGCCTTGGCCTGGTGACTCCCGTTCCTCGCCTACAGAAGCACACTTACCGATGTCACGGGGAATGGCATATAAATAAGTATAAATATGTACAAATAGTATATTTAAAAATGACAAAAAGACAAAACCACACACAAAAAAAAAAAAAACACAACCAACCGACAATGAAGACAAACCAATGTACGTTGGGGAAACGAACCCAAATCCTAGAGACCAGACTCCACTCCCACCGCCAGTGAGCAGGAGTCAAAACTGAGGCGGAGGAAGGGGCTGTTGGGGAAGGGAGAGGCACCAGATTGAGTTCCCCGACTGGAGAAGCCACCGGCAGCGACCGCCTTCCTTCCTTTCTGCTTCCTTTGCTCTTCCTCCCTGCCCCGGCCCCTCCTGCTGCCCCCGCTCCCTTCTGTGCTCACGGCCTGGTGGAGCTCCTCGGCAGCCTCCGCAGCTGCCCCCGTCGTGTCCAGGTGTCGCTCTGCCAACTACCAAAGGACTTCGCTGACCGCTGCAAGGGGGGGGATCCGACTCAGTCCAGTTAATGTCTTCATATTGAAGAAGAGATGTACCTTCAATAGAAAAACCTTGGTTTTTTTCTTTTGCTTGCATTTTTTTGCAAAAAGGAAAAACAACAACAACAACAACAAAAAAAATCCATCATGGAAAATGGAAAGAGGTGTTCCCGTGTGTGTGTGTGTGCGTGTGCGCGCGTGTACTTTGTCAACCTACCGTGGACTCGCTGCTTGTCCGTGCTCGGAGGTCGCCACCCACCCGAAGGCAGTGGGCGGCCAGGTCCCAGGCCTGGAGCCGTGCCTGGAGCCGGCAGAGGCCCCAGCGAGGCCGGCGCTCAGCGTGGCGCAGGTGGGACCAGGACGAGGAGGATGCGAGGGGCCAGCGGGGACAGGACTGGAGGAGCCGCAGCGCGTGGGTACTGGGTTGTGGAGGAGGAGGAGGAGGAGGAGGAGGAAAGATGCTCTGGGGAAGAGACTGATGAGGCCTCCAGAGCCTCGGGGATCTGCAGAAGATGGCTACGGAGAACTTTATTTCCCCCATCTTGTGGACCTAAGGATTTTGATATTGGGTTACAGACTTGGGTTTCATGGCTTCAGAGGTAGGTCCATTTGTCTCGTGTACTTCTCTGTCTGTCCATCCTTCTCTGTGTTTTTCTGCTTACTTCCTCGAAGCCTCTTCCAGTGAATATTTCAGTGTTTAATTTGATATTTTTTTTTTTCCCGACCGCTGATCTCCTTTGCAAATTGATCTAGTTAAAATTACTAGACGCATGTCAGTGTTTACACAGAATATTGTAAGTCTGGGCAATCTAACTTCCCTCTGCGGACTGCGCGGAGAGTTTATAAAATGAATGAACTCTTAATAAGGCTTTTACTTAGACGGCTGTGTGCGAGTTGTAACGATCCATCACCGCGCCTGGCAGCCGGAACGGGGCTCCCCGTGCCCTGAGGGCTGTGGGTCCCTGTCAGGAAGATCTTGGGGCTGCCTGGTACCTCCCAGCCCTACCGGGGTGCCTCAGGTGTCTGTAAGATGCCCGTCCCCTGCGTCTGTCCATGCTGTGGGGTGCCCCGTGTCTGTCTGTCCAAGCGTGTGGCTTGGGGGGATGTGGGCTGACACTGCTGGCAGGAGAGGGTCCCACATGTTGGGGAGCTCTTTACTTCGGGTTTTTCTTCCCAATCGTCTAAGGAAACATCCTGCCGTGCTGCCGGAGAGCGGGAGCGAGCAGCAGGACTGAGCTTGTTTCGAATCGCTGAGCTCCCTCCGGAGAAAGAGGCAGAGAAAAACACCCCGTGTTTACAACGGCGGGGACTGCTCCTGGCCTGTCAGATAGACGATTGCTGGTACCTCTCGGGATCCTCGTGGCCTGAATCTGTATTCCGGGATGTTGTCGCAGCGCATACAACATGCAGATGGAGCGGGCGCCGTGCATGCTAACGCGCCGCCTCGCCACCTTGGTATTCACCGCAGCTGATGGATCCTTTGTGTTTTTTTTTATCACTTCTCTTTTACCAAAAGGAAGCTAAAGGCATTTAAAGGGACAAACGGCAGTGACACAGGGTAAATATCAAAACTCCCCCTTTGTGGCTGCTCTGCCTCGCTCAGTGTCCTTCTGCTGCCCGCCTGGGGCTGGAGGGATGCCGTGACAGCACCGCTGCCTGTACCTAACCTGCAGCCCACACCTCCTGGGCTGTGCTGGGACAGGCCATTCCCAGCCCCAGCTCTTCTCACTGGTCCTTGCTGTGGTGGCACTGGGCCTGGAGATGTCCCCTGTGGTGTTACACGAGAGCCCAGGGCTCAGCAAGGAGTCTGAGGATGGCGTGAGCAATTCCTCCAGGGCTGAGGCACGGCTGGTGAAGGGGTGGCTATCTGATGCCCAAAGGTGGGCCACCTGGTCCCATGCCTTCAGAGACTTTGGACGCTTCTTTTCCTCTTCAGACATAGCTGGGATGCAAACGTTGGGGCCTGAAGCATTCCCGGCACCACCAGTGATGAGCAAGTCTGGCTGACAGTTCCTGACTCTGGATTTAGAGGGGGTTGTAAGCAAGCAACGGCATTGTCCATATTGTTCAAGAGGTTCCTTCCATCAGCGATGGATGGAGAAGCTGCCCAGACACTCCAGCTGGGGCAGGAGGCTCTGCCTTGCTCTTGCTTTTTCTTCGGACCCAGGAGGAATGTGTATTCGGGTCAGGTGGATGCTTTGCAGACTGAGAGGGACTCTGCCAAATGGTTTCAGCGAGGAAAGAACCCTCCCCAAAACCCCAAACCAAAACCAAAAGCTCCCATTTCACATCATCTGCTCTGTGTCGTGCTTGGTGTTCCTTTCCTCGATCCTAAATCAGAAGGGGTGTCTCGGAAATATTTTTTTTCCCTGAAGTTTCACTTTGCATAGGAAATAAGAGGGGGGAAAAATGGCTTTTCTCATCAAAACAAAGTGCCTCCCTCTCTGCACTGACCTTTCCTCGGGCTGAGGGTTCACCCAACCCACCTGGTGCTGGCTCTGGGGGTCCTTCATCACTGGGTGCCACCCGGACGGATCCTGGCCCTATCCCTGCTCCTCACCCCTTGCCATCACAGCCGTGCTCTGGGGCTCTCGGCTCCTTCTGCGCCTTCCTGCAGCAACTGCCAGGGGCCCGGGGGCGAGAGCCCCTCTGCGGTTTGGATGCTTTGTTCCCCCTCTGGAACTTGCTGCTCCTTTCCCAAAGCGCCGTCCCCGGCGGGGAGGAGGCGCTGGCTCAATAGCGGTAATTAAACCAGCCAAGGGGAGCCCAGCGTGGCCAGGGCAGGAGCGGGGACGAGGTGCACCCGTTAATAGCAGCATTGTGTGCCTCTTGCCAGAAAAAAAAAGAGGAACGCGCTTTGTGCCATTTAATGACCTTCAAATTAGCAGTTCTTTGAAAGCGCTTATGTATATTTAATTTTAAATGTTGCCGCAAGTCAGAGCGGGGCTGGCAATGAAAGCAGCAGGCGGCCGGTTTTTAACTAAGAGCAAGCCCGGAGTGGTATTTCCGAGCCCGGCAGCGGCTGCGGCCCCCTCCCCCTGCACCGAGGAGCCTGGTCTGGAGGGATGGGACGGACACATTGTTGTTTGTAAGGGGCTGAATCGAGCCTTTGAGGCATAAAGAACAGCCTGTATATTTGGGATACCCTCTGTTCCTGCTGGAAAAAAAAAAAAAGGATAAAACATCAAGCAGCTTCTAAGGTGAGAAATGGATTTACAGAACCAGCAGTGGAGTTGCAAGCTCTCGGGGCTGCGTTGTGACTCCAAGGCCACCCTGCTGTCCCTGTGACACCCTGTTAAAATGCCGATGGGAAGGCAGGGCATCAGGTCAGGGTTTCACATCCACCTCGTGTGTTCATCCACGTGCTCTGCATCCCCTTCTCTGGCGGGGTCCCCACGGCACAAGGAGCTGCAGGAGGTCACACAACGTCCCTGTTGGCATCGTCTGCTTTGGTGCCCCATTTATGGATGCTCCTGCCAGGGTGGATGCCTGTCTTGGTACAGCTTGGGTGCCTCCAAGATGATGCTCCAAGAGATGGAAGGAGACCTTTCTGGGTGAGGCTCCTTTCTGTTTCGGAAGAGCCTGAAGGAGCCTGAAGCACCCCAAGCAATGATGGGGCAGAGGCACCTTCCCCATAGCCCACCTGTGCTGGTGGGACTCCCTCGGCATGGTCTCACCCCACTGCTCCTGGCCCCACAAATTGCACTCTCTGCGTGTCCCAGCTGAGCTTGCCCTTCTCCAAAACCCCTCGGCTGCCTTGTCCTGCTCTCCTGTTTCTACTGCCTGTGGGTTTTGGCTCTGCATCCATCTCTTGGGGGGGTTCTGCTGGTTTGGGTCCATGTTTTGTGTGGCAGCAAGAGGAGGAGAAGCCGGCTGCTCTGCTGGTGGCGTGGCTGTGGATGGGGTCACTCTTCGGCTCACAGAGGTTAATCCAAAGAAATCAGCTGCGTGAATTGTAAGTGGATTAGCTGAACGAGCTGGTTCCCAAAACAGGCGCGCCCTTCCAGGGCGGCCGCGGAAGTGGATTAGGCAAAAATCTGCTTACGGCCGCATTAACTCCGGGTAAGCGTTGGGGGGGATTAGCGCAGCTTGTGTTATCCACTTAAAAAATGAATTTGAGTGAACTTTTCTCCGCGTTCCCAAACAAAGAAGCCTCGGTCACTTCTTCGTTCCCATTTCTTCTCCCTTGCCCATCTGTCTGGCACGCACGCTGCCTTTGCCTGGGCACTTTCTTGGGCAGCAGCTTTCCCTGCTGCTTATCCCCAGGGTGTTGTTAGGCGATTGAACCTTCGTGCCAAGGTGGGGAGAAAGGGCAAGAAAATTATGGTCAACATCAGTGCAATTATCAACACCAATTAACGCTGAGCAGGACTGGCAGCTGGAGATGCAGCCCATGCCAGAGGCTGCCCCCTTCCCTGGGGAGGGCTGGTGGGAACGGTGTGCACCCTGCAAGTAGCACCTGGGAATAACAGGTGTTTGCACTCTGCTTGGTCTTGGGCATCTCGGATGTGCAACAGACTTTTTGAGTTTTTTTAGGCTGCCCGACCTCCATCAGTGCCCTGGGGCTGGTGTGCTGCTGGAGGTGATGCTGATGCTCATGGTGCCTCCCTTGCAGGATGGGTTTTCCTCTCAAAAACGTGTGTGCAGCTGGATCCCTGAGTGTGGCACCAAAAATGGACCCTGGTACATAATAAATGCACAGCAATAACTTTACCCCAAACACTGCTTGCTTTTCTTTCTGTCTGTCTTCCTGATGTTCTCTCTGTCTTTCTGATAATCTCAGTGTCTCTTCCCCTTCCTGGTGTGTCCCCTTTTCTGCTAAGCACTAAATAACTAAATAAAAGTTTTATTACTACCTGGATTTGCTGGAAATGATTTTCATTCAGCAGAATGATGAATTTTAATAGGAGCAAAATGTCAGCCACAGCTGGAATTTTTTTTAAAAGCACTGACACATTCGTGCAGAGGTGCCCTGGAATAATTATGGCAGTGATCCCCGGTTATCGGCAGCCAAGCAAGGGGTGCAGTGGTCAATGGTATTGTTATTTAATGTAGTGGCTTTATGCTTCCGAGGTGCAATTCTGTATTAAAAGCATCGTTGCCTCTTGGAAGGGGCTAAGAAATGGGATTTTGCTGCTGTGCGGTGCTTGGTGGTTGCTCTCTGGGTCTGTGGGCCTTTCCCTCAGCAGCAGAGAAAAGCAATGGTTGCTGATACTTTGGAAGGAGCAGTTTTTGGTGCTTGACTGCTGGCTTCTGTGTTAGCCCCAGGGGTGCTTCTATTGCAGTGTGGGGAGGGGAAAAGCACCTTTTGGGGGGTCACTGTCTTTTTTTTGTTATTATTTCTGGAAACGCAGTACGTGGGCTTTGCCGAACCTGCTCCAAACCCGACTTCTGCATCCCCGAGTGGCATCGGGGCTGTGCTAAGCCTGCACCATGCAGCTCTGCACGGGGCAGGCTCCTTCTCACCCTCATTCCCCACTCTTCCCTTGCAGGGGTACGGATGCACCGGCAGCGCCGCCTCTCCCGCACCCTCCGCCACCCACGGGATGAGCTGGGATGTCTCCGGAGCCCCGAGCCGGGCTGTGGGAGCCTCCGCCGCCGCAGCATGCCCCGTGCCGGCCGGCAGCGCCCCGTCCTGTACATAACAGTGAGGTGTCCGTAAAAGGTTTTCACCCGTTGTAATTTTTTTTTTTTTTTAATTATCATTTTTTATTTCTTATTTTTTTGCCCCCTCCCCCAGTTTGTCGATTGTGTTGAACTTGTCGGAGTTTGTAACGGTAACTTTCAGAGAATATTGTACTAAAGAGAGAATTGCACTCAATAAAAATAATGAAATAAGCCTGATCCTTTCTCTTCCCCTTCCCAGAGGCGGTCTTTCTGCCGCTGTGTTATCTGCAACTTGGCCATGAATATTCATTTGGGGAGCTGGCAGTGCTCCATCGCTCCTTGACTTACCTCGAATTTTGATGTATATCAGATTTGGCTCTCCGGTTTGTAAATGAAGTGACTTTATTCCCATTGATCCCTATCAGTGGCTGCTCGCTGAAGAAAAAAAAAAAAAAAAGAAAAAAAGCTGCAAGAAGGAATTTTCTTGGCACGGGTTTTTACACACAGCACATTTCAAAACACTCATGTGCAGTCATTTGGGGGAAGCCGCGCTGGAAGTGCTGACTTGGATGAAAGTGCCGGCTGTGTGGTGTGAGCACAGAGGCTCCTCGCTTCCCCAGGCGTGCCGGGGCCTGTCAAAGTCCAGTGCTCTGCTTGAACCTATACCTGCAGGTGCATGTGCTTATCGGGCTCAGAAAGAGGAGTTACTGCTGGGCAGTGTGCGGGCTGAGGGTTAGGATGTCCCGTGCCCCTTGTTTTTTGGGTGAAATGGGTGGGGCCGGTGTGTCCCCAAGGTTGCTGCTGCCCTGTAATTCTGCATGAAGCCCCCAGCAAGGAGCCTGCCCCCCTGGCAGCCCCCTGGCAGCCCCTCCAACATATGCAATGCAAATGGACAGAAGCAAATGGGCAGTGGTTGACCCAGGGCTGAGCCGAGCTTGTTTGTGTGCCCTTAACTGAATGTATATTTGATTTAATGGGCTTGTGGTGTGGTTTAAATGAGTGCTCACATTTCTTGGTTCCTCTGGGATTTGGGGCGCTGAGAGGGTATATCCCTTACACAGGTCACCCGAGGTTTCCCCCTTAAGCAACCAAAAGACATTTACAGCCAGTGCTTAAAGTTCCCAGAGCAGCTTGTCTGGGAATATCCTTTTAATAGGGTCTGCAGGAGCCCTGCTGACAGCTTGATGGCTTAACAGGACTCCAAAGGATGCGGGGGGAGCCCAGGCATTACCGCAGGGCTGGTCCCTGCCTCCCCATAGCTGCGGCAGCGATGGGGCTGCACCATGGGCACTTCATTGCTGCCTCAGATCCCCACCTGGCCCGGAGCAGCTCCTGCCTCCCAACCCAAGTGAAATGCTGTTTAGGGAGCCCACACAGAGGCCAAAAAAAGTTTTCCTGAGCATCGAATACAGATATAGGCAGCTGTCACAGCCCGCACGGAGACAAACTCTCAAAATGAAAAATCTCCACGTCATGGCTATCGGGTTTGAAAAATGGAAGCGGCGTGCTGGCTCGGAGTACTCCGCAGCAGCTGTGAGAAATTTCAAGGAACTCCAGTGCTGTCAGACCAAGTAAGTCCCGGCTTACCCTGGTGTAAGCAGAAAGCGGGGCCAGGGCTCGCGTCGAGCGGGTGCAGGGAGGAGCAGCAGGGCCGTGGGGTGCCTCTGGGTCACCCATGGGGTGCGTCCCTGGTGGCTGGTGGCAGGTGGGTGTCACGGCACGGGGACACAGGGAGCAAGGATGTCAGCTACACGTGGGGAGGTGGCACTGCAGGCGGTGGGAGACAGGCAGGAGCCCGTCTTCTCCGTGCCGTGCTTGGCAGTGGAAGACAGATAAAAGACAAGCCCAAGAGGACTGTAGGCTAAATTGTAATTGGAGCAATATGGTCCGATTATAAAGTTATGTGCCAGCCCGCATTAAACGGCAGCATCTGCTGGAGTTATCGGAGGTGCCTCGTTGCCTATTAAAAGTGATCGTTTTGCCCTGGAGGGCTGGAGAGCCAGAGCTGGGAGGGCTCAGCCGTGCCCCAAACCAAAAGGGCAGGGCCGCGTGCCCAAATCTTGGTACCTGCAGGGTTTTTGGGGCTGCTCTGGTGGGCTCCCCCTCCCAGCCCTGTCAGGGTGCTACCAGCTCTTCCCTCTCCTCGTGTGCATCCCCCTGCCGGGCTCCCCAGGGGGAGATGGGCACTGCTTGGCATTCAGCACGGTGCCGTCAGTCAGGTTCTGCCCCACAGACGGGTGTCCCGGCTGTCCTCCCAGCCCCAAAGCTTTCCGCGGTGCTTTGGGGAGAGGCAGAGAGCAGGAACCTCTGCCAGGGGGGAGGGAGCCGGTGACCAGCAGCCGTCCTGGTGCTATGGCAACTCGCTAAGCCCTGGGTGTTGATTTAATGCGTTCTGCCGTCCTCGGCCGCTTTACAAACCGCAGCCCCTGCGCTGAGTGGGAACTGCTCCCCTGAGCCAGGAGACCACCTCGGAGACTGCTGCGGCCTGGCTGTAAATTCCGGCCTGCAGATCGCCGGGAGCCCTGCTTGCCGTCAGCCCCGGCGGCAGCGGGGGGCTCGTGGGGAAGCCGTGCCCACGGCGGAGGGGAAGGGGCTGGAAACCCCCCTGCCTCCTGTCCTCGGCTGTGGGGGCAAAACCTGCTGCGTGCTGAGCCCCAGACGGGCCCACCAGCTACCCCGAAGCAGCGCCACATGGCTTGGCCAAAGGTCCTCTGCTCCTTGCCCCCCATGCTGCTTTCCCCGGTGGAAAGCCAGGGGAGGCCTGCCCCACGCTCTGGCGGCTGTGGCCATCCCCTTACTTTGTTCTCATCCGATCTGTGGAGGACAAATCCCTTCCTGTGCTGGGGGGAAGTTTTAACTCTGTGCCCTGCAATGCTTGCTGCCACCTCAGCCTGCCTGGCCGCTGGCTGGGCAGTCCCGTGCCCTCTTCCTACAGCTGGGGTTTATCCAAGTACAAACAGATCCCTGGGAGCCACTACCCATGGCCTTCAGGAGAGAAATGTGATTGTTGGGTGTCCTGCTACTGTGGGTGCCCTGAAAGCTGGGGAGCTGGAGTCTCCCCACTGTCACAGGCCTGAGTACCTGCCCCTTGTCTGAAAATGAGGCCCTTTAAGGTGCTGTTGGTTGGTCAACCAGCATCACTAATTGCTTTTAGGACTGTTGGCTGTGAAAGCTCATTTTGTGCATTATTTGACATTTAACGCAAAGGTCTGCTCTGAATCTCAAGATCTCTGCCAAGCTCGCGTGGCTAATGCACTGGATTTCATTGTAGTCCATAGCACAAGGGGTGCCTAGCAAGGCCCGTGGCCTTGATACCAGCTGCTTTGGTCCTCAAGGTTAAATTAACACTTGGCTGGACTCAAACAAGCCTGATGAGAGATTTGTAGGGCCTGGGGGCTGAGGGCAAGGAAGTTCAACTGCTCTGCCTCTTCAGTGGGCATCCCCACAGCACCAGGTGAGGGATCCTCCACCAGGCTCACAGCTGCAGGTTGTGCCGGGGCCAAAACCCACTGCTGAAAAATTTCCACCTGGAAAAAGTCAGGCAAGTTTCAGCGAGGTTTTCAGAGCATGCAGGGCTCTTGATCAGCAGTACCGGGCTTCTCCCTGGCTGAGCCATGGGAGCATCTCTTGCAGCGTGGTCCTCTGCTCTGCATGGCTCCGAGGAGCCTGTTCTGCTGTTTTTGGCCTTTGTGAAGAGCAGGTGGAGGTGCTAACAACCTTGTAATGCCTGTGGGGACAGCCACGGCAAGCGGCAATGATTGCATGGACGAAATAAAAGTTGTGAGTTGTTTTGCAAATATTTCTGAAGCCTGTGATACAGCGGCAGAAGTAGGCGTAATTACACGTAAAAATGTATCTACTTTGTAGTCTTTTAATTATCCACTCAGGTGAACCATAATGTGAGGGGAAAAGCTTTAAATCTGTTCATTTCTAATAATAAAAAATGAGGCGGGAGAGTGTTATTTGAATGTAATTAAGAGAAGATCCAGTTGGATGGATGAGCTAGAGAGCAGGGATCCGTGCTGTACTCTGGAGCCCTCAGGCTCTGCTGCCTTCCCCATCTCCGCCCGCATCCTTCCTCCTCGATGGAGGAGGCTGCTGGGGAGAGCGAACTTGAAACTGGGGAGAGCAAACTAGAAATGGTTCCCTTCCCCCTCCACTGCTCTGCTTGCTGAGCTACTGTCAGGTGAGGTACCTTTAAAAATAAATTATTTCCATCAAGCCTGCTGTAGTGCAGAGCTTTGCGAGAGAGGAATGAGTGCTGAACTTTATTTTTTCTTATAATGGCTCCTCGGAGCCCCGGATAAGATGGAAACCTGGCTCTCTGGGGCTGTGTGCTCCACCGGTGTGGTATGTGTCCTGTAGCACTTGCAAGTGGGATGGGAAATCCACATCCTGGGGAAGAAAGCTGAGGCATGAGGGAATAGGGCAGATCTCCCAGGGGAGGGGATGTGGTCTGTCCCAGGGGTGCCACAAGAGCTCATGCAACTCCCACAGCTTGCCCTGCTTGCCTGGGAGCCAGCTAGCAAATTGGGAAGCCTAGGCTGTTTTTAGCAGCACACATGCTTTCCCAGAAAGACAGAAGGCCTTGCTGCCTATCTGCTCTTCTTCTGTTATCATGAATGTCAAGCACTTTACAGACAGAGGCATTAAATGTCAGATCCTGTCCCTACAAGCCCTGCTTGTAACGTGAACGCTCAGACATGCACTGTGGTCATCTCGTTCCCATTTCCTTCCTCTGATAAGCGTTGTCCTCCGTGCTGCTGTGTTTGGAGACGAGGCCACAAAGCAGTGCTCTTTGTGCTGCTGTGGATGCTCACCCTGACATCTGCATCCTCTGTCCCAGATATTTGAAAACACTTGGGATCAGCTCTCTGCCTCTTCTTTAGGGACTCTGATGTGCATTTTGGCACGGTGTTCAGATCCCAGTGACTCTGGTCTCTGCCCGTGCTGCTCCCGTCACTGCTCAGGCTGAAGGCTCAGCCTTTGCTTGGTGCTGAGCCCCAGTGTGGGAGCCTCCCCCTGAGGCTCAGCAGCCCCTGCTCTGGTGCTGCTGCTCTGGGACCTCTGTGGGGCTTTGCCCTCGCGGCTCCCTTGGGTGAGCAAGACGAGGCACACCGCATCCAGCACCAGGCTGCAAACCATCTTGCGGCTTCTCTCCCATCCTATTTTTCTATCAGTTCTCATCCTTTGCTGTCATTTTGGAGAATAACAGTGCTTTGGGTGATCTGGTTTGTGCCCTTAAAGGGATAACGAGGCTTCCCCGCTTCTGTGTTATCGCTTTCCCCTTGGTATATGCCCCTAGCTGGCCCTTCTTCCACACCTCCTGGTGTGCTCGGTGAGAGCAGGCACCGTGACGGCTACAGCTCTCCAGTTGCTTGTCCTTGATGTAAGGGGGGATGTGACAACTCCACGTGCATTGGTGACATAAAATGCTAAAGTATATCCCATTTGGTGCCTTTGAGATGGGATTTCTCTTTTGCACTGCGGCATTGACACACAGTAAAATAATACTCAAACTACATATAATAAATTAGAGCAAATACTGCATGCTGATGTCCGGAAATTTGGAACTTGCTGCATGTTCAGTACAGGCTAACAAGATGCATTTTAATAATTACAAACGAACCTATGGCCAAAAGAGCCTTTACTGAGCACACCTGTAATGAATGCTGATGTGGCCGTTCCCCACAGAATGCTGATAATCACATTTGCCAGTGCATTAGAGCTGATTTAGGGGTAAACAATAGCTTCCACCTGAATTTGCTTTACAACCTATTGGCTGTAGCAGGTAGCTTTTTCTGTTATTGAAATATTTGTAAATATTTTACCAGGCCTCCACACTGCAGTTGTTGGCTGTGTGTTTTTTGGGGGTTTTATTTTGTACTATTTATTGTGAATTGACAACAATCCTGTTCACCCTCTGTATGACCCAAGGAGCTCACGCTTGTCCCCCCCTTCCTTTGTTGGAATAATTGCTCTTCCCACAGTGACTGCCGCATGGTTTGTAAGCTTATTTCAGGCACAACTGTGGGGATTAGTGATAACGCTGCCTATTGTACCAAGGTTCATACTATTTAAAATTGGAAGCAGAACAAAGGCAATTCAATTCCAGTCCCTCACTCTATGGGTAAAATAGCATTTTCTGACACCGTCCAGGAAATGTACGGGAAGAGCTGAGTTTCTGCCTGTTGCCTGTCTCTTGGGGCCACAGGCGGGGGTGCCGGGCAGGCTGCTCCCTAAAAACTCCTTCGTGGGACATTCTAACAGGCGAGAGCTCCACGCTATGTGGCCCTGCATCCTATGTCTTTGCTCTTCACATTTCTCTTCTTGGGACTCAGGGGTGAAGGAAAGACATGGCTGTCTCCCCTCCGGTGGGTCTTTGGGTTAATTTTCCCCGCAGCATCCAGCCCCCCACAGTCCCTGTCCTGCCCCATGGCCCTGCCTGGGCAGAGGGAGCTGGGAGCACGGGGCATGCAGGGGGTGGCGAGGAGCTCGGCACACACAAAAGCTGGAGCAGCCACCAGCAGCTGTAACCCTAGCAACAGTGTCTCAGGATTTGAATGTAATTATACCTCAAACGTGATAAACACTCCGAAGGACTCCTTATGTGGAGATCATACTAAACAAGTCTTTGAAATTACCCTCATCAAATATTGATAGAGGGAGAGTTTGGGGAAAAAAAAAAAAAAGACAAAAAAAAAAAGGAGAGAGAGAAAAGGCGAATTCTTGTTCTTGCCCACGGGCCGCAGGTTAATGGGAATCTGTTGGTTTATCACCGCAGCGCAAGCCCCGCCGATAGCTCCAGCTCACAACGAAATTAAAAGCGGGGGCGGGAGGATAAGAGAAATAAAAGCATCAGGTGAAGCAGCCGTATCGATTGACATTTTGTTTTATGTTCGGCATGCAGGAAAGCGATCCCAATAAACACCATTTATCTTTCCCATCCGCGGCCAGCAGGATTTAATTGCTGCGCGAGGGAGCAGGGGCCTTGCTAGGGGGCTGCAGGGACTTGGCCGTGGTGGCACGGAGGGCAGGGATCCCCCTCCTGCAGCGTGGGGCCTATGGGGAGAGCTTAAAACTTCCTTGAAATGTCAGCCCTGGAGACGTGGAGGGGGGTAAGAGGTCTTTGCTGCAGCTCCACGAGTGGTGAGTATCAGGAGAAAGGCAGCTATGGAGAGCCAGCCCTGTCTGTGGCACTGCCAGTCGCAAGGTGCTCAGTGGTCCTGAGGCTGCACTCAGTGGTCCTGAGGCTGGGCTCAGTGTGGTGAAAAGGCCAGCAGCGGAGTGTCCTCGGGACGGCTGGCAGCACAAAATGCTTGCGTGCAGGCGGTGGCTGCCAGGGCTGAGAGAGGCCCGGGGGTGAGGGTGTGTTTGCCCTGCGTGCAGTGCTGCGGGTGCTCTGTGGTAGCTCTCTGCGCTTGCAGCTTTCTGTCATTTGGTTTTTGCAGAGAAAACCCAAGGATCAGTGAACTAGGTGGCTGCTGGCATCACGAAGGGAGTCACCTGTGGGGCACAAGGCAGGGAGCACGCGGGACGCTTCATCTGGTGGTGGCACCGCTTCTCGTGCCCTGGAGAACTGTGCTTTGGGGCAGGCCTGGCTGAACCCATGCTTAAAAGCACATCGTATAGCCCTGCTGGCAAACCTCTGAGCGATCAGAAAACCACGTTTCAGCTCCAGCCACCCAGATTTGTAAAGTCCATCTGAAGCCAGAAGATGTGCTGAGATAGATGAAGGTTTTAGAGCATGGGGTCAAAAAAAAAGTGGCAGGCAGTCGAGCCCCCAGCTGTGTGCCCATTGGTCCTGTGCCACAGCAACCGGCTCTGTGCCGAAAACAGCTGGTGAATAGAATGCACAAACACGGTGCCTGGTCAAGCACTGCTTACATTATTTATTTACGGGCTGCTTACAAACAGGTGAAAACCCCTGTAATGCCAGTGCTGAGTATTAGTTACTGCTGATGTAACTGGGAGAGGAAATGGGGGGGGAAATGCATCTTTAAAGGTTGGTGGCAGGACGCAGAGGGTGACTTTATGCAGTGCGAGTTGGCTGTGAGGGACTGGTGGAAAGCAGAGGGTCTGCAGGCTCCTGGATGCTTGGAGATGCTGTTAAACAGCATGTGGTGTCGGGGGAAAAGGACTGCGTGTTGTCTTCTGGAAAGTATTTTTATGATTTAAAGAAAGCTGTGCTAACCCTAAGGCTACTCTGCCTACTGGAGAGCTTCTGTCTGATGTAGTTCCCAACCCGAGAGCAGAGCAGGGTGGATCCTGTGTAGTTGTTGGTGGTGAGCAGCTCCTGTTGGCTGGACAGCATCTTATATTTGAAGTCCCTGAGGAAGGATCCAGATGATGTCTGCATCCCTCTGTTTAATCAGGGGATTAAAAAAATAATTTCTGTGGCTTCCTTTCCCAGTGAAAATTACCGTAAATTTCCCTTTCTGGAGCCTCTGGAAGGGGGAGGATGGACGATTCCTTTGGGTTCATATGGAACATCCCTGGAAAATACTCCTGCCATCAGCAGCAGATGTCAACAGCTGCACAGATCCTTTGGAAGGGAGAGGCACAGCACCACGGAGCTGAGAGGTGCGAACAGGAGGGCAAGCGTGGACAAACAGCACCCAGGGCATGTGCAAGGAGATGCTGGTCTGGGTTAAAAGTGATGCTTTGACTTTGTGGGAGAGCTGTCGCTGTGAGGTGGATGGGCTGCTGTGAGTCGGGTAACAGAAATTAAAGGAACTCCTGGGCTGGGCCAGGCAGGCAGTGGCTCCCAGGAACGCTCCCTGAGTTCATGCCCAGGTGGTTTTTTAAAGGTTAATTCCTCCTGGTAGCACCTGGAAGGAGACCTGGAGTGTTCAGAGGGAATTCAGCTCAGTACAAAGGGTCTTAGAGTTTGCAGGATTCTTAGTCCTCATTTTTTAAATGTTAAAATTTGCTCCTATTCATTTCTTTTAAAAAATGAAATAGAAATCCCAAGCTTGCCTCCCAGTGCAGAGGCACAAAGAGAGAGCCATTCCTAGAGTCAGTAGCAGGGTACACCGCACTTCCTCCTGCTCCAAGGTGGCAGAATAAAGAGCTCCTGCAGTAATCTTTTTTCTAAGAGTTGCATTGTTAAAACCTTCCTTAGGGAAATCCAGGGAGCGTAATTGCTCTGGTCTGACTCTGCCCGCTGAGCCGCTTGAATTAAGTGGGTGTTTTGGCATCCTGAGCAGAGCCTTGTGGGAAGTGACCTTCGCCTTCCGCCGCTGCACTCTGCAACCTGCCGCTAATTAGGATGGAGAGAGCCCTCCTTTGTTTTCAAATACTAGTTTACCTCTGTCTTAGCTTTCTGCCGGGAGCTGACCGGCGTGACTCGGTGCATAATGAACGGGGCGCAGCAGATGGTAGTGCTCCAACGCCGTGAAACACAACTTTTAACACCACAAAGCAGAGCGGGAGGGAGAGGCCAGGCTTTGAACTGCTTGCGGAGTCTGTTCGCAGCAAAGCTTCTCATTACCCGGAGCTGGAATTAATGTCTGAAACAGCGCTTTGTTTAAAAAAAGTCTTTTCCCCGGCTGCTTTCATTCAGTATTTGCAAACTTGGGAAGCCTGGATGAGGAGGTGATGTGGTGGATAGGCAAGGCTAATGTCTGTGGAAAGACATGCGCTTTCTGGGGCAGGTGCCAGGCTGTGCCATGGCCCCATGAGAGGGGGCTTCGGCTGCTGCCTGGCTTCCCTCTGCGGTCACCTCTCCCCTGTAAGGCTCTGAGACTGCCTCGGCATCGGGCACTGGTGAAAGGACGAAGTGGGGGCTCTGCCTTTTGGAAAGCTCCTTGTTTCCAACCTGAAAAATGGGACAGAGAAGATGAAGTTTTCAAAGGTAAAGCTCAGTACCTCCCCTGCGGCAGAAGCTGGAATATTGAGCACTTAGAGGGTTTAAGCCAAATTTGCTCCTAAAGAGGATTAGTTAAACTGCGCTGAATTTCTATGTGAACACCCTCATTCAAATGTAATCTGGTTTATCTTAATTTGCTTTGGAAATGAATTCGGTAAACCCAATTAATGTCACTTCAATTCTGAATGAGAGCATCCCCGTAGGGATTTACTAACTTTAAAGTAATCCACTTTAAGTTCACACCTTCAACTAATTTGTACAAACTTTACTCAGCACTCCTCGTCAGACAGCAGCTAGCCACATCTGGAGGCAAGCAGACATGATCCACAAGGAGCCTGACAGATCTCTTTGGGTGGGTGAAAAATCTCTACACAAGGTCTCGAAATACCACGGTCCTGAGAAACCTCGGGCCAAGGGCACTGAAATCTGCACTGAAAAGCACCGGGGTCATGGTACGAGGCAGCAGGCTGGAGATGCAGGCTCCCTGTGTGGGCACTTGATCAGTTCAGTTCCCAGGACATCTGTGCAGCTAGAAATCACCTTCATGTTGTGTGAGGGTGAGCGTAACGTGCTCAGCCCTGCTTGGAGATAAGGCACAGGGAGGGCTGGCTGCTGGCTTACCCCTACGTGGCCGTGCCTGTGTAGGAGGCAAGGAGGCTCCCACGATGAAAACCAGGAGGGCGTGGAGGCTTGCACAGAGCTTTTCTCTCAGAGGAGGTATGTGGGAGGCCTGCTCTGATGTGGCCAGCACAGGAGCACCTGAGAAAAGGAGAGGACAGGAGCCTACTGCTGCCTCCCAGCCCTAGCGTGCAATGGCTGTTGGAGCGAGCCTGTGACAGGCCCTGCTCTTCCCAAAGCATGAGGGAAATGCCTCAGGTTATGCGTGGGCAGGCTGCTGTGGGCTCGCCATCATGTTGCAAGGCTCCAGATGTGCACCTGAACAGCCGTGCTCCATCGATTCAAGGGCAGGAGGGAACGGCCTAATGCCATACGTGTGTGGCGTAAAGACTCCTGCAGATGTTGGGTTCAGCCCCTGGGGCAGAGGGCTTTGCCTGGAGCCCTGCTTTACAGCGGGGCTTCAATCAGATCCTTCTGGCCCAAAGTGCAGTGTGAAACCCAGACAGACCGGTGGCACCATGCCTGGTGGCACACGGAGCTGCAGTGCTGAAACACAGAGCCATGCTGCCAGGTGCCCGGTAATGCTGTCCTGCACCCTGTGTCTGTGCTGGCACTCCTGTAACACACTGTACAAAGAAGTTGTGCTCCTGGAGCCTAAGAAAACCGATGGACAAGGGCTGTTGCTCTAGGAAAGAGCCAGTGTGGGCTGAACCAGGTTTTGTGTCAACATCACTGCTTCCTTCATGAGGGTGAACTGCAGCTCCAGGGAGAACTGAGCTCTTCTTGGGAAGGCAGCATGTGCGTGGGGAGTCAGCGGGATGGGCTGGAGTTAACACAAGCGCCACAGCTCCATGAAATCTGTTGGAAGCACTCAGGTGTGCTCACCTCCTGTGCTGGGTGGGATGGAGCAGCCTGGCCTCAGCACAGGGCCACAGGGCTGCTCATGTCCCACTTGAGATCCTTCATGCAGCCGGAGCCAAGCAGCACCTAGGTTCTCACCTCCCGAGGGTGTCTGGCATCCTTGGCAGGGTCTGAGCACCATGAGGAGGACAATGATGAGCCCTAGGTTAGCGCTGTGATGGGATAACTGTTTGAAAATTGAAGTTAGGCATTTTCATAGAAAATTATTCTCTGACCCCTTCCTCTGTGTTGGTGATGAAGATGGAAAGGAAAGGAGCTGTTTGTTAAATGAGGCCTGTTCTTCAAGCCCTGCAAAAGCTCTCAATAAGTTAATTGTTGACCAGATTATTCCTATCTCTCCCCTCTTGGTGTCTGTGGTCCTGTTTGATTTATGTCAGCTGAGAATTTGACCTAAATGGAAGTGCCCAGGTGGGGAGGGAGGCTTGTAAAGCTCCCAGGTCACACCTGTGTGGCATGGCTCTCAGTGCTGCAGTTCACTCCTGAGCTTGGAGGAGGAGAGGGCTGTACCCATATCGTGCCCATGCTGCTGAAGCTGGAGGTGCTGCACCCTTGGAGAGGCAGATGAGGACTTCTGTGGTGGAATTCAAAGTTCCCTGGTATGCTCGCCCTTGGTTTGCTTTTAGCTGAAATGATCTGGCTGCTCAGCATGCAGAGAGGTGGCTGTACCTGCACTGAGTGCTCTGGTTGTTCCGTGTGCTCTGAGCAGCGTCCAGGGGGTAAGGGCTGATGCTGGCATCCTCCGTCGTGTTGTGTGAGTGTAATCTGGTGTAGGCTTTCTAGGAACTGCTGCTCAGTAAGGGAAGTGTTTGGCAGAGCAGGGCTCGGGGCTGCCTACCTGCCATCTCCTTTGCTCATCACTAGTTTTCCTTGTGTCCCTGGGTGCTGCTGAGCGATATTGAAGCTTGGATAGAAGCGCCGAGTTGGCAACTTTTAATATTGCTGAAACATAATCAGCTTTTGCTTCTACAGCAATTAGCATGTTATTACCCATAATGTTTTGCATGGCAATTTTCTTGTAAACATTTGTACTAATTCACCATAACCTAATTATTTTTATGACATGTAATTATGAAATATTTTTGGAGGAGGAATGGTTTCATTTTCTATTTATACCATTATTTCCTGGAAATAGCAGATATTTTTAACATCAGGAAATACATTTTTCCCCTTCACCAGTTAGTTTTTATTTTTATTTTATTTACTGCCTCAACTTGCCTGGATAGCTCAGTAGCTTGGACTGCACTCTTACAGAGACGTGTGATGGGTTCCAGGAGAGATTAATTGCGCTGTAATTTGTGGTAGCATAATACTTAAATGGAAGAATATTACAGGTGTTTTTCTTCACTACTCAGTGGGTAGATGTGGTGAGTCCCAGTAACAGCATCTGCCATAATGTCCCTTTTCTAAGTAGTTAAGGAAAGAGTGATGTGGCAGAGCTGTTTCAGGAATGCAACCCGTCTGAATGCAGGATCTCTTGTGGGAGATACTGGTGGCTTTTGGTGTCAGGAACTTTCTGCTCAAGCCTTAGATCTGAGAGGGCTGGCATCCCTGGACTCTGCCAGCTTGCTTTCTGGCTTGGCGTGGCTGTGTCAGCATGCTGAGAGGATGGGGAAGCAGGGTACCAGTAGGTGGGTGGGGATGTTTGCCACCCTTGCTTAAAGATACTGGCAGAACAAGAGCAAGGAGAAACGTCCAGACTTTGGTTCTGGCTCCAAAGAAAGACTGTGAATCTACAGAGGCAAATACAAAAATAATGTCTGGAGCAGAGCAGTGGGGAACTCAATCTTTAGGGAACCTTGTGGGATGATGTGAGAGGTAATTTTGAATCCCTGCAGCTTGGGAAGGAAATTGAATTTGTCTTGCCCGCTCCCCACATGTATTCTGCTCGCTTGGTTACTGCACCAAGCAGGGAGCTGCTCACCCTACTTTAAAAGGTTGCAGCAGTAATCACGCTGGTATATGTTGCACATGCTCAGCCAACATCTAATGGCAAGAGGCCTTCCTTAATCTCATTCACGGAGCTGCTGTATAGAAAATGTGCAGAATTCAGGCTTAATCTTAATAAGCATGAAACTTGGCAGGCTGAAAGACTTGTATGTCTTGCCTGATCTCCAGTCTGGAGAGGTCTCAAAATGGAGCAATGTGTAGCACATTGACATGCTAGAAGAATTTCTACAAAAAAAATGCATTTTTAGATGACTGCATGTCATATAAATGAGATTTATTTCAATGCCTGTCATGATAGTTGAAGCAGTAACAAATTCAGTAATTGCTAACCCTGTGGTCACACAAGCTTTGAATGTTTAACTCTAAGCTACATTTATAGATCCAGTCACAGCAACTTTTAAATAGTATAGCCAGCCCTTATTATATCCACCCTTCTATGCAGAGAGGCGAGTGTCCTGGTTGGTGTCTGTGTAGCTGTGCAGTGTGCTAGCCATGTTGAGCATGCTGAGTGTTACAAGCAGACTGCTGTCTCAGAAGTTGCCTAAAATCATCTGTTAATCCTGTGATACTGATGAGGAATGTGGAAATTGGGTTAAGGAAAATTCACTGGCTTTTTTAATCTTTCTTGATGCTGGATATTAGTGCGAAGTCACACTTCCAGAAAGCCTACAAGTAATCAAAGGTGCAGATCTGAAATGATACAGTCATTTCTGTGACTGCAAGACCTGAGAATTGAAGTGGGCTGTTATGTGGAGAATTTTAGCAGCTTTTCGCCCTCCCTGAATGCCAGCAGCCTCCCCAAAATTCCCTCAAAAGCGACTTGCTCAACAGCCCTTCTTAAATGAGGTTGCTTTACTGGTTGGGATATTCGTTCTCTGTCAGAACAGAGAAGGTGACTTACAAAGTTCTTTCATCTCCGAAACCCAGTGTTATTCTTGATCTTTCTGCAGAAGTAATGAATTGAGATTGTGCTGTAATGTCTATCTTATGAAATATCTTGAAAATGAAGTGAACTCTGCACTGAGTTGTGACGCAGCTGATACTATAACTGAGGTATCTGTTAGCAGAAGTTAGTTACTTTGAGCCCAAACATTGCTGTGATTTTATTTATTTTTTTCAGGGACGATGCATCAGCAAGGATGTTTGTACATCAACAAACAGTCAAAAATGTGTCAAAACCTGGTGTTGTGTTTGATGCTTATCAGCTGAGCTCCCTTAAGGCACCCCCAATAAGCATGCTGGCCAGGGATTTTGAGAATGAGTCAAGGATATCTAAGAGGTCCCAAATGGCTGGTAAACATTTTACCATCCTGCTGATAGCATAGGAGGGGCGCTTCTGTACATGATGAGTTTTCTACCTGTGACCTGTAAGTCATTAGCAGTACAGGTGTATCTGGAACTGATGAAAATGAGCAGTTCCTGTTACTCTAATAGGTATAGGGAATTGTACCTTTAAACTTGTTGCGAGCAGATAGAAGGATGTTTCTGTATTTCAGAAGTATCTACTAAAAATCTAACTTTTTTTTTTGGCCTTGTCTAATATTACAGAGGTCAGGAAATTGGAAATGGCAGTTCATTGCAATGGAAAAGTTTCCTAGCTTATAACTGGAAATAACACAGTCAAGAGGTTTCTGATATGCTCTGATATTCTAGAAGTTATCTATCAGGTCGTGGCACTGCTTTGTGTTTTTGCGGAAACGGGTAAAATATGAAAATAAATAAATAAAAAGAAGTATGCAGAGAAAAAGGGCATCTCTTCTCTATCAAGAATCTTATGAAAAATCCATCCCTTATCTCTGCTGGAGGTCTTATGAAGACTGAGTTAACTGTCTCTAAGACTGCCTGAGCCATATCGTATTTGGAAGTAGCCAGATCAGTATCATCAACTCATAAAAACAAACAGAACACCCCCAGAATATCCCATCTGCCTCAGCTTCACTGACAAAGCACGTTCTCCTCAGCCTTTGACATAACCTGGTGTGCTGCATGCTTTACATATATGTAAAAATAATACTCTATTAGCATATATTGCTGCGAGGCTTGGCAGAAGGGGGTTGGAGACAGGCAGCTTGCAATGGGCGATCTTCTTGAAGCAGCTGTCTTAGAGTGCTTGTCAAAACAGATTTTAAAATGACTTTAAAAGGTCATGCAAGTGTCAGAAGGTTATTCTACAGTGTACCGATCTGTGTCAGCGTGGCGATGGATGAAACTAAATGTACAGCTGACAGGTATCTGAAAACCCAAAAGTCAAATGTGTATGATCTCATAATGGCCGTGAATCTCATTTATTTGCTGTGATTATGCCTGAAATGTGCTTGTGGGTTTTGTAGTGCCAGGATATTGAGGAAAAATCACAGGAGCCAACAGATGGACCCATATGTGTATGAGAAAATGGTTGAGACATAAGTGTTCAAAATTTATGGTGGCCATAAAGACCTGTGGAAATGATTGATTCTGCTCATTGCACATGCAGATCGTGACAGATATTAGAATAAAGTAAGAACTGATAGCCTCTGATCTAGGAATTAAATTTTTCCTTCCATGATGTCATTATGATGTCATACTTTATTGCCTATAATTTTAAAATCCATCTGGGTCCAGAGCTGTTGTCACCGTGCTGAGGTTCATGTGTATGACATCGCACAGTGTGTCAGCTCCTGTCTCTGATGGCAGTGCTCTAATCATTGGGCGGTGCTTTTCATTTAATCTCTTTTTTTTCCCTTATGTTTGTGATTTAAAGCGCTTTCCTGTCCTGATATGGGAAGTTACTGCTTTCTCGGGGCATATCATGTTCCAGAACAACTGTTGCTGTTTCTGAGGAGGCAGTGTAATTTGGAAAGGTCTTTGGAGGGCAGTGAGTGCAGTTCTTAGACGCAGTTTATTCAGAAAAATATGGACTTTTTTGGCCTGGAGGTCCCTGTCAGGTTGAAAATGATTGTTAGGGGATGAAAGGGTGACTGGCGCATGTAATCCCTGTGTCCTTTGCCTCCTCTCTCCCAAAGGCATACTAAACTGGTGTTCTCTAAGAGCAAATAGGACAGAGAAGAAATATCACCTGGTCACTGAGGCTGCAGGCCAAGACGTGCATGTGGCCAGGTTAGCTGGCAGATCTTCACGGCTGTCATTGGAACGTGCCATCTCCAGCTCAAATGTGAAATCCTTGAATAAAACAGACCACGGGGGAGAAGTGGCATGCTGAACCCCAAGATGTTAATTCCTGTTCCAGGGAAACATGTCTTGCCTTGCCAAGGTTGAAAAAGGTCCCAGAGCCAAGGGCCTTCCCTAAGAAAAGGTGCTCCTGCGGGGCACAGTGAAAGCAGGCCATGGCGTGGGCTGCTTGGCTTTAGCGAGCTACTGGTGCTGGTGTTCAGTTACCATGGTGATTAGCATGGCTACCGACCAGGCCTTGATCCCTTTTTCCTGGCCAGTGGGTGTGAGCCCGGAGCAGAGGCCTTACTACCTTGCTCCAGTGCTTTATTTTTTTTTCAGGCGAGAAAGGGAGAAAGGCTCATGGGCCTTCCATTGATATCCTCCTCCTGCCTCTAGTGTTTCCTCACCAAGTGCTGCACGCAGTAGCCCTCTTCATCCCTTTGGACTTCCATCTGTAAAACGATATGCTGGTTATTTTTACAGGAAAGGATTATTTTGAAACCGTGGCTGTGTCCCATCTTCGCTTCAGCCTCCTTCCCAGCTGGCTGAATTGTATCTGGATTCCCTCTGACAGAAGGGTAGGCACAGGAGCAAAGTCTGTCATTTTCTTTGCAAAGCCTGTGGTAGCAGATTGCAGAGTTTTCTGTCAGTTCATTAATTACGGGGGCTTTAACTTCCGAGACTAGCAAACACTGGAAATACCAAGGTTGCCTCTCAGATGTTATAAATAACCCGTTGGGTAGCTCTGAATTGGAAGAGGGCTCACAAGCTGCCAGGTTTCCCTTGTAGTACCTGTGGCTCGGAGCAATGTTAATTGAAGAGCCGGCACTTTGTTGGCACCACAGCTCATGCAGCGTGGAAGCAGCAAAGAGCACACGTGGGATGCCTGGCCCTGGAACGACGGGCTGAGCTTGGCGTGAGATGTTGCCAGGGTATGGGCATGTAGGAACCACCGCCCCAGAGTAAGGTGATATTCTTCTGGGACTGTGGCTGATCAGTTGTCTCAAGACTGCACCAGGAAATCTTAGCAAGTTGACAGCGATGCCGTGAGCTTAGTTTCTCTGGTGGCTGCCAGCTACTACAGGAGGAAAAAACAAATCAAAAGCATAGCAGCAGCAGCAACAGTGACACTGATGAGGGGGGAAAAAAAAGCCCCTGTGGTGCAGCTGGCTACTTGCTCAATGCAACAGCACCAGAGAGGAAATTCCTTCCCAGTGCTCACAGGTGATCAGCTTACACATTGAAGCATGAAGTTTGATTACCCTTGTAACATTTTATTAGCTTGCATAGCTGCAAATGTTATTAATGCTCATAAAATTATCCAGTCCCTTAAAATGTCTGTTCCACTGGTGCGCGTCTCCATGACTTCCTGGGCAGTGGATTCCAGAAGTGACTGTACCGGGTCAAGTCGTATTTTTCTTTTATTTGTCTCAAATCTACAGCCTTTCTGTTCCATCAAGTACCCTCTGTTTCCCTTTTAAATTAAGGGCCTGGTTAATGTGAAGCAGCAAACCAGTTTTCACTGCAGACTGTGCTTTTACTTACTGCAGTCAGCTTTTCCCTATTTTTTCTCTGATTGAGAGCTTCTAGAGCATGGATGTATCCTGTACTCCCTGGGTTAGAGGGGAGTTGTCTATACGTGCGTGTCACATCCATCCCTTGCCCTTGTCACTGCTTTGGTAGAATGGCAGGTGTCAGAGTGGTGGCTGCTGTTTCTGTGGGGAACAGGAGGCAGCCTGCTTGCCTGCCCCGGGGAGGAGGCAGCCAGGTGAATTTGGCAGGGCTGCATGCGCACGTAAGGCTCAGACTGAAACCTGCTTCACTTGTGGAGGTTCTTCTCCAGCTTTGACATGACATCCCTCTCCATTTTCTACATACAAATATATACATGTGTTTGTAAGTAACCTATATATGTGTGTGTATAGATGCAGACATACTTGTGAATGTGTATGGATGTCTGTATCTATACAGAGGCACGTGTATTTACTGTGGCACCATCCAACCACCTAAGGACCTTCCTGGGTGACTCGGGTGCCAGTGGCTTGCTGCAGGGGATCACCGCCCCCTGCTATGTGCCTGTGAGGGATGCTCTTGGAGGCAGAGTAATAACAGGGAAGAAAAATATTGCTCTGGGCTGTGTGTCAGCAGACTTCAGACGCAATGGGGCCCGTGTTTCCAGACAAGCCTTTTTAGCTAATTAGCTTAGTAAAAAAAAAAAAAATCTATTTCTCTTCTAAAATTCCCTGCCATCTATCTACCTAATAGAGTTGAGCAGCTATATATTGTGTGTTGGGGTATGCAGTGCATCTTCTGCCTCCAGTATTTATCTCATTGCTCCCAGCCTGGTCTCTCCATCTCTCTGTCTGCAAGAGCAGCCAGGTTGCTCAGGCTGACCGCTCGTCCTGGGATCCATGGTAGTGCAAACGTGATGGAGCTCTCCTCCCCTTGTGCCTTCTCCTTTGCTATCCCATGCCAACTCAGCTGTGCCCGTGCCCTTGCTTGCCTATTTGTGTTCCTGTAAGAAACATCCAGCAAGAAAAGGATAAACTGGTGCAACTATATAGCCTGGGTCAGGGGCCTTCTCACCTCAATTTGTAAAACTTTTGTAAGGTTGCAAGGGTGTTACCTCTGCTGTTGCCTCTGGAGCTGGGATGGGGCTCTGGGGTTACCAGTGAGGACTGTGGTCGAAGCCTAGTGGGTGAGTGCTGGACAGAGGAGAGCTGTGGGCAGCAGGAACACCCGCTGATTTGCAAGTCAGAGAGACAGATCATCCCCTTACGAAACCAGCAGCACATCCTGCAAAAGCAAGCAGGGGCAGTTAGCAGCATCTAGGCTCCAAGAAGGTCAGATCAGAAGTGGGGACAGACATGCTGGGTTCCCTTGCTGTTACTGTTGGGGGTTCAGAGCTGTTCCATCCTAGTAGGGATGAATGCAAGGGGTCCACTCTGGCATGGTGGTGCTTTGGCTGCAGCGTAACTCAGACTGGAGGATGCGACCCCTGAATTCTGGCCACATGGCCAACCATTTGTAATCAAGTGGGAACATCTTGTCTGGAAAGACATGTAAATGTCGCAGACCCACATGGCAGCAATTTTCACCTAAGATCTGTTTTTTTTGGATGTTTCAAGCTCCAGCCTCCAGCTGTTGGATTGCCGTTAGCAAGACTAAAGAGCCATTAATATCAGAAATCATTTTGTGTAGGAATGTACAGACCAGAGTCAAGTTACCTTTTAACCTTCTTCTTGGGAAACTGAATTGACTGAACTCCTTAAGGTTCTCACCTTAAGGCTGGATTTTCACACCCTAAATTATTATTGCAGCTATTATTTGAACTCTCAATTTCTGACACTTTTTTTTTCCCTCTCACAAGTGTGAATACAGAAACTGGACACAATGTTCTTGACAGCATCAGGTAGCAATGCAAAGTACGCCTCCCGTGTGCTCCACCATGCGGAGGAAGCGTGGTGCTGGAAGCTTGCGTTAGTCAGATGTCTACCCTGACCTTTGCTTGCTGCCCCGAGCAAGGCTCACTAAACCCGCTTCCAAATCCCAGTGAAGTGTGTTGCACTTGACGATGATGTATGCATGTGGGTTGTCAAGTACTTAGGGATGACAAATGCTTGTTAAATGGTGAGCTGGTTGCTTCTTTCCTGGGCTCCGTTTTTGTTCGCAGCTCTCTAGATGTTTGAATAGCGTGGAGCCAGCTTCTCTGGCTGGAGGAGAGGTGCTGCTGCGATGAGTGGGTGGTTGTCTTGGATCTTCTTTTTGTCTGTTTACAGTCTTGTGTTTGCTTGTATGTAATTGTTAAAACGGATTTCCTACGTGTTGGTGACCTGTCCAGTTACTGTACGATTACCCTTTGCATTTTCTGCAGATGCTTTCAGCCATTTTCCGACTTGTTGCTGAAAACCTTTGAATATTAACACTGTGCTTCTGTGCTCTGGCCCGTACTTCATATATCTTTTTACTGCACTGCTTGTTTTAATAACAGAAATTAAAGTGTTGGGCAACGGTTTATAAAACTGTTTAAAAACAGAACAAAAAACCCAGAAAATCCTGGAACAGAATGCCTTTGTTGGCTAGAGTTAAGGTTTGTAAATATTTATTCTTCACGAGCAAAAAATATCAGACTGTTGCGATAGGAAAAATTGGGCAATTCAAATTTAAAGTGGCAGCCCCCATGTACAGACGGCGTGCCTGTGGAAATGTCGATGGGCCGGAACCAACTGGTAGGCGAGCTCCTCCATCACCGGAATTTGTAAGAGCACTTTCTACCCTTTGCTGTAACTTTAGAAATAAACAACAGTGCATTTGTATTCGTTTTTCTCTCAGTTTATCCCAGTTCACAACCTACCACTGCACGTGGCACCTCGCTTCCAGTCCGCTAAAATGTTTCAGAGGCAGTATTGTCCTAAACAAACACCTTTGCCATAAAAACCCTGAAGTGTGTTTGAATGTGAAGCGTGTGAGAGAGGCTCTATCAGGTGAGGTCGCTTGGCAGACCCTGCTCCTTGAGTGATCGACCCACCCTCGTTGTGCCAATTCTTTGCTTGGCCCCCGGGTGTGGCAGCGCATGTGGATGTCGACCGGCGCGTTCTGGGAGATAATTCTGTGCTCTCTGGATGCAATGGGAAGACCTTGAAAATGTTTTCCTGAAAGAAAAACAATATTCTATGGCAACTGGCTGGCCTTCAGAGTGTTTTATAAGCAGAGTAAGGCACGGAGGATGTTATGCCAAGAAGGACTTACATAAATCGCTTTCTGCTAAGATGCAACGTGAAACCCTCCGACGCGGCTCTGTTTTCTCACTCGCTTTTGGCTCTGCTTCTCTCGCTGCATTTTGAAGCAGGGTGGAACGGTGATCCCAAATGCCTTCCCTGGCTCCTGCTATGGGTCAAAGTAGCTAATGGAGTTTGCTGAACTACCAGTAATGGGGCTCTGTAAACCTCGGTGCGGTCTCTGAATGCAGATGACAGGTATTGAGGATTAGTTTTCAGCCCCAGCACAGGTCTATAGTTGTGGGTTTTCTTGTGTGGTTGACTTCTGAGCTAAGGCCAGAGGTTTTGAGGAAAACCAGCAGAACTAAATGAAGTCTGCGTTACTGTTCCAAGGGCTTCTAGTCCCAGCCTTCCTGGGAAAGACAAATCCTAAGAGCTGCAGCAGGGAGTTGCAGAATTTCTACCATATCTTCTGCAACTAACCTGTGGAGAACGGGAACCCACAGGTTGCTGCCTCCCTACTGCCAGAGCTCACGCCTGAGGTTCCCAGGTGCCTCTGCCTGGCTCGACCCTATCAAACCAGAGTGAGGGAAAGCAAGTCTGCCTGGGACATGGCTACTCAGGAGGGTTTGGGAGGTTAATATAGCTCCCAAAATACTCTTAGCTTTCTTGCATTTGCAAAGTCAGAGTTAAAAGTTGGGAGCTGGGCATGGGAAGTTTTTCCTTCTTTAAAGAAAGTAGAGTGAGAAAGTACATGACAAGGTTTTGTTCTGCTTTGTATTCTCGCCTTGGAGTGCTCCATTCTGCTCTGCATTAATCTCTGGTTTACTGTGCAACCCTGGTGCTTAGACAGAGAATCCTCAAAGGAAAGATGTGTGGAGATATTCATGGAGGTCACTTCACCCTAGATCTTTAGGGCGCAATTCACTTTTTGTGAGCAATAATTCATTACTGCTGTGATACCTTGATTTCCCCATCATAGCGGGCTTGCGGTATTTGGACAGCAGGAAGGAAGGCTGGGAGCTGAACTGAGCAGTGACTCCTGAAACCAGAGCAGCAGCGATGAAACAGCTTCGGCAAGGAGCTGAGGAAATGACAGCAGTGAGGATTCCGGAGCCTCCTTTTGTGATGACCTTCGTGATCCTGAGCAAAAGGTCATGGGCTGTAGCAGCGAGCAGATCCCTTCAAAAATAAGATCCTCTCTGAATCTAGCAGCTGAGAATTAGGCTTGGGGCTGACAGAGAGCTCAGCGTGGGCCTCAGGCTGTGGTATGTGATGGGCATTAGCAAGCTGCCTTGTTTCCTCTCTGCCGCTCCTCAGAATTGCTGCGTTTGGCAGGAATTAATGGATCTGGAAAAGGATGCGGTGGTTAAAGTGGCCAGGTCAGGTAACAGCAGGCCTGGAGGTGACCAGGTTTGCTCCACCAGCTGTTTGACAGTCCTGCCTGCTGCTGCAGCATCGTGCAATTAGAGTTTCACAGAGCATATCCCTGTGCTCTGAGCTGTGAAGCTCCTAATTTTCAGGACCTGCTATTTGGTCCTGGGGGCGTGTTCCGCCTTATGAAAATGGCCACCTCGTGTGCCCTGGGCAATTACGCTGAGCCTGGTGTGCTGGTGGGTACATGTTTCATTGAGGCTGTTCCATCTCTCCTGTTCTGGTGTCAGTTTTTTGTGGCTGCTTTCTCAGCTTCTCTGACTCCTGCAGGACTGGGAAGAGCAGGGAATTTTTATCGTATCCCATGCAGTTAATTAGGAAGCATTCCAGCTTGTGCCGTGTGGTGGGGAATGTTTCCAGGCTGTTCAGTGATGTTAACAGAGAACAGACCTTGCAGACTAAGTAGGAATTCCTGATGCTAGTACCTAATTTGGGATGAGCTTAAATTCAGGAGCCCATATTCTATAACCTTTAAGTCTCAAGATTGCTGCCCTTGCTGTTGCTCGCTGGCACTACTGAATGGGAGAGTGAGGGAAATAAAATACTCTTCTTAGAGTGGAGAGGTCAGTCTGTCCTTGGGCTGGCTGGCTGTGCTAGGTCAAGGAAGTGGTGCAGGACTTCTCTGATAGAGGACGCTTAGTTTGGGGTGAAACAAATGGATTAGTGACTCTGAGGGGTCTTCATGCCCCAGACCACCAGCAGCTCTTGCTGGATACCTGGCAGTGGTTGGCTGAACAAATCGGTTCGGTAACTGAGACAGCAAACTGTGTTAGAGGAACTTTGTGATTAGATGAGGTCTGTGATGGAATCAGGCCATGTCTGAACCTCCTCAAGAAACCCTCCCCCTGGGGAAGGCATCTCCAAGCCGAGCGTGCAGTGAGGCAGCAGATGCAGCACCCGTGGCACCCCAGCAAGCTCCTTGTTCTGCATTTTCTCACCAGCAACTGCTGGGGCTTCATGAATGAGAAAGGGACTGCCCACGCGATTCAGGCTGGGCAGGATAATCTATTTATGTGTGATTGACGCCGGGAAAACATTAGTGAACCCTTGCAGTAGGGTGGCAGCTCATTGAGATGCGGGGCCGTGCTGCGCTCAGTTGCTATTCATCCTTTGAAAAACGCACCACCTGGCAGGATCATGCACCTCGGCCACCAGCTCTCCGTCACTGCTGGGGCCATGTCACTGGAAATGACAAATTGGGGGGGAGGAGTACAGGGTGGGGAGAGAATTGCCAAGGGAGTGTATGAAAGCCACATCTGACTGAGATGGGCTCGGGGAACGTTGAAAGAGCAGCTGGCTTTGTGTAAGCACCTCCTCCACCCTCTCCTGCGTAGGCAGGCGAGACCTTCCTGCCTGCGTGGGCAACGGGTCTGCAGGTGGGAAGAGGTGGCATGGCGAGCAGGACCCTTTGGGACATGAGAAGTGCCCCAATGAGCATAGCCCAGCACCCTGCCCTGCTGGTGTAGCAGGTGCCCTGCGAAGAAAGCGTGGGGATCTGGCCCCTCTTGCCATCCCTTCCCCAAGTGTCTGTAGGTCATTGGAAGGTATCTCTCTGAAGGTAGCCTCTGGTTTTTGATCTATCATTCATGAATTTTTGATCTTGTTTTGCTTCCTGGTGGCCGACTTAGTTGTCTGTACAAGGGTTGGGGAGCCTGGCTCTTCCAGCCTGCCCTGGTGGAGGAGGTGGGTTGCCAGCACTGCAGCGGGACCTGCAGCCTCCCCTCCATGACAAGGTGAAGCTAGTTTTGCCATGGCCTGACAGCTCAAGGGAGCTGCTCGGTGCTCTGCCATAGTGCTGTGTGCTGCTCCATTCCTCCTCTTGGCATGCTCATGTTTTAGCTGGAAGTCAGATTTTGTGCAATAGGGGTAAGCATTGTTTCAGACCTGACTTCTTTACCCGCCTGAGTCGTGGGTGTCCTGCTCCCACGCAGGGCTCAGTGGCTCTGCTGAGCTGCAGCTCCAGGCAGAGGGATGAGAGACGGTGTCTGCAGCGGGCTGTTAATCTGTGTTGACTTGATATGTAAGCTCAGAGTGGATCACTCTCCTCTGGGGTGGCACTTGTTCGCAGTCATTAACCTTTATTTGGTTTGGCTTATTTACTCACCTAGCGAATTAGGTCAAATTGAAGTGGCTTATGTTACACTGAGCAATGGCCACTTGAATCTGGAGTGACCACGTCCACACAGAGGTTAATGCAGTTCAGCCCAATCACTTTAAATCTACCCTTGCTGCTAACAGGAAGGATTTCCGTCGAGGTCCCTGCAGAGGTATGCCCTGCTCCCTGCATGTTCCCAGCTTGAAGAGGGGATCCCAGCCCTGCTGCTTTGGCATCTCACCGCAGCCTCCCTCCCTCCTCGCCTTGATCAGCGAGCCCAGCTCTTGGCAGTGCGAGTGTCTGTTTGTGTGCTGATTTAAGATTCTAGCTGAAATAAAATGAGTAATGCTAATTGCTGTAATTAGACTCCTTTTAGTCTCCATATGAATTTTACCGCTCTTATTACACGCAGGACAGGAGAACAAGGTTCCCAAGAGGGGCAGAGTTAACTAGTGAAGTAATAAATCTCTTGCTTATTGGCAGGTGCTGTAGGGTTGTACTGACACTGTAACTTTGTCAGTCTCTGGCGAAGTAATAATAAATGGGACCCAGTAAGAGAACTGGAACCCCTGAACATGCTTCTCGAGGACCTGGAGGCGGTCCAGCTGCCATAGCTCTGACCCAGGCCCATCAGTTGCAGCTGCAGCGGGTTTTTCTGGCCTGCAGGGTTCATTCTCCTGGCTGGGGACTGCAAAAGCTTCCGTCCAGTTGCTGGTTCTCTGCTCCACCATAAACTGTCTGTAAGACATCTGCAGCTCTCCAGGGCTCACACGGTCTCTCTGTGCTCAAGTCCATTGGAAATTCCCCCATCTCTGTCTCAGAAGGCACTGTGTGTGCACAGGCTGCAAGGTGTTGGCACACTTTAGCAAGGTTGCATGAAGAGCTACCTGAGGTGTGTGTGGGAGACAGAGGCTTCCCACTTGAGATCTTTCTGAAACCTGCTGCAAACAGGAAGTCTGTATGAAAATATTGGACAAAGGAAAGGGTTTTAGGGCCCAAAGGGCGCCCCAGGCAGTAGGACTTGCTATAGCCTTTGTCTAGGAAAGGCAAGGTGCCATCCCTACAATGCTTCTCATTCAGCACCTTTCAAAGCCCCACTGCTCTCCAATGGGTAATTGTTTAGGATCACTGGGATGTGCCTGCCCATGTCAGTGACTGTCCCGATGCTCAGTGGCAGCCTTAGGACTCCAGTTAGGACCTGCCTTCGGGAGCAGCTGCCTCTGGAGCTGTGGCTGGGAGGAGGAGGAGCTCACATTGCCATTTCCCAGAAGCAGAGCCTGGCGCTGTGCCCTCAGCATAAATTGGCTACCACGAGCCCGGTGGGATGGATGCTGCATGGCTCCAGCCCTCAGGAGGGCTCTGGCTCGCAGGAGCCAATCTGGGTGTCCAGGACCCCTTCTGCCCTTCAAGATCATCTCTGTTCTCTGAGCAGCTCCCTGAAGAGGAAAGGTGGCTTTAATCCTGCCTGCGAGCAGGAAGAAAAGGAAAGGGGAAAGAACTAGTGTTGCTGAGCGGTGCTGGAGATCAGTGGGAAATCACAGCTATCCCCAAATCTGCAAAGCGCTAACTTCCCTGAGAGTGAGTGCTTGATGCAGAAGGAAACAAGGAGACAGATAACTGATATTACCCTAATGAATAAACAAATGCTTTAAAGGATGGACTCCTCATGCAATGCGTTATTTTTAACTTAGTGGCAATTTGCATGCTAGTCAATTTGCATACATTAAATACATCTCCCCTTCTGCATCGAGTCCCCCTCCCCTCCCGTATAACATCTCATTATAGTGCTGCTGGGACTGAGGAGCCTGTGGCTCTGGAGGGGATATTAATTTGCCCAACACATGCTGTGGAGGTTTTTATCACTCGCCGCACATTGGACCTGGTGTCTTTGAAGTTGCTAGTGCCTTGAAGGGCCTTCTGCTTGAGGTGGCTGGCATGGAAAAGAAGGAAGGGGGGGGCGAAGATGCCTGGAGCAGAGGTGTACAGGGGAAGAAAGGAAATTGTTTAGCTTGTGTTAATTCAAGAAGAAAGGAAACGAGCAGTGCAGAAACTCTCCCCTCTGCCAGAGAGGCTGGGCACTTTGGGTAGGTAGGTGGCTGTTTGCTTTGCTCGCTGTTTGAAGTGAAATGTGCCGTCTTCCTGGGAGGCACAGAATAAGATGCTCAAGAGCAGAAATCAGCCTATGAGATCCCCAACAGCCACCACGAAGCTGTTTTTCCCTTGGCTCTGCAGAGCTTCGTGGCTGTGGGGTGGGGGCTGGCTTTGGAGGTGGATGTGGGGCTGGTGGGCGGGTGCCCCGCTGTGGTTCAGAGCGTGGGGCTCTTCCTGGGGACCCGGGGGGTGGCAGGGCCCTGTTGGCCCCCGCTGCTTTCGCCCCGTGCTTCAGCTTTCCCATGTGAAAGGTGGGATCAGCAGTGCTGTGATTGCTCTTAGCTCTGGGGCCCCCTTGCAGAACGTGCTGAGGGAGAGGTGAGGGAATGCTTCTCCACGACCTGGGTGTCAGCGTGAGAGATGTCTTGGTGAAAACGTGAAGAGGCGTCGTGACATTCCTCTGTCTTTGACAGACACAGAAGTCATTTGCAGCCATAAGATCAACACGCAGGCTTTCAAAACGCTGCTGACTCTGTGGAAAAAGCTTTTGCTGTTGTATAGTGGAGCCTAGGGGTTTTTCACGGTTCCAAGTACTGACCAAAAACCCTGGAAATGTTTTGAGGAAGGAATGAAAAAGAGAATTTCTTTCAATTTGTTCAGCATTTTTCAACCAGTTCTGGTTGCAATCAAGAACATTGTACTGAGCTCGAGTGTTCCTTTCAAAGAGCCTTAAAAAAAATCAGCTGGGGAAATGAATAGAGGAAGTGACCCAGGTCTAATCTAGACAGATACACTGTAGAAGACATCTCTTTACCGAGTAACAAGGTCCCTTTGCTCTTCCTATGCAACAGTAGTCTTAGCCAAGGCTCCTGCAATGTGGCAATTCAGGAATAAATGTCAGCAGCTTCTTCATGCCAAGAATATTTGGATGTCAGCAGAAAGAAGAAATGTTTCTGATAAACTGATGCAAATGTGATTCTGGGATCAGGGGTGAGATCAGCACTGGGTAGCTCTGATCTCATGCAATTTCCGTGCTTTGAGCATAGCAAACCACCGTGGAGCAAAGGGTCTCATGCAGGTAGCTGACAACCTGCCCCACCCTTCTCAGGGAACGTTTAGTGTAACTGCTTCTTATGTTCCTCGTAAATACCAGCAAAGGGGCATGAAGAGCGTGGCACGCATATTTTTTTAATTAGGGAGCAAGAATCTGTACTGGCATAGAGCAAGCCTTGCGCTGTGTAGGATTTGAGCGCTACAGAAGAGAGCTCCTGCCCTCTGAGCTGATGGCAGGGCAGCAGGCAGGGAAGATGGAAGAGGTGTCTCAGGGTGAAACATCTCACCCAAGATGCAGTGGGGGCTGAAGCAAGGTTGGCCAGAAATAGAAAAATCATGATAGTTGCTGGAGGGGGGATCAAGTTTGTCATAGATGCACACCGGGAGTCCACTGCAGTTCATTTGTAGGTCTTTGGATCACAGGCTCCGAGGACAGCATCGAGCTGGAAGAGCCTGCAGGAAGGCTGAGCTTTGCCCCGAATTGTGCTGAGCGGCTGCTGCCGACCGCTGGCCCTTGCGGAGGATGCCCAGCTCCAGCCCTGAGAGCTCGTCCTTCTTGGTGAGCGACGGCTCACCCTGCCCTCTTCTGAGCGCTGCTTTTCAAAGGGAGTATCATAAAACGTGGCCTTTGGAGGCCACCCTGTCATGCAGGATATCGTCAGAGCTGCTGAGTGAAGTATCCGGCCTCACTCAGTCCTGGCTGGCCCCACCGATGGGATTGTTTCCACGGCGAGAGAACAATACCTCTCCTTCCATCCAAGAAACATTTATTACATGATATGTTTCAGATGTCTCTTTGGGGAGGAGGGGAAAAGCAAAGGAGAAATAGATCTCTCCTTTTTTTTTTTTTTTTTTTTTTTTATGGCGGAGCAGCGCATGTTCCATCCCATAATGGATTAATTATCCCCGCGCACAGGCGAGGCGGGGAGGGGACGTGTGGAGCAAGTGCCAGGGTTGCGTTCCAAGCTGAGCAGACATGCGTTTCTAGCCTCCTTTTCACAAAATAAAGGGGGTAATTAATTAATAGGGAAGGCTTCATGTTCATTATAATTCCTTCCCTCTCCCTCTTTTCCTTTTCCCCTTTGATTCTGCTAAATACAGAGAAAGGTAAGGAGTTTAGGAGCCTATTGTGCTCCTCCTTCCTCAGCCCCTGTCAATCTTGCTGTTTGCTTTCATACCTTTGTCTCATTTTCTCCCTCTTTAAAGCCCTCAGAGGTCAGAAGCATTTCCTGGTTTTCTTTTGCGTGCCCTGAAGGAAATGGTCTGGGCCAGATTATCTGCTGGTGCAAATCAGCACTGATGCACAGACTTCACTAGCTGAGTATTTCGCTGTGCTTCTGGAAACTCCCTTCCATCCATCAGATGGCCTAGGGAGGAGAACCATCCCTCTGGGGCTCCTTCTCTTCAGCTGGGGAGGAAGACACGGGATTAATACTGACAACTGCAAACGCTACCCAGGTAGAATATAGAGGCTCCAAAGCCCACGAGGTAAATGCTGTTACGATGCCATTTCCTCATTCTTTCTCGTTTTTTATTTCCACCTAGCCAAGCTGCAACTCAAGCAAGAAATATAAATCCTGCTGTCCCTGGACTCCATCTGCTCATGGAGCTAAAGAGATATAAAGCATGTAGCTGGAGTGAGCCAGTCCATTAAGGAGTATTCTGTAAAGCAGGCTGAGTCAGAGATGGAGCCAGGGATTAAAGGACATGCAGGAGCAATTGCAGCCTCTTTGAACAAGGCATGGCTTCTCCAAACACCTTACAAAGCCCACCTTTCCCAGGGAGAGAGGGTTGGAAAAATCCCTGCTCAGAGCCGTAGGTCCAGTTTCTTTTAACTCTCTGAGGCCCAAAGATGAGCTGGCTGGAGGTGTTTTCAAACAGACATCCCCCTGGAAGTGTGTTTGGATCAGGAGCCCCCAGCTGAAGAGCCGGGTGCGTGCTGGTGGCGTGGTGCCGGTCTGTGCCTGGCTGCCACTGCTGCCTTCTGGAGCTGGGCTTCCAGACAGCCCAGCCTGGAGGAGCTCGGTGGCTCTTGCAGCACGGCTGCTGCTGTTTGGCCTCCCTTTGAGGCAAGGGAGGGATGTGGACCTCCAGCCACCCTAGCTGTGGAGCCGTGAGTTAAAGCCACTACCACTATCTCTCTCCTGACCCTGCCCTGTGAACATTTGACACAGTTGGGTTGAAGGTTAAAAAAAAGCAAAACAAAACACAGAAATCCCCTGCCAGAGCTGCCACCTGGCCCTTTTTTCCTTTGCCTTTGGTGAAGAAAGGTGTGCTGGTGAGCAGGGAAGGAGTTCACTGCGTCTCCAGCCTTCTTTACTCTTTTTGTCTGCCTGCCTGCTGTGCTCTTGTGTCATTTGCTGATCTTGGCAGTGGGTGGGGGTTTGTGGAGTGAGAATGTGAAGTTTCTCCCTCTCCTGTGTCGGTATGCAGCTTAGAAGGATGGGTTGTCCTGGCTGTGTCTCTCGGAGTTGCAAAATAAATAATGGGAATATGAAGAACTGCTGTCCAGCTCAATGTTGCATTCAGAGGCTCTTGCTCGACTAAAGAGCGGGGAAGGCTGTTTCCAGTAATGGGTTCTCTGTTGTTCTTATGCCTGAAAACAGGTTTAATGAAGCATTTGTTCTTTTACTGCCCTTTTCCTAACTGCTCAGCTTTTCTCCAGAGCTGGGTGACAAAAGCAAAATTGTGTCCTGATGTGTTTGTTTGAATTCTTAAGTGAATTTGCTTGGGCGATATTCCCAACCTTTCTCTGGTACCTTTCCAAGAACATTCAGGCAATGAGATTTTTACTGGGGAAAAAAAGTCATGAAAAGCAAATTTCAAAGTCATATTTGCAGTTGTTCCCCCCACTATTGATACCTGCAGTGCCAAAATATCCTGACAGGGTCTTAAAACAGATTGGTGAAGATTTTGATGAATAATGAATTGTGATTTCTTTTTATTTGCCTTCTGGTTCTGGTTGAACTCTTAAGCACCTAACTCTTGCATTTTTCTTTGCGATTGTGGGACCTAGAAACTGATTTTCTCTAGGTCTGAAATGATGCATCTCTGTAGCTGAGCTTGCTGAAATGTAGACTTTGGTACTCCAGCATTTCTTCAAACATTGGGTTTGGTTATTAAAATATTATTTTAATATTTTATTATATTATCAAAATAATTTTTCCCCCCCACATTTTGCTATGAGCAGGCAACTCTAGAGACAAACGTTTGCCAAGGTATGGTGTTATAACCCTCAAACTCTGTTGCATAACCATCATTTTTGTTAGCTTCACCTGCCACTGGAAAAAGGTTTCCTAGAGTCATAGTTGGGAAGGGGCTCAGGAGGTCTCTAGTCCCACGTGTTGCTCAAGGCAGGGTTAGGTTTGAGATCAGACCAGGGGGACTGTCCTGATGGCCAGCGTGTCAGCTTTGACCTGTTGTTTCCTGTTTTCCTGCCATGTATTTAGGTGAAAAGCCTGGGCTGATCTTCTCGGTAGCCTCTGTGCAGGTAACCCCCCATTCTGCTGCCAGTCCCCAGAACCTGGCTCCCTTGGCCTCTCCTGATGGGGCAACTGCTCCAGCCTGCGACCTTCTTGGTGGCCTCTGCCGAACTTCAGCAGTGTCGCTGCAAGGGTTTTCCCTTCCTGGGGCACGACTTTGTCTGTCCCGGTTGAATTTCATAAGGTTTTTGTTGGCCCCTTCCTCCCAGCTATTTAGGATTCCCTGAATAGCAGCATGCCCCCGAGCATATCCGTTGTCTCCCCAAGTTTGGTGTCACCTGCAGGCTGGCTGAGAGCGTTCTCTGCCTCTCACAGTCTCTGGGAAGGCTGCCGGGTGGGACAGGTCCCAGTATAAGTGTGGCAGTCACCACCTGTAACTGGCCTCAGGGCAGAGCAGAACCCGGTAACCCCAGCCCTCTGAGCATGACCCTCCAACCACTTTTTTACCCTTCCAGCTGTCCAAGCCTTCCAGGCTGTAACATCTCCAAATGAATAGCAGGATATTGTTGGGAAACCTTTCAAAAGCCTTGCTAAAGCGAATGTAATTAAAACCTCCACTCCCTTCACCCACAGGTGCAGTCGTTCCCTCCTAGAGGGAGGTCAGGCATGTCTAGCCAAGGTTCTTGGAGCAACTGAGAAGCGTTCTTTGTTGCAGGGACAAAGGTAGCCCTGAATTATCAGCCTTTACTTCATCAGTTAAAATTGTAGGGCAAAATTGCTAGCCCCCATCATTCATTGCCTTCTTATGGATATTGAAACTTCTGCTGCATGGAAACATCTTCCTGAGCAGGTTGGGAGATAAGTAGTGGGAAAAATGCCTTGTATACCATTATTCTGGATCCTGCATGTTTTCCTGTGCCTCCCCAACTCCCCTTGTAAACCTGTGCCTGGCATAGGATATCCCCAGCTCAAAGAACATCGACCAGACCAAAACTTCCCAGTTTTTGGCTGAAGATGCGGAGTGAATAGGTGACTGACAAAAACGTGTGCCCATAACCTGGGAATACAGCAGGCAGGGATTTCCAAGGGCAGAACTCATACGGGCACCCTCCCTTCAGCTGCTGCAAGTCATTTGACTGTGAGGAGTTTCTGATGAAATGTCTGCTTCAATGGGTTATTGGTTTCCAGCAAAATTTGATTTCATCAGAAAGACAACTGACCAGCTCCTTTCCTAATAAGTGCCGCCAGATCATCCGGTGTTATCAGAGAAAGAACAAAGCTGGTAAAAGCTGCATTTGACATTCAGTCATCATTAATACTGGGGAAAAAAACAAACAAACAAAACAAAAAAAACCCTAACTTTTCCACTGCACGAGGGAATAGCAGAATGCCAGGGGATTAACTAAACAGCACAGTTCATATTTTAAATATTTGCTAAGTGAATGTAGAGGCAATTGTTTGGGGAAGTATTTGTCAAATAAACTCAAACAACAAATGCATTTGAGGAAATTGGATTTGTCCACCTGATATTGCAGGAACAGGAGAAGAGGCTAAATTCATCAGATAAACTATACATCTGAACTGTTTGTTCTCCTCTATCCAGCCTCCAATCATTATTTTAGGGAGACTACAAGTGTTCTAGGCACTGCAGAAAATTTATAGGAAACAGATCTCTAGCTGCTGAAGCTTGCAGTCTGGATGATGGACGTGGCAGATAGGGCAAGATTTAGCATTCAGCAGTTTGCAGGAGGAGGAGAGCCTGTCTCAATCTACAGAGTTACGAATTTTAGCCCTGCATCCCTGTTAGTGATTCAGTAGGTTTATTTCCTTTCAGTTGGCAGCAGCGCGGTGGTGGTGACATGTTCAGGTGACATGCTTGAGGGTCTCACAGCTGTGGTGAAGTTTAGGGGGGAGGCTATGTCATGGGCTGGTGCTGCCTGTCTCCGTCTGTTCTGTATAGGGCGCCCTTGGCCAGGGACTTGGAGCAAGGTGGGTAAATGTCACCTACTCCATTTTGCAGCTGCAGAAATCAGTTTTACTTCTGCGCCAGCCTCCCAGGGTGCCAGATGTGAGTACCCCAGGGTTAACTGCTGGAGCCTGGGGGCATTGTGACTGCAGAGCAGGAGGGGTGGCCGTGGTCTCTAAACCACTTGCAATAGTGGTTGAGAGAAGGAAGAAGAGAGGAGGGGGGTCAGTAGGTTGCGATTTGATTCCCAGAAGTGCAGATCCAGGGAATGATCTCAGATTCAGGAAAGCAAATTATGCACAATTTCTGTCGTCAGAGCACAAATGAGTTCCCAAATGGCTTGGGAAGCTGAGATCGAGACAGGAGGTGACTGCAGTTTGGAAATGCAAGACGTAGGGTCAGGAGCCAAATCTTTGAGCTGCAGAAGGCAGAAAGTTGAAACTACATTTTAGGCTTGAAAGGAGGAGTTGGAGAAATGATGGAAGAGCTCGTGACAGCAAGGCGGAGCAAACCTCAGCAGCAGCAGGTGCAGCAGAGCAGGTAGAAGGAGAAATTGGGTGTACAGTGTTTGTCACATCTACTCTGTAGGGATCCCAGCTGAGATCCTGAGGCCTGTCTGGGTACAAGTCCTTTTCCTCGGAGACTGGGATCTCCTCAGTGGAGCTAAAATAACGTGTCCTAGACAGGCAGTGGGCTTCCTCTGCTCTTCCTGTGTATGGAGGATTTGCCTCTAGGGCTGTCAAGCCAGTATTTTCCAGTGCAAGAAAAACTCAGCCTAAAGCCTCTCAGTAGAAGTCTCATTTCGTAGTAGAAATGAGCAATGGATAGAAATAGCTAATATGGCTACATAAAACCCAATATGAGAACCTGTGGGTTAGAAAATGCAAGTCTTCCTTCTGTGTTTGTTCCTTGGGGCTTTTGGCAGCTGGCTTTCACCTGGCTGCACCTTGAGGAATCGGGAACATGCCTGCCCTGGGTGGTGGTGGGGACAGGCTCCCTGCGTGCGGCGCTATCTCCGGCTGTGTCTCACCATGGCCTGCCCTCTGGGCTTGGTCTGTGGCATGTGCTCGTAGCCTGGTGTTCAGACTTGCTGCAGGTTTGCTGAGCTAAATGTAGGGACCACTTGAAGCCCCTTTGAAGGGGGATGTTTACTTTATATCACCCAGGTAAGTGATAAGAAACACTAGCTTTTGCTTGAAATAGGAACTGAACATGAATTGTTGGGGGGTATGAGAAGAGCTTAAAGGAAGACTAGGAATTATTGAAAGGAAGCCTGCACACTGCTACTTTTCCAATTTGGCCCCAATCGAGTAGCTGGATGGAGGAACTGGTGTGACACCAGCTGCTTTCCTGCCATTCCTGGCCCAACTGCAGTCTCCAAATGCACTGATCTTACACGGGAACAGAAAGGGCCATCTCCTCTGTCTGTAGGCTCTGTACATATAACCAAGCTTTCATTTGCATCCCCCCAAAGTAAGGGCTTTGTGTGATTGCCAGGAGAGGATTTGTGCTAGAGAGCAGCTTGCGTTTGCTTTGTCAGCTAGAAATGAAGTGCAAAGAAGGACCCCAGCAGTGTGGGAAGGTTTGGTGTTAGAGCGGGGCTGGATGCCTGTGTGACCCTGCCTCCAGGCCTCCTTGTTGCTTGAGGCTTGGCCTCCCAAAGGACGGGGTGGTGGTGGGTGGGAATGGCTTTCCCCCGTGGGAGCAGGCAGACTGGCTCCTTGTCAGCAGTGGCCAAAGCAGTGCGGGCTGCGCTCCCCAGTTCTGTGGGATCAGCATGTGGCCCAGTGAGGGTTGTGGGAAGGATTTTCTTCCCCTAGTCTGAGAATTCAGGTTAGTGGGTTTGGCTGCTTTTGCTCTGCACAGAGGGATTCAATTTCCAAGAACTTTGACTCAGCTTCAGCAGCTGAGCTTTGGATTTGGACAAAAAATCCTGACCAGAACCTTTGAGCATGGGCTGCTTGTGCTCCAAGATCCTGTCCCGCTGTCCCAGGATGTGTCCCAAAAGGTGCACCCACCCTGGCCCCATCAGCTCCATAGCCTTGGATGTCTTTGGGGTGCAGAATGGGACTCCTTTGTGTGAAATCCTCTCCCAGCTCTCATGGTGATCCAAACCAAATCCACCTGTTGGAGCTCTGTGCTGCCCTGATGCAGAGCAGATGTGTTTGGGCAGGTGCGGTGTGGGAAGGCTGCCAGGCTCAACCACACGCCTTTCCAGGACAGAGAGACCCTCCAAAGATAAGTCTGCAGTTCCGACGTGGGGGTATTAAGTGTTTTGCTTCAGGGCAAACGCTGCCCAGTTTATAACGCAGCTGCTGATGAAATCATGTCCGTATTCTGGGGAAGAGGCAGATCCAGCCTTTTCTGGTCCAGTAACCCACTGCCTTACTTGTTTCCATTCTAGGGGTTACAGCCTGGCTAAGAAACTTGTCTGGGTGATACGTTGCTTGATGGCAAATACCGTCTGTGCTGTGGTGGGAGGATTTACCATTTCTTGATGTTGCAGTAGGGGAAGGTGTGCTGTGTGGCTTTGCAGCTGTTTCCTTGAAAGGGCCTTGCTGGTATCTTGCCCTGTGTGCTATGCTGCCATCCTAGCTTTTTAGGACTTACCCAAAGGGGAAAAAAAAAAAAAAAAAAGCCTGTACCTGCAGCATTCTGTGCATCCAGAGACCACTAGGTCTGGAACTCAAAAAGACTCGCTGGCTCCCGAGCAGGCATGTATGAGGTGTGACTGTCCCTGACACGTGCAGCATGGGGAGACCACAGGGCCACCCCCCTCATGGTGTGGCTGCCCCCTGCGTATGAGGGTGACAGAGGGTCAGATCTGCGTGGCTTAGCAGGAGCTGCTCCATTTTCTGGCCGTACGACTTGTCTTCATGCAGAACCGTCTGAGCAGGGCCCTGTGCATCAAACGGGAGGAGGCCAGGAGCTGAGCTCTGTCCCTTCCAGGGGCAGGAATCATTTGTTACCTGGTCTGCTGATGGCTTGGGGTCAGAGCCAAGAGAAGAGGCAGGAAGACGGAGCCTTGCTTCTGCCTGTGTGCTAGCAGCAGCTCCTTTGACACCTGCACTTAAATTCAGGGCCAGATGCCTCGTGCCACTTTAGTCCCTGGCCCAGCTATATTAGAAGCAACACTAATCAGCCTTTAAATGCTGGAGACATTAGGAGAATTATCTCCATATTTTATAGCTCTCTTGCGAATATTCTGGTGCAAGGCAGATGCTAGGCTGTGGGCATGACTCATGGAGTGGGGACTATGCTTTACGGCGGGCTGTATCCTGAGGTCCTTCCCATAACACTGCATTATGTTGCCTAGCTCCAGAGCAGGGATATTGAGTATTCTCTAAGCCCAGATTACTGTGTATAGCCCTTGTTGTATGTGCCGCAAATGAGTGTACGGGCTGCCCATCATAATAAAAGGGCAGGGAAATTAACTTGATAGAAGAGGCTGGTGGAAGCGGCTTGTTTGTGATCTCCCCTAGGAGACGGAGCCATTCAGCGCCGTTATGGAACAGGGTCTGTTGCTTGCTTTCACACAAACCCTGTACATTGCTGACTTATTTAGAACTCATTTTATACCGAACAAAGCAAGAACAAAAAAGGCCTCTCCAACACTGCAAAGCCAACCCTCTTGGACTTAAACCTCCTGTTACACTGAAGCTTCTGGAAACCTGTGCTTAACGATAATCCTTCTAGTTGCTCTGTCAGGTTCTTTCGGTGTTTGTTTTTCCTCATTTAGCTGTGTGAATGAAGTCAGGATTTGCCTTCCTGACCAGCCCCCTTGCAGCTTGTTAATGAAGCAGATCCTGTGACCTGATCTAGCAGCCAGTACCCTCTGCACCGTGGAGTCTCTGGCAGAGCAGGCAACGAACGGGGGGCTGTAACTCCCCTCCTTGTCCCGGAGGGGCTGTGCTAGGCCTTTGGTGGAGGAAAATGATCTCCCCCTCTGCTTTAGCTGATATGTTGAGGTTGGAAGCCGATCCAAGACGTGGCCCAGTGCTGTCTGTCAGTCCTGGGGTGAACGCAGGGAGCTCCAGCCTCCCCAGCCTGCCCAGTGAGCCTGTTTAGATGGACTGCATCCCCTCCTTGGCCCAGCCCCAGGGCAAGCAGGATGCTCGGGCATAGGAGGGGTTTCTGCATGGCGCTTGTCTTGATGGCTGCAGCGGGGTTTGCTGTGTGCTTAGAGCTTGGAGTGTGTTTAAACAACTTCTCCCCCTGCCCCAGCTTCCCTGCCTGCAAGAGTGAGTAGTTTTTTCCTTATTGACCTCAGCTGTGAAGATGGATGAAAAGAAATTGCTCAGAGCTCTATTTGCACTTTCTTCTGGACCTGCTGAGCAGTTTCCCTGAGAGATTCATGACACAGGGAAGACAGAGCAGGGTAGAAACCTCCCACCTTCCCCTTTTCCAGCAGCTTCAGCATTGTTTGTTTTCAATTGCATTTTTCTGAGAAATGTTTTATTTAGGAAGAAAGAGGTTAGCTGTTTCCTCATGGCCAAAAAGAAAAACATTTTCTTTAAGACAAAGCAAGAGACGGAGAATCGGAATTATTTTCCTAATGTTTAGACTTTGTCAAAACCTCATTTTCTGATGAGAGAGGAGATGAGAAGAGAGGGAGCGAGGCCAAGGAAAAGCCTCTAACTTGTGTCAGGAGCTTACGTGCATGAGCATAATTTGTTCAGTGTTCCCTTTGCTTCTCCTCTTCTTCCTCCTCTCCCCACATTCCCTCTGACAGGGCCTCCCTTCCAGGGCCTTCTGCCTCTCATGTTCTTAAAATTGATTTCTCTATAGTGCTGGTTATTTCTTCATCACACTCTGGGCTCTGTCTCACTCAGCTGCTGGCCTCTGAACTTCCAGATGGACTCTTGCCACTGTATTTTCTTTTTATATCCTTCTTACTGTAATCATTTCTGTTTCCCTCTCGCATTCCCTCTGACCAAGTCAGCAGATCCATCTCTGTGTGCTCCTCTCCATCACTGAAGCCTCGGGCACGGTGCTGCGCTGGGGCCAGCTGACAGGAGCTGACATTGCCCCCGCGCCACCCCGCGGTGCTCCCACCTGCAGAAATCTTCACTTGCAGGTGGATTTTCTTGGCTTCTATAGAGAAGCCAAGCTCTGTTCCAGGCTCCTCTGCTCAAATCTGCAGCAGTGATTTAGCAGAATTTGTTTTGACAATAGCAAAGGATATTCCCAGCCAATTAAAAATATGGTAATGGAAAGATGGGAAAGAAATGCGGTGCTTCCTCTGCTTGAGGGGTTTGTTGTTAGCTGTCACTGTGCTTAAAGGGATTAAAAGTGCATGCTATAGGTCCATGTCAGATTGAATGTTAAGCTCCCAAGCTACAGCCATGCTCTCAGGAGCAGGGAAACAATAATTCATTACTGTTGGGGATGGAAGGATTACTTCAGTAATTTCCTTATTGACTGGTATTCTTTCTCATGCAGGCACGTACATGCATATGCACAAGCACACGCAATTACAGCACTCATTTTATTAGCATCTCACGCTGCGGATGATTGAAATATAGGATCATTTCTAGAGTTTGGCCTCAGATACCATGTGCAAGATGCCTTGTGGTGCCAAGGATGGGCCAGGTGACAAAGGCTGGAGGTCTTGGAGGACCTGAACTCATGTCCCTCCTCCAAGATGAGGGTCTATTTTTTTGTGCATGTTTTACCTGTGGCAGCCCAACACACAGAGAAAGGTGGCATTGGCCCATCCTCCTCCTCCTCAGAGATCCTACAACAGGTTGTAGGATCACAACCTGACGTTGTGACAGGATCCTTAGCAGGCAGCGTACAGCTCGTAGTTTCCTGGGTTTTCCACCTGTGGAAGAGCTCCATGTTTCTCCCATGAGAAACTCCAAGAGTTTCTCCCATGGCAGCGTCTTGTGATGCAAAAGTTGTCTAAGGAGGTTAGTATGGGCACGGGGACTGTGGTGGCCGAGGCTGAGAGAGTAAAAACAGCCTCGTTACAAGCACCTTGTGAAGGTTACTCTCAGCTGCATGCAGATGTGCCACGGCTGCTGGAAGGGCTCCTGGGTTTATGGAGTGGGTCGGTAGGCAGGGGCAAGGAGCCATGGAGAGTCCTGAGGTGGCAGCTCAGGCTGTTTTCAGGAATGAGACTCACAGCAGAAATCAAATGTATGTAATAAAATAGGTGGAAAGAACTTGGAGGGATACTTCCCTTTCCTCTGGGGGAGAGGTTTGGTGGAGAGGCAGAGGCAGGATGTCTTGACAGAGGCAGGATCTTTGATCTTTTTTTTTTTTTTCTTTTTTTTTCCTCACTGCCTTGTGCTGTTTGCTGCATCTACTGCTATTTGGACATCTTCATTTTCTCTTGCCTTTCTTGATGGGTTACCTGCTCTCCAGAAAGGAAGGTGGTGAAAGGAGCTCAGGTGTCAGGCAGTCTGTTGTGGACCCGCTCTTGGCTTTTAGATGAGGGAGACCCAAAAAGGGCAGGCCTAGCAAAACCTCTCCCACCTAAAGCGCAGAGAAAATAAGGATGTGTAGGCACACCTGGAATCACCACCTCTTTGGGTTGAAGGGAGAACGGGGTGTCGGTGGCTCCTCGGGGGGTGTTTTATGCCTCCTAGCCCACCTCCTGCTTGTCCACAGGCTTTCTTTGTGTCCTTCAAACTGAGGCCGAGCCTCCTACAGAGGCTCCTGGAGCAGCCCATGTTTTCCTCCCTCTGCTCCTGCTTGCTTGTTGTGACGGTGGTGGCATGAGGTGAGGATTTGCTTCGCTTGCCGTTTGAGGGCTCCTGGCACAGGACAGCTGAGGTCCCGGTGTCTCCTCTAAGACGAGTTGTCTCCCTGCTGCCTGGCCCAAGGTCACTGCAGCAAAATCTTCGAGATTTGATGTGCAGAGCCATATGGGGTTGAGTTGCTTTCTCGCAGGGAGCTGGAGAAGCATATAAAGGGTTACATCAGACTGCAAGAAAAGACAGACTTTACAGCAGTGCTGTTTTTTAACAGGCAGCCCAGACTTGTAATATCAGCACTTACTGAATTAATTTGCTATGTAGCACCAGTAAAGCTCAAAGTTCTTTCAGTGAATTCTAGTTTTGAGAAAAATCAAGAAAGTAATTACTTGGTTCGGTCATTAATTACTCACTACTGGACATTTTCGAAAGTGTAGTATGAAAAGCCTGAGGCAGCTATTAAGAGTAGCTCTAATGCTATTGATCTATTTGTGTTTATCGTGAAATTTCTCTGCTTTTATGACATTTTATTGAACTGAAGGATACAGGTGCATGGGGCCAGGGAGTATGAGCTCTTCTCTTCCTTGCTTGTCCTCTTGGTGGGGGAGCGGTGACTTCTCAGAGGAGAGCTTGGCGGGGATGGTGGGACAGTGGGGACTCAAGCCATTACCTGGCCCCACAACTGGGGCTGGAAGGCTCCCGCATGGCTCAGGGCTCTTCTGAAACCTGATGATCCCCTGGCACCGGCTGGGCTGCTAGTAAGACAAACCCACCTCCGGAGGGGAGGGAGAAGTGGAGCCAAGCGATGTGGCTTGCCTGTGGTCTTGCAGAAGATGGAGCAGTGTCCGGATCTCCTGACATCCAGGTCTGTTCAGTTCTTGAGCAGACCAGCTGGCTCTTGAATCACTTTTGCTGGCACTTCCATTACTGTGTTTGGCTGGTGACAGTTCTCCAAATCTCTCCCCTGCTGCAGACAGCCCCCAGCACCTGCTTCCTCCATTTGTGGCTCCCCTCTTGCATTTCACTCCTCTGTAGCCATTCATGGACATGACGTATTGTTTGTAATCAGATGTTATCTGGAAAAAAGTTATCTACCAAGGAATCGGGGCAGGCAGGGTGTGCCTAGGCAGTGGTACTTGCTGCTTTGCTTCGTTCCTCTGCAACCCCTAGGATAATCTTTCCTGTTCCCTAGGCACAGCCTAGCTGCCATCTCTGAGTGCTGTAACGCAGATGAGGTTAATCCTGCTGGCAAGAAGGAAAGGTGTAAGCCAACAGCAGCGTGACAGCTTTCTGGTGAGCTGGAAATGCAGCAGGGAACAGTGACAGCTTCTGGAAAAGGGTAGGGTTGTCATTTAGTTTCCAGGGGGTTTCTCGAGGCAGACCATGGTCTCACGAGGCTGGTGTTGGTTGGATCAGGCTTTGTTCTGGCTAAGCTCCCAGCAGTGAGAGGTGCAGTCTTTCCATGTCCAAGCTTGGACAGAAAAATGCCACCAAGCCATTATTTTATTTTATTTTTTTTCCTGTACCCTGAAGAACTGGAAGAAGAAACACACATTTAACAGTGCCAAAGGGATGCGGCTGTTCAGCTAGTGCCTCCTGGCCTTTCTCCTTCTCCCATCATGTTTGGTATGCAAAATTGAATCACACCCTTCTCACCCGCTTCCCACTGGGGGAAAGGTGGCCTTTAAATCATAATATGATTGCAGACGATGTTGCAGAAGGGGAAAATGAGATGAACTTTAAACTCCCCTTTGCTTTACAAATTTGTTCATGTCTTCCCTCATAGCTGCTTAGTCATGCCTATTAGATTTACCATTTTCTAGGAAGGAGAAGTGGAAGGGAATTTTATTATCTCTTCAGCATCTGACTTGGTGCCTTCCTCCCCTCCTTTGTCTGGTTTAATCAGAAATTTGCAGAGGTTTTGATTGGATTCTTTTGATCCTAATGCAGAATACCCTCAGGTACAGGATCATTAGTTCTCATTAGGAGAAGAAACATTTTTCTGTGATGGTGCACATCCTTGTACAGCTAATTGAAGAATCATCACAGGGGCTCTATGGCTTTGTTACTTTTCATGGGTGCCTTAGATGCTTACAGTGACTGACCAGGTTGAAAATGAGTAGGATAGAAAACAAAGAAGGGAAGGGACCAGTTGTTGAATTAATTAGCAACTGCTACAGGAAACACTTTGCGTTTTTCCGTGCAGACTGTGCAATACAGTGCTACTGGATGAAATTAAGAAAATGAAATCAAGAACTTGGCAAGTTTGATACGGAGGCTGGGTCTGTATTTGCATATCAAAAGTAGCCAGAATTTTTGGAACAGTAGCACACATTCTGAAAGGGATTTTACACTTTGTTTGAAGAGTTAAATCAGTTTTGGGTTATTAGAGACTGCAGAAGGAGACCTGATTTGCATATGTGCTGTCGGTAGGAATCTTATACTTCAGCCTGGCACGTCCCCAAATTGGACACCAGACAAGATGGCCACGGGCCTGCTCCTGCCTGTCAGTTCTCCTGGTCTTGGATTTGTGGTGATGGGATGGAGGAAATGGAAATGAATGGGCAGGAGGGAGAATATTTAATAGCGAAGAAGAACTTCTCTGCAGCGGGCAGAAAGCCAGCAGGTCTGCACCAGCCATGTAGGAGCCTATACTCAGAGCAGGTCACAGAGCTGGATCTCAGCCCTGGCACTTCTGCAGCCATTTCAATTAATGTCATCGTTCGAGGCAGAGCTCCTGGATGGAAAATGTGCACTACTGTGAAATGTGATAGTGTTGTGCCCTGGGGTTCTTCTTTGGAAAGTGCTGAAATGCACAGTGCCATGTGAGAAGAGCTGATACCTGAGGGCTCCTCGCCAGCTGGTGCCAGAATGGGACCCACCGACTCAAGTTGAAGATGACAGAGACCTATGTGTGAGCAATACATGTTTTCTTCTTCTTTGTGTATTCCTTCTCTTTCTTTTCCTTTGCAGAAAAAGCATTTAGGTGCTGGAATAGATCACGAGAAGGTGCGATCAGTTCTCCCTCACTGGAAATCATTCTCAGGCATGTGTTGGATACCCGTGTACAAGATGTGTTGTAGCTCCACCAGGAGACACTGGTTTCCATGAGGATATGTTGCCAGGAATTGTTAAATAGCCAGACATCATAGTAACACCAGGTCTTCCTGGCCTTAGAATCTGGAGCTGGCCCCAGCAGTGTGATCCCACTGGGCAGCCTGTTCCAATGCTTTACAACCCTTTTGGTGAACAATTTTTTTTCCTAATATCAACCTCTAAACCACCCCTGGTGCAACCTGAGGCTGTTTTCTCTCATCACTTGGTGGTTGGGAGAAGAGATCAATCCCCACCTTGCTGTAGTCTCCTTTAAGGTAATTGTAGAGCATGATAAGGTCTCCCCTGAGCCTCCTTTTCTCCAGGCTATGCAACCCCAGCTCCCTCAGCTGCTCCTCACAAGACTTTTTCACTTGATCCTTCACCAGCTTTGTTGCCCTGCTTTGGGCACACTTCAGCACCTCGATGTCCTTCTTGTAGTGAGGGGCCCACAACTGAACACAGTACTTGAGGTGTGGCCTCACCTGAGCGGAGTACAGGGGGACAATCACTTCCTGGTCCTGCTGGCCACACAATTTCTGATATGAGCCAAGCTGCTGTTGGTTTTCTTGGCCACCTGAGCACGCTGCTGGCTTAGAGAAAAGTGGGGAAACAAAATGCTTTGAAAAGCTGTTAAAGGAGGGAAGGTATTTCTTGCAGAGCACTAACCCATCACACCTTACTGTGTATGTCCGGACAGGTGCTCGAGTACTTTGCCTGGGAGATGCGGGGACCAGATTGGCACCACAGCTGTGTGCCCCTGCCTGGCTTGAAGGACACAGCTTCACAGGCCTGTGCAAGCTCCTGGGGGCAGGCCAGCAAGAAGGACACAGCACTGATCGGTGGGACCTCTGCTGCACAGCTGGTGGGAAGCAAACCCTGGGGATCTGTGGTAGGGGTGAAGCTGTCGCTGTTTCACACCTTCCTGCTGGGGAGAACTCCCCTCTGGGTTTTTGTTCTTCGGGAGCTGGTGCAGGAACATGTGGGATGCACCAGCAGGGCAGGGTCAGTCTGGTTGTCTGAGAGTGGTGCCCTGGCCCGGCTCTATGGCACAGCCGGGGGGTTACACCTGGTGGGAAGGGGCTTAGCCCTAAGGGACTGAGGACAAGGACTTAATTCTGGCACAGATCCCCCTGTGTGCTTGTTCACAGCCTGATGAGAGCCATGGGAAGAGCTGTGTGTGCTCGCCTCATTCAGTGTGTCTTTTCTCTGTGCATCTGGTGGGGGAGATGGGGCACAGGAGAGCCCAGCCCGGCATGGCACGGCCCTTCCCGTTGTGTCCTCCCATCCCTGGCCTGCGGGTGTGTGATTTGCCTGCAGCACCAAGCGTAGGTGGCTTTTGAGAGCAGAAAGGTGCTGAGTACATACTCCCTGCTATTTATCATCCCATTTGCTATGTCTGAGGGGGCCATGTGGGCAGTGGGAGAGCAGGGTGTGAGGGAACGAAGGGTGCTTCTGAGCTGCGGCTGTTTATCACCCTTGCAGAAATCCTCCAGTACAGCAGCCAGACAGGCACGCACACTCCCCCAGCCCCCTGATCACGTTATTATATTACACCTGACATTCCTTTTTTTTTCTTTTCTCTTCACTAATATGTTATTTTTGGCCTGACAGCTTTATGAAGGAGAAAAGAGAAATAGAGAGTGAGACACACACCCGGACAGACACAGACAGTATTCATTCCTTATCAGCGAGGAAGGGGTCTGACTCAGACACGCAAGACTTACTGATTGAAACATCTTGCTGTCTCCAGCAGCTCCCTCTGCCACCAAAGGGAGGTCCCCAGTCTGCAGAGGTGAGGGGAAGGGGCAGGGGAGGATCAGGTCTGGAGAACTGGTCCTCCAACACTCTCGCTTTCCTGGCTTGAGTCATTCCCTGAGCCCTGCTGGGATGTCTACTTAGTCAGAGAAATCGTGCTGCTGTCTATCTTGGGCTGTTGCTGACCTGGTGGGAGAGTATGGTGGTGTGGCTGACCACATCACCTGTAGTGCCTGGTTCTCGTGTTGGGTAGACCAGGCTCTACAGAGTTACATCTCGCGGAGAGATGTCCTGCCTGGGTAAGAGTTCAAGGAAGAGCAGTGACCCCAGCGTGTTGGGAATCTTAATGTGTGTTTCATTTTGCAGAGAGGAAGAAGAGAAATGAAAAAGTGTGTGTGTGGGAAATGCCATGTCAGATGTGGCCACTAGTTATTGTGTTGTATTCAAAGGCCACCGGGCAGAAGGAAGTGTGTGTGGGAAGTGGGAGAGGCAGGAACGAAACCTAAAAGGCTGAGCATTGTGATTGTGAAAGTGGAAAAAAGGAGTGCAAAATGAGCAGGAGTTCATTTGAGCTGGATATTGGCTGGCAAAACGTAAAAAGGAAAAGAGAAGATTTAAAAAAAAAAAAAAAAAGCTGGGGATAAAACCAAGGGGGACAGTGTTCCAATACGAAAATAATGCTGAGCTCTTCTGTCCTGTGTTCCATGACTCATCAGGTCACCCAGAAAATTCACTGAAGAACCGAAGAGGAGGGTACAGGCCGTGCACAGGCCACTGGCTGGTGACAGAGCAATCCTTGACAGCAGATCCCCGTGGTCACACTGATCCCAGGAGTGTTGGCTATGCACAAGACTTTGCAGGATCATCTTTGGGCTCTTTGGCCAGGTTGTTCCTCTGCCCACCTTGCTGCAGCAATGGCAAACACCCTCTCTCTGCTGTGCTTCTTTGCAATGGGAAGGGGTGAGCTGGAAAAATTTTTCCATCTGTGTTGCTGCCCTTGGATTGCCTTGTGGTGTTTTTTATTTCATTTTTTCTTGCTCTGATTTGGGGTCATCACGTGGGCACTGACCTTTGGAACATGTGGGAAGGCAGACGAAAGGGTGCAGGGGCACGACTGTTGCTCTGTTCTGTGACCAGTCACAGTCCTGTCCAGGTGCAACAGGGGAGAGACTCCAGTCATGTTTGACTGCCAAGTTAATGATCACAGCCACAAATAGAGCCCAGAGGAGTTTCTTAAAATGCAGTTGTCAGCTGGAAAATGAAGCAAAAGGCCAGATCAGTATGCTACCTATGCATATGCTTCTCTGCCTTTGGTCCATACGCTTTCCCCAGGACGCCTAACTTCACTGAATACATTCTTTGCAATAATATTTACATTGGGCAGCTCGTGTGCTGTCCCCACTGTAGCCCTTTTTGCTAACTGCATACCAGTCTGTGTTCATTTTCCAAGGAGAAACAATCTTCAGCCTTCTCCATTCCCACATTTCAGCAAAAACGTCTCATTCCCAAGCATTATGGGAGAAAGACTGATCAAACAGAGCAATTAATTCAACAAACAATACAATTAAGCCATGATCCCAGTGTAGTTTCCACCCAGAAACAGAATAAACAGCCTTCCCAGCATGGATAAATAAACTCACAGATGGAGGCTTTTGTGAGTGGCGAAGTTTTCCCTCCACAGCTTTCTTGAGAGCACATAAAATTGTGGAGTACATAAATCTCTGGCTCTCCATCCTCGTGGATCGCAAGGAAGGAACTGTGCGCCTGCTGTGGGGCAGATGTGTGTTGGCTTGAGACTCGGGGAAGGGACCTGGGGACTGCGCAGAGGCGTGCGCAGAGAGGCTGCATGCAAACAAAGGCTGCTACAGCTGGCTCCTCCAACCTCCCCTGAGGCCAGCTCTTGTCACGGTCTTGACACAAAACACATGGCGTGAAAAGCTGTGAAGGAGAGGAGTGACCTGCTTCACACTTGGCTGGACTCACTTGTTACTTCGGGAACTGATAGAAATCCCCTTTTTGAACTGGGTAGCAAAACTGCCTGAGCTGATGGGGGGGGGAAAAAAAGGCTTCTGCAGAGTCCTTGGGCAGTACAGGTATATCTATATACCATGATATGTAGATACGTATATAAGCAGAAAGCAGAACTGAGCAAGCCCTTTACACAAGGAAAATGCAGGTAAACCTTCCCAGGGATGATGCTGGCTGTATGGAGGTGTAGAGATTGGGGCTGGCTGCTTTGACCCCCTCTAAAATCAGCTGCAGACCATTCTGGGAAAGGCTTTCCTGTTACCAGTCACCACTGGCCTCCATCCTGAGCTGCTGGAGTCAGTAAAATGTTACCTCCCTTGAGGGCTAATAGACAGCAGGATCATCAGGGCAGCGTGGGGAAGTAGGTTAAGAGAGCTTGGGCTGGAGACCTACAGGAAGAGCAGTCCCTCTGGGGAGCACTGGAGTGGCGGTGCTCTGTGGGGTCAGGAGAGACATCTGAACGGAAAGGAGCAAAGGGCAGGCTCAGGTTATGTTGCAGCTTGCGTGGTATCTGGGGTAATTTCTTTTAGAAGCAGTCAAGTCGGAAGCAGGAGGGAATGGTGCCATTTCTAAGAGGTGTGAAAAGCCTGAGTGATGTAACCGTGCCTGCAGTGAGCAGTCGTGGCAGTCTTGGGTGCAGATGTTCTGGAAAGAGAAAGGAGAGCCCTGTTTTTCTGAGAAGAGCCTCCATGGTGCTGTACCCCCGCTATTTGGCTGGAAAGGCTGGCTAGAAGCCACTGAGACCAGGGGAGAGGTGGGTGCTGCAGGGAGCTTCAGCTTGCGGAGTGCCCCCCACTCAGCAGCACAAGTAGGCATGGTGGCAGGCAGGGATTTGGCAGCAGCAGGGCTGAGGGAAGCTGGTGGAAGTCACTTCCCAGCTAAACCCTTCCCCAAGAAGAGTTGGAGTTCTCTCCTTTTTCTTGCTATAGAGGATGTTTCTGTTGTTCTTCTTTACCTCCTTTCCTGCACCCTGATTGCTGGACACGTTGCTCAGAATCCAGGAACTTGTTGTACGCCCAAATGGCTCAGTTTTAGCATCCAGGATCTCTGAGCAGGGACTTGAGGCAGTGAACCTGGCACCGGCCCCTGCTGCTGCTGTTTGAACCTTGGCAGGCTGTTGTGCTAATGACGAAATTAGCTGGGGAAACAACTTGCAGCCTCGCACTGGGTAAATCTGAGGAGTGGGAAGAGCAGTGCCGAGGTGTTCTGGGCTGAGGGAGCGTGCTGTACGTGATGCACGGAGCTCAGGGACAGTGCAGGAGCACCCTGGGTCAGCAGGCAGCTCGTGAGCACCGGGAGAGCTGCATGAGCCTCGTGCATGGGCCAGTGGGTGGGCAGGGACACGCTGTTCCAGCTTGAAGCCAGCCTCAAATACTGCTGGTGGTCTCTCAATGGAAAAACCTTCAGTACATGCATTAAACCCAGGTCTGTTGATAAGGACACGCATACCATGACCTAGCCATGGTTTTCTCACTCTGTGAGCAATGTTTGCTTGGGCTGATGTTATATTTTCTGGGACCTACCCTGCTGTGGCTTCATATTTATTGTTGCCTGTTAAGCAGCGGTTTTGATCATGGGTGAGCAGAATTTCAGGGCTTACATCTACTGCTCGTCGCACCCAAGGTAGGGTTTTGACTTGAAAGAATGGGGACAAACATTCCTTTCATCCTGACTACTGACTCGCACAGGCTGAGATCAGAGCCCTTCTGCTTCCAGATAGGAAACAGCTGCCATTATGTTCATTCTCTAAAAGCTTCTAGAACTGGCCGTCCTCCAGTTTCCCTTAGCAAAACCCTTTGGTGAGCTGGGAGGCTACAGGTGGGCCAGCTGCTGCGACGCTGCAGCCCTGAGCCCTGCCGTAGCTGCTGACACAGCCAGATCCCGGGGTGGAGGGAACAGTGAGGATGAGAAACTCGAGGTTTTCAAGCAAGGGTGTAAACCACTAGTGGCTTGAGAGACTTCGGAAGGGGAATAGCTGGAGAAGATTTGGAAGGCAGATGCATGCCTGTGCTCTGAGCTGACCAGAAAGGAATCACACGGCTGCAGTTCTGTGGTGCTGAGCTAAGGAGTTTCACTGGAAGGTAAAATACTTGGCTTGGGCTTGGCACTATTCTTGTTTGACTGCGTGACTTTTGGCCATCTCCAAGTGAGCTCACACCTGCCAGTAAAATGTCATGTGGCTGTCCTGTGTCGTGGGAAAGGCCGAGAGACTTGCTCTTCATCACCAAAACGGCTGCTAAACTCTATCTAGCTCAGCACTTCTCAGTCAGAAAGCTCCCTTACACTAAACCACTTCTCTTCAGAGCTAATGATTTCCAGGGCAAGGGGCTTGTTCAGTGGGAAGGCTCTCCGAGTCGAGCAAATCTCACCATCTGCAGGCAAAGAAGCTCAAAATCCCCTCTTCCTCCCAGAATTCGGTTCATTTCTTGCACTGTACAGAAACTCTGGGACGCAACTGATGATGCTGACCCATGTCTGTCCTGTTGGCAGTGGAACTGAGGTGGGAAACCATCTTCTGGGCAATAGTTTGGCTGTTACTTCTGCAGCCTCTGCCCAGAGCAACAGGCTCTCCAGGAAGTCTCAAGGATTGTACTTGTGCTTTCCTAGCAGCATGTTAGCATGGAGTTGTTGGGTGCTGAGTTCTGGATGGTGCCTGGTCAGAAGCGCTGCTGGGTGATGGAGCATGGTGTGCACAGGGGCATTGCCTCCTTCCCCTGGGGAGGCTTCATCTGGGCAAATACTCTATGTTTCCTCAATGTGTGCTTGAGCTGTACCAGATCAGAGACAGAGCAGGGAGAGGATCCTAAGAAGACAATGTGCTTTCTCTTCCTCTCCCCCAACCAGAAATTTGGTTCTCTTTGCAGGTGCACTCTGCTCCCAGCCTGCTCCAGCGCAGTCTGCAGGCCAGTCTGCAGGGATTGCCCAGCAGAAGTCTGAGCAGCGTTGGTTTGCTCATGTTTGACAGGTAAGCAGTGGGGGAGCTGTGTCACCCTGACCCTCAGATCTTGCTGTTACCTTTCTGTTGTCATTTACAAATTTCAGGGCCCCTTTCAGCAAATACTGTCACTACTTCATGACAAAGTGTGCTTCCCTTGTTGGCATCGCTTTTCAGGTACCTGTTGGATAGATTGTTTGTACTCATTGACATGGAACAAGCTCAACTGAAATGAAATCATTTATAAAAGTCAGGAGAGGCTTTGGACACTGTGGTTCATTTCCTGCCGCATTCACCAAGCTGCAATTAACATGGACCTGAAAGATTACACAGTGCTACTTGTCTTCTCTCTCCTCTTTCATCCTCTCACTTCCTTTTGCCTTCCTCATTTCCTTCTCTTCTGAGCTGGCCGTATCGTATGTCTCCGTTTTTACTGTTCTTTCTTCCCTCTTCCTCTGCTCACTCTCCACTTCACCCTTTTCCCTTCTCTTTGTGCTTTTTTTTTTTTTTTTTTTTTTTTTTTTTTTTTGCCTCTTTGCTTTCCTTATCTCTTGTATTCTTTTTTTCCTCTTGCTTTCTTTATTATCCCTCTATATTTAAACCCAGGCAGAAACAAATTATTTATGAAGGGCTGTAATTTATGATGCGTTCTTAATGTCTTGGAAGACACAGATAATTTATTTAATGAGTAAAGACATGATAATTCACACATGATGATTCCAGTCAGAAAATTAGTTTCATTAATTTGCTGTAAATTCTCTGCCTTGATTTAGTGCAGGAGGAGTTCCTGAAACCAATGCAAATCTTCACCATGGTATTTTTTTTTTTTTTTTGTCATCACAGAACCAGTGTGCAAGTGTGCTGGCTTCCCCACCCCTGCTTATCTCAGTTGCTCTTCTGCTTTCTGCTTCTGTCCCACCAACACTAAACTGCAGACAGCAGAAACACTTTTTCACCATGCACGTGGCCGGGAAGACGGAGTGGAGCAGGGATTCCAGTTCAGTGTATTTTGCAAAACCATATGCTGTTCTGCAAGATTTTGCCCAATAAGCTCAGCTCTAAGAGAATAAAAAAGTGAGTTTCCCTTTTTAATAGAGTATAGAAGGTACTTTTTCAAATAAATTTAAAAGCAGACAATTTTACGGTAGAATGTTGCTGATAACTGCAGTATATATAAATATTATAGGAAACCTATAGAAGTGATTCATGGTGTACTATTGATCTAATCAGATTTAACTAAGTGTTTGCATCATTCCTTATTAATCACAGATAATAGGCCCCCAAGGACACCTTGCAGAATCAGGACTTTTCTTTTCAGAAGTGAAAAATGTTCACTTTCATTGTGGATGGACGGGGCCCACAAATTCTGGCCTTATCTTGATGGCATCACTGCAATGCATGGAGTTTCCCCAGGAGTGAACTTTCCCCTACAGTATGTTACTTTTTTTTTTTTTTTTTCTTTCATAAAACAGATCTATTGATCATGCTCTAAACCACCTTATTGGGGGTACTGCTCTGCTGTCTAATTGATGTCAGCTTACAAATGTTTTTTACTGGAAAAAAAGGATTACAACATGAACCAGTATTCTGTGAATTGTAGAGTTGGATGGGGGAGATGTGTTTTACCACCGGGACTCTTTCCTCTTGTTGCTCATGCCTGTCCTCCCCAGTCCTGCCTCTTTTGGTTTATAAATTCTGTGCTGAGTTCCAGCTGTTAACTTCTACTTGTCTGTTCCAGGATGAGTTTTGTAATTCTGCTTTTCATGGGTTACCCTAATCCCTGGAGTCCCCTTTGTATCAACACTGCAAGAGAAGCCTCATCTCAATGGTCACATACAGAGGAGTTTGATAAAGAGCAGCGATAGGCTGGAGGATAACACTATTAGCAGATATTATCAGCACTGCTGTTCCTGCATGTGACAGAAAATTGAGCACAGGCTGGGATCCTCTTTGCTGCTTACAGGTTTGTATTAAGCTGGTTCTGGGACTGAAGTTTTGAGTATCTAACCTCTGTTGCCTGTAATATGCAATTCCACAGACAAAGCTGCTTCATGAGTCTGTTGTTCACGCTTGCTGGCTGCATAGCTCTTGAAAGTTAGGTGCATTTCTCCTTGGTTTTGCCCTATGGATTGTGTATTTTGATTACCACAGCTGAGTTGATACAAGCAGTTCTGGAGATGCTTCTTTAGAAACTTATACGTGTGCATCGGACTGGGCAATCCAGCCCCCTGCTTGTTACCTATGAAATCCCATACAAAGGGCTGTTCAGGGCTGTGGCAGGTGAAGGATTACTCTTCACCTGAAGTGAAAGCCTCCGGGAATTTCAGAAAATGCTTGAAAAGGGGGGTTGTCAGACATCTGATTAAATGCCCCAAACCTTTTCAAAGGTAAGTGATGTTGGTGAGATTTGATTGTGCAACTCTCTCAGGGTCCTCTGGTCAGCTCAATCAGGAGGGGCAGTCCCTAGGGGCTAATGATGAAGTGTGGAGGATGAGGCCTTTCAGTGCAAGGTCCTGGAGGTCTTTTTACTTGGTGCTTTATAGAAGCTCCAGGAGTAGAAAACAGCCCAGGGAACAGAGTTTGAATAACCGTGTGGGACTCTGGGTCTGTGTGGAGGCAGGTAGGTGGTCGACAGGGCTGCAGGGCTGGGGCTGAGCTTGTCCAAGAAATGGATCAGCCCTTTGGCACCTGGGTGCTGCCCCAGTGTCCCTGTGCACTACCTATCCTAGTGCTTCTTGAGCTTGGGCTCACTTTCTTTTGCTGATATTGCATGAGCCATGGGCACCTGTAGCTGTCCCCAGCTTGCTTCTGGAGATATAAGAGACATCTTCATGTCCTCTCCAAAACTGCTTCCTTCAGAAAGAGGGGATGGGGGCTTTCCTGTGCTAGAGTAAGGCTGTTCAAGGACTTTTGCATGGCTCAGCTGTGTGCCCTGGGACCTGTGTGCTGAACACCAGATGCAGGTGGGATGCAAGACATGGGTCTGCATTCCTGTTGCCTAACCCTTGAACCCAACTCTTTCTTCTCTTTGTGCAAGGGGCCTGTGCACTGAGTTTGAGATTTGCTTGAAATTCAGGTTGTGATGAGCTGGCACAGTGGGGGCTCAGCCCCTGAGTAGAGTGAACTTTCTGGATAGAGGTCACCACAGCCTGCTGCAGGTTGAGGGTTCAAAGCCTACTCGTAGCCTGGGATAGCACAATTTTACTGCACTTGGCTCTGCTGCTGGCCACAGCTCACTCCTCCTCCTTTACTAGAAGTTATCACAATGTAACTTGATTGCATTGTTCTTTACGAGGAGACTGAGTTAGATCTTGGCAGAATCTGTCTTCCCTCCCCCACGTATGGGATGAGGCCTCCCCAGGTGCTGTCTCAAGTGTACGCTCGAGCGTTTGAAACCCCTGCTTGAAGCCAGACAGATGAGGAATGAATATCCCACATGAAAATCTCCTGCCTTGCCCCGTGGCGGCGGTTTCGCGGCGTGCTGGAGCCAGCTGCACAAACACAGGAGCACGGTGCAGCCATCAGCGCCTGCCTCGCCGCCTCCTCCCAGCTCTGCCTCCAGTGCAGGCCCTCTGGAGGCCGTGCCAGCTTTGGCCTTCACGTCCTCAGGTGGACATCGCCTCTGCCTCCAGGCTTCCTGGTGGGGGTGAGCAGCTGGTGGGACTGTCCCATTTTCATAAAGCCAGCACAACCCTGCTGCTCCCCCGAGCACCCCTGGTCCCCCACCCCGTGTGCCAGGCCGGTGTCTCAGCAGTTGTTCCTGCCAAGCTGTGCGCAGGGCACAGGCTGCCATGGCAGTCACTGGAGGGTAGCAATGAATCGTTGTTTTTCTCAGCTGTTTTGAAGTCTCCTTTCTGAAGGTGGTGTGAATTAGGCTCTGGCTGTTGTGCCGGGGTGCTTGGTAGTTTTCTGGGGCTCTTCCCTCCGGAGAGAGCTCCTCTCTTCCCCACAGAGCCTGCTGCACCTGCCTGCCCCCAGGAATGTCCTGTGCCACCAGTCAGGTACAGGGGACTTGTTTCTTCTGTGTGGCTAATGCTTTTCCAGTTGATGTGGCAGAAACTGCCAAGAGAGCACAGAAGTTGCTTTCCCTTCCCTATAGCTGGAGATAAATAACCCCCTGGCACTTCTGCCCTGCCAGAGTCTCTTGGCTGAAAGTGGGGTTGGTGAGTTGTAGGAGGGGTTCACCACCTTCTGAAGATGTCAGGCTGTGCTGGGAGGTTGAAACACAAAGCCCCAAGGCTGTCACGGCCCCAAATTGAGCAGATGATCAGGGAGGCTCCATGGGAAGGACCGTGGCTTGCTAGGATCCCAGAAAGAAATTAGAAAGAAGAAATTAGGGGCCTTGCAGAGCGGCTTGTGCTGCCTGCTAAATGCAAGTTCATGTCCTGAGACCTTTTTCAAAGCACGTAGAGGAATATCTGCCTGGGGAAGTCAGTAAGTAGTGAGTCCACAAAGCAGTCTGTTTGTGCTAATCTCATATGGAACGTAATAATAGTGCTGAGCACTGGCTAAGTGCTGGGCAAATATTAGTGTATTATTTTACTTGTTGCAGAACCTGAAACTTATCTCTCTCAGTAAGCTACACTGTCTGCTCCTGTAAGCTTGCTGCCTAGAGCCTGGCTTTCTTCTGCAACCACCTTTAAGGGGCTTGGGACAGGATGTTTCAGCGGGGTAGCTGGGAAAGCCCATTCTTATTTTCGTGTTGCACATTTCCCTCCCCTCTTACTTGACTCCAGTTTTAAAGGCTGTCCTGGTTAGTTGCTCCCCACACCTACTACTCATAAAAATCCCCTGCAGAGACTCACCGGGAGGTAAGCTAGTGCCAGCAGCTACACCAGGGTGCAGCATACTGTATTTGCGTCTGCTCTGGTGTTGGCTGCCCTCTTTCTGCAAGTGACAGGCTCTGGCAAATACCAGGCTGTTCATTACCATTGCACTGCTCCATACATAATGAGGTAAAATGAAAACAACTTCTCTCACTACAGCTATGTGATCTGGGAACTCATAAAGGCTAAAGCGCTTTTAATTATGAGCTTGTTCCGATTATGCCCAGGCTTTCTGTTTCCTCCCATAGAGCAGGCCAGCCCTCTGAGGTCAAGATGAACTTCAGTTAGAGAATTTCTGGCACACAGAGTTAGGAAAACTGGAGAGTTCACCCCCCCACACCACCCCCCCAAACTAGACACCTGCAGTGTGTGATCTATTGTTCCCCAGAGGCCCGTTCTCTTGGCTATAATCTTGCTGAAAGCAGAACAAACATTTATTTCTGGACACGAAAGAACCTCTCCTTTTTCTCTGGCTCTGCAGTACACCAGGAGCCCCGTGTTCTCCTCCCAGCTGGGAGACTGCAGACCCAGTGAAGCAAGGAGCCTGAGTCTGTCAGCTCAGGCTTCTCACTCCTGGGCTCAGAACTGAGATTTCTTAAGCTGGACCCGCTCCCTTCATCCTGAACTTCAGCTGATGTGAAAATGAAATCCCAGCCCTCTCTGGAGAGGGACTGGACAATCTGCAAGCAGAGATTCAGCCTGGAAGGGCCCCCCTTCAGTTCCCTGCTCGTGCTGACTTGGGGTGAATCCCTGCCTGTGCCCCTGGGGGTAAAAGGACAGCTCAGGTGCTAGCAGCCTCCCAAAGGACATGACTGGGAGAGAAAGGGAGGCTGGCTGTGCCCCTCATCTTGGGAACTGAGACTGGGTGCAAGGCTCTGGGGCTGAAAGCCCAAATCTGTGCCACAGGGCAAGGAGCCCTATGGCTCGCAGCACTGGCTGGCCGTGTAGTAGCAGAGGGAGCAAGGAAGGTGCTCCTGTGCCAGAGTCCCTCATATATTTTGGCATATGTGCATTCAGCTTCTTAAGAAGCTGTTAGAACTAGTCTTAGTGATTTCCTATGAATTTCTCTTGCAGTTCACCTACAGGACCTTTTCTCCAGTCAAACTATATTGAAAGCATCATATGATCTAAAACACATTCCAGCTCAAATTAGGACAAGATAGCGCAGGCCTTTCTTTAGGGAAGAAGGACACATGAGGGGATAACGCATGGAAGTTGATGTGCTTGTGACTACTTCTCTACCAGCACTGAGGGCAAAAGGTCCATTTTTGTCAGGGACACTCAGTGGTACTGCATCTCTGTCTAAGAACTGTTGCCCTATGTTTTGCTGGATGCCAGTACAGCTGTAACAGTTATGGCCAATTAATTAGGACTGCTTCCCCTTGTTTTCCCCTTATAAATCACTTCCTCTTTAGTCAGTCCACAGAGAAAACAAGGGAAGAGTGAAATAAGTCTGAAGTAAAATATGAACCTCCCTTTTATTCCATATTTCAGACAATAGTAGTCTGCAGGACACCCAGGGAATAGGTTTTCTGAGCCAATGCTCTGTGAATTCACACTCTCTTTATGAGCCTCTTCAGTGTATAAAGTGAAGTTTTTAATGGCTGTTGCTGTTCCTTTTGAATGGCTGTGAAGTCTGGGTCATCGCAGATCAGAGTAAATTCCCCTCCTCTTCACTGCCATCAGAATTAGCTTTTCCTAACTACAAAGCCTGATGAGGGCGGGTCAGCCCAGAGCTCTGCCATGATGAGGATCTTAATCAGGGTTCCAGCCAGTGTGCTCGCCCTGATTGGGAAGGAAGAGCAGGATGATTTTTTTTCTTGTGTGTTTTGCGTCATGTAAAGATTTTCACGAAATGACCTTTGGTCAGCTCTACAAGCAGAGAACTCTGCCACTGCATGGAGGTGGGCCACCACCTTTTGCCAGAAGGGAGGGAGCCTGCAGTGGATCTGATATTTGCATGAAGCCTTGGATTAACACGGGCCCGATTTCCGTATATTTCAGTATTAGGGCCCAAACGCTTTTCTCTGTCACTCCCTGGCCAGAGGCAATGCTGGCTGGACCTTGCTTCACGCTGTACTGTGACCTGGTATGTCCAGGAGCAGTCCTGTGCCCCGGAGGGATGCTGGCGGGGTCTCTGGCATTGTGGTGAGGGAGAGCATGAACAAAAATGGACCAGACTTGCTGTGTGTGTGGCTGAACTCGGGCAGGATGAACCTGGGCTTCTGTACTTACAGGTTAGAAGGCTTTGTGGTCTTGGCTGGGTCTCATTGTCCCAGATGAGGACTCTGACGCTTCCCTATACAAGGTCACAGGTATGGATGTGATTTGCCCAGAAAGCAGCAAGTGTGTGATGGGTGCTAGCATCCTGCATGGGCTGTGTGATGGATGGGCCTGATGTGCCGTGCTCTTTGAACGAGTGGGTGAAGGGGAAAGAAATAACCAAGCTCTGCTTTCCAAATGTCTTTGGTGAGGTCCCTCCCCAGAGGGAGATTTACGGTGGCAAGGTGAGGATGAGCAGTAAGTTACTGTTAGCTATAGATCAAAAACTGGCTAAGAGAATCGAGCAGTAATGTTGAGTGATTGCAAAGCTCCTGCCAAGCTGAACTCTGCCAGTGTCTGTCTGTTCCCCGTCTTGTTCCCGTGTGGGTTCATCCTTAACAAGTTCCGTGGCACCGGATACAGGTGATGTTTCTAGGGTCTAGAAGGAGGATAAGAGCTGCAGGATCATGAGTATACCTGAAGGACGGGTACCTCCTGGGTGCTGCACCCAGCTTGGGACCCTCATCAGGAGGTCTGGGGTCTTCCTGTGCGAGCCTCCATAACTTTGCAGGCTGCAGCCAAATAAATCCCATCTGGCTGACCTGGGTGGCTGTGCTAGTGGCAGAGATTTCTGCATCAGGCCGGAGCAGGTCGTCAAGAAGGATATTCAGGACCAGACTTAGTCCCTGGCAGGTGGATCATATATTGGTATGTGTGGGAGAGTGTCCATCTGCGTGATGGGCAGGTAGGAGAGCGGGGTCATTGGCACCACTGTCCTCACGTCCGAGATGCTCGTGCAGTCCCCTGATCACAGCCCCTCGCTGCTGATACATAGTGCTTTCTAAGCCAAATGGGGTGACCTACCTTCCCCTGCTCTTTTATTCAGCAGCCATGATGCCTTCTTTTTTTTTTCTGTAAGCTATTGTTTCCAGCTCTCTGGTGGCTTCCCAGAAGCCTATGCATGCAACCTGCAGCTAATGACGATCCACGAAGCCACACGTCCTTCCAAAAGTTTCCATGAAAGGAGAAGTCCAGGCACCGTGTGAACTACGCTCAGGTTTTTCTCTTATCCAAAAAATGAGAAAGCTTAAACAAAATAGCCCCTTGGCATTGTTCCTAGGAAACCACTCACCAGGCAGTCTGAAATAATCATACAGATAATTTACTTGAACGCTGCCGATATGCACATTTTAGACTTCTCTTTCCATTTCAAAAGAAATTGGAAAGAGGGGCAGTGTTACTGTCTTTTGAGAAATAATGGAGGCAGAGGGTTACATAGGCAGCAATTCTTCAATTTCTTTTGTGGTATTAAGAAAAAATTGCAGAAACTTCAAGTAGCAGTAAGCAAGTAAATTCTGTTTTTCTTTTTCTTTTCTTTCTTTTTTTTTTTTTTTTCTTATACATAAGAACAAAGTTAATTGATACTTTTTTTTTTTTTTTTTTCTGTAAAAGTGTCCAAAGGGTATTTGGAGTTCAAATGAGAAATCTTATTAGGCTCTTGTTTTGTAGAGGGATTAACAGAGAAGTTTAGGTGAGAAGCAGATTTTGGCTGACATGGCTGCATTGTTGCAGTCTTTGCCCCCCCACACTTCCAAAGTTTTCATCTTCCAAAACTACAGATTTTAATTAAAAAAAAAAAAAGTGTGGGGGGGAATTCTCGGCCTTTCAGCTCGGCAGCACATACAGACAAATAAATTAAAAAGTGGGAGAAGTGGAACTAACCCAATAATCCGTGAAAACCTAATTTCCCTCACAAGCGTCGCTGACGCAAGCATCTCCCCTCTCCCTTCCCATTCTCCAGTTCAGGGGCAGTGATTGGAGAAATTGGCTAACAAGATCAGAAAATTTAATTACCGTTCTGCCTCCCCTTCCCAAGAAATTGGATGTCACACTTCCTTGTAGCCTGTTTTTAAGATCCGCTATAGCTGATTTTCATGGCCTGAACCTGACTCCCTACCCTTTTCCCTCACCTTCCTCCCCCTGTTCCCCAGGGGAATGTCCATCGCGTGGTACAGCTAATCCTCAGTCCTGAAGTGGAGGTAGAGCCCACGGCCCTGTTTAAAGCCATCCTAAAGCTCTCCCTGGCCTAACCGAGCCAGCCTTCGTTCCCGGTGTTGGAAGAAGCATTGAAGGGAGAGGGGAGGCTTTAGATTGCTTCGCACCACGGAGCAGCAGCCTCAGGTGCTCCTGGTCCCTCTCATGCTGATATGCAGTGATGTTGGGTTATCGTTGCTATTGTCTGTCTGGTCTGGGGATCTCTCTCAAGCCCGGGGCTCAGTTGTGTCCCAGCCTGTGAAAGGAGACGGGACTGCTGCCTGCAATGGCTTAAAGTCGTATCTGACTGATGCTACCTGCTGAAAGGAGTTCAGGAGTCCCAGACTCAGCTTACGCAGACTTTGCTCGGCAGATCTTGGTGCTAACAGAAAGAAGAGAGACTGGAAGGTCCCCAGCAGTGCCATATCCCCAAACCTGGTCCGAGCATGCCAGCTGGCAGTCATAGAGCATCTGCGCTGCCCTGAATGCTCCTCCTCAGCAGCCCTGCACCTCCTGGGGGTCTGTCCCCCCATGCATGGCCTCGGGTGCTCTGCTCATTTGCTCTTTCTTTGGCTCTTTGATCAGTACAGATGTATCAAGGCAAAAGGAGACACCAGGGTGAGGGAGGGCTTTGGATTAGCATTATTCTTGCTCCTCTGATTTTATGCCTGGGCCACAAACTAGCACATGGAAGAGTTTCCCTGCCTATTCAAAATGCAGGTCTCAGACCTAAGCTCCTTCTTTTTCCTCCTCGCTCCCAGGCTTTTGTGGGAGCCCTGTGGATATAGAAGAGCTGAGGCTGTTACTGCTTGGCTGTTGCAAGGGTCCGGGCAGGGCAGAGATGAATGCAGCGCAGAGGAGAAGAAACATGGCTTGCTTTGTAATGTCACTTCTATCATCGGAAGGGATCTCAGACACGTAATTAGCTAAAAAGGAGGCTGTTCTGCATAACACAAGCCCGTTGTATCCAGCTCAGCAGGCCTGGTGACCCAGGCTTTGGTCTCATGGCTGGCGATGTCACCAGAATCCCCTGGTAGCAGAGCAGCCTCACTGGAGACAGCTGCTCTATTTATTTTTCGATTTGTATTCCCAGCATGTCCTGTTCTGTGCGAACTGTAAGCTGGCTTAGAAATTCAGTGCAAGCGCCTTATCAGATAATGAATAATGATTTATTGAACATATGGGTAAACAGCATAGATAAGGTATAAATACACTTCGGAAATGCAGTTGCATTTGTTAGGATGTATACCGAACCAGCCCCGTGGCTCTCGGCGCTCATTGCAGCTGCCACAAAGGCGTCTCCTGCATGGGCTGCCACGCATCGCTGCGGGGCCCCATCTGTGCCTGCGTCTGCACCAGGAGACACCTTGGGGTGCTGCGTGACGGCGAAGTCACCTGCAGTGAGCCAAGGCGTGAGGTTGGATGGGATGTGAATAAAACTGAAGATGTTCATCCTCTGTAAACGAGCCAGCGCTGTGGGAGCAGTGGGGTTTATGCTGGCTGGGTCTGGGCTTAAGCTACGGAGCGTGGTGCAGGGACCCCAAAGTTAGCATTTGGGGACAGTATAAGGGCTGGTGCTGCCTTGTGGCCCACAACCTCATGTCATGCAGCCCATTCACATGCACCACAAACATGGTGACTAGGTTTGTTTGCGATGCCCTGTGCGTGGAATAGCTGACCTTCCCTTTGAGGTAACTCCTCCTCAGCAAACAGCAGCGTGCAGGCCCTGCTCCCTAAGCTAACAGCTGTCTGTGCTGCCTGTAGTCTGCCGCGTGCTTTCTGCTGAATTGGCAGCACCCGTTGGTGAAAAAACCTGCTGGAGATCCAGCATGCTCCTGGTGCTTCAGGAATGGTCCGAGACTTGTTGTGATGCTCTGCCACCACTCCTCTGCCATCCTCAGGTACGTGCCATCCTCCCCTCTGTGCTTTCTCCTGCGTCTTGGTGGCAGCCCCTGCCTGTGGCTGAAAACCCAGTCGTGCCGAGACGCCTCCAGCCCCAGGAGGTGGTCAGGCTGCCCCCCTTTGTTATTCTCACTGCGGCCCTTCAGAGCGGATCTGCCACTTTCTGGCCAGGAGCTCTGCTGTTAAATGAGCCCGCATTATTTGCAGCCTCCCTGAGGTCCCAGATAAGCAATAGCCGTGCCTCCCCCTCTGCTCTAATCAGCAGTCACCAAAGGCCATGGCACTGAAATATGTTGAGAGGAAAGTCAAACCTCATGGAGCTGGTTGTTAGGTGTCTGAACCACAAGCGGCAGGGGTGTGAAAGACCTGGCTAACCTGGGGTTATTGCAGAACAGGGCTCGGCGTTTTGATGGTTGTGATACCAGCTCTCAGAGTTGGGAGAGATAGAGGTGACACAGGTATTTTTGAGGTTAATATGAGAAAATCCTTTAAGACACAGAGGGGACACAGTTCGAGGCTCCTCTGAGATTATCTTTTGTGTGCAGGAGGACTGTGTGGTGAACGGGTCTGAGCATACAGCTGGGGTGGGTTCTCCAGCTTCGGCTCTGCCGGTGGAAAAATGTTTTTCATGTGCTGCGTAGCAGTGATTGTGACATTGCTTTCCCTGAGGGTCTTGTGGAGAACTGGGGAATTGCTTCTTTTTTGACTTTAAGATTTTTTCAGCGTCTTACAGCATGAATGTGCTCCTCTCACTTTCCCTGGTTTGTGCTCATCAGCCCCTTGTTTTTCCCCAGCAGGCCTGGTTCACTGTTGTGTGACTTCTGGGCTAAAAGGTAAATTTCAAACGCCCTGGGACTGAGAGCTTGATAAAGCTTTGTGATCCAATCTGTTGGCGAATATAGCCACAGAGAGAATTCGATTTGCATACATTTCCTACCCTGAATTCCTCCGGTGCTATTAGGAGTCACCATAGCTAACACAATCTCTGAACTGTGGGGCTTATGTGCGTGCCGAAGCACACCTATTTGCCTTCTTGGAAAGAGATTTACTGAAGCGTTTTTCATGTTATTGTCCACCCCTCCACCCCCCTTTCTCCCCATCAGAGGATTTCGTGCTGCTGTAGAGACTCTTTGATCTGAGTTAATTCTTTGATGAAGCTCCACGAGACAATGGAGGAGCTGAGCACGCTCTGGGGAGGATGCTTCCCTCTCAGAAGGAGTAGCTGATAGTGGTGCGAGGTGGTGTGGCCCCAGGGCAAAGAGCCCCTCTGCTGCTATTTCATGGCCGGACACCAAGCTGTGAGTACTGGGCAGGGGGGAGATGGGGAAAGAGTCCTCGCCTGAAAGCTGGTGGCGTAAACGTGGCGGGGAAGTGGGGCGCGTGGTTATTGAAGTGGCAGTGGAGAGCCACTGAGGCTGAGCGATGGGGGCTGTTTGTGCCGTCCTTGCTGGAAGGGTTTTAGAGATCCTGGTGGTCTGAGGGCCAGGAGGACAGCCTTGCTGTCTCTGGTGGGTTTGGGGGAGACCCCTTCTCTTTCAGCTGACCCAGGCATGTCTCGAAGTTTCCAAGCCGAGCTCTTTTTCCAAGTCTGTGTGCGAGAGCAGGGCGCAGGGTGAGAGGGAGGGCTCTAGGCTTTCACATACAAATCAGAGTGGATGCAGTCATGGATTCGGGTCCTGCCACATCAGACTCCTCCTAGCTGATCTTCCCCTTGGTGAAGCTGCCACGAAACAAAGCTATGTGCCGGCGCGTGAATCGTGTGCGCTGCGGGATCAGCTCCCGTGGGAAAGTTACCAAGCTGCGTCTTGTTGGCTGTGGTCGTTCCTCCTTCCCCTGCTTGTCTGGCTGCCCCGTTAATTGATTACTCCACTGTTCTGCTGTTGCTTCTGGAGCTGAATGCGTTGAGTTAAACTGAGAGAGCGGAGAAAGGGAACAGTGATTGTGAGTGCCAGGCTTGCATCTGAAAGATTACGGCACAATCTAATGAGCTCATTAATTTCATTTCATTAACCAAACAGTGCTTGTGGAGAATGGCAAATATTTAAAGAAGCCCAGCAGGGTCAGAAACACATTTAATTAATGTTGTCACATGATACTGAGAACAGGAGGGGGGAATAAATCCTGATGCTATATATTAACATCCATGGTGACTTCTCTTTTACGTTTTATGTGCTTCTTGGGTGAAAGTCCTCCCTCTCTTGTCTGGCCCCTATTGTGGCAGTGCCTGAGCACCTCCCAGACTTGAATGCATTTCCCCTTCCTCCAGGCTCCCCGTGGGAGTGAGGCAGTGCCATTATCCCCTGTTTATAGGTAAACACTCAAGGCAAGAGCAGGAGAGATGATGGTTGTGCCAAGGGTCAGTAGCAGATGATCCTGGTTTCCCTGTATTTCCTCTCTTTGGCCCTGCTCATCCCTTGGGACTGAGACTTGGATGTTGAACGAGCTCACCACAGAGAAGAGATGACCTCCTGTGCTGAACAGGTATTGGTACCTTCAGAAACGCACCCTTTGCCTTGCAGAAAAATAACACCCCTAGCTGCGTGTACCATGGCAAGCACTCGAAGCCCCTGTCTAGACAAGGACTTGGTGATGCTGGGTGACTACACTGTGCGATTATCCCAGTAAATTAGTCTGAGCTCATCAGCTTCTTGTTTGTCCAGCTGGGTGCCCTAGATGCCACAGCATGAGCAAAATCTGAAATGCACACAAACAGGGAAGAGAGGGTCAACCCCTTTTTCAAACCCTTCCAAGTCTGGTGCGTTTGTCTTGGCTATTTGTAGAGGCTGGTGTGTGTCACAGCGATGTGGGATCTCATCTGATTCTCCCCCATGTCAGAGGCAATTTGGACTGGGGATTTTGTAATGAATGAGCTGTGAAATTATTAATCTCCATTGTTGAGGTGGGCTTTACTAAAAGTTTGTTTTGGTTTGGGGGAGGCTATATTCCTTCGTAGTTCAGGAGCTGGATCTGCTGTGAGGCGTGTTGCTTTCTGGTTGTCCTGGTACACTCTGCTTCTTTGTGAAAATTGAGTCCTGATGGATACCTGTAACACACCTGAAGGTCTGACTTTCTCGTGGGCAAATCATTTCTGTGGTTTCTGGGTCAAGAAAAATCCCAGCTCAAATAATCCCAGAGGGTGTAGAACTGTTTTTTACCCCAAAGTCTCCCGGTGCTCCTGTGTTTGTGTACGTATGACTTGGTGGCATATTAGTATATTTGTAGTTGTGGTGAGGCACCCCGCTGTTGAGAGGAGGAGAAGTTGGCTCAGATTTAGGGCAAATGGTCACCTGAGTCTGCCTGGAACATTGCTAGGGCCAAGCCCCTGCAGTACCATGTAAACGAGCTTGTCCAAGGCACTGCATAACCAAGTCAGCTTTGCTGCTAACGGCAGGTTTGCAGCGTGCTAGGAAGAAGTCCCGGCCTCCTGGGGCAAAGCTGGCGGAGGGGAGGCTGTGCCTGCACAAACGGGGAACGCTTTTTCCATCAGCATTTGCTTCTTACGGCAAATGTGCTGTACGTGGCAATATTCCTGAGCGGTGATTATAGCAGAGTTAAAGAAGTGTGCGCTGTTAATGTGGTATTGATAATGTGAGGGGTTCAGAGGAGCCGTGCCTGCTGGCTGAGCAGGTAGAGAGCCGGGGGGGGGCGAGGGGGCTGCTGTCATTAATTGCCGCAGCTGGAGGAAGCAACCGGCTGGAAGGCCGAGCGTAAATCGTGAAGTGCCTATGAATTAGTCCTCTGGTGACAGCTCTCGGTGTGGTCTGGCACTTCCGCAGGCGCTGCAAGCGGCTGGGGAGCGGCGGAGGGCACCGGGCAGGAGGAGAGGGTCTTCCTTCACCCTGCTCCGTGGCACTTTGCCCATTACCCTGTCACTCACCCCTCAGTTTCTCACGGTGTGATTCTGCTTTATTGCAATAAGATGAAGCTGCACTTGGGGCTGGGGAGTTCATCCTCCATCACGGAGCACTAATTCTGTGCTCTCGGCCAGAGGGAGCTTCACAGGGCAAAGCCTGCTGCTACTGCTGGGGGTGCCCCTGGGGAGAGGGGCCTGGCACCAAGGGGTCTTGGCACTGCTCTGGAAGCACTCAGCACCCCAGCAGGAGGCTGTGCTGGCAGCAGGAGGGATGTGTCCCCTGCGCCAGGGGTTTAGCAGTGCTGGTGGCCTGGGTGAAGTCCCTCGGGATGCCAAGGGACCTAGCAGAGAGGAGGGCGCAGTGCTCATAGTCGCATTAAGACTGGATTGCAGGAGAAACGTCTGATGTAAGTACCCGCTGGTTGTCTGGTGGTGACCTGAGTGTCCCTTTTTGTTGGCCTAGATGGAAAGTCACTGAAATGGAGCAGTGGGGCCTGTGTCCTTGGCAGGCAGGCGTTGTCCACAGGGAGCCCTGGGGCTTGTGCCGGATGCGTTGGATTAGTGTCCGAGAGGCAGATCGCGATGATTTCCACAGTGAGTTGGTTGGCTTGTCCTTCACGTTTCTGCCATATGGGCCTTGGGCAGGTCCAGCTCCTGCCTTGTCCTTGGGTGGATGGGCCTGGTATCAGCACAGCGTGGGAGGAGGCAAAATCCCTCCCTGCTGTGATGACCTGACCATGCATCGGGATGAGCAATAGCACAACGTGACCTGGGGAGAGGTCCTGCAGGTCCAGCCCAGCCGTGGGGCAGGAGAGGTTTTTGTCGGGGCTGAAGCCGTGGCCCAGAGCAGGAGGTGCGAGCAGCAGGAGATCTGGCAGGGCTGAGCCTGGCCTGGGGGCTCTTGCCAAGCACTTGTGGTGCTGAGAGGCTGATAGCATTTCTGTTGTCTCGGTGACATGCGCTGCCCTTTCTCAGGAGTCTCCGTTTTTGTCCGTTCTTTGTTCGCCAGCTCCAAAGTCTGTGCGTGGGCTTTCTCTCCCACCCTGCGGAGTGGCCGCCCACAGCATCCTGTTGAACCACTTGTGCATGGGAAAAAGAAAAACGCGTCCTCGTGCATGAAATCACAGGGATGAAATCTCTGGTGCCTGAGGAAACCTGGAAGCGCCTTTAGTCACTTCTTTGCAGCCACGCTGCCTCCAGGATGGCAGTTTGCTTTATGGCAGTCGCACATATTAAAGCAGCGCTTCCCCGCTCCCCGAGAGCCAGGTCACACCAGGGATGTGACAGATTGGCTGGTGACCTGGAAGGACATCAAATGGAAGGATTTAGCTTCTGGAGGGGGCTTGTCCAGGGAACTCATGGGTGGAAAAACAAAAAGCTTTCCAATTCCAATGCTGTCTGTCCTGCTCTTTCTCAGAGGAAGAAACTGGAGTGAAAGGAGCACCTGACAACAAAATGCTCCCTGAACTGCAGCCATTTCACACAATTCCCATTCCCGGTCTCTTTGAGTAAGTGTTTGGCCACCTTTGAAGGTGTTTTCTAGTTTGCTGGTGTCATCCTTGAATAGATTTTCTGGCCCTACTCTCTGAAATTTGGACCGTGACCGGAAAATTGCTTATCCCTTTTACACTCAAGGTGTTTGAATCCTTGTCAATCGACCAGCTTGCGAAAGTGGAACAAACTTTTCTTCTAAACCTTTCCAGCCATACCACAAAAACAGAATATTTATTATAGGATCAAGAAAACCCAGAGTTGCCAGTAGAAATCTGAAAGGTAGAACATAAAAACAAAATTGTGGGTTTCAACAGAACTTAAAACAATACTGTTACGTTTTTATTATTATTGTTTTTTTTTTTTTTTTTTTTAGATGGAGATTCCCTTCTCACAAGCTGAAAGGCAAAGATTTTTTCACAGCTCTAGCAGTTGCACCTTCTGCTGTCAGAATTGATAGCTTAGATTCTCAAGATACTTCAGGCTTCAATAGTTATGCTCCCTTAACTGAGGTATTACAGATACTATGGATTTTTTGAGCACATCCTTTACTTTTTGTTGCTTTCTATGGTTCAATGGTTGCCTCTGTGGGTGAACTTGGAGCACGATCCAGAAGGTAAACAGAAATCCTTAAAATAAATAAATAAATAGAAGAAAGTGAGTCTAAATATAAGTCTGTCAAAATCAGGCTTTTCTCTGCAGCAGCATTAAAGTAGACCAATTGATTGCTGGTGTCTGTGTCCAAAGCGCTGAACGAGTGAGCCAGGGGGAATATCCTCCTGGTGGCTGTCAGCATCGCGCTTGGCAGCCGAGGTGCCGGGTGTCCATCGTGGACCTGGAGACAGATCAATGAGCTGCACAAGTGAGGTTCTGGCTCTGCTGAACTGTGGGGCAAAATCTCACAGACTTCCATGGACTTCATACTTGGGGGAAGAAAAGAAAAGGGGAAAAAAAAATAATCATTTACTTTATCTCAAAATTTGACCTAAGCATTTACTTATCTTCCAGCTCCAGTTATTGGTTGTCAGCAGTTTTCAGTCCTAGAAGAGGCCTTGTACCTTCCTCCAGAAAACCCAGCTGCTTTACTCCTTGTAGATGTGCACCCAAAGGCACTAAAAACTTTTGAAAGTCTTGACCTTGCAGGAACCCACAGGAAATGGTAACTTTTGTTAGCCTGACTGCTTCCCTGCTTCGACTCTCCCGTTGCAGTTCTGCTAAGGCACTCTGGCAGTCATCTGAATTCACAATATGTTGGGTTGTGGCTGAAATATTTTATTTTCCACTTTTCTTCCCTTGTAAAAAAAAAAAAAAAAAAATCTTTCTTATGGAAAAGTTTAGACAAAAAGATGTTTTTTTTGTTGTTGTTAGAAATTCTCGAGGGAAAGGACTAGGAGACAAATCCTATTTTCTGAATAACTCTTTTTTCAAATACCAACGCAAAATCTTTTATAAGCCCTTTTAGAGGAGTGGTTGTAAACAGAATTGTCCATGAAAATGGAATATGTCTTGCACATCCTGAAAAGCACTGGGACGTTGTTGTATAGGGGCTGCTACTGCTCCATCTCCTTCTGGCTGAGATGGAGGCAGCAACACTCTTAAGCACAGCCTTCAGGCAAGCTTTCCATATTCATAAGACAATGGCTTTATCAGAAAGGGAGGCATTTCGGGGAAATGTCAATATAAGTATTACAATCTCTTTATATTGTCCCCTAAATCGTCAAAGTGAGGTTGTAGGAGATAATGTGCGATTACGCTGTCACTAGAGTTTGTGGATCCATACAGGAGCTTTTGAGAGAAATCCTTCCAGGCGCAGAGGGGCCGCGTGCTCCAGTCTTCGTCGTCTTTCTGCTGTGCTTCAAAATGGGCTGAAAACTGCATTTCAGTGCATGTGAGAGACTGGCTGGTATTTGAGAGCGAGGTGTTCCCACTGTTCTCTTTGGTGATGAAGTGCGAGTGGCACTGGGATTTGGGGATTCCAGAGGACCAGCGGTGGCTGCAGACGAGGAGATGCTGATATCTCACGTGCCCACCTTCAGGAATGTCCTCGAGTCTTGGGTTTCCTAGCAGTCCCAGCCTTCGATGCCATCCTAAGGGCACAGTAACAGTGCTCCTGCTCCCTTAGCTGGTGTGTGCTGTGTTTGCATGGACAGAAAGCTGGGCATCCCATCCTGCCTGGCTCCTCCTTGCACAGGGGCCAGATCTGGGAGAGCTCGGAGGGGACAGGCTTGGGGAGAGGAGCTTCAGAACTCAGGAAGGAGGGATAAAATCACCCTGGAAGACAGATTTTGGGCACCTTGATTGATTTCTGATGGAAGTCTTTCTCTCATCAAAGGCTGCGTTCCTTGTTTTAAGTTTCCGACAGGTTCTGTGGAGTGTTACCCCTGCTGGGTAGAGGAACTGAAGGCACAAGGCAGAATTTTGGCTGCAGTGACTCCCCGGCTCCCAGAGGCAATTCTCTGAGTGGTGAGATGAGGCTGTGCCTGCCCTGCCTGCCAGCACCTCGCAGCAGGACGGCACCGCATGCTCGGGGAGTGGAGGTAAGGCTGGCACCTTGTGCAGTGGAGTGTTACGGCCCTGGGGACAGGCTCCTCTCACCTCTCCTTTCTGCAAGTGATGTCTCCATTTAGTGATAAATTTTATTTTTTCATTGTATTTATTATTAATTTCCCCCATTTAATATTTAAACACGCGCAATCTGTAAATCACGTATCCTGTAACGACAGGAGCTAGGGAAGCTGGAGCGCTGGAGGCAGCATCGATACAACACAAACATAGACAGAGGGTGAGGGAGAGCACTTGAGGGATTGTGTTTAACTGCCCTGTTGCTCATGGGGTGGGCTAACCTCTTGTTACTAGATAAGCCAGTGTCCTGAGGAGTATTCCCTGGGCCTGGTTCCAGCCCTGTAGGGTGCTGAAGGCATGGTGCAGCCAGCAGGGCAGCATTTGGTTTGTGTCCATGTGGAATTGCACAAGGCATTGCTTGCTGCAGCAGGGACCTGGTTTTGCTGACCCAGGAGGTCTCTCCCACCTCTTCATTTCCCCCCTCTGAGAAAGCAAAATCCATTTATTCTTGACAGGCCCATTTGTACAGCAGCATGGAGCCCAGCTAATGCGTCGTGGGGATCGTTCAGGTCTGAGATGAAGTGTCTCCAGGGCTGTGCAGTCTCCCAGGGCCTGGGAGACTTTGCATCAAGGAGCTCGTCTGCCTTTTGTGGGGCTTGAAAGCTCCTGACTGGCGTGCTGGGGCTGTGTTGAAGCGTCCTGTGTGAGGGGCGATCTGCTCATAAACTTGGTGCATGGGGCAAAGGCTGCAGGCGCTGCCTTCTGGTAGCCAAGATGAAGCTGCTGTGCCTGAGCAAGAGAAAGCGAAGGAGCCCAGAGGAGCAGTGGGTAAGAAAAGCCTTCTGCTGCCAAGTGGAGGAGTTTTATTGCACGTCTTAACGGTATTTACTGTGTTTTCCTAGAGCCCCAGAGCCAGATTTCATGCAGTTCAGCTGTCACTAAAAAGCAAATGTACATTTCTAGCCCTCCTGGCCTTGTTGACATGCTGGAAAATACGATTCCTGCATGTGGAAAAGCCAGCAGGCAAATACCTGCTCCCTGAAGCATACTGTCCTCTGATCCCACAGCAAAGCCTCGCAGGTTGGGAGGCACGCTGCCCTACGCTTGGGTTCATCAATACTGAACATCTGTCCGAATTCTCCCTGGCTTGTTCAGGCTGTCTCCAAGACCCACAAGGCCTGGCCTGAAAATGTATTATTCAATAAAATTGATCTGGGTGGTAGTGAGCTGTTTTATTTAATTGCTCTCTCTTTGTTTCCTTGGGCGTTTTCCTTCGTTCTTTGAAATGCAAGTCTGTCCTTGCCGGTTTAACCTTACAGAGAGGAACCCAGGGGGATCCTCCTTGCTGGGATGTGGCCAGGGAGCGTGGTGGGGGCTGCGGGATGGGGACGGGTTGTGTCCTGCAGCCCTCCCAGCATCCCGGGACCAGGGAGCTGCTGCTGGCTTGCAGGGCTTGGAGGAGGTCGGGGAGCAGCAGCGTGGGTGCAGGCGGGCAGCTTGGCTGAGAAAAGTATCTGCTTTCCCTCAGCCTCTTCTGTTGTTCCTGCCCCCCAGCCCTCCCCCCACGCCCAACCCCTCCAATTCCCATTAAGATAATTAAGTCAGAGGTTATGATTGCGGGTGGGGGAAGGAGAAGTGTCAGACCGCCCTCCCTGGGTGGGGTCCCTGTACCTTCCTTCCTCCCACAGTGCCACCTTTGAACAGGCGTCCGGTCTTTTTTCCTTTTTTTTTTTTTTTTTTCCTTTTTTCTTTATTTATGAATAAATAACTGCCTCAGCACAGAATAAATCAAAAGTCTCTCACTGCACTGATGCTTTCGGCGAGCTGGTTCCTCTCCCTTTATCCAGCTCCGGGTGATGCCTGGCAGAGCCTGCAGCCGCAGCGCGCTCCCCGCTGCTCGCCCTTGTCCTCCCGGCCCCGTGCCCCCTGCAGCAGGTGCTGCCCCCGGCCACACAAGTGGCAGGGTTTCTGAGGCTGAGCAGCAGTTCCTGAGGGGAGGCGGGCGGTGGAAGCAGCACAGAGGAGCCGTTTGTTTTTCCTTATGGAGCTGGTCACTTGGTGCCGTTTGGGGAATTTGCTCCGGGATGGTTTTGTGTTTTCCTTGCGGTGCCTGGAGCAGGTTGAAACATGTGGGGTGCACAAAGTGGGACTGGGGTGGGGGGGAAGCTTTGCAGCATGTGGTGGGGCTTCAGGAAAAGCAGGTGTAGATGGGTTGTGAAGAGGTCAACGTGCTCTGTCCCTGCTCCCCAAAAGCTAGCAGGTATTTGCAGGAAAAGATTCCCTGCTATTTGGTATCAGTTAAAAATAAAATTAGATAAAATAAGAGCTGTTGTGCTGGGCATGTGCTAGTTTGAGGAAGCTTTTGTCGACGTAAACATGCCTTCTGACAGCACTTGTGCAAACAGAGAGGAGCAAAACTTCTTTCTGACCTGTGTCTGCACGGAGGTGAGCGGGTGGGCGTGAGGATGGCAGGAACAGACCGGTGCAGCAGGGACTCAGGTGAGGACTGTCTGTGTTTCTCAGCCTGCCTGTGGGTCTGGATCTTGCTTTGGGCAGAGGTTTTCGGTGCCCTGTGTCCCCAGCACCACCTGCCCTGCAAAACGCTGAGCAGGTTTCTCCCAAGGTCCAGTACCAGCGCCTCTCCTTTGTCCATTTGGATTTTTCACCGCAGGGCACTGGTGCCAGGGTGTCCCTTAGGCAGCAGAGGTTTTACAGTGGAGGGATTTTGTGTCTTGTAGCCTTCCTTCTGGCCACCTCTCCCTTTGGTCTGGGGTATTGCGTAGGACCAATAAGTAATGCTGTGAGACCCAGGAGCTGAGAGGGGGCTGCTTGGCTCCAGCATGCTGCGTGAGGCCACCTCGTGCCAAGCCAGGCGCGTGCTGCTGGCTGCCCTTCACGGGGCAGCATCCCAAATGGGCTAGCCAGCAGCTGCTAAATGAAGTGTAGGTGCATAAATCTCTGTTTCTGGGTACTCAGCAGCTGACCCCAACAAGGAACAGGTCTCTCTGAAACCTGGGGAAGCTCCTAAAGCTGTCACACAGCTACCTGCCAGGCTGGAGCAGTCGGCTGTGGATTATGTGGGGCTTGAGTCGTTGGTGGCTTGTGGGTCAAGCCAAATCTGGGCCTTAGCATTCTACCCTGTTGCATGTTTCCACGGGGTGGTGGTGGTGGTGTGAGATTCTTGTCTCAAACCTCTATTTTGCTCAAGGGCTTTGCATCTAATTTTGCAGTTCTATGTAAACTTTGATATCATATGATGGGTTCTCAGGGAGTTGCATCTAAATCTAGAAACAATCTGTTTTTTAAACACTGCTCCAATCAATTTTGGGTTAAGTTCTTAGCTGTGTTAGTCTTCAGCTTCAGGAAGCATGACAAACATGTGATGTCATCAGTTGTGTACTATCACATGCTTCTAAAATGCCGTCAGACTTGCTAAATATTCAGTGTATATTTTCTGTCTCAGCAGACTGTGTTGGCTGAAACTGCTTATGCAAATGAAAAGCTGTACCTCTTCAATAGGTTATTATGAGCTGATCCTGAATAATTGGTGTTGAACTGAGCAGTAGGTGGGAGAAGTCAGCAGAGGCAATAATTAATCAAGTGGCTTCATGTCTAGCCTAGATGCGGATCCTAGAAAACCTTCTCTGAAGACAGGACGGGCTCCTTGGAGCCTTGTGTTCGTGCCTAACCATTGCAAACTCCTTGCAATAACATCTCTCCCATGTGCAGCTCGAGTTCTGTGAAAAACTCGTTTAGGTTTTGCCCAGCGACTCCCAAGGGAAGCTTGTCAAAAAGTCTTTCTGCTCTGAGCCTCTTAGCATGTATTTCTAAATTCCAGCTTATATTAATTCACAGCTGCTTTGTTCCCATTTGTTCTTCGACTGAAATGGCTTTTTTTCACCCTTGTTTCCTCTCTCCCTTTTTTCTCTCCAGTTCTCCATATATTTCTAGACCACAGCCATGTTTCTTCTTGGCTTTTGTTTTGCTAGACTAAGTGAGCGGAGCTCTTTTCATCTCCTCTCAAAAGGCAAAGCTCTCTATTTCCTGTATTACCCTTTATTTTGCAGCTTTTTCCAATCTGAATTGGACCCAGCCGCCTAAATCACAGCTCTGAAAGACAACAGGGCTTTCCATTGAGCCTGAGCAAGTGAGAGCTAGGAGCCTACTTTCTGGCCATGAAGAGCAAGCCCCAGAGGGAGGTAGCAGCACTACAAAAAAAAAAAAAAAAAAAAAAAAAAAAAATTAAAGAAAGAAAAACCCAACAGCAAGGAGTTCATGCTCAGGCAAGTTCACTGCTAAAGGAAGAATTTTTCCTGTTGTAAAACAAGGTCTATGCAAAAAAAACGTGGAATTGATTTATCTTGGTGGCCTGTTAAGAGTTAATCGATAAAATAACAGTTGCTACCTTATTACGAGAAACTAGCTGATTAGAAACTTGATTAATGGGATGATTTTTCATCACTATAATTAAAGCACTGCATGGCTTCTCTTATAATTGATATTTAATGTTTACAGGGAAGGCTGGTTGCCTATAAGAAACAGATCTTTTTTTTTTTTTCTCTAATTGTTCACCTGTGGGTCAGGCAGAGGAGGCCAAGTGGCTCCTCTAGCAGTGGGGAAGAAAGGAGAAGAAGATGGGATGCAGTTGGTCAGGATCAAAAAGCAGCCTTTCCATTGCTAGAGGAATGGAAGATCAGTGTTTCATAGGCTAGGATACAGCTGGATTACAGTCTATAGGCAGGAGAGAGTTGTTGTTTTGTTTTGTTTGTTTGTTTTTCTGACAGCAGAGGTCTTGGTAGTCCAAGTTGCAAAGACCCAATAGAAAATCCAAACTAGAAATAAGATCCCACCTTTTACCAGAAGATACAAGAAGGGCTCTGCTGCTAAAGCCCGGGAGTCATCCATCCAGTATCATCTCTTGGACACCAGAAAGCAGTACACGTTAGCAGATAGTGAAAAGTTAGAGGAAACATGGTAAAGGGGCTGTGGTGCTTCTCCTCGTGTCCTGTTCCAGCTCCAGCATCAGTGTCAGAGAGGCTTCATCAGCCAGAGGTGGTACTTCTGCGTTTAATTGTCCTGGAGGAACTTTCTTCATTGACTTTGTCCACAAAATTTTGGGCCACTTCCCAAGAGAGGCAGTGGAATCTGCCACATTGGATGCTTTTTCTGAAAGATCTGCTCCAGTCCCTCCAGCCTGTGTTCCCTGGGCATCAGTCCTTAATGTCAGTCATCTTTCCTGGCCTTGATGTCTGTTAACTCTTCAGCTAAAACTAATGCATTGGATTGCAAGGGTGCAAGTCCTTCTGCCTAGCAGATCCTTCGGCAGTGCTCATGCCCAGTGTGATAAAGGCCTGACCCAAAGCCTGTGTCAGATTCTGCGCCAACTTGAGCTGCTTTGGGGCAGGCCTGCAGGACGTAGATGTGTAATGGAGATACAGAGCTATGCCAAGTTTGCATACAAGTGCTTAGACCATAGTTCATACTATGTTACCTGATCTAAATTAGATTACTGGGACATACTATATGCATTTTCTCCACTGAAGAGCGGCTGTTAAGTCCTAACCACCACATTCTGTCTCCTTTAATTACCAGCATTAATCCATTTTTTTGCCTCTAACAGAAGACTTCAGCCCTCGCTACAAAGAAACTGTCAGTGATCGTGCCAGCATATGAGCACCAGGCTTGCTCCTGCGTAAAAGCAAGTCTCAAAGTCTCTGCGCATCCCAGGTCCTGTCTTTGTGTCGGCCAGCATGGGTGGCAGCTGTGATGGCAGATTGGGGATGGGCCAAGGTTAAGCAGCGAGGCCGCCGGCACTGTTCCAGCTCTCAGTCTGGCATCCTTCGTGCGGGGAGGTCGCGCTCGCTCCTGTCCCCTGTTGAGTGCTGGGCTCCTCTCTTCCGCATCAATCCGCCCGTCGCTGTCAGGATGGCGGCTTGCTTGGGGTGGGTATGTATGCAACGAACGTCACACCACCCCGAGCGAATCTGCAAATCTAATAATCAAAACCATCGCTGATGCATTATTAAAATTGTTTTGTTTTTCTTTCCTGCGAGCAAGAACTGGAGTATTTGGAGGTGGGTAGATAGTGCTAAATTGTGTTTATTGCACGTCTGTTGAATATATAACACGTCTCTGCGACCTCCCTGAAGAGTTATACAAGCCTTTGCACAACATAATAATTCTTAAACACTTAGAAATGCATACAAATACCCTGGTGCGACGACAGGAATCTTAGACCTCACATGCTGGGTGACGGATGCTGCTGGGGGGGCCACAGCTGCCCAGATCCACAGAAGACCTCTCTTGCTGTCCAGGAACAAATTGTTAATGCATTCTCCAGGAGCGACAGAGGAATCAGCGGTAGGTTTTAAAGCTGATAGCCCCGACTGCTTTTGAGAGAGATGCTCTGGAAACTCTTGATGGCACCAGCCAGTCTGCAGACTCTTTTACCTTGTAATCAGCCAAACAGTAAGAAATCTTCATCATAGAAAGTTTTCTTGTCAGTTTTATTTTGAAAGTAACGTAATGGAATGTGTGGGCTATGCCAGATCTGATTTGTTAGGATTCCATTAAAAATTCATTTTTTAAAGCTGGGAGTGCGTACAAATTTTTATTTTTTAACTTTAAAACACAAATGCTTTTACTCTGGCTTCAGATGACATTTTTTCTTTAAACAAATTAACTGAACCCCACCAAACAACATTTTATCCTGAAGTATTGGCTCAGAGTGCTGACTTTTTATTTTGGTGGAAAATATTTCATTGTCTCACTGCGAGTTAGGAGATGGCAGAATTTTTCAGGGTTATGATGATTGATCCAGATTCAGAAAGGAGGCTAAATCCAACACGTGTGTTTCTGGGAAGGGATGGAGCCTGGGGCAGAATTCTCTTCTCTTAATAGCTCCTGCAACTCTTTTCGTGGGCAAACTGGGGTGTGAAGCTTTACTATACTGTAATTGTATATAGCATGCACTTAACCCTGATGTTAAACTGTGTTAAGCCCCAGAGGCAGTTAGACCCCTTGGACCAAAATCAGTAAGAGTCAGTGATACAACTTTTGGCAAATTGAGTTTGCATATACCTGCGGTTATTTGGTTACATTCATCATCTCTCTCTGGCTGGCAGCTCGTGTTTACTGAAGTTGGCTGACTGAGAGTCCACTTCTATATCACGGAGTTTGCTCCTTGGCTAATCTTATTTGGATAGCTGGCAGATAGATATGCTGCAGGCTGTCATTGCCTCTGTTTGCTTTGCTAATATCAGAACAGTTTCAATATTACTTGCTCTGGAATGTGTGTTTTGACAAGATCAGAGTGCAGCTTGCTGTTGAAATGGGTCAGATTCCCACATCTCCCAAATTTTGGCTTCGGACGGCTGTTTCACAAAAGAAGAATTTGGCTGAAATAGCCATGAATATAAACCCAGTTGTGTATGTATGTGTCGCCTGTAAAACAAGCCACCAGCACGTATTGCCACGTATAGTGGGTACAGGTCTCTCTCCTGGGGTGGTGGCTGGTGTCTACCCACCACAGCTCTGACTGGAGAAACACAATGCAATGGAAAACCTTACTGGTCGGAGCCTTCTGCCAAATATCAAGTAATTAGTGATGAGAAACAGGTTTGGAAGTGTCCCTGAAATACTTACCATGGGCTTATGTCTCCCACAGAAACCCAGGATGCTGCAGGTGGACTGTATCTCAGCAGAATTTTGGTGAGTAGGCTGAACTGGTTGTCTAGACTCCTGCTTGCCATATTTACTGATGTGGTCTCCTTGAGAATGTGCTTGCTGCTGGGAGAAAGGGAGTTGTTAAAGTCCTCTGAGGGAGAGCAGAGAAACCTGAGAGCTTAGAAGGGCTTGTACAAAGCAGGACTTGGAATCTGTCTCCGAGATGTGGTTTATGGCTCTTGCAACGAGCTTCCCTGTGGCTGTTGCTTACCTTGACCATATTTGCCTAGCATTTCCCCTTCATTTTTGGGTTCAGCGTACAGATATGAGCATCCATAAATTGGAGAGCACTCTGACTTGGCTGGGAGGCCTTGTCCAGGTACTTGCAGTACCGCGTTACAACAAATTACCACGAAGCACTCAGTGCATCCCCCCATATTTCCATTGCAAACGGGAGGTTTTTCAGCGTCGTAGGATTGTCAGTGGTTATGGCCAAACTGCTCCTGTGTGCCTGTACTCCAGGAAAGCGTGCGTACATGAACAGTGAGAGCAGTTTGTGGGGCCAGCTCGGAACGGCTCGGGCATGTGTTCAGTTGTCCTTCCAGGAGCTGTGACAGCCAGAGGAGCGTGGCGGGGACAGGACACCCTGCGGCAGCCTACCTGGCTCTGCCCTTCCAGCACAGCCGCGTTCTTCCTCTTTGGCAGTGCGAGAGAAATTTCTGGCTGATCACAAAAGGGCGGGAGGGAAGAATAAATTAATTTAAAAATTTTAGAAAAAAAAAGCCCAGCTACTTTTCATTTTCCAAAGTACCCATTTTCTTAACTATTCCTCCAAATTATCATCTCATTAGATTTATTCTGTTTCCTTGATGTTGTTGTTATTCTGTTTATCCCACGTCACTCAGCAAATGTCTCCCGTCTCCTTCCAGCCAACTTGCACAATACATTACAATTACATAATTACGCCATTGTAATCAAATAATTAAGTTGCACATTAAACACGCATTAGAGCTCACAAAGGAAGGAGCTTCAGACATGGGCATGGAATAGGAGGGAGTGAGCCAGTCAGTGTTGGCACTAATTGCATCTTGCTTTTAATGACTCAAGGACTCCCGATTTTGGTCTCAGGTGGCAAAATGGGAGTGTGTTGAGGCTGCTGAGTTTTAAATAAGCAAGCAGGTTTAGTGAGCAGACTCCCCTGTGGAGAGAAACAAGGCTCAGTGACCAAACACACACAGAAAGAAAAAGGGAATAATTGTGAAGCCTACTGCCTTCAGGTCTATTGAAATCTGCTTTAATTGAGGCTCCGAATCAGCTCTCCCAGGAGAAAAAGAAAACCTGTCTGTTGCTGTCATGGGACACAGCCAGTCTAGCAGGAGAAGGACGTGGTTTCTTTGGGATGTGGTTATTTTAGCAGCGGTAGGGGAAGAGTGAATGAGTCTGTGGGTTAGTCGTGTGTGGTTTTTTCCCTTTTTGTGTTCATTGATTTGGGTAAAATAACGCCAAGCAGATCTAGAGCTGTTGTTTGGCCTCATCCTTACTCCTTTGCTCACCACAGAGACAAAAGGAGGGAGTGTTTGGGATTCACTGTTTGGTGTAGGTCCTAGAGGCAAAACTGTGGGGTCACTGCTCTTCATTCAGACCCTGTAGGCTGAGCTCTGGGAGAAAACGTGGCCCTGGTCTCATCATGCCACAACCGAAGAGTTGCAATCTGTTCTTTGAAACAATTTTCGGTCATCCTTTTGAAGGCTTCTGTGTGAGTTTGGGGCAATAAAACTCCCCTGAATCCTCTGTCTCACAGGTGATGCCTACCAAAGCCAGGGAGTGAGCAGCACAGGACGCTGAGGTGACATGGCTGCTGCTCGCCAGGGTGCAGAGGTGGGATGGAGAACAACGTGCAGTCTTTGCCTACATCTCTACACCCGTGGTTCTGGGCTATGGATATTAGAGGTCAAATTCAGATAGAAATTGCAGACATGGAGGAAGGAACCTCTGGAGAATGACAGCAAATGCGTGGCCAGTTTGATACAGGGAGCTGAAAGGATTTATCTGGTAGGCCTTTGCAAGTAGGCTCACGGTCCTCTCCGAAAACCTTTGGTTAATTAGTCTCTAGGATATATTTGTAACAATATCTTTAAACTTGTTGTTAAAAGCCTTAGAATTAGCCAAGGTTTTTGCTCTTTAAGTACGTGTGGATATGTGGTGGAAGGTAAGATCTGTGTGAATAAGCAACAGGGGGGAAAAGCGTTTATAAATCAGGAAGCAGTGAGTTGCAGCAGCCTGTGAGGCTCCCTTCTTCTCAGTGACCCGAAGGACAGCGTGCCAGCCGTGTCCTCTTGGGAAGTCAAAGTGGCTGAAAGCTGCAGAAGCCAGCTGAGAAGTGAGGAGCAGTGAAATACTCTTCAGAGGTCCACCGTGCTGCCTGCCATTGCTCTGGGACCATGCTCACCACGCTGCAGTAGCTGTTGGGGTGCTGGAAGACATGCAGAGCTCTTCTGGGTTTCTCGCTGTGCCACAGCTGACTTACACACCTCTTTAGAGAATCGGACTGCACTGTGGCCCTTCTTCCCTTTCAGAGGTGCCCATGTGGCATCAGATAAGCCATGCCTACCCCAGGCAGCCTCTTTCCTCAGGGAGGAGAAAGGTTGCAGCAGGATCTCTGCTGCATGGGTCATGAAGTGGAGAAGGAGACACGGTGGCAAAATCAGAGAATTTCAGACTCCACCCAGCCACAGTTTAGCCCCATGTTTTTCCCTAAATCTCAAGGAAAAGAATGTGATTCAAAACAGCTTTCACAAATCTCAACTTTAAGCGCAAATATGCACGCTTAAGTAAAAGATTGTTGAGCTTTAGATAAGAGCTCTTTGCTCCATTAAATTCGATTTACTGGGTTCCTGTACCACGTACAGACTTGACAAAATGCAAATTGTGCAGATTAGATAAGATGGTGTTTAAAAGGGGCGGGGGAGGGGGGGGGGAAGTCTGGCTATTGAAAGAAGATGTGATTCGATTAGCAGAACCAAGGCTGTAAGTGGAGATCGAATGGGCTATAAACAATTTAAGGCTTGGGAGGAGGCCAGCGCTGGCTGGGTATTCATTTATGGTCCAATCTGCTGGCTCTCTAATCCACTAGGAGAAAGCAAGCCAGAATGGGAAAAATATTCTGGGTAGAGTGATCTTTCACATTGAGAGCCCATCATGTCACCTTCAGAGATTTCAGAGCATGTCCATCTAATATTGTGTACGTACTTAAAATACTAGAGCTGTATATTTCTTCAGCCCTTCTACACCTCTCGGCCCTGTGTGTGTATCTGTCTTGTTTAAATCTCATTCTTTCTATTGCACCCACATCTAGGTGAACTGTTGGAGATACCTGGGTGAACTATCAGCGTGCCTCGCAGTGTTATGGTGTAAGTATGGCTTTAACAGCAATGTTTCCACCAGCTGCTTGCTTATTTCATTGACCTGCTTCTGGAATGCTATTTTGCATGCAGTGACAGAGTTTATTTAAAAAATAAAAAAATTGAGAATGTGCTACTTGAGATTTTTTTCTGGGTGCACAAATACACTGCATTGCTCCTTTGAGCTTCCTGTGCTGCTGACCGGAGAGGCATGCTAGGGGCTCTTACGAGAATTAATATTTTCTTACAGCCCTGTTTCTGGGAATTGACTGTTTATATAGCTTGCGCTAAAGGAAAAAAGGCTGCTGAGAAAAAAGCCTGGGAGGTGAAAGTTGGATGTACTCTGAGGCTGAGAAATTAGGCCAACACCCCACCCCCAGGCTTTTTGGATGCTAAGCAGTGGGACTGCATTCCCCCCTGAGTGACTTACCTTGGGGAATAAATACTGAGGTTGTCTGCAGGACCCTCATGCTGAATATCACTTATTCAGGAGTGATAGGAACTGTTGTTCCTCCTTTCCTCTATTTTCTGGACAAACAAGCAAGCAAAAAGGGGGTTACATATGGCTCTTTGAAGGTTAGATTTGACATGAGCTGGTCAGTGATATTTTTTCAGAAGTTTTCCTTTGGGAAATTTTTTTTGGAATGGAAATGTGGCTAAAATTTTGTTGTGAAGGGAGCATTCTGACAATATTGAAATACCCTCTTTTGATATTTTTCAGAGTGGAATATGTTATGTGTATCCTTTCATAGTGACTGCCTTTTACAATGTTTTAATTCGTTGAAGTCAAAGGAATGCTGTTTCCCCAGGCACTTTATTACGGGGAAAGTTTTGGGTTTTGCTTAACAGCACCTACAAATTTGAAATACCAAAATCCTTTGCAGAGCAGAATTTCTGGTTGCTTGAATGCTTTTGATCCACTCTGTAAATCTGTCTGGACAGACATTTCTCTTCCCTGTTCTTTATTTTCCACCCTGATTTCTAACCTGTCTTCTAATTTGTTTTATGTTCCTGTCCTTCCCTGGTGATGGCAACACCTCCTAATATAGCTTGGTCTGCCAATTCTATTATTTGCTCTTTACTTCTTTTTCCAGCTCGTTAATGTAGAGGTGACAAAAGATGGGTCTAACAGTGATCTCTGCCGAACCCCACCAGGTACATCTCCCCATCTTGACAAGTTGCTGTTTATCATCTTGCTTGGTTTATGGTTTCTTACCCACTTTCTGAAGCACACAACATCTCTCATGTCCTAGCAGATTTGAACGGCTTCTCAGAGTGATCTTTCATAGGTTGATGGATCAAATGTCTTCCTAAGGTTGAAATACAGTTTTTACTCTGGCTCTGGGATGGAGAGGCGAGAAGTTGACCGGGTAGAGGCTGAAAAATCAGTGGTGTTATTTAAAGCAGCATAAGTATTGATAGAGGTAAGAAGTGCTTCTCCACAATGTCCCGATAGCAGGGAACGGGCTGTCCAGGTGGAGTGGTAGTGATAGACATGAGGCACAATGTGGAGGAGTTGCAGGCCTTTGAGAAAACAAATCGAGGAGGTGAGGTTATAACACAGGGCTACCCACCCATCATATCCCAACTGAGAGCTTCCTTTCGTGAGGGAACTGGTCTCTGGCCACCTCATTCCTTGATAGGCCCTTTCAGGGTGCGGTCGTCATCACTGGGGCAAGAGAAAGGCAATAAATCCCATACGACATGTTTCAACAAGAAATGTGCGTTGACTTTCGTTGACTTTCCTCCCCTCCCTTGCCTGGGACAAGGCTTGGGCACTGCAAGGAGGTCTTGGCCTGGCCCTCCTCAGACCCACTGGGATATCCCCGCCTGACTGTGCTCCAGAATGGCCTCTGCTCATAGGTTGGCACAGCCAGGACGTACCTTATGGCATCTGATTATTTTTCCCTCCTCCCTAATTGGTTCCGTTAATTTATTGTGGACAGGAGCTTGCTCTGCCAAGTGCTAATTACAAAGGTTATTGTTTCTGCCCTTTTTAAAGCGCAGCAGGAAAACCTACAATTCCATCACATGAAAAACAAGACAAAAAAGGCAAAAAGTTTTTGGACTGCATGTAACCCCCCTCCAGTATGTGCTGCTCGGCCACTGCCTTCCAGTCACAGAAGGAAGCCTCCTGTCTCTGGGATGCAGGCTTGGGGTTGTCACCCTTTTCCCTGCTGTAAAGCCCCATCAGCTTGAAACATGCCCTTGAGTAGAGGTATCCTTCATCCTCAGAGCTCTGGATTTTGGAGGCAGGATGGGTGCATTTGAAAGCTCGCTGGTGATGAAGTGGTGCAGTGGCTGATGTTGCTGTCCTTCCTGTCCCTGTGCACGCTGCAGCCTCTGGCCAAGGAACAAGCCTGGGCTCACGCAGGGTAGTGGCAGCCTGTCCCCAGCCACTGTTCGGTGTGCTGTCTGACATTGCCTTCTCTGCTCTGTTAATGATGCTCACGTTGTTCTTAGGCTGGCTGAGATGGCTGTAGTCCATCCCCTTCCTGGCGAAGGGAACTAGACATACTTTGCCCCATGGAGCTGCTCAGGAATGGTTTTCCTCTTTTCCTGGCTGGAGAAGTTGGGTGCCTTGGCTGAAGTGGAATTTCTGCAAAGCCAGGCTTTTGCCTAGCATGTGAGAGGAGGAACAGTTGCTGGCTTTTCTGGAGCCACCATTTGCTGACAGAGCCACAGCATCTGCCTGGATTAACCTGGATTTTATCGTCGGCTGAAGCCATCTAGACCAAGTGCCCAGCCTTGCAGTTCTGTTGTATTTTGAAGGTGACAATCCCCTTTTTTGCTATTTTGCTTTTTTGTTATAGCAACATTGCTATGTTGCTCTAAAATGTGTGGCTTGGTTCTCCACACTGACAAACCTGGTGTTGCAGCCCTCGAGGCTGCAGCTGAGTTCTAACCTTTGCTTGACAGTAGGTGTTCACACCATGCACGAGAGTGTGCTTCGCTCGTGTTTTGTGTGGTATCTGTCCCTTGTGGCTCTGTATTTGCTATCCCAGGCTTTGTTCCCACTGCAGTATTTACTCTGGCTTGTTTCCTGTTTATCACATATCATGGCTGGAGTTTGTTTTTGTTCGGCAGCTCAGAAGCCTTTGGAAATGAGTGTTTATAAACAGAGGGATGTTTGGGACCACAGTTATGTCCACAATAAATCAGCAAACTGCAGCATTGTTTTATACTGATTATGAATATGACTTTGTACTGTTTCTTTTCTACTCCAGCCTCTGGCACAATATCATTCTCATTCAGTCTTTTCTCTTTTATAATACTCAACCCCCCTCACTGGGCAGCAATGTACCAGAGTACGTACTGGAGTACCAGATAAATGAAACATACGGGCAGTACTTAGTTTCCTCTGGGTGGCAAGTCTGGATGGCATCTGTGGGCAGTACTTTCATGTGAAGGAAGCACAGTTAAAATCTAGATTCGAAGGGAAGAAGAGTGTATATCATATTTAAAAGAGCTTTTGAGCTTACCATATGAAGGAGAGTTATGTTTTATACTGTAATTTTAATAGTTGAGAAGCTGTATCTCATAGTGCTTTACGAAGCAATGAGGTAGATAGTGATAGTTCAAGCAATGTGTAGGAAAATGTGCCAGCCATATGTGTAGCCATATCTCACATGCAGCCTTGGAAATCATTTATTTTTATTGAAGGGATGAATTTGCCAGAATGTCAAGGCTGTCTTCTGCACTTTTGAAGAAGTGCCATGTTCTCTTTAATCTACAAAGGCTGGAGATGAGAGGGGAGCAAGCATTGCCTCACCAGGTATCTCCTTTTTCCAAAATGTTCCTGCATGTTGGTGAACAGAGACCAGGCTCAGCTTCAGCACGTGGCCTTTCTGCTGTTTAATGAAGATTCCTTTTTTTCCTGTCAGACTTCTTTCTTTCTGTCCATCCTTCCTTCCACTTGTCCTTCTGCCGAGCCATCCTTCCATCCTTTCTCACAAAATCGCGTATCTGTTTTCCTCTTCTTCCAATATCTTGGCTGCATTTCACTGCATCCTGTGATGTGTGCTCTCATAAGGCTTAATAACACCTGGCCAGGACAAAAGTTTGACCACGTGCAGCTGCCTGTGAGAGCCAAAGGGTGCAGCAATTTCACCATGTTGGCCAGAAGACACATCCATGTGTAGATCTTACAGGTGTCCCAAGACTTGTCCTAGGACTCTTAATATATTTGCCAAAAGCCAATTGTAAAAGAAAAGCAGCTCCATGTGGTGCATTAAATGTTTCATTTTATGTGCCTCAAATTGAGCAAAAAAGTTGGAAGTCAAAAATTCTATCACAAAGAAATCTTTCTTAGTTATCCAATTTGTGCAATATCATATTATAGGGAAAAACAACTGCTATCTGCCTCATAAAGGTTAATATAATAATAAGCAGATACTGACTTCTATTGAGATGAACATGATGATTTATTGACCCAAGAGGTAAATATTCAGTGAAGCGAGCCAGGGTCAATATTTACCACGAGGAGAATAAATTCTTATATTCCTATGGTATGGAGACCATACAAACCAGTCACCAGTAAAATGTCAGCTGCTTTTATGGTGATTGTTGCCATTTGCAAGGAGACAGCTAAGTATGGCAGACTACAGCCAGGTGCTTCACCTCATACTTTTGCAGCAAAAGTCAATTTAAAAGCATTTTATTTCCATACTTTTAAATACTTAAGAAAGTATTATTAAGAATAAAAATACTTCCCTAAAACCAAACAAACAAAAATGCAACTCTAAAGGGGTACAGTGGTTTGGAATAATTGGGTGTATTTCTTGAATAACTGTTATAATTTTATTGTGTTTTATTTTACTTTATTAGAGAAATATTCAGCTTTCAATTTATAAGCCTGGCAACTTTCAACCAAATTGGAGATTTTCTGCACACGTATTCATTTTGATTGCAAAGCCATTTTTCATTTAAGAAATGCTTCAACACATAAATGTCAAGCATCTCTTGTAGTTACCATGGATAAAGACAGGCTCTGAATGTTGGCACCTGCTCCAGTGCTGTGTTCCCTGGGCAGGATTATCTTTTTCAGACATCAAAATAAAGGGGAAAGGGTATAGCATCATTGTCATTGTCACCACACCAAGGGCCCTAAATCGTCCCATTGGGAGAGATGGGAAGAGTTTGGGCCATTGAGGAACATGGGACAGATTTGGTAGCACGAGGGATCCTCTGATGCGTCCTGGAAGAGCAATAAATTTGTGTAAGCTTTTTCTCTCTGTTCCCAGGGCTGTCAGAGCAAGGCTGGTGGATGCGGGCTGTGTCATTTACACCCTGCCCTGTCCTGTTCTCTGCTGGTGCTGTGTGGTGAAAAGCGACCTTTTGCAGAGTCTGGCCTGAGGTAAGGCATCGGGGTTTGTTCCTGCCCCTAGCTTTACGGTCTTGGGTCAACTGCAACCTTTTGCATGAGGGGTTCTAGGAGAAAATGTGTGTTCACCTGTGTGAAACCTGCAGCCTGTCCGGCTAATGCAGTCCTTCACCTCCGCATAATCGGTCTCTGAGAGCACAAATGGCAGAAGGACAGTGGCTTCAGCTGGTGGCACCCTGGTTTTGCTGCTGCAGTAGGCTCTGCTGGTTCTGGGTAGGTTTTGTGGACAGGGAGATGTAGCAGGCCTGTGTGCAGACAACTCGTGTTTGTCTGGGCCATGGCGTTAGCACCCTTCTGCAAGAAGCCTCAGGTGTGTTCTTCAGTCTGCCAGGCAATGTGCTTGGGATCACAACCGTTTCCTCACAGATGCCCACAAAACGTCGTCATGCGAGATGATATCTGTCAGCTGCTCTCACCTGGGTGAGAAATGTGAATTATTGCGTGCTCTGCCTGCCTTGTAACACATCAAGGTCTTGTTTCACTAGTGATGTGAATGGTAGAAACCATAAATATACTTCATGGGGGGGAGAGGGAGGAATTGCACCATCTATTATCCAACTCGAGCAAAGTGACACGAACAAGGATATTATTTTAGAAAGTTTATCTCTTTTGTATCTATGGTGACAAGATCCTTATCGGAGCAAGACAGACTCACAGGCTTTCTGCTCCTTGTTATCTCAGTGTAGGATGACAGTATAAGTATCATGGCTAGAAATGTTATCTATCCTTTATTATTTCACTTGTGAGGGGCTAACGAGTGTTATCAGGGTGTTTACAATCAAAACACGTGCAGCTCAAGTGATAAAAGGGAGAACAGACATCTGATCTCCAAGGATATGAAGACAATACAGCCTTGAGCAGGAGGAGATGGATCTTATTATTGAAAATGGTTTGGCAGGCTGGGAATGGACAAACAAGCCCAGGCGACTGCTCACATCATAAGTTTGAGAGACAGGGTGGGGAGAGAAGCACACATACGCGCGCACATACTCTTGCAGAAAATGAAAAGGCGATCGTATCAACAGCACTCTCAGCTGAAAGAGAAATATTTTCCAATAATTTTGTTATGATTTTTTTTCTGTACTATCCTCTCACTTGGAGCGGTAATGTGGCAAGCTGTCAGGACCAGCAAGTGCAGTGGAGTTGCTTCAAGTGAGTCAGAATCTGAGAAAGCTTACCCAGGCTCGGAGGGTGGAGAACAGACAGCTGCCAAGATTACTTGTCAGGGGTTTCATTCAGATTAGCGTGGCACTGACCCGAGTTTCTGCAAGGTAAGGAATTAATTTAGGGGTGCACAGACACAGGGTTAGCGGTGACCGTAAACATTATCCTAGATCTCCTCAGGGTCAGAGAGGCTAAATCCCTAACGGACAGAAGTCTGACCCTGGGATGCTTCTATTACAGATCACTGAAAGGAGTTCAAAGATGTCCTAGAGAGCAGATTCTCATTAGTCTACAGTGCGAGCAAACCAGGTGCAAGATGGTGTCAAATTCTGGTTTTCTTACTTGACAGGAATTACCCTCAGCTGCTAAGGATGGGGCTGGGCAGTGCAGCACTCCATCCAAATCCAGACCTTGATCCTGGAGGTGGCTGTGTGCTCAGGTCGAGTTCACTGCCTGTTTTTCGCTTCTGTTGGAGAGGTTATGGCAGGGGATGATTCCTGTCTTTTTTCCCCTTTTGGTATTAAAATTTTCTTAAGCCAAGCAGAGGGCATTTGTCCTGCAAAATTAATGTTTTTCCATCATCTTTTCTCACTTGCTTATCTGTCCCATGGCACACAAGGGCACAGAAGCTTATGCCCTGGGAAATAGCAGGATCTGCAGGCAGCAGAGGACCCAAGCTGAGGGCACAAACACCAGTGCCACGTTTCTCCCTCTCCCATTGGGAAGGAGATGGGGAGGGTGGCGTGTGTCTCGGTGGGATATAGATGGCATCAGGCATTGGGAGGGACAAAGGAGGGGGCAATTTGTGGGCTGCTAGCGACAGCCCCATCTCTGAACATCTTGGTTTGACTGTATGGCTGGCTGAAAATGGAAAGTAGGTAGCTTTTTTGGATAATGGGTATGGAATGAGCATGAACATCTTACAAGCAGCATTATTCTGCATTAGCCTGTCTGCTTAACTCCATATTCATCTTGATTTAGGTATCAGATAAAGCGAGCTGCTTGCGACCTGTCTAAATGACTCTCACATCACTCTCTAATGGCTGTCAACTCCAGGTAACCCTCCTTCACCCGTGGGTACTGGCAGCAACCCCTCTGCCTTGTTTATGAGAAATAATCTCTGGTTGTAATACACGTAGTGTTTTTATTTGAACCCCTAGCTTTGGAGGGCCAGTGGGGCCATTTTGTATGGTAATGTATGACCCATCACTCCTCTCCTGCCCTTCATCTCTCACACCTTTAATTGCACTTGTGTTTCTGAAGCATATGGAATTCATTATTCAGCAAACAGCGTCCTTTGCAATATCAGCCTTAATTAACTGTTCCCCTCTGCATTTTCATGCTCTTATCCTCTCCAAATCTACACACTGAGACAGGCTGATGGCCCCCCACATGCATCAGTGCCAGCCACTGAGCCATGACCAGATAAGAAGAAATGGAATTCCTTATCTCTTTTTTTCTCTTTAAAATACATACACACACCAACACGCAAACCTGGAAAAGGTCAAGGTTGCTGGGAAGGGAGAAGGCCCTTCAAGACAACAAAACCCCCTTCTCTTTTAAGTCTCCATAGCAACTCGATGGAGCATCATGGGATGTCAGGATGAGAGAGGCCTATTCTTTCCGTGCAACACTCTTTCCACTTCATTAGACTCTTTATCAAGTATCTCTGCACTGGGCTGAGTATATTTTTTTGTGTCAGGGAGCAGTGCGGATGACTCAAAAGCATGCTGACCTTTTCAGTGGGACCTGGGAGTTCCTTGTGGGAGTCGCATCCTCTCCCCTCGCCTTCCTCCCCCACAGCCCCCTTGTCTCCAGTTCACATGACCCCGGTCTGCATGGCCTTCTAATCAAAACCCTGTGGCTGGTGAGGTATGAAGGGTTTCTTTATAAAGAGAAAGGAAGAAAAAAGCAAAAAGAAGAGTATGAGAATGTCCTTCACTGGCACTGGAGGTGTCAAGACCCTAGCTGTCAGAGCTGTGCGTCTATGGGGAAGATTAATGACTCTGCTCAGAGAAAATCCAAATAAAATGGAAGAGAATAAATACCAAGCAACTGTGTGGAGGATGAAGGGAAGGGTGAGGAAGGAGTGAGGGAGTGTGACGGGGCAGAAGTATTTCTCAGTCTCGGAAGTGTTCTAACTCCCCAGGGAGGAACAAGTTAGCATAGAAATAGCATAGGAAAGCTCTTTGGATTTAGTCCTGTGGTCTTGAAGGGATGTTTCCGTCTGTGGGTATTGATCATTGAGCGTGCTTACAGAGCGCTGGTTGTGGTAAGGCGCAAACACTGAATATTGTTATCTTAGCTTCCCTGGAAAAAGTACCCACTGTAGAGAAGCCTTTTGTTTTAAGCTTCTCACCACACTAGCCTGTTTCATCCTCAAGGAACCTTGAATTGCTTTGCAAATCAATGCACTGGTTGGTCTTTGGAAGCAAAGTGCTGGTTTTATGCCAGGCGGTAGCACAAAGTGCAGCCCAGGGAGCTGCAGGTCTGGCTCTGCAGGGGTTATCAAGTGATCAGGACCTTGCCATGGGTGATGGGATTGTATTAGCTTGTACCACAGATGCAGTAGGACCTTGGAACCAGCCTTTTTGGGCTTACCAAGACACCACAACTACATTTAGTTTTTAAGATGATTCTTTGGATTTTTACTTCTTCCAGGGAGCCATTGCGTGACAGTTTGCAGCTTAATTTGAACAGACTTCACACTACGAGAACCCAGCTGAGCTTCTTACCACAACAGCTCATGGTGTGAAACTCCGTATGGTTGGAACCATATGAATTGGGCAAGGAGAGGGGCTTGTTAGTATGGATGACTGACAAGGCCAAAGTCATTTAAGCAAGTGTTTGTAAAGAGCCTTGAACCTGGGCATGCTTACACCGTGTGCTCCTGAGCTAGATGATTTACATGGGTGTTTTTAGGGGGAAAAACCGTAAAATAAAATGCTCTGCACTTACAGAAGGAGTCAGGGTTATGAATATCCCAGTCCAACTGCTTCAATCCTCAAAGGAGTGATTTTGAAGTGGGAAATCCCATTAATTCATAATAGGACTCTTAAGTAGTTCCCTCTGATGAATTTGTGGCACTCTGCAAGTCCCATAATTCCCAATATACAGATGAGGAAACTGAGGTTAAGTGACTTAGCCAAGGTCACGTAGGAAATCAATAACCACTCCAGCCCGGGTAGGCAGCACCTCTCACTGACTTCACGCAACTTCGACTCCCGTGAGCGAGCTGTCAGCGCTGACCAAGTGGGAATACCATCCCCACCGTCCTCCTGGTCCCAGTGAAGGAAACATGGGATGGACGCTGTGTGATGTTACTAACCAGGTGCACCCCTGTTCTGGCACAGCTGGGCTGTGGGAGCACGGTTACGGTGTTTGAGCTTGGCAGCTCTAATGAATGTCCTCAGGCCTCAGAGGAGGCCTAGCCATGCAGAGCAGGGTGGTCGGTGGTCTCCAACCCCAACCAGAGCAACGCTGCTTAACCGTCCCTGACAGACGGGTGTTGTCTTGCTTGCAGAATCCTCAAATATGGAGACTCTGCAGTCTCCTGGTCCCCTGCTGTCCCAGTTTATCCCAGTGCCCTCTGCCATCTGTCTTAGCACCGTTGCTTTCCCGTGGCACGGCAGGCAGGAGCCTGAATCCCATACGCTCCATCTGTGTAAGGTGCTGTGGTTGTGCTTCACAGTGTGTTTCTTGTCATCTGCGGCTTGCATCTGAAAATGCAGCAAGAGCATCTCTCCTGCAGGTGATGCGATCCTGGGAAAAGATTGTCTTCTGGCAGGATAGGGCCTCCTGCGGGACCTGCCTGCAATGGTGAGCGTCTCTGCTGGCATCTGTGGGAGGCCTGTCAGCTGGTGCTCTGTCCTTCCTCCCTGCTCACCAAGTCTCTTTGCTCCTGTTTCACCTTCCTCTGCTCGCTGCTTTTGTCTTGGGCTCGTGGTGGGGATTGTCCTGATTTAGGGGTGTTTCAGGAGTGGGGATATGTGTGTTTGATCTAACTTCCTTCCCACGTGTGGCTGGGCCTGCAGAAAGGGGCTGTTTGTCCCAGAGAAGGCAGGCAGGCTGGCTGTAATCCTGTCATCCTTAGCTTGCTCATTGCAAGCCGACGATCACCTACGTGTTGTCTTTACCTCTTGTCCTCTTACCAGCACTGCTAGCTGGAGTCACACGGGAGCAAGAGGTGCTAGACTGGATGCAGACTTTTAGCATGGCTCAAGTCTCCAGAAGGAATCCTTCTCTGTCCAGCAGTGGCTTGCTGCCCTGCTCTTTTTTTTTTTTTTTTTTTTTCTGCAGTTTTTCTTTAGCTAATTCATAGCTATTTGAATTGCTGATTCTGCTCTTGCTGTTACCGTAGCCCAGTGCTAATGATCTGGCTCTATTTCCTTCCCAGGTAAATGGTACAAAAGCACAGCAAGCAACCTGGAGCCCGCTGTCTGAACAAGCATGTGCTGGGATTAACCTGTTGCCAAACAGCTTCACTGTATTTTTTGTAGTGCTTCCTGCAGCCGCACCTGACAGTTCTCCAGAAGGCCGATGAGAAGCAGTTAATGATAAGGTGTTGTTCTTGATGCCACGCTCCTTCCTACTTTGCTCTAAGGTCTCTCGAGGATGGTGTGCACTTCATATTTGCCTCTTTTCTGATCAGCATTTCTACACTCATTTGTCACTTTCCAGACCTCCGACACACTCTCTGCTCTGTAACTTAACCTGCAGAAAAGGAGAAACTCTCAGGAAGGGTGCAGGTGGACTTGGGGGTCTCTGGATGAAGGCTGAAATGCTCATCTGGGCAGGAAGGTGGGTGGGAGCCCCTGCAGAAGAAAGCTTGGCCTCATGTAGCTCCTGGAGGCTGTCCAAGCCCGGCATTGAAGCTGGCTAGCTTGCTTGATACTTTTCTTTGGGCAGTTTTCTGAACTTCTGTCAGGGCTGGGATCACAGCAGCCCGTGCTGATGCTGGGAGAATGCTAGGGGAGAGACGCAGCCTTGAGGACATTTCCCCGTTCTGCAGCGCATGGCAAGCAGTGGTATTTCAGATTCAGTGGGTGGCAAAGGAAATATTTTGGACTGCAGACTGTAGCTTTAAAAAAAAAAAAAAAACACAACACTCTGCATTTGTTTGCGGTTTCCTTCCTGAAGCCTTTACTGACTCTGAATATATATATATATATATATATATATATATATACACACACACACACACACATATTGCATCCTTTTTTACATGCAGGTTTTAAGGCAAGACGGACTTATTCCATCGATTATTATGACTGCAGGTATTAGCTACTCTTTTGAATGAGGGATGGCTTAGGTCCCCATCCTCTGCCACTGGTTTGATTTCACCTTCCTTCTTATTATGGCATTTCTGAGAAAGCTTCTTGTTTTATATAGCAGCTGTGTTGTCTTAATGCAGCTGTAATGTGTGTTTGTCCAGGCATTGCCTTTGGGGGACAGCAGGACTAGGAAGATGTTTTATTAGATCATTCACAAGTCCTAATAATCTCTGAGTCTCTGTAATATCTCTGGATGTCAGCTGTGCGGCTTTCACTGTGTGGTATGGGGTTGTAACCTGGAGATGGGAAATCGCTTGTGTATGATCCTGTATCAGTTTCATCTTGGTTTTAGCTCTCCCCTCCTGGCTGTTTCCAGCCATCAAAGAGGAGTTAGTCCTTGTATGCCAGATCTTAAACTGTATGTTGGCAGTTCACACATAGAGCGGCGTAGCAGCATCAGAGAGGATCCTAATTGCTTGGAGCCTGGCTTGTGCAACTTGCTGGTGGCACAGAAGATCTTCCCCTGCAGACTGGATCCTGGACAGCATTCCCGTCCCTGCACCTCCAGCTGCCAGTGTCTAGGCTATGGTAAGGCTGCGGCTTCCCTGGTGCTGAAGTGTGTGTCTTGTGTGTGCTCTGCTTCCAGAGCTAGACTTTGTCAAATTCTATTGCTTCTGCCATAAGAATTAGCATTTCCTCAGCCAGTTGTATTTGGATGGGAGCTCTCTGACCAGTGGTGAATTTGCTCACTCGCATACAAATCCATTATTTGCTAGGCTCCATTGCCTTGCAGCTTATCCAGTGTGGGGGAGTCCTGTAGACCAGAAATGTCTATTGCACTAATGATGATTTTCTTTTTTTTTTTTCTTAATGTAGTGCATCCCCTCTATATATTGCTCTCATAAAGTATTTCTATATTGCTCTCCTCTCACCGAGTTCTGGTTGTAGTGTGCTTGAGAGCCATCCCTCTCCTTCAAATACCATTTGATGTTTTCTCTTGCAGAGATGTTGTGGGGACTGTGGAGGTCATTCTTGCTTTGTTTCTGGTTGCTTGTGTGTCTGTCATATATTCATTTGCTACAGCTTTTGCATCACAGCTTTGTGGATTAAGTTGTGTTTTAGGCTAATGTAGTAGTTCTGCACTGACTGTGCTTGGAGTTTCAGTCTCCGTAGTCTCCCTTAGTATTCAGTTATGACTTGTATTGTCTTTGTGGTATTGTGACTGGTAGAGTCATTTTAATTTGGCTCTGTTTTGTTGTCTTTGTGTCTCCTTCTTTGCGGAGCACTGTTGCTGTCCAGCATGGTCACTGATGTTTTACTTTTTTACTGTCTTTTTGTCTGCTTGTTTGTGAGCATAAAACACAGCCTAGAAATGGATGCACACCATAGCCATTGGCTGTTCCAGTCTGGGTTTGTGGCTGTTTGGTGTGTTGTGTGGTGAGAAGGGCTAAATAGTCAGCGGGAGGCAGAGGAAATCTTGTTAAAACTGCTTCAAAGCACTGTGAAAGGGGGAGAGGCTGGTCGAGGCCGGGGTCTCGAGATGTGAGTAGGAACAGGAGAGTGGCCCTGCATGTGATGGCTTCTGCTCCTGCCCTTCTTGAGTGTAACATCCATGAATGCAGACACTTCTCTTGGCTGCCTTTGCTCAGGGATGTGACTTTGCTTTAGCACAAGAAGCTTGCTTGCTTTCCCTGAGCTGCTGCCCAAGGCAGCTGTGTCTGCTGTAGCCACGTGCACCTTAGACTTCAGCTGGACATGCATCTTGGTAGCAGTTTTGGGGTCTTCCCTTTGTGGGTTTTACATATTTTTTGCCTATTATACGTGAAGCAGATCAATATCTCTTTTGATTTTTTTTTTTCCTGTGGTGGGTTCATTATGCTGTTTTGCAACAAAAAGGCACATTTAGCATTATGTCTACAAGGGCTGAGATGATAGTTTTTGCATTTAAGGTTTGTGTGGGCCAAAATGGCTTTGTAGAGCCTATCCAAGATTTTATTTTATTTTTTCCTCAGCTTGCTGCTGACACAATCAGAAGCTCTTGCAGCATAAAGCAGCCTTTCCCTGCTGCACCTTAGCGGTGTGCGTGCTGTTGCTTTTTCTCCTATATCCAGCCCCTCTTGTAATTGCCTCGTTTTCCCATAGTGAGCTAAAGAGCACCCTATTGCTGAAAACAACTCCTTTCAAGGCAACCTGCTTAGGAACAGGGTTTGGGGCTAGTGGTTTCCTCTCTTTGTTTGGGTTTTCTGTCTTGCCACATTCATATCTTTCAGCTTTCAAGTACCTGCAGGAGCCAACTTGCTTCTGACTCCAAGTTCAGTCTCCAAACATAAAAGAAGAGAAAGTCAGGACAGAAAGACATTTAGTCTTTCTTCCTTCCTCCACACCTGCTGTTCTCACTCGTCAAGCACTTCCTAAGGGTAGAGTTCTCCAAGTTCCTAGTCATTACCCTTTATATAAGCATAATATAGTACTGTAACACTCCCTATGGGGAAGCTATCTATTGTAGCAATCTGTAAAACAAAAGCTGGATTGATCCTTCTCCCATTGCTCCCCCCAAAAGCTGCATGCTGTTCCTCAAATGGAAAGTCTGAAAGCCTTCATCAGAGGGTAGTTCATTTTTACACGACATTTTTACACTCAAGCAAAACTGAAAGCAAGGCATAATTTGAAACAGCTAAGCTAGCCGTTAGAGCAGAACCACACAAATAAAATGCCTAGGATGATGTAGTTGAATATGTTGCAGTTAGAAAAATGACAGTGTACAAGGAACAAGAACAACTAGGCAGATGAATGTGAATTAGTAAGGAGCAGACTTCCAAAGCAGACAAATCAAATTGAGTATGTAGAGCATTATATTCAAAGGAATCAGGTAAGAAGTACGCTTGGTTGTACCTTAAACAACAAAACAGGTGCCTCCGCATCCAGAGAGTGATAGAGCTGTGGTTGGGACCTGTAGGACCTGGCTCCCCTTGTCTTTGCCATAAGGCTTCGTGACCTTGCTCAGATCCATCATACCTCCTGGTGCATTAGCTTCTGGGCCTGCAAAATAGGGCACGCACCTGACACAGAAGATGCTTTTTAAGATCTGAAAATGAGCCTTGCTCTGAAAGAGCTACCTGAAATTTCTTTTTGAATGGGCCATCTTAACACTTGTCATCTTCTGGGACATTGCTGATTCTTTTGCTCCTTTTTTTCCAGAAGACAAACACATGTATGGGATGTGAAGGGTTGTTTTCACTGATGTTGAAGTTTAAAAAATTGTCATGATTATACCCAAAAAACATATCCAACAAACCCAAGAAATACTCTTTGCAGTTGTGAGAAAATGTGTGGTTTGGACCTGCACAGGAAAATCTGAGCTGGAGGAATTTGTGTATTGTTGAAGTCAAATCCATATATTTCTTGAACAATCTTTCAGGTCACTCTGTAACTTGTAACTTAAGGTCACACTTCTTGAGAGATTATGAAATGCCCCAGATGCTCAGTGTGATGGTCTAGACAAGGCTGCTGAGGGAGAGATGCAGAAAGCGGTTCCTCTGACTGGTAGACATGAAAAGCCCTTGAAATGGACAGCTTGCAGGCAGAGCTTCCCTTTGATGCTTCCACTTCTCCATTCCTGTAAAGAAAAGACCGATCCCAGTTGAGTCCTACCTAAGGACCAACTTGTGGTCACAGGTGAACTACCCTCTTCAAATCCTGTTGGGTTAATTTCCCCAATCCCACATCTGAGGTTGAAATTTCACTAGTTCTGACAGAGAGAGATCCCTTACACTATAATATCTGAGCAATTTTTGCTCAGATGCTTCAGCAACTGTATTATAGACCAGTCTTGGCTGTGTGTATTATCTGAATTGTAAAGAAAAGTTCTCTAGCAGTAGCTGAAATGTACAACCTCTTGATGGGAATGTAAGCCAACACATCCTTTACAAAAGGCAAAATTGATCCAATAGTTCCTGTAAGAACCATATTATGATTCTTATGTTTTTGGTATAAAATTGAAGGAAATGCGTTATCTGTTTTTCCAGGTTTGGATACAAAAACACGAGCAACAACTGACCTGAGCATGGAAATCATAAAGTATGTCCTTTTAATCAATTGTGTCATGTTTGTTGTTGTTTAAAAGTAAGCACGTGGGTGGTTACTGTGATTTAGCTGGGATATAGTAACTCGTTATCTAGGTGAAACATGTTGGAGCTTGACTGAATTCAAGATTAACTACTATAACCAAATACAACATATGCTGCATGCTGTTTCTTACACCATCCTCAATAAGGTGTGAATTTTGGTACTTTTTAATCATTAGGAAAAAAACAAACTAAGCTAAACTTTTAAAGAAATGTAATTAATTCATCTTCTCATTGATGTAATTAAAATAGAGAACACCAGTATTGAAAGCTTCCTCGGGGCCTCCCCAGGGCTTCCCTCCCTTGCTCACAGGCTGTGGTTAAGGTCAGGCTCCTGCTCTGGGCTGTGTCTGAGCCATGCTGTGGCCACCTGCCTGCCTGGCTGGGTGCCCCCGGCAGTAAGCAGGGAGCACTGCAAACCAGATCAGAAATTGAGTGAGGTCTGCAATGGCCATTTCTGCACAGGCTAAAAGGAGCCGGGGCATTCTGACTTGCCCACAGAATTTAGAATTTTAGCTGCTGTTCTGGTCCAGTTCCTCCAGAGATAAATATTTGAGCTGGGTGTGGGTGGATTGAGTTTCATCCTAACAAGTAACTTGCTAACTGTTTATATATATGTATTATTTTTATTTTCACCCTTTTATTTTATTTTTTTTCCCCCAGTTACATTGAGACTTCACTAAGCCTTCACTTTGCTTTGTTTATCTCCACCAGATAGACGTGGATGAGGTGTGAGTGGGCTGAGAGGTAGCGGGGAAACATAGGGAGAGCCTGAGGTGGTGATGCACAGACTCAGAGCAAAAGTGCTCGAGGTATAGCTGCATGGGGAGGAACAGCTTTAGTGTTCATCAAAAGAGATGAAAGCCTCTGAATCTAAAGGGGTGAGATACCAGTTGAAAACCAGGTTGCTCAGCATCTTAGCAGAGGTACTGCTTGATGCTGCAGGTTGTTGCATTAAGTAGAGAGTGGGAAAAATCTCAGAGCTTGGGTGTAGAACGGAGGTAGCGCTGCAGCTAGGGCTTTGGTCGTGATTTTCCAGCTGCATGGTTAGGAGATGCTCTTACTTTGTTGGTCTTTATGGTGAATCTCATGTTTGGTGCTTGGTGAATGCTGTAAATGCTTTGTGTCTTCCAGACATCCTTATTTTTGAAGGTATTTTAAATCTGTGTGGAACTGTAGAGTCCTGGTTGTCCCAACTATTCTTGCAGGGTGAAAAACCACCTCACCCTCTACTGCAGTCACTTGGGTTGCCTTTCTTTCACTGGCTTGACTCTTCTTGGATTTTCCATAGTACTGGAGGATTTTTCTTCTCCTTTTCTTTTTTTATAAATACTTTGATTTTTATCAAAGGCTTTACTGTTGAAGACTTTCAGCATGCTCAGGGACTTCCACTTCACCACCTCCTAGATTTAAATGTGGTGTTGCCTCCATCACAACTCGTTTACCATGAAAGATGTTACAGTGTCTGTTTGGGCAAATCAGTCTATGATGTGGCTCCAAACAGCAGGTCTTAAGAAAATCTGTTTGTTTTTTCCCCTTTTCTATTGTTAACCCTTGTTCATCCATAACAAGTGCTCTGGCTGCTGTTAATGTTTGGTAACTTGTACTAAGTGGTTAGTGTTTTACACTCATCTCTATCAGCCAGTGTTTTGTGTTTTTGTGTTTTTTCTTTTTCTTTTTTTTTTTTTTTTTCTGTCTCCAGTGATGCTTGTGGATGCATTTCCTGTTGTGTCCTCTAACTATATTTTACTCTTCGGTCATTTTCTTTGTGACAGTTTGCTGCTGGTTTTTGGAAGTGATTTTCAGTGAATTAACTTGGCAGTTAATACCAACCTGCTTCCTCAGCTTCAACAGCTGCTCGAACCCTGGCTCATCCCGATTTGAAAACGAATGCTGTAATGAATTTTCTGTCAGCCTTTTGCGGTCAATATTTTTGGCTTTTGCTGTATGTCATTCACTCCTGGCATAAGCTCCCCTGTGGCATTCTGCGAGGGAGCTGAAGCACGCATCCACCCCAGCGGCTGGTTCAAGTCCTGCCGGGGGCTCCTGCGACCCAGCGAGTGGCAGAGGTCTGGCCTCCCTCCTTAGCAGAGGACGGGCTGCATGGAGAAGACCTGAACCCACAGAGCTTGCCCGGGACAGTGCTAGCTACAAACCCATGTTTTCTAATTTTTGAGTGCTCCTCGGAGACCACTTCACCTTTTGCAGAATGATTTAGGAGGGTGTGCGGGGTACAGCGCTGTTCAAACAGGATTCCTGTGCGAGTGTTATTTATTACTTCTGTAGTGTCTTCCAGGCTGCTTTCTTCGGTGTCATGTTGATTCTCTGGGGACAAAGGAAACAAAGGAAGGAAAGCGCTTGCAGGAGTGATAAAACAGGAGTATGACTAATATTTTTTTTTTTCTCTCTCTCTCTCCGCGGTGTTTTTTCACAGATCAAAAATCAATTAAGGGTGAATTTCTCTGGGAACTCTTTAAACAATGTAATATTTCATTAGAGATTATTGCAAACTCTTTCACATTTGTAGCCCAGGTGTGAATTGCAAAATTAGCCCCGTTTTAATAATTTTCTCAGAGGTAACATTTCTCCGGGCACCCTGTGTTTGGTGCAGGCTGTGTGGCAGCTGCTAGAAAAGACGCATTTGTTGTCCTTCCCCACACAGAGGTAGAGGACTGAAGGAATGGGCTTCTTAGGGTGCTGGCAGCCTGGTCAGTCACAGCATTATGGTCTGAAAAGAGGCAAAAACTGCAGAAAGCAAGAGGCCAGGTTCTGCTGTTATGGGAGAGCAAAGCAGTGACTTTGGTATGAAAAGGTTTGTTTTGTTTTCTGAGCCCTCCTTGAGCCATCTGGCTAGCTGTCTGGCCCAAGCCTCTGCCTCATGTCCCACTGTTGGGAAATGTCCCCGTTTCCGTAACTTGTGACCTCTGTCCTCTATTTCTGGATCCATCCCTCCTGTCTGAACCACATAGAACTGAGATAGGAGGACTCTGGCAGGCATCTGGATTCCTAACTGTGTTTCAGTCTTCTGGACACAGATCTCCTTCCAAAATCTTTCCTTCCTGAAGTCCTGAAAAGCTGAGCAGCGAGGCTTCCTCTGCTCCGCTGCAAACTCCCCCTCTCAATCATTTGTCCTCGCTAGAGTTTGCCCTTTTCAGGATCCATTTGCTGCATGATGCATCTTTCCTTATTCCACCTGATTATCGATTCCTATTTGGGTATCATCTGTCTTACTGAGACTTGGGGAGTCGAGGCTGGGAGGGAGAGGTAGCATCTGTTACTAGGTCAAGTGTGGTGGAGTTGGGGCAGGGAGGGAGATGAGCTTTGGGATGCTCAAGGCCCACTTCAGATTTTTTTGCTGACTTGATCAAGGGTTTTTGTATGTCCAGGAGGCTGACTGCTTTCCCTGCCCGAGCAGGTGACTTACTGGAAGAAGTTCCCTTTCTCTGTAAACTTCACCTTGCTCTTCTAGCACCATCACGGCTACAACAGCACAACTGCAAATGCTCAGCCCTCTCCTCCCTCTCGTTTGAAGTCAGTTAGACCTGGATTAGAGTCATAAGAGCCACCTATACAACTGCGTTCATCTGTTTGCCTCTCAGTCTACCTCCCTTTTTCTCATTTCTTGTTCCCTGCCATCAGGTGGCTTCTCTGTGTCTTTTTCTTTTGCACAGTTCTCCCCTTCTCCAGGAGAGTTGTGGGGGTTAGCTGGGTCAGGTTGGTGCCTGGCACTACATGGAGGACCCAGCAAAGGCAGATTGCTTTAAAAATAGAAAATAATAAAAGAATTAACTCTCCAGAAACCCACTGACCATAATTGCTTTGCTGAAGAACAGTGAGAAGAGGCAAGCAGCTATGATACTTCCCTTGAGTACTCTCTTGGGCTCTAATTATTTTCAGCTCAGGATATTTGCTGTGTCTGATAAGACTCCTCTGTCTAATAACCCTTGCTGGCTCTCCCTTCCAAGCACTGGCCCAGTCTTGCCTCGAACCCCTGTAAACTTTCTGCACCCACAGCATCTCACAAGCATCTGCTGCCTGTTATACGATGAACCATCTCCTTTCACTTGCTGTGAACCTGTTTCTGATTACTTTCCTCTGATACTCCTAGTTTGTGGGTTGGATGGGATGATTAACAGGCAATCCCCACCCACCCCTCCAGTCAGCTTGGGATTTTGTAGACCTCTGTTAAATTGTCCTGATCTTTTTTTTTTCTAGGCTGAAACATCCCAACGCATTTGGTTGTTCCTTATATAGAAGCTGTTCCAGACCTTACATTGCACTTGTCCTTCTGTGAACCTTTCCCAGCTGTATTCCTTCTGCTTTGCACTTCTGTAGCTATGTGGTGACACTATCCATGTAACTACCTGGCTGCTTAAAGGGAATTTATGGGCACTGTGTGTTGCTGCAGTGACCAGAATTAGCTGCATGTTTTGGAGAAGCTGGCCCTTATTTGCAAAGGCTTTTATTACATGAACCTTTTCAGTGGAACTGCAATTATTATGAATCCTGAAAGAGGACTCTCTGCAGCTTCCAATTACAATTCTGGCTGCATCCAATTTGAATGTCATTTGCTATTTAGGGAACATTTGAAAATGCATTTTGGGAGGTGTCTTTCATTTCATTTATGGAGGCTAACATTACTTCTAATGCTAAAGGAAATTAAAAAGTGCTTCCTGCTTAGAATCAATTAATTTTAATGAAAAAAAAAAAAAGTTGGTTGCTGTATGGTGGCCACATGGCAGCTTCTCTGTAGAGAGGAAACCAAGGTGGCTGGATGCAGTGCCAGGGTTGTGTCTGTGCTGCTTTGCAAGTTCATCTGCACCCAGAACCACTTATTATAGCTTTGTTGGTTTCTGAAACAGGAGACACGAGTGCTTGCTGCAAACCAAGCTGGGTCTGCAGTGAGGAACCACCTAGGAATGGTTCAATAGCTGACACCTGATGCGAAAGCAGGTAATTTAGTTCAGATGGGCCAGTTTGGTCATGTGCCACTTCTTGTCTTCACCTGGTGGGAATTCAACAACGTGAAGGGGTAATGAACCAAGAGAATTTGGTCTGGGGAGCTGTGGTGTCAGGGAATTTCTGGTTAACCCAGTCACATGCATTTCATTCAGATCGGGTGCTGATGTGTTGTTTCGCCTTTGCTGGATTATCCAGATCTCATGCTGCAGGATGTATGTTGGCCAAGGGAAGGAGCTGACCTGATATGAAACCTGCTGCTACGTGGTCTGAGCAGACTTGAGCCACCAGTGAGAGTGAACTGGGTCAGCACTGTGCACCCCGCACGAGAAACAGGATTCACAGTGTCATATAACGATGCCTGAGAGTGCTTTCTTGTGCTTGTGTTTGTATTCACTCCTTCCTACCTGGAAACAAGCACAAGTAGATTAAAAAGCCGCTTAGTGGATTCTAGCATTTAGTCAAGTGACTATTGGCTTTTTTCAAGGGTTCACCAAACTCCACTAAAAAGCAGGTTGTTATGTGTTAGTCTGGAGCCCTTTTGTTCAGCCTTAGATGTTTTTTATTCCCTTTAGGGTATTTACTGAAAGAACAAGAAGAAAATAACTCAAGGTGGCACCATGCAAAAATTGTATGTTAAGAATGAGAGTGCTACATTTTGGCTTTTCCTGGAACATAAGTGTGATACCTTGCCCCCTTTTAAGTCAAGTATCAGTTTAGAAGGAAAGAAAGAAAGAAAAGGAATGATACCCTACCTCAAAATCCCACTAAAAGAAAGCATTTCAATGCACGTTTTTCCTTCTCTGTTTGGGGGGAGAGGTGGCAAGAGGAGATTGGGTCAGCAGGATGTGAGGGAAGGCAGCACATGAGACAGATGTCAGTCATGTTGTTGGACACTCAGCCTGCACTCATGAGGCATCAGTGAGGATGAGGAGATGTAGGAACGTAAACAAAACTGTAAATAATCATAAATTAACTCATTCATCCAATCCAGTATTACCTGATCATGCAACAGAAGTGCTTTTATTTATTTATTTATTTATTTTTAATTTAAGATGCATACATGTATTATTAAGGAATAAAGTAAAACATTTATTTAATCTCTGGGTAATATTCATAACTTAGTTTGCAACTCAGAATCCCAAAAGCTTCTCGGCTGGAAAACTCCAGAAATATTTGAATCTGTTCTTAACTGTATGTTCTGGACCTTTGCTTGATTGGGATGATGTATTTAAGCCAAGGGGAGACTAACACAAGCCTGGCCATGTGTTATGTACAATGGATTTTGCAGGCAGAGAGTTAATAAGAGAGATTCATTATGTTTTGTTCAATGGTGCTGTTATCCATATGCTGCTTTTCAAAGCCTCTGTGCTTCATGAAAGCATCTCAGCATACTTTCAGGCTTGGCTGGTGTTTTGATTTTGCTTGAAAATGGAGGGCAGAGTTAAGGTTATTTATGTTATTTAACTCTGACCATAGCATCTCATTTGTTTTCCTGACTTGGTGTTTTTTTTTCAGGTCTACCTCGTTACTGAATCTTCTGGTTTTCAAGATGAGAGTATACTGCTTTATTTAAGGATATCTTTTAGGTGAGTCAAACGTATCTATAAAGCATTCATCTGATAATATGTGCACAAACCAAAATTTTGTTCCTTTTCACCCCAAACTGAGTGACCGATTAGTTAAAGCTTTCATAAGTGCAGCCATGCGTAGTTAAAATGAGCTGAAATCTAGACCTCGTGGAGGTGATTAAGAAGATTTAATCAGGCACTGCGTTATGCTACATCATCCTAGTCCTGGCATCTGAACTTGAGGGATGAGAGCCCTTGGTCTGGGCTGTCCAGCAGCAGTGGAAGATCAGGGATGGGGTTGGGTACAGGGAGGCGCTGGGCTGGTGGCCTCCAGGCAGGGCCACGAGGTGAGCTTGTTTCCACATTGTTCTATCTCAGCAGCAATTTGGTGATATACGAAAAGCCAGCCCCACGGTGAGTCTGTACCTGCCAGCCGTGTGAAGTGTGCTTTAAAAGGGCACGGCGATGGCGTGTCTCTCCCATTTGTTAAGGTCTGGGTGCGCAAAAAGAAGCACGCCTCTGGCTAAAAACGGGCCTTGCTGCAGTCTGGTGTGTACAAGGGGAGTGCTGCTGAGAGGACTCTCTAACAAGCAGGAATGCAGGAGCCTGGCACAGGCACATGAGCCCTTTCCTGTGATGGAGCCATGGAGTGTGCAGCAACCTGGTGCCCAGGAGCTGGAACGCCCCGCTTAGCCCCGGGGATGCAGTTTGTTTCTGTGTTCTGGCCTTCCTTCCCCCTTGCTTGTTTAAACACTGATAATCTCTTTGGTACAGTGAGTATTTGTTGTTGGACTTAGCTGTAAAGCTCCTGCAAAGCTCAGGGGAAGGCAGGGAGCAGCTGGAGACATTCCTCCGATGGACTCAGTTAGCCCTCTGCACCTTGTGTTCTTGTCCCCTCTCACCTCTTTATTTTGCCTACTCTCTTTTCACTGCTGTCTGTTGGCTCTCTGTATTCCGCTTCATCTTCACTTTTCTGTTCCTGGAACCTGCCACATGGCTTGCAGGGTTCCCATTGCCCAGGAGCCTTTAAAATACCACCCTGTTGGGATGTCCCTGCCCGGAAAAAATATAATTTCCTTTTTTTTTTTTTTTTTAATTTTAATTTCAGGCTTCTGATAGTCAAAATGGATGGCAAAGCTCATTTCTTCTCCATCTCTTCATTAAGTGAAGAGGAAGAGCAAGGATCAGCTTGTCCAGCCCTTGTGCCCACTCCCTCCAGGGGGAATGCTTCACCCGTGGCCATCGTGGGGAGGTCCTCAGAAAAATCCTGCCGGATCTAAACTCATTCCTACATAAAAGCATGTGGCCTTCTGTTGCAAATTCACAGCTGCTTGTGGCACGTGCCTCTCTCTGAGCTGGAGGGAGCCCGAGCAGGAGCCCACTGGGATGCTGCATATTCACACTGACTCCAGTCAAGGTACTCACCACCTTTCTCCGCTCTAGTCAGGTGGCAACGTTAAATATGACCACAGGCAGCTATCTGAGAGATTTAAGCACATCAGGCTTTTGCCAGCCATACAGGTGAATGAATTCTTCCCTCCCTCTCCAGCTCTCCATAGAGACCAGCTCCCTGCTGCCTGGGTTGCCAGCCAGCCACACGCTAATTGGGGCTGTCATCAAAAGAAATGAGTTTCCAGGCGAGCTGAGTTCAAGCAGGTCTGGATCTGAAGTGTGCAGCTGCCCACTCCCTTTTGTCTCCCTTCCCCTTCTGTCTTTCCTTTTTCTTCTGTCTCCTCTGTTTCTTTTTATTTTGTACTTTTTTTTTTTTTGAGGTTATTAATGTAAATGTCCCCCTGTTATTAATTTTATTATTAATTAATGTAAAATGCCCCCTGACCAGGAGGGGTGAAGTTGAGCGCACAGGTACCTCCAGAAAGGCGCGCAGGCGGTGCAGTGCGGAGCAGGGCTCTGCTCTCTGAGGTGTGGGTGTAAGGCTGGGTATGGGGACGTCGTTTATGGCATGGAGCATCCCTAGAAAAGCAGCAACCTAGAAAAGGACGGGGAGGAGTACACAACTGGTGCACTTCTGTGGGCTGGGCACAAGGTCACAGAGGCGCTGGTCATGCCAGAAGCTGTCAGCATCACTCATAGCCAGGCTGAGGTGAGGACACATCCCTGGTGCCATAGGAATTGACTTCTCCTCCAGCCTGCATCTCCAGATCCCTCCGGGTAATCTCTGACTGCTCACTTAAAGATGCTCTTTAAAGCTGTGCCCCAAACCGGATGGGTTTGGCCCCTCCATCAGGAGACTGCGACTCCTAGTTGCAGGAGACTGAACTCTTAGTTGGTCCTCAAAGGCATCAGACTTGCACATTGATCTTTTGTACCATCTTGCTCACACAGGCCACGTTGCATCCCCTTTCTGTGCTGGCAGTACCGCTAATGGAGCTGGGCTCAAGCTGGATTTCTTCAGCATTTCATCTTACTTTGTTCGGCTTTAATGGCTGGGCTTTGCTGCTGCCCTGGAGTGACCAGCACTGATCATTCCTCTTTCAGGCTCCCCTCTCGATGCAGTGCAAATGTAATTTTTGTCCTCGGAGCATTACCAGTTTTAATAGCACTCTTAATGCTCTGTTGTCTCGTTGTTCTGTGGCTACAGTAAGGGTGGAAGTATGATGGGGCCTTCTGTGTTGCGCCCGTAAGGAATTTGGGAATTTTTCATTTCCATCACGGAGAACACTGAGCCGTGCCTTTCCAAACGCCTGTCCCCTCCGGGCTTGTCTGGGACATACGAGATATCTGGGCCCTGATGTTCCCGAGAGACTGAACTGCACAAAAACTCATCAGAGACATGAATTTTGGCTGCAGCTCTGGTACCCTCCCTGATACCACCCTTGGGGACCAAAGCCACAAAAGGCTGAGGGAGGGAGCAGAGAGAGGCAGGACTGATGGAGAGACTGCTCTGCGTAGCGAGAGAGCCCACGATTGCTCACCGGTCAGCTCGGAGGGTGGTGCTCCACCTTTTGCAAATGGTGTTTTGCTCCAGAGCAGGTGCTGAGAGAGCACCGGCATCAGGGGGCATGGGATTTATGTGGGGAGGAAGGGTGAGGAAGATGAGGGTGGATCGCACCCCAGCAAAAACATGACGACATTCACTTAGTCCTGTGCTGACGGCCGTGCTGTTAATGGAGTGAGAGGAGATGAAGGGTGGCTGATTGGAGGTGAGGAATGACACTGTCTCAGAGCTGTGAATGTGATCTTCCTGTGAACATTTTTACCCTGCACATCACTGCATTTCTGAGTGCTGGACTAGGGAATCACTGGAAGCCATCTCCCCCAAATCCCAGTTTTGCAGGGCAGGAGCTTCTCGGGGAGCCTCATCCACCACTGGGCGTTTCTTCTAGCCCACAAAATTCATAGTTTGGGAGGTCACGAAGCCAAATGCTACCAATGGGTTCCATAAAGGGTTGGCTGATTTTATGGCCAATAATAACATTTGTAGTTATACATGCTACAGTAAGATAAGGCTAATCAATTCTCATGCTTCAGGTCAGCAGCTGATTGCTGCAGGGGTCAGGAAGGAATTATTTCCTCACCATTTACAGCTTTATTTAATTGGCCAGATGCATTAAGAACCTTTTAATTATTTTTTTCTCTTCTGTCCTCTGAAGCATATGGAATTAAGCACTTCCAGAGACATCGTTCTGCATTGGTAGGGCACCGCTGCTCTTGTCTGGTCAGGCAAATCTTGCCTGTATTAATGAACCCTTTTAACGCTGGGATTTTTGCTGGAAGTTAGCAGCCTGTTTTTATTCATAAAAGGATTTTTCATTAGTGCTTCCTGATAACTCGGAGGAAAAATTGTTTGTTTCTTGTAAGTGAATGCTGTGTGCAGGACCTGCTCTCAATTTGGTTCCAGAACTGGATGGAAATTTTCTGCCCTAGTGCTAGTTACACGGGCATAGTAACTTATGTAATTCTTGATTTCTATCTTACACTTGAAAAAATAAATTAAAAAAAAAAAATCCAACTGGGGCAAATCCAAATTGAAGAGCTTTGTTTTGAGTTGAGTCAAATTGTTTGCTTTAAATGAACCGAAGCCTGCAGCTAGGAGCAAATGCAACACTAGAGAGCTTCTGCCAGAACTGATTTGGGGGAACTGTAATTGAGATGCTCGGTTCCTTGGCGCGGACTGTCCTCTTCAGGGTGAGCTCATCTCCACTGCGCTCTGCTGCCCTACCTGTACCCAGAGGAAAGCAGTCTGATAATCCCAAACTACCACTCCTATGGCTCCACATGGATTTGCCAAAATGCACACTAGTCATGTTGGGCTCTGAAATGACCTTCATCATGCTAATTAGGATTAAAAACCTTTTATTCTTGATTCTGTTCTGAACCTCACTTTGGGGGAAACTCCGTTACATCAGTCTGCACTGGTTAAGCAAGCAGGTGAGTGCTGCACAGCTTCCTCACTCCATTTCCTCGCTGCTGGCTGGAGCTGCATAGGTTATAGTCTGCCCCCAGGCCAGCTCAGGATTTGTCCAGAAGCACCATTCTCTTTTATCAGGAAAGAAGACAGATGCAATCCATTTGAACTAAAAAATGCAAAGCCTTTGTCTCTTTAGATGAAGCCTGCAAAAGAATTTTTCATTTTGGAAGCTTTGCACTGAAACCTTTTTTCGCAGGGAGTATTTTAAAAAATTAATATTCTCATTTGATTAAAAAGAAAAAGAAAGCAAATCTGGGATGCTTGAAATATTCTCTTTTAAATTAAAGTTCCAATTGCTCCGTGAGACTTCCAGATGAGCTGAAGTTTGCCCTGTTTCAGACTGAGCCACCGTTATCTTTGGATCTGAGTCTTTCCTGGAGTCTTTTTGTTTTCTTGTTTTGGCAAATTTTAGGAATTGCTGAAATTTTGTCTAACTTTGGGGAGGGAAAACTATCAAATGTCTCCCCTGCTCTTGCAGAACAGCAGCACTATGCCCTTCCCTACAGTAACCTGACGTGTTTCTTTTAATGTGTATGCAAAGGAAAGCTCCTGCTTTCATCCTGGCTGCAGTCAAAGAAAGATGAAATGCGAAATTCATGCCCCATGGGCCGGATTTGTTTGGGCATGGGTGACAGGGGTTAGGAGAAGTGAGGAAATGCAGGGACTGCCTGGGATGGGGTGATGGAGCAGGCTGTCACCCTAAAGCTGTCAGCGCTGCTGGGCCACGTTGTGATCTGTAGCAGTCACACCTCTCTTTTGCACCTATTGAGAGATAATAATAAATTAATTGAGGCTTATTAGTTAGATTAATTGTAAAACTGAGGTGAATTGCCTCCTTCTTTCTCTGTCTGTATTCACCAGCCTTCCACAATCAATTAGATGCTGCCCATCGATATTTCAGCCTTTTTCAATACCGAGGCGGCAGTACTATGGTTCATGCATTGAGCTGGAATGGTGTAGACCAAAAAATCATTATTGTCATTGCTTTAACATAGATTGGGAAGAGTGGGGTTCACCCGCCACGGCCTGAACCTCTGAAAAATGCAAGAAAAAAAAAATCATCAATTGCTTTACTGCTTTTCATGGTGGTTTGCCACCTGCCGAGCAGCGAGGGCTGAAGGGATGTGTCTGTCTGCTCACTGGTCAGAGCCTCCAGAAAGGCTGTCAGGGCCTGCTGGGGAGGTGCTGGCCCTGTTTCCACCTCTGCAGCCTCAGTTCTGCCCCAGCTTTGGATGTAGTGTTCAAGTTACAGCCAAGTTCCCTCTCGGTGGAGCTGCAGAGAAGAGAGGGAGATTTACACCTGTTCTCCCAACTGGAAAAAGATCTGCTTTTACAGTTAAATGTTGACACTTTAAAAATGCAGGTTACTTCTTCATCTTGATACTGCATAGCATACTGTACAAATGGGAGAAGCAATATAACTAGTAATTGCAGACAAATTCTCTATTTCCTTTAATTGTTTCCGTAACTTGATTTACTTTTGAAATAGTCTGTGGATGCCTTGCCTGTTTACCACCTCTTTGTGTTGCTCTCACTTCTTCTGCCTTGACTGATGAAGTGCATTCATCATTTCTTTTCATTTGCTGTAGACAGACACAGTTGCTCTTAACAGCAGCTTGCTCAGAAAAGGAGCTTCTGGTAAAAATGGTTAATATCAGTCTAGAACACAACAAGGGATTTGTAGGGAAAAGGCAGAAATAGCATGCATCTGAAGAAAGCAATGTCTGAGCATCGTTTCGAGAGCACCGAGGAAAATGTAAGCAGGATGAAGCAAGTCTGTGGGTAGGGGAAGGGAAGGTTGGGCAGTAGATGTAGCTGGGGAAACTCGAGGAGTTGTTGCTGAGAGCACGTCTTGCCTAGGTCTTTGGACCATCAGGGCTCCATGTCCATGGCATCCAAGAGAGGTTGATACCCTCCCAGGTATCCCCCTGCTTCCCCTCCCCATTGCTGCCTTTCCCCTCCTGGCTCTCAGCTCCAAGGATGTGACTCTTACCTAAACTGACCTGGTTTGGGCCAAGTTCCGTGTCCCATGTACCACTGGTTGTAACGGTTTGTCTCCAGGCAGTTTTTGTCCCTTGTGTGGGGTCATTCTCCTGGTGGAATTCATGGATATTTGTTAGTTTGCCTGGGGGATGCGTCTTGTGAAACTGAGCCTTCTGGACAGGCTCCTCACTTCTCCTTCACTGTGCTTTTTGTGCCTCCTGTGCAGGCCACCTCTGCTGCAGTGCTGCTGGGTTGTCGTCTCCTTCCCCTGCTCTTCCTCTTCTCCTGAAAATGTTAAAATGATCAGGGCAGGGAGCTGCCTTGTCCCTGCTGCCTGCACTGCCGGGCGTGCTTGCTTATGGTGCTCTCTGCAATAAGCACCACAAATAACCCAGAGACCCACCTCGGTCTTTTCCAGCTTCAAGCACTAGGCTCTCTTGCAGAACTGTGCCTCCTCTCACCTACTCTTCTGCCCTGGGAATCCTGAATTTGCTTCTGTGCAGAGGTTTGGCTTTGAGCAAAAGAGCAGACAGCTATCAGCCTGCTGAGACTGGTTGGTAGCTGCGAAACAGGGTGTTTTCCTGGGAGCTTCACAGGGGGGGAGAGCAGGGGAGACATGAATTACATCCCTGCAGGCTGTGGAGGTATCTGATGCAGGATTCCCACACCTCCAGTGGTTCTGAGTGAAGTTGTTCCTGTTTCGATCAGTGCAACCCTTTTTGTGTGATGCCAGGCTCGGAAAGCCTGAGCGGCTATAACTGGCAGGTAGGTGAAGGAGTGACTGCGTAATTTTGCCTCTACAGAATTTTAGAGCCTGTTTCTTGGTATGAAAACTCGGGTGCTTGCAAGCCGCTGCCCAGCTTGTGGGCTAGTGTGCCTCACGTCCCTCAAAGCTGTATTTTTTCTTTAAGATCTTTGCTTGGATTTTGCCCTGTATGCTCACCTTCATTTCTCTCTCTTGTTGGTGTTTGGAGACTTCTTGAGATTTGGGATGGCTCAACCCTTCCAGGATGGGAGTGTGAGCAGCTGGCTAGAGCACGGCTGAGCTTCTACATGTGCTGGTAAATCCCCTAAACTTCTTCTAAGTGTGTTTTTGGTGTCTGTGTGCTCAGTGACTGTGCCAGAAATGAAGAAGAGGAAGGATGCGACCTGGAAGATATGTCCATAATGTGGTCCTTCAAAGAGTTCACAACTACCCTGGCACCGTGTGCGGTTTAAAGAGGGAGGTAAGATTTCTGAAGGGGGTTATTTCCGTGGAGCAGTGTTTGCACAACACGTGCCAGAAGTTGCTGCTGTTTTCTGGGGACAGCTGAGTGCCTATCTCCACAAAGCTGTCTGCATGCAGCAAAGGCTGTCTGGGGATGCTGGCTGATTGCTTTTAATTTTGCTGTGAAAATAACCTAAACTGACTGAAAAAAAACATTTCAAAGATGACTTCCTGATTGTAAGCCAAAGCTGGGAGCTGCTGTATATAGATGTTTCCTAAGCATTTTCTTTGGCAATAATCAGCCCAAAAGCTGGTCTCAGAGGAGGGTCACACATGAGAGTTATTAACAGAGGTTTTTACGAACATGAGACTCGCACTCAAATTTCAATTCAGATAAAATATGCCAATTGAAGTGTATCTTCCCCTGTCGCTTTTGCAGAGGGAGATTTTATTAACACCGATTGCATGGAAACGGAGGTCGGCCGTGCTGCCCCCACGCAGATAAAAAGACATTAATGCACTTAGGCTGTGACAGCAAAGAGCAGCTGGTTTTATTTTATGTTCCTTTTGACTTCAGTGGGAGTTTCGCATGAGTAGTGCAGGACTTTTGGGACTGGGTTCAATGACAGATCCTGCTGGTGAGCGTATCTGGAGGAAGGGCTGTGAAGGAGCAGCCTGCTGTCAGCCCGTGGTGTGGAGCAGTGATGGCAGGATATAGGGTGACCCCCAGCACTGCGATGGCACGGATAGATGGTGAGGACCTCAGGAATGCTGGAAATGGAGGAGTTGTGGGATGTGCAGGTGTTCCCAGGTTCATTTCTCAATGTCTCACAATTGAAACGGAGAGATGAGCTTTCGTGTGGCCCAGGCAGCAGACATGGAAAGCTGTAGGAAAGGACTGTGCCTGATGTGGGGACACCTGCCCAAATCCAGCCATGAGCCTGGTCCATGCTGTGGGCTGGTGCTGTTCAAGAGGGTGAGGAATTAAAGCCCCGCACGCGCCGCTCCCGCCTGGCGCAGCCAGCTGTGATGATGGATGGATCTCTCAGTCCTCGGCAGGAATTGTACAACACCTCATGACTGCGCTGCCCGATCGATTAGTACATCTCCTTCAATCAAGCAGACTATTTTGTGCGAGCCTGAAGCTGGCTTTCCGAGACGCGGGCTCCAACCTGTCTGCGCATTTTGCAGCTCGTAGACCACCTCCCTGCTGGAGGGGCGGGATTTGCTTCGGCAAAAGCTTTCTTCTTCCAGGTCATCTAATTCGGAGCTTTCTGATAAATAGGCTGCTCGACATTTTTTGATATAAAGGTCAACATCCTCTGATAGACTCGAGGATTTTAAGATAAGTGGAGGAAATGGCATTGGTAGGCTGATTTTGATAATGATACTAATCTTGTGTCTGATCTTTGATAATGATACTAACCCTATCGGTGTGCCGCTCATATCTCTGAAAATGTGACTGGTATTTTTTTTGGCAGAACCACGCTGGTTAGCACAGAATAGCTTTACTGGAGACTCTAACTTGTGCATGGGCTGCTGTATAAAATGCAGAAAAGGAACCTTGAATCGTTTTTAGGGCAGATTCAGTCAGAGTAATTGTTTTTGGCTGCATATGGTCACAACCTCCTGAGTCAGCTTTCCCAAAGCCGTGACGTATTTGCTAATTAATTATTGCACTGATGAGTACACATTTGATATAACAATTGGAATGTACTTCTGGGGGCAGACTCTCTTTTTTTGCAGAACAGTTCCAAGTGCCAGAAATCCTTTTATTCAGACAGAGGACAGGGACTGCCCTTTATCAGTAGTACTGAGGAAGACAAGAGGGCCAAGAGAGTGTGGGCGAGCTCTGTGCTTTGGGAAGCCTGAGAAGTGCCTGTGATGTGGAGATGTGGGTTTAGACCTTCTCGGGCTCAACAGCACTGGGACCTCAGTCTCTGTGGCTGGATGCTCACTGTTAAAACAAGGTTGTGCAGTGAACAGAAGGGGCAAGCTTTCCTCCCCAGAGCTGCTCGGCCAGTCTGGTTGTGGTTGTGCTTCTGTGGGGCTGAGCATCGTCCCCTCTTGTGGGAGCTTTCTCCTGGTGTAAGAAGCAGAGAAGGTGGGCTACGGAGGAACTGCTGTCACCTTTGGAGACCACGGCAGAGGCTGTGTGAGCACCAGACTGTGCAGCACACAGATCGGTGTGTTTCTGTTCCTTAGACTCACCCAGCAAAGGTCTTGAGGGTTCCTGGGGACATCAGGGCTGGCGAGGTCTGGTTTCCGGCATATCTGTGCATCTGCAGGGTTTTGGTGCCTCTTGTGAATGCTAATTAAAATTTTCTCAAGGTAGGGTGATATATAAACAGCCCTCTGTTTTTAACATGATTTATAGTATCAGTTTTGAGGTATTCTTAGAACCAGGTAACTTGCATTTTGTTTGTCTTCTCTTTAAACATCTGTTTTTCCCAAATCTGTAAGGACATAATTATCCCTGATGCTGTCACCTCTCTATTCAATCTTGGTTGAAATAAGCCAATCGCTTCAAAAGTTACCAGGGATGCACACCACCACACTCCTGTGCAGCGCAAGTGTTTCCCTCAGAAATGAGGCTGAAGAGGTAAGACGGGCTCACAGTAATGCACGGTCTCTTTTTTTGTTTATTATTTATTTTTGTGTGGTCCTCCAAAGAGCATCCAAGTGGCACGCTGCCGTACTCGCCTCTTTGCAGAAGTGCTGCATCTGCAGAAACGTAATGGATCTCTCTCCTTTGGTAACGTTTAGTGCAGAGAAAATGCTGCTCCCAAGGGGAACAGCTCATGCAAACCCTAACATGGCATAACCTGGCCTGGCAGAGGAGCCAAGCAAGAGGGATGCCCTCAGGGCATGTGGCCAGAGCCTGTGCTGAGAGGGCACCTGCCTCTGCCCGGGCTGGTAAACTCCCTCCAGAGCTGCAAAACACAAACCTTTCCCTCTCCCCAGCTGTCTCATGAGAATGCTGATGCTTACGTTACCCTTGTCGGCATCCTTGGGATTGTCTCCTTGGTTAATTGCCTAATTGGTTTGAGTCGTTCATTTGTAATTGTGCTGCCTTGGCCGCTAATGCATGGAGAAACATCCCGCCTGCATTGTCCTCTCTTCATTTTGACATTGGTGGTTTTTTTCTTCTCAACAGCTTCGTGTCCAGCATTAGAACATGGCTCATGAGGGGCTGCTCTCTGCCTTGCACCCTTTGTCTCCGTGCATTGCCACCTCCCACAGCCCCTGCAGCATTCGTCCCTGCAGCATGTGGTCCACCACAGGCATGCGTCGAAATGTGACGAGCGTCTCCCATCAGTTGGGGCAGTGCTGCTCTGAGCCTGGCTCACACCAAGGGCCTGTAGATGTTCAATTCCTTTTACAAGGTGTGCAAGTAACTTTCTGGTGTCTGAGCCAGAACACTGGAGTAAATGCTTTTCCCATCTCCCACCACAGTGGACTGAAATCCCAGTAGAAGCAACTTATTCCTGCTACTCTACTGTTGCTGCCAGGAGTTATCTGTCCTAGCGGAAGGGAGTGTGCTTTGTGTGTTTGTTAGGCTCTTGCAATTGCTTGCTCCCTGTAGAGAGAGGTATAAAACTTCTTCCAGGTGACATTTGCAGAAAAAAAAAATCAATTGTTTATCAACATCCCGGCAATCAATAAGTGCAGTGATAGGTGCAACTGTCTCTATTGGAGCTTGGCCTTGATTGCTAAGTAGCCAGCTTTTTGCTAAAGCCACCTGTGGCTGGAGCCTGGACATTTCTGTGGGACCAAAGGATGGATCTTGGAGGATCTTAGAGTAGAGACCTGAGGGGCGCCTTGTGCTGCCCGAGCCCATCCCTTCCACTAGGTGGTGGTGCGTATTGCCTGGGGCTCATCCTCTTTGGCCTGCTGGTCTCTGCTGTCTGGCAGACCTCAGGAGATGCTTGGGTACGTGTGGACAGATAGCCAGCGTGTCTGGTCTCTGGGAATTTCGACACCAAGCTGCAGTTTCACAGTGAAGAAGGGAAACACGGGACCAGAGACAAACCCTAGTTCCTCAGTCCCAGAGGAATTCACCATCCATTTCTGAAGTCTAAAGTGAAGCTGTGCCCACTTGGCCATCTAACTTGAAGTCCCCAGGGTCTTCTTGCTGCATCTGAAGTGCCCCCATGCCTGTATCGCTTTTCCCTTCCTGATTTCCTCAGCAGCCTTGGCTTAGCACTGGAGCAGATGGGACGGATGAGGACCTGATACGAGGCTTGGGTTCCTGCTGGTGGGGCAGATGATGGTGCTCGCTTTCAGCACCCTGTGCCAGCATCTCCAGGCATCCTTCTCCTTCCTTCAGTGCTGCTGGTGCCCAGCGGATCCTGGTTGTGCCCAGTGCTGCTCCCTCTGCTCGGGACACCTGCAGGCATTCACACTTGCTTGCAGCTGACTTGGTATCTCACCAAATGAGGGAATTCATGTGGCCCTACCTGCACAGCGTTCCTGTGCCTGAGCTTTCCCTTCTAACCAACTCTGAGTTCTTCCAGTGACTGCCGACAAGGCCAAGATACCCTCTTACAAAAGATGCAGCACAGGAGTAGGGCTGGAAGAGTTAACACTGGCAGCTCGCAGACACGCTGGAGAGTTACATCATGTTGCTGTGGAAACTAACTTTCTGAAACCACAGTGATGTATGGTAAAGCTTTGGGTCAGCGGGTAATAAATTCTGTTTAAAAAGTGATTTTTTCCCCATCTGCTGATGTAAACATCATTAAGAGAAATGACGGCTGAGAGATGGATTTCTTTTTATATCAATTTTCAGACAAAGAAAATAATTTTTTTTTATAATAAAAAAAGTTGCTGGAAATCAGAGTGTGCTATAAATAATAAAATAAAGAAAAAGCACCGGTGATGGAACAGAAATTTTCCCTGGTGATTGGTTTACAGCTTTCTGTGATTTAATGGTAACTTGCAGTTGCCTGTGGGAAGAAGCTGCAGCAAAGCCCTGGATGTGCTCCATGAGCCGGCAGCCCGGCTGGCCTTAGAGGAGGCTTTTCCACTGCTGTCAGCCCAGGGTGAGCGGCGTTTGCAGCAATGCCTGAGCCCTGTCTTTTTCCTCGAGCTGCTCTGCTTGGCTCTGGCTGTGCAGGGCCTCTCCTGCCAGACCTGCTCGTGTCTTGGTAGGACGCCGCGAGCTGCCCTTGCTGAGGATGTAGCCTGGGTGAGTCTCCTCAGCATCCTGGTTGCTCCGTTCGTTGCTGGTCAGCCTGATCTGATGTTGGATTTGCAAACTGCTGCCTAAATCCCAAGCTTTGAGGACTTCAGAACATCGCTGCAATACAGTTCCTCTGTGCCGTGCATTTTCTTGCCCTGCCCATTGCCACTGAAGGGTATGTTTCCTACTGCCTGCGCTGTACCAGGACCTGCCCTGCTGCTCTTGGGATACTCTGTAACACATGGGTTGATTTCTATTTGTTGTTATTACTGTTAATTATTTTGTTCTGTTTTGTTTTCTTTTTACCCTTTACCCAGGAGAGTCTGGAGCAGGGGAGCAAAGCTCACTCCGTTTACACAAAGCAATGTGACAGTCCCAGCTAACTGCAAGTGTGCCTCTGGGAATGCAGACAAAGGTGTCACCGTGATTAATGGGGTAATTAATAAGCAATTAATGTGCTTTAGAGCATGGCTATGCCTTTTATCCCAGCCATCCACTAGGCACTGATGCACTTTCTCTGGTGACCATCAGAGTTCAGAGCAGCTTGGGCTGATGAAGATGATGCTTGCAGACCATGATGCCACCAAGAGCTCCTCGGTGCCACTCTGCACTGACACAATGGGAAGTCTGCTTTGGATGGAGGGAAAGAAAATGTGTGTTTTTCTTCCTTTTTTTTTTTTTTTTTCTTCTTCTTTGTTTTTTTAGCTAATTGATGGGATTAAAAATATTACAGTGGAATGCCCTTGAAATGCATGCTCTGAAATTTCCTTCTCTGGCGGTTCTTCCATTCACATCCCTGAGCTCTGAAAGCTGGCCTACGTGCAGACACCCTACCTGGCGTCACAAATTCACATTCCCCTGGCTGACAGCGCTGCTCTCGGCTGGTCCTTCTGCCTCTTTGCTCTCCCAGCTCAGCCTGCATTTTCACGTCCCCTCTCACAGCCCACACAAGCCCAGGGCTCTGTCGCGCCTGGGTGGGTTCCCTCAATCATACTCAATCCCATCGAGGTGCTATGTTAATGTCTGGAGCTGAGCAAGGAGCATATTTTCCATTTCATGGCAAAATTGCAGAGTTTAATTTAAATGTATTTTTTGTTCTGAAATGTCCCTGTGAAACCATTTAAAAATTGTTTACATATTTTGAGTCGATTTTTTTGGCATTTAAAAGCAATTGGAATATAAAAAAAGCTTCCAAGTGCAAACTTGTTTTAAAATGAAAATCAAACTATTCCATGCCCTCAAAATAATGAAACATAATGTTTTGATGTTATCAAAACACCTGGGTCAGATTTTTGTCTGGAATCACGAGCGTGTTGATACCGACGTGTCCAGGTGAACCATTTCCTTTGCCAGAACTCAGCACGCTCCGGACGGGAAATCCCCAGGCAGCTCTGGCAGTAGCAGCCAAACCTGGCCTGCTTGTGTGATGTCATCCTTTCAACTCCTCAGCCTCAAAGCTTGTGCTCTACGAGGCATCCCAAAGGTGATAATTAACCAGCAAAGCTACTTCATAGAAAAAGAGGAAAGATGATAGCAAAAAAACCCACCAAACACATTCATGAGCAATGGTGTAGTCAAGGAGGTGAACGAGGGCTTGCTGAAGCACCCAAGTATCTTAGAGAATGTGAATGTTATAATGCAGTGTGATAAAAAAGAAATGAATGGGATAAAAAAATGTTGCCCAGGCCCAAGCATGTGTGTGGCTTTGAGCTGTCTGGTGTACTCTCCTGGCTCGCAGACACTCCAGTGCCTCCAGGAATGCAGGTTCTGTCTCTTCCCTGTGCTTGGATTTTGCAGGCTTTCTTCCCCTGGCTCAGTGTGAACCCATCTCAGTAACGGATGGAAGGAATTCAGGGGAAGGAGGTGAAAGATAGCACAGCTTTGACGCGGCAGAGATGAGAAATTTTGCACTTTGTCATCGACTAATGGGAACAATAGCAGGAATGAAAGCTGACTGCTTGCTTTTGGAAAGCAGAGGAGAGAAACAACCGACGTGCGAGATGACAAGAAACATCTTCCCCTGAAGGCCAATCCGTGTGTCATTTGAGCTCGATGTTCTGGTCCTCTCAGTTATTTAGGTGGCCTCCAGTCACGAAGAGCTGGAGCATCGCTAGGGAGCTGCCCAGGTGCTGCGTGAGGACAAAGATGCTCAGCTGGGAAAACCCTTTTCTTAAGCACTTGCCTGAATTCCCTGTGGCTCGGACACGTGCAGCAGCACGGAGACCAGGTAGTCCGGGCCTGGGGCATTGGAGGGGGCTCCTTGCCCACCACGTCCTTGTACACTGGCCTTCAGGAACTGGGTCACCCCTTTGCACCCAGCAGCTCTCCCCGACCTGCCTGTTGCCTGTGGCATGCCTTGTAAGTGCACTTGTTTGTGTTTTTATTTCTCAGGTCCAGCCTGGCATGTGGATATTTGAAAGGCCATTTGTAGTCAGCCCGTGTATCTGCCAACACAGCCTGCCTACTGTAACCAGCTCGCTCGTGTCATCATTTACTGCTCCTCCAATATTTGTGTCAACTGTGATCTTTGCTGGCAGCAAGCTCATGTTTTGCCTTCCAGATCATGGAGAAAAATCTCCCAACAGCCCTGGGCTGAGAACAGAGCTTTGTCTGAACCTCACCATGCTCGCCTGAGCTCCTGGGGCACCGGTGGCATCCCCTGCTTCGGAGGAGTCAGGATTTCTAGTCGAGATCCCCAGTTCATCCGCCTCCATTTTGCCTGCTGAGCAGAACGACAGGACATGCACTGGGGAAGTTGTTTTAGCCGCGGTCTTAGCTTGACAGCAGTGACGAGAGGGCAAATGATCTTTCTGTCAGTGTAGTGAAAGCCATTGCAGGCTATTGATTTTTTTTAATCACAGCACCCCATTCAGAGTGGTGCAAAATGCTGCTTTAAATATTAATGCTTTTCCCACTGCTTTCTCCCTTTGCCCCCACGTCCTCCCATTCCTGCACGGGTCCCAGGCTGTGGGGCAGCTGAGGGATGCTCACCGAATGAAGGAGGGCTGTACGTAAAGCACTCGGCAGTGCCCCTTTAACGCAGGAGCAACTTGACTTTTATTGCCAGTGCTGAGAGCATCTACAAACATAGATTTAGCATCAGCCCCCAGGCTTAAGATACAGCTGTTATATTTTTTCTTTCTCCCTTTAATTTTTTTTCTCTCTCCTTTGTACTAATGTAATGCTTATTTAGGAACTGCAGCCATCTGTGTCTGCTATGGATGGCACTGTTAAATTTGCTATTGCTTTCTTTCCCCTGGTTTGATGAGACTCCCAGTGCACAGAAAATTTCCCAGGACAGCAGAGACTTTCTTTGATTGCTTTTTTTGATTCCCTCCAAAAGAGAATGTTCACAGTGCTCTTTCTGTCCCGGAAAAAGGTCAGCAGCCAGAAAGCTGAGGATCCTGCCTTACGTCGGGTTAATGAGGTGAATTTATGAAGGGCTGGCCAGACAAGAATGTTGTTGAAAGTAGAGGTGGCGGTTTTATCTGCAAATAAAAAGGGAGGGAAGGAGGAAGGGCTGGGACCAGAGCCCTTCCCGTTCCTCCGAGCAGCTTGTGGCTGACGGTGAGACAGCTCACGTGGGAATTGGGACAGTTGCTGTACTCCAGGGAATTTTCAGTGTTTTTCAAGTGGAATAATTCTGACTCGACAGATGGACAGGGACCTATCCCAAGTTAACAATCTGGCGATCAGCGAGCGCAGCGGGAGGCTCAGGCACAGCTCCGTTCCAGCCAGGCAGAGCAATGATGGGTGTGTGGTTTCGCCATCAGGCACTTGGCTATTTTTGTCAGGCGAGGCAGAAGTTGATTTCTTCCTGTTTTGTCGCTGAGTTGCTTGCAAATGGCTCGTGTTCACCCTTGTGAGGGAAGGTAAATCTTAAAAATATCTCTGAAGGGAAGAAAAAATATCTTTTTCTTTTGGGCAAAGCCCTTGTAGAGTGAGTTGCTCCAGAGAAAGCCACCATTCCTAAAAGTTATTTACATTTTAATCCCCTTCTCTTTGTTTTCATTTCGTGTTTTCTCTATCATGTGCTCCTTTCAACTCTTCCCCATAGAACCATAGCTTCTTTTTGCACCCCAGGCCACCTGCCTTGCTAATAGCCCTCTTTGCAGAAAGGTTAACAATAAGTTTATATGAAAATACTTTACCATCTGATGGGGACCAGGTATCGGGTGGTGGAGGTGCTGCTTTATGGTTTGTAGGGGCTGAGGAGTTGTCACTTTTCTTACCACAAGCCCTTTGGCTGCATCTGTTTGGGCACTCAGGGCCATTCCTTGTCCCCTGCCCATACTCTTCCTCCAAAGCAGTTTTTAAATTGCCTTGCCATCTCCCAGGATGGGACAAGGAGTCGTTTGAAATGGTTGCAAATGGCCTGGGGTTCAAAGCCACAGTAGAGACGGTTGCAGTAATGTGATGGTGTAGGTGGTTAAGTTCCAAATATCAGGAATATTGGTTTGATTTTCTAGGGTGCCTGAAGTCACAGGCTCACTGGAAGCTGTCAGCTGCCCCTGGACTTTTATTGATGCCTCTCCATCCTTCAGATCCTGGTAGTTAAGAGCACACAGTCACCTCCTTACGCTGCTGCCATGCATCACAGAACCGTTCCCTGGGATTTGCTGCTAGGATCCCATGGAGCCTGTGGCACATTAGCTCCTGAGCTGGCAATTTGGACTCGTACCTGCAGTGCTGAAGGTGCATACACACACCACTAACACTTAAGAGCTTTGCAATATGGTTTTGCAGCTGTCAGCATGATGAATGGATGTTATGTTGTATTTCCTGCTTTATCAAATACTAATTATGTATATGATAATTCTAAGCATCGTGGTTACTTTTGGCTCATTTGTTTTTCAGTTTCCAGAGGCGTAATGGGATATTTCGACACCCCCACTTCCATTCTTGAAATTCTGCTTTAATTGCTTCTCTTCGGCTTTTGCTTAAGGTTTCCAACTCTGATGGGTCAGTGTATTGATCCTGCACTTTGATAAGGTCAGTGGAGATCAGCTGTGACATTTCGAGGAGATTTGCTCCTCCCCTAATGGGCTTAGTCATCAAAGAGTTTTTCAGGGGACAGGGCAAGGGGGAGATTGAATTTAAACTCTTACATATGTTCATTTAGGCAGTCTTGTAAGGCTCTGAATGGTGATACCGGTTGAGAGCCCAGAGTGTCTGCTGTGGAGGTAGAGAACTCTGCACAGCAGAGTTATTGAAGCTCTGTGTTTATGACCCTCGTTAGAGCAGGTGCTGTCTGGGTAACTGACCAGCTGAGATGACACAGACTGAACCCAAAAGGGTTCATGATAGAGCAAAACCAGTGGCCCCGCTCCCCAGTTCTGCAAAGGCTGCGCTGCGCCTCCAACGTGGTGCCTCCAGCCACAGCTCATCTTGGATGATTCAGAGGAAGGTGAGAAAAAGAAATAGCAAGCAACATCTGTCTGGCCAAATGAGCCTGGAGGAGGAAAATAAATAAATGAATTCCTTCCTTATGTCTGCAGGCGACCAGCTGAGGTCTTGGAGGATGAGATTTGACTACAGCTATCGGCTCAGTGAGAAGCTTCGAGGCTTAGCAGCAGATAACACAGAATTTCCTGTTCTTGTCATGGCTCGAGGAAGGAGGAAGCGAGCAGGGGCACGCATGGGTTCCCGGGCCGGAGGTATGCCCTGCGCCATCCAGTCCCACTCCCTCTAACCCTGGGGCTTGGGCTTTCTCCCAGGAGCTGGAATAAAGCCTAGCTGCTCAGAAGTTATCTCCTGCTATGCTAAAGATGTCAAATGATGAGGGCCCACACCCTTGCAAGGTCCTCCAGTGTTCGGGTTCCCTCCCTGCTGGGAAATTGCACTGTATTTTGGGATTTATCTGACCTGAACTTCCAGGCATTGAATCTCACCACGTCTTTGTCAAAGGCCTGGGAAGTCCCCTGCAACCTAGGATATTTCCATGTTTAAGATGTCTAGACGTCTTGTGATCTCCTGAGCATCTCTCCAACAAACCGAGCTCAGCTGTTAGTTTTCCCAGCGCTCAGATATTTGGGTGGCCTCCAGTTGAAAGCACCCTGGTGTCTCCCCCGGCTGGACACTGAGGGTTGGGGCACAGGCTGGGAGGGAGCGGGCGGTGGGAGAAGGTTAGTTGCTTGCACGTGGTGGCTCTGCAGCAGCCCCATGGGGTGTTGCTGTCACCCATGCATCCTGCTCGGCCAACCACGAGTTATTTCATGCATTTGTAGGGTTGAGCACTGGCATTGAGCCCAAACCTACAGATAACCTGCCCCAGCAGGCACACCTGCCCGCAGCCCCACAGCTCTCCTGGGAGGGGACATGTTGATGTTCTCTGTCTACAAGTGGTTCACAAAGTTGCTGAAGTAGACACAGTTGTTTTTCCTGCCTAAAACATCCCAATATCCCCTAGAAAATCTCTGAAAATGCAGAGCTGTGCTACACTCCTGTTAAAGTCAGGCATGTTGTTTTTTTTTCATAAGGAATCATGCAAATGGGCATAAAAGAGGGAGTTAAGGAGGGACAAAATGGGGAGTAAAAGAGGGAGCAGATGCAAATAGCCAGAGAAAACCTGGTTCCTGTCCCTGCTTGGATGAATATTCACTTATTCCATGGAAAGCATCTGCAGTCCTCAGTGGAGCTGGAGCTTTCTGAGGTAATCTCTCCCATTGTAAGTAGCTGTAATTTGCATGCGTTGTTCCCAGAGGCATCCTCTTGCATTTGGTTGCATCAGAACATATTTCTCCACGCGGCAGTAATGTAAGTAGGCGGTGTAGATTGGGGGTGACCAGCTTGTGGCTGAGGACACCGCTGAACAAATCTGCTCGTGTGTCACGTCATCTGCTTCGTCCACGTAGGGAGGTTTATCCTCTTGGATCTGCTTGGTCGCGCAGATCAAGGGGCCGTCGACTGGGGCAGACTGGCACCTGGTAGGTCAGGGAGATATAAATATATTTAGTGGTTCTCTAACAGGCTATGAATCCTGCCCCTTGTATCTGATCTCATTTACCCTCCTCTGCAACCTGCCCTGTCCTCATTACGTGACCTCGCTTTCTGCTGTCTATAAATGTTCGCAGCCAAGAGTATCACTCCAGCAAATGGTAGATAAAATGCCAAATGGTGTGGACAGGGAGCAGAGTGTTGGCATTGATCTAAACTGCCTGGAGAACCCTGCCGATCTGAGAGCAAAAGCTTTTTGTTGGTGTTTTTGGACTATGAAGTGAGGCCATCAAGTTTTCAGGATATCCCTGGCAATGGCAGAGCAATTCAATCATGCTGTCTTATCAGATTCTCTTTGTCTGTCTTATCTTTCTCCTCTCCTCACCGTCAGGATAGGAAATGCTTTTTCTGAAGGGTTAGTTATGTGTTGCTACAATGGGCAGCTGCAGTCTTTAGCACAGTAAGCAGATACCAGACTATGAGGTAGCTTAAAAATTCAGCTGTGTATATGGCCAATGAAACATCTGGCCTCCAAGTCCACCCTGACTCATGTCCTGCACACCCTTGTGCCTTTTCAGCACGGGGCTTGCTGTCAGATTCCCCCAGGAAGGGGAAGACGTGTTTGCTGAGATCGTTGCTGGAGGAATGATCCTCGCCATGGAGCCTTTCCAGGGCACTGCTCTCTGGAATGCTCCTGGCCCTTGCTCTTCTTGGAAGCTCTGCTGAGACATCTGTCAGCTCGAGCCCACAGAGGGAGGCCAAGGTAGGTCACTTTTTAGTCACTTCAGCTGACTTTTTCTCACGTGGATCTGAATAATCTCAAGGAACAGAACAGCTTTGGGTATTCTGGCCGTGGTCCCAGCCCTACCCCTGCAAATTCTGCACAGCTCTGTTAGGAGAGGGCAGTGTGAGGGAGCGGGGTCGGGCAGCTGGTCCCTGCCAGCTGGGATCTCACCAGATCGTGCGGATGGGTTTGGTTTTGTGACGTACTTGGGTTAATGCTTTACAGACACTAATTCTTGACAAGAAGCAACAGATCCAACAGTGTTTAAGTTTAAAGATGGGGTGAAATCTGTAGGCCTTGTTTTGCATGGAGCAGGACAGTGGAGTGCTTGGAAGTGGATTTAGGACATAGGATTTAGGCCTTGTTTCTGGTTTGCTTGGGCTTAGAGCAGTCACAGGGCTCCCACGGTTTAGAATTCGTCCAAGGTGCCCCAATATCACCGAGCTGAAGGGTGCTGAGTGTGCCGTGGTGGTTGGAGCCCACTTGAGAGTCTTCCTGTGTGCTCCTGACTGCTGTGGCATGGCACGGCTGCAGAGGGGAAGGAAAAGGGGTGCAGGCCCTGAAATGCCTTGGTAAGCTGGTTTGCCAAATCTCAGTGTCAGCGGTGCTGTCAGCGTCTCCCTGCCAAGAGAAGCAGGCAGGCAGCTGAGGTTTCCTGTTTTTTCCTTCCTTTTCTTTCACTCTAATGCTCCTGTTAAGCTCTCTTCACTGTGCTCACCGTAATGGTCCCTCGCTCGGTTTATGTCCTTCAAACTCTTCCCTTTAAACACTTAGTCATCACTTAGCTAAACTACTATATACAAATATAGCTCTTTTGATCTTCCTACGTAAATCAATACCTCCTGCCCTTTAATCTTCTTAGTGGCTTTCTCTGAACTCCCTCCAATTTACTATCTGTCTTTGAAAGTGAGTTGTCTTTTGGGCCTGATTCTCCACAATTTCAAACTTCCCCATGTCCCGATATCTGCCCACAACAGGAGGACATGGTGGCTCCCCACCACTCTGTTTATGTAGAAGATATACAAATACTTAGGTACCAAGCACCACTTGTCCCCTTGGCCAGAGCCGAAGGGTAATGCAGCCCAAGGCCGTGATCCCAAGGCAGGTCTTGCAGGATGCTGAAGGCCACACCAAAAGCCAGCTTCAGTGCTTCTGTGCCATTTGGGGTGAAGGAGAGTTGTCCCACTTGAGTTATGGAGAAGCGTTTCTGTACTGATTGGTGGCATACCATCTTCTCTGCAGCAGTAGAGCCCACGGGTGCAAGCAAGCCCAAGAGAAATGAAGATTTGTCCCCTCAGAATGGGTAACAAAGGTGTCCCTTCCTGCATGGGGTATCTCCCCCACCTGCCTGCTGGTGGGACCTCTCTGGCCATGGCTGGTGGGGTGAAACCACTGGGAAACTCAGCTCAGCAGGAACCCAGAGCTGGGAAACCCATCCGTGGTGCTGGTGGGCTGAGAGACGCTTGTCATCGCTGCACAGGGAGGGATCGCCACGTCCGCTGTGTAGTAGCAACTGGAGCACTGGGAGGTCCTGCTAGCGTATGGTGGGAGGTAACCTCGTGCCTTGTGTCACACAGGGGGCAAAAATTAAGGCCCTCTGTGTCATAGAATCATAGCATGGCTCAGGTTGAAAGGAGCCCTAAAGATCATCTAGCTCCAGCCCTCCTGCCACGGGCAGTGATGCCACCTACTAGATCAGGTTGGCCAAAGTCCCATCCAGCCTGGCCTTGGAGAGCTCCAGGGATGGGGAATCCACAACTTACCCTGGCAATCTATTCCAGTGCCTCACCACTCTTACAGTGAAGAATTTTCTCGAGAACTGTAAGTCTTGAAGAGACCATTGCACAATTCCTCCTCCTCTCCCAGCCTTGATGGTTTCTCCAGCCATCCCCTAAGCTCATTCCACTCTTGAACTGGGAATGCTGGGAAAGTCATTTAAAACCATTACAGTAAGTCCTTTTTTTTTTCTTTTCTTTTCTTTTCTTTTCTTTTTTTTTTTTTTTTTTATCCTTTCAAATGAAAGGTTTATAACAGCAATAAGCCCCTTCTTTTAGCATCTCATTATGGGTCAAATGAAAGCTGATTGGAACATGAGATGGAGGATTTCACCTCTCCGCTCATCCCCACTGGATAAACGTAGTTGTGCTGCCGTGGGCCGTATAGCTTAATTAGTCACTATTCTCTGCTGTTCCTAAAAGGGAAGAAAAAAACCTTTGCAAAGCCTAGGCAGGCTGTCTGTGTCATATTTCCTGTGTTCTTAGAGGTGTTAATGAATTCATTAATCACTTAATGGCAAGGAGGGTCTTTGGGGACCAGCATCGCAATTTACTGCTCCCAGGAGGCAGACTCTCTGTCACTGATCTAAAGTTTCAGCTCCGCTAATTTGTGCCAGCAGAGCCGCCGAGCTCCTGCCTGCAGTCCTTGGAGCGTGTGCGAGCCTGCAAGCGTCGTGGCCACTGGGAACACCGCAGCAGCATGCAAAGCAGCGGGGCGATTTCGCTGGGGAAGAAGAAGGTCTTGCGACGAGTGATGTTCTGTCTCTGAAGTGTTCGGAGTCTGCACAGAGCAAAGGAGACGTTCCCCCAGCCTCGCGGTTGTGCTGCTTTCATTCTTTTCACTGGCTTCCTGAGGAACTACTGGGAGAAGCCCCCCCTTGCAACAGGCTGGGGAGTGCACCAGGAGCCTAAGAGGTTTCTTGCTGACTTACAGGAAATCTAAGCTATGGAATCGTGGCTGTATAATCTGGCCTGGGACTGCAGGCTATGCAGGAAAGGGAGTCTGTGAATCTTTTCTGATTGAAGAACGTCAGGGTGATGTATTTTGACTGCAACTGTCAGTTAAAATGGGAATTTGGATGTTTGCATTTCTGTTCTGCTGAAAATGTTGATTATTTCAGTCTCTCGCCCTTGTTGCAGGAGTGCAGCTCGTCGCAAAGTTCCCTACAAAATGGCTCTTTTGGCTTAATTCTAATCGCACGGCAGTTCAGGGAGAGGAGGACGTGAGCAGAGCCCTCCTCTCTGCTAATTCCGTTCCACCAGCCTGTCATCACTTCGCAATTGCACCTTTTTAAAGGTTTTTCTCCCTGCGTTTCTGTGGCTGAGTTCTTCTCCTTAACTTCTGCTCTGATTTCTCTTCCCATCTTTCCCCGCAGTCTGCTGCTGTCACGGGCTGGGAGTCAGGGAAGGCGAGGTGTGTCAGATGAGGGGCAGTGGGGAGGGCAGAGCCTCTGGACTGTGGCGGTACCCATGCACATGCTTGCTCCCCATCCCTGGCACCCTCCTTGGAGCCATTTGCACACTCGTGTTCCTTCCTTGAGAGTTGCCACGGGGTGGAGTGAGCTGAGAGGAGGGACAGAAGCTACGCATCAGATTGAGGGAGAGGAGAAAGGAGGGAGAGAAAGCAGGAACACAAAACCATTTCATCGTAGAAAACACAAAGGGAGGCAATTGCAATAAATGCCAGATGGTCAAAATTAACCAGAGACATGTAGAGCCCTGCATGTCCAACTGTTTGCTTTGGCAGGCATTCTTCAGCTTTTCAAACGAGAGTCTCCCAGGCGCCCTTTTCTTCTCCTTGGCCTTCCTCTTCCCCTTCGCTCATCCTCTGGGCCCCACTTCTTAACCCCACCCTTCTCCTCCCTTGGGTCCATTTCCAGCCCCTCATCTCTCGCTGCTGCCCTTGATTGACGTTGCACTGCAGATGCTGACTTGGGTTACGACTAGGAGAGACCCATGCCTGGGAATCAGTTACCATCCTCCATGGTGAAGAAAGGTCCTCGCAGCCCTTATTTGTTGTTTCAGCCCAAAAGCCAGCAGGAGACCCTCATGGCTCGGCAAGTGGAGGATCCCGTGCCACTTACCCCGGTGGGGCAGGGGACATGGCAGTGCTAAATTTGAGCCCGCAGGAGGACTCCTTCCTCCCGACAATGCAATCAGGAGGGCCCTTGTACGCCGCAGATGGAGCGCTCCAGCTAACGGCGAGCTCTTTTGTGTGCGCGTGTGCTCTCTGCATTTGAAACATTTATTATTCTAAATTGCCTTCTGCACATTTTACAATAATTACGACTAGTGTTTGCCTTGTTATCTCCACTGTTACTAACAAGAATGCCATCATTATTCCAGTCATTAGCAAAATGGATGTTGTTGTCCGGAGCTGCCGGCTGTGGGCCTGCTCTCAGAAGGAGTCTTGCGCTCTCCAACCCTGCTTGCTCCATCTCTCTTGCAGGGGAACATTGTTGTTCTCAGTAGGTTTGGACCTGAGGGGGCAGAGGGGGAATGGAGATTATGTGAAGAAGAATTGGTGTGAGGGAGTGCTGGTGGGTGTCGAGATTAGCAGCGGTGAGCGCTGGGAAGCTGCTAATGGCAACATCAGCAGGAATGAGAGGAAAGGCGGCCATTTCCTGCGCTTCCTTGGCCTTTGGTGTGTCTTCGGCCTGCTCCTGGCATTACAGTCCAGCAGCTCTCCCTGTAAGTGCACGTTGCCTGGATGGGAAGAGATGCTTTTGCTCTGGCAATGGATCTTGCAGGTGAGGGAGGAAAGGCTGGAATTAAGCTGACAGCAGTCAGCTGCTCTAAGGTGGGCCCAGCGCTGTGCAGTGCCACTGCCTATGCAAGGAAGGCAACTCCAGGCTCCTGTCCCACTAGCAGTAGGATCCCCCAGCAGATATTTGGGTGGTGCTGGGTCTACTCTGAAAAACTCAAAATAGGTTGGGGGGGGGTGGGGGTGGGGTTGCATTTTTCAATGTGAGCACTTCTTCTGTGGGCTCCCTCCCAAGAATTTGACAACCCTGAAACATTCAGGAATTTGTTTGGATTTTGCCCATTTCAGGGAAGGAAAGAGGAAGGGTTTTTTAACCAAAAAGATCCTGTTTGACCTTGAAGCCTTCCATTATGTATTTTAATTAAAATGGAGAACTTCAAGTTTCAAATCTCATGTACCTTTTTATGAAACCTGACAAAAATGTTTACAGAAGCTAGGTGACCAAATGAAGCATTTTGGTATTAAGTTGAGTAATGTGTTTCATTCAAAGCCAAAAGATTTTTTTCCTTTTTACTAAAAAGAGTAAAACAGTCTTTTAAAATTTTCCTTTGTATTTTGAAATCTTGGCAAAACCAGAACTGTTGCTTATATAGCTTACTATGAGACTCCAGAGGAAAGGTCTTATTTGCTTAGAGTGTAAAGACAATATGCACAAACACAGAGAGGCAAATAGCAAGAAAGATGATTTTTTTTTTTTTTTCCCCAAGTATACTGATCTTTTGGGCCACAGTGCAAAAATTGCAATGTTCTCCCATGGTCCGTCCTCACACGGCTTGGTTTCTCACTAAAAACCCACTTTGCAGGACAACCATACCCTCAGTATTTATTAGCCACAGAATCACACTGTCTGTCCTTAGCTTTTATAGCAAGCAACAGAAAAATAATTATGGGCATATTTTCCTCCTTTCTAAATGCAAATTATCAATTCAGGGAAAGTTGTATAATTGTTTCCTGATAATGGTATTTTTAGGTGTGCTCACATCTGAATGCTAGCTAGCAGTCCTTTTTCCATTGCACTCTTGAAAGAAAAGCAAATTTCAATAGAATTGTATTTGTTGAATACTGATTAACTAAACAGAGTTTGGAGTTTATGTGGAAAGTAAGTCACTCATGTCATTTTCTACTTTACCGATTTAAACTATTTCCTGTATCTTAGAAAACTATCACCAGAGTAAACCATAACTGTGATTAAACATAACACAGTTGATAGAATAATGTTACTTATAATGAAAAGAGAACTTTTCACGTTCTACCAAACCAGGAATACAGCAGAGCAAGTAATATACGCGTATAATGAATGACTCAGATCTGTGACAGAACAAGTCATGCATGTGTACATTCTGTAAACCCCAACATGTGATATTAAAAGATACTAAGGGTGGCATTCAAGTCTTGTGTAAAGTCAAAAGAAACAGTGATCTATGATTTCAGTGGAAGTCAGCTTGGCCCCTGAGATGATGAACTGAGACAAAATTTGAGCAGTTTCGGTGATCCTATAGCATATATTCTCAAAGGTGCCTATTTCTTGGTCCAAAACTTCAAGCCCTTCTAGTTTATGACATAATGTAGAAGACATGTAGATGACATTATGTAGAACATCAGGTTCGTCAGTAGTGCGGATTGCCACCAAAGAAACCTGTTCTGCTCTATTCCACCTCCCTTTCAATGTGTGTGACCTATACGGGGTTACCGATACTCATGGGTTGGTTTTGTTAGCCTGCTGCTGACTTGCAACTGGTATGACCCAGACCCTACAGCTACTGCAACCACTGCGTGTCAATGTCAGGCGTCTTTTGATGGCTGAAACTCAGATTAAGATGGGAGCCGGAGAAACTGATTTACATCTGTGGCTTTGAATGAGGACAAAGTGGATTAGGGGCAACACTGCAGAAAGGATTGGTTGGAACGAGTGCTCCAGAGCCTCCAGTGCTGTGCTGCACGGCTTCGCTCCTGCATGCAGTGCATGGCCTGTGGCTTAGGAGCACTGAACACACCCTCTAAAGGGGATGGAGCTTGGTGACTTCAGCGTCCCCTGCTAACCCAGGGCCTTACTGCTCCAGTTAGAGCACTGGTAGCAGCCTCGCAGTGACCGGAGACCCAGGTCTTCTCATCCTGGACTCTCCATCCGCCTCTGTAAGAGCTGCTCCTAAGGCATTATGCTTAATTAAACAAGATAAAGAGGACAAGAGAAGCAGAGGGATTAAAACTAGGGATGAGTAGCTGGGAGTTGCCATTGCTCTTGTTTATGCTGAGCCTCTCCATGGGGGATGTTCTTCAGTTTGTCTCAGCATGCCGAGAGTCCTCTAAGTGAGAGGCAGCGGTTTACAGAGTCAACAGATTTAAGCAGGCTACGAATATTAATTATTAATTACTCTTGGAGAGTGCTATACGTTAGATTGGTGAAGTAGTTAACAGCTCTGCCTCCTCCTCCCCGCAGACACACTCTTGCTGTCAGATTTCTCTCCCCAGCTAAGACCCTGGTGCTAGAATTAGGCCAGAAACTATTTTCCAGTCGAGTGGCTTTTAATGGGCTCTCCAGACTTCTTCTTTTGCATCCTGTGAGTGACGAGATATGTGGAGAGGAGAGACGGTGGGATTGATTCGTACCGTAAGAAGTATGAGAATTTAGCTAAGTGGGGCTCAGCGCTGCTAGAGCTGCGTGAAGCCCCGCGGTGGTTGCGTCTCGTACTCAAGAAGCACCCGCTAATTATCCACAGCAGCGGGCAGGGCTCTGGAGAAAGCCCATTTGCAGGAGTCCTCAGGGAAGCTGTATTTCTGATGGAAGGCAAGGCAATGATCTTTTGGATCTTCTCTTCTCCATCTTGAACATTGTGCCAGGGTTCGGCACATTTCTGGGTGTTCCTTGTCCACCTTAGCTATGGCAGAATGAGAGAAGTGGTGCTTTGTGTAATGAGCATGATGGTTTGGAGATGGTGGCAAGTCCCAGTGCTCTGCAGATGTTGAGGGGGGATTTTAGTGTCTCTTACAGCCTTATTCAGGTACCACTTCCCTCCGGGTTCTCTCCATGTGGCAGAGCGCGGGTTGGCTGGGGCACATGGTCCCTTGTGATCACCTGCACCTTGCTGTGATCTGAAACTTTGCCCGCGGGAGAGGATGCCATGAGGGAAGGCCCTTTGGGATGATGTTGGTATTGTCTTCTGCTGACCTAAACCATTATACAGCTCTGCTGGCTTCAGGGCAAGCCTGAGTTGGGGCTGATGTCATCTAGTAGCAGTGGATGGAAAAGATGCTCCAAAATTAAAAATAAGCCAACAGTGAGCTGCATCTCCTCTCTGGCAGCCTTATTTCACGCTCTGTAGCTGCATGAGGAACTTGGCCCTGCTTCCCAGCCAGTTCCCCCTTCCTTCCTGCCTCTGCTCCCCAGCCAGGCATCACAGAGCGGTGACCTCCATGGAGCAAGAGGCCAAGCAACGCCCTGCAGGCTGGGCTGAGCAAGGGAGTGACCCAAGCAAGGGATGAGCCCCGAGCTGCTGGGGAGATCCTGCTCCCCACTGTAGTAGTCGGGTTCCTCCACCTCCTGGGCTGAATCCCTGCCATGGCAATTTGGGTGTGAAGCACGGTCCTAATTTTGGAAGGCGCTCACGCAGCAACAAAAAGGGCAGCGGAGAGCAGGCTCGGGAGCTCTTTCTGCGAGAGGAAGGAATATTGTGATCTGTTAGCATCTGACTTGTTTCCAAACACCTACCACGCTTTGTTCGTGCACTGTATTAAATAGCCCGTGGAATTTAATTCCTCTGGGAAAACAAAACAAAACAAAACAACCTCCCCACCCCCAAAGTGCAGTGATTTTGTAATTGGACTGTGACAAAGCTGAATGCCTCCTGATCAGGGGGGTTATTGTTTTTAATTTCTGCATCATAACAGGGATGCGGCGCAATCCTACATCTAGGCAGACAGTTTGGCATGGAAAGTCACAGCTGGGTGATTGCAGCTCCCCCAAGCAGGGGCTTTTAGAGTGAAAATGCTGACAGATCCATAGCAATAGCGGGCAGGACTCTCATAATTTATTTTTAATGCCATGCTGTCTTTAACTGTGCAATTTCCTCCGGGGTGTTTGCTTTGAGATTGCAAGATAATTACATCTCAGAAACCAGGCTAATTACAGTTAACAGCCTGAAAAGTGAAGGCCCCCATTTCCCGCCCCCCCTGCCCAGGTTTTTCCACCAGCTTTCCTCGCGGCCGCCTGCCCGAGCCGCGGCAGCAGGGTGAGGAAGTCGCCTTGGCACCGTGCTGGGACGCTCGCTTCCCGTCCTCGCCCCGCGGAGGTGATGGCCCCGTTGATTTGTGTTGGGTGGGGACGTGGCAGCCCCACCAGGAGCGTGATGGGGAGCTCGATAGTGGGGAGGTCAGCGCTGGTGTGGCGGGGAGGAGAAGCTGGGGCTGGTGGGGATGGCCAGAGAGGTGGGTGGCACGGTCAGCGTGTCAGTGCCCTCTGTTGGGTGCTGTGCTCAGCCATGCGCATCGCCGTGCCGAAGGAGAGGGATCTTCCTTCAGCTAAATGGGGGGAAAAACATGAATTTTCCAAGCCTCACCATGCAGCATCTAAGTTCAGCACTGCATGCGAGCAGTTAGCTGGGGAGCGTGTTCTCTTGCCCCAGCCTGCATACCTGCCTCAGTCCATCCCTTCTCATTATCACCCTCAATTAATTACTCATGGGTGCACGGGCAGCAAGCTGGGTGCTGGCAAGCCCATGCCTGGGGTCTCATGGCCAGGCCTGTTGCTGCCTTCCCTGTGTAAGGCAGTGGAAGTGCTTCCCCTGCCTGTCCCTCCACTTTTTTGTCTCTGTTTAACGTAGCTATTTATTTGTAGCAGTGGTAAGGTTATAACTGTAGTGATCTATGGCTTTTGTAGGTTAGTTAATGCATTTATTAGTACAAATGGGAAAAAGAAAAAGAAAGCCCACACCTGACAAGCTGTCTTGGCATCTCATGAGATGGGCGTAAAGCACGCATCCAAGGTAAGTCCTAGTTTTTTGTCTCTATCAGCTGGTCTAATAAAAGCCCCTAATGTTTCCTACAGGTCTTGCTGCCTTAATTTTTGAGTTTGTTGAGGAGCTGGAGCCTGCTCATCTGGGACACAGGGAGGCAGGGGAGGCAGCTCTCCCTAGGAACCCCCCAGAAGCCCAGGGGTGGCAGGTTGTGGTTCCAGTTCCAGCGGTGCTTCTGCTCGCCATGCCCAGGCTGAACTCAGCACACTACAGCCAGGAGCTCCCGAACATCAGCTGCAATGCTCAGCTCAGCCCGTGCTCTTTCGGAAATAACTCTGAAAGCTTAAAAGGCTCATCCTTGCTCTATCACAATGTGGTTGCCAGGCTCCTTGGAGAATGACAGCAAAGAGCTTCAAAGCAATACAAAAAAAAAAAAAAAAGCCTTCCTCCAGCAGCCTTAGATGCTGTCTGGCAGAGTATGCATACACTTGCTCTTCGTGTTTTTACACGATCTGGAAGGTTGGCCTCTAATTCTTACAGTCTTGAAAAATAATTCATTTTCTCTTCTGGGATTCCAGATCAGGGATTAATTTAATGATTTTTTCTTTCCCATTGTTTGTTTTTAATGATTAAGGTGATAGTTATAAATTGTTAACAAGTTCTGGTAGAAATGTGATCCCTGGGAACTTTTTTTTACGCTGAATAAAATAACAGTGAGATTGATTTAGCAAAGCCGGGTGAGTTGCTGTGTCTTCAAAGATTATCTTGGTTCTGCATGAAGGGCCAGCTCTTTGAGAGGTATTTAGGCCTAACCGAAATCAGGTGCTTAAGCACCTTCCAAATAAGAGAGGCTTCTGTCTGTAGGGAGTGATAAAATTGTGTGCTAAATCAGCCAGCGCATTAGACCTTACTTTTTTGGCTGGGTAATTTTTTCAGGCGGATCGTTTCCTCTCCCAGACCGCTGAGCTGGCGCCGAGCGGTTATTTTATGGAAAACCTTCCTTTGCTGGAAGCAGCACGTGGCCCCGGGCTCGCTGGGGTGGCTGCGTGGCTGGGGCCATGCCCACGGGTCGGTGTTTCGGCATGACCGACTACCAGCCCGTGAGGACGCATGGAGCTGGAGGTGGTGGGGTGGCGTTGGCTTGTCTTGCTCCCCCAGTTTGCTTTGGTCTCTTTGTTTAGTGTTTGCTGATCTGTGAAATGTGTTCTGGCCCTTGTTCCCATGGGGCAGGGGCTTATCTGAAAGCGGCAAACAGAGGTTTCTGGAGAAGTGTCTTCCAAGGATGATCTTCTTCCGATAGAGGTTGTAATTGTTTAATGATTTTCCATATGGATTTCCGTGTGGGCTGCTACAGGACAGCCAGTGCTGGCTCGGCACTGGGGAGTTTCTGCTCGTGCTTGCTCTGGCTGCCCTCTCTTCCCCCAGCGCTCAGTGGTGGGGCTGGATGCAGCCTTTGGGCTGGCCAGCTGGCCTCTGTGCACTCTCACAGTCTTTTGATTTATATTTACCTTGATTTTTTACTGCCCTGTGTCAGGCCCAAGCCTGAAACTTGTCACGTTTTTCCAATTAAATCAGTTGACCTTGTACAAATGGATTGTCTCTCCCTGCACACCTCGCCTCTCCACCAGCCTCGGTCTGCATGGCTGCAGTTATGCTCCTTTAAAAACACTGTTTTTGTGCTACCTCCAAGCCATTGCATCCCGCTCCCTGCTATTGCAGACAACCAAGCTTCTCTTCCCTTTCTTAGGCTGAAAAAGAAAAAAAAACACCTTTCTTATTGCACTGGCTTTCCTCCTAATTGTTTGGACAGTGAAAAGCCTTATTCTAGTTTCTCACCTAAATTTATTCATGGATGGTTTGTGACCTTTTGCTGATGTTGTCCTTTCACCTTAAATAGCACTTTCTCTTCCTTCATGTTAAACCTCCCGATACATGAAGAGAGAACAATTTTATCACCTCTCCACCTTCATTTTCTTAAACTAACAAGTCAGGGCCTCCCAGCAGCTGACTCTTGTAAAAAGGCCACCTTTGCTCCGATGCTGCAGATAGCCTTCCTCTGAGCCAGTTCCAGCCTGAGCTCGCCATCCTTGACCCCAATTTTGGGTGACAAGGATTGCGTGGTGCTTCACACGGGGTCTCGCCAGGCTGTGTGCAGTGACCCTTGTCCCCCCGAAGCACACACAGGTACTTATGAGGCCCCAGTGTTTACACGGGGCTTCTGCAGGATGCGAGACCACTCTGTTTGAGGAATGGGATTTTAAAAGGTTTGATCCCTTTCACAATGAAGTCACAGTTGAAATTCCCATCGATTGCTAAGGCGTGTGTCCAGGACTTAATAAGTCTTGTTGCTCTGTGCCAGAAGTGGTGAACTCCTCTGACATGATAAATCGCGTGCCAAAGGTGTTGATGCATCTGACCGAGGGGAGCAGGAGCTCCAGGATCGTGTGGTTCAAAGCAGGTGATGGCAGTGTGCAGCCAGGGATGGGTTCCCTCCTCCTGCCCCCCTTTGCTTTACTCAAGGAGCAAAGATCATGTAAATATTGTTAAATTGTGTTTTAAAAGAAAAAGATGTGAAATGGAACCCTTGGCACTCTGGTGGAGGAGAGAAGGATTTCAATGGATGGAAATTTCAATGGATGCCCAGCGGAGCCTGGGCAAGGCTGAGCAGGTGGAGAGGTTTCGGACACATCCAGAGCTGCGGGCTGTGCCTGAGATGGTTGAGCCCTACCCAGGTGGGAGTGCTGGCAGCAGACAATCGGGAGGGCAGTGCCATGAGGCACACGAGGATCCTCCTTTCTAACCATTGCATGCGATGCTGGGAACCGCAGCTGAGTCCTGAGGCTGGCTGGAGATCAACCAGAGATCCTGCCTGATGGAAACAGAATCCTTCTGTTTCCTGATCTAAGCCCTGTAACACAAAGCAGATGTAAAGGTCCAGCTGAGATCAGGAAATCTTTTGTGTGCGAGGTGGAGGCAAAAAAAAAAAAAAAAAAAAAAAAAAAAAAAGGAAAAAAGAAATCACTGCCAGCCCACGGAGCCTGTGCAGGGGGCAAGCAGGTATGTGTGGGGCAGAGAGCTGGCTGAAGGGAAAGGGACGCTGCCTGCTGAAGCACAACCTGCCCTTCTGGAGTAATAACGATAAAAAGCAGTGCCACGGGAATGAAACAGAGGCAACCCAGCCCGCGTCCATTTCTGAACCTAATACCCTCAAAGCCCTGCCACCCAGGCTTCCCGAGGCTGGGTGGGACCTGCCCTGCGCTGCCCTGCCTTGTCTTCTCTGCTTCCCGCAGGGGTGTGTGGCCAAGCAAGGAGCACCTGGGTTAAATAACGCCTGTGGCACGACCTATGCCTTCTGCAGGACCAGGTGGGTGCCGGGCCGGATTCTGCGTTGCCAGCAGCACCCGTCGTCTGCCTCTCTGCACCATGGGGGTCCCAAATCCTGCGTGGCAGCCCCGCAAGTTGCTAAACAAAGCAAGGGAAAAATCAGGCACAAGCTGTGCAATTTGCAGATGATCTGTGTACCTGCTAGTTTGTAACAGATGTTTTCCTTTGCGTGACCATTTGTGAGCAGCTTCCTTGTCACAGTCTGTAGTAGCTGCAGTGCTTGGGAGTGAGTGATACCTTGCACCTGCACAGAACAATATTCCTGAGCATAAACCAGGTTTACAATTCTGGAAAGCTGCTGTTGCGCAGAGTTTTATATCCAGTGCAAGCAACAGCAAAATAAAACCGTACAATATTTTTGAAACGTGTTAGAAAAAAAAAACTAGAAGAGGGGAATTGCATGCATGGGATTGGGTCCGTGCAGCTCTGTCCTCTCCGAGGGGTGGCCAGAAGCAGATGCTGCAAAGGGAGGTGCAGCAGAAGGCAGATCTGCCCCATGTTAGATATCACCCCTAATAACGGGAGGCTGCCTTGCAATATCATTAGCACTGTCAACAGGGATGTTGCTGTTTAGCTGTCGTAACTCTGGCTATTCTTGTTATCCGTATACATGCCTGCTTCCTTTCCAAAATGTCACAAATTCTTGGCCACGACAACTTCCCGTGGAAGTTAGCTCCATAGTTTAATTATGCATTGTGCAAGCGCAGTGTTTCCTTCTGCGAGGCCATGCCAGGTGGTGTCAGCAGCACAGAAAAGCCGGGTCAATTATTATAGGGTTGCTTCTGAACAGCGAAACATCAGCACAGCCTAACTAGCACAGGCACAGGTTATGCCAGGCATTTCAGACAAGCCTGTAACAGATAAAAGGACTGAAATTCCTCGTCTCCTGGGCGAGCTGGCAGGTGAATGGGAACGTAATACCTTCCTTTGGGTTACCCGCAAGGGGGAGAGGGAGTCTCTGGCTCAGAAAGGCAGATGAGTTTTCCTTGTTCCTTTTGAGCTGTGCCAGTGGAATGGGATTCTGGAAAAATGCACAACAAAAAGAGGAATGAGCTGAGTCTTGTGCTGAAGAGACAAATTTTGCAGGGAGCTTTCTCCCTGGCATGTGGCACTCTCCCAGATAACAAAGGTCTTTCGGTCACCTGGGGCTTGGAGTGCATGGGTACGGGAGGAGGCTGCCCTGCCTGGGTTAGCAGTGCTTGCCCTGTGTCAGCACGCTCCCACAAACGCCTTTCTCACCCACCCAGCTGGCGGGTGATGCTAAACCACCTGAAGTTTGCTCCTGTGCTCGTTTTGTGCCATGTTCCCATGTGGACTCACCTGCAGAGATCTGTGCAAAGCTGGATTCCCTGCGGGCGCTGCCGGAGCCTGCTGCAGTCTGTCGGGACCAGCCGCTTGCCATCTGCTGTGGGAACAGGCAGCAGAGAGCATGCACCGTGACGGGGTGAGCAAGGTACCCTACAGCACAGCAGCCTGGGTGAAATGGGAAATGTAGCTATGGGCAGTGGGGGGCATCCTGCCCCTTTCCCCCAGCTCAGTGCCTCCTCTCTTCACAGAGCAAACCAGCCTGCTGCGACAAGAAACTCAAGGGGACTGAAGATGGCACCCGCATTTTGGGACAGACAGAGGTGGGTGACAGAGCTTTGGGGGTGAAGGACTCACTTTTGGGGGCTGCGATGAGGCGTGGTGCTTGCTGGGGGATTCTCGGGTGCTAGGAGCTGCAGATTCAGGGGGCCTTGGTTGATGCAGCCATGCTTTGAAAATAATGGCCTTGCAAGGCAGAACAAAAATGGGGAGGGGAAGGGAAGGCAGGGAATATCCCGTGTCTTGGTGAAGGCAAGTGCCGGGGGTCTCTGCCAGTATTGCCCCTCTTTGGCTCTTTTGGCAGGGGGGAATTTTTCATTCCTTCCTGCTTGTTCTATCAGATTCATGCCCAGCTAACCAACAAATCCATCTCTTCAGAGATCAATTACAGTGTCTGGCTGTGAAGCCTGGAAATCCAATTAACTCCCCCAATTTTTATTTTATTTTTTTTTTCTGTTAAAAAAAAAAAAAAAGGAGGGAAGAAAGAGAGAGACAGAGAGAAATACATTGATGCGGGGGCATAAATCACCTCGAAAGCATTCCAAACATTAAAATAAACAAGGACAGATTTCAACTTCATTTTTCTTTTTTTTGAAACTCTGTCACTGATTTATTTTGCTGCTCTAAGCCTCATTTCTGTCTTTGCTCCTTTTCAGAGTCAGCTGCTGCCTCTGGAGCAGAGCTCCACAGCCAGATGCCTCCTGCAGTGATGCCAGGTCCCCTCACCTGAGATTTTAGGGTGTTAAACAGTTTCCTTCTGGTAGGGCATTTGGGGACTGATTAAAATGGATGCTCAGCTCTGTCTGGATGGGGCTGGTAGTGTGGCTGAGGAGCGTGACCCACCTGGCTCCCAAGGAGGAAATAACTCTGCTTCTCAATCACTGATTTCTGACTTTTTGCAGCCACCCAGAACTGGCTGTTCAAACTGAACCTCTCCATCCTGACATCACATCGTTGGTCTGTTATGGGACTTACTCCATTTCACCAACTCTGTCACGTCCTCAGGCCTACCAAGGGCTTAAAGGAAACCCTCCTCTACAAGGTGGTGAAGTAGTGTCCCTGTGGAAACACTGCATCCGTGCAAGTGCCTAGAGGTAAGCAGGGCCCAGGTGTGTCTCAGGCAGATGGTTTCACTGAGATATTAAGAGAAGCACTGGGACACATTGCAAGGAATATAGAGGGAAGAAGTAGACTGACAGATTTGTGATGTTCCTGGATTCAGGAGCTGGCCAGCAAAGGGTCTAGCAAGTGACCAGTGATACAACTGTTTATTGAAACAAGGAGGCAGGAATGGTGGTCTAGAATGAGCAGTGTGATGCTCATGTGAAATTGGTTAAAAAAAAATAAAAAAATCCGTTTGGCAGGACTCTTTGCTGCCACCAAGCCTGATATTTTGTCTGGTGGCTTCAAAGGTTTTTTTCCCACATTTGGGAGAGGCTGCAGAGGGACACAGCAGCGCTGCTGGTGTCTGTAGCTTGGTGTCATGGTGCCAAAGATGTGCATGGGTCATCAGGTGCAGGCGTAAGGGTGATGGATAACCTAGAGATCCTAACGAGCCTTCCTTGTAAGGATCATACCTTAATGAGGAACACTGGCACTGTCAGTCCTATCTGTTAACTTTGATCTTGGTCGCTGTCAGCCAGTGGAGTCAGTAGGAGTCAGAAGAAACATTTTTGCCTAAATAAGAGGTTCTTCTGTCTCTCAAGTGCCTGCTATTTGGCTAATTTATCCTAAGGGAAGGTTATTTGTTAACTGCCTCTTAAGAGTTTCCAACAGAGCTGAAGGAGGGGTGACAACTCCTCTTCACAACCACCCCCGAGGGGAGGCAGGGCTGGCAGTGCAGGCACCTACCCAGGCTGGTTAGCACCGGCAGCAGGTACTGAGCATCTGCAGGGGAGCTGCAGATATGATTTAGCATCCTTGGTATGCTGGTGCCCATCTGGAGTGGCAGCAAGCTGGGAGGAGTACCCTTGGACAGCCCAAACAGAACGAGGTCCTTGTGTTTTGGCAACTGAATACCACCCATCTGTTTCTAAAGAGGGCTTTTGAATTCAGAGCACTCTGAGGAAGGAAGAGAATTGAATATGGTGCAGAAGGAGAGCAAGTGAGCCTCAAGTGCTGGTCAGTGACAGCAACTTCAGGGAGGGTCAGCCCTGGTTTCTGGGGCTGGAGAACCTCTGTCTCAGGCAACAGGGACTTGAACCTGCAGCATCTGTGCTGTGGTCTGTAGTCCCTGTACCCCTCTGTCAAGCTTTAGTTTTCATTCCAAAGGAGAATGAATAATCCTTGGGGGTGGCTGTGAAGAGGAATTGTCACCCTTCCTTCAGCTCTATCAGAAACTCTTCAAGAGGCAGTTAACAAATAACCTTCCCTTGGGATAAATTAGCTCTGAATCCCAATTCAATAGATGCTCATTTTAAGATGTCCTTGTTACCTTGTGTGAGTGGCTGATCTTCCTTTGAATCCTGCTGTGTTTTCAGACCCCGTGATTGCTGCGAGCAATCATGAGTTCCACATTAACAGCTCATGCACTGATTGCACTGAGCAGTCCCAACACAACCTTTTGTGAAAAGTTTTTGAAAGTTGAGCTCCATGCTATGCTATCAGAAAGCTACACAGATCTCACTCCATCACATATTCTGGCAACTGACTTCAAATGAGACCTGGTTTGCAGGGGCTGGTGTGCAGACAAGAACTGTGCTTCAGAGTCCAGCTTTTGAAAGAACATCTTTTAGGCATTGTCAAGGAAACCTGCTGATGACGCAGAGTTGGCCAACTGCGCCTCCAGGCAGCCTGGAGCAAAGGCTCTGAGATGTTCAAATAGTAACCCTAATGGATTTTTTTTTTCTCCTCCCCAACATTGTTCCAGAGTAGGAGAGTGTCATTGGATAGCTACAAAGAAGAAAGAACTGCATCAGAAAGAAAACCCTCCTGCCATGTCATCTTGCCCAGACCTTCCAGTGAGGCAGCCTTTCAACTCAGAGTAGGACTATGTCTCACGTACCAAAAGTATTGCCACTGTTTGCAAAAAGCAAGGCATCCTTATTAATAAGCCTCTCCAAAAACGATGAAATGAAACATGCAATCTTGCACAGATGCTCTAATATATAGCTTTGACTTTTGCGACAGTTGATAGATTTTTATTTCCCTCACACCAGTGGCAGCTGTAGTGTAAAGTATCGTGTCGATTAAAAATCTATTTAATCAAATGCTGTCAGGGGAAGAGTTCAAAACATTTGAAGAATGATTCCTAAAAGCTGTCCCTTGACTGTGAGTGAAGTCATCCAGAGATTGGCCTGGCAGGCTGGAGTGCAATACAAAATCTCTGCTCACCTTTATTTCTAAAGCTACCAACAAACTACAGTGATGAGTATTGAGAGGAACCTTTGTCCAGCAGAACAGTGTAGGCTGTGGACATTTCTTTTCTGGGAGATATGCCCCAAGAAACTTTTGTTGTAGATAAAACCCATTACTCAATTTATCAATCCCTACTTACACTTCAAATTCTTATATCCCAAATCCATGGGATGGATTAGATACCTTAATGTGGAATGCAAAAGTAGGCTGGAAATCATTGCTGTGCAAATTGTGCAGACAGTTTTTTTCTGTTCCATGACTGAAATGGACTTCAAAAGAATAAATAAAATCCATTCTGGTAGCCCCCAGTGAGGAGTACACTTCCTTGCAGAAAGGGAAAAAAAAACAACAAGCTCCCAATATTTTATTCAGCCCAGAGTGAAATGTTTTGATATGGGGGAATTTAGCTAATTTTCTTACTTCTCAAAATAGGTCAACTTTGAAATAGAAAATGTCACGTTGAAAAAAAAAAAAGCTGAATGGATTTGTTTAGAAAATGTAAGAATATATATACATATTTTTGGAAGTTTAACAAGCTTTTGAATAGAAAGAAAGCATCCAGGCAATTTCTAATTCAATTAGACTTGGATTTGGGACCAGCTTTCACTCTCCATAAACTGCATTTCTTTTTCATTTAGAAAATCCCCTTCCTCCATCAAAGCCCCTTCTAGCTATAGCTGGAAATAAATAGCTATAATGTAGCTGGAACGAGTGAGTACGGCCATACTGAGTCAACTAACCACTGTACTTTTCTTTCCCAAGGCTCTCCAAGCATCCAGGCATGTTCACCAGAGTGTGTTGGCATTTGGGACTGTGTAGGGAAAACCAGGGTGTGTGCTGCTGGGCCTGTTATGGAGGAAGTTTTATCCCAGCAACCCTCTCCTGCAGGACTTCTCAAGGCTTGTCTTTGTCCTCTTAACACCACATTTTTTGTTCATTACAATAAAAAGCTTACAAAATAGCTTTCTCTTTCTCTCTCTCTCTCTCTTTTTTTTTTTTTTCTTTTTTTTTTTTCCACCTTGGTAGCATTTCTGTGTTCCTATACCTTCTCTCTTTGCTCTATCATTTATGTATGTGTAAGTAGTAAGTTAGATCCTATTCTCACTCTGGGGGGTTGGGTTCCAAACTGTTTATTGAGTAATAAAAAGAGAAAATTACAAGCCATTGCCCAGGGATAATGTGCTAATAATTTTATGACTGGACAAACGGTTGGAACAGACCACAAATGGTGCTAAGCAGGAAACCTGGTATCTATTGCTGACAGAGCCACCCCCAAGGAGATAAAACCTCATTTCTGGTAATCAAAGTTGACGCAACAACTGTGATCTGTTAAAAATTACTTTGGGGATGGGTAGGATGATCCTTATTCCTTTTGGAGCAGGGGTAGCAGATATGCTTTGGAAAGTGTTTAGAAGTCAGTCCTACCCAGAGCGAGCTTAATGGACCACCATGCCTGCTCCCATCCACACGGCCCGCAGCTGCAGGCTGGGGATTCTTGGAAAAACAGAGATTAAAGGGTGTTAGTATTATCAAGCAAACATGAATCATCCCAGAGATAACAAAGGGTTTAGGTTTCTTTAGACACTGACTGTAGGGCACTCAAGTGCACTAAGCAGAGCCCCGGCTTTGGTGCTGCAGAGCACAGAGCCAGAATCTGCTGCCACAGGTGACCCTTGGGTTGCAACCGGCCGTATGGCAATATGCCCCTTACCTCTCACCCCAATACTTACGTTTTTAATGATTTTTACTTTTGAGCCCGTAGCTGTTCTGGTTCCTATCCAGTAAATCATCCATCTCCTCTGAGACTCCTGATAAGCCTCTGGCCTCCGTGTCACTGTGTGACAAGAGGTGACACTGGCTGGCAGCAAAGTCTGCCTCTGACCACGGAATGTAATCAACAGGTGCCAGTTAAATGTTTCCCTTCAGTTGCTGAAGACTTAGGAGTAAAAAGCACTGCTCAGCCTGCCTGTCTTAAACCATTCTGGGACTGGGATGTCCCCAGTTGGCCGTCTCAAGGAGGATGTCCCCCTCCTGGGGACAGAGCATCACACCTGCACTAACCTTTCGGCTGATGTGGAGTTCAGTGGAGAACTGGGCAAGGAGGGCCTGTGAGCGGCTGCTCTGCCCGTCTCCCAGCAGGCAGGAGGAGCTGTACCCCTTCCAAACCCACAGCAGCTCCAGCCCTCGAAGTGGGCAGGAAGCCACGCGACGGGGAGTAGCTGCTCGCGGCTGCCAAGACCTCACATTTGTATGTTAGTGATGCAGATAGATTCCCATAAACCAGTCTCCATCCTGCTTTACTGCTGATTTAATGGTCGGAGGAAGAACTTGACTGTTTATTAAAACATTAGACAGTAAAGTTTAACAATAGACAGTAAAGGGTTTTGTTTTTCCATCCATCTGCCTGTTAAAGCAACAACGCGTTGGGCCGGGGAGGGGCCTGCTCCTAACCTCCGAAGGCAGAATGCGAGGGGCCTGGGCAGCACTCCTCCGCCAGGCAGGATGAGGCATCTGGCATCGCCTCCTCCATGTGTGGCAAATCCAGCATCTGGAGCAGGAAATCTGAAGTAGGGCAGGGCCCTATCCCCGCTTGGTACGGCCCACGAGGCTGGCTAGATAGTGGCAGGGGGCTGCAGCAGCACAGCTGCCTCTGAAGCCCTCTACGCTTGCTAATTAGCAGCGCTAACTCCACCAAGCTTGCCAAAGGTATCTGCTTCATCACCCATTCTCCTTCCTCCCTGGTATAGGCATCTCTGCCAAGAGGCCCCGACGGGAGCCAAGTTGTGCTGCGTGGGCCTGGAGGACGGACGCTGTCCTCACAGCAGCCTCAGCTGGCCCAGGCCCGCGGACCCTCCGATGGATGAGGAGGGAGGGGAGCGAGCTGGTTCGTTAGGGAGCTACATCCAGAGACCTTAGGTGCAGTACCAGACCCCAAATGGGACAGGAGGGGAAGATGTGCCTTTGCTAGGCTCGGAGAGGGAGAGAGAGCAAGTGTACCCATTCACTGGGAGGAAAAGGATGGGTCTGATTACTCATAGTCCTGGCACTACTTGCTCAGAGCATTTTGGATGCTGAACTGCTTTTCTGAGTCCTCCAAAAGGGCTTTCAAAAGGAGATAAGGTTTAGGAGTGAAGTGAGAGGGGGCCGTCCCTTGGCTCTGTGGGCAGGAGTTATGTGTGAGGCACTCCGGGGATCAGTGGTAGGGCTCGTGCTGTCCAACATGCCCACAAACAGCCTGGCAGAGGGAGCAGACAGCAAACAGGATTTGTAAGGCAGCAGCAGCATTAATTCAGGAGAGTGCCAACAAAAGCTGACTGCGAAGAAGTGCAGAAGGATAGCAGCATGCAGGTGATAAAATGGCAGAGGAAATTCATTGTTGGTAACTGCACATGGAGAAAAATCAACAGTGGCTGTCCCTACACAGCGACACAGTCTAAATGAGCTATTACCTCTCTGTAAGGAGATTGTGGAGGCATTGCAGGCTGTTTCTGGAAATGTCAGCAGCAACCACAAAGGCAAGGGCGAAGCTAGGAGCTACGGGGAAAGAAATGGAGAATAAAGCAGCCTGTCCTCACACTGCTGCGTACATCCATGGTACCCGTCCACCTCAAGTGCTGCCTGCAGTTCTGGGGGCAGTGCCCTGGGGGCCAGGCCAGAGAGACAATGTGAAAAGGGTTGCAGAGTCCTTCACAGCAGGACCTTGAGAGCTCAGGAGTCCTTGGTCTGAAGAGGTCAGGACTGAAGGAGCAAACGAGAGGAAGAAAGCCCTGGGTGCCTGGGAGGAGGTAGATGTGGGGCTGGGTGGTGCTGGTGCTGTGCAGTAACCCCAGCCTTGGCTCTCCATTTGACATTTGGGACTGCTGAACTGGGCCAGCACCCAAAACACAGGTCAATGGAGGACCATCAGCAAGAGGTGACACACCTGACCAAACCCATGTCGCCATTGCCTTCTGTGACAGCAAGTCCTGCCTCGTCCCCTGTCCTTGCCCTGGCCACTGCTGTTCCAAACACTTCAGCGAGATGGGCAGCACCTCGGGAGCCCCTCGGTGTGTACAGACCATGGGGAGCAGGGCTGGGGCAGGGCTGGGCTGCAGGTACAGCCATGGAGCAAGAGCTCCCCGAGCAGAGCCAGGCGGCAGGCAAGGTCCTTTGCTTTTCAACCACCGAAACGCTGTTGTATTTCTGTTTGTGTATACGCAGCTGGGAGTGTGTTTGTGCACATATATTTACATACATATACATACATACTTACCTCCCCACGAGTACATGCACCAAAATGCGTGTATTTCCCCAGCCTGTATCTTTCTGTAAACTGCAGAAATACAAAAGAATAAAATTAAGTCCCTTATCATTGCTAAGTCATCAGAAACTAATATTATATCTACTGGGCTTTTTTTTTTCCTGAACCATCCCCACTTCACGATCCTAATTTAGTGATTCTTTCTGTAGCTCTTTACATTCTATTATTTATAAGAAACAATATTCAGTCCTCCCTTGACAGTATTTGCAGGGCTGCGGAAAGCAGTGCGGCAGAAAGGTGGTAGAACAATTTTGGTTATGTTTCCATAGCTACCTAGCTGCTAAATGTGGTTTATTCCATTTTAAAGTCAACCAACACACACGCGCACCCGCACGCACACACAAATCACCAAATGAAGTATATTCAAACTAATCCCTGGTCTGCCTATTACAGCCTAATGTCCCTGTGATTTGTATATTTAAAGGGGTACTTGCTGCAGAAATAAATGGCAGGGCAGCGTTCTCGCTGGCTATAGCAGGATGATAAACATATTGTTTCTTTCTTGCTCTCCTCTCCAACGTGTGTGTTCCAGTCGGTCCCTGTAATATTATTATGGATATTTTTACTGAGTGCTGTGCGCTGAGGAAGTCGGAGGTAGGATGGTGTCCTCTCGTGGTAAACAGCATCTCTGCAGCCTCACACCAGCAGTGCCAAAGGAGAACTGGGGCCAGGGTGTCCTAGACCTGTGTGGGCATTAAAATGCAAACCTCTTTGGCTGGAGCTTCCAGCTCTGTGACCACATGCGAAGCCAGCCCTGCAGCTCACATCCCTTGGTGCATGCAAAGCCAAGCAGCCCTGCCCTTGCTCCTGGCATGTTGTTCCACGCAGCAGTGGAGGCTGCAGGTTGCACCAAGCCCATCCCTTGTTTAAGGTAGGTAGGAAAAAAATAAAGCCCTGGCAAGGGAGCTTTGGCTTTCCGAGCTTGCTCCAGCTTTTAAGCCCTTCGCCCCAGCTGTCCCCCGAGCAGTCCCAGTCCTGCTTTCCCACCCATGGTGGGAAACCATCACTCTCTGGATGTTTCCTTCCAGCAGCAGGAGGGTGCAGAGCCATGGGGCTGGCCCCAAGACAGGCTGGTGAGCATGGGCATGAGCTGCTCGCACCTCATGGCTTGGTTGCATGCCTTGGCATGCAATAGTGTATGTATGAAAATGCAGACCTGAACCCTTCCTTGTCAACTGCCCATGCCCAGGTAATTTTCAACCACTCAGGGAGATCCAGCAGTGGGCCAAGAGATGCTGCCATTAACGTGTGCGACGCAGGTGTGGACACATTTCTCGTTGACTTCCCCTCAACATTTCTGGGCATTTGTCAGCGTTGCTTTCTCTTGGGCTTGTCCTAAATCGATTCCCAATGGCCATGGTGCTCTCCTGCGCCATCATTATGTGTGATTATAAGCAATAGCAATAATCATCGTGTCACTGCTTCCAAGACAGGCTTTGCTGTATTGGCACTCTTTCATCTCCAGCTCCCCAGCAGGCAGATGCTGGCAGGTCAGTGTGTTCTCTTGGGTCGGTGGTGACAGGTAATAATCTGAAGCTGGCAATGTCTTGAAGGATCGCGCTCCAGGCTGCTCTCTAGCAAGACGCAGGTACGGGAGCATTTCTTCCTGTCTTTTCTGCCCCTTTATCCAGCAGCTCTGGGCAGGGGACTTGGGGGCCCCGGCAGAACCCGGTGAGATGGATCCCCTTCCTGGTGAGATGGGTCCCCTTCCATTGCCAGGGAAATGGCAGAGTTTCTGCAGAAAGCCTCCTCCATGCAGCAGTGACGCAGCTGGCTGAGACATTCATCCATCCCTCCTCTCTGGATTAAGAAGGGCTTATTATTATTATTATTATTATTATCAGTTCAATGTTTTACAGCTGAAATTCAAATAGCAGCTTAAGAGCTTAAAGAATGAAATATAAGGATGTGTTGGCATGGACGGGACATCTTTCCTCTTCCTCCCTGCTGAGCTCTGCTTGGTGTTAACCTAAGGAAAAAATACACGTGCCTCACCGTTAGCAGACAGCCCCTGTGAGGTGCAGCCCTTCAGGCTCCTGGCTGGCTTGCTGGGAAGGTAGGACACGTGGGGAGACCTTCAGCTTCTCCACCAGGGTTCATCCCAGATGGGTTGTGCCATCTTGTGCCCAATCTGCCTGGCATCTCAGCCCTCTGCAGGGTTTCCCTTTCTCCACATGCCAATGTCTGGGGATTTGTGGGAGGGTGCTCGTTTGGGGAAAGCTGATGGACCAGATCATCACACTTAAGGGCCACCTGCTTCCTTGAACCTCCCGAGGCTCCTTAGAGCTGTGTATCCTAGTTGTGATGTTCCTTCCATTCTTGTCCATTCCTACCCAGGGCTATCGCTATTGCTGTTGCTTTCTCTTTTTATTTGTATGTGCTCAGTTGTCAGCCCGTAATATTCCCTAACAGGCGAGCACACCTTCCTGATCACCTTCCTTCATTATGAAAACCTCATTTCAGCGCTGATGGAAAACAAATTGGGTGAAAGAAAACATGCCACCCTAAAACAACTGAAAGGTTTCTTGTTGGATTAAATATTAAAATTAATAATCCAGCACTGCATTCAGCCCTGTATTTATGTTAATATTTAATTCAATAAAAGCCCACATATTAGAACATTTTCCTATTTGCTCAGAGCTACAGATGAAATTGCGCTCGCTGCGTACCACAGAGCAACACGTGGCAGAGAGGAGGCATGGCAGCTCCCAAACCTCCACCTGGAAGGGAGTGGAGGCTCCGGCAGTGGGAGAGGTTGGTAAGGCTGCCCGGGAGGGCAAATCCTGTTCGGCAGCGAGGAGAGCGGCTGTGGATTGGGCAATACAGTGCAAAGCCCAGGGACAACAAGTGCGGCTTCAAACCTCGTGTGCTGCATTGCACAGGGCTGCACCCCTGCAGCAGCCTGAGGGTTTTTGTCCCTGCAGAGGTTGGCTGCTGGGACGGCTGGTGAGGAGCCAGGTTCTGGGCTGGAGATGCATTCCTGCAGTCAGGGCTGGCATGATTTGGGCTTGGAGTCTGTGGGCTTTGCTTTCAACTGATTTCCAGTGAGTAAGGCCATCAGGCACCTCCACTCAGACCAAGGGACACGTCTGGAGACCTGGCAGGTTCCCTGCTCTTCACAGCTGGGATGTCTTCTCCAGCAAACCCCACCTGCAGAGGAGTTGGTGGACGTGTGGCCACAAGAGGTTTGAGATGCAGGTGTGAGCCGGCATCGGTCAAGGATGGGGCTGCTTGGGGCAGAGCATTCTCCTCCCACCCTCCTGACACACCTGATTTCAGCCTGGTGCCAGGCGAGTTGCTCTGCATGAGGCGCTCTACCAGGACAAGTTCATTCCCTTCTCCAGTGCTGGCTGAAGCAGACCCAAGGTGCTGCTGCAGTCCTGCTTCCAGCCTCAGCATCCTGGCGCGAGGAGCATCCCTGGCCCCAGAGGTGTTGTATTCTAGTACAGAAAAACACCTGGGAAGGACGTCAGGAGCCCTGCTCAGTTGTTCACATTTTCCAAGGGATCGGTGAGCAGAGCCCCTGGCAGAGGCTGCTGCTTGAATTTTGCCAATGGGGAGATATTACAAAAGCCATACAGATATTTTAAAAAAAAAATACTTTCCCAGGATAGCTGCGATTGAAATACAGAATAATTATATTGCCTGACATCGCACGGAGAAGAACGTGGAGCACGTAGCAGTGATCAGTAAAAATTAAACGCTTAGGATGTGGAGTACAAGTGAGTTTTCTGCAGCTCTGATACATACTCAAACTTCCTTGAACCTTTTGGGGCCTAATTATATTTGAGGGGATTTAAGCAAAATCTGCATAGAAGATAATACTTTTTTTTTCTATTAAGAAACTGCTTAATAAAACAGATTATGTGTAAAATAGAAATGCAGACCCTGAGATGGAAGAGTAAAAAGACATTAATGAGCAATGTCTGTGTGTTAATGAATTGTATTAGCATGCCATTACCTGCAAATATTATAAATGGAGCGACCAGCTTTATGTTCCCTTCTCTCCCAAGAACTTCATGTCACTTCTGAAGGTGGCTTGATGTAGTGAGTCCTATTCTGTAGAAGGGGAAACTGAGGCAGATGTGTGTCACCTGTACTCACCCTTCAAGCCTGTGGCGGAGGTGGAGATGAGCGCATTGGCTTCTCATTTCCACACTGCGTGCTTCTGCCTTTGGGCATTCAAAAGGCACCAGGAACGCAGAGAAGGGGATTACTGGCTTTTATTTGGGCTCAGCATGTCCCTTTTGGAAGGAAGGTGTAACGGAGCCCGTGTGCTGGGGAAGGGCAGGTGGGGACGGGTAGCTGTGCCGAACCCACACCGGAGCACTCCCTCCTTGCAGCAGCGCTCCCATTGCAGTGATGGACACATCCAATAATACTCCGGGTAAAGAAGCTGGGAGGAGACGCTGCTAATAATTGCGAGGGATGTCAGGAAGGAAGAACAAATGTATTTAAACATATGGCCTGGGATTCCTCTCACCTCACCAGGCGTGTAAAAATTAGGTGCACGCTCATTTTGCTGCTCTCGGTAGTCGGTGCAGGAGCAGGTTCCGTGCAGAAGATGATTTGTCCTGGCCCAAAGGGTGCCCGTGGCAGATGGGTTCAGTTGTTCTCTGGAGGTTTCTCCTCCTGTTGACAACAGTGAGGGTGTAGACAAGTTTTAGACTCGATGTGTGCCTTTTAGTTGGTGCTGTGAGCAGAGACAAACCACCTTTCCTCCTGGAAAAGGTACAAAAAACTGCAATTTCACAAAATTTCATGTTAGTTAGTGTTCATTTTTTAAACAGCTTTAGCTGTCGGGAAAAGCTGATATATTTGAGGACGATGTGCCATGGCTGTAAGGTGGGGAAGAAGCTGCTGCCCTGTGGCTGGCAGCGATGGCAGTGCAGATGTCCTGCTTTGGCTGTGGGGTTGGATCCCGACCTTGGGCTCCCTGAGAGCATCGCTCCTCCCAGCGGGGGGCCAGGAGAGGAGACGCTCTGGGGTGTCTGTCTTTGCTGTGTTTTCCATTTCTTTGTGAACAGATGAGAGGGGAAAAGGCACGGATGACAATACTCTGCTTTCTTTTCCTACTGGAAACAGGGACGAGCAGATTTGCTTTACCAGATGTGTCTCTGCAGGCTTCTGGCAGGTTGTCCAGGAGCCACAGCTCGTGGTGGCAGTCCTGGGGGACTCTGCAGGTGGGGGAAAGGCTTCTCCTCCCCTTTTCTTACACACACAGCTTTGGGAAGTCTCCCTTGCAGTCACAGCCCTCCAAGGGCAGCTGGCCCCTTGTGTTGGGTCTGTCAGTAAAACCACCGCACCCCTGCAGCTGGGCAGAGCTGGGGATGCCCCGGGGAGCTGCAGGCAGAAGGTACCAAGGGTACCGAGGGGCTCTGGTGCTCACCCACCTCAATGAACCACATGTGGCTGTGTGATTTGGGGGCTGGTGGTCACATCTGGGCCAGGACATTCAGGCACCTGCATACGGACACTCCTGTTCACAGCAGCAAGGAGAGGTTACTGGCCGCCAGGTGAATACGAAGGTGTTTGTGGTTCACCTCCCACCACATGGTGATAGCATCTATATCCTAAAGCATCCATAGAAGCCTGAAAAAACATACAGACCTAAAAAGCCCTGGATTCAGAGCAAGTAACATCCACCCTCCTGCAGAGATGTAGCAGAATTGCAAATGCCCAAGCCCACGAGGATTTCGCTATGCATCCAGCAGCCCTGCGCTTTCTTTTTTTTCTTTTTTCCCACCTTAGGGGTTTCCACTGCACAGCGAGTCCAGTAATGAACTGTTACTCTGGAAAATAAGACTTTCATTAGGTTAGGATGCTGCCAGGGTACCGCGTCCCTTTATAATGAACCGTGATATTGTGCGAAGCGTGGTGTGGAGCCGCTGATTCTGCCTCCACCCAGCACCACGCCTGGACCCGAGGCAAAAGGTCTGCAGCTCTCTGAAGGCTTCCAGCCCATGGGGAAGCTTTTTGGGAGTTCCCATCCAAGTGCAGGTCAAGCCAGATTTTAGCTGTTGGAAGTAGCCCTGGCTTCTTGTTACCCATGTCCTAAAAACAAATGCTGGTTATTTCTGCTTTATGTGTTCATTACTCATAACTAGCAGGTACTGAAATTGTACCGCGCTTCTCTTCTGGAATGAAAACATTAATAACTGCTTTGGCTAAGCACAGAGAGATCATCTATTTTACAAATATGCAGAAAATTCAGGCTGGCTGGGATTAAAGCCCAGCATTTCTTCTCAGGCGGTGGTTTCAGTGCTCTTTCACCCAGTGCTGCTTCAGCCCCGATATCAGCTGGCCCCACACCTCCCCATCCCTCTGCTGGCCATCAGGTGCGCTCATCCAGCCTCATCTCCATCGAGGACAAGGAGCAGTAAATTCCAGCAGCCTCCTAATTTTTTTATTTTTTTATTTTTTTTAAGACAAAATGGGAGCTTTAAAGGACATGAAAGTAAACAGCCGCCCTCCGCCCCCCTCCCTCGCAGCAGTCCTCATTTCAAGCTGCTTTGATTTCGTTGGCTCGGGGCTCCCTGCGGTGGTGCAGGGTGCTCAGCACCACAGCCTGGTCCCCCGGCCTCGGGCTGCTTGCTGGTGGTGGTGCTGGTCCCAGTGGTGGCCGGCTGCAGGGACTGCTCCAGGTGGGGCTGAGAGCTGGCCAGGAGAACAAAAGCGATGTCTTTTACCCCAAATATATTTCCTGAGATCAGCACTCACACCCTCAGTGCAGTGCTGAGGGCTTCTGCCCATCCCTCCTTCCCAGGGGATCAGCACACCTGGGGGTGCTCATGCTGATATGTGATTTGAGGGCAATGCACGACTTGGGACTGAGAATTAAAGCAGGCACGCTGACTTTTAGGCAACCGAGTGAAAAGGGGGAGCCCCTAAAGTGCCTCAAAGAGGGTGAGAAGGCACCGCTGTCTCCCTTTGACATGATGGCCTCCTCCCTGCCTGGCTTCTCTGGCTGAGCACAAGCAGGCAAGCCATTAAAATGGAAAAAGAGCAAGGATGACCTCTTCCCATTGAGCCTGCTCCTGCTTTTCATTTTGCAACTGGAAAGTACTCGCTGATTTGGGTCTTCCAGTTAGAGCTGGGCAAATGAGAAACTTCCCAGCTCACTGCCCGATCCTCCCGAAAAAAATTCAGCCAAGAAGTGGTTTGGATCAATGCAAAGTACAGACCCTTTGATTTTTTTTTTCCTACCAAAATAAACCCTTCTCCTCCCACCCCAATTAATTTTAGATCAAATGAAATGTTTTATTCAATTTCAGCCTGCAATGTCACTTCAGTACATTAGCTGGAAGAATATTCCTTTTCGGAAAGTAGCAGAGCAGAAAAAGTTCAGTGTTTTAAAACTTTTTTCTCCCCAGACGACTACAGGATTTATTTATTTATTTATTTATTTATTTGGGGGGGGGGGGGTTGGTTTGGGTTTTGTGTGTGTGTTTGGTGTTGGTTTTATTTTTGATGCTGTTTCTCATGGACATTGGTGCTGAGCACCCCAAGGCAGAGAAAGCCCCCAGGGTGCCCAAATCACTTGCCTTCCCCCTGAGCTCCCTCCTCCTTCTCTGCTGGTTCCTCTGTAATCAACTATTAAAAACCCAGCTTGGAGACTGTCCTCGCTTTCCAAAGCCTGAGGAGTTGAGAAAAAAATCAAAGAAAACAAAAGGAGAAGTCATTGGCCAGTGACTAATCTGTGCTGCTCCTGCCTGGAGAAGTGGGTCCGGGACAGAGGCGGACGGGGAGCTGTGGGGGCCTGAGCAATAATTTGATTTTCCTGGAGTATGAGGCCACATTTTCGCTGCGGCTACAACTCGCATCACAGGCAGATCTGGAGGCAGGGCTCCAAAGGGATTAGTAAAGATTTATTTTTCTTTTCTGGAGTGAGATGAAAGGGGGGAGGCGGGGGGAGAGACAAGCAAAGAGTCCTAGAGAAAGGAACTCATTATTTTTTATCTTTTCCAATGACCTTGTTTGTTTTAGTCTGACTTGAAAGCAGTTTCTTTCTTTGCAAAACTTTGGCAATATCTGGAGATTGAGGCCAGTGAGAAAGGGAAAAGGGAGCGAGGCGAAGAGAAGGAGCATGGAAGAAAAAGAGAATAAATGTGAACTGAGCTGGAAGAACTGCTTCTGCGAGGAGAAACACCCGTCTGGGGCTGGACCGAGATAAAGTGCCATGTCTGGGAGATTTGATGGAGGACAGCTGCCCTGGGGCTGGATGGGGAATGCTCTGCCTCTTGCTGCTTGTGTGGGGAGCTCAGGACTGCACACATGTGCACGTATGTGTGTGTTTGTGCATGCATGGGTACGATGGGCGCTGCAGCTCCAGGCAGGGCTGACGATCAAGCTGCTGTGCAGAAGATGCATGAGAACCATGTCTGCATTTGGGGGGCAAGGAGAGCCCTCCCAAATCCCCTGCCAGGGCCACCGTGACCCTCAAGCCCCCCCCCAGTGCTCCTCATAACCTCCACAGCCCCCAGGCCAGCTCTGCAGCTGGGCTTTGTCCTTGACTCGCAAAGACACAACGGCGTGTTCTTCCACGCAGTCATGCTAACAGCCTCTTCCTTTGCATTAAATTGGTGACATTTAACCTTTAACTCGTACTGTGAAAAAATAAAAACTGAAAAGCAGACCTCCCCAAGGTGCAAGGACAGCTATTAACCTGGAGAAAAAGCCCTCTCACCAGCAGGCGGGGCAGCTAATTTTAGATAAAACCCAGCCCTGGCTTTCAGCTGGCAGCTTGGGTTGATCTCCTCCTGGTTACTCATAAATACTTATGAAAATGCTTCAAGTGCTCAATTTGCATAGCTATAAAGTCTCATAAATAATTCTAGGTACTAGTATTTAATTATCTGACCTATATTGTGGCAGCATTTTTACCTCGTTTATGGAAATCGGAGTCGTGCTGAATGGAAACCAGGGCATTAAGTGGTCACGTTGAGTTGCTGTGTAAAGAAGAAAGGGGTGGGGACCCAGCTCAAATGCTTACCTGCAGTGTCTTATCAATACTAGCACTAATTAGGGATAATTTAGCTTAACTAAAACTCTTATGGCTGCTATTGGGAGTCACATTTTAACCATCAGGAGCCCCTGGGCAGCCCATTTAGGAGCAGGGCTGTATTTCCCAGTAATGTGGTGCCGGGTACCTGCTGGAGTCACCTGCTACTTTGCTCTGCACGCTGGGGGACCCTGTTACCTCTGTACATCATGCCTGCAAGGAGGAGGACGTAGCCCTTACACTGTGCAAAGCTCCGCATCTCCGAACCACAGCAGGGCTGAGGTGGGAGGGGACCTCCAGGGCCACCTGGAGCAGGGTGCACAGGACCACCTCTAGGAGGCTTCTGAGCATCTCCAAGGAGAAGACTCCACCACCTCTCGCGGCAACCCGTGCCAGTGCTCGAGCTAGCAATGCTTGGAGAAACTGCAGCAAAACTATGGGACTTGGGGCTGGCTCCGACGAGCACTGAGCTCAGTGGGAAGTCTGCCCTGGCTGTAGCCCTTGGCCAGCTGTTTGAAGCCAGAGCAGCACCAGGCTGCTTCCAAAGCCCAGTGGTGAGAAGAGGAGCAAGGGCTGTGGGCTGGGGAGCAGAGGGGGAGAGAGGGAAGTGGGGTGAGCAGGTCTGTGTAGTCCCTATACTCCAGAGGCTGGGGGCTGGTGTGCACCCATGGGCAGATAATCTGGGGAGCAAATAATCCCAGCCCCTGAGCTGCCAGCCAGGCAGGTGTTTCGAAACAAATTAAAGCCCTGCACAGAAAATGTCTATTTTTTTATTTTTTTTCTTCAAGGGGAGAAGTTCCCTGCCAGCATCCAACTTCCCCTGCACTGCCTGTCTGCTAGTGCGAAGCCGTGAGGGCGTTATAAATAATTTATTCTCTGGGAGGGAGGGGAGGAAGAGAGAGTGAGCTTTTAATTAAAATTATATCTTACAGATCAAATAAATATGAATAAGATGCCAAAAACAACTGTACAAATCCCAAACATTCTCTTGTGTTTTAATTATTTGTGTTGATAAAACAAGAGCGAAGGCGTTTTGCTCTGCTTGGAGGGCGAGGAGGCAAAAGGTTATGCTGGCATTTTTTATGTTCTTTTCGAGGAACAAATGCTTCAGAAGCACAGATCTGACAAACTATAATTCATATCAGGAATTAAATTGGAATTTAGAGAACAATTGTTAATATTTCAAAGTAATTGTTTAAGAAATTATCATTTTGGTATCTGCCTCAAAAATAATTACCCACCACTAATTTTTCTTTTTCAAAGGCCGCTATTTGCTGGAATAGTGGAAAGATGAGGATTTTTGCTGTGGGCTATTTATGTAGTTCAAATGAGGAGATAAATAGGAAGGGACTTTTATGTTCCTAGGCAAATGAGTCTGACTAATGTACGGCTTCAAGCTCAAAAGTGGGCTCTGCATTTATTTGAAAATCCGGGCAAGTTTTTACGGATGGGATTTGCAAGTCACAGCAGGCAGGAGGAGAACTAAACCCTGTGCACGTTAATTAGGGCCTGGGCCCCAGAGAAAACCCCTGCCACGTGGAGAAACCCTGCCTGCGGCATCGGGGGGCAGCAGGAGGGGCTTCTCCTGCGCATGTGGACCTGGCTGGGTGCAGCCCAATGAGGATCCCAGGGAAGCAGGACAGTTGTGCCTTTATCACTGCCCAATGCACGACCCCACAACCCTGTGGCCTCTGCAGCAGTTTGGGGTGGGAGTGGAATCACTAGCTCTGTTCTTTTGGATAGGGCACGTTGAGCCGTCTCCTGGGGTATTTGAGTTTTTGGAAGACCTTTGGAGGTCTTCTTCCTAAGGCAGCAGGGATCCTGAGCATCTCCTCCTGCCTCCTGCCATCTCAGGCTGGGGTTGTCCGGGCCTGGGGGCTCGCAGCCTGCCCCTAGCCTCTGCTGTGTCGCTCTGCTGTGTTCTTCTCTCCCTTCAAACGCGGTGTTTGCAAAGGAAGGAGACAAACTGCAGTGGTGACAGCACCGGGAAAGGTTCAGCAAATGACAGTTTAAAGGAATTGCTGTAAACTTCTCTGATCAGAGAAAGTATTAAAAGGGGAACTGTTTCTGTGAAAGCACGTTCAAAAGGAAGACCTCTTTTCTGGGTTTTGTTATGTGTAAATATATATATATATTTCTGCAAAATGATTAATCCATCTTTGTTAGGAACAATTCTCTAATGCATTTTGAAATATCTCACTTACTGACACATGCTTTTTTTACCAGCTACTCTTTCTCTCAGCAACGCTGCTGTTGATGCTAATTTTTAAGATGCAGAGGGAGAAGCAGCGTTTTGCACCAAGTCTGCTGGGAAAGGCTATTTCTCCCTGCAGAAACCATTTTGCATGTGAACTTTTTAAAGCACCCCAATGCCAGGACACTCTCTGGCTTCCCTCCAGCTGTCCTGTAGGGCCGGCATTGCCCACCAGGCTGGGCCCTGCACCCTGCGAAGGACTGGATCTGTTGACAAAGCTGACAAGCCACCTCCTGGAGGAAGATCCCACGGCTTTTGGGTTGTTAATGTGTCTCCCACCCCCCCTTCGTGCTATACCTCTCCCTTCCCTTAGATCTCAAGGACTTCAGAGTCTCTTGAAGACGCTGGTCTGGAGGCTAATGAGGAATACACTTGACCTTTGCAGATGCCACGATCAAAGATTACTGCAGAATGTGGGGGAAGCAAAAAAGAAAAGCTCCTTTTGGCTTCGTCCTCCCAGCTTGTTGCAAGCATCCCAATTACGAAGCAGATCACAGGGGCTGTGTTGGAAGACATTGGTATCAGCAAATTAGCAGGCTGCGGCGGGAGCAGTAATTAAGGCAGCTTTGTGTTTGCCCGGGTTTGGGGCTGTGGCTGCTGTTTGCATGCTGCTTGGATCCAGGGTCCCCTTGTACGCCTGGGGTTCGGGAGCCTGCTGTGCAACGTGGTGGCTTGCGTCGTCTATGCCGTGCTGTTTAAATAATTGCCGTGTTTTAGGAATTAATTGTAGTGATTGCAGGCAAAGGACAAAACACAGGCAAAGCGGTAATGGCTCGTGTGGTCCCACTGCTGCGGCTGCCCACAGAGACAGCGGTAAAAGAACCACCTGTCTGCGGGTGAGAAAAAGCAGAGGAAAACAGCCTCTGCCTCTAGGTGCAAAAGGGAGGACGCAGGATCGCGCCCTCCCAGGACCCCAGCTCTTTGAAGGCAGCAGGTAGGCCCCCCACTGCATGGGGGGGCTTGGAAAATTTGGGGAATCGATGGGCACCATCCGCTGCTGGGGCAGAGCTGCTCAGGGCATGGGGTGTGGGGTCTGCAACCCCCTGCCTTTGGGAGGTCGGTTTGTAGCACGGATCTGTTCTCAGCAGGTGCCTCTGCCAGAAAGTCTCCCCCTACTATTAAGCCAATATTTTCCTATTCTTAAATTAAGCCTATTTCCCTTGTTTTGCATCTGCGTGGAGGCATTAAAAAAAATCTCCCTTTCATGTTGTTTATCATCTCTAAATATCAGAGCTAACAGCCCAGGTTTCCTTTGCTCTTTACGGAGTGCCTCATAAATCACCCGCTGACTGCCAGGATCTCTTCAGATGCTCCTCCTGCCGTCTCCATCCAGGGAACAGGCCGCACGTCTCCACATGGATCTGGTCTGAATTGGTTGCCTTAACCCAGAGGTCAAGGGAATGGCGATCCCTCTCCTCCAAAGCACTTGTTTCACAAAGGCTAAACTGTGGGTTTGTCTTGTCTGACACAGCACAGCAAGTCTTTATTATTATTATTATTATTATTATTGTTATTGTTATTATTATTATTATTATTATTATTATTATTATTATTATTATTATTATTATTATTATTATCTTATTTATCTATTTATCTATCTATTTATTTATTTATTTTGCAGTAAGATTCATTATGGGAAAAAACAGGGAGGGCAGTGCAGAGAATCCTGCCCCACCCTGGGCAATGCTGGCTATCCCCCTGTGCACTCCCGTGCTGGGGCTGGAGGCTGGTGGCTCCCCTGTGATTTCCTCGCTGTTGCTCCAGGAGTGCCCTGATGCTGTCTGTACCGACCGTGCCAGCAGGCCAAGCAGCTCCTTGGGGTTTTGAGGCAGGGTTTGGCCATTCAAAGGGCCTGGTGCTCTGTACACCAAGCCATTCCCCCAGGGAGCACAGCACTTGGTGGAAGATGTCTTCAGCAGCAGCCAGGGGCTGGGTTTCAAAGCACTCCTGTTTGCTGAAGGATGCTTGCAGGGCCAGCCGGGAGGATGCCAGGAGAAATGGCAGATGCCCAGATAACTTTTCACATTGATTTCCAACAGCCCAAATAGTCCATGAAATACGCTGCTGCTTCCCACCGATCTCTCCCTTGGAGCGTGCCTTAGCATAACAGCATAACCTGTTGGCTGAAGTTCTCACTTCCTTCTTTTTATTTCTTTATTATTTATATATTTATATTATATATATATATATATATATATATATATATATATATAATATAAATATATATAATATAATATATAATACATAATATATATATTATATATATTATATATATATTATATTATTTATATATTTATTTCTTTATTTCTTTATAAAGACTTTATAATAAATCAACTTGTTTGATCTGGATTGTGCTAGGTCTGATAATTCACGAGCATCTGCAGCATCTTCAGTTCTGAAGAGAACAGCCACCCTGTCTGTATCCAAGGCAGGTCACCATGGGGAAGACAAGAAAATGGAAGAGTTCATCCATTGTGGGACATCTCAGGCACACAGGACACATTGTCTACCCACTTATATGTGCAGAAATGATGAATGTAAGCCATGGTTTCTCAGAAAATGTATCACAGGCACAGTGCAATTCATCGTAACAGTGGCAGGGCACAGCCCGGGTGACCAAAACTACAAAGCTTAGGAAGTGCTAGTTTCTGGAGAAGGTTTTGAAGGAAAGCAGCAGAAGCTCTCAGACTGTCAGGAATGGATCAGCAAAGCTCCTCAGAGCAGTCACTGGGCATTTGGGGGGTGCTGGCTGATTTAGCAAGGCAGCAACTCTGGTCCAGCTGGGCAAAGCTGAGTGGAGAGCTGGGAAGTGTGGGCTGGTGGAGGTGGGAATAGACACAGCAAACAACATTATCCCTCCTGGGAAAGAGATGTATTTTCACCAAAGATGGTTTAGAACAGAGATGTGTGCTCCTTTCTCAGAGCTGATGATGCTGCAGGTCCCAGGAGGCTCTCTGGGTAGCAAAGGGGGGTGTCCACACATTTTCACATGCAGGGGAGCTGCTCACAAGGAAAGCACTCTAATTAGAGGAAAATATTTGATCTCCATAGGCTTTTGGTGAAATATCTTAGAAAGGCAGCAGATGTTGCTGAAATCATTTTTTCAACCATTTCTACCCCCCCCCCCCCCTTTTTTTTTTTATGTGGTGCATTGAATCATTGAATTTTAAATTAGATAGACAGCTCGTAGCTATTTATTGGGGGGTGCCAAACACTTGCCCTAAATCAAAGCTGGTGTCTCATCCAAAGCAGAGCATGTGCCCCCACCCCAACATCCCTCTGCCTTACTTTTCAAAGCCACAAATTATCCAGTGTTCAGTTCACCCCAGGAGCTGTAGGATCCCAAAAATCTGTCATAGCACAGCCAGCCCATATTGCTCCATTGGATCTATTGTCACCTCAGTATCCTGGTGATGTGGCCATTCTGTACTGTTCTACCTTGTATCACTCTTTTGCCCAATAATTCACCTTCTATGACAAGCTAGAAGGCTGCAAATCTGACTCCTCAATCCCAAAATAAAACAGCACAAATGTAGGACTGCCTTAAGGCCATTCCAAAAAGCCTCATGGAGGTATCTGTCTTCTTCAGAGTGGCTTCAGGTGAGGAAATTTTCAAGGCAGGAACCTGAGTCCAGGTGTGAACTTTTCATTGCAAGGAGACGTGAGAGATGGAAAACCCTATTTTTGGATTTTTAGCCCCATTGTAGAATGTTATATCACAGTCCTGGCTGCCTTGGCCATGGTAGCACAAAGCCAGCTCTCAACTGATGTATAGTGAGAGTCAGATAATCGCATGATCCACAGAATGGGTGGAAAAGCAGCAAAGCTGTCCTCCTTGTGTGAGGAAATGAGACGTATATGTGTGGTGGTCTACAGCAAAGGATGGGCAGAGGCCAAGAAACACAAAAATCAATATCATAGCTTCGTGGGCAGTTTTGCCTTTAATTGCAAAGGAGTAAGGGGATTTTCCCCAGAGAAGGGCTGTTGTTGCTGAACACCAGCAGGCCACAGTGTGTGCTGCAAGCACAGGCATCACCATTTAAGCAGGGAATAATCACAGGCTTTTCTCCCTTAAATTGTCCCAGGGTCTGTGGAGAACAAGGTTTGCAGCCTGGACATCAGATGCTGCCTCATATTAGAAACCCTGTGGGTTTTGTTGTAGAGTCAAAACAAGCATCTTTACGAGTTTGCTTGTCTTGTGTCACCCCAAAAGCATCTACAGGACACTGCATTCAACTCCACTGGACGGGTCAGTTAATTATGTTGAGAGAATCAATAGATTGATCAATTTATCAAATGATAAACAGAGTTTCTGCTTTCATCAGGGTAGTGAATATTAATTGATTTGACAGGCTGAAGCTTGGTAAAACAAGTAGAAGGGGCATCAGGGCATCACTGTATTAATTAGCCATGTTGAAGCTGCTTTTAGCTGCTTCCGAAGTTTAATCAATATGCTACATTTGAGTCCCAAAAGGCTTATGAAAACAGCCTTTGAAATCCTTTAAATTGTTGCCTCTGTGAGGTTTTAGACTCTTTGTGTATTCTTGTTCTGCTGTTTTTCTTCCTATTTTTTCCCCCCTCCTGAAATCAATAGTGACCCTTAAGGATTGGTAGGGGCGGGTTTTCTTATTTGTATCACAAATTTGCATTCGCTGGTAACAGAAATAAAATGAAAAAGATCTTCTGTTTTAGTACAATAATAATAATAATCCTAGACATTAATGAGCTGCCCTCTGCCTTCCAGTTTCTATATGCAGTAAATTACCTCTATAGACTTAATCTGATGTGAATGGGCAAGGCACCAGTTAAATCATGTTTTCCTGAGCCCTCGCGTAGTGCTCAGACTTTGATTTAATACAAAGTAAGGTTTGAGCTTGTTAAGACATTTTGCCGAGAGGGGGGTGGAGGAGAAGGCCGCTCTGCAGAGACACCCTGGCGGCTGCCTTCCTGCAGACTTTTCCTATGGCTTTGAGATAATCTCGGCGCTGAATCTGGGACACCCTCCTCTGCCAGGGGACTCCTTGACAGCTGAAGGCTTTGGTGTGTCCTTGGGACCCACGGTGTGCCGGGAAGAGGCGGTCCCGCTGTGGGGCAGCGGATCCCCAGAAGAAGACCCCCTCATCAGGACCTCTGACCAACGCTCCAGCAAACCTGAGAATACACGGCAACCTGAAAGAAATTTTCTAAAACCACGAGTTTCTGACCTCGTAATTTGTTGCAGCTTTCTGCTAGTTTAAATTCTCATCCCTTTTTGGGACAAAACCTCCCCAGATGTGCCTGTAGAGGGCTTTCAGCACACTTCCTCTGTGCCTTCAGCGATTCCGCTCGTCTGGGCTCCCCAAGGTCTCCACTACAGATGTCACACCAGCGCAGTCAACACAGGACGACCAGCAGTGCTCCAAGCAGTGCTCAGGGCCCCAGCATAATTACAACAATTACGGAGTCAGGCCCTGAGCTGCACTTTCCGATGCACACATCTGCCACGCAGGCCTCACCGTGCGCGCGGATCCTGTCCTTAATAATGGAAGATGCCCCAGTCTCTCCAGGGGCAACACTCCTTGCTACGGGCAAGGCACTAAATCACATTTGAAGTTTCTAGGCCAAAATATTTTGTTTTAGACGAATAAAGTTCTGAAAAAGCGTGAGGCAAGTTTCCAGGCGTGGCTCACTGGGCCTACCTGGTGGTGGGCAGGAATGAAGGAGCCTTGTGGGAGGTGGAAGCGAGGCCACTTGGTAGAGATGGCCTAGAAGAGATCGGATGGATTCAGAGGAAAATGGGGCAGAAGAGCACACAAGTGCGTGCCACTGTACCCCAAGGCAGAGCTAGCTCTTCCCCTATCACTTCCAACTCAGAGTCCCAGCAACATCTCAGCACCATACACGAAGACACCAGTGGCTTATTTCTCAGGTTTTGTACCTGACCACTCATCAGCCCTAAATGCACCGTGAGCCTTGGTGCCAGGAGAAGGAACAAAGGAGGCACCATCCAGCTCTGCCTGGGGTGGGGTGGCCCACTGGGTCCCCCCTTCCAGCTATTCCACCCCTTCTTGTCACACACACGTCCTCGGATTCAGTGACACAGCCAAATCCCCTTTTCCATGAGGGATGGCAGTTTGGGAAGCTGATCTCGATGCAGGTTGTGCATGCTGGTGACTTCTCTGAAATTGCTGCTCTCCTGAACGTGTCTGTAGGTGCAGAACAGGCTGCACAGGGTCAGGACGCCCTCCTGGGCCACACACAATGTCAGTAATGAACATTAACAGCTCCTGCTGAAGGGCTGTGTCCGAACACTGGGCAGACCAATTAGTCTGTGACTCCTCCATAGAGGCCTCCTGGAGAGGAGGACAAAAAGGCAGAGGTGTCAGGGCAGGGCAGAAAGGGACAGAGGAACAGAAAGGGACAAAAGCATTCTGCAGCCAAGCGAGCCCCTTGTGCATGGGCTGCAGAAGGGTGGTCCGTGGCTGGGGCACCATGGCACGGGAAACAATGAAGGGGACGTCTGATGGGAAGGTTCTGAGGGGGAGGCACTGGGCAGTGCCATGTGGGTGGGAGTCCAAAACGATGCCAATTGCATCCAGCACCACCATCTGGAGCAATGCTGCCCAAACCCGTCCCTGTGATTTTCCTCTGGAGGGCCTTGGAGGGTTGGTTTGTGCACTGGGGGAGGTTCTGGGACCCCAAAGCAAGAAGCAAAGTCACCTGATGTGTGGGACACAGGTAGGCAAGGCCAAGGCAATGCTGCAGGATAGCAGTGAAGCATCACCATCCGTGGACCAGTTTTACTGTCTCCGTCACTCCTCCTGCTTGCAGGAAAACAGAGGGATGCCCAGCAGTGTGCGTCACCATTTATGACAATCAATAGCTGGGATTTGTCCAGAAAAAGAGCAGCCAAATGCATGGTCCTTCCCAGAGGTTTATTCACGGGATGAAAGGAGTGATGTCAGAGGAAAGCTTGGTGAATGTGTGTATATAAACATATATATATATATATATATATGTATATATATATATATATATATATATATAAACGCATATACTCACCTGCTTTTGCATTGCTGTGCAGCAGCCAGTGCTCACTGCCCCATCATCAGGGGGGGCATCTCCCTCCATCATTTCAGTGATGCCTACCCCAAGGGGCAGGTGCGATGTAGACCCACCTCCCCTGTGGGGTCAGCGCTTCCTCTCCTGCTCAAATACCTCCGTCGGGGGAAGGCCCCTTGCTGAAGAGAAATAATACAAGCCTCATGTCACTGATAGTTTTAAGATTATAAAGGAAACCTTCCATCAGTGGTGGCACAATTACCTTCCCATTTTCCTGCTTCACCTCATTAAAAGGAAAATGTTACAATTAAGGCACGGGCAGGAGGAACAGATTAATGTTCTGTTTCTAATGCATTGATGAATCGGCACTTAGTCAAGGGACTTAAAAATATTAAATCCTCACAAGAGCCATCCCAAAGGGGAGCGTTTCTTGCTGTAGGGGCTTTCTCAGCACGAACTAGTGGCTGTCACTTACACTATGGTTGTGTTGTGCAGATGGGTTTGTGATGAGAGTGGGGTTTGCTCAGGTTTGCCTGCTGGTGCTCCACAGGGTGGTCGCACGCTCCATGGGAAATCTTCTCTAGGTGTTCACCTTAACATACAGTAACTTATTTCGGTGTGCATGGGGTATTGTACATATAATTGGACATCATCTGTTCTTATTCTTGTTTTTCCATCCCATTTCTCTCCTTTTGGCATGTCTTCATTAGTATCACGGCTTTATTCTGCCAAATGCAAAATTGCTTCAGGTTTTTACTCCGTTTTTCAGGCCAGGTCACTGTCACATGAAGGGAGCAGTGAGCAGGGGACGGGTCATTCCCAGTGCCCGACCCAGAGCTGTGTGGCCTCTGGGAGATCCCTCAGCCACCTCTGGAGTCACCTGGAGGAGCAGTGTACACCTTAATCAAACGACTTACTCTTCTAAAACTGCTTCAAGGTGGGGACATGAAAATCTGCACCCATATTCTACACTCATTTTCAACATATTTTAACACAATTTCAAAGCCTTTTTGGGGCCTTGAGCTGAGACTTGGGGCCCGCCATGCCCACGTTCACTACACCGCCGGCAAGTCTCAGCCCTCCTATAATGAAAATGTCACTAATGATAAATATTTAAAGGGATGCTTATTTTTATATTTACTACCCTGACCTTTATCTATTTGGATTTTATTTTACATTTTATGTGGCTTGCCTTTGCTTTTCCACAGCCATGCGGTGCTGCAGAGCAAGAAGCACTGCAACAGCTCCACGATCGCCGCCGTGTTATAAATACGCGCACAGTACATACAATTACAGAACTTTAATGTCTGGTATAATTACTGTCTGCAGTTTGCATTAATGCTCAGGGTGATATAGTGAAGCAAGCCGCTCAGACACTGCGAGATGCACGTCCCGAGGGGCAAAGGAAAATCATCGCTTGCGATCCTACGATTAATTATTGTGCTGCGCGTAGAGAAGCTGAGGTTTTCCCAAGCACTTCTTGCGCCCATGGTTGATTGAAATGACTACACGAGAACAGCACTGCTGTGCATAGCCTGCAGGCAGGGCTGTGCTTTATCATCAAGCAAGGGTCCTCAATTTTATTCTTGTAATGCTGAAAGGGAAAATTGAGGAAAACAGCAGGAATAAGGAGGAGAAAGTGAGTGTAACAGGTTGCAGCATCTTAAAGTACGGTGTGTGTTAATTTGCAGCACTTCCCCCGTGTATCGCCTGGCCCAGGACCTGGGAGGTGCGTTGGAAGATGCTGGGGGTTCATCCTGCTCCAGGATTTATCATTACTGAATTCCTGAATTGAATTATTGAATTATTGCTGAAGCTCAGCAGATTCACAGTGGCATCTGGATCGAAGCATCAGGGATGCTCCAGGCTGTGTGATGAACCCTGGGATATTCCTGTCCCTTCCATGCCATGGGAGGATGAGGACAGGCAGTGCCAGAGGGCTGGCGACAGGATTTGGCTGAGGAAGCCAACAGCCATCCAGGAACGGAGGAGAAGGGAATTCCCCACAGTGCAGTGTCTGGCAGCCTTACCCGAGCCCCATGGAAGGGAGGGACAATGGAAGAAATGAGAAATGGAAAAAAGGCTTGATTGGACCTTGCTGAAAATCTGGGGGAAAAAAAAAGGCGAAAAGAAAGTGCTGAGGCAGCTTTCTGTGTCTTTGAACTTTAGGCTTTGAAAAGAGGTGGGGAAAATCTTAAGGAATTAACGAGGACAACTGGGAAATTACTCAGGAGGAACTTTCAGTGCTTTGAGCTTGGAAAGAAATAGAAAAAACCCTTTATATATATACACCCGTACTGACATATACACACATACACATATATAGATGCTTCAGCCAGCCATTAATCTTCACCTCTGATTTTTCCACTCTGTATTAACGAGGGGAGATGTTGACAGGGCGGCTGGGGAGGGTGAGAGCTGCGCTCCCCCCGTGCTGGGGGCTGCAGAGGAGGCAGAGGCAGTGCTGCTGATACCCGGGGCTCCCTGGCAGCACTTGCTGAAGCTCAGCCTTGATCAGAATAAGTCTCCTTACAGGAAACATCAACTTTTTGTCAAAAAAGCCTGGAGATAAATATTCTTGGATGAAAACCTATAAAAAGCCCAGACTGACAAACTATTTTTTTTAGGCACTTCTTTTTCTCCCAACAAGAATATATCTGTCAAGAGAAACAGATGTTCTCCATGAAAAATCTTCTTTAATTACAAGTCTGTCAAAAAAGGCAAGGTAGTTGTTTTTTTTTTTCTTTCTCCGAGCCCATTAAAATGTACGTGAACGGCCAAGGTTTTAAAGCCATGGCTCCTTCCATAGTACAGTATTTAAATGAAAAGTTTCTCTGTTGAGCAGGCTGAGCAGCAGCAAAGCCACAAGCCAAAATGTAGGGAGAGAGTCATGCAGCCAGCGGGGCCAGGTGAGCCGAATCCCTCTCCAGAGCTTAGGGCTTTGGCACATCTTGCCAAATATCGCAGAGCAAAACAAAAGCATTTAAGTTCCTGCATTCCCGGGCATTTCTTTAAATGCTCCACTATATTTTCAATCCTTCCCTTCATGTGCCCAGTAAATACTTTAGTTAATACCTTTGAGCACTAACCTGTAGTCCTCACCTTTTCGGGACTGGTCTGCTCGATAGGAGCATGCAGACGAGGGCAATGTGACATAAATGTTAAAAGAGGTTTCTCCTGAGGCTGGCACACCACGTGTTATCCAGGGGAATAAAGTTCTGCAGGAAATAGGAGCGGGAACACAAGGTTGGTATTTCTTATTTATTGGTTCCAGTAATTGGCTAGAATATGTCTGAGCAGTTGGATGAAAATAATCAATAGTTCTTGTCCACTAATGAATGATTTTCCAGCAGTCGCTAGTGTAAATAGGTTTCATTAAAATAGCAAATCCTCCCAAACAAGAAAATTAACGAGAGCTTATGAAACCTATGAAATTGCATGGGTCTGAATTTCTGACAGCAATGACAAATATCTGCTATTGTTATTTTTGGTAAACAGATTTTCTTTTCAATTCTCGGTCTTGTCACTTAAATAATAACAATACTTAGCAAATCCATTATTTCTTTCCCAGAAATGTTCAAGTGCTTCAGGCCTTAAGTCTGCAAATCATGTCAGCCACCGGCCAGGAAAAGGCTCCTTTGCCAAGCATCCCCCGTGCCCAACCACCGCCCTTGGAATCGACAGCGATCCGAGTTCAGCCTTCAGACGAGCCTGCTCTGAATCAATGGAGCTGTTGCTTTTCCTGACTCCCAGGAATAACACGGTGTGGAAACAAACCATGGCCAGGTCCAGAAAAGAAACCTGAAAAAAAATATTGGTTTTGGTCAACCTGGAACATGTCTCTTTTTACCTTTACATTTTCCTAGAGCAAAGTGAAACTCTTCATCCACAGGTCCAAAAAGCCCTGAAGCCACTTGGTCAGACATCTCTCAACATGCTTTGTCAGTTTCTTAGTTATTGCTAGATGAATCAGAAGTTCTTCAGGGAGCAGTGAGGATGTTTTTGCAAGTGGCAAAGCCCAGGTTAAATCTCAGTGGCTGAAAAAGCTCAATTCCAGTATCTGCTTCTTGCTCCCAGAGATTTCTCCTTCTTTCTCCTTCTCCTTCTCCTTCTCCTTCTCCTTCTCCTTCTCCTTCTCCTTCTCCTTCTCCTTCTCCTTCTCCTTCTCCTTCTCCTTCTCCTTCTCCTTCTCCTTCTCTTCCCATTCTTCTTTCTCTTCCTTCTCCTCTTCTCCTTCTTTCTCCTTCTTTTCCAGCCTTCTCTTGCCTCCTCTTCCTTCTCCTCCTTCCCCCTAACTCACCATCTCCCCTTGGTCTCCCCTCCCTTTCCTTCTCCCCATCAGGTATCACATGGTGGATGCAGGAGGCTCTCAAAGGCAAGAGCAGGCTTTGGGCACCATTATCCACACCAGCAGCATTGACCAGAAACCAGGGTTTCAGCCAGGAAATCATGCTGGTAATCTCCTTTGAGGAGGTGCTCCCATTTTTCATGACAGTCAGTCCTTGCACGGGATGAGGATGAAAAGAGAAAGCATTTCATTTGCTCTTTGGAAGCTGGAGCTATAGATCAAGGCCCTGCTCATTCCCCTGAAGACTGGAAATGGTGTTTTGTTTTTTTTTTCAAGAATTGAGGCTATACTCTGTGAAAGCTAAAACAGTTATCTACACTTCCATCTAGAGGTCAGCAGTAGAGATTTTTCTCCAACACCTGGATAAATCCAGGCTGTTAGTGCTGCTCCTTCCGCTCTCCTCGGTTATTGCTTTTTATTACATGAAGGGTGAGGAACAAGCAAATACCTCCTCTTCCCATCTTTGCCCTTGCTTGTTTGCACAAAGCAGCCAAACGTCTTCCTGCTGACCCTCGGGACCCAAGCCCTTTTGGTGGCCATGATGTTGCTCTTCGGATGCCGCAGTCTGGATGCAGATGCTCAGGGCTGCTTATTCCTAGCGGATGGCATACAAAGGTTACTTTCAGACAGCAAGACACAGACTGGTGGAGATGTAGACCTTTCTCTACCGTGAAAGAGGCAGCCCTGCACCTTGTCCACCAGGATGGTGGGTTTTGCTTCTGCAGAGCCTTTAGGGATGTCTTGTCACCACGCCAGCATGTCTTCCTGCCATACATCTCCTGTCCTCTGCTCCCTGTGGGCTGGTCTGGGGAGACAGCGACCACTGTGTCAGTCACATCCTGCTGAAGGAAAGCAGCTCCTGGTGTTTTATGGACACCTCTGAGGTGCTTCTTCCCAGGCCTGTAGCTGAGGACAAGTCCCTCAGCCCTTGAGATGTTCCCTGGGAGATGAGTGGCTCAGCCAGAGCCTCGTGGACTCCACTCTGCATCTTGGAGACTCAGCTTTGCCACCATGGACATCCCAGGCTGCTGAACCCCTCCCTGTCCCCACTCCTCTTGCCTGGCATGGGTGCCACAGGACTAGGCCACCTTTTGCTGCCTGATCTCAGATCTCTGGCAGGAGGGTTTCTGAAACCACGCTGCACTCCTGCGTCCGTGAGCCTGCGGCTGTAAATCCTGTGTCTCTGCCATAAGCGGTGATTGAGCCTGTCTAGCTTAATTTATTCCTTCGGAGCCCATGCAGTTATGGCAGAGATGATTGCCTGCTCAAGGAGCAGCGCTTGGGATGAAATCTATCCCTCTTGAGAGCTCTGCTGGAAAAACACCACAGCATCTGTGAACCACCAGCATCCATCCGTACCCTGTGTCCTTGCCTGGCCACTTCTCTGCGATGCCCCCATCCCTCCTGACCTCTCTTTCTCTCCCTTCCTTAATCCCTTTTACCTCTGCTTCATTTCTACCACTGTCCCCTACTGTTTGGGCTCCTCATTAGGTGATGGAGCAAACCATGACAGCGATGCTGCTGACTCAGTAGCTCCTTGGGGTGCCACCCGTGCAGCTCGTGGCTGTCCCATGCAGGCACCCAGTTTCAGGCAGCAGAACGGGAAAAGGAAAGCACAGTATAGGGTGCATCGAGCGGAGGTTTCAACCCCACCTTGGGGTGATGAATTTTGGAGCCTCAGTGGTCTTGCACCCCCATGGACCTGCCCTTCCCAGCAGCTCCATCACCAAATAGCCCAAAGTCCCTACCTGGGACCCAGAGAAGGGCTCAACTTGAGCTGTGGGTGCTGAGCATGAATAATTTGTCCCTGGGGGAACCCCCCCGTGCCCCTGGCCGCTGCCTCAGCATGGCTCTGGAGCCCAGCGAGAAGTGTGCTGCGTTGTTTGTCACCTGAAGCACTTGAAAAAATTACACAAATCCATCAAAGTAATGAATCTTCTCAGCGGTGGCAAATAGACAGAGACAGACAAGCACTCAGCTGAAACAAGTCATCTTTAAAAATTAATACAAAATAAACAGCTGGCCTTTTGCTCCAGTTCCAGGTGACAGCTGCGTGGTTTGGGCGAGGGGACGGGCTGGGGACAGGTGATGGCTCTCAAGGGGACCACATCCCTGGGGCAGGGACGTGTCCGCCTCCATGTCCCTGTCACTGTCACGGTGTCACCTCCATCCTCAGCAGCAGCTGGCTGCTGCGGGAGCGAAGGAGCAACGCAGCGGTCGATGCTGCATTATGCTGATGACTGCTTAAGAAATAACCAAATTTTCGGGAGCGCCGAAGCCTCATCACCTTCCTACAGCCTTGTCGGGCTCCTGCCAGCCCTCACAGCTCTCGAATCGGTTTGTCTGCCTCTGATGGAGCTGGTGTGCTCCTTGGGGGACAGACTGCGCTTGCTCTCACGCCTGCATGCTGCTTCTCACAGTGTGGGCTCGATAAATAATTAATAGCGGCGTTGCTGCCTCCTCCAAGCTTTCATTTCATTACCCAGGTATAACATATCCATCTATAAATGTATGTATGTGTGCATGCACATATACACACACCTCTCTAGGCATTCAGTGTATATATGACCAGCACACAGACCCAGAGGTGATGGGGGTCCAGTCCCTGCTCCCACCCCATCTCCTTGTGCTCACTCTGCTCCAAAGCCTTGGTCCTCTTCTCGGCTGAGGCAGCGCAGCAGTGAAGCACATCGGGATGGGGGGCTCCTGCTTCAAGCTGCAGGAAAAGCAGGGCGTACCTGGGGAGGTGCAGAAAACAAAAAAAAATGCCCCAAAATGCCCAGGAGCTGAGCAGAAAGTGGTGGGAAAAGATTTCCTGTACCCTTTGCAGCAAACAAGTCAGTTTTCATTTTCTCTCTTTTTCATTTTTTCAAAAAAAATAAAAAAATAAAAATCAGTGTGTGTGTGGGGGGATGAACCCAGCTCTCATTTGAATAAAAACCCAGATAAATTTAGCCATTAGCTTACTGGCAGAATGAGTTTTAAGTGGGCTTCTGTACATTTTTACACTTTCATGTCACTGCTTGATCCCAGCATTGCTGCTTCTCCATCAGCCACAATCCAGCCCCTCCGATGGTCCGAGAGGCAGGAAAGCAGCAGAAGGCAAACTGCTCTCGACCACAAGCATCCCTCTTCTGCTCCAGCCGCTCCCATCTTGAGGCTTTTTTATTTATTAGCCTGCAAACAGGCGGGCGCGCCGGTACCTGCGGGGCTGCCCTTGCCCTGCAGAGAGCGCGGGGCTGGAGAGCGCAGAGGAAGACGGATGGATCCTGAATTGAGTCGAATTTATGGGGCTCCGCGATTCCTGCTGCCGTACGTCTCCGGGAAATGACACCACCACTTCAGGAGCAGAGATTAATCTGAGCCGGCAGAAGAAGGACAAAACAAATCATCTACTGCAGGAATCTCATTTGATGCCTGTTAGTAAAAGCACTGGGATGAATGGCTTTTGTAAAGACCGCACCGCAACATGCTCTTTTTTCCCCCTTTCCTCCGTTGTTCTGCAAATTGAGGTCTATGAGGTGTGTGGTGGAGGCAATCCTGGGGTCACTTGCGGATGAGGTGCAGGACGAGGTGTTTCCAGGAGTTTTTGTGCTGAGGCTGGATGAAATGCAGAGCGTGGGATGTAAGAGCAAGAAAGGACCTGGATGCCAAGCTAGAGCCAGGATGCTATGAGTGTGCACAGGCTTGGGGGAGAGGTGGACACATCCTGCACCATGCCGTGTATCAAACCCGCTGCTTATAACCATGGGATCACCTGAAGGTCGAGGAGAAACAGCAGGTCGTGAGGAAGGGGCTGCAGGTCTCCAGGGACAGCATGGCCTGTGCTCCCAGGGCATCACCTCCACGTGTCCAAGGAAGATATCCTTTATCAAAAAAAAAAAATAAATAAAAGCATTAATTCTCAAGTTCTATGGAAAATGGGGTCAGGAACCCTGCAAATCCAGCCCCTACAAAGCATCCCAGTGATGCTCCTTACCCTGCACAAGCAGCCCAGCTGGATGCAGCCCCGGGGCGACAGCGGTACCCAGCGCTGAGCACTGCTCCTGCACGATGCCTCGTGTGCCGGCTCGATACGGAATCAATTCAATTGATCTTTTTTTAAGGTGCAGCCTCACAACGGCTGAGACTGTGTAAGATGCAGCTAAGCATGCACTTCCACAAAATAATTTGTCAGGCCCCGCTGTAGAAACCTAATGACGGCTGTAATTTATTGCTGACAGATGATATTTATCACCGCAGCATCCCCTCTTTCTCTTTCTCTGTCTCGTTAGGAATGGCATCAATAATGTTTATTGTAGCTTTTAATTTTTTATCGTTGGTATTCTTACCTGCACTGATGATGGCTGGCTGGAGATGAGAAAAGGCATTAAAGCAGACAGAGGCTTTGATATGTATTCGAGGGTGAATAATGAAGTTAGGAATTCTTCCTGCATGCTCACACTGGGTGTATGTACACGGTGGTGGAGCCCGCCCTAACAGTGAGGAAAAAAGTGGGGTGTTTCCCCCAAAAACCTCACCCCCTGAGTCCTTCAACCTGTGCAAGGTCTTTAGGGATGCTCAGGGCCGGGAAAAGCAGTGGGATTGCCTCTAGTTTACCCCCAAACACCTCTCCCACAATGGTGCTGCAAGCAGGAGCATCCTCTGCAGTGCTTTCCACCTGCGCTTGTCTCACTGCTCAGTGCACAGCCTTGCAATCGAGAACACCTCCGAGTAAATGTTATTTACATGTTTTTTTCTGCCCAATTTGCCATTGCCCCGCCACTAAACGAAGCTCGGCATTCCTCGATAGATGTTTGCATTTTGCACACAGCCGCTTTTCACACCTATTAAGTGATGCCCTGGTTAAGCTGAAACCCGCGCGTGTTGGCAGTTGCTTTGCTGCAGGGGGTTGCTCGCTGCCTGTGCTTGAATTTTCAGGTGTTTGGACGGGCTGACAGCATGGTGCCCTCATGAAAAATGGTTCCATGCAGGCTGTACCGGGGCCTCGAGCTTACACCGCTCCTATTATCCCACACCTGATGCCAAGAGGTCAGAGGACTCATGTCCCTAAAAACAGCTGACCCCACCATGCCCCCAAAGTTTTCCCATTTCCCCATTTTCTTGCACTTTTTGCTAACTCTCGAGGAAATGTGTTGCACCAGGTTTTGATGCCCTCTGAACCAGCAGGACCAATGCTTCCCAAAGGGGATTTCTTCTTCCCTTCCCAGACATGAATAATTACCAACCTGGCGGTTATTTGAGCACCATTATAGGAGCCTCCCAGACTAGTTGGTCATTTACCGATTAGACAGACATTGCTCACATTGTTCATAACTGATTAAGGGATTGACAGTTTGGCTTTCACCCAAAATTCGGAGTTACAACTTTGCATAATTGGAAGTGAAAGGCGGAGCAGGCTGGGGGAAGGGGATAGTGCCTGCTGACGATTTAGCTAACGCTGGTTTTATTGATCCCTGAAAAGCCTCTGATGTTGCAGATCACTCTTTATAGGGCAATAAAGTTTATGGCTCGGGTTGTCTGGGGGGGAGTAACTTCTACGTGTCCCCGGTGGCCCTGGGGCGCTGGCAGAAGCCATCTCCTGCATGGTCCCCAGCCTCTGGGAAGGCAAAAACCATTCCAGAAATTTGGATTTGCTGATTTTCTACCTAGAATCCCCAACCCAAAGCTGAAATTTGGTATTTGTCTTGAAATCAAAATTCCAGAAAAGCAACGATGATGAAATTAGAAAGTAATCCCTCCCGTGTCACAGTGCAAGCTTTTCTGCTTACAGAAAATATTTTACATTATTCTACTCTGCACTATCCCATCCCATCCTTCCACCAAATTCTTTCTTAGTTTACCCCACAAAACGTTAGAATTTGTAATGCTTAATATATCCATTGCCTTCCCTGCATTTATTCTCACAACACCTCTCTGCTGCAGGCTGGGATTGGCACCCCCTAGGAGCACAAAATGATCCAGCGATTTGTCCACAGCAATAAAAATTACCCACGGCAGGAGCACGACGGAGCTTCTGCGTTCTCCACAGCCAGCACGAGCGATGCAGCAGGCGGCTCTCGGTCTGCAGCCCGAGGAATGTGAGTGATGGGGACGGCGAGTGGCCAGGGAGCACCTCGGGAGGGGGCTGAGGGTTTTTTCTGTTCCCAGCCCCTCCGCACCTTCCCTCTGACCGCTGCAGTCCCGATGTGCTGGCGGAGCTCTGGTTCCCGGCCCTGTGGCTTTGAGCTCATTTGTCAAACCCAGAGATCTTCATGAAGGGCTGTTAGCAGAGCATTTACTTCCCATCTCTCATCCTACCCTGTCATCACCTTCCTAGATTAATTAAGGAAAAAAGACAAGGCATCTTGCCTCCCTTTTGTTTCTCCTTTCCCTGCCTTTTTTTTTTTTTTTTTTTTTTTTTTTTTTAACAGCCCCTTATTCTCCATTCATGCCCTGAACACCGCTGAAGAGCAAAACAAGCGACACTCAACATTTCCCTCTTCCCTCTCGTGGATAATATATCCTTTTTTTTTTTTTTTTTTTTTTTTTCCTACGTTTTTGTAAGTGGAATCGCTTTGGTGAGCTTTGTCCTGACCATCAATCCTCTCCAACAGCCTCAGCTGCTAAAGCTAAGCCAGGAAATCTCCCCAGGCCATTGACTTAGGGCTGCTGTAGAGCTCGTTCCAGACTTACAGCCCCAGAGCAGGGGCTGGTGCCCGGCCCTGCAGCACACCAAGGCCGCACGGTGCTGTGCGCCTCAGCCCCCATGTGACAAAAAATAGGATATGGCTCTAACCAAGAACAAGGTGTTTTCAGCCAGCAGGGACACCGGGAAGTTCTCTGTGAAGAACTTTATGAGGACCACCCTCTCCCCCGAACGGGCCTTACCCTCTGGAGCCCAAGGAGGCTTCGTGTTGGCTTCTGCTGAGCCTCTGGAGAGATGGGGACAGGTTTCCTGAGGGTTCGCTCAGGTGTGCTGGGGGTGGTCCAGAGGGGTGGTCAGCCAGACCCAGATGAACTCACATGGCTTGGTTTCAGCCCTACCTGCAGGCACAGGTAACTTCTGCAGGGTCCCTCCAGGCCCATCCTGGCTGCCTCCACGTGTGGCAGAAGAGGTTTCTCCCCGCGAGCAGGGGCCCGACCCGGCTCACCGCAGCCCATGATGGTTCTTGGAGATCTTGCATGAAGCCTTCAGTGGCAGTGGACATCACCCCCGTGGCACAAGAGCTGCCATCGCTGTCACAAAGGCTGCCCTGGCTCCCTGCACCAAAGCAGGAGCCTACGGGAGAGGGGGAAAACATCCCCCTTTTCCCTGCTCTCCAAACAACTCATCCCCAGCCCACTTGGAGCAATGGAAGTCTCTCCCTGACTTCGCTGGACTTCAGAACCAGCCTTGCCTTAGTGCAAGCTCGGTCCCATGGCTTTGTGAAGCCATCAATCTCCATCATCTCTGTAACCCCAAGCCACACGCGGAATAAAGATGCGAAGCAGCAGGTCCTCAGCTGATGCACATCAATACGGATCTCCCGTAGTTGGTGGAGTTAACTTACAACCAGCTGGGGAGGTAACCCAAAATGCTGCTCGGTGGAGCAAAAGAAATTTCTGCAGTAATTAGATCTGGAGCATGATTACCCAAAGGGAAACAAAAAACAAATGTGGGTGACAGATATTTCCAGGATAACTGCAGTTATTAATGCTTTTCTCTACCAGTGACAGGCACCAGGGATTAGTATTGCCTGAAAAAGTCTGGTTTAGTGTGGGAAAAAATGAGGGCTGGAAATGAAGCAAGTAGAAGGCCATATGCTGCTCGGTGTGCTCAGGGGGTCCTGGGAGGATAGCTTTAGCCAAAACAACAAAAGGCAAGTATGTGAGGCATATGTGAGGAGAAACATGAACCTGTTGCCTATAAGTTACCAGTTTAAAAGAAAAAAAAAAAAAAAAGGAACCTGCTATTCTCTATTGCACAAGTTCACCCTGAATTAGTGACCCTATTTGTGAGCGCCCATCCACTGCTGAGCAGTCCTGGGTGATGGAGCTGGGTCTTGGGATAAACATCTTCAGTTTGGCCTGGGCATGAAGCCGTGCCTGCCCTACTGCCTCGTGTTATTTGATATATTAGTATCAGCCTTCCATCACATACCACGGAGACTTTTCCTCCATGTTTGCTGCAAGAGGAGACATCCTTCCCAGCCTGGGAATGGTGGGAAAGGCATGGGAAGAGCTCGCATTCAAATGAGCTGGCCCATGGCCTTGCTGCGCAGCTTGGGCAAGCAACCACGAGCTCAAAATGTGAATAAAAGCACAGCTGAGAGCTGTGTGTGGGCTGCTAAGGGTATGGGAACAGCACGGGCTCAACCACCCTAGGGTTTGCTGTAGGGCGTGCACACTTGTAAACGTCTCCCTCTCCTCCGAGAGCCTCAATCAGCGCGGCTGGCTACCAAGAACCATGTGGGCTCCCTGAAAATCATCAGGTCCTGTTTTAATAAAAGGTTTGGAAGCGAGTAGGGCTAAAACAACAACATAGGCTAGGCATTAAAATGAGGACAAGGATGCCTTTTTTTTTTTTCCTTCCCCTTTCAAATGTAAGGAGTGCTGACATTTGGGGAGTAATAAGATTAATCCCTAACACGGTGATTTGCCAGTAAGTGCAATTTGGAGCAAACTGTTTGTGTTCTGCTGTCTGCCCTGGCTCATCCCCAGGGGTGCTAGCAAGGGTCTAGCCTGGCAGGCAGAAGGTCCACCCAGCTCATCATCCATCTCTTCCTGCAGCCGGATGCTTCAGGGAAAGCACAAGACCTTTACAGCGGGCAGCTGCGCGATAACCTGTCCACAATGGAGCTGAAATTTAAGCTTAAAATCAGATATTTAAAAGACCATCCAAAATACATGGCACCATCAGGGCTCCTAACCATAATTAGTCTTTTTGGCTGCTGAAAAGCCACTTTTATCTTAATTTCTCCTAAGGATTTGATTGGATGGGCAGCACTTCAACTAGAGTATATGCATGGGGTAAGGCACAGTGGAAGCCCATCTGCAAAGTATCCCACCTGCATCACTGGAGGACCCACACCTGGCTGACAAGGTGACAAGAAAGGTGCAAGATGCTCCTGGGGAGGTGGGAGCAGCCCTGCCTCAGGGCTTCAGCACTTGGGATGCAGGCAAAGGAAGGCAAATTTAAAAATGGGAGAGAGGAAACACCCCAGTGTTCTGGGCAGGGGGTAGCTGCCACCAAAAATACTTAAGCTGGATAATTGTCACCGTCTGGCTTTTTGGGGTATTGCTAACCACCATCATTTGACCTTGTCCTTGGGCATTCCTCCATAGCAGTGCCATCACCCATAGCAGACAGCCCCATCTGCTACAATGTCTTATTCTGCAGGCTGCCTGGTTTATTACAGCTTTTCAGGCATTTAATGGTGATTTGGCTTTTTTTGTTTTGTTTTGTTTTATCTTTAAACAATGAGATCAGTTTGACACAAATTGACTTTTGCTGCTGATACTCTGTCTCTCCACAGGATACCTGGCTTGGAAATATGGGAAGACAGGACCAGTGTTTCCCACCTCGCAGCTGGGCTGGCCTTCGCAAGCTCTGGTAGATGAGAGTGTTTTTTAACAGTGCCACTTACCTCCCTTCTGTACTTCCAATGTGCCTTGAAACATCCCTCCAGGTACTTAGGAAACACCAAAACCTGGGCCAAAAGAAAAGCACTCCTAACTCCTGCAAGACAGTCACCAAATCCAAACATCTCACAAAGAATAATCAGAAAGTCATATAAACACCAAAACCGCAATGCAGAGAAAGACAGAACTCTGTCTTCCTCACTCTGTGTACTGCTTTTGATTTGGTACTTGGTTGGAAAATTTCTCCCCCAGTTGCTACCTAGCAGAGCATTTCATTGAACATGGGCATTCCTATGCTATTATCCTATCCTATCCTATCCTATCCCCCCCCTTTAGAAAACTGTGATTTCCAATTGACCTGAAAACTGAACATCTTTGGCTAAAAGATAACAAAATAAAGAAGCTGGTGAGTATAAACTGCTGGAACCCCGATCTGGTGTGGCTCTATTTAACCTTAAAAAAGGAAAGGAAAAATCCCACAGACAAATAAAAAAATGCAACTTCTCCACATTTCTATCACCCAAGATGCGGATGAAGAAAACCCAGACAGCTGGAAAGCTGCATTGAGGTAGGAGCTCCTGGAGCTCTTCCCATGGGAAGGCAAGATATTTATTTAAAGACAGGACTGAATTCCAACAGACACAGGGAAATGTCAAAATATTGCACAAGCAGGAAGAGGAACGAATACAATTGTCTCTGCAGCCTGTGCATAATGAATAACTTATCGCCCAGGCAAAGCAAAAGTCATAATAAAGCAAGTCAAAGGAAAGCACTGCTAAATCAAGTGTTTACAGAGGGGAATAGCACTTCGTTCCCTGGCCAAAATGTATTTAAGCAGATAGTGTAAACAGAGTGCTCATAGGGCAGGTAGCAAAAAAAGCCCAACACAAGGAGGGACAGCAAGAACCGGGCAGGAGCCACTGAGGGAGCCACAGGAGGGGCTGGTGCTGCTGGTGCCAACCTCCCTCTGAATCACCAGGGAACTGCGACAGCAAATTTAGGCTTAAAGCCTCAGTTTTGAATGGCTGAAGCTAGGTGAATGCCCACCCTCCTGCATGCAGCGTGACTGATCCGCAGTAGAGCCAGCATATGATGAATTAAAGCCTTTGAAAATACCTGCTTGAAGCCATGTGAGAACCGCTTTCCAACAGAGATGCATTTTTGGGATGACAGCTGCATTCAGGATTTGTTTTGGAGATCACAACTGAAATCACCTAGAATTAAATTTTACTGCAGTGTAGAAGGGTGTATTCCTACCAATTCCCATTACAGTGCCTTATACATTGCCCTTATAAATTTATTTTCTAAGCATAAATTCAATGGGAAAAAGTTTTGTTCAGCTGGGTAAGATCTTCACTTTTCAAAATATTGAGTAGTGAAATCATTAAAAAAATCTTTTAAATTTTCTCAATTTTTACCAGTTACTTCAGAACTGGTCTAAAATAAAACAGAAGGAAAGAGATGATTTTTTGCCCATTAACATATCTTTTTTTTTTTGTGCAATTTTTGTTCTCCACACTGCACTTGCTTCTAAGTTTGCACCCAGCCTGCGAGTCTGTGCACTACACATGTTGCCTCTGGGGGTTTCTTGGCTAGGACCCTGCAGAGTGAAGCCCTTGCACAGGTGTCCCTCTCTGCTGGAAGCTTGTTTTGGGACGTGCAAATGGGAGAACAACTGGCTCATGGCGAACCACATCTGCCTTTCCGCAGAGTCATACTGTCTGCGTGCTGATGGCACGCTGTGGATATAACGAAGATGAATGCTGCTGCACGCAGCACTAGAACCCAAAATAGAGCTCGTGGGGGTGGAAGTGGAAGTTTTTTGACCTTTTGACTTCCATGATGGGGATGATAATGACAAGAGCAGCACTGGTCTCTGCTGCTTCCCATCGGCTCCGCTCGGTGGAGAGGTTTCAGCTGGAGACTTCTCAGCTGCCTGGCATTTGGGAGGACTGCGGCGCTGATGGAGAAGGGATGAATTAAAGAGAAAAAGAGAAACCATGATGAATTAATCCTTCACCATGGCATTAGCACAACCCCGCACCTCTCCTCCTCGTCAGCGGTGAAAAATGCCTCCTCTCTGCCAACAATTACCTTGCTTCGGCTCAGCCCTTCCAGCGCCGGCCCGGCGGTGATGGATGAGCCCCGGCCCGGCCCCGCCGCTGCCACCATCTGCCACCCCCCCACCGACACCCTTGTTACTGCACCACGGATCAAGGGCGAGCGGGGGAAACAGTGGCAGTGATAAAAAGCGCCTGGAAAAGCATGAATTAGCCAGGGGAAGAGAGGAGATGAATGAAAAGGAGCAGGGCAAGGAAAAAAAAAAAGGAGATGGAAAGGCAAAAGGGGATGAAGCTGGGGACAACCTGGTTCTCATCCAGACCCCTTGCTGCACCCAATGGGTCTTTGCGGTGAGCCAGGAGGTGGGCAATGCTTGTGTAGGCTCGAGGTTTTTGGGGATGAGGAGGTGTGCAGTCACTGCCAACCTCACCCAGGGACCAGCCTCCATGGCCTGCAGGATAAGGTGACGCCCCTGGTGACACAACCTTCCCACAGGCAGCTCCCCGTCTCCTCCTAGGGAAGGAAACCAAACCAGTTACAGTGAGCATCTGTTACCTTACAGCTAGGGATAAAAGCTCTTTCCTTTCTAAAGGACTTCGGATAACTGTAGGGTTTAACAGACTTGATATTTATCTTGGTAGCAGGAAGCCAAACGTGGATTCCTCTTGTTTTGTTCTCCAAAGGGATGCACTAGGATGTCAGTGTGTGTGGGGGAAAGCTGGAGGAGCCTGGTAAATCTTTTCAAAACTCCCTTCTTCCCTAAGAAGAAGGAGATACAAGCCTCTGTGAAATCATGGTTTCGCTGAGGGAACTTTTCCAGGCTGGGTGGAGAGCTTCCACCTCCAAAGACAGCAGACTGGGACCTGGCTGTGCAGCCCCTCCCTGGTATTTTTCAGTCTCATCACGTCTCTAAGACCTGCAGCTTGGGAAACTCTGCCTTAAAGCGGAATCGCTTTGGAGGGTAGTTGGTTACTTGCACTAAAAGCTCCGGATTAAATTTATAAGGGTAATAAACCCATTTCACTTCACAGGTTTGATCCCAGATTTGCCCTGCGCTGCTCAGGTCAGAGGAAGCTTTATGTTTGAGCCGAAATCCTTCTGCAGTTGGGATTTACAAACAAAAATAATACAACAGAGGAGAGGCTGGGGCTTATAAAGATGCTCTGAAAATGCTCACGCAAGCAGAAAGGGACCCACAAGAATTATTCTCCCCACGCCAGCTATGCCAGTGCCCAGGGCACCGTCCTTGCCCCATCTGTCAGCCCAGCTCCTGAGACTGAACAAATCTCATTAATGGTCATCAGATTTCGCCAGTGCTGTACAAGGGCCATAATACAGCGAGCCTCTTTAAAATCAGAGATAAACCATTCTCTGTTTCAAGACACCCTGGATGCAAGGAACATAAACAACAACAACTGCCCAGGGATGCTGGAGAAAGGGCAGGCCAGCAGCACACCAGTATCTTGCTTGCATTAACTGCTGGGATGAGCCCACGTGTGAGCAGCCAGTGGCAATAAATGATCTTTTCTTAAGTATGGGGGGAGAAACAAGCTTTCCCCAACTTAAAGCAACCAGCAGCATTAATGCATTAATAATTAAGAGAAGATCCCCATTAACAGAGCTAGCCCTGTTTGCAGGCAGGACTAGCTGGGTTTACTTTTTGTCCCTTCCATTTAAAAGTGGCTTTGGCAATATTGCTGTGGAGGAGGCTTCCAGGCACATTTGGCAGCCCCCACGAGGCCAGGACTGGCGGTGGCTTCAGGACAACCGAGGAAAAATCCCTGAGGAAGAAAAATGGGGGTTGGTCACAACCAGAATACACAAAGTGAGAGAACAGCAGAATGGCTGAGGTCGAAAGGGACTTCCAGAGGCCCACTGGATCCAAACCCCTGCTCAAGCAGGTATACCTAGAGCAGGTTGCCCAGGGAACATTTTTGCAGGAAGCATTAATTTAGGAATAGTGAATTAAGTGTCAGGAATTCTTCATTCCAAAAGCACATTTTGGAAAAACTTCCTCTGAACATTGCACAGGTTCTGAGTAATTTTGTCTAGGAAGGATGTGTCTCAAATGAAAGTTTGGGAATTGACCAAAAGAAAACAGTGGGAACAAGGAGAGAACAAGTTTTGCACATGACTCTTGTTTTTAATGGCTCCTAATTTTGGCAAGCCACCTTAACACTTGTAAGCTAAAATATTAACTTTAAAATAGCAAAAACACTCTCCTCCTCCTTCCTCCTCTTCCCCCAGTCCCTTTCTCACACATTTTTTCACTAATAGAAAGAGCAGAATAATCTAATTTGACGTTTTGGGATATATTCCCCGCAGGAACTGTAGAAATGCCACCTGCTACCTGCATGCTGGATTTGATCACAAATCAACAGCACCCAGTGCTGCACAGGATCTCTTGATATTTTAATGGCTATGAAATACCTGACCACTAATGACAACACATCCTGAACTGCACATATTTTTTAAATGCCAAATGCCACCTCGCTACTTGTATCAGTCTTAATGGCACCTCCTTAATTATATGAATACAAATAATTATATTCAGTGAAACTGGCTCCAAAACCTTGCATTTGAGGCTCGGCTATCCTACAAGTGCAGAATTAATCCTGGGATGGGCACTTAGTGGCTGTGTGCCCCAGCTCCATGCCATTCAGCTGCCCAAGGGAGGAGACTTGCTCGCTCACAACCTACTGACACCACCTGCTGCCACTGCACCAACTGGGCAGGAGCAGCTCAAGCCTTCTGCTGAACCCAGGCACCTCTTTGACATGCCACAAGCACCCAGGGAGGCTCTTCTGAGCACCTCAGTTGTTGAATCATTGCTTCACGTCCTGTTCTTTTAGGCACATCTGACCAGCGGCCACAAATATGGGGGGTGGGAGGAGAGAAAAAGTACAAATTCACAGCTAAATACAGTGCCAAGACTGATGCTAGTACATCAGTGAATGTGAAAATAGGGAAAGACAAAAAATCAGCCAGTGTGCCCATAACAGACAGGAACTTGCTTCACTTGTATATTCTGCTGCTGAAACAAACAAGTTTGTGCTGTTTTGCTCAAGGAGCCACCACCTTCCTGCTCCTGGCTGCATGGCTGGAAGAAGACTGGGTACAGCTTCCAAGGGTTCAAACTAAGGAAAAAAAGAATGAATTTGGTACTATTGATTTCAACCCCAGTCTCAGATCTGGGAAATGCCATTCCACCCTGAGCAAGCACAGTCCTGTCTGGAAGCAAAGAGATGTCAAACGATGTGTTCAAGGGAGACACTGATTTCTGGGCTGCAGCATCGATCTGAAGGGATGCTCCCACACAGCACATCCACCACTACATCTTTGAATTGCGCTGACTTTCCATCACCCCACTTCTCCAAGGACCTGGGAGAAGCCCTGAAAGCAGCTTCCAGTGCCCTAGGCTCTTCTGACATTGGGAGAGGAGCATCTCAACTGCCTTTGGGCCCAGCTGTATTACAAGCAGCGCCAGAACCATTCACAAGCCTTCAAAGTTTCCACATGATTATGTGAGCAAATATTTGGACTGGAAGTGCTGTTAGTCATTATTTGCAGTTCATTTTCTCGTATTTGTTCTGTCTTCTAAATAATAAAAAAAAAAAGAGAAAGCCAAGATGACAGCTCACAGCATTCACATCCAGCAGCAGAAACAACACCTGTTTTTTTCGGCAAACACCTTGGTTACACACAGGCAGCCTCTGCAGCTCCCTGGGTACTGCTGCAGCACGAGCAGCCTGTGCCAGGCAGGGATTTGCCCCCTTGCTCAGAGCCACTGGGTACCACAGCTCTGAAGGGTCCTGAGCATCCAGGGTGAAAACCCACGCTGCTGGCCTGACTTTGCTGACACACAGAGGTTTTCTGGATTTACACCCCAGGGCACAGAAACAAGAATTATTTTCCCTGGATTGTGTTTTTTTTTGGCCTCGCTGGGATTTGGGGGCTTTGTTGCTTCATTGCTATTTGGCACCTCATTTGGAGGCCTGATCGTGGCAACAGCTGTTACTCAAGCTCGGGGCTTAGCGCTATTAATCATGTCAGGAGGCAGCAGCACTACCTACAGCAGGACATACTGCAGCTGGTGGCAGGCGTCTGCACAACCAGCCCCTCGACTTGTTTGCCAAGGGAGGGTTTCCACCTGCCTGTGTAAGTGCAAGGCTCCCTGGGCACAGAGGCATGAGAGCAGCTATTCCACAGCGGAGGAGCTCTGTGGCTGTGCTGGCATCCAAACTGCTCAGGCATCTTCATCTCAAAAAGCACCCCTCCCAAACACCTACAAATTACAACTCCAACAGCCTGTTTCTTCGCACCTCCGGCTGTGTTGAAAGCAATATGCCCCGAGACTGGCCAGCGTCTACAGACGAGCCAGTGCTTCAGCATAAGCAAGCTGCAAAGAAAGCCTGGTGTTACTCCTTTTGGCTAAGGTAGTGCCTGGGGAGGGCAGCAGAGCCAGGATGCAGGCCTGCATCTGGTACCGTCTGCACCAGAGTCACTACAGCCATCCTGACACCTTATTTCCAACATGAGCGGCTAATTTCTGGCTGCTTCCACAGGAATGGCTTGTTTAGTCCCAGAAAAATCTAGATGGAAGACAGATTTGTCTAGCAAGCATTTAAATTCTAACAGAAACCCCTGAGGCAGAACAACTCCCCAAAAGGCACCTGCTCCCTGGTGCGATCTGTGACATAGGTGGCCACAGCACAACCCTCCTGAATGCCACCAAAGCCCTCCACCTACAAGGAGACTTTCAGGGCTTTCTGTGGTCGCTTGTAGAGATGGAGAAAGGATCTCGTATCTGAGGAAAGCGTAGACTTACTGCAAACGCTCATGCTGAGAACAAATGGGGCTTTCTGCGGAAATGACTTCAAACATCCTTATTGACAAGGAAAGGAGAATAATCCCAAACTGGTGGAAATACGTGGCCCAACAGAAATAAAGTTAATGTAACATGGCAATATCCCAACCAGCCTCTATTTACCAGATAGTCTCTCCTCTGAGTCATGCATTGATGTGACTATTAATAATGCACTGTTATAAAAATCCATCCTTGTAGGAGGAAGGATGCTGTCAAGACTCGAGCAATTTCTTGTTTTCAGTGAAATATGGGTAACATTTGTGTTGTGTTTTCAATCCCTCTTTTCAGGTTATTTTCCATTTCCACTTTAATAATAATCTTTAGGCCTAAAATAGCATCTTGCTTTTACAACCAGAGTGACCTTTTATGTTACGTGCTGATTAGCTGGAAACAAACAACTTGTTCAGTTTCAGGCTGACAATAGGTACTGCTGCTTTCGCCTCAGTGGGTTTCAGCAGGTTAAGTTGGTCTCCACTGCTTCCAGTCTGCTGATGGGGAAACCGAGGCAGGGGGCAGGAAAATCACCTGCTTGGCAATGTCAGCCAGCCAGGAAGAGGTCTGGGAGCAGTGCTGGCGTGATTGCACTGGTTAGGGGATGCTGTCCTTGGGAAGAAAATATGAGAACCCTGACGAATGTAATTCACTTACAGGTGTTTTAGAAATTTCCCACCCCTTGCAAAATAGTGAAAATTGTAGGGCTCTTCTGAAAAAGGGAGGTTTCTCTCTCACAGAGAATTGTTCTCAGAGTACAAAAATGCCTGTTCCTTCAAAAAACCCACAGTTTGCAATTAATGGACTTTGGTACAGCACCAACAGGACAATTTTTCCTCAGGTTTCATATTTGGTTCATGTATGATATTTCCTTTTCCAGCTGCCATAACAGTCCCTCTAAATTTTGTGCTTTCCAACAGTGTTTGAATTCAGTGGGGACTATGGCACCAGGTAACACTTGCCTTTAATATTAATACCTACTTTTTATTCTGGAGTTACCTGGGTTAGTTCAGAGAAGAGATTCTCCATGGTAAAGCCCTCGTGCTTTGTTTCACAATGGACTCCTGGAATATTTCAATATTCCCATCTCCTTGGGCTGCCTCTTCTAAGAACCCATGTTAACATTGCCTGAAATATTATTGGAATTACATAGTAACTTCAGGCAGGCAGGATGATTTTCCTGCCCAGACATAATAAACGCCCTGATGATTTCCCCCCTAAAAGTCAAAGCAGTGCCACATGAAATGCCCAAACCTTTTGAAGAAGAAATACCCCATTCACCCAACACATGCTTCAGGGCTGATACACAGGGGGAAAAGCACGCTCAGCATTACATCTACAACCTTAGTCAGCCTGTTGCTTCTTAGATACCAATCCACGCCTACAGGGAGCTCAGATTTTCTTGATAGAGAGTTCAGGACTATCCTTGAAGTAAATGATACCTGAAGAAGCTCTCGCCTCTTCTGAGCTGCAGCCAAATGCTGGAGAGGAACCCAATAATGACACTGCTGTACTGGAGCAAACAGATAAGCAGGTGACCTCAGCATGATAAGCTGCTGCTCCCAAGAGTTCAGAAATCTTCTGTGAAATCAGAAAAGCAGGCAGAGTAGCTTAAAAAAAAAAAAAAAGTTATTAAAATAATAATTGAATGCTGCATTCCCCAAAGGACAAGAGGCCAGGGAACAAGACAGAGGGATGACTCCTGCCGGTGGAGCATGATGACCGTGTTGATCAGACCTTTAACAACAACTTGGTCTGCTCAGGATGCATTTTCCTGTAGGCATCCTGATTTAGCCAACACGGCTTGGACAGGCAGCTGCAGCTCTTTGCCCACGGGGCTCAGCTGTGGACTCTGAGCTGACCAGCTGGGGCCCACAGGAGGCCCAAGCCCTCTGCACCCACACCCTGCAGCTTTTGGGGAGCAGAGGGCACTCCTCCGTTACAAGAAGCAATCCAAGTTCTCTCAGTAAAGCCTTTCTCAGACACAAATGGGTTTAACAGCAAACAAAATGGAAATTTGCAATCTGCTTTTTTTCCATCTGCAAATTTTCTTGCCCACTGATGAAAGAAAATTCACCCCACCACACACCCCGAAATGGTTTTCCACCCCCTCAGCAAGTCCTTGGGCTGGAGACAGAGAGAGAAAAAGGACAGCTGGAGATAAACAGCTATTTGCAATGCATGGGCTGCCTGAGATGGGTTTTAGGACTAACAAGGTGATCTCAGCAGCCGTGTGACTGCCAGACTCCCAGCCCTGCAGTGATGCAGGGCACATTTGGAAGTTTTCCCACCTGTCCCCCCCAAATTAGTCTCACTATTGCTCTTTTCCCTCTAGGTGTCCCCTCCCTTGCTTGTAGAAGTACAATGTGAAGGTGAGGGAGCCCACTCCTGGTACCCAGAAGGGCAAATCGAGCACCACATGCAGACCTGGGGTGCATCCCTTGGACACAGCCACCCAGACACCATGAGAAAAACTGCACCAGGCTGCTCCTGCTCCTCCCTACTTTACACTTAGCCTCCAGCATGAGTTAGCAAAGTACGGATTTTTTGTTATTTAAAAAAAAGTTTTGCAGTGAGTAAATAAAAAAAGAACATTGTGCCAAGTGACCCTTGCATGCATTTTAACTCCAGGAACATATCTGGAAAGAGTTAAGGAGCAGTCAGGTCAACATTTATGCCAGCAGGACTAAATCAGCAGTAAATTCTGATCAGGAGAGGGAGGTTGATGACACCGAGGAGCCAGCATCAGAGCAGAAACTGCTCAAACCAGATTAGCCAGCAGCAGGAGGGATTGCCTGCCTGCACGCCCAGCTCCAAGCAGCACCCTAGCTCGGATGAGTATGTGCAGATCAATGCTGCATCGTGGAACTCTTATCTCTTGGCATGCGTCCCCTGATGAACCAGCCTGAGGTCCTGAGCAGCACCCACTTGCACAGCACTGCTGTTGCTGCTTTGAAGGGCTGCCAGAAAGCCCTGGAGGTCTCCACACCCCACAGCCATGGTTAGCTGTGGTGACACCAGCGGATGGCAGTCACCTTCAATGACTGGATGCAAGGCAGCCTTGCAGGGTGCAGCTGCAATATCTTCTCAGCCTCATCTAGCTTTCCATGCAGCAGGATCTAGCTTCTTATCTGCCTCTCTTTCGCAAACAGACCTATTTCTTTTTTTTTCAAGTGAGAGCAAGAGCCAGCAGATGTCTATTTTCTTTCACGGTCAGCTTAGGTCTTCTCCTCTCTCAATATGAGAGAACACGGCTGCCTCTCCTATTTCTCCATCTCCTTTGCAACAGCTTCATCCTGGCATCATGATTTCCTGCCAGCTTTGGGAAAAGCACCCTGTGTCCCCTAAGCCTCCCCTAAGGAGTGTGCCTGGAGGGCCCTGAAGAGCTCGCAGGGACAAAGTGGTTTGTCCCACCTTAGCCTGTGGTCCCCCCGGCTGCTCCCAGTCCCACCCTGAAGCTGGAACAGAGCCAAGCCCACCCCAGAGCCAATTGCCTGCACTGATGCAAGTGTTAATTTTCACCTATGGTAAATGCTTCTTTGAATAATTTATTGGTTATTTATTCTGCCTGAGAGGAAGGTCGGACTGTGCATGTAAATGGAAACACTCTGCAAAAGCTACAGAACAGATTAACAATTAACTTCTCAGCTGGACAAAGTTTTAAAGACTGACTGATGGAGAAGATCTGACACGTGGTGTTCATCTCAGGTCAGACAAGCTTCACCTATGCTGCTTTGCAGAGGGTTTCCCAAAGCATGCCTGAAATGCATCCCATGTCCCTGAATAACCTGACATCAGCAGCGTCCCCTTCTCACCACCACTCCCATAGAGGTGGAGAGGGCTTCTCCACCCTTCAACAGACAGCTGACTTGCACAATGCTGAAGTTAAGCCATGCCAAGGGCTCTTTTCCCTCACCACAAGCTTGTGTGCCTCCCTGTTCTGAGCCAGGGATGCTGCCCTCTGTCACCATCTTCACAGAGGGGACAGCCCAAGCACTGCCCTGAATAGGCAGTGACAGAAGGGAAAGAAGGAGCAAGATGCTAAAAAAGTGACACAAACCAGACACAGTTGCAGTGAAGGACTAGCTAGCTTGCCCAGAGATGCTGTCACTAGAGAAGGTCCCTGGCATTGTGGCATGATGACAGCTAGGCAAGTGCCTCCTTGATTTTCCAACCATTCCTGACAGAAGTTAAAGGCCCCTCCAAACTCTGGTTCACTAAAAAACAGCAGTCCTTTCTATTTCTCGAATAACTATATTTTAATGCATTTTTGTTTACACAAAACTCCTGATATTATCAATCACTTGGCAGGACAGTGGGGAAGAGTGAGGTCCCTAAAACAATCCACCACTGATGATAATCATCTTTGTTACCCTGAAAGTAAGATTTTTCAATCAAAAGAAGTTTTCTCCCTCTCTGGTTAAGTCCTGCCAGCTCCACTCATGCTGACAATGCCAGCATGTACATCTGCAGCACAGATTTCTCCTGGGACTTTTGCAGAAAGCCAGACTTGGGTGGGTTTGATCACTTTAAAAAATTGTTTGTTAAAGTTAATAGCATCTACTTTCCTCCCAGAATAATGTCTGCAGCAAAATGATCCAACTGGGGTCCATACGAAACAGCAGCACCATATAATTAACTGGGATACGATAGAGATATTGGGGACTTTGGGTGATGATATTGCAGAGCTGTTCTCTCATACAGACAAACAGATCACTACATTATAACAGGGAAGACACAAAGGATATTTATTATTATTGTCTTCAAGCAAAGCTTGGTTTAATACACAATAGTGGATGGAAAGCCACAAGTGAAATAAAAACCCTCTAATTCACATCCTCACTGTTAAAATTACAGATAAAACAGTGATCCTGCATGTACAGAAGCCCAGCAAAATAGCAGGAGAGATAAAAATAATATATATGTGGCTGAAATCCAAACTACCTCAGACAAACCCGATTGGATGAAACAGTTTACCATGAAGGAGAGGGGGAGGCAGAATGAAGAGGCCACAGCAGAAGAGGATGAATGATTTTATGGGCTTTGATACTTAATGGTCCAACTGGAAATGATATGAAAGTCCCCGATTTTCAAGGTGACTGGTTCGAGCTGCCTCAGACATCAGCTGCCTCGAACGTCAGTGGCCACTCCTGGAAGCCTCAGCTCGGCGCACTGAGGCTGTCTCCAGAGACCTGCTCAGCAAGAAGGCAGCCGGCCTCCAAATTTGGCCCCAACCCAAACTCTTTAAGCAACGGCTGATCTTGGCAAAGTTTCTGCTCTGTAGATTGAATTCAAAGAGCTTCTTCATGCTTTCCGACCTGGGATTAGAAACATTTTCATTCAAGAATTTAAAATTTATTACATTTTTAGTCCCAGCTCTGGGGTATCTGGTGCATTTTTTTTTTTCTAACAAGGTTCTTTTTCCCCTTTTAACCCAAGATAAGCCCTACTTCCTTGGGTGTCACAAAGCCACAGGCATGATCAAAGCCCACTCGTACCTGCCAGGAGGATACCAGTCTCGTGCTGTGATTGCCCAGGTGGTGTCTATGTATTTGAATTATCAGCTTGAATCCAGTAGTTATTAGTGACTGCTGTCATTTATGTGCCTCTGACCTCCAGCAGTTTGTCCATCGCATCTGCCAGGGCTGGGGGGACAGGGACAGCCCAGCCACTTTCCACAACACAGTCCCTGGACCCACTCTGACACCCGGCATGTGCCAGGCCACAAAGGGTCCCTGCTTGGCCTCCTTGCTCCCAAGTGACCCCTGCTCCTTCGGGGGGAAGCTGAGGCACAGCACAGCCACAATGACCCTGATCACAGCCCTGGTTTGACCTGCTACCAGCCTGCCTCTGCCACAGACAGGCTGCCTCCAGCACCAAGCAGGGCTTGGACCTGGCCCACCCTCTCCTCATGAGGGTCCACCCTCACCTTCCTGCCCTGCACCTTCTCCTCACCGAGCAGCCTTCAGTTTTATACACCTCAAACCCTTGGGTGTCCAGGTATCCTTGAGCAAAGGACTCCTGGGCTGAACGAGCACAGCCAAAAGGCAAATGAAATCCCAGGTGGTGCAATGGAAGTCACTGGAAGAGCTCTCCGGACTCCTCCAAGTGCCAATTGCCAGCAGTCCAATTACATTCATGTCTCCGAGAGATTTAATTGCTGAGCTGCTGAAGGGAGAAGCGACCTATTATGGATCATTGTTTACAGCAAATTAGTTCAGAAATTCCCATCCTTCTGACTGTCATGCTCAGAGGGCAAACTCCCTCAGCTGTGCCAGCCAAGGGCTTCGCCGGCTCCAGCCAACACAAACTCATTCACAGGGAAGAGCTGAGCAAAGACACCCAGGGCAGGAACACAGCCTGGCTGCTCAGCAGAAGAAAGGCCTGAGATGAAAAGGGTCTGACACAGAAAGCAACAGCTCAGATGAAAAAAAAATCTCCAAGGAAAGAAGCTACAGAGGCTCTCTCCGCAGCAGCTGCTGGGGGACAGCTCAGGCACACCTACAGCATTGCTCCGGTCAGGCCTGAAGGCTCAGATCTGAGATTAAACAGAGCTGGTGGAGCAGTGGGCTGGGTGGAGGGCCCAGGTGAGGCTGGGCAGGGCTATTGAGGCTGTCAGGGCTCTGACAGCTTTAGAGCGAGGGAGTCTGTTTCTTGAGGGTTCCTAAAAGAGGAGGGGAAAGTCACAGATCTCCAGGCTGTTTGAACTCTAGAAGTAAACAAAAGGAATGCCTTTGCAGGATGTGCATAAGGCTGGGCTGAAAAGGTATTGAGAAGGATGCTGTTTTTTTTTTTTTCTTTTGTTTCAAATGTACATTTCTGATGGCTCTAAGACTCCTCTCCAAGTCAAGGCAGGTAGACTGAAGGTAGGGCCAAGGGTAGACATCTCTGTCCCATGGAAGTCTCCTGGTGGTGTAGCTCAGTGCAGTACTCCTACCAGAGCCCTGATGGTCTTCGAGAGACAGCACTGGGTAGTCACAGCCCCTAGGGGTGCAGCAAGCTTGCGTGCTGCTCCCTGGGCTTTGTTGCTATTGTGCATGGATAAATACAACATCAGGACCACATTATCTGGACTGTTAGCTAGAGATAAAAAGAATTAAAGCAGGGGAACACAAGAAGCTTAAAAACAGGCCTGCCCTTGACTTGCACAATATATTTCAACAGACCCATAAAAAGATCAGGGAATTCACTCAAGCATGAATAGTTACAAGCATAAAAGAATGGCGGTATTATATTTATTATTAAAGCCCTTTTAAAGCCCCCTTATTGCAGATGGATTCTAAGCCTCTGGGGAAAGTCAGGGACAGGATATTTAGCAAAAATGTTATTAAAAATAGAAATTGTTTCCCATGACTTAACCTTATTGCCTGGGGGGAAATCACTTAGGTGATGTTATTGGAGAGCATACAGCCAGGAGACTGATTGTTACGGAAGACTATGCAGAAGGTTTCTGGAATAGCTGCAGTGTTTCTGCTTCCAGGAAAGCAAATTTACCTGTGAACCCCCAAAAAACTCCAGGAGACTTCTTCCTCAAGTCCACATGCCTTTAGCCATCCTATAGTTGCTTCTGCAGTTCTCTAACTGCTGCCTGAAGGTGCTTCTGAGGATGGGAGCATTCTACCTCCTGTGGTGCAATAAGTAGAGGGCAGACAGGGCCATCAGCTGCTCAGGGTAAACACAATTCATCACATCATCACCTGGCAATTTATCACAGAGATAACATTCACATGTGTCAAGTCCCCAGCCCCAGGATGCTCCAGTTCACCGCTCCTTCCTGGTCCAGAGGGACTTTGGGGTGGTGAAACAGGGGCATGCAGGATGGTGCCATGGTTTGCTTGCTGATCTAGTTCCAGCCTAATGTTACTAATAGAAAGCACTTTTTGCTTTTATTTTTATTTTTCTGCCCAAGTTTCCTTTAGAAACTGCAAAAAGGTTCGGTTATGACAAATACCTCCTCTGCCCTATAGCCGTGGCCAAAGGCTCCTTGTCAAAGCAGCATCAAATGTGACCCTCCCCTGCAACGATGGCCTTAGGTTCTTTGAGAAATATGGCTTCAGAGGCCACAGAAATGCCAGCGGGACTGCTGAGCTGATCAAGTTGTCTCCTGTCTTCCTCCTGGGATACATATCAAGCAAGATGGGCAGATATCAAACATTCATCACAAGCGCTTGTCCCTTCAACAGCTGACATTGGTGCAGCAAAACACTTTTTGATCACTTGAGCTTAATGTCACTGCAATCATTGCCTAGAATGTAATTTTGTCTTTAAAAAAAAAAAAAAAAAAAAAAAAAAGAAGGGAAGGGAAGGGAAAGAGGATAAAAAATGAGACTCAAAGGTCTCCACACTTTAAAAAAGCTGGCTCTGAAGTTTTGCAGCAAGCATCAGATCTCAGCAAATTCTGTAAACTCCCCCCCCCCCCCCTCCCCACCCATATTTGGACATTTTCCTCCTGCCTAATGATATTCCATCCATTATATAACTTCACAGATACTAGAGAGCAGTATTAGGGAGTTCAGCTTCATTATTAGTACAGTTATTGTCCTTTGGAGACTGAGCTAATGGCCATTTGTCTTCTTCAATTCAATTAACAACAATCCTCACTGGACACCACGTAGGTTACACTCAGTGACACACCACTGCACCCCCTCCTCCAGCAGGACACGACCCCATCTCTGCAGACAAGATCTGGCTCCTTTCTCGCCAGCTGCACGCTATACGTTTTAGCAGTGCATCAGGAAATGGCACACTAAATTATCCAAGAACTCAACTGGGCAGGGCTTGAGCCAAGAAAATCCATTTATTGATGGCCATTCCCCCTCTGAAGTGCCTGAGAAGGTTGACAAGACAGAAACGTGCCTCCCCTGGTCAGCCAAGATGGCTCTTCCCGAGGAGGATAAGGTCACATCTTCACAAAGGATGAGCTGGAGGTCAGGGCCAGATGGAGGAAGAGTCTCAGCTTTTTTTTTTTTTTTTTTTTTTTTTTTTTTTTAAGAGGATGGAGCTTATAGCTGTGCACAATTTCATTGCTCAGGTATGTCAGTGTGACTCTTCCGCACAACTGCAGGCCACAGTACATTTATTTCCCCCTTATCCTGGCCTCTGCTCCACAAATGCTCGTGTCACCAAGTTCAAGGAGCCTCATGTAGGGACTGTTCAGTGCAGGCATGCTCCTCTGTGATGTTCCTGCCTTCCAGCACGTGAGCAATCCTCACACTCAGAGCAATGGCTTGTCTTTGCATCCTCAGCATGTTTCTGTTCCACTTCCAGCTCCACATGGGCCAGCACCATCACCCAGAGGTCTGCAAGAGCAGTGCTGCATGAGTTTTAGAGTGGTTTGACATCCCATTTGGAGACAGGTCTGGGACTCCAGCTCCATGTGGTCACTGGGACACGAGCCACTGACCTGAGGGGCTTTCATGGCTGCTGCCCAAAGCCTTGCAAGCAGAGGGAGACACGGAGGAGCACCACGCAGAGCTCCCCAGCAATGCTCAGCGAAGCTCTGCAGCGGCATGTGGTGCGCAGAGGTCGGAGGGCAGCCTGCTGTCATAAATAAGACACCCTCTGCTGCTGGCACGCGGCGGTTTCAATGGAAAGCATTAATTGCTGGCAAATCACCCTGGTAGCAATTCAGCCTGACAAATCCTTTATTAGATCAAAGCTTACACTGAAAAGGTGCAGGATCGGCCTGTAATTTATGGGCGCAGAGGATCATACTGGGAGCGGTCAGGAAAGGCACCAAGTCTCCTAATTACTCCACAGCAGTTATTCCCTCCGCCTTCACCAGCTGGACAGTCAGCAAACCCCTCACAAAAAGAGCCCAAAATGTGGGGCTGTAGGTCTTTTCTTTGGGGGTCAAGCAGGCGGCTTGACCACGAGGCTGGTCTGGGGACCCAGCGATGACACCAGCAGCCTGGGCTCAGCCTCCCCAGGGCTTGCTCCCTCCACTAAAAACCACCAGCATCCATTTTGTCAACGTGTTTTCTGCTTTTCAAAAGCAAACTCCAGCCAGCTCATCTATTTATTTAGGGGCCAAGTGGAAGATCTCTGCTGTACCCAGCTAAGTGCAGGCTTGCCTGACCAGCTGTGGTGCAAGGCACGCTCCAGGAGATGTAAGGACCTGCACTGAATACACCTCAGGGCTGACCTTCAAAAAACACTCCTGAATGACCAGGACACCTTCACCTGAAAGGCCAGGGCTGGGGCTGGACGGGGTGGCAGGGGTATGCTGGCAGAAGCCCCTCCAGCTTCCCCCCCAGCTCCAGGATCCAGGGGGAAGGAGCAAGCGCAGCCCTGCACCGCTGCGGCTGTAAGTAACAGTGATGGGATCACTGAGACGTAGCAAGATTTATCACTTTCTCCCGAAGAGCGATTGCCTGCTTGGTGTCCTCAGTAAATAATGCTCTGCCTGCATCATCTGGGGACATCATTAACCCAGGAGACAGTGACACCACTTAACCCCTCACAGGCTCACCCAGCTCTGGGAAGCTGCCTGGGATGTGTGGTTACTCACAGACAAGGTGAGGGGGCACTGCCAAAACTCACATCTGGGAGGAGGGAAGGCAACGCAGCCATCTGATACCCCGCAGGAGGCAATGCAGTACTGAAGGGCTCCCATGAGCAGCTCCATCCTCCGCCTGTACCTGCTGGGGTGCTAGCAGGAACGACCAGGCTACATGGGCCACTTCGGCTTCAGGAAGGTCCTTGGGGCAGGGAGTCACGCAGACCTCAGCCGGGCACATCAGGCTGTCCCCCTGCTCCGGGTGGCCCTGCTAGAGGGGGCCTGGACCAGAAATGCCTTCCAACCCCACCAGCATCTTAATGGCCTTTCTCTGATCCTTTGCCAGAGAAAGATTTGTACTGTCAGCATCTGCAGCCAGGCTTCCCGCTGGCCCCGAACCATGAGCTGAGCAGCCAGGGCTGAAATTGGGCTTGGGTCAGGAACTTGATACGTGGACACTGTCCAAGCTGGTGGGGAGCTGTCACACACTCATTTGAGTAAGAAGAAGTTGTACAAAAGCTTGCTAGTTAAAGAAGTGCTGTAGGAAAGGCTTGCAGGAGCACGGCACAGGGGTTCAGATGCTCCCAGGAGGCGACGGGGTCCAGGCAGGGACCAAAGCTTGGGGGGACAAGCAGGGGACAGGAGCCAGCCTGGCTGCACACACCAGCCCTCTTGGTTTCAGGCTGATAGGGAAGAACCACAGTTATTTTTCCTCAGAGCCTTGTTCAGGCTGGTTCACAACCAATTACTCACAGTCTCTCCAGGAGGTGCCTTTTTGCAAGCCACATCTTTCCAGCTTGTAGTATTAGGGGCCAGCATAAAGACCTGTTTTTTTCCTAGGAGTCAGTGACATTTTAATCAACTCTTCTGGATAGAGTTGCACATTTAAATGTTATGCTGTTTCCTTCAGATTTCCCCAGGCATTTCATGGTTTCAACATGGTTTCACTGCTTTCCGTGTCCCTCCAGTTCCAGACCTCATTTCAAACCAGCATTTACAACTGAGCTGCTCCAAGCTGATGAACGCTGTGAGAGCCTGCGGTCTTCAGCTCGGTGTTTAAATTGTTCCCCACCTCTGGGAGGAGCAGGGGTCGAACCCATTCCCTCCTCTCCCCCGCTCTGCGAAGGGTGGGGAGCTGTCGGCAGCTTCTCGGTCTATTACCCATGCTCTGTACATCCACACGTGTTCCGCAGTGAAGTGTGCCCGCTGCCAGCTGCTCCCCAACTTGCTGCTTTCCCCGTCACACCTGCTGTTAGCGGTGCCATTTGCCTCCAGCCTCCTCTGGAAGGCACATCCCCACGGCACACGGCTGGGTCCCTGCCCTCGCCCCACGCAGCCCCATCCTCGCAGGATCGGAGCAGACGGACCTGGCGTGAAAATCCTTTCGGAGCAGAGAGCAGCAGATGCTAAATATTCATGCAGCTACTGGTTCGCAGCGCAGTGCTGCATATGCAGGAGGTATTCAGGCTCCATCAACCTCTGGATGAGCGTCCCGTCCTCAGCAGCTCTGGGGCAGAGGCAGAAGCACCCCAAATACGCAGTGCTGGCGCACATGTCGGCAGGAACTGCTGTAACCAAACATGCAGGTAGAAGGCTTGTTGCCACAGCAGGACACACATTAATCCTTTCTGATGACTCCACCTATCCACACCCTGACTTCTCCTTGCTACAGACCCGTGGTCGTCCCTTTCCATGCCCTACATGCCCGTCATAACCCAGGCAGACTGCCTGATGCTCAGTAATTCCTCTTCTTCGCCCCTGAGATCGCTTCACTGCCTTAAGCTCTACTCTAAGGGACCTGGGAAGCAGCTTAAGCCCTGGTGCATGACTCAGTCCTCCCCCTTAGCTCTTAGCAAGGGAAATGTGAGTGTCTCCGCAACCTCCAGCAAGGTCTCTTGTGTGGTCCTGCAGTGCCACAGCTCACTGCAGCATCCCAGGCTTTCTGCCCCCGTGCGATGCTACCTTGCTGCCACCTATGGTTTGCCAAGGCTGGGGCTGTGCTGAAAGCCCCCATCAGGACTGCTGGGGTGCTGCTCCTCTGGGAAGCACCCGAGCTGCAAGGAAGAGTTTCCAGAGCTGGGCTCAAGGTGCGCAGGGCCCAGCACCAGGAGCTGCAGCCCAGCAGGCTGGGCAGAGAGGTCCCACACTTGCCAAATCTTTTTGCTCTGAGCCCGTCAAGCAGCCCTCTTGTGAAGTTTGGGGCACAGCCACTGCAAAGGTGCCAGGGAGGCTCACTGCATAGCCTGCAAACAGGCTTGGGCTGTATTTCCAAAGCTCCCATGGTTTGCTTTGTAAGAAAAATCCCTCCCATGTGCTACTATAAGCATCTTGCCAGGTCCGGCACTGCCCCTGTTACCCTGGGAGGTGCCCGGTGATTCTAGGTGGACAGACATGGTGACAGCAGAGCAGCTTTTGGGAAAGTCAGACTCCTGGAAGAGAGGGTTTCGGAGGTCTTTTTTCCCCTTCCTTCCTCTGGACAAGATGGAGCCATCACTTCATGCCACTTGATTTCCTGGGCTGCTTCCACCATCCTCAGCCATGGAGCGCTGCTGCTGCCACACTGCCACCCCTCCACCTCACCCTCTGCAGTGCCCAGCCTCATTTATCAGCCTGAAACCAGACACGTGCTCCCTGCACAGCTGCTGTGCCCCTGGACAGGACCAGGAACCCCTGCCTCCTGCAGCACCTCACATCTCACCATTAACAGCCACGGTCACAAGGGTGGCGTTTCAAAGCCTCCATTTATTGCCCCCTGTCCTGCAGGCTCCCCTGGCACCACCACCCCGTGGTTTTTCCGATCCAATTTATCATCGGGCCGTTTTGCCCAAGTCAGCAGGAGCCCCTCTGCTCAGGTTACTGACGGATCGATCCACGGCGAGGCCTCCGAGTTTCGATTCCCCTCTTGACTCGGCGAGACGAGGGGAAGGGGAGGGCAGAGCCCAGGGGACCGGCAAGCGGCAGGGATGGCCCCAAGCCCTGCAGGGGTGGCAGGTCGGTGTCACAAAGGCAGCACCCACCAGCTCCTGCAGCCCTCGAGCAGCCTGCCCTCACCTGTGTGCTGCCAGCACGCGATGTGCTGCGCTGCTGGGGGCACCCGACTTGCTCAGCCCCTGGCACGCTTCGTGTGAGGATGCCCAGGTTCGGTACTGCAACATCTGCCATGGCACAGAAAACCTGGGGGGTTCTGGGATTTAGCAGTCTGGCCCTGTAATGAGGACTTCTAGCACTTCTGCCTTTTGAGAGTGGGGCGCAGAAATGTGCTAGGCGTTTCTGATGGGGGAAATACCTGGGGGTTGCAGCCCAGCAGTTTTCACACTCAGGGTCCTTAATGGATTTCTCCCTACCCCTTCATCCTCTGGTGCATGTGGTTTGTCCAGGCTCTATTTTCTCAACCCACAAGTGTTTGCTGAATTCTCAATTAGGTACAAAACCTCTTAAGGAGTAAGACAAAGCTCCCAGAAGTGGTTTTATAGCATCCAAGGCACACAGCCCTCCTCCTCAGAAGCACTCTCCTCACAAATACTCATTCCCTGGCTGCCCAAGAGCATTTTCAAACCAAAGCCTCAGCTATGAGAGGCGACCTGGAGAGAAGGCTGGCCTTCTGCCCCACTTTGCTGTTCTCCTTGGAGAAGACCTTCAAGGAAACTAAAGGGAAATCTCTGTTTGCTTCCCTTGTCCACCATGAAAAGCTCTTAACTGCTGTGGAGGTGGCTACTACATAACTGGGAAAGCTTTCAGTGTCCTTACCAAAGGGGCAAAAGAACCAGCCCTAGCAGGCTTTGTCCCCCAGCTTTAGGGACGTGCTACTCCCCTCTGAATGAGAACGGCAGCAGCGAAGTGGCGGTAAGGGGACGAAAGCCAAAGCAATGTCATTGGAAGGAGCGGGACAGACTGCATCAGACCCATGCCAGAGCTGCCACCTATCAGCAAAATCCGTTGAGATAAAGAGCTTCAGTTATGCATTGTCATGGTGTATTAAATAAAGGTGTCTGCCCTCGAGCCCTCATTCCTCAAGCCCTTCACCCCGCTCCCCTTGGGAGGGGTGGGTGTGCATCATTAGGATGGCACGCCAGCCTCAGACCCGGGGGGTCACGCTACCCAGAGTTGGTGAGCTCAGCACAGCATAAGCAACTCTGCTGAGATGCATCAGAGTGACAGATAAGGTCTTTGCCCTTTCCATTAGCTTTATTTTAATTTGAAGCCGCGCTGTTCATTACTTCCATTACATCCAGCCTCGGCTGGCCGGCACGAGGCCTTACTTTGCTGCTGAATTTGGGCAAGAGCCTGAGGCTCCAGTCCCTGGGGTCCCAGCTACACGCCTGCCGGGGGGACAGCCTGGCCAGCAGTGCCACCTGGGCACTGCTTTCTGCAGGTGCAGGTGCCTCGGGTCTCTCCCTGCTCCTCTCCTGCTCCACGCCGGGATCTGCAGCAGGTCTTGGCAGACGGGGATAAGTCCGTTCTGTTCCCACTCCCTTGTTGCATTTACTTGGAGCCTTCATGGTGTGGGCAGTCAGGAGTCGAGCTGTTTTGCCCCAGGCAAGTTTCCAAGCTTCCTGAAGTCATTGGAAAACCTGAGGAGCACACAAACCCCGGCCAGCTTTCCTCCCTGCGTCTCACCCCCGGCACAAGCTTTGACCCAACGGGGGCTGCAGGCAGCCTCGTGTCCCTGCTGGGGTTATCAGACAAGGCTCTGCATTTCTCCTTGTGGGGTGGATGCGTGGTTCTGGGGTCTGCCTGTGTGATTTCCTGGGGTGACGGCTCTCTCTCCCCGGTACCCCCATTGTAGGGGTGCTGGCGGAGAGCCGGGGATGCAGCTATTCACAGCCATCAGCCATGGTCACAGCCATCAGCCACACTCTGTTTGCAGCACCGCGAAAATGAGGAGGGAGCTTGTAACCGAGCCTGACACCGCCTTCAAGACAGGTTGATCTAAGGAAGACTTTCTGCTTTCCTTTGATGTAAAAGGAGGAAGTTGTGAAATATCATCTTTCCTTGGTAAAAAAAATGCTAGTCTGCAGCTCCTGCCATCTCTAGTCCATATATTTACACAGATCCTTGAACAGAGACAGAGCAATTTGCTGTAATGAGCATTCAGGAAACCGAAGCAGCAGCTTTCCTCGCAGAGGGCACATCAACATGCCCCAGGCATCAGCCGAGGCCCATTGCCTTGGACTTCCACTCCTACAGGGACCCAAAGGAGCCAAAGAAATGCAGGAGGCTTGCTAGCCTACAGCAGCTACAGCAGAAAAAAGCAGCAAGGAGGGAGAGGTCCTTCCAGCATGACAAGAGCCTTTGATTCCTGCAAACGTGGCTCAGCCGCTGAGGTATCCGCACCAGGCATGCGTGGAGGGCTATCGGTGTCTGGGAGCTGTGTCAGCCCAGAAAATCCCCATCTGGCTGCTGGCTGTAGCACAGCAGGAGAATTCAGCTCCCCATCCCATCCTGCTGCTCCTTGTCACCACCGGTTGGCAAAGGGGGGCACGGCGGGGCAGGGGGAGCAGACCCCCGAGGCATTCCCTCGAGCCCTGCCAAACAGGGAAGACCACGGAGTGCCTAAAAAGTAAAACTGGAGTCAAAACAAAAAGCAGGATGCTCACCAGTGCTGTGCTGCTAGAGCTGCGGGACCCGCAGACCTGAGGCAGTGCCCGGCGGGTTCTGGCCTGGCTCTGCACGTCGAGCCCTGGTGTCTGAGCACTGCCCTGGTTTTGGACATCCCCGTGGGGTGTGTGGTTGTCCCAAGCATGCCCAGAGCCAGAGCAGCCGCTGGGCCCTGCAGGAGGCTGGGCAGGGAGGAGAAACATCACAGCTCACAGTGCTGCTCTGAGCTGAGCTCACCGGGGAATTTGTAGGTCAGTGCATGTGTCTGCCTAGATCGGGCATGGAAAACAACCTGTTTCAGCAGAACTTGCAGCAACTTTTGGGGTGGGACCAGTTATATTGAAGTAGCTGACAATTAAAAAGCATTCTCAAGCAAGCCTCTTCCATCAGCGTTGCTTTTCAGGCCCCCCCATTCAGGCCTGTGGGACACACGCTCCCCAGGAGGTTACGCGGTACCTCGTGCAGCAAACACTCAGACTCCTTGCCCGTCCCACCAACGCTGCATTTCAAGTACAGGCGCCCAGCCAGGGAAGTCGAAAGCAGTAAAACAGCTTCTGAAATCAGGCAGATAACGAGAAAATCCTAGCAGTCAATGTTAAAAGGTTTTGTTTTGCAGTAAACTACACGTTTTTGTTTTGGTTTGGTATTAGCGTATTTATATATTGTTAGTGCAATTTGTTGAAGCTGTTCCCTTGCTTGCAAAAGCCTGGGTTTAGCAAATATTGGCTGGTTAACTATGTTGTTCCTAAGCAACCCTAATTGGATTTCAAATTGGAGATTTTGTTTTGGAAATATTACCTGTATCACTTAGCACTGTGAAATAAGTTCCTACCTCCATCGTGCAGATAAGCCCAATCAGCATTCCTCAGCTCACGGGGGCTTAGCCATGTTTACCTGCCTCCCAGCCACGATCCCACACCGACACCCCACCGCAGACGGCTCCAGGGCACGCAGCTGGGGCTCAGCTGCAGCTCCTGGGCCTGGCGGCAGGTCCTGGCTCAGGGTTGTCGGGGCAAGAAGGAGAGAGCCAAACCAGGTGCCCATCGCATCCCCCCAGCCTCCACGCCAAGCTCTCCCTCCATGCCTGTGGAGCTTCGTTTTGGGTGCGAGGGGAAGGCGGCTGACGTTGTGCCATTTTGTGCCACAGCAATTACAGGGGTTGTGACACTCCTCAGCTGTTCATCCCCACTCCGAGGAGGGCTGGAGCAGTGTTTTCCCCATGGGAAAGACCCTGGAGAGCCTGGGGTTGCAGAGGTAAGGTGGGGCCAGGCCCTCAGCCCCACGTATGGGGTGAGGCCAGTCCCATCGTGGCAGAGCTGCTGCTGGGCACTGGGTCTTGCAAAGACATCCGAGTGAGGTACATGCACCTCCTTCCTATCAAGGGCTCCGGGACACAAGTTTTGGCAGTATCTGCGTGGCCAGACTCGATTGTAAGCAGATGGGTTTGACCCCTAACCACAGGTGGGTTTTCCCGGCAGAGAAAAAGTGGGGTGAGAGATTTTCTGGACCCTGCCCCAAAAGAGGCGAGCATTTCTCCCCGTGGTAACTCCACACACCCTTAAGACTAACCCAGGGTACAGCAGGACCTTCCTGCTCCTGCCTGGGCTCCTGCACAGCAAAAGGTCCTTTCCAGGAGCTCCAGTGAGACTTGGAAGCAGGGGAATGAGAGGAGAAACAAATCTCCAGAGTGCTCTCACTTGGGGCCAGGACACGAGCATGCCAGGACGGGGTAGGAGTGGTGGTGAGCATGCTGTAAGCCAGGGCTGGCTCTGTCGGGTGGAACCAGACCACGTATTCAGAGGGGAAACGGGCAGGAAAAAGCAGCAACATTCTGCTGAAAATGTAAATGAAAGTAGATTTATTTTGTCTTTGTTCAAATTCTCCCGAGACGGTGTTGACTTATGTGTTAGAAAACCAAACCCTGCAACTCGGGATTGGTGTACTAAACCTGCCACCTCCCCCCAAGCCCTCCAGCAAGCAGAAATCTGATGGAAGCCGCTGATTTCTTCTTGGCTCCAGCCCCGATTTGTTTGTCAGGTTCCAGATGCATTTTACAGCGGTTGAGGGGTTTTCTGTTGTTACTGCTGGATGATTTTATAAAATCAAACGTTGAAGGAGGACAGATCTGAAAGCGAAAACATCTCTCCAATAAAACTCCGGTTTCTACCGAAAACTGTCGGGGAGTTTTCAACCAGGATTAAGCTACAATTACACGGGATCTATCTTAGCTGTGAATTAAACAGTGTGCTGAATGAATAGAGATGTTGTTGTGTTCTGTTTGAACACCCACAACCCCGAGAACGTCCTTTATCTCACAACGTGCGCTGGTTTTACCATATATTATTACTTCAAAACCAGTGCTCTGCTGCAGCTGGGGCTGCTGCGCCGCCTGCTATCTGCCAGTCGATCTTCCCTCGCTAAGCCCGTCAGCGTACCTAGACAGCTACTATTTTAAGATCTTAAAATGATATGAAAAAGAAAGCGTTAAGGAGAACGAGCGAGGCTCCCTGCATAAACTCTGCCTTTACAGCCCTATCAGCATTCAGCTCGCCTCCCAAATGACCCCGATCGGCAACAGTGTTCTGTATATTCCCACAATTAAACAACATTTGAACTTGTGTTAATAGCAATAGAACAATTATCCGAAACAGCCATCCACCGAGTAAGCAAGCCGTATCATTGAGAGTCAATCCTGGAGCAAATAAAGAGGGTAAAGGAATGAAATCTTCAATATAAGGAATAAAGATTCTGTACTCCACTAGTGGCACCATAAAACCGGCACACGGACGAGGCATTGAATGTCAGAAGCAAATATCTCCTGAAATACAGGCAGCATTTGGTTGCTTAATTGTAAACCTTGCCGTTTCCACTGGAGAAAAAAATCTTTAGTATTCCGAGACTGTAAAGAGACATTTGCCTGGTCCTGGTATCAAAAATATTCTGATTACGTTAGAGCTTTGTGTGGGAAATGCAGAAGCAGCACAACAGCCTGTAATAATGTGAGGGGGGGCAGTGGAAGGCTTTTAAGGGCCTGAATTTATTCTAAGAGCTTAATGAGAGAGACACTCGTCATGTTTCTGGAAAACTTAGAAAGAAATGAGTAGGGGGCTAACTCAACAGGAAATTTCCCCTGGCAGCTTCTCTTGTGTTTCTCATCGAACAAAAATCTTCCATACTGATGGGAGGGGAAAAAAAGAAACTTATTTTTCCAGCATTAAAAAAAAAAGGCAGGAGAAGCTTACCTTCTCCCATATTTTTCCTGTTTTTCCCCATTTCTCCTATGCCAATGACAAGAAAAATGTTTTCCTCCTGAAAGTGGAGGAGCAGAACCTGGCTCTGAAAAGGAACCATGATTCTACCAAGCTGACAAAGGCGCCGTAGGTACGGATCCCTTGCAGAAATAATAATAACTTCTGACTGGATCCTTTGAATTAGGCAAGTTGTGCTCGATGAGAGCCCCTGCGGCTCCATCCCTTTGGGTTCTGGAGGTGCTGTGCTGCGTACCCAGCCAGGGTGTCTGCCTCGGGCACGGTATGGGGGGGGGGGCTTTTCTTATTGCATTTCTCACCTTTTCTTCTAATAAAGCTCATTGCTCATTCCCAGCTGGAAGAAGACATAATAAAAATGATGGGAGGAAATTGAAGGCTAGCTGGGGTTAAGAGAGACAATAACAGAACTGCTTTTACAGGGTAATCTGCCATCCTTTGGTGGCTAGAGCTAAAGAGGGTTTTGAAATCAGCAAGAGAATTAAAAATATTGAGATCAGCTAAAACATTCCTTTCCTTTGCACATCAAAGAGGATATCCACAGGGACAGATTTGCTGCTATAGAGTCATTTCCACCATTTTTTACGATAAAAAATGAAAGAGTTTGGTGCTTATTTTTTCATCCCCGCCTCCCTCCTTTAGCAGAAAACCATTGTACAGGGCAAAATCCCCTTTCTGTGCTCCCTAAAAAAGCCTCCAGCTGATGTGAGCAGTGATACCAGTTAAAATACGGGGTCTCTCACCCTGGTGCCAGGTCCACCCTCCTTCTAGGTTGGAAGAAATCTTTTCTGGGTTAAAATCCCTGAAAGCCATGCGGGAAAATCTGCACACAACAGGTCAGTGAGAGCGAGAGGAGGCTTGTCCCTGCGTGTCGAATAGAGGATGTGTTAATAAACTGGGTAACACTAAATGCATCTTCCCCATAAGTAAACCAGTCCCCTTCCTTCAAACCAGTCTGAATCTATCAGTTTTACTTTTCCTTCCTGAAAAGCGGGCTTTGTTCCTCTGGGACACGCAATTATCAGGCCCTTCCCTTGGAGGAGTGGAAGTTTTGGGGCTCAGGGCTGCTCTTGGGCTCAGCAACCCCCATTTCTGCTGCCAAACAGCAAAATTCCTCCGAATCCCGTGTCAGGAAGCCACGAGCGCTCCTCTTGGCTGCTCTCCATCAGCCCTTCCCCAGCGCGTGACTTTACCCTCTGCTTTCTCTGTTTCTTTCCTGTCCTGCTTCTCATCTCCTGCTTTTTCGGATTCGGGGAGCCGTCAGCTCTGCTGCTGATGCTGCGAGCGGCATGGCACACGACACGGCGCGGCACAGCGTGCGGCTGGTGGGCGCACCGAGCCATCCAGATGTTGGTGCAGCCGCGGCGGGGATGCAGGAACCCGTGCGACTTGGTGGCCTCCGAACGAGCCCCGCAGCACGTCCCGTACCCATATAAAAGGGGAGCCACGTGCTGATATAAAACAGACAGCCCCCGTGCGCTGGTTGGAATTGGTGCTCATAAACACATTGCCTCTGTGCGGCGCAGCTGCCCCCGTCCCCTTTATCTCCCTGCCCCCCAAATAACACCCACAGGCGCCCTTCTTGCCGAGCCTGGTGACCGCAGCTGCCCAAATGTGGTCTTGGAGTGTCTGGATGAGGCTCAGGAGCCAGCAGCTCCTCAAGCATGGGGCAGGCGGCAGCCAGAGGTCCCAGGGGCAACTGAGGGCTTGGCTCCTAGGCCACGCCACTTCAAAGCGGGCTGGGGTGGCGAGGGACTGTGGCTGGATGTGAGGCAGGCTCCTTGATCCTCTGGCTCTACCCAAGGCCAAGGGAATGATGTGGGGATGTCCCCGCCTGGAGATGCCAGGAGCCCAGCCAGGATCCCTGCCAGGTCCATGCCCAGCCTGCAGAGCCCCTCGAGGAAGCAGACACCCAAAGGCACTGGGCCAAGCCGTTTCTCCCCAAACCCTTTTGTGCTTGCTGTTTCCGTCGTCATCCTCCCTCCATCCCCTGCACGCAGAGCACGGCCGCTGCTTCTGTTTTAGCATCCCCAGGGATGGCTCTGCACCAATTTTGCAGCCGTCACCGACGGAGACGCTAATTAAATTGTTCGGAAATCCAATAAAAATGCTTTACGAGAGTGTCTGTCATTGGCAAAGGTTTAGGGAAGAAAATTAGGCTTCTCCACAAGCAGAAAAAAGTCCTTCCTCTCTCATTAGACCCTTTGTAAGCAGCTCTCAGGCGGAGTTTCCCAGTGCAGGGCTAATGGGGAGGGCAGGGGGCTTGGTTGGCGAGTGTCACTAACGCAACCAACTGCCACGATAAAAAGCAATAGGCAAAAATGCGTTTTTTTGGATGGTAACACCGTGATGTCCCAGCTGAGATCGGGGCTCTGCCATGTCCTTGTCCCAGGGCACAGGCACTGACCTGCTACAACCCCACAGGGCTCCCCCCACTCCCGGCGGGCACAGCAGAAGCTCCCCAGCCCTTCTGTAGCTGGTCCCTGGCCACAAAGATGCTGTGTGAGCCCCTCATTTTCCACCCTCCGTTCCCAAAAGGACATAAAAAGTGAAGGAGTGTCTCTGACGACATCCATCACCAGGACATGCTCAGGTCTGGCCCTCGGCGTTTGCTGAAAATGCTCGCGAGTGAAATTGCCTCCTGCCTGGGGGGGGATTTGTGGGCCGCGCGGGGAGGTTTAAGGAAAGCAAATATCATGAGGCTTATGATGTAAATACTAAGAGCGGGCTAAATGCTCTGCAATTGCTCTTAATTATGCAAATAGGGAAGAGGAGTTGTACAGGAGCCCGCTTGCCACCCAGAACGGGGAATAATTTTGCAGAAGCGACCGTAAGCATGAAACCCATTCGCAGCGCGAAGGCGAAAAGCATAAATCCACATAAACCACGAGGCATCCCCACTGATGAAATGCCCAGGAAAACAGCCAGGGCCTCTCCTGGTCTCCGTTTGCTCCCTTTGTGTGGGGCCGAGAGCTGAGTGTGGAGCCAGGGGCACCCAGAGCAGCGGGAAGGGGGACAGGAGGAGACTCTCCGGGAAGATGCTTCATTTTCAAGGGGTTTTGGCCTTCCCCTGGATGTGGGGTCGTCCCTCTGAGTCTTCGGGGAAGAGCTGCTGAAATCAAGCCGACTGCTGCAGCCCTTTTGTTCACACAGTCTCCTGCTAGGAGGGACTCTTATTTTATTTCAAAGGCTCAGCAATTTGGATAGGTTTAACCTTTTCTGCGTTCCCTTTGCACAATAGCACAGATGAGCTCCAAAGCCTTCTTCAAGAGCTCAGGCTGAAACAGGAGATCGGGGGGGGGGGGGGGGGGGGGGAAGGGAGAAGACACCAAGGAAAACCAAAGGGACCGATGCTGTCATTTACAGACGTGATTTGCTTGCCAAGCTCTCCCGGTACCTTCAGCTCAGGCAGCTCAGAGCTGGCTTTTCCATGAGAAAACATCACAGCGTGACCCCCACCAGCACCTTGTAGGGCCATGGTAGCCTAAGGGGGCCCCCCCAAAGCCACGGCTGAGCCCAGCTGGCGATGGGGGACCTGCAACATGGGAGAACCCCCAAGGGGGTACGAGGTGCAGGAGCCCCCAGCCCTCCATCCTTATGGATCCCCATGCCTGTGGCAGCATCCCCACCCCGCTGCCACCTCTTCCAGCCACGATTCCCATCCCACCCCCAGCCCCTCCGGGCTCTGAACCGCAGTCTGGCCCCGCAAATGCCCCCAGTAGCAGGGAAAGGTGCCTTCCACGTGGGGCAGGGCAGCGCTTCTTTGATGTTAGAACAACAAAGGCGGGCGCGCAGAAGGGAAGGTAATCTAAATGCCGGCGAACAGCAGGCTGCGTTTCAAAAGCAACATCAATAGCTTTGAAAATCAATTTCTCCCAAGGAAGCAAGCTGCTCTTCCTGGGCTCCTCCAGCACCCCGAGTGCTGCTCTCCCACTCGCCGAGCTTGCTGGAGCTGCTCCTCTTTTAACGGGGCCTTTGGAAACCCACTGGGAAAACTGGAAACCTGGGCTGGGGCAGCCCCGGCTCCCTGCAGCAGGCGGGGGGCTCGGGGCACGTGCGCTGCTCTGCTGCCTGCTGAGCCAGGGCAGGAGACAGGGCAAGACTCATTCCCGGGTCACATCACCTTCCCGGCCCCACGGTGCATGGGGAAACCTATAGAAAGCAATAATTTCCTGAGCAGCTGGCGACAGGAGGTTTGAAAGATGGGAATAAGGGAAGTGGAGGGAGCTGAGGGCAGCCCCAGCATCCCCAGGGACAAGCGTGGCCACGGCCGTCCCTGCACGGGCCTGCCCCTCCCCAGTATCGCAGCAGGATTCGTTCATTTTCCGCATCTCGAGCCCGCTTCCATAATCAGGAAAGCCACAGCTTTTGTGTCTGCTTGGTTTGTAACACAAGCTGCAATCCCGCATGCTCAGGGCTCCCGGAGCTGGGGCTTAGGAGCAAGCAGGGAATGCTTTCACTACCTGAACGCTGCCATTGTTTACTTTGGAACAGCTCCTTTAAAAAATATAATGGTTTTGTGTTGATATTTCCTAAGCAAAACATTTTGAGTGTTCTGATTTGTTTTATTTGCAATACTCGTTTGCACAATCTTTTAAGATCAGATGCAATTAACATGAAAAAGTAGCAAGATCTCACAGTTGTTCCTCGTGATCACAAAATGCTTTAGTTTTACTTCTTCGTCTGCTACACATTAAAAAAAAATAAAAATAAAAATAATCTGTTCCTACCTCCATCGCTTTAAAAATGGCCAGAAGCTTGAAAAAGCTGCCCAGAGCTCCTCAGCTCAGCCCTGTGACCCCCCTTCCACCAGCACCACATTGTCGTGGGGCCACTCAGCCAGGTTCACCGTTACCCGACTGTATTGTTTTAGTGGTTTATTATTTTGATTTTCATGCAGAGCAGCCTGTTCCAGCTCCTCATAACAAAGACAATTATGCTAACTTTATTGGATTTGCATTCAGGGCTGATTTGTCAGAATTGTATATTGGTTCTGGGAGATGGCAGGGGAGGGAGAAATGGTGCATTTGCTCTTCATGATTACAAAAAATAAAGAATATATATATATTAAAAAAAAAAGGTATAAAAATCATCTCTGTTTCATGCTCCCTTCCAGCCGAGCCCCTTCCTGGTGCTCAGAGCCATCGATGCTGCCCGTGACCCTCCAACCCCTCTGCAGTGCAAGCTGTGGTGCCAGGCTGCAGCAGCCAGCAGGACTTGGTGCAAACGGGGTAGGAAAGGCTGCAAACTGGGGGTGCCTTTGTCCTACCAGCGCCTGGGAAGGGGCTGAGCCACAGAACTGAATGCTCACAGCCCTTCCTGGGCTGGGCACGTGGGGCATGAGGAGGGGGCTTCACGCTGGGGATGCTGGAGAGGAGCGGCTGCGCCTCGCAGGGATGCTGCCCAGACCCGTCACTGAAAAATCCACTCCTACATATTTCCTACTGCTCTGACTCCATCGCCGATGCTCTGACGCTCCCATTAATCCCACTTTTGAATTTTTACGCCCTTGAGGTTTAACAAGGAATATGCTGCTTTTTTTTTTCCCCTCTCCTTTACAAGATAGATCTCTTCCACCTGCACTTCGTCCAGATGTTGTGTGCATGACTAAGAAGGAAGTTTTTTATTGTCTCCTTGTGATGGGTTCTGTATTTAAAATCACCGAGTTACTTCATTCTGCCTTTTGGAGCTTCTTGATGCCTGCTAGGAATTGGAAAATGTCAGGATTTTTCCAGACTGTCCCCATGTTTCTTACTAAAGCTGTCAGGGGGATCTTTTCCATGACTCCTCACACCTACAGAAAACGCTGAAGCCTGCAGCAAAAGAAATGACCCCCGGAGCCTGACAATGCATGCCAGAACCTGGAAAGCTCTCTTTGAGCATCCCAGCATGTTTCTGGTATAATGAACCATTGCAGAGGGACCAGCAGCATGTCACACCACCACTGGCGCTGGGATGCTGTGCAATGCCGTTCCCCGCACTGCATGGCTGTGGTCCTTTAAGAAGCTTATGCCCTGTGTACTTTCTGCACTTGGTGAAATACCCAGATTGACCCAATTTGCAGTACTTGGACCATGGATAGCATGCAGGCCCCCAGGGGAACTCTAATATTGAGAAATGTCCCACAGAAGATTTACATCCTGCTGGCGTTTGAACTTTTATTTCTGTTATTGCTGTGCTGGGCATAGAACAGAGATGGAGGAGTTTCAGAGAGGACGGTGCTCATACCCCTCACATCAAGGCAGAGCATCCAGGATATGGTTCCCATGGCCGTGCATTTGTTCCCATCCCACAGCCAAAACACTTGCTTATGGCATGGATCTTTCTGGGTCACGCTCTTGAACTAGCTCCTTCCCAGCCCTCCTGGCTGGAGCACTGATGGAAAGGAGACCTAGCAAATCTGCTTAAATAACAGACTGCAAGTGATTGAAGAAGGGGTTAAATGAGTGATATGAATCATTAAAGGCTGTGGGTGGATCCTACAGCGGGGAGAAGAATGGAGGCTGCGCAGCCCCCAGGCGTGGGGGCTGATCGTGGATCTGCCCTCCTTCCCCAGGGACCCAGCCCTGGCACTGAGCGAGCCTACACAGCCCCCCAAAAACCCATCACTGCTGCCCTCTGCCGCTAGGCACCACCAGGACCCGCAAACCTCTGCAGCAGGTCTGAGCGGAGTCGTCTGACCTGGGGGAAAGTCTGCAATCAGTTGCTTTAAGAAGCACGGAAAGCTTCATTGGTAAAAAGTATCCCCCTTCTCTTTCAGTCCATACACGTTCATGTGGCCGTGCACTCTGTGCTGGTTTGGGTGTCCTGGTTTGTCCCCACGGCAGCGCCAAGAGGCTCTGGTGTGAGCTGAGATGCTGCACCACGCCGTCCTGCTGCCTGGGGCAGGGGGCACAAAGGCGTGTGGTGGCACCCAAACCACGGGGCCTGCTGGAAATGCAGGGGAGCACAGGGCTGCAGCAGCTCCAGCAGCGACGGATGCTCCAGTGACACCTCAAAAAGGGCCAGGCTCACCTTAAAAGTCTCCACTGGGGATTGAAACAAGAAAAATGAACAAGTTCTCCTAGGGCTCTGTACGTGCAGTTTTATCTCTTTCAGGCTGGGGCACTGCTCCTCGTTGGCTGGCTCAGGACAGCGCCCGTTTCCAGAGGCAATCACTGCAGCAGCTGAGCAAAGCAGCTGCTGGGGAATTTCTGGGTGCTCCAGCTCTGGCACCCTGCTGCGGGTTGCTTCAGCAGAGCTATTTCCAGCTGCTCTCCTGCCTGGATGGGAAGAAGCCAGCAGTTTGGCTCCACAGTTTATTAAACTTTGCATCTTTGTGACAAGGTGTGAACCGGCGCTCTATATTAATTTTCCAAAGCTTTTACATGCCAGGGAAATTACCAGCCATGGAGTAGGGAGCAGCGGGGAAAGAGCAGGAATTTAGGATCGGGGCTCCTGCTCCAGAAGCAGAGCAGATCCACACGCAGGCGCTAGCCCTGCCAGCTCACTCCTCACTCATCTGCGCCTGGCTGTTTGGGCCCGTGGGTTGGGCAATCCAGTCCCAGGGCCGATAAAACACCTGTATGCCCACTTTGCTGCTCTCCTCATCTCTCTGGTAGATGCCAAGCACCAGCACGGAGACGCCACAATTTTCAGTTCCATCACAAAGCTGGGACTTTCCTGTGCTGTTGGCACTGCTGGCTCTGCTAAAAGACTCACGCAGGAACCCTGCTGTGTCACAGAGGGCTTTTTTTCCTGACTTTTCACACACTGGATTAATTTAATTTCATTTTGGCAATAGCAATAATAGAGCAAAAATCCATTTTGACATATGTTCCACATTGTGCTATGGGGATTTCAGTTACAATACTTCCTTCTCATAGGCCTAATGCACTGCTCAGAAATCAGTGGGCACTCAAGACAAATAACGTGTCCTAGTGACCATGAAAGGACAAGGCACAGCCCGTGTTGCACAGTCCTCATGGCAATAACCTCACCTGGCCTATCTGTCATGGAGCTGTAGTACCCGTATGCATGTACTGGGGAGAGACTGGCCTCAGGACCCTGCTGTGGAAGGGCAGGTCCATCTTCTGGAGCTGCCTGCCTCTGATTAAAGGAGGTTACAGGGCCCTAAAAAAAAACAGGTTTGCCTGGAAGCCTAACTTTGAGGAGCCCGAAAGCAGTTGAGATGGATCCTCTATATAAAATCAACTGGATCCCATAGTGATTTCTCTGGGGAGCTGGCATGGGAATTGCTTTACACTGGTATTACACTGACTCCCTCACGGCATTTGTGGTGTGAGTTAGGGGATGTTTGGAGTGATGAATTTAAGAAGAGATTGGACTGTGCACTTAGTCACATGGTCTGAACTTTTGGGTAGACCTGTGCGGTGTCAAGAGTTGGACTTGATGATCCTTAAGGGTCCCTTCCAACTCAGGATATTCTATGATTCTATGATTCTATGTTTTCCACAGTGAGATCTAACAATACCCCTTTCCAGCAAAATACCTTCACAGAGAGAGGATGGGATGAGACAGGCGGCTTCTGCATCCATTCAGTCGTCCTAGTCTTCGTTTGTGCAGCATTTCATCTGCCTCCCCCGGGCCTGAATTAAGGCCTGAGCCTACAGGCCCTGGTTATGTTCAATCTCTTCAGAGAAGTGCCTACAACTGAGAGCAAAACTGAAAACTGCTGCTTTGGATGGAGTCCTGGAAACACATCCTGGACTCCCCAATGCACCATAAAGCTGCTACGTGCCCAGCAAACGACATTCCTCTGCTGTGGGCCACCACAACCTGTAAGTCTCATTACAAATCTGCAACTCATCGAGCATATGGGGACCACACCGCCTCTAAGACTTGTGCAAGGATTACTGCGAGCACAAGGGGACTTGCACCAGCGGAGATGAGGCTCGGTGATCGTGTCCGTTGGGTCACACAGCCTCCAGGCGCTTTCCTGTGGTACAAAGGCTGTTTCGAAAGCCCACCTCCCAGTGGGCCACATACCTTTCCTCGTGTCTTTGTCCTCGGCGCACCACCTGGAGCTCATTCAGTCCGGTTTTAAGGCAGCGACTTGGATTGCAACATTCTTGCTGACATTTGGGGATCAGAATGAATGACACGTCAGCAGGTAACTGCTGGGGCTTCTGTCCATTTCTCTCTAATAAGGCACTTCTGCCTATCAGATGAGGGCATTTTGGAAACCTTTACAGAAAAAGCACTCCTCACTCTATTCTCTTCAGTCCCATTTTGCCCAGTCTCTGCTTACAGTGAGTGCTTTGGCAGCTTTCATTTCTCTGTCAAGTTAATCAGATCCACTGGGAACTAAAAAGGAGGACTGAAGTGAGGTGAGGTGCTGACAGTTCAGTTTTCCAAGTGGCTCCTCACAGGACCTGTGGACAAGTCTGCTACAGCCTGATCTTCCAGGCATGGGATGCACACAGATCCCAGGAGCTCTGCTCTTTCAGTGTAAGCTCTGAAACACCCTTCTCTGAGCTCTGAGTGGTGGAAGGGAGAGTGGTGGATGTAGAGAAAGAAGCTAATCTGAACATGTACGTGGCTGAGTGTCACGAGGAGGCTACGCCAGTGATGCTGTTTGCACGAAAGCCTGGATGGCTCAGGGACAACGAGATCTTGTTTGTGGACAGAGCTATCCCGGCTGGCTGCCCGCAGGCAGTGATCGTCTCCTGAGACAGAACAGGAGGACAGGAACAAATGACGGACAGCCAGGTTTTGGCTAGTCTCACTTCCATAATACCAAAAGCTCAGGAATAAAGCTGGGAACAATTACTTCACAACCTCCAGAGGTTTGGTCTCTCACAAGCCTTGCGGTGCGCTCAGCAGAGATCTCTCTCCTCCATCTCTGGCCACTTGCTCCTGGCTAATGGTGTACAGCCTGGATAGCAGCAGATGTGCTAGAAGGAGACAGAGGCTAAAAATAAAGATAATGAAAGCAGTATGTCGCATCCACGCTGCTGGCTGATAATGAAAGAGCGTGCGGTGCTGCTCTCTTGCCTGCAAGGTGGCAGAGATCCAGCGGATGTGAGAAATGCTTGGAGGCCTTCCTGGTGGGATACACCCAAACCACAGCAGGAACCTATGCTTCCCCCACGGCACAAAGACCGGTTCTCCCTCCAGCCCTGCTCCGCCACCAGAAGCAGCCTGAAGACAAGCTGGACAGACAAGATGGATCCAAGAACCAGCTGTCTGCAAGGGGCTTCCTGCCTCGCCACACGACTGCTGTCAACATGGGCCAGCGCCTGGCCAAGAGCAACATCTGGATGGAGTTGACTCCAGCCGAAGTTTGTTGATGTTGGTTGGCAGAGAGAAGTGCCTGAGGGAGCCTCCGGTCTCACGTGGGCTCTTCAACCATGGTCTCCCGAGGAACTTGAGGCACCGTGACCAGTCTCGTGTTGTTTTTTTTTCACACCTCCTCCCTAGGGAAGAGCCAGCTAGGACAAGTTTTTGCATCATGGGATGCTCTACAGGTTTAGGTGAAAGCCTAATGCCTATGCTGCAGAGCAGAAACTGGGACATGAGCTTCTCCAGCACCAGCTCCACATGTGAGGACCGTTCCCTCACTGTTTTCTCCAACAGAAACACAAACCTGTGTATAGCTATGAATAAGCAATGGAAAACAAACCGAATCTTTCCATACCCCCTTGCACTCTCCTGCATTCACTTCTCCTGGGGAATTGGATGGGAAAACAAACCACACGAAGCAGACACTAGCTGAATTGCTCAGGGCACTACCAGAAGGTGTTCAGATAGTAAGGTGTTAGGAACACACACAGGCAATTGGACAATGAAAGGCTCTGGCAAGATAATGAATTCTGCCAGCATTCAGGACCTGCTGGGTAAATGACTCGCTGGAAGCAGCCTGCCTTGCCCAAAGCCCCTGGGGAGATGAGATGGGAGCTCGCAGCTAGTTGTTACGTGCCCAGCTCCAGCCAGAAGGCCAACGTGCAGCTGCACAGCCTCCCCCTCCGTCAGCCCCACGGGAAGTTCTGAGCAAGAGCAAAAGCTCGGGGGGGAGAGGAGGAGGACAGCGAAGGCCAGCACGACAAACACCCTCTCTTTCTTTCTCTCCAGGGAGCTCACCGCCCTCTACGTTTCCACTCATGCCGGTGGGAAGCGCGTTTTCCAGTCATGTCCAGAGCAGCGCCTCGAGCACAGGCCCATCAGATGAGTGCTGTGAGGTTACCCACGGGAGCAAGCATAGGAAGAGGCATCCCTGTGGTCACTGCTTCCTCCTTAGCCCCCTTCCACTGCCTCTGCTGCCAGAGGGGTGAACCCATCCCACGGCACAGCACTCTGTGCCGACAGCAGCTGCCCCTTACAAGAGGAGGCTCCACTGCTAAGGTCGCACTGAATCCCCTGTTCGTCCACAGCCTGCCAAGCTGTAATGGCTCATGAAAAAATTGCCCATGCCCACAGCCTGCTTTGGGCTCAAATTTGTTGTTGATAACATTAACAAAAGCGGTGACACCACGTTTTCAGCGGATGCCAGGAAAACGCTGCCTGTGTTGGAAGAACATGAGGCTGTTGTGCCACATGCTTGAAAATCAACAGTAACTTCGTTCTCTGTGATAAAATCTGCTGCTATCGCAAAATCCAGTCTAGATTAGATTAAAATAAGTGTATCGTTTCTTGCTGCTTTCATACAGAGGTGCTTGAGAGAGGTGCCTGCTTTTTGGTCCTTCCACGAGCAACGAGCATGTGTGTGTCGTGGTAGGCCTCGGAGGCCGCGGTGTCCCCATGAGGTGGGCATGCAGGAGAAGAGACCACTTAACTCCTGCTGCAGGGACTAATGCTGGGTGCCAGCTGGCAGATCCTGGCCCTTCATGAAAGAGCGCTGTGTTCTCAGACTTACTGACAGTAGGATGGTCACACAGAATAGGACATGATTCCTATTGCTCCTCTCTCCATCTCTCCCAAACTACCTGTCTTTACTAGGAACACGACTGGAGGAAATCAAGCAGCCCTGAGCTCCAGAACAACAAAGGACAAAGAGCCACCATCCTAACCACACAGGGACAGAGCGATGAAGGTCATGGGTACTGTCAACACCTTGAGATACTTTCAATTTAGAAATATTCAGAAAAATAAAGTGCAGTCCTCAAGGTGGTGATTGGCAAGAAAGCTTGAATCTTCTCTCCTATTCTTACCAAAGACTGCTGTGCAACGTATTAAATGACCATGCTTATTCCCCCAGCCTGCTTTTCCCCACCAAAAGAAACTCTATATCAAAAACCACAAGCAAAGATAACAGTCTCCCTGTGCAAGTCCCTGAACAGGTCCTCTGCCATCGCAGAGAAAGGAAGGTGTCGAGTCGGAGCCCATAGCATTGGTGAACCTATTACAGCCACATTCTCCGCTTAATATACTGATATTTAATAAGGTCCCTTCTCCAGCTCCCAGAAGCCTTCTTCATGCCTCGCTGACTTGCATCAGACAGTGAGAGCTTCACCAGGAACAGCTGCACTAAGTTTGACAGAGATGGTTTGGCAAATGTCCTTTCCCTTCGCCTGCTAACAACATCCCCCCCCTCCGTGAATGCAGCATGCTCCATTTCAGTCCTTTTCCATCCCTATCACTAATGAAGCTGATGGAAAGCAAGGAGTAATTGTGTTTGCAGGTGACAGGGTTGGAAGTGCATTGCTGGGAAACACGTACTTGGCAAGAAGTCCTGGTTCGGAGGTGAGGGAGGGCAGCCAATTGCGAAATCCCTGGCAAAACTGTTTGTGTCAAAGCAATGCTGCTCTGCTCAGCCCAGCTGCCGCAGAAAATACAGGACGAAGGTGCTTGGAGGAAAGCAGTGCAGTCAACAAGAGCTGCACAGCATTGGAGAACCTGCAGGGCACAGCAAAACCCCTGTGACAGCTTTGTGACAGCCAAAGCATTCCCAGCTTTTCCCGAGGCTGCTGGGGTCACCCTGCAGAAGGTGCATGTCTTATAAAGTGGGGGTGACCACGGCCTGTCTAGAAATCTGGGGGATGGACTTGGGAAGTTGCAGCGTCTGGAGAAAAACACGGTTACCCACAAAACACACCTGGGTGAAATTCGTCCAGGATCCAGACCACATTGGGGAGTACTCGGCAGTCACCGCAGCCTGGGCTGCTCCTCCACGTGGGCGCCCACCTTGTGCACCCCAGCTTTCAGCAGCACACATGGATGTGCTGGCACTGCCTGCAGCCACGGTGCCCTTTGGGCAGGTGTCCCCATGTGGGATATGAGCTCCTGGGCATGCAGTGCCAAGCAGCGTGGTTGAAGGGGAGAAGGCCAAGAGCTTGTAGAGGTCCTCCCTGGTCATCGAGGTATGCTGTGGTTGTGGTTTCCCCAGTGCTACCCAGCTCTGTTTTCTTAAGTGTTCCTCCCTGCTACTTCTCTCTTTGCATTTGAGTTAATGCCTGGTATTTCATCCATGAACAGGCAGCGGGGACTGAGGCTAAATTATTTCTGCAGGCAACTTTCTCCTTGCCTGCATGCCAGTTAGTTATCTGCGTCATGTCACAAATTTGGCTGGAGCAAGGGCAGGGACGTTGTGACCTCTTCAAGGCGGGGATATTGTCCTGTGCTTGCTGTGAAGTGCCACGCACATTTATGGTACCGTAGAAATAATAAATAATAATAGTAAGTCATCAAAGAAATGTGCCTCAGGGAGGAGTCAAATCATGGACTGCAGTGAGAAGCTTTCACTTTGGGCATAACTATTACACACGAGCTGGTTATTGCAGAACGATTTCCTTCAAGGGTGTATAGCCTGAACTCTATTAAAATGGATGTTCTGGTGGTGACTTATGAATTTAGAAACTAAGAGCTGCACTCTGCTTCCAGCTGCACAGGATGGAAATCTGGGGTCGCTCCGCTGGCCTCATTCACGCACGGAGGCTGTGTTTCCATGAGCCAGAGCTACCAAAGTCCCTGCTGCCAGAGCACGAAGGACTCCGCATCCAGCTGCCAGACACCATATTGTCCTGAATCCTGCCCAAATCTGCTGAGATTTGCAAGGATATGGAGGATGGGCAGGCACCGAGTCAAAAATCAACCTGGTTACTGGGTCAGAGAGGGTAAAATGCAATGGCACAAGGTCCCTTTGCTTCAGGTTTAGCTTTCACTCACATTGGACAAGAGCACAGAAATGAGAGCCCACCAAGCAGACATCCCGAGCAAAAAGCATTTGATCTGCTAAACCTGACCTTAGCAAAAGAGCAATATTTTATTAATTGAGGTCTTCCAAATTAAACAAAAAGCAAAGTCTAACTTTGCAGCAAAGGAGACCTTTACGCCTTCCGGCTGCCTTTGTGAGCCTGCTGGTGAGGAGCAGCAATTAAAAGCACTTTGAGCAGAAAAATGGTGAGTTAGGCAGCTGTGGGGAGCTGGGGAGGGTGCAGTGGTTAAAAAACAAGGTGCAAAGCGAGGGGCTCTGCTCTCTGGGCTGCTTCTACCCCGCAGATATCAGGAGAGCAGAGCTATGGGGGCTGCACCTCGCTGGAGGAGACAGGCTCCTCTCCTGAGCCTCGGCATCCTCCGGAGGCAGCACCTCGTAGCAGCCCTGGATTTCAGGTGTTGTAGGGAAGGGAAAGCCCAGCACGCAGTGTCCAGAGGCTGCTACATGCTAATTGTAATTGCAGTTTTAACACGGTTATTAAAACATTTCCTCCCTCCCCGAGACACCCAGCTCTCCATGGGCGACAGGGCTGGCGCCTCAGAAGGCCTTTGGGTGCTAGGAACCCAACATTTACGAGGGGTTTTGGGGATATGTAGGTGCTAGGTGTCCAAAAAGCACCAGCCACCCCGACTAGTTGGTAAATCCCTTCCTTGGTGCTCACATTTTTGGGATGCCCTCAGGACGGAACCGACTCAGGCACTGAAGAAGCACGGGGGGCACTGGGCACACTGCTGGGGAGGCGGAATCCAGCTTTACGAGAGGGCAAATTAACAACAAGGCTTCTTTCCCCAGAGCAATAACGACATGAGAGGGGCTGAGAAATCAGACAAGACCTGGTGCGGAGCCCAGGGGTGCCAGGCACCCGGACCCCCATCCTCCTGACCCACACCCCGAGCCTAAAACATTGCTGTTGTCCTAAAACACCGACACGTCGCCGCGATGCTGACTGGCACGGACAATCTGCACTGCTTTGAGGAAAAAAAATACGAATTCTAATCCTCTCCCCTCCTTTTCTTATTAGCGGTGTGCAGGCTGCCATTCCCTAATCCCAGAGCCGTGGCGGTGCTGGCGGGGCCCCGCACGCGCAGTGCCCGCTGCGGCTCAGCACCAAAGCCCTGTGCAGGCAGCGATAAGTGGATTCCCCTCATCGCATTAAAAGAAGTCAAAAAAAAAAAAAAAAAGGAAAAGAAAAAAGGAGGTAAAGGGGAAAAGCAAAACACGGCACAGCCACCGAGTGAAAAACATTTCATTCTTCTCGGCAGCTGGAAGCAAGGCAGATAAGTGAGTGCTGGCTCCCCTCCAGCGTCGGATTTTCCCCCTGCAAGGCCGGGGCTGGGAGCAGCTCTCAGCCGAACCCGCGGCCACGGCAGCCCCGGCCAGGAGGAAGGATCTGTGCTGGAGGAGATGGATGGCAGTGAGCTCCTGGGGGGAGCTCAGCTATGTCGCGGGCTGTCAGGGGTACTGGAGGGTGACGTATTTACCTTCCCACAAACCTGGGATGATTTACCTACCTTTTCGCTGGTGTTGCTGTTCACAAATGGGTGTCCGGGCGGTGACAAGAATCTTAGCCAAACACACAGAAGGGCTGGCGAAATTTTACATTTTGTGCTGGCTGGGGGGGCAGAAGGGAGAGCTGCAGCCCAGGGGTTGGGTTTGCTTAAAAGCTGCCCCCAAAAACTTGGATCTTTTAATATCAGGAGAGGAACCCAGCTCTGAAGATGTGTTTTTCCAAAGCTCAGCGCCAGCTGGAGCGGCACCCTGAGCGCAGCCTCTCCACGGAGCTACCCTCGCAGCAGCCCAACCCAGGGGTGTCCCTGAGATGCATGCCCTTCCGCCAAGCACTGCGGTGCCACGGGCAGTGCCTTCGGCCCTACTAAATGTTTCTTGCCCCAAACCCCCAGTGCTCAGGGTCCGATAAGCCTGCCCGAGTGGGGACACCAGACGCAGCCCAGCCAAGCATGGATGGCCAAGTCCAAAGCCTACACAAGCCTCATGGTAAACCAGCCTATCAAACATCCTGCTGAAGCAGGGAGGCCATGAAAAAGCAAGGAACCAGCATCCACAAAGCTGACAAAGCCTGGCGGCTGGCTTGGTTTCTCCCCTGCCCCGTGCCTTGTTTTCCCATAGCCTCCCCTCCATCCAGCCATGAACTGCTCCTGCAGCGACCTAGCTGCCCGCTGCGATTATTTCTGGCCCTTTCACAGTGGTTTGCAGCATTATTCCTCGTATCACTTTGTTGGGCTTGCAATTAGAAACAATCCGGCCCTATAATGGCAACCATCATCCCTGGAGGGGGTCCCAGCAGCTTTTTTCATCCCCCTCAGCGCCAGCCCGGGGACACAGGGGCAGGGATGCTCTCGCTGCTCAGCCTGCCACAGGTCAGGGCACAGCACGGGGAGGCACAGGGGCTAGAGGCAAAATCAGAGAAAACTGATTGCTGCTCGTGGGAGAGGTGACCGGCAGCGAAGGGCAGGGAATTGATTTAAAGAGGGGAAAGGATGAAGGGAGATGAGGAAGACCTTTTTATTCCTTTCACTAAGTTCTGCAGCTGCTCGACAAAGCCAGGCTCCAAAAACGCTGAGTTTATCAGCCCAGAGCAGCTGTTTTCCCCTCTCTCAGCCTGTATTTAACATGTGTTACATGCTGCCCAACCATGCCAGGCAACCACAGCTCTTCCCCTCCACTTGCTGCTCTTTTTGGGAGAAGGCAATGCAGGAACACCACTGCAAGCACTGCCTCTGGAAGGCCCTTCACATGGAGAGGACAAACCCATGCCCCTTCACCTGGCTTGGTAGTGACCGGCTCCTGCCGAAACCCTAGTTCGGGGAGGAAGATGCTGGGGCTGGAGGAAGAGCAACGAAGGTCCCCAGGGCTGGCCAGCCAGAGGGTAGCCGGAGGAAGAGTTTGGGTTAAGTGCTGCAGAAACAAGTCCACGGGGACAGCAACAGGAGAACATTTGCTGGAAGGCAAGCAGTTGCTTGGGCTTATCTGCGCCGGGGTGTTGCTGTGAATGTCTACGCAAGCAAATGTTCTTGGCAAACTCGAGGATATCCAGGACCAGAGATAGCCTCCCGAGCCTACAGCCTCGTAAAGCTGTAGTTAACGTTAAGCATATGCTGAAACCCCAGCCGGCTTCAGGAAGAGCAGCACATGCTTCGGATTAGCCATGTGGTTAAGCACCAAGCCGAAGGAAAACCCAGCCCGATCCCCTGGGCTGGGGAACGGGAGCCCCGAGGAGTGATTGTGCCCCTTCCCCTGGCCCTGCCAGCACTGGGTTCAGGAGGAGGAGGCTCCACAGCTGCATGCAGGGAGGTTGCAGCTGCAGGCCCCAAAGGAACTGTCCCCAAGAACCCACAGCTACGGGGGACACCGGGTGTTGCAGACACCCTGGCTCAGAGGGGGCCCCATAGGCAGGGATGCATCTTTTTTTTTTTTTTTAAAAAAAAAAAAAAAAAAAAAACCAACTTTCTGGCCTCAGCCAGAGAACATGGATTTGAAAGAGAAACTCTTGATTTAAATGAGAAGGTTTCCCAATGCCTGGATGACAAAGATGGGGAGAGGCAGAGCGAGGAACGCCGCAAGGGTAACGGGAAGCCAGACCCTGACCCACGTTGTGTCGCCTCCTGAAGCTTGGGAAGCTGCAACCCCCGCTCCCAGCCTCACCCACCAGGGCCCTCCTGCCTCCCGCACCCGAGCGCATGCTGGGCGAGAGGCAGGAGGAGGAGGAGGAAGGCTCCTGACCCTAGAGATGGGATGTGGGGCACTGCTATGGCTTTCTCCCCATACAAGCCCTGGTTCCAAATTAAACACAGCAGCTGGAGCCTCCTCATGGCTTCCCTAGGCAGGGGTTCCCCGAGGTGCTTTTCCGCCTCTTGTTTTATGTGAAAGCTTTTGCAAGACTTAATGACCCGAGGCAGAGCAAAAGCCAGAGGGTGAGGAACGGGATCTGAAACTCCCAAACACTATTTCTCATGCAGTCCTCCCTGGGGCAGCCTGGACAGATGCTTGGGATGAGGCGAGCTGTGCTGTGGGCCCCTCTACAGCGCTGAGGACCCCGCACAGAGCCTCCTTGCTCTGCTTTGGGCAGTTCAGCAGGGTGCTCCTGCCTTTCCTTCCCCACCTGCTGTGGGCACACCTCCCAGGGGAGGTGATGTTTCGGGTGGAGGAGGATGCACAGAAGAGGAGGAGAAGTCGATGGTGGCCGCATCCTGCCTGTTGGCATGGCGATGCTGTGCAGCGAGGCAGGTACCACCGCAGGATGCCCCCAAAATGGGGTCTCTTTAACATTCCCCCTTGGGAGCCATCCCTAAAAGCAGGTCGCTGCCTGGCATAGCAAGTAGAAGCCCTCGCCTTTCTTCCCCTCCTTCAGCCGCCGGCGGTCCAGCAAGCGATAGATAAAGTTAATATCATGTGGGAGCAGCCGCGGGGAGGGAGGGAGGCTGTTGTGAGCCCTTCCCCCTGACTCTGCCAGCACGATAACGCTGTCCTTCGGCAGCGTGGGATTAGGAGCACTGCTCGGTGCCAGGATAAAATACCTTTGCTTTTCAAGGTCACACGCAGAGCTTAGGGGGCTGGGGCTGGTGTGCATCGGGGTCCTCAGCCAGGGACACAAGGCTGGAGTTCCTGCAGCACGCAGGGGCAGCTCTGGGCACATCTTTGGTGCCGTCCTGCCCCTGCTCCCTCGGGCAGCTCCTCCCGGTTTCTGGAGCTGGTGGGAGCACTGGGGGGAAAACTGGGGGGCTGGGGCATGGGGAGCGTTGCACCCCTGGGGGGGAAATGGAAGAATTGGGGCAAACACAATCTCCTCCTACGTTTTTAGCTAGCCGGCTGAATCTGAGCAAAACTCTCCAGGGGCTGCATGTGGTTCCGTTTTCCAGCTTGCCTAAAAAAATAGCTCGGTTTTCTCCACACAGCCATGTGAAGTGGCAGGAAGTTGTCGCTTTCTAATTGTTTGTTTAACAGAAAAACTACCGCTGCAGCGAAAACATTTACTGCAGCTACTTCTGTTTGGTTGCAAGAGACAAGTGCTTTCGACATGGAGAAAAAACAACTAGAAATGGCAAAAACAAGGCGTGCGAGCAAGGGAAGCTTTCCTGATGGAGCCCCAAAATAGCTCCAGGCACCAAGACGCTAGTGCAGGAACTTCCCATGGCTCATAACCACGTCACACAACCCTGCCCCATCCTGGGCTTAGCTGTACAGAGAAAATCTGATCCATCAGAGGGGAGATTTAAGCAGGGCCACCAGCACCCAGCAGAGAAGCAGGGATGAGCGATGAAAAGTCTGGTGGCATTTAGGAAGCGAACAGAGGCTTTGGTGAGGGTAGACCAACTGTTCACACAGGGCTTTGCGCATCAGGTTGAAGGCAGGCTGATAGCGGGCACGTTCCCTCTCCTGAAGCGTTAAAAGGAAAATAATTTAACCTGATTTATTAACCAGTAATTCTATTTTGCCATCACTGTGCTGAAGGATAAATGGAGCCTTGTTCCCATTCCTGGAGGACAGAATTCAGAGACACACAAACAAACACCTCTCCCTCACCCCCTGTAATGCTGTTAGGGATGGACGTGCAGACGAAGCAGAGGATGAAGGAACACTTGAAGAGACGGCACCTGCTGCTAACGAAGCCTCCTCTCCCATCCCCTCCTTCCCCTTGGAGGGCTGAGCAAAGGGGAGGCCGGAGCTGTGAGGATGTTAACCCTGAACAAGCAGGGGTAAACCTGAAAAACTTGACCTCTGTTTAAAGAGGTCTGAGGGATTTTTGCTGCTTTTTTCCCCCCCAATTTTTTTTTTTTTTAAACCATAAGGCCTTTTGCATTTGGTTATAGCGATTCAAGGACTTTTTCCTGACTGAGGAGGACGAGAAAGAACACAAGCTGGCTTCATTAGGCTACCAGGTGGGATTCATACTCAAAGTATTCTTTCCACCTGTGGTATCCCCACGATTCCCACTGTGGGCATGCCTGGGTCCCACACCGCCTTTAACACAGCTCTGGTACAACACCCACGTGTGGTGGGTGCACCCTACAAATGCTCTCCCTGCTACAAGGGACACCGGGTGACTTTCTCCCGCATCATCCCAGTAACTCCTGGAACCCAAGGGCTGTTTCTGCGTGCAGCTCTGAGTCAATTACACCCACCTTGGCTAACGAAGGGCCAGTTTCTTCCTTCTCCTGCTGCCCACCAGGATGCAAATACCCCCAGGGACCTCGAGCAGAGTGCAGGGACCAGGAGAACCCCAAGCACATCCAAAAATCACCATGGGGCTGGTGATCCACTTACATCCTTCAATCTTTCTCATCTGAGGCTTAATAAAGATGAGCATCCACCATTGCCTTCCTTAAGAGGAAGGGGCAGACACAGATCTACTGCCTTCCTTGGCCTCAACTGTGTCTTCTCCCTCCTCCGAGGATGCCCCAGCACCTGTGCTTTTGTTAACGAGATCAAGCTGGGCTACCACACAGCAACAATGCCAGACACTTAGGAGGAGGGAGAAGGAGGAAAAATCTCCACGTTGGGAGAAGTTGGCTCCCCAGCAAGGAAAGATTCAGTCTCTCCTAAACCAGATAACACTTATTTTACACAACAGCCATGGCACAAAGCAAAGCAACAACCCCTGGAGCAGGAATTACAGGGCAGGACCTCTCCTCTCACTGCACCAGGTTTGCAGCCCACCCATCCTTCACCTCACCGCCTTCCCCAGAGCAAGCAGCATACCTGTGGCCCAGCTTGCGTGCTAAGGCACTCACCAGCACCCAGAGCCTTTCCAGACCCCTTGTGCAAGAACAGAAGTCCCTCTCTGCACATTTGTGCAAATACAAAATATTTGCCCGGACACGGTCGGACTGAATCCTGAGCTGGAGCTGGCGACCACTCGCGATTCCTTTATTTGCTCTGCTCAGCCGAGTGTAACCACGGCTGGCTGAGCGCAACACGGGGAATTTACAACTTCTTTGGCTTCTGACTTTCTCCTGCAAAGAGTGTTATTTGTGCAGGATGACTGATGTGCGACTGGTGTGCCTAACAGCAGTAATAGTGATAATAATGACGATGGCAATGTCTTTGGTTTTACATAATTCTGTCCATCCAAATATTCCCATCCATTCAACAGATCTTTTGCTATATAGGAATCACTTCTACTGCTACAGAAATAACTATTAGAGATGTGAAAGATGGGTGTACAGCTAAAGGAAAGGCCCAATTTTCAGGCAGAAACACGGTATTTTTCAATAATGACACCTGGGGCTGGGGGGAAACAGCTGAAAGAGCTTTCCACAGATCTCCACGTTCCCTCTCCTCCAGGGGGACACAACCCATTTACTGTCCATTTTACAGAAATGGAAATGACTACATTGTATTCCTTACTAATGTCCATCAGAAGGTCTTCCGGACTTAATTTTGGATACCACGTTGCCTGGGGAGCAATGCCTCTTTAATCTCCAATATCTTTGAGAATATGTGTCAGGCCTTTGTGGAGAAAGGTGATCCTGCCTTAGCTTTGTTCGCCAGGAAGCTAAACCATGAATAAATTAATCAAGTCCTTTCAAAACTCAAAATTTCTCTAAATGTCAATTGCTCTGACAGCCCTTCGAAGGTGAGGCCCGCTGGGAGGAAACGTGGTGACGTGGAGCTCGGTGACTGCGCCAGGTCCCAGCTTTGTGGTGCTCGTCTCCTCCCCTCTGACTCGCGGGGCAGCTGCAATGATCTGCTCAAACAAGACAGGAGTTTGAAGCGTTGTGTAAAGCTCGATCTTACAGGAGGGGCATGCTGCTGGCATGCTGCTGCGGGTTTGTCAGTCACATCCTCTTCAGGGGGAGCTCCAGACCCAAAGAGGAAGGGCATGAGGGGGATGGGGTGATCTGGTCCAAACTTTCTGTGCTGTTCCTCCTCGAAGGCCCTTGAAGGCTCAGGACTCTAGAAGACGCTTCGCACCTTAGGACAGCCCATAACGTGTCACTGATGAGCATTTCCCTGGAGTGTCCCTGACCTTGCTGCTAGCACGAGCAACATGTGTGGGCTTACGCTGTGTCCTGGAGCTTCTCTGCAGGATTTCAGGTGGCAGAAGACAGCGCAGCTCCTGCAATCACACAACCAGAAGACCAGTGATGTCTCCATCCAACGGTGCTGAACCACGACGTCAGATCAAACGGGGGATCCACAGCATGCGGGAGATGCAGTCTGACTTGGAAAGGAAAAGAAAAGCCCTGCACTGCGCCTGCTAGATGACACCTGCCCAGCCTCCGGCTGCTGCTGCCTGGGGTAGCTTGCTGCAGGCCACCAGCAGTGCCAGCCCCTGACATCCCCAGGCATCCCATCCCATCCCATCCCATCCCATCCCATCCCATCCCATCCCATCCCATCCCATCCCATCCCATCCCATCCCATCCCACCTGCGTGGTGCATGGTGTGTGCCCGGCAGCTCCGCAGGGCGCACAGAGGTGAAGGAATTCCACTCAGTGAGAAGCAAGACCGCGAGTGCAACAGCAACCTCGGAAAAAAGCAATGAACCTGTTTCTCTTTGCGGAAATTTGGAGAATGACTAAGAATAATGGCTGCTATCAGCCGGGAAATGCAAGCAGGTGGACTAATGACTTGTACCGGCAAAGCCCAGCACTTATTATTTATGGACCAAACACAACGCTGGCATTTGCTCCCGCTCAAGGGTCAGAGCTGCTTTGTCATGTCCAGCATCCAAACCAGCGCCACAAACTGTGTTTTCGAGTAAACTGAAAAGTGACCTTGGTTACTGCTGCGTGGCAGGGACATATTTCTGGTTGCTGCGGCTGCCTGGTATGGTTTCTCGCCTAACATATTCATTAGAGACCAACTGCTACTTACAGCGCTGCTTGGGACCCGCCTGCCTTCTCGTTACCTCATTAGACAGGCATGAATAGCCCACCGGGGCTGTCCCCTTTTGGGGGAGCACTGACACTCACACTGCTGCTGCACCTCCACCAGGAGGGAGCAACATCTGCAGTGCCTCCTTCCCGGAGCGGCGATTAAGACAGAGGCAGAGAGATGTGCAGGGTTTGTATCCCATCGGGATGCCTGCTGCCTCACCAGCCCCCCATCTCCAGCCCGGCCACATGGGGCCAACAGCATCTCTGGCAGGTGCTTTAGGAACAATGCGCTCCACATCCCCTTGGTGCTGCCTGAACCTGCTTGTTTTATTTTTGTTTGTTTGTTTGTTTGTTTGTTTGTTTTCTTTTTCAAGCAGAGTGTGTAAAAATATGCATTATATGGCAAGGTGGAGTATACATAGGGAGATGCTGGAGCAAAATGCAAGGCAGTGTTCCTGTATCGATTTGAATGCTCCGAGTCACACGGTGATTCCTACAAATTCATGTGGCCAAGAGAATCTGTATTTCAAAACACATATTAGAAAAAATCTAATTGAAGTGGAGAGACCAAGATAAATTTGTGTTATCAGGTGCAGTTACCAAAGCAGTAAATCATTGTCACAGCATAAGCTCTTATCCATATTTCCATATTAACACCAAACTCGCACTCTCTGCCGGTGCTGCTACACGTACAAGGCAGCAGCATGTCCCAGCGCCGCATGCTGTAGCTGGCTCCTGCCATCGGGTACCTGGGGATGACAGCACTGCAGTCCTCATCTCACCATCACTGGCACTGGGAGCTGCCCCAGCACCTGCTGGGGGGCTTGGCACGAGTTTCGGAGGTGGCAGGGACCAAGAAACGTTCAGGATGTCCTCTGCTTGCCAAGCAAGCCCAATGGTGAGGCACGGCTGTACAACACGAGGTGTGATCGCTGGGCTCTAGGAGAAGCTGAGGGCACATGCCCGACTCCCTTACCGCTCCTCCGGCCCTGGCCATGGGCTTCTGGGGCCTCTGAGTCCTCCAGGCTTCCATCCTGGGAAATGGGACCCCCCTCCAGCAGGCCCTGTCACCTCATGGCTCCTCCACGGCACCTCCCAGCGGGGTGTAACTGGTGGCTGTGCCCCGTCCCGAAGCACTTGCACAGCGCTCAGGGAGCTCTGGAGGACAATCCAAGTAACCTGGGCATGCCAGGACTGCCCCCTTGCAAGCTCTCCCCACCCTAAACGAAGGCTAAATGATTTTTTCTGCTACTAAGCATGCTCTGGCTTGGTCTGAGTACAGGAGCATATGTTACACATAACAGTAAATGAAGCCAACATTTGGTACCACTTGAGGTAATGGCTTGGCCATGAGTGCGCATCTCTACAGGCAAGACATAAAACCCTTCAGGAGAAGACACACTGGGAACGTGTGGCAAACACTCATTTTACACTTCCAAGACTCACAAGAAATGCTGGTTTCGTTACCGCCTTGACCAATGCTCACCAGTAAAGTGAGGCTGAGCCAAGTCCTCCCTACAAGTGGCCAACAAGAAATGCACTGAAGGGGCTCGGTCAGTGGTCTCGTTTTTGCCTCATTTGCTCGCTTTGTTTTGGAAGAAGACAAGAACCCAGAGGGTCTCACCAAATCGAACAGAATCATAGAATCATAGAATATCCTGAGTTGGAAGGGACCCTTAAGGATCATCAAGTCCAACTCTTGACACCGCACAGGTCTACCCAAGTTCAGACCATGTGACTAAGCGCACAGTCCAATCTCTTCTTAAATTCAGTCAGGCTCGGTGCAGTGACCACTTCCCTGGGGAGCCTGAGTAAAAGGAAGAAGTTAACTGGGGGCAAAACGTCAACTTTGCATTCCGAGCCTCAAACCCTTTTTGTTGAAAGGAGATGCTTTTCCAGTAAAACCTATTGGTTCGTGCCTGCTATCCCTGTGTTACCAGGTCAGCACTTTTCTTGCATAATATCCAAGCAATTTGCACTCAGATGGCTCTTGGCAGAAGGGGCTGCCGCTGCATAGAGCACGCTTCCCATGCACGGCAAGTCGCCACCGAACAGCGGCTAGGAATAGGGAAGAAGCCATAAAAACCATCACAAAAAATGACGATGTCTCATCAGCACTGCAGAATGGCACATGAGGTCTTCACCCACGGATGTGAGCAGGATGGTCGGAGCCTGGCTCGAGCTGAACGTGATTTTTAGCACCGCAAGAGGGCCGTGCAGCTGGGGCGCTGGCAGGAGTCCTCTGCGGATCCCACAGTGCCCTTTTAAGCGCAGCCGCGGTGGCAGGGGACAGGATGCTCTGAGAACGTCTCTTTTATTTTTTGGCCGACAGCAGAGCCCCGTCGTGATGTGCTGCAACTTCTTGCAACAGAACAACCACATGCTAGGGGCTTATTTAGTTTTGATGGGCTGGACGGGGTCCAGAAGCTCCATCTGCTTACCTACCCCTCCCCAAGCTGACTCCAACCCACCCATTGCCCCCTTTCCTTCCCTTGGACTCTCTTAACATTTATTCCCCTATTTCCTGCCGGAGCAGAAAAAGCAAAAGAGAAACTTGCTGATTGATTTCAGTCTCGGAAAGTCCCTGTCATCTTGTTTGATGACTTCATTGCAAAAATGAAATAGGCAAGGGAGAAGCAATGTTTTCAAAACAATTTGGAGCAAGAGGAGGAAGGTAGTAGGAGGGGAGCCATGGGAAGTTGATGGCCTTTATTCTTCAATTCCCATGTTGCGGCTGGCTTGCTGCAGGCTATAGAGAGAAAGCAAAATTGTTATGATTCTTATTAGCTTTTATTTTATAAAGCCTGAACTACACTCTGTAGGGGTTTCAAACTGGAGCTGCAAATCATACGCATGCCTGCCTGCCTGCCTGGCCACCTTATCTCTACATTAAGGTACCGCCTGTCTGCGGGGAAGAAAACTTCTGTCATTTGCCAGTCACAAGCAAGGTGGCTTGTTAGACGGCAGGATCCATCTCGGTGCTGCACGCCTGTATTTGTGCGCTGGGGAAACACGTCTCACGCACCTCAGAAATGACTGCTGTACATCACGCACCAGAGGGAGTGCTCCCAGCTCCCTCCCCGCAGCCACAGCCAAATTTGGGGGAAACGGGGCAGCTGCATGAGAGCTGTCCAGGAGCCTGGACTGCTCCCGCGGCCACTGCGCATGGACGGGTCCTCCCCAGCCCAGCTGAGGCTTAAAGAGAGCAGGGGGCAAACAAAAGGGGCAGCTGCAGTACCCGGGAGATTTTGCTCTTTGCATTGGCAGCCTCTGTGCTGAGCCCTTCCCAGCTCCCAGCACCCGAGCTTCCATTCCCTGCACACTCTCTTGCCACTAAGTTGTTTGGTGGCTGAATAACCAAACTGAGGGGGAACGTTATTTATTAATTGCCTTGAAGCACGTGGGGAGGGAGATAATGACCCAGAGCACTGCAGGGTGAGGAGATGTATGCTCATAAGATGCTGGTCCTGACAAATTTGCAGCCTAACTAGGCGAGACAGAGATGGGTCAGGAGGGAGAACAAGGAGCAAAAGCAACAAGGCTGGTGTTCAGCACTGATCCCCAGGCTGGCAGCAGTGGATTTCTCCACACAGGTGAATGGGCTATAGGAATACCGGCCAGATTTACAGCACCTGGAGATGCCTCACTGAGGTAGAGGCAATGGTTTCGTCCCTGTCTGAAGAGCTGTCCCCAGGAGTATGACTTCGGTAATGCGACTGGCATTTTGTGCGTGGCACTGCATAAAGCACACAGCCACAGAAAAGCACTTGGACCAGCACTTCAGCCCTCTGCCATCAGTGGGATCCCACTTACAGCGATTCTTACCGCTGCTGCAAATCTCCTCCTCCTCCCCCTCTGGGTCATTTCATCATCACGGAGCCCAAATTCCTGCCCTGTGCTGGCACGCAGCGCAGGCACGGGACAGCAGCCCTGACACTGAGCAAACCAGCACAGAGCTCAATGTGATGGGGAAACATCACAACGCTCTGCTTCCTTTTTTGAAAAAAGAAAAAGGGGCTCAAGATGATGCACTTGATAATAATCATTATTACGCAGAAGATTTGAGGAAGATTATGCTAATTGGCACTGCTAGCGTGATGCTCATCTCTCCCACTGCAATAGTTCCAGCACATTTCCTTCTACTCCCAGACACATTCCTGGAGACCGCCTCTACCCCCTCTCATGTTTATTTGGGAAGGATGCTGACAAAGAAGCTATATTATTTTCGGGACAAGAAATCTCGGATTTTGATGATAAACAAGGTCCCAAGAAAACAGTGTGGCTCAGACACCTTGTATGCGCAACAAAAGGGCAGAGTTTCTTTCAGCGAAGGAAATGCAGCAAGATTTCTCCTAACAATGCCCATTCTGTTTTCTCATGAGAACAGCTCACGGGAGCCTGACAAAAAGGAGATGTTTCGGGGGTTGTAGGAGAAAATAAAGCAGAGAGGATCAATAGCACCACATTGCTATGCAATAGCGCTGAGAGAGGCATCGATCTGCGCGCCAGTGCTGATGAGCAGGACGGGAGCCCCCTCTGCACAGGGGACTGTGCCCGGCTGGTGGGCGAGGAGACCACGACAGGGCCAGACAACCATCGGGGTGGGAAAGGGTGCTGAGCCTGGCCCCAGGAGAGGCAGAGGCTGCTCAGTCCCTGCATCCCAGGCCCAGAGCTGCTGGCTGCAGCGGGGGAGCAAGTTTTGGGGTGCGCTGGGCCGGAGCATCACAAGCACACGTCCAAGCCCTTTTGCCAGCTGGGCTGCTCGACAGCGGCTAACCAGGCTGAACCGGCAGCCCGGCAGACCCACATTAGCGAGATGGGAGCTCTGGTTACAGCGTACTCATGTCAGATGCCCGGACACAAGGAATTGCATCATTAACCAAGTATGAAATGCCAAAGCCAGGCTCCGCTCCTCCCGAGCATTACAACATGCTTGCTTTATATGCTGCAGCCGCAGCAGGACCAGTACTCACATTGCTGTGGAGTTTACCTGGCTTACTGCTGCTCCATCCACCCAGCATGCACGGAACAAAAACCTCTCCCTTGTAAGCCCCCAGCTCCACGTGTGCTCAGACGTGCGGGGAGCACCAAACCAGGCTTCAGCCTCTCCACGTTTTGCTTTCAACAGCTCAGAGAGGTTCAGAGCTGCTTTGGATTTAGCTCAGACTTTTTCTCGTTTGGCTCAGGATTCCCAGCTCGGAGTGCGAGCCGACAACACCCAGGCTCTTCCTCTTTATTAATTAAGTAATTACAAACCCTGCAGGAAATCACCCACGAGTCCCACGCCAGCAGCAGAGGCTGTTGCGTTTGCTCCACCACAGATAGAAGCGCTGGGAACAGCACATGCCACGTACAGAAAGCTGAGGGAAGGATTTTGCAAGCCATTTCTTCCCCGAGCGTAGGCTCTGCTTCCTTTTTCATTAGCTGCCCCCGCGTACAGATGCTCAGCTCCGCGCTCGTCAGCAGCACCCGTTCCTAGCAGCAGTACCTGCGTGCCCAAGTGCCACTGTTCGGAAAAGGCCACGGGCAGGCGTTTACAAGCACAACACTACATGCTCATAACGGGAGAACAGATTGAGCGTCCCTGGGGGATTGCACAGCTTCAAAAAGTACAGGATGGAAACTGGTCCAGGAGGCGTGCTGACAGAAGGGATGGGCGAACGCTGCTGTGCGCTCAGGGCAGCGCCGCCCTCCCTGCGCCCGCTCCAGCTGTCAGGGCTGGGGTGCCACCTCCGCCGGGCTTTTAATTCACACCAGATTATTTAATGCCCTCATGGCCTTACCAGGTAGGGTCACAGGAGGCTGCTAGAGGCTTTTTATCCACAGAATCGGATTTACAGAGATATATTCACAGTAGTAAGATAAGATCTAGCAAACCGCAGTATGAAAGAAAAAGAAGTCCCCAGGGAAAAGCCTTTTATTTATTTATTTTTACTTCCCTCCTCTAAATAAAGCTTATGGAAAATAATGGAGGTCAGATGAACAGTTACATATTTGGATGATATCTTCACACGGCGCACTGGAACAACATGGCCAGTGATAACTGTATCGAAGCGACATATTTATTTGCCATAATTTAATGTCAGCTTCAAAGGGATCAGATTTTTCATGGCTCTTCACATTCTGGCAGGAGAGCGGCACCGATGAGGCAAACGCGATGACAAATGTGCGAGATGTCCATAAAGCCAGGCAGTCAGCTCTGAGGCTCGGCCGGATGAGCTCCTGCTGAGGATTTATGCGTGGAAGGCAGAGCTGCGGCCGCCTCCAGGACCATCGCTGCAGCTGCACAGAAAATGGCAGCGGGCTCCTGCGAGGGCAGGGCAAGGTTCAAAATGCTCAGATGGGTCTTCTGTGCTCACCCTGCCCCGCTCGATCAGCACGTGTCCATACTCAGAAGATGCTCAAAGTGCCATTGACTTTCACTGAGACTCTGCTTTCTTATTTATTTATATGCTTTGGCCTCCAGACCCCATGAGCCGCAGGATACAAGGGAAGGAGGAATGGGCTTTCTTTGGCCAGAAACTCAGCAGGAGAGGTCCTCACCTCCAACACTGCCATCCGCTGGCCTGGCAGTGATCAAAAAGCTGCAGCAAAGGCAGGAGCAGAGCTCCCGGTGCCACCAAACCTCGCTGCGGGCTGGGCATGGCTCAGGACCGGCTTCCCCTGTTGTGTGCTTGTGGCTTCAGTGTTTTCCAACCAGTGACTTGGGGAAAGGAGAGAAAAGAACCCATTTTTACTGGAAACATGCAAATGTTTCAGTAAAGCTACAGGTAACGGGCTCTCCCTTCCTATTTTTGACCAAGCAGATAGATCTAGGCATTGGAGCTAGGTGAAAAATGGGACAAAACCAGTTTGGGGTTCCTAAAGCACTTTTATCTGTCTCATGCACTTTGTTGATCTGCAGATCTGTAAATTAGAACGAAGGTATCCTGGCAGCCCTTATTGCATAGCCACAAAAATAAAATAAAATAAAAAATCTCACAGCAATCCAAAAAGATCTCATGCCCTTGCTTGGGAAGTCGCTTTTTAAATGTCATCTGTGATCTGGTCCATGATGAGCCTCCAACAAGCCAAACCTCTTGTGCAGAGACATGGAGGAAGCCCTCTTTGTTCGGTGAAAGCCCTCTTTTTTAGTGAAGCAACGGAAAATATCCTTAGCTAGCATCCTGCCCCAGCAGCTCCTCGCTTGGGATTTGGGCACAGGGGCAACCGTGTGCCACAGGAGGCTGCACCCCCCTGTCCAGCCCTGTGGGTGATGCAGAGATGTCCCTTAGGTTTGCTGGGCTTTGGGGCTCTGCCTCTTGCGGCACCAGCCCCAGCACCCCAGGGAAGGCACGGCTGTAGGAGACAGCCCGGATCTAGCTGAAGGTGAGAACGACCCAGCCAGATGCTTCTTCACCAGACTGCCAGTTCACCAACATTTCCAGCCAAACCACAGCGATGCACAATGACATTTCATGAGGGGGTGGGACAGGAATTTGCCAGAAATAGGCAGCTCTTGCTCCGGTTTAAAACTTGCCTTTAATCTTGCATTCAGTTATCAACCACGTAATGTATTTTTAGAAGCTCGCAGTACAAGAGTGCCATCACTTTTGTTCCAGCCCGACTTAAAAGTTATCGTGGACAAGATTTGGAATAGCTTGCACCTGGTCCTGCCCCAGAAGTGAGGAACGAGAGCTTGACTGGTATTCACAGGCAAAAATATAACAAAACCCAGGATGGTTCAAGGGATGTGAATCCGATGCAGAGACCACAGAGAGGGAGAAAGCGTGGCAGCAGCAGGAGGTGCTGACAGCAGCGTTTCTGACGGGCTCTGAGTGCTGGGGATCCCAGGACCGGCTGGAAGGCATGGCCATTTGGAAGAAGCCTGCCAGGAACATGCAGCATTAATCCTGGTTTCGGGGAGTCACATCCTCACAGAGCCCTGCACCTCCCTGAAACCTCGGGGCCTCGCTTGGGGAGTTCGGTGCGGCAAGAGTGGGGTGGCACAGGCCCTCTGGGGGCAGGTAATAAAGTCTCTTGTCTCCATCTTCCCTTCACAATGCACCTTTTATTACAGTGGAAATATAAGCCACTGCGGTTAATGCCCGGGATTAGACTGTAAAGAAAGAAAACAAAAGGGAAGCAGTTGCCTCGGTTAGGAGCGTTGTGAGCTGTGGTTGTTTCGCATCCCTGCTTCTTGCCAGGTGTTTTGTTGAGTTCAAGTAAAACATCAAAGTCCATTATCCTCCACGCCTTCTCTTTTCTTCTCCCCCTTGCCCCCAGCTCCTCCATTCACCGTACAGTACAAAATTAATTTGCTTTATTCCAGCACACGCGATAGCCGCCTATCTTCCCTGACTCCTCGTCTGCAAGGAAACAAATTTCCTCCTTAAGCGCTTTCCACTTGACCTGCTCTTTTCTCCACGGAGAAAATTGAGGTCAGGGAGCTGATGCTGCACGGTGGCAGCCGTTTTCCAAGTGCTCTGGATGCAGCTGTGGGTGTCGCAGCCCCTCTGGGCTCCTGCATGCTCCCGGCTCCTGTGGGACTCGGGCAGGTTTTGGAAGGCGACGGCCGCATCTCCCACTCGGTCCTATTATTTTTCCAGCTGCTTCGATGCTGGTGAAGAGGTTATATCTGGTGATCCCAATAAATAAAAACAGAGAGAGGAGGTAGGGAGACAGCTGCTAGAGGTGTTAACTCTGTTAATGTGTGTACCGTACCTGGCTGTGCTGCTCCCTTCATGCCACCAGCTTCATTCAGTGACCCGCAGGCAATGGCCCTTGGACAGGTCCTGGGCAGCGTACCGAGATGGACCCCACAGGCACAGCCAAGGGCTTGGCCAGCACTCGTTGCTTCTGGAGCCTGTTAATCCATATATGCAAATTCACCCAGCCAAGGCTAAGATGAATTAATGCCAGCTGTGTACCTCTGATGACTGTTGGTGTATTAGCTGCATCTTCGTTCTGCATGCCTATTACTCCTTGATTATGATTTATTGATGTCAGGGCAGCACCTGGAGAACCACGAGAAGATCACAGTCCTGCTGGGAGGCACTGGGCATGCACCACGGGCAGGTCCACCCGAGGGGAAGCTTCCTTTGGAAACGGGAAAGACACAGCTGCAGCTCGGGGGTGGCCAATGCTGGAGCACAGGAATCTCAGCGCAGGAGGAAAATCAGCACAGCCACAGGCGCATCTGCTGACAACAACCTGAAAACACCAGAATTACTGTTCGGTCCTCAGATGACGCTGTATGTTTCATTTCACCTTACTCATACTGAAATATGCATTTCCGAGCTATCTGGTAAGTGGATTTTTCCCCTATTCCCATCTTCGGTTACTGATTCCCAGGGAAAATTCCCTGCCTTGCTGGTACCTGGACTAAGATGGAGCGAGTAATTCATGAGAAATGATTTACGTGACAAATTCAGTCTTCTCTCTGCTCCTGGTATGTGCATGAACTAATTGTGGTTTCTTTCTGTTGAAAATTATTCAACGCACTGGCTGGTGATTTTGAGCCTTTCTTTTTCACCGTGTGAGCTGATTTTGAGAAGATACCTGATGTCAATACTGGATACTTAGAACCAGATGATTGTGACTTGTTCGTACTGCCTTCTTTTCTCTCCTTTCACAGACAAACTGATCTGTGGAGAAGCCCCAGCCAGACAAGCATTGGCGAATGTATGCCAAATAGTTCCTGTCTTAACGATAAAGAATTTGCTCAGGCCACCATATTAAAAGCCTCCCAAATCACACGGAAAGGCCATCATGCCAAAGGCTAATAAAGATCGCTAAGTGGCAATTATATTATAATTACCTATCATCTCATTTTCAAAAGCACAAGCAGTTAAAAGCCAGCAAATGAAATGACACCAGACTTCTTACGCTTCCCCTATAATGAACAAACACATTGCCCATGGCAAGCTCAGAGGAGCACATCTTTCATTACGATAAAAGAGTCTTAACCTTGACCAACACACTGCTGCTCTGTTGGTTTGCTCGTCTTCACGTCATTTGTTCCAAACCTCAAATATTTTGTTTTCACGCTCTCTGAAAGCTAACAGAAAATATTACAAAACCATGTATTTCTTATTTAATAGATGTGCACAAGCTTTCTCCTGTTTTCTCAGATCTCTCTTTCTCACGCAATTTAGAGCAGAAAACGTCTGCTATAAGTTCATGATTGCATTATTAATGTACAAAGGCGAACATCTGAAGTTAATACACTCTGCTAATGGGTGCTATATAGCACATTAAGTCAGGTTAAGGGTGCTACAGAATAAAGATCTGCGGTATGAGATATTCTGAGATTACTAATTTAAGCACAATGGTTATTTTGGTCAATGTTTATCGACTGTTAATAGAATACCCATCCGAGAGCTGGCTGAAGGTAGAGAAAGTGTGGGTATTTTGGAGCTGTGTTCTGTACCAAAATGAAATAACCTGCTGTTACGTTAACACCGTCTTTGTTTGTTTTTTCCAAAACAAGTCCTCTGGTCATTTCTAAAACCTTTGTAGAAAAAATTCAGAATGTAATATACTAGCCTCTGGACAAGGCCGTGAGAATTTGTTGGATCTTCAAACGCTGCAAGTCAAATGGTAGCTCTGAAGGCAAAGGTAGTCTGTGGGCTGATGTTGGGTATACAAGGAAGAGTATCAACTGTTTGTGCATGACGACCTTTTTCCTGCTTTCTCTCCAAATCAACAAAATTGAACATGTTTGACAAAGGAGAAAGAGCTACCTCCTAGTTTCAAAAGGGATGAATAAGCTGATGTATTTCAAGGACTCGATAGGCAGCAGTATCGCCCTGAATACTTTGCATTACAGTTTCCATTTTATGTGTCACAAAAGGAGAAGATATTAGCTTAGCTCAAACTAAATGAAAAAATTAATGGGATGCTTAGAGAAACCTGATCTTCAATGCTATATTCCTTGGTGATTTACTAGGAAAAAAATCACCCCTCAGAAAAAAAAAAAAAAACTATTCCAAGGCAGGGTTGAAACCCCTCTGGGTTTTCTGAACAATTGCAGCGTTCTCCTCAACACCGTGTGCTATTCTCTGCCAAATTTCCCAGGGTGAGGTTTGAAGTGCAGAGCCCGACAGCCCGCAGCACTACTGAGAAGCCAAGCAATTAGTGGAGGGAGGATGGATGTGCACAAAAAGGGATCTTCAGGTTCAGCTCTCACAGTTATTGCCAGTAAATGCGAGGCTCCCCTTTCCATCCCCTGCAGCAAGGCTGTCAGTGGTGAGTGAGAGGAGCTCCGAGGGCTGGGCTGGGCTTGGGAGCCCTTCTTAATGAAGCAAAGCCTTGGCTGAGGATCGCCCCTTTCTCTGAGTGCTGCGGGGTGAATGCCACGGGGTTCGTCAGCAGGATGGAGGACTAGAAAACATGTGAAAAGGGAGGAGTAACCCAGACCCGTGACCATACCTCCAGGTGACTGACGTTGGCCCCTTCCAAACAACAAGATGTTCACTCTGCAGTCCATCTAGTTTTCAAGTGTCTTTTTTTTTCCTATACAATATGGTCTTGCTGAGATACGCAGCAAAAGATGGCACAAGACACGAAACTGAACAGTAATCCATTTTTCTGGACACCATTCAGGAGTGTGAACAAATGGAGCTCCCAGGAGGTGTCAAGGACCTGTGTCCACAAGTACAAATACACTACGATGAGCAGGTACACGGCTCCCTGATTTGGGGGTTTGGCTGTAAGGCTGGCTCTGTCTCATCTACCTCAGGATGCCATCAGATGCCTCTGCGAGCGCACGTCTCCCACCTCTGCTGATAGAAGTAACTCACATAATTAGCTCAAGATAAATGCCTAACTTCTGGTGAGATGAGATGCGTTAGTGAAATGAACGCTGCCCTTGGTGTCTAACAAATTTCTGGCGATCTGAATACATTTTGTCACTTATTTCACAAGCTTTACAGGCGGCTGAATAACAATTGGCAATTCATGTACATGAGACTTCTGTGTTTGTATTATTTCTGATTAAATTACCCTCAAGCAAGCAAACGTATTATGGCAAGGTCTCGCCACACATCTCCCAGACACCCTGCCCGGTGCGTGGCTGTGATGACAAGGAGCCATTGCTCCAGGACTATCCTGCAGGCCCGTGTTAGGAGCTCCCACCTCTTCCAAAGGGAAGAGGAAAGCTCTGTGGCTTTTCACCCACAGATCTGGGACAACTCCAGAACTGCTGGCTGGTGGATCCAACGCGAGGGTGAGCTGAGCTAGCTGACAGATCTCGGTGCTGGCTGCTTCACCACGAGGTACACCTAGCAGAAGCTTCTGGCTTCCCAGCAGTGTTTGCACAGGATCGCTGGCAGCCCTCGCACAGAGTTTCTGTACTTGTTCCAGCCACACGTCCCTTCCAAGAGGTGGCAAAATATGGGGCCAGGAGCCTGGATGCTGAACGCTCAGCCTGACTGCTGCCCCCAAGCACAAGTCCAACACGGGGCAAGCTTTAGGTAATCCACAAGCCCTCCTGATTTCTGACCACACAATTGCTGTGACACCCAGCCACCAGAAGTACCAAACTTCAGTCTGTTAAGTGCAAAAGCTCCTTATTTCTCAAAGGTCTTTGCAACAGCTGTGCCCACCCTCCACCCTAGTCGGGGTTGCAGCTGCTGGGAAATGCCTGAGCCTGCTCACAGACCCTCGCTGGGATGCTCACTGGCAGAGTTTGTAAGCAGCTGGCTTGGTGGAGGAGAGCTCTCCCAACAGCAGGATGATCGTGTGGCTAGTATCTGCTCAAGTAATATCACTTCGTAGAGACGGCTTCAGCTGGATCAGCTTTGGTTTTTGTTTTGGATTTGCAAGCTGCAAAGTAAACTGGGCCCAGTTTGGTGTTGGATTTAGAGCTGATGGAGAAAATCTTCCCTGGCTACTAGAAAGGACTCTCAAAAACACTAAGAATGAAAGGACAAAAAAAAAAAAAAAAAAAAAAAACAAAAACACCTTAAGATCAAAAGCACATGGAAAAAAGAAAAACAGCAATCTACAGCCAGCTCTTTAGACCGTGATATTCAAGAGCTCTGGAACAGCTCAGGCCAACCCCAGTCACCCTGGGACCCTCCCTGGAGAATTTGGGACTCTTTCTCTGAGATGCCCTTTGAAGGATGCACTGTCTGGGAGCTAGTCCTGACAGTCCATGATTGCAGACAGAGCACTCCTGAGCAGACGAGCTAATCTGTCACTGCAGGGACATGTTTACGAGCAGCTGACAGCCGGCTCTGGGAGGTGATTGATACTGATTTGAATTGTTATGCAAATATACTTCTGCTAGTCTCTTTGCTACAAATTCTCCCAGGTTGTGATAGTGGCCAATTGCAATGCTCTGAAGGCTAGGCTGTTCTTTTTCTTTAGGATTTATTTATTTTTTTCATAAGGAACAGGTGAGCTCGACTCTCTCTGGCCTCAAAACATCCTCAAATAGAGCAAATAGCGTGACAAACCCTGAGGATGGATGTTTATCAGTGCCAAGCAACAGAAATGTGTCTCTTACTTCCTCTTTTCTTGCCTTGCACATTCCTTTGCAAGTATTTGTCACCCTCTGTTGATAGATACAATTTTCAAAGCTATCAGAGCAACTCAAAGGACCTCAGTTCCACCTTCAAAGAGAAATTGGGGTTTCTTAAAGACATGGGTTTGCTGCAAAGCGGAACATCAACAAAAAAACATTGATCAAAGCCAGATGTGAATCCCTGAAGGCCCATCCTGGGGCAGGGCTGAGAGAAGGGCGATTTAAAGGAGGAGGGAGACAGGGGTCAGTTTGTGCCTGGAGATCAGCGAGCAGGCTGTGGTGGCTTGGACGGTCCATGTAACTCAGGGGAGAATACCTGAACAGTACCAAAATGTTATGTTTTGGTGTCTTTGCCAGGCACCTGACCGCACACAGGGTGCACCTGCCCGGGATTGTTTCGGAGTAGACAAACACATTTGGACTGGGACTTAAGAGCTCCATTCACGTTCAGGAGGAGCTTTTTAACTTAAACCTTACTTTTGAATTAGTTCATTAAAATCTAAAGGTTTTGTTTTCTATTCTAATTCGAAAGTACGGTTTAAATTAAAAAGCTTTGTACCATTCATGCAGACACACTCAAGCTATCAAGCTGGCTGGTGCCCTGCAGAGATACACCAGTGGTAAGAAATCCCAGCACAGAAGAACACCAGAGAGAACCCAAACCGAGCACTGCCTTGACCTGCTGATTTCATTAAGCCAAGCTTGATCATGAGCTGCAGTTTTGAAGTTTTGTTGAGCATGAGCAACAAGGGAGTCAGTGTCCTTGTAGCTATGGCAAGGAGAAAGGGATCTGAACCACGGGGAGGTTTGACTCCTGGGCAGCTATGTCTGGGGACACCCAGAAGACTCTCCAAAGGACCCACAGAGCCTTGTGTTGGTGTTGGAAGATGCTGCTCAGAAGTCTCTTAAACCTCATTATTCTCTGGTGACCCCACACCCTCCAGCTTACTCACAGGCCTTCCACAAAACACGACCCGATCGCAGCTCTCTGTTGCCCTCATCCGCAAACTCCCTCTCTTATTTCTAGCAATTTATGGTGGCCTCGACCAAACAGAACAGTGCCAGCAGCAAATCTCACAGCTTGCTGAAAAGCAAAGCCCTTGGAGCAGAGACGCAGCAGTCTCCCCATGGCTGTGGCTGCTCCCTGGCATGTCAGCCCCATGGAGCCCCACGGACCTGCTGCTTTCACTGCCCCTTCCCTTCAGCCTCCTGGAACCCCTGCCACGATGTGCAAGCTCCTCTGGGCTTGAGCTGCTGGGAAATGCCACAGCAGCCCTTCATGCTCGGGGGGCGTTAAGGAGAACCACCAGCACCCACCACATCTGTCCTCTGCCCACAGTTGCTGTTGATTTGCTGCTGCCCCTGCTCTTTAATCAGACACCTTGTAAGGGTGGAAAGGTACATTTACAGCCACTCTCTTTCTCCTCCCAGACAATCAATGGTTATTAAGTGCATCTTTCAGGTGGGTAGACAAGGAAAGAGACAGAGATTCACATTGCTCATCAACCCGAAGAAACTTCATTTTCTATTAGGCCTGATAAACAAGCAGGAAAAAAAAAAAGAAAAAAGAAAAAAAAAAGATCAGCCACCCGCTCAGACCTGACAGGCATAAGCAAGGAGCTTCATCTGCATACAACGTGCAGTGGTGGGCTCAGAAGTGCTTATACGTATGCTGCTCCTGCTGGGGTCAGGCAGCACACCGCTGCCAAGCATCTCTGTCCCCGCTGCCCTCCCAGAAATAATGCTGGGGACCCCTCCATGGTAATGATGTGCAGGAGCCTGATGGGCTGTTGAAAGCTTTGGGAAAGGTATTCCAGGCTGAACTCCTCTGCACCTAGGAGAGAGGGGTCCCAGTGCTTCAGGGAACAGCAGGGGCTGCTGCATGGCCATGCCTGGTGGGGCGAGGAGCTGGGGCCCCGTGCCAGGCTGAGGCCGACCAGAGGGAAAACAAGCGCAGGGACAAGAGGAGAGGCTACCGATCTGAGGCTGTCATGAGATAAATCACGGCACCGAGCTCACGAGAAAACATTTCCCTTTCACACCCATACCACAGCTCCCACGGAACAAGTGCAGTTCGTCAGCACGGCTCCTGATTCACTACCCCTATCCAGGGGAGCATGAAACAAATATGAGCGTCTTCTTAATAGGAAATTTCAAACGCTCCATTACATGCCCAGTTATTCATATATTTCTCCTGTCTTTTGACTCCTAGGCAAGCCTTCAGGTCTGGAAGACAATTTGCAGAAATATCCACAAGGTCCCTTAATCACCGCAGCGACAAAGCACAGCTCACAGCATGGGGAGTGCCAGCTGACCACCGAGAGGTGTCACAGAAAGGCACTGCCTCGGCCATGCCGTCTGCTTCTGTCCACAGAGGGGCACGACACGAGGATGCTGCAAACAAGGAATGTCGAGGATTTGGTGGAGTAAGAGGAGATGCTCCACGGCACGCTTGTCAAAAACAAATCTGCCCCAGTGAAGGCGCCTCGGTGAGCGCAGAGACTGAGAGCAGTGCCTGCACCAAAGGCTCCAACACAACAAGAAGAAAATGCTGCTAACACTGCGAGTGCCCGGAGGGGCAGGGCAGAGGCATCAGCAGCAAGCAGCAGGAAATCCAGCCACTGCCCTGCCTGAATACGTGCGGGGACCTGTGACTGGCAAATCCCACCTTCGGTCTCTCCCAGCACTGTAGATACTGGCTAATTCCCAAGCGCTGGTTTTGCAGTTCAGTTTTCAGTACAGAAAAAAGGACTCTAAACATGGTTAGAAAATTCATCATTTATACTAGTTTCAGTTAGGTATAATGAAGATGCAAGACCTTTCAGTTCAATTCAATCAGGCCCATTCACAAGCCACCTTATGATCCATTAGTTCAATCCCTCCAAATTTGATTGCAGTGTGTTTTGATTCAAATCAATTGTTTTCGGCTCTTCTCCATTGATTTCCATGGACTCACATTCTTCTACCAAGGCTCCAGTTACAGGTGGGGATGTGAACTGAGGCGGAGTGTGAGTGGCAAGCAGGAGGCATCTGTGGGGCCGTCACCTGGACAGGGCACGAGGAGCAATCCCCGATGGCTCCCAGCAGGGCAGGGAGGACGCCAACTTCAGCTTTGGGGTCTCCTCCAAAATGCCTTTGCTACCCTGTGTCTCCCTCGCCATGGCTTTGGGGGCAGCTCGGTGAGCAGAGCTGCACACCAGGACACGGCAAGCCTCATCCCTGTACAATCTGCAGTCTACCCAGACGTGGCCAAGGGCGAAAGGGAAGATACGCACACGCTGCAGTCTCCAGGTGTTTATGTGGGTAACCAGAACTAAAGCACAACTCTCTGCACTCCCAGTGCGCTGCCGTAGCTGATGGTTAGCCTGCAGGCTGTGCCGAAAGCAGGGAGCACCTCTACGAGGTCCGAGCTGGTGACAGCCCTGCTGGGGAGGCAGAGGGAACCGCAGAGGCTTTCAAAGACGGGGAGTTTGTCTCCTGGTGAACCCCACGTCTGGATGGACAAGCAGCACACAGGCTGACAGCTTATACTGGTGAAGGGCCTCGGCTCCCAGGAGGAGACCTCTCAAAGAAAATGGGCTTGCTCCGATCCTTCTGACACTTCCTAGAGTCTGATCGACAGGGCACATTTCCTTCTGCAAACCTCTCGAGCTGGCCTAACTCATGCAGAACTGACATCTATCCTAGCAGGATGAGGGAGTGCAAGGCTCCTTGAGCTTTGTCACAAAATCAGGGCAGCGAAACAAAGGCAAAGAGAATCTCTCGGACCCGGCGGAGGGGTTGCTGTCAAAAACCCAGCACGGCATTTCTACCAGGAAGCAAATCAGAAATGTTAGCACAGGCCTGGAGGATGTTGGATGCATATCTCAGGCTGAAGCAGAAGATAAATTACCTTGCCACCTTAATTTGTGAAGAAGACATTGCCGTTCAAGACATTTGGGATGTCCAGGACTTTGCAGGGTAGATGCAAGTCCCCGAGCCAGCAAGCAGCACCCAGGCCAGGGTATGGCACTGTACCTCCAGGAAGGGTATGTCCAGCTTAGACCACCAGAATGCCTCTCTGAAAGCCTTGAGGTTTGCAATCATCTCCCAAAGCGTGCTGCAAGCACTGCAGGATGCGCTCTGCTCTGCTCTGCTCTGCTCAGGGGTACCTGGGCTTCTGAGAGATGATTCACGGCATGTGATGGGGGAAAAAAGAACCGGGAGAGGAGGAAAACCTGACTAGCGTGTTGCTTAATGGAGTGAGAATGAATTGGACAGCACTCCCGCTAACGTGTCGGGATTATGCTTAGCAGTGTGAATGACCTTGTTGAAGCTAAAAAACGAATAAATTCACGGCTACGCATGCGAGACCATCCTGGATGCTCAACGCAAACCCTCAGCGCTACTGCTCTGCTGCTGCCTCCGATGATACGGGTGCAATTCTCACCTGCTCCCATCTGATTTACAGCCCCGAGGCTGCAGAGGAAGGGAGCCCCTCGAGGAGGGCACCGCGAAGTTTGGGCAACTGCTTCTCCTTCCAGCACAGAGCACGCTGTGCGCCAGTGCTGCCCTTGCAAGAAAGCATCACCCGCAACAGCACGGAGTTACGGGATTGCACGGGCACTAAATTATGCCTGGGAGCATGTGCTAATGGGCCTGACTCCTAAATAGCTCATTTGGCTTCAGCTTCAGGTTTGCCCATCAATCTCACGAGTGTTTCATTACCAAAACAGGCAGCGAGGCAGCTTATGGAGGTACCTGCAAAAAATCACTGCGGTCCCTTGGAGCTTCACACATGCCAACAGGCTGCGTCCCATGCGGTCCCACAACTGCACAGACAGAATTAAAGTCAGTAATTCGTGCAGGGTGTAATTACAGCACAAAACTGCCCCCGTGCACTTAGAATTTCATGGTGGCTTTTTAAGAAATGTCTCTTTTAATAAGAGAAAAAGACAAACACATAAAACTGCTGAAATACAAGGCTTACTCTCATTTTTGAGCATGGATTTTTGCTCAACTCTGCAAATTTTTAAATTCTTTCTGTCAAAGAGTCAGCAACTGAACTAGAAGCAAGTCTACCTAGAGCAGCATTAGAAACTAGAAGCACGGAAGACAGCTTACAAAGGCTGTGAAAGGGGGAGGATCACCACATAAATCCTTATCGTGGCAGTCGGTAAGAGGTCAAGTGAACTGAAAAATCAAGCTGAGTTGGTGCGTGTGGGCTCGCTTGGCTTCGCACCCCCAGGGGCTGTGCCCACTTGTGCTCCTGGCTGCTGAAAGCCTTCCTGGCTCCGTGCTGGACATCTCCTGGGCGCAGTGGTGCGAGATGAGAGCTGGCGAGGCTGCACCAAGTGAGACCCCGGGGCATCGCTGGCACCACCCTCAGTGCAGGAGGCAGAGCTAGGAAGGAGCACATGCACTGCTGTCACTGAGGTCATTCATGCAACTTCGGTGTCCCAGGGGGAGAAAAGCACCTGTAGGTGTAAATCAGCAACAGCAGCACCTAAGGCACGGGAGGGCAATAAAATCAGGGAGGGCAGGGGATGGCTGAGGCTTTTTCTCCTTCCCCTGATCTCCCGGTAAGGATGGAAATTTCTCCCCGTGCTGTTCCATCTCGGAGGGGAGGGAAGGGCTGCCCGCTGCAGGGCAGCACAAAATCCTCTTATCGGGGAGAGGAGGCAGCTGCCTCCCATCCCTCCCCCGGAGGAGCACACACTGCCTCTCCTGCAGTGCATCCAAATGCCGAGGAGACTTCTCAGGGAACGCTTCGGCTTAAACAGGATTGATTTATGCCCCCTATACGGTGTTCTCCAGCATGCTCTGAGTGCGGTTATATACATACTCCCTAACAAGTGCTCCGACGCACTACTTAGACCGGTGTTATTTAAAAACGACTTTTCAATGACCTATAACATGCCTGCCTCTGCTTTTGTACAACACGCAGCCGGTAACAGATTTGTCAGCGAAATTGCCTTGCTATCAAAATAATAAAACCCACCTCGCAAGGTGACATTTAGGTGGAATTCAATTCACTTCTTTGTGTTTTTCTTTCTTTTTGTTTTATGTATGATATCTCTTTCCCTTTGATTCTCATTTTAAGGTCAGCAGAGCGGAGGAAGTAAGTTGTTATTAAAAGGAAAAGCTTTATTTGATTTAGAGTAGACTCCGGGCTGTTAAGGAAGATTTCTGACAGGGTGACATCAGATCATTCACTTCTGAAGGTGCAGCCCAGATGTATATATTTAAAGGCACAAGGCTAACGCGTTTCACTCCAGATCTCCCTGCTCCAGGAGGACTCAGACCTGCACACCAGCCCCAAATTCCCAGGAGCGTTTTGCTGTGACTCACCACTTCTCTGCACACAACAGCATCAAGCAAGAGTTAGCAATTAATTATAGATGCACTCGAGTCCAGACATGAGCTCACACTGTTGGCTCTGCAAACAAAGCTAATTAATAAATAACGATGATGATGATGAATAAAGATGGGAATAAACAAAGGGTCTCTCTGCTTGGCAGGAAGCACCGATGGATGCTGCAGGCTCCCAACAGACAACTTGTGCTGAACCCCTCTCGCAGCACAGGGCTCCATCGCTTTCTACCCACCCTGAAGCTCTAGCATTACATACAGGTGTCAGGCAGGGTTTAGGTGGAAATTTCTCAGCTAGGACATGAGAGAAGACAATGATTGAGGATCCTTGTATCGACAGTCTGTAAAAACTGAGCACCTGGGTCAGTATGTGCTACGGCGATGACCCAGAAACGTACTGACACAAAGCGAAGGCAGCAGTTTGAGCCACAGGCCCCCATATTCCACCCCAAGAAAGATGAGCAGCAGTAAATGGGCTGAGGACACTGAAAAGAGCTCCTGAGACTCCCGGAGCGATTGATTTGGGGCCGTACCATGTTACCCACCACTAAAAAAGAATCAGAGGCTGATGCTCTTTATTCCTTTCCAGCCTGCCTCCAGCCCTCTGCCTCCAAACCCTTGTTATATTTGTCCTAACGGAAGTATCGATCTGACCAGAAATGATTGATGAGCTAAAACACTGAGCTTAACTGACTCTTTCTTTCCTTCAAAAGAGACCTTTCAGCAAGAACCCCAATTAAGGGACATTTCTCAGAAGGACAGAACCTATGTTAACGCTCATTTCGTTTTTCTTATTCATGAAGATAATCACGGAGGGGAAAGATGTTTTCCCCTGAAAGACTGGACAACACCAAGTGCATCCCTCACACAGACTGCTGGCTTTGTGTTCGGCTGGAAATTTGGTATCTGGGGATACAAGCCTCAACCTGCAAAACCAACGGCATGTGAAAGACCTGGCTTTCTGCTGAAAATCACGGGATTCAGGTAGTGGAAAACCCACCAGGAGAGAAGCTTGCAGCCGATTGAAACGACTGCAGTTTCCCCATTTTTAATGTTTTACACCATCACTACTGTTGTCAGTCATTGTTAAGCATTAAATTGCATAAAATACAAACTCTTGGAAACAAACATCAGTGCTTATCAGCCTATGTCAAAAGTCAATTTTTTTCTTTACAGCAATTTCGCCTGGAAATGACTTGTGGTGAGATGTGCTCCGCGCACAGCCCTGCGCTGCAGGCAGCACCCAGCCCCACCGCGCTCCTCCTCCCTCCCCAGGGAGGTGCCCAAAGGGCTGACCTGACACCTTCTGCCACTCCACCAGAGGTGGGAAGATCATTTTGGCAGCCTAGAGGCAAGGCTCTGGGTGCCAAGGCCGCTGCGATCTGACCAGAGGCATAAGTGATCCGAGTCCTGGGGCCTTGCAAAGAGCAGTACACAGAATTAGCCCACACGTGGAGCCCTCCTGCAAAACTTTAGGGAGGATGTTACAGTGCTCAAGGAGAAAAGCATCCTTCAAAGCACAGAGACCTGGTCTGATCTTCACTTTCAAAGTTTGAGGATAGGTCGTATGGGAAATCTAAACGATCAAATTAGCATCTACACTAATAGGCGTAGTAAAAGGAGAAATCCTAGGGAATTTGTATTGTTAATAAAATTCTCTGAGTGTGTTCCTGAGAAACAGTTTGAGAATTACTGTAATAAACAACTACCATTTGTTGATAGACTGCATCTGTGTCCGAGGGGAAAGAGAAGTAGTAGAGATGTGTAGAGTTGCCTAGTGTCTACATAATTAAAACGAGCATTGCTTAATGATATCAACACCCAACGGCTCCAATGCAGGGATTGTGGATGACCTGCGAAATGCTGGGTTTCAGCTATCAGTGCCATCAGGATGAATCAGAACAGTTTTCATTACAAGCCCAGAGCTTGAGGTTGCCTCTCCCATCTCACCTCTCCCCCACGTCGCTCTGCTTCACGGCGAGCAGTGCCGGGAAGTCTGCACAAAACTTTGCCTGTCGGCTCCGACAACGATGGAGGTCAAGTTTTTCCAAAGTGGAAGAAAAGGCATTAACTTTGAAATATGGCATCATTGTGTGAAGCTGACCTTTATTTAAGCTCCAGAAAAGGCAGTCGTAAATGCAGTGAGGTTTGAAACCCCCAATCACTCCAGGAACGCCGCGCACATTTGTACTGACAGCACCTTAACTGACTGCTGGAAATTCCCCGAAATGCTCCAGAATGCTACCAGACACAAGCACACTCTTTAGATGTCATTTTGGAGATCTCAAGGAAAACTTCCCCTTCCTTTCTCCTCATCCCAGAGCACACAACAAGGGCGATCAGGGACTCCTGCACAGCTCACGATCCCTTTGGACCCCTCCTCACCTCCCTGACTTCTCACCTCTTCTGTGACTTCTACACCCACGTCACACCAATGGCTCTACTTTTATCTGCATATCTACATGGATATGCAACAACAGACTCTCCAAAAACTGATGAGTGTAACATGAATATTTGTGTTCTGGGGTACTTGTGCCTTCCTGCTTTCTGAGTCCAGCCACCACACAGCCTTGCATTCTTCCCATAGGACCTGCAGGGTCACGAGTGGGGCCACGCACAGACCGTGTCTCCAAGTGCATGAACAACCCATGCACAGGTCGACAGTCTCCTTGCGATGATTGTTTGTTTGGTCTTGGCCAACCTCTTTGACATTTGAGGCAGAATAACCAAACCGGGGCATTTTCATGCTGAAGAAGCTGGGGGAGTGCGAAGAGCAGTAGGTGGAGGGGGGGGGGGGGTTAGCCCTTTATGGCTGCTGAATACCCCAAAACACAGCAAGAAAAAAGCCCTGACAGCAGAACTTTTTGCCCTGAGGGTTTGGGATGATAAATGGCTTTATTGATCCAGCCTTGGTTCCTCGATCTGACGTTTTCTTTCTATGTGACCTTGGGAAAACCACTTGCTGCCTGATACTCAACGATCACAGAACCAGAGGATGCTGTAGGCTGGAAGAGACCTCAAAGCCCACCTAGTTCCTACCCCTGCCTTGGTGACACCTCCCAGCAGCCCAGGCTGCCCAAGGCCCATCCAACCTGGCCTTCTCCTCTCCATGCCAAACGCCTCGGCCTTGTTGAGCAGCGGGAGGTCTGCATGGGCTTGCCTCTCAGGCCTGTCCGGGTCCCCCTGTTGGGCGTCCCTTCCCTCCACATTTACAGTTTACAGAGATGTAAACTCTTTAAAATGTCACTTTAAACAAGGGGGAAGAGTCCCAGAAGTGCCCAACACATTAATTTTAAAATTCTCCTGAGTGCCGAGTGACACTTTCAAAAAAAATGAAATGCTTTTGATCGTCTGAAACCCCACCACATCTCCTGGATTCCAGCTTTCCTGTCTGGGAAAGAGCAGGAACCAAGGAGGTGACCAGGGGCCAGGACGACCTCTTAGAATTGCCTGACATTAATAAAACTGTCCCTGAATTGTGAGGACCCCGCATTGCCCCCACAGAGTCCCCATCCTGGTGGGTAAGGAGGGCTCGTGCAGGACCGAGGTAATGTTTGCAGGAGCACGTTTGCACTTTCTCTCCCACCACGGGACAAGATAGTACAGCATACGTGCTTTGCCAGCAGAGGTTGTGCCGCCTGTTATGCCAAAGTCATAACTCACTGCCAATAACCTTAATTAAAAATATTAATGCTGGAAAAGTGTGTCTGAAAAGTCTGCTGTTCCATTCCCCTTTCCATACAATCGCCCTGTAATTGCAATAATTTCTGTATCTTGGGGAGGATCACTCCCCAGGGCCTGCCTTCCCGTGCCTCCAAGTGCAAAACCCTTCATTATTTTACAGGCTCACTCTGCCACCAAGGTGTTACCACTTAATTAGAGAGAAGGAGAATATATATTAGGCAGAATCCATTATGGACTGGGAACAAGGCCATGCATACAGGCTGCTGCTGAACCGTTCAGCGAGGAGCTTTCTGCGTGCTGGAGCTGACTGGGAGGGGAGGAGAAGATGTACATCCACCTTACCGGCAGCCCCCGGCTTGGCAGGGAGGAGATGGAGCAGGACATTTCCCAGCAGCAAGATCTCTCCTCCTCCTCCAAGATACGCTGGAGCAGCAAGGAACGTGAGAAGAAGCACGGAGTAGAAAATCCTTCTCCAAACTGCAGAGGCTTGGGGAAACCAGGAGGACGGATGCTCCTGCCCCCCAGAGACAGCAGCTTGAGCTGTTCTGTACTCGGGTAGCTCCAGAGAAGGAACACGGATGTAAACCAAGAGGAAAAGAGAGAAGCCTGATGGGCATCACAGGTTTAGCTTTCCACATGTAAGAAACCCAGAGGCATTAGCAGCAACCTTATTGCCAGTGTGGGGCAGAACCTCAACTGGGATAAACCAGGGTGTTTCACAGCCTTAGGTCTCCCTGAAAATCAACCCAAAAAACTCTGAGTATCAGTGCCACAACCATAACCCAAACCCATCTGTCCCCATGTACGCCTCTTCCCCTCTGCAATGTGGGCATCTATCACTGAGGCAACGCTGTGGCAGAGGGCTTTTCTATGTAGAAAGATCAGGGAATGTTATGCCATGGGCACATTGAAATAAAAAGAGCAAACTAACCAGGGACTGACTGAATTTCAGGCGCTGGGATCCAGGAAGAGGCGAGGCTGGGTTGTGAGCTCCAGTGAGGGTCAGCGCTGCATGGAGGAGCGGGGGGACAGGGAAAATTAAGGGTCGGCTGCTGTCAGGGAACCCCATATCCCACCTGCGCCGTCCCACACCACAGGGACACAGTGCTGGCGTTGCCCATCCCCATCTCCAGTGCCTCTGGGCACCTACATTGTGGTGTGGGGCTCCCCAGGCATCACTTCTCTTTGTGCAGCTTTTAAATCCACCCACCTCCAGCTGTCACCAGCTGCCAGCTGAGTCCTGTCAAGGACTGTGAGGAGCAGTCCTGACAGAGTTGCTCTGGTCAGTGGTAATTTCCCCCGTTATTGCATTACGAGAGCCTAAGAGAGAGGCTGGCGAACCGGGGTGATCAGCTCTCCATTTGCAAACCTACAATCCTGTGTGCATGGTGGCAGCAGTGTGTGCAGAGCAGATACCTCTGCAGCTTTAGGAAACCCTTGTTCCAGCTCCAAAAAGTCAAAAAGTGACACGTAAAAGAGAGCTGGGTACAGAAAATCTCCTTCCTCACCTCTCCTGACACTGTGGCGTGAGAACTGTGGTGAAATCCTATTTTTCCCTGCATATTTTGATTAATTTTGAGCAACTTTTATTAAAAAGGATCCCAATTTTTCACAGAAACATGGAAACATTGGGGCTTTGGTGGCAGCAGCCACCCAGCCAAACGCTGCCCTAGTTCAACAGCGCCCTCCCAGCAGCCCTCAGCAGAAAGGGATCCCTGGGCGCCCTTGATGCTTTCCCTCGGTACATCTGCTTCAGTACGGTGGAGACCTGACAGTACCGCTCCATGACAAAGCAACCAGCACTCTGACGGATCCTGAGGCAACACGTCTAACCTGTGCCATGCGTATGAACTTATATATATTGCACATATTCAAAGAACAATCAGGTTTCATCACATATTCCTAAATACATCTAAAATATCACATTAAGCAGGCTGCAAGACTGTCTAAGGCACTAGAAGAGTGGGCCACCAGCTTGCCTTTGATTATTCCCCTGGTGGACCAGGACACCCTCATGGTTTCTGTGTGTTTCAGCTTTATTCTGCCCTAGTGCAGGGCCTTTGTAGCGTGCTGCAAGCCAGATGTTGCAGATACCATGGTGCCCTGATCCTTTTTCCCCCTTCAACAACCAGACCCACCATTTAAACACATCCCCAAACCCACACAGCACACCAGAGTGGATAGCACGACTTCCAGATTTCAGCAGCACAAAACAAAGATGATACAGCAGCTCTCTGTGATGGAAGAAGCTCCTTAAAACATCCCTGCTGTGGATTTGGAGGTTCAGATGACCCTTTGATCGTGGCTGCTGGACCACAGGAGCAGCTCCCGGCCATCCCTCAGGCAGTTCCAGCAGCCCACAAGATAAATGTGTGAATCACCCATCGCCAGCAGCTTCAATGATCTAATTAGTCCCAAATTATTTTATGTCTTTGAAAACACCACAGATACTGTTGGAATAGCTACTGTGCTAGTGTATGGACTTGCCTGCAAGGATCTGCTTTATCCTGCCAAAAGTGCACGAGCACAGCATTTCTGGCCCTGGGTACCCTGCCACAGGGTGCATTTTGCTTGCGGCCAAAGCCAGCCGAAGCAGATTTCTATGCCTGCCTAGAGCAAAGCCGGTGTGGAGAGTGCAAGCATCAGCAGCAGGCAGGCACCGCCACCATCCTCCTCTGGCCAAGCCCCCCCAGCACATTACAGGTGCTCCTCCTGCCTTGGGCAGAGTTGGGTGGCCTCCTCAGAGCAGCATCTCCTCCACCTCCATGAGCAGCCAGTCCAGCGAGAGCTTGAGGGAAGCAGCCTGGGCTCTGAGAAATGTCCAAAATGCTCCTGATAGCTGCGGGGCATGGGAGAATGGTCTGGAGAGAGACTCCTGCTGTTACCTAGGCTGAAACAATGCACAGAAACCTCACTGGCAATTAGTCAAAAGCCACCCGGGACAGGAAAAAGGGTGCAGGCAGGTCCTGTGCCCAAAGCAACCCTGTGAAGTGAGGGCAGGCTGTGCAGCTTGTTTATATGGTGTGCAATATTAACATAGGTGTGAGCCACGGGCAGGGCTGCGCTCCCGGCCAGCCACTGTGCGAAACGCACTGGCTGAAAGCACAGCCAGCTCTGCACACCAGGTCCCTTCAGGAAAAAGGAAGGATGAAAAAGTGCTGCACAGTGCATCTAGGAAGTGGAAGAGGAAAATAAAGGTGCAGGTGAATAAATAAATAAAGGTGCAGTCCTTTGCCTAGCAAGTACAACGCGAGGGGCTGCTCCACACCCATAGCTCAGCGCGGCGCTGCTGCTGGACCATGCCTGACACAAGGGGAACACCCAAAGTGAACATCATCACAGCTCTGGTCCTGCAAGGCATGTCATGTTGCTAGCCCCTTGGCTTGCCGGGTTGTTTTCCTGTATTTCAGATACAGAAATTCTGCCAAATTGACCTCACACCTGTGTTCAAGGGTTGCCTTCTAGAAAGGCAACTCTGTGCTCAGGAAAACCTGCTGCAGCCTCTAACCATGCAACTATGCTGTCCAAACAGCAAAGAGTGCTTCATTTTGTCCAAATTCCACATTGAATCCAGCTCAAAATATTCCTCTTTCCAGCTACCTGAACACTGCTTCCTCAGGGGACCTTGTGCAACCGAGACCTATGCCGATGTCAGCCATGGGTTAAGGTCGTGGCAGCAGACAAACATTTGCAGTGACAGCGTTGTTGGCAGAAATCTCACTGACCCTCCGTGGTCCTGGGTCCTGCTGCGCTCTCTTCCCTTTTTTTCTCCATATTTTTAATCAGCGTGCCTCATGTGATATATCAAAGTACTTAAAAGCCAAGTGAAGGTGCTCCAGCCCTTGGCATGAACGCTGAGCGAGACAGCCAGCACCGGCTGTGCAGGTAGCCCAGAGGGGATGCTGTTATTAAGTTAAAAATTGCATTGTAAGGTTTGAATACTGTCATTTGTTCAGCCTTTAATTCTCAGGTCTTCCGTTTTCTTGTTCAATCACAAGGACAGAGCTTCATGGCCAAGAACTCCCACGCCAGCCCAGATCTGAAGGTTACGGATGTTCGGCTGCTGCGTCCATCGCTCCTGCTGCAGATCCCTGGTGCTCAGTAATAGCCACTGTGCAATTAATTCCGTTGCAATAATAGGGCAGCACCAATTACCGAGCAGACTCTTGTAGCAATAAAAAAATAATATACTAAGTCTTACTTTCTAAGTCACTGTGCAATAAATGTCTCTCTTTTGGAGGACTTCCATCTTTCTATTCCTACCTCTCAGATCCTCATTATTTTACGGAGTTTCTTTTTTCTTTTTTCCATCCTAACACAAATCTCATTCACAGAGATGGAACTGTATATTCAGCATCGCACCCAGTGGTCCCTCGACCTGCCTTGTGTAACACACAGCAGTGAGTTTCAGCCACCCGGCTGCATCCTGAGCTCAGCTCGTGCCCAGATAAAGCAGCCTTCCCAGCAGGGCACCCATGCTCCCCCAAAAGCCAGTGGGAGGAGAGAAAAGGATCCAGCACTAATGAAAGCCAGGAGGATGGGGATACAGAGTGCTCTGAAGACAGCAATCTACGGAAAACTGCCACCGTAGGGTTGGTGGCACTTAATGGCAGTAGGAGGTTTGAGAGGGCAGGGTCCCCGGAGGAGAGAGACTGTTATGGGGGAGGACTCAGCAGGATTTCCAGCCGAACTAAAGCTTTCCCACAGCAATTGGAGCGCTGCAACCTGCAGGCAACGCCTGCAGGGGTAATTCCCCTCCACCATCCCTCTCCTGAGGCTCACCCAAGGGATTCCTGCTGAGCTGCCTCGAACTGCAGCCTGGCTTTAAGGTAGAGTGAAAGCAGGTTTGAGGCTGGGTTTTAAAGCACGGTGGTTTGGTGCAAGCTTCGTGCTCCTGAGTGATCAGGGCCCCCGAGGTACACCATCCTCACCGCCAGCCTGCGGGCGCTCGGAGGTGGAGCAGCCCCTAATTGCCAGCCCTATCGCTTCCTTCTCCACGTGCAGCTCCGCTTCGGCAGGGCTGTGACACGCGTGTGTGGATCTGCTTTTGTGTTGACTGATTTCCACAGCCAGCATAACGCTCACCTCCAGCCTGACCCTGCTGAGGAGGGTTTAGACAGGACCCGCGTCTCCATACATAGTCCAGACTTACTCCTTGCTTGCCAGTTCCCTATAAACCTGCATTTCTGTGCTTGGGCTCGTTCCCTCCTGTGCCCTCTTCCCCATCTCCACTGTCCCCACTCCTCGAGGTTACGATCCTCTCCTCTGCGCACAGCCACCAGGAGCAGCAGAGCCTCCATGGACGGAAAGGGCTGGTCCAGAAGAGGTTTTCCACAGCACACCGCAAGGCACAAGGCCCTCAAAACCTGAGCACAGTGCAGTGGCTATTCAGCGGGATCAGCTGAGTATGGCAGAGGTGAAGCACTACAGAAAAATGAGATAGGACAAAAGAAGGGGACGATCGCCCTGCAGCCAGGCAGGGAGGCCAAGATGTTCCTAGGGCCACCGCGATCCACAAACGCCGAACGCCTTGACCAAGGAGTCTCTGCTTTAGGCAGAAAATTGGACTTTTAAAAGCTAAAATGAAAACACTCTTCAAGTAAACTCTGGCGAAGTGAAATTCTGATGAGGGCTTCATCACCCTGCCGCCTGCAGACACCCTCTCAGTTCAATTCAATAGTCTGTCACGCTTGTTACTGGGAAATGAATTCCCTTCACACTGACATTTCATATACTTACTGATACAGCATATAATGAACACTTCGCCAACCCTGTCAGCCTCCTGCAAAACTAACTTTTTATTACATGTTTTTTCATTATTATATTTAAATTTTCTTGCTTGCCTTTTTTTTTTTTTCCTCTAAAACAGGAGCCAAAGACAACACATCTCACCGTCTGGCTCCTCCTTTGGGCCAGGGTCCGGCCGATTTCCACCACCACAGCCAGCCCCCGGGGCTCCCGGGGACAAGGCACCGAACTTCAGAGAGGATCCAGCACCGGGGCTGCCAGGCAGCTGCTGTGCCTTGAAGAGGGATGAGTTATTAGGCCCCAAATTTGCAGTGCGCCAAAGCACCTTCTCGGCATGAAGCACACAGCAGTGTGATCATACACCTCACTGACCCGGGGCCAACCGTGTCTATCCCACCAGCAGGATGCTTGCACCTAATATCTCTGACATTATGATGACTTATTCCTCAGTTAGACTTATTTGCTCTCATTCTCCTCCGGCGTCTAACACAGAAGAGCGGCGGTGCACAGTGCTAGCTCCCGGGCATTAAGGCAGAAATACTCCTAATGAAAATCACCGAGAAGCTGCAGAATCATCCCTACAGCACTTCAGGCTTGAGCATGACACCTGCCTTCAGCTCCTGCTGGCTTTATTTTGGGCTAGATGCATCTTTGATAACTACAGTAAGTGTTGGGAATGGGTCTTAGGAGCTGCACTCACTAGCAGCAAGCAGAACTTTTTCTCCTCCTCTGGGAACACGACCATCCAACATAAATGGTCTCCTCTTCACCTGGCCTTTTCCTTCGGTCTAGAACTTCAGATAAACAGAACAAACTGCTCTGAAACTCTGTGACAGGAGCCTGACACACCTGAAATAACAGACAGAAGTGACAAGTGCTCCCAAGAGTGGTTTTCCTTCTTTCCCTGCTTGACAGTGCACTGTTCTCATCGCTGCAGAAAAGGCTGATGCCTTTGCACGTTGTCTCATCTCACTTAAGAAAGCCAGAAGGCTCAGGGAGAGGGGAACTTGTTTTCTTAAGCCTTTAAAGGGCCATGAACTCCTAGATAAAAAACTGGTGATAAGCACAAAGTGGTACCTGAAGCTTGTGCAATTTTTAAGTTAACAACCAGACACCGCAGTATGAAATGGAAACCAAGTAACTTGAAAGTAACGTGAAAGTAACTCTCAATTTTTTTCCCTCCATTTACAGAAAGATGGCCATATTACATCAGACAAGAGATCTACCAACCTGGGCATCCAGCCTGAAGATACCCTGCAAAGGGTAATGTGCTGATGCTTCTCCAATATCCTCCTCCAAGCTCCAGCAACCGGGGACCAGAAATGTTTTGTGAGTACCCCGTGATGGATTTCTCCCCGTGAATTTTTACAAATGTTGTTGAACTTAAGTATTTGAGGTAGCTACAATCACCTTAATTACGTGTTGCACAGAGCAGTCTCTCCCTTCATTTGAATCTGCCACCTTCTAGTTTTGTTTGATGCCCCACAGTTCTTGTGCTGGAAGAAAAAGAGAGCAGCACCCAACAGCATCTCCTTGTTCCAAACCTCCTGCCACTCCAATGAGCGCCGTGAGCTGCACTCACCTGTTCCACAGGTTCATTTCCCATCTATTTAACCATTTCATCATTCCTCATGTTCAAGTGCTTCACACGTTGGTAACACTCACTGCTCCTCCCTGCACCTTTCCCAGCTCCACAAATCATTTTTGAGCCGGGGGTACAGGACTGCACTCAGCAGACAGGATGCAGCACCTTAGCACCGTTCTGTTTTGGTCTCTGATCCTTTCCCACCAATCCTCGTTCTTTTTGACAGTTGCTGGGCTCCGCGATGCCATTTCTGCAGAATAAATTATGGCAGCTCCCGAGCCTCGCTGAGGAATGAGATCCCAGATCCGAACTCATCATTTTGTATGTAAAGCGACAACTGTCTTTCCCCATGTGCATCACTCCGCGTTTATCTGTGCTGAATTCTACCTGCTGTTTATTGCCCAGCCGCTCAGCCTCACGAGTTGGCTTTCTCTTTTATGACTCTTCCCATCACCATCAGTCTTTACGCTCACTCCCGACTCCTCTTCCTGATCATTTAGGCACACACCGAGCAGGGGCAGCTGCCAGCACAGATCCCTGCCCAGTGCCACTGCTGGCTCCCTCCCTCGCAGAGGTGAGCATCCTTCCTCCCGTTGGGTTCCTGTCCTGTAGGCAGCTCTCCACCAAGTGATCTTTCCTCCTAGCCCACAGTGGCTTAGTTTCCTTGGGGAAGCTGATCAAAAGCTCTGTAGAAATCTAAGGGGATTTTATCCACTGGATTTACCTTGTCTACATGTTCCCTGATGCCTTCTAAGATTTCTAAGGAGATTTGCAAAGCGTGATGCCCGCCCTTTCCAAAGAACCTGCTGTCCTACTTCTCCATGCATCTGCTGATCCTATTCTTTCTTTTCTCCAGTGATCCCAGTTCCAGTCTCTAATTCTCTGGACCTCCACAGAGCTCTTTTGAGAACCGACATTACATAAGCTGCTTTCCATAAAACCATTTACGATGCCCGGGCAGCTCTAACTGAGAGGTTGCCCACTGCAGTCAGAAGTTCAGCTCTTCCATCCTCGAGCTGGGACTTGCAGCCCACTAATTAAGGATTTGGAAGTGACTCCTAGCCATTTCTGCACATCCTCTCTCTGAGGACATCTGAAGAAGGCCGTAGATGCATTAGCATAAGGTCTCTTTGCTGAAACATCATGAATCGATCTGAAGTCTTCAAGAACCGAAAAGCGTGGATGACTGGAGCGTGCATTAAAGAGACAAGGGAGAGGCACAGTGCCACCTGCCCTCGGCCGGATCCGTCCTCATGCAGCCGACAGTGCGAGGGAGCAGAGGGCACACGATGCACACTTGAGGCTGCAGCACAAGAGCCTTTCTTCCTCACTCAGAAGAGATGCAGAGCACACAGCTGAAAAATCCTTCCCCAGAATACTACTTCAGCAGCCCACAAGGACGAGCTACCCCTAACTTTTCCATCTCTGATGCTGAGTGTTTCTGTGGGCTCTGGGCACAGCTGTCCTGTCCTGTCCCGTCCCCTCCACGGACAGCCTCCTGCATCCTGCTCAGCCATGCAGCCACCCAAGGATGCCGTACCCCAAAAATGACAGCACGGATGGTCCCCCCCCCAGCTCTTCCAGCAACGTCCAGCACTTCTGCAGTGTGGGGAGCAGCTTGTGATGCTGAGGGCTCGGCAGAGCACGTTCCCATGGAAACAGGCAGCCTTCCTCCGTCTGTTGACAGCTTTGGATGGTTTTTCTCTAAAATGCTTGGACACAGAACAGGTGTCTCCAAGCCAGGCGGTAACCAGATAGCGCAGAGCTAGCACAGCCAGATAATGAGACAAGTGGTTATTGGAGATGAAACATTTTCCCGCAGCGCAGGAGCAGCACAGCCTGCACCCAGCCCCGCTGGCTCCACCGCCCTCCCTCCCCTCCGTGAGCACTGCGGCAGGGATGGGCAACGCAGGGCTGCTGGCACGGCCCCTCGACACTGTGCCTCATCAGGGCTCTCCCCCAAAGCCTTTCTGATCCCGGGGATCCATTTGCACAACAGCAAAGGGATCCCCCCCCAGCTGCTGCTTTCCCCAGGGGCTGGACGTTCGGTGAAACAGCTCAGAAGGGGAGGAGGAGGGGGGATTAGCAAAGGTGCAGCACAGCCAGCTCACCCGTTGCTCGAGCCAGCCATTTCCCAACTCACACCATCTCCCATCCCTTCCCTTTGGTGTCTTCCATACCTCGGAGTGTTCCAGTGCCCGAGCTTCAGCCTGAAAGCAGAGCAAGCAATTCTGTACAGGAATGTTTGCAATCAGTAACGCGGTGTTACATCGAAACTGGTGTTGAAAAGTAACGTGGGTTTCCAAGTCAGGTGCTCAGAGGGAACAACTTGCCAGATTTAAAATTGCCTGTGCAAATTTTATTAGGCCCACTTGTGCTCACACGTTATGGTACAGTCTAATTACCCGATTGCCTCCTATTTTTTCCCCCAAACACCTGCCTTGTTCGCTGAATGGATAATTGTTCGCTGCAGACTTTTATGACCCTAATTATTATTTAGTACACAACATCCAAATCCTGTGTCAAACAGAAAAGTGCTCATTTCCTCTTGAACTTGGCTCAAGTTTTCTAACCAAGGTAGCGGAAGGCTTCAGAAATGATGAATTTCTCAGCGTAACACCACCGTGCATTACCACTGCCGTACACAAAAGCGAGAAACTGAGGTGCAGGGAGATTAAAGCTAAAGCTACCGACCGTAACCACGACTTCTGCATTGCTTCAGACACCCCTGGTCCGATTATCCCCAGAGCATTTAGCATCTCACCAAGTATAACGTGCCGAGTTAAACCTCCTGGTAACTTTTGTCTAAAGTTATCTGCCTTTCTACACATCAGCCCTACAACCCACATACAGAAAGCACGGGGCACAGTGGCTGATCCCTCCAGCTTCCTGCTCTGCCTCACAGAAGATGCAAGGTGAGAGATTCTCATCTTGCAGCTGGGCCCGTGGCTTTGTTTTTCCAGGCTCTTTTCGGTCCCTGCAGGCTCTGTGCGTGCTCACTGATGCTCGACTCCTGCGGGAAGCCCTCTTCAGGAGGTGCTGAGCACTGGCCAAACGGCACAGCGCGGTGCTGAGGATGGAGTTTGCGAAGGATGGGGAAAAAAAGGTCACCATTTCATCTCTTCAGTCCAAACGGAATGAGAAAAAGCACAATGCAGGTTGTGTTCTGAATGAGCTCAGGGTGGGAACACTGCTCCAGGTCAAACGGAAGGTCTCGTTCTTAGATCAACCAGCCCTCTGTTTCAAACTTTTTAATGTAAAACTCTTCCCAATTCAAAGGAAAATCGACTCTACAGCTAGGGAGCAAATGCAAAACGTTCATGTTAAAAAGCATGAACTTCCATTCTAAACGCCTTCTATTAATGGCTTTTTTGACATCAATACAATTTCACAAGGTAAAAAAAACCTCTCTTTAATCAAAGCCGTATTTCACAATGGCGATCAGTGAGATGAACATTTCTAACCAGCTCCCACAGCAAAGCACTGAGGAAGGCAGCAGGCAGAATAAGAAACGTGTGACCGTGCCATTGAAGGTTGTGCGGAAAACATCTGCCCAGGGGAGATGGAACAAAGCCTCACAGCCGTCCCTAATCCCACACATTTACAGTGCTTGGTAAGGACATCCTCACCAAGCCTTTTATCGCAGGAGCTGCTTTTCTCTGGAGTCCGATGGAGCCTTTCTGCACATCAGCCTGACAGCCTGGGGAGCCCGAGGTGGGACCTCGGGAGCAGGGTGGCACCGGTGGTGGTCACAGCACAGGGCAGCGCTCGGGCACCTCAGTGCAGTGACCCTGCTCCTCCCCGCTCTGCATTTTCTTTCCCTGGTCCCCAGAGGAACGAAGTCTCCGCTCTATTTTCTGTTGGTAGCAGAGGGTCAGAAGGATGATTCATTGTGTTGCAGCTGTCACGATGACAGAGAGAGAGAACGAAGTAAATGCAAACAAAACATTCGGAAGAAAGGGTGAAAATTGAGAAAAACAACAAAAGCATCCCCGAAAACCTGAGACTGAAAGAAAGATGAATGGTATTATCACTGAGAAGATGGAAAACGAATAGAAGGAACACCTAGAGACAGAATATGGGAAGAGCTTTCGCCTTGTAAGACTGGCTTTTCACTGGAGCCTGACATGTTTAATGCAGTGGGGGATTTGTGTGTGCTCCACCGCGCAGGGGGAAGCCATTCCTCAGCTCCTAGCCACGGACTGACAGCTTTCATCCCACAGCCTTCAGCCTCCTTCGCAGAATCATTTAGGTTGGAAAAGACCCCAAGGTCACCCAGCCCCACCACACAGCCCTCTCCCAGCACCCGGTGCCCTCCAGGGGACAAGGTGGGCAGGCACAGCTTCGTGCCCTGCGGCACGAGGGGGGATGTGTGCTGGCTGCACGAGGAGGGCTTTCCTTCCTCATCCCACACCAACCCCAGGATCCATCCCAAACGCTCTTCCCAGGCAAGCCACGGTCCCCCTCGTTTGGGAGAAGAGGCAAAGAGCTGCTGAACCCTTCCGAAAGGAGACTTAAAAATTCATGGTTCATGGGATGAATCCCTTCTGCTTATTATTCAGCTCAGCTATAGTTAAACCAATTTAAGCTACACAACATAAGAGTTATTAAAAAAGATCTGTGCCTGTCAACTTTTCATTACATTACTGCTCAACATTCACCTTGCAAAAAGGAAAAAAAAAAAAAAGGAAAAAAGAGGAGACTTTAAAATTAAACTATGTTAAAGTGTAAACCAGGCACGGAAGAGGAAAAAATTAAAACACTATCACTGGCATGCAGCTTGCGCTGCCTGCCCTCTCCCCTCCCAACCCAGCGAGCCTGCAAGAGCCCAAGGGCATCAAGCTGCAATTCAGAGAACAACACGCCGTCCTGATTGTGTTATTTGTGTTTTCCTTTGAAAGGGATCCAGTTGCTGGAGCCTGTCCTCCAACAGCGGGGTCAGGTTCTCATCGGAGGGCCTGAGCGGGGCTGGGGACCTGCTGGCTGCCAGCACATGTCCCCCACCACCACCACACACTGGAGCTGCACATCTGTGGCTTTTCGCCTTCCCCAGGAGGATTTTTTCCCTCCCATCTCCTCATCCCAGGCGGCACTGGGCTCTTATGTGCCAAAGAGGTCTTTTTCCTTCAGAAACAGATGGGTGCATCAGCCACGTTCCTGCTCTCTGAGTCTCTCCTGATGCTCGCTGTCTCTGCGCAGTGGTGGAACCGGGCACCATCAGCATGGAGCAGGAGATCGAGCAGGGGAGGACAGCCCAGGGTGGGGGACAAGGCCAGTGTCAGATCCCCGCAGAGTGTGTGCAAACAGAGACAAGATTCGGAGTGCCTCCACGTACTCTGTGCCTGGTCACTGCATGCCTTTCTTCAGCCTGCCACCTTGACACCACCCTCGGCTTCCCCCTTCCCAGCGCTCCCCAGCAGCCGCAGGAGCAATGCCAAGCTCGAAGGGCTGAAGAGGATCATTTATCTGCTTTTGATGCTGTATGAAATCCTCACCTACTCCTCTCCCAGGGCCCCACGGCCCAGTTAACTGCTTTGCAGGAGAAAGGCACGCAGCTCGCTCCCCGCCACCTACGAAGCCAACGGAAGGCAGTGAGAGCTGCGCGTTTCCCTTATTGCCTGTTCCACTCGAGTGAAACTCCACAATTGGGCGATAGCAGGAGGCACTTGCTCTGAGCAAACACACAGCTGTGAACACGCCGCAAGCGTAATCCCCTCGCGGGGAATTACCCGAAAATCCAAAACTCCCGGAGATGAGAAAGGAGACGGAGCAGGGAAATAAAGATCCAGAACTCCCAGCCCCGCATCAAATCAGGGCACTCAGCCGGGCAGAACAACCCAAAGCCAGCCCAGCGACAGACTGCTTCCCAGTAATTGTTTCTCCCAAAAGAAAGAACAAGGCTTGCTTAGAACAACTACAAAAGGGCTTTGGATGCTTGAGAGTGAAACTGCTCTCCTGCTGGAGCCTCTTCCCTCCGCCCTACTCACTGCAGAGCAGTTTGGGCAGCACGTTACTGTTAGCTTGCTGGCAGTGCTGTCAGAGGGGTGTTCACGTGCTCAAGGAGGTATAAAGTGAAAATAAAGAATTTGTTTAGAACAAAATTGTCCATCCAGGACCTGACCCTACAACCTTTCTGCCTACCAGCAGCCTTTACTCACTTGGCAATCCCTCCGACTGTCTGAGAATCGCTTTGCACGTGGGAGGGTTTCAGGCTAGAGGCCAGGATCAGCTGTGGTTTGTCCAGCAGGAGCTGGAGCACAGATTTCGGCCAGCACCAGCCTGAAATCAGCACAGACTTGGGGCTGGGGCCAGTTTTGCCTGTCCCTTGCCATCACAAGCAACGGGAAAGAGAAATCCCTGCTCACTTGCTGCTTTCTTGCCAATTAACAGAGGAAGGACGAGAAAAGGCTTGCAATTCTCTCCTAACATCAAGCAGTGATGCTGGGGCACGTCTCACCCCCAAGGAGCAGCAGATCCACCGAGCAGGCTCTGCCTGCCATGAGCACGGATGCGACAGATAAACCCAGTGCTGCAGCACTGCTCCCCGTGCTGATCCTATCCTTCCACGGGGCATAATGAATGGGCCTATCCATAAACCACAGGGACAATTTCTGTGGAGAATTAGCATGGTGTTAGAGCAGAAACAGCAATTCTTCAAGTACAGAAAGCATCTAAAGGCTTAAATGCTGCAAGCAATTGCTAAGAAGCACATTTACATGGAATAATACTCTCACTAAGTAGATAACAGGATAAACTTCCGAAAATAGGATGATGATCACCATCTCTGCTTTAAGGAGACCGCTCCTGGAACACGGCTGTAACCCATGCACTTTCAGCAGTTGTTTCACTCGCATCCTCACCTGGGGCTTTGCATTCCAAGGAACCCAGAAGTCAAAGTGAACATTAAGGGTTTCTCAGGGCTCTGTGTGGTGAAACAATGAGGAGCCTTACAGAAGGATAATTACGTAAAATACACACACCTGCAACACGTCACTCACACTACAGGGCCCTATCTCCCAAGCTCTGGCTGAAGAGCAGAAGCTCCAGCCAAAATTAACAGCAGGGAAATCTTCCCTTCTCTAATTAGTCACTTTTACCTGGGTACAGGCCTCACTCTCTCTTAATATACAGCCCCAATATCCCTCTGAGAGTAGGGAATGGCTCACGTTCCCAAGGTAGAGATGGGGTAATAAAGGATGAAACTGCTGCCTTGTGAAGGTCTTGGAGCTCACCATGTACATGACTCCTGCTTCAGTACATAATTTATCTTAACTTTCCATGAAACTGCTGCTCATATAGTGCCATAAAGCTGCCGCAGCTGACTGTATGTATCACACCAAGCACCAGGAAAATATAAGCTGTGTCCTGCTTCAGGGCTGGCATGGGATGACCACTCTTCCACCCCACATTAGCCCAAAAGACCAGTGCTCAGGCTGCAAGGGGTTTCAAAGCCTGAATTCCCAGTTTTGTATTGGGAATGTCCCAGCAAGAAGCAGGAACCCAGCAGAAGGACTTATCTCCAACCAAGCACGCATCTATTGCCAAGGAAATGGCACTCGGCACCAGACGCAGCGAGGCAAATGTATTACAAAACCAGGAAAGCAGCTGTGACTACACTGGAAGTGATGGGGAAACAAATTTCCTGCTCCTTTCCCTTGAGGTGAAGCTGTGCACGTGTGGCTTGTGAATGCCTTCACCACTGCTCTGGGCTTCTGTGGCTTTTGGAAAGTTTTCTGGCCTCTAAACTGGTGGAAGTGGCCGTGTATCTTACGGCACGTGCTCACGCTGAAAGGCAAGCAGGATCTGCCCCCCTGCAGGCTGCCTTCTGCCTGCTCAGACTTGGGCTGGATTCTCTTTTCCCCCCGCACTTCCCACTTCTTGTGATTCAAACTACACGGAGAGCGCTCCAGAGGTGCAGGCTATATTTTATCTCCAATGACTAATAATAACTGAGGTCAAAATTAAACAGCTGACCCAGATCCAACCTCTCTTGTATCTCTCTGCCTCATTGACTCCCCATTTCTTTCTACATCTCATCTGAAAATATATCTTTTTCTCCCTTGGCCACAGCTGTTAATTTCTGTGTGTGTGTAAGTCTTGTTATTATTTATTATTTAGCGCTGCAAATCACCTTATGATGCAGTTTTCATGAAAGGCACAACATAAAAGGAAGCCGCTTTTGAATATTTTAGGAACCCGGCATCCTGCTATTGATATTCTAATTCCAGTTATTTGAAAATCAAGTCAGGACCCAACAGGTTATTCAACAAATTAATAAGTGTTGCAGCTTTTGTCTTCCAGAGGGTTTTTAGCCCCTGGGATTTGCACTTTCATGTTTTTCTCTGGTAAAGTCTGCTGTGTTTGTTTGTTTAAGAGAAGAGACCTGATGTTCTTGTATGATCCCGTGACTCCAACAGCTGGGGCTTGAAAAGCAAACAAACATTTCAAGATATGGGAAAAAAGCATGGGGATCAGTCACTCTGAAGCTCTGCCCGCTCAGATAGCTTTTTATGGGACTCTTTTTTTCTAATTCTTCTTCATAAAACAAAATAAAGTCAAAGGACCTGCACGAGAGATCCAGTTTTTAGGAATAAAATGGCAAGATGGACGTCGTCAAATTCCAATGGATGTGATCAACAAAATAACAGCTATGTCTCCACCAACTAACAAAAAAGAAACACAGACTTTCCTAGGTGTTGTGGGGTTTTGGAGAATGCACATCCCAAATTACAGTCTAATTGTAAACCCGCTCTACCAAGTAACCCGTAAGAAGAATGAGTTTGAATGGGGCCCTGAACAGCGACAAGCCTTTGAACAAATCAAGCAGGAAATAGTCCATGCAGTAGCCCTTGGGCCAGTTCGAACAGGACCAGATGTAAAGAATGTGCTCTACACTGCAGCCGGGGAGAATGGCCCCACCTGGAGCCTCTGGCAGAAAGAACCTGGGGAAACTCGAGGTCGGCCTCTGGGGTTTTGGAGTCGGGGATACAGAGGATCTGAGGCCCGCTATACTCCAACTGAAAAGGAGATATTGGCAGCATATGAAGGAGTTCGATCTGCTTCGGAGGTGGTCGGTACTGAAGCGCAGCTCCTCCTAGCACCCCGATTGCCAGTACTAGGCTGGATGTTCAAGGGAAGGGTCCCCTCTACGCATCATGCAACTGATGCTACATGGAGCAAGTGGGTTGCACTGATTACTCAGCGGGCTCGAATAGGAAACGCCAGTCGCCCAGGAATATTGGAAGTGATCATGGACTGGCCAGAAGGCAAATACTTTGGGATATCATCAGAGGAGGAGGTGGGTCGTGCTGAAGAAGCCCCGCTGTACAACCAGTTACCAGAGAATGAAAAGAAATATGCCCTGTTCACTGATGGGTCCTGTCGTATTGTGGGGAAGCATCGAAGATGGAAGGCTGCTGTATGGAGTCCTACGCGACGAGTTGCAGAAGCTGCTGAGGGAGAAGGTGAATCAAGTCAGTTTGCAGAAGTGAAAGCCATTCAGCTGGCTTTAGACATTGCTGAACGAGAAAAATGGCCAGTTCTCTATCTCTACACCGATTCATGGATGGTAGCAAATGCCCTGTGGGGATGGTTACAGCAATGGAAGCAAAACAACTGGCAGCGTAGGGGCAAACCCATCTGGGCTGCTGCATTGTGGCAAGATATTGCTGCTCGGGTAGAGAACCTGGCTGTGAAAGTACGCCACGTAGATGCTCATGTGCCCAAGAATCGGGCTACTGAAGAACATCAAAACAACCAGCAGGTAGATCAGGCTGCTAAGATTGAAGTAGCTCAGGTGGACCTGGATTGGCAGCATAAAGGTGAATTATTTATAGCCCGATGGGCCCATGACACCTCAGGCCATCAAGGTAGAGATGCAACATACAGATGGGCTCGTGATCGAGGGGTGGACTTGACCATGGACGCTATAGCACAGGTTATTCATGACTGTGAAACATGTGCTGCAATCAAGCAAGCCAAACGGTCAAAGCCTCTTTGGTATGGAGGACGGTGGCTGAAATATAAATATGGAGAGGCCTGGCAGATTGATTACATCACACTCCCTCAAACTCGTAATGGCAAGCGCCACGTACTTACAATGGTGGAAGCAACCACCGGATGGCTGGAAACATACCCGGTGCCTCATGCCACCGCCCGGAATACCATCCTGGGCCTTGAAAAGCAAGTCCTATGGCGACATGGCACCCCAGAAAGAATAGAGTCAGACAATGGGACTCACTTCCGAAACAACCTTATAGACACTTGGGCCAAAGAACATGGTATTGAATGGGTGTATCACATCCCCTATCATGCACCAGCCTCCGGGAAAGTTGAACGATACAATGGCCTGTTAAAGACTACCTTGAAAGCAATGGGCGCTGGGACGTTCAAAAACTGGGATACGCATTTGGCAAAGGCCACCTGGTTAGTCAATACTAGGGGATCTACCAACCGAGCTGGACCTGCCCAATCAAACCTGTTACGTACTGTAGATGGGGATAAAGTTCCTGTAGTGCATGTAAAAAATATGCTGGGTAAAACAGTCTGGGCTACTCCTGCCTCAGGAAAAGGCAAACCTATTCGTGGAATTGTTTTCGCTCAGGGACCTGGATACACTTGGTGGGTGATGCAAAAGAACGGAGAGGTCCGGTGTGTACCTCAAGGAGATTTAATACTGGGTGAGAATAGCCCATGAACTGAATTGTACCATGTTAATTAGTATATTATACTGTATGTTATCACTACCATGATTACTATAGGTGACTAATTAGAATGTATGGAAAAGAGTGTAACCTGAGCATGACATAAATGGTATGGAATAAGGGGTGGATAGATGTCCTGGTTTCAGTTAGAACAGAATTAATTTTCTTCCTAGTAGCTGGTGGAATGTTGTGTTTTGGCTTAGGATGAGAAGAGTGCTGATAACACCCCAATGCTTTAATTGTTGCAGAGCAGTGCTTATACTAAGCCAAGGACATCTCAGCCTTTTGCTCTGTCCTGCCAACGGGCAGGCTGGGGGTGCAGTAAGAGCTGGGAGGGGACAGACCCAGGACAGGTGACCCAAACTAGCCAAAGGGGTATTCCATACCATCTGACGTCATGCTAAACAATATATAGGGGTGGCTAGCCGGGGGGAGGGGGCCGGACTGCTCGGGGTTAGGCTGGGCATCGGTCAGCGGGTGGTGAGCAATTGCATTGTGCATCACTTGTTTGTACATACTATTATTACTTTCATATTATCACTATTGTATCATTATTATTATTATTGTTATTATTATTTTTGTTATTATTATTTTCCCTGTCTTATTAAACTGTCTTTATCTCAACTCACGGGCTTCACTTTCCATTTCTCTCCCCCGTCCCAGAGAGGGAGGGGGGAGGGTGAGCGAACGGCTGCGTGGTGTTTAGCTGCCGGCCGGGTTAAACCACGACACAAGGTCTCCAAAATCCTGCAGACTTGAGGTCTTGCAGAAATTTCAAGCCCCTCGATATGAAATTCAGCTAAAGCCAGCTGTCGGATCCTAAAACGGGAGAACTGGGATCAGGGGAGGTCTGATCCCGAGCCCCCCTACCTCACCTTGCCCCAGCCCCTTGTCTCCAAAGGGCTCCCAGACCTCCCCCTGGCTGGGAGCAGCCGTCCCAGGGGTTCTCCAACCAAACCAGCTCCACTTTGCAACCCAAAATGTTGTACCCCAGCTCAGCCGCTGACACAAACCCACAGCACAGACCTCAGTTTAACACAATTTTAGGGATGTGTTATTAACTCTCTCCTTAACGTAGATGAATTTCTGAAAATGAAGAGGAAGAAGGCCAGTCCCACACAGCCACGTCTCTCTGAAAACCATCACAATTCACTCTGCTGAGCACTATGGCATTCAGGACCAACCGAAGGCATTAGTTGCTGCAGAGGACGTGAGATACTGTTTTCAATTAGCAGGAGCTCACTGGCCTCTTTCTGACCTAAAATTTCCCCTAAATGAAAGTAGAGGAACCTATTTGTTTAACCTGAGCATTTAAGCCTTCTCAGAAGAGACATAAACGCAAGCTCCTTCCTTCTCAGACTTTTATCCGGTAAACAAAAAGGGGGAGGAAAAAGGGGAAAGAATTCACCAAAACCGAAGAGCATATTCTGGGAAAAACACATACATACATATTTCTATACACGTACATATACGTATACAGATACACATACATAAATGTATGTGTACAGAAATATATTGAACACCATCATGCCTGCTACACAAAAAGCCATGCCCTCGCCTTTTCCCCCTAGGAGCAAGCCGACAGGCCCCCAGCACCCCCTCACCAGGAATGCTGAGTTAACCCAGAGAAATGCAGGAATTAGGCACCGTGAATACACATCTCTCAACAAAGAAAAAGTCATTTCAGCCGCAAATTGGCAGAAAAGCCACATAAATGGTTGCAGTACATATCTGCCCATTACATTTGAGAATCCAAATAGCACTAGAGCATCAGTGGTAACTGTGTTAGCACAGTAGATAATGTAAGGAATAATGTCTCCTCAGCTGTACATAATGAAGTTGCAGTTCCACAGAGAGACTCAAGGGCCACCATAAACCACGAGTGTTAAACTAGAGCCTTCGGCTCCCAGAATTATTGTCTTAATTTATGTGCATTAAAGTGCAAGAGGCAACATATACTACACTTAGATTTTAAAAGGATTTTTCCCAGTTTGCCTCTTGTCCTCTCCTTTAACCTTTCAGTAAATTTCCATTGGTTGTTGTTTCTGAGCAAGCTTGAAATTCTAATTTAATTCCACATCTTAATAACCCAGTTTCTCTGTGGGTCCAGGTATTTGGAAATTAGCAAGGAATGAGAAAATTAAATTTGAAAAATTTAACCTTGAGGGTTTTTTAATCTCTCCACCTACCACAGAAGTAACGGAGCAGACGACAGAAAAATTTCAATGCTATTTTAACATCTATATATTTATACTTGTGCATATATATATATATTTAAACGTATTTATCGCTGAGCTTCTGAGAGGTACACAGGAGCACTCTTCATGTGAGCCAGGAAATGAAGCTGATTAATAGAGCTTCTTCCTCCAAATGCTGAAAGTAAATTCAGCCTAAATGATAATCAGTAAGTTTGATTTTATTCATCCCTTCAGTCTCGAGTCTGAGAGACTGCTTTGAACAGAGGAATACTGATGTAGACACATCCTTGCACACCCCATAAGGTTTTCTTTACATTGCAAAGGCTAGAGGGCTGATGTTAGTGTCAGTCAGGGGGTTAAATATTTATAATGTATATAAAAACATATGCTAATTTTAAAATAGAAGCCAAGTTCACCACATGGCTTGGGGCAAATTTAAACAAAGTCATCAAATCAAGAGCCATGTTTTATAATAAAGCCATAGGCAGAGCACAACAGGTATAACTCTGGATTTGCTCGCTATTTAGGATAAATGCTGAGCTCATGGCACTGTTTGCATACCAATGGCTGCTCGGAGCAGGTAACTGTGCCTCCTGGGCCTGTGCTGCCACAGTAGTGCTTCTAACAGAGGTGATGCTGACCACCACCATCATTCCTCGTGCCTGGGACCGCAGTGAGCTTTGCACGTGCTGGATATGAACTAAAAAAAATAGAGACCTTCTTGGTGCTGCAAGAAGCTGGAGACCTGAGGGTGCTGAGCCTTCACACCCTGTAATGGGAAACGGTGTCTGAACAGGTCGGGGCAACACTGGCAGAAGAGAAGTGAGGCACCAAGAGGTCCAGCACCGTGGGATCCAACACCACAGGTCAGTGTCCCTACCCACGAGTGCATCACCTGCACACCTACACCAAGACCTTGAGCTTGGGACTTGCACAGTGTGCTGCCCTCACCCCACATGCTACTGCACTCCGGGACTCTCCGTGCTCCACAGCAAGGCTCTGCTCAGGGTGCATCGAGCTCATGGGTTTCCTACCTAGACTGAATTGCTCTCTGAGGCTCCCGGATGGCACAGCAGAAAGCAGTTGGGCACCTCTCAGTGTCCTGATGCATTACTGTCATAGAAATGATAATACAAAATCTCCCATGTACAGCCCAATGTTTTGTTTGTTTTTCTGACTGCTTCTGTTCATTTAACAGATGTTTTCATTGAGCTGTTCACAATAACCTCTAGGTCTTTTCCCTGAGTGGTTACAGTTAATTTAAAATGCAGCAATGTGTATGAGTAGGTCATATTATGCCTTCCAATGCACATTAACTTGCATTTGTCAACATTTAATTTCATCTGCCATTGCTTTGCCTGTTCACCTGCCTGGATAGAGCTATTTTCAGCCTTTCAGAGCCCATGCTAGCTTTCACTAAATAACTGTGGGTGATTGTCACTTCTTCCATCTTTTCCTCCCCTCCAATTCCAGATTATATTTTTAAAAGCCTGGTCCAAACTAGGTCTCCCTTACACTTTGCTCTTCACCTCCTGCCACACTGCAAGCGGATCATTCATTTTTGCTGCTTGCTGTTTAACCCACAGCTGCTTCCCAACCTGTGCCAGTAATTCAGTTACTCATTTACGGATGTCATCCTGGTTTGTTCCCTTCGCCTCTACCAGCGCCTTGTCTTTATTATGCACGGGAAGAAATTTCAGAGGTGTTTTCAATTTCACAGTGTTTCAATACTATGCAAAGAGACTATATACATAATTCCAGTACTGCGTGACGAGATAACATATATCATTTCAGTAATGTGTGAAGAGACAACTAGCAGAGGACTCTGCCTCCCGTATATGATTCCATACTCCCAGTTTAAGTTGTGTCACCAGTTTCTGCTTCCAGTCCTTCATGCAACTGCTTGGGAGGTGCTTTTCTCCCCTACTCCGGAAAAAATAAAGAGGACTTCAAGTGGAGACAATCCACACTTTGATTTAGGAATGAGGCTTGACAGTAGGCTCCTTGCAAGGAAAGGAGGTGCTGGGTTTTCCTCTCAATCCAGCACCATTCCTCAGTCTGCCAAGAGCCTGTGGAGCAGTCTGTGGCTGCCCCTAAAGCTGAGCACGCAGCCGCCTCCATCCCTGCTCTTGCTTCTGAACAAAGGGGACTTCAAGTCCAGCTTTGTCACCTCTTAATAACATGCACAGCAACGGTCAGGGATATAAAGATAGCCACTGAAAATTCAGATGCAATTTAGCTCCGAGAGGGAAAGAAGGGAGAGAGGGAGAAGCCTTTATAAGAAAGAAGGGTGAGCCAGGCCTGGGAAGCCCTTGGAGGGCCGGGCACAGTGGCAGTAAGCTGGAGACGAAGCAGAAAGGGGATGCTTTCCTACCTATCTCAGCCATCCAGTCCCACCAGCTCTCCCTCACACCACGTAATTCAAAGACACAAACCTTTAAGGATTTACTGCACATTTCTACCTGAATTACATTTCCATAGTTAAATTCTAGGAGAAAAAAGAAAAAGGAAACCCAAATCCAGAACTTTATATAACCCACCAGGGAAGCCTGACACCATGACTTCGACCTGTTGGCACCTCCTGGACACAACTGTGGAACACAAGCAGGCATCTTCTCCCTTTATTTCTCCTTAACAATCAAATGTAAACCGTGCAAAGCAAGAAGCAACAACATCCACTAGGAACTGCAAGCCTTGTCAAGAATTATTAATAGCAGACTGGGGATTTGCACTTCCTCAGTCCAGAAGAAAATGCTGCTCTGACCTAACCACTTCCAAAATCCAAAGCAGTCTGTAAAGTCACCAACATGGAAATAGTTCAGGAGCTTAATGCTTGGTTGGTGTAAAACTGTCTTCCCAAATTTACAGGCAGATGTTTCCCCATGGATTCTTGTGTTGTCAAAAAGCAGCAGTGCTTTTGCTTCGTCTCTGCAGATCCCTATGAAGCTGAATCCTCTGACTGCTCATGCAAAGGCTTGAGCACCCATAAATAAGTTCGCACTCAAACCTGGATTAGTCAAGACCACTTCTATTCCTCAACATCACTCTCCTCTTCCTTCTGCATTAGCTAGAAGAACTGGGAAGGAGGAGCATGGTGACAATTTATTGTTGGTTATTACCATTATTGCAAGTCTAAATGCCCTGGAGATTATGACCTACATACACCTGGTATCCACACCCAAACAGCCGGTGCTCTGACTGCTGCAGGAGGGGAGGCAGACACACGCCCAGGGGGATTTGGAAATGATGGCAGAGCAGAACTGCCTGCTTCCACCCAGCTTTTGTTGATGGTGCAGAGCACGGAAGAGACAAGGCCATGGAGGAACAGTGAGATGGAGTCCGTGAGGCCCGGCCGGCAGCCCGGAGCAGCAAGGGCAGGAGGCTCCGAGGGCTCAGTTGTGGGTGTAAACCAGGCCACTAACATGTGCGTGAAGCTGTCTGTGGCAGACACACAAGATATCCCTGCATTTACCTACAGATGGGTGAAGGGAACCACACACTTGGATCAACCCATGATGGGGAAACGACTGCTTGTCAGCCTGGGCTGTCTCACGGGGACAGCTTACACACGCAGATGGCCACCGGGCTCTGCTGCCAGGGCATCAACGATCCCCAATTTTTATGTCCTGTAATGCTTCGAAAGCCAACTGCACAGGCAACAGACAGCAAAGTCCCACCACATCCATTCAGAAAGGAGCAAGTTATTTCTTAGATTCATTGATTTGGGGCTTCCCTCCTACAGGCAGGACAGGAATCCTTGCTACAGGCCAGCTCTCCCCTAAAACACCGCAACAAAGACAAAACCCCCAAACCCTGCTCAAATGCCTGCAACTGAGCACGCTCCAAGCACAAGTGACTGCTGCCCTCATTAGGAAGGACAAAGTGTTATCAGCATCGGGGGGGAGGAAATAAAAAAAAATAAAAAAAGCAGCTTTGTGAAATCACAATTGTTTCCAGGGTAGGATGTAGGCTCATTTCAATGCTAACCAGATTATTTAGCTAGCTAATGGCTATCTCTGAAGGGATAGTTGGAATTAGTTGATAGTGATTTAATTTGTGTTGCAGATTGCTAATTAAGCCTGTGAAGAGGACAAAAAAATTAATCCATTTAGTTAAGGAGATACAATGATAGATGTGGCAGATTTGAGTCACTCACATCCAGGCATAAATTAAAAGACTCTGAGTGTGGCGGGTGTGCATGGGGGGCAGGTGATGCTGCTGTACCTGGCCCCGACCACCCCCAAGCACCAATTTCTCTCCATCCCAGGGCACAGGCTTCTTGTGTGAAAGCTCCAGCTGACTCTGCAGCCCTTCTGTAGGATGCGAGCCAGCCCCTGAGCAGTGTTGAGCACCTTGCTCAGCTCTCGAAGGGGTGAAGGAAAGCATCTGATGCTCTGTGGCTATATAGGGCACCAAAAGCGGGTCTCATGCCCACCAGTGGGACAGCCTTTGGGATGAAGGCAGAAGCCACATCACCAAATACAGCACTGCTGTCCCATGAGGGAAATGCTTAGCAGACTGAGACAGCACCATTGTGCACAGATCAATGCGGGCTCAGTCTGCAAGCATCAGCACCATGGCTGGACCCACGAGGGGGCTCTGTGCAGGGCAGGAGAGGTGATCAATGGGTATTTGGGGATCTCCTCTGAGATCGCTTCCAGAGCTCAGAGATTGCACAGAAAGGTGCCCAGCATGGTAATCCTGCCTGATCCCTTCCCCTCCACCTCCCCAGGGCGATGCAGGAGGAGAGGGCTGCAGGGTGTTCCCACACCACTGCCCAGCCCGGGTAAGGATGCAAAAACCAGCTCACGTCTGGCCTCCAACATTTAATTAACCTGTTAACCCCTAAAGCACTTCAGGCAACGGAAGTCATTTCAGAAAAATGCCCAGACATCTTCAAAGAGGGGATTTTTAAAAAACCCTGAAGTTATTTTGGGAATTCAATCTACTCATTACAAAAAAATTATTAATAATTTTGAGTGTTTTTTGAAGCTGTTTCCAAAATATTTAAGTAAAGATTAAATCAGAAAAGCTTTAATTTTTTTAAATCTAAACTTTTCACTGAGAAGGCTGCTTTCTCCCCAGTGTCACCACCTTGCACGGGAAGCCGCTTAGCTGCTGATTGGATTTTTATCACAGAGTTCGGAGAAGCAAGCATGAAATCTTAAAGAGGTTTGATGCCCGGATGGCTGTGAAGTGGGGAAGGACAACTCGTCCACCCTGCTTTGTGAAGCCCATCCCTTCTCCTTCCCCCCTGCCCGGATTTTCTCCTTTTGACCATTTTGATATGATGCTAGAGGCAAACCCAGTGAGTTTCTGTGCTCACTGGGATGCAGCTGCCAGGTCTGAGATGGGGTGGCAGCACCTTGCATTCACCTTGTGCACATGGTGCCAGCTGGCTGCAGCTCGCAGCAGTGAGAGCTGTACCACCACCAGGTGCTCACAGCTCCAGGGAGACCGACACAGCTTCCCCCTGCCCACACTCCAGTAACACCAAGCTTCTCCTTCTTGAGCAGTTGCAGATTTCTGGGCTGGGGGCAGAAGATCAGAAATTATTCCATTGTTAGGGGCTAAGGACGAGGCACACCTCGGGCACTTCTGCCCGGACCACACAAGGCCACCAAAGCCCAAGAAGAAGCAGCAAAGCACAAGAAGAACAGGAGCTGTTATTGCCAGTGAAAACTGGACAGCTGAAAGGCGTGTCAGTAAAGAATAATTAAATTACGTCCTACTCCCCAAAATGAAAACGAAGCAGAACGCTGTGCTCTAACAACTGTTAATAGGCCTGAAAGAGTGTGGCTATTTGTCTACCTCTGGCAATGATTTTGTGAGCACAAATACATCTGTCTCTGCAGCTGAGCCATGCTGCATTGCCTCTGCCTTCCAAAAAAGACCATCACCAGCTCCTGTTTTTAGCTCTGCAGCTGCAGAAGTCTCATTTCAACACACAAATCATCCAGGGATATTAATACGGTATTGAAAGCAGCAAAGAATCGCTTGCAAAGCCCAGTGAATACCTACTACTCTAAGACACAAGATTGATTTAAAAAACCAAAAAAAAAAACAAACAAGGGAGGGAAAGGCATGGAGTTTTTTTGAAGTCAAAGCAGTGGAGCCAGCTTCTTGTTATAGCCTCAAGACCAACAAAACCTGAGCTTTAACTGGCATAGGACATGACTGACACCTCGGGTTGTTTGAAGACCCAGCATTGTCCATGCCACATCCCTGGTTAAAACAAGTGCTGCAGCTCTGCTGAGGATCTTCACATCAGGCTGGTTCAGCCCTCCATGAAAACAGGACTTGTATCCCAAAGATCATCTGGGGAGGTTCAAGCACCTTTGAATTCCCAGTCCAAGAACAGGGCAGGCTGCTTCAGAGCGAGGGCACGGCAGCATCGCTGCAGGAGGAGCAGCTGCAGGCTACAATGCAGCTCCGAAGGAGCAGAAGCCCAGCACTTGCCTGTGGGAATCCTTAACCACAGGAAGGCCTGGGAGATACAAGGGGATTGTCTGGATAAAAGTTGATTAGTCCACATTACAGGGATTAGCGTTCCTTTTGAACTTTTAACAACTTTGTCATGTCTTCTACTTGCCTTTTTATGTAAAAAAATAAATAAAAAGATGAGTTGTTTAAAGCTGATTTTTTTTTTCTTTAAGGAAATTATTAATTCTCCCTATTAGCAACAGATAAAGCCCTGGCCACACTTGAAAGGGGGAGTCAGTAACACGGGGAGGCTGGAAGCAGCACAAATCCTCTCGGATGTGCTCTGATTGCCTTTAGATGTTTGCCTTTGTAGCAAGAGCATGGCTGGATCCCCCCGCGGCTGCAGAGAGACTGCCTGGGAGCACCGGAGGGGAACGAGCTGAACGGGGCTAATTGGGGAAGGAGAGAAGGCAGAGGACAGTCCCCTTTTGATGGCTGCAGGAAAGGCAGAGAAATAAGGGAAGCCTGGGCAGAGCTGCTCCCCATGGGGAGGCTACAGCAAGATAAGGTTGGACTGGTGTCAGGGCTAAGCAGCACGACAAGGGTGGGAGTTGGACATGGGGCTGGGGGGGACGGAAGAGAGAGTATCTGGCAGGGAAGCCTCAGCAAAGCAAGATGAAGCAGGGACGAGGGGAGCATGAGCATCAGCCTGGCCCTGCTGGAGCTGTGCTCACCACCCCAAGACTCGCTGCAAGTGCAAATGCCTCGAGAAGGGCTAGGAGAAGAGATGAGAATCGCTGCAGGGGGAAAATAACAGGGAAAAGCAGGAACAAAACTTGTGCATCGAACACAGAGCAGCCTCCCACTGCTCCTCTCTGAGATTCATTAACAGGTTAGTTATTTCTTCGGGGAAATGGGTTGTTTCCCTTGTTCAGCTGTGGCTCGGATGGAAACAGGATGCTCTCCCTGACCCTAGGACTGCTGTCAAGAGAGCGTCACCTCCTTCGGGCTGAAGTGCTTCATTTATCTAAACGGCTTTAACAACGTGAAACTGGAATCGTGTTCCACTGAGTCGAAAATGTGTTTTTATCCTGCTCTGAGACAGCATTCATCAGGAACCGGGCTGAAATCACAACACTCGTTCCACCTGGGACCTTAAGCTCTGCGGGAAGGAGAGCTGACAGCCTTGAAAATCAACATGCAGCACCACACGGCCCCAACATGAAATACTGCTTATTATCCAAGACCACACTTGCCTTGTAACAGGATCAACAGGGCTGGGAAATGACCCACCCCTGTTCATCTACGTGCGAGAGCATCTTCCTGCTTCTGCAGATTTAATGATGTCTGGTGGACAGGTTCTGACACAGCATCTTCTGAGCGATGTTTAAACCAGCCCAGGAAATGCATGTAACTTCATTAATCAGCTGCTCTGCAACGAGCAGCTCAGTTGACTGATGAGTAACGCTGGGTCGGTTTAGCGCCAGATAAATGGAAGAGCCCCGTTCTCCAGCTTTAGAAATGCTACAGTCACAGAGAGATCCGTATAATTTCATACGCCAAACCTCTTTTAAATCTGCAGCCGATATTAGTTATGAGAAAATGGGAATATCAGGCAGGAAAAGACTATACTGTCTTGAATTGAGGACAATTAATAATACATGCAGCAAACCCCTCAAACCACCTCTTTTTCTCCCCTCCCACTACAGAGGCAGAAAATGAACTGAATTGGAAATTCTGTCAGGAAAAGTACATCCTCCAAAATTAACAGACAAAGGCACGCCGAGAAAATGAGCTGTGTCGGGCTCACTTATAACATCAGCGGTACAAGGCGGAGATAATTCCCTCCGCAAAGCAAACAAGCCCCGTGTCCCCTGGGCCACACAAGCACCTCAGCAGGCCTTCAGGCTGAGCAGGGAACACTGCCGAGCCCACAAACAGCTGCTGGAAGAACCTGGGAGAAACACGGTGCTCTTGGTGTTCGGTGCCACGGGAGAGGTGAGGAGGAGCACAGTACCCAGCACAAACACGCCGCCTCAGGACCCAGACGGGGCTGGCTGTGTTTCAGAGAAGCGCACACGCACAGAAGTTTAAAATTATTAATCGGATTCTTGCTATTATTATTAAATACTCTTTCTGCTGTAATGCGGGATGTAGCCGCTGAGATCAAAGACTTGTCGTTCTGCATGCACATACATAATAAGAGAAAATTCCTGCCCCAGAGCACGTACAAAAGAATGGATATGACAAAAGCTGAAAAAGAAAAGAGATGAAGTGAGCTGTTCCAGGTCAGCCTGGCGCTCTGGGTGCAGGATGGCTTTGTTTCAGGGGGAAGTAAGGGAGCGCCGCAGCACGCTGCTCCAGATCTGCATTGGGTGGTCTCCGGAGTGCAAGAGCATCCTTCATGACCAGCAGACTCCCACATACAGCTGCAAAATTGCCCAGGATCCTGACTTAATTAACGCTGTGTTTCCATCCCACAAAGTGACCATAAAGTGCCCCAAAATGTAAGGGATTGCCGTGAAATGGCAGGAACTGCTGGAGAATGGCATTCTGCTCGCTTCCTTTGTAATTCTGGCACCTACCGGAGAGCAATGGCCTGGCTTGGGGTTATAAAGTGAAAGAAAGTGGATCTGTCACCCAGCTTTTGTTTCAGAGCCCTGCCTGGCACAAACTGCCGCAAATCCCTGTGCTTTGTTCAGGCATACAATCGCTGGGGGGACAGCAGACACGAGCTGATAATGTCTGGCACCAAAACTTCACACTTTCAGGCATCAGGATGATGTGTGACATTTTGGTTTTGCAAATATTCTACATGTCTGCAGAATAATTCCCCTGATTCCTTACGTTTCTTCTCAGAAGCAACATCAACACAGACAGGTTACCAAGTTTGGGGAAGTCAAAGCAGCATTTTTTTCCAGGCGAGGAAAGGGTACAGCTCATTCCCTTCCAGCTTCATGAGCAGGTGCCAATTCAGTGGAAGCTGATGTCGGTGGAAGGGGCTGAATGTTGAGAAACGTATGTCCCTCACCTCTGCTCCTAGAGGGAACAGGATCAAAGCTGGATGCTCCTCAGCGTCCCCTGGCCTTCCTACAGAGCAGTCGTGTGTCCCTCTGCCTTCCTCTCCATCTGCCCCTGGGCTGCCACCTCCAGCTCACTGCAGCTGTGACTTGAGTTGATCCTGGGCTGTTTGTACACCAAAGGCATCGAACAAATGTTTGCAATAACAAAGAACACGCACCCCTCATAGCTCCCTACGACGGCAGAGCTGAACTTCCAGCACGAATCTCTCACGATAACACCCTGGGAATGAGTTGCCTGCACAGCGTAAACCAGCTCTCAAGCCCCAGAGACAAAGCTCCTTGAAATGGCTGCAGCAGAGCTGATTTCCATTAGCTGGTGCCGTGCTGTGCCCTCCTGGCTGCAGCCAAGCTAATTAAATTCCTGGGGGATAGCCGGTCCCCTGGAGGGACACGTGGCGGGGCGCTGACGTGCTGCCAGGTCCCTGAGGTCCCAGCCCCATGCTGACCCCCATGTCTCGGCCTTTTGGCCTCCTGGCACTTGTCTGGGTGCTCCCAGAGAGCTCTTGGACAGAGCACGGCAGGCATCGGGGAGAGCAGAGGAAAGCCCAGGAGGGGAATTTGAGCCCTGCCGGCAGAGTGTAAGCTGTAAGGGAAAAGAAAAGCCTATCAAACACAGCTTGTAAGATTAGATGAGGTAAAATATGCCATGAGCCTTTTGTTGTTTTTAAAATCCCTTTCCCTCTGATGCTTTGTTTCACCTAATGAACAAACAGGCGTTCGTTTCGAGGAGGCTGTTACCTGTCACCATGTCCCACGGGCAGCAGCACCACAGCCGGCCCCCAGGGACAGGGGAAGCTGTGCACCAGGTGCTGGGCCCTATGGGCACAGCCAGGGGCCCTGGGCAGGGGGAACATGCTCAGCATCCAGAAGTGGGGGTAAGGAGTCACTAACTTTGCACAGAGCAACAACCAGATGTTAAGGAGGACCAATTAAGAGACCAGCCTGGCAGGGTGGGCTCAGTTCCACAAGCCAGCCTGGCCAGGTTGCTAAAACAGGGGGTCCAGCAGCAGGTTTCTGCATGCACCATGCTATCAAGGTCCCTCCCCACCACAAGCAGGGTGCCTGCTCGTGTTTAGGGCATGGCCACAGCTCCTCAGACACCGCCTGGCCACCGGGAGCAATTCCTCCACTGTGGATGGATATTTTACTTTATGATGACAGAGGCAGAGGGCAGGAAGGGTAGGTACTCAGCACAGAATGGGATGCTGGCTGTGGAACAGGCCAGCTCTGTAAGGCGGGTGTCTGCAAAGAGGTCTGGAGGGACAGGTAGGAGCCAGGACCGCCAGCAGTCCCTGCTCTGCCCAAGCCAAGCTCTCACATCCTTCTGCATTTACTTGCAGAAAGCAGGGTACAGGCTTGCAGGGCAGGAGGCAGAGATGTCCTACGACGTGCTCAGAAAACAGAGCAGCGCAAACAACATTCAGACTCCGTGCTTCACATCGTGCCTGGGGCCTCCTGACCTCCAGCACCGTGCTTCCTTTCCCGACCCAGCGCAGCAGAACAGCACGCAGCCTTCTCCAGGTAAGCCAGACTGACTGGATTACCCGTGGCACAACAAAGGCTGATCCACCCTCCCACTTCTCCACCAGAAGCAGGGCTGGCATGCCAAAAATGTAAGAGCTGGAGACACGCACGCTTTGGCTTCCCTCGGAACTGAGGCTGCACGAGCAAACCCAGCACGCCGAGAGCCAAACACGCTGCCACCACTCGAGTTAAAACACAAAGCCTCTCGCTGGGGGCTGCAACAATTCATACCCACAGGGGACCGCATGACAAATCCCTTCCCGAGCCAAACCCATATAGGCACAATCACACTCCTCTGCTGAGCAGCCACAATCCTTCAAAAAATAAATAAATAAAAGGAGCACGGTCCAGCTTCATGAAACCAAATAGATTATATACGCTCCCTTGAAGAATTCTCAGTTTATCCACCAGTGGCCACACACTCATGCATAATGCACTTACAGTCACTCATGAAAATAATGTATTGGTGACATCTGAGCCATTTGAGCAGAACGTGGGTCACAAGAGATCAGAGATGGAATTTCTTTATTGTTCCACTGCTGCTGTTTGGTTGTGTTTCTCTCATTCAAGGTTAAATCATTTCTGTTTGGAACAATCATTGCATTCTGCATTACATGCTGGCAAAACTAATGGGCCCCCTGGGCTGGGAAACACTGTGCACCTCTCCCGAGGATTTCTCCACACCTCGGTTCCTTCCCGCACCCCGCGCTTCTCACTAATTTGTGAACAGTCTGAGAATCAAATCAGACGTTAGGTCCCATTAACTGCTGGGTAGGAAAGCCTGATAACAGGACAAATTGATTTCTCTCCAGCAGTACTTCCCATCAGAGAAGGAATGGATTCCTTCACTGGGAAGGGCGACAGGCTATTGCTTTCTTACCACGCAGCGCTCTAGTAACCCATCAGAAGGGAGGCAGTCGCTGCCCCTTGCCAGGATGCTATTTCTGAGCCAGTGATTAGCTGCTGATGAAGGGATACGATATGCCCTCGGCTCAGCGAGAGAGATAAATCCAAGCCTAGGGTTTGGAGGCTGGCTGTTCGGTTTGTTATTTGCTTTCAGGAAGCGTGCACCTCTCCCCCGCTATCTTTGATCAAAAAAGAGGCTTCATCTTTGCACTGAAAACTCCCACAACTCCCCACAGCTCGTTTTCCTCCGAGCCTGGCCACCACCAGGACACAGCATAGCAGCTGGATGCTGCTCTCCCTCTGGGTTTGCTTTGCTGGGTACAAATTCCAGGAAAGCAGCTGTGCAGAGCTCAATATCAAGAGACAAACAGGACCAGGATGGGACCTGGAACCACATCAGCTCCTGCTGAGGAGCACACAAGAAGCATCTGGTGGAGCATCCACGTGCCTCTGGTGCTCCAGCTTCCTTGAGCAGACACCTGTCTAAAAAGGTGAGTGTACAAACCCAAAGTAGGGCTCACAGTCCCCCTCTAGCTCAGCTGCAGAAACGCCTTCCCCTACCACCCAACTGTATTTTTTCTCATGGAAGAAAATCCAGGTATTTCTTCACGAAGGACAAAGGCCAGCAAATTAAAGCATGACCCAGCCTAACTTCAGAGTTCCTGGAGTAACAGGGAAAGAACATCTCTCTCTCAAGCTTGCTGAACTTTTTAGCCCCAGGACAGAAGAAGGAGGCTACACCAGCATCAACAACCTGTGCGAAAAGTCGATGTGTTTCTGTGTAGCAGCTTCATACCCACCTCAATTCCCCCAGCTGTTTCGCTTCACTGGTGGTCGAAATGATTTCTGTATGTTCAGAGAGCGAAGCTCTGCTCCCGTGCAGTCATCTCCCTGCTTGGTTTATCTGCAGGGATTGAGCCAAGGATCTCTTGACCTGAAAACATAAGTCTATCCTACTTGAACTCAGAGGTCAGCATTGTTAGTTTGGCAGGAACAGCGGTCTCCAAAGCTCTGGATGTGCTCAGCGAGAGGTTGGGAAGGCTACAGCACCTCTGCACCGGGACAATTCCTTCTGGACAAAGCAGGTTGAAAACACACTCTAGTTTCTCCTCATTTCTGTTACAAGTAAGAAAACTTGACAGCAGAATGGCACAGATAATGTTTCACTCTGAAATCTTCTAATCATACTAAGATTTTAGGAAGAAGTCTTTTAAAGATTAGTTTTGAAACTTATTAGAAAGCATTGTCCTTTCCACAATGATCCTAAGGCATTTTCCCCCACATCTTCTAAAATTTCAATGGCAAAAACTTAATTTGGACTGACTCAAAATCACAGCCAGACCCCAGCTGGCTGCAGGGAAGCTGCCAGTCCCGTGGCTGGGCCAGGAGCACTGCCAATGCTCCCACAGCCACGGCAGAGCCTGGGGGGATCAAAGCCCCCCCACCTGCCCGAGCAGCACTGCCCAGCCCTCGGGATGGGGCGCAGAAACACTATGGGCAGGGAGCACCGACTCCTCTCCGAGCACAAAGAGGACCAGCACCACGTGGAGACAATGTGGGAATACCTAACCATGCCTTTTCCCTCTACTCAACCCCCTCTTCCTCTGATTCATAGCCATTAGTTCCAACTCCTACGATGCTGAGGAAATTAAGCCCTTCGTTAGCTCAGACGTGCCAAGGCACGACCAGACGATCTCTAGCCAGACTTCAGCAGAGGGGGAGGAAAACCCTGGGTACTGGGGTATATCCTTGCAAGTTTCCAAGGGACCAGACTGGGATGGAAAAGGAAAGACAACACCCTGCTTGCAATCCAGGCAAGAAGAGGAAGAAACCTTTCCCAGCGTGAAACCAAAATAAATACCGTGTCAAAAATTAAACAGCAGCAGCACAATAAAACCCCGCAATAACTCGGCAGCGCTGCTCGCTGGCACCGGCTAGCCAAGCCTCCGCTGGGATAAATGACAGAGAACTTCCTATGATAAACTAATAAAAGAGATTTCTATGAGTAATCATTGATTTGACAGGAAGTCAAACAAATCTATCCATCACCGCTGACATGTGTCTACAACCTTCCAAACAAAGCAGCGTCTACAGAGAAAAATTGAGCAAACTGCCCACACCGCCTCAAATGCCACATAAAGACAACCAGAGGCAGGAGCCTGGATCGAACGCTGCCTGCCACTCACTCCAGGCTCCGTCTTTGATCCCTCCTGGATCCGCTTCTGAGGCCCTCCAACATCAGACAGGCCCTCGGCTTCTCCTCCCACATCCTGCCCTGCGCCCCTCGCGCTCGGCAGGGCGCAGCCTCCCCCTGCACCAGGGCTACGGAGAGCGAACGATGGGCTGCATCCGTCCCAGCCCTCCGCTGCCCACGGTGGTGATCTCTTCCAGGCAGATCATGTTCTCTCCAGGCAGATGGTGATCTCCTCCAGGCACTCACTTACCAGGGGCTCTGTCTGGCCCAGAACTGAGCCACGCTGGCAGCATCTGAGGCTCCAGGCATGCCAAGCTCTGGCCACCACAGCTCCAAGCACTCGTTTTTGGGAACCAATGAATCCCACTACACATCCCAAGAGGGCAGGGACTTGGCTGCTTCCTTTAATTCTTGAAATTAATTGACGATTAGCAAACAAAATGAGTGGGGGGCTTAAAGGAACTTGGGAAGGGCACTGTGAGGGAGCAGCAATCCGATGGGCCATGGGGCAGCTCAGCGGGGCTGTCCCGAGCCATAGCACAGCAAAAAGCCACCATTACCCAGGTCGTCTGCCACTGCATGTGACAGCACCTCCAGCCCCTGCAAAAACCACCAGGCTGAGGCAGGACTGTAACTGTGGCCTCTAGAGGAGTCACAGCTGCTGAGCCGTCCCAGAAAGAGCTGTCCTACAAAGCATGCACCGCACCTTACCAATAAAAGGGAGCAGCGGGCTGTGTTTGGGGATATCCACTGCTTTTTCCATTTCCTATAGCCTGTTTCCCTCTGCTCTGCCCCTCTGAGGTTGACGTGGAAGCCACCTGGCTGCTCGTGTAAAGGACCTGCTGCAACCTCAGCTCTCCCTTCTTGCTTTCCTTCTCCTGGCAGCCCTGTGAGATGCCCCAAAGTGCTGTCGCTCTGCCAGAGAGCAGTTGCGGAGAAATCAAGGCCAGGATTTTACCAGCAGGGCCTGGATTGGATGCCAGGGCTCAGTGCCCAAAATAGCCCATCTGTGAACCCTGAGCACAGTCAGCAGGGACAGGAACACTCTCCAGAAGACAGGAGGAGCCCATGCCCCAGCTGCTGGGAGAAGGGACCGGAGCCTGGGGCACGTTCACACACGGACACAGGGCAGCCCAGAGGCCAAGACTCCTTCATGCTGATGCTGCCTGCAGCCTGAGTGAAAGCATCCCTGGAAACTGCAAGCAAAAGCAAAACAGCAAACAAAGCACTGTGCAGGGTCACGCAGTAAGGCCAGGCTTGGGGCGAGGTTTCCTGAGCTCTAGTGGGTCTCCCCGAGCTCCGGGCTGCCTGCTTGGTCCAGCAAACACCCAAACCCCAGCACTGCAGCACTCTGACTTTTCCCAGGCAGCTTCTGCAAGCACAGCAGCTCCCAGAAAGCAATCACTGAAGGGGTCTGAAGGCAATCAAAGGCACTTCAATTAGAAATGCAGATGATCCCTCGCTGCTGATTCAGGACAGCATGGGCTTAGTACTAACCTGTGCAAACATAAACACAACCAAATTCTTTAATCATCACAAAATCAAACCCCTCCACGCTGCGCTAGCCGGGCTGTCCTGCGCATCTGTGCTGGCGAGAGAGACAGCTCCCAGCTGACACCGCAGCACTGGCAGCAGGGCTCTTACGCTGACTTTAATCAGTGCAGAAAACTTGAGGGATAAAACCCTGCTTCCAGTTCTTCCTGAGCAGCTCTGCCGATGCATACAGAACTAGTAGGTAGGCATTAACGGGGAAGACTTTTTTTTTCCTTCCCTCTCTAATTGTAGGTTTTATTCCTGATTTCAAAAGCAGTGTTTGATCCTGAAGTCCTTGGGGCTTAGATATTTATAATAGACTCAAAAGCAACCCAAACAGAGAGAGTACCATTCTTCAAAAACTCCCTGCTGTTAGGCTCACCCCCTTTTAAACAAAGCAGATAGGATTCATTTGGATAATTTAGATATTGTTTCTCAATAACATGAGTCTATTTGAAATAAAACTCCAGACTTTGCACAAAATTTGCAAGCTATCCACCTAAAAAAAAAAAAAAAAAGCTAAGCAAGTGAAACCCCCCAAAGCAGAACAAGTTTTGGCAGAGCAACACTGTCAAAACCCTTTTTATTTCTGCTTTTCTTAAAACAAGAACAAAACACCTAATAACCTTGCGGCTTTGTTTTGTTTTCTAGGGAGAAAAAGAAACCCAGAGCTTGCTGGGAAGCTCTTGTGCCAGAGACAAAAGGCATTAAGAGGTTTCCCTCCGATCCCTAGTACATTGGTAACACACCAGGGGCAGGGCGATGTGCATCTCCGTGCACTGAACCATCCTCTCCCTCCCAGTAGCCGTGTGTTACTGGGGACAGGCTCTGCATGCCCTGGGTTTTGGGAAGGGAGTTCACCTAGGCACATCACACTGGGATTTCCGTTCTCATAGCTGAGTGCCATGGGCTGAAGCAAGGGAAATGATGAAGAGCCGAGTCTTGAGCACTGGGAGGAACAAGGAAAAGTTCAAGGACATCATTGAAAAAACTTCCTCATGGAAGTGGAGTCAGCAGAGGCTGTTCCATGGAGCACCTTGTTTTCAAGGCTGCCTTGTGTCCTTTCTCCTCCCTGCGGCCCCCAATTCTCCCACCTGAGCTAAACCTAACAATGAGAACAAGACATTGCTCCACACCTCTCCTTTTAATTAATTCGGAGCAGCTCAGCTTTGGAAAGCAATTTCTAGGTCTGCCCTCACTTGCCAGCCTGCTGAGGGCTTCCCCCAGTTTTTGTGGGGGAGCTGCTGGAAACCCCCAGCGGGTTACAGCAGACTGCACAACCCCCAGGAGGCCTGAGGTGGTGGCCAGGCTCTGAAAAGCTTGATGGCCAGAAGCTGAAAAGCTTGAAGCGTGGTCCCACCACATTCTGGGCAGGGAGCACAGATGGTTCTGGATGCAGGAGCTCCAAAACGCAAGTGCATAAATCGCTGCGATCCCTGCACGCATCAGTCAAAGGCCTTCTGGGGAAATCGGTGCTCCGTGGAAAAGGACTGCTCATCTCCCTGCAGAACAGACAAATGCTTCTGGGCCAAGAGAAACGCGTGATCTGTGGCCTCAAGGGCAGAGAGCTTCCTGGGGATGCTGCACGCCAGCCAAGCAGCAGCAACTGAAATCATCAGCAACAGAAAGAGGAGCTGAAAACTCCAGATGCTGCTAAAACAACAGCTTCTCATTTAACTGCAGTTAAGATTTTCCAACACCTTGCAATGTTTTTGGATCAATCCCTCTGACAAAAGCCAGCTGCCAAGACGCAAAGTGCAGGCGGCAGCAGGTGATGGCAGGATATGGAGAAAGGAAATGCAAATATTTGGGAGGCAAGCCCAAACCGGAGAGGCAAAGGCTGTCGGAGACTTGGAACTTCAAGGCTAGGGGAGGCAGCTCACAGAAATGCAGATTAGCAGGGGGCTGTCAGCAACTGCCTGGGAGGAGGACGGGGGGCAGGATGTGATACTCCATCTAAGCACAGAGGTGGCTCTTGAGCTGTGTGGGAAGCGAAGCATCCCCATGCCTGACCGTACAGAGAAGTAATGCTCTAATCAGATGCTCTAATCACCCTAGATCAGAAAGGATCATCAACTTCCATGGGTGTAAACAAAAGAAAAGCCAAAAGGTCAAATACATTACCACCTCCCAGATCTCTTCAAAAGCAAGGGGCAAGAGATAACTGCGCTAAGTGTGGCCTAAATCTCATGAAACTCAATGTTCCTTCACCAAAACAGCCAGCGCGCACATGGGGAGCATACAGAAAGCCTCCCAAGGATGAGTTTTGACCCTCCTCGCTACCAGGCAGAAGGAAACCAGGTGTGGAGAAGAAAGGTGCTGCTTGGCACAAGCCAGTGCGTGGCTGCTCCCTGTGACCACGGGTAGCCGCTGCAGTGCTAATTGGCAGGGAGGGAAGGAGGTGGCGGGATGGAGTTCTTAGTTCCTCCTCCACTGTTCTGAAATCGGGAAATGCCAAATGTTGATATCCTCCATAAATATCTATTTAAAAACATTGCTTCCCCCATCCTTCCTACTGCCTACCCTCCTACACCAGCCAATTTATGAGCACAAACACGATGGAAGCTCCTGGCTTGGTACTGGCTCGTGGCACTAAAAACCACCCTAGTTCAGAAACTGACCTTCAGCTTCGCTGTTTTTATCTCATCTGCTTTTGTATGCTTCCTCCCTATGGAAGTGACTATCCCGAGAAAGTCTTCTGATGAGCCATCTGGAGGAAAGGGCAGCCAACCTCCCACTCCCAAAAACCTGACACACGGAATGCAGATTCAGAACAAAAAAATGGTGTTGTAAAGGTCTCTACACACACCAGAAAAATAGGAAACCCACCTCCTGAAGCACCATCACTACTATTAATGTTATTTCTGGCAGTGTTAAACTCAACCTCGGATTACTTCTCCACAGAACTACCTGAGGCTCAGGAACCCCTGAAGCATCTGACTTCTTTGTCTGTGACCTGGCACAGTGACGCACAGGGACCTTCTTCATCAGGACCAGCACGAGACAACCTTGTGTCTTATTCTCCAGCCCATGCCACAAACCTGAAACAAGATCATGCTGCCCTGCGACAACAAGGACTGCACACTGGTCTCCCACAAGTGTCAGGCACGAGTCTGAGGCACATGCTGCCAGCTCTCTGTAAGGCTGGACATGCAGGTACATCTGATGTGTAGGACAGGCTCTGAAATGGAGGAGAGGGAAGGAAACCTCATTAGACGGTCCTGCTGGTCTGACTGAGAACATATCTGCAGCCTCAGGACCAGGGCAGGTCAGCAGCAGGCCTGCAGCAGAACTGAGGCTACCAGCTGAGGAAGGATATTGAGCATCTTCATATCGCACTTGGAATGGAAACGCTCCCGCAGGGAAGCTGGAATGAAAGAAGTGTGTCAGGCTGTGCATGGTCGTGGCTTGTCCCAGGGGCCCCGGCTGGAATCCCAACAGCATCCATGAGCAGCAGGTGAGCATGGGACAGCACCACCTGCAACCCCCGAACACTCCCAGCAACAGGTCCCAGCCCACGGCAGGATCAGGTCCGTGGGGAGCAGCCTCCAGCATCCCACAGCCCCCTCTTTCTGCCACCCTACAGGACGAGCTCACTGAAACACCTGAGCTCCAAAATCTTTTGGTCACCATCTCTTGCCAAGGCGCCTCCTGTCAGGAGCAGCTCTGTTGTTTTGCTCACCTGCGCTCCCCAAATCTTCCAAAAACCTTCCAGGATGCCTGCGAGCAGCCGCTGACACACTGATCCAGAGCCACATGGGAGATGCAGTTTGAGGAGGAAGAAGAGGTGATTTTTCAAATTGCTCTATCTGAGCTGGCACCTGTGGTGCCTGACAGGACTTCCAGCTGGAACCTCATGCTCTCCAACAGTAATTTTGGCCATCTGGTTATTTGTCACCACTGTCAGAAGCGCTCCCATCCTCAGAATGCCTTTCTCTAAATATTTTTGTTACTGTTTCCTTTGTCTGCATTCAATAAAGCCACACAGAAGGAATTTAGGTGTTGATTTTTAGTAACATTTAATTCAGTTATTTTGCAGATGCAGTGTTTTGGCTTCTCATCCCAAACTGACTTTTTGGAAGAAAATGCTTTACTCGCATTAAAAAAGCATTAAGCAGCCAAAAAGCAGCTCCAACCCACCAAAATACCATGCCTCGGTCTAATCCATTGCAAAATATGCATGGATTTTTGCACAATCCTGTGGGTTTCAGTGAAACAGACTGTCCAGTTCCACCCTCTTGTCACGAGGGTTGCGAGCAGAACTGTGTATCCCCCGATACAGGAAACGTACCTAGCTCCCATCACCTCAGCTCCACTCGTAGATGCTTCACCAAGCGCAAGGCAGAAGGCTATTATGGGATGTATGAACTACACATAGCATCAAGATATGTTAGTCCTTTTCCAGAAGACTTTTTGCACACCTGAAACCTCATCTCCTTGAAATCCCAGAGTCTCCTCTCTCCAAGCAGCGCACAGAAATCCTCTCACTTCTCAGACCTTTCACCCCACGAGTCTGACTCCTCCTAATAAGCCGTTACGCGGGAGCATCTTCTTTGGAGCTGCGTGTTCTTCCATAAGATAGCAAGAGGGAAGCTATTTTCTGATATAAAGATAGTTTATCTCCCTTGACAGATTTCAAGGTAGTTTTAAAACTCCTAACAATATGCTGGGTTTTCCCCATCACAGCTCTGATGGCGAAGGAGCGATAAGACATGTCAGCATTATTAACCTGAAAATGTTGCAGAATTCTTGAGAGGTAACCCAAAGCCCATTAAAATTCTCCTTGTAACCCATGGGGTCACTAAAATAAAGTGCAAGATCTTAATGATTCTGCTCACCTTTGCTGCTGGGGGTACAGACACCCTTCCTTCTGGCCACACCGCCTGCCTGCCTACAGCCAGGTGCACGAGGTCTTGATGCCAGCCTTCAAAGAAACGATGTCCAACTCCACTGCGAGCCCACTCATCCCCTGTGCCCGACCCTTGGCAGTTGGCAAGCTCTCTGGCAGAGAATTTCACACAAATCACGCCTGAATGGCTCCTTTAGCGCACTGGAAGCGAAGGCTGTCCTTTCTCTAAGGCAGCATTGCATGCATCTGAAGGGAGATATTTCTTCCTACATTAATGTTTCACCCTTCCTGGGAACACAGGGGCCATCTTAGAGGTAATTCTGCATTTACCTGGCCCTTATTTAACATGGCCTGGCCTTCAACATGTTTCCTAGAGCAGACGCCTACCTGCGAGTCAGAGCTGGGTTAGCAGGACTAGGCTCAGGAAGGTACTACAGTCCTTCAGGATAAACAACAGCATCTCTTCAGGATACATCACCTCCCGTGCTCTTTGGCTTTAGGCTTTTCTGCTAAGGCACAAGCTAAATACCTCATGGGCAGCTCAGAAGCTAGGCCTGTGCAGCGCTCGAGTCCTTTTGCTGTTCACAGGATCAGGACAAGACATTTCTGATTGCTGTCTGTTTCCACACAGGCAAGTTTTCATAAAATATTACTTCAGTGTAATGATAGCTTGAGCTTCATGCTCAGTCTTGTGTGCAAATTCATTAGCAGATTTTACGGAAATTAACGGAAGACCCACCAGAACAAGAGAGAACTCCTCTTGCCCATCAAAGAGCAAGTAACAGCAAGAGCTGCAGGTTCACCAACCCACAGCACAACACCACATCAGTGTCTAACATCGGCTCTCGCTGTTCTGCATTTGCCATGCTCTTTGATAAAGGCTTGTTCAAGGAACTCAGCGGTAAGGGTAGATGGGGAGCACACCCAGCTCTGCGAGCAGGGACAGCCCAGAGCTGGCGTGGTGCCTCCCCAGCCCTTTGATCCCAAGCAAAAGCATGCTGTGGCTGCATTCCTCGCACGGGGAGGAAGGAAATACCTGCTGAAAGAGCTTCTGGCTTGCCAGCTAGGAAAGCAGGGAACCAAGTCTTAGCTCTCCAGTGAATTTCTGTGATAATTGTCGATTCGCCCATCCTGCACCTCAGCTGTCCACGTGGGGTGGATGTGGGGAGGATGTGTGGAAGGAGAAGGGAGGCCAACTGAAACCCTTCAGACCATGCAGCACTCACCACACTGTCCGACTGTAAAAGCCAAGCACAAGCTTTCTAACTAGAGCAGAAGCAGAATGAAAGAACAGGTCAAACTCTTGAATACAAGCAGGGTCTGACACCCCAGTCAACGTGACCACAGCTGGGGGGAGGCAGAAACAATAAATGATTTGGAGATAGGAGAATCAATGATCTGACAAAATCAGTTATTGCTAGCTCGATTAGTTTAAGTAGGGCAGCAAACTCTGAAGGTTAATAATACTATTTAGCTGCAAAAAGTTTCAAAAAGAACTGGAAAATAGTTTTCAAAATGTGGCAGATACATGAGGGGTTTGCAGCATGTCACCTGGCCATCTGCAAACACGTAAAACTTGATGAAGGTTTATTTTAATAGTAAGGAGTATTATTTTGACTCTGACACGAGCTCAAGCAATGGTTCAGGTTATCCTGAATTTCTATCCTTGAGGTTAATTGGCAATTGTCACTGAGAATGTCTCTACTAATTGGTAAGCTTGATTAGACTTAAAATCATTGGCACTAAGCCTCCATATTTGGACAAAAAGTGTCTTCCCAGAATCATAACATACAATCAAGTTAAATGACCTTTTTGCACCAGTTTGATTGCTATGCATTATGAGCTGAATTTGATCATTCATTTCTCATATCCTCCGATGTGCCCAAGGTAAAAGAACATCACAGCTTCAGTTCTTTGCTACCCAGCCAACCGCCATCTTTACATTTTATTTAGTTAATAACATTAATTAGGAAAGAAATCTCTAACCTGCTCCACGCTCTCAAGCAATTTGTGTGGATTTGCACCCACAGGAATGCCCCGGCCAGGGATTTCCAGCCACAGTCCTGCCATGGATACGGGCTGGTAGACATTTCACTCCGTTTTCACTTCCTTTAGTGTTTGCTCTTTCTGGCAGGTGTCAGATCTTCTATGTGTTTGTGTAACTCTGAGCACAAGCTGGCGCTGATACCAGAACTCAAAAGCTTCAGTTGGTATCATCAAAAGGCTAACAAATCCAGAGTGTGTTAAAAATCACCCGGGTAGCTTGTTTTGCATTAATATAGATCCAGTTAATGAAAAAATGGAAAGCAAGCATAGATCTTGGGATGTCTCCTCTATACATTATTCAGGCTGGCAATGCCATACTGTCTTGGCCAGGCTAAACATTTAATTACAGATTCATTTTCTTTTTGGTTTCCTGATGACATTTAATCCTTTCAGCTGTTATAAATGACTCTGGAGCTGGGTGCTCTTTAACCAAAGCACAGGTTTTTTCATAACCTCTTTTTTATTGGAACATTTGGAGATCCTGAGGTTTTTTTTTAATCAAAGCTCTGGGTCAAATTGACTGGCTGGCATAAACAGACCTGACTGCATTGACAACCAGGGAGTTATGTTCATTGAATATGCTGCCTTCATTTTTCGCCTCAGAAATCAAAAGAATGGCTCTTTTCTTGCCAAGCCCCTTTATGTCCTGTCCTACCAGCAAGCAGATTAGATTTTCCCCACTTCCCTTCCCCTGCAAGCCCCGTCCACCAGGACTTGCTTTTATTTTCCCACGCTCTGTCATCTCCCCTTGTGAAAAGTACCATAAGTAAATATTTCACTCCTCTCCTCCTTTTTCAGAGAGCAGCTGAAATCCAGCCAGACTGTACAATTGGATTATCCTCATCCAAGGATACAGACATCTATCATTTACTGACTCTTAAAGTCAAACAAGTTATGCAGAGCTCTGTGCAGCACTCCTTTATTCAGTCAGGCCGGTGAATGGGAAATGACAACAGCAGCGCGATAAATTTTGGGCCCTTTCAAGATACTGACTTTGAATGCACAATCACGGGCACAATGCAGGCCCCTGTCTCTTTTCCATTTCTTCCTCGGCGGTCTGATTTGGTCACGTTCAGCTGCACAATGCGCAGCCCTGGCACTGAGCGTCCCAGACCCGAGTGCACCACAAGGAGCTCGGTCATCCTCATCAGACCTGACCTCGTGGCTGTGGGGCTAATGGAAAGGCTCCATGGCATGCTGAAACAACTTCAGCCACCTTTGGACCAGGACTCATATCAGAAATTGTGTCAGATTGTCCCAAAGTGTCTATCTCTGCCAGACCTCTGTGCCCAGCATGGCCATGAAGACCCTCGCCTCTTCCCACATCCCATCAAACCCTCGAGGTTAATTCTGACACTAACATGGGGCCAGACCTAAGCTGTGCCCTTGCTGTTGAGCCAAGCACAAGATGTGTCCCCTAACCTCCAGCCTGGTCTCTAGGAAAGTTATGGAGTCCTCAGACCCTACACACAGCTCAGAAATACCCCCAAACATATCAGGAGTGCTTGCTGTCCTCATGTGCCTGTTCACACTGCTCAGCTCTGTTTCTTTCCATACCTTGGCTATCCCCTTCAAAGCCACGTCAGCATGGCAGCGGCTGGCTTTCCACACAGGTTACAGATGGACAAAGGACACCGTACAGGCATTCAAGTAGAAGAACCTATTCTGCAGAAATTCCTTTTACCACTGCCCACCTGGTCATCCATAGGACTAGATCCTGGGGCAGGGAATATGCTGGGAATGGGGAAAAGAGTGCCAAATTAGTGCCTCAGCTGTCACGTGAACTGAGAAAACGCCTGCCCTGCATGGTAAGCAGGCCTCTGCACCCAGCCCCTGGACACCCCAGCTCCTGGCAGCACCAAGTTAAGCGGTACGGAGCCAGGGGAGAGGAGCACAGGGCTGCTCGGGCACCACTCTGATTACGGAGGAAGAGGCAGAGGTCAGGAAAGTAGGCTACAAACCCAGTGGCTCATTAGTTCTGCTGCTCATGGAACAATTGCCTGGTATCACCTTCATCGCTAGCTGCTGAAACAGCAAAGTTTAGCTCAAAATGTCACAAACATCTCTTCTAATCCCCTACCGAAGAAAAACACCCTTTTAGCAAGCAACAAGGCAGCAAAATAACCCGAAAAGACAGCAACAACTTCCCTCCCCCAACAGCTGTGAAAATAAGCAAGGACAGAGTGCAAAAGCACTAGGTCCTGAGCCTAACTCCACTGCCGCTGGTGGGAAAATGTTCCATACCCTCCAGCATAACCCAGTGCTCACAGCCAAGTTCAGAGCTGACGGCACAACTGGGCTGTTTCTGCAGGGGCTGCATCCCCTCAATGCCAAAAGAACCCGTTTTTGAGTCTGTCGCTGCAAGAACCACTCTGGGTGGTTTCTCCTTTTGACCTACCCTTGCACTGGAGCCTTGCAGGCAGGCACAGAGCTACGGCAGCCGCTTGGCACGGGCCTCGTCCCCACCAGAGCCAGCAATGTGACGGGGAGCCGGGCACAGCCCTGCTTTCATGCTCCCCCCCACCCTCCAGGAGGGCTGATCCTGTCAGAAGACCCTGTCTTCTACCCTGTCTGGGAGCTTTCAGGCCAGCAAATGTTTCTGGCTCCCCCTTTTCTCCCTCCTGGTCCCCAAAACTCCAAACACGTGCTGGCAGCAGCCTCCCACAGCACGTCTTCTCCACACAGCTTTGCCAGCCAGCCTAATGGACTTGCTGGAGGCAGCTCCCCCCTTCGGGAGAGGATGAGAAACCTTTGTGTGCTGACTTGAACTTCACGCCCCTGCCTTTACAATTCCTAACAGGCAACTGTGAAGAAAACTACAACATCAAGCACAGAAAGTGGATATGCTTTGGAGAGGATTGCTCAGAGCATGCAGGATAAATGAAGCCACAGGGTCTGCTTTGGAACAAGCTCTTTGAACACAGTGAGCTTTGAACAGGAGCAGGCAGCACAATAGCCCCTTGAGGAGCTGTGGAAACTCCCATTTCTGCAGCAGCTCCAAGCCTGAATCTCACTTGTGCACTTTTTAGCCTGGTACCAACAGCAGGATCTGCTGGACCCTCCCTCATCACAGTCAGCTGAGGGGTGCAGGCACTGCTCCTCCATGGGGCTGGGAGGGCAGCGGCTCATGCACAACCTCCGTGCATGCTCCAAATGAGAATGAAGCCACCAAGCTCCACATTCCTGAGGTGAGGAATGAAACCTCATGCAAAGGTCCAACTGGAGAAGAGCAGGAAGAGCAATATCCTCCAAACCACAGCAAGGCAGAGATGTGTCAGCTATCAACAAGGTGCTTGGAGCCAGCCTTGTCCTGCCACAGCACCCAGCCTGTTACAAAGCAGGGGGAGCAAACTGCACAGCATTTACACAGCCCAAACAGGTGGTATGCCAGCACCTCACACCAGCTCCATCAGTGTGTCCATACAACGGGTACAAAACCCTGCTGCTCTGCTCTGGCCCTGCCTGTTTACACCAGCTCTGGTTCCTGTTGCTACTCCTGGGTCTGTCTTGAGGGCTCTGATCACAGCAGACGCCCAGCACACAGCCCAGTCTGGGATATGGGTGTCCTGGTTGAGGAGCCCGTAGGATCCGTCTGACTCGTAACCCACCCACCACCCCAGAGGAAAAGCAAGAGCGATGAATCAACCAGCCCCCACGTGTTTGCCAGGTCTTCCCTGTCACTTCCCTCTTGACATTTCCATAATCCTGCTGTGCCTGCAATTAAGAATTTAAACAAAACGCCCGCTGCTTTCCTCCTCCTTCATAACATGGAGTAACAGAACTCCACAGGCACCAACTCCTGCTGAAATGAAATGATAAAAAATGAGCATCCGAGGTCAGAGGGTTTTTCACAGCTGCCGAGGGATGCGAGAGATAAAAGGACAGGAGTGTCAGAATTTCTTCCTCAGGATGTGAAAGTGTAGCACGCAGCCCGATTACATATTTATTTATGGGGAGATACACTGATAGCATCTGTCAAACCTCATTGCAGAGCCTGGAATTGTGCTAGTCAAACCGTGCTCAGCCCTGCGAATTGCCTCACTGGCTCCAGCAGTAATCACTACCGTGGCGGTGGAGGGTGGGTGTAAAGGTCAGACGAACCATTCCTGGTGGAAGCCAAGGCACAGCAGAAGCCTCTCCTGCCTGCAGGGCCGTTACACCTGCAGTTCAGAGACAGCCTGTGGCCACAGGCAGCCCAGCTTTTAGCAGTGTTTATTCCAGTACCAATTATTTTCTGCTGGGGTCAAACTCACAGATAGGAGGGGATGGAGAGCACTCTCCAAATTTTCACCCCAGAGTAAATTATTTCTCTGGCTTCTACAAGAAAATATATCCTCTAACCCAGCATATCCCACATATACACTTGGTATGTTTTGGCAGGGTCTCCCTTCCAGCTACAGCAGCTTCTGGAGGGCTCATGTTGTCAACAGGATGCTCAGCAACCACCCAGAGCTGGCAGGCACCACTGACACACACTAGACCCAGGTGTGATGTTCTACCCCGTTCCTCAATATTTGGAGGAGACTTGTCCTGCACACAAACCAGATCCTGTTGCTCCCTTCCCAAGTGTCCTGGACCCTGCTGAAACACTGCAGTAGTCCTGACAGCTCCTCTTGATGCACAACTTCTTGCAACAAGGGGTGTTACTGGTGCTCCCATTTGCAGTCTCTAATGGGTGCCTCTACACCTCCTCATCACCTCCTCTAGTTCTGGCTGACCTACATAATTGTGCCACATGCACACCTCGTCACCTTAATTTCATATTGATAAATGTCTTAACTTCAGCTAATGAATACAGAGAGCCAGGGACAATAATTGCTCATTATTTTCCCATTATTTTTGCTTTGGTGATATGTAAATTAACCAAGGATCTTTGCAGTTCTCTATTTTGACAATTCAATGGCATTAGACGTTTCAGCAGTTGCTTTAACAAGTCTAATTTGCTAGGTTTATTTCCAAGAAATTGTGCCACTAGCAATTTGTCTATTTACTCACAATCTCTTTGGCACTCGGTCGGCAAGTGTCTGCCTGCATGCCCCAACAGGGAGGCTCAGGACTTTTCCAGCTCCTATCCTGTGATCCACATCTCACCAGGCACAAAAGAGTAATAATAATCCAAATCCCAACCCTAAACTAAAAAGACCAAGAGAAACCTTTGAACAGATTCTTTTGCTTAGAATTAAAAAAAGAAAAAGGAATCCCATGTCTTTACTCAATTATTTCTTATCAATTTCATTGACTGCATTACCCATTCGGATAATCTGGCAGAGGAGGATGAATGCATCTATTATTTATGTATTTATCTGTTTTCTACAGTTGGCTGCTGTCCATTCTGCATCACTGAAGCTCTGTGAACCTGCCTGAGCCCAACGACAGACAGCTACAGCAGAGGATTGGGCCCATTTGACTGTGAGCAGCCGAAGTCCATCACACTGCTAATAACAGCCTGGGGTCACTCATTGCACAACTACCAGGGGAAGATGGTAAAGACACAGGCTACCCCTGGGAGCTGCTGGAAGGCTGGCACTGCTAAAAGGGCTGTCTGGAGAAGCATTATGATGCTCCAGTTTAACTCATCCCTCTCCGGTGCAGGACCCTTACAAACCCAAATTAGACCCAAGCCTGAGGAGATGCTGTACTGGGAAAAGACTTCCCAAAGTCCGTGTTGGTATTACTTCAGCTGGGAGCATTCAATGCTCCTGCAAGGGCAGCAGGAGAAACAGAAGTGTCACAGGATGCACAAACAGTAATTAAAGCACTGTACCATCAGGCTGCTCAAACACACGACAGCACACCTTAATGCATCACCCATCACTCTCCTTCAGGAGCTAACGCCTACTGATCCTCTGCTCCAGCGGATTCACCTGCACTGACCACTTCCTCCTTTCTGCTGGAATTAGAGATGCCAAACATCTCTCCGTGCAGGGACAGACAGGCAGAGCTTTCTGTACCGACTCACACCCACGCCAAGGGCAGCTAGAGGATCTTGTCATTCCCCTCAGCAGGAGAAAGGAAAAAAGTGAGTGTTGTCAACCAGGCATTTTCAACCAAGGGGTCACAAATCCAATCACTTTGCCCTACCCAGGAGCCGCTAGATGAGGAGTCCAGGCAAACAATACATTTTTTTTCCCCTTTGATTGATTTGCACATTGTGAAAGTTGGGGGTGAGAAGAAGAGAGCAAAGGGAAACCTATTCTGGCTTGACTACAATATCTGCTTCAACAAAATTGAAAAGGTCTGTTTGGAACATTTCTAAACTTCTCAAAAATAAAGTTAAAGAAAGGTCTGAAATGAAAAGTCGGCTCAGTGAAAGAGAAGCAAAAAGTTGGGAAAATATCAGCAGAAAGTACTCCAATTTTCCTCCCCATGTTTTTGTGTTCTGCAACAATCCACTCAAATCAGTCTGGTGTCATGATTATGTCAATTAGCAAATCATTTGTGCAAGAATAAGTAAAATGCATTTTAATGTCTCCAAGGGCAGTTCATAGGGGAAGAAGAGGGCCCAGTTCTGAACCAGAAGGAACTCTGTTTCTTTTAACCACATCAAATGCAATCCTATGGCTTTGCAGAGAGCTACCCCTCCCTTGGGTGACCCCAGGCAGATCATGGGGAAGGAGGAAGAGAACGATGGGGATTCACATCTTTCTCTCCTGTTGGGCAGCACAGACCCTCAGAGCACTGCCTCCACTCACAAGAGGACTGCAAAGATCCAAGGTGCTGGAGTTTCAAGTATTTAGAGTTTCACACAATTTTGTGCATTGCCACTCACCTTCCGCAGCACTGTCAGCTTTTGGGATGCCAAAAGGCTCCCCCAGCCTGGATTTATATTTACCACATCCTTCCCAACAGGAAGGTGTCAAACCAGTCCGTGCATTTTTTTCTAAGTCTCGAGCACCTGATCTGCATGTACCACTGCTGCTCATACACGGTGTAAACTGTTGCTGCAACAACATGTTGTACCACAAACAGTATTCCTCCAGCTTGTGCTAAGGAGCTAATCCTGTAACTGGCTGCACATGAGTGAGCAACAGAATGTTATCTCGGATGTGTCCCACCTGAGGCACAATCAGCATTAACCAGCACATTAGCCCCTACTTGACCTCTGATTTGTGCCAGTTCTAGACTTTGAAGGGGTCATCTGACAGTAGGGTGACCCAGATCTGTAGAAGGGATAACCCCAGAGTCTTTGGGGCTGCTATCTCGTTAGCACATATCTATCAGTCTGGTACCTCTGTGTAGGAGGGCCTCCTGCAGAAGGCAGCAGAAAGCACCCTACCCTCCCATTTGGTAGTGGCAGCCTTCTGCCAATGGGACAGGTCTGAGGGCATTGCTCCCTGGGCTGGCTGTCAGCAGCTGGAGCACATGGGGTGGTCATATGCTCAACCCACCTGGTGGCCAAGCAAAAAATAAATAAATAAATCACACAATCTGATACACTAAGGAAGTTCTCTCAGGTCTTCAACAGAGACAGGAGAAGCATGCCTGCTGGTACCAGCCCAGCCACCGGACAGCGCCTGCAGCTCCAACCAGCCCCCACACCCTTGCCATCCACCTACAGACCATGCTTCCCCACTTCAGGCAGAACTCCCCCAGGAAACATTTCCACATGGGAGTAGTCCTCTGAGTGACAGTACTGAAGAATTTGAGAGCTGCAGCAAGCAGCACACAGACTGAACAGAAACGATCAAAGCAGCACTCGCAGGTGGGCTCCTGGGGTCACAGCACGTAGAGCATGGACAGGTACGACAGCCAGCACCAGGAGTTTCAGAAAGCGATGCCTCTCGCAGCCAGGAAGTTCATGTACGAAGCACTCAAATCCCCAGAGCCCAGAGGTCTGTGTCTCTGCCTGGAATAACAATGCACAAAAATGACTTGCTGTCTTTGGTTACTGGTATCGTGAAATAACAGCTCCTCGCTATCAGAGTACAGCACAGAATGAACAGGAGGAAAAAAAAATACACACCCAGAAGCACAAAAAGCCTAAAGCTGCTCAATAGAGGACTCAGACAAACCCAGCCAGACTAACCAATCACCACACATAAATGTGATTTCTTGCGTATGTCTGGTACTGTGCAATGCAGTCTTTTTTTCCTTCCAGCCATCTGAATTTCTCTTAAGGAGACAAAAAGGGAGGAGAAAACGAAGAGTATCCCCACATGCCAGTTGTTAGACGACAATCTTTGCACTCTCTGCTTACAGTTGTCTGTTTTACCACCGAGCTGGTTTTCTAAGGAGCCAAATTATGCGCAGGAATCAATGAAGGCTGCTGCAGCACTTCCAGCTGCTGCAGGGAAAGATTGTTGCTGCCACCTGCAGACTAACCTCTGGAGACAAGCTTTCTTCTTAAAACACCTGGGTCAAGCGGGTGGGATGTACAGAGCTAACAAGGCATCATCTCTGCAAAAGAGGGGCTTGTAAAGGTTTCCAGGTAGCCAGGATCCTGCTGGTCCCACGGCATATGCCATCTTTTGATGCTAAATAATGAAATGCTTTGGCAACTCCACATGACCCGCCAATTCAAGCAAATGTTATTTATAAACAGGTAAAAAAAGTCATCGAAGAGAACAACGAGATAGCAAAGCTCAGATGTCTAGAAGGGGAAATTGCCTTTATTTTGATACCACACAAACAAAATCCAGAACCTCAATACGTGAATCCAACAGATAGAGCAGCCTAAATGCAGGGGAACTTTTTCAGTAGGGAGCATCAGGATAACATCAAGGTTTTGTGCAAAATGGGTGATTTGAATCTAAAATGTGTAATTAATACTCAAGCCCAGATTGGATATATGGCAATCCTCCCAACCTAATGTTAGGCATCTACTTCTCTCTAAAAAGCAAACTTCATCTCAAAGGACCGTGGATGTTCACATTCTCTGAAGGCACAATGCCAGAAAGCAGAAAATAGTTACTTTCTTTGTGAAACCTTGCCTAATCCCATTTTGCTACTAAAACCAACAGTCCCCTCAATAGGAAATTGAGCCCAGACATAACAAAACAGTTCTGCCTTAAGAACAAAAAAATACACACACACCAAAACAAATACAGACACCCCACTATTAAGCGCCTGCAGACACACACACACAGCCATAAACCTCAGACCTCCAAAAGCTGAAAACAAAATACCAGGAAAACTGGAAAAGAAACAGCCATCTGCAGGCAAACTGTTCCTCAAAGCCTGTTGTACCCTGAGGAAATAAGACTGCAAGAGACCTTGCTGGCCCTGAAACGAGGGCTACTGTGTCAAAAAGAAATGAAAAGAACAAAAGCCATTTGCTAACGAATATGACTAACAATAAGTTTAAATGTCTGTAAAATCCCTATGCAGGATTTTCTGCTTAAATCAATCTCCAATTTAAGAAGGAACAAAACCTACACCAAATTATTACTCCAAGATATTCATGAATCAGAAAACCTGCACAAGGGTTAACAAGGGGGATCAGAACCCCAGGCTCTACACACAACATAAAATGAGTCCTAAAGTACTGCATTCGTATTTCAGTGCTACTTTAGTGCTAAATGTCTACTCATTTCAACAGAAATCCATCACCTAAATAAAATTTGAGGGTCTGAACCTGAGTCTAAACATAAAAATATATTGCAGATGAACATTTAAAATTCGTGTCTAAAACTAGTTTTTTGATAAAGTGAAGTGCAATACTGCAGTCACCTCACCTTCCTGCACTACTCCATCTAATTCCTCTAACCTCACATATGGCTAAAAGCATATTTTTCCTCTAAGTTTTACCACAGCTTAACAGGAAGGATTCTCCTCCACACCCTGCCCCAATGACAACATTCCCACCATTTAACACAAGTCTTCTGTTATCTCCTCAGACAAAAAGCAGCACTCAGGTTTGTTGACCGGCTCCCACAATGATCAACTAGGCAAATTTAACATACCTACAAGTTATTCAGTCCAGCTCTGCAAGAGATACACTTAGTTTTAATATTTTATTTCTGCAAACAAAAGCCCCGTGGTAGCTATTTCTTTTAAGAAGATGTCCTACTCTCTTAGCAATGTGGAAGAAAGATGCAAAGATCTCCTGGTCTTTGAAAGGAGGTTTCTCCAAGCTGCTTGTGCATGAAAATAAATCCATAGGAAAGAGAAGCTCATGCTTTGCATGCTAACATATTGTGGTATCAATTATGATATTTATCAAGCAGTGAATTAGAAGTTAGCAACCATTTATAGTACGATGCCAGTAAACAGTATTGCCTTTCCCAGCACATATAGACACCCACACAATTAATCCGTTAGCGAAATACACTTGCTAAATAAATGCAACTTGCTTAAATCACTGCAAGTTGTAAACCTGCCTTTGCCAAGGCCTCTCCCCACCACCAGCCACCCCAGCAGGATGGCTGCCCCCCACCCTGCTGCTCAGGGAACCCGGAGGGAGCCCCTTCCCCTGCTCCCTTCCTGCCTGCTCCGGGCAGAAACAACATTTTGGGCTCTGCCGGGGCAGCACCAGGAGGCTCACACAGCACAGAGGGGCCACAGGGACCCTTCCAACACCTCATTTTTCTTTTCAAAGCACAAACCAAGCTTAACGGTATGAAACGCCGCGGTTAGTGTGCGGTACCTGCTCGAGGCCGTGCCTCCTCTCAGGGTGCTCTTCTGCACCCCATCAGCTGCAGCCGTCGTGCCGGTGGCAAAACCCCACAGCTCCATCACTGCCGGCCCTACAGGACCAGAGCAGCACCACCCACGGCTCTTTTATACTGCTGGCCCTACAGGACCAGCACAGCAAACCCCTGTGCTCCTTTGTTGGCCCCGCAGTTTTCAGCGCAGAGGATGGGCAGAGGCCGGCGTTGCCGATTGCCTTCACCTGTGGGGCACAAAAGAAACGCTTAGAGGTGCGAACTGCCCCGTTCAGCCCACAGAGTGCTAACCGAGTCCCATTTCGGGAAAAAAACGCGAGTGCCTCTTGCTCCTAACCCAGCCGCCTGCCCCTACCGGCTTGGGCACGGCGCTGATCACCAAAAAGCACCGAAAATCCCACCCGGGGGTGGCCCAGGGGCTCCCTGCACCCTGAGCCCGTTTCCCCACACGGTCCCGGGCACGTCCCGGGGCTCCTGCACTGCCTCCAGCCCTGTGAGCCCCAACTTGGGGCCTGGCTAAAACAGCCAGGCAAAACAGCCCCAGCATAGGGAGATTAATATAATTTCTTGCCTATTGATAACAGATTAAAGCAGTTTCTGGGCTTTTCTCACAGAGGCCACCCCTGCAGCCTCCCACCGCCCAAACCGCACCAAAGCATCACAGCAGAGATAGGGGGATGACAAAATGGACCTGCTGGTGTTGGTGAACCTGCCACAAGTGCCTGGCATCACCCTCCAAGCACAGTACCTATTGCTCTTCTTTTGCTCCCCAAGACTTTAGGAAAAAGAAGGTTTCCAGGAAGTTTTTTTTTGCCTATTCACATCTCCTCTGCATTGTTGTTTGGGCTAGGGTTGTCACAAGAACCTGTGGCCAGCATTAATTTGATGGAATTAACACATGTGGCCAAGGACTGTAGCCAAATATGACGTCAATGCGTCAAAATGCCCTCAAAATGCCGTCAAGCCCTGAGCAGGTATTTCCACTGGGGCACTGACCTGCTGGCCATGGCTTCCAAGCACAGCTAAGGCAGGTCCGGCTCTTCCCAGAGCTAATAAAAGTGGTTATCAGCTGCTGCCAGCACCTGCTCATAGCCCCGGGGACATCCTTGGGTGGGACATTGTGGTTCTGCTCAGGCAGAAAGGTTTTCAGCCACTATAGAGGCAAAGCTCCCCGTTTCTTCTTCCCAGGAAAGGAAAGCCAATACAACAAGGTCAGGTGGTGTCAGAAATGTGGCAGGAGACAGAAAAGAAACCAGATATAGTAGCCCAGAGTCTCTTAGGCTTAAGCCACTGAGTGTTACTTATAGATAAGGCCCTTCAAAGACTTTGTTTTATTTCTTTAAAAACAAGCTGGCTAGAGCCAGTTCTATGAATTCATGGAGGAAAGCTGTTTCCCAAGGCCAAAATTGCCTGTCTGGATGATCCCATAATTCCGCCAAGGTCCAACATTTCATTTGGCCTCCCCAGCAGATCTGACCTTGCAGGAATATTTTCTTGGCATGAGCTGCAGAGAAACTATGAGGAGAAGGTATTAAACGCTTTCAAAGGAGAGCAGAAGGGTTTTCTGTTTCTTGCTCTCTACTTGGTGATAAAGAGACAACAAACTGCCAGAATTTCATATAACCATGTTTGTTAATGATCTATAAATGCAAAGCCTGGCTACAGATACATGCTGTTCTTTTGAAGGAGGTTCTGGTGGCTTATGCAAAAGAAAACATAGAAACCTAATGGTATTAATATGTTAAATAATTAAGAGAGATGTTTTTTCCTTCCTCTGTATTACAGATAAGGGTGGGAGACAAGGGGATTAACAAAGGAAGGAAGATAAAGTGGAGAAGAAATGCTCAGCTTTCCAGTATAAGTGATGAATTTAAAACAAATAGGTTAGAAAATAAAGAAGAAAAAAAAAAAAAAAAAAAAGGACGGGTAGACAATTGGCCCCATCAGTCACTTTTAAACCGGGAGACAGAAGACACAAGCTAAAGCTATCTGTGATGGGAAGTTTGCACATCAGCAGCACAGAATAGCAGCGGAGGCCCATACTTCAGGTGGAGACTATTCACACATGTCTTTCATCTCAGGGTCTGAGGTATGGGGACTGTGCTTGGAACACAGGGCAACAGCCCATACGTGCAGCAAGTCCAAGAGAGCTTCTTAGGTCAAGGTGTCTTTCTCCACCCCTCAATTTCCTTGGTCTTTTTCCTGGTCCCAGAGGTAGATATGTTGCTTCTAAATTTCTAAAGACAGGTATAAGAATCATCTCAGCAGCTGGTACCTTTTCAGGAGGTTGGTACCTCTGAAAAGGAAGTGTCAAGGAAATCCAGGAATTAAGGGTTTCAAGAGCATGGGATACCACTATTAGGACCTCACACATGCCAGCCAAAAATATTTCCTGTTGGTTTACTGAGATTTCTAATATGCTGCATGTGCAGGTAATTTTTAGGTGAAATAACTTAAAGTCAGGACTATTGACCATATGCTGTGAGATGGTGGCTTTTGGAGCATGTACAATTTGTCTCTTGCTGGGGGAATGATCACACTTATATTTGACCGGAGGAAAGTCAGCCGCTTTGTCCAAGCCAATCACTCATGCTCTTCAACACATCTTCTGCCATCAGCAGCTTGTTCACTTATCTTAGGACACGACAGGTTGCTCTCCAGAGGCACCTGTGCTATAGCAGGAGCCAAGACATCTTTGACCAGCTGCTAGATGGGCTAAAATTAAGCAAGATGAATATCACTGTATTCTTCCGTTAAGTATAATGGAGCTCTGAGCCTGTTTACAAGATCATCCTTCTGGTGTCCTCTCGGTCATCCACCTCCTGTTTGGAAGCTGTGACCACAGACCACAACCCCAGCTACACTCAGGTCCAAAAGCAGACTCTTCTGGTTTACTGACATAGCCAGTTTATGTCCCTTGCCTCTGGCTACAAAGTGTGATTAAAATGTATCCAGATTTGGAGCTGCTTTATCCACGTAAATCTAGATTTAAAATTGGGGTCATCCAAATCAGGGTTTCAAAGGCAACTCTCCATTTTTCTTTACCAAGAAAAATATTCAGGCAGTATTTTCCTTTGACCTTCTTGAAATGTTTTAATGACTGAAACAATCCATATTAACTGAGATTGAAATGTTTCATTTCCACACTGCTGCTCCAATTCCTGCATGAAACTATAGGAACAGAGCACAGCAATTTTACAAATGGTTTCAATAATGTCCCACAAAAGTATGCCAAAAATCAATTTCTGAACAGAGAACTCTTTCCTGAGAAAATATCCCTGCTGTTGTAATGCCAGGCTGTCTCAGGAGAGCGAGTTTAGAGGACACTCTGCAAGCCCTGGGGCATCAGGAGCATTCAAGCTGTGTGCTTGGGAGGTGGGAAGGAGCCCCTGAGCAATGCTCTGCTCTTGCAGCATATGCACAAGAGCCTTGACCCTTCACAGCAACTCCTGATGCTATTACAGCACCAACAATGTTCATATATAAAATGTTTTTTTGTTCCTTTAAGTTGCCCGGTTTGCAGGGCAGGATTTTGATGCACCTGCCCTCCTTTGGCTGTCTGGGAGATGCAAGGTGTGCACTGGAGGAGGGAAGAGCAAATACATTTTGGGCACCCAGGTCTCCTGTGAACAGGGTGATAGCCTCAGGACAGGTTCCCTTTCTGCTTAAACACAAGGTTTTCACGAGTATTATTTCCAGCACAGCTAAGCATCACCATTAAGCAGTATGTGATGATGAATTACCCAGATGTGATGGAATATTTAAGGCTTTTGCATGTGGCTGTTATTGCTAACACTTAACTGAACATCGGCAGGTAGGAAGGTCCCCTCTCTTAGCCCTCTTGTCTAGTCTGCTGATTGCCAGATGGGGTTCACGCTATTTTATATCCCCTCTTTCAGAAATTGCAGCATTCAGACTAGGTATCAGTCTCCCAGAGGCCAGCACGTGCAAAGAGCTGCACCACCCTCCACATGGGAAGAGTGAGAAGGTTTCCAGACTGCTGCTTTCCTCTAAATCTTTATCTCTGCCTACCTTCCCCTCTTCTCCTCTGCAAATAAAAAAAACTCATGCCACCTCCTGGAAGAATCTGCAATTGCTGCAGTGTAATCGCTGCCTGTAAAAGGGGAATATTTCAAGCTCCAGGAGCCCACTGAAAGCTCTCCAGGTCCAGGCCCAGCTGGGAACTTGCATAAATCCTGTGCTGGATCAGGGTGGATTTCCAGCCCCTACACCGTGCACATCAGACACTGGGGCTGTGTCTTCTCACCACAGCTGGTCTCTCTCCATCCCTGTCTTGCTTTATAGATACAGCACGTGGTTTTGGCAGTGCCACGGACAGTACTACACGTAGTGCCTTTCCCTGGTCATTGTTTTCTCCTTAAGGAACAGACAATAAGAGAATTCAGCTAAAGGCTGGGAAATTGGTGGACCTGAATAAGATACACACACAGCTGGCTTTGTGTATGTGTGCAGTCAACAATGCAGAGTTTGGATGTGTATTATTCCTGTTACAAAAGTAATGCCTAGCAATCTAACCGAAGTTTGTATTAGGTGTTACACAAACATAGCAAATAATTACCTCTGGCTCCAAACAGGTAAAAATAAGAATGGAAATAAATGGCACACATTTTTTGAAGTGCCAATAAATTTTGAAGCTAAAAAATAACAAGCCAGTTTTGCCAATCAGATAAACATTGGAATGTAATTTCAGCAGGTTAACCTCTTTTGTTTGAGATAACTATATTTAACATCAAGTTTGTTTCAGCTTCAGTTTTACTTGGCATAATCCCCTCAGTCTCAGATGCTTGCTTTGTCCATGAGCATCATTTTAGCACACCAAGACTCCCATATCTCTCCAGCCAGTTTTATTTACCAGCTTCAGACAGCAAAATCCTACGGCATGCTCTCTAAATACAATACTGCTTTGTAGGTTATAGACATAGGAAGTGCTGAGGTCAGGGAGTTATGCTAGATAACCACACAATTCATCTGGATTTTTACTATATTTATTTTGTCAAAGCTCTGCAGAATCTCTAATGTATTTATCACAAGTCATTGCTCCATGTAGGTAAGGAAATACAAATCACACAGCAAATCTGAAGAATCTGATCCTCTGAGGTTTTCAGTATTTGTACAAAGGGGCTGATCTAACCACCAAAATAGTATCTGTATACACATATGTATGTACATATATGTATATATTGCTTAAACTAGGAGGTTGGCCACGGGCAACCAAGCAAGCAGAGAGGAGCAAGGGAGCAGCTCGGGGAGTCCCAAGGAGGATGTTGGGGGGCTCAGCAAGCAGGGCCATACAGCAAACGACACTGCTTCACCCCCTGCGCTGGGGTCTGCCCAGCAGCATCCTGCCGCCACCTCCCTTGCCTCTGCAGCCTCTTCCATCAATACCCCAAAAACTGTGTTAGCAGGTAACAAATGTCTTCAATTTCTTTTGTAGTCCAAGGGTTTTTACGTTTCATTGATTTCAGGGATGGCATTTCTCTATTAAATGCTTCTGTCGGTTAGGATTGCCCTATCTTTAAGCAGTTCCTTTGAATACTTTGTAGGTTTTTTTCCTGTCTAGATAGTAATTGTTTCTTCAGAATCAGCTTCCTAGTACATGCCATACAGTCTGGGTTGCTCCTATGGAGCAGTGGCCATCTAGAAAAGGAAAGAGGGGTCTAACAAAGCCTGTTTTTCTGTAGATCCAGGCCCTTACTTGCTAAAGCTTTTAATCCAGCTATACTTTTATTCACCACTGATTCCCGAGCATTTCTCTCTGTTTCTCACTCCTCACTTCAGATCTCATGCCCAGTTCCAAAACTGTTGAATGTTTGAAGAACCATTAATGTTTTCTCCAGAGCTCCCTATTCTTGCAAGAACTGCAGGAGCTGCATCGTGCTCCCTTCATATTTGGATGAAATCAGCCAATGCCTTTCAGAGCTAACCTGGGGAGAAAAAACAGAGCAGGCACTGGGGCACAGCATGGTCACGACCAAGGTCACAATACCTTACGTCCACAAGAATCTCAGTTGAAAGACAAATTCCTCCATTTCTCCCTGAGTGGGCATTTCTGCATGTTCTCACGTTGAAACTAGGTTTTACATCAATTCTGAGAAGGGTTGTGCTGAAAATGATACATCCACTGCCATTTTGGGGAGGACAGTGTTGCCAGGGAAGTCTGTGAACGCTGGGGGAGATGGTAGAAGGGCTTCTGTGCTGCTGGCCCAGCTCACACGAATGCAGTATGGTCTGTTCCTGGGTTGCTGAACCCCATGGTGAGCACTTCAACTTCAGCTGCTTTGAGCTGGTGTCTTCAAACACCAAGGGACACTGGAGGATTGAGTGGTGACCAGGAGCATCCCTCCGGAAACACCTACCATAACCCCAGTCACAGTCTCTTAGCTCTCTCGGGCTTGGCAATGCCAGTTCAAAGTGTCCTTCAAAGAGAAGGGGTGGGGAACCAGAGAAAGGGGACAAAAGGAGACATTTTGCTATCTCAGAGGGTGACATTCTGCAAAGGAAATGAGGATGACAGTTGGGTGATGCATCAAGGGGGGTTCCCCTCATGTCTTGAAAGGAAACATTAGCCCTCATGCATCCTGGCCAAGGAGGGCTGCTCAGTGCTTCCCAGGGCGGGAGGGTGCTGGAGCTGCCAAAACAAGCACTGGTGCAGTGCGGAGAGGAGCTGGGAGCACCGGGGGTGAGGCATCAGCAGCAGGACATCAGCAGCACACCACGAGGGGACCAGCGGGTTGGGCTTCACCACCCTTCATAACAAAAGCATCTCATCATCGCCTCACCCATGGGCATGGCCACGTATTTTATCTCCAGACATCCTGTAAGGATCAAGCATGGGCTAAAACTGACTGCAGTGGTCGGATGAGTGCTTTCCCCATGAGACATATCGGATGGCTTTTTCATCCAGCACCTTGCTGTGTCAGCCCTGCTAAAGATCCCTGCGTGCCAAGTAGCAAAATAACTCCTCTCTCTCCCTTCTATAGGGCCTTTAAGCTCTGGTCTTTAATCACAGGAGCATCACTCACCCTACGGGAGCTCTACTCAGAGCTGGGCACTGCAGGAAGCACTTCATCTCCTGGTGCCACCTTCCCAGCAGGCTCAAAACCGGCTACATTCACCCGCCTGAGCCAGCCCAGACAGGACGTGACAGCACACATAGCTGATTTCACTGCTTGTAAACCAGCACGGGAACGTGGGGAGAAGCCAACCAGCTCCACAGGGCCCTGCTGGTGGGGAGAGCTCCTCTCCTCGTGGAGGGGTGGCTGAGAGCTGGCAGGGATGCCCCAAAGACGAAGAGGCAAAGCAGCTCGCTTGCAGGGCAATGCATCCCGTGTGCCAGGCTCTGCAAACACTGTTCCCATAGAGTAAATTCACCCACAATTAAAAACGTATCTGTTTGCTTTCACAAGATTGATTGCGCATTTAATCAGTCGCTGTTCGTATATAGGGTATCACTGAAAGGGAGAGATAATAAAGAAATCATTCTTTTAAAGGAGTAACTGCATTGCAGATCAATTTCTTCAAAATCTTCATGTGCAGAGAAATCCTATGGGATGAATATTTCATAAGGGGAATAACACTGTTAAATTAATAAAAACCCTGCATGCCTAGTTATGAACTACAATGATTGCTGAAGTTGTTGGAAAAAAATCATCCTGTTCATACTTTGTACATCAATTTATGACAGAGTCATAGCTGGACCCTGGGGGAAATGGAGGAGAAAAAGGGACCCTTTTGATGTGAGACGTTTTCAGTGGGTAATGAGTTGGATGGACGCCACTGAGGCCAGGCAGCCTTACTGGTAAGGTGAAACTGGTTTCCTGACTGGGAGGATGGAGATGCTAATATTAATTATGCTGAATATTTCTTGCTGCCTGTCTCAGGCCATAGGTGGAAGACCTGAGGAGCTGGACTGACGTGGACTGTTGGATGAGAAGGAGAAGCGATGTCTCCCTTATCCACCTCTGAATACCAGCCCCATGGCCACATCTGCAGTACCAGTCCCTCAGCTGCCAGGTCTGTGAATGCCTTCATCCCACAGTGTCAGTGGACCTAGGACTCACCTAGATCAGGGGGACCTAAATCTCAGCGGCAGGGACCTCAGTGTGTCCTCACCCCTTGCTCCTGGCCGTGCCAGAGCAGGGTTTTCCTCCTTTCCCCCTCCCAAATCCCATCCTGGTTGTAACCGCCCCCTTCACTCCCATAAATCCCCACCTTACTCTTTCCAGGGGAACATAAACTTCCACTGGAAATTTGCCAGCCCACTCCGCTTCTGCATCCTTCCCTCCTGCCTTGACAAAAGCTCCTTCCCGTGGCTGTCAGCGCTTCCGCTGGCCCCAGCGAGCTCCCGGTGCACTCGGTGACAAGCTAGCGGGTGCTCCTCTCCTGCAGGATGCCACGAGACTTAGCAAGAACTCATCAGCTTCTCCCCAGCAAAGACAGAGACTCGAAACCACCATATTGATCTTCTCCTTTGAAATTTTTTTTATTTCTAAGTAGCGCCAAATAAAAATAGAACAAAAATATGTATCAACGTTTCCTACTTGTAGCTGATTTGTCTACTTTGGCATTATTTTCTTTAGCAGGGAAGAGGGTGAGGCACACAAAGGGGACAGAGGCATGGGATAAATAAGTAAGAATGTAAAATTGGGTGTTTTGATTTTTTTTTAATGTTAACTAGATAATGTATTCATAATCTTCCCTGCTTACGACAAAAAAATGAGTGCTTGCCTTTTGAAGCCCTCATCTGGCAGAGAGAGATAGCAGATTTCTAAGAGCATTTTTTATGCTCCTTTGATGACTGTGAGGAAAAAAAATATTCAGAGAGCCGAAATGACATTTTTCTATAAATTTCACACAGCTCTGCAGGCATGTAGGCATGGAGGCATTCATTAAGATTAGTTGGAATTACTTAAGCACCGTGAATTTTCTCCATCAAGTTGGTAACTGGAACACTGCGGATTAGTTATTGATCAGCTGCCATTAATACTTGGGGCTCTTTCCATGCCTGTTGTTGGGCTTTTTGTTGATTCTTCCCCCCTCTCTTGTGTGAGCCGAATCTGTGAAATTCGCAAATTAAACAGGCGCTCTTCAGTCTCTCCTTTGTTTCGGGGAACAAAAAATCAGCACAGAAAAAATAACTCCTTTGTTACTGCGAAGCTTCATCTGCTCTGCCTCACTGCTTCCCCCTCCGCTCCCTACAGCGGAGTGTTGCGTCCCAAATTTTGGGCTGCTGTCACAGACAGCATTGCAGCCCCTTCCAGCAGTGCCTCTGAGTGTGTGCCTTGGGCTGCAGGCACAGCAGTCCTACAGAAGGGTTTGGAGAGGCACCGGGGAGTGGGATCCTGGGCTGCCTGCAGGGAGGAGAGCTGGCGAACATCATGTGTACCCACGTGAGAGGTTGCTGGAGATAGTGGGGACCCCGGTCCCTGCATCTTTCTTCTACACAGGGGGATGCAGCAGGCCACAAAGCTGCTTCCCAGAGCCGTGCAGGTCACTACATCCAGGCCTGGCCCAAATCCATCCATGGCCAGGGCTCAGCCTAGGAGCTAGCAGCTCCCGACCCAGTCGAAGTTCATTGCTGGTTACGTGAGGAACATCGTTTGAAATGTTTGGTCCTTTGCAGATCTCACCACATCCACCTAGCCAGGCCTTTTACTTTTCTCTTTATCACTGTTTCCTATCGAAGCCACGCTGTTTCTGAGGATGCTCATTGCTGGTGAAGAGCAGTCTCTGGGGCTGGGTGCCTCCAGGCCAAACCTCAGCCAGTGGGGCTGAAGGCACACGAGCACCTTCCCAGTTAAGCAATGGTTCACTGGTGAACGTCAGTGGGACTTACTCTCCCAGCCCAGACGTCTAACCAGGGCTGTCAGCCCTACAAGGGGTGTCTGGTCCCCCTCCCATGCACTGCTCATAGCTGCTGTCTCCTTGTTCCATTCACAGAAAGTTTTTGATTCCCAAGGAGCCTCTTTGGGAAGCCGCTGTTCCCAGGCAGACCCTGGACACCAGACCCTGATCTCCACCAGACCGCTCAGCCTGCTCCGGCCACACAGCAGAGCACGAGGTGGTGCCACCTGAGCGGGAAGGAGGCGTTCCCGCACAGACAGGCAGGAGAAAACTTATTAAATTCACTGCAGGATATGCCCCAAGGGAGTTACACTTGGCTGAACCTAATCTCCAACTGCAACCTCTGAGCAAAACTCCAGCTCCAGTAGAAGCCCCGCGTTGGGCTCGTTATGGCTATTCTTTGCACAGAAACACCAGGGTGTGCAGAGCGCCTGTCACCTTCACCTCTTCTTCCTTCTGGTTGCCAAAAATCCCCTGCACAGAGGGCCCTGCAAAGGATTTGCCACGTTTCTTTTCGGAGCATCTGTTCCTAGGCAGGTTTCTAAATAAATGACCATGGATGGCTTCGCAAACGCACAGCATACAAAAGAGCGCCAGGCAGCTGTTGCTGCAGGAGGAAATAATGCTTCCTTTCCTAAAGCAGCCCCTAAAATGGTTTATGCTCTCCCTCTGACTGCCCTGCTGTGAAGGTCACTCAGGTGGCCGCCAGGAGGAAGGGGTCAGCCTGGTCACCTCGTGGCTCCCCAGGGTGCCCGTCTTCATGCTGCCCCATACTGGGTGAAGCTTTATGGTGGAGTCATCCCTTTTCTTTGGGGCAGGGCAGCAACACCCTCTGTAAGCCAAATGGAGACTTGAGGGGCTTGATTTAGCCCTTTTCATGTTTAAAATGCAATGTAATATATAATGATGGAAATGCTGCAGGCTGGAGTTGGGAGAGAGTCGGAGTTGCTTCCTCCTGGGGCACAAAGCTTGGAGGTGATCGGTCCATTCTCGTTAGGATGCTATATGTCTGCACTATGGGAAGCCAGTGGCATCCTCTTTACCTGGTCCAAGCCATCCGGGGTGAGAGGAGGATGTGGCAGCCCTCAGCAAGCTGGGTTCGGCCCAGCCAGCCTTGTATCCTCCTAGGCACCAACTTGTCACTGGCGAAGAGCAATTCAAGAAACATCCCTCGTGCTCCTCTGTTCAAGCCCTTGAAACCGAGACCTCTCATTACTCCATTCTCTGTAGCACTCAGAGGGGCTCCAGGGGCTCCTGTCATGTCTCTCCCTCTTTAGCCATATTTGTGGTGCCTAAATACCATTCCTCGCAGCAGAAGCAGGAGCAGAGCCTTTATAAACAGCCTGGCAGCTTTACACCAGCATCCTGTGGCCGACAGAGAGCCACAAGAATTTTACAGGCTTCAGCCCTCTGTGCCTTATCGATGCTAATGAACCTGTGGTCCTCATTTGAAGCTGGCTGGTTGCTGGAATTGGCCACCAGAGACTGCCATTGAGGAGGAAACGTGGTGTTGGACATGGAAAGCCGTCCTTCGGTTTCGCTGTCTGGCAACGCACCAGTTCACAGCGCTGGTAGGAAAGCTCTTAATTATCTCTCCTTAGGGATGTATAAAGTCCTGTGGAATGTCTTGCATGGGATGTCTGCTCCTTTCCTTTGCAAACGCTGTTTTGTGTGATATTTCTCCCAAGAGATGCCTAGACGTGGCTTTATGCGCCACTCTGGTGCCAGTTCTGCGGGGACATTGCACCTGATGAATGTTCTCAGGTCGTACCGGGCTCTACTCAGAAGCCAAGAAAAATAATTTCTTTTCTGCGTGGTTTTCAGATTTTTTGTTTTTCTTATGCCTTCTTAGTCAGGGAATCCCAAAGTTCTTCTCTGCTTTTCCACAGATGCATCACGGGCTGAGGGCACAGGCATCACTCTAATAGGAGGTGATGTCGACCGAGCCACACGGAATACCAAGAATGACCTTGCATTTGCATTCCTAGCTGGGTCAGTTTTTAAACAAAGAAATGCTATTTTTAAAAGGCTGAGCAATGAAAACATGGAAGCAAAATGGCAAGGTATTTCCTAAGAGACCCATGTCACAGGAAGAAAATCCTGAAAAAATACCTCTTGCACATTCACAATCCATCCCTGCTCCTCCCCTCTCTTTCCTTTTTCTTTTCTTTCCTTTTTCTTTTCTTTTCTTTTCTTTTTTTCTTTTCTTTTCTTTTCTTTTCTTTTCTTTTCTTTTCTTTTCTTTTCTTTTCTTTTCTTTTCTTTTCTTTTCTTTTCTTTTCTTTTCTTTTCTTTTCTTTTCTTTTCTTTTCTTTTCTTTTCTTCTCTTCTCTTCTCTTCTCTTCTCTTCTCTTCTCTTCTCTTCTCTTCTCTTCTCTTCTCTTCTCTTCTCTTCTCTTCTCTTCTCTTTTCTTTTCTTCTCTTCTCTTCTCTTCTCTTCTCTTCTCTTCTCTTCTCTTCTCTTCTCTTCTCTTCTCTTCTCTTCTCTTCTCTTCTCTTCTCTTCTCTTCTCTTCTCTTCTCTTCTCTTCTCTTCTCTTCTCTTCTCTTCTCTTCTCTTCTCTTCTCTTCTCTTCTCTTCTCTTCTCTTCTCTTCTCTTTTCTCTTCTCTCTTTCTGAAAGCAGTTCATCAAGTTGAGTTCAAGTCTCTTTAAACACCCTTTATTTTGGGGAGGATGGGAAAGTGAAAAATAATATGTCAATGAAACTACCTCTGCCAGCTCGAGGTTCAACCCTTCTAACAAAGTTAAGGGAGATGTAACCAAGACACAGTCTCCATTTGTGGAGTAAGAGGGGGAGAGCATCTCATTGCTGAGCTGGGAAGGACAGGGATCCTCCTGAGGAGGGGAAGGCATGAAACATCCTGGTGTGTATGGAGAGAAGACAGATATAGCAAAGGTTTTCCAAAAATATGCTTGTGTGTGACATATCTACTGCCCAGACAGGCCAAGGGCAGATGTTCATGTGTGGAAGGAGTGGGTAGGGGTGAGTGTTCCTTCCATCCCGTAAAATGCATGGTGATGCAATAGTGCACACAGGCATTTCTCAAGAATAGAGAATGTTACTTAAGCAGTATGCTTTTCCCCCTCACAACACCATGTGTCTTGTTCCTGAAGCTTTGATCTAGGCTAAGGAAAAATCTCTGACCAGCTCCCTCACGAATGTCCCAGGCTGCTTCCCACCAAAGCAAAACACTTCTGCTTTGAGGCTAACAGCAAGAAGCAAAGGGAAATAGCCGGGACCCGGCAGAGATCCTTAAATTGCTTGGAAGAGACCCCAGGAGTTCGTCCTGTCACCCCTCAGCATCTCCAAGTGGCCTGCACATCGACAAGAGCGTTTCAGGCTAGCAGCCAAAACCAATCTCATGTTTAAATGAAGGGCTTGTTGCTCTGGAGAAGGCAGTGAAATTGTCAGCTTCAGAGGCACCTGAATTCAAATCTAAAACCTAAATTATTCAACCATAAATAGCGAGAAGCAGAGCATCTTCTCCTTCCTCCTCCCAAACCCAGTTCCTTGCGCCCTGGGGCTCACCCAGCACTAGCAGAGCACAGCTGTTCGGGGAGCATGCAGAGGCACACATGGAGAGATAAAAGGCAGTTTGTGCATTTTCACAGGCTGCACGGCTTCACAGAATCGCAGAATGGTTTGGGTTGGAAGGGACCTTAAAGACCACCCAGTTACAACCCCCTGCCATGGGCAGGGACCCCCCCTCACCAGACCAGGCTGCCGCTAGCCCCATCCAGCCTGGCCTGGAGCACCTCCAAGGATGGGGCAGCCACAGCTCCTCTGGGCAGCCTGCTCCAGGGCCTCACCACCCTCTGAGTGAAGAATCTCCCAGTTTTCCTCATGGAAAGTGACATCTTGAAGAGCGGTGACAGCTTTTCACTTTCAGAAAGTCAAGTTTTCCGAGATCTTCTAATTTTTAGTCCGAATGAAATACGTGGCTGATTCTTTGGCTGTATATTTTTAACTTCAGAAGGCAGAGTCCCACCCTGCACAGCATTTTCAGGTGTTCATTGGCCACATGAGGTTTCTATCACAGGGCTGAAGGGTTGAATAACAAGCAGTTTGACAGAAAACAAAGCTCTCTTGAAAAAAAAAAAAAAAAAAAAAAAAAAAAAAAACACCCAAAAGAAAACAGGTCCAGATTTGCCAGATACATAAGTTTCTGTATTCACTTAACTTTCTGAAATAATTGGCATTAAATTCTCTTTCTCTCTCTCTCTTTTATCAAAAGGGGACTGCAGATTGGTTGCAGAGTTTGATAGTCATTAGTTTCAATTCCTCTTTTCTTCCTAGGGCCATATGCTTGGTTTGAAGTTGTGAGAATATCTTAAACAGTGCCAATGAAATATTTAGGATTTCCTAAATAGATTCAGAATAAATTTTCTCTAATATATGCCCCCGAACAAAACAGCAGATGGGGTTTGGTGCTGTTGAGGGGCAGACCCAAGCACATGAAGCACCCTCGTCTCCGCCAGCCCGTACGTCCTAGGGACATGCATGAACAACAACAGCGGCTCCTGCTCACATGGGTTTTTCCTCCTGACTCCAAGCCCAAGGCCTGGGAGCTCTGTTTCCAAGTGATTTTTTTTTTCCGCAGCAGCCAGAGCATACGTTGTTTTCCCCAAGTCCCCCTGGAAGCCACTGACTGTCCATCAGTACTGCAGCACGTGGGCTCCAGCGACGGGTGAGTCTGCCTCCCGAGTTAGCACAGGCTGCATCCAGGCAGGAATGAGCTCAGTGGAAATTTTGCTTCCTGTTGTACCGTTCCTAGGAGACAGTTGAAGGGCTTCTTCATCTCTGCCTGACCACTAGGAAGCGAAGCATCTTTGAGTTACACAGCCCTTGGCCACCTCCAGCAGGACGTGCCCTGAAGATGCACAAGACGGAGGAAGAGCCAGAATGCTGGCACGTGGACATGCAAACCTGCGTGGCCCTATTTCTTCAGGAGCCAAACTAAAAGGCCCTTACCAAGAGGGCTGTGGGCTATGCAGCCTGCTGCAGATCACCTAGAGCTCTGCCCTAGGTGTTCTTGCCATCCAAGTAAATGCCCAATTCGCTTTTTGAAGCCTGCCAAGTTTTCAGCCTCAGCAAAATCTCCTGGCAATGATTTCCAGCAGCTAATTGTGTGAAAAAAGTACTTCCTTTCATCAGTTTTCAATGCGCTGCCCTCGTTCTCAGATTACGAGAACAGAAGTTCCCAATCTGGTTTCCTTATTTCACAGGGCATTTTGCACACCCGCGTCACACGCAGGGCATCGCCGTCCTGCCGAGGCTGTTGCGCATTGTCGGTAGGAAAATCTGCAGCAGGCTGAGAACTGAAAATGATAGGAGAATATCAAATAAATGTGAAAGCAAAGCAAATAACGTTGGGGCAGCAATACCAATCAGATTTTCCCTCTGCAGAATTTGCTTAATGCCTCTATTTCTCACGAAGCTGCCAACACCAGCCTGTGCTGCTGTCTGGGGACTCGGCTGGGAAGCTGAAGACCACGCAGCTGTGAAGTCAGAGTGGCCTCGTGCCTGGCATATTGTCCCCTCTGTCTCCTGGTCACCTTTGCAGGCTTCTCCTTAGTCTGCCCCTCTCGCCTCCAACCCCCCTGGATATATCTGTCAAGTGTGCTTTACGCATGCACCGGTGCAATCTCTCTCTCCATTTGTATTCCATCTGCCTTCAACAAATTCTGAAAACCTTGCCTGGGCTGCCTCATTTGTATGCACTTAATCTGGCTTTATCCTGTTTTATGGAGCGTCTTCTTTAAATTGATTCAGGCAAAAGCATAGCAGGGGCTTTGCATAGATTTTGCATGCATGACATTTCTGCACAGTTGGTCCCATTATACACCATCCTGAGCACACTCTGCCCATAAACACACCATATTAAACAAGAAGAAAATGAATCAAAATAAAGAGAGCTTTGGAAGGAGGATGAGGAAGTGGAGTAGAATGAGGAAGCAGAGGAGGATGAACAAAAATGACCACTGTCTGCTTCTGCAGCATCATTGTGGGAGCTCTTTTCCCATTTCAGTCCCTGAGCATCCACTTCGTGTGGCATCAGCTTTATATCCTCCTTGGTCCAGTGCCACATTTGCTCTGCCCATGGTGCAGGACCAGACCCTGCCTGGGGGCTGAGGAGGGTACCAGAGCATCCTCAGGAGCTCACATGATGGTGTGGAGGCATCATCAGAAGCATCTCTTTGGCTACACACTGGTCATCGTCTTCCTCATCACCAGAGAAAAAGAGTAGGAATTTAGTTGTCCTGCCCCCTGTGCTCTTTGCCTGCCTGAATTCCCAGAGTTATTGCTGAAAAGTTTGTCCCTCTGCTTGGCGTACCTGAGCGTATGCTTCCTGCAGCTATGAAACCTCAGGAGGGGCAGGTATGACCAGGTGAACAGTGCTTATCTGGTGTGGCTAGGCAACAGCAAAACACTTTATTCAATATTTTATTAGGGAGAATTAATATTTCTTTAAAGGTCTGCTAATGATTTAACAATATTATTGTTATGTTAAGGTTGGGGGAATTAGAGAAAGAGTACTTGTGTTAATATGTCAACACATTAAAAACGCAGCTCCATTTAAGCAGACACTTAGGTTAATGTGCTACATATTAAAAAGTCCAATTTCCTTTGCTGGCTACAAATAACGACCTAGATTATTGACGTGAATGATTTGCAACGTACTATTTTACTTTTCACTTCTTGTGTTTGTACATTCTGCTTGATTTATAATGATTGGAGCTCTGGCCCCATAAATTTCCTCTCCCCTGAAAATATTAAGCCAGTTTTATAATAAACAATAAAAGAGAAGAAAACATTGCATGCTGCCATGCACGGACATGGGAATGCACTAAAACTGTCTGAAACCCTCTGCTTAGGCTGTGTACCCTGGAGGAAAGCCTGACAGAGCCCTTGGGCGGGTGGGACATGTCTATGGTGGCTGGGGTGAGACCAATGTGGGGCTGCTTGCTCGCTGGATGCTGGTGCTTGGGGTTGAGAGAGCTGGAGGTGAATCCAGCATGTTAATCAAGTGCAAATGGGAGTGTTAGCAAACGGGGCTCCAGGGGATAAACCATGCACACGTGAGTTTTGCAAATAGCTAACTTTAGAGGGTGTTTTGTAGTGATAAAATGTAGGCAGAAATACCTACCTTGCCCCAGACAGAGGACAGACCCCTCCCAGGACACCGTGCCCACTGCCATGGGTGAGCTGGGGCTGCCACCAGCTCTGGTGTCCTCATGTCCCTCCCGACCTTCTCCCTTGCTTCAGGCTAAAGGTGACTCCTAAGGACATCCTGAAGATATGAGGCTGGGAATGTGGCTCTGGTAGGTAAAAAGAAATAAAAAAAATCATCCAAAAGAAATTGATGAAGACTTGGGTAAACTGGTATGGTGCAGGGCAGGAGCGGGGGACAGCATGCCCTGCCACTAACATATGCCTGTGCCTTCATGGGGCTTCCCAGGATAAGACTGCTGTCCCAGTTGCTTAATTTTGATCTGGAAACTGTATATTCAAACCAAAAACAATCACTCTGTCTGCTTACATCAGATAGGTGTGTTATTTTAATGTTTCATCTTAGGGAGCCTACCTGGTTCTGGGAGGAAAGCTGGGGTCTGGAGAACTACTGGGGACATTTCCAAATTCCAAGCCAGGTAAGAAGGGACCATAACCTTCCCTGCATCACCCCCGCATCATACCCATTGCTCATCCTCATGCAGGACTCTGTCCTTCAGGAGACATGGAGAATTCAAGTGAAAATCTTAAATTTAGGCTGCCTTTAAAGTTTGCTGATGAGAAGAAGATATTTATCTGCCTGGCTGAGATGTGGTTCAAAGACTCAATAGCTGCATGTACAGTGCAGAGATGAATTCAGTGTATATTTCTGAATTTCTTTTTTATACACCCGTCATCAATAAATCCTCAAAGCCACTTGTATCAGAATAAAAACTAGCTATGGAAATCATTAGATCTACAGTCAGTAATTGATAACACGCATTTCAAATGCGGAAATGAATTAGCTTTTGGCTTATGGGGGGATTTCAGACTGTATCCAATTTCATTAGGCAAGAAATTCAAATGATGAACGAATAGCCTTTATTGTTCTGCTTTTAAAAGGGAACCATTTGTTATCTTCTTGCCTCTTCTGATGTGATCTCTTTTGTTGTCTACAAAGTTTAACTAGCTCAAACACAATCTTATGGTTCAGTAGGATGTGAACTTCCCACTTCCCACATCTTTTACCTCTCCAGAGCTTGGGACTTTCAGATCAGTTTTGCTCTTAGGCATCAGACACAGGGTGCTTTGCACCCCGTCGTTAACAACTAAGCTTCCCCTCTTAATGCCACAACATCCCCAAAGCTCTCTGCCCGAGCAGTTGGAAGAGCTCTGAAAAGCAGACGTGGGCAGAAAGCCTCTCTGCCATGACATACAGACATGCATCTCACCAAACTAGTGCTTACAAGCCATCTTTCAGCTCAGAAACTTTCAGGCACCGCTCTCGCTAGCCTCAAAACAGCAAAAAAAGTTTCAAGAAAGCAAGATTTGGAACTTCTGTTGGACGAGGAAGCAGGGCAGGGAGCAGCTCCTCCAGCCTGAGTTGAGTTGCAAGTTTCAGACGTGTTCTCCTCTTTCCTCAATTCCACCCCAAGCTGGGACAGCAGGAGTCTGGCTACAGCTGAGCACATTTCAGTGAGCAGAGAATGTGAAACAGTTGTTGTTGTTGCGGCTTAGGCCAGTTGAAATATTTCGTCTTGGATTTCAATGGTTAAATTAAAAAAAAAAAAAAGACACCCCCGCCCAGCCTCATTTTGTTTTATTTTAGCTGCAGAATTGTGCTGGTTTGAGCACAGGAAACACAGTTGCCAATCTCAGTATGTCATAACACAACGTTTTCACAATTTGGATTTGTTTTGGCTTTTCAGAAGAAAAAGGCATAGGTCAGGAGAACTACAAAATATAAACCTCTTTTGTAAAAAGTTTCATTTTTGACCAACAATTAGAAAAATAGTTTCTTATTTCTGATGTTCCACTAAGCTTCCAGTTTCACTCATCAGCACAGAGACATTTTTGAAATCTCAAAGCCACTCTGTAAGACACAGTACTCTATAAAATGTGTCCCCATTTCCATCCATCCTACTATGTGCCCCAAACTGAAATGCAACTTTTCTGTATGGCACTGGGCTCCCTCACACTCTCACTTCTCAGTGCAGGGCATCTTGAACCAATATACTCATGGAGGAATCCCAAATTCCTCTCTAAGCCTTCCCTGATGGTTGCCCAGCATCTTCTCGTGGCCTGGCAGAGATGTCTCCCTCCTGCTTGTTAGGATGTTTCTCCTGATGCCTTGCCTGAATCTGCAGCTCTGCAGATTCCTGTCCTATCCTCCATGGACCTACTGAACAAAACCTTCTCTTTGCTGATGCTAAATATATATTCCCATCCTTGAGTGTATTTTCCCTTTAGTATTCTCTCCTGTGAATTAAACAGCACCAGTTCTCTCAATCTCTCCTTGCAGATCATATTTTCTGTACCTCGGATGGCTCCTGCTGCCTCCCTCTGGGCTTCCTCCAGCCCACCTCCCTGGTGAAACAGTGGGGGACAGTGCCTGCTGTCTGAGTGTAATACTCTGCCCTTGTCCCTATCAAATTTTGTTCTATTTCTATTTCTCAGACCTTTTCATTACATTATCAGCATCACCCTGAATTCAAACCCTCTCCTCCTGTGCATCCGCAATTCCTTTCTGTTGCACAACAAACCACATTTTGGAAATATAGTCTCCGCTCCCCAGAACCTGAGCAAAAATGCTCAGCAGGACTATATGCAAGACCAGCTCTTGCAAAAGCTCATTGTTAGGCTCTTTGAACCACTTCTTGGATGTAAGGAAATGACTTCTTTTATTTGTGAGCGTATTCTTGACTTGCAGAGAGACACACGTCTGTCTAACCTCAGTCATCTTCAGGGTGGTCCCAGAGCTGGAGGGAAAGACGGACCCCTTGATCTGGTGACTCATGCAATTCTAGCACAGGTGTCTTCAATAGGTGGGAAAAAACAGTCACTCAGTCACTGAAAGGCCTGAGAGTCTTAATTTGTCCCAAGCTAGTGGCAGTCTGGAGGAAGGATGGATGTTATACTGGAGTGCAATGCAGCCTGGTACTCAATGGCTGCATGGCAGCTCTGAGAAATGTATTTTGTTCTTCCACCATCTTTAATAAGACAAAAAAAAAAAGTATAAACTCAACAAATATCAATCTGAAATTCATAAAATTTATAGGAGAAAAGAAAAAAAAAAAAAAGAAAGAAAGAAAAAAAAAAAAAAACCACAGCTCCTCTATTGTTTGCTCTGGGCAACATCCCAAACTCACACCGAACTGCGAGAGTGATCTTAGCTGGCCTGAAAACACTGAGGCTATTAGAGAAATTGAATCCAGACCTTTCAAAAAAATCATTTAAGATTGTAGAGAAACCCATATGGTTAAAGAATATTAAAGTCACAGAGTGAAGTACTCAAAACTTAGGAAGTCTGAGATTTAAGGTTGCTTGCAAATGCGTTTTCAACAGGAATGGCAAAAAACAGAACTCAGACATGAGAGCCACCCCTTGCTACATTTCCAATACCAGTTCCTGAGTATTTTCTCAATGAAAGCAAATGAGGTTCTAAAAGCTTTCTTTAGCCTGTCTTAGGTGAAACGGCATGTTTTCATGAGATGTAGAGGGACACCTTGGTTACTAGATCCACGGGTGTCCTGTGCCAGGACACCACTGTGCGCAATGGGGTGTGTGGCTGCAAAGCAAAGTTATTTTGGCACTCCTGAGCTTTAGGAGGGTGGGGGATTTTTAGCAATTCCAATTGAAGAAGGTCCAGAAACATCAAAAGTCCTCTTTGGTTGCTGTGAACACCCCGGGGTCATCCCGGTATGCCAAAATCAATAGTACCCGCACTGTATTGATTTTGAAATTTGAGATTAAAGCCAATCATTTTCTACTGCCAGCTGCCATCTAGAAAACCAAAGTAGCAATGGAAAAATCTCACTGAAAGAAAGGAAAGCAAAACAAGAAGAAAAGGAATTGAGTTATGTTCCTTTATACGAAATAATCAGCTTTAACCAAGATGGGTTTTAGGTCTTAACACATTGAGCGCAAACAGGGCTGTTTCATTATCATCCAGCCAATGATTTTGGAATGAAGGATTAACAGCATCTTAAACAGATGCTTCCAATGAACTTCCAAAAATATATGTTATTTTTCTCTACCAGGGATTAGAAGGATGTACAGTAATTAGTTCTGAAATATTTTGGCCGGATTACTGTGTACTGCTGTATGAAGGGTATGTAACTATCTCTCACTACTCTGGTTAATACGTTCCATTTTGTATTCCAAATTCATTTATATTGTCTGTGGATTTGCTAAAAGTATAAATAGAACAAAATTCCAATTTTCATTTGCTGGGAATTTGTCAGAGCACATTCTTTTGAGAACCGTCTCAAAAAAAAAGCAACTCTTTTTTTGGACCAAAGACTGTAACATTGCAGAGCTATGGCCTACATTTTCTGAAATGGCTCCCAGCCTTGCATTTGCAGTTTTGAGGTATTTGGTGTTGGTCAAGTCTGGAGGACATCAATGACTTCCTCGATGAAGCCCTCAGGAAACATGATGACTTGAAAGGCTATTAGCTATTTGCCTGCACCTTGACTTTTACATGAAGGTATTTTCTTGGACCCATTTTCTGAAATGGTTGAGTATCCAAACAGGTTGATAAGGACACCCAGCATGAGGTGGGAATGCTCAGCACCTCTCAAGAGCAGCAACTGCTTCCTGCATGCAGTGGTTTTGGTACCTTTGCCCCAGGTATCTGAAAGCTACGTTGGAGGCCATGTCTGGCATGAAAACCTGCAAGATCAGTAATTTTTGACCAGTATTTCTTTCTTTGGAATGTGTAGGCTCAGTGTTGGAACAATGACATGAGTGAGAGGCTGTCCTCCTCCAGGCAGCTATGGTTGATTGGAGCTCCAACTGGAAATCTCGTCCATTCATAGAAACTGCCTGAGAATGAAGTCTATTGGCCAGGATTTACTTGCAGAAATGAGTCAGCAAGTATTTTGAGTTGCAAGACTGTGAGAAAACCACTATGCTGCTCACAGGCAGTTTGAAAAACAGAAAGAAAGAAAAAAAAAAGCAAATAATTCATCAAATAAGTTATTCATAACGAATTATTAGATGTTTCCTATTGGCTACTGTGTATCATCAGGATCTAGAAGCAGACGAGGCTCGGGGAAGATTGTAAATCTCATTAACAGTCAACAGACATATGTTCTTGACGGAGGGAAATCCTCCCGTTATGTCCTCAAGCAACACTCCCATCTTGCCTGGATTGAGGCATCTGACTCCCATTTGCCTGTCGAGCCCTGTCCCTTACGGAAACATGCTGCAAGGGCTTCATTTCCAGTTAGTGATGGGACTTGCCCATCGAAATGCCAAGTTCTCCTCCACTCAAGGCCGCCAAAGACCCCTCAGCTGGATGAAACCCTTGCCCAAACATGCTGATTCTCTTTAGGAAGGAGAGAGTCCCAAATTTACTCTCCAGGAGCAGGGCAAGGGGACCAATACCATGTCATTATTTCACATCTGATTTACAATTCTGCCACGTATTGGGTGTGTTTTGTTCTCAAAGAGCATTTGTTTCCAGTGGCAAAATCTTCATCTGCCAGATGCCAATCAAACGAGCTCTTCTCGCACATGATAGCATCTGTGATACTAGCAGTCCCTGTATTTCACTTCACACCAGCATTAACAGTTGTTGGTCTTGACTCTAGAAAGAGAAAGAGTATGAAATATTTACAACAGTACCCCTTTTATTTTTCAGGTCAACCTATCATTCGGATTTGGCAACCTCAAATGAAGATGAAAGCAAAGTATCTTTATCACATAGTGCAGAAGAATTTACAGTCCAAATGAACCAATTTCAAGGAGCAAGAGAAGGGGGCTTTCAAGGTCTTATCTGCTACTTTTCTGCATTCTGCTGTCTTGGAATAAAATGTAATATTTATAACAAGGAAAACTGTGTACATTTAGACTGACATTTGGAGCCAAACTTCTTGTTTCTAAATATTCATGAAGCAAGGCGACTGCAAGCATCTCAACAGCGAGGAACACATTCCTTCAATGCATTTTCCACATAATTCTCTTTTTGCATTTATTACATTTCCTGTATTTTTTTGTTGCTTTAAACGCCTTCTCTTCATTACATGGGTTTTGAGATATGGAGATGTGTAAAATTGGCAATCTGCTGTAGCGAAACACAGCGTACACTCATCCTGTGCTCAGTCCTCTGCATCCCATTGCTCTGGCTGGCCGCGTGCCGAGCGCCGGCTCTCAGCAGTGGCAGTGCTGGGCTGTGCCGCTTACTTCTGCATCTCCCAAGGGCTCATGTCACCCTTGGCTTGGTCCGTTCCACACCGTGGGCACAGCTGGGCTGTGTACTCTCTGAATGCGCACATAAAATCCACTTGCAACGCCCGGGACTATGCCCTCAAATGAGGGATGAAGGCTGTTCACGCCTTCAGGATGCAGACTTACAGAGGGATTGGGGAAATTTGGGATCAAAACTGATGGTAAGGGGAGGGAGGTGGAAGGCAGAAGCACCCCCCCACACCTTATGAGTTTATGAGGTGGGGGACGATCCCCTCGCATCTCTCACGATGTCACAGCCATGGGCAGATGCTGCTTCCCTCCTGCACTGCTATTGCTACACTCTCCGAATTTTGGGTTGCTGTAATTTCCTTCCAAGAGGCACAGTGTCCTAGATGGAAGAGCCCGTGGCACGATGCAGGAGCATTGCACTCTCTGTTTTGTCCTTTCTTCCTTTCCTATCAGCCCCGTGGCTATAGCCATTTGCTGGCCACTGCGGCCTGCTGGGCTGTCAGCCGCAGACAACTGCTCTGAGATCTCGTTTCGGAGGTAATAGCTAATTTAGTTCCTTTCACGATGAGGGTAGAGCCAGGTTATTTTCCCCCTATGTGCCTTACTTTGCTCTCAGCAGCACTGAATGCCAGCTGCCATTTTACCGCAGCCCTGGGAGCCCCTTTTCTGGCTCAGTCACAGCTCTTCACTGTAGGCCGAGGACACGATGAAGCCAAATATTTTGGTATTGTAAAAGAGGTCATGGAGCCAGCCTAGCTGCATGGCAGAGCAGCTTCCCCTTCCTTCCAGGGCACACTTTATGGGGGTTTTTATCAACGTGCAGGTGTAACACATCTGAGTGCAGTCACTGCATGGAGCTGCTGCTGCAGCATGTTAGGGGAGAGCCTCCTTTGGGGCACACCACTGGCAGGAGGTCATGGCTGGCCCTGCTCTGGATACCCCTGGCTTGCCCCTGCCTGTTGTTTCCCTACGGATGGTGGTACTGCAGCATTTGGGTGCAGGCACAAAGCCTCAGGGAGCCGCAGGCCAGCCCACCAGTGGACTGCTCTTTGTATCCTCACAGACCCGTGGGACATGAGGGCCGGTTATGAAAGCTGGGGACCCTTCCCTAGAACATTTCATTTTTCCAGAGATGCTAACTCTTTCCCTAACCAAGTTTTCTTCCGATGAACCCAAAGGCCAGTCACACTGCTCTGTGTTTCCCTGTGTATCCCCCAAACTTGCTGTGAAGACTTTAGGGCCTGCCCCCTCCAGCGCCCAGGCTCTGCAATGTGCCTTTGGCATCAGCACAGCACTGGGGCTTCTGGAGATGTGTTGCTTGCGGACAACGAACAAAACAATCTGTTTCTCTTTTTCCCTTTTCCTTGATTGCCCCTGCTTGTCTCTGCAGGCTTCCTGTGTCTGCTGTGTTTGGAAAGGCCTGTGGTTTCGGTTTTCATGCTCCTACCACGCCTGTCCCATCTGTCTGAGGGTTTCACGTTTACCCTGGCAGGGTGTGTGCTCTTCTCCACCTCCCACGCCTGAACAGCCTCTGCTTTTCACTCCTCTTTTGCTTCTTACTTCCTCAGCCTCCTCATGGCTTGCAAGCCTAGCTTTAGTCCAAGTCCAAATGAAAACAGCCAGAGACCTCAAAATCCTTCACAAACATAAAATTTCTGTCCACCCCTTACCGTTACTCCATTTACTTTTACTTTATTATTACCATTATTTTTTCCATTATTGCCATTTATTTTTTCAATATTGAGGTTGGTTTATATGCACGGATATTTGATCTCGGATGGATTATTGTAGCAAAAAATGAGTAAATAATGCAGCGGTGAATTACAAAAATGAATACCTTAAGATGCAACCTGCCTTAGCAGAGCCCTGTGAGAATCAGCACTTCATGATGTGAGTGGCTGTGATTTATGACCTTCTGATAAAGATACCCTGATGGAGAAAAGATGCAGTTATAGGTAGGCAGGAGAGATGTCACATAGTTTATGGTGTTTGAACTTCCATTTTGGTATGAGAAGCATATATATATAAAAGGCTATTTATCAGAGCTGGGCAGAAAAAGAAGATATTTGATGCTAATTTTAACACCTTGCCTCAAAATATTGCTGAAAAAGTTTGCTTTTCCAGCAAGAAATTTCTGACTGACTTGTAGATATGTTTTCTTCCAAAATACTATCATTTTTTCCTATTTATTCTAACTCTGACAATAAAGATTGCTGCAACATGCAATTTTTTATTCTTAATGTATAGGACTATATATCAACACTTTTGGAACATGAAGACATTGGAGCCTTTAGGCCTAGATGTGATAAATTGAGACTGTCTAGGGTGAGATAATTACAAAACAGTTGCAATTATCATTGTTGCTCATTGAAAATCTAGGGTAATTTGCATGCAAGACTGCCGGGTTCAGTTTCAAGAAGGTGAACAAGCTGGATTGACAAATTTGTTAAATCTGCTTGAGAAGCGCAGTTTAAAATAATAACAATAATTAGTAGTAATATAATTGATCTATTTTGTTCTGTGCATGACAGGAATTCACTTTAAATTGAACCAGCAAATTAAAGCAACATTTAGCATACTAAACAATATTGCTCATGAAAACGTCTATTTATATCTGCCAATAATTGTTATCTAACTCTGAAGTATGCAGTGGATTATACAGTAACCTTGCAGTGCATCAGAGGAAGGAGACTTAAATCACTGAAGAACAGCTGAAATTTTCCAACAAAAGAGACCCTATCTGAAACATCAAGAGTTCATTTCAAAGCCAGCCACTGAATAATCCACCACACCTCGTACTGTAAACGATCTTGTTATTTGCGTACAAGAGGTTAAATGAAATTCAGCTAAATGGACAAATCGGCATTCTTGCGGATATTTTCTGTTTTGAAATTAAATAAGCCAGACCTGGAGGTTTTTGAGGGGAGGAAGGATCGCTAAGAATGTTAGTTTGGGGGAAAAACAGAAGGAGAAGGAAAGCAGTGAAGGCTGCAGCGTGATCCTGGGGACACAAGAGGGACCGATCCATTTGGTTCTGCCTCCCAGAGTTTTCTGCTCCAGAAAGGCTCTGCAGCTGGCTGTGTCAAGACACACCTATGTCTTTGCTGTGTCTTTCAGAGTTGAGTTATAATACCCTGGCGATATCAGAGTTGGTCTTTGGAGGTGATGCACATACCTAAGGCTGGCTACAGAAAGAAGGCTCAGAAGGTCTCAGAAAGGCTTGCTCAGGGCCAGGCTTGTCCCAGAGAAGTCCTCTCACCCAGCCGGTTCCTCTCCCTCTCTCCCTCTGCTGCACTGGACCATATTTTTGTTGTTGTTGTTTTGTTGTTGTTGTTTTGTTTTGTTTTGTTTTGTTTTGTTTTTGTTTTTGTTTTTTTGTTTTTGTTTTTCAGCCCAGAGCCCCAGACATTATTTCTTGGGCCTTTTGAATGCAGCTATGCTCTGACAGAGTGCTGTGAAAATGTGATGCTTTCTAACACAGGTGTTTCTGTAGGTTTGCAGAAGGAGAATGTTGCTTTGCAGTCTGGGTTGCTGCGCAGAGCCAGGCTAGTGGCAGGAGCTGGATCTTGCTGTGGCTTAAGCCTTGAGGTGGAAATCACTGGCACACATCATGCAGGAAAGACCTCTCTGCCTCTGTTTTCTTTACTTTTGCATCTAATCAGATTTACCCTGGGCTTTCCTGAAAGCCAACAAAAAGAAATCTCCAACACCAATAGCTTCTCAGAGCCAAACTTCTTCCCAGCATACAGGGTCTGGGTCCCTACGTGTTTGCCATGCTCTGATGATGAAGGTGTTAACCAGTTTGGGGCAGCTCCCGGGGTTTGGAGGATGCTGAACCACAGCAGCTGAACCCTAGGAGCACAACAGGTCTTCCCCTTGTCCATAGGGCAAACTGAGGCCCAAAGCTCATCCAGGTCACCAGCAAGTCTCCTGGTGTCACTTCATCAAGCCTGGCTTACATGTCTTTGGTAAATGTGCTTCCAGGGAAGCTTCTCTCCCTTGGTACTTGGTGGAGTAAGTTGAAAGAGCTCGTGGAGCTCAGGGAGGAAGTAATATAACCAAATGGGAGGCATTTTTTTGTTTGTTTTTGTTTTGTTTTGTTTTTGTTTGTTTGTTTGTGTTGTTTGTTTGTTTGTTTGTTTTTTCACTCTCTTTTTAGGAAAAGATGATTTTGTTGTAGACTGTGCCAACACTAAGGACTATCTGAGTTCCTGGCAGAGGTTTTCCCTGTCCAGCCCAAGGCATCCCAGCCCCATGGCATGACTGAGACCTGATCCTAGCTCCTAGACATGGTCCCTGCCCTGTGTCGGGGTGAACCTGTGTGCTCGCCAAACCTAAATCCATCAGTTCTGGTGACCAGTGGCTCCTATACCACAATTCAAAACCTGCTAAAGTCCATAGAGGTCCCTCTGCAGACTTCCATGGGGGAGAGCTTAAAGGCTAATTCCTCTTCCTCTGGTGCCGTGGAGCAGAAATATCCACCTCATCAAAGGGAAATGCCTGGCTGAAACAGCCAGGACGGTGCCCAAGGGCAAGCTTGAAAGATACAGACAGGTCTCCGTGGTGCATGTCATACTCCACCTGGCTCTGTGCTTCAATTTAATAAGTGACTCCGTTTCCCAGGAACGAATATTAACTGAACAAACTATTTAATTTTGCTGATTAATTAACACAGGAAAAAGATCTGACCTTGCTGCAGAGGCAGTAATGTTCTTCTTATGCCACTGCAAGAGGATGGTTTAATTCTGTGACCCCGGAGCAGCTCGGCCATCGCTGTGTGCTGAGTGCTACGGTGAAATTCTCTTTCCTGAGGGGAACGTGGGTGACCCTGGGTAAGCAGATCACACAAAAAATGAATTATCTGTTTTATGCAATCAGTAGATCAAGAGATAATAACAGTGCAGAAATGTCATGAAGTACATGTCTGTCTCCGTGTACATTAGCCCTCCACGTGCCAAGAAGCTGGGATCGGAGGCATCTGGTCTGTCAGAAAGCAGAGTTAAAAGAAAAGCAGAGAAAGCTTTGTCTTTTGTTCCCGGGTGGTCAGAGTGGAGCAGCCGGGGCAGAGCGCTGATGCAGCTTGGAAACAACATGAAGTTGTGGCAGGGCTTGGGGTCTGCTCTCCTGCGGCTCGGGACCCCACCTGAAGCCCTCAGACTGATTTCCAGCCCACTGGCCTCTCCAGAGCAAATTTCTGCTCTGCCCACCACCCAAACATCACGTCACCCTGGGCAGCATGCAGTGACTTCTGCAGGACAACACTCTCCTCCAAAAAGGCTGTGCTGCCACCGCCTCCCCACAGCTCTCCCTCCTGTTCCAGCACAGCACAGCAGTACTGGAGGCATTTTCAATATCTAAGCCCATGGTACACGTTGCTCCCTCGCCAGCCCTCTAGACCAGCCACGAGCTTGTTGTAATAAATTCAATGCTAAAGCTGGTCGAAAACACTTCAGATGAACGTTGCGGTTTTTTCCCCCATGGGAAAATGCAGTCGGACTGAAATCAAAACATTTTGAAGGAAACGTGTTGATTTTGACTGGGAAGTATCAAAACAGATTGTTTCAACTCTCTCGGTTTGTTTTGACAGTTTCAAAATGTTTCATTTCCATGAGGTAAAAACATTTGGGTTTGAATTTGTCTTAGTTTAATTTTGACTTTCACTTTACATGAAAACATTGTCGTTTGTCACGAAAAGCCTGAAAAGAAGCTCCTGTAAGCCTCAAAAAAAAGCCCAAATGGAAGCACTTTACTGTGGCTGCTGCCTCCAAGCCAGCTCCGGACCCCCCCAGAGCAGAGGAACAGACAGGGGAGCAGCTATGAGGCCCTTTGGGATGATGCTGTGCCCCCCAGCACAAAGGCCTTGCAGACAGCACCCACGGTGTGAGGCTGGTGCAGAACCAAAACCAAGTCTCCACTTGTCCCCTCACTCTCCCCCACCACCATGAGCAGCTTTTGTCACCCAAAGTTAGGGGAAGTGTTTAAACCTGCCAGGGGAGCCTGGAGGGGAGACAGATCCATCAGCAGGCTCAAGCAAACAATTAAAGCAAAGCAGCACACGGAAATTAACCTTCAGAGGATAGGAACAGATAAAATGACTCCTCTTCCTCTGCTGATCTGTTTCACAAGCTGGTGATTCATTTCTCCGTGGTGCTCATTGCCATGTTATAAAGCACGGAGAAAACTAGTAGGTAGCTTGAGAAGTCCCAAGCATTAAAATACTTTATTTCCTGGGTGTTTTGCTTTCCCATTTGCTTGCTGATTTCCTGTGGATCTTTTTCTAAGCATTTTAGGGTGTATTTGCCTCTTGAGCGTGGCAATGACTTGAGTAAAAAAACAGGGTTACTCCTGAAGTGGCTTCTGCATCTCATCCACGTCTGAACGGGCTGCGCTGCTCTGGGGTGAGAGGTGAGGGCTGAGCGACCTGCTGGATCCATTACAACTCTGCTGCCTGCGAGGGCATCTCTCACACGCCCCTCTGCCTCCTCCGTCGCTGACATCTGTAGGAGTTTTAGTTTTTTAGAGACTTTCTTTGGTCAAAACTGGCCAAGAGATTAACAAGTTCTTATAGAAAGAAGGATCCCATAAGCTTTCCTACCGTGAAAAGCAAAGGAACACAGGGGGCTGAGTGCCTACATGTCTGCATGTGGTGGGACAGATGAGGGGTGCTGGGTTCGGGGGGAAAAGTGCCCCCAAACCAGAGAGCAACAGGCCAGGGGAGGCCTGTGGAGGGCAGGGGAAGGAGGTGGGTCTCCAAAATATTGCATAGGGTTCCTTTTCCCAAGCACAAAGAGTACACGTCCAGCTTCTTCCCAGAGAGAAAGTGAATCTCTGAGTACCTGGAGGACTGCCGCAGTTAATTTAACGGGTCCAATTCAGCACCTCGTCCCGCACTGCCGAGATCAATGGGTCACACGGATTGTAAGTGTTTTATGAATACATTAAGAGGGTGATATCGGCTGGAGTCTATTAAACAAGCAAAGGCCCCAGCATAATAGCTTCTCTCCTCTGCAATTAGAAGTAAGTTCTCCGTGTGCAGTTCCCGTCTTGTGTTTGGAGCTGAGCCCTTGGCCGCCCACCACAGGACATGGCGTCTCCGAGAGCAAAGCGTCTTGGACAAGTCGCAAAGTAAAACCACATCACTAGGTTAGAGGAGTTTAAAAAAAAAAAAAAAAGGCATCAAGAGAGAAAGAAATGGGGCTGGGGGCAGGAGAGGAAATCAATACCTCGTTGAGCCTTTCTTCTGGTTCTGGTGAAAGCCCAAGATCACTCGTAGGAGCCCGCACAAGTTCATAAACACCTTTATTTGTAGTTTCCAATTTGACTTTGTTCAAAGTGGAGGGTACGAATGTGTTCCTGTCGCTAGCTGCTGATTCTGCTACTTCTCCAAAAAGAAATGGCTTTGCCTTTTTTTTTGTGCGTGCCTCATAAAATAGGGATTAAGAGCATTTTTTTAAAACATAGTTTTTGTAATAGTGCAGCCCCAAACCCCTTCAATCAGCAAACTTTAGCACGACTTGACAGACTAAACTGCCATTCCTTAACCCACAGGACAAGAAGTGCCATTTGCACATGGTTGAGTGGCGAGCAGGAAAGATTCATGTCGCTTGCTAATTGCCTTTGGCTCTGCGCCACCGCACAAACACTTCAGCACCAACTGCATTTCTGCTCCCGCTTCCATCTTTGTAAATGTCTCTTGCTGTATTTCAATGACTCGGGAGTGCGTGTAGCTGGAATTCTTGTAAAAAGGTGGGCAAGCAAAGGACAAGCAGCTATTGCTGGAAGGGCACGGGGAGGCAGAGTGCTCCAGCAAGGTGTGTGAGCACAGCGGGGGCCTTTGTGTCCCCCCTGTTGTGAGTTCTCACTGAAACCTCCTGTGAATGTCGGCTGAGCACTCGGTTCTTGGTGCAAAAGCAGTGAGGACATGAGGAAGAATGCCTGCCTTCGATGTTCTGTCATCAGCCAGGTCTGGTGGTGCTGCTGGAGGTACCTGAATGTATCTGAGATGTCCACACAGGGCTGGGAAATAGAAGACAGGTCTTACAATGGACACGTGCCTTCCTTGAGTGACTTTAAGCAGCCAGGGGTGGGTACCCCAGATGAAAACCCTTCAAGTGACCCTAGGCACCTCTGAGCAGCCAAAGCCCTCCATCCGAGTCCCTCCTCTGCCTGCAGACTCTACCCCAAATTGGCTCAGAGCTGAGCTGGGGATCAGCTGAGCATCACTCCCTCACCCTAATCCCTCAGAGCTGGGTTGGGGCACACAGAGACAGCTCCTCCAGCCCTCGCTCAGGGGGAAGAGCATTCCCAAAAAAGCCAGGAGAAATGAGCCTCTCTGGGCCCAGGGCCAGAATCTGCAGGAAATCACGCAGAGGAGGGTTGTGAGCATTCAGACTAACCCGGAGCGCTGGCCAGCCCTCCCTGAAATCACAGAGAGGAGGGTGGGAGCCCACCTGAAGGCGCATTCAGTGGAGAGGAAGATGAAGGTCTTGGCAGTGGGAGGAAAGAAAGACGTGGCTGTCTGGTGAATCCAGGCAGAATGCCAAGGGGGGATGTAAGGGGGGCACTGAGCTTCGTCGCTGCCAGACATTGCAGTCTTCACAGGACAGTCCTCATGTTTTATGCACTTTTTAACTGTGCAAATAACTTTCAAAAGATAATTGAAGGTCTTAGGATGAGTCTTCCTGAGGAACTACACCACATTTCCAGTTATCTGCACAATCTCCTTTAGAGCCACATAGCAGAAGCTGTAGTCATTGATAAACTTAATCCGTTCATTTCTCCAGGGCAGAATCCTGTAAATAAGAGACTCGTTTCCCTCTCCTTCTCTTGTTTGTTTTGTCATTCTTGTGGACAGGATGATGGATTTTGATTTCCTGGACCCTTCCCTTTCATTGATGGGCTCTTGTAAAGAAACACTGCTCACATGGATTTTCTTTTAATAGACTTAATTGAAATGATGGCAAATGTCATGACTTGAAGTGCAGGATATGAAATACGAATATACTTGCATATGTTCTCTTCTAACAGTACAAAATTTATGATTATATAGCTTACATCGAAATAGCCTAACATTGACTCTAAATGCTGATTTCAGTATATCATGTGTTATGTACCCTGCAGGCAAAGCAGCACATACAGGCGTTAAACCAGGAACAATTAGGATTTGGCAAGTTTATTTAAATCTACAGAGAATGTAATCGACCATGAATGCTATGAAGATAACGTCAAACTGTCAAACGGAGTGACAAGTTAGAATGGGGAAAATCCACGGTGAGAGCAGTAGTTTGCTGCGGAGCATGGGCTGAGCTGAAGCCAGGGCTGGAGCTGGCCCACAGAAAAGAGCCTGGGAACCGGTGTCTGCCAGGAGCTTTGGAGCTCTTCGGCCACAGGACATGCTGGGGCATCGTGGGGCAATACAGGCCTTAGGTTTTTTGTAGCTTACCTTTCCAGAAATAGCTGCGGCAGCTGGAGCACCCACCGGGAAGCTGGGAGCCCGATGTGCACATCCCTCCCTGCAGGTGTCAGTGCCCCCTTCTCATCTTCAGTGCCTCTCAGAGTCCTCTTGCCTTCATGCACTGGCACCCACTGACCTGCTGTCTCCTGCCAGTGCTTAACCTCTTAACCTCAGTTTAACAATTAAATGGGAACCAGCTCAAGAAAGAATGTGCTTTGTGTCTTAGGGCCAGATCAACATCTTCCCATGTGGGTGTCGGGGATCAAAGATGATTCTGTTACTCCCACCCTAAATTGCTTTGTGCTTTGTCACTTCCAGCTCACAGCTTGCGCTTGTTCAGGAGGATAACACAGAAACAGCAGGTGGATCCTGCAGCCTGCAACCAGTCTGTGGCTTTCTTACATTTCTGGAGAAAATGAAGTGGGCAGAGAGAGGTGTGCAATGGCACGAAGCCTTCTGAGAGATGGGAGGACTAATGAGGAAAATTGTCAATCACTTGGCTGGATAGGGAGCAACTTCTCCATCCTGCGAAGGCTCCTGGCTGCCTCCTGTCAGGGGTATGTCGGTGATAATAAGCCTTGTGTAAATTACTAGGGACAGACTGAATACATATAACTCCACGTCTTAGTAGGCCTCCACCCTCCTGTAATAGCTGGGACCAGATAATGGGAGTTCAGAGTGACACCAGTCTTAGAAAAGAGTTAGCTCTGCCTCCAAGTTTAAACAGCTTTAAGTTCTTTTTTCGTGCCTTGGACTAATTATTATTAAATCTAAACATTTTCCTGAACAGTTCAAGTCTTTTATGTGTTTCCCTTTATTTTCAAAGGAGGATGGATCTCTCTCTCGTCTGGATTAAAACCTCTTTTAGAACAAAATCTACAAATGCCTTGATTCTCTGCTTTTAATTTTTGCAAGTGCTTAAGAAAGAAGACCTTTCATAAGAAACATGAGAGATTCATGCATAAGACAATGCAGATTTGTGCATCATTTGTGTAAGTAAAATACAGCTACAATTTCATGTGATGTGACCAACCTTCTGCTCTTTCTACCCCCTAGCAGAACTCCCTAAAGGGCAAGCTAAGCCCTCTGCAGCATTTTGTCTGTCGACACTAAGGGGCCTTTCCAGTTACGCTTTGCCCCAAACAAAAGGCTAAGCACTTAGTGCCTTTTACATTCATTACCAGGAAAATTTGTCACCTTCCTAATAAAGCCTGGCTTTTCCATTTTCAGACCCTGCTCCCTGATCAGTGCCTAGCAATTAGCCCTTTTGTGTCCAGCTGAAGACCTTCCCAGGGACAGCTGGTAGGAACATGCAAGAGCAGCGAGAGGTTTCTACCTGCAGTGCTTGCCTCCTCAATCACATACTGCTCTTGCCATGTGTCAATGACAAAGCAGGCTGAGCAAAACCTCTCCTGAAGCCCTATTATCCAGCCAACATTGCTCAGGCTCACCCAGGAGTCAGGGCAAACTCTGTTTGCCTTTGCAGGTGCATCTGCAAACTCTTGAGTCTTTGGGGGATACAGAACAAATACATCTACCCGAGAGGGAAACCAAACAAATGAGATAATCGCTTGCTTTATTTGTGGAACCACACGATGGCAGAGCTGGCACTGGGAGCACAGCTGCTCCCCCTGCAGCAGGAATAATCGTCCTTACCAAGGAGGCACGTCGGTGGAGACGGACAGATGTGGAGGCTGCGAGCTTTGCTGCCATGCTCATCCATCTGGAGGATGGTAGGAGACACCGCGAGGGATTATGAGCCAATGGCTTTATCCTCAAAGAAGGCTCTGTGATTCATTATTTCTTTAGCATCACGAGGCCTTGCCCGATGAGCTTGGTTTGGTTTCCCTTCCGAGGCTCCAGCGAGCATGAGCTGCTTTGACTTGCTTGGTTTCTGCAGGCTGGGAAGCAAATCACGTCTGAAATGCAGCAGGAGGCTGCCTGGGAGAGTGGATTTCACACCGGAGACAAAATGCTGTGTGCAGTGTGTTCCTAGCACATCGTGCAGCCTCTCAGACTCTGCCTGCAGAATACAGCAAACATTTCCCTGCCAGCTGTCAGAGTGTGCCTGAAGTGAAGGCAGACGCTCCCCTGATCCCACCTGATGCAGGAGGGCTGAGTGTGACACAGCACTACGTGGCTCAGGTGAGGACACGGGCACCTGGAGAAGGACAGCAGCACACCAGTGTGTGTCCCTGCCCCGGGCATGGTGACACCAGCCACACCATCTGTGTGTGACACCTGTGATGCCTGGAGCTGGACCTGCACGCTCGTGGCCTTTCTTATCTGTCCCCCCATGCTACTGCTGGGGTTGTGCCTCTTTGGGGCTTGGCAGTGAGACTTCTGCTCTCCAGACACGAATTACAGGTGAAAACTCCACCTATGGAAATGGGGGGAGAGCTGCCCCGGCCAGCTGAGGTTTACCAAGAGAAGCTGTGCTGATGAGAAGGCTGCAAGGAAGTGCAACGCTGGTAAGAGGTTAAAAAGAAACCCTAGTGTTAAGAGAGAGCCCTCAGTCGGGGCTGCAGCAGCAGTCCTCATCACTCCGGTGCTTTCAGGCTTGCTCCTGGAGGCCTCAGCAGGCGCCAAGCCCACATGAAGGAAGATCCTTAGAGGTTTATAGGCTGGACAGGTCCAGGCAGATGCTTTGCAGGTCTGTAAAAGACACATCTGTGACAGCAGGGTGACTCCCTGCCAATTCTCAAATCCTTGCTCCGAGCCCTGGAAGTGTAGGGTTTCTCAAAGAAACCATTGTCAGAATTTGTTTAACACGAATGAAACTGTATTTTTTCTTAATCTCATTTTTATTGATCCCTCCTATGAAATGAAAGAACATATAATCTGCTTTTCTATATATCACAGGCTGTTAAAGGTCACCCAGGTATCCAGATCAGGCCAAAATATGAATTATGGCTAATGTTTTGAACCTAAAGACAGAAGATATCTGTTACAGACAAGGACAGAAGGGAGCAGGATGTTATCAACACATTTTTAGTTTTATGGCAAGGCAGAGAAAACCTTGAGCAAGCACACTGCGTAATCTAATGGACCCAACTTTTCTTCTCACTTCATAGTGCTAAGTTGAGTTCCTTAAGCTTCACATCATGAGGTGGTTCTCCTTCCTGGGAATGACCCAGAGCGGGAGTCAGCCTGTCCTCACCACCAGCTCCAGACAAAGTCGCCTTCCAGTCTGGGCTAGGACGAGTTTCACCCTTTCTTCTTCACCCTTTAGGTGACAGCTCCTAGTTCAAAGCATTTATAAAGGCTGAGGAAGCACAGATAATTTATTATTTCATTTTAGAAGAGGAAAATGGAGGCACTGCAATAAGAGGCCTCACCCAAGATGGCACGCTGAGGCTGGCAGAGCATCTTCTCACCCCTTGGTGAAGTGTTAGGTGTAAGAGGGACCTCCCTGGACATGAGTGCTGGGTTCCTCTTTTCTCCTCTCTACCCCAAACATGATAGATCAGGGCCATATGGCAGATACGTTTTAATTCTAAGTGATTCCATTGTTTATTTAGAAAAGTAGTGCTGATTTTGACAGATGGAGTTTCTGAAGAGTCCTTGGAATGGCTTTACTTTCCTGATCAGTCCTATGTACACAGTTTCCTTGGTCCAGGGAAGTACCACTGATATCTGCCAGCCTTCCTGCATTGCCTCGCAGTCATATCTTCTATGGCTATGATAAGTCAGGGGTTTCTTTTTCCAGATCCTTTTCCCTTTGGTTGTAAAGCCCACTTACATTTCCAAGGCTGTGTTGCTGGGTATTGAAATTAAAAAGTCCTTTTTGGAGAAAACAAATCACAAAATATAGCACAGAACTATGGGACAGAATAACAAAAAGATTACTAAACTGGCAAAAATGCAGTCCAGGTATGGCTCCAGGTATTAGCAGGTGGTGGGGATAAAAGCTAATGAATGCAGAGATAAATATGGTGCTTCATGATGTATTGAGATGAAAGCACGTAGTCTATATAGTGAAGTGAAGTATTTATGTCTCTGTTCTCCAGGAACTTTTGGAAAAATACTTTTGCTTGTGTTTTGTTGAAAGAGAAGCCAGACTGCATAAAAATCATTATCAGCTGTTTTATTATTATTATTATTATTATCTGTGATTTTTTTTCCCCTCACACTAATGGGTCCCAGACCTTTCTAAACCAAACAATAATAGCTGGGGAGAGAGCTGGAGGGATCCCTTCCTTTGCCAGTGCTGAGCTACAGAGCATCTAATCATAACCAGGAGATGGGAACAAAGCCCAGAGCCCTTCAGTGTCCAGTTCCCAGGAAGGAAGAAAGAGAGAAAGAAAGAAACACCCCAAAGTTTCCAAATGCAGTTTGGATCCAGCCCTTTCAAGCAGGAATCAAAACTGTACACACCTGTGAGAGCTGCCAGCAGGACCCTTCCCATTGCATATCTGGAGGAACAAGCAAGAAAGCTGTGCTGGAGCAGAGAAAAGGCTGCACAAAGTTTTCCACAGCAACATGAGCCACAAATCTACCAGTACACCTGGAAAACCCTCCCTTCCCATGCAAGAATAAGAAGATAACAGAAGAAGTGAGGAGAAGCTGGTTGAGACAAATAGCAGGGCAAGGTTTCCCCTGTATGCTGGCCATGCCGAAAGGTATGGAGACCACTAACTCCACGTGGAGTCAAAGGCAGTGGGGACAAGCTCCTGAAGGAGAAGTCATGAACAGAGAGAAGCTACAGGCAGACAATAGCATCTGGGTCCCTGGCTCACCTAATTCATGCTGAAACAGATCCTTCACCCAAACAGAATGTAATCTGCCCAGGTCTAGCAAGAGGATTGTGCTGCTATACATTTAGGCTTTCTCCTTTTCTCTGCTTGGTCCAGGTTCTCACAAAATCCACTAAAACTCTATGGAGGTGGGTTAGATCCTTGTTTACCAGTCATTATCTTCACGTCTTAGAAATAGCTGCTCTTTGGTGGTCATTACACCTTGTACATGTGCATGCCGGTGGAGGTAGCCTCATATTTCCAGCACACAGAAGTATTCCTGCCAAGTCATGTCTCTTGCAGCTCATGAAACACCTCTTCCTTCAAGCGTCATTCAGGCATTCATCTCTGTACGAAGCCATGAGGGGGACCTGATGGCCCAGAGGTGGTCAAGAGCAGGTCAAGGGAATGAACTAAGTCCCATCTCATGAATACGGAGCAGGGAAAAAAAACGTGTGGGAACCTGCCTTCACCAAGCATCACCACCTGTGGCACGACATGCTTTCCTCCAGCAGCTTCCAGCTCCTCCAGCCCTGGCATCACCCCTGACAAGGCAGTGGTCGTCACTCACAAGGCGTTTGTGTCAGAAGACAAGCAACCGTGGATGATTCAACAGGACGCGAGCCATCCTCTGGGGAGAAAAGAGCACTTAGGAAAAGCAGATTGGATCCTCTGTTAGTGAGGTCCGGCGTCTTGGAGCTCATTGGGAGCTTGGCAGCGAGCGGAGGGGAGCGCCTGAGGCATGCAGAAGCTTTTATGCAGCTGGAGAAGAGACGAAATCTTCCATTTGCCTCATCCCAGGCTGCTGGTGAGCCAACTGCTCCAGCATCGTTTGTGTCCCTGCTTATTGACAGTATATTAACCTCTGGGTGAAATGATAGGCCTGAGCAACTTCACAGTGGCCTTTACGCTATTTGCAGCAACTGCTAAATACTGCAGAAGATAATGTTATTTATTCAGCACATTGCTAATGTCGGATTACAACCGGACCCCCGTCTGCAAATGGAGAGAACCCCCTGCAAGAGGCTGGCATGAATTCATTACGAATCAGCGCTGCTAGAATAAAGCATTTATTGAGAATATCTAAGCAGTGACCTTCATACAAAATGTATCGCATAACACTTTCTATTAAAATAATCATAAACACAGTGAGCAGTAAACAAAACAATCAAAATGTGTCTTGAAAATAAATGCAGAGAGGGGGTGGTAGATGGAAGAGGGATTAAATTTCCATTTAGGTATTACAGGCAATGAAGGCTTTTTTTTTTCCTTCTCTTTTCAAACAATGTTTCCAAAATCAATAACGGGGGGAGGGAAATGGTGTGATTAGTAACATGGTGAGTAATTGCTCCAGTTTGTCACCGCTCGTGTTCAATGTTAGAGCATCTATTAAGAAAGGAGGCTGTTGGAATGAGCCCCAGTCAATATTTGTCCACGCCTCAGAAAAAAATCCTGCAGTCTGGCTAAATTCTGTGTGCTTTTCGATCAGCTGCCTCGCCTCAGCCAACATCTGTCCTTCTCCGTGTGAGCAGACCGACAGGCTTCAAAATCCAGAGGCCGCGGTGGCAGCTGGTGGCAGGCTCAGGGCAAGGCGATGCTGTGATGGGCAAGCAGAGAGACGAGACGGCACACCAAGGGCAGCCAGGAGAGGGGGCAGAGATGGGCCAAGAACTGGGTCAATGCCAGAAGACCCTTGTGGTTCTTGCAAGAAGACAGGACATATCGTGCCTGTAAGGGGCTCAGGATTCTGGGTGGTGGCTGTTCCTGGTGTCTCAACCCCCTCTCCCACCCTCATCCCACCAGCCTCATTGCACCGAGGATTTCATTCTGCCTCCAGTTTGTTTCTGGTCCTGCAACCCCGCTCTGCTTCATTTTCAGTCTTCAGCATAATCCCTAGAAACACATTCATTTTCAGCATGGTCCTACTTAGATTAGCTGCAATCTCTAGCTGCACAAGGAGAGAACAAGGAAGAACTGTGGCTCTAGGGACAGCCTTTTGTTAGAGGTTTTAATATATTTTGCAAGTTCCAGTTCAGTTTGAATTTCTCAATTTTCATTTTCTCTCTAAGTTTCCTGACCTCTGTCACATCTCTCCCTGATGATCAGTGTCTTTTCTGTCCCTTCTGTGGGTTCTTGGCTTACTGCTTACGTATTTTTAGGGGCGGTTAGTCATCCCATCATATCTGGAATTTTTTGCAGACATATTTTCCTGGTTACTTGTCAGACAACTTCCAGACTGCCTCCTAACTTTCAGGCCCCCAAGTTTTTCAGCAAGTTACTATCAATTTACCTGAGTTTCCCCAAGTTTGCCCTTGTGATTTTCAGAGAGCACTACGTTTACTTTCTTCCCCTCCAATCTCAAATGACCTTCTCATGGTTAGTCTACACAGTTATTTTCTATGACCAATTCATTAGCTGTACCTAAATCTAAAATGGCAACGGATTGTTGACTTGGAGCCTATCCAACAAAACCTTGTCACATCCATAGTCCTATCTACAGATCAGGGCTGTTCGCCTGACCTTCCCTTTTCTCCAGGTGCTGGGGTCCCTGGGCTCTCCTCCACTGCCATCTGCATCCCCCATGCCCACATTGTTCCCCTGAAGTGAGGCACCACACAGGGCCATGGTCACAAAGGGTGCCCATCACATACCCACTGACATAAACGTTCATCCAGACTTTCAGCATCTTCCTTCTTCCTTCCCCTTTCTCATCAGCTGCCTTTATATTCTCTCCCTTGCCCTTATCTATAATAAAAATGCTAATTGTATGATCTCATCTAAATTTTTTTCCTTGCTTTAGTGGCAATGCTCAATGAATGAGGCAGGTTTGACATTTGCTTTTAGACTGTCTTTTCAGTGATCCCATATCACTGAAAATCAGTCACCCTAAGAAAATGCTTTTTTTTTTTTTTAACTGAATATTATCAATGAGTAGCTGTAGATGCTTTCCTTCTGATTAGCACTAATGAATCTAATAGCATGCTTTTATCAGTATTCCTTCATATTATATAGTTTATTGATGTACTTTGGTGCCTATTTTCTATAATGAAAACTATGAAATTGCATATCTATCATGACTAAGTAGTGATGTAACTCAGAGCCAGCTTTAATTGTTGATTCTTTCAGTGAGAAGATGATCTTAGAAGCTATAACTACAAAAAGCCATTGAGTTATTTTTTCCTAATAAATAACCCACTTTCCCATAAAGGTGGAAAATTCAAACTGATAAAAGAAAATAAATTTTCATATACAGCATAATTAGTTTGTTGGACTTCTCACCACAAAGTCATTCAGCTCAAGAACATTGCAAGATTAAAAAAGCTCAGGCATTAAATGAGTAGTGAGAAGCCTATGGCTATTACAGCTACAGCTGAAAAGGTTTGGGAAGCGATACGATGCTGCACATCTCAAGTTTGCTGCTCTTTTCCAGAGATCAGGGTGAGTCTTAGAATGGGACAGGAAAATATACGAATACTGAGGGTCTTGCACCATTTTTGAAAGCATCTGGGTGCTAACCCTTGGGAGAAGCAAGGTCAGAAACTATCCGAGCTCCTGACCTACTGAGGCTTGGCTATTCCTGTACCCGCTGTTTAACTCCAGTCCGGGGAATAGATTTCTGCAGGGGAAAAAAAGGCTCAACTGTTCAAGCCGCCACTGCTGTGCCTCTCCTGTTTATAATTAAATAAGTTCCTTTAGTTTCTAATACATTCAAATGAGTTCTTTATACTCCTTATTTATGAGATGAACTCAGCTTGCAATATTAGAATAAATCTAATAAAACCACTGGCACTTTTCAGAAAATTGTGCAGTTTCACCTAAATGCCATGTTTTACGTTGCTTTCAATCTGAAGAAAACATTGGGTCTATGTGGAATCTGAACCTTTTCTGTCTTTTTTCCCCCCAAAACACTATGTTTTGGTGCTGGGCTCATGGGCAGAAAGGAGGGGGATTGTAAGGGCTGAGTGATGCTGGAGAGGAACGCGTTCCCAGACAGGGAGCGGGGCAGGCAGCTGGGGACAGAGCGGTTACAGTGCCCACAGTCACAGTCAGCACAGAGCTGGGGATCTGGACGCACAGCCACCACCTAACCCAAACCCATCCTGGCTGTAAATGCTCCTTCCTGGGTGGGAAACCCGTGGCAGCCCGTTTTTAAGATGCTCGTGACTCTGCAGACGGGCTTTAGACCATTTGGGGTGGCTGTCATTGATGGTCGGACGTCCACTGCCTGTCACCCCGGAGGCAGGGAGCGAACGCTCCACTCATGGTGCACGGGGACAAACTCTTCCTCCCACCTTCTGCTGGGTTTTCTCCTAACTCCTGCTGTGCCCAACGGCTCCTGCACCTTGCGGTGCCCTGTGGGGGCGCAGGGGACCCGTCTCCCCCCTGCCAGGCCAGCTGTGCCACATCTGGAGGGTGTCGCGGCTGCGACGGAGTAACCCTGACATCTAGTGGCTTCCAGAGCCCAGGTCCTGCTCGTCCCCGACCGAGCGGCACCCCCGGGGAGCAGAGCAAAGAGGGAGGCACCGGGGGATGGATGTCTCCAAAGGCCACCTTCCAGGGTGCGGTGGGCTTACGGGGCAAGGGCTCGATAGCTGGGGGTGCAGGGTGGTCTCTGTGAGCTGCCCCGTGTCAGATGTGAACACAGCCAGCAGCAACATTTCCAAGGGGTGAGAAGAGATACCGCAATCCACACCGCCCCCAGGGACACTGCTAATAGTGCTGTTGCTGATAAACGACAAGGGAAACCTCACGGTTAGCACAGCGTAGATCTGGGCCAGCTATGACCTTGATTGTCCCTGCATGTGGCTGCTCTCTGTTGGGCAAAAAGCCATGGATGGCTCTTTTTGGCCCTCATTTCCAGCCTCTGTCCCCCCAGGCTGGAGGTATTCCTGGTTGGGAAAACAAAGCATGGGACAATGGGTTTCATTAGACAAGCAACTGTGCAGCCTCCGTGCCTGGAACCATCCCAGTGATGCTACGGCAATGGGCAGGAGAAAGCCAGGAAGGGGGAAGAGGAATTTTAATGAGAATAATCACAGAGAGGTTCATGCAGGTCAGGAGTCTTCTCCCCTCACACCTCCACCCCTGCAGCATCACCTGTATGAAGATAAAGGATGGTGTTATCACTTTTGCCACCCCTGTTCCCTGCTGGCAGTGGATTTCTGGATGCCCATAGGGGCTGGTGGCAACCTCACCAGGTGAGGCAGGTCTGGGATGGGGTGAATGCCAGCCTGTCCTACCATTGCCCCGGTTGTGCCAAGGGTCATGCTGCTCACACCACTGAGCACCAAGCCCTGCTGCATGAGGGATTTATAGTGGGGGAAAACACCCCAAGGGAATGCGCAGAGCCCAGATTCTCTAATAATTTGTCCATTTTGAGGACATGAGGGCTATAAGGAGCCCTTCACTTGGAGGATTGTTGGAGGATGCCTTTGGGCTTATCAAGGGCAGTGCAGTTGGTGGATCAGCCCTCGTCCTCGTAACAAGGAGACGGTGCTGGAATTTCTGCTCCTTGCACATGGATCAAGGTCATGCGTGCTCCAGGAGGGTGAGAGGATGGAGGTGGCCAGCACAAGCATGACCACAGGGCTTGGGACAGCAGCACTTTGCCCCATCCCTACGGCCCCCTCCAGCAAGGTCTCCAACGAGGGTCCCCATTTCCGTGGCTGACATGAGCCATCTCCCCTCATCCTGTGTGGAGGATTTGCCATGATTTTCTGCTTACTTCCAGCTGTGGTTACAGACACAGGATTTCTTACTTCTCATGAAAGTCACTCCCAGGGTGAAATTTGAGTTTGTAAATTATTAAAATGTTATCAAGAGCATGCAGACTTGCCCATTTTTTTTCCTGTTGGTGAATAAGCTGATGTATAATTCAATTTTTCCCCTACAGTTTCTTCAGTAATACTTAAAAATTATACACACACACACACACTCACACAGATCCAAACCTTATTTCCATTTATTTAGAAGTCTCTTTGGGCCAGAGGCTTTATCTTCCCCTCTTTTTGCACAGTGCTGAGCAAACTTATGGTGTTGTCATTATATGACTAATATATAATAATAATAAACTCAGAATTCTTAGTTTCTGAATGTTTCTTCATAATATATTATTTTAAATGCTTGTTTCTAAGAGAGAAAAAGCAAATGAAAGCACATATGTGGGACACAATTATTATTGTTGGTTATTATGTGGGACAGGAACCAATACTGCTATTTACAGTTTCCTGACAATCTCCTTTACAAAAACCTGCATATAATTTTTGCTAGGTTTTAATTCTTTGGGCTGCAGCTCCCTTGGCTGGCTGCCTGACAGGGTTCAGCTTTTCTTGAAAAGTGAAGTAAGCAAACACTTGCTTTCTCCTCATTGCATTTAAACAATTTTACAGCCTGGAGGAGTTTCCATGCCCCCAGGCAATAAATAAATAAATAAATCCCACGCAGTTTGGCAGAGCAGCTGAAGTCCTCAAGTCAGGGGTGGCACCTTGGAAATTCCTCCGGACTTAGTCCAAACCAGTAACTACTGAAAATGCCTACTCACGCCCTTCCTGCTGGGGTTTGTTGGTGACTGGAAGCCAAATCCTCGTAGAATGGGAGGTGAGCAGAGGAGAAAAGCAATGCAGGATGCAAAAGAGAAGAGGAAGGTCGAAAGAATGGGGGATCAGTGGTGGGGTAGAGCTGGAAGGGATCTGGAGGAGGAGATGGCACAAGGTGGGGTGACAGCTGAGGATGCCAAAACGACTGGGGTGAGGAGACAGAGGGAAACTGGGAAGGGGTGAAGGGAGACACGAGAGCTTCCTCCCCTCCTGCTTCCCTCCAGGGACTGTTCTGCAGGGAAGAAAATCCCACCCTGGTTGCTGCAGGGGATGCAGGGGAAGGAGAGCATTGCTCAGTACATTGGAGGCTCCTCAGCCCACCCAATTTCAGCTGTCCATGGCTCACACACGTACATGCTGAAGCCAGGCCCCTGATGCAGGCACACTGGGGACATCATCTTGTGTGGGAGAAGACCCTCCCCGCTGGTGGCACGTCCTAGCCACGCTTCTCCCAGTGACTTCTACCCCAAAATCCTTTCAGTTCACCAGCCTGATGTGGAAGTCGAAGCTGCCCCAGAGCCTGCCCTAGGAGGTTTGCTGATATCTACTTTGATCTTGTCTTCCCCAGGAAGCTGCTCTGAGCCACTCGCTGCAGCTCTTCAAGTTTTCAGCAGGTCACCCAGCCAAGGAAGTGGCTTTTCTCATCTTCAGAAAGGTTTCCCTATGCCCTGGGACCCAGATCTGCACATCTTCAAGACAGGCCACCAAGTGGCTTGGCAGCACATGCAGACAGGGCTCGCACATGTGCTCAGCTGCTCCCCTCCCGAGGCCAACGCAGCATCCTGGAGGGAAGCCGAAGCATTAGCAGCAGCTTTCCCCATTACACATCTGGCAAGACCGGCGCTTTGGGAACATCAATGACATGCTTATGTGCGAACGCTACCCAGGAACACGTTTTATAGTGAAATGTAGCTCGCTAAATGCTCTCGTGTGTTCGGCTTAAGAGACTCAAAGGCTGCCAGAAAGCTCCCCAGAAAGCACGGGCCGTCCATGGTCACATCGCAGTGCAGTGCTTGTGGCAGAATGAAGCTGGGAGAGGTTGATGTATGGCACCGCAATTAACATGAACAGGTTGTACACAGCTAGCTGGAGCAAAGAGCACCCAAAGGACAAGCAGTGAGGAACAGCTCTCAGGCCAGACTGACATTCGCTGTCCTGTGGGCAAACATTTCTTACAAAAATTGGACTCCACAACCAGATGTGGATTCATAATCAAAATTGATGAGGAGAGGAAACTGTTGGCTGTCTCCATCAGCAGCAACAGGCACCACCATTAAAGACAAGGAGTGAAAGATTTTGTTTTGCTCTTTCTAATGGAACCCAATCTATTGAGATGTTTCACGTTGCTGAGATAACAAATAGGCTTTTTATTGCATCTCCAGTTCTGGTTCTCTCTTTTCCATCTCTTGTTAATGAATCTTTCAGTATATTATAGAGACTGCAATATAGATCAGCAGCTGGCTTGGTCTTGAAACCTGTATTCCTAAAAATGCATCCTTTTGACCCAAACAGGAATCTCTTCCTCATAATAGACTGTTCTCCTGTCAGGTGGACTTGCAAGAAGAAGGAGACAAATAGCATTGATGCAAGCCATTAATTGCTTTCCCGTTTATGGAAGGCAAACTTGGATGCAGACTCTATCTAAGCATTTAATTACAAGCAGAAATTGCTTTTCTCTACTGAAACTAGAAATGTTAAAGCACGCAGACACTTTTCATGCAATGAAAGTGAATATTTTTGCAACCACATCAAATTCCCCCCACCCCACCCCCTCCCTTGCTCCCTGTTTGTTAGCATTTTGCCAGCAAGGAAAAATAATTAACCAGAACAATGCGATGCAGAGAGGCGTCGCAGGCACTGGAGTCGTTTAACCAAGAGAGGAGAATCAGAAGTGATTTGATCGTGAGGGATATCATGAGAAGTAATAAGAATATACTGTCATTTCCTACAAGCAGTAGGGATGCTCAGCTGGAGTACGGTCCTCCCTTAAAACAAAGCGAAGATAATATTTTTAACTCAGAGGCTGGCGCTGGCATGGCAGACGAAGATACCTAACTAAAATTCAGTACCCACTAGGTGCAAGGTCTGCTCGTGTCCTTTCAGGCTTCAGCTTTGAATAATTTCTATTCAAGGCGCAAAGCTCTTACGCCGAGGCTTGTCGTTCTCCTCGCTGCTCAGAAAAACGCTGATTTATGGCAGTGGACTTGCCTCTAAGTCGTTGTTTACCGTGATATCTGCTTTCCAGATAAATGGATAAATTGGATAAATGGGGGTTGCTCTTTACGCGAAGAAAGCCTTGTCAGTAAACATGCATTATTGCTGTGATTAGCTTGAGGAATCATATACATTTTTCATGCTTTTCTAGTTCCACACTTCCTCTAATTCACTCCTAAAAGCCTATCTGTTTAAATGAGCTGGTAATACCCGCTAATCAATAGCTCATGCTCCTGGGCCGCTGCAGGCGATGCTGGGAGCCAGAGGTTGGGGGATGCCGGGGGACCCCATGGCTGGGGAAGACCCAGGGAGCAGGAGAGGGCCCGCGACTGGGCTCTCACTGAAGTGCTGCTTAACTGAGGCTTGGCCCCAAAATCTATCCACAAACCTCTGCCTGCCCCCACTGGGCTCAGGCTCTCCTACCATGCCAGAAAGCTTCCATAGCTCTCTTGCTGACAGCCCAAAACAACAGCCAGAGGATTTTAGGGCAGCTTTCACAGATCTGAGACCCCACTGTGACACTGCTGCCATCACCACGCTGTGTAAAGGGAATTTGGGTGGTGGCATCTCTGAAAACAGAGGTCTGGAGGCAGCAGGCTGACCTGTATGGGACCTATGGGGTCCCAGGGACACGAGCTGTCTCATCCTCCCCATCAAGAGGAAAGCTGGCACATTAGGGCAGCCACCCCGGGCAGTGGACCTGCTCCTTCCTGAGCCCATTCCCACCTCCAGCTCAGCACGAGCCCGTGTCTCAGCCTGGCAGAGGACCATCCGAGATGCATGTTCCTTAATTGCCGAAGCATCTGCCTCACGCCAGGAGCAGGAGGCAGTGTGATTTAGTTTGCAGATGGCTGGGCCTCCGTTGTGAACGTTTTGCTGCAGACAGGGAGGCTGTGGCGGCCACGCAGCAGCTCCGCACCCCCACCAGCAGCTGCAACAGCTTCAACCGGGTGCGAGGTGCTTGGTCCCAGCCAGCATCCTTCATTTGCTACCACTGAACCTGCAGAGTCTATAAAAAGATCAACGTTGCATTTACTTAAGGCTTTGCAGGGACTTTTACAGTTTCTGCAGGAGTTATTTGCCACAAAAGGCTGGTGGGAGAGGTGGTTACTGCATGCTGCAGGGCACGAGGCTGCTGAAATGCACAACTCTGGCTGCACAAGAACAGGAAAGTTGGTCTCTGCTTGCCAACACGGCAAAAATTAATCTAATGTGACCGCAGAGCTAATGAGAAGCCTTTTCTTTCTCCATCCCAATTTGGGGTTGCTAATACTGTGGGTGTTTGCACAGACTTAATTGAATCTCCTCATCTCTGATGCTCTCTGACAACACATTTTGCAGAAGTTTGTCGAACCAACAGAGCAGCTTTGGAGGCCCAGACCCAAAACACAAACTTCCCTTTGAATTAGAGCCTGTGCATAATGTTTGCCTCATTTGTTAAAAGCCTGGTTTATTTGCCTACTCAAGCTCATCACTGTAAATATTTGCCCTCTCGTCGTGCTCATTAAGCCTTTCACATTTGAGCTGGAGACAAGAGGCAGCGGTTTGCGCTCCTGCAACGTGCGCCATGTGGCCACACACACGGGGGATTTACCCAGCTCTGGTTTCGTGCTGTGCTTGTTGAGCTGCCCTGCAGCCTGGCAGGTTTGTGTCCTGGAGCTGTGCTGCTCGGAGACCCTTTTCGATGTTCATCCTATTGATTTGCTGTGTTTGGTGACAAATTCTCAGTTCTTCACAGCGATGCTGCTCAGGCATGGGCTGGGAGCACGCATGGTCTCTGTACAGGCACCAGCCACTTGGCTTTCCAACCAAACAGCATTTCATGGTGGACTCAGTGGCCTCTTGAAATATCTCCAGAAGAGAACATGCCATGAAGGACCAGCATCAAAACCCAGACTGAATGAAACACGACTTGAGGCCATTTCCTCTCCTGCTGCCCCTGCTCCATGCACAGAAAGCTGCAGCCCAGTGAGCTCTTTGCACTGTGTCACCACAACCCAGGGCCCCCCCTTCCAGCAGCAGGGGGCTGAACCTTGCACCCAGAGCGAGCTTCCTCCCCAGGGCCACCAACCCGTAGTAATAGCTACTGGCAGCAGAGCCTTCCCAGAAGGGTCATTTCCCAGCACAAGTCTTTTAAGGAACCTATCACACTTTAGAGAGGGATCAATCCCCCTTTGCCCAAAGATCTGACAAAATACAGGATATTCAGTGCTTGCTGGCACCTCTGAGCAGCCATTTGAACCTTAAGTCCAGATGAGTTTGAGTAAGGCAAGATCGCGGAGCTCACCAAGAAACATTAATTCTCCCTCAAGCTCTGAAACTTAGATAGGAAATATTTTAAAGGCATTTATTCCACTCTCCTGCTCAAGCCAGAAACACTGATTCCTCCCTTTGATGTAAGGTTTCCCTAAGAATAATTTACGATGCAAGAAGTTTTACTCCGAAGATACTTTGAAGCCAAGCAGATTTTTTTGGTTGTTTTTCAACTCCAGCAAAGTCAAAGCCCAGTAACAAGCTGTTACATTCACATATCCCCTGTAAAGTTCTCAGAGCAGATTCATTTGCTCCCTTTACAGCTTTCTTCTCATGCCTGTCTGCAAAATCCTTTTCTGAGGGAAGTCACCGCATGACAGCCCCCAGCCCTGGAGGGTGCCTCTGCTTGGAGCACTGCTCTCCCACCAACAGAGCGTGGTCCTGGGACCCCACTAATTAAATAAATGCTGTACACCCCAGCTGAAGCTGTTCCCCAGAGCAGAACCCACTCACCAGCACTGCTGACACTTTGGGTTGCAGGTCTTTACAGCCACAGTTCCCAATCAGCTGGGCAGGCACAACAGGGGACCCCATGAGCCCCCATCATTGACCCCCTCAGGGCTGCTGGTGCCTGAGGTCCAGCTCCTTCATTACAGGCCCCTGCAGCGCCTTTCCTCCTTGTTCAAAGCTTGCCAAGTTACAGAGCTGTAGAGCTAATTCTGGTTATGAAAGCGAGGTAATACACAGCCCCTTTCCTTCATGGGCATCAGCTGTGGCTCGCTGGATGGAGCCCTGGAGGTGGGTTTTACCGTGCACAGGTGTGAACATTCCTTTTCACAGTGACTGATCCTGGAGGGGGGAAAAAAAAAAAAAAAAGGTTTTCTTTTGTTAAACCCATTGCCAAAATATCATTGCAGAGAAGCTTTGGACACAGCATTTTCCATGAAGGCTGTGTTCAGCCCGATGCCATGTGCTCTGTTCCCCAGAGGTATTCTCAGAGGTGTTTCAGAGGCAGCCAGTGCCACCAGCATACAATTACTCTTTCCCTTGGCTGGTAATTTTTCAGTTGCCCTCCAGGTCCTGAGGTTGGAGGTTTGCTACTGACTCCAGTCAGGTCCTTCTGGACCTGGCTTTGGGCCAGCTCCAGCACAGAAGGTTAAAGCTGGGAGCCCCTGGGGGCCTGCCTGTGTGCAGCGGGGCAGCTGGAAGGACTCGTGCTGCGCTAAATGAGGATGTTCTGAGTCTGTAAAGCATCACCGCATAACAACTGACAGCCTTAAGTGAGCTTCACCCTTTGATTATGCTCAAAATTAGAGTGGAAACTCTTCAAGATAATCTCTCTGTACAAGTCCCACTCCTGCTCCCTGGGGACAGGCGGAAAGGGGAGAAGAAATCAGCAATGAAATGCTCCAAATGTGCAAGACAAGTTTCTGAGGGCAGCCTGTGGAGTCTGGTGTTGGCTGTGGCCTGCTGGCACTGCCATGTCCAAAGGGATGACCAGACATCAGTCTGTCTGTCCTGAGGTCCTTGCTCCTGCTGGTGGCCATGTGGGAGCCCCAGGGGACCCAGTCTTGGCTGGGTTCACAGTGCTCCAGGAAGACTGCCACACATTTTCTGTTCCTTTTTTGGTGGGTTCCCATCTTTGTTCATAGGTTCAGGATGTTTCACCTCCACCAGAGGTTGTCCACAGAGCCTGTTGTCCACACTTCTGCTCCTCTTGTGGCTGTGGTGTGCAGAGATAACCGTCCTGCACACATTCAGACAACCCACGCCTTGCCTAAGCCTTTCCTACACGCCTTGGGAGATAATCTTCAAGTGACCATTTGGGGATTACATCCAAAAAAAAAAAAAGAAAGAAAGAAAGAAAGAAAAAACCCACCTCGTTGTTATGCAGGAGTGCCAGAAGTGCTTCTAGAATTAGCAGCTACTCCAGGTTGCCCTGTTCATTTTGAAATGTGCCACTTCAAATCCCTTCAAGGGCTTGATTTGGGAAGTAAATGGGATTTGGAGCAGGTGAAACATTAAGTAATTACAAATTATTGGAACACTTCATGTTATGAAAGCCCTTCAAATAATTTTAAATTACTTTGTACTAATTGTGATCAGTGCTCCATTCATTTCCAACGTCCTCTTCAAACGACAAGTCGTGGTATATTTTGGGAGCTGGAACCCAGTGCTTGTTTTTTTTAAAAAAAAAGTACAAAAAAATCTTTTTGGAGTAATACGCTTCTGAAAAAGATCTGAAAAATGCACTAACCAGCTGCATTTCCCAGGTATTTCTGTATTGCCTGGAGCAGGATACCAAAACCCAGTCAAAACCAACGGCACCCCCTGAGCAGAGCATATTCCCTAATTACATCACTAGGGAATCATTTTCAAAAATGAAAAGAGGATTAGAGTAGAAAAGACCAGATGACAATGCTCCTGGCAAGAAACATAAGCACAACACAGGAGTGTGGCCAATGCATCGTAGGTCTGATGGTCAGAAAGCACGAGAGCGAGTTGTGGCTTTAAAGAAAGCAAGTTCCTGAAAATCCTAAGGAAAACCAAACTTCTCATAGGGTTGAGATTTTTAAGAATGGCAGTAGAAGAAAAGCCTACAAAATGTAGAGAAAACGGTCTGATTCAAGCAGTAGTATTTTCACATCTCGGTTTTTATTCACTTTTGATGCGTTTTATGTGGAGCTGCATTAAATTGTTAACTCATGTCTTGCCTTTCTAGCAGGGCCTTTCCTGGAGTGAGAAAACATCTTTTTGTGTCCTCTGAAAGCGTCAGTGAAAATCACAGCGACTTGGGTCTTCCCACCCCCTGCACCTGGAGAAACCTCCTCTCCCTCCCGCTGCTCCTGGTGCTCACGCAGCTCATTTTCCTCTCCCGGTGAGCAGGCTGAGGGCTTGCAAAGCTCCTGCGTGGAAGTATCAGGCTGTGATCCTCCACACCTCCCCAGGGAGGCGCAGCCCATGTGTCCACCTTGCTGAGCCTGTCCCTCAGGGGGTCACCACGCAGCCACCCCAGTGACAGCTCCTTTCAAAGTGCCCTTAAAAAAAAAAGGCGGGGGGGGGGGGGGTTCCTGGAGGCTTGTCCCATGAGCAGCCCCCAGAACAGGTCACATAAAACACTCTTTCTAGGCTGAGTGTGGTGATGTGGAGAGAGAGAGAACCCACAGGATGGGAGGAGAGACGGCACGTCACTGCACGGAACAACATGGAGAGAAAGAGAAAGCAGCAACAAGGAAGAAAGAAAGGAACAGAGGTGAAAAAGAGGGGAACCAACAGCAGAAGCAACGTTTCAGAGAGGAACAGATGGATGGGCAGGGAATGACTGCACTTAAAACATCCAACTGCCTTCCCATATAGCAAAGCACGCTTCTCCCAGTTAACAGTATTTGCAACCCTGCTGTGAGGAAAAAGGGAGAAGACTTTGTTTTTATTCTCACCCAAGTGCCTCCCTTAGACAAGCAGCTGTGGGATGAGTTTGGCTGGCCAGCTCCCCCAGCTGCTGGCCATCCCCACCAGTGGCCAAATCCTGCCATGGGCAGCAGTGGCTGGACCTTCTGCCCTGCTCCTCTCGGTCTGCAATTGTCACCAGCTTGCAGGAGCTCAGTTATCTTGGAGACATCACCCGCACCCACCAGCACCAGCTGAAATCGGTCACCACATGGAAAGGGTGAGGGGAGGGCTCACCAGCATGCCGGCCTAAAGAAAACAGGCTGAAAGCATGGAGAGAAATAGCACAAAATCAGAAAACAGTCTAATTTACTAATTACAATAACAATAAAGCTCAGTCATTAAAAAAGCAGTTAAAGCTGCAAATGAACAACTGCTTCGACCATTATCAGTAACAGCGTTTACAAGGCCCAAGTTCTCGAAAGCCATGAAAACGAATAGCTCAGGATGTCATAAATTTTATACTGCTCCCACAGCAAACCTGCACACAGCACACCAGAAAATGCATATTTCATTACCACTCAACGGTCTGAGCTCCCATGCAGACTACAGGCATTCTTTTCGGTGTAATTTTATAATATGCACACAACTCAAAGCCTCTTTGTAAAAGAAACATAAAAATGATGCATGCGCATATTAAAGACTCATATTTATCAGTCTCAAATGTAAGTTCACGTACATGCTTAATGTTGCCATAAATCAACAGCTCTCTCCATTAAACCATATATGCAACCTTGTTATCGAGAAAAGCTATTTATGAACACTAGAGCAAGTAATCCAGCCGTCGTTTGAAAAAATATTTGTTAAAAATATCTCCTATCTGAATGAATTACTCGAAGGATACATCATGAAAGCAAAACAAAAACAAAACCCACCAATTAAAAATACACCAGGAATTCAGGCTTGAGGAGCCAGCACTGGGAGGAGGAGGCACTAAGAGCTGTGCCCTCAGCTATTCGCACTCCTCGGCGGGTGCTGGGGTCTTTGAAGATCCTCCATGAAGTTTGGACAAAAAAAAAAAAAAAAAAAAAAAAAAAAAAAGGCTCTGTCAGAGCTAGTTTTGATGAGAAGACTGTGTTTTCAATGAGGATGGTAACTCTCTCTGCTTTTGTTGAAAATGATGGTTTTGTTTCTTTGTTTGTTTTGGTTATAATGAAAAAAGCATGGAAGATCATGATATGTTGCTTCTTCATGGAGTGGAGAGGGAGCAGAAGGCATAGTCCATCCATCTTGGGCTGCCCTTGGCCACCAGGACCCCATATTCTGCCCTGCCCAGAGGACTCCAGCCAGGGCAAGGAGAAGAACCACATCTTCCCTCCATCCTTGTTCCACCTCCAGCCAAGGCCCAGAGCAGTTCTGGGGCTGGCACTGAGGGAAGAGGAGAATCCCCACCATCCTATCCACAGCTTCTTGCTAATATTCCACGGCTGTGTGGCTACCAGCTCATTAGTATTGAAATTGGTTCATACATAGTTCACTTGCAATTTAGGCTCCAATAATCTTCCTATTTAGACCCTGCAATGCTACGAATTTATGCCCAGCTGAAATCTGTTACAATGCTACTGCATAGACATGCAATTTCATAGAGAGATAAGATATAGATCTGCTGTACTCTGGTGATTCTCTTTCAGAAGTGTACCTTGTCAGGCCATAATTTGATATTCTTTTACCATTTCTATAGGGGGGGGGAAAACCCTTTAATTTAAAAAAAAAAAAAAATCACATTTTCACCCTTTTGTTCAGTAATGACACAAATAGTAAAATGTTCAGATTACATCAGGGAATGGAAAAGCCCCATGGAGAAAAGACACGGACAAAAGCTTCATTTTCAGGTAAAATTGCATGAAGCTTGGGGCACTGCATACTCTTAGCTCTGTTTTTTTTTCCCCTGCCTTTCATCCCCGTGCATCCCTCTGAATGTTAATAGATTTTACATGGGGATGTTTAAAAGGACTGCAGAGAAATGGGGCTTTATCCACTCTAATGTCTTCCAGAAATCTCAAAGCAATTTACAACTGTGAATAATATACAAATAGTTTGGTGAGAGCAGGGGCCAGCAAATCGGATGCTGACTCCAGCTGCAGCTTGCATCCTGCTATAAAATCATTTTTAATCAGGATGCTCTTGGTTATATGTAATACGTATATATATATGTGTTTTATTTTTTTTCCTAAAGCTGCCCAATATTTTTTACTCCTGCCTCGACAACCATCAGAGATAAAGGGAAGGGGATGTTCCAACAGATGATGCCCTCGCCAGGACTATGCCAGGGATGACACAGGCTGGGATTTAAGAAGTGCTGGTCACACACTGGGTACCAGGATGCTGTGCTATGAAGGCAGCCTCTGTGGTGCCTCCAAAGCCAGAAAGGGGCTGTACAGGAGGGATATGGGACTCTTTGTTGGAGTCAAGGGAAAACTGGCACCGGGTAGTAAAGTGGGACAGTCATTCTGAAACAGTGCCACCCGTGTGAAACCCTGAGAACAAAACTCTACACTGGAGTTACAGAGGGGGTGGTGAGAAACACAGAAACACACCCTGTAAAACCCAAATCCCAGTGGCTTCATCACCCTGTGCTCAGCTGTGCTCAGCAGAGCCACGCCAGCACCTCCATGGCCAGCGAGTGCTCAGCAGGGAGCGAGGGCTTCTTGGCTGCAGCTTGCTCCAACACCTTCACGCACCCCAGCCCTCTGACCTCCAGAGCTTACTGCCCTCCTCCCAGCATGGGGCCATGCTCTAATTGGCTTTATGTGACCATGAAGTCATTAGCTTGTCCGGGCTGGGGACAAAAGAGAGATCTGCGTCTGCCCATGGGTGCCACAGCACAGAGACACCGAAGTGCCAGGAGCTCCGTGCTGGAAGCAGCCCCTTTTCCTCCTCTGCCTGCGGCTCCTGACTCAAACCTTATCAATGCTGCTAAACTTTTTAATGTATATCAATTGGGTAAAGTTCACAAACAAAGGAGGGATCGATCGGTGGAATAATAAAGTATTGATCACCCTGATGTGAACCGATGAACCTTCAAATCAATAATGAGCACAGATCACGTTCCCGTAGCACGTTTGGTTACTGCCTGCTCAGTGGCATGCCGCTCTGGATGGCAGGTGGGAAGGGAAAGCCTTCCCACAGCTCCCCAGGTTCTGCAAAGCACTGCACAGGCATTTTGCAGGTGCAGAAATACCCTCGTGGGTATTTCTCTAAGGACCAAGCTCTTCCCAGATGGGCTCCCCATCTCTCTCATCTCATTAGCCATTTCTAAGCCCATGGCTAGCTGGATTTTCTCTCTGAAGTGCTGAGAGGGAGAAATACTCTTACAAATGCCTGCACAACATGTGAGTGTTTGCCTACCTCCACCAAGCATTCCTCAGCCGACACGCTTGGGGACTGCTCCTGTGGTTTCACGGTAGGATCCCTTGAAGGGTTTGCCATCCCAGCATGAAAACCTGGTCTTTCGCTGCCAGGCTCGCTGCCTGAAGCAGAATTTTTGCTTCTGGTTTCCCTAGAGAAGCAGAGCACCGCTATCAGTGCTGCTTTTGATTGCACGGTATTGATCGATCGCACCAGTATTAATAGGTACGAGGGTACCGGTGTGTAAGCTGGACTTGGACAGGTTGAAGATGGGAAGGAGACACAGGTTTCTAACTGTGATGCTCCCTCACTGGGTCCCCAGGGGCTTTAGCTGAGTCCTTCTGCGTCAGAAACCTTCTGCTCTCGGGGGGTACCATGCAGCAGGACCCCCTCAGGCGGGGGCCGTGGGTGTCTCTGGAGAAGCAGGAGCGTGTTCCTCTCTGCCCTCTGATGAAAATCGTGAGCAATTTTGTTTTCATACATCAGAGAAGAAAGCTGCCCCCCTGCCAGGTCCAGACAGGGCTGAGATATCAAATTGTTCTTTTCAGAAGAGCATTTACTGTTTCCAGAGGTTTAAGAGAGCAGGAGGCAGCTCATTCGGTTATTCACTTGGACTCGGAGCTGTTAGACACAGATCTTAATGGATAGTATTGATTGAAAGAAACAAAGCAGCGGTTCTCTTTCTTTCTATCAAGGGATTTCTAGGCTAAGATGAGAAGAGTTTGCAGGCTTACACTCTTAACAACAAAATACCATATTACAGGATCCCCAGAAGTCTCTCAGGGTATCGCAGTGGTGAGAGAAAGAAATGTGCAAGGTGTTAATGGGATAACAAATTAATAGAGAATAGGATTAGCGAGGGACACAGGCTGGTACCAGGGCTCCCGAGGTCACCGGTGTCGAGATGTAATCCACTCCTGGCACGTTGTCCTCGCTGGCAGATGAACACGAAGGGAACCCACCTGGTTCCCGGTGCCACTGGGATCCCAGTGGCAGCTGGGACACTGAAGTCATTGTGAGCAGCTAAAATGCAATTTTAGGGGAAATCAGTGCCTGCATTACCTGGAAAGCCAGTGCAATTCTGTTCTGTAACATCTGAGAACTGTGACGAAGCAGCAGGCTTGGAAACAGTTTTAAAATCATTACCTGACTCTCTGTTGTCCCATGCAATTTTCCCATCCATCTGCCAGTCATTTCGTAAGGTCAAGAGCAAGGACATGCAAGCATGGGGACCCAGTCCTCCGTGCTGCATCTAACTCTGTTTTCCTGTCCCTGCAGGCAGATGGCCCCACTCCCCAGGGCTTCCCGAGGGGACCTTCCCCACCTGGACCATCGATGGGGATGGGTGAACCCCAAGTCATTGCCATTGCCACCCTCCTCAGCAGAAGACTTTGATGCCCATCTCCAGCCCCGGGGTCTGCATGGGCTTAGCAGAGCATTTCCTACAGACCAACCCATGATCTGTCTCCTTCCCCAGAGGGCACCAGCCCCCGAGCATTTGGGAAGGCAGTGTGAGCCACGATGTCTGTCCCAGCAGTCGTACTCAGTTCCAGATTCCCAACCACTTCCACCAGCAGCAGGTATACAAATCCCCATGGCAGCTTTTCACACCTCAGCCCTCTGCAACCCTGGGGGCCTTTGAAAGGTCTCCTGCCTCTCATAAAATATTGATCTGGGGGCTTTTAAATGAGTTGCAGACCCTGAAATCCCACCTCTCACAAGCTGTTCCGTCCCTACTGGCATGAAGACAAAAACAAACCGGCTTTCATTTCTGCTCCGCTCTTGACAGTAAGAAGAGGGATGGGGCACGGGATGGGACCTTTCATTGCCTTTAACGATGGTGCTGATTTTGGATGGGCAGTGAAGGTCACTGGAGCTTTGGAGGGCTAACTGCCCCCCAGTCACCTTGGCAGTGGTGCTCGGCTGTGAAAGTGATGCTCTGCAATGCTTCATCCAGGGCTGCAACACCTCCTTGACGATATTTCCATCGCTCCCTGACTTTGATGAGTCACTTATTACCTCCGCTTTTTTTTTTTTTTTAAGGGCCCCCAGTCTTTCCTAGATCATGCTAACAAGACAGCTATGGAGAACGGTGGCCCTGGGGGTCTTCATTAGTTCCTCCTAGATTTATGTTCCCTTCCAGTTTAATACCGTGTTCTGGGCATGGCTGCTCAATGGTGGGGTCGCGGTGAGTTTCCAGGGGTCAAGACCTTGATCTTGTTATTTATAGCTACATGTTAGGGGAGCTCTAAAACTGCATTTAGTCACAGCAAGGCCCTTGCATGGAAAATGCTGACAGCTGGAGGGATATCTGCACAACCACGTTCAGCATCTATGCGGCACTCCAGGCATAAGGAGGTGCTGTGGGATGGAGCTCCAAAGGGTTTGCAAAGCCAGTGCTTGGTCCTGCAGGGAAATGTGCAGAAAGAGGAGACCAGATGCTCACAGGCTTGCACTGCACAAGACTTTGGGATCGGTGTTGTCTTTTGGTGGATCCCAGGAAGGGAGCCCAGTTTTCACCCATCCCATAAACATTGAGATCCTGCAAGAGTTTCACTTTGCCCCCTGGCTGGAGACCTGCTGCCCTACCCTGCTGAGCACTGCAAAGCAAGCTGCAAAGACAACTCTTATTCTCTCCTCACTGCTTTATTTCCCAGTGCAGGCAGTTTTGTGCTGCTCTTTTCACCCCCATGCACATCCCACCCCCTTCCCTACTACATCTCTGTAGGGCACATCCTTTCTTTCAGCTGCTCTTGCTGCTGCTGGCGGTAGGTCTGGTCTCAGTTAGCCATGGAAATGCTACCACCTTCAGGATCCCTCTGCACCTTTCCTCTCCCATCAGGGAGACAGCAGCTCATGCACTGCAAGCTGCTCTCAACACCGGGTCTCCTGACAAGCCCAAGGGTGATGGGCAGGTTACCAGAAAAAAAACAAAACAAACAAACAAAAAAAAAACATCAAATGCTCAGCTAGGAAAAATAATCACGGCTGCATTCAAATGAATACATCTTGATTTACACCACTGGGTCCACATTAATTTGGAGCAGCTGGGGCCAGGCTTGTTCACGACTACTATAAAAAGAGATTCTGCCTGCTAAGCCTCCCTCTCTTACAACTCTAACCTGTAATTTAGTAAGTGAGAGATGACCTAAAGAAATTCCCGGGTAGCTGTAAAATGAGAGGGAGAAAAAAACAATTTTGTTGTGCAGGCTACCACTGGCAAAGAAGTGATTGCACTGGTATCTAAAAAAAAAAAATGTGAGAAATCCAGAAAATAACAATAATAATGCCTGAATTTCAACATTCAGGAGCTATTGTAATGGTTTCTAATTGAATGAAGGGTTACTGTGGAGTGCTAGAGCCTGCATTTCTCTGAAACAGCATCCTTTGGCAAGCTCAATATTCAAAAATCCCCCTGAAAGCTTATTTAAACTGACAGGGTTGGTCTAGGTTTGAGGAATAATGAGCAGATTCTGTCTTTTTTTTCAAAGACTTAAAGAAGACTGAGAATTTTATGCTGGCATAAATTTTTGTTGTAGCATAGGTGAAACCGGGTGTCTTCCCATTTGAGAAAGATGCTGCAGTGATCAGAGATGATGTGTGGGGACAGAAAGGAGCTAAAAGCATTTCTTTGTCTTTCTATGGTATTTTTTTTTTTTTTTGACATTAACATGTGGATTTTATACTCATGGAAAAGTAAGGTACATGCCAAAGAAACTGAAGTCAAGGTGTTAATTTTTAAGGCAAAGACATTCCCTCGGTTTAAAGAGATAATTCTGTGATTAAGACTTATTAGGATTAAAAGCTCATTTCAGATGAATTGATCAGATGGCTTTTGGGTGTAATTTAAACTAAAAATACGGGGAAGGGATAAGCAGACTTTATTTTTATTTAAAATTGTTTTCTCTTCCTCTGCCGTGCACCCATGTGTGCGCATTCACACTTACTCCAATCAACTTTGGCTGCTTTTGTGTATTTTTTGGTATACCAGGAAAGGTTGTTCAGCCTGGATCTGCGATGGAGATAGCAATGCCTTGCTTCTCATCTGCCTTAATTTAATATTCTTCCTTCCACTGCCACCTGCATGTTTTCACTCCTGAGAAATGAAGGCTGGTGGTCCAGCACCACGCCGCTTGTGCCACGTGGGGACAGATTTAGCTTCCACCGTCATCCTTGGTTCACAGTTGCAATTACTGATATTTCTTGGAGTACGTACCAAAATGTGTCCAGACACTGCAAACCAGAGCTGGAAGAGGAGAGAAGAGAGCTGCTCTTAGGTGGAACAACATTGCCATCTCATGGTGTAGGTGCAGCCCTACAAAGTCTGCAGGGATGCTCCCCTCCGAGCCTTCGAGGTTGAGTCTTGGTACAGAAATCCATGTAGGCAAGGGAGCTTCACTGCTCTGCTCCCAGCCTTGCACAGGGATGGAGGTGGCCAGCCTTTATGGGATAGATGCCAAAACAGAGTTTTCAGGCACCCACCAGCAACCTCTTGCACCCCGGCTCCCCTATGCCGATCCTGTTGTTGTCCTCATGCCAGCCCCTGATCTCTCCACTTCAGAGTTCTTCTGTTAATTCTCATTTTCTCAAGCTTTGCTAATAATTTCCCATGTGGCACCATATCAAATGCTTTATTGAACTCTAGATAGATTAGATCTACCAAATTTCCCTTGTCTGGAAAACCAATTATCTTATCAAAGGGAGATGTCAGCACAGTCTGGCACAAACTGCCTTTGGTAAACCTGTGTTGCACTTTATCTCATTTTTCTCTGTGCCTTTAATTAATGTTTCCTTTAGCATTTGTCCTACAATCTTGTGTATAACTAAAAATGGGTTAATGCATCTGTAGCTGGCTAGCTCATGCTTTTCATTTTCCTTATCATATTTTGCTTTTCTTATAATCCCTTTGCTTTTGGGGGTTCAATCAGTGCCTTTTGACCCACAGGACTCATCAGAAATGTGCTTTCCCCTCTGCACACAGGGCACCGCTTGTCTCCAAGCAGGATGGAGATTTCCTCAACCCCTCAGGCTTCATCTCAGTGCACTCCGGAGTTCTGCCTCCAGATGTGGCTGCTCTTTCTCCTTCCCCTCTTATTCCAGATCATGTGTGCCCTCACGCCCCAGTCAGCGTCACTCCTCCTGACAAAAATGATCTGTTTAATTTTGGGGGGAAATGGTTTTATTACCCTTTAACCCAGCCCTGCTTTTGTGGCTGGCTGTTCCCCTTTCTGCACACTTCTATGTATAATGCTACATTTTTTATTCCCCACCACCACCCTTACACCTTATATGGGTGCACTCAGCCCTAGCCATCCCCTCACTTTGAAGCGGATCCATTTTGCTGACCTGCTGTTTCTGTCTGTCCCTGTCAGCTCTCCATCCACCTTTGCTACTCTGGAGATCTGGAGCCTATCTCAGTCCTTTGTCTCAGCATAAGCTTCCCCAGATTTTAATTAAAAAGCATAAATTGAGCCGGTTCCTAGTTCATCAGGACAATATTATTTTGGATGGACAAGCTTTCTACTAACAGTCTAAAGCCAAGTCCTTTCTCCTTTCACAGTTCTTGTGACATTGTGCTGTGACAAATGGGATGGGTAAGTGAAGCTGGTTACCATAATTTTATGCAAATTCTGTAGAAATGGGTTAAGGGTGGGATGACTGGTTGGGAAATGCTCTGGGACAAGGAAGAACATTAAGGAGGAGGTTCCCAGCTCCAGAAGAGCTGGGACTTCAATTTCATCATCTCTCAGACTGCTGCTCCACCAGGGCTCTCCGATCACTAGCAGCAATGTGTGCTAAGGCCAAGAAAGGAGGTGGCATGTGTTTCTCTCTGATTTCTGCCAGGATTTCCTAGCCTGTAGGTAATCCTGATGCAGTGCCAGATTCAAAGCCTGGCTCTCTGGGTAGCTGCCCAGATTCTCTGGGCAGCTGGGTGGGGTCCTTCTCTTGAAAGCAAACCTGCCTCTATGAAGGGCATCCCAAAGTGAATCCATGAGCCACCTGGTGGTCTTCAGCTTCACCAAATCAAGGACTTCTGGACTTGGGATTGGAGAGGAAAGGTAGCTGGCTGGAGTTACAGCAAGGCCAGTGGATGGCTGTAGGCAACTGTCCATCAGTTTACCGTGAGGACAGGTGGCAAGAGGGGGAGATCACAAGCTGTCCCTGCAGGATAGAAGATACCTGAGCTGTGACGACAACTCAGACACCTCTGCAACTCCAAAGTACTTGAAAAAATTATTCACACCCTTGGGAGAAGAGAGGTCCCCCCCTAGATGTGCCAGTGCAGAGGGCTGCTCGTGGCAAGGTGTTGCTTTCCACCATGCCATGGGCACACAGGAGGTCAGCAGGGCAGGTTCCCTGTGGTAATTCCAGCCACTAAAATGTAATTGCAACTTTTATCATCAAATAATGTGACATCACTGAAAAGAGGGTTGTGTAGAAGGGAGTGGTTTCCCCCCTGTTGTGACAAGGTGAGGGTCTGCACCTTGAAGAATTATTCCAGATCACTGGGGGAGGAAAACCTGAATTCTGGACAGGAACATGCTGAGAGTATTTTAGAGTAGCTTACCAGCATGCCTGGCACTTGTGATAAATGCCCCCTCCAGCTGACCCAGCTATGAATGGGTCCTTGCTCACACAGGATTTTTGCAAGCATCTTCAGCTCCCCAGCCTCTTTGCTATTGTGCATGCTTTAAAAACAAATGCACACATACAAAAAAAAAAAAAAAAAAAAAAAAAAGAGAGAGAGGGAGAATGCAGCATTCCCAGCAGTCTGCTAGTTAGGCTCTGGCAGATGCTCAACCAAATGTTGTATTTTGGCATGGTGGGATCCCTTCTTTTTTGAATCCATCCTATTGGACTCATGTCAGAATACGCTGACAGCGTATATTGCACATAATGCTGTGGCAGATCTTTGGCTGGTGGCACCATATGGGCCATGTGGGGAGAGGTCAGGACAGGCTCTGGCAGGGGCAGAGCAAGGGGACTCGCTAATGGCAATGGGGAGAAGCAACCGGGGTGAAGAGGATTTCATTGCTTCCACCATAAACCCTGCTGGGATGGCAGGGGAGACTGGTCCATGCTAGGACTTGCTGGAGAGCCTCCCAGGCATCTCCGCAGCCACTTTGGCTTTTTTTTTCCCTAGTCCCCAGGCTGTCTGCCTGCTGGAGGAAAGCCATCCATCACGGCTGTTATGCTCTACCCACTAGCTATCTAGATTTAGCTTGTGAGTGCATAATTTATGGTCAGTTGGTTCATCTCTGCTCTTCATCAACGCACAGCACTTTGCGGACTTTCCTTCGAGGAGAAAAACTCCGGTACTGAAGTTGTCCAGGAGCAGTGAAAGCCCCACCTCCAAAGCACACAGGGCTGGTACCGAGCCAAGGAGGCTCACAGGGGCTGAGAGGCGCTGGCAAGGCTTTGTGGTGGAGCTCCAGGGCTGGAAGCAAAGAGCCTTACACCCTCCTGTGAGGTCCCTGGATCAGGAAGCTGTTCTGCTGAGGCTTGTTTTGCTTTCTTCCCTCTGCACACAGGATAAAGCGGGCAGAAAGTGTGAAGCTGTTATTAGAGGCAGCGCTCCAAGCAGTCGAGAAAAATCTCAGGGAGGAGCATGAGTCATGTGCCCCAAACTAAATTTACCTTAAAAACTGGTATTGTTATACACAACCTCATAATGACTTTATTTCTGTTATGATTGTTGCTGTTGTTCTGGTTATTACCTTTCTCACTTAAAAACAAAACAAAAAAACCTACCCAACCCTGTAGCTACAACCACAGAAATATTATTTGCTTGTATTATTCTTTAGGTGGTTCCTGTGCTGCAGGCAGTAAGTAGTTACAATCACTCAGACTATAATAGAGAAATTCATTCCAATAATAATAATAATGACATCTATTATTTTTGAAATACAAATCTGATGAGTTCATGAATATAGAAAGCTCTGGGTGCTGGCTGGCTGTAACATGGCAATAAAGCAAGCGTGATTTCCTGATAGATGCCTGCCGCAGGCTCCCAGCACACTCCCTCCAACTGCGCACCCATCCCTGCTCAGCACCCAGCTGCTGGTCCTGCCGTGTGGTGGGAGACACCCTCCAGCAGCGGGGTCCTGCCTGTCCACGGCGGGTGCAGGCTTCATACCCCAAAAAAACCTGGGAGGGTGATGTAGTGATGCAGGTGTTCTCTTGGAGGCACAGCAATCACTTGTTCTGTCGTTTTCCAGCATTTCTGGGGGCTGGGAGCACTGTGGGTGCAGCAAAGCCATGCTTGCAGCAGTGGGATGTGGGTGGGTTGTCTCTGGACTGCCCTGTTTGGGGGTTTTGTGAGGGCTTTGCCCTGCAGGGCCTGAGGGATTGTACAGGCTCTGGGCAGAGGTAACAGAGCTGTTCCTAATGGGAGGGGATTTTTAGATTTTATTTATTTTTTTTTTTTGCCATGTGAGGCCCATGAGGTCTAATGGTGTTTGCTTTCCACACACCAGCACAAAAAGCTTCTGTGATGCAAAGGCAGACGTGCGAGCTCCCAGCCAAACTGTTCCTCTCTACACAGTTCTGACAGCTGACTCTTTGGTTTCCAAATCCTTGGGTTTCAAAAAGGCTGTCCAGTGCAGAAAAAAAAAATAAATTAATTAATAAACACCTAAAATGGTATCAGCACTTTGGGGAACTAACTGATGATGTACTAACTACTATCATGAAGGCTGACTACATTAAAGCGGAGGAAGGCTATAATAATGCACAGGTGTTTGCAGGGCGTGATGCTATCAGGAGCTGGGGAGCTGCAAAAAGCTTAAAGTGAAATTAGGCAAAGGAAAGCAAACACCCTGCTGCAGATAGGGTGGCCGGCTTTTTAGTTGTTACTCGGGTTTTATCTCTGAAGCTGTATGGACATTGCAGGTGTTAGGGAAATGAGCATGGAAACATTTAAGCACAAATATATTGCTTTACAATTGCTTGTAATTTGGCACAATTCAGCTCCTTGCATTCCTTTCTCCGGTAGTGTTTCCTCCATGTGTTAGTCCCTGTGGCACGGCTGCCTGCTTGCCCTTGGGGTGGAGCACAAGTGATTTTGTAGGATTAGTTGGCAAGGTTGTTCAGGACAAAGAGAAATCCCCACAAGATCTCTGCTGTGGACCTGATGAAGGTTTGGGTGGGCTCCAGAGCAGAGAGCTGGGCTGTTCAGGGAGCTGGGGCCTCTGGCTTTGGGGTCTTCTTCAGCTGCAGGCTGCTTGTGTGACACTGGGGTGTGATGTTTGCCTCTCTTGGACCTACCACCAACCCGCTGGGAATGCAAAAGAACCTGGGCCAGCTTCTGCCTGCGGATCCTCATTTTTCTGAGCTGTCCATGGAGCAAAGCAAACACTGGGCTCCTCTAGAGGGCAGGGCAGAGCAGCACCAGGATTTTGGCCTTGGCCTGTATTTAATGGTTGTTTTGGTTTTTTTTTTTGTGCTCCTGTGCTGGGTTGGTGGGATGCAGGTGGGACCATCACAGCGGTGCCTGGCCTGTGATGCCCCAAGCAGGAGAACAGAGCATTGTCCCAGAGAGATGCTGGCACCCATGTGGGGGCCCCAGAAAGGGTGCAAAGATGTTTGACTCTGTTTGACGTATTGCTAACTGATAGATAGGATGGGGCTAATCAAGCAGATTTGGGGGGCAACGATGTTTTTTTTAGGAGACCAGAGCCCAGCCAAATGCTGGGGTTCATCAACAGAGCTGCAGGTGACAAGCAGAAGTACCCCCGAGGACAAAGTCTGACATTCCTCCCTTGAAGTGCTTCCTCAAGCTCTCCAACCAAGCTGAAATGTGATCCCTCTTGATGCTTTCCTCCTTGTGCTGCAGGAGGAGCCTGTGCCTTTGGCATCTGGTAGGTGCTAACACCTGCAGGGGGTTGGACCAGGCAGCCTCCAGAAGTAACTTCTGCCCTCACCTGTTCTGTGGCTCAGTCTCTATCATTTCTTATCATTTCACTGGTGGTCGCTGCTCCCCCAGGCTATAATTTTACACTTCCCCCAGAAAATTCACCTCCTAATGCTGGCTCAAGGGGCTGGTGGCACCTGGAGGTGATGGGGCAGCCAGGATGGGAAGGGGATGCTTTCCCACTATCTGGAAGGTACAAGATGAGCTGAGACTTGTCCAAACAGATGGCATCTGTTCCTGTGCATGCCCTGGTGTTTACGGATCAGTGCACCCTGTGTGCTCGGCAGGCACCGTGTTGAAAAGGGGTAGATGGATGGAAGCCTCCACCCCCAGAAGATCTTGTGGCTGATCATTGTGTGCCATGCTATTTTCCAGCGGGACACATTGTGAAAAGATGGACCCAAGCAAGTGTTTGCCAAAGGAGAGGGTTTCTGGGGAAAGCCGAGGTGTGTCGGGGCACGGGGGCTCCTCCGACGTCACTCCCAAGGGACTTCTTTGTAATGTGAGCCCCGGCCGTGTTTTCGCCCTGGGCGCTATCTGCTGATTAAGCCCTGGGTATCTCGCTACCTTTCCGTGGGACTGTTTGCTCTGCCTGGCCGCAGCAGCATTAATGCTTCCACATCCTCCGTCAGCAGCCTGCAGCAGGAAGGGAACACGCGGGAGCGCAAACAGAGCTGGGGGCAGACCCAGGGCCCTTTGCACCCGGTGAGAAGCAAATGGGCACACCCTGCCCTCTTCCACGGTGAAGTTTTCGAAGGCAGGCAGGCTTTTTGCTGCCATGAAGGGTGGACGGGATTAGCTGAGCGCTTCTTGGTGGTTTGTTAACACTAAGTTATCACTACGATGATGGAGAAAGATGTTTTTCTGTGTGGTGAGTGAGTGTTTTTCTCAAGCTTGAGTGCTTCAATGCCAGTGCTCATCTTTGCAGGGGAAAGCCCTTGGGCCACTCATCCCAAATCCTGCACCATGTGCAAGGCTGACAGCCTCCTTCGGGTGGAGGGAGCTTCCAGCCCTGCTACTACATCTGCCATGGGTCTATAGCCTCACCAAAAGGAGAAAAGGCAGAAGGAGGGATACTGCAAAGAGCCTGCTGGCTGGGCATCCACATCCCAGAGGGGGCTCTGGCTTCCTTGAGAGGGCCAGCACAGGTCAGGGTTGCAGGAGGGATGTCCCAGAGGTTTCTCTGTTGGCTTTATGGCTCCATCTCTCTTGGAAATCCTGCCGACCCAGCACAGGACAGCCACTGAGAGCCAAGATGCTGTTGGTCTCCTCCCAAAGGGCTTTCTGACGTCTCTGATGAAATTCGGTAAACACAGCCACACTCACAGTGCAAATGAGCTGCGTGCATTTAAAAGCAATGAATTAAGCAATATCAAACTCCACAGCCTTTTTGCTCAGGTTTAAAGTGACCATGGCTTGGCTGACCCTCCATGTTTCCACCATAAATTAACCTGCAGTGAGGTCCAGCCCTGTGGGTGCTGGGTGTTATTCTGCTGCTAAAGTGCTGCTTGGATTAAATAAATCCAGCCTGTGCTGGCCCAGAGTTCAGGATGTGGGGTGTTTTTTTGGGGACGTGTTTGCGTGTGAGGCCCTGCTGAATGCTTCCAAGCAAAGCAGCAGCATCCTATGCCATTTGGGGAAAACTCTTCTTTGCTACAGGGCAAAGACCTACACAATGGTGTAAAATATATCCAGATCAGCCCTAATGGAGGATAAAGAGAAAAAGCTAAATATTTTGCAAGCAGTCTCCTTTCCAGGTGATAGGGAATAAAACAGCACCCCAAAAGGTGCAATCAGTCTGTTTTTGTGCCTGCTTGGCTCCATCCCCCATCTCCGGGACCCTTCCAGAGCATTTGGGCTGCTTCACCCTGCCTGCTCCTGCATGCCTGCACCTCTGAAAACACAGCCCAGCTCCTGCCTCAGCGTTATCTCAGTGCACCAAGAATGCAAACACCAGAGCTGGTAGAGTGCAAGCAATGAGGCTGCTCCAAGCCCTGGCAGGAGAGAAGACAGTGCAGAGGCAGCGCGGCTCCTCCGGCACAGGCAAAGGGCTCTCCACTGGCCGTGGATGCCTTCCAGCCTGCTTCAGCTTGGCTTTGCTTCCTTGAGGATTGCATGCTCTGCCATTTCTCTGCCATTTTTTTTCCAGGCAAGAGGTGAGTTTTGCTTTATCTATAAAAACGTTGACTTGGGGAACTGGAACGTGAGTGAAAAGTGGTGCGGGAAGAAGCCTTTTTGCTTGCGTGCATTGCTGGAGGTAGGGATGGCTGCATTAATCAGTCTGCAGTCAATACAGCATATTCTTCTATAGAGTTTCTGTTTGATAGAGGTTTCCAGATGTGCCTGGTGCTAAAGCTGAAAGGAAGCTGGCTTTGAAGTGTGCACACATGCACTGACTTGATCACAGCTGCAATTTACTCGAGCACCTTCTGCAAAGACATTCAGTAAACCCATGCAAGCTCAAACGCTGCCATGGGTGCAGTCAGTGTTGGGATTATTCCCCAACAGGAGGAATAAGGACAGTCACCCTGTCAGATGGGTGCAGACCCGAACACAAATCCCGTTGTTCTGGGAGGAAAGCCCCTAAATCCCACTGCACCTCCCTCCTGCATGTGTCCCACAGGCACCCCCGAGGAATGACCGTGCAGCACACGGCGTTCCCAGTAATCTCTCGTAGGCTCCCACCCGTCTTCATCCCGCACTTGAAATACTGCAATTGCCTGGAGAAAAGAAATATCTTTACAAGAAGGGCCATCACGCCAGCGTGCCGTCTGCTGCAGCCAAAAAAGCAGCCCACTCAGCAGGGTAATCTATTCAATGGCTGGGATTTATTTTTAACGCTCGGCTCTGCAGTCCTTTTAACTCGAGCAGAGAAGTGAACATTTTGATAACAGCAGCCTCCAGGTCAAATGTGATGAGAATTCGTAACTCGCCACAGAGTGGGTTTTGGAAAACCAACCAAGCAAAACAATTTCCCAGAATGAGACGATGAAGATTTGCGTTTCTCTGCACAATGTTGTACACGGAGCTGATATCTGTTGGAGTGTCTGCTTATTCTCCCTCCACAATTTGCAAATAAAATGCCTTCTGGACTATTTTAAATTTGAACAGCTATTGCAACCACGGCTCTGCCAAGCTCCTCATAAAGACTCGAGACATCGGATCTTGAGGCCATCGAAGAAGAAATATTAATCCTGTAATGGGAATGTTCGGATGGTCCCGTTTCTAATCAAAGCCAAAGCCTGGGTTTTCTGCTTCAGGCAAGGAGTCTGGCATCAAGATTTTAGAAAATGCAAGGAACAGGAGGGAGCTCCAGCTCCTGGGATGCATGGGAGCAACACAGAATTAGCAGCAGGGATGGCGTAGGTCAGAACAGGGATATGCAGGGGGAAAAAAAAGCCTGAAAATCTGCCCAAGCTGAGCTTTGTGAAGGAGCTGCTAGGAGGCAAATTTTTATTTATTTATTTATTTATTTTTTCCCAAATAACTGGAAATATGTCAGAGCAGGTCTGAGAGGAAGGAGAGGAATGTGGAAGGAAATTTGGTGTTGCAGCATTATTGGCTTTATCAGTGGGTTCCAGAACATGTTTCCAAAACTGTTTTCTCTCCATTCCCTCTCTGTAGGGAGGCCCTGGAGGCAGGGGCTGGGCTCCTCTGCACAGTGCTGGTGCAAGGAGACAAAGTGGGGTGGGGGGGGAAGAAAATAAAAAACAATGATTAAAGCCAATAAAAAGCAGCATCCCCTTTCCTGCAGGCTGCAAACTTTGCTGGCCTTGTCCAGATTGTCCCCACGGCCCTGCTGGTGGCTGCAGCACCTTCCTGCTCCCCCCTTATGCTTTTCCCCATTGCTGTTGCAGGAGCCCGGGGCATAGTGAAAAAACTGTGTTGGCAATGGAAAACAGCAACATTTGCTATGCAGCATGGAAAGCTGTGCTGATGGGAACAGTCATTGCTTTAATATTTAATTTGATGAGATCTAGCTCTGAGAAATGGAGCAGGAGCTGCCACAGCTTCAAGCTCAGCGCTTCCAGGGGAATTTCCATGGGGTTCGCTACACTGCGGACTTATCTATATTCTGGCTGGGTGACATGGTAATGCATCTCATTAGCTAACCGAGCACACAGAGCTGCGTTTCCTCCCGTTCCCTTTAATTAATCAGGCTTTCAATGCATTCAGGGGTCGCTCGGACACTGGTTTGTCATTCAAAGCATCTCCCTTCCACCGGACCCTGGCTCCTGGGAGCTGCTTGGTCTTTGCAGAGCAAATGTGGCTGCTCACGTGCAACCTGGTGGCATCTCAGGAGGGAATTTCCTTACACCATGAGCCTGTCAGTGCAATGCAGCTACGGCCCAATCCTGCCTCTCACCAGCCAGAGCTCCCTGGTGCCGTATGGGCTCATGCTGCTGCAGAACCAGGAACCAGGAGCAGGGCCAGGCTGTGCATCAGCACATGGGAGGTGTCTCACCTAGAACCTGTTCCTTCTTTGCCCTTTCAGGTGGGTCCCATTGGCCCCAAACCATCTCCGGGACTGAGGTCCAGCCTGCAGCAGAGCCAGCTTTTCTCTGTGTGTCATCTCCTGCCTTCAGAAGTCCTGTTGCATGCTTCAGACAATTTGGGTGTCTTCATCCAGGAGCTGGGATTCCAGGAAGCCTGATGGCCAACAAACAAGCTGGAAATGTGGATTTGTCAGAACTATAATCCAGGTACCACCTAGCTTTCTGCGTGTGCAAAGCCACACACTTTGTCCTTATACCTGCCTCTCCCCCTGCAGCCTCCATCCCTGCTAGTCTTTCCTGCCAGTCCTGCTAAGGCATAGCACTGAGATGTATTTCTGCTTCTCCTTGTCTCTCCTTAGCATACATGTCCGAGGCACAACCCCAGAGGCCAAAGGAAAGCAAGAATGTTGAAGAAGATCCACATATGCCTCTGCTTCTTCTTTGTCTCGGGCATTTTGTACGAGATCTCCTTGCTGTCCGGCTGCTTCTTCTCCTGTATGCCTATGCCCAAGCACTTCCTGACACCTGAGCAGGTCTTGAACCTGGGAAAAAGCATCATCTTCCTGGAGACAACGGAGCGCCTGGAGCCGCCCCCACTGGTCTCCTGCTCTGTGGAGTCTGCTGCCAGGATTTACCAGGACCGGCCCGTCATCCTCTTCATGAAGGGGCTCACGAATGACACGGTATTGGACTCAAACTCCAGCTATGCAGCCTTCTCACTTTTATCTTCTATGAAGAATGTCTTCCTTTTCCCTCTCCAGATGGAAACCATCTTCCAGGAGACTCCCCTGCTGCAGTGGTACAACGAGGTGAGAGTTGGGATGAGGGGAAAAACAGGGAATGAATTATAGATGGGGGATCCTCAGGACAAGGCTCAAAATGAATGGAGGAGAGTGGGCCTGGCTACGTGAAACCAGTCACTTTTATTTTTCTGGTTCAGAATAGGTTTATTTTTGCCATGTTTTGCAATGTAGTCATCTATCTGTTTATCGAACACATTATCAGCATTTTCCCAGTATCTGGAGAATCAGATTTTTTGGCAAATGAAATGTTGGTAAAAATAGATTGCATACGTGTTTTGATAAAACAGAGCTTAATAGTCTTGCTCAACAGAAGCTAACCAGGCGTGTTGCACGAGTCATCTGAGCACTTGTGAACGCTGCCATGCTGGCAGAGCACCACCTTTTGTGGTGTAGGAATAGTTTCATGGTGCTGTTTGATGCCAGATGGGGGATGTGGTTGTTCTCTGCTAGAATCATGGTCTCGCCTCTCCAACTCTGCAGGTAGACCCGGAGGAGGAGAAGAATTGGGTCCACGTCAGCTCTGATGCCAGCAGACTGGCTCTCATTTGGAAGTACGGGGGCATCTACATGGACACGGATGTCATTTCCATCAGGCCCATTCCCGAGGGGAGCTTCTTGGCAGCACAGAAGTCGCGGTTCTCCAGCAACGGGATCTTTGGCTTCCCTGCCCGCCACAAATTTATTTGGGACTGCATGGAGAACTTTGTTCTCAAGTACAATGGGAACATCTGGGGGAACCAGGGCCCCTTCTTAATGACAAGGATGCTCAAAACCATCTGCAATCTCACCGATTTTGAAGGCATTGAGGACCACAGCTGCCAGAACATCTCCTTCCTAAACCCACAGCGTTTCTACCCCATCCCGTACCCAGCCTGGGGCCGGTATTATGACGTATGGGACAAAAACCCCGATTTCAACCACTCCTACGCGCTGCACTTGTGGAACTTCATGAACCGCAACCGGAAAGCTGTGGTCGCTGGCAGCAACTCGCTGGCCGAAAAACTGTACAAAACCTACTGCCCCACCACGTACGAGGACCTGATCAAAAACGCGGAGCTGAGGGATTTACCGAGCTATGAGGACTCTGTGTGACATGTGGTGAGAAGAAGGGGAGTGATCCTTCCAGACTTCCCTTGTCCAATGGCCAAAACACGGTCACCACTGGTGGCAGCAGCTGGGCTCTACTGGAGAGAGACCTTTTCATAACCACTGTCCCCGCTCCCCCGGACACTAAGAAGCATATGCAGAATGGTGGTGGTTATCCATGGGATGTAGCCTCCACTGACATAAGGACAGCTTTGCATGAGTGGTTTAGGAAATTAGGTTCTGTTTCCTCATAGGCACTCAGAAACCAAACCTTACTTAGTCAAAGGGATGTTTGAGCCTTTCTGGTGAGCTTTCTTGAAGGGGAAAGTTCCTGAAGAGCTGTGTTGGCCTCCTGGGAGGGATTTCAAATGCCCCTCTTGACATTACTGGCAGCTACGAGTCTGAGGAGTTGCAGGCAGAACAGGCCTTGGACTGGGATGAGGGCTCTGAGCAAGTGTAGAGCGAGTGTATAGCAGAGGATGGACAACAGACATTACTGATGAAAAGTAGCCCAAACTACTGTCTTCATTAATCTGTGTCTTTTCTCACATGAACTTTATACCCTACGTTTTTGAGAGGGACCTATCACTGCAAGTGAAAATAAAATGGGTAGTAAACCACCACTCCTCTGAGCTTGCTTTCACCTGGAAAAGCCTTCCTCTTTTTAAGGAAGTTTGCAGTCCTGCACCTCTACTTTGTCTCCTTTCAGGAAGGGGCTGCCCTTGCCCAGCCCTGGGGGCAGTTCTGGCCACAAGGTGTTGTCTCCTGAAGGGTAGGTGCTGGGGCACCAAGAACTGATGGCACCAGCCTGCGGGGACTCCCAGGTCCCATTGAAATCTATGGATTTCAGTTGCCCTGAGAACAGGGCACAGCAGCTCCAGAAAAGCCCTTTCTGGAGGTTTTAGGAAGGTCACCCATCTCCAGACGTGCCACCTGTTTTTGCTTTCTCTCCGTTCTGTAAGATTTTGCAGTGCCTGTTGCATTTGTCCCGTTCTGTCTTGCTGGCCTCCTGCTCACCCTGGAGGTGCTTCCTTCAGGATTTGCTATTGCTGAGAGACAGGATTCCCATGGGCCATGTCTCCCCACCAGCCTCTCTGAATTCTCTCCATGCAGCGCCATTTTTAGGGCCACTGTGAAAAAGAAAGGGCCCATTTAATCCTAACAGGCTTCCCAGTGACATTTCTTTTCCTGCAAGAAAGCAATGCATCCCCTTGCATTTACTCCCTCCCCTCCCCGAGGTAAAGCAAATCCACCTAACACCACCATGAAAAGCCCAGCTTGCAAATCTCTTCTGCGTCTGTCTGAGCAGCTGTTTTTAGGCTGGGAGCAGAAAGGCGGGGGCGGGTGGCTTGCCCGTCATCGAATGTTTGCCATCTGTACAATGCTATCTTCTGTAAACACAGCAGCTAATGAGCGCGCTGCAATCTGCACGCTGCGATGGCAGCCGGATTAATCGGGAGGAGAAAGCCCTCTGCGCACGTGGGCTTTATGCAGTCAGGTGCCGGGTTTGGGTCTCACTCCAACCCCACGGATCGAGCCCCATCCATCCTTATTAAGCGCTGAAGTCAATCAGTGTAAGGGCAGAAGGCACCAAGCCAAGCTGGGGGTTGTCAGAGCACCAGCATGGCACGGGGGGATATTTTGCCTTTTCCTTCCCCAGTGTGAAACTCTCATGGCTCAGCCCGGGGCCATGGGTTTCATGCTTCAGTGCTGCCCACGGAGGCTGGTTTTGCCCAGCTATGGCAGTGGGAGCTGCTTTTTCTCCGTGCTTTTGAGTTTCACAGGCTGGGGGAAGTCTGGGAGGAGTGTAGGGTTACAGCACGGGAAGTCCTCCCTGCTCTGCAGGGCTGTGCACAGCCCCTCACTGCCCTGTCCCGTCCCTGTCCCAGCTCCTCACTTCCTCTGTCTCTAGCAACAAGTGAGTATTTGCTTTTTTTTTTTTTTCTTTTTTTTCTTTTTCTCTTTTTTCCTTTTCCTGCCCCCACTCCTCAAGCTGTTGAGGGGAGGGAGGGACAGTGCTGGGGGATGTGCTTAGGCTTGAGCTGCTCAGGCTCTCGTAGTACGTTAGCTCATGCGAAAAACATTTCCGAGGCTCCTCTGGACTGTTTTGGCGAGAAGAGAGGCTGATGAAGGGAGGGAGGTGAATGCTGCTTGCAGGCAGGGCCCGGGGAGCTGCTTGTGGGCAGGGTCTGGGTCTCCTGACCCCTCTGCTCCGTGGTCAGTGCTGCTCCACCAGCTCCTTGGTGGAGCTGGTTTGTACACAGAGGAGTGGGAATTGGGCAGGTGAGCGCCTCTGACTAAGCTCAGCTGGATGGTCCTCACTGCTGCCTCTGTGACGGACCCTCATCCCTCATGGCCATTGTTTACAGCACCCAGCAAGCAAAATCTGAGTCCCAGTGAATCAATGTTTCCCTGGTGGGCCCGGAGGGTGGCTTCTACCAGCAGCCATCGCATCTGCTGGTGCTGCACTGCATTGCACAGCAGAAGGCAAAGTGTTTTTACACCGGCTGGGGACATACCCAAGGCAAATTTGAGCAAGAACTGAGGAGAAGGAATAAACCTGAAGAGCTGGGTTCCTGCCTTGCCTGCTGCAGTGGTTTCAGTGCACCCCAAAGCTCTGCTTGCACCAGTTGTGACTTGGCGTGTGGCATTTTCCAGGAAATGCAGGGGAAGCCCACCAGGCTCTGGCACCCATGGGCATGCCCGAAGCAGGTGATGGGGCAACCTCAGCCACGCTGCTAAGCAGCAGGGTTTGGTTAAACACTGCTGGCTTTGGTGCGTGAAGGCCTCGTTAATATTAACAAGGTTGTGCAACACAGCCTGCCTCCCAGGGCGTGTGGGAGATTGCTAGGGGGTTTTAATTAGCACCCTGGAGAACAGGGAGACGCCTGAGAGGGAGGGGACTGGGGTTGCTGCTGTCTCCTTTCCGCTTCCAGACCCCGTTTCCAGGCATTTCTCATAAACTCAGCCTCGTTTAGGCGTGGTTGGTTCGCAGCCCAGAGCCTCACCTGCAGCAGCCACGTGCTGTTCCCCAGCAGATCTACGCAGTTTGTGGCCATGAGTCAGGGCTATATTTAGACCTATATATACATATGGGTGTACATATCTACACAAGCACTGTGTCTGATGCAATGAATTGGGTTGTCTGACACTTGAGTGCTGCTAATAGCATGTATATATATATATACACATATATATATAACAGCAGTAATAATGCTAGTGATCTTTACTGGCCATACAAGCCTGGGAGGGAAGGGGCTTGCTGACGTGGTGATTTTAGGTGCACATCAAAGACGATAAAGTGAATAAAGCCTAAAGGAAGCCTGTGGTTATCTTCATGTCACGCTAATGTGCAGGCCCTCCTGAAGGCTTTCTAGCACAGCTGACCAAAGAGAGGCAGCGACATGAACAGGCGCATGCAGGGCAGAGGAACAAGAGGGGACATTGCAGAGCTTGCAGTGGGTTTGAACATGCTGAGCTGGACTGAGAGCAAACAAGTCTTGCAAGGAATAGGGGAAAAAAAAGATCAAAAAAATGATGATCTTATCCCAGGATACATGCAGGCACTGCAGAAGGCTTCCTGGCTGGGTTTTCCAGCTGGAAAGCCCCATGCAAGGTGCTCAGCTTGAAAGTGCTTTGCTCATGCTCCGTCCTGCCTGTGCCACCGTCACTGTACGTGCCTGCTGAGACCAAGCCCTGAGGAAAAGCACAGGGTCTGGAGCATCCCACTTGCACTTCTGGGGACTGAAATTGTGGCCAAAAAAAAAGCTGTAATGCTAACCATTGCCCCATCTGAGTTAGCAGAGGAGACCACAGCAAAGCCCACATTTATTCGGCATCTCCCTGGGATGCCAGACCCAGCGTGTCCCCGTCACACGAGTGCAGAAGCGGGGCCAGGAGTGGCAACACGGCTGCACGCAGCACACCCAGCAATGCCCTGCCCCACGTCCTGCCCAAAAATAAGGTGAGTGGCCCCCCAGCAAAGAGCGAGGACTAAAAACGAGGCGTCCTCGAGACGGCCAGAGGGCGGCCTGCAGTATGTGGGGCAGCTGCAGACACAAACTCATAGCACAAAGCATTGCAGCTTGGTTGAATTTGTAAATGTTTCGCAGCAGTTTGCCTGTGCTCAGACAAGAAACCCTAGTTAGAGTCTAGGAACTGCATAGGGCAATTTCACAGGTTTAAAGCTATGTGTTTTAAATATAATTACTTAATTATTGCTTAGGGTGCAGCTAGGAAAATGGGTGAACACTGCTTCTGGAAATGATCTAGGTCAGAGCAAGATAACGCAGAGGGAAGCAGCGCTGTGATTTTTGTGTGACCAGTGTTTACCACGTACTGCTTGAAAACAGGCTGTTTTCCTAAAATGTGTAAGTCAAGGAGGTTGGGTAAAGGGGGTTACAAATTTGTTCGCAACACTTTATTTTAAAGAGTGGCAATGTGACGGTTTTAGAAAACTTTCCTTTACCAAAAGCAGATGGTAGATAAACTGGAAGATTTTTTTTTTTCTTTTTTCTTTTTTCAGAGCTTGGCAAAAGCAGTAGATAGCAGCTGCGGAGAGGAAGAGAAGAAGAAGGTTTTGTGCTTGCTCCCAGGTATTATGAACGCTGACCTGCTCCCCACCATGGTAGGGCATCCAGTAGAGCTGGAGAGCAGCAGCGTGGCCAACCTTAACACATCCTTTCTCCCTCCCAGCCCTTTTCCACAGGCATTTCCAGCCCGTGTATGGGACCGTAGGGATGCTGGGCACGGTCCCAGGGTTCACCAGCCCAACCCACGTCCCCTGCTTCCACTTCCAGCCCCGCCGGGCCGGCATGGACTGGCGTCGCTTCAGCGCCGTGGACGTGGAGCGGGTGGCCCGGGAGGTGGACGTGGCCACGCTCCAGGAGCACATCGCCAGTGTCACCTTCTGCAACCTGGACGGGGAGCAGTGCCCCCACTGTGGGCAGCCGGCGGACCCCGTGCTGCTGAAGGTGCTCAGGATGGCCCAGCTGAGCATCGAGTACCTGCTGCACTGTCAGGAGCACCTGGGGAACATCCTGGCCACACACACCCAGCGCCTCCAAGCCACCCGCGCCGAGCTGGCCCGAGCCCAGGACCTGGTGTCGGAGCAGGCAGCGCAGCTCCGGGGAGCCAAAGAGGAGAACAGGAGGTGGAAGAAGCTGATGGCCACCCAGCAGCTCCTCCTGCAAGCCGACCCCAGCAGATACTGCAAGGTGCGTGGTGGAAAGGTGCAGAGCGCGTCCCCTGTGTGATGCTCTTTGCTGCATCCCGGTGCTGGCTTGTTGCCTCTGTGGAGACTGCAAAGTCCTTGTCAGCCCAGGGGCTCCCTTTTTGGTGGACATGCAGGGGAAGGGGGTGAAAGCTGCATGGGCTGCAGGAGAGGAGGCTGGAAAGGGATGACTGGGGAGATCTTATGAGATCCGTGTGTCCTGGGGGATATCTCATGCCAGGGAGACTTGGAAATCCTCCAGCCCACTGGGGGGTTTCTGGAGGCTCCTGGTTTCGGTGGTGGTTTTGACTGTTATCTTGCTGCTGAGGCTTTCCCAGCCTTTCAGCAGAGAGTGCCAGCCGTGCCTTTGCGTGCACATCTTCTCCCTCACCAAATCAACCCGCTTGCTTACTCCTGGAGGTCAGAAGACCCCAGACCAGGTGGTTCAGGTGACTCTCTCCCCCTCCCCAGTGCCACCTCTGTGACAAAGCCTTCCTGAGCGATGTCTTCCTGCGAGCCCATGTGCAGCGCCGGCACGCGGAGGACACCGAGGCAGGTGAGCACTGGGATGGTTTCCCTGCGTTTTCCTATGACTTCGCATTTCTTCTCTGTTCCTGTGAATATTTGTAAATATTTTCTGCTCGCTGCCACTCCCTGAAGCACGGGCAGGGTGTGTGGTCAGACACAAGACTGCAGGCACCCTTACAGCCCATCTCTGCACCTCAGGCTCCCCGAGGACCTTCCCTACCCGTGGGGATGGAGCCACAGTGGGGAGTCTGGGAGAGTGTTTTGCTTGAGTGGCAGAGGGATTCACGTTTTTTGCTCCTTTTGGCAAGGAATTGATGCTCTTGGACTTGGCAGATCAAAAACCTTTTGCTCTTTGCTGGCAGGTTGAAACTCCAGCCCAGGGCTGATGCAACACGACAGGTTTGTCTTTGCTCTGAGGCGCCTTCCTGGGTGCAGCCCAAGACGTCCAAGCAGGGCACTTCAGCTGCTGCAGACAGCCAGCCCAGCTGCTCCTCTAGCCTCTAATCTCTCCAAGTTTATCAAAAAAATAAATAAATCAGAGGCCACTTTTCTCATGTTTTTTTCCTGCAGCTGAGCCAGCTCCTTCTGCAGCCTGACACCCTGCGGCGAGTTTGCTCGGTGCTTTGTTGGGGTGTTGCTGGGTGTTTCTGGGTGTTTCTGTCACCTCTCCAAAGCAAAATCCCAGTAGGAGCTGGCAGATCGCACCCTTGCTCACAGTGCCTCTGTTTCCCCAGGCTTTGCAGAAAGGCAGAAGATGAAGCGGGTGGAGCAAATGGAGCAGGAGGTTGAGGAGCTGAAGGAGAAGCTGCGTGAGACACAGCAGCAGCTGGCAGCGGAGAGTGAGGCAGAGAAGCTGCACAGGGAAAAGGTATGGAAAAAGAGGGAGAAGCAATGAAACATGGGACATTTTTAAGCATAGGTGAAAAAGGTACTGAAAAACATCATATGGTGGGGCTTGTGTCTATTTATGTGGAAAATTTGCCCCAGAAGGTTCCTGTGGGAAATGTGAAGTGGGGGTAAATGGTGGCACTTGTGTAAGTGTGCCTGCCCGAGGCTGTGCTGCCTCGTCCTCCCGTTGTGTGCAGCGTGGGGAGCTCCAGGAACATCGCTGCTCACGTGGCTGGTCCAGGGCAGAAGCCCCAGCCCTTGCCCAACCTGGGCGCTCTGCTCCTCAGCCAGGACATCTGCTCCAGTTTTTTGTCCTCTTTAGGAAAAAGAGAGAGCTCACCAGCGAGAAGAGGAGAGCAGGAGAGATTTGGAAAGGTGGAAAGAGGAGGAGAGGATGAAACTGCGTGCAGAGATGGATGGCCTGAAGCAGCTCTTCCTTGGGGAGCTGAAGGACATTGCCAGCAAGAGCAGTGCAATGGAAGGGGTGAGCCAAAGGGACAGCAAGGGGACATCTGAGCTTGCTGCCTTGCATGATCCAGGTGGCCTTGCAGGTTCACAGCCTGAAGAGTCACCCTTTTTCCTGGGGCATGCATGCACTTTGGATTTGGGGGCAACAACTGGCTGAGGTGGGACTCTCTGGGAGGAACAAAGAGCCTCCTGAGGCCCACCGGGGACAAGCTGCTCCTTCTCCACGCTGCAGAAACTGCAGGAGCTGCAGGCCAGAGAGGCAGTGGTGTCCAGCCTGGGGACCCTGCAGGACGATGACTCTGAGGAGATGCGGTGGCAGACACCAAGCTGGACAGAGCAGGAGAGGACAGCCGTGCAGGTGAGCAGTGGGGTGCCTGTGTCCTCACCCCTGCCACACATCCCAGGAGGTGTGCTGGATGGAGATGGACCCACATCTGTGCACCTCTTTGTGTATCTGCTCCCTGCATGTGTGGTCTCAGCTCAGTTTCTGGTAGCAATGAGCCCAGAAATGGGACCTGGAGGGCACCAAGGGCACGCCAAGGTGCCAGGTCAGCCCTGGAAAACCCTTCTTCACTGGAGCACTGTCACAGCTCACTGCATGGAAAAGCACTTAAAGTAGCAAATGGACAGAAGAGATTTCTTTCCCCATGCATCAGCTGCCTTCTCACTCTCTAAAAACATCTGAACAGGGCCTTGGCATGCACAGCACCTCTCAGTGTTGAGTGGGTTGGGACAGGCACAGCTGCTGTGGTGGCAGGCGTCCTTCAGAACCCAAAGAAATGGGATTTTGCCATGCAGTAATGCATTTGGGTGCCCCTGCCCATGAGGACCCACAGCCCAAGGAGGGCCACGTGGGTGTGTTTAATTTGGCAGAGGACAGAGGGGAGGCAGGCACTGAAGGACCTGCAGAGGGAGCACGCAGACATCCTTGACACCTTGCTCAGGTGCCAAAGCACCTCACTCAGGAAAAGCCTTTGTGGTTTCTCTCCATCTCAGTTTCAAACCCCAGAGATACAGGTCTTGTCAGAAAAGCTGGGGGAGACCCTCTTTGCAGGCCAGCTTAGTGCCTCCTGATAATGGGAAAGAACAGATCTGCACACCTGAAGTGACCGTAGCTGGATTTCAAAGCCCAGGTCAAGAGAATAGAGTTATTTTATTATAAAGGGGAAAGACTATATGAAATGCAACAACCAAAGTTATCACAGCTGATGAGAAGACATAGGCTTGCCACCAGCAGATTTTGAAGTTGGCCATAGGTCTTCTGTAAGGCCAGTGATGCCCTTTGGGGGACACCTCCCTGGGGATGCCAGGACGACCCGATTGGACTCACATGTCTGTTGGCTTGTAGATCACCAGAACGGCTTGCGTTACAATTTGGAGCATCTTCTGCTCATTATCTGATCTGTGAATAGCACAGAGGTACAACAGCCTGGCACCTGCTGTGCGGTGGTTGTACCATGGAGGAGTATGCCCTGGCGGGTATGGTCTGCTTAAAGCTAAAAGCATTTCGGGGTGTATGTGTCCAGTTTAGGCTCCTGCTGTTTTCTGCTCCTTTTGTGGTGCATTTAATAGTAATATTCCCCAGGGAGAGGAAAAGTCACCCAAAAGTGTTGAGGAAGAAATGACCTTTGAGTGATGCACAGTCTGTTTCTTCACAGACCAAGCTGCTGTCTGCAAACAAGCCTGAAGGTAATGATTGCTTTTATAAGGTGAATCAGTTTGGGTCTAGATCAATTTTTCATAGCTAGGAACCCTTCAGACCATGCCGTCCTCTCTGTCTCCCACTACAAAAGCGTGCCATGGAGTCCTCTCTGGGGAGCTGGCTGTGTGTCCTTTACCTGAAGGCACGGAGCAGACATCCTCCAGCCTCCTGACTGCCTGCTGCAACAGCACGGAGTACAGCTCCAGCTGCAAGCAGAAAACCCCTGTCTCTTTGGGTCTTTTTTTTTTTTTTTTCCCCATAAAAATAAGAAGCTGGGATATGCTGTGTTTTTTTCTTTACAGCCTGGGTTTCCTATAATCAGGATCCAGGGAGGAAGAGTGGGGATTTCCCAGCTCCCTGATGCCTGCTGTCCAGCCGCTCATCAGAAAACAAACAAAAATAGGATTTCAGACATGGATGGCTATTAGCAAATACCCTGCGGGTACATTGTCCACACCAGCCCCGAGGGATGGCAAAGGGCTGTTTGGCCACTGACATCCTCCGGCTGGTGGCCCCAGGGGGTGGTGGTGCTGCTGCTGAGCACCCCGGGCTTTCCCTCAAGGATGCTCTCCAAGGCTTGGGGCCATCCTTGGACCCCATGGGCACAGATGTGTCGGAGCTTTCCATACAGTGAAACAAGGAGGTCAGAGCTTGCTTTTGTGCTCACCTTGGCCCTCACAGGCTGTTTTCATTCCTGCAGTGACCCGGCAGGTGACCAAAGTGCTGGTTGCTGAAGAATCCTCAGAAGAAGGTGGGCACCAGGGGTGAGACCATCTCTGTCCTGGCAACACCAGGACGAAGCTGGCATTTAGCTTTTGGGGTGTTGCACAGTGAGGGTGAGGGGTGGTGGCACATGGTGGGGTGGGGACACGTACCTCCATGCCAGGTACAGCAGCACCATGACCAGCCCTGCGGGGAATGCTTTACTCCAGAAAGCTGCCCCAGGCAGCTGCTGTGCTGTGGGTGGGATTTTGGAAAAGCTGTGGCTGGGAATGACTCAAGCTGGAGATGGAAGGCACCTCAAAGGGGACCAGGGACCAGCTGGCTCCTCAGGGCACAGCCGGTGCCTTACTGCTCCCACCTTCACTGCAGGCGGGGAGGAGGATGCCCTGGGTGGGAGGCGGAGACTGCTGGAAGCCCTGCGGAGAAACCCAAACCTCCTGAAGAAGTTTCGGCCCATCCTGGAGGAAGCGCTGGAGGAAAAGCTGGAGAGCATGGGCGTCAAGAGGGTAAGTCTGTCCTTTTGCTTCTGGCACTTCCAGCCCTGAGCCAGTGCAGGGATGCAAGGAGTGCTGCGAACAGATTAGTTATTTTGGAGCAACCAAAACACTAGCAGGGAGTGAAACAGCCCATGCCTGGAGCAGTCACGGCCTGAGAGGCAAACGGGAAGGTGGAGGCAGAAAGCACATGGTAGCGCAGGGAATAAACCACCTCTGAGGTTGGTTATTAATAAATATCCAGCAGCTCTTTCTCGCAAGCAGCCTTTCATATGCTAAATCACCCAGGGCTCCCTCTCTTCCAGGGAAGGAGGGTGTGTGAGGGCACAGCAGCCTCTGTCACGGGGATTTCGAGAGGACTTTCACTGGTCCTTTTCATGCCAAGCATATTAAACAGGACCTCATGAATCTTGCCGAGCTCCCGGCAATGCAACACCACCACCTAGCACCTTGCTGAGCTGGTGCAACAGCAACCAGTGGCTGAAGCCTCATCGTTGGACTGTTTGCATGGGATAAGAACATTGCACTGGGGAAACAAGGGGCTGGGGAAATGATGGGCTGGTACCACCCTTGGGGTTTGGGCAGGTCTTGGGATCGAGCTAGGAGGATACTCATGAGATATGGGCAGTGCTGTTGATGGCTCGTGTCACCACCTGGTGCTGTGGAAGGACAGCTTGGCCACCCTTTTCTTTAGGTCATGACAGGGATCTCCACTCAGACCTACCAGCACCTCCGGGCTGTGGTCAGGCTTCAGCAGCAGCAGAGGGCTGCGAAATTTCCCGGTCTCCTCCACCTAAGGAGCGAGCTGATCCAAGCTGTGAAGAGGAAAGTCAAGCAACGCAAGAAGCCTGGCATTGCTGCCCCTCGACAGCTCTCCATCATCCCAGGTGAGGTGAGCTGTCCCTAGAGAGCAGCCGTGGGGACCTGTGGCCACCTGCTGATGGCTGTGGGATGCTGTTCCCTTAGGCAGCAGGGCAGCCCTTGGGCAGCTGGCAGCTGCATCCCTTCTCGTGGAGCTGTGCCAGCGCCAGGCCCCCATTTCTGTGATTCACCTGCTGTGCCCCTTGCAGGGATAGCCGTGTCCACAAGGGAGAAGCCCGTGGAGAGACGCCTGGTTGCGACCACACGGAGACCAGCTGGTGGGGTCAGCTCCTCCCAGCCCTGAGCTCAACATCTCCCAGAGCCACCGGGAAACTCCAGGTATCTCATGTGAATGGTCCCAGGGATGGGCTTGGATGTCATTTCCAGGAAAATAAGGTTTTGTATCCATCAGCAGTGCCACAAGGTCGTCCCTTTACAAGGAGCTCAAACTTAGAGCAGGGGAGACCTGGCCACTAGTCTCTTCCCCAGGCAGAGACGAGCATCCTTCCCTTCTTCTTTGTCCATTTGTCCTCTTTGGGGGAAATTAAAACAGTGTTCATGCAACTGGTATCAAAACACTAAGTGTTAGAGAGTCAGATTAAGAAAAGGTCTCTGGAAAAAATCCCAAAATAATTGGAGTGATGCAATGGTGAAATTATTAAATTACTGAATATGACTTAAACATAACCTCAGTTTTGGGGGGAGAGCTGATTTAATTAAAGTGTGGGCAGAGTCAGCATCATATTGCTTTTATAGAAATGGGAGGAGAAAAGAGGGGAGGGAGGGGGTTTTTACCAAAGGATTTTTTATTTATTTATTTATTTTTAATTGCAGTGAGGATGAAATTCTTGCCTTTATCTGGCAAAGTGAAAAAAAGAAGCGGAGATTCCTGGGGCACTTTGCAAGCCATGGAAATAGAGAGAGGGTCTCCTGTGTGGCATCCTGATGCAGCTGGGTTTTGCCATCTGCTCTAATTTTGCAAATACAGGATGAGCATCCTGCCCCACTGCCCCCTTCACCCTCCCCGGGCTCAGTCTGCAGGTGACAGCAGCGACCAGGAGACCTCCTCCCCTTCCAAGCCACCAGCACCGGTGGCTGGTGACACAGGGGTGAGGGTCCCCGTTCGGCCAAGCCCTGTGCGAGGGATGCTTGGTGGTGGCAGGGAAATGACAGTCCTCTGCCAGCAGCCACTGGATGGTGCCACAAGACCAGGAACGAGCTGCAGCGCAGCATCCCACCGTGCCAGAAGCTTTCAGCAGCATCTCCCGGGCTGGGGCCACCCGCTCCCACCAGGCCCGGTGCCTGTGGCTGCTGTACCTGTTGACAAGTCCAAAGAGCAGCATGGGAGGGAGAGAAGGCAGCTGTTCTCGACCTTGTGTCCCTCTCTGCCAGCTCTCCCAAGGGTCCGAGGGAGACCCTGGCCCAAGCACACGTGGGCAGAGGAGCAAGCCACAGCTGTGGTTTCCTTCCTCCTTCCTTCTTGAGTGGGAACTCTGACCCAAAGGACGACCATCTGCAGCATCACCAAGTGAGATTGGCTCTGCTTTTAATGCTTGTCGGCATAAATGAAGTGTGTTTTCCAAACTCGCTCTGGCTTTTGTACATCTGTAGCAGGGCGTGAAGTGATCTTGATCCCTCCAGAGTACAAAATTTTTAAAAATGCAGCTTCTCAGCTTCTCTGTTTTCCAATCCACTCCACCACCAGTTTAAATTTCTATCTTTGCCTGTTCCTAAGTGCAAACATTTGCACGTGCATTTTGATGCTAGGGAGCAGAAAGCCCGGCCAGGGCTGAGCAGCACAGGGTGAATTCATTTCATTCCATCAAATAGCAAAAGTGCCTTCCAGATAAGTGCTTGCCAACATGCAGAACACCACCACGTAATTTGTAAATCCACAGGTCCCCAGGGATGTATGCAGTCTGCTGTGTGCCTATACCCTCCCACATTGTGTGGGTCTGTAGCTACATACCTTGAAAAGGAATTGTTCATTTTAATCTTTCGACGTGAAATAAGAACTATACCTGGTTTGTGTTATCCTATCTGTAGAATTCTATTGCTAGATGTGTTACTTTATGGCTAATTTAACAAATGTTTTTCTTTTTGGTGAGTGGGGATCATAAGGAGAACTGCTTTTAATAAATTGAATAAAGGAGGGATGTTTTCGTGCCATTCAGAGAGCTGAAATTGGTGTCTCAGAAAAAGAAATGAGCCTTTTACCTGTAAAATAGGTGGAGGTAGGAGCAAACGTTTGCTCCTGTGTAAGGGGTGATAAAGGCAATTCACACACCTCTGGGCTGTGCTGGCATGATCCAAAACTGATGAGAAAAGACATCTTCTGCCCCAAAGAGCAAACAGCAGGACCAGGACAGCCAGAAGAAGCTGTTTCACCCCTACTACATAGCAAGATCAGTGTCAAGGCTGTGCCTTGCCCTGCACCTCCCTCTCCCAGCTGCTTCCCTTCCCTATGTCAGAGAATCAAAGAAATCATGCTGTGCCACCAACTGACAGCCAAACCTCAGTGTGTGCAGCTCCTGCGCATGTTCACCTGCAGACAAATGCAGGAACCAGGCCTGTGTTCACTTTTCCAGCAGTTCTCGTGCCTGCGGTGCTTTCCAGCTGCTCCAATGAGCTTCAGGCACTCGACGCTGAGCCCAGATGGTGCCAGACAGGTGGGGGAAAAAATTGCCTAAGACTGGGAAACTCCAAAAGTATCCTTGTGCTACAAGAAACAAATAAATAGATATACACAGGGACAAGGCATTTTTGTTTCGGACTAAATGTTTTGAGCCAGCACGGTCCATAGGAAATGGCTCTCCAGGTGCTACTGGCTTCAGCGTGCATAGGGGGAGAGGATGCACAGTGGGCATGGAAGAGCCATGGGTTAGCACCGGCAATGGGAGAGGATGGAGGTGTTTTTTCTCTTGTGTTATGGACTTCTTCCCCTAGGAAAAGCTGATTCTTCCCGTGCCCCTTTTTAGCGTGCTGTCCTCAATGGGCTGCAGTGGTGGGGACCTGCTGTGAGCCCTGTGCCCGGTAGCAGTGCTGCACAATCCTGCTGTGCTGTGCAATGCCAGAGCACCAGGGATGATCCCGAGCAGGCAAATCACCACAGCCAGGGGGATGTAAAACAAAACCAACTGAAACAAAGCCAACAGAAAGCGCATGGTGGCAGAGAAAGTCAGAAGTGCAAGCAGGGACTCTCACTCGCAGCTGGGTTTCAATAGGCAGACAGGTGTCCTGATAATTCCTCCGCACAAAGATGCCTTTGTAACTGCATTAAGGAAACAAATTTGGCTTCTCCCGTGGGAGAGCCAGAGCAGAACAAAAGCTGACTCCAAAATGCATTTCCCCTGCCCTGTAAAAACAAGATGTTGTAATGCCACGAAACAACTTTAACAGCGAAAGCAACGGGGAGGCTGCTGTGGGCAGAGATGCCCCATGCAAACCACAGCCATCCTGCACGCTGCCGCCTCCTCCAGCACCTTGAAAAGCCCCAAAATGTCTCCTCTCCCTCTCCATCCTTTGCATCTGCTCTTCAAGTCAAATCCTGCCCAGCTGTGGGCTGTGGTTTTGCCTTTCCTCCAGTGCAAGCAGCCTAGTGCTCACCCCTCTGCCCTGACCCACCAGCCCCCGGGCAGGTAGCTCCATGCTTCCCACACCCTTAAATTCCCACAGGGCTTTGTTTTCCTTCCCCTCATTTTTTTGACCTTGTCTTCAGTTTATTGCAGCCTGGGGAGTTCTGCACAGTCTTCACCAGTTCCTGTGCCTAGTTTTTCACACTAGAAGCATCCCCTTTGGCTTCATCCTCTCTGGAGTCTCTGGGTGAAGCATGTTCAAAGCCAGCAGTGTGAAGGACTAGCGGATTTAAGGAAGGAGAAACCACACAAATCAGGGATCCCCTGTGGAAACAGGTCCTTTGCACAGCCATGTCACACTGGAGGGTCTATGAGAAAACCAAGGATGGCCTGACAAAACCAGCTAATGCATGCACAGGCAGCTTCCATATTTCAGGTACTGTGACATGGCCATGCCATTTAGGACATCCATGGGGCACATGCATGACCCCCTTCCATGTGTCAATGCAGCACAGATCTACCGAAGTTGCCTGTTGGGCCCTAGCCAGGAGCCTAATGCCGTTGGAGTATAAATGCTCTTTGAAAGAATATATTTTGTGTTTTGTTTCTCTCAGTGACATCTGTCTTCATGGGATGCCATTTATTGATAATGCTCTTATAAAGCATGAATATGTGTGGGACAATTAGCAGATAATCAAACCACAGCACTAACGATCTGTGAATGCAATGCAACACTCCCAAATAACAAAAAGCTGAAAAAAAAATAAAGGAAAAGAAAAACCCTATCAAATTTATTCAGCTGGAATATCTCACCCAGAGAGCTATTCTCCCATAATATTTGGTGCAAGCATGGTGTCATAAATCTTAGTGCTATTAATCCATAGACTCATTCATCTCTGTTCAGCTATATAAAAGCAGTAACCTTGTCACTATAGGAAAGAAGATTGGGCTTTTAATTGCATATAGATTTCAGGAGAGTTCTTATCTCATAGTCCAATTTGTAGCTTCAGATATGGGTCCTTGCTTCCCTTGGTCAAAGTCCATGCAAATCTGCCGTGCTCTCATAGACTTATAAATGTTGCAGAAGCTCAGAAAGAACCTATACAGAGCTCTGCTGGCAGATAATACACACAGCCTTTTCAGTGTCTGCTTTATTAGACAAGCCTATATTTAATTAGCTGCTTTGAAGCAGGACGTGCACTTTCAGAGGATGATGAAATTCATGGAAACAAAACTATTGCTGAGTGTGGGCACACACACGCTCACATCGTCAACCACGTTTTCTGCTCCAACTCATCTCCCTTGGCTCTGCGGCTGTACCAAATGCACCCCTTGCCCCATGGTTTGTTGTCGATAAAGGCAAAATAATTGGCAGGAGGTCTTCTGTCCATCACCAGTGGCAGATGCAAGAGGAAATGAGTGATTTCTTCATGGGACCAAGAGGTCCAGAGGAGCTGGGCTCCTGTTATTTCCAGGCTTCTGGGGAGCAAAGCTCCTTGTTGTTCCTCAGAGGTTGATTGCACCTTCAGGCAGCTTGAATATTGTTTTTGTTTGTTTGCTTGTTTGTTTTTTCCAAAATTCTAAGAAATAGGATTTTTTTTTCAGTGTAACCCTATCATTTTTAGCCAGCAGAGCTTTAGAGGAAAGCTTGGAAATGGAAATTTTGCTCTCACTAAAGACCAAGAGCTTTCTCTAAGCAGATGGTTTCAGCCACAGGGCTTTCAGGAGTTAGATCAGCTTGGAAGGAGATATTTGGGTCTGTCTCCTGATACAGGGAAACACCAAGTGCTTTCTGCTGAGGAAAGGCAGCTCCATGGCTATGGGCGCTCCTTCTCCCCATGCAGTCATCCCCCTATGCACAATGCTCAGCACTTGTGACTGTGCCCATGTAGTGGTGCCCACCACAAGACTGGGTCCCTTATGACCAACTCAGAATCAAGAGAGGAGCATCTGTAATGTCAGGTGCTGCTACATAACAGGCAAGCTCATAAATAAATGATTCTTGCCTGCAGAATACGATATTTTTTTTTTTTTTAACACTGCAAATTTTCAGCCAAGGTAAGGAAATGAAAACTGGTGCTGGAAGATTAGAAATCTACTGAGGGCAGGAATCAGAGGATCCAGCTCTGCTTCAGCTTTCTGCCACTCTCCATAATGCTCCTGCCCGCAATCTTGTCATCTATATGCCTGCTCCCATCTAAGTGAAACTGAGAGATAGGCAGCTCAGTGTGTTTGTCAGAGTATCTGTGTTGCATAAAAATAAAATGCAACTTTCAAAAGTGTGTCCTTGTAATTTTATGTGTGCACTTTCTTCTTCTCTTCTCTTCTCTTCTCTTCTCTTCTCTTCTCTTCTCTTCTCTTCTCTTCTCTTCTCTTCTCTTCTCTTCTCTTCTCTTCTCTTCTCTTCTCTTCTCTTCTCTTCTCTTCTCTTCTCTTCTCTTCTCTTCTCTTCTCTTCTCTTCTCTTCTCTTCTCTTCTCTTCTCTTCTCTTCTCTTCTCTTCTCTTCCCTGTAGTTGTTCTAATGCAGTATTAGTGCATTATGAAATGCACTAATTATGAAGTGCACTAAATGAAAAGGTATTTTTTTTTTCCTGAGTATTCTTCTGTATTTTTCGTTACCCTGTGTACCTCTACCTAACCACCACTTAAGTGTTTCCTATCTAAATTAAACATTCCTGTGCTTTCCAGCCCCTTTCCAGTGGAAGCTGGCAGGAGTGAGAGCATACCAGCAATATTTTTTTTTGCCTTCCTAAGAACAATGAGGTATTTAGAAGTGTTTAATTGCTCCCTTGAAAGTCAGGCAGATGCTGGGCTTACCAAAGTGGTCCCAATCCCCAAAAGCCCTGGGTACCTGCTGAGCTGCACACCTCAGCACACCCAGGGAGTTCAAGGAAAATCACTTGGTTTTCCAGCTGGGAAGACCCAGTAAATGCTTTAATCAGATGAATCTGGTTCAGGAGCAGCTGCCTGGAGCTCCCCCGGCAGCTTGTCCACAGTGAGGGCAAATATTCCTACATGGGGCAAGTTTGGCTGAGCAAGAAAGCTGGCAGCTTCTGTTCATGGCGAGGAAAGAACAAATGAAAACAATGATTTGGGGTCGTAAAGGCCTTTTCTTTTTTAATACTAAAGTAAAAAATATAAACAACCAACAAAACAAAACAAAATCCAGCATGCAGAAAAAAAGCAAAAAAGCTAAGTCTATATTGAGATGTGGGGGAAAATCCACCAGAACGACTGCATATTTAATTTTAAGGGGGACAGTGTTTCTCTTTGCACAACTGAAGTGGTATCCTTTCAGAACAAATCCTTAAAACAAGTCCTCCCCTAGTACAGATGGAAGAGTCAGCACTGGCATCCACTGGTTTCCCCAGGTGGCAGTGGGGACCAGAGTCCCACCGGAGAAAGGGCCAGGACCCTCTGCTGGATGGAAGATCTTCCGCTCTCTCCTCATGGTGGTCACCTCTGCTGACTGGCAGCCCCAGTGCTGACCATGCTCCCTCCACCTCTGAAGGCCAAACTCCAAGGAAATATTTGGCTCTACCCGTGATACCTCCACAACATGAAACTACCCAAGGAACTATCAGTGTTTAGCCAAAACAAATGTGCCTGTGAAAAACTTACAACTGTTCTAAGTGGGACGAAAACCTGTTGCAGAAATCTATCAAAATGGCTACTTTGGAGTGTTCAGACTCTTTTTTGCTCTCTCTTTTGCTTATCCCTCAGTACCCTTCACTATGCTTATTGGCCCTTTCTTGAGTTCTTATGTCTCTTTCTTCAGCCCCTTTAAATGAATATCCTTTCTTGTGGATAGGCTGGAAGGGGCAGTGTCCCACCAAGGATTTAATCTTCACATTATCTGGGGAAGAATTAACACAAGAAAGTCCCGATGTTAATATGGAGTTACACATCTAGTGCTCCCTGGGATTCCTGCTCCAAATGCAACTCTAATTAATTCTAAATGAGAAATTCTTCTGGTTTCATCAGCGATGACATCTGCAGGAACACCAGTCACACACAGGTTTTCAGCTACTACAGCAAATGTCTAGCATAGGAATAACAATGGATTATATATATCCCCCAGTGAGATCTGAAGAAATAAATACACTTTGGTATCACGGGTTATAGCAAATGTCTAAGTAACATAAATCAGATTAAATATCACAGCAGATCAGCACTGTAGTACCACCAGCAAAGCAAAGGTGTGTCTGAGTAGAAATAGTGCCCAGGGAGGAAAAATGCCATGACTACATGGTCTGTATGCATTGGCCATCACCGAAGGGACATTTTCATTCAATACACCACAAAATAATACGGGAGATTTTCAGATTATAATTTCTGCTTTTCACAATGTTTTTGGTTTAGCTTCTTGATTTGTTAAGGCTTTTTCGTATACAATCTCGGTATGTGTTTTTCAATCACAGACATCCAAGGTGACCACAAATGTAACAGGACCATTACTAAATGGGAATTGAAAACTTTTAGGTGAATTAGAAAATGGCACAAGGCAGAATCCTGGTCCTGGCTATCAGAGTTTATATGTAAAATATGAAGAAATAGTTCTACTCTGAAAGCATAGAGACATTACTTTTGCTATAGGCATGCTGAGAGAGAGCATGCCAGCAGTCAGCCAAATAAAACCAATGTGGTTAGGATACCACCTCCAAGTGGGGGAAAAACAATAGAAAACACAACCCTATTTACATACTTATTTGTTTGTGTATACTTGTTTCTAAACTGTAAAATGTTCTGTAAAATACAGCACACCTCAAGCTCAGAAAGTTTACTAGACATAGTCATATTTTGAAGGGTACGAGCGTCCTCCATCCTCGCTTCGAGGAGCTTCTTCATACCCTGGACCTTTCCTAGTCTTCGTTTCAGGTTCGTACCCGGAACCGACCTTATAGGGCCCAGTTCTGTAGGAGATGTTCCTCCCCGATGCATTGTAGGACACTGCCTTGTAACTGGAAGAGACATGAGACGTGGCATCAGATGCTGCAGGCTCTGTGACTCCCCTGTGCTGCACCCTGTGCTCCTGTTTGCTGTTGGGTTTTGGGAAACTCTGTACTGTCGTAACTTGGAGTCGCTGAATATGCTAAGCGCCAACCACCCGCAGACAGGCTACAAGTCTCTCTCACATTTTTTCATAAACCTATCCTTTCTTTCCTGTGAGTAAATCACTGGCTGAGTGAAGGACCTCCCAACGTCTTCCCTGAGCTTCCTTTTCTTACAGATAAAAGAAACCATTTCCCTCATCAGCTCCCCATAAGACTTGTTAATCATGATAACTTTTGCAATGGGGTCATTATGCCTACACCTGTCTTGTGGTGTACTGGCTGAATGCTATCTTGCCACCCAAGGCCTCACGCAATACCTTCCTGTGTCCACCACAGACAGACTTACCGGGATTCTTCTGGAATCATTCCTCTGCAAGCAAGGCACATCATGATGCCTCCTACGAGGGCCAGGCCACCTGCCACCCAACCAACAAAGAGGGCTGAGCCAAAAGTGTACCTACAAAACAGTGATGTGCGTGGTTACTGCTTTGACCCTGCTCCAGGGTGTTTCTTCATTGACATCACGGTCAATTTGCTCAGACTAATTATCTTTATCTCCAGTGCAGATGGGAATGAGGTTCATTGAATCTTCCAAGTCATGGGACCAGAGTAATATGCACCCAGAGTTTGTTTTTCCTTCAGCTGCAGCATGCCCTGGCCCTGAGGAAATCTGCACCATGGAGCATTCTGAGCTGAACAACCACCTACCTGTTCTGGACGTTCTGCATTCCCTGGTACATGTTGGTTGTGGACATCCAGAAGTTTGTGACCAGCATGTTGGCAAATACAGACACTCCGGTGATGGCACACAGACCTGAGATCAGACAGAAGGGTTGACTGAGACTCATGTAATACAAGCGATCACCTTGGGCCTTGAGGAAACACCTTACAGCTTGGGTGAGACACTGCCCTTTGTCCTGACATGGTACCTTATGGAGAAGTGGGGACCCACTGTGTGTTTGCATTTCTGCCACTATTTCTACATATTTACATTCCAGCAGCAAGAATAAAACTTTATACTTCAAAATCCCAAGTTCTACCAGCAGAAATGCCTGTGACCAGATGTGATGAAGACTGATCCAGTAATCAATTTCCGGTAAACACAATGATTTGCATATGGAAGACACAACACCACCCACTTACCTGCAACAATAAACATGATGCCAGAGGTCAGAGTCATGTTGGCTTTTGCAGAATCCTCCATGCTGCCAATACGAATGCATTTCAGAGCAAAAATGCACACAAAAAGGCCAAGGATGCCCAGAACAATACCCACGATCATGAGGGCCCTCACAGCCTGGAACATTGCTGCAAAACAAATTAAGAGCCACAATGAGCAAATGAATTGAGATTTGACAGAGCCTGGAAAGTTTTTAAAGACTATTTATATATAAAAATAATATATATATATATTATTTAAAAAAAAAAAAAATTAATATGCTGAAAGCAAAGACCATCCCATGGAAAACGGGCACCACATCTACTCTCAGCATAATTTGGGATGCCTCTGGAAATGCAGCTGTTTGTCTCAACTTCCCAAAGAGTTGGATGGTTTAAACAACTTCTTTTTGGAAATGTCCATGGGCATTGGTCATGATTTATTCAGCTGAAATTGATGTAAAGAGGTTGGTATACAGCTGGGGCAAGTGTGAATCAGGCTTGCGTGGCCTTCTCTATTGCTACTCCAAATAAAGCAGTTCAGCTGATTGCATTTGCATTGAAAAATGTTTCATAGGAGTGGAAAAATCATGACTTTCTAATGTGAGAAAGTTAAAATAAAGCCTAAATTATCTGAAGATACTGATATTCCTACTCATTCTCAGTGTGATAATGGATATTTAACATTGCTGGAATATATCAGGTCCTTAATTTAAATATTGCAAGAGCCCCAAGCTATAGTGTTAGAAATACCACAATTTTCTACCTGCAATTCAAAGTGGAATAGAAACCTTCTTTTCTTCATTCAATTTGTAAGGATTTGCTCATTTTATCTCTCTGTATTTATGTGCATCGCTGCTGCACCTCTAACTTACATCACACTAATGCTCTGTTGTTGTTTGGCTGATCTGTTTTTTTAAAAAAATTGAATTTTTCCATAACTGAACTGATTTGAGAAAGATTTTTTTTCCCCAGACAACAATGAGTGCAGAGAGCTCCACCCTGCTGTCCATGATATTCCAACCACTCTGTGACACCAAGTGGAGCTCTGTATGTTCCTCCTTTATAATAAAAACACATGTAACAGGACAAGAGAAAATCACCTTGACCAATGCTGCACATAGACCAAGGGACAGCAACAAGGCTTCAGCAACGACCTCCCCGGCATGTCCTTTGATTGCTTATTTGTAATATTAGACTTGTATACACCCAACCATGTTAATTAATAGGACACGCAAATGCCCTAGCTCTGAATTTATTGAGCATTTTGCCATCAGGGTGGGGTTGCTTGGTTGGAGGCAAGCTGTGATGCTGGTGGGAGCTGAACACTGCTGTCCATCAGGCAGCAAAACCCCTCCAGGCTCCTCCTGGCTTAAGTAGAAAAGTAGGGGGAAAAGCAAAGGGGAACATGCGCCTTTTAAAATGTAGAAATGAAGGGAAAAGCCTGGGTGTTTGAACGCCAAGATGATTTTCTAATAAGGGCACATATCCTGTCTTGCTTACAGCCTGATACTCCCCACCCTGGCAGAGACAGGAAGGTGGCAGCGCTGGCAGGGCATTGGGAGGACGTTGTCAAAAGTATTTCAAAGGCTGTTGTGACTTGGCCAGGACACTTTGAAGCCTCTTTTTGCCCTGCCATGAGCTCTCACAGCCCTGGGTTTGGCTTTGGTGCCTCCCTGTGCATGACACTCGGGGAAAATGACAAGAGCTTGTGAGTGACTGAGAGCGACAGGCAACATATCCTGCAGCCCCAGCGGCTGTGGTAACTCTGCCCATCATCCCTTTTACTGGGCTGACCCAGGGAAGGGAGGGGAACCGTTTACAAGCGCTTCCCCGGACAGCAAGGTGTATGGAGCCTGACCAGAACCACATCGGAACCACAATGCCTGGACAAACAGCCATTTGCCATCCCACAAGCTGGGACTACATCACCTTCTCCCATCTGGCAGTCCCACTGGGGCTGCTGCTCTTATGACTCAATTTGCCCTTATCAGCTGATAACAAGTGCTAACGAGCCTGGGATTTTCAATCTCCCATTCATCAGCCCCCAGGTGCGAGCTCACTAGTTATTATTCATCCGAGAACAAGAAGCTGGCGGATATGCCTTATCAGCCCTCAAAAAGTGTTCGCGCAGCACCTGATGCAAAGCAGAGAGCTGTAAAGAGAAGAAAATCACAATACTCATTTGTCTTTACAATCACTAAAGTTTCTTTCTAACTGCTTGGTTTCAGGAGGGGCAACAGAGGCCGATAAGGCAGCATAAGACACTAGGAGTCCTGATGGCAGGTCCTTGTAGCCTTCAGGGTCTGTCTCTGGGACAGTCCTTTGTTCCTGGGATGTTTTCTACAGACCTTCTGGTCCCTATGTGCCATCACTAGGGTGGTCCAAGCCCTTCAGGAATAGGTGATCCGAAGCCAAGACCTCACCAGGATATTGTGGGCTCCCAGGAAAGATGTTACCAGGGCTTTGAGTGCCTGTGGAAGGGCACAATGGGCAGGCCAAGCCAAGCATCTCCTGCAGACACCAGACTTCTGCTGGAGCACTGAAGTCCAAGTGTGATGGATCTACACTGAAAAGCAGCAATTTGCCACCATCAGAAAGGTAGAGAAGGGACACACGGCAGGGCACAAGAAAGTGCAAAGCAATCAGCAGTCACTCCTCTCTGCAGGATGTCAGTGCCACGAGGTTCGTTTATGCATTGTTTCTGCAAAAGGATGGAAAGGAAAAGAAAGTGCTCTCAGGTGTGCTGTGGCATTAAGACCCCTTCACCAGGATCCTGGGACCAAAAGTGAGAGCACTGCAGTATGAGGTGAATTCTGGCATCCATCAGAAGTCCTCTGAAGAGAGCTGCTTTTCAAAGGCAGTGACCTCCTCTAGCAGGAAGGAGTGGAAGGTTGCAGACAGACAAAGCAGGAGGCTGAGGAAAATAATTGTACCAGGAGCACTAGCTACCATGCTGCCCTGTAGTTGAAGCCAAGCACAGAAACGACCTGCCCGTCTTTGAATGTGTATTTTGCATGGGATACAATAGCTGTGCTCTTACTTGTGCATATATGATTGCTCGTTTTGCACACACACGATTTCCATACAAAGGGTTTGTCTGCCAGAAAACAGTATCAATGCACATCACCAAAATAAATAAATAAATAAATAAATAAATAAATAAATAAATAAATAAATAAAAGTCTGAAATTTTGCATCAATTTGCATTATTACATTTTTTCAGTCCTAAGTGGAACTGGAGAGCTGGCTTTCCCCCCAGTGTTACTGTGAGTAGTGAAAGGTGACAACAAAGCACCAAAGCAAAGCAACTTAAAGTCATCCAAACTAACACCTCCAGCATTTCTGTTACTAATACAAAATACAAAGGTGAAAATGTAAGTTTATGATGAGTGTGATCAATGGAATATGGAAAGTTTAGGGGAAAAAGCTTTTTTTTTTTAGTTAACTAAATTGAAGCTAGAGCATTCCTTCTCTATGTTTTAAGGTCAGCATCAACTAAATGGGCAGATAAAGAGAATAAAACTGACAGAATATCTATGACACAACAGAAATTGTCTGTGAATGCCTTGCACATTTCTTTGTTGCTTTATCACTTAAAAATAAAATGAAAAGTAGAACCTTGATAATGATAAATCAACATCGAAGTAATGGTTATCCTTGCCTCAATGCTCTTTTAAAGCACAACCACATACAGGCAGCATTATTATGATATGCAAATGTAGAGATCAACATGTGTTTGTATGGTTTGATAAATATATTTTTTCTGTCAAATGAAATGAGCCATAAGTCACCTGGCAATCCCAAGGCTGGAGCCCTAGAAACACATTTATTCCATCACAACCCTCAGGATGGTCACAGCCTGTTCTCAAAAGGCAAAAACCGCACGCCAGCATCCTGGTCTTCAACACAACATTTGCCCCTTCCTTGCTGCAGGGGAGAAGTGTGGGCATCCGTGAGGGTACGGGCTGGGAGACTGCCTTGTACTTTCTTCTGCACCAGTCATTAGATGCAAAAGGCCTGCATGCAGTGGTGCTTGCTTGCACCTAGCTGCGATATTTCCCCAAGAGTGAAAAAGGCGCTCAGAACTGCATTTGGTGCTTGGTGGCAGGGCATGGTGCCATAGGGCACAGGGAGGCACGGGGAGCCAGGCTGGCTGCCCCCTTCCCATGGCTCCAGATAGCTCAGGAGCACTGGAATACCCTCGCATGCAGGGAGGTGGGAAAAGCTGCTCCTTTTGTACCTGACACCGTGGAAATCACAAGCAAACGAGTAAGTAAAACCCCTCTGCAACCTACTGCTGCAACCACTAAAACTCCACTGTGACTGAGCACACCCTTCCCCTCCTCGCCCTGCCCACATTGCTCTGAGGAAGATTTCTTCCATTGCAGAAAAGATCTGTATTTTATGAGAAAAATAATACAATTGTTTTCAGCAGAAACTGCAATTCTAATAACAACACAATAACCGCACACAGCTGCTTTCCTTCTGCTCTGATCCAAAGGGGCAGAATATCTGGAGGTCCAAGCATCCTCACTCTCCTCATATCAGTAACGGAGCTGAGCCCCATGGCACTCATCCAGAGATCACCTACACATGCTCCAAGTTGTGGTCTGCACCAAGTGAAAGTATTATTTTGGCAACAAATACGTGCATATTTTTATGCCCGTGCACCAAGAAGCCTGGAAATTTTATTCCTTGCAATATGCTTTAAAATTGCTGCTCCTGTTTGTGGGTGCAGAGCTACAGGAGAGCTCCTGGGTTAAACCTGGTGCATCTTTTGCCCTACCTGGCAGCCCAAGAATGGTGAAATACGGCCGGCACTCTGTAAAGCCTGAGCTCTGCCGCACGCAGCTCCTCCACAGTCCCTGATACTGGAAGACGGCTGTGACCGGGTTGTCATACAAGTCCTGCGTGCTCCACATATCCATGGCAGTGGACACCATGCACCCCGCAACCCCCAGCGACGAGACGATGAACCCCATCACCTGGCAGACGGTGGTGGACATGGTGTCTCCCCCAGCAAGAGGAGGTGAGACAGCCCCGGGAAGCCACAGACCTAATGGGAGCACCGAAGTCCTCCCGACTGAGCCACCAGAAACGCAGCAACCCTTATCAGATGCTTTCCATTGAGCGGTGTGTTTGCACAAAGTGTTTTTGCAAGATAGTCCGGTTTCACTCTCGCTGGGTCGGTTTGTGCTGGCAGGGCCCGAGATATGAGCTTTTGTCCTTTAGAAGTGCTTGTCCTTCCCGGGCTAAGCGGCCACGCTCGGTCAAGTGTTGGGCAACTCACTCAGAGCTCGCACCAGCCCCCGCTGAAACCCTTCTCCGTCCATCAGGCTCCTGCTGCGTGCTTGGCACAGCGTAAGCATGCTGAGAGGGGCAGGGGGAAAGAGCATGTTCCCAGGAGAGCTCAGCATCCACAGCTCACCGCCTCCTTGGCTCTCTGCTTATGCAACGTGGGAGTAAATCTGCCAGTGGGCCAAGATAGGGACACCTCCATGCCCTGATGTCCCTGTGGGCTGTAAAAGAGGTGTGGAGGTGGACAAGGGACACCAGTGGTGAGCTTGGTGGGTGGCATGGGGCCTCCACCACAGACAGGGGCATCACCGCTCCTTGCAGCCTCCTGGGGCATCACCGAGGTCACCTCAAATGCTCATGAGCCCCAAAATTACCCAGAAATGCTCCCCAAGCCCTGTTCTCCTCCAACCCACATCCCTATCACCCATCACGTGGCCTCACCAAAACCCATGTGGGGGGCAGGGACCATTTGGAAAGTGCCTTTTTGCAGGTGCTTGTCTGCATTAGGTAGGGCAGTGGTCCTGGAAAATGGGGCAGGGGATATCAAAATTAGGAAATGAATTATCTCTTGGCACAGCGGAGTAGTGCTAGGCTCAGGGGAGTAATACAAATCCACCATGATGCCCTGCTGATGGAGCACAGTGAGATACAAGGACCTTCCAGACTTCACACTCATCCCTTCTGATCCAAGACCCTGCTCCAAGAGATTTAGTTCAGCCCTGACCTAGAAACAAATTCTTGCTTTATCCAGCCCAGCTCCATGCCACCATCCCTCTCCATATGAATGCCTGGTCAAGACAATGTGAAAGCTACAAGGAAAGGAGGAGAAGCTGATTTCTGCGGATGGATGATTTACAGTGGGGTTGTTACACATTGGCTATTCCTTCTGGAGAACCCATGGCACCCCTTTTGCTTTTGGGACTGTGCAGAGGGCTGGTGGGCATCAGGCAGAAATGCTTTTGCACTGCAGTCTGGTAGGTCCTGTTATTGCAGCCAAAGCCAATTCACATCTTGTGTACAGATCACAGCCATCAAAGCCCTCCAGGGCCAGGCACAAGATGTCTTTGCTTCCAACAGCTTTATTCAGATTTAGTCATTTCCACTGGCAAGTTTACATCAGGGGAAGGGCCAGCTCCAACATATCTAAAGGTCAGAAGTAGCCAGCAAAAGTAATAATGTGACCAAAACCCATGGAAGTGAGCCCTCGAGAACAAGAGATGATAGGAGCTGCTCATCCTCAGTGAGGAAGAGGGCGCACTCACAAACATCAAACATACCTCATCTGGGGTAATTCATTGTGAAAAGTCAGGGCTGAGGAGGACCTGGAAGCTGGGAGGACAACAAGGGCTAGAATAAGCAATGTAGCCAGCTCCCCATCCCGACCTTTATGGCCCCACAGCCTGTGGCAGATGGGGTCAGGGGAAGGAGATGCCGAAATGTCCCCATTCCTTAGCATCACTCCAGAAGGGCTGGTTGTGTCCAAGCCTGATGCTGCCCAGCAGGTCCAAAGGACTCCTCTCCTTCTTGCCACCAAGTGCCAAGAGGCCACATCTCTCTTTTTCCAGGCTAGACCACTTCTAGCCATATCCCAGGGACTGGTGTCCCTCCGGGACATCACTCCTACTCCCAAGGCTGGTGTCACCCCGCAGGGTTTGCGTGCAATGGCTTGCAGAGGTGAACACACACACAAATGGACCCCAGGGCTGGTCACAGCTAAAAATAACCCCTTGGGGAAAATGTATGTAGGGATAGTGGAGGGAAATGCAAAGGACACACACTTTCTTCCCATTTTTTTCCCAAGAAGAACCTCCATCCAGCTTGCTGGTGGCAGTGGCCCTACTGCACACTGGGTCCCTGTGTTTGCTTTGCTGGGAGGGGAGCACCCACTCCTTCCTCTGACCCCTTCTGCTGGTTTCGGCTGCCTGCAGCTGGAGCTGCTCTTCCAGCCAGCAAGGCTTGGGCAATGAGGGTCATTCTGAGTCCTGAGCTGAGCAACAAATGAACCCTCATCCATGCTCAGCACCCCAGACACTGCCGTATTTGAAGGATTTTTAACTTTTGGAGAGGTTTTTATTTGCTCATCGCTGGGCATATTGCTTCAGGTGCTATCCAGCCATCCCAGCATTACCTGCTTGCCTTTTCTCATGCTCTGATCCGCATCATGTTTGTAGACACAGGACTCGAAGTCCCCACAAGTACCTTCCTTGGTGGCTATTTGTAGCAAAGTTATGGAGAAAAAACACAAACCTGTTTCCATCCCAATCCTTCCTCCAGCCTATTTTCTCTGCCTTTCTGAAATGTTCTTATTTTAAACCCAAATGCAGTGTGCTTGTTGTTAATGGTTGCTTCTGAGCCACACACGATAGGGAAAAAATACATTTCCCTTTGCAAAAAAAGAACTCTTCACACCATTTTCCCAGCACCCAGTTCAATAATAGATGATGACCTGGAGGTTTTATCTGAACTTCTGGCTCAGTGCACAACCTGAAAAATCATTGGGTGATGGGCAGCTGTAGAGCATGTCTCAGCATCTTTACCACCACCTGATACCCACCTCCAGTCACTCCTGGTGGTTGTCTATGGCCCAGGGTGGCTGGAAGGTAGGGGACCTCTCCCCAGGTATGGACCTGTCATTCAGTCCCCACCAAGGAGGTGGAATTTTGGGGCCAGAGGGCTCGCCCTGCTGCATGGTGATGCTGAGCCAAATCAGAGGAAGGGGCACGATGTGGCACATCTCTCACGAAGACCAAGCTGCCCCACCAAGAAGCAGAGAATGGGGCTGCTCCCCACTCCTAGGCATACCAAACGAGGAAAAGGAAAGGTACTTTGTGACCACTCCCCTCTGCAACCTTTATTTCAGCTCATTCTTGCTTTATCTACCCAGGCGTCAGCTCTGTATTATCTCAAAACTGTTCACTGGTCCCATTGCAACTCCTGAATGTTATCACTGCCTCTCCCATAAAAATCACCTACAGCTCATGTTGACTTTAAAATTTGCAAATATAACTCACACCCTGGCAGTCAGTTCCAGCTTGTTCAGGCCGAAATAAAGCAAACCCACCCTTTTCTTTCTGTCCCGCCATTGCTATGATGACTTCAACCTCCCTAAATATGTGGCCCACAGGTCCATAGCATGGGAAGAGCTGCCCAGCCTTTCTGAACCTTGGCGTGGAAAGGGGTAGTGGCAGCACCCCATCACATCTCAGGCATCCTCTACCCCACTGGTCTTCAGGTGGTCAAGGCAGGTTTTGGAGGTCCCTCAGCAGAGCTGATATGAATGGAGATGCATCCTTCCCCACAAGCCTCTGAGCTGTAGCTCAGACCGACACAGCAATTAACAGTCCCCATCCTTATGAGCATCCGGCAGAAATGCTGTTTCCTTGGCTAGTGGGCTGCCCAATCTCAAAACACAAAACAAAACAAAACAAAAACACCCAGAAACCCAGAGCAAGGTTTTTCCTAGGACTATGCCAAAAAATGTGAGTTGGTTGTACATAAAAAAATAGAAATAAAATAATAAAAATAAAATAAAATAAAATAAAATAATAATAATAATAATAATAATAATAATAATAATAATAATAATAATAATAATAATAATAATAACTTATTAGAATTTCATTAATAGACTGGAAAAAAAAATCCAAAGCAACAAAAGACCCTTCATAGCCTAGAGTTCATGACAATTCCAAGCAAACTCCTAGAGGACGCATAAGCTTGCATGGCCACTGAAAGTTACCAGCTACAGAAGTTTAATGGGATGCTTTCAGACTCAAAGTTTGCTGTTGGAAAATCTGAAATATTCTTATTTTTTAAGTCACCAGCCTTTTGTTACAGAGCTGAGAGATATCTCTGCTGCCTTTCTGGGAGGGTCAAAAGTGATTTTGTCTCAAGAACAAAATGCCCTTTCAGAAATGGCTGAACAGCTGTAGCTGAAGATGACTGAAAAAAAAAGACACCAAAATAGAAAAGAGGAAGATTACTGCTGACGTTATCGTAGGTTAACAAACTTGCAAGCAACTGAAGAACTCTCATTTTTGCGGAAAGTGTGACTTCTGAAATAGGTGAAATGGTCACCTTCATCAGTGCTCATCTACCTCTGTTTCTCTATTATTTGTATGTTCAAATTCAGATCGTGTCCTCCAGTCACAGTAAGGTCTGCCCACACACCAAAACAAGCAGCAAAAATAATAAGAGAAAGCAAAATCAGAACAAACAGGCTTAGATCTCAAGTGACACATTTCACCAGAGACTGACTGTTTATAGCTGAGCAGTGAGGGGGAGAGACATAAAGTACCTGTTATTTCTCATTTTCATCTATTATCTTGATTTTTCCTCAACCTATTTGAAATTAAAATTCCCAACTAAATTGAAGATAGATGATGGGCAAGGCAAGTTTAATCTTTGCTATGGGAGCAAGGGATTGAAAAAAAAAATCCTCAGAAACCCAAACTTTGCTGATGTACTCAGGTCACCTCGCTGCTTTGCTGGAGTCCTATTATTTTTATTCACTCCGGCACTATTGTTCCCAATATAAATTGCCATTGTCAGAATAATAAATAGGGGTTTATAATGGAAATGCTGACAAACCATTAACTATGGTGCGGTTTGCAAGGGGGGTTTAATGGAGATCAAGGTGCAGCACGGTTAGAATAAATGTTGCGACAATCTGCTTAAATAATTTCTTTGCAAATTAATAATTTCATTTTTAGCATCACTTTGTGCCCCCCTCTGGCTGGGATGCAGCTGCCCTGCAGCGGCAGTGGGTGGGATGAGATGCCTGTAGGAGCAGATGAATACAAGAATGGAGCAGGCCTGGAGCTTATTTTTGCACCAGCTTCTCCAGAGACTGGCAGTGCCAAATGATATATAACAGAGGGGAAAGGGGGAGCGCATGGAGTGACTTGAGAAAAAGAGCAAGCCCTGCTCATTAAAAATAAGGGAAAAATCCACCTCGCTTTGTAGGGCAGTGCTGATAGCACTGGCCGCAGAAATCAGCTCGTCAGGACAAAAGGACATGAATATTCACATAGTCACACACCAGAAGTGAAGGCAATGACCCCTCACCAACTTTGGGGGTTTTTACTGCAACTTCAGGAGTGTCAGGATCCCACCCACCTTTATTTTTAAAAGTTGTGCTTTGTTATATATATATTTTTTAATCTCTGTTTGGTTGTGCATTAAAGCCAGCAATTCACCCAGTAGCTCTGTTGAACCTGTAAGGTGAGCGGCTGATTGGAAATCTAAACATTTAGGAGAGGATTTGGGAGGGACAGAGAAATCTCCAGCAACCAGTCGGATAAATGCAGGAAATCCACCCCCCCAGACCGATTGCTGTGCATTTGCATTTTAGGAAATTAATGCCCACCCTACAGCCAGCACTCTGGGGGCTGGGACCTGCAAAAAGGGCTGTAATCATGCACTGCAGTGCTGAGATTTTTGAAGCTATTGCACAGCAACAAGAAGACCCCAAGTCTCAAGGATTCTCCAATTTCCGCAAAGATTAAAGTAGTTCCTGGAGATGAGCACTTGAAAAGCTCAATTGTTCCTTCTCTAGAGTTACATTCTCCATAATTACATTCTCCATAATTTTAAGCTTTCAGAGCTGATGAACTGAGGAAGTTCTTCAGTGAGTGGTGGGAGAGTGTGTGTGGGTGTAACTTAAGACTACATGGGGAGAGGATTTGCGTTTTACACCTCTATTTGTTCCTTGCAAGGCGACTTTAATCTTTATGCATATAAGCAATTGGCATGCTGGAGTCGAGTTTTTCCAACCTGTCCTGCCCCTTGCTGCATGCATTTTCCCCTGGGGAGAAGCCTTGGCTTTGACAACAGTGATAGCACGAATCCAAGCCCTGTTCTAACATCCCCTTTTGGATGTTGTCCATGGTTCACCTGCTGCAACTCACGGCTTTTGCCAGGGACCTCACAACAGGATGCCCAGGCAGGATCAGCACCACGTCTTTCTATCAAAATGCATGCCTGCACCCACAACATGGTGTGAACACATGGGGCCATCCACAGCCACAGAAAGCCATGGATCAAGCAAGTGGAAGATGCTCATGGGCATCCCTGGCACCTGGCACCAGTGGTGGGTGAATTTCTGTTTTGGAAATGTCATTTGGCAGAAGTTCTGCAATATCTGCTGATATAATTGGCTTCTTCCCTCTGTTCTTGTGTTGCAGCACAGAGGGTAGATGGACAGAATAACCAAAGTGCCCCTCTCCTCAGTGTATTAAGGCAAGAAGGAAATCTCGATATTCCTGTTGCAACCTAATTGTTCACGGCCCTGGGTACTCTGGGCTCAACCAGGACAGAAATGACACCCGTGGAAGGAAAAACTGGAACTGAAGGTAAATCAGGGGTGAGCTGAACAGTGACTTGTCCTCTTTGAAAAGGATCTTCTCAGACGCCAGGAACATTAGTGGTTCTGGTGGGAAGCCACATGCACCATGCAGCTGGGGTGCGAGTGTACACCCAGGTCAGTCCTAGCTGCCTTTCCAGGACAACAGCTCAGCTACCTCATGCATAATAACAAGTTCTGCTGAACCCCAGCTTGGCTGTGGGAGCTGAGGTGCCTCCAAGGGCCCTGTCCTCCAAACCAGGTCCCTCATGGCTAAAAGGTGTGTTCCCCGCTCTGCACCAACAATTCCCCATCACCATCGATCGCCCACGGCACCAGTTGGGATGCAGCATGGCCACAGCGCTGCCCTCCCAGCCCTCGCCAGCAGCAGGCCCTACCTGGCAGCCCCAGGATGGTGAAGTAGCCGCGGCACTCGGTGAAGCCAGAGCTCTCCCGGACACACGTGCGCCACAGGCCCTGGTAGTTGAACACGGCCGTCACCGGGTTGTTGTACAGGTCCTGGGTGCTCCACTGGTCCATGCATGTCGATGCGATGATGCCTCCTATTCCTAAAGCGGACACCACGAAGCCCATGGACTGGCATATTGTGACGGACATGGTGCAGGTGGCTCGCTGGGCAGGCCCTCGGCGCGCACAAGCCTCCACAAGCTGGCTCTGGGGCACGCCGCCAGGGCAGACGGGACTTTTAGCTGGAGGCACAGCCTACGTCATGGACGGGAGTCAGGAGAGGTCTGGCCTGCGCCATACAAACCTACCTTTTCCCTTTATCTGTTTCGGTGAGATAATTTTCCTCGCTCAGTACCAAGGGCCGTTTGTTGCAGGCGGTGTGAACGCCTCGCTCTCTGTTTACCTTCTCCTTCGAAGCAGAGGTGCAGCCAGCCTGGGCAGTCGGGGGCCAGGAGGTCCCTTAAACCAGTCCCTTAAACCTTCAGAGGCAGCCACACACTTCAGGGAGGCAGGCACAGAGATGCTTAAATCAAATGTAACAGATAAAAATGATGGAGAGACTAGTCCTTTTCTGGTAAGGTTGATAATTCTGAGCCCAGTGGGGTGGCATTTATTAGCACCCCTTTATTTGGGAGGTGTTTGTAGATATGTGTAGGACAAAGCATTCTACTGACCGCTCTCATCTCAGCTACACACAACTGAGTCCAGGACCAAGCTCAGGGGGGCCGTGTGACAGACCACTGCCTCATGCTTGACCACAAAACTTGAGCAAAGGATGGTGTGCAGTAGAGGGTAGGATGTAGCCAAGGGCAGTGCCCCAGCAGAACAGGCATTCGGATGGATCTCACTGCATGGTGAAGCCAGGCTGGGAGCCAAGGGGAAGGGAGCTGCTGCCAAAGGGTGGGTGGTGGGAACCTGCAGAATGCTGAGGGAGCACCAGGGATGGCTTGTTTTGCTGCTTGACCAAGTCTGGCAGACAGCCTGAATGAAAAAATCGGAGAAGCAAATGTGTATCCTCATTCTCTATCACTTTTGAAGAGAAAGCAGGTATGTCACTAGGTATTGTTGTGAGACAAGAACATCTTAGAGTCCAGACCTTCTCCTAGAGACTTTCTTTGTTGGGTAATGTCTTTTTTGCCCATTCTGTGGCATCCCTCACCACTTCCTTCCTAGTGCGGTTTTCCACAGGTGCTGACCTGGCTGCAGTCAGGGATTTTGCTGGAGAGCTGCTCTTATGGGAGGGAGAGGACAGATGAGCCCTGTCTCGGCAGTGCCAGGCTCATGCAGGGCACTTGTAGGTCCAGGATGGGTCGTTCAGAAGAAGTTGAGCTGAAAGGGACCTCAGAAATTCATCCAGTCCATTCCTGCACCCTCATCAGAGCAACGCCTTTGGACAGTGTCCACAAGGGAGATGTTGCTCCTGCCTAGGAAAATTTATCCCAGAGTTTCAAAAATAATATCATGCCTAATACTGAGTTTTGCTCCTCATTGTTCAGGAAAAATAGTGCCCGAAACTAGACACCAAAAAGGGAAAAGATGACTCTGTGTGTCTCACCAATAGTCCTCTGGTTTAAACATGGCACTGCTCCGTTTTCCTTGTTTTCTCCAAAGGAACAGTATTGGTGAAATCACGTTCACTCTCACAGTTCCCTCTCCCAGACCCTTTTTGGGCACAGCGATACCAGCGCTGGTGACACACCTCACCCGCTGCGTGTCGTGGCTGCAATTAGTTTCAGTATCAGTCAACAGAGCTTAATCACAGAAAGCTTTCCCAGTATCACACTTCCAAATATAGAACCCAAAACCGGAGCGCAAATACACTCACTGTGTTTGTCACAGCCAGGGTCACCTGGCGACAGGCAGGACCCATGGCAGATGGCATGGCTTTGAATAAACTGAATTAAAGGTAGATTTGCCTCACATCTGATCAATCTGCGAGGCCTGGAAGATATGCATGCATGGAAAAGCTGCCTGCAGGCAAAGGGCAAATCACCCCTCATTTTGTTTCAATGCTGGTGCCAATTTACAGCAGCCAAAAGAATTGGGTAGAATCATTCACAAGCAGAAATTTCATGGCTGTAACCACAAGGACAGTTTTATCTGCTGACAGCATTTTACTGTGAAAATAATGAAGGACTGAATTCCTTCAACCACCTTGGCCTAACATTTTGGGAGAAGACCAATTTTAAAATGGACATAATGGAAAAGGAAGATGAAGCAAGGAATTCAGACCTGCAACTTCAATTGTTCTGGGCCTCAAATTACAACTGTTTCTGGTAAGGACTAAGTGGCACAGTTTCTTCTCAGCCATTTATCTCCCACAGAATGGCTATGCTGAGTTTGAAGCCTTACCGTGTTTTTTTTCCAAAGGCCACTGACCTCCGCTTAGCCCAGGTCCAGCCAACTGTGTCCAATGTCCTTCCTACCATCACAGGCCATATGCAAAATAACACCCATTTCAGAGCAGGGTTTGCTCCTCTGCATGTGACTTTGGTGATTTAGACTGGCTTTATCCATCCCTGGTGCCCCAGTGAAGGAGACTCCCGACAGGACCCTGCTGGAGCCACCAGTCCCATCCCATCAGCAAAGTCCACTCTCCAGCTAACACATCTCCTCTCCTTTGCAATCCCACTGAGCCTCCTTCTTCCAGCACGGCAGCGAAGATTTCTCACGAACACAGGATTCATCCCCGCCAAGGAGGACGCCTTGTCTGCCTAATTATTTTATTCATAAGCCGGCCGTAATTTCAAAGACATCTAGGTGACCTATCTAAAGCTAAGTGAATCCCTCACCCCGGAGGGGACCCAGTCTTCTTGATCCCTCTGGGGAGCTGGGGTTGGGTGGCGGAGGAGCTGCTGGAGGAGTGATGTTCAGCCGGACAATGAGGAACACATTGACAAAGCGTTCACATTATTGGCTGATAGGTCTGCATCAGTCACTCATTCACAAGCACAAGGTCTAAATTGCAGAACCAATTAACAGCACTAATAGCCCTTGCCTGAATTAATCTTTGAGACAAAAGAGGAGAGAAGTGGAAGAGCTATTAGCAAATCAAGCTGTACCATCCCTGCTTTATTGCGGGAATCTAAGTGTCTGTATTTGGCTATTATGAACTGACTGCAATTACAGCCCTCATTTAAAATGATTAAGTGGTTATAATTATTTTTCAATTAAAACTTAGATCTTCCATTTATACAACATTGCAGGCTTCAATTAAAGTCCTTTTTCCTTCCTTTTTTTGGGAGAAAAAAAGTGCTACTGTGCCAAAATAATCTTGCATCTTTTCTGCCCATTAAGAGCCAAATAAGATGCTAATAATGCTTTTGTTTGCATCACTCCTTCCTGGCCTGGCTGAACTCCTACGTGGTGAAGGAGATTAAATGCTGGGCACAACACTTGAAGTACCTGCTGGAGGTCAATAAAAACGAGCTGGGGAAGTGGTACGGGCCTGAAATGCTTCTCTGAAACAAGCTATGGCCAAGTAAAACCTACGTTAACCACCTTCAGGGCTATGCATGCAGTAGTTTCATTGTTATTTATAAGGAAGATTGGGGTTGGGGTGCTGGGGGGACTTGGTTTGTCTTTTGCCAAGAACGAACTCACTGCAACACGCATGATTGGAGTGAGTGGGGCTGCAGAGGAGCTCAGGATGGGTTTCTTAAAGGTTTGGATTTAAAAAATAATCTGGAGAGAGGGAAGCCATAAACTTCATCCCTGAATTTTGTGAAGTTAATTTTTTCTACTTTTCACTTTGAAATGTCATTTCTCTTTCTAACTTTGCTTACAGGGACATGAGGGGGTTTAGAAGAAGAAAGGAAAGTGAAAGGAAAGGATGTAAAGAAGTGTTTGAGATGGAATGTGTTGGTCATTCAAATAGAGTCAGTCAGCCAAATGTATTTTCCTGTGATTTTTAGCCACAGTACCCACCCCAAAATGACTTTTGCTTTTCTTTACCTATATAAGGTTAGAGCTCTCAAGTGGCATTGCTTGCCCATGACTTCTATGGCCAAGTTTGATTCAGGAGTGTTAGTCAGCAGGAAAGAAAGCCAGCTACTGTCAGAAGAGCCATGCCACGCTGAGACGTCCCTCCTTCCATCACCGGGTGACCCCTAACAGGGCATGTCACAGCAAGCTTCATCCCAGAAATGCTGGGTGCACCAGGAAATCGTATAGGGAGTGCATCTTGCAAACAAACAGGGAGCACGGGGTGGAGGGGGGTGACTCAAAGGAGCAGGATAAGAAAGTGTTCATAGCGAGGGAGGCAGGATGCTGGCATGTTTTGGTTTTCCCAATGCAGCCACTGCTTCATGTTCTTAGGGTCTCCAGGTAAAGGGCACCAAGGAGCAATTTCCCTCCAGAGGCTCATGAGCTCCCCCTTCACACCTTCTTGGGCATGGCCAAGCAAGATTAGCTTCTCAAGCAGGGTGAATTCATGCCACTTCTCAATCCAGATCTGATCCCCACAAGCAGTGAAACAACACTCCTGTTTGCCCTCGGGAGGAGAAGGAGGAAGAGGAGGAGGAGGAAATGTACAGCAGGGACATTTGTCCCTGCTTTGTCCACCAAACAGAATTCAGGAAAACTCATGAATTGCTGTTTGTTTCCCTGTTATGTGACAAGGAAAAACCCTGAAGGAGCAGCAACACAGGAAGCAGCATCTGAAGACGAAGGGCAAGCACAGGACCCATCTGACCTCAACTTATCTGGACAGCCTTCTCTCTTCCTTTTTCTTTCTTTCTTTTTTTTTTTTTTTTTTTCTTTTTTTCTTTCTATTTATATTGATTTTTCATTGTTAATATTAACCCTCGCTGAAATGGCCCAGACAAACTCATTTTCAAAGGAAGCAGAAAGACCAGACCAGCACACAGGAGCTGGGACCTTCAAGTGGATCTTGAAGACAACTGAACATCAGACCTTGCTTGCTACAGCAGCTTTAGTGCCTGAATTTGGCACCTGGACACCTTTATGAACCTATCTGGCAGGACTATTGATAATACTTCTTCTCTAGGTGCTTGGAAATGGCTTAAGTCAAATCCTAGGAGAGAGATGACCCAGTGAGCTCCATGTGGGACCCCAGGCAGAGGCTTACACAAACAAGGAAGAACAAGCAACAGGTTGAAGACACGGGGCCTCGTCTCACTGACACGAATGCAGACTAAACATAAGTGCAATTAACAGTGCAATTAAATATATTCCTAAGCAGTGATATTCTCCCAAGCTCAGCGCTTTGCAAGAATAGGAGCACTGCCTGAAATAATGGACCCTGTTACCTTAGGCAGGGTGGCTTTGGGTGGCAGCAGGAACCCGTCTCTGCAATCCAGACTCACAGGTATTCTCGGTGAGGCAGGGGAGTGGTCCCCAGGGATTAGCTGCTACAGGCACAGAGCGCCTCTTCATAATGCACTTGGCCATAAATCGATGTGCTTGCTGACAGCCAGCCTGGGTTTCCTTTCTTTCCCAGGTTTGGATCGATAGGCCTTCTTTTCCCACCTTAAATAATTTCTTGATCACTTTGTGTTATTTTCACTCACAAATTTGTATACAAATATCATGTGTGCCACTTTTGTTATCTTTCTTCTAGGTGGCATGGGAGTTACCCCTTCAACTCAGGGCACAAATCATGCTCTCTAATCTTGTATCGCATTTGCTGCACAACTTCAGCCCCCTCCAGCACGTTTATTTTTACAACTTGATACAAAACCTTCCCCTTGTGCTGATGCAACACTGAGGCTGCATATTTGGGTACTTATAAGCCAGGAAATGTAGAAACTGAGGTTAAAAGTGGAATGAAACTATGATATCACACGTGCATGTTGTGGCACCCACTCAGACCCCACAGTCTGCAGCTGAGGAGCACTCCTGTAAGAGGTCCGTGTGTTTGCTGTCCACAAGGACTTCAGGGGTGATGACGCATGCTGCTGCTCAAACAATCCAAGGCAACGCAGGGTACTGGGGCCTGCTTCTTTCATTTATTTCTGTGCTGAAAATAATCCATGAAAAAGTTTTCTGCCTGTGCAAGGTAGGCAGAAAGAATTGAGCCTTCCTTGGAGGAATTATGCCCTGACAAATTTTGCCTGGGGCAAATTTAAAGACTGTTTTCGGTCACAGAGTAATCCATTTTTCAGCTGCTACATATTTAAGAAGTCAGCAATGAGTTTGTCACCGTCTGCCTCTGGAAGTCAGTGTGGTGCTGCCTTTCAGCAGGTTGCAGGGAGGCTGTGGGGAGACTGGATCAGGCCATGCTCGGGGCACAAGCAGAGCCAGAGGACGATGCTCTCTCTCTCTGGGGTTTCTCAATGCAGAGAGGTTTTCTGCATTGCTCACAGAAGGCATGTCTCAGGGTTTCTTTCCATCTTGTGGTCAGTCCTCATCAGTGTGTGCTGGTGCCCTGTGTGTGCTAATGGCATGGTGCTTTGCAACCTCTTGATCACTTCCACCACCAGAAAAGCTCCTCTTCACCCCACCTGCCCTCTGTGTGTGTCAGGCTCTGATCCAACCTTAAGCCTCCTTGGGAATCTTCATCCCCAAATCACCCTTTGCAGCACAGATGCCCATCAGCACAATGAGTCTGGAGGGATAGAGAGGTTGCTGGGAGGTGAAACCAGACGTGACAGGAAGGAAACCAAGGGGAGCATAACCACATCCCACCTCCTCCCTCTTACCTACAGGAGCCCCACACTGCTTGGGGCTCCCTGAGTTACTGAAACACCTGCAGTGCCCATGCCAGCCCCACCATTCCCATCATGGGGCCACAATATCGAACCTGCTCCGCCAGCAGCAATTCCTTCTGGGGGCAGGCAGGAGGGTGATTTTTAACATCTAAAGTCCAAACAGATGGTAAATTCCTGCATTGGGTTTGGTGGCCAGAATCTAAAGGCTCAGATGCATCTGTCACAAACACCATTTCAAGTCTTTCTTCTCCAAGCCTTTGTTTTCTTCTTATTGCTTTGACACCAACAGACTCCCTCCGGAAATACAGGAATTGTGCTTGCAAATAATACAGCCCCAGCTTTCTCAAGACCTAAAGCCTGGCATTGAAGAGAACAATTGTGTCTGTCTCTGGTTTCTTAGGAAAGACAAAATTTACTTTGGCAGTGCTCCTCTGCATTGGTGGGCAGAAAGCATCTAAAACACTCTTTTAAATTATCCTCTTTTATTTTTTTTTTCCCTTATGTTTATTTCTTATTTCCAAGAAAGGTTAAATGGGCCAAACTAGAGGACTTCTCTCAAGGTGCCTTTCAGCCTTGTATTATATTGCTCTGGGCAGGAAAAAAAAAAAAAAAAAAAAAAAAAGGAGAAAAACAAACAGACAAACAAACAATGAGAGGATTTCATGAGCCTCTGATTTTAGGATGAATGAAAGGGAAAATGCAGCATGTGAGGAATGAGGACAGATGTCCCTGCACAGCTCCAGCAAAGTCCACTCAGCACTGGGGACAGAGGACAAGGAATAAACTCTTGCACCATCCTCTGCATAGCCATTAAGACTCACAACTTATTTTCTGCCTCTAAGGCAGCTTTCTGCACAGTCCAGGAGCCTGGGAGTTGTGCTTTTGCCACTGGTGAGTCCCAGCACTGCACGGGAGCTCCTTGCTAGGAAGAAGAGTACTTTCCACCCTATTATGGGAAGTACATGCAGGAAGTACCTGCAGATCCTTGGTGTTATATATTAGTATTTTAAGCTCATCATCAATTATTTTTATTTTTATTTTTTCTTAAATTCAAAAGCATTCAGAATCATCCACTGGCCTTACGTGTAGCTGGATGATAAAGTTACAAAGAAAAAGGCAGCTTCACTCCAGAAAAATACACTTTTTCTCTGCATATTTTTGTCCTCTTGGTGTCCTTTGCTGCTGTCTCTTGCTCTTTCAAAAACAGCAGATATGCTCTCTTTCTCTCCCTCTCTTTCTCTCAAGTAAAAGTCTCAATTTTCTATTTATTTTTTTTAACTCTGTTTTTTAGTAAACTTTGCTGGAAAAGCAACAGAAATGGACCTGGAATATAACTCTGGGCTGCAGAATATAGATGCTCCTATGTGATATCATTAAGGAAAGGCTGTATGACCCCCCATTTCAGAGTCACAGGGTGTATAATGCAATGCTAAAATACAAGAGAAGCTTTAAGAGCAGGCAATAAAGTGATTTATTGGTTGCTTCCTGTGAGAGCACCAAAGGCGTGTGCTTGAGTTAGGGTCAGCATCTTTGACTCTGTCATCTCTGTCTTTGAGTTAGAAATCATGCTTGAGGGCTTTGGAGGGAGGTGAAGCAGTCCTCGAGAAGGCCAGGAGGGCCATGGGGGGTCTGCTCCATCCCAATGCTGCAACACAGCCCTTGAGAAAGCGAGGAAACCTCCAACTGCTTGTGGAGAGAGAGGGGGTTAAGGCATCTGGGGAAGAGAGCAGAACACCTCTCCTGAAAGCAGCAAGGGCAGGAGGATGGGAAGGGGGCAGCTAGTCAAAATCCGGGATTGATTTTTCATTTAAAAGTACAAGGGGGTGTCAAATTTTTGTGTCTGTGTTGGCCAAACCTCACCACCATGGGAATTCCATGCAGAGCAGCAGCCTGCTCCCTTCCAATTAACCTTGCTTCCATCTCCTCCTCTTCATCAGGCAAACCAGGGTGAAACTCCAGAGTTAGCCCTGGGCTTCCCCATTTGTAAGTGTAGCTTTTTTTTTCTCCTTGTCCTCCTTTTCACCTTTATTATTCTCTCTAGCTGCCTCCCAATATGACAGGTAGGGAAACTGTTAAAAATCACATCCAAAGCAGTGACAAAATTTCAGTTTAACATAGGTGGTTAATTTCAACGAAAAAGCCTATCAGTGTTGTCACTGGCCATATCAAGAATATTTCCATGGTTCTGTACTTGCAAAGCAGCTAAAAACGTTTCACTGATGAGCTTCCACATGAGGTGCTGGATATGGGGGAAGAGCCTGCAGACTGTGAGCCCCTCTGTCCTTGTAGCTCCCTGACAATGCAAAGAGTGTCTGGCTGCAATTGACTTTAAGTGTGTCGACAGCAATGAATAAACCAAATCTCTGGGCTGTGATCTGAATATGAAAAGTTTTATAATTTGACACAAGTTTTTTGTTGGGAGTTGGCTTGGTTCGGTTTTCATGACCGCTGCTGCTGGAGGGATGGGCACATGCCTACACAGCTTGAAGGAAATGGACTTTTTATGATGGAAAAGAGCACACAAATGAACCCTGCAGATCTAAACCTAGGGTGAAACTTGCATGACAAAATATTTTTGCAAAAAATCTTAGGTTTGGGGTGGAAGACAAGGGGAGGGAGGGGCGCGGGACATTTGCATGGTCCTAACAGGGAGATGCCAGCAGCAGCGTGGAGAGGAGCAGCCCCCGCCCACGCTGCCTTGGTCCCATGGGGACGTGGGACATCTGCCTCCACCTTGCTGAGACCAGCTCCTGCTTTGACATAAAAGAGAGATTTCACCAGGCTCATCCAAAAAGCAACGTGGACCGTGGCCACAGGATGGCAGCAGAAACTCGTCGATGGCCTGCAGCTCCAGTCCTGGCCTGAATCCTCGCCCTGCGGTGATGGACTTTCCCTATTCGAGGCAGAGAACCAAATCATTTGTTGTCTGGAGGAAATTTTCCCACTTCTCCATCCGGAGAACTACTTTGGTGTTCCAAGGAGGCAGCACGAAGACAGAGGGCAGCGGCGTGCACACTCTTGGCCCACGACACACGGTTTTCCCACAGCGGGACACAGGCACACCTTGAGGGCTAACTGATGGGAGAACTCTCCATAAATAAATAAATAAATAAATATGTATATATAAAGGCTATTCCTTCACCCTGTCCACCTCCTCTCTGCCAGGGCACCGCCGGCAGTGCTTAGCCAGCCTTTACACACACACTAAGGCTTTTCAGCCTTTCTAGCCCATTTCACACGCGTTGTTGCTCTTCTTCGTTTTCCCCCCTTTTTATTGACCTGTCAGACTATGCTGTCCATAGGAGCTGGGCTCTGCAAACTTCAAAGAATCAGTGCTACTGCCTCTGCCCTCTTCTTTCTACTTACAACAACGTGGCTGCATTTCCTCCTTTAACAGGCACATGACAGATGTTTTTGGAGGAAGAGACGGTGAGTGAATATTTTGGTAGCCCTAGGATTTTTTATTATTATTATTATTATTTGTTTGTTTTCCATTTCCATGGGTTCAGCCAGCACACAAAAACTTACATTAGGCACACAGTTCTCAAGGTTTCCTCACTAAATTCTGGCAACTCAGATTTGCATCCAGAGCTGACAGCGTCCCCAGCCTGACCTTCCTAATGCTATTTTAATCCCTGCAGGTGCAGAGGCTGGAAGGGAGGTGCCATTTGGTATTAAAGAAGTTACCAGGGCATTTTTTGCCCCACGGTGGAAGAGAGCTCCTTCCTTGCCTCTTGGATAAAAGACAAAGAGGATATGGGCCAAAGAGCCAAAGGTGAAGGTGCACAGTGATGACCAAGGGATATTTCAGTGATGGCCTTTCATTAGACAAATCTGGAGGGGCTTTCTCATCCACAGCCAGCACTGGGTAATACAGTGCCTGGGAGGACCATGGTTAGGATGGGTGGCACAAAAAAGTCCCCAAAACAGGTTTGCAGGAGCAGGGATGGAGGAAGGTGCTTTCTTTGCAGTGCTTAGCAAGGGCAGGTCTGGGCAGCAAGTGGGGGAAGGAGATAGCCCAGCAGCAAGCAAAAGTCCCTGCCGAAAGCTGCGGATCATGCCTGAACTCAAATAGTGCCTTTCATTTTAATATTTTGCTGTGGGTTTTGTAAAGAGACCAAGGAAGCTCTTCCCCTTTGAGAGCAAGGTTCTGGGGCTGTCTTACAGCTTCAGTGTCCAGGGGATTACGGTAGCGCAAATGGCTACCTGCAGAGTTTATCTACAAAGGATGCCTGTGGGACTTTTCAATGCTCTTCCATCGTGGGTTTATCACTCGCTGGCCTCCAGAACTCAGTGCAGGCTTTAGGGGCAGTTTGCTAAAGTGTCTGCCAATGCTGATTTAGATCGCTTCCTCTGCATTGTGTGTCTTAGTCCCTTTAGCACAAGGGATCTGCTTAGCTCCTGCCTTGTCCCAATTTACTCGCATTCACCTGTGCGAGACCCTGCCTGAGAAAGCCTCCAGCAGCAGCTCAGGCTGCTTGCTGCACATAAGGATGTATGTGTGCGGGGCTATCACAGCCATGGGCATGCTGGGGCCATGACAGGGAGGGATGGGGCATTTCCACACACACACAGCAGCATGGCTTTGTGCGGTGCCCCAGAGACAGTCCTTTCCTCATGAGGCTGAGAACAGAGATATCAAGTGAGGAGAGCATCAGCAGAGAGCACAGCTGGTGTGGGAAAGCCATGTTCCCTAGCCCTCAGGGTATTTTCTTTGTCCCAGGACATAGGGGCAAGAGCAGACAGCTGGTCAGGTAGGGTGGCTGGATAAAAGTCCATGCTCCCAGTTGACTACCTTGAATTACCTTACCCAATGGTGTTCAATGGCCATGGAGCAGGAGGAGCGATGGGGACGGTAACTGGGATGCAGTAGTGCTCTCCTTCACCCTTAAAGAGAAGAAAATCCTCAGTATTTGACACTTGGGGGAAAGAATAAGACCACTGAGTCACCCCCTCTACCATTGCAAGATCCCACTGGTGAGTCCATGACACCCCCTTGCCAATGGCATGAAAGGCGGATGGTGGGTCCAAGTCTGCCCAGACTCACCACCATTGTCAATCAATATCTATCATCAGTCAGAGCTGTTTCTGCACCACTGTGAGCTGTCTTTTTTTTTTTTTTCAACTCACCATCACAGAAGTTCTTCCCCATCTTAATCTAGTTTAAGTCCTGTTTCTACTGAACAGGAGTCCATATCTCTCTTTAACCAGCATTATCATCGGCAGAAAGGCCTGAGACTGAAAGGATGCAGAGATTCAACTAACCGTGCCAGTGAAAAAAGTGGTCCTGTTGTGATCCCTTTGATTTGGCCCTAAGAAATCCTATCAAAAGATGTGCTAAATTGCTGGCTCATAGGAAAATACAAGTCATTTTATTCAGGCTTTAGGGAAGATACATTTTTCCCTTCGATACAGTATCTAGTGAATCCGTAAGTTAATTGTGATGTTTTGTAGATATCTTACCAATATTTTTGCCAGTGGTGGGTACTTTGAGCTTCTTTCACTTGAAGGATACAAAACCAAGCAACATTATATCATTACAGTTTCCAAGGTAACTGGAGAGAAAGATAACACTGGCTGGGGTTGCACACTTTGTGATCTCACTTCATTAGCTCATTTCTTTACATCAGCTTGCTTTTCTGGCTCCATTACTCCCTTTGCCTTGAAACCCCACAAGAACTACGACTCCACTAAGTCTCTCACTAGAAAGGTGATATTGCCCAGTGACTATTTGGTGAGAGACAGAAAGAAAAAAAAATGTGGACCATTCACCACTCTAATTTCATTCTTAAGATATTCATTCACCTCAAAAGGGGAATGAGGAGGGAAGTTTGTCATGAAGAAGGAACTGAGTGTCCTTTGCCCCTCTCTCTATCTCGGTGGCCTGAAATGCTTGTTCTTGCTCTCAGAAGACCTCCATGCCCAGCAGATGATCCATGGCATCCATCTTCTTCCCACATGTAGGTTTAACTTATCCTGTGGTGACACAAGAGCAGTGGGAAAATGTCCTGGCTGGGACTTGCAAGGTGCCAACTGAGATTAACACCTCCCAGGACCTAGAGCAAGCAGCCCCCACTGCAACTCAGAGTGACCTGGTGCAGCATTGCATGGGTTGGGTGCTCATAGCAGTGCCAGAGGAAAAACAAATTGGGAACAGTCCTGTCATCCTGCTGGATGTATACCACTGCATAAAAGTGTGGTGAATGCAGCTGCCTCTTAAGAGCAATAGATAATAAGCAGTCAGCAAGTTGCAACATGTAATAAATAAAATGCATTGAGGGGCATGCAGTTGGAGGTTCAAGTGACTCTAACGATTGGGAAACAAGGTTCTCCATTGGATTTTCTAACATGTTTGCAAGGCAAAGTATTAAAACAAGAGTTAAGACACTTTCTTCTGCAATCTCATTGTCCTATCCATTGTAGCCTCTAGTTTATAACTTCAGAGCCCAGCATATAGTATAATAGATAATTTATATTCAAATAGGTGTTACCCAACACTGTACATGCACAGAGCTTAACAACCAGTGTGTAACACCTGCACCTGATCATGCATACTCCAATCAGTGCTGAAAGCAGAAGGAAGAACTGCCCATAAAATATGAGCAGGTCCTGATTAAAGTGATGTAGTTACTATAGGGGAATTCTTTGGTGTGAGGATGAATTCCCCCTGCCACTGGAAAGACGCCCAGAGGAGAATGCTCTCCTGGGACTCCCAGCTGGTATCTCAGTTCCCACTCAAGTGCCTACAGACAGAAAAAGAAGGACTCCAGCTTTTGTGCATATGCTGGAGTCCAAGGACTGGGGTCCTAGGGCTTCATTCCCCTGCGTCACCAACCCCAGTCCCATGTCAGCTATCTCTGTGGCATGGCTGCAAATACTTTTGCTGAGCTCTGGGGTCAGTAATAAGCTGGGTGGTGATTTCGGAGACATTGCTTACACGGAAGTATGCTTGCACTGTATTTCACCAAATCAAAGCTTCCCGTGCCTGGCTCTGTGTCCCCACCAGGCGTGCACTAAGTGCAAAATTTGATTCCAAAAATATCCAGCTACAGAAAAGTCAAGCCCAAACTATTTATTTCCCCCCTCCTTTTTCCAATCCCAAAGACAAGACACGCTGATAATTCTGGGCAACCTGAGCCACAAAGGATGTGGATGTGTAGAATAGATTCTACCTATTAGAATAACCCTTGTGCACTCCTCTCCTTTACACCAAGCAGCTTCCACCTCTGGTACTTCATCATTTGTGGGGAACAAAAAAAAGGGGGGGGGGGAATCCAATAGACCAAGGGGGAAATAGACCAAGGGGGATTATATTTCCAAAATAAGGGTGTGTGTTTGTCTATGGTGGTGCCAGCAAAGTACACACAGATCTCTTCTGCAGCTTCAGTATGGGCTCAGTTGCCTGGATGCTGATGGCTGCCTTTTGGCAAGGCTGAACTGGGCTTCCAGCTCCATGCTTTTCCTACACCTAGCCGTGACGTTTTACCTAAAGTACAGGCCTGGTGGACAAATTATTTAGCATAGGCACCATCTGTTTATATTCCCTCTAAGAGAGACCTGAGGCATGCTGGATGTGCTGTGGGGACTTTCTAAAAAATTATTATTTAAAATACTGCTTGTCTCCCAAGCTGTGCATTCCTGCTTCTCTTTCCATCTTTTCCCTTTGAGAACGAAAGCAAGGACAGGTCACTTGCCTTTTTATATGAGCATCTCTCTGAACATATCCAAGAGAGGGAGAAAGAGAAAAGGAAACCAAAAACACAAAACAAAATGAGAGAACATTTTTAATTGGAAGTGTTTTGTTTTCACCAGGATTTTAACTTTAGAGAGAGCCTCACAAATACTCTCTCAGGGTCCACTGCTGAACGGCTTTATTCTGCCGCAGGCAGGCTTTCATGGCACAGCACAATAGCTTTTGTTTCAGAAGTATAGGGCAATGAGGACCTTGAATGCCAGAGGTCTGTATTATATCCATAACTGTAGATTTGGATGGTGGAACGGAGGTTGGGGGAAGGTGAGAATGAAAAATTTCTCCATTGTATAGATGGAGTCCTTCCAGCAAACACCGGCACAATAGGAAGCACATTCTTAAGAGCTGAAGCAGACTCTGGATAAAGACTCACTCATTTTGTACATAATGGTCTCTGTGCTTTAACCTTGTACAGCTGCTATGACACCTGCTTTTCAAAGCCATTGTTGAAGAACAAGCAGAGCTTTGTCTGATGTATACATTCTGCGCCACACATGTTAACATTTCTCTTTTTGTATTTACTTTTGTTTCCCCCACCTTCTCTCTCTTTTTTTTTTTCTTTTTCAAACATAACAGTTATGAATGAATGGCTGAAAACTAATTTCAGCCTTGATTCCCACAACATCGTGTCCAGTATGAAAGTCTCAATGTATTGTAATACAGAATAAAGGGCAGATATTAGACTGGGGAGTACTCTTTTCCTTTTCTATCAAATTGACGGCCTTTGTGTCTCTGTTTCCTCCTCTTCTTTCACATTTCCCTCCCTTTCCATCTCTCTGGCTGCTGGCTGAAAGGATAGACAGGACATAACAGCTCCCCTGCCCTCCAGTGGAAATAGCTGGAGGGCCCCGAGGTGCTGATGTGCTCACCACATGTTTGGGATGGACGGTGAGAGCCCAGGCCACCAGATGCAAGCAGTGCTCATGATTAGATGGGATGTGTTTGGGACACCATGGACCTCAGGTGGCCTTTTCTTGGGCAGACATCCAGCTGAAGCCAAGAAGAAGGAAAGCCTGCAGCACAAGGGATCCCTAAATATTTGCAAGACCAGTTCTCTTGATTCACAAGACCTGGTCCTGCTGAAAAGGACTCGGGAGCAACAGGTCATTTGGTATGAAGCACTCTGCAAAAGAGATGCTGACTTGTTCAGGAAGGATTTAACCTGACAAATGAGGAGAATAGTGGTTTGGTTTTATTGGAAACTCTCTGTTATCTTCCTCTCACTTACTGGTCTGCTGTGGAAATAGGGCAAAGACATTGTGTCCTTCTGAATTACATTAAAGCTCCCCCACTTCTAAGCTTCCTTAGGTGAGTAGGTGCTAGCTACAGGGGGCAATGGGAATAAGTGAAACTGCTACTGATCCATCAAGGAGTAATTGAATGATGACTCTGGCCAATGGAGCAGCCACAGCCCAGTCCCCAATATTTGATAGTGAATCATTTAATGACAAGGTTATTGATCATGTCCACTCCGTGGAAATATCCATGAAGTGATGAGCAATCCTCCAACGCCTCATCCCACTGGGTGCTGGCCTCCGTGCCCCACAGCAGATCGTCTCTACAGGGAGGAGGTTCAGCTTCATTTTCTTAAACGAGCAGAACTGGGGACTGATGGTAGCCACCAATCTGGATCTGCTTCTTCTCTGACCAGCACAGCTCCAGCTTTGCCACAGGCACAAAGCCATGGCAATGCTTTTAACTATTCCTTTCTGTGAACAGACACACACAGGCACACCAGAGAGCATGGCCAGAGGTGAAGATGAGTGATCTGCTCATGCAGGGTTGGTTGTTCCTAGTGTGAGCGTTGCCCCTGAGCAGTACGTTACCATATCCAAGCTGCAACCAAACCCTTAATAACCACCACCCTTAAATCATCTGGGCTTTGTGCTTCCATTTGTTTTTGTGGCTTGGGAGTTTTCCTTTGGTTTGTGGCTTCAAACCAGCTCCACTTAAAGGCAGATTTTTAAGGCTACAAGGAAATGCCTCCTCCTCAGTTGAAGTCCCCTCCCAGAGCACAAGCCCAGCTCTTGCAGAACTGGGGGATCCCCAGACAGCTCTTTCCTGACAGTGGCATTGCTGTGGCATGGGAAGAGGCACTGACAGCAGTGAGAAGTGTTGGGTAGGAGCAGTTCCCAGGTCCGAGGCACATATTTAATTTGAAAAACAGAAAGAGGCTGAAATACGAAATTAAAGACAGGGGACTGGTTTCTTAAATCCCTATTTGGGTTTCAGTTTTTCATGAGAATAACTCAGACACTTGTTTCATGCTTGCTTTCCTGTCTAATTATTGATGGAAGTGCCTACCACATTCACTTGATCTTCAGCAAGTTCATACTTGCCAGGGAAGGGAGAACTCCATGGATATGTCCAGAAGACGCACTGTTTTCAAAACGCAAGCAGCCGGCAGGACTGCAGGCAGAAAAAAGGAGGGCAGGCTGGATTAGGGCTAAATGCCGAGCTTCTGCTGGGCACAGATCTTCAGTGCAGGGAGAGATGCAGCAGCACAAAACCTGCTTTAGGACTGCATTCGTTGGAGCTGCTGCCAAGAAGGGAAACTTAACCAGGACTCTCATGAGATCAGTGGTACCTCTAAAATATCACATCCATTCCCGACCTGAATCAAGGTGCTGTTTCTTTTTTTAAGCCTGCTTCTCATTCGACCAGTTTGGTGTGAAGCTTGGATATGCACCTTTCAAGCCCAGACGCCGTGAGCTGAATGAGAAATTTTTGCATGAGAATTGCAAGAAATTATAACACAGCAGTGAAAAACAAATGTTGGGGTTCCAATGGCTGCCTCCTGATTCAAGCAGCCGAACTCTTAGCTAGGGATGTGTCAGACTGCCATGCTTTGCTTGCCCATGAAGCAGAAAACAAGAAATAGGAGAGGAAAGATGGCAACAGCCATCCTTCCTCTCCCATCCCAGAGCAGGCAATGGGATGCTCCAGGTGGAAAAGCATCAGCTGCTGCAGAGATGCTCACCAGGCAGGATGCTGCCTGGTGCAGTGCCCATCCTTCCCAGCAGCTGTAATCATTTGACTGAGCTCATGTTCCTCCTACAGTGCCCACCTGCAATCTTGCTGCTTCCTAGCCACGTGCTAGTCTTTAAAATCTTCCCCAGCTATGCTGGCAGGGAGGTGTGAATCCCAGTGGGCTGAATTTCTTAGTATTTGTGGAAGTAGGAATGTTTCTTTGATTAAAAATAATAATATCAAAAATAAAAAACAGCAAAGGAAAAGCCAGAGCGAGTGCAACTTGTACATTGAATACTCAGTCCTCTTTCATGTCAGACCCCCAAGATCAGTTCACGCCTCCATATCTGTGCTGTTAATAGAGCGTGAGACAATTCAGGCACCGAGCCATCCGGAGCATAATCCTGCCATTTGAAAGCACATAAAGGCACTTCATAGCAGCAAGTGTCAATAGTCACTCCCCTATTGATATAACATCCCTTCCCTCCTCCATAAACTCCATCTAGCAAAGAAAATAAACAAGGGTTATATGAAATCTACCCCCAGCATTGCTGTAAAAGATGCATTATAGAAAATAAATAAATAAATAAAAAGTCCAACAACAAAAAGGTGATATTTCATCCAATAATTCACTCTCAAGTCCCTGCTCCTTGTTTAGGAAGTGTGTGCACAGAGGATTTCTGATGAGGGCAGAGGAAGGAATAGGGCCAGTATCCTGCACCACATCCAGAGCTGGCAGACCTTCTGGATGACAGGCAGACAAAAGGAGCAGTGCAAAGGAGAAGAGACAAGTGCTCAAGGAGCCCTTGAGCCATAGTGTCACTGCAGACCATTGGACATCCCTGAATCTGATGTAATTCTTGCATCCCTGGGCCATTGGAGGCCACAGCAGCAGAGCAGAAAGGGAGCACAGGCCAGGGCTGTGCTGCCAGAGGACTTTGGAGGGGAACAAAACCCATCCTGGGGCTGACCCACAGTTTGCTCCAGGGCAGGCTGCAGACAAGGCTGGGTACCAGGGGTGCTTGATGCCCTGAATCTGCCTCTCACGCCCTGCTGCTCTGCCCCACAAGGCAAGGCAGTGCTGGCAGGGCAGCAGGAGGGCAGATCTGCAATCCCCGAGGGAGTTATCAAGGAGGAATTTAGGCACCTATATCAGCAACCATAGCCCACAAAAGCTCTTTCCTGGCAGCTAGCATCCCCATCCTTGATACAACACATGAGCAGGAGCACTGCTCATACAAGGGCTGGGTCATGCTCCAAACTACAAGGTCAATACGAAACATCAAAGCCATACTGTCTTCAGTCAACACTGGCAGTACCCATGCTTCACATCATGGTGCAAGGAGTAGAGAGTTTTGTGGGGTAAGTTTGAGGGGACTTATGTTCCTAGGAGCGTCTCAGGAGATGGTTGAACCTGCTAGGTGGAGGAGAGCTGGATGTCCCTTATCAGTTCCATCAAAGTGCCATTCAAAGGCATGCGGTGTCCCAGCAGCCCAGCTAACTGTGCCCAGGAACATATCTGGGATGTGAATTCCAGTCTCAGAGCAGGTCCTTATTCCACCAGGAGTAAGGCCCACGGGTCAAATCCATCCATGACAATACCAGGCCAACATCACTCATGGGGTCACGGAGCATCACTAGACCTGAGCCCTGGGTCTGGGAACGTGACTTGAGAGAGGAGGCCAGACTCCTAAAACTTAGGAACTTTTCCCAGAGTCCTTGCAGAAAAGGACTCCCTTCAACCCATCATCCCAGGGTCCTGCAAGTTTTTTCAGAAGGGCCTTTATCTCTGGGAGCCATTGAGTTCAGGAGCTGCTGGTACCAGTAACTCCCAGAGATCCACCCAGGCAACAGAGCATCCTCGAGAGAATAGCACAAAATAAGTGTGAATTATGGTAAAGCTGGAAAAAGACACCTTTGCTATCCTGACAGGGCACAAGGATGTGCTTCACAAGCTTGGATGCAACCAAAAGATGTAAGAAAAACCACCAGATGCCAGAGCTGGGGTGAAGCAGAGGTGACTGTCCAGTTTTTGCCTCGGTCTAATGAGAGACGATTTGCCAAAAGAGCAAACCCTGATTGGTTAATGAACATCTCACAATTTACAGCAGCAAAATGCTGGGTGCCATCAAATGCAACCCAAAGTTAAAGCTATGACTGCTTTAATAATCAATGACTGCAGAGTATTTAAAAAAACAGCTAAGCTTTCAGGGGCTTAAGACTTATTGCTCGCATTTTCTCAGCTTTCTTAAAGAAAAAAGGGGTGTTGTAGAAAATGGTCAAATTTATCATTTATAGCAAAATATTAATGTAGCAGCAGGAGACTTGATGTGGCCATCTATCTACAAGCATTCAGACTTCAAAGGAAGCATAAACACGAAATTAATGGTTTGTCTAGTGTAAAGGAAAAATAAATGCAAATGTAGCCTCATTAATACCAAGTGGGTGACTTCTTGGTTTATGGGGTTTGGATTGATTTTGTCAAAGGCCAATAGATTTATTAAAAATGTCTTTTAAATTTAGCATCCGTATACCCATTAGTTGAAAGAAATAAAATTCTCTGCAATTGCCACCACCTCTCCTCCTCCTCTCCCCCCTCCCTGGATGTTGTTTTACCTAAATAAAGTTCTTGCATTAGGACTCACTTTCATACTGAAATATGTCTCTTGTAGGAGCTGCTATAAACGTCAGCATTTTCCACAGCGTTAGTTTATGGGTCGAGTGAATTTTAATGGCATTGTAATCTCGCCGCAATCAATTGTGGTACATGGTGGGGGGGTTAAAAAAACCTTGGGGAGTGTCCATTAACCAGAGCTCTGCATCACTCCTGGTGCTCAGGAGCTTTCACAGGGTGTTTGGAGGATGTTTGCTTTTTTTTTTTTTTCCTTTTAATATCTATCCACAAAATGTTTGTTCTCAGATGTGTCACCTCATTTTTCACAGCCCAGAGGGAGCCTGGAGGTTCCTGACTCCTCTTCTGAGGATGGGCTCTCTGGGTGGGACACCTCGTGCCTGCCCCGTGCCCCCCGTCGCAGGACATGAAGCTGGGTGTCGCGCAGACATTGGTGGCTGGTGGTGGCAGCAAAGTCCCAGCCCACGGGCTGGTTTGCTGTGTCTTGTTGTTTTATTCAATTTAATATCCGGGGATCTGATGATAAATCTGAGAGTCAATGTGGAATGGTGGCTGGGCTGGTTTAACCCCTTCACTGCCTGCACGCTGGCCCAGCACACAGCATCTCCTGCAATGGCAGGTTTGCAGAATGCGCTTGTGTGTCTCCGTCCTTCAGCTACCAGCACCACAAACAGATGTTTGTACCCCTGATTCAATTGAGCATTTCTGCCTGCAAACCATGGGCAGGGGATCTAAGCCTTATAGAAAAAGACATGAGAGAGCTCATCCTGATCATCTGGTGCTCACAGGGCAAAGAGCCTGAGCTGGCACCATGTAAGAGCCTTTCCTTCTGTGTCTTTTGACCTGTTGAAGCCAACAGCACTCTACACAAGTAAAGGCAAAGAGTTAACTTTAGTCACAGAGGAAAGCTGTAGGATCATGTCCCTCTAAGCCAAACCCTTAACCTAGCAAGTAGCAGGACTGACTGATGCATAGCATGGAGTTTTCATTAGAAAAATAGAGGAATGTAACCTTGTAATCTCATAGTATGCATTTTGTGTTGCACGGTAACTGCAGATCGCAATTCCTCTCTACAAAAAAAAAAAAACAAAAACATCAGAAATTATCGTGAAACACAATCCATTGGTTCAACCTGATTTGTTCAGGTCATTTTAAAGAAGGAACATGCACATATGCTTTCTGTGCTTCCATGCCTGTACTGGAAAAATGGTACAATGTTACAGGAGGGAAGAAGATGGAGAGAAATAAGCAGAATAAAGAAATCTGGGCCCTAAGGATGTATTTGGTCAAGTAAAAGATGAGATGAAGGAGAGACAGGTGACTGGGATGGGGTAGAACTGTATGTACCACATCTCTGAGCATACACAAGAAACAAAAGGTCCTTACTTGTTTTCTTTGTTAACAATAACCAGGAATGATTCTTAAGATAAACTTAATTTAAAATTAATAAACAGAACAACCTCAGTTGCAGGAGAAGCATTCTTTCCCATAACTTGGTCAATTTATTTCAGTAATTCTGACCTAATTGCTTGCACATGCTGCAAAAGTTAGGAAGTTTCCTCTCATCCTTTGAACAACCAGATTCACCATGAAGAAAAACAGAATTTGATGTGTATGGTCTTTGACATGACAACGTCACAAGAAATAAATGCTCTGGATTTCGTAGGAATTGTACTTTTAGGTACACTTGGATAGTAATGTAAGGGCAAGCCTATATCTCTTATGGCAGTACAGGATGCCACTTAGGTGCAGCGTTTTGTTCTGGCTTTCTTGACACCTCCATGTTTGTTCTCTCAATGCAGATTGTCCTTCTAACAGAAAAAGAAACCAGGATGCAAAAGGATGTTTGGATATTCGGTACCAGAAGTCTGTGTTGCAGGATGTGATCGTATTTTTAGAGAATAGCTGGAGACCCCCTGAACCAGACTTGCCATTCACAGTGCAGGACCATTTATGTACACTATGAAGCACATAGGCAGACCCATAGGCATTGGGCAAGAAATGGGTCTATTTCCCACAAAAGCTACAAAAAGAAAAAGAAAAAAAAAATGCATTTAAATGCATTTATTCCAAGAAAAATAACAACTTTTCAGCCTTTGGACTTTCATTAAAAACACAAACGTTTTCAGTACAGCGGAGTCCCTGGGTATCTGTAGTCTACCTTGTAAAAGCTCCCATTCCAAACACCCCGAGATGCCTTTCACTCTTTGGTGTGTGAATTCCTATTAAAAGTGACCCCATCTGCTGTCACTATCAATGCATAAATCTCTGGGCTGACAGCGATTAGCAGAAGACAAACGGTCAAAAAAAGGTAACACTCTCCTTGACCTAGAAATCATCAATTCAGGAAAGCATCTGAAAGCACCCTGGAACCTGTCAGCAGAGCTGGGAGGGGAACAAGTCTCCCGACTCATTTAAATGTTTTAGATGCAAAATGTTTGTCCTACATGGACAGGTCAAAATAAAAACAAAAATAAGAACAGGAAAGCTGACACAAACAGCAGCTTCACACACAGTTGCTTTGTTTTCTCATAACAAAAACAAAACATTTAGAGTAAAAAAACCTGACTGGGTTTCTCATTTGCATCCACATACAAATGCAAACCCTGCTTCAAGGAGAAAAGTAGGTGTTTTAAACTGAAAAATGCCATTTCAGCCATTGCAGAGAGATTACCATGTCACTCTCAGAGGCCAGAGCTAACCCCTTCCATGGAAACCTTCACAATTAGGCTTTTCTGATCATACAGAAGATTTCGGCACCAAGGAAGGCTTTGGGAAGGACCAGCCCCCACCAGCAAGGTGCCTGTCACAGCGCCTGGGGTGCCTGCCTGCTTTGCAGCAGAGAGGAGGAAGTCTGGCTGAGCCCACGCCGTCTGGAACAGGCGTCTCCAGCCCTTTCTCAGGCTCAACAAGCCAACCTTTGGCAAAGCCAGGGCACATTTTCCAAAACACATTTCCAGAATTTCTCTCCCTGCCCTTCATCCCAGTCAGCCCTTATCCACACACCAACACCTCAGCAGTGCTTTTCTTCCCAGCAGCCCAGGAGAGCCCAGTCCTGCTCACCTGTGGAGAAGTCAACAGCACTGCAGAAGACCTCGTGCCCTGTGATGTGTCCCACAGTTTGCTGCCAGCTCCTTTGCTGTCATGGGGGTCACCTTGGCCACATCCCCATGGCATCCCATCCACGAGCAGAAAGCCAGGGACTGCAACACATGCATGCAACATGGATGTGTGCCCAGCACTGTGCATCTGGACTGGATGCATGTCCAGCTTTGTGCATCCAAAAGGGATGAGTGCCCATCTTTGTTTTCCAGCAGCAGTAGGAGGCCATCCACTGCATGGAAGCAAGCTGCCCTATGCCACTGCAGGGCAGGATCATTCTGGGTGCTGCCTCACTCAGCTCTGCTGGCACCATTTCTGGTCTGTTTGTAATGGTCACCAAAAGTGTTGTATAACCTCTCAAGAGTCAAAGGTGCTGTGCCTTTAGCACCCGACTCATACCTCCCACTTGAGACTTCTTCAGAAAAAAAATATTAAACCTCAGGAGTTCAGGGCAATGGCATCCTCTGAAAACATTGTGAAAACTCAAAGTGCTAGGAGCAGAGAGAGGCTGGGATGTCATTAAATAACTCTCAGGGCTGGGTTTCAGGACAGCAGTGATTGCTTTTTACAGCAAATCTCCCCCTGCCACAAAAGAGGATCAGGAACCAGAATGTCTGGATGTATTTGGATTCAGCAGCACCCACAGGTACAAGAAGACTGCTGACAATTAGCCAAGACCCTTCTTCTTCCTAGCTCAGGATGGACTCAACCGTTTGCCCTCAGTCTAGACCCTGCGACAACCCTCTGCACGGCTCCTCCAGAGATATGTTCGGCCTTTTTATCAGATGGTGAGCCTGAGGAAGATGCCCGAATGGCTGTCCTTAATGAAAACTTTTGTCTGGTTTCAGAAAGAGCTGGTAAATACATCTGTCTGCATTTTCACCTACTCCCCATATGTGTTTCAGGACCATTCTGTGTTGCCCACAACGAGAGAAGACAGAGGATTCAGCTGGTTTTCTCTTCCTCATTTCTTCTTTCTAATACAGCTCAGGAAAAAAAAAAAAAAAAAAAAAAAAAAAAAAGAACTACTGCTGTAAGTGCATTTATGTTACACCTGCAGCATCTATAATATGTTGGCAGGTTTGCAAAGGGAGAGAGACCTTGATTATTTGGGGACCTGTTGGACAACCCCTTGAGCCTTGTCTAAGCTATTGCTACCTTTATCCTCACTAGACGCTTTGGGACAAATCCAAAACACCAGAGCAGAGCTAGTCTGTGGTGGGAGGGATTAACTTATACAGCATTCATTACACACGTGAGGCCACTATGTAAAAACACAAACAAACAAACAAAACAAACAAAAACAAACAAACAAAACAAACAAACAAACAAAAAACAATCAGCAAACAAGATTGAAGATTACAGGCAATGTTTCTTTTCTACCTTTCACATTTCAGAAAACAGATGGCATGCTTAGGGAAAATATCCTTGGTATATCCTGTCTTGCTCCTTTCTCTTCATTTTTAAAAAAATAAATAAGGAAAAATCCAAGGTGTGTTTGTTTTTGTTTTCTTTAAAGATGATATTAAAATGAACATATTTTTGCAAAATGCTGCCTCTTAGTATGTTTGAATACAGCTTTCATACTCTGAAAAGCTCAGGAAGAAAAATTTAATTCTGCTCCTTCTGAAAAGATTCTCCAAGCAGAGCTATCCTCAAGCCTGGGGCTGCAGGAAGCTGGGTGTGAACTTGCTCTCTTTCCTGTTGGGAGTTTCTCAAGTTGCTGACATGCTCCATGGGGCAAGATGAGGACAGGAAGATGAAGTTTTCCCAGAGAGTGATGCTATTAATCGCTCTTTTCATTTGCTTCATGCAATCGAGCTTGGTGCTTTGCAGTAAATCCTGGCTGAGACTGGAAACCTGTCTGAAAATTAAGAACAAAGAGAGAGACAGAGCTGGTAACCCTTATGTGCAGCCACATGCTTGACGTATGTCTCTTACATTTGGAGGGCAGTAGAATTGCACTGCTAAATATCAGATAAATTAGCCATAATCTAGCCAACCCACCAAGTCAGACAGCAAGATTTTGTGGTTATGGTAGCACACCCAGTAATGTGCCTCCCTCCCCTACGTACTCAACCTGGTATCATTCTGCCCAGTGAGCACCTGTGATCCCACCAGTGAGAAGCTTCCATCTGATGGACTTTGCTGGGATGTTCCCTGGCAGTGCTGCCATGTCCCCTCTCTGCTCCAGACCAGTCTGCACCTGAACTTGCAATTCTGTTAACCCTGACTCCAACAGAGATATATTTAGAGCCCGTAATAAAACAACGTTTTTTTTTTCTGGTGCTAATTCTCCTCTGGTGTCCTCTTCCAGAAGGGTTTAATTGTCTTACGTTCCTGCATTTGTCCCGCTCCTGGTGGACTCTTGTAAGGGTTGAACCTGAGTCCCCTCCCTCTGGACCCAGTGAAATCATTTCTATCTCCAACAGTGAGTCCCAAATTTATCCCACTGCCTCACAAGAGGATGGGTGTTCAATTAAACATGTTTTAACCATGGATTGAGTGAATTAATCTGTAACTTGGCTGTCCTACATTACTGTGGCCTGACCAATTCTCTGCGATGCCCTGATACGTGAGATGCAAAATTTCTCCTGTCCCTCTCAGCTGACAGCCAAAGCTCTGGCATTTCCCTCCCTCGTACCCATGCAGATATTCCCCATGTCCCTGCTCAGGTAGACCTGGGCCTTTCTAACCGATCCTAAAGGGACCCTACACACTTCACGCACCAGCCACGTAGGGAAGCAGGTCTTCATCCTGCATGTATCAACATGAGCCTTAGATAATAAACGAAGGACTGGGAGAAGAGAGAAATCATCAGGGCTGTTAATTTGACACCGACTCTTTTGATCTCCTCTTTAGATCATAAGGAAAGGGTAAGTGTGCTTCCTTTTAATCTTCGCTCCCGCACTTTAAAGGCCTCAATAATGTTCCCACCAACCAGATCATTTTCATTTGCAACTCTAATTAATCTGTGAATAAATATGCTTCGGAGAGGTGGATTGATTTAAATGAGGGCTGTCTTTTCACCTTTAATCTATAATGCTGCATTTCTCTCTCTTGAGAAAATAGCTTCTAGCTTGCACTCTCTCCCTTTCTCCCCAGGTTCATGCAAGGCTCTTTCTCCTCTTTTTTATTATAAAATAATGGCTTCGGCAGGTGAATAAAAGGTTAGGCAAGTTTGACAAAAATGGGAAGCTATTCACCCTTGCTACCTTTAATCTACTGCATTCTCCTCCTAATGAGTGTAAATTACCCAAGCTATTTCACAGAGTCTTTATATGGTATAATACCAGCTGGCAGGCCATTCTCAGAAGGGCATTTTTATATTATTAGTATTAGTATTATCTTTAATCTTTTGTGGTGTGAAAACTGAGGACAACACAAGGATCCACACAAAGCAGCAGGGAGCCTAGCAGGACCCTCTGGGCTATGTGAAGGAATGGGTCCTCCATAGCAAGGATCTGGCAGCAAAGTGGCATCCTCGTAGGATGGAAAGCCACCAAAAACCTATCCCTGAGTGCTGATTTGAAGGTGTTTTAAGACTTTTCTTCTGGAAGTATTCAAGTGAAATCAGAAACAGCTGCAAGTTAGTTAGAAAGGGACTATAGCATGAAGGAAAAGTGCAAGGTATCACACCTTGGGGTTAAATATTCTACAGCTCTCACACCCAGTGTGGAACAGAACCTGGAAAGCTACCAAGCAGGCAGGGACTTTGCCTGGTTTAGACCTGTGCTCATGATGGAACAAGAAAATAAGCAGTCACATCATCTCAGGAAATTGCCACTGCTCACCCAAGGTGCTGTAGCAGACCAGGAAAGCAGTAGCAGCCCTTGCTAATTCAGTGTATGCATTAGTTCCCAGCTCTTACAGAGAAAGCCAGTAGTGGCCTGGGAATGCTGTCACTTTTCGGTTCAGAAGCAGTGAATTTTGAGGTGTGGTTATGCTTTTTGTTTTTTCTCACTTGCACTGGCTTGAAACCAAAGAGCAGGCGAGTTTTGTGCCCTGCAGAGCTCATGCCTGGGCACATGGCATCAGCACCCATGCCTGCATTTGGAGCAATGCCCACTCAGATCCTTGGCACACGTGATGCAATGACTTGCAAAAATCAGACAGCACAGATCCAGCCCTCAGCTCTGGGATGGGGTCCACCCCAGTGGGAGCCCACAGACCCACTGACCACACCAGATCCAGTGAGTCCTGCGGTGAGCATCACACCCCACCCATCCCTCACCAGCATGAGCTGCTGTCACCCCGTGTTACCAACCGGTGTCACCGTCCCTGCCAGCCACCCTGCTGGGGCCAGGATGTGCTTCAGGGAGGGAAGAAGGAGGATGGGTGGAAAGAGATGGTGGCTGGACAAAAGAACAGAGCTGAGAAACTCCCCCCTCTCCAGTTTGGAAAGCAGTCTGAGAAAGAAGTTTACAGATGGACAAATACAATAAATTAGTACGATTCTTCTGGAGCAAAAAATCTTGGCTTTCTTCTTGCTACAAGTAGCACCCAGGCCGCTCACTAGCCCAGTCTATTGCTACACTCCTTCAGTCATTCCTCTCATCTCAGGTTGGCTCAGGTCCCCATTACTTCTGTTAGATTATATGTCTTCCATTTTTAAAAATTTGCTACTTGTGATTATTATTCTCTGGTCTAAGAATGCCTCATATTCAGAGATTCATTTGTTTCACTCTTATTATGCACACTGTATATGTTCAAGGTCGCTAGTTAGTCTATTATTCAAGCGGGCACTTTTTTCCTTTTTAATTCCCCCCCTCCCCAAAGAGGCTCAGTTCAAGGTCTCACATTCTCCGCTTTTTTCCCTAAGTTTTGCCATTTCTTTTTCTTATAAAAACATTTTCCCTTGCCTCACATTCTCCAGTAGCTTCCATTCAATTCAATCCCTGCTAATATATCTCCACAAGAAGCCCAGGGCAGACCCCAAGTCAGCTGCTTCTGCTGTTTTAAAAGAACCAAAGAAAGCTCTTTATTTTCTTAGACTCTCCAGCAATTTCTTGAGTTGCAAACTGATATACAAAGCATTCTTAGAGGTGGCCAGGAGATTTCCATATCATTTGCAGCAGCACTAGCTAAATATCAGGCTGCTGCGTGGGGACTTGGGTGATAACCACCCCAGGAAATGAACACTTACACTCCTATCCACTAGACATGAATTTTAGCAGTGCTGCTGTTGTCTTGCTTGCAACAAGAGGTAAAACAGCCAGGGATTGCCTAGCAGGCTAGTGTTTAATTTTGGATGAACAAAGGAAGCAAGGCTTTAGCCCACTACAAACCTACTTGTTTGTCAAGTGACAAGATCCTCAACAAACCTGCCTGTATTATCAGGCATCTCTCATTATCCAGATATATTTATGTACATTGTCTGTGCAGGAAGAACACCTACTGCTTTGAGCTCTCCAAGCAGGAGACTCGTGGCATCCACTCCTGAGCTTCCGCGTGAGGTGCAGTCGTGATTTCACAGCAGGCTTTAAGACACAGCCATACAGCCATCAACACATGGAAATTCAGGTTCAAGCCACTTGAAATCAGAGCCGCTAAGGCACAATGTAAGGTACGGGAGGAGTAAGCCACGTTTTTACACGCAGGTTAAAGCTGCTGCCCTTAGGGAAAGGGAGCTGTATTGGGGAGGGGATGCCTGCAGCAGGACAGATGCTGTCCTCAGTGCTGGATGCATTAACCACAGAGCCTGCTTGTGCATCACTGCAACATCAGGATCAGCTCCAAAGAGCAGCTGTCAGGAAATAACCTGAGCAAAACCTTGAGCTGAGCTCATCAGGTCCCAGAGAGCAATCCCAGACTGCAGGGTGGGAGCATGGGGAAGATGCAGAGAGACACCCTATATTTGTAAGGATTTTATGGGCCTACCCTGGCTTAAGTTTCTTTGGGCTTATCTCTGCATACCAGTTGTTAAACAAGCTTGCAGCACTTGTATACCAGATAGTTGCATTTGATTTTCTGTCAGGTCAGCAGGAGCATATTCCAAACACAGGTTACTTACCTGAAACAGTGGAAGCAGGAGATGAGGTCACCTGTGCATTCCCACCCAGGTGCATTTTCATTTCCAATTGAGAGAGGAAAGAGTCCATCTTCTACCCTTTCCTCCACAATGTTTCCCAAGGACCACATGCCCTCAGTTGCTGTCACCACAAGGAACTGTGCGTTATTTTTAATCTTCTCTTCCTCCTCCTCTTTTCTGCTTTAAGAAAAAAATATTTTATTTTTTTGTTTGCCAGGCTCAGTCGCAGCACAAGGACATGGGGAAAGACATTCTTTCAATTCTTCGGGCATTGTGGCCGTCTGAAATGGGAAACAAGACAAAGGCAGAGAAGAAAAGCTTATTATGGGCAGCCTAGTTGGAAGAAAATGAATCACCCAAACAGATAGGTTTCAATGATCTCAGGCGAACTACACTCTTTATTCCATACACCCGCATCTAATTGTTCAAGAAAATGTTCATCTGCTTCATAATGACAGTCATAATGGAAGTTATGTGAAATAACTAAAAAAGTTTATTCAAGGGTCTGCTTCTGAAAGTACAGCTATAATGCACTTTCTTCTGGGGATTTAATAGAATTTCCTCTCATCGAAATTGGATGGATAACAAGTAATTTTTTTTTAATTTGAAAACTATGTTAGATAGAAGGCTTTCCTGACATTAGATAGGACTTGTGGGGTATAGGAGCAGGACAGTCAGATGTTATTAAAAAAAAAAAAAAAAGAGAGAACAGAGAGAACCAGATGGGAAAAGACAACAGCAGTGTTTGCCCTGCTGCCACATCTCAGGGTCCCTCCTCATCAGCCCAGGTTATATGCCAGGATGAGGAAAACAACAGCTCCTGTTCATCTTTGGGGCCTAAAACAGCAGAAACCTATGCTTAGATCCCTTCCCAAGACACATCCCGAGACCAGTGCTCTCCTCCTTCAGCAGAACGTGGTATGAGTGGAACTTATCTGCACCAACTCTCAGGGCAGAAACAGCAGGAGAAATTCAGGCTTGGCTTCACTTGCCAAGCCCCAGAAGAATAAGAGAAATAATGCAATGCCTGCAAGGAGCAGAATGACTGCACTCACTGGGCTTCCTAGAACATGCTCAAGATAAAACAAAACACTGAGAACAGCTACAATTTCCCTTAGGATGTTTAGAGCACTAGAGGGAGGCAACACCGTGAGTGTAGGATCAAGTTTATAGTCTGGTGAAAGCCTGCTCCAGGTCCCTTTGACAGCTCTCTGGTGCTGAGGGTGCAGAAGGCAAAGCAGGCTCAGCCCAGCACTGCAGCCCATGCCTGGGCATCACAGGACACTACTTCTGGTGAAGCCCATCAGGTTTAATGGAAGGTGTCCCTAACTTAACTCAGAATCAAAATTCTCAATATTTCCTTCAGCTGGACAGCAAGAGGTTAGCAAGACACTGAGAAAACTTTTTCTTTTTTTAAACTTAAAGAGTTTAAATCATTTTCCCCATGAAATATGATGAAGTACCTGACATGTCTCTGTACTTCTTGTCAAACAAAACCATAATGCAACTTCCAAAGCAGAACATTTTGACATGAGCTTCAGCAGGAGGCAAGATGGTGCAATGCTGAAGGACCAGCCCTCTGTTTGACACCAGCTCAGATTCTTCATCCTTGAGCTGGAGGGGAAAGGAAAGCTCCATTCAATGCAGCGGGATCCTGAAGGACGTGACCAACTTAGAAACCCATGAGTCATTCGACCAAAGCCAGGCAGAAAGAAAACCCATGTGATTCAAGTTAGAAATGTGCTGAAGTACTTCACAGAGCTGAGGTCTGAGAAACAGACTGGTAGGTGCAGTTTCCCCTCTGAAGAAATCAGAAACAGTTTTTATTTTCCTTTAAGGGAAATGAAGCATTTTTACTCCGCATCTCTTCTCTCTAGAAGACTCACTGGGCTGGTCCTTGTCTTATTGTAATGCTAGGGCAGACAAGGGAGAGGACAGCGGAGCTGAAGCAATAGGAGACAGCAGAGTTTAGGGGACCCTTTTAGAAGCCAGGGAGAACCAGGCACCAGGAACATCCTGCAGGTACAACAGCTCACACAGACGGATAGGGATATGACCCATCTGCACCCCCAGGCCTCCCAGTATCTCAAAAAGATGTGGCAGGACCCTCAGTGAGCCCCCACACACACACACACCCAGGCCCTATTTCAGCTTAGTCCTGCACAGGCACCTGAGGGGCTCAGAAAGGATGCCTATGAGCTGTTCCCAGCTCTTGATGGCAGGAGGCTGGTTCTTGCTGGAAGAGCACTTGAAAGGAATAGAAGGAAGCATTACACCTTTCATTTTATATACAGAAAGCATTGTATGTCAGGCCTTTTGTCTGAGAGCATGCCTCTGTTAGCTATTTTCACATGCAAGCCTTTTGAACAAGACAATAAAGTTTCTTGGAAAAGCTTCAGCTAGGAAGCTAGTTGAAATACATCTGATGATTATGTTTAAAGTTATAATACTTCAAGATTTATGAAAGTGACAAACTGAGGTTTCCCAGGGAGCTAATTGCTCAACTTCCAGTGGCATTTCAAATAAAAATTCAGGAAATAGGCTTTTTTTTTTTTTTTTTTCAGGAAATTACCAACACCATTTATAAACAAGCAAAATAAAAGCACTTCTTCCATCACCTATAACGTAACATCATCCAAAAAGGTGTCTTTTGTCTAATTACAGTCCTTTTGATACAATTTTGCTGGCCAGTCTGCCTTTGGAGGAGTCCCTGAGAGCATCATCCACCGGTAGGAGCATGTTGGAGGCAGGACATCTGGAAAGTGTTCTCAGCAGTTCAGTGAAACCATCCCCGGAATGTGGACACTCATCAGCCAAGGGCCGATGAGTCTCTTATGCCAGTGGAAATTTAAGTTTAAAAAAAGGTTCATTCCCCTTTTACTTTACAGGAAGCAAAAATGAGGAAGCATTTCCACAGCCACTTTGTCTCAGTTTTGTTTTGGAAATCATGCACACAAGGATGGATGTTCTGCTTATTTATTTTATATCTGCTTTTAAGCTTGGGTAGGTGAAAGGAAATAATTCTGCCATGTCCCAGGCTTTTCCCTGTGCAAAACTGCAGACTCACCTCCCATCACCCAGTTCTTCAAAAAACTGCAAATGCACACAAGCATAGAGAAAGGTGCAAAAGAGCTCAATGACACTATTAGCACTTAAGCAATCCCAGAAGAATTAACAGGGCTTGAAGATGTGCTGCAAGCAATAGGATCTTGATGCTACACTGCCATCAATGAAGGCTTGAAATTGCTATCAGGACCTTCAGGTGCTGAGGGCTTTCTGTAAAATGGAGAAACAAGCCTAGAATTTGGGACAAGAAAGAGCTTTCTGTAATCTAAAGGCACTTGATAAGAAAATTACTGAGTGAATCCCAACACGCAATCACCATGAGAGTGCTGGGAAGAAGCTACACTTTGAGTCACTCATGGCAGTCACCAGAAAAGAGCAAGAAAAGAACAATATCTATTTACCTTTGCTATCATGACACCAGAATCCGGATGCCTGTAGCCAGCCCTGTGCAGCTGAGGAGGAAACCCAAGGGCTCCTATGAGACACCCACCCCACTTGAGATACCAACCCAACCTGCCCAGGGCTGTGAAAGAGGAGCGTGAAGCAGCCTATAACTCTGATATCTGACACCAAATGTCCGAGGAGTACAGCAACATCCACCCCCAGAAGACTCAGGCCTACTTTTGCCACGGATTTATCTATTCATAAAAAGAAACACAACCCAGCTCAAGCAACCTTTGCCACAAACTATTCACCCCAATAAGACACTCTCCTGCTGAGGTGATGACTGTCAGGCCCTCCCTAGAGAAGTTCACTGTGTAGACCCAACAAAGGGAGAGAAATAGAAAACTCAATGCTGGATTGCTAGAGAAAAGAAATGGTCTCTCCAGGGTTGCATAGAGAAACACATGCTACAGCAACCATGACACCCTCAGCCCCAAGAGGGAGAGCCCTGCTGAGACCCTATTTCAGCCCGTCAGGCCCTTGGTGAACTGCCCTACTTCTGCCAAGCAGGGCCAGCTGCACCCTGCGCCCTTAATCAGTCCCTTTGCTCGCTTCAAGTTTTTTTCCTTCTAAGATATAAATTGTGTGTGTTTTCCAAAGGGTCTTGAAGTGAAAATGTCAGGCTAGCAACGTTCATACAAGATTTTCAAGCCTGCAGCTGGCCCTGCTGACAGCTGTTGGATGAAGCCCCTTGCTGACATGGGTTTGACTTGCTTACACCCTCCAGCTGCCCGCACACCTCTGGGCCAGGGCCCTGCTGGCTGCATGGGTCCCACACCACCACAGGTCCCAGGGGATCCCCATCCTCATGGCCACATCTGAGCTCTTCACTTCCCACCCCACGGCTGTACAGAGCCCCTCGAGGCCATTGTTTTCCCCATCTCCTTTCGCCAGAGCTGGTGTAGGTATTGAGGGACGGCTTTTCTCGAGGTGGCTCTCATTGTTCCTTCCCCCGCCTTCCCCCGGCCGGCCGAACGCATGGAAGGTCAGTTAGAAATGAAGCTGCCTTTATCTGCAATCTCCCACCAGCCCTAAGCTGGGTCCCCTTTTTCACACTGAGGCCCAACCAAGCATGAAGGAAAATAATTTTACCCAATCTCTCTGCTCTAACGCGCACCAACCCCCGCCCTCCTTTTCCACAACTCCCCACCGACGTAAAGGGGAAGGAATTAAAAAAAAAAAAAAAAAAAAAAGCCCTTTCCACAATGAAAGCACTAGATAGAAATCTTGGTTAGGCACCACTCTAAACGTGACTGCAGCTTTCGGCTCGTCCTCACTCCAATATCACCATCTCCACTGTTTAGCCTTCTGGTACAAAAATAATAATAATAAAAATAGTAACATGGTGATTACTCGTGTTCAATGTAATTGCAACAGGCAGAAGAAAGAGGACTGATTAATTTGCCTTGTGAATTATGCATTATTTTCCCTGTCTCCCTCCCCCCCACCCCCAGCTCCCAAGCACACTTCTCCAAAGCTTTATTGTGTATATTTCTTGAATATTGTCACCTGTCCTCTCTTTTTTTTTTTTGTGAGAGCTGTTGTCAGTAAGTATCAGTTAAGGCTTGGTGTTTAATCCGCTATGAACACTTAGCTGAGGAGCCTGGGTTTGATTACCATGGTCGGCGTATGAGTGAGAACAGAAAGCCCACCAAGCCAACGCAAAGTGCTACTGCATGTAATTCCCTGCTGCCAGCTGCGGATTTACAGAGCCAGGCAAACTAACTTGCATGAATGAAAAGACAAAGACACTCCAGGCACAACAAGCAAGCCGCTATTCGTATTTTCAAACCATAAGTGGAAGAGCAGTTTTGCCTCTCAGCTCTGCTAAACACTTAAGTGCATGCTTATGTTCAATGTCCACTGGAGCATCCCTGTGCTGAAGTTACAGTCCACAAGCCTGTTGCCTCAAGGAGTGGTATTGTCCTTAAAATGTGGTATAAACAGGTGAGGAACAGCCCAGTGGTCATACGTCAAGTGTTTGGGGTGCCTTTGTGGCAGGCAGATACAGAATTCAAACTAGTAAAATTCACGTCTCCTCAGATACACCTTTTTTGGTTTGGTGGCGCTCCAGGCCAAGCTGCAAGAGGGGTCTGGAGAGCAAACACCATCACCTTGGAGCTGCATTGAGACTCCAGAGTGTGCACCAGCCCAAGTCAGCCAAGTCAGCAGATGCACTTCTGGAAAGCCTCCATCACCAATACAAAACACGCATGACAGCACCAGCCCTTAAATTTGCTGGGGTGCCATCTCCTGCAACCTGGCAGCTGGAGATCCCAATCGAGGAGGCTGATTCAGCCTCCAATGAAACATTCAGTAGAAAAAAAAATGGTGTGCTCCCAGTTTTAATCCCCAGTGTTACCCACAAAAGTATGTGACAGATTCCAGAGCCCAGTACCCCCCTCCCACTCCCCTGAAATGGCACTCTGGGGACAGCATTGCTTTTTGGGTATGTCCTTGTTTCTCCTTCAGAGAGAATGGATGGACAAGGCAAGGAAACAGAGGAAGGCATAGGTGAACCCCCCACTAGATCTTCCTAAGGAGATTTTAGAAAAGATCACTTGCTAAGGAGAGGATGGCTAGAAATTTTTAGGGTCTCAAAGCTGGCTAAAAGCTCAGATAAGGTCAGATTTTCAAAGGTTGTTGAAAAGCTGCTTTTGAAAAGCCCTCTGGTTTCTTCTGCTTCACCGGGCTTTTCCACCCCTCTCAACAATCCCTCCCTGGGCTCCTGAAGGTGAAAGGAGCTGAGCCACAGACACCAAGGGGGGGGTGCAGCCGGGTAGCTGCTTGGGGGATTTGTTCCTGATGTCTGGTGTCAGCAATGGTGCTGCAGCCCCGACAACTGACATTTGGGGCCCCGGGCCCCGGGGATGCCACTGACCTTGTGGTGCCATCAGGTGCACACAAAGCCAGAAGCTCTTCTCAGGAGGAGAGTGTGGAAAGCTGAAAGACGATTATAATATTCCAGGGGGAAGTTTTTTGCTTAAAATGAAAATAAACGGAACTGAAGGATTACAAAACCAAACATGGAACATTACATGAAGCAATAATTGCCTCCTATTATTTCTCTGCACTCACCAAAACAGCTATTTAGACAAACAAAAGAGCAAAGAAAGGCAGAGACCAGTGCTGAAAGTTGTTTTATCTCTGCTAATCCCTGCTGTTTTGATAACTCTGTAATAGGATCATTTGGCATCTCCAAAGCGTGGTGTCTGAGGAAATTCGTTTTTACAGGCAAGTTTGGCTCAGGTGTCTGCTTTCACCTCTTGGTGACAGGGCGATTGGTGACTGCTCAGTTCTGGCCGTGCAGCACTCAAAATAAAAAAAAAAAAAAATGAATTTTGCATGCATGGAGCCAAAGAATCTTGTGCTACTTTAGCTAAGATTGCTCCCAGATATTGTTTTATTATTGTTTTAATCATCTCTCTTTTATGTTGTTGGCAGCTTAGTTAATTTGAATGCTATTCAGTCCACATTGGATGCCGTTATTCATATTTAAAGAGGCTTATTCCACAAACACTGACATTCATGGACTGTGTTAGACGCTGCTCAGCTAATGGCATAGGCTCCAGAGTTGTGCTCCCCTGCCCCCAGAAGACTTGAAACAGCAGGAACTTGATCTGGTCAAGCTAGCAGAAGGAACAGGAAATTTAGTATGGGTTAAATGTTGTCTTAGGAGTTGAAGTGTTCTCAAGAATGGAAATCATACTGAAATTTGTCTTCCAGAAAGATGAATAAATACCACAAATTCAATTTTCAATCTAAAAATAATAATAATAATAACAATAACAATAATGATAATACTGATAGTAATGATGATGATGATGATGATGATGATGATGATGATAATAATAATAATAATAATAATATGTTTTTTATCTTTAACATGGTTCTCATTTCCAAGAGTAGGGACCTAAATATCAGGGTTTATGCTAAGACTATAGGAAGATCTGCTCAATGCAATAGTTTGGAATTTCTAGTACTCCCAATGTCTTTTTCCCATTTTCCCTCTCCACATTATCTAGTTTCACATTCTAGACACACACATGGCTTGCTCTTAATATCATGTAAAAAGTACAAAGTGTTTCCCATGTCTTTCCACCTGCAAAGCTGGGTACAGCATGAGCCCTGCCATGCCTTTAAAGCAGAACTGGTCAAATACCACAGACAGACAGTTTATCTCAGTGATGATGGGAGAGCCCATGAGGAAGCTTTTCTGGACTATAGGAATATTTTGGTAAGGAAAAACAATGGCCCTGAAGTCACGTCTGATAGGAGAAGGGTGCCCAGGCTGTACCAAGGGTTGGTAGGTGGCTCTGAACACAGTGATGTAGCAGCTTGAGTTGCATTGTAGGTTCACGTCTCCTTGCACCAGATGGAGAACTGCCTGACTGCTTGGTCTCCAGCCTGTGCTCTGTGCACATCTCCTCCCAGCAGGGGCCACAGTGCTGTCACTGGTGCCAGTATCCCCATCTCCTGCTCGTCACCATGTGGCACAAGCAAAAAAAATTAATCTCCTACCAGAGAGATCTTTTGGATTAAAGGTGAAAACAGCAGAGACACAAAGGTGTCTGGTGGTGACTTCCCAGTTACAGAGGATGACAAATCAAGTGTGTGGTCCTGATTTTGCTTAGGTGGCTATTCCAAGCAGAGAAAATCCTCAGGGTTATTCTCTGTCATTTTTGTGCTTTTCCCACACACACGCACACACACACAGTTAGTTTTGTTAATATGCAGTTCTGGAAACCTGCTTTTTTCCTGGAATTGACAGTCATCGTCCTGTTGTTTTGTTGTTGTAGCAGTAGTTGTTGGCTAATATTTCTCTTTAAAAGCAAAAGATGACCTGCCTACACAGAGTTGGTATAGATGGATACCTGGAGTCAGTTTGGTGGAACGTGGGGGGCTTGGGGATTTTTTTTAATGTTGGGTTTAAGATCAATTTTAGACATTATTTGCCATATCAAAGTTTATGAGCTGTGCACAGAAACTTAATTGCATCAGATTTTTCTGTCAGAAGCTATGCTTTTCTGTCAGATTTTATCTTACAACAAAGAATGGTTCATGCACTGCTGCTGGCACATAAGAATTCATGAGCAGCTGCTGGGGGATAACATTTTCTCCATAAGCTGCTGAACTTTTTACCTGCACAGAGCAGTGCTACCTCTGTGCTGCCACCAGAGATGGGTGGAAAACACCTGGAAATTAACCCACAAAAACTCCGTTGTGCATGAGTATGATTGCACTGCAACCCCACTGCTACTTCTCCAAACCCCACAAAAAGGAGGTGAAAATAAGCTTAGTGCCTCATATATCACCAGTACTACCATGGTGTTACCATTTCTTCAGATCTCCTGGTGCACTACCCCTTACCTGGAGAAGACAACCTTCTGCCCTCCTCGCTTCTCCTCTGTACCTTCCTTTCCCCCTGGATGCTAGCAGCTGCTGCACTAAGCCTTCAATATTTATCCATCCAAAGGAAAATACAGTGAATATTGCATGCAGAAAGCTGTGCATGAGGGGAGCTGTGCAGGAGATGTGCTGAGTTGGGATGGGCTTCTCAGCAAAACACATTGTGTGAGCACACACCATATGCATGTGCAGAAAAGCAATATTTTGGGGTCAAAGTGTTCTGTTTACTCACTGTGGTGCTTCTTGTCTTGACAGTGGAAATGGAGCAGTGGGGTAGAGTGGGGTGAGCCTCACCCCATAGGGAAGGGGGAGCTGCAGCCAGCAGGAGCAGAGACAGTGTTACTGCTTCCTAAGAGCAGGAGGTGCCATGCCTTCATGCCAGGCACTGCTCTACATGTGTTGCAAATAGCACATCCCACCCCAAAGATCTTTTGCTCTCATCTCCTGAGGCTGGAGAAGACCACTTCCAGAGCTCGGGTTTGTATTTACAGAGAGAGACAGGGCTGTTCCCAAGAGCGTATTCCCTTTGGACGGCTCAGAAGATATATACTGGTGACTGTTCCTATTCATAGCAATAATATGAACTGAAATGAAATATCAGCAACCCATCTTATTCAGCATATCTCTATTTCAGATCTGTATTTTGTAAAGAATATTGAAAGCATAATACAGAGCCTTCAGTAACCTGCTCTGCTTTATTACACAATCCGCACAAGTTTTCCATTTTTTATTGAATTGGTCACTCAGTCATACTAAACATGGCAGAAAAAGAACAGGAAATAAAATGAACCAATAAATAAAGGCAGGGGTTCCAAAGCTCTTCTTACTGAAAAGAAACCCAGAGCATTCTTCAGAGTTTATCCAGGAGTAAACCACCTTAGTTAGAATAAAATTGTGCAGTGGAACAGAAAATAAGATGTTACGGCAAATGAAATGTATTCTTCAGCAGCAAAAATTAAAGATGGCTTGGAAGATAGGATTGGCCTGTGCCCATCTCACCCAGCCCTTCCCTGGGAATGATGACAAGATAGAAATGCATGAGTGGTTAAACCCACCCATCGAGGGGCCAGGCAGGGCTGCATGGTGCCTTTGCTGCTCGCCCATCTCTACTCACCCCAGAGCTTTTTAGTATGTTGCGAAAGTGAAGATGTTTAGTTTGCCGTGACATCTTATTTTCTGTTCTGCTGCACAGTGTTATTTTAACTAGAGCAGCCTGCTCTCAGATAAACCCAGAGGAACTTAATACCTGCAGAAAATCCTGCATTAAAATGTGTGTGGGTGTGTGCATGCCGGGGAGACAGGAGAGGGCTGTGACTTGCTGTGGTTCTCTGTGATGTTGCCATGCTTAGGTCTCCCCTGTGTATGCAAGGAGGATTCATGTGCCCTTAATATGCAGGTTAGAGTGGCATGAAAATGAGCATCCTTCCCAGCTGCATGTGCTCGGGTAGATATACACATCTCTCAATTAAACCGAGGCAGGTTGTAGGACTCTAAAGCAGTCTGGAAGGAGGGTTGCTTTGTGCGAATCTCCACAAGGTCTTTGTCTCGTGAGCAAACACAGCAAATATCCCTTTCCTCCCACCTGAGTGCAATCACCGTGGTGGGTCTGAGAAGGTGCTGCTTGAGGCACCTTGCCGTGCTGCCTTTCTGAATGCAGCAGCCAGTCCAAAGGTCAGCTTCAGCAGGTGATGCAGCAGACCCAGCAAACAGCATTCCATTTTCTTCATGCCCAGACCCTGATATCACATCATTGATATGATATTAAAGGTCTTCAATATTTAGAGGTCAGGACACAGTCATAAATAAGTGCTCACCTTCACCTTTTCAAATCGGTTATTGTCGCCAGCACCGACAGCTCTTAGTGTGCATACAAATGTTGCATTACCTTTCAGATCTTGCTCTGTCCTCAGCCTTGGTAGCTCCCTGTGCAAAGGATTTCCTAGATTCAAGCATCCACTGTATGAAAACTTCTTTTTTTTAATGGTTGCTTGAAGTATTTTTCAGACTTCATTGATGCCTCTCTAGTTCTTGCATTACATTTTTCTGATTCTCTGTTCACTAAGTGATAATTTTTCTGGGACAGTGGGACAACAGAAGCTGTCTACAGAATTTGGGGAAAAAAAAAAAAAAAGTTTCAACATGTGATTCTCGCAAAAATACCAAGCCCCACTTCACATCAGGAATGAAAAAGACACTGATAACTCTCTGGTATTAATATCTCCAGTTGCATATGTAGGAAATACTCAGCCTCTAATTCAGCCCCACAGCAGAAAACAGTGTCCATTCCTCAGCTTCATCTCCCTGAGTTAATTGTGGATGAACATTAAAATGTGGCCGAACAGCCACATGAAGCAGCTTGGAGTCCTCCTCCATGGCTAGCTCTGGACCATGGAGATGTAAATGTCAAAGCCCCAGGCTAGGGCAGAAGCCCACCATTCATCTCCTGCAGCTAGAGACCTCTCCAGTTCGTGGGCCATACCTCAGTCCATACAGACTGCATCAGGAACATTTCCCTCACTTGTACTGTCAAAGCCAAGTAGGTTTGAATTTTGGTTCTCTGCCCAGGAAAATACAATAGTAAAGTACTGATAATGTTACACAGTTTAGAGCAGTCTTCCTCCACCTTCTTTTAAACAAATGATGACAAAGATACTTAAAGACACAAAGACATAACTAAGGAATGATATAATGAGATTTGTCTCCAGCCCCAAGACAAGTTCTCTAGCCCCTGCACCTTCCCCTATCTTCAAATGCCCTTCCAGCAGCTAGGTTGCATCTATTCAATTGTCTGTAGATTAAAAGCTCCACTAAAACAAACAATTCACCCGAGCACCAGACTCTTGTCTGGGACAATGACATAACAAATAGTCCCCTCGAGGCACACTTTGAAGCCTTACTTTGGATCTTCCTCAAAGTCCGCAAGCCAGATGTAAAAATCTTTCTTAAGCAGTAATTCTTAGCTAACATAACAAATTGGCTGGCATGTCACCTCCATCCCAGCCTATTCCCAGGCTCTACTTGTAGCAGACTGGCAGAAAACTCTTTTTGTTTTTGCTTTAACAGTTTATTATTATTATTGTTGTTATTATTATTTATTTATTTATTTTTATTTTTTTTGGCTGGCTCTGGATTGGAAAAGTTTCATGTTCTTGTAGAAATTAAGCCTGCTTGCCCAAAATGTTGGTGAAACATTCCATTAGCAGAGACAAGTTTTCTTTCCTTCTGTTTGGTAATACCATTTAGGTTACACTTGATCCTGAGCTGGTGTTTGAAATGTAAATGTGAAACTTTTCATTCTGAAAAGACCAAAAAGAAACATTTAATCTTTCTGGGTGTTATCCCCTGACTTCTGCAGAAAAAATAGTGAAAGTTTATGGGTATTTCTGGTCAACCAAATGACCAACAAGAGGTAACACTTTACTACTTGAGGCCATTTTAAAACAAAGTGCTTCATTCAGCCTCATCATCTGCACTTCTTCCTTGAGCAGCAGGACAAACTGACTGACCAAAGGATGGTTCATTCTCTCTAAAACCCAGTGCCTAAGAATGTGGAGCTGTTGCTCACCTTCCATGGAGTATGGAAGGAGCCTAGAAAACCAGTGTTGTGCTTTACTTTTCAGTGGCATCCCTTTGTGGTGTAATTCACCTCAAAACACCAGGCTCCCCTTCCTTCTTCATCAGCCAACCCACAGATGCTACAAATCCATCCCCATTCCTCTGAGCAATGACATCCCACTGCTGCATCCCAAGAGTGTATGTGGCTTCCAGCCTTGATGAAGAAGCAGAAAAGCACCCTGGAAATCAGGCATCCATGCAGAGGTGGTTGGACTCTTCTGTGTATCCCATTCATGTCCTGATGGATTTCAGGAGATTCCTGCTTTCCTTTCTTTTGCCATCCCAGGAGCTTTGGGATGGCTTGTGAATGAAAGGTGGTATATCTTACAGGCTCCATTTCACCTGCTGCCCTTAGGTCTCCCAGGCACCTCTTCTTCACTCGGATCTGTGCTTCATTGCAGGAGGAAGTTCTGCCTTTGAGAACAACTCCTGGATGGCCTTTATGCTCCTCCAGCAGCAAATGCTGGTGTCTAAGACTCTTAACTTGTGGCACTGAGTGTCCCTCAAAAACTACAATTAATATTAATGGCAAATAAACACCATCAATGAGAATCAGTCTGGTGTGACAGGCTCAATTTCCAGCCTATAGCATCTTCCCATTCAGCACGTTAATACTGAGCCGACCTTTCCAACCACCGCCGTGAGACCTGGATGAATAATGGAAGAGGCCGAGGGTTACCTAAGTGTCCCCACCGGCCATCTTGAGGAAGGTCTGGCCGTGGATGGCCGAGGCCATGTCCCCTGGGCTCCCTGTTGCTCTGAAGGACAGCACAGGGGGAAGCTTGAGCCAGCACAGCCCTTCCCAGCTCTGACACTGGGAGCAGCCTCTACCCTGGGCCCCTGCTCACCTGCAAATCTACTCAACAGCTCCTCAACATGGGGGCATTTGTGGGCTTCAGCAGCAGCCTCCCCTCCCCAGAAGTGTGACAAAAGGGAGGTACAAGCTGCAGTGATGACATTTTTCCCCTAGGACATAAAGTTTGGGGAAGTTGAGGACTAGAGAGGTGAGGGACTCTCTTGTTAAAGCATCCCAGCATGTGAATAACCTGCCACCCACTCTGCCTACACCAGCCATGCCGAGCTTCCTCTCCAGCTGTCTGTCTGGGAAGAGGAAGCTCTTCATTATCCTACATGCTCCCTCCCTCCCCACCCCGCAGGAGAAGAAACAGAGGAGAGATAATGCTTGAAAAACCACTAGAAAAAAAAAAAAAAAAAAAAAGGAAAAAAAAAAAAAACTAATATGGAGCTGTCTCCAAAGAGCTGCTTTCCCTGTGTGGCAGACGCCTCATGGATTAACCTTTTGTATATTCAGAAATAGGAAATGAATAATTGAGCAGCGCGCAGACATTGCAGCGTTCCCTGTCCCGCACACTGTGCTGCTCAGACTCGATGGCTCACTTTACAAAACCCTCTTCAATAGCACCTTTTAATTGAGATGTATAGAGGATGGGAGGCAAGGGGCAATGAGCACTGCTCATCTCATCACGCCTCGTGATGTGCCTGGGATCATGTGCAGCCAGTGTAATTCTGTCAACAAAATTATACACAGCAACAAATCCATTGGCTGTGGCACATCTGCTGGCATTCACAAGTGCACAGGGATGGTAGAGGCAACAGCAAAGCTCCCAGATACCAAGCTACCAGCACAATCTGGGAAGAAACCAGTTAGTTCCCTCTAAAGAGACCCTCATAGTCAGAACCCTCTTCACAGATCCGATTGCAAGATTGTGACCTTGGTCCTTTTTTCCCCCAGTGAAGATTCATCACCATGCAGTGCTGACTTAGTCTCCTGGCAGGAACTCGTTCCCTTGGGTGCAATCCTGTCCACTCAGAAGTGCCCTGCCAGAGCAGAAAGTCAGCCCTAGGCAAAATCAAATGAGGAGGACGCAGAAAAGGCAAATTGGATGAAGTCTGGAAAAAAGAGAAGCCTTGCTGAGCTCCTGTCCCATGCAATTTGCCACAATACTCTGTTGTCTCCCACCAGGGACTGCCTGCCACCCTGCTCAGCCTTTGAGCTGACAAAATGGGTGTGGGTATTTTTCACCAACTTGTCTGAGCACATTTCTAACATGGTTCTCCACAGGGCTCCTAATTGATGGCATTTCACCTGTGACCTTCCTTGTTCTCCTGAAGAGTGGGAAGAAATCATCAGTTGACCCACCAGCTGATGGCAGTGATGGTGGATGTCCCTGGTGATCTCAGTGGCGCATGTTGCACTGGGCATTGGGGCAGCAGTGGGCATCGCTTCTATACATGCACAAACCTTCACAATTTATAGACTCCCAATGCTCTGGTACTAGGCTTTGGGGTTTGGCTGACTTCCTTATCCTAATAATTGCAACAGCTATGCCTGAACAAACCCATCACAAATATTTAGCTGGAGGTGTCAAGAATGTTGTGTCTTTATGAAGCATCACAGCTCTGTTTGTTCTAGATCAATGTCACCACTTTACAGATGGGCTTGGGAGTAGACCTGACCCTGTGCTATCCCTACCCCTATAGCTTTTCCTTTCAGACAGCCTCAGGTATGCGCTGGTGGGATTTGAAGTTGTATGTGTGAGCATGGATCATGCACATTTACAGCATTCCCCACGCCACAGCAGCTTTTCCTTGTCTCCTTGCTTCCTTTTGGTCACTCATGGCCAGCACTTTCCTTAGGGTGCACAGGCAGGCCCAGCTCTAGCACAAACTCCTGGGTGGCAGGGCTAGCCTTGCTCCGGCAGGTTAAGCAAGAAGAAGAAGCTCTACCAGTACCACCATATACCATCACCACGTTGATAAAGCTGCACAGACAGTGCTGTTGCTTTGCAGCTGATGTGTCTAATTTCCTTGCTGGCCACCTGTTCCCAGAGACCTACAAGCTCCTGCCATGTTCCTTAGTACGGCAGGAACACACCCATGACAGTATCTTCAGTGCTGTGAGAATATGGTTTCTTCATTCCTTAACTAAGCTTCTAGGACTGGCCCCACCTGACTGTCCTTTGCAGGGAATGACCCCACCATTCCCTTGTTTCTACTCCTTTCATTACCTGCCCCTCAGTGAGCGTCTATGAAGCCCATCAGCATGTGGAAGCCTGGTGCTGGTGTACACAGTCTCCCCCAAATCCTCTGGTAGGTCTTCAGAGGGTCGTACAAGCAAAGTGGAAGTGTTGCTCTGGAATGTGAACGTGATAAATTCCCCCAAAATTATATTTTGGTGCCCAGCTGATGAATGCATAAATGGAAACTGTGAAAGGACCAACAACAAGGAAGAAGAAATTACTGATGGAAGCCAAAAGGCTCCTTCTTCTTGCCCATGGACACTTGGCCCAGACAGAAGCCTTGGGAGATCTGGAGACTGATGTTACCCTGACTAGTGTACAAATCCTGAATGCAAGCAAGAAGAGGGATGAAGCTTTCCCAATGTTGGCTCCTCACAGAGAAGATGTGATGAAGAGAGAGGAAGCTTTACCAGCTGAGAAGGATCTATAACACTGGGCTCACACAGACAGCCTTCAGCACTCCTGGGGTATCCACCTTTGGAAGGAGAAAACCTCACGTATTCACACAATTACTGTTGCACGTGCTGGCTGTGGTGTAGGTCTGTCGAGTAATTTCTGAAGGCTAACCAAGTCCTCAAGGCCTCCCTGGTCCTTACAACAAAGGAGATGTGCTCAAGGCAAAGATGTGACACAGACACATCTCCAAAGGCAGTCCTGCCGGCTGGACTCATACCAGCAATGAGAAAAGAGTGGCCATATAAAGCCAGAATTGTTTATCTTTCTTTCCTAATATTTGTCGTTTCCATGGTGACAAGTCCCTCTTCACTAGTGTCAACTCATTAGACCTAGTAATGACAAGTTCTATTTTTCCCTAATGAATTCTGTTAATCTCCATTGTGGTCAGAGTCTGTTTACCCTTGAAAATGGTTATTATGGTTTAAAGCATTCCTGGTGTGCCTCGGGGCTCTTCTCTCTGTATTTGTCTTTTTTTTTTAGTCAACATGGTAGAGATTTACTTTCACGTTTTTGTATTTCTAGAATTAGTACAGATATAGAAGAAAGACAGAAAAGGACAAGACAAAGAAGGGTTTCCTGCCAAAGATAGCTTGGTGCTCCAGCAAGTTGGTGTCCTTGCTTTCCACCTCTGCTGTTAAGAGCTGATGTGAGTCACAGCTGAAGCAGCTTAGGAGGTCTACATTTAACTCTTGGGATATCTGCTGACTTTCTGGGTCAAATCAGGATGCTGCAAAGAAGCAGTTCAATTTTTCTTTTCCCCCAGCACATCTACCCACACAGCATAGCAGCAGCATCCAACCAGTGAGCAAAGAATTTGATGTGACACCTCTGCTTTTCCAGGGGTGGCATCACTGGAGAGAAAGCAGGAGGTGGTTTCTAACATGGTCACAGCACGTGAAAGAGATGCACCAACCTTATAATGGGATGGCTGCAGTAAGGGTGGTGTTACCAGCACTTCTAGACGTTGTGGTTAGGTGTCTCCACCCCCTTTCTTCTGCACCAGAATGTGGGACCGGGCCCTACCCTGTCACCTCCCCTCTGAGCAGCATGTTGAGTCAGATGGTCAGAGCCAGTTAGACCTTCCCAGCCTAAAGAGTGCTGTGTAAATTCATTACCCCCTGCAATGTCAAACTGCAGCCCGCTATCATCCATCCTTTTCCTCCTAGGACTGCCCAGCCCCTCCCTTAACAGTGCTGCTAAAGCAAGCTTCCTAAGGTGAATTTACCATATTAAATTTGTCTGTGTTATCTGCACTGCCCTGGTGCTGGTTCAGGCAAGAATGATGGATATGGTCCTAGCCCAACAGAAATTAGGGAAGTTCACACTGTGTTTTAATAGCAAGTGCAGTGATTTGACATTGAATAATGGATCTGGTCAGGTTCTATTAGTGGCAGATTAGACCATAATTCAATCTCATACCATGCTGTTTTAAGCCTTTCTCACAGACTGTATTAAACCTGACCCAGGCCCGAAGAAGCAGAATGGAAATGCTCTGTGGTACATGGGGATGAATTACTTCTCACAGGGATGAGAAGTACACAGCTGCATTTGGACCCCAAGGGACCACAATGGCAGCAGCCCTGGCTGAACCCAAGACAGCCAATCCCACTGCTCAAACTCACCCACCTGAGATACAACACATCTGGAAAAACTCTTAAGTGGGCATCATTCATTATATAGGGCTGCACCCACCAGAGAGGGGGCACAGATCCACGCAGATGGCATGCGGGGCTGGAAGGAGTGGGAATGGTGCCTGGATAAGGGACACGCACAGCTGGAGAGGGCAAATTGAAAGGGTGTCCTGTAGGTCCACCCCAGGAACGGGTGGGATGGTGACAACAGGGAGCTACGTGTGCCTCAATGCAGGCTGCCATGCTGGGTGTCATCAGCTAAGGAAGGCATCTCTGTGAATGTTGGGGCTCCCCGCTCCTCCAGGGAGAGTGCAGGACATGAGGAAGAACCCCAGGGCACAGAGACAAAACCCACACTTTGTTCAGTGGTAGGGAGCAAGGCAGATGTTTCTAAGGAACAGATGAACACTGCAGCACCTGGCTGCAGCCTCTAACTCATTCCAATGCCGTTCTCCCATGGATGTCTTCCCACAGCTCTCGTTTCCCTAATTGCTACCGTCTCTGGCCATGGAGTGTTTCTATCACCATTTGAAGCTCAGCAGCCCCAAATCCATGTTTTAGACCTGCTTTCAGAGTTTTCTCACCCTGCCTGGGCTTTGTTTACTGAATTAGTGTGTGATTGGTTAGCTGGCATGGTGCTGTGTTTTCTGATTGAGAGGAGAACGCTGAATTACTTTAGCAATCATTTATTGAGTACCTAAGATACAGAAAACCTGAGAGAGAACAATGTCCTGGAGATTAAATTCTCCATTAGAGAGATCTCAGTAGTTAGGCCAGTAAATACTTTCTCGTCGGTTTTCCCTCATCTGCCATCCCCCCATGCTGCAGGCTGACAGAGCAAGCAGGAGTTTTGAACATCCTCTCATCTTCACAAAACAGAAGAAGCCTCAAATAAAACCATGAACATCATTGCCCTGCCTGCCCGCTGTGCAGAAAGCATCCAGCTACCAGGCCTCTCCCATAGCCCTTTTGCTGACCACAGGACCGGAGCAACTTCTGGTCATTGCATGTTCAAGCTGGGAGAATTTAACCATCAGAAGACATGGGACGTGGGCCATCAGATCAGATGAACACAGCCACAGGAGCCCGAAGGAGATGTTTTGCTTCTTCACTGCTTTTGTGGCATTCAGCATCTCTCGTATCCCCTCTGGCCTCCTCGCTGCCTGCAGGAGTATCCCCAGGAACAGCCTTTGAAATTCATTTTCTTGTGGACTTCAGGGCAAACTGGAACTTCTGCAGCAACATGGCAGGTACAGAAAAATATAGATATATGAAATTGTTATAGTAGACAGATAGAGAAATGCAGTCAGTAGGATTTCTTTACATTGAAACACAAATCCTGCTCTTTTAAACTATCAACCTTACATGCTTATTCACACCTTTGTTTTTTGTATCTTCCAGCTGTTGCATGTAGCAGTCAAATTCCTGCTTGCCATCTGGACAAGGTGGTCTAGGACCACCAACTCACCCAGAAACTAGTGACCTTGGCAAAGAGGGTAAATTCTGTTTGCCCTGAGCCATCCCAGGGAGATCATGTGAGAGCCAGGACCTCAAGGGAACCCCCTGGAAGACATCAGCTGAACTTTCAGTACCCTCTGAAAGGGAGGAGGACCTGGGCAGGTGGTCCCATTAAGTGGGAGGCTGGGTTTCTCCTCTCCAGGAGATCTAGACGGGCTGCTGAATACCTCCTAGTAAGCACGGTACTGGTGACCGGTAGGAGGTCTGGAAATGGCTGCTGGAAATGGCTGCAGTCCCTCACTGCAGTGAAAGTAGCAGCAGGCAATTCTAAGACGAGAATGTTCACAGGGCAAACTGCCCCTGGGTGAAGGCAAAAGGGTGGCCAGCTTCCAAGAGAGATGATGAATGTACTGATGACTCTCTACTCATGACCCCAGCCTGTGCAAGGGAAGTGCCACAAGCAGCACTTTATGGAGCACTTTGACTTGTGCAGATGACAAGCGTGGTACAAGGGCTGTCTCTCACGAGTAATCTGGGAAGGGTTCTCTGAGGTTCCCCATACTGCAGCCCATCAGCTTCTGCCTCCTAATTGAACCTCTCCTGGAGTATTCACAGCACAACGGGTGCATAACCAGCACTTCACTGCAATTATTCACTTTATACAGATAGAGACAGTAATGAAAGTGGGTCAGAGCCCTCATACATCTCATGAGACGTGGGGTTTCTCACCTATACTTTGTAACAGAGACACAAGGACTGCATTTGTTTTAAGACCACGGTATTGCTCTTACAATATTGCATGCAGTCTCCCCTCCACAAGCCCCCTGGAGCAGAGTGAATGAATCCCCAGCCTCACACACAGTGCACCAGCTCTGCAGACTTTTGCTTTTCCAAAGAAAAACACTTCTGGTTGCTCAAAAAACAGTCACCTCCAAGAGCAATAAATGCACACATTCAATAAAACACCATGAGAACAGATTATTGCCTCTGAAATATCGGCACAGAACACCTTTGGCTTCAGGCTGATCTCTCTTCCCCACCAGAGTTTCACGCTGGAACAGCCAAAAGCTGTAGGAACAAGCCCAGTATGAGGGGGCTGCATTTATGGTGCTTCTTTTAATTAATAGGTCCACCAGCCCTGGACAATGCTACAAATGTATCTGCAAACCCACAGCCAGAAGTCTGTGTGGATACAGTCAGCAAACAAGTCTTCATCAGTGGTCAAGGGGCTACCACAGACCTGGCCACCCCACGCTACACACTGCATGCGTCCTGCTGTATTTTTATAAGTAGGAATGGTGGGACCTCATGATGATCGCCTTGGGTGACACCACTGCCCATCACTCCCTGAATGCTCTTCTGAAGTCCTGCCACTTCTGGGATGCTGTTATGGGATCCCTGAGCCAGCTGGGGATCACAATGTTTATTCTATAAAGGTGGTTCTCACGTGCCAAATGCCAAATTAACTAAATTAAGCTCAGAGGTGGCACAAAGCATGTAGACATGCAACCGCACTTGTAAATAACAGTGTGCTGAAGCAGAAGCTGGAATTACATCCCTCCAGACAGCCATTTGGTAAGGGAGAGAATAGGATGCACCTGCTGTAATGCTATGCATTAAAAAGCACTTATGCTGCAAAAAACAGCATTAGAATAGCACATAAACATTGCTGTCATGATCTCAATGGGACTCTGGAGTCCAAATGGGAGCTCTGGCAGTCTCCTGGAGACTGCAAATGTGGGGGTGGGAAAAAGAAACCATTTCATGTATTATACTGATACATCTCTGGCATATAAAGTCATGCGGATGCACCCATGAAGCTTGCATGGAAACACAGGCAACTGTGCAGCAACAAGGGGAACCAGCTTACACCTCGGTGGCTCCCAAGAGGTCAAACCATGAGCAATATGGCACTTAAGTTTCCTTTTAAGCAGAAAATGCTTGAACAGCACAAATCCAGTGGAAACATGAGCAGTTCCCAAAGCCCAATAAGAGGATGATGTTTGCATCATGGCTTTTTCAGCAGCATCTCCAGCCCTGTCTTCTCCAGTAGCAGCTGGTGCCTTGGGGACCTGTAAAAATATGGAAGACACTAAAGATACATTCTCATTCCCATCCATAAACCTCACCAAAATGCTGGTAACCACGATGTCAGTGAAGATACCAAGGACAAGTTAAATATTCACAGTTGCAGCTTCAGGGAGGGCAGCTGACATGGAAGAAATTGGTTGGCAACTTTGATCAGAAACTGTAATGTCCTCACCAGGAGCCTTATAATTTCTGCTGTTATTTCCCCAGCATTGCAGCAAATACCGGGGCACTGTTGTTTAATCTCCGCTAGCAGGGCATTGACGTTATAGCTAGAAAAGAGTGGGAGTGAAGTCTTAGCGTCCTGCTGCTGCCTTCTTTGAGTATCTATTGCATGTGGAATTATACTGGGAAGAAAAGGGACAAGCAGGACTGGTGGGATACAATACAGAGTGTTGGATTTAGGAGGAATGGGCTGGGGAAAAAAAAAATCAGAAGCAGGCTTGAAACAGTAAACTTTCAAAGGCAAACCTTGCCTGCTGCAGAACTGCGCCTAAAATATCTTACTTGTGGATTCGTTCTTAGTTTGAGTTTCAGCTTCTAATTCATTCATAAAATGTTGATGACTATGGGAAAATGTGGACTTCACAGCTTCTTTCCCCTCAAAGGAGAAATCTTTCTGAGTGAGAGCAGAGGGCAACCCCAACCCATCTCTTCATGAAGAACAGGCAGTGCTGGCATTGTCACGATTCTTCTGAACTGATGGAAATTTGCAGAAGTCAAGGTTTTTAATTAAAATTCAAGTTTGTTATATGAAAACCTGGGCTTTTTCTCTGAAAATGTTCGTGTTTTCCTATGTGATATTGCAACTGTGAGCAGAGAATGAGTGAGTTCAAGGATGATCTGGTGGATTGAGTGGAAAGGACGATTTCACGAACTCCAGGTGCACGTGGCTACTCAGAGTTTGATGGTGACGTTAAATGAGCTTGTAACCTCATAAGGAGCAAGCCAGGAATTTCAACCAATCCTGACTTTCTTTGTCTGTGTGTAAGGAAGTTAACAGCTATATTGATCTTTACCTACAAGCTTAGAGGCAGCCCTAGATGCCCCTGGCTTAAGGACCACCATGGCCCTGGTAAGTACCAGCCACTGTGCTGGAGCAAGGCGGAGAGCTGTGGGTCCATCAGCAGACAGCATTTTCTTTTTTAGCATGTTACCTGCAGAGGGTGGAGATCTCTACCCACATCTCCACTCGTCTCCTGTCAGCTCGCAGTCTGGTCTGGACCCTGTTTGCTCGGACTGCTCTGTCCCCTCACCACCCCATGCACATGTATACGTACTATTACCAGCCTGCTGAAGTGGCTGGCTCAGAGGGGTCTGAGGACAGCATCTCCCATGCTCAAGCAGTGCATAGTTGGGCTGGGTATGCAGATTTTGCTACTGTAAACAACACCTGCAAACACACACTCCTTAAAGGATTTCCACGGCCTCAGGCTCCATCACTGTGGTAAAAACACAGGGACTTGCAAAAGGGAAGCTTCTTCCCACTTCTTCCCATCTCTGCTCCACGGGTGAGCAAGGTCAACTATGGAAACGTTCACACTCAGGAAACCAGAAGACCTTAGAAAGAAAGAAAAGAAGTGATAAATTTACCAGTCTGGACAACAAACACCAGAACACACATACACATGCATACTTGAGCCATCCTGGCATTGCAAGAGGAACTTAACAATCCGGAATAGACTTGTATCCACTTTTCAGGATTTTCAGCATCTCTATGCAACACTACACTCCTGTCTACAAAATGGGAACAACAATGCTACCTGCACAACTAAATGATTTGAGACGTTCAAAGGGAATAATAATAACTTTGGTGAAAATGAAGCATTTAGTGTCCACAGCTGGTTGTATGTACTAGCAAAGTCCAAAAATCCCCAAAAGATTGAAGGCTTGACAGTATCAAAAGGTTGCTGAGAAATGACCCATTTCTCTATGTACAAGTCTGTTCTCAAGAGATTGCTTTCCTTGTCTGCAGAGACAATATTTCATTGAGTGGGAATGCTTGGAGTGAGTTCTCCTGGGACTCGGATCGAGAAAAAAAAAAATCACATTCAGTGCACTGAAGCATTTTATATCCGAGCTTCAGGGAAAGTCAATAGGAACCATTTACTAGAAACACGAGTACTCAAAGTGCACCTATGTGGTACAAGCCAGCTGTGCCTGTGGTGCTTCATGGAGTTGATGTATACAGATGTTAACTAATCCAAAGGCCTCCGTGCCCAATATCACATGGCAAATAAAAGATGTTGGAGAGGATTCTGATTTTAAACTCCATTACTCCAAGCTGAAAACAACAACAGTGATTTTTATTATCACTATCAGAAAAAAAAAATACATCTATAAGATGATATTGAAATAGTCTGAGTCTGTGCATTACACCAACTGTTCAGAAGCAGAAATCTTCCTCTTGACTACAAAAATCTTTCCTGCACCAATTAGACCCCTGTACTGAAACACTGCAAGGGAAAGCTCTCTCCAAAAAACATTTGAGCCAACTGTCTTTACAGCTGAAAATATTAATCCTTTGCCCATGCCCTTCTCCTTTTCTCTTGATGACACATCCTCTGAGGAGCTTTGTGCCCTGCCTGAGTAGAAATCACCTACGGGGAATAGTTACCTAACGTCATCAAGCAAACCTTGCACAGTCAGACAGAGGGGAGGATTCGCAGCACCAAATCTGAAGCCTCAAATAGCAGTGCAATTATACTCTTTACTGGTGCAGTTCCAGGAGTATCCAGACAAACCACAGGCAAGCACAGAGTAATTTTATCCTGATATGCCTGTCTAAACAGCAGATAGCTCCTCAGTAGTGTTCTCCCTTGCTTGTTAATTTAACGCTTGGTATATATGAAAAATTAGAATTAAAATGTACCCAGCTGCTTCTTCCATTCCTGACTCCATTTAGAAATATCTCACATCTCCCCATAAAATGAGCTAAACTGTTTGAGACACTTGAGAGCCTGGATTTTATTTTTTGATAAGCCTGTGTGATTTAGGATCCCAAAGTCTTTTCAAAGGGCTGGCTTGCACAGCTCTGAAAGCAGCACCCACCATGTTCAAATCCCATTCCCAGGTTCCTGCCACTTTGGGTGGACAATCTGGGAAAGACCACAGGGATGTGGGTCTTGATGAACTGGATAAACTTTGGAAGACCTTTGTCTTTGCTCCTTACCAGTGTTGTAGTCATTCAAAAAATGATGCCATCATGGGAGAAGACATCACAGGGTTGAAGGAGACAAAACTCAGCCAAGCACAATAAGCTATTGGACTAGTACTGCAACTGCAGCCCTAAGACCCCTTCTCTAAGGAAGCACTGTTGACTTTGCACTGATCAAACCGAAATAAAGGTGCTTTTAGTAGTGCCCACAGGTAGCCAGAGAAGCCTCAACTCAGCCCCCCAATAAGCAAGCCAAGCACAGGGCAGCATGTAGTACAAGAGCAATGAGATGGCTTGGTTCACAAGTCTTTACTCACAACAGGGTTGGGATCTGGGTTGTGTGAGAAGCAGAATCCCAGCACATTTCCCACAATCCTGGGAGAGCAAATGACCTTGCTGGGAAAAGCACTCACCATACCTTAGCCCTTGTACGTAGGTGAAGTGAATTCCTTTTCAGCTCCTCATTAGCAACCAAAGACAGAGCCAATCTGTGCAAGGAAATGTGGATTCTCCTTTGGTCCAAAATAATGGAAAAAGTTACAGGCAACAGAGAAGAGGGGAGGCAACCTATGTAGAAAACATGGGGCAGGAACTAGGGCCCAGGAACTGGAAAAACCACCTGTGCGAGAACTGGTCAAGAGGGGCAAAAAGGGGAAGGGTAAGAAGCAGTTTGGTGACACAGGGGATCCACAGACATGAGGACAAACATACAGCAGAGAGGAAAGGAAACCAGATGCTTGCTTAACACATTGAGAGCCTTTCCTCCCCTTTTCTGAGGCTCTCCAAGTAGCAGCCGTGCACACGTGATGGCATGGAGAAGATGCCTGAAGAGGCAAAGGCAGCTCCAAGGCTCTATTGCATGCGTCTTGCAAGAGGCGAAGGCAAGGACTACACTGGACCCTCGTTAATCCAAGTAGCTGGAGACCATGGGGACCACGTGAGTGAGTGAAAGCTTGCACATCTGCAACGCGGCAGTGACGCTCATGAGCCCATATCCTTCAGAGACACTTCTGAGTTTTCTTATTAGAAAATGAATTCTTGGGCTGGAGACAAAACAAAAGAAACACTCAGTTTAAAGCGTTATGCAGCAGCCACAGAAGTAGCCACAGGTCAATGTTAGTTAACTGCGCTGTCAGAGTACTGGATTCTGGCATACTTATGTCCCTCTCCACTGCTTTGTTTTTTCCAGGGCCTACAAAACAAACTGAGATGTTTCAGCTTGGAGAGCGTGTAGCAGAGATGGTGGGTGACGAGTGAAATCCAGGCCTTTGAAAACCAACAGAACTATAGATTTGCCAGCACCTGTCAGGAGGGAAAAGAGATGAGAAAAAAAGTAATAATAAAATAAAGTGGGAATGTGAAGAGAGGAGGGGAGGAGAGATGGTGGGAAAGTTCTGGTTTTAATCTAGATGAGCTGGGTATGCAGAATGGACCTCTGAGCAGAGGTCTTCTGCCTGTCCTGACCCAAATGCAGGGTAGACAGGATGAGGCAGGCAGATGTGGAGGTTTGTCTGCTTTTCCAGGACAGCAGGTGAGTGATAGTTATGCAGGAAGATGTCGCTCATAGCCTCCAGGCAATATCCTGGAGAGGTGTGAGCACTTTACTGTGAAATCCTGGCATTTCATAAAGGAAGGAGCAATGATAAATTTAGGTTGGGAAGACAAAAGATTATGTTGGGACAGATGTGTAAAATTTCTGAGTCAAAATAAGTCTCAAGAGATGAATAAAAGAGGGGGAAGGACCATACCAAGGACTGGCAAGAGGAACACGATAAAAAGGAAGTGACAAAGTTTGGGAAGAATCCCTTTGAGAAACATCAAAACAGTATACAATGCAGAAAGGCAGTGATACCTGCAAACCTTGAAGTTGACCATTCCCTGGTCATCTTAGAGATGAACCCACAGTGGCCACTTCCCCTGGGAAATGGTCTTTAAGACCACATAAACAGTCTTCCGTATGTATAGGTCAGACCTGAATCTGGAGGAGACCTGAGAGTACACCTTGAGAAGTATCAGAATGGGTACAGCTACATAAATGTGTTACATGATATTCTCAATCTGGCCTAACATTTCCTTCTCTGATAATGATTATCAGAGGTAATAAAGAGGTCTGTGGAAGGCGACATTGAGTCTGTGGAGCTGGGCATGGCACCACACTTAGGCCTGAGGCCTGAGGCCTAGGCCCAGGCACTAGGAGCCATGTGGCTGCCAGGCTCTGCTGTCACAGGGTGCTGGTGACTCCCCAGGGTGTCACAGGGGGGTGGATGGGGCTCTAAAGTTCTACAGCAGCCGGCAGCACAGGGAAGAGCAACAGAAGATGCTGCAGTGTTGCACCAAGTGATCCCTGTAATGAGGAGCGATTCGTGATTGCCCAGTGACAAAACAGAAATCTACACTTGTTTCTTATTGTGAGCACAAAATGAGGCCAGGTGGTTAAACCCAGCTCTCCTGTCTGCATAAAGCATAACAACACTCCATCAGGAGTAAAACACCTGAGCAGAAATACCCCCGGTTGCTTGTTTCAAAGTCCAAACTGAAAAAATAGTGGGTGCTCAAAGCCCATGTAACTTGTCTTCAGGAGTAGCTGCTCGAGGTGCACTTGCAGGTGCTCCAAAGCCTTCAGCAGATGCCGATGTACCCCTGAGAAGACAAACACCAGGGCTGGTGCCCCCTCTCCCCCCTACCTCCGTCCCTCTCTGGTCTCTGGTAGGAGGCTCAGCAAGCCAGTTCCCATTTGCACTGGTACGAAGGAGCCTCCCCAGTCACCTGGTGCCACAGCAAGACCAGGCTCACAGACACTGAGTTCCAAAGCAAAGCAAGGAGGTTTGCAAAAAAATGCTCTACATTTGTAGATACATCCATTCCTTCTACGCAATGAGAAGAAACTGACTCCAGTTAATAGAAAAGACCCTCAAAACATCTAACCTTTCAAGACCTTGCAACACTAGTACACCTTCAACTACTTCTCTGGCTCTTTCTTGCTGTTCAAACTCAGCTGATTACCAACACTTTCAATATTTGTACTTTCTTGGGAAAAATGTATTTTCTTTCTGTTTCTTTTTCTTTCTCTATTTTTTTTTTCTTTTCCTTTTTTTTTTTTTCCTTTTTTTTTTCCAGGTTTTGCTGGTATGGTTATGGAAAGTGTGTTACTATTTCTAAGTAATGAAGGTAAGTGAATAGTAACTTCTGTTATGCTATCAAGACAGGGATGATTAATTTATAGTTAACATCCGTTTACTTCATTATCCCTTCATTCAAGCTTGACAAGTGGGAAAACAACAATGAAAAATAGAAATTAATAGGAGTATTAGCACTGAATGCAACCAACTACAGATTTAATGCTCACAAAAGAGCATACAGATGTTAGATCTTCTTTCTTTGTAACGACCTTTTATCCACCTTCCTGTCCTTGGGCATAAATCTATTTAAATTTAAAGAGATCTATTTATATACACACATGTGTGTCTGTGTGCACATCTATACATATGCATAGATATGTGTAGAGCAGAAGGTTTTCTCATCAGTTATCAATTAGGGCTGGGAAAACCACTTTGACTAAACTAAAGCACGTGTACAGCTTGACCTTCTGGATGGTTTCTCTCCAGGCAGCAGCTGCTCCCAACATGCCAGCAAAGGAGGTGACCCATGGGGTCTTGTCCCCACGTGGCCCCGTGCTGGAAGGGACAAACAGCTCCACGCAGGACGACAGGCAGGGAGCAGAGAGAAGCACTCAGATGCCTATGAGCATCTAGCCATTGCCCCATCCCCAGGGGGAGAGATCATAGGGGCACCTCCACTCCTATGCTTTCATTCCTTGCTAGTGCTCCCACTCCATTGGGGTGCTCTTGCTGTTTTGCTCTTCCTTTGTAGTGCTTTTAATCAGTGGCTGCTTGGCACGGAGGTGCTCTTCACAGACATCTCATGCTAAATAGAGTGGCTGCATTTAGGTGGAAGGCGGGTGCCTCCCCAGTTTTAGACAGATGTAGGCATCTCCTCCAGCTCTACTGCTATACAAAAATGCATGCGTGGGCTGTAGTGCTGAAAGGTGCTTACAAAATTATGTTAAAGCATGTTCAAGCCAAACCTCCATAGTACCTCAAATTGGACTGTGTCACTGCAATGAAGTGAAAATCCGTAATGGGGAGTAGTCCAGATGTTTGCATATCCTGAAGACACATCTGAGGACCCATAAGGAAATAGGGCATTTTGGTCATTGCTACGTAGCTCAGTGAAATCCTCTTGAAAGAAGAAACACTATCAAAAGAGCTACACATCTACCTTCAAGGTGACCTGCAAATGAAGAAAAAATGTCTTGTGCCCTTATTTTTGGCTTAGCTACGAAGGCCCAAAAAGTTGGCAGGGATTTGAAGCAACTCAGGGATTTTATTTTCTTTTTTTTTTCTTAAAAGAAAAGAAAAAAAGAAAAAAAAAAAGAGAGAGAGAGAGAGAGAGGAGAGAGATCTGCTAGAAATTCAGTTCTTGTCTTCCCTGGAACTCTATAGCTACAGAGAGAACAAGCAAAATCATATCACGGAGGACTGACACTGGTATGTCAGTGTCATACTTAACTTACCAATCTAGGGAAAATGTGGGTGAAAGAAAGTCTCTGATAAAGATCTAATTCCCTTTCTCTTTTCACTGCCTGATGAGGGAGTTCCCATGTAAGTAGGGCTGGATGGAGAAGAAGAAGCAAGAGGGAACCTTTGTCTGTGCCAGGAATCAAAATGACTCATGCTGATGGCTCACAGGAAGGAAGGAGGTGAACATTAAAAATGCCCGCATGGGAATTTGAAGAAATTATAAGCAATTAAATATCCACTCTAAATCAGAGGTCTCCGACCTTACTAAAAAATAATAAATAAATAAATAAAGACTGGAAAAATAGAACTCAGGCAGGTAGGCAGTGTATCCATTACAGTCCGTCTTCATACATGAGGGGTTTGACTTATAAAGCTTTGCTGGGGAACAGTGCTGGGGCAGGGAATGGTGATCCATGAGCCCACCACCACAGAGGACATCACCAATGGGACAAGAAGGCCCAGCTCAGCCTACCATGGCCAGGAGGTCACCACCACCACCAATGATGGACACAGCCCCTTGCCACTGGGTGTCCCCAGAGAAACCAGACTTCCTTGAGCTTCTCTGGCCTCCCTTTCTGCCTCCCTGCCCCTGAACCCTCTGGCACCTATTTCTGATTTGTGTATTTGTTTCAAAACTAAAGGAGCTGAAAGCATGTGAACCGGCAGAGACTTGATCCTGCTCTCCCAGGAGGCCTGAAAAGTTTCACTATTAACCTTCACAGGGACGCTCTAGGCTGTGGTGTCAAAGCATGTCCAACCTCTCCAGGCAAAGTACACTGGTCCCAGCCTCCAAGAAAGAGGACAACCACTAGAGCAGCTCCAAAACCCTCAGTTGCATTTTGCAATTGCAATTGACATTTTTGCATTTTTGCAATTGCAATTGACATTGCCTTCAAACCCCTACACACACACTGCCACAATACAGCACCCGTCACTGGGAATGAAGATACCTGGTTTTCCAGAGGCCAAAAAATTCCGTGTGGGGTAAGAGAGATGGGACACTAAAGCTGACACTGACTGATAAATTTGGATGGGGATAGTTCAAAGGGTTGTCCACAGTCACAGGTTAAAGAAACAAACTAATACAAGTGATTTAATTGAGTTTCAGTTTTATTTTGCATTTTTTTAATTATTGTTGTCTGGAAGATGTGTCCATCATCTCTTACTCCAAAAGCCCTTGCTAATTTCCATTTCCCAGTTTGGTGACACTTTTCACAAATGCCAACTTTTCCTGCTGGAAGTGGTTTGTATGAGCAGGAAGGCTGCCACGCTGACATGCTGGATAAGCAGTGACAGCACGAGGCAGGACCTTGGTGCTTCAGGGTCTCCCAGAGAAATAGCTCACGGGATGGGAGGCTGAGGAAGAAAGGTTCAGGGTAACATCGAACAGAGCCCACTGTTTCCAATTTAACCCCTAGCTCTGCGATTTTCCGTGTGGTTCTGCATCATTTACATTGACATAATTAGTTAAAGCAAAGAAAAGTCATTTACTTACCAACCCTGGCAGGTGATGCCACACGGACCTTCCCTGAGCACGATGGAGGAGACTTGGGTGACCACCGCTAAGCAAAGAGCTTGGAGCAGCTGAACACCATTTCGATGGCCAGGAATTGTTGTACCATCCAGGATAAGTGAAAAACAAATGAAACAGCACCCTGAAAATTACTTGAATGTGTCATTAGACAAAAGTTCAGGACACCAGCACTTTCTCCAGAAGAGTGAGGTTGGAAAGGTTATTACAAGCAGGGAGGACGTTTGATTTCCAGCTGAAACGAGGTTGTGCGTCCTGACGGGTCGATGGAGCCAGGCTGGGCCTCCTCTGGGGACCTTCTCCAGTGAGTACCACTGCAGCAACAAGATCCTCCAAAAAGTGCAAGTCCCAAATCAAAAGTCAAGAGAATGCTAAAGGAGAGACATTACAAGATCTAAACCTGTGCTACCCAGAGGTATTAAGATGTTGGAACTAAACCTGCCTTATTCCCACTAGTGGTTGCATTTTAAGGAAACCTTTTAAAAGGATTATCTTCAGGAACTCTCTTTCAACAGCCTTTCCTTTAAGAGTCCTTCATGGTGATACTCTTATTAATTATGCTATGTGATATGATTATGTATTTATTCAGGTACGGGTTCGAAACGCGAAGCTGGACTAACATTTGCAGGCGTCACTTACAATATGGAGCCTGGTAACTCCAGCCTTTGATCTGGTTCGCGTTTTTATAGGGGATGTGTGCAGGGCAGGCTTCCACGAGGTAGCTCATATCTACACTGTCGCCAGGTTGTTTGATCTCGGGGTGATTGGCTGGTTGCTTTATTTGTACACGGGTTTTTTAGAAGAGTGGCGAGGACCCCCCGAGTGCCGGCTGAGGCTCTTTTAACAAGCAGCCACAGGAAAAATTATATGCGGATCTATATCAATATCTGGCTGAAGATAAAGATATGTATTTTTATCTGTCTACATAGGTATTTCCATATCTAGCTGTCTCTCTATTTACCTATTTTTCTCAGTAAACAGCCAACTTCTTACACAGCTTTTGCTGCTACATTTAGACCACAAAGGCAAGTTATTCTACATCCTTCCACTTCCAGCCTCTGTGAAGACCTCCGGGAAACAGATGATGGTTTAACAGCCTCTGACTTTGGGCGCACAGCCTCATCCTCTCCATAACTATTCTCTCACATCCAGATCACAGGGAGAAAGAAGCTGCCTCCAGCTGCTTCCCACCAAACACACAGCAGGCAGCAGCCCCTGGGAAGAGCTCGCCTTGGGTGGATTTGTTTTAATGCTCGAACATATTTCTGACAGAGAGAGGGGTTTGCTCTTTCGTCCCTATTCCTGTAAAGGGAATTGCATCTCAGGTCCAGGTGCAGTCCTAAATGCGAAAAAATACAGACATGGCCCTTAGATTTGGAAGGTCTGAGGCCACCTGGCTGATTCTTGCTTTTCTGTAGCCCGCTCTCTCTCTATGTGCGCAGAGGAGTGTGCATCAGCGTGCGGACATAAGCGTGAGCACCTACCCTGTACAGTCGGCTTTGCCTCAACACTCATAAAGGACATGTGTTAGGAATTTAAGAACTATTTTAAATTTAAATACAAACATTCTGCTCTGGGTCACAGAGATGCTGTCTTTGTACGTGCACAGTGTGCGCATCATATATATTGTGCATATATACAGCATACGTAGGTTGTATGTATGTTTCAATCTATGTCCATGCACTTAACGATATATGAATGCTGTAAATATCTGTACAATATGTGTATATTTTATTTTATAGGCACGCATATAGAGAGAGACTGAACTATTTGTATAACATAAGCGTAAAGACACAGTACATACATGTTGAGCATATGAGCTCCGCTATATATACACAATATATACACACGTAGACGCATATATAACATCTATAGTTCATATATTATTTATAGATATACACAGATTATTTTTTTTCCAAACTGAAACATAGTTTTTCATATTGCTAATTTACTCAAAGTCTGCAACATAAAATGGGAGCTGGGGGTCGGGGGAAAGGGGAACTTCTCTTTGCCTACTTCGGCTGAATTTCTTATTATTTCTTTTTTTAAGGAAACTTCATTGTATATTCTAGAAAAGTATATTGGTGGGGTAGGTTTACCAGAGGCAGAGAGAATGTGCAGGGAGTGAGAAAGTGAATTGATGGATGGATGGTTAAATGAATATAAATGAACTGATACCTTTACAGGAAAATAACATTTCTTTTCTTTTTTTTTATTCTATAGATCAGTGGGTTTTGTATCTGTAATTCTTTCATATCAGCAAAGAGGAAATAAACTCCCATGTAAATCATTTTCCCCCCATCTGGAAGCATATTAAAAGCATGCCATTTTTTTTTTCTTTTAAGCAGAGCCTTTTTTCCCCCTATTTGCTTATCGGTTCATCCACCATTACATTTTAAATGAAATTGCAAGACCCCCCTCTCCTCCCCCCAAATTCCGGGCTGATGTCGGAAAGAGGGAATCAGCCTCTCCCATGCTTTAGAATAACTGACCTAGATTCAATTACAGATAGACCCGGCGGAGAGGACGGCACCTCGCCGCCTTCTCAGGGGTCTCTTAAAAAAAATAAAAATAAAAAAGGCAAAAAAAAAATAATTAAAAAAAATAAACAAAAAAAGGGGGGGGGGGGGGAAGAGCAACTAAAGCGACGGCTCCCACATGGGGCACGGAACCGCTGCAGGTAGCCGGTGACCCGGCTCCGACGCAGCGCCCGCCCCGACGGGGCGCACCGGGGACTCGCGTGGGGTTTGCTTTTTTTTTTTTTTTGGGGGGGGTGGGTCGTGGTTCTGGAGTGCTGTCCCCGGGAGGGAGCGGGGACAAGCGGGGGACATCCTCTGGCTGGGCTGGGGCACGATTCGTCCCCCACCGGCCCCGGGGGGCTGCGGCGTGGCGGAGCGGGCGGGGGGCGCGGGGCCGGCCATGCGGCTTGTTTCATTTCCAAGTGGGACCGGGGCCGCTCCAGGACGCGCCGCTCGCAAATATAATCTTCATATTCAGTTCAATGGAGTCTCCTTATAATTTACAGCACCGAGATAAGGCTGGAGGATGCAATGAAAAAAAAAATCTGAAGCCATCCTCTCCCCCCCTGTACTGCGCTGCACCTTGGGCAGCGGAGCAGAATCCAGAATCTCAACTTCTCCCGACATATGTTTCCAGCAGATAAGTAAACAATCTGGACGTGAAATGAAAATTTTAATTAATGCAGTAATGCTATTACACCTCAAGTGTGCAAATCCCATTGCCTTGCACTGTGACAATGGGTGGGGAGGAGGAAAGAAAGCAGACAGACAACAAACCACAAGCAAATTCTAATCTGGGTTTTGCTTTTCACTCGGCTCCAATTGTTTTCATAGTTTGTTTCCTTTGAATTAATCTCATCCTTATATTTCAATAATTACCAGCTACTCATCTCTTCCCCTCTTTCTCTCACACACTCAAAGAGCCGCTTCCCTCTCCCTCGCTCTCCTTTTTAAATTGGGATCAACCGGTATTTAATTTCTGGGCTTTTACGCGTACACATGTTTGCTTGTTGCCGTGCGGACCTGTACAGACCCCGCGCGTTATTTCTTGTGTAGCTTTACAAAAGCAGCGCGCTCGGTAATAATGAAACATTTCGCTATTTGCCCTAATAAAAAACGGGAAGAAAAAAAAAGGGGGGGGGGTAGGCTGGATTGTCCCTTTGGTGTTCGTCTAAAACACCCCAACTGGAACAGAGGCGTGTGAAGGGAGAAAAGAGGAGACGGGGAGGCAAAATTAAGGACTGAAGGAAAACGGGTAAATTACACATCAAAAGCCCGGCGGTGGCAGAGGATGCCCGGCTCCCGCGGCGGCCGCAGCGCACAAAACGAATCCCGCTTCTCCCCCCCGCGACCGCGGCCACCCCGTGGCTCCTGCCCCACGCCTCCCGTGGGGGCACCGCGCCGGGGGAGAGCCCTGCTAAGCCCACGGGCTGCAGCTCGTTTTTTCCAATTTCGCAGCACTTTGGGTTGTGTTTTCCTTTTAACGGAGAAGGGCGAGCTGGCGGAGCGCCCTGCCCACGCAGCGTGGGACGTGTCCTCGCCTGCTCGCCCCCACGGCGGCCCTTTGGAGCCGCATCCTCCGTGCCCCGCGTGGGGCCCGGGCCGGGCCGGCCGGTCGGGGCTGCGAGCAGCGGAGGAGGAGGAGGAGGAGGAGGAGGACGCCTTTCTGATCACCGCTCACTTTAAAACACTACAATCAAGGAACGTAGCCAGGAGGTCGGGCCTGGAATAAAACCGTAAAATCAGAATCGCAATCTTTTTGATGTTTCAAAGTCTCTTTGAATGCCTTTGATACACTCAATAGCAAATTTACTGGGCTATTATCACTAATAAGCAGAAATAAGTAATATCTCTCAGAGACTTCTACGAGCTTAATGTGTCCTTTAAAATAAAGTTTTTAACATCACGTAATTCCCCCTCTGTCTTTGTCTCTCCTGCAGCAGCTCCGTGGCGATTGCACGGTTACACCTGGGCGCCAGCTCGGGCTCTCCCGTTTCCTCCTGCCCCCGCCGTCTTTCCTCTTCCTCTCTTATTTGTTATTTTGGTTAAAGGAAGGCCGGGCTGGATGCTTTTAACTGCCTAGGTGGTCCTGCGGGCAGCATCCAGCCGTAACGGAACCACTTCCCCAGGGAAGGTGAGGGGAAGAGGAAACGGAGAGGAGAGGAGAGGAGAGGAGAGGAGAGGAGAGGAGAGGAGAGGAGAGGAGAGGAGAGGAGAGGAGAGGAGAGGAGAGGAGAGGAGAGGAGAGGAGAGGAGAGGAGAGGAGAGGAGAGGAGAGGAGAGGAGAGGAGAGGAGAGGAGAGGAGAGGAGAGGAGAGGAGAGGAGAGGAGAGGAGAGGAGAGGAGAGGAGAGGAGAGGAGAAAGGAGACGAGGAAGAGAGAGAAGAGGGGAAGAGAAGAGAAGAGAGAAGAGAAGAGAAGAGAGAAGAGAAGAGAAGAGAAGAGAAGAGAAGAGAAGAGAAGAGAAGAGAAGAGAAGAGAAGAGAAGAGAAGAGAAGAGAAGAGAAGAGAAGAGAAGAGAAGAGAAGAGAAGAGAAGAGAAGAGAAGAGAAGAGAAGAGAAGAGAAGAGAAGAGAAGAGAAGAGAAGAGAAGAGAAGAGAAGAGAAGAGAAGAGAAGAGAAGAGAAGAGAAGAGAAGAGAAGAGAAGAGAAGAGAAGAGAAGAGAAGAGAAGAGAAGAGAAGAGAAGAGAAGAAAAAGGAGGAGCAAGGGAGCGGAGAGGGGGATCCATGCCGGGATGCGGGCCCGGCGGCAGGCAGCGGCGGGGCAGGGCCGCTCCGTCGCGGGGCTGCGCGGGGGGGTCCGAGGGGGGGGCGGGCGAGGCCCCGCGGCGCAGCCCGGCCCGGGACAGCGCCCGGCCGCGCACCCAAGGCGTGGTGCGCACAACCCCGCGGCCTTTGTGTAATGATTTTATTGAAAGAAGGAGACAGTTGTGGGGAAACAGGTTTGACAGGGAGCTGCATTTCCCCCTCGAGGGAATAGCTTTTTTTTTCTCTCCCTTGGTTGTTTTTTTTTTGGGTGGTTTTTTTTTTTTTTTTGGTTTCCCTTTGACATCAAAGTCAGTAATCGGTTCACTGCAGTGTCAAGATCATTATTTAATTTATTTATCTCCACGAGTTAAATAGCTACACACCTGCAGGCGGGCGAGCGCGTTGGAGGAATAACGCGGCTTGGGGAATGGAAGCGGAGCACACGGGGAGCGGCGGCCGGGGAGGGGAGGGGAGTCCGGCGGGGCCACCGGGCGGTGGGCGAGGACAGGAGAGGGACAAGCAGGAAGAGAGAAGGAGAGAGACGGGCAGGGAGAAAGAAAGGAAGAAAGAGGGAGAACAGAAAGAGTAAGAAAAGAGGAGAGTGAAAATGGGAGAAAGAAAGACAGAGAGAGAGAAAAGAAAGAAAGAAAGAAAGAAAGAAAGACAGAGAGAGAGAAAAGAAAGAAAGAAAGAAAGAAAGAAAGAAAGAAAGAAAGAAAGAAAGAAAGAAAGAAAGAAAGAAAGAAAGAAAGAAAGAAAGAAAGAAAGAAAGAAAGAAAGAAAGAAAGAAAGAAAGAAAGAAAGAAAGAAAGAAAGAAAGAAAGAAAGAAAGAAAGAAAGAAAGAAAGAAAGAAAGAAAGAGAAATTGAAAGAAGGGAGAAAAGAAGTGTATATTAAAGAAGGGAGTGTATAGTAAAGAAGGGAGAAAGTCGGAAGGAAGGTCCCGCTGAAGTTCCCAGCCCTGCCACTTCGTGTTCACCCCCCACCCCCTCCACCCCCCCGTCCCCCCGCCCCGGCTCTGCCCCCAGCACCCCGGCCCCGGGTCCGTTTCTCGCCGGGGCCACCCCGGGGAGCGCGGCCCCGACGGGCGCCCCTCGGCTCTGCTCGCCCCGGCCCGGCCCGGCCCTGCCGGGGCACGGAGGGTCCCGGGCGGCCGAGCCGAGGTCGGCAGCGACCCCCGGCCGCCGTGGGAGCGGGGGCTGACGCAGGGCCCCCCCCGGCTGCTGCTGCGGGGCCCGGCGGGCGCGGGCAGGCGCTTCCCCCCGGCTCTACCTCCGCCCATTGTCAAACTAATCTGGGTAGATGTTAAAGGACACTGAGCTATCGGTGTTATCACCGAGACTGACAGCAACTGTCAGCTGGGGTTAAATCAGCGCCCGGCGCTCCCGGCGCCGCTCCGCGCCTCCCTGCCCCACGCCGGGCGCATTGAGCCCCGCGTGTCCCAGCGGATCGGCCCGCTGCTCCCAGGCCCTCCCTCAGCCAGCTCCTTTAATTGTCCTCATTTGTAAGAGCCGTTTTGTCATGCTAAACAAGGCTGGAGCAGCCATTCTAACCTCTCCTTTCAGCTCTTTTCTCCTCTCGCCTTTTGTTTACCTTCGCCTGATCTCTCATTTATTTATCTATCTATTCTTCCTCTGCTTACCCTCCCATTCAAGCCCCATGTATGTTAATTGTGTTATGCCGTTTAATTCTAACAGCGGTCTCCAAAGAGCACTTAATGAGCAAAGCACATCCAAACACGCAGCAGCCCGGCTATTCAGCTCCTCCAGACGGACCTTGCGCCTTGCTCCTTCCCCCTGCCCACCTCTCCCCTCCCTTCACAAAGAGGCCCCGACGGACAGCGCCCCAAACACCGCTAATTGTTCCCGACGAGATGTTAATTCTCCGCAACCCCCCCCCCCCTCCTCCGCTACTTCCGACAAGAATTAAAAACCGAAAGAAAGAAACAACAACCTCCGCTAAAACTTCGACGCCGCCGAGGCAACTTTGCCAAGCCCGACGGGGCGGGGGGCCGGGACGGAGCGGGGGTGGGCTCCCCCCGGCCCTTCCCGCGGGCTCCCTCCTCCACCGGCAGCCCCGCTCGCCCCGCAGCCGTCGCTTTTCCCCGACGGGCTCCGCTCGGAGCCCGAGCCGGCTGCGGGGCGACGCCGGCCCAGGGCCGGAGCCGGTGCGCCCCGTCGGGGAGAGCGGCGAGTGCCGGGGCTTTGGCCGGCGGCCCCGGTGAGGGGCGCGGGGCTCTTCCGACGGGGCGCCGCACTCACACCACGCAGTGGCCTCGTTTAACGACAGATTGTCTTTATTCAAAACGGCTTTGTTCAACAAATGAAAAGGTTTAACGAGGTAAAATCCTGCCGGATACACGTTTTCTTTTATCTTCCCAAGACATCGCGAAAACATATTTAAATGACCGTCGCTTTTTATTCGGTTTTTCGTTATTATTATTAGTAGTAGTAGTATTAATTTTTTTACAATTCTACTGCCTGACTTCATACCTGACGCTCTGTCTAAAGTAAACTTAGATCTAGTCTCACTGGATCACACAAATTTAAGGACTATCTGTTTTAAATTAAGCAAACACTATCATATGTTTTAAATATAAATGTTTCTCCCCCTCTTTTTTTTTTTTTTTTTTGTTCTTTTAACTTTGAAGAGCCTTTTTCTGACATGAAAAGCAATTTTTACCTAGTAGTGCGTGGTGGCAAAATATATATATATTTATATATATAACACAGCTGATCTCATCTTTCAATGTGCAAAAGGAAAACAAAACAAAAAAAAATCATAGTAACACCGGGACTTCCCAAAGTCAAGTCCAAGTGACATGAGACCCTGGAGAACTCATAGACATTAAAAGAATAAATAAAAATCGAAACCGCCTCTCTCTCTCTTATATTTCCCCGCTTTGTCCCAAAGGGGCAGTTCAAGGTCCGCTTTTCTTTCGCTTTTTTTTTTTTTTTCCTTTTTTTTTTTTCCGGGATTTTTTTAAAGACATTTACAACTCTTACAAGCGCCGGGCTGCCATCCGCCCCCGCGGCTGTAGATCCCCCCCCGAGCCTGGGGACAGCTCTAGGGGCGAGGGCCGGGTTTGGGCGAGAGCATCTCCGGGAGCATCCCCGAGGCAGCGTCCGCGGCTGTCCCGGCGCGGCGGCGGGCGGCAGAGTCCTGTGTTCGGGTGGCCTTTTGCTTCTGCGGGTTTTATGTACATGCACATGAATGAATCCCAGTTCCGGCTGCAACCCAAGCCTCGCTCGGGGCGGGGGGACGCCTGTGGGGGTGTGGGTGGGTGTTACATAGCAGTCGCATGTGCTGAAGAATAGGGGTCTATCCCAGTCTTGGTCATGCCCGGGAATAATATGTAGGCAACTGGAGGCTGCAAACTGGAAGCCGACCAAGCTGTACAGTTACATGGCACGACATAGCCAGGGTTAGTTGGCGAGGGGTGAGTGTGGGTGTGTTGGCTGGGGCAGCTCAAGCTGCCGAACGCCCCGTTCTGGTATCCCAAGGTGGAGGCGTAGGGTAGGGTGCTGGTGGCTAAGGTGTGAGGAACCTCAGTCATCTTCTGAATGGCGCTGGAGCTGAACTGGCTGGGGTCAAGTAAGGAGTAAGGTGCTGAGGTGGGAGGCAGGAAAGCCCTGGCCTTCTCCGGGGAGCTCAGCAGAGAGTCAGTGGCCCCCACGGGAAGCCCGGCGGCCTTTAAGGGATCGGTTTCCCCGAGGTAAGGCAAAGGGAAGACATACCTGTCCTTTTTCAGCAGGTTCTTGGGCTTGCGCCGGGGTCTGTACTTGTAGTCGGGATGCTCCTTCATGTGCTGCGCCCGCAGCCGCTTGGCCTCGTCGATGTAGGGGCGCTTCTCCGCCTCGGAGAGCAGCTTCCACTCCGCGCCCAGCCGCTTGCTAATCTCCGAGTTGTGCATTTTGGGGTTCTCCTGGGCCATCTTGCGCCGCTGGCCGCGGGACCACACCATGAAGGCGTTCATGGGGCGCTTGATGTGGTCGCTGGGCTTGGACATGCTTCGGCCGGGCGGGCGGCTCGGCTCGGCGGGGCACGGTGCGGGGCGCGCTGGGGGGCACCGGGCGGCGGCACCGGGCGGCGGCGGGAGGAAGAGGCGGAGGAGGAGGAGGAGGAGGAGGAGGAGGAGGAGGAGGCGGCCGGGGCAGCCGGAGGAGCGGGAGGCGCGGGCTCAGCTGATCATCACAGGTCCTCCGCCAACGCCGTCCCCGGCGGGAGCCGTGCCGGGGCGGGGCGCGGAGGGGCGCGGAGGGGCGCGGAGGCCCGCGGAGGCCGGCGGGCGGCGGGGCGGGCGGCGAGCCGGCGGTGGGGACGCGGAGCGGCGCGGGGCAGTTCAAAGGCGAGGGGCTGCGGCGCGCAGGCTGACATAGTGGCAGGGCGTTCACAGCGCGGCCGGCCGCCCAATCAGCGCGGAGGGGGACCAGCTTAAAAAGAGAGGCCGAGAGGAAGGGCGAGAGGAAGAGGAGGGGAGGGGACAGGGGAGGGAGGAGGAGGAAGAAAGGAGGGGAAAGGAGGACCCCCCCCCCCCCCCTCCACCGGCGAGCGCACGGATTAAAGGGAAGGCTTTTGTGAGTTGCCGCACTAACAGCTGCGGGGGAGGCGAGCGGAGTGATGGGGGGGGGGACTCCGAGCCGCTCGGGACCCCCCCGGTGTGCCGGTAGCGGAGCGCACCGGGCCCGGCGCCCTCCGGGCTCTCCGCGGCCGCCGTCGGGGCTGCGAGCGCCGCGCTCCGCCGGCTGCGGGGCCGCTGCCCCGCTCCCAATTCCCCCGCTCCGCAGCCCCGCTTAACCCCGGGAGCCGGCCCGCGTCCCGGCTCGCTTTGAATAATTGCCTGCCTCCCGCCAAAGGCCCGCGGGGGAAATATTTATTAAATGGAAACAATTGTCCCTGGTCCCGGCGGGGGCCGCGCTTGTTCGAGGCTTATTGGTTTTTAGCACCTGCTGGGGTAACAAACGCGCTCCGAAAAGCCCCCACCGGGACGCTTCTCACCCCGGCTCGGGGCTTTTTGCGCCGTGCAGCAGCTCCCGGGGAGAGAAACGAGATGTCGGTCTGGGGGCGCTCCCCGGGCCGGCCGGGGGGGGCGGCAGCCCCGCTCCCTTGGGGATCCCCCCGCGGCCCCGACGGCGACTTCGGCCCCCGGCCGGCGGGGAGCTGCCGCCGGGGACGGCTTCGTGGGGGGTGCTGCCGTCAGCCGTTACCTCCCCCCCAACAATAATAATAATAATAATAGGATAAACTACCCTCGGTATTATTTCCTGCTTTCCCCCCCCTTTCCTTATTTTTTTTTCGCTCTCAATAAATGACTTTAATTTCCCTGTCTGCGTGCGGAGGCGCGGAGGAGGAGGAGGAGGAGGAGGAGGAAGAAGGGGGACACCATTTAGATTCCGCTCACCTGGACGGGGCCGGCACTGCCGGGGGCTTTGCCTCTGCTGCCTCCAGCGCCGTCCCAGCGGCTTTTTTCGTTGCGTCCACAACCGCGCCGCGCGTTTCTCAGCCCCGCTCCCCCCCTGCCCAAAGCTGCGGGCCGGGCGCCCCCCCACCCACCCCCGGGACGGCGGCGGGAACCCCCCCAAAACCCTTCCCAAGGGGTTCTCCCCCCACTCCCCAGCAACATCTCAGTGAATGCGGGACCCTTCACAAAAAAGGGAGCTGCGGCCGGCCCCTTCCACCTCTGCTGCCCCCCACCCCTTTACGGGTGCCTGCAGCGTTAACCCCCTCGGGGACATCCGCACCACGCGTGACCCCGTCGGCGGAGGATGCCCGAGCGCTGCCCTCTGCCTGCGGGCTTGGCCGGGCGACACGCGTGGAAAACTTATTTTTTAGGACCCCCACCCGTGGGAACAGCGATGCCAGCGGCTTCGGCTGCCCGTGCGCTGCCCCGCGGCCAGGAGCTTAAAAGCCGCCTGTAGGCACGTAAACCCGCGCTGGTGCCGCTTCCCCGACACCCCTCACCCCCGTGTATATCTAGGTTTAAAATACAAAACCGCCTTTGTTTTCCTTGCTTATTCTCCGATTCTTCGAGGGGGGTGGAAATATACATATCATTTGTCATCCCGCGCGGAGATTAAGCGAGGGAAACCTGGCGTCGGTTTCAAAAATCCGGATAGCAAGACAAATCGTTTGGAAGGGAGTGATGGCTCGCAGGCTCTGCCTGCTCCCGAAAAGTCTTTCCAACCAGTTAATGTTGCTTCGCAATACTAATGATGAAAAAAAAAAAAAAATAGGCAGCCCCGCTTTCATTGGCTGGCACCTTTGCCTTGCCGCATCACACACACGCTCCGATCAGAGATCGGGGCATTTCGGGCTGCGTTTTGTTCATTTGCATCCTATAGAAGTTAAAAATAATAATAATAATAAATTAAAAAAAGGAAAGAGAGACAGGAAAAGAAACATTTCCTTCGAGATGCCAATGCCTCCGTCCCCACACGCTTCCATTTCCAGCAGAAGCCGCCTGTCCGGGCAAGACACCTGTTGCACCCCCGGGGAGGGACGCGGGGGGGGTTTAGAAACTTCGCACCCGATTTTTAGGCAGCAGCGGTTCCCAGGGCGGTGCCTGAAACGCGTTTCTCCTCGCCGGATTGTTTAGACACCAAAAGTAATAGTGCAATTATTATTCCTGAATGACATCACGGTAATGCAGAAAGATAAGAATGGGCTGATACGGAAACATTAAAATTGTGTTCTTGGAGATAGTTCATTTGGAATAACTTTAAATTGCATGAGATCATGGAGCTTGCAATTTAATATCAGCATAAACGGAGCTATGGTTTTGCCTTCATCTTCCTCCTCCCCCCCGGGAACCACGGTCGGGCTTTGCAGTGCCGGGATTGCCAAAAGGGACAGGCGAAGAGCTCAGCACCTGCAACCTGAAAATGTCCCTGACCCAAAATTTGCTCGCTGGGGTACAATGAACCTTTAAGGACCTTGATTTATTTATCTATTTATTAACGCTCCGGGCATTAGGAAAAGGAGGGGACGTTTAATTGAAGGGAGCAGGTTTGGGAAAGCCTTTCAGGTACGTGCTGTTGGCAGGCACTGAGGGCAGTGGTCCTCCCGGCTGCTCCACGTGGCTGCAGGTGCCTTCCCCCGTGTCACAGCTGCCCGGTGACATTCCCACTGGCAGCAGTGCTTTTTGCAAATAGATGGAATTCGCTCAGTGCCTGGGCTGAATATTGAAAGATTTTTTTTCCTTCCTATTCGGTTATTTTACATGCAAATGCATACACACATTTCTTCACGCATGTGCCACATATTAAGACAGACCCATTTAATCACGTCATCAGCTAATATTTTTTCAATATTTGTATGTAAAATATATGCACACACACTCATACAAGCACCGTTGCATTCACAGATGCTGTGCAAAACAGAATACATACTTAGAGGTTATTCTCTGTGCACGTTTACAGTGTTTCTTGCTGAGTGAATCCCCCTCCTCCTCTCCCCCCGACCCTGAGAAAAACACTGATGGAAAGAGAGCTACCAAAAGTTACACAGCTCTAGCCCTCTGCATGGACGGATTTAATGGGGCAGGTCACTACCCTGCCTGCACATGACAGAAGAGGGTAACAGTGATGGATGTGGCAGACTGGATCAGCCCATGATCTGTTTTCTCACACCGCCCAACAAGAGATGCTTCCTGGGAAGGCAGCACGCACTGCGGGAGGCAGCTGTTGAATAACCTGCTACAAAAATAAAGGTTCCTCTCAGCCCCCAATAACTGGGACTTGGTTTATGCCTTGAAGCTGAAGAGTTTACAGACCTTTCCAAACTTCATTTTCATTCTGCTCATTTAATCAACGAGTGATGCTGACTGATCTCTCGTAAATGCCCCCTCCTTTATCATGATGCTGTATGCATTTGCTGAACTCCTCTTTCGCAGGTGATTTACTCATTATGTTCCTGCAGCATTTGCTTCCTGCAGTCCACTGTTAATGAGGCAGGCGACTTACATTTTCGGTCGGGGGGGGGGTTCCCTGTGGGCCAGGGAACCTCTGGTACTGGGAAACCTGTCACCACTGGGACAAACCAACACCGTGGGCAGGAGCAGCGTATGTTTTCATCACAGGTCTCCTGACAGGGGGCAGAGGGGGCAAGATCCCAATTAGTGAGCCAATGGGGCTGCCTTGCAGCATGACTTTGTGCCCTGAGTTATAGCAGCCTTCCCAGTGCTAAAACCAAGCCCAGCTCGCTGCCTGTGCTAGTGTGGGTGTGATGCTCTGAGCAGCACTGACCACAGCCGGGTCAGAGCCTGCTGGGGTTGGTTTGCTGTGAAGTGCGTGATGCTGGGGCAGAGAGAACCAAAACTGCCCACAGGGCCTCAGACACCAGCTGGTGTCAGCCAGGGCTCCACAGGGGGCACGAGCCCTGAAAATGACCGCTGGGGCTGGGATGTGTCCATGCCTAGTCATCGCAACGCCCAGAGCTGAAGCACTGCAGCGGTTCAGCATGCCCAGCCATGCTCCCACCTCCTGGCCTTTGGTCAGCAGCTTCAGCTGCTATTTAGTGTGGCTTGTCCTTTCCAGGGTGAGAAATGACCCGTAGAAAGCCAGCAGGACACCTCCGTGGTGTATAGACCCCTGCAGAGGAGCTGGTGCAGCAGCCCATGCCCCCAAGGTAGTGTCTGTGGAGGTCCCCCTTTGCTCTACCTGTGCCGAAAGCAGCAGGTAGGAGAGCTGACGGGCCTCTCCAGTCAATGAGGATGTTCACTGTGGCCGTGCATGTAAACCAAGGCTTGGCACCAAACTGACTTCCCAGGTACTGCATGGCTGGGGAGCCTCAGTCTTTGTCAGCAGCAGGAAGCAAAGGATAAACGACCTAAGCTCAAAAGTGCAGAGCAGGCTCGTAAGGGAAGGTAGTATCTTTTATTAGACCAACTGATACAGTCAGAAAAAAAACAGACAGGCTTTCAGGCACATGAGCTCCAGAATAGAAGCAGCAACTTGCAAGAACAGCGCCAAGGCTGAACTGTTTATCTCAGGTCCTTACCCACCTCCGCTTCTGGGGAGCCTGACGGCTTTGTCGGCTGTAATACAGCCGTCCTCCCTGGTGCAGGATGAAGCACAGAGGCGAGATTATTCCTGCCGACACGCTAGGCATGGAGAAACACAGGAGTCTGTAAAGGCAGGATGAAAAGCTTGTGGTGGGGAGGGAACCCACCTCCAGGGCTTGGCATTTTGGGTGGGCTCTGCAACAGACCTGCTGGGTTACATGCACGAGTCAAAGCCACACGTGGAAAGCAAGAGATGCTCAGACAAACATGACCGACTGCTGTGTTCTGCAACAAACGCTCCAAAGTGTTATTTTCCTGCTATTTTGCTGATACAGATAAATAACAGGAAAATTGGAGTTCTGGTCATGATGCAAAGACAGAGGAAAACACTCCTGTTGAGGTGAGTGATCCCATCACCTGTTCATGGTTCTCTGAAATCTCTGTCTTGTCCCTGCAGGTGGCATTTTGCATGTGGGTATCTGAGTGAGACGGATGGTGCTCAAAGGCAGTCACTGCAGAGGTCCCTGCAGGCTGCAGCGCTCCGACATTCAGGAGCATCTGTTATTTTAGTGAAGGGTCGTTCAATTCATGTCCACTCCATTTATTTAGGATATGTCAGTATCACACATACCGATAGCATGGAATCAGACTTTTCAGACTTTTTTTCTTTTTCTTTTTTTTTTTTTGTTCTTTTTTTTTGTTCTTTTTTTTTTTTTTTTTTTTTTTTTTCAGAACTGCCTGTTTTGGTCGATGTGCTCACTCTTGCTAGAGTTCTGCCCCATAAACTTAGCCAGACCCACAGCACAGTTAAGCTCAAGCATAGCTTCCCACCTGTAAGAACCAAATCAAACAAGAACCATATAATTTCCTCCCTGCTCTTCTCACATGCACGGATGTGGCACTTCAGTTAAATATATTCACCAGAAATACAAAGACTGTGAGAAGGTAGCACTTGAGACCCATCAAGAATCCAAAGAGCAGCCAATTTATCTTGCTGCAAGGGCTCCAGACCTCTTCTCCCCACTCACACGACTGTTCTCAGCATCTCCAGGTGAAGCTGCAGGTGTTTCTTGGGATGTTTTAAGCACTGAAGACCATTTCTTATCCATAACATTTCCCAGTATAAAGATAGGACATCAATGGCCAAACTCTGGCTACCAGATCCCTGTAGAAGCCATCCACTACATCATCCAAAATAATCTGGATAACCTCCAGAGCAGGCAGGGAGGATTTAAATGTGTTGTTTGGGTCTCGAATTGCTGGAGGTGACCACAGTAGGTAAGAAATGATCAGTTGAAAGAGATATCTTCTGCTTCAAACCCAAGGTCCTTCATAGGCAAATACAGCTTTAGGCTGTAGTGGTGATGCAAAGCCTAAAAAGCCTGTAATTTCTGTCATTTACTGTAAATTCAAGCCTGCCACTGACCTCAGAGAGCAAACTGGCTGCAGGAAAGCCACAAAAAACGTGGCCACCCAGGCAGCTTCCCTCCAAACACCACTCCATAGGGGCCTGGATGCCCACTATGAACACAGCCCCCTGCAGCCAGCCCAACTTTGGGGGAAGTCTCAAGAAGTGATCTGGGGGGAGGGCACAGATTATATGATCATGGCTTGAGGAAATTATTATATTTTTAATTGAATTTTGTGTGCTGTGCTCAGATACTACAGTAGTGGGCCCTTTATCAATTGTTAACACGAATACTAATGAATACTAATGCTAATCATTTGTTTCTGGAAACAAATACAAAGATATTTGATGGAAAAATCTCTCTGAATTTTAACACTTAAAATAATGAAATGCATCAGAGTCCTGTGGTGCCAGCAGACAAAACCCTACCGTTACAATATGGTGACACAAAACGTGAGATACGGAGGAGCCACCGCTTGCATTTAGATATTCTGCCGACTAATGCAGCCATGCTGGGCTCCAGAAAATTATTCTCCTGCTACCAACAAGGAAAAAAAAACTCAAACAACCTTGGCCCCATACTGCAGCAGATGTTCCCCAGGAAACTATTAGCCACGTGAGGGCAACCACCCTCTGCAGGGCAAGAAGGGGGCTCCTGTAGGGCCCGTCCGTGGGGCTGGGACCCCGCACACCCACCACGCGTGGTGCGCCCGGTCCTTATTTATTTATGGCGGTGATTTACACGGAGCCCATCTCTCCAGCAGCAGCTTGCTCTTTACGAGGCTGGGAGATGAAAGCAAACGGTATTTCCACCCACCCGGCCCCAAATGGGAAGGCACGCTCGCTAACCCTTTCCTAACCCTCCAGACAGGGATTTTGCGGGGAATAATTTTGCCGGCAGGAGATTCCAGAAACTGCAATTAATGAAAGCCTTGGATGCAGCATGCCTTATATCTTGTTCCAGATACGGCCGTAGAGGTTTATACCGAGGTGGGGGAGGCAAACGTGAAAGGGAGGGCCTGCTCTGGAGCACACCCAGTCTGCAGCACCTGCAAATTTCACCCCCAGGATAAATAACTAAGATATCTCCGTCACTTGGGGCTGCTCAAATTATTCATAGCAAATAAATTACCAGGTGTATTCAGTCTGTTGTTCTCCCCCCTCCCTCCCCCCCCTTTCTTTTCCTACATGCTCATGAATCACTTGGAAATAGATTCTGATTTCTACAAGTGTGTCTATTAGTCATAATAAGGGGACGTGGCACAGCTCATGCAAACGCATGTGGCCAATGGGCTGTGGGCAAAGAGTTATTATGGGTCTGGAACCTGCATCTGACTGGTGATCCAGGTCATTTGCTGCTGCTTCTGAGCCCAGATTGGTGATGGGGCTCTTTTTTCATCTTTTTTTTAGCAAAGAGGGAGGACCGTGGAGGTGCCGAGCACAAGCCTACTGTACCCCACAGGAATCCCCCTCACCGAGGCTGTTCCCAAATGACCCCAAATGCAGCAGGCAGGCCCAAGAGCACCGGTGCCCACATACAAGTCCAGCAGCTGAGGTCTCTGAGCAGCCCACCTGTGCCACCTGCCCACCACCACGACTTGAGGCACCAAAAACAGAGCCAGGCAGGGCGGCGAGGCAAGGGGACGTGGGTGGGAGGAGAGGAGGAGGAGGAGGATGCTCTGCGCCTGGCCTTCCTCCCGCGGTCAGGTTGCAGGGGCCAGGAGACTTGTCTGATTACTGGCCAAACAATAATGAGCAGCGCTATTCAAACACGTCCAATTACTGTCATTATTCAGTGGGCAGAGGCCGACGCGAGAATGAAAACACAGAAGGAGCAGAGAGGTCTGCGCCGGGGAAAGCGTGCAGGGGCCTTGAAATGCTCTGCTCTGAAAAGGGATTTAATCAGCAGCGACAAATTTGCAGGGCGAGCAGGAAGAATGAGTGCATTGTGCATGGCACTGACTTTTCGCGCTTCCTCCAACATGGGCTCCCCGATAACCCCCCTGATAGCCCTGCCACCACCTCCCCCAGGAAGGACTGCTTGGGATCAGGCTGCTAGACACAGCCCAGGGCACACGTCCAACAGAAACACCTTCATTTCCCTCTGGTGCTCTGGTTCTGTTGTGATCTGATGGCTCATGATGGTCAAGCTGACTCCCAGACCTACAAACGTGGGCCGGGGAGGCCACTCTGCTGTGGTAACAAACCAACCGGGCCTCTTGCCCCCCAGCCCTGTTTTTCACATGGGTAGCTCTGCCTGGAGGAGATCACAGGACCACAGAATGGTTTAGGCTGGAAAGGACCTGCGCATGTCATCTGATCCAACCCCAAAGGTCAGGTTTTTAGCCCAAAGGAGCAATTGTTGCACACCATTACAAGGATAAAGATAACTTGGCACCACATGTGCTGAGTGTCTCCCTTGAGGCTGCAGTTGTACAAGCAACTGTGTAAGGACACATCACATCCTCAGCTGGGGGCTCGTTCTGCTGTGTCTCTGCTGGGATCACTCATTTCCCCAGCCCCGGACTCCCTAAGTCAGCCGTGGCAGCAGAAGGACAGGTCCTGGCTCAGCCCTCAGCATCCAGCCTCTCGGCACAGAGGACATCCGCTGCGGATGAGTCTTGGGGCCCCACACGCTCCCCACAGTGATGAATCTCCCCATTTTCTAGGATTAGCTCGCTCACCGGGACCACAGGTGGTTATTGCTCCCCTCTGTGTTTTCACATGGCTCAAAACAACACTCCGGGGATTCATAACAATTAACAGACCTCGGCATCTCAAGCTGTCGTCAGTCAGCGACGCAGCGAGAGATAGCCCCCAAAATGAATCAAAGCACAAGAAATAAATCGCTTAACCCCTTTCTCTGCTACTACTCTCCTGTTAACACCGGGGTCTTCCCCTGTGGGATGACAAGGTGTTTCTGCTAGAACAGCACTGCTGAAATGGAGAGACGTTTTATTTCTGCATATATGATGCTCTTCAGAGCCATGTCCCTAAGACTGACTCCAAATATGAAAAAAGAAAATGGAGAAGGAAATTTTCACTCTTTTGTGGCCTCTTCTCACTGGCTGCTGGCTTTGCTTGTGGCTCCCCCCGGGCCTGGAGGCATGCTCGAGTCCTGGCCATGCCAAGCCTGATCCCCATCGCTGCCCTGACACGTGTGGTGAGTGCAGTGTTTTTTGTCAGTTTACAGACTGGGATTCTTTTCCAATTAATCAGTACTGGTTGTGCACTTAATCTCTCGCCGACTGAAATTGCAGCTCAAAGCCTTTCTCTGACTCACGCGATGCCTTTAATTGTTACCCGCGAGGTATGTGCCTGGGCGCCTGGGCCACAGGCAGGATCAGGACCAGAAACTAAGTGGGATGGGAAGAGAATTTCAGGGAATTCAATCTCCTGACCCCATTTTTTTGCTCCCAAGTGCTGATCCCTCTGAACTAACTGAGAGGACAAGCAGAGCCTGTGTGAAATGAAAGGGCTTGTGGGCAGGTCGACCTGGCGGCTGCAGCTCGAAGGCTTACAGTCTCTTTAGGCATAGTAAAGCTGGGCAGAGTGGCTTTCAATGCACTTGTTCTTCCTTTAAAACCTGGGGTTGATTTTTGTAGCCCTGGATAGATACTACAATTGTATCCTGATTTCTGTTAGTTTGTTTTTCCTTGAAAACTTGCTTGATTTCTAAGGCAAGAGAACAGAAAGCTGTTTGCAAAAATGCTGCCCCTTCCATTTTTTCTGTTTCTGTCACACAATATTTGTGTTTCAAGCCCTATTCCCTTGGAAGGGCTTTTTATTCTAATGCAGAAAATTTCAAGGATGCAAATGTATTTTCTATTTCCCTTGCAAAACAGGAATGTTTCTCCTCTGGAAATTTTCCATTAAAAAAAAAAAAAAACTTTTGGAATCTAAAACAAATCCATGCCTTAGGAAAAGGAGGAAAGGAAAACAGGAATGCTACAAACTCTGCAGGGCTGACAGCATGAGCAACCCTGCTCCCATGGGGGCAAGTGAAACGCCACGAGCAGCACGGGCAGGTCCCGGCTGCTCCAAAATATCTCAGTGCCACTGGAGTGAATGGACCAGATTGCAGCCTGCACCTGATCCCAGCCGATCCCAGCCATGAGGGATGGGCAGCCTGCAAAGAAACTCCTGGCCCTATAGAGGGAGAGAGTTTGGGATGTTCTGCCTGGGAATTTAGCCCGCGGACTGCCATCTGATGGAAGATAAATCTGTGAAATCTCCCCTGTTAGTTCTCGGTGGTGCAGGAGGCAAGGCGAAAGCCCTCTGCTCCCTCTGCTTACATGTGAGCAGTGCTAACACGAGGAGAGGGGGCTGCACCAGGGCTGGGCATCTTTTCTTTGAAGTTGAGCGAAATCCCAAAGCTTTCATTCAGAGAGTGCAAATCACTGCTAAAAGCTCTCCCCCCTCTGACCCCCATCTAGGGGACTCTAATCCTGCCTTGCTGGCTTCACCACAAGGCTGGGCGTTGGTTTTCTTTCCCCATTTTTTTTTTCCAAATTCAGTCTTTTCATTTAAGTGTGGCTGACTCCTGCTGGAAACAGAACAGCTGCCCCCTTGAACCAGGAGGTTTTTGCTGTTTTCTGTGTTTTCTTTTTTCTTTTTTTTTTACTTATATCTGCATAATCAACTATGCTTTCCAAGCTCCCTGTGCTGGCAACTGGTCTGGAATAGCTAGGACAGGCTCTCCAAAGCATTATTGGGGTGAGCATCCCAAGAGACAGTCCAAGTCTGTGCATTAAGACTGTCAAGCAGGGATGTCCCATTGTGCTGGGATGTCTCCAGTGTCTTCTCCTGCCCTGGTGCATTCACAGGGCTGTTCGTTCCCTGCTCCTCTTGCAAGGATGAAAGCTCCTCTTTCCCTGCTCCTCTTGCATGAGCCCCAGCCCCTGCTGGCCTTGAGCCTCCTCCTTCCCCCCCTTTTCATCAAGGTGGCCACTGGAGTTAAGCTGCTTCCCTTTTATCCCACTGCTCCATCAGGTTCCTGGCTTCCAGCTCCTTCCCTTGGCTGTCACTTCCATAGAACACAGCAGCACCGCTGCCAAAGCTGGACGTGTGAGTTGCACATGGTCCTCCGGAGACCTACAAAAGACAGAGGTGGACAGGACAATGCAGAGTACTCAGCAGAGTGATCCACAGCTCCATCCTGGGGAGGACCAGACCCCACGACCCTGAGGTGGGCAGGTGCTGTGTGCTGGGAGCCAGCCCTGCAAGAGCAGGTCTGGGAGAAGAACTTCTCTCACCCCAAAACCCAGCTCACCCTGCATCATGAGTCCTCTTCTGCTTTATTTCCAGCTGGGTGACATGGCTGATGTCCTGCTGCACTTAAGTCTGCTCTCCACATCCTTTTTAGAGATTCCTTAACACTTTATATTGTTCATTTCTATTTAATCTTTATTTCCTGCTAGCGCTCCTCTCCCCGGCGCCTCCGCTGCCTTGTGCAGCGAGCCTCTGCCCAGGAGAGGGCACTGGCGCAGCAGCCCAGCGCATCTTATTGCCGTCTATTTTTTTTTTTAATTTTTCTTCTTTTTTTGCTCCTCCCCGAGGATGAGCATTGTCCTTTCCCCCTCCCCTTTACTTATTTTTTCCCCCAAAATATTTTCCTCTATTTTTTTTCCTCCATTTTTTTTTCTCCATCTCATTTGCTGCTGGTCCCCTTTCCAGGCCTGATCCCATCCCCAGAGCTTCAGGTGCGCGGCACAGTGCTGGACCCCCCTAGTGCATGGGACAGGGGACAGCAGGGGGGTTCCCTGCCCCTGGCCACCATAGGGAGCCATGGGGAGTCCCACCTGGGTGCAGCACCAACAGAAAATCGTCCTGCCTGTGCTGGTTTCCTATGGTGAGAGCAGCATGGAGGTGGCTGGTGAGGCACCTGTCCTCCTGAAGAAGGCAAGAGCTGGGCCCTTGCCCTCTCTGTGCCCAAACCCTCATGTTCTGGGGAGCAGCTCTGCCACCCCCCTCCTGCTGCTGCACCCAAAGGCGCTTCCCTTGCGCCCAGGGATCGCATCGTCAGGGCGGGTGGGAAGTGCAGCTGCTAAGTAAAATGCTGCACGGACCCTAAAAATAGCTGCCCTACGTCTGGTCTGCGTCATCTGAGCTAAATTGTCAAGTGCCATTGTGCTCTGGGGAAGAGCCACCCTGGCTTGGCTGTTTGTCGACTCCTGCCTTTGGATGCTGCTGGTTTCAGATCCCTCCATGATTCCTGCATCCCTAGCTGCCTGCTGGGCAGATTCACCGGAGACGGTGATGTAGGAGGTGATCCAGGTTTCCTCAGATATAACATCCTTTGGCTAATTTTGCTTTGTCAATAGTTCATTTTGTTTTGTTTTGTTATGCTTCGTTTTGTTTCATTTCATTTCCCTGCAAAGAACTGGTCATCACACTGCCCCTTGGACAGGCAGCAAGTGATGGTTTAGAAGTTTTTCTGATTCGGGCTCTTGAGAGGGGTGCAAGGACAGACAAGTCAGGCTGGCAGTCATGCAGACGAGCCCTACACTAGCTCCGTGACCCTCTTTCCATTGCCTACACTCTTAATTGTACTGCTGCTCACTCAGAGCAGCACAAACTCTGCTAGCACCAAGGGCACATTTACAGCTACTTTTAGGAGCACAGATTTTCCAAACTACCTAAATAATCCAGATCCATGGACTTCTGAAACTCTTAAGAGGTGCTGCTTTTTACTTCCAGAAATCCTGAATTCTCCATAAAACTTGCCCCAGAAAGCTGCTGACTCCATTCTCCCTCATTTTCATTGTATTTTTTGGATGTCCTGCCTTTTCAGGAGGAATGCATTTCAGCTCTTGAAGTTCACCCTGACGTGTTGCTTATGGCCATTGGAAATCATTGCCATTGGAAATCACTGCTCTTGGAAATAAGGAGCTGCAGATGGGAGCTTTGAGCGAGTGCTGCCTGTGCTGACGCCTGGCTTTCGTGTCACGGGAGGTCACGTACTTTTCAGGAAGGTGCCTGGACCTTCCCAGCCCACAAGGTGAGGTGTGGATGGCATTCAGGTCCAGACTCCTCTGGGCTGTCTTTGCCATGTGCAGGAGGAGTTCTGGGGGCACTGCTGTCCTCGTCTCTGTAGTGTCCCCAGGGGCTGTGGCAGAGGAGAAGCTCTCCAGGTGCTGGTGGCGCTCAATATCAAGCTTTGAACATCAGGCAGACTCCACCTGTAGCTCTCTCCTCCATGCACTGGATCTTCTACCCAAGAAAAATCAATCCCGTGGGGCTTTCTCTAGAAGCAGCCTGAAGCCCCTCTGCAGGGACACTGCAGGCATTTCTACCAGCTTGCGGCACCTTCTCCCCTAAATCCCACAGCTGTCCCCATGGCTGGTGGCAGCGGGATGGGGACGGGGGAACTATCCAGGTCTCCCCTTCTCCCTGTGCTCCTCCCAGCCCCCTGGTGTTGGCAGCAGGAGGAGAGGTCCTCGTATGAGTGCACGGAGCCCCCGTTACTGCCGTCGGGACTGAGGGCAGGAAGCCAAAATCACATCTTCCCTTTTTTTATTTTTTTTTCCCAGAGTGTATCACTGGCTATTGTCCTTATCAAACAAAGCCCTTTCATCAGAGGTTCTTTAACACACTTTATTTCTCTTTTATTTTGCTTTGAAATAAGCCGGGCAACAATTAATTTCAGAGAGAGAGAGAGAGAAAGAGAATTCAACAAGGATCTATTACTACTCTCAGCTTCTATTGCTGTAATGAAAATCTATTTCCTTTCCCTTTTGTGTCCCATATAATTTAATGCCCATTTTATTAATGGTCTGAAATAATTACGGAACCTTTTGTGATTCTCAAGTATGTTTCATTTAATTGTGCAATAAACGCCTAATCTCTTCCTCCATCTGAAGCTATTATGGCATTAAAATTAACAATTATGCAGCAATGCGCCCGGGTCCATAGAAATCACTCCAGATAACTAGACATATATAAATCATTCATGAGAACAATTTCTGAAAAGAGACGAAGGGAGAGAAGAAAAAAATTGTGTTGAGAATGACATTGGGAAGCCAAGGGCCTGGTCTCTAAGAAGATAGCAACACCTTAAAAAAATCTTTTTTCTTCTTCTTTTCTCCCCTTTTTTGTTATTATTATTTTACTAATTGTGTTCTGTGGCACAGCCCTCCCTTCCTTCGCCCCCCACCCCCCCACATTAGCCTGACAGATATTTTCAGAATTAATTAACCGTTAGCTCAGAGGATAAATTGTTCATTATCAATTTTTTCCCCCTTCCTTCTTTCTTTCTTTCTTTCCTTTTATAGTTTTTCCTTTTTTTTTTTTTTCTTTTCCTCTTTCAGGCCAGCAATTACACTCTCCGCCTTTCACTGGCAGGTCCTGTTCTGTAGGAGGTAATCCAAATGGGGAAAGTGCTTTTTCTTTCAACCCTATTCACTTCTCCTCTTCTTCCTTTTGTGGGATTTAATAACCATGGCTGATAGGCGCGCTGTGGACAGAGAGGTTAAGTTTGTTGTCTCAGCACTTTGCCGACGGAGGACGGCTCAGGCATCCTGCCGCCTCGGCCAGCCCTCCTCTCGCGCTGCACCACGATTTAATTGCAATTGCTTTAATTGCAATTTGAGCCCCGGAATGGCCCAGGCTGCTTGGCTGGAGGCTCCCGGTCTGTGCAGGGGCTGATTGTGGCTGAGCAGCAAAGGGGACCCAGGACATCTCTGGCGTGCTTCTCCCAGAGGGGATGGAGGTTGGGGCAATAACCCTGTCCAGGCTGGGCATGGAAGGAGATGTTGACGTTTTCCAGAGCACTAATGGAAGGAAGGTCCTTGTGCTGTGGCCAGCAAGCTGTGAGTGAGCCTAGGCTCCAGCAACATCTCCCTGCCTGGACAGCAGATCACAGGATGGAGACGGGGACAGCACCCAGCCCCTGGCTGCCACAGTGCTATAGTATGGGCTGCAGGTCCCTGTCACCTTCTTTGAGGTCATGCCGATGTTATCACTAGTCCCTGATGCCACAGCGTCCCCCATCAGTTCTGCTAGAAAAGGGATACCCAGCTGGCTCCTGCCCTGCAAGTGGAGCTATCGTATCTGCATTCCCAAGGATCAAAGGGGAGCAAACTGGACCTGCAATATTTTTTTTCTTTTCTTTCCTTTTTATTTTTTTATTTATGATTCACTTGGGAGTTTCTTGTACTTGAAGAGAGTTCATCAGTCTGAGCAGCCAGTGCCCACCAGAGGGGAGGTTTGGGGTCAACCCCTCCTGACCTAGGAAACCAGAAGATGCTTTTATCCCTCATGGTGCTGTCCTCCTCCAGGTCTGACAAGCCCATCACTGACACTTTTCTTATCCACCACATTCACTTGATTTTTTTGTATCACCTGTATTTATTCACCCTCCCCCACAACCTAACCTAAACTAAATGAAGACATAACAACTAAAAAGCTTCCTTCCAGATGCCTTCTCCCCATAAGTCTACAAACAACTCTTGTGCAACTTCTTCCCCAATGTGTCCCGAGGCAGATCTAGAAAAAAGTTGGGATGATCATCCCAGACAAGCACTGGGCTGGGCAGCAGTGAATGGGAAGGCTCTGGGTCAGAAAACAGCATTAGGAGTGACATTGAGTCCAAAATGTTGTGATTGATCTCCAAGAGTGGCATTGCATCTGGTTGGGTTTGTCTCTTATTGTACTCTCTGTTGTGGTAATATCATCATCCGAGGCTCTAAAATATCTGATGGTGCCCTGTGCCCATGGAAGTACAGATAAAGGATGTGAGTTCAGTGTGGCACACGTATGGTTAAAGCTGATATCCAGATACAGATCTGACCAAAGACTTCAATTAGTCACTTTGAATAATAGTAGCATATTAGAAATGAGAGATACCATTTAGAAGAAAATATATAATCAGCAGAGATCAAGAGAGAAACAGACTCTATCAACCGCTACAATGAGCATAGTTCAAAAGATGATTCATAAAATTAAAATCCCAAATTCACCCAGTGACCTGCCTCTTTTCAGATCAATGGAGAGAGTCACACATCATCTTTGATATCTTTTCTGTGTTAAGGATCCCTTTTCTGATCAGGTCAAAAAGCCCAGCCCTCCTGGCAGATGATAATTGGGACCTATTTGGCAGTGTCAAGAATTCACCATTTAGAAACTGCGTTTTGCTCTATAATGAATAAGACTGGAGAGGAAAATGCTGCTGTATCACAGGCTTGAGCAACAGAGCATCAGAAGTAAGCCACCCACTCATTCTGTTGCCAAATGGGTGAGCAAGGGTGGCCTGGTTCATTGACAGCATCTTATTCTGCTCACTCCTCCCTTGGTGGACCGCTGAGGGTGGTAGTCCCCTGGCACTAGGTGATGACTGTGACAGATAGGGTTGGGGCTGATGCAATGATTTCCCCCAGATCATGCAGACATTTCAGGACTTCAGAGGAGCTTCTCTCAGTTGTCAATTGCCCTACAATTGCCCTAACCCCTGGGCCATTGTTCCTCATGTTGTGCTTTTAAAGAAAAGGTTGGGTAAGGGTGGCAAGAAAGTCCTACCTGCAAGTGTGTACTGATGGTTAAATGGGGAACGAGCTGAAGTTTGCCTGCAGAAAATGAGGGACCTGTCCTTGGAGCTGTGTAAAGGAGGGAGGATATGGAGTTGTTCTACCCAAATTAAGTGCGGTATTGCCAAAACTGGGCCCATAAGGAGAAAAAGACGATGGCTGTTGTGCAGGCTAGTGGTCAGAGCAGGCTTTGGCATTAGCTTATATCAGTATAAATACCTCATTCATAAGTGATTTCTGAGTATTTTTCTGCTTTGCAAACATTTCCTTTATCACTTAACATTAAAATAAAATCCTTCTTAATTCCTCTTTTTTTTTTTTTCTTTTTTTTTCTGCATGGAGAGAGAGATCTCAGTCAGGGTGTGGGAAGACCCTTGCTTTTGATTAAGTGGCACAGGCAACCCAAATCCATTTCTTACATCCTCGTTGTACAACCATCCCAGCAGGCTACAGCAGGAGGCTATGCTTCATCTCTGGCTTTCACCAAAGGGTTCATCTGAGCTCTGCCACTCATTGGGGTCACATACTCACAGGTCAGTGCACCTCGAGGTTGACACCTCCTGCTGCTCAGCTGAACGGCTTTCTGGACGCCACCAATTGCTGACAACATGTCCCGTAATGGTAACGGAGGTGCATAACTCGGCTGGTCAGAGGTGTTGTCTCCAGTCAGCTTTGTGAGATGAGCACTTCCCATCTGCCTGAGCAGCACAAAGCGAGCAGCCTGTCGCAGCATCTTGTTGGTGGGCAGTTTCTGCAGCAATGGCCATTGGATTTGAGACCTCAGCAGTGAATAGTGTGGCAGGTAAGGCTGGCCAAGACCGAGGGGAGGCTGATCAGCTGGCCAAGACACTCTCCCACTTTATGCTTTATTCTTCTGTGTTAGCATCATGTGTGTGTGTTCATATAAGTACAGGAGAGAGAGAAGATTAAAATATGTCCTCCCAATTAAGATGTTATTTCCACCTCATTTAGATTTTCCTGTTCTTAATGCACTTCATCATTTTAGTTCATTTTATCCAAGTGTTTTAAAAAGCTCTCCTCTTCTATTTCCCCCGGTGAGGATGATTAAGATAGAACAGGAATGATCTGCATGTTTCCAAACTTTGCTGCCTGCCTGGAATTAAATCACAGCTGCAATGAGGAGAGGAAAGAGAGGAACGGGGAGGTGTGTGCTTGTGGCCAGACGAGGAGATCATGTCACCAAATGCTGCTGCCAACAATTTCACTGAACAGCCCATGCCTGGCCTCCTGCAGGTGACCAAAATCCAAGCTACTACAGACAGTGGGTGGCAGTCAGTGTCATGCCCTCACCTTTCATGCTGTTTATTCCCCCCACCAGCTTGGTAGTTGCTATAGCTTGTTATGGAGATGCTATCAGTGACACAGAAACCCAATCCCTGTCCGTGATGGCAATTTTCTGCAATATGAGGCATTTTCCAGGGTACTGGGAAGCCAGCAGTACCAGTGTGTTCAGCAGCAGGTGCAGTTTTATCCAGCCATGGAGACTTTGTGTAAATCATCTTTGGGGGGTAGTGCAGAGGAGAGACACACCTAGACTCCAGACCCAGCCAGCCACCAGGCCAGCTCTGATAATCATGTCCAAGAGGTGAAAGCACCAGCTCTTGGAGATGGAGAACAAAGCCACTCATCTTGCTGTTGCATGGCAGCTCCCAGCCTGGATTTGCAACAACTATCTGGAGAGGAACATCAGTTTATCTTAAACCCAACCACCTCCAGCACCCCAGTGCCTTATTTTGAACAGACTCAGGAAGTCATGACAGCATGAGGGCCACCCAGCAAAGTTCCTGGCTCACTACAAAAGCCACTTAAGCTTTTCATGCAGTGTTTCTGCTTGAAAACCCAAAGCCACATAAGCTGGGTTGCTTTGCTGGCCTAAATACTAGTGCAGGAATTGGGAATGTGCGTGATATAACACTGATATTGCTCGATGTTTCTACAGCTAGGATGGTCAAAAATTGTTGTATGGGCCATCCTGCTGAGGTGGATGTTCCAGACAGCCCCCTGTTCGCCAGCGTGTCCTGCCGTGCAGATGTGCTGTACACAGTGGGTGAGGATATTGTGTTAGCAAAGCCCATTTCATTTAAATGACTGTTTTCATATCACTGACTGGTATTTATTTACTTCATAGAGCATGTTTGAGGTTGTAATGAAAAACGACCCAACCTCACCACAGAGACTGCCCCATACTTAAGACGATTAAGATAAAGTCCCACATAAGTGGTCCTAATAAAAGGAATTTATCACAAGACATGGAGAGGAAGGTATCTTTATTCACGAGGTGAATAGCATTAAGGGTTGTCATTGCAGATTTTCACTTCAGGAAATTATCATTCATTCTCCAAATTACTGACTGCACAAAAATTACTAAATGGTGCGTTATCACTCCCTCTCAGCACGAGAATGTCTTTGTTGTACGTTTGATTACAAATGGCTTGCCCCATGATTATCATCAATAAATCACAGGTAAGCATAGCACATGCCATGAGGAGGCTTGGCTGAGAGGCTCCTGGAGCTGGCATGAAAGGAAAGACAAAAGCACCCTCCGGCATGGAGCTGTAGTCTCTCAGTTTGGTAATAACTCACCTCGCCGTGTTGTTTATGCACAAGGACAGCCGTGGACTCACATGGTCACGGAGAGAATTCATAGACATTGGAAATGCATTTCCTTACCTCGTCATAAATCTATGCAAGTCAGAGATACCTGAGTGTCTTTTTTTTTTTTCTTTTTTTTTTTTCTTCTTTTTTTTTTTTTTTTCTTCTACATCCTGCCAGGAGGATGGAGAGCACAGCAGGTACCAAATAGCAGCCCAGGATAATGTATGAGGAGAACCTAAGTGAGACTTCTCCAGCTCTGCAGCACATTTGCTAAGCATGATGTCCCCATCAAGAGCAAGCCATACTTAAAGGGATGAGACAAGCCAGGGTGGTTTTTGAGTCAGAGCCATCTGGAAGGAGCCTTTGGGATCCTCCTCCTTCAAAGATGCCTGAATTTAGAATAATTCTGTTGTTTTTCTCTTGGACTTACATGAAACTCTTTATTGATTAAAGATAGCCTTGTATCCACCAGCCCCTTTCTAATAGAAGGAAGAGATGATACTCTGCAAGATGGAAGGATTTTGCCAGTATCCTAGAATCTGAATATGCTTTAGCTGAGCTAAAAGGAAGATTCACAACATGAAGCTGAAGAGCTGTTTATTTTCCTCTTACTGAGTCCAAAGTAGGCATCTTACTCAACTTAATGACACCCTGCAAAGGCCAGTTTACATTTATTTAAGAAGAAAAACATACAGATTTTTACTGATAAAATGGAGAGATCTTTCCACACATCATGAAATAACTCTGGGGAACCAAGAGACAGCGGACGGCACTTCAGGCTTGCCCCAGCAGAAGCAGGATATGTATCTGTTTTATTGCTCCTTGCTCCTGACAGAGGGCAAAACCCTTCATCACAGTTTGTGGGTAAAAATGCAGCCTTTGGTGGGTATGCTCACCTCCTGAGTCAGGAAAGACTCCTGAAGTTGGCAGACTTGATTCAGTCACAGACCTTGACCTATGTCAAAGCTCCTTTTTGCTCCACGCTTGAGTCACTCTGTAAAATTGTCTCCTTAAGTTTTCATAAGAAGACAGCTCCTGAGAGATGGACAGAAGCTCTTCCAGGAAGTTTGTCTTGGAGAGCAGGAAGGATCTTACAAGGAACAAAAGTGATCCAGCTGGTGATCCTGTATCTGATTTTGTAGGCAGAAGACATCCAGCCTGGTGAGCAGACAGTGCTTGCTGCCTGTTTCAGATGTCAAGTCTGAAGAATTCCCCAAGCAGCACAATGCTGTGTTGTTTTTTTTTTTAGTCCCACATCAGTTTCCTCTTGCCTCCTCACCTTTACTTGGTTCATAAGAAAACGATGGGGCTATTTTAAAAACCTCTGGGTGCATAGAGCCCATTTACTGAGTGCTGAGGGCCAGGGGAAGGAGCAGACATGCTCGTTGTGGTGTGAAAGGGACGGAGCAGAGAGATTAAGATCTCTATCAGAGCTTGTGGCTCCAGCGATTACAGTGTATTAAGGCTCTGACAGTGTTGACAAACACTGCCCCAATTAGGAATTAGTTTGGCATGCCATCTGATAGCAGTGCTTGCCGCTGACCTGCTAAATGGGCTGCCCTTCCCTCCCCCCTACTCATTTAATGGAGCAGAAGGCAGCAAACAAAACTGGAGACCTCTTTGCGCCATCCTCTCTCCTCGTTTTTTTTTTCATCTTAATCAATGCATATCCATTGACAACTGTGGGCCCTATACATAAATATTCATGGTAGTTATCTTGAAATGCTTGCCCTCCCACACCCACTCCAGCATTTCTTGGCACAGTTGGTGATGCTCTGGTTGTGTAGGTCTTCCTTCAGTATTGATGGACTTGTGTTCATCAAATTCTTAGCAAAGGAAGTATCTTTATCTCTTGGAGGCAGTGTAAATCTAATTCAAAGCTTATGCATGCCTCCAAGACCTCCCAAACTGAACCTGCCTTCTTGGCACTTAGCATCACAGCATATAAATACATCAGTCATCAACACAGCTGCAACCAGTAAGACCAGTACAAGGGGCGCATATCTAAACTTCTCAAGGGAAAATGCAGGAAGACTAGACATACCCACAGTCATGAGTAATTTGCCATGGTAAATTGGGGTCAGAGAAAGGTAGTAAATTGGAAGTGTTTACCCATAGCCTTCTCCAAGTCTTTTTCATTTGGCTTCAGAGGGAGGCACGCCAACTGGATGTCTAGAATGAGTAGCCATTTACAAATAGTTGCGAAGTAGATATTTAAAAGCAACAGAAATGTGAATGGGACAGGAGGCTGTCTGGGATCACAGCTGGTGGCTATTGGGGACCATGAAGATGATTCATACAGAATGGATGGAGCAGCTGTGTAGGCATGTTGGAGGCTGGAGAGCTTTAATGCCAGCTGTGAGTCAATATTTAATTTGGACATGGAGAAGATACAGGGAAGGGACTTTCTCCTACTCTTCTTTGGGCCATGACTGATACACAAGACCCCTGAACAAAGGATCTCATGACTGCTCTTGCACATGTAGCATAGACCCAGGGGCTGGGAAGCAGCTTCCTTGATATTTCAGACCTGATTTCTGAGTGACCCCACCGCCAACCCAGATTCCAGGGAACACTGTGCCAACGTAGGACTCCCATCAAGCATTCCTAATACGCCACCAATGTTTTATATTGTGCCATTACTTTTCCAGCTCCAGAATGTCCTTTTAATGTCATAACTGTCTTTGCCAGTCTTTGCTTGCAATTTGCAGCAGGAAATTCTCAACAATTGGCAAAGAAAAGTCAGCAAGGAAATGCTCAAGGATTTAAGCTATTCTGAGATGAGTACAAAGTGATTCATCCCACATCACTTGCTTAGTGTAGATTCCTAATTTAGGCAGCAAAACTTAGCCAGAAGGATTTTGTTCCCTGCTTAGTTTTTTTTTACGGGAGCTAACATGGTTAAAGCTCTTGCTGTTGGAGGAAGCATCGCCCATCGTTATAGCTAAAAATAACAAAGGGAGCAGTACCAGCACCATCGCTGAGCACCCAGGGTACAGAGAATAACTCCTGTTTCATAAAGGCAGACACAGGAGTGTGTGGCCATGGGACCCCATAGATCAACCCACCCATAGATGTGCACAGCCTGGCAGCTAACATCAACTGACAGCTGTGGCAGTGGAGCCAATTGCTTGTAAACTATCTCCATGGAAGGAAGGAAGGAAGGAAGGAAGGAAGGAAGGAAGGAAGGAAGGAAGGAAGGAAGGAAGGAAGGAAGGAAGGAAGGAAGGAAGGAAGGAAGGAAGGAAGGAAGGAAGGAAGGAAGGAAGGAAGGAAGGAAGGAAGGAAGGAAGGAAGGAAGGAAGGAAGGAAGGAAGGAAGGAAGGAAGGAAGGAAGGAAGGAAGGAAGGAAGGAAGGAAGGAAGGAAGGAAGGAAGGAAGGAAGGAAGGAAGGAAGGAAGGAAGGAAGGAAGGAAGGAAGGAAGGAAGGAAGGAAGGAAGGAAGGAAGGAAGGAAGGAAGGAAGGAAGGAAGGAAGGAAGGAAGGAAGGAAGGAAGGAAGGAAGGAAGGAAAGGAGTTTGCCTTTCCAAGTCCTCTCTTGAAGGAAGAGGTGCCAGGAGGAAAGTGTCCACCATGTCCTGCAGTTTGATAGGAGATGAGAGCTGGGCTGTGCCTGCATGAGGGTCTCCCAGCTTCAGCAGCCAAGAGCTCAGCAAATAAGGCTGTATGAAGCTGTTTTAAGTGTTTTTTGTTGTTTTCAGAGTCAAGTCTTGCTTGAAGTCACAGTGATGTATAAATCAAGGCTGTCCTGACATCTCTGACTGTACTGACAATGGGATTGCATTGATGCTGGTACCCTTGCTGATGGGCAACAACCATAAACCAGGCTTTCCATCTGTACCTTCCTCCTCTTCTTAGTGGAGCAGGAGGGTTTTACATCCATTTATTGCTCTGGCTTGCACATTTCCATTAGAGTGAGGATGACTGGGGGAGGCACACTGTTTTGGTTCACCTTTCTGCAGCAGTGGAAATTGATAAGGTTCATATGCATACAAAAGACTGAATGGAGAGGCAGGAGGGTGAACGGGGTCGTACACCCAGATGGATTTTTTAATTCCGGGGGAAAATAACACCACGCTCTCAAGTGATAACTGAGCCTTTCTTCCCAACTCGGACCAAAATATGATTTTTCATCTGCGCATTGGAGGAGAGGAAAATTATACAGAATTTCATTCTGCAGAATAATAAGGCTTCATGCTGAATAAAGCTCCCATAAGCCAGTGTAATTACTGAAGGGCAGGAAATACACTTTCAGTTTATATCTAATCACAATGCCATATTGTGTACTGTGAAAAGGACTTCTGGAGGCCAGAGTGTTGCTGGAATGTGAGCAGACCCTGAAGACTTTCTTCTTGGCAGGACATTTTTGGCTGTGAAATAAGGGAGAGGACTCACTGAAGTCACTTAAGAGGGCACCAAAATGTTTCTGGAGAAAGAGCTCAGAAAGCCTTCATTTTGAGCTTCAGATTGATCATGGGCAGCTCTTTGACCTCAATTTGGGATGTGGATGTTCTGGCCTGGGGAACCCTATAGCAGGCACAAAGGAGCATGTGTGTGGTTTGGGCTTGGACACTGCTGCTCCATCCTGGTGGAACACAGCCCACGAGTCATGGCTTGGCTTCTTTGACTTCACAGACCTTGTTCCAGGTCTAGCATTGCTCTTCCTGTGTCCTTACTGGACTTTTCTTCAGGCTCCCTGAAGAGGCTATGACTCCTTCCTTGCCTCCTTGCTTATAAGTGGAGATGTTGCAGAACAAGGCTCACCATTCGCCACAGTGAGGAAACTGGTTAAAACTCATCACAGTAGTGTAGGAAAGACCTCGTAAGGTTTTGAACTGGCCTGGGAGATACCAAAAGGGATGTGTGCATTGGGAGAAAAAGCATTGAAAAAGGTCAGAAGGGAAAAGAGCTTTGGTCTTTATTTTCCCTGCTCCACAATTTCCCTGCCTTGATACTAGAAATAAACTTGTAATTTCCAAAATACACTGATTCATGCTAGGTACATTTACACTGATGCCAACAGTGTCTTTTAGTCCTTCTGTCTGCCTCTAAGGAAAAGCCAGTTCAAAAATCTGTCTGTTAAACAAACCTGCTGCTGAGATCCTCTCTGTTCCTCCGCCTCTTTTTCCACACCTTCTCTGTGGTTTGGACAATGACCCATGTGAAATCTTGCTTTTGTCCATATAGGACACCCCTGCAGTGTCACTGGTCTGAACTGGGAGTGCTTCAGTTGACAGGGCGTAGGAACCTGGCTTTTTCACGGTATATCTCAGTGGTGGCTCACAGATATCCTCTGGTTAACTTACACACTCACATCTTTCTGCTCCTCTCTCATTTCTGACTGATGAGCTCCCAGTTTAGAGCAGAATTTCTTGTTAATCCCCAAGTGCATGACCTTGCATTTAGTAGTCTTAAATTTCATCCCATTTCCTTTACTCTCGTCTCCAAGATTATGCAGTTCTCCATGTATGGTATTGTGATCCTCCTTTACTTTGCTGACGGCTCCTAAATTTATGAGGGCTAGAAAACTTGCAGGAAACTTAAGGCCCAGTCTGACTGCCAGTTTGCCTCAGAGGAGAAGGAAGACTGGGGGTGAGATCCCCCAGCTACACCCAGATGACGATGTGATGCAGAAGGCAGCAAAGGAAGGAGCAACCATTTGCCTGACCCTGCAGTCATGTCCTTCATTAAAAATCACCCAGCACAGGATCTGTCAGAGGGAGAAAAGGTTTCTCTGATCAGAGAAAGATCATCGGATCTCTCTTCAAGCAAGAGATTGTTGTGTTGGTTCACACGGTGGTCAGAAACGAGTTACCAATAGCCTGATAACACGCATGGGAGCTGGGATGGGAGGCTGGCAGGCTGCTGAGGTGGTTGGCCGGTGTTGCTGCTCCATCCGGACCGAGCCACACACAGGAACTGGACAGGAGAAGCCTGTGATGTATTTCTTTGGCTTTGTGGTGTAAAGCAATAGCTCCTTGCAAAAATGATCTGCTTGGAAGGAAGGTGGCTGTATCACATCTACTGTTGCCAAACAGGGGCTGTGCAAGTGCACCAGGTTTCCTGTGTCACAAGTCCCCAGGACTACAAAAAAAAAATAAAAAAAAAATCTAATGATTTAAATTCTGATGATTTATGAAGCCATCTGAAATGTTTTGGAGGTGTTAACTCACATCCAAAGTTAAATAAGGAAGATGTCAGAGACATTGGTGGGGCCACAACTGGGTGGGCACGTAGATCTCTGCCCCACCTCTTACCTGCCTGGCTGCCTTAAGCTGGGGGTTATTTTCTTCTCTGTGTATGCCAAAAGGCTTGTGCACCACCACGTCTGAAAGAAATCCTGCTTCACACATGCAGACATAATATTTCTGGTTAAATGAGAACTGTCAGGGAAAACTATGGGACATTTCTGCTCAAAGTCCTCAGTGATGGGAAACCTCCCAGTCCAAGGGCTCAGGCAGCGGAACCCCCTCGGAGACCCCATTTGCCTCTGCAGAATCCCCTGTCTGCACAGAGTTAGCCTCTAACCTCTCTCCATTTCAGTCGGGAGTGCAACTGTTTGGCACTAAGCAGTTAGCCGAGGGGATTCAGCCCTCCCAATCAGCACAACTAAAGCATGAAATGAGAACAGAGAACGAGAGAGAGAGCAGGAGAGACCATGCTCTGCTCCTGCCGCCCCACCAAAAATAAATAAATAAAAATAAATAAAAAATAAAAAGGAAGAAAGCAGAGCCTTTGCATTATGATGTGTTCTGTCCGGGCTGCAAATGCTCTATTTTTATATACCTCCCCATCTCCCCCCAGCCCCATTCCCTCCGCCTCTGCCCGTGCAGGCAAAGTTCTTGAATCAGCAGATTCTGAGCTCGGGAGCGGTAAAGAGCTATTGAGGGACGGACTCTGATAGCATTACAACCATACATGGAGCCATTTTCTGTGGCGAATCGCTGAGTTCTACCTGGTTATCTCCTGCCTTGCACATCACTTCCGAATGACATGCTCTCAGTCTGGGCAAAAATGAGAGTTTTTTTTTTAAGAGCTGGGATTTCAATAATATGTGACGAAAGGATGAGATTACTTTCTGAGGTGGGAGAAGACGAGAGAGGGGGAGAGAGGGAGAGGAGATGAAGAGGAAGTTCTTGGGTCTTTATGGAGTTTCTTAGCAAGGCTTCTTACGTGGTGTTAAAAGCAGAGCAGTTGGCTTTTTTTGGGTGGCACCTTGCCCGTTCCCCAAGGGAAGGGAGCTCTATGTCAGGTGTTGCTCTGCAGGTGAGCCCTTTTCGTGGCCGGCTGCTGGAAGCTACCTGCTTCACACCACCAGCCTCAGCCTCCTGTGCACTGGTGAGGAGAACAAGGGGGTCATTCTCTATGTTCTTCGTTTTGGTGCTGCCAGGATGAGTGGCTCAGGTACCTGGTTTCACACACACACCTTTGCAGTGGCTGGGAACATGGAGCTGCCCTCCCTTCCAGTGCCCGGGTTTTACATCAGCGTGAGGTGAGCAGGATCTAAGAGGTGCACATGAAATCCACTAAATGAAGACGCTGCCCAGCTGGCTAGATGTGAATGGCACTGGAAGCGCAAGCTGCAGATGCAGCTCTGAGTGATGACTGAGCCACAGCTGAAGTCTTAGAGATGGATTTCCTCTTGGGGAAGTCTCAGCGTGTCTGGGGGCTCACCTGGTGTTTTTTTTTTCCAAGGTCCCAAGTTAGCCAAAACTCGTCTGGAAACAGAGGGGTGCAGACAGCAGTGAGAGGTTCCCAGGCAGACAGGTGGATGCATGGGCTGTGCACAGGCTGGTGGTGGGGCCGAGGGTGCAGCAAGGAGAGTCTTTCATGGTGTGAAATATTCCCCTGCTCAGTAGAGACGAACTCATTCCGAAGCGATAATCTCTTTTCTGCCTTCAGATAATTCTTGTGCCTATATTCTCCAGCTCAGGTGCTTATCTGCTTCCTTTCCCATCGTTGCTGGATGCGTCACTGTGTTTATCTTTCCTGCAGCCCTCCGAGGCAGGCAGTGCTCTTATTCCCCAGGTACCACAGAGAAACCAAGGGATGGGACAGGGAGCTGACAGGACTTTGCCATGGTCACACACAAAACCGGTTGTAGACTGGAAATGACCCCCAGGGTACACACTAATGTCTAAAACCTTTGTTTCAATGCTCAGATCAGATGAGGAGAAAAAGAAACTCCATCTCCATAAAAAAAGGCAAGGTCAGAGTGTGTGGGTCTACCATGTCCCCATCTCCTCTTCTGCTCTCAGGGGTAGTCAGCTCAAGTCCAGCAAAACCTTAGGGATGAACTGAAAGCAGGGCCAGAAGTGAATTTGCAAGTGAAGGCTCCATGCCTTTGGAGGAGCCACTGTGTTTTTTGGCACTTGGGCAGGATTTAGGGCAGACCCTATCTAAAAAGGGGGCTGTTTGTTTGTGGGGGACATTGGTGGAGAAAAGGGAAGCAACTCCTGCCCAGCAGAGGTTGGAGAAGGCCAGGAGCTCTGGTGACCAAGACCAGGTCTTCATGGCAATGCACATAGGCAGCATGAGAGAAGGAGTGCAAGAGCTCCATGCAGCCTACGCTGCAGCAATGAGTAGGATGCCATCCCCGGAGCTAAATGTCTCTAAATTGTGTGGATAAAGCTGAATGCACTGCTATCTCATCCTGCTGGCCGAGCAGAAGAGACCAGGGTTGTAATTCCTCCATAGGGACGCAAAGCTCCATCCCACCCTGTCCCCAGAGCAGAACGGTAGAGTCCCCCTCTTGCCAAGACACTGCTCAACCTCGGAGCCCCCTGCCCTGTGGTCTTACTCCTCACCCTCCCCCTCTTTCACCAGCCCTGAGGACACACAGCAGCAGGAGAGGTGCTGACACCACCGCACCCCAGAGCCCAATGCCATCTCCTGGTCATCACAGCGAGCTGCCAGCCGTCTGTGTCAGGGAACCATCTGACGACGCATGCCGGATGAAATTTTGTTGGCTTCTGTCTTTAGATAAGGGCAGTATCACTGGCTCAACATATTTTATGTATAACACACCCGATGCGAAAAGCATTCAAGCATCAGGCTTGTTTAAATGTATTTGATGGTATCTGGAAATCCTGTTAACACTTCCCAGCTGGACGTGGGACGCTCCCTACGGAGAATTGCTCTGGGAGACGCCACCACAGCCTGTCCTCCATGCTCCAGGGAGAGAGAAGGGTGGCAGCTGAAAATATCGCCCTTCAGAAGGCCATGATTAAGTTCAGGGTAGCTTGGTTCTCCCAGGAGATCACAGGAGGGGCTGGTGGTGGGACAATGTGTCGGAGAAGACTCCTTTTACTGCCACAGCTTGAGAGGGGCCACCAGATGTGCCAGTATTTATCAGCCAGCTCCAAACGTAGCTGTCTTATAGGAACCTGAGGCCACTACACCATTGCCGGCACCAGTTCCATACCTGCGTGGTGTTTCTACAGCCCCAAGGCCTGGTATCATCCGCACCCATCCCTGCTTTCAGTGAAGAAAAGCCTCCAGGTATGGTATTATCGTGCTGCATGGGTTTTTTGCCTGGTCTTGACCTCACTTTCCCCAACCTGTGAAGAAAGCGATCATCAGATAAACATTTTCCAGAAAATTAAAATGCCATCATTTTTTCATCACTTTTTTTTATTATTATTTTTTTAAGCTGGATTTTACAGGAGCATATGAAAGGCAGATAGAGGCAAATCACTCCTAAGGCTTTCTTTCTATTTAGAAGACAGTTCATTATCTTGCATTTGTGATCCTTGATCCAAATTCATGTGCTATAAGGAAATAGAGAGTTTGGGTTTGCTGTGCTAAAGAAAATATTACAGACCCTTACTTATGAGCTATTGGAGATTTTCAGGTTTAGAATAGGTATATCTGGGGAGAAGCGAGAAATAAAGGAAAACGTTGCTCTCTCCCTTACTTCTCATCAGTCCAATCTCTGCTCATCACCAAAAAAAAAAAAAAAGAAAAAAAAAAAAAGGTGGAGTTTGCACTCAAATCCTCCCTTACACATACATCAAAGAATGGACACCGCACTTGTCCCTACTGAGGTAGAGGTTCACAGTTTACTATTAATTATGAGGCTGGAAAATTAGAATGACCTCAGCTGTCTTTTGCTTGAAAACACTTTGCTGCTTTTCATAGGGATAAGGAAAAATATCATATGAGCAGAGCCTCTGCTTGCCCTGAAGAGGCAAAAGCCCCAATACTGATCAATTCAATAACAATCAATTTATATCTGTTCCCCAGCTAATGCTTGTGGGAAGTTTAGGCTTATTGCTACTCTGTCATAGCACACTCCCACTGAGAGGAGGTGATGGTGATCCAGGCAGATCACCCATACAAGGTTGTACACATCACTTGTACAAATTGAGCAAGGAGGTGCAATCACAGCATGTGGTCAACATTGTGTTCTTCTTGTACAATGGAGAAAGCAGTGGAAAACTCATTTTTATCGCCACTATGAGTGCAGAGACAGGGCTGAGATTTGAAATACCTTGAGAGGGATTTATCTGCTGGAATTTATGGATCACTGGTGTAGATGGCCCCACTTGGTGATTCAGCTGAGGATCCCCCTAGAAGTGATGAAGAGAAGCAAGCTCCCAAACTCCCTCAGGTGCTTTCCCTGTGAGGAGATGAACACTGCTCTTCATCTCCTCTTCATCTGGTGACCACAGAATGGGATCAAGCAGCTCAAAGACAGAAAAAAAAAACAAAAAAAAAAACTTGCCCACAACTTGGTCACCTCCTATGAAGAAATCCTACTGCCCCTTCCTAAGGCCATTGCTAGCCACACTGGGGACTGAAGCAAAACACTTTCCTTATCCTCGACACCTGGGTCTCCACCTGCCACATGGGACCAACAATTTGGAAAAACACTTAAAAATCTGCAGGCGAGATTCATCAACTGCAGGGTTGGGATGCAAGAGGAGGAGGAGGTGAGGAAGAGTGTGTATGTGTGCATAGTGAGGTTGGTGGCAAAGGATCTGTTTGTAACTACCATCAGTTCTCTGTGATTTTATCCCAGGCAAAGATTGCATTTAACTCCTGGGGGTCTTTGCTTCCTCAGAACCTTTTCAGACTGAGCCACTATAGCACTACAGACAGTTTTGGGTGTCCTTTTTTTTATTATTTTTGACAGTATTAAATATACCCCAGCGAGCCATAAATCAGTGGTTTATCAGAGAATAAATCATATCTGTAATAAGGGACCACTTCTTTTTAATTGGACAGTGCATTAAATTAAACAGATATACTTCCTCAAAGAATACAAAAATGTGTCAGCTAGCCTTCTTTAATGAATTTTAATTTTAAACCACCTTTTCTTTGAGAGAAAAGCTATTTTTCCCCTCTCTCCAGTAATATTATATTCTAACTCAAGGATTTGCTGAGTTTTATGGGCTATTGTATTCACACCACTTTATCTTTCATTCCTACAGCGATGTAGCATCCTCTCCTCCAGGTTCAAATTGGTTTGTGTTGAGACGAGTCTTTTAGCAAACGAATATTTGTGTGCATGTGAGATGTCCAGGCATTTGCACACGCATGAGTGTGCATATATGTGCAGGTGCAAATGGAAAAGGCACGTCTCCAACTCCAATTACAGGACCCAGCCCACCCTGACTAAGTGCTATGTATGAGAACTGCTTATACCTTCTGGCTTCGGCGGCGATAAGCCTTTTCACCCAGAACAGCAACTAAACAGAGCAAAGATACTCTGGCAAAACTTGTCCTAGAATTGCTGAGACTAGGAATTATGCAAACGTGGGAAGGCTGTATCCAAAGCCTTTCTGCAAATAGACCGTGCCAGGTCAAAATTCTGTTCACAAAGTCTTTTATTCATTTACTGGTGGGTAGCTGGCTGCATCAGATTTTACCTGTAAGAGCATCACCACAAAAGAGCCAGCACCCCTAACATCTACCTGCATACTGAGGAAAGCCTCAGGAGTGCTCTCCTGGCTGACTTTTACATAACTTGTGTAATGTTGACACTGAGTACTGGGCTGGGGAGCAAATTCCTTCAGAAGAGGAGGGGGACCCATTTTTTTTGTGAGCACAAATGGACCATCAGCTGCCACTGCTCCTCTGGCTGCACAGGTCATCTAGAGAGGTGGCCCAGGGTGGACATCTGGCCACATCCAGGTGTGGATGAGAGGGAATGAGTGCTGCCCCCCACACCTCAGTTTTAGAGCTCAGAAACAGGCTCAGAGACCAGATGGGAGTGAGACAGAGGGCGCACAGCAATCTGAATCTTTCTGTTCTGCTTCATTTCCTCCCAACCTCTGTCCCTGTAAAACAGAGATGACGTTCTTTCTCATTCACATCAAAAACTCTTTGGGACAATGACAAGTGACTGAAAATTGTGATTCTGGTTCTTTGGGAAATCCTGGGATTTTCTGAGTTTCCTGATTATTTTTTTTTTTTTCAGAGTTTTGTCAACAGCTCTTGGCTTTGGGATCTCTTGCCTCACAATGTATTGCTGCAGGTAGGGATGAGGTCCTGATGCCTAACTGGGGGTTGCAAGTCTGGTTAGGAGGATGGCAAACAGGGAAGAGTAGGGTTACCAAGTACAAACTGCAGGTCTTCCATAAGGAATTTAAGACAAAATTTGATGCCTTCCACAAAATAAAACAAAAATAAAACAAAAATAAAATAAAATAAAATAAAATAAAATAAAAATAAATAAATAAATAAAATAAAATAAAATAAAATAAAAATAAATAAAAATAAATAAAATAAAATAAAATAAAATAAAATAAAATAAAATAAAATAAAATAAAATAAAATAAAATAAAATAAAATAAAACTTTTGTCATCCTGTGCTGTCCCCATCACAGCCTGATATCTCAGCATAGTTATGAACTTCTCTTTGCATTGGCTGCCCACCCTCAGCTCCACCAGTGTCTTGCGGCATCGTGGCCCACTATTCCTCGCTCTCATAAAATAGACAGGTTCTGGGATAATTTTCTTCTGTGCTGTTAGCTAAAATCCTTATGAATTGGAATCTCTTCTATTATTTTCAGCCCAGTGCTTATATTTCTGACCAACGTCATGGGTACGATTTCCCTCCCCTGAGTGCCCAGCTGGGTCACTGTAGGTAATAATTGATTATTAGCTCTGGGCAGAGGCAGCATGCATTTGCAGCCAGGCACGAGAAGATATTACAGATTGAAATATAACATTATTTCAAACTTCCTGACCTTGGTGGGTTTGGAGTAGGTATCATTTTCTTTTTTGTTTTGCTCATTGAATTTCTGAGAAACTAAAGGCTTAGAAATGTACTGAAAATTTTTTATCCTTGTCATCTTAATTCATATCCTCTGTAATATGGCTGTTTCTTGGTGCTCTCATTTGTCTTGAAATGATTTGAAACCGTAGCTTTTTATTCTCTTCAGCCTGTCTGTTAAATTCTGGAACAGTCAAATGAAACACTTGCCCAGATCTGTATTTTTCTTATAAAATTACTCATTGTTCTACAATTTAAAAAATAAAATAGGGCTGCATGGTCATCATCGTATATAGTACATTAAGCCATGAAGCTTAATATTGTATATAATACATGTTTATTCCAGCATAATTAGATTGGAAAATCTAGAAGACTGCTTTTTGTTTTTTGTTTGTTTGTTTGTTTGTTTTAAACAAAAAGCTTCCAAAATATTAAAAAAAAATCCACTATAAACTGTTTGGGGAAATGTTTTGTTTAAATGCCTGTCAGCTAACAAGATTGGTCGGCTAAAATTAAAGTATTGCAAGGCATCTTCCCACAGCAGGGCCCTGTCGTCTCTTCCCACAACTGCTATCTCTTGGTCCTGACATCTCCTTTTTGCCAGCAGCTTTGCATCAAGAATTGCACCTTTAAAACAACAAGGGAAGGAGAAAATGATTCTCTGCAGATGAGATTTGATCATCTTACATGACATCAAGAAGGGGGGAGATAGAGCTCAGGACAACACGCCGCATCTCCCATTGATTCAGCAGAGATTTGTCACCTCTGGCAGGCTGAATGGTGATTTTGCATCTGTGTTTGCCTGGCATGGACCCACAGAAGTGTGAGAAATACCATGCAAATCTGGATGTTGTCTTAACTCGAGTATAATAATAGTGATATAGCACAGCAGGGCTAGCAGTAGGTAAGGAGTGGTATGCCATCTAGTGTGCACTGTTTGGTTAATAAAGCAGTTATTTGCTGCTTGGTTTAAGACATTCTGCTCTGCGTGGTTTAAAGAGGCTGCCTGCAGTTTTTTCACGGTACCTGATGTTTCAGTGACTGTCCTGGGCTGGGCACAGCAGGCTGGCTGCCTGTTGTACATCTGGAGGCCTGGCATGAGAGCACTGGAGCTGCACAGGGGAGCCACGAAGGCTGGTGTCCGTGCAAGGTTTATTCCATCTGCAATGGAGAAATTAGGGCAAACTGATGCTGAATGTTCAGCTTCTTCCCTGTGGCGAAGCCCACCATGAGTTCCCTCTCCTCCAGCTGCCCCTCGAGCTGGGCTGACCCCACCAACACCACCAGGTCCTCTGTGGAAGGTGTCCACTGGCATAACACCTTTGGGTGCACCGAGTCCCCCCAAACCTTCATGGGGGTGAGGAGAGGTGGGAGGACCACCCCAGGGGGCACAGGCAGGCGAATGACCCCATCCCTCTGCCACAGGCTGGCTTTTGGTGTCCCCAGGCCAGTGGGGAGCAGGAGGGACAGTGCCTCCTGGGGGAGGCCCGGAGGGGAGGCCGGGATGGGAAAGGCTCTCCTGGCACGTGGCCAGGCGTGATGCGTGCTTGGATCTTATTTAAATCAGTCGGGCGAGAGGACAGTTCAGAGCTCTGGATTAATTCCACTTTCTCCCTCTCTCTCTCTCTCTCTCTCTTTTTTTTTTATTAGGAAAATAAAAGAGACTTTGAAATATTAAGAGAGAGTGGGATTAGAGCCCTCTCCTGCTACCCCAGTCTTTCCTCCCCTATTAATTTCCACTTGATTAGAATTCTTTTTGAAGTATTTAAATATGGACAATAGGAAAAAGGGAGGGTGAAGTTATTGAATATCAGTTAAACTGTATTAATATAAGCTCAGTTCCAGCTTTTATATAGATACTTCATATATATGTATAGTTTCCACTAGGAATAAAGTAGATCTATCCCTCCTCCCCTACCTAAAGTAATTATGATTTAAAAAAAACTATAATGAAACTCTTAAACTTTAATAGCCCATTTATAAATCCCCAGCTTAAAATTTAAATGCTTTAAAAAAAGTTTTAGAACTGTAGAAATTTGATTTTTTTCCCTTTTTTTTGCTCTCTTTCTTTTACATAAGAGAGACTTTTATATGGTGAAACTTTTGAAGCAGCATTTCAGGAAAGGCCAGCCCTGGCCTTGGTGGAAATCACAGTGCTAAGGGGCCAGCAAGGAGGTTTTAGAGTTCTCTGCTGGGTGGGGAGTGGTGGGAATCATCCCCTGGTGGCTCTGGAGAATTGCTGGAGAACAACTCCCCTCCATCACCAGCAGCCCAAGGCTTTGCCATCACACTGGGTGTGATACAAAGGCCTCAAGGTTTTCCTTTTAGTGAAGGGTAAGTCCACAGCAGCAGTGGGATTGCTCATGGAAGCCCTTGTCATGGCCATTTGCACCCTCTGGTCACCTGCTGGGAGCCGACTGCTCTTTGGTCTCTTATTTATGAATCAGTGCTTTTATAAAGCAGATTTAGATATCTCCATCCGGATTCATAAATCCTCTCAGCTAACCTAAGAACCGCAGTTTGATTTACAAACCATGACTTTTCACATCAGATTTAACTCCCTGACTGACTTCTGAAGCATTCGATTGGCTTAGAAGTCAGGAAATAGATTTACAAATCCTAAAACAGATTTACAAATCCTAAAACATAATCACAAGTCATGCCAATGAGTTCTAAGCCAAAAAAAAAAATAAGGTGTTCATTTACAAATCTTTTCTTTGCATTAGGAATACAAGAGAATGATTTATGGCACAAGACTCCGAGGTCCTGTCACCTTTCTGATCAGCTGTATAGATCCAGCTTTCACGTTTAAATGCAAAACTCAGATCTATAAATCTCTGTCGGCTTCTCTGTTTCTGGCCCAGCCTGACTTGTGGCTGGGCTGTAGGACACAACATGAACCCACCATGGTCACCAGCTCCTCCAGCCAAGAGATGACCCCAGGAAGACCACTGCTGCTACCCATGAGAGCACACCACCAACCAGACAAGGACATGATTGCAAAGGCTGCAGTGGAAGTCTTTGTAAAGTCAAGATGTTAAATAACATGCAGGTGGTTACACAAGGAGAGGACTTTTTAGGAATGTGCATTTCCCTCTCTGATGAGTTGTGGCACCTCAGAAGGACTGTGATTCACATCTTTCCTCTCCATGCTGCAGCACTCCTCTATGCCACCTTCAGGAATGGGCTCAGTACTAAGGAAATCACAACTCACATGGCTGCCTGACTTGTATTGGCCTGTCTTCAGGGGGAAAGAAAATAAATTTTATTTCTGCTTGTGAGGAATGTGTTATCTAGCATCTTTAAAACGTCCTGACAAATCTCTGAGGTGGTGGTCCTCTGTACCAACAAATCAACACCCTGTAAACCAGCTAAGTTTCCCTTGCAAATTATTGTCAATACTGTAAACTTCCATCTTTCTTAATTTCTGGAGAGACTTGGAGGAAAAAACGTGTCCACAATGTCTGGTGTAAAAACGTGCAAAAGAACCTTTGTAATTCAACTGTTCCTTTTTATTCTTTCTTTCTTTCTTTCTCTTTTTATATATTTATTTATTTATTTATTTATTTTAACTCTTTGGTCTTCCAGATATACATCATAAAGCAATGTCTGTCACTAGTTTATTTTCCTCTTTGCAATCACCTTTAAAGGAAAAAGCAGCAAGACTTTTCTACCAGGTGTAAACATGAGGAATAAAAGACCAGATAACAATGAAGATTTAATGGAAACTCAGAGATATGGGTGACCTAAGTGTAAGGCCCACAATTAAATGACAGGCAGCAATTTTCAGATGACATTTTATAAACAGAAAGATGAAAAATGCATCTAGAGAGTCAATTTTGGGCAAGAAAGTGAGGATCTAGAGGAGGTCAGTGGAGGAGGCCAACATCACCAGAAAGCTTGGTCTTGTGTATTAGAAAAAAAACAATTGGTTTAAGGAATAAAACCCCTCCACCTCTCAACGCCCTGAGACAGGTCTTCCCTGAAGACAGGGCTTAATTCAAGGGTGGATTTTTGTCTCTTCTACCACTTCTTGTGCTGTCTGTGCAATGAGCTCAGGCTGTCTTACAGACACTGGTGGGACTTCAACAGCAGAGCAATGGCAAGAACCTTCTCACCCCCCCCCCCCCCCCTTTGAACTAGACTTTGCATGTTTTGCTCTCATTCCATTCCTGGCATAAAATAAATAATGGCTCTCTTCCTAATTAAGAAGTACTTGGCACTTATGTTGCCCTGGCCTAAACCTTGCCCAGATGCATCCCTTGGGGTCTGGTTTTCTTCCTCATACCAAGATGCCCAGGAAAATGCCATTTCCATTCTCCATCCCCCTCCTCCCTCCCCCCCCCCCCCCGAGAGATCTGTCTAATATTATTATGCTTTCTCCACCCACCTCTTCCACCATGTACCCTCAGGAGCTAATAATAATATTGCAAACCCCATAATAAATATTGTGATCACTGCCTAACAGGCAGTCAAAAAAGGCTGAGGATAAATAATAATAATAATAATAAAAAAAAAGAAATTTCCATTTATCTATGAGCATATGTGTGTGCACGAGAGAGGGAGAGAGAAAAGAGTTAGCTATTAAAGATCCCGCATAGCCACAGGCAAATTCAAACATCGTAGTCTCCTTGCCGAGACCTTTTTTTTTTAAAGCAGAGATTACTCTGGCGGTTCAAGGTGCTATCGAGCTCTAACCAGGGACAATTACAAGGCTCCAGTTGGAGCGTCTGAGACGATGCTTACGTCTGATAAGGTTGAAGGGGAATAATGGAAGTAGGGAAGTGATAATGGACTGCTGAATGGGTGGGTTGAGGTATCATTGCCATAGAGCCTGGAGACAGAAGCAGCAGCTGATGCAGAGAGGGTTTTTTTCTTTTTTCTTTTTTTCCTTTTTCCCCCGTTTTGTTTCTATTTTCCCTGCATAAGAAGAAAAAATATCTCTGAACATACACTCCAGAACGATTTTTTTTTCTCCTAGCTCCAAGCAACACTAGTAATAGCACTCACCAACAAGTTTTAAGCCAAGAGAGCATTCATAAAACAGGCCTGCATGCCTTGTCTCTCACATCACTCCATTCAAGAGGTTCAAAGAGCATTTTTCTGTTCTCTGCCCATCAGCATGTTACTAACACTGGGCAGGACCCCATGGCTGCTCTTAGGTCACCCAGGGAATGACCAGACCTTGTAGGCCATGACTTGGTCTTGATAAAACTGGTATTGCTGGCAGACCACAGAAAGCACCCACGAAGCCTTCACTATATTTTTGCTGATATTTATTTTACTGAGCCAGATTCTTGCTGATAATGACTTTGGTGCATTTGAATATCCAATAAACAAACAAAGCTTATTGTTCTTCTCCTTTGATTATGAGACTCTCTTCTCTTTGGCAGATCCTTTTATGTCTGTCTTCCCTTTTTGGAAGTATTAAATTAGAGCAGGATTTGATCTTTCTTCTTTTATCAAGGCAAGACAGAGATGCCTTTATCTTTTCCTCTGTACCTCTGAAGGCCAGAAAGATGCCACAGCCAGGGCCACAAGAAATCCCTTTTTTTGGGCAGAAAGTGATTTCTGGAGAAAAAAAAAAAAAAAAAAGAACAAAGCCTTTCCAGCCCTGAAGGTCAAAACACCCCTCTGACATACACAAATATGGAGGTCCTTGTGTAAAGAGAAAGCACACAAAAAAGAACTTTTGCTTGGCCCAAGAAAAAAAAGAAGTCCATTTCCTGAGAGCTGGATGAATCCAGGTTGCTGGGGTGGAAGATCTCCAGACAGCATCCAAGGGCAGATTTGGAAGGGTGGGGAGTGAGCAACAAAGGCTGCCATTCACAGCCACGTCCTGACCAAAACTTGCAGAGAGGTGGTGCCGGGCACATATCAAACCCCAAACCACGTCACTTGCTTTAAAGAGATGAGAGCATTTAAATAGCACTGCTTTGGGGTGGGATTTATCTCACCTACTTATGAATACTGAGGGTGTCATTAGCTGAGCTGGAGGGGTCCAAGCGCAGCCCAGAGAGACCAGAAATCCACATTTCTCTTCCTAGACTCTAGCACAAACCTGAACAAAGAATCCAGATGTAAACAAGCTCACCTCTACATGCAGTGAAATAACCCCACATTTGAAATATAATTGACTTGCCTCCTAGGCTTTAAACTAGTAGGGATTTAGGTTTTCAGGCAGGTCTTCTCAGATCATGCTGAGTCTGGAATATTCACGGCTCTCCAGGACCTGTGGCTTGAAGGGAGCTAGGGCAAGCTGAGAGAAGAACAAGAGGTAGTAACACTAGGGACTTCAGAGTCCCACTCCTGCTCAGCATGTCATGGAAATCCCCTTCCCTCTTGTCCCATGTGCTCAGGTCATACCTCATGGTATCATGGCCATTTGGCAAGCCAGGGGGTTGCTTACCCTTGTAGGTCATCAGCTCTCTTCTTCCCAAACCCTTGGGGCTACAGGCATCAGGGATGACAATTACTGAGACACTTGCAGCACTGGCAGCAGCACTGGAGCACTCCATGTGTCCTTGCAGGTTAGGAGACCCCGGGGAGAGGTTCACCAGGAGGGACAATGTACATCCCTGCATGCGGAGTCACCACCAGCCCTGCTCCCTGCTAGTTCCGTTTCCCAGGCTTTTGGGGGGACACTGAGGTCACTGAGAGCTAGGTCTTGCAGGTGGGTCCGAAAGCAGGATGGCACTGAGGGAAGCTGGAAAGATGATATGAGTGTGAAGTGCACCCAGGGAAGACCAGGCACCCATGGCACATCTCTACAGAGGGTACACAGAAAGGACAATGTGGTAAGACATATACATCTCCATTTCTTAACTAAAAAAAAGGAAGAAGAAGAAAAAGTGGCAAAAGCTGACATCATCAGCAACAGTCAAAGACATCTGGTGTTTCCTTCCTTGTTACTTCAACTTACTCTTCCTCCATGCCATGTTTCCCACCTAGAGCCCTTCGGTGGGCTGAGAGCACAGAAGTCAATGATTTAAAGAGCCACAAATTTCTGTGTGAGCTTCCCACAACCCTTCCTGCTCTTCTCTGGCAAATGCCTTTTCAGAGAAACAGACAAGAGAAAAGAGAAGGAAATAGATGGGGAAATGCCTTTGTTCTCTCTGCCATTGTTGCAGACTAAAATAAAGAAGCTGCTGTGTGATGCCAGTAGAAAGGAGATGATATCTGTCCAGGTTATACCCTGGCTACTGAATCCAAACGCATTTCAACCAAAGAATCAGTTGCTTTAAAAAGAAAGAAAAAAAAAAGAAAGAAAACGAAAAAAGAAAGAAGAAGAAAAAAAAAAAAAGTTGATTTTCTTTCCAGCTCTTGGAAGTGAATCTATTTGGTGTCAGGCTGAAAGAAGACAGCGTGTAAGTAACTGAGAAAGTGTTTACTCAGTGAATTAGTTCAGCTTTCATTGTGCACAGAGGATTACGGCCTCAGCAGTGGATGAGCTCCATTTCAGGCTGGAGTGGCTCACTTAGCTACCTCCAGGGCAGGACTAATTATCATAGGACTTAGGCCATTAAAGGGCTTTAACTACCAGTGCTCTCTCCCAGGTCTGGATTAACTGTTTGCCTAGAGCAAACTGCCTAGATAACCATTCAGCCTAATGGTCTGCTTTGATTTCTCTGCCCCCACTGCCCACCCCTTTCGCCTTTAAACTTTACATTATTGGCAGATCTGGAACAATAGCTAAGAATATTAATATCGTTGCTGCAAAATGTCAAAGGGGTTTTGTTACATTTTTTTTTATTTTATTTTGCTTCCCTCTTTTGCTTTATCTTTGCTCGGGCAATGTTATGAAGTGCATGGCAGAGGGCCTTCACCTGACTCGGGTGGATTAAGAGGGGCTGCTCAAAAGGCACGACCCCCAAGAGAAAACACCAAAATGCCCACAGAGCCTGGCTCTGTCTTACTCTGTTGACTACGTGACAGTAATTGAGGCAGAAGGTACTCTGCATAGAAAAAGCAAAACACGACTGTGCCCTGAGGTGCTAAATAGTCAAGATGAGAGAGAGCAGACCCTGCTTCACAGAAGATCTGGGGTGTAGCAGGTTTAAATGGTTTGCCCAAGGTAAATGATGTAAACTGTGGGAGAGGCTGGTCTGCTCCTTATCATTTAAAATAGGTTTGAAAAACTATCTAGTGATTGACACCATCTCTTCTGGGATGTCAGCACATCAGGCTGGAATGATTCTTTTGGCACTTCTCTTCCTGTTGTTACTAAATCAGCTCAGAAACATGATGTGCGCACAGCAGAAGACAGCACTGACCTGGCCATGCAATGGTTTCAGGTGGCAACTTCCTATGTTTGTGGCCTTCCCAAAGTCAGGCAGGTTATGTGTTTGTAAGCTTAAATGCATGCTCCATGAAAACCAAGACAGATCTAAACCAAAGCCCAAAGAAAGATGCTTGGGCCAGCAACAGAACACAGCCTATACAGATTAAACCAGTTCAGATTATATAAATCAAGTGCCTTCAGCCAGGCCTTGCTGATGACATGACCTTGAAACCTGCCAAAGACCAGGGAACAGCTCTGCCATGTGCCTGTCCTGGAACCCATGCCCTTGATGGGGCTCCTTCTCACCTCCTTGTTTCTGCCTTGCTGGGAGCATGCTGTGTTGGATGGCAGCTCCTGTCCAGCAAAGGGCTTTTCTTCCTCCTTTGACACTTTTTCCCATCCCTTTGTTCATAACCTTCACTGGCTAACTCGATTATGCATTTTATAGCCCAGCTGACAGCTTTCACAGCATTTTTCAGAGCTCTGAAGTCTCTTGCAGGTGGTTGAAACGTGCCAAAATTGTGTTCCGCTGCTTCGTCTATATGGAAATTGTCTAATTTCTGCCTTCCTCTGATCTCTTACTCTGAGGATAATGGGGTTTAGTACTTTCCCTTCTTGCCCCTGCTGCAGGTGTGAACTAGAATACAAGACAAACTGCGTGCTGGAGTGCAAGTTATTTGTTGTTTGCAGATGAATAGAGGTAGTTTTCATTTCCTGTGATTCTGGGTATTAAATTCCTTCCCCTTGTCATTTACCCATTGCATGACATCTTCTGCTTTCAACTCATTCATTCCTCATTGCATCTGAAAGCCATCACATTGAAGTCCATCAAGAAAAACATAACTGAAGCAACTCAATGGAAAAAAAAATAAAAATAATAAAAAAAATAGGCAGGTGAATGCGCAAGCAGGTATCGTTGAAGAAAAGGCATTTCTCAGAGGAAGAGTAGAGTATCTGAGGATTTCCTTTCTCAGCACCAAGGATGCTTCAAGCCGGTCTGAAATATCTACCAATGTAATCTATCAAGACACCAGCAAAAATAAAAATCCCAACTGGAGTCATCTAGGAGTGAACTAATCTGCTCTGTCCTTGTCAAGACAGCACCCAGACTGTGCCCTTGTAGAGGCAGTGCCCATCTCTTAGGATGTTCCTGCTCAGCACCGTGAGACCCTGACCCACTTTCTAGCAGGAAGGGTACCTGTAGTGAGACAAGAGCCCCTGAGCTAAGGCCAGGCAGGGGAGGCACGTAGTAGTACCTCCATGCTTTATTTATGAGGTGCTTATTTCCCACCTTCCAGTGAAACTGCAATTAACTTGTAAATGTATGCTACAAAATTAATTTTCCACTAGCTGCTGTTCTTCTGTAACTAAGAGGAATTAGGTCAATAAAACACCAATGTGAGCTCTGATATGTCCCTCACGACAAGCTCTGTCCGGATACGAAAACCTGTGAAACTAAAGAGCCCAGCCCAGCTTGCACAGAGAGAGCCCAAGGACTAACAGGGCTTCAAGCCCAGCAGAGATCCTCCATCCAAAGCACTCCCACATTGCTCAGAGCACTGCTTGTTTCCTGGAGCACAACAACATGGTAATGACTTTCATGTTACAGCTCAAGAATCTTGCTAAACTAAAGGTGGTTTTGCATGTCCACATGGGGATCTGTTATGATGGGATCCATTAGGTCCGTGACATGTCCCAGCGTTGCAGCCAAAAGACTAGACCAGGTGCTGCTGGCTCTGATCGACTGGGCCCATGAGCTCTTTGTGTTTCTATACACACTTATCTGTGTTAGAGGATAATGAGCCTGCCACCACGCCTCAGGGACAGGGGTACTTCTTGGCTTCAAGGAGAAGAAGTTCATCCTGCAGAAGACTTTAGTCATGGTGGAAGGTAGCTGAACACATCATTGGTTCAGAGATGGTTTTTCCTGGTGGATGGCTCTACAGGAGACAGCTGTTCTGAGAAACAAAGACACTTGAAACTGACAGCAACATTACCTGGCAACTGAAAACAGCTGCTCTAGAAGAAAAGGAATAATGCACTCCCCACACATACAATAGCATGTTATGGGAGAACAGCTAATCTTGCAGCATAGGCACAGAATTCAGCACTGGGAGGAGATAACGGAGACCAGGGGCTCTTGTGCTATGGGTCAGCTGCTGGCCCCCAGCTTTACGTCTTCTCAGCAGACACAACAGGCACTGTCACACAATGTCACCATGCATGCGAGAGATAAGCTCCTGGATGAAAAACAGCTGGCTGAAACTCAAGCCAGGCAAGATGGAAATGATGCTTCTAGGAAGAAAAAAATAAGTGATTCGGCCATTTTCTAATGCTGGTGCTGTCTCCCCCATTGCATGGGGAGAGGAACCCCAGTGGGCTGGGGCTGCACTTACTTCTCAAGGCTCAGCCCACACTAGTCAGTAGGTGTTCTGGGCACTCAGGACCTGCTTTTCTCTTCGCCTATGTTAAAGAGGTATGAAGGAGCTGGACAGAATAGAAGGAATACTCAGAAATTCAAGGAAGGTGGTGTTCCATTCATTTTGACCCATGAGCTTTTCCATCCTCGTGAGCATTATCAGCCCAGGAGGGAGTTATTCCCCACATGGAATAATTAAAAACTTGTGTTTTCTTTGGGGATTAAAATTCTCCATCCCTTCTGCAGCTCCCAGTATAAGTTCCCACTCTACTCCCCAGATTTCTTTTCCCTGCCCAGGAAGTCTGTTTCAAAACCTTCCATAGGAAGCCAGGCAAAAATGAAGAGGCACAAAGTGACTAGCAAATATCCACTTGCCAAAGTGATAAATAGTGGAGGGGTCAGCCCTTAAGTTAGCTCTTGCATTCAGAGTTAATGTAGCTGACTGATCACCCAGCGATTAAAGCAGTCACCCGGAATATGGCAATCCTTTCTCTGGTGAGGATTAGCCGACTGAGTTTGAATTTCCTTTCTCTTCCACGGCTTCCTCTTCTTTCTTATGTGTGCCTTTTCTGAGACAGGTGGGCTCTCTTCTGATGAAGAATTTGCAAGGTCTGAGCCTCATGCCAATGTGGAAAAAAGGTCAAACCCCAAGGCTGCAGAATTCCTCAAGAAACAGAATTCTTGTTTTTTATCCAGCTCACACAGAGTAAAGGGTAAGAAGTTTCTTCATTGGCAGCTCCACAATACCTGCCTCCAAGGACACTTTCCTCCTAATCCCCAGTAACTGGAAGATTCTTGTGCCCTGAAGCGTGAAGGTTTATGTCTCTTCCACAGCGCTGGATGTTTTGTTTAAAATTCAGAGCATTATAACTTCTAAAATAGTGCCTGTGCTCCCTTCCTGCGGATGTTTCAGCAGCTGAGATCTGCTGACTCAGGTCTTTCAGCAGTGACACTTTTAACAATGGTGCAAGCCAATACCCTGGGGTCACAGAGCTCAAAGGAGAACTTGTGTGTCCTTCCAGTGGAGCAGGGCGGAGAAGGAGGCTGAGGGACTGGGTCACCAGAGCACTTGGGTGGCCGGCTGTTCCCATCACATCTCCAAGACACAGCATGTCCACCTGAGGAAGCCCTCACACCAGCTCATGGTGTCCTCACCAACAGACCATGAATAACTGGATTTAACGTCTGCTCTCCTGGGATGCGTGCACCTCTAGCAGGCTTACAGGTTACTGTAGCCAGGCACTGTGGGGTCAGAGAGAAGCAGTTTGGCCCCATGCTCCTAGACAAGACCACTGGTTGGATGTCCCTCCATCAATGGCTGGATGTGAGCCACATCGTGGCTCCATCAAACACTTGCCAGGAGGGGACCAGCATCCTGAGGGGACAACTGCTGCTTGGCGACCTACTCCAGACTACATCCTCTTGGACAGCCCTTCTAACGCTCGTGATTTCCTACACATGTCTTTCTGCTGATGAGCACAGCTCCCTCACCGTTGTGGTTAAACCACAACACTCACCCGACCTGGTGCTCCTTGCAGCTGCTGCCTCCTTCCACGTAGTCGGTGGGTGGTGGATCTGGGCTGCCAACTGCTCTGCCTAATGAAGGCTGGCATCTGCCTCACACAAACCTCTTCCTCCCGTCACACAGAGCACATTCAACTTCTCAGGAGTACACAAAGAAAATTCAAACGTTTTACAGAAAAAAAATAAATGTGCTCTCATGGATATGTATAAAATTGCCCAAGTCGGCGCAGGGAAACAGTATGTTTTCTCCTCTTTGGACTTGCTCTTTCCTCTTCCTAACATGTGGAACAAATGTCTCCTTTGGACCGTGATGGGGTAACTTGGAGAGGTCGGCAGAATTGCTGCAGATGGACCCAGGGCTGGTTTTATTTTTCTATTGAACCTTGATGGAAACGCATGCACAGCAAGTCAGGGCCTGTCCCTTTTCCTTTCTCCTTTCTCTCTCTCTTTCCTTTTTTTTTTTTTTTTTTTTTTTTATTTCTTCCAGGAGTGCTGATGATAAGAAAAGCAATGTCTAAATCTTCTTAATGGTGTTTATGCAAGCAGTTTTGCTTAGCTGCAGTCCCTGCCACCCCCTCCCCCGTCCACCCTCCCCTCCCATCTTCCTGCTAATATCGCAGCTTCATTCCTTTCCCTGTTGGCTATTACTATGGACTACAGCGAATCTAAAACTAAATAATCCCCTTAGTGTCAAGTTTTCTGGGCTGAGCAAATAAATCTAACCAAATGCATTATCTAGGTAGAGGAGGCTGTTGTAAGGGGGGAGAAAGATAAAAGCTATTTTACTTTAAGGCAAAGAGTAAAGCCATCATTTTTCATTCGCATTGTACTTTTAAAGATTTTTTTTTTATTTCATTTTAACTTTACTGTTCATTCCCTTTCTCTTTCCATTGTAATTAAAAAAGTACAGAAATGCAGCAAAGCTTCTGATTTCAAGCATTAAAGAGAGGGAGAAAGACCCCAGATAAGGTGCAATTCAAATCCTCCTCTCAGACGGGTAATTCTGATCAAGCAGCAAAACAGTCTAAATAAATAAACCCTTCTCCACTTCCCCTGCCCTGCGGGAGAGGGACGAAGGGTATTAGGAAACTCATTTATGGGAGGAAGAGCGAATGGAGGATGCACATGTTGCAGTACAAGGTGGGGAGGTCTCCTTGGTCTGGGACTGCCTCAGGTTGTCAGCTCACAAGGGCAGGATCACTTCTTTGGAGTGTGCATGCGTGTGAGTGTGGTGGCAAAGAGTTCTGATTTTTGCCTTCTTCTGCAAATCCAGGGCAGGTCCTCACCCAGCATAAACCACTGGAGCTGCATTGGGTTCGCCCAAACCAAAAATCTGGACAACATTGCCCCCGTAGCTGCCAGCATTCACTCATGGATCGGGTTTGTTCAGCTGTGCCTTTCTCACCAGACTTCCCTCTTTTTATGATGTCTACCCCAGACCTGTATGTGCTCTGGGGCAGGGGGAGGCATTCAGCATGGCAATCTCCCTGGAGAGCCAGCCTCCTGACTGGTTCGCAGGCAGAAACAGCAGAAATGACCCAACACCAGCATCATTTATCTGAACCCATCCTCTCGAATATTGGTTCTTTTCAAATTAAGAAGATGCCTAGCAAAATCAGAGCCTGACTCATATGTTTCTGCAAAATCAAAGCTCCCTCATTTTGGCCTACATAAGTGAAAAAACAAACGAGTAGCTGATTTTGGATTTGTTGTCTCAAAGAGCAGGAAGCTTTTGAGCTGTTGGAGCTAGATGAGGTCACAGAGTGAGGTGCTGCTCCTCTCACATACTTCCCCTCCATGCTTTTTTTTCTACAACTTCAGTGTTGGAGTAATTTAGTCAATAACTTTTTCTCTGTATTTGGCTTCATCCTTGTATATGTGTCTTTGACTGGTTTCCCCATCTCTGGAGCCAGCTTGTCATGGTGATCTGCTCTTATAATTCTTTAATCTTTATAACTCTCTGGTTTCAGTTGGACAGACATTGCTGTTTGAAACAGAGCCCTTGCCTCTTTATTTTTTTCCCCTTTATTAAACCATCCTTATACATGTATTTTTTTCTGATTTTAGCCATGAAACCCCAGGAAGAATAGAGGTTTTGTTCTATCAGTTCTTTATATATATATATATATATATATATATATATGTATGCATGTATGTATGTATGTATTTATCTTCTTTAGAAATAAAACTTCAGGCAGAGCTCACGTTAAAAAATTAAATTAAATTAAACTAAAAAAAAAATAAAATTAAAGACAACTCCACTACTCCATTGCATTTTTGGGATGAGAATCTGCAATAGACATCACAAGCAATCACAGGACAGCTCTTGACCTGCTGCTGGTCAGCCTAGCAAGGACAACAGCTGAGGACCAACTGAGGACCAGGCTTAATCAATTTGCAATACAATGGTGCAAGCATCTTGCTCATTTCATTCTAATACTCTTTTAAACATCTGCACAAAACTGCCTGCTTGGCTATGGATCAACTCTAAAAGTGTTCAAAGGAAGAGCTGCAATCTTTGATAAACAAGCTGAAGAATATTATCTGAGATGTCTCTGGATTACCCACATGCCCTAGGATATTCTGCAATTCTTTCAAAGGCCTTAGGGCATCACCCAGTTACTTCTGTCCCCCTGGAAAAGCACCACATGCAATTACATTCACGGGCACATTATTTATTATTTTCTGTAAACTCTGGCTGCAATTTCTGCCAATATTAGCAATCATTTCTGAAACCTAGAGGAATGTCAAGTGGGCCCCAGTAAGTTACCGCTGATCTGCAAAGTCCTGGTAAGCTTGTGCTGATACACACTGAGCATCCTGCATTACCAGAAGGTGCTTCCATATTCAAAACTCCTGTAGAGTGGCCTGCTATGAAAATAGGTTTGTTCACTCCTCATGTCACTGTTTTGTCTGGAGGCTTCCCCTGGAAAAATGACTATCTCAGGAGCATCCTTATGAAGCAAGCGATGACTTTTAAGAGAAAATCTTGGTGGTGGTTTTCACTTGCTCCACTTGTGTCTCTATTTTTTTTTTCTGTTCAAATATGGTGAGACCTACCCACTCCCAAAAACATTTTAACCAAAAGCATTTTCTTCTCCTATTGTCCACAGTTGTCCCCCTCCCTTCCTGGTGAACCTAACGACCCCACTGACCATCCTGATATGGGTGAGTTTTGGCTGTGAGCACAGTGTGGGACACAACCAAGCCATGGGGCTGCAGCTCCATGCCTCGTCTCCTTTGTAAGAGCACTACAGCTGAGCTCCTGAGCAGGATCAGCCCCTCAGCTCACCTGGCAGGAGACCAAAGCTAGGAGGGGGCCATTTTAATTGCTGCAGATGCCAAGAAGAAATAGCAGGTTTTGCTACCTGCAGCTTCTCTCTTAATCTCTGCTAGACACACGATAAATGCAGCATTGCCAGCTCATGTCTTTAAGCGTGCCTCCTGTGGTCTTGGTTGTGTTCCCAAGAGCTCTGGATCCCACAGGCATGTGGCTGAGCTGGAGTTGTGTCCTTTTTTGTGTCATCTGTAAAAACTCATTTTAAAAGTACATGTATGGTTTGGGGGAGGGAGAAGGGGGGTAAAAAGGAGACACAAGTTCATATGTGACCAATGTGACAAAGGACTAAGACCAGAAGACACGTGAAAAGAACTAAAAAAGGCAGAATGCTTTTTCAGATACTTCCAGACCTGTACAGGACCTCCTGAGCTCTGCTTCCCATGGACACCTGGATGCATGACACCGTGGGCCTGTCAACTGCACAGCCACGCTGCAGCACAGGGCTTCCTAAGTTCCTTTTTAACAGTGCTTTCCTCTATGAATTCAGTAACTTGGCCCCTGCCACAGGGTTTCACCACCTGCAGTGTTGAATGTCTTCTTGTAAGTCGGATCTGCTAATTCTTATTCCTTTGCTTTGTCACTTTGTTGACTGGCCCCATCTCCCCCCCCTCCCCCCCCCCAAAAAAAAAAAATAAATACTTTTTGACTGTGCAAGACAGTAAATAAATCCACTCATTCCCCTCGCTCTCTCCATAATGAACAAACCCATCTCCAGCCCTTGCTCAAACTTCATGAGCCCCAAAGCCCTCCTGGTGGCCCTTTGCTGGGCCCACTCCAATTTGTCAGCCTCTACATCAGCAACAAAGCTCCAGATGTAGGCACACGAGACACAAAAAATCACTTCCCTCGTCCTGATGGATGTGCTGATGCTGCTGATGAAATCACTGTGCAATGGGTCTCATCTCTGCAGGGGCAGGCAGCTGACATATGTTCAATTCAGTGTTCCTCAGGACCCCTGGTCCTCTGCAGACCTCTTCCAGAGTGCTGTAATGGGACAGCAGCACAACCCTTTTCATCCTCCATGGTGTGCAGGCCATCCTTTCTTAGGTCAGAGGTTGGACTCGATGATCTTGAGGTCTCTTCCAACCTAGACAATTCTGTGATTCTGTGAGACAACCTGCACACAGTGGAGCACTTCCCCCTTGTTTTCTCTCTGGGTGCCACCTTGGTTCTAAGCAGAGCACGACTTTGGCTTCTCACTGTTTTACCCATTGCACCATGCACTGCTTGCAGTGTGAAGGGCTGGTTAGCAAAGCCTCGCATTTTTGGCTCTTGCCTGATGCTCTGTTATTCTCTTCTTCTGCCTGCTCCTGTTTTATGTATGGCTACCAGGGTGCTGTGCCAGATGGCTGGTCCTGGCTCTGGGCTGGGGCCAGGGGCACGGCGCCGAGGTGGGCTGAGCCTGCTGCATGGTGTGTGGGATCTCTGGTGCAAGCCTGGAGGGCTGACAGGAGGAGAACCGGGAGTCAAGCAGAGACAAGACAGCTCCTGGGACATGAGACAGCAGGAGCAGGGAGCAGAATTTGGGTACTGAATTGGGAGCAGAAATGCAGGGATTTCTTAGCAGTGGGTTTGGCTGAATGGGATCAGGCTGCCTTCCTGCATGGCCCTGATCATCTCACTTCACCAAATAACACCTCAGTGACAAAGCTGTCAGCACTGGTTCCTCAAGGCTATAAAAGAGGTCTGTGCTTCTGCTTGGTACATCTTCCTGCAGTTTCACCAACCTTTTGCCATCTCATGGCTGGGTTTGTAAGAGAACCTAGCAACAAGCACCTAGATCAGACAGAGCTTTTGAATTTCCACCATCAGTCTGTGCTAACTGTTCATACATTGGGGGGTCAGCTGCTTTTGGTTCACACAAAAGATCAGAAGTGATTTGTCCAGATCCTTCCAGTTCTGAGTACCAAAGATCCCTCCTCTCCTGGAGCTGAGATGCTCATAGTGCAAGAAGTCACGTAGACCTGCACCGCTCCTGGTGTCTGTCGGTGTTCACAGCAGCGTCAGTAACCTGCAGCTCCATGGGTTTATACCGTGGCTTATCAGTGCTTAGCAACTCAGTTAAGACTGGTAGGTTGCCCTCTTCTCCATAAACCAAATATTCCCTCACTCCAAAACCCTTTGCTATATGTGTCCTTATCCACTCAAGAACCCGCTGAATGTATTTTTGCTCTCTTCTCACAGCTTGCTTGAGAGCAGTGCATAGACACTCACGCTGGTTTCCCTATTTTCCCCAGTTTATCACTTGGAGCTGCCTTAGCTGCCAACGCCCCGAGCAACTTCACCTCTTGGCATCTGCAACTCTTTTCTCCTCAGCACAGAAACCTACAAAGGTGGGTGGCTTTTAGGAAGGTCTCCCCAGTGCTACGTGCTCCTACATGCTGATCCCTGGCACCCAGCCTTGCCCATCAGTCCTCAGGATAAGGATGCTGAGACACAGCTCTCCCCAGTCCTCCCTTCAGCAGCATCACACAGGGTTTACAGACTGCTCGACCCAAACTGCTGCAAGCATTTGCTTGCAGTCTGGGTGTATCCCTCTCCTGGGGCTTTTGTGAGCAAGCCACAACTAGAAAAGATTTCCAGCATTGCCGCACCAGATCTGCCTCTGCCAAAATCAGCTGAATTTGCTCTCACCATTGTTCTTAACCGCAAAGTTTACCCAGAGGTTTGTTTCTGCCCATCAACCCTTTGTGCTGCTGATTGCCGCGGGTTGCTAACAGTTTTTGAACTGGTGACAGATGACAAACGTGAGAAAAGTGTGCTACGAAATGGGATCATCTTAAATCTTTTTGCCAGCTTTCTGTCACTGCAGCATTCCAGGGCTGGGAGTGCATGACGGCTTTGACCTTGATTATATTGGTGATAATCCATCTGCACAAAGAGTATGGATACATAAATGCACCTATACAGAGGCATCTATACTTATATGTCTGGAAGTATAGATGTGCAAAAAACAAAACACTTTTTTTTTTTGCACAGCCTTCTAATGCCACAGGGATTGAAAGCAGCCATTTGTGTTCACTAAGGATATATGTTTTTTCTTTTCATCCCTTTTATAATCTCCTCTATTTTCATGGTTTTCTGTTGTGGTTGTTGTGTATTTTTGGGGGGAGGGTGAGGGGGTAAGTAGAGGGAGGGGCTCCCACCAGTTTATAGCCTGTTAGGGAGGTTTTTCCAAAATACAAATCTTGTCATGGCCTCTGTGTGTGTGTTTATTTTTTTTGTTGTTGTTGATGATTTTTTTTTCCTGAATTTATTTATCTCACTTTTTTGATCTCACTTTTTGCCTGTACCAGTGCTGCTCTTTGACTGAAGCAACTCTTTCCTCTCCCTCATGTTTAATACCCTGATCTATTATTTCCTGAATATTTCCCCGTTTTCTCTTCTGCTGGAGTAACCAAGCCAAGATCTTTCTGTCTCATCCATAGGACACGTTTCTATCCTCCTTTTCACTCACCAAGCCTTACCTAGCTCTGGCTCTGGGTAAGTCCATCATTCCTCAGCTATGTGTGACCAGAAGACCCAGACATTTTCCACACAGGGACTCATTGGTGCAGAGCACAATGGCATTAATATTTCCTTCCCTCCACTGGAAACACCTTTCCTGAGAGTTGCATCCTAGGGCTGCATTTGCTTTCATAGGTGTGTATCACATCAGTGCCACAGATTTTGCCATCAGGCACCAAATTTTGCTTCTGTGACCCTGGCCTGAGTGTACTGTGCCACATTTCTAATACCTTTGGACATCTTCCATCTTCTTCTTTCAGGCTGTCACTGGAACATTGTGTCCTGTTCCTGGTCTTTGTAATCTCAGCTCTCTGAGTGCTGAGTGTACTGCACAAAGCCAAGTCTCAGCCCTGTCCTCCGCAGTGCTCTGTGCCACATCAGTGCGTCTCCCTACACTTTGTCTTGTCCTTCCCAAGAAGAGCATTATCATTATCATTAGCAGCAACAGGATTATCCTTCCAGCCCGGCTATTTATGATCTCACTTCAGCTGGTTCACGTGAACCTCAGGCACAATGATTTTCCCCACCTCCCTACACCTGGGTGAAGCAACGTGTGATTACAGGCTCTGCCATTGCTCACACATCACACATAGCCTCTGGCATGTCTTCTGGGACTTGCAGGTGATACACTGCAGGCAGCACACAACACACCTGCCTTCTGTTCCTAGATGCTTGTGCTGTGCTTTTTCCCCCTTGTTTCTTGTGCAAGGACCATTCAAACTGTGATATGGCACAGATCCTTCGGGTTGCTACTAGCAATGTCTCAGCAAGAATACCAGGAGATGACAAGTCTCAAGAGAGGCTGGTGGTGCCTCTCCATGCAGAGCCAAGGGGCTACACCCTAACTCATGGGGAGCCTCCAGCCTTTGTTACAGAAATTAGGATTGTCTTACCTGTACACTTGGTGTCCTGATTCACCTGAGGACACAGATGTTTCACAGGTTCACCTTCTCTGTAAAAGAGTTGCTCAGTGTTATGGTGCTCCAGGTGCTCCAGGACACAGCATAGGAAACCACAGCAGGTTTTGGATCCATCCACAGCCAGGAAGGGCAGCATTTCCCAGGGAACAAGCACAGGTGTAATTCCAAGGAGGGGAAGTCTCAGAGTTATTTTATTTTACTAAATAAAATTATATTTTAAAAAACTTAGATTCCAATGAATGCATTCCTTCCACTTAAAATTTTATCCCGAGCTAGCCCAACAGCTCTGTGAATGACACACAGCACATCTTCATTAGGATAAGTCTGCCACCAGGCTGAGGGGAACAGCAAGAATTACAACTTATTCAAAACACCTGCACTACAGGGGAGGAGTTTTGGCTCAGGACACTGAAGGATGTATGTGATGGAGGGCTGGAGCCGCCCTTTTGCACAGGACACATGTTCTACCTCACCATTTATAGCCCCCTGAATTGAATGAACACAAGTCCTGCAAAGTTTCAAAATTAATCACTGAAGGGCTTAGACTCATTCAGGACAGATCAAAGCATTTTGTGTCCATCATGACATCACTCAGGGTCATCATTTACATCATTTACAAGGGAGTTTTAAAAGCATGAAAAAAAACAAGTGGGAGTGGGACAAAATAGTGGAAGTGTTTCCTTGTCTAAATGCAGAAGTAGGACCCTTCACGATCGTCATAATTTCACTTTTCTTCTGTGCTTCTTTCTCCTGATTTAATGTGTTATAAAATAAGCGTGGCTTTTGAAGTCTGTCAGTGTCGGATTAAGTGTGATTACCAGTAACTCTGTGTATATATAGATACATATATACTTTTATATATATGTAAAAGTAAATCTAATGAAACCATAAAATACAAATGGCAGAAAAGCTTGATGAGGCAGTTTTGCTGAACCTTTTTTATAAACAAAAGAATAAAAGTTAAATTATTAAAACTAATGCAAAAAGCCTCTGCCTGGGAGGTACAGTTATTCCAAGGATCCCGTTGCTGCTAGAGACAATGTTTAGTTGATTCAAACCAAGAGTGGCCTTTTCCACAGGAGGAAAGCCAGTTTTGATGGGGATTTAAGTGTTTTGGAGGAGAAAAGAGTATTGAAAATTCTTGCACCAACCTGTCACTGAGGAGAAGTGCGATGAGATTCAACTGGGGCATGCACCATGACATGTGCGTGGCAGTGGCTGCTGCCAGCCATGGGATGCTGAGCTATGGGGACAGTGGCCTTTCGGATGCTGCTTGTCCCCTGGCATGGTCTGAAGCCTGCCCCACAGCATGCAGAGCCCTCGCTTGTCTGCAGCGCTGCAGAGGTGAGCAAATCACTGCACGGCAGCAGTCATCAAGTTTGCACTCCGATCTTCTCCCTTTCTGCTAAGCATCTGGGAAGGGCTCTTCCTCAAACATACCAAGGCTTCAGGACATCGTGGCCAGGGTTTGCCAGCGGGGACTGAAAAAATGGGAAAGGTGGATGGAAGAGGTTTGGAAAAAAAAAAAAAAAAAGCAGAGGTATTTTGAAGATGCTGATTTAGAGTGTTATTAAAAATGCTGCCCACATAGCCTTTTAACCCTCAAAGATATCAGATAACTTTTTTTCCCTGCGGTGAGATGAAGTGGCTGTCATTATCTGCGAAGGTCTGTATCATATTGGAATCTGCCGGCGCAGGTCAGCGAGTCCGTGGTGTTCTGGTCCCGGCTCCGGCGCTGAATTACATTTCCCAGGCACAATGGCTGCAGAATGGGTGGGTGCTTTGTCATTTAAACTGCATAAAGAGGCAGAAATTGATTTTTATTGTGGATCTTCATATCTAATAAAGCTCTGAGGGGCTCTTTTCTTCTCCGACTGAATGGCCATTGAATGCTTTCAATCTAGTTCTGTGTTTCATGCCTAAACTGAATAGTGGCAGGAGGAAAATAGATGGGGGGAAGAGAGGCCAAGTCACTTTCCAGATTGAAAAGGATACAGAAGAGAAATAAATAAAAAAATAAAATAAAATAAAGTAAAAATGAATCAGGAAAAAAAAAAAAGCCATTTAAGTGGAAAGGGGACCTTTCCTGATGCTGAGGAAAAATTGCTTTGAGCAACGCGCGTGTGCGGGGCAGCACCGCAGCTGCGTGCATGAGGATGCAGCGGCTTGGTGCTGGGAAAAGGCCTGGGACTCAACCGAAATGCAGCCCAGGCACCCTGATGTTACCTGCATCTCCATTTGGTACCTTGGGCCTGGGAATTCCCTGCTCCCTGGTCGAGACATGTTAATACTGCATATCCCTTCATGCGTTGCCTCACTACTATTTTGCTTAAGCTGCTACAGAATGGGAATGTCTCAGTCTACATTGTCATTAATTAGAGGAGAGATTGGTTCAGAATACATCATTTTTTAATGTAATTAGTACCTAGTTCATCACATCCTCCACAAATCAACAAAAAGACAATAACACATAATGGCTTTTCAGTTGCTCTTTGATATGTATTGCTCATTTAGTCCTGTTACCCTTGGGAAGCTTCATCACAATTAACAAGGCCAGTAGCATTAGCATTAATTGGTTGTGCTGATGTTCTGACCTAAGGTCCTGAGGAGTCCTCCTGCAGCATCTTCATGCTCTGCCCAATCTCTTTGAATCCAGCTTGTGGAAACTGACACACGGGTGTCAAGCACTGACATTTTCTGGCATTTTTTTGGTTTTGGTGCGTGATCTGCCCCAGTGCTCATGCATGCCCAGCTAGCACTGGGAATCCCCTCCAGCACAGGCTGGTGCAGGCAGAGTGAACAGCTCCCAGTCTCCAGGAACAGGGAACCATTTCACATACCTTCATTTGGCTTTCTTGAAGCCCTAACTGTGTCAAAATTTTCCTAACTGGCAAAATTAAGGTCACAAGAACTAAAACAAAAGTTTAATAGTTAAGCAAGTCAAACTTCCTATGGGATCCACAATTCTTTCCCTGTACACCAAAACTTCCTTCAGGAAACAGATTTTCCTTAGGCCGCTATAAAAAGAGAATGACTCAGATTATTTTGACATTAATTAGAGGAGAGAGTGATTTACAATATAGTGGTTTTTAATGTTTTTTTTTTAATGTACTTTTTTTTTAATGTACAAACCAAGTTACTCAGAGAATGGGAGAAGGGAAATCAGTGAGAAGCATTTTTCTTTCCCCCACCCCATGGCAGACAGTTCAGCACAAGTCACTGTGAAGGGACCTGCCCTTCCAGCACTGAAAATTAGCCCTCTCTGGAAATTGGGCCACTAATGGGCATCTCAAGTGAGGCACCTGGAAACAAAACAAAATAAACCAAACCAAAACAAAAAAGAAGCAACAAAAAAAAACCAGAAGTTGTTGGTACAAATCGTGGTTGTCTATGCTGGGAGCTCAGTGCAATCCTGAAGCGCAGTGATGGTCCAGAAAGCCAAGAAAACACCAGGTTATACTCAAAAAGAGAATAATACTGAAAATGTTGTAATGGAATTACAGAACTGCAAGATACACCTTTACTCAGAATAATATTTTTTTATTCTGGCCTCCCCGCTTCAAAATGCAGACACAGGAAAGGTCTAGGGGAGAGCAAATGAAATTATTAAGGGCATGGAAAGACGTCCATGCAAGGAGAGATTAGAAAGATCATGGCTATATAATTTAGGGACGACATGAATAAGAGAAACCGTGATAGAGATATAGAAAATAATTTGTCTTTTTCTAGTTTGCAGCGCTTTTGTGAACTCAATCTGCAGCAGTTTTCCTTCAGATCCACACAGGACTCAGGCTTGGCAAGCAGGAAAACAAGCTCTGTAACAGAGCTGGAGGGTGTTCCCCAAGAACCTGTAGTATGGAGTGTTATTTACAACTCAAAACAGGTCATTTTATTAATGCAGACCTTTCACCTGTCCTGGATCCAAGGTCCTTTATACAAAGGAGGAAAGCTCCCAGGAATGTCTGCCCTTTGATTCCCTTTGGAGGAAGATTTTTTGCCCTACCCAGGTACTAATAATAGTATTTTCATCACCTGTACATCTGTGTTGCACTTAATTTTCCTCATACACCTTCACTGCAGGCAGGGTCTTGCAGTGCTGGTGATCCAGAAATTGCTCAGAGAAAGGATAAGCCAGTTGCCTTCCCTTAAATTAGCTTTGTGGCCAGAAAAGCCTGCTGTAGACCCTGCTCTTGTGTCTTACATGAAGGAGGACTCACTCTCTGCAAAACTTCTGGCAAGTTTAACAAGGCTCACACCGCTGAGTCACTGAGTTCATGTTGCTATCAGGCAGAGCTGTGCAGAAAGCAGCTTGTGTTCCTGCAGAAGTCCTACTCCCTGACACTCCATCAAAGTCTGAAGAACCCAAAGACAACTAAATCCTTGTTTTCAGCCCAAAGCATAGATGGAAGTGAAGCTTTTGACCTGAAAAATTGTCTCCTAGCAGAGAGAGGGTCTCTCTCTTCCCAGAGAGCATTTTTTGTGTGCTCTGGTAACTGTTTCAAGCAAGGTATTTTAAAGAGAATGTGAATTTTGGAGAGATACAAAAGGGCTTGTATGCCTGAATACTTGTCCATTTCTTCCAATTGTACTGATTGATCTAATAAAAGGTTATTAGATCTCTCTGTACAAAGTTGCCTCTATTCAAGAGGGAGCACTTCTGACACTCTTATGACACCATCCAAACTCCATGCCTTTCTAAATAGTAGCCTTAGACAAAGACTTGCCATCTGAGGGCCAGAATGGAAAGTAAAAAGAAAAAAAACAACCCAGTGTGTGACAAAGGTATGAAGAATACAGACAACAAAGGTGCAAGTAAGAATGACCCAAATTAAATGGTAAGATTCCAGATGGATTCAAGAGACACAAATCCCTCATCTAACCTCAAAGCACAGTGAGTCACCAAGGACAGCAATGAAAGCAGAGATCAGCTGGATGCCAAGTAGTTTGTTCTCGAGGTCCCTCGAGGAGGAGAGAGGTCTACGGTACCGGGCAGAGCAGTTTCTGTTTGCTTTGGGTCCTGTCAAGGTCTAGAATTAAAAAATCCCAGACATTTTGAAGAGCTGGTGGGAGCAGCAGATGGAGAGCACAGTCTTGTGGCCGGCCCAGGGAGGCAACAAGATGCTGCAGAGACCACGAGAGCAGAGCTAGTGAGGGACGGATGGGCGTCAGGACCTGGGGCAGCAGCAGACTTCACTTCCTTTTCCAAAGAGTTGCTACGTGCATGCAAATCTGGAAACATCTTTGTCTTGCTAAAGCAGAATAAGCTCAGGTTTGATGGTATGATTCCACGGTGGTATAATTTCTCAAAGCAGCTTGTTTCCATGTATCAAAACAATAAAAAAAAAAAAAAAAAAGTCTAATAGTTAAGGACTGCACTTCTGTCTGCCCACTGATCTTTTTGCAGAAACCTGCAGCAAGAGGACAGGATCTCAGCCAGACCCTGAGGGCAAGCAAGAGCACACGCAGTCTTATAGGACTGGCTGGTATTTCCTTACTGACGCAAGGTGTGAGCAGCTGAGGATACCATCGAGGAAGAGCACAGCAAACTCCCAGCTGAAATGGAGGCATTTCTTTAGAGCTTAAAACAAGCACGTCAACTTGAATTGAATTGCCTCTAAATGAAGAGCAAACTTTCTGAAATTAGCCTAGAAGGTAAAAATAGCTGTAAAAAGTCATCTCTATTTTTGTTATCGGATATTGGCAGCTGGCTTTCTCCAAAGACGAGGAAGACGAAGGCTGGGCCCTACCCTTCTGGGCTTTTTCAACCAATGACCCCAGCTGTGAGTGAGTCTGGTGCAAGGGGAGGGCTGTGCAGAGGGTCAATTATTGGGAAGTTTCAGAGGTGATGCTCTGCAGCCAAGGGCAGGCAGTGATAAGAGCTCCAGGTGAAGTGGTCAAAGCCAGGCTGAAATGAGTGATAGCAATGGTTAATACTGCAGATTGTAACCCACGACACCAGTCGAGTTTGTCAGGCGTAATGTGGCAGGGGGATTTTCTCTGTTTCCCTCTGAAGCATCCTTCTTCGTTTGCAGTGTCGCCGATCGGCGTCACTCACGCCGGATTTGTCTGACTCCCTGTCAAAGTGAAGTTTATTCACAGGAGTATGATTTGCCACAGAAAAATAAGCAGCACCTTCTCCCTACAGGAATTTGGGTAGTCAACATCAGGGAGAGGCATTGTGTGGGCTCTCTGGCTTCCTTTGGGAGTTGATTCTCTCTTACATGGAACGAACCATCCAGCCTCATATCTCCAGTTGCTGTCTGGGGTTTCAGAGTTATTTCCAACCTCCCCTGTATTCAGAGGGGTTGTCTGGGTGTACGTTGCTCCAATCTGAAGAGAAAACAAAGTGGTTTCTTCCCTTCTGAGCCTTTCCTCCATTGCTGCAGGTGTGATTTCCTTGTTGGCCATGGAGCCATGGGTTTCCAATGTGACAGTCTTCTGGCTTCAGAGACCTCTGCAGACCTTCTCGGTCTTCACCGAGGTTGCTTTGCTCTTGGCGCAGAGTAGTACCTAGTGATGATGTTCCTGTCAAGGGACTGTGGGCACGTGGCAGGGAAGGGGTGAGGAACATCCTGCTGGCCCAGGCAGCATCGCCTCTGTGCTCACTGCTCGCAGTCTATTTGCAAGGCATCCGTGGTATAAATCTCCCGGTCTCAGCAGGTGATTTATTGTGGTGCTTCTCCATCTGCATGTTTAGGCCTTAACCAAGAACCTTACTGTAATTTTCCATTGCCTTTCTCAAAATCCATCGTTTCTCCTATTGCTTCTGAACGTGCTGGAAGCTTGTGACCTTCCATTTTGCAACTACCTTCACCTGCTTACTTTTTCTGCCTAGCCTGGGGAAGACAATTCCTCCAGGCTGCTCCTTTCAGACCACATTTTCTCCATCTCCCATCAGTGTTTCCACCTCCTCTCCCGGCCCACCCCTCTGTCAGAGGGTACACATATGCAATCCTATACAACAAAGCCAGTATCTTTTTAAAATTATAAAGAACAGATGCAAACCTTCACAAAAATTATTTGGGGTAAAATTGCCTCTTCCATGTCTCATTCTTCCACCTTTCTTCTGCCTCACAGCAAAGCATAGCACAGTTATCTTTGAGCAGTACAATTCAGCCTTTTTAGTTCATTTTTTTAACCATTGCAAGAGGCAGGATTTGGAGATGGATGGCCTAACATTCTGATCTGGTAGGACAAATCTTCTATTTCTGTGTGCCTATAAAGATTTTAGATCAGAAAAGCATCTCATCTGAAATCCATGTACACAGTCCATGATCTTTTAATGCTGTTGATTAGGTAGCACCGAGCAGAACCAAGGCTTTAATACTAAACCTGCCATACCTGCCAAGTAGTTTCCATATTGTTCGTTTTGTATTTGCTTGTTCCATCACTCACCTGATCACGTACTCCTCCTTTTGGAGCTTACCAGCTCATGTTTTGTTCTCAGAAGTGCTGATGCATTGAATCTGAGCAGGGTTCTGGTAACAGAAATAGTTCCCTGGGTCTCCCAAGCTATGGCACTTGGTATTTTGGCACAGTCTTGGAGGACTGCCTTTTGCCATGAACCCAAGTTACATATTGCAATGCTTTCATGTTTTGCACCAAGACTCCCACTTACAGTGCTCTGCTGGAGCATGTGGCCTTTGAAACTGCTTCTCATTTCTATTAAAAAATATTCAAAATGATGCGGGGAGTAGAAGTTTGAGTTAATTACAAATTATTCTCGATTTCACTAGCATTTTATTAACAAATCCACATTAATCCAGTATTAAAGCAGGGCGGGATTATAGGATTTCTCTCATCTGAAGCTTGGAGCAAGGGAAGTCTATAATAAACCTACCTATTCATTTGACACAAAGCTGTTCTATCAAATCTACCACAACACGTAGCCCACCCCCCCTTCCTTGTGACATACATATGCAATGGTATACAATAGGAACAGTATATTTTTACAATTAACTAGAATGGATACGAACCTTCACAGAAACGATCCAGGGTAAAATTGCCTTTCCAGAGTCTCTGGCCTTGGAGCTGCTCTTCTGGCTTCTCAAGCTGCACAGGTGACTTAACTGGGCCATTTGTCACCTAGGGGAAACCCAACGGGTCTCCACCTGAGCCCATTTCCACCAGCAGGAGAGCTGACCTCATAACAACCCCTTTAACCATATACATTTGCTAAAAAGCAGGATGAGACCATTGCAGAGAATGCTGCCTCAGCAAATGGCTGTTAGCACCATGAGGTAGGACACCCCAGAGGAAGGAAAGGACCTGAGCACGTTTGGAGAAATAAGAGGGAAAAGCAGAACTGTTTCATCTTGATCCTGCCACGGTCCTCAAAATTGTCTTGAAAGTTTTCACAGAAAGGAGCTAGCTAAGGGACTGAAATAGTTTGCTTTAAGATATAATCCCTTTAATAAAATGTAAGGGTCAGAATTTCACATCGGCAGTGAACATTTTGCTAAATAGGGCATGATGAGCTTGCTGTTCTGCTCCTGGACCGGTCGCTCGTGCTTGCATTTTACGGTGTATAAAAACCACATGAAATTGCCATCTCTGCTGGGGTCGGTGCAGACTGATCAGTCCAAAGTGTAACAGCTCCTGAGCTGAAACTGTTCTTGTTTTTCTTGTTAGGGTGGTCCATAGAATTATTTTCCCTGACAGAAACAGACAGATAAAATGAAGAAAATGTTCAGTTTTTGGAGACCATTTTTGTCTCACTCATAGGGACACCATGAATATCTGAATGCTGAAGTTATTACCCTTTATATCTACAAAAACTATCATTTTTTCACAGTTTTTTGATTAAATAGGAAGGGAATTTGCTCATGGATAACTCTGCTGATTCAAAAAGCTATGTTTCTGTCTTAGGACTGGGTATTTCCAGCCAAACCTAGTCACTGCTGTTTTTCATTTAGAGTTGACGCCAGGCTTGGGGCTGCGCAGAAATGAAACTCACTGCCCCTGGCAATGGGGCAGAGGACCAGGGATCCCAGTTCTGGTTCTGCAGAGCTCCAGCAGTGTTTGCCTGCCCCACGTGCTGGATTCTCCCCTGAGTGCAGGTGTCTTTTCAGTGTCTCTTAGTATTATCTATTCTTCAGGTCTGTTCTCCCATGTATATTACTAAGACTTGCAAACAAGTGAAAATATGTTAGAGCAGAGAGACAAAGCCCATTACCGCCTCACCAGGAGCTGTATTCCCTTGGAGACTGGAGGGCAATATTTCATATTTTGTCAGAAGTCTCCTACTTGGACCTGGACCTACAGTGCTCGGTTCTCAGGCACAGCTGGTCCCACCTAGCAGGGAGCTGGAGACTTCAGTGGCCAGCAGGAGATGGTGGCTTTACCTGCCCTTCATGTTCAGAAGATCTATTTTTCTGCCTATGACCACAGTCCTGGGACTCTCTGGAGGCCCCAAAGAGAATCAAGTCTGCTCTGGTAGTCAGGCAAATCCAGAGAGAAATGGATCCTTAAGATATCAGCTCCTGCTTTGGACTCTTCCTGAGCTGGAATTTTTAACTTGTTCTCCCTGGTGTTCTGATCATGGCCAAGCACCGGCTCCAAGCCAGATGTCTGCAGAACTTCCTTACCTGCTTTCAAAGCCAAGAGAGGGTCATGGAGAAGTAAGCAAAACTGATGCTTAGGCCTGAAATGTAGGGTAGCAGGAGGTGAATTACGGTTAGATTTTAGGCAGCGTGGAGCTGCCACTCTGGGGTGTGCATCTCTTCCTGGTGCCACTGCCGGGGGCTGCTGTGAGGGTTGGGGTGCAGCTTGCTTGAGAAGACAATTATTGTCCCTCTGCTCACTGCCAGGTCTTTGCTGTCTTCACTGCAAGCTCAATGAGCTGCTCATGGATGGGAGATGGGGCCTCTTGGTGCTCGGTAATAACGGGCAATTTGGAGTACAAACAGCCCTTTTGTGCTTGTCACTTCAGGAGGCCCCTGATAAACGTGGCTGTGGAGAGGAGCTGACATGAATACATGTATATGGGATTCCTTCTGCCCGCAGCCCGTGCCAAGATCCAAGGCAAAATACACCACCTGTGTCAGGTCCTATTAAGCAAATTAATGTCCTGGGTTTTTTGTTTGTTTGTTTGTTTGAAATAAAAATGTAGTAGAAAATTAAAAAGAAACCAAGGAACTTCTTTTACAAATTAGTCATGATTTGCAAGAAAAATGATGCAATCAAGGGAGCTCCAGGACAACAAATGAGTGCAGGACTGAGACATTCATTAAGCAGGCCATTTGTGTCAAGAAGTTTCTTCTCCCCCACCTCTTCTTCAGCTCCCCTTTTGAGGATTTTGGGCATGGATTGAGAGACAGAGGACAACATGGGATCTGGGCCAGGCAAAGCAGAGGCAGCTTCCATGGGACCCCACCTGATGTGCAGGGAAGGAGCGCAGGGCATGGTGTCCGTGGGCTGCTTCTTCTTGTCTCTTGCTATCAGCACAAGCCCTTCTTCTACCAGCCTGCCCCAGACTCCTCCTGAACTCCCCACTAATACAGCTCGACTCATGCCATTAAGCAAATCCAAACTACATGCTGCACAAAGCTTCCAAAAAGCCAGCCTCAAAATAGCTCGCACTCTAATGCAAGCAGCAGACAAAGCTAAAGAAAAGCAGAGGAGCAGGCACCCTTCAAGCTAAAGCATGTTATTAAGGAATATTCCTTTTTTGAAGTTTGTTGATTTTATTTTTATCATATTTTAACACAAACCCTTTTCAAGTTGTAAATTAAGTAACTGCTGCAGAAGGGTTATGGGTTGTTGTTTTTTTTTAGATGCATTTCCTATAGAGAGATTTTTAAAGTTTCCAGTACAAAAAAAAAAAAAAAAATCATGGAAAGCTGTGTTGAATTATGTGATACATTGAAATTAAAATGAAATTCCAAATTATCTTGCAGTCAGGGGCTGATGTGGACTGAGTGATAATAAATAAAGGTTAAAAGGACATTGGCAAGTCTTTTTTCATGGCTTTCAATTTTTCCCCTCCCTGTTGTTTGTAAAAACCTCTTAGAAGATTAAAAATAATATTTCTTTCCCTATTGATTTTTTTTCCTTTTTTTTCCACATTTGAAAGCAGCATTTATTTATTTTCTGTGTTTCTAATGGAGCTGGGATTAATGTGGCTTTATTTGTTCTTTATTTGGCTTGCGCCTTGGTCTTGCAGAGGTACTGGTGCAGCCCTGGGAAGGGTGTTCAGCAGCAGGACAACAGCCCAACACTAGATGCCTCATCAAAAGACCAGTCATAGGCCAGTGCCATCCATAAAGATGTTGCCACCCCAAAACTCAGCTCATTTGACTTTGGCACATGATATCCCTAGGTTTAGAGCAGTACACTGGTCCAAAGGCTCCATCCAGTTGAGTCTTATGTTCTGGCTGCTGGAGGAGATACTGTCTGCTTCTGGGTGTTGGGCTTGGAAAAGTACCAGACGGGAACTGAGCTTTGTCATCCCCCACATCCCCCCATGTGGGAACATCAGCCCATCTCTTCTGCTGGACCCACCACCAAGTTGCCATTGACCTGGCTTATCTTTCTTTTTGAAGACCCTTGGGGTGGCTTTATCTTCTCAGAGGAGCTGTGAAGGTCGGTGCACTGCAGACCATGTGGCATGGCCAGTGCTACGTGATGTGCCATATGGATACTAGAGCTGGGCTGGAGGTCCAGCCTGGGCTTTGCTCCAGACCAGCCTCCTCTTGCATTCTTCAGGCACCCGTGGTGAGCCAGGTCTCCAACAGCTCCCACTGCACCCAAAGCAGACACTGAAATAGTCCGCCCCCAGGTTTTAATTTAAATTAGGGGAAGCAAGAAACTCCAGTGAGACTGCAGACAGCTCAGCAGAGACCTCTGCTCCCTGTGCAGCAACAGTGCAACGGCACAGCAGACGCACGGCCGCCCAGGCGGGAGGATGGGCTAATGCCTTTATATACATCAGAGATGCAGTTTCGTCTGCAGTAATGTTTGCAGTAGTGGTTTTCCTCTTGAAAAGCCTACAACAGCATTAGGGGGGTTGGAGCTGGGTGATAAGAATATTAGATGTTATTCATGGCAGTAATCAGAAGTGAGAATGGAGGGATTGGGAAGGCTTACCTTGGAGAAAGGGAAGGCTCTGCCAAAGGTATTGAGAATAAAAAATGGCAGGGAAACGAGAGAGAAACCTCAGTTCTTTGCCTCTGGAAAATTAGAATATTTTTTGCCCTGTCAGCTCTTTACCAGTGGAACTCACTGCTGCAGGACTCGGCAGGGGAAACAAATACGGCAGAAAATTACTCTGGTGGGGGACACACCATATGGAGGTCCTGGTCCTGCTTTCTGCACTAGCCTCAGCACTTTGTGGGTAGGAAGGTAGTGTTTTAATAATTATCAAGGTGGTTATTTGCACATCCACTTCAGAGAAGGGATCATGCAGTGTGATATTGCAGCTGCTTCCAGATGAGGCACGGGGTGAGGATGCTAGAGATGCAGCTGGTTTTGGCCAGCATGCAGAACGCATGTCAGCAGTCAAACAAAAGCTATTAATGCCTCCAGTTCTTGTCCAGGCTGTAAGCTCTTTAGGAAGGGGAAAGCCTGCCAAGACGCATTTGTATAGAGCCCAGGACAGCAGGAACTAACAGCCAAAAATAACCACCAAAACCGATAATGTACCAACACCACAAGATGCTCCTGAGTTTCAATTCCTTGTGACTCCTCGCTGGAACAGCAGCTGGTGCTTTGGGGGCAGCAACATGCCAAAAAAAAAAAAAAAAAAAGATGCTGAAAGACAGATGGGTTCCTTGCTTCGGTGTACATAAAGACTGCTAAAGACCTCTGTTCTCGTACCCAGTATTCACAATGAGAAGAAGGTGTGTTTCCTAAAAAACAGAAGAGGGAAAGGCAGGGCAGCAGCATCTCGCTGGAGAATGGCAGCAAATTCAGCTCCCCCCCTACACTCCCTTAGTCAATGTGGTGAAAAGTAATACCCACCAACAACTGGGATGTGAAGAGCTTCATGGAGACTTCTTTAAATCCCTGCAGGAGACGCACGTGGAATGTGCAGCATCCGTCCCGAGTTTTTTGGGGGAGAGGAAAAAAAAGGAATTAAGCAAACCCCTCCCAATTTCCAGGTCCGCACTGGGAAACCAGCAACAAGTACAAAAGCCCGCTTGGCTTGAAACTCCAAAGTTTCGCCCAAGCAGACTTTCTTATCGCTCTTCCTACAATGTGTGTGATACTTTATTAGCATCTTCCACAGTAATCCCAGCAAAACTGAAGCAAAAAGTGTCAGATCAAAAGGGGGAGCATGAAAGCGGGCGGCTAAGCAGGTTGCTGGGATGCTAATGATTGCTTCCCTCATTCTCTGAGTGTCACACACAACATCGCTAAGCCCGGCGCAGCGCGTAAGCCACACAAATAGCCATATTTGTTAACATTCATGTGACTCTTTCGTCTGAGCTGTATTTCCTTGAGTACACCACAATGAAGAGTTTCTTTTAATAGGGATCAACCAAGGAAAAACAACTGTGAGGGACTTTTCTCTCCCTCTCCCTCCTTCTCTCTCTCTCTCACTCCCTCTCTCACTCTCTCTAAACCTTTTACACTGCGGTTGAACAAGCCTCTGGATAAAGACTTTATCCAAAAACCCCCTCTTTAAAGTTATTTCAAATTTCTCTGCAAGGCTTTCAGAAATCTGTTTGTTTGAGGGCAGAATTAGATGTGACCGGCGTTTTATTGTGACATAAAACCATATTTCTTCCCTGGAAGATTAAAAAATAAAATCGGTTAATAAGAAAAGCTGTCAGCAACAGAAAATGGCTGACATAATCCGTTTATCCTCCGAGCAATAAAGATATTGGTCCTTGGGAGTCTATCCTCTCTCTCATGTTATTTCGCCCAAAACATTATCTTCCCAGCATTCTGATGGATTAAGAAGTCATATGGGAGATAGCAGGGAAATGACAGATACAAAAAAAATAATATCCTTTCATTTCCCCTCCTCCCTGCTCTCTCTCTCTCCCTCTTTCTCTCCCATTTTCTCCCCAGCCCCTCCTTCCCCTGCCTCCCTCTCTCTCTCTTTCTGTGTCCCCTTGGAAAAGTGGTCCATCTGCCTATTCCCAGCATCCCAACGCTCTGAAAAAGTCCCATGAGGTTGGCCCCAGAGTGGTGGGGAGAAGTGCCACAGTACTTCTTGCACACCTCATTCGCTCTTGCACAGGTGGATACGAACAGTTCAGCACCATTTGACATCTTCACGGGATCCAAAAAGCCACCTGCCTACCGGCTCCTGGCCTCCGTATCTGAAAACTACCTGAATTTTAAGGAATTGCAGTCACAGCTCTTTGTCCCTACAGTGAGCAACTTGCTGTAGGCAGAGAGATGAAATCTGCCACCAGGTTTGAGTGGAGCAGAGCGGGGGCTCATTCCTGGTTTTTTGGTAGGTGAAATTGATGGATGGGAAATGTTCTGGTCTTTGGAAACCCCCTCTTTATCGATGACCTTCTTCATGTTCTGTTCTAGGGAAGCAGAACCACCATAGGAGGTCACCTCCACAGCAGCTGAGTAAGCAGACCTGGCAGCTTCATTCTTGGTCTTGGTGGCAACTCTGTCTGTCCAGAGGACCAGAGACTACAGGAGACAAAACATGGCCCAGAGCTTAGCTCCAGGGGCTCTGGGACACGCTGCTTTAACCCTGATACCTCCCAGCATTGTGTGACTGGTGGATTTCTGCTGCACTTCAGTAGACTTTTCATTTCCCCTTCCCTCGGAGACTCTGAGCAGCCCCCTGCAGCCACCAGCTCATGCTCTGCCATGGCTCAGTCTGACCAGGGTTTGCTCCAGCATCAGAACAAAGAACCCCAAAAGCTTTGAAGGGCTCAGGGACATGAGATACTGTCTAATCCCTTCTGCCTGCCCAGGGCAGGATCACACAGATCTAAAGCATCCCTGAGGGATGTTCATCTAACCTCTTCCTAAACACATCCCATACTGGAGACTCTGCAGCCTCCCCGGGAAATTTATTCCAGTGCTTCGCTATCCTTAGCACCAGAGTGTTTTTCTGAGCATCCGACTTAAATCTTCCATGCTGCAATTTAGGGCTGTTACTTCTCTTCCTATCCCCAGCCGACATGAAGAAAAAATTTATTGTCTTCCTCTTTTCAGCAGCCTTTCAGCTAGCAGAAGACTACCTGGAGAGGAAATGAGCAGGACGAGTGATCTTCTCTTCCTCCCCATCCCACCTGTTTTGCTCCAGGTGAGCCAGCTCTGGTTCTTTCAGCCTTTCTGGCAAAAGGCCTTTTTCTCAGCCTACAAGCACTTCCCTGTGCCCACCACAGGGTGAGCTGCCACCCAGCCTGGCTCGTTGGGGTGGCTTGCAGAAGCTGTGGCTGGCGAAGGTCTCCTCTCGCTGTTCCCCACACTCACCACTGTCTCCTGGGTTGCCCTGCAGCCCAGCTCAGGCTCCTCACTCAGTTGCAGGTGACTGGGACTTGTTGCCACACAGTTTTTGTCATGGCAAGCCAAAACACATGAAAATGGAGCTTTTAAAGAAAAGAATGTCACTTGCTGTGACAACTTCAACAGAAATTTTCATCTATTTATTCTTCTTTTCAGCTCTTTTATGTTTTGTGAACATTTTTAATGAACTTTCTTTCCCCCCAGAATCATCTCTGCTTTCAATTTGCTATTTTGTGTCATCTGATGGATTATAAGGGACACACTGACATCTTTCTGCACACTATTCACCCAGCACCAGGGTTGGGTTATTTGCCCACAATTTTCTCCCACATCTGTCCACCTCTCTGATACCCAGAGATGTTCTCCTTTTGCAAACCATGTTGTAAAAATGAAAACCATGATGTAAAATGAAAAATAGATATGCTTGTGATAAAGAGCAATATTTCAAGATCTTCTGTTTTACCAAAAGGAAAGACTGTGATTAGTTGTAACGTCCATTAAGGTTGCAAAGGTGTAGCCCAGGGTCATGGATACAGTTCTCACACAGCACAAATTGGGGGGGAAACATTATAAACTGAACCAGGCAGGACACAGTTTTACCAGGCTAAGAACTGTTTCAAATAACATTCCAAACTATATTTTGGACTGCACCAGTATGAGCAAAATAAGGTTTACTTTATTTTTAAAAATGTCTGAATGAGCTTGGGGGCACTTTAAATGTTGTAAAAACATCAGATTGAAGTATTTTTCTCAACCATTATTTTCCCTCAAAGTTTTTGTCTCTGCCATCTTCCACCAAAAAGTATATAACATAAAAGTTTTATCAACTATTAATTGTTCCTAAAAGACTGGAAATGCCTTTTCTCTTCCTTCATTTAATGAATACAAACATCTCCTTGATGTTACTTTTGAAGCTTCAAGAGAGCCTGCATATTCATTTGGGAATGTTTGAAAGATCACCCTGGTGCCAGGGACATCAGCAGCAGATGGAAAGTGGCCCAAAAGAGCTACAGCAGAATTCGGTGTGTGATGCCTGAGGCCAGCCTCTGCAAAGGCCAGAGTCTTGGAAATGTCCCTGAGGCTCAGTGGGAGTGTTGGTGTGAGCAGACCACTTCCACACAAAACTTTCAGATCCCACTAAACAGGCAGGATTTTCCCCTTTAGCACATGGGTAAAGACCCATATGTCTCACTGCAGCCCTTGCCCATATTTCTCCCCACAAGGAACTCCTTCTTCTGCTGGAGCTTTGAAACAGAGAAAATCCACGGTTTGTGCATGATGTCTTCACATGAAAAATAATCATAGTAAAGATCCAATGTGAACACAAGCAAGTGATTTTTCCAAGACCATGTCTGACTTAATTGCTTTTCTAGATGAGCCCTAGATCTGACCAGAGAACCCAGAGTGCATCATTATAATTCACTGAAAATACCCATTTATTTCCAGCAAATGGATTCCTTTGCAGAGGAGATCCTTAAGCCGAAAACGGTATTTCACCTTACCTCCACCCACCACTTCTATGCCGATCCAGACATAACCCGAAGTTCAAAAACATCATTTATGCGGTGGGGAAAACTGAGCAAAGACAAGCCTAGTGATCCTTTCTCAAAAGCTGGCAGACAGTTTGAAGGATTGCCAAGGGTGAAGAATCACCAGGTAGAAATACATAAGAACGTGGTAAAACTGGAATAATGGAGTCATCTGCCTATCAGCACCAATTCAGGTAGCTCTCTGGGGAGGAGGTCACACTGATTACCAAATAAACAGAGTCTGTTGGTGGCAGGGATGGAGGGAGATGAGGATATTTACTTCCAGTTGAGCAAATTTCTCAACAGCCTGTAAAACACATGATTACTATGGAATTACATGTATTACATTTGGCATTCATTCTTATTCTTCTTTAAAATATAGATATTCTCTAGGGCTGGATTCAAATGACAACCAAGGATTAAATATAAGAAACAAAACTGGGATTCAGCAGCAGTTGAACATAGCAAATATTACAGTGAGAAAGTAAAGGAAAAGAATTAAAAAGAAGGTAGTGTGCCATGAAATAGGCTGGCATTTAAAGGTTAGAGTGGAGTCAAAATCACAGCCCTGGGACAGCCCTCAAATGGCCACCCGGATATTTCTGGAGTCCTCAGATCAGCATGGTCTTTATCAGTTAAAGACCATACAGTCGTACACCCTCCAACCCTCCTTCAAAACTTATGGTTTCTAGACCTCCAATGAGACTCATTGGTATAATTTTTGGTTGTGTGTGACTACTAGTAATCCCACTTAACAGCTATTTTCTCTTTCTTTGTGTTACTGGATGACCCTGGCCATAACACATCTACTTTGATATCTTACTTCAAAAAACATCCAGAAACCAACTGATGCAGATTCTGCAGAACGTGTAGAGATGAGAGATAAGGAGTCAGAAAGGTTTCATAAATTCAGGAGTGCCAGTGGGCAGTGTGATGAATTCAGATAATGATCCTCATGGATGCTCCATGACTGAAAGCACAGGAAATCATGGCTGGAAGTTGGTGGCACACCATCTCCCTTTGGCACAACCAGAGAAGCCAGCACAACTTGAACAGTCAGATTTGGTGTGAGGCTACCCCACTATCATTCCATGTTTTGGGGTACTGGACACCTCTCCCAGACACTGCTCAGCATGGGCTTTGCTTCACAGTAGCACCTGAAGATGGTCCTACCAAAACAAGTCTACCTGTTTGGGACTCTCCAGACACATCACCGAAGACCAACACCAACAAAAGTCACCAGAAAAGATGGATGCTTGGAGGTCACACAGGGACTCAGCATATTGGCAGCAGCTCTGGCAGAACCAGCACCTCCCAATCTGCAGGTTTGTGCCCCATGTTTCCCCTTCTCTGGTAGCACCCCAAGGGGTCCTCCAGCCATGGCTAGATGCCATAAAGATGAGATCCCAAGCTCATCCTTTCCCAAGGCACCAAATAATTTGGGTAGCCTGAAAGCAGCCCTGACCTCCAGCATTTCCATGGCTAACAGCACCCTACAACCACTGTGCTGCTGGCACAGGCACAGGAGACAGCAAAGGAGAATGGAGAGGAGGAGACACAGACACACACACTTACACACGCTCCCAGGGATAAAAAGGATAACTGGATCCATGAAAATAAGCCAAGCACTGCCATCGTCGGTCTAAATGCAGATAAGTATTGTACTGAAAACAAAGATTACTTGTACTTTGTAGATAGAGACGTGTTTTGTTACAGGATGCTTTGTATGGAATTGGGTCACAGCAGAATATGAGCCAACTCCCCCTCCCGCCCGCCTCCTCCCAGCCTCCCTCTCCGCCTGCCTATCCTTTGAATCTGGAGCCAAATCTCAAGGGTAAGGGAGTAGAAATTGCTACAGTTTTGCCATTCTCCCTTGGCTGGGATTTGCTTTTCATTTGTGGGGCAATACTCATGCCTCTCTGCCATTCATCTATTAATTAATGTCATTGATTATTAGCTGCTCTCTCTCAGCCTTATGTTTTCAAACCTCTGGAGGGAGAAGGGGGTGTGAGGTGTATCTAAAGCATGCCCAATTCATATGAGGAAGAAAATGCCAAAGCTTTGTTATCCTCAGCCCTAAATCCACCCCCTTGCTACATTCTGGTCTGCTGTCATATGTCCTCTAGCCTGGTACGTATGCTGTACCCATCACCCTCATATTTGACCACATTTCCCTCTCCCCCGCAAAGCAAAAGCATCTTTGCAAGTTGTTGTCCTTTCAGTATTGTTCTGCTCAGGAAAGAGCCATGCGTCCACATCATTTATGGATCCCACCACATGTCTTGGGCACTGTCTACTGCATGGCTGAAACTTACCAACAACACAAAGCTAACAGCTGGCCAGTGAAAGTCTTTCTCTATCTCAGGCTTCTCCATTTCTCATTCAGTACATGACTACTGAGATCTAAGTATCTCCAGAAACCTTTGTGCTGTATGCATTGTTGGCCATGAAAGCCACAAAGGAAAAGGACTTCCAAATTCTGGCCATACTCATGAGTGCTTGTTTGCTGCTGTGTTTTTGTTGTTGTTTGTGGGGGGTGGGAGGAACCAAGAAGAAAGGTTTACACTACCTGCTAACGGCTAACTTCCTCCTAGCATCCTGACAAAAGGTGCATTGAAGATCTTTCTCAAACAAAGCACAGGCAGCACTTTGCCCACAAATGTCTGTCCCACAGATGGAGTGATATCCAGATTTTTCTGTAGCTACTGAAGCCAGAAAATTCAATTTTGCTTTTTATTTCCCTTTTTGTAGCACCATAAGTATCTGTGAGTCTCTCACAGCTGACAGTGGGGCTCTAAGAAATGGGCCAGTCAAGGTTCAAGGTCTGAGACATGAGGTCTCTGGGCTCTGACACAGCACCTGAAGCTGGAGGTATCAGCACTCAAGCAAAACCTGCAGGGAACATGAGACATTTTGATTCCACAAAGCACAAGGACATATTTTGACTTAAAGGGGAATTAGATGTTCATGGGCAGGTGCATTATCATATTACGATGTGATTGCAGGTCACTGCTTATTCTACCCATAAGAAGTCAAACTTCCAGTGGTACAAGCTTGGAATTTGCATGTGCTTTCATTTGATTGCATTTGCACCAGTCTCGTGGTCTGCTGTAAGACAGACCTGCAGTTCCTTTCAGGCAGATGCCATCTAAACCAACCTAAGCCTGGTGGTATCTCCAAGCCTTCTCCTGAATGTTGGTTTTCTCTCACTAGGGATGGGGCACCTTGGTTGGGACACATCTAACCATCACCAGTGTAGTATGAGGTGGCAAAACCATGAGTTACTGGACTTAAAAACTGCCACATTTTCAGCACTGACATGACATACGGGCCAGTTTGGACCCCTCCCATCTCTCCAGAAAGACCAGATAGCAAAGATGTCATTTCTCCAAGCTCTGAGGATTTAAAGGGTTGCCCACGTATTTTCTCAAAGAAGACAGGCTCTTTTGTAGTGCTGAGTCAGGGCTCACTTCCCTCCGCCCGCTGCAATTCACTCAGGGCCTGATCCAGCCACCACTGGAGCTGATGAATCCCACATCAAGGAGAGACGCCACAACATGGTACAGCATAAAGTTTTTATCAGTGCTGTTTGGGAATGAGGTGCATAACTCACTGGCGCTGTTGCCACTTGTGAGTAATGCGCCCATTCCACACTCCTGCGGATAAAACCTTTATGGCCCACCGCAGCACCGGGTATTACATCTAATATATGCACCGCCATAATGACGAGCACTGAAAACCTGTTTTTTTAACCTGTTTTCTCCCCCCTCTTTCTCCTTCCCACCCTTGAATACCCCTCCGTGCCTGCTTCACGGTGCTTTGCTTCTGCTTTGTCAACCGCCTGGGGAACCCGGTCTATCGATATTCTGGACAAGGTTTTGATTTGGAAAAAAAAAAAAAAAAAAAAAAAAAAAAAAAAAAAAAAAACAGAGTGAGCGGCATAATTTAAAAATCAAAGAAATTCATTTCAGTAGTAAAAGGTTAACAGCCTTTAGGAGGAACACTTTTTAATCACCCACGTCTAGACTCTATCACTCGAATCACCGGCAGCAGGAGTGAAATATGGCTAAGCCCCCGTCACCAAACAGCACCTAAAGACTGTTGTATTTAATCATGTCTGTGCACTAGTTATGGATTTTCATTATGATTCCCGATGCTGTTGCGCTGTGTAAAATATTAATATCCATAGTAATGATGCATGAAGCTTGGAGTGTAATTTCTTCACTCTCCTTGTCTGATATTAAATTGTTACCACTTTATCATTTGTGTAGAACTGCACGTTTCAATTAATCTTTCCGTATCAGCAGCCCTGATTAATATAGATCATGATTCATAAGCTTATCGTCACTATAGTTTTAACAGATCATTTATAAAGATCTTAAATTTCAGGGCCTGGGAGGCGCAGCCACTCCGTCCAAGGCTTTTCTCACTTCCTGCTCCAGCAGGTTTCTCCATTCAAACAACTAATTCCGGGAGAGAAAATTAGCCAGATAAAAACACGCACTCGATTATTTTTCTGAACTTTATTCAGAGCTCTGCATAAACTTTCTCCCTGTTGGCCTCACTGAGCAGAGGGTTCATGACTACAGGATCTTGTCAGCTTTGGTCTTCCTCACCGTGCCTGCCTGCTTCATTGCCCCCATGGGGTTTTGCAGCTCCTCGACCATCACTGGTCCTCTCCATCTCCACACGATGGACTCTTCTAGTTCTCCAAAACCATGTTGGAAGGCACTTTCTGGATCCATAGGAGGGAGTTATTGCCCTGGCTGAACCCTGGAAAATTGCTGGGGCTCCTCCGAGGTGAAGATCTGAGAGTGGGGCAGCAATGCCAGCCATGCACTGCCCTCTGTGTCTGCCAGCTCCCCGACAGCAGGTTTTTCCAAGCAGGATGCTGTACAGGCATCGCAGCGTGCAGCACAGATGTTTGCCTTGAAAATTAATGGCTAAAAGCAGCAGCCCATGCTGAGCAGGGGACGAACAGACAGCTCCTCACTTGCAGGAGTGCCGGGCGCTTTCAGGACACTGTTATAATCGTAGTAATGAAGAACAGCAACCAATTAGTCATTTTTTAGTGGATAGAGTTGGAAAAGACGCATTAGATGGTTTAAAACATCCATCAAAGGTCCCTGTCTAGCCTTCTGTATATTCTCCAGGGCTTTGTCAAGCGATCTTAAGTGTCTCAAATAATGGAGAGACTCAAGAGACTATTTAAAATCCTAATAGACGATATTTTTTTCCTACTTGCCTATTTTCCTTCCCAACAGTCCCAGAACTCCTAATTATAACCCTCAGTTCCGATTCACAAAGGACGTGGGGTTAAACCAGGAGGAACAGCTCCAGAAATCCCACCAGGGACCATGCTCACGCTAGAGCAGGGGCAGGGAGAGGGGGTGTCCGTGAATTTCTGCCATTTTCTTCCCCAGTTCCCTGCCTGCAATGCCAGTCACACACTGCACAGACGAGCATCACTCCCAGGCATGAAGGAGCCTCTTCCTCTTCTTCCTCCTCCACCCCTGGAGCAGGATGCTGGCTCCTTTCCCTTCTGCTTCTCTCCCCTCTGCCAAAATGCGCATAATTTTGGGAACACAGTGATGTTTTACCAACCTCCTGCCCTCCCTGACTAACAAGGGGGAAGGCAAAAACCCCAAGAAGTATACAGCCGTATCTGAAATCTATACAGCAAGACAGATCTAGCTGGAGCAGTCTTTAGGGCATATATACATTACCAGGCTACAGTGAAATATAGCCTGAAATTTGTCTCCAAAGATGAGATAATGTAGCCGCGTTAACAGCTGCAACTGTCACTTCCGAGTGAAGTAGTGGGCATTGTGTTGAGTACATTTGCAGGGCAATTTTCCAGTTGGAATAAAAGGCTTTCCGAGGTGAATTTTACTTGGTTTTTATCCATCTATCTGAGGTTATTTTTATATATATATTATACAAATATTGACTGGTTCTGAGGGCAATAGAGGTAAAATATTGCACTAGGAAAGAAAACAGTTCCCAAGTCTCTCTCTATATATTTTGGCCTCAGCTAAAGGCTCAGGGCAGTATATGCCATTTCCCCCCTCTGGGTATGAAATTTTACTGCTCTTGCTTCTTAGCTATTTTATTATCCCTTTGTATGTTTGTAAAGAAGAAAGAGCTAGGGTGGTGCTGGGCTTGGAGGTTTCTGCACAAAGCAAGCTACTTCGGGGGAGTTTTGCATGAAACATGAATTTGCATTGCCAGGCTCTGTGTTTTAAACTTGCTATGTAAAATACAGATAAATATCTTTCCCCGTGTTTTGTTTTGTTTATCTAAATATAAATATTAATATAATATAATCAATTGTCACAATTATTCAGTAAAAGAGCTCAATCAGAGATGAGGGCTCTGCTGTCCCAAGCTCTCTGAAATACATTTTAGGTGGCTTAGGTACCAGACAATGTGTGCATGTTGCAGAAAATCTGTGGTGGTTTAAGGTGATGCCGACTTTGAGAGGCAACAATGAAACTCCTGCCACATCTACCTGTTCGCTTGACCACCAATTTTCTCAACATGCTGACCTGAGAGGGTAGCAAAGAGGTGCATGCCTGAAGCCCTTGAGATGCCCACTGAGTGCAACAAATCTCCTTTCAAAATTTGCCTCCTGAGGCTTGGCTGCTCTATTTTGGACTTGCTCTGAAGAGCCTAGCAGCAGACTAAAGTGTCACTGAAGGGCATGGAGGTGTGAGTGAGGGGTGGTGCTCAAAGGGGTGAATTATTTCAGTGTTTGGCACTGGAGCCCTCATAGCTCTAGGTTTGGTCTGCGTCTTCCACGTGGAGCCCTCTGAGACCCTCCCTGATCCCCTCATGCTTGCTGTGGCCTTAGAGGAGGCAACATAGAGCATCTGGCCTGTTTAGCACCAAAGCCAAGGCACCGACAGAGCTGACCCAGTGGGAGTTACAGCTGCCCAGATATTGCCCTAAGGGAGACGGCAGCAAACCCACAGCAGCGCCAGCTACGGAGCAGCCGGGGAGTACCGAGAGAGGAAACAAATCACCGGTGGCACCTATAGCCACACGCAGAAATTAGAGAGTCTGACTATAAGGTCACAATAAATCAGTGCGCTGACAAGGAGATCTACCCTTTGTCCAGGGTAGAAGATTTATCTGTGACCCTAGGCAGGGGCATTTCTTCCTTGATTTGTTAAATGCTGAGCAGAAAATGGAGCTAGATCCGAAGCCTGATGAGTACCTGATTGCAAATGCTCGTGCCCAGCCCCACGCCTGCTCTTTCCCCCCTGCACACACACACACTAGCTCTCAGGATGTTGTATTATGTTTCAAGAGAGCCTGCTTTTCTACCCATGATGGACTGGCTTTTGCAGGACTCGATTATGTGGTTTGTTTTCTTGATGACATTTTAATCAGAGGGCTCTCCGTCTCAAAATGCCAACCAATTCCGGGGCAGTGCCTGCCTGCTGTGAGCAGAATGGGGTGGGTGAAGAAGCCAGCACACTGCAAGGAACAGAGGTTTGTGAAAACAGGCCGAATTCCCAAAAGTTCCTCCTAGAAAAGCCCTTCAAGTGCAGGCTGAAATTCAGCAGGAAGAAGTGGCCAGGAGACACAAAGCTTTGTGGAGCTGCAAAGTGCCAGAGCGAAGGACTGCACCACCCATTTTCTGTGCATGGTTGGACAGGGTCGAGATGTCAGAAGAGGGATAAGCAGAGGGTCTTGGCAGTGATCTGTCATCAGGAGAAAGAAAAAAATGCAGGAACCAAGTGCTGGCTTGCCCTGCCACAAGGTCTGCACCACATCCACACCAACAGACCAACCACCGTCAGTAGGACATCACCTTCACCCTTAAATAGCAAACCATTTCCTCCTTCACCCACAGCCAAAACCTACAGACAGATGTTCAGCTTCTACCTGTAAGGGAGTTTTAAGGAACAATTTAGAACAATGTTGGACTCGACTAAAATCATGCTGCCATTCCATCTACACTGCAACAAGCAACATAGACATCAGTATCAACAAAAGTTATTACAGCAAAAATTCAAATAATTCTTTTTGGCCTTGCTTTGAGGGCCTTGAAACTATTCAGCAAAGGTTTTGGTTTTCCATTTTTTCCATATCACACCACTAAATTATTCTTTAACTGACTATTGTCATGATCTCAGGAACTTTTGACATACAAATGCAAGCATGCCCATAAATCTCACAGTAAAAACTTAGCATGAGAGAAGCCTGCATAATCACAAACAGTAAATATTTTGCTGTGGCAGTGGTTCATATGGGAAAAATTAGCATTTCACTTTGGTTTGGCCCAAATGTGTTTTGATTTCCTTGGAGGTCATTGAGGGGTTTTTTTGGTTCAGTCTCCTGTAATATAAATAATAATGTAGCCAGATGCTTGGTATATAAACACATGGCTGATGAGCAAAGGGATGTGAAGGATAATGTTCATCATCTTTACAACATTGGGAAACAAGGCTACTGTTTTTGAACTGTATAAAATGCATGGCATAAACCAAATGTTAGCATCCTGGCAGGATTGTAACTGTCCCATAGTCATAGAAACGGCATGGAGTGGCTGGTGTAGCTCATCTGCAACTTTATCACACAATTTTGCCTTTTTTGTATGTGCATTTCAAAAAATTGTTAAGGCCTCTAGTTTTGTGGACCAAGTGAGGCCCACAAATGTGAAGAGAGAATCTGGCCTCACATTTTTGTTTCTCTCTTGCCACAGCTCCAACTAAATTTATTGGAAAAAGGAGGTTCAGCCCCTTCTGAATGGGACCACAGATGTCTCTGCTGGGAGTCCAAAGACTAGAAAGTACAGGGATTCCTTTGGAAAATTGATTACTTATTTCATTCAAGTAAAACTGTTTTTTCTATGATCATGTGAACCATACCCAAATAATAACTTTGCTCTGAATTGCGAATAAGAACTGATCACGTTATTAAATGCAGTACATTAAATATTTATCATTCTTATGTGCACGTGAATCTAAATTCAAGAGAGTTACCAGTTTCACAAGCAATTTGGGTTGATTTCTGTTGTCGCTTAAGATCCTTCTAGACTTCTGTGTATTACAACCGTGATGGCAATATATAATCAATACCTGTCCGTAGAAAAGTCTGTAGCTATGTAGTAGAAAATTCCCAGCACCCTCTTCTCCAGGAAAAATTTGCATAGAGTTTCATATTTCTGTGCCACTGGTGCCACCTATTGGCAAGTGCAGGTGTCAACCCAAGGAAACAGTCACTTCATTAGAGGAGTGGTGACAAGGACTTGGGCCTCTCACCAAAGACACGAAACTGCAGTCATGATGCACGCATTGTCTGGCACCATTTTAAGAGCAAACTCCATGATCCCATTGGGCATTCATCTCTTCTGACCATTTTCCACCCAGCTCTGCTCATGACCCAGTAAATAAACAGTTTGTTGCTGCTGAGTTAAGTAGAAAGTCCTACAGCTGACTTCTGCTTAGACTGACCACCATTTTTTTCCTGTTGGGAAGACAAGTTACTGGTCCATCCCTAAAGGATTTGGTGCCCATTGCAGTCTGCCCTGTCATGGATGGATCAGATCTTCACAAAGCTCTCCTTGGTCTCAGGAATGGGAATTGGGCCTGGAATGAAATGACATGGCCTAAAAAGTACCAGCATGGTGTTCTCAGACTCGGGTATCCATCTGCAGGGCAAGCTGACGGAGGGAAACAGCTGATATCACCTCCAGAAAATGGCAAAAGTCCAGTTCTGTGCAAGTGACTTTGATGTCACCATTGAACAGTTAGTTACTACTTTTTCTATTGACCCATCTTCCTCAGCAGGACTTTCCAGAACAAAGGGAGGAAAAATAAAATGGAAGGTTGCTTGATTTATAGATTTTAATAATTAATGAAGATTGCCCACTTGGTCACCCTGACAACATCTCCCAGGAGAGACCCATCGAGCATTCTTCCTAAAGAAAATGACAGCCAGATGAAGCTCAACCAAGTTTTGTGAGGCAGGAGACCACTCCACAGTACATCTCTGCACGATTCAGGTTTGGAAATGATTACAAGTCACACTCCTGAAGGCATCATGAATTTCCTGAAGACATCAGCAAGTTCTGGGCTGCAGCTTTGTGCCAGACCTTCCTACAGTTTGAACAAAGCACCTGTTTCCCCAGCTGTGGTCTCCTTGCCAAGGATGCCCTTGGAAATGCCTTTTGAGAAGGTGGAGAGCTCGTGGGTTGGGTAACCCCAGGAAAGCCCCAGAGTAATGCACGCAGCAGATTGTCCTGGTGGGTCTCGGTGTGCACGGGAGCATGTCCTTACACAACCAAGGGACATTGCCCAAGGGGTGCTTCCTCTCCCCAACTCAGTTGGCAGACGGCAGCAAGTTGGCCTCAAGCATCACCAGACCAACACCAAAAGTCCATGGGTGAATCTGGAGGAGTTTTGCTAGGAACTACCTTTCTCCAAGTTCCCATGCTGCAAGTAATTATAGCAACACCATTTTCAGTGTAGCTTGGAGACAGCCTGGAAAGGTTCTGTCCAGCTCTTCGCTCACATCCATAGCACCCTTGCCAGAATTTCCCAGTCCTCCCACAGCCCCCCATCTCTGATCCCAACACAGCCCTTCCTGTCCCTTACACTTTCATTTCTGTTTCTTTACATCTTTATTAAACTGTATAGCCACTTTGATAGGAAAATTGAAAAGAAAAAGATATGAGGAACAACAAAAAAAGCCATAATTATGAAGATTCAATTTAATTTTAAAGGTTGTGGAAGGAGGAAAAAAAAAAAGAAGCAGGAGAAGAAGAAACCAAATTAATTTAGCAGGAAAGCATTGCATGAAATATTGTTGGAGTTTAATAACCATGCAAAGACAGATGATATGTGTGGAAAAATTAGTTGTAGGACCTCATAATAGTCTATTAATATTTTCTACAGGCGCAGAAACCCTTTGCTGAATGATTGTAACAAAGTAATCTTTTTTTTTAAGACATTAAAAATATCTTCAAAAGGAAAAGACGGCAGCAGTGTACATACTGTACAGAATGGGGACCCCGTGGAGACACGTCAGATCCCAGGCTAGATCCAGCACAGGCTTCTAGTGGGAGGGTACCCTTCCAGACTGCTTTCTGGGGGTAATCGTCCTAAATGGTAGGATGACATCCTTTGAGCAACCACTACCTCCATGGCAGGCTTTTGGTGACAAGAAACCCAAAATGTCACCTGTGCACACAGGTGGAACTGCCAGACCTGTCTGGTTGTGTGCTCTTTCTCTCTTGCCTTGGGCAAGGCATTGCCGTGGCCACTGCCTCAATGTGATGAGGCCCAGTGGGGCACTTCTGTGTGTGAATAGCTGGACAGGTCTCTGTCAACCTCCTGGTGTCCCATGGGGGATGAAGCAGTACCCCGAGGCTCTGCAGAAGTGGCTGGATGTCTTCTATCTCTGACCCTGGAAGGTGGTGGCAAGGCTTACTGGGGATGGACTCTGCTTCCATCATGATGTGATAGCAGTGGGCAATAAACTGCTTTTGGCTGTCTGCCAGCCTCTCAGTTTCCCTCCAGGACCTGAGGAAGCCCCAAGAGACCAAATGTCATGATCAAGATGTGGCTGAGCCTAGAACAGCCTCGAATTCGGGTTGTGAGACCATGCATGGCACTAGGGCAGGGAAGGCCACTGGCCAAGAACTACGCCAACTGCACAGCCCCACGACCTCTGTGCAAAGAGGAGGACATTTGGGCTGACTTGTCACCTTCTGTTCCCCAACAGGGAGTGGGCAAAGTGCTCCCCACCACAGTACCATGGTGGGAAGTCGAATGATGCTAGCAGCACCCCCAGGAGCAGGGCATGGGTGAGACTGTTCAAAGGCTGGGGAAGCCATAAGGTTTTGGGAATGGCAAAGGGAATGGTTGTCCACAGAAAAATCATATCCATCTTCAACAGCTGGTCTCTCAAGATGCATTTGTAACATTATTAGTCTCAAGGGCTCTGCATACAAAACCCAAAACTCCTTCTCCTGTGACACACACACACACAAAGGCAAAAAATGCCCAGCATTTTTTGACAGAGAGGGAGGCAAAACCTTGTAGTTGTGCCATCAGAGATGTCTTTGACATCAGCTGACTCAAGTAATATATCATCACGGCTGCACCAAGACAAAGGATGGGCATGGAAGTGAGAGAGGAGGGGCCTCTGTCTGTGGGCAGTTTAACTTGGCCTCTTGAAAGGATATATTTCCTTGGTCCTAAATGGGATTTACTTTAGCTCCAGACAAAACCCTTAGGATCCTGCAAACTCAACTAGGTCACTTCTGCAAGGCAAAAAAATAAAATAAAATGCAATAAAGAAATAAAAAGAAATACTGAAATGAATCAAATAAATAAAATAAGATAAAATAAAATAAAATAAAATAAAATAAAATAAAATAAAATAAAATAAAATAAAATAAAATAAAATAAAATAAAAAATTAAATACGATATAAAATAAAATAAACCCAGAACAAAACCAAACTGAAATTCCTCATTTGGCTTCCCCTTTTTCCTATTTTAATCTGTATAGTACCATCCAGTTCCAGCCTCCCCCCTTTCCCTTTTTTTAAATACAGTCTAATCCTGAGTGTGAACTGATGTAGTTTGTGTGTTAGGGGGGAAAAAAATCTCTCTCTTTCTGCCTTTTTTTTCCCTTCTTCTTTCCTTGGCCCAGTTCATTATTTTTCTTTCTTGTCACTCAGTGTGATAGGTTGAACAGAAGTGCACAGATGAGCACTGAAAACGGTGTCACAAGGCCTTAATCTAGTCTTTAATGCCTGACTTCAGAGATGTCATTTATCTTCTAACTGCAGCAGGCTTCCACCAACTTTATCTCTAATAATATATTGATGGATTAAAAGGGTCGGGCAGGAGACCGGGCTGGAAAAATTGCTTATTGACATCAAAATACAGTGCCCTCAACCTGATAAACATGGAGGGGCTCGTGTATCTCCCAGAATAGTTGGCGTTGCTATAATTTTTTTTTCTAGCATGTTTCTCCCAGGTTCATGGGGTGGTCTGGTAAAATAAACAAACGGAACAAATAAATAGGAAATACAGTTTCTGCATTGACACAGCCGAGTGGGAGCCCAGCTATTTCTGTAATAGTTTTTTAATGATAGCACCACACGCTGCTATTTATCGCACGCCACAAGCCACCTTTCGAAGTGACCCGGGAGGGAAGGGCTGACATTGTTTTAGCAGGGCTGGGGGCATTAGGATGGCATTTTGGGAGGCTGCCTCTCTCCCCAGTGGTGTAAAAGTAGGGAGCTGTCTCGCAATCTTTACAGCTGAAATCCATCCCTCGCCGCACAGATCTCACGCAAGGAGAATTAAGCAGAGGAGGAGGACTGGCTGCCACACAGAGCATCGGCAAAAATGCTGCCCCAGCCTCTGCTCTCTGCTGCAAACCTAGAGGGTGGTGGGGAAATGCTGCTCACCCTTGTTTCAGGGCTGACACAGCCTTTTGTATGGCCCAAGTGCGGATGGAGAAAGCACCCCCTTGCTCCTCAGCCTCCCTGGACACTTCGAGTCACTGCTCATGCTTAATTTGTCTGTCCCTTTCCAATCTCAGCAGGTTTCAGAGCCCAAGTTGGCTTGGGGAACGCTCCTCCACGGTTCTCCAACACAAAGATCTGGACTGCGGCCTGTCTTCCCAGTGCTGTTGGAGAAATCACATCTGAAATTCAGGATCCCATGACCTGCACCAAAGGTTCTTCACCATGTTCCAGGGGGTGTCACTAGTCCTACTGGTTGGGATGCACTTATCAGGGGTATATCTACATGGGGTATGAGGTGGTCTCCTGCTTGGAGCCATGAGGTTAAGCTGTCCCAGGATTTTTTCTCCAGCCTGTGTGTAGATGCAGTTTTGCGAGGCAGTGTAGGTGTGGCGGGTCCCTGCTGCATGGGGAGAGATGTGGCCTGTCTCTGTCCACAGTGCAATTCCTTTCTTGTACCAACACCAAAGAGAAGGAGCATGGGAGACATGGGACTTGGCCATTAATAGGAAATCTAAATCAATTACAAATCCTGGCTAACATGTTGTCAGCCCCAGCTAATGCTCATGACTTCCTGAAGTCTGCCTGGTCTGGGGTGCTCAGCTTAGTGCAGATTTTACTGATGTCCACAGCAGCTGCTAAAGGATTCAAAGATTACAGGTTGGCATTAGGAGAGAAAAAATGGCAAGCAGGTGTGGTGTGTTGTTCTTTTCCAGACTACATGGCTCGTGGGTGAGCTGCTTCCCTTGGCAATTCTGCATGATCTGTTACCACGTGGGGACAAAAGGACAAACGCTGCCTCCAGTGACACATCCACCTGCAGAAACAGCTGGGAAAGGCAGTCACACTTGACATTGCTAGGAACAGAAGTGGTGAAAACTTACTCCTTGCAGCAGGACTGAGATGGTTCAAGCATCTGGTGTGCAAACATTGCACCAGCGGGAACACACAGAGCCCCTGCTCGAGTCCTTTGTCAAGCGACTTTCATTCCTCTCTTGCTAAGCATGCTTTTTGCAAGTAGAGATGACTAAAAAGCATGGACCTTCATCCTGAGGAAGGCCCCAACATTTTAAGTCTGTTTTATTCCAAAGCCAGACTAAATGGCAAAATCCCAAAGCCTTCTCTTGGAAGAAAATATTCAGGAAAAAAAAAAAAAAGGGAAATGTCAGAGAAATTTCTCTTCTCTCTAAACAGGGCATTGCACTGTGGACTGATGATTCTGCTCCATTCCAGCCTGAGCTACAGCTGCCTCCCACCTTGACCCATCTGCTATCTTCAATACGGCCCAGCTTTGCTCACCCAAAAATGCCACTCATCCAGCATCCCTCTAAAACACTGCATGGGCTTCCTGGGGAGCCCAAGAGCCACCGAGACAGATGCAGAGATAAACTTTGTCACCAGAGAAAGCATTTCATTTCATTTTCCTGGAAAGAAATTCCATGAAAATCAATCTTCCCACAGAAAATTTTGATTCTTGGCAAAACGCCTTGTTCTGATCGGGAATTGCCTCAACTCAAACATATCTGAGCAGCCGTGGTTACAATAAGAGTCACGTTTCATTCCCGCATGCATTGAGAAGGATTTTATGTGAAGGCAAGCTTGACGGTCCTTGAGGAGGTGGTAAAGTTGTGAATTTCATCATCACAAGAGCTCTTAATTATCAAGGGTTCCGACTGCTTTGATCATATCCCAGAACTCAAGCTAGGTGGTTTGGCGCGGTGTCAGCCAGCCCAGCAGAGACCACGCTTCCCGCTGGAGTGGCCCTTAGCTCAGAAGAGATGGGTTCACTAGAACTAACAAGCTTACATGGCTTGAAAGACGTGTCCTTCCCCGGCAGATGGAAATAATACTGCAGCGCATCAAGCAGATGGTGTCAGGTACACGGGTCTCTAGGAGCCTGCAAAGACAGAGCAGTGAACTGGATCCGTGCAGATGGGTTCTGGAAGACCGGTGCTGATAACCATCATTTGGGAACCCCAAGTAACACAAATGCAAAAAGTAAAAAAGAAAAAAAGGAAGTGCAGAAATCAGGGAAAATTAGCCCAATGGTCTCAGCTGAGCACCCGAGCTGTAACTTTGATGATGAGCGCTGCTCTGGGAGCAAGCGGCAGAGCACTGCGCAGCCTGGTGCCCCAGTTCCTCGGACAGGAATGATTGGCAGGCGCCGCTACCCTGCAGAACACAAGCCTTGCATTACAAGATTGTCTTTCCGAAATTTACCCGCTGAAACGCTGGATTTATCAGCTGAATTTATCAGCTGAAATGCCTCAGACTTCTGGGAAGCTGCCTCTGGCCGACCACTTGATGGGAAGAACGTCTCCGATTTTTCTGGCATGTGGAACTAAAGCAGCTCAGCTGCTTTCCCCGGCACCTGCCAGTCACTCCTGGTTGCATTTTATCTAAGTGCCATTTTCTAATTTCACTGTGGTAAAGACTATCACAATGCATTTTTGTAATAGGTAGCTAAAATGACAAACTGTGAGGAGTATTACATTTCACATATAAATTGAACAAATTACTGTAGTTTAAAATAGAGATTTAATATTTATTTAATCTGTTAAGGGAAAAATGTATATATTTGTGTCATTCTTTATGTGCTATTCCTTTTTCAGACTCCTTGGCAGACAGAGAAGTATCCCAAAATGAGGGATTTTCTTCATTAAAAATGTAGTTCTCTGAAGCTTTTTGCAGGACTTTGTTTCTTTCCCGTTACATTCCCTGGAAGGCTTCACGGTGATATAACTACAGCAATTTGGCCAGCACCACTGTTCTCTGAGACATTTCACAAATCAGCTTCTTCCAATATCCCCTTCCAGGTTTTCCATCCCTTTCTGGATTTCCAGCTAAACACCTGTCATCTCCCGTACCTAAAGGGAGGGTGGAGGGCAGCATCTCTCACCCCAGAGCCCCATTACAGCGTTGGCAAGACCAGGAGGCCCAGAAAAGTGTTATACACAATGGGTCAATGATGAGACACGTCCTGCAGCAAAATCCAACCCCTCCAACCAACCCTGCCATGGCACAGTGCCATGCTTGCAGAAATGTGGCAATAGAGCAGAATTTATGGCAATTCACCACAGCACTGCCACCTACGAGCCAAGCCATGACTAACCCCACAGCAGGGCTTTCTCCTGCAGGCTCTACTCTTCTCTGCTAGGTGTTAACCTGTTTTGCACGGGAGTGATTTCACTACCAGGTCAACTCTTGCTAGCTGGTTGTTGCCAGGGTTCACCATTTAAAATAAAAATATCCCTTGCACACTTGGCTATCCTTGCCTGTTGTTGCCTACTGCTCTTCAGAAGCCATTGTGAGGGGTTCAATGGGCCTGTTCCCAGAAGGCATGGGCATGCACCTGTGTTGTTGTACTGCATCCAAGCTCTTCCAAGATGCCTTCTCTCTCAAACCATTTTTCCCCCAAAGAATCATACTGTCAAAACCCTTATTATTTTATAATTTCTATGCTCCTCTTCTCTTCTCACCTTGTTAAACACTGTGGAAGCAAAGGAGTTCAGTAGCTCTACCATTTTAGCAACACCATTGATTTTGTCTCCCTCTTCATTTATTAATGGAACTACTTTCTCTCTAGTATTCCCTTTTCCCTGATATAATTGTAAAAGCTCTTTTTATTCCCCTTAAGCCTTTCTGCTCTCTGAGCTGGCCTTATCTTTTCCCTGCAAGCCTTAACTGAGTGTATATTCTTGTTTAGTTCTCTTTCCCTTCTCCAGTTTTCACTATAGGTTCTTTCTTTACGCTCCTATCTTTCTCCGGTGCTTTGTTATGCCACATTGGATGCTACTTGTCCTTCCATTTATTTAACGTGCTCCACTCTATAGGGCTATTCTGGTGTTTCTGTCCTAAGGGCAGGCTGGGACGGAGCCTTCACAAGCGCAGCCTGCATGAAGTCCCGCACCTTGTAACCCCAACGTCACAGGCGTGTGTCCCCATCCACAGGTCAAAAATCCACCCTTCCAACATGCAAGCTGTCAGGTAGGTTTCTCATATCATCCAAGTGTGCAGAAGTTCCTCTCTCCTCTCCTCCTGGTCGTATTTGAATAATGCCAGTCTCAAAATTAACATCAGTTTATGATCTAGCAGGAACGAAACATCTCCCCCAAATCATAAATCCTTTTCGTTCTGCTTGCAGTTCACAGCCAGCTCTGGCTTCTGAACCTGAGGATGCACCATTTGCAGGATGTGAGCAGAGAAGCTCACAGTGTGAGTAACTATAGTCTGGAGCAGTCCAATGGAGACAAGAAACCGGAAGGATTTTACCTCTGTGAAATTTCTGAACTGGATTTTATGCTCTGAGTGTTGCAGTACCAGTGGGTTAGATCAAAGGACTCAGGAGCCGCCCTGGTTCTAGGCTTTTCTCCAAGCCCTTTGCTTCTTGCAAGGGTAATATCTTCATTCCAAACATGTCATGGCTTAAAAGAAAAAATCATGTTACTTTTTTAATGAATCGTAGTTTCACCTGGAAACTGTCAAAGCGATTCACTTTTAAAATAAAGAAGCACATACTTTGATTCCGTTGGATCTACAACACGTTCAGATGAAGCACTTTCCTGAAACTTCAACAAATGCATGCAATTCTCTTGTTCAGTTTGAACCTCCATTTTTACATGAGATTTTTTTTTTTTTTTTAGCAAATCCACAGACGAGATATGAGAATTATCAGAAGACCAGAAAACAATGCCATTAAGGAAAGATTGAAGAAATTGGGGTTGCCCAGATGAAAGAGGAGGTGACACATTGCTAAAATCTTGGAGTACCTCTGAAGCTTATGGAAAGAGTAAGGGATGGTTTACCTCTCTGGTAGGTAAGATAAGTAGTCGTGATCTTGAACCACAGCAGAAGAAGCTAAGGCTGCATGCAAGGGGAGTGTTTCCAGCAATGAAGGTGCTGAAGTTTTGGGACAGGCTACCACAAGCACAGGCTGTACCTGCTTTTTCAACAGGCAAGACCAGCGCCTGCCTGGAACAGCATGATGCACATGGTCCTGCTGCAGAGGCCTTCCCAGGGTCCTGTCCACCTCTGTTTTCCCAGGATATCAGTGACCGTGCTGTCCTAGCAAGGACGAGCCTGCAAGCCTCCATACAATACTTTTTGGATACTGCAGCACATGCGCTGTGGAGCATCTCAGAAGACCTGCTTGGTCTCCAAGCCTCCCACCAAGCAAAGCCGCTGCTGCAAGCACTGCTGAAGCAGTTCCTGTAAAAAAACACTATCAAGAGAATAAAAGATACAGGCATGGAAAGCCAGCTAGAGCTGTGAGCTGCTGCTTTTGAGCACCACGAGCCCATGGCAGCTGCCAGGAGTGGCGTTTGAGGCAAACACAACCCAGGAGGGCCCCCAGCACAGTGCAGGCATGGGGGGAGGTGGGATCCCTCAGGGAGTTTGGCACTGCTCCGTTCCCTGCATCTCCCCTGGTGTGCGCAGAAGTTGGAGCATAGCTAATTACAGGAAATTAAAGAGAAAGAGATATAAAGAGATCGTCTGAGCTGTGCAAGCCCTGGAAAAGGCTGGCAGATGTCCTGTGGTGCTGCCACCACAATTAGGCTCACAGAGCCTTGCTTGGAAGTGGGGCTGGAATGAAGAAACTTGAAACTGTGTGGCAGGAAAAGGTTAATTATCACCCCTTTGCAGCAGAATCTAATTTCCAGGTGATGAATATTTGTAGATGAATGGGCAGTAAGTCCAGAAAAGACAGTTAAAGCAATCTAGGCTGAGAGACTGAGGCAGAATGGGGTTTGTTTCCAGCATAGGCCCCAGTAAAAATGCTCATGCGTCTGTGGGAGGCACCTGATTAAAAGAAATGTTCTAGATCAATGCCAGACATTGTGAAGCATCTGGAAACAGGTACATGTGCTGTAGCCTTGGGTGTTTTATGTGGTGTAAAAACACAGGTGAGATGGAGATGGCTTCTTGGGCTCAGGTCTTCACAGGGCTCTCATTTCACTGAGCAGCAGGGAAAGTCCCAGGGGTGCTCAGCCTCGTGGATATCTCAGAGCATCAGGGAGGTCCTTGCCACATGGTGCCCTCTTCCCGGGGCAGGTGTCGCCATCCAGCAGAGCACAAAGAAGTGAGGGAGGCAGAAATGAAGGAAGAGAGAAAAGAGATAACAGAGGGGAAAAGACTGTAGGAAAGGGAAACTGAGGAGGATTACGTGCATCCTGGAGGTTTAATGAGCATGGGCATAGTCATGCTCAAGGAGGCAAAAAAAAAATGGAGCATGACTGGTTTTGGTGACGCTGTCCAATAAATTCAAAACGCAGAGCAAATTCAGATCTTTCCAAATTTCTAGCAACTCTTTCATTAGTTCAGACAACCCTCTGAAACTGTTCTTTCCAGCAGTCTGGGAACTTTATTCCTTCAAAAGAGCAAATGTTTCAGATTTACCCCTCAAAAGATGAGATAACACCATTCTTTCAACTTGCCACACCTCAGTATCTCCTATCTTTGACATTCTGTGCCATCCAAGAACACAAGATTAGTGCATTTCCACACTCCTGAAGCCTCTGTCAGATGACCCCTTCCCTCCACCAGCCAAGCTCTGTCTCCAGAGCCACTGGGGGTTTTGGCCCACTGGTTTTGCTGGGAGACATCTGCAGAGCATCAATGCCTTTGGGCTGTAAGTCCACCTGTACCACCGGCCCCAGCATTCCTCTGCCCGTGGTGCCATTGTGGCAAGTTTTTAAGCTTTCTAAGGAGGGGGGATGTGGAGGGAGGAGGTCCATGTTTGCAGAAGAAAGAAACAATAATTCCTTCATCAGTTTGATGTTAACAAAATAATAGAGGCTTGTAAGCTGCTCTGAAGCTTGAATGTCAGAAGTAGACCCTGGGGACGTGGATTAGAGGGCACAATGAAGGTGAGGCTGTGAAATGAGCATTGCGGATCTTTGGGAGATTGTTAATAAGAACACAGAAATGCAAATCTCCAGGAGCTGGTGAGACACCAGCCTGCACACATACAAGTATACACTTGGCTCCAGTTAAAGCAAGGGAGATTCACACCGGGTTGGTAAGGCATAGGGCTGACTTGAAGCCCATTACAGCAGATGCCTTATCTCTGTGGCTGGTGGATAGCAGGAGCCCCCTGGCAGGAGCAATCCTAGTGTCTCTTCCCATGCAGTGAACATAAGGAACTGACCCTTCCTAAATTTGGCTGGGCTCGTGGATATCCCTGTTGGGGGCATCAGAAACCACATGCAACACAACCTAGAGATGCACTTGCATGTGATGTCAAATAAGTTGCATGTAAATCCTGACTGGACCTACAAATAATAGGCCTGGCTATCTCCCTTCTTCCCCTTTTTTACTTGGTTTTATGTGGGAACCCAGCCCAAAACCTCTATGAGCAAGAGGAGGAAGCTGAAGAGGAGAAAGCTATGGTGCTCTGATTCCTCATGCAGTAAGGGCTTTATCCTCGCTGACTGTGAATTAGTGTTGCTCTTTCATTTTGGGTTTTAAAGCTGAAAAGCAGGCCCTAATTCCATCCTGCTCCAAGCTTTGTGCTGTGCGTGAGGTCAATGAATCACTGCATGCACATTTTGCATAAATATAAGTTCATATGGAAGTGGTTTGCCAGCTCAGAACCTGATGGGAAAGACCCATCTTTCCCTTAACAAGCTTTGTATCTTGTCTGGACTGGTGAGGTGTTTGGGTTCTTGAGGATCACTCATTAGAAGGTTGAGCCAGGGAGTCCTCAAGACCCAGACCATGCTCAGACGTGGAAAAAAGCAGACACCTTCCTAGCCAGCACTAGGTCGTGCATATGACCTTCCATTTCTGCTCACAGATGTTGCCCTTGGACTTTCTTCAACCCCAAGAGATGAATAGAAGTCAGAAAAGGATGATCAATAGACACTAAATAGACAATATCCTCCAGTATTTGGGGAAGGATAGAGAATATAACTCTGGTCTCCTAAAACTCTGGCTGTTAAGCTACTGCTGATTTGACCTGACCTTGTTTTCTGACCCCAGGGAATGCAGTTGGCAAACACCATGAGGCATGCTGAAGCCAAGGTGGGGATGCCCAGGGGGCTGAGGGCAGGACCCAACCTCCTGGTGCTCCTCAGACACACGTCCCTTCAGGAGACCACCACCATCAGCATGGAGAAACTGTGCCACATCAAGGCTACCACCAGCTGGGTTTAGCATCATGTCTCCAGAGCGGCAGAGACACGTCAGACTTCTGCAGGCACATCCCCTCGTCCTTTCTCTTCTGAATCCTTTATTTTTCCCCCTTTCTCATTCTGTCTTTGCTTGCATTTCAAGGTTAAAAAAAGTCAGGATACAATAGTAAATATGTAAGATTAGCTCCTAAAATATGTTAGCAAGTGAAAGCTAAAGAAAGCCAAATGAATTTAAAAAAGGCTTTCTTGAAGCTTAGAACAGAGACAGCTCTTTTGATCCTTTATCACACAATAACAAAAAAAGCACCAAGCGAGATACATATATATAATATACATGATATATATATTTATATACTCCTTGTGCGTGGGTACGCGTGCCGTTTGTGTGTGTGCATGTGTGTGTATGTGTGTATTTTAATTCACATAGGCTTTCCTTTCTTTAAAATGCTGCAAGAAGCTTTTTTTTTTTTTTTCTGCAGATTTCTTTTTCTTTCTTTTTTTTGATATTTCAAAGCTGGCAGTTCAGTAAATGGCTGGAACTGCCACATCTCTGTTCTTGCTAAAGAAATCAATGCTAATCCTATTACTGGCAGTTATCACCTATCCCAGAAACCGCGGCTAAAAGAAAAAAAAACCACTGAGATGTCAAAGTAGGAAAAAAGCATGGGGGAGGGGGAGAAAGCGCCCTTCATTCACTTTCAAACAGTGATTGTTTTCTTATTTTTGATCATTTTTCCCTGTTAAGAGAGAAACTAAACCAACAAAAAAAAGAAAAATCTGTGCTCGAATAACATGAAGGGCCTGAATTAAACCCACACACCCACATGCACCGAGGGATTGCTTGGAGCCAGTGCTGTTGCACCGAGTGGGAGCAGCCCCATTTTGGGTGCGTGCTATGGGGGGACACCCTCAAAATATCCAGCCAGGCTTTTGCACAGGATGGGGAATTAGGGGGTCATGCATCCTCTGATGTAAGCCTTCACATCTGCAGCTGGTCTTGGGGCAGAGCATCTCCAATGGCTTGGGTAGGTCAGTGCAGTCCATATGTCACAATCTGTATGGGATCTTGGCTTCCCCAAAGCTTCTTTAGTCTTTGCTTCTCATCCTACGTGCTCCTGCAACATGCTCACCCACCCTGAGCATCCATGGGGTATGGCTCACCTGCCCGGCATGTCCCCGTTGTAGTCATGATCACCAGATGCTGAAATGATGCAGCTCCTGGGGTCACCTTGCCACAGGAAAGCCCTGCTCTGGGCTGTCACAGCCCACTTACTACCTCCTGAGTCCGGGCAATCAGATCCCAGCTGGAAAAGTCAAGAGCAGCAGCAGCATGTGAACCAGGTCTTTGGGAAGAGCCCCCCAGCACCTGCACATCAGCCCACACCTTGCTGCCAGAAGCAGGAGATTTTGACCATCAGCCTGATGTGCTGAGAACAGACTGGTACCAGCCACAACAATAACGAGCAAGAAAGGAGAGCACAAACCAAATGAACAGCCAAGAAAGCAACACAAATAAACCCAGGGTGGGGGGTTGGACAAGCAGGCAGCCAGGTGTCTGTTCCACCTCACCACAGGGAAGTGCATCTCCTGGCTCATGGGCAAGCATCCCCACAGCATCCCACCACCTACCCCACCACTGGCGCCCTTTCCAACCTCTTGCTCTGCAAGCACTTCCCTCTGGGCACTGGCTGGTGGCCTTGGCTCTCCAGCTCCCTGCACCCTGTAGAGTGGTGTTCTCCATCCAAAGGGGGAGGCTGCAGACATGGATCTTCAGGAACAAGGGAAAGTATTTTAAAATAAATAAATGTTAACATTTTTTTTTAAATCTGAGGCAGTGTTAGGGCCACTTTTGGCTCTGGAGAATATCTCGGACTTGTGCAAATGGAGTTTGTAACCTTGGAGGGAGTCAGCAAGGGATGGGGGAGTCACTGAGAGCCATGAGAGGGAGGAGCACACCCAAGACACCTCATTTTTGAAGTTATTTGCAGCTAGTTTTATTCTTGCTCTCCCTGCCCAGCCATCTCAGGTGGCCTGGCCATGCAGCTCCATCTTCTCTTGCCTGCCCATCATGGCGTGGCTTCTGTAGAAGAGGCAAGCAGCCTCTGAACCCAAAGGGACCGGTGGAGACAAGGACTGCAGCACACATTCAAGCTCCTGTGCTGTCACGAAGTGGGAGGACATGGCCCTGGGTGGAGGTACCACGATGGGGAATGAGTGACATAGGGAAGAAAGTAAAAAGGGCTGTTGGAGTGTCTTGAGGATAACAGCAGGCTGTTGAGATGCTCACAGGTGACAGAGGAGGCAGGTACCCGTGGAGCTAAGGATGCCTTGGGACAGATCAGGCTCGCACAGCCTGTGCACGGCGAGTGACAACACCAGGGACAGTGCAGAGATATTTCCATCACAGGGCGCCATGGGAAGTGGGCAGCAGCAGCACTGGCTGGCAAAACAGAGACAGAGGTTGAAAAGGAAAGCATAAGGACTTCTTAGTGCAGAGAAAGAAATGAGTAAAAGCAGCTCCTGCCTCTGGCTGGAGATTTAGAGGGGACAGGGGCAGCCACAAGGGTATGTGTTCATTTGTTTATGGTTGGAGATGTTAAAGGAAAATCATAGTTGGGCATCCCCAAATAACATTAGTCCTGATTTAACTCAAAAGGCAGAAGAGAAAAAAATGTTACAGGTTGCTTGTGTGACTTTCTCATGGTTTTAGTACAACTGAAGTAATTTTTAACAAAGGTATTTCTTTGATGGAGGAGTAGCAAAAATATTAACAGTATGCCAAGGTATACCTAAAATAATCTAGGACTACCAGAAGAATTTCTGCTTCCTTTTTTTTTTTTTTTTTTCCACAACAAGAAGTGGTCGTGAAACCAGAACTCTAGCTCACAGTGATCAAAACCTGAAAAACAAATGGGGAAGGTCTCTCTTTTTTTTTCTTTCTTTTCTTTTTTTTCTTTTTTTTTCTTTTTCTGTGTGTTTTTTGGAGGTTGCAGGTAGTGTTCCACACCAGGCAGAGGTGAAGGACTGGAGGTGGGGATCACCATGGGTGGCTCAAACTGTGGTGCATTAATCCCACCCAGAGAAGACTTCTTTGTGTGTCTTCTTAGGAGCACAAGTTTATGAATTGTTTTCAAACAGTGTTTTGTTGTTGTTTTGTTTGTTTGTTTTTGTGGCCTTCTTTTCTGCCTTTGATATGAAGGTCAGGTGCTCAGCTGAGGATTTGACCTGAAGTATTGAATGTAATCAGCTATATCACCAGACAAAATGAAAATCTGTGTAATTAGAAGCATTCTTCACTATTTATAAAATATCATCTCTCTCCCAGGATCAATATTTGGCAATTCTCCTTGGAGCTATGTGGATTTTATCCACATTTGTAGCTCAATCAGTAGGAAGCCATCCTTCCTGCAAACACTGAATTCAAAAGGCATCCAGAACCTCCTAATTAGGGCTGCTAATGAGGGACAGAAAAGAATCTGTGTGTCCCAGCAGAAATAGTCTCCCTTCCCAGGCAAGGTATTTGCTGGGAGATTTGCTTCCAACTTCATTTGCAGTTGGTCTCACATCTTAAAGGCTGGTGATCTGCAATTTGAGCCATGGGACAGAAGCTGTTCCAGCGAAGGGCGGCTACTACCTCTCTAACTCCTTCCCCCGCTGCCGGGAGGGACACTTCCAATGCCACCTTATCATGCCAAGGGGTCTCCTACAGCAAAAACAGCCTCCTTTTCCCCCAGGACCTCAGGATACCTCCTCTCAGAGGGCTGCACCCACCAGCCCTGGGCTGCAAGGCAGAGCAGGGACTTGGGGGCATCTCCCAGGAAAAGCCCAAGCCCATGGGTGAGGGGTGAGAAGTCCTTCAGGGGTTTGGCAGTCATTCCTGGGGGAATGAAAGCCAGCCTGGGAAAGCCAATATTCTACAAGCAGAAGGAAAAAAAAAAAAAAAAAAAAAAAAAAAAAAACACAACTTCTCCACCCCTCCAGTTTCCCAGTTAACCATAGTGTGAAGACCAAGGAGGGTCCATGCTGGGACGGCTGCCTGGTCCCACAGCTGTGCCCTTCCCAGATACCCTGAATGGTTTCATGTCTCCTACTTCAATGTAATCCCTGTTCTTCCCCTTGCACATTTGGCCACTGAAGCAGTTGTGGAAGAAGCAGCCCCTGCTCCCCATAGCACCACGTCCCACAGTCCTCCTCCGTGCCCACCCCCTTCTTTCCCTTCCAGCCAGACTCCTGTCAAGAAGCTAATGCCTGCTGATTAAACAAGCCTTGAATTTGAATAGTGAGCAATAAAGAGAGGGAGGCACACGGTCATCCGTGCACAGCGTGCCCTGCGGGCAGCAATCAATGGGAACAGGGGGGATGCGCCAGTCGGCAGCCGCACACTGCCTGATCGCAGCTTTTGGGGAAGGGGGAGCCATGGGAGTGTGTTAATGGATTGCAGTGCTCAGAGTTATAAGTCTGGGCTTCCCACTCAATGCTGCTGGCACCCGGGGGTCCCACCGTGGTGTCTGTGCCTATGGGTGCAGCCCCTCACCCAGCATCAGGCCAGCCCTTCCACCCCAAACACTCAAAACGGGCGCTTTTTTGCACAAAAGCTGCCATTTCTATGAGATCGGGAGATGCTTTCCCTGCCTGCAATAACGACAAGCTACTAAATGGTGACAGCCCCAGCCTGTCTCTGTGCTGGTTAAAATAAACCATCATTTCAACGCCCGTGGCATTGCGACACATCCTCAGCACGAGGCTGGCTCAACCTAGGGGCAGACATCTCTTTGGCTGTATAAATCGGTCACTTTAGAGCAAATTCACCCAAATCGCCTGCCTGAAAAGTTGTTTTTGCACTGGTCACCCAGTGGTCAGCTGAAAACAAAAGCCACTGGGGGAATGCGTCACAAAACATGGCTGCTTTGGGTGGGTTCTTGCCATTTCTGGCAAAGGTTAATTTGTGCAAATCAAAATCTCCCAGCCCAGAAAAAGAGTGGAGGAAGAGGCAGGAAATGTATATGTTCTTTCTCTAGGCTATTTTTTTGACCACGTGTTCTGCTGGTGCAGCTTTGCAGAGCCTTGTGATTACTCTTTAATAGCTGAGATGATCAAGCTGTACTGGCTGAAAAAAGAATTTACAAAACTTGAATCTAACCTTTTTTTTTTTTTTTCAAGTTTACAATACTCATGTGAGTCACAGCAGAGAAGGACCTTTCAGAATCACTGCAGTGAAATATTTTGCTCTTTTTTTTTTTTTCCTTTTTTTTTCGGAAGACAGTGAATATCTTAACAAAGCCACCAGTAAATTCTTCATTTACCTTGGGCAAAGACTGGGTACATTTCCCGAAGATGTGTATTAGATCGGCTGCAAGCTGCAGGCCCAGAAGTGGGGGACCACAGGGGTGGGCATGTGGTGATGGGGATGACCCCATCAGGTGGTGGCAGTACTCTTGTCTGGGGACACCTATGGGTCTACAAGCAGGTGAAATGTTCATCGCTGGCACGTAATTACCTTATCACTGATCTTAATTTCAAATATTTCTCCATGAAGCGCTCTTTATTCACATTTCTGCTCCTAAAAATTTCATAGCAGAAATGGCACGATGTCATATTTATATTAATTGGATATTCTGGGTTTACTGCTCGCTCCATGGTGGGGTTAGAAACCACATAATATGGAAAATAAAATAGATGTTTGTGTGTACACAGCATATAATTTAATGTATGAGATACACAAGATCTTCCAGCATAGAGTGTTTTAAACAACAGCATTTTAGCCTCCAAAGCACAGCAGCAAGGGAGACATTTTCCATGCTCAGTTTCTCTGCTATCGGAACATTTGTTTTTTATTCTGAATATTTCAGCACATCTATTTACCTGGCACTATATTTAGTACCACAGTACCAAGATGGCATATATAAAGATTCAATTGCAATTCCCATCTGATGTCCCTTCCCTCTCCTTTTTACCCCTTTTTTTATGTCCGCACTCTGAATTCAGCACAAAGTTGGTGTGTTTAATTTAAAAAGAAGTAAAACGCGCCAGGAGACGCCTCAGACCACTGCAAATCACCTACTTTATAGAGGCAGTAAAATTGTGTATCGGATTAAAAGTGATGCTGATCTGAAATTTATGATAACTTTTAATGGCATTATAATTTTTTTTCCCTGTACGCTCCATCACGGAATCGTTTGGATGCACAGTGCGGCGAGATGAAATTTGTAAGGGAAGAACATTACAGAGGCGAGCACCGAGGCTGGGGGTGGGGGGGACAGGCATTGGGATAATGCAGGGGCCCCTTCCCGGTGTGCAAAGGATGTGGGGCCGCATGTGCTCCATGCCACAGGATGAAAATCACCCCTGCACACAGTGGTTATTTCGGAGAGCACCGGCACTAGACCGTGCTGGGTCTATACCACTAGCAAAGGTCTGTTGGGGTGAGGGAGAGGAACCCCTCTTTTCACTCCTCTAGGCAAAGGCAGAGGCAGGGCAGACGTCCTTTGCGGTGTTTCTACCCCAGGAGCACAGGGAACAGCCCTGCAGCACCAACCCACAGAGTGGTTGAGGTGGGGGCACCTCTGGTCCTACCCCTGCTGAGCTCGTGCCCAACTCCACCTCCATAAGCTTTTGGAGATCCCCAGGGAGGAGGCTCCTGCACCTCCCCTGGGCAGCCTGTGCCAGTGCTCTGATTTGGGCAGGTCCACAGCACATCTCCAGCCAGCACCCAGCACCGGCAGCTTTGGTGGAGAGAGATGGATGTCAGCAGGGCCCACGGAGAAAGGCCAACCAAAAATTCCCCGTGTGGAGCTCCAGGCTTTGGAAGCATGGCACGATCCTTTGGCTGGCAGTAACACGGTTATGGCACCAGGGCACTGGCATCCAAGGGCATTTATGGGTGCACAGACACAGGAGGGCAGAGCTCTGCTTTGTGCACGAGTGACAGGTGTCTGGCAGAGCACCGACACCACACGTTACCCATTTTTGGACAGAAACATGCCTCTCCACACCAACAGAAGTGTGAGACCTGAGTGTCAAAGTCAGCAGCTGTCAGCACCCCCATGGGGGTGTCCTGTGGCTTCATGCTGAACAATGGGGGAAATGTCAACCTTCAAGTTGTGACCCCCAGCACCACCTCCTCTACATAGCTAAGGAGGAAAAGCATTGCATGGTCCTGCAATTAAACACTTCGTACTGAGCATACACACAAGAAGCCACAAGCAACCTTGAAACCTGCCTTTCCCTGATTTCTCAACTGTGCAGAGCTGCTAACATTCACTGACATAAACCTAGACAGTAATGCATTAGTCATGCTAAAATTAGAAAAAGAAGAGTTGTATGTATATGTGCAAATAGTGAGATCATTAACAGCCACAGAAAATTGAATCCCACTATTTTAATTTATAAATATATTTGTGTAAGAGCAAACCCACCTGTCAACAGCTCGGAGTTCTTCGGGAGAAATATCTCTGCATTCAAGGAGCCGAAATGTTGGCACTGCCATCACTCAAGGGATGAGCTGGGGAAGCCAGCAGATGCTGGAGGACAGGTTGTTCCAACCAGACATCTGGCAAGAAGGAGAGCAGCTCGGCAGGGCGAATGTGCATCGGACAGGAGGTGGAAGAACAGGAACTACAATCGCCACAAAGGAGAGAAAATTGCATTGATACTAGGTGCATGCAACCAGATGTCAGCTAAAATCTCTTTAGGAATAGCATGGAAAGAAATCTGAATTATTTATCCACTGGCCATTTGCTTTGTAGAACGTGAGGGAATAAAAACAGTGGCTTCCCATGCCTCATTCCCCAGGATGCAGCATATTTTGAGGCACTGGTGCAAGCACAGAGACGAGGCTACTGCCTCAGTTTCCACTGTGTGAAGGAGATGAAGATGTGGGTGCAAAAGCCACAGGTGAGACACCAGCTCTTCTGGAGCAGATTTAGCAGCCCAGGAGATGGTGAGCTGACTCTGTCCTGCTGTTGCATTGATTTGCAGTGGGTTCTTTTGCAAAACAAATTTGCAAAAAATTAAGAAATTTTACAGCACCCTGGTTTTGCCGTCGCTGCCTTCGGCAGTGGGCAGTGAAACTTCCATTTTCCCCTCCTTCTGTGCCTCATTCTTTTTTCCTCTCCTCCAAACTCTGTGATACTACTCCACAGTAAAATATTAACTGCTGTAAGTGATTGTTTTGCTGTATTATGTGAAGTCAAAAACCTTTTGAATTGTATTTCGCAGTGAACCTGCCTTTGAATCCATGTGTTTTATCATTCCACAGCAACACACATAATTTCAAACAAACAAGTGAACAAACCCAACGATAATGGCCTGAATCTCTTATCAGTCAGTTTTACACTGGCGTAACTCCATAAACTTCAGTGGAATTAATCTTGATTTACACTGTTGGGAGAGCAGAAACAGGCACCGTAAATAGCTGTATACCGATGCAAGGCACTTAAAAGCAAAAGCAGTCGCACCAGAATGCCTGGCAGCAGATGAGGATGAAGGCTTAAAAAAAAAAAAAAAAAGCTTTCCTGGTGGTGCTAATCCATGGGCAGGGGGATAAACCCAAAGGACAGCGATGGAGAAGTCATGCCATCCATCCAGCCCTGTGGAGGTGGCAGCCCGCGTGATGCTGCAAGCGGAAAGGCTTCTTCATGGGACATGTCCCCGCTGGTGGTCCTCAGCATGGGTGACACCGAGACATGCCACTTGGTGGCACAGCTTCCTGGGGACATCACTGCGGGGGTAGGACAGACTGCGAGGCAGCTGCTAATAGGTTCATTAGAGGAGGTGTTTGGGGCTGTAGGAGATCCACAGCTGGAGCTCACCTGGCCATGATGCTGGGACACGCCAGCAAGCAGAGCCCTACACATCAGGCTGCCCCCACAGCAGAGCCCTGGAGACCTCTACTGGCACTGAGGGAATATGGGAACTAAAAATCCTTTGGAGGCTCCAGCATGGTCCCTGGGAACATGGAAAGGATGTGGCCACCCACAGCCCTACTGCGAATCGGACAATCCTATTCCTTCAAACACCTCCTGGGAAACAGCACTGGGAAACATTTCAGAAAAATATCCCCCACCAGCTGACCCAGAAGGTGAGAATTTTTAGAACCTGTTGCTTATAGAGTGAGCTGGCTTTGGGTTCAAATCCCATTGCTGGCCTCAAACTGGGATCAATCACATGGGGACCAGGGTAACCTTCTACAAAGTCTTGTGACCACCCCACAGCAGATGGCAGCTATTGCATTCCTTTGAATAAATCATTTTCATCAAGGTCATTTACAACTTGAAAACAAAAATCATCCTTTCAGTTGTACAGTAGCAAGCACTGGCATGTGTTCTTTGTACCACAAACATGAGGGCAGCAAAAGGATTGTTTTCCTTGCCTGCTGGTTCTTCACCACATGGGACATTGCCAATGTGCCCTTTGCCCCCAGACAGGCCAAGGAGAGCAAGGTGATGGCTGAGCCCTGCTGCCTGAGGTGACATGGCATCTTCCCAGCCCTAGATTATTCCCACTTTGTGTTGGATCTTACTGCCAGGCTCGGTTTGGGGAAGAGAAGGGAAGAAAATGTCTGGAACCATCCTCAGAGTGCCTGGATGCTGGTCAAGACTCCTCTCCATCCTCATCCAGTCCCTGCTGCTGGGACCAGAGCCTGTGGCATCTCCTGAAATGGCCAGAGACTGGAAATATTATGAAATTACAGTACTGGCCATGTGTCAGTAGGTTATTTAGGTCCAGAAAAGCACACCGCTGCACTTTACTCCACACCCACAGCCTGTAGTAAGCAGTTCACCATAAGCAGCTCAGCCTTTCCACATAACATCTTACTCCAGGGCTCCTTGAAGGACATCATCCCCCTTTGATGGAGAGTCAAACAAGAAAGTTCTGGGGTTTTTTTATGCATATTTAATGCTCTTGGTAGTGTCTTTAACACTACGATCTCTGTGCCTAAATGCCTTCCTCAGATGATGTCCCCAGACCTCGTCTTCCTACATGGGAGGTTATGCCTGCATTACTTTAGCCTGCTGGAATCCAGAAGCATGTTTTGGGGCCATGAGACCTCCTCCATGCCCAGTGTCTGAAAGCAATGCTGACAGAAGCACCCCCCCAGAGAGGTCCCCAGGGCTGTACGACAGTGAGCTGCATCTGATGGCCTGCAGCTCCAGCACCCCAGCACTCCTTCTGGGCAGGGGTTGGGGTGCAGAGCACCACCCGAGTCCCTTCTCACACCTGTGGGGGTCAGAACAAGCAATTGGCTCTGCTATGCTGGCTATTTTTAAACTCATTTACTCAAGGTGATGGCAGAAGGCTGATAACAAGATACTATCTATTTTGTCAGAGGGATAACATTATTAATTTTTGCTGGGATTGCACTAGTTAGGGCTAAAGGAAAACATAGGAGATCCAGAAGGGTACACAACTAAGAAGAGATGGGACCTGACACAAAAAATGACAAACTAAATTTGGAGCCTATGTGCTCTCCCGAATATTGCAATTGCGGTGTTCCTTGGGAAAATAAAAAATAAAATAAAATAAAATAAAATAAAATAAAATAAAATAAAATAAAATAAAATAAAATAAAATAAAATAAAATAAAATAAAATAAAATAAAATAAAATAAATAAAATAAAATAAAATAAAATAAAATAAAATAAAATAAAATAAAATAAAATAAAATAAAATAAGATAAAACGAAATAAAATAAATAAAATAAAAAACAGCAAAGAGGCCATCATGGCCATGGAGCATCCCCTGGGCTGGGACAGATTCCTCAGCCTGAGGATCCATCCAAGTGGGGCTGGTGAGGGGCTTGCAGGGATGCTGGTGCCATGGGGACATCAGGGTGTAGAGGCACCCAAGGGTGCTGGGCACAAGCTGAGCCTGGAGCTGGCTGAGGAGCCTGCAGGGGAGTCCATGCGAGGCTGTGCTGGGCAGGCAGGTGGCTGAAGGTGCCCAGAGGCATCTCAGGTTATTCTACTGGTCCCTTGGGTCAGTGGTAAATGTCCACCCCACAGCACAGGGGATACCTGCTCGTCTGTGATTTGCTTTGGCTCCTTGCAGTACACCAGCACATCTCTTTGCATGCTTGAGCATCCTCCCATCCCCATCTGTAAAGCATTTCCTTTGCACCCCAAAGTTTTCCACAGGGGAAAAATAAAAAATGTTCCTTAGGATAATAAACACAAGCTGTAGTTATTAATTAAAGCTTGAAGCACTGCCACAGTGTAAGGAGAAGGAGCCCCAGGTCCCTGCTTCCCTCCTGGGTGCTGCCACCATGCACAGCAGCCAGCCTCCACTGCCAGCAGGAGGGTGGGAGGGAGGCTGTGGAGCAGCCCAGACTTTACCCAGTGTCTCTTATCAATCTTCATAACAAAGAGAAAACAACTCGACCATCTCTTGTTGGCAATAAATTGAGTACACTTCCGTACTTGCCTCTACTCATTTCTTTGAGAATTAGCCCTATTGATGAGGCCCAGGTGAAGAGCTCCAGAGGCAATTAAAGCAAGTGCTGCACCTCGAGGCACACCTCGATGATGTTTCTATGCTTCTCTTTCCACCCTGACCCTATCTGACGCTAGCATCATCACGAGGTGCATTAGAGATGATGCTTCATGAAGGAAAGCTGCACTTCACACTGAGAAAGCCTTGATCCAAATGCACTTCAATTAGCAGAGTGCAGGTCCCAGGGACTCCTGGACAAGCTGCAGCTGTAGAGATTAAGACAGAGAGAAGCTCCAAGCCAGGGAAGAGGATCCAGGCTGGGGATTTGCTCTATTTTTAACTCCTCCGCTCCCCTTTTGGCCACTTCCAGTTGCGCTGCCAAGACCACTGCATTCCTGTACCCATCAGGTCTGTCCGAGCAAACACCAGATCTTCGACCAGTGAGATCTGAGCCCTAACCTCGTTCAGATGTTTTCTCTACAAAGGTCAAAACTTACCTGGTTGCTGAGGCCCCCTCACTCTTATGTGTGGAAAGGAAGCATTTTGCTGTTAATTAATTTGTTTGGATGAAACCAGCAAAAATGTCAAAGTAACAAATTAGATACTCATTGATTATTGGCTTAAAAAGGAGTTAATGGTTCTGTACTGGAGAAGTATGCTAGGCAGGTCCTTAAAGTGATCCACATACAACCCTCTTGTTCATACAGGCTCCGTATTGTAGTTGTGAAAATGCGTATGGAAATTCTCTATATCTCTGTTCTTACCTTTTTTTTCCTTTTTTTGTTTGTTTGTTTTTTTGTTTTATTCTTTTTGATCGGACAGCTTGCAATCATACTGTGCAAACCTAAAGCAGAAAGGTTCAACCTAATCCAATGCCATCCACCACTGACAGTCATGTGCAGCCCCCGAGCAGGATGAACAGCATCCCCTTCTCTTACCAGCCTGGAGTTGCCACTTTGCTCATCACAGTACAGCAGACAGGACAGTGGATCCGCAGAGCTAGCAAGAAAAAAGGAGCTGTTTGCACTTGGGGCAGTGCTTGAGGCAGGAGATGGACAATTGTAGCACAGACAGCGAAGAACAATTCAACTCCACAGCAGTGACATCTGAGGATGCTGTTTCGAAAACTGCAGTGTGGTCACTGTCAAGAGCTGATGTAAATTGTGTGTATTTTAATCAAAAATCTGGATTGTGGATTAAATTTTAGAAAGAAATCACATAGCTGTATTTAATTAGTCGAGGCTTTAAGTGACCTAAATGGAAATACTCCATGAGGATAACTCCTTTGCTGGCTTAAGACAGTTTGTACTGGGGATACGTATTATGTTTCCTATGCACTGAAATAATCACAGCGAGTTCTCTACCTGGAAAAGTCACTTTGCCCCAGCAAAACATGTCTAGAGCAACTCTGAAAGTAAAGAGCATTTAGCAACATAAGGCACAGCAGTGAGCCAGCAAGCAAACTCATAGCCTGTAGGGAACTGAGGCCATATGTAAGGGGTTGTAACCCCAAAATGGAGGCTTTTTAAGATACACACCCAAAAGCCAGTCCTCGTACCATAGAGAGAGCCCTTCCACTGGACTTCTCCCTGTTTGGAGTATAACCAAACATCCAAGGAACAAGAAATTTTGTCTTTACACAGAGAGCAAGGGAGGAGCCCTCAGAAGAGAGCAGCCAGCCCACAGCCCCCCAGGGCATCCCCACCATCCCCGGGGGCTCTGCGCAGTCCCAGGCACCTCCTGCCAGCATGCAGCTTGTGTGCTCTAACCCTGAAAATACACCTCGCTTTGCCATTGCCAGCGGTTATCTTCTCGACATCTCTCATTTTTACCTGGCTTTTCACAAACCAGTAACACGTTTTCTTTCTTTAATAGCAAGGGGAGGAAACAGCAAAAATTCTCCCAGCAATTCCAGACCCCTCTGAAAGGGAGCATGACTGCAGTCTACTTTAACTACAACAGGCATGTCCTAGGGTAGCAAAGATGTGATGAAACACATGCTTTACAACCAAGTTTAAAAAAGAAAAGGAAAAGAAAAGAAAAAGAAAGGCTACATTCAACGGCAGAAAAAATTGATTTAACCACATAAAATATTACAAGCGAAAATCAGAGGTTAGAAGTAGAGTTGAAATGCAATCCATTACCTCCATTATCCAAAACAGGCTGTTTATTTACAGCTAGAAACTGTAGAAATGACTTGGCTTAATCGTAATTAAAACCTTTTGGTATCTTTAGAGCAGCAGAAGCTTTCCACGCAAAGGTAGCAGGGCCGTGAGGCGGAGGAGATGCTACGACTTAGAACAAGGACATCTCAGGCTGCAAGGAGAACAAAACAAAACCCTGACAAACAAGATATTAGGCTAAGAACAATTCCAACTGTGGCAAGAAAAGAGGGTTTGTAATTTAATTTGCAAAAGGCCATACAGCAAAACTAGAGCTAAACTATTTGCAACATGTATTAGCTGAAAGAAGAATTTCAAAGGAGAAAGGATCATCTGCTGGGGACGGCAAAGAAGCTGCCTGAGCTTAGTGCCTGCTTTTGCCTCCAGGCTGGCACCAAGCAGCTCCCCTTACCTCCCCGGGGCCCGCCACCCACCACGGCACTAGGTAAGGCTGCTCTCGGCTCCCAGGCTCCTGCCACCCTGTGCTGGCATCCGCATAGACACCAATTTCCTCCTTGAAGAGCCTGTTGGGAACACTAAGGGTGCAAATATTAATATGGTTATGGGCGCCCCTGCAGCAGCCATTCCCCCCACAGAAGCAGTGACGGGAGTTCTTACCAGTGCTGGTGAACTTCCCATTTCTCCTGAACTCTTCAAACAATTGTGTTGCTGAGAGAATTGCTGAAGGCAGTCGCTGTGAGAGCAGAAAACCTTCATGGAGGGGTCAAGAGCTCTATCTGCACGTGTACAATCAGGCTCTATTTTGCAGGTACACAAAGCAGACGTGCTTCTCCATGCAAGATGAGCTGAGCTCTTCCTTGTTACAGAATCTTGGTCTTTGACACCATGGGCTTGGCAGCCACAACCCAGCTGATCTCTCTGGGGTATCTGCAGAGGCTCAGGAGTAGATCACCCCATCCAACCCCCGTCCTTATCCCACCTACCGTGCAGCCAGGTGACGTCCCCCTGCAGTGCTCCCGAGTGGTGTGGTACCATGCGCAGCCTTCTGGTGTCCCCGGCAGCTCCATCGGTACCCCAGGTGACATGTGGTCACGTACAGCCTCACCTCGCACATTTCCCCACGTAACAAAATGCTGCCAGGAAGAGGGGAAAAATAGCAAGAAATGGGTGTGCAGAAGATGGATTCCAGAGATTGGTTGTTCCTTTGTGTGCCACGGTGGAGCCCCAGATCTGTGCAGATACTGAGGCCAGACCACAGTGTTTCTTAGCCTGCATCAGGGCAAATCAGGCAGAATGCCTCAGGAGACCAAAAAGTAAGGGGAAAAGACACAGATGTCCCCTAGGGATTTCTTGTATAAAAATTTTGCAGTAGTCAGAGCAGGTCAGCATGCATTTAGTCCAAGATGCATCACTCCGTGAGTCTGAAAATTGTGTCTTACCTGTGCATCTTCCACGTCTGCCTGGGTGTCTGTCCACAGAGCTGCTGCCCCTCTGCAGGCCCAGGAGGTGCCCTCCACAACCTGGCTCATGCTAATGGGGTGTACTCCGGAGAATTCCTCTCCACCTTGTCCTCCAGTGTCTGGTCCCTCCGACCTGGTCTGGGTGATGCAAGGCATTTGGGAAAAGCATAAGTATGCCAGCAGCATCTGCACATTAAACCAAGAACAAAGCTTCAGCTGGGGCTGTATCCAATTCTTTGGCACATCAAGGATGGGAAAGGACACACGGATGGCTTGTTCACTAACCCACGCTTTCCTTGCCAGAGAGCTCTGCCAGAAGTTATCAAGAAAGCTGCAAAATGAAAGCATGATATGCTGTGGTAATTATGTGTGCTTGCATATATTTTTTAACAAGCATTCTGCCTTTTAGTAAATATTCTTTAGCAACTCTGTTGTCCCACTGCAGCGCAGTTAGCTGTAAAAATGATCGCCTCATCTTTACTAACTCTATCAGTGCCACAGATGGCCACCCCCTTGCCAGCTGCAAGAGGGCTGAAAGCAGCTATGATGTTTGGAGGGACCAAGGAGGCCATCTGGCAGAGCCTAGTGACATCAGTGACTATTCTGTGTCTTTTCAAGGGTGGCAATTATAACATCACCAAGTGGTTACTCAAAGCACGTTTTCCCCACCTAAAAGAAAAGGAAAAAATCACCTCCAGATCCCTCCAAGAGACTTCTTTGGCATGTGCCACCAGCATCTGTCACTGTCCCCTGTACCAGCTATGCAGGTCACAACGCATTTGTAAGGAGCTTTGAAAACTCCTTCCCCTGCATAGTAATAGTCATCTCTTTGAATAAATACACAAACCAGTTGACTAGAGGCACGTAAATATTTACAGGGCGTGCCCAAGGAGGGCCAGAAACCCATATATCACCTGAAGGAAGAATACATGCTCAGCGACCATAAAGACCTGAGCTCACATTTGCCCTGAGCAATTACAGTTAAGTAACTGCAATACAAGCACATATTTAAGCACTTATGCAAGGTAAAGGGCCTGATGACCTCGATTATATTTGCATTGTGTTTCCTGTTGTTAGCACTTCCTTGGCGGAATGACTGCAATACATCTTGGACTCCAATTTCATCTGCCAGCTCCACGAGGCTGCAGCCAGCCACTGGAGAGATCCAAAAACGCTTAGAAGTTGAGCTGTATTTCTTCTTGAGCTTCTTTCTTCTCCTGTCCTGTCTCAGCAGCTGCTCATGTCTCCATACTGCCATGTGGAGGAGCTCAGCAGAATGAAATTAGCCCCAGACCCCCCCTGAACACCAGGCATCAGCCATGGCAGATGGACAACCACTGCGTCCACTGCCTGTCCCATGGCCTGCTTGGGCAAGCGGCTATGCTGAAATGAAACACCTCAGAATAATTTGATTGCTGTTATTTAACATCAGAAAAAAAAGGTGCAGGGAAGGGGAGGAGGACTTACAACTTGGTTGCGAGCAAAGCTGCAAAAACTTCATAGTTGTAGCCTGGTGGAGAACAGCATTTTGTATTTTGCAGACAATTGTAAGTCTTGCTCATCATTTTTCACCCAAGGACTCCATGCAGATGCACAGCCAAAAGCATTAACTGTCATAAGATGAACGACTGAGAAGTTGCTAAATGCAATAATTAAAGTGTTTGTTTTCTCTTGCCTGAGCCTGGGGTCCCCAGTCGCAGACTGTTTACACACTGTTTTGCCTGCTTCGTTCAGCACATAGGACATCTGGGTTGGGAATGGCAAGGTGGTTTGCAAATGATGAGCTCAGCCTATTTCCAGTGCTATTTCTCCACTTCTGCCTGGAGACCATACTTCATGGTTATGGGGTGTCTTCACAGAGCTATGTCCCGTTGCATGGTGGAAAGAAGAGGGCAGTCCATGGGCTCCTCCAAAAGCCTTGTGCATGATCCTCTGATCGTTGCCACTGAGCAAAGGTTTGCCACCTTCTAATTTAAACAAAAAGCTTAAAAAAAAGCAAGTGTCTTGGCTTGTTGGGGCACCCATCAGCACAGTGCTCACCCTGCACCCAAAGGTCAGGGTAGCCCAAGGTGGGAGGGGAAAAGCGCTCACGTTCCCAGCTCCTCCTCTGCTCTGCAGGCAGACAACACCCTTTGGGCACATCTCCTCCTTAGCATGGGAACTGGCACTTACAGCACTGTCCTGAAACAGGCATCCAGCCTCAGGAGAAGTTAACAGTCCCAATCTTCTCATTAACACAAAACCTGCTGCTTCTGCCAGCTCCACCAGCACAACACACGGTGCCATCCCTTGGAGGTCCAGCTGAGATATGGACATCTCCAGATGCAGACACATAAGAACTGCCAGACCTGCTCACTAGAGCACCAGTGTCTGGTACCAGTGTCACCATACAGCAACAGATGCCAGAAGGAGATGTAAAAAAAAATAAAAAGGAGAAAGGCTGCTGTGGAATAAGCTTCCTAAAGTCCTGGAACGTGGAGGTTTATATGTTTTGTAATGGCTTTTTTCTGTGTAACATAACTGGAGAACTTGGTTGCAGCAATATCTTGAGGCAATGAATCCCCTAAGCTATGTATGAATTGCTCACAAAAGTGTCTTTTTATCAGTTTCAGTTCTGTTGCCTTTCAAGTTTATTCAGTATCCCTTTGAATGAGACACTCTTGTAATTGTCTAAAAAATAAATTTGATTGCCTGCTTGACCTTCTTTATGCCATTTATTACAGTCATTTCATTTTCTATTCATTCTCTCTCAGGAAAAAACAGAGACAATATCGTCACTCTAGCCACACTTGGAGTATTTGTATTGCCTGTCTCTAAGCCTTTGTTGTTTCCTTGTTTCATTTTGGATGTGGCACAATCAACTTCACACCGGCTTCAAGGTGGGAGCACACACTCAGTCAAGAACAGCAGTATCAGCTCCTTCTCCACTTATGGCTTTAAAAAATAAATAAATAAATAAAAAATATAGTTTCATGCTTCTTTTTGTCATCAGGGAAGGACTCAAGAATACAGCAGAGAGCATTGCAGTGATGTTGCACCAGTCCCGTGCTGGGCAGATCTGCTCCCATTCCCAGGGTCCCGCAGAAGGTCTGGAGAAGACACAGAGAGAGGCAGCACTGCCATGAAGAGGTCTGGGAAGGCTGCTGTGCAGGAAATGAGTTCACAGATGATCTGCAAAATTGGTTAGTGGTCTGCAGAGTCAGGAAAATGCGGCAGAGAATGAACAGCCAGAAGAGAACAAATCGGTGTGGGTCAGTAACCCACCTCCAGTGTCAGAGCTGGGCATAGCCACCGCCGCTGGGGGTAGGCAGGCTCAGCACCACCACAAGACACCAGCTTTCCCTCCACCCATTGCCATTACCGTGTACTTGATCCCAGACATTCACCAGTGCCATGTCCAGTTCCCATGTTCTGCTGGGACCTCTGAAGGTCTGTGCTGTCCAGAGCCAACCATCCTACCTAGCTACAGGAGACCTGCAAAGTCAAATACTGACCGAGGACAGTCCTGCTCCAGAATCCTACTCAGTACTAACACCGAGGGTCAATCACTTCTAAACAGTGATGCGTCTTCATCCACCACCCCATCGCTGTAGGATGCCACACATTTGACTGCTGGTTTGACATAAGGAAATATGTCAGCTTGGAGTTACTTCATCTTGCTTCATATCTGGTTACCCTCGTATTTTTCAAAGGATGCTGGTTGATTCTGGACATTGTTTTGAACTGTCACTGAGCTCACCTTGTCAGGTAACTGTTCTCAGCAACACCCTTTGAGACTCTTCAATCTCAATTCAACAGGGATCGTACGATGGCTCCCCAGTATCAGAGCCGGCATCGCACCCACACCACCAGAGATGACCACATCTCTCAGGACAACTGCATTGCCATCACTGAGATCCACCAAGTCACTCACCAGCTGCTTCCAAAGCTGGCCCTGCTCTGTTGTCTTGATATTTTCCACCCAAAGACAGCATTTCTTCCTGGTCTTGGATGAGCTGGTGATGAATGGTGTAAAACAGCACTGAATAACCAGGCTTCTGCAGATTGGATACGGGCTGGGACGTGGTCCAGGACCTGCCGAAGCGCTTCCCCAGTTGTTCAGAGGGGTCGCTGTTCAATGACAGGCACAAAGCCCTTCCTCTATGCTGGATGCGTTCTCCCTGCGGCACCAGGAGCTTTTGCCAGCCTGAGAACGAGAGAGTAGGACTCAAAAGAGGTAATCTTTTAGAACATAAATGGCCAAGCTGATTTACTTCCAAACACACAACAAAAAAATTGCTCTTGGGCAAGGACCTCGTTTGCCAAGTTTCAACAGAGCAAAATTTTACAGCGAAGTTATAGCCACTTTGAATACCTTTGTTGGTTTATAATGGAAAAGCTGGCAGACCGTTATCAAAAACTGCTCTACCAAGTGATGCTTTACCATGATACATACTTCATGCATGTGTTAAGTTGAAAATCCTCATAGGAAGATTTGGAACCATGTGAAAAAATCACAAAAAATTATCCTTAGCTTCCTCCCCTGTGATTTGCCCAGCTCTAGGACATTTCCAGAATTTCCTGCAGAAGTCCCCTCCCCTCCACCAGTCACCTCCCTTCAAAAGCAGTCTGCCAAAGCCAGATTTGTTGCCTCCTGAGGCTGGGAAATTCCCTTTCCAAAGGCAACACAAGAAGAGGAGAAACCATGGTCCTGAGCTGAGCTTTAAGAGATGATTTCTGATATTTAAATACTACTAAAATACTACTCTGATTAAAAAAAAAAAAAAAAAAAAAAAAGATTATGGACAGGAAACCAAACTTCTTGAATGTAGTGTTGCTTAAGCATCTACAGTCTTGACATTGACAATAGCAAAGAGATATAGCAATTAATTACCAAAAATGTGTCACTACTCACTCCTCCTTGAAGGAGATGGAAATGCAGGCTCTAACGGAAGCAAGTTTGCAGAAGAGAGCACAGATCTTGGTGTCTATGTTGATTGACCCTTCTGAGGTACCTGTAGAGTGCTAAATTCAGTGTTTTCTGGAAAATCCCTTTGGGAGATTTCCTGTGGGGACCCAGAGCAAAGCCAACCCCGAACAAGCAGCCTCTGGCCAACACAATGAAATCCAAGGGGGCGTGGGGTGCAGAAAAAAGAACTGATAACATGTGCACGGGCCAGGTTCAGCCCCTCCTTGGGTTACTCTTCTGCTGTTTTGTACATCCCTCTCCCAAGTTTAGACCCATACTGACGTGGGGGGCAAGAAGAAGAGCCCCCAGCCCGCTTCTCCTCCCTGGGCACAGGCTGCAGCACCACGGTACGTGCATGTTTCAGAGGTGCTGCCAGGGTGCACTTTTACACAGCCTCTGATGGCCTTGTTCTGCAAGTTCATGGGGAAGCTGAGAAAGCTGTTGTAAGCCTCGTGCTTAGTTTGCATTCATTTCCTTCCCAAACTCTCATTACCCGAAAGAGAAAGAGAGAGAGAGAGTGAGTGCATTCAAGTGGAAATGGTTGGAGTGCACTTAGAGGAATTTAGCCAAAAGGAAAAGGATAGATGATGGTGGCTTTTTTTAATTTTTTTTTATTCTCAAAAAAAAAAAAAAATCCTCCAGAACTTAAAACTGTTTTAATCAGCTGAAAAACATACGTGGGCTTTACAGCTCTGAGACAGCTTGCACAGGCTCTGATAAATGCCTATCGCTCATTTGCATACGCTAACAGCTACACTTTAATCAGCCTCCTAATCCCTGATGATATTAATGAATTTTTTTTATGCTCTCTCCCTCTCCCCCCCCTCCCAGTTTTTTTTTTAGTATCATGTTTGCTAATTCAAAACCGATCAGCGGCTTCTGTGTGCCTTTTTTTATGCAGGAAATAATGGGTGAGCTTGGTACTCCTGTTATCCTGCTCTCACAAATAATTAAGACTACAAAGGGTACAAATCAGTCTGAATGCACGGCACAAAGGCTCAAGCTATGCAAAGGTCTTTTTCTCTCTCTCTCCTCTCTCTCTCTTTCTCTCTTTTCATTTATTCTCTTCTTCTGACAAGAGGTGGCTTAGAAAGATACTTAGCAAAGCAATGAACTGGTCACTCCCAAAAAAGCAAGAATTTCCCAGCCATTTTAAAAGGCTTTCAATACACATTTGGATTATTTTGTTTTCATGGTTGCCCACTGCTACTTGGTGCACCCTGCTTCTGGCGGAGGAGGCTGCCTGTTGGAAGAATCTTCCCCTGAAATGCTGCACCCTTGTTTTGGTGGGTCTGCTTTTCTCCTCGGGAGGGCTTGGCATAGGAGGATACTACAGATTTGGGGGGAAGGAGACATGGAAAGGTCTATCCTACATGCATTAACAGGGAAAAGGAGCAACAGACCAGCTGAATCTATGTGAAATGAAAAAATACAGCTGCATGAGCCCAACAAATGCATGGGAGTTCATCCAGCTTCTGAGCAGATCAGGGGCTGTAGTTGTGAACACAGGCACCAGACTACACAGGGATCTCATGAAAGCTCACAGGCTACCAGGCAATGTCTCCCTGTTGTGGCCAAGGTCGACTGGTAGATCCAGCTGCTTCTATCATGTGGACCCTTCCCTTCTCCTCTCCCTCCCTTGGGTGTAGCCAGGAAGCCTGAAGGTAAAGTGGAGTTTGCATCAGACCCACATTGCCCCTCTACAAGTCTGGTAGAGAGACTGACCTCCAAGACATCTTTCATTCTGACCTCCAAGACATCTTTCATTTGGAGTACCTGGTTTTCTTGAAATTAAATCAAGTATGAAACTAACATTTCTGAATCCTTCTGGATTTTGCAGACAACATGAGACTCCTTGCTCTGCAGACCAACAGGTGGCCAATGGAATTCTGGTGAGCTTGTTTGGAAAAGTTGATGGATGCACATAGACCAACATGGTGGACCAACTAGTGGAGAATCTCCAAAATGTGTTTTCTCTCAACATTTGGTGACAAAGAGGAGGACCTGTGTGGGTGACAAAATAAGACATTAGTAAATGCATACAGAAACCATGTGACTGTGTTTGCTTAAAATAATCATCTTCATTAAAAAATAAAATTAAAAAAAAAATGCACAGACCCCCCAAAAATGGTACAGCATCTAAAGCAAACCTGCAGCCGTGCTTGAAGTGTGAAAGTCTAGACTTCCAAGGGGATTTTCATATTAGCGAGCTGGGAAAGGTTGATGGAAAAAATGCATGCTTTTGCTAAATAACTGTTTATAGAAGATGCAGGCAAACATCTCTGTAAGGTAGTCTCAGAGTTAAAATATCATGCCCAGATCTCAGAGAATTAAGATGGGGAAGAAACATCAGCAGATAATCTGATGTTTAGGATGACCGTAAGCATTGACAAAACATGACAACTCTTACATTCTTTAGTAGAGCTTTTGCTGTTAGCCAGATGAGAGCAAGTGAATCAAGTCAGGTCCAAGTATTCAATAGCAAAGGAGCTTGCCAGGTCTAGGAAAATCTCAGACCACCTTTGAAAACCTCTGACCAAGAGGCTTTTGGGGAATTCAAGGAAATATCAGCACAGGTTTTCTGGGTAATATTAGTATTGCAGCAATGACAGAAAGATAGTCAGTGGCCAAGTCTTGGTACAACTGCTGAGCATAAGGATCTCCCCTTGAAAAGTGGTTCAAGTAAACTAATCTCTCCTTTCTTACAATGAAGAGACATTGCTGAATGTTTCTTGCAGAAAGTCCAAAACAACTCAAAGATATCTGGCAATAGAATAAGGTTTGGTGTAAAGAGAAACTGTCAGAGAAGCATCAACAGGGAGCTTAAGACCCAAGCTGATGCAAAGTCATTTTGGTCAGTGGCTGCCTTGCAAGATGATATCTGAACCACTGACTAAAACATACTAAAAACTATGCTCCCACTGAAAAAAGAAATACTGGCAATTGTTTTAGATCATGAGTATTTTCATGAATATGTTTATGGGAAGAATTCAATCAAGGTAGAAAGAGACCATAAAGCACTAGGAGCCATAGAGCAAAATCCATTGTACAATGAGCCACCTGGACTTCAGAAAAAATGTAATGAAATTGCAAAAGTACTCATTAAATGTGAAATACAGGCCCAGTAAGGAGCTTAGCAGATATGCTTTCAAGAACACCTATAAATAATGAAAGCAATGAACTGCAGGAAGAGGAGTTCGAAGTAAATATGAGTCAAGTACTACCCATGTCTGAAATGAAATTTGACAAGTTCAAACAAGTAACACAAAATGACCCAAGCTGACAACAGTTTGGGGAAAGTAATTCTACATGGATGGCCAAAGAAAATTTTTAGGCAGTGCTGAGCATAAAAACTTATTGGGACTAGAGATATGAAATTGCTGCAGTTGATGGGATTGTGCACAAAGAACATCCTGTCATAATACAATATCGGCAAGAGGTCAGAAATGCTAAGTGTTTTTCAGAGGCAGAATCCTATAGGTTACTGTGGAAAGAATAGAGCTGTGAGGGCCCCAGGTCTGAATGCCACCATCAAAAGGGAACGTGATGTCTTCCATGTATTCAACAGCCAGGCTGATGCAGCAGTCTCTGACATGACCTGAGGATGTGATTAGAGCAGATCCACGTTTGGTATAGGTCTCAGTGATGGGAATTATGAACTCTCAGCTAAGGTCCATTTTCTGCTGGCATGTAACAGACCAAGGAACACACTGCAGGTCTCTGTTTTCTTTTCGAGGGATTATAAACAATCCAGAGAGAAACACAGACTCATACTCTGCTGACGTGAGAGACAAGATGTTCGCCGATATTGTTGGGAAAAGACAGGGCACAAGCTCTCAAAATAAATGAGATCTTCCATTATGAACAGACGTTTTCAACATAAGAGAATTCAGTGGAGGAAAGGAATTGAGCCTGAATAAGGACTAAAAAGAACCCCCCGTACTTCCACTACATAGGAAGGAGACATCTGCAGCACCTTCTTGTCTGGATACTTCTGGTTTTACTTCAGCACTTTACTAAAGACATTCAGCTCATGCTCTCAGAGCTGCCCTGCACATGAAAAGGAGTCTTGAAGGCAACAGGGACCTCTTGCAGGTGTCACCTTCATTTGAAAATCTAGCCCTATCACAACCCCTGTAGATATTTCCACTGCTGACAGATTTACTCTGGTGTCAACATTAATTGGAGCCAAGA